>NC_064631.1:457617635-467617635 GCF_023864275.1 Schistocerca cancellata | reverse complement strand
AGAGAAACACAGAGGAGAAAAACATATTAAATTTTACCGCTGCTTACCTAATGCTGAGTTTCCGAAACAGCATAGGAAGGGAGAGAAGGAAACATAGTAGGTGAATATGGATTGGGGGTAAGAAATGAAAGAGGAAGCTGTCCGGTAGAATTTTGCACAGAGCATAGCTTAATCATGGCTAACACTTGGTTCAAGAATCATAAAAGAAGTTTGTATACATGGAAGAATCCTGGAGATACTAGAAGGTATCAGATAGATTATATAATGGTAAGACAGAGATTTAGGTACCAGGTTTTAAATTGTAAGACATTTCCAGGGGCAGATGTGGAGGTGCAACACGATACGAAGAGATACCTCATTACTTTTGTCACCTCAGTATATGTTACTTGTAGCCGCATCTGACTCTGAGACAATGCTCACTGCAATTTATTTCATCCTCGGAACTGTTGGAAAGGCTTGATATTGCTTATTATTTGCCGGCCGCTGTGGCCGAGCGGTTCTAGGCGCTTCAGTCCGGAACCAAGCGGCTGTTACGATCGCAGGTTCGAATCCTGCCTCGGGCATGGATGAGTGTGATGTCCTTAGGTTAGTTAGGTTTAAGTAGTTCTAAGTCTAGGCGACTGATGACCTCAGATGTTAAGTCCCATAGTGCTTAGAGCCATTTGAACCATTTTTTTCGCTTATGGTTTGATTCTAGAAAGGGAGTTCCATGCAAAATCTACAACTAATCTTATATTTTCTTTCTGAATTATCTATGTTATCAATCACTATAGCAATGAGAGCGTACTGCAGGCTTTGCTCATGCACTAGCAAGTGGTAACATGGACACATTGTGAGGGGAAAGATACAGTGACTGTTAGTCCAATCTTGCTGGAGCTGTAAAGAGTTTTTCTTACTTTTATCTGTTCTTCAATCAAGCTACAATGTTCCAAGCCGATAATCAGTAAGAAAATCTGTTCTCCATCTTAAGTCTTCACTCGACGTTGATTTAGCAGCTCCTAAATCTAAAAGTGGAAAATTCAGGAAATTGCGATTTTGCAACGTTGTTAAAATTTACAAATTTCTGCTTGTACCGACATAATTCTTTGATTTTATGAAAACACAGTTTGATTTATGTGTGGAGTTTAATAAGTTGTTAACTGGATATCTCTATAGGTCTATTCTCACTGCTAGATTTACATACTTTTGTGGTAATACTGAAATATTTCTTGGGTAATATACAGACTTAATGTTGCCACAGACCATATCAAGGTTGAAAGTCTGTAATTCCTTACAAGGTATGAAGTTGTGGACAGGCTCCTTTCGGTTTGTTAAACTAGATTTTCATCATAAGGCTCCCATGATAAGTTGTAATTCATTTGTATTACAACAATGAATATTTTATAGCACTTGTTCGTTATGACAGTAAGGCTTAAGAGAAAAATTAATCATCAACAATATATTCTCTCTAACTAAAACTGTCTGATGATTCTCGGGCAAAACGTAGAAAGCTTTTGGTTGTGAAATGAAGATGTCTTTAATCTAAAGAGCATTTTTTACCACAAAGAAATTTTCTGCGTGGTTGTTCAGTAAGGAGCGAGAAAAGTAAAAGTTTGAAGGCACAAGATTAGAATAAGTGCGATAAGGATGGCTTTCCATCCAAACTCCTGAACACTTTCTTTTGTGAAATCAGCGGAAAGCAGACAGGCGTTCTTGTCCAGTAGCAATATTTGATACAGTTTGCTTGGTCAGTTTTCTTATATAGCGACCCCAAAGCATCTCAGTTGTTGGCAACAGCTGTCAGCCGCTGTAGGCACAAAAATGTGACGCAGTTCGTAACACAAAACACCACCTTTGTGCACACAGACATTCTGAAAATTCATACTCGCCTTTACCGATGAGCGAGTAGTGACCACTGGTAAAGAGAATTTTCCGACTGAAGACATGGATTTGTCGAATGGATTATTGCTCACCAATTTAGATGTTTCAGAAGAAGATGAAATAGACGGAATGAATTTAAATCCTTATCAAGAGTAAGCTGCCAGTATAACTCTATTAAATAAGAAGGTGATTTCTTCTCCTGTGCCAACCGCTTCAACTCAGAGTAATAGTTGAAACCTAAAGTCTCAATTATTTGCTGGATGTATTCCAATCTCTGTCTTCATCTACAGAGTTCCCGTCTACAGTTCCTTCTACCACCATAGAAGTTATTCTCGATATCTTAATAGATGTCCTATCATCTCGACCCTGCTTCTCGTCGGTGTTTTCCATGTATTCCTTTCCTCACCGATTCTGCAGAAAACCTCTTCATGCCTTACTTTACCTGGCCACCTAATTTTCAGAATTCGTCTATAACACTACAGCTCAAATGCTTCGATTCTGTTTTGTCCATTTTCCCCACAGTCCGTGTTTCACTACCATACAGTACTGTGCTAGAAACGAACATTCTCAATAATTTCTCCCTTACATTAAGGCCTATGTGTATCATATTAGTAGACATCTCTTGGACAGGAATTCTCTTTGTGCCAGTTCTAGTTTTCCATTTACGTCCTCATTGCTCTGTCCATCGTGCATTATTTACTGCCTGCTTTGCACAATTCCTTAACTTCGTCTAATTTGTGATCCCCAATTCTGTGGTTAAGTTTCCCGCTGTTCCTATTTCGCCACTTCTTATTACTTTTCCTCTTTTGTTGAGATACTTCCAATCAATAATCTTTACTCATTAGGTTGTTCATTCCTTTCAACAGATCCTGTAACTCTTCTCCCCTTTTACTGAGCATAGAAATGTCAGAGCAAATATTATCATTGATATCCTTTACCATTGAATTTGAATCCCACTGATGAAACTTGGTTTTATTTCCGTCATTGCTTCTTCTCTATAGAGATTTTACTGTACTGGCAAAAGACTACATTCCTATCTTCCACCCTTTTTAATCCAAGCACTCGGTTCTTGATCTTCCAGTTCTATTGTTCCCTCTTGGTTCTTGTACATATTGTATATTACCCATCTTTCCCTAAAGTTAACCCCTATTCTTCTCAGTATTTCGAACACCTTGCACCGTTTTACATCGTCAAACCCTTTATCAAGATCTACCAATCCTATGAACATGTCTTTATTTCTTTTCACTCTTGCTTCCATTATCACCAATAACGCCGGAACTGCCTCTCCGGTGCCTTTACCTTTCCTAAAGCAGAACTGACCCGTCACATACAACATCCTCAATTTTCTTTTCCATTCTTCTATGTATTTTTCTTCTCAGCAACTTGGATGCATCAGCTGTTACGCTGCTTGTGCGATATTTTTCACTTGTAGGCTCTTGCAGTCTTCTAAATTGTGTGGATGATATTTTCCGAAAGTCAGATGGTATATCGGCAGACTTATACATTCTACACGCCAACGTGAATAGTCCTTTTGTTGCCACTTCCCACAATGATTTTAGGGATTGTGATGGAATGCTATCTATCCCTTCTGCCTTACTTGATCTTAAGTCTTCCAAAGCTCTTTCAAATTCTGACTGTAATACTGGCTACTGTATCTCTTCCCCGTCTACTGTTTCTTCTTCCATCACGTCTTCAGACAAATCCTACTCCTCGTAAAGGCCTTCAGTGTACTCTTTCCACGTATCCGCTCTGTCCTCTGCATTTAACAGTGGAATTCTCAATACACTCTTAATGTTACCGTCCATGCTTTTAATTACACCAAATGTTGTTTGACTTTTTCTGTATGCTCATTCAGTCCTTCCGACAATCATTTCTTTTTAGATCTCTTCACGTTTTTCACGCACCCATATCGCCCTAGCTTCCCTGCACTTCCTACTTATTTCATTCCTAAGATCTCGTTCTTCCGTGGATCTACTGAAGTATTTTTTTCTGTTACCCAAGGTTTCTTCACAGTTACTTTCCTTGCACCTATGTTTTTCTTCACAACTTCTACGATTGCCCTTTTTAGAGATGTTACGTTTCTCTCCAACTGAACTGTCTTTTAGCTAGTCATTATCGCAGTATCTTTAGCCTTATAGAAACTCAAGCATATTTCTTCATAACTGAATACTTCCTCTTCTTACTTCTTTAAGTATCGATCCTTCCTGACTACTGTCATAAACTTTAGTCTACTCTTCATCATTACTAAAATTGCAATCCGTATCTGCTTCTGGTTATGCCTTACAATCCGATACCTGATTTAGGTATCTCTGCCTGACCATGACGTAGTCTAAGTGGAATATTCTCGTATCTCTCACCGTTATCCAAGTATACCTCTTCCTCTTGTGATTCTTGAACAGGGTACTCGCTATTAGCAGCTGGAATTCATTGTAGAACTGAATTCGTCTTTCTCCTTGATCATTATTACTATCAAGCCCATAATCTCCCGTAACCCTTTTTTCTACTCCTTTTCCAACAACCGCATTCCAGTTCTATTACTACCTGTTCAGTGTCCCCATGTACTTTCTCTATCTCTTCACCTTCTGTTTGCGACGTCGGCAACTATACCTCAACTACTGTTGTCGGTGTTGGTTTGTTTTCGAATCTGATGAACTGAAATGTTCACAGTAGCTCACTCTCTGCCCTACCTTCCTATTCATAACGAATCAAACTCCCATTATTCTGAGTCGGCCGAGGTGGCCGAGCGGTTCTCGGCGTTACAGTCCGGAACCGTGCGCCCGCTACGGTCGCAGGTTCGAATCCTGCCTCGGGAATGGATGTGTGTGATGTCCTTAGGTTAGTTAGGTTTAAGTAGTTCTAAGTTCTAGGGGACCGATGACCTCAGAAGTTAAGTCCCATAGTGCTCAGAGCCATTTGAACCATTTTGAACCCATTATTCTGTTTTCTGCTGCTGTTAATATTATCCTACGTCTCCCTACCAGAAACCCTTGTCTTCGTTCCATTTCACTTCATTGACCGCCCCCCCCCCCGTCCCCCCCCACCCCCATTGACCGACCCCCCCCCCTCCCCCCCCCCCACCCCCCACTGGTTCTAGATTGAGCCTTAGCATTTCGCTTTTCAGATTTTCTAGTTTTCCTACCATCTTCAAACTTGTGACATTCCATGTCTTAATTTGTAGAATGTTACCCTTTCGTTGGTTATTCATTCTTTTTCTCATGGTCACCTCCCACTTGGCAGTCCCCTCCCGGAGATCGGTGTGGGGAACTACTCCGGAATCTTTTGCCGATAGGAAGTTTATTATGACGATTTTTAAATTACAGGTCACTGTTCCTGTGGATACACATTAAGTTTCTTTGATGCACTGCTTTCCATTGCCTTCTGCATCCTCATGCCGTTGATCATTGCTGATTCTTCCGGTTTTAGGTGCAGTTTTCAACCTCAAGGGCAGAGAGTGTTCTGACCCTGTATCCACTCCTCCGCCCTCTTCCATAAGGCCGATGGCAATATAGGTGTGATTTCTTATGCTGGAAGTCTTCTGCCGCCATTGTTGATGATTTCTATTCAAAACGTAAGCAGTGGCGATATTCGAACCAGGGCCAAGGACGTTTAGATTAGTAGTCACAGACGCTACCCCTATATTACGTGTACTACTCGAAGTGGTTATTGGGATTAAAGGTTCAATCGAATAGACTTATATAATGGGCACTAAAACTGAGCAGCTGTGATTCTGAAGTAGTTCCTAAGCCGTGTCTGACATTCGATGACTCTGTATGTCTTATCCTTGGCATTGTCCAAGTCCGACACGATGGTAACCAGTTTGTAATTTTTTACCATCCCTCTTCATCTTAGTAAGACTTGGTGGGCCGCAATCGGTATGCCGAGTATTTTGTACATGAGGCTTCGCTGGCTCTGTCACAAGATTGATGCTGTAGTCTTTTGACGTGCTGTGACTGCGATGTTTTAAGCAGTTTGGAGAGAACAGTGTAGTGCTGTTGTTATTATTCTATTGATGCTGACTGTGAACACTTGAATTTGTTCGTTTTCGAGGATGTATTCACGTAATAAATTAGTCTGTAATGAAAGTGCTGCCCTACCCCATCCACACGATATTTAGTTGAGTGACAGACTAACGTGATTTGTCCCACTTCTAAACATTTCGCTTTGTAGTGTGGGGTTAACATTTTCCCCACTGTTCGTAACGACAGAGGGCGTCATGTCAAGTACTGTTCGCTTAACATCTGACAGCTCCCGCTGTACGCTACTAACTTCAAATGTGATTTCAACAGCTGAGTACTGCGCAGAGTGTGGCAGTTCCGAAACTAGTATTTCATTATGTTTAGTCAACACCTTATAAGACACTTCTTGTTTGGCCAACACATCATCTGCCTTATTTAACACTTTCTTTGTGTTAGATGACTCTTTCCTGCATACGAATGTCATTTCCTCGTACTTCGTGGACATTTCATTACATTTTGTGGACATTCCATTTGTAGCAGACGACATTTCATCATATTTAGACGACATTTCATTAATGGAATATGACATTTCATTTATGGAAGATGACATCTGTTTACTCATGGCTGGCCGGCCGCGGTGGCCGTGCGGTTCTGGCGCTGCAGTCCGGAACCGCGGGACTGCTACGGTCGCAGGTTCGAATCCTGCCTCGGGCATGGGTGTGTGTGATGTCCTTAGGTTTAAGTAGTTCTAAGTTCTAGGGGACTTATGACCTAAGATGTTGAGTCCCATAGTGCTCAGAGCCATTTGAACCATTTTTACTCATGGCTGACATTTCACTGAACAATTCAATCTTTAATTTAGTTGACATTTGTGCCATTTCATTTTTTATGGTTGAGATATCAGATGACAACTGATTCGATCTTTCATATCGCTTTAATGACATTTGATCCCACAAAATTCATACGTGTTGAAAAGTTGACTTTTGTGATGCTTCTGACGTACGATAAAATACAGCGAGTTGACCTAGTCTGTATCTGGGGGTTGGATTAATTTTCTCGTTATGCCTTTCGGTTGCCATTGTGGCCGGCTCCAGTATTTTCATTGTAACATAAAAGGTGGCTAAATCAGCTGTGTAAAAATCACATATTTTAGTTTTTAAAGCAGTACACTGACAACCGTTTTACTAAACGAAAACGTCTGGAAAAACAACATTACTCTGTAGAAACAATAATGAAGCGTTGTGCCATCTTGCGTACTCACGGTGCAAACTCAGCCATCTTGTATAATTTAGATTTTTTACTACTGTTAAAACTAATTATTACTGAAATTTTGGAAAATAATTAAATGTAAAAAACTGGCCATGAGTAATTACATCTGTAAAGCAGAATCTACTTTACTCACAAGCAAAGGAAAATAGACAATTTGCCCTTACCTTTTTTTGTGGTGTCGTATTGTATATCGCTGTCCTCAGTATATTTTTTTTTATTTTAAAATTTTGTTGTGCCTCTAATTTTGCTTACTGAAGTTCCTTTTCTAACAATTCTTGATCTCTTCACTTACAAAGCTGTTGTTGCATGATTGGTCAGTTTTATGTTCCATGCAATAACACAAATAAACTGTTAACGGTATAATGACTACAAAATTTACATACACTGTACATGAAAATTTTGTCCTTCGACGCCGTCGAGATTGAAAATAATACCTTATACACGCACCTGTGTGGATTTTATAGATGTTAGGAACTGAAAGTAAAATTAAATAAAAACTTTTTTAAACAGTTTATTGCCCAGACCCCACTTTTCCTGTAACAACTAAAGTACAATAACTAGTTTCGATCTCTATCAGCTACAATTTTCATCGTTCCAATTTGCATACGACTGGATATTATCGTCATCCTGCGAGCTTGTGGTCTGAAACCTGGCTTGCTCTCGGTGATGTTTTTTTTAAACTACGTGCTGTTATTGTCTTAGTGTTTACGAATGTATGTTATTGCATGACTACAGCTAATGATTCCTTCCAGTGCATATTCACCGCTTTTCCACATTTGGAACTATCTGAAGATGGTGACAATAGCAACCTAAATTACTTAATTGTAATAGGTAAATTGCGGTCTAGGCATTAAAGGCCTTTTTTCCTTTAAAATTTTTTATTTAATAAATCACAACAAGACCGCCGGCTCCTTCCTGACTATGTTAGTCTTCACTGGAAGTGAAAAATTTTCAAAATAAAACGGCATCACGTTGACGACAGCTGGAGAACAATATAATCATAAACAATATCGTAAGGTTTGAAATTAACTGATGGCATTAAACCTCTCCTTCTTCAAACAGTTTGAAGATAATGTAGTACCTATGAAATTACATCAGATTTTCATCAGACTTAGACGGTTGGCGTGTGGAAAAGCTTGGTAGTACCTGACCGTGTAATTTTTCCCGTTAATCCAAAAATGTCTGCTTTTGTATCAAACAGTAATCGTAATCGGACCTCGTTAACAAATACAGACTGCAGGCTCGACTTGTGAAAATGTAAATGTACATAAGATAGCGCTGTAAGGGCACGCAATCGTCTCGTCGCCAAACAGACCACTCCCAAATGTCTCAATTAAATGAAGTCATATAAAAAGTTTAAAATTATTACAGTAGGATAATAATTAATGTGCTAATAAATGAAACGTAATGTAGTCTTAAATATTAAATAATTATTGCATTAATATACATGTTAGGGATAAGTTCAGGACCTTCTCATCTGGAGACTGAAAAGATAAAGGCAACAGACATTCAAGACAAGAGTTGAAACAACGGAGTAAGTCGCACATCAATTTTTTTTATAACAGTTGACTATCGAAATTCACGTAGATAATATTACAAGCATGGAGCTGTACCCACTGCAGGATAATTTCGTCTTTGGCTTTATAACTATGATGGTTTCTTATATCTGACAATGTTTCCTGTGTGCTTCACTTTTCTTCTCAGACATTGTACTCAGATTTAATGACTGAATGTTTTAACTAACATGTGCTTTAATGTGTCCAAATACCAGTTACTACACACAAAAGGTCACAGATTACCAGTTCAGTCTCTTATGTGTTTCAATGGTCACATCATCATAGTCACGTTTTTATTTTTTATTTACTTTGGAATATACTTGAGACACGCACGTACAGCCAAGCTCAAAAGTATCCGAACGACCTGAATTGCATTTCGCCTGATTCGCATGCAACCCACATAACGCAGCATTCTAGCAGGTACTCTAATCGCTCCTTGGTACAGTCGTTTGACTATTGAAAATGGTTCCAACAAGTCACCACTAGAAAACACTCCTTTGTATCGGAATAACTCAAGATGTAAAGTAATACTACGATATTACAAATATCAGGGAACGCCTTATCACAGGTAAGACTGTCTTTAAGGCTTGTAAGCTCATAATTTATTACAATAAATGACGTACCTGAAATGTTACCACTCTCATTATTACGTCAGATAGGTAATGCACGTAGTACGTTCGTCGTATTCATGAATTCCTCTTCAAAGTAACATACCGTACTCATTACTTAACACAAAATGACATTAAAAATTTAAGTTATTCACGAGCAGCTAGTTGAGAATGTGTATGAACTTCAAATGACACGACGAACCGTCTCGTTCTGCATATGGATTCAAACTCAGGTCATGCAGACTAAGCAAAGATTTCGTGACTGACGGAAACTAAGTCATTCCTGATTAGGCATACAGAGATTGATATACCTCGATTTTAGACACTATCAGTTAGCAAATACCAACTTTAAATTACATAACGCAAACATTTTTAACGGACGCGATTTCCTACCCTACGAGAGATGTTAAATATTGCTTCTCAACAAGCAACTTATTTGAAATGCCGTGAGGTAAACCTTTGTGTTGGACAGGGATTCGAACCCAGAACCTAATAAGATAGATATCGAAGCACAATCAATTGTGACATATCGCACTTTCTCGGCAGTAGCTAGATGTTTTAATTGAAATGACGAAACAAAACATTAATTTTTTCCTTCCCAGGACTCCAACCCAGCACCTATCGCTGTTATATTATAGAGAAAACGAACGTTAAATATGGGTTTGTTGCACCAGCAGCGACATGTGAGCATGTTTGAACTAGAAATAATATGACGAAGAGTTCAGTGCTGACTGGGAATACAGCCCCACACATATCGATGTTGACTACACACAAAGAGACGTCAGCTACCGAATTATTCTCCACCAGCAGCTCGGAATAACATCTTGAACGTACAGTGATCTCGCAAAAAGTTCTGTGTCTCATTGGGAGTCAAAAACGTCAAATATCGTTAGTGTTGACAACGAATGAAAATACACTAAACATCGAAATTATAATCAACCAGCCGATAGATGTTCTCCTGTTAGATCTTGATAATACATAATGAAATCTTTAGTGCCGGGCCAGGATTCGAACCCAATCACGCGCAATATGTGGAGATGTTGAGGAATATGCAGTTTTGAACAAACAACAAATTGTAGCCGAGCTGTATTGTCACGAAGGGAACAAATTCCGCGTTAAGGGCGGTCTGAGTTGCATTCCCAGTTCAGAACCAATTTTATCGACATACAGAAGCTCAGATAAAAGATGGAATAAGTGTCCTGTGATCCTACATAGCGTTTGTTTCGTCACTGGAAATAAATAACTAGTATAAGAAAAGGTTACTGGTGATAGAGTTTCTACATGTCACCACTCCAGACTTTATTGTGCTCAACCTAACGTCTACTTGGTAGAGAAGGAATATCATTTTTAAAGTGAATTTCAGACCACAATGCCATTATATCTTCTTCACTTGGTGTAGCCAGAAGAAAATGGAATCTGTCTCTCCCTATCTAAAATCACTAACCGAAGTTGGAACCGAACCCAGACCATAGATATATGAACCTATCATCAGCCCAACAGACCACCTTTCTTTTTTTTTTTTTGGGCCTACTTCCTCCCCTACAGCCCGTCCTTCCGCTCGCCATTTGTGCCTTCTTCGGCTAGCTTCTATGCTATATTTGTTCCATAAGAGATAGTTGACTGACGAAGTAAATGTATGCAAGTAAACAAAATCTCTTCTTTTGGGGTTGTGGAAAGAAAATAGGTCCGCTACATTCTTCCATCATTGTGCGGGAGCGATTTTTATAGGAGAGCCAGGTGTACTTCAGCCTGCTGGCGTCTCATTTTTGCGTCAGCAACCTATTAGTGCTTCTACACGAGGGCAAAGGGTAACGAAATAGCCACCTTGTTGGCGTAAAATGAATGACAAACTTAATAGATAATTTCATAAAGAAAAAAAAAGGAATCCTCCGATTGAACAAAATGTCGTTTGATCGTTCTTCAGCTCTGTCGGTAAGACAATGTTCGGTTCAAGAAATTTGCGTAATTTTCTTTGTATTTCTTTTGTCTGTCGAGCTTTTGATGTTCTGTCATCAGGTACATCCAATAATCTGCTTCACTCTTCGTCATAGCCGTTGAGATGTAATGGACTGTCAGTCCTTTGAGCCAGTTGCCTGACCTTCTTTTAGTGTTAGGATATGGCACGTCATCAGGCAGAAGGACGTGTGTCAGTGTAATAGTGTTAGGTGACGTGCGGAAGAGATGCCACACGTCTTTCACATCGTCACAGACGAAGCGATGTTCTTCAGTGACGACGACATTGCATCTGGAACAGTTTGGTGTGTGTGTGTCAGACGTATCGCGTGCAATTTGGAGTTGGTGGAGATTTTTCTATTGACTGCGAGGTACCACGTCGATCGCACATTGGATGGTAGATGGGGGTCAGACATGTTGTCCCATATGTTTTTCCAGTTATAATATCTGACCTCTGCTGACAAAATAACCAAGCGCTGCTTGCATTTGGTGTGCTATGGTTCGTGGCAGAGGCAGCACTTGAGCAACATAGTTGACTTTGGAAGTGATATATGTATTGGCCAGTTGCACTTTTTGTATTACGTTTAAATTACGCAAGCTGTGTTGTTTTATGCTTGCCCGTAATGTGGCAAGTTGTTGTTGTTGTTGTTGTGGTCTTCATTCCTGAGACTGGTTTGATGCAGCTCTCCATGCTACTCTATCCTGTGCCAGCTTCTTCATCTCCCAGTATCTACTGCAACCTACATCCTTCTGAATCTGCTTAGTGTATTCATCTCTTGGTCTCCCTCTACGATTTTTACCCTCCACACTGCCCTCCAATGCTAAATTTGTGATCCCTTGATGCCTCAAAACATGTCCTACCAACCGATCCCTTCTTCTAGTCAAGTTGTGCCACAAACTTCTCTTCTCCCCAATCTTATTCAATACCTCCACCCACCTTATCTTCAGCATTCTTCTGTAGCACCACATTTCGAAAGCTTCTATTCTCTTCTTGTCCAAACTAGTTATCGTCCATGTTTCACTTCCATACATGGCTACACTCCATACAAATACTTTCAGAAACGACTTCCTGACACTTAAATCTATACTCGATGTTAACAAATTCCTCCTCTTGAGAAACGCTTTCCTTGCCATTGCCAGTCTACATTTTATATCCTCTCTACTTCGACCATCATCGGTTATTTTACTCCCTAAATAGCAAAACTCCTTTACTACTTTAAGTTTCTCATTTCCTAATCTAATTCCCTCAGCATCACCCGACTTAATTTGACTACATTCCATTATCCTCGTTTTACTTTTGTTGATGTTCATCTTATATCCTCCTTTCAAGACACTGTCCACTCCGTTCAACTGCTCTTCCAAGTCCTTGGCTGTCTCTGACAGAATTACAATGTCATCGGCGAACCTCAAGGTTTTTACTTCTTCTCCATGAATTTTAATACCTACTCCGAATTTTTCTTTTGTTTCCTTTACTGCTTGCTCAATATACAGATTGAATAACATCGGGGAGAGGCTACAACCCTGTCTTACTCCTTTCCCAACCACTGCTTCCCTTTCATGCCCCTCGACTCTTATAACTGCCATCTGGTTTCTGTACAAACTGTAAATAGCCTTTCGCTCCCTGTATTTTACCCCTGCCACCTTCAGAATTTGAAAGAGAGTATTCCAGTTAAAATTGTCAAAAGCTTTCTCTAAGTCTACAAATGCTAGAAACGTGGGTTTGCCTTTTCTTAATCTTTCTTCTAAGATAAGTCGTAAGGTCAATATTGCCTCACGTGTTCCAACATTTCTACGGAATACAAACTGATCTTCCCCGAGGTCGGCTTCTACCAGTTTTTCCATTCGTCTGTAAAGAATTCGCGTTAGTATTTTGCAGCTGTGACTTATTAAACTGATAGTTCGGTAATTTTCACATCTGTCAACACCTGCTTTCTTTGGGATTGGAATTATTATATTCTTCTTGAAGTCTGAGGGTATTTCGCCTGTCTCATACATCGTGCTCACCAGATGGTAGAGTTTTGTCATGACTGGCTCTCCCGAGGCCATCAGTAGTTCAAATGGAATGTTGTCTACTCCCGGGGCCTTGTTTCGACTCAGGTCTTTCAGTGCTCTGTCAAACTCTTCACGCAGTATCTTATCTCCCATTTCGTCTTCATCTACATCCTCTTCCATTTCCATAATATTGTCCTCAAGTACATCGCCCTTGTATAAACCCTCTATATACTCCTTCCACCTTTCTGCCTTCCCTTCTTTGCTTAGAACTGGGTTGCCATCTGAGCTCTTGATATTCATACAAGTGGTTCTCTTCTCTCCAAAGGTCTCTTTAATTTTCCTGTAGGCAGTATCTATCTTACCCCTAGTGAGACAAGCCTCTACATCCTTACATTTGTCCTCTAGCCATCCCTGCTTAGCCATTTTGCACTTCCTGTCGATATCATTTTTGAGACGTTTGTATTCCTTTTTGCCTGCTTCATTTACTGCATTTTTATATTTTCTCCTTTCATCAATTAAATTCAATATTTCTTCTGTTACCCAAGGATTTCTATTAGCCCTCGTCTTTTTACCTACTTGATCCTCTGCTGCCTTCACTACTTCATCCCTCAGAGCTACCCATTCTTCTTCTACTGTATTTCTTTCCCCCATTCCTGTCAATTGTTCCCTTATGTTCTCCCTGAAACTCTCTACAACCTCTGGTTCTTTCAGTTTATCCAGGTACCATCTCCTTAAATTCCCACCTTTTTGCACGTTCTTCAGTTTCAATGTGCAGTTCAAAACCAATAGATTGTGGTCAGAATCCACATCTGCCCCAGGAAATGTCTTACAATTTAAAACCTGGTTCCTAAATCTCTGTCTTACCATTATATAATCTATCTGATACCTTTTAGTATCTCCAGGATTCTTCCAGGTATACAACCTTCTTTTATGATTCTTGAACCAAGTGTTGGCTATGATTAAGTTATGCTCTGTGCAAAATTCTACAAGGCGGCTTCCTCTTTCATTCCTTCCCCCCAATCCATATTCACCTACTATGTTTCCTTCTCTCCCTTTTCCTACTGACGAATTCCAGTCACCCATAACTATTAAATTTTCGTCTCCCTTCACTACCTGAATAATTTCTTTTATCTCGTCATACATTTCATCTATTTCTTCATCATCTGCAGAGGTAGTTGGCATATAAACTAGTACTACTGTAGTAGGCATGGGCTTTGTGTCTATCTTGGCCACAATAATGCGTTCACTATGCTGTTTGTAGTAGCTAACCCACACTCCTATTTTTTTATTCATTATTAAACCTACTCCTGCATTACCCCTATTTGACTTTGTATTTATAACCCTGTAATCACCTGACCAAAAGTCTTGTTCCTCCTGCCACCGAACTTCACTAATTCCCACTATATCTAACTTTAACCTATCCATTTCCCTTTTTAAATTTTCTAACCTACCTGCCCGATTAAGGGATCTGACATTCCACGCTCCGATCCGTAGAACGCCAGTTTTCTTTCTCCTGATAACGACGTCCTCCTGAGTAGTCCCCGCCCGGAGATCCGAATGGGGGACTATTTTACCTCCGGAATATTTTACCCAAGAAGACGCCATCATCATTTAATCATACAGTAGCAAGTGGCAAGTAATTTTCTATAATTGAGAGCGGCCGTGCGGCGGATATTACTCGTATATTCTGTTCCAAGGCATTTCATTTTTTCCACAGTGTTGATACGTCCAGCGGCTCTGATCTCTATACCCTGACCAAGATTCATAATACCAAATTTATTGCGGTTGAATTTAGCTCCTGACGCCAGTTCGTAGGTCGCCACAACTTCAAATACTGTTTTCACCTCGCTTTCGTCAGTCACAAGTGCCCCTACATCGTCCGCGTAGGCTTGACATATGATATTCTGTCCGTGTATGTGTAGTCCACGGAGTTGCCGAGTCAGGGATACTAAGAAAGGTTCAAGCGCAATCGCGAAAAGCGTCATGGACATGGGGCAACCTTGTCTTACCGAACTATGAATATTGATCGGGTGACTGAGTTGTCCGTTGACACTGATTCTTGACGTGCTACTCGTCAGTATGTTTTTCACGGAGGATATAATTTTCTGGGGGAAGTGCATGGATGTCATACACCGGAACAGGTACGAATGATTAACCTTATCAAAAGCTTTTTCAAAGTCAAGCGACATCAGAGCACAGCGAATGTTGCAAGCTTCCGATATCGCTATAATGTCTCTGTAGTCGCATAAGGTCTGAAATATCGTTCTATCCGTCCCCACACTTGTCTGGTAAGCTCCTTTCACTGTATGAATAACTGAATTGAACCTTTGCATCATGATAATGGCGAAGATTTTATAATCACTATTGTGAAGTGTTATGGGTCGAAGATTCTCCACAGTTTTACCTCTTGATGTTTTGGGGACTAAGACCACTGTACCTTCACAGAATTCTTTCGGAAGGTCAGTGTCGGCATTTAGTATTTCATTGCAGACGAGTGTCAATTTAGCAATTATCTGTTCGCGAAAAGTTTGATAAAATTCAGCGGGTAGCCCATCTGGTCCAGGTGATTTATTCTTTGGGCTCCTCGAGATGGCATCTTCGACGTCTTCGTCCGTTATTCTTGCTGCGAGCACATCAGCTTCTTCTGGAGTGAGTCGCTCTGTCGTCCTAGCAGTGAGAGCTTGCTGCGCTGTTTCATCTATCTGTGTAGTGGCCAGAAATTCACTAAAGTGTCGATGGATCTCGTCTCGTATTGCAGCTTGATCTGTCAAGACTCTCCCGTCTGAAGTTTTGAGTTCCGTCAGAATTTTCCGTTTCTGTCTTTTGTTCTCTTGGTGGATGTGGTACAACGATGTTGCTTCTTCTCGTGTACCGTTCTGCAAACGCGTTAGTATTTTACAGCCTTCGAGATGGTGTCTTTGCAGGGTGAGCAATTTTGCTTTTATTCTGTTGATTTGCCCATAATTTGTTATGACTGTAGCATCCCGAACGCCCAAGTCTCTCAGACAGCTGAAGTAAAAGTCTAATGTCCGCTTCCGCCAGGCGACTTTTTCACGGGAGTAGGTTTTCATTGTCTTTATTATTGCGGGCTTCGCGCAGTTTAGCCACTAGTTCAGCGACGTACCGTACAAGGGGAACTTCCTTTCACATTCTGCCCAAGTGGTGTGGATGGCGGCGTGATATCCAGGATCCGAAAGATGAGCAACGTTTAGCTTCCATTGACCTCTCGCCCTGTGAGTTCCTTGTTTCTCTAAATTTACCGTACATATGTACGCGATATGATCTGAGAAAATAGTGGGCCATAGCTCGGACTGTAAAACGTGTCTCCTTAAATTGGATGTTGCATAAATCCTGTCGATACGACTGGCAGAATGGCTGGTGATATAGGTGAAACCTAGCCTATCACCGTGTTTTAGTTCCCAAGTATCAAACAGATGGAGACCTCTGACGATGTTCTCCAGCTCCAGAGATTTGTTAAAATTTGGCGTCTGATCTTTGGGACTCAGCACGCAATTAAAGTCACCCGCAAATATTATTTGTTCAAATCGCACCGCGAAAAGGGGGCGATGTCCTCCTTGAAAAATTCGGCCCTGCGGCTCTTGTTTCCGGTTCCTGACGGGGCATATATGTTGATAAACCTGGTGTTGTTTATCGTGACAGCGAGACCTCTACTGTTCGGCAGTTTCGCCACGTCTGTAAGTAGGATCCCCTCTTTAGTCATAATCGCTGTGCCGAGGCTATTGTCATTGCCAGGATTGATGACGGCGTTGTAGCCAGTGATGTCGTCCAAACGGATAGCCGTTACTTCTTGCAGCATTAAGATGTCAACATCAGCGGCGTACAGAAAATCCTGTAGATTTCTCAGATTGAGGGTGCTGCTAATTTTATTTATATTCAAGGTCGCAATTCTGTACGCCTGCAAGGACGTCATGACGACTATACCGTGTCAGGTGGGGTACTGTTTGCCAGGTGAAGTGGATGTTTGCTCCACTTAGAAGAAGTCGGCATCATCATCTGCTGCACGAGCGTCTCTGGTGGTGGTTTGTTGCCGGGTGGACACATCGTGTCGACGGTCAGGTGCCGTCCGTCCTGAATGTTGTGGTATGTCAGCCATCTCTGCATCATGGCTTTGCTCCTCCATGTCATCCGCCCAGCCTCGCGTGCACGTAACTTCCCGCGTGTCCGTTTTGGGTACAGATGGAGCGTCCTTCGGACTAGCTGTACCGTCTGGAATGTGGATTCCACAGCCGGGTTCAGTGTCCTCATTTCGGGTCTTCTTTTTTGTTATTCCATCTTCCAGAGGAGTTGCCTGTGTGGTCTCCGCCAGTTCTTGACCTATCTGTTTCGCCTTTTCACGCAGGATTGGCGCGATTTCTGCTGCTCCCTGACGGGCTATTCGACGTTTCTTCCGTTTCTTTGCTGAAACAGTTGTAGGCTGCTGTTCATTATCCTCCGACGTGGCAACCGTGTCCTCTTTGTATTGGCCGACTTCTTCGAGTGGTTTGCACATGCCTTCTTCTGCCGTCTTAGCCTGGTCTTGTTCTACACGCCTGTCAGTTTCCTCGTCTTGTGAGTGTGCTGGACCTGTAGCTTTTGTGCTGCTAGTATCCATGGCTACGTTACCATCGGGAACGTCGGCAGAAGCAACTACCGCCCTGTCGAAACACATGTCTGGGGCGACGTCACCGCGAATTGCGGCGGCGTACATCACGGGTAGCGTGGCCATCTGACTAGGCGGGTCTCTCTCCCCAGTCGGCAGTTGCGTCACACGCCGTTGATAATGGCGCCATAGTCTCTCAGTTTGTTGTTAATCTCCTCGGGCGTTATTTCAGAGGGGAGCTCAAAGACTCGAACCGTTCTTATTCCCATTCCGGCACGCGAAACCGTGACCTGCCCTATGTGTCCGTCTGAATATTTGAATTTTTCCACCCCACCACATGCTTCTACAATTTGGTCGCACTTGTCAGAGCTGGATAACTTAAGGAACACAGTCGGACTGACAATCTACAGGTGAATTCCAATCAATTCATCCACTCTGATCTGAAAAGTTTCTTCGATAAATGCCTCAACTTCGTAAGATTTTGGTCGGGCGTAGTTCCGATCGAAAATCAACTTCAAAGTATCGCGTCCCATTGTCTGTTCCATTATGTCATTCTACAAGTGTGATCGTGGACTATGACTAACGCAGAAACCGCGCACTCACCACACAGCGCCGGCCGCTCGCAGCGACGATGTAAACACCGCAAACAGCCGCTCCGCGCGTCCGCACAGCACGGCCGCCGGCGGCGGAATATCCACCAAATCCTCTCCTCAGAGGCTCATTTTTCTATCATAACACCGTTGTGCCACACTGGGTGAGAATACTGACACACAGGCTCCCTGTATCAATTTGCAGCATGTTCAGTAAATTCATTTACTTGGTTGACCGAAAGAAAGAAACAAAGCCAAACAGATAATTGCAGCATCCAAGATGAAATCTTGGGAAGACTTTGGAAACAGGTTGGAGACTACGGGTCAAGCTGCTGGAAAACCATTCTGGAGTGTAATTAGCAGTCTTCGAAAGGGAGGTAAGAAGGAAATGACAAGTATTTTGGACAGGTCAGGAAAACTGCTGGTGAATCCTGTGGATGCCTTGGGCAGATGGAGGGAATATTTTGAAGAGTTGCTCACTGTAGGTGAAAATGCGATCAGTAATGTTTCAGATTTCGAGGTAGAATGGGATAGGAATGATGATGGAAATAGGATCACATTTGAGGAAGTGGAAAAAATGGTCAATAGATTGGAGTGCAATAAAGCGGCTGGGGTGGATGAAATTAAGTCGGAACTCATCAAATACAGTGGAATGTCAGGTCTTAAATGGCTACACAGGATAATTGAAATGGCCTGGGAGTTGGGACAGGTTCCATCAGACTGGACAAAAGCAGTAATCACACCAATCTTTAAACATGGAAACAGAAAAGATTGTAGCAACTATAGAGGTATCTCTTTAATCAGCGTTGTGGGTAAAATCTTCTCAGGTATTATTGAAAGGAAAGTGCGAGTATTAGTTGAGGACCAATTGGATGAAAATCAGTGTGGGTTTAGGACTCTTAGAGGTTGTCAGGACCAGATCTTTAGCTTACGGCAAATAATGGAGAAGTGTTATGAATGGAACAGGGAATTGTATCTATGCTTTATAGATCTAGAAAAGGCATATGACCAGGTTCCTAGGAGGAAGTTATTGTCTGTTCTACAAGATTATGGAATAGAAGGCAAACTTTTGCAAGCAATTAAAGGTCTTTACATGGATAGTCAGGCAGCAGTTAGAGTTGACGGTAAATTGAATTCATGCTTCAGAGTAGTTTCAGGGGTAAGACAAGGCTGCAACCTGTCTCCACTGTTGTTCATATTATTTATGGATCATATGTTGAAAACAATAGACTGGCTGGGTGAGATTAAGATATGTGAACACAAAATAAGCAGTCTTGCATATGCGGATGACTTAGTTGTGATGGCAGATTCGATTGAAAGTTTGCAAAGTAATATTTCAGAGCTAGATCAGAAATGTAAGGACTATGGTATGAAGATTAGCATCTCCAAAACGAAAGTAATGTCAGTGGGAAAGAAATATAAACGGATTGAGTGCCAAATAGGAGGAAAAAAGTTAGAACAGGTTGACGGTTTCAAGTACTTAGGATGCATATTCTCACAGGATGGCAACATGGTGAAAGAACTGGAAGCCAGGTGCAGCAAAGCTAATGCAGTGAGCGCTCAGCTACGATCTACTCTCTTCTGCAAGAAGGAAGTCAGTACCAAAACTAAGTTATCTGTGCATCGTTCAATCTTTCGACCAACTTTGTTGTATGGGAGCGAAAGCTGGGTGGATTCAGGTTACCTTATCAACAAGGTTGAGGTTCCGGATATGAAAGTAGCTAGGATGATTGCAGGTACTAGTAGATGGGAACAATGGCAGGAGGGTGTACACAATGAGGAAATCAAAGAAAAACTGGGAATGAACTCTATAGATGTAGCAGTCAGGGCGAATAGGCTTAGATGGTGGGGTCGTGTTAAACGCATGGGAGAAGCAAGGTTACCCAAGAAACTCATGGATTTAGCAGTAGAGGGTAGGAGGAGTCGGAGCAGACCGAGGAGAAGGTACCTGGATTCGGTTAAGAATGATTTTGAAGTAATAGGTTTAACATCAGAAGAGGCACCAATGTTCGCACTGAATAGGGGATCATGGAGGAATTTTATAAGGGTGGCTATGCTCCAGACTGAACGCTGAAAGGCATAATCAGTCTTAAATGATGATGATGATGATGATGATGATGATGATGGTTGACCGAATCACCATGAACTAGATGCCTCGGCTTCCCAGCGCATACATTCAAATTTATTTTGTAATCAATGAAATAAAATCACGTAACTGCCACCTACACAGAACTGGCAACAGTGTAGGATGCAGAAATTTAAATATGAAGTGTTCGTTTCCACTTGAGCTACTCTATTGCACTATCTGTTTGTTGAAAACGTCGTGCAGTGCAAAAGGAAAGGTATAACTGTTTGTCTCTCATAAGTATTAACCTGGCCATATGCATTATCCCACAGCGATGTGGAAATGCAGAACTTCTGGAGGAATTGTTGTTGACTTCTAGCCCTATTGTAGCTACGTGTCAGCTAGTAGCGTAATGCTAAGTATCGCGCGCGATGGATAAGATGTCTCGAGTTCGAGTACATTCACTGCTATATTTTTTAAAACGCAATTCAGCTGTCTGCTAAAGATATCAATCTAATGAAACTTGTAACATAATTCCCTTCACTTCTCAACCCAAAATAGTCGTACGTGGAAGAAGGGCTAACTTTTGCGACATTTTGTTCATTTCAGGTTTAACAGAAATCCAGACAGTAGATGCATCGCGAAACTTTTGTATTATGTATGGGGAGAGCGCATCGTGCAAAATACGTCGGAAAAGCATTTTCTACATTAGCTGTCGTCTGGTAGTGGCATTTTATTCTTCTTCAAACCCTGTTTGAGAGCTTTAACTCAGAACAAGATTTCTACATGCATGTAATCAATAAACAACATGTGCATTTTCAGACTGTTATAGATAACTTCAGAGAATTCGCATATATCGTTGATGATTAATTTACCTCTCGTGTTTACTGTTGTTTTAACAGCATTATAGGAAACTATACGAAAACTGTGAACTGTATTATAAAAAATGAAATAAAACTACCCACAATAACCTTACGACGAATGTCTGTTTTAATAAAACTGATTATCTGTACACAAGCGTGCCTCTATCGTCACGAATTGGTAAAATTCTACTCACTTAGATTTTGATTGGGTCTGTGTTTGATTGCTATGCTGTGTCATACTCTAGATGTATGCAAATGTGGCATTTCATAAGTAAAGTTATGTATTCCTAGAAACCCAAAATTTGCTTACCAGCAGGGAAAAGAGGCGTTACCTGTTGTGGAGCATTGTAAGTTTTTCACCATGAGTCGAAATCATTTTCTTGGGATTTCTTTAGCGATGTTTGATCTGACTGCTTGAAGCTTTATCACAGAAGGGATAAAAACGCAGCACTCAGAGAGACTGGAACTGAGATCCATAATAGACGCTTTTCACAGGTCAACACGTTACCACAGAGCTGACGGAGAAGTATATGCATTAGTTTCCTCTTACGAGACCAATAGTGTCTAGAACTCGTAAACCGCTATTTTAAGGTCGAGACTACTTGCGATTTCCACGTGCAACGACTTTCCTGGGGTGAAAACCGTAAATTTACAATATTTTGTTGCATCTCAAGCGAAAATAACTCAGATTATTCAATGGAAATGACAGGTAAAATCAAGTGTAATTTGAGGCTTAATTCCGTGCACACCAGGAAGTAACTCGTCGATCGCAGAGTTGCCAAACATACATTGCCTTGTTGCCAAATCTCACTTACAGTACCAGCCAGAAGAAGACGAACCGATGTGATCTTACAGCAGGCTGGGAAGTGACCATAGCTGGTGTCTCCAAGTCGCGGCTGCTACGGCCTGGATTATGTAATGCGTATGATTCACATTTCTGTGACTTGGTTTAGGGACTGGAGCGTAGTTACTAATAATACTCAGAACTGACTGCAAACCAAGCATCATAAATCAGTAACTCTCATATTGTTTTTATATTTCTAGCGTAAGTGTACTCAAAACTAAGAAACTCATTCACAGACGTTTTCGTACCTCGCCGATAGTCGACCACAACAAACAAATAATTAAAAAAGGAATGTGTGTGTGTGTGTATGTGTTTGTGTGTGTGTGTGTGTGTGTGTGTGTGTGTGTGTTGTGTGTGTGGGACAGAGAGAGAGAGAGAGAGAGAGAGACAGACAGACAGACAGAGTAAAAAATTGTAAAGAAATTGAATCATGGTATGTAAAGAAATAATTCATTAAAATGACTCATTTCATATCATCACGAAATATCGTATTCATGATCTATGAAACAAGAATTAATCTAATGTCATCTAATCTAATCATATCATATTGATGACTAGCCATGAAGAGTCATGAATTACCGAAGTTTTTGCCAATACCTGTAACTAAATCTAAACTTCAAAATAAAAGAGGACAAATTTGTAATAAACCGAGACTTCTGTCAAGACCCTTTCGTCCCTGTTAATTAACCACGAAAGATGTCTGATATACCTCTATTCTGAAGTAACAAAGTGTGCATGCATTTAAAGAATAAGTGCATGATGTGAAGTTCTGTGACAGAGATACGAACCCAACATGGTTCGCTCCCTGTCTGCGGAATCCTTTTCATGTTAATATCAAACATCAGTAATTACTCGTAGATTACATTAAAACTAAAGTAATTGATGAAGACGTTACTTGATAACAGAAACGCGCTTCCTTTCTTCATTTACTTGCGCCTAGAAATGGCTATCGAGTACTGCCAAACCAAAAGGCAAGAGATCTTGCTGCCTTTCGATATACGTCGTCGTCAGTTCTTCCATATGATTTGGTCGACATGACCTGTTTCAAGTTGTGTATGACAGACGATGTTTTAGAAAATCAGTTGTTTTCCTTTGCAATAAACAGAAAGATTTTCATTCTAAGCGATCAAGTACAAAATTTTCGCTATATTAGTTCAAATTTAATATTCTCTTCTATAATGTAGGAAAGCATTTCACAGTTGCAAAACTCGCATCCGACTCATTGACCTTACACTTAGTCGCTGACCATAAATTATAGCTCAGAGTGACAACAGATGAAGTTACCTAATGTAGCGAAGACTGTTTGCTAGTGCTCTTTCTCATCGGAAAATACGCAATTCACTCATTGGGCTCCATAAGTACAGTGTAACAGTAATTTCTGTGTGTATGCAATGCATACGGATTAGAATTTAGTGGTGCTCTCTCTTCCACTTCTGTATACAATATGCCTGACCTAAACGGGCCCTTTATCATTACAGGCCCTGGGCAGTGCAGCATCATACTGACAACAGTAATGTGCTTATACTGACAACCTAATTGTTCGTTTTACCTGATTTTGTAATCATTTAAATAAAACAATCCGACCTTCCAGTGGGAGACATTTCGTCCCTCTTTTCCTTCTGTGAAATTTGTCAGTAAGCTTTTTGTCTTCCAGCCAGCGAAATGCGGCAGAGTACGGCCGGTAAACGATTCACAAACCACGATTTAGTGCCGTTAAGACGATTTCTTTAAACATTGTCGTAGCTGAAGGAATTTAATTTCGTCTTATTTCGTCTCAAGCAGCAATGTTCACAGACATCTCAAATAGGATAAAGCTCATTATCCAGGTACGAAGGTTGTAAAAGAAACTTCCCACAGTTTGTGTCAGGTTGATCTTTTCGTCTGATAGCACTGCGTAAGTATTTTGTCTATGAGGTATCACAAGTAGTATTCCTGTAGCTGTGGGAATCATGGGTTGAAAATGACTTTAACACCAATGGGTACTGAAGTGTCGGCAGAAGTGCCAACACTGTTTTGTTTGAGGAGACCGAAATGCACGCTATAAGCTCACGCAGGCTGGCGTGAGGTCTGAAACAGGATACGTAATGAATGCTATAAAGAAAAGTACGTAGCTTCTGGAATACTTAACTTTAATCCACATTTGTAGAACATCGCTCTTGATGATACATTAATAGAATTTCAATATCTATACTGGTAAGGGCGCCTTGCTAGGTCGTAGCCAATGTAGCTGTAGGCTATGCTAACTATCGTCTCGGCAAATGAGAGCGTAATTCTTAGTGAACCATGGCTAGCAACGTCGGCTGTACAACTGGGGCGAGTGCTAGTACGTCTCTCTAGAGCTGCCGTGTGGCGGCGCTCGGTCTGCAATTACTGACAGTGGCGACACGCGGGTCCGTCGTATACTAGCGGACCGCGGCCGATTTAAAAGCTACCACCTAGCAAGTGTGGTGTCTGGCGGTGACACCACAGGTACAGTACTGCTAAATATTCAAAATGATTATAAACCTAAGTCTGAGCTCATCCGCAAACTGAGGCGAATTTATAATATTGAAGCTAGACTGTGTATCCTTGTCTTCCTTGAGTGGGCATTGGAAAACGTTTAACACCAGTATACAATACGATGAATACTTCGAACGCTATAGTTAACGTTGCTCTCATAAACTACTTTTGTTTATTATATCTTCTGCGTCTTCAGCGTGTAATATGTGTTGTAGATACAGTCTTAGAGCAAAAAATTGACCGCCGAGTCGTTCATGTAAGGTGGGCAATACAGTCGTGCTCCTCTCAGAATCCTATGTCCGGCAATATGCTCGATCTGGCAGCATTGTAGACTGCGGCACTTCCCAGAGGAAGTCTTGACTTCAGTCTTAGTACTTTATTCTTGACTACGACCGTAGTCTTGAGGTAAAACGCGAGACTAGCTAATACGACGTCTGGTAACTAAAAGCACACGCCGACAAAGTTTTTATCGCCCCTTTCCTCTCGGTGCTGAAGCTATGAGTGTAATTCAAGCTAATCTACAATAGATTTCGCTTTATGTCACACTGATAATAACAGTTTGGTCCAACAATGTTTTAGTGAAAGATTTCTTTGCCGACCATCTGCCTCTGAACACTGCATGCTTTGGGAACCGTTTACTGCCTACCGGCGGGGGCTGAGGCACTGCATTGTCTCGCCTTCTTCCGACAACGTCTGCTTCACTCCGCACTCTCGACTATGTAAAATGCTGTAATGTTGTTGAGTGGTGACCCATAAAATCTGTCTGCGATTTGTGTTTCTATCTTGATAGCAAAGGAGGCACAATACCGTTTTTATTTGATGATTATTTTATTAGACTACAATGCAATACATCAATGTGGCACAGAATTAATTTCATTGTTTCTGATCCAGTGCACTACAATTAAAGCGTCACATTCTGTTCTTTTTCCTTTCACGGAAAGTTCCTCAAATAATTTATTATTGTCATGGATTCATATGTGTTAGTCAAGGCACAGAGAGCAAATGCAAAGTAATGTGTTTGGTTTCTTTCTTTGATTCTCTATAGTAAATGGATGCAGAAGATTGTGTCAATACCTATCAGAACCTGCTCTATAGCTACTCAACAAATTGCTTCTTTTGAGGTTTATACATTAATTAATGGAGAAGTTAACGCTGTTCACAAGAGATATTTAAAATATTCAATTGGATTTAAGGCGACAAAATTGCCCATATTTGAAGCTACCCAGAGAAAAAGTAAGTTGCTAGAGCCACTGTTAGCAAATGTCTGCAGGGAGATCCTAATTGCTACTGTGGAAGTTTAGCATTGAGGCCCTATAGTAATCAAGAGGTTCATTTCCTTCATACTTATCACCCTGGCGTGTGAGTCTTAAGTGAAGAACAATATTGAAATTCGTATCGCTGATGGTCGATTCGAATTTCTCCAGAGACGCTGGTATTGCG
This sequence comes from Schistocerca cancellata, assembly GCF_023864275.1. Classification (NCBI taxonomy): domain Eukaryota; kingdom Metazoa; phylum Arthropoda; class Insecta; order Orthoptera; family Acrididae; genus Schistocerca; species Schistocerca cancellata. The sequence goes on along the minus strand of NC_064631.1, from coordinate 467,591,540 downwards.
AAGCAGCTTGGCAGTCAGAAAGCCAATATCTATGACCATTAACACTACTTATTGAGTCGAGCTACCAAGATGATTTGATGTGTAAAGGTTTTCTTCCGATTTCGATACAGAAATTTTCTGGAAATTCGCAGCTCCATAAAATATATCAGAAAAAAAAGCTTGTATACGTTGGCCCCTACCACGGGTAGAACTGACGACTGATTGAGCCGTTCTGACCCGAGACACGGGCGGTACCGCCGGGCTACAGACACACTGCTGCGTGTACGCCACTCTCATCACGGTATTTGTCACTCAGCCTCATAACGCATCGTGAAAGATAATAAAAGTTGTTACTTACTTGAAGAATAGCATTTATTTTGGCAAAAAATTGAATTTTCTGTCTCAGTGTCTAAGTTTACAAGAGGATTATATAGCACGAGTCATTCAAATGGAAAGGGAATATCAAGTGAATTTAGCGAGTCAGTTCAGTACCATACACGGAAGTGATTGCACTGTCATAGTGTTGCCTAATGTTTGTGACGATGTTGCCAATTCTCAGCTGTGCCAGGAACAGCTCTGTAGCGGTATGCGAGGTGAATCCTGTGCTCGTGTCATAGGAGGATATGGAGAGGAGGCGCGGGGTTTGGTTAATATGAAGCGTTTTCTCCTACCAATTGTGTCAAACATTCAGGTGTATAATCTTCCATCACAATTACAGTTTCCTACAAAATACATACGAATAAAACACTTACCTTGTTACTTTGTGACAAAAAATTATTTCAGTACATTAAAAAGTCTTTGGAAATCACTTATGCCCACCTGTCACAAAAGTAAGATAACAAATACTTTGCACCTCGAAATCAATTGCACCTATGTGCAGTCTTGTGACGTTCAAATAAATCGTCTTAACGGCACTAAATCGTGGTTTGTGAATCGTTTACCGGCCGTACTCTGTCGCATTTCACTGGTTGGAAGGCAAAAAGCTTAGTGACAAATTTCACAGAAGGAAAAGTGGGACAAAATGTCTCCCACTGGAAGGTCGGATTGTTTTATTTAAATGATTACAAAATCAGGTAAAACGAACAGTCAGGTTGTCAGTATAAGCACATTACTGTTGTCAGTATGATGTTGCATTGCCCAGGGCCTGTAATGATAAAGGGCCCGTTTAGGTCAGGCATATTGTATACAGAAGTGGAAGAGAGAGCACCACTAAATTCTAATCCGTATGCATTGCATGCACATAGAAATTTCTGTTACAGTGTACTTATGGAGCCCAATGAGTGAACTGCGTATTTTCCGGTGAGAAAGAGCACTGGCAAACTGTCTTCGCTACATTAGGTTACTTCATCTGGTGTCACTCTGAGCTAGAATTTATGGTCAGCGACTAAGTGTAAGGTCAATGAGTCGGATGCGAGTTTTGCAACTGTGAAATGCTTTCCTACATTATAGAAGCGAATATTAAATTTGAACTAATATTGCGAAAATTTTGTCCTTGGATAGCTTAGAACGAAAATCTTTCTGTTTATTGCAAAGGAAAACAATTGATTTTATAAAACATTGTCTGTCATACACAACTTGAAATAGGTCATGTCGACCAAATCATATGGAAGAACTGACAGCGACGTATATCGAAAGACAGCAAGATCTGTTGCCTTTTGGTTTGGCAGTACTCGATAGGCATTTCTAGGCGCAGGTAAATGAAGAAAGGCAGCGCGTTTTTGTTATCAAGTAACGTCTTCATCAATTGCTTTAGTTTTAATGTAATCTACAAGTAATTACTGATGTTTGATATTAACATGAAAAGGATTCCGTAGACAGGGAAAGAACCTGTGCTTGGGAAACTACTTCTATAGTGACCAAAAGGCATCAAAGGAACAGGGCTCTTAATTTACTTGTACTTGATTGAACTAGAGACGTTGAAAAATTTGGTGCTGGACTGTGATTCGAATTCGTATCTTCTCCTTCGAGGATCTGAATCTCTCGGAACAGTATAGTTCAATCATATCGTTCCTTTTCTCAAGACTGCAATCTTCTCTAGCTCTCCACCAAAGGTAAGTATGTGGGTCCGAAACCTGATCCAGTACAAAAATATTCATAATTTCATTTCAAGCCATATCACGTGCACACCGGCCTGGTAGTGAAAATTAACGTACATTATTAATGTCTGTTGATGTGTTGCCAACAATCGCAATAGGTGTCGTTATTTCCGGACAAACACGCACACATCTTACTATTGGTGAATAAGCAACTGATACTTAAGTTATATTCTTGGATGCACGGTAAGTGTGCAGTTAGACTGTCGCTTACTTTAGATTCAAACACCTAGCAGCTGGTAAGAAAAACCGATACGTAACATTTGATTTTACTTAGTTAACAATCCGATTACGTGTTGGGTTCGTATCTCCGTCACAGAACATCACATCATGCACACTTTGTTACTTCAGAATAGAGGTATATCAGACATCTTTCGTGGTTAGTTAACAGGGACGATAGGGTCTTGATAGAAGTTAACCCCGGTCTATTACAAAAACTGTCGTCTTTTATTTTCAAGATTAGATTTGGTTAGTGGCATTAGCAAAAATTTCGGTAATTCATGACTCTTCATGGCTACTCATCAATATGATATGATTAGATTAGATGACATTAGATTAATTCTTGTTTCATAGATCATGAATACGATATTTCGTAATGATGTGGAATGTGTCATTTTAATGAATGATTTCTTTACATACCATGATTCAATTTCTTTACAATTTTTTACTCTATCTGTCTGTCTCTCTCTCTCTATCTCTCTCTCTCTCTCTCTCTCTCTCTCTGTCACACACACACACACACACACACACACACACACACACACACATACACACACACACAGATTGCTTTTTTTATTATTTGTTTGTTGTGGTCGACTATCGGCGAGGCACGAAAACGTCTGTGAATGAGTTTCTTAGTTTTGAGTACACTTACGCTAGAAATATAAAAACATGAGAGTTACTGATTTATGATGCTTAGTTTGCAGTCAGTTCTGAGTATTATTAGTAACTACACTCCAGTCCCTAAACCTAGACACAGAAATGCGAATCAGACGCTTTACGTACTCCAGGCCGTGGCAGCCGCGACTTGGAGACACCAGCTATGGTCACTTCCCAGCCCGCTGTAAGATCACATCGGTTCGTCTTCTTCCGGCTGGTACTGTAAGTGATATTTGGCAACAAGGCAATGTATGTTTGGCAACTCTGCGATCGACGAGTTACTTCCTGGTGTGCACGGAATTAAGCCTCAAAGTTCACTTGATTTTACCTGTCATTTCCATTGAATAATCTGAGTTATTATCGCTTGAGATGCAACAAAATATTGTAAATTTACGGTTTTCACCCCAGGAAAGTCGTTGCACGTGGAAATCGCAACTAATCTCGTCCTTCAAATAGTGGTTTACGAGTTCTGGAGACTATTAGTATCGTAAGAGGAAGGTAAGACACATACTTCTCCGCCAGCTCTGTGGTAATGTGCTGACCAGTGAAAAAGCGTCTCTTATGGATCTCAGTTCCAGCCTCACTGAGTGCATCGTTTTTATGCCTTCTGTGATAAAGCTACAAGCAGTCAGATCAAATATCGCTATAGAAATCTCAAGAAAATGCTTTCAATTCATGGTGCAAATCTTACAATGCTCCACAACAGGAAACGCCTCTTTCCCCTGTTGGTAAGCAAATTTTGGGTTTCTAGGAATACATAACTTTATTTATGAAATGCCACATTTGCATACATCTAGGGTATGACACAGCATAGCAATTAAACACAGACCCAATCAAAATCTAACTGAGTAGTATTTTACCACTTCGTGTCGATAGAGGCACGCTCGTGTACAAATAATCAGTTTTATTAAAACAGACGTTCGTCGTAAGATTATTGTGGGTAGTTTTATTACATTTCTTATAATACAGTTAACAATTTTCGTAAAGGTTTCCTTTAGTGTTGTTAAAACAATAGTAAACATGAGAGATAAATTAATCATCAACAATATATGCGAATTCTCTGATGTTATCTATAGCAGTCTGAAAATGCACATGTTGTTTATTGATTACATGCATGTAGAAAACTTGTTCTGAGTTAAAGCTCTCAAACAAGGTTTGCAGAAGAATAAAATGCCACTACCAGACGACAGCTAATGTAGAAAATGCTTTTCCGACGTATTTTGCACGATGCGCTCTCCCCATACATAATACAAAAGTTTCGCGATGCATCTACTGTCTGGCTTTCTGTTAAACCTGAAATGAACAAAATGTCGCAAAAGTTAGCCCTTCTTCCACGTACGACTATTTTGGGTTGAGAAGTGAAGAGAATTATGTTACAAGTTCCATTACATTGATAACTTTAGCAGACAGCTGAATTGCGTTTTAGAAAATATAGCAGTGAATGTACTCGAACTCGAGACATCTTATCCACCGCGCGCGATACTTAGCATTACGCTACTAGCTGACACGTAGCTGCAACAGGTCTAGAAGTCAACAACTATTCCTCCAGAAGTTCTGATTTCCACAGCGCTGTGGGATAATGCACATGGCCAGGTCAATACTTATGAGAGACAAACAGTTATACCTTTTCTTTTGCACTGCACGACTTTTTCAACAAACAGATAGCGCAATAGAGTAGCTCAAGTGGAAAGGAACACTTCATATTTAAATTTCTGCATCCTACACTGTTGTCAGTTCTGTGTAGGTGGCAGTCACATGATTTTATTTCAGTGATTACAAAATGAAGTTGTATGTATATGGTGGGTAGCCGAGGCATCTAGTTCATCGTGATTCGGTCAACCAAGTAAATGAATTTACTGAACATGCTGCAAATTGATACTGGGAGCTTGTGTGTCAGAATTCTCAGGCAGTGTGACAGAACGGCGTTATGATAGAAAAATGAGCCTCTGAGAAGAGGATTTCGTGGTCTGTTGTGCTGATGATAGGTTCATATATCTATGGTCTGGGTTCGGTTCCAACTTCGGTTAGTGAGTTTAGATAGGGAGAGACAGATTCCACTCTCTTCTGGCTACACCAAGTGAAGTAGATATAATGGCATTGTGGTCTGAAATTCACTTTAAAAATGATATTCCTTCTCTACCAAGTAGACGTTACGTCGAGCCACAATAAAGTCTGGAGTGGCGACATGTAGAAACTCTATCACCAGTAACCTTTTCTTATACTAGTTATTTATTTCTAGTGACGAAACATACGCTATGTAGGATCACAGGACACTTATTCCATCTTTTATCTGTGCTTCTGTATGTCGATACAATTGGTTCTGAACTGGGAATGCAACTCAGACCGCCCTTAACGCGGAATTTGTTCCCTTCGTGACAATGCAGCTCGGCTAAAATTTGTTGTTTGTTCAAAATTGCAGATTCCTCAACATCTCCACATATTGCGCGTGAATGTGTTCGAATCCTGGCCCGGCACTAAAGATTTCATTATGTATCATCAAGATCTAGCATGAGAACACCTATCTGCTGGTGGATAATAATTTCGATTTTTAATGTATTTTCATTCGTTGTCAACACTAACGAAATTTGACGTTTTGACTCCCAGTGAGACACACAACTATTTGCGAGATCACTGTAATTTCAAGATGTTATTCCGAGCTGCTGGTGGAGAAAAATTCGGTAGCTGACGTCTCTTTGTGGTAGTCAACATCGATATGTGTGGGGCTGTATTCCCAGTCAGCACTGAACTCTTCGTCATATTATTTCTAGTTCAAACATGCTCACATGTCGCTGCTCGTGCAACAAACCCATATTTAACGTTCGTTTTCTCTAGAATAAAACAGCGATAGGTGCTGGGTTGGAGTCCTGGGAAGGAAAAAATTTAATGCTTCGTCTCGTCATTTCAGTTAAAACATCTAGCTACTGCCGAGAAAATGTGATATGTCACAGTTGATTGTGCTTCGATATCCATCCGATTAGGTTCTGGGTTCGAATCCCTGTCCAACACAAAGCTTTACCTCACGGCATTTCAAATAAGTTACTTGTTAAGAAGCAATATTTAACATCTCTCGTAGTTCGTTAACAGGGACAATAGGTGCTGGGTAGGAATTCACGTCCGTTAAAAATGTTTGCGTTATGTAATTTATTTAAAGTTGATATTTGCTAACTGATACTGTCTAAAATCGAGGTATATCACTCTCTGTATGTCTAATCAGGAATGATTGTTAGTTTCCGTCAGTCACGAAATCTTTGCTTAGTCTGCATGACCTGGGTTTGAATCCATATGCAGAACGAAATTGTTCGTCGTGTCATTTGAAGTTCATACACATTCTCAACTAGCTGCTCGTGAATAACTTAAATTTTTAATGTCATTTTGTGTTAAATAATGAGTACGGTATGTTACTTTGAAGAGGAATTCATGAATACGACGAACTTACTACGTGCATTAGCCATCTGACGTAATAATGAGAGTGGTAACTGTGGTGTCACCGCCAGACACCACACTTGCTAGGTGCTAGCCTTTAAATCGGCCGCGGTCCGGTAGTATACGTCGGACCCGCGTGTCGCCACTATCAGTGATTGCAGACCGAGCGCCGCCACACGGCAGGTCTAGAGAGACTTCCTAGCACTCGCCCAGTTGTACAACCGACTTTGCTAGCGATGGTTCACTGACAAAATACGCTCTCATTTGCCGAGACAATAATTTAGCATAGCCTGAAGCTACGTCATTTGCTACGACCCAGCAAGGCGCCATATTCAGTTACTATTGATATTGTGAATCATGTACCGTCAAGAGCGACGTTCATCATTAATGGATTAAAGTTAAGTATTCCACCAGCTACGTCCGTTTTTCTAAATTCTAATTTCCTTGTCCTGTTCCAGACCTCACGCCAGCCTGCTTGAGCTAAAACGCGTGCCTTTCGGCCTCCTCTAGTAACACGGTGTTGGCTCTCCTGCCAACCACAACAGTAACATTTCAGGTATGTCATTTATTGTAATAAATGTGAGCTTACAAGCCTTAAGGACAGTCTTATATATGGTAAGGTGTTCCCTGATGTTTGTAATATCGTAGTATTACTTTAAATCTTGAGTTATTGCGATACAGAAGAGAGTTTTCTAGTGGTGACTTGGAACCATTTTCAATAGTCAAACGACTGTACCAAGGAGCGATTAGAGGACCTGGTAGACAGCTGCGTTATGTGGGTTGCATGCGAATCAGGTGAAATGCAATTCAGGTCGTTCGGATGCTTTTGAGCACGACTGTACGTCACCTCTTTGGTAGACAGTTATATGACAACTAGGTTATGAGTTATCTCGTGCTACTTACTACACATTAACAGTAATTACAGCAGCGAAAAGTTTTTTACATCTATACTGCTGGCCATTAAAATGGCAATACCATGAAAAAGCTGTTCAACAAATATCAGTTTCTACTAACTACACAAAGCAGGTGATTGTACATCAGAAAACTTTGCTTACCCGGTATTTCATTCAGAATCCGTATTTGAATGTTGCTTTTTGTGAGAAGATTGTGTTACGCCTCTTGTAAGAACGAGAAATGCCCATCTGCGAGTAACGGAATTCGACAGTTGCAGGATCGTAGTCCGTTGAGGCTGCTGTTTATCATTTCGTTCGTGACATTGTTGTTGACGTTGGTCGGGCTCCCAATGCTGTCAAACGAATATAGAATCGATGAGCTCAAGAAGATCATATTCAACGTCACAGAGAAAGCGACCTGGAAGACAGACACATAGTTCACTCGCCATTGGAGGATCTTACAACTACGCCACTTACTTTGAGTCACGAAATGGGTTTGTTTGCAGCAGGACAAGTATCCATACGGATAGTGTTACGGCTTCTGGAGCACCACGGATTGTCTGCACAGCGGCCACAGTTGTGGTCTTCCTTGACGGGGCGACATGTAGAGGTGCACCGACAGTGGAGCCCCTATCGACAACACTGGTATCTTTTCAGAAGAGTCCCTAGTCATGGAGGCTCCCTCGAGAAGTAATGTTGCCAGTTTGCTTTATTTACTTCACACGGGTCCAGCAGTTGGTGCGATACTAATGATGTCATTGAGTACACAAGAAGATCAACTCTGCCTAGAATGAAATTTTCGCTCTACAGCGGAGTGTGCGCTGATATGAAACATCCTGACAGATTAAAACTATGTGCCGGACCGAGACTCGAACTCGGCACCTTTGCCTTTTCGCGGACAAGTGCTCTACCAACTGAGCTACCCAAGGACGACTCACGCCCGTCCTCACCGCTTTAAGGTAGGAGGCGAGGTACTGGCGGAATTAAAGCTGTGACGACAGGACGTGAGTCGCGCTTGGGTAGCTCAGTTGGTAGAGCTCTTGCCTGCGAAAGGCAAAGGTCCCGAGTTCGAGTCTCGGTCCGGCACACAGTTTTAATCTGCCAGGAAGTTTCAGATCAACTCTGGTTCGCGTAGCCGGTAGTCTGGATAACTGGCGTTACATTTCGGCGTGCTAAGAACTGTCACTAAGCTCTTTCTTCGAAATATCCATGCCATTATCTTTCACCAAGATAACACAAGACTCAAGATTTTCCGTGCTATCTTGACCTATCTTAACAGAGGGGGAGTTCGGCTCTTCCCCTGCCAAGCACCTTCTCGACTGTTGCCCTGCCAATCATATTCTCCAGATCTACTACCAACTGGAAACATATAGCCATCGGTCATGTGACGATTGAGATACGTTAATTAAGAGGAGACAACGAATTTGAAGCATCTGAACGCAAATAAAAGTGATGAGAACAGGAAAAACACTATAGAAACCCGAGAAATTGCATAAAAAGCCCTCAGAAAGTCCACAGTACAATATACAACAGCTAAACTAATATCAATTCAGTCATATTTTAAGCAGAACAACATAATAAACTTCCATAAGACATTCAACAGTAGTTTAAAGAAATATAGAAAAACCAAGTATACAGTTTATTGGTCCAAAACCACCACAAATATAAAACACAAATCAATAAAAGTCTTGCATCACCTGGGTTCCGAGAGTTCCGGAACCTGTACAGAAAACTGGAATAGAGATCAACATTTCCGCCCTTTTTATTGCTCATGAAAACCACACATTGCGTGTTGCACCACCATACGAGACCTTCAGAGGTGGTGATCCAGATCGCTGTACACACCGGTCTCAAATACCCAGTAGCACGTCCTCTTGCACTGATTCATGCCTGTATTCGTCGTGGCATACTATCCACAAGTTCATCAAGGCACTGTTGGTCCAGATTGTCCCCCTCCTCAACGGTGATTCGACGTAGATCCCTCAGAGTGTCTGGTGGGTCACATAGTCCATAAACAGCCCTTTTCAATCTATCCCAGGCATGTTCGATAGGGTTCATGTCTGGAGAACATGCTGGCCACTGTAGTCGAGCGATGTCGTTGTCCTGAAGGAAGTCACTCACAAAATATGCACCATGGGGGGGCGAATTGTCCATGAAGATGAATGCCTCGCCAATATGCTGCCGGTATGGTTGCACTATCGATCGTAGGATGACATTCACCTATCGTACAGCCGTTACGGGCCCTTCGATGACCACCAGCGGCGTACAACCTTCACCTCGTTGCACTCGCTGGACAGGCGTTCAGCCTGACCCGGTTGCCTTCAAACACGTCTCTGACGATTGTCTGGTTAAAGGCATATGCGACACTAATCGGTGAAGAGAAATTGATGCCAAACCTGATAAGTCCATTCGGCATGTTGTTGGGCCCATCTGTACCGCGCTGTATGGTGTTGTGGTTGCAAAGATGCACCTCGCCATGTACGTCGGGAGTGAAGTTGCGCATCATGCAACCTTTTGCGCACAGTTTGAGTCGTAACACGACGTCCTGTGGCTGCACGAAAAGCATTATTCAACATGGTGGCGCTACTGTCAGGGTTCCTCCTAGCCATAATCCGTAGGTAGCGGTCATCCACTGCAGTAGTAGACCTTGGCCGGCCTGAGCGAGGCATGTCATAGACAGATCCTGTCTCTCTGTATCTCCTCCATGTCCGAACAACAATGCTACGGCTCACTCCGAGACGCCTGAGCACTTCTCTTGTTGAGAACCCTTCCTGGCACAAAGTAACAATGTGGAGACGATCGAACGGCGGTATTGACCGTCTTGGCATGGTTTAACTACAGACAACACGAGCCATGTACCTCCCCTTCCTGATGGAATGACTGGAACTGATCGACTGTCGGACCCCCCCCCCCCCCCCCCCCCAGTCTAATAGGCGATCTTCATACATGGTTGTTTACATCTTTGGGTGGATTTAGTGACATCTCTGAACAATCAAAGGGACTGTGTCTGTGATGCAAAACTTTTTTTGATGTATGAAACACTGAGAGCTGCAGATTTTTTGCGGATTGCTTCAAACAACTGCTGTGCGAGCCACCAAAAGAAAAAATTTATTTTATACAAATCAAATACAACCACACTCAAAGAGAATAAAAGAACTCAGAGAAAACATAAAAAAAACTTAAAAATAACAAAGCATCAGGAGAAGATAATATGGTTGATGAATAATGGAAACGCACTCGTGACAACATTATTCCAGGTTTAGCAGAAATCATTAAACAAATATGGACAATCAACACCTTCAGAGCAGAATGAAACCGGGTTTAACATATCCACTATATAAAAACGGGAAGACAACAGATTCTAGAAATGATAATCCCCCTCTTACCAGTGACGTATAAGACTTTCACCATGGCACTTTTGAAGAGAGCTGAAGAAATATTCGATCCATGACTAGGGAAATATTAAGCAGAATTCACGAAGGGAAGGTCCCGTGTGGAACAAATACTAAATTCAAATAACATAATAGAAATGAGAGAAGTCAAAAACCTTAAATATGTGAAAAGTCTTGTACATTTTAGAAAGACGTGTGACACCATCGACAGAATCGTGCTAATTAATATTATTAAGGAATTCGTACTTGATAAGAAAACAACAGAAATAACTGAAGGAAATGTAACGATCACAGCTTAGAAAGTAAAATTAACAGGAAAACCGTTAAAATATTTTGAAATGCAATCAGGCGTCAGACAAAGAGATGGTTTGTCACCTGTGCTTTTCAGCTGTGCGTCAGAGAAAGTAGCGAGAGACTGGATGAAATGCATCAATACCAAGGATGTTCCAACAGGAAGAAATCTAGACAAAATCCCAAAAGACGGTCTGGCTTTGGCTGACGATATGGTGGTAATTACTGATTGACTAGACAGTGCCAAAGAACAAATCACAGAACTACGGAAACAAGCTGACAAAATAGTGCTAAAAAGACATTAGAAAAATGAAAAATATCAGACATATCCATCAAAACTCTAATGTTAGGACAACTCAGTACCTAAAACAAAATATTTCCAATATCTAGGAGAATGGATAAAGAGCAACCCATAAAAAAGATAGCAACATAAAACAGAGTGCGTAGAATGGAAAGGGCATTCCGTACGACAATAAACATATATAACAAAAAATCTTTGTCCAGTAACACAGAACTAAGAAACTATCATGCAGTGAAAAAGCCCAAAATACTGTAAGTAGCAGAAACACTACACTAACAATGTTTGGGGATCTTGAAAAACTGTAAAAAGTGTAAGAATAAATCTGCAGAAAGTACTAGGAGCTAAAACTAATAGTAATACTGAATACAAATTAAGGTCAGACAGCTCTGAAAATGGTAAAACTAGCTGATACATTGGAAAAAAGAAGACTGCAGTTTTTGAATACACATACCGAATAGATAGAAACAGATAAAACAAGCACATAACCAACTCACAAAACCACTATAAACCTAAGTCCACATAGTTCACAGAAACTGATGAAGTTTTTGGAAAATACTGGAATTAGAATGGACGCAGTAGATAACTTAACACTTCTTAGACAACCAACTCAAAATACAGCACTTCAAGAAATAAAGAGGTCAGAAATGAAAAGAAGTGTGCCTAGGAAGGAAACGAACGACACTCTCGAAGGGTGCATGGAGTTTGGGAGCAAAGGAAGTTTAGCACTAGGAAGCATAGCCAAAGCTGGTTTACCGTACACTCCAAAAGCGCTATTCAAATAATTAAAATAGCATAAACAATGACATGGATCTATAGATTTTGTCAGGTTTATAACAGTGCATCAGCTGACTTACTCTAACTACAAATATTATTTGTGTTAAGGTAAGTATCTAATGGATACTTAAACTTTGATTACAGTTCATTGTTATCATATTAACATCTTTTTGAAGCTTTTAAAGAAACTGACTGATTTTGATCCACTTTTTTTCATTTCGTAATTTTTGTTTAATCTGCTTCTTGTATATGAAAATTTTAGGCTCTTCACATAGGTCCATCTAACAGTACATTTATAATTTATGTAAAATTTTCGTTTTACTATTTATGATATTCAAATTACGTGCTGCGATTCTGCTGTGTGTCACCTTCGATCATCCGTCGGGTGATGATAACAATACGCGGGATTATCAATTAATTCAGTGCACAATACTTAGTATTTGCGATTATTAGTGTCATTTAGGCTCGATACATTGAAGGTAGCACTTTTGATACGTTTTATTAGGAATAGTGATACTGACAGTGATTTCTAACCTCACTTGTATACGTTTGACTAGCGCAACCTGCGACCATTAACAGTTAAACAAACGTATAGTACGTGGTAAATTAGTATTACACTATAATATCTGAGTAAATCAGTGTTACAATACAACTTCTGCGCCCTTATTACATACAGTTCAGTTAGCAGAAAGCTAAAACTCACCTCTCCGTCTGCTTAAATTCCTTAGCTTGTTGTGGGCTTTAGTCATCGTGTTCTGTAAGCCCATCGGTTCCTATAAAGTAGAATTTGTATTTGTGCCTTACATTCTGGAGTCTTATTGTTAACTAAAGCTTGTGTTTTGTACCTGCATCTGTCAGTGTACAATCCCCAGTGTTTACGTTTATTAGTGTCATTTAGACTCGGTACATTTAAGATAGCAGTTTTTATAGTTTAATTAGGTCACTTTCGCGTGTACGTAAAAGCTTGTTCAAATTACAAATACGAGGGATAATCAGTAGGTGCAGTGTACCGTAGGTCACTGTTCAATTCGTTTATAAAAAAATGGTTCAAATGGCTCTGAGCACTATGCGACTTAACTTCTGAGGTCATCAGTCGCCTAGAACTTAGAACTAATTAAACCTAACTAACCTAAGGACATCACACACATCCATGCCCGAGGCAGGATTCGAACCTGCGACCGTAGCGGTCGCTCGGTTCCAGACTGTAGCGCCTAGAACCGCACGGCCACACCGGCCGGCAATTCGTTTATAATATTCACTAGATAGCCCCTAGCAGTTTAGGTCACTGTCTTATTCTTTAGTATTCACTAAATAGCCCCTAGCAGGAAAATAAGCACCAGATCTCGCTTCTACCATCAATTTTTCTTTTCATTACTGAGTGTCCTTTCTGTCAACTAGAGTATAGCTGTTAACCTTGTGTGACAGTAGCTTTCCTTAAGTTTTTATAGTAAATCAGTTACTAGATAGATGGATATGGACTGTGTCTGTTGTGTGCGGATGCAGGAGGAGTTGGCCAAAGTCCAAAAGCAGCTGGAAGCTTTATTGGCCACAGTTAACAAGCTCCAGAGTACCACCTTGAGGTGCGGTGGGGATGATGTGCCTGGGGCAGCCACTGCTGTACTAGATGTGCAGGGGGGGGGGGGGATGTCACAGCTCTCTGTCACTGACCCGACCTCAGGTGCGACCTAGCCGGCTGGCCCACTCTCACCTCAGTGTGGGTGGCAGACTGTGTCGAGGTCTCGAGCCTCAAGGCGAAAGCTGCATGGGGAAGCAGGCTCCTGCCTAATCCATGCACTTTGCTAACAGATTCAGTGTGCTATCTGATGCTTGGGGGGGGGGGGGGGGGGAGGCTGAGCCGGATCAGACTGCACCTTCTGCCAGGATAGTGGCTGCTCCTTCAGCAAGGTCCGGACTAGCACGTGGGGGTAGGGGTTTGTTAGTTATTGGGAGCTCCAATGTTAGGAGGGTCATGGAGCCCCTCAGGAACATAGCGGCTAGGGCGAGGAAGAAGTCCAACGTTCACTCGGTGTGCTTACCGGGTGGGGGAGCTTGTCCAGGATGTGGATGAGGCCCTTCCGGCGGCTATCGAGCGTGCGGGGTGCACCCAGCTGCAGATTGTTGCGCATGTCGACACCAACGATGCCTGTTGTCGGAGTTCCGAGGAAATCCTTGGGTCCTTTCGACGGCTGGTTAAATTGGTGAAGGCGGCCTCTATCTCTCGAGGAGTGGAAGCCAAGCTGACGATCTGCAGCATCGTACCCAGGGTGGACCGGGGTCCTCTGGTTTGGAGTCGAGTGGAGAATCTAAGCCAGAGGCTACGTTGACTCTGTGACGAAAATTGTTGTAGATTCCTCAACCTACACTATGGGGTTGAAGGTTGTAGGACGCCCCTCGATAGATCAGAGGTGCACTACACACAGGAAGCAGCTACATAGGTAGCACAGTACTTGTGGCGTGCACATGGGGATTTTTTAGATTAGGTTCCTCCCCATGGGAATCAAACCGCTGGCCCGAAAAATTACCAGTTCATGACACTGATGAGGGTGCGCCAACTGTAAAAATTGTTAGTTCGCCTAAACAGGTCATTCCAAAGGATTTAAATATGCTTAATCTCATGTTAGTAAATTGTTGAAGTGTCTGTAGCAAGATCCCCGAGTTAATTTCCGAAATAAACAGTAGAAATGCCAATATTGTATTAGGTACCGAAAGTTGGTTGAAACCAGACATAAAAAGCAGTGAAATTTTGAACTCTGATCGGACAATGCTTAGGAAGAACAGGGATGATGCTATGGGAGGTGGTGTGTTCATTACAGTTAAAAGCTGTTTAAACGCAGTTGAGATCGATACTGCGTCGGACTGTGAAATAGTCTGGATAAAGCTGTCAATCAGACAAGGATTGACCATTGTATTAGGATGTTTTTATAGACCACCAGCTTCGGCAACAAACGTCGCAAAACGTTTCAGGGAAAGTCTTGAGTACATAGGAAGTAAATATCCAAATTATCGATTAGTTATAGGTGGATACTTTAATCTAGCATCCACTAACTGGAAAAATTACACATTTATCACAGGGGGCAGAAGCAAAGATTCGTTTGAAGTTATTCTAGGAGCGCACTCAACATACAACCTTGAGCAATTGGTTAGAAAACCAACTCGAGATGGGAACATATTAGATATCTTGGCGACAAACAGACCTGATCTATTTGAGGAAGTTAATATAGAAGAAGGTATTAGCGACCATAATGTCGTTGTGGCTTCTATGTCAGCGCAAGTTAAAAAAAAAACACAGCATAAAGTTTCCTTGTTTGGGAAAGCAAATAAAAGTGTCATTAATGAATATCTTCATAGTCAGATCCAAGCATTCACCGCGGGACACAAAGTTATTGAGCATCTTTGGTCGGAATTTAAAGGTATTGTCCATCATGTGCTAGAGAAGTATGTGCCTAGCAAAAGTATAAGGGAGGGAAAGGATCCACCTTGGTACAACAAACATATTATGAAGTTGCTGAGAAAGCAGAGAATTTTGCACAGTCGTTTTAAACGTAGTCACAGCCCCACTGACAAACAGAAATTATGCGAAATGAAAGCAGCTGTCTGAAAGACAATGAGAGACTCTTTTAACGAATTTGAAAGCAATATTTTATGTGCAGATTCTAAGAGTAACCCCGAACAATTTTGGTCGTACGTAAAATCTATGAACGCTACAAATAATTCAATACCTTCTCTTGCTGACAGTACAGGTTATGTAACTGATGATGATCAACAGAAGGCCGAAATTCTAAACCTAGCTTTCAAAAACTCGTTTACGATAGAGGACTGCAGCACCATTCCCCCTCTCAATTATCGAACAAACTAAAGGATGGCTGACATAGTGTTTAGCGTATCTGGGATTGTAAAACAGTTAAGATCCTTAGACGCCAGAAAGGCATCTGGCCCAGACGGTATCCCCCTAAGACTTTATGTTGACTATGCTACAAATATAGCTCCATTCTTATCCGTCATCTATCAGAGATCATTGGAACGGCGGAAAGTTCCACGGGGCTCGAAGATGGCTCAGGTCATAGCAATCTATAAAAATGGTAGAAAATCGGATGCACATAATCACCGGCCAATTTGACTGACATCGATTTGTTGTAGAATCATGAAATATATTTTGTGTTCAGATATAATGACCTTTCTAGACTCTGAGAAGCTCATCTGCAGAAACCAGCACGGTTTTAGGAAACAACGGTCATGCAAGACACAGCTGGCCCTCTTTGTGCATGATATACAACGGGCTTTAGATGCCATATTTCTCGACTTTCGAAAGGCGTTCGACTCAGTTCCGCACTTTCGCTTGCTAAAAAAAGTGTTCCCGTACGGTCTATCCAATGACATATGCGGTTGGATAGAAAGTTTTCTAACAGACAGGGAGCAGTACGTCGTCCTGAACGGGGTAACTTCAACAGAAACAAGAGTAACTTCAGGTGTGCCCCAGGGCAGCATAATAGGTCCTCTGCTTTTTACGATTTACGTAAACTATCTGGTTGATGGTATTGACAGCGGCCTTAGACTATTTGCCGATGATGCTGTAGTCTATAAGAAAGTAGTATCACACGAAAGTTGTGAACAAATCAATGAGGATTTGCAGAAAATAAATGCGTGGTGACTGGCAGTTATCTCTAAATCTTAGTAAGTGTAACCTACTGCGTATAACAAGGCGAAAATTCCCATTAATGTATGAGTACAAAATAAATGATCAGTCTTTGGAAACGGTCACATCCGTCAAGTATCTGGGTGTGATTATTCGAAATGATCTCAAATAGAATGACCAGATTACACAAGTAATGGGTAAGGCGAACTCTAGATTGCGGTTTATTGGTAGAATCCTGAAGCGATGCAGTTCTTCAACAAAGAAAATAACTTACAATACGTTTGTTCGTCCAGTCTTAGAGTATTGTTCGTCTGTATGAGACCCTTACCAGTTGGGTCTGATTCAAGAGATTGAGAAGGTCCAAAGAAGAGCGACAAGATTCGTGAGTGGTACATTTAGCCATCGCGAGAGCGTTGCAAATACTCATAGAAAGTTTGAAGTGTTACACACTTACCGATAGACGACGCACTAAACAGAAGGCGCTGCTCAGTAAATTCCGAAATCCAATCTTCGCGAAGGATGTAGAGCATATATTATTATCACCAACTTGCAGATCGCGTAATGAAATCATTCAAAGATAAGGCAAATAAGAGCTCTTACTGAGGCGTTCAGACAGTCATTTTTCCCTCGCGCGATCCGCGAGTTGAACATGGGAAGGGGGGAGTATGACTTAGGCGCGAATTGTGCCTTACTGCCTTCCACCGCACACCGCTTGGTGGCTAGCGGAGTATATATGTAGATGTCGATGTAGATTAGTATGGGAAGGTGTTGATGTTTTATCTATGCTGGATCTTGGCGCTACGTCCAGACTGGCATATATACTGGACGGGGCTCCACTGCCAGTAGTTTTGGAAATTGCAGAATCAGAGTTGCTTCCAATTTTGCGGGGTAACCTATAGCATAGCTGTTAGTGGGAAATGTAATTCCGATGTTCACAGATTTAAAAATTTCATTTTTTTTAGAAAGTGGTTACTATGGACACGGAAAATTCTATCGTATGCCTACTTGAAAGTCTAACTTGATTGAATATGTTCGTGGTACTTAAGAAGGAAATATCTGTATACAGAAGCTTGAAGGATATTTGCAAATTCAATTCTGAAAACGCCTTCTTGTAAGTCAGTAAGTAAATATTTGACGCCTTTCCTCGATTCTCTGCCACTACAAATTTCTCATCATTTGTGTTACTCACTCATCTGAAGTGAAGAGGTCAGTAGCCAATCTCATTGCCTTTCTTTCTACGTTCTCAGAATCAGTAAGTCCTGATATGGACCCCACAAACTTAAGACGTTTTCGGCTACGAGAAATAGAAGTCCTTTAAAAGAAGATTCTTGCTTGGACGTTAAAAAATTAATGCCTAGTTCTATTACCTGCAGTTGGACCTATTTCATACATCATTGCATTGTTACTCCCAGTTGTTTATATGACTGATTCCAAACTCCGTCCGAACAGACCTCTGACGGCTCAACTGTATCGACCGTCCGCCGTATCATCCACGTCCGATAAGCCTCACTAGTGGTCAGCGGCCAGTTTTCGTGATCGGAATCGCTACTTCTCAGTTAAGTAGCTCTCAAGAACTGAGTGCTCCCCTTACTAACAGCGGCTGGCAGGCCTGCACAGTTACCCATCTCAGTGGTTAACCAACCCTGACAGTGCTTAATTTCGATATTGCAGGGCCTAAGTTCTTCGGAAAGCTCCTTCAGAGATGCATGCACTTCCGAAGGAACAGGCACTGCAGTTACTACAGCTGTTATGAAACACAGGAAATGTATTCGCAGTTGCGAATATTGATAACCATCAGCTGTATAATGGGATGACGTCAGTGGAAATTTGAGTGAGACTGGGACTCGAACACGGATTTCCAGTTTATCACGATCGGTCTCCTCACCATTAGGCTATTCGTGCACGACTCTTGGCCATACCAAAATTTCCTTTTGTCATTGTCAGCCATACGTCTACAACCTGTACTTGTACATTCATTATGTATATTTCCGTCCAGGGGAGACATTTTAATTGTAAGTTGCTTGCCTGGTGTCGACGGATAAACACGATATTGCAGTGCCTGTGTTGTTCAGAACTACGATGCGAAGTTTCTTCAGACTTGTATACGTGACTGCAGACTTTATGAAATACACGAAACGCATGTATGTCCGAAGGAACATTGCAATGTATTTCGGAACAACACAGTCACTGAAATATTGTATTTATCCGCAGATACCGGTCAAATGATTTTCATTTAAAATTCCTCCCCTGTGCAGGAACACACATATTGAATGTGCAAGTTATTAACACATGGGTCTGGCCATGGTAAGGTGACCGCTCAGGTTAAGTGGGAAATCCGGGTTCGAGTCCCGATCCAGTACACATTTTGATTACGTCATTCCATTATACAATTGATGGTTATCCATATTCGCACTGTGAACATATTTCATGCGCTTAACGTCGCTAATCTGAAGTGAAGGCAGTTGGCCACTCACTCCATTAGAGGCTCATTAACGCCACAGTCAAAGCCTAGTATGTTTGCAAGGTTAATGAAGTTCAGAACTTTAAATTTATCTACGGTATCAACTGACTGCCCATATTTCAAGCAGGTGGATGTTTTTTTCAGATTTGACTGTCTACTGCTACAATTTCTGTCTGACAAGGCTTACCACGAAGGTTTCATGTAATACTAGCCTTCAATTCGTTAGTATTTAACGTGAGTAATTATGGTAATATGACATTCGTTGCGAGACACTCCAAATTATACTGCTATGGCTGTGAATGACTCTTCATCCAGAATAACGTGCTCTGAACTGCCTGCCAATAAGTTTTCAGGCCAGTCTCAGATATGGTTACACTTGGTGACTCAGCTAACAGAAAAAATATGATAATCCTGTCTCCACTCAAATGAACTGTGAAAAATTTCTCACTAAATGATATGTAGCCTCTTTTCGTACCTGTATCAATCACCCATTTGGGTTGAGTTGACTTGGGGAGGAGACCAAACTGCGAGGTCATCGGTCTCATCGGATTAGGGAAGGATGGGGAAAGAAGTCGGTCGTGGCCTTTCAAAGGAACTGTCCCGGCATTTGCCTGAAGCGATTTAGGGAAAGCACGGAAAACCTAAATCAGGATGGCCGGACGCGGGATTGAACCGTTGTCCTCCCGAATGCGAGGGCAGTGTGCTAACCACTGCGCGACCTCGCTCGGTATATCAATCACATAGATATCGATGTCAAGTACCCGCGCTTTCGAATAGAACTATAGTAATTTCTGTTGTTAGTATCGTTCTAAAACGCATCAATAGTGTATCACTTTTCAATAGCTGATTAATATTTCTGGAGAAATTATAGTATTTGTAACTTGGGTTAATCTGTTTTGAACATGAAATCGATAGCTGACTTACGCAAAAGTTCGTGCTATTATACAGAATTATTGCCTAAGGCTGATAGCGTACTCAATCTTGAGGCAGGTGAGTCTACGTACAGAGCGGATTACTGCAGGAAAGTTTAATGTAAAACTGATACTAACCACACTTGGCTACATGTGATTGGACCGACACACCATCTGGAAGGCAAAGGACGTGCCATCTAAGGATGATTCACCAGTTAATTTTGAGAACACTTCGGCTCTTGTTTCTGTCAGAGCCTGAAAAGAAAGGTGTAGTCAAAAATTTTATTTATGTGTAAGACTGGAAACTGAGTTATAAATATTGTTTGATTACAACTTGATGTATTGAGTTTATTGCCGAGATAATTCTTCTTCTTCTTCTTCTTCTTCTTCTTCTTCTTCTCTTTCAGCCTATATCAATCCACGAATGGATAAAGATCTCCTCCACATGCTTCCACTGTCTTGTTTCTGAGCCACCTGGTGCCATGGTGTTCCAGCCACCAGCTTCACGTCATCAAGCCCCCTCTTTTGCAGTCTTCCAGTGCCTCTGTTGTGGTCCCATGGTCTCCACTGAACAATTCTAGGGGTGCACCTGTTGCCATCTTATCAAGTTTCACTGCTGTCTCTCAATTCTCTCTGGGATGTCCTTTACTTTGGTCCTCTTTCTCATGTCCTCTAATCGAATCTTATCCATGAGGCTCACTGCTAGCATTTGTCGCTCCAAGGCTCGTTGTATGCGCTGTAGTTCACGACCATTTGCGTTAGTCAGAGACATAGTTTGCAGACTGAAGGTTGTAATTAGTAGTATGTAAATATTACGATCATAGCCTGCAGCTTGTGTGGGACATCATTGTTGGTCAGGATGAAATTTTGTTTCCAGAATGCTGTCCAGGTCAGTCTTATTCTGCGAGAAATTTACCCATTTTGGTTGTTGTAGTTTAATCTTGTGGCCAAGGCAGATGTATTCATCATCTTCGTTTATAGACTGGTTTCCGACTATAGGTGCTTGGTTGTCTAGGTTTTCTTTACTGATGTTCATTTCCCAGCAAACATTTACAGTCGCAAGTTTTAGTTCTTGGATCATACTCTTAAGTTTTTCCAAATCTTCACTTATGAGTACAACATCGTTGACGATGCGCAGATGGTACAGATATAATCCACTGAGAATTTTCTCGGGTTGTATGGCCGTGTTCCATGGAACTCTTCAATCACTGACGTTTCGTCCAAGGCTACGTTGGACCTCTTCGGAGGTGCTCCTTGTTGTGCTGAGTCTTAGCGAGTCGGCACAACCAGGAGCACCTCCGAAGATGTCCAACGTAGCCTTGGACGAAACGTCAGTGATTGAAGAGTTCCGTGGACCACGGCCATACAACCCGGAAAAATTCTCAGCAGCTGAAACATCCGGTCGTGAAAGCCTTCATTGTATGATAACCCATTGATTTTTATTTCTCTATTATTCCAGTCTGCTGGTGTGAGTACATCTTTCAATGCAAAGGCGAACAGTTTCGGAGAGATCGTGTCACTTATGCGCACTCCGTTGCTGACTGGCATTTTCAAAACGAATTTCTTCATGTGAGTAGAGAGATACGCACTCACAAAGCAAAATTGCATGAGAAATAAGAAAAAGGAAAACACAAAAGTATGTGGCCATAAACACATCCCTCAAATTCAATTTATATAAACCAGTGTTGCGAATACCCGTCGTCTATTGTAATACACTTTAACAGTCGCAGGTGCAAGATCTTGTGACCAGATTGCAGTTATTCATTCGATATCATTGAGCATGTTGCAATAATGCGATACTTTAAACCACCTTGGGTAGTCGGAACTTGTGCACAGTATTCATCTTAGAGTTTATCCCAAAGAAAAACGTCCAGTGGCATCAAATCAAGCGAGTGTGTAAGCAAACTGTTAACATCTTCAGGTCCTATCCGGCGACCAGCAAACACCTGGGTAAGAGCTTTCTTAGCCGCAAGCGAACTGGAAGACCGGTAGGTATCTACTGGTGCCACACACATCTAAGAAGTTCAAGTGATGTTTCCTGTGGGAACTACAGTGGCACTCCGGTGCCAAACTGTCTATATCTTTTACCCGTTACGGTTTCATCAGTGAAGTAATGACCAGTCACATTGTCTCCAATAATACCGCACCACATGTTCCCGCTCCACTGCATCTGATGTTCATCCTGCCTCAGTCAATGTTAACTCTCAGCCTCCCTGCAACGCATTTCTTACATTTAGTTTCCCATGGTATGTGAAGGTTCTTACATCGGTAAAGAGAATTCCCTGAAGGAAGAACCTGTTACCCTGATGTCGTCTCAGAATCGACAGCCGGGATTCGAAGCATCTTCTACAATCCATCTGACTAATCTGCTGGTGAAGTGACACACGATACGGAAAGAAGTTGCCGGCGAGCAAGATGCGAACAAAGCTGGGCTGACTTATTCCAGGCACATTCGTAATTTCTGTGGAGCCAGCATGTGGATTTTCAACAATAGTTGCCATAAAATCTATATATTTCGCTTTACTCATTGCTGTCTTGCTCTTTGCACTTCGAGTAGTGTTCTAGATCCTTCCCTTGAAATATTTTATGTGAATGACTAATCTGAATAACCCTATATATACCGCATGGCCGCATTTTCCTTAACAGGTGTCGAAGGATTATTCAGTTGAAACGAAAATCCAGAGACACCGAATCGACTCGGTTAACTCTTAAATATTCTTATGATGCAGTGAACGAGGACCGCAAATTGGCTTTCACATGTGATTTTCTCATAGACCACGCCGCTTGTTGCGGAAAAGCACATTTTGCCACAAATGTGTCATTATGCCTAACATGAGAATAACGCAACAGTCTTGACGTACACAGGGCGTTTCAGATACATACATCCTATTTCACAAGACTATACGATGTTGATCCAAAATAATATTACCACCGCCCACTGCGAGACTGAATGCTGCCTAGTTATGTTGAAACACGTGACATAGTAAGGGATATATATAAGCGGAAAATATGTGAAGGGGAAACCTTTCTATCGAAGATACTGACCGCAAAAGGATATATCCACTGACATAAGCTATTCTGAAAAACAGCGTATTGGTATCATCTGGTGTCTGGAAACGGCAAAGGTGGTTGGCCGTTCACGGGCTAATGTCGTGAGCTTCTGTGGCAAGCTGTTGAAGGCCGGTGAAACCATGACTAAAGGAAAAGTGTTTGACTTTTACGTCTCATCACAGAACGAGGAGGTCGACCGGCTGCTCGGTCTACAAAGTAGGTTTAGTGACGATTTGTGCAGATCTGACGACAGAGTACAATGCTAAAGCAGGCACAAATGTTTCGGAGCACACCATTCAGCACACGTTGCTGAAAATGGGAATCCGCAACAGACGACGCCCACGTTCACCGAAAGATATGGTTAGTCGCGGTAGCAGTGCGCACGGTATCATCGATATTGGGCCATAGCTCAATGGAAACTTATAGGCTGGTTGAATGAATCACGTTTCTTATCACACCAGATCGATGGATCTGTCCGAATACATCGTCTTTCGGCGAGTGTCTGCTTGAAACATGCCCCGCGCCATGGACACAGGTCGGTGGTAACAATAATGTGCTATGGACGACGTTCACCTGGTCTTCCACGGGACCTGTGACAGTAATCAGCGCACCATAACAGCTGTGGCTATCTGAAGATTACTGCCGACCACTTGCATCCTTTAATGTTTGATGTCTGCTCCAATCCTGGTGGAATCTTTCAGCAGGAAAACTTTCCACTTCACAAGGCCTGAATCTTACTAACTTGACTTGAGGAGCATGTTAGTAAACTCACGTTGATGTCTCGGCTACTAAATTCTCCTGAGATGAACGTGATGGGACACATTTAGGACGCTATCGGGCGTGAACACTGCGTAGATGTCTGGCGCTATATACCTCTGAATCAGGCGAGAACTTGTCAAATTCTTGTTATGCAGAATAGCTGTTGTACTATGTTCTGAAAGTGGACCAACACTTTTTCAGTTCATCAGAGTATCTTCCACATGAATTTGGTGCGTATCTTTACTTAAGCATCGAAATTAAAAGTACAACTGACCGTTTCATGTCATTGCCGATAGGGATCTCCCTAGTGCGTCTATCTCGTTTGCTCATTGGTTATCCAATGTGCGTGGAGTCGAGATGGCTATATCAGAGCAACGAAAGCGGTTTTGCATTCTCCACGTCAACAGGTGAAGTTCAGTTACAACTGCGTGACGTGTCTTGTGTAGAGAGTACAGCACTGCACATTGTATAGCTCATAAACGTTCAGCTATGGCATCAGCAACTTCTAGACTCCATTTATTTATGTAAGCAGAAATCCAAAGGTTGCCCATTGTGCTCGTTCGAGACGTGAAGCGTTGCCAATAGTCTTTCACGTTGTCCACAGAAGTACCAACAGAAAGCTGCGAAAAGAAGGACAGAAGGAATGTTAGGGTTTACCGTCCTTCCGATAGCAAGGTCATTAGAGAAGGAGCACAAATTCAGGTTATATTGTAAGGATTTTAAGGAAATCGACCTTGCCCTTTCAAAGGAACCATTTCGAAATTTGCCTGGACTCATTTAGGAAAATCACGGAAAACCTAAATCTGGATGGTCGGTCGCAGAAATGAACCGTCGTCCTCTCTAATACAAGTTCTCTGTACTAACCACCTCACTAGGTAAAGTTACCCATTCCAGATGTGTTTCGTGATCATGGCACCGAAGTTTGCGTTTCTAACCATACAGGATGCAACAGCAAGTCCTTCCTGATGGAGACAAGCAGAGACGAGTAGAGATTTCTGTATTCGTTCTCTGCATGGCAGATAATGATAACATTATTGATGACCCTCAAATAACTCCGCCTGAACAGGCTTTGGTTGGCCCTAGTGCACCCACCGACCGCCGTGTCGTCCTCAGCCGAGAGACGTTACTGGAAGCGGATGTGGAGGGGCATGTGGTCATCACACCGTTCTCCCGACTGCTGTCAGTTATCGTGACCAGAGATGCTACTTCTCAGTCAAGTACACTATGTGATCAAAAGTATCCGGACACCTGGCTGAAAATGACTTACGAGTTCGTGGCGCCCTCCATCGGTAGTGCTCGAATTCAGTATGGTGTTGGCCCAATGGTGTTGGCCCACCCTTAGCCTTACGACAGCTTCCACTCTCGCAGGCATACGTTCAATCATGTGCTGGAAGGTTTCTTCGTGAATGGCATCCCATTCCCTACGGAGTGCTACATTGAGGAAAGGTATCGACGTCGGTCGGTGAGGCCTGACACGAAGTCGGCGTTCCAAAACATCCCAAAGGCGTCCTATAGGGTTCAGGTCAGGACTCTGTACAGGCCAGTTCAATACAGGGACTCTATTGTCGTGTAACCACTCCGCCACAGGCCGTACATTATGAATAGGTGCGCGATCGTGTTGAAAGACGCAATCGCCATCCCTGAATTGCCCTTCAACAGTGGGAAGGAAGAAGGTGCTTGAAACATCAGTGTAGATCTGTGCTGTGATAGTGCCACGCTAAACAACAAAGGGTGCAAGCCCTCTCCATGGAAAACACTATCACACCACAGTACTACCGCCTCCGAATTTTACTGTTGGCACTACACACGCTGGCAGATGACGTTCACAGGGCATTCGCCGTACCAACACCTTGCCATCGGCTCGCCACATTGTGTACCGTGATTCGTCACTCCACATAACGTTTTTCCACCGTTCAATCGTCCAATGTTTACGCTCCTTCCACCAAGTGAGGCGTCGTTTGGCAGTTACCGGCGTGATGTGTGACTGATGAGCAGCCGCTCGACCAAGAAACCCAAGTTTTCTCACCTCTCGCCTAACTATTATAGCACTTGCAGTGGATCCTGAGGCAGTTTGGAATTCCTGTGAGATGGTCTGAATAGTTGTCTCCCTATTACACATTACGACCCTCTCCAACAGTCGGTGGTATCTGTCTGTCAACTGACGATGTCGGCCTGTACGCTTTTGTGCTGTACGTGTCCCTTTACGTGTCCACTTCACTATCACACAGGGAACAGTGGATCTGGGATGTTTAGGAGTGTGGAAATCTCGCTTACAGACTATGACCGAAGTGAGACCCAATCACCTGACCACGTTCGAAGTCCGTGAGTTCCGCGGAGCGCCCCATTCTGCTCTCTGAGGTCGCTGGTATGGAGTACCTGGCAGTAGGTGGTAGCACAATGCAACTAATATGAGAAACGTATGTTTTTGGGGGTGTCCGGATACTTTTGATCACATAGTGCAGTTGCTCAATTGGTCTCACGAGGGCTGAGTACTTGGTACACCAGACTTTTCACTCATCCAACTGCTTGACAGGGCCGACAGTGTTTAACTTCGGTGAACTAACGGGAACCCATGTTACAACTACAGCAAGACCGTTGGCCGTTGACAACTCTAAATTCTATTTAAGTGGAAAAGAGAACCAGCGCAACGTAAGAACATGGGAACACAGCAGCCCTACACCATAGTCGTGCACAAGAGAGACTTTAAAAAGCATCACAATTTTTGCGCCTTTTCCCGAGAAAAAATTTATGAAGTGTTCGTTTTTGCCAAAAATGTGGTTAAAGAAATCATTAATCACCTGCCTTAATAGCCCTGCCCTGGTACCTGGACAGAAGAGTATTTCTTAACGATAAGCTGCATAGGACAACAGTGAGTACGTTAACTCCATTGATGCTAGCAAAATTACGAGACGATTTTGATTATCTTTTGGTTGATTTCCGTATGTCTGTTACAGGACACATTGAACATTTATGAAAGGTAAATGATACAGGGTTGTAAAATGGATAGTTCTCTTGGAATTAAAAGCTCTGTAGTTCTATGCACAAGTTAAAATCTGCCCCAAATTTCTATATTCATACATGTAGAAAATGTATTCTGAGGTGGCAAAAGTCATGGGATAGCGACATCAAGTATGTAGATGGCGGTAGTAACACATACATAAGGTATAAAAGGACAGTGCGTTGATGGAGCTGTCATTTGTACACAGGTGATTCATGTGAAAACGTTTCAGACGTGATTATGGTCGCACGACAGGTATTAACAGACTCTGAACGCGGAATGGTAGTTGGAGCTAGACGCATGAGACATTCCATTTTGTAAATCGTCAGGCAGTTCAAAATTCCGAAATCCACAGTATCAAGAGTGTGCCGAGAGGCGCTACCTGTCTCCGCGGACAAAGCAGTGGCCGACGGCCCGTACTTACAGACCGAGAGCAGTGGCGTTTGCGTAGTGTTTTCAGTGCTCACAGAAACTCGCGGAAATCAATCTGGGAAGTACAACGAACGTATTCGTTAGGACAGTTCGGTGAAATTTGGCGCTAATGGGCTATGGCACCGGTCGCTGTGGCCGAGCGGTTCTAGGTCCAGAACCACTCGGCTGCTACTGCCGCAGGTTCGAATCCTGCCAGGGCATGAATGTGTGTGATGTCCTTAGGTTAGTTAGGCTTACGTAGCTCTAAGTCTAGGGCGATGACCTCAGATGTTAAGTTCCATAGTGCTTAGAGCCATTTGAACCAGTTGGGCTATGGCAGTAGATGAACAACGCGAGTGCCTTTTCTAACAGCACGACGTCGTGAGCACCACCTCCCCTGGGCTCGTGATCAAATCGGTTGGATCACCCCAGACGACTGGAAAACCGTGACCTGGTCGGATGAGTTCCGATTTCAGTTGGTAATAGCAGATGGTATGATTCGAGTGCGACGCAGGCCCCACGAAGTCACAGACCCAATTTGTGTATACGGCACTGTACTAGTTGGCTCCATAATTGTGTGGGCCCTGCTTACGTGGAATGGACTGGGTCCTCTGGTCCATCTGAAATCACTGACGGGAAATTATCATGTTCGACTACTTGGAGGCCATTTACAGCCATTCATGAACATCACGTTCCCAAAATGTGATGGAACTTTAATGGGTGGCAATGTGACGTATCACAGGGCCACAATTGTTCGCGATTGGCTTGAAAACATTCTGGAAAATTGTAGTGAATGATTTGGCCACCCAGATCGCCCGAAATACCGGGTGGTCAAAATGTCAGTATAAATTTGAAAACTTAATAAACCACGGAATAATGTAGATAGAGAGGTAAAAATCGACACACATGCTTGGAATGACATGCGGTTTTATTAGAACCAGAAAAATACAAAAGTTCAAAAAACGTCCGACAGAACAGCAATAATTAGCATAACAAAGTAAGACAAAGCAAAGATGATGTTCTTTACAGGAAATGCTCAATATGTCCACCATCATTCGTCAATAATAGTTGCACTCGAGGAATAATGTTGCGAACAGCACTGTAAAGCACGTCCGGAGTTATGGTGACGCATTGGCGTCGGATGTTGTCTTTCATCGGAAGTTTTTTGAACTTTTGTATTTTTCTGGTTCTAATAAAACCCCATGTCATTCCAAGCATGTGTGTCAATTTGTACCTCTCTATCTACATTATTCCGTGATTTATTCAGTTTCAAATTTACACTGACTTTTTGATCACCCGGTAAATCCCACTGAAGTGCACAAAATCCTCCACAGGCAACACGTTCGCCATTATGGACGGCTATAGAGGCAGCGTAACTCAGTATTTCTGCAGGGGACTCCCGGCGACTTTTTGAGTCCACGCTACGTCGAGTTGCTGCACTACGTCGAACAAAAGGAGATTCGATCCGATATTAGGAGGTATTACCCCTCATTGTAGTCTTGTGAAACCAAGTGAGTCTTTGGCGACACCCGTAGTATCTTACAGCTGGTACATGAGGTACTCCCCACACTGTTAGCAGATCCTGTTTGTGTTTAGGCACACTGGTCGCTTGCCAGGACTATTGCTCTCCTCCTCCTGGGCACAGACTGGTGTGACACTCCCCTCATTACGTATGCTCGAGGGCTTCCGCTGAGTCCGTGGCACCTAGCATGGCGGCTGAGTGGCGGCGGGCGTGTGCCGGCTGGAAATATAACTCGCGCGACGCCCACCAGGGGCGTGGCAGGGCACGGCGCCTTATCGCGCCGGCATCGGCGGGCGGCGCGACGCCTGGCGACGCTGCTCGCCTCCGGGGGCGGGAAACCCGGCGCGCTGACAGTAATTCGCGTGACCAATAATCACATTTCCTGCGCGAGGCCGTGATACGCTCATGAGCTCCACAGCGGACTTAATTAAAGCACCGGGGAAGAATATAACGAATTGTTTCGTACAACGCTCCACGCATCCGCACGGAATATGGATCATCGGCAGCTGACACGAACTATTGTTGCCTTGGCGGAGCAACTTCGTTCCCGGTGCTGCCTCGTCCTGTTTACCTTTCCAGGCACGCTTCGTTGTCATCTCGCCACATTATTCGAGTACACATCCTTTCGACCTCTAGGCGTTATTTACGCGACTCACAAATTAAGCCAATAAAGCTATTACAAATTTCGAACTCGTTTAATAACGCGTCACATTAATCATCGCCGTTTATTCTTTCCAGACGCAACGCGATCGCTTTAAGCTGCTACTGAGATCGTATAATTTTGGACTTCATTATTGCATCGCCAACCTCCTGCTCCGTAAATCTCTGACCTCTGGATTAATTAAGCGTACTTTATACCGGTGGGCAGAGCCTGATTGATTTCCTCGGGCTGCGCAGCGCGTCTTTCTTCGGACGCTCGGCATGCTAGGACCTCGTTCCCCTGTCAGCCTACGAAATATCGGTTCGATGCCGCCCCAGACTTGGCCTTTACGCTCAGTTCAATGGAGATAGATGCCCGCCGTTTGTAGACTTGTCACGCAGCACTTATACTAAAATATGTCGAGCGCTAATATTTTGTCTCAGACTGTTTTATGCTATATTTCTATTTCATATCGTGTCCCCATTGACCTGTTTGTTTTCACATATATTTCTCTCTCTTTCTGTCCCCTCACACAGACTCTCCACTTTCTTCTCTCTCTTTCTCTCCTCTCTCTCTCTCTCTCTAACTCGTATGTGTGCATGCAGTGGGGGAAAAGAAGCACTCGCTGTCTATATATGAATATGTGACAGTGCGTAAATGAAAGAAGAGAGTTAGAACTTCCTTTTTCTCTGGAATGCCTTTAGCTGTCCATTTCTGTTGACCTATTCAGCCACATCCAGGTAAGAGTGCTACAATTTCACAATGATTTCAGCATCACTTTTTATTATTAAAATGCTTCACACGATTCATGTGTAAAGTTACAAGAAACACTGATATTTCAGGCAGACTTTCGTTGTAACTGATGACGAGATTCACTTAATTGGAACCTGCTTTACGTTGACGACAGTTCTTGAGCAAACTGCAAAAAATCTTAAACCAACACTTTTTGTGTCACTTACAGCATCAAAATTCCGTCATCAGTTTGTAATGGAAATTTACTGTCATTGATAAACGCATGGATGCCAGAATCCAACCACGTTACATACAGTACCTTACCACTATTTCATATTTCGTACTGCTATCGTTGACAGCGATTTAGTACCTCATTTCACGCGTGTTCTTGAATAATTCTGACTACTTACACTTCTCTGCTCACAAAACTGGTGTTATGATAACGCCAGATGGTAGTCACTGTCATTTATTGTATCCGTTTTCTTCGGCATTCTTTAAGCCACACGAGATTCTGATTGACAATCTATATTTTCGCAATCGTCATTAACGTTCCTATACTATCATCAAACAGTTTGATGCAGTGTTGTTGTTGTTGTGGTCTTCAGTCCTGAGACTGGTTTGATGCAGCTCTCCATGCTACTCTATCCTGTGCAAGCTTCTTCATCTCCCAGTATCTACTGCAACCTACATCCTTCTGAATCTGCTTAGTGTATTCATCTCTTGGTCTCCCTCTACGATTTTTACCCTCCACACTGCCCTCCAATGCTAAATTTGTGATCCCTTGATGCCTCAAAACATGTCCTACCAACCGATCCCTTCTTCTAGTCAAGTTGTGCCACAAACTTCTCTTCTCCCCAATCCTATTCAATACCTCCTCATTAGTTACGTGATCTACCCACCTTATCTTCAGCATTCTTCTGTAGCACCACATTTCGAAAGCTTCTATTCTCTTCTTGTCCAAACTAGTTGTCGTCCATGTTTCACTTCCATACATGGCTACACTCCATACAAATACTTTCAGAAACGACTTTCTGACACTTAAATGTATACTCGATGTTAACAAATTCCTCTTCTTGAGAAACGCTTTCCTTGCCACTGCCAGTCTACATTTTATATCCTCTCTACTTCGACCATCATCGGTTATTTTACTCCCTAAATAGCAAAACTCCTTTACTACTTTAAGTGTCTCATTTCCTAATCTAATTCCCTCAGCATCACCCGACTTAATTTGACTACATTCCATTATCCTCGTTTTGCTTTTGTTGATGTTCATCGTATATCCTCCTTTCAAGACACTGTCCATTCCGTTCAACTGCTCTTCCAAGTCCTTTGCTGTCTCTGACAGAATTACAATGTCATCGGCGAACCTCAAAGTTTTTACTTCTTCTCCATGAATTTTAATACCTACTCCGAATTTTTCTTTTGTTTCCTTTACTGCTTGCTCAATATACAGATTGAATAACATCGGGGAGAGGCTACAACCCTGTCTTACTCCTTTCCCAACCACTGCTTCCCTTTCATGCCCCTCGACTCTTATAACTGCCATCTGGTTTCTGTACAAACTGTAAATAGCCTTTCGCTCCCTGTATTTTACCCCTACCACCTTCAGAATTTTAAAGAGAGTATTCCAATCACCATTGTCAAAAGCTTTCTCTCTAAGTCTACAAATGCTAGAAACGTAGGTTTGCCTTTCCTTAATCTGTTTCCTAAGATAAGTCGTAGGGTCAGTATTGCCTCACGTGTTCCAATATTTCTACGGAATCCAAACTGATCTTCCCCGAGGTCGGCTTCTACCAGTTTTTCCATTCGTCTGTAAAGAATTCGCGTTAGTATTTTGCAGCTGTGACTTATTAAACTGATAGTTCGGTAATTTTCACATCTGTCAACACCTGCTTTCTTTGGGATTGGAATTATTATATTCTTCTTGAAGTCTGAGGGTATTTCGCCTGTCTCATACATCGTGCTCACCAGATGGTAGAGTTTTTTCATGACTGGCTCTCCCGAGGCCATCAGTAGTTCAAATGGAATGTTGTCTACTCCCGGGGCCTTGTTTCGACTCAGGTCTTTCAGTGCTCTATCAAACTCTTCACGTAGTATCTTATCTCCCATTTCGTCTTCATCTACATCCTCTTCCATTTCCATAATATTGTCCTCAAGTACATCGCCCTTGTATAAACCCTCTATATACTCCTTCCACCTTTCTGCCTTCCCTTCTTTGCTTAGAACTGGGTTGCCATCTGAGCTCTTGATATTCATACAAGTGGTTCTCTTCTCTCCAAATGTCTCTTTAATTTTCCTGTAGGCAGTATTTATCTTACCGCTAGTGAGACAAGCCTCTACATCCTTACATTTGTCCTCTAGCCATCCCTGCTTAGCCATTTTGCACTTCCTGTCGATCTCATTTTTGAGACGTTTGTATTCCTTTTTGCCTGCTTCATTTACTGCATTTTTATATTTTCTCCTTTCATCAATTAAATTCAATATTTCTTCTGTTACCCAAGGATTTCTATTAGCCCTCGTCTTTTTACCTACTTGATCCTCTGCTGCCTTCACTACTTCATCCCTCAGAGCTACCCATTCTTCTTCTACTGTATTTCTTTCCCCCATTCCTGTCAATTGTTCCCTTATGCTCTCCCTGAAACTCTCTACAACCTCTGGTTCTTTCAGTTTATCCAGGTCCCATCTCCTTAAATTCCCACCTTTTTGCAGTTTCTTCAGTTTCAATCTGCAGTTCATAACCAATAGATTGTGGTCAGAATCCACATCTGCCCCAGGAAATGTCTTACAATTTAAAACCTGGTTCCTAAATCTCTGTCTTACCATTATATAATCTATCTGATACCTTTTAGTATCTCCAGGATTCTTCCAGGTATGCAGTGTTATGTCTCTCCTAATTCACATATACAGCTAATACAGCTATACTCTGAAAACTACTGTGAAGTACATGAAAGACTAGACTTGCACGACTTATTATGGTTTCTTCCGGCTCCATTCGCATATGGAGCCCAGAAAGAATGAGTCCTTAAACGCCTCTGTGCGACCTGCCATTACTCTTGCCTCAACGATATGTAGTCGGTAATACTACACTCCCACATTCCTCTTTTCTTGTTGCCTGTTGATACTTTGTTAAGAAAGCTTTCACCGGATGCTTTATGTTTACCTTCAAGCGTCTCTTCATTTTTCACAACATCTCACTGAAAATCTCCCGTGAATGAAACAAACCTGTGATCAATCGTGCTGCCCTTCTTTATACACTTTCAATATCCCTGTTAGTCTTATTTTTATGGGATCTCACACTTGAACAATACTACTGAACGAGTCGCACAACTGCAAGTTTTTCCCTAGTATTCTACCAATGAACTGAGGCCTGTCTCTTGTTTTACGTAGGTTTAAGCATATGGTATATTTCCATTTCGTATCATTTGAAATTCTTACACCCAAATATTTGCTTGAGTTGACTGATTCCAACCGTAAGTCACTGATATTATAGTTATACCAATAACATACTACAGCAACCACACCATCATCACCACCCATCCCCCTCCCCTTACACGTACCAAGAACCTTGACGAGATGGAGTGGTTTGCGTGCCTCAACAATACATATAGCCGTAGAATAAATGCAACCACGACGAAGCAATGTCTGTGTAAAGGCCAGTCTAACGCGTGGTTCCTAAAGCGAAGCAGCAGCCTTTTCAGTAGTTGTAAGACAACAGTCTGGATCATTGAATGTTCTGGTCTTATAACGTTATACAGCGTGAAGTTGCTGTGCTGGTACAGTATGCGACTGAAATCAGGAGTAACTGCAGCTAGCTTCTTTTTTTTCCTACTGCGAGCATGCAACTCTACTGTATGAATTAATGATGAAAGCATTCTCTTGCGTCAAATATTTCAGAGGTAAAATAGCCTCAGTCCGGATATATGTGGGAAGGGGAAAGGGGGTGGGACTACTCAGGACGATGTCGTCCTCAAATTCTACGGGGCCATCAAGTGGGTAAGTAGACCAGAGAATTTAAATAAGGAAATGAGTAGGTCGAAGTTAACTATGATGGAAAATATTGAAGTGAGGTAGTATGGAGAACAGGATTTTCGGTCAGATAAGTACAGGGTTGTCAAAATCAAACGGGGATAACGCAACAGTAGGTCTAAAAACGAATAAAAACATAGGAATGCGGATAAGCTACTATGAACAGTACAGTGGCCGCATTATAGTAGCAAAAGATACGAAGCCAACAGCTACCACAGTAGTACAAGTTTATATGCCAATTTGCTCCACAGTTGATGAAAAGACTGGAAGAAGGCATTCAAGTACAAAAGAAATCATTCAAGCAGTTCAGGGAGACAAAACTTTAATTGTAAAAATTTAATTGTGATTGAACTAGAATTCGATAGCAGGAAAATGACGAGAAGTAAAAATACATTGCTCAACACTATTAAAGGATAACTTTGTGGAAGCCCCATAATTGTCTCCCATTGCGACACAGACGTTTGAAATTTGGCTCAAAGGTGCCTACAACCTTTTTCCATACCGTTGCAAAAGCGTGGCGCCCTGCGGCGTCACCCTCGAGCTCTGCAACGCTTCATACAGCAAGGTGCCGACACATGAGAAAAGCAGGCCAAATTTCACCAACATTCTGCCAAACGCCACCGTGGACGTGCCACACGATGGGAAGGTCGTCGCAACTCCTCTTACCCACATTTCACGCCTTCTGTTGGCGCCTCCTCAGTGAAGGTCAGAACAGTGATGCGAGCGTTGGAATCTCGCGTCATGCTTATGTGTGGTCAAGAAAAACATTTCAAACACACAATCGCTAAAAGCTCACTCGGAAAAGGCTGAGGTGGTGGCATTATGGGCGTCAATGAAACCGTTCCTACACACTGCGGCATTCGAAAATGACAGTTCACAGAGCGATGAGCAGCTGGATGAAGTGCTTGACTTGGTTCGAGTCCTCCTTCGGGCATGGATGTGTGAGTTTGTCCTTAGGATAGTTTTGGTTAAGTAGTGTGTAAGCTAAAGGACTGATGACCTTAGCAGTTAAGTCCCATACGATTTCACACACATTTGAACATTTGAAGAGCTTGGCAAACTTTGACACAGCTGACACTCCTCCAGACGATTTAATCCTTCTTTAAATACATGACGCACTCCATTGTAGTACAATGAGCTTGTAGTTTTTGCTCTGGTGTACAGGGTGGAACCACTACAGACCGTTTCAAAACCATACGACGAAATCTGAATGTGATCCAAAGCAGCAAAGGATGCTTATGCATTTCAACCCACCCATTTTACGCCCTCCTGGGATGTGACCATGGGAAGGAGGGGTGGTTGGGGGATGAGGGGCATGTGACATTGACACATGCGTGAATGAAACGGAAAAGAGTCCCTCTAAGACTACCCAGTTCGGTAACATCTTCAGTGCGATCCAACCCCATTTGTTGGCACTTTAAAAAATGTACCTTTACAGAAACAATCCCTAATGGAGTCCTAAGCGCCTGCAAGCAGACAACGCAGCTGCTCAAGCGCCTGCTAGCAGGCATACCTAAGCAGGTGAGGGACCAAGGTGTAGCCTGTCTGAAAGTGCCTAAGACCCCGATACTGTCGGTGTGTGCACAAGTACATGTCTTAAAAGTGATGAACAATGGTAGGTGGGTAGCACTGTGAGTGTTGCCAAACTGTGTGGGGTGTGGAGGCGGGGGCACAGAGGGACGATTTGCCGTTTTATTCGTGCATTTCTCAATGTCGCACTTCTCTGTGATCAGGCTACAAGAGTGCGCGACACGGGAGGGCTGAAAAAACATCAGAACTCTTTTGCTGCTTCAGATAACATAAAATTTCGCCGAATGGTTTTGAACGGTCCCTAGGCGTTCCTCCTTGTACATCAGAGCAAAAACTGCGGTCCCACTAAAGGGATGTGATTACGTTCAGTGTGATTGTTGGCCCACAAACTCCTTAGAGAAGGGTTGAATACTGTGTGGAGGGGGCGGGTGGAAGAGAGTGTCAGCATTGTCACAGGTTGCCAAGAACGTCGTCCTGTTGTTCTAAACATTGTTAACTGTCAACTCGAACGCGAAACGTGTGGGACTCAACATCCCAAGAAAAGGTGTTGTTTCAGAGATGCCCTTTATGTCACCTTACAAGGTCTGTTCGTCTCTGTTCTGCGCGACGACATGTATGAGCCGGCCGTTGTGGCCGAGCGGTTTTAGGTGCTTCAGTCTGGAACCGTGCTGCTGCTACGGTTGCAGGTTCGAATCCTGCCTCGGGCATGGATGTGTGTGATGTCCTTAGGTTAGTTAGGTTTAAGTAGTTCTAAGTCTAGGGGACCGATGACCTCAGATGTTAAGTCCCATAGTAATCAGAGCCATTTGATGTGTCTGAAATGTTTTCCTCGGCTACCCATAAGAGAACCGCATTATTTCAACGTCGAGCATCGCGATTCTCATCTCCTCCTTGGAAATGTCGTAAGAGGGGATGCAATGTGGGTAAAAAGGGGAAGTGAAGGCCTTCCCATGGTGTGTTATGTCCAGGGTGGCGCAGAACTACTGTGAAATTTGATGCCAGTGTGACATCATGAACCCACCTCACACTTCACATAACCGTTTCAGCTGTGGCGTTTTCCCGCGTGTGTCAACACGTTGCTGTTACAAGCGTCGCCGAATCCGAGGGTGTCATCACAGGGTGCCACGCTTTTGCACCCTTATAGAGACAGTTTGTACACACGTTTAAGCCAAATATCACACTTTTACTCCACAGTGAGAGACAATATCGGGTTTTGAGAAAAGTCATCCTTTGTGTTGTGCATCGTAATAGAAGAAGAATTCTGGGTGAAAGGCACGAAAGAGGAAGTCATATGGTAGAATTTATCACAGAGTATATCTTAGTCATCATTAATTCCTGGTTTAACAGTCATCAAACAAGACTCTATGCGTGTAAAAGACTTAAGGACATTTATAGGTTTCGTATTGATTATATAATAGTAACTTTGTCATTTTTCCATTATGGATATTCATTGTTTGGTTTTATATAAAACAGATATTTCGGAACCAAATTAAACTGCAAAACAGATATGTACTCTGCTCAAAATTATTCATTATGAACTGAGGATTAAAACTGAAGAAACTTCAGAAAGGTACACAGTTTAAGATATGAGACCTGGGTAAGTAGAAAGAAGCAGAAGTTGATAAGAGTTTCGAAGGGAGCTTTAGAGAACGGTTGGCTGAAACAGGGGCAAGACACACAATAGAAAATGCATGGATAGCTTTCAGAGATGAAATAGTGAAGGCATCAGATGATGAGACAGGTAAAAAGAGAAACCTTAGCAGAAACACAGCACGACATATTGAAACTAACTGACGAAAGGAGAACATAAAAAAATGCAGCAAATGAAACGCAAAATGGAATACGCGCGTATAAAACATGACACTGACGGGAAGTACAAACTGCAAAGCAGGAATGGTTGGAGAAATTCGACGCTGTAGGACTATGGGATAGATAACCGTTGCGTTTAGAAAAATTAAAGAGATTTAAGAGTACCTACATAAACGTGACGATCCTAAATAGGTAATAAACCCATACCAAGGTAAGAAGGGAAGGCTGAAAAAAGTAAGTCATACAAATTGAAAACAAAACGTTCTCGATTTTGGATGCCATAACCACAGATGTATTGAAATAAAATTCAGTTTTCTACCCTGTCCATTTTCTAGCCTGTCTGTTTCATAAACACTGTTAGCAATAGGCCACCATTTCCCCGACACTTACTGATACGTGCGATTAGCTGTACAGTGGTGAGAGTTTGCCGATATATCTCAGAACAGCTGTTTACTGTAAGCTAGACAGCGTCGAATCATGGTAGGCACAGTAACATTATATCACATATATTACGAGTTTTAAAGTTTATTTGCGTATGTCATTAAACCAGAAATTTTTATTTTAAAGCGTTGACTAATTAGGAGCGTTGGTTTCGCTCGTGTTTAGGACGACAGTGGTTACGTATTAAACTGACAGGTGAATACATCTACAAAGAATGACAATGTATATTTACGATTATAGCAGAATGCACCTGAAAATGCAAACCGCCGAAATCGCATGATAGTGATATAAATGACAGTTATTATGTATGTAACTGCCAGAATAGAAAATGGAATTTCACTTCCAATTGAAGGCAATATTGTAGAAAGAGAAGGAGTATACCAAGATGAGATGGGAAATGAGATTCTGTGAGAAGGATTTCACTTGGCTCTGAAGAACATAAGACGAAACTAATCCCCGGGAGTAGACGACATTTCTAAATTTACTGATGTCCTTGAGGGAGCCACCCGTGACAAAACCATAATACCTAATGAGTAAGATATATGAGACCGATCAGGTACCCTGACACTTCAAGAAGAGC
The DNA here is from genome assembly GCF_023864275.1 of Schistocerca cancellata. Taxonomy (NCBI): domain Eukaryota; kingdom Metazoa; phylum Arthropoda; class Insecta; order Orthoptera; family Acrididae; genus Schistocerca; species Schistocerca cancellata. The sequence goes on along the minus strand of NC_064631.1, from coordinate 467,553,011 downwards.
TGCGTTTCTAAAGAAGACAAACACTGAGAATACTACCGAGCCACCAGTTTAATCAGTCGTGGTAGCCAAATATTGATACGGATTACCTACAGAAGAACGGAAGAACTGGTAAAAACCGACATCGTGAAAGATCAGTTTTGGTTCCGCAAAAAATAGGGAACAAGCGAGACGCCACTGACACTACGACGTATCTTAGAAGGAAGACTGAAGAAAAGCAAACATACGATTGCAGCAACTATACACTTAGAGAATTCTTTTGACAGTGCTGACTCTCTTTGAAATTCTGGTGGTTTTTTATCTGACTCATCAGGCATCTCACTCGTTTGATTCGGGTCACCACGAATTCCTCTCCTGTACCAACCTCATCATCTCACAGTATATGTTTTCCTCTACAGTTTTTTTTCCCTCCACAGCTCCCTCCAGTGGCATGGAAGTTATTCCCTAATGTCTTAAAAGATGTCCTGCCATTCTGTTCCTTCTCCTTATCAGTGTTTTCCACTTATTGCTTTCCTCCCCGAGTCTGCGCAGAGCCTCCTCATTCCTTATCTTATCAGTCCACTTGATTTTCAACATTCGTCTGTAACACCACATCTCAAATGCTTCGATTCTCTTATGCTCCAGTTTTTTCACAGTCCGTGTTTCACTACCATACAGTGCTGTGCTCCAAACGTACTTTCTCATAAATTTCTTCCTCAAATTAATGCCTATGTTCGATACTAGTAGACTTCTCTTCGCAAGGAATGCCAGTGTTATTCTGATTTTTATGTTCTCCTTGCTCCGCCCGTCATTGGTTATTTTGCTGCCTAGGTAGTAGAATTCTTTAACTTCATCTATTTCGTGACCATCATTCCTGATGTTAAGTTTCTCGCTGTTCTCACTTTTGCTAATCCTCATTATTTTCGTCTTTCTTCGATTTACCCTCAGTCGATATTCTGTACTCATTAGACTGTTCATCCCTTTTAACACATCCTGTAATTCTTCTTCACCTCCACTGAGGATAGCAATGTCATCAGCGAATCGTATCATTAATATCCTTCCACCTGGAATTTTAATTCCACTCCTGAACCTTTCTTTTATTTCTATCATTGCTTTCTCGGTGCACAGATTGAACAGTAGGGGAGAATGGCTACATCTCTGACTTACACTCTTTATAATACGAGCACGTCGTTGTTGGCCTTCGACTCTTACAACTCCCTCTTGGTTCTTGTACATATTGTATATTACTCGTCTCTCCCTACAGCTTATACCTATTTTTCTCAGAATACCGGACATCTTGCACCAGTTTACACTGTCGAACGCTTACTTCAGGTCGACAAATCCTATGAACGTGTCTTCATTTTTCTATACCCTTGCTTCCATTCCCAAGCGCAATGTCAGAACTGCATCTCTCGTGCCTTTAGCTTTCCTAAGGCCAGACTGATCGTCATGTAACACATCCTCAATTTACTTTTCCATTCTTCTGTATATTATTCTTGTAAGCAACTTGGATGCATGAGCTGTTAAGCTGATTGTGTGATAATGTTCGCACTTGTCAGTTCTTGCAGTCTTCGGAATTGTGTGGATGATATTTTTCCGAAAATCAGATGGTATGTCCCAGACTCTTATAGTCTACACACCATCGTGAATAGTCGTTTTGTTGCCATTTCCTCCAACGATTTTAGAAATTATGATGGAATGTTAGCTATCCCTTCATGCAATATTTGATCTAAGGTCCTCCAAAGCTCTCTCAAATTCTGAATCTAATACTGGATCCCCTATCTCTTCTAAATCGACTCCTGTTTCTTCTTCAGGCAAACCATCCCCTTCATAGTAGCCATCACTGTACTCTTTCCATCTATCTGCTCTCTCCTCTGCATTTAACAGTAGAATTCCCGTTGCACTCTTAATGTTACACCTACTGGCTTTTATTTCACCGAAGGTTGTTTTGACTTTCCTTTATGCTGAATCAGTCCTACCGACAATTATATTTCTTCACATGCAGCCATTTCGTGTTAGCATCTCTGGACTTCCTTTTTATTGCATTCCTCAGCGACTTGCATTTCTGTATTCATGAATTTCCTTTAACATTTTTATACTTCCTTCTCTCATCGATTAACTCAACTATTTTTTCTGTTACCCGTGGTTTCTTCGCAGTTATCTTCTTTGCGCCTATGTTTTTCTTTCCAACTTCTGTTATTGCCGTACTTAGAGATGTCCATTCCTCTTCAGCTGTACTCATACTGAGATATTGCTTATTGCTGTATCTATAGCCTTAGAGAACTCCAAGATTATCTCGTCATTCCTTAGTGTTTCAGTATCCCACTTCTTTGCGTATTGATTCTTCCTGGCTGATCTCTTACACTTCAGCCTACTCTTCATCACTACTACATTGTGATATGAGTCTATATCTGCTCCTGGGTACGCCTTACAATCCAGTATCTGATTTCGGAAGCTGTGTCTGATCTAACTGAAATCCTTCTATACCATCCGGCATTTTCCAAGTATACCGCCACTTCTGGTGATTCATGAACAGAGTATATACTATTACTGGCTGGAATTTATTACAGAACACGGTTAGTCTTTCTTCTCTTTAATCCCTTTCCGAAGTCCATATTCTCCTGCAAACTTTAATACTACTCCTTCCCCTACAACTGCATTCCAGTCCTCCATAGCTACTTTATTTGTTTATTTATTTATTTATTGTTCCGTGGGACCACATTAAGGAGAAGTCTCCATGGTCATGAAACGAGTCAATACATGAAATTATAACACGATTGTAAAAACAGATAAAATGAAATATAAGAAACATATTTAGGCGACACGTCATTAGTTTAAATAAAGAAAATCAAGAATGTAACACTGGAATTTGCTTAATTTTTTAGCTCTTCCAGGAGCTCCTCGACAGAATAGAAGGAGTGAGCCATGAGGAAACTCTTCAGTTTAGACTTAAAAGCGTTTGGGCTACTGCTAAGATTTTTGAGTTCTTGTGGTAGCTTATTGAAAATGGATGCAGCAGAATACTGCACTCCTTTCTGCACAAGAGTCAAGGAGATGCATTCCACATGCAGATTTGATTTCTGCCTAGTATTAACTGAGTGAAAGCTGCTAACTCTTGGGAATAAGCTAATATTGCTAACAGCAAACGACATTAAAGAAAATATGTACTGTGAGGGAAATGTCAGAATTCCCAGACTATTGAATAGGGGTCGACAAGAGGTTCTAGAACTTACACCACACATAGCTCGAACAGCCAGTTTTTGAGCCAAAAATACCCTTTTTGAATCAGAAGAATTACCCAAAAAAATTATACCATATGACATAAGCGTATGAAAATATGCGAAGTAGACTACTTTTCGTGTTGAAATGTCACTTATTTCAGATACTGTTCTAATGGTAAATAAAGCGGCATTTAGTTTCTGAACAAGATCCTGAACATGGGCTTTCCACAACAGCTTACTATCTATCCGTACGCCTAGGAACTTGAACTGTTCCGTCTCGCTTATAACATGCCCATTCTGTCTGATTAAAATATCAGTTCTCGTTGAATTGTGGGTTAGAAACTGTAAAAACTGAGTCTTACTGTGATTTAGCATCAGATTATTTTCCACAAGCCACGAACTTATTTCATGAACTACATTATTTGATAATGTTTCAATATTACACACAAGATCCTTCACTACCAAGCTGGTGTCATCAGCAAACAGAAATATTTTTGAATCACCTGTAATACTAGAAGGCATATCATTTATATAAATAAGAAACAGCAGTGGCCCCAGCACCGATTCTTGGGGAACGCCCCATTTAACAGTGCCCCATTGGGACTGAACATCATTACCACTCTCAATATTGCGGAGAATTACCTTCTGCTTTCTGTTCTTAAAGTAAGAGGCGAACCAATTGTAAACTACTCCCCTTACTCCATAATGTTCCAACTTATGCAGTAATATTTTGTGGTCAACACAGTCAAAAGCCTTCGTTAAATCAAAGAAAACACCTAACGTTCGCAACCTTTTATTTAATCCGTCCAAAACCTCACAGAGAAAAGAGACTATAGCATTTTCAGTTGTTAAGCCATTTCTAAAACCAAACTGTACATTTGACAGCAAATTATGCGAATTTAAATGCTGCAGTAACCTTGTATATACAACCCTCTCGATAACTTTAGCAAACACCGATGGCATAGAAATAGGTCTATAATTATCAACATTATCCCTGTCTCCCTTTTTATAAAGTGGCTTCACTACCGAGTACTTTAATCGGTCAGGAAACCGACCACTCCTAAAGGAAAAGTTACAGATATGGCTAAGTACTGGGCTAACATACATGGAACAATACTTCAGTATTCTGCTAGATACCCCGTCATATCCATGAGAGTTCTTGGTCTTTAGTGATTTAATTATTAACTCAATCTCCCTCTTGTCAGTATCATGGATGAGCATTTCAGGTAACAGTCTCGGAACACTTTTTTCTACGAGCGCTAAATGATTCCCTGTTGGGACTAGGTTTCTATTTAGTTCACCTGCTATATTCAGAAAGTGATTATTAAATACTGTACATATATGCGACTTATCAGTAACACGGACATTCCCACTAGGCACTGATTCTATATCCTCGACCTGTCTCTGCAGACCAGCCACTTCCTTTACGACTGACCATATGGTTTTAATTTTATCCTGAGACTTAGCTATTCTATCTGCATACCACATACTTTTTGCCTTCCTAATAACTTTTTTAAGCACCTTACAATACTGTTTGTAATGGGCTACTGCATTTAGATTGTGACTGTTTCTAACGTTTTGATATAATTGCCACTTTGTTCTACAAGATATTCTTATACCTTTAGTCAGCCACCCAGGCTGCCTGTTTGTGCTAGTACCCTGTTTTGAACGTTCTAACGGAAAGCAACTTTCAAAGAGCACGAGAAAAGTCTTGAGGAAAGCATTATATTTATCGTCTACTGTATCAGCACTATAAACATCTTGCCACTCTTGTTCCTTGATAAGGTTTACAAAAGTCTCTACAGCAACTGGATCAGCTTTCCTAAAACGTTGGTAACTATATTTAACCTGCGTTGCAGCACAAAAATCTTTTAGACTTAGAATTTGTGCATCATGATCTGAAAGGCCATTCACCATTCTGCTAACAGAATGCCTTGTAGTAATGACGAATGAACAAAAATATTGTCTATGGTTGTTCTACTGTTCCCTTGCTCTCTCGTTGGAAAGAATACGGTTTGTATAAGATTATATGAATTAAGGAGGTCTACCAGCATCCTTTTCCTAGCACAATCACTTATACAATTTATATTGAAGTCACCACATATAACTAACTTTTTGTATATCCTATAAAGTGAACCAAGAACCTCCTCTAGCTTTAGCAAAAACGTTGTGAAATCGGAGTCTGGGGATCTATAAATAACAACAGTAAGAAGTTTAGCTCCACTAAATTTAACCACACCTGCACAACATTCAAACACCTTTTCAGTGCAGTACTTTGAAACATCAATTGAGTCAAATGGGATACCGTTTTTCACATACATGGCTACTCCCCCACACCGCAAAGAGCTGCTAGAAAAGCTGCCAGCCAACCCGTATCCTGGTAAAGGAAGCCTCTGAATTATCTCCTTATTTAAGAAGTGTTCAGATATACCAATAATTTCAGAGTCAACATCTATAAGTAATTCACTAACTTTATCTCTAATGCCTTGTATGTTTTCATGAAATATACTAATTCCCACATTAATCTGATACCTAAGCTTTGTCGAAAGTGGTTTCTTGGTTAGAGAGACTTCCCTTAAGCAGGAATACCTGTCTGCTGACTTCAATCTAAAAAAGGTACAGCTCTAACACCCACAACTACAGGAATTTTCCCATGAGTGATCCCACCACCCCAACCTATGCTGTCACCTATAAGCTTTGCCAACCTCCCCTTTCCATACCTGTTGAGGTGCAGGCCATGTCTAGTGAAACCCGTCCTGCTGATAGACTCCACCGACACCACTGAAATATGACTCATGCCTTCTGTCATTAGCGCACCCCCAAGTCTCATGTTATTACGCCTGACGGCTGTATTAAGATGAGGGCGATCGCCCCTTTGACAAGGCTGTTGGCTGTATGAGGATGACTTCTTATGCCGGAAGTCTTCGGCTGCCACTGCAGATTAAATTATCATTTCTCTTTATGTACTATATTAACTTTTCAATTCGACGCACAAGTAGCCGAGGTGACGTCAAATCGGAATACTTGCATCCGGCGAACGGTCTATCCGACGGGAGGCCCTAGTCACACGACATTTATTTTATTTTACCCTTTAAATATCCTGATATACTTTCTCTATCTCTTCATCTTCAGCTTGCGATGCCGGCGTGGGTACCTGAACTATCGTTGTCGGAGTTGGTTTGCTGTCAGTTCTGATAAGAACAACTGTATCACTAAATTGTCTACAGTAACACACTCTCTGCCCTATCTTCCTATCCATAACGAATCCTACTCCCGTTACACCATTTTCTGCTGCTGTTGATATTCCCCTATACTTACCTGACCAGAAATCCTTGTCTTCTTTCCATTTCACTTCACTGACCCATTCTATATCGAGATTGTGCCTTTGCATTTCCGTTTTCATATTTTCTAGCTCCCCTACCACGTTTAAGCTTCTGGCATTCTATGCCCCGACTCGTAGAGCGTTATCCTTTCGTTGGTTATTCTATTTTCTTCTCATGGTCACCTCTCCATTGGCAGTCCTCTCCAGGAGATCAGAATGGGGGAATATTCCCGAATCTTCTGCCAATCGAGAGATGGTCATGACACTTCTTCATTTACGGGCCCCATATCCTATGGATACACGTTAGGTGTCTTCCATGCAGTGGTTTCCATTCCCTTCTGCATCTTCATGCCGTTGATCATTGTTAAATATTCTGCTTTAGGGGCAATTTCCCATCCCAATGACAAGAGAGTTCCCTGAAACTCTGTCACGTCCTCCGCCCCTTTAACAAGGCTGTTGGCCGTATGACTTCTTATGCCGGAAGTCTTCGGCTGCCACTGCAGATTAATAACCAAAATTTAAGCGGAGGCGGGTTTTGGTCTTATGACTTTTTGGCTACCAACCAAAGACGTTAGCGCTAAACCACGGATAAATGACTCTGGTGATGGCAGAGGCAAAACACAAACACCTGAAGGCTATTTACAACTTGTACAGAAACCAGACGACAATTATAAGAGTCGAAGGGCATGAAAGGGAACCAGTGGTTGAGAAGTGAATGAGTCAGAGCTGTAGCCCATCCCCGGTGTTATTCAGTATGTACAATGAACAGCCAGTAAAGAAAACCAAAGAAAATTTGGACCAGAAATTAAAGTTCAGGGCCGAGCGGGATTAGCCGAATGGTTTAGGGCGCTGCAGTCATGGACTGTGCGGCTGATCCCGGCGGAGGTTCGAGTCCTCCCTCGGGCATGGGTGTGTATGTGTTTGTCCTTAGGATAATTTAGGTTAAGTAGTGTGTAAGCTTAGGGACTGATGACCTTAGCAGTTACGTCCCATAAGATTTCACACACATATGAACAATTTGAAGTTCAGGGAAACGAAATAAAAAATTTGACGTCAGCCAATGACATTGCAGATGTGTCTGAGACAGCAAAGGTAAGAGCAGTTGAATGGAATGGGTAGAGCCTTGAAAGAAGATCATAAGATGACCGTCAACAAACGTAAAACAATTATAATGAAATGAAGCCGAGTTAAACCATGCTATACTAAGAGAATTACATTAGAAGATGGTACAGTAAATGTGGTAGATGCATTCTGCAGTATGAACAGCAAAAGAGCTAACGACAGGTGAAGTAGAGAGGATATAAAATGCCGATTGGCAGTGGCAAGAAAGCTTTGGTGATAAAGTTAAATTTATTAACATCGAACATAAGTTTAACTTATTTATATAGGGTTCAGCATTGTACTGAAGTAAAAAGTGATAAGCAGTTGAAGCAAGAAGGGAATGGGAGCTTCTGAATTGTAGTGACACAAAGGAATGTTGAAAATTCTGTGGGTAGGTCAAATAACTAATGAGGTGTTACTGAAAGTAACTGGAGAAAAAAAGTTATTTGCGGTACAATTTTACTAAAAGATGGGATTGATAGATAGGATACATATCAAGATATCAAAGGAGCACCAGTTAAGTATTGGAGGGATGTGGGGGGGGGGGGGGGGGATAAGAATCGTAGAGGGCAATCAAGGCAAGACTACAGTAAACTGTCTCAAATGAAAGTAGGTTTCAGTAGTTATGCCGATATAAAGAGCCTTCCACAGACTAGCGTGGAGAGCTGCATCAAACCAGTCTACGGCTTGAAGAACTCACCAACAGGATACTACGTTCTTATTTTTTATGAAAAGCATAGTTGCAAGTAACTGAATATTCAAAGTAAGTTGCCAGTATTTGCACCACTTTGAAACATTATCAAGATCTGACAGGGTGTGTTCTAGGACAGTATAAGGGGTGAAAAAATGAATTTATTTTCGAAGGCCGTACAGTCCAGAATAGGACTGCGGCAATCATCCCAGCACGCACCAGTTTGAAGATACGCGTTTGATAAAACACAATGTCCTGCTGCCTGAAGAAACGCGTAACTGCCTACTGCGCAGTCTCGTCTGAGAGGAATAGTCGCCCCATGAAGAAATTTTTTAGGGGACCGAAGGCGTGATAACCGTACGGGGAGAGATCAGGGCTAAAGGCCGGGTCCACGAGTGTCTCCCACTTGTCCGTAATAGATGTATGGGATCGACCAGCGTCTTGTGCCAAATCGCGAACAGCACAGGACTTAGGGCACCGTTCCACAACGGTGGTTTTCGACAGATATGGAGCCCTGTATACATTCTTCCTTCTTTGATGGATGTCTACAGGTGTTTTTCCTTTGGTAGCCTAGATGCAGCCCGTTGGTCCTGTTCGGAAGCGTTTCGTAATAACGTCGCCATAGATCACGTTTCCGCATGCACACTGCGCAAGTCGGGAAGACACAGGTGCCACACTAATCCCTTGTCTATACATCTGCGCTTATATACCCGCGTTTGAGTTTCTCTATGCAGCATATAGGCAGCAGCAACACCCTCAAACGGAAACGTTTTGATCGCCTCTTACACGTTGTTATAAATAATTACATCACCTGAAAACAGTCTGACGTTTGTATTAATGTTAACTCTTACGTTATTAACGTACGACGTGAACAGCATTAGTGTACGTAATTTATCTCTTAAAAAACAACGAGAAGAAACGAATTTCTAATCTTCCGAAAGCTAATTGTTCGGAAGAGGGATGCATAACAGCGACCACAAGAGGAACACAATAATGAAAAATGTACCATCAACAGCTCAATTTTGATTAAACTCAAATCTTGACCAAAACAAAATTCCTCTGTTAACTGTTTTCTTTGTATTCAGGTCAGAGTCGTTGTTGTGGAACAGTAAAGCTGGGTGACAGCGGTCCGTGACAATATGACGTATAATGGAACAGAATAGCGTACATTACTCGAAGAAAAACACTAATCAACATCGTTTTCACAAGAAACTTGGAGCGCAAGGTTCGACTTAAGAAAAATGCCAATGTGCGTGTAACAGCACGCGGATGACGCACAATCAGCCCATCACTAAACCAATCGCTTCGCAATATTATTAAAAAGTGAAACACACATAAATTCTGATCGTTAGTAAAAGGGTATCTACTGGATTGCTATGAAATAAAAGTGTAAATAAATTTAAATATTATCGTTATCATTCTTGACATATACGCGTTCTAACATGAAGGCAGATGGAAGAAGAAAGGTGATAGGAAGGAGGCTGCAGGTGCCTCATTTATTTTTAAGTTGAAGAACGGAATTATAGCAACTATTTTAAACAGTGCTAAAGCTCTCCACACTAGTGTGTGCAAGTCTGCTCGTATCTGCATAACTGCCAAACCTACAGCCTTCTTAATCCGATTATAATATTCATCTCATGGTCTCGCGCTACGACTTTTACCCCCTGCTTCCCTCTAATTCTAAATTGATGACCCCTTGATGCCTCAGAATGTGTCCCATCAATCAATCCCTTCTTTTAGTCAAGTTGTATCAAAACATCATTTTGATTCAAGCTATAATTGGATCTTTGACGTACCGGAACAGAACAATTTATTACAGGTAGCAGGGCTGGTGCAAGCAAAGATAATAATGGCTGACACATCACCTCCAGCGACTATGAAGTAACTTGAGGCAACTGGGCTTGCTATCGTCAGTCACCTTGTGGAATCCCAACCTCCCACTCCGATTCACCTGGGAATCCTCGCATCTCGGACAACTGTATGTAGTACATTCAAGATCAGGATGTAATCTGATACCCACCATGACTTCCGCCCATGGTCGCAGAGCACTTCGGCGCCTCGACCAGATATCAAGCGCAACGCACTCCAGGGCCGCTTCTTCAAGACACCCGCCCACCAGCACCAGCACCTACACCTAGACTAGTATGCCACAAAAGCAGCAAGTGGGCACAGAATCCAGCCAATCTTAAAGAAAGATCAAAATATTTTTTATTACACGTCTCTCTAAATTAGTCGTCATTAACTTCATTACACCACAAGTGAACAATCGTCCGTAAATATACTCTTCCTTACTTATTTTCCTCAAACTCATTCCATAGCTACGAAATTGCTGGATTCCTACGATTTACGGATGTAGCGAATAATCGCTATAGATACTCATCCCTGGTTGACCATAAATATATAAATCATGTAAGTGTTCTTGTCTTGCAGGTTGAAAACGCAGAGACATCTACATACATTAAATCTATGTGTTTATTTCGTGAACACTTACCTATTTTAACTATATCCATCTCCAAACATATCACTCACACACCAGCGGAAGTAGTGGAAGTCACTAAGAGAGAAACAAACCCTTACCTATAGACACGATAAGCAGCCAGCAGGAGAGGAGAATGCAACCAGTCCTAAAAAGCCAGCTAGCATTTTGTGTCGCATGCCTCTTTGGCCCAAGAACATTTTTCCCAGTGATGAAGTGTAATTAAAGTTCCACGTACTAGCGAAGTTCTACTGTCCTATTTTTATTCAACTCGATTGTTGCTTGTGAAAAACTGAAATTCTGTAACGCTCTCCTTTTGTACTGCTAGTCGACTTTTATCGAGAGCTTCCTTTCAAACAATTCTTTAGCCGTAATGTTTGTGACTGATGGTACCAATAAGATAAGGCTGCGACTCTCGAAGAATAAATTCCATTTATGACTGTTTTACAGGGTACGCTACATATCCGTTCCAGTCCGAGGATATCTAGAATCGATTTAACGATGTCACTATGACACGAGGTACGGATATCGAGATACGCATTACAAGGTTATCACCCTGAAATTCGTTAACCTTGCTAGGTTTACTTTTTCTTAGGAAGCAGTGAGATTACTCCAGGTTCTTTTTCATAGTATGTGTCAGCAGCACTTATGCTCCTTCGCTACTTCCGTGAACTACTCCTTGCTGACTGATTAGATTACGCCTTCGTACATTGGTTCTGGCAACGTAGTAATACTTTCGTGTGATATATACACTACTGGCCATTAAAATTGCTACATCACGAAGATGACGTGCTACACAGGTGAAATTAAACCAACAGGAAGAAGATGCTGTGATATGCAAATGGTTAGCTTTTCAGAGCATTCACACAAGGTTGGGGCCGGTGGCGACACCTACAACGTGCTGACATGAGGAAAGTTTCCAACCGATTTCTCATACACAAACAGCAGTTGACCGGCGTTGCCTGGTGAAACGTTGTTGTGATGCCTCGTGTAAGGAGGAGGAAGGGGTACCATCACGATTCCGACTTTGATAAAGGTCGGATTGTAGCCTATCGTGATTGCGGTTTATCGTATCGCAACATTGCTGCTCGAGTTGGTCGAGATCCAATGACTGTTAGCAGAATATGGAATCGGTGGGTTCAGGAAGGTAATACGGAAAGCCGTGCTGGATCCCAACGGCCTCGTACCACTTGCAGTCGAGATGACAGGCATCTTATCCGCACGGCTGTAACGGATCGTGCAGCCACGTCTCGATACCTGAGTCAACAAATGGGGACGTTTGCAAGACAACAACCATCTGCACGAACAGTTCGACGAGGTTTGCAGCATCATGGACCATCAGCTCGGCGACCATGGCTGCGGTTATCCTTGCTGCATCACAGACAGGCGCGCCTGCGATGGTGTACTCAACGACGATCCTGGGTGCACGAATGGCAAAATGTCATTTTTTCGGATGAATCCAGGTTCTGTTTACAGCATTATGATGGTCCCATCCGTGTTTGGCGACATCGCAGTGAACGCACATTGGAAGCGTGTATTCGTCATCGCCATACTGGCGTATCACCTGGCGTGATGGTATGGGGCGCCATTGGTTACACGTCTCAGTCACCTCTTGTTCGCATTGACGGTACTTTGAACAGTGGATGTTACATTTCAGATGTGTTACGACCCGTGGCTCTACCCTTCAGTCGATCCCCGCGAAACCCTACGTTTCAGCAGGATAATGCACGACCGCATGTTGGAGGTCCTGTACGGGCCTTCCTGGATACAGAAAATGTTCGACTGATGCCCTGGCAAGCACATTCCCCAGATATCTCACCAATTGAAAACGTCTGGTCAATGGTGGCCGAGCAACTGGCTCGTCACAATACGCCAGTCACTACTCTTGATGAACTGTGGTATCGTGTTGAAGCTGCATGGGCAGCTGTACCTGTACACGCCATCCAAGATCTGACTCAATGCCCAGACGTATCAAGGCCGTTATTACGGTCAGAGGTGGTTGTTCTGGGTACTGATTTCTCAGGAGCTATGCACCCAAACTGCGTGAAAATGTAATCACGTGTTAGTTCTAGTATAATATATTTATCCAATTAATACCCGTTTAGCATCTGCATTTCTTCTTGGTGTAGTAATTTTAATGGCCAGTAGTGTATGTACAATCTGGCAGCACCTGTAGTATTTTTTATGTCATCTGAAGCTCGTGCTCCATACAACTATTGGAAATGAACTTTTATTTTCTCTCCCAGCTAACACATTCGTGCCCTGTATATTTTGCCCAAAAAACCACGAATTATTTTGAAAGATTCAGTAGGCATAAAGCTGTATTTACGATAGCTATAGTCAGCATTCCACCTCCAAAGCAATGCACGTGTGTGTTACAGTGTATATAAGGATTGGCTTTGGCATCTAGCACTGTGTGACGATGGAGGTTTCTTTGGGTTGGCATTTAGAAGAAGAAGATGAGCAAGTGTTCTTGGAGACATTTCGTTCTCTTTGGCTTCTTAGGGAATCCAAACCACTGTTGGGTGGTAAAGAAACTAGATAGGGTAGGCAGAAGAACACAAATCTTCTTGTATTTTTCCACGATGAACATGGAAAACATGCAAAAATATGGAAAACATGGAAAAAGTATTGAAAATATTGAAAAAAGGCTAAATATGTAAAATATAGATCAAAATATGCATATGAAATTATGTTAGAAGATGTTCCATATTTATACAGCGGGAGTGATCGAAAAATTTGCAGGGTTAGCCATGGATGTATCGAAAATTGATACAGTTGAAAAAAAGCGTTATACAGAGGAAGTAATCATAATTTGTGGTAGCGCTTGTAATGCAACCACTAGATAGATGTGGAGGAGGAATGACACCACAAATATATGTTTTAATAGCGGAAGTATGGGACATTCAAGAGGCAAGGTGTCAAGACGAGACTGCCACATTCGCCCACACGTCTGCCTTGCTGCATAGGTAATAGGAATATCGGAAAATATTTAGCACGGAAGCGCTGAAAGACATTTTGAGGAAATACAAAAAAGCCTGTGCCTTGTCGTATGAAGTTAAGTTGGTCGACATTACAATGCATCACATATATTCGCAATTACGAATATAGACAACCATCAACTGTATAATGGAATGACGACAATGAAAATTTGTGCTAGACAGAGACTTGAACACGGGTTCCCCGCTTATCGCGAACGATTGCCTTGCAATTAGGCTATTTTTTCCGCTTTACAAACTTTTTTTTTTTTACAGGTACTCGAACCCAGGAAATCCTGCTTACATGGCAGACGTTCTATTCCACTGAGCCTTTTTTATTTTTTTTTATTAAAATAATGTGACCAGGAATTAAAAATACAAATTAAAAACAAGTGTTACAAGATTCGATACGTCGCCTCGTCCACAACCAACTTCCAACGCACGAATGTTAACCACTTTCTTCTTTATATATATATATTAAAAAGCAAGCATCAACGGGATTTGAACCATCGCCTTGTGCCCGACCCTCACGCTGAGGGCCGAAGCTAACCACTTTATTTCCCCTCCAAAGCACTTATTTAAGGCAATCAAAAAGAAGTTATTTCGACAAAAACAAAAGCTTTAAATCAGAAAAACGTATATGAAGGAATATGGCGTTAATTTTAACGTGCCCACACCTTTTTTCCTCCGTCAATTGTACATCGTGTAACATTTAAATCCAAACAAGAGTGTCAACAAGAAAAGGGGGGGATTTTAACTCATCCAGCTCCTTGTCGATGAAAAACAAGATACAGCATATTAGAAAAATCTCACCATAACGTGACATCCTGAGCCACGGCCAATGGGCTGAAGCCCTATTTTGGGAAAAGGCACACGGATTGGCGTCATAACCACTCACCATCATGTAGTCGACATAATGTCCAACAAGCCACATGAAGGCATAGTTCTTCGATCGGGTAAAGAAAGTTGAATCGGGACGCACGAGAATCTCCCCCGAGATTGCCGCCTCCGACATCCTGAGGAGAAAAGCCAGTTGTCGGCGAAGCCTTCTTCAATGGCCATGACCGCAGGAGATCAACAGATGATATAATGTATCAGCCTCATGGCAACGATTGCAGCGATCCGTCACATTGAGGCCAATACTAAAAAGTCGCACGTTGGTAGGTACAATATCGTGAACAACTTGGTAACAAATATCCGACCATTACTCACAGCTAGACCTAAACTTCCATATATCATCAACCACGTGACTACAAAAGTTCAATAGGAAGGAATATATGGGAAGAAGTGAAAATACTAGACGGAACAAGATGGCATCCTTTGTTCCAGCCCTCAGCTCCACATAAGGAGTTAAAAATGGTTCAAATGGCTCTAAGCACTATGGGACTTAACATCTGAGGACATCAGTCCCCTAGACTTAGAACTACTTAAACCTAACTAACCTAAGGACATCACGCACATCCATGCCCGCGGCAGGATTCGAACCTACTACCGTAGCAGCAGCGCGGTTCGAGACAGAAGCTCTTAGAACCGCTCGACCACAGCAGTCGGCAAGAACTTAAAGGAATTAATAATAATAATAATAATAATGTGTCTACAACCTGTTCTAGAACACTGCATCGTAATTCGGTATAACACAGGTACAGTACTGCATATCGTATTTATCCGCCAACACTTGGCAAGCGACTTTCGAGTTAAACGTTTCGCCTGTATGGGAATATACATAACGAATGTACGAGCACAGGTTGTAGACACATGGTTGACGACATGTGGAAGTCTGGGTATGACCGTGAGTCGTGCTCGGATAGGTAAATGGAAAGGCAACCGTTCACGGTAATCGGGAAATCCGTGCTCGAATTCCGGTCTGGCACAAATTTTCATTGTCGTCACTTTATTATGCAGCTGATGGTTATCCACACTCGCCAGTGCGAATACATTTCGTGTATTCCATATCTGCTGCAGTCGCCGCAGTGCATGCAAGCATGCATGTCCAAAGGAACACTGCATCGTAAATCATATTAAAATGCATAATCTAAAGGATCGACATCTTGGACTATGGCAACAGCTTCCTGAGTATGATATAGGCTTAGCTGGGATTCTTAACTAAATGTAGATGTGTGACCACCTAACATCAAACCACAACAAGAGTACCAGGGAGACAGTTATGGTATTCACAGTCGGTAACGGCTGTAAAGATGTACTGAAGTTATAGCTCAGCTCCTATTGTGCTAGATTATATACCAGAAAAGAAAAGGCTATGTCCCTTGCAATACTGCAACTGACAGTAATAGACTCAAATGAATTCCTACAAAAAAGCCATCATTTTACTCTTTCCATCTATTTGCTGTCTCCTCTGCATTTGACAGTAGAATTCCCGTTTCACCCTCCTAAGAGGCTGTGCTGTAAGGATCACACAAATTTTGTTTATATTCATCTCCATGACGTAGATTAGCAGCTGATACCATTCTTTGGCTTTTGCCTATTTTTAAGTCATTTATCATAATTTCAGCCATTAATTCGGCTTAACTACATTCACTTTCATTTAAATGATACAATGGACATGGGTACATCGATTTTTTTTTATGCACTACTCAGAGATGCACATTCACAGTTCCTCGGAAACATGTAAATGTGTGTCCGCAGCTCGTGGTCTTGCGGCAGCGTTCTCGCTACCGGCGCACGGGGTCCCGGGTTGATTCCCGGCGGGGCCAGGGATTTTCTCTGCCTCGAGATGACTGGGTATTATATGTCTTTCATCATTATTTCATCCTCATTCACTCGCAAGTCGCCGCAGTGGCGTTAAAGAACTTGTGGAGCGGCGGCCGAACCGCGAGGGGAATCCCCGCCACCAATGCCATACGCTCATTATTATCTAAATGTGTGGTTCGCACAAATACCGCCCATATTGTATTGCTGTGTGGGAAGTCAAACTGCTTCAGATAAGGTTGCCATTTTGAGGTGTGTGAATGAAATGCCAATAGGCATTTCTTAGTGTCCTAGGATTTTAATGTTTAGCAGTTAGTATAGTGCAACAGATACACTCTTGCTACAAAGTGAAGTTGGCTTAGGATTAGCTCATTTCATGTACAGAAACATATGTGTAGCGCTGCTGTCATTCTGCTCACCAAATGTGTAGCAGGAGACAGTGCTGGACACAGAATTTCTCTACTAAAAATATAGGACTCTCAGGTGTATGGCAGACTATGAGGAAATCAGTGTTACAAATCTGATCCCACTGGTCTGCTACAGGACTGGTCATTTATCGTAAGCAAAATGCATTTCAAAATCAGTATGGGATGTAAATGTCATGGAAGGGTAGTTTCTTAATGGAACATTTGTTAATGGAGGGAGGCAGCACCATCTCCATCTATGTCTAAATGACTACTAGCAAATTCACACGTAAGTGCCTGATAGAGGGTTCACTGAATTACTTTCTCTCTGTTCCTCTACCGCTCCACTCTTGAAAAAACAGTGCACGGGAAAAACGAACACTTAAATCTTTCTGTGTCAGCTCTGGTTCCTCTTTTTTTTATTACAAAGATTATTTCTTCCCGTATACTGTACACAGGTATCAACAAAACATTTTTGGATTCGGAGGAGAGAGTTGGATACAGAAATTTCTCGAAACAACGTCGTGCAATGAAAACACCTTTCTTTTAATGCTTTAATGACTGCCACTCTAACTCGAATATCATATATGTGACATCCTCTTCCCTACTACGCAATAAACGAGGTGCCCTTCTTCAAACATTTTCGATTTTCTACCTGTAAGGATCCTGTACTGCACAGCAACACCCAGCAGAGGACGGACGAAAAGAGTGTAGGCACCCTCTTTAGAAGACTTGTTGCATTTTGTAAGTATTCTACCAATAAAATTCAGTCTTTAGTTCGCCTTACCTACTATTTTATCTACGTGATCGTTCCAAATCAATTTGTTAGTAATTGTTATTTCTATGTATTTAGATTTTTATGGAGTATCATGTACCCGAAATTTAAATGATTGTTTTAATACTCGTGTACATGACCTCAAGCTTTTTATTATTTAGGATCAACTGCCACTTTTCGCACCATACAGATAGCTTATCTAAATCTTTTTGCAAATTGGTTTTGATCTTCTGATGACTTTACGAATCGGTAGATGACAGCATTAACTGCAAACAAGCTACGATAGCTATTCAGGTATTGTCTCCTAAATCATTTATATAGGTTAGAAATTGCAAATAAGCTACAACCTTCCTTGAGGAATGACAGATATCACTTTTGTTTTACTCGATGACTTTCCATCAAATGCTATAAACTGTGCCTTTCTGAGAGTAAATCACGAATCCAGCCGCCCAACTGAGACGTTACTCCATAGGCGAGCAATTTGATTACAAATCGCTTGTTAAGAGAAGTATCAGAAGCCTTTTGGGAATTTAGAAAAATGGGAACAGTTTGAGATTCCCTGTCGATAGAACACATTACTTCGTGAGAATAAAGAGTTTTGTTTGACAAGAAAAGTATTTTCTGAATACACGGTGGCTGTGTCTCAATATAAAGTTTTCTTCGGGGTGTTTCGTACGTTCGAACACAGTATATCTTCCAAAATCCCACATCAAATCGACGTCAGTTATATAGGTCTGTAATTTAGTGGATTACTGCTACTTCCTTTCTTGAGTATTGGTGTGACATGTGCAGCTTTCCACTCTTCAGGTACGGATCTTTCGTCGATCGAGCAGATGTACATAACTGTTAAGTACGTAGCTATCATATCAGAATACTCTGAAGGGAATCTAATTTATATACTATCTATATCTCAGGACTTGACCTTATTAAGTGATTTAAGCTGCTTTACTGCAGCAAAGACATCTTCTTCTAAATTATGCATGCAGCAGTTCTGGATTAGAATTGTGGGATATCTACTTCGTCTTCATTGGTGAAGAAATTTAGAAAAACCGTGTTAATAACTGTGCTTTAGTGGAACTGTTATCTGGAACATTACCATCATTATCGTGCAGTGTAGATATTGATTGTGATTTGGCACTAGCGTACTTCACATATGATCAGAATCTCTTTGGACTTTCTGCCAGATTTCTAGATAGAGTTTCGTTATGGAAACTGTTAAAAGCATCTCGCACTGAAGTCCAAGCTAAATTTCGAGCTTCCGTAAAACTTCGAAATCTTCGAGATTTTGAGTTCTTTTAACCCTTTCGCGGTTGAAGGGGTACACATGTTCCGAAGGTAATAGCTAGTTTTGCGCATTGGGACGTCTGTATCTCATATCTGTCATAGAGCTATCATGTAGCGAGGTGTTTTAGGAACTTGCAGAAAAATACTGCAGACCACTGGGTGGATATGTAGAAGGCTGTGAGCTATCAAATGGGGCGGGATGTATTTATAGGTGCCACGGTGTGTTTTTCTCACGAAAATCAGATCAAATCACCTTATTCTCCATTCCAGGAATGTCTTAAGTTACTAATTGTGTTTCCTTATGCATCATAGACATTGTTTCGAAACGTTACTGCACACCACAGTAATTCTGCTGGTTTGTACATAATTTGTATGTCGCGTGACGTATACGCCCCAAAGAACTTCATAGAACGTGGAAAACATTAGTCCGTGGTATGTCAAAGCCATCTTCAAATGTAATGTTGAAAACTTATGTGTGATATTTCGTGATTTCATTGACAGGGTAAAATAATGTATTTTGATAGCGATTAATTATACATTTTTCCGCAGTTGCCATCCTGCTAATATCATAAAATTAAAAATTTAACTCTGAAAATCCTATGTTAACATGAAAACACGGATATGGTTAGGTTCATGGGGCACATGTATCCCACTGCACCGATTTTGAGAATCGGTGAGCTTAAAATATTTTGACAGTGAAAGTGACAGGAAGACAGTTTTCGAGCTTTTGTTTTTCAAATATATAAATATTTTTACCATGAAAGGATTAAATTTATTCCGGGTTCGATTCCCGGCGGGGTCAGGGATTTTCTCTGCCTCGTGATGGCTGGGTGTTGTGTGCTGTCCTTAGGTTAGTTAGGTTTAAGTAGTTCTAAGTTCTAGGGGACTGATGACCATAGATGTTAAGTCCCATAGTGCTCAGAGCCATTTGAACCATTTTTGATTAAATTTAGCACACCTTTTTCCTTGCTTCTGCAACAGTTTTCCGACTGGTTTTGTAAACCATGGTGGGTCAGTTCCGTCTCTTATTAACCGATTTGGTATAAACCTCTCAATTGGTGTCGATATTATTTATTTGAATCCAAGCCACATCTCGTCTACGCTTACATAGTTAGTTCGGAATAAATGGAGGCTGTCCTTATGAAGGTGTCAAGTGAATTTTCATCTGATATTTTAAATAGATATATTTTGTGTTTATTTTTTATGGTTTTGGATGTTACAGTATTCAGTCTCTCTACAACAGCTTTGTGGTCACTTATCGACAAATCTGTGTTAATGCTCCCTATTTGCTCAAGATTATTTGTTTCTATGATTTCGAGTATGTTTTTGCAACGATTTACATTTAGAGTGCTATCCTGAACTAATTGTTCAAAATAATTATCGGATAAAGTATTTAACACGTTTTCGGACGATGTTTTATGCCTGCCTCCGACTTCAAACACGTATTTTAACTGTTCAGCTGCAGTATCATCTGAATCGGAAGGTCGGTAAAAGGAACCAGTTATTAATTTATTCCTGTTAACAAGCATCCCCCTACTAGTACTAAGCACGCCGCCACCAACTGCATTTAATTTATCCTTACTGAACACAGTTACCTCCTTTCTAAGAATTTATAAACTTATCTCTGATCTCAGACAGCTTTCAGTTCCTATATTGATGTGTACTTCAGTGTGCTCTGCTAATGCCTGGAGCTCCGGGTTTTTTTTCCCAAATCAGTTACAACAGTTTACTGGAATAATATACGTCGTTCCTAGGTCTACACTTGTACTGTGTTTGACGTGCATCCATTGAGACTGAAACCCTTCCTGTTCTTTCCCGAGAGCCTTTAACCTAAAAAACCACCTAGTCCTCTCCACAAAGCTCTTGCTAACCATGTAGCAGCCTCAGGTGTGTGGCAAACCCTGACGCATTTAGCGAGAATCGATACCACACCACCCTACATAGCGCTAGTTGAGGAGTTTGCAGCCTACGCCGTCGCAGAAGAGTCTGAGCATTTGATTCAGACCCTCCACTCGGTTCTTTCCGCAATCGGTCCTATCGATGATGCTACAGATCTCACAAGAAAGACCGTCTTTACCAGTTCAGATAGCTGCCCAAAACCAGAGAGAATCTCTTCCGATCCAAAGCAACATTGACACGAGACATCACCCGCAGCTGTCTGCAGCCTGTGCTCTTCATGACATCCGGATGGACCCGTTCCACATCTGAAATGATCCCACCCCCGCCTGTATGCACACAGAGTGCACACTGGACTTCTTCCCCACTTGGAAACCATGTCTCCCATTTACGCGACTGACACTGAAACTCTCTGTCACCAATAATTCCACCCTCTGTGACTGCCCAGATCTTGCAGGCAGAGAAGATTCTTCTGAAACGGGACAATGACCGTATCTGGCTCATTATTCTAGTCAGTCAGAAATGTTCAAATGTGTGTGAAATCCTAAACGACCAAACTGCTGAGATCATCGATCCCTAGACTTCCACACTACTTAAACTAACTTATACTAGGAAAGTTAGTGAACTGCTTATAGATGTTGACTCTGAAATTATTGGTTTGTCGGAGCACCACATAAATAATTTGACAATTCAGAGGCTTCATTCGCCAGGATACAGATTAGCTGGCTGTTTCTCATGGAGTTCCTTTCGGGGTGCGGAAGTGACTATGTATGTAAAAAACAGTATACCATTGGAGTCCATAGACATATCACGGAACTACACTGAACAGATATTTGAATGTTGTGCAGGGGCTGTTGAATTTAGTGAAACTAAACTTCTAATTGTGGTTGTTTATTGGTCCCCTAACTCTGATTTATTAGCATTTCTGCTCAAACTAGAGAGGGTTCTTGATTCACTTCATAGCGAGTACCAGAAATTAGTTATATTTGGTGACTTCAAGATATATTTTTTATATGATGGTGCAAGAAAAAGATGTTGGTAGATCTCCTAAATTCATATGATCCGATGCAGACTGTGTTTTTTCCAACTAGGGTGCAGGGGAACAGTAGCACAGCCATAGACAATATTTTTATTGATTCTTCATTACTAGATGTGCATTCTGTTAGTAAAAGGGTGAATGGCCTTTCAGACCATGGTGCACAAATTTTAACACTAAAAGGCTATTGTACTCAAACAAGTGTCACATATAATCACAAACTATGTAGCAAAGAACAAAGTGGGAATTACATCAAAACTTTAGAAGTAGTCAGAATCAAGCAACAGTAGCCCACTACAAACAGTGTTGTAAGGTGCTTAAAAATGTTATTAGGAAGGGAAAGAGTATGTGGGATGCAAATAGAATAGCTAATTCACAGGATAAAATTAAAAACATATGGTCAGTTGTGAAGGAAGGGTTTGGTCAGCAGTACAAGGTCGACGATATAAAGTCAGTTCGCAGTAAAAATATTTCCGTTACTCATAAGTCGGATATATGTACAGTATTTAACAATCATTTTCTGAGCATTACTAGTGAATTAAATAAAAATTTAGTTTTTACGGGGAATCATATAACTTTCTTGGCAAATGTCTTTCCGAGATAGATGTCTGAAATACTCGTCTGTGATACAGACAAGGAGGAGATTGACTCAATAATTAAATCACTGAAGACTTAGGACTCACATGGTTATGATGGAGTGCCTGCACATGTTAGCCCTTTATTTAGCCATATCTGTAATTTTTCCTTCAGGAATGGTCAGTTTCCTGAATGATAAATGTACTCAGTAGTAAAGCCACTTTATAAAAAGGGAGAAAGCGATAATGTAGGAAATTTTAGACGTTTTTCTATGCCATCAGTGTTTGCTAAAGTTATTGAAAACGCTGTTTATGTAAGAGTAATTGATAATTTTATATCACATGAGTTGCCATCAAATGTACAGTTCGGCTTTAGAAGTCGTTTAACAACTGAAAATTCTATATTCTCTTTCTTCTGTGAGGTCCTGGATGGGTTAAAAAAAAAGGTTTCGAACGCTAGGCATACTTTTTTTTTATTTAACTACAGCGTTTGATTGTGTTGATCATAAAATATTACTCCAGGAGTTGGACCATTACGGAATACGGGGAGTAGTTCACAATTGGTTCACATCTTACTTTAGCAACAGATAGCAAAAAGTCATTATTCACAATGTTGAGAATGGCTGTGATGTGAGGTCTGAGTGGGGTACAGTCAAGTGGGGGATGCCCCAGGTATCGGTGTTGGGGCCACTCCTGTTGCTTATTTGTATAAATGATATTCCCTCTAGCTTTATGGGTAACGCTAAAATATTACTGTTTGCTGATGACACTAGCCTAGCAGTAAATGCAGCATTGGCTCGGCTTCAAATTGGGCAGTTCATAACCTGAGTTCATGGCTTCAAGAAAATAAACTAATGCTAAACCACAGTAAGACTCAGTTTTTTCAGTTTCTAACACACAATTCAACAAAACCTGACGTTTTAATTTCACAGAATCGGCATATGATTAGTGAAACTGAAGACTTCAAATTTCTAGGTGTTCAGGTAGATAGTAAAGTGTCGTGGAAAGCCCATGTTCAGGATCCTATTCAAAGACTTACTGCTGCCATTTTTACTATTCGAACGGTATCTGAAATGAGTGAACGTTTTACACGAAAATTAGTCTACTTTCCTTATTTTCATTCGCTTATGTCGTATGGTATTATATTTTGGGGTAACTCTTCCCATTCTAAAAGGATATTTTAGGCTCAGAAACGGGCAGTTTGGGCAATAAGTGATGTAAGTTCACGAACCTCTTGTCGACCCCTGTTCACGAGCCAGGGTATTTTGACATTGGCCGCTCTATATATATATATATATATATATATATATATATATATATATACACTCCTGGAAATGGAAAAAAGAACACATTGACACCGGTGTGTCAGACCCACCATACTTGCTCCGGACACTGCGAGAGGGCTGTACAAGCAATGATCACACGCACGGCACAGCGGACACACCAGGAACCGCGGTGTTGGCCGTCGAATGGCGCTAGCTGCGCAGCATTTGTGCACCGCCGCCGTCAGTGTCAGCCAGTTTGCCGTGGCATACGGAGCTCCATCGCAGTCTTTAACACGGGTAGCATGCCGCGACAGCGTGGACGTGAACCGTATGTGCAGTTGACGGACTTTGAGCGAGGGCGTATAGTGGGCATGCGGGAGGCCGGGTGGACGTACCGCCGAATTGCTCAACATTGCTGTGAGGTCTCCACAGTACATCGATGTTGTCGCCAGTGGTCGGCGGAAGGTGCACGTGCCCGTCGACCTGGTACCGGACCGCAGCGACGCACGGATGCACGCCAAGACCGTAGGATCCTACGCAGTGCCGTAGGGGACCGCACCGCCACTTCCCAGCAAATTAGGGACACTGTTGCTCCTGGGGTATCGGCGAGGACCATTCGCAACCGTCTCCATGAAGCTGGGCTACGGTCCCGCACACCGTTAGGCCGTCTTCCGCTCACGCCCCAACATCATGCAGCCTGCCTCCAGTGGTGTCGCGACAGGCGTGAATGGAGGGACGAATGGAGACGTGTCGTCTTCAGCGATGAGAGTCGCTTCTGCCTTGGTGCCAATGATGGTCGTATGCGTGTTTGGCGCCGTGCAGGTGAGCGCCACAATCAGGACTGCATACGACCGAGGCACACAGGGCCAACACCCGGCATCATGGTGTGGGGAGCGATCTCCTACACTGGCCGTACACCACTGGTGATCGTCGAGGGGACACTGAATAGTGTACGGTACATCCAAACCGTCATCGAACCCATCGTTCTACCATTCCTAGACCGGCAAGGGAACTTGCTGTTCCAACAGGACAATGCACGTCCGCATGTATCCCGTGCCACCCAACGTGCTCTAGAAGGTGTAAGTCAACTACCCTGGCCAGCAAGATCTCCGGATCTGTCCCCAATTGAGCATGTTTGGGACTGGATGAAGCGTCGTCTCACGCGATCTGCACGTCCAGCACGAACGCTGGTCCAACTGAGGCGCCAGGTGGAAATGGCATGGCAAGCCGTTCCACAGGACTACATCCAGCATCTCTACGATCGTCTCCATGGGAGAATAGCAGCCTGCATTGCTGCGAAAGGTGGATATACACTGTACTAGTGCCGACATTGTGCATGCTCTGTTGCCTGTGTCTATGTGCCTGTGGTTCTGTCAGTGTGATCATGTGATGTGTCTGACCCCAGGAATGTGTCAATAAAGTTTCCCCTTCCTGGGACAATGAATTGACGGTGTTCTTATTTCAATTTCCAGGAGTGTATATATAGTGTGTTACAAAAAGGTACGGCCAAACTATCAGGAAACATTCCTCACACACAAATACAGAAAAGATGTTATGTGGACATGTGTCCGGAAACGCTTAATTTCCATGTTAGAGCACATTTTAGTTTCGTCCACCTACGCTCAATGGAGCACGTTATCATGATTTCATACGGGATACTCTACCTGTGCTGCTAGAATATGTGCCTTTACAAGTACGACACAACATGTGGTTCATGCACGATGGAGCTCCTGCACATTTCAGTCCAAGTGTTCGTTCGCTTCTCAGCAACAGATTCGATGACCGATGGATTGGTAGAGGCGGACCAATTCCATGGCCTCCACGCTCTCCTGACCGCAACCCTCTTGACTTTCATTTATGGGAGCGTTTGAAAGCTCTTGTCTACGCAACCCCGGTACCAAATGTAGAGACTCTTCGTGCTCGTATTGTGGACGGCTGTGATACAATACGCCATTCTCCAGGGCTGCATCAGCGCATCAGGGATTCCATGCGACGGAGGGTGGATGCATGTATCCTCGCTAACGGAGGACATTTTGAACATTTCCTGTAACAAAGTGTTTGAAGTCACGCTGGTACGTTCTGTTGCTGTGTGTTTCTATTCCATGATTAATGTGATTTGAAGAGAAGTATAAAATGAGCTCTAACATGGAAAGTAAGCGTTTCCGGACACATGTCCACATAACATATTTTCTTTCTTTGTGTGTGAGGAATATTTCCTGAAAGTTTGGCCGTACCTTTTTGTTGTCATTTCTTGTTAACAATATTAGTTTATTCCCAAGAATAAGCAGCTTTCACTCAGTTAATACTCGGCAGAAATCAAACCTGCATTTGGATCGAACTTCCTTAACTCTTGTGCAGAAAGGTGTCCAGTATACTGCTGGATCCATTTTCAATAAGCTACCACTCGAATTAAAGAATCTTAGCAACAATCCGCAAACTTTCAAAAAGAAACTGAAGAGTTTCCTCATAGGTCACTTCTTCTGTTCTGTCGAGGAGTTCCTTGAGAAATTGAGCTGATTCTTGTTGTATTGTTGATTGCGTTTACTTAAACTTATGGACTGACTTTTTTCGGTTTCATAAACATTTTTGTATTATTACTTTTATGCTGTAATTTCAAGTACTGACACGTTCCTTGACCTTGGAGATTTGGTACTACGGAACTTGACGTGTAAATAAATAAATAAACAATAAATAACAACACACACATCCATGCCTGAGGGAGGACTCGAACCTCCAGTGAGAGGGACCGCGCAGTCAGTGACCTGGCGCCTCTAACCACACGGCTACTCTGTGTGGCTTTGTCAGCCACAGATACCATCTGAAACCTGTTTGTCAGACGAACTGTGGAGGCCTTTCGATCGGCTTCCTCGAAAGTCTTTTGCTTTCTCCTACATCTTGGAATGATCTCCCACTTGACTCCGGTTTGGGGTCAACCTCCATGCAGCCAGTAACCGCTGCAGTCACAATAGTGGACTGATCAGGGGACATGGAAGATGTGCTGGATGATATACCGCACACTGATATTCTATATTGAGACAATTAATAGCTAAATGAACCAATGTGTTAAAGATTTCCAGAATAAGGTGCGTGTATTACTCTACTTCATTTTTTGCAGTTTCTTTGCTAGGGTGATTTTCTCTGTCTGTGGTTTCTCTGTCTGCCTGTGGTTTTTGATTACTCATATATACCCATAAACCAGGAGGAGGAGATTAACACAGACAATATACGTATTATTATTTATAAGTGCTATATTAAAGCTGGAGAAAGAGATTTTACTCCATCCTGGTCACTCTTCTCCTTAATGCCGTCAGATATTTGTCCAAGGTTCGTACGGCATGGAGGACGATCCAGTTAAACTGTAGGCAAAATCACTCAAGCTCGAGTCACATTACATAGTCACTCCGCTGGACGATAATTATGCAGCACGGTATTTTATACGTAGAAGTATCATATACGTACAGGATATAGACGGCACGAGAGTGGTTCCCGTTAATGTGAGTAATTTAGGTGCTAATGGGTAATGGTTCGTTAGCTGCTAATCCAGTTGTTCTAGGAATCCCAGATATGGACCTTAGCCAGACTAAAAGCATTTGCACAGCTGCAACGTACTACTTCCTCCCACGTACGTCGCGCAGTGCATGAACTAACGTAGACCTGCCCTACAGCCACAGCAGAACTAACTAGACTTGTCCCACAGCTTTTGTGGAACTACAGTGATGGTACTGTATGTGTTTCCATATCATCTGTTAACAGGTGTTTCGTGATGAGTGCGTAGTTTGTTGGAGGCGACTTCTAGTCCTCACAAAGGTAGTAACGACTCGGGCTGCATGTGATTGTATAGAACGGAGCTAATACCTGATGCCGCTTCCACACAACCCCTCCATTACGAAACAAGTATAATGCCTTCCTTTTCTCATATGTTAAGATTATAACGTTGGATTGCTTTGTGCTTATAAGTTGTTCACTTGACCATGAAGTCACTTCAGATTATGATACGTAAAATTAGAACACATATTGACAAGCCTGAAAAAATCGCCTTACGTGGCTGGTTCAAATGGCTCTGAGCACTATGGGACTTAACGTCTGAGGTCATCAGTCCCCTAGACTTAGAACAACTTAAATCGAACTAACCTAAGGATATCACACACATCCATGCTCGAGGCATAATTCGAACCTGCGACCGTAGCAGCAGCGCAGTTCCGGACTGAAGCGACTAGAACCGATCGGCCACAGCGGCCGGCTTACGTGGCTGGTTCGTGATGTCACTTCACCCATGTGCATCGATCCTTACTGCTCTAACGATACAAGCCTGACACATGAAGAACGGGAAATGAGGATTGAAAGTAAATGTTGGCACCCAGCACTTCAAATCTGAAGAAGTATCAGTGAAGTTGCAAGTTGATTTTATTGTAGTAGACGAAAGGCACGAGGAATGTGAAGATGAACATGATTATTAATCAAGATATTTCAACTTTCATTACAAATTGCCTACCTGATAAAAAAACGTAGCATTATGTGTTTCAATCCCACAACACTACGCTATGGGTAACAAGCCACCCTAAAATACACAAAATTACCCATCCAGACTGATCTAAAACTCAAATTATTTATCAGATACAATGTGCATTTTGGGAAATGAGACCAATTTTCAGGTACTTTTCTCGTTTATGATTCGTGATTTATCATGCAAAATATATAAAAAGTTACGAGAGGGTAAACGCACGCAAAATTGATTGTTAAATAATCCACGTAAATGCAGTTGAAACCCTGCCACTACAAAAATTCGTGTGCATTCGGCTTTTTCACGTTTGTTAACGGTTCTTTAACGTCATATGGGAGTCATAGGAAACTACCAATTTCGTATTTTTGGAATGAGTTTTAGGGAAATAACGAAGGAACAGCACAATGATACACCCCCATGAACCACGGACCTTGCTGTTGGAGAGGTGGCTTGCGTGCTTCAGTGATATGGATAGCCATACCGTAGGTGCAACCACAGTGGAGGTGTCTTTGTTGAGAGGTCAGACAAATGTGTTCTTCCTGAAGAGGGGCAGCAGCCTTTTTAGTAGTAACAGGGGTAGCAGTGTGGATGACTGGCTGATCTGGCATTGTAACACCAAGCGAAATGGCCTTGCTATGCTGGTACCGTGAACGGCTGAAAGTAAGGGGAAACTACAGTCGTTATTTTCCCTGAGGGCAGGATCTACCGTACGGTTAAATGAGGATACATCCTCCTGGGTAAAATACTCCACAGGTAAAATAGTCCCCGATTGGAATCTCTGGGCAGGATTACTCAGAACCGTGTGTCCGCAGCTCGTGCTCTAGTGGTTAGCGTTATTGCCTCTGGATCACGGGGTCCCAGGTTCGATTCCCAGCCGGGTTGGGGATTTTCTCTGCCCGGGGATTGGGTGTTTGTGTTGTCTTCATCATTTCATCATCACCATCATCCGTGACAGTGGCTAGACTGGACTGTGTACAAATTGGGCTGAGTAAAAATTGGGACTTTGTACGGGTGCTGATGACCGCGCAGTTGAGCGCCCCACAAATCAGACATCATCAGAACCATGTCGCCATCAAGAGAAACAACAGTTCCACAGGTAGGAGCGTGGAATGTTTGATCACTTAACCGGGAAGGTAGCTTAGAAAATTTAAAGAGGGAAATGAGTGGGTTGAAGTTAGATATAGCAGAAATTAGTGAAGTTCAGTGGCAAGAGGAACAGAATTTCCGTCCATGTGAATACAGAGTTACAAATACAAAGTCATATAGTGGTAACCCAAGAGAAGAGAGTGAAAAATAGTAGGAGAATATGGACTGGAGAGAAGGAATGAAAGAGGAAGCTACGTGATAGAATTTTGCACAGAGCATAATAATCATTTTTAACACTGGGTTTATGAATAAAGAAAGACGATTGTGTAAGTGGAAGAGACTTGGAGACACTGAAAGTTTTCAGATTGATTACATAATAGTAAGACAGAGATTTCGGAAGCATACTTTAAACTGTAAAACATTTCCGAGGGCGTATGTCGACTCTCACTACATTTTGCTGGGTATGAGTTGTAGATTTAAACTGAAGTAAAGAAAATGCAAAAAGATAGGGAATTAAGGCGATGAATGCAAAAAGATAGGGAATTAAGGCGATGGGACCAGGATAAGTTGAAAGAACCAGAGGTTGTTTTTCAGAGGGACCATTAGGCAACTATGATAAGAATAAGAGAAAGGAATATAGTAGAAGACTATTGGGTAAATCTAGAAATGAAATAATGAAGGCAACAGAGGCTCAAGTTGGTAAAAAGGCAAGGTCTACTAGAAATCTTTAGCTATCACTGGAGATACCGAATTTAATTAATGAAAGGAGAAAATACAAAAATGCAGAAAACGGAGCAGGTCGAAGAGAATACAAACGTCTGAAAAATAAGACTGGCAGGGAGTGCTAAATGCCTAAGCAGGAACGGCTCGAAGTCAAATGTAAGGATACGAAAGCATATATCAATAGGGATAAGACAGATAAAGCCTACAGGAAAGTTAAAGAGGCCTTCAGAGAAAAAGAGAAGCAGTTGTATGATTATCAGGATCTCAGATAGATTCACAACCAGTACTATACAAACAAGGGAAAACTGAAAAGTGGAAGGAGTATGTAGAAGACTGATAGAAGGGAGATGAACTTCAGGGCAATGCTATAGAAGAGATAATTTGACAGAGCACTGACAGGTCTAAGTCGAAACAAGATCCCTAGAGCAGATGACATTCCGCCAGAACCACTCATAGCCTTGGAAGAGCCAGCCATGACAAAACAATGCCATATGGTGTGCAGTAAGTATGAAACAACTGAAACACACTCAGACTTAGAGAAGAATTTAATAATTCGAATTCCAAAAAAGTAGGTACTGGCAGATATGAATATTACCGAACTATCAGTTTAATAAGTCATGGTTGCAAAATACTAAAACGACCTAGGGGAAAATCAGTTAGGATTGCGGAGAAATATAGGAACAAGAACGGCAATACTGACCCTACGATTTACCTTGGAAGACAGGCTAAGGAAAGGCGAACCTACGTTTATAGCATTTCTAGCCTTAGAGAAAGCTTTTGACAATGTTGCCAGGAATACTCTCTTTGAAATTCTGGAGGTAGCAGGAGTAAAATACAGACAGCGAAAAGCTATTTACAACTTGTATGAAAACAAGATAGCAGTTATAAGTTGAGGGGCATGAAAGGGAAGACGCGGTTGAGAAGGGTGTACGACATGCTTGTACCCTATCCCCGATATTATTCGCTATGTGTACTGAACAAACATTAAAGGAGATCGACGAAAAATTTACAGTAAGAATTAAGGCCAAGGAGAAGAAATAAATACTTTGAGGTTTCCGATGACGTTGTAATTCCGTCAGAGACAGCAAAGGACTTGAAGGAGCAGTTGAACAAATTGGACAGTCTTGACAGGAAGAAATAAGATGAACATCAACAAAAGAAAACAAGGGCAATGGAATGTAGTCGATTTAAATCAGATGACACTGGGGTGATTAGATCATGAAACCAAACAGTTTAAGTAGAAGATGTTGTTTGGGCAGCTAAATAGTTGTTGACGGCCCCAGTCAATGTAGACTGTCAATGGCAAGAAAAGCTTTTCTGAAGAAGAGAAACTTACAACGTCGAATATAGTTTTAAGTGTTAGGAAGCGTTTTTGTAGGTATTTGTGTGGAGTATAACCAGGTATGGAAGTGAAACATGGATGATGAACAGTTTGATAAGAAGGAAATAGAAGCTTTTGAGCTTTGGTGCTACAGAAGAGTGCTGAAGATTAGATGGATACATCATTTAACTAATGAGGATGTAATGAATTGAAGTGAGGATAAAGAAATTTGTGGCACAAGTCCGCTAAAAGAAGAGACTAGTTGACTGGACGCATTCTGAGACATCAAGGGATCACCCATTTAATACTGGAGGGAAGCGTGTGGGGGTAAAAATGGTGAAGAGACATTAAGAGATGAATACAGAAGGTTGTAGGTTGCAGCAGTTACCATCATAAATGGAATTTGTTCTTATAACAGACGTAGTCTTACCCTCTTGGGAGCGTCAGGAATAAACGTTAGGGCTACTGAACATCGATTTAGAGAAAGCTCTCTATAAAGCCGGCCATCAGTATGTAAGTAGTGTGTTACAGCGTTTCACATTTCCACAAGGAACAATCGAGTTAAAAAAAGAAAACTTCCTACTGTACTGCAGAACTTTCCTAGTATGTGGAATGTTAGTTAACTTCATTTCTAAGAAAAATATTCCTGGCAATTACACATACGTAATTAAAAAAATTAGATCATTTCTTTATGATTGGTGGCATTCTCCTCTGCTGCTAGCCGCTCAACGCGTCTATAGATAATGCTATAGACTTCCACTACTTCCGCCGGCGTGCATGTGACGTATCTGTGGAGACTGATATTATTTAAAATCAATGAATGATGACTAAATAAACACCTAGAAATTGATGTATATGGGCGACTAAGCGTTTCTAGCCTCCAAGACAGGAGCAATTGCGTGGTTTATGTATTTATATTCATGAGTATCTATAGCGATGCTTCGCTACATCCGGAAATCATAGGAATCCACCAAGCTCGTAGTTTTGTAATGAATTGGAGGAAAACAGATAAGGAAGAGTACACTAATGGACGTTTGCTCGCTTGTGATGGAATGTATCAATAACAACTCATTACTGGAAAGCTTCTTGGGATTTACTGATACGTATAATAAAAAATATTTAGATCCTTATTTAAGAATGGCTGGATATTATGTCCAGCGGCTTCATTTAATGGCATGTTGGTCTAGGTATAGGTGCTGGCGCTGGAGTGCGGTGCACCAAATATCCGGACGACGCAGGTGCGTCATACACGTTGGTGACAGGAAGTTTTAGCGGACGACTGGTTTAGCGGAGCTAATATTCCTAAAAGCTTGGAGCCCCAAAAAGCATTTCCCAAAAGGGAAAAGATAATATGCTGTAATATAAGACATGACTAAGACACATACGTGATACAAGTGTTAAGCGGTGAAAACAGCGACGGTCAAAGCATTAACATTCAGCGTAAAAAGCTCAACACATTACCCGTGGAGCATATATTTTACGACGATCCTAACGAAATCATAGACCGACTATGATTACTGACAACATCAACCACAACAGCGAATACAGGTCACATAAACAAAGCAATATCAGCCATTCTGGAGGTCTGCGAAAGATGCGTTATTCAATAATAATGGAGACAATGGTCTATGAACTCCACAGACCTGCTCGCAAAACGTTCGCTGGCAGATGAGTCATAATACGTGGTTTCGATGATTCATGACAGGCTAATCTTGTGGTTATGGGATAATATTCACTATCGAATAAAGTTGTCAAATATATTCTAATAATCATAGATAAAATATGTGATCAAAAGTATCCGGACACCTGGCTGAAAATGACTTAAAAGTACGTGGCGCCCTCAATCGGTAACGCTCGAATTCAACATGGTATCCGCCCACCCTTAGCCTTGATGACAGCTTCCACTCTCGTAGGCATACGATCAGTCAGGTGCCGGAAGGTTTCTTCGGCAATGGCAGCCCAATCTTCAAAATGGCTCTGAGCACTATGGGACTCAACATCTTAGGTCATAAGTTCCCTATAACTTAGAACTACTTAAACCTAACTAACCTAAGGACATCACACACACCCATGCGCGAGGCAGGATTCGAACCTGCGACCGTAGCAGTCCCGCGGTTCCGGACTGCAGCGCCAGAACCGCTAGACCACCGCGGCCGGCGCCCAATCTTCACGGAGTGCTGAGGAGAGGTATCGATGTCGGTCGGTGAGGCCTGGCAATAAGTCGGCGTTCCAAAACATCCCAAGGCGTTCTATAGGATTCAGATCAGGACTTTGTGCAGGCCTGTCCGTTACAGTGATGCTATTGCCGTGTAACCACTCTGCAACAGCCCGTGCAATATGAACAGGTGCTCGATCGTGTTGAAAGATGAATCGCCATCCCCGAATTGCTCTTCAACAGTGCTAAGCAAGAATGTGCTTAAAAAAACCTCAACGTATTGCTGTGCTGTGATAGTGCGACGCAAAAACAACAAGGGGTGCAAGCCCCCTCCATGAAAAACACGATCACATAACACCACCGCCTCCGAATTTTACTGTTGGCACTACACATGCAGGCAGAGGACGTTGACTGGGCATTCGCTATACCCAGTCCCTGCCATCGGATCGCCACATTGTGTACCGTGATTCATCACTCCAAACTACGTTTTCCACTGTTCATTCTTCCAATGTTTACGTTTCTTACACCAAGAGAGGCGTTGGTTGGCATTTACCGGTGTGATGTGTGGATTATGAGTAACGGCTCAACCATGAAATCAAAGTTTTCTCACCTCCCACCTAACTGTCATAGTACTTGCAGTGGATCCTTATGCAGTTTGGTATTCCTGTGTGATGGTCTGGATAGCTGTCTGCCTATTACACAGTACGACCCTCTTCAACTGTCGGCGGTCTCTGTCAGTCAACAGACGAGATTGGCCGGTATCCTTTCTTGCTATACGTGTCCCTTCACTTTTCTACTTCACTATCACATCGGAAACAGTGGACCTAGGGATGTTTAGGAGTGTGGAAATCTCCCGTACAGACGTATGACATAAGTGACACCGAATCACCTGACCACGTTCAAAGTCTGTGAGTTCCATGGAGCGCCCTTTTCTGCTCTCACAGATGTCTACTGACTACTGAGGTCGCTGATATGGTGTACCTAGGAGTAGGTGGCAGAACAATGCACCTAATACGAAAAACGTATGTTTTTGGGGATGTCCGTATACTTTTGATCACATAGTGTACATATTTCAAATTAGCCAGGGCCCTTCCTGTGGAGGCAAAGACTGAGGTATTTACAGTCTCCAAAAGTACAGAGAGCAAACCAGACATCTTAAAGGACAGCATCGTAAATGTGTATTAGAAACAACCAGTATGTAAAGTGGCTGAACTGCCCATCGCTCAGGCACATTTGGGTGGAGGGACCGTGTATACACTTCGCAAGTCAGCAGCAGATGGCAACTTGTACCACTCACATACCGAGCAAGGGAAGAAGGAGAAACAACTGCCCATGTACCAAGTGTCATCATAGCCTTAACTTTGTTATGTGGTTTTTTTCTAATCAGGTGGAGAGCAAATTCCAAGAGGGAACCAAGGGTAGTCCAAGTCCCAGTGGATTGGAAACTGATGGCGTGAGACAAGTAGGTAAGGGGTTGATCGAGCAGTGGTCGTCCAATAAGGAATTGTTAAGTTTTGTTTCATGTCATGATTTTATGGGGCACTAGACCGCATTTAAGTTTTCTAATAGTAAGGAAATATGCCATAGGTGCCGACACAAACAAATTAAGAGCTAGTTAAGGGTCAACCTGGGGCCCAGGTCTTTCCGAAGGGGGGAATAATGTAGCTGCACCACCATTTAGGATAGGGAAAGTTAGTTTTGTGCAATATTCTGAGTACAAGTTACAACCACGTGCAGGCCAGATTGCAATGAGTTACGCATACCAACGGTTGTGAAGTAGAATGGAGGCCACAGGGCTGTCCAACCACTGAAAAGTGTAAACGCAGCAGTTTGCATGGCGAACGCTACAGGCTGAAGGGGCCAACTGGTGCAACGGAGTATGTGACTCGGAGCAGCAAGTTAGCAAAACAGGGGTGCACAGCCGAGTATAAATAGGTGCCGTTTTCTGACGAGAGTCATTCAAGTGTGGCAGCTCTCCTGGACGGTTGGGCATGTCACACCATCAGATACATGCAGCAGCAGATGGGGCGAAAGCGTTCCAGTCCACGGCGGATCGCTGGTTCGACCCTCTGGGGCCGACGCGGGGTCCATAGCCAGCCAGCCAGTGGCAGGCAACTCCATGGCTCGCTACCTGTATTATTCTTGATTTATAGAACAATTCTTGGTCAATCTGAAGAAGAACTTTCACGTTGCTTTTCAGATTAATTGGCACAAAACCCATCCGTTATCACCAGTGGGAACCCTCGTATTTGTTTGGATCGTCTTTAGCCACTTGTTTAAGTTCCCTGCAGATTTCCATGTGATGCTGGTCCTAATCATCTTGAAGCAGGCATGGTACAAACTTTGGCGCAGTGTTCCTTGTGTTAAAATTTTGTGACTGAATATGACAGCATATAACACAACCACCATAACTATCTTGCAGGATCAGATCCCTCGCTTACAGTTTTGTGACATGAAATCATATGACAGCAGGCTGGAACGCTCATCATCATCATCTGTCGATGTTCGCCCGTTTCAAGAAACCTTGTACGAATCGAAAGTCTGTATTTGACCTAAATATTGCTTGATTTGGTGCATTTCTGCAGCGGCTTTCTCGAATTTGAAACAAATCCATATGCTCTTTCAGGCCAGCCATCGCAAAACAATAGACTCACGAAAAACACGAAATGGAAATGTGTTCACCAGCAACGATCAAAATCACTTATCTCGCAATCACTGCCACACTGATTCGAGAAGAGTGTATGGGGAGACAACTAGCGGTATTTCTGTGTACTAGCAACAGGCTGTCTGGAGAGACAACTAGCGGTATTTCATTGTACTAGCAAGCTGTGGCAGGGAAAAAATTCAGTTTCGTTTGGGTACCACCTTGTACTTCCAAGAAAAGCTAGCCGTCTACCTCTGATCATGTCAATTTAAAACGCTTGGCGTTACTGATTATTTAACCATCTTTTAAATATAAAACTTCGGCGGTTCGATAGTTTTGTGGCAGAACCTCTATGTTCTTTGTTTTGTTCCTTGGCAAAACACCGTACGGCGGCTTGTGAAGGCTGATTGCGGATGAAAGGTCGCTTTGGTTGGCCGTGCGTGAGACGACCGAGCAGCAGCCTGCCGGCGGTGGTCTTTTCAGCTGTCCGATCGCAGCAGGTAGTGCGTAAGGGGGGCCAGGCCCGCTCTTAATTAAACCGCCCGGCCGGTGTGTGGCCGCTGTGATTCTGAGTCACGCAGCGCCACGTGGGAAGAGGTGACCGCCGTGCCAGTGGGACAGCCGCACGTGCCCGCGACACGTGCCTGCCACGCAGCACTCGCCAAATAAGGAGGCTACAGTTGCGGCCGCCACGGCAAACACTGCGCCGCCATCCAGGGCTTTTGGGCTACTGTCAGCCACAGGCGCCCTGCCAGTGTCCTCGAGTACTGCGTGCGACTGACTGCTCACCCACTCAAAGCGACACACGCGCTTAACCTCGTCTGGAACTGCTCTCGTCGGGCGCATCATCTCTGTGATCACTGCGGATTTCATCAGAGACCGATGTTCCGCTGATCATTCCCCAACCAATAGCAGGTGCACTGCAGTCGACATAATCGTCAGGAACTGTTTTAGATGATTAAGATAATTCTCATTCATTGTGCCGCCTCAGTTCCACATTTTTTAAAATTGAATTACATGTTTCTGCAAGAAGGCAGTCAGTACCAAGACTAAGTTATCTGTGCACCGTTCAATCTTTCGACCAACTTTGTTGTATGGGAGCGAAAGCTGGGTGGATTCAGGTTACCTTATCAACAAGGTTGAGGTTACGGATATGAAAGTAGCTAGGATGATTGCAGGTACTAGTACATGGGAACAATGGCAGGAGGGTGTCCACAATGAGGAAATCAAAGAAAAACTGGGAATGAACTCTATAGATGTAGCAGTCAGGGCGAACAGGCTTAGATGGTGGGGTCATGTTACACGCATGGGAGAAGCAAGGTTACCCAAGAGACTCATGGATTCAGCAGTAGAGGGTAGGAGGAGTCGGGGCAGACCGAGGAGAAGGTACCTGGATTCGGTTAAGAATGATTTTGAAGTAATAGGTTTAACATCAGAAGAGGCACCAATGTTAGCACTGAATAGGGGATCATGGAGGAACAGTATAAGGAGGGCTATGCTCCAGACTGAACGCTGAAAGGCATAATCAGTCTTAAATGATGATGATGATGATGATGATTACATGCTTCCATTGCTCTGGATCATCATCAAATCTAAGTGGTCTTGTCTGCTCAGAACGAGATAGCAGTGGTACTTTGATACTTGGTTCTGAGTAGACAAGACAGGTTGCTGATACAGCTTCTTAGATCTGATGATGATCCAGAGTGATCAAAATCCAATTTAAAAAATGTATAACTGAGGTGGAACAATAAATGAGAGTTATTTTAATAAATTGCAGGGATTTTCAAGCCTGAGTTTTGAGCTTTCGCCTCTTCCGAATCATAAAGGAAAACTGGTGAATCGAAAGAAATTATGAAGGATAAGAACCATGATTTTCTAGTCTATGACACGGTTAAGTAACGAGCATTTAAAGGGGAATAATTTTCAACTGTGGTACAAGGAACAAGTTAGTCTCCCAAGTGTAAGTGCTTTATCCGTTTCTGCTGTTACAGTTTGTCATTATCAGGCACAGACTGATAGAGAAACAGTAGGCTGACCTACGTACATCGCATTTGCTGCTATCAGTGACTGTGTGCCCTACCAAATACAATCACACCTATATTTTATGTTTTAAATTCTATACCATGAACGAGAGCATTTCTTGAAGTGAGAACAGTTTCCACATTTAATTTCTCTATTCATTACGTTGATTTTCAAATAGTCCTTCAAAAGCCCTGTCAGTACATCACAATCGCACATTTCTCTCTAAGTTGTGCTTTAGTAGAAACATGATATTGTGAAGCCTACTCCTCCAATGTTAATTTAACGCGAGTTCGGTTTCCTGCTCCACTTACTAGCGTCTCAAAAGGTAAATGTTTTAATTATGTTCAATAATCATTCTAATCCCATTATATGCACTCCCAGTCAGTAAGAATTTTCAGCCGGCCGCGGTGGTCTAGCGGTTCTAGGCGCGCAGTCTGGAACCGCACGGCTGCTACGGTCGCAGGTTCGAATCCTGCCTCGGGCATGGATGTGTGTGATGTCCTTAGGTTAGTTAGGTTTAAGTAGTTCTAAGTTCTAGGGGACTGATGACCACAGATGTTAAGTCCCATAGTGCTCAGAGCCATTTGAACCATTTTTAAGAATTTTCAGTTAAGTCCCCTGAAACTCGGTATATTTGCAATAATTTCTGGTAGCTCGAATTCCGACACACTTATAGTCATCATAATACACACTATCTCATCAAAATTATCCAGACCCTTCGCCTTTATATCGGTTTGGTCTCTGCTGAGAACACTTTCAATGAAGTTTTAGAATGTCTGTCGAGGAATGGCAGCCCATTCTTCCTCAAGAGCTCAAACCTGAAAAGGCAGTTATGTTGGAGGCTGGGGCCTGGGGCGATGTCGACGTTCTAACTCATACCATAAGTTTTTCATTGGGGTTCAGGCCTCGACTCTGGGCAGGCCAGTCCATTTCAGAAATATTATTGTCCTCAAACCATAGCCTCACAGATGCTGCTTTTCGACAAGGTGCATTGTCTTGCTGAAACAATCATCGCCTCTGAACTCTTCCTATTCTGTACGCAGCACATGATGCTGTCAAATGTGTTCATATCGTTTCACATTTAACGTTTTCTATAGCGCAATATGGAAACCAGATTCTAACCAAGAAATGCGCCCCTATACCCGACCATCACCTCCTCCGAACTTTACTGTTGCCACCACAGGATGGCATGTGACATTCTCCACGCAGTCGCCAAACCCAAATCCTTCCATCCGACTGCCACCGGGTGTAGCGTGATTCATCCCTCCAAATCGTTCGTTTCCAGTTATCCACTGTCCACTGGCATCTCTCTTTATACCACCTCAAGTGTCGCTAGCACTGACTACAAAAACTTGTGGCTTATGAGGAGCTGCTCGTTCATCGTACCTCGTTCTTTTTAACTTTCTACTCCGTCAATGTGCTGGCTGGGATGCTGGTTGCACTTTGAAACTTACTACCGGTTCCGTCCGCTGATTTTATGCAACTCTTTACAACCACCCTCCTCAAAGCTCGTCGGTCCTTGTGCGTTAGTATACGAGGTCTGTCTATCCTTGGATTTCTTGTGTATGTTTCTTTGCCTTCCCACTTCACAATCACATTACTAATAGTCGACTTAGGCAGTCGTAGAAAGTTTGTAATGTCCCTGACTAATCTGTTGCTCAGCTGATGTTCAATGACTAGTCCAAGTTCGAAGTCAGTGAACTCTCCTCACCGACCCATTATGCTGTTACTGTGACTATACTGAGAACTTTGTATACTGAAGGGAGTGTGGGGGAGGGTGGGGGGGGGGGAATTGTCCGCTTCTCATCGCATCTAGCGGTCAACCTGTATTAAACAAGGGTGTCCAGATACTTTTGATCAGATAGTGTAAAGTTTCACCGAAGATTAAATCATTATGCAAATACTCGCGACTTATTCCGCGTCTGTCATATACCTGCACCGTTCGTACTCCATGGAAACCCTTGGCCGTCTCCTAAAGGGGCGGATTCCACCCTCCAACATAACCATGCACCTCGCACTCATCGAATTACGTCGTTTCGCAACAACAATACCCAAACTCGTGTTATCCTGACGTCAGTTCAGACATAACCGCCAGTGGAAGACAAAGTAATGTACAGGGTTATTACAAATGATTGAAGCGATTTCACAGCTCTACAATAACTTTATTATTTGAGATAATTTCGCAATGCTTTGCACACACATACAAAAACTCAAAAAGTTTTTTTAGGCATTCACAAATGTTCGATATGTGCCCCTTTAGTGATTCGGCAGACATCAAGCCGATAATCAAGTTCCTCCCACACTCGGCGCAGCATGTCCCCATCAATGAGTTCGAAAGCATCGTTGATGCGAGCTCGCAGTTCTGGGACGTTTCTTGGTAGAGGAGGTTTAAACACTGAACCTTTCACATAACCCCACAGAAAGAAATCGCATGGGGTTAAGTCGGGAGAGCGTGGAGGCCATGACATGAATTGCTGATCATGATCTCCACCGCGACCGATCCATCGGTTTTCCAATCTCCTGTTTAAGAAATGCCGAACATCATGATGGAAGTGCGGTGGAGCACCATCCTGTTGAAAGATGAAGTCGGCGCTGTCGGTCTCCAGTTGTGGCATGAGCCAATTTTCCAGCATGTCCAGATACACGTGTCCTGTACCGTTTTTTTCGCAGAAGAAAAAGGGGCCGTAAACTTTAAACCGTGAGATTGCACCAAACACGTTAACTTTTGGTGAATTGCGAATTTGCTGCTCGAATTCGTGAGGATTCTCTACCGCCCAGACTCGCACATTGTGGCTGTTCACTTCACCATTAAGAAAAAATGTTACTTCATTACTGAAAACAAGTTTCGCACTGAACGCATCCTCTTCCATGAGCTGTTGCAACCGCGCCGAAAATTCAAAGCGTTTGACTTTGTCATCGGGTGTCAGGGCTTGTAGCAATTGTAAACGGTAAGGCTTCTGCTTTAGCCTTTTCCGTAAGATTTTCCAAACCGTCGGCTGTGGTAC
The DNA here is from genome assembly GCF_023864275.1 of Schistocerca cancellata. Lineage (NCBI taxonomy): Eukaryota > Metazoa > Arthropoda > Insecta > Orthoptera > Acrididae > Schistocerca > Schistocerca cancellata. The sequence goes on along the minus strand of NC_064631.1, from coordinate 467,511,848 downwards.
GTTTAGCTCTCTGCTTGCTTTATTGGTCGACTTCCGGCGGCTACGCGTGAAACTTGCCCGCACGCGTTCAACCGTGTCTTCGCTCACTGCACGCCGACCCGTTGATTTCCCCTTACAGAGGCATCCAGAAGCTTTAAACTGCGCATACCATCTCCGAATGGAGTTAGCAGTTGGTGGATCTTTGTTGAACTTCCACCTGAAGTGTCGTTGCACTGTTATGACTGACTGATGTGAGTGCATTTCAAGCACGACATACGCTTTCTCGGCTCCTGTCGCCATTTTGTCTCACTGCGCTCTCGAGCGCTCTGGCGGCAGAAACCTGAAGTGCGGCTTCAGCCGAACAAAACTTTATGAGTTTTTCTACGTATCTGTAGTGTGTCGTGACCATATGTCAATGAATGCAGCTACAGTGAATTTATGAAATCGCTTCAATCAATTGTAATAACCCTGTACACCACCTCGGCTACTTTGAGGCATACTCCGTTTGCTTAACACGAGCATCACTTGGTAGGTAGCTCAGGTGTTGGAACACTGCGTCAGGAGTTCATGATGTGTCACGAGTAACTATGAGCAACCATGCTGGCACCTGACGGAGTTACCATTTTATTCTGTCAGGGTAGAAAATGGTACCCAAGATTTGTCAAGCGTGCGGGTGAAAGCGTGTTGTCTCGGCAGTACGAACCAGCTAGGGAGACAATATTGACCTTCTTCTGTACGGGCAGAAAAGACGGAAGGCCGCAGGCATAGCAACATCAGCCAGGCGCCACAATTTGAAGGTACGAAGATCCTGAAAGATCGTTTTCGGTATGATGTGTTGGTTGGTTTGGGGAAGGAGACCAGACAGCGAGGTCATCGGTCTCGTCGGATTAGGGAAGGACGGGGAAGGAAGTCGGCCGTGCCCTTTGAAAGGAACCATCCCGGCATTTGTCTGGAGCGATTTAGGGAAATCACGGAAAACCTAAATCAGGATGGCCGGACGCGGGATTGAACCGTCGTCCTCCCGAATGCGAGTCCAGTGTCTAACCACTGCGCCACCTCGCTCGGTGGTATGATGTGTAATCTGAAGTAAAACGACCCTGGCAAAGCGGACAGCAAAGGATGAAAATACATTTCTCACATGCGTAAATCGGAGGTTATTGCAAGTGCCCTCAGTTTCATTGACTTAAATGTAGGAACGGAACTGGCGGAAGAATTAAGTTACTCATAGGCCAGAAACGACCGACTTCCTCTGGAGCAAAATCGGATATTGTTCAGATTGTTAGTACTTCAGTTGGCTGGCTGAACTGCAGGACTGTGGGTTGGTTTATGTGTCGTACATGTTCTGATTTGGACCCTATTTGTGAACCTGAGTACAGGTCTAATGTCCACAGTATTACACTGATCAGCCAGAACATTATGACCAGCGACCTACTATAGAATTAAACGTATCCAGGTGATAGCGCGTCCCCTGGACAGGAATGACTGCTTGTCAGACACACGCACGGAGCGTGTAGTATCAGTGAACATGTTGTCCATGGGTAGAATGGGGAAGGTGCGCGATCTATCTGAGTTTGACCGAGTGCAGACTGTGATGGCCTGGAGGATCGGAACGAGCATTTCGGAAACTCCGAGACTTATCGGGTGTTCGAGGGGTGCTGTGGTGAGTGTCTTCAAGACGTGACGAAACGAAGATGAAACCTCGTACAGACGTCGTGGGATTGGGCGGTCATTCCTCATTACAGATGTCGGACGTTGTAGGTTGGGCTCTCTAATGTCAGAGAACCTCCGATTAGAAGCCAGTGCTGGGTATTAAACTATGCCATTGGTAAATTAGTCAGCGACGTCATGGAGATGGAGCCGAAGCGACTGTTTCTTAGAGCAAATTATTTTACATTCCGGGTGTAGTGGGGATGTGATTTTGCAGTGTGATTGGATTGGTATCCTGACACATTGTCTTGGCGGGATTCTTCGTACCAACGGGAATCCATGCTAATGGGCTGAGATATCTGCACTTTTCGCTGTTAGTTGGTTCGTTGATTTGGGGGGAGGGGACCAAACAGCGAGGTCATCAGCCCCAAAGGATTAGGGAAGGATGGGGAAGGAAGTCGGCCGTGCCCTTTCAGAGGAACCATCCCGGCGTTTGCCTGAAGCGAGTTAGGGAAATAACGGAAAAACCTACATCAGGATGGCTGGACTCGGGTTTGAACTGTCGTCCTGCCAAATGCGACACCTCGCTCGGTTTTTCGCTATTGGTGAACATGTACGGGTTGGCGGCAAAAGAAAACGCTGGGCGTAGGAAGAGGCTAGAAAATAAGGAGGCGGTGGTCAGAGTTCAAGTTATACGGAGTTCAGAGCGTGCAGTCGGATCTGCACATCAGCAGTGTCCAGCACTGCTGTCCAAGAATAATTATGGTGACCATAAGCTGCAGCACCGGTGTGTTAGGGATATTCTTGGTCCGCACTTACTGATTTCTGTACTATAACCTGTCTCAGATTCGTAGCTCCTGAACTGAGCACATGAGCCTCTTCATTAACCAGCAAGTGTACGGTGACTAAGCCATTTTGAGTTTAACGAATTTTCAGACTAAATTACTGTTTGATATTTCGGGTTAGACGGTCTTAATTATGTCGTTTGGGAACATAACTCTACAAAAGATTCAAAATCCAGTAGTTGAAGTTATATGCATTAAGCTTATAAATCATTCGGCAACCTAGAATAATCTGTTCATTTTTTCTACGATTTAGTGAATAAATTGTTGTATTTACTGGAAGACTGTTTCTGTTCGACACCTTCTATTCATATTCAAATAAAGTTTTGTAAATCTCCAGTTTAGTATCTTCTGGGACCGTGGAAATCCCGTTATCCATTAAAATTGCCCGCTTTACAGTTGTGAACTTCGATCTTAAAGACATACCCGGCTCACAGTTTTCTGGGACCGGATATCTTTTTCCACACAGGGTGTTTTGCAAGATTTCCCAAGAGGCTAGCGATCCTTAAACAAAACTACGCCAGCTGCTGTATTGCAGTCCAGTGATTTGTAATGGGACCACTAATTAACATTTCATTCTCTGATTAATAGCGTAATTACATTGATCGTGAAATCAGCTGCAGATGAATGACTTCGAGGTCGGCCCCCCGTAGCTGCGTGTTCAGCGCGACAGAATGTCAATCCTAAGGGCCCGGGTTCGATTCCCGGCTGGGTCGGAGATTTTCTCCGCTCAGGGATTGGGCGTTGTGTTGTCCTAATCACCTGGTGAACGGTCTACCTGACGGGAGGCCCTAGTCACACGACATTTATTATTTATAATGGCTTGGAGTATATTAACCTCAGGTTGGAGTAGTCGGAAGTTCACCAAACATATATGTACAACGATCCAGGAAGGACAGCGTGAAACACACAGCTTCAACACAGAGGCGGACTGCCGCCCCCTCCAGGTCCAGTCGGTCGCTGAACATGCTCCTTCGCTCGGTATGCGCCTCACTCTTCGTAATATTTGCAGACGGCCGCAATGAAAGTAACAGGGGTCGCGATCCAGAAATCCGGCTGAGTGTCTCTTCCTGGAATCGCTGCTACGGTCAGAGCCTACAAGCCTCCCGAATTGTACCAGCCATCAACTTCCGACAAACTGCTCGCCTCGTCGCCAGATTCCAACTCGGCCGCCTCACCCTGAGGAGCGAACTGTTTCACCTTCCTAGTCTCACTGTCACTGCCCCATTCCTCCGATATCCGCGCGAACCACACCGTCCTAAAGCAAAGATATTCTACTACACACCGTGGCGCGACCAATCGATCGCGCAACGTTTCAATTACCATTGAGAGGGGTAGGACGTCAGACGGGCCGACTTGGAGCAGGAGAGGCACCACAGGACGTTTTAATTTCCACTGTCTATACTTTTACAAATAAATTCATAAAACTTTACCAGCATGACCAGAAAGGATTCAGGATTCATACTCATTGCAGTGGAAGTTCAAACAAGTAACAAAATAATTTTTTTTAGCATGTGAAATATCATCATTTTTTCACTTACTATTGGCTGCATTTGTTGCTACAGGTACACTTTTCTTCATAAGTAAGAGAGATTCTTCGATGAATTTTGCACAGCATGCAAACCATACTTAAGGGTGTATGAAACTCTAGAATTTATTTAATTTATGAAAAACTGAATGAGCTGTTACATTTTAAACTTCATGTTTAGAAAAAAACTCAAATTTTATAGTTAATTATCCCAATTTTTCCCACAGTTTTAATAGATTTGGAAAATTCTAGAGTTTCATACACCTGTAAGTATGGTTTGTATGCTGTGCAAAATTCATCGAAGAATCTCTCTCACTTACGAAGAGAAGTGTACCATAGCAACAAATGCAGCCAGTAGTAAGTGAAAAATTGATGATATTTCACATGTTAAAAAAAATTATTTTGTTACTTTTTTGAACTTCCACTGCTATGAGTATGAAACCTGAATCTTTTCTGGTCATGCTGGCAAAGTTTTATGAATTTATTTGGAAAAGTATAGACAGTGGAAATTAAAATGTGCTGTGGCTCCTCTCCTGCTCCAAGTCAGCCCGTCTGACGTCCTACTCCCCTTAAGAATCCTCTTTTCTATATGTACTAGCATATACAGTTTACTGTTCCAAGTAAGATTATACATCGCTGAATAAAATATTTTTATTGAAGAAATGGGAAAAAATATACAAAGCAAAGACTATTACGTTTTCACGATAAGTGAGACTACAGGTCCACTTATATGAGCCTTTTTATGTCTTGTATTTGAGTCATGTTTATTAGTTTGTTGGAACATAAGAAAAGAGAAGTTTCTATATTTTTTCCCTCGGATAGAAGACATTAAAATTACGTATTTAACGGTCGTCATAGGCGACTCGTTTTAATGTTCTTTATTGTCTTGCCGAGATTAAAATCGATTTGACATGAAAGATTTACTTTGCTTGATACGACATCTTAATTTAGCTATACCGCACCTACGCTACAGCCCCGTCCTGCAGCGATGAACACAGAGAGACCGACCTGAGACCGCAGGTATTTAACAATAGACGGAGCGGTGTAATTTGTCAATCGCCACGATCCGTCTCCACGTCTCTATAACGGAGCGAAGCGACATTAATATTTAAATCAGTAATCAACGCCCGAGGTGGCTGAGGCAGGGCGTCGCGGGATGTGCTTCCCTGCGGAGCGCCGCTTTCTGATGGATGACAGCTGAGGGGTGAGGGACCTGTCGTCCGTTAGACGGCCACAGTGGGGGTGGGGCAGGCAGATGGGTGCGCGCGTGTCGGGCACGTGCGCATGCGCGCCGCCGCTCGCCCAGTGCCATCAGCAGCTGCCGGCTGCCCATTAGGCGTTCGGTGAGGTCAGCTGCGCCGGCGGCGGCGGCCCTCGGCGTCGGCCAATATTGACGCGCTGCCCGGAAATCAAACACGGGCAGCCGCCGGAACTTCCTGCCCGCCCATCACTGACCGGCGTCGCCCGTCCGGCATTAAGGAGGTTAACCGGCGATTATGCGACTCAGCGATGACACGGAGCTTTTGCGATGGGTGCTCCCACACTTCTCTTTCATCATATTCTGCATAGCTCCTCCTTTGTAACGATCACTCGCTCTGACACTGGGGGACGGGGGAGGGGAAGGGGGGGTGGAGGATTATAGAAGCACTATCAGACTGCCCGCTGGTAATGCTGCTGTCCACAGGGAAGTAGTGCCAATGGACGATCGTAATGTAATGCAGAAAAAGCTTGGACATGTTTCCATTTGGTGTAAAGAATGACAGTCCTGCCGAGTAGTCAGTGTCTGACAGCTATGGAGAGGATACGGGTTTAATTCCAGTACTGTCAGAAATTTTTACTTGTCAGAAGAACTGCAGAGGTATCTCTTTAATCAGCGTTGTGGGTATTGTTGAAAGGAAAGTGCGAGTATTAGTTGAGGACAAATTGGATGAAAATCAGTGTGGGTTTAGGCCTCTTAGAGGTTGTCAGGACCAGATCTTTAGCTTACGGCAAATAATGGAGAAGTGTTAAGAGCCGGCCGAGGTGGCCGAGCGGTTCTAGGCTCTACAATCTGGAACTGCGCGACCTCTACGGTCGCAGGTTCGAATCCTCCCTCGGGCATGGATGTGTGTGACGTCCTTAGGTTAGTTAGGTTTAAGTACCTCTAAGTTCTGGGGGACTGATGACCTCAGCAGTTAAGTCCCATAGTGCTCAGGGCCATTTGAACCAAGTGTTACGAGTGGAACAGGGAATTGTATCTATGCTTTATAGATCTAGAAAAGGCATATGACCGGGTTCCTAGGAGGAAGTTATTGTCTGTTCTACGAGATTATGGAATAGGAGGCAAACTTTTGCAAGCAATTAAAGGTCTTTACATAGATAGTCAGGCAGCAGTTAGAGTTGACGGTAAATTGAGTTCATGGTTCAGAGTAGTTTCAGGGGTAAGACAAGGCTGCAATGTAACATGGCCTCACCATCTAAGCATGTTCGCCCTGACTGCTACATCTGTAGAGTTCATTCCCAGTTTTTCTTTGATTTCCTCATTGTGGACACCCTCCTGCCATTGTTCCCATCTACTAGTACCTGCAATCATCCTAGCTACTTTCATATCCGTAACCTCAACCTTACTGATAAGGTAACCTGAATCCACCCAGCTTTCGCTCCCATACAACAAAGTTGGTCGAAAGATTGAACGGTGCACAGATAACTTAGTCTTGGTACTGACTTCCCTCTTGCAGAAGAAAGTAGATCGTAGATGAGCGCTCACTGCATTAGCTTTGCTACACCTCGCTTCCAGTTCTTTCACTATGTTGCCATCCTGTGAGAATATGCATCCTAAGTAACTGAAACCGTCAACCTGTTCTAACTTTGTTCCTCCTTTTTGGCACTCAATCCGTTTATATCTCTTTCCCACTGACATTACTTTCGCTTTGGAGGTGCTAATCTTCATACCATAATCCTTACATTTCTGATCTAACTCTGAAATATTACTTTGCAAACTTTCAATCGAATCTGCCATCACAACTAAGTCATCCGCATATGCGAGACTGCTTATTTTGTGTCGACATATCTTAATCTCACCCAGCCAGTCTATTGTTTTCAACATATGATCCATAAATAATATGAGCAACAGTAGAGACAGGTTGCATGGGAGAAGCAAGGTTACCCAAGAGACTCATGGGTTCAGCAGTTGAGGGTAGGAGGAGTCGGGATATACCAAGGAGAAGGTACCTGGATTCGGTTAAGAATGATTTTGAAGTAATAGACTTAACATCAGAAGAGGCACCAATGGTTGCACTGAATAGGGGGTCATGGAGGAATTTTATAAGGGTGACTATGCTCCAGACTGAACGCTGAAAGGCATAATCAGTCTTAAATGATGATGATGATGATGATGATGATGATGAGAATAACTGGGACAGAATGAGCTCGTTAGGCCCAGCATCTCACATCTATGATAGAAAAAGCAAACCTAATACTGCACACTCGATGATCCAGTTGAGTGGCAGACATCAAGAAAAATATTAACAAGGAAAAATTCCTTCCGATTTATATGAATCTCTGTCTACATGAGATAAACTTTAATAAATACGTATCTTAAAACCTATTTAGTAAATATGTAGTCAGGGGCTTTAAACTACAGTGGACGAAACACACGTATAGAATAAAACATCCAAAGAACGCTTGACACTTAGGACTCAAAATCTGAGGTTTATCGCTCACATTCTCATTTCTTCCGCAAGTTTACTGGTAACAGAACCTCAAGTGCACTGTACACCTTCATTTTCATTAATGGCGACAGTGCTATCCAGCTATTAATCATTTTCCTGACCGTTGTTAACTGAATGAATGCTGAAGTTTCCACTGAATGAATCCACATTTAATCACAACTCAGATAACAAAAGATGAAGGGTGATTATAGTTAAACTTTCGCTACTTGAGCCAACGTAGACGAAAACCTACACGGCGCAACACAATTAAAGGATCACTTTTTCGAAACCCCGTAATTGTGCCCCACTATGACGCATAAGTTTGAAATTTGGCTCAAAAGTGTCTATAATCCTCCTCTGTACTGACGCATGAGTGTGGCTCCCTGCCACGTCAACCTTGGGCTTGGCGACGCTTCAGTTTGGTGTCGACACACGCGAAGAAAAGACCACAGCTCAGAAGTCCACGTTAGCTGTAAAGTGCGTAAACAATGACAAACTCGCACCAAATTTCAGGATGTGTTACACGATAGGTAGGTCGTCAGATTCCCTCCTAGCATTTCATCCCTTAATTTGACGTCTCTGCGATGCAGAAGCATGACACTCAGCATTGAAATCACGTGGTTTTCGTATGGGTGTCCAAGGAAAAAATTTCAGACACAGGTATCGCCACGAAAAGGCATAAAGGGGTGGCGTAAAGCGAGTCACTGTAACCACCCCATAACTTGTGGCTTTATGCCCACACATTTTGCGGTAGAAAATTTCAGTATGCAATGCGATTAGCAATCTGACGACGTTCTTGTCAACATTCGACACTGCTGCCTGCCCCTGAGCATTTGAAGCCTACTCTATGAACATTGTGGTGTTGCAATCACATTGAACGTGATCAGACCCGTTTGGAACGTAGTGCGACCGCAATTTTTGCTCTGTGGGCCGTTCAAAACCACTCGACGAAAATCGAATGTGATCTGAAGCAGAAAAGGGTGTTTATGCTTTTTCAGACCTCCTGTGGCATTATCACGGGGTTGGGGGCAGGGGGAGCTGAGGGAGGGTTGCAACCAATAGCATGTGCGTGAATAAAAAGGCAAAGGGGCCTTTTTTTTATCTCATTTTGTTCGTTATCGTTCGTTGCATTTCTTCGGGGCGGAGGTCCAAAATGACACCCGTTTACGTTCATCGTTGATCGATCCACTCAGTTTTTTTATTACAGAGGGCAGATAACCCTTTGACCGAACACGCTGAGCTACCGTGGCTCATAAATACTCCACAGTTCGGCAACATACTTGGTGCTACCCATTCACCTTTGTTGAGAACGTTAAAAATATACCTGTCAGAAATTTCGATACCAATTCAGCTTGTAGCTGGTCTAGCGCCTGAGAGTTAGGCTCCCTTTCGAGATTCTTCAGTGGGGTTTGCTCCCTTCAGATGCTAGAGCAGCGCGAGGCTGAATTAGAGTCGAAGTTTCTGACAGGTATATATTTAACATGCTCAACAAAAATGCGTGGGTGGCACAGAGGGCGTTGCCAAACAAGGGGCCGGGTAGGAGGGAGGGGGGGGGGTCTTAGCTGGATCCTTTGCCGTCTTTACTGCTGTATTCACGGAATTTGGTGCCAATATAACATCATTAACCCGCCTTAGAGCTCACACGAACTTCGGGGCTGTGGCCTTGCCACACATGTGTCGACACCCTGCTGTTTGAAGCATGGCCGAGCCGGAGGATGATGTCGAGGGTTGCCACGCTTTTGCAGCATTACAGAAAACGGATGTAGGCACCTTTGAGTCACATTTCAAAATTAGTTGTCGCACTTTTGGAGACAATTATCGGATTTCGGAAACGTGAATCTTTAACTTTGTTGCGCTTTGTATTTACCGTCAAGGTAGCCAGTTTTATAGGAACAATGCTCAGACTGCGGACTTCGGGATTCGCGTTGTTAGTACTGTTGGTATCGTAACACACTGATAGGCACCAGTACTGGTACGGGGTCATAGGGTCGAAACACAGGCATCTGAGTGCATTACAGTTGCAAACAGTTAACGTAAGTACGGACCAGGTGAGCAGGGCTTTACTCGTAAAATTGTTTTATCAAAACAATAGCAATAATGCTGCTGCTCTCCGTGAGTATCGACGCGTTAAAGGAATGTAAAGAAATCCTGTTTCTGTACAGGGGATAAAAACATGATTCGGATATTCGAATTAACTGGTGATTTGGGAATTGCTCCTGGGAGAGCCCGACTGCCAGTTGTGGCATAAATTGTTGAATAAGTTCTGTTTCCATGGTTGAGAATGCTGGATCCATTGTGCGATCTTCAAGCAATGCACGAACTGTGCCACAACAGCTTAACATTCCATGAGTCACCGTTCGAAAAGTGCTTGTGAAATGGTATCCGTATTAACTTCCAGGCTGTCATGGATGCAAATGGTAGTCGCACTGAACAACTTATGTAGTCTGGGACATAAACATTATACACACTTAGCAAATGTTACCCTCTGAGGCGCAAATTAAAATGTTATTCTGGCAATGGTTTATTCATTACTGCCGCCGTGGTGATCGAGCGGTTCTAGGCGCTACAGTCTGGAACCGCGCGACCACTACTGTCGCAGGTCCGAATCCTGCCTCGTGCATGGATGTGTGTGATGTCCTTAGGTTAGTTAGGTTTAAGTAGTTCTAAGTTCTAGGGAACTGATGACCTCACAAGTTAAGTCCCATAGTGCTCAGGGCCATTTGAACCATATTCATTACTTCTCTTCCGCATGTCCGTATAAATGTTTCCACAAAGTTTAATTGTCTTACGATCACTCGTTTCTCGTGGAGACTCTCTCAAGCAGCGAAAGTTGAGCTATGACCACCCTTTATGCGCTGAGATTGTAGAGTTTTAATTCTGAGATGATTCAAAACTGCATCCAAAAAATTCATGAATTCATACCGAATACCGTTCTAATTGCCCTTTTCTGGGAGAAGAGCACTCTTTGCGAATGCAAGAGATGGAAAATAAATATGACAGTGTGGGGCATGATACAGTGAAAACAAAGTAAATGGGCTTTTGCGTCTCCTCTCCGTGTAGAAGAGATTATTCTTATGGAGCAATGGATAGTAAGATCCTGTTTTCCAATAGAATTTATGATTCTGCCAATTGAGAAATATGAGATTATATAGAAAACATGTGCTACTTTTTTTAAAAACAGTGTTGCACTTTGAAGTGACAGAACAGTGTATTATACAGAGGTGAAAAATACATCAGTAAATCTAGTTAGGCGTCGGTAGTCTAATATCCGAAAACATCACACAATTATACATCAGCACTAAATTTTCTGTTCTTCAGTCAGCGTAACATCGGCACTACTTATTTTTCGGTGCCCTTTTCTCTCATCGACGCAGGGTCAGCGTAGTTATTAACGGATCCGAAATGGTAATTTACGGCATGGCCGAATACCCTTCGTGTCACTACCCCGTAACCCCGCGGGTTGGACTATGTGTACCCCAGCTGCCTGCGTAAAAGTGACCGAAAGTTATCAAAATGTTCTTGAATCGTGTAAGTGAGAGGTAGATTTGCGTACCCGCCCCGTATTTACCAAGCGGGATGTTGGAAGCCTCCTAGAAACCACATCCAGATTGATGCCACATCGACTGGTCGTCAGTCCGTCAGGCGGATTTGATCCAAGGCTGGCGCACCTCCAACTCCCGGAAACGGCGCATTAACACGCATGGCTACGCGGGCATGTAACGTGACACCGGCATTTAATTTCAGCTTATAAATGTTTTGGATTAAACAAGTATGCATGCAGCGAAACCGGGCAGTTCTTTTCCAGATTTCCATCTACATATATACGTAGGCCTACTGTGAAAAGGAAACAGAATGGACTTCACTAGCTACTTAAGGTACAAAACTACAGGTTTAAACAGAATGCTAGTCAGTAACAGTCCTCGTTTTCCGCAATGGCGTTCGCTCTGAAAAAATATAGGAAGACAGCATTTCTCGGCAGGATCACAAACTCTTAAGGCTTCGATTACTGAAACCTGAAATTTTAAAATTCTTCTAGATCTACAGTCAGATGTCTCCCACAGAGCTGTTTCAAGAAGAGAAACTGTCGCCATTAGCCATTATGTCGCCGCAATGTCGCCATTAAGTCGTTCCAGTGCAGCTGCGGCTAAAATTGTCAGTCCTGACGCGCAAGTCGGAGATGTAATCTCACCTTTAAGTGTGCTGCAGTATGACCGCTCATGAAAGACTGTGATTAATTCTTTGGAGAGCTTTGCCAGGTTGCTATGACCTTTAAGTGAAACCAGTTACAGGTCGTGAATGCCTAGTATGAGGCGCTGTAATGGTAGATCTAAAGCTAGAGCAGACAAGCAATCAGATACGTCTTCATCCCACATCAGGCGCTGTCGCACAAACACAAACGACGTGTCGTACTGTGTCAAATGTTTTCCTGCTTGTTAATGAGCTCCATTACAAATAACACTTCATCCTGCCTATACAAACGGGGAAGTACTTAATAAAATCGCTATTCAGAAGTGATCGTGTTCAGATCCCTGCCAAGACATTGTGGTTTTTTTTCTTCGTACCTTGTCTGAAACGCTGTTTTCGAATATAAACATCTCAAGTCAATATTACGATGATTACTATCTACATCTACACATACATTATGAATCCGAACAACACCGGCAAATTTTAGAAGGTTGTTCACTATTTTCTGAATACTTTGGTACAATGCACACTTGGTCTTCAGTTCCTCATTACAGAGAAATTCCATTTCGTATGTTGTTTTTACCATCGTTTAGCTTTTTTATTGCACTGAAAATATCTGCAGAACAGTGCAAATGTTGACGAATTGCATTCTGTGTCTTTTTTGGGAACGAACTTGTTCCATAGTGATTTTTGTTTTATGGGAATTAGGCCGTAATCGTAGTCGTTTTTCTCTGCTTAACGTTTCGTCTTGCAGTTGGAAGCACATTACAACAGTTTTGCATCCAAGTTTCGTTTCATTACTTTATGTTTTGTGTTGTATTTTTTGGCGATTGCATATTACAGGTTTTCCCACTGTTTCGTAAGTATTCTTGCTGAAATTGGGGTAAAAAAACGAACAAATCATAATTACATTATTACTCTGTAAAATGCCATCGGAGACCTCGAATTCTTTTTATCAAAATATTCAGAAAATATCCCTGAACAATATCCGAAATTTCGTTGGTGGAGTTCGGGTTAAGCCTCTACACACTATAGTCACTGTATAGTGCATGATGGAGGATACTTCGGCTTGTTATTACCCACTCTCGTTCCTATTTCATTAACATATGAAGGGATAACTGACTGTTTATACGGTTCGATAATGCGCTATAATATCTCTTTTCTATTTATCAAGGTCGCTAAGTGAGACAGGCAGTGAAGGTAATATAATACAATATAATCAGAGGCGACGCGACGCGGGGGGGGGGGGGGGGGGAGCAGGAGCACCCCTCTCCACGGGCAGCTGCTCCAAGTGATTATTGAACACCGAACGCACCATCCAACACTAAGGTGGTTATTAATTTCAGTTCAAAGCTACTATACTACTGATTATATTCTTCACATAAACGTGTGCAGCAGATTCGTTTTATACGAGTAACAGATCTCCAAACACTCGAGTCACATGCTTGTTGTCCTTCTTTAAACTGGAATGAAATTGGTATTATTGCCAAGGATTTTACGTCTACTAAAATTTGAAGTGCAGGTTTTCTGTAAATCTTTTAGTTATTTATAAAACTCAACGATCAGTTACACACTGAAGCGTCAAAGAAACTGGTATAGACATGAGTGTTCAAATACAGAGATATGTAAACAGGCAGAATACGGCGCTGTGGTGGGCAACGCCTATATTATAAGACAACAAGTGTCTAGCGAAGTTGTTATATCGGTTACTGCTGCTACAGTGGCAGGTTATCAAGACGTGAGTTTGAACGTTGTGTTATAGTTGGCGCACGAGCCGTCTCACACAGCATCTCCGAGGTAGCGATGAAGTGAGTATTCTCCCGTACGACCATTTCGTGAGTGTACCGCGAATATCAGGAATCCGGTAAAACATCAAATCTCCGACATCGCTGCGGCCGGAAAAAGATCCTGTAAGAAAGAGACGAACGACGACAGAAGAGAATCTATCAACGCGACAGAAGTGCAACCCTTCCACAAATTGCTATAGATTTCAGTGCTGGGCCATCAACAGGTGTCAGCGTGCGAACCATTCAACGAAACATCAGCGATATGAGCTTTCGGAGTCGAAGGCCTACTCGTGTACCCTTAAAGACTACACGACGCAAAGCTTTACGCCTCGCCTGGGCCAGTCAACATCGACACTGGACTGTTGATGATTGGAAGCATGTTGCTTAGTCGGACGAGTCTCATTTCAAATTATTTCGAGCGGATGAACTTGAACGGGTATGGAGACAACCTCATGAATCAATGGACCCTGCATGTCAGCAGAGGACTGTTCAAGTGGGTGGAGGCTCTATAATGGTGTGGGGCGTGTGCAGTTGGAGTGACATGAGACACCTGGTACGTCTGGTTACGACTCCGACATGTGACATGTACCTAAGCATCCTGCCTGATCTTGGGCAATTCCAGCACGACAAAGCGACACCGCACACGTCCATAATTGCTACAGAATGGCTCCAGGAACACTCTTCTGAGTTTAAACCCTTTAGCTGACCACCATACTCCCCAGACATGAACATTATCGATCATATCCGGGATGCCTTGCAACGTGCTGTTCAGAAGAGATCTCTACCCCCTCGTACGTTTATGGATTTTTGGAGAGCCCTGCAGGATTCATGTTGTCAGATCCCTACAGCACTACTTCAAACATTAGTGGAGTCCATGCCACGTCGTGTTGCGGCACTTCCGCCTGCTCACGGGGACCCTACAAGATATTAGGCGGGTGTACCAGTTTCTTTGGCTCTTCAGTATATGTTCTAGTGTTGTGCGTGTGATAGTAAGCGAAGATTCTACAAAGTGCGTTTTTGTGTAAACCTTACGGCTAAATTAACATCCCAAAATATTTTTGAATACTATTTTAGATCGGTCGCATAAGCGTTTCATATACAATTTTCTTAGTGAATGCATTTCCAAAAATGTAAAGTGTGGGACTATGAATCCAGAGTACTCGAGTTCGATCACCCTTTAGCCATAGGTTTTTTATCTGACGTTTCTTACTTTTGTTAGTGTGAAATATGCCTAGTTATGCCGTGGTTCGAAATGCACGTCGTGATGTAGTTACCCTGTAAATGGCAGAGTAAATCAGTTAGAATGTCAGAAAAAGACAGTTGCATACCAGGTCTTGCCTTATTAAGCACTGCGGTTGCAAACCAGTTTTCAGGCTGATGAAAGCTTTACCTAGTGCTGGGTTAGCTAACTCCAACATCACGTGCCCGTCACACTTCATAATTATTTGACGGTACTACTAATAAACGATATGAAATCTGCCGAGTCGCAAAACTAGTAGCAGGGAAAGCTAATGGAAGACTTAAAATTTGATGGAAATACCCTAGGAAACTGTAATGCATCTGTAAAGGAAATAGCGTTCACAACACTAGTGCGACCAGTTCTCTTGGACTATCCAGCGTTGAGTCTTTATCAGTTATCTATGACGGCAGACGTCCAACGTACTTGGATATTAACAAGTCGATATACATCATATGAAGGTGTAAAATACACGCTTAAGGAATTTAAATGGAATCCGTAAAAGAAAGATGATGTTGTTCCCGCGAAATCCTATTCGATAATTTCGCAGATGACCGTACGATAGTTCTGATGCTCGTATATTACTCGTAAGACTCATGTGCATAAGAAAGATTAGGGCCCCTACAGAAGAAAGTTTAATTTACCTCTTGTTCAATGCCCGAAAGTAATAGGACAGAAAATAGCTAATTTTGGCATGAACTGATCTCCGTCAGACACTGTACAATGGCTTGCGGCGAATACATGCAGGATGATCTATTGTTGCGCAGTACTTTTGTGGAATGCCGTTTCTCTAAATTTACTCAACAGGGTTTACCGAAAACAACGTTGCCTTTTTTTTCTTCAAAGATTACTGGAGCAGATTGACATCTATAAAGGCCACACCGATATGTCCTAGCAGTATGTCACTAAATGCGTTTGTTTTTTGTTTCCATATCTACTTCAAAAGAACTCAGAACGGCACTCTAGACTTGGTCACACTAGTGTCTCGTATGTGATTCCCTTTACAGACTCGTTGGACTTTAACAGAACCGTTCCATCAAATCTGTGCCTTCCTTTCAGCTACCACAACACCAAGGCCGGCCCTGGCGTGCCAAACTTCACGTGTACAGCTTGTGAGGGCCACGGACGGGCCAAGCCCGGCCCGTCATTCGGCTTTGCTCGGTCCTTCTCGTAATTACCCGAAGAAGCGCGACAAATCATTTAGCATTGCGGTGCTGTATTTTTCGGTCGGCACAAGTCTCTTTAGCACTGCAGAATCGTGCTGTCAGCGCTGTTTAACATTCTCTATCTGTTCGTGGTATGAAGGACGTTCACAGGCCCAGTGGTTGTTTGCACAAAAGACGGTCTTGCGATCTGTATTTAAAATGAATGAGAATGACAGAAGAGAAGGATGAGAATTCTAAATCGTATAAGTGACAGATAGTGCGTATTTGCGATGGAACTACATTACAATACGATGCAGAAAGAATTTACAGATTTGGTTGACAATGAAAAAGCAAAAAATTACAAAGATCGACATCAAAACCACTTTGTACTAAATTTACAGGCCTGCACGCATTATTCCTTTGTCAGTTGCAACAGTTTTCAATCGAACTGAACGAAGGGTGTGGAGACTTCATATGTGACCACAAAGTACGTAGGTTAAGCCAAGGCATTTTTCGGTTTAAAAATCGCTGTTATTAAATTTATGAAGTAAAAAGAAATGCAGGAACGAAAATTAGTACATCCGGAATGGAGTGCAGACTTCGCATTTTGAGTGGACTTGAAAGCACACTGCCCATACTAAGACACTACTAGGTATCTTTTTCCTTATTTAATGGGGATGCCCGATGTGGAAGGGACACATTATGACCAAGACAGTCCTGTTGCCTAAGCTTACTGGCATTAAAGAAAATGCGAGCTCTGAAGAATTCATTGCGGCCTCGAAAGAATCACAAGGGTAGTTTTATAAAGATTTTGAGGACTCTCTCAATCTTACATCAGTTTCCGACTTGTTTACTGGATCGTTCGCCATTTCAGTTGATAGCGCACCTTTGCGTGTGCAGATGTAATTGGCTGACCTGCAAGGTAATTCCAGTTATGACAAATCTTTTTACATTAAAATAATCGATGATGTTTATATTTCTTGCCTCAGGGACAGTTTCCACGTCTACATTATGAAGTTACAAAAGTGCTACAGTATTTAGATCAACATATTTGGGCGAAAGTCCTTTTCTGCTTTATGAAACTAAATAAATCACAATTACGTGGCAACTTCAGTGCGAAACTCGGTGAAAAGGCGTCTGTGCGTATGCTGGCAGTTCGTAGCAGATAAAGATTATATTATTCCTTCATCGCGCCAAAGATAATTAAATAATACTGATAATTCGTTGTGTTTGTGACCTATGTTGTTGAGAAATATGAAATATGAAACAAAGTGCAACTGCACTACCATTTAAATGCGCCGTGTTCGCAGTTTTCCCCTCTTTCTCCTCCTCGCTCTCAGACAGCGTAGCGTGGCGGTAAAGGAAATGTGAAGCGAGGAGGAGCGCTTTGGCACTCGTGCTTGGGCATGGCCCGCGAGCGAAATCTTGGCCGTGGCCTAACAATGATTTTACGTGATTGTCCGTTTTCATATTGCATCTGAGTACCACCCCCAAATACTTACACTGTCCATCCAGAAAGTTCCGAAACTGATTTTTTTTTCTGGCTTATAAACGATGCCAGCACAGGAACTACGCCTGAACTACGCCTGAACTAAAAAATGTAAACAACGGATGTGCATTCAACGATTCAGTTGTGAAGAGGCAGTTCTAAGTAGTGCACATGCGGCCATAGTGTGTCAGCTTTGCTCTCTCACAAATCACTATGAAGTGTTCAAGGCATTCTGCAGGATGTTCTGAGGAGCACGGAAGTGTGTGAAAAGTTTGTGCTACACACCTTCACTCCCAAACAAAAACAACAATGCACGGACGCCTACCATGTCGTGGTTGAAATGCAAAATTTGGACAACACTTTTCTGGAAAAATCGTCATGTGTGACAAAACTTGGTGTTTTCAGTACGAACCAACCACAAAATGACAAAGTGCAGAAATGCACATAAAGGGTTAACCGTTTGACGATATAATGGACACTCAAGCCAATGTAACATGCCAATTGAACAACGTCCCAAAAGAAGGTGGGTGCCAAATGGGTGTTAGAAAGTTTTGTCTGCTTCAGTATAATAAGGAGTGCTACATTCCTGTTGTCATATTTATGCTATAGCAGATACCACCAGATACCATGAAATTTATTGCAGAAAGTTTTAAAAGTGGTTTCCTTCTGCCGCATTGAGTTTGTAGAGCCTTGAACTTAATTCTTTGTTGACTTTCTGAACGGTATCATTTTCGGCTACACGAATATCTCTGGAGATTGCAGTACGAAGATCCTGGAGTGTTGCAGGGACATCTTTGAAGACCCTGACTTTTAGATAAATCCGTAAGAAAAAATTACCCGGGTTCAGATCGTGAATATAAAGATGCCATTCCTTGTCATACTTCTCTGAATGCTAAGGTGTCCAGGTCGACGACCCGATGTCTGAATTTCGCCTGAAAGCGAAGACGTCTGCAGTGTGGTTTGGACGTGCTCCATGCTGTTTGAATCAGTAATTTTACAGTGCTCCATAGCATCATGCAGCCGGTACAAATTCACGTTCCAGGACTTTCTTATAATTTGTCTTCTGTGGCAAGTTCCTCAATAAAAATGGGACCAGTGATGCATTGTGCACAGACTGCGCACCAAACAGTGACCTTTTGTGGTTGGAGTGGAGCAGCAGCTTGTACATGTGGGTTCACCATACCACTGTTCCACTGTTACAGCTTCCATTCTGAAATTTGAATTGAGGCATCAGTGTGAGAACTATAGAATTTTCAGAGCTTCAGGACAACAATACCACAAGGAGAATCACTTATGGCATACCATTAAACCGCGGTAAACGAACAATTCATAATATGTATTCTACCCCACCCTGTTCGTTCTCTGCAGGAGACTACATAGAACTCCTAAAGCATTAAAATCACATACTTTACTTTGCACTATTCTTTATTCATTTAGCCTCGAAACTTCTCGGACTAGCTCAAGATGCTCATCACTAATCTTGTAATCACATCAATACACGTTTACAGAGTACGGCCATTCATTACACAAGGAGCCGATTTTGTCCAAATCTCTCTGCAGCTCCTTATGATCGTCTGACAACAGTACAATCCTGTGCATAACAGCATCGTCAGCAAAGAATCTTATAGAGCTGCTGATAAATTGATTACGTATAGTAAAAACATTGGAGGTTGTTTACCTATACTGAAAACATTACAGATCCTATTACACTTTCTTGAGATAAACCCATCGTTATTTGCAATGTTGTAGCTTCAAAACTGTACGGAAGCACAACTGCTAAGTTTATATCCTGCAACCCACCTGAGGGTGGATGGCAAAGGGTACTTCTTGCTTCTCTATCTCAAACCCCCCCCCCCCCTCTCTCACCACCACTTCCACCTGTTCCATTCGCGAATGGTGCGTGGGAAGTGGGAAGAATGTCTGTCTCTAAACCTCTATATTAACTCTCAACTGCTCGAATTTTCTCGTTGTGGTAATTTCGCGGGATGTATGTGGGAGAAGTAATATCTTGTCCGACGGTTTTCGGAACGTACACTCTCGGAATTTCAACAGTCCCTCGTGAGGCAAAACGTCTCTCATGTAGCGTATGCCACTGGAGTTCGTTGAGTACTCACCGTACACTCCTGTTCCTACTAGCCGATGAATGCGTTTCTGAAACCGAATGTCCCGCGCAACTTATGGCTCAACGTGACAACGCCACGGTGTTCCACGCAGCTGGTAGCGATTTTGACGGGCGCGCAACATGTAGCAGGTGACAGCACGAACACCGCGCAGACTAATATAAGCCCGGCGGTGCATTAATCAACATTAGAATGTTAATGAGTGTGTCTCGTCGATGGAAACCGGCGCTGGCCGAGCACTGTTGCGAAATCCCCAGTTTTTGTCTGGTGCCGCCATCCATCTCCGTCGTTTGGTCCCGTCTTATCTCCGGTCTTGTCTTCCCGCATGCAGGGCAATCTATCTCCAGGCCGTTAGACGAGAGCTCCAGAAACCCATGGCAGATTAAGTCTGACACGTGTAGCTATGCTGCAATATGACCCGCTCTCTTAAACACACACACACACACACACACACACACACATACATACATACACATACACACACACCCTTACACAGGAGCTCGCGCATGCTAATTACTGAACGACCAGGTGTCCGTTATAAATCCCAAACGTTTTGCAACTCACAGACGTCGCATTTGAGGTTTTAAAGTCTTACTGCCAAATATTGCTTCACAGATACCTACAGACGCATACCCTGCAGTTTCGAAACAGTCTACCGAAGTCAGAACCTGAAACGCCAGGCATCCATCGGTTCTGTTCGCCAATAATTCGAGCGATGGTATAAACATGGCATAGCGCTTACTTTATAATGTAAGAACTTTTTGGCCACTTGGTCAATTTCCGTGTATAGACGGATTAAGTAGGCACTGGTCCTAAATGAAATGATAATTAAATGGACACCCTAGCTGCAAAGAGGCGTTGATATACTTCATTTGGGACATGTTGAAAATGTGTACCCTGGCCGCCATTCCAACCCGGGACCTCCTGCTTACATGGCAGATGGATAGAGCGTCTGCCATGTAAGCGGGAGATCCCGTGTTCGAGTCCCGGTCGGGGCACACATTTTCAACATGTCCCCAATGAAGTATATCAACGCCTCTTTGCAGCTAGGGTGTCCATTTAATTATCATTTCATTTCTAGCAAAGCTGCGTGATTATCAACGGTAATTGTTCTTTCGGGAACAGATCCTACCGTCATATATACTGGTCCTAAATTTTTAATTTGGTTTTATGATGGTAAAATGCCTGGCGAGGCGTGACGTCACTCTTCAGCTACTGCGTCGTGTTCACGGGACTCGGGATAATTCGTGTTCTCGCTTCTAAGAGTGCAGTTCGTGACCGATAAAGTATTCCGATACGAAGTGGTATCTTTTCTAACCTTGCGAGATGTTCACAGTATTTTATGTGAAATGAGCAAAAACACTCTAAAAGCAAACATTTTAGTTTAGGCTATACCGTGAATGTTATTGACACCAAATGAAACATGTTTACTGTTACCAGTCACTGTTTATTTATCTCCGGATGCGTTTCAAAGGTTTAAACCTCCATCATCAGGTGGATTTACATCTGTTAATACGACGTGTATTGGTGAGTGTGTGTGTGATGTGTTACGATTTTTTATAGAGGAACTTATGGCACTGTTTCCAGTGATCACAGGTTCCTGTCATTGTTGTAACACATCACATCATACACTACTGGCCATTAAAATTGCTAAACCAAGAAGAAATGCAGATGACAAACGGGTATTCATTGGACAAATATACTATACTAGAACTGACATGTGATTACATTTTCACGCAGTTTGGATGCATAGATCCTGAGAAATCAGTATCCAGAACAACCACCTCTGGCCATAATAACGGCCTTGATACGCCAGGGCATTGAGTCAAACAGAGCTTGGATGGCGTGTACAGGTACAGCTCCCCATGCAGCTTCAACACGATACCACAGTTCATCAAGAGTAGTGACTGGCGTATTCTGACGAGCCAGTTGCTCGGTCACCATTGACCAGACGTTTTCAGTTGGTGAGAGATCTGGAGAATGTGCTGGCCAGGGCAGCGGTCGAACATTTTCTGTATCCAGAAAGGCCCGTCCAGGACCTGCATCATGCGGTCGTGCATTACCCTGCTGAAATGTAGGGTTTCTCAGGGATCGAATGAAGGGTAGAGCCACGGATCGTAACACATCTGAACTGTAACGTCCACTGTTGAAAGTGCCGTCAATGCGAACAAGAGGTCACCGAGGCGTGTAACAAATGGCACCCCGTACCATCACGCCGGGTGATACGCCAGTATGGCGATGACGAATACAAGCTTCCAATGTGCGTTCACCGCGATGTCGCCAAACACGGATGCGACCATCATGATGCTGTAAACAAAACCTGGATTCATCCGAAAAAGTGACGTTTTGCCATTCGTGCATCCAGGTTCGTCGTTGAGAACACCACTGCAGGCGCTCCTGTCTGTGATGCAGCGTCAAGGGTAACCGCAGCCGTGGTCTCCAAGCTGATAGTCCATGCTGCTGCCAACGTCGTCGAACTGTTCGTTAGATGGTTACTGTCTTGCAAAGGTCCCCATCTGTTGACTCAGGGATCGAGACGTGGCTGCACGATCCGTTACAGCCATGTGGATAAGATGCCTGCCATCTCGACTGCTAGTGATAGGAGGCAGTTGGGATCCAGTACGGCGTTCCGTATTACCCTCCTGAACCCACCGAGTCCATATTCTGCTAACAGTCATTGGATCTCGACCAACGCGAGCAGCAATGTCACGATACGATAAACCGCAATCGCGATAGGCTACATTCCGACCTTTATCAAAGTCGGAAACGAGGCATCACAACAATGTTTCACCAGGCAACGCCGGCAACTGCTGTTTGTGTATGAGAAATCGGTTGGAAACTTTCCTCATGTCAGCACGTTGTAGGTGTCGCCACCGGCGCCAACCTTGTGTGAATGCTTTGAAAAGCTAACACAGCTCTACAAAATAAAATGTTTTTTTCGTTGCCAGGGAAGTTTGAACGAAAATGGGATATTGTTATGATACTCATTCCGAGTATATTTGTACTTTTTCCAAATTGGCTCTGGTTTTTGAGATATAGGTTATTTGTGGAAATGAGAGTTTCATGTGGATAATATCGACTGCAGGGTCCATATATGGTGTAATGTATTTGCTACCTGTTTTTTAATTAGTGATATTGTACTATCTTTATTAAACAATTGTGCTCAGGGAGTGCATCTGTTTGGTTGAGGATTACATCATGCAAACATCACACTGTCAGCATGTGTTCAGTCCTGTTGTGCGGTGCGTGTGTTGAAGATATTGAGGGTTGTGCAGATTTGAATTCGGCGGTACTCGACATTCATTTGTTGGCCGAGGTAATCCCCGCAACAGCCGATAGATAGCGTTCAGTGTAAACAAGAAAAATGGCGATGGTCGAAAGTCACACACATGTGCAGTGCAGCTTCAAGGAGATAGAACCTTTTCATCGTGACGTAGCAAATAAGAGGTGAGTATTCATTTCACACAAAACAATTAATGATGTTTGTTGGATGTGATTGACATGCAAATACAAGAAAGTTCTGCATAATATGTAGTATTTGTGCGATTTTGTTTTAGGAAAACATGAGTTCTTCACGCCGCCTTGCGTGAACCATCCAGATGAGTTCTGCTACATTTGTGGTGAATACGTTCTTCAAAAGAACAGGAAGAATATCACTCCTTTTGTGAAGGAAGCGTATCTGGCATATTTCGGAATTAAACTTGGAGATCAAGACAATGCGTGGGCACCCCATAAAGTTTCAAAATGCTGTGTGGAGTGCTTACGGCAGTGGACAAAACGAAAAAGGAAAAGCTTAAACTTCGGAGTGCTTATGGTATGGCGAGAGCAGAAGAACCATACAGATGATTGCTATTTTTGCATTGTTTGTGTGAAAGGTTTTAATAGGTTCAAAAAACGAAAGTGGGAATATCCCGATTTGGAGTCAGCAAGAAGACCGGTGGTGCACAGCAACGATGTTCCTGTACCAACCTTCACAACATTACCCACGCTAACATCATCAGATGACGAGGTGCACGGCGAGGAATATACAAGTAGTGGTTCGGAATACGAAGGACGTGAGACACAACCCCAGCAGTTCGACCAGAAGGAGCTCAGTGACTTGATACGAGAACTCAATCTTTCAAAGCAAGCATCAGAACTCTTAGCATCCAGGCTTAAGGAAAAGAACTGTCTTCATCCAAGTGTTAAAATAACAGCTTACCGGACGAGAGAAGAAAACCTTCTTCCATACTTCAACCAAGAAGAGGTTATAGTGTATTGCAGCAATATACCTGGACTTTTACTTGAATTGGGGCTGCCGGAATATAGACCAGAGGACTGGCGTCTCTTCATAGACAGTTCCACTAGAAGTTTAAAATGTGTTCTCCTACACAATGGCAATCGTTACGCATCTATTCCAATTGCCCACTCAACAAAACTTTGTGAAGCATATGCTAACATCAAGATGGTTCTGCAGAAAATTCAGTATATGCAGCACCAGTGGTTGATTTGTGTTGATTTGAAAATGGTGAACTTCTTGCTTGGACAACAAAGTGGATACACAAAGCACCCATGTTTTATCTGCATGTGGGATAGTAGGGCAAAGCACGAACATTGGAAGCAGAAAACATGGCCTCCAAGGGAACATATGGCTGTTGGTGAAGCAAACATCATTAATGAACCTCTGGTCAGTAGGGACAAGATTGTTCTTCCACCATTACCTATTAAGTTAGGACTAATGAAGCAATTCACCAAAGCTTTAGACAGAAATGGTAATTGCTTCACATACATCTGCAATACGTTCCCTGGACTCAGTAGTGAAAAACTTAAGGGAGGAATATTTGATGATCCTCAAATTCGCAGGCTCATCAACGATACCAATTTTACAAGTGTCATGACTGTCACTGAAGCATCGGCCTGGAACAGTTTTGTCGCTGTTGTAAAATGTTTTTTGGGCAATCATAAAAGCTCCCAATTACGAGGAACTGGTCAAAAACATGCTCACTAACTTTCAAAACTTAGGAGCTAACATGAGCATAAAATTGCACTTCCTTCACAGCCACTTGGATCGATTTCCTCGTAATCTAGGTGATTTCAGTGAGGAACAAGGAGAGCGGTTCCATCAAGATATGAAAGGAATAGAGGAAAGATATAAAGGAAGATGGGACAGGCATATGATGGCAGATTATTTCTGGAATCTGCAACGTGACTGTTCTGAAGAGACCTATAAAAGGAAAGCGTGCAAGAAGCGGTTCGTCATGGACGGAAAATGATATACTTATAGAGAAACTTTTCAATTATGTTTTATACGTGGACAAATGCCTATCAGGTTTTCATAGAAGTTATTTATAAAGATTATTTTCTTTTTTCATTGTAGTTTGTAGCGCTCGAGTTCAGTATTAGCAATTTTTTCTAATTTTTTGAATAAATCATGCATTATCTCAAAAACTAGAGCCAAACTGCATAAATGGTTGCTATATTCGTCCTCAGCACCACTAACCCATCCTAAAGCCACTCAAATATCCTTGCCAAGAAAATGAGTGTTGACCAGTGTAATCATTTGCATATCACAGCATCTTCTTCCTGTCGGTTAAATTTCACGTCTGTAGCACGTCATCTTTGTGGTGTAGCAATTTTAATGGCCAGTAGTGTATGTCTACTTTTTTTGTAAGCAAATATGGCGTCCGGAAGCTATTAGGTGCACCTGTTTTCCAACTTCGTGAGTAGCAGCTGTTTCTCGTACGCGTTCTTTCATCGTGGGACATGGTAGTTCTCTCTGCGGCAATATGTTCTTCATAATATAAACTCACATTATTTTGTCTACTAGTCTTCTAAAATATGTTATATTTATCATTCTTTTCCTGCATTACGTATGTGAAACGAAAACCGAAAAAAGGAAACGGTATATATCTGGTCCCTTCTAATTTTAATGTACTCAGTACATTGCAAATAATTGGGAATTTCGTGGCAGAGATCACTTTCCTTTGTACCACATACATTCAGTTTCACGGGTGCACTGTGGAATGAACGACTCATTGTACGCCTCGGTGCAGACTGTTATTTTCCTAATTCAGTCTGCTCGATCTTTACACGCTGTACACTTAGATGAATATTCTCAAAGATTTCTAAACAGGTTATAGAAAAATGTATGGCGTCATTCTTCGACTATCTCCCGGCTAAGATTTTTCAAAGTTTCTGTTACACACTGTCGCCAGTTCAGCAAGCCCATGAATTTGTTGTGTCAGGAAGTCGTTTCTGAAAGTATTTGTATGGAGTGTAGCCATGTATGGAAGTGAAACATGGACGATAAATAGTTTGGACAAGAAGAGAATAGAAGCTTTTGAAACGTGGTGCTACAGAAGAATGCTGAAGATTAGATGGGTAGATCACATAACTAATGAGGAGGTATTGAATAGGATTGGGGAGAAGAGAAATTTGTGGCACAACTTGACTAGAAGAAGGAATCGGTTGGTAGGACATGTTCTGAGGCATCAAGGGATCACCAATTTAGTATTGGAGGGCAGCGGTGAGGGTAAAAATCGTATAGGGAGACCAAGAGATGAATACGCTAAACAGATTCAGAACGATGTAGGTTGCAGTAGTTACTGGGAGATGAAGAAGCTTGCACAGGATAGAGTAGCATGGAGAGCTGCAACAAACCAGTCTCAGGACTGCAGACCACAACAACAACATCAATGAATTTGTTCGATGCCCTGTGTCGTCCCTACTGGTTTGGGTCTCATTCACTCGAGCAGTCTTCCGCTATGGGCTGTACAACTTCAGTTTGCCCTTGGCTGACAAATCAATAGCAGCCTGCCGATTTCTTTATCTACAATTGAGCCTATGCTTCATACTTCCACTCATTGTTAATCCTAAACATCTGTATGGCGTAACTGAATACTACAGCTGGAGTCAAGAACCATAGCGGCCGAGTTTAGACTTGTTCTGCGCACCTACGTCATGCATTCCCCTCAGCCAATGAGCGTTCAACATATTCTCAGCGCACTGCTGTGAATGCCGCAGCTTATGCGAGCATTATACGTGATCGTAGCGAGCTGTTCAGAATTTCGATTCCATTTGTTGCGAGTTGTCATCGCCGATTGTGGTGGTAAGTGATAAATTTTGCATAAGTAGGTGACAGAAGTAATTTACAGGACATGTGATAAACCCTCCATAAGCAGACGAGAGAAGTAATTTGCAGGACACGTGCTTTCTTCTTTCGACAATGCAACCCACATCCGTGTCTCGACATGCGTGAACAGCCATCGTTTGTGGATCGGACTGTAGTGGCTCATTAATCCTGTAGATTTGGGAAATACACTTTTGCACTTCTCTAGTGTGAGAAGTAGTTGTCACGCTACATTGGACGGTTATTTTATTGAAATGTAGGTGGATATTACTGCAGTTTTTACTGAATAGATTTCCATCGGAAGGTCGATGCTTTAGTGGGCCGATATGGATTTTCATAGGATTAATTTGTTACAGGTAGATAGTAATGTTTGAATACTAAATAGGTTTTGGAATTCTGCTACAAATAGATGTGATTGACGTAGAACGGTAGTTCTATGGGTCAGTTCTGCTTCCTTTTTTGTAATGGCAGTGACCTATGCTCTTTTATTGTCAAGGGGAACATGCACAGGTAGGTCAGTAAAGATCTGGAAAGCTTGTTAATTGTGTTGCAGAGTAGGCTGTGCTGAGAAATACCTGTTAAGAATAAAATTCTATACGTTGTGCCATTTCAGAATTAATTAGCATTGAAGTTAGCAAATAAGGCTGTTGCGCCCGCAAATTCAATCGGCCCGCGACGGACAGTGTCGCCAAATGTTTGCTTCTTTCGATTACCTAAAACCGAACATGAGAGCTTCACAGAAATTGTAGTAAGGACTAAACCAGTGCCAAAGGCTGGGTAGTTCCGTGCGCTATCATCTACTCTATGAGAATAGCTGCCTCTAGTTATAGACGGGGTGCTGCTAGAATTTGTGCTCGCAACAGCATGATGGCTAACTTCAGTGCTAATTAACTCCGAAACGGCACTAGGTATTGACTTTTTTTTAACAATTATTTTCCAGCACAGCCTAACCTGCAACACCTTTACAAGCTTTGCATCTTTGTCTGACCACCCTGCATACTTACGCGCCAGGGATGTGCTGTAAATTATGGTCAAGAGTGGATCTAATTCATTTGCAAATTTTATACGTAATTTGACAGGAACTACATGAGCCCCTGGAGCCTTATCAACCTTTGAATGAAGCTGGTATTCAACACCACTGACTGCTTTATCACTTCTCTCAGTATGAGTACTAGTTTCGGTTTCTGAACGACGGGAACTTTCCTTGACTTTCCTTTGATATGATTTTTTCATTTGAGGAAAAGTTAAACATTGCGTTTTTGTTACGCTATTTCGTATTATGCTTCCTTTACTTGTGCCTGGACACTGATTTTCGTTCCACTGAAATCTTAAACGAGAACAAACTTTCTTATGGTTTTCTACAGATCGCGTTTGTGGAAAACCGTCCAAGATTTAGGATGACCACAGTGAATGCTCTTAATCCAGTGACAGGTTCCAATCGCGTTTAGCTCACCTCCCTCTCACGGAAGTAAGAGCTCAACGTGTACGTTGTACAGTCAGGTCGGTATGCACGACAGGTTAATTCAACGAATTGTGAGACCAGTGGCCTCCTGCGAGGTGAGTGGCGGAGCGCCGAGCGCGCTCTGGCTCTTCATCGGCGGCCGTGATCTCCTCTGCATTAGCGCAATTGTGAGCACACTCGGAAAGAAGCGTGCGCCGTTAGCTGGCGCGTGCTGCCGCTCCTGTCATCCGCAGCAACACGGCGAAATTAGCGCTAGTAAGCCACGGCCGTAACAATAGCCTCCAAACTCTTCATCGCTGTTGTGCTCAACAAATTATCAACAATCCATAAAAGAGTGCGAGCAAAAAGATTTCTTATGATGGTATTTTATGAACTCTGTGAGACGTCTCGGTGTAAAGGGACAAGGTAAAATACTTAACTGTAGCACTTTAAATAGATAAAGGTCGTTACGTTTCCCAAATAAGAAGCACTTTATTGATAACTTGCTTTCGAATGACATTTATACAACATTGTACTCGTTGCGTACACTGCTAGCCATTAAAATTGCTCACCTGCAAGAACAGCAAATGACAATTACTTAAGATGCGTATACAGTATAGTAGATAGAATAATTTATTAAAAATGTAGGAGATTTGATGCTACAAAATGTGTGAGAAAAGTAACAAGACTGACAACATTGCGAGTGTTTTGGCAAAGCTGTGTTGTTCTACTTGTATAGACCGGTGTGTTGATCTCTTCCAGGTGCTCAGCCCGAGTTCCCGCTCCGTACGGTAGTCAAGTGAATTTTTAACAGCGCCATTAGTGGAGTTGTATCTTTGTTTTGCGTTACGAAAATGGAACATCGGAATTTAGAGCAAGGTTACGTCATCAAGTTTTGCGTTAAACATGGGAAATCCGCGAGTGTGAGGAACATTCCTTATCGAGAGCGCAAGCTTTTCGCTGGCACAGATCATTTTTGGAAGGCCGAGAACATGCTGAAGATGAACCTCGCTCAGGAAACCATCAAGTTCAAAAACCGATGAAAATTTATGTTCTGAGCGTGCTTTTGTAAGATCAGACCGGCGTTTAACAATAAGGATGATTCCAGAATGAAATTCTCATTCTACAGCAGAATGTGTGCTGATATGAATCTTCGTGGCAGATTAAAACCGTGTACCGAATCGAGGCTCGAACTCGAGACCTTTGCCTCTCCCGGGCAAGTGCTCTACCGTCTTTTTTTATCTCATTTTCTTCGTTATTATTCGTTCTATTTGTTCGGGGCGGACGTCCCATGACTTTTGTCCAAATTCATCGTTGATCCATTAACTCACCGTCTGAGCTATCCTAGCACGACTTACCTCCCGTCCTCACAGCTACAATTCCGCCAGTGAGGATGATGCATGACCTTTTAAACACTTTCACCGTTCATCAAATTTTGACTGAAGATTTGCACGTGCGAAAGTTTGCTGCAAAAACCTCAGAACTATGCAGAAGGACAATAGATGAAACGTGTGCATTGGTCTTCTTGAGAGGACTGCCAAGGACCACGATTGATTCAGTCGTGTGATTACAGGTGATGAAACCTAGATTTTTGGAGTACGATCCTGAGGCAAATGGCAAAGTGAGGAGTGGCATACTGAAACATCCTCGACCGAAAAAAGTTCGAGTGAGCAAATCAAAGATCAAATCAATACTGATTTGCTTTTTTTACGGAAGAGGTATCGGGCTTAAAGAATGTGTTCATCGTAGATAAAATGTGCTTTACCAACTCGTCCTTGGAAGGCTCAGGAAAAAGGTGAATCGAGTGAGATTGGACACTGCACTTTCCTGAGCTCTAAAAGTCCCCTACTCACTTGATCTGAGTCCTTGTGATTTTTTTCTTTTCCCACAATTGAAAAATGTCGTAAAAGGATGTAATTTTGTGGCTCTGGGGAATATTCAAAAAGAATATGACTTATATGTTAAAGGCCCTACCAGTTAAGACCTTCCGAGGGCTGCTGCCAAGACTGGGGACAACGGCTCCGCGATTTATAGCTTACTTTTCTCACACACCTCCAATAAACGACGACAAATTTAGTATATACACTGCGTTTTCTGGAAGAAGCCATGGCTCTAACCGGTTGGACACAGAATCGAAATGAGCTTGGTTGATAGGTACACCTTCGTCATTCTATACTGCTTCAACTCTATGTCACGTTTCATCAATCGTATTGGCTGGCGAGTGGTGACATGAGAGTCTCATTAATCCATGACCAGATTTTTCATTGGGTGAGAGATACACTGATGTGACAAAAGTCATGGGTTACCTCCTAATATCGTGTCGGACCTCCATTTTCCCGGCGTAGTGCAGCTACTCGACGTGGCACGGACTCAACAAATTGTTAAGTCCCCTGCAGAAACACTGAGCCGTGCTGCTTCAATAGCCGTCCATAACTTCGAAAGTGTTGCCGGTGCAGACTTTTGAGCACGGACTGACATCTCGGTTACGTCCCATAAATGCTCAATAGGATTCATGTCGGGTAATCTGGGTGGTCAAATCATTCGCTCGAACTATACAGAATGTTCTTCAAACCAATCGCGAACAATTCTGTTCCGGTGACGTTCCGCATGGTCATCCACCAAACGTTTCATTGAAAATGGCTGCAAATGATCTCCAAGTAGCCGAAAAGAATCATTTCCAGTCAATCATCGATTGAGATGTACCAGAGAACCCAGTTCACTTCCCAGGTAAACACAGCCCATAGCGTTATGGAGCCATAACCAACTCACGCAGTGGCTTGTTGACAACTTGGGTCCACGACTTCGTGGAGGTCTGCGCCACTCTCTAACCCTACCATCAGCTCTTACCAATTGAAATTGGGACTCATCTGACCAGGCCACGGTTTTCCAGTCGTCTACGGTCTAACTGATATTGTCAGGCGACCAGGAGAGGCGCTGCAGGCGATGCCGTGCTGTAAGCAAAGGCACTCGTGTCGGTCGTCTGCTGCCCATTAACGCCAAATTTTGCCGCACTGTCCTAATGCATACCTTCATCACACGTGCCACTTTGATATGTGCGGCTATTTCAGGCAGTGTTCCCTGTCTATTAGCCCTGACAACTCAACGTAAACAACGGCGCTGCTCTCGGTCGTTAAGTGAAGGCCGTCGGCCACCGCCTTGTCCGTGGTGAGAGGCAATGCCTGAAACTTTGTGTTCTCTGCGCACTCTTGACACTTTGGATCTCGAACTATTGAATTTCCTTACGATTTTCGAACTGAAATAACCCATAGATCTAACTACACTCCTGGAAATTGAAATAAGAACACCGTGAATTCATTGTCCCAGGAAGGGGAAACTTTATTGACACATTCCTGGGGTCAGATACATCACATGATCACACTGACAGAACCACAGGCACATAGACACAGGCAACAGAGCATGCACAATGTCGGCACTAGTACAGTGTATATCCACCTTTCGCAGCAATGCAGGCTGCTATTCACGCATACGACCATCATTGGCACCAAGGCAGAAGCGACTCTCATCGCTGAAGACGACACGTCTCCATTCGTCCCTCCATTCACGCCTGTCGCGACACCACTGGAGGCGGGCTGCACGATGTTGGGGCGTGAGCGGAAGACGGCCTAACGGTGTGCGGGACCGTAGCCCAGCTTCATGGAGACGGTTGCGAATGGTCCTCGCCGATACCCCAGGAGCAACAGTGTCCCTAATTTGCTGGGAAGTGGCGGTGCGGTCCCCTACGGCACTGCGTAGGATCCTACGGTCTTGGCGTGCATCCGTGCGTCGCTGCGGTCCGGTCCCAGGTCGACGGGCACGTGCACCTTCCGCCGACCACTGGCGACAACATCGATGTACTGTGGAGACCTCACGCCCCACGTGTTGAGCAATTCGGCGGTACGTCCACCCGGTCTCCCTCATACCCACTATACGCCCTCGCTCAAAGTCCGTCAACTGCACATAAGGTTCACATCCACGCTGTCGCGGCATGCTACCAGTGTTAAAGTCTGCGATGGAGCTCCGTATGCCACGGCAAACTGGCTGACACTGACGGTGGCGGTGCACAAATGCTGCGCAGCTAGCGCCATTCGACGGCCAACACCGCGGTTCCTGGTGTGTCCGCTGTGCCGTGCGTGTGATCATTGCTTGTACAGCCCTCTCGCAGTGTCCGGAGCAAGTATGGTGGGTCTGACACACCGGTGTCAATGTGTTCTTTTTTCCATTTCCAGGAGTGTAGAACCATCATTCCGCGTTCAGAGTCTATTAATACCCGTCGTGCTACCATAATGACTTCGTGAAGTTTTTCACATGAATCACCAGCGTACAAATGATAGCTCCAACAATGCACTGCCCTTTTATACCTTGTGTACGCGCTACTACCGCCAACAGTCTACGTGCATATCGCTATCCTGCGATTTTTTTGTCACATCAATGTGCACAGAACTAGCTGGCAAGGTCAACAGTTGAATACCCTCTACATCTACATCTACATGGTTATTCTGCAATTCACACTTAAGTGCCTGGCAGAGGGTTCATCGAACCATTTTCATCCTGCTTCTCTACCATTCCACTCTCGAATGGCGCGTGGGAAAGAGGAATACCTAAGTCTTTCCGTTCGAGCTCTGATGTTTCTTTTTTTTTATTATGATGATCATTTCTCCCTTCGTAGGTGGGTGTCAACAAAATATTTTCGCATTCGGAAGAGAAAGTTGGTGATTGAAATTTCGTAAATAGATCTCGCCGCAAAGAAAACCGCCTTTGTTTCAGTGACTGCCACCCAACTCGCGTTTGAGGTAGGTCACGACTGGACGGTCAACATGCGGTTTTCTGTTATATTGTTGAAAGGTAGCGTCACGGCTGCTGCCAACACTGCCGGCTATGCGAACTAGGCGCGATCTACATCTACATCCACATCCGTACTCCGCAAGCCACCTAACGGAGTGTGGCGGAGGGTACCTTGAGTACCTCTATCGGTTCTCCCTTCTATTCCAGTCTCGTATTGTTCGTGGAAAGGATTGTCGGTATGCTTCTGTGTGGGCTCTAATCTCTCTGATTTTATCCTCATGGTCTCTTCGTGAGATATACGTAGGAGGGAGCAATATACTGCTTGACTCTTCGGTGAAGGTATGTTCTCGAAACTTTAACAAATGCCCGTACCGAGCTACTGAGCGTCTCTCCTGCAGAGTCTTCCACTGGAGTTTATCTATCATCTCCGTAACGCTTTCGCAATTACTAAATGATCCTGTAACGAAGCGCGCTGCTCTCCGTTGGATCTTCTCTATCTCTTCTATCAACCCTATCTGGTACGGATCCCACACTGCCTAGCAGTATTCAAGCAGTGGGCAAACAAGCGTACTGTAACCTACTTCCTTTGTTTTCGGATTGCATTTCCTTAGGATTCTTCCAATGAATCTCAGTCTGGCATCTGCTTTACCGACGATCAACATTATATGATCATTCCATTTTAAATCACTCCTAATGCGTACTCCCAGATAATTCATGGTATTAACTGCTTCCAGTTGCTGACCTGCTATTTTGTAGCTAAATGATAAAGGATCTATCTTCCTGTGTATTCGCAGCACATTACACTTGTCTACATTGAGATTCAATTGCCATTCCCTGCACCATGCGTCAATTCGCTGCAGATCCTCCTGCATTTCAGTACAATTTTCCATTGTTACAACCTCTCGATACACCATAGCATCATCTGCAAAAAGCCTCAGTGAACTTCCGATGTCATCCACCAGGTCATTTATGTATATTGTGAATAGCAACGGTCCTATGACACTCCCCTGCGGCACACCTGAAATCAGTTTTACTTCGGAAGACTTCTCTCCATTGAGAATGACATGCTGCGTTCTATTATCTAGGAACTCTTCAATCCAATCACACAATTGGTCTGATAGTCCATATGCTCTTATTTTGTTTATTAAACGACTGTGGGGAACTGTATCTTACGCCTTGCCGAAGTCAAGAAACACGGCATCTACCTGGGAAACGGTGTCTATGGCCCTCTGAGTCTCGTGGACTAATAGCGCGAGCTGGGTTTCACACGACCGTCTTTTTCGAAACCCATGCTGATTCCTACAGAGTAGATTTCTAGTCTCCAGAAAAGTCATTATACTCGAACATAATACGTATTCCAAAATTCTGCAAATAATCGACGTTAGAGATATAGGTCTATAGTTCTCCACATCTGTTCGACGTCCCTTCTTGGAAACGGGGATGACCTGTGCCCTTTTCCAATCCTTTGGAACGCTACGCTCTTCTAGAGACCTACGGTACACAGCTGCAAGAAGGGGGGCAAGTTCCTTCGCGTACTCTGTGTAAAATCGAACTGGTATCCCATCAGGTCCAGCGGCCTTTCCTCTTTTGAGCGATTTTAATTGTTTCTCTATCCCTCTGTCGTCTATTTCGATATCTACCATTTTGTCATCTGTGAGACAATCTAGAGAAGGAACTACAGTGCTGTCTTCCTCTGTGAAACTGCTTTGGAAAAAGACATTTAGTATTTCGGCCTTTAGTCTGTCATCCTGTGTTTCAGTACCATTTTGGTCACAGAGTGTCTGGACATTTTGTTTTGATCCACCTACCGCTTTGACATAAGACCAAAATTTCTTAGGATTTTCTGCCAAGTCAGTACATAGAACTTTACTTTCGAATTCATTGAACGCCTCTCGCATAGCCCTCCTCACGCTACATTCTGCTTCGCGTAATTTTTGTTTGTCTGCAAGGCTTTGGCTATGTTTATGTTTGCTGTGAAGTCCCCTTTGCTTCCGCAGCAGTTTTCTAACTCGGTTGTTGTACCACGGTGGCTCTTTTCCATCTCTTACGATCTTGCTTGGCACATACTCATCTAACGCATATTGTACGATGGTTTTGAACTTTTTCCACTGATCCTCAACACTATCTGCACTTGAGACAAAACTTTTGTGTTGAACCGTCAGGTACTCTGTAATCTGCTTTTTGTCACTTTTGCTAAACATAAAAATCTTCCTATCTTTTTTAATATTTCTATTTACGGCTGAAATCATCGATGCAGTAACCGCTTTATGATCGCTGATTCCCTGTTCTGCGTTAACTGTTTCAAATAGTTCGGGTCTGTTTGTCACCAGAAGGTGTAATATGTTATCGTCACGAGTCGGTTCTCTGTTTAACTGCTCAAGGTAGTTTTCAAATAAAGCACTTAAAAAAATTTCACTGGATTCTTTGTCCCTGCCACCCGTTATGAACGTTTGAGTCTCCCAGTCTACATCCGGCAAATTAAAATCTCCACCCAGAACTATAACATGGTGGGGAAATCTACTCGAAATATTTTCCAAATTATCCTTCAGGTGCTCAGCCACAACAGCTGCTGAGCCAGGGGGCCTATAGAGACATCCAATTACCATGTCTGAGCCTGCTTTAACCGTGACCTTGACCCAAGTTACCCTGCGCTACTCAGTGCCATCACGCTAGCTGCTGAGTATGTATGATGATGACGGATGTAACAGCGCAGCGTTCGTTCTCCTCGGAGGAAACATACAGATTCAGTCATCATGACACTGTACGCAGAACGGGCACTCGTGTCAAAAGACTATGTTGTGCCACCCCTGTGTCCAACATTGTCGCTGGATGCACAATTCTGGATGCATCTCTCTCTAAACTGGCGTCAACGGAAGCTGCAACAGTGGTCGCTGTGTTGACAGTCCATGGTGCTCCAACGCCGTCGCACTGACATGTGGTTACAGATCTTGCACCAGATAAGCCCACCCAATTTGAGTCCAGTACTTTCAGTACTTTAACCGTATCTTCAACGCGCTCACTCGTAACTGAAAGAGGGAACGTGGCTGTGAAGTCAGACATTCTCGCATGAATTTTTGATGCACCTCAAATTGGGTACAGAACGGTGCCCCCTCGAAATAATTCAACACATGAGACGAGGGAATATAAACGCCGTATTTAAACTTGTTGTTCCAGTAAAAAGACAGTCAGTGTAATATATTGAACAACATCATTCCATAGCTGAAAGGAAAACAATGGAAGTACAGAGATACGGACTGTTATGGGAATCGAATGCCACTCCGATTGCACTTGCAGGTTAACATAAGAACGTTGATTCCAGTGCGTTACTCGTTATAACATACACTCCTGGAAATGGAAAAAAGAACACATTGACACCGGTGTGTCAGACCCACCATACTTGCTCCGGACACTGCGAGAGGGCTGTACAAGCAATGATCACACGCACGGCACAGCGGACACACCAGGAACCGCGGTGTTGGCCGTCGAATGGCGCTAGCTGCGCGGCATTTGTGCACCGCCGCCGTCAGTGTCAGCCAGTTTGCCGTGGCATACGGAGCTCCATCGCAGTCTTTAACACTGGTAGCATGCCGCGACAGCGTGGACGTGAACCGTATGTGCAGCTGACGGACTTTGAGCGAGGGCGTATAGTGGGCATGCGGGAGGCCGGGTGGACGTACCGCCGAATTGCTCAACACGTGGGGCGTGAGGTCTCCACAGTACATCGATGTTGTCGCCAGTGGTCGGCGGAAGGTGCACGTGCCCGTCGACCTGGGACCGGACCGCAGCGACGCACGGATGCACGCCAAGACCGTAGGATCCTACGCAGTGCCGTAGGGGACCGCACCGCCACTTCCCAGCAAATTAGGGACACTGTTGCTCCTGGGGTATCGGCGAGGACCATTCGCAACCGTCTCCATGAAGCTGGGCTACGGTCCCGCACACCGTTAGGCCGTCTTCCGCTCACGCCCCAACATCGTGCAGCCCGCCTCCAGTGGTGTCGCGACAGGCGTGAATGGAGGGACGAATGGAGACGTGTCGTCTTCAGCGATGAGAGTCGCTTCTGCCTTGGTGCCAATGATGGTCGTATGCGTGTTTGGCGCCGTGCAGGTGAGCGCCACAATCAGGACTGCATACGACCGAGGCACACAGGGCCAACACCCGGCATCATGGTGTGGGGAGCGATCTCCTACACTGGCCGTACACCACTGGTGATCGTCGAGGGGACACTGAATAGTGCACGGTACATCCAAACCGTCATCGAACCCATCGTTCTACCATTCCTAGACCGGCAAGGGAACTTGCTGTTCCAACAGGACAATGCACGTCCGCATGAATCCCGTGCCACCCAACGTGCTCTAGAAGGTGTAAGTCAACTACCCTGGCCAGCAAGGTCTCCGGATCTGTCCCCCATTGAGCATGTTTGGGACTGGATGAAGCGTCGTCTCACGCGGTCTGCACGTCCAGCACGAACGCTGGTCCAACTGAGGCGCCAGGTGGAAATGGCATGGCAAGCCGTTCCACAGGACTACATCCAGCATCTCTACGATCGTCTCCATGGGAGAATAGCAGCCTGCATTGCTGCGAAAGGTGGATATACACTGTACTAGTGCCGACATTGTGCATGCTCTGTTGCCTGTGTCTATGTGCCTGTGGTTCTGTCAGTGTGATCATGTGATGTATCTGACCCCAGGAATGTGTCAATAAAGTTTCCCCTTCCTGGGACAAAGAATTCACGGTGTTCTTATTTCAATTTCCAGGAGTGTATTTGCGTTTTGCTAGCTATAACTTTGCCGCCTAGTGTGATCTACGTGTAAGCATATCATAATTAGTTTTCCTTTTAAAAAATTTGAATATTTGTCATGTCACCTTTTTCCTTTTAGAAACTTTAAATATCCCCTTTGTGTCCCATCGCGTTTTTTACTTTAACAGTAAAAATGAGGATAACAATTTAAGCTTCTCTTGTACAGTGTACAATATGTTGAGATTCTTATCAACGTAGATCCAAGTATAGTGACACAAAATAAATTACTTTCGATGATTTTCCCTGAAGATGGGGCCACAATTGTTACGAATTTCTTAAATTACTCCAGGCAGCCTTAGGCTTCGGAATTGTAGTTTGTTTTTGCATTACTGCAGAATTTCGGCATTTCGCCATTTTCGAGTACCATTTTTTGGGTAGCTATCAAAATACTGTGTGGACTAACTTTGTTACAATAGTTTATGGTATATTTTACACGTGACACACTTCACTTAGCCTACTACTTTCGAGTGCAAAACGTCAAAAGTGTGATGGAAACATCGTAAGTGGCTCCGCTGTCCATCATTACGTTAAAATCACATATAATGTTGAAACACGTAGTCATACCCGAGGTATAGGTTAGTTATAACAACTGCTCTTAATTTGGCACTGAAGACACCAATTGTAGGGAGGAGAAAAATTGCTATATGTACCACAGATGACGATGCTGAAAAGAGTCAAACCATCATGAGCGCTGGAAAGCATAGGAAGTCGTGTTACAGATTATTAAGGTCGACAGATGTTACAGATGTGCAGAGCTGAAGACAGTGGTGAAGCGACGGACCAGGTGGGAAGCTGTGCCATACGAAAGAGTCGAAAGTGCTAAAAAAATAATCTAAAAGCCCGTAAAACCAAATGTTGTGGACACTATGTGATGGAAGAACTGTCGTTTCGATACCTCTGACTAGAATGTTCTAGTAACTGCTACACTCACAGATGATTACACTTCGTCATTTAAGTGCTCTACACGACTCTCACTCAAGAGCGCCGACTTCCCAAAATTTCTGTGGGCGCTTATCAATGGCGGAATGTAGTATACGGCTTCTTTGGAGTCTAGATATTTTTTTAAATGATTATCTTTCTTTTATAATCTTTTATGAACACAGGCAATTTCATAAAGATCCGTGCTGCCATAAAGTAAAATATACCGGTACTGTAAGAGTACGCTGAGACTGCCCTAGCTCAGTTGGTAATACAGCTGACTTAAGAGAAACAAAAATGAGATCAAATACGGATACAAACGTAATTGGACGAACCCACAGGCACAGAAGCGTAACGTACGCGATGCGGGCCCGCCTGCAAAAATGAGAATCCTGATCCCCTAACTCAAAATGTAGAACCTAACATCAACTAACGTCACTTTCACTACAGAAATTTAATGCAGTATGTTGTAAAATCCCTTGCAATATAAACAAAGAGACCGTTCATTTACTGTATTCAAAGTATCAAAGAAATCCCGATAAATGTTATTAAAAATTAAACACATTATAGTAACTGAAATCAGTATCAATAAGCACAGGTTGTTTGGTTTATTTATACTTATGAAACCTCACTGTGCTCATTTTTATCTCAAGTGAAAGTGGACCATGCGGCGTACTTTCTGTGGGTCAAATGACTCTGAGCACTATGGGACTTAACAGCTATGGTCATCAGTACCCTAGAACTTAGAACTACTTAAATCTATCTAACCTAAGGACATCACACAACACCCAGTCATCACGAGGCAGAGAAAATCCCTGAACCCGCCGGGAATCGAACCCGGGAACCCGGGCGCGGGAAGCGAGAACGCTACCGCACGACCACAAGCTGCGGATGTACTTTCTGTGATGGAAGGTATTGATTATTTCACTGGCATCAACAGATCACTTTGGATACTGTGGGGGGTCAGTTCACTAGCTCTGTCTTGAGTCATAGAATTTCACAGAGAGTCCTTTGTAAGTACGAGCTTAAAAAACAAGCGTTCAAGCGAAGAAACAGCAACAGGAATAATTAAAAACAGGCAAAATTTTGTGGATTAATCTAGAACGCTACAGAACATTTTGTCCAGTTCTTTGTCGTGACAAATCCAAGGAAATATGTTTTCCATCCTTCATAGTATGGCCTTCCTGACGATTTCTTAACACTTCTGGCTGATGTACTACAGGAAATGGCAGAAGACACATTCTCGGGTTCCTTATAATATGGCTGAACACGCTTTCCACTATTTCCGGTATTAGTAATATCCACCTGCGATGATGACGACAAACGTATGTCGAATTTATTCATAGCGGCTAGGAAACTGTTTCAACTCGAAAGAATGTATAGAAGCAATGCTCAACATTGTTTTTCAGCTTTCCACATGCGCAGCGTCGTAAAACTGTGAAAAATTTTTTCCCAGCGAAGAGCTTTTGCTTCACGCATCCCTTCAGTAGACGTTCTTCTTTCTGTTAGCTATTAATATGGTATCGCCCCTTCAGAGTACAATATAAGCTCCCGCGTCCTTCAAAGCCATTGTGTCAACAAACAATACGATAACAATGCAGATTAAGAGGAAACAATTTCACTGAAATCTTAAACCACACCGCTATTATGTTTAAAAATAAATAACTGTTGAGGTAGTCTGTAACAATCGGTTTCCTTGTATCTTGGATTATTCTTTGTTATTGCTCAATACTGGAAAGTAGATATTTTCAAACAATTGGTGACGAATGGAGTTGCTGTACAGTAGAGTTTCAGTTGTAAGGAAATATCAAGGCAAGCCGAAAGGATGGGATTCCGTCCGCAGTATAATGCGACTGTTAGTGGAGTGCCTTTAACTTGGCCAGAGAAAGGCAAGGAACGGGGGATGTGTTGCTTCGTTGCCTTTGCCCAAATGTGTCAGAAACAAACAGATATATTTTACAGGTCTGAAATTTTAACTTCCGTCTCAGTGTTTTTAAAATTCGTTACTTTCTGATAAAGGCAACTGAGAAATATTTATTTTATTTTGCTTTTATCAAACTATAAATTTTGTGGTTGTGGCGCACCTACATGAGTATGTACGAGGGCTATTCGGAAAGTAAGGAAAGATAGGTCGCGAAATGGAAACCAAAGTGAAAATTAAAACTGTTTTATTTGCAAAAGTTAGCTGCAACTTCCAGCTACTTATCTCCATAGTCACCGATCCGACTTCAGACATTTGTCGTAGCGTTGTACCAACTTTCCAATACCCTCGTTATAGAAATCAACCGCCACTGCTTTCTGCCAATTCTCTACGCTGGCCTACAGCTCGTTGTCTGTGCCAAAATGTTGTCTTCATAGCAAGCGGTTCATGTGAGCAGAGATGAAACTGAGAGGCAGACAATTACGGGCTGCATTGTTGGTAATCAAACATTTCCAATTGAAAACGATGCAGGAGCACCTTCATTGCCCCTGCAGAATGCGGCTGAGAATTGTCTTGAAGAAGAAGACGCACGACAGTTATGTAATGTTGGCTGCATATCTTCAGGTCAAATTTTTCACCAGGCCCAAGTACCTGGCGGGAGACACTATCGTTCTAGGTATCTGTATGTGCTCCCTGTGTGCTCAGAACTAAAAAGAACGACGTAATGCGATCGACAGGCATACTAGAGACACTGCCCAACACACCTGTGCAAAACCTCTTCGGATTTGACTGTTGTTGTTGTGGCTTCAGTCCTGAGACTGGTTTGATGTAGCTCTCCTTGCTACTCTATCCTGTGCAAGCTTCTTCAGCTCTCAGTACCTACTGCAACCTACATCCTTCTGAATCTGCTTAGTGTATTCATCTCTTGGTCTCCCTCTACGATTTTTACCCTCCACGCTGCCCTTCAATACTAAATTGGTGAGGCCATTGCCTCAGAACATGTCCTACCAACCGATCCCTTCTCCTAGTCATTGTGCCACAAAATCCTCTACTCCCCAATTCTGTTCAACACCTCCTCATTAGTTATGTGATCAACCCATCTAATCTTCAGCATTCTTCTGCAGCACCACATTTCGATAGCTTCTATTCTCTTCTTGTCCAAACTATTTATCGTCCATGTTTCACTTCCATACATGGCTACAACCCATACAAATACTTTCAGAAACGACTTCCTGACGCTTAAATATATACTCGATGTGAACAAATTTCTCTTCTTCAGAAACGCTTTCCTTTCCATTGCCAGTCTACATTTTATATCATCTCTACTTCGACCATCATCAGTTATTTTGCTCCCCAAATAGCAAAACTCCTTTACTACTTTAAGTGTCTGATTTCCTAAACTACTTCCCTCAGCATCACCCAACATAATTCGATTATATTCCATTATCCTCGTTTTGCTTTTGTTGATGGGATTTTCACTATGGTTTCCATTTCGCGACCGATCGTTCCTTACTTTCCGAATAACCTTCGTATGTATGTGTTAGAGCGCCGTCGCACACACGTAGTCGGCGAGCATTTTCTCACTACGCTTCTAGGTTCTCCTTCGTCGTTGTTGACCGAAGACTTTAACGTCCCTTGCGATACAACAACGATATTAGTAAAACGTGCAAGCCGCTTCTTACGCTATCACGGATTTCTGTGACGCACACAGACAGGAGAAAGCCGACTCGACACTTCCACGTGCATTCTCGGACGCTGCTCTTCCTTAAAAATACGCCTGACGATAGTGGGAAGACTCGGTAGGCAGCAGGCATCCGACTCGTGGCGAAAGGCGCGAAGAAATCGGCGGCCATCCGCAGACACCTGAGGCGAGACTCGGCACAATGGCGCTCGCGCCGCCTGATTGCTTCAGATAATTTGCAGCAGGTAAAGAAAGTTAACCCGCTGCCATTATGTGGCGCATCGGAGGTTAATTTGCAGAATTAAAACCTGTTCCTAATCAAGCGGCAGGAGGAGGCCGGGCCCGGCGGCCGCGGCGCGTGGCTTATCGCCCATAGCCATCACATTAGCGGCCATTGTTTGGCTGCGGGGGAAACGACGTCGCCGAAATCTGCGGCCCAGGCTATCTCCCATCGTCCATCAAGGTGCGTTACCCTCCAACAGCTCCGCACCACGCGTAGGGACACCACAGTTTCACCGACGGCTTTTTGCCGGTCGTAATTACGGCATCTGATTCCTCGTAAGAATTCACAGGTGCGAAGGACGCACATTCACACTGATGTCGTTAATGGTAGTTGAGAAGGTCTTATGTTTTCGGTTATTTGGGAAAAACTACTGCCCTTAAACCTATTATCCACACAGGAAGTGCTTTTCCACATGTTGTTGTTGTTGTTGTTGTGGTGGTCTTCAGTCCTGAGACTAGTTTGATGCAGTTCTCCATGCTACTCTATCCTGTGCAAGCTTCTTCATCTCCAAGTGCCTACTGCAACCTACATCCTTCTGAATCTGCTTAGTGTATTCATCTCTTGGCCTCCCTCTACGATTTTTACCCTCCACGCTGCCCTCCAATACTAAATTGGTGATCCCTTGATGCCTCAGAACATGTCCTACCAACCGATCCCTTCTTCTAGTCAAGTTGTGCCACAAACTCCTCTTCTCCCCAGTTCTTTTCAATACCTCCTAATTAGTTATGTGATCTATCCACATAATCTTCAGCATTCTTCTGTAGCACCACATTTCGAAAGGTTCTATTCTCTTCTTGTCCAAACTATTTATCGTCCATGTTTCACTTCCATACATGGCAACACTCCATACAAACACTTTCAGAAACGACTTCCTGACACTTAAATCTATACTCGATGTTAACAAATTTCTCTTCTTCAGAAACGTTTTCCTTTCCATTGCCAGTCTACATTTTATATCCTCTCTACTTCGACCATCATCAGTTATTTTGCTCCCCAAATAGCAAAACTCCTTTACCACTTTAAGTGTCTCATTTCCTAATCTAATTCCCTCAGCATCACCCGAATTAATTCGACTACATTCCATTATCCTCATTTTGTTTTTGTCGATGTTTATCTTATATCCTCCTTTCAAGACACTGTCCATTCCGCTCAACTGCTCTTCCATGTCCTTTGCTGTCTTTGACAGAATTTCAACGTCATCGGTGAACCTTAAAGTTTTTATTTCTTCTCCATGGATTTTAATTCCTACTCCAAATTTTTCTTTTGTTTCCTTTACTACTTGCTCAATATACAGATTGAATAACATCGGGGAGAGGCGCCAAACCCTGTCTCACTCCCTTCCCAACCACTGCTTCCCTTTCATGCCCCTCGACTCTTATGACTGCCATTTGGTTTCTGTACAAATTGTAAATAGCCTTTCGCTTCCTGTATTTTACACCTGCCACCTTCAGAATTTGAAAGAGAGTATTCCACTCAACATTGTCAAAAGCTTTCTCTAAGTCTACAAATGCTAGAAACGTAGGTTTGCCTTTCCTTAATCTGTTTCCTAAGATAAGTCGTAGGGTCAGTATTGCCTCACGTGTTCCAATATTTCTACGGAATCCAAACTGATCTTCCCCGAGGTCGGCTTCTACCAGTTTTTCATTCGTCTGTAAGGAATTCACGTTAGTATTTTGCAGCTGTGACTTATTAAACTGATAGTTCGATAATTTTCACATCTGTCAACACCTGCTTTCATTGGGATTGGAATTATTATATTCTTCTAGAAGTCTGAGGGTATTTCGCCTGTCTCATACATCTTGCTCCCAGATGGTAGAGTTTTGTCAGGGCTGGCTCTCCCAAGGCTATCAGTAGTTCTAATGGAATGTTGTCTACTCTCGGGGCCTTGTTTCGACTCAGGTCTTTCAGTGCTCTCTTAACCACCTAAGTTTTATTTTTATTTTTAACATTTTCTTTTCGGACTTGGGCAGACCTGGCTGCTTGAGGTCCGTTGTCAGGATGAGTTCTTTTCATCCCAAACCAAGCGGGTTCGGCTTGGGCAAAGGGGTTCCCAACTTCGATTACCAGTTGGTATTGGCCTTACAGCCAAGGTATTGGTCGGAAAGGTGT
Organism: Schistocerca cancellata; assembly: GCF_023864275.1. Lineage (NCBI taxonomy): Eukaryota > Metazoa > Arthropoda > Insecta > Orthoptera > Acrididae > Schistocerca > Schistocerca cancellata. The sequence goes on along the minus strand of NC_064631.1, from coordinate 467,467,156 downwards.
GACTGCGAATATTTCAGTTTAACCTGTTTGAGTCTCCTTTGAACCACATAAATAAATACTTCGGCTTCAGCTTCCGGTTTTTCCAAAAATTTTGCATTTGATCAAAGTGATATTGCCTCTAAACTGCTGACCACTTTGTTCCAGTTTTCTATTGTGGTTTCCGCTGGAGATGGGAATCCACAACTTTATTTCGAAACGTATTTCTGTTCGGAATATCATGTTTTTCGGTCTTTGTACCTCTCTTGTCACTTCTTATTCCTTGGAGGCATATGCACTAGGAATTTTTTCCCGATTGGAGTATTCAAAAATTCTCTTCCATATCCTGTTGTCATTCGCCCGAACCATATGGCCATTCAACGGCCGGTGTGGCCGTGCGGTCCTAGGCGCTTCAGTCTGGAACCGCGTGACTGCTACGGTCGCAGGTTCGAATCCCGCCTCGGGCGTGGATGTGTGTGATGTCCTTAGGTTAGTTAGGTTTAAGTAGTTTTAAGTTCTAGGGGACTGATGACCACAGATGTTAAGCCCCATAGTTCTCGGAGCCATTTGAACCATACGGCTATAAAATATCATTCTACGTCTTCTCATCGTTACATTAGATCTTCAGTACTGCTATTCTTGTATTCGCCGTTGTGTTTTATTGGTCTCAATATTTTTTTGTCTTTTTTTTCATGTTTTCTATTTCTCCTGCCCTAGTTAAATCCAGGCATTCGGCCGCGTATAAGTTTGCTGCTCTTATTATTATTCCATAATGCTGTAACTTTACTTGAAAGGAGATAGGTCTCGTGTTGTGCACATTTTTAGTCAGCTGAAAGGCCAGAATGAGATTTTCATTCTGCAGCGTAGTGAGCGCTGATACGAAACTTCCTGGCAGATTAAAATTGTGTGCCGGACCGAGACTTGAACTCGGAACCTTTGCCTTTGGCGGACAAGTGCTCTACCATCTGAGCTACCCAAGCACGACTCACGACCCACGTTCACAGCTTCAATTCTGCCAATACCTCGTCTCCTACCTTCCAAACTTCACAGAAGCTCTCCTGCTGGCAGAACTGAAGCTGTGAAGGCGGCTTACTGAGTCGTGCTTGGATAGCTCAGATGGTAGAGCACTTGCCTGCGAAAGGCAAAGGTCCCGAGTTCGAGTCTCGGTCCGGCACACAGTTTTAATCTGCCAGATAGTTTCAACTGAAAGGTCATTTCCGCTGCCCTTTCCCCGAGTTTATTAACCTCCCCTCCGCAGCCGTTCTTCTGTTTTAAATTTATTAAATCTTATAAATTTTCCGTAATCTGCGTTCATGAAATTTGGAGAAACTTTTGTATTTGTCATATACTGTTTCTGAGTAAAATATTTGGAGGCCCTTTTTCTGTAATTCTACTCAAAAGGTGATCTTTCTTGCTGCGATTGCTGTCTCCGGATAGTATTGCAATACCATCGGCAAAATCTAAACACTCTGTTCTAGGATTTTTGTTTTTGTAGCTCAGCTGCACCTGGTAATTTATTCCATACTTTTTTAGTTCTTCTCACCAGCCGGCCGCGGTGGTCTAGCGGTTCTGGCGCTGCAGTCCGGAACCGCGGGACTGCTACGGTCGCAGGTTCGAATCCTGCCTCGGGCATGGGTGTGTGTGGTGTCCTTAGGTTAGTTAGGTTTAAGTAGTTCTAAGTTCTAGGGGACTTATGACCTAAGATGTTGAGTCCCATAGTGCTCAGAGCCATTTGAACCATTTTTTTCTTCTCACCACTGTCGGATCACATTGCCAACGTCACAGCTGAACATAATATGAAATAGACAATCTCCCAATCTAACATTTGTTCGCACCTCGGAAGCTTCAGATATCTTCTTTCATCACTGAGTCGACATGTTAATCTACATTTGGCAATATTATTGGTACGGGGCGGCCAGATGCCTTTCCCGTATTTATCGTATTTATCGAAATCTCCCATATTAAAGGTTTTTTTTAGTCCTCCCTGTTCCCTTACTGAGCGCTTTTTTCTCCCATATATTTCGTCAGTGATCGCTGTTATAAAGATCAATCTCGCAATTCACTATCGATGGTTCAGATTCAGATCTCGAAGCGTTTTCGTAAATAATTGATACTACTGTCGACACTGCAGTTTTTCCGTGCGTCTACGGAAAGAAGACGGTTTGGCTCAAGGCAATGCGAGGAGTGCAGAAAGAATGACATGGCCTACGCGTCCAGAGGGGCATGAAACGGGCAGTGATTGTTTCTCTGTCAGTACTGGCAAGCCACAGATACGCTCGCCTCGTACCGATCAACAGCTATGGCGTAAATGAGGCGCAGAAGTATCAAGGGCTCACAAAAGACGTTTATGTCCAAAAACAATCGTTCCATTGTTTATTTCTCAGTTAACTGACTCAACATAACATCATGTTGCAACGCTTCGAATGAGCCCGTACTGATAGATCACTTAAGTTGGCGCCAATGGAAAACAGAGGACAGTCAATACGAAATGTTCCGATCTGTGTGGTCTTCTTCCCACAATCGTTCTATTATACTACGCTATACAATACTATACTATACTACACTGAGTCTTATTACACGCTTTTGCTCTTTAAAAACTTCCACCCGGTTTGTGGAGTTACACCAAAATATGACGTAATAGAGTAAAAATAAACAAAACGGGATATATTTATATCTCTATTATCAGCTGTACCAAGAAAATGCGATGTAGTTGAAGAATTGAAATTTATTGCGACTAAATCTCCCTTTAACTTCCCCTAAAATCATGGCCAAATGTTGGTCACCTCCTCTTAAACCCCAATCAATACTGGTCGCCCTATCTTCCCGTCGCCATCCCCACCACGCCCCCGCTTGATTAGCATATGGAGAAATATTGTTATAGGCTTCTCTGCCACCTACTATTAACCTAACATTATCTTCGAAACATTCACGACAGTGATATGCAAGTAGCTGAACAATATTTACAAATTCCTACTTGCAACGGCTGACGGAATTTTCTAATGTTTTCGCGAGATACTAAGGAGTATTTTCCAAGTGTCAGTGTTTTAGATTTTTCCACACTACCTGTCGTCCTCTACTGACACATTCTACCAACGCTATACATCCTGGTATATGCTCGGGTTCCCCTATCCCTTTCATTAATAAAGGTATGTGATGGAAAAAATATAACACTGCGCGTTATCTTAATGTGCGACGGGCAGTGTATCAGACTACACGAGACAGAGTCGTGCGTTTACTTGTCCAGAGCTATAAGACAATACACGCGAACCTTTGATTGAGAATCTCTAGATACTTTTCTGTCAAGAATATCATTTTATTTTAACTAAACCCCATTACACACGGCACAATCGGCTTTTTGTGTACGAGGAGAAAGCATGTATTTGTAGGTCTCGACGAAAATGGGATGCTTATGTAAACTGACTTTGTGGATATTTATCGACAGTATTTACGTTCATACGGTACACAGAGATACGTAAACAGGCACAATACGGCGCTGCGGTCGGCAACTCCTACATAGTCAATAACTGTCTGACGCAGTTGTTACATCGCTTACTGCCGCTACAATGCACGGTAATCAAGATTTGAGTTTGAACGTCGTGTTATAGTCGGCGCACGAGCGATGGGACACAGCATCCCCGAGTCAACGATGAAGTGGGCATTTTCCCGTACGACCATTTCACGAGTGTACCGTGAATATCAGGAATCCGGTGAAACATCATATCTCCGACATCACTGCGACCGGAAAAAGATCCTGCAAAAACGGGACCAACGACAACTGAAGAGAACTGTTCAACGTGACAGAAATGCAACCCTTCCGCAAACTGCTGCAGATTTCAGTGCTGGGCCATCAAAAAGTGTCAGCGTGCGAACCATTCAGCGAAACATCAACGAAATGAGGTTTCAGTGCCGAAGGCCCACTCGTATACCTTGATGACTGCTCAGCACAAAGCCTGGGCCCGTCAACACCGACATTTGACTGTTGATGACTGGAAACATCTTTCCTTGGGCGGACGAGTCTCGTTTCAAATTGTATCGATCGGATCGGCGTGTTCGGGTATGGAGACAACCTCGTGAATCCATAGTCCCCGTATGTCAGCAGGGGACTGTTCAAGCTGGTGGAGGCTCTATAATGGTGTGGGGCGGGTGCAGTTGTACTGAGTCTAGATACAATTCTGTCAGGTGACACGTTCATAAGCATCCTGTCTGATCACCTGCATCCATTAGTGTCCATTATGCATTTCTACAGATTCAGACAATTCCAGCAAGACAATACAACATCCCACACGTCCAGAATTGCTACGGAGTGGCACCAGGAACACTCTTCTGAGTTTAAACACTTCCGCTGGCCACGAAACTCGCAAGACATAAACATTATTGAGCATATCTGCGATGCCTTGCAACGTGCTGCTCAGAGGAGATCTCCACACCCTCGTACTCTTACGGATTTATGGACAGTCCTGCAGGATTCATGGTGTCATTTCTCTCCAGCACTACTTCAGACATTAGTATAGTCCATGCCACGTCGTGCTGCGGCACTTCTGGGTGCTCGCTGGGACCCTACAGGACATTAGGCAGGTGTACCAATTTCTTTAGCTCTTCAGTGTATATAGATACTGTAAGCAATTTAATTTACATTAAATTTCTAGCAAAAGACTTAAATACAGACGTCATTTTCCTCCCAACACCATTCAATATTTCCAATACTAACATGCTACTATCTCTTGTGATAATATAAGATTATCCAAAACTTGATATCGATGTTTTAGGTAATGAAAGCAGATTATCTAAAAGTCCCTAGTGCCAGGTAAGCGGCAGTGAAGTGCGCGAGGTGGGAGTAAAGGCTCAAACAAGGCCAACATCGGCGAGCTCGCGTTGGGAGCGACTCCACCTGCTCGGCTGAGATTAATGATACGTCCGCTGATTGGTTCCACGAGCCAAGCCGAGCCGAGTCAGCCGAATTAATTGTGGTGAGGGGTCCGACGGCCCCCTGCCGGCCTGGGATCGAAGCCGCGACCCCCTGAGACGCGTGCCGCCAAGGCGCGCGCCAGTCGTTAATAGCCGGAAGTGGTTGCCTCTCCTGCGCCTCGCGCCGCATTCCATGAACTGTGCCGAGGCTGGAATCCGAGATACTTTTATTTCAAATGTCACTCGAACATAACTACAGGACCATAACATTTACAAAACAACTAACTTCGGAGCCAACAAACATCTTTTGAGTAACACATCCTCATGAAACCACACGGTTGCATAGCTGCCCAACGTTACATGACCAGAGTGCTTATATACACACGTCACAGTTCAAACACTTCTTAGCCCTGCCTGTCATACACCGAATAACCATTTTTTTCTTTGTTTGTCTGTTCCTTCCTCAAGCTGGGGAAAGGATTGCAGCCATCATACTGACAGTTTTCAACGCAATGGTGCCGAAAAATAGACACGTTGTTTGATGTTATATTAAAATAATTGGATTACAAAAACGATAAAAATGCTTCCACGTAATGGTATTGCAATAAGAAGTAACGTTGGCGAGGAGTTGGATGGTTCTACGATACAGAGGACGACGCTGCTTTTGGTAGGTCCATGGTTGTCAACTCCTAGTATGTTCCGTAGGGGCGGGGAGGGAAGATTAAGAGATGGAAAGAAGTAGGATGTATCACTATTTCTGGAAGGAGGGTGGATATTTTGGACTCTCGGGAGCTCATCATAGAGGAGTGAAATTGGTGTTATGCTAGTCAACAGGCTGGGAATGGTATTGTATCTGTCATCTAAGGACAGTATATGGAAGCTATGGCTACAGCTGATTTGTTTCTTAAGTCATTAATCTTTCGGCTGATTTGATACTGCCACCCTCTTTCCACCGTTGTGCCAATCTTTTCATCTATTACTCTCAACATCTTCTGTAGCGTGTTTTGCAAACCCTAGTCTTGGTCTGCCACTATTATTTTCCTCTCTACTACTCATTGCAGTGATGGGCTACATGTTGTTCCACGTTCTACCAAATATCCCAGAAACCTTTCTCTTTTCTGGTAAATATTTCTATAGACTTCTTTCCTCCCCTTTTCTTTCTAATGATTCTCTATTTCGTATTTTATCTGCCCACTCCATTTTTAACAAAAATTCTTCGATAACGTCATATTTCAAGTGCTTCCAGTTTGTTCTTTTCTGATTTCTGACTTCTGACAATTCACGTTTGACTTACATCCATCGCTGAGCTTCACACGTATAGTTTCAGGAACTTGTTCCTCAGATTCATATCGATATCTTATGTCAGCAGAGCCCTTTTAGTGAGGGAAATGTTCTTCGCCTGTCCAAATACGCTCCTAACTAGTATGTCTTCCCCTATTTTGAAGTTAAGCGTGCCGTTATTCTCCTTTCAACCATTCTTCGTGGCTTTAATTTTGCTGTGTCCATTCTTACGCCACATACCGCAGAAAGCATGTTGTCCACTCCTTTCGATAGGTCTTCTAAGTCTTCCTAATACTCGGCCTTTGAAGTACGACGTCGTCTGTCCATCTTAGCCTTAGAATCTGTTCCCATTCAACATATAAGCATCTTCCCAAATATTTTAGTGCTTTTATTGCTTCTTCGGTGTACAAATTTAACAGCAGTGGTGGTAAGATGCAACCCTGCCGAACATCGTCTTAATACGACCATGTATTTCATGACATTCCACTTTTAATACTCCCACTTCGTTTTTGTAGATGATTCCTCTGTGTCTGTACTTTAGCCCCACTAAGAATTGTCCACATTATCAAAGGCTTTGGATAGGCCCACAAGTATCCTGACGTTTCTTCAATTTGTCTTCCATTACCAAACATAATATCATATTGCTTCTCTGGTACCTTTTCCTTCACTGAAACCATACTGTTTTTCGTCAATTATATCTTCAGTTTTTTTATGTTCTTCTGTTTATTATTCTGGTCAGCAGTTTATTAGCATGTCTTGTCAGACTAATCCGCCGATAATTTTCACATTTATCAGCACGTGTTGCCTGCCGCCGTTGGTCCTTCCTCCTGCTACTACAATAATAAAACCCTTACACTTTTCCATCAGTGCGAATCGCTAGCTCCTAATGTTTTCTCTGGAAAACTCATGGTCAGTCACATGTTTCACAGGATACTGACACCGACACAAATGATTTCAGTAGCTCGGAAAATACATCAGCTACTTTGCTGACTTACAAATTTTGATGGCTTCACTGCATCACCCATTTCTTTCACATCAGCTTCCTCCTCCTTTTCTAAGGGGCAGGTCCTCTCCATCGTATAGTTCGACAATGTCCACTTACTATCTGCCCTTTCTCCTGTCATCAGTCTTCTGACTGGTTTGATGAGATCCGCCATAAATTCCTCTCCTGTGCCAACCTCTTCATCCCAGAGTAGCATTTGCAACGTACGTCCTCAATTATTTGTTGGCTGTATTCAAGTCTCTGTCTTCATATACAGTTTTTACCTTCTACAGCTCCCTCTAGTACCAAGGAAGTTATTCCGTGACTTCTTAATAGATGTCCTACCATCCTGCCCCTTCTCCCTATCATTGTTTTCATGTCTCTTTCGACGTCGATTCTCCAGAGAACCTTCTCTTTCCTTACTTTAACAGTGCACCTAGTTTTCAACATTCTTCTGTAACACCACATCTCAAATGCTTCGATCTCTTCTTTTCCGGTTTCCCCACAGTCCACGTTTCACTATCATACAACGCTGCCCTCCAAATGCACGTTCTCACAGATTTCTTCCTCAAATTAAGGCCTATGTTTGATACGAGTGGACTTCTCTTGGCCAGAAATGCTCTTTGCGCCAGTGCTAGTCCGATTTTGATTTTCGCCTTGCTCCGTCCGTCATGGGTTATTTTCCTGCCTAAGTAGCAGAATTCCTTAACTTCATCTTCTTCGTGATCATCAATCCTGATGTTAAGTATCTCGATGTTCTCATTTCTGCTACTTCTCATTACTTTCGTCTTTCTTCGATTTACTCTCAGTCCATATTCTGTACTCATTAGATTGTTCATACCATCCCTGCACTTAAACAATCTTTACATATGTAGATTCTACTTCTCAAAAGTTACGTTTAATCCACGCCATTGCACTTATTCTTACAATCTTTTTTCAGTATTTTTACAAGTTTCTATCATCCATTGATTTACCCTCGTTACAATTCCAGTCAATTCTATCAGCAGATAAACCTATGTTTCTACGTTCTACCTCATGCGTAGGATTCTTATGTTTTATTCCTTAATCAACAAACTACAGTATTTCCTGGGTCATTCAAGTCTTCTCCGCATCTACTTCCGCCATTCCTATGGTGTTCTGTCCTGCTGTAATTATTTTCATCTTCATTATACTCCACTCCTCTTCTGCTGAACTACTCTTGACCCTTTTGCTTAGGCCGTTGTCACCGTCTCTGAGAATTTCTTCTTCTACCTTAAGCTTTCGGTGGGAGAGAGCATTGTACCTTGGAACAATTTTCAGACTTTCGTCTCAAGCCAACCCTGTAATAGAAGTTTAATATGTTTTTTTATTCTATTTAGGAATGATAGCATTCACTTTACGTATGCTGCAGTCTTTTTCTGAAATTACAAAAATAACTCCGGAAAATTAAGATTTTTGCGAACGTGAGAAACTTTTCCGGGAACAATATGGCCATGTCCCGAGGAACAGAAATTCTGTTCAATTTTAAAAGTGCTGCAATCAAAACAACCTTGTCACTGCTCTACTTAATAGTCTACGTGTCACGTTATTACTCTACTACACACCAACAGCCAGTAGGTTAAATTACATTAAGAAGTATTAAAAAAAAAAACAGAGGTTTAAAACGTTCTGGAATAGTAGCTGCTGGCTACTAACACAAATTTCCGTTTTCAAGACAGGGAAAATTATTAAGACACTAAAAATCGCAATTCGTTTGCAAATATCACGTATTCCGTGGCAGAAGACCTTCTTCCTTTTAAGACAGAAAATTACGCACAATAGACAAAAGTATGCCTTAATCGTCCACACGTTATGTAACTAGTTTTAAAAATACTTGGTGAATATTAATAAAACCGACGAACTCCAGGGACGAATTCCTGTCTGTAAATGGAGGAATAAAAGTCTTATGAACATGTGTCCGGAAATGGATGATGTGCGTGCAACGAGAACAAGTCGTCCAAGAACAAAGTACAGAGCTGCATCGCATCCGCGTCACAACAGATGTTCAAAATGCAATGCACGCGTTCACACGTCGCATCATGGTTTGCCGCACTCTTTCGCACGTTCTCTCTCTGGTGCAAAAACCATCGAGAAAGCCTTTCCCGTAGAAGGAAAGCCGCTGCTGATAATTCTTGCACTTGTTGCAGGTGGTAGGGATAGTAGCGGTTGTCATGCAGGATACATATAATCGTACTCTGACTTATACCGCGTTGGCAGACCACTTGCCTGGAGCTTCTACTAGACTTGTCTCAATATTCCATAGAACCCGGTCCCTGTCTGAAAGGACGCATGGTTACACGAACAAATGTTGTGTGGTGTGGTTGGTGTCTGCCAGGTTACTTGTTTTGATCTAGCTGTGCTGCCTCTCGACCGTTTCCATCTGCTTGGCTGTACACGAACACCATCTCGGCTTGTTCCTGACACTACCGGACCATTCTGCTGATTATGTACGCTGCGTCCATCACACAGCCTGCAACACACAAGGAACACACGCTACGTGGTCAGAGGAACTTCCATTCGTCAACGCCGTCTACACTGGCGACGATGCATTTCCGAATATATGTTCATAGTACCTTTTTTCCTCCATTTCCAGTCAGGAGTCTGTCCCTGTAGTTTTCCGGTTTTGTCAACGTTCACCCTGTATACAAATTTTTACACACGATAGAACCCTGTGCCTCTAGACAGATTTCGCATATTATGCAACAATTTAGTACGGAAAATTCCTAACATTTACAGACCCTGCTCAAATCACAAACTCGTGTCTAGCGAAAAAAAAGAAAGAAAAACAGTAGAAAATGCCACAAACGGTTTACTTCTGTTAGGTTCACGTGATTCTTAAATTAGTTGCTACATTGAAACACCGACCGGAAAACATCATGTGTTCCTACCAACATTGTCCTCCACGTACAGCATTCTCTCCCGTTCCATTTCGTCGCATACTACTTTTCCTTCATCTTCTTGAATTTCAGTCTTTTGTCAGTACCACAAGCTCTTCGTCTGAGTCTGTTTAAGTTACCTGGGGTAGGACATGTGGGGTGTGCAGTTGGCAGGAAGGGAGTCGACATGCGTTAGTAGACAAAAGGAAACGGCGACATCTCGGAATCGGAGAGGTTTGCGAAGGTAATGTGGTTTTGATCTTCATATTTACCGGGCGGATGGGAGTTGCGAAAATGTTCAAGGAATTTGAGGAGAGGAGGTGGACGAGAGAGAATGTATTCACCAAGCAGAGGGCCTATAGCTCGTGGTCTAGTGGTATTTCGGTCAGAGGGCTGCGTGCTCTCTGTAATTAGAAAAAACTGAGTCGAGGAATCTACGATCAACTTGAACGGATGTCTTGTGACGTCCGCCCAGACCAAACGCAACGAACTATATCCAACAAAATGAAAAAAAAGTGGCTAGCGTTGCTGCCTGTGAATCACGGGATCCCGGGTTCGATTCCCGGCCGGGTTGGGGACTTTCCCTATCCGGGGACTGTCTGTTTGTGTTGTCCTCATCACTTCATCATCATCATCATCATTCGTAACAGTGGCTAGATTGGACTGTGTAAAAATTGGGACTTTGCACGGGCGCTGATGACCGCGCAGTTGAACGGCCCGCAAACCAATCATCACCACCACCAAGTAGAAGATGCACGTAGAAGAGGGAAGATGGACACCGATGGTGAGCCAGAGTGGACTGCATTCTAAGACATGTAAAGAGTGATACAATTTTGACGGTGTGGCGATCCAAGCTACATTAGCGAAGATGAGGATAGGTCGGTCAAGGTTTTGTAAGGCTAAAAGAAAGTGGAAGGATGTAAACACAATGTACTGTCTGTTAATAGTTTTAGCAGTTTTAGTCCCTTGTGGGTTTTTGTTGGATAGTTAGTAGATGGAGATGCCACGTTAGATGATAGCCGATGGCTGCTTCGCGAAGTTTCAATATGTTAGTGAGATGGATAGGATGGCAAAGTGGAAATGAGATACACCAACGGGTAGTACAGCTCATAATTATTGCTTGGATTTTGATGGGATTGATTTTTAAAGTACAGAAGGTTACAGCGATAGGTGAAACTATTAATGTGGATCTGGAGTAACATTTCAGAAGACAGATGACAGGGTGAACTGAAAATCAGGCAGTTTGCCACGTATTTAATAGTAACAGAAATGCATACTGTAGTAGAAGTAAATAAAATCAAAAAAAGTCCATTGCACGCAAGATCGCGTGCCAATCAGCACACTTCAGAACTTCGAGATAAAGCATTTGTTCAGTAGCAGAATGTTGTTCAAAGGAAGATGCCATGATCCACTTAACGAACCATCCATGTATTTGACACACTAAAATGGATGACTGGATTGTAATTTGGTATCTACCTCGTAAATACGACTCCAGTCCGTTAATTTATTTCGTCACTGAGATGGTTACATCCTTCCAGCTCGGACCAGGTCATAAAAAGTATGATAATGCGTCTCTGGGAGCATCCTGCTATGTCCGTTACGAAACTGATTGTTCACGTAAGAGAGTAGTGTGAGATGCATTAAAAATCTCAAAAGGTAAGAACATAGTGATATCAGTTTCAAGCCATTACCAACAACGACAATAAGGATACGATTCCTCTCGTGTAAAAATAAAAAAACATGTACATCATCACGACTCAAAGTCGAATACATTAAAACACTGCTGTTTAATTGGGAGCAATCAGGATGTTCAAACACTTGATTTAATTTTTTTTAGCTGTTGGAAGGAAATGATACGCATATCAGACAGAAAAATTTGTCGTCCGCAAGGGAAATCATGTAAATACCGCGTAATACTCTTTCTGGACTATATAATTTTCTCATTTCGGCGAGAGAGAGAGAGAGAGAGACTACAAGTGTCTTTATGTATGCCGCACCCAACTGATGCCGCTCACTGATTATTAGATCCCGTATAGCTACCGAACTGTGTTGACGTCGAGTGCTGAACTTCACCTGCTGTTCCAAACAATCCCAGTGATTTTCTATGGTATTAACGTTAGATGTGTCAGCAGGCCATTAAAGGTGCTTGTGTGTTTGTCAAACCAGGAATGTATACTTACAGCTGCAATTGTCACTTTAAAAGATGGGCGTGGCTACAACGCACTCATCACGAAGATGTAGAAGAAACGGCGACACTTGCCCTCCGAGAATGTTGAAATAAACATCCTGGTTAATAAAAAAAAGAAAAAAGTTCAAATGGCTCTGAGCACTATGGGACTTAACTTCTGAGGCCATCAGTCCCCTAGAACTTTGAACTACTTAAACCTAACTAACCTAAGGGCATCACACAGATCCATGCCCGAGGCAGGATTCGAACCTGCGACCGTAGCGGTCGCGCGGATCCAGACTGTAGCGCCTAGAACCGCTCGGCTACCATCCTGGTTCAAGTTCACCGGTAACATGAATGTGTAGAGCCAAGTCATGATAGAAAAAGCACACCCAAAATATCACAGAACCACCTCCGGCCTGAACTGCAGCCTTCACACACTTCCAATTAAATTCCTCGTTGGGATGTTGGTGCACCAGACGCCTTGTATGATTTGAAAATAAACGGTGATTTGTTGGATCACACTACACGCCTCATCAGCACTCTTCATTTTCTGTGTCGTTTGGCTCATTGAATACGTGTAGCATTACCATGCCGCTGTGGGCAATGGCTTTTTGCGAGATACCGGACTCCAGATGCCCATTGCACACATGTACCTCTGCATTTCCTTGCAGCAGCAATTCCTGTCAAGTTGAAAACCGAATGCCAGTGACAAGACGGAACACACATCTCCAATTCTTGTTGGTTAGTGTCTTTTGAGGACCACTGTGCTCACGCCATGTTAGATGGCTTGGAGTAGTGTATCATTCCTCGCACACACGTTGTATGCTAACGGCCTTGCCGTAGAGGTAGCACCCGTCCCCGAAGTTCAGCGCTGTCGGGCTGGACTAGCGCTTGGATAGGTGACCATCCAGTCTACCGAGCGCTGTTCGCAAGCGGGGTGTATTCAGCCTTTGTGACGCAAATTGAGGAGCTACATGATTGAGAAGTAGCGGCTCCGGTCTCATAAACTGACATACGGCCGGGAGAGCAGTATCCTGACCACATGCCCCTCCATATCCGCATCAAGCGACGCCTGTGGGCTGAGGATAACACGGCGGCCGGTCAGTACCGTTGGGCCTTCATGGTCTGTTCGGGTGGAGTCTAGTTTTTACACACGTTGGATAGTCCGCGTTGATGCACCAACAACTGGCAACTTCATTCGTGGTATGGTCATGGGAGCGCCCAAATATACTACTGGCCATTAAAATTGCTACACCACGAAGATGGCGTGCTACTGACGCATAATTTAACCGACAGGAAGAAGATGCTGTGATATGCAAATGATTAGCCTTTCAGAGCATTCACACAACGTTCTGACATGAGGAAAGTTTCCAGCCGATTTCTCATACACAAACAGTCAGGGTGAGAGTGGAGTTCGCGATGCCGACGAGCGAGGACGATGCGCGCGCGGCCGGGGCAGCCGCCTCGGACGCGCCGGAGTCGGCCGCTGGTCGGTCCGTTGGGCATGGCCCGCCGGACGCCCCAGCGGCCGCTCCACACAGGACGGATCCCAGGTTGACGTCCCAGGCTACGGCACCGGTTCATGACAGGATAGAACGTCAAGATCGACGATCGAAAGGCGCTATTCGACCGCAGAAGACTACACACCACACTACGAAACCGTATTCGGACGTCGGTAATACGTCACATCACGACGGACGCAGCAATGAAGACGACCGCCAGGACTACGCCAGAAGACTCGATATATGTCGGGAGGAGGACAAAGAAACGCTGAAGGACATACAACGCCTTATCCGCTGTTCACGGGAAACGCAAGAGCAGCATAACGACACCTGTCTGGCATCTCCATCTATGGACTCAGATGTCGAATAACAGCACTCCCACCAAATGGTCGACGACGCGGAGATGGCAGCGGCCTTTCCAGCAGAAAACGACTCCCCCCCACACGCAGAGGGGGACTTCACGCTCGTACACAACAAACGGCGCAGAAGCAACGCATTAGCCAAGGACCTAGCCAACCCGGCTAAAAGACGAACAGAGACCATCCCCACGACGAACCGATTCGCCCCACTGACGCCTCACGCTGCACCTCCATTACCCACCAACAAGCCACAGGCACAAACTTCTAATGCCGCAGAAGCCGTGGACAGAGACAAGAATGTGCTTCGCAAAGTGCCCCCAGTAACTATTTACTACACAAAGGATTACGTTCACCTCAATGAAACGCTCAACGGACTTCTAGATGGCAACCTTAAAGCTATATACCAAAAGGACCTCATCAAATTCCACTTTGAGTCCTTCTAAGACCAAAGACGTGCAATAAAATTCTTCACGAACTACAGCTTCTCCTATTTTACGCATCAAGCACCAGACGACAGGGAACTGAAAGTAGTTGTCAAACACCTTCCGGCGGAAGTTACGGAAGAACAACTTTACTATGCCCTCAAGGAAAAAGGCTTCAAAGTGCTACAAGTCTACCAACTTAAGGAATGCGACGAGAAGACGAAACAACTGATACCGCAACCTGTGTACCGAGTCACCCTCCCATCCGGAAAAGACAGTGACAAGATATATGATGTCAAATACCTGCTCTACACACGAGTGATAATAGAAACCTATAATAGTAAAGAAGGACCAGTCCAGTGCCGACATTGCCAACGTTTCGAGCATACAGCGAACTACTGCAGCACGCCAGCCCGCTGCGTCCGCTGCTATGGCTCCCATAAATCATCGAATTGTACCCATCCTAGGACGGCGCCCCCAAAGTGCGCCAATTGTGAACAAGAACATCCAGCGACCTTCCGTGGCTGCCCCAAATTTCAAGAACTCCTACGGTAATATACTATAAGGACACCAAAGAAGTCGACCCCACAACAGCCCATAATTGTGAAGAACTCGGCCATGGCAGCGATTCCGGCCACCCAACAACAAGCAGCACCTCTCCCTGTGGAAACAATCGCCTCTCGACCACAACCGGCACCCAGAGTGACTCTACGACAGAAAAGACAACAGCGCTCTTACTCCGAAGCAATACATGCCCATCCACCGACGCCAACACCAGCGGAGACATCATCTGCCTGGTCGACCACCTTTACACCAGTGTTAACAGATATTCTTCAACTACTCACCGCCATCCAGCAGAAGCTGACGTCTGTCCTCTGGCTTGTGGAAAGCATACTGACAGCTTTTCAAACACCCTAAATAGATAGACGGCATCACACGAGGAATCTTAACTTCTGCGTTTGGAATGCCAACGGCCTGAAACCGAAGAAAATAGAATTCATGGACTTCTTACACCGCCACAGTATAGACATAGCATTTGTCTCCGAAACACATCTCCGCGAGTCAACCGACCTCCGCTTGAGGAACATGCACATCTAACGGACGGACAGATGGGACCAACGGGGTGGAGGGACCGCAGTTCTGATCAAAAAATGCATTAGTCACCACCAAGAACGTTTAGCCCAACTCCAGACTTTAGAGGCCACGGCAGTAACGCCGGCCAGTGTGGCCGAGCGGTTCTAGGCGCTTCAGTCTGAAACCGCGCGACTGCTACGGTCGCAGGTTCGAATCCTGCCTCGGGCATGGATGTGTGTGATGTCCTTAGGTTAGTTAGATTTAAGTAGTTCTAAGTTCTAGGGGACTGATGACCTAAGATGTTAAGTCCCATAGTGCTCAGAGCGATTTGAACCATTTGAACGGCAGTAACAATCCACACGACGCTCGGAAACATTACCTGTATTGCGGCTTACCTTAGCCCAAAGAAACCTCTCCACGCAGAAGATCTTTACGCAGTTACAGAGGGTTACGACAAGATCCTCCTTGGAGGGGGTCTTAATAGTAAACATGTTGCCTGGAATTCCCGTAAGACTAACCCAAAAGGACATATGTTGTTTGCACTGGCTGAGAATTTACATGTTTCCGTCCATGGCCCACGGGAACCGACGAGGATGCCTTACGCCCAAACACAAGACCCTGATGTTCTAGACATCGCCATAATCAAGAACATCAACCCGAATCTCCATCTGCGGACGCTGGATGATCTTTCGTCGGACCACAGGTGTTAGGACTCATAGAGAGGGCTACTTTGCAACTCCCTGTGCTGACGACAGGAACTTACGACTGGCAGCAGTTCCAAACGTACCTCAACATCAATGTGCGACCAACCCAGGTTGTTACTACCAGAGAAGCAATTGATGTGGCAGTCGCAGTACTCACGAAGAAGATTAACAGTGCGAAACAATGAGCACTCACGGAGCGCCTGCAACCAGATGGCAATTATGACGAGTTTCCACCACCACTGCAGTAACTTAAGACAAGGCGCAATCGATTTCGGAAACGATGGGTCCGTTACCGCCATCCGGATGATAGACGGGAGACTCACAGACTAACCCGAGAACTCCGGCGGAAGGTCCAGGACTGGAAGCAACACACGTGGGAACTCCGAATGGACAACTTTCTGTTACGCACCAAAGATGAATGGCGAATAGTTAAAAGTCTCAGACAGCAACAGACCCCCAAAAGGGCAATTCGAAGACCCCATGGCCTCTTGTACGACTCACTGGCGCAGGCGGAGCTGTATGCGGATACATACCAACAACAGATGACTACGCCCCCCACGGAGGATGGAGATGATGCACTCCACCGTGCAGAGGAGGGCACAGCGGCGGAATGGGAAGCTATTCGGGACGCCCCGACTAACACTATGCCCCGGCTGACAACGCCGGAGGAAATTCGGAGGATTATCAAGTATAGCAAACACACCTCACCTGGAACAGATAGAATCAGCAATACGGAACTGAAACACCTACCTAGAAAGCCTATTGTGCTTCTCACCCAGATAGTGAACAGGTGCCTCAGGACTGGATACTTCCCAGAGGCATGGAAGATTGCCAGAATAGTGCCAATACCAAAACCGGGCAATTATCTCTCACACCCTGACAGCTACAGACCCATAAGTTTACTGCCGACGCTCGGAAAGGTACTGGAACGTGTCCTACTGAAACGCATGCTGGACATCCTTGTGGCACACAACATCATCCGACCGGAGCAGTTTGGCTTCCAGGCGAAGCTATCGGCTGAGTTACAACTACTGCGCATCGCGGAATCTATCCAAGACAATTTCAACAAGAAAAAACATACCATTGGAGTCTTTCTCGATATAGAGAAGGCTTACGATAAAGTATGGCGACGCAACTTGATTGTCAAGCTCCGACGTACCACTCCCCTACCAGACTGCTATTTAAAACTTCTCGACAATTTTCTTCAGGATCGCAGATTATATGTTCGCATTGATAACAAGAATTCAACAACACGGCCTGTCCTTGAAGGACTTCCACAAGGATCGGTCATATCTCCACTGCTGTTTAATTTATACATTAACGACCTCCCGACGGTGCCACATGTTACTGCCAGTTTCTATGCCGACGACACAGCGCTCCTGACTGCAGGCACCAGAATGGACCACCTCGTCACACGGATGCAGCGCCAACTAGATTTAGTGGACCACTGGACCCACAGGAACAAAATAACGGTCAATGCAGAGAAAACCAAAGTTATTGTCTTCACACGTCGGAGACCCATCGTCAATGAACGCCTACGGATATCAGACCAGCCACTCCCCTAGGCAACAACTGTAAAATACCTTGGAGTACATCTGGACGCCAAACTGCTGTCTAGTCATCACATTATGGAGAAGAAGACGGCTGGCCTCAAAATGCTGGGAGCACTCCTCCCATTTCTGAAGAGCTCGTATCTCAGCCAACGCACGAAACTCCAGTTGTACCACGCCACAGTCGAACCATCTATTTTGTATGGATCGACCTCTTGGGGTACTACGTGTGCCACTAACTACAAGAAGTTACAGGTTGTACAAAGCAGATGCCTACGATGGATCACTGGAGCCCAATGGTGGATCCGGAATCATGATATTCATCAAGCCTTAAGCGAATCTTATCTCTCAGACAAGGTCAAGGAGAAGTCACGAACCTTATTTCGGAAGTTGGACATGATACGTGACAGTACACCACAACTCACCACAGTAGGTGCGGTAGAACCCTTACGCAACCACAAATATAAAGTACCGAAGGCGATAGTATTTGAGCCTCCGTAAATGATATCCCTACGTAATTCTCCATAATTTAAGTACATGAAGTCCTTTAGCACTTCTACACACATGTTTTCAAACACACACCAAAAGCAGCGAGTTAAAGGACCCTTCTGTGTGCCCAAACTAAAGCTGAAAGAAGAATAAATAAATAAATAAAGAGAAAATTTTTACCCTTTCCACTCCCTACAGAAGTAAAAATCAACGAAGTTGATCAGATTACAGTACCACCACCACACATAAAAAAAACCATACAGAAACAGTAGCTGACCGGCATTGCCTGGTAAAACGTTGTTGAGATGCCTCGTACACAAGGAGGAGAAATGCATACCATCACGTTTCCGACTTTGTTAGCAGAATATGGACTCGGTGGGTTCAGGAGGGTAATACGGAACGACGTGCTGGATCCCAATGGCCTCGTATCACTAGCAGTCGAGATGACCGGCATCTTATCCGCATGGCTGTAGCGGATCGTGCAGCCACGTCTCGATCCCTAAATCAACAGATGGGGATGTTTGCAAGACAACAACCATCTAACGAACAGTTCGACGACGTTGGCAGCAGAATGGACTATCAGCTCGGAGACCACGGCTGCGGTTACCCTTGACGCTGCATCACAGACAGGAGCGCCTGCAGTGGTGTACTCAACGACGAACCTGGATGCACGAATGGCAAAACGTCACTTTTTCGGATGAATCCAGGTTCTGTTTACAGCATCATGATGGTCGCATCCGGGTTTGGCGACATCGCGGTGAACGCACATCGGAAGCGTGTATTCGTCATCGCCATACTGGCGTATCACCCGGCGTGATGGTACGGGGTGCCATTTGTTACACATCTCGGTGACCTCTTGTTCACATTGACGGCACTTTCAACAGTTGACGTTACAGTTCAGATGTTTTACGACCCGTGGCTCTACCCTTCATTCGATCTCTGCGAAACCCTACATTTCAGCAGGATAATGCACGACCGCATGTTGCAGGTCCTTGACGGGACTTTCTGGGTACAGAAAATGTTCGAATGCTGCCCTGGCCAGCACATTCTCCAGATCTCTCACCATTTGAAAACGTTTGATCAATGGTGGCCGAGCAACTGGCTCTTCACAATACGCCAGTCACTACTCATGACGAACTGTGGTATCGTGTTGAAGCTGCATGAGCAGCTGTACCTGTACACGCCATCCAAACTCTGTTTGACTCAATGCCCAGTCGTATCAAGGCCTTTATTACGGCCAGAGGTGATTGTTCTGTGTACTGATTTCTCAGGATCTATGCACCCAAATTGCGTGAAAATGTAATCACATGTCAGTTCTAGTATAATATATTTGTCCAATGAATACCCGTTTATCATCTGCATTTATTCTTGGTGTAACAATTTTAATGGCCAGTAGTGTATGATAAGTCATTTTGTCACGTCTCCACGTCGACTTATCCTGCTGCGTTGATAGCGAACATTCGAGTGGCAGATAGGTACCGCTTCATTGATGACTTACCTCAGCGTTGGAGGAATACATAACAGCCTGGGAGCAGTTCTACACCATGTGTACCATTCCAAAGCGACTACTGTGCTATTTAGAGAGGGTGACTAAGTTTTTGTCGTATGTGCTGATGTTTCCTATGAATACCTACTCAGAATACACTGAGGTGACAAAAGTCGTCGGGCAGCGATATACTCATTTACAGATGGCAGTAGTACTGCGTATACAAGGTATAAAAGGGCAGTGCATAGGTGGAGTTGTCATTTGTTCTCAGGTGATTCAAGTGAAAAGATGTCCGTCCGACCCGACATGATTATGACCGCATGGCGGGAATTAACAGACTTTGAACGCAGAATGGTAGCTGAAGCTAGAAGTATGGGACATTCCTTTTCGGAAATCGTTATTGTATTCAGTGTTCAGAGTTCTATAGTGACAAGAACGTGCCGAGAATACCAAATTTAAGGCATTACCTCTTACCATGGGCAACGCAGTGGCTGACGGTCTTCCTTAACGACCCAGAGCAGCGGTGCCTGAGTAGAGTTTGTAACGTTCTTTTATTATATTATTAGTGTTTGTTAATGGATATACAATGCGTAACGTTTGTCTTACGGAAATTTTCCGTGTCATGTGTTGTTGAGCAAATGGTGCACTTAATAAGTTTTACTGTAATCCAAAGAAAAATTAAACAATTTAATCTAGAAAGCCAGTATGTAATGTCTATAATGAAATCAATCCCTCTGAAAAATACTCAGTCTCGTGAGCATCGAGTTCTATGGCCCTGTGCAATAAACTGATAAAATTCCCTATGCAAATAAACAATGAAATACATTTTCCTTAGCTCCGGAGTCGCAACGGATGTAATCTTGGTATTCTGTTCTCTCCACAGTAGGCATACGAAATATTCAATCTTGGCTCAGCTAAGTGCAATGCCGGCCGTAAAATAGCTTCATAAAAATAGATCAGTTGATAAATGAATAACCTTGCAAACGTTCAGTGATAATTTTGTATATGGGCTCAGCACTGTGCAATGCTGCCCGCATTGGAACTATTACAAACATTAATACTTCTCTGATTCTGGCACATTAATATTTTTCTGACTCTAATTGAAAAATCATTTCTTTTAAAATATATTCATTGGATTAAAATAAACACGACATGGAAGAGGACGAGGTACTGATAAGGGTATATCCTAAGACAAAATGCGTCAGTTTGAAAATCGTATTCAAAATAAAGTTTCTCCTTCACAAAAAATCTGATACAAAACATTTTACATTAACTTCAAAATCAGTGAATTTCTCAACTGTTCTACAACCCTCACTTACTGACGTAATTAAAAATACTTGGATTATTAAATGACAAACGGTCTGACATCGTTTGACAAAATAGATTCCAAAGTTTAACTTCTCTGTATCAGGATTACAAAACACACATAATATTACAAATCGGATATACCTGATCAACCTAAACACACATAATATTACAAATCGGGTATACCTGATCAATCTATACATTAAATCTGATGGCAAATACTTTGTTCCTAGATTCAAGAGTCGGTACTACTAGAATTAGTAAAATCCACATTGTATTGCTGCATACTTAAAACTAAATATACAAAATTTCATTACCTTACAAGGCTATATTATGCTGCGTCCATAAGCCAACAACTAAATTCTCACAGCTAACCACTAGCTTTAAGTCTTACATCCTACCTTTAACAGAGTGCAACGGCAATTAACTCTGCGCTCCGCACGCCCCTACTTAACAAACGATTCTGCCACTCAGGCAACATCTTTGGTTCAGTGGTGTCAAAGATACAATCTCTTCTACATATGATAACCTTTTAATATCATTTTTCATTAAATATATCACAAAATCTGGCTCCACGTACCAGTGGACCCTTCACATAACCCTCCAGCGGGATTTGTTAAATTTGCCATGTGGCCTGGATGTGCAATGGACACCAAATGTGGGGCAAAGCTTTTTACATCAGAATTTACAATATGAATACTTGGTATTACATAATCATTACAATATAATCCTAAAGACAGCGCAAGTCATTGAGCTCATGAGCAAGCTGGTGCTCTGGTACATAAGTAGACTAGTAAATGTGAAGTCTGATCATCTCATATATAAAATGTTCTAAAACCATGTTGTTAGAATATGCATAACAATAGTGATACTAAGAGAAAAGAATATCCGTAGCTGTCAAGAAAATAATGGGAAAATGGTTATGAAAAGGTTGGCGCATGGCTGAAGCTTGTAACCATGTAGACGTGGCTGCATTATAAAGTCCAATTCTTTGCAGTCTCACATCTGAGCATTAGCAGTAGTAGGTTGGTCCAGCGTCCAAAAATAGCTAAAGAAGTAACCACAGTCTCACTCCAGTACAAATGTACAGTTGGTACCTCGTACCATATTTACCAACACCCAAAGTTGGTTGTTCTCAGTTCAACAGTATTGTGATGATCATCATCATCACTACATTTGAAATAGAAGATTCTTCATCGATCCATATTGTGCATAGCCACACTGAAGTATTAATGCTGATATCCAAAAGCTCCAATGTCATGAGCAGAGGGAGAAAATTGGATGATGGAGGCAATAAGAGAGGTAAGGTAGTAGAACATATCCTAAAAAATGTAGCAAAAGTCTATGTAAGTTCTAAATCAAACTATTCTGAGAGTTGCAACATGACAACTTTTAATAAATGTGGTAACAGTAAACAGTAAAGATGCACTATCCTAATAAAACCATGAACTGGACCAAACCATAGTGCTGTACATGTCAATTCTATATAATATGTTGAGAAGTATGGCAACACTCTGCCTGTAAGTATAATAATTCTCAAGAAATGTGGCATCAGTCTGTCTGTGAACATATCAATACTAGCATACATGCTAAATAAACAAGACATAAGGATTTAAGCAAACAAGGCGAGACAATATTGTTTGTAATGGATAATACACTCCTGGAAATGGGAAAAAGAACACATTGACACCGGTGTGTCAGACCCGCCATACTTGCTCCGGACACTGCGAGAGGGCTGTACAAGCAATGATCACACGCACGGCACAGCGGACACACCAGAAACCGCGGTGTTGGCCGTCGAATGGCGCTAGCTGCGCAGCATTTCTGCACCGCCGCCGTCAGTGTCAGCCAGTTTGCCGTGGCATACGGAGCTCCATCGCAGTCTTTAACACTGGTAGCATGCCGCGACAGCGTGGACGTGAACCGTATGTGCAGTTGACGGACTTTGAGCGAGGGCGTATAGTGGGCATGCGGGAGGCCGGGTGGACGTACCGCCGAATTGCTCAACACGTGGGGCGTGAGGTCTCCACAGTACATCGATGTTGTCGCCAGTGGTCGGCGGAAGGTGCACGTGCCCGTCGACCTGGGACCGGACCGCAGCGACGCACGGATGCACGCCAAGACCGTAGGATCCTACGCAGTGCCGTAGGGGACAGCACCGCCACGTCCCAGCAAATTAGGGACACTGTTGCTCCTGGGGTATCGGCGAGGACCATTCGCAACCGTCTCCATGAAGCTGGGCTACGGTCCCGCACACCGTTAGGCCGTCTTCCGCTCACGCCCCAACATCGTGCAGCCCGCCTCCAGTGGTGTCGCGACAGGCGTGAATGGAGGGACGAATGGAGACGTGTCGTCTTCAGCGATGAGAGTCGCTTCTGCCTTGGTGCCAATGATGGTCGTATGCGTGTTTGGCGCCGTGCAGGTGAGCGCCACAATCAGGACTGCATACGACCGAGGCACACAGGGCCAACACCCGGCATCATGGTGTGGGGAGCGATCTCCTACACTGGCCGTACACCACTGCTGATCGTCGAGGGGACACTGAATAGTGCACGGTACATCCAAACCGTCATCGAACCCATAGTTCTACCATTCCTAGACCGGCAAGGGAACTTGCTGTTCCAACAGGACAATGCACGTTCGCATGTATCCCGTGCCACCCAACGTACTCTAGAAGGTGTAAGTCAACTACCCTGGCCAGCAAGATCTCCGGATCTGTCCCCCATTGAGCATGTTTGGGTCTGGATGAAGCGTCGTCTCACGCGGTCTGCACGTCCAGCACGAACGCTGGTCCAACTGAGGCGCCAGGTGGAAATGGCATGGCAAGCCGTTCCACAGGACTACATCCAGCATCTCTACGATCGTCTCCATGGGAGAATAGCAGCCTGCATTGCTGCGAAAGGTGGATATACACTGTACTAGTGCCGACATTGTGCATGCTCTGTTGCCTGTGTCTATGTGCCTGTGCTTCTGTCAGTGTGATCATGTGATGTATCTGACCCCAGGAATGTGTCAATAAAGTTTCCCCTTCCTGGGACAATGAATTCACGGTGTTCTTATTTCAATTTCCAGGAGTGTACTTTATAATGACCTACAGTGGCCTATATATCTATCATAATGCATATAGCAGTGGTTAGACATATCAGAAAAATAATGAGATGGCTACAAGCTCATTTTACATAGTAAACATCCTGACAAAATATTTAAGAAGGTAGTAAGAAATACTCATGTTATGGCTGCATGTGGCCATTATATAAAGGACACATATTAATGGAAGGTCACAGATTGGCTACAAGTGGCCGTTATAGAGTATGCATGAGAACACAGCTACCTAAAATTGTAGTGTAAATTTAAAGTTCCTGGCTCTCAATGGGCATTTGACATAAGTACTTACACAAACTCCTCATAATACGTCATGAACATTACATTGCTGGCTCTCAGTGGCCTTGTTTATGCAATACTGTGACATAATTACTTAAGAAATTCTAACAGTAAAATCAAGACATTAATGGCTCCAAGTGACTCGTTTTACATAGTGAACATCCTGACAAAGTATTTAAGAAAGTAGTTAGAAATACTCATGGTATGGCTGCATGGAATAAATGCGAAGTTAAGATAACTAAAGCAACTGTAGAGAAAATATCAGTAACAGGCTCTAAGTAGCCTTCCTACGCACATAAATACTGGTCTTAATAGGTATAAAATGACTGGGACTCCAAGTGGCCTAGTACATGAAATACATGCAAATCTTAATACCTAAAACAGTTGAATAGTTGTCAGTACTAACAGACAAGCAACACTGTGTGAAATAATCGATTAAATCAATGTGGGACGTACGACGAACGGATCCGTTAGGACAGTGCGGCGAAATCGGCATTAACGGTCTATGGCAAAAGACGATTGGCGCGAGTGCCTTTGCTAACAGCACGGACACTGCCTGCAGCGCCTCTCCTGGGCTCGTGACCATATCGGTTGGACCTTAGACAGTGGAAAACCATAGCTTGATCAGATGAGTTCCGATTTAAATAGATAAGAGCTGATGGTAGGGTTCGAGTGTGGCGCAGACCCTCAAAGGCATGGACCCAAGTTGTCAACAAGGCACTATGGGAGCTGGTGGTGGCTTTATAATGATGTGGGCTGTGCTGACATGGAGTGGACTGGGTTCTCTGGTTTAACTTTACAGGTCATTGACCAGAAATGGTTACGTTCGGCTACTTGGAGACCATTTGTAGCCATTCAAAGATTGGATTCTTGTGGATGACAATGCGACAAGTCGCCGGGCCACAGTTGTTCGCGATTGGTTTGAAGAACATTCAGGACATTTCGAGAGAATGATACGGCCGCACATATCGATCGACGTGAATCCCATCGAACATTTACGGGATATAGTAGACAGATCAGTCCGTGCACAAAATCTTACACCGGGAACACTTTCTCAATTATGGACGGCTGTAGCGGCGGCATGGTTCAGTATTTCTGCAGGAGGCCTCCAACGACTTGTTGAATCCATGCCACGTCGAGTTGCTGCACTGCGCCAGGCAAAAGCAGATCAGACAAGACATTAGGAGGTACAGTATCTCATAACTTTTGGCATCTCAGGTTACTGCAAGCGCTAGAAACTGCAACATGAGTTTCGAAATAACACAGTGTCAATAATGTTCCTCATATATCGTCTGCAAGAGAACGGCGACAATGGTTCCCTCCCGGCCTCCAACTTACTGTTCAGATCGCCAGGTGGTGCCAAGATTGCTGCATCTGCCTGCGCTGCTGCTGTTGATTTATGCTCGAGCCGACTATCACGCTTTATTACGGGCGCTTAGTGATGCAATCAGCCACGCTCTTGTTCGCGGCCGCCGACAGAGACAGCAGGTCGTCAGCGATTTCGGCAGCGCGGCGGCACGTACGGTACTCACTGATACTCGACTGAAGTTCGCCGCCGCAGTTGTGGTGTCAGTGTGCTCTTACAGAAATTTAAATGACCTACGAGTTGGTGTCCAGAAGTTCCTTAATGTACACTTTCACCAAAAGTATCGGCACACTTATTAGTGGACACTGATATGGGTGTGTCCACTCTTCGCATTTTTGACGCCGTGAACTCTGCTGAGGATATTTTCAGTGAGGTGTCTGAATGTCCCTGGGGGAGTGGCTGTCCTTTCTTCCTGAAGCGCAGGAAGATAGCTACCACCTTCAGCAACACGAAGTATTCTGTGTCGTCTGCGTTAGCGGATGTTTAACAGATTGATTAGCAATTTTCCTTACTGGAGCTAGATGAAAATAAGGAAACACAACGAGAAATGCATGCTTGAACATAAACGCAGGTGCTAGTCAAGCTTGCAGGTTGCTCTCGCCCACGAACGGCACCTGTGAAGTATCCTTAATACGTTGCAAGTATCAGTCGTAGCCATAACAGAGCTTTGTGTTGTTATGAGTGCAGTGTCGGAGATAAATGAATTCTAACACGGCAAACTGTTTTTTTCTCGTTTGGTTTGTGCTTCTGTAACCAAAGTAGCCGAAGTGTCTGGTGTTTCAAGAGGTACTAAACTGAAGCTCACAAAGAAACTGGTATAGGCATGCGTAATCAAATGTAGAGGTATGTACTCGTAAACAGGCAGAATACGGCGCTGTGGGCGGCAACGCCAATGTAAGACAACAAATGTCTGGCGAAGTTGTTAGATCGGTTACTGCTGCTACAATCGCAGTTTATCAAGATAAGTGTTTGAACGTGGTGTTACAGTCGGCCCACGAGCGATGGGACACAGCATTCCGAGGTAGCGATGAAGTGGGGATTTCCCGTACGATCACTTCGCCGTGAATATCAGGAATCCGGTAAAACATGAAATCTCCGACATCGCTGCGGCTGGAAAAAGATCTTGCAAGGACGGGACCAACGACGATTGACGATAATCTTTAAACGTGACAGAAGTGTAATCTTTCCGCGAATTGCTGCAAATTTCAATGCTGGGTCATCAACAAGTGTCAGCGTGCGAACCATTCAACGAAAGTTCATCGATATGCGCTTTTGGTGTCGAAGGCCCACTCGTATTCCCTTGATGACTGCTCAACACAAAGCCTTACGCCTCGCCTGGGCATGTCAACACCGACATTGGACTGTTGATGACTGGAAACATGTTGCTTGATCGGACGAGTCTCGTTTCAAACTGTATCGAGTGGATGGACGTGTACGGGTATGGATACAATCTCATGAATCCATGGACCCTGCATGTCAGCAGGGGACTGTTCAAGCTGGTGGAGGCTATGTAATGATGTGGGGCGTGTGTAGTTGGAGTGATATGGGACTCCGGCTATGTCCAGACACTACTTTGACAGGTGACACATTAGGAAGCATCCTGTCTGATCATCTGCGCCCATTCATGTCCATTGTGCATTCCGATGGACTTGGGCAATTCCAGCAGGACAATGAGACATCCCACACGTCCGGAATTGCTACAGAGTGGCTCCAGGAACACTCCTCTGAGTTTAAACGCATCCGCTGGCCACGTAACTCCCCAGACATGAGCGTTATTGTGCATATCTGGAATGCCTTACAACGCCCTATTCAGAAGAGATCTCCACACCCTCGTACTCTTACGGATTTATGAACAACCCTGCAAGATTCATGATGTCAATTCCATCCGGCAGTACTTCGGACGTTAGTCGAGTCAATGCCACGTCTTGTTGTGGCACTTCCGCGTGCTCGCGGGGGGCCTACACCAAATTAGGCAGATGTATTAGTTTCTCTTGCTCTTCATTGTACAGCGAAGATTTGTATCGCGTACAAGTAAAGCAAAAAACATCACTCACTAAGTCACAACGCGGACGAAAGTGTATGTTGAGTGATCGTGACAGAGGGTCATTGAAGAACATTGTAACGAAAAATAAGGGGCCGTCAGCATCAAAATAACGCGAAGGAAGCTTCATAAGCAGAGGATTGCAGGGTTAGCTGGAAATCCAAAACCATTCGTCAGTGATGTAAGTTCCCGTAACAGGAAGACACGGTGCCGATGTCACAGAACCTGGACTGTGGAGCAGTGGGAGAAAGGCATTTGGCCAGATGAGTCTTGATTCATACTGTCTCCAACTTCTGACCTAGTTTAAGTCCTGGCAGTGAAACATGGCGTGTATTTGTTGATGGTTTGTGCAGCCATATCATGATATTGCAGGGATCCCCATGGTTGCTCTGCAAGGCCGCATTGCTGGCAAAAATTATGTGACAATTTTGGGTATCAGGTCTATCACTTAGTACAATGTTTGTTCCCTAATGGTGATGATGTGTTCCAAGACGGCAGGGCAAATGTTTAAACAGCTCGCATCGTCCAGGAGTGATTTCGTGAGGAGGAGAATGAATTATCGCATCTCCCCTGACCGTAACAGATACTAGATCTCAACATTATTGAGCCTTTGGGGCCTGCTTTGGAGAGAAGAGTGAGTGAGCGCTGTCCACCTCCATCATAGTTACCTGAACATGCCATTATTTTTCAGGAAGAATTGTATAAGATTCACTTCAAAACCATACAGGACCTGTATTTATACATTCCGAGATGAATGGAAACAGTTTTGAATGCCTACTGGCTTTCTTGACCATTTTGGGCATGGTAATGCGTTGTGTTTTTCGTGTTTCAATATTTTTGTCTAACCCCTGTATCTTTCAAGACATTACATTATATGAGACACAATTACAAATGTTTACTAAATGTTTCGTCCGCTCATTGTTTTACAACAGCCTTGGTTTAGTTTCATATTCCGTGCTACAAATCTGTACCGCATCTGAAGACGACCATCTCTATAGCGCGCATTCACAATCCCTGTCAAAATTTGTACCGTAGCAACTAATCGGTACGAGCAGCTCACGTGCTTAGGTTGTCAGTACTGGAAAACAGACAATAAGACACTCCCCCTCGCACATCCGCTAATCCTGCAGTGGTCACGCCGCTTACCCTTCTGCCTCAGGTAAACGACTGCCTTTACTTACCTCACAGCCGAAACTACTTCAGTTACATTATGCGCGTTTTAAAATACTACTGTCTCTGTATTTTTATTTGTTATTAGGGAAGAACTACACTCTTCAGAAGCTCCGAAAGTTGACTGACGTTTTTGGATTCGGCTATTACTAGATGCACATTATTATGAAATACGGCTGAGAACCGCAGTCTGCAGGAATACCTTTATAAGGCAGCATGCTGCCTGCAGGCCGCAGTTTGGCGATCGCTGTACCAAAGGGAAAGATGTAGAAGCTCTTGACCAAGTATCACGGACCGTATCAGGTCGTGGAAATGGCCCCACCAGTTAATGTCGGTAAATTTCCTGCCAAATCGTCTATCGGGTAAAATCATCATACCCAAGTACATAGTACAATTTATGGCAATTTGACATTTTCGCATGCTGTCGTCATAGTGTTTCAGTTTTAATGGCCAACATAGAATGTAAAATTTCTTAACTACATATGTGTACACAGGGTCTCCTAAAACTTGAGGATCGGATTCGCACAAATCGTATGGGATCCTGAACTGTGTATTTTGTACTCCAAATACTGAGGCTGATAGTCATCACTTTGAACAGCTGTTATGAGCTTAAGTTATTGCAGTATGCAACAAGTAGTTTTTTCATTTGTTTACATAAATTATTCATTTTTGATCATCAGTTTCTCAACTCAATTTTGAATCCTCTGCCCTCTGTACAAGTTTCACCTTAAAGGTTCTGAACACTCTGTACATGTATATCTGAGGTCTTCACAGTTTTTTCTGGCTGCAGGAAACGATAAACACATATGCCCCCCCCCTCCCCCCCTGAGGAGAAGACAACAGAATAGAATGAGATCTTCTACGGTGAACTGGAGCAAGCTTATCGGCAGTGTCCAAAAATAGAAATAAACATGGTGATAGGAGACATTGTAACGATACAGGTATCATTACATCACTAAGCAGTATGTTTGTTAGCAGAATTACTAACTTTCGATCGGGTAAATTGTTCGTCTTTATGTGTCATAACTGTCGAAAGTTTGGCACAGAGGAAGCAGTGGTCCACTGGCATTGAAAGAGGCGCTGTGTGAGACACGCCAAATGTAGATGCTCATGCCATCTACCGGTTTCAATGACGCAATCTGGTTGCAAAAACGGATGGTTTATGAACCACTATAACGTGCTGCCATCTCGTGATGGAAATGGCAGACAACCAACTTTACACATTTAATGAACTACACACTTCAAAAAAAGTTTATCACCTCGGTTCAGAGAGTTCCGGAA
The DNA here is from genome assembly GCF_023864275.1 of Schistocerca cancellata. Lineage (NCBI taxonomy): Eukaryota > Metazoa > Arthropoda > Insecta > Orthoptera > Acrididae > Schistocerca > Schistocerca cancellata. The sequence goes on along the minus strand of NC_064631.1, from coordinate 467,436,818 downwards.
CCTGTACAGAAAACTGGAATACAGATCAACATAAACATCATTTCCGCTCTTTTTATTGCTCATGAAAACCGCACGTTGCGTGTTGTACCACCACACAGCGAGACCTTCAGAGGTTTGGTCCAGATTGCTGAACACACCGATACCTCTAATAGCCAGTAGCAAGTCCTCTTGCATTGATGCATGCCTGTATTCGTCGAGGCATACTATCCACAGTTGGTCCAGATTGTCCCTCACATCAATGGCTATTCGGCGTAGATCCCTCAGAGTGGTTGGTGGGGCATGTCGTCCATAAACAGCCCTTTTCAATCTATCACAGGCATGTTTGATAGGTTTCATGTCTGGGGAACATGCTGGCCACTCCAGTTGCGCGATATTGTTATCCTGAAGGAAATCATTCACAAGATGTGCATGATGGGGGCAAGAACTGTCGTCCATGAAGATGAATTCCTCGCCAATATTCTGCTGATATGGTTGCACTATCGGTCTGAATATGGCATTCACATATTGTACAGCCGTTACAGCACCTTCCATGACCACCAGCAGCGTACGTTGGCCTCACATAATGCCACCCCAAAACAGTAGAGAATCTCCACCTTGCTGCACTCACTGGACATTGTGTCTCAGGTGTTCTGCCTGGCTGGGTTGCCTCGAAACATGTCTCCAAAGATTGTCTGGTTGAAGGCATATGCGACACTTATTGGTGAAGAGAACGTGATGCCAGTCCTGAGTGGTCCATTCTGCATGTTGTTGGGCCCATCTGTACCGTACTCCATGGTGTTGTGGTTGCAAAGATGGACCTCGCCACGGACGTCAGAAGTAAAGTGGCGCATCATACAGCCTATTGCGCACAGGTTTGAGTCGTAACACAACGTCCTATGGCTACACGAAAAGCATTATCCAACGTGGTAGCTTTACTGTTAGGGTTTCTCTGAACCATAATCTAATGCAGTAGTAGCCCTTGGGCGCCCTAGCGAGGCATGTCATCGACAGTTCCTGACTCTCTGTGTCTCCTCCATTTCCGAACAACATCACTTTGATTCACTATGAGATGCCTGGACACTTTCCATTTTGAGAGCCCTTCCTGGCAGAAAGTAACAATGCGGATGTGATCGAACCTCGGTATGGACCGTCTAGGCATGGTTGAACTACAGACAACTTGAGCCATGTACCTCCTTCCTGGTGGAATGACTGGAACTGATTGGCTGTCAGACCCCCCATCTAATAGGCGCTGTTCATGCATGGTTGTTTACATCCCGGGAGGGGGGGGGGGGTTAGTGACATCTCTGAACAGTCAAAGTGACTGTGTCTTTGATACAATATCCACAGTCAACGTCTATCTTCAGGGGTTCTGGGAACCAGGGTGATGCAAAACCTTTTTTCATGTGTGTTTATTTTGTTAAAACGCTTAGAATCTTAAAACGACTGTAGAGGTATGTATTGAGTATTATAAACGGTCATGGCTTTAGAAATAAGAACTAAGAGAATTCCCGCATATTAATCTGAGTAGTGGTATCCCACCCTTTTTGAGAAGATTGTCGAGGTAGTCAGTAGTAGCGTGAGCATAGTGTGTATGTATGGTGCTTGCATGGTAAGAATCGAGCACTGGTAAAACTTGCCTTGGATGACTGCTGAATGATGCTACTATTTTATAAAAGTTGCAGCTAAACTGTGTGTTAAGAAGAAGAGGTTTGCTCTGACTTACTGTGGAGTAAAAAGCTATTTGTATTGTGGATCATGGGGCTCTGCAAGGTGAAAGAGATGTGTTATGGGCTACACGTACAACTGAAGATCCTGTAGCATTCAGAGCCACAAGTAGTAAACTGCAATTTCACATTTCAGTAGCGTTTGTTGAAGAGGCTTTGACATAGGTCACCATCATGTGAAATGCAACATGTAACATCTTATTTTAAATGTGCTAACATAAAGTTGACTTTGAGCAGGTAAGCCTTATTAGCAAAACATGCAGAACCATAATGCGAAGTTGAGTAATACTGTACTTCTTATTTATAAAGCAAATACTTATTCATGTGTTTATTGATGTATTTAAAAATAACATCCTTATAATTTCAGTGTTGTAAACCAAAGTTTTTTATCATGTTAAAAACTGGTATTTATTTGAATACAATATCGTTTGCTGACTTACACTAAGGTTTCATATAAAGGGTGTTTCTGTAAGCACGTGCAAAACTGTAACAGGACATAGAGAGTGCTCCACTGAACAACTTGAGGCAAGGAACCTGGGGTCAGAGAAGCCAGCTTAAGGAGATGTGGAAGTAAACTTGCCTACCGCTTCATCATTCATTACTGTTCCCCAGCTTAAATAAACTAACATGCATACAAATTTACATGTGCTGTACTGTTTATTTACATGTACAGTCTTTATTTCCTACAAGGAAACAAGGAGGACAAGCCTGATTACTCAGAAGTCTTGGTGCAGGTTTTATTTATTTTACTTGTTCATAAGATGGCTCTGTTGTATTGTATTTACGTTGTCCCATGACACAACATCCTATGAATCAACAACAGACCCATCCATTACTCAGTGCTATTTAGAGGCATACAGTACAATACGATGGAGCAGTACTGGTACAGTTTTGCAGAACTCACTGACCTGCACCTTGTGCATGGGGAGGTATGTTGCAAAGCTCTCGCTGCTGAAAGGCTGTACACAGAATGATTTTCTAACAGGCATCACGCATCTAGACAAGTGTTTATACCTCTCAAGTGATGAATGTGGGAGACTGGTTCATTATAAAGAAGAAATGATGGACCTGGCAATATGAGGACCACTCACACAAGCATTTTTGAAGAGGAGGTGCCGCAACATATTGCAGGAGCCCCGTCGTATTGCTAGCGAAACAGGCACTTCACATATTAGCATGTGGGGAGTACTCTATGAAGAACAATTACACCCATGTCACCCACAACAAGTTCATGCAGTGCTTGTGACTGACTTTGCACAAAGCTTGACATTGCATCAGTGGTTGCTCCAACAATGGACTGATCAAAGAGATTTCCTCCAAATCATTCTGTTTAATGATGATGTCTCATTTAATCATGATAATACTTCAAACAGCAAGGATAGTCATGGTGGGCTGAGGAAAACCCTCACTCTGTCGTGGAGTCACACCATCCAGTATGTTTCTCTGTGAATACCTGGGCAGACATTGTAGGCGACAATTTCATTGAGCCACATCTTCTACCTGGCCATCTGTACTTGAGGTTCATACAAAGAGTTCTACCTGAGTTGTCCGTTGTTCGAGAATGTACCCTTGGCTGTTCATGAGAGGATGCGGATACAACATGATGCTGCACTGCCTCATGTCAGTGTGGATGTCTGCAACTATCTCAGTGCTGTAATTTTTGGTCACTAAATTTGAATGGAAGGTCCTATTCCATGGCATGTGAGTTCACCTGACCTGAATCCCCTTGATTATTTACTATGAAAATATCTAAAGTCACTTGTGTGTGAGACCCAGTGGATACGGAGATGGAATTATTTTCCAGAATTGTAGCTGCCTGTGATGTGATTCAAAACACACTAGGGCTATTTGTCAGGAGGCTTCAGATCTTTTTCGCTGATATCATGCTTGCACTGAAGTTGATCACCATGGGTTTCAGCACATTTTGTAAGATACAGTACAAATGGTACGTTCATTGTGTCAGTGATGGTATTTGGACTTAACTGCAAGTAATGTAATTAAGAAAGTACACACTATTCTGATTTTATCCTGTTATCTCCTTAAGCTGGCTTCTTCGACCCCCAGGTTCCCTACCTCAAATTGTTCAGTGGAGCATCCTCCATAACCTGTATTAATTATAAATCAGCCAGATTTTGCAGTGGATGCTGTGTGTCACCGTTACTGTTGAGAAGAAGGCACAACAAGGTAAAGTGAAACTTCTACTTCTTTTCATTAGAAAACTGTGGTAACTTATGTACTTTGCAAATTGAAACCAGTGGCAAGTGAGGAAACCTGAGCTTTCATTAATTAATTTCAGTTATAGGTGGTAACTGAAACCCATAATGTAATTTCTGATTACATATTCCTAACTGACTTGCGCTTTTCTGTACCTTTTCTGAAGTATGTTTATAATAGTAACATTAAGTATTTTAGCACCACAGTAGATAAGTGTCTCCAGTGGTTATCAGGTTATTCTTAAAAGCTTATTATGTTAATTTTAATGATAAGTGCAGTGATATTTAAAGCAATTACATATTTGTGACTATAGGCACATTAATATTAGGAGTTCCTGTGAATTTCAGTGATCTATGTTGAACTAAGATCCTGTATAATCATCACCTCAAAGGCAGTTCACAATAAAATTACTAAGTTTCCTCTACAGTTGTTTGCTGTTAGCATCTGTTTACTATCATTCAAACTAATTTGTGTATATCTAAAAACAAAGATGATGTAACTTACCAAACAAAAGCACAGGCATGTTGATAGACACACAAACAAACACAAACATACACATAAAATTCACAACCAACGGTTGCTCCATCAGGAAAGAGGGAAGGAGAGGGAAAGACGAAAGGATGTGGGTTTTCCCTCTCCTTCCCTCTTTCCTGATGAAGCAACCATTGGTTGCGAAAGCCTGAATTTTATGTGTATGTTTATGTTTGTTTGTGTGTCTATCAACATGCCAGCGCTTTTGTTTGGTAAGTTACATCATCTTTGTTTTTAGATATATTTTTCCCATATGGAATGTTTCCCTCTATTATAAACTAATTTGTGTGGTAGACTGCAGACTTCACAGGCAAAAGAGAGTGACCAGACATCACATAGCAGAGCATCTATTGCACACGACTGTCTCCCATAATTTACGAGTCTGATTGCCACACATAGTTAATAAAGAAATTATTACATCCTAATTAGTATAAAATAAATTAAACCAAATGGGGATGTCACAGTATGAATGATAAGGTAGGGCAGGCGCAGGTCTTCTCCCCTACCATTGGTAAATAAAGCACTATAAAGAAAGTAACAACAATGGACTCTGCTTGAAAAATTTTGTAGCATCACTTAACATGATAGTTTCCAGAACATGGTGCCAGCATAAGAAATGACCTGCATGTCACCGGACAACAGAAATAGGAACCAAATTGATCATATATTGATAGATACCAGGCATGGCTTTGATGACTGCTTTGATGACTGCCAGTTTCACAGAGCTAATATGAACTCTGATCATTACATCCTCAAACAAAAATTAGAGAGAGAATTTCAAAAGCTCATCAAGTTAAGAGAGTATAGTATAGTATCTCAGAAATTAAGAGCTGAGGGAAGTTTCAACAACTGGTTATTAATTTGAAAATTAGATTGACAGAAATCCTGCAGAAATATACTCATAAGATAAATGAGCAATGGAATAAAATCTGAAATGAAATACAGGCTGCAGCAGAGGAAGTGGTTGGTATGGAACAACAGACCAGAAGTAACAAATTGTACAAAGAAGAGTGTGAGGAGGCAACAAGAACAAGGAATGAAGTACGTAAAAACATACTGGTCAGAAGAACAAGAATGGTTGTCGACGACTACAGAGAAAAAATGGATGCAGAAAAGTGGATTATGGAAAGCAAGGAAGTGAAGCTTTTTCGAAAGGCAGTTGCAGGATACTGAATTACTGCATAATGCTAATGAAAGCAGGAAATTATGCAGAAGGGTCAATAACCTTAGAAAGGAATTTCAACCAAAAACAACACAATTTAGAAGAAAAAAATAGTGAGCCAATAGCATCACAGGAAGGTGTGTTATATCATTGGGCAGAGTACTTTAAGGAATTATCATAATCAGATATGCTCAAGGATGGGAACTAACTGAAAACCAATAAGTGGAAGAAGAGAAAAATGGGAATCCCTCGATGCAAGAGATTTGGCTAGCAATAAAGAAACTAGCCAACAATAAGCCACCTGCCCATGTCAATCTGCCAACTAAGCTTATTAAGAATGGTGGAGAGCATATGCTTGGATACATGCATGCCCTGATCTTAGATACATTGAATCTTAGATATATGGACACAAAAAATCATTCCAGGTGATTGGAATATTGATGTGATATGTGCAATATATACAGAAGGTGACACCCTGGAATTTACAAACTGTAGAGAATTACATTACTAAACACTGCATAATGGTATAAAATATTCTTCTCCTTGCTTTGTACCCCTGTACAACCTTTCACAGGAAAAGCAGATGGGAAGCTATAGATCTGGTAAATCAACTATTGACCAAATATCCATCCTGAGACAGATACTAGAAAGAACAGGGGAGTACAATATAAAAACACATCATATATTTGTTGATTTTAAAGTAGCATATGACACCATAAAAAGAAATAAGCTTATTGAAGCCATGAATGAAATGGGCATAGCATAACATTTAATATGCCTCAAAAGTTTTACTATGGAAAAAGTAGTACGTAAAGCACAGATACAAGGAAAGCTAACTCCATGTTTTGAAACTAACTTTGGATAAATTTGGGGGCTGCACTCTTGTGTAGGCTTTTTAATATAGAACTAGAGAAGGTAATAAGAGCAGCTGAAATCAAACAGATACAATAGGCATTAGAATGGTGCAGCTTCTCAGATCTTTTTCGCTGATATCATGCTTGCACTGAAGTTGATCACCATGGGTTTCAGCACATTTTGTAAGATACAGTACAAATGGTACGTTCATTGTGTCAGTGATGGTATTTGGACTTAACTGCAAGTAATGTAATTAAGAAAGTACACACTATTCTGATTTTATCCTGTTATCTCCTTAAGCTGGCTTCTTCGACCCCCAGGTTCCCTACCTCAAATTGTTCAGTGGAGCATCCTCCATAACCTGTATTAATTATAAATCAGCCAGATTTTGCAGTGGATGCTGTGTGTCACCGTTACTGTTGAGAAGAAGGCACAACAAGGTAAAGTGAAACTTCTACTTCTTTTCATTAGAAAACTGTGGTAACTTATGTACTTTGCAAATTGAAACCAGTGGCAAGTGAGGAAACCTGAGCTTTCATTAATTAATTTCAGTTATAGGTGGTAACTGAAACCCATAATGTAATTTCTGATTACATATTCCTAACTGACTTGCGCTTTTCTGTACCTTTTCTGAAGTATGTTTATAATAGTAACATTAAGTATTTTAGCACCACAGTAGATAAGTGTCTCCAGTGGTTATCAGGTTATTCTTAAAAGCTTATTATGTTAATTTTAATGATAAGTGCAGTGATATTTAAAGCAATTACATATTTGTGACTATAGGCACATTAATATTAGGAGTTCCTGTGAATTTCAGTGATCTATGTTGAACTAAGATCCTGTATAATCATCACCTCAAAGGCAGTTCACAATAAAATTACTAAGTTTCCTCTACAGTTGTTTGCTGTTAGCATCTGTTTACTATCATTCAAACTAATTTGTGTATATCTAAAAACAAAGATGATGTAACTTACCAAACAAAAGCACAGGCATGTTGATAGACACACAAACAAACACAAACATACACATAAAATTCACAACCAACGGTTGCTCCATCAGGAAAGAGGGAAGGAGAGGGAAAGACGAAAGGATGTGGGTTTTCCCTCTCCTTCCCTCTTTCCTGATGAAGCAACCATTGGTTGCGAAAGCCTGAATTTTATGTGTATGTTTATGTTTGTTTGTGTGTCTATCAACATGCCAGCGCTTTTGTTTGGTAAGTTACATCATCTTTGTTTTTAGATATATTTTTCCCATATGGAATGTTTCCCTCTATTATAAACTAATTTGTGTGGTAGACTGCAGACTTCACAGGCAAAAGAGAGTGACCAGACATCACATAGCAGAGCATCTATTGCACACGACTGTCTCCCATAATTTACGAGTCTGATTGCCACACATAGTTAATAAAGAAATTATTACATCCTAATTAGTATAAAATAAATTAAACCAAATGGGGATGTCACAGTATGAATGATAAGGTAGGGCAGGCGCAGGTCTTCTCCCCTACCATTGGTAAATAAAGCACTATAAAGAAAGTAACAACAATGGACTCTGCTTGAAAAATTTTGTAGCATCACTTAACATGATAGTTTCCAGAACATGGTGCCAGCATAAGAAATGACCTGCATGTCACCGGACAACAGAAATAGGAACCAAATTGATCATATATTGATAGATACCAGGCATGGCTTTGATGACTGCTTTGATGACTGCCAGTTTCACAGAGCTAATATGAACTCTGATCATTACATCCTCAAACAAAAATTAGAGAGAGAATTTCAAAAGCACATCAAGTTAAGAGAGTATAGTATAGTATCTCAGAAATTAAGAGCTGAGGGAAGTTTCAACAACTGGTTATTAATTTGAAAATTAGATTGACAGAAATCCTGCAGAAATATACTCATAAGATAAATGAGCAATGGAATAAAATCTGAAATGAAATACAGGCTGCAGCAGAGGAAGTGGTTGGTATGGAACAACAGACCAGAAGTAACAAATTGTACAAAGAAGAGTGTGAGGAGGCAACAAGAACAAGGAATGAAGTACGTAAAAACATACTGGTCAGAAGAACAAGAATGGTTGTCGACGACTACAGAGAAAAAATGGATGCAGAAAAGTGGATTATGGAAAGCAAGGAAGTGAAGCTTTTTCGAAAGGCAGTTGCAGGATACTGAATTACTGCATAATGCTAATGAAAGCAGGAAATTATGCAGAAGGGTCAATAACCTTAGAAAGGAATTTCAACCAAAAACAACACAATTTAGAAGAAAAAAATAGTGAGCCAATAGCATCACAGGAAGGTGTGTTATATCATTGGGCAGAGTACTTTAAGGAATTATCATAATCAGATATGCTCAAGGATGGGAACTAACTGAAAACCAATAAGTGGAAGAAGAGAAAAATGGGAATCCCTCGATGCAAGAGATTTGGCTAGCAATAAAGAAACTAGCCAACAATAAGCCACCTGCCCATGTCAATCTGCCAACTAAGCTTATTAAGAATGGTGGAGAGCATATGCTTGGATACATGCATGCCCTGATCTTAGATACATTGAATCTTAGATATATGGACACAAAAAATCATTCCAGGTGATTGGAATATTGATGTGATATGTGCAATATATACAGAAGGTGACACCCTGGAATTTACAAACTGTAGAGAATTACATTACTAAACACTGCATAATGGTATAAAATATTCTTCTCCTTGCTTTGTACCCCTGTACAACCTTTCACAGGAAAAGCAGATGGGAAGCTATAGATCTGGTAAATCAACTATTGACCAAATATCCATCCTGAGACAGATACTAGAAAGAACAGGGGAGTACAATATAAAAACACATCATATATTTGTTGATTTTAAAGTAGCATATGACACCATAAAAAGAAATAAGCTTATTGAAGCCATGAATGAAATGGGCATAGCATAACATTTAATATGCCTCAAAAGTTTTACTATGGAAAAAGTAGTATGTAAAGCACAGATACAAGGAAAGCTAACTCCATGTTTTGAAACTAACTTTGGATAAATTTGGGGGCTGCACTCTTGTGTAGGCTTTTTAATATAGAACTAGAGAAGGTAATAAGAGCAGCTGAAATCAAACAGATACAATAGGCATTAGAATGGTGCAGCTTCTCAGATCTTTTTCGCTGATATCATGCTTGCACTGAAGTTGATCACCATGGGTTTCAGCACATTTTGTAAGATACAGTACAAATGGTACGTTCATTGTGTCAGTGATGGTATTTGGACTTAACTGCAAGTAATATAATTAAGAAAGTACACACTATTCTGATTTTATCCTGTTATCTCCTTAAGCTGGCTTCTTCGACCCCCAGGTTCCCTACCTCAAATTGTTCAGTGGAGCATCCTCCATAACCTGTATTAATTATAAATCAGCCAGATTTTGCAGTGGATGCTGTGTGTCACCGTTACTGTTGAGAAGAAGGCACAACAAGGTAAAGTGAAACTTCTACTTCTTTTCATTAGAAAACTGTGGTAACTTATGTACTTTGCAAATTGAAACCAGTGGCAAGTGAGGAAACCTGAGCTTTCATTAATTAATTTCAGTTATAGGTGGTAACTGAAACCCATAATGTAATTTCTGATTACATATTCCTAACTGACTTGCGCTTTTCTGTACCTTTTCTGAAGTATGTTTATAATAGTAACATTAAGTATTTTAGCACCACAGTAGATAAGTGTCTCCAGTGGTTATCAGGTTATTCTTAAAAGCTTATTATGTTAATTTTAATGATAAGTGCAGTGATATTTAAAGCAATTACATATTTGTGACTATAGGCACATTAATATTAGGAGTTCCTGTGAATTTCAGTGATCTATGTTGAACTAAGATCCTGTATAATCATCACCTCAAAGGCAGTTCACAATAAAATTACTAAGTTTCCTCTACAGTTGTTTGCTGTTAGCATCTGTTTACTATCATTCAAACTAATTTGTGTATATCTAAAAACAAAGATGATGTAACTTACCAAACAAAAGCACAGGCATGTTGATAGACACACAAACAAACACAAACATACACATAAAATTCACAACCAACGGTTGCTCCATCAGGAAAGAGGGAAGGAGAGGGAAAGACGAAAGGATGTGGGTTTTCCCTCTCCTTCCCTCTTTCCTGATGAAGCAACCATTGGTTGCGAAAGCCTGAATTTTATGTGTATGTTTATGTTTGTTTGTGTGTCTATCAACATGCCAGCGCTTTTGTTTGGTAAGTTACATCATCTTTGTTTTTAGATATATTTTTCCCATATGGAATGTTTCCCTCTATTATAAACTAATTTGTGTGGTAGACTGCAGACTTCACAGGCAAAAGAGAGTGACCAGACATCACATAGCAGAGCATCTATTGCACACGACTGTCTCCCATAATTTACGAGTCTGATTGCCACACATAGTTAATAAAGAAATTATTACATCCTAATTAGTATAAAATAAATTAAACCAAATGGGGATGTCACAGTATGAATGATAAGGTAGGGCAGGCGCAGGTCTTCTCCCCTACCATTGGTAAATAAAGCACTATAAAGAAAGTAACAACAATGGACTCTGCTTGAAAAATTTTGTAGCATCACTTAACATGATAGTTTCCAGAACATGGTGCCAGCATAAGAAATGACCTGCATGTCACCGGACAACAGAAATAGGAACCAAATTGATCATATATTGATAGATACCAGGCATGGCTTTGATGACTGCTTTGATGACTGCCAGTTTCACAGAGCTAATATGAACTCTGATCATTACATCCTCAAACAAAAATTAGAGAGAGAATTTCAAAAGCACATCAAGTTAAGAGAGTATAGTATAGTATCTCAGAAATTAAGAGCTGAGGGAAGTTTCAACAACTGGTTATTAATTTGAAAATTAGATTGACAGAAATCCTGCAGAAATATACTCATAAGATAAATGAGCAATGGAATAAAATCTGAAATGAAATACAGGCTGCAGCAGAGGAAGTGGTTGGTATGGAACAACAGACCAGAAGTAACAAATTGTACAAAGAAGAGTGTGAGGAGGCAACAAGAACAAGGAATGAAGTACGTAAAAACATACTGGTCAGAAGAACAAGAATGGTTGTCGACGACTACAGAGAAAAAATGGATGCAGAAAAGTGGATTATGGAAAGCAAGGAAGTGAAGCTTTTTCGAAAGGCAGTTGCAGGATACTGAATTACTGCATAATGCTAATGAAAGTAGGAAATTATGCAGAAGGGTCAATAACCTTAGAAAGGAATTTCAACCAAAAACAACACAATTTAGAAGAAAAAAATAGTGAGCCAATAGCATCACAGGAAGGTGTGTTATATCATTGGGCAGAGTACTTTAAGGAATTATCATAATCAGATATGCTCAAGGATGGGAACTAACTGAAAACCAATAAGTGGAAGAAGAGAAAAATGGGAATCCCTCGATGCAAGAGATTTGGCTAGCAATAAAGAAACTAGCCAACAATAAGCCACCTGCCCATGTCAATCTGCCAACTAAGCTTATTAAGAATGGTGGAGAGCATATGCTTGGATACATGCATGCCCTGATCTTAGATACATTGAATCTTAGATATATGGACACAAAAAATCATTCCAGGTGATTGGAATATTGATGTGATATGTGCAATATATACAGAAGGTGACACCCTGGAATTTACAAACTGTAGAGAATTACATTACTAAACACTGCATAATGGTATAAAATATTCTTCTCCTTGCTTTGTACCCCTGTACAACCTTTCACAGGAAAAGCAGATGGGAAGCTATAGATCTGGTAAATCAACTATTGACCAAATATCCATCCTGAGACAGATACTAGAAAGAACAGGGGAGTACAATATAAAAACACATCATATATTTGTTGATTTTAAAGTAGCATATGACACCATAAAAAGAAATAAGCTTATTGAAGCCATGAATGAAATGGGCATAGCATAACATTTAATATGCCTCAAAAGTTTTACTATGGAAAAAGTAGTATGTAAAGCACAGATACAAGGAAAGCTAACTCCATGTTTTGAAACTAACTTTGGATAAATTTGGGGGCTGCACTCTTGTGTAGGCTTTTTAATATAGAACTAGAGAAGGTAATAAGAGCAGCTGAAATCAAACAGATACAATAGGCATTAGAATGGTGCAGCTTCTGGCATTTGCAGATGATGTGGATATTATTGCAAGAACAGAATTAGCTGCTAAACAAACATTTAGGGCACTGGTGACAGCAGCAATAGAAATGGGACTGGAAATGAATATCAATAAAACCAGAGAGATGTGAATAATGTGACCAGAACTGAATGCAATGTTAAACCTTGACCAGGCACAAATAGAACATATGAGGGAATTTGTCTGTCTGGGAACATTAGAGAATAATGTTAGTATGGAAATAAAGTGGCATATCTACCTAGCAAATAAATGCTATTATGGGCTGACCCCAGAGCTGAAGACCATAAATCTGTCCAGAAGAACAAAGTGTCAGCTGTATAAAACTTTTATATATATATTATTGACCTATGGCTCAGAAACATGGACACTACCAGAAGAGTGTGATTGGATGTTTCAAATGAAAAGAGTTATTCAAAATCTATGGGGCAACTAATGAAGATAGAGTAGGGCGTAGTTGATATAATTTTGAACTCAAAAGATTACATAAAGATCTTGAAGACTTGAAGCTCATTATAAAAAACTGCCTGAAATGGTTTGGCCATGATTTTTGCATGTAATATGAGAACTAAACAAACATAGCACTGCCACAAAACCCAGTGGGACAAAAAAGCATGGAAAGACCGAGACTTTGATACTTGGGTGACATACAAGAAGATTTAAAAATTACTGATGTCAGAGGATGGAGACACAAGACATTGGATGGGGATGAATGGAATGATGTCCTAGAGCAGGCCAGTCATGGGCTGCAGTGCCAGGAAGATGAAGAAGAAGAAGATGATGATGATGATGAAACCACAAAATTGATGGCAGTCTTTTGTTTAGTCTTATAGTTCATAACTGCATTTTAATTCAAAGGAATTATAAGTGACAGGAGGTTTAAACATATTTCTATGTACATCCCAAGATAATTTTGTTAATTGCTTGGATACACTGTTAACTCTCTGAATAAACTTTGGAATAAATTTTTATTTAGTTAATTTGCCTTTGCATCATATACAATGTTCCCTGCTCTGTTTTCATTTGTTTATTTATTATTTTTCTCATCATAACCAAAAGTGGGCAAAGAGAGTATGTCATCAATGCCCATTGTTGGAACATTTAAATGTAGTATCTCAGTTTATATTTTTATGCACTCTAATTGTGTTGACCATGTAGTCATAGTGACTACTGTAATTGCAAATAAATTATGTTTACCCTTGGCTTATATCATATGTGCAAATAATGTTCTAAAAACTGATTCTTGCACCAAATAAATAAAACTGATGTTTGTATGAGCATGTTTCAACTATGGGTAAATGGAAGGGATTTGTGCATGCTTTTGGTTCTTGATCACAAGACTTATGACAGAGGATCTGCAGGTATGGATCAGTATTTCAGGGGATGGAATCTCAAACCAACCAATTGAAGGCAAAAGTAACAAGCATGCAAACTGCTGTGTACAGATAAGGTCAAAAATACACCCATGGAAAGTGAAAAATGAATGCACTGATGCAATTGAATATAATCCACTATACTTGCACTGGACACCACTAGAGGGCGGTGCATGCGATGATCAAAGGCGCAGCACTGCTAACACACCAGGAGCTGGATTATCGGCCATGGAATGTTGCTAACTGTGCAGTGTTTGGTCACCGCCAGATCCAGTGGCAGCCAGTTTGCCATGGCATACAGAGCTTGTCTGTGTCTGAAACATTGTTAGCATACCACGACAGCACATATGTGAACCATTTGTGCTACTGGCAGTTTGAGTGAGGGCATATAGTGGGCCTGCAGGAGGCCAGGTGGAATACCGCAGATTTGGGCGACACATGGGGTGTGAGATCTCCACAGCATTGTCACCAGTGGTCAGCGGAAGATGCTGATGCTTGTTGAACTGGGTCTGGACAGTGACAACATATGCCAAGACTGTCGCATCCTATGAAGTGCTGTACTGGACCATACTGTCACTTCACAATAACTTAGGAATACTGTTGCTCCAGGGTTATCAGTGAGAACCATTTGTAACCATCTCCACGAAGCAGGGCTAAGGTCCTATATACTGTTAGGACTTCAGCCCACCTCCAGTGGTGTTGTAATAGGCATTTGTGGAAGGACAAATTGAAATGTGTTGTCTTCAGTAATGAGAGTCACTTCTGCCTTGGTGCCAATGGTGATTGTATGCATGTGTGGCATCATGCAGGTGAGTGCCAAAATCAGCAGTGTATATGACAGAGGCACAAAGGGCCAGCACCCAGCATCATGGGGTGGGGAGAAATATCCTACACTGGCCATACTCCTTTGGTGAACATCCAGGGGACATTGAACAGTGCATGGCACATTCAAACCATCATCCAACCCATCATGTTACCATTCATGGACCATCAAGCTCATGTGCTTTTCCAACAGGACAGTGCTGTATACCATGCCACCTAACATGCTCTTGCAGATGTACGTCAACTATATTGGCCAGCATGATCCCCAGATGTGTCCCCCATTGAGCTGTTTCAAACTGAATGAAACACCATCTTGTGCAGTCTACATGTCTGGCACTAACTTTGGCCCAACTGAGGTACCAGGTGGAAACTGTGTGGCAGGCCACTCCGCAAGGTTACATTCAGCACCTCTAAGATCGGCACCATGGGGGAACTGCTGCCTGCATTGTTGCAAAAGGAGGGTATACATGGAACTAGTGCTGACTTTGTGCATACCCTGTTGACTGTACTCACATGTGTACAACTCTTCCTGTGTGATTGTTTGTTGTATACGTCCTCAAGAACGTGTAAATAAAATTTACCCCTGCTGAGGGGATGAATTCATGATGTTCATTTTTCATTTTCA
This sequence comes from Schistocerca cancellata, assembly GCF_023864275.1. Lineage (NCBI taxonomy): Eukaryota > Metazoa > Arthropoda > Insecta > Orthoptera > Acrididae > Schistocerca > Schistocerca cancellata. The sequence continues at coordinate 467,421,364 of NC_064631.1, read as the reverse complement.
AGGACTGTACAAATACATTACAGTCCAACAGCACTCAAAAATAACTGGGGATCACTTTTGATAGGTCATTTACCTACTGATACCATCTTTGGTAAACAGCTGCAAGCGGCAGTAATTATTTGCAGAGGCTAAATGGAATTTTATGGAAAGTTGATGCAAACATTCTGAGAACAACAGCACTGGCCTTGGTTTATTCATCAGATTAGCATTGTTCAGTCATAAGGTTAAACAAGTCCTGCAACCATGTCATAAGGGTTTTACCCGGTACACTTCTGTCTACAAATTTTTAGCAGTCCCTTGTGAAAATGAGTCTCACCCTATCTAAGAAAACAGCAAGCTATAGTTCAGCCACTGACAACAGCACAGAAGAACCAGAATCTCACCATGATTTATAGCAAGATTCTATAATCCAACTGAAATCTTTCCAACAAGCTGAGAGAACCGCTATGAGCCTGTTAGTCAGTACTTTCAGTCCCAAGGTTATAAGAAAATTGCAGTGGTCATTATCATTCCAGCAAGACTTCCTCTGAGTCAGAAAACTTCCAAGTTTCAAACTTCTTTGTGCCGCCTAGGAGACGGGATTGAGGATATCTTTGTAGGCAAGACAGAGCAAGGTGGAAGGTAATCAACAGAAGTAAAAGAAAATTAAAATCAGTCAATTCATATAAATCCTGGATGTAAGAGTTTTTAGGGCTACACACTGGAATGATCGCAGAGGCTCAGTTATAGGTAATGTAGGTGCAGACTTAGGTTCATTGTCAAGATCCTACTAACATGCAATCAATCTATAAAGGATACCGCTTACAAGATGCTCATGTATCCTATCCTAGACTATTGCCCAATTGTAGGTTTCATACTAGATAAGACTGACAGGGGATATTGAACATATAAGGAAAGATGACTTGAATGGTCACAGGTTTGCATGACCCGTGGGAGAGCATCAGAGAGAATACTGAAAGACTTGAACTGGCTGACACTTAAAAATAGATACCAATAATCCCACAAAACCTACTTACGAAATTTTAAAAACCAGTATTAAACCTCTACTGCATGCTACCTTTTTTAGGACACCAGTTTCAGTGAAAAAATATTTGAGGTATGGTCTGACATACAAATGCTATATAACCGGTTGAACATAGAAATACTTCACTTTTTCAGCTGCTTCCAAGGGTGTTTACTTACATTCAACCTTCAGTAAAGATCAGTATTTTAGGCACTTTCTGTCATCATAGTGATGGGAAACACAGTCTATCTCTATGCTGCCAGACCATGTGTGTAACCAGGTGATAACATCATGCATATAGGAGAGGCTCCCTTGACATTATATGTAATTTTATTGTGTGTAACTCCATGCAATAGAAGTTGTAAGTGAAGAATCAAGAGATATTGTTTTTCCCCATACATTTTGCTGGCGTATGGACCATGAAGACAAATTTTGACTAACTACAGCATGCACAGAGGCATTTTAGCTGTAATTCTTCCCACGCTCCATTCACAATTGGAAAGGCAAGAAACCCTAACATATGGGCCAGTGCTTAGTATCCCCTGCCATACACTTTGCAATAATTTGCAATGTATTTGCAGGTGTAGATGAGGATGTGTGACACTGTTGATGACTTTTTTTTTATTCATCTATGGATCTCTTTTTACAAGGATATAGGACATGTCAAAGTATTTACAAATTTAGATCAATTTAAAATAAGCTAATTCATATACACATATTTTTACAGACTTCTAGTTAGAGACAAGCATTAGATTTACTCCTGGTATACAATTCTCTTTTTTACAAATTGTGGTGTTGTTGTGGTCTTCAGTCCTGAGACTGGTTTGATGCAGCTCTCCATGCTACTCTATCCTGTGCAAGCTTCTTCATCTCCCAGTACCTACTGCAACTTACATCCTTCTGAATCTGCTTAGTGTATTCATCTCTTGGTCTCCCTCTACGATTTTTACCCTCCAATACTAAATTGGTGATCCCTTGATGCCTCAGAACATATCCTACCACCCGATCCCTTCTTCTGGTCAAGTTTTGCCACAAACTTCTCTTCTCCCCAATCCTATTCAATACTTCCTCATTAGTTATGTGGTCTACCCATCTAATCTTCAGCATTCTTCTATAACACCACATTTCGAAAGCTTCTATTCTCTTCTTGTCCAAACTATTTATCGTCCATGTTTCACTTCCATACATGGCTACACTCCATACAAATACTTTCAGAAATGACTTCCTGACACTTAAATCTATATTCAATGTTAACAAATTTCTCTTCTTCAGAAACGCTTTCCTTGTCATTGCCAGTCTACATTTTATATCCTCTCTACTTCGACCATCATCAGTTATTTTGCTCCCCAAATAGCAAAACTCCTTTACTACTTTAAGTGTCTCATTTCCTAATCTAATTCCCTCAGCATCACCTGACTTAATTCAACTACATTCCATTATCCTCATTTTGCTTTTGTTGATGTTCATCTTATATCCTCCTTTCAAGATGCTATCCATTCCATTCAACTGCTCTTCCAAGTCCTTTGCTGTCTCTGACAGAATTACAATGTCATCAGCGAACCTCAAAGTTTATATTTCTTCTCCATGGATTTTAATACCTACTCCGAATTTTTCTTTTGTTTCCTTTACTGCTTGCTCAATATACAGATTGAATAACATCGGGGAGAGGCTACAACCCTGTCTTACTCCCTTCGCAACAACTGCTTCCCTTTCATGTCCCTCGACTCCTATAACTGCCATCTGGCTTCTGTACAAATTACAAATAGCCTTTTGCTCCCTGCATTTTACCCCTGCCACCTTTAGAATTTGAAAGAGAGTATGCCAGTCAACATTGTCAAAAGCTTTCTCCAAGTCTACAAATGCTAGAAACGTAGGGTTGCCGTTCCTTAACCTTTCTTCTAAGATAAGTCATAACGTCAGTATTGCCTCACGTGTTCCAGTGTTTCTACAGAATCCAAACTGATCTTCCCCGAGGTCGGCTTCTACTAGTTTTTCCATTCGTCTGTAAAGAATTCATGTTAGTATTTTGCAGCTGTGGCGTATTAAACTGATTGTTCAGTAATTTTCACATCTGTCAACACCTGCTTTCTTTGGGATTGGAATTATTATATTCTTCTTGAAGCCTGAGAGTATTTCACCTGTTTCATACATCTTGCTCACCAGATGGTAGAGTTCCGTCAGGACTGGCTCTCCCAAGGCCGTTAGTAGTTCCAATGGAATGTTGTCTACTCCGGGGGCCTTGTTTCGACTCAGGTCTTTCAGTGCTCTGTCAAACTCTTCACGCAGTATTGTATCCCCCATTTCATCTTCATCTACATCCTCTTCCATTTCCATAATATTGTCCTCAAGTACATCGCCCTTGTATAGACCCTCTATATACTCCTTCCACCTTTCTGCTTTCCCTTCTTTGCTTAGAACTGGGTTTCCATCTGAGCTCTTGATGTTCATACAGGTGGTTCTCTTATCTCCAAAGGTATCTTTAATTTTCCTGTAGGCAGTATCTATCTTTTCCCTAGTGAGATAAGCCTCTACATCCTTACATTTGTCCTCTAGCCATCCCTGCTTAGCCATTTTGCACCTCCTGTCGATCTCCCTGAAACTCTGTACAACCTCTGGTTCTTTCACTTTATCCAGAGCCCATCTCCTTAAGTTCCCACATTTTTTGCAGTTTCTTCAGTTTTAATCTACAGGTCATAACCAATAGATTGTGGTCAGAGTCCACATCTGCCCCTGGAAATGTCTTACAATTTAAAACTTGGTTCCTAAATCTCTGTCTTACCATTATATAATCTATCTGATACCTTTTAGTATCTCCAGGGTTCTTCCATGTAGACAACCTTCTTTCATGATTCTTAAACCAAGTGGTAGCTATGGTTAAGTTGTGCTCTGTGCAAAATTCTACCATGCGCCTTGCTCTTTCATTTCTTAGCCCCAATCCATATTCACCTACTACATTTCCTTCTCTCCCTTTTCCTACTACCGAATTCCAGTCACCCATGACTATTAAATTTTCATCACCCTTCACTATCTGAATAATTTCTTTTATTTCATCGTTCATTTCTTCAATTTCTTGGTCATCTGGAGAGCTAGTTGGCCTATAAACTTGTACTACTGTAGTAGGTGTGGGCTTCATATCTATCTTGGCCACAATAATGCGTTCCCTATGCTGTTTGTAGTAGCTTACCTGCATTCCTATTTTCCTATTCATTATTAAACCTTCTCCTGCATTACCCATATTTGATGTTGTGTTTATAACCCTGTAGGCACCTGACCAGAAGTCTTGTTCCTCCTGCCACCGAACTTCACTAATTCCCACTATATCTAACTTTAAACTATCCATTTCCCTTTTTAAATTTTCTAACCTACCTGCCCGATTATGTGATCTGACATTCCAAGCTCCGATCCGTAGAACGCCAGTTTTCTTTTTCCTGATGACATCCTCTTGAGTAGTCCCCGCCCAGAGATCCGAATGGGGGACTATTTTACCTCCAGAATATTTTACCCAAGAGGACACCATCATCGTTTAATCATACAGTAAAGCTGCATGCCCTCGGGAAAAATTATGGCCGTAGTTTCCCCTTGCTTTCAGCCGTTCGCAGTACCAGCACAGCAAGGCCGTTTTGGTTATTGTTACAAGGCCAGATCAGTCAATCATCCAGACTGTTGCCCTTGCAACTAGTGAAAAGGCTGCTGCCCCTCTTCAGGAAGCACACGTTTGTCTGGCCTCTCAACAGATACCCCTCCGTTGTGGTTGCACCTACGGTACAGATATCTGTATCGCTGAGGCACACAAGCCTCCCCACCAACAGCAAGGTCGATGGTTCATGGGGGGAGGTTTTGAACAAATAATTAATTAAATAATGTAATGTCACATTGTTCACTCATATCTCACTATCAGTCACTGCACACACTATACACACATTGTTTCATAACACTTCACAGGGCCATTTTCTGTACCGCAACTTCCCATTTGCTTGATATCCTGAAAAACTGACTCAACATCCCTACATAATGAGTGAGATGTTGAGCTCAGAAATAGGAAGAGGTGTTAGTATTGTGCTATGCATAGCTTGGCAGTAAGTATTTCTATAAAGGAAAAAAAACATAAAGTGAAGGTGTTATGTGGAATGTTGGATATTTTTATTCATCATTATTATTATTTATTTGTGTAATATTTTTTATCAAACTCCTACTTTGTTTTAGCTAAGTAATCCTTCAATGTACAAAATGTATTGCATAACAGGTACTTTTTAGCTGCCTTTTTAAATGAGTGTATTTTGGCAATTTCTTTAATCTCTTTTTGTAATTTATTGTACAGTTTTATTCCTTGGTAGAAAATGCCTGTCTATCTTTTGTTACTTGGTCATGGACAGAGCTGTTTGTGCAGAAATTACCAATGTTATTTTCGATGTGTACTACTGACTGGTAAATGTATTCACATGGGGCAGTTAAAATCCCCAGTGTTCTGAACAGATCTTTACAATGAGCTCGACTAGCATTTTTGGTTATTATTCTTATGGCTCTTTTCTGAAGTCTGAAAATTGTGTTCATATTTTGTGCATTTGCTCCCCAAAAAAGAATTCCATAGCTAAGAATTGAGTGTACATATGAATAATATGTAACTAAAAGACACTGCATGTTACACACTGATGATAAGATTCTAAGGGCATAACATGCTGATGACCTGGACAAGATAGCTTCCCTGTTTGCAAGTACCTTCATGTGTTCACACCACTTCAACTGAGAATCGGTATTCATTCCTAGAAATTTTGCATTTCTTACACAGTCTATAGAGGTGCCATCTACATTTAATTTAACATTGTCATTTTTCCTCTTCTAACTGAAATTCATGGCAACAGTTTTCTTTATGTTCAATGTCACTTTATTTCTTATTGACCAATCATAAACTTCCTTGAGAGTTTCATTTGCTTTCTTGGCAAGGAGTTCTCTTGTTTTTGTCAGCAAAAAGGGTTTTTTCACCATGAGTAACACTACTTGGAAAGTCATTGATGTATACCAGGAACAGTATTGGTCCTAATATGCTACCTTGCGGAACCCCTATATTAATATATTTTGGTTCTGATAAGTGTTTTACTAAATGTTTGGATCTATTTGAAGTATGTGTTATCTCTCCTCTTTGTACCCTATCTGTTAGGTATGATCAAAATAAGCAATTAACTACCCCTCTTATTCCTAATGCTTCTAATTTATTTAATAGAATCTTGTGGTCAGCTGTATCATCAAACACGTTACAAAGACCCAATAATATCCCTCTGACACACTCATCTTTATCAAGAGCATCAAGTACAACTTTTGTGAGTTCTACTTTGGCTGACTCCCTATTTTTACCGCTTTGGAAACCACACTGTGATTCACTTAAAAGATTGTATTTATTCAGGTTCTTCATTAATCTGTCGTTCATAATTGCTTCTATTATTTTTGAGAATGCTTACAACAGGGAAATGGGCCAGTAATTTTCTATGTCTTCTGCATCACCTTTCTTAAGCAAAGGTACAACTCTTGCCTGTTTCAACTGCTCTGGAAATGTCCCTGATGTGAAGGATTCATTTATTATATTTGTTAAGGGGCCTTGTATTATCCTTATGCATTGTTTCAGTACACACATTGGTTCTTCATCTAAGTCAACTGACTTTTTATTTTTTAGTTTTTGAATTGTTTTACTGACTTTATTCCTTGTGTTTGGAAGTTACATCATTGTATTTAGTGCCACATTATTTACAGGTGTTATATTTGTTTGGGGGAATTTTTGCTGCAACTTCTCCGCAATACTTGAAAACTGCTCATTTACATAGTTTGCTAAGTGGTGTGGATCATTTATTACTTTATCGCCCTCCATTAGCAGTATGTTATTCTGCATTTGTTTGCCTCTCCCCATTTCCTTTTTTATAACACCCCAGACTGCTTTGCTTTTATTCTCTGCATTATATATTATTTTGTCATTAAATGACTTTTTTGCAACAGTCAGCACCTTCCTATTGATCTTTTTGTATCTATGATAGAAATTTAAGAATTTTGGATCATTTTCATGGAACTGAGGTGTTTAAGAGTTTGGGAGGACTTCTTAATACCTGCTGTTATCCATCTGTTTTTGCAAGATGTTGATACAGACATGCTTACTTTTGGAAATGCCTTTTCAAAGTTCAATTTAAACAATGTGGAGAATTTAGAGAACTCCATATTCACATTGGTTTCCTTATACACTTCATCCCAGCTTTGTTTTTCTAGTTCTTTTGAAAAATCTTTTATTTTGATTTCTGATAGATGTCATTTATAGGCTCATAGTTTAAGGAATGATTCAATGCCCAACTTTACTGTTGTTATTTGACAGAGATGGTCTGATAGTCTGAGATCTTTTACAGCTACATCACATTTTTCCCTGTCCATATTTGTGGCCACATAGTCAATTACTGATGAAGTCATTGTGGTAATCCTTGTTGCACTATTGACCAATAGGGACATGCCAAAACTTTGATGTCCCAACACAGAATTATGTTGACCTTTGTACTTGAGACTTTACTTAGAACTTTTGTTAACTTATTGAAAAAAGTGTCCACACTACCACTGGGAGATCTATACACACACAAAATGATTAATCTCTTGGTGACATCAAGCTCTATTAATTCAATAGCTGATATTTCAAAGTGTTTCTCTTCACTGAGGTCATGTTTTGATTTGAACAGTGTTCCTTTTCTGATATAAATGCATGATCCTCCACACCTTGAAGTAGTTCTGCAGTAAGAGTTTGCCTTTTCAGACAGTGATAATACTACATGTTGGATTTATGTGTCTCTACACCAGTGCTCAGTAATGCAAACTACTGTGCAGTTCAAGGATTGGGGCTCAACTTCTAATAGTTGTATTTTATTTTTTATTGATTGCATGTTTTGATGGAGGATTGTTAAGTCTGTGAAAGTCCCCGTGTTACTCTTTCCAATGGTTTGTTTTTCTTTGTGACATCTGGTATATGTGGTATTTGAGGTGTTAAAATCTGTGTTGTGAGTTATTGTTTCAGTATTTTTTTTAAAGTGCTGGAGATACTCTTTGGGCAGGGGAACCTGTTGTCTGGATTTATCCTAAAAAAGACCTGCTTTTCATACCTATGACAACAGGTATTTGACCATGTGTGGCCCGAGATTTATCCCCTATACTTTCATGAATTAGCTGTACCAATCTTCCCTCCCCAGTCCTGTTTCAGTGTAGGCCATGCCTAGTGAAACCCCATCTGTTGATAGTCCTGATGGGCACGAGAGAAACATGAGCAAAGTTGGCTGTCCTCAGAGCCATCCCTAAACCCACACTGATTCACCTAACAGCTCCATCAAGGTGTGTTCGATCACGATGCCAGAACAGCTCAACAAAGTGTATGTTGGTGCCATGAGTCAGGGAAGCTATCTTGTCCAGGTCACCACCAATGTCATATGCCCCATCCCTGTCCGAACTGTTTCCTCCACCACCCACTATCCTTACATGGTCCTCTTTTGTAAAGTCCTCGCATAAAGACCCTAGGTCCTCTATCACATGACTTAGCCCTGTATTTGGCTTGAAGATACTGGTGGCCTGGTATGCTGCCCCTAAACTTTCCTGTAACTGAGGGCCTACACCTTGCCCATGGCTACTACCTAGCAGCAGCACTTTCCTCTACCAATCACTTTGTACATTCCTAGGCTTCTTGGCCTCGGTTGAAGTGTGCTGCACATTTCCTGCTCCTCATTCTACCTGAGGCTCTTCTAAACTTAAATCTGGCAGTGGTAGATACCTGTTTTTGGTACTGATGATAAAACTATCAGATTGTGTTCTCTTTCTTCCTATCCTCCTACCAGCTGCCAGTTCCCAACCACCCTCCTTCCCCCTATCTCCCTTGATTCTTATTAGTTCCTTCCTTGCTTCCTCCAACTGTGCCTGAAGGGTACAAATTTTCCTTTCCTGTTCCCCAGTCAAAATGTTCCTACTGCATGATGCATCATGGATTTCTCAAGTAATAGAGATATCTTGTAAAACAAACAGAAAACTGTATCTGTCAATTCGAAACAGTGCTGATGTTGATGCTATAGCACATTACAAGAAATATTGCAAAATATTGTTGTAATTTCAATGTTGTAAACCAAAGTTTTTTATCATGTTAAAAACTGGTATTTATTTGAATACTGTAATATGGACATCCAATCAAACATATTACAAGGAAAAGATAGTCATATCAGATAACAAAATAAAGATAATATGGGATACAGTGAAGGCGAAGATTTAACAAACATTTTATAACTGTTACTGAAAAAATGGGGTTGTCAGTTACTGTAGATGCTGCTATGGAATACCTCAGACCAGACATTTCAAGTAACTTCCATAATATGAATTTGACCCTCACTACCCCAGCAGAAGTAATATCCATCATAAAATCTTTAAAATCAAAAACATCTAGTGGGTATGATGAAATATCAACAAAGTTAATTTAAAAATGTGATTTTGAGTTAAGTAACATATCAAGCTGTGTAACCAGTCATTTATCAGAGGAATATTTCCTGAATGGTTGAAATATGCTGAAGTTAAGCCACTGTTTAAGAAGGGAGATAAAGAAATAGCATCAAATTTCCATCCAATTTCACTTTTGCCAGCATTCTCAAAAATTTTAGAAAAGGCAATGTACAGTCGGCTTTATAACCATTTTATCACAAATAACATACTGTCAAAGTCGCAGTTCGGATTGAGAAGGCTATCTACACTTACAGTGAAAATGTACTTAATTCATTAGACAAAAAATTGTAGGCATTGGTATATATTGTGGTCTATCAAAGGCATTTGACTGAGTAAATCACAAATCCTTTTAAGTAAATTACAATATTATGGTGTAACAGGAAATGCTGCAAAATGGTTCAGATCTTATATCTCCGGCATTAAACAAAGCGTGTTATTAGGAAAGAGACATGTATCGAGCTATCAGGCATCATCCAACTGGGAACTAATTACCTGCGGGGTCCCATAAGGTTCCATTTTACTTTTTCTTGTATATTTTAATGACCTTTCATCAGTAACATCACCAGATGCCAAGTTTGTTTTGTCTGCCGATGACATAAACATTGTAATAAATAGCAAATCAAGTGTAGTCTTAGAAAGATTGGCTGATATAATATTTGTGGACGTTAATCACAGGTTCCTAGCCAATTATTTGTCACTAAACTTTTTCAAACTCACTACATGTAGTTCAGAACTTGTAAGGGGTGTTCCAAGAGTATATGCCAATACGATGACAAGCCGATAGAAGAAGTGGACAGGGTTAAATTCTTGGGATTACAGCTTAATAATAAATTCAACTGGGAGGAGAACACCACAGAACTGCTGAAGCATCTTAATAAATCTTTATTTGTAATGTGAATTGTGTCAGACATAGGGGAAAGCTGGCATATTATGCTTACTTTCATTCCATAATGTCATATTTTTTGGGGGAATTCATCAAGCCAAGCTAAGGTTTTCTAGGAACAAAAACATGTAATAAGAGTTATATATGGTGTGAACTCAAAAACATCCTGCAGAAGCCTGTTTAGGGAACTAGAGATACTAACTACTGCTTCCCAATGTATTTATTCCTTAATGGAATTTATCAGTAAAAATATATCACTTTTTCAAACCAACAGCTCTCTTCATGGAATCAGTAAAACAAAGATTCTGTAACTTACCAATTGAAAGTGTTGGTACAATGATAGAGACAATAAAAAACACAAACACAAATTTCAAGCTTTTGCAACCCAAGGTTGCTTCATCAGGAAAGAAGGAAGGAGAGGGAAAGACGAAAGGATGTGGGTTTTAAGGGAGAGAGTAAGGAGTCATTCCAATCCTGGGAGCGGAAAGACTTACTGAGGGGGAAAAAAGGATGGGTATACACTCGCACACACACACACACACACACATATCCATCCACACATATACAGACACAAGCAGTCCTGTAACCCGGAAGGTGTACACCATGAAAGGCAGAGCCACGTGTGAAAGCACCCACATGATTTACCAACTGACCTGCCTACACTGTGAAGCTTTCTATGTGGGAATGACCAGCAACAAACTGTCCATTCGCATGAATGGACACAGGCAGATAGTGTTTGTTGGTAATGAGGATCACCCTGTGGCTGAACATGCCTTGGTGCACGGCAAGCACATCTTGGCACAGTGTTACACCGTCCGAGTTATCTGGATACTTCCCACTAACACCAACCTGTCACAACTCTGGAGATGGGAACTTGCCCTTCAGTATATGCTCTCTTCTCGTTTTCTGCCAGGCCTCAACCTCCGCTAATTTCAAGTTGCCGCCGCTAGAACCTCACCTGTCTTTCAACAACTTCTTTGCCTCTGTACTTCTGCCTCGACTGACATCTCTTCCCAAACTCTTTGCCTTTACAAATGTCTGCTTGTGTCTGTGTATGTGCGGATGGATATGTGTGTGTGTGCGCGAGTGTATACCTGTCCTTTTTTCCCCCTAAGATAAGTCTTTCCGCTCCCAGGATTGGAATGACTCCTTACCCTCTCCCTTAAAACCCACATCCTTTCGTCTTTCCCTCTCCTTCCCTCTTTCCTGATGAAGCAACCGTTGATTGCGAAAGCTTGAATTTTGTGTTTGTGTTTGTTTGTGTATCTATCGACCTGCCAGCAATTTTGTTTGGTAAGTCACATCATCAATTCGATTTTGTGTGTATGTTTGTGATATATATATATATATATATATATATATATATATATATATATATATATATATATATATATATATATATATATATATATATATATATATATATATATATATATACACACATAGTTATAATAGAAGGAAACATTCCACGTAGGAAAAATATACCTAAAAACAAAGATGATGTGACTTACCAAATGAAAGTGCTGGCAGGTCGACAGACACACAAATGAACACAAACATACACACAAAATTCAAGCTTTCGCAACAAACTGTTGCCTCATCAGGAAAGAGGGAAGGAGAGGGAAAGACGAAAGGATGTGGGTTTTAAGGGAGAGGGTAAGGAGTCATTCCAGTCCCGGGAGCGGAAAGACTTACCTTAGGGGGAAAAAAGGACGGGTATACACTCACACACACACACACACATATCCATCCACACATATACAGACACAAGCAGACATATTTAAAGACAAAGAGTTTGGGCAGAGATGTCAGTCGAGGCAGAAGTGCAGAGGCAAAGATGTTGTTGAATGACAGGTGAGGTATGAGTGGCGGCAACTTGAAATTAGCGGAGATTGAGGCCCGGTGGATAACGGGAGTTCCCATCTCCGGAGTTCGGATAGGTTGGTGTTAGTAGGAAGTATCCAGATAACCCGGACGGTGTAACACTGCGCCAAGATGTGCTGGTCATGCACCAAGGCATGTTTAGCCACAGGGTGATCCTCATTACCAACAAACACTGTCTGCCTGTGTCCATTCATGCGAATGGACAGTTTGTAGCTGGTCATTCCCACATAGAATGCATCACAGTGTAGGCAGGTCAGTTGGTAGATCACGTGGGTGCTTTCACACGTGGCTCTGCCTTTGGTTGTGTACACCTTCCGGGTTACTGGACTGGAGTAGGTGGTGGTGGGAGGTGGGAGGGTGCATGGGACAGGTTTTACATCGGGGGGCCGTTACAAGGGTAGGAGCCAGAGGGTAGGGAAGGTGGTTTGGGGATTTCATAGGGATGAACTAAGAGGTTATGAAGGTTAGGTGGACGGTGGAAAGACACTCTTGGTGGAGTGGGGAGGATTTCATGAAGGATGGATCTCGTTTCAGAGCAGGATTTGACGAAGTCATATCCCTGTTGGAGAGCCACATTCAGAATCTGATCCAGTCCCGGAAAGTATCCTGTCACAAGTGGGGCACTTTTGTGGTTCTTCTGTGGGAGGGTCTGGGTTTGAGAGGATGGGGAAGTGGCTCTGGTTATTTGCTTCTGTACCAGGTTGGGAGGGTAGTTGCGGGATGCGAAAGCTGTTGTCAGGTTGTTGGTGTAATGCTTCAGGGATTCCGGACTGGAGCAGATTCATTTGCCTCGAAGACCTAGGCTGTAGGGAAGGGACCGTTTGATGTGGAATGGGTGGCAGCTGTCATAATGGAGGTACTGTTGCTTGTTGGTGGGTTTGATGTGGACGGACGTGTGAAGCTGGCCATTGGACAGGTGGAGGTCAACATCAAGGAAAGTGGCATGGGATTTGGAGTAGGACCAGGTGAATCTGATAGAACCAAAGAGTTGAGGTTGGAGAGGAAATTCTGGAGTTCTTCTTCACTGTGAGTCCAGATCATGAAGATGTCATCAATAAATCTGTACCAAACTTTGGGTTTGCAGGCCTGGGTAACCAAGAAGGCTTCCTCTAGGCGACCCATGAATAGGTTGGCGTACGAGGGGGCCATCCTGGTACCCATGGCTGTTCCCTTTAATTGTTGGTATGTCTGGTTTTCAAAAGTGAAGAAGTTGTGGGTCAGGATGAAGCTGGCTAAGGTAATGAGGAAAGAGGTTTTAGGTAGGGTGGCAGGTGATCGGCGTGAAAGGAAGTGCTCCATCGCAGCGAGGCCCTGGACGTGCGGGATATTTGTGTATAAGGAAGTGGCATCAATGGTTACAAGGATGGTTTCTGGGGGTAACGGATTGGGTAAGGATTCCAGGCGTTCGAGAAAGTGGTTGGTGTCTTTGATGAAGGATGGGAGTCTGCATGTAATGGGTTGAAGGTGTTGATCTACGTAGGCAGAGATGCGTTCTGTGGGGGCTTGGTAACCAGCTACAATGGGGCGGCCAGGATGATTGGGTTTGTGAATTTTAGGAAGAAGGTAGAAGGTAGGGGTGCGGGGTGTCAATGGGGTCAGGAGGTTGATGGAGTCAGGTGAAAGGTTTTGTAGGGGGCCTAAGGTTCTGAGGATTCCTTGAAGCTCTGCCTGGACATCAGGAATGGGATTACCTTGGCAAACTTTGTATGTGGTGTTGTCTGAAAGCTGACACAGTCCCTCAGCCACATACTCCCAACGATCAAGTACCACGGTCGTGGAACCCTTGTCCGCCGGAAGAATGACGATGGACCGGTCAGCCTTCAGATCACGGATAGCCTGGGCTTCAGCAGTGGTGATGTTGGGAGTAGGATTAAGGTTGTTTGAGAAGGATTGAGAGGCAAGGCTGGAAGTCAGAAATTCCTGGAAGGTTTGGAGAGGGTGATTTTGAGGAAGAGGAGGTGGGTCCCGCTGTGACGGAGGACGGAACTGTTCCAGGCAGGGTTCAATTTGGATAGTGTCTTGGGGAGTTGGATCATTAGGGGTAGGATTAGGATCATTTTTCTTCGTGGCAAAGTGATACTTCCAGCAGAGAGTACGAGTGTAGGACAGTAAATCTTTGACGAGGGCTGTTTGGTTGAATCTGGGAGTGGGGCTGAAGGTGAGGCCTTTGGATAGGACAGAGGTTTCGGATTGGGAGAGAGGTTTGGAGGAAAGGTTAACTACTGAATTAGGGTGTTGTGGTACCAGATTGTGTTGATCGGAATTTTGAGGTTTTGGAGGGAGTGGAGCTGGAAGTGGGAGATTGAGTAGATGGGAGAGACTGGGTTTGTGTGCAATGAGAGGTGGTTGAGGTTTGCTGGAAAGGTTGTGAAGGGTGAGTGAGTTGCCTTTCCGGAGGTGGGAAACCAGGAGATTGGATAGTTTTTTGAGGTGAAGGGTGGCATGCTGTTCTAATTGGCGGTTGGCCTGTAGGAGGATGCTCTGAATAGCCGGTGTGGATGTGGGAGAGGAAAGATTGAGGACTTCTATTAAGGATAGGAGTTGACGGGAGTGTTCATTGGCTGAGTTGGTGTGTAGGTGAAGGATTAGGTGGGTGAGGGCAATGGATTGTTCAGTTTGGAACTGGTATAGGGACTGAAGGAAAGAAGGGTTGCAGCCAGAGATGGGAACTTTAAGTGTGAGGCCTTTGGGGGTTATGCCAAATGTCAGACAAGCCTGAGAAAATGGCCCCCACGTACGCCAACCTATTCATGGGTCGCTTAGAGGAAGCCTTCTTGGTTACCCAAGCCTGCCAACCCAAAGTTTGGTACAGATTTATTGATGACATCTTCATGATCTAGACTCACAGTGAAGAAGAACTCCAGAATTTCCTCTCCAACCTCAACTCCTTTGGTTCCATCAGATTCACCTGGTCCTACTCCAAATCTCATGCCACTTTCCTTGATGTTGACCTTCACCCTTCCAATGGCCAGCTTCACACGTCCATCCACATCAAACCCACCAACAAGCAACAGTACCTCCATTACGACAGCTGCCACTCATTCCACATTAAACGGTCCCTTCCCTACAGCCTAGGTCTTCGTGGCAAACGAATCTGCTCCAGTCCGGAATCCCTGAACGATTACACCAACAACCTGACAACAGCTTTCACATCCCGCAACTACCCTCCCGACCTGGTACAGAAGCAAATAACCAGAGCCACTTCCTCATCCTCTCAAACCCAGACCCTCCCACAGAAGAACCACAAAAGTGCCCCACTTGTGACAGGATACTTTCCCGGACTGGATCAGATTCTGAATGTGGCTCTCCAGCAGGGATATGACTTCCTCAAATCCTGCCCTGAAATGAGATCCATCCTTCATGAAATCCTCCCCACTCCACCAAGAGTGTCTTTCCGCCGTCCACCTAACCTTCGTAACCTCTTAGTTTATCCCTATGAAATCCCCAAACCACCTTCCCTACCCTCTGGCTCCTACCCTTGTAACTGCCCCCGATGTAAAACCTGTCCCATGCACCCTCCCACCACCACCTACTCCAGTCCAGTAACCCGGAAGGTGTACACAATCAAAGGCAGAGCCACGTGTGAAAGCACCCACGTGATCTACCAACTGACCTGCCTACACTGTGATGCATTCTATGTGGGAATGACCAGCAACAAACTGTCCATTCGCATGAATGGACACAGGCAGACAGTGTTTGTTGGTAATGAGGATCACCCTGTGGCTAAACATGCCATGGTGCACGACCAGCACATCTTGGCGCAGTGTTACACCGTCCGGGTTATCTGGTTCTTCCTACTAACACCAACCTATCCGAACTCCGGAGATGGTAACTTGCTCTTCAATATATCCTCTCTTCCCGTTATCCACCGGGCCTCAATCTCCGCTAATTTCAAGTTGCCGCCACTCATACCTCACCTGTCATTCAACAACATCTTTGCCTCTGCACTTCTGCCTCGACTGACATCTCTGCCCAAACTCTTTGTCTTTAAATATGTCTGCTTGTGTGGATGGATATGTGTGTGTGTGCGAGTGTATACCCGTCCTTTTTTCCCCCTAAGGTAAGTCTTTCCGCTAACGGGACTGGAATGACTCCTTACCCTCTCCCTTAAAACCCACATCCTTTCGTCTTTCCCTCTCCTTCCCTCTATCCTGATGAGGCAACAGTTTGTTGCAAAAGCTTGAATTTTGTGTGTATGTTTGTGTTCGTTTGTGTGTCTGTCGACCTGCCAGCACTTTCATTTGGTAAGTCACATCATCTTTGTTTTTAGGTATATTTTTCCTACGTGGAATGTTTCTTTCTATTATAACCATATCATTAATTTGAACCCAACAATTACGTTTGTCATTGTCGCCTTTGCATTTCGAAATCTTTCCTGTCGTCTTATTTCTCTTTTTTCTCTTTATTTTCTCTTTCTGTTTTTACCAGTAGTTTCACTTTGTATTCACCTTCCCCTTTTACCGTAATCTGCTATACAATTTTATCCCGCCTATATATGCTCAATAATACGTAACCCATTTCCAAACCATAACCAAAAAAAATGTATTTTCCGCTTTCAACACTACCGCTGCTATAGAATCCACCGTTTCTAGTTCAATAACAGCTGCTTTCACGTATTAAACAACCATTTCGGCTAGTTCTAATAACTTTAACTTTATTTCCACTTCCGTTTTTCGCACATCACTGATCATTTTAGCCGCTCCCCACAGGTTTTAACGTCTTTATTTCTACAATTGTTAGCCCCAATTTCGTAATCTTTCACCACAACACCACTCCCTTTAATACGTTTTTTCGAAATATTCCCGAATTTCTCCGTCCTTTAACGTGATTTAGCGGCAACACAACCACCTAACCTTTATGCACATCGCTGTCTACCAACCCAAGTTCACCACAGGATCAACTTAACCAACACTTTTTCGCCTTTTTTCATACCAGATCTCCAGTTGCTTTCTAGTTCACCTTTATCTCTTCCCATATATTTCTATCTTTCTTTTTCATTTCAACCTCATGTTAAACTTTCAACCTTCTAATGCCATGTAACCCTCACAACACCCCCACAACGACCCCATTAAGTTTTATTTACATTCCCTCCGCAAACATGCCTTCACCCTAGCCAGATTACGCTCCCATATTTTTTTTCTCAGGCTTGTCTGACATTTGGCATGACCCCCAAAGGCCTCACACTTAAAGTTCCCATCTCTGGCTGCAACCCTTCTTTCCATCAGTCCCTACACCAGTTACAAACTGAACAATCCATTGCCCTCACCCACCTAATCCTTCACCTACACACCAACTCAGCCAATGAACACACCCGTCAACTCCTATCCTTAATAAAAGTCCTCAATCTTTCCTCTCCCACATCCACACCGGCTATTCAGAGCATCCTCCTACAGGCCAACCGCCAATTAGAACAGCATGCCACCCTTCACCTCAAAAAACTATCCCATCTCCTGGTTTCCCACCTCCGGAAAGGCAACTCACTCACCCTTCACAACCTTTCCAGCAAACCTCAACCACCTCTCATTGCACACAAACCCAGTCTCTCCCATCTACTCAATCTCCCACTTCCAGCTCCACTCCCTCCAAAACCTCAAAATTCCGATCAACACAATCTGGTACCACAACACCCTAATTCAGTAGTTAACCTTTCCTCCAAACCTCTCTCCCAATCCGAAACCTCTGTCCTATCCAAAGGCCTCACCTTCAGCCCCACTCCCAGATTCAACCAAACAGCCCTCGTCAAAGATTTACTGTCCTACACTCGTACTCTCTGCTGGAAGTATCACTTTGCCACGAAGAAAAATGATCCTAATCCTACCCCTAATGATCCAACTCCCCAAGACACTATCCAAATTGAACCCTGCTTGGAACAGTTCCGTCCTCCGTCACAGTGGGACCCACCTCCTCTTCCTCAAAATCACCCTCTCCAAACCTTCCAGGAATTTCTGACTTCCAGCCTTGCCTCTCAATCCTTCTTAAACAACCTTAATCCTACTCCCAACATCACCACTGCTGAAGCCCAGGCTATCCGTGATCTGAAGGCTGACCGGTCCATCGTCATTCTTCCGGCGCACAAGGGTTCCACGACCGTGGTACTTGATCGTTGGGAGTATGTGGCTGAGGGACTGTGTCAGCTTTCAGACAACACCACGTACAAAGTTTGCCAAGGTAATCCCATTCCTGATGTCCAGGCAGAGCTTCAAGGAATCCTCAGAACCTTAGGCCCCCTACAAAACCTTTCACCTGACTCCATCAACCTCCTGACCCCATCGACACCCAGCACCCCTACCTTCTACCTTCTTCCTAAAATTCACAAACCCAATCATCCTGGCCGCCCCATTGTAGCTAGTTACCAAGCCCCCACAGAACGCATCTCTGCCTACGTAGATCAACACCTTCAACCCATTACATGCAGTCTCCCATCCTTTATCAAAGACACCAACCACTTTCTCGAACGCCTGGAATCCTTACCCAATCCGTTACCCCCAGAAACCATCCTTGTAACCATTGATGCCACTTCCTTATACACAAATATCCCGCACGTCCAGGGCCTCACTGCGATGGAGAAATTCCTTTCACGCCGATCACCTGCCACCCTACCTAAAACCTCTTTCCTCATTACCTTAGCCAGCTTCATCCTGACCCACAACTTCTTCACTTTTGAAAACCAGACATACCAACAATTAAAGGGAACAGCCATGGGTGCCAGGATGCCCCCCTCGTATGCCAACCTATTCATGGGTCGCTTAGAGGAAGCCTTCTTGGTTACCCAGGCCTGCCAACCCAAAGTTTGGTACAGATTTATTGATGACATCTTCATGATCTGGACTCACAGTGAAGAAGAACTCCAGAATTTCCTCTCCAACCTCAACTCCTTTGGTTCCATCAGATTCACCTGGTCCTACTCCAAATCCCATGCCACTTCCTTGATGTTGACCTCTACCTGTCCAATGGCCAGCTTCACACGTCCGTCCACATCAAACCCACCAACAAGCAGCAGTACCTCCATTACGACAGCTGCCACCCATTCCACATCAAACGGTCCCTTCCCTACAGCCTAGGTCTTCGTGGCAAACGAATCTGCTCCTGTCCGGAATCCCTGAAGCATTACACCAACAACCTGACAACAGCTTTCGCATCCCGCAACTCCCCTCCCGACCTGGTACAGAAGCAAATAACCAGAGCCACTTCCTCATCCTCTCAAACCCAGACCCTCCCACAGAAGAACCACAAAAGTGCCCCACTTGTGACAGGATACTTTCCGGGACTGGATCAGATTCTGAATGTGGCTCTCCAACAGGGATATGACTTCCTCAAATCCTGCCCTGAAATGAGATCCATCCTTCATGAAATCCTCCCCACTCCACCAAGAGCGTCTTTCCACCTTCCACCTAACCTTCGTAACCTCTTAGTTTATCCCTATGAAATCCCCAAACCACCTTCCCTACCCTCTGGCTCCTACCCTTGTAACCGCCCCCGGTGTAAAACCTGTCCCATGCACCCTCTCACCACCACCTACTCCAGTTCAGTAACCCGGAAGGTGTACACAATCAAAGGCAGAGCCACGTGTGAAAGCACCCACGTGATCTACCAACTGACCTGCCTACACTGTGATGCATTCTATGTGGGAATGACCAGCAACAAACTGTCCATTCGCATGAATGGACACAGGCAGACAGTGTTTGTTGGTAATGAGGATCACCCTGTGGCTAAACATGCCTTGGTGCACGACCAGCACATCTTGGCGCAGTGTTACACCGTCCGGGTTATCTGGATACTTCCTACTAACACCAACCTATCCGAACTCCGGAGATGGTAACTTGCTCTTCAATATATCCTCTCTTCCCGTTATCCACCGGGCCTCAATCTCCGCTAATTTCAAGTTGCCGCCACTCATACCTCACCTGTCATTCAACAATATCTTTGCCTCTGCACTTCTGCCTCGACTGACATCTCTGCCCAAACTCTTTGTCTTTAAATATGTCTGCTTGTGTGGATGGATATGTGTGTGTGTGCGAGTGTATACCCGTCCTTTTTTCCCCCTAAGGTAAGTCTTTCCGCTAACGGGACTGGAATGACTCCTTACCCTCTCCCTTAAAACCCACATCCTTTCGTCTTTCCCTCTCCTTCCCTCTATCCTGATGAGGCAACAGTTTGTTGCAAAAGCTTGAATTTTGTGTGTATGTTTGTGTTCGTTTGTGTGTCTGTCGACCTGCCAGCACTTTCATTTGGTAAGTCACATCATCTTTGTTTTTAGGTGTGTGTATATATATATATATATATATATATATATATATATATATATATATATATATAATAGAGGGAAACATTCCACGTGGGAAAAATATATTTAAAAAGAAAGATGATGAAACTTACCAAACAAAAGTGCTGGCAGGTCGATAGACACACAAACAAACACAAACATACACACAAAATTCTAGCTTTCGCAACCAACGGTTGCCTCGTCAGGAAAGAGGGAAGGAGAAGGAAAGACAAAAGGATATGGGTTTTAAGGGAGAGGGTAAGGAGTCATTCCAATCCCGGGAGCGGAAAGACTTACCTTAGGGGGAAAAAAGGACAGGTATACACTCGCGCACACACACATATCCATCCGCATATACACAGACACAAGCAGACATTTATATATATATATATATATATATATATATATATATATATATATATATATATAAAAACAAAGATGATGTGACTTACCAAACAAAAGTGCTGGCACGTCGATAGACACACAAACAAACACAAACATACCCACAAAATTCTAGCTTTCGCAACTAACGGTTGCCTCGTCAGGAAAGAGGGAAGGAGAGGGAAAGATGAAAGGATTGGGTTTGAAGGGAGAGGGTAAGGGGTCATTCCAATCCTGGGAGCGGAAAGACTTACCTTAGGGGGATAAAAGGACGGGTATACACTCGCACACACACACATATCCATCCACACATATACAGACACAAGCAGACATATACAGAGGCAAAGAGTTTGGGCAGAGATGTCAGTCGAGGCGGAAGTTCAGAGGCAAAGATGATTTTGAATGACAGGTGAGGTATGAGTGGCAGCAACTTGAAATCAGCGGAGATTGAGGCCTTGTGGATAACCGGAAGAGAGGATATATTGAAGAGCAAGTTCCCATCTCTAGAGTTCGGATAGGTTGGTGTTAGTGGGAAGTATCCAGATAACCTGGATGGCGTAACACTCTGCCAAGATGTGCTGGCCATGCACCAAGGCATGTTTAGCCACAGGGTGATCCTCATTACCAACAAACACTGTCTGCCTGTGTCCATTCATGCGAATGGACAGTTTGTTGCTGGTCATTCCCACATAGAATGTGTCACAGTGTAGGCAGGTCAGTTGGTAGATCACGTGGGTGCTTTCACACGTGGCTCTGTCTTTGATCATGTACACCTTCCGGGTTACAGGACAAGTAGGTGGTGGTGTGAGCGTGCATGGGATAGGTTTTACTTCGGGGGTGGTTACAAGGGTAGGAGCCAGAGGGTAGGGAAGGTGGTTTGGGGATTTCATAGGGATGAACTAAGAGGTTACGAAGGTTAGGTGGATGGTGGAAAGACGCTCTTGGTGGAGTGGGGAGGATTTCATGAAGGATGGATCTCATTTCAGGGCAGGATTTGAGGAAGTCATATCCCTGTTGGAGAGCCACATTCAGAATCTGATCCAGTCCCGGAAAGTATCCTGTCACAAGTGGGGCACTTTTGTGGTTCTTCTGTGTGAGGTTCTGGGTTTGAGACGATGAGGAAGTGGCTCTGGTTATTTGCTTCTGTACCAGGTCGGGAGGGGAGTTGCGGGATGCGAAAGCTGTTGTCAGGTTGTTGGTGTAATGCTTCAGGGATTCCGGACTGGAGCAGATTCGTTTGCCATGAAGACCTAGGCTGTAGGGAAGGGACCGTTTGATGTGGAATGGGTGGCAGCTGTCATAATGGAGGTACTGTTGCTTGTTGGTGGGTTTGTTGTGGACGGACATGTGAAGCTGGCCATTGGACAGGTGGAGGTCAACATCAAGGAAAGTGGCATGGGATTTGGAGTAGGACCAGGTGAATCTGATGGAACCAAAGGAGTTGAGGTTGGAGAGGAAATTCTGGAGTTCTTCTTCACTGTGAGTCCAGATCATGAAGACGTCATCAATAAACCTGTACCAAACTTTGGGTTTGCAGGCCTGGGTAACCAAAAAGGCTGCCTCTAAGCGACCCATGAATAGGTTGGCGTACGAAGGGGCCATCCTGGTACCCATGGCTGTTCCCTTTAATTGTTGGTATGTCTGGCCTTCAAAAGTGAAGAAGTTGTGGGTCAGGATAAAGCTGGCTAAGGTAATGAAGAAAGAGGTTTTAGGTAGGGTGGCAGGTGATCGGTGTGAAAGGAAGTTCTCCATCGCAGTGAGGCCCTAGACGTGCGGAATATTTGTGTATAAGGAAGTGGCATCAATGGTTACAAGGATGGTTTCCAGGGGTAACAGAATGGGTAAGGATTCCAGGCGTTCGAGAAAGTGGTTGGTGTCTTTGATAAAGGATGGGAGACTGCATGTAATGGGTTGAAGGTGTTGGATCTACGTAGGCAGAGATACGTTCTGTGGGAGCTTGGTAACCAGCTACAATGTGGCAGTCGGGATGATTGGGTTTGTGAATTATAGGAAGAAGGTAGAAGGTAGGGGTGGGGGGTGTTGGTGGGGTCAGGAGGTTGATGGAGTCAGGCGTAAGGTTTTGTAGGGGGCCTAAGTTTCTAAGGATTCCTTGAAGCTCTGCCTGGACATCAGGAATGGGATTACCTTGGCAAACTTTGTATGTGGTGTTGTCTGAAAGTTGACGCAGTCCCTCAGCCACATACTCCCAACGATCAAGTACCACGGTCGTGGAACCCTTGTCCGCCGGAAGAATGACGATGGATCGGTCAGCCTTCAGATCACAGACAGCTTGGGCTTCAGCAGTGGTGATGTTCGGAGTAGGATTAAGGTTTTTTAAGAAGGACTGAGAGGCAAGGCTGGATGTCAGAAATTCCTGGAAGGTTTGGAGAGGGTGATTTTGAGGAACAGGAGATGGGTCCTGCTGTGACAGAGGACAGAACTGTTCCAGGCAGGGTTCAATTTGGATAGTGTGTTGGGGAGTTGGATCATTAGGAGTAGGATTAGAATCATTTCTCTTCATGACAAAGTGATACTTCCAGCAGAGAGTACAAGTGTAGGACAGTAAATCTTTGACGAGGGCTGTTTGGTTGAATCTGGGAGTGGGGCTGAAGGTGAGGCCTTTGGATAGGACAGAGGTCTTGGATTGGGAGAGAGGTTTGAAGGAAAGGTTAACTACTGAATTAAGGTGTTGTGGTTCCAGATTGTGTTGATTGGAATTTTGAAGTTTTGGGGGGAGTGGAGCTGGAAGTGGGAGATTGAGTAGATGGGAGAGACTGGGTTTGTGTGCAATGAGAGGAGGTTGAGGTTTGCTGGAAAGGTTGTGAGGGGTGAGTGAGTTGCCTTTCCGGAGGTGGGAAACCAGGAGATGGGATAGTTTTTTGAGGTGGAGGGTGGGATGCTGTTCTAATTTGCGGTTGGCCTGTAGGAGGATGCTCTGAACAGCTGGTGTGGATGTGGGAGAGGAAAGATTGAGGACTTTTATTAAGGATAGGAGTTGACGTGTGTGTTCATTGGCTGAGTTGATGTGTAGGTGAAGGATTAGGTGGGTGAGGGCAATGGATTGTTCAGTTTGGAACTGGTATGGGGACTGAAGGAAAGAGCGGTTGCAGCCAGAGATGGGAACTTTAACTGTGAGGCCTTTGGGGGTAATACCAAATGTCAGACAAGCCTGAGAAAATAAAATATGGGAGCGTAATCTGGCTAGGGTGAAGGCATGTTTGCGGAGGGAATGTAAATAAAACTTAATGAGGTCATTGTGGGGGTGTTGTGAGGGTGAAGAACCACAGAAGAACCACAAAAGTGCCCCACTTGTGACAGGATACTTTCCGGGACTGGATCAGATTCTGAATGTGGCTCTCCAGCAGGGATACTACTTCCTCAAATCCTGCCCTGAAATGAGATCCATCCTTCATGAAATCCTCCCCACTCCACCAAGAGTGTCTTTCCGCCGTCCACCTAACCTTCGTAACCTCTTAGTTCATCCCTACGAAATCCCCAAACTACCTTCCCTACCCTCTGGCTCCTACCCTTGTAACCGCCCCCAGTGTAAAACCTGTCCCATGCACCCTCCCACCACCACCTACTCCAGTCCTGTAACCCGGAAGGTGTACACCATCAAAGGCTGAGCCACATGTGAAAGCACCCACGTAATTTACCAACTGACCTGCCTACACTATGAAGCTTTCTATGTGGGAATGACCAGCAACAAACTGTCCATTCACATGAATGGACACAGGCAGACAGTGTTTGTTGGTAATGTGGATCACCCTGTGGCTGAACATGCCTTGGTGCACGGCCAGCACAGCTTGGCACAGTGTTACACCGTCCGAGTTACCTGGATACTTCCCACTAACACCAACCTATCCGAACTCCGGAGATGGGAACTTGCCCTTCAGTATATCCTCTCGTCTCGTTATCCGCCAGGCCTCAACCTCCACTAATTTCAAGTTGCCGCCACTCATACCTCACCTGTCTTTCAACAACTTCTTTGCCTGTGTACTTCCGCCTCGACTGACATCTCTTCCCAAACTCTTTGCCTCTACAAATGTCTGCTTGTGTCTGTGTATATGCGGATGGATATGTGTGCGTGTGTGCGCGAGTGTATACCTGTCCTTTTTTCCCCCTAAGGTAAGTCTTTCCACTCCCGGGATCGGAATGACTCCTTACCCTCTCTCTTAAAACCCACATCCTTTCGTCTTTCCCTCTCCTTCCCTCTTTCCTGATGAAGCAACCGTTGGTTGCGAAAGCTTGAATTTTGTGTGTATGTTTGTGTTTGTTTGTGTGTCTATCGACCTGCCAGCACTTTTGTTTGGTAAGTCACATCATCTTTGTTTTGTATAAACAAAGATCATGTGACTCACCAGGTGAAAGTGCTGGCATGTTGATAGACACACAAACAAACACAAACATACACACAAAATTCAAGCTTTTGCAACCAACGGTTGCTTCATCAGGAAAGAGGGAAGGAGAAGGAAAGATGAAAGGATGTGGGTTTTAAGGGAGAGTGTAAAGAGTCATTCCAATCCCGGGATTCGGGATTGTAAATAAGTATTGTAGTATTTCTGTTGTTGTTGTGGTCTTCAGTCCTGAGACGGGTTTGATGCAGCTCTCCATGCTACTCTATCCTGTGCAAGCGTCTTCATCTTCCAGTACCTACTGCAACCTACATCCTTCTGAATCTGCTTAGTGTATTCATCTTTTGGTCTCTCTCTATGATTTTTACCCTTCACACTGTCCTCCAATACTAAATTGGTGAGCCCTTGATACCTCAGAATACCTCAACTGATCCCTTCTTCTACTCAAGTTGTGCCACAAACTCCTCTTCTCCCCAATCCTATTCAATACCTCCTCATTAGTTACAGTAGTTCTGTTATTTGTTTACTACCTTATAACAAAAAAAACTTTTTTAAATTTTAAATTCAGTGCATTAAAGCGATCTTAGTAAATGAGTGTTTGTAAAATGATTCTTTCGTATAGTGTTCATTAAAAAAAAAAAAAAAAAATTATGGTCATTCCACTTGGGACCTATGGAAGGTACATTAACTTATTTGTTTCAGTTGTAAAAATTTGTCATGTATTATTGTTTTTCTGTCATATTCTGCAGCCTATAGGACCTCCTCATGACAGATCAATTGGAATGAAAGTACATCTAAACTAATCTAAACTCTGAGACGAAAATGTTAGCTGAGTGAATCAGCGAAAGATAGTCAGCACAATCCCATCCAGACTATTCTCTTACTAACTGGTACTGTAACAATATTAAACTAAGTTATAATTACGTATGCTAATGGTGTAGAGGTACTTTGTACGGTATACACAATGTTTCCCTGTTATTTGCTACACTTTCATTCAAAAATGTATACCGTGCCACAGCCAGTTGCATGTTACATCACCACTCACCAATGGCACTAATAACATCTACTCATACCTTCCCAGTCATCGCCATCTACAACACCAGTCTCTCCTCTCACCTCCTAACATCTCTCAGATCTCGGTTTGTGAACTGTGTACATAGCAATATGGAATAGCTCTATTTTCTTTGTTCTCATTCCTAACGTAGATGCTATTTTTCCTTCCTTTTTGTTATTGAACCCATACTCAGTATGTGCTTAAAGAGTTAAAATTCTTTTACTAACAGTATTTCTTTGATGTTTACTGTTAAAAATGTAACTTGCATTTAACTGATTACAGTGATACAAATATTCTGTGCAAAAACACTTTACTCAGGGAAAAATACAATATTAAAGATTCACTTAAATGATATGCACTCAGAAATTCAACCTGCTAATAAATGTCAGATTCAGGAATGATATTTTAAAAGCCTGCTTTACATCTACGTAAAGAACATTTTGCAGAGGTGCTGAGTCACAGATAGGCACAACAAAATGACTGTCACAAATAACGCTTTGGCTTTTAAGGCCTTCATCAACAATAGATCACACACACACACACACACACACACACACACACACATACACATACACACATGGCTTTAATGGCCAAAAGCTTTATTGTGACAGTCTTTTTGTTGTGCCTATCTGTGACTCAGCACCTCTGCTATATGGTGAGTTGCAACTTTCCTTTTCATAATATTGTTACATTCCTTCCTGGATTTACCTTTATTTGATTAAAGAACATTTTGTGTTTCAGAATTTTGTAGCTTAATTAATATAACTATTCAAAAATACTGTTCTCATAAGAAACACAGGACTGTTCAATTTGTAGACACTAAACTATTTAAATGTCAAGTATTATTACTTTTTAGCATCAATTTTTATGAACATCAGAGTGTTTACTATTACTGGGTATACTTATTATTATTTCAAACATGAGTCTTTGTTCCTAGATTAATCTTGGCAAGTTTTATCAGAAAATGTGGTAAAAATATTTATGCCTAGATATGCACCCTTAACACTATAACCCAATATTATAGAGTTTCAACAGCCTAGCCACAGTAGTAAAATCAGTTCCCATCAGATCACCGAAGTTAAGCACTGTTGGGCTCACCTAGCACTTGGATGGGTGGCTGTCCATGTCTGCCTGTTGGCAAGCAGGGTGTACTCAGCCCTTGTCAGGGCAATTGAGGAACTACTTGAATCATAAGTAGTTGCTCCAGTCACAAAACTGACAACAGCAGGGAGAGTGGTGTGCTGACAACATGCCCCTCCGTATCGACATACAAAAGCACCTATCAGCTGAGGATCACATGGTAGTCAGTTGGTACCATTGGGCCTTCCAGAGCCTGTTCGGATAGAATTAATTAATATTGTAGAGTTGTGCAAGTAAGGAGGTAGTTGCATGACACATGATGTCTTCTGCACAGGGTGGGACAGAGTATGGTTTTTATACATATCTGTGCGTGCGCATGTGTGTGTGTGTGTGTATGTGTGTGCATGTGTGTGTGTGTGTGTGTGTGTGTGTGTGTGTGTGTGTGTGTGTGTGTGTGTTTTAAGGATGTACAATGAATACTCAGTCAGTAAATTATAATTTTGAAGTAGTCCCTACTGGACTGGCGTTTGCTTATATTAAGAGTTATCCTAACTGCTCTCTTTTGAAGCCTGAAAATCCTGTTCACATAGACTGTGGGTGCCCTGCCCAAATCTCAGTCCCGTATTGCAAAGGTGAGTGGATTAAACCATAGTACACTTGTTTTAAGGACAGGAGAGCATTACATTTCAATTCAATTTATTATCATCCATTTTATCATATATATTATATAGGGATTGTCATATAGAAAGAAAGAGAGAGAGAGCGCATGATTTATGTTTTTAACAATTAAAGGAAATAACATTTTGTTAGTTATACTTTACATATTTTGTCTTCTTTTTACATGAAAGATGAGAAAAAATTTACAAGATTTATACAAATAAAAATCCATTAAGGGGATTAACATTTTCGTAACTACATTTTAATATTTTTCTTAATTAAACTTCACATATTTTGTCTCCTATTTACATGGAAGTCGGAAAAAAAACGAAGGATTATGCAGAAAAATCAAAAGTTGAGCACTATCTGTTTAGATAGCAAAGAAATTCATCAATGTTATAGAAACTCTGACCTAGTAGTAGCCTCTTTATTTCTTTTTTAAATATATGTAAGTTTTGTTTGCTTTTTATTTCTTTTGGCAAGGCATTGAACATTATTTTGAGTAGATACATCACACTATTTTGGTACAGGGATATTGAATGTATGTTTCTATGGAAATTGTGCCTGTTTCTGGTCTGATAGTCATGTACTTCACTGTTTAGAGAAGAGAATTCTTGATTTGACTTTAGGAAACATACTGATTCATAGATGAATAAACAAGGGAGGGTCAAGATTTTCCATTCCTGAAAGAGTCCTCTACATTGATCTCTGTAGGCAACACCCTTCAGAATATGAAAAGCTCACTTTTGGAGCTTAAAACATCTTTTTTTGAAACCTGTATGCCCCCAAAATCTAATACCATATCTTAGATTACTACGAATGTAAGAGTAGTAGACACATAGTACTGTTTCAAAATTGCAGTTTTCTTTAAGTTTTCTTAATATATAACAGTATTTACTAAGTTTTTTACTCAATAGTTCAACATGTTTTTCCATCTCAAGTTACTGTCCAGCCATATACCTAAAATTTTTGTAAAAGAAGTTTGTTCTATCAGACATTTCCCAATATCTACTCTTATGTTATTTTTTACTTTGTTCCTTATGTGCCTAAAGTTCATCCAAGTGGTTTTTTGTCATTTATAATTAAGTAATTGTCCTTGAAACATTCAGCTGCCTCATTCATTGTTGAAACTATTTTGTCTTGTATGTCAGCTTCACTAACTTCCTTAATAAAAAGGCTCGTATCATCTGCGAAAAGTACTGATTTTGCTCTTGTTAGATGGTTAGGAAAATCAATAATAAAAACTAAGGAGAGCAGAGGGCCTAGAACAGGACCCTGGGGTACACCACAGTTGACTTTCAGATATGTTAAGTAATATTTTGTGCCATTATGTATTATTTCAACACTTTGATATCTGTTGCACAGATACGATTGAAACCAGTCATATGCTTTTCCATGTACTCCATAGCAATACAGTTTCTCTAGCAAAATATCATAGCTGGTGAGGTCAAATGCCTTGGACGGATCTAAATATATTCCACAGTTTAAGTCCTCATTATCCATTGCAGTTAAAACCTGTTCCAAGAAATGATATACAGTTATAGACCTGTTTTTCCTTAATCCATTCTATGCACTGGTTAGAATTTTGCATTTGTTTAGGAAACTCAACAGTCTCTCATACATAATCCTCTCTATTACTTTAGCAAAACCTGAAAGTTGTGACAATGGTCTATAATTTTGTATGGTATATGGACAGTCTTTTTTATAAAGTGACTTTACTATTGATTTTTTAAGTGCAGAAGATAATTCACCAGTTGCAAATGATGTATTAATAATATCAATTTTTGAAAGATGTTTTAGTAAGTAAATATTATTGGTAACCTATTTACAGATGAAGCTGATATGCTCTTCCCATGTGTGATGTACATCAATCAAAATGCCCAAATATTATGTTTATTAGATTTTTCAACTGTAGAAAGTGGTTCAATATGAGTATTATTATAATTTAAGAAGAACTTTATTACTGCAGTCTTGTCGTTATTCAGTGTAAGTTTATTCATTGTTAAATATTCTGTGATGATTTCAAAGTTCTTTTTATTGCTTTGGAATGCTAGCTGCTCAGTGTGGCTCCAGGTAATAAATGTAGAATCATCAACATCATTTGCTAGTTTTGAGCTTAGTGGCTGTTATCTCATTAATCTATATAATAAACAAGAATGCCCCAAGTATACTTCCCTGTGGGTCTTGACAGTTGAGAGTTCTGTATGCCATTATTACTGTTAGGATCTTACTATCATTGTTATGACTTAGTTTAGTGCACTGTCTTTTTTGAGATATGAATTTAAGAATTTTAGTGCTACTCCTCTTATACCAGTTTCCTAACTTGCATTACAGTATTGCATGATTCCCAGAAGGAAGTGCTTTAGACAAATCTAGATAAACAAAAATAACTTTCTTTTCTTTGTCCAATTTATTCAGCAGTTCAAGAAAAACAAAATAGCTACTGCTGCTATTGTGTATTGTCCTAACTGTAGTCACTGTCATGTGGTTTAATGCATTCCTTCCCCCTGCCCACTGTCATTCACCAATGCTAAATAGGGAAAACAGCAAATGCGGCCATGTCTCAGTAGAGTCCCATACTCTGGAGCCATGTGGCTGAAATTCAAATGTTTGTACAATGATTTTAAAATGAATAAAGTAGATTGTTTTCTTAAAATGACATTTCATTTATTAAGTTGGGAAAGAAGTTGGAAATTAAGCAGTTAGGTGCACATACAACCAACAGATTTCTAGATGTCTCAGTTCAATGGAAAGAAGAGAACTTTATGCAACACCTGGTTCTGTAAAGTCTTGTTAACAGTGGGTGAACAGAAACAAAAATCACGCTCATGTTCAGAAAAAAGCAGAACACCTTGAATGACTAGAGATACGATGTTCATATTCAAAGGACATGTACATTAGTATGTTCTGCTGAAATAATTAGTATTTGAACTGTTCTGGTGTAAAGTCAAGTGCCAGCATGCCAGACAAGAACGTTAGAGCAGAGAGGGTTATGAGACGATGTCAGCCAATTGCCAGCGACCGACCCCTCTCCATGACAACAACGCAACGGCAGCACCCCTACACGAAAAGGACATAAGCGCTGCAACACCTGGCTGCAGCCCAGTTCTTCAAGTTCTATGAGAAGCTTGAAGATCAGCAATCTGGATAGGAGCATCAACTGTATTACCTCACTTGTATTACAAAATGTATAGCCCTTTTCTTGTGACACCTCTGTATTTCTCGAAGTTAAGTATTATCATTTATTTTCTGTAATAAAATTCATTAATATGATTTGCTTGAATTGTTGTCTAGTGATCTGAGAAAGCAAGTTTCCTAGGCACCGCATATTTGACAAGTAGACAGGATACAACATGAACAACGTCAGCCCGCTGGTTCAAGGTCAACATTGATATTGCAGCACACCACCTACCAGTAAAATGAGCCTGCAGCTCTTGTTGTCGCTATAAACCATAGGTAATGGTTGAGTGTGACTTAAGCAGAAGTGCAGGAGACCTCACAGATGTATGCACAAACTGTACCATCAAATTAGTGAGTTTGAAAGAGGGTGCATTACTGGCATGAGAAAATGTGATGCATCCAGCTAATGAACTGCTGCTAATGTAGGATGAAGTATTTCAGCAGTGCAATAGGTGCTTGCAAAATGGTTCACAGAAGGCAGTAAAACACAAGATGAGTGAAGTTGCACAACCGAGACCAACCCCCCGAGAAAATCTACACCTTACCCAAATGCCATTGCAGGACAGATTTGCATCCTCCTCAGTTCTGGCACAACAGTGGAACAGTGTAACAAATTGTCCTCTATCAGAAGTGACAGTTCATTGCCATTTATTATGGCATGGGTTATGTGCATGTCATACACTTCTCGTCCTACCTATGATGAATGTGCAGGGTTTTGTTTATTTGAAAATGATGGCCATGTTTTGGTTCACCACATCAGCAGCATCACAGTGACTGCATTCACACTATACACACAGTGCCAACTCAAGCCCTTATGGTGTGGAACACTATTGAGTACAATCACAAATCACAGTTGGTGCATGTCCAGGACACTGTGACCAATGTGACCTACTTGAATGACATCCTATGGCCTTGGTGGTGTCACAAGATGTCAGCCTTCTGCCCTGGCCCATCAGATCACAAATTGAAAATGTGTGGGATATGGTGAAATACTGGTTCAGTGCTGTGACTCAATGATGACAGATAGAGTTTGGAGACAGATAAACGTGTCATGGATGGCTGTACCACAGAACACCACTCACAGCTTATATGCGTCAGTGCCATCATGTATGGAACAAGTTATCAGGGCCCATGGCAGATCCTGTGCCTTTTATGCAACAAGATATTTGCTGAACCAAGGTGACTGAAATGCTAATTATTTCTGCAGAATATATTAATGTAAATGTCCTCTGATCCTATCTCTAGTCATTCAAGGTGTTCTGTTTTTTCTGAATATGAGTGTATTTTGTTCCTATTTTATGTTATTTGATGGTGAATGATTATGGACAACAGTCAGCTGTAAGGATCTAAAACATTTAAGTAAATGAATTAAGAAACATGAAGAAAGTGGACTACATTTAGAAAATGCTTGTAAATACAAAGTGTTTGGTTCAGTTAATGTCGCTGCTCAGATTGGTTCAATGTATAAAATGTCAGTTCAGAAACATAATGAATTAGTTACAAAAAATAGATACATATTAAATAGAATAGTAGAGTGCTTAATATTTTGTGAAACTCATAAGTTAGCACTATGGGTTCAAAGTGAAAAACAGGAGTCAGCAAACTTCGGCAATTTCTTAGATCTGTTATCTCTTATAGGAAATCTTGACAGCATGTTAGATGACCACTTAAGCAGTTCTAGTACTTGATGCAAAATGAACTTTTACGCTGTATGTATAAAGTTTATGTTGAAGAACTGATTAAAGACATTAGTGCTGCCACTTTTGTTTCTATGTAGGCGTATGATACAACAGATATTACGTGCAGAAATCAATTCTTCATTATACTGCAGTATGTTAAGGGGGAAGAAATCTGTTGAAGGATTGCTTTCCTTTGAACATGTTGATGATGAGACACCATGTGGGCTTAGTAAGATTTTAAAGTCTGGAACCTTTCAATGTTCAAGAAAAACTCATTGCTTAGGCATACTATAGTGTCCCAATAATAGTGGCAGAGTACTTTCCCATATGCCAAGTATGTCCACTATTATGTGCATCAAATGAATTTGGTTTTTCAGAATGCTTGTAGTAAAAGCATAAAGTCTGTTAGGTCGTTATTCACAAATATTTCTGGATTTGCAATGTTTTTCTCTTCGAAGCCTACAAAAAGTGTTTTATTGTGGACACTGTGCAACAGGATAATTCCTTTAGTTTCCTCAAATAGATGGAACTTCCAGTGTCACATAATAGTTCAAGAAAACTAATTAACTTATTGGAATGTTTTGACAATACTGATAAAGATGGTTCTTGGAATAATATTACAATAAGAGAAGCATTTGCTTTAAGAAATTTACTTCACAATCCAGAGTTTTTGTTCCTTCTAAAATTCTTCTACAAGATTATGAAACATATGACATATTGTGTCACACAGTCCATCACTATACATAATGCTTTATGCCATTTTGAGATAGCTGTTACTAAAATACGAGAGAATATTGAAAGGCATCAAATTTCTGAAGCTGAATGTTTTGCTCCTTCAAGAAAATATTCTAAGTATAGCACTGAATCTAATCTGACAGCAAACATCAAAGAAGTGTGTTACATTGTGACCAACCAATTGAAAAGAAGATTCCAAAACTCTCACGTACTCAGCAGATTCGAAATTATTGATCCAAAAACTTTTGCTTCTTTCAAAGAACATTTCACAGCCACTTTAGACAACACTTCTTCTTTATGTTACAGTCCCTTCATTTGCCATGATAAATTGAAAAATGAACTGTCAGTGATTTATCACAATGATGCGTTGAAAGACATTACATCGGTTTGTGAGTTGTCCACCTGTTTTGTGGAGCCTTCTTTTGAAGAATAATTTCCTGAGGTACACAATACATTGCAAATTCCACTATTTACACCTGTTTCAGCAGCAAAAACAGAGCACAGTTTCAGCACTTTAAAAGGAATTAAAACCTTCCTCAAGAACAGTAAGGGTCAGTAAAGGGACTTGGTGACTGTTTGTTCCATTCATAAGGAGGAAATTGGTGAAATACCAACAGAGTAATTGATATGTTTGCCAGTCAGGAGAATAGGCATGCACAACTACAGTATAGGTAACCTGCCATGATAGAGATCTCAGTTAATATGCCCATTGGGTAAAGTACATGTGAAATCACAGCTAGCTAGGATTTTCCCCTGAGCTTTTGCTATTGGCAATAAGGCAGTAGCCAGGAGGGTCCTTATATTTGCACTCTGGTGCATTCCCAGTGGGGAAGAGGTCAAATGCTTCTTTCCACAGTTACACCTTTTTTTTCCTTTTTACACCACAATCAGATCATAACAATATTATGAGAAGGAAAGTTGCTACTCATCATATAGCGGAGATGCTTAGTCGCAGAGGCAACAAAATGCCTCTCATAATTAAAGCTTTTGGCCATTAAGGACTTTGTCAACAATAGACTCACATATGCATGCACACACACACAAACACACACACAAACACACACACACACACACACACACACACACACACACACACACACACACATACACACACAAACGGATCTTGGGAGGGATGGGGAGGGATAGTATGGTGGGGGTGGTGGACAGTGAAGTGCTGCAGGTTAGGTAGTGGGCTGGGGAGAGGTGGGGAGGGGGAAGGAAGTAGTGGGAAAGGAAATAAATAAAAAGACTGGGTGTGGTGTTGGAATGATAGCTGTGTAGTGCTGGAATAGGAACAGAGAAGCGGCTGGATGGGTGAGGACAGTGACTAACAAAGGTTGAGGCCAGCAGGGTTACAGGATCATAGGACGTATTGCAGGGAAATTTCCCACCTGTGCAATTCAGATAAGCTGGTGTTGGTGGGAAGGATCCGTATGGCACAGGCTGTGAAGCAGTCATTAAGATTAGGGATATCATGTATGGTAGTGTGTTCAGCAACAGGGTGGTCCACTTGTTTCTTGGCCACAGTTTGTCGGTGGCCATTCACATGGACAGACAGCTTGTTGGTTGTCATGCCTACATAGAATGCAGCACAGAGGTTGCAGCTTAGCTTGTAAATCACATGACTGGCTTCACAAGTAGCTCTGCCTTTGACAGGATAGGTGATGTTAGTGACTGGACTGGAGTAGTTGGTGGTAGGAGGATGTATGGGACAGGTCTTGAATCTAGGTCTATTGCAGGGGTATGAATCATGAGGTAAGGGATTCGGAGCAGGGGTTGTGTAAGGATGGACGAGTATATTGTGTAGGTCCAGAGGACAATGGAATACCACGGTAGGAGGGGTGGGAAGGATAGTGGGCAGGACATTTCTCATTTCAGGGCATGACGAGAGTTAATCGAAACCCTGGCAGAGAATGTAATTCAGTTGCTCCAGCCCCGGATGGTACTGAGTTATGAGAGGAATGCTCCTCTGTGGCCGGACTGTGGGACTTTGGGAGGTGGTGGGAGACTGGAAAGATAATGCACAGGAGATTTGTTTTTGTACAAGGATGGGAGGATAACCATGGTCATTGAAGGCTTCAGTGAGACCCTCGATATATTTTTAGAGAGACTGCTCGTCACTGCAGATGCGATGACCACAGGTGGCTAGGCTGTATGGAAGGGACTTCTTGGTATGGAATGGGTGCCAGCTGTCGAAGTGGAGATATTGCTGGTGGTTAGTAGGCTTGATATGGATGGAGGTACTGATGTAGCCATCTCTGAGGTGAAGGTCAACATCTAGGAAGAAGGCTTGTTGGGTTGAGTAGGACCAGGTGAAGCAAATGTGGGAGAAGTTGAGGTTCTGGAGGAATGTGAATAAAGTGTCCTCACCTTCAATCCAGATAGCAAAGATGTCATCAAAGAATCTGTACCAGGTGAGGGGTTTAGGATTCTGGGTTTTTGGAAGGATTCCTCTAGATGGCCCATGAATAGGTTGGCATAGGGTGGTGCCATGCGGGTGCCCATAGCCGTACTGCTGATTTGTTTGTAGGTAATGCCTTCAAAGGAGAAGTAATTGTGGGTGAGGAGTCTAGGAAGTCTAGGAAGGAGGTTGTTGGTGTTGGTTTGGAATCCATAGGTCATCTGGAAAGGTAGTGTTCAACAGTAGTAAGGCCATGGGCATTAGGAATGTTAGTGTACAGGGAGCTGGCATCAGTAGTGACGAGCAGGGCACTGTATGGTAAAGAGACAGCAACTGTGGAGAGCTGGTGGAGGAAATGGTTGGTATCTTTTATACAGGAGGGTAGGTTCTTGGTAATAGGTTGAAGGAGTTGGTCTACAAGAGCAGACATTCTCTCGGTGGGGACACAGTAACTAGTCACAATGGGCATCCTGGATGACTAGTTTTATGAACTTTAGGAAGAATGTAGAAGGTAGGAGTGTGGGAAGTGGTAGGAGCGAGTAGAGAGATGAACTCCAGGGAGACTTTCTGGGGTGGGTCTAAGCAGTGACTAAGTTTTAGTAGTGACTGGAGATCCTACTGGATTACTGGAATGGGGTCACTGTGGCAAGGTTTGTAGGTGGAAGTATCTGATGGCTGGGGGAGTCCTTCTGCAATCAGATTATAGATACACAACTAGAACACATCAGGAGAAAGAGAGGTGGTGAACTTTGGTTTTAAACAAAACAGCTCCATACCTCTAAAGTTATTCAATAAAAGTGTCACCACAGCATTACCCAACACACCTACAATAGTACATGGAAAAGCAACTACAATACCACACACACACACACACACACACACACACACACACACACACACACACACACACAAATGCTGAATTCACATCTACACTCCTGGAAATTGAAATAAGAACACCGTGAATTCATTGTCCCAGGAAGGGGAAACTTTATTGACACATTCCTGGGGTCAGATACATCACATGATCACACTGACAGAACCACAGGCACATAGACACAGGCAACAGAGCATGCACAATGTCGGCACTAGTACAGTGTATATCCACCTTTCGCAGCAATGCAGGCTGTTATTCTCCCATGGAGACGATCGTAGAGATGCTGGATGTAGTCCTGTGGAACGGCTTGCCATGCCATTTCCACCTGGCACCTCAGTTGGACCAGCATTCGTGCTGGACGTGCAGACCGCGTGAGACGACGCTTCATCCAGTCCCAAACATGCTCAATGGGGGACAGATCCGGAGATCTTGCTGGCCAGGGTAGTTGACTTACACCTTCTAGAGCACATTGGGTGGCACGGGATACATGCGGACGTGCATTGTCCTGTTGGAACAGCAAGTTCCCTTGCCGGT
Organism: Schistocerca cancellata; assembly: GCF_023864275.1. Lineage (NCBI taxonomy): Eukaryota > Metazoa > Arthropoda > Insecta > Orthoptera > Acrididae > Schistocerca > Schistocerca cancellata. The sequence continues at coordinate 467,383,911 of NC_064631.1, read as the reverse complement.
CTAGGAATGGTAGAACGATGGGTTCGATGACGGTTTGGATGTACCGTGCACTATTCAGTGTCCCCTCGACGATCACCAGTGGTGTACGGCCAGTGTAGGAGATCGCTCCCCACACCATGATGCCGGGTGTTGGCCCTGTGTGCCTCGGTCGTATGCAGTCCTGATTGTGTCGCTCACCTGCACGGCGCCAAACACGCATACAACCATCTTTTGCACCAAGGCAGAAGCGACTCTCATCGCTGAAGACGACACGTCTCCATTCGTCCCTCCATTCACGCCTGTCGCGACACCACTGGAGGCGGGCTGCACGATGTTGGGGCGTGAGCGGAAGACGGCCTAACGGTGTGCGGGACCGTAGCCCAGCTTCATGGAGATGGTTGCGAATGGTCCTCGCCGATACCCCAGGAGCAACAGTGTCCCTAATTTGCTGGGAAGTGGCGGTGCGGTCCCCTACGGCACTGCGTAGGATCCTACGGTCTTGGCGTGCATCCGTGCGTCGCTGCGGTCCGGTCCCAGGTCAACGGGCACGTGCACCTTCTGCCGACCACTGGCGACAACATCGATGTACTGTGGAGACCTCACGCCCCACGTGTTGAGCAATTCGGCAGTACGTCCACTCGGCCTCCCGCATGCCCACTATACACCCCGTCTCAAAGTCCGTCAACTGCACATACGGTTCACGTCCACACTGTCGTGGCATGCTACCAGTGTTAAAGACTGCGATGGAGCTCCGTATGCCACGGCAAACTGGCTGACACTGACGGCGGTGGTGCACAAATGCTGCGCAGCTAGCGCCATTCGACGGCCAACACCGCGGTTCCTGGTGTGTCCGCTGTGCCGTGCGTGTGATCATGGCTTGTACAGCCCTCTCGCAGTGTCCGGAGCAAGTATGGTGGGTCTGACACACCGGTGTCAATGTGTTCTTTTTTCCATTTCCAGGAGTGTATATATATTTTATCATTAGCTGCAGTATTTCATGGATTATATTTATAACTGCTTATTTACTATCTTTAGAATAAATTTAATCAGTATGACATAAATCAAGGTTATATAATGAACACTTCAAAGCAATTCCATTATAAAGTTTACTTTTTAGCTGGTCACCACCAACAAAAGTTTGCATGAGCCACCACTCTTAGTTCACCTTCCACTGTACTAACCTGTGCACTGGTTCTTTTGTGCTCTACAGCTAACTTGTATTTATTGAGAGACTCACGTTTTTGGTTAGTATTTAAAATTTCATTCTTCAGCTCTTTTAACTCATTCTCTGTGGCATCAGTCTTACAACTCAAATCAATTTCTGTTGCTTCAGTTCTACCATCCAAGTCTTTGTTTAGTTCACTTTTTGATGCTGCAGTTCTTACTGTATGGGATGAGAAGGAAAGTTTCCCTTTTATTTATCCATTCAATTAAATTATTTTGTCAATAATTGATTGTTTTAATTCCTATAATTTTTATTATTAGCCATCAATAAGATCAAGTGTTAAAGTGTAATGGAGAATTATCTTAGGAAATCCAATACATCTCTGCAAAGCAGTACTTATTAACTTACCACACTAATTTGTTTGTTTTGTTTTTAGAGTGCAAATACAATAAAGGTCATATGTATCCATGTCAGAAATGTAGGACATGAAGATGAAAAAGGAGTTAGAAGTGACTACATGTTAAGCCCATTTGACGGAAGAAAATGTAACTAAAAGCAGGGACATGGAGAAAGGTCCACAAAGTATGCCACAGAGACAACAGAGGGCCTGAACTAAAGATTAAATGTCCTTTGCCATTTTGTTACAATGGATAAAAAGTAAAACGCTGTCAACAGCCCATACATCATTTGCTAAGACAGCCAATAACTCAGACAGCAAAAATAAATCAAAATGTAAGTGGTTAAAAAAAAGGACATTCCATGAGGAAATGATGAACTGTCAAAGGTTGAGGACAATGAGCACAGAATGGTGGAGGATCACCACTTAGCAAATGGCGATGGTGAAAAAAGACAGTGCCCAATATGCAACCTAGCAAAAAATGATCTCCTCATGCAAGAAGACCGAGAGGAGGTCGGCCAATCTGCTGGATGAGGTTTATTTACCAGTAGCTTATTCCCATGAAGAGAAGACAAGTCGTGATGCCAAAGTGACACCACCTTTTGACAGATGGAAACACAGAGATCATAAGAAAGAGTGGAAGAACTAGTGGGCCAAGGTACGAGTACTGCAGCCTTGGCAGCAGTGTCAGCGGCCCCATTTCCTTTCATACCAACATGATCAGGGATCCACATAAACATCACAGTGGCTCTATCTAGAGTAAGCAAGAGAAAGCTTTCCTTGGCCTGTTGCACTAATGGATGGATGGTATACAGAAGACACAGGCTCTGAAGAGCACAGAGAGAGTCAGAACAAATGGCACAATTGAAAAACCTGTGTTGCTGGATGTTCTGTGTGGCCTGATACAGGGAAAGGAGCTCCACTGTAAGTACTGAGCAGTGTTCCAGAAGCTCATACTGAAAATTGTTGGTGCCAATGGTGAAGGCACACCAAACACCACAGTCAGTCTAAGAGCCATCAGTGTACATGAAGGTACAACCACAGAGTTTCACACAAAGGATGAAAAACTTACAGTGATAAAGCAATGCTGGAATAATGTCCTTAGGAAGCAAATGAAGTCCAAGGTGAACACGGGCTGCTGCACAAGTCAAGGCTGTGAAGGGTTCACACCCATTGGGAAAGAAGCAGGTAGCATGAAGTTAAGCTGCCGGAGCAATAGCCAAAAGTGAACTCCAGGAGGTAACAGAGAAGAGGGAGCGCCCCATACTGGTAGTCAAAGGAGTTATCAAAGAGAGACACATAGGATGGGTCACCAGGCATGGCAAACAAATGGCCTGCATATCCGCTAAGGAGAACATTGCTTTAGTATAACAGTGGTAGTTTGGCAGCTTCCGCATACAGACTCTCAACCAAATTAGTGTAAAAGGTGCCAGTGGCCAAAGCTAGCAGCCTTATTCACAGCTTAACACAGTGAAAAAACTTTTCTATTGAAAACAGGCTACACTGAGTTTTTTTCATTAGTTTATGTATGTCTTGGCTTGATATTAATTTATTAACAAAATTGTCTACAACAAAATTTACATATATTGTTTTCATTGGAATCTGCTTCTGGTTCTAGGAGGTTATTTTTGTTTGAATGGGGATGTATTGTATAAATTTCCTAACATTAAGACCAGAGTGAGATTTAGATTCTTTATTTACCATTGACCACATGATGTGTAATAGGCATTTTACATTGATAGCAGATTACATTTTCCTACAATAGTACCTTAAATCTAAATGAGCATTACATATTCCAGATAGAACCTACAAATGATAGGATGAACAATAAAATAATAAAGAAATACAGTCAATGACATCACATAATGAAAATTAAAATCAATTGATTTTATATTCATAAATTCTATTACATCATTAAAAGGGTTAAAATGTAACCAGTTTAATAGCTTGCTGTTGTAGCTAGTTGTGTGAGCTGACCAATCAGAAAATGGAAGTTTATTAAATATTCTTAAGCTGGTGATGAGTTGGGAATCTCTTGTTCTTGTCAGCCTGTGTCTTGGTATATCTAATTTTATTTTGCACCTTGTGTTATGGTGGTGTATGTTTTCCCTCATTTTGAAATCTGCTACATTTTTTCACAGACAGTGCTGAGACATATATGTAGAGATTAATGACTTTTAATATTTTGAGTTGTATGAACAGCGGCCAGCAGTGCTCTAATCTACAAGCACTGCTCATTGCTCACACCACCTTCTTCTGAATTTTTCAAATTTTGCTGATGTGGGAAGAATGTCCCGAGATCAGCAGTCCACACTCTATATGAGACTGAAGGACTCCAAAGTTAATAGCTCTTAAATATTCTTTTGGTGCTAAGACTCTCAGTTCCTGCACTAAATAGGTGACTCGAGATAATTTTTTACAGGTATAGTTGATGTGTGTTTCCCAAGTTAACTTACGGTCTACATGAATTCTTTGAATTTTAACTGCTTTCACATCTACCTGCTTTGACAATCCTGGTATAATCTGTTGGTTTTTATTAAGGTTACAAAGCAGTGTATTTGATAGAAACCAGTTTAGTACTGCTTTGATGTCATCTTGCACCATATGTTGCAGAATTAATGTATTCTCATGCTGAGCTATCAATGTTGTGCCATCAGTGTAACAAATAACAGAGTTGGGAATGCAGTGGGGTAAACTGTTGACTGCAATTAAAAAAAAAAAAAAGGAGGGCCCGATGGCAGAACCTTGGGGGTCTTCTGTTTTAACTTCTTGCAGCTGTGAGTCCCTGTTTCTGACAGAGACAAACTATTTCCTATTGTTTAGGTATGATACAATTGCTGCCAATGCAGAGTCTTGTTGTTGTTGTTGTTGTTGTTGTGGTCTTCAGTCCTGAGACTGGTTTGATGCAGCTCTCCATGCTACTCTATCCTGTGCAAGCTTCTTCATCTCCCAGTACCTACTGCAACCTACATCCTTCTGAATCTGCTTAGTGTATTCATCTCTTGGTCTCCCCCTACGATTTTTACCCTCCACACTGCCCTCCAATACTAAATTGGTGATTCCTTGATGCCTCAGAACATGTCCTACCAGCCGATCCCTTCTTCTGGTCAAGTTGTGCCACAAACTTCTCTTCTCCCCAATCCTATTCGAAAGCTTCTATTCTCTTCTTGTCCAAACTATTTACCGTCCATGTTTCACTTCCGTACATGGCTACACTCCATACAAATACTTTCAGAAATGACTTCCTGACACTTAAATCTATACTCAACATTAACAAATTTCTCTTCTTCAGAAACGCTTTCCTTGCCATTGCCAGTCTACATTTTATATCCTCTCTACTTCGACCATCATCATTTATTTTGCTCCCCAAATAGCAAAACTCCTTTACTACTTTAAGTGTCTCATTTCCTAATCTAATACCCTCAACATCACCCGACTTAATTCGACTACATTCCATTATCCTCGTTTTGCTTTTGTTCATGTTCATCTTATATCCTCCCTTCAAGACACCATCCATTCCGTTCAACTGCTCTTCCAAGTCCTTTGCTGTCTCTGACAGAATTACAATGTCATCGGCGAACCTCAAAGTTTTTATTTCTTCTCCATGGATTTTAATACCTACTCCAAATTTTTCTTTTGTTTCCTTTACTACTTGCTCAATATACAGATTGAATAACATCGGGGATAGGCTACAACCCTGTCTTACTCCCTTCCGAACCACTGTTTCCCTTTCATGTCCCTCGACTCTTATAACTGCCATCTGGTTTCTGTACAAATTGTAAATAGCCTTTCGCTCCCTGTATTTTACCCCTGCCACCTTTAGAATTTGAAAGAGAGTATTCCAGTCAACATTGTCAAAAGCTTTCTCTAAGTCTACAAATGCTAGAAACGTAGGTTTGCCTTTCCTTAATCTTTCTTCTAAGATAAGTCGAAAGGTCAGTATTGCCTCACATGTTCCAGTATTTCTACGGAATCCAAACTGATCTTCCCCGAGGTCGGCTTCTACTAGTTTTTCCATTCGTCTGTAAAGAATTCGTGTTAGTATTTTGCAGCTGTGGCTTGTTAAACTGATTGTTCGGTAATTTTCACATCTGTCAACACCTGCTTTCTTTGGGATTGGAATTATTATATTCTTCTTGAAGTCTGAGGGTACTTCGCCTGTCTCATACATCTTGCTCACCAGATGGTAGAGTTTTGTCAGGACTGGCTCTCCCAAGGCTATCAGTAGTTCTAATGGAATGTTGTCTACTCCCAGGGCTTTGTTTTGACTTAGGTCTTTCAGTGCTCTGTCAAACTCCTCACGCAGTGTCATATCTCCCACTTCATCTTCATCTACATCCTCTTCTATTTCCATAATATTGTCCTTAAGAACATCGCCCTTGTATAGACCCTCTATATACTCCTTCCACCTTTCTGCTTTCCCTTCTTTGCTTAGAACTGGGTTTCAATCTGAACTCTTGATGTTCATACAAGTGGTTCTCTTATCTCCAAAGGTCTCTTTAATTTTCCTGTAGGCAGTATCTATCTTACCCCTAGTGAGATAAGCCTCTACATCCTTACATTTGTCCTCTAGCCATCCCTGCTTAGCCATTTCGCACTTCCTGTTGATCTCATTTTTGAGACGTTTGTATTCCTTTTTGCCTGCTTCATTTCTGCATTTTTATATTTTCTCCTTTCATCAGTTAAATTCAATATTTATTCTGTTACCCAAGGATTTCTACTAGCCCTCGTCTTTTTACCTACTTGATCCTCTGCTGCCTTCACTACTTCATCCCTCAAAGCTACCCATTCTTGTTCTACTGTATTTCTTTCCCCCATTCCTGTCAATTGTTCCCTTATGCTCTCCCTGAAACTCTGTACAACCTCTGGTTTAGTCAGTTTATCCAGGTCCCATCTCCTTAAATTCCCACTTTTTTGCAGTTTCTTCAGTTTTAATCTACAAGTCATAACCAACGGATTGTGGTCAGAGTCCACATTTGCCCCTGGAAATGTCTTACTATTTAAAACCTGGTTCCTAAATCTCTATCTTACCATTATATAATCTATCTGATATCTTTTAGTATCTCCAGGGTTCTTCCATGTATACAACCTTCTATCATGATTCTTAAACCAAGTGTTAGCTATGATTAAGTTGTGCTCTGTGAAAAATTCTACCAGGCGGCTTCCTCTTTCATTTCTTACCCCCAATCCATATTCACTTACTACGTTTCCTTCTCTCCCTTTTCCTACACTCGAATTCCAGTCACCCATGACTATTAAATTTTCGTCTCCCTTCACTATCTGAATAATTTCTTTTATTTCATCATACATTTCTTCAATTTCTTCGTCGTCTGCAGAGCTAGTTGGCATATAAACTTGTACTACTGTAGTAGGTGTGGGCTTTGTGTCTATCTTGGCCACAATAATGCGTTCACTATGCTGTTTGTAGTAGCTTACCCGCATTCCTATTTTCCTATTCATTATTAAACCTACTCCTGCATTACCCTTATTCGACTTTGTGTTTATAACCCTGTAGTCATCTGACCAGAAGTCTTGTTCCTCCTGCCACCGAACTTCACTAATTCCCACTATATCTAATTTTAACCTATCCATTTCCCTTTTTAAATTTTCTAACCTACCTGCCCGATTAAGGGATCTGACATTCCACGCTCCGATCCGTAGAACGCCAGTTTTCTTTCTCCTGATAACGACATCCTCTTGAGTAGTCCCCGCCCGGAGATCCGAATGGGGGACTATTTTACCTCCGGAATATTTTACCAAGAGGATGCCATCATCATTTAATCATACAGTAAAGCTGCATGCCCTCGGGAAAAATTACGACCGTAGTTTCCCCTTGCTTTCAGCCGTTCGCAGTACCAGCACAGCAAGGCCATTTTGGTTATTGTTACAAGGCCAGATCAGTCAATCATCCAGACTGTTGCCCTTGCAACTACTGAAAAGGCTGCTGCCCCTCTTCAGGAACCACACGTTTGTCTGGCCTCTCAACAGATACCCCTCCATTGTGGTTGTACCTACGGTACGGCTATCTGTATCGCTGAGTCACGCAAGCCTCCCCACCAACGGCAAGGTCCATGGTTCATGGGGGGGGGGGGGGGGCGGGCAGAGTTTTGTACACCATATTATTTGAGTTTAGTAAGTAATATATATATCATGAGAAATACAGTAAAATGCTTTACTTAAAACATGCAATAGAAGTGAATCTTTAGTATTATTGTCAAAGGCTGTTATTACTTCATTCAAAACTGAGAGAACACCAGTGGTAGTTTTTCTTCTCTTTCTGAAGGCAGATTGACTGTTAGAAAATAGATTATACATCTCAAAATAGTTGTTTAGTTGGTTGTAAGTAAGAGATTAAAATATTTAGGAGCAAATAGGAACTACTGATAGTGGTTGGTAATTTTTGAGATCATGTTTGTTGCCTTTTTTGTACACTGGAATAACTTTTGATAATTTTAGTAGTGTAGGAAATACTCCAAACTCTAGACACCTGTAAAAAAAAAGGGAATTAGTTCACTAATTATACATACTGTTTTTCTAATTATGTAATAAGATGACTAAGTGTAGTCCATGCTCTTGGAGTTTCTGGACTAAGTCACTGTTGTGTAATCTCAGTAGGTGTGAGTGTCCTCCATTTAAAGCAATAGTTCCCATATTGGTGTTGCTTAAATAGGTCAGTTGTGTTAGTAGTTGTAGCTTTAATTTTGTTCCTAATGCTGGTTACAGAATCCATGAAAAAGTATTAACTTTATCTGGGTTAAGAGCTATATTCTGTTCATGATGCGTGCAATGTTCTTGTGCAACAACATTCCATGCAGCTTTGTACTTATTAGGAGTACATTCAATGTACCTTTCACATACTGTTCTTTTTGCCATTCTAAGCTTAGTTCTGTAAATTCTCTTACATTCAAGACAAGCTTTGTACAATTTATCTTTCTGCTCTGTTCCACATTTAAAAGATTTTTTATACATGTGTTACAAAGATAACATATTGTGCCTGATATTGATAAGTTCATCTGTATACCACTTAATGTTCTTCTTTATAGGTTTACTTTTATGATTTATTTTAATAAGAGGAGAACAAATATACCACAAATGTAAGTAAATTGTAATGAATCTCTCAAAAGCAGTTTCATTTATACTCTTTTGACATTATTATATACAGCCCCACTTAATATTTTTAAGTTTCTGAATGAATTGGTGCACTACTTCTTTCTGCTAACCTCTGACCCATGTCATCTTTCCCTTAGCATTGTTACCTGCATTAGAGGCAAGTCCTTCAGTTTTTTTTTCAGTTAAGCCTAAGAAGTATTTGATCATGGTCTGCAAATCCCCTACCAACAATACAGATAGTGTACAACTCCCTTTCAAACTTTACAGTTATGTTATCAATACATGCCCGATCATGTGTGCCATTTCTGTAGCTACAATGTAGATGGAACATTCTGAGGAGATGAAAAATGACATGATGACTTGCTCTCTCTCATTTCCCATTTCTGTATTGAAGTCCCCACAGATATCAATTTTTGGTCTAGATTTTAACAACTCTTTCATTATTAATTCAAAATTCTCACAAAAAAATACCCATGTCACCACTAGGAGATCTGTAGAAACTTATAATGGTTAGGTTATGATTCACAAGATTTATGCAGCTGAATTCCCCATCTGTTTTGGAACAGTATGAGCTAATGTGTGAATCTTGTACCCCTGCACCTCCTTCTTCTTCAGTTCCCAAAACATTACATATCCATGAGGAACAAGGAAATCTACCTCATTACTCCTCAGCCAATGCTCTGATACACATAAAACATCTACTTTATTATCAATGCAGAAATGTTCCAATTCTAACAATTTATTCCTAATGTCACACAAATTCACTTGCATCAGTGTTTTATTAAAATTTTGATGCTTTTGTCATATTTACAGTATTCAGTGTCATGTTATGTCCTGTGCCCTGGTGAGTTTCAAAAATCCTTGAGAAGCACAGGTTTACTGCACCCCACCGGCTGTTCTTTGGGCTGCGGTGAGTAGCTTACTACTGTCCCTGTTTTTTCCATCTTTTCTTTCACTGTTGATGGTGCTGTTCTGTAGATTCTTCAGGTGCTTGATCTGCCACTACTGCTGTACTCTTCTGTGAATTTCTGGTGTTTCTGTGAGATGTTTCTAGAGGCTGAAAAACCTTCATACTTGGTAGCCCATTATATGGTGTATGAGGTGCGGCTAGAAAAAAACCGGACTGATGCTGGAAAAAACATTTATTTACAATTATTTACAATTTCATGTTATCTCCTTCAATGTACTCTCCTCCTCGGTCTCTACACCACTCCATACGAATTTTCCAGTGTTCATAGCAATGCTGCAGATCATTTTCGGTAAGTCCATACATTACTTCCATCGCTTTTTCTTTTACTGCTTCAACAGTCTCAAATCTAGTTCCTTTCAAAGCTGACTTGACTTTAAGGAAAAGAAAAAAGTCACAGGGGGCCAAATCAGGTGAGTAGGGTGGATGATCTAAGATGGGAATGTTGTGTTTTGCCAAAAACGTCTTCACTGACAATGCACTGTGAGCTGGGGCATTGTCTTGGTGAAGGATCCATGACTTTTTTATCCACAAATCATTCCGTTTTCTCCGTACTCGCTCACGTAGGGTAGCTACGACGCTAATGTAGTAATGCTGATTCACTGTTTGTCCCTCTGGTACCCAATCAATGTGCACAATCCCTTTGATGTCAAAAAAAAACAATCATCATTGCCTTGAATTTCGATTTTGACATTCGTGCTTTTTTTTGTCGTGGAGAACCAGGAGTTTTCCAATGCATCGATTGGCGTTTAGTTTCGGGATCGTAAGTAAAAAACCACGATTCATTACAAATGTTTCACTTGCAGATTTTCCTAGTTTGAAACAAAATTTGATGTTAACATGCTGTTCTTTCTGTACACTCAACATTTTCCGACGCACAGACAAAACGTCAACTACTTAAAACAGACGCCACGGGCAGACTGAGGCAGATGAAACTCGAGCAGTAGGTGGAGCGAGAGTCACGTGACAGGCCACGCGACTTTCAGCCTTATTGCATTCGTTTTATTGTTTCACCAGTACTAGTCCGGTTTTTTTCTAGCCACACCTCGTATCAGGCACACTATCTGACCTTGTTCTTCTGATTCTTCTCTGTTAACTTGTTTCATTTGGAATGTTTCCTTCCTTTAACAACATACTTAACAATTAGTTGGGTGTGATGTAGCTTCACTGGCAGCAGAAATTACATTTTATTCTCCAGGTAACGTACACTTTCTGTCCATAAGAGGTATGACCATAGCATCACCCTGCTCATTTAAGATATTATTTACTGTTTCTAAAGTCTTTGTTATTATAATCTTTTTTCCTAGTTTATTTAGGTGCAATCCATTTGTAGTGTGGAATCTTTTCCCCAAATTGCTGATGTCAATAAATGTTTCAGTTTAAAAATGACTGAACATATTTCATGTCTCTGTATTAGCATTTTCAGTTTCTTTCTTGACATAGAACCATTCTGCCAGGCTGTGTCAACATGTTACTGAAAAAAACAATGACATTTGTTCCTTTCAACTCGAATAGTCTTCTTTTGAGTGAGTTTATTCTTTTTCTTCATTCGATGCTGCCAGGAAGACAGAAGAGTCTTTATTAATTAATAAAGATATCTTTTCTGTATTCAGTTATGTGACTGCACTAAATTTCACTCCTGGCTTTATTATGCAGGTTAACTTATGATTGCTTGTACTCCTAATTTTTATGGATATACCTCCGCACTGGCTCTCTGCATAGAGTTCCATTTTACTTGTTATAACTGTTCTGAGATTTCCAATTTTTGGCTGTCCTTAGCAGTACACAAGGTCTTGTTTTGGAATGTTTTTTCTTTCCTTTTTTTAAGAGAGTCTGATAGCCCCTAAGGGGATTAGCTTTGTTTTTTTTTTTTTTTCATTTAGTTTCTTAAACAGTAGCAGTAGAGATGAGGTACTGGCAGAAGTAAAGCTGTGAGGACAGGGTATGAGTCGTGCTTGGGTAGCTCAGTCAGTAGAGCACTTGCCCGCGAAAGGCAAAGGTCCCGAGTTCGAGTCTCAGTCCGGCACACAGTTTTAATCTGCCAGGAAGTTTCAGTAGCAGTAATATTCCTTGATCTGTCTCATTTCCAAAGACTTTTTTCCCATATGGTTTACTTGAATTGGTCACAATGCTATCACACTTGAATTGCTTCCTCACTCATTTTTGGTACATCTTAACCTGCCGTTTGAGCTGTTACTGGTCTGGTTGAGTTTTGAAGTTTGACTAGTATGCTTTTGTAATAAGTAGAAATTATAGTTATGGAACAGTCCATCAAAGGCCACTGTAGGGAAATAAACATATGTTTCATGCAGAAGAGGCATTTTGTTGTAATCTTACATTTTCATTGTTTTTAGTTAGACAATACTAATGCTAAAAATGTTCATCTTTGATAAACTAGTGTAGAAGGGATCACTAAACAACTAACTGCAAAATACTTGCATTTCTCACATTTATTTACATACATTTGCCTAAATAAGATGAATTCCTGTACTTTCTTTGCATCAGAGTAAAAACCAAGTATATTTTAATTCACTTCAGCAATGAAGAGCCTAAACTTCACATAAAATTTTATGTGCTTTTCACGTTGATTTTATTAAATTCATATGTGTATCATAATAAGTTGAAGCAACCGTGGGTTGCAAAAGCTTGAATGTTGTGTGTGTGTTTGTGTTTGTTAGTGTCTCTATCAACATACCAACGCTTTCGTTTAGTAAGTTACATCATCTTTGTTTTTAGATATATTTTTCCCACGTGAAATGTTTCCTTCTCTTATATTCATAATATGTAGTATATTTTAGAACATAGAGTCATGGAAAACATATTCTTGCTAAAGCATCAGCTGTAAACTATATTTGTGCTTTATGCAATTTTGGTAGTAGTGACCCCATTCAAAACAACATTCACCTCAAATTACAGTGTATACCCTATGTGATCAAAAGTATCCAGACACCTGGCTGAAAATGACTTCTAAGTTTGTGGCACCCTCCATCGGTAATACTACTATTCAATATGGTGTTGGCCTACCCTTAGCCCTGATGACAGCTTCCACTCTCACAGGCATATGTTCAACCAGGTGCTGGAAGGTTTCTTGGGGAATGGCAGCCCATTCTTCATGAAGTGCTGCACTGAGGAGAGGTATTGATGTCAGTCAGTGAGGTCTGGCATGAAGTTGGCATTCCAAAACATCCCAAAGGTGTTCTATAAGTTTCAGGTCAGGACTCTGAGCATGCCAGTCCGTTACAGGGATGTTATTTCATGTAACCACTCTACCACCACCGCAGACCGTGCATTGTGAACAGGTGCTCGATCATGTTGAAGGATGCAATTGCCATCCCCAAATTGCTCTTCAGCAGTGGGAAGCAAGAAGGTTCTTAAAACATCAATGTAGGCCTATGCTGTGATAGTGGCATGCAGAACAAGAAGTGCAAGCCCCCTCCATGAAAAACACAATGACATCATAACACCACTGCTTCTGAATTTTACTATAGGCTCTAAACACGCTGGCAGATGACATTTACCAGGCATTTGGCATGCCCACAACCTGCCATCAGATTGCCACATTGTGTACCATGATTCGTCACTCAATACAATGTATTTCCAGTGTTCAATCATCCAATGTTTAAGCTCCTCACATCAAGCGAGGCGTCATTTGGCATTTACCGGCGTGAAGTGTGGATTATGAGCAGCCACTCGACCATGAGATGTAAGTTTTTTCATCTCCTTCCTGTCATAGTACTTGCAGTGGATCCTGATGCAGTTTGGAATTCCTGCGTGATGGCCTGTATAGATGTCTGACTATTACACATTATGACACTCTTCAACTGTCGGCGATCTTGGTCAGTCAACAGATGAGGTCGGCTTATATGCTTTTGTGCAGTGTCCCCCCTCATGTTTCCACTTCACTCTCACATCAGAAACAGTGGACCTAGGGATGTTCAAAGTGTGGAAATCTTGCCTACAGATGTATGACACAAGTGACACTCAATCACCTGACCACGTTTGAAGTCCGTGGAGAACCCCATTCTGCTCTCTCACAATGTCTAATGACTATTGAGGTCACTGATACAGAGTACCTGGCAGTAGGCAGCAGAAAAATAGACATAATATGAAAAATGTATGTTTTTGGGAGTGTCCAGATACTTTTAATCAGACAATGTAGCTGTGCTAGTCTACTTTTTACGTCACTGGTAACCACGAGGCAATTTCTCAGGACCTTTGTTTTTCTCATGCAAGTTCTCTTCAAACAGAGCTACCCAAACATACAAACATAACTCTGTCCTCATGGCTTTACTTTCACCAGTATCTCATCCCTTACCTTACAAACTTTGCAGAAGTTCTCCTGTGAAAGTTTGAGGATCTAGCACTCCTGGAAGAAAGGATGCATGGCTTAGCCACAGCCTGGAGGATATTTCCTGAACGAGATTTTCACTCTACATCAGGGAGCACACTAATATGAAATTTTTTGGTAAATTAAAACTGTGTACCAGATCAAGACTTAAACTCAGGATCTTTGCCTTCCAAGGACAAGTGCTCTACCAACTGAGCTACACAAGCATGACTGATAGAACCCTGGTCCAGCACACAGTTTTAATCTGCCAGAAAGTTTCATATCAGTGCACACACTGCTGCAAAGTGAAAAAAAATCATTTTGGAAACATCCCCAAGACTGTGGCTAAGTAAGTCATACTTCTGCAGTATCCTTTCTTCCTTAAGTATTAGTCCTGCAAGTTTAATAGGAGAACTTCTGTGAAGTTTGGAAGACAGAAGATGGGCTACTGGCAGAAGTAATACAGTGAGGATGGGTCATAATTCATGCTAGGATAGCTCAGTTGGTAGATCACTTGCCTGTGAGAGGCCAAGGTCCCAAGTTCAAGTCTCGTCCCAGCACAAAGCTTTAAATTGCCAGGAAGTTTCATACCACCACACACTCTGCTGCAGAGTGAAAATCTCATTCTTGTGTTGGCAAGATATGTTAACAGTTGAACAATTCATGGTGGGAGTGTCCCTCCATGGCTTACAGTCAGTCTAAAGAAACTTCTAAAGAACAAAGCATAAGGCTATAGATAGATGTTGAATAATATATGTTTAGCAGTCAAGAGAGCACTGCATGAAGCCTTCAATGCCTACAGTAGTAGAATATTGTCAAAAGCCAAAGACATTATGGTTGTACTTAAAGACTGTTAGTGGCACTAAATTTAGTGTCCAATCACTGGCAAATGTGACAGGAGCTGAAATTTAAAGTGCAAAGCAAAAGCCGAAAAGATCAACTCTGTTTCCAAGTCCCCTTTACAAAGGATACAAAGGAAAACCTGGGAGTATTGCCTCAATTTAATTCTTGTATAATTGAAAAGGTGAGTGAAATCAATATCAGTTTCAATGGCGTTGAGAAACAGATGAAATTGTTAAAACTGAGCAAAGTCCCAGGACCTGATGGAATTCATATCAGATTCTATCCCTATTCAGTTTGTGCCTGAGTTAGCCCCTCTACTCACTATAACCTAACACTGATCTCTTGAACCAAAAAAGCACAGGTCACAGCCATCTACAAGAAGAGCAGCAGGAGTGATCCACAAAACTATTGTCCAATATCCTTAATGTCCATTTGTTGTACAACAGGACTGGCCAAGGCATGCCAAACTTCATGTGGTGTATTATTACTTTTTTCATCCTATTTTGTATGTATGAACTGTTTGTGAAATAACTCTGTAAATGATGCACCTGTGCTCTTACTTAAAATTTATGCATTTACATGAGTGTATCAACTCCTAAGACCTCATATCTAATTGCTGGACTAATTTCATTTGTGTGAAATTTTTATATTTCAGATATTTTTTTTATTTATTGTGAGTTTTGTTTTTCATTGTCTCCCTCTTGTAAGATACAGATTCCATTCTTCTGTGCTGTCCACCTGCTTAGCTGGATGGTAACGTGTTTGCCTCCCATGCAGCGGGCTCGGGTTCGATTCCCAGTCAGGTTGGACATTTTCTTCGCTCGTGGTCTGGGTTCTGTGTTGCCCTTATCATTTCATCCTCATCGATGGCACGCGAGTTGCCCAATGTGGTGTCAACTGCAATAAGTCTCACACTTGGAGGCCGAACTTCCCCGTATGGGGCCTCCCAGCCAGCAATGCCATACGATCATTTCATTTTCTGCTGTACTCGTTGTAAAGATTATTATGTAAATGATGATTAGGTTTTCTTAATGTGGTAGGAGGTTAAATTTATTCTGCCTTGTATTTCTAACAAAAATCATATCAAACAATGGAAAATCCAGGATGTAATGTAACAATATTAGGGAAGGAAAGTTGCTACTCACCATATAGCGGAGATGCTGAGTCACAATAGGCTCAACAAAAAGATTCACACAATTATAGCTTTTGGCCATTAAGGCCTTTGTCAGCAATAGACACACATGCACACACACACACTCACGCAATCACAACTTGCCAACACATCTGCTGTCTCAGACAAATGGTTTCAGTTGTCTGAGACAGCAGACGTGTGTGCAAGTTGCATTTGCATGAGTGTGTATGTGTGCATGTGCATATGTGTGTCTATTGCTGACAAAGGCCTTAATGGCCAAAAGCTATAATTGTGTGAATCTTTTTGTTGTGTCTATCGCAACTCAGCATCTCTGCTATATGGTGTGTAGCAACTTTCCTTCCCTAAAAATCACATCACTTTTATACGATTTTTAATTTGTAGGATGTGTTTTCAGAGGATAGTGGCTGGAACAATGGTGCCAATGGCATGTTACTGGTGTTCAGTCATTACTTTTCATTGTGTTCTATGCTATATGCCCCTTGGATACTTGAACTGGTCATTTCATTCATATCATCTAGGATTTTCACCCCTCCCCCCCCCCCCCTTGAACCATAGATCTTGCTGTTGGTGGGGAGGCTTGCGTGCCTCAGCGATACAGATAGCAGTACCATAGGTGCAACCACACAACCATAATGGAGGGGTATCTGTTGAGAGGCCAGACAAATGTGTGGTTCCTGAAGAGGGGCAGCAGCTTTTTCAGTAGTTGCAGGGGCAACTGATCTGGCCTTGTAACACTAACCAAAGCGGCCTTGCTGTGCTGGTACTGCAAACGGCTGAAAGCAAGGGGAAACTACGGCCATAATTTTTCCCAAGGGCATGCAGCTTTACTGTGTGGTTAACTGATGATGGCGTCCTCTTAGGTAAAATATTCCGGAGGTAAAATAGTCCCCCATTTGGATCTCCGGGCAGGGCTACTCAAGAGGACGTCGTTATCAGGAGAAAGAAAACTGGCATTCTACGGATCGGAGTGTGGAATGTCAGATCCCTTAATCGGGCAAGTAGGTTAGAAAATTTGAAAAGGGAAGAGGATAGGTTAAAGTTAGATATAATGGGAATTAGTGAAGATCAATGGCAGGAGGAACAAGACTTCTGGTCAGGTGAATACAGGGTTATAAATAAAAAATCAAATAGGGGTAACACAGGAGTAGGTTTAATAATGAATAAAAAACAGGAGTGTGGGTAAGCTACTACATACAGCATAGTGAATGCATTATTGTGGCCAAGATAGACACGAAGCCCATGCCTACTGCAGTAGTACAAGTTTATATGCCAACTAGCTCTGCTGATGACGAAGAAATTGAAGAAATGTGTGATGAGATAAAAGAAATTATTCAGATAGTGAAGGGAGACGAAAATTTAATAGTGATGAGTGACTGGAATTTGATAGTAGGAAAAGGAAGAGAAGGAAACGTAGTAGGTGAATACGGACTGGGAGTAAGAAATGAAAGAGGAAGCTGCCTAGTAGAATTTTGCACAGAGCATAACTTAATCATAGCTAACACTTGGTTCAAGAATCATAAAAGAAGGTTGTATACATGGAAGAAACCTGAAGATACTGACAGGTTTCAGATAGATTATATAATGGTAAGACAGAGATTTAGGAACCAGGTTTTAAATTGTAAGACATTTCCAGGGGCAAATGTGGACTCTGACCACAATCAATTCATTATGAACTGTAGATTAAAACTAAAGAAACTGCAAAAAAGTAGCAATTTAAGGAGATGGGACCTGGATAAACTGACTAAACCAGAGGTTGTACAGAGTTTCATGGAGAGCATAAGGGAACAATTGACAAGAATGGGGGAAAGAAATACAGTAGAACAAGAATGGGTAGCTTTGAGGGATGAAGTAGTGAAGGCAGCAGAGGATCAAGTAGGTAAAAAGACGAGGGCTAGTAAAAATCCTTGGGTAACAGAAGAAATATTGAATTTAATTGATCAAAGGAGAAAATATAAAAATGCAGTAAATGAAGCAGGCAAAAAGGAATACAAACATCTCAAAAATGAGATTGACAGGAAGTGCAAAATGGCTAAGCAGGGATGGCTAGAGGACAAATGTAAGGATGTAGAGGCTTATCTCACTAGGGGTAAGATAGATACTGTCTACAGGAAAATTAAAGAGACCTTTGGAGAAAAGAGAACCACTTGTATGAATATCAAGAGCTCAGATGGAAACCCAGTTCTAAGCAAAGAAGGGAAAGCAGAAATGTGGAAGGAGTATATAGAGGGTCTATACAAGGGCGATGTACTTGAGGGCAATATTATGGAAATGGAAGAGGATGTAGATGACGATGAGATGGGAGATATGACACTGCGTGAAGAGTTTGACAGAGCACTGAAAGACCTAGGTCGAAACAAGGCCCCGGGAGTAGACAACATTCCATTAGAACTACTGACAGCCTTGGGAGAGCCAGTCCTGACAAATCTCTACCATCCGGTGAGCAAAATGTATGAGACAGGCTAAATACCCTCAGACTTCAAGAAGAATATAATAATTCCAGTCCCAAAGAAAGCAGATGTTGACAGATGTCAAAATTACCAAACTATCAGTTTAATAAGCCACGGCTGCAAAATATTAACAGAAATTCTCTACAGATGAATGGAAAAACTTGTAGAAGCCAACCTCGGGGAAGATCAGTTTGGATTCCATAGAAATGTTGGAACACGTGAAACAATACTGACCCAATGACTTAGAAGCTAGATTAAGAAAAGGCAAACCTATGTTTCTAGCATTTGTAGGCTTAGAGAAAGCTGGGGTGGCAGGGGTAAAATACTGGGAGCAAAAGGCTATTTACAATTTGTATAGAATCCAGATGGCAATTATAAGAGTTGAGGGACATGAAAGAGAAGCAGTGGTTGGTGAGGGAGTGAGACAGGGATGTAGCCTCTCCCCAATGTTATTCAATCTGTATATTGAGCAAGCAGTAAAGGAAACAAAAGAAAAATTTGGAGTAGGTGTTAAAATCCATGGAGAAGAAATAAAAACTTTGAGGTTCGCCGATGACATTGTAATTCTGTCAGAGACAGCATAGGACTTGGAAGAGCAGCTGAACGTAATGGACAGTGTCTTGAAAGGAGGATATAAGTTGAGCATCAACAAAAGCAAAACGAGGATAATGGAATGTAGTCGAATTAAGTTTGGTGATGCTGAGGGAATTAGATTAGGAAATGAGACACTTAAAGTAGTAGAGGAGTTTTGCTATTTGGGGAGCAAAATACACTCCTGGAAATGCAAAAAAGAACACATTGACACCGGTGTGTCAGACCAACCATACTTGCTCCGGACACTGCGAGAGGGCTGTACAAGCAATGATCACACGCACGGTACAGCGGACACACCAGGAACCGCGGTGTTGGCCGTCGAATGGCGCTAGCTGCGCAGCATTTGTGCACCGCCGCCGTCAGTGTCAGCCAGTTTGCCGTGGCATACGGAGCTCCATCGCAGTCTTTAACACTGGTAGCATGCCGCGACTGCGTGGACGTGAACCGTATGTGCAGTTGACGGACTTTGAGCGAGGGCGTATAGTGGCCATGCGGGAGGCCGGGTGGACGTACTGCCGAATTGCTCAACACGTGGGGTGTGAGGTCTCCACAGTACATCGATGTTGTCGCCAGTGGTCGGCAGAAGGTGCACATGCCCGTCGACCTGGGACCGGACCGCAGCGACGCACGGATGCACGCCAAGACCGTAGGATCCTACGCAGTGCCGTAGGGGACCGCACCGCCACTTCCCAGCAAATTAGGGACACTGTTGCTCCTGGGGTATCGGCGAGGACCATTCACAACCATCTCCATGAAGCTGGGCTACGGTCCCGCACACCGTTAGGCCGTCTTCCGCTCACGCCCCAACATCGTGCAGCCCGCCTCCAGTGGTGTCGCGACAGGCGTGAATGGAGGGACGAATGGAGACGTGTCGTCTTCAGCGATGAGAGTCGCTTCTGCCTTGGTGCCAATGATGGTCGTATGCGTGTTTGGCGCCGTGCAGGTGAGCGCCACAATCAGGACTGCATACGACCGAGGCACACAGGGCCAACACCCGGCATCATGGTGTGGGGAGCGATCTCCTACACTGGCCGTACACCACTGGTGATCGTCGAGGGGACACTGAATAGTGCACGGTACATCCAAACCGTCATCGAACCCACCGTTCTACCATTCCTAGACCGGCAAGGGAACTTGCTGTTCCAACAGGACAATGCACGTCCGCATGTATCCCGTGCCACCCAACGTGCTCTAGAAGGTGTAAGTCAACTACCCTGGCCAGCAAGATCTCCGGATCTGTCCCCCATTGAGCATGTTTGGGACTGGATGAAGCGTCGTCTCACGCGGTCTGCACGTCCAGCACGAACGCTGGTCCAACTGAGGCGCCAGGTGGAAATGGCATGGCAAGCCGTTCCACAGGACTACATCCCGCATCTCTACGATCGTCTCCTTGGGAGGATAGCAGTCTGCATTGCTGCGAAAGGTGGATATACACTGTACTAGTGCCGACATTGTGCATGCTCTGTTGCCTGTGTCTATGTGCCTGTGGTTCTGTCAGTATGATCATGTGATGTATCTGACCCCAGGAATGTGTCAATAAAGTTTCCCCTTCCTGGGACAATGAATTCACGGTGTTCTTATTTCAATTTCCAGGAGTGTAATTGATGATGGTCGAAGTAGAGAGGATATAAAATGCAGACTGGCAATGGCAAGGAAAGTGTTTCTGAAGAAGAGGAATTTGTTAATGTTTAGTATAGATTTAAGTGTCAGGGAGTCATGTCTGAAAGTATTTGTATGGAGTGTAGCCATGTATGGAAGTGAAACATGGATGATAAATAGTTTGGACAAGAAGAGAATAGAAGCTTTTGAAATGGGGTGCTGCGTAAGAATGCTGCAGATTAGATGGGTAGATCACTTAATTAATGAGGAGGTACTGAACAGAATCGAGGAGAAGAGGAGTTTGTGGCACAACTTGACTAGAAGGAGGGATCGGTTGGTAGGACATGTTCTGAGGCATCAAGGGATCTCCAATTTAGTATTGGAGGGCAGCGTGGAGGGTAAAAATCGTAGAGGGAGATCAAGAGATGAATACATTAAGCAGGTTCAGGAGGATGTAGGCTGCAATATGTACTGGGAGATGAAGCAGCTTGCACAGGATAGAGTAGCATGGAGAGCTGCATCAAACCAGTCTCAGGACTGAAGACCACAACAACAACAACAGGATTTTCACATAAGCTATGAAAAGAATGATTTGGTCATTCACCTCAAAAATTTAAAAGTTTTTGATGGTGGTAAATTTCCCTTATGTGTTGCATTCTCAGCTTCATGCCAAACTTGGCACAAAGCATTGGCTGTATTACTGCACTGAGCTGTACGCATTGCAGATTACAATACATGCAACCACCTTCTGGTGCCATATACCCTTCTTTTTAATTTATATTAAATCACTGAAATTACTGTTTTTTAATCTGATTAAGGGCAGTAACACGGCATCCTGATGTCCAATGTGGAGCTTGAAACAAAGTTTCTATTGTACTAATCTGTCTATGTTCTATGTTTCATGTACCACATTTAAAGAGCCGAAATGGTGAAAAATTTATTTTAATTGGAAAAACTGGACTCTTGATGAGAAGCTGCTTCACTGGCAAGGAAGGATAGAAATTGTAAAATTCTGGGCCATCACAATTATGTAGCTGTACAATGAATCTGTGAAAAAGGTAAGGGACTTCAAAACACTTAGCTTGTTTTACATGTTTGATGGCTTTAAGCAGTTGCTAATTAGGTCATGGTTTGGCTTTTTTTCAAGCAGTTGTGTAATATTGTTAATTTTTATTATAAAGTCAGTTTTAATTGTTGCCAAAAGTTGTTATACATCTCTGCCTTTGCACTTCTTTTTCTAATGTTCTGCACTACCCTTCAGGCATCCATCTTGCCTTTGCAGTTTCACATTATTGTTGCTGTGTGTAATATTAATTGTCACTGTGTAATTCAATTTCATTACCATTTTTAATGTCAATTTTAAAGTGTTTTCTATTGTAAATATCAAAATATGGAAAATTTTCCAACACAAATACCAGTGATGAAATAAAAATACAAATGCATGTTAATGGTGGCAGTGCTGCTGATCCAGTAATGACATGCATGGATTCCAAAATGGACATTTCGGAAACTGGAGTCACAAATTTTTATAACCTATTTGAGTCAGAGAATATACAACTGAGAATGAGTAAAGCAACTGCTCATATTGGGCAACTGATTGCATCATTCAATGACTTATACCAAATGTTAGAAAATACATTGACTGTGGGTACTACAAAACAAAGTGCCAACTTGGCTATGACGATGTCAAGAAACACAAATACTGAACTGAATTTAAAATTTGAACACTTAATGAGAAATATTCAAGAGAAATTTGATAGTGTGTCAAAAGATGTTAGTAATCAACCATATTTAAAATTTAGTGAGCAGAGCAATGAATTAGATCACAGTTGTCCAAAAATATGCATGTGAAATTTGATACTCTGGTGACAGACTTGAATGGTCAATTAAATGCAAATCTCATACAGAACAGAACCAAGATCACAAGTCATGGGGGTATACCATGAGATTCCTCATCAAGTTAGAAGGTTGGCTGAAGATGTAAAAAAGCTGAAAGATACTCAGACAGCTATGCAAACAAAAATGCCACATTTGACAAAGCAATTTAAAGATCTTTTCCTTGAACAAGATCACAAGATGCAGCAAATCTCACTGCTCAAGCTGAAAAATGAAACAAAGTTTTTGATGAATGGATTTCTGAATGCAATACAGACATACTTTAGAAAGCTGAGTAAGAAACAAGCTCCTCAATGCAAGCTGTCAGTGTGGAAGTATTGTCTGAACCAGGAACATTGGGCAGATCTTTTTGCAATGAACTTGATCAGATACAAAATATTTTAACAAGCACATTGCGTGGCTGGTGGCAACAAGTCAATAAAAGTGGAAAATCTGAAAGTTACAAGAGTCGCTGCTTGTGACATCTCCACTGCTGTTTTTGGATGATAATTTGGTGGGGGTGAGAGAAAACAATGTATCAAAACATTCTGGATATTACAGTCTGTATGGGAACTCCCCTCTGGAACCCACAGGATTGGCAATGACTTTAACCATGGCCTCATTGGAAGGAAGAAGGATTACTGAAACATTGCCAATTTCAGATGTTCATTCTTGGAAAGAAATTCCCACACTCTGTTGCGTTTACAACCACACTCTGTTGTGTTTACAAGATGTTTTAGAGGCGTGTTGCATACATCATTGAGAGCTCACCAGAAAATACAATTCATGGCAGCTTATATGCAAGGCAAATCTGCACTGTGGGCCACAGCATCCACCAAACAATGTTCTACATATGATCAGTTCAAGCAGCTGATCTTGGCCAAGTATTGGTGACCACACATACAAGCCCACCTATGACGGGAAGTTTTCAATCCTGAAATTTACCACCCTAAGCAAGGGAGCTTTCAAAAATATTTTGAGTGGTACATTAATAAGATGTAATATTGGGATAATCCTATCACACCCAAGGATGTAATTATGATACTAAAAGGAAAATTACCAGTGGACATGTGTGAAAAGTTAATCCACATGCCAGAAAATAACAATTAGGGTTTTCAGCCTGTTGTCCATGTGTTAGATTTAATCCATGATGACACACAACACATGAACAGAAGCTGTGGTATGCCAACAGTACGTTCCTGCACCCATGACAATAGGGGCCAGAACAGCAATGCTCGCAACGGTGTGACACCCCCCCACCCCCCCACCCATGTAAGATGTGCAGCAAAACATAAGCACATAAAAGCGCTGGATTCCAGAGTAAAAACTGAAATAATAGGTTCCACCCTGGTTTCCAAAAATACAGAAAATGCACCCTACTTGTTAATGAGAAGGACATGAAATTAAAATTAATTCATACCAAGGAATGTCAGGGCAGATTACATCATGACTTGACAATCAAATTAGTTGGTGTAAATGTACTGGGGCAGACAGTCATTTTACCAATACTGAAGCAGAGCCAGTGTTAGTCAATGCAAATGATGATCTACCTACTGTATACAAAATTTACACCAAGGCTCAGAAATCTGAATCCCTTAACGTACAGAAAAATAATGAACTTATGAACATACTGATGATGTACGAATTTGCTTTCTCTAAGAAGACTGGTATTGTGAGAGGATATATCTATCACTTGAATGTTGCTTCCCATGACACTTATTGTAATCAAACCTATGCTATCCCATGGGCCAGAAGGGAGGTGGTGAAACAAGAGCTACACAATATGACCATGGTCAAGGGGTAGCATCTTTGATTCATAATCAAAATTCCTTTGGTTCCAGGTTTGAGACCCACCACCACTTAAATTTTGATTAATAGTCATTATTGGCTGCTGAAGACTTCCAACATATCAAGTCACCCTCATTCTGCCAACAGCCTTGTCAAAAAGAGCAGAGGAATGGACAGAGGTTCAGGGCACTCTCTTGCCCTTGAGGTAGGAAACTGCCAGAAGGTGGAAGAATCAGCAATGATCAACACCATGAGGGTGCAGAAGGCAATGGAATCCACTGCATTAAAGACACATGTATCCACAGGACATGTGGCCTGTAACTGAAAAAGTTTCATGATGATCTCTCCATTGGCAAAAGATTCCAGAACAGTACCCCATTCAGGTCTCTTGGAGGGGACTGCCAAGGGGGAGGTGACCATGAGAAAGAGTATTAACAATCAATGAAAGGATAATGCTCTTAGAGTTGGGGCATGGAATGTCAGAAGCTTGAATGTGGTAGGGAAGCTAGAAAATCTGAAAAGGAAAATGTAAAGGCTCACTCTAAATATAGTAGGGGTTAGCGACGTGAAATGGAAAGAAGACAAAGATTTCTGGTCAGATGAGTATAGAGTGATATCAACAGCAGCAGAAAATGGTATAACAGGAGTAGGATTCATTATGAATTGGAAGGTAGGGCAGAGAGTGTGTTACTGTGAACAGTTTAGTGATAGGATTATTGTTATCAGAATCGCCAGCAAACCAACACCAACAATGGCAGTACAGATATACATGCCGACATCGCAAGCTGACAATGGAGAGATAGAGAAAGCATATGAGGGCATTGAAAGGGTTATACAATGCACAAAGGGAGATGGAAATCTAGTAGTTATAGGGGACTGGAATGCAGTTGCAGGGGAAGGAGTAGAGGAAAAGGTTACAGGAGAATTTAGACTTGAGACAAGGGATGAGAGAGGAGAAAGACTAACTGAGTTATGTAATTAATTTCAATGGTTCAAGAATCAGAAGAGGAGGAGGTATACTTGGAAAAGGCTGGATGGTACAGGAAGATTTCAGTTAGATTACATCATAGTCAGACAGAGATTCTTAAATGAGATTCTGGATTGTAAGGCATACCCAGGAGTACATATACATGCAGATCACAATGTAGTAGTGATGAAGAATAGACTGAAGTTTAAGAGATTAGTCAGGAAGAATACACATGCAAAACAGTGGGATGCAAAAGTACTAAGGAATGATGAGATATGCTTGAAGTTCTCTGAGGTTGTAGATATGGCAATAAAGAGTAGTCCAGTAGGTAATACAGTTGAAGAGGAATGGATATCTCTAAAAAGGGCAATCACAGAAGCTGGGAAGAAAAACATAGATAAAAGAAGACAACTGTAAAGAAACCATGGGTAACAGAAGGAATGCTTCAGGTTATCAATGAAAGAAGGAAGTATAAAAATGTTCAGGGAAATTCAGGAATACAAAAATACAGTTGAGGAATAAAATAAATAGGAAGTGCAGGGAAGCTAAACAAAATGATTGCTTGAAAAATGTGAAGAAATTGAAAAAGAAATATAGTTGGAAGGACTGACTCAGCATATAGGAAAGACAAAATAATCTTTGGTGAAATTAATAGCAAGGATGGTAACATTGTTAAATGCAGAGCAGAGAGTGGATAGGTGAAAAGAGTACATTGCAAACCTCTATGAGGAGGAAGATTTGTCTAATGTGATAGAAGAAGAAACAGGAGTCAATTTAGAAGAGATAGGGGATCCAGTATTAGGATCAGAATCTAAAAGAGCTTTTGAGGACTCAAGATAAAGAAGGTAGTAGGGATCGATAACATTCCATCAGATTTTCTAAACTCGTTAGGGGAAGTGGCAACAATATGGCTATTCACATTGGTGTGTAGAATGTAGGAGTCTGGCAATATACTGTCTGAGTTTTGGAAAAATATTATCCACACAATTACAAAGAGTGCAAGAGGTGACAAGTGTGAGAACTATTGCACAATCAGCTTAACAGCTCATGCATCCTAGTTGCTGACAAGAATAATAGACAGAAGGATGGAACAGAAATTTTAAGATGTGTTGTATGATGATCAGTTTGGCTTTAGGGAAAGCAAAGGCACGAGAGAAGCAATTCTGATGTTGCAGTTGATAATGGAAGCAAGACTAAAGAAAACTCAAGATGTGTTCATAGGATTTGTCAACCTGGAAAAAGCATTCAACAATGGAAAATGGTGCAAGATGTTCGAAACTTTGGGAAAAATAGCGGTAAACTATAGAAAGAGACTGGTAATATGCAATATGTACAAGAACCAAGAGGGAATAATAAGAGCAGATGACCAACAACAAAATGCTCAGGTTAAAAAGGATGTATGACTGGGATGTAGTCTTTTACCCGTAATGTTCAGCCTGTACATTGAAGAAGCAAAGATGGAAGTAAGAGAAAGATTCAGGAGTGGAATTAAAATTAAGGTGAAATGGTATCAATAATACAATTCGCTGATGACATTGCTATCCTGCATGAAAGTGAAGAAGAATTACATGATCTGCTGAATGGAATGAACCATCTAATGAATAAAGAGCATGGACTGAGAGTAAAAAATGGTTCAGATGGCTCTGAGCACTATGGGACTTAACATCTGTGGTCATCAGTCCCCTAGAACTTAGAACTACTTAAACCTAACTAACCTAAGGACATCACACACATCCATGCCTGAGGCAGGATTCGAACCTGTGACTGCAGCGGTCATGCGGCTCCAGACTGAAGCACCTAGAACCACACGGCTGCACTGGCCAGCCCAGACTGAGAGTAAATTGAAGAAAGATGAAGTAATGAGAAGTAGCAGAAATGAGAACAGATAGAAACTTAACATCATGATTGATGGTCATGAAGTAGTTGAGGTTAAGGAATTCTGCTACCTAGGCAGCAAAATAATCCATGATGGATGGAGCAAGGTGGACATTAAAAGCAGACTAGCACTGTCAAAAAGGGCGTTCCAGGCCAAGAGAAGTCTACTACCATCAAACATGGGCCTTAATTTGAGGAAGAAATTTCTGAGAATATACGTTTGGGGCACAGCATGGTATGGTAGTGAAACATTGACTGTGGGAAAACCGGAACAGAAGTAGTGCTACAGTCGAGTGTTGAAAATTAAGTGGACTCTTAAGATAAGGAATGAGGAGGTTCTGCACAGAATTGGTGAGGAAAGGAATATGTGGAAATCACTGATGAGAAGAAGGGACAGGATGATAGGACATCTGTTAAGACATCAGGGACTGACTTCTGTGGTACTAGAGGGAGCTGTAAAGGGCAAAAATTGTAGAGGAAGACAGAGATTGGAATACATCCAGCAGGTAATTGAGGACATAGTTTGCAAGTGCTACTCTGAGATGAAGAGGTTGGCACTGGAGAGAAATTTGTTGCAGGCTGCATCAAACCAGTCGGAAGACTGAGAAGAAGAAGAAGAAGAAGAAGAAGAAGAAGAGGAAAGGGCATTATTGAGGTCTCTTTCTCTCCCTACTGCAGTCCATTGTTAGCCTAGTGAAGCCAGGAGGTGGTGTGCACTCAGTTCTTGGCACACTTAACATAAACAAAATCATCATATCTATACAAACCCACCCAGAAGCTCTCAAAGAGTTGTTGCAAAAGTTTTGGAAATGAAGTTCCTAATGACATCATGCTGATAATCTTATTGTCAGAGGATTCTAGGAAATATACAGCTTTTGGCTTTGCTGAACAATTGTACCAGTTTAAGGTGCTACTGTTTGGTTTGAATGTCAGCTCTGGCATATTTATTATGACCCTTGACACAGTTTTCATGCCAAGTTTGTTAGACAGAGTACCACCTATGTTGTTGACTGTGAACCTGGGTAAATTGAAAACTGGTAAACAACAGATCAAGTTTTTAGGACATATCATATCTCCAGCAGGTACAGAACCTGATCTGTACAAGATGCAAGCTATGGCCAAATTTTCACCACCAACATCATGAAAACAGCTGAAAATGTTTCTGGCCATTCTTCAGGCAATTCATTTTGAATTAACCTGTAAATAACCAAGTTAAAGAAAAATTCCCCCCTTGTTTTTGTCTCCCCAGTGCCAGGATGTTTTTGGCAAAATTAAAGATGTGCTAGTCCACACTGAGATCTTGCACCACCCCAACATGTAAAAGAATATTTGTATCACCTCAGGGACATTGTACTCAGAACATGCATCTTGTTTATTTCATACAGTCAGGGTTGATGGACGAACAGAAGCTCATGTCATCAGCTTCACTAGTATGGTGTTGACTGAGTGTGAAAGGTCATACTTGGCCACAGAATTAGAGGCCATCTCCATGGACTGGTCTTTCAATTAGTTTAATTACTTTTTCTGTGGCCAGAGTGTTAAAGTGATCTACAATCACAAAGCTTTAAGTTTTCTTTTAACCTGCAGGCTATTCCACCAGAGATTAAAGCAGGGGGGGGGGGGGGGGGGGGGGGGGGTTGTTCTTGTAAGAAAGTGATTTTGAAACTGTTTATATAAAAGGCAGTGAAAACATTACTGCTGATGCTTTATCCAGTTACCCTGTGGTTCATCTAAGTTTAACTTGTGGGACAGGTAACAGATCACAAAGTGTTTCTTATGAGGGACCCTGTTAACCAATTATATTACTTGGAGATGTGTAAAAACATGAAAGATCCTAAATGGTCAAAAGTTTTGGTACTTCAGCCAAAATGGTTTCAGTACCTCAGCCAAATAGCAGACAGAGTCAGTATTACACCTTGCATAGTGCTGTGTTGTTCCATAGGAGCAATACAGACAACGAGTTATGTGTGTATATATCCCATGCATACCAGGATCATCTGATCTGGCATGTTTACATGGCCTGTGGATATTGTGAGATTGAGGAGTGTAAATGGAAAATTGTCAGATACTTTTACTTGCCACAACTGCACAGATACGTCCATCATTTGTTGCAAGCAGGCATTGTCTGTCAAAAACCTAAACCCACAAACTGGCCAAAATAAAATTCCCTTGCATCTGATTCTGACAACTAAACCTACAGAGATCATCTCCATTGACAATATAGGACCATACCTTCATAGAAGGTGTGGTGTAAAAATATCTGGTTGCAATACTTGGTTTCAAAAAAGGTTAAAAATACCTGGTTGCAATACTTGTTGTCAAAACATATCTGTAAATATGTCTAACTCTGCTCATGTCACACCAATAGTCAAGAGGTCGAGGGATGACTACTTACCTCACTTCAGAAATCTGGGTGCAATATTATCGAATAAAGCATCAAATTATACTGGACGAGTTTGGCACTTATTTCTGTCTGAGCATAACATCAAACAAATTCTGGTTTCATGTTTTCATCCTGAAAGTAATTATACAGAATGTATTTTCAAAGAATTCAACCATTTTATTCAGACCTACACACCACATAAACACACAGAGTGGGTTGATATCATCACTCTCTTTGAGGAGATAATTAATGATCTTTGACATACACACCAAATGAAATTACATTAAACAAAGTTGAGAAAAATGAGTATGTGGCTCTGTTTCCACTCTTCCCAAGATGTAATATCTCATAGGAAGAGAAAACACACCAAGTGCTTGTGTCCTTGAATGCCAGTGCTGTAGAACACAAAAGAGCATATGATAAAGAGCTGGGCCAAACACAGTATTTTGTCCTAGATGAGAGGGTGCTACTTAGGTCTCATCTTAAGCAATCCCTTCTAAAGAAAAGAAACAAGAAGTGGCCCACACCAAATAGTGAAAATTTCGCATGATGAATGTTTCCTCTTAGCTTATCAGAACTCGTGTAAAGTCAAAGGGCTTTATCACCACCAGGACCTAACGAAAGTTATAAAGTAGAATTTCATTTTCATTATTGTATATAGCTGTATTTTTACTTGTTTCATCTGTGATGAATTTTTATCCTGTACTTTGTATATGCGAGTATGTCAAAGTAAAATATGTAAAAGGACTTGACATTTTGTTAAATAATGCATGAACAATAGAGCTTGTCCCTTGAAATACTGAATGAAAATAAGGCTTGTGCAATCAGTAAACTATTAAATTAAAATGATACCAGATTTTCTGCTAACCTAAGCTGCATTATAATGCTGATTCATGTTTTGAGGATTGTGTCCTTTACACACCAGCTAGTGTCTTATGCGCTACAAATTTTAGTAAGATAAGTGAATTCAAGCTAATAGTTTTTATGTTGTCATTTGTTTAGTCAGGCCCAGATCTATGGAAGGGGGCAAACCAGGGTATCTGCCCTGGGCAGCTATTTCAGGGGGTGCCAAATTCATATCCTTGAAGAAAAAAAACCATATTTCACTAAACCCCAAGCATCCAGTGCACATTGGTCTATTGCTTATTCATATGATTTTGAAATGCATCCCTGTTGGTTTTTAAACATTTTTTAACACAATCTAAGTTCATTTCTGAACAAATCATAAGTTCATTTTTGAATGTGTGCATAGTTACATGATGTCTGTACCAGGGTAATCCCCACAGCATCTAGAAATAAAAAATTTTCACACAAACAAAAACGGGATGGGGCTATATAAGCTCAGCCAAAGAACCCAAATAGGTGAATGCCAATCACTGTTTATGTGGCTGACTGGGAATGCAAGTGATAAGTTTTTTATAATTATTAGTGAAATCCATAGATTCATACTACCAGAGTGTAAATAAACAACTAACAGAAATAACAGGTAAGAAATATTACATATTATCTTCTCAATGTATCCAAGAAAATGAAATTTTGGCAGAAACTTTTTGCCAGATCACTGCACTACTAATGGGTAGTTTTACAGTCCCTGTTTAGCAGCTGCTTAGGTTCTGTTCTTGGCATAGTGTGGAAAATGCATTGTATGAACACATAATAATGCCTCACTGGAGAATAATGCGGGATAACTAAACTGATGATTCTGGCAGAGTTGGAGAAGTTAACTGGAGAATAAGTTTTGACAATGGTAGGAATCATTATAGAATTAGTGATGACAATATTGTTTGTTAGAATGAGGAAGGAGAGGAAACAGGGGAATCACACAAATTATATGGAAGAATATGATGATTCCAAAGTTATGTGAAAATTCCATATTAATCCTTTTCAATCTGATGCTTGAGAAACTGGAGCATATGAATGAAATATGAAACTACTTCCCAGCATAAAACATTTTGCTTCTAGTATGCATATGTAAATAGGATAGATGAAAATGACCATTTGCACTAAAACCGTCTCTCTGTCTTGGCATGTGTTAGAACTGCTGCAATATTAGAAAGGCCTGTTTCATTTTATCTATCAGACAGTAACAAAATAGATATAATCAAATCAAGAAATCCCACCAGTCTTGGGTACTATTTGTATTAACAGCTTTTCCAATATCAGACATCAACATTTTTTTTGTGTATTAAAAACTTTGACAAACTTTGATGTGATTATAGATTCTTTTGCAGAAAGGAAAGCATGCCATGTAAAGCTGTAGCAAGATTGAAAAGAAAAAATGCTGGTACCTAAGGATTGAAGAAATGTGTACTGTCTTGCTTGTCTCTTGTCTTTAGTGGTTTTATGTTTCCTATATTTAATTTTATATCACACAAAAGAGTATCTTATTAGCTAATATGTAATAAATAGTGCAAATTGTCTGAAAAGTTCTAATTCTCCCAGTTACAAATAATCCCACCCAGTATTAATAGTGAGTTTTTTTTAAAGAGGGTTAGGATGATAAACAGGGTTACTGGGAGCTGAAGAGGCACCACAGGATATTTTAATTTCTGCTGTCCTGAATTTAGTTTTGATGGCTTCCCTTACAAAATATACACGTTTGAATTCCACAGAGCAAAATATAGTGAGGTGCAATAGAAGAATGCTGTGTGAAGAGGTGTGACACAGCAGTGTGGCACACTTGAGACCAGATAACATATCTCACATTTCCTCAAACATATGTTTCTTAGAGAAATCTTTTGACAATGTTGACTGGAATACTCTCTCAAATTCTTAAGGTGGCAGGGGTAAAATACAGGGAGCAAAAGGCTATTTACAATTTGTACAGAAACCAAATGGCAGTTATAAGAGTCGAGGGGCATGAAAGGGAAGCAGTGGTTGGGAAGGGAGTGAGACAGAGTTGTAGCCTATCCCTGATGTTATTTCAATCTGTATATTGAGCAAGCAGTAAAGGAAACAAAAGAAAAATTCAGAGTAGGAGTTAAAATCCATGGAGAAGAAATAAAAACCTTGAGGTTCGCTGATGACATAGTAATTCTGTCAGAGAGAGCAAAGGACCTGAAAGTGCAGTTGAATGGAATGGACAGTGTCTTGAAAGGAGGATGTAAGATGAACATCAACAAAAGCAAAATGAGGATAATAGAATGTAGATGAATTAAATCGAGTGATGCCAAGGGAATTAGATTAGGAAATGAGACACTTAAAGCAGTAAATGATTTTTGCTATTTGGGGAGCAAAATAACTGATGATGGTTGAAGTAGAGAGGATATAAAATGTAGACAGGCAATGGCAAGAAAAGCTTTTCTGAAGAAGCGAAATTTGTTAACATTGTGTATAGATTTAAGTGTCAGGAAGTTGTTTCTGAAAGTATTTGTATGGATTGTAGCCATGTATGGAAGTGAAATGTGGATGATAAATAGTTTAGACAAGAAGAGAATAGAAGCTTTCGAAACGTGGTGCTACAGAAGAAGGCTGATGATTAGATGGGTAGATCCCATAACTAATGAGGAGGTATTGAATAGAATTCGGGAGAAGAGTAATTTGTGGCACAACTTGACTAGAAGAAGGGATCGGTTGGTAGGACATGTTCTGAGGCATCAAGGGATCATCAGTTTAATAACGAAGGGCAGCATGGAGGGTAGAAATCGTTGAGGGAGACCAAGAGATGAATACACTAAGGATTCAGAAGGATGTGGGTTAAAGGAGATACTGGGAGATGAAGAAGCTTGCATAAGATAGAGTGGCATGGAGAGTTGCATCAAACCAGTCTCTGGACTGAGGACCCCAACAACAACATGTTTTGTATAACAAACTCTTCAGAAAGATGTGCACTACAAAAAGAACATATTTTTGAAAAACTGATTTTTTAAATTTCATTTTTAATGTCCTATCTCAAGTGCTTGAAGGGGTAGAGATGGGGAGCGGGGCCACCACTATCAAGTTTTTGATCCGGATCAGAAATATCATAGAACTGAGCCTGTGTCTAGTGTGTTCCTTTATGTAATGTTAATAGTAATCTAGGATTTAGTCTCTGATGATATGAATCCTCTTGTTAAATGTGTCACCAGTGAGTGAAATGTCACTTTATTTACCTGTTTGAGGATTAATTTTGTACCTAGAGCATGTCTAAAAAGAACATTCATAACCAGTCATTATATAGACCACAAATTGTAGCAAACATGGACTTAGTGCTAGTCATGAACCAAGTACTCTAACATCTTTGGACAATGATTTAAGTGCAAAGTAGATACCCAAACTTCCACTTTTATGAGATGACTTACTTGAGATGCTCAGCCGACCTTCCTTGCTGGCTAGTCTGCTGCTGCAAACTCTCTTTCACTTCTTCTCTGAAATATGCTGCTAAGTACAGGAATCTCTTAAAGACTCTTTCTGCTTACAAAAATAAACATACCAATTTCATTTTCTTCAACTAACGGCATATATTTGTACTTCAAACATTTTAAAAATCCCACTCTTCACATAAATATATACTGTTTAGTAAGTCTCTTGTGTCTCCAAACATCAGAAACAAAATAATTTACATATAAGAGAAAGTTGGCTTAAACATCATGTCCAGTTGGGTTGTTTTTGGGGAAGGAGTCCAGACAGCGAGGTCATTGGTCTCATTGGATTAGGGAAAGATGAGGAAGGAAGTTTGCCGTGCCCTTTCAAAGGAACCATCCCAGCATTTGCCTGGAGCAGTTTAGGAAAATCATGGGAAACCTAAATCAGGATGGCCTGATGCTGGATTGAACTGTTGTCCTGAATGCGAGTCCAGTGTGCTAGCCACTGCGCCACCTCGCTCGGTACCATCTCCAGTCTCAACATGAACCATAATACATGTATTTCCTTCAACAAGGCTAAGACAAGAGTTTTTCTCAAGAGTACCTTCTCAACTGTTCTCAGTATTATAACAATGGTCACTGACACAATTAGCACAGAATAACATAGAAGCTCCATGGTTCTTCCAATCACTTTCACTAAAACTTCCATGGATCACCCGGCAAGTACTTGTCATTGCCGTTCGATTGCCACGTCTACATTCTTCTCGCAACTGAATTTCAAACCTGCACACATACACACACACACACACACACACATATGATGCACAGTAGGTAGGATTCTATCATTCCACACTCACATCTAAAATACCGTGTGCTCGAGACAGTAGAAGGCTGAGTGGTTCTAGAATTTACGCAGAAATTCTCAAAACACTATGTATCTCTCCCCTCAGATTGGACCCGCAATATTTTATACACAATCAGTATGTAAATAATATCTCTCTTAACAACACTTCATATCATAACAATATACTTTTCTTATACATGTTTATACATACATCTTTCACTTCAACAACAATCTTTTTTTCTTCTCTAGAACAATCATTAGCTGAGCATTTCTTTAATCTGATCTTACTTTACTTTGATATCCAGACATGAGCATTTATTTGTGGTTCAGTCAGCTTCCCTAGTATTTAGGAATTGTAAGGACTCTTTCCTTATTTTCAATTGTAAACTTCAGGTGTTCATGACACATGATTAATCTACTTTTTGTTCTCATTTTTTGTACTACTTTTCCTTAGTATATACTATTTTTACTATTTTTTGTAGTTTGGAGGAACTCTGGGCAAAATGAAAGTGCTCTTTTTGACTCTCGTAAACTTACATGAAACGTAACAATGCTAGTTGTGCATGGGACTCAAACTTTCCAGAATAATCCCTATAAAATTTGTATCTTTTTTTAATGATACTGTCCCCTTCTTCTAGGATCAGTACCTATACCTTTCTTGTGGGTTGACCTTATGAGATCACTTCCTCTTTCCATTCTGGTAGGTATGCCCCTTATAAAACATCTCTATTTTTTAGGGCACAGGTCGTCGTACGCCTGCCCTATATACTTAGCAGATGTCGGATATGCCCCTCTTATCCTTTCTGAGTAGGCCCCATGGTTCATTACCTTAGTATACATTCCTATGTATACTATAATTAAGTATTCTCTGGTAAAAATAAAAATCTATTTTAGACTTTGCATTCACTTTTTACTGCTTCATTTACTCCCTAGAGGCCTTTACAAATGTCTGCTTGTGTCTGTGTATATGCGGATGGATATGTGTGTGTGTGCGAGTGTATACCTGTCCTTTTTTCCCCCTAAGGTAAGTCTTTCCGCTCCCGGGATTGGAATGACTCCTTACCCTCTCCCTTAAAACCCAAATCCTTTTGTCTTTCCCTCTCCTTCCCTCTTTCCTGACGAGGCAACCGTTGGTTGCGAAAGCTAGAATTTTGTGTGTATGTTTGTGTGTCTATCGACCTGCCAGCGCTTTTGTTTGGTAAGTTTAATCATCTTTCTTTTTAGATGTGTGTGTGTGTGTCATATATATATATATATATATATATATATATATATATATATATATATATATATAATAGAGGGAAACATTCCACGTGGGAAAAATATATTTAAAAAGAAAGATGATGAGACTTACCAAACAAAAGCGCTGGCAGGTCGATAGACACACAAACAAACACAAACATACACACAAAATCTAGCTTTCGCAACCAACGGTTGCCTCGTCAGGAAAGAGGGAAGGAGAAGGAAAGACAAAAGGATATGGGTTTTAAGGGAGAGGGTAAGGAGTCATTCCAATCCCGGGAGCGGAAAGACTTACCTTAGGGGGAAAAAAGGACAGGTATACACTCACACACACACACACACACACACATATCCATCCATACATACAAGACACAAGCAGACATTTGTAAAGGCAAAGAGTTTGAGCAGAGATGTCAGTCGGGACGGAAGTATAGAGGCAAAGATGATGTTGAAAGACAGGTGAGGTATGAGCGGCGGCAGATTGAAATTAGGAATTAGCGGAGATTGAGGCCTGGCGGATAGCGAGAAGAGAGGATATGCTGAAGGGCAAGTTCCCATCTCCGGAGTTCTGACAGGTTGGTGTTAGTGGGAAGTATCCAGATAACCCGGACGGTGTAACACTGTGCCAAGATGTGCTGGCCATGCACCAAGGCATGTTTAGCCACAGGGTGATCCTCATTACCAACAAACACTGTCTGCCTGTGTCCATTCATGCGAATGGACAGTTTGTTGCTGGTCATTCCCACATAGAACGCTTCACAGTGTAGGCAGGTCAGTTGGTAAATCACGTGGGTGCTTTCACACGTGGCTCTGCCTTTGATCGTGTACACCTTCCGGGTTACAGGACTGGAATAGGTGGTGGTGGGAGGGTGCATGGGACAGGTTTTACACCGGGGACGGTTACAGGGGTAGGAGCCAGAGGGTAGGGAAGGTGGTTTGGGGATTTCATAGGGATGAACTAAGAGGTTACGAAGGTTGGGTGGACGGCGGAAAGACACTCTTGGTGGAGTGGGGAGGATTTCATGAAGGATGGATCTCATTTCAGGGCAGGATTTGAGGAAGTCGTATCCCTGCTGGAGAGCCACATTCAGAATCTGATCCAGTCCCGGAAAGTATCCTGTCACAAGTGGGGCACTTTTGGGGTTCTTCTGTGGTGGGTTCCGGGTTTGAGGAGATGAGGAAGTGGCTCTGGTTATTTGCTTCTGTACAAGGTCGGGAGGGTAGTTACGGGATGCAAAAGCTGTTTTCAGGTTGTTGGTGTAATGGTTCAAGGATTCCGGACTGGAGCAGATTCGTTTGCCACGAAGACCTAGGCTGTAGGGAAGGGACCGTTTGATGTGGAATGGGTGGCAGCTGTCATAATGGAGGTACTGTTGCTTGTTGGTGGGTTTGATGTGGACGGACGTGTGAAGCTGGCCATTGGACAGGTGGAGGTCAACGTCAAGGAAAGTGGCATGGGATTTAGAGTAGGACCAGGTGAATCCGATGGAACCAAAGGAGTTGAGGTTGGAGAGGAAATTCTGGAGTTCTTCTTCACTGTGAGACCAGATCATGAAAATGTCATCAATAAATCTGTACCAAACTTTGGGTTGGCAGGCCTGGGTAACCAAGAAGGCTTCCTCTAAGCGACCCATGAATAGGTTGGCGTACGAGGGGGCCATCCTGGTACCCATGGCTGTTCCCTTTAATTGTTGGTATGTCTGGCCTTCAAAAGTGAAGAAGTTGTGGGTCAGGATGAAGCTGGCTAAGGTAATGAGGAAAGAGGTTTTAGGTAGGGCGGCAGGTGATCGGCGTGAAAGGAAGTGCTCCATCGCAGCGAGGCCCTGGACATGCGGAATATTTGTGTATAAGGAAGTGGCATCAATGGTTACAAGGATGGTTTCCGGGGGTAACAGACTGGGTAGGGATTCCAGGCGTTCGAGAAAGTGGTTGGTGTCTTTGATGAAGGATGGGAGACTGCATGTAATGGGTTGAAGGTGTTGATCTACGTAGGCAGAGATGCGTTCTGTGGGGGCTTGGTAACCAGCTACAATGGGACGGCCGGGATGATTGGGTTTGTGAATTTTGGGAAGAAGGTAGAAGGTAGGGGTGCGGGGTGTTGGTGGGGTCAGGAGGTTGATGGAGTCAGGTGAAAGGTTTTGTAGGGGGCCTAAGGTTCTGAGGATTCCTTGAAGCTCCGCCTGGACATCAGGAATGGGATTACCATGGCAAACTTTGTAAGTGGTGTTGTCTGAAAGCTGACGCAGTCCCTCAGCCACATACTCCCGACGATCAAGTACCACAGTCGTGGAACCCTTGTCCGCCGGAAGAATGACGATGGATTGGTCAGCCTTCAGATCACGCATAGCTTGGGCTTCAGCAGTGGTGATGTTGGGAGTAGGATTGAGGTTTTTTAAGAAGGATTGAGAGGCAAGGCTGGAAGTCAGAAATTCCTGGAAGGTTTGGAGAGGGTGATTTTGAGGAAGAGGAGGTGGGTCCCGCTGTGACGGAGGACGGAACTGTTCCAGGCATGGTTCAATTTGGATAGTATCTTGGGGAGTTGGATCATTAGGAGTAGGATTAGGATCATTTTTCTTCGTGGCAAAGTGATATTTCCAGCAGAGAGTACGGGTGTAGGACAGTAAATCTTTGACAAGGGCTGTTTGGTTAAATCTGGGAGTGGGGCTGAAGGTGAGGCCTTTGGATAGGACAGAGGTTTCGGATTGGGAGAGAGGTTTGGAGGAGAGGTTAACTACTGAATTGGGGTGTTGTGGTTCCAGAGTGTGTTGATTGGAATTTTGAGGTTTTGGAGGGAGTGGAGCTGGAAGTGGGAGATTGAGTAGATGGGAGAGACTGGGTTTGTGTGCAATGAGAGGAGGTTGAGGTTTGCTGGAAAGGTTGTGAAGGGTGAGTGAGTTGCCTTTCCGGAGGTGGGAAACCAGGAGATTGGATAGTTTTTTAAGGTGGAGGGTGGCATGCTTTTCTAATTTGCGGTTGGCCTGTAGGAGGATGCTCTGAACAACTGGTGTGGATGTGGGAGAGGAAAGATTGAGGACTTTTATTAGGGACAGGAGTTGATGGGTGTGTTGATTGGCTGAGTGGATGTGTAGGTGAAGGATTAGGTGGGTGAGGGCAATGGATTGTTCGGTTTGGAACTGGTATAGGGACTGATGGAAAGAAGGGTTGCAGCCAGAGATGGGAACTTTAAGTGTGAGGCCTTTGGGGGTGATGCCAAATGTCAGACAAGCCTGAGAAAATAAAATATGGGAGTGTAATCTGGCTAGGGCGAAGGCATGTTTGCGGAGGGAATGTAAATAAAACTTAATGGGGTCGTTGTGGAGGTGTTGTGAGGGTGACATGGTACTAGAAGGTGGAAAGTGGAACACGAGGCTGAAATGAAAATGAAAATAAATATAAAAATATATGGGGAGAGATAAAGGTAAAACTAGAAAGCAAATGGAGATCTGGTGTGAAAAAAGGCGAAAAAGGGTTGGTTAGAGCTGGGCTATGTTGATCCTGTGGTGAACTTGTGTAGGTAGATAATGATGTGCATAAAGGTTAGTGCCGCCAAAACACGTTAAAGGGTGGAGAAATACGGGAAAATTTCGAAAAAACTACGTGAGGATGTATTAAAAGGGTGGTTTGGTGGTGGCAGATTATGGAAATGAAGCTAACTATTGTCTGATGAAGAAATAATGACGTTAAAACCTGTGGGAAGCGGCTAAAAATGATCGATGATGTGAGAAAAACGGAACTGGAAATAAAGCAAAATATATTAAAACTAGCCGAAAAAGTTGTTTAATAGCTGAAAGGAACTGTTTGTGAACTGGAAACGGTGGATTTTATAGCAGCGGTAGTGTTGAAAGCGGAAAAAAAAAAAAAAATATAAATTTGGTTATGGTTTGGAAGTGGGTTACGTATTATTACGTATTATCGAGTATATATCGGCGGGATAAAATTGTATACTGGATTACGGTAAAAAAAGGAGAAGGCGAATAGAAAGTAAAACTGCTGGCAAAAACAGAAGGAGGAAATAAGATGACAGAGAAGACTACGAAATGTAACAGTGACAATAACAATAACAATAGCAAACGTGATTGTTGGGTTCAAATTAATGATATGAATATAATAGAGGGAAACATTCCACGTGGGAAAAATATATTTAAAAAGAAAGATGATGAGACTTACCAAACAAAAGCGCTGGCAGGTCGATAGACACACAAACAAACACAAACATACACACAAAATCTAGCTTTCGCAACCAACGGTTGCCTCGTCAGGAAAGAGGGAAGGAGAAGGAAAGACAAAAGGATATGGGTTTTAAGGGAGAGGGTAAGGAGTCATTCCAATCCCGGGAGCGGAAAGACTTACCTTAGGGGGAAAAAAGGACAGGTATACACTCACACACACACACACACACATATCCATCCATACATACAAGACACAAGCAGACATTTGTAAAGGCAAAGAGTTTGAGCAGAGATGTCAGTCGGGACGGAAGTATAGAGGCAAAGATGATGTTGAAAGACAGGTGAGGTATGAGCGGCGGCAGATTGAAATTAGGAATTAGCGGAGATTGAGGCCTGGCGGATAGCGAGAAGAGAGGATATGCTGAAGGGCAAGTTCCCATCTCCGGAGTTCTGACAGGTTGGTGTTAGTGGGAAGTATCCAGATAACCCGGACGGTGTAACACTGTGCCAAGATGTGCTGGCCATGCACCAAGGCATGTTTAGCCACAGGGTGATCCTCATTACCAACCCTTTGTAGCTGGTTACCAAGCCCCCACAGAACGCATCTCTGCCTACGTAGATCAACACCTTCAACCCATTACATGCAGTCTCCCATCCTTCATCAAAGACACCAACCACTTTCTCGAACGCCTGGAATCCCTACCCAGTCTGTTACCCCCGGAAACCATCCTTGTAACCATTGATGCCACTTCCTTATACACAAATATTCCGCATGTCCAGGGCCTCGCTGCGATGGAGCACTTCCTTTCACGCCGATCACCTGCCGCCCTACCTAAAACCTCTTTCCTCATTACCTTAGCCAGCTTCATCCTGACCCACAACTTCTTCACTTTTGAAGGCCAGACATACCAACAATTAAAGGGAACAGCCATGGGTACCAGGATGGCCCCCTCGTACGCCAACCTATTCATGGGTCGCTTAGAGGAAGCCTTCTTGGTTACCCAGGCCTGCCAACCCAAAGTTTGGTACAGATTTATTGATGACATTTTCATGATCTGGTCTCACAGTGAAGAAGAACTCCAGAATTTCCTCTCCAACCTCAACTCCTTTGGTTCCATCGGATTCACCTGGTCCTACTCTAAATCCCATGCCACTTTCCTTGACGTTGACCTCCACCTGTCCAATGGCCAGCTTCACACGTCCGTCCACATCAAACCCACCAACAAGCAACAGTACCTCCATTATGACAGCTGCCACCCATTC
This sequence comes from Schistocerca cancellata, assembly GCF_023864275.1. Lineage (NCBI taxonomy): Eukaryota > Metazoa > Arthropoda > Insecta > Orthoptera > Acrididae > Schistocerca > Schistocerca cancellata. The sequence goes on along the minus strand of NC_064631.1, from coordinate 467,342,641 downwards.
CACATCAAACGGTCCCTTCCCTACAGCCTAGGTCTTCGTGGCAAACGAATCTGCTCCAGTCCGGAATCCTTGAACCATTACACCAACAACCTGAAAACAGCTTTTGCATCCCGTAACTACCCTCCCGACCTTGTACAGAAGCAAATAACCAGAGCCACTTCCTCATCTCCTCAAACCCGGAACCCACCACAGAAGAACCCCAAAAGTGCCCCACTTGTGACAGGATACTTTCCGGGACTGGATCAGATTCTGAATGTGGCTCTCCAGCAGGGATACGACTTCCTCAAATCCTGCCCTGAAATGAGATCCATCCTTCATGAAATCCTCCCCACTCCACCAAGAGTGTCTTTCCGCCGTCCACCCAACCTTCGTAACCTCTTAGTTCATCCCTATGAAATCCCCAAACCACCTTCCCTACCCTCTGGCTCCTACCCCTGTAACCGTCCCCGGTGTAAAACCTGTCCCATGCACCCTCCCACCACCACCTATTCCAGTCCTGTAACCCGGAAGGTGTACACGATCAAAGGCAGAGCCACGTGTGAAAGCACCCACGTGATTTACCAACTGACCTGCCTACACTGTGAAGCGTTCTATGTGGGAATGACCAGCAACAAACTGTCCATTCGCATGAATGGACACAGGCAGACAGTGTTTGTTGGTAATGAGGATCACCCTGTGGCTAAACATGCCTTGGTGCATGGCCAGCACATCTTGGCACAGTGTTACACCGTCCGGGTTATCTGGATACTTCCCACTAACACCAACCTGTCAGAACTCCGGAGATGGGAACTTGCCCTTCAGCATATCCTCTCTTCTCGCTATCCGCCAGGCCTCAATCTCCGCTAATTCCTAATTTCAATCTGCCGCCGCTCATACCTCACCTGTCTTTCAACATCATCTTTGCCTCTATACTTCCGTCCCGACTGACATCTCTGCTCAAACTCTTTGCCTTTACAAATGTCTGCTTGTGTCTTGTATGTATGGATGGATATGTGTGTGTGTGTGTGTGTGTGAGTGTATACCTGTCCTTTTTTCCCCCTAAGGTAAGTCTTTCCACTCCCGGGATTGGAATGACTCCTTACCCTCTCCCTTAAAACCCATATCCTTTTGTCTTTCCTTCTCCTTCCCTCTTTCCTGACGAGGCAACCGTTGGTTGCGAAAGCTAGATTTTGTGTGTATGTTTGTGTTTGTTTGTGTGTCTATCGACCTGCCAGCGCTTTTGTTTGGTAAGTCTCATCATCTTTCTTTTTAAATATATATATATATATATATATATATATATATATATATATATATATATATATATATATAATAGAGGGAAACGTTCCACGTGGGAAAAATATATTTAAAAAGAAAGATGATGAGACTTACCAAACAAAAGCGCTGGCAGGTCGATAGACACACAGACAAACACAAACATACACACAAAATCTAGCTTTCGCAACCAATGGTTGCCTCGTCAGGAAAGAGGGAAGGAGAGGGAAAGACAAAAGGATTTGGGTTTTAAGGGAGAGGGTAAGGAGTCATTCCAATCCCGGGAGCGGAAAGACTTACCTTAGGGGGAAAAAAGGAGGGAAAAAAGGACAGGTATACACTCGCACACACACACATATCCATCCTCATATACAGTATATGTATATGTATGTTTGTGTTTGTCTGTGTGTCTATCGACCTGCCAGCGCTTTTGTTTGGTAAGTCTCATCATCTTTCTTTTTAAATATATATATATAAGGCTTTGTATATGAGGATGGATATGTGTGTGTGTGCGAGTGTATACCTGTCCTTTTTTCCCTCCTTTTTTCCCCCTAAGGTAAGTCTTTTCGCTCCCGGGATTGGAATGACTCCTTACCCTCTCCCTTAAAACCCAAATCCTTTTGTCTTTCCCTCTCCTTCCCTCTTTCCTGACGAGGCAACCATTGGTTGCGAAAGCTAGATTTTGTGTGTATGTTTGTGTTTGTCTGTGTGTCTATCGACCTGCCAGCGCTTTTGTTTGGTAAGTCTCATCATCTTTCTTTTTAAATATATATATATATATATATATATATATATATATAAAGAAAGATGATGAGACTTACCAAACAAAATTGCTGGCATGTCGATAGACACACAAACATACACACAAAATTCAAGCTTTCGCAACCAACGGTTGCTTCATCAGGAAAAACGGAAGGAGAGGGAAAGACGAAAGAATGTGGGTTTTAAGGGAGAGGGTAACAAGTCATTCCAATCCTGGGAGCAAAAAGACTTACTTTAGGGGGAAAAAAGGACAGGTATACACTTGCACACACACACACACACACACACACACACACACATATCCATCCACACATACACAGACACAAGCAGACATTTGTAAAGGCCAAATGTCTGCTTGTGTCTGTGTATGTGCAGATGGATATGTGTGTGTGTGCGAGTGTATACCTGTCCTTTTTCCCCCTAAGGTAAGTCTTTTCGCTCCCGGGAAGAATGTGCGCATACTTCCCTGTGTACACATACCCTTTCCCTACAATACCTGGCAATTCTAACACCGTGACAGGCTTTTTTTGTCTGTAATTCCAGTTTTTGTGTCTAAATGTATTTTTGTGTGTATTCATATGGGTGTTCATGTAGTCTTATTCATTGGCCTTCTTATCTAAAGATAAGATGTAGGTTATTAGAAACCAAGGAAACATGGAAGGACTTCAGGGATAGAAGTTTGCGAATATGGAAAGAGGGAAAAAATAGATAGGTCCATAAATGAGAAGTAAGAAAGGAAAAAAATAGATATGGTTGCTAAGATCTAAAAAGAGAAAGAAGATAGCCCCAAAGACAGGAAACCCTTCCAGTCCCCCTTCCCCAGGATCCCTACCCCTCAGGTACTGGAGTGAGATGCTGGAGAAGGTTTGGTGTTAAATAGTTTCCTATAGAACGGACATTCCCACCTTCCCCCTTGAGGTCCCCGAAGCAAATTTTAGCAACCCCATGGAAATGGCAAATGGTGAAGAATCAGGCACACTTGTTTGTGAGCATTGTCTGTAAGGTGTGATGTGTGTTTTGTGTTAGACATGATTTATTTGCTCTTGTAAACGACACTTTTATTTACAATACCCAACCCTTTCAAAACCTATACAAACCCTCCCATTTACATCACATCTCATAAAAGGTATAAAATACTCTATACAAAATAGAAAATTTATACACTACAGCATCACAGCCATTTAATTATTCACCTCATATTATATTATCCATAAATATAATACTCTATTCATTTTATATTATGTCAATATCACTTTCTTTCTTATTCTCTGATTCTCTTAAGTTTTCTTTATTTTGTAGTCATATCCAGTTTTCTAAGCACTATGATTATAGGATAGTTTAAGATGTTAGGAATAAATGATAGAACAGTTTAATGTTTTAAAGGAATTTGGTGTAGGAAATCTATTTTGGAAGAAACACCGAAAACAACTCAGGATCTGACGGTCGTCACTCCACCCATTAACTCGGAAGGTTAATATATGGGGGATATATTCCCCAGCTTGAGTCCCATGGATCTGATATTAACTTTTCGTGTGTCCTGGGATACCAGTATTTCTCTTTTGGAAGTCTCCCCAAGAAGAAAAATTCTCAATATTCACGGCTCCCCATTCTGAGGCCTCCCCTAGAAGGTACCCCACAGCAAACTTGATCTTTTTAGGATCTTCCCAATTCTTTGGCAAAGCTTGGTTGAATCTTTTCAAAAAATTTGTTGGATGTACATCTCCATTGGGCTTAAATTTGGGGAGTTGCCTGGATCAACCTGAATTAGCCTCTCTTGCTGATCAGTCATCATTTCACCAGTGAATACCACATTAGGTGAAGTTACTCTTTTCTCTACTTTATCCTGGATAAGCTTGAATTCTTTCTGCAGGTCATCTACACCTTTCCTGATATCATTAAGTTCAGAAGATAGAATAGGACATGCATTTCTGAATGTTACTCTCTCGGTAACTTTTCAATCTTTAATTTCTTCAACCTGTTCCTTCAAACTACTTATATTTATCAAATTCAGAAATTTCTCTTTGAAGTTCTTTTCCACATTATCTACTTGTGTGTTAACACCTGTAATTTGCAATTGAGTAATTGGCATTAAATTGTCCTGCTTATCGACACTCTCTTTCAAAGTACTCAACCCTTACTTTACAGCATTAAATTTAATATTGCACACATTTTCAAAGGTTCCTAACTTTTCAGTAAGCTCTGATCCTACACTGTTACATTTCTCTTCTATATTCAGTTCTAACCTTTTCGTCAAATTCTGAAAATTATCATTCTGTTTATGGCTGAAATCAGTAAACATTTGATTTACGTGAATAGTCAAGCAACTAATCAATTCATTCTTTAAATCTGATTTAAAATTTTCTACTTTACCATTTAAGGCGCAAATTCAGTCTTTAAAGCATCCATGCCTTTGCATAGATTACTAAATTCTTTGCTATGTGAGACGACTTTGGCATTTAACAATCCCAGATTTGTCATTTGACTATTTAGAGTTTCACTCTGGGCATTTAGAGTTTCCCTCTGAGCATTCAAAACTTAACTCTGGGTACTTAATTGAGAATTTACTGTTTCTAGTTTCTCCTTTAGAGTTGCATTTTGAGTTTTGATTAAATTTACTAACTCAGACCAGTCAGGCACTTTCTTACTAACTTTCATAGCCATAGCTGCTTCTTGAGTTTCCTCGACCTGTTATATGTTATCCATATTCTTGCAGTCTTTTGGTCTTGCAAGCATTTAACTAAGTTTAAGTATGGTAACTACACTAATAAAGTTCACTGAACAGTTTGTACCACTTTGTACTAAAACAGTGAAGTTCTGTATTACCGCTTACTTGGCGGAGAATCTGCACTGCGGCAGTGAGCAGATGTGGAGGCAGGTCAGCTACAGTGAACAGCAGCTGGTACCAGCAGCATCAGATGTTGATTTCTGCGTCTGCATGTCCATGATGTGTATGTGAGAGCTCTACACTCCCCACACTGAATCTTCTTAATTGAAGTGTTCTAGGTGTATTTCTACTTAGAGAAACACACTGGAATCTTCTTATCTATTTCTCAATTCAAAATTTTGCTCCTTTAAATACTTGAGTATGTTCTGTTGTCTTGGAGTAAATTCTTTGTCGTATTTAGTTTAGCTGATATGGCAACATACAACAGCGTCTTTCCTCATTTTTTGGTCTTAGAATTCCTGTTTCTTCAGTCCTTTCTCACTGATCACCATGTTCTAACAGCTTTGGAAGACAATTTCAGTGTGAAGTAGATACCCAAACTTCCACTTTTTTTATGAGATGACTTACTTGAGATGCTTGGTTGACCTTCCTTGGTGGCTAGCTTGCTGCTGCAAACTCTCTTTCACTTCTTCTCTGAAGTATGCTGCTACGTACAGGAATCTCTGAAGACTCTTTTTGCGTATAAAAGTAAGTAGACATACAAAGTTTCATTCACTTCAACTAATGAATATATTTGAACTTCAGACATTTTACAAATCTCACTCTTCATATAAATATATATTGCCTCGTAAGCCTCTCATATCCAGTCTCAACATGAACCATAATACAAGTCTTCCCTTCAACAAGGCTAAGACAAGAGTTTTTCTCAAGAGTACCTTCTCAACAGTTCTCGTTACTATAACAATGGTCACTGACACAATTAGCACAGAATAACATAGATGCTCCTTGGTTCTTCCATACACTTTCATTAACACTTCCGGTGGATTGCCCGACAAGTACTTGTTGTTGCCGTTCGACTGCCACATCTACATTCTTCTCGCGACTGAATTTCAAACCTGCACACACAAATATGTGATGTGCAGTAGGTAGGATTCCAACACCCCACACTCACATCTAAAATATCATGTGTTCAAGATGGTAGAAGGCTGAGTGGTTCTACAATTTACACAGAAATTCTCAAAACACTAGACCAGTTAGAGTAAAATTCCTAGAAGCTGTTCAGTTTTGACCTCCATACAGCTGCGTACCTCTTCATCTTTTTGATGAGCATAGAAGTTGCTTTGAATACAGATTTCTTTTATATACATGTGTAGTAAACGTTTTGAAATACATGGCAGGAGTTTCTAAATTTGCTGGAGAGGCAGGAGGTAACTACACCATGTGATATTTGGTGGTTTCTTGAATGTGCACTTGTTTGCACAGTTATTTGTTTTTTGGTGACTGTCTTTTTTCTTTTTTTTCGGTGGTTATTTTTTCTAAATCTAAAGATTCCATTGTTACTGTCTAGTTTCAGTCTACCAAAAAAATGTCATTACAATATATACAAGTTTTCAGTCTTAGACTCTAATCCATGTCCAGCTTGTTGGCTAGGCACAGTACATCCTGAACAAAGAAAATGAATATGTGTAATAACTAGATCTCAATTTTTCATTCACTTTATCAATATAAACAGCAAAATATAGGGTACTATTTTTTTCTTGATAAGTACTAACCTTCTAGTTCCAACGTTGTTCAAGGACATCACACATTTGCTTCAAGGTATATTATTACTGCACATATTATTTTGTTGATAGTGACCATTCTCAGAGCATTAATGCAAGCATAATCTTCACCATAGTACTAAAATAAAATAAAATGAGCATAAATATACCATACCAGCAGCCATGTATAGCCACCAAAGTAAAGTAACGTGACCTCTGACTCAGATATGTTCGTGCATCTGAAGTGGCTACATGCACCACCGAGTGGCAAAATATTGTAATTGACGCTAAATGTGACAGTGGTTGGGGCCAGTATCAGGGATGGGCATAAAATGATAACTGGATCTTTCTATTGCCCACTGATTCATCTCCTGATGTAACCAAATACATTAGAGAAAACCTCCATTCACTTGTATGTAAGTTCCCCAATCATACTGTTATCATCAGTGAAGACTTTAATCATCCAACAATTAACTGTAAACATTTTGTTAGTGGTGGGCATGATAAGACATCCTGCGAAATTTTACTAATTGTGTTCTTTGGAAACTACATAGAACACATAGGTAGGAACCCCATTCATGATGGAAACATACCTTATCTAATGGCACAATAGACCTGACCTCTCTGAGGATTTTGACATCAAAACAGGTTCAGTGACCATGAAACAGGTTCAGTGACCATGATGCCTTAATGGCAACAATGATTACCAAAGAACGAAAGATAACTAAAAGAAGCAGAAAGATATATATCCTCAGTAAACTAGATACAAAATAAGCAGTGTCACATCTCAATGAATAACTTGAAACTTTCAGCACAGGGCAGAAGCATGTAGAGGAACTCTGATTCAGCTTTAAAAGTGTACACATATGTACCCAGTAGAACAGTTCATAATGGAAGGGAACCTCCATGGTATACACTCACTTAAAGAAACTTCTAAAGAAACAGAGATTACTACATGATAGGTGTAAAATGAAGTGTAGGGCTATAGGTAGAGAGATGCTGAATGAAATGGATTTGGCTGACAAGAGAGCAATGCCTGATGATTTCAATGACTTCCATAGCAGAATACTGTCAAGTGATATTTCACAGAACCCAAGGAAAATCTGGTGATATGTAAGGGCTGTTAGTGGCACAAAGTTAGTGTCCAGTCCTTAGTAAATGAGACAGGAACTGAAATTGGGAGTAACAAAGCAAAAGCTGAAATGCTTAACTCTGTTTTCAAATATTCCTTTACAAAGCAACACCCAGAAGAATTACCCCAATTTAATCCTTGTACCCCTGAAAAGATGAATGAAATAAATATTAGTGTCAGTGGTGTTGAGAAACAGTTGAAATCATTAAAGCTGAACAAAGTGCCAGGGCCCAGCGGAATCCCTGTCAGATTCTATACTGAGTTTGTGGCTGAGTTAGCCCCTCTTCTAACTATAATTTATTGTAGATCCCTCAAATGAAAAACCATGCCCAGTTCTTTGAAAAAGGCATAGGTCACACCCATCTATAAGAAGCGTAGTAGAAGTGATCCACAAACTACTGTCCAGTATCCTTGAGACTGATTTGTTGTGGAATATTAGAACACATTCTGAGCTCAAACATAATGAGGTATCTTAAACAGAATGACCTCCTCAATACCAACCAGCATGGATTTTGAAAACATCGATCATGTGAAACCAAACTTGCACTGACATACTGAAAGCCTTGTATGAAGGCAACCAGGTAGATGCTGTATTTCTTGATTTTGGAAAAGCATTTGACTCCGTACTACACCTATGCTTATTGTCGAAAGTATGATCATATCAAGAAAAATTTGTTACTGGATTGGGTACTTTTTAGCAGGGATGATGCAATATGTTATCTTGGATGAAGAGCCATCGTCAGATGAAGTAACTTCGGGTGAACTCCAGCAAACTGTCTTGAAACCCTTGTGGTTCATATTGTATGTGAATGACCTTACAGACAGTATTAATAGTAAAATCAGGCTTTTTGTAGATGGTGCATTTATCTATAATGAAGTACTATCTGAAAGTAGCTGATAAATTTCAGTCAGAACTTGATAAGATTCAAAGTGGTGCAAAGGTTGTCAACTTGCTTTAAATGTTCAGAAATCTAAAATTTTGCACTTCATGAAATGAAAAAAATGTAGTATCCTATGACTATAACATCAATGAGTCACTGTTGGAATCAGTCAACTCATACAAATATCTGGATGTGACACTTTGTAGGGATATGAAATGGAATGATCACATAGGTTCAGTCATGAATAAGGCAGGTGGTAGACTTCAGTTTATTTGTAGAATATTGGGGAACTGCAATTGATTTACAAAGGAGAGTGCTTAAAAATCACTCATGTGACCAGTTGTAGAATATTGCTCAAGTGTGGGGACACATACCAGATAGGACTAACAGGGGATACTGAAGGTATACAGAGAAGAGCAGTACAAGTGGTCACAGGTTTGTTTAATCCATGGGACAGTATGACAGAGATACTGAAGGAACTGAACTGGAAGACTCTTGAAGATAGACCTAAACTATCCTGAGAAAACCTGTTAACAAAGTTTCAAGAACTGGCATTAAATGATTACTTTGGTTGTAGTAAGTTCCTATGGGGCCAAACTGTTGAGGCCATCGGTCCCTAGGCTTACACACTACTTAATCTAACGTAAACTGATTTATGCTAAGGACAAAAAACACACACACACACACAAACACACACACTGCAAGACTTGCCCTATGCACCTTCATACCACCATCTATAACTGGCAACAGATATACTATCAAAGGGATAGCCACCTGTGAAACAACATGTCATATACCAGCTCTTATGTAAACACTGTTCAGCTTTTTACATCAGCATGACTACTACAATGTTACCATTTAGGATGAAGGGCATGGAGAGAGGGTGTATACTGGCAACATACAATATCCTGTGGCAGAAAATGCTGTACAATATGACAGTCATGACCTCGGTGCCTGTTTCATCACATGTGCCACCTGGATTCCTCCCCCAGACACCAGTTTCTCACAACTCCATAGGTGGGAACTAATGCTACAACATGTCCTTGGTTGTTGCCACCCACCTGGCTATAATTTACATTACTTTTTTCGGTTTCAGTATTTTTTCACAGTAACTGCTCCTTTCTTCACTCCATTTTAGTTTTCTACATCTTTCATTTTCTGACCTGTCTGTTTTTCACTGGCTGCCTCCCAGCTCTGTTACGTACTATGCAGTTAGCTTTTCACTGTTATTAAGTTGTGCATAAGGTATTTCAGTAATCTCTGTCTTGCACGTTACTCTGTCTTCCACCTTTAAAGCTCTCAGGTTCTCAAATTTCTTGTGGTTCAGGGCCCAACAATTTGTCTTTCTCTCTCATCCCATCCAGTAAGTCTCCCCTGACCCACAGATCTGTGTAATTTACCCCTCATCTTAGATCTCTCCAATCCTTTTTCTTCACTCTATTTCCTTTTCATTCAACCCTTCTGCTGGAGGAAGGAGCGAGTGGCTCCAAAAGCTTGCAATAGTATAATCTTTTATGTGTGTGTTTTCCTGTTACCACTTTGTAAGTAGATTTTTCTCTATCCGATTACATTATATTGTCAAGAATTGGTTATATGTATGAGGTAGGCTGTATTAAGTGAGAATACTTTATTTAGGTATGCATACCAAAGATCTAATAAAATAAATATGTCTAAAAGAACAAGTGGATTTCAGTAGAGAAAAGCAAAGCAAGCTAAAACTGATACACTTCAGAGCATTTCTTGTGCTATCTTCAAATATGTTACAAAAACTAATGATAGCCAAAGTTCATCATGAGAAACTGATTCTGCTATTGATGCAAGAAATGATTCAGATAACATCAGCTCATCTTGAGAAGGCAACAGCAACAATACAGATATAATGACAACCCATGAAGAAGACAAAGCAGAAAAAGGTACTGAAAATGACTGTGATAATACTGACGATGTTATTACTATCAAAGATTGTAATAACATAAATGAATCATTGCAGGACTTCAGAGATGTCTCTCATTGGAGCATACCTGTTCCCAATAATGTCTGCATTGCCATCATAAAGCAAGAAAGTGAACATTCCCAAAACAGAGAAGGGCTATTTGGCACTTTATCTAGGCATAGATCAAAGGAATGGTTTTATAAGGTGATGCCTGCTGGTGTACAAATTCTGCACTCTTGGATGGTTTACTCTGCAACGACTAACAACCTCTACTGCTTCTGCTGTCATATGTTTGCAATCACCAGTATTACTAATGCAAGATCTACATTGTAATTGGATTTCAGAAGTAGTGTAAAGTAAACCCTAAAGTAGCCAACCATGAAATTACAAAATAATAAACACCTGAAAATAATCCTGGAATGTGGAAAACTTTGGAAATGAGACTGAAATTACAGAAAACAATAGATGACACAGCCTTGCCATTAATCGATACTGAAAACCTGGAGTGGAAACATTTTTCATCAAGATTATTATATATACAAAGTGTAAATTTTAAAGTGACGAACCAGAATAACTCGAAAAATAAGCTTCACATGAGAAAATGTGTAGAATCCAAAGTTGATTATTTTCGAGCAAGACATCTGCTGGTGCTAAAATTAGCCCACCACCCCAGCCCCCTGGGGTAGAATCTGATTCTCCAATAAAAAATGGGGTTCTCATTTGAAATTTTAAACTTGCCTTCTGCCCCACCCCCAGGGGGATGGGGTGTCAGGCTAATTTTAACACCACCAGATGTCCTCCTCAAAAACAATCAGCTTTGGGTCCTACCCATTTTTTGTGTGAAGCTTATTTTTTTAAGTTATTCTGGTTGGTCAACTTAAAATTTACATCTTCTATAACATCATTTCTAGCTAAACAAAACCTAGTATTTCATGGACACAATGAAGGACAAGGCTCTACAAATAAAGACAATTTCTTAGAACAAGTGAAACTACTGTCAAAGTATGACACAGTGTTGAAGGAACATATCTTGAACTTGTAACATCATAAATCTCAAGTGTCCTATTTGTGGTCAGAAGTACAGAATGAATTTAAAAATCTTTTAGCAAAGTGCCTAAGATCTAACTTTGTCAACGACATTAAATCATAAAAATGTTTTGGTATGATGTTTGATAGCACAACTGACATACTGGTCAGACACCTGAAGTGATTCGTTTCATGAAAATTTATAATAGAAAAGTGGAAGTAAAAGAAGTAATCTAGGATTTATTCCTGGAAAAGGAAAAAAAGCTACCGATCTAAGTGGTGAAATTCTTAAGAAGCTTGAAAATGACAGTTTAGACATTATGACAATGCAGCTGTTACGAGCGGCATATATGGAGGAGTACAGGCTACTATTAAAGCAAAAAAACAAGAAATCCATGTTTTTGGATGTATTGACCATTCTATTAATGTGACCAACATTCCTTTGCACAACATTTTTCAGAACAGTATAGAGAATTTTTACATTTTTCTCCCACTTCCATTATCCATGGGATGTTCTTACAAAACACAGCAGAGCATCTATTTTAGGACTCCCAAAAATGTGTTGGATTGCTTATTACGCTGCATAAAGGCACTGGAATAAAATTTTGATGGGGTTGTCACTGCAATTGACAAATTACGTGACCGACAAGAAACTTTGGACACCTTGAGGTGCTGCACAACATATTATATCTGCTGTATGAAGGTTCACATTTCTTTGCTATCTTCGCTTTTGAAACAATGTATTGAGAGAAGTAAATTGTACTTAGGTTGCATTGCTTGAGTCTCGATCAGTTAGTTTTAAAAACAGAGGCACTTCATCTTTATACTGGAAAAAAAAAAAATGAGCTGACATTGTAGAAGTGGCAGTACATCTTGTTATGAAAAACTTGGAAGAATACAACATTCCACTATAAAGCAGAATTCATCATAAAAAATGAATTTCTGGTGGATTGGCCACCAATACAGGACTCACACTGAGAGCAGAGCATCAAATGTCTTGTCCAATTCAGTATTCAACTCCAAACCAGATCAAAGCTCATTCAAGATGTCACCCCATTGCTCAAGGTTGTACAGCCAAATACTCTGCTTCTGGCAAACAACGAGGAGTCAAAATTAGCTGTTTCAAAATTTTCTGGTTTTTACAATGAAATATCAGGGGAAGACCTCCTATATGAGATTCCAAGGGTAAGAAGACATTTAAAAGTGGCAAATGTTACAGTTTCTGATCAAGCATGTCTTAACTTTTTGAAATTCATTGTGGTATGGGATTTTACAGATTCACTTCCGAACCTTATGCTCACTCTAGCATTATTTCTGATGATTTTCACATCAGTTGCTTCATGTGAGAGGAGCTTCACTAAATTAAAAAAAAAAAAATACTTACCATCAACAGTGAGCAGCAAGAGACTAAATAATCTTGCCTTGTTAACCACTGGGCATGAAGCAACACAAAATATTAATTCTGAAGATGTGATATCAGAGTCTGTGCCTGTTAAGTCTAGAAAGAGATTCAGATTTCTTATGTAGCACAGCAAGTTATGCAAAGTATCTACTTTGTTTTGCAGGGTTGATGTCTGTTTGCAAAATGCTTTAAATTCGCGTATCCATCTGAAGGGCAACATAAGTCAAGAATGTGAGTATAGTGGCTGGCATGAAGTATCCATCTGAGTACAGTATTTTGTAAAACTTGTAGATGTCCAATTTGTGTTGGACTAGCAAGACCTCGGACTGAGCTACCATTCAGTATCTTTGAGAGAATGGTTACATTATATAATCAAAGCTTTGCTGAGGTCAGTACTCTTGAAAAAATGAGGAGTTTCATGGACAAACCATAAGCTTTGTTCCAGAGGGAACCAATACGTATATGGGGAAAGAAGTGTTTGTCCAGAGTGTCCCCCAGGTAAGTCACCTTTACCCCCAGGGGATATCGTGTCCACACAGTCTTCAGTTGCTAAGCATCAAGGGTCATTTCTTGCTGAAATATATGGCTGGCTGTTGTCTTGGCGGAAAATACTTCCACTTTATCAGTCCTACACCAAGCAGCTGTGGCACTGAGTTGATATTGAAGGCATTGAATTTTGGTGTGAATATGTCTTCCGCTGGTGAAAAAAGCGCTATCATCAACAAACTGTGCAATTTGTACTCCTGTGACAGTTGGCATGTCATTTACATAGATATTAAAGAGCAGTGGGGATAAAATGGATCCTTGAGGCAGCCCCGACTGCACTCAGGTATCATATGATTGGCCCTCTACTGTAACAATCATCTTTCTGTCTGTCAAAGACCAGCAATAAGTTTCACATAACAATTGGCTATCAATGTCAGTTCATCTAGTCATCCAGTTACCAAATTAGTTTTTCCCACCATAGCTTATCATACGCCCTTTCAGTATCTCAGAGGACCAATGCAGTAGCACTAGACACAATGAAATTTCTGGTAACATGTTCCGCCAGATGAAGGCATTGCAGCTCTGTGAATAGTTTACGTTGGAAGCCCTGATTGTACCATCTGCTACCTGTGGTTCCAAAATGCAGGCCTTGAGGGCCCTCTCAAACGTTTTGCCCAAACCACTAATAAGACTAATGGGTTACTAATTTGTGGCCAGGATAATGTCCTTCTGTGGTTTTGGAATAGGAACTACCTTGGCAATCTTCCATGCAGTGGGAAATACTTTGTCAAGAGACAGCCATTATAAATTCTTGTCAAGAGCACCTATGTTTACATGGTAAGCTCTTGAGGTATAAGTTGCTGATCTTGTTAACACCAGGTGCCTTATTCCCATTTAGCTTCCTGAGTATGGTTCTAATTTTGCTAGGTGTAGTTAGACGAGGATGGAACTGATCGGAAGTGGTGATGATACAATCAACTAGTTGTATTGTGGCATACTCGTGTTCTCTCTGGGCTATGTTCAGAGACTCCCTCAGATGCATCACTTGTTGCTCAAATGATGCCCAAATGTTTATGCTTTGGTGAGTGGCTCTTCTGTTAATCCCTGAAGAGTCTGAAGTGGCCACTTGGGCATGGGGTTGGCCCTCAAGTTTTTCAATAACTGCCATTCTCCTCTGGTTTGCAGGAAGAAGGAAGACAACTTATCAGCCCATGTTTCTATGTGCCAGTCAAGTAATCATCATTGAAACTGCCTTCCCAGATGGTGCACCCATTGGCGGTAAGCTGGGTTGCAAGTCCATTGCCATAGCTTCTGTTACCGATTCTCCTGTAGCCATAGTTCTTCAAGTAAGGTAGGCAACGGATGGTAGATCTGAAAGTCATCAACAACCATTATAGATAACAGTTGGTGGGCCTACCATAGTTACTGCATTAAGTGATGATGATGAGGTCCCACACTCCGAGGAGCATAGGGGACGATGCGGGAAACCCGCACCGCTGACTAGGCAAGGTCCCAGCGGAAGTGGTCTGCCATTGCTTTCCTCCAACCATAATGGGGATGAATGATGATGATGAAGGCGACTCAACAACACCCAGTCATCTCGAGGGAGGGAAAATCCCAACCCTGCCGGGAATAGAACCTGAGGCCCTGTGCGCAAAGAGTGAGAACACTACCACAAGCTACAGACTCTGCATTAAGTAATCGATAGCATAACTGATTTGGGCTGGCATCTGGATCTCCAGGATAGGCATGAAGTTGTTATGTAAATACCTTTTGAACTGGGCCAGTTTCTTTTCTGGTAAACTCACTCATTTGGCAGGTGACTAACCCTTGGGTAGTGTCACCAGAACAGGATCCTGGTTCGAAGATAAGTCATTGATAGTAAAATGATGGGGAACAATCACAAGCCACTGATTCTTTTCTTTTTCTTTATTTTAATTTCATTCCCCTGCCCCATATGGGCAGGGGAGTGCAGTCAGGGAACAGTCTGCCACTTTTCATCTGAGAGACAAAAAGTGATAAAATATGAAAAAACACTATAAAAGGTGATAAAAAGGGAAAAATAAGTTCATAATAAGGGGGAAGACATGGGGGTTAAAATATACACATACCACGGAGATGTTGGTTGCGGGATATAGCTAAAAAAAAGGTCCAAATAAAGATAAAGCAAACACAGTTGATGACGTGTAGAGCATGTAAAATACACCGAAGTTACAAACACAAGATAAAAGTCGGCCACAGTATTAAAAACACACCAGAATGATGACACTTTAGAACCACTGCATGAGGCAGAGCACACATGACAATAAGCAAAAACTGTCGGGAGGGACCTGCCAAGGGAGGGGCAGCCTGTGAGGAGGGAAGAGAGGGGAGAGGAGGGTGCTGGAGAGGGGATGATAAAAAAATGGTGCAGGTGATGTACCGAAGGGTGGGGTGGGAGAGAGAAAGTAAGCCAGGAGGGAGTGCAGAGACACAAAAGGGGGTCCACTGGAAAGGAAAGGGGTGTCAGGGGGAGGAAAAAGCGCTTAGGGGAAGGGAAAAGGAAGGGAGAGGGAGCCCTGAGGAGAGGAGGCGAAGGTGAGGTTAGAGTTGGTAGTAGGGGTGGATATCAGCATGAGGCTCATCATCTGGGAGGCGTAGGGGCTGGAAGGTGCGGTAAATAGAGGCAGAGGGTGTGGAGATGGAGTGAGGGTGGGACACAATGGTAAAGGCGCAGCAATGGGCTGGGGGTAGAGAGGATAGGAGACACCAGGGGTGGGGAATTGAGCCTGCAGATGATCTACAGGTTTCAGATGTGTTTGAGGGAAAGGAGAAGATGTGGGAAGGGGATGAGGGCATATAGGATCCAGGTGGGGGACGAGATGTGGATAAGGATGGCACGGTGAAGGGCATGACATTTAAGGATTTGGAGGGCTTTATAGAATCTGGGTGGGGCAGAAATCCAGACAACACTGATGTAGCAAAGGATAGGATGAATCAAGGATTTATAGGTTGAAGGATGGTGGAAGGATACAGGCCTCATGTCTGGCCTTACAGGAGTTTCAGGTGGCAGAGTCTAGTGTGGGTTTTGTATTACATCATAAGGAGATGGGGGACTCTAGGTGAGATGATGGTTGAGGGTGAGGCTAAGGTATTTCAGGATAGGAGTGAGGTGGGTAGGGTGACCATAAATGGTAAGGTTAAAATCATGGAGCCAGAAGAAGAGTTGGTACAACTTATGATTGCCTGGATCTTGGAAGGGTCGATATAAATGAGTCACTGGGTGCACCATGCAGTGAACTGCCCGAGGTGGGTATGAAGAGTACATTGGGACCATTGAAGGGTAGGATAGAGGGCCACGAAGGCAGTGTCATCAGCAAATTAGAGTAGGTGAACAGGTGGGGGAGATTTGGGCATATCTGTAGTATACAAGTGACAGAAGAGAGGGGAAGGACAGAGCCTTGGGGCATGCCCACAGTGGGATAAAATGTATGGGAGTTGGTATTATGGACAGAGACATAGGAAGGACAACAGGAGAGGAAGGAAGCTACGAGATGGACAAAATTGATGGGAAGAGCATAGGTCTGGAGTTTAAAGAGGAGGCCAGGATGTAATACTTGGTCATAGGCATTATGGAGGTTGAGGTAAATGAAGATAGCAGAATGGCAGGAGTTAAGTTGGAGGGAAAGAAGATTGCCAAGATTAAGGAGCTGACTGTCAGTGGAGGAGGAGGGCCAAAAGCAACACTGGGTAAAAGAAAGGAGGTGGTGCTGATTGAGGTGATGACAGATACATCGGGAGAGGATGGACTTTAATACCTTCCTTAACATGGAGGTGAGGCAGATGGATGACAGGAAGAGTTGTTGGAGGCTGATTTGTTGGGTTTAGGGAACAGCAGGATGCGGGAGCTTCCAAAGTATTGATTTTTCCCTCAAGGGTAACCCAGGCAGCAAAAATCTTCCAGCTTGGAAGTTGTGGGACTCCCACCCACAGGATATGTACAAGTCACATTTTTTTGTGGGAGTGGGTGATACAGCATCACCGGTGGACGTCGGTCTTACTGCCTTGGTGTAAGGGTAAAATTATTCTATTCTACAACAATATCATTCCAGTGACATCATTGGACTGCAAGTTGAAGGTGGGGAAGCGAGATTTGAAGTCCCACACCAGCCTGCGACAGTGGAAGTTCAAGGTAGCAGGCAATAGGTAACACAGCTACATAGCTACTGATATTGGAGGTCCTATGATGGTCAACACATATTGAGTGGTTATATAAATACTAATACTTTTCTAGTGGCTATTACAGGGCTATCATTAGCCATGGTCTAAATCTGATTCCTTGTGTATGGTGAGCAAAACAGGTTGTGGTGACAGTGCAAGGGAGGCATGGTGTCAATGTGGTGTAAGCCAGTGACTGTGTCATGCAGGGCATCCACTTTGTCACGGAGACACCTTGCCTTCTCTCGAATGGACATCTTCCGAGTTACCATATTTGTTTCCTCATGGAGGGTAACTGTCCTCATGAGGGGAGGGGGCATGCAGGCTCCACCAAAGCTCCTTATTCTGCAGGTGCTGGAGGGTCTGCATCCAGGAGGCACTAATCGTGGCCAACTTGGAGGAGCCATAGTTGAGAGAAGGGTGGACAACCATCCAGTACAGTCAGAGCTTGGTTTCTAGGTTCAGTTCACTGCTGTTGAATATTGGATACAAAATTTTTGTCAGCTTCTGTCCTTTTTAGGTGATGTATTCTGCATGTCAATGGAAGAGCAGCTTTTTATCCATGTGGAAACCTAGATTTTAGTATTGAGGGCCCATGGGACCTGGACACCTGCAATTATGATGTTGTGATGGAGGACTGGGTGCCATTTGGTGAAACAGACTGCCTTATTCTTGGCAGCATTGAGGGCAGTCTTGTTTGAACAACACCAGGTAATTGTCACATACACCTGTCTCTGGAGATGAGCAATGAGCTGGTCGGTGTTATGGCAATCGTATAGAGGCCCATATCGTTGGCAATGTGGGATGACTGGCAGATCATTAACATAAATTTTAAAGAGGATGGGAGACAACACAGAGCATTGAGGGATATCCATTGACATCTGATGTAAGCTAGCACTTTTGCCTTGCTGAGTAGCCAAGAGGGTTCATGCATGGAGGAAATTATCCTCAATCTTGACATAGATGTCTGGGTTGATCATCTGTGTCAGAGTTTTGTGCACAAGATTGTCCTGCCAAATCTTGTAGTATGCATTTTGCAGATCCAGGAAAACTTCTGGCATCAACATGGTGGAGTGAAAGCCCTTACTGACATGTTCTGTGATTCTAAGAACTTGGACTTCAGCCGACAGTTGGGAAGTGAATCCGAACTGTTCCAGGTGGATTGTCCCAGCTGCTGCCAAAGGCTGGGAAATACAGTGGAGGATCAAAGATTCTAGGACCTATGGTATTCAGAAGGCTAATGGGCATGTTGTTAGTAGGGACCATAGGATTCTTCAAGGGCTTAGGGATGGCGATCAGTTTTGCCCGCTTACACTGTGGGGGGAAAGGGCCAGTTGTGAGACAGCAGTTTAGGATGCTAGTAGGTAAGACCAGTGGCTTGTGTGGGAGCTGATGGAGGTGCCCACACTTCCACCAGAGGATCTGCTGGACTTCCACTGGGTATTTAAGGTGAGGGGCAGGTGACCTTTATCTGAAAGCACTAACAGCCACCAGAACATTGAGTTCATCCTGGACTGCATAAGGTGTAAGGTCCTGGACAAGTAATTGCTTCTGGGCTCAAATGCATTGGCTAGAGTTTCAACCACATGGAGGGGATCATAAGTTAAGCCATCCACTGTACAGATGGGATGGTTAGTCTTCACTGTGAAGCGCCATAGGGCTAGGACAATAGCCCATTCTGATTTATGTTGGGAGAGAAATGCAGACATCTTGTCCACCCATTGTTCTTTTTTCCAATCAGTGAGGTGGTGGCAGAATTCACATTGGAGATATCTCATGCAATGCTTATCCTGATGGTCTCAAAACTCCTTTCACTGTCTGTGGCAGTGGTTCTTCTTGATTTCTAGTTTGTGCAATAGGGGAGGCAAGTCATCCAGTGGGGGTAAAGTCCTGGGAACAATGGCAGTAGAGGCCTTCATAGCCTTCCAGATTTTTGTGATTAGGTAATCAACAGCACTGGCCAGATTGTCAGGTGTTGTCAGGCCAAGGTTTTGCCAAGTGGTGTTTTTGAGGATCCTGGAAAATTTGTTCCAATCCATGATTGTCAAGGTATAATGGATGTCTAAAGATAGAGTGACATCAGTAAGGTGCAGGAGAATGGGGTCATGGTCAGAGGCCAGCCCGTGGAGCATTTCCAATGAAAAATGTACGTCAATGTTATTGAAAATGGCCACATCCAGAATGTCCGGCTGTCAATCAGAACAAACTGGTATATGGTGGGAGTGTGGGGGCCATAGACTGGCAGTGCTGGAGGATCTTCCAGCTCAAGGAGGAGTCTGCCCTTGGGATTAACAACATGAGAATGTCAAACCAGATGCTTGGTGTTGAGATCTGCCACAACATTGAGTTAGTCAAATGTCAACCTATGGAGATCCGCTTCAAGAAGTGGTAGGTTAGGGTTAAAATATGCTGCAGCAAAAGTAATAGCACCAAGGTGGGTAGAAACAGTGACTGCTGTAGACTCTATATGTTAAAGTGGTTGGAGAACCTCATGATTACGGATGAGAGTGTCATGTAGGAACACTGCGATGCCTGCACCTCAGCAATGGACTTGGTCAGTGCAATAGCAAACCATGTTGTGGAGTCAAAAATCATCTGTGGGTCTCTGGAGGGGTTTTGAGACAAGTTAAATGTCATCATGGTGATTGTAAATGAAGGTTTTCAGTCTGGTCTTCATATGTTTAATGCCATTGGCCAGTGGCTGCTTGTGACCAAAGAAGATGGTGGTGCATGTTGCTCATGAAGGAAAACATCAACAAAAGAGAGAAAATCAGTACACTGCTCATGTTTTTGTAATGCCTGATATAAACAGACTGCTCGCTTGTGTCACTCCTGCAACTACTAATAATAAAACCGAAAGATGTACACAAAAAAAATATTACCATTGCAGAATAAAAGGAATTAAAATCAACTGCAGCTCTATGCACTCAAAAACTGGTAGGCATGCCTTACTAATCTTTTTCAGCAGGACTAATATTAACGCTGATTTTATCTCTGAATTTGGATGTGGTGGTGATCATTTGTACAGGAACTCTATTCTTCTTCTTTGACTGGAGTCTGCAATTCCTAAGATGAGGTTTCAATCAATAGAGAGCATTGTGAGTGCTGATAGTCTTTCTTGGTCCATAGTATTCCACAAGAAGGTTTTGATGCATTTCAGTGAAGAAAAACAACGTTCTGCTTCTCATGTGGTCATTGGAATTGGAATTATTGCTTTCAGGAGCTTCACAGATTCGCTCAGGGTATCGCTAAGATTATTGTCTGTTATGTAATCCAGAAAGCTCTAAGCTCCACACATTCTTTTGAACTCCTCTCTTCCATAAGTAACAGAGAGTTCTGCTTGAAGTTTCTTTGCTTCCAAAGAAGAGTAGCATTCAATAGCAGTTTTGAAAGAAGTTTCTGGAAAACTGGAAGAGTAAGTAGCGAATTTCTCTGATAGAAAGAGAGAGGCTGCAACTAGGTGTCCAGTGAACTTGAATCTTTCTTTTGCCTCATAACTTATGACATTCTTTTGCCTCCATCAGTAGATTACACATTGCTGCACCATCTTGAGTTCTCCCTCTGTTATGGTACTCCTGTAAACCTGCTGAATTTTCACTCAATCCTTCCCTAATGTTCAGAATTTTACGCTCAAAAGCTGTCAGCTGATTTTGTGCTTAAGTTGGGTCAGTATCTCTTTTTTGTAGCTGGTTATACAAAATATCCACATGGATCATGATTTTATGAAAAAATGAAAGCCAAAAAATGTACTTTTCATCCTTCAAAATTGTTACTAAGCCACAGGTGGCTTGCAGGATCTTGTTCTCATTACAGAGTTTTCCCCCTTGGCTCATATTATTCATGAGTGTGATAATACCTTCCCTATAGTCAAAAACGGTATTGATGCTCCTTGACTAAAAATTACAACGAGTAGGCACTGAACGTGGCAGTCATTTCCATACTATTTCATCGAGAACTGCTGTTCTTTGAGAAGATGCTAAAAAGAAGCTGCAAAGTCCCTGAAGTTTAGTGAAGAATATTCACACATTTTTATTAAGGGAAGCGGCTTTAAGCATAATGAGATTCAATTGGTGGGCATAACAATGAATGTATGAAGCACTGGGAAACTTGCCCTTAACAAGAGCCTGCACCCCATGTGATGAACTTCTCATAACTGCTGCACCATTATATGTTTGCGCTATTACCTTATGTGGAAAATTCCCCAATTGATTATTTATCTGTCCAATGATGGATGTTGACAAAGACTGGGCATCATGCTTTTCTGGTGCTATGAAGTCCCAAAATCTTTCAACTTGTTTTCCGTTAATAATGTACCTATATACTATAACCACCTGGAAAACACAGGCTACATCATTGCATTTGTCAGCTATTTTGGCCAAAAACTCACCACCCTTAATTTCCTTTCTAATTTCCTCTTGGCAGACCTGAAGCATGCACTGGAGGAGTTCAGTCTGGGTTGTTTTTGAGGTTCCTTTGAAAACTGTAGCTTTCACTAAATGCAATTTTAACACAAAGTCTAATTCTGCACTAAAATTAATCAAGGAATGAAAAACACCAGGACTGGAAGATGATTTACAACACACCACAGAAACAAATACAGTTAATAATAAGATTCAATGTGTACCTATTATCGGTAACTTTTTGGTTGTGTAATGCTACAGGCCTTCTCTACCCACTGTCTAATTGGGTAGCTACATTTACATTGCCTAGACTTGCCATATTCAAAATGTGAGTTACACGGACTAAAGGAAGTTTGCGTTTTCTAATTTTGTCATGGCGGTGTTGAATGTCACAGACAATGTCACAGACATGAAGGATCTCCTCCAAGTAATAAACAAGGTAAACAAAATAAGGCATGTTTCATGCTACAACCAAACAGCCATTTATGCTTGTTGTACAATTCAGAGTTAAATTTCCTATTGAATTGGCGACTTTTTGTTTTAACGGTTTGCAAAATTGTTAAAGCAGGAGTAGGCCTACCTAACCTCTTGATTTCTACTTTTTCTTTAAACTTCCATGAACTGCAGGGTTCAGAGGGCAATGAAATTACCTGATCCATTATTTCACAAATTCACTTGTCACTTGAGCCTGAAAACTCACTGTAACACACGCTAAAATAACTAACACAATGCACAGAAAATAGTTCACTCACAGCTACACATGAACTGGTAAGGTAGCGTGAGAATCCCCCTTTGTTTGAAGATCTGACAGTTCAGTTTCCCTTCAGAAGAGTTCAGGCTCTCTTTCTGAGGCTAGCAGGGTGGCCCGGGTGAGGTGTTTATACACACAAGGCCCGCATATGAGTACAGTGCTGCCAAGTGTTACCCCCACACCCTGCACGCCGTCTGAGACACCCAAGTCCACGTTCGCAGCCACAGTGCAACCTGCTGTCGCCATCGGCACATTTCGTCCAACTCCGCTGCGTTCAGCGTTTGGAGCCCAGGCATTTCAAAAATGATAAACGGCACACTACTTGTAAATTTTAAAATTTTCCCGGCAAATTGACACTGATTGGTAACATGTTTCCTGTTGATATCACTGCTTTGTTCAGGCACACACTTTCCTCAACTTATTTTATGTTTAATCAAGAATATTTTGAACAGACTGACGGTGTCACCATGGGTAGCCCCCTGTCTCCTTTGGTCGACAACCTTTTTATGGAGGATTTTGAAGAGAGAGCGCTTGAATCAGCTGCCCTGAAGCCAACAGTTTTTTGGCGGTATGTAGATGACACTTTCATAGTGTGGCCTCACGGAGAAGATAAATTAATGGAGTTTCTACGTCACCTCAACTCCATTCGTAGCAACATCCTGTTCACCATGGAAATAAAGAAAGATGGTTGTTTGCCTTTCTTGGATGTCCTGGTTCGAAGGAAGAATGATGGTTCTCTAGGGCATTCAGTTTACCGGAAACCCACTCATACTGATTTGTACCTGCAAGCATCGAGTTGCCATCACCCATCACAAACCATGAGTTTGCTTAAAACACTTGTTCATAGAGCTCACACTGTCTCGGATCTAGATAGCTTATCTCAAGAACTCGCCCATCTAAAGACAATATTCATCGAAAATGGGTATTCCATCTGGCAGATTAACAGGGCACTAACAGTTAAAACTAAGAAGCAGGAAGTGAATAAAGAGGAGAACATGCCGGAACAATCTTTAGCTTTTCTTCCTTTCGTTGGCAACACTTCGTTTAAAATAGCAAGAATCCTTCGAAAATTTCAGGTAAAAGTGGTTTTCCATCCACCATCGAAGATTGCGGACCTTGTGGGATCAGTTAAGGACAATCTGTTACTACAAAAGGCCGGAATTTACAAGATACCATGCCAGTGTGGTATGGCTTACATCGGTTAAACCACACGCACCGTGAAAGAACGCTGCACTGAACATCAACGTTACACTCGCCTTTTGCAGCCAAGCAAGTCCGCTATTGCTGAACATTGTATTTCTACTGGACATTCAATGGAGTATGAAAAAACAATGATTTTGTCCATAGCAACGTCTTTCTGGGACTCCATTATTAAAGAATCCGTAGAAATACGACTGGCGGAAAATCTGTTAAACCGTGACAGCGGCTACCAGCTGGACAGTGCATGGAATCCCATCATCTCCACGATTTGCTCAAGTCAAAGACGACAGGGTGCGTTGATGGGCGGGGCAAACAGCAACGCAGAGGGCGACTGAGTTCCGCTATTCCACCAGCGAGGGCGCTGCCAGCGGGCAGTGTTAGTTCAACTATCAAGTTTTCGCCGCATGCGCAGAATAGTTACAGTACACTATATATTGCAGAGCAGAGGACGTTATCGCCAGTCTGTGATGGCTCACCTGAAGATGACTGGCAGGTGCCCAGTTGAAATATCGTGCGAAGTATTGAACGACGATCGGCTGCAAGCCCGAAATTTGTTTGAAGGGCACACTACTTCTCTACTAGTATAGAATGGTCAGAAGGCAAACACAGTTGAACAAAATTATTTATTGGGGGTAGCACAAACCTGTACAGGAGTCACCCCTGCCATTAGCATTTCAAATACGAACAACTAGATCCTGACAGGGCTGATGGTTGTGCGGTGGGCGATTTGTCATTATAACAAAATGTGGCTGAGCCTGTCAACAAGGGCAATGACCTTTGTGAGCCCATCCTCCAACCTGGAGGATTTCTCTCATGTCATCCCCAAAGACAGCATCTGTCTCCACCACTGGGGGAAAATCCTGGATGCACTGCTTGACCCTGAGGTAGGCAGAGGTGAGTGTGGTGACTGGTGGAGAAGGTGCCACAATGGAGAGCTGTGGCACTGCAACTGGTGGGCGTGTGGAGGCTGCAGACAGTCTTTCTGTTGGGTGGGCAAGAGTAGACTGAGCTGCAGCAGTGAATGTAGTCGTAGGGGTACCGTACAAGTCACTGATTTTTTTTCCCTATCTTTATTGTGATTTCATTCTCCTGCCTCATATGGACAGGGGAGGGCTGGCAGCAGCACAACCTGCCACTCTTCAGCCGAGTGGCAGTATATATAAAAGGATGAAATGGTACACATAAAAGGTGATAAAAAGCAGGACATAGGAACATAATTAGAGGAGGCAGTGGTTCTTAAAATATATACTCACTTGGAGAAGTTTGTTGGAGGACATTTAAAAAGTCCACATAAAGATGAAAAACACTGTAGGAGGTGTACATAGCATGTAAAAAAATGCTGAAGTCAAATACACAAGTTAAAAGTTGGCCACAGTATTAAAACACATCAGAATGACAACACTTTAAAAACTGCTGCACGAGACAGAGCACACATGAGAAAGGCAGAGACAGGTGGGTTGGGAGAGTGAGAGTGAAGGCAAGTCAGGAGGAGCAAAGAAGGAGAGAGGGAACCATGAAGAAGGAGTGGTGGGGGGATAATGGGGTTAAAGTTGGTAGGAGGAGTAGATATCAGGGTGAAGATCATCATCCGAGAAGGGTAGTTGCTTGAAGGTTTGTCAGTAAAGGAGGTGGAGGGCATGGAGATGGAGAGACGATGGGACATAACGGTGAAGGTGAAGCAACGGACATGGCATGGGGTAGAGAGGATAGGAGACACTGGGGGGTGGGGGAATGAAGTCTGCAGATGATGTACGGCATGCACATGTGTTCAAGGAAAAGGAGAAGATGGGGGGAAGGAGGTCATAGAGGACCCTAATGGGAGATGAAAGGCAAATAAGGAAGGTGCAGCAGAGGGCATGGTGTTGTAGGAAGGAGGAAAAAACTGCTCAGGGAAGGAAAAAGGAGGGGAGAGGGGTTGGAGATGGTAGTAGGGATGGATATCAGGATGGAGCTCATCATCTGGGAGGGGTAGTCACTGGAAGGTGCATTGGAAAAGGAGGCGAAGGGTGTGGAGATGGAGTGAGGACAAGACACAATGGTAAAGGCACAGCAATGGGCTGGGAGTAGAGAGGACAGTAGGGCTTGGAGGGCTTTATAGAATCTGGGTGGGGCAGAAATCCAGGTGACGCTAGCATAGCAAAGGAGGGGATGGATCAAGGATTTGTAGGTTGAAGGATGATGGAAGGATGCAGACCTCATGTTTGGCCTGATAGGAGTTGCATGAGGTAGAGTCTATTGTGGGCTTTGTGTTGGTTGGATCTTGAGGATATGGGGAGACCAGGTGAGGTGATGGTTGAGGGAGAGGCCAAGATATTTCAGGGTAGGGGTGAAGTGGGTAGGACAACCATAAATGGTAAGGTAAAAATTGTGGAGCAGGAAGGAGAGGTGGTACAACCTATGATGACTGCATGGGTCTTGGAAGGGTTGATGTGAAGGAGCCACTGGTTGCACCAAGCAGTAAACTGGTGGAGATGGGTTTGAATGGTACGCTGGAGCTGTTGAAGGGTAGTATAGAGGGCCAGGCAGACAGTGTCATCGGCAAATTGGAGTAGGTGAACACGCATGGGAGGTTTGGGCAAATTTCCAATATACAGCATATAGAGGAGAGGGGAAGAACGGAGCTTTGTGGAATGTCTGCAGTGGAATAAAATGTACGGGAGTTGGTATTGTTGATAGTGGCGTAGGAGAGACAATGGAAGCAACAGTGAGATGGACAGAATTGATGGGAAGGGCGTAGGGTTGGAGTTTAAAGAGGAGGCCAGGATGCCAGACATGGTCATAGGTGTTCTGGAGGTCGAGGGAAACAAAGATAGCAGAACAACAAGAGTTAAGTTGGAGGAAAAGATGATTGGCTTATCTGTAAACTGAGAAGCTACAATAGGTAAGGGAAGGAGGCAGTGCTGGTTAAACTGGTGATGAATATGCCAGGAGAGGATGGACTGGAAGACCTTACTGAACACAGAGGTGAGGCAGATGGGATGATAGAAAGAGGTGTCAGAGGGGTGTTTGTTGGGTTTAGGCAACAGAAGGACACAAGAAGTCTTCCACAGGTCGGGGTAAAACCCAGTGGAGAGGATGACATTATACAAGGTAGCTAGGAAGGTGGGGCGAAGGACAGGGATTTCTTGAGGTGGTGGTGACAATGTCGTGACCAGGGGTGGTTTTGTGTTTGGAGTGGAATAGGAGTTTGATGTTGTGTCCTGTAATGGTAGTGTTTATGTCTGAGGTGGTAACTGATCCAAGCACAGGAAACTGAGGGCAAGTGGCGGAACAGAGGTATCAGAGCATTCAAGAATTGTGGGGATGAGGGAGTAATCAAATTGAGGGTCATCAGGAATGCAGAAGATCTTGGAAAGGTGGGAATGAAATGGTTAGCCTTACTGAGGTCATCAGGGAAGGGACAGTTGTTATGAAGAAGGGGGTAATGTGGGGTGGGATGGCTACCAGTAAGGCAGTGGATGGCAATCCAGTACTTGGAGGAGCTGACAGGGAGGGTGGAGTTGAGTTGTATATATGTCTGGCATTAGTCTCAGCATTTCTTAGCTGTTATGAGGCTGCAGATGTGTCATTGTAATTGCCAGTGGTGGAGGAGTGTATACCAGTCACAAGTGCGGAGGAAGGAGGTGTAGAGCCTGCAGGATCTGTGGAGAAGCACGGCCTGTGGAGGAAGAGCAGGGTGGTGAGGATAGATAAGTTTGGTAGGTATGTAGGCCTCCATGGTGTCAGTGATGGTCTTCTAAAGGCAGGATGAGGCATGGGTGATGTCATCAGGATCATGAAATGTAAGTGGGTGGCTTTTGACCTGTGTGGCAATGGATTCCCAGTAGGCATCCCAGTTGGTGGTAGTTATGGATGGACTTTGGAAGGGCTGCAGGTAGGGGACCGGAGATGGGCAATGGGCTGAGAAGATGTTGAGAAGGACTGGGACTTGATCACTACCAATGGGGTCAAGGATGTCTTCGGCGATACAAACAAGGAGGTTGGGGGGAAGCGGAATGGATGTGCTGTGGGAGGGAAACAAAGTCACATGGAGAGTAGCGAGGAACTGATGCCACCACCAAATGTTGGCATGGTCACGGCTGTGGATGTTAAGGTATGGCAATCACATAGGTAGAGAAGGTGTGGTCAATATGGGAGATGAATTTGTAGGGGAGAGGCGCTGCAGGACAGATATAGATAGTGGCACAGGTGATGGTGAGGGAGGGAAAAAAGATGCTGAGTATGAGGTGTTCGATTGGGTCATTGAGTAGGGTTGTGACCGGACAGGGATATGCTTGAGGTGGCCAATCTCACGCTAGGGCAAGGGGATCCTCAGTGTGGTGAAGGAGGTAGGAGAGGTGCATGGAACAAGGTGAGGCTGGAGGAAGGTTTCATTTAGGATGAAGGCCTGCTACTGGGACAGGGTATGAATGAAGAGGTATTTGTTGGAAGTGAAGGAGCAAATGTATAGAAGACGATACTGTTGGCACACTAGGGGGAGGAGGGGGAAGCGAGTGGAGAGATGACGATAGAGGCTTAAAGGAGGGTGTCTAGGTGGGTGAAGGTGAAGTGTGCCTGGTTGTGGGAGTATGTGGTGTAGGGATTCAAATGGAATATGGAGTGAGTGGCAAGGGAGATCTGCTGGGGGAGTCAGGGTGTTGGAAGGGGAGGATATTCTGGGAGAAACAGATGATGTCTTCAACTGTAGGGAATGGGTGGAGGGAATTGTTGGGGCAGATGGGATGATTGATAGGGCGAACAGGAATGGTTATGTTAGGATTGGTGTGAGGGGGTTTGACCTTGCATTTGTAGGAGTAGGTTGGGTGGGGTTCATTTCAGGAAGGAGGAGAGGCCAGGTTAGGACACTGTTTGAGGAAGTGGGAGGCATTACAGGGGGGCAGGTGGGGGGTTTTACAGTTTTGGATGAGGTGGTCATTGTGGAGGAGACAGCACTGGCAGCAGTAGGATTGACGAGAGGTCAACAGGGTGGTGAAGGTTGAAAATCAGGGCCCCCTGCGTAAGGAGGTGATCTATGTTGGAGGTGGACTCTGTAAACACACGCATCAGAAAGGTAGGGCCAGAGTTGTCACAGATACATCAGGCTGATGGGTTTCCAGGGCAGGATGGGCATTCAGTTCCACCAACATCTCTGCCTCCATGACCACAGGGCTGAGCCTTATGATGGTGGTGATGGGGGTTGGCAGATGATGGGGAGTTGGGGCTGATGGGGAGAGGAGGAGGTAAGGTAAGGCGTGAGATGCATATGGGCCAAAGGTGATATGGGGAAGTTTCTGGAGAAGGCCAGTATGGAAAGAGGGAGAGGGGGTTTTGATAAGGACAGAGTCTCTGCAGGGAATAAGCTGAGCAATGGGGGCATGGGGATATACTTGCAGATTTCTAGCATGCATGTGTGGGCACTGAGGAACTTAGGATCAGGGTTGGAAAGGATGAAGGTATGCAGGGCGATGACTGGGGATGCGGGAGAAGAAGTGGTGTCCATGGGTAGCTCAGGAGCAAGAGAGGTGAGTAGTGGTTTATTAGAAGATGGGATGGAGCGATGGTTGGTACTCAGGCATTTTTTGACTGGGGTGGCCTGGGAGGAGGGGTGAGGGACTCATTGGAGTGGGAGGTAGCAAGAAGCAGGCCCCTCATGTGAGGTGAAGTCACTTTGAAGAGAGGGTGGGTGCTCTATGGTGATGACTGCAGTGCATTGGGCAGTGACACTGGCAAGTGGGGATTGGGGGCAGGAGCATGAGTGGGAGCATGATTGGGAGAATGAGCAGGGGCAGTATAATGTGGGGATACAGGGGAGGGGACGAGGTGGAAATGGAGGATATTGTGAGGAAGGGAGATGGATCAGACAGGGGAAGCCTGGAGGAGGCACTCCAGGAGGTAAGGATGGGGACGGGGGAGTGGGATGTGTATATATTGTGGTGGTGGGGATGGGGGTGTCCATCAAAGTAGACTGTACATTCTACTGGCAATACGTGTCACCAAGGTAGGGAAAGAGAGTGAAGATGGGGGAATGAGTAGATGGGAACATGGTGCGGCAATGGCGGCAAGCATCGGGCAACATTGACGGGAATGGACAACAGCAGACAGCAACAGCAGACGGCAGCAGCAGATGACAACAGGGAATGTGGAAGGTGCGCTTACAAATCGTCAATTTCATCCATAAGGGTAGCCCAAGCACCGAAAATCTTTCAGATAGGAAGTTGTGGGACTTCAACCAACAGGATGATTGAGTCACTGATTTTTTCCCTTTATTGTCATATTGTAAGGGTGGGCTGGCAGCGGCACTATTCACTGCTCTTCAGCCAAAGGATTACATAAAATATCACAGGAGAACTGTACATATATAAGCTATGGGGATAAAAGCTGAAATGACAAGGAGAAACAATAGGAGTGAAAATATACAAAAAAGGGGTAGTTGCACAAGACATGTTTTCATAAAATCCTCATGCAGTTAAAATGGCAGCTCAGTGAAGATGCAGCACCTCTACACTGGGGGCACAAATGGCACAATATGGGACACTGAACACACACTGTACTTCTGCAACTTAGACGGTGATCACCAAGATGTGACAGAGTCACTGCATTAAAATATGAAAGACCTGCCAAGGGGGGAGGTCAGAGAGGAGGGAGAGAGGAAAGAGAGATGGGAATTGATGGGGGAGGGGGCAGGAAAGGGTGGTGTCAGCACCACACCAAGGGGGCAGGAGACGAAGAGTGAGTACAAAGACTGGGAAAGGAGAAATGAGGAGGATAGGAGGAGGAGGGAGGAAACAGCAGAGGGGGGGAGGAGAGAGAGCCCAAAGGAGGATAGGAGGAGTAAAGAAGGGTCAGGGTTGGATGGAAGGATAAATACTGGAGCAAAGTAAATCAACCGGGATGAGGATACAGTGGAAGTCCCTTTGGGAGAGAAGGTGGAGAGTTTGGAGATGGAGAGAAAGTGGGGCACATTGGTAAAGGGATCACAGCAGTTGGGGAATGGAGACAAAAGAAGACACCAGGGAGTGAGAAGGGTCGAGGTGTCAGTTGGTGTAGAGGATATGGATGTGTTCAAAGAAAAGGAGGAGATGTGGGAAGAAGATGAGGTCATAGAGGATCCTCATAGGGGATGGGAAATGCATACAGAAAGTGAGGTGGAGCACATGTCATTCAAGGATTTGGAGGGCTTAATGAATTTAGGAGGGGCAGAGATCCGGACAACAGTGGCATAACAAAGGAGGAGACGGAAAGTGTGGCCACAAAAATAGAAAATCTACAGCTGGTGATACTCTTCCACAGACATCCAAAGGGCACTTCGTGCTACCAGCCAACCACAGGGTACAGAAGAGGAGCCAGAGGAGGTGAAGAAGGTGGCATACCTGCCATATGCTGGACCTATTTCTGCAAAGATCAGTGGAATTCTTTCAAGATATGATATAAAGAGTATCTTCTGTCCACCCTCTAAAATTGGAACAATGCTAGGGAGTGTGAAGAACGACCTGGGGCTACGTAAACCCGGCATTCACAACATCCCATGCCAGTGTGGAAAGTCATACATTGGCCAGACAACCAGGACGGTGAACGTCAGGTGCAAAGAACACCAGAGGCACACCAGACTCAGACAGGCAACCAAATCTGCCATAGCAGAGCACTGTCTGGAGCTCGGTCACTCAATGGACTACAACAACACCAAAATTGTGACACAGACGCCAAGATTTTGGGACAGTGTCATAAAGGAGGCCATCGAGATCAAGGTCACAGACAACCTAATAAACCGAGACAGCGGTTATCAGCTCAGCTCGGTGTGGAGTTCGGCTCTGGAGCTTATCAGGGCCCAACAAAAGGAACCAAGAAACTCCTCAAGAAGAAGTAACACCGCAGGAGCAGTGGCAGGCAGGCGCGGACCGCAAACGCAACTTCCGACGCAGGATGGGCCTCTGACAGCCGCCACAACCGCAGATGATGGACGAGCCGAGCGTGGACGACCGTCGGAGCATCAGGGAAGTGCCAACACCTCAGGAGCAGTGCCAGGTGGGCGCGGACCGTGAACAGAGCGCCTGACGAAGGATGGCCTCAGAGAGCTGCCACAGATGAAGATCAAGTCGGGCGCGGACGTCCGAGGGAGCGCCGGGGAAGAGACAACACCTTACAAGCAGCGCCAGGCGGGCGCGGACCGCGAATGGAGCGCCCGACCCGAGAAGGGCCTCAGACAGCTGCCACAACTGCAGATGGTGGACGAGGCGGGCGCGGACGTCCGTCGGAGCACCAGGGAAGTGCCAACACCTCAGGAGCAGCGCCAAGCATGCACGGACCACGAACGGAACGCCAAACGCGGGTCCGGCCCCAGACAGTTGCCACGACCCAGATGGTGGACGAACTGGGCGCGGACGTTCGTGAGAGCTCCAGGGAAGGACCAAAACCTCAGGAGCAGCACCATGCGGGCGCACACTGCGAACGGAACGCCTGACACAGGACGGGCATCAGAGAGGTGCCACACATGGCGACCAAGTGGGGCGCGGACGTCCAAGGGAGCACCGGGGAAGAGACAACACCTTACAAGCAGCGCCAGGCGGTCGCGTACGGCAAAGAGAGCACCCAGCGCCCTCTGGGCATAAATACTGGACAAGATCCTCCAATATGGCAGTCTCAGGTAGCACCTGAAGAAGGCAATGAGTTACAGGGCCGAAATATTGTGCCAGAGCAACACAAACATCCGGCAGTAGACCCGATTATTCCACATGTCAAGATCTTGCCGGGAAAGCCTGAAGAGTTACAGCCTACTGTTATTTATTGAATTTTTTCCGAACGCTGTGCTTCCACGGTGTTCCCGTTCAGTCTGCTGGAAGACATAGATATCATTAGTGTTTTTGGTCAGCACCTGCCCAAATTATATACGTAATAATAATAACGAGAAAGTTCATGACAAACATCCGTGATGTCCCTCAAAATATTGCAGTTGACAACAATACAATACACACAACAGATTCCTTTAAATACCTAGGAGAGTGGATTACATAAAATGCAAAAGAAAAGACAGCTATAGAAACTAGAGTGCACAAAATGGAAAGAGTGTTTCATATATGATTAAAAACGTTTATAACAATAAATCATTGTCCCGGAACACGAAATTAAGACACTATCAAACAGTGGTCAGACCTGAAGCTCTGTCTGCAGCAAAAACACTTAAACTAACAAGGAATGGAGATCTTCAGAAACTAGAGAAGATCGAAAGAAGAATTTATGGAAAATACTGGGAGCTAAAAGAAATGATAATGCTGAATACAGGTTAAGACCAAACAGACAGCTATACATGAAAACTGAAAAACTAACTGATGTAATGAGGAAGTGAAGACTACAGTTTTTTGGACATATATTCAGAATGGATAACAACGGACTAACCAAGCGGATATTCACATTACTCGATAGCTACAAATATAATCCCGCATGGCTCACAGAGACTGGAAAGGACATAGAAAACGCTGGAATTACTGTTGACACAATGCAAAACAGAACACATTTCAGAAAGGCAGTTAAAAAGGCAGAATTTCAGAAGAGAAAGAAAACAACTAGACGAAAGTGGACTTAAGAAGAAAGAGAAGAATCTAAAAGGATGGAGGAAATTTGGAAACTAAGGAAATCTGATACAATGAAAAGAACCAAAGTTGATTCATCGTACCCTCCAAATGGGTTATTCGAAAGAAGAAGACTAACGACAAGTGCGTCACAGTAGCCTATACATTAAGTGGCAACTGTAGTGTTGCGCTGTACATGTTACTGCTTTCCAAAAATGTCAAATGGGCAAATGAAACTCGAAACCCCCTTATTTCCCCTTTCAATCTACGTTATCGACACGCCAGTCACCCATTGCCAAATCGACGCTATACTCGATTTAACACACAGTTTCCGCGATCCAATAACATATCGATTCTTCAGTGACAATCGATTAATTCGATACAGAATCATATTCGACAGTCGTAGCTCGTGGCCCGTGGGTTTGTTTATGTTTAGAACATGTGGGTGATAACAGTTTCTTTTTTATGTTGCGTTGTGGTTTGAGTTTGGTGCACTACAATGTCCGCAGTATTGAAAGGGGTACGCGCATTAGTGTTAGAATCTACACTCCAATCGCTTGTTAACAGTAAATACTTAACGAACCGGCAACTGAGAATAGTGTGCACAGGCCACCTGTGTTTTAGATGCTACGCTAAAGCAGCCAGTGTAAAGGACAGGGAACACTGCAATATTGGAACAATTGGGCATGTCGATCACGGTAAAACGACTCTTACAGCGGCGATTACGAAAGTGCTTGAAAAAGACGGAATGTGTAAATTTATTTCGTATGACGAAATAGATAAAGCGCCAGAAGAAAAAGCTAGAGGGATTACCATAAACGCTGCACATGTAGAATACAGCACTTCAAGGAGGCATTATGCACATACGGACTGCCCAGGGCATGCAGATTTCGTTAAAAATATGATTTCTGGTGCTTCCCAAATGGATGGAGCGATTTTAGTTGTGGCTGCGACAGATGGACAAATGCCACAAACTAGAGAGCATTTGTTGCTTGCGAAGCAAGTAGGCGTGAAGAACATGGTCGTTTATATTAACAAAGCAGATAAAGTTGAAGAAGACGTGCTGGAGTTAGTTGAAATCGAAATACGAGAGTTGTTATCGGACTTTGGATTTGATGGAGTGAACACACCAATAATAATTGGATCGGCACTGTTAGCTCTGAAAGGAGATTCTTCAGATTTGGGGGAGCCGTCAATAAGGAAGCTGCTTGACACAATTGATGAACATGTGAAATTACCAGAACGAGACTTGAAGTCGCCTTACATGATGCCAATCGACAACGCTTTTACAGTGCCAGGCAGAGGAACTGTTGTCATAGGCACTATACAGCGGGGAATCATGAAGAAAAATAGCGATGCAGAGTTGTTAGGATTTGATGAGTGTATCAAGACATCAATCGGTGATTTGCATATCTTTAAGAGATCAGTTCAGGAAGCAAAAGCAGGTGAAAATGTTGGTGTATTACTAAGAGGAGTTCGTATAAACTCAGTACAGCGAGGAATGCTTTTGTGTTCCAGCAAGAGTGAAAGCTTGTGTAATCATTTTGAAGCTAAGATTTATTTTCTGTCAAGAGCAGAAGGTGGAAGAAGTAAACCAATTGTAAACAAGTATTCACAACAACTGTTTTGTAAGACATGGAACATTTTCTGTAGAGTTGATCTCCAAGATGACAAAGCAATGATAATGCCAGGTGAACATGCTACTGTATATGTCACTCTGCTGAAGAAAATGGTGATGTTAGTGGGGGATCCATTCACAATAAGGGAAAACAATGTGACTGTAGCAACTGGAATAATTACCCAGTCTTTGGGAAGTGTTCTTGTGCCAAAAGCAAATCTCAGCAAGGTTGTATTGACCCAAAGGACGTGAGTTTAACTTTTAATCCTATTTTCATATTAGGCAAACTGTGATTAGTGTACTTCTTTTTCAAGTTCAGTATTTGTTTTGTCCCTAAGAATTTGGATATATTTATGACATTTATTTGCCATGTGCGGTGTTTGATCTTGTTAGTACAGATATATGTGTATTTGTTTTACTTCACAAATAAAAGACTTTACTTATCAGATGCCAGTGTAATTTTAATTTAGATTAATACACAGATATAGAGCAGTAAGATTAGGGTATATAGTGGCAGTGTACACCTCTATGTGCATTAAAATGTATGTGAGGTAGGTTTACAAACAGCATAAATTTTTTTCATGCTATAATTGATATTGATTTGAGTGAGACATCATTTCAGATTTATGACAACATGAATGTCAGGTAAATCACTGGAAATGAAGAAAGAGCAAAACTAGATTTTACACAAGTTTTTAGGAAAACAGAATACAATTTTGAACATTCATCATATGGGCCATAACTGCACAGCAGTGCATATGCTGTAATGAATCTTCATGGAAAGATCATGACTATGACTAAAGTTCCAAATCGGGAAATAGTAAGGAATGTGTGGACATTCTGTACATCACATTTATGCCAGTTTAAAATGAAAATTGTTAACTGGTACAGTGAAAATTCAAGAACTCCATGATAGGGCTCAAATATGATATTTCCACTGCCCCGTCACCCCATCTCCAAAAAACTTTATTATTATCACAAACTAGTCTGATGTGTTGCCCAAGCCTTTGTTATGAACTGCTAGAGCCAGTGAATGTGAACATGAAATCTTTGGCCTAATGCCAAACTGATTTCTAACATAGTGAGAGGATTAAGTTTTCCATTCTCATGTCACACTACATATTTCATACTTTTCAATGTGACAACGTGTGATCCCTATTTCGTGACTGGTTTACCTAACCATTTCAAACTTTAGACAGAATCCACTAGGTCAATTCTTATTCTGTTTAGTATTCGTTTCTTTATAAACAATTAAAATAACATGGTAACACTATACAAAACGTATTTTGCTGTATTTTATGTTCATTTACTTGATATCAACAATGATAAGCACTTGGCAGGGGTGGGGGGTTAAAGTAGGAGGTGGGCATGACTTATAGTTGTGTTAGAATATTTGTCCTTAAAAGATAAGACCATGTAGTGATTTGAATCCTCTTTGGTGTTCAGTTTTAATATTTAAGCTTTGCCTAGAGTTCCTGATAAGCTGTTCAATATATTAATGTTGCATTTGCTTGTAGTAATGTAAAGTACCATATCAAAGCATGCTTACAGACCTGAAAAATTTGATAGTCTAATGTAGCTTTTGGAGTACAGCAGCACTTTGATAGGGAAAAGGAGGGATCTCATCAGATGAGATGCAATGCAAAAAAGTTTGAAGATGAAGAATGTGGCACATTGTATGTAGGAAATAAGTTAGGAGAGGAAGAAGGCGCATAGGGGTATTCAGAAAATGGTAAACTTATTGAATTCACTTATTGGTTTATTGTAGGGCGTAGAGGTTGTTGTTGGCTAATATATTCTTCCAGATTTTTTGCCAGTGCAAATGGCTAGCATTTTGAAGGGTGCCCTAGCATGCTGGGTAGAAGAAACTCCAATCACACACATACTTCATCTGTGCTTTGAGTTATGAATACTTTCTTAATCTGCTTCTCTAATTATTAGTTACTATTAATTCATTTTATCTAACATGTCCATCACTTTTTAAAGTTAATCTGTTCTCTATAAATGTGCCAAAGTAAAGTTAACTGAAAAGTGTTTGAACATCACTGCTTGACTAGTCTTTGTGGAGGTGCTCTACACTTGCCTTCCTTCAACAGAGATCAAGCTGTCTTAGACAGCTTCATGGTTCTGCTTGACCTTTTTATATCTACAAAGGATTGGCAGAATGGAAGTCAAATTAAATGCCAGAAAAAATCTTAGGACCAACTCGCACTTGAATCTTGAGTGTGTGGGCTTTTAATCTTGCTTGCATCCATGGAGACACAAAACCACATTTGGAGATTGGATCTGCCAATATTGTAACTCTTGCCTCTTTATAATATAGCAGTACTCCATGTACTTAGTTGTTTCATGAAATAGACCATATATGCTGAAAGGACAACTTTTTTGTACTAAGTTAGCTATTTAAATTTATTTGAGCATAACTGTTTTGGGAAGAAGCATACAGTGCACTTGATAACCCCATTTCAGGACTTCAACAACCACTCTGTATGTGGGTGATGGTGCTCACAATATGATGAGATGTGGTAGGTACTTTTATGAAGATCACAGAACACATTGAGACATAGCATACGTGTGTTTATTTTTGTGGACATTTCTGTCACTACTAGTATGCTTAGTTTTTTCAAATGTTAACAAAGTTCTGTTTTATCACAACCTCACAGGAGACATCGCTGATATCATGCCGTTTGGTCTCAGTGCATACAGTGGTCAGATGTTCAATGAAAGCTTCATGGTGCATTGACAGAATACGCATAACAAACTGTAGTAAGGGAGCAATAGGATCGGGATTTCATACTATGACTGTAGTAGTGCTGTTGCGGTGGCAAAATTTGATGCAACTACAGACAATGCAAGTTTGTACTCCACAGTTGGAAAAGTTAGTAGTGCAGCCTAGTCAAATTTTTCTTGCATTTTTCAAAGTGACTTGTTTGTTGTGGAGTCTGATGTTCCCTTTGCATTTTTGTTACTTCCATTCAGATAGTCATTTAGAACAGCTTCAGGGAAGACCTCACACTTGGATGAGCCAAGCTGTGATAATGCTTAAAAAACTGTGAGAATGAAAGAGTTCAATTCAAATGTCACATCAGCCTTAACCCACTAGAAGTAGGGAACTGCTTCAACTGCACTGAATGCTGCAACTTGAACTATGGTCTTGAAGTTCTTCACGTTTCATCATAATCTGTAACCTCTAATTCTTCCAGTCCCATTAACTTATGCATTTAAACAGAAGAATGAGTTTGTTTCATATTGCAGGAGCATTTTACAGCACTGTAGACAAGCTGCGTGTATTTCTCTCATGAAGAAACTAGTGAAAGTGGCATATGAAATGAAAGATATGTATTTTCTAAATATAACAAAATTAACCATCAGAAATTCATGCGCCAAGGCTGGTGTAACAGTAAATGTGAGGATTGTAAAATTCCTGTTAAGCCTGCAACTATTCTGTTTTTTTTTTAAATAAGTCCTAGTGCGAAAGGAAAATATTTTCCCGAGTTGGTCCCATTGATAGGTGCACCTAGCATCCATCAATCATATTTGACAACATTGCCCAAATTTTTCAAAATGGTTGCCAACAGTCTGTTTGTACAAGGGGTTATAGTCACATGCTTAACAATCGAAGCTACTTTTTCTGTGGTGAAGCTGTGGGACTGTTGCCACATAGTGCTGTGCAGCAAGCTTGGGAGGGTCATGTTTGCTGCCAATATGCGTGAATGGTACGAGGAGTTTATCAACTGGTTTTTCTCAAGGTAAGTATATGTGTGGGCTACGTTTTATGCTTTGACTTCATGTAATGCAACATGGCAGTTTTATAACAACTGCTTCCATGAGATCTGATAATGGCAGCGTGTAAGACTGTTGAACTGGTCATCTTGTAACAATAAATCTGTCTACACTGTGATCGTGGAATACAAAGTGTGTTCTTGATTTCCAGTCATACTGATCATTCCACAGCACAGAGCTTGTACCACCTGAAATTAATTTTGTTATTTGAATTTTTAAGGTGGTTTGATTTTATACATTTATTGTCCTAGTTTGTCTGAATGAGATAGTGAGTTTGGTTATCCATATCAGCCACTAATTATAAACTACAATAAATTTGAAAAATAAGGACCTGAGAGTTTTACATGAAATTTTGTAATCCAATGCATTGATATACAATGAGTAAATCAAGGAGTGCCCTGAACTTAAATGCTGTTATTAATATATAGCACAAAGTTATACAAAACAAGTATTTGTTTCAATACAGTGATACCACCAATAAATTTGAAACATATATTAGCCACAATCTCGCCAGGATTAACTAAAACACCGAACATCTGTGTGTCAAGAACCTTGCACTGTTTTGCATCTTTTTGCAAACTTTTTTGAGAAAATGAGTGTATGGCTAGCATTTAATACAATAACTTATACATAACGAAATCCACGCGTAGCTACCAACCAGGTAACATCTCCGTGATGGAACCTGCATTAACATCTTGGTATAAAAGTCTGTGATTAGGTATCACCCAGTTAACATCTGTATGTTGGTTTGTGTCATTGCCAAGCAGTAGTCATTTTACCTGTCTGTCAGTGACAGATTTTGTATGCAGTAACCGTGCCAGGGACATTAATGATATTTCATTTCAGGTCGATCACACAACTAATGAGGAGGTACTGAATAGAGTTCGAGAGACAAGAAATTTGTCAGACAACTTGGCCAAAAGATTGACTTGGTGGTTAGTACACATTCTGAGACATCAAGGGATCACCAGTGTAGTATTGGAGGCATGAGAGTGTGTGTGTGCATGTGTGTGAGGGAGATCAAGAGATAAATACATAAGCAGATTCAGAAGGATGTAGGTTGCAGTAGTTATCAGGAGATGAAGAGCTTCACACAGGAGACAGTAGCCTGAAGAGCTGCATCAAGCCAGACTTTGGACTGAAGACCACATCAGCAGGATGAGAAGTCCAAAATGTAAAAAGGAGATGCATTCAGCTTTTGTCTGACTTCAATATGGGACACATTGTCAGTGTGTAGGCCATATTATTGGTGGTAATATTCACTTAGTGTAGTAATATTCACATGAAGGAATGGATCAGGACATAGTTAATGGTCATATTATGCTTCTTGAACAACTAACACTTAAAAAGGATTCTCTGAGAGCTAGTCATGGCTCAAGTGTAATTTGATCTGAATAAATATGCAAGAGTATCAAACTTAAATAAATGGTGTTGCATAGGTCACTGGACTGTGAGCCCACCTACTAAAACAGTTTCAGGATATGAGACTTCATTTCCTCATGCACCATCAAGGACATGCAGTGAAACCACCATGTTCCAACAATGGTTATGTTATAGTTTCACATATGCATGTGGCTGATGAACTGCATGGCATTTTACAAAATGACAATAAAGGTATGGCATCTGAAATACGTAATGGTGTTGCAGAAATAGTTTCACCTGAAGCTACAAGAGAGTAGAGCTTTTGCATGAACTCCAACAAGTCAAAGGCACTGTCTAGTGGCAAATCCAGGAAACTGAACTCACAGCTCTGACTCACAACAACTGAGGCAGCAACATGTGCAGGGATGACACAGTAGAGTCAACAAACAGTTGCAGACTTGGTGTTGTTACCATTCATGCTTTGGATGACAAGCAAGGACGTGCACCTCCCTTTGTGGTTACCTAAACGACAGCGACCAGGGTTAGGTCCAACCAGCCACTTTGAGAAGAAGCACCTATCTGTCTACACTCACAAAATGAAAATTCATGGTCATCACAAGTGTCTGACACTTTCGACACTATTCGCAGACACCCAGTGGGTGTCACCAACTCCAGCAAGGGATCAACCTTCATGTCCAGCATTGAAAATGTAAACACATGTGAAGAACTGGCACAACACAATGTTGCAAACATGTTTCATGCATTCCACCAGTAATACATCATAGAACTCATGCTTCACACACAGACCTCATCAGCTCTAGTTCCTACATAAGTGTATTTCCAGAGGATCAGGACAATCAACCTCTAGCCAATACTTATCCTGCTACTGCTAATAACTCCAAAATTTGTACTTTCTGGGAGTGAAGAATTGCTGTGGATCTAGGTCTTAATAAACCTTTGCAGTGGATCTTCGTGCCAGCACGTGGCAAACACAATCTAGGCACTGACTGTTTGTACCACTGTAATGTTGACATATCCTTGCACAAGGCACATATCTGTTTTAGATCTGAAACCATTAAAAGATGTCGTGTCAAGATGAAGAACTCTCATACCTTGTGTTACACTTCATCATGCGGCATAGTACAGCCCAGTGATTCTCACAAGCTACTGCTTTGGATACAATGATGACTGATATGGATTCGAAAGGCTCTTGTCTTCAAATATATAGCTACACAACAGAGGATCTTCAAACTTTAGTGTGTGCACACCTTGACATGAAAGACAAGTTATCATCCTAAGGGAGGAAAACACAAATATTATGATGGAAAATAAAAACGTTGCTTTCAAAATTGGTTGTGACATCTAAGGAAAGAGAGGCTGGTGAACCCAAACTCCAGAGCTTACAAGATGATGTTCCTTTGCATCAACTGCCCGAGTGACTCACGCCGCAACTGTTAATGAAAAATCTCCTCATATTACTGCAGTTGCACATAATATATATCATACTCAAGACTACAGCTGGTCCTCCTGTTGCCTTCAAGACTCATTGAATAGTGACAGGTAAGTATGCAGCTGTCAAGAAAGAATCCAATGAATAATCAAATGCAGGAGTATGTTTCCCTTGTAAGAGCCTGTGGGCATCACCTCTAGACAGGACTCGGAGACTGTGTGGAGACTACCACTTGTTCAATATGTGCAACAATCTTGGTCTGTTACCCAGCACCTAAAGTAAAAGGTTTCACTAGTGTGTGAGTGGGGGCAATGGTGTTCAGCAAGGTTGATTCCAAAAAAATGTCCCACCAGGTTCTGGTGGCACACTCAAACATGGCAACACTTTGTAGATGAGGTACTAGGTACTACATAGACTGCGCTTTTGCTTTGCATATTTAGAAGATGTGTTGGTGTTTTCAAAGACATTAGTAGAACACAGAAACCATTTACCATATGCAGCAGCCACACAAGTGCCTCTTACCGCTCCACAGACAGGACATAATTCTAGCAGATAATGCCCTCTTTCCTGGACCACAGTGATGCTACAGGCTTTTGAGAATGTAAAGGCCAGCACAAGTGAAGCTATCTTCTTTGTGTGCCCTGTGCACTCTGCAACTCTTAAGTATTGTAATGGGCAGCCGGCTGGCAATAGGAACAGGCAGTGCTTCACCAACAAATCGATGGTTCACGGCACCCACCCAGAATTTTCCCTCAGAAATTGATATACTTACAGACAAAATGGAGGGCTTATGATAGGGAATGAGCAGGAATTTATGAGGCCATTAAGAACCTTTAGAGCACATGTGGAGGAATGGCCCTCCGTCATGTTTACTTCCACGCTGGCAGTTCTGGCAA
The DNA here is from genome assembly GCF_023864275.1 of Schistocerca cancellata. Classification (NCBI taxonomy): domain Eukaryota; kingdom Metazoa; phylum Arthropoda; class Insecta; order Orthoptera; family Acrididae; genus Schistocerca; species Schistocerca cancellata. The sequence continues at coordinate 467,300,141 of NC_064631.1, read as the reverse complement.
CAAGAATTTATCATCTATTTTACAAGAGACATTCACCATGTAAAATGAGCAGAGAATCTTGTGAAAGAATGAAATTTTGACTCTGCAGTGGAGTGTGCACTGATATGAAACTTCCTGGCAGATTAAAACTGTGTGTCAGACCAAGAATCAATCTTGGGGCTTTTGCTTTTTGTGGGCCAGTGCTCTACTGACTAAGCTGCCCAACCATGACTCACCACCCGTCCTCACAACTTTACCTCTGCCAGTATCTTGTCTCATTTGGAAGGTAGGAGATGAGGTACTGGCACAAGTAAAGCTGTGAGGATGGGTTGCGAGTCATTCTTGGGTAGCTCAGTCGGTAGAGCACTTGCCCATGAAAGGAAAAGGTCCCAAGTTCAAGTTTCAGGGCTGCACACATTTTTAATCTTCCAGGAAGTTTCAGTCTGGTGGTAGATTATTTTCCTGGACTTAGTACAATATCTAGTGACATCAACTGCAAACTACTGATGGAGGCACAGGCCACAGATGACCAACTACAGGAACTTATAAGCAGCCAAGTTACTGGATTGGAACTAAAATGTCATTCTTTAGAGTGATTTAAGACCGTGTTATGGCATGATGTTTATGGCCTGTCCAGTTTGTATGGTAATTGACAGATATGTGTGGCTGTGCATAAAACACAACTGTCGCATTGGGGTCCTAACTTGTTTACTGTGCCAGATGACAAAAGCATGTCACCATGTACATAAGTAGGTGGGCATATTCAGCAAGACCACATAATCTTTCGCACATGTGCAAATTGATGTTATGGGACCTTTATCTCCGATGAGGGATTTCAGGTACATATTTATGCCAGATGACCATTATACATGGTAAGCAGAAATCATGCGTATTGCCAAGATGTCACCCGAAACAGTGGTGCAAAATTTTGCGACTGTCCGGATCTCCCAGTTTGGACGTCCCACCAACAACACTAATGGTCACAGAAGACAGTCTGAGTTGGGTTTACTCCATAAACTCACCAACTGCGGTTTCAAACTTCATCATACAATCAGCTAACATCCAGCAGTAACAAGATAGTTGAATGCAGCCATCATATTATGAGATCTTCTTTAATGTATCATGGTAATTCATGGATTTGAACTCTTCCTCTAGTGCTATCAAAAGAGTGCATGGCCATTAAACCAGATGTTGTGACCTCCATTGTGGAATTCATTTATGGCAAAACCCTCCAACTGTCATTGGAGTTTTTCATGCAACAGCAAGAGTGTACTCTGCATGAGCTATAATTTCGCCTTCAACAAGTTAAGTTTTGCATCTCCAAATTCTGCCCATCACCAACACCTCATTGTATGGATATGAACATTCTTGTCCATAAAGATCTACACATTTGTTCCCATATAAAGTTACAGAGGGATGCTGCCAGGGTGCCTTTACAAACCACACACACACACCAGGTCATATCCAGTAATCGTAAGCAACAAATACCTATTGAAGATATTACAAATTGGTAAACTCACTACTGCATCTTTTTGAATACTCGCCACTGTATCTTTGAAATGGGTGTAGCCCATTCCATAGTTACCGGAGGATGATAATGTTGTTCAGTGTTAACAACCATCACCTAACACCTACAATGTAAGCAATGAACAATGTGGGGGCAGTGCCATCAGCCTTCACCACAACCAGATGCAGTACCTGCAACATCCATCCTGTCCGCTTGCAACATTGGCATCCCGCATGGCAGAACAGAGATGTGGGTTGCCTTCATCACAGCAAGTGAAACCAAGCAGATGTTTATGGTACAACCGACACCACTACCAGAGGTGAAAACACAGCCTCATGTTTCATGCAACAGCCACTAGGGCCCGCTACCCGAGCACCATAGATCAACAGCAGTGCCAGAGGTTGCGATGAACAAGTGGATTATATCCGTATGCCACCTGTCTCTTCTTTGGTAGATTTTTTGAGTGAGAGACTTGTATGGAAAACATTTTATTTTGTTATTCTTCCATTATAAGATCTGAAGTGGGATCCATACTTTGTTTCTTGCTTGAGTTGTGATTTGTTTTGACTATTTTGTTGATATCAACAATCTTCTTGTGTATTGGTTTATCCTGATACAAACAGATTGAGGAATATCGTTCACATTTTGTCTCTGCTACTGCAGATACATCAGCATCATTTCCATAGGAACAGACTCCAGTTCATATCAGAGCTGACAGAGTGCTACATTATTTTTATACCATTAGGAGGAGAATGAGGCCTTGTGGTGATACAATTAAACAGAAAACTGAAGACAATTGTGGATTAAGACTAGTATGTGATATCTTTGTCTCTATCCAACATTGTCCAGTTCTCTTTTTTGCCTTCCATGTGCCAGTTGCAACCGAATTGTTCTTGTCTTGTAAGCTCTTCCAGGCAACCAGAATAAATGCTTTTATCCAACTCTATCAGTTACTTACTGTTGTTATTATGGATAGTGTTCCCACAGACTAATTGGGAAACTTAATAAATTAGGAAAATAAGACACCTGAAAATTTCTCATGAAATTTAGTAAATTCTGCACAGGTATAGAACAATATAAAAAGGACTTTTTGAAAACTGGTCATGGATCAAGTGCAATTTAATCTGAATAAATGTGAAAGAGTATCAAACTTAAACCTATGATGATTCATCTGTCACTGAACAATGAGCCTACCAACTAAAACAATTGCAGGGCATGCAGTGAAACTGCCAGGTTAGTACCTGTCAGACCGTCACTGCTGTCTCTCTATTAAGAGAAGATTAAATATAGCCTCCGTAAGCTGCAGCAATGTGTGGTTAAATCACTCTAATCACAACAGTGAGATATTCAATTTCTCATTTTTGAGTATGCTACACAGCAGTGGGATTTGTTATCTGGTGTTGGCTGGAGCCGTTTGCCAAAATTGTTAGGTGGGAGTCTTTAAGAGTCATTGTTCAGGTGGTGTCATAATATGTTTCCAGTTGCATATGAGAACAATATTTATCATCAGCTCAAGTTTAGAGAATGCTGTCCAGGACTGAATCATTTATGAAAGCAAGATGTTATTGGAATCTCGTAGCAAGAGTCTGTTTTTGTAATTTCTGTCAACAAAGGAATTAAAATCTCTGTAGCTGTACCTTAGACTGTTGTATTTTGTGAACTTAATGCATCATCATCATCATTTAAGACTGATTATGCCTTTCAGCGTTCAGTCTGGAGCATAGCCCCCCTTATACAGTTCCTCCATGATCCCCTATTCAGTGCTAACTTTGGTGCCTCTTCTGATGTTAAACCTATTACTTGAAAATCATTCTTAACCGAATCCAGGTACTTCTCCTCGGTCTGCCCTGACTCCTCCTACCCTCTACTGCTGAATCCATGAGTCTCTTGGGTAACCTTGCTTCTCCCATGCGTGTAACATGACCCCACCATCTAAGCCTGTTTGCCCTGACTGCTACATCTATAGAGTTCATTCCCAGTTTTTCTTTGATTTCGTCATTGTGGACACCCTCCTGCCATTGTTCCCATCTACTAGTACCTGCAATCATCCTAGCTACTTTCATATCCGTAACCTCAACCTTGTTGATAAGGTAGCCTGAATCCACCCAGCTTTCGCTCCCATACAACAAAGTTGGTCGAAAGATTGAACGGTGCACAGATAACTTAGTCTTGGTACTGACTTCCTTATTGCAGAAGAGAGTAGATCGTAGCTGAGCGCTCACTGCATTAGCTTTGCTACACCTCGCTTCCAGTTCTTTCACTATGTTGCCGTCCTGTGAGAATATGCATCCTAAGTACTTGAAACCGTCCACCTGTTCTAACTTTGTTCCTCCTATTTGGCACTCAATCCGTTTATATTTCTTTCCCACTGACATTACTTTCGTTTTGGAGATGCTAATCTTCATACCATAGTCCTTACATTTCTGATCTAGCTCTGAAATATTACTTTGCAAACTTTCAATCGAATCTGCCATCACAACTAAGTCATCGGCATATGCAAGACTGCTTATTTTGTGTTCACATATCTTAATCTCACCCAGCCGCTCTATTGTTTTCAACATGTGATCCATAAATAATATGAACAACAGTGGAGACAGGTTGCAGCCTTGTCTTACCCCAGAAACTACTCTGAACCATGAACTCAATTTACCGTCAACTCTAACTGCTGCCTGACTATCCATGTAAAGACCTTTAATTGCTTGCAAAACCTCTAACTGACTGACAAACTGAACTTAATGCCCTGATTATTAAATGCTGTCAATTAAGAAACAGTTTATCATTGAAAAGGAGATGTGTAATTCTCAACCAAGTAAGGGGGTGATGCATTACATATCATTGTGACAGCAATGATAGTGGATTTTGTAACAAAATAATCTATAGGTAAAATAGAATCCAATTCATGTCTCCAGCTTGAGTCAGGTGTAAAGCCTGGATGAAGTGAAAGATGTAAAAGTGATGTTGTAATAGGAAATTGGAATATAAAATCTCTCAATATTAGTGGAAATCTAGAGAGTGTGAAAAAAGGAAATGGCTAAACAAGACCTAGAAGCACTAGGAGTAAGTTAGTGACTGTAACATTAAAAAAAGTTTCAGTAACTTTTTTTAGATTTTCTGTTAGTTTAATATAAATCTCATTTTGCACACTAATTACTTAAATTCTGAAAGGAAATTACTGATATTTTTATCTTAACAGATACAGATATTAAAAGAGACTGTGCAGGCTTATTTTAAAGCTCTTTGTTTACTCTTCTGTAAAAAAATTGTAACAGTTAGAATGCAGTCCTCACATCTTGGACACAAGATGAGTTACGATGACATTTGTAAATATCTGGAAATCACCATGACTACTGTCAAACATGGAAGCTGTCATGAAAGCATGTGTTGGGAGAGCTACTGAGAGTCATGTACCAGAGACAGCAATGGTGCCCCAAGTATTATCCTTCCTGCAGACTGTCTCTAATGGCTTCATTGTCGATGGATGTTAAACATTAATCTGCTCCTCCTCACCTCCTGTGCATCCTGTATCCTATATAGGAAGTAAGGGTCTATCACTACTTATCCAAATGACTGTGAATGGCGTGTAAGTGGTAGGGATGGGTAAGGTATCCTGTATAGGCTAGACACAGACCAGGGAGAACTTGTTATTTTAATACCGATTCCCCTAACCAACAAGTTCAATGTGCTGTTTTTCACGTAAACAAAAACTGAGTCAAAGAGACCCAATTCACCTTGTGGGAAATATGCTGTGTTCTGAGTCAAGAGCAGGTAACACAAAAGGGCAAAAGTGTATTAATCATTGGCAGTTGAAACATATGATGAGTACTGGTACCTTAGGAAATTGGGAGCAAGTCATGGGAAGGAACACCTGGTGCACTCAGTGCATGTGCCAGGTAGCTTCATTCAACATGTTGAAGAAGTTATTCTGATAGACACTGAGGAAACAAGCTGCACACAACTGCAGACTGTGGTGGACACTGGAACAAACAATGCTTGTCATGTGGTTTCCCAGTCATACTTAGATGGTTGGGAGAGATGGTTGAGAAGACCAGCTTTGCACAAAGAATTACAACAAAGCTCACAATTTACAGTATTGTTGCCAGAACTGATCGTGGCCCCCTGTTTCTGAGTCATGTCTAAGGTTTGAACCAGAGACTTTGAAGGTTTTGTGACAACTTATGCTGTAACTTCCTAGACTTGCATTATAGGTTTGAGAGCCATAGGGGCCCCTAAATGCGTCAGGTGTGTAGTACACATCAGATGCTGATTTCCTGGTAGCTGACAGTATGTGAGGCACACACAACAATTGATTAGATTAGGCAACTCTCCTTCCAGTCTAGATTATGGTAGCTGTAGGGGCCCAGAAGTGTCAGTATAAGATCCAAAGAATTGTCCCCTACATACAAGAATTGTATCATAGTGGTGATATCAGCAATTTTGTCCCAGCAAGAAGAACTTTAATTCTGAGAAGACACCAGAGGGATGAGTGCATTAACAAAAATTACTTCTCAAACATCATGTTATAGAGGCTTTTTATGAGGTTTATGAACTCAAATGTCTTAAGTCTTTGCCATGACAACCAAAGACCAAAATATGTAATTTGTGTATATAATAAAAGAGCAAGAGTTGCTGTTAACAAAAACTGCTTATGTAGTTCTGTCTATGCATTAGAATCTAAACAATATCTTTGCTGAACAGATGTACAAATCAAAAACAAATATTGAGGTTGTTCTACAGTATTAATATCTTTAATGAACAAGTTTTTGGTTTACAAGCCCACTTTCAGGTGTCTGAGAATATTCATCCCTTATTAATGTTTGCATCTGCTTCACTTCGTGCCGTGGTAAATTTTCAAGCCACATTTAAAATTTGTTTTGGAATTTTTGTCATATACACTCATTGAGCTTATGCTGTGACTCTGCAGTAGTGTAGCTCAGATAGTAGTGTAAATCTGGTCATTATACACTATGTGATCAAAAGTATCCAGACACTTTCCAAAACATATGTTTTTCATGTCAGGTGCATTGTGCTGCCAAGTACTGCCAGGTACTCCATATCAGTGACTTCAGTAGTCATTAGACATCATGAGAGAGCAGAATGGGGCCTCCACAGAACTCATGGACTTTGAACATGGTCAGGTGATTGGGTGTCACTTGTGTCATATGTCTGTATGCAGATTTGCACACTCCTAAATATCTCTAGGTCCACTGTTTCTGATGTGATAGTGAAGTGGAAATGTAAATGGACACATACAGCATGAAAGCGTACAGGCCAACTTCATCTGTTGACTGACAGAGACCACCGACAATTGCAGAAGGACATAATGTGTAATAGGCAGACATCTATCGAGACCATCACACAGGAATTCCAAACTGCATCAGGATCCACTGCGAGTACTATGACAGTTAGGCAGGAGGAAAGAAAACTTGGATTTCATGGTTGAGTGGCTGCTCATAAGTTACATATCATGCCAGTAAAAGTGTCCGCCGCTCGTGGTCTCGCGGTAGCGTTCTCGCTTCCCGAGCACGGGGTCCCGGGTTCGATTCCCGGCGAGGTCAGGGATTTTCACCTGCCTCGAGATGACTGGGTGTTTGTGTTGTCCTCATCATTTCATCATCATCCGGGAAAGTGGCGAAATTGGACTGAGCAAAGGTTGGGAAATTGTACGGACGCTGATAACCACGCAGTTGAGCGCCCCACAAAACCAAACATCATCATCATCATGCCAGTAAAAGCCAAACGTCACCTCCCTTCGCGTAAGGAATGTAAACATTCTATGATCGAACAATGGAAAAATATTGTGTGGAATGACGAATCATGGTACACAATGTGGCGATCCAATGGCAGGGTCTGGGAATGGCGAATGCATGGTGAACATCTGCCAGCGTGTGTAGTGCCAGCAGTAAAATTCGGAGGCAGTGGTGTTATGGTGTGGTCATGTTTTTCATGGACAGGACTTGCACTCCTTGTTGTTTTGTGTGGCACTATCACAGCACAGGCCTACATTGATGTCTTAAGCATCTTCTTGCTTCCCACTGTTGATGAACAATTCAGGGATGGCGACTGCATCTTTCAAAATGATTGAGCACCCGTTCATAATGCACAGGCTGTGGCAGAGTGGTTACATGATAATAATATTCCTGTTGGGCTGCTCCTGACCTGAATCCTATAGAACATCTTTGGGATGTTTTGGAACACTGACTTCATGCCAGGCCTCCCCGACTGACATTGATATCTCTCCTAAATGCAGCACTCTGTGAAGAATGAGCTGTCTTTCCCCAAGAAACCTTCCAGTACCTGATTGAACGTATGCCTGTGAGAGTGGAAGCAAAGGCAAAGGGTGGGCCAACACCATATTGACTTCCAGTATTACTGATAGAGTCCACCATGAAATTGTAAGTCATTTTCAGCCAGGTGTCCAGATACTTTTGATCACATAGACATGAAGGACAAACTCTAAGGGTAAAGTTCCACAACCCAAACAGTCGCTTTCCTAAGAGTACCACATTCACTTATTATGTTAATGCAAAGGGCTTATTTTCAAAGGGATCATGGGACATGGTGCACTCAGTAGTAATCACTGGTGGAAAACAGTAGCAGAGTGCTTGATTTTTTTTTTTTTCAGTTTTATAATTACAGGTAATCAAGAACATTTTTGATATTTTGTACATGGTACCTTTCTCTGAGCTACATCCATAACATTTGGTTTCTTTTAGTTTTATAAATCTTGGACCCATCATTACTGTTTACAGCACAGTAACTACTTATTACATAGAAGTGGTATTATAGTAGTTTCTGTGTTAAACATATATCCTTATTCCAGACTGGTACTTTAATGCCTCTGTTTTTGATGGTATATTTTACTCCTTGTTATTTCAGCTATTTTAGAAAGAATTAATTGAATTTAATGAACAATCATTTGAATTTTCATTAGCTATGCATACTGCATAAGTAACACAGTAAACATGTTGGAAAGAAAATTATTTCATTGTATTTTTACAGCCTCAAGTTACACAAATGGTATCATTTCTGATTATTAGTAGACTGGAATTAGTTACATGGCCTTTCATAATAGTAATTTTGTTTCAAAATATCTGCTGATGACTTTATAAGAAGTCAAACTAGGTCATGATACCATTTACAGGAGGATAGAAAGATACAATAAAATAATTTTCATTTATTCTGTTCACTGTTGCCATCAGGGAGCTGGATATTATTTGCATTACAGAGTTTATTCATTTCATGCCTAATAATAGTTCAGTGTGTCTTTAATTTGTTTTTGTAGTTTTCAATTTGTTGTACGTAGTACTTGGTTTCTGCTTATTTGATGACATCATGCTGAATTCTGAAGTACTGCTTGTGATACATGTCAAAATTTTGATTTGAGGTAGTCCTCTGCAGTGTTCTCTCTTCCTAGCACAAGATAATCAAATACCTTATGTTGCCCCCTACTTTATTTTACCTTCCACTATAACTGTCCCTGATCTGTTGCACATTAAAATTGAATTCATTGTGTTGTAGGATTGTTTTTAGGAATGAATTAAATTCCTCATCAGATATGTGCTCTTGGTAAAATTGTTCTCAATTGTTCATCCAGCAAAATTCTCCCTGAACTGTCTAATTGAATCTACATTTATCATTTATAATTCTCATTTTTTTCCTACCTCCAGTAATGTAATACTAACTTGTAACAATGTACTTCCATCTATTCAATTTCTGCAACTTCCAAATGATGCTTTTGCACATACCATTATCTGTGGAATTTCTTTTAGATTTTTCAATTTCCTGTAATGAGAAGCTTTTATTTCCTATTTGACAGGCTTTATTTGTTCGGGTGGGAATGTCCAAATATTTTATGGTTGCTACCTGTGTTCTGTCCAAACTGCGTTTACTGCATTTTCTGTGTTCTTCCAATTAATGTCATTACTGCGCCTGTAGTTATTTTCCAGCTTCTTATTTTGGAAACATTTGTTCTTTTTGTTAAAAAAAAATGAAAAAGAAAAGGTCTATGGAATCAAAGAAATAAGTAGGACCCTACAGCAAAGTTCCATAATTATTTGAAAGACACAATTCGTAATTCTAATGTCCTATTTAATGATAATGAGAAGAATTGGTTTCATGTTATGAACCCACAAATGCCACTTGTGTGAGCGCTGGTTTAGTTGAACAAGCAAGATAAATCAATGACATTAATCTCCAGCACTGAACAGAGAGCTAATGCACCTACCAGCAGCTATTTGGCTCAAAAGTTAAAAGTTTTACATACATTTAAACATTTTATATACATACTAATTTAGCATCAAGAACACCTGTGACTTTGCTCATAGTGTTAACGCCAAAACCTGGTTGGCTGGGAACAGCTATATAAGGGCTAGAATCAGCCCCAAAGTTCAGTTCACGCCGGATGCCGACCTCATATACTGTGACTCTCTCTCTCTCTCTCTCTCTCTCTCTGTGTGTGTGTGTGTGTGTGTGTGTGTGTGTGTGTGTGTGTGTCTGTTACTACGAACCTTTGTGGAAAATGAGAAGTGAAGAAGTTACTACGAACCTTTGTGGAAATGAACTTTTGTTTGCCTCAGTTAGGAGACTTTTACTGGCATCGTTATTGTTACCTTTCGTTTGCATGTTCAGTCATCAATCTTGTGAACTTACTTCAATGAAGGTTGTGTTTGTGAAAAATTGCAAATTGTCAGTCACCACAATAATTACTTTACTTTTAATGGTAAAATTATTGCCAATCAGGAGGTGCAGCGATTGGTAAAACTGTTGCTGGTATCGTGGCAGCAGAACATAAATTTTTAGATGAAAACCCAGAGTTAGCTAGCAAAATAATGCACTAAGTCAATGATTCCACTTTACTGTATAACTGAAAGGGAATTTAAATGAAATTAATGAGGTTGTTGTGAAGCTTAGTGCTTTTCAGCCCAAGGTAAAATTTAGTGATGATCATGAATGTAAATGGCGAATCAATTTCCTTGACATAACTGTCACAAAAGGAGATAGTAAATGTTGAGTCAGCGTTAATAGGCAACTCAGTTGCACAGATCTTATTTATCCCCTATACATCATGGCATCCCACTGTACATTATGTGACATATCTTCATTCCTTATTTAACGGACTGCTCACCATTAAGTGAGCAAGATAGGAAAAGTGAAATACCCATTCTTAAGCAAGTTGATGTAAACAATGGTTATAAGGCTGAAGTTCTTACTTATTTAGTCCTTTGATTGTGTGTACTTGACTAGATGTACAATGTACAAGATGGTACTGGACTTAACTCTACTCATTATAGATACCAGTTTTCAAGATTATTTTTAATTTTACATGTTACAAATTACGGAAGTCAAACAATGGAAAATCCAAAATGGAATGTAACAATATTATGAAAAGGAAAGTTGCACTCACCATATAGTGGAGATGTTGAGTCACAGATAGGCACAGCAAAAAGACTGTCAGAAAGTAAGCTTTCAGCCAGCTAGACTTTCATCAGAAAAGAACAAAAAACACACACACACACACACACAAATGTAGCTCACACACACATGATTGAAACCAGTCTGAACTGTTTTTTGCAGGAGCTTGAAATATATGGACATCACCTGGAAGAACCACAATACTTAATCTCCAAAGTGACTTAAAAATACGTGGGAGAACCACAATATTTAATCTCCAAAGTGACTTAAAAAATTTGATGTACCACAAGAATTTTAATGATGTTCTTAAATTGTCAAATCAGCAGCAGATTGCCACCTGCACCACAGCCCCACTCAGTAGAACAAGATCTAAGCAGCTCATCACACTCACTGGCAGTGTGGGATGAGAGTCAGTTTAGTCAGAAGCTGACTGAGCCCAACGCACATGAGCACAACATGCCTCAGAGGCTCCCCCTCCCCCAATGAAAATTGCACATACTTCGTTTTAGTTCTATGTTTTATTTTATTTATAAATTTCAATAAGATGTGCCATGTACTAATGTTAAGTGGATTATCTATTTTGCTTTTTAAGTCAAAAATAATTTGTATTACTTCTTCTAGTAATGCCTGACATTTTCAGGAAAGAGAAAGTGATCTTATACAATTTGTTATAATGTGAAAATCTTTTAATTGCCTACATCATGTACATAATGTATGAAAATTAAAATATTAGAATACATTCAATTGGCAGTGCAACAGATTACACTCATATTAGATGAAGGTTGCACAAAAACTAGATGTACCGGTAATAACCACAGCATGCAATTGTATAAGAGGCAAGTTAAATAGGAAATTTAGTGGTAACAGCAACAAAAAATGTGAGACTGTTTCTATACCATGCCTGTATGAGACACAGGTTGAACGAAAACTAGATGTACCAGTAAAAAACAGTATGCAAAAACAAACACTTTTATAAGAGTCAAGTTCAATTAAAAAAAATAGATGTAACAGCACAATAAAAATGAGACTGGTTCTGTACCATGGGTTTAAAATATAAAAAGGCCATTGTTGAACTATGTAACTTGGACTTTTTATATTTTATGTTTGACTATTCTTTTATTACCAGTCTCATTTTTATTGTACTCTTAAAACTAATTTTTTTTCACTGAACTTGTCTCTCATAGATGTGTAAGGTATTGCAAGATATAGTTTTTATTGGGACATCTAGTTTTTGCTCAACGTGTGTCTCATACAAGCATGGTATAGAACCAGTTTCATTTTTGTTGTTACCATTACCGCTAAATTTCCTATTTAATTTTACTTCTAACACAACTGCAAGTTATTGAATGATTTGGTTATTACTGGTATATCCAGTTTCAGTTCAGCCTGTGTCTAATATGTGCATGATCTGACAATTGTTGCACTGACAACTGAAACTAGTCTAGTCATCATATTTTACATTTTATATATGCACACGATCTCATTGGTATTTAACCATATGATTACTATTAGCCTTGAATTGTCCTTGTTTCTGTCTTTTCTGCCTGTTCCTGAACTCCCTGAATCATCTACACGAAGCTGATGGAGATGGATGGACTAATGTTAGCAGATTTGCAGCATCCCTTACTCATTGTGTTGCTTTGACATGCTTGCTACAATCTCTTCATTTATCAGATGTATTGATGGGTCAATCACTATAGTTACAATATGTCTGGCAAGGTCACTAGACATGATTCAAAGTGATACATCCACCTGCATCAGGCCACAGGGATAAACAACAATGACTGCTTTGAACCACCTCAGCCTCACTTATCTCAGTGCACTAATGAGTACTACATGTTCTCCAATGGATTTATTTACAGCCACCTTGCAATACTTGTCTTTTTTTTTTTCTTTTTTGAGTTTGATATTTGGCTTGCACATTGACATGTATATCTCTCTAATTTGTTATGGTCCCCATTCTCCTTTTGGCCATACATTGTGCCTTGTATGAGCAAACTGACGGCATGTGCGTACACTCTGAAGGTGGTTCATATTCACGTGCATCCTAGTTAGACAAACTTACAGGTTCTCCAGTGCTTACATATCAATAAATCTCCAGAGTGCTTTAAAGACCCAGAAGTTTCCACATCCACAAGTCTCTGTTACTGTTTGAGTCAAGAAGAGTCAGGGTTACTATATTCTGTGATTTATTTGCACGATTTTTTTTTTTTTCAATAGAACCTGTGTTGAAGAAGCAGCCTTATAAAATTGGCAAAGAAATTGTTTAAAACTACAACCCAATTTGTCCCTGAATGACACTTATTAGCTAATTTTGTTGAGTGTTACAACTAAGAAGGACAAAAAGTTTAACAGTTTCACAGGCTTTGGATCAGCAACACTAGCTCACACAGCCACTAATGGATCCAACATGTCTACAATCAAAAAAATTGTTCAAATGGCTCCGAGCACTATGGGACTTAACATCTGTGGTCATCAGTCCCCTAGAACTTAGAACTACTTAAACCTAACTAACCTAAGGACATCACACACATCCATGCCCGAGGGAGGATTCGAACCTGCAACCGTAACAGTCGCGTGGCTCCGGACTGAGCGCCTAGAACCGCGAGACCATCGCGGCCGGCAACTGTGTGCCGGACCGAGACTCGAACTCGGGGCCTTTGCCTTTTGCGGGCGAGTGCTCTACCAACTGAGGTACCCAAGCACGACTCACGGCCCTGTCTACAATCACTTGTGACATTCTCAGCTTAGCACTTCATTTCCAGGCTAGTGTCTTTAAGTGCCATGAGAAACAATAAGCTCTTTTATTATCTACAATCCCACAGCTCTATTATCTTTTGCAACAACTGGCCTCTTTGTCTCAACCAACTGTCACTGTCTTTAGCAATCATTAACTCACCTTTTAAGTGAACATTTTGCAACAAAAATGCATGTAGTGGTCCCTCATTCAGAGTTTTTCCAATATTTTATGGCAACATAAGATAGTTATGCATGATGGACAATATATCTGCAGGGCCTGAGCATCAAATGCAAGTTTATGTGTTCTTGTGAAAAAGCATACACTTTATCATTAATACTTGACGCAGCATACAGCAGATGGGAATTGGGCAGTTAAATGCATGGTGAAATATCAGAACTGTCACCTTGATTTATATATGTGGTGCAATCTAGTTCACTTGATGGTAAAACTGCAATAATGTCACACAGTCCAAGTGGCAGTGGAGTGGTACCATCTCGATTGGATGGGCATCAAAAAGTGTGCCATCACATTTCAGAGACATTTTTGTAGACTACCCAGTAGTCCTGACTTGTTTTACCTGCTGTACATAGTTGCTTACATTATAAAGATGTCTGTCTACAGTATTTTTGCCAAGGTCGCATAGCGGATACATTTGTCAGAGCTGAAGGAGCCATCAATAGTCGTGTGTACCCGCCCAAATAAATGACATCACAGATTAAAGGGTGTCACCATGCCAACTTATGCTATAAACAGTTCCTCATAGTATTCCAGTTTTATTCCTTTTTGATACCAATATCTCATTCTTGATTATTAATAATCCTACATACCTCTCATGGGAGCCTCCATCCATAAAAGCGTTAGCAGCTAAGCTATGGGCCCAGGCTCATCATGAACTTCTGATACTAGGTCAGGTAGTTCTGGAATTAATGTATAAGCAGGTAACTAGAACCCTTCCTCTTTTTGTAATGGCTGAACCCTCAGTGGAAAAGAGCTTTGGCCTTGATGTTTATACAACATTTAGGATTTTAATCCAATATTCAGTCCAAGCAATTAATAATGCTGGCCCACGTTAAAGATGAATTCTTTTGTCTCAAATATGTTCCATTATTTATCCAACCAAGATGCATTAAAAGAGTCATTAGTGCTGAAATTTTTCAGCCTTCCTGAAACATTTAGTCTTGTGGGATAAAGTTAGAGTAGAGCGGGATTGCTTAAAGTGACTACAAGCGCTGTCCCAGGTTCCTTACAGTAGATGAGCATTACCTTACAAAGCAGATTGTGCATAACGCCTTAGTAGGGTCTTAGAAAACATGGCATCATGATGAATTATTGATCTTCCTGAAGCTGATTTTCAATTATATTTCAACAAGGCTTCTAAAGTCACTCTAGTACTAAATACTCTTTATGGACTATCAGTACAATAGGGTACCTTTCATGTTGCTAGTGCATGAGCAATATTTCAGAAATTTCTAGAATAAACAATTGTCAACATTCCACAAAGCATCATTTAACTTGATGATATAAAAGTGACAGTAAGCAATCAGGAGGAGCATATTTCGAATTTCCGGAAAATACTTAGAGTGCTTTTGGAAGCCAAGTTAATGTGTAACTTGTCAAAATGCTCTTGTGTTGTGCCTTCCATTAAGTATATGGGATATATCATTGGCCAGGAAAGCATTAAACAAATGTCAGAGAATGTGACAGCCATTTCCCGTATTCCAGTACTACAAAATATAAAGGATCTGAAGGTTCTTATGGGCAAGGGTATGTATTAGGTCCAGTTTATACCCAAATTGTTATGCTAGACCATTTGTCTGTGAAGTTTGCCTGCATTATTTCTCCTTTTATTGTCCTTGGTGTTGACATACTGCATTGTTACACTGGTGGAAAAATGGGGTTTTAATTTTGACACCGACTACTGTAAATAACGTAGCCGACAGGTGCACAGCTGTGCTTCACAGTTCTTTACCTTCACTGTTCACAATCCCACAATAATACACAGTTATATGGCCAGTGCACTATTGTTTAACTTCTGATAAGCCTCATTAATAGGTTGCAGGCAAACATCCACATACTGCTACAATAGTTTACTGTTGAACATCTATGAGCAGTAAGAACCTAACTACTTAATTCACAGTTCCTGAAGAATAAAAAGATACATATGGAAAAGACACTGTCATTGTTTTAACACATGGCCTAACTGTATTACACTTATTTCACAGTTAAGTTGATGCATTGTTGTTGATCTAACCAATACAGATTCATTGTCTGTAACTCGGCTGTGGGCTGACTGTCTCAGGACCAAAAATCAGGTCCTTTTATATCCTCACAATTATAGGTACTGAAACTACACATTGTTCAAAGTTAAATTTACAGAAATTACAATTAAAACTTAACTAATTAAAGTAAGCTTCTTCTACTACAAGGGTTAAGCTGAATTGTTTGTCTAAATGATGAAATTAACAAATATTGTTATGCAAACAATACTTTTGACAAAACTGTTAATTAGTTTGGAATTAATTAAGAGCTGGCATTGCTAACATGTTTTCAAATAGAGCCAAATAAATACTAATAGAATGATCTTAGTTGTTCCTCCAACTATTTATAATTAGTACAGAATTTATATTTGTTCATAAGTCAACAACAGAATTTAAGTTATGAAACAATTACTGATTTCACCCTATAACTAAAGGTACTAACTAGGAATAGTCCAAATAAATTAGAAAATCAATTACATACATATAACTAAGCACAAAATTAGATCTGGTGGTATATTCTTTAAGACTAAGGGCCAACTTTTCTCATTTATGAAAATGCAGATTATACTCATGTGTGTTAATGGAAATTACTTAAAAGTGAAAAAATGGATTTTAAGAAGGCAGATGGCAAAACAAGAGGTAAGTAAAAATTATCCCAGCTTCCTTCGTCACATCACCCCCTCTATGGATTGACCAGATAGATATTGCAAACAGCTAAATGGGCAATTAAGTGACCACAAGTGACCTCAGACAGTGGGTTAAAAGTTTACACACAACAAATACTACATAAGAAATCTTATCAAAAACTACACTACATATATTTTTTCAAATTTATACTTATAACTGGCCATATGAAAATCCCCCTACAAAATATTTACATAGTATATTGCACATTTGCACAAAGTATCCACAGGTTATACTTTTAATAAAAATTAGGCATCTTCATCACAAGCGGTGCCCTTTCTGGGTACACAAAGATTACATTCTAAGATCCATATCATTTTATACAAGTCCTGTCTTGCTTTAAAAAAATATATATCCTCTTGGGTTGAAAGAAAGAAAATACACACACACTCACACACACACACACACACACACACACACACACACACTGATTGCACTGAACACAGACACTTCTGTTATACCACAATTAATATTAAGATCTCATAATTAAGATGGTTTTTACCACATATTGCCTCTGCTGCTGCAGTAAATTATATGAACTTCACACACGAGCTGATTACTTCAGATATTAATTATCCTCCACTTATTCTAACACCTTTCATTTTCAGTTTACCTTACCTCTTTATTTGACAGAAAATCTTTAATCATGGTACCAATTTACTTTCTTCCATCCTCTTACTCCCTTACTTATCACTAACATAAGGTAATATAATACATTCATAGATACATTGGAGAAAACTTTTCTAAAATATTTCTATACTTAAGTATCCTACTGCACAAAATCACATGAAAGTTGAAGATAGAATGTTTCTGATTCACTTATAAATTACAAATAGGATAGCAGAAGAGTTTGACTGCCTCAGGAAACATGAAAAATGAGACAGACAGCTGGGTAAGCATTATTGCCACATACTGTATCCAACACAGATTATTGAACCCCCTACTTGCTTGTAGGTCTTATTTCTGGTTCAATGCACACTCCTTTCTCCTAACAAAATCAATTCTACCCAAGCTTAGAAACGTTTTAAACTGTCGTGGATCGATATACATACATCTAATTGGTGATACATAGGGTTTCAGGTCAATAATATTCTTTAATCCAAAAGTCCTGTTAGTCTTTGTGTAAGCCAATTCATAAGAGTTGTCATGGGCAATATGTACCATTCTGAAATGACCATGATGCACATGCAAAAATTTCTTTATCTCATCATTTACTTTGCTAGATTTTTCTTTGGTTTTGATGAAGAAAAGGTCACCTATTTTGAAACTAGTTGGATTCACCCCTTTGTCATGCATTCTCTTCCTTCCTGCTGCTTTCTTTTTCATTATCTCTTTAGCCAATCTAATCTTGTCATCCTGTGCTGCTTCACTTACCTGATGGTAATCCAATTTTTCTCTGATGATGTTGCTGGGTCTCTCATTGAACATAAGCTCACATGGGGTGTATCCTATCGATTCTTTCCACAAATGATTGATAATGTTTTCAATGTGTGGAATATGACCCACCCAAGCAGAAAGTTTCTTACTACAATAAGCCCTGCACAGTCTGTTAATTTCCGTCATAAACCTTTCACTTAGGTTGTGGAAAATTGGTAGAAATCTTTATGTGTTTTATCTTGTGTATTGCCATACAGTGTTCAAACCTCTCAGAAACAAATTGTGGACCACTGTCAGACAAAAGTGATTTTGGTATGCCTGCTTTGAAAAAGTAATCAGATGTCAACTTCTCAATTATAGTACTAATATATGTCTTCTTAATTGGATACAGTTTTACATATTTTGAGAATGTGTCCAAAACAATGAAAATATATTTACAACTTCCTGTCAATGTAGGCAATGCTCCTAGAAGGTCAACTGCTGTAAGCTCTTTAGGTTCGCTAGGAAGGACAGAATGCATTAAGCCTTTTGATGGTGCACCAGTTGTCTTTACTCTCCGACATTTATTACACCTTTCTAGTCTCTGCTTAACCCTTCTCCGCAAGTTGTTAAATATTACTGTCTCAATGTCCATAACTCTCATGCAAGTAGTTAATAAATTTATGAGCATGTTGGTCAGGAAAGCATAACTTTCAGTCCTGATCTTCAAATTTTTCCTCCTGAACAACAACCCTTTATGTATAGTATACAGTACAGTACTGTTTCACCTTTGGCATGTTGTCTGAATTGTAATACTGCTTAACCAAACTTAAATTTGGATCCTCATTCTGCTCCCTTCTCATTTTCCTAATAAGCTTCTCATCCTTCACTCCATGCAAATAAAACAACTTTACTTGTTCTTCACAGTTCTCACTACTGTCAGTATCCTTCTACCCTGCCGGCATTTTAGATAATGCACCAGCCACAATATTGTCTTTTCCTTTTACATACCTTACCTCCAAATCAAATTGTTGCAAATACAAAGCTCACCTAGTTACCATGGTGTATTTCAGCCTGCACTTATGAAGATAACTCAAAGCCTTATGATCTGTATACATTATTGTCTTATGTCCATGTAAATAGGACTCAAACTTCTGAAATCCAAAACTAATTGCCAAAGCCTCTAATTCTGAAATGTAATAGTTCTTTTCATGTGGCTACAATGTTCTACTAGCAAAAGCAATAGTTTTGTGTTCAACCCCCATCTCAGTAGATACTAACTGGAAAATTTCTATCCGCAAACTACAAAAACTTGAAATCAGTACTCATACAGAAAAGGCAGTAAAAATTTGGATATCCTTACATCTTATTATTTACCAATTCTTTTTTCAAACTCTGAAATGCCTCGTCACACTCCTGTGTCCAGTTCCACACAGTGTTCTTTTTCAAGAAATTACCAAGGCAAGGAAGTGTAAATGACTGATCTGATACAAACTTTTGGTAGAAGTCCAGCAAGCCAACATAGCTTTAAGATCCTTCTTGTTCTTTGGGGGTGGGAAATATGAAATAGCAGCAAGCTTTTCTGGATCAGGCTGTATACCTCCCTCATTAATCCTGTGACCCAAAAATGAAATTTAATTCTTTACAAATTCATATTTACTTAATTTTAGTTTCATATCTCCTCTACACAGAGTTCTCAGTACTTCATTCAGAATCTTCCAGTGCTTGAACCATTCTGCACTCACTACTAGGATATCATCTACACAGACTGTTATTTCATTGGTTAAAATATCACCTAGCACCTTGTCAATAGCTCTGATAAATACACACACAGACAAGTTCAGACCAAATGGCACCACAAAATATTGGTAACACTCACCTTCATGTAAAAATGCTGTACAAGGCGTAGATTCCTTGGCCAAACTGATATTCCAATAGCCACAAAGTCACTCCAAAAGAAGTCAGAAATTTACATCCATGGAAAATTCATCTACATTAGTGGGTCTGTCACTTTCCCTTATTACAATTTCATTCAACTTCCTGGCATCCAGAACCAAACTGGCACCACTGTTCTTCTTCTTTACAACCACAAGTGGGTTATTATACCTGCTGGTTTACCTTTCAATAATCCCCCGTGAGACCATCTTTTGAATTTCTTTTCTCACTGCTTCCTTTTTTGAAAATGGAATAATATAAGGTTTTTAGAAAAATGGTTCATGATCCTTAAACTTAATTTTGCACTCAAAATCTTTTACCAAACCTGGCCTGTCTGAAAATGCCTTACAGTTGCTCAGGAGAATACCTTTTAATTCATAATTCAGTTTCCACACCCTTGCCCATACTTTCCAAAATTGATACTTCATACCTACTTCCATTGTACCTAAAACTAAACTTACCACTAGCAAAATCAATATTTACACACCATTTGCACAAGAAATTAGTTCCAAATATTACATCAATGCTGAGATTTTTAATCACCAATAAATTGCACTCTAACAGCTTTCCTGCCAATTCCACAGCTAATAGTATCTCTTTGATAGCTTACCAGTAGCACCAACAATTTTTATTCCAGAAACATGCATCACTATACCCTCTGTGTTCTTAAAAGGTTCAAAAAATGCCTGTGAAGTACCATTCAAATCACTACCATTGTCCAGTAAACACTTGACATGTATACCTTGTGCAGGATGCTGTTATTACAGGGTTCCACACTTCCTTTTTACTTACCGTGTGATCTTCTTCATACAACAAATTCTCATTAATCCTTTCCCTGGAAAATCCATCATCCTGCATACCAAAATGATTATTAGACACAGTCAAATGACAGATAGCATGGTCCTCTTCCTCATTACCACTCTCAAACTACCACTCTTCATTAGGCCTAATATTATCCTCCTTCATTATCTCTTTACTTAACACATTACCATCATTATCAATTATGAATTCAAATACCTCGTCCTCATCACTACTGTATTTGTCACTGCTATCATCATTACCGCTACTCTCAGAATCAGACCCACTGTCAGTTTCATTGTCCTCAAATATTTGGCTAATTAGTTGATCCTTGCTTCCAGTATTAGACCACAAAGCAAAACACCTGAATTCCTTATGCTCTCTGAAAAATTTAATATCCATTTTGACACTGTTGACATCCTGAGCAACAGCAACACATACTGTTTCATCACTTGATTTTATTATAGTAAGTTCCTCCTCTCCTTTTTTGAGATAAACATTGCTACCCACACCATCATTCCATATCTCACTAGAATTAGAAATCACACTCGTCTTACTACTATCATTTACATTACCCTTACCTGTGATTACAGCACATTTATATACAATTGACTCTTCGTCACTACCTTCTCTAGTGCCTGCCAAAACTGGAGCATTATCTAGTTTAAATGGTTTGATCCAGAATTAAAATCATCTCCTCCATTTCCTTTACTTGAATTTCTCCTACCATTTCCATACCCATCTGGCTATTCTCCAACCATTCCTTGAATTTCTTCTGTAATTAGTGCTGTTCATCCTATTTACCTGATACTCTCACCCTGATTTATTATTGTCATCAAAATTCCTCTTCTGATCTTCCACTGAGGGCTTCACCCTCTCCACTTTATCAACATAATTCAAGAAATCACTAATATTACCCCTAGGGGCAGGTACAAGTAATTCTCTAACTTTCTGAGGCAACTTAGTTTCTAAACCCATAATTATTGATTCACAACCTAGCTCTTTGTCCAAATATTTCAATTTTTTTATCCAAAGCTAACAGAAACCTTTCACAGTTTCCTTCCTAGAGTCAAATCTCTCTCCTCCCAAAATTCACTCAAAATTCTCTGCTGCTTCTCTTTGGACCAATATTCATCTAAAAATGCTTTCTCAAAGCTTTGCCATGAAGTACAGCTTTCAGCTACCTGAGCTGCCCATCCACAAGCATCCCATTTAAAAAAATCTCTCACAAATGACATTTTCTCTTTGCCATTCCATGTTTCAGGCAAATCATTATATTCCCTAATGAAATCCAGTGGATGCACTTCCCCATATGGTTCAAAATTATTAAATTTCTTAAAACTAACAAATGAAGGACTGTTGGTGACACTACATACTCTATGTTTTTGGTTTGTACCTCTTCTGTCTTTTTCTCCATTTTAGCCAATTTGGAATCTACATTTTTATTTACTTTTACCAGTTTTTCCTCTACCATTACTGCACACTTGGTTTCTACCTCTGTTTTTAAATCATTTTTAATCTGATCAATTTAGTTCTCAAGTTTAACCCTGTTTTCAGTACAAAATTTCCAGGCAGCTTTGACTTCATCTTTACACTGTGTTTCACAAGCCTCCTACCATAGTCAACACAAAGCTTCTTTCTCTCTTCTACACATTTACTACCCATTAATGTTAATTTCTCACTATTATTCTGCTCTACTTTCTTTATCTTTTCATCACAATCTTTAACTAACACTTCAACCTTCTTATTTAATTCTGAAATATTAGAGCTGACTACCTTAATCTCCTTTTCAATTTCTTTCTTCAGTTCATCCTTTAAGTTAACCATGTCAGTTCTAATGCTATTAGTTTTCTTTTCCACCCTTCTAATGTTGTCTTTCAATATTACTAATGTCTTCTTTCATATGCATACTACTCATAATCTACATTAACAGTGCTTCCACTTTTCCATCTGCCATAAACTTTTGCCCTTCCAGATTTTCGCTACTAGGTTCCTCCTCATTAACCTTAACAATTTCATCCACTGCAGTACTCTTTACGTCCATTCCGCTCACATCACCACGCAATTAATATGACGCTTTTACCATTCCATCTACAATAGGACTTTCGTCCTCATCATTCAAAGTTACATTCATCTATGGTTTATAACCCCCCCCATAAACCATGGACCTTGCCGTTGGTGGGGAGGCTTGCGTGCCTCAGCGATACAGATGGCCGTACCGTAGGTGCAACCACAACGGAGGGGTATCTGTTGAGAGGCCAGACAAACATGTGGTTCCTGAAGAGGGGCAGCAGCCTTTTCAGTAGTTGCAGGGGCAACAGTCTGGATGATTGACTGATCTGGCCTTGTAACATTAACCAAAGCGGCCTTGCTGTGCTGGTACTGCGAATGGCTGAAAGCAAGGGGAAACTACAGCTGTAATTTTTCCCGAGGACATGCAGCTCTACTGTATGATTAAATGATGATGGCGTCCTCTTGGGTAAAATATTCCGGAGGTAAAATAGTCCCCCATTCGGATCTCCGGGCGGGGACTACTCAGGAGGACGTCGTTATCAGGAGAAAGAAAACTGGCGTTCTACGGATCGGAGTGTGGAATGTCAGATCCCTTAATCGGGCAGGTAGGTTAGAAAATTTAAAAAGGGAAATGGATAGGTTAAAGTTAGATATAGTGGGAATTAGTGAAGTTCGGTGGCAGGAGGAACAAGACTTTTGGTCAGGTGATTACAGGGTTATAAATACAAAATCAAATAGGGGTAATGCAGGAGTAGGTTGAATAATGAATAAAAAAATAGGAGTGCGGGTTAGCTACTACAAACAGCATAGTGAACGCATTATTGTGGCCAAGATAGACACAAAGCCCATGCCTACTACAGTAGTACAAGTTTATATGCCAACTACCTCTGCAGATGATGAAGAAATAGATGAAATGTATGAGGAGATAAAAGAAATTATTCAGGTAGTGAAGGGAGACGAAAATTTAATAGTCATGGGTGACTGGAATTCGTCAGTAGGAAAAGGGAGATAAGGAAACATAGTAGGTGAATATGGATTGGGGGGAAGGAATGAAAGAGGAAGCCGCCTTGTAGAATTTTGCACAGAGCATAACTTAATCATAGCCAACACTTGGTTCAAGAATCATAAAAGAAGGTTGTATACCTGGAAGAATCCTGGAGATACTAAAAGGTATCAGATAGATTATATAATGGTAAGACAGAGATTTAGGAACCAGGTTTTAAATTGTAAGGCATTTCCTGGGGCAGATGTGGATTCTGACCACAATCTATTGGTTATGAACTGCAGATTGAAACTAAAGAAACTGCAAAAAGGTGGGAATTTAAGGAGATGGGACCTGGATAAACTGAAAGAATCAGAGGTTGTAGAGAGTTTCAGGGAGAGCATAAGGGAACAATTGACAGGAATGGGGGAAAGAAATACAGTAGAAGAAGAATGGGTAGCTCTGAGGGATGAAGTAGTGAAGGCAGCAGAGGATCAAGTAGGTAAAAAGACGAGGGCTAATAGAAATCCTTGGGTAACAGAAGAAATATTGAATTTAATTGATGAAAGGAGAAAATATAAAAATGCAGTAAATGAAGCAGGCAAAAAGGAATACAAACGTCTCAAAAATGATATCGACAGGAAGTGCAAAATGGCTAAGCAGGGATGGCTAGAGGACAAATGTAAGGATGTAGAGGCTTGTCTCACTAGGGGTAAGATAGATACTGCCTACAGGAAAATTAAAGAGACCTTTGGAGAGAAGAGAACCACTTTTATGAATATCAAGAGCTCAGATGGCAACCCAGTTCTAAGCAAAGAAGGGAAGGCAGAAAGGTGGAAGGAGTATATAGAGGGTTTATACAAGGGCGATGTACTTGAGGACAATATTATGGAAATGGAAGAGGATGTAGATGAAGACGAAATGGGAGATAAGATACTGCGTGAAGAGTTTGACAGAGCACTGAAAGACCTGAGTTGAAACAAGGGCCCGGGAGTGGACAACATTCCATTTGAACTACTGATGGCCTCGGGAGAGCCAGTCATGACAAAACTCTACCATCTGGTGAGCACGATGTATGAGACAGGCGAAATACCCTCAGACTTCAAGAAGAATATAATAATTCCAATCCCAAAGAAAGCAGGTGTTGGCAGATGTGAAAATTACCGAACTATCAGTTTATTAAGTCACAGCTGCAAAATATTAACGCGAATTCTTTACAGACGAATGGAAAAACTGGTAGAAGCCGACCTCGGGGAAGATCAGTTTGGATTCCGTAGAAATGTTGGAACACGTGAGGCAATACTGACCTTACGACTTATCTTAGAAGAAATATTAAGAAAAGACAAACCTACGTTTCTAGCTTTTGACAATGTTAACTGGAATACTCTCTTTCAAATTCTGAAGGTGGCAGGGGTAAAATACAGGGAGCGAAAGGCTATTTACAGTTTGTACAGAAACCAGATGGCAGTTATAAGAGTCGAGGGGCATGAAAGGGAAGCAGTGGTTGGGAAAGGAGTAAGACAGGGTTGTAGCCTCTCCCCGATGTTATTCAATCTGTATATTGAGCAAGCAGTAAAGGAAACAAAAGAAAAATTCGGAGTAGGTATTAAAATTCATGGAGAAGAAGTAAAAACTTTGAGGTTCGCCGATGACATTGTAATTCTGTCAGAGACAGCAAAGGACTTGGAAGAGCAGTTGAACGGAATGGACAGTGTCTTGAAAGGAGGATATAAGATGAACATCAAGAAAAGCAAAACGAGGATAATGGAATGTAGTCAAATTAATTTGGGTGATGCTGAGGGAATTAGATTAGGAAATGAGACACTTAAAGTAGTAAAGGAGTTTTGCTATTTAGGGAGTAAAATAACCGATGATGGTCGAAGTAGAGAGGATATAAAATGTAGACTGGCAATGGCAAGGAAAGCGTTTCTCAAGAAGAGGAATTTTTTAACATCGAGTATAGATCTAAGTGTCAGGAAGTCGTTTCTGAAAGTATTTGTATGGAGTGTAGCCATGTATGGAAGTGAAACATGGACGATAACTAGTTTGGACAGGAAGAGAATAGAAGCTTTCGAAATGTGGTGCTACAGAAGAATGCTGAAGATAAGGTGGGTAGATCACGTAACTAATGAGGAGGTATTGAATAGGATTGGGGAGAAGAGAAGTTTGTGGCACAACTTAACTAGAAGAAGGGATCGGTTGGTAGGACATGTTTTGAGGCATCAAGGGATCACAAATTTAGCATTGGAGGGCAGTGAGGAGGGTAAAAATCGTAGAGGGAGACCAAGAGATGAATACACTAAACAGATTCAGAAGGATGTAGGTTGCAGTAGATACTGGGAGATGAACAAGCTTGCACAGGATAGAGTAGCATGGAGAGCTGCATCAAACCAGTCTCAGGACTGAAGACCACAACAACAACAACAACATGGTTTATAATCACTGTTGTCTACAGTACCACTCCCACTTACGTCTCTCTGCTCATTTAAAAGCTTAACCTCTACATCTTTGTTCTCAGTCACACTGTCTTGTTCATTAAGGCCACTCATTATATGGGGTGTCACCTAACATTATCACTGGATATGTTTCATAAACCACATCAAATACTGACAAACCGATTCCACAGACCGAACGTGAGGAGAGGGGCTAGTGTAATTGTTTAATACAAACCATACAAAAATGCACGAAAGTATGTTTTATAACACATACCTACGTTTTTTTAAAATGGAACCACATTAGTTTTGTTAGCACATCTGAGCATATAAACAAATACGTAATCAGTGCCATTTGTTGCATTGTAAAATGTTAATTACATCCGGAGATATTGTAACCTAGAGTTGACCCTTGAAACCTCCGACATTCAGTTGCGTGTTGTAACAAACACGGGCCACGGTCGGCGAGCAGCATCTGCAGGGACATGTTTATGATGACACCCGTGTTTACGAGTGTGGCTGTAGTGCACTGTTGTGGTTTGGTCTAGCTGTCGCAGTGTCCGCATGTAGTGCTTGCTGCTATTGTTATTCTGCATTCGTCTCCGCACGCAGACCAATTGTAGTACACCATGTTACCAGACGTCCGTGATAGTGTAGTGTTCTAGGAACTGTGACCATGGTGTATTCGAACTCTGAAAAGGTGGAGATGATACTCATCTATGGTGAGTGTCGACGAAATGCAGCTGAAGCCTGCAGGGTGTATGCAGGACGGTACCCGGACAGAGAGCATCCAACATGCCGCACATTGCAAAACAT
Source organism: Schistocerca cancellata (assembly GCF_023864275.1). Classification (NCBI taxonomy): domain Eukaryota; kingdom Metazoa; phylum Arthropoda; class Insecta; order Orthoptera; family Acrididae; genus Schistocerca; species Schistocerca cancellata. The sequence goes on along the minus strand of NC_064631.1, from coordinate 467,273,230 downwards.
CTACCACCAACTGTATGCAACAGGTATGGTCGAAGCACGCAAACGGGTCCATAACAGGCCTGTCACAGGAGAAGCGGGTGCAGTTGGTGTGTTAGCTGCTGTTGTCACGAACCCACACATGAGTACACAGGACATTGCGAGAGCCAGCAGACTGAGTCAAAGTATGTCATGCGCATACTGCATCGTCACCGCTTTCACCCGTTTCATGTGTCGCTACATCAGCAATTACATGGTGATGACTTTAATCATCGAGTGCAATTCTGTCAATGGGCATTAACAGAGAATGCGTTGCAGTTCTACCTGTTTACCGATGAAGCGTGTTTCACAAACCACAGGGCAATGAATCTACGGAACATGCATTACTGGTCCGTGGACAATCCTCGCTGGCTCAGACAGGTAGAGCGACAGCGACCGTGGACTGTAAATGTATGGTGCAGAATCATTGGCGACCACCTCATTGGTCCTCATTTCATTGCAGGGGCCCAAACAGCTGCAACATACATCGCGTTTCTACAGAATGATCTGTCAACGTTGCTCGAAAATGTCCCACTGGAAACGCGTCGATGTATGTGGTATCAGCATGATGGTGCACCTGCACATTCCGCAATTAACACTAGGCTGACCCTTGACAGGGTGTTTGACGGGCGTTTCATAGGACATGGAGGACGCATAAATTGGCCAGCCTGTTCTCCTGATCTTACACCTCTGGACTTCTTTCTGTGGGGTACGTTAAAGGAGAATGTGTACCGTGATGTGCCTACAACCCCAGAGGATATGAAACAACATATTGTGGCAGCCTGCGGCGACATTACACCAGATGTACTGCAGCATGTACGACATTCATTATGCCAGAGATTGCAATTGTGTGCAGCAAATGATGGCCACCACATTGAACATCTATTGGACTGGCATGTCGCGACACACTCTATTCCACTCCGTAATTGAAAATGGAAACCATGTGTGTACGTGTACCTCACCCCTCATGGTAATGTACATGTGTGTCAGTGAAAAAGACCAATAAAAAGGTGTTAGCATGTGGACGTAATGTGCTGTTCCAGTCTCTTCTCTACCTAAGGTCTATCACTGTTTCCTTTGGATCCCTACGTAATTTGGTGCTCTCCGATAGACACAATCGAACAGCGGAGGAGTGGTACTCAAGCGTCAAATTTAGGTTACAATATCTCCAGATGTAATTAACATTTTACAATGCAACAAATGGCACTGATTACGTATTTGTTTATATGTTCAGATGTGCTAACAAAACTAATGGGGTTCCATTTAAAAAAACGTAGGTTTGTGTTAAAAAACATACTTCCATGCATTTTTTTTATAGTTTGTATTAACCAATTACACTAGCCCCTCTCCTCACGTTTGATCTGTGGAATCGATTCGTCAGTATTTGATGTGGTTTACGAAATACATCCAGCGGTAATGTTAGGTGACTCACCCTGTATATCACGTAATATAAAATGGCTTTCGCTATGAATTGCCTGACATTTATTCATTCTTCTTCTGCTAGTGATGTTGCTGCTGCTGCAGTTGTCATGTTGATTTGTCATTGTAACTCTCTCAGCGAGGCATCTTGTCAGTCAGCTGTGTCCACCTGCATGCTAATTGGCTGTTCCTGTACTCAGTGGCTGCTTCTACAGAACCCAAGTGCTAATTGGCTTTGCACATTCTTGAGTTCACTGTTCAAAGTTCGTGAGTCCTAGTTTATTGTGGCTACATAGAATATTCCTTACAAGGGCCACCAAATGTGACATTTGCCTGCTTTATTTCTCCATTGATTGTCTTTAGTGTCGATGTACTGCGCTGTTACGCTGGCTAAAAAAATGGGGTTTTAATTACGACACTGACTATTGTAAATGAGGTAGCGGCCAGGTGCACAGTTGCGTTTCACAGTTCTTTACCTTATCTGTTCACAACCCCACAATAATACACAATTATATGGCCAGTGCACTATTGTTTAACTTTTGATAAGCCTTATTAATAGGTTGCAGGCAAACATCCCACACTGCTACAATAGTTTACTGTTGAACATCTATGAGCAGTAAAAGCCTAACTACATACTTCACAGTTCCTGAAGATTAAAAAGGTATATATGGAACAGACACTGTCATTGTCTTAACACATGGCCTAATCGTGTTACACTTATTTCACAGTTCAGCTGATGCATTGTTGTTGATCTAACCAATACGTCGTCTGAAACTCGGCTGTTGGTTCACTGTCTCAGGACCAGAAATCAAGCCCTTATATATTCTCACAATAATAGTTAATGAAACTACACGTTTTCAAAGTTAAATTTACAGAAATTACAGTTAAAAATTAACTCATTAAATTAACTGAATAGATTGAAAAAATCCATCTTTTTAACAGTATCTTCTGCTACAAGGGTTAAGTAAAATTATTTGTCCAAATGATGAAATTAACATATATTGTTCTGCAAACATCGTTATGCCATATTGGCAGAAAAAGAAAAGGGAGTGAATTACATGTAGGCAAGTCACTACCAAAATTCCAAATTATTCTCACAGAGCTGAAGCTTGCTCCTGTGTATATCACTGTTCATCTCATCAGCTAAGAGAGAAGAGGGAGCAATCCCCTGTTTTGTTCTACTGCTTGCAATCGTTAGCAACATTATTAATTATCTTTCTAGCTTCACTCCATAAAATACTACCCTTGCCCTTCTGTGAGGATTGGAAACTGTATCTGGTCACTCATCATGGGGTGTAGTGCAGTGTTTGTAACACTGCAGAACACAGCACAACAATCACTTCACAATGGGTACATATACATGGTTCTGTGTTACATTCCTGAAGTTGTCAGCAGCATGACACAAACATGGGTGGGCTCAAGTCAACCAGCTTCTGATCTTTTTGAACAGACTGAATTTAGTTAGCAACCAAGTTAAAGTGAATCAATGTCATGCCTAGTGCCTAGTGCTGTTTACCTAGGAGCAAAGGGTGTGGTCCAATTGCACCACGGCTGACTTGTATTATGCTTTGAATTAAACCTTGCCTGCTGTTCTGTGATTAGTCTCCCTTGGTTATCATGATTACACTGTTATTCTCTCTCTCTATGAGTGGCAGCAGCAGCGTGTATCGATATTCGCACCCTTTTTATATCTTTGGCCTTGCACTTATAGTTTCCAGCTGTGCTGTGTGCGGGCAGTTGGTCGGTTGGTGTGGAGCAGCAAGGAAGTCTCCATGGCATGTGTCTGGCCAGGGTCGCTGGTGGCATCCACACATGGTTGGAGTGTGAGGGGCTGTTCCCATTGCTGTGAGGCCTGTGGCTCACGGATCCCAGACACAAAAGTTGAGTCTTTTCTTAATCTCCCAGCCAGCCCCAACTGTTCAAATTGTTTCCAGAATGAGATTTTCACTCTGCAGTGGAGTGTGCGCTGATATGAAACTTCCTGGCAGATTAAAACTGTGTGCCAGACCGAGACTCAAACTTGGGACCTTTGCCTTTCACGGGCAAGTGCTCTACCAACTGAGCTACCCAAACACAACTCACGCCCCATCCTCTCAACTTTACTTTTACTTTTAAGTTTTGAAGGTAGGAGACGAGGTACTGGCAGAAGTAAAGCTGTGAGGACAGGGTGTGAGTTGTGCTTGGGTAGCTCAGTTGGTAGAGCACTTGCCCGCGAAAGGCAAAGGTCCCGAGTTCGAGTCTCGGTCCAGCACACAGTTTTAATCTGTCAGGAACTTTCTGTTCAAATTGTGTCATTTGAATTTCGTTGTGGGCTGTTGGAACATTCTTGCAAGCAACAATGTGTGTTTCCAAGCTGGCAAAATTCTAGTCACTCTCCTGTGAAGTTTGACTTAACTTGATTATTTTTTAATTGAAGAGCACCAGCAGAATTTCCTGCCTTTTGGTCATTAACGTTCTGGTTACCTGCGCTGGGTATTGACGTAAATTCAGGCAGTGTATTTTCCTAGTTGTGTTGTGGCTGTCCAGCACAGACAGCATATAGTTTGACTGCTGAATGTGTAATTCGTTGTGGACACCAATACTTTCTGTGTTGTTCCATTGAACTCCCTGTTGTGAGCTGGTCGGGTGGAGCAGAAGTTATCCTGTCACTTGGTCCATTGACTGTCTGTTGGTTGGGTTGCTGTTGGATTTCTTATTTGTCCTTGTTGTTTGTTTAAATTAAATTTGTTTTGCCCTTAAGGTGTGAGATTGTTTGGGCCTTCAGCCTGATTTAAAGAAATTTTAGGATAATGCCTTCTTAAAATTCAAATTCCTGTTTTGAGCCATAAGTTATTGGCCTGCAGCCAATTTTAAGTTAAAGTTTGTTTTGCCCTTAGGGCGTGAGATTGTTTAGGACTTCAGCCTAATTTAGAGAAATGTTCTAAGATTAGGCCTTCTGTCTTTTAAAATTCAAATTCTTGTTTTTGAGTCTTAAGTGATTTGCCTTCAGTTGGTTTTAAAATAAAGTTGTTTTGTCCTTGAGATGTGAGATTGAATGGCACATTTAGCTAGGAATAAAGTTCTAAAATTAATGTCTGGCTTGCGCTGTTTTTAATGTTTTCTTTACTCTTGTAATGTTTGTCAAATGAATAAAGTAGTATGTTCGAGTGCAACTGACAGCCACTCATTTTGGCCCCTTTCCACAAATTAAACTATCTGTCCTGTCCTGTGGGTATAGCAGGGGATCTCACCAACATTGCTCATGTCATATTGGTAGCGATGTTGAAGTATCTGCAGAAGTGAGTAAGGTTAGCACTGTTACAATGATAGGATGCCTCCCTGATGCCCATTCTTTTTCCCACAAGATAAAATGGCACAGCTGCTTACTAGACTAAAAGAGAGAGTTGAAGTAAGGTTGTGCAAAACAGGAACTTAAGACTCTTCATCTGTGCCTCATAGGAGTGAGACAGTAAACAAACGTAAATACTGAAAGAAGAAAAAAAAAGAATGGACACCAAAAGTTATACTTCACTTAACAGTGGTTCCTCCAGACTCCAGTAGGAGAGTGTAAAGTGTAAAACAACTGTAAATATATTAATGTTCCTGTTGCAGACAATTTCTCAAGCAAGAATCTAGAGGGCTGGCTTTTTTTCCCAGGAGGGAGGAAATGTAGCAGTACAAGCCCAGAAGGGAGCCTGTTGCTGTACCCTGAGCACAAGTTGTACCCAGCTGACACAGCATTTCACCTTCCACATTAACCAGCTCCATTTGGCCACATACACACTCATGGGCAAGCTGATCAGGTCATTGGCATGGCAGGGCTATGCACTGTTGACAGCCATGCATTGGCCTCTGCTGTGGGGTCACCAACAGTCTTCTGATGCAGCTATCATAGTCACAGCCAGGTTGTGAAACAACCACTGCCCGCCATTGGGTTACCTTCACTTTGCTGCCCTCTCCATGAGATCCCTACTGGTTATCCTTCTGCCACCTCATGGCTGATGTAAAAATTGAAGTCATCTCAGCTCTGAGCTGCTGGGGTACAATGTTGCCAGCTGCTCTTGAGCCATCAGCCTGGGATCTGACCTCGGACAACACTGCCATCTGCCACATAACTGAGGTACCAGACCACCAACTCAGAGGCTTTTGCCTGGCTTTTGCCATCTGCCATATGCCAACCGAGCCATGGGGCTATGACTGCCACCACCATCTAAGCTCACTGTGCACCTACACAACTGAGTAAATACACTGCCTCCTAGCAGAAAGAGTAAACTCCAGGGACATCCACCAAGCCTACTACTGTACCAAAACAGGGACAGCATGGTTGATGCTAAGATGTGAGCAGGGTGAAAGGGCACATCTGTAGCTGTTCAAGTTTACTGGAATAATAAAGAATGTTCATATAAACTGACTTTTTTGCAGCAGCCCACCCACAATTGTTTTCTGTCTCCCTTGACATCCATACGAACTCGATTCATCTAGGTAGGAGAGCCAGATTCCTCTCCTGACTAACCCAGAGAATGGCTCGCACCCCTCTGTATGATCACCCCATATCCAGCTGCTGCAACAGTTTCTAGTTTTGTTGTGCTTTAACACAGCGAGTATTATCACTAACGGCCACTTAGTTATAAATCATGTGTAGTATTGATTCAGTTTTCCTTTGCTTTCTTCTTGGTATTTTTAAATTTTTGTGCAACATTTATGGTTTTTGCTTTTCTTATGTCACAGGGAAGAATTTTGTAGTATTTCTTGTAGTGCACCCTTGAAGTCTTACAGCTAGTCATCTAGATTAAATAAAGTTTTTTCTTCCTGACACAAGATATTTTGACTGCTGATGTTAGCCAGTGTTTCACTTTCCACTGCCATATGACACCTGAAACCTCAGGATTCAGCATTGTAAGAATGTTTTCAGGAAAGTATAAGATTTCTTAACTAATGTGTGTCCTGGGTAAACTTCTTCTAAGTTATCTGTACAGTGAATTCTCTCAGTATTTGTGACACTGTATTTTTTTTTTTTCATTTTGGTTAAACCACACTGATGGTGGCACTTTATTGCAGTCAGTTGATCATGATGCCAAATAGACTATTCATTCTAAGGTTAATATAGGATCTAAAAATCAGTTTTCAATCATCATTGTCCTATGCCTTTCAGTCTGTGCTTGAAATGTATGCAAAGTATCCTCAGTCAGTACTATTCAACATCAGCTTTGAAATCATCAACCACAATTAATCACTTCCCAGTTTTTCTACTAGGTTTCACTCATACACTACCTTAATGATTAACTTTAAGACATTTGCTGTTGGGTGCCTATACATTGTCAGAAAGTCTGTCTCAAACATTTTAAGTTCTGTTACTGAGTTACAATACCCAAAGAAATATTCAGTGCAGTACCCATTTTAAATATATTGTCTGTATGTATCTAGCTGCATATATTCTCTTTTTTTTTTTTTTACTCCCAAAGGATGTTTTATCATGTGTAGCACATCTGAACAAATTCTTTTATATTTTTCAGTTCCCACAGTGACTTGACAATTTCATGTATCTGATTTAAAAGGCTTGTTCTGTTTTGATGAAAAACTCCACACTCAATTTTATTGTTACCATTTGTGCCATCCAAGCTGTCATTTTTTTTATTTTTTCATTAACAGCTGCTACTGTCTCTATAGTTACTTAACTGAAGTTTGATAAACATCATCCAGCATATCATTATAAATGCAGAGGGTATGCATCTGAAGGAAAATGAAGGCATAGAAGAATAAATCAATAACAACATTAAAACAGAAAAAAATAAAAACTGCTGGAAAATGAGATGAACTCTGGCATTGTGTCAGATGAAATCACACTGAAACTGATGGCTACCAAAGTTGATAAAACTCCTTAAAAATATGCAACCATCTACATCAGTATGTTAGCATTTTCTATTATGGTCACTGTGATTGAGTAAATTATAACATTGTACCTGAAAAATTGAGATATTATATTACTAATACTACAGCTTTTAGTTTGGTTGGACTTTCACCTCCACTAAAAGGAACAGATGGCATCACGTGCAATCAACTATGCTCAGAGTTGTGGTATGGGGAAGGGGGGGGGAGGATTGGAGGGGTTGGCAACAAATGGACCTGACCTTTTTAGGGATGTCAACCAGAAAGTGGTATCAGTGACCATGACGTGGGTGTGGCAACAGTTATTACCAAAGTACAAAGGACAACTAAAACAAGCAGAAAGATATAAATATTCAGTAAACTGGATAAAAAAATCAGTAGTATCATATCTCAATGATGATCTTGAAACTTCCAGCACAAGACAGGAGCATGTAGAGGAGCTCTGGCTCATGTTTAAAAGAATAGTTGACCATACACTGGATAGATAGAACAGTAGATAAAGGGAGAGAACCTCCATGGTATACAGTCACTGTAAAGAAACTTCTACAGAAACAGAGATTACTGCATGATAGGTGTAAAATGAAGTGTAGGGCTATAGATAGAGAGATGCTGAATGAAATGCATTAGACTGTAAAGAGAGCATGCATGATGCCTTCAGTGACTACTGTAGCAGAATGTTGTTAAGTGAACTTTCACAGAACCCAAAGAAATTCTGGTCATATGTGAAGGCTGTTAGTGACACCAGAGCTAGTGTCCTGTCCCTAGTAAATGAGACAAGAATTGAAATTGAGGGTAGCAAAGCAAAAGCTGAAATGCTTAACTCTATTTCCAAATGTTCCTTTACAAAGGAAAACCCAGGAGAATTGCCCCAATTTAATCCTTGTACCACTGAAAAATGTGTGAAATAAGTATTAGTGTCAATGATGTTGAGAAATAGCTGAAATAATTAAAATTGAAGAATGCTCCAGGGCCAAATGGAAAACCAGTCAGATTCAATACTGAATTTGTGGCTGAGCTAGCCCCTCTTCTAACTATAATCTATCATAGATCCCTCATACAAGAAACCATGCCCAGTTCTTTGAAAAAGTCACAGGTCACACCCATTTACAAAAAGGGTAGTATAAGTCATCCATAAAACTACTGTCCAATATCCTTGACCTCAGTTTGTTGTGGAATCTTAGAACATATTCTGAGCTCAAAGATAATGAGATATCTTGAACAGAATGACCTCCTCAATATCTATGAGCACGAGTCTCATAAACATCAGCATGTGAAGTCCCACTCACATTTTTCTCACATGACATACTGAAAGCTTTGGATGAAGGCAGTCAATGAAGATGCTATATTTCTTGATTTCCAAAAATCATTTGACTGAGTACCTTACCTAGACTTATTGTCAAAAGTATGGTCATCTGCAGTACCAAGTGAAATTTGTGACAGGATTGAGGACATTTTAACAGAGAGATCACAACATGTTATCTTGGATAGAGAGTCATCATCAGAGGTGGAAGCAACTTTGAGTGTGCCCCAGGGCACTGTCTTGGGCCCCCTTGCTGTTCATCTTTTATATTAATGACCTTTCAGACAATATTGATAGTAAAATCAGTGTTTTTGCAGATGATGCAGTTATCTACAATGAATTATCTGTATAAATATTCAGTCATATCTTGATAAGATTTTAACCTGGTGCAGAGATTAGCAACTTGTTCTAAGTGTTCAGAAATGTAAAATTTTGCACTTCACAAAACAAAAGAATCCTAGTATCCTATGACTATAACATCAATGAGACACTGTTGGAATTGACCAGCTCATGTGAATATCTGGGTGTAATACTTTGTACAGATATGAAATAGAGTGATCACATAGGTTCAGTCACAGGTAGAGCAGGTGGTAGATTTCTGCTTATTGGCAGAATACTGGGGAAGTGCAATCAATCTACAAAAGAGACTGCTAACAAACCACTTGTGTGATTCGTTCTAGAATATTACTCAGGTATGTGGGACTCATACCAGATAGCACTAGCAGGGAATATTGAACGTATACAGGGAAGGGCAGCATGAATGGTTACAGGTTTGTTTAACCCATGAGAGATGTCACACAGATACTGAAGGAAGTGAACTGGAATACTCTTGAAAATGGACATAAACTATCCTGAGAAAGTGTATTAACAAAGTTTCAAGAACCAGCTTTAAATGATTACTCTAGGAATATACTACAATTCCCTACATATTACTCAAATAGGGATCATGGAGATAAGATGAGAATAATTACTGTGTGCACAGAGGTACTCAGACATACATCCTTCCTGCACTCCATATGTGAAGGAATAAGAAGAAATCCTAATAACTGTTACAGTGTGATGTACCCTCTGAGATGCACCCCACAGAGGTTTCAAGAGTATAGATGTAAATGAAGATGTAGGTGAAGGAACAAATAAATCAGTCAATAAAATTAGAAACACACTCTATTTCCATTTTTCAGTTAGATGAATCATATTCTAAAGGCTTAGCAAAAACTGCAGTTTCTTTTTTTACAAGTGTAGAAAATCCTGAATTGTGCTATATGGAGTGTGTTCAAAAAGTATCACGAATATTCATTTTTTGGAACTAATTCTATTTCTTTACCTACATTAATGTTATCTTCCTCAAAGTAGTTCCCATTTAATATCAAACACTTATGAGAGCACTTCTTCCAAACCTCAAAACACTTCTGGGACTCAGTCTTTGAGACTGCACTTAGTTATTTCTTTGATTTGCTTTTAATCTCATCTAAGGCTGTAAAACAATGTCTCTTTAAGGTTATCTTTATTTTTGGAAACAGAAGAAACTCAAACAGGCCATATCTGATGAATATGGAGGGTGAACCACCATTACAGAATTGTTTTTTGTTAAAAATTAATGAAGAGACTATTTTGCCACAAATCCAGGCTTTTTTTTTTTTTTTTTTTTGATTGGTTCTCTCAAACAGCTTTGAACTTGTAGGTGGTACTGCTTACCAATCATTTGATCTTCTAGCAAGAATTCATTATGCACTATGCTGTTAAATGCAAAGAAAATGTCGAGCAGAACCTTCATATTAGACCATACTTGTCAAATTGATTTGGCATTGGCAACCCAGAATACCTCCAGTGGTAGGATTGAGCCTTAGTTTTGATGCGATTTGCATACATCCATGTTTTGTCACTTTTAATGACACATTTGAGTACTTTTGCATTATTGGTGACTTCATTTAATGACTCATGAGCAACTTCCATTTATGACTGTTATTTCTCAAAATTCAACACCCGTGTCATAAATTTTTCTGTCACACATTTATACCCAAAACACCTAAAGTATTTCATGGCATGAGCCAGTTGATAAGTCAGCAACATCAGCAACTTCTTTGATTGTTATTCGCCAATCATTCATAGACTTCATACTCATTTCATTCAACTTTTTCCACATTTTAATCGATGGGCTGGACCATCTATAAAGTTTGTCACTTTCAACTTCTTCACAGCCATTTTGGAAAAGATTATATCATTGGTAAAAATTTATTTTACTCATATATAAGTGGTGTCTGTTCCTCTGGGTATGTCCAAAGGAACAGACACCACACATGCACTGACAGAAAAAAATTGCTACACAAAAAAATAATGAATGCAGAGTAATGAAATTTTGGGAATACATTTGCCTAGGTAACATATTTAAGTGAGCAACATTGCAATTAATGTAAGTGTGAGATAAACTGTTTCAGATGTGAAATGCTAGTACATCAATAACTAGTGAACTGCGAGTGTGTTGAATACAGGCGTACAACATTATGTTGTACAGGTACGATATGTCAGTTTTTGGGATTGAGTTTCAAGCCTGTTGCACTTGGTCAGTCAATACAGGGATAATTAATGCTGTTTGAGGATGATGCTGGAGTTGTCATCTGATGATGTCTTATATGTGCTCTATCAGAGACAGATCTGTTGATCTAGGGGGCAAGGAAAACATGCCAGAACTCTGTATAGCATGTTGTGTTACAACAGTGATATGTGGGCAAGCATTATCCTGTTGGAAAATACCACCTGGAATGCTCTTCATGAATGGTAGCACAACACGTCAAATCACCTGACTGATGAACAAATTTGCAGTCAGGTTGCATGGGGTACCCATGAGAGCGCTCCTTCGGTCATACAAAATTACAATCAAGACCATAACTACAGGTGTAGGCAGTATATGTAGCATGTAGACAGGTCATTTGCAGGCTCTCAACTGGCCTCCTCCTAACCAACACACATCATGGTCAAGTCACATCTTTTGCAAGAGGACACAGCAGACATAAATCTTCCTCACATAGAGCAACGTGACAACCTTAACATATACTGTCACAATGGACAAGGATTGAGAAATAAAGTAAGTGAACTTGAAATTCTTACAAGTGATACTAATGTTTTGTCAGACATGCCCTTACTGTGTATTAGCAAACACTGGCTGAAAGAGTCAGAATTACCTTATCAGTATATTCAAAACTTCAGATTAGTCCACCACTATTTTAGGAAAAATTACAAAGGTGGTGTAACTTGTATATACATAAGAAATAGCATTAGCTGTGAACCTTTCCATCCCTGTGAAGTGTATTCCTTAGACAAAGACATTGAAATAGCTGGGGTAGTACTTGCCGACCTAAATATGTATACAGGGTGTTACGAAAAGGTACGGCCAAACTTTCAGGAAACATTCCTCACACACAAAGAAAGAAAATATGTTATGTGGACATGTGTCCGGAAATGCTTACTTTCCATGTTAGAGCTCATTTTATTACTTCTCTTCAAATCACGTTAATCATGGAATGGAAACACACAGCAACAGAACGTACCAGCGTGGCTTCAAACAGTTTGTTACAGGAAATGTTCAAAATGTCCTCCATTAGCGAGGATACATGCATCCACCCTCCGTCCCATGGAATCCCTGATGTGCTGATGCAGCCCTGGAGAATGGCGTATTGTATCACAGCCGTCCACAATATGAGCATGAAGAGTCTCTACATTTGGTACCAGGGTTGTGTAGACAAGAGCTTTCAAATGCCCCCATAAATGAAAGTCAAGAGGGTTGAGGTCAGGAGAGCGTGGAGGCCATGGAATTGGTCCACCTCTACCAATCCATCAGTCACCGAATCAGTTGTTGAGAAGCATACGAACACTTCGACTGAAATGTGCAGGAGCTCCATCGTGCATGAACCACATGTTGTGTCGTACTTGTAAAGGTACATATTCTAGCAGCATAGGTAGAGTATCCCATATGAAAAACATGATAACATGCTCCATTGAGCGTAGGTGGAAGAGCATGAGGCCCAATCAAGACATCACCAACAATGCCTGCCCAAACGTTCACAGAAAATCTGTGTTGATGACGTGATTGTACAATTGCTTGTGGATTCTCATCAGCCCACACATGTTGATTGTGAAAATTTACAATTTGATCACGTTGGAATGAAGCCTCATCCGTAAAGAGAACATTTGCACTGAAATGAGGATTGACACATTGTTGGATGAACCATTTGCAGAAGTGTACCCGTGGAGGCCAGTCAGCTGCCGATAGTGCCTGCACATGCTGTACATGGTACGGAAACAACTGGTTCTCCTGTAGCACTCTCCATACAGTGACGTGGTCAACGTTACCTTGTACAGCAGCAACTTCTCTGACGCTGACATTAGGGTTATCGTCAACTGCACGAAGAATTGCCTCATCCATTGCAGGTGTCCTCGTCATTCTAGGTCTTCCCCAGTCACGAGTCATAGGCTGGAATATTCCATGCTCCCTAAGACACCGATCAATTGCTTCGAACGTCTTCCTGTTGGGACACCTTTGTTCTGGAAATCTGTCTCGATACAAATGTATAACGCCATGGCTATTGCCCCGTGCTAATACATACATCAAATGGGCATCTGCCAACTCCGCATTTGTAAACATTGCACTGACTGCAAAACCACGTTCATGATGAACACTAACCTGTTGATGCTACATACTGATGTGCTTGATGCTAGTACTGTAGAGCAATGAGTCGTATGTCAACACAAGCACCGAAGTCAACATTACCTTCCTTTAATTGGGCCAACTGGTGGTGAATCGAGGAAGTACAGTACATATTGACGAAACTAAAATGAGCTCTAACATGGAAATTAAGCGTTTCAGGACACATGGCCACATAACATATTTTCTTTCTTTGTGTGTGAGGAATGTTTCCTGAAAGTTTAGCCGTACCTTTTTTTAACATCCTGTATAATGTGTGTATATAGATCACCTAGTGGTAAAGTCCGCCGCTCGTGGTCTCGCGGTAGCGTTCTCGCTTCCCGAGCACGGGGTCTCGGGTTCGATTCCCGGCGGGGTCAGGGATTTTCACCTGCCTCGAGATGACTGGGTGTTTGTGTTGTCCTCATCATTTCATCATCATCCAGGAAAGTGGCGAAATTGGACTGAGCAAAAATTGGGAAATTGTACGGGCGCTGATAACCACGCAGTTGAGTGCCCCACAAACCAAACATCATCATCATCATCACCTAGTCGCAACTTTTTAGTCTTCCTCAAAAACTTTGCACTATTGCTAGAAAAAGCTTGTCACAACAACTCAAAAAATATAATAATATGTGGTGATCTCAACATTGATTTCCTTGAAGAATCTGCTCGAAAGTCCAATGATGTCATTCAACTTAAATATGAAAGTTATACGTCCTATGAGATGAGTGCAAGATGGCGGCGGTGATGGAAAGTGAGTTTGTGAGTTCCGTAAATAAATGCTCGGTAAACGAAGAAAATTGTTCGTCTTGCAATAATTTGGGTTTGTATTGTGATCAGCTATGTGTGGCGTGCTATATTGTCGCAAAAGTAGTAGAAAGAAGCACTTTTAGAGCAGAAAAATGTGATAGAAAAATTGCGTGTGCGACTAGCTTGTCAATTCATGAAGTTCCGCCGATCTCGAAGGTATGCCTTTGTCAGAAGCGTGCTGTAAAAGGTATAATGTGCGTGAATTGCAGAACTGTGTACCATTTTAACTGTGTAAACATAAATCCCAATCTAAAGACATGGCTTTGTTCGCAATGTATCAATGCAAATCTTGCTCTCAGTGTACACAAGAGAGACAGTAAAGACGACGTAATTGCAGTGCTTGTAAGTGAAATGTGCGCTGTACATAACAGATGTGAGGAACTAGAGAAGAAAAACAGCCAATATAAGAAACGCTTATACAATGATGAGACTCTTAAAAACTCGACCTCCAGACTACTTAAGGTATACTGGCTGTGAGAACTTACATTCAGATGCAAACACTGCAGCTGTAGAAAAATCTGAAGTGAACAATTTAGCACAAGAAAAGTGTAAGAAGTCGCAGATGTTTGGTAAAAGTGAAGAAATAGTTATTTACTCTGACAGTCATGGACGAAATCTCTCAGAAATATTTCGTTATGAACTCAATGTGATAGCATGTGGCTTTGTTAAACCTGTGGCACCCATGAAGGAAGTTATCAAAAGTATCGACCATGAATATTTAGAAAACAAAAACAGAAGTATCGTGTTGATTGGGGGAGCCAATGATGTTTATAGAAATGAACTAGCATCTGCTATCGCTAACCTGAAGCAAGTTTTACATTCTGCAAGAGAGAACATCGTAATTGTAACTGGAATACCTCACAGACACGATCTGATGACTACGTCCTGCGTAAATTTCGAAATTAAAAAGGCAAGCAGGCAGTTCCACAAGATCTGCAAAATGTACCCAAATGCACATTTTCTTAGTGTGGACTTTCTTCAAAGGTGCAACTACACAAAACATGGAATGCATCTGAACAGAAATGGCAAAAGGTTACTCAGTGAAAGAATTGTATGTACACTAGAAAGACTCAGTTTGCAAGATAACAGTCTTCACAATACAGCCATCCCAATGATGTATCCAAAAACAGTCGAGCAGCTATCAGTATCAGTTGTTTACCACTTCAAAAGCAATGGTACCGTAAATACAACTCCTGCTAACATGCCAACAGAGAGAACAGTGACAGAAGCAGTAGGTCTACCTGAAAAGGTGCAGTCAACAAAAGCTACATTAACAGGAGCATCAGTCCCAGCGATGACAGAATCACCCAGGCAGCCAACAGTATTACCAGCAACCACAAATGACAAGGCAACTAAAACAGATAGAATGGTGTCTAGTGGAAGAAATGTCGTGCCGCCTTCCTGTTTCAATGATTTTTTATGTGCGGGCCTGAAGAAGAAAAAGCCAATACCCTAAACAGTGTCAAATGTTTATTAACACATGACTTTAGGCAGACTCCTCAGGAATCTCAGTCAAGAAATAACAGCACTGACAAAATAAAGAAGGTAGGGTTATCAATTTTTCATCAAAATGTGAGAAGCCTCCCTAACAAAATAGACCAATTGCTTATCAACATTAATGAGAAAGACTTTATAAATAATGCCCAGATATTGTGCTTCACTGAGCACCATGTTACTGGCAACAGCATCATGCCCTTTTTACCAAGTTACAGCTTAGCAACCCAATACTGTAGAGTAAATAAAGAAATGGGGGGAGTTGCAATATATGTCAAGGAAAATTTTGACTACAAAGTAATTGACATTAAAAAATACTGTATGGACCAACATTTTGAAGCATGTGCTACTGAAGTAAAAACTAATCTCAATTCATTAATAGCCCTGGCTGTTTACAGGGCACACATCAGGAAATATAAAAATGTTTTTTAGTCTCATGGACCAGGTATTCTCAGTTTTATTTTCTAAAACAAAGGATATTGTAGCCTTAGGTGATTTTAATGTAGACTGTCTGAGTGATAATAACAATAGAAGTAACTTCCAGAATGTGATGTCCACTTATAATCTGAATTCAGTAATCAATTTTCCCACTAGAATCACACCATATCCCCAAACTGTGATAGACAATGTATTTTTAAATGTAAGTAGATACCAGAACATTAATGTAAACCAGGTTACAAATGGTCTCACAGACCATGATGGTCAATTAATCACTCTTTACCGTGTTAACCCTCTTGTTAAACTATCTCCCCAGTGGAAATGTATAAGAATAATGAACAAAGAGGCAAAAGAATCCTTCAACTGTAAGTTGCAGCTAATGGACAGGTCCTTTATTTACAACACTGATAATGCTAATGACAAATTTAACCATTTTATAAATGATTTTTCTGCCCTTTTCGAAGACTCCTTTCCAAAGAAATGGGTCAAAGATATTAATCCAAATTCTGTAAGTAACATGGATTCTACCTCCATGGTAAGTAAGCCTTGGATCACAGAAGGTATTAAACAGTCATGAAGAACAAGGGAGAAATTTATGCTAAAATCAGAACAACTAATGATACACAAAAATGGAATAATTATAGATTGTACTGCAAAATTTTAAAGAAATTAAAACAGAAGTCAAAAGCCCTTTTCTATAAGGAGAAAATAGATAAATCTAAGAATAAAATGAAAACAATTTGGAACATTATAAAAAGTGAGACAAAGACAAAAACAAGCGACACAGATGACCTAAAAATCAGGCATGGGGGTAACTTAATGCAAAATCAAAAATGTGTGGCTGAAATTTTTAACAAGCATTTCCTGTCAGTAACCCAACAAATTGGCTGTAGGCCCTCTGTTGAGGAAGCTATGACTTTATGTCAGGATGCATTCTCCAACATAATACCAGAAATGTACATTAATCCTATCACTGTAGAGGAAATTCAAACAGTCATCTGGTCTTTAAAGTGTACGAACTCTGCAGGAGTAGATAATGTATCCAATAATTTATTGAAATTTTCAAGTAAATGGATTAGTGATATTCTGTGCCATATTTTTGATGCTTCATTTCAACAAGGCATTTTTCCTGAAAGACTCAACTATGCCATTGTGAAGCCCCTACACAAGAAGGGTGATAGAGCTGAGCTCACTAACTACCGCCCTATTTCACTGTTAACAGCCTTCTCTAAAATTCTAGAAAAATTAATCCACAATAAAATTACTGAACGCCTCATAATGAACACACTAATCAACAAGAGCCAGTTTGGCATTCAAAGGAGCTGTTCAACTGAGGATGCAGTGTATGCACTTACAAATGAAGTACTTGAATGTCTAATGGCGTTTTCTGCGACTTATCAAAGGCATTTGATTGTGTACATCACCACATTCTCATGCAGAAAGCCATACTACTTGGAATAAGGGGTGTCGCAGGTAACTGGCTGCAATCTTATCTTCAGGAAAGAAAACAGAAAGTAATTTTAAACAGCTCAGATGAGTCAAGGGATACCTCCGCTCAGTCTGAATGGACTTCTATTAGTTGTGGTGTGCCTCAAGGCTCAATTCTGGGGCCACTGTTGTTTTTGATGTTTATAAATAGCTTACCATTTTGTGCAAGCCTGCCTTGCAAATTTACTCTTTTTGCTGACGATACCACCATCTTCATAAGTGGAAAATCAGATGTTAATTTCGAGGAGCCAGTTAACAACATACTCTCTGAAGTGATTAACTGGTTCAGTGTTAATGGTCTCTCTCTAAACTCAAGTAAGACAAATTTTATCCAGTTCCATACAAAAACATAAATAGTGAGAGAAATAAATGTAACATGTGGAAATCAACCAATAGAAAGAATGGATGTGTCTAAATTTCTTGGAATACATGTTGATAGCAAAATGAACTGGTCCTTCCATATACAACAGACCCTAAAAAAATTGAGTTCGGCTATGTATGCTATCAGAATTATGACTTCCATTGGAGATTTAACCACTATGAAGTCCGCATACTATGGGTGTTTTCACTCCGTTATGTGTTACGGAATTATCTTCTGTGGAAATTTAGCTTTGGCAAAGAAAATTTTTGTGGCCCAGAAAAGGGCTATTAGAATTATGTGCAGACTACCCCCTAGGACATCATGCCATAACCTTTTCAAAAAGCTGCAAATAATGACCACTGTATCGCAGTACATATATTCGCTGATGTGTTTTGTAATTAAGAACCCTGCACAATTTCCATCAAATAAGAACTATCACAAATATAATACAAGAGGGAAAGAAAATACATATTGTGAACTTAAGAACCTGACAGTTGTTCAGAGAGGTGTCAAATTGTCAGGAACAAAAATTTTTAACCATCTCCCTGACCAGATAAAATGTTTAAGAGAAAATGAATCTCTCGTTAAAAGCAAAACTAAAGGCATATTTGTTAAATATGTCTGTTTATACATTAGAAGAGTTTTATGATGCAAAAATGGAAATAGCATTTAGATAGAATTATCCATCTTGTTAACAAAGAAATGTGCTTCCAATTTTTCTCCAAATTGAAACATGAAATTTTGCATTAACACTCAAAGAAATCTGCTGTTATATGTACAATATCTGTTTTTCCTCTAAACTTTGTATTAACTATATGCAGTTATATAGAAATTTTTATATATTTAATGAAGACTGTTTTGTATCTTTTTGTATATTTGTTGTTTTGTATGTTTGACTCGTACCACATCTCATATGACGTGCTCACAATACAAGATCTACGGAACATGAAATAAATAAATAAATAGATTAAACAGCTGTCTTGATCAGGTTGCTACTAACACTGATTGCACTGTAAATATTATAGATGTTGGTTTTTCAGATCACAGTGCTCTAACAATATATTATAATCCACCAGTCAATGTACTACCAACAGGAGAAACAGTTATTAAATGTAGAAGTTATAGTGATAGCAACATAAACAACTTTGTACTTAGCTTAGAGAAAGAAGACTGGCAAAGTGTATTTACTTCCTCAACAACAAATGAAAAATATGACAATTTTCTGCAGATATTTGAATATTACTTTAATTGCCATATCCCAGAGAAAATATAGACCATCACTAACAAAAAAAGAATGCTTGGGTCACAAAAGGTATTAAAACTTCATCAGAAAAGATGAGGCTGCTGCACAGACTTAGCAAACTGGACAGTGGCAAATCCAGAGAGTTCAAAGTACACTATAAAAATTACAAAAACACATACAGGAGAGTTATCAAATGGGCTGAAAAAGCTCATAATGATAAAACAATTAGGTGCTCTTCCAACAAATGTAAGACCATCTGGGGTATAGTAAGTGAACAGACTGGTAGAAAGTTAAGGACAGAGGATAAAATTACACTAAATACAGAAGGACTAAAGACTGAAAATGCACATAAAATTGCCAATAAATTCAACAGCTATTTTTCAGAAATTTCCACAAATCTCCTAACCAACTCTTCAAATACTCTTCACTCTCCTCCCACAAATCTCCTGACTAACACTCCAAACACTGCACACTCTTGTCTCAAAAATAATACTCCTCTGAACCCCTTTTTCCTATCTCCTACGACACCATATGAAATTGAAGATATTATTTAAAAAAGAGTCTAAAAGATTTATTCTGCAGGGCATGATCTGATACCCTGCTTCTTACTTCATAAGTGTTCAAATTACATCAGTGGACCCCTGCCAAATATAATAAAATCCCTCATTTCTAGAAGGGACGTTTCCAAACCAGCTAAAACTTGCTAAAATTATACCTCTCGACAAGAAGGGAGAGAAAACAGACATGACGAACTATAGCCCAATTGCTATACTATCTGCTTTCTCAAAAATATTTGAATACTGTATGTTAACTTGATTAGAAATGTGTCTAAATTCTAACAACATAATCACATCTTCCCAATATGGATTTAGGAAAAATAGGTCCACCACACATGCTCTGTATGCATTTCTAGAAAAGTGCTCAAGTTTTGTTGACCATAAACAACCTGCTGTCGGTATATTTCTTGATCAGTCCAAGGCCTTTGACATGGTCGACCACAAGCTGCTGCTTATGAAACTTCGTAAGTATGGGATTAGAGGTGTAGCCCACAATTGGTTCCATAGCTATCTTAGTCAAAGAAAGCAATATGTAGAAATAAGAAAATCAGAGACATTCAGGCACTGCAGGTCAGATATACTACATACAACAAATGGTGTCCCTCAGGGATCTGTCCTTGGCCCTGTTCTTTTCATATTGTTCATAAATGATCTGTCAGAACACATACCAAATGCCAGCTCCTTTCTGTATGCGGATGACACAAATATCCTGATTACCAGTAGAGGTGACACATTGCAAGATGCAGTTAATGAAACTACTTGTCATTTACAATTGTGGTTTGAAGCAAATAGACTACCGGTACTCATAAATACTCAAAAAATTGTAAGTATAAACTTCCATACTAGACAAAATCTAACCCACTTCAATGCAGTTATAGTTATCGGCAAAGATGACATTACATACAAGCAGGACACCAAATTTCTTGGACTTACCATCAGTAACACACTAAATTGGAAACCACATATTAGGGCATTGTCACAAAAGCTTAGTAAAACCTGCTATCTATTACGATCATCAAAAGGCACAGCCAGTGTATATACCTTGAAGCTGGTGTACCATGCCCTATTTGAGTCTGTCTTGAGCTATGGCCTAATCTTCTGGAGAAAGAGCTCTGATTCTCTCACAAGTTTCAAGTTACAAAAACAAGTAGTAAGAATAATTAAATGTAAAAAAAGAACTGAACACTGTAAACCACTATTTCAACAGCTAAAAACACTGCCACTGCCATACCTCTATATATTGGAACTAACTTGTTTTACAGTACAGCACTTGGACATCCTCAACAGAAATGCAGACCGCCACACACACGACACCAGAAACAAAACACAGTTACAAATTATAGCTCACAACACAAAATTATATGTGAATGGGGTTAAATATATGGGCATTAAAATATACAACCACCTCCAAACAAGCATAAAAACAAGCAAAAACCCAAAAACAATAAGAACTAAATTAAAGGAATTGCTACTAAATCACTGTTTCTATTCCGTACATGAATTTCTTGAAACAAAATTTTAATTACTTGCAATAAGCTGTTTATTCAGTTGTAGATGTTTCTACTTAGTAAGACAATTTAATTATTGTATCCTATCTATATTCTGTCTGTATCTCATATAGGCCTGTGTATTCTGCTATGTGAACTATGTACCACAATATTTTAATTACTTGTAATAAGCTGTATATTCACTTGTAGATATTTCTACTTAGTAGGATAATTTAACTATTGTTTGTTACTCATGTTTTGTCTGTATCTCATATATGTATTCTGCTATGTGAACAATGTACCACAATATTTTAATTACTTGTAATAAGCTGTATATTCACTGGTAGATATTTCTACTTAGTAAGATAATTTAAATGGTGGGACCAGTGGAATGCAAGCTACAGGGCCTGGAGCTGTCCTTGAAGTAACTTATTGGTAACAGTTTGTTGTGTCACTGTGGAGGCAACTGCTGCTCAAATTGCTGCTGCAAATGCAGTTTGATGTGCCAGAGCCATACATTGAAAATGATAATCTTTCCTCTCAGTAGCGCCACATACCTGCCCGGAGCCTGGTCTTCTTGTGACCACACATTCTTGTGACCACTGCTGCCAGCAATCACATTGGCTACATTCATGCCAAGGTTTTCTGCAGTACTGCAGAAGGAACATCCAGCTTCTTGTCACTCTATTATGTGTGTTTCACTCTTTTCCTAACAGTATTATGTAAAAGACAGATTGCTGTTGACTATATGGCAGAGATGTTGAGTTGAAGACAGGCACAATGAAAAGACTGCTAAACAAGTAAGCTTTGGCAAAAGACATCCCCCCCCCCGACACACACACACACACACACACACACACACACACACACACACACACACACCACACACATTACTACTATTTCCGGCCACCAAGGCTAGACTGCAAGCAACTGGGTGTGATGGGAGAAGCAATTTAGCTGGTGGGACTTACGAGGAGGCGGGGTGGGGAGGGGGGAGGTATAGCAGAGTATGAATGGGGGATGGCAAAGTGCTGCTTGTGGGAGCATACAAGGATGTGGGGAGAGGGTGGGGCAGTTAGGGGCAATCTAGAGGTTAGATAAAGGAAAGGGGGGTGGGTGTGGGTGAGTGGGGGGTTGAAAGAGAGTGGAAAAGGCTGTGGGTGCAGTGGTGGAATAGAAGGCCACTTAGTGCTGTAGTGAGAACAGGGAAAGGGATGGACACTGACTAATGAAGCTCGAGGCCAGAGGGCTGCGAGGGTTATAGAACATATTGCAGGGTGGATTCCCACTTGTACAATTCAGAAAAGCTGGTAAGCTGGTATTGGTAAGAAGGATCCAGACAGCACAGGCTGTGAAGCAAACAGTGACATCAAGAAAGTTGTGTTGGGTAGTGTGCTCAGCAACTGGGTGGTCCATCTGTTTCTTGACCATAGCTTTTTGGTGTGATTTATGTGGACAGACAGGTAGCTTGTTGATCATATGACTGCTTTCACAGGTAGCCTTGCCTTTTATGGGAAAGGAGATGCTCGTGACCAGACTGGAGAAGCTGGTGGTTGGAGGATGTTTGGGGCCACACTCATATGTATTACAGGGATATAAACCATGAGGCAATGGATTGGGAACAGAGGTGGAATAGGGATGGACAAGGATATTGTGTAGTTTCAGTGGGTGGCAGAATACCACTGTGGGGGAGGACAGGAGGGGGGGAGAGTAATGAGTACAAGTTTCCTTATTTCGAGGCAAGATGACAGGTTGCTGAAACCCTGGCGGAGAATGTGATTCACTTCTTCCAGTCATGGGTGGTACAGAGTGTTTAGGGAAATGCTCATTTATGGCTGGATGATGGGACTTGAGGTGATGGTGGGTGACTGGAGAGGTAAGGCTTGGGAGATGTCTTTCTATACAAGTCTGGGAGGGTAAGTTCAGTGTGTGAAGGCCTCATTGAGAGGGACTGCTTGTCAGTACAGATGTGATGGCTACAGGTGGCTAAACTGTATGGAAGCAACTTCTTTTCATGGAATATGTGGCAGCTGTTGAAGTGGAGGTATTGCTGATAGAAAGCTTTTTGGCCAAAAGCTTACTTGTTTAATAATCTTTTTGTCATGCCTGTCTATGACTTAGCAACTCCACTATATGGTGAGTAGCAGTCTATCCATTACACAACACTCTCATTATTCCATACTGGATTTTGCACTCTTTTTCTGAAATTATAAGAATTACTCAAGAAAAGTAAGATTTTTTTTCCAAATGTGAAAAACTGTCCCAAGGTACAACATGGCCATGTGCCTAGGAACAGATATTCTTTTCAAATTTAAATGTAAAGCAATTGAGAAAATATTGTCAGAATGCTCTCATTTCAAAATTGAATAAGAAAATGTATTCAGTTTGTAATACAGGGCTAGCTAGAGGTGAAAATCTGAGAAGTGAATGCAAAGTACAACACTCTCTGCTATAAAACATTTTTGCTCCAAACTGTTTTGTTTCAAAAATATTGATTTCAAATAGGAAAAAGTACACATATTTTAAATGTTGAAGAAAATTTACCAGCTTATAAAATATCCTTTATGCCTAGGCTAGAGAATGGAAATCATTATCAAGAATTTGAAGAATAACACACCTTGGTTCCGAAGAATAACACACCTTGGTTCCCATACAGAGTTATCAACTTTAAATGTAAATTTATTGTCTGCTCTATTCTTTATAAAGAAGGTCACTTCATGTTCATTAATGTCTGCTGTTAGAACTTGTCCTATGAAGCAATTAACTAATTTTGTGTTTGCAAATTTAACAACAGCAGTGGAGGAACTCTCATGAGTATCTTCCTCTTCATCACCTTTTTGACCAATGATTTCATAATTTAGTGTGTGATCAAATATAAGTGTTGCAATACTTTCATCATTTAGAGTGTGTTCAGATATCAGTGTTGTATTTTTCCCTCAAACAAAGTTAAAATCAAAATCATTTCTTCATAAATTATTGTGTAGGTAGATATGGCATCCACACAGTGTGTAGACTGAGTGTCAGGTATTCAAGAAAAATTGTGAATAGCTGCATCAAATAAAGCTTTATGCTGATCAATTTGATCCTTAGAAGAAAATGTCACCACAACTGATTAATCTTTCTTTCTCTGCTAACCCTGTAAAATGACACTGCATTTGTAGCCTGACAATCTCCACCAAAAAGTACAAGCCATATCATTTGAGTATACCATTAACTGTTTCAATAATTGCAAGTAGTTTTCTGTTGAGGGCAACCACAGCTGAAGTAATCCATGTTTCTGAAATAAACTGCTTTCTGCTGCATATGATCTTTTACAGGAACTTGACTGGTTTTGTGATGTCAAATCACATCTTCAGATGTACACCTACCAAATAGGCAATGTATGATCAACATTATCATAAAAAAGAGAAACAGATAACTATCCTAATAATCTATGCTCTATGACAACGAATATGAAACACTTACATGTCGTACCAGACAGACCAGATACAAGAGCATATAACAATAAGCCCAGAGAAGTAAACCGGCAGGCTTTAAACATTCTGGAAGAGTTTGAAATTATACAGAGTCTAAAACTATACTCCCAGCACACACTTAACAATCAGGTTGACTTAAGACATTACAGTACACTGTCGAATTTTGAGTGCCTTTCAATGACATAATGTCTTAGATGATCTTAAGCTTCTTGTTGTACAGGGTGACACACTGGAGATGGACAGTTTTGAACTGTGTAATACTGAGGGCACGGTGGTGGAAGATGATCATGGTGGGGATAGTTCTGACTGACACAAGACGCCATTTCATTTATTCAGTCACTATGGAGCAGTGGGACTTGCAATGTTGAGTGTTTGTCTATGACAATTTCGTGAAAAGTGGTGAGTCTATTATTGCTACACAGTGATTGTTTCGTGCGTGGTTTAATGTTGGTCAACATGGAGCTGTTCTGAGCTGTAACACAATCCTCAGATGGGTGGAAAACTTCAGATCAACTGGAAACATACTGGATAAGAAGCATCCTGGCCCAAGACGCAGAATAACAACACCAGAAAAAGTTGAAAGGGTAAGGCAAGTGGCAGTCAGAAGCCCATGACGGTCAGCTAGACATCATACTAGTGAGTTGCGAATCAATCTTGAATTGGTTAAATGAATTTTGCATAAAGAATTAAAATTCCATCCCTGAAAAATGCTCATTGTCCAACAACTTCAGGAAAGTGATTTTGCTGTAAGAGAAGATTTTGCTTACAGAATGCAAGTGATTTTGGGATCGAATGAAAATGAAATTTTATTGATGAGCGATGAAGCTCATTTTCATTTAAACAGGACTGTGAATAAGCAAAACCTACATTACTGGGCTCCAGAGCATCCACGCCTTATCCACCAGTGCCCTCTACACTCAGAAAAAGTAACAGTCTGTTGTGAGCTTGGCTCTGTTGTCAATATTGGACCTTACTTTTTGAAGAGAATGGGGCCACTGTTACTGTTAGTTTGGTTAGTTACATTCATATGCTTGAAACATTCTTGTAACCAGAACTAAGAAGACGACGAATCCTTTTAAACGTGTTTGGTTCCAGCAGGATGGGGCTACATCACACACTGCAAACACCTCTTAGACGCATGTTTCCTGCCAGATTCTCTCACATTTTGGCAATGTTCCTTGGCTTCCCAGGTCTCCTGACTTGTCAGTATGTGACTTTATTCTGTGGGGGTACCTTAGGAACTGTGTCTATAACCACAAACCACGAAATTTGGATGAGTTGAAGAATGCAATCATTCAAGAAATTTCTGCCGTCCCTGCAGAGATTTTAGTGTGTGTGATGGAGGATTTTGAGAAGAGACTTGAGTCCTGCATTTGAAATGATGGACATCACCTTGACGACATTATTTTTCACAAATAACTTTGTTACCTAAAATGGCAAATAATGAGCTTTGATTATGTGTAAATAAACATGCATTAATTTTAAAGTTGGCTGAGTATTATTTCATAAAAACCATCTGTATCCCATGTGTCACCCTGCTCTTTTATCTGGTTTATTTGGTTTTAATGATTTTTGCATTGAAGTATATTTTATAAGGTTGTGCTGTGTAATGGAAGGCTCAGTCATTCCCATGATATTTGGGTATGTGCAAAAACGTTTGTAACTTTCACTGACATGTAGTGCTAGTGCACTCCATGACACATATGAGTACATTGACTAGCAGTGAGGCACTGCACAGTGTGGCAGTTGGAGGGTTGCTGTCTGCCACTTCCGGGTATGAAGTGAGTTTTTGTAACCTTTCAGTGTTGCTACCTGGGGCTTTTTACCTATTATTATTTTCTTATTTTGCCCTTTTTATTGGAGGTAAACATGCTTTCAATGTGTCAGCTTTTCAACTAGTCAGTTTGAACTATGATGTCTTTCTTGTTGCGGGTAACAGTATTTAATTTTCAGAAGGTTGAGTCCCCCTCATTTCCATATCAGGGTTTAAAACTTTTTACTGATGTGTGAGCATTTCATACCGGTTACGTAGAGCATAGATTATTAGGGCAGGTATCTTGTTTTATCATAATGTTGATTGCATGTTCCCTATCTTGTAGGTGAACATCTGAAGATATGATCTGACATTACAAAATCAGTCATACTCCTGTAAAAGTTCATATACAGCTGAAAGTGGGTTTTTCAGTAACAATGCCTTTCCCATTGACTTTCTGTCATGAGGTATTAGGCTAATATTATACAGAATGGTATCAGTTTAACCACTTCAGGACTGTTTTTAATTGAAGAAATATTTAAAGAACACTTAATCTTGCAAATGTTAAACATTACTAAAGTTACAAAACTTTTACTTTCTCTCTTTAATGACAGTTTTGTAAGTTAATTAAAAGAGTAACTTGAAGTTGGTTAAAAGTGTAGAATAGTTATCCTTTTTCGGAGTTTCTTGAAACTAATCTTTGAAGCTGTGATGGAATGGGACAAATTATAAAAAATTAATTTGAAGGTTGATAATTTGTGAGCTCACACACTCACACACACACACACCCACACACACACACAGAGAGAGAGAGAGAGAGAGAGAGAGAGAGAGAGAGAGAGAGAGAGGACGAGAGAGAGAGAGATAGAGAGCTGAGGAATAGTAGCTGACAGCTTGGAGGGTGGCATTGAGTGTGTGGGATAGGGAAACACAGACACTGGAGTTCATACAGTACACGATGACAATGACTAGGAGGAGTAGATTGGGAGGGAGTGCAGACAGAGGAAGGGAAGACAACTGGTTAGAGAGTTTAAGTAGTGGGTCAGCAGAGACAGGGCAGGAGGATTTTGGAATGAATGTTGTAAGATTAACTCTCACTTATCTAGTTCTGAGAAACAGGTGCTGGAGGAAGGAGCCGGAAGGCATGGGCTGTGAAGCAGTCATTTAATTCAAGCACTTTCCCTTGCTGAATGGTTAACTTGGCCACAGTCTAATGATGGCCATTCACTCACATGGACAACTGGGCAGTGGTCATGTTTACAGAAAATGTTAATGGGACATGCCTGTGACAGGATTGTAATAGTAAATGCTGTATAGGTGAATCTGGGAGGTCTTGCCCCGGGGAACTCCACAGTGATATGGCCCATGTGACAAGGATTGGGAATGGAAGTAGCATAGGGATGGACCAGGATGATGTGTAGTATGGTTGAGCTATGGAATACCACTTTAGGAGGAGTGGGAAAGATTGTGGGTAGAATGTCCTTCACAAAGGCTTTCAAAGGCAGGCACTACCCCCCACACATAGACCACAAACAAATTTCCTCATAGATCCCTAATTCTCCACCATCTCCATAAACCAGCTGCAAAACAGCACTCCCTCAATAACCTAATATCATCCCAGACTGGAGCAACTGAACCATGTCCTTCATCAGGGCTACTACTATCTATCATTGTACTCTAAAATGATGGACTTCCTACTCACAATCCTTCCCACCCATCCTAAAGTGCTATTCCATCATCCACTCAACCTACACACCATTCTGGTCCATGCCTATTTCATACCCCACTCCCAACCCTTTGTCACAAGAGTCATATTCTCACTGAAAGCCCTGCTGCTAGACCAGCCTGATTCACAGACTCAGCACATCCTACTCTAGTCCTGTCACAGGTATATCCTATCTCATCCAAGGCAGAGCCATCTGTGAAAGCAGCATGTTGTAATTCATGTCATATACCAGCTCTGCTCCAATTTCTGCACAGCTTTTTACGTGGTCATGATCACCACCAGCTGTCCACCAGAATGAATGGCCACCACCAAACTGCAGTTAAGAGTAGAGTTGACAGAGCATGCTACTGAGCACAACATGCTTGATTTCTATGGCTGCTTCACAATCCATGTCCTCTAGATCCTCCTCCTCTGCACCCTCCCCCCCCCCCCCCCGCCCTCAGCCCCAACTTTTATGAACTACATAGACTGCTATTATCCTTGCAACACATTTTTTATTCCCCTAATCCCTGGGTCTCAGTCTTCAGTAACCTACTACCCACACACCCTCTACTGGATAGTCTCCGATTCTTCTGTCTTGCACCCCCTGCAAGTCCTCTCTTGCACATCATCATGTCCACCCCCAGCAGCTGAGTGGTCAGTGCAACAGAATGTCAATCCTAAGGGCCCGGGTTCGATTCCTGGCTGGTTCAGAGATTTTCTCCGCTCAGGGACTGGGTGTTGTGTTGTCCTAATCATCATCATTTCATCCTCGTTTATGCGCGAGTTGCCGAAGTGGTGTCAGATCGAAATATTTGCACCCGGTGAATGGCCTACTTTACAGGAGGCCCTAGTCACATGACATTTACATTTTACTTCATCATCATCATGCAGCACATGAAATTACCAGCTCCGGTGTCACATTCCTGTTTCATGCAACTGATGCCTCTCCCTCCCACATTCCTGTCTCACACACCTGCTGACTCTCTCCTAGCTGTCAGCTACCCTTACACAACCTTCCCTCACAATGCCTGCATCTTTTTTCCTTCTACCCACTCTAACTGATGCAACCCTCACCCAACTCTATCCAATGAATTGCAGTCATGGCACATTGCTTGTCTTCCTTACCAGAATTTGAAGATTGAAGTTTTAAGTTATTTGTTATTTGCATATTATATGATCTTACTTATCAAACACACTTGCATTGAAAATATTATCAGTATTTTTTAAGTAATATAAACTTATTTGCATTACTGTGACTGAATGGGGCAATAAAATTTACACTTTTTGGCTTTATTAAGAGGCATGTTTGCATTAAGTAAAGCTGTCATCAGTCTGAAGGTTATTTTGAACATCACAGATATTTAATAGACATGGTCCTGTTGGAGGTAGTGTGCCCTTGCCTTCCTCCTGATGTTTGATCTGACTTATCCAGCCAGGTATAAGATGACTTACATAACAGTACAACTCAGCATTTCTCCCGTCGACAAACATTTGCAGAGGTGAACAAATGATAACTGACAGCTAAAAATCCTAACATTGGTGAGGGATCAAATCTGAGGCCTTTGGATTTATAGTCTGGCATTTTACCACTGAGCCACATATGTTTACATATAGCATAACAATGAAATTTTACATTTAGGGAATACAAGTACTAAAGAATTTATCAAAAACAAAAATATGAGGTCTATCCAGAAAGTAACAGATATTTTGGTCTATCGCGGCAGTGGGCAGGATTACAGCCAACGCCTTGGTGCCTTAGTGTTCCTGCACTCAGTATGCATCCAATGATGGTAGAATGCGGTCTGTGTCCCTGCTAGTTTGCTTTATGTGATATGTTAAAATGTGTGCTGCAATAGAAAATCTCTCCACTTGTAAGGTGCATTCTGTGATTTTGTTGGTAAAAAACTGCAAATCAATTGAAATTTATCATGAACTTTGTGATGTGTATAGAAAATGAATAGTGAATGAAAACTGAATGAGCAGATGGTTCATTGACTTTAAAATGGCCACACCAATGTTCACAATAAGGACTCTAGTGGAAGGCCTATCCTTGTGACTGATGAACTGGTGATGAAAATCAATGATGACATTCGTGAAAATCATCATTCGACAGTTATGTAACTCTTACAACTTTTCCCCAAATTTCACAGAGTTTGGTGCATGAAACTGTGACAACAAAGCTTGGTTACCACAAATTTTGCACTATGTGGGTTCCCAAAATCATAACAGAAGACCACAAAAAACAGACTGGCTGCATCACTGACCTCCCTTGAAGATTACGAAAAAAAAAAAAAAAAATGTAACAAAGCTACTGATTGTGTCATGACTGACAATGAGACTTGGGTGAAGTATGTCAATTGTGAAACAAAAATGAAGTCGGTGGAATGGGGCACACAAACTCTCCCAAGAAACCATGAAAATGTTAGCAAATGCTGTCAGCAGAAAAGATCAAGGCTACTGTGTTTTGGCATTCCAAGGGAGTGATTCTTGTTGATTTCTTTGAATGTGGCACAACAGTTGACTCAGGGAGGTATTGTCAAAATATTTAAGGTGGGTGATACAAAAAAAGCATCTCAGGAAACATTTAAAGCAGAGAAGTTCTGTTTCTTCATAACTCACATTCACTCTCAGCCAATCTTACCTGATGATTCCTGTAGGGTTTTGGATGGGAGGTGTTTGATCAACCACCACACAGCCTCTGTTTGGTGCTTAGTGACTACTACCTCTTCCCAAGAATGAAGATACAGCTCACTACACGACTCTTCACAACTGATGTCGAACTGCACGTGAGTGTAAACCAGTGGCTGCAATTGCAGGCAGAAATTCTACAGATATTGTATTGAAAAATTTATGCCATGGTACAATAAGTGCACAATCTGAATAGTGATTTTGTAGAAAATACCTTAAGAGTGTACCTTTAAAATGTGTAGACTAAAATTTGGTTTTTCTATATTGTTACTTTTTATTTCAAAACATCTGTTACTTTATGGATAGCCTTCATACATACAATTAACCACAGAATACTGTAGAAAACTTGTCTTCTGGACCTGTTTTCCAAGAGCTTGTTTTCTTATTGGCAGTTTCCTAGGTTTATATCTTCAATAACAAAGAAATTACGGTTTCGTCATGTGTATCTTATACAGAGTGGGAAACTTTGAACAGTTGCAACAAGTTTACCCTTATCAAGAAATTCTCTTGGTAAGTTTGGTTTCACTTTGATGGAATGACCCAAAAGGTTTACACCAGGTGAAGTGTAGGTGGGCGGAATAGCTCCACTTGCTATAATTACACTCCTTAAATACTGGTTTTTTCTTTCATGTTTTCTGTTCTACACACTGTGCTGAGTGGTCATCTTGTTTTTGGAAGTTGGAAAACCTATCACTTGTAATATGCAGCACTTTCCTTGTAAGTGGTGCTGCCTTGTGTCTGGTATCACAGCCCAAGGCCTACAGCAGCATAGGACATGTTCTTTCCTCTTGTGGTATTCAGAAGTGGGGAGCTTGCCAGATATATTGGGCATTTTCTGTAATTGGGTGATTGTTTGTCTTTGCCTTGTGCCCACGAGCCATGAGGTAGATTTCATAGTGGCAGCCTTTTGATCACGGCACAGTTATGTGATATACCATGTGGCACTTTCCTAACAGGCATATGTTCTTAGAGGTTACTCCAAGATTTGACAATGATCATTCACACTAGCTTCCTGCAGTTATTGATCAGAATGCCAATGTTGTGTTGCTTTGAATGTGGTTTAGTGTGTGCTCCTGTACAATTGACATCACAGATTTGGTATTTGGATTTTCTCCTGCATGTTTCCACATTAACATGTTGTTGTTAAGTTGGAGACATTTATCTCTTCTTTATGTGCAAAACTGTTGTGGAGTCCATGAGTTTTAGCTGCTGGTCTAATATCCTGTTCTGTCAGTAGTAATTTTGGAATCTTGTACTGACTTATTATAAGAGAAGTGCACTATTCATGCAGACATTTGAGTGATGTCAAGTGAAGCTGGTGCACCATAGAGAGAACTTGATTTGTAAGTCACCTGTGTTTTATTGCAGTAAGCATTGATTCACAACTTTTCTGAGTGTTTGGTTGAGTTAAAACCAGTATTGACACATAAGCTTAATCATATCATAGTCAGGCTGTATGGTTTATATAGACTGATGATGTGAGCTGTGCTGGAATAGAATCAGAGCAAACTTTGAGTTGCACTGTGAGCATTTGGCTGCTCAGCCTAGAATTTCTGGAATGCTCTCAAATGCACACACTTTTGGTGTTACCTGATCCGCATCATTTTCACTCTGTTATTGCATTGTGAATGACTGAGGAGCACTTGTATTAGTGACCTTAATTGCATTTGGTGCACACACTGGTTCCTCTGTACTCAACTATAACCCAGATTGGAACTCTGTGGATGTAGACTTGTTGTTGTTTTTGTGTTCTGGTAATGCATGATGAACACCATAAGGTGCTGAAACTTATTTTAGAGGGTTAAGCATGGCAATCACAGTTTTGCAGTTCACCATATTGCCCACAATGTGTGCCTTGAGCTACATCCCTGCCTATGGGCAAGCTACTGCTGTACACTGGTGCTACTTTGTGTTAACTGGGCTTGCCTCTAATGATAAGGAGCTAATCCACACCAAGAATTAAGATTTAAATTAACCTACAGCTGGTGCCAGTAGAATAAAAGGGTTAGCTCCCATTAGTTATAAGTTATGAGGTATCATAGGAGCTAACGTTTTAGTTTAAATTACAGTATAGACATTAAGATCAGACAGGTTCAAAGACAGCTCTATATGGGCAGTAGTTTGAGTATAATTGAATGCATTGCCTCTAGCTTGTTTGTTCTAAAAATTATTACTGCTAACTTGGGGTTTGACAGTGTATGTTATGTGTGTAATGAATCTTCCATGTGGTTGGTGTCCCAGTCCCAAGACCCATGGTGCCCTCCATAATTAAGGTTGGAACCTAAAGTTCATTCATTGAATAATTCATTCAACTGTCATGCGGGAGTATTCTGCTAATCCAAAATTTTGGCCTTTAAAGACTGTGTCTTTAACTTGCATCATATAACAAAGAATTATACCTGTGTTGGTTCCTTATTATTATTGTTATTAAAAAAAGCTTTTACTGAGATAAATAATTTTTAAAATCACTCAGTATCAAGCCTTGCATGAATTTCATAAAGTTTATGTAATTTAGGGAGTTTATAAACTAGTTCAATTTACTGTTTTATTGACTGCATTTTTAAAGCCCCAATCTGCCAGCTAGCTAAGCTGATAGAGGCAGATAGTGCTAGCTACCTAGCATACTAGCCAGTTTGGTTACTGCTACACAGCAAGGTAGTTATTGTTTCCATTTGCTTCTGCCCCAAATGCTCTGACAGTCACTCTGTTCACAGTGCTACTGTTGTGCTGCCCAAGTTGAACTGAGGTCCAGTGCCTGGTGTCTGGCCCACTTTCAGGGACATCGTGGGTTTGAGATGTGGGACTTGACAGTCACTTTGGAATTGGAATTTTGAAGATATAAAATTAAGAAAGAAAGGCAATTAATAAAGCAATTGTGACTCATCACAAGCTATTCTCAATTGAAAAAGTTTAGCACTCCACTCCAAAATCATGTTTTATTGGATTACAGACAACATAGTGCACATATACTAAAATAGATTAATTGTTATCCATGATATATGTTGTTGAACTTTGTTATTCAGTGTAGAGTTTTCAGATTACTGATTTTAACAGCATAATTAGATTTTGAGGAAACTATTTCTTTTGTGAAATATTCTAAATTTGTGGTTCATAAAACCTTGTGCTACACAGACTTATACCTGCTAACAGTTGTTTGTTTTAGGGTTAACACACCTTTTTTTGAATGCCCTCATTCTCCACTTTCTGATAAACATCCTCATTTCTCCAAAAACTATGTATTTAAAATAGTTAGCCTAATTCAAAGTTACTGTAGTCCAGAGTATTCAAATCTTAGAATGTAATCCTATCAAAACTACATTGTTTTATGTATAAGTGTAGGCTTCCGAGGCTGTTGTCATTGTCAATAAAATTCTTCTGGCTGTTGACCACATTGTCAGTATATAAAATTGTCCACTGTTTTGGCCACTATTGCTAGTAGCCCTGATTTTTCTGATTACAAAAATGTATACTTTTGTGGCGCCGATGAGGTCAACACCAGTATCAATCTAAGTATTGTCTTTGAACTAAGCTAAACATTACCTTTGTGTAGTTCTGCCATCCAGTTCTTTGTAAGCGTTACTTGTGTAAAGAGGTGAATAAATGAACTCCTGATTATAAGGTGTTGTTTGGTGTAACTGACCCGAGCATCCACCTCACTTTTATTAAAATAACATAATGTTTCATGAGATACTCAGCTTAGAAGATTCAACTTTCAAAAATTCTTGGGAGGTTTGGAAATCCCAGTGCACATCAAAACTTCCACTTCATAAAATAGTACCTGTCATTTTGCCATTTTAGTGGCTCTGAGCACTATGGGACTTAAAATCTATGGTCATCAGTCCCCTAGAACTTAGAACTACTTAAACCTAACTAACCTAAGGACATCACACAACACCCAGTCATCACAAAGCAGAGAAAATCCCTGACCCCGCCAGGAATCGTACCCGGGAACCCAGGCATGGGAAGCGAGAATGCTACCGCATGACCATGAGCTGTGGACTTTGCCATTTTCTTGGTTATACAGCTTATATTTAATATTTTCACTGCTGCTGATTTTCTGTGTTCCTTTGTTTTTGTTGTATTTTATATTGATATCTAAAACATGATTGTCTCACATTTTACCCATTTTGTAATTTCTGTACTATGTGCAACTTTATATAAGCATTGCATACAAAGCCAGAGTTAGTCAACATTTTGAAAGCATCCTGTAATATTCCATGTTAGTGATTTGAAGCCAAGTATGCAACCAGTGCAAAAACTATGTAATGTTCCATGTCAGCCAGTCATCATTTGATAATTATACTGTAATGTTCTCAATCACTGCAAAACAATGCAATTGATTATTGAGCAGTCAAAATATTAATTTTCTTTATTGTCACTTATGATAGTTTTATAAACCACTCTTAGATTATGTGAAGTGATGACCTTTTATAAATTAACTATCAAAATAATTAACTAAAAGTTGATTATCATAGGTTTAAATTAATAATTACAAATGAATTAAACAAGTAAACCTGTCTGTGTAGTGACATTAAGTCATTGTTTATTTTGAAAGAATCTATTAATTAGCTGAAGAGGACCTGTGAAGATGAATGTTGATAACATTTAAGAGGCACAAAAACAGTTCAGAAACTGTGCACAGTTTGTGAGCCAAATAAACCAATCCTTAATGACCTGATGAGAATGATTGAGGATCTCTATCTCTCCCTCTCTCTCTGTACTCTGTACTGTCTGAAGCTGAGAAGTGTGTATGTGACTGGATTGTTCCTGCAAGTGGGGCGACATGATCTGAATAGGATAGTATGCTGTTTTCTGGATCCAGTTTTGTGGATGCAACTATGTGAAAATTGTAACTGTGACTGATTTGACTTACCAAATTTATTTGCTACATGCTAATAGTATTCTAAATTGATTTTGCTTTGCTCTTTGAATATTGGAAATTGTCTCTGTTTTATTCTTTTAATTCAAATCCATTTGGTGGTGTCATCCTAGTTTATTAGCCTTCTGTATGCCTAGGAACTTCACACATTGGGTGTGTACCTATTGATCTATACTTTAGACATGAGTAACTTACTTTTATTCATTTATAAAAATGGTGGGAAATTGCCCCTAAAGGCGGAAGAATCAGCAATGATCAACGACATGAGAAGGCAATGGAAACCACTGCATTAAAGACACGTAACGTGTCTCCACAGGACATGTGGCCTGTATTTGAAGAAGTGTCATGATGATCTCTCCATTGGCAAAAGATCCCGGAATAGTCCCCCATTCTGATCTCCGGGAGGGAACTGCCAAGGGGGAGGTTACCATGAGAAAAAGATTGAACAATCAACGAAAGGGTAACGTTCTACGAGTCGGGGCGTGGAATGTCAGAAGCATGAACGTGGTAGGGAAACTAGAAAATCTGAAAAGGGAAATGCAAAGGCTCAATCTAGATATAGTAGGGGTCAGTGAAGTAATGTGGAAGGAAGACAAGGATTTCTGGTCAGATGAGTATCGGGTAATATCAACAGCAGCAGATGGTTCAAATGGTTCAAATGGCTCTGAGCACTATGGGACTTAACATCTATGGTCATCAGTCCCCTAGAACTTAGAACTACTTAAACCTAACTAACCTAAGGACATCACACAACACCCAGTCATCACGAGGCAGAGAAAATCCCTGACCCCGCAGGGAATCGAACCCGGGCGCAGGAAGCGAGAACGCTACCGCACGACCACGAGCTGCGGACAACAGCAGCAGAAAATGGTATAACAGGTGTAGGATTCGTTATGAATAGGAAGGTAGGGCAGAGGGTGTGTTACTGTGACCAGTTCAGTGACCGGGTTGTTCTAATCAGAATCGACAGCAGACCAACACCGACAACGATAGTTCAGGTATACATGCCGACGTCGCAAGCTGAAGATGAACAGATAGAGAAAGTGTATGAGGATACTGAAAGGGTAATGTAGTATGTAAATGGGGATGAAAATCTAATAGTCATGGGCGACTGGAATGCAGTTATAGGGGAAGGAGTAGAAGAAAAGGTTACAGGAGAATATGGGCTTGGGACAAGGAATGAAAGAGGAGAAACACTAATTGAGTTTTGTAACAAGTTTCAGCTAGTAATAGCGAATACCCTGTTCAAGAATCACAAGAGGAGGAGGTATACTTGGAAAAGGCCAGGAGATACGGGAAGATTTCAATTAGATTACATCATGGTCAGACAGAGATTCCGAAATCAGATACTGGCTTGTAAGGCGTACCCAGAAGCAGATCACAGTATAGTAGTGATGAAGAGTAGGCTGAAGTTCAAGACATTAGTCAGGAAGAATCAATATGCAAAGAAGTGGGATACGGGTTGGTTCAAATGGCTCTGAGCACTATGGGACTTAACTTCTAAGGTCATCAGTCCCCTAGAACTTAGAACTACTTAAACCTAACTAACCTAAGGACTTCACACACATCCATGCCCGAGGCAGGATTCAAACCTGCGACCGTAGCGGTCACGTGGTTCCAGACTGTAGCGCCTTTAACCGCTTGGCCACCTCGGCCGGCTGGGATACGGGAGTACTAAGGAATGACGAGATACGTTTGAAGTTCTCTAACGCTATAGATACAGCAATAAGGAATAGTGCAGTAGGTAGTACAGTTGAAGAGGAATGGACATCTCTAAAAAGGGCCATCACAGAAGTTGGGAAGGAAAACATAGGTACAATTCCGAAGACGGCAAGAGCTGACAAGTGCGAGAATTATCGCACACTCAGCTTAACAGCTCATGCATCGAAGCTGCTTACAAGAATAATATACAAAAGAATGGAAAAGAAAATTGAGAATGCGCTAGGTGACGATCAGTTTGGCTTTAGGAAACGTAAAGGGACGAGAGAGGCAATTCTGACTTTACGGCTAATAATGGAAGCAAGGCTAAAGAAAATGAAGACACTTTCATAGGATTTGTCGACCTGGAAAAAGCATTCGACAATATAAAATGGTGCAAGCTGTTCGAGATTCTGAAAAAAGTAGGGTTAAGCTATAGGGAGAGACGGGTCATATACAATATGTACAACAACCAAGAGGGAATAATAAGAGTGGACGATCAAGAACGAAGTGCTCGTATTAAGAATGGTGTAAGACAAGGCTGTAGCCTTTTGCCCCTACTCTTCAATCTGTACATCGAGGAAGCAATGATGGAAATAAAAGAAAGGTTCAGGAGTGGAATTAAAATACAAGGTGAAAGGATATCAGTGATATGATTCGCTGATGACATTGCTATCCTGAGTGAAAGTGAAGAAGAATTAAATGATCTGCTGAACGGAATGAACAGTCTAATGAGTACACAGTACGGTTTGAGAGTAAATCAGAGAAAGATGAAGGTAATGAGAAGTAGTAGAAATGAGAACAGCGAGAAACTTAACATCAGGACTGATGGTCACAAAGTCAATGAAGTTAAGGAATTCTGCTACCTAGGCTGTAAAATAACCAATGACGGATGGAGCAAGGAGGACATCAAAAGCAGACTCGCTATGGCAAAAAAGGCATTTCTGGCCAAGAGAAGTCTACTAATATCAAATACCGGCCTTAATTTGAGGAAGAAATTTCTGAGGATGTACGTATGGAGTACAGCATTGTATGGTAGTGAAATATGGACTGTGGGAAAACCGGAACAGAAGAGAATCGAAGCATTTGAGATGTGGTGCTATAGACAAATGTTGAAAATTAGGTGGGCTGATAAGGTAAGGAATGAGGAGGTTCTACGCAGAATCGGAGAGGAAAGGAATATGTGGAAAACACTGATAAGGAGAAGGGACAGGATGATAGGACATCTGCTAAGACATGAGAGAATGACTTCCATGGTACTAGAGGGAGCTGTAGAGGGTGCAAACTGTAGAGGAAGACAGAGATTGGAATACGTCAAGCAAATAATTGAGGACGTAGGTTGCAAGTGCTACTCTGAGATGAAGAGGTTAGCACAGGAAAGGAATTCGTGGCGGGCCACATCAAACCAGTCAATAGACTGATGACAAAAAAAAAAAAACTACATAATACACAGTCCAGTGACATTAATTAATGTGGCTGGATAATGTATGAGCCTTTGCATGAGTAAGATTCAGCTGTTTGCTACAAACTGGTTGTAAGCCTGTTTATTGTTCTTCTGGCTATTTCTGGTATGGGTGTGTTTGAGCCCTGTATGAGCAAGCCTATGCTTGTGTTCACAGCAAAAATTACAGTTTCTTAAGAGGCCTCAATGTCCTTGGTAAACTGTTCATGTAGATCAAGAACAGGAACAGGCCAAACAATGAACCTTGTGAGACATCATGGTTAAATTTAGTTTTATTCCTGTTGTATCATTTGTTAAGATGACCCATTGTTTCTATTGTTATGATGTGACACCAACCACACATGGGGCATCCTTTCAGTTCCATAACATTTTGTATTTTTTGCTATAAAATTATGGTACACAAAATGGAGGGCCTTGTTAGTGTCTCAGAAACGTCAACAATCTGTTAGAACAGGGTTTGTGAGGTCTTATGTTGCTTTCTCTGTAAAGGAACATTTATGGATTTCAAGTGGAAGTGGTGTCCAGAAACAAGCTGAAGAGTTCTTGCCTTCCCCCCCACCCCCCCCCCCCCACCCCGTCCCGGTGAAACTATCAAAACTTCCTCCCCCCTGCCCTGAAAAACTACTTTTCAACAACTCTTTCTATGCTTATTTAGAAATTTTTAATCTTAGGGGCATATGTAATGACAAGAAGAACAGCAAAACCAACTGTCCAATACTTTAACATGGGTCAAAGTTTCATTCACACTGTAATAGCTACAAAATACGTAATATAGAAGTAAGGTCAAATTTCAATGGTCTTATAGCACCAGTATTTTCCATTTGAGAAGCACAATACCTACTACAATATTATGTAGCATCCAACATAGGAAATGTTTGTGATAAACAATATCATTGCTGTCATACTTATGTGTTGTCTAATTCTGTATTATCTATGTGTATCATAAACTGTATTGTCTATGTGTATCATAAACTGTATTAAACACATGTATGGTAAATTTTATTAACAAAGTCATACATATTTATGCTCCCCCCATGAACCATTGATCTTGCAAATGAGGAGTGGATTATGTGCCTCAATGATACAAATAGGCACAACCACAACAGGGGGATATCTGTGGAGAGGCCAGACTGATTCGTGATTCTTGATGAACAGTATCAGCATTTTCAGCAGTAGCATGGGCAGTAGTGTGGATGATTGACTGATCAGGTCTTCTACATCTACATCTATATTTATACTCTGCAAGCCACTCAAAGGTGTGTGGCAGAGGGCACTTAATGTGCCACTGTCATTACCTCCATTTCCTGTTCCAGTCGCGTATGATTCGCAGGAAGGACGACTGCTGGAAGGCCTCCGTGCGCACTCGAATCTCTCTAATTTTACATTTGTGATCTCCTCAGGAGTTATAAGTAGGGGGAAGCAATATATTTGATACCTCATCCAGAAACGCACCCTCTTGAAATCTGAGCAGCAAGCTACACCGTGATGCAGAGTGCCTCTCTTGCAGAGTCTGCCACTTCAGTTTGCTAAACATCTCCGTAACGCTATCATGCTTACCAAAGAACCCTGTGACAAAACGCGCTGCTCTTCTTTTGGATCTTCTCTATCTCCTCTGTCAACCCGACCTGGTACGGATCCCACTCTGATGAACAGTACTCAAGTATAGGTCAAACGAGTGTTTTGTAAGCCACCTCCTTTGTTGATGGACTACATTTTCTAAAGACTCTCCCAATGAATCTCAACCTGGCACATGCCTTACCAACTGTTTATTTTATATGATCATTCCACTGCAAATTGTCCTGTAAGCATACTCCCAGATATTTTACAGAAGTATCTGCTACCAGTGCTTGCTTCCCTATCATATAATCATACAATAAAGTATCCTTCTTTCTATGTATTCACAATACATTACATTTGTCTATGTTAAGGGTCAGTTACCACTCCCTGCACCAAACGCCTATCCGCTGCAGATCTTCCTGCGTTTCGCTGCAATTTTCTAATGATGCAACTTCTCTGTATACTACAGCGTCATCCACAAAAAGCTTCATGGAATTTCCGACACTATCTACTGGGTAATTTATATATATATTGTGAAAAGTAATAGTCCCACAACACTCCCCTGTGGCATGCCAGAGGTTACTTTAACATCTGTAGACGTCTCTCCATTGAGAACAACATGCTGTGTTCTGTTTGCTAAAAACTCTTCAATCCAGCCACACAGCTGGTCTGATATTCCGTAGGTTCTTACTTTGTTTATCAGGCGACAGTGTGGAACTGTATCAAATGCCTTCCAGAAGTCAAGGAAAATGGCATCTACCTGGGAGCTTGTATCTAATATTTTCTGGGTCTCATGAACAAATAAAGCAAGTTGGGTCTTGCACGATCACTGATTCCGGAATCCATGTTGATTGCTACAGAGTAGATTCTGGGTTTCCAGAAATGACATGATACGTGAGCAAAAAACTTGTTCTAAAATTCTACAACAGATTGATGTCAGTGATATAGGCCTATAGTTTTGCGCATCTGCTCGACAACCCTTCTTGAAAACTGCAACTACCTGTGCTCATTTCCAATCATTCGGAACCTTCCGTTTCTCTAGAGTCTAGAGACTTGCGGTACTAGGCTGTTAGAAGGGGGGCAAGTTCTTTCACATACTCTGTGTAGAATCGTATTTGTATCCCATCAGGTCCAGTGGACTTTCTCTGTTGAGTGATTTCAGTTGCTTTTTTATTCCTTGGACACTTATTTCAATGTCAGCCATTTTTTTGTTCATGCGAGGATTTAGA
The DNA here is from genome assembly GCF_023864275.1 of Schistocerca cancellata. NCBI lineage: Eukaryota > Metazoa > Arthropoda > Insecta > Orthoptera > Acrididae > Schistocerca > Schistocerca cancellata. Next base: position 467,231,622 of record NC_064631.1, on the reverse strand, counting down.
GAAGGAACTACAGTGTGGTCTTCCTCTGTGAAACAGCTTTTGAAAAAGGTTTTAGTATTTCAGCTTTACGTGTGTCATCCTCTGTTTCAATGCCATTATCATCCCAGTGTGTCTGGATATGCTTTTTCGATCCACTTACTGATTTACCGTAAGACCAGAACTTCCTAGGATTTTCTAACAAGTTGGTACATAGAATTTTACTTTCAAATTCACTGAACGCTTCACGCATAGCCCTCCTTATGCTAACTTTGATATTGTTTAGCTTCTGTTTGTCTGAGAGGTTTTGGTTGCATTTAAATTTGCAGTGAAGCTCTCTTTACTTTCGCAGTAGTTTCCTAACTTTGTTGCTGAACCACGGTGGGTTTTTCCCGTCCCTCACAGTTTTATGTACCTGTCTAAAATGCATTTTATGATTGCCTTGAACTTTTTCCATAAACACTCAACATTGTCAGTGTCGGAACAGAAATTTTCATTTTGATCTGTTAGGTAGTCCGAAATCTGCCTCCTATTACTCTTGCTAAACAGATAAACCTTCCTCCCTTTTTTTTTGTATTCCTCTTTACTTCCATATTCAGGGATGCTGCAACGGCCTTATGATCACTGATTCCCTGTTTTGCACTTACAGAGTCGAAAAGTTCGGGCCTGTTTGTTATCAGTAGGTCCAAGATATTATCTCCATGAGTCGGTTCTCTGTGTAATTGCTCCAGGTAATTTTTGGATAATGCACTCAGTATAATGTCACTCGATGCTCTGTCCCTACTACCCGTCCTAAACATCTGTGTCCCAGTCTATATCTGGAAAATTGAAATCTCCACCTAAGACTATAACATGCTGAGGAAATTTATGTGAAATGTTTTCCAGATTTTCTCTCAGTTGTTCTGCCACTAATGCTGCTGAGTCGGGAGGTTGGTAAAAGGAGCCAATTATTAACCTTGCTCGGTTGTTGAGTATAACCTCCACCCATAATAATTCACAGGAATTTTCCACTTCTATTTCACTACAGGATAAACTACTGCTAACAGCGACAAACACACCGCCACTGATTGCATGCAATCTATCCTTTCTAAACACCGTCTGTGCATTTGTAAAAATTTCGGCAGAATTTATCTCTGGCATCAACCAGCTTTCCATACCTATAACAATTTCAGCTTTAGTGATTTCTATCAGGACTTGAAGTTCCGGTACTTTACCAACACAGCTACGACAGTTTACAATTACAATACCGATTGCTGTTTGGTCCCCGCATGTCCTGACTGCCCCACACCCTTTGAGGCTGTTGCCCTATCTGTACTTGCCCAAGGCCATCTAACCTAAAAAACCAAACAGTCCATGCCACACAACCCCTGCTACCCGTGTAGCCACCTGCTGTGTGTAGTGGACTCCTGATCTGTCCAGCGGAACCCGAAACCCCACCACCCTATGGTGCAAGTCGAGGGATCTGCAGCCCACACAGTCGCAAAACCATCTCAGCCTCTGATTCAGACCCTCCACTCTGCTCTGTACCAAAGGTCTACAGTCAGTTCTGTCGATGATGCTGCAGATGGTGAGCTCTGCTTTCATCCCACTAGTGAGACTGGCAGTGTTCACCAAATCAGATAGCCGCCGGAAGCCAGAGAGGATTTCCTCTGATCCATAGCGACACACATCATTGATGCTGACGTGAGTGACCACCTGCAGATGGGTGCACCCTGTACCCTTCATGGCATGCGGAAGGACCCTTTCCACATCTGGAATGACTCCCCCCAGTATGCACACGGAGTGCACATTGGTTTTCCTCCCCTACCTTGCAGGTCTTGTAACATATCCAACATGGCCTTGCTGTGCTGGTACTGTAACAGCTGAAAGCAAAGGGAAACTGCTCTGTTATTTTCTTGCTGATGGTATGCAGCTCTGCAGAACTACAGATTAAAACTGAAGAATTTTTTTTTAAAAAAAGGTAGGAAATTAAGGAGATGGGACCTGGATAAATCAAAGGAACTGGGTCTGTTGAGGGTTTCAGAGGGAGCACTAGGTATGAGTGGAGTGAAATAGGGGACACTATTGCAATAGAAGTTGTATGTGTAGCTTTGAGAGACAAAACAGGGAAGCCAGCAGAGGAACTAGGCTAAAATGACAAGGCCTATTAGAAATCCCTGAATATCACAGGAGATATGATTGACAAAAGAGATATGATTGATGAAAGATGAAAAAATAAAAATGCAGCTAATAAACCATGCAAAAAGGAATACAGATTACTAAAAATTGAGATTGACTGAAAGGGCAAAATGGCCAAGCAGGAAGAGTTAGAGGACAAATGCAAGGCTTCAGAAGCATGCGAATACAGAGGAAAAATAGATGCTGCTTATAGATAAACTAATGAGACTTTTGGAAATCAGAGAAACAACTATATGAATATCAAGAGCTGAAATGGCAAGACAGTACTAAGCAAAGATGGGAAATCTGAATTGTGGAAGAAATATATAGAGGGTCTATAAAAGGGAAACAAACTTGAGGACAGTGGTATAGAAAGAGAAGAGGAAGCAGGTGAAGATATGGGAGGTATAATACTGCAAGAATTTGACATAGCACTCAAAGCCATAAGTAGGTACAAAGGCCCATTGAATAAATGGCATACCCCAGAGATATTGACATCCTTGGGAAAGCCAACCATGACAGAATTGTTCTACCTGGCCTGCAAGATATATGAATCAGTCAAAATACCCTCAGACTACAGAAAGACTGAAATAATTCCAAATCCAAAGAAGACAAATGCTGAAAGGTGTAAATATTAGCCCTAATAAACCACCAGTTCACTATGTCATGGTTGCAAAATATTGACACAAATTATCAATACAAGAATGAAACCACTGGTACAAATCAACCTCAGTGAAGACCTATTTGGGTTCTAGAGAAATGTAGGCCCATGCGAAGTAATATTGACTCCGTGACTTACCTGAGGAGAGTGACCGAAGAAAGGCAAACTTAGATTTATAGCATTTGTTCATTTAATGAAACTTTTGGCAATGTTGCCTGGACTATACTTTCCAAAATTTTGAAGGTAGCTGGGAAAAATACAGGGAGCAAAAGATTATTTACCAACTGTACAAAAACCAGAGTGCAGTAATTACAGTCAAAGGATATGAAAGGGAGACACTGATGGCAAAGGGAGTGAGACATTGGTGTAACTTATCCCCATGTTATTCAGTCTGTACACACAGTAAAGGAAACCAAGGAGAAATTTGGAAAGGGAATTGGAGTTCAGAGAGAAGTGTTTAGGTTTGCCAATTACATTGTAATCATGCCACTAATGCCCAGGCACTTGGAAAATCAATTAAATGAAATAGACAGACTCTTGAAAAGATGTTGTAAGGTAAATGTCAACAACACTAAAACAAGGCTAGACCTAGTGGAATGTACTCAAGTTAAATTGGGTGACGCAGAGGGTATTAGATTAAGATATGAGACACTAAAGTGATAGTAGAATTCTGCTATTTGTGGAGCAAAATAACTGACAATAGACAAAATAAAGATGATATCAATTCATACTGGCAACAACAAGAGAAGTGTTTCTGAAAGAGAGAAATTCATTATCATCAAATGTGTTAGGAAGTCTTTCCTGAAGACATTTGTTGGGAGTATAGCATTGCACAGTTGTTTAACATAGATGATAAACAGTTCAGATTATAAGAGAAAGAAGCATTGGAAATATGGTGCTACAAAAGAAAGCTGAGGATTACTTGGGTTGACCATGCATACATACATACATTAATCCTTGTTCTATAGATAATGAATACAACATTTCATAATGATGTGGAATATGTCACTTTAACTTTTCTTTACACAAAATAATTAGTTAATTAATTTTTTTTACAGTTACTACTTCATATCTAAGAATTCATCTATCGAGTAAAAGGAGTTGTCATCAGAAATTCTTTCAATTTGCTTTTAAATGTTGGTTGGCTATCTGTCAGACTTTTAATACTATTTGGCAAATCACTGAAGATTTTTGTGGCAGCATAATTCACCCCTTCCTGTGCCAAAGTGAGATTTCATCAGAATAGTGAGTATCATCCTTTCTTCTAGTGTTGTAGCTATGCACTTGGCTGTTATTTTTGAATTGGGACAGGTTATTAATGACAAATTTCGTAAGTGAATATATTTATTGCAAAGGTAGTGTGAATGTCCTGGGTTCCTTAAATAAATGTCTGCAAGGTGATCTCCAGCTAGTGGGCTCCAGCTGTTATTCTGATTACACAGTTTTGTGCAATGAATACTTTCTCTTTTAATGATGAATTGCCCCAAAATATAATGCCATATGAACGCAGTGAATGAAAATAGGCATAGTAAGCTAATTTACTGAAATGTTTATCACCAAAATATGCAGTAACCCTGATAGCATAAGTAGCTGAACCTAACTGTTTCAGCAGATCATCTATGTGTTTCTTCCAATTCAATTTCTCATCAATGCACACACCCAGAAATTTTGAGTATTTTGCCTTAGCAACAGACTTCTATTCATAATCTATATTTATCAATGGTGTTATGCCATTTGCTGTACAGAATTGTATAAACAGCGTTTTCTCAAAATTTAGTGAGAGTCCATTTGCACAGATTCACTTAATAATTTTCTGAAAGACATTATCTACAATTTCCTCAGCTGATTCTTGCCTCTTGGGTGTGATTACTATACTTGTATCATCAGCAAAAAGAACTAGCTTTGCATCTTCATGAAGTCGTTAATACACATTAAGAACAATAAGGGACCCAAGAGTGAACCCTGTGGGACACCATTCTTGCTACCTCTAAGTTTGAGGACTCTGCTGGTTTTTGCATACTATCTGTACTGTTAATTTCAACCTTCTGCATTCTTCCAGGTAAGTATGAATTAAACGATTTGTGCACTGTCCCACTCATACCACAATACTTAAGCTTTTCTGGAAGAATGATTTACACAATCAAATGCCTTTGAGAAATCACAAAATATCCCAATGGGTGATGTTCAGTTATTCAATGCATTTAATATTTGATCAGTGAAAGCATAAATAGCATTTTCTGTTGAAAAGCCTTTCTGAAAACCAAACTGAATACTTTCATATGAGCTTTTACTTTCGAGTGAATTTATTATTTTCCTAACTACAGTAGGAGAAGAGGGTTGAATTTAAATTTTATCAAATTGCATAGGTACTTCCTCTTACATATACTGCCTTGCATTTTCTAATGAATAGCTGGATCCTATTTTCTCTACAACACTTAACAAAATGATTATTGTGTTTGATAGAAACAAAGTCTTACTGTGCTCTCGGTTGCTCTGTTTCCCTTTTCACAGTATTCCAAATTATTTTAATTTCATTATCAGATGTGCTGATTTCAGACACAATGCACATACTTCTGAACTTTTTAATAACTTTTCTTAATACAGTGCCGTAGTTTTTATAATCTTTCACTGTTTCGGGATCATTACTCCTTCTAGCAATGAGATACATTTCCCTTTTCTGTTTACAAGATATTTTTATCCCTTTAGTAAGACATGGCTTTTTACATGGTTTCTTACAATTATATTTCACTGTTTTCTTAGGGAAACTGTTTTCAAATGTACTCACAAAGGTATCATGAAGTAGATTAAATTTTAAATTAGCATGATGTTTCCTGTACATCTCTTCCCAGTCTATGTGTTGCAATTTTCCCTAAAATTTTGAATTGTTAAATCATTAATGGAACACGCTATTTTGGAGGACTGTTTTGCATTACTGTATGGAGCTATATCGTTTACTGTAACTAGCTGTGCTTCATGATCTCACAGACGATTCTTAACAGGAAAAGTTTTTATTTGATTAAATTTATCTTGGTCTATGAAAACGTTATCTATCAGTGTGCTGCTTTCCTGTACCACCTGAGTAGGAAAATCAATAACTGATGTCAAATTGAAAGAACCAAGTAATACTTCAAGGTCAGGCTTTTTATTGGATTCTTTCAGAAAATCTACGTTGATATTCCCACGAACAAGAATTTGCTTTCCTTTGCCTGACAGGTACCACAACAAAGAATCCAAGTTTTTAAAAAATAGTGGAAAATTTCCCAATGGGGACACATACATGGCTACAATTATAAAATTGTCATTATTTAGTGTAAGCTCACATGCATATGCTTCTATATGTTGCTCTATGCAAAATTTTTTAGTTTCCAAATTTTGCACACTGTTACTGATTTTAACATACATGGCAACTTCTCCTCTCTCCATAGTTTCTCTACTTACAAGTGCTGAAAGCTTATATCCACCTACATTTACCATTTCCATACCTGTGACTATATGATGTTCAGATAGGCATAGTACATCTATTCCATCTCCAGTTTCTAAATCTTCTAAACAAACAAGAAGCTCATCTACTTTGTATTTTAATCCCTTGATATTCTGATGCAATATATTAATATTATTTTTCATGTACTTTTATGTGAATCTTGTGATATACTAACATTATTTTTCACTGTACTGTTATGAGAATCTTGTGATATTTTCACATCTCTAGTACCTACTTGTCTGGTATTTTCACTAAGCTTAATTTCAATCAATGTAGGAATATTGGACATTGATCTAAGCTTAAGAAAGTACTCCCATGAGTTTTGGTGCCCCCGCCCCCCTTGAAGATTTTGCTATCACCCCAGCCAGTTTACCCTTCCCTTGGGATGCAGGCCATGTCTTGTGAAGTCCCACCTACCAATACCATCAACAGGAACCATACCTATGCCTGACAAAGTAGCTGCTCAAAGCAGCTGATCTAGCTCCATATTGACCCTCCTGACAGAGCTGTTCAATTGGGGCCAGTCATACTGCATGAAAGCAGGAACCAAGCCAGTTGAGGTGGTACTAAATAGAACTGGGGGGAAAAATTCGTAGCACATTTTGACTGGAAGAAGGGATTGGTTGATAGGCCACATACTGAAGCATCAAGGAAATCATCAATTTCGTAATGGAAAGAAGTGTGGGGAGTTAGGTTCAAGTGGATGTAGTTTGCAAGGCACTTGCGCAAGATAGAGTAGCATGGAGAGTTGCAGCAAACCTGCCTTTTGTCTGAAGACAGCAACGATGACATGGTTTTACAGCCAAACTCTCTATTGTCCACAGCAACCAATTGTGATAAGTGTATTAATATTATACAGGGTTTAAAGGGTACAAATGCAGACATTTTTGTATGTGGTAAGCATATCAGTATGTTGCTTGCGTTTTCTGTGTGTCGAACAGTCTTCCCACAAACACTTTACTAACTTCACGACCGGATGATTTCTGCAGTCGTACTGTACCACTAAATGGGATACGCTTGTGGAGTGCAGACTCACCATTTTGTGTACTAGTGCTCACACTCTGCCCAAGGGAAAATACATTAATGGCTTGCCTTTGCCGCATATACTTCGAGGTATTAACCAGTCTAAAATATATGGAGCAATAAAACTTGTAATTGTTCACAACACTGTCCTCAGTCACCAATAGAAACCATTTTAATGATAGACGTATGGTCGGTTTGATGTTACTTTACAGTGCTACTTGCACGAAAAGCCAATGTGACAACAATGCGCTTTTGCAGCCGCGGGGCGAGGAAAAGACTACCTTTCGTAAGCAGAAGACAAGAAAACGTGGGGTAGAACTCATGTACCTCTCCAAGTCAATCTCTATATAGAAAAGGAAATTCCCTGACTGACTCTTCATCGTCCTGCCCAAGTCGCTAAGGATAGAGACTTGAAATTTGGAGAGGGTGTTGATCTTAACTGTAGGCATCGTTTAAGAACAGATTTTTCAAAATCCCACCCTTACGGGGGTGAAATAGGTGATAAAATGCATCTGAAAATACGCCGGTATTAAAACTAGAACTACGTTGGTTTATACTTGGCTTCTAGGTTAGGAAAAAAAAGTGTTTCAATGTTTTGGAAATTCAATCCCTAAGGTGTTAAGTAGGGAATGAAAATTTGTGTGATATTATTTCATTGCACTAAAATATTTTTAAAGGTAAATCTGTCAAAATTGGTATTTGATCTTTCGCTTAGAAATAAAGAAATACGTGTTAGGGAGTAAAAGTTTGTATAGAAATGCCGCCATAGGAACTAAAAGGGCAGGATTAACAAAAACCTCTGACTTCAGCTACCAAATTCACTTTTTGATCAGAAGTACATTCGGTAAAGACCTTGCTTCTATGGCCTTAACTAGCGTGAAGAGTTTAGTAGATTATGCAATTTGTGAACTAAATCAAAGGAAGCTATTTAACAGTCACCACGACAATAGGCTATGTCAGAATTGCATAAAAAAGATACGGCTCTTTAATAAATTAAAGTTTCAGTGGGCCTGATATGTATTTAAAAATTATTTTTATTGTAATTAGTAAGCAAACGTAAGCGAAGCAGTGTGCACTAAGCTAGTTCTCAAATAAACCTTCTCTGTGCTTGCGCTCTTTGCCTAGCTCGCCACACACAGACGATACGATCGTGCTGCTGTGTTATTCTCAAAAAGATCGTTTAGTACCTGTTGTTACCTCGTTTTTCAAAATATTTCGAGGTACAACAAAAAATAAGCTTGTGAGCTGGCGGCAACTGTTATTAGTTTCACACACGAGAGAGAGAGAGAGAGAGAGAGAGAGAGAGAGAGAGAGAGTTGATCATAGCTCCAACGAGATAGTAATAGGCCTGTTATAATAGAGTGAGAAATGTAACATATTTCTTTTCATTGTTTGCATACGATTTTATATGGCATGAGATCCGTAGTCTATAGTATATCTTTCCAGTAGCAGTCCTTGTAGCTATATTTGACTATTTATTGGACAACAATGGGAAAATAAAGGTGACAAATAATGTACCAGTACGGTTATAGATGGACAGAAATATTAATAGACTTGTGAGTAGAACAGTCCATTTAGTACCTTATAAACACTGCATTTTCTGCGTGCAAGGATATCAAGAACTGGGTGAGAGGAGTGTTCTGAGCGATACTTTGAGTAAAAGCAGGCTAACCTAGACAAAATACAAGGAGAAAAAAAAGGTCTGAAGGAAGTTATGTACAACACGTTTGTATTGCGGTATTTGTTAATGGTTTTCAAGTATTACTGGAATGTACAGTCAAGAAAGAAAGAGAAACACTTGGAGCGGTTAGTGTCAATGGATGCTGGAGACAGCATACCAAATTTGAATGCCTTGTCTTTGTCGGTTTAATTTGTCATAATCTGAGCTCTAGATATGATTAGAGATTATTATCATACCTAGCTGATGAAATTTCAACTGTGGCTGTCACATCCACACCAGTTCCCGACACCAATCTTTTATCTCATTCACCGAGTGTAAATCACTTTCCCTAGTCTCTCTGGTTGAAGATAAAGGCTTTAGCGCGCGTTGTCTGAGGATTATTATGGTGTTCACGACCTGCAGAAGGGAATTTTACCAGCGGCCGAGGGAACATCGGCACTTATTAAGATTGGTTGCATTGCCTCCCCCTGCCTCGTCTTGAGAAGCGCGGGGTAGGGCCACCTGTGCACAGCGCGAACTGCGAGCGGACATTAACTACCCATAAAACCCCCTCCTGGCGTCCGCCTCTTCAAAAACCAATTTGCTTCCCTGTGTTTTATGGATTTAATTTCTCCGTTTACGATCGCAGGCTAAGCCAGTGCCCGAACGCAATTTAGAACAATAAGCGCCCGGACCGCATCTAGTGTAGCTCTGGCTTTAGTGGTCGATAAATCAGGATTGCCAGTTTAGGGCTTGAGGTGGCTCTCCCGAGACCAGACGGGTGAGCACCTTGGACAGCCACCAGCTCAGGCGGAACTTGGAATGCAGTGCTCTACCAGAATGTGTGTTTCAATTCCTGTTTCACCCTCGAAGGCAGATAAAAAACTTTGCAAAAAAGACTAACTTTTAGAAACTTCAGCATACTTTATACTGTTCCAACAAGAACCATTTTCGATTCTACGGATCGTTTTATCGTGTTGGTTAGGGAACGAGACAGCTGCAGACATAACCAACGACTTTTAAAATGTGAGTTGGGCTGACTGAAGTACTACGGTATATTAAGAAACAACCGCCTCACATATTTGATCTTATGTAAGACAGAGCTAAAGATCTGCACAAAGTTTCCAAACGTTTACTGACGATTTCTACCTCTAGCACTGAGAGCAAATATCTCGAACGTTTTACCAAAATAATTTCTTTGTATGTTGGATTTAAGTTTTTCGTAAATGCAAAAGCTTAAGTTGAGACCTTTATTAACACTTACCTGTAGAGAGATTCTGCCTATATAATGACCATTTAAGTGATGAAAATCGACAGGGGTCACGGAGATACAACGAACAGGAGATGTCGCATCTGTAGAATGTCTTAATTAATATCGTTCGTGCGGCAAATGTTTACAGAGAATATGGTGCAACGTTTGTTTCCAGTCGGCATTTGTCTTTCCTCCTCGTCTTCCTATTTCGATGAAGATTCACTTTGAAAAATTAAACTTCTTACTTCTACGTGAGATTCTATGGCTTCGTATCGAGGTGACTTAGTTGCTGTTACCTGAGTCCAAGATAAGTTACTGAATGAATGCTATATCGTCTATAGATCTATTTCCATTAGTTTTAACCATTTTCAGATGAAAATATACAAAGTTCAGAGACTAATGTGAGCAAGGCCTACAGTTGACTGTCAATAGTTCTAAATTTAATGATTCGGAAAAATGTGAAATTATTGTGAGTTCGATTTAAAGAGAGTTTGAACTATTGAGGTGGAGACAAAGGAAAGTTGAAATAAGGTGAATTCACAATATCCGCATCTACATATCTCCAGTAAGAAGAAATCAATACACTGCAACCTAAAATACGTATGTATAACGTAATTTTTTGGCCCCAAAAGCTCATTCTCCACGACACCAAAGAAGGATATCTTCTACAAATATGAAATTTAGGTGTCAGTTTCGTGTAGCCTTAACACTGGTACATATTTCTCTGCAAAGGTAGGTAGAAAGTAACAGCTTGAGTTCAAACAAAAAGAAAATTATTTCACATGAAAGACACATACATACGATCATAAGCATTGAACATAGCAAAATTTCAGTTTTATTTTGCAAAGCAGTCAATAATCACTTGGTGCTTTAGCGACCCCCAGTATGCCTGATAAAGCACATTTTCTGTTATCGACAAAGCCGAAAATATTCGTCGTTTATTACTTCCGTTCTAAGAATGTACATGTGAAACAGTTATGGTGATGATTTTTCCGCATCTGCAGTTAATGGATTCGGCTCTGCTTCTTATTGTTCATCTTCGTCATTGCTTTAGTTCCTGTCACACAAAAGATCCTGTATTTCAGGCTCTGTAAGGTCAACGCAGATTTTCATGTGATCGCCAAACTGCAAGAAATCGTCATACGTCATCCTAAGTCTGGGAGGAGACCCAACGTACCGTGGAAGCCCAAATCCGTTTATCCGCTTCCTATTTTTACAGTTGATTCTGTGGCTCCTTAAGGTCGAGCGGACTGCGGGGCCTCTCTTCAACAACTAATTATTTTATTTCCGTCCCACATGCAGTTGACTTTTATTAGCTCCTTTCTCAGAGCAAGGAAAACTTCTGTTTAGTCAAATAAATAATTTCACTCTGAATTTTGTGTTCTTTTCCAGTAAGAAATAAATTAACCCACAGACGCGGTCATGTAGTAACCAGTAACGCGTCAAGAATGTCATATCGTGTAGACGAGCGGTATCTCATTTCGGCCGCCAAAAAACTTAGGTCCTATGTGCCACGTCCGTTTGTAGTCACTGGTGGCCCACCCGAGGCCCTGTGACGTCACTGACGAGCATGCGAGACCCTCGAGAAAGACTCGTGGGCCCTGGGTGCACCCACCGAAGCAACAGATAGCGGAGGCGTTCAAGTGCCGCACTGCTGTTTTCATTAACTTGAGTTATCAGAATACGAAATAATCTTGATCATCACAGCTGACACTAATTTTAATGGTTAATGAAAATCGCCTCAGCTGCATTATTACACATTGTGCTACGACCGGTTTCGTTCTTTTAATATTTTTCAAGTTGACTTTAGCGCACTTCGACAATGTGAAGATGGTCTAAGAATGAAATCGGTCGTAACACAGTAAATGTATAACAATAAAGATGAGGTGGTTTTCATTAATCATTAAAAACGCGAAATGATTTAGAGTTTAACGTAAAGTTTCTTGAGGTATCAGAAAAGTGTCCTCAATTATACGATCATAATGGTTCAGACAATGCAGTCGTAGTGTGCAAGACAAAGCATGGCCGAACATCGCTAGACAATTAGACGAAACAAGTTAGTCAATAAATCTCATCATTAATAATATTGTACGTAATGGTGCATAATTGAATCGTTCGGCCTCAGAACTTTTGTAACCAACAAAAAACAAATTTTACAGGAAAACAAAGAAATACTGTTTTATGCTTACCTATTTGTGCTTTCTTGATGCAAGCAATGTATATGAGGTAAAACACCATTCTGCGTATTTTTGTAACAGTTAATACACAATTACTTTCATTTTCCTGGAAGAGGGACGTTGCATCTGCGCAATAACAGTGACGCGCTGCTGTTACTTATTGCATAAACAGAAAACTTATTTTGAGAAAGAGCAACAGTACAGTTCAAAACACACAATGTTTGTTGCAATGCAAATCTGCACAAGCAGCAGCAGAAGATACGGGAAATTTTAACACTATTCATGTTACCGTTACACTAAACATGTAGGGTCAGCACTACATTTTCTGCCCTTAATTAGTTAGTTCTGTCAGAAAGACATGAAAACCCAGTATTCACTCGGTAGTTGCCCATAGAAATTCAGCTGAGATAAGCTGCCACATGTCAAGTAAGCTTTTCTTCGTGCCGCTTTTCATTGGTGGAAGTTTACCGTACAAGACATGAAAAACTGAAATATTATCTAGTGATAGATTTTGTTTCGCAGTACCTTTCGGTTTCTGTTGCTGTGACAAACCAACGTTTGCAGGATGACTTGTCCTTTTCTTCTCATTGGTGTAGTAGGGTCATCAGATGAAATTTGTAGCCAGACACAGCTCAGTTGTTTTGAACGAGCATATATGTAACCCTTGCCGTAGTGTGCTAAGATCCCCGAATTTCTCTGGTTCCATCTTGCAGAAAAGGAATCCTTTGTCCTTGGCGTTAGCAATAACAGAAATCTGCCGTCTGGGTGATACACGTGAACGGATCTTTGGTTCCTCTCTACGAAGGAAAAAATCGCTATTAAATGATAGGAAACTGTACCCTGTAACGACGAATTTCTGGTCTACGGCCGTGAAATATTTACGGACGATCAGATTTTCGAAAATCGCTCGAAAAATTTTAGCAACTCCCTCAAAATAAGCGATTTTTAGGCCTCCGTTCAAATGAAAATCGCCGGCCGCGGTGGTCTAGCGGTTCTGGCGCTGCAGTCCGGATCCGCGGGACTGCTACGGTCGCAGGTTCGAATCCTGCCTCGGGCATGGGTGTGTGTGCTGTCCTTAGGTTAGTTAGGTTTAAGTAGTTCTAAGTTCTAGGGGACTTACGACCTAAGATGTTGAGTCCCATAGTGCTCAGAGCCATTTGAACCATCAAATGAAAATCATTTGAAAAATAGGGATTATGATCAAAACTTTCTAGTTTCGACTGGATGTTACACTACCACATTAGAACTCTCAAATATTTAACACTAGCGAACTTGGCAGTGCTTGCAAACGCTAAATATATATGGGAATTGGATATATGTTCTAATCTCCTCTTCCCCCCCTCTCTCTATCCCTCTCCTTGTCCCCCCTCCCTTTGTTCAACTCTTCTTCCTTCCCCCTATCTTTGTCCATCGCCTTCCCTCCCGCTTCAGTTTATCGTACATTCCTTTGTCTTGTCCGCTCCACATCCCAGCCCCACCGCCGCCAGGCATTGAGCGCCACGCCACTTCCGCATGACTGGTTTCAATACATATAAATCCGATTTATTCATCCTGTTCAGACAAAGCTCTCTCAGCTTTGCAAAAAATGGTCAAATTATGATGATGTTGCAGATATTCAGCACTATGTTCGCCGCCGTAGCTGTGTCATGCCGGAAGGGGGGGTTCGATTCCAGGCCGAGTTGGAAATTTTCTCCGCTCAGGGACTGGGTGTATCACCATTTCATCCTCATCGATGCGCAAGTCGCAGAAGTGGCGTTACCTTAACGACTTGCACCAGACGATTAGGTCTATCCGCCGGTAGGCCCTCGCCACACATTTCATTTCAGCACTATATTTATGACGTCCAGCATGTTCTTCTAGATGCTGAAGAGAACGACAGTTTTCGCTTGTATTACCTGAAGCTGGATTATCTATGCTGAACAGTTTTTTCAGCTTGCTTTTTACGAATAACAATTCCTTCCTTCACAATACTGCAATGAAGTTTTTGGACCATTAACTACTTTGGGGGTGTATACTCTGAAATTGAACAAGTGACCGTAATGTTCTTCCTCTTGTTTCTTCCAAGATGGAAGAATAAACTAACCACTGTTCTTGATTATTGTCATTGCTGGAATTACTGACAAGCAGAACTGACCGTCGCTCGCCATTACTTTTATATACTTATATTGTATTATAAATTATCACACAGATCACGCTAAACAGTAAGATAAGTCGTATTATAATTTTATGAAGGCTTCGCATTTTGATAGAACAAAATTTCGAGATTCACTACGCAGGACTACTTCTCACAATAAAACGCCACGATCTACGTTTTGCTTAGCTGTGGAGGCTGGAAAACATAGCCCACGTTCGGCGGCAGAGAATGAGCACAACGGCGTTCGTATCTTAATGAGTTACATATTAAAGCACATGTCAGAGCTAGACTGAAATCCATTGAAACACGGTAGCCAATATGCGATAAAGGTACTTTGTGACTGTACTTGAAATTAGTAAAAACAATGTGACATAGGACAGCCGAAACAACGGTAAATGATAGTTACCTGACAATGACAATGTAGGGATAGCTAGGTCTTAGTTCGATGAATGTTGAATTTTTGTAAAATTTTTATTTCCCAAGATCCCATACAGAAAAATATACTATGACTAGTTAAGACCATTTCCGGTATCTTCGTATATGAATGACATTGAAATTGAGGGTTACAAGACAGGAATTGCATTCAATATTAATCGTATTTACAAGAGATTCTAAAAAAAATTATTGAACACTGCATACCAGAATATAACAAGCCATGTCTAAGATGGGTTGGCTGATAACAACGCTAGCGACTATCCACTGTAATGTACAGTATATACATCAGCTGTCATAAATTGACGTAAAAATCGACATAGTAGCATCATAATTTAAGCCTATATGTGTCATAAATAACAAGATAATATAATGTAATTAAGTTATTTATTATTATTATTGAAAAAAGTGACTGGTTGCAGTTGTGATAACTTATTTACATTAATATACAGTCACGGTTCTAAAATATCCGTAATGGATAAGCATAACAAGATAATAGCTTGCAAGTTACATAAAGTACATTACATTGAAGGAATACCTCTGAACTCGTGCTTGTAGCATGAGTACATATACACACCTAAAACATGCACCGTAAATATTGCAGAAAGGGAACGTGCTATTGTTATGTGGTTTTCACAGAATGGGTTGGTAGTCAGGGATTCGTATTGTTAGCCAATCAACAGATGTAATAATACTTAGAAAGTGTATTTTTTGTGCAAACATTATTTTTTAAATGGAACGATACTCACTGACATAAAAAACTAAAAGTAGGATAAATCAGAATGTCAGTGGTGTTTGTTGCAAGATTCTAGTGCTAGCCGTTAACGAGATATCGTATTTTGAAAAGTTCCCGCACTGAGACTCGAACAACACCTGTGGTAGCACACATTAAAGAACAACACAAGTGCACACACTAGTTATGTGGATTATGACCAGTAACGAGACCACTGGCCACCACTGATTCTGTTCAAAATGACCACCAGCAGCGGCAACATACACTTCCAGTCTGTTATGGAACGACAGCGTGCTAGCTTTTCAGCGGAAATGTCCGAGCAGGGTGCAGTAATACGTCGTTGCATATCATTGGATGTGGTTGATACGTCCTTATAGACAGCGTCTTTCAGCTTTCCACATAGAAAAACGTCTACAGGTGCGAAATCTGGGGAACGGACCGCCCAAGCTAATGTATGCACAAACGAAGTTGACACTCGGCGCGGAGGCTCATGGGAGCGACCATAAAGGCATTTCCCATTCACAGTCGCTCGCACCAGTCACCACGCCGAGGGTCAACTTTGTTTGCGCGTATAGTACATGTCTTCTGCGTCCAATCCAACGGTTGGGAACAGTTCGTGAAGACATGCTGTAGTACTTCGTGCACTACGGGCTGTACAGCCATCATTTTGGTGCCACAGGTTCCATTTAGTCTGCAGAGGAACATCTTCTAGCATCTGTGGAAGATGGACTGTTAGGAGACAGTGATACTTTGACGCATTCATTGTTCTGTCTATGAAAAATGGACCTATGGGCTGATGGTTCACTATTCCCCCCACCAAACGTTTACACTCCATGGACGCTGACGTTCCAACTGAGGAAGCCAACAGTAATTGTCAACCGACAAATAGTGTTACTTAAAATCCGTCTTGATTGCAAATGTTTTTTATTCATATGACCGGTTTCGGGTCATTCAGAACCATCTTCAGATCTGATATTTCAGTTACAGGAGTAACCTGCATGCATGTGAAAGTAGCTGGATTTGGACGGGTTACTCCTGTAACTGAAATATCAGATCTGAAGATGGTTCTGAATGACCCGAAACCGGTCATATGAATAAAAAAAAATTGCAATCAAGACGGATTTTAAGTAACATTATAAAATCACTGATTGCTGTTATCCCATAAGACATTATGTCTGTTTTTGCAACGACAAATAGTGCATGTTTCGGCGGTTTACCTGGCCATGATTGGTAAATGTGGCTTCATCACTAAACAAGACACATGATACATCCTGTCTTAAAGTCACGTACAGAAGTTAACACGATGCTCGTAATAATTTCCATGCAGCTATTGATGGAGAGACACGAGATTGGATGGAACCTATGCCGTGGGAGAATGCGTAGGACACTTGCCTGACTCAGTCACTTCCTCGTGCGATTGCGCGCGAGCTAACGCGTGGATCAACAGCAACTGCGGCAAGAACATTAATTTCTCCCTTCTCTGTCACTTGTTTCCTTTTGTTACGTTGCCTACAACCTTCACGTAACTTTTTGAAGAGGCTGATAGATAATTGCCGATGTGCGATTCTTGAGTTTCTCCCGGCGTATTTGATAGTCAAAATATCCACGAGTGAGACATGATATGTATGATCGCCGAAATATTGTGCCAGTTGGACACTGTAGACCGGCAGTACACCCGTGGATATTATGAATTGCCGATGTGGTTGAGTCTATTAGGATATCTTGCCGTATACACCGTCCAAGAACCAACTGTATTCTTCCTATACTCTCCATGCACCATGAGCATGTCGGTTTTTTCTGCGCTGGTAAATCCCATCTCCATTCACGACCTACAGCTTGGACTGTCACACGTTAACTGACTAATAAGTCGCAATGCACTCAAGGAACACTCAAGTACACTGTAAGCGGCCGGCCGGTGTGGCCGTGCGTTTCTAGGCGCTTCAGTCTGGAACCGCGTGACCGCTACGGTCGCAGGTTCCAATCCTGCCTCGGGCATGGATGTGTGTGATGTCCTTAGGTTAGTTAGGTTTAAGTAGTTCTAAGTTCTAGGGGACTGATGACCTCCGAAGTTTAGTCCCATAGTGCTCAGAGCCATTTTTTAACACTGTAAGCAAACATAACAGCATCGTACCTAGCAAATACGCAAGTTGAATGGCACAAACAAGTGTCGATGTGGAAACTTTTCAAAATACGATCTCATATACGACTCGAACTAGAATCCAGAAACAAACACCACCGACATTCTAATTTACCCTCCTTTTAGTCTGTTAATGTTAATAGGCACTGTTCTGTTAGAAAAATGCGTGTTCATACAAGAAGTACACTTTCTAAGTATTATTACAATCCGTTCATTGGCTAACAATACGTGAAAACCGCACATCAATAGCATTTTACATTTCCGCAATATCTGCGTGCAAGTCTTAGGTGATTCACGGTGTATACAATACAATAGGCATAGACAAGTACTGTTGTCGTGCACTCAAAGTGTCATAGAAAATAGCCATGTTGTCTGGTGACAGCGACAGTCGAAGTTTTCATGAGCTGGTCGTAACGAGACTGAGCAATGTTAAGCGCCCAGGCACACAGGCGAAGAAAGTTCTACAAGGTGTCAGCTCCGTATATTACGATTTCGAGTAGTATAATAGGTAATGTACAGTTAAGCTATAAAATTAAACAAAAAACAGTCAAAATTACAATTGTTGTAATGGAGATATTAGAGTAAAATAGACAAGATGCAGACACATAAATATAAAGCTCCACAGATAGAAGTTCTTTCAGATGGGGTGATGCTACAAAACTTTTTATTAAACTAGGACGACTAACTGTCTTCAGTGCTCCATTTCAATGTCTTTCAGGTCTGAAGATGATCAGAAATGGCAAAAACTATTTACCTGCTTTCCCATATGCGGTCTTGGTTAATAAAGATTTTACAGAAAATCAACATTCGTAGGCATTAAATGAGATAGATCGTCATCTACAAAAACTCAGACGAATACCTGTCAGACTTTGGGAGTACGATAGAACTCCAACTATCGAAATGACTTGAACTGGACTAGGACTGGACAATCAGATATCCTGATAAGTGGATAAATCATGAAAACAGGTCATTTCTTAATGGGTATTACGGCAAGGATTATTTTGAATAGCAAGTTCATCTTTTGTTACAGAATTAGTTGTGACTTAAACGCACCCACAATTAGCATCGCTCTCTCAGCAATCTTTGCCCCAGGCCTGCGATTCCAAACTGTAGACAGCCAGTCAACAATCAGTCGCTTTGTTATCCAGGGCTTGGGAGCGAATCACTAAGCCCTTAGGAAAGTATTCTTTGGGTACAGTTTTTCTCTTTAGCAAGACGTAAGTGGTTAAATTTCTTCCATCGATTGTAACAGCTAATATCACAGTTATCCTATTGTTTTCATTCCCGGTTCATATTAATGAAATACTTTTTGCCCCTTTCATGTCTACTCCTATACTGCTTGGCTTGTCAAAATTACTGGAGTTTTGATTGCAATGCCATTATAAAGAGGGTATGGGTGACACTTTTGCAAGTGGATGACGTACTGCTGAAACTTAACCATTTGCTCCTAAAAATCTGGTTGCATTCTCTGTGTTGGTGCAATATTTCGTCGGAGAGCAAGGCCATTTCTCCACACAAACCGACGAAGCCAGCCAATACTCGTATGGAATTCTCGTGGCACGTTTGAGACCCTTGCGACTTCCAAGGCCTTTAGTCGGATTATTTGTCGTAAGACAGGCACCACATCTTTCCGATTATCTTGCACATAGGTAAGAACCTTAACACCACGTTCCGGATACTTGCCACATTTCTGTCCCCTGAAACTTCCATCTTCCATTTTTTCTTCTGAAGCAAACAGACGTTACACATTAGATTCGTCCAGTCCGTAATTTCTTCTGGCCTCTTTAACTCTGAAGCTTGCGTCGGAGCTGCGCGGAATTCCTTGGCTTGACGATGCTTTTCGCTCTAAATAATCGTTCATATCTGCATAAAGCAGGCTAACTTACAAGCATCCAACTGAAATTGAATTATAAGCTAACGAAACACTATTAGTAGAACTATAGAATGATAGTGCCCGTAAAATACCAGTAAAAGTTTGCATTGTTGCATAATGGGAAGAGTTACCGCCAATTTCGGTTTTGTATTGTTGCAAATGAGCGTAATATTTTTACAGCAATGGTAAGTAAAAAGACAAGTTAACGGGCACCAGCTTCAGCCAAAATTTTCGATTATGAAAATTGAATAAAAAGTGCGCTTTATTTTCGGCCCAATACGATACATTCAGAGTCAGTTCTTGAACATATAGGTCAGAGTGAGCTGTTTTGCTGTCTTCAGTCTGTTTCGCGCAGCCAAGTCTCGCATCCACTCGACAGCGAGCAGCTGCCGCTGCATCTATGTTAGTGCAGTGTCAAGACACGCAAACGTCTCACAAGTTGGCGGTCCCACATCTGGTTCAGTAATGTCTACCTTCTGGCTACCAGTTTCTACATTCACACTTAGAATGATTTAATTTTCACAGAGAATTTGGAATCCAGCATCCGAAGAAACACAAGCAAGCAAATCGCCTATATTCTCGACGCTGCGATCGGGAAGGCCAGGAATTTTCAAAAAGATGTTATAAACTCAAGTTATATTTCACCGTCTGGCGCTTCTCTTTCTTCCTCTACCTTTTCAAGCTTATTCTTTTCTTCTTCATCTTTCTGTGCCTTATCTTAGGTTGAAATGCCTTTCAGTTTACTCCAAGCTCTTTTGGATGTGGTTGTCTTCAGCAAATTCCAGACTTCCACCACCATGTAAGAACAGTGTTTTAAATTCAATTTATGGTTATGAGCCACAATGCCTTCTACATTTCCATCTTCTATGAAAAGCTTCCTCAACAATTGTCTTATTTAATGCATTTCGTAGTTTACATAACGGACTTGTTCGTTGGCTTGTTACGTCTGGCGGTAGGAAGAGTATTTTGAAACATGCATCTTCTCAATCAAGAAGGCTTTCTATGGGTAAGGTGGGTGCATATCGCTAAATTTACAGTGTGAGCAATCTGCCGCAGCTCATCTATGCTACTAGCCACCAGCATAAAAATGGCTCGATAGTGAGTTAAAAACAATGACATTACTAACGGGATGCCTTAAGGGGTCGGACACTGTAAGATTATCGCAGACTTGTAAATAATGACAGAAAAAAATCCAAGAAGGACGGACAAGCATTTCACTTTGAAATCGAACTAGGTGGCGCAGTGCTTAGGACACTGGACTCGCATTCCGGAGGTCGATGGTTCAAACCCGACTCCGGCCGTCTGTTTTTGGTTTTCCATGATTTCTCTAAATCGCTTCAGGCAAATCCCAGGGTGGTTACTTCGAAAGGGCACGGCCGACTTCCGTTCTCATCCTTCCCTAATCCGATGGGACCACTGACCTCTCTGTTTGGTCCCCTTCCCCAAATCGACCAACCAAGCACTTTGAAAAAACTCGCACAAGACCCGACTAAATTTACACCGTAAAAAAATTTTCTCCAACCCACCACCACCACTGGCGTAAGATGGAGAATAGGAAAGGTATGAACTTTATTTTAAATAAATAAAATGGCAAGGATTAGTGCCACATATAATCATAATCATCTCCATGGTCATGCAGGATTCTGCAGATAGCTGACGAATGGTCGACTGTCACTGTCTCGCGTACGTAGTAACGACATCCTGCCTGGAGGAGGAGGAGAAGGAGGTGGAATGAGAGAGGGAGAGGGGGGGGGGGGAAGGGAGGGAGGGGGAGAGAGTGCGCCACGCTGAGACGCTGCGCCGACCGCCCACGTCAGAGAACGGGACTAGTGCTTCTGTGCCTTGCAGTGAGACGCTGATACTTCCCAGCGGTTGGCCAGAGCCCAGGTAGCTGACAGATAGTACTACTGGAGAGCGAGAGAGGTGGGAAATGGCTTCTTGGCCGTTCTTCGTCACACCGGTACATACACCTGAGATAGGGAACGGTCAAGATAACAGTCTTGCCAAGAGCCAGCAAGCTGTGACTCGCGCCTTCACCGTACCGGCCAGCAAGCGTCCCACACACTTGACAGATAATGCTACTGGAAAGAACAAGTGAGATGGCCCTTGGACGCTCTCTGTCGCACTAGACAGCAAGAATCGCCCACACATGGTAGATAACATCCAGCAGGTTGTAAGCTGTAGATCTGCAGCAATAACACGTCGCCTCCCATGTTGGAGAATATGTGGCCAGCCACAAAAAGAACTGCAGCTTGAGGATACACCATGCAGCCTATCTTTAAAAAATCTAATACAATTTTTTTAAAATATCTCTATAATTCGCTGAAAATACGAGTATATGCATTAATGAGTCATTATTAACTTTCGAAATACTAGCAAAGTTCTCCTGTACACTAATTCTTTTTCATGTCGACTGTACTAAGGAAAGAAGCTCGTCATGCTGTCAGCATTGCACTGTACGGAGATGATAGACAAGTTAGCAAACTGAACTATCTTTAAACATAATTTTAGTTTTAGCAAAAAGAACACAAACCTAGGAATTGCAAATGCATAAGAAAATCGTGACGTAATAATTTCACAATCCTTCAACAGATCCTTCGTTATTTTCTTAAAACTCATTCCAAACTGGTGGGTTCCTATGACTTTCGCATGACAGTAAATAACTATCAACAATAGTGATGGAATCATTAAATTTACGTTTTTTTACGTATGTAATGGTAAACCATGATCGCTTTATCTATAGACCTGTCTCATAAAAATGTCATGTATCGCATATCATTGCGCAAGAAGTGTCCTCACGTTGGTTTCTACAAGGTATTTCCAATCTTGTTACCCACAATAGTTGTCTATGAAAAGAAAAAAACTTGCATAGAGTGAGCAGTTATGAAACTCTTTCGTTACAATTCTTGCTGAAGTGGGCAAAGGCGGTTCCCAATTGGGAACCGAAAAAACCTGATGCACACCTATCTTTGTATGTAGTGGTAAGCTTAAGCTCCAGTTGCATGATATTATTTTCCGGCGACAATTTCTCGTAACATCTCGTATTTTCGCTGAACACCACGAGTAATATACGCAAAACGTACTGAAAATCGGAATCATCCCCCCCCCCCCCCCCCCGTGTCATGAAGATGAAAAATAATTATAGTTTTAATCGGTCGGGCAAGTAATCCTAGGCATTTTACAGCTTCTATCGTTTTCTGTGACTTAATACCGACAGCGTAGTGGGACTACAACACATTACCAAAATGAACTGGTGTGTGTTTGTATCGATGGAGCAGTAAACTCACTGACATAGAAGTGAAGGTAGCAGTTAACACACGTTGAAAACATCATAAAACAATCAATCACATAACGCGATTTTATGAACAGTGTCAATATGTGATTTAAATTCAGGAGTCGTGACCAGAAGTGACGTCGTCATCACGTGACCAACTTACAAGCATAAAGCTATCTAGTGTTTGGACCACCATTACATTACTAAGCGACTCCTCACATAAACTGTAATGAATGATTACCCGCAATACCAGCATAGAATAGAGTGCGAACAATAGGGAGGATGCACTTAAAACTATGTGTAGTGGAGTGTCATTTATAGTATTTGATTCTTTAGGTATGTAAGTGCGCTATAGGCTCTTACATAGAATTTAGGCAACCTACCTTAACTGAGAAATACTGTGTTTCACATACATCTTCATTTGACGGACTCTAATATCAAGAAGGAATGCAGCTCTTTTTTTAAATTTTTAGTTTAAATCAATGAATTTTTACACTGAAAAGGTTTTCCAGCGGTTTATATCTAACAGAAAATTGTAGAAGCGGAACTGCAGAGGACGGATGATCGCTACAGGGGTCCTGGCGCAGGTAAATGTAATACGTTGCATATACAGGTAAGTAGGTGAAGAGATCCACTACTGTTTTATTACACTGTTGGTAATAAACCACTGGATATTTGCTGCTGGAGCTTTGATACTTGTGTTGTGCATGCGCATAGAGCATTTTCCTCATACTCCGAAACCCCTCTAACAACCGATTTCTCTTGATTTTATCGGCAATAATGCCAATATGTGATCCATGTGTATAGCTTTTTGCTTACCTTTCGTTTTTAGGGATTATTCCACTTTAAACTGATGTAAATGGTTACTTCCAAATGTTTATGCTATTCGAAATACATATGACTCACCGCTTGCAGGCATTGGGAAAGAACAGTACAGTATTCAGAATCCAAATAAAAAGTACCTGACAAATCAGCTCCAGTAATCTAACATCAGGAATAAAAAGACCCGTGGGAAGAGGACGTACCGCACGTCAGTAACATTTGTCCTTATGTTCTTATATGTACAGAACTAGAGTTTCTAACAACATAGCAAACAAGTGAATGGTTACCAGCTTACAGACAAACTATCAGTACTGCTAGTAAATATAAAAAATACATAGCATAACCCCTGTGTAATACTAGTATTATGTATGTTAACAATCACCTCCTGTTTCATGGATATGTAATTAAAACTATAGGTAGGCAGATATCCCTTATAGCATTTTCTTGGTAGTGATAATTGTCACATAACTGAGTATGACATTTTTCATGGTATACACCCAGCACAGTCTTCTATGGCATATGCACCCCCTACTTCCATCCTCATGATTTTGAAATCCAATTTGGTTATGAAGAATAGCTAGTACTCCATCAGAGCAATAGAATCAGACGAATCAAATGTTTCCACCAAGATACTGTCTACACTCATCTCAATCCCCCTTTTTTTTAGTTAAGTATTGCTCTGTGGTACTGCCTGCCAACATGAATAATTATTCCATTAAAACTACAGTCTTGTACAGAATATACACCCAATTCTAATTTGGAAATGCAGTTTGCTTACGAATCATAACAAGTATTCCACCAGAGCAATGGAATCAGGTGTATAATGTAGATTTCCACAGAGGTTACAGCCTAATAATTGAAACTGTAGGCGGTGAGAACACAGTTTATGACCTTTTCTTGGTCTTGATTATCTGGAAGGTGTGCTTCTACACCAGTCAAACTGTTGTGTGTTCTTATTATCCTAGTATATAAACTGCAGAATAACATTAATTCCAATCCAGTGGGGCACAACCTTATATTGTGGGGCACAACCTTATATTGTGATTAATATTAAAAAAGAGTCGTAGGCAGAACAATGTTCTTTGTAGGATAAAAAAGAATGTGTTTGACCCAAGTACCGCATCACCAGTTAATCTCGAGCAATGTGGATCATCATTTACAGCAATGTAGATTAAGACTACACTATTACACAATACGCATGGTCCCAGAACAAAGTGCCAAGGGCCAATCCGTGCTCCCACAGTTTATACACAGGCTGAGCATGGATTGGCCCTTGGCACCTTGTTCTGTGGCCATGCTTACTGTGTATGAATGTGGTCTTAATCTACGCTGTTATGAATGAAGACGCACATTGCACAAGATTACCTAGCGATGCCCTGCTTGGGTTAAACAGTTTATTCTTGAATCAATAAAGAGCATTATGCAAGTGAGGACTGTTTTTTAGTGTTAACTGCAGAATTACAGTAGACCTACATATTTTTTTGTATTTGAAACTAGACAATACTAGTCCAATAATAACTGTGTTTTCTGTGTCGTTGTGGAGAACAACATCCTAGATTGAAAGAAAATATGTGTATGTCCAGTTTTAATAATATGGCACCAATGTATAATACTTCTGTCGGCTGAGGTGATAGTCGTCTACGTGGAGCTACTATAATAGCCCAGGCTGTCGATGCGTTGGAACACCCATTTTAACGTTGGCTAGTTAGACTTTGTAACAACCATGCATTTGTTTGCTTAATAATGCAATATGGTAATTGCTATACATTAAACCATGGGACATCATTTTTGTCATTTCTTCGTCCGTCTGGTAAGACTATTTTTTCTCAGGAACGAGTAGACGCAGTAAGCTGGAAATTATACCAACGTCTATAGGCCCTTGGCGGTGTAGTGAATGTAAATTTCAAAGTCTAACGACATCTAGGTCACATATTTTGATATTTGCAAACTCTCTCGTCAAAACCTATAGGGTCCTTTCCGTTGACCTAGAATCATGAAATTTGGTAAGAAGCAAGGATTGACAGTACAAGTAAATGAAAAAAAATCCGAAAACTGTTAATTTTTAATTATATCACACGAAATGTATTTCTTTTTGTTATCCACCATCAAACTTGAAATTAAAACAATCAGTTGTTCTGCATTCAGGCAGACTGAATCGCAATGGTGAAAATCAAACATCAGGCAAGGAAGGCTTTATTGCTCCTTTGATGTATTTCGGAACTTGTCCATCATCAGATATCCAGGAGTGATTACAGCATGTGTTTATGGCGTGGACTAGTCTGCGAATGTTCGTCTCACATGCAAATTGAAACACAGATCTGCTGATTATTGTAACAATGGCCACCTGCCTCCTGAATGATTTTATCACATTTACATTGTTGAAATTAAAACATTCTCGAAAATCTTGGAATTTCTGGGACTGATATATCGCCAGTATCAGAGTTGATAATAGGCAAAAATGGTCGAGATTCTCGATTCCCAGGATATTTATATACATAACTAGCTTAGCACCCGCTGTTTTGCTCGCATAGTCTGTATGGCCTGCAGAGATTTTTTGTTTTTATTTAATGGAATTTTTACGTTGTTCTCAAATTGCAACACCTTCTAAGCATTTCACGCTAATTAAGGCCATATAAGCACGGTCTTTCCCATGTGTTCTGACCAAATGCAATTCCGGTAGCTGGAGTACAAAATTTTTGTCAGTCATGTCTTTCGCGTTCTTGTAGAGATATTTCCATAGCAACTTTCATCCCCTAACAGAAAATTCTTTATATATAACCGATGATTTGAAATACCAGTTGTCATAATTTTAATTTTTGGTGTATCGAAATATTTTCTTAAAAATTTTCATCTCCTATTGCACTCCCTTAAGTGTTGAATTTCCAGAAAAACATATATTTTTTATTTCTAACTGAGAAGTCAAATACCAATTGTCATAGATGTAGCCCTGAAAGTCCTTTAATAGTTCTTTAGTAATTATTTACTTTTTAAAGAAAACTTTCATCCGCTACTTTACCCTCACAGTGGTCGAATTTACAAAAAATTCTGAAACACATATTTTTTTTTATTTTCTGACTAAGAAACCAAATACTAGTTTTTATAGTACTAGCTTCAAAATTCAATTAATAGCGACATACTTTCAAAAACTTTTAATCCTCTGCTTCAACCACTTGGTAGTGGAGTTTTGGACAATCCCATCTTAAATGATGCTACCGTATACGATCCATACCCTGTCTGAACTTCAAGTTTCCGTCCTTAGTGGTTTGGTCTGGACGATGAGTAGTCAGTGAATCATTCTGATCCTATTTCACCCCCTAAGGGGTGAAATCCCAAAACCAGTGAAATACGTATTTTTTCACCTCTAACCGAGAAGCCAAACACTAGTTTTCAAAAATTTAGCTTTAAAAATGCTTTCGCAATGAAATATTTTCATAAAACATTTCACCTTCTTCCCCCCCTCCCCTTAGGGGCTGAATTTCCAAAAACAGTGACATTCATATGTTTTATTTCTAAATTTCTAACAGAGTAGCCAAATACAAATTTTCATTGATTTCGCTTCAAAAATACTTGCACTATGAAATATTTCCATAATAACTTTCATCCCCATAGCGGTTGAATTTCCAAAAAACAGTGAAACACGAATTTCTTTATTTCTCACTAAGAATCCAAATTCAAATTTACTTAGATATAGTTTTTAAATGCTATCATAATAACATATTTTCATAAGAAAACTCATCCCCTATTTCACCCCCTTAGGAGTTCAATTTCCATGAAGCAATGAAACACCTATTTTTTTATTTGTAACTGAGAATTCAGATACCATTATTTATATATGTAGATTTGCAAGCTGTCGCTTGCTTTAATCATATATATGTGATGATGAATGTTGTTATCTCTACACAACGAAAAGTATTATCTTCTCTGTAGCCTTCAAATTGTGAGCTATACCCTTACTTTTTATATATGAAAATAGTTAATTTACTCATCGTACTTCTGTTGTTTATGCCTGCAGTCACTTTCAGAACTGAAATTAATGATCAAATTAATTAATTAAATAACATTGAACCTTAAATTGCTGGTGTACCCATGTGTCACCACAATAAAGGGAAAACGGTGAGTACTTTAGGGAGAACAGTGGCATATTGAAGTTTAGAAAGTAATGACGAGTTTTATTATTCCTTTTATAATTACAATGAGCTGATAAGACTTTCACAAAAAATGAAAAACAAATCAGAAAAAATGATGTTCGATTGGTAAAGCATACATTGGGAAAAAAAATTCTCCCCTGATCTAATCCCTTTTACAAAGCAATATGACTTTGTTTACATGAATTCACTGTGAGGCCCAACTCTGTTGAAATGGAATCAACTACGACCAAGTATACTTCAAACTAAGTTTCACCGGAGAACACTCCAGTGTTTTAGCCTTTCACCTCGATTCACGCGGTAGCAGAAAACGGTGCGCTGTGGGCGAGGAGCGCCGCGCTGCGGCAGCAGTCATGTTCTGACACGTTCATGAAAATTTGCAAAGTACCTGGTCAGGCGTTCTGATTATGAGAACATGGGAAAACTTCCCTATCAGAGCCATAAAATTCCTGCAGATTTCAGGGTGAGGTGCACCCATTATGTCATTGTCAAACGTCAGACGGCCAACTCAGGACGTATAAGTTCACCCTCGTGACACATGATATGTCTGAGATGATACGCAGTTCCACTATTGGTACAGTTTGAAGCTGCCACTGGCTCTTAGTCCACCACAAGATGTAGACCATAAGTCTCACCCACTAAGGAGGGGCCCGAAGTTATCCACCAGGGGAGGACCAAAAGACGAAGAAGACAAAGAATCGCCACCATTTTCCTCCAAGCCGCGGTATGGGAGTCGAATTAGCTAAAGCGAAAGCGCCCCCACATTGCACACACCAATAGAATTATCATTGTAATAGAACTATCCCCTACGCATTTTTCTTACTTGTCACTTCTTCTTCCATGTGTTTTTGTTTTAGGAAGCTTTAATTGTCGAGTGCTAGTAGCAGTGTTCCATAGATATCGTGTTTGTTTTGAATAACGTCAGAGAGAGTCCCTTTAGTCAACCATAGTGCCGGTAGTGCTAGTGTTTGTTTTCAATACAGTCCAGAGACAGGTAGTGCTATTTTCATTGTTTCCTACAAGAAGTGGCTAGCAACCACGGTTTAGTCAACTATCAGCCGCCTTTAGTGAATTAGCAGTCTAGTTAAAAGTTCATAAACTCTCTACAGTAAATTGATTTCTTACGATGGACAGGATGTGTGACTGCTGTGTACGGACGCAGGAGGAGCTGGCCACTGTACGCGAACAGCTGAACGTGTTGATGGCCCGGTCAGCCGTCTTCAGGCTGCTGCCTCGGAGTGTAGCGGCAGTGGGGAGTCTGGTGCGTCGCATGGTACATCCCAGGTGTTTCATGCTTCACCCACTGTTCCTGCTGTCGAGACATCTTCGCGGGTACCGGGCGCGGTTGGGCCACCCTCTCCCCAAGGGGAGTGGCGGGTTCAGCGGCGTTCGCGGCGCACGAGGCGGAGGGTCAATGTGGAGGCTGGCCGTGTGGCATCGCCCACTCTGCCTGTGAGTGGGCATGTAGCCGCTCCTTCAGCAAGGTCCGAGCAGGCACAAGGGGGGAGGGGTTTATTAGTTATTCGGAGCTCCAACGTTAGGCGGGTGATGGAGCCCCTTAGGGAAACAGCGCAAAGGTCGAGGAAGAAGGCCAGTGTTCACTCTGCTTGCCGGGGGGTCTCATCCGAGATGTGGAGGAGGCCCTGCCGGCGGCGATAGAGAGCACTGGGTGCATCCGACTGCAAATTGTTGTTCATGTCGGCACCAATGACTAGTGCCGTCTGGGTTCAGAGGTCATACTCAGTTCGTACAGGCGGTTGGCGGAATTGGTGAAGGCGGAAAAGCTTGCTCGCGGGGTGGAATCAGAGCTAACTATTTGTAGTATCGTTCCCAGCACCGATCGCAGTCCTCTGGTTTGGAGCCGAGTGGAAGGCTTAAACCAGAGGCTCAGACGATTCTGCGGAGATCTGGGGTGCACATTTCTCGACCTCCGCTATCGGGTGGAGAAATGTAGGGTCCCCCTGAGTACGTCAGGCGTGCACTACACGTAGGAAGCGGCTACAAGGGTAGCGGAGTACGTGTGGAGTGCACATGTGGGCTTTTAGGTTAGAGAATTTCCTCCCTAGGCCCGACAAGACGCCTCCTGAGACGCGGCAAGGTAGGAGTAGGCAAAATGCAACAGGGAATAACAATATTAATGTCCTAATAGTAAACTGCAGGCGCGTCTATAGAAAGGTCCCAGAACTGCTCTCATTAACAAACGGTCACAACGCCCATAAAGTACTAGGGACAGAAAGTTGGCTGAAACCAGACGAAAACAGCAATGAAATCCTAAACTGAGATTGGAATGTATACCGCAGAGACAGGCTGGACAGTGAAGGGGGAGGCGTGTTTATAGTTATAAGAAGTGGAATAGTATCGAAGGAAATTGATGGAGATCCGAAATGTGAAATAATTTGGGTGAAGGTCACAGTTAAAGCAGGCTCAGACACGATAATTGGATGTCTCTATAGGCCCCCTGGCTCAGCAGCTGTTGTGGCTGAGCACCTGAAGGATAAATTGGAAAATATTTCGAGTAGATTTCCCCACCATGTTATAGTTCTGGGAGGAGATTTTAATTTGCCGGATATAGACTGGGAAACTCATACGTTCATAACGGGTGGCAGGGACAATTAATCCAGTGAAAGCCGGCCGGAGTGGCCAAGCGGTTCTAGGCGCTCCAGCCTGGGACCGCGCGACCGCTGCGGTCGCAGGTTCGAATCCTGCCTCGGGCATGGACGTGTGTGATGTCCTTAGGTTAGTTAGGTTTAAGTAGGTCTAAGTTCTAGGGGACTGATGACCTCAGAAGTTAAGTCCCATAGTGCTCAGAGCTATTTGAACCAATCCAGTGAAATTTTTTAAGTGCTTTATCTGAAAACTACCTTGAGCAGTTAAACAGAAAACCGACTCGTGGCGATAACATATTAGACCTTTTGGTGACAAACAGATCCGAACTATTTGAAACAGTTAACGCAGAACAGGGAATCAGCGATCTTAAAGCGGTTACTGCATCGATGATTTCAGCCGTAAATAGAAATATTAAAACAGGTGGGAAGATTTTTCTGTTTAGCAAAAGTGACAAAAAGCTGATTACAGAGTACTTGACGGCTCAACACAAAAGTTTTGTCTCAAGTACAGATAGTGTTGAGGATCAGTGGACAAAGTTCAAAACCATCGTACAATATCGTAGATGAGTATGTGCCAAGCAAGATCGTAAGAGATGGAAAAGAGCCACCGTGGTACAACAACCGAGTCAGAAAACTGCTGCGGAAGCAAAGGGAACTTCACAGCAAACATAAACATAGCCAAATCCTTGCAGACAAACAAAAAAGCGAAATGTAGTGTGAGGAGGGCTATGCGAGAGGCGTTCAATGAATTCGAAAGTAAAGTTCTATCTACTGACGTGGCAGAAAATCCTAAGAAATCTTGTACTTATGTCAAAGCGGTAGGTGAATCAAAACGAAATGTCGAGACACTGTGACGAAAATAGTACTGAAACAGAGGATGACAGACTAAAGGCCGAAATACTAAATGTCTTTTTTCCAAAGCTGTTTCACAGAGGAAGACTGCACTGCAGTTTCATTTCTAGATTGTCGCACAGATGACAAAATGGTAGATATCAAAGTAGACGACAGAGGGATAGAGAAACAATTAAAATCGCTCAAAAGAGGAAAGGCCGCTGGACCTGATGGGATACCAGTTCGATTTTACAGAGAGTACGCGAAGGAACTTGCCCCCTTCTTGCAGCGGTGTATCGTAGGTCTCTAGAAGACCGTAGCGTTCCAAAGGATTGGAAAAGGGCACAGGTCATCCCCGTTTTCAAGAAAGGACGTCGAACAGATGTGCAGAACTATAGACCTATATCTCTAACGTCGATCAGTTGTAGAATTTTGGAACACGTATTATGTTCGAGTATAATGACTTTTCTGGAGACTAGAAATTTACTATGTAGGAATCAGCATGGGTTTCGAAAAAGACGATCGTGTAAAACCGAGCTCACGCTATTCGTCCACGAGACTCAGAGGGCCATAGACACCGGTTCCCAGGTAGATGCCGTGTTTATTGACTTCCGCAAGGCGTTCAATACAGTTCCCCACAGTCGTTTAATGAACAAAGTAAGAGCAGATGGACTACCAGACCAATTGTGTGATTGGATTGAAGAGTTCCTAGATAACATAACGCGGTATGTCATTCTCAATGGAGAGAAGCATTCCGAAGTAAGAGTGATTTCAGGTGTGCCGCAGCGGAGTTTGGTAGGACCGTTGCTATTCACAATACACATAAATGACCTTGTGGATAACATCGGAAGGTCACTGAGGCTTTTTGCGGATGATGTTGTAGTATTTCGAGATGTTGTAACAACTGGAAAATTGTACTGAAATGCAGGAGGATCTGCAGCGAATTGACGCATGGTGCAGGGAATGGCAATCGAATCTCAATGTAGACAAGTGTAATGTGCTGCGAATACATAGAAAGATAGATCCCTTATCATTTAGCTACAATATAACAGGTCAGCAACTGGAAGCAGTTAATTCCATAAATTATCTGGGAGTACGCATTAGGAATGATTTAAAATGGAATAATCGTATAAAGCTGATCGTCGGTAAAGCAGATGCCAGACTGAGATCCATTGGAAGAATCCTAAGGAAATGCAATCCGAAAAGAAAGGAAGTAGGTTACAGTACACTTGTTCGCCCACTGCTTGAATATCGCTCAGCAGTGTGGGATCTGTACCAGATAGGGTTGATAGAAGAGATGATCCAACGGAGAGCAGCGCGCTTCGTTACAGGATCATTTAGTAAACTCGAAAGCGTTACGGAGATGATAGATAAACTCCAGTGGAAGACTTTGCAGGAAAGACGCTCAGTAGCTCGGTACGGGCTTTTATTGAAGTTTCGAGAACATACCTCCACCGAGGAGTCAAGCAGTATATTGCTCCCTCCTACGTATATCTCGCGATGAGACCATGAGGATAAAATCAGAGAGATGAGAGCCCACACAGAGGCATACCGACAATCTTTCTTTCCACGAACAATACGTGACTGGAATAGAAGGGAGAACCGATAGAGGTACTCAAAGTACCCTTGCTGAAGGACCGGCCAGATGTCCACTCACAGACAGATCGGGCGATGCCACACGGCCAGCGTCCACATTGACCCTCTGCCTCGCGCGCCGCGAACTCCGCTGAACCGGCCACTCCTCTTGGGGGAGGGTGGTCCAACCGCGCCTGGTACCCGCGAAGATTTCTCGACAGTAGGGACCGTGGGCGATGCATGTAACACCTGGGGTGTACCATGCGACGCACCAGACTCCCCACTGCCGCTACACTCCGAGGCAGCAGCCTGAAGACGGCTGACCGGGCCATCAACACGTTCAGCTGTTCGCGAAGAGTGTACCTCCTGCGTCCGTACACAGCAGACACACATCCTATCCATCCTAGGAAATCAATTTACTGTAGAGAGTTAATGAACTTTTAACTAGACTGCTAATTCACTAAAGGCGGCTGATAGTTAACTAAACTGTGGTTGCTAGCCACTTCTTGTTTAAAATAATGAAAATAAGCACTACCTGTCTCTGGACTGTATTCAAAACAACGCTAGCACTACTGGCACTACAGCTGACTAAGGGGACTATCTGACTGTATTCAAAACAAACACGGAATCTATGGAACACTATTACTAGTATTCGAAAATTAAAGCTTCCTAAAAGCATAAACACGCGGAAGAAGAAATGACAAGTAAGAAAAATACAGTTAATATTTAAATTAACGTAGCTTGCTGGACAGCAGATGTAAAGTAGATGGCAGTTAAGCTTCCCAGACAGTTGTGCCCATGAAATATGTGTTTTTGGCGCTCGCTGAAGGAACATGGCAACTTCCTGACGTCAAGGGGGTTACAGTCTTGCCTCCTCCAAACACTTGCACCAGCCACTCTGTCCATATCGTCCCAGCTTCTAATCCGAGAATGCACAGAGTTTTATGTCCTTCCCATTGTTTGCACAAACGCTCAGTTTACAGCAGTCTCTCTTAAGTGGCTTCCTCCACCCACTTTCTTCCAACTGGCTTCCTTCACGACAGACTGTCGCCTGGACCAGTAAAATGTTTTGCGAGCCAGCGACCACCCGTCTGACCCTAAGTGGAAGGAGGAGATTGCTACAGCCAGAAGACCCCTCCAGGTAAGAACCACTGAGTGCTGCTTCCCAGAATCACTTACACAGCCTGGTTCCTGTATTCAGAATTCGTGGCCTCCAGTCCATCTCTCCCTGTTGTCCGTCTCCTCCACTATGGCCCCTTGGGTACGAGTTCTCTACAGGTTACAAATGCAGTTATCCTCACGTAAAAGAGTCATATAACACACATACCAAATGTAGTACCGGGGAACACCAAGATCATGGCCTAGAATATGAATATTAATCTGACCGACAATGTTTTTAAAGTGAGAGATTGGCGTGCCACCTCTCAGCACTAAAAGTACTTTTGTAGTTCTTTAACAATGATATGTTTTCAAAAACAAAGCTTCACCCACTCTTTCACCCCCATAGGGTTAAAATTCCAAAACTGCTGAAACATGTATTCCTTTATTACTGACTGAGAAACCAGATACCAATTTTTGTAGTTCTAGCGTCAAAATTCCCTTAATAGTGACGTACTTTCAAAAAGCCTTTATGTCCTATTTCATCCCCTTAGGCGTGATTCCTACAGTATACGATCCATACCCCGTCGGAACTTCAAGTATCTAATCTTAGGAGTTTGGGATGGGCGATGTTGAGTGAGTGAGTTACTCGGATCCTGTATCACCCCCTAAAGGGTTGAATTTTCCGAAAGAAAAAAAAAAAACTAACCGAGAAGCCAAACACCAATTTTTAAAGATTTATGTTTAAAAATGCTTTTACACTATAATATTTTCGTGAAACGGTTCATCCTCTATTTCACCCCTTAGGGGTTGACTTTCCAAAGTCAGTGACACGCGTGTGTTTTATTTCTAACAGAGAAGCTAAATAAAAATTTTCATAGATTTCGCTTCAAAAATGCTTGCATAACAAAATATTTCCGTAGAAACTTTCATTCTCCTTTAGCCTATATTTGAGATAAATTTCCAGAAACAATGAAACACGTATTTACTTCTCACTGTGAAGCCTAATTTAAATTTTCATGGATTTAGCTTTGAAAATGCTTTCTTAAAAAATATTTGCATAACGATCTCATCCTCTATTTCAATCCCCTAGGCGTTCAGTTTCCAAAAACAGTGAAACACCTATTTTTTAAATTTGTAACCGAGAAAACAAGTACCGGTGTTGTAGATGTTGCTTTAAAAATACTTTAGTAGTTCTTTAATAAAATGCTTCACCCACCATTTCACCCCCACAGGGTTAAATTTCCAGAAATACTGAAACACGTATTTCTTTATTGCTGAGTGAGAAACCAAATACCATTTTCGTAGGTCTAGCTTAAAAATTGCCTTAACAACGAAATTTCTGAAAAACTCTTCATTCCGCATTTCACGCCCTTAGGGTTGAAATTTCGAAAAATCTCTTCCTAAAGGACGACTAGAGTATAATATTCAAATCTTTTCCAGATATCAAGTTTCTATCCTTAGCCGCTTGGGCTGGGCGATTACGAATCAGTCAGTCAGTTAGTCAATCAGGACCCCACAACCCCCTTAGAACTTGAATTTCCAAATACAATGAAACAAGTATTTTTTTAGTTCTTATTGTGAAACAAAATTTAATTTTTTATAGATTTTGTTTTAAAAATGTTTTTTTAAGAAAATATTTTCGTAAAATTTCTTATCCCCTATTCCACCCCTTAGGGGTTCAACTTCGAAACACGTATTTTTTTTATTTGTAACCGAGAAGTCAAATACCAATGTTCATAGATGTAGTGTTTAAAATACCTTAGTAGTTGTTTAATAATGATATATTTTCAAAAAAAGCTTCACCTACTATTTTACACCCACAGGGCTACATTTTCAAATATAATGTAACACGTATTTCTTTTCTTCTGACCGAGAAACCAAATACCAATTTTCGTAGGTCTGTCTCCAAAATTTCCATAATTCAAAAAAATTCCTTCATCCGCTATATCACCTCCTTAGGGTTGGAATTTCGAAAAATCCCTTCTAAAACTGCATCTACAGTATAAGATGCACACCTTCTCCAAATTTAAAGTTTATATTCTTAGCGATTTGGGCTGGGCGATTATGAGTCAGTCAGTCAGTCAGTCAGTAAGTCAGGACATTGCCTTTTATATATAGAGATTACATTCGTACGGGATTTTAGGGGAAGACAGGAGTGGAGAAGCGAGAGTGACATCTCTATTGATAGTAATTTTTGTTTTAATTCCCAATGACCCTAATCGACAAATGAGGAGCAAGCCAGTACAAGTATTTTTTTCTCGCGGCGGCCACTAGCAATCGAAACAACACGGTGCGTTATGCACCTTCTGCCGGTAAGTGTGCTGCCACACCCGGCTCGTGGATGCTTTCTGTTGGTAGCACTGTTACTGCTAACAGGCAAGGCGATGGGAGCTTGTAACCGTCGTCAGGATTCATGATGGCAAACTACTTCACTATCACGATTAACTCTCGTTTCTTTCTATTGCAGGTCACTACGAGAGCTTCCCGTAACTTCGAAGTTTTGCCCAACTCATTATGGTGTTCCACCTCTGCTGACCTACTATGTTGTCCAAGTCGTACGAACTATTTCTGTTTCATTAGGCGTATGCTAATAGAACACCACGACTAATCAAATTCGCAGCTAGCTTCGTGTGCTACAGGCGTATGCAGCCTGTAAACATGATCCTTCGGTAGGCCAAGCATAGCTTTTACTTTGCGTTCTTTTTCGTTAGATGACCAGGTAGTTTGAAAAACCACACGCAATGGAAATATTTTAGACCTGATTTTATCGACACTGTCAGTATACACAAATGGATTAGTGATCATGAAGTCATCATAGCGAAAATGGTTACTAAGGATAATAAATCTACCAAAAAGGCTAGGAGAGTATTTATGCTGGAAGGAACAGACGAGCAGACGCTTTAGAGGAATTATGGCCGTAGTTTAAACTGATAGTAAATCGGCCCCTGAAGAAGTAACTGAATTAAGGACAGAAAAATAATTCAGCCAGAGACAGCAACGTTAGCCACTATAACACGAGCTGCGGACAACTCACTTTCAGCGTGACTAAGTAAATTGAATGGAGGTTAATTGTTTCACGCTGTGACTGTCAATCAGTTCTTCAATGAGTGGTTTTAAGAACTGATTCTGTATTGAATTCTTGTGATCGAACAGGTCATGCACTCTTGTTTATCAAGATTTTGTATTGTATTACCTCTTGTTGATGAATTATCATATATGTAATTGGATAATTGTTTACTTAGACACAAACGTGGTAGCTTGTAAATGTTGTTTGTAAATGGTGTTTTAGCTGCCGGGTGTCTCTGGTTATAGAACAGCAAGGTGCTGTTAGAGGCTATGTAACTGATCCTAAATAAGTTAAAGTATTATTTCACTTCGTAAGTTTCTAGTTGCCTTGTCTCATGAGGGCAGAGTGTGCGAAATTTTAAATTGCTATGTTGTTTCCTTGATGCCCATAGTAGGGCCAAATTGAACATTTCTATATTTGACGTTGTTCTGTTGTTGTACAGTATAAATATATTTTGCGTTTGATTATTCTAGCCTTGCTTAAGGTGTTCGGGCTACAGAGAATCGCTGTTTTCCTGCAAGTGGTATCTGTTCGGTTAATTGATTTTTGATGCTGTATAAATTATAGTTGAATTGAACTCCACGTCTGCACAACCACCTGCCCGAACCCCAATCCACCTACATTGCACACCATAATGTTCGGATATGTTATTACTGGTGTGCTGCGTGACACAGTCACAGTGATTAAATATCTAGGCAAAACTTTGCAAAGCGCTATGAAATGGAGAGAGCATGTAACGACAATAGTAGGGAAGGCACACGATCGACTTCGGTTTATTGGAATAATTTTACGAGACCGCGTAAGGAACACTAGTTGCGACCCAAATTCGACTACTGCTGCTGTGTTAGCGATCCCCGTAAGAGAGAACATCGGCCACTTTCGAAAACTGTAGATGGTGCAGAGCAGCTACCAGGCGGTCACGTAATCTTACATCGCTGACTTGCATCATGGCAGTGATGTAATGTGTTCGTACCAGGTAGTTGTATGGAATCAGCGCAGTAAGGTGGATCGACGTTGGTATGTGTGAGGGTGGCAGATAGGACCTGCCATTGAATACGTCATGAATGAAACTGCTTCATTTCCTGGAGTATCAGTGTGGACTGTCCAACCGGTCTACAAGGAACTGAGTACCACTCGCAGTAGGGGTCGGAAAAAGTTCGTAACTGACAGAAACTGGAGATGAGTGTCACGCTTTCTCAATGACAATCAGATTCAAACCCAACAGCAACCGCTGCTGTCAGTGAATGCACGTCCATCTCAATGAGTTACCGAGAAGATATCGAGAAGGGAACAGCATGCAATGGAGAATTTATTTGGGAACCTGGGAAAAAGCCACTGCACAGAGCAACCTGTAAAGCTACACGTCTTCTGTGGTTCAATCAATAAAGAAATTGGACATTATCTGACTGGAGGCGTTTATAGTGATGCGGCGAGTCGGGTTTTTGCCTCTTTTCCAGTCGAGCAAAGGTCCAATGAGGCGTTTAACCCGCAGTGTGTGTGGTTGCAGTAGTACGTCACTAGGAGCAGCATATTTACAATGCCCTCAATAAGCTAAGTGTCATTAGTGATCACAGTAGTGTGCATTATGTCCGAGATAAGCGAATTTTAACGTGGACAAATTGTTGGCAATTGTATGGTGGGTGCTCCCATAACCAAGGTAGCCGAAGTGTTTGATATTTAAAGACGCACCAAATCGAAGATTTATACGCATACAGCAAAGTAGAGAAACATGATCTCCCCAAGTCACAACCCAGACGGAAGTGTGTGTTGAGTGATCTTGAGGGACGGTCAATGAAGAGGACTGTTACGAAAAATAAGAGAATGGCAACTGCAAATGTCCCTGCAGAAGCGGATGTCGTCTCACGAACCTTGTCAGCAATAGAACAGCACGGGGGGATCTCCACAAGCAGGAACTTGCACGGCGATCTGGATTTTCAGAACCAATAATCGGCGATGCAAAATCCCGTTACAGGAAAATGTGGTGCCGAAGCCAAAGAAATGGTAGAGAGTAGTTTGGTCAGATGAGTCTTGTTTCACAATGTTTCCAACTTCTGGCTGAAATTACGTCTCAACAGTGAAAGACGCAGTTGCCAACACTGTCCAAAATGTCGGTCTCTTAACCATCATGAGGAAGTGGTCACGTGTCTAGGGAAATTTTTCTGAAGGTGACAACAGTCGCAGAAGCCTACGCTCGCAGATTAAGAGCTAACTTAAGGCACGGGTTCAGTCATGATTTGACAGCCATATCGTAGTATTCCATGGTTCCATGGTTGCAGGGCAAGGTTGCATACTGTCAGTGATTGTGTTACTGATCCCACGGTACAATGTTTGTTCCCCAATGGTGATGATGTGTTCTAAGACGATAGGACTTGGGTCCAGACAGCAAGCATCGTCCACAACTGGTTTTGTGAGCCTGAGGTTGAAATATCACATCTCTCCTGGCCAGCAGATCTCAGTGTTATTGAGCTTTCATGGCCTACTATGTAGACGGTCTAAGGCGCTGCAGTCATGGACTGTGCGGCTGGTCCTGGCGGAGGTTCGAGTCCTCCCTCGGGCATGGGTGTGTGTGTTTGTCCTTAGGATAATTTAGGTTAAGTAGTGTGTAAGCTTAGGGACTGATGAGCTTAGCAGTTAAGTCCCATAAGATTTCACACACATTTTAACATACTATGTAGAGAAGTTTGCATGATCGCTGTCCACCTTCGTTACTCGAACTTCTCTTTATTTTCGAGTAGTATAAGATTCCGTTGAAAACTGTACAGGACCTATATTTATCCGTTCCGACGCCACTGGAAGTTGTTTTTGATGCCAACGGGTTTCCTGTATGTGTTAGTCATGACTGCGAGTTGTGTTTCTGGTCTTTCCATATTTTTGTCCACCACCTGTATATTCCTGTTATGATTGACACTCAGGCATCCTATGATATATCGACTGTCCAGCTAAATCTCTTGCCTTAATCTCAAAGAAAACGTCGCAGGATCTAGTCATCTATACATGGTCCTAGCTGAATGTGACGTAACTGAACAAACTTGTGGAATGTTCCTCGCCGAACTGAAGTCATAGAGACGGTGTAAGTCGGTGTTAGCGTGATGACTCCTGGGGACAACTAATGTTTTGTCCAGTGTGTTTACACCACGCGATGAGACGCAGTTGCTAACACTGTCCAAAATGTCGGT
Organism: Schistocerca cancellata; assembly: GCF_023864275.1. Lineage (NCBI taxonomy): Eukaryota > Metazoa > Arthropoda > Insecta > Orthoptera > Acrididae > Schistocerca > Schistocerca cancellata. Next base: position 467,191,329 of record NC_064631.1, on the reverse strand, counting down.
CTCTTAACCATCATGAGGAAGCGGTCACGTGTCTAGGGAAGTTTTTCTGAAGGTGACAACAGTCGCAGAAGCCTTCGCTCGCAGATTAAGAGCTAACTTAATAGACTTCATTAAGACTTGTCGTGAAAGAAGTAGACATGATTATGAAAGAATGTATTCCGTCATCATCAAAATACAAAACGAGTTTTTATGCCTTTAAGGAAGTTTTAAAGTACAGCTCAGAGAGGCGAAATACGGTTCTGGAACAAGTGTTCAACTGCCGGGTGAAAAAGTCACCACCCCATAGTTTCAGAGTCGTAGCTGTGGAGTGTAGTAGATGGAGTGGCGCTCTTGGCTCAGCCGCAAGACGCGTCTGGTGTCGGGCGCCTTCCCAGCACGGCGTTTCGGCCCCTCTGCGTCTCCCCAGCCGGAGATTAATAGCGGCGCAGCGGGCCGGCTGTTTGATCGCAGCGCTCTCGCTCTACATGTTTCCGGACGCGCTCCATTAATCACGGCATTATCACGGCGGTCGTGCTATCTGCCCCTGCCGCACTCTCTCTCTCTCTCTCTCTCTCTCTCTCTCTCTACGTGTGTGTGTCGGTGTGGTGTGTGGTGTTTGTGTCAGCTCAGCTGCAGACCTGCCCTCGCACAACGCGCCGGCTACTCGCAGACTGGGCACCCACTTCTGACTCAGTTCCGAGGGGAGTGACCGATTGTGTTTTTGGATCGCTACAAGAACATTCAGTCCTTGTTGCCACTCCAGTCACTGATGAAGTCGTTCACGACCTAATTAGGACGTCGTATGAGATATCATGACTAAGGATCCTTCTTCTTCTACATCTACATCTATACTCCGCGAGCCACCTTACGGTGTGTGGCGGAGGGTACTTATTGTACCACTATCTGATCCCCCCTTCCCTGTTCCATTCACGAATTGTGCGTGGGAAGAACGACTGCTTGTAAGTCTCCGTATTTGCTCTAATTTCTCGGATCTTTTCGTTATGATCATTACGCGAGATATATGTGGGCGGTAGTAATATGTTGCCCATCTCTTCCCGGAATGTGCTCTCTCGTAATTTCGATAATAAACCTCTCCGTATTGCGTAACGCCTTTCTTGAAGTGTCCGCCACTGGAGCTTGTTCAGCATCTCTGTAACGCTCTCGCGCTGACTAAATGTCCCCATGACGAATCGCGCTGCTTTTCGCTGGATCATGTCTATCTCTTCTATTAATCCAACCTGGTACGGGTCCCATACTGATGAGCAATACTCAAGAATCGGACGAACAAGCGTTTTGTAAGCTACTTCTTTCGTCGATGAGTCACATTTTCTTAGAATTCTTCCTATGAATCTCAACCTGGCGCCTGCTTTTCCCACTATTTGTTTTATGTGATCATTCCACTTCAGATCGCTCCGGATAGTAACTCCTAAGTATTTTACGGTCGTTACCGCTTCCAATGATTTACCACCTATGGCATAATCGTACTGGAATGGATTTCTGCCCCTATGTATGCGCATTATATTACATTTATCTACGTTTAGGGAAAGCTGCCAGCTGTCGCACCATGCATTAATCCTCTGCAGGTCTTCCTGGAGTACGTACGAGTCTTCTGATGTTGCTACTTTCTTGTAGACAACCGTGTCATCTGCAAATAGCCTCACGGAGCTACCGATGTTGTCAACTAAGTCATTTATGTATATTGTAAACAATAAAGGTCCTATCACGCTTCCTTGCGGTACTCCCGAAATTACCTCTACATCTGCAGATTTTGAACCGTTAAGAATGACATGTTGTGTTCTTTCTTCTAGGAAATCCTGAATCCAATCACAAACCTGGTCCGATATTCCGTAAGCTCGTATTTTTTTCACTAAACGTAAGTGCGGAACCGTATCAAATGCCTTCCTGAAGTCCAGGAATACGGCATCAATCTGCTCGCCAGTGTCTACGGCACTGTGAATTTCTTGGGCAAATAGGGCGAGCTGAGTTTCACATGATCTCTGTTTGCGGAATCCATGTTGGTTATGATGAAGGAGATTTGTATTATCTAAGAACGTCATAATACGAGAACACAAAACATGTTCCATTATTCTACAACAGATTGACGTAAGCGAAATAGGCCTATAATTATTCGCATCTGATTTATGACCCTTCTTGAAAATGGGAACGACCTGCGCTTTCTTCCAGTCGCTAGGTACTTTACGTTCTTCCAGCGATCTACGATAAATTGCTGATAGAAAGGGGGCAAGTTCTTTAGCATAATCACTGTAGAATCTTAAGGGTATCTCGTCTGGTCCGGATGCTTTTCCGCTACTAAGTGATAGCAGTTGTTTTTCAATTCCGATATCGTTTATTTCAATATTTTCCATTTTGGCGTCCGTGCGACGGCTGAAGTCAGGGACCGTGTTACGATTTTCCGCAGTGAAACAGTTTCGGAACACTGAATTCAGTATTTCTGCCTTTCTTCGGTCGTCCTCTGTTTCGGTGCCATCGTGGTCAACGAGTGACTGAATAGGGGATTTAGATCCGCTTACCGATTTTACATATGACCAAAACTTTTTAGGGTTCTTGTTTAGATTGTTTGCCAATGTTTTATGTTCGAATTCGTTGAATGCTTCTCTCATTGCTCTCTTTACGCTCTTTTTCGCTTCGTTCAGCTTTTCCTTATCAGCTATGATTCGACTACTCTTAAACCTATGATGAAGCTTTCTTTGTTTCCGTAGTACCTTTCGTACATGATTGTTATACCACGGTGGATCTTTCCCCTCGCTTTGGACCTTAGTCGGTACGAACTTATCTAAGGCGTACTGGACGATGTTTCTGAATTTTTTCCATTTTTGTTCCACATCCTCTTCCTCAGAAATGAACGTTTGATGGTGGCCACTCAGATATTCTGCGATTTGTGCCCTATCACTCTTGTTAAGCAAGTATATTTTCCTTCCTTTCTTGGCATTTCTTATTACACTTGTAGTCATTGATGCAACCACTGACTTATGATCACTGATACCCTCTTCTACATTCACGGAGTCGAAAAGTTCCGGTCTATTTGTTGCTATGAGGTCTAAAACGTTAGCTTCACGAGTTGGTTCTCTAACTATTTGCTCGAAGTAATTCTCGGACAAGGCAGTCAGGATAATGTCACAAGAGTCTCTGTCCCTGGCTCCAGTTCTGATTGTGTGACTATCCCATTCTATACCTGGTAGATTGAAGTCTCCCCCTATTACAATAGTATGATCACGAAACTTCTTCACGACGTTCTGCAGGTTCTCTCTGAGGCGCTCAACTACTACGGTTGCTGATGCAGGTGGTCTATAGAAGCATCCGACTATCATATCTGACCCACCTTTGATACTTAGCTTAACCCAGATTATTTCACATTCGCATTCGCTAATAACTTCACTGGATATTATTGAATTCTTTACTGCTATAAATACTCCTCCACCATTGGCGTTTATCCTATCCTTGCGGTATATATTCCATTCTGTGTCTAGGATTTCGTTACTGTTCACTTCCGGTTTTAACCAACTTTCCGTTCCTAATACTATATGCGCACTATTTCCTTCAATAAGAGATACTAATTCAGGAACCTTGCCCTGGATACTCCTGCAGTTTACCAATATTACGTTAACTTTTCCTGTTTTTGGTCTCTGAGGACGGACGTTCTTTATCAACGATGATAATGTCCTCTCTGGTAAGCCGTCAGGTATTTTATCGTTTCGCCCAAGGGGGGGTCCCTCTAACCTAAAAAACCCCCGTGTGCACGCCACACGTACTCTGCTACCCTAGTAGCTGCTTCCGGTGTGTAGTGCACGCCTGACCTGTCTAGGGGGGCCCTACAGTTCTCCACCCAATAACGGAGGTCGATGAATTTGCAACCATTATAGTCGCAGAGTCGTCTGAGCCTCTGGTTTAGACCCTCCACACGGCTCCAAACCAGAGGACCGCGATCGACTCTGGGCACTATGCTGCAGATATTAAGCTCAGCTTGCACTCCGCGTGCGATGCTGGTTGTCTTCACCAAATCAGCCAGCCGCCGGAAGGAACCAAGGATGGCCTCAGAACCCAAGCGGCAGGCGTCATTCGTTCCGACATGTGCTACTATCTGCAGCCGGTCACACCCAGTGCGTTCAATAGCTGCCGGAAGGGCCTCCTCCACATTACGGACGAGACCCCCCGGCAAGCACACCGAGTGCACACTTCTTGAAGCTCCATGGCAGTTTAAAACTGCGTGTCTGGGCGGGGCTCGAATCTGGAATCTTACCTGCAAGGAATGTTAAAACAGCACAAGATTCATTCTGGGAACGATCCTCAGGTCAGTGAACGAGTCCTGTATCCGGAATATACTTTTCTTCCTGCCGTGAAGAGTATGCAAGACAGCTTCCGTGAAATTTGGAAAATCGAAGAGTGATACTGGCGGAAGTGAAGCTGAACACGTGGGTTTTCGGTTTTGTTTAAATAGTTCACTTAACAAAAACATATAGTCCGTGAAAAGCAAGGTCTCGGTTTCGAGTCCCGACTGGCACACAATATTATTCTCTAGGAAGTTCTAAAACAGCGCACTCTCCGCTACATGGGTCACTAAACCTATTGTTGCACTCATCTCTCTTTTGGTAGTCCGACACTTCCTTTCTCCGCAGGCTATCAATTTAAAAGTGCTTGGGGGTGCCTGCTGTCATCTATACGTTGTTCATCCTTTACTCATTTATTCCTGTACTTGTTAACAATCTCCAAAACTCAATGCATTCTGAGGATGTGCCTAACTTTCATTCCTCATGTGGAGTGGCTGGGAGGCTCCGTCCCCACTCTAAGAAATCGCATTTCGGCTGACGCAGCGTAGCCAGTACAGCTAAGTGCAGATAAGCCCTTAAAACAAAGTGGATGGATGCATCCAGTACAACAAGCAAAGCAAAAGTACGTCCAGATATTCTTCTGAATCGTTCTCACGCCATATATAAGACGATACAGAATACTGCACTTATGTGTAAGTCCTGTGACAAGTGTGAGTAGTGAGTACATTGGCGTTTTGTGACTTAGAAATGGTGTACTCATTGTGACGACGGAGAATGTGGATCTACATCTATGCTTCAACAGCCACTTCGAGGTTTATCGCTCAGGATACTTCGGGCTATTACAGGACACTTTTTCCAAAACTCCTCAGTAATCTTACTAATGACGCTCTTTTCAAATTAGACTACCAATTCAATTCAGAATTCTACACGATGGTGAAAGGTGTGTGAGATGAGTACGCTATCTGACTGCGAGAATTGGAGGGCCACAGTGGTAGAGCATCAGACAGGTCGAAAAACTATTCTGTTCTTTCACTAAAACACAGAGACGCTGTCAGGTAAGATGCAGTGAAAAGGACACTTTCTAAAAAGATAGGTATCTGCAAGGAGAAATATGAGACACTCAGAGCGAGATGAATTTTCCAGTCTCAAAGAGCGTTATCAGTACTTTACGTGCTAGTTCTGTAAGAGAGCCCAGGACTGGATCACTAAAATTAACTTTCTAGCAGGATTGAAAGCTCGCGAGTACCCTTGTACAGCCGCTGTCATTGACCAAAACGTGGAAACATAATGGGGGAGAATTCCTACTTTCTACCCCCACCCAAAAGAGTGAAATGTATGCTGCTGGTAAATCACAGCAGATTTTTTAAGAGAAGCGACATTGGTAGTATTTTTATGGATTATTCGTCGGAGAGAGTTCGCAGCGACCAGAGCAATTGGCTAATGAGAATCCGGTACTGGCAGAACCAAAAAATTTCTTACGAGAGGAGATGAACAGTTCAGTTCAGTGCTCCAGAGAAGAGAGACTTGGTCTTACAATTACAGAGAGGGGACATTCGGTCTTTGTCTGCTCTCCCGGCTGGCGACGCTTTGGTTGATGGTCGTTTTGAGACTATCTCTGGACCGAGCAGAGACTCTGGAGTCGAACTTGTATCTTTTAACTACTATTGCTACCATTCTCTGTATCTGAGCTTCAGGACGATGGTAACCAAGTTCAGCGGTTGTGCATGATGTGATGTTTTTTTGAGTTAGGGTTTTGCTCTTCTGAATTAATTCCTGCACCAACTAGTTGAACTAAGCATGCACTTACGCAACGGTAAAGTGCTCATAATTGTTTTTCTGGGTCTTACCCTTAATTTGTCAACTAATTCATCAATCATTATCGGTTTACATGGAGACGGCAAATTGTAAGACATTATTAGCCTTTCCTTTCCACTCCCGATCCCTCGTGTGCATGTATTATTGCATATGTTCCATAATCCATTCAAACCATTGTGTTCTTAAGAATTACCTGTGTTATGCATTCAGTGTTTAGAGCCAAGTCCGTACGTTTTAACAGTAAACAGGACTTTATTGTGACCTTTATTTTCATTGCATAGTTGGATGAAATCCTTTCTCACTGTTTCTCTGCGAGCTGTTGTACTCATGTGTCATGTTTCGCTGGATCGTCCACGTTCATGTTCAGATTTTTAATAATATCCTTTTCGCCACTTAGTCTTAGTATTCCAAATGATCTTATGGGTAGCGGTCTGTTCGCTTTAGAGGCCACTAGGTTTAGATCTCGACAGCATCACAGGGTATGCTTCAAGCTCGACCGTTGTCTCACAGACCACCACTGTCCTATTCCCGTTTCCCTGAGACCCATTCATGAATGGTGGTCGAGAAGAGCACGTCTTTCAAAGGTTGTTGATGGTAATTTAAATATCAGTCCGAATACCGTTTTGTTGTAAGTCACTAGCGTCAGTAAACCATATACCAATCATCCATGTAACTGAACACTAGACACAGTCAAAAAGTATGCTGTAAATAGTAGTAATTGTAAGTAGTAAAGAGTAATTCAGTAATATCAATCTCTGCTATGTATACTATGTAAGGCTTCCGACGTATGTGTTTTCAAATCAAAGTGAAAGAATGTAGTGACTTAACATTTCGTTGACGTCGAGGTCGTTACAGGGAGAGCAGGAGGTCAAGTGGATGAAGAGAGGTTAACCTGAAATAGCGTCGTAGGATGGGAATTTCAATCCACGCCTTCTGGTTACGAGTCCAATGTCTTAACTATTGTAACACTGGTCAGTGAGAGACAAGGGAATGGCAGGAATGAACCTGAATGGCTACTTAATCTAATTCCACAAACCGAGAAAAGATATTTGGAGCACAGAAGCGTATAATAAGAGTAATATGTAGTGTAAATCCAAGAACATCATGTCGAAACCCATTCAAAGAATTGGGCATACTAACCACAGCTTCTCAGTATGTTTATTCCTCAATGAAGTTTGTTGTAAATAATACATCTCTTTTTTCCAACTAACTGCTTAGTACACAGTATCAATACTAGGAATAAGAACAATATACATAAAGATTTAAAATCACTTACTCTTGCCCAGAAAGGAGTCCAGTATTCAGCAACGCATATTTTCAATAAGTTACCAGCAACCATTAAGAGTTTAGTTGCAGACAAGTCACAATTTAAACATAATTTGAAAGAATTTTTGGTGGCCAACTCCTTCTATTCCATCCATGAATTTCTCAACAAGTGCAGTAGACCATTTTAATGAAAAGTTTTATATTTTAATTTTTGACAATACATCGTTGTAACAGCCAAGTAAGTACCTACTATGTGAATGATGGATGTATGGAAAGCAGATGTAAGTCTTCAGTCTGTAAACAGTGGAAGTTTACTTTTAAATATTGAACATAATTTGACTGTTCTTAATTTTAATTTACTTTAATTTTTGGCAATATTAGCATGTAACAGGCAAGTAACCAGCTATTGTGTGAATGATGGATTTAATTAAAGCAAGTGTAAGTATTAAACCTGTAAATATTTGAAGTTTAATTTTAATTCGTGTAGATAATTTTACTGTTTATTGACTGACGAACATTAAAATTAATGAAACTCTAGTTTTTCTAATTACATTTTTGTAATGTGTTTATCTGACATGTTTCACACCCAGGAGGATTCCCTCTTTTGTGGGTCTGTGGAACGAATAATTAATCTAACCTAATCTAATCTCACCGAAGTGTACTCTGAGCGCATAAAACCTAAGAGAGTCTATCAGAAGAATTGAATACAATGTTAAGCTGAAGCATCTGTAAATTGTGGCTTGATGTCAAAAATCAAAGGTGAAATACGAATCAGACATAAACACACTTTAACGATGACTGTCAACATGCAGTTAATAGAAGTTAATTCGAAAATAAACGAAATATTTTTTGACTTTTACTTTGTCGAATCTCCAGCCGTAGCTTTGAACATAATTATGTGGCTGATGCCTTCTCCGTGTGTAGCCTGTAGTACATGACAAGTACAGCACTACAACATGAGGATATCTCTTCCAGATATTAAATTCCGGATGATATTCTCCTTACTGCAACTCCTTTCTCAGGTAGCCATTTTTCAATATTGTTCTCTTAGCTGTAACCTGAAGACACGAGTAATTTTGTTTCTAACTGTGTGTGTTATCTAAAATCATCCATAGCTTCTCCTACTACAGGCAGTGTGACATTACTACTACAATGCAGATTTCTTATATCGTGATACAGAACTGGCGAAAACTAAATTGGGAAACTGTAGAAACATTTATCGCGCGTTTTGGAGTTTGATTTTGTGTCCAAAAATGACGCGACCCCTAGTGCAGAATAAAAGCATATGCTAAGAATCATGGTCCAACATGTTTCCACCTCATTGCTGATGTTTCACATGTCACTGCATTAATAATCTACAGTGAAGTGTGTGGTAAAAGGTACTTCTCTTTGTAGAATTTATTACGACTTCTTCTCGTTTCATTCATTTATGGAGCGCAGGAAGAATGTTTAATAGGTTCTGTTCATGCTGTAATTAATCTGATCTTGACCTTGCGATGGCAAGAGGTGCGATTCCAAGGGATCTGTAATATAACTGCAAGATTCATCGTTTAAACTTGTTCTCGAAACTTTGTACTAGACATTCTCAGGATAGTTTGCGTCTATCTTCAAGTGTTTGCCAGTCCAGTTTCTTCAGCATCTCGGAGATACTCTTCTACAGGTAAACATACCTGTGACTAGTCCGCTGCCCTTCTCTCTATAAATTCCATATCCCCTGATAGTCCTGTTTGGTATGGGTCTTACAAAATTGTGCTGTGTTCTACGATGGGTCGAAAGAGAGTTTTCTTTGTATACTGATTACATTATGAAAGGAGAAAATACAAAAATGCAATAAATGAAGCAGGCAAAAAGGAATACAAACATCTCAAAAATGAGATCGACAGGAAGTGCAAAATGGCTAAGCAGGGATGGCTAGAGGAAAAATGTAAGGCTGTAGAGGCGAATATCACTATGGGTAAGATAAATACTGCCTACAGGAAAATTAAAGAGACTTTTAGAGAAAAGAGAACCACTTGTACGAATATCAAGAGCTCAGAAGGAAACCCAGATCCAAGCAAAGAAGGGAAAGCTGAAAGGAGTATATAGAGGGTCTATACAAGGGCGATGTTCTTGAGGACAATATTATAGAAATTGAAGAGAATCTAGATGAAGATGAAATATTAGATATGATACTGCGTGAAGAGTTTGACAGAGCACTGAAAGACCTAAGTCGAAACAAGGCCCTGGGCGTAGACAACATTCCATTAGAACTACTGATAGCCTTGGGAGACCCAGTCCTGACAAAACTCTACCATCTGGTGAGCAAGATGTATGAGACAGGCGAAATACCCTCAGACTTCAAAAAGAATATAATAATTCCAATCCCAAAGAGAGCAGGGTCTGACAGATGTGAAAATTAGCGAACTATCAGTTTAATAAGTCACAGTTGCAAAATACTAACACGAATTCTTTACAGACGAATGGAAAAATTGGTAGAAGCCGACCTCGAGGAAGATCAGTTTGGATTCCCTAGAAATGTTGGAACACGTTGAAACGTCCCCTTAGAAAAATTGTACAGGACTGTGCTTAAACTGACACACAATATTTTTAGCGCAACGCAATCTGACTTTCAAAAATCCCTACAAAAGAATGGCCCTGACTAACATTAACCTATACCTTTTACAAATCACTTACCTCACAAAAATCTTCGTTACTGGAACTACTGCAATACAGCGAGCGCCACTACTGCCAGCTAAATAAAAGATTCAAACTACGGAAGGCACTAACTACTGATAGGTATAGTTAGCAAATGAAAGATTTTAATAGAGAACAAACAATGTATTTACCTTAATAGTCATAATATATGATATCCAGTATTACAAACTTCAAAACTCCGCCATCTCTCTCCCCACATCCACCACTGCTGGCGGCTCACCTCCAACTGCGCAACGCTACGCGCTGTTCACATCCAGCTGCCGCTGCCCAACGCTACAATGGCAGACAACAATGCAAACTAGCCACAGACTGCACACAGCACAGCCAGTGATTTTCATACAGAGCCCTATGTAACGTTGCCAATAAGAAAACATAAACAGCCTACTTACAACGTGAGGCAATACTGACCCTACGACTTATCTTAGAAAATAGATGAAGGAAAGGCAAACCTACGTTTCTAGCGTTTGTAGACTTAGAGAAAGCTTTTGACAATGTTGACTGGAATATTCTGTTTCAAATTCTGAAGGTGGCAGGGGTAAAATACAGGGAGCGAAAGGCTACTTACAATTTGTGCAGAAAGCAGGTGGCAGTTATAAGAGTCGAGGGGCATGAAAGGGAAGCAGTGGTTGGGAAGGGAGTGAGACAGGGTTGTAGCTTATCCCCGATGTTATTCAATCTGTATATTGAACAAGCACTTAAGGAAACAAAAGAAAAATTTGGAGTAGGTATTAAAATCCATGGAGAAGAAATTAAAACTTTGAGGTTCGCCGATGACATTGTAATTCTGTCAGAGACAGCAAAGGACCTGGAAGAGCAGCTGGATGGAATAGACAATGTCTTGAAAGGAGGATACAAGATGAATACAATGTCTTGAAAGGAGGATCCAAGATGAATATCAACAAAAGCAAAACGTGGATAATGGAATGTAGTCGAATTAAGTCGGGAGATGCTGAGGGAATTAGATTAGGAAACGAGACACTTAAAGCAGTAAAGAAGTTTTGTTATTTGGGGAGCTAAATAACTGATGATGGTCGAAGTAGAGGGGATATAAAATGTAGACTGGCAATGGCAAGGAAAGCGTTTCTGAAGAGGAGAGATTTGTTAACATCGAGTATAGATTTAAGTGTCAGGAAGTCGTTAGAGAAAGTATTTGTATGGAGTGTAGCCGTGTATGTAAGTGAAACGTGGACGATAAATAGTTTAGACAAAAAGAGAATAGAAGCTTTCGATATGTGGTGCTACAAAAGAATGTTGATGGTTAGATGGGTAGATCACATAACTAATGGGGGGGTATTGAACAGAATTGGAGAGAAGAGAGATTTGTGGCACAACTTGACTAGAAGAAGGGATCGGTTGGTAGGACATATTGTGAGGCATCAAGGGATCACCAATTTAGTATTGGAGGGCAGCGCGGAGGGTAAAAGTCGTAGAGGGAGACCACGAGATGAATACACTGAAGAGATTCAGAAGGATGCCAACGATTTACCTATGACTGAGCCTATACATAAAAACTGTTACACATAAATACGAGTTGATCGATTCTAATAATGTATTGTTGATGTTGTAGTCATAGGATAGTATATTTATTTTATTTTGTGAAGTGAACAGTTTTACACTTCTGAAAATCTGAAGTAAGTTGATAACCTTTGGAGTATTTTGAAGTCGTCTAAATGTCAGATTGGATAACTGTGTAGCTTATTTTAAGGTAGTACTTCATTGTAGGCAACTGCATCATCTCCGGAAACTCTGAGGTTACTTTTACTTTTGTCTGCAAGGCCAGTAATGTACAACATGAGCGCCAAGGGTCCCAGCTAACTTCCTTGGGGAAACCTCAAGTTACTTCTACCTATGTCGATGGCCATCCGTCTAGGATAACATGCTGCGCCCTCCGTACCAGGAAATCCTCAATATAGCCATAAATATCGCTTGATACACCATACGATCGTAGTTTCGGTAGTAAGCATACGTGTGGTACTGAGTAAAATGCTTCTTGGAAATCGGGAAATCGATAAATACTGCATCTACATGAACGCCTTATCTAGGTCACAATTATTTACATTCTAAGAAAAGGAAAGAAAACGGCGCACTGCGAAGTTGGGTGATTTATTCTAGAAAAAGAGCTTCATATATTGAGCAAGTCAGTAACGCATGGGTTCACTTTTGGCTCTTATGTACCAACTGATTGACACAGTTGTTAGAAGTCCTTTTTAGGGTATCGTGCCAAATTCTGTCCAACTGACGTATTAGATCGTCAAAATCCCCGGCTGGTTGGAGAGCTCTGCCCATCATGCTCCAGACGTTCTCAATTGGGGAGAGATCCAATGACCTTGCATGCCACGGGGTAGGGTTTGGCAAGCACGAAAATATGCAGTAGAAACTCTTGCCACATGCAGGCGGACATTATCTTGCTGAAATCTAAGCTCAAGATGGCTTACCAGGTAGGGTAACAAAACGGGGCGTAGAATATCGTCAACGTACCGCTATGCTGTGAGGATGTCGCGGATGGCAAGCAAAGGGGACCTGCTATGAAATGAAATGGCACTCCAGAGTAACACTCCTGATAGTCTGGTCGTATGGTGGGCGACACTCCGATTGGTATCCGACCGCTGTCTGGACTTCACTAGACACGTACGTCTTCGGCCTGGAACTCATTGAATGAAGCAGAATTGTCTTCAGTGATGTTCTGCTTCGAAACGAACCCCTACGATCATCGAAGAATGCCTGTCTACGCCACATACAGCGGTGGCATACCAACCTGACTGTTAACGGCCAAACGGCCCCACAAGCAGGAGTGGTGGTCTGGGGTGCCATTTCTTTTCATAGTAGGAGCCCCTTGGTTGTCATACGCGGCACCCTTACAGCACAGTGGTAAGTAGACGATATTCTACGGCCCCTTATGTTTCATTCATGACAAGCCATCCTGCGCTTACGTTTCAGTAAGATAATGCCCACCCGCACATGGCGAGAGTTTCTACTGCTTGTCTTCGTATTTACCAAACCGTACCTCCTGGCCTGTAAAGGTCATTAGATCTCTCCCCAATTGAGAACACCTGGAGCTTGATGGGCAGGGCTCTCCAACCAGCTCGGGATTCCGACGATCTAACACGTCAGTTGGAAGAATTTGGCACGATATCCCCCAGCAAAACATCCAACAACTCGGTCAATCAATTCCACACCGAGTAACTACTTGGATAAGGTGCAGAGGTGAACCAACGCGTTATTGTATTGCTTAATTTGTGCATCATCCAACTTTTCTGAAATTGTAATTATTTGCCTACCGATTTGCGTCCCATGCGGATAATTCCATCGTGGTGCGTCAGTCTCTCTCTCTCTCTCTCTTTTTTTTTTAGTGTACAGCTGTTACAAGTTGCCCTCCAGTTTCCAGGTTGTTCTTCGATTTTAATCTATGAAAAGCTAAAGGAATATTGGCGACTTCCCTTTCTTACTGAAATTATTTACGTATTTACATATCTCTATTGCTGCGAGAAATAGCCCAGGTTAGTAATACGTCGTGGTGCTGAGTACACAGGTGTCTTTAAATCGTAGAACATAGTTGTTTACTATCGAAGAGTTATCGGAGTATGCCCGTAGTCTACTGGCTTTCAAACTCACCAGAGAAAATATTAGTCGCCCCTTAAGGAGCACCCTGGTTGCTGTGGAATGCCGTAGCTTGTGTACAACTGGTACGGCACGGTTACGTGAGCCATAACTACTGGCGTAAGTCATGATGTGTTTGGGCCAGTCGATTAGATGGTAGCAGCACACTGAGCTGCGTCGAATCGAGCGCTTCTAGTATGGAACCAAACCGCCGAGAATGGAAGAAATCTGAAAAATAACTTACCGAATAATATCCCGTAGAATATATTACAAGATCTTATAATAATAATTGTAATTATAGGCTCACTGGATAACATCCCGTAGGATAGATTGTAAGATTTTATAATATATACATAACGTTATAATATATCTTACGTGATGTTATCCAGTAAGCTACTTTTTAGATTTCCTCCATTTTCGATGTTTTGGTTCGAAATTAGAGCACTTTCCCTAGACGTTAGTTAAATTTTAGGCATTTTATCGCGGTTCATAGTAGTGTCCCATTCGTTACTAGTTTTTCCCGCTTTTAGGCCTGGCTCAGTCAACAGTCAAATTGGTAGATTTTGACTCTTGTCTTTTGGGTGTATTCAATTTTATTATAACGACCCACCATTGTGGTTTTGACTCTTAACGTGGATAACTTCCAGAAACCTGTGATTCCGTAATCCCATCTACATTATGAAAATATACCGTTATGAGTACTCGTCACTGTTAGTTGATGAATATCAACACTGGTTCTGTATTTCTACCATTTCAAAAACTTCACACAATGATTTGTATTCATGACAGATAAACCTGAAGATGCTCTTATACTGACGTAAAAGCGGTAGTTGCGAATAGGGCGCCCTCACACAGCTACGCGGCTTTTGGAAACACCTCATCATTCTTGACTTTTTAATTGTTATTCTTTTCATGATAATTTAAGTGATTAAATAAGTCATGAGTGTCGATATTGTCATTCATAAAGAAGGAAATGTTTGAACATGCCCAAGATAACACCGTGGATGAAGTTTCTCGATTTGTTGGCGTATCAACGCGGTGTGACCAGCGTGCCTACAACGAGTCGTACACTACTCGTAGACACGTAGCACGACCTAAGAATACTGCTCATAAAAAAGATCCTGACCGACAGAGACTGGATATGAGTGTCACGCCGTGTCACTGACAATCGGTTTCGAACGTGATAGCGAATGTTGCTGTCAGTGAATGCAGATCCATCTCAACCAGTTTCCGAGGGAACGATGCGAAGGAAACTATATGCAGTGAACTTCTAAATATATACATCACTTTATATATTTGGTATCTTTCTTTTATTCACTGACTGAATTTGATTGGTCACTTGTTTAAAATTAAAACATGCACGTAAGAGTATAAATGCAACAGTGGACAACTGTACCTCTCAGAACAGGAGCCGTCTACTAACGTTTAGGTTGTCCACTTGTCCCTTCGGTGGGAAAGTAACGTTAGACAGTCGTTTCCCTGTTTCTGCGCCTTTTGGTAGGCACGACAAGTATTTGTTTGGAAGTTATAAAGGCACATTTGCATGCCGAGCGTGAGTTTCCTCGGAAACGCGAAATATTAATTAAATAAATAATCAGTGACAAATAAATAAAGCCTATGGCACACAACTGCAGCGCTGTGTCGCTGATAAAACAAAAGCACAATTACGTTACTCGTATGTTTGATTAAGAAAGGAGAGCTCTGGTTGAAGTGGTGCGAGAAGCACGTATTTTATTTTATTGTCTGGCACACCGCCATATTTCATGTTATAGAAAATTACTGCGAGTTGCAACCACACTAGGCACTCGATTCTGTAAAGAATTTATATTTATAAAAGTAAGTAGGATTATGAACTGTAGGCTTATTCATTGAATATATCTGATTTAACTAACAGTGTAACTTTTTTATGTTTAGTAGACAATCACCTCTGTACGACGTTTTGGCATGGCTGGCAAATTATTGTAATATTGAGATTTAGATTATGAGTCCGCACCTACCGCAGCAGTCTTTGGAAACGATTTAACTACGAAGTCCGATTATTTCAATTTTATTTCACGGTCAACTACGAGTAACATTGCCTTTACGAAAAAGCCATTGTCAAGCGTCTGATACCGAATAATTATCCAGATAAGCAAATATCAATTACAATTACATTCACCATCATACAGAATAATTAACATTAAAATAATTAATATTTTATTTGATTTTTATTTTATTTATTTTATATTGGCGACTGCGTGTCGGACTTGTTATTTTGTCATTTGTTACATTGTTCTCTTTGTTTCATGTAAAAAATCAACTTTCTGGACCTGGACGTCAATGTATGAGAGATAACAAAATTTGAAGACATTGCAATTCTGAAATTTTGCCGGAAGACGCAAAGAAGCTTCCAGCAAAATAAGGTAAGACGCAGCATCCTTGCATTGGCAGGCTTGACCAGACGTATAATTCAGTGTATTAGCTTTTCAGTAAATTCTGTAGTGTTTCTTTTCCGCATAACAGTTTCAGTGATAAATTTCATTCTCAGTACTTTTCCCTAAACAATAACGTATGCAACAATACCAATACACGAGTGTACAATATGGCCGACTTCTGTACGATACGTAGTAACATGGACAGCAGCCATTACCAATAATCTCAAATTCAGTTTATATTTTTAAATTAATAGACAGCCATTGTTGCTACGAGCGATTCATGCTCAACTGCATTTTATTTTAAAATCAGTGTCAAATATTTTCTTGAAACATATATCACGTGTGGCATGGTAATAACTAGAAAACAATACGCAAAAATGGAACAGCAAGGACGTACTATTCAGACGCAATCCGACTCGGACGTGAGACAAGTGTTAGAAAATGACTTTACGACAGCAACCGGTAGTGACGATTCATCAAACATTGACGCAAGTGTTGACGAAAATTTTGACAATAGGCCGTCCACCACAAAAATTTCAAAGTCTCAATCAGAGCCCATGTTAATGCATGACGTCACGTCTAATGACGCGGCGGGGGCAGAGACCTTGCAAACGGTAAACATTGCCGACATGTTACAAATGTTAATCAAACAGAACGCCGAAAACATGGCAACCTTAAAGACACAAAATGACGCAATTAAATCTGACCTCATAGCACTCAAGACAGGTAATGACACTTTATGTAAACGTGTGGAACTTATAGACGCCACACTGACCAAACAGATGACTGAACTCAGTACTAAATTTTCCCAGCTTAATACGAGACAAGAAAAGACTACAACTGACGTAGCACTTTTACAGACACAAATAAAAAACCTTAATGTCACGTGTGAAGTTCTTACTGAACAAATTCAAACATATCCTTCACTACATGACAACCTTGAAAAACGAATTACTGACGTACAGAATAAATTTGACAATGTTGAACAACACCTGACTGACATCTTACAATCTGATGCCACAGCTCATTTTGAAAATATTAATAAAGAATTTAATGATTGGGTAGTGAACAAAGACAAACATTTTGATACATGCTTACGTGAAAATTTACCAACAATTGTGCACGACTCCGTAGCGCAATACATTACTAATAACAAACAGCTGATCAGTGACGCAGTACAATCCGTCACTGCACCCATGGGACAATTCACCGATCGACCACAGTCTGAATGTAACGAAAATATCAGTCAAAATGTACAGTTCAGAAACCAATATACATTCGAGTATGATACACACATTCCGCACACGACAAATACACAAGAACAAAACGCACCACGACTACAACACATACCACGATGTGCAAACACAAACACAAGCTATTATCATGGTAAACCACAGCAACATTATCGTAATTACTCGCCAGCTGGACATAGCAGTAATTACAGTGGGACAAATCCATATCATAATGCAAAGGAAGACGAAAGCTTAATGAAACACAGGCAATTTCAGATTTTTATCCCAGAAAAACGAACCATTCATCCGGTGATTTTTCTTAAATCTTTTAGTAACGCATTTCCACGCACTTGGAGTGACCGGAAAAAGATTTCATATATTGTCGGTTACATCCAGGGCGATGCAGCTGTCTGGGCATACAGTCAAGCTGACGTATGTACCACGTACAGTGAGTTTGAGCGTGCTTTTCTGAACAAATTCTGGTCGCAATCCGTCCAGGAGCGACTCAGAAGACAAATTTTAGAACCTGAAACTTTTAACAGTAAAAATGGCAACTTACGCAGATATTTTGAAAAATACTTGAACATGGGACACTTTTTAGACGAACCAGTCGCAACGCGTGATATACTCCGTGCGTTGAAGGCCAAATTGCCTTTCAACATTAAAGAAAAACTTCTACATATCCCGGATGACGATTCAGATTATTTTTTAACAGCTTTAGATTCGGTTGACATGTTACTTGAAGACCAGCGCTTCGCGCGGCAAAACAGCAGTCACAATGTTTACACTAGTGGTATGCAAAACATGCAGGCTTGCCAACACAATTCTGGCGCGCCCACAGTTGGATACGCGGTACAACAAAAACAGCAAACTCACATGCCGTCTCAGTACGGAAATCAAAATCAACACGCGTATTCCAATACAAACAATAGTTACAACAGTAATAACACTTCATGCGGCAATCCATACAAAAGGCACCGCGGTAATAACTACAACGGTAACAACGGATACAAAGGTAATAACAAAAACACAAACAGAAATAGAAATAATAATAACTACGAGCCAAGACAGCATCAAGGTTGGACTCGTAACGATCAGTACTTTCATTCAAACTCTGCTTTACCACAGCAGCCACCAGGACAAAATTGGAGCATACCTTACGACCGACAGGTAAGTTATAATGCGCAACAGCAACAACAACCGCAAAAGTTTGGAGATCATAATAGGCAATATCCGAATGTGAATATAATAGAAATGACACCTGATGCACAACCTCAATCTGTGTCAGTACCTAGTACAAATGCTAATCCAACAAACTAGAAACAGTCACTACTTTGCCCCAGGTCGTGGCTGAAGAATTCTTGGGGGGCGGCTTCAATGTTAATCAGTTATTTGACACCACACTTGAACAACAGAATAATGATATGCCGAGTAATTCTAAACAAAAACTACCTGTTTTATTTATAAGATACAACCACAATAACAATATATCAGATGAACTTTTACAAGACAGTACACAATGTCGTTTAAACACAAATGAAATTGTTTTAGCATCCACTACTGGTGTAGTAGGTGGGATTCCAACTACTATTGTCCTAGATACAGGTGCAGCTGTGAGCGTTTTATCTTTTAATTTTTATAAAAAGATGTGTGAATTGGAACCTGTGCCTGAGTTTCCTGCCCAAAACTGTAAAATAACTACTGCACTAGGTAATAAGTCATGTAGGGTTACGAAGCAAGTTTTTGTAAACGTTAAAATAGGTAATGGAACCGTACAATGGCCATTCCTGGTTGTACAAAACCTTGTGACTAATTGCATATTAGGAATAGATATTATGAGCGAGAAGGACTGCATTATAGACTTCTCCAAAGGTAAATGTATTTTAAATGATAAAAGCAGGGTAATTATTATTGATTTGGACAGGAGAACTCTAAAGCATGACAAACACTGTACAGGGTACAAGGTTCAGTTAGTACTTGACAAAGACATTCAAGACATGCAAACACACTCATCTGACGCAGAGCTAATGGACTTGAAAACATTGCTTGATCATAAGATAAGTGAAGCTACAGCTCTCAGTGTACATGAACGTATAAAACTACAGGAAGTGTTATCCAAATATTTACAAGTTTTTACCAAACGATTAGGTGTTATCAACACGTATGTGTACAAGATTGAAGTTAAGCCTCACAAGATCTTCTACCACAAGACATATAACGTACCGTTATCTCAACGACCTGCTGTGTGGCAAGAATTAAAACAAATGTTAGACTGGAAGGTCATTGAACCATCCACTTCACCTTACTGTAGTCCTCTACTTGTTGTCAAAAAATCAAATGGAAGCATTAGGTTAGTGTTAGACGCACGAGCTATTAATGAAATAATTTTACCGGTTCACACAAAACCTGAAAATTTAGAAGAGCAATTACAGAAATTTCTAGATGCAAAATATTTTTCCACAATAGATCTCGCTAATTCGTTTTGGCAGGTGGGTATCACTCCTGATTCTCGGAAATATACTGCATTTATGTTCGGGGGGCGAACCTATCAGTTTTGTGTTCTACCCTTCGGACTGAATGTCAGCTCTGGGGTATTCATTACAGCCCTGGATACCGTGCTAGGCGACGATTTAGTTGAGACAGTCACACACTATGTAGATGATATACTGATAGCTACACAATCCTGGAATGAACACGTTGACACACTTCAAAGAATTTTAGAAAAATTTGCACAAGCTGGAGTCACAGCCAACCTAAGAAAATCAAAATTTGGTTGCAGTGAGATAAAATATTTAGGACATATCATTAATTCACAGGGCATACGTCCTGATCCCAGTAAATTAGATGCTATCAGAAACTTTCCTAGCCCTCGAACTAAAAAGCAGTTAAAATCATTCCTTGGGCTATGTTCATTTTTCAGACGTTTTTTGCCACAACCACTTTTGAACAGTAAACATCTGCTAAATCTACTCAGAAAGAATCAAGTTTGGATCTGGTCGGAACAGTGCCAGAATGACTTTAATACAATTAAACATGCTTTAGTGAATGCTAACATATTGAGCCATCCAGATTTCAATTTAGATTTTTGTATGACTTGTGACGCTTCACGTACTGGCTTGGGCTGTTGCTTATTTCAAGTTGTAAAGAATAAAGAAAAGGAACAGATAAGAATTATTGGGTTTGCAAGTCGTACTTTAACTGAATGTGAGCGTACATACTCGACTACTGAGTTAGAAACACTTTCCATAGTATGGGCATTCAAGAAATTCAATTATTATTTATTTGGAAAACATACAGTAATTTACACCGATCACCAGGCCCTGACATTTTTGTTAACTTGTAAACTTGTACATCCTAGACTATCACGATGGGCAGTTACACTTCAGAACTACTCTTTTGAAATTAAGTACATAAGAGGTAAGGACAACACCATTGCGGACACTTTGTCTAGACTTCCACAAGGTATGAATGATACCAACAGTGACTTAGAAAATATAAATGACTACAGGATTCTCTTAATGCAAGACAAGCAGTATCACCAATATGATATTGATATGTGCAGAAACATGGCTGAATTACAAAAATCTGATCCTCACTGGTATAAGATAATAACATTACTGGTAGAAAAACAAAATCATCCTTCGACTAAGTATTACAAGTTACACAATGATGTGTTATTTTATCGACGACATCCAAATGCTACTAACTGGTGTGTATGCATTCCCGAAGAGTCTGAACGTAATTTAATTTGGCACACACACTTAGTTTGGGGTCATTATGGGACGAAAAAGTGTTTGGCAAAGCTCAGCACATACTGTTATTTTAGCAATATGAGAAGAAAAATTTACAGGGAACTGAAAACATGTGTCATATGTCAAAAATCAAAACCTCAGAATTTATCCACAAAAACAGATTTACATTCTATTTTACCCAGTAAACCCCTGGAAATTCTGTGTACTGACATCAGTGGACCGCATCCAGCAAGCTCTGGAGGCGTCAAATATATCTTAGCTTTTTACGATGTATTTTCTAAACATGTAAAACTTTATGCTTTAAAATCCGCCACTGCAAGTGCTATAATACGAAGATTCTCAAGTGATTACCTGACGCACGTGGGAAAACCTAAAGCAATTCTGTCAGATAATGCAGCATACTACTCTGGGTACAAATGGAGAAATTTCTTGAAGGACAATAACATTAAAAGTATATTTATTTCGAGGTTTAGTCCACAATGTAACGCGACTGAGAGACTTTTCCGAGAATTAAATCGATTCATGAGGACCTATATTTCATCAAAACATACTAATTGGGTGTCCTACCTAAGTCTTTTCGAAGACGTACACAATAACTTAAATATTTACGATACAAATTACACACCTAACGAGATCATGTTCAATTGCAAACAGAACGATCAGTGGATAGAACCATTACCTAAGTTGTCAGACAAGGAAATCACACCTGAACAGAAAATAAAAGAAGTATTGACTACATTGACACATCACGCACAAATACGAAACAAACATCACAGAAACATAATAAAAAGAAAACAAAAATTCGAGGTAGGAATGCTTGTACTACTTCGTACTCATCATAAATCTGTAGCACTCAAACGACGCAACGCTAAGTGGCGTCTGCTATATGAAGGACCTTATATAATTGTTAACATACCGCACCCTGGTGCGTATCTGTTACAACATCGTAGAACTAACAAAATTATTGGGCTATACGCACACCGAGATCTTAGAGCATTTCATGCTGAATAATGTCAAAGTCATACCCATCAAAACATTGCTAAGCAACTCGTTACAACACAGATAATAAGTAGTATAGAAATTTTCATTTCAGCGTTCCAGAGTCGCAGTTGAAGACAGAAGAACTTTTCTTTCAACGCCGCGGCTCCACCGAGAAGACTGAATATTAAAGTAAAATTTATGATTACGTAGCAGTGAATGATATATTAATTTTTCACGGAACATTTGTGACTGTAGGTACCACTGACTTGGTATGACACCTGACGAACTGACAGACGTCATCTGTGAAGCGATCTTTTACTTTGAGAAATAGACTAGACGCACATCTCTCAACACGAAAAGCATCTACCAGTAGTCAAGGCCACACAGACACTCTACACACACGCACAAAACGCGAGGAATCGAACATTTTCTCTCTCTTACTATTTTGAATATTTATTGAGTAGTGAAAACGCCTGGTCTTGCCTACTGATGTAATGAATGTTGTGTCTAACCTATCTTAATTTCAGGTGACATCACAAAACCGATAAAGAGGACGTAAATATCTGCAATTCATGTAATCAAATGTGACACAATGTAATAACCTATAGCGATGTAATGATGATGTAAACATGTTTATGTGCAACTGTATTATGTTTATACTAAGAAAATATGTGACGTGTGTATGTATAATTACTTTTTTTTTAACTGATGTATCATGTAAAAATTTGAACAAAACGAATGCCAAAAAGACATTGCATAGTGAACCTCTGTTCACGGACATTAACGAACATTACTAACTCTGCAACTACGCAGAAACCTATGTGAAGGAAACGGTTAATGCCATTCATTATGCATCGTACCTATGTAAACGCGATGAACGATTTCCTTGATTAATAACTACGAACATTTAGGTGAGCTATATTCAGCAAAAAACTGAAAATGTGAAGTGCATAATTCGTGCATCGTCTAGTGACATTACTACAGTACCTAACT
Organism: Schistocerca cancellata; assembly: GCF_023864275.1. Taxonomy (NCBI): domain Eukaryota; kingdom Metazoa; phylum Arthropoda; class Insecta; order Orthoptera; family Acrididae; genus Schistocerca; species Schistocerca cancellata. The sequence continues at coordinate 467,168,320 of NC_064631.1, read as the reverse complement.
TCAAGATGTTAACTGGATTAAATGGACACAAAGTGCCTGTCCAGAAAACAACACGACGGGTGGAAGAATTTTGGTTGGAACTTCAGGGAATGAAATGTTCTCGAAATGTGACGGACACTCTTACCTGGACTGTCCTAGGATCGACGCCAGCTATGTGCCGTCCGAGGTTCTACAACCAAGCTTCCACGGAATGTAAAAAACGAACTGCACGTGGACCAATTATTCGGCGGGTCACGTCTGATCTGTAATAAGCAATGCTTTTACTCACAACGAACTGCATCACAACGACTATAATGAAAATAGGAAATGGACACGCTTATGTATTAATCACGTTGTTATACAACGATGTTACCGTGATCAAAAAACTTTACCACGACGATACTAACCTGTAAAAAATTATTGTGCAGCAGATGAATATGAACTGTGATAACGACACGATGTGTATAGGTCAACGCACCTGAAACATACGGACATTTTTCTTTGAAATATTTCAAAACAATACTATGTAACTAAGAACATTCAACAATCTAAGTTGTATTGTGTTATAACGAATATTGTAAATTTAAAACTAAGTTACCTGTCATAGAATGTAGTCTTCATATGTAATCTTGGTTGAATATTTTCTTGGTGCAACGACTGAGAGACGCGCGCACACGAACAATATGAACTGCAATACTGTGCCGCGTGATCTAACTGTACGCACTCTATCTGTCAACATAAGAACTTTTACGGCGCACCCGCGTCATTCAAATTTTGTATATAATGAGTATAATGTGGGTCATGTAAATAGTTGTAGATAACTTAGATTTTCTTGTGCCTTTAAGTGAATTGCTCGCCTGCAGGTGTGTCCTTTCGCCTCGCAATTCAGGGGGCAATATAAAGGCACATTTGCATGCCGAGCGTGAGTTTCCTCGGAAACGCGAAATATTAATTAAATAAATAATCAGTGACAAATAAATAAAGCCTATGGCACACAACTGCAGCGCTGTGTCGCTGATAAAACAAAAGCACAATTACGTTACTCGTATGTTTGATTAAGAAAGGAGAGCTCTGGTTGAAGTGGTGCGAGAAGCACGTATTTTATTTTATTGTCTGGCACACCGCCATATTTCATGTTATAGAAAATTACTGCGAGTTGCAACCACACTAGGCACTCGATTCTGTAAAGAATTTATATTTATAAAAGTAAGTAGGATTATGAACTGTAGGCTTATTCATTGAATATATCTGATTTAACTAACAGTGTAACTTTTTTATGTTTAGTAGACAATCACCTCTGTACGACGTTTTGGCATGGCTGGCAAATTATTGTAATATTGAGATTTAGATTATGAGTCCGCACCTACCGCAGCAGTCTTTGGAAACGATTTAACTACGAAGTCCGATTATTTCAATTTTATTTCACGGTCAACTACGAGTAACATTGCCTTTACGAAAAAGCCATTGTCAAGCGTCTGATACCGAATAATTATCCAGATAAGCAAATATCAATTACAATTACATTCACCATCATACAGAATAATTAACATTAAAATAATTAATATTTTATTTGATTTTATTTTATTTATTTTATAAAGTGCAAGCTCCTCCCTCGGTACGTTGCAATTTGCGGTTGTTAACGCGGTCACGGCCGCTTTTAAGTTACACGATCTCAGCAACAGTGCGCATTATTTCCAAGATTATTCAAAAAAGTATACTGGGATAGTCTGCACAGTAGACATCCTCAGTATCTGATTACTAGCTCATGGAGCCAGTTCCCTTCTTCTGCACCATCTTTCTATCTAAACAGCAAAACCTTGTGATTCTATTTCTTATTTTTTAAGAATAGAGGACCGTTGCTGAAGGTTCTCTGGATATCGTAACTGTAGTTAAGATTTCAGGGGACAGTGGCTTACAGAGCCTAAGCCATGGTACCTTTATGTGAATGTATCTTGTTAATTAGTTGGTTACATGTTCCATAGACCATTTGAAAGCTTCTTTTATCGAAACGCCATGGAACGAGTCAGTTTTCGGGATACAGATAGACTACACAATTAGGTTAATATTAATGGGCATATGTTTTTAGTCCTATTCATGCAGCTGCATTGAGAAACAAGGTGGAAATTTTGATGGATTATTTAAGACGTATTTCGTTATTAGCGAATATATGTATTTTAACGCCGCAGTTAAAATGCACAACTACTTGAAGAGGTAACTGCATAACGTCCGTGGGCGAACACCGCTTATTGTTCTTACTTCTCGCTATTGTGCAATCAACACAAAAAATGGTCCATAAGACATTACTGAGTGGAAATACGCAAAATACACTCCTGGAAATTGAAATAAGAACACCGTGAATTCATTGTCCCAGGAAGGGGAAACTTTATTGACACATTCCTGGGGTCAGATACATCACATGATCACACTGACAGAACCACAGGCACATAGACACAGGCAACAGAGCATGCACAATGTCGGCACTAGTGCAGTGTATATCCACCTTTCGCAGCAATGCAGGCTGTATTCTCCCATGGAGACGATCGTAGAGATGCTGGATGTAGTCCTGTGGAACGGCTTGCCATTCCATTTCCACCTGGCGCTTCAGTTGGACCAGCGTTCGTGCTGGACGTGCAGACCGCGTGAGACGACGCTTCATCCAGTCCCAAACATGCTCAATGGGGGACAGATCCGGAGATCTTGCTGGCCAGGGTAGTTGACTTACACCTTCTAGAGCACGTTGGGTGGCACGGGATACATGCGGACGTGCATTGTCCTGTTGGAACAGCAAGTTCCCTTGCCGGTCTAGGAATGGTAGAACGATGGGTTCGATGACGGTTTGGATGTACCGTGCACTATTCAGTGTCCCCTCGACGATCACCAGTGGTGTACGGCCAGTGTAGGAGATCGCTCCCCACACCATAATGCCGGGTGTTGGCTCTGTGTGCCTCGGTCGTATGCAGTCCTGATTGTGGCGATCACTTGCACGACGCCAAACACGCATACGACCATGATTGGCACCAAGGCAGAAGCGACTCTCATCGCTGAAGACGACACGTCTCCATTCGTCCCTCCATTCACGCCTGTCGCGACACCACTGGAGGCGGGCTGCACGATGTTGGGGCGTGAGCGGAAGACGGCCTAACGGTGTGCGGGACCGTAGCCCAGCTTCATGGAGACGGTTGCGAATGGTCCTCGCCGATACCCCAGGAGCAACAGTGTCCCTAATTTGCTGGGAAGTGGCGGTGCGGTCCCCTACGGCACTGCGTAGGATCCTACGGTCTTGGCGTGCATCCGTGCGTCGCTGCGGTCCGGTGCCAGGTCGACGGGCACGTGCACCTTCCGCCGACCACTGGCGACAACATCGATGTACTGTGGAGACCTCACGCCCCACGTGTTGAGCAATTCGGCGGTACGTCCACCCGGCCTCCCGCATGCCCACTATACGCCCTCGCTCAAAGTCCGTCAACTGCACATACGGTTCACGTCCACACTGTCGCGGCATGCTACCAGTGTTAAAGACTGCGATGGAGCTCCGTATGCCACGGCAAACTGGCTGACACTGACGGCGGCGGTGCACAAATGCTGCGCAGCTAGCGCCATTCGACGGCCAACACCGCGGTTCCTGGTGTGTCCGCTGTGCCGTGCGTGTGATCATTGCTTGTACAGCCCTCTCGCAGTGTCCGGAGCAAGTATGGTGGGTCTGACACACCGGTGTCAATGTGTTCTTTTTTCCATTTCCAGGAGTGTATGTGAGGAGGTTGATTCGCTTGTCTGCAGCATTAGCGATTATTCGAAGAGCAAAGTAGCCGAAGGTAGTTGTTTGATAAGTTCAGTAATTCGCTTCTTTCACTTCAAATTTTCATCAGTATGTACACTAAAAATTTGGAGCATTCTATCCTACTTACTAACTCCTGCTCATGTGCTACATCAGTGGTTGGTATTACTATTTGTTGTGCATAACTGATTACGGAGTATTTTTTCCAAAGTTCATGGACAATCCATTTTCTGAGAACCACTTAATAATTCTTTGGAAAATATTATGTATCATCTCTTCTGACTCTTTCTTTCTAATTGGATTTATTATAACAATAGTATCATCTGTATTGCCTATGCTTTATGTTCTCCAGTACGCCTCAGTAAAATGGAGATACACAATTCTCATTTAATTTTCCCACACTGAGAGCAGAACTGAAATGACAAAAAATCTCTTATGAACGACTGAATAATAGACATGTGTCTTGCAACATGTATCACACATATACACAATGCAGACGATGTTGATTTAGTTTGGACTCCTCGAGACAGCGAAAATATCGGGGAATTCCTGTGTCTTAGCAAGCGAGAGATGTAATGTTGGCTACTTATCGCGCTGGTATTGTAAACCAGTAGCTTGCCGGAATGGCCGTGTGGTTCTAGGCGCTTCAGTCTACGGTCGCAGGTTCGAATCCTGCCTCGGGTATGGATGTGTGTGATGTCCTTAGGTTAGTTAGGTTTAAGTAGTTCTAAGTTCTAGGGGCCTGATGACCTCAGCTGTTAAGTCCCATAGTGCTCAGAGCCATTTCTGTAAACCAGTACTGAACTGGCGAGTTTTTTTTTAATATCTTATGGGACTTAACCGCTAAGGTCATCAGTCCCTAAGGTTACGCACTACTTAACCTAAATTATCCTCAGGACAAACACACACACCCATGCCCGAGGGAGGACTCGAACCTCCGCCAGGATCATCTGCACAGTCCTTGTCTGCAGCGCCCAAGACCGCTCGGCTAATCCCGCGCGGCGAACTGGCGAGTTTTTGTACTCCTTGCCTCTCTGTCTGTTTTTACAGCCACAGACGATAGAACTGTAACACTATGAAAACGCCATGCGGCAAACGTTATATTTGCATCAAATGTACTTAGAGATCATGCCTACAGCGTCACGATGGACATATCTGTCCATGAAGGCTCTCAGGAGAAAGAAATTGTCAATTTGTCATCATCGTATGGGTACAGCATGCAAGAACCTCCTCACCGTTCGTACTAAACACCTCAGTTTAGCCTGTGAGTCTGTAGATAGTGGTATGAGAGGCGTACAGTATAAATGACTACGCTTTCCCACCCGAGTTCTACAGTAATTAAGCCAGTCCGTCCCCGAACTGACTTAATGATCCGCCACGGAAAATACTTCCTTTCTGATATGTGGAGATGTTCTTGTAGTTTTATGTCTTGTTGCAGAGCTGTAGCAGCGCAGTCGGAATCTGAAAGTGCAATACTACTTTCAATGTTTTACGTAATGAATTTGGAAGAAGTCTTTTGTGGAAATAATTTTTACACAGGATGCCATTATGGTGCGATTACTTGAGAAACACCATAACATTAACTTGTACACACTGTTTAGAAGCTAACTATTAATGGTACGAGAGCATGGTCTACCGCATGACTGCCGACAATGGCGCACATCTGTAATTTGAGCGTACAATCGGTATAGTTCCTTTAAGATCGCAAATCTTCGGTTATGCCAAAGTTATTCATTTATTTACTAATATCAAAGTTTCCTGGCATTTTAAATTTGCTGAAATATAGTATTTATGACCCGTAGACTCGTCCTAAATTCTGAGTGGCAAAAGGCAACTTTTGTTAGCAAATATTTGTTAATAACAATTACTTTATTTGTGCCATAACAAATGTACTTCCCCTACGCGTCTCTTTGCTAACGTCAGGAGCGATTTCTGCATATATACTTCTTCCCATTGGCTGTGAAAACGCCAGATGGCCAACCGCGTCTGCTAGCCAGTGTCGGAACCTGCCGCTCGCTCCTTAGGCCGGTATTACACTATCAAATTACTTTGTCAAAGAAATTTGATAGTGTAATAGGGAACTTTGTCAAATCTCGTCTGTCATCAAATAAATTTCATCAAATCTAGGGCCTCGCTGTAGATTTGATCAAAGATATCGCTTGTCTTCTGTTCACTGCAATGTGACATGTTACCACGTGGAGCGCTAGCATCACTGCAGCGTTTTGTCATCTGTAGTATTTTTATAAATATTGCCGGTAAATACAATTGGTGTGAACCGACAACTACAAAATTAATAGAGATGTATGAAGCTGATGAGGCGCTTTACAACGTGAGGTAACCTGAATACAAAAATAGATTAAGATTGGAGACCTGGCCTAACCTAACTCTCTCCTGTAGCAAGGAATCGGAGTGTTACAGTGAGCCTGTCTTCTGCAGATACAGCAGTTCTTACGTGAGTATTGTGCTTTGTGATATGAGGATACACTTCACTGAGCACATACAGAAATGTATGCTCATCCATTCTTAAGTAATTGATGTACGACTTGACGTCCTCCACTATAAGCTCACGTAACAAGTTTCGTTGAACGCTTTTATCGTGTCGTCGTAAAAACCACGGCTTCACCCAAGTACGTTTCCTTTTTTTTCCCCCGCTTCTCTTCCGCATGTGCACACAGTGCAATTGTGGTACATGCAAACTGCTGCGGTTAATAACAAGCTGTTGTTGTCAGCAAATATTTGATCAAATCTTAGACAAAGAAACTTATATGAAATAGCAAAACTAGAATAGAAGTAAAATGTGCTCTTACCTGACATAGGGTGCTACTGAGTACACAACACAATCACCTGTTGGGTACAGGCACACGTCCTATCACCAGATTTTGGAAAAGATGTGGCCCATGCGGAGCAATCAGGACACTGACGACAGTGTGGGCTGAGGTTTACGAAGTTACCTTTAACGGAGTGAAGAGGAGAAGGATACATAGCACAGGGGATTTTGGAATGGAAAGTAGGCATTGTTTGCTTTTTTTGGAAGTGAAAGAGGGTGCAAACATTTAAGGATACAATTTAAGAACAATTTATTTCCAAATAAGTTCAACCTTATTAGGAGAGATGCCTTACAGCGGCTTTAATATCTTTACATATCAACAGTTAGACCCTACCAGTCCGTATGTCAGTCCTTTCCTGTAGCTCCCACTTGCTGAGTTCTACATTACGCTATTAGAGGTGAGTGGTCTGCTTACGACTCATATCGGCAATACACAATCGAATACTTTAACCACAATAGCAGACAAGTGGGAGACAGTTCTTGTACCTCTGTAGTGTGACAAACAGGAAATATCAACTGCCGGCCGGAGTGACCGAGCGGTTCTAGGCGCTTCAGACTGGAACCGCGCTGCTGCTACGGTCGCAGGTTCGAATACTGCATCGAGCATGGATGTGTGTGATGTCCTTAGGTTAGTTAGGTTTAAGTAGTTCTAAGTTCTAGGGGACTGATGACCTCAGCTGTTAAGTCGCATAGTACTCAGAGCCATTTGAACCATTTTTGAAATATCAACTATTACTCGGTGTTATTACTAGAGACAAACTCTACAGAGCTTGTTCTTTACTAACAGGCAGAAAACTGAAGATAACAACTGTCTCTGGATACTTATCGGAAACTCAGCTGTCCTCTCTCGACCGTGTAGGGCCTGCAGACTGCTCGTAGTTTTTACTCAATCAGCACTCTATAATGACTGCTCCCGACGATTTGGCTATTATACTAGCTACTTTCTGGTAATCTTCATGGTACTGACTCCGACTGCGACTGACCTGGTCCGGTGCGGTAGTCGCTTATACTAGTGTACTGATTTTTTCAGGAACTTCTAGGTGAGTTTCTCTGGCAGCGTTGCTTTACCCTGATGCTGTCAAGCATCATCTTCCTGGTTTCAGGGGAAGTCCAACCTCCACTGAAAATGGTTCTCAAACACCGCAGCGTTGCTACAATTTCTGTGTTTGTCTCCGCCGTCTAGCTGCCGCTACTGCTTGCTATTGCATACAGACGTGTCGTCGGTCCCGGCTGTGATGTAACACTTCCGTCTCCGTATATTGACTGTTATACTTTACTTTTCGCCGGTCAAACGCTGCACAGAACGTGTGTTTCTTTACATTACTACAATTTGACAAACATGGCACTTCTAAAATTTATAAAATTTGATAAACAAGACAAACCTCTGGTCCTGATAGCGGGTAATTTTGACAGCAGACTCTACACTTGTGACGTGTTAAGGATGTGGCTGTACTCTACGTTCAGATCTCTGTGACACAAGACCTCTGCTTGGGAAGTTTATTCCTTATTCAACGTTTCGAATACAAAGTTTATACTCACTACAGCTTGGGTATTACGTACAATAAGTATAGCAACGCTTATGAATGGGTTCTTCCAAGCTATTGAATATTTGGTTATTGAATGTGACGTGTTTAGAAGTGATCTTTTTTGTCAGCCTGCATTAATCCTGCTTTTACCTGAGATGACATGACGTTACTGCATTGTTTCAGTTTTATGATGACTTACTGATTGTTGTAGATTTTAAATATACGGCTACTGTTGCATTCCTACCACATCTGAAGGGCAGTGAATTGACTGAAAGGCAATAACATATGATTGTATTCGTAATTAGTACTGTGATGAACTTACTGGAAAAAGGAAACATTGTCCTGTAATTAAGGTGATGATCCTGAAGCGAGAATGATTAAAATTCTTCATTTCCTTTGAACTATAAAATCATTGAAGATTTGCTGGTTGACGAAAGATGATTATTGAAAAATGTTGATGACTATGTCTTTCTTTATAACAGTAAATAGAGTTTTGATAAAATCAGTAACAGTAAATAAAATAACAATTTTCACAAGCCACATTTATTTTCTTTTCAAGCAATAATTCAAGGCACAACCATCACAGTAATTTTCTTGAAATTAAAATAAATTTTTGAAATAGTGCTGAATCTTACGAATGTGTTTTCCTATGTCAATTTAATATCTATTTTTGTTTGTGCATGCCTGAGTTGGAGTGTATCGGGCGGTTCTCTATAAATGTTATTCACCATAAAGGGAATGACATTGTGATATTTTTAGATTGTCTTTTACAATCAAATGGAGTACATTCGTTGAAAATTCACACATTATTTAACAAGAATAAGTAGTTGTCTGAGGCTTTACTAGACAAACTGTGACGAAATTTTACAGAAGTGTCATGTCGTCAGACAACTATTATAATAGCCTCGATTACATAAAACTTCAGTAGAATTAATATAATAGTACAGGCCAAAATTAATCTAATAACGTGGGTATTACAGATTCCTATGTGCTTTCTCAGCAGGACTTTGTCGTAAAGAAAAGGGAATGACAATTTACGTCATTCATAGGGGATGAGTTGCAGCCTGTTACATCACTGAAATCACTTCTCGAATCTCTACACGCGAATTTCTACCGAAGGAGAGCAATGAGTAGAGTTGGAAACAACGTGCGCACCTGAAGAGGAAGCACAAAAAGAAGGAATGGGAGGAGGGTGGGGGACGGGGAAGGAAGGAGATGTGCGATACTGGGAGAAGAATTTGACAGAGCACTGAAACACATAATCCAAACAAGACACCAGTAGTTGATTATATTCCAACAGTATTGTTAAAATCCTTTGGAGAATCGACCATGTTAAAACTATGCCGTCTAGTAAGCAAGATGTAAGAGGAAGACGAAATACTCTATTTTCTAGAATAACAAAGTAATCGCAGCTCAAATGAGGGTAAAATGAATATTACTGAAGAATGGGAAGATTGGTAGATGTGTATATCAATTTGGGGTCCGGAGACACATAGGAACATGAGAAGCAATACTGATCCTATGGCTTGTGCTTAAAGATAAGAGAGGCAAATCCAAATATTTTATGGCATTTGTGGGTTTAGGAATAGCTTCTTGATCTTGTTGACTGGAATACACCCTCTGAAATTCTGAAGGTAGCAGTTATAAAATACTGGGAGCGAAAGGTTACTAAGACTTGTAAAGAAACCAGACTGCAGTTACAAGTGTCGAAGAACGTGAAAAGGGGGAAGTAGCTGAGAGGATTGTAATCTGTTCTTTATTTTATCATTCTGTACTTTGAGGAAGCAGTAATGGAAACAAAAGAGAAATTTTGGAAAGGAATTAAAGTTCAGAAAGAAAAAAATAAAAACGTTGAGGTTTACCTATGATGTAGTATTTCTGGTAGAGATGGCAAAGGACTTGGAAGACCAGTTTACAGGGATAGACATTGGGTTCAAAAGACGTTATAAGATAGACATCAATAAAAGTAATATAAGGGAAATGCTGTGTAGCCGAATTAATTGAGGCCATGCTGAGGGAATTAGATTAGGAAATGAGACAGTGAAACTAGTAGATGAGATTTACTATTTGGACAGTAAGATGATGGCTGAAGTAGAGGGAATATCAAATACAGACCGCCAATACCAAGAAAAGCGTTTCTGAAAAAGAGAAATATTTTATCATCTAATATAAATTTAAATATTAGGAATTCTTTTATGAAAGTATTTGTCTAGAGTGTAGCCTTGAACGCAAGTAAAAAGTGTACGTAATATACACTCCTGGAAATGGAAAAAAGAACATATTGACACCGGTGTGTCAGACCCACCATACTTGCTCCGGACACTGCGAGAGGGCTGTACAAGCAATGATCACACGCACGGCACAGCGGACACACCAGGAACCGCGGTGTTGGCCGTCGAATGGCGCTAGCTGCGCAGCATTTGTGCACCGCCGCCGTCAGTGTCAGCCAGTTTGCCGTGGCATACGGAGCTCCATCGCAGTCTTTAACACTGGTAGCATGCCGCGACAGCGTGGACGTGAACCGTATGTGCAGTTGACGGACTTTGAGCGAGGGCGTATAGTGGGCATGCGGGAGGCCGGGTGGACGTACCGCCGAATTGCTCAACACGTGGGGCGTGAGGTCTCCACAGTACATCGATGTTGTCGCCAGTGGTCGGCGGAAGGTGCACGTGCCCGTCGACCTGGGACCGGACCGCAGCGACGCACGGATGCACGCCAAGACCGTAGGATCCTACGCAGTGCCGTAGGGGACCGCACCGCCACTTCCCAGCAAATCAGGGACACTGTTGTTCCTGGGGTATCGGCGAGGACCATTCGCAACCGTCTCCATGAAGCTGGGCTACGGTCCCGCACACCGTTAGGCCGTCTTCCGCTCACGCCCCAACATCGTGCAGCCCGCCTCCAGTGGTGTCGCGACAGGCGTGAATGGAGGGACGAATGGAGACGTGTCGTCTTCAGCGATGAGAGTCGCTTCTGCCTTGGTGCCAATGATGGTCGTATGCGTGTTTGGCGCCGTGCAGGTGAGCGCCACAATCAGGACTGCATACGACCGAGGCACACAGGGCCAACACCCGGCATCATGGTGTGGGGAGCGATCTCCTACACTGGCCGTACACCAATGGTGATCGTCGAGGGGACACTGAATAGTGCACGGTACATCCAAACCGTCATCGAACCCATCGTTCTACCATTCCTAGACCGGCAAGGGAACTTGCTGTTCCAACAGGACAGTGCACGTCCGCATGTATCCCGTGCCACCCAACGTGCTCTAGAAGGTGTAAGTCAACTACCCTGGCCAGCAAGATATCCGGATCTGTCCCCCATTGAGCATGTTTGGGACTGGATGAAGCGTCGTCTCACGCGGTCTGCACGTCCAGCACGAACGCTGGTCCAACTGAGGCGCCAGTTGGAAACGGCATGGCAAGCCGTTCCACAGGACTACATCCAGCATCTCTACGGTCGTCTCCATGGGAGAATAGCAGCCTGCATTGCCGCGAAAGGTGGATATACACTGTACTAGTGCCGACATTGTGCATGCTCTGTTGCCTGTGTCTATGTGCCTGTGGTTCTGTCAGTGTGACCATGTGATGTATCTGACCCCAGGAATGTGTCAATAAAGTTTCCCCTACCTGGGACAATGAATTCACGGTGTTCTTATTTCAATTTCCAGGAGTGTAGTACGCACAACAAGAGAATGAAATTGTCTCAGATGTGTTGCTACAGAAGAATTCTGAAGATAAGATCGGTAGACCGGATAATTAATGAGGAGTTACAGAAGTAACTTGAGTAAGTGAAGGAATCTGAGCCACCTAGAAGTTCTTAATTTGATAATGGAGGAAGTATGGAGGGTAAAATGATAGAGGAAGACCGAGGTTTGACTGCAGTTGGGAGATACAAGGGGATGTAGGTTGCACTAACCTGCAGATGGCACGGGACAGATGGCACGGGACAGATGACTTTGCAGAGCTGCTACAAACCAGTCTTAGGACAGAAGACCACAACAGCGCTACGTGATACCTTCTTAATTTTTTGATTTCGTTTTCCTTATCTCCAGCACTCTTAATTTTAAAAAACAATCAGAATCTCTTCAAATCCACGCCGTGTACTGTGATGTTAGAGCAACACTGAAACGTGTATTACAATGTTACATGAAGGTTTATTTAGAATCAACCGCCTTGAAAGGTGTTCAGTATAGACAGTTTATTCTGACGGGTGGAGAATCTGGCTCGCTAACTCTGATTAATTGATCCATATTTCCTCGTAGAATCTGTACACGTATGGCTGCCAACTTAGCTACTTGTCTAGAGCATACTGGATCGCATAACTGGAAAACATTAAATTTTTAAATGCTTGCGGTAGCCTTTCAGTGACAACGTTGTAAAGGATTTGAAACCACTTTACACAACTGGCGTGAGGCACAAGATCTACTACCAGTCTTGCATTGAAAATTTGCAAAGTACAATAGAAAATGATATTCAAGAAATTAAAATGGTATACAGTCCATTGAGGTAGACAGATATATGATTTAACAGTACAGAACTGCTGATTTCCGGAACGCTATCCGGAAGCCTGTAAGCTGAAACGGGGAGATGGAGCACCTCTGTTGGCCAAGTCACCTGCGATAGTGATTTTTTTTTGATTCTGGGCATATCAATACAGCCAGTCCATATTTACCAAGCTCCCTGTTCTTTGAAGGCATCGATTTATCTTCTATAGAGTTTCTTAGGAATTTAAAAAGTAAATTTCATCGACATGGTTGATAACACATAATGAAGTACAATAGTCTTTTAGGTTACCTGACAGATTTATAATTAAGCAAAATAAACACACGCACACACACACAATCTGAACAGTTACAATTTAATTCCACGTGCAATTTGTAAACGTCTTTGTGGTTACTCTTGCTTCACGCGGACCATATCCCTAACGAGCAGGTCAGATTCTCTTCGGTATCTAGGACATGCAAAGAATATGTGCTTAACGTCCTAGATTTCCCCACAGGAATAGAACGGTGATGGTGCGACGTGGATGCAACCGACGTGTTGAATTTCAATCTGGCAATGGTCCTATGGTCCAGTTTCCTTCGTGAGTTAAGTTACATTTCGTGTCCCACTTTTCAGGGCAACATTGGGTCTTCAGTAAACGTGGGTTGATTTACTTGTAGCAGGTGGCCTTGCCCAGATCATCCTGCCATTAGCTTTTGGTCATGTCTCTGACTATAGGAATGCACTGTCGTTTTTACGTTCTTTGCCAACTGGCTGGCCATCTCTTTCCCTACAGTCTGAGCATGATTCTTAGTCCATAAAAATGATACCTTTTTGGCTTTTCTTCGTAATTCTGATATAGCAGCAGCTATCAGGCGTGGGAAATAGCCACCCCCTTTTTTCCTTACCGGTTGATGTTAGTATTTGCGTGGCAGAGAGCGAGTTGTTGTTATCGCTGCATGGTTACCTGTGAGTGTCATAATGTATCTCATTGCCGTTCCAATGGCTAATAGTTCATCCGTGTAAAATGACACGTATTTTGATGGGCGGCGTAGCCCACTCTTTTTAGTTTTAATATGCCATAGACACAGCCAACGGACACACCATTTTTGGACCCGATGGCATTCATAAATGCAGCGCGCAGTCATTGTTGGAGAAGGCTGTATTGCCGTCATTAACTAGTGGCTTCTCAGACTACTTCATATAAATACAGTATATACGTTCAGTACCTTTTGATGTATTTGTACTCTTGCTCAAAGTGAGGTAGCCGTGGCATTATTCGAATCAGGTCTGGTACTTGCGCAGAGTTGAAAATACTTCCACAAATGGTGGTGTAGATTTAAGGGTTCAGTATCGGTTGGTATGACATTCAAATGAAAGTTTGTTTTGTAAACTCATCCCCAAAGCATTGTTGAAGTTTCAGAAAAAGTTTCCTGCTGAGTTGCTTTCTGCGCCTTGTCGGGAGACTTCCATTGTTTCGACTGTAGAGCTGTAGGGTTCTAATGCTTTGTACTGATACCTGTGGAGTGTGTGCAGCAGGTGTGATGTAGGTTACGTTGCGGCAGCGCACTACACCAACGAAGTATACTCAGAGCACTTCCATACTTAGCTTCGCTATGGCCTTACGAACCTATTAGTGCGGGTTCATTGGTTCTGATACTGCGCACTGAGAGTATGCTTACTACCGACTGACCGGGTTACAGTCGTGGCGATGTAGCTTCAGTTGTTACTTCATTTCTCAGCCTGCGTGAAGAGAGTATTTTTGGAAATAAACTAAATCAAAATTAAAGTACGAATCGGGCAAAGTATTAGAGCGATAACCAGGCTTATGAATTCCAAAATTAATACGAGTTCGGCTTCCTACTACCACTTCCATATTGCTCCTGAATTTCTACATTTGTTAACTAACTGCAAGCACGGACGTCGGGGACGAAGAGGAAAAAAAACCTGGATTGTTGAGAGAAAATACAATATCTTTAATCGTTCGCTATTAGCGATATCAAAATAAAGAGATCATTTTTAAAATTAAAACAGCGTCCAAAATCCCTTCTGTGTCTTCGGAAAAAATCTACTCGTGGCAAGAATACTAGTTTAGCTCTGCGAAAGCATTCCGATCACGCGTGCCCATGTTGGAGTTTTGTTCCGCCATTTGCGCATTGTTTCGTATCCCGTATGATGTACCGTAGGTACAGAATGTGCAGAACTCGGGGATGTAAAAGCTAGGTGTATACGATTAATATTGGTGAACTGTAACTTGAATTCAGAAGTTGATCACGAACAATTCTGTGACTGAGGTGTGTGGCGCGGATATGGTCATTCTTCTTAAATTCGACCATAATGTTAACCGAACTGCATTTAAGTACCGCGGAGAAATAACCTTGAATTATGTAAGTAAGATTATAATAATGAACAGTGCACATTTTAGTGCGTATTTGATATGAATATTGTCTCATGTGATTTAAAACGATAAACTAAGTAATTCATTGAAGTTTTCTCATTTCAAATTGCTAATACGTTACTAAATTTGTGGAAGGTACGTTACAATCTTGTCGAGGAGTATTCCAGCAGGTGGTTAGTTCCGTCAGACCAGATGCAACCTCTTTGCGGACTACCCGTGAAGGAAGCGACCGCTACCTTAACATCATCTTGTGTATTATTTCCCAACGACGTTTATTTGTTGGTACCGTAAAATGGGGTAACTTGAAACAATGGGGGAACTTCGAACGATTTTAGTTTTTTTCGAGATTGGCTAGATTGCGATGTTGCTTATATGGAGAATGTGCATAATAAATTAGGTCTAGGCTTCAAGCAAATGGAAATACTTGGGAGATTGTTAATTTGTCACAGCTAAGTTGGCTTGAAAAATTATTGAATACAGTGAATGTGAATTTAGCGCTGTGGGAACTTCTTTCATACGGTTAAAGTTTGATGTCAAAGTCAGTGAAATACACTTTTGTTCATGGTGAAACAGACGATTGAAATAATATTTTATTAATAGCGTATGCTGATTTTATACAACATTTCTTTAATAACGTGTCTAATGTAGGATAACTTGAAACGTGATGAAGGAACAAACAAAGAAGGAATTAAAAACTTCGTTGCACAAGTTTTAAGCATTCATGGGAATGCATATATATAATTAAATTTATGAAGAAGCCTACAAAAGCACCCAGCATAATTTAATTACCACCTGAAGATGATATAAGTGTGATGAATGTTGACGACTTGTGTGTAACGTGAAACCATTTTTTGTAAGAAGGGAACGATACTGCTTCTCAGTTGAACTGCAACGAACTTTTGGGAAAGTGTGGTCTTCTTGATATAGCTAAATAATTTAGTTTTCAACTAACTATATACTGAAAAATATAATTTCATTTTGCTTTACCCTCGTTTTTTATTTATCTCTGTTCTTACTGTTAATTATAATATTTTATGTAGTGGAACTAATTTATTCTGTAGTAACTTCATAAATTAATTCTTTTAGGGGCACATAATATGTGTTATTATTTTTTCGTCTGAAATAAGCTTATTGCAAAAGCACGCAATGTGATTTCATTTTAATTTCCATCAAATATTTCCTCTATGTATTATTTATTATTAATTTATTACTATGTGATACCTAAACCCACAGTAATCTTTCACTGACATTTTAAAAACAATCCTTATGTTTCATGTGTGCCAGAATGCTTTTAAAACGAAAATTTTTAACAAAAAGTACTTTCTGTTTCAAGTAACATCCTACCATGATGAAACTTGAAACAGGAACAAAAATGAACTTTTCTGGTATAAAACGATTCCAAAATTTTTTTTCGGGAACATCAACCTTACCAACTAAATGTCATTTGAAAGTGAAGTGCAAGAAGTTCCATTGAATAAAAGAAATATAGGAACTGTAGAAGGTGAAAGTCAAAAATTGTTTTCAGTTACCTCATTTTGAAGTACGCCGTATCTAGTGTATTGTTTAATCATAATTAATTATTGAGACATCATTTTCGGGATATCGTTCACCACTGATGACGAAAAATACACAAACAGTTTAAAATTATCGTTTTCTTTAAAAACTTTATTTTTAAGGCATTTTCATAAAAACAATCTGCTTAACATGCACGACAGCCGCCGCCGTTATTTAGATGATTTGCGGAAGCGTAACTATCGTGCGATTCCGATCGTACGGGTCGATGGAAAGAATTTAGAAATCGCCATATATTTGAAACCTAATTTGACTGTTACGCACAACAGTAGCTGAAGTTGTCTTTCTTTCTTTGAGCATATGTTGCCCACTGCAGAAATAATCTGAATTATATCCACGTTCATCACAGATAAATGCCGTTTACTTTTATAACTTAGCTTAGAACTTGGTTTATTTAATGTTTAATTCGTCATTACTTTATAGCGTTTGCAGCGTTACGTTACACATCTCCTAAATCGCCACAATTTATCTGCATATTTATTTTTGTAACTAAATTCTTCATTACATTAAACTTAGATTTCAACTAACCTCAGTGCCATTAATCTGTATTATCAAGGAAGGTAAAACAAATCACTATTTCTCAACAGTTTTTTTTTTTGTCGGTAAGTCAGATCTCCCGTATTACTCAATCAAAATTGATGGTTGAGACATTATTTTCAAGAGGTCACTCACCACTACTGTTCAAAATATAATACCTTTTATTATTAAATACTAGCAGTGGCTTATTTCGCCATTAACATATTACATATTGGTGACTGATCTGGAGAGAGTGCGAATTATTCACAACGGTCAACTAGTAACATTAACATTAGTGAAGAGTAGTGGTGATGGTGGGGGGAAGTAGAGTTTTTGTTGTTTGTGGATCAGAGTGAGTAAAATAATTCTGACTGTGTTAGATGCAAACATGTTCTGTTTCGTGTCCTCAGATTAAAAGGCATCCAGTACTGCCAATGCTACGTGACTTTCAGCTGTTACGGTGTTTTCATATAAAAGTTTTAGTTCCCTTTCTTGTACAGTAAAATATATTCCGTCAAGCTCGTGCTTACGAAAGGAGCTGGGATTGGAATCTCAGATGTGCCTTTTTCTATTTTACCCTGATATTAATACTGTTGACCAGATTATCTGGGTGCTTGGACATGTGTTCACGTGAGTTATAACGCAGAGCAAGGTATGCGATGCGACAGAGAGATACCCCGGCCTGTCTGACATATCTGAATAAGAACGACCCGATTTAGTTTGATTAATGCAGCTCAGTAGCGGTCGGCTTCCGACATGTAACACTGCCTATTCTTCAGACTGCGCCGTGCACCACACGTATGTGCATATCTAAGATATTAGCGTCATGCATTTGGCATGTCGAGTAATTAACACCAGTATTACGGTCACGCAAAACTACTGCTAGAACACAAATATTATTTGAGCTTCTGTTGGTCACTTCACAGAGAAGTAAAAGAGGCGGTTCATCGGAGAATAAACTATATTAAATGCTTTAAAGACAAGAGAGAAAGAAGATCTAAGTCAGTGCTCACATAATTACAACGTAATGTATTTTCGTATTTGTATTTCTTTAAAATCTTCGTTTAAATTAAAAAATTAAAGTTACTTTTCAGACTATTACAAGCGTTTTGTTAATTTTCTAGTTGAGAGCGGACTTTGACAGAACGTTATGTAATCGGTAGAAACGCGCTCAAATATGCACTGATTTCCAAAACTTTACTACATGACTAAGCTATAACCTAAAAAGTAAACAAAAATCATTTTTCTTTGGCCTGTGTTATTGACACATCTTGCGATTATAAAATATTAAATTTGTGCATAAGTTCGTAATTTCAGGGAGACCATAAGGGAACAATTGACAGGAAGGGGGGAAAGAAATACAGTAGAAAAAGAATGGGTAGCTTTGAGGGATGAAGTAGTGAAGGCAGCAGAGAATCAAGTAGGTAAAAAGACGAGGGCCAGTAGAAATCCTTGGGTAACAGAAGAAATATTGATCTTAATTGACGAAAGGAGAAAATATAAAAATGCAGTAAATGAAGCAGGTAAAAAGGAATACAGACGTCTCAAAAATGAGATCGACAGGAACTGCAAAAGGGCTAAGCAGGGATGGCTAGAGGACAAATGTAAGGATGTAGAGGCTTATCTCACTAGGGATAAGGTAGATACTGCCTATAGGAAAATTAAAGAGACCTTTGGAGAAAAGAGAACCACTTGTATAAATATCAAGAGCTCAGATGGAAACCCAGTTCTAAGCAAAGAAGGGAAAGAAGAAAGGTGGAAGGAGTATATAGAGGGTCTATACAAGGGCGATGTACTTGAGGACAATATTATGGAAATGGAAGATGATGTAGATGAAGATGAAATGGAAGATACGATACTCCGTGAAGAGTTTGACAGAGCACTGAAAGACCTGAGTCGAAACAAGGCCCCGGGAGTAGACAACATTCCATTAGAACTACTGGCGGCCGTGGGAGAGCCAGTCCTGACAAAACTCTACCATCTGGTGAGCAAGATGTATGAAACAGGCGAAATACCCTCAGACTTAAAGAAGAATATAATAATTCCAATCCCAAAGAAAGCAGGTGTTGACAGATGTGAAAATTACCGAACTATCATTTTAATAAGTCACAGCTGCAAAATACTAACGCGAATTCTTTACAGACGAATGGAAAAACTGGTAGAAGCCGACCTCGGCGAAGATCAGTTTGGATTCCGCAGAAATGTTGGAACACGTGAGGCAATACTGACCCTACGACTTATCTTAGAAAATAGATTAAGGAAAGGCAAACCTACATTTCTAGCATTTGTAAACTTAGAGAAAGCTTTTGACAGTGTTGACTGGAATACTCTCTTTCAAATTCTGAAGGTGGCAGTGGTAAAATACAGGGAGCGAAAGGCTACTTACAATTTGTACAGAAACCAGATGGCAGTTATAAGAGTCGAGGGACATGAAAGGGAAGCAGTTGTTGGGAAGGGAGTGAGACAGGGTTGTAGCCTCTCCCCGAAGTTATTCAATCTGTATATTGAGCAAGCAATGAAGGAAAAAACAGAAAAATTCGGAGTAGGTATTAAAATCCATGGAGAAGAAATAAAAACTATGAGATTCGCCGATGACATTGTAATTTTGTCAGAGACAGCAAAGGACCTGGAAGAGCAGTTGAACGGAATGGGTAGTGTCTTGAAAGGAGGATATAAGATGAACATCAACAAAAGCAAAACGAGGATAATGGAATGTAGTCGAATTAAGTCGGGTGATGCTGAGGGAATTGGATTAGAAAATGAGACACTTAAAGTAGTAAAGGAGTTTTGCTATTTGGGGAGGAAAATAACTGATGATGGTCGCAGTAGACAGGATATAAAATGTAGACTGGCAATGGCAAGGAAAGCGCTTCTGAAGAAAAGAAATTTGTTAACATCGAGTATAGATTTAAGTGTCAGGAAGTCGTCTTTGAAAATATTTCTATGGAGTGTAGCCGTGTATGGAAGTGAAACATGCACGATAAATAGTTTGGACAAGAAGAGAATAGAAGCTTTCGAAATGTGGTGCTACAGAAGAATGCTGAAGATTAGACGGGTAGATCGCATAACTAACGAGGAGGTACTGAATAGGATTGGAGAGTTGTGGCACAACTTGACTAGAAGAATGGATCGGTTGGTAGGACATGTTCTGAGGCATCAAGGGATCAGCAATTTAGCATTGGAGGGCAGCGTGGAGGGTAAAAATCGTAGAGGGAGACCAAGAGATGAATACACTAAGCAGATCAGAAGGATGTAGGTTGCAGTAGGTACTGGGTGATGAAGAAGTTTGCACAGGACAGAGTAGCATGGGGAGCTGCATCAAACCAGTCTCAGGACTGAAGACCACAACAACAACAACAAGTTCGTAATGTTTTTGTGTTGCATTTTGGTATTCCGAGTGCTATGGGGTTATTTATAGATTGTCATTTCTTTGTTTTTAGTTCTCATTTGAGTTTACATATTGTCGTTTTGTTATTTGGAGACAGAAAATTGCCGGCCTCTGGTGGCCGAGCGGTTCTAGGCGCTTCAGTCTGGAACCGCGCAACCGCTGCGATCGCAGGTTCGAATCCTGCCTCGGGCATGGATGTGTGTGATGTCCTTAGGTTAGTTAGGTTTAAGTAGTTCTAAGTTCTAGGGGACTGATGACCTGAGATGTTAAGTCCCATAGTGCTCAGAGCCATTTGAACCATTTTGATTTGGCAGAAAAATGGAGTGTCAGGTGGGGAAATAGGAACATTTCCGACGGGTCTTTCTGTTTGAGTTCAATAGACGGGTGACAGCAGCGCAGGCAGCAAGAAAAATTTGCGCCGTGTAAGGAGATAACGCTTGTCGACAGAGCACGGCAAAAAAATTACTTTTCTCATTTTAAGGAGGATCATTTTGACTAGTGATTTTCCACTGTCAGGAAGAACTTTGAGATCTGATGAACACCGTTTAAAGGCATTAATCCACTGTCATACATATCAGTGTACTCGTGAACTGGCAAACGTGATGAACTGTGAATACACCACCATCGTGGTACATTTTCCTGCAATGGGAGAGGTTTAGAAAGCGATTGTATGGGTAGCGCAGGTCCTAGCGAGAATCACACAATCAGTGGGTGTGCATCTCTGAAATTGGCTCCAGAGTAACACCGACTATTCCTGTCCTATATCGTTACTGGTGACAAGAAATAGTGTCTTTATGCTAACATAACGAACAGAAAGGAATGGCTGAGCCCAAGCAAAGCAGCAACTTTCCGTTCAAAGACCTGCGCGCATCCACAAAAGATAATGTTATGCATTTGGTGCAACAGTGTAGTGTATTACGAATTGCTCCCCTGAGGACTAATCATCTCAACTGACATTTGCTGCCAACAATAGATACGTCTTGCAGGCGCTTGGTTTAACAGTTGTAAATTGTAGCTGTGTTGGGAAAGTACTAGAGCTCCAAGCGCTAATAGAAAGCACTGATGCTAAAATCGTTATAGGCACATAAGCTCAGCCGAAATTTTTGCGAAAAACCTAACGGTGTTCGGAAAGGATAGGCTAAACACGGTTGGCGGTGGCGTGTTTGTTGCTGTTAGAAGTAGTTTATCGTCTCGCGAAATTGAAGTAGATATTTCCTGTGAGTTAGTATGGGCAGATGTCATCGTTGGCAACAGGAATAATATAATAATTGGATCCTTTTACCGACCTCCCAATTCAGATGATACAGTTGCTGAAAGATTCAAAGAAAACTTGAGTTTGATTTCAAACACGTACCCGATTCATACGATTATAGTTGGTGGTGACTTTAATTTACCCTCGATATGTTGGCGAAAATACATGTTTAATTCGAGAGGTACGCATAAAACATCATCCGAAATTGTACTAAACGCATTCTCTGAAAATTATTTCGAGCAGGTAGTTCATGAGCCCAGGCGAATAGTAAACGGTTCTGAAAACACACTTGATCTCTTAGCAACAAATAATTCTGAGTTAATAACGAGCATCAAAACGGATACAGGGGTTAGTGAACAAAGGGTTGTCGAAGGGAGATTGAATATTGTAACCACGCCAAGTCCTCCAAAAATAAACGAAAAATATACCTATTCAAAGAAGCAGATAAAAACTTACTTGACGCCTTCCTGAGAGAAAACCTCCACTCCTTCCAAATTAATGATACAGTTGTAGACCAGGTGTGGTTTGAATTCAGAGAAATACTATCGCCAGAAGTTGAGATATTTATACCAAATAAATTAACAAACAATGGAGCTTATCCTCCTTAGTACACAAAACGGGTGAGAACACTGTTGCAGAAACAACGAAACAAACATGCCAAATTTAAACAGACGCAAAATCCCCAAGATTGGCGATCTTTTACAGGAGCTCGAAATTTAGTGCGGACTTCAATGCGAGATGCTTATAACAGTTTCCACAACAAACCTTTGTCTCGCAACCTGGCAGAAAATCCAAAGAGATTCTGGCCGTATGTGAAATATGTTAGCCGCAAGAAACAATCAATGCCTTCTCTGCGCGATGGCAGTGGAGATACTATCGAAGACAGTGCTGCCAACGCAGAGTTACTAAACACAGCCTTCCGAAACGCCATCACAGAAGAAGGCGAAGTAAATATTCCAGAATTCGAATTGAGAACAGCTGCCAGTATGAGTAACGTAAAAGTGAATATCCTCCGAGTAGTGAAGCAACTTAAATCACTTAATAAAAGCAGTTCTTCTGATCTAGACTGGGTTCCTTTCAAAGTATGCTGATGCATTAGCTCCATACTTGACAATCATATACAACCTTTCGCTCGACGAAAGATTCGTACCCAAAGACTGAAAAGTTGCACATGTCACACCAATATTCAAGAGAGTTAGTAGGAGTAATCCAATTAATTACAGGCCCATAACATTAACGTCGATATGCAGCAGGATTCTGGAACATATATTGTGTTCGAACATTATGAATTACCTCGAAGAAAACGGTGTAATGACACACAGTCAGCATAGGTTTAGAAAACATCGTTCTTTTGAAACAACTAGCTCTTCATTCGCGTGGAGTGTTGAGTGCTATTGACAAGGGATTTCAGATCGATTCCGTAATTCCGTATTTACAGAAGGCCTTCTGACACTGTACCACACAAGCGGCTTGTAGTGAAATTGGGTGCTTATGAAATATCGTCTCAGTTATGTGACTGGAATTGTGACTTCCTGTCAGAGAGGTCACAGTTCGTAGTAATTGACGGAAAGTCATCCAGTAAAACAGAAGTGATTTCTGGCGTTCCCCAAGGTAGTGTTATAGGCCCTTTGCTGTTCCTTATCTATATAAGCGATTTAGGAGACAATCTGAGCAGCTGTCTTAGGTTGGTTGCAGTTGACGCTGTCGTTTATCGACCAGTAAAGTCACCAGAAGATCAAAACAAGTTGCAAAACGATTTAGAAAAGATATCTCAATGGTACGAAAATTGGCAGTTGACCCTAAATAACGAAAAGTGTGAGGTTATCCACATGGTTGCTAAAGGGAATCCGTTAAACGTCGGTTACACGATAAATCAGTCAAATATAAAGGTCGTAAATTCAACTAAATACCTAGGAATTATTATTACGAACAACTTAAATTGGAAGGAACACATAGAAAATGTTGTGGGGAAGGCTAACCAAAGACTGCGTTTTATCGGCAGGACACTTACAAAATGTAACAGACAATGCCTACACTACGCTTGTCCGTCCCCTTTTAGAATACTGCTGCGTGGTGTGGGATCCTTACCAGGTAGGACTCACGAAGAACATCGAAAAAGTTCAAAGAAGGGCAGCACGTTTTGTATTATCGCGAAATATGAGAGAGAGTGTCAGTGAAATGATACAGAATTTGGGTTGGACATCATTAAAAGAAAGGCGTTTTTCGTTGCGACGGAATCTTCTTACGAAATTCCAATCATCAACTTTCTCCTCCGAATGCGAAAATATTTTGTTGACCCCGACCTACATAGGGAGAAACGATCACCACGATAAAATAAGGGAAATCAACTCTCGTACGGAAAGATATAGGTGTTCGTTCTTTCCGCGCGCTATACGAGATTAGAATAATAGAGAATTGTGAAGGTGTTTCTATGAACTCTCTGCCAGGCACTTAAATGTGATTTACGGAGTATCCATGTAGATGAAGATGCTGCCAACAATAGAGATGTCTTGCAGGCGCAATGCAACAATAACGACCAGTGAGACTGTATGAAGTAATGATACTTCATCTACATCTACATCTGCATCATACTCCGCAAGCCACCTAATGGTGTGTGACGGAGGGTACTTTCGGTACCACTATGTACTTTCGGTACCACTATCTGATCCCTCCAAGCCTGTTCCACTCGCGAATAGTGCACGGGAAGAATGATTGTCGATAAGCCTCTGTTTTGGCTCTAATTTCTCGAATTTTTTTCTCGTGCTCAATACGTTAGATGTATGTGGTGGGAAGTAATATGTTGTTCGACTCCTCCTGAAAAGTGCTGTCCCGAAATTTTAATGGTAAATCTCTCGGTGATGCACAACGCCTGTCTTGTAACCTCTGCCTATATTTGTTTAGCATCTTCGTAACGCTGTCTCGCCACCTAAACGATCCCGTGACGTAATGCGCTACTCTCCGTTGGATCTTCTCTATCTCTTCTATCAGTCCTAACTGATAGGGATCCCAGATGGATTAACAATACTGAAGAATCGGGCGAATAAGCGCCTTATAAGCCACTTCTTTCGTGGATGAGTTAGGTTTCCTTAAGAAATTTTTGGAAATTTGTCGTACAGTCCTATGGGACCAAACTACTGAGGTCGTCGGTCCCTAGGCTTACTCACTGCTTAATCTAAGTTAAACTAACTTACACTAAGGACAACACACACACCCATGCCTGAGGGAGGACTCGAACCTCCAGCTGGGCAGCCGCGCGTACCGTGACAAGGCGCCTAAGACCGCTCGGCTGCCCCGCGCGGCTTATTTCCTTTAGATTATTCCGATGAATCTGAATCTGGTGTCTGCTTTTCCCACTATCTTTTTTATGTGGTCATTCCACTTAAGATCGCTCTGGATAGTTACGCCTAGATATGTTATGGCAGACGCTGTCTCAAGGTGTTTGTCATCAACAGTGTAGCTGTACAGTAGTGGATTTCTTTTCCTTTGTATGCGCAATATGCTACATTTATTTACGATTAGGGTCAACTGCCAGAGCCTGTACCATTTATCAATTCTCTGCAGGTCGTTCTGCAAATTCTTCCTATCTTCTGGCGTTACTGCTTAGGTATAGACAACTGCATCATCTGTGAATAGCCTTAAAGAGCATCCGACGCTTTCTACTATGTCATATATATTGTTAACGGCAACGGTCCTATCACACTTCCCCGTGGTAAACCGGATATTACTTTTAAATCTCTCGATTTAGTTCCATTAAGAGCGACGTGTCGAGTTTAGTCTGCAAGAAAGTCTTGAATCCAATTGCAAGTCTGTTTCGATACTGCGAAAGCTCGTGTTTTTTTCATTAAACGGCAATGTGGTACGGTGTCAAATGCCTGAAATCAAAGAACACGACATTAACCTGACCGCTGCTGTCCACTGCGCTGTGGATCTTATGGACGAACAGAGCGAGCTGAGTTTCGCAGGAACTCTGTTTGCGGAATCCAATAACGTCATAATTCTTGAGCATAAGACATATTTCATAGTTTTACAACAGATAGACGTCAACGATATAGGTCTATAATTGTGTGGATCTGTGTTAGGGCATTTCTTAAAAACCTGCGCTTTTTTCCAGTCGTTAGGTATCTTTCGTTGCTCAAGCGATCTACGTCAAATTACTGCTAGAAGGGGAGCAAATTCTTTCGCATAATCTTTATAGACTGTTATAAGTAACTTATCTGGTCCTGACGCCTTTCCACTACTAAACGATTGTGGCTGCTTTTCAGTTCTGCAATCGGTTATCTCAATATCTGCCATTTCGACGTTCGTAGGACGATTAAAAGGAGGGACAGTGTTACGATCTTCCGCGGTGAAACAACTTCGGAAGACCGAATTCAGTATTTCGGCCTTCTCTTTGTTATCTTCCGTTTCGGTGCCATTGTGGTCGCTGAGGGAATGAATAAATGATTTTGACCCACTTACTGATTTTACGTACGACCAAAATCTCTTAGCCTTTTTACTCTGGTCGGTTGACAATGTCTTACTTTCAAAATCATTGAACGCTTCTCTCATTGCTCTCCTTACGCTCATTTTCGTTTCGTTCAGCTTTTGTCTGTCAGCTAGGTTTTTACTTCCTTTGAATCTGAGTTGAAGTGCTCTTTGTTTACGTAGCACTTCTATAACACGGCTATTAAACCATAGTGGTTCTTTCCCATCTCTTAAAACCTTACTCGGAACATGTCTAGGACGTAATGAACGATGCCTTTGAATTTTTTTCCGTTTGTTCTCCAGATCTTCGTCCTTATCACCAAATATTTGATGCTGACTGCTGAGATATTCTGAAATTTGTATCCTGTCACCCTAGCTGAGCAAATATATCTTCCTACGTTTCTTAACATTCCTTGTAGGGCCCGTAGTCATAGATGCTGTCACAGCCTTCTGATCACTGATACCTTTCTCTACATTAACTGATTCGGTAAGTCCAGGTCTGTTTGTTAGCAGGAGGTCTAAGACATTATCTTCACGAGTTGGTTCTCTAACTATCTGCTCAAGGTAATTTTCGGACAAGACATTCAGAACAATACCACACGAATCCCTGTCTCTGGTACCAGTTTTGATGGCATTACACTCCCAATGTATACCTGGCAAGTTGAAGTAACCCCCTATTACAAAGGCAGGATCAGGAAAATTTGCAAGTTCCGCCTGAAGCACTCTACAACTACAGATCCCGACGGAGGTGGTCTATAAAAGCACCCTATCACCATTTTTGACCAGTCTTTGATACTCAATTTCACCCAGATTAATTCACATTCGGAATCCGTGATAACCTCGCTAGATTTTTTCGAATTTTTTACTGCAACAAACACGCCGCCACCATTGGAGACTAACCTATCCTTACGATAAATATTCCAATCTGAACTTAGGATTTCGTTGTCATTGACGTCTGGTTCAACCAACTTTCTGTTCCCAGTATTAACTGTGCATAATAACCTTCAGTAAGCGATACTACTTCTGGGACCTTTCCTTGGATGATCCAGCAGTTTACAAAATTATATTAATCTTTTCTATCTCTGATCTGCGAGGACCGTGATTCTCTGGGGTCACTGTGGCTGATTCAACAGCAAATCGTCTTTGATCCCAAGGGAGGGGTTCTCTACCCAATGGAAGCCCCTTGTGCACGCCACACGTATTCTGCTACCCTCGTAGCCCGCTTCCTGCGTATAGTGCTCGCCTGACCTGTTAAGAGGAACCCTACAATTCTGCACCCGATAGAGGAGGTCAAGAAATTCGCATCCGATACCTTCGCAGAGTCGTCTGAGCCTCTGGTTTAGACCTTCCACTGCTCCAAACCAGAGGACCGTGATGAACACTCTGGTCGATGCACAAATACACTGTTTAGCCTGCATCCCGCGTGCGTTGCTAGTTGCCTTCACAAAATCAGCCAGCCGCCGAAAGGAGCCGAGGATAGTCTCAGAAACCAAGCAGAAAGCGTCATTCTTACCTATGTGTACTACTACATGCAGCCTGTTGCACCCAGTGCACTCGATATCCGCCGGCAGGGCTTCCTCCACATCACGGATGAGACCTCCCAGAAAACATACCGAATGCACACTGGAATTCTTTCCCGTCTTGCCTGCTACCTCCCTGAGGGGCTCCATCACCAGCCTAACATTGGAGCTCCCAATGACTACCATACCCACCCTCTGTACTTGTCGGGACTGGGTAGGAAAATCGACCGCTGGCCCAACAGGAGAGGCAGCCCTTACTGGCTCAGAGTTATCATCAGCACTGTGTTGCACCTCGTACTTGTTGCTAAGACGTAGGGAGCCAGCCGCACGGCCTGCTTCCTCTTTCGCCTTCCGCCCAGTGGCACGCGAACCCATCACTGTCAGCCACCCAATCTGGAGTGAGGACGGACCGGTCAGATGTTGCGTATCAGAAGCCGCAGCGATGTCTGGGCGACGAGCTGATTCCCGTGGCACCAAAGGTGTCGCAGGTCCCGTTACTGGCGCCCCGACGTCACCGAAATTCGGATCATTAGGTAGAAGCTTGTCGACAGTAGCCAACGCAGCTTCCTGCTGTTTACGGACGGCAGCAAACTCTCCTTGTGTCTGCTCACAACAAGCACAGTCCGTTGCCATATCGTATAGAGATGGGGGATCCGCTCTTGAACTAATTCATAGAGTTGAATCTTTCAAAGGAGTGAACAATCAGTGGTTCAGAAAAAAAGAACGGTAGCTCCAAACGTTTCCCACAGCAGAGAGAGAGAGAAAGAGAGAGAGAGAGAGAGAGACGGAGCATATCAGCAGCGCTCTGCTGGTCACAGCACAGTGCACGCCACACAACACAGCCAGCGCCGGCCTCTGCCCTGCTTCTACCTTGGCTGCCTGCATTGTGCAGTGCCCCATTGGATTTTGTGTTTCACATATGCCGTGCCGTGTCTGTGCGTCCTCTGCCGCGTGCAGTGAGTGTCTGGCGCAGCTTAACTTAGCATCGCACTCTGTCGGCGATCGTTTCAGTCGCACGTCCTGCCCTCTGGGCAGTTGATGCGAGCAACAGGACAGAGAGCCACCTAGCGGATAACATAGGAACGACTTGCACCAACCTGCTCGCAAGGGAACGGACGATTTGTCTCGGAGCGGGTGAGTTCACCGCTCCCCCCACCCTCGGAACTCGCCCGCTCAACGCTCTCCCCACCATTCTCGACTCTAGCCAGAGCGTAACAAAAGCAACTCAGGTGTCACTCTGGTCTCTGCGGTCTTAGCTCACGCAGTAATACAGCTCGCAGCTCGAGCTACTCGACTCAGCGTCTCTGCATCGGAGTTCGTCCCCACTGGATATTGTTCTTCGTAGTAATACCGCTATGTATATTACATTATTATGTTATGTATACAGCAATTGTTTTTATTTTATTTTTATTTGTTTAAACTGATTAGATTAGGTTCCTGATGACTCCTCTTACTATAGGATTTTTATTATGGACACTCGAATTTACGCTTTAATTACGAGCGAACCGATAAACGTATCCCAAAATGTGATACACCAATATTTTCCTTGTTTTATTCTGCGTAAGGCTATATGCAGCACTTTCGTTTTACAGTCTAATTTATTTTTTTTTTCTTATTCTGGTACGGATTTTGCGATTTTAGGCGTCTTCGGAAGGAAACATTCACTTTAAAAATATATGGCTTGCGATGTATTTGAATGAGGTTAATGAAATTTTAATACATTATAGCCAAATATATTGTTAATGTAAATCTCAAGTTACAACATTTTCCGATCACCCAAAAAACCACGATAGTGCAAAGTAAATCAATAATCAAAAACTTTGTCATATCGTGGAAATTTCAATAAACAATAGAAAATTCTTACTCATTATCTGTGTTACTTCAAAATAGGATCAAATAAGATCAAAATACAGGTGTAGTACTGGAATAAACCAAGTTTAAAGGGCAATGTGCCTTCCATTTATTTTATATTGTAAATGAGTGGTGAGCCATGAAAAAGAGCTAATTCATTTCAGGGAGTGAACGGTTCTGATCCGATCTCTGAAAAGAACAGTTTTGCCCATCTCTAATATCGTACTGTGTATAAAATAGATATAAGGTCACAAATGGCGCTAAGTTTGAAAATATACCAAAGGAGAATAAAGTAACTCTAAAAGTTGCTGTGCAGATTTCTCACTACACTCTGAGACCGCAAGCTATTAAACAGAAATAAATTTCTCGACTGGAATTGATGTATTTACAGATACCTGTTGAAACGTCCCCTTAGAAAAATTATACATGACTGTGCTAAAACTGACACACAATATTTTTAGCGCAACGCCATCTGACTTTCAAAAATCCCTACAAAAAAATGGCCCTAACATTAACCTATACGTTTCACAAATCGCTTACCTCACAAAAATCTTGGTTACTCGAACTACTGCAATACAGCGAGCGCCACTACTGCCAGCTAAATAAAAGATTCAAACTACGGAAGGCACTAACTACTGATAGGGATAGTTAGCAAATGAAAGATTTTAATAGAGAACAAACAATGTATTTATCTTAAAATCATCAAAAGTCGTAATATATGTAGCAGTTCATGACATCCAGTCTTACAAATTTCAAAACTCTGCTATTTCCTTCCACACATCCACCACTGCTGGCGGCTCACCTCCAACTGCGCAACGCTACGCGCTGTTCACATCCAGCTGCCGCTGCCCAACACTACAATGGCAGACAACAATGCAAACTAGCCACAGACTGCACACAGCACAGCCAGTGATTTTCATACAGAGTGCTACGTGGCGTTACTAATAAAAAAACCTAAACAGCCTACTTACACTGTTATTAGAAATCTTATTTCTGGGAAGTTAACGCTCGAGATAAATATTCAAACTAGAATGCACTGATCTAGACTGTGTGCTGTCTACTAGCACTAGTTTCGAGCGACGAGAAATTTTACACTAGGAAGCCGCCCTGCACAACGATATTCGCAAGAGTTACGCAAAAATAAAAACTACGATTAATTTTCTATCATCTGGTCTACACAGTAAAACACACAGGTGTAGTTCACTTCTTTGCAGAAGTACATGAAAAAAAAAGAGAGTAAATTAATTTACTTTATATCGGACAAGTGCTGCTGCTGCTCTGTTGCGCGTCCTCTCGATAGCGCCCGCCCCTATTCTGCTAGATTGGCAAATATTATACAGGAGTTGGATTGGGAGGTCACGTCGCACCCACATTACTCGCCTGATCTCGCGCCCTCAGGTTTCCACCTTTTCCTCTTTTTATCGAACAACCTTCAGAGAACTTCCTTTCCGGGTGAAAACGGCGTCCCGAAGGTGGCTCGACGATTTCTTCGCCTTAAAACCACGTGATTTCTGCAGTCACGGAATCGAAAAGTTACACAGCGTTGACAGACTGTTGTAAATAGAGAAGATATTAAACTTCCTGGCAGATTAAACTGTGTGCCGGACCGAGACTCGAACTGGGGACTTTTGCCTTTCGCGGGCGAGTGCTCTACCAATCTGCCAGGAAGTTTCATATCAGCGCACACTCCGCTGCAGAGTTAAATACTCATTCTGGAAAGATCCCCCAGGCTGTGGCTAAGCCATGTCTCCGCAATATCCTTTCTTTCAGGAATGCTAGTTCCGCAAGGTTCGCAGGAGAGCTTCTGTAAAGTTTGGAAGATTGGAGACGAGGTACTGGCAGAAGTAAGGCTGTGAGGACGGGGCGTGAATCGTGGGCCCGCGAAAGGCAAAGGTCCCGTGTTCGAGTCTCGGTCCGGCACACAGTTTTAATCTGCCAGGAGGTTTCATATCAGCGCACACTCCGCTGCAGAGTGAAAATCTCATTCTGGAGGGAAGATATTATTGACGACTAAAATATCTGTTACGTGCATCTGTTGTATTTATTAAATTCAAGGAAAAACGCTAGTAACTTTTGCACCGTCCAATATATTTCACGCCAAGCTGTGTGGCCTTCGAGCTTATGGTGAGCTTCTTTAGCTTCTGACTCCTGATCACGGAGAGATTACGCCACAGTGTATCGGCGTTGCTGCGAAAATAAGGGAAACAGAGTGTGTGGTCGTATTCCTACGCGGCCTGAATCACATTTATTACATTCTCGAAGACTCTTTGCTAGTGTAAGCATCTACAGGCACAGCATTACATGTGGGTTTAGCAGTCTCTTGTTAATGACGCTAATTATTTTTCATAGCACAGATGGGGTGAAGATAATACGTATTTTTTCCACGAGGTTGTTGGTTACACTCTTGCCTAAGATCGGCGTAATTAGCTGAGATTCTCGAATCTGTGTATTATCAGGGAAGGGAAAACCGAGATCCCCAGCGGTAAGAGTGTTTATACACCTTCGAGCGGGGAAGCTCTGGAGATAATGGCTCCCCATTACAGTGCGTCACTGGAACAGTTCCAGTTTTATATCAGAAATTACGACGCGGGCGCCACCGGCAACACGTCGAGCATTCGGCAGCGGTGTTTCCAAACAGAAATGACATTATAAACGCGACGCTGTATATTCATAAGCCGGTGCGCAGTTGGCGAAGTTCGCCCAGAAAATCGTAAAACAATGGAGGGATAGTCCCATTAAGCGTGGTGTTAAACAGTGCCGGGAATACAAACATCTCCGGAACGAGACTGTTTATAAGGCCGCTTTTGCCCTCGCAGCCAGCGTTTACGCCCTCGCCCTTGAAGAGCTTTTACTGCCGGGCGAGCGTAAAACATAATTAAAATAGAAAGACTGCGCATGACGGAGTAATGCGTGGATAGTTAATTACGTTAATGGCATATTTAAGAGCTCGGGGCCCGCTTTACGGCCGGGTGTCCGTGTCTGGAGCAGCGACCGGGTGGTGGGTGCGCTAGGGCCGTCGCTGCCGCAGGCGCGAGGCGCTGACCAGGACGTCGACTGGAGCCAGTAAACCCCGACATCCCCGTAATTAAGCATCGATTATAGTGGGCCGTAAAGGGAAGGGAGCTCTGAGGCAGCACTCTGTCACCTGCTCTCCTGCAGCTGCTCATAATTTTGGACAAGAAAAGAGTCAGAAAATATCGAAACACGGTCGTCAAAACTGCTTGGTGACGTTTTTCTGAAATGTTAGAGAAATTAATGCACTGAGGATTACTGTGGCACATCTGTAGAGACACTTTATTTACCACATCACGTTTAGGGTTCTGGAAGGACTGCACAAGTGAGAATGCAATTTTTACACTTACTATGTTACTGGCCTTAAATAATAGAATAATAGTATTCCTTTGTTTTCAGTCAAAGGCATGATAAAGACCTAAGTTTTATGGAGTTAGCTTTGTTACAATTATTTGGCCTAAATCGTGTTTAACAAAGTAATAGGAAATAGCTAAATTGATTCCATATTTCTAGATTTCTAAGCGGCTCTCGACACCGCTCCTCACAAGCGACTTCTAATCAGACGTCGTGCCTATGGAGTATCGCATTTGTTTGCGACTGTATTCGTGATTTCCTGTCAGAAAGATCACAGCTCGTAACGATTGACGGAAAGTCATCTAGTAAAACAGAAGTGACGTCCAGCGTTCCCCAAGAAAGTATTATGGGCCCGCTGCTGTTCCTACCCTATATACACAATTTAGAAGATATTCTGAGCAAGCCTCTTAGACTGTTTGCAGATGATGCTGCCATTTACCGTCTAGTAAAGTCATCAGAAGCTGAAATACTATTGCAAAACCATTGAAATTTGATATCTGTATCGTGTGAAAAGTGGTAATTAAATCTAATTAATGAAAAGTGTGAGTTCATCCGCATGAGTACTAATAGGTATTCACACAAATCTAAACGCTGTCCAATTTAGCTATATATCTGGGGATTACAATTATGAATAATTAAAATGGAATGATCACGTGGATAATATCGTGAGATAACCGAACGAAAGGCTGCGTCTTGTTGGCAGAACACTTAAAAAATGCAACACGTCTACTAAAGAGACTGCCTACACTACGCTTGTCCGTCTTCCTATGGAGTATTGCTGCGTGGTATATGGCCCGTGTCACATAAGATGGACGGAGGACATCTAGGAAGTTAAAAGGGCAGCTCGATTTGCGTTCTTGCGAAACAGGGGGAGATTGTCTTGGATATGATCCGCTGGTTGCGTTGCAGTCATTAAAACAAAGGTGATTTTCGTCGCTGCGAGGTCTTTTCACCAAATTTCAATCACAAAGTTTCTCCACCGAATGCGAAAATATTTTGGTGGCCCCCACCTACATACGGAGAAATGATCATCGTAATACAATAAGAGAAATTAGCGCTCGCACGGAAGAAATTAAGTGTTCGTTTTTCCCGCTCACTGTTAGAGAGTGGAAGATTAAAAATAGCTTGAAAGTGGTTCGACAAATTGTCTGCCAGGCACTTAAAGCTGTGAATTGAAGAGCAGTCATGCAGATGTAGATACAGTTACCTGGGGACCAGGTGTAGCGATCTGTAGTGATATGAAATAAAATGATAACGTAGGTTCAGTCTTAGGTAAAGCAGGTGGCAGTTAGTCTACAGTGGAGATTGGTTACAAAATACTCGTGCGACCCATTCCATAATAATGCTCAAATGTGTGGGACGCATACCAAAGAGGACTGAAACGGGATATTGATACAAAGAATAGTGTCAATAATGGTGACTGGTTTGGTTGGTCATGAGAGAGTGCTACGCAAATGTCGAAACACATGAAATGTCAGACACCCGAAAGTAGACAGCAACTATCCGTACTTACAAACCTGCAAAAACCAGTTTTAAGTGAGGAATTTAGCAATTACAGCCTTTCCCCCATGCTTCTCTCCCGTAGGGACTCAGAAAACAATACTGGACTAACAGCAGGAAATGCATGTAGATGTAGAAGTAAGCAAGCAAGCAAGCACTCCATCTTCAGGCCACAAGTGGCCCATCGAGGCTATCCGACCGCCGTGTCATCCTCAGTTGAGGATGCGGATAGGAGGGGCGTGTGGTCAGCACACTGCTCTCCCAGTCGTTATGATGGTTTTCTGTGACCGGAGCCGCTACTGTTCGGTCGAGTAGATCCTCAACTGGCATCACGAGGCTGAGTGCACCCCGAATAATGGCAACAGCGCATGGCGGCCTGGATGGTCACCCATCCAAGTGCCCGCCACGTCCGACAGCGCTTAACTTCGGTAATCTCACGGGAACCGGTGTATCCACTGCTGCAAGGCCGTTGCCGATGTAGAAGTAAAGTAGTACGAAAAATCGTGCTGAATAATCCAGACGATGCTGGAAACGGGGAAAGTTTTACTGCCAATAGAGTGAGAATGATTGGAGTCCCACAAGATTCAAATTTGTTTCTACTTCTGCTTCTCTAACATCAGACAGAGTTGTTACTTTTCATAGATGATGCAAGTGTTACTGAATTCGGTTAGAAAGACAATAACAGATGAAATGGTTGACACTGGTTTTCAATGAGTTAATAAGCGGTTATTTCAAAAAGGTCTGT
This sequence comes from Schistocerca cancellata, assembly GCF_023864275.1. NCBI lineage: Eukaryota > Metazoa > Arthropoda > Insecta > Orthoptera > Acrididae > Schistocerca > Schistocerca cancellata. The sequence continues at coordinate 467,133,157 of NC_064631.1, read as the reverse complement.
CCCTTAACTTTGGTAAAACGTTCTACATCAAATTAAGTTTCGTGAAGCAGATATCATAACACCAACAGCTGAGGTAGTGCATGATTCGAATCTATGAAGATTGTACATTGTTCCAGTTTTTTGGACATACGTACTGAATTTTAACTGAAAGAAACCTATAGAAACCTATTATTGAGCATCCGTACAGATAAGTTCAGCAACATTGACTCTTACAGTAGTTCTGGAAAGAACGAAATCAATCTTTGCACACCTGCGTATTACTACTTATATATATATACAGGGCGTTTTCACAGTTCATGTTACATACTTCTAGAGGTTGTAGAGGAGACTTAGTAGATCAAGTTTTACATAGTAACCAACGTCCTGAAACGTCATCCAATAACGCTAAAGGGCGTCATATTTATATGCACCAGCGCCGGCAAATGTATGTATATACGGGGTGTTTCCGTGATTATGTCACAAACTTTCAAGGATGATGGATAAATGGTTCAGTTTAAAGACAGGGTCAAGCGGAAATCATTCTGATACCTCTGACAGTGGAATATATGCACCGATACTGCTGTTGTTAAGAATGTAGGATATGCAAGTGTCATAGCCAGCCGCGGTGGTCTAGCGGTTCAGGCGCTCAGTCCGGAACCGCGCGACTGCTACGGTCGCAGGTTCGAATCCTGCCTCGGGCATGGCTGTGTGTGATGTACTTAGGTTAGTTAGGTTTAAGTAGTTCTAAGTTCTATGGGACTGATGAGCACAGATGTTAAGTCCCATAGTGCTCAGAACCATTTTTTTGCAAGTGTCATAGGTGGTAGTATGGATCAAGACTAGAAAAAATGTCTAGGTAAAATGGGCTCAGAAATGAAAACTTTAGAATATATGAAGACTTGTTCAACTTCGCTAAGGTGAAACACATCTTCTCTAGCTAATAAGGTATGCATTTTAGAGTCATTTTTAGATGACATTTTTTCTTGTTTTGGTCCATTGTAACACCTCTGGAAGTGGCCCGCCCTACAATCTTAGCAACAACATTACCGGTGCATGTATTCCACTGCCGGAGGTATCAGAACGGTTTTCACTTATAAATTTTGACTCGTTCGTTTTCGGTACAGGGACCTGTACCTCAAATTTATACATTTATCCTTGTCCATCACCCTTGAAAGTTTGTGACTTCATCTCAGAAACATCCTGTCTATACATATTGTAAGGGGTTCATTATGTAAGAGGTTTACTGTTCACTATCCTACTGGAGCAAATGTAATTTCGATGTATTGCTCACGTGCTGCCTGCGATATAAAACATCTCTGCTGCAATAGAATCGCAGGTCAGAGCAGTGTCGGCAGCAGTTGTAATCGGTCGCTCCTATAGTCCAGAAGTCGTAGTATCTCACCGCTATAGTTCAGTTGCTAGCCATGTAAGAGCAGTAGCAGTCGCCGCTGGTGCAGCGCAGTTCATTGCCATGTAGTGTATGGTAAATTTTATTATTCTTCATCGCCATGCGCCTACTTAGATTTGCTGTCTGAGCTGTTAATATGAAATTGTTTTAATCCTTTTGCGGTTTGTCAGCACTAATAAAGTCAGCCTTGTTATGTTCGAATTTTTTTTATGTAATGGTTTGCAGAAATTTGGAATACATTTCACATAAATTTTCTCAGCATGTTATAGTCTTAGGTGGAGATTTCAATTTGCCAGATATAGACTGGGACACTCAGATGCTTAGGACGGGTGGTAGGGACAGAGCATCGAGTGACATTATACTGAGTGCAGTATCCGAAAATTACCTCGAGCAATTAAACAGAGAACCGACTCGTGGAGATAACATCTTGGACCTACTGATAACAAACAGACCCGAACTTTTCGACTCTGTAAGTGCAGAACAGGGAATCAGTGATCATAAGGCCGCTGCAGCATCCCTGAATATGGAAGTTAATAGGAATATAAAAAAAGGGAGGAAGGTTTATCTGTTTAGCAAGAGTAATAGAAGGCAGATTTCAGACTACCTAACAGATCAAAACGAAAATTTCTGTTCCGACACTGACAATGTTGAGTGTATATGGAAAAAGTTCAAGGCAATCGTAAAATGCGTTTTAGACAGGTACGTGCCGAGTAAAACTGTGAGGGACGGGAAAAACACACCGTGGTACAACAACAAAGTTAGGTAACTACTCAGTGAATTCGAAAGTAAAATACTAGGTACCGACTTGACAGAAAATCCTAGGAAGTTCTGGTCTTATGTTAAATCAGTAACTGGCTCGAAACAGCATGTCCAGACACTCCGGGATGATGATGGCATTGAAACAGAGGATGACAAGCGTAAAGCTGAAATACTAAACACCTTTTTCCAAAGCTGTTTCACAGAGGAAGACCGCACTGCAGTTCCTTCTCTAAATCCTCGCACAAACGAAAAAATGGCTGACATCGAAATAAGTGTCCAAGGTATAGAAAAGCAACTGGAATCACTCAACAGAGGAAAGTCCACTGGACCTGCGGGATACCAATTCGATTCTACACAGAGTACGCGAAAGAACTTGCCCCCCTTCTAACAGCCGTGTACCGCAAGTCTCTAGAGGAACGGAAGGTTCCAAATGATTGGAAAAGAGCACAGGTAGTCCCAGTCTTCAAGAAGGGTCGTCGAGCAGATGTGCAAAACTATAGACCTATATCTCTGACGTCGATCTGTTGTAGAATTTTAGAACATGATTTTGCTCGAGTATCATGTCGTTTTTGGAAATTCAGAATCTACTATGTAGGAATCAACATGGATTCCGGAAACAGCGATCGTGTGAGACCCAACTCGCTTTATTTGTTCATGAGACCCAGAAAATATTAGATACAGGCTCCCAGGTAGATGCTATTTTTCTTGACTTCCGGAAGGCGTTCGATACAGTTCCGCACTGTCGCCTGATAAACAAAGTAAGAGCCTACGGAATATCAGACCAGCTGTGTGGCTGGATTGAAGAGTTTTTAGCAAACAGAACACAGCATGTTGTTATCAACGGAGAGACGTCTACAGACGTTAAAGTAACCTCTGGCGTGCCACAGGGGAGTGTTATGGGACCATTGCTTTTCACAATATATATAAATGACCCAGTAGATAGTGTCAGAAGTTCCATGCGGCTTTTCGCGGATGATGCTGTAGTGAAGATCTGCAGCGGATAGGCACTTGGTGCAGGGAGTGGCAACTGACCCTTAACATAGACAAATGTAATGTATTGCGAATACATAGAAAGAAGGATCCTTTATTGTATGATTATATGATAGCGGAACAAACACTAGTAGCAGTTACTTCTGTAAAATATCTGAAGTGGAATGATCATATAAAATTAATTGTTGGTAAGGCGGGTACCAGGTTGAGATTCATTGGGAGAGTCCTTAGAAAATGTAGTCCATCAACAAAGGAGGTGGCTTACAAAACACTCGTTCGACCTATACTTGAGTATTGCTCATCAGTGTGGGATCCGTACCAGATCGGGTTGACGGAGGAGATAGAGAAGATCAAAAGACGAGCGGCGCGTTTCGTCACAGGGTTATTTGGTAACCGTGATAGCGTTACGGAGATGTTTAACAAACTCAAGTGGCAGACTCTGCAAGAGAGGCGCTCTGCATCGCGGTGTAGCTTGCTCGCCAGGTTTCGAGAGGGTGCGTTTCTGGATGAGGTATCGAATATATTGCTTCCCCCTACTTATACCTCCCGAGGAGATCACGAATGTAAAATTAGAGAGATTAGAGCGCGCACGGAGGCTTTCAGACAGTCGTTCTTCCCGCGAACCATACGCGACTGGAACAGGAAAGGGAGGTAATGACAGTGGCACGTAAAGTGCCCTCCGCCACACACCGTTGGGTGGCTTGCGGAGTATAAATGTAGATGTAGATGTAGAACAATTCTAATTCCAAAGACAGCAGATGCTGACGAGTGTGAATATTATCGAACTATAACGGTTGCAAAATACCGACACGAATTATTTACGGAAGAATCGAAGAAACTGTTAGAAGCCGACCTCTGAGAGGATTAGTTTGGATTACAGAAATGTAGAAACACGCCAGGCAATACTGACCCAAAGACGTACCTTAGAAGATGGGCTGGGGAGAGGCAAACCTACTTTAAAGGATTTGTAGACTTGGAGAACTCCTTCGATAATGTTGACTGCAATACACTCTTTGAAACTCTGAAGGTATCAGGGATAAAATACAGGAAGCGAAAGGTTATTTATAATTTGTACAGAAACAAGACGGTGAATTACAAGAGCCAAAGGGCAGTGATTGAGGAGGAAGGGGCACAGGGTTGTAAAAATTTGGTTGGGTAATTAAAGATCGGGAAGAGGAAACGAAGGCTTCAAAGTTAGCCGATAACATCGGAATTTTGTGAGGGACAGTAAAGGATTTGGAAGTGAATTTGAACTGAATGGACAGTGTCTTAAAATGAGAATATAAAACGAACATCAACAAAAGCAAAAAAAAGCTAATGGAATATAGTGAAATGAAATCAGGCGATGCCGAGAGAATTAGATTAGGAAATGAGACACTAAAAGTAGTAGATGCGTTTGTTATTTGGGCATTAAAGTAACTGATGACGGCCTATGTAGACTGTTAACGGCAAGAGAAGCTTTTGTGAAGAAGAGAAATTTGTTAATATACCGGGTGATCAAAAGTCAGTATAAATTTGAAAACTTAATAAACCACGGAATAATGTAGATAGAGAGGTAAAAATTGACACACATGCTTGGAATGACATGGAGTTTTATTAGAACAAAAAAAAAAGCAACGAAGGTCACAAAATGTCCGACAGAGTGCGCTGAACAGCAAAACGTCAGTAACTGCTACCGTGACGGGTGAGAGGTACGCCGATATATTACTGAATCGCATCATCCCCAGCCTGGCTGATATACACCTGCTGGAACGTACGATGTTTATGCAGGATGGAGCTCCACCCCATATTGCTAGACGCGTGAAAGGTCTCTTGCGCTCGTCGTTTGCTGATGATGGTATGCTCAGTTGCCACTTTCGTCATGCTTGGCCTCCCAGGTCCCCAGACCTCAGTCCGTGCGATTGTTGGCTGTGGGGTTACCTGAAATCGCAAGTGTATCATGATCGACCGACATCTCTAGGTATGCTGAAAGACAACATCCGACGCCAATGCCTCACCATAACGCCGGACATGCTTTACAGTGCTGTTCACAACGTTATTACTCGACTACAGCTATTGTTGAGGAATGATGTGGACATATTGAGCATTTCCTATAAAGAACATCATCTTTGCTTTGTCTTACTTTGTTATGCTAATTATTGCTATTCTGATCAGATGAAGCGCCATCTGTCGGACATTTTTGAACTTTTGTATTTTTTGATTCTAATAAAACCCCATGTCATTCCAAGCATGTGTGTCAATTTGTGCCTCTCTATCTATATTATTCCGTGATTTATTCAGTTTTCAAATTTATACTGACTTTTTGATCACCTGGTGAATTGAAGTGTTAGGAAGTCTTTTATGAAGGCATTTGTTCGCAGTGTAGACTATGTGGAAGTTATATGTGGACGATAAGCAGTTCACACGGAAAGAGAATGAAAGCTTTTGAAATGTGCTGCTGCGGAAGAATGCTGAGGATTAAGTACGTAGATCATGTTACCGAACAGAATTCGGTAAAAGAGAAACTTGTACCTTAACTTGAATAAAAGAAGGAGTGATAGAACGCATTCTCAGACATCAAGAAATCATCAGTTTAGCGTTGGAATTGTGGGGAGGGGAGAGGGGAGGGAGGGAAGGTGAGTAAAAATTGTAGAGGTGGACCAGGAGTTGAATACACTAATCAGGTTGAAATGGAAGTGGGTTGCAGCAGTTATTCGGAGATGAAGAGGCTCGCACAGGATAGAGTAGCATGGAGAGTTGCATGAAACCAGTCTCTGGACTGAAGATAACAGCAGCAACAGCACCAACAAATTGAGTAATTGACATGATGTTTCAGTATGACTCACAGTTAACTAATAATACAGGACTTACTAAATTTGAAAGAAAACGACAAACGGCTACAGCAAATTTCAAGTGGAAGTCGAGGAGGCTGTAAGGCAGAATTGCTGTTTATCGCCACATACAATGGACTCGTATTCGAGAATTTAGCGATGCTAACCATTTTTTGGCCGTAATGACATATGCTTCTTTCATGGTGATTTCTACACCGTCTCAGGCAAAAATCAGATGATTCCATAATGAAATGTCATCAAACCTTCCTTCATTCGGTCTTTTCCATCTGAACTGAGTCTCATTGACACTATCAACTACAACTTCAACGAGATGCTTAGACATAACTGAAAAGTCAAATAAAGCACGAAGTGATGAAGTATTAAAAAGATGGAAAGACAAGTCTATAAAAATCTGCTAGCAAAAGAAGGCTGTAGCATTGTTTTAACTTTCTGTGGAAATGCAAACCGAAAAAGTTTCCAATTCAGAGATTTGCAGAAGGCGTTGATCGTGTGGGTGAACGTAAGGAAGACTTAAACGAAGAGCCTACTTTCTTACAGTATTAGGGTTAAAGATAATGGACCAGACACAAGAGTGATGCACTGTTTAAACTTCTTTACAGGATTGGAGATACAAGAAGAGTAGGAGGGGAGTACATTGCATTTCATAGCATGACTTAGCGATGCACAATTTTTCATATATTGTAACACATTACATGCTACTGTACAGTTTGAATGTAACAGAGCTACACACATAATAGATCATTATGGTCATAAAACTGTTTTTCCTTTTTTTAGATGACTAATATGTCAGCTATATAATTAAAATTTAGCTGACGAGTCCAGTCTGATTCCGTGGTAAGAATTCCTAATCTGTTAAACCGTCTTGCAACATTGTGGACCGTATTAAGTCTTCTGAACGACGGGTGTAGCTAAAAATACTTCTAAGGGAAAAGACGAAGACATTGTGGAAAATGGTACTCCATTTTTGTTCAAGAATTCGATTTAGTACCTGAAGTTGAGTCAGGTTGTCATTAAAGTAGGGCCCTTGAATTATTTTCACATGATTAATTTTTTCTTCCACACTACGTCACTACCATAAATTTAAGACCTTTTCCGGGTCTCTCTTCAAGCTCTACTTTGGATATACTAGGTTTCTGACACGGTTCATTCACAGTCTGGTGCAGACTGGTTGGCTTTAATACAGTGCAGAACAACGCAAAAAACGGTTGTTTTGAATTTTTCTACATGAAAGTGCCTGATGTTACTATTCTGTAACAGAGAATTCAAATTAAATCAAATTTATACGAATGAAAATCATTTCTCTTACATTCACACTTTTTAAAAATGTTTAGGGTTAAGAATTCCAGTGGCAGACAAAGATCAGCTTATGTAAAGGTAGATTATCGAGATACTGGTTTCTGTAGATGTGTAAATATGAAAATATTGACTCAAAATATGAATTGGTGGATAACAGCACGAAACTTGTCTCACGACAGAAAACTTGTCAAATAATGTTTTTCCAAGGCGAAAAATATTAAGAAGGGAATAAATAATTCATTATTTTTGCAGTAATTTATTAGCACCTCCTGGAAAGAGCCAAATGTATAATGGCGTCGTAAAATATTGGCTCCAGTCTCCTTAGCTGACAGTGGTAAATACTTCGCTACACGTCGAGTGAGTGAGAAACATGTTTTGAATCTGCTGCCAGTAGGCGTCAGCTTGACAGCTAGCGGTAGTTCAGAAGCTCGCAGACCCTTACGCCAAGATGTTGTCTGCAGCATCGTGGTGTGTTTGATAGTCGTACCGTTGCTGCTCTTTTCATTGTCCATCCGACACAGTGCTTCAGATTGCTATCGAGACGAGAACGGCGTGCATGGAAGATGCAATGATACCCATGCCGCGTTTCCAGATGAGACTCGTTTTTATGTGCAGCACCACGATGGATGAATCCGTGCCTTACTGAGCAACGGCGAGGTGTGTGGCGCGGTGCCACACAACTGCCGAATCTCACGTCATGCGAATCTGGCCAGAAGCTTACCTGTTTAAAATTTCGACACCTAACCGGTGGAATGTGGGCTGGATTTTCGAGATGTATCTTGTACTCTTTGCTTGTTGACAACGCAATACAACTCCAGAGAACATCATAATAGAATTTATTTGGTCTGTCAGGTCCCACAGACTGGTATCAGCAATTTATACCCTGCCTACTGCAGCTGAAGTTTAGCATCATATTAAATTTTCACTTTCTCCAATATCTTCTAGCCACCCATGCTATCCAGAGCTAAGCACAGAGCAAAATATATTTATTTATTTGTTCTTCACAACTACAGCCTATTATCGGAGAAGCTAAAATATGCCACACAAATCACATTTTCTTGGATAATAGTAAATTTATATACTAACTATTTATTTCTGATGCTTAATTTTTTATAATACTACAACTACTTCTACTACTACAAAACTGAAACAAAACCCTTAACCAGTTATCCAACCACAAATACTACTATAAGCACTAAAGATTCTGTTCTGTGTTTGTTCATTTATTGTGGTGCATTTAACCTGCAAATGGTTGTTTCCACTACTGGATCCGCCCACAAACTAACCCGGTCAGCAGCCATTGTCTGCTGGATTCCCTGGGCATCGGGCAGCACGTCAGCAACGTATCCATTACAACAAGCAATTCCCAATATCACTGTTAGTCTGAAAATCCACACTTTCATTATCATTTGCAACAACGCAGTGTAGATTCTTGAGAAGCTATTCCATTCGGTGATTGCCTCGCTGACCTCAACTGTCTTCACTCCATCTGCAGAGTATGTTATCTAGTCGAGATTTCAGCAAGCTGACGTGTGGTTGAATGCCACGTGAAGTCTTCCTTGGTCTTCTCGGATACTGCGGCTACAGTATCGTCCAGGATGCGCCAGGCCCACCCGCTCCTTAGTGCTGCTTTGGAATCCAACATCCTTAATCCTTGAAGGCCATTACCCGCCACATCTTCGTAGAGCGCGCAGTCCTCCAATGTATGTTCTGGTGTGCTCACACTGCCGCAGGCGCAGCTGCCATTCATTTGTCTTTTGAATTCATATAGATAAGTACGAGTAGCATAACGGCCATGACTAGTCACATAATGTAACAGTCCACTCGATCACTATCTGCAATGTAAGAGCCCAAACGCTCGCACCATGTCCTACGGCTGATGCCAGTATAGATTAGTGAAATATTCTGATTTTTTTTAAGGGAAGCCGAACTTGCCCATTTGTAGCAGTTATTTTTATTCATCACGTTTGTACTTTTTCTACCTGCTTCCTCAGTATGATGTGCTAAGTTACGATGCTTCTCCTAACCGTTACAAAATTTAATTTTCGAATAGGTTTTCTTGCTAGATTCCATTTCAACAGGGGGTACGTTGCTTTGTGAGCTGCTAGTGGCAATTTAACACTTCGACTCAGCCATGTTTCTTGAGCGCTGTATTATATTTGTGTTCTTCAATTCTTCTGGACTCACCACTTAGACCGAACAACACTGCATCTGCAAATACTATCAATCCGCATATGTTACCGCTGTCATATAACTTCTGTAGTATGATTTCCAGTGCTACATCCCAAAACTCTGGACCATACACTGATCCCTGCTGACAGCCTTTTGTTATTGTCTTCTTTATTTTGTTTTCCTGGGCATTTTTAAAGAAGCATGTCGCCCGTTGCAATGAACTCTCAGGCAGATGTACAGCGCTTCTGTACACTCCAGCTTCCTAAGGCAACCAAAGAAAGTCGGCCACCACAGGTTATCGAAATCGCCCACAATATCGATCGTCATCGCTAGAGCGTACGTAAAATGAGTATCTGCCGCTAGCGAAATAGCCTTATTAACTGCGTCTTCAGCTGACTTGCCTCTTCTAAACCTGTACTGGTGAGGGCTCATCCCGTGTAGTAGTCTGTGATCTTATAATCTCTTGCATATTGTTTCTATAATCTTCCCACAATATTTTTCGTAACCTACGCTGTCCTTCTGTCTCACCTTCTTCTCCATCCTTAGGAAGCAGTGTTTCCATTAACAGAGCAGCTGACTGTTCCCAACTTTGTCACCGTCTCATCGTTTCAGCGTTGATAACACTGCTGGTAATCGTATTTTCTCGCAGACTGTTTTGTATGGGACACGCCAAGGATCGAGTTCTAACTCAGCCTCCACGAGTTGCTTCCACCGTTCCATTTTATTTTCTATAACTCTACTTTAAAACGTTGTTTAAAATACCTATATCAATGCAATCTGAGGTCTCTTTCTTCTTGAGTCAAGCAGCTCTGGTATAGGTTCTTGGTGCTTCTGGTTTTACATCTTAATTCCTTCAGCGGCTCAGTCCAGATGCAAGGTACTCCTTTAGAAGGTCCTCTTCTGACAGGTATCGATGCCTCCATTGCTCATGTGTAGCCACTGTCAATTCTTGCACTTTAACATCTACATTATCACCCAGCGGTGGACTTGCCGGGCACTGAAACATCCTTCTTAACTATTCTAGTTAGCAGCATTGATGTTTTAATTTGGGCCTTATACTCACTCTTCTGTGGCATCTCGGACGTCTCTTCAAAAATGGTTCAAAAGGCTCTGAGAACTATGGGACTTAACATCTGAGGTCATCAGTTCCCTAGAACTTAGAACTACTTAAACCTAACTAACCTATCACACACACCCATGTCCGAGGCAGGATTCGAACCTGCGACCGTAGCGGTCTCGCGGTTCCAAACTGAAGCGCCTATAACCGCTCGGCCACCCCGTCCGGCCCAGTGATGGTATAGTGAGTGATATTGTGACCACTCATTGTCATTCCAATCTGAGCCCTCCAGCCTTTCACACGGCGCACCGCTTCCATACTTGCTAAAGTGACGCAATATCTGACGTTGCTCCGACCCTCCCCTTGTAGGATGGCGGATGCGAGGTGCATTCAATACCTGTAGGTTAAGTTTCATAATAACTTCTTATAGTTGTCTTCCATGATAATCAGTCACCCAGATATGCCAAAATACTGATATTCTCAACCATATTGATGAGATGCAAAGGTAGTGATGGAAGTACAGTGGATCTTCGGACTCTTGCTTAGGTCTTACTGTTGGTTCGGCCATCCGAATTAAGTTTCTCTGTGACTTCGCAAAATCATTTCATGAAGTTCAGAACAGACTTCTGGTCGCATAGCCATGGAAAGGCAACAAGTGCTAAACGGTGTTAGTGTATCGTCTCTGTGGAAGTGTTGTTAATGAAATCATAATACAAAAATATGATTAGTCGTAGTGCCAATAATTTTGTAATTTTTAAAACCTGATACGTTATTCTATAGACGGTGAATCCGAATATCTCCAACAAAATTTCAGATGTTGTTCAGGCATATTTTCCAGTCTTTGAGGTGTGAATGTAACTGACCTGTAGTCACTGGTGGCGTGTACAGGGCAATAACGTAATTATTATTTGTTGGGTTTCTTACTCCAATTACCTTTGTTTCTGTGAAAATACCTTCACAACATTGAAAAAGTTTGTAATATGCTATCAGTGAACGATCCGTTTTCTCGTAGGTGCTCATGTACATCTACAGAAGTATTGTGATTGGTTACTGTCGCTGCGGGAACAGTTCAGCATCACATCGCTTTGTCGCTCTGCCATTGCATTCAGTGAACTCACACATGAGGCTTGTGGGCCAAAACTTCATCAGTTAGCCATCCTTACGCTGTGGATCACTCTTAACGTACAACGTACACTGCCAGAGAAACAAACTCGAGACAGAACCGAGCAGTATTTAATGCATGCTAAGTGGGAATTGTTGCTGTCGACAACTGGTGACGTGAGCGAATTGGAACAAGTTTGTTTCGGAACAGTACACATGGGGTCTACCGTCGAAATTTGCACTTTTGTGCAGATATGTTCGGAGAAATACAGATACACTGACGAATGGGGGCCATTTCTCCGCAGTGAGCCTCCGGAGACCACAGGTCCCATGTATCAAAACAGTCTCCGAAATTCTGCGGGTGGAGCTCATGTTCACACATGTTTTTCCTTGTTTCTATTGCTGTTTCGAACTACCAGGAGTAAGCAGAGATGCCCTTAGAGCTACAGAACTGCCACCAATCCACTGTATCGTGTACAGACAACCCACAAAAAAATTTAAATTATGCTCATAATTGCATATCTCATAGTACTTCGATAGCAAACATCTGTTTAACAATCTTCTGACCACGGAAAGTCGCTATGTACAGCCACTTGTGTGTTGAAATAAACCTGCATTAGTAGTGCAACTCAACAGAGAATGTTGTGTTTTGTGTTTCGGCGCAATGCAGGTTTAGCACACGGTTCACTCTCTGATTATACCTGGATGGGTCATTCGAAGCTTAGACAGTATAGTAATAATTAGTTTGTTAATATATTATTGATTTGTTTGTCTATGATAAGTATTTATGATACAGTTAACCTACTTTTGGTAATCACAACACTGCTGTGAAGAACAGTGTAAAAAATCATTGCATTTCAAGCAAAGTATCCCTTGAAGTCATTAAAAAATCAACATTAATATCCATCTGAATTCATCTTTATTGGTAATATTCCGCAAATGCTCCTACATATTACTTTAGTAGGAATGCGGTAGCGACTTTTTGATAAAAATGACCTTTGATCTTTGGGTTGTTTGGATGTGGGGCAGAAGAAAGCGCATCACTTCTACACCAGTCCCATTTCTAAGCCACATCCTTAGTCTCCCTCGCCCTGCCTGAACCCACTTCTTAAACCACACCCACTTACTAAGCCAACACAAGATTTTGGAAATAGGCCGATTTGAGAATTCTAAACCAACAAACGTTTTTAGCTCTCCCGGTAACAATAGTTTTTTAAAGTCCAAATACATTTCTAAAACCCCTGTCCCCATCTCAGAAGATGGTCAATCAGACAGCCTTTAAGCGAAAACTCATATTTAGCTTAACAGTATTTGACTGCCGGATTAACTCATCCAGTCACATGCCACAAATATTTCTTAAGCCACACTCCTTTCTTGGAAATAGGCCAGAGAGCTCTCTACAGCAGGGATGGACTAGGAATAACATTATTATTATCCAGTGGTGGTTGGAACTGCATAGTGCAGACACATTCCTGCCATCGCCATAGTTAGTTCGTTTTCCGTGCTCCATGGACTTAAACGGGGAACATTTTGCTGTGAGTAGTTTGAAAAGATATTGTTGGCTTATTTTGCTAGATTTTATGTTTTATATATAACTATTCTTATATATAACTGTTAAACACAAGTGTGTTAACCCTGAAGGTGTCACAAACAGAAAGTAGCTTTATATTATTTTAACATATTGCGAGGAAAAGGTTTTTAAGCTACAATAATTTACACGTTGAAATCAATAATCTACATTTGTTTAGCTATATTTGAAAATGAGTCTTAGAGTATTTGTAAGAAAAATGTGGATCAGTTTGTTTACTTACCATATACTACGGCTTTTCACTAGTAATTAACTATATTGTTTAAAAAGTGCTGAATTCTGATGACAGTATTATCCGCATTGTTGGGCGGCATCTGGTACTGCAGACAATGTTTAAGGAGTGGTGAGTACAATAAATGAACTATCATCAATGGACAGTTTTAGATATTCACATTCGCTCTCAGTTGCTACTTCATTTATATTTGTCACGTAGATAAGAACAAACGTTGCCTGCCCCAATGAAATAAGACCTCACAAGGCCTTAAACAGAAATTAATGCTAGAACATTATGCATTACCATCTTTTTCCATAAAATGATGTTTGGTGAAGTGAACCATTGCTGAAAACTTCCAAAACTGTCAGGTGACAATATTTCGTTTATTGTTTTTAAATGAAGACACCGCCATTTTACTGTATTGTTGTTTATTTTATTACGACCCAGGTTTCGGTCTTTTATGCCATTTTCAAGTGATTGAGTTTATGTCATCAACATATATTTCAGGACATCAAACTTAAAATCGCTCATAAATCAAGAAAATGATTCGCTCCCCACAAAATGTCTGTCATTCCTGGAACATTTTTGCTATTACAATGCAGACAACGCTGTTATCACAATCCTGTGCGTTTTACTTAGAATACACTGACTTATTAGCGCAAAACTGCAGTACAGGGACGGCCAGGAACTCTGCTTGTGTGTGGTGTTCACGAACGCGTGCAAATCCCCCTCTCCCGAGTGCATACTTCCCCTTCACCACACCACCCTCTCTGAGGAGGAGGAGGGGAAAACCGTGGAAGTGCCGCATGTGACTTTGTTTCGCATTTCGAATTAACCAACAACATAGATCGCAAACAAACCAGAGTTCTTATGTTATTAGTTCATTTTTGGCGTGCTGAGGAGAATATAAAATTTATATCTGGTACGAATTGTTGGCATACACACAGAGACAGACAGTTTTTTCAGAATTTCGTCAGTCTGATTGTTGTGCAATTGAGACTGCTGTATGTACATCTACATCTACGTAGATACCTCGAAACCTACCTTACGGTGTGTGGCGGAGTGTGTCCCATGCCAGTACTAGTCGTTTCCTTTCCTGTTCCACTCACAGACAGAGCGAGGGAAAAACGACTATCTATATGATTCCGTATGAGCCCTAACTTCTCGTATCTTATCTTCGTGGTCCTTACGCGATGTGTATATTGGAGGCAACAGAATCATTCTGCATTCAGCTTCAACTGCCGGTTCTCTAAATTTTCTCAATATTGTCCTCGGAAAGAAAGTCATCTTCTCTCCAGGGATTCCAATTTGAGTTCCCGAAGTATATTTGGAACGCTTGCGTGTTGTTACAACCTACCAGTAACAAATCTAGCAGCCCGACATCTTCCTTTACCCCGTCCTGGTATGGATCCCAAACACTTGACCAGTACTCAATAATAGGACGCACTAGCGTCCTATATGCGGTCTCCTTTACAGATGAACCACACTTTCCTAGAATTCTCCACGTAAACTGAAGTCGACCATTGGTCTTTCCTACCACAACCCTCACATACTCGTTCCACCTGATGTCGCTTTGGAACGTTGCGCCCAGATATGTAAACGGTGTGACCGTGTCAAGCAGGCTACCACTGCTACTGTATCCGAACATTACGGGTTTGTTTTTCCTACCCATCCGCATTAATTTACAGTTTTCTTCATTTAGATCTAGCTGCCATTCATCACATGAACTAGAATCTTTTTTCTAAGTCATCTTGTATCCTCCTACAGTCACTCAAGTACGACAAACCGCATATTGCTGCTCACCATATCCGCCAAATCATTTAGATACATAGAGAATAACAGCGGTTCTATCATACTAGCCTGGGGCACCCCTAACGATATCCTTGCTTGTGATGAACTCTCCATCGAGGACGCCATACTGGGTTCTGTAACTTAAGAAGTCTTCGAGTCACTTACATGTCTGTGAACCTTTCCCATAAGGTCGTACCTTTTTTACCTGCCTGAGATGCAGTACCATGTCAAACGCTTTCCGGAAATCTAGAAATATGGAATCTGCCTGATGCCCTTCATCTATAGTATGTCATCGCAGTACGTCATGTAAGAAAAGGGCAAGCAGAGTTTCGCACGGGTGATGCCTTCTAAAACTATGCTGATTTGTGGACATAAGCTTCTCAGTCACAAGAAAATTTATTATATTCGAACTGAGAATTTGTTCAAGCATTCTACCGCAAAGAGCGGTTAGGGAAATTGGTTTTTAATTTTGCGGGTCCGTTCTTTTACCCCTTTTTGCAGTCGCTTGGGACTTTCACGATAAATGCGAGCTAAGTAAGGGGAAAATGCCGTAGAGTACTCTTTGAAAAACCGAATTAGGATTCCACCCGGACCTGGTGACTTATTTGTTTACAACTCCTTCAGTTACTTCTCTATGCCAGCGATGCTTATTACTACGTCGTCTATACGGGAGCCTCGTCGATGGTCAAACGACAGTATATTCGCATGTCTCCTGCGTGAACGACTTCTTGAACGTAAAATGTAAAACTTCTGCTTTCCTTTTCCTATCTTCAACAAGTGACTGAATGGAAGCCTTAGATCTACTTAGCGATTTTACGTAGGGTCATAAGTTTATCGGGTTCTCTGCCAGATCTTTTGCTAAGGTAAGACGGTGGTAGTAGTTGTATGGCTCGTGCATAGATTTTATCACAGACGCACGAATCTCTAGTAACCTTTGCTTGTCGTCATTTGTGCGTTCTCCTTTGAATCGAAAGTGCAAAGACCCCCGTTGTGGCCGAGCGGTTCTAGGCACTTCAGTCTGGAACCGCGCTGCTGCTATGGTCGCAGATTCGCATCCTGCCTCGGGCATGGATGTGTGTGATGTCCTTAGGTTAGGTTTAACTAGTTCTAAGTCTAGGGGACTGATGACTTCATGTTAAGTCCCATAGTGCTCAGAGCCACTGAATCATTTTGTTTTAGCAAAGGCCCTGCTTCCGCAGCATCTTCTGGATCTCGTTATTAAACCATGGCGGGTCTTTTCCGTCCTTAATCCACTTTCTAGGCACATAGCTCTCCAGACTAGGACTGTTGATATTTTTAATAATATCAGGAATCCCATCTATGATATTTAAGAAAATCATTACTGGACCTCGAGTTATCGACAGGTCGTCGATATATCGATAAATCGACAAACAAATGTCGACGTACTGGAAAGAAAACGTCGGCTTGACATTGTAAATATACTGCCAGTTTTAGAGTCGTATATTTAAGTATTGATTTATTACCAGATATTCTGTACGTGAATAAGATGGCAGCCTGCTTATCCCCCTTAGAGCAAGAATTGAGAGGGAAACGATGCACGTTCACGCTTGACGTTAACCACTTTGCTAACAATAGTAAATGTAGGTAACTGGCACAATAAAAGGTGCCCGATGGGTCCGTCTTTCGATTTCATCACTTATCGGCTTTGTCTGGAACACTTCATGTCGACTTCCCTATTTTTTCCATTTCTGCAAACGCTAGCGATCTAGTAGTTGTAGTGTGAAAATAGCGCGGTGAGGTTAAACGTTGCAGTTTCTGTTGGTAGCACCGAGCGCCGATTACGTCAGCACGTCTCCGCGCACCGCAAAGATCAGTCTTATCATTTAGAGTTTTGTTCATCAGTTTCAGCAGCTGTTTTTGAAGAGTGCCAATGTGAAGAAATAGCACACTAGTTGCGTTAAAAATTCGTTTTTGTTTTTTAACGCAACTGGTGTGCTATTCCTTCACATCGAAAATCTTGTTACTCCGTTCACACCGACCCCCTCTCCCCTCCCCATCCCGCCAGTGCAATCCGACTTCTTTGTGCATTCCGCTCTTGCTTCACACAATTAAAGAGAAAAGCAGTAAGACTGCTTCACAAAGTGGAAGTAAAATTATGTTATACTACAATTTCAAAAGAAAAACTTCAAATATTTATCGAAATTGCGAAAAAATATGAGATAAATTAAAAATGTCGGTGCTAGGGATTGCCAGTTCGATATGGATATAACGACGTAAGAATATCGCGTTGAATACCGATATTTCTCTGAAAGTATTGATATACAAATATTTTATCAACTATCCCTCTCCAGACCACGACATATTCTGCTTAAGCTTTGCCCACAATTTCACTATATCCATCTGGAGCTAAGTGATCTCAGTTCATTGTCTAAGTGAGATACTAACAACTGCTTATCTGCTCTTTCTTGTAGAAACACTCTCCTACCCTTCTTAACTGATTTATTAACTTTCGTAGCCATAGTTGCTAATCCCAGTTTCTATATCGACCTTGTCGAGAAGGTCCGGCCTATTTGTAGCTACGAGGTCTAAGATATTTCCATTGTGTGAGGACTCCCGAAGTAGCTGCACTAGACAGTTTTAGAAAACATGTTCAAAAGTACTTCGCATGACTTACTTGGTCACGTAACCGAAAAAAGGCCTTTCACACACATATGTTGATCAGAACACAGATATCACCGTTGCAGTCTAGTTATGGAGAGATGGAAACTCTTCCCGTGGAAAATAATGTAGAACTACTGGAAAAACTTTTAAACTGGATTTATACAACGGATCGAAGAGTTTCATCTGCAGATGCACAGGATGCTGAAACGGCAAACGACCTCTAAAACAGCTCAAAAGCAGATGTAAGAGTGGCACTGTCCTCAAAAGTTTAGAGAGCGATTCTTGTTATTCTTTCAACGTCACAATGGACTGTTCAAAATTCACATTTTCTTCGACGCCAGTTATCTTAGAGAAATGGGCGGTGTTCACTGTCAGAAATTGTTCCTTCCACTTCGCGATTTCTTTTTAAATGCATCCAATTTTTCCATGAAAGCAGAAATAAATTGCTTCTCACCTTGAATTGCCTTATTGAGGGCTGTATGCAGTCAACTCTATTTAAAATGCACTGTCTGTAATCCATTCCGGATCTTTTAATTTTCGTTCTCGCTTTCTTGTTCCTCCAGAAATTCAACAATAGGCGATCTTATTTCGAAACTCGTTCCAGGGATGTCGTTCGATTTAACGAACGTACTTCTCAGTAATATTTAACATTTCCACACTCTTCGTTCAGTTCCAACAAAAAGTATTGCAACTGGTGATGTATTTATGCCTGTGACTTCAGAAAATTTACTGTGTGCACCACCAGCTCTGTCATATGTTACATGCCTGCATATTTAACACAAAGTTATCTTGAAATACAGAACAACAAATCCTGTACAAATTGTCTGTTGATCGTTATAATTTTTTGCTCTTTTATCGTTAACTAAATCTCTAAATTCTTTGTGCATGGTGTTGTAATGCCATTTCATAACAAATCCGCGGTACCCGTTGAGTATGCTACTGCGTAATAAATATTGAGAGTTTCCATCTTTCTCCCCTGTGATTCAAATTCATTTTTAAATGATTGAGACAAAAGATCACTAGATTGTTTCTTTTCTGGTAAACCACCACTGGACCTGTGAACTTACTCTATACCACGAAAAAGTAGCGAAGGACAAACAGCACTTACACCACAATTCTGCCAAACTGAAGGAAGTCATGCTGGAAGGAAGTGTCGCATCGCAGTGATAAATGAGATGTCGCGCTATACCAAGAAGGACCGAACAAAACCTACCGAGTACTGTCGAGAGGGACTGACTCGGTACGCATGCGAGCAACACCTCGTGCGTGCGTGAAGTTTCGCATGCTGTGGCCAACACTGCTGTAGTATACACTAAGTAAACAAACCATTTAACATTTTGTTCACAAATATCTGGGATTTACTTTCAGATATAGGAAAACAAAAATATACTATAGATTTCAATGTTCAAATGGCTGTAACTTCAAATCTCTTTCCTTGCAAAACGTTAAAATGCAGTACCAGAAAAAAAAAACCGCCTAGAATACATGCTCGGATGGCAGTGTAACTTTGCAGATATACATACCATTGGTGGGTATGTAAAAGATTAGAATTGAAAATCTCTGTGACATGTGGAACGACTGCCAGAGTGTATTAATGTTGTTCGTTTTAGTATTGTTACGAGGCATGGTAAGATATACATTCATTAAAAATAAGTTTTGCATCACCCCGCTTCCCAGAACTTCTGAAGATATACGTTGACTGTGGATATTGTTCACAGACACAGACCCTTTGACTGTTCAGATATATCATTAAACCCGCCCAAAGATGTAAACAACCATGCATGAGCAGCGAATATTAGACGGAGGGGATCCGACAGCCGATCAGTTCCAGTCATTCCATCAGGAAGGAGGTACAGGGTTGGTGTTGTCTATGGTTCAACCACGCGTAGACGGTCAATACCGTCCGTATTTTTACTTTGTGCCAGGAAGAGCTCTCAACAAGGGAAATGTCCTGGCATCTCGGAGTGAACCAAAGCAATGTCGTTCGGAGATGCAGTAGATATAGAGAGACAGGAATTGTCGATGACATGCCTCGCTCAGGCATCTCGTCCACCGTCTGCCGCCGCTAAAAACCCTGAAAAACATATCATGCAGCGCAAAGCGATACTTGCGGCCTTCCTTCGGCGCCGGATGCTGAGGAGGGTGGAGATGGTGGAGCAGTGTACAATGAGGGCGGCCGTGAAGGCATTCCGGCTGCGATAGTCAATCTCGTGGGTGTGAACGGTAGGAGGCGAGAAACAGTTGCAATGCTTGATCGCTGGTGTGTGCGGTACGAAGTCTGGCCATGTGGCACTTGAAAGTTGTGACAAAACGTTAGGGTTCGCCATTGGATTGTGGATGGAATGGTGCACAAGTTAGATGCTGTATGCCATTGCGTTCACAGAATGTTTCAAGTTCATTTGACGTGAACTGAAGGCCGTTGTCCGACACTATGCCTTCCGGCAATCCTCCGACAATGCCAGAACTGTGCTACATGACGTTGTCGAGTCCATTCATACACCAAAAATGAAACTTACTGTAAGAGTCTACTAGAATCAACGAACGAATATTCCAAAAGGGTTCCGCAAAGTTTATGCGGAGATGTTGCCATGGTGACTGCAACTTGGTCAGAGTGGAGAATTTTTGTGGCGGAGTGGACTGATGTTCCGCACATGCGTGACACTGTGACGTCATCTGTTCTGTTTGGGTGTCCATACCCTGTCAAGTACAGTGTCCACGCACTAACTATTTCGTACGAACAATCCCCCAGTGTCCTTGGTGAAGTAACTGCAACACTTCTTTTTGCAAAACTTTGGGGTCAACACAAGTGACTGTCCACTGTCATTTTAAACAAGAATCACACCTTCCCGTATAGCGAGGCTCTGCCGACGTGCGAAGTATCGGCTCACGAGAGAGCAATGAGCGAGGCCAAGATGTGCGAATGTATTTTAGCAAAATGTTCAAATCGGAATCAGCTTCCGTGACCTGTTCAGTTTTCCTATAGTTCAGAGGAAAGGAGTGAAGCAATTCAAAATCCTGAGCATCGATGTGACAACAAGATGCAGCACAAGCGTCGAAGTTTGTAACAGGGCCACTTAGAAGACAAGAAAGTGAGTCCACATTATCATGTTCAACTGTCGGACAACACACAAACTCGTGCTGGTATTGAAACAACAACATAGCCCATCTTTGCAATTTTTGGGCAGCTCGTACAGGAACCGGCTTCATCGGATGAAACCAGGACTGCAATGGCTTGTCATCCGTTACTAAGTAGAATTTTCTGCAGAGAAATAGTGGTGGAATTTGGTGACGTCATACACAATAGCTAGTGCCTCTTTCTCTATTTGTGAGTAGTTACACTGATCTTTGGACAACACTTTTGATGCGAAAGCAATAGCCCTGTCTTTATCACCAAATCTGTGCGAAAACACACTGGTTTGTTAGGCTCAAAGTGAACCAAGCATCGATCACTAAGAAATGCATCTTTAAGTTTTTGGAAAGCTTCTTGGCACTCATCTGTCCAAACGAAGGGGATATTCTTGCGACGCAAACGATGCAATGGAACTGCGATTTGTGCAGCATTCGGTATGAACCGAATATAATAGTTCATTTTCCCTAAGACTGACTGCAATTCTGTGACATTGCGTGAAACTGGCAGGTCACATATGGCTAAGAAATGTGACTGAAGAGGATGTACACCTTGCTGTTTAGGACATGACCAAGATACTGCAACTCATGTTTAAAAAAATCACGCTTGTCCAGTCTACACTTTAGCCCTGCAGCAGATAACACACGAAACAAAGCACTCAAGTTTTCAATGTCATCTTCGGATGTACGACCTGCTACGACAATATCGTCCAAATAGTTTGAACAGTTTGGTACTTGAGCAGTCAGCTTTTCCAAATATCGTTGGAAAATGGCGTATGCAGAGCACTTCCAAAAGGCAAACGCAAATATTTAAGCAAGCTAAAATGAGTGTTCACAACACACATGGTTTGAGATTCTTCATCTAGTGGTATCTGAAGATATGCGTCGCGCAAATCAATTTTTGAAAAGTAGCGACCAGCGCCTAATCTGTCCATGAGATCCTCTGGGTGGGGCAATGGATAAGTATCAACCACAGTTTGTGAATTGACTGTAGACTTAAAGCCAACACAGAGGCGAATGCGACCTGAAGGTTTGGGGAGCAAAACCAATGGACTTGCCCACTGGCTAGCTTGTATGGGCGCAATAGCTCCGCTACCCTGCAATGCTTTAAGTGCAGCAATGGCTTTGTCCCGTAATGCAATTGGAGCAGTTCTGGCCCGTCAAAATATCGGCTGAGCACTGTTTTTCAAAGTAATATGTGCAACAAAGCTGTTAACCCTGCCTAAACCTTCAGAAAAGAATTCAGGGACTCCTTTCAACAAGTCTTTGGCATCGAATGCAGTCACTGACAACACATTGTCCTGAATATGAAAGTCAAACAAATCAAAGCCAAATATGCTCTCATAATCGTATGACTGTAACACAGTGAATATCACAGTTCGCGTTTGCAAGTGATACATGACAGACAAAGTACATTTTCCTAGAAGGGGACTGTCTTATCACTTATAAGTCATCAGATGCGTGCTAGTTTTAGATATGTGTGGGGAGCGTAACAGTACATATTCGTTGCAGTTCACTGAAATTTCACACGTTTTCCACTAATACGCAAATGAACGAAAATTTGTTGGACTGGCGTAGCACTGACAGAACCTGTTTGCTTCCTCGTTTTGTTAATGACTGCAGCAGGCTTGGAATAAATGGTTCAAATGGCTCTGAGAACTATGGGACTTAACTTCTGAGGTCTTCAGTCCCCTAGAACTTAGAACTACTTAAACCTAACTAACCTAAGGACATCACACACATCCATGCCCGAGGCAGGATTCGAACCTGCGACCGTAACGAGGCTTTGAATACATTGCACTGATTACAGGTGTCTTGTGACTAGAGTTTTGTGAGTGGGTGGAATTCATATGTTTGTTCCATTGCAAACATATGGATTGTACTTGACGTTTCTTGCGCACAAGCTTAACACTGTTCTTCTCTGGACGGGGAATCTTCGCGTTTGTGTTGTGAATAGCACCGAGGGCATGACTTAATTCTGTTCACCTGTTTGGAGAGCTGTTTACGCGATGTGGACGCGTGTGCTATTGCCGCCTACTGGACTGGTCGTAAGCAAGGGATGATTCATCTACATCTATACTCCGCGAGCCACCTTACGGTGTGTGGCGGAGGGTACTTATTGTACCACTATCTGATCCCCCCTTCCCTGTTCCATTCACGAATTGTGCGTGGGAAGAACGACTGCTTGTAAGTCTCCGTATTTGCTCTAATTTCTCGGATCTTTTCGTTGTGATCATTACGCGAGATATATGTGGGCGGTAGTAATATGTTGCCCATCTCTTCCCGGAATGTGCTCTCTCGTAATTTCGATAATAAACCTCTCCGTATTGCGTAACGCCTTTCTTGAAGTGTCCGCCACTGGAGCTTGTTCAGCATCTCCGTAACGCTCTCGCGCTGACTAAATGTCCCCATGACGAATCGCGCTGCTTTTCGCTGGATCATGTCTATCTCTTCTATTAATCCAACCTGGTAAGGGTCCCATACTGATGAGCAATACTCAAGAATCGGACGAACAAGCGTTTTGTAAGCTACTTCTTTCGTCGATGAGTCACATTTTCTTAGAATTCTTCCTATGAATCTCAACCTGGCGCCTGCTTTTCCCACTATTTGTTTTATGTGATCATTCCACTTCAGATCGCTCCGGATAATAACTCCTAAGTATTTTACGGTCGTTACCGCTTCCAAAGATTTACCACCTATGGCATAATCGTACTGGAATGGATTTCTGCCCCTATGTATGCGCATTATATTACATTTATCTACGTTTAGGGAAAGCTGCCAGCTGTCGCACCATGCATTAATCCTCTGCAGGTCTTCCTGGAGTACGTACGAGTCTTCTGATGTTGCTACTTTCTTGTAGACAACCGTGTCATCTGCAAATAGCCTCACGGAGCTACCGATGTTGTCAACTAAGTCATTTATGTATATTGTAAACAATAAAGGTCCTATCACGCTTCCTTGCGGTACTCCCGAAATTACCTCTACATCTGCAGATTTTGAACCGTTAAGAATGACATGTTGTGTTCTTTCTTCTAGGAAATCCTGAATCCAATCACAAACCTGGTCCGATATTCCGTAAGCTCGTATTTTTTTCACTAAACGTAAGTGCGGAACCGTATCAAATGCCTTCCTGAAGTCCAGGAATACGGCATCAATCTGCTCGCCAGTGTCTACGGCACTGTGAATTTCTTGGGAAAATAGGGCGAGCTGAGTTTCACATGATCTCTGTTTGCGGAATCCATGTTGGTTATGATGAAGGAGATTTGTATTATCTAAGAACGTCATAATACGAGAACACAAAACATGTCCCATTCTATACCTGGTAGATTGAAGTCTCCCCCTATTACAATAGTATGATCACGAAACTTCTTCACGACGTTCTGCAGGTTCTCTCTGAGGCGCTCAACTACTACGGTTGCTGATGCAGGTGGTCTATAGAAGCATCCGACTATCATATCTGACCCACCTTTGATACTTAGCTTAACCCAGATTATTTCACATTCGCATTCGCTAATAACTTCACTGGATATTATTGAATTCTTTACTGCTATAAATACTCCTCCACCATTGGCGTTTATCCTATCCTTGCGGTATATATTCCATTCAACCAGACAAATTGGTGTCTGCTCAAAATTATCGGCCGACGCGGTACCTGAATCATGTTACTCTAGAATTTGAACTACATGCTGAAATGATGTATATGACTGTTTCAAAATCTGTTCTCCAAGTCTGACATCAGGTACATTGTACACGCTCACGTCACACAACGTAACATCAGAATATAAAGCACCACAAGCACATTTGAATTAGCATTTCTTCAGCATACCCCGCAAATCTGTTACTCACGATAAGTTTGTTCTGTCCTTTTCTTGCAATGAAAGAACATCAAATGGCTCTGAGCACTATGGGGCTTACCATCTGAGGTCATCAGTCCCCTAGAACTTAGAACTACTTAAACCTAACTAACATAAGGACATCGCACACATCCATGCCCGAGGCAGGATTCGAACCTGCGACCGTAGCGGTCGCGCAGTTCCAAACTGAAGCGCCTAGAAGCGCCCGGCCACACCGGCCGGCGAAAGAACATCACATTCGCTTGTTGGTCATAATAGTTCGTTAGAGAATCTACAACTGATCATAGGAAAGGTCACTCAGAGTGGCGTTAGGGAACAATTTCTGAATAAGGCAAAACACTGCGCTTCCTACCATGACAGGAGGAATGTAGTTTCACAGTACCCAACACTTCATGAGCAGTGATGTGGCTTCATACTGTTGCAACCACGCGAGCCATTCCTCTTCTTTTTCATTAAACTGGCGAAAAGGCGGTATGGCACTCACAGCTACGGTTCTTGGCTGTTGTGCTACGTTACTTGTTTGGTTCGTCAGTAACTGCTGTACCGTGTTTAGAAGCGTGGGAATCTGCTGCGTCTCAAACTGAAACATCTGTGTTAGCTGCGTTGCATCTATAGCTTGCAGCTGAGGCGCCTGAACAGGGGGTGGGAGAGGTGGGTTGCTCATTTTGGAATAGACAAATGCAATAAACAGTGCAAGCAATAAAATTAAGCACACAAGCAAAGAAAATTTCTGCATAGCCCACCTGTAGACTCTGATTAGCGCAGCGGCATCACCGTTTAGGATAGGGAAAGTTAGCTTTGTGCGATATTCTGAGCACAATTTACAGCCAGGTGAGGGCCGGATTGCAGTGAGTTACGCATACCATCAGTTGCGAAGGCAGATAGAGGCCACAGGGGCGTAGAACAGCTGCAGAGGGCACACACAGCAGTTTTCATGTCGCAAGTCGCAGGCAGAAGGGGCCACTGGCTAACCAAGTGTGTTATGAGTATGTGACGCGAAGCGGCGCGAAAAATGGTTAAAAAAATGGCTCTGAGCACAATGCGACTTAACATCTGAGATCATCAGTCCCCTAGAACTTAGAACTACTTAAACCTAACTAACCTAAGGACGTCACACATATCCATGCCTAAGGCAGGATTCGAACCTGCTACCGTAGCACGGACTGAAGCGGCTAGAACTGTTTGGCCACCGCGGCCGACGCGAAGCGGCGCGCTTGGCAAAACAGAGGCGCACAGCCGAGTATAAATAGGTGCCGTTTTCTAACGAGATTCATTTAAGTGTGACAGCTTTCCTGGGCGCGTGGGCACGTCACACCACCGGCTACACAAAGCAGCAGATGGTGCGCCAGCGTTCCAGTCTACAGCGGGTCGTTCGTTCGACCCCCTGAGGCCGACGCGGAGTCTGTAGCCAGACAGCCAGCAGCGGTCCACTCCACAGCTCGCTACCATAGGCAATCGTCCTGGCTTCCAACACACTGGAGGCATCCCGACATGAGGGCTGCAGAGTCAGACGCTGGAACACGGGCGCGTCCTAAGCCACGACAGCGAGGGAAATGGCACGGGCCATCTTGCAGTAGTCAGTGGGCTGCTCGACAGCTCCTAGGAGCAGCGCAGAGTCAACGAGGACGGGGACAGCTGAGTCGGGAGGAACGCAGACCGCTGAGTCAACTGCCGGCATCCTGACGATGCCTCAACTCTGCTGGTGTCTAAGGCCGGCATGAAACAGCATTGTGTTGCATGGGCCGCTGGGGTGCTTCCTCAACATTGTGGGGCCCTGTGACGTAGACCAAGAGGAATGAGGGCACTGTAAATGGAAACAATAAATCACTTGGAAAGTTCTCGCTGAGTTTTAATACAGCACATTCTACCTCCTGGCAACAGCCACTACATTAGCAAAAACACTGTAAGAGACGTTTAAAACATGTAAACACAGCACTGCAAAGAAAAGACGAGGTGGAATTAAGGTGCCGGCAATATATAAAAGCCCACGATAAAATAAAACTGTTGCAGCCAGGCTCTGAGTTGTCGCTTTGTGTTAGATCACATCCTTGTCGCCAAATATGAAGTGTCTGGGAATCCTGCACGCTCGGTTTGCTATTCAAACATTCAAATAAATCGTATTAATGAGTTTTATTTCAAAAAGTAAATTACAATAATTAACTTTTGCAATTACACAGATGTGTCGCAAGGAAAAGGCGACACACAAAAAGCAGTCTTCTTCAGTGTAGACACAAAGAGAGTACAAGCACAGTGGCTAGAGTTGATGCTTCTATCCGAGTGCCTAATCTTGATGCCGCTGTTGAACTTGGCCGTCACCAGCCGGTCACGGCGCTTATGTTCTCTTTACATAGGAGCCAATGCTGTCGTCTTGGAGAGGGGTCGGTCGGTGTGCGATTGGCTAACGTCTTCTCGCAGCCATCTCTTCTCTGCCATTCCTGACTGACATGTCGGCATTTGACTTTACTCCGTAACAGCTACACCTTGTAATTTATCTGACGAACAAAAACCCATCATTCCACGAAACAAGATCATTAACTTCCAGCCATATGTCAAGAGCACACTTACAATAATATTCACGAATTATCAGCTGTATCAATGGTTGAGTCCTACTTATTGCGCAACACGCCTTGCAGTATCATCAGTACGAGGTGCGTTCAAGTTCTAAGGCCTCCGATTTTTTTTCTCAGGACTGGAAAGACATGCGCATTGTTTTAAAATGAGGCCACGTTCATTGTCAATACGTCCCAGAGATGGCAGCACCGTACGGCAGATGGAATTTTACCGCCAGCGGCGAGAATGAGAACTGTTTTACATACTTAAAATGGCGACGTTTTCCTTACTTGAACAGCGTGCAATCATTCGTTTTCTGAATTTGCGTGGTGTGAAACCAATTGAAATTCATCGACAGTTGAAGGAGACATGTAGTGATGGAGTTATGGATGTGTCGAAAGTGCGTTCGTGTGTGCGACAGTTTAATGAAGGCAGAACATCGTGTGACAACAAACCGAAACAACCTCAGGCTCACACAAGCCGGTCTGACGACATAATCGAGAAAGTAGAGAGAATTGTTTTGGGGGATCGCCGAATGACTGTTGAACAGATGGCCTCCAGAGTTGGCATTTCTGTGGGTTCTGCGCACACAATCCTGCATGACGACCTGAAAATGCGAGAAGTGTCATCCAGGTGGGTGCCACGAAAGCTGATGGACAACCACATGGCTGCCCGTGTGGCATGTTGCCAAGCAATGTTGACACGCAACGACAGCATGAATGGGACTTTCTTTTCGTCGGTTGTGACAATGGATGAGACGTGGATGCCATTTTTCAATCCAGAAACAAAGCGCCAGTCATCTCAATGGAAGCACACAGATTCACCGCCACCAAAAAAATTTCGGGTAACCGCCAGTGCTGAAAAAATGATGGTGTCCATGTTCTGCGACAGCGAGGGCGTAATCCTTACCCATTGCGTTCCAAAGGGCACTACGGTAACAGGTGCATCTTACGAAAATGTTTTGAAGAACAAATTCCTTCCTGCACTGCAACAAAAACGTCCGGGAAGGGCTGCGCGTGTGCTGTTTCACCAAGACAATGCACCCGCACATCGAGCTAACGTTACGCAACAGTTTCTACGTGATAACAACTTTGAGTGATTCCTCATGCTCCTCGCTCACCTGACCTGGCGGCTCCTAAAGAAGCCTTCGCCGCTGCCATGGAATCATGGCGTCAGCGTTGTGAAAAATGTGTACGTCTGCAGGGCGATTACGTCGAGAAGTAACGCCAGTTTCATCGATTTCAGGTGAGTAGTTAACTAGAAAAAAAATCGGAGGCCTTAGAACTTGAATGCACCTCGTACAACTGTTGTTTAGAAGTAAGTATATAATGTATACCACATTTTGCACATCCAGGTGACAATGCCATCTTATTTCATAAACGTAACAACTTTCTGGGTGAGAGCCTCTCTGTGGGTTATCTACAAGATGTTTACTTTAAATATCCATTAGACTTACTCAAAAACATCATGTTTCCTTAAAAAATGTAAATAATCAAGGTCGCCGGAAAAGTTTGACGTTTCGGTATAAAGAGGTCTTTTTCCGTATTGAACACATGATCATCAAAAAGGCGGGTTTCACCAGGTCTTTACATCTGCTCTGTATTTCTACAGGTTTATGTTTATGTTCCTGTATAATTTATGTCACATTTGTCATGCTTGCGTTGTGGGTAAATACTAACAAGTGCTAACCGAGGCGAAAAAATTCCCACCAGAGATTTCCACCAGTGAGAGGTACTTTTAAATAGTCATTACAACACATATTTCTAGCTGTGTAAAGGATATATCATTCTTAGGAATTTACATGTTATGATTGCATCATAACATAAAATGGAGTTGTTCTCCCCTGTAACAAAGAAGCCATTTTATGCATTCAATTTAACCGTATTCATATCAGATTTTACATATTTCATTCATAAATTTGCATACAGCAACAGAAATATTGCGGGGTATTTCTTTTCTGACGACACATTATGGTATACTCTCGTGGTTCTAACACTTACTGGTGGCAAAAGGAGTTATCGAACAGCTAGATGCTAGACGCTAGACGCTAGATGCCGTGAATATACAAAGTGGTTACGCAGCGAGCAACACTGAATATGGTTGCAAATTGGTCGGCTACAATTCTCTGAGTATGAATTAAAATACAGAAATATCCATATTGCTTTTTGTTCAGTTGTTACAACAGCGAGCTCATTGACAGTTTACGATGGGTTAAGCAGGTAGGTGATTTCTGTTCATCGGCAGGATACTGCGAAGATACAAACCGTCTGCAAATGACGTCGTTACAAAACACTCGTGCAAGCCTAGAATATGGCTCAAGTATGATAAACAATAACAGATAGCACCAACTAGGGGTATTCAACAGAAGAGAAAGGGAAGATAAGTGATCACAGGTTTTTATAACGAACGGGAAACCGCTATGGAAAAGCTGAAGAACGTAAATTTCCAGAGGCTTCAAAATAGACCCCAAGCATCCGCGACAGCCAAGTTACAAAAATTCTAGAACCAATATTCAGTGAAGAATCTAAGAATAAAATCCACCTCACCCCCCCCCCCCCCACCCTCCCGGCGTTATCGCACCCATAGGTAGCCCGAAGACAAGATTAGGGTAATTACATTGTTGAAAGAAGTGTTTAATCAGTCATTCTGCTTGCGTTTCGTACGGAAATGGATCGAGAAGAAACCCTAATACGTGGTGCAATGTTAAGTAACCTCTGCCGTACACTTCCCAGTGGTTTAGAGATTACAGCTGTAGATGTAGAAGCACATGTAAGGACCACTGTGTGCTCGATAAAGTACCCACCGAACTGCCAGCACAGCGACGTCAGTTGACCTTGCAGTCACTATTTGCAAGATACAAAACAATGGAGAGCCGATGACCACTACGTATAAATAAGGGCTCGTAGGTGTCCTATGGGACGTGTATCTGAACTGGGAACTGACATTTTGAGGCAACTGGGAGGGCTGAATTGACCCACGCAGTACATAAAAGTCTCTATACTATTTCTTAGGCCCCTCCATCACAAACAGTAGTGCAAATCCTCTATCGTCATGATGCTGGATCAATAGCGTCGGGTCTCTCCGGCGACGATTCCTACATTATTCTGACCCCTTATGATCCATTACAAGAATGTGAAGCTGGAAAGACACCTACACACGTCTGAATCACGCAGTCTCACTCATTCAGTATGATGATCGTTCAGAAAAAAAAGTCCCTAAGCTTACACACTACTTGACCTAAATTATCCTAAGGACAAACACACACATCCATGCCCGAGGGAGGAATCGAACCTCCGCCGGGGTCAGCCGCGCAGTCCATGACTGCAGCGCCCCAAAGGTACCGACCGGTCGACGTGTCATCCTCAGACCACAGGCGTCACTGGATGCGGAAATGGAGGGGCATGTGGTCAGCACACCGCTCTCCCGGCCGTATGTCAGTTTCCGAGACCGGACCCGCTACTTCTCAATCAAGTAGCTCCTCAATTTGCCTCACAAGGGCTGATTACACCCCGCTTGCCAACAGCGCTCGGCAGATCGGGTGGTCGCCCATCCAAGTGCTCCCACTTTATGAACAGCTTCCGCCAGAGGCAGGGAATGGAAAGGTCTGCAGTACCTGCTGACAGGCACCCGTGGGTAAGAATCAATTGAAACTTGTAACGGGTCGTCACAGGAAGCCTACTGACACTATGAATGAGCTCAGGAGCGCCGCACTACAGAGTGGAACAAAGCTGAGTTTAATTCCGGTCGAGGTGGTGTACCGGTAAGGAACGGGACTCATTTTTGGGAAGATAGTTGTTCAAACTCTAATCTGGCCATACAGATTTAGGCTGTCCCTAAGACGCTTAAGGCGAATGTCAGATCCGATTCCCTTTTTCATGTTTCCTCAATCCGATTTTGTGCTTCCTCTCCAGTGACCTCGACGTCAACAGGTTCTTAAATCCTAATCTTCCTTGCTTCTTGAGAAGCATCGTCTGGACTACATTGTAGACTGCATGTCAAGGAGGATCCACGGAGTGGAACAACACGGTACTCAGCGTTAACCAGCAGCATGTTTTGATTACACAGATGTACAAAGATGTGAAGCTGCGAACAAACTGCCTTCATTTTGGTTACTGCTGTCTTTATTTCAAAGCAAAGTCATGTTTCTTTTAAGTTTTATAAGACTTACTTTTTCGTTTGTTGCTCCACATGAGTCTGTCCACATTTGTTCTTAGATATGCAAGTGTTGTGAAGCTTTTAATCAGCAATTTAAATCCTTCCCGTCTTGAGGAAATTCATTGGACCAAATTAATAGCGAAACATGTAAACAATATAGGACGTAAAAGTCATTTATGACAGGGATACACGAACTGAAAGGTGCTTACTTAGAATGCATTATTCATCGGTAAACATAACCCCCCAAAAAAGCTTTATGGAGACTGTGATTCTGTACCCGTATAAAGAGTTGGCAACCGCAAACAACTCAAAGGCCCTGGGCTTGAAGCAAATTTGCACTACGTGTCAGGGACCAGCATCTGAAAAGTGACATAAAACATTGTCTACGTAGTAGGAACTATGACACTACAACTCGCCCTTAAGGCAGAAATCAAATTTTGGGGAACTTGAGTGGATGGTTGCTTTTGGGTGGCTTATTTTAGCTTCTGATTCTTAAATGTAACCTCACAGATGCTGCAGTTACCTACAATGAAGTACCGTGTGAAGAAACCTACTAAAAAAATGGTTCAAATGGTTCTGAGCACTATGTGACTTAACTTCAGAGGTCATCAGTCGCGTAGAACTTAGAACTAATTAAACCTAACTAACCTAAGGGCATCACACACATCCATGCCCGAGGCAGGATTCGAACCTGCGACCGTAGCGGTCGCTCCGTTCCAGACAAACCTACTAAAATATTCAGTCATATTCTGTTAAGACTTGATAATAGTGCAGCGCGGAGTGGCCGCACGGTTTGAGGCGCCAAGTCACGGATTGCGCAGCCCCTCCCGTCGTAAATTTGAGTCCTCCCTCGGGCATGGGTGTGTGTGTTGTTCTTAGCGTAAGTTAGTTTAAGGTAGTTTCGTAGAGTGTTAGTCTAGGGACCGATGACCTCAGCAGTTTGGTCCCTTAGGAATTCACGCACATTTGAACATTTGATAATAGTGCAAAGATCAACAACTTGCTTTGTATGTTCAAAGACATAAAATTGTGTGCTTCTGAAAACGAAGAGACGTGTTATCCTATCATAACAATATCAATGATCAGATTTGGAATCAATGAACTCATACAGTCCTAAATGCATGAATTTGTTAGTATTTGGAAAGATTACATAGCCTCAAACGTACGTAAAGCGGCTGGCAGACTTTGGGTCATCACCAGGATGCAAAGAACACTGCTTACAAAACAGTCATAACACATGCTGGAGTATTTCTCAACTGTATGGGACCCATACGATATAGGACTAACAGCTATACTGAACGAAGAGGAAAGAGCAGGACGTGTGGCCATTGGCTTGTGATGAGGAGCATGAAAATAGGAAGTGGTAAGGTGCCAGGCCATCAAAAGCACAATTTGCACAAACAATTTTAATAGCTTAGCCTTCTCCAGTAATAAAATTTGATAACACAGAATTTCTCAGGCCAGCTGGTATGGCCGAGAGGTTCTAGGCGCTTCAGTTTGGAACTGAGCGACCGCTACGGTCTCAGGTTCGAATCCTGCCTCGGGCGTGGATGTGTGTGATGTCCTTAGGTTAGTTAGGTTTAAGTAGTTCTAAGTTCTAGGGGACTGATGACCTCAGATGTTAAGTCCCATAGTGCTCAGAGCCATTTGAACCATTTGAACCAATTTCTCAAAAAACAAGTCTCAGCATTTAATAGGAGAACAACATTTCGTAAGTAATGAAATCCTTCACATACCTACTAGAATTAACTAAACAGATTCTGCTTGTCAGCGTAACCTTGTACAGAAATTAAATTTCAGAATTTCTTAAAAGCAAATCTCAACATTAGATAAAATAATAATGTTTAATTAGCAATGAAAGCCTCAAATGATAACTGAAGTAATTAAATATCTTTTTCTTCAGCACAATTCTGGGGCGTTGACATAAGAAGCCCACTGGAGCCTTGCAGTAGTTATAACATGGATAACCTATGCTGCAGAACTCTAACAAAGAAAGAAGCACAATTTTAAAAAAAAATTATTTTGTTAAAATGTCAGTTTAAGATTTGACTACAAAAACAATAGGGGAGCTGCTATATAAGGTCTCCCAGCTGAGGGGTATTAAAAGATTAAACACCTTTCTCCACAATAAACGTCCACACAAAGGAAGATGAAGATTAGTTACAATGTTAACCATAGCGGGCAGAAAAGGTAAATGATCAGAGCCAATTTTCGGGTAACATTCGAAGCAAGTTTAACATAAGGTTCTCACCGAACAATTATTCTTCTGTGATTTTCGGGGAATAATGGAGTGATAGCCTTAATCTCGTGTGCCACATTTATTGCACTTAGGCTAACTTCCTTCTCAATGCACTCAACTAAGCTAACAGGCAGACCTGGACTTTGGGAATGTACCGGTAGTAGAAAGGAGCCAAGACGAACTTGCTCACTCGGTCAGAAAATACGCTGAGGTGACAAAAGTCACGGGATATCTCTCATTATCCAGTCTGACCTGCTTTTTCGTGGAGTATTGCAACAATTTGACGTGGCATGGACTCACCAAGTCATTGGGAGCCGCGTGCAAAAATTTTAAGCCATGCTGCTTCTACAGCCGACCATAATTGCGAAATTGTTGCCGGTCCAGGATTGTGAGCAGGAACTCATAAATGTTCGATTGGATTCATGTCGGGCAGTCTGGGTGGCCAAATTATTCGCTCGAATTGTGCAGATCGTTTTTCAAACCAGTTGGAACAATCGTACACCCCGGGGACATTGTTTGGGAACATGAAGTCCATGAACGATTAGGTAGCCGAACATGACCATTTCTAGTTAATGATCGGTTAAGATGGATCAGAGGTTCCAGTCCATTGCATGTAAACACAGTCCACACCGTTATGGAGCCACCACCAGCTCGCACAGTGCCTTGTTGAGAACTTGGGTCCTTGGCTTCATAGGGCCTGAACCACACTCGAACCCTACCATCAGCTTTTGCCAACTGAAATTGGGACTCATTTGACCAGGCCAAGATTTTCCAGTAGCGTATGGTAGAGCCGATATGGTCATGGACCCAGGAGAGGCGTTGTAGGCGATGTCGCGCTGCCATAGCCCATTAACGCCAAATTTCGTGGTACTGTCCCAACTATTACATTGGTCGTACCTCCCACATTGATTTCTGCTTTTATTTTATGCATTGTTGGTTGCATTTAGCAGTGAAAATTTCGCTCGCGTTCGGGGAGAGAGATAATGCCTGAAATTTCGTATTCTCAGCACATTCGTAACACTGTGGATCTCGGAGTATTCTATTCCCCAACGATTTCCGAAATGGAGCGTCCCATGCGTCTAGCTCCAATTATAATTCCCTGTTCAAAATCTGTTTATTCCAGTTGTGTGGCCATGTGTGACTAGGCCCTCCCGCCGGGTAGACCGTACACCGGGTGCAAGTCTTTCGATTTGACGCCACTTCGACGACTAGCGCGTCGATGGGGATGAAATGATGATGATTATCACAACACAACACCCAGTCCCTGAGCAGAGAAAATCTCCGACCCAGCCGGGGGGCGGGCCCTTAGGATTGACATTATGTCGCGCTGACTACTCAGCTATACCGCGGGCGGACCGTGTGGCCATAATCACGTCGGAAACCTTTTCACATGAATCACCTGAGTACAAACGACAGCTCCATCAATGCACTGCCTTTTTATACCTTGTGTACTCGATAATACCTCCGCCTGCATGTTACTATTCCATGATTCTTGTGACCTCAGTGAGGAATCACATGGCAATGTTCTACGCCTAGTTCTTCACTGGTGATAATGCCACAAGTCACTCCAGGACAGGAGAGTGTCGACGAATTTGAACGATCCGCACAAATCGGTTTTGGGGAGGTTAACCCCTGTCTGTGTGGAATGGAAAGACGTTCTCGCCAGGTAAGAAAAGATATGCTCGCATTTACTGTCGACCTAGCAATCCCGCGCATTAACACAGGTCAGTTTGTGTAGCCCTTGGGAGAGCGTCATGGAGATAATGAAAAACCTGAACTGGCAGGCGTTCGAAGACAGACGTCAACTATCGGGGAAAGCCTCCACCAAAAGTTTCAAAAACCAGCTTAATGTAAGGAGTCTGGAAATATATTGCAAGCCACTGCGTGCCAATCCAGTAAGGGCTGCGAAGACAAGATCGGACTAATTACAGATTACACAGAAGCATTTAAGCAATTATTCTTTCCGCGCTCTGTATGCGAATGGAAGGGAAGAAGTTCTGGTAATGGGAAGCACCTCCTCCCATGAACTTCCAAATACGATCGGTATGACATTGGTGCTTACTGAAGGTGGCAAATTTGCCTGTTACTGGACATTAGTGCAGTAAACCCATGCATGGAGCTCAGGCAGTAGCAGGTTGGTGGGAGATGGGGCACGGAATGTCCGTAAAACACGGCAGGGTCGCCGAGTCCATGGGAACAGGCGCGCGCCCAAGGCCGGCGCAGGCGGCGTCGTGACCGGCGGGCAGCGCGAGCCAGCAGGCAGCAGACGCCGCGCCGGCCCAAGGGCAGTGGGTCAGTGGCTGGGCGGCGCGGCCCACGCGACCGACACCCGCCGGCCTTGCTGTTCCAGCTCCAGCTCCAGCTACAACTCCTTCTGCGGAATCGGACGATTGGACACCGTCGAGTCCTCTCCGGCACGCAGCCAGCCCGTCGCTACAGCGCGGACTTCCCACGAAGCTGCACCAGTAGTTGGAGATCGACGTAAAAGTTATTTCTGGAGTGCCCCAAGCGAAGTCAGAGGCTGTTACTGTTCGCAGTGTGCATTGACCGTTAAACTCCCGATTCCTTAACCCTCCGTTGCTCACACAATAAATTCTGATACGGTCACTCGCGTGGATGACACGTGTCACCCTCAACATAATTAGTGTATGTGGACACTTTGAACGATGTATATGAATGATTGTACGAGTGTTTTATTTAAATATAAAACACTAGATACGCATATACACTAAGGTATACACTAAGAGATGAATATTTTTTGGCAGTTCTTCATAAATAGCTCCAGTACCTCTCTGATAGCAGCCTACTTGTCATTCTCTCTGCGAAAACCTCTGTCAAGGATATGATCGTACCTGAGACACATCAAGTGCAACCTGAGTTGGTTTTCACTCGGGCATAATTCAAGGCCGTTGCCCTTTGAGTTATCCCGCAACTTTTGATAAACTCTTTCTGAACGTCTCAGAAATTCACACAGATATAACAAACCAGTGAAAGCTCTACTCTATATAATATCTATTTCCTTGGCATTACTTTCCCAGAAAATTTACCACCAACTTCAAAGATATAAATATTGATACGTCTTGCAATAATGGGTATTATATTTTCATCCAAAAATAACTTCGTAATATGTGTTTCTGTCTATGTAAAACGAGTTTCAGTTTTGGGTCCAGGTAAAAGCGTAGTAATATTGCAAGATCTTGTTCTAACGTTGGAAGGATATTTACGATACCTACATTTAGTTATTCCATCTTTTCCTAAAAGAAATACGTCCTCCTGAATAACTTCGTCTTGTGATTCATATTCATTATTTTTTGATACTTCTTGTTCGGTTCGTGTATCCTGAGCACTTTCATGTACGCAACCCTGTCCTCTGAGTCAGCAATATCACTGTCAGGATCTTCATAACTCAGCTCACGGAACCATTACATCATAAGTAGGGGCTTTTGCTAAACTATTTCCTAGTTTTTTTAAACCTTTCACAATGATTCCACAAACTAAAAGCATAGGTAAGTGTTCTAGGGAAGAAGCAAATCAGTAGTAATTAGTTTCGATACGCCATGCAAATGGAAACTGTATTCAATCTAGGAAAGAAATAAAGTAACATATACTTACTTTGTTTCAAACTGTAGCAGCAGTACTCGCGCGGGTGCCCAGTGTCCTGCAAGCTATAGTAATGTGTCATAAACAATGTAACCATCCATAACTAAAACCAGTCATGGCTGAAGCTAATGGATGGTGAGAAAACAGAAATGTACTGACGATGGAGCGATGTCAATCCAGCCCAGTCAGACATAATAGAGTTGGAAAATTATGTGGATTATAAGTGTCATCTGTGGAGCAACGGAGGGTTAAAGAAATGTAGGCCACATCAAAAAGATTCAGACTCCTGATTACTTCACAAATGAGTTACTGTATGAAATATTTGACGCTAAGCATATAAGCAAGAAGAAGCATAGAAAAAGAATGAAATTATGTTTAAAGACGCTAAAGCTAGCATTTTCAAATACTGGATAGGTATATTCTGGGTAATTTGCGCTCCGTTTTAAGCAAAATCTAGTGTTTCGTGTATCTCAATGTACAAGATGTCATATTTGCTGAAGCATGCATCGTACGAAGGTATAATTTTGCAGAACATACAGTGCTATATACGGACTCGGTGTGCAAAATGTACTCTAAAAAGAAAGTTAGTAGTATAATGAAATTTCGTTGCTGCTGCTACAGTTTTACTGTTTGAACAGCGGACACGTCGTAGCTCTAAGCGCCTTAGCGATAAACTTTCTCTGTTTCATCATTTTGTCGGGGTGCTAGCGAAAAAATGTTTCGCAAAGGTTTGAAATTATGTGTTAGGTTTGTTGCGAGTCACTAACTGCTCTGATACTCAAATACTGGTAAATATAGTCTGAGTGTTTGCGCTCCGTGAGTTACAACCCATCAGGACATATACACGGTTTATAACTGTAATGCTTGCACCTTTCACATAAAATTATACCTTTCAATGAGTAGTTTATGTCACCATATTAAGTATTTAAATTCGGTCTTATTATTGCCCCTGGAGGCCATTAGGCTGGCAACCTGCGACTGGATGAGGGTTCCGTACAGTGGGACACTTGCTTATTAATATAGGTGGGTAAAGTGGATACCACCGAAAGCTCCTCGAGGCTGTTCGCGGATGATGCTATTGTATATAAAAAAGCCGCAACGTCCGAAAATTGTAGTGAAATGAAGAAAGACTTGCACAGGATCGAAGATTGGTGTAGGGAATGGAAGTTGGCTGTCAGAGTGTGAAAATGTAAAAACTCCGCATATATAGGTGAAGATACCCATTATTGCTCGATTACACTAATTGTGACAAGTCACTGGGAACAGTAATAACGTAATATACGAGGGACGTTCAATAAGTAATGCAAAACATTTTTTTTCTCGGCCAATTTCAATTGAAAAGATGCGGAATTTGTTTTGGAGCATAGGAAAACGTTCCCACTTCAGTGCATAAAGTTTCATGAAGCTCCAGAGTGGAGGCGCTATACGTAGCCTTCAAAATAGCTTGTATAACGGAGGTACGTTCCGATCAGAGAGCTGTCATTGAGTTTCTTTTGGCGGAAAACCAGAGCATCGCAGATATTTATAGGCACTTGCAGAATGTCAACGGAAACCTGGCAGTGAACAAAAGCATGGGGAGTCGTTGGGTAAGGTGTCTGACATCATCGCAACAAGGTCCTGAAAACCTGTCCTATCTCCCGCGTGTCGGCCGGCCGCACACAATTGTCGCTCCTGCAAGTGTTTTTTTTTTTCTCTTTAAAATCTGATTTTGTTCTATTTCGTTCGTTGCATCTTCTCGGGGCGGACGTCGTAAGACATCCGTTTAAGTTCGTTGTTGATCGATTAACTTAGTTTTTTTATTACAGAGGGCTGCTAACCCTCTGACCGAACACGCTGAGCTACCCTGCCGGCTGTGTTGAAACGTGCGGACACTCGCATTCGAGGTGATCGATGGATCACAATCAAATACCTCGCTGCACAACTGGCCTCACACAAGTCTGCGCGTCCGAGAGGAGGTCACAAAACTTCACTGGACTACTCTACAACCCGGATCTCACACCTTCTGACTGGCCCAATGAAGGATGCAGTCCGTGGAAAGCAATACATGGATGGTCTGGAGGTAATTGATGCACCAAGACTTTGGCTCCGTCGACCAGTAGAGTTATATCATGCAAGCACGAAGGCCCTCCCAGTAACGTGGCGTAAACCCGTCGCATTGAACGGAGTTTATGTTGAAAAACAGGATTTTGTAGCCAGAAGAGTGGGAGTAATAGGCTGTATTGTTAATGCTGAATAGAACAAGCTGCTTTCAGAAAGAAAAAGAATAATGCTTGCAGAACGCCCCTAGTACTTAGGAATAACCGCCTAGAGTGCCATGAAGTGGAATGACCATACAAAACTGGATGTAGGAAATGCCGATGCGATGCTGAGATTCATTGCAAGAAGCCTAAGGGCAATGAAATTTACCCACGAAAAAGATAGTTTAAAAATCTCTCGTTCGACTGATCCACGAGTGTTGCTTTTCAGTCTGGCACCCCTAACAGTGACAATTAGTAGAAGAGACAGAGAATATCTAAATGTATCCAAAGATATGTTGCACATTTCGTCATGGGTTCGTCAACGAAAACCTTACGGTTGTGATCGTCAAACTGCATTGGCAAGTGCAACAAGAGAGTGGCGTAGTTTAGTTAATGTTTACTGTTGCATTCCAGTAGAGTACGTTCGAAGACGAGTTTTGCACCGTATTACTGCCTCCAACATGCGTCTAGTGAAATGACCATGACTGGAAAAAGCAGAAGAACCCAATCTCATATAGGAGCTTACCAAAAATCGTTCTTCGCACTCTCTTTTCGCGAAAGGAACGGGAAAGCAGAGAAGTGGTAAAGGGAAGAACCATCTGCCAAACATCGTAAGTTGGCTTGCGGAGTACAGATGTACAGGAATTGGACAAAAATATGCAGACACAGCGAGAAATGTATACTTCAACATAAATGCAGATACTAGTCAAGTCTGCAGGTTGCGCTGTTGTGTTTGACAGCGAAGGGCACCTGTGTCCGTCAGTACGCTGCATGTTTCACTCGTGATCAGAACAGTGTTCTGTGTACTTGTGAGAGTATTATGTCCGAGCTGGTTGGATAGTGGATGCTCCAGTAATTGAGGTAGCCGATTTGTTTGGTGTTTCAAGAGGCACCACGTTGAAGGGAAAGCGGAATAACATCATTCGCTAAGTCACAACGCCGATGGAACTATCGATAGAGTGACCGTTACCGAGCTTCACTGAAAAGGATTGTGACGAAAAATAAGAGGACGACAATTGCAAAAGTCACTGCAGAAGTGAATGTCGCAATCGCGAACCCTGTCAGCACCAAAAAAACACGAAGGGAGCTCCATAAGCAGGGAATCGCAGGGCGTGCTCGAATACCATACCCACTCGTCAGTGATGCAGAGTCCAGTAACCGGAAAACTTGGTGCCGAAGACTCAAAATCTGGACTGTGGAGCAACGTAAGAAAGTATTTGGTCGGAAGAGACATGTTTCACACTGTGATTCTTCAGTTTCTCCTGGCGTATTTCTTGCTCGAACAGTCCACGGATATACTGCCGATTCACAGTGTCCAACGGGCACAATATTTCGCGGTCAGACATGTCGCCATCTTAAGGTGTTTTGACGAACTGAGCTCCTGAAGGCGGGCGGCCGTCTTAAATCCCTTCCCCCTGAAAGGCACTCTCTCCGCAGTCGTGGTCGCTGAGATGCTGGCGTCGGCGTCTGTGGTGGCGTCGGTGTAATTGCCTCGACCGCCCTGGTCACCTCTCCGTTTTCTTTGCTGAGCGTCTTTTTAATTAGACTCAGCGCTGGTTCCCATGCCTTGCTCAGGTTATAGCCGCAATCTCGGTTGATGAGTCCGTCCCTGGTACGAATTTAGATAGCCTCTCTAACGACGCTGTCCCAGCATTTAGATGTCTGTGCCAAGATTTGGTATGTTGGTAGTCCATTTCGTGATTTTCGGACAAAGAGTGCTCTGCGACCGCCGACTTGTTGGGGTACCCAAGTCGAGTGTGCCTCTGATGTTCTCGGTAACGATCTTCGATGGTGCGCATTGTCTGTCCAATATAAGTCTTCCCGTATCTGGTGTATGCCGGCCTTCCGCAAACCGAGATCGTCTATGACACTTACCAATAATGCTCGTGTTTTATTGGGTGAGCAAAATACAGTTCCTACTCGGTGTTTCCTCAATATTCATCCTATCTTCCCCGATAGTGTGCCATTATACGGTATATAGGCAGTGGCTATCTCTTCCTCCGTGACTTCTTGCGCTTCCACACGCTGTACTGTAGAGGTGGGGTGGAGAGCGCGTCTGATCTGCCATTCCGAGTACCCGTTTTTTCGGAATACAGTTTTGAGGTGTTCCAGCTCATGGGGCAGACTCTCTGCGTCAGAGATGGCGAACGCCCTGTGCACCAGTGTTTTCAGCACCTCATTCTTCTGCAAAGGGTGGTGGCAGCTATCCGCGGGCAAATACAGGTCGGTGTGCGTTTTTCTTCTGTATACCCCGTGGCCCCATGGAAGTGACAAGCTCCTAGACTTCCTTACACATCTGAACTCCATACCTCCGAACATCAAATTCACTATGGAGACCGAAGCAGAAGGAAGAGTACCATTCCTGGACGTCATGGTCA
The DNA here is from genome assembly GCF_023864275.1 of Schistocerca cancellata. Taxonomy (NCBI): domain Eukaryota; kingdom Metazoa; phylum Arthropoda; class Insecta; order Orthoptera; family Acrididae; genus Schistocerca; species Schistocerca cancellata. The sequence continues at coordinate 467,091,210 of NC_064631.1, read as the reverse complement.
AAAGAAGAGCGGATGACACGTTCGCAATCTGGCCCCACGGATGGGACATGCTCCTAGACTTCCTTACATTCCTGAACTCCATACATCCGAACATCGAATTCACTATGGAGACCGGAGCAGAAGAGAGATTATCATTCCTGGACGTCATGGTCAAAAGAAGAGCAGATGTCAGCCTGGGCTACGGGGTGTACAGGAAGAAAACGCACACTGACCTGTATCTGCATGCGGATGGTTGCCACCACCCTTCGCAGAGGAATGCTAAAAACACTGGTGCACAGGGCGCGCGGCACCTCTGACACAAAGAGTTTGCCCCATGAACTGGAAGACCTCAAAACTGTATTCCGGAAAATCAGGTACTCGCAATGGCAGATTATACGCGCTCTCCGCCCCACCTCTACAGTACAGCGTGTGGAAACGGAAGAAGTCACGGGGGAAGAGATAGCCACTGCCTATCCTACATAGTAGAAACTGTCTTTTGCCCACCCTATAAAACACGAGCATTATTAGTAAGTGCATAGACGATCTCGGTTTGCGGAAGGCGGCCATATACTAGATTCCGTGTCAGTGTGGAAAGACTTATATTGGACAGACATGCGCACCATCGAAGATCGTTGCCGAGAACATCAGAGGCAAACTCGACTTAGTACCCCAACAAGTCGGCGGTCACAGAGCACTGTTTGTCCGAAAATCACGAAATGGACTACCAACATACCAGGCTCTTGGCACAGACCTCTAAGGACATCACATACATCCATGCCCGAGGCAGGATTCGAACCTGCGACCGTAACGGTCACGCGGTTCCAGACTGTAGCGTCTAGAACCGCTCGGCCACCCCGGCCGGCCGGGCCCAGCAAGCGAGGATTTCCCCATAGAGTAAATATATTATTTATCTGAAAAAAACTTAACTCCTCCCGAACAGGCCTAGAAGACCCAACGGTACCGACCAGCCGCCGTGTCATCCTTAACCCAAATTCGTCACTGGATGCGGACGTGGAGAGGCGTGTGATCGGCACACCGCTCTCCCAGCCGTACGTCAGTTCACGAGGCCAGAGCTGCTACTTCTTAATCAAGTACTTCCTCAGTTTGCTTCACAAGGCCTGAGTGCACCACGCTTGCCAACAACTCAGCAGACCGGATGGTCATCCATCCAAGTGCTACCCCAGCCCGACAGCTCAGCGTACTCTTACGTCGTACCAGTATTACCATTGTCGATATCTTATTTTATTCCTAAGATGCCTGAACGAGGTATACGAAGGTGGCAGCATAATGATTGCACAGTCTTCTTCGAATACATATTCTCCAAATTTACCAGAGTTGTTTTCTTGAGAACTGCCCTGTCTTCCTTACAAAGATTCCCATTTGAGTTCCCCGACCATTTCTGTAGCACTTTCGTATGGGCTACACCGACCTGTTACGATCTTAGCCTCGCGTCTCTCACTTCGCTGGATATCTGTTGTAATGGCTACTCGGTAAGCACGTTAAACACTGGAACAACATTCTAGAATTGGTCGCAATAATTTCTTGTATGCGATTTTATTTACAGATGCATTGTAGTTTCCTAGGACCCTCCCAACTAGTCTAACCCTGTCATTCACCTTCCACTGTACTAATTTTACGTGATCGTCCCGTTTCACATCACTTCTTGGGGTTATCCCTAAATACTTACGTGACATGGTCGAGATGTTTACCACTAATGTTGTTAATGTTGCATTCGTATTATTTCTCATTGTTATATGCATTATCTTGCATTTATTCACATTCCATGAGTAATGCTGCTCAGTAGACAGAATGAAAACTTCTTCTAATCTTCTTGCATTGCCTTACGGTCGTCCAACGACGATACTTCCCTGTAGACAATAGCACTGACATCAAACAAACTGATAGTGCTGTTGACTATATCTGATAAGTCATTAAAGTACAATGGGAACGTTAGAGGTGCTATCACGTTTCCTTGGGCACACCCGATATTTATCCCGCTTTTGTGGAACAGTCACCATTGAGTATAACGTACTGGCTTCTATGAAATAGTCGTCGAGCCAATTACATACGAGGTGCATTCAAGTTCTAAGGCCTCCGATTTTTTTCTAATTAACTACTCACCCGAAATCGATGAAACTGGCGTTACTTCTGACGTAATCGCCCTGCAGATGTACACATTTTTCACAACGCTGACGCCATGATTCCATGGCAGCGGCGAAGGCTTCTTTAGGAGTCTGTGTTGACCATTGGAAAATCGCTGAGGCAATAGCAGCACGGCTGGTGGATGTGCGGCCACGGAGAGTGTCTTTCATTGTTGGAAAAAGCCAAAAGTCACTAGGAGCCAGGTCAGGTGAGTAGGGAGCATGGGGAATCACTTCAAAGTTGTTATCACGAAGAAACTGTTGCGTAACGTTAGCTCGATGTGCGGGTGCGTTGTCTTGGTGAAACAGCACATGCGCAGCCCTTCCCGGACGTTTTTGTTGCAGTGCAGGAAGGAATTTGTTCTTCAAAACATTTTCGAAGGATGCACCTGTTACCTTAGTGCCCTTTGGAACGCAATGGGTAAGGAATACGCGCTCGCTGTCCCAGAACATGGACACCATTTTTTCAGCACTGGCGGTTACCCAAAATTTTTTTGGTGGCGGTGAATCTGTGTGCTTCCATTGAGCTGACTGGCGCTTTGTTTCTGGATTGAAAAATGGAATCCACGTCTCATCCATTGTCACAACCGACGAAAAGAAAGTCCCATTCATGCTGTCGTTGCGCATCAACAATGCTTGGCAACATGCCACACGGGCAGTCATGCGGTCGTCTGTCAGCATTCGTGGCACCCACCTGGATGACACTTTTCGCATTTTCAGGTCGTCATGCAGGATTGTGTGCACAGAACCCACAGAAATGCCAACTCTGGAGGCGATCTGTTCAACAGTCATTCGGCGTTCCCCCAAAACAATTCTCTCCACTTTCTCGATCGTGTCGTCAGACCGGCTTGAGCGAGCCCGAGGTTGTTTCGGTTTGTTGTCACAAGATTTTCTGCCTTCATTAAACTGTCGCACCCACTAACGCACTTTCGACACATCCATAACTCCATCACCACATGTCTCCTTCAACTGTCGATGAATTTCAATTGGTTTCACACCACGCAAATTCAGAAAACGAATGATTGCACGCTGTTCAAGTAAGGAAAACGTCGCCATTTTAAGTATTTAAAACATTTCTCATTCTCGCCGCTGGCGGTAAAATTCCATCTGCCGTACGGTGCTGCCATCTCTGGGACGTATTGACAATGAACGCGGCCTCATTTTAAAACAATGCGCATGTTTCTATCTCTTTCCAGTCTCGAGAAAAAAAATCGGAGGCCTCAGAACATGAATGCACCTCGTACTTGTGAAGTACTCCATATGATCGTATCTTGGTTTTTAGTCGACGGTGTTCTACAGCTTCGATGCTTTCGGAGGTCTAGGCACATGGCGTCTACCTGTTTACCTGCATCTACATCGCGTATGAGCACAGCAAGCTGTCTCTCAAAAACGAGTTTTTCCTGAATCCGTGCTGATTCTTTGAGACAAGGTTCTTTACCTCCAGGAGCATCGTCCTTTTTACCTCCATGAATATCGTCCTGTCTGAGCTCAGACGGGCGACAGCGATATCGGTTTGTAATTCCGTGCGTCCCATCTTTTACCCTTTCTGTCAACAGGAGTGACCTGCACTCACTCCCAATCAGCTGAGACTGTTCACTACACATGAGATTCACTGTAAGTACGAGGTAGGAAAGTATCCAATTTTGCTACTTATTAAAGGTAAAATCTAACTGGAATCCAGTCAGTGTTTGTTCTTTGTTAGCTTCAAGTAGAATTAACTGTTTCTTAATACCACGGGTTCTAATATCGATATCTTTCATTTATGACTACGCATCTGTCGTTCACTGGTACGGTAGTATCTTCATATATGAATACATTTTTGATTGCAGAATTTAAAATTTCTACTTTCTGTGCTGTCTTCAATTTCAGTGCCATACGTAGGTTTGGACATGATCATTAACTTAATGTGTGACTAGAAATTCCTGGGATTTTTCAGATAGTTCAGGATATGACTGTAAAAATTATCATATGGTTTATGCAGGGCCAATCTTACTGATGCACAAGTTTTCATTAATTTTCGTCTATTAGTTTTTCGTCTCTTTGTAGCGAGTTTATTAGTCTCTGTTTTTACAGCATTCTCCTAACAGCGTTGTTAAACCAGTTTGGGTCTTTGCCATCTTTTATTACTTTACTAAGAAAGTACTTGTCCGAATCGCAATTTAGAACGTCTTTCCGCTTTAACTACAATTGTTCTGTGTCTGCAAGATCTGAACTAAATATCTTCAGTTTGTCCTATACGTACATTAGTATACATTAAAACTTTACACGCGCACAGGGTGAGCCACGTAAGACGTAACACCACTTTTATTTCGTGTACGGTTACACATAGCTAAACGCGGATTTCGGCAAATGTTAGAGAGTCGAGGGGCACTTATGTTTTTGTCTGGTTAATGCTTTTAGCGTTGGTATCAACGGAGATATTGAAGATATTAAGCTTTTTAAATGGAACTGTATAGTTTTTGTAACTGCAGTCGATAGCTGTTAAGAAGACAATTACAGTGATAGAGCGTTTGTTAATGTTGACTCCGAAATCTGTCGTAAAGAAAACTCGAGAAGTGTCCTAGAATTTGAGAGCACGCTGGCCGGATTCGGTATTAGCGGTGCAAACACCTCCAAGCAGAGCTCTCGTGCTACGCTGTGTCAGAATGTCTACACATTTGCCTGTTCACTTGTCTGCACTGCAGCCACTCATTTTTGCTTCAACATTTCTTGCGTACAGACATGTACGCCAATGAGGAGAAGTTGAATATACTACTTTTATATGGTGAATGTAAAAGAAATGCCGTAAAAACAGTACAACGGCATAGGGCTGTCTATCCGCATCGTCTATGTCCGACGCTCCATGCAATTGCACAAATTATTAAAACGCTAGAGCGGACAAGCTGCTTGAACATCAGAAAGAGGACAAGAAAAAAGACTGAAATTGACAGAGAACACGAAGAAACTGTTCTGGCTACGACGCTGATGAATCCGCGCAGTGGTACTAGACATACTGCCAAGAAATGTAGAATTAGCAAAGACGCGTGTCATTCGCATCGTACAGAATTTCCATCCCATTCGTCGGTCACTACATCAGGTAATCAACGACCGTGATTTTGAACGTCTTACAGAATTTTGCCGGTTTGCACTTCAGCACCTTAGAGGCGAGAGGAATATATGGAAGACACTGACAAGAAGAAGTGAGAAGATGGTAGGACATCTGTTGAAACGTCCCCTTAGAAATGTTTATGAGACTGTGCTGATAAACCTCTTACATTATTTGATTTTCAAACAGCTGAGCGAAACTGAACGTACTCAGACATTTCTCTGTTTACTTATTCTGATCAACACTAACATGACAAATAATATTTTTAGCGCAACGCAATCTGACTTTCAAAAATCCCTACAAAAGAATGGCCCTGAATAACAATAACCTATGCCCCTCATGAATCACTTACCTCACAAAAATCTTTGTTACTCGAACTATTGCAATACAGCGAGCGCCAATACTGCCAGCTAAATAAAAGATTCTAACTACTGAAGGCACTAATTACTGATAGGCATAGTTAGCAAATGAAAGATTTTGATAGAGAACAAACAATGTATTTACCTTAATAGTGTTCAAAAGTCATTATATATATATATATATATATATATATATATATATATATATATATATATATATAACTTACAAATTTCCTCTTTCTGACGGACACACGTGCAGATCGTCCGCTTTCAAAACTCTGGCATCTCTCTCCCCACATCCACCACTTATGGCGGCATACCTCCAACTGCACAACGCTATGCGCTGTTCACATCAAACTGACCAACACTACAATAGCGAATAATCCAACAATGTCAACAAGCCACAGACGGCACACAGCACAGTCAGTGATATTCATACACAGCGCTACGTGGAGTTACCAACATAAAAACCTAAACAGCCTACTTACACTGTTAAGACATCAGGGAATGATTTCCACGGACTAGATGGTGCTGTAGAGGGTTAGATCTGTAGAGGAAAACAGAGGTGGAGATACATCTTGCAAATAACTGAGGACGCATGCTGCTGTAGCTACTCTGAGGTGAAGAGGCTGGCACAGGAAAGGAATTTGTGGAGAGTCGCTTCGGACCAGTCAGAAGATTGATGACTCAAAGAAAAATAGAAAAAGGGATTTATTATTCCATTGGTCCATTAAACTTCTCATCGGTATCAGCCACTCTACCTATTATTTACCGTATCACATAACGTGAACGCCATTTGTAATCCATGACTTGAGCACAGTATTAACCCGCTATCCGTACGAGTACGTAAGCCTTCCAAACTGGTTTAGTTTCTAGTGATGTTTGACAACAGTAGCGTAGGGATTATCTTATTAAAATTAGTTTGCAACCATTTAAATGTTTGTGGTAGGTTTTCTTAATGTAATCTGTATAAATAAAACTGTAAATGTTCGTTTATCAACATGTATATCTTCGGAGGTTCTTCACCGAATTCTTCTAAATTTTGACGCATCGTTGCATTCGAATGCGCGCGTGTTTTTATGTACCTTTTTTAAAAATATATATAAATTTTCTTGTTGTGGTCTTCACTCTGAAGACTAATTTGATACAACTCTCGGCACTTTTGTGTACTGTGCGAGCCTTTTCATCTCCGAATAACTACTGCGAGCTACATCCTTCTCAATCTCCTTACCGTATTCACCTTTTGGTCTCCCTCTACGATTTTTACCCCCACACTTCCTTCCAGTGCTAAATTGGTGATCCCTTGATGTCAATCAACCAATTTCTTCTTTTACTTAAGTTGTACCACAAATTTTCTGTCTCCCCAGTTCTGTTCAGTACCTCGTCACTAGTTACGTGAACTACCCATCTTATCTTCAGCATTCTTCTGTGGCAACATATTTCGGAAGCTTCTATTCTCTTCTTGTCTAAACTGTTTATCGTCCATATACTCCCGTCAAATACCTTCAGAAAAGGCTTCCTAACATGTAAGTTTGTATTCGATGTCAACAAATTTATCTTCTTGAGAACCGCTTTTCTCGCCATTGCCAGTCTAAATTTTATATGCTCTCAGCTTCGTCCATCAACAGTTATTTTCCTGCCCAAATAACAAAACTCTTCTACTACTTTTAGTGTCTAATTTCTTAATCTAATTCCCTGAACATCGCCTTATTTAATTCGATTCCGTTCCATTATTTTGGTTATGCTTTTGTTGATGTTTACCTTTTATTCTCATTTTAAAAGACAGTCCATTCCGTTCAACTGTTCTTCCAAGTCCTCTGCTGTCTCTTACAAAATTACAGTAGCGCCAGCAAACCTCAAAGTTCTCATTTCTCCTCCTTGAACTTTATTCAAAAATGTTCAAATGTGTGTGAAATCTTATGGGACTTAACTGCTAAGGTCATCAGTCCCTTAGATTACAAACTACTTAACCTAAATTATCCTAAGGACAAACACACACACCCATGCCCGAGGGAGGACTCGAACCTCCGCCGGGATCAGCCGCACAGTCCATGACTGCAGCGCCTAAGACCGCTCGGCTAATCCCGCCTGGCGAACTTTATTCCTACTCCAAATTTTTCTTTGTTTTCGTGGACAAACAGAGGGTAGGGAAGAAATGGGCAAAGACAGGCGGGAGAAGCAGATTGCTACGTGTATCCATTTCGCAGACACAGTCTATTAGAAACGTGTCCTTTCTCGTTTTTCTTATCCAGACTGACCCACAGCAACGCGTGGCTGCGAACAGCTAGTGCCAAAAAAAAAACTGTAAAACATTAAGACCATTTCACTTAGTATCTGTAGTGGGGAGTTTAGCATTTTAGTCCTTTGATAATACATACTGCGCATATTTGTGTTCTGAGCTGTTACACAGTGCCGGTGTTCTGTTCCCTATGTGTCCACGGAACGAACTGTGTGTCTGATCGTTCTTAGACACGAGTCCCTATTTCAGATGGAGTGGCATTGGAAAACACGTCGACACTGCCCTCGGTAAAATTTGTGTCTTGACAGTCGCCTGATGTAATACAAGGAAACCAAAAAAAAAATACCCTGATAGTGAATGCCTGGACTGAGATCTGAATCGCGCACCTCTCGAATGAGCCTCCATTGTTTCCACCAACGCATCAACAGGGACCCGCTCTGGCGTCATGCGGTCTGCTCAGTCTGACGTATTCGCTCCCGCGGCCGGCAAAGTGCATGGCGCAATATCCCGGGAGATGTTGCAAGGTGCATTTTAAGCTGAATTAATTTCATTCTAATGTAGGCTATGCGACAGAGACGAGAGGAGACAACACGCATTTAGACAGCGCGGCTGTAGCTCGCTGGAGACGAATCCCGGATAGTTGAAATGCTAAAGGCATGTCGCAACCGTCGCGGCATGTCAAACAGCGGAGAGCAGACACCGACGTATCAACTGATTTCGTCTGGCGATAGCGACTGTTGCGTATGGAAGGAAGACTGCCACTGCATAATTTTATAAGTCTGTGACGTTAAAGTAGTGCACACTGGGAAAATCAGTCGGCGAACCTGCGATAGAGTAGAAAGGCTCAACCAGTTCTCTAAAATAAAGCGTGCTTGACATACAACTTTTTTCGCCACTCCTGTTTCACGTCGATTATTGCTTAGTCATTTCGTTCACTGAAGAATTTCACTTTTAAGGGGAAGATTCATCAAAAAACTGATCAGCTAGAATAACACCGCCACTCTATAATCACCTGGAAAACTTGTAATGTCGTACGAAAATTATGTGACAAAAGTAAGCGATACAGATGAATTATGTGTTTTAGTATTTTCGAATGGAACTGTAAAAACTTCCGATTTCAACCAGTACGACAGAGGGCAGACTGTGATAGTCCAGCAGCTAGAAACGAATGTTGCATAAACGACCTAGCTTTTGGAATATTCACGATATGCCATCGTTGGTAACCTCCATGACGAAGAGGATTAAATCGCCAGTAGATGATGAGGCGTTGAACGGCAGCGTCACCGCGAAGGTAGAGACCAAAAGCTAATGCTGCGTAGAATGAAAGGGAACCCCCAGCGCAACTAACGGTTCAGTACTTTTACGACGAAAGGCATTAATGCTTAAGACAACTTCAACATTTGAACAAAGAAGGTTCTACAGCAAAGCAACAAGTGTATAAGGTGAGATAAGTTCGAAAGTCAACATTAGAACAACGGAAGCTGGTTGCCACACCTCAGAAATATAGGTTCCTCTGCATACTTCGTAGTATTTTATCATGATACGATGTCATCCAGGAAAATACCTGCTGGCTCGCAGGACGTACATGGCCTGTTCAACACAGTACTGTATACGTTATGGCTTCAGTCAAGTGAGTTTACTTGAACCAATGGTTCCCATATAAGGCACAATATTTACTGACGAACTGCGTCGCACCTTTTAAAAATGGCTTCCAAACTAGTTGGATATCAACAGTAACAATATGTCTCTGAAGTTATTCATGTTACGGTATAAAGTCAACAGCCGGAACGCCAGTCGGAAACGAGAGAGCAGAGACGGCTTTGAAGAGGACATCGCTATGCGGCCCCACTTCTACAGCAGCATCAAGATCAGGCACTTCAAGACCAGCGACTTAGGAATGGCATGAAGAGATTTCTTATTTGCACGTCGCCCTTTGCTTGAGACACTTCTTTGTTATAGCCAAAGTTAAGTATTGTCATTGTTCATTTCGTAATAAAACTCATTAATACGATTTGGCCGGTCGCAGTGGCCGTGCGGTTAAAGGCGCTGCAGTCTGGAACCGCAAGACCGCTACGGTCGCAGGTTCGAATCCTGCCTCGGGCATGGATGTTTGTGATGTCCTTAGGTTAGTTAGGTTTAACTAGTTCTAAGTTCTAGGGGACTAATGACCTCAGCAGTTGAGTCCCATAGTGCTCAGAGCCATTTGAACAATACGATTTGTTTGAATGTTGTCTTGCGATCCGAGAAAGTAGTTTTCCTAGACCCCACATATTTGACGTCAAGGTACGTTTCAACAATTCAGAGCAAAGTGAAGCCTTAAAAGCCATTGTCTCTTAATGTACAGGATTTACGTCTGTGACATGAAATACGATGCCACCTTATTTTCGACCGTGCCACGTAGGTGTTGCCTTTACGTCATAACGATATGCAGCTTTTTCTTGAATGCATAAAAGCATGGAAGGTTAGAGTTTAGTATCTCGGCTACGACAAGGATTTTAGAGACGGGAAATAATGTTGGTATGAGATAGGAAAGAAAATTCGCTTGTATCATTTTCAAACAACACATACCGCCATTCTTGTTAAATGGTTTCTGGAGACAACAGAAAATCTAACACTGGCTTGTAGAACTGGGATCTGAACCGCTCTCCTCACAATTGTTGCTACAATGCTTTGGTAGCTCTTCGTTGAAAGCTCCCGCCCCTCCTCAATCCGTCTCTCTCTCGTGTTAATCCAACTTGATAAGGATCCCGTTCTACGTAGCAATTGATCAGACGAAGGCTCGGTAGGTGAATTAAAATGTAACAGGATATCGAGTAATTTAGTACTGAACAAATACAGACTTGGAAATTGAAATAAGAACACCGTGAATTCATTGTCCCAGGAAGGGGAAACTTTATTGACACATTCCTGCGGTCAGATACATCACATGATCACACTGACAGAACCACAGGCACATAGACACAGGCAACAGAGCATGCACAATGTCGGCACTAGTACAGTGTATATCCACCTTTCGCAGCAATGCAGGCTGCTATTCTCCCATGGAGACGATCGTAGAGATGCTGGATGTAGTCCTGTGGAACGGCTTGCCATGCCATTTCCACCTGGCGCCTCAGTTGGACCAGCGTTCGTGCTGGACGTGCAGACCGCGTGAGACGACACTTCATCCAGTCCCAAACATGCTCAATGGGGGACAGATCCGGAGATCTTGCTGGCCAGGGTAGTTGACTTACACCTTCTAGAGCACGTTGGGTGGCACGGGATACATGCGGACGTGCATTGTCCTGTTGGAACAGCAAGTTCCCTTGCCGGTCTAGGAATGGTAGAACGATGGGTTCGATGACGGTTTGGATGTACCGTGCACTATTCAGTGTCCCCTCGACGATCACCAGTGGTGTACGGCCAGTGTAGGAGATCGCTCCCCACACCATGATGCCGGGTGTTGGCCCTGTGTGCCTCGGTCGTATGCAGTCCTGATTGTGGCGCTCACCTGCACGGCGCCAAACACGCATACGACCATCATTGGCACCAAGGCAGAAGCGACTCTCATCGCTGAAGACGACACGTCTCCATTCGTCCCTCCATTCACGCCTGTCGCGACACCACTGGAGGCGGGCTGCACGATGTTGGGGCGTGAGCGGAAGACGGCCTAACGGTGTGCGGGACCGTAGCCCAGCTTCATGGAGACGGTTGCGAATGGTCCTCGCCGATACCCCAGGAGCAACAGTGTCCCTAATTTGCTGGGAAGTGGCGGTGCGGTCCCCTACGGCACTGTGTAGGATCCTACGGTCTTGGCGTGCATCCGTGCGTCGCTGCGGTCCGGTCCCAGGTCGACGGGCACGTGCACCTTCCGCCGACCACTGGCGACAACATCGATGTACTGTGGAGACCTCACGCCCTACGTGTTGAGCAATTCGGCGGTACGTCCACCCGGCTTCCCGCATGCCCACTATATGCCCTCGCTCAAAGTCCGTCAACTGCACATACGGTTCACGTCCACGCTGTCGCGGCATGCTACCAGTGTTAAAGACTGCGATGGATCTCCGTATGCCACGGCAAACTGGCTGACACTGACGGCGGCGGTGCACAAATGCTGCGCAGCTAGCGCCATTCGACGCCAACACCGCGGTTCCTGGTGTGTCCGCTGTGGCGTGCGTGTGATCATTGCTTGTACAGCCCTCTCGCAGTGTCCGGAGCAAGTATGGTGGGTCTGACACACCGGTGTCAATGTGTTCTTTTTTCCATTTCCAGGAGTGTAGAATTCAACATCAACTGGTGACAGAATTACAAACCTTATTTCTACGACATAATTAGAGATACCCCAGCCTCAGCATGCCTTTTTGATTCAATTGCGACTGTAATAAAGTCAGAACACTACTGCCTCACCACGCCTTTTCAACTGAAGTACCACTACGTAAGCACTACCGACCAATACTGGTGGAAAGAGCAGGTGAGAAGAGAAGCTTCTGGAGTTTCATTGTTAAAAGAAGAGTGCAATTTACAGGCCATCTATTAAGACATAAAGGACTCCTGAACACAATCACAGAGGGATATGTCGAGGGAAAAAGACCAAGAGGAAGACCACGACTGAGGTACATGGATCAAACCGCGAAAGATTTGAAATGAAGAGAAAACCTGAAAGACGCACAGAATGGAGACAAGCTGCCATTGTAGCTGTTGCAAACCAATCCTTGGACTGACCACTACAGAAGAACACTACACCCATCATGCAGATGGAAAAACGGTGTTTTCTTATTTACTGATGCAGCAACACCCATCCCAATTCAAGCTACAGATGCCCCCATCCTGCCGACGTAGTCTGCTGGCGTGATAATGCTCGTTTGGCTATGCTAATTGCAGGGGTACTTGGAACACTGTCTCGGAATATGCTAGCTACGTGTAGGATACATGGAATAACATGCCACGCGACTTCGCCTCAGGTAGCAACGGGCTGCCTCTCAGCGAGTTAGATATGGTGGAAAATGCCAACACTGTATCACATAAAAATATGTTAACAAACTAATCTTTGGTTTATTCAGTGAACTATCATTATCATACTAAATTGTCACTGATTTTGTACAGAACAGGTGTTCACAGAATTTTTGGTAAGTTACTCATGATAATTAAAGCCTTAGGTGGAATAGTAACTAGCAAAGCCAGCCTAATAAATAATTAAAACACTAACATGTCTTGCAGCTAACTCTGAAAGAAAAATAACATTAATTACTGTCGATAGAACCATCTTTTATTCTCGTTACAGTTAGATCACTGCTTTCTCCGTACCACCCAATAGATGACACGTTTAAGCCAACTACTACATTCTAGGTCTGAAGGACGCCTTGTCGTTAGGTAAGAGAATGGGTACCACTGATAGGAGGGTACAAAGTTCCCTCAAAACGCTGATATGCTATTATTAACTTGATTAATTCATTATCATTTACCGTTTAGTAAAATACACTTCCACAGATTAATAGAAGTTTTTACAAAAGATAACACGTGCTATTGCAGTGACTCTGTTATGCTGAGGCCTCTGGCATCTCAATGTTTGTAAAACATTACCGATATGCGCGACGAGCTCATAAGCTCAACTACGCCGAAGCGTGAGTCAGTGTGACTAAGCATTCCGAACAATGCTACATGCAGCGGCTACTGCGCTGAGCGTAAATGCATAACAATTACAGCTTGACTGGAAGTATGACGTGCTTCCGGGTATGTTTCCACTTCATTCACAATAACTCGACGACCGACCCAGTCATCTCTTTCAGGAGTTGCGCATGTTACACGTACTCGCTGTACTCGCTGTACGCTAACCAGGCAATGAACTACTGCTGGTCTCGCGCCGCTGTTTATACCAGATTGTGAGTTCGATTCCCGTCACCGACAATGCCTTTCTTCTCAATTGTTCTAGTCTAATAGCCGGACCCACGTAATACATAAGGCATTCACGTAGAATGCGATACACCTCCGACTTTAGGAGACCTAGATCTTCTTGAATATAACAAAGAAGACTTCATAACTGGATGCTATTTTTCCACAAGCGTCTACCGATCTTTCCGGATGCTGAGCTAACGTAGGGTAGATAAGCAATTCTTGGCTTCTTTCTCTGTGTCAGTCTCAACCTCTTTCTCAGGTGTTCTTGATTTTGACTTGAACGCTGGTTCAGTTGGATGATCTGAGCACTAATTCCTTCGGAAGAATATTTGTAGGTGTAATTGATTGAGGAGGTTCTCCTTGTCTGAAACTGTTCATGCTCTATGGATCAGTCTTCAGCATCTAGTTTCTTTGTGATGGATAGCGATGTCTCGATGCATGGAGACAGATGTCAATGTACATGGGTTTTCTATGTACTGTAACGGCATGAGCCAAGGCAGATGGGCTGGATGGTATACAGCAAGTCATTCGTGGCAATAAGCTTTACCAGCACTACTCCACAGCACTCACTGGCTGACGCAATCCACCTGCCGTTTAATGTGCAGGCGATTATGGATACTAAGGACTCTTTATCGCGTGGTGTACTTGACACCTGCAACCGCAACATTACAACAGATCCATTTTCTCGTGAATAAATACTGGTTATCCTGCCAGGCTGGGAATGTATCGAATTAGTGAGTTGTCAACGGTCACAGGTTTGGCCACTGCTGTGAAGTCACCACCGCTCTGCCGTCATTCTAACGTGATCGGTTACCAAGGAGAGTCCAGCCGCCGCCTGATGCGCCTGGTGTCGGACTAGGACTATCCTAGCCACCGTGCCATTGGGCACTCGCTAGCGCCAATCGCTGCCAATAGATGCCGTTCTTGGATTCGTTCCCTGGACGTCTGCGCCTGTCACTTGGCACAGCCAGTACGACAAGAAAAAAGGAATAAAAGTGAGATAGTGTTAATACTTTCATCCTTCTTTACCTCCTCTGCATTACTGCAGATGACGTGTCACTGAGCACATTTGTACTGTGCATGCAGTACACGTGAGGTGCCTAGTTGTTTTCACTGCCCTGTGTGGAATACATAAGTTCTTGTACACTTCACTAACCTGCTGTCTTCATGATGATGATGTCCCCAGCGCAGAAAACAGCACGCAGGTCGTGGATTCTTTTTCTTGAGGCTGAAATTAACTTCGCAAGGAACTGCTGCTCCGAATAAACTATAACTCATTTGGGATGCCACTCGCGTTTTTATTGATATAGAAACGAGAAACTATTCTTGATCATAACGTATTGAATATATCTTTCCACAGTTATTATATCTGGCTAAAATAACATGAAATACATCCTGCTATAACAGACAACATGTCTTTCTACTGGAACGGTCAGAACTGGAGAATAAAATTACATGAATAAATACTAATCAAATACTACTATTACAGACAACATGTCTATATGTATCGACGGTCGGTACTGTAGTAAATAAAATTGCATGAAACAAATACTGCTATAACAGACAACATGTCTGTCTACTGGAACGGTCAGAACTGGAGAGCTGGACTGCCCGAGACACTTCGCGCGCCTAGCCAGCAAGGCGTGACCCGAACGCCACCGAAGTGCATCGGCAGTAATATCGTCAGTATTTTGTTTTAGTAATACTTTGATTTTAATCATTTTGAAATGAGTGATTGATAGCTGGCTGTTGAGAGATGTTTATTTTGTAAAAAATGAAGTAATTTGGATGAGAGGTTTTGGCGCCCTACCGCCGAACGCAGCAGCCAATCATAGAGCAGCAACATCATGCAGGCGGTGTTTCTCACGGGAATAGTACCGAATCTAACATCTGTCACCGGTACCTCATCCCACATATGTCATCTCTATGCTTCTTGCATCTCCACTGACCTGGGAATAGCTTCCTGGAGCCTAATATGATGGCTGAATAAGCCGGAAATATTACACCGGATGGAACTCAGCGTCATGCACTCAGTGGGCATTGACAGGCTGCTGCATCAGCCATAACACAACTCTTCGTTGGCCTAGACTACCTACAACGCAAGGTTGCACCATGTCTAGGATGCGCTGAGTACAGCAGTGGCCAGTGCCCTATTACAATGCTTTCCTGCCACAAAGTTCGCAGCCAGATGAGAGTGTGGGCTCGCAATAAGAGATTCTGCTACCCTCGAGCAGTTTCTGTCTCACGTCAACCTACCATCCTCCATCACAGCACACCCACACCCACTACAAGTGGTGCAAAAAGTGGAATCTAGACTGCAGTTGTGGTTCGGCTTTTGCAGCAGTAAAGAGCAACCCAAGTTAAGTAGCACTATATGTATTTTATAACTGCTCGTGGAGCCCCTGCATCTGTTGTTTCTGGATCTGTCCTCTTCCCACAGTCTTATTTTTCATTGCGTTGGACATAGATTCAGTTGTGATACCTGGAAAGCCCACAAGGGATGAGCCAATAGCACCGGATGTGTGTACATAGCGGAACCTAGCAGGTCATGTGACCCAACACTAAATAACACAGCGTCATATGCTGGGTTCACTAGCACACAACGCAATACGCTACGCAGTATAGGGAGAGTGCTTTGTTGAGCCGGCCGGGGTGGCCGAGCGGTTCTAGGCGTTGCAGTCTGGACTCGCGCGACTGCTACGGTCGCAGGTTCGAATTCTGCCTCGGGCATGGGTGTGTGTGATTTCCTTAGGTTAGTTGGGTTTAAGTAGTTCTAAGTTCTAGGGGACTGATGACCTTAGAAGTTAAGTTCCATAGTGCTCAGAACCATTTGAACCATTTTTGCTTTGTTGAGACGAGGCATGTCGTGGGTACCAGAGAAGTTCAGGCCATTGCAGATAGTAGGCGACAATTAGCATGGTTTTTTTGCAAATGGTGTTGTTGCACGAATTGGAAATTTCGAGTTCTCCAATGGTCTACGCTGCAGATACGTTCTGGTGTCTGCAGAATGCGTGATTAGTGAGCGGAGCCAGAGAACACATACCATTGACATATGAGACATATACTGTACACTATACAGGCTTAAGTTAGCCTTTGCTGCTTCACTCGCTGCTTTCTGTAGCAATCTCCATAACTCTCTTTCAGTATACGTCGTACGCTGCGTCAAACCATCTCATGGGAACAGGAGGGGAGTTATAATCGAGAAAGCATCCTGCAACGTTATGAACTTTCGTAGCCACCCTGTTGACTACGTACTGTGCCTTAATAACTCATCTTCTTCGTTCTAACTATCCCATGCTTCCCATGTCGAACTATTCTAACGGCCTATTATACTTTTTCACTACGACGTAAAAAATAAACACATAAGTCGGAAAGAAAACTTAGCACGTTCTGTTTACAGAATACGTCTCCGATAAAGTCAGTACAGTCGCATTGCTGATCATAAAGCTTGGAGAAATATCTGTTGGACTCTTCCAGCGTATCGCGCTTCGTGAGCTCTACGACGTTAGTGGTGTATTTACTTACCCATAGGCGATTTCCATCTATAGCCTGTGCCCCATAGTTCTCAATAACTGATGATCCCTGATACGTGATACATTTTCCAGTTTGGCACACACTGCTTGGGACAGTTGTCTTAGGTAGATTTTCCGTTACCATGCACACTGAACTTCGAACGACCTGGACAACGTAACGACAACGCCACGCATGAAGTCCCATCTCGCATCTGTGGTACCAATGCGTTACTAAGCTGCTCTGAACCAGCATCACGCCATGAAATGAAAACTTAGAAACCAAAACTATAAGATAGTGCTGGAACACTAAGCCACAGCTTACAACTACTCACTAGAAAATAGAAAAAGCAGAAGGAATGCCGCACAGAAACTGTAAGAAAGAGAAGAGCTCCGCTCACTAATCACGCATTCTGCAGACACCAGAACATATCTGCAGCGTAAACCATTGGAGAACTCGAAATTTCCAATTCGTGCAACAACACCATTTCCAAAAAAACCATGCTTATTGTCGCCTACTATCTGCAATGGCCTGAACTTCTCTGGTACCCACGACATACCTCGTCTCAACAAAGCAAAAATTGTTCAAATGGCTCTGAGCACTATGGAACTTAACTTCTAAGGTCATCAGTCCCCTAGAACTTAGAACTACTTAAACCTAACTAACCTAAGGAAATCACACACACCCATGCCCGAATCAGGATTCGAACCTGCGACCGTAGTGGTCGCGCGGGTCCAGACTGTAGCGCCTAGAACCGCTCTGCCACTCGGCCGGCAGAGGGCTTGTGCTTGTAGTAATTAATACAGGGATTCTGCTACCTTCGAGCAGCTTCTGACTTACCTTGACCGTCCTCCATCAGACCATAAACGCACTATCGACAGTATCCGACTAGTCTTAACTAAAGGCAGCTCGCCTTCTTTTTCAAGTAGCATGGTAATTATAATATTGGGGTGAATAGAGTTTAAATGTTCATGTAACTCCTCAAGTTCTTTTTGTTTTGTTTTATGTGAGCACATGACAAACGTGTCATCCAGATATCGATAGAAACACGTTGTTAGAATTTTATTCTTGTCAGACTGCACAGCCTCAGTATGTTATAAAAACGAAAAGATGGTCCAAGCGGGCTGTGATCTGCTTGTTGTCTGTGCTGTTAGCCAATTTCGACAGTCAGTCATTTTCAAGAACTTATCACAAGCCTCAAGCTTCATATCATATTTGACTAAATGGCAAATATCAAATCTGATGCGAAGCTTGAGCGTCGTGATAAGAGCTTGAAAATCACCGACTATCGAATCTAGCTAACAACTCAGTCAATAAATAGATCGCAGCTTAGTTGGATCATGTTTTTGTTCTTAAAAGAAACACGTTGGTCTGAAAATGTGTAGTTTGTTAAGACAGTCGATAACAGGCTACCCTTGGCCACACCATTGGTTTGTTCATAATATTTTCTGTCGAACAGGAAGTAACTTGACGTTGAAACTTGTCTAAAAAGGTTAGTTAAACAACTGTCAATATTTTATGCGATTAGTAAAAAGGATACAGAAATTGGGCTCTTGTAAAGAGTTAGACCACATTTAAAATGACTATAATTTCCAGAACCTGGAGCCACAGTTGACTGAAAGTTGTACGAGGTGAATGAGGTTGCAAATGTGGTGTTCTCATTTCCCCACATATTCGGTGAGAGTACTTTTCATCTATTTTACCAGCTGGTTCGTACGTGCACCAATGTTACGCACTATGGGTCTTCATGGAATGCCATCTTTGTGGATCTTAGAAAGCTGTGATGGCACAGTTGCTCTTCGTATAACGTAAGCCTGACTCATTGAGAAGAGACTGTGTCTTCCTCTCGATTTTATTTGTAAAATCAACTGCAACGTCTACATGTCTGGAACTGGGTAGGTTTCGCATTCCACGCAACTGTAGCATGTCCTACGTGTGGCAGACAATTGCAACAGTCGATGAAAGACGCAAGAAGCAAAAGCGACACTCCCGAGTAAAACAACCAACCAAATCAGTTTTCACCGAAAACTCTCTCGAAAGTAATCGCGTAATGAAATTGGATGAGACCAGTGTCGTGACACGAAGGCGAAATTTCTCAGACAGCGTAATTACGAAGTCTGCCGAAATAAAGATGTCGGAAAACATAAAGGACAGAGGTTTCCACTTAAATAAGGGTTGGAGTCTGAGACTCAGTTTGTTAAGATCTCGTCGACCTTCACATCCGACAAAGCTAAGAAACAATGAGATAATATGCATTTCACGGAATATCACTGCGGCCTCTGAAAAATAAAACAGCTTTAAAGGGCATAGTGGGCAGCAGGAATTGAACACACAATCTGGTGTAAATAGTGACATGAGACTGACAGTAGGTCACAATTTCGTTGGGGTCCTGGTAGTGAGTACACATAACAGCAGAACTCGCAGCACCTGAAGAAGAGAACTGGACTGGTCATCGAGTTATTATGAATGAAATGTAAACAACGATTCAGATGTACTCCTCCAAGCACACCATCTATCAGTCATGTCCAGAAAAGCTGAGTCACCACTTAGTTGGTTGTAATAGTGAAGAATGGACTGAATAACTAAACGACAATGAGCACGTGATTGAGTGATACTTCACATTGCGCATTTTCCAAAAATGCCTACCACTTTCTCTTTGCGGTCTGCTCAGGGACGAGAATCAATTGTATGAATTTCGAACCTGTTCAGATACAAGAAACCGTTTCAGATAGGACAGCACTCCACCATGAAGTGCCAGCCAGTCACAAAGTGGCAGTACACTGAAGCTCTTTAGTTTTTATACTGTTTTTCTATCGTTTAGATAGTAAATTTTGCAATTTCTTATATCAGTATTTTGTGTGACGATCTGACGTCGTAGCTGGTACTATTTGATTATTGTTAATTATTATTAAGTAACAGTTCCGTTAACTCCGATCTGCTTATTGACTTGATAGCGAGATTTTGGTGCTCAAACCATGCTTCCCACTGTTACAGATAGTCCTTCGCTTTGACTGATATCCTGGTTAAATGATCAGAATTCTGGCATCTGTGATGGACACTTGTTGACCGTGTACGGCCAGTACAGGGGTCTTCAACAGGGGGCAAGAAGGTGCTCCCCCCCTGGAATCTGGTGGTATAGATTTTTATTCATTACTAAATTCTCATGCAACTGTAGCGATGAGGGCAGTAATTCTACAAAACCAGCAGATTTAGCATAGCTGCTCGCTGCAGGAAAAACGGTTTCCACGGCTGCACAATAATGTGTCAGATTAGATTTTTGATTAGATTAGATTAGTTTTTAGTTCCATAGATCCGTGCGGAGGAAATCCTCGTGGATGTGGAACATGTGAATTTTTTTAAATTTTTTTAAGCTGAAATAACAATACTAATAGTATTTTTCTATTAAAAAATTCGTCGATGGAGTAGAAGGAGTTGTCCACTAGTAAGTCTTTCAGGCTCCTTCTAAACTGATCTTTATTTGTAACTAAACTTTTTATGTTTGCTGGCAAATTATTGAAGATGAGTGTTCCTGAGTAGTGGACCCCTTTTTGAACTAAAGTAAGTGCTTTTAAGTCCTTGTGCAGATAATTTTTGTTCCTGGAATTGAACGTATGAACTGAGCTGTTTGTTGGAAAAAGAGATATATTACACTCCTGGAAATTGAAATAAGAACACCGTGAATTCATTGTCCCAGGAAGGGGAAACTTTATTGACACATTCCTGCGGTCAGATACATCACATGATCACACTGACAGAACCACAGGCACATAGACACAGGCAACAGAGCATGCACAATGTCGGCACTAGTACAGTGTATATCCACCTTTCGCAGCAATGTAGGCTGCTATTCTCCCATGGAGACGATCGTAGAGATGCTGGATGTAGTCCTGTGGAACGGCTTGCCATGCCATTTCCACCTGGCGCCTCAGTTGGACCAGCGTTCGTGCTGGACGTGCAGACCGCGTGAGACGACGCTTCATCCAGTCCCAAACATGCTCAATGGGGGACAGATCCGGAGATCTTGCTGGCCAGGGTAGTTGACTTACACCTTCTAGAGCACGTTGGGTGGCACGGGATACATGCGGACGTGCATTGTCCTGTTGGAACAGCAAGTTCCCTTGCCGGTCTAGGAATGGTAGAACGATGGGTTCGATGACGGTTTGGATGTACCGTGCACTATTCAGTGTCCCCTCGACGATCACCAGTGGTGTACGGCCAGTGTAGGAGATCGCTCCCCACACCATGATGCCGGGTGTTGGCCCTGTGTGCCTCGGTCGTATGCAGTCCTGATTGTGGCGCTCACCTGCACGGCGCCAAACACGCATACGACCATCATTGGCACCAAGGCAGAAGCGACTCTCATCGCTGAAGACGACACGTCTCCATTTGTCCCTCCATTCACGCCTGTCGCGACACCACTGGAAGCGGGCTGCACGATGTTGGGGCGTGAGCGGAAGACGGCCTAACGGTGTGCGGGACCGTAGCCCAGCTTCATGGAGACGGTTTGCGAATGGTCCTCGCCGATACCCCAGGAGCAACAGTGCCCCTAATTTGCTGGGCTGTGGCGGTGCGGTCCCCTACGGCACTGCATAGGATCCTACGGTCTTGGCGTGCATCCGTGCGTCGCTGCGGTCCGGTCCCAGGTCGACGGGCACGTGCACCTTCCGCCGACCACTGGCGACAACATCGATGTACTGTGGAGCCCTCACGCCCCACGTGTTGAGCAATTCGGCGGTACGTCCACCCGGCCTCCCGCATGCCCACTATACGCCCTCGCTCAAAGTCCGTCAACTGCACATACGGTTCACGTCCACGCTGTCGCGGCATGCTACCAGTGTTAAAGACTGCGATGGAGCTCCGTATGCCACGGCAAAGTGGCTGACACTGACGGCGGCGGTGCACAAATGCTGCGCAGCTAGCGCCATTCGACGCCAATACCGCGGTTCCTGGTGTGTCCGCTGTGCCGTGCGTGTGATCATTGCTTGTACAGCCCTCTCGCAGTGTCCGGAGCAAGTATGGTGGGTCTGACACACCGGTGTCAATGTGTTCTTTTTTCCATTTCCAGGAGTGTATTTAGGACAAATTTCATTAAGGAGTAAATATACTGAGAGGCAGTAGTTAGTATACCCAGTTCTTTGAAGAAGTTTCTACAGGACGTCCGTGAATTTACTTTATAAATAATACGTATTACACGCTTTTGGACTCTGAAAACTTTTGTTTGACTTGAAGAGTTACCCCAAAATATTATACCATATGACATTATGGAATGAAAGTAGGCAAAGTATGCAAGCTTTTTCATTTTTATGTCTCCTATGTCTGCTAACACTCGAATTGCAAATACAGATTTGTTAAGGCGTTTCTGCAGTTCTGTGGTGTGCTCCTCCCAACTGAATTTATTATCAAGTTGTAATCCCAGGATTTTAAGACTGTCAACCTCGTCTATCTGCTCTTCGTCATACTTTATGCATATGCTGGGTGGAAACCTCTGGGCGGGCAAGCACCACCTTTGTTAAATCGTAGGCTGTTAAAAATCGTTTCTCCTGGCCAGTTTAAGCGCTCTTGCGAAGGGTTAACCCAAATTCAATTAATCAAATGTTAGTCCTGAGATACATTTCATGCAAACAACACAAAGAAATTTGCTTTAAAGACACATTTGACTCAACATTAACTACGCCGGTCAAAATTAAATAACAGAAGGTATAAAAATAACGCATCAGGTCGATACACATCGTCAATTGTGGGGTTTTGTAATGAAACAGAGATGTAAACGGTATTAACACAGAAAAAGGCGTTTTTTGCGTCAGTTTCCTGTTTCTTCACTTTGAGGAGTATTTTTTGTTAGTTATTTTTGTCCAAGCGGATTGCACAATCATTCTGATTTTATTTTAATTTAAGATTTTTTAGATTTTTGTTGTGAACTTAACATTCTTGATACATGAGTAAAATATTTTGTTGTGAATAACGCTTTGGATATCCTAGCTTTAATCATAATAGTATACAATATTGGTCCCTGAATGAAAAACGTGATATTTATATTCGCGTTAATGATATAATCAGATGGGGTTTTTATATGCCGATAAAATATAGTTACCGTTTAGGTATAGAAGTAATCTACCGTAAAACAACGAGAGGATGCGATACAATGCATTTCGTGACCTTCTGTCAAATTTATTTCTTGCGGTGTGATATAATACCAAATTCACCGACGCATTTATATAAAAATGACAATTTTGGAATCTTACATGACTTGAATAAATTTCTGTGGACGTCCCCTAATAGCTAGCGAACTTCGGAAAAATCTCACGCAGACTTCTGAAATTCAGCATCAACAGAATTTGATTCATTTTTGAAGTCTCTAACTCAAGTGCATTGGGGACTAGTAACATTACAAAATGCAGTTCTGCGTAGTAGCTTAATGTTATTGGTTATGCAAGCGAATTAAGCGTGTGCGTCTTGTGATCAGAAAAGCCAGAAACCTATTCGCAAACCGACCCCGGGGCAGAGAGGTTAGCAGGCAGGTTAGAGCAGTGGGTGCGGGTTCCCTCCGCAGTATCATCCCGCCCGCGCCTGGTGGGTTCACAACTTGCGAACGCAGCAGCGCCACGGCCCCAAGTTGGGAGGCCCCGGGCTGGAAGATAATCCTGGCGGGGCACACGTGCCGGGCAGGGAGAAAGTTTATCATTGCCGCGCAGGGGGGCGGGGCCGGCTCGTAATGGGAGTGCTGGCAACTGGGAGGGCGCGTCCGCCGTCACGGAGCGCCAGATCGGGGCCACAGATGTGGCTGCGTCATCCTGACCGTACAGAGCTCTCCGACACGGGTTGAGGATACCGGCGCTGGACTTCCGTCCTACATGACAATGCAGTACTTCTTGGATTTATAATTTGTCGCCTCTACTTTCATTTCTTGTTTTGTTGAAGACCACTACAGTAATCTACTGGTGGCACTGTTTCTTGACGCACAGCTGGACTCCGTGAGTCACCTAACGGGCTGGGACAGACGGTACTTTTGATGCGTTTCTCAGTTTCCACCTTTATTATTCCAGTCATCAGAGGTGCATGGCTATAACGACTGTCGGCAAGTCTCTTATGGGCTTTAATTTCTCTGATTTCTCCGAGCGTGGGCATTTCGCGAAGTGTGTATGGGATGCAATAGGCTAGTGAAACAAGCAAATGAACAAAAACGAATAGCGTACACGATGTATTAAAAAAATAGAACAGATATATCCAGTTAAGTGTATAAGCAGAATGGAACACTTGACAAGGCAGAGTGTGATGTACATTAGAGGCATGCATTTAAATAAATCAGAAAAGAAGACTCAACCTAATAACCGAACAACAATACATACAACATTATAAACAATTATGGTATAATAACCATGTAAATGAAACGGAAATAGACAGCTTCCATGGAAATAAAGTTCCAGAAGTAGACCCTGTAATATTACATGTATTTGATACCGTATTAAGATCTATAAAAAAAAAGGTAATCATCTGGATTAGATGGAATTAATATGGAGCTTACTAAATACAGTGGTAAAAGATGGTGATATAATGGGCAAATTAAGAATTTTACATTTGCTGAATAAATGCTTGAGCCGGCCGGGTTGGCCGAGCGGTTCTAGGCGCTACAGTCTGGAAGCGCGAGACCGCTACGGTCGCAGGTTCGAATTCTGCCTCGGGCATGAATGTGTGTTATGTCCTTAGGTTAGTTAGATTTAAGTAGTTCTAAGTTCTAGGGGACTGATGACCTCATAGTGCTCAGAGCCATTTGAACCGACCAATAAATACTTGAAAAAATGCCAAATACCTGCCATTGCCAAATGCCATTGGCTAACAGACCTAGTCAAAAATTTATTCAAAAGAGGAGGTCGCAAAAATTGTGAAAATTGTCGAGGGATTCCTCTCACGAATGCAGGATACAAGAACTATTGAAATAATAAAACACAGATTGAAAACAACTGCAAATCGTCGGTCAGAAGAAGAGGAAAGTGAATTAAGAAATTGGAGATCGTTTATGGACAATGTCTGCACCGTTAGATAAATAATAGAGTAAAGAAGAGAAAAGAATTTGGTAACACATCTCACTTCCATAGATATTGCCAAATACTAGAAACTGAGATGTATCCACCGCACCTAATTTTGGTAATGAGTATGTAGAAATGCTAATTTTATCGTAGAGACAGCCTCAACGTGTTTTGAGAATGAAAACATGATCCTAGTCGGCTGTAATCTGTTTACTATCCGTGGTATTTGCCAATTTGATCCGTGGATCGTTTTCAAGCACACGTCTTAAGCTTCAGGCTTCATTTCTTGTATTACTAATCGCTGGTACATGTAGTCAGATATAAATCTAACTCTGAAACGTATCTTACGACAACTGGCATGTAAATGGGTGGTTTTGGTGACTCCGCAATTTTATGTCCAGGGGTACTGCATACCGAAACTGATGTAAGACGTTTGTAGGATCAGTATTGTGGAATGAACCCCCATGAATGTTACAGCCAACGTGTAAGATATTAACATTCTGAATATTTACTGCATGTTCTGCTCCTCTTAAGCTTTATTTTCCAATTTCATCTCTCTTAAACCCTGAAACTGGGGCTCTGTTATCATCTAGCATGTAAATTACTCCACATCTGACACTGAGAGATTTATTATAATTAATGTTCAGTTTTTCTCTGTATCATCTTTTCGGTCATTCTTGATGTTGTATGACTCTGTCTCCCTCACAATGGGGTGGAAATAATGTCATCGTGTTCATAAGTACCATGTTTAAAGCAACTCTGCCCCGAATTTTCACATCATCTAACTTATTATGAAAGTAGAAGTCATGTAGGGTGGAACAAATAAAAGTGGCCTGGTGAGTAGAGTTCCAGGGTGCAAAGGAACAGAGAAGAGGGTAGGAAGTAAGTAACAACCTGACTATAGCAGATGTTGAAAGTGATCACCATTCATTTCTTGGCACCTTTAGGCCCTCGTCAGCAAGGTGCTGAAGGCGGAACGAAGAAAGACCGCTAGAGTTCCTACAGTCTCGTCCGAAATGGTCCACAGCGGTTCTTGAAGACTAAGAGGGTACACCTTAGACTTGAGGGCTCCCTACACACAGTAATCGCACACTGAGAGACCTGGTGACATGGGCGACCACTGCTGACAACTCTGTCAGGTGTGAGGATTGTGAAAATGTGCTCCAAGGTTCGTCCGGCTGTATGGGCAGTTACTCCATTCTATTACACGTAATTGTAGGTCTTTTCCTCTTCCGTTAATGCTGCCTCAAATGGTTTAGAAAGGTTGACAATGTAACACGCTGAAGTCAGTGTCTGATGAAAAAAGATGGGACCAATGATGCGGCGAGCAGACACTGCACACCAAATCCCAACTTTCTGATCATGCAATGATGTTTCGTGAAAGTTATGCGGATGCTGTGTTATATAGAACCTGTGATTATGTGAGTTGACATAATCAGGTGAAACTAGGCTTCATCAGACATAATGAACGGATCCACGTCGAAACCATTCATTGAACAGCTACTCACAAAACTGGAGGCACTGAGGAGCATCTGCTGGTTTTAATGCACGAACAGCAGACACTCGGTAGGGATGCATGTGCAGGTCCAGGTGGAGTACTCGTCAGCATGATCTACGTGATATGCCGGTGTCTTGATTTAATAGGACTCGCAGGCATTTTATGGTGAACTGCGGCCTGATTGTCTGGTTTGCGGGTGCTTTTCGGAATGTTTTTTGACTTGTTCGAAACAGATCCTGTCTGACGCCATTTTCGGACTAAGCGTTGTGTGGCATTCTTTGCTATCACTTTAACAGAATTAAAATTCTGAGAGAACAACTGACCTATCGTTTGCACGAGTATGTTGTCACGTAACTTTCCAGAACGAACACCTGCTGCTCCCCTTTGCACTGCTCCAGTCACGTTGACACAGCCCGCACGACGCTCTGAACGGTGTGGTTCATATGGCGAGCGAACACGTTGTGCGTGCATCACGGTGTGTGGCTATATGCGTATATTCATCTAATCACTCGTCCAGGTCACTTTTGCTTGCACCACGTTGCAGTTTCTCGTTTTAATATCTGGTGTGGAATTTTAGGTAAATAAGATGAGTAAGCCAGTTTCATAAGCACGATGAGGCAAATTTAGTGTACAGTTAATGAATGTGGATATAATGGACAACCATTGCATCTCACCTTGCCTGGAGATAGCGCCACTAACAGCTTGCCTGGCGATAGCGAGTGAATAAGAAAATCTCTCGTATGGTTTATGAAGGCTAGCTATAACATTGTGGGTTACATAAACGACGGCGATAGGGGCAGCAGAATCACCCTGTGTATGCAATGTGTTCCTGAGTTTCAGAATAAAACATGGGAAATAACATACCACATTTTCAACGCCCAGACGACTGAACACAGATTGGGGGAGCAGTTGATATACTAATAAAAAGAAGTATGAAACAATTTTGCCCAGAATAGTCTAAAGAGGTTATAAACAGGTGGTGTTCCGTACATGAAGCGTAAATATCGAATGATTCACAGTATTTTATCTAAGGAAGGACACTACAGTTAGTTCGATTCTGATGTATTTGACGGTAAGCTGACATGTTATAGTTTCTATGATAAATACAATTATACGTACGGCTAGTAGTCTACGGCTGCTTAGCTGAGTACAATCTGCATTCGGTGGTGCTGCGGCACGGACGTCCGTTTACGTCCCTGCCGCGGAAGTTCGGGCGCGCGCGGTTGTTTACGTATCCGGCGTACTCGCAGGTTTCGAAGACATCGATACAGAATGGCACATGCATACCGTAAGTCGACTTTCAATATTTGTTTTTTGAATGAACATGCCAGACCGAAAGCTTATGAAACTGAAAAGTTCCTACGAGACGTGTTAAACTTGACTACAACGAACTTATTGGAGTACACCTCTCCATAGTGTCGTCTACGTCAAACTGGTTAACGATGCTGTGTGTGTGACGAAATAAGAGATGCTAAACATGGACTCAAATTGTGCCACTCTGATGGACATGTTCGAGATCATGATGGACATGTTGATTATCACGCAGGACTGGGAAGAGTACTTAGCCACGTGGAGGAAAAAAGGTCCAATTTCACGACCTACCCCGTTCTCAATGAAGTCCGACAGATCAGTATAGAATTGACTGTAGACCCTACGTGTATACTCATACTTGTGCATAGTGGATGCAGAGCAATAGTCATCTACGACGGGCAACCGAAAACATGCTCTGGATGTGCGAAGGAGATCCACGTCCGTTCAGAATGTATGCAGGATGAGGATTCAGCAATGGCGAATCCGTGCCTTCGTCCAGGCTAACGCCCCTGACCCTAACGTATGTGGACGCGATTCGAAAAGATCCCATACCGAAGAATGACCAGCTCCAACATCCTGACAGTTTACGACTACCAACTTCTGCACAGACCGCCACCTGTGAAGAAACGACGCACACTTCTGCCACTCCAGCGTCGACGACGCCGTTAACCGACCGCAAAGGATCTGCAGGTGGAATGGTAATTGATTCGACGGTTGTGCCGACTGCTGCTTTCGTCCCTGAGCACCGGGAGTCACTTCCGCACTCGGACACGGAGACGCACACGCGCAAACAACGGTCGCCGAAGCGCCACAAGGCATGACGGCTAGCGCCGTCGGACACCTGCTTAATGCATTCCACGGCAGACGGACTTGCGTGTAAAGACGATACAGTGAATCTGGATGCGTAACGGGAGGTTCTCTCGCACACAGCAGGACGACGCGAATCACACGAGACAGGGGTTGAATACAGACCCACCGGACGGAGAAGCGCCGGTAGGAGTCCCTCCACCCACCGCAGTAACACCTCCGCCTTCGATTGACCCGGCGGGAGAAATACAACGAGAGATGGACCTCCAACACAGGCACTGTGCCGATGAATCCGATACTGATCCGCTGATCGACGACGTAGCCGCAATGGCGGGTGCGGCGTCCACCGAATGTTAACCACGTAGACGATGCAGACTGTCCCACAGACACCATCTCGCCGAGCAGCAACACACAGGTTAACACAAGCGTCCATGTGCGCTTTACGCACTGAGGAATAGCGGCAGGCGTTTCGAACAGCCTTTATTAACATTAACACAAGTAGAACGCCAGTCAAATTGCAATTATTACGAGACATACTGCTTGCGTCAGAGGTCGACATCCTCCTTCTGCTGGAAGAAAGCGTAGATAGCTTTCCCGATGTTTATGAGTACGATACGTATACATTACACCCACTACAGACGGCGGCAGCGGAACAGCGATACTTCGACGTCTCGGCATTGTAGCCGAAGACGTGGTGTACCTGCCGTCAGCGCGAGGACTGGCGCTCACAGTGCTAGGAGCGTGGATCGTTAACATATGCGCACCATAGGGGTCCGAGAGAAGGCGCGATCGATCCCGATTTCACGCAGAGGAGATTGTGCCACTTTTCTTAGGCCGGTATGAACATGTCTTATTTGGCACCGACACCAACTGCGTGCTCGCACTAAAGGATCAGCTCCCACGCTATAATTCATACCAGGAGCTACGGGAACTAATACAGGACATGAATGTAATCGATACTTGGGAGACGATACATGACGACAGACGCAGATATACTTACGTCACAAGTCACTCTGCAAGTCGCCTCGATCGAATTTACTTAACACGACATCTCGAATCTGCGAAACTCGATGCGGAATTGTGTCCCGTCACCTTTTGAGGTCACATAGCATACATATGCACGGTCTCTCTAAATCGTCAACGGGTAGAGGAGTCGCGGTGTTTGGAAATGGAATACAGCGCACCTCAGGGAACCTGAGTGCAGACGCTTAATCGAAGACACTTGGCACGTATGTGAACGACGCCTTCCGAAATATCCGACGACGTTGCAATGGTGGCTGGAATGCGTTAAGCCTGCATTGCGCCAAGCGTTAATTGCATATGGAAGGGAACAGGTGATGTGGAGGCACCACGCGACGGAATTTTATTTCACGATGCTTTCAGTGCAAGCGCTTTCTCAGGATTGGAGTGCTGCTGTAAAACGAGAGCAGGCCCAAATAATTTCCACAACGCGACGCCGTCTAGAATGTGTCGCAGTTCGCGGAAGAGCCTTTGAACGTGTCCGCGGAGAATCACCGTCGATGCATCACGTTGTCAGAGAAAAACAACGTGGCCGCAGAACCTAAATACAGACGGTTGTACTGCCGGATGGTCACCGTATGACAATGCAAAAGATTGCCAACACCTTTGTGGAACAATACGGTCTTCTCTATGCAGAAGCGGAAAACGATCAGGCGAACTTCCATGATGTCCCACGAACACTATCCGCATGCCTCGACGCGACGGCCGACCTAGAATTAATGGGGGTAGTCACAGACGACGATGTAATAGAAGCACTCGATAAGGGAGCGTCGAACAAGTCGCCGGGGCCCGACGAGCTTCCGTTACAGTTTTATCGTACATTTAAAGTTCTCACTACCTCGCGATGAACTGGCATGTACCGCAAATTGATATCTCCCAATATGCCTGTTCCACCGCCTTTGTGAAAAGAATGATCATTCCTATCCACAAATCATCCGGTGGCAGAGGAATGCAGGCCTACCGGCCACTGACCCTTCTTAATTGCGACTACAAGATTTACACCAGCATACTTGCAGCACGCTTTAAACGCGTACTGCGCCAAGTGATATCACTCGACCAAACCCTAGTAGGAGGGGATAGCAATATACACTCCTGGAAATTGAAATAAGAACACCGTGAATTCATTGTCCCAGGAAGGGGAAACTTTATTGACACATTCCTGGGGTCAGATACATCACATGATCACACTGACAGAACCACAGGCACATAGACACAGGCAACAGAGCATGCACAATGTCGGCACTAGTACAGTGTATATCCACCTTTCGCAGCAATGCAGGCTGCTATTCTCCCATGGAGACGATCGTAGAGATGCTGGATGTAGTCCTGTGGAACGGCTTGTCATGCCATTTCCACCTGGCGCCTCAGTTGGACCAGCGTTCGTGCTGGACGTGCAGACCGCGTGAGACGACGCTTCATCCAGTCCCAAACATGCTCAATGGGGGACAGATCCGGAGATCTTGCTGGCCAGGGTAGTTGACTTACACCTTCTAGAGCACGTTGGGTGGCACGAGATACATGCGGACGTGCATTGTCCTGTTGGAACAGCAAGTTCCCTTGCCGGTCTAGGAATGGTAGAACGATGGGTTCGATGACGGTTTGGATGTACCGTGCACTATTCAGTGTCCCCTCGACGATCACCAGTGGTGTACGGCCAGTGTAGGAGATCGCTCCCCACACCATGATGCCGGGTGTTGGCCCTGTGTGCCTCGGTCGTATGCAGTCCTGATTGTGGCGCTCACCTGCACGGCGCCAAACACGCATACAACCATCATTGGCACCAAGGCAGAAGCGACTCTCATCGCTGAAGACGACACGTCTCCATTCGTCCCTCCATTCACGCCTGTCGCGACACCACTGGAGGCGGGCTGCACGATGTTGGGGCGTGAGCGGAAGACGGCCTAACGGTGTGCTGGACCGTAGCCCAGCTTCATGGAGACGGTTGCGAATGGTCCTCGCCGATACCCCAGGAGCAACAGTGTCCCTAATTTGCTGGGAAGTGGCGGTGCGGTCCCCTACGGCACTGCGTAGGATCCTACGGTCTTGGCGTGCATCCGTGCGTCGCTGCGGTGCGGTCCCAGGTCGACGGGCACGTGCACCTTCCGCCGACCACTGGCGACAACATCGATGTACTGTGGAGACCTCACGCCCCACGTGTTGAGCAATTCGGCGGTACGTCCACCCGGCCTCCCGCATGCCCACTATACGCCCTCGCTCAAAGTCCGTCAACTGCACATACGGTTCACGTCCACGCTGTCGCGGCATGCTACCAGTGTTAAAGACTGCGATGGAGCTCCGTATGCCACGGCAAACTGGCTGACACTGACGGCGGCGGTGCACAAATGCTGCGCAGCTAGCGCCATTCGACGGCCAACACCGCGGTTCCTGGTGTGTCCGCTGTGCCGTGCGTGTGATCATTGCTTGTACAGCCCTCTCGCAGTGTCCGGAGCAAGTATGGTGGGTCTGGCACACCGGTGTCAATGTGTTCCTTTTTCCATTTCCAGGAGTGTACAAATGCCACTCAGCGACTATCGCGATGAAGTTTCGAGAGAGTTTTGTCACCGTAGTTATGAGACTAGACTGTTCCACGGCGCCTCATCCAGAGTGCTCATCGAAACTTTCTGGAAGATTAAAACTGTGTGCCGGACCGAGACTCGAACTTGGGACCTTTGCCTTTCGCGGGCAAGTGCTTTGCCAACTGAGCTACCCAAGCACGACTCACGCCCCGTACTCACAGTTTTAATTCCGCCAGTACCTCGTCTCCTACCTTCCAAACTTTACAGAAGCTCTCCTGCGAACCTTGCAGAACTAGCACTCCTGGAAGAAAGGATATTGTGGAGACATGGCTGAGCCACAGCGGGGGGGATGTTTCTAGAATGAAATTGTTCAGTTGGTAGAGCACATGCCCGCGAAAGGCGAAGGTCCCGAGTTCGAGTCTCGGTCCAGCACACAGTTTTAATCTGCCAGGAAGTTTCACATCAGCGCACACTCCGCTGTAGAGTGAAAATTTATTTCTACAGAGTGCTCATCAATGGACGCATGGTGGGGCCCATCATCATCTCACGATCGGCCAGACAAGGATGCCCGCTGTCGACGATACTGTATACCATCGCTGTCGAGCCGCTGCTCTGCGGGCTCCGGAATCGACTCTAAGAATGACTATAAGGCACAAGTTTATATGCAGACAATACGCGGATGGCCTAGTGTATTTAGTATGGTCGGGCGACAAGGCAAGAGCAGCTTTGCACGGGATGGTATGGCTACGGGAAGGAACATGGCAAAGTCGGGAGCGATAAACATCGGGAGTGGACTCCCGAACGGGAGTCTCGCACCATTACAGCCGATAAACAAGACGAAATGCGTGGGAATTATCATGACTACAGACGTTCGACGCACGGCAGCATTGAACTAAAAAAAAAGAAAGAAAAAAAATTCAAATGTGTGTGTGTGAGTGTGAAATCCTATGCGACTTAACTGCTAAGGTCATCAGTCCCTAAGCTTACACACTATTTAACCTAAATTATCCTAAGGACACACCCATGCCCAAGGGAGGACTCGAACCTCCGCCGGGAGCAGCCGCACAGTCCATGACTGCAGCGCCTTAGACCGCTCGGGGCTACAAACATCTTGTGCAAACAACTTGTGCGGGTGTCCGAAGTCACAGGTTAAGGGCTCTGGACATGATACAACGCGTCACTTTTGTCACCACTTATCTAGCTTCTCGAACCCCCCACCTGGCCCAAGTTCTTTCTATGCCGATGCTGTTGGCACGCCGTATCCTGGCGGCATTAGGATATTTTGTCAGCACAGGATTGCCTTTTAAGGTCGGATACGAAACCCTCACACTTCCAAGTAGTCGTGAAGGTCTTGGACTAGTCCACGTCATCGACCGAGCAGTGGCTATTTACGTAATCACGATAATAATGATGTGGACACTACACCAGACGAGTCTCTCGGGCACCTTGATAGACGAACTGGCTCCACCTTTCGTCTGGCACCGGTAGCGGTGGCTCACATCTCACCATCGCTTGTCCACATACGAATCTTTTTTGTGGAACACAGTAACGTGCATATGGAACTACCGACTACCAGGACGGCAACGGCACGTGATATATATCACGTCTTCACTCGACGATGGCCGAATAAAGCCGTAGAGAGGCGACAACTAACAGTAACATGGTCAGTGGTATGGCGTACAGTGCACCACGTACACCTTGACACGGGGAAGCACGCACTGTGGTATCAGGTAGTAAATGGGAAATACGTGACTCGTTCCAGGTTACACACAATTCATATGACGGATACGCCACTGTGTCCACAGTGCGATGACAGAGGAACATCGACTGATATGCAGACCTTCGGCGGGCGTGTGGTGTTTGGTCCAAAAAATGATTGCCTTCCTCCTTCGGGTGGTGCCGCAAGCAATAGAACCACGGATACTACTTCTCCAGATATGATATATTATCCCCGAACGAAGACCATCGCAGTGACATGGATTCGGGGTTTGCGCAAGAGAAAGGATGTTGGCAGATCTCCTAAATTCATATTATTTGATGCAGACTTAGTTTTTTCCAACTATGGTGCAGGGGAATAGTAGCCATAGACAATATTTTTATTCATTTTTCATTACTAGATGGGCATTCTGTTAGTAAAAGGGTGAATGGCCTTTCAGACCATGATGAACAAATTTTAACACTATAAGGCTTTTGTACTCAAACAAATGTCACTTATAGTTACAAACTAAGTAGAAGAGTTAATCCAACAGCAACAGGGAGTTTTTTAAATCTTGTCAAGGAACATGAGTGGCAGCATGTTTATAGTGCCGATAACATAGATGATAAGTACGAGGGTTGGAACTTAAATAGTGGCAACTATTTATTCACAATTGATACAAAAGAGTTACATGTTTGCATCTGTTACTGTTCTTCAGAGTAGTCACCAGCGTTGTGTAGGACCCGTTGCCAGCGATGTGGAAGGCGGTGCGAATGGAGCGGTCTAAAGTTATGGTGATTCTCGTGTACGACTGTGATGGTGTTATCCTAACGCATTACGTTCCTCCACGGTAGGCCGGCGGTGCACAGTATTACTGTTCGTTTTTGGACCATCATCTGCGACCAGTTTTGCGAAAGAAGCGGCGACACTTTCTGCGCACCCCACCCATCATTTTGCACGACAGCGGGCTCATACAGCGCAAGCTGTGGCTGCTCTGTTCGGTCGATGGGACTGGGAAGTACCGTACCATCCACCATACTTCCCGGACTTAAGTCCTTATGACTTTGATTTGATTCCGAAGATGAAGGAACCACTTCGTGGCATTCTCTTCAGAGCTGTCCCCTCCATTCGCACCATCAACAGAACAGACTCTGCTAACGCTATACTACGCCTTCCACATCGCTGGCAACGCTATACTACGCCTTCTACATCGTCTCCCACATCGCTGCCACCTACCTGGTGTCCAGTACTGCAAATACACAGCCATTAGGCCATGGAAGGGACTTCCGATATGCAAGCAGCAGTCCTGCTCGTCACAACCTCGATTGACAGGGGAAGGGGGCTCGCCGATCTTCCGTGATTGAAAAATCGATCTGCCATACAACATAAGCGCTGGGCGCCTGTGTTACCGTTTCTGCGTCAACCCAAGTACCGGCTATATGCTTGGACTGTCCTTCATGTTCCTGCTGAGTCTTCCGAGTACATGCCATCTCAAAACTGACAACAGGGGGGTGCATATTTTTGTGCTGAGCCTAATTGCAGCATCACTTATTGAGAGCCTGTCGCTGTGGCGGAGTCGTTCTAGGCACTTCAGTCCGGAACCGCGCTGCTGCTACGGTCGCAGGTTCGAATCCTGCCTCGGGCATCGATGTTTGTGATGTCCTTAGGTTAGTTAGGTTTAAGTAGTTCTAAGTTCTAGGGGACTGATGACCACAGCAGTTAAGTCCCATAGTGCTCAGAGCCATTTGAACCATTTTTGAACCACGTGGCCGTCCACAGTCCGGTCTTCTTCCGACAGTACCACACCAGCCAAAAATCCTGTACAGTGGCTACATTCCTGCCAAACCTTTCTGCAGTATAGCAGAAGGAACACCCAGCTTCTGCTAGCCCAATTGCACGACCTCGTTCAAACACAGTGAGGTGTTGACAATGGCGTCCTTGTCGCCTTAAGGACATTATTGACTAACATCAGCTCACCATCTCCAATTCAAAAGGCAACTAACGCTGACGACTGCTACAGCGTGTATTAAATGCAAACCTTCTTATGCGACTGGTGCGAACTGGAACAGACATCACCTTTCAAATGTAGAAACATGTCTACTAACTTTCGTTTATGTCACACAATTCCTTCTTGGCGCTGAGATTCCCGTCAGCGTATGTTTTCAATGTGTACGAGAATAGCATTACAGCATTTTACCAGTTTCTTATTTGTAGTTCGGAATTGTTGAAGTGAAAGTATGTAAGTGTGACTTTAAGATACTGAACGATTTACGTTCAGTGTGAGAAAAACAATTACGAACAATGCACAATTTCTAATGTGTGGGAATTCTAGAAATTCTTAGAGAAGTGAAACTCTATTTAGCATAGAGGGAAGAAGATCGGGTAACATTAACGCACTCGAATACAGAACATTGTAGTTATGGTCATCAGTTTAATTAACCATTACGCATTTTAGGCCCCTATTGGAGAAGTTCTCACCTGGACTGGAATAAATAGTGTTTGATTGTCCAGGATCAGTAGCATGTGGATCTAGTCAGTGGAAGAACATTTAATATACACCTCCAGAAAGCCAGAACGTCACAATGTGCTGCACAGATTTTACGACGAATACTTTTATGGTGATGTATATCTCTGAAATGTAATTTGTGGAAAGTTACGCGAAAGTAAAATAAAAATAAGTGACCCAAACAAATTACTAAGAGGATTTTTGTTTTCATTTTATGATCGGTCAGGAAATGGAAACCACAGTGAAAACAAAAATGTTCAACATTTAAATTACACTTTCCAGCTACTTCTCTACATAGTCGCCACTCCGGCTTAGACATTTGTCGTAGCGTTGTACCAACTTTCCGATACACTCGTCACAGAAGGCCAATTCTCTATACAGCACTGCAGTCCCTTGTCTGTGTCAAAATGCTGTTCTCATAGCTAGCGCTTTATGTGAGCAAAGCGATGAAAATTAGAGGGCTCCATGTCCGGGCTGTATGGCGAGTGACCAAACACTTCCTGCGAATACGTTGCAGGGGCGTCTTTGTTGCAGCAGCAGTGTGCGGCCGAGCATTATTACAAAGAAGGACAATGACTGATGACAACACTCCTCTTCGCTTGTTCTGAATCGCTCATCGTAGGCGATTTTCTCAAATCGCCTGATCCAGTCGCTGAATAACAGCGTGTCATGTGTGACAGAGACGTCAGGTGTGCAGCATGAAATTAGGCGGAATCCTTCAGCACGAAGAAACAGAATGACAGTGCATACGTCACACTTTGCGCAAGACTGTTGTTTAGGTTTCTTTATGTGCTAACGTTTGCTGAGAAGTGAAAAAATGTGAAGCGATAGACGGGCACATTAGAGCACTGCACAGCAATTCTTCGTGAAGCTTCACCGGCGTTACTATCCAGAGCGACCTCAAGTGGAATGACCACATAAAACAGATAATGGGAAAAGCAGATACCGGACTCAGATTCATCGGAAGAACCTTAAGGAAATGTAACTCATCCACGAAAGACGTGGCTTATAAGGTGTTTGTTCACCCAATTCTTGAGCATTGTTCATCTGTCTGGGATCCCTATCAGGTAGGACTGATAGAGAGAGAAGATCCAACGAAAAGCGGCGCGTTTCGTCGTTTAGCTGGCGAGAGAGCGTTGCGCAGATGCTAAACAAACTCCACTGGCAGACGTTACAACAGAGGCGTTGTGCATCACGGAGTGATTTACTATTGAAATTTCGGGACAGCACTTTTCAGGAGGAGTCGGACAACATATTACTCACCCCCCCCCCCCCCCCCACATACATCTCGCGTATTGACCACGAGGAGAAAATTCTAGAAATTAGAGCCAGTACAGAGGCTTACCGACAGTCATCCTTCCCACGACTATTCGCGAGTGAAACAGGGTTGGAGGGATCAGATAGTGGTACCGAAAGTACCCTTCGCCGCACACCATTAGGTGGCTTGCGATGTATGATGTAGGTGTAGATGTAGATTTTCACTGTGGTTTTGATTTCGCGACCGATTGGACTTGGAAAAAATAGCCACAGTACTATAAGAGAACATATCATACATTTTGTTGTTATTAAAATTCTAAACATGCCGTTGGCAGAAAGTTATATTTTTCCTGGGAGGAAGAGATAGCAACATAAGACAGTTGTATTTTTGCTGGGAAGGGGTTATAGCAACAAACTATGAGGGTGGTTTGGTAGGTCTCGTATATTTCCATGAAAGAATGGAACATTTTCGTTGTACTTTCATGGTTTGTAAGATTGATTATTCCAAGGATCATATAAAGAATTTCAACAATTTACAGCGTACAGTTCATTGTTGAGAACCGTCAGAAATGATCAGCGATTGAAAATGGAGAAAACCAAGATCTGTGACGGCCGGTGTGGCCGAGCGGTTCTAGGAGCTTCAGTCTGGTGTCCTTAGGTTAGTTAGGTATAAGTAGTTCTAAGTACTAGGGGACTGATGACTTCAGATGTTAAGTCACATAGTGCTCAGAGCCATTGGAACCACTGTCACTAAACATTTTCATTCGAAGGATTGGACTGCGGCACAAGTCAAAATAGAATTAGGTGAAGTCCACATAGAATCTGAACCTCCACTGAAGACTATTTACTTTTGGGTTAATTAATTGAAACGTGGTGGGACAAGCACCGAAGTCAAAGCGCGCTCCGGCCATCCAAATGAGATCACCACAAAGGAAACCACTGACAAAATCCATGACACAGTAACGTAAGATCGCTAAATAAAAATTATTATATTGTTGAGGCTTTAGGCATCTCAACTGAGTGCATAATATGCTGCACAGGGTATTGGCTTTGAAGAAGCTGTGTGCCGAGGTTGCTCACAGTCGAGCTATGTTTAATCGCAATCTGCAAGATTTTTTGCAGCGATTTGTGACTGCTGGTGGAACCTGGATCCATCGTTACATACCAGAGTCAAAACGGCGGTCAAAACAATGGGCAAAGACTGGTGAAAGTGCACAGAAGAAGGTAAAGACCATTTTGTCAGCTGGTAAGGAGATGGCCACAGATATTTGGGATTTCCAAGGCATAATCCTCATAGATTTCTTGGAAACAGGTATAACCATAACTGGACCGTGTTATGCTTCATTGTTGATCGTTTGAAACTTGCGTTGCCTGAGAAAAGACCAAGGTTGGTCTGCGAAATGTGCGCTTTCACCAGGATAATGCACCATCCTACAAATAACAATGGTGAAAGTACATGAAATGGGCTTTGAATTAGTTCCTCATCTACCCTGTTCAGCAGACCTAGCTCCAGGTGACTTTATCCTGGTCCCTAAGGGGAAACTTTGGTTTGTTGGGAAGAAATTTTCATGAAATGAGGAAAAATGATGATGAAGCTCCAGGATCTCTGGACCTAGTGTATATCTCTCAAAGGAGATTATGTCGAGAAGTACTGGTAGTTGTTTACAATAAACATTTTTGTTGCCTTTTTTATCAGAGTTATCAAACCACCGTCGTATGATTCCCGCCCTTCCACCGTCCTCTTTCAGATCAGAATTCCGGATGCGCACTTGCACTTGGCAGTGAGACTTACGTAAAGGTACTTTCAGATAGGCCATACTTCTCAGAAATTTTTGACCGCAGTAGTGTTGCTGTCAATAGTGCTCAGTGTGACTGTAAAAGACGACAAAAATTTACTGGTGTGGATGGGCAGTATTGCTGATATTGCAGGTAGTTGCCGATGTATTGTCGAGGGGTTGCCATGTTGTCCACCAAGGGTGGAGAATATTTCGTATTGTAGGGCAATATCTCTTTCTGTCCTTCCCTCTCGCTCTCAGTTTTGTTTCCTATTGCTCTCATCGACAGCGTTGCAATCATATGCCTCAGCGAAAGCAGTATCTTCTCGCTTTCGTTCAAACGTTTGCGCCGCGCGGCATTAGCCGAGCGGTCTTGTCAGAGAGCCGCTTGGCCTCTGTAATAAAAAACTTGAGCTGAAGGATCAACAAACGAACTTGAACGGATGTCATGAAACGTCCGCAATGACCAATCACAACGATCGACAAAAAAAAAAAAAAAAGCGGTCTTGGGCGCTGCAGTCATGGACTGTGCGGCTGGGCCCGGCGGAGGTTCGAGTCCTCCCTATGGCATGGATGTATGTATTTGTCCTTAGGATAATTTAGGTTAAGTAGTGTGTAAGCTTAGGGACTGATGACCTTAGCAGTTAAGTCCCATAAGATTTCACACACAATTGAACATTTTGTTCAAACTTTTGCGCGTACATACAGTGCTTTGTTTCGTAGTTTGTTGCCGCGAAATTGTTGTCTACTCTATAGCAGTGGAGAAATGAAGAAACCGGAAAACTAGAATTTTGATAAAGACTATTCATCTACGACCAGAACTATGGGACGTCGAAAGTAATGTTTAAAAAGATCGCAGTGCGAAAAGGATATTTAGGTAGTTGTGGCCGATGAATTCGGAATCAAGTTTGACGAAGCACATAAAATATCTCTATGTCTTCGGCCCTATGCCAAATGCGAGGTAAAGAAGTTGCGTTACACCAATGGAAGCTCAGGTGCTTTTTCATCCACCTGATTTCCATTTGATGCTATTAGTTTCGTATTATCTCGCGTCGTACCTGAATCAGGAATTAATAGTGTAAACAGTGTCTGTGCTGATGAGCAAAAATAAAATAAAAATTATATTCTTATTTAAAATTTCCCTTGAAGTTATCTTTCAGTCCTTCTACGAAAACAATGCGGTACATGCTTCTGGTACCATGTGAGTTACTGAAATATATGCACTTTAAAAAGGAGCATCAAACTACTCTACGAATCAGCGAAGTGTGATCGCGAGTCGTGCTGTAACTCGTATACAGTCTCTCATATTTGTATAGGTTTTAGCAATTCTCGGTTCAGTTTCTTGGACGAGATATTCGATAACGTTTTCAGACACTCTAGCAAAATTATGGAACAGATAAGTATCCTACATCAGATCAGGAGTTAAATTATCTGATTTGTCCTGTCTACTTACAAATGAACGCGTCCATAAAAGCCGGATTCCTCGTCTTCTTCTTTCTAATAACTTTATTACTTGTGTGGTCTGAAAGCAGTTGAGCCGAACTCACTTCCTGTAGCTCGCGTTCGTCCATTTTGTAGCAATAGTGTGGCCCCGTGCAAACAGTTCTGGCCTGGAAATGTATTGCCGCAAATAGTGTCGGCCAACAGTGGCTAGTGGGTGCAGTTCGTGTGGCCGTAATGTTGCCCGACAACATTGTCGGTATAAGTTGTCATCAATAGGAAATTTTTATGGCGGATCTAAAAGTACCTTAAGAATTCGTGGAACGACTGGATACGTTCCGTCCCGCGAGCTTGCGGCGCCTCCCCGCGTGGCGGCCGTTAGGTAAGAAGTAAGTAAATAGAGGCGACACGGGGTTCCGGGCTGCGGCGCCGCCTTCCGGCCGGCGACTTCCTGTGGGCCTGGCCGCTCACCGCCCGCTCTGTTTGTCAGGCGCTGCGGGCGCGATCGAAACTTGGCATCGCGCTGCTGTTATTCTGCAAAGGTTGCACGCGACGGGACAAGGAAACGGGGAGAATTGCCAGGAATTGATGGCAGGAAATAAAAAAGGGAGGGAAAAGTC
Organism: Schistocerca cancellata; assembly: GCF_023864275.1. NCBI lineage: Eukaryota > Metazoa > Arthropoda > Insecta > Orthoptera > Acrididae > Schistocerca > Schistocerca cancellata. The sequence continues at coordinate 467,049,556 of NC_064631.1, read as the reverse complement.
ACTCGGGCTTTTTGTACCTGGGTCGGGCGGCGGCGCACGAATTGCCAGGAAATTGGATGGAGCGTCGGCGGAGGAGCAGGAGGCGGATAGTGAGAAAGAGAGAGAGAAAGAGAGAGGGAGAGGGGGAGGGTGATAGAGAGGAGAGGGAGGGGAGTGGCCCGGACGCGGGGGCCGCTGCCGACCGACCGACGCGGGGGTGGCGGTGGTGGTGGCGGCTGTCATCTCGAGATTATCGCCCGCGATAACGCGGCCGGCGCTCTCCATTTATTGCCTCTCTGCTCATCACTGCTGCTGCGTTAGAAGAAGCCGGCACTGGCTGTGGCAGCGTCGTTAGAAACACTCGCAGCAGTTACGGCTGCTCTAACTTTGTTTCACGAACAGCATCGCCGCTGCTTCCCATCGCCAGCCCCTCTCTCTTCCATTTTATCACTGAAACAGCTCTTTCGGAGTGACGGACCTGTCGCAAACCGAGCGAACCCATCTACACTACTGGCCATTAAAACTGCTACACCAAGAAGAAATGCAAATGATAAACGGGTATTCATAGGACAAATATATTATTCTAGAACTGACAAGTGATTACATTTTCACGCAATTTCGGTGCATAGATCCTGAGAAATCAGTACACAGAACAACCACCTCTGGCCGTAATAACGGCCTTGGTACGCCTGGGCATTGACTCAAACAGAGCTTGGATGGCGTGTACATGCAGCTTCAACACGGTACCACAGTTCATTAAGAGTAGTGACTGGCGTATTGTGACGAGCTAGTTGCTCGGCCACCATTGACCAGACGTTTTCAATTGGTGAGAGATCTGGAGAATGTGTTGGCCAGGGCAGCAGTCCAACATTTTCTGTATCCAGAAAAGCCCGTACAGGAACTGTAACATGCGGTCTTGCATTATCCTGCTGAAATGTAGGGTTTCGCAGGGATCGAATGAAGGGTAGAGCCACGGGTCGTAACACACATGAAATGTAACGTCCACTGTTCAAAGTGCTGTCAATGCGAACAAGAGGTGACCGAGACGTGTAACCAGTGGCACCCCATACCATCACGCCGGGTGATATGCCAGTATGGCGATGACGAATACACGCTTCCAATGTGCGTTCACCGCGATGTCGCCAAAGACGGATGTGACCGTCATGATGCTGTAAACAGAAACTGGATTCATCCGAAAAAATGACGTTCTGCCATTCGAGCACCCAGGTTCGTCGTTGAGTATACAATCGCAGGCGCTCCTGTCTCTGATGCAGCGTCAAGGGTAACCGCAGCCATCGTCTCCGAGCTGATAGTCCATGCTGCTGCAAACGTCGTCGAACTGCTCGTGCAGTTGGTTGTTGTCTTGCAAACGTCCCCATCTGTTGACTCAGGGATCGAGATGTGGCTGCACGATCCGTTGCAGCCATGTGGATAAGATGCCTCTCATCTCGACTGCTAGTGATACGAGGCCGTTGGGATTCAGCACGGCGTTTCGTATTACTCTCCTAAACCCATCGATTCCATATTCTGCTAACAGTCATTGGATCTCGACCAACACGAGCAGCAATGCCGCGATACGATAAACCGCAATCGCGATAGACTACAATCCGGCCTTTATCAAAGACGGAAACGTGATGGTACTCATTTCTCCTCCTTACACGAGGCATTACCACAACATTTCACCAGGCAACGCCGGTCAACTGCTGTTTGAGTATGAGAAATCGGTTGGAAACTTTCCTCATGTCAGCACGTCGTAGGTGTCGCCACCAGTGCCTACCCTGTGTGATTGCTCAGAAAAGCTAATCATTTGCATATCACAGCATCTTCTTCCTGTCGGTTAAATTTCGCGTCTGTAGCACGTCATCTTCGTGGTGTAGCAATTTTAATGGCCAGTAGCGTATTTGTTACAATTAAAATGTCAGTCTACAGATAAATCGTTCTGGGATAACAACGTAAACCACGAACATAATCTTACAACACACGCTGAGTTCAAAGATTGTGATCATCGTTTGGTTTAGAAGGTGTAGCAGTAAGTGTGTTTGCAGACTAGATTATGGGAACTGCACAACTGATGAGCACGCGGATCAGGACACACACTACCGCATTGACTGTGAGCAATGCAAAATGCCGTTGCGACAAAATTTTCGATTCCAAAATTACCTCTATAGATAAAGTGATTGTTGTTCCGTCAATGAAACTCACAATAACATTATTTCGTTGCAGATGGTAAGCTATACACTGAGGTGACTAAAGACCACATTTGGCCCTGCGTAGTGCAGCAACTCTACGTAGCATGCACTCATCAAATCGTTAGAAGTCTCTTGCAGAAATGCTGCCTCTATAGGCGTCCACATCGCAAAAGTGTTGCCGGTGAAAAATTTTGAGCACGAACTGATCTCTCGAGTATGTCCCAAAAATGTTCGATAGGATTCATGTCTGGAGGTCTGGGTGGCCAAACCACTCGCTGGAACTGTCCGGAATGTTCTTCAAATCAATCTCGCCACTGTGGCCCGGTGACATGGCGCATTGTCATCCATAAAAAATCCATCGTTGTTTGGCAACATGACATCCATCGAATGGCTGCAAATGGAAAGGATTCGGGCCATTCCATGTAAACATTGCCCACACCATTATGGAGCCACTACTGGGTTGCACAGTGCCTTATTGACAATTTGGGTCCTTGGCTTCGCGGGGTCTACACCATATTCGAACCCTACCATCAGTTCTCACCAACTGAAATCGGGACCCATCTGACCAGGCCACGTTTTTCCAGCCGTCTAGGGTCCAACCCATATGGCCACGAGCCCAGAAGACGCGCTGCAAGCGATGTCATGCTGTTAACAAAGGCACTCGTGTCGGTGGTTTCTGCCATTGCCCACTGACGTCACATTTCGCCACACAGTCCTAACGGGTACATTCGTTGTACTTCCCGCATTCATTTCTGCTGTTATCTCACGCAGTGTTGCTTGTCTGTTAACACTGACTACGCAAACGCCACTGCTCTCTGTCGTTAAGTGAAGGCTGCCGACCACTGCGTTGTCCATAGTGAGAGGTAACGCCAGAAATGTGGTATTCTCGGCACACTTTTGACACTGTGGATCGAGCAATATTGAATTCCCAAATGTTTCTGAAATGGAATGACCCATGCGTCTAGCTCCAACTACCATTCAGCGTTCACAGTCCGTCAATTACCACTGCGAGAGTGTAATCACGTCGGAATCTTTTAACATGAATCACCTGAGTACAAATAACAGCTCTGCCAATGAACTGCCCCTTTGTACCTAGTGTAAGAGATTCTGCCACCATCTGAATACATGCACATCGCTATCCCATGACTTAGGTCACCTAGTCTACAATATTGTAAAAAGCGTCATATTCAAACTAACATTCTACAAATTAAGGTAAAGATCATAACAGAGATAAAATGTTGTTAGTCGAAATTTCGTCACAATAATTACTATTTAAAACATGCTTGCATTTTATAAAATAACATGTAAGGAATCATTGATGATGGCGCAAAGATACTGAAACATGTTTAGGCAATAAAAAGACTAATTTTTGTAAATAAAACCTTCTAGATCGCTTAATAAATTTATTTATTTCGCTGTTGTGGCTACTGCCATCATGAGGTACCAAAAAGGTGAGAACTTGCAAAACAAGGTTGAGTGTCAGTATTAAAAACCTATGTCTAATAGTGACGTAACAAACGACGAAATTTTATACGCAATCTATACGGTTTCATCCGCATACTGTTCACCATGACCGTTGACTCATACAGGAATTTTTTTGCTTCATTTATAAATTAAAAGGAACCGTTGTTTGAATAATAGATGGACATGAGTCTGCATAAAAACTATCAACTGCCGCAAGCCAGAAAAACGTAAGCCTCTCCATGAGTATTGCGTCAGGGCTCGTTCATTTCTCCTATTCTCCTACACCTACTTCAGATAACAGTTCAGCCAAAAACGTCTACCTTTTAAAAAAAAAATTCAGTCCACCTACGTCGATAGGCTTCTTGATGTCCACCCGCTTCTCTCTGTAAGAAAAGATGGTAATTCAGTTGCTGAAGAGTAGCTTCGAAGAAACACCGACAAACACCTACCAGGGACCGCTTAAATCCAGCTCGGTGACCGTTTTTACAAGGTCGTAAGAAAATATCGGGCGTTCAGTGTTCTACCTATTTACGTAGACAAGGTTTAAAGTTAAATTAATTCTGATTTGTTGCCCGCTGAAGCCAAATAAATGGCTATCAAGTCCTGCAGTAGTACCGGAAAATATTATCGATGTAACTTCACTTTTATTCTGTTCTACTACAATTCTACACACGCAAAGCAATCAGAATTACACAGTCAACCCGAGTATAATTCATCTAAACAATTATTGACACATAGCTGTTTTCGAGTTGCTACATTCACTCGTTCAGTGGTCTTCTTGCAACGAAGTTTTCACTATAATGTTCTGTAAATTTTACGTAGCACGCTACGTAGATTTGGTAACCGATCCGAAATTTCATGCGAAAATAGCTACCAAACTACTCAAATGATCCAAACTGTAGTCATTTCACTATAATAAAATACTGGACTGATAAATTTCTACATCTTAATCGAACTTTACGTAGAGCTGCTCCACATGTAACTAGCCTGTAAGACCGCTACGAAACGACTCCTCCATACACTAACCAGAAACACAAAGCCGCATTCTAAGTGCAGGAAATACTTGATTCTCATTTGCTGATAAAATACGTAAAAAATACCTTACGACTGCTAAAAACTTTCCCGCGCACACTTTTACGTGATTTCCAACAAAATAAACATCCACACTTCACGTAAGTGCTTCATATACAGGGTGTTTCAAAAAGAATATAAGTATTACAAAGTATTATTTTGTCCAAACTATCGATCACTGCACCTCGTCTCGGCTATTGTAGAAACGAATACATAGTCTAGTTTATATTAATAGCAGCTAGATGTCAGTTGTCTTTTGTTTTGCTTGGTAACCGTCATATGTTTAAAATGGCTACTCCGCAGCAGAAATCATTTTATGTTCTCGAGTTTTCGAAGTGCAATTCCGTGGTTACTGTGCAAAGACGTTGCATGTTGAGGTACAAAACTGATCCTCCGAATGGGTGGAGCATTCGCAGATGATATCTACAGTTCTTAGATACGGGATGTGTATGTAAAGGAAAGAGTCCTTGGCGCCCTCATGTTCCCCTTAGAAAATGTTGCACGAATTGAAACTGCTCCGCAACGTAGTCCTTCAAAATCAACTCGTCGTGCCGGTCGGGAGTTACATCTGCCTACAACAATAATTTTGCATGTTTTGAGACGTCCGTTCGTTATGAAGCCGTACAAATTATAGCTGGTACAAGCTCTGCGTCCTGATGACAAACACAAATGTGTGGCATTTTGTAACAAGATTATTGATGCTGTTGACAATGATAACACTTTCACCCAACGCATCGTGTTGTGATGAAGCGACTTTCTATGTTAGTGGTCAGATAAACAAACACAATGTTCGAATTTGGGGCCTACAGCACCCACATGCAGTCGTTGAACATGTACGAGATTCGCCCCAAGTCAATGTGTTTTGTGCGATATCCCGATCATCTGTTTACGCGCCATTCTTCTTTGATGGATACACGGTTAACGGTCAGCAGTATCTCGCTATGTTACTAAACTGGTTGTTTCCGAGGCTGCACGAAGACAACTTCATTTTTCAACAAGACGGGGCGCCCCGTCACTGGAGTCGCCAAGTGCGTGAATATCTGAATGAACCTCTACCGAACCGTTGGATTGGTCGTCAAGGAGCTGGCGACTTAGCGTGTCTCAGCTGGGCTCCACGGTCACCGGATTTGACACCCTCTTGCTTCTTCCTGTGGGGTTTCCTAACAGACAACGTTTACGTACCACCACTCCCACAGAACCGGATCCGCACTGCCATAACATCAGTGACAAAGGAAATGCTTGCCCGAGTATGTGAGGAATTTGTGTATCGATGTGATATTGTTCGTGTCGCTGATGGAGGAGATATTAAACATCTGTAGTCTGAACTTGAGAGGTTCTTAAACTTGTGTGAACTTTCATATTCGTATGTTTTAAAGTTTAATAAATATGTGCATTCGAAATATGTATTTTCTGATTGAAACACCTATATTATCTCACCTCTTTCAAATTACTCACATAACAAAATTTATTTAAATAATATTTTTGAAGTAATTTCTTTTACGTCAGCACGTTAATGTAATTAAAAGTAAAAGTCCTAGCTCAACAGTTTCTGTAAACTGCGATGTCCATATATACATCGCTCACAGATGCTTGTTACATTAGAAAAACACGGTTCAGAGTAGCACATCTGTTCACATAGCCTGGACATATTCAAAACAGTGAAAATCCACTTTATACGCCGTTGAAAACGAATTTTCTCTGTTTAGAATATGCGCAGCTTATTAAACAGCTGTGTTACTGTGTTTTTGTTCTGTAAACTAGTGTTTTAAAAGCAGCTTCATATAAAGTTAAAAGCACTTTATTACAATCCCTAACAAAGAAACTTATTACTGTTTTAAGTAAACTTTTGTATTTCTAAAGTATTTAGATAATGGTATGAATTTTTAACAGTATAATTCTATTAGCGACACAAGACTGTACAGGAAGTGTGAAATAAATTAGATAAGAATTAATAATATGTATTTAGATTCATGTGGATCATATTTGGATCATACGCTAGGCTTATCCAGTGCATGGGCGTACAGTATCAGCTGCTCCCTGCTACACGACATGACAATCTCTAAAATCGCGTGCATCACTGCAGGGGTAAAGATAACCAGGATTATCTTATCTGCTACTTTACAGTATCAGCATGTGTTCCGAACACATCAGTCATGCATAAACTTTCCACCTTCTCCCTCAGTGCTACGGGGGACGGAAACGAAGTTGATTCGATGTTTCTGTACTCCAGATTGACTTCTTCCAAAGTAAATACGTACACAGGGACTTTCCAACCAGATTTCCGATTGGGTAGGCAGGCAGGAAGCTAGCATGTTATCCTGTACACAGTCGTCTGCGGGCATTGAAGTAATACCTGCTGTACCCAAGGAGATAGTAATAGGACCGATGCCGATTATACAGAGCAGACAGTAAGCAGACTGGACCAAAAAATTGACACCAAGTACATCACACCAAAAACGTGTAACATCGAGTCCAGCCTAAATAACGGCGTCAGTTCAGCGGGAAAGAGAGTGAAAAAAGTTTTCAGTTATGTTGTAAGCAACTGAAGCCACTCATTGCCAATTAGATCACGCAGAGTTACCAGGTTTGGCAGATTTTGATAGCTACGTTTCACTTGGCGTTACAAACAGTCTCAGATGTTTTCTATTGGATTTATAGATCAGTCGAGGTACGACACACAAGGAAAGTATGTGTTCAGTCCTGAAAATACGACTGTTGTCGGTTATCTTACCACAGACGAGTACCCCCAGCGTTCTCTTCGTAAAGGAGTAGGAGAAAGAGCGGCAGTTGATCACCTAGAATGTTGAGATAAACATCACGGTTCATACTCACGGTAACGTGAACGAGTGGGTCAAGTCATGGTGCGAAATATATCCCCAAAACATCACAAAACGTCATAGAACCACCTCTGGCTTGAACTACACCCCCCGCACACTGTGAGGTAAACGCTGCACTCGACACACTACACTGTTTTGAAAGACGATTCATCGTGACTCATCAGACCACACACCTCGCCTCCAGTAAGCTACTGTGTGGTTTCTTTGTTTTTTTGGCGATGAAGACGTGCAGTTTCATATGGTGCTATGATAAATGGGGTTTTACGAGCAACCTAACTACAAATGACCACTGCAAACAGTCCTCATCGCAATGTCCTCTCGGAAACTGGTTGACAAGGAGTTGCATTCACAGACAGTAGCAGTTATGGAGGTTCTGCTATCCACATCAGACCGGATTAAAACGGACATCGGTTATATACGAACTAGGGCAATGGGTAGTTACAAGGTTATTAGACTAGTGAAATAGTATAACAGAAATGTTGATAAATGTGCTGGCAGACACTCGAAGAAGTGTGCTGTACATCTCTCAAGACCGTGCTAAGAAAACTTAAAGAATTATCTGTGTGTGTATGAAATCTTATGGGACTTAACTGCTAAGGTCATCATTCCCTAAACTTACACACTACTTAACCTAAATTATCCTAATGACAAATACACACACCCATGCCCGAGGGAGGACTCGAACCTCCGCCGGGATTAGCGACACAGTCCATGACTGCAGCGCCCTAAACCGCTCGGCTAATTATCTGTCAGGGCAGAAACTACATATATTTTTTGGTGTCAGTGTCAAACAATGACCCAGCGAGGTGGCGCAGTGGTTAGCACACTGGACTCGCATTCGGGAGGACGACGGTTCAGTTCCGGGTGCGGCCACCCTGATTTAGGTTTCCCGTGATTTCCCTAAATCGTTCCAGGCAAATGCCGGAATGTTTCCTTTGTAGGGGTACGGCCGACTTCCTTCCCTAATCCGATGAGACCGATGACCTCGCTGTTTGGTCTCTTCCCCAAAACAATCCAACCTATCAAACAATGTCATTGTCAATGAAGCAGTTTTGTCAGTAAAGTTCACAGGAAACGAAAATTTCTAATCACATGCGACACGAGGCTTACAGCTAAGCTACGGCAAATTACGGAGGACTTATTAACTGCGTTTCGGCGCACAAAGATGAATTTTTCAAAGCAGTCATCCAGTAAATCGACGCCAACGCATGACTTGCTGTATGAAGGAAGGCTGCAGGTTAAAAAAGTAGTGAAATATAAGCAGAAGAAAAAGCGAAATAATAAAAATCGCTCATGACTGTCAGGAAGCGGTAAAATCAGTTTGGGGATGACGAACTGCTTGCATCAAATCGGACCCAGGAGTCCCATTTTCTTGTCCAGCGATTATTTGTCTAGCAGAGGTAGTTCTGGGAAAATAGGCAAATTACAATTCACCTAGAGGCAGACATTCTGCCCATGGTTCATATGTGAACAGAACGGGAAATAACCTTGATATGTACGTAATTCCAATATTTTGTTAGTAACAGGATCTCAGTATATTTGTAATTCATTAATTTGAGTTTCTGTGTCTCAAATAATATTTTTGTATAAAGTCCGTCTTCTTATTTATTGCGTAGCTACCAGTTTCGGCGCTTTAATGCGAAGTCTTCAGGCCTTAGTCGATGCTGAAGGGCTTATCGCGATCCATATGTATACTGCATCAGTGACCAACATAAATGGTTTACGCAGAGTATCTGTAACTGTGATATGCTGACGTATATATGGATCGTGATAACCCCTTCAACATCAACTAGGACCGAAGATGGCGCTTTGAAGCACCGAAACTGGGAGCTACGCAAAAATAAGACCATAAGGACGGCTACAGGTGTTTCATTTTCTTACAATAGGCTGTGACCCCAAAACCTCCATTCAAAAGGATGGACATACATAATATTTTTTTTAGTGACTAGTTTCGAGATTTTCGTTTATTTTCAAACCATTACCTACATAAGAGTACACAAACTTACCAGCAAAAAATGAAACACAAATATTGTGTTCACAGATTTATTGCACTGCTGTAATCTGTGCCCACAAAAGTTTGTATTTCATGTGTTGTTAATACACTATGTGATCAAATGTATCCGGACACCTGGCTCAAAATGATTTACAAGTTTGTGGCGCCCTCCATCGGTGATGCTTGAATTCAATATGATGTAGGCCCACTCTTAACCTTGATGACAGCTTCCACTCTCGCACGCATAGATTTAGTTAGGTTCTGGAAGGTTTCTTGGCGATGGCAGCCCATTCTTCACGGAATGATGCACTGAGGAGAGGTATCGATGTCGGTCGGTGAGGCCTCGCACGATGTCGGCGTTCCAAAACGTCCCTAAGGTCTTCTATCGGGTTCAGGTCAGGACTCTGTGCAGGCCAGTATATTACAGGGATGTAATTGTCGTGTAACCACTCCGCCACTGACCGTACATTATGAACAGTTGTCCGATCGTGTTGAAACATGCAAACACCATTCCAGAATTGCTCTTCAGCAGTGGGAAGCAAGAAGGTGCATAAAACATCAATGTAGGTCTGTGCTGTGGTAGATAGTGCCATGCAAAACAACAAGGGGTGCAAGTCCCCTCCATGAAAAAACACGACCACACCATAACACCAACGCCTCCGAATTTTACTGTTGGCACTACACACGTGGCAGATGACGTTCACCGGGCATTCGCCATACCCACATCCTGCCATCGGATCGTCACATTGTGTAACGTGATTCGTCACTCCACATAACGTTTTTCCTCTGTTCAATCGTCCAATGTTTGCGCTCCTTACACCAAGCGAGGCATCTTTTGGCATTTACCGGCGTGATGTATGGCTTATGAGCAGCCGCTCGACCATGATAACCAAGTTTTCTCACCTCCTGCCTAACTGTCATAGTACTTGCAGTGGATCCTGATGCAGTTTGGAATTCCTGTGTGATGATCTGGATAGATGTCTGCCTATTACTCATTACGACCCTCTTCAAATGTCGGCGGTCTCTGTCAGTCAATAGACAGGTCGGCCTGTACGCTTTTGTTCTGTACATGTCCCCTCACGTTTTCACTTCACTATCTTATTGTAAACAATGGACTTAGGGAGTTTAGCAGTGTGGAAATCTCGCGTACAGACGTATGACAGAAGTGATACCCAATCACCCGATCACGTTAAAGTCAGTGAGTTCCGCGGAGCGCCCCATTCTGCTCTCTCACGATGTCTAATGACTACTGTCGTCGCTGAAATGTAGTACCTGGCAGTAGGTGGCAGCACAATGCACCTAATATGAAAAAGTAAGTTTCTGGGGGTGTGCGGATTCTTTTGATCACATAGTGTAAAATTGTATCTTCTAACACGGTAATGGTTTGAGAATGAACAAAAAGTTCGAAACTAGTCACTAATAAAAATATCATTTGCAGCTCTAACGGAAACCTAGATTGATAAGTTGCCTTTATATGTGTTATACTCTAGAAAATACGCTCTGCCATGCACTCCACAGTGATTGTCTGCAAATGTTCTTGTTTGAAGAGTACGAAAGTAGTTGTAAATATTCTCGTTTCAGGCAATTTGTGTGTAACGTTATACGGTACAGGGTGTTTCAAAAAGAAAGAACAGATTTCAGTTGTCCGTTACAGACAAAACTATGAAAGATAGAAACATACTTCGCTTGTCACTGGATACAGGAAGGTTCAAAGTTTTATGTTCCCATAGACTTTACATCGTCCACAGAACATAAGCATCAAGCGTTGCTCGAGAAACATGTAAACGGTAGTCCATTTGATTCCACACACGAATCAACAGGTTTCTGTTTATGAAATTGACAGCTTCAGCTTTCTCATCTCTTGAAGAGTAACTGCCACAGCTGGGATAAAGACTCTGTCTTTTATTTATCCGCACTGAAAAAAAATTCGCAAGGTGTGACGTCTGGTGATCTGGGAGGTCAAAAACAATCAACAAGATCTTAATATGCAGTTCTTCTAGTCCTACGTTATGGGATGGTTGTATGAAGATAATGCCGCACCTCAAGGTGATAGGGAGACAGGGCGCCGTCATGCATAAAAATGAAATCATTGGAATATTCGTGAAGTTGGGGGAAGTACCAATTTAGCAGCATGTCCAGGTATGACATTCCTGTCACAGTTTCATCCGAAAAAAAGAAAGGTCCATAAACTTTGTGACAGAAACGCCGCAAAACACATTGCGTTTCGCGTTCGACGACGATGCCAGGATTTTGTGACCCCCAAATTATTACGTTATGGTAGTTTACTTTAGCTGATAGATGAAACGTCGATTCACGCAAAAAAGATGGTTCATTTGGAAGAAAGTGTCCTCTGCCATATCCTGGAGAACTGAAATGCCAAGTTGGGACCTTCTGTTATGGTCGCCGAGACGCAGTTGCTGCAGTAACTGAAACTTGTAAGGCTTGATATGCAGGAGAGTCGTTTCAGAATATGCCACAGCATTGTTTGGGAAACTTAAAGTTTGTGGCCTGTCCGTCTTGTGGGCTTCCGAGGACACCATATGAATTCTTCTCCGATATACTCGACATTTATTCAGATGTCCGTGGCCGGCAAGCGCTCTTCTCTTTCACATGCTAACTTCCAATAATGTTGCTCGCCAGTCATAAATCTACTTTTTCAGAGGTGGCTTCTTGGCGAATCGCCGGAGGAATTCACGTTACACTTGAACAATGGACTGACTTCGTGCAAATTCCAACACACAAAGTGATCTATCTTGCGGTGCAGTCATAACAGCGCAGCCGTCTACTTATGCAAATTCTTTGACTGCTGGCAGTAAAAAAGAAGTTCTACAGTATTAACGGTATGTTCTTCAACACTAATCGTGATTCTCTCTATTTATCCTCGCTCGTTGTTCACGCTCATCCGTAACGGATTCACGACTTCATACCGAAACGAATGCTACATCGCGCTGTTCACCTTATAACGGTGGCTTTGATTTAAGGGGAGGGAGGATGCTATTGTAATTTATGTAACTGTACTTCTGTTACTATGGATGGTAGTTAAAAACGGACGGGTTTCAGGTTTGATATGTATGTGTTAACAGTGTCTGTGCTCCTCATAGTAAACAACATCTCCAGTAATTTCGCCACCGTGCAAAATGTAAAAGAGAGGAAGATATCTCAGATTTATTTCTGATTCTAACGTGCTTGTTTCACGGAATTAACAGTGTTTACCAATTAATAGCTTGCCACTAATCCTGGTGCAAACTGTCGTCTATCTTGATTCCGAAGACTGGTTTAAATGCAGCTCTCCTCGCGAGTCTGTTCTGTGCAGTCCAGTTCTGCGTAACTGCTCCAAACCACATCATCTTGAACTTTCCTACTGCAGTCAAGACTTTGTCTCTCTCTACAATTTTTATCTCACATACTTCCTTCCATTACCAAATTGACGACGCTTTGATGCCTCTCAACAGATCCCTTCTTTTGGTCCATTAGTGCAACAGTTTTATTTTTCTCCCGATTCGTTTCAGTACCTCCTCATTAATTACCTGATCTACCCATTTAATCCTCAGCATTCTTCTGTAGCTTATATGTTCTTGATTTCTGAACTATATATTGTCCACATTTCACTTCCCTGCAAGGTGTCATTCCAGAAAACACCTACAGAAAATAGTTTGCAACACACAAAATTATATTTCAAGCAAAATTCTCTGCACCAGATACACTATTCTTTCTGCCGCCAATCCGCATTTTATATTCTCTCCACTTCAGGCATCGATACTTATTTTACTCACAAACAACAAAGCTCACCAAGTACTTTTCAAAAAATGGCTCAAATGGCTCTGAGCACTATGGGACTCAACTGCTGAGGTCATTAGTCCCCTAGAACTTAGAACTAGTTAAACCTAACTAACCTAAGGACATCACAAACATCCATGCCCGAGGCAGGATTCGAACCTGCGACCGTAGCGGTCTTGCGGTTCCAGACTGCAGCGCCTTTAACCGCACGGCCACTTCGGCCGGAACCAAGTAGTTTTATTGTCTCAATTCCTTATGTTATTCCCTCCGCATCCCCTGGCTTGATTCAGTTGCATTCCATTACTCTCCTGTTGTTGAAATTCATCTTATAATCTGTTTTCAAGGCTATTCATTCTATTCAACTAATCTTCCAGATCCTTTAGGCATTTCACAGAACTAGCAAAGTACTGTATTTCTTCCATCTGAACTTTAGTTCCCTTTCTATATTTCTCCTTGGCTTCCCTTATTTTTGTCCAATACAAAGACTGAATAATATACGGGATATGTTACAGCCCTTTCTCACTCACTTCTCAACTAGTGCTTTCCTTTAACGTTCTTCGACACTTTTAGCTGTACCCTGATTTCCACATAAATTGTAGATAAGCTCGCTGTATCTGATCCCTGCCACTTTCAGGAATTCAAAGAGTGTGTTCTAGGCAGTACTAAGTCTACAAATACTGATAACATAATTTTGCCATTCTTCAGTGTGTCGTCTAAGGTATATCATAGGGCAGTATTGCCTCGTATGTTCCTACATTTCTTCAGAACCCTAACTGATCTTCCCCGAGGCGGACTACCGAATTGTTGATTCGATAATATTCGCACTTAATCGCAGTTTTTGTTTTGTTTTGTTTTAGAACTGGAATTATTAAACTCTCCTCGAAGGCTGAGGGAATTTGGCCTTTCTCATACATTTTGCATACCAAATGGAATAGCTCTGTCATGGCTGGGTATCCCAAAGCTTTCAATAATTCTGAGGGAATGTCGACTACTGCAGTTGCCTTCTATCGACTTAGGTCTTCCAGCGCTCTGTGACATTCTTCTTGTAGTACCATATCTCCCATCTCATTTCTTTCTACCTCCTTTTTCTTTCCAAAATACTGTCTTCAGCTTTCAGACCTTCAAAATGTGTAGCGTAGAGCAGTCAGAAAATCTGGAAAGGAAAATGTGGGAGCTCAGTCTATATATAGTACGAATTTGTGTCGTGATGTCTACATCTACATTTATATCTCCATCCACCTTTGCGTCTAAGGTAAAGGATGATATTTTCGTATACTGGTAATCTCGTGACTTTTTTTTTTATGCCTCACTGCGACTACCCCTGCAGGAGAGGCAACGCGTGACTTGGGACACCATTACTGACAGCACATGGTATTGTTGACTTACCTGCAAACTCTCAGTCGAGAGAGAAAAGCGTATAACGAAATTACTACCTTAAAATACTTTCTTCGCGTATTTCACATCAGAATATACCAAAAGAAAAGACAAAATATCGAAAATATCAGCGAAGTGTGCACTAGCGCGCCTGTATAAGTTTTATTTTCGTGATACAGGTAATTTTGTGATCAATTTTGTTAACTTCGGCTTGAAGATTCTTGGGACATCGTTGTTGGCAGATATGTTGACCTAGCTGCACTTAACTAATCATGTTACATATATCACTTTACACATATCACTGAATTACCTACCCATGTCATGAAATTACATACCAATGTCTGTGGTATTTGATAATCGTTTAAAATTCAACTTGTAACATAAAAATTGTTATATTTCTATTTGTAGTTTATCCCGCCAGTGGGATATGTCACTATGACTGGATAAAATGCTTTCATGTTAGAGAGTAACAAAATATTGTAAATCTGTCACGAATATGTCTCCTTCACCTCATACTCCGCGTTCCACTTTACGATGGGTAGCATACTACTGTCACTTCCCCACTTCGTCGGCCACTGTGGCCGAGCGGTTCTAGATGCTTCAGTCTGGAACCGCGCGAACGCTACGGTCGCAGGTTCGAATTGTGCCTCGGGCATGGATGTGTGTGATGTTCTTAGGTTAGTTAGGTTTAAGTAGTTCTAACTTCTAGGGGACTGATGACCTCAGATGTTAAGTCCTATAGTGCTCAGAGCCATTTGAACCATTTTGAACTTCCCCACTTCCCTGTTCCAGTCGCAAATGGTTCTACATCTACATCTACATTTATACTCCGCAAGCCACCCAACGGTGTGTGGCGGAGGGCACTTTACGTGCCACTGTCATTATCTCCCTTTCCTGTTCCAGTCGCGTATGGTTCGCGGGAAGAACGACTGTCTGAAAGCCTCTGTGCGCGCTCTAATCTCTCTAATTTTACATTCGTGATCTCCTCGGGAGGTATAAGTAGGGGGAAGCAATATATTCGATACCTCATCCAGAAACGCACCCTCTCGAAACCTGGCGAGCAAGCTACACCGCGATGCAGAGCGCCTCTCTTGCAGAGTCTGCCACTTGAGTTTGTTAAACATCTCCGTAACGCTATCACGGTTACCAAATAACCCTGTGACGAAACGCGCCGCTCTTCTTTGGATCTTCTCTATGTCCTCCGTCAACCCGATCTGGTACGGATCCCACACTGATGAGCAATACTCAAGTATAGGTCGAACGAGTGTTTTGTAAGCCACCTCCTTTGTTGATGGACTACATTTTCTAAGGACTCTCCCAATGAATCTCAACCTGGTACCCGCCTTACCAACAATTAATTTTATATGATCATTCCACTTCAAATCGTTCCGCACGCATACTCCCAGATATTTTACAGAAGTAACTGCTACCAGTGTTTGTTCCGCTATCATATAATCATACAATAAAGGATCCTTCTTTCTGTGTATTCGCAATACATTACATTTGTCTATGTTAAGGGTCAGTTGCCACTCCCTGCACCAAGTGCCTATCCGCTGCAGATCTTCCTGCATTTCGCTACAATTTTCTAATGCTGCAACTTCTCTGTATACTACAGCATCATCCGCGAAAAGCCGCATGGAACTTCCGACACTATCTACTAGGTCATTTATATATATTGTGAAAAGCAATGGTCCCATAACACTCCCCTGTGGCACGCCAGAGGTTACTTTAATGTCTGTAGACGTCTCTCCGTTGATAACAACATGCTGTGTTCTGTTCGCTAAAAACTCTTCAATCCAGCCACACAGCTGGTCTGATATTCCGTAGGCTCTTACTTTGTTTATCAGGCGACAGTGCGGAACTGTATCGAACGCCTTCCGGAAGTCAAGAAAAATAGCATCTACCTGGGAGCCTGTATCTAATATTTTCTGGGTCTCATGAACAAATAAAGCGAGTTGGGTCTCACACGATCGCTGTTTCCGGAATCCATGTTGATTCCTACATAGTAGATTCTGAGTTTCCAAAAACGACATGATACTCGAGCAAAAGACATGTTCTAAAATTCTACAACAGATCGACGTCAGAGATATAGGTCTATAGTTTTGCGCATCTGCTCGACGACCCTTCCTGAAGACTGGGACTACCTGTGCTCTTTTCCAATCATTTGGAACCTTCTGTTCCTCTAGAGACTTGCGGTACACGGCTGTTAGAAGGGGGGCAAGTTCTTTCGCGTACTCTGTGTAGAATCGAATTGGTATCCCGTCAGGTCCAGTGGACTTCCCTCTGTTGAGTGATTCCAGTTGCTTTTCTATTCCTTGGACACTTATTTCGATGTCAGCCATTTTTTCGTTGGTGCGAGGATTTAGAGAAGGAACTGCAGTGCAGTCTTCCTCTGTGAAACAGCTTTGAAAAAAGGTGTTTAGTATTTCAGCTTTACGCTTGTCATCCTCTGTTTCAATGCCATCATCATCCCGGAGTGTCTGGACATGATGTTTCGAGCCACTTACTGATTTAACGTAAGACCAGAACTTCCTAGGATTTTCTGTCAAGTCGGTACCTAGTATTTTACTTTCGAATTCACTGAACGCTTCACGCATAGCCCTCCTTACGCTAACTTTGACATCGTTTAGCTTCTGTTTGTCTGAGAGGTTTTGGCTGCGTTTAAACTTGGAGTGAAGCTCTCTTTGCTTTCGCAGTAGTTTTCTAACTTTGTTGTTGTACCACGGTGGGTTTTTCCCGTCCCTCACAGTTTTACTCGGCACGTACCTGTCTAAAACGCATTTTACGATTGTCTTGAACTTTTTCCATAAACACTCAACATTGTCAGCGTCGGAACAGAAATTTTCGTTTTGATCTGTTAGGTAGTCTGAAATCTGCCTTCTATTACTCTTGCTAAACAGATAAACCTTCCTCCCTTTTTTTATATTCCTATTAACTTCCATATTCAGGGATGCTGCAACGGCCTTATGATCACTGATTCCCTGTTCTGCACTTACAGAGTCGAAAAGTTCAGGTCTGTTTGTTATCAGTAGGTCCAAGATGTTATCTCCACGAGTCGGTTCTCTGTTTAATTGCTCGAGGTAATTTTCGGATAGTGCACTCAGTATAATGTCACTCGATGCTCTGTCCCTACCACCCGTCCTAAACATCTGAGTGTCCCAGTCTATATCTGGTAAATTGAAATCTCCACCTAAGACCATAACATGCTGAGAAAATTTATGTGAAATGTATTCCAAATTTTCTCTCAGTTGTTCTGCCACTAATGCTGCTGAGTCGGGGGGTCGGTAAAAGGAGCCAATTATTAACCTAGCTCGGTTGTTGAGTGTAACCTCCACCCATAATAATTCACAGGAACTATCCACTTCTACTTCACTACAGGATAAACTACTACTAACAGCGACGAACACTCCACCACCGGTTGCATGCAATCTATCCTTTCTAAACACCGTTTGTGCCTTTGTAAAAATTTCGGCAGAATTTATCTCTGGCTTCAGCCAGCTTTCTGTACCTATAACGATTTCAGCTTCGGTGCTTTCTATCAGCGCTTGAAGTTCCGGTACTTTACCAACACAGCTTCGACAGTTTACAATTACAATACCGATTGCTGCTTGGTCCCCGCATGTCCTGACTTTGCCCCGCACCCGTTGAGGCTGTTGCCCTTTCTGCACTTGCCCGAGGCCATCTAACCTAAAAAACCGCCCAGCCCACGCCACACAACCCCTGCTACCCGTGTAGCCGCTTGTTGCGTGTAGTGGACTCCTGACCTATCCAGCGGAACCCGAAACCCCACCACCCTATGGCGCAAGTCGAGGAATCTGCAGCCCACATGGTCGCAGAACCGTCTCAGCCTCTGATTCAGACCCTCCACTCGGCTCTGTACCAAAGGTCCGCAGTCAGTCCTGTCGACGATGCTGCAGATGGTGAGCTCTGCTTTCATCCCGCTAGCGAGACTGGCAGTCTTCACCAAATCAGATAGCCGCCGGAAGCCAGAGAGGATTTCCTCCGATCCATAGCGACACACATCATTGGTGCCGACATGAGCGACCACCTGCAGATGGGTGCACCCTGTACCCTTCATGGCATCCGGAAGGACCCTTTCCACATCTGGAATGACTCCCCCCGGTATGCACACGGAGTGCACTTTGGTTTTCTTCCCCTCCCTTGCTGCCATATCCCTAAGGGGCCCCATTACGCGCCTGACGTTGGAGCTCCCAACTACCAGTAAGCCCACCCTCTGCGACTGCCCGGATCTTGCAGACTGAGGGGCAACCTCTGGAACAGGACAAGCAGCCATGTCAGGCCGAAGATCAGTATCAGCCTGAGACAGAGCCTGAAACCGGTTCGTCAGACAAACTGGAGAGGCCTTCCGTTCAGCCCTCCGGAATGTCTTTCGCCCCCTGCCACACCTTGAGACGACCTCCCACTCTACCACAGGTGAGGGATCAGCCTCAATGCGGGCAGTATCCCGGGCAACCACAGTCGTAGTCCGATCGGGGGATGCGTGGGACGAGCTAGCCGTCCCCGACAAACCCCCATCCGGACCCCCACAGTGATGCCCATTGGCAACAGCCTCAAGCTGTGTGACCGAAGCCAACACTGCCTGAAGCTGGGAGCGAAGGGATGCCAACTCAGCCTGCATCCGAACACAGCAGTTGCAGTCCCTATCCATGCTAAAAACTGTTGTGCAAAGAACGTCTGAACTAATCTACAGAGAGCGCAAACAAAACGACACAAAATTGAAACGGTTATTAAAATACAAGATTGCCTAGTAAATGCAGTAATGCTGCCACTTGTGCACTGCTGACACACTGCTCGGCGGCGGAAGGAGACTACGCGATTTCACACTATTCGAGTACTAAAACGCGATGCTACAACTCTCAAATACTATAATACGCCCGAAATTTATGAATTAAACAATGCAAGTACCAAAAACACGCAAAGAAATTAAGAATTAAACTATGTAACAAATGAGTGAGCTAGGAGTATACGACTTGCTGCTGCAGCTGCTTATCCAACGGCGGCAGGGAGCACACTGACTGACCAACCGACACTGGCCGTTCAAAACAAAAAAAGATGACAGACGACTACGCGAATTTACACTATTCAGGTACTAAAACGCGATGCTACAACTCTCAAATACTATAATACGCCCGAAATTTATGAATTAAACAATGCAAGTACCAAAAACACGCAAAGAAATTAAGAATTAAACTATGTAACAAATGAGTGAGCTAGGAGTATACGACTTGCTGCTGCAGCTGCTTATCCAACGGCGGCAGGGAGCACACTGACTGTGACCAACCGACACTGGCCGTTCAAAACAAAAAAAGATGACAGACGACTACGCGAATTTACACTATTCAGGTACTAAAACGCGATGCTACAACTCTCAAATACTATAATACGCCCGAAATTTATGAATTAAACAATGCAAGTACCAAAAACACGCAAAGAAATTAAGAATTAAACTATGTAACAAATGAGTGAGCTAGGAGTATACGACTTGCTGCTGCAGCTGCTTATCCAACGGCGGCAGGGAGCACACTGACTGTGACCAACCGACACTGGCCGTTCAAAACAAAAAAAGATGACAGACGACTACGCGAATTTACACTATTCAGGTACTAAAACGCGATGCTACAACTCTCAAATACTATAATACGCCCGAAATTTATGAATTAAACAATGCAAGTACCAAAAACACGCAAAGAAATTAAGAATTAAACTATGTAACAAATGAGTGAGCTAGGAGTATACGACTTGCTGCTGCAGCTGCTTATCCAACGGCGGCAGGGAGTTCATGGGAAGATCGAGTATTGGTAAGTGTCCGAGTGAGCTCTGAACTCACTAACTTTACCTTCATGATGTTCTTGCTAGGCATGCGTAGGAGGAAGTAATGTATTCTCTTCTAAGAACGTACGATCTCAGAATTTTAACTGTAAACGACACCATGATGCACTACATCTCTCTATCAGTGCCTGCCACTAGAGTTACCTATGCATTTCCGTGATTCTTTGCCGCTTACTAAATAAACCTGTAACCAAATGCGCTGCTCTTCTTTGAATCTTCTCTGTTTCCTATGTCAGTCCTATCTGTTGCCGATCACGGATTGTGAAAAGAAAATAGGAGTTGTTGTCAAATGTAGGAGGATATCAACAGGCTCAAAAATCATATAAACGAATGATTCGCTGTTAATAGGAATGTAGGGCACATAGAGAGCTATTGTGAACAGTTCAGTGAAATAATTCTTGTCATAATCAAAACCAAATCACCACAAACAATTATAGTTGAAGTATTTATAAGCCGAGGTCAAAAGCAAAAACTGACGAGATAGAGACGGTAATCTGAAGGAAATGAACGAGTAATTCAGTATGTTAAAGGGGATGAAAATCTAATGATCATGGTGAACTGGCACGTTATAAAAGGGGAAGAAAATGTAGGTAATGTTACGAAAGAATATGCGCTAGACAGTACTAATGAGAAAGTGGAAAATTCTTTAATTCAGCAATAAATTTCAGATAGTAATAGCGAATACACGGTTCCAAGTCTGCTTCCTCCTCTTGTGATGTTTGAAAAGGCTAGGCGACATAGGAAGTATCAGATACATCGTAGTAAGACAGAAATTCCGAATCACTCAAGTTGTGCTGATAAACATAGAATAACAAAACAGCTACGAAGGAATTCTAGGAAACAGAAGAAATCATAGAAAAAGGAATAAAATACAAAAGATAGGAATACAGCTAGACAAGTCAATTATGAAGTGAATAGAAAGGAAAGTAGAGCAAAATGGCTATCCAGAAAAAGTGAAGAAGTCGAATCAGATGTTGAGCTTTGTTGTACTCAAACTAGGAAGGAATCGGCCACATTCCTGTGAAATTTATAAAATCATCGTGGGAACAAAACCAAAGGGTAGGTGTGTTTAATCTATGGCCGTTGGACATTCGGAATATTATTATCCACACAGTCCAGAAGACACGAAGGGCATAAAAATGCGAGAACTATCGTACAATTATTATAACAGATCCTGAACCTAAACTGCTGACAAGTATAATACACAGAGAAACCGGAAAGAAAACAGAGCGTGTTAGATGACAATCAGTTTGTCTCCATGATAAGTAAAGGTATTGGAGACATTATTGTAACGCTTCGTTTGGTAAGTATCGAAGCACTCACATACGATTTTTCGAGCTAAGAAAGTGTTAGAGAATGTAAAATGGTCCAAATGTTAAAATCCTATAATATATAGAGCGATAATCTAAAATAGGTGCGAAAACCAAAAGGGAACAAAAAATAAGGAAGTTCAACGAGATCGTTAGAGACGGAGTACAAGCTCAAATTATGGAAGGTTCAAATGGTTCAAATAGCTCTGAGCACTATGCAACTTAACTTCTGAGGTCATCAGTCGCCTAGAACTTAGAACTAATTAAACCTTACTAACCTAAGGACATCACACACATCCATACGCGAGACAGGATTCGAACCTGCGACCGTACCGGTCGCTCGGTTCCAGACTGTAGCGCCTAGAACCGCACGGCCACTCCAGCCGGCAAATTATGGAAGGATAAGAAAGGAAATCGGCTGTTCTCTTCTAAAGGAACCATCCAGGCATTTACCGTAAACGATATAAGGAAAATACGGAAACCTTAATCTGGGTTGTCTGATGGGGACTTGAACCGTCATCCTCCTAGATGAGAGCTCAGTGCGCTGACCATTGTAACACCTAGGTTCGAAACCTCGGAAACCAAGACCAAAGTGCTCTGACTAAGTAAGACGAATATGTAGTGTCTGTCCGTTATTGGTCAATCTTAATAATGGAAAAAATGGCACTAAAGGTGAGAAACAGGATTAAAAGTCAGGATGGAAGGATATTAATAGTGAGATTCACTGATGACATCTGTCTTTCCTGAATGTGAGGAACAATTCTAGGACCTGTTGAATGGAATGAACAGATACTGAAAACAGAATATGGATTGAGAATAAATGATATAGATTAGTGATAAATTTGACATAAAAAGTGGTAATTACCGAACAGACAAAGCAAAAGAGAGTCTCTTATCCTGGAACCACTATAATCATGAAAGACAAAACAAAGAAGATACAATAAGCATAGCAGCACACGTAAAGAGTGCATTTCAGTCCAAATAAAGATTGCTGTGATAGTCTCATCCCATTCTGGAAAATAAATCTGATGTCTTACATAAAGACAAAATGTATTCTGTTAATGAAATGCTCATTGACATTTGAATTTACAGAAAAATTCATTTGTATGGAGTTAGTTTATTCATAAGCGATTCAGTTATCTCATTGATCTGCGTGCTACGCTGACTAGAACAATCAGTTAACAAATGCTACAGTATGCAGACCATCCTGGAAACAAATTTTGGATTGTGAAACGGAAATGTTGATATTAGGTAACGAAATATTAATATCGCCAAGTACATGTATTAAAGCAGTGTATCCGAGCGCAGACAATATGACAGAACATTTACCTTGAATGACTTGAGGTTTAAGAAAATCCAAGGATTAACATCTCCGTTGAGACGGATCTGTGTTGGTAGAGGGCTCATCGTCGGACGGAATACACGCAACTCCATCAGCAGCAGTGTGAACAGAGCTCCAGTGTCAGACATTAGCAAAGCTACCATCTCGGTCCCACCACGAACCATGGACCTTGCCGTTGGTGGGGAGGCTTGCGTGCCTCAGCGATACAGATAGCCGTACCGGAGGTACAACCACAACGGAGGGGTATCTGTTGAGAGGCCAGACAAACGTGTGGTTCCTGAAGAGGGGCAGCAGCGTTTTCAATAATTGCAGGGGCAACAGTCTGGATGATTGACCGATCTGGCCTTGTAACACTAACCAAAACGGCCTTGCTGTGCTGGTACTGCGAACGGCTGAAAGCAAGGGGAAAATAAAGCCGAAATTTTTCCCTAGGGCATGCAGCAATATGGTTAAATGATGGTGGCGTCCTCTTGGGTACAATATTCCGGAGGTAAAATAGTCCCCAATTCGGATCTCCGGGCGGGGACTACTCACGAGGAAGTCGTTATCAGGAGAAAGAAAACTGGCGTTCTACGGATCGGAGCGTGGAATGTCAGATTCCTTAATCGAGCAGGTATGTTAAAAAATCTAAAAAGGGAAATGGATAGGTTGAAGTTACATATAGGGGGAATTAGTGAAGTTCGATGGCAGGAGGAACAGAACTTCTGGTCAGGTGAGTACAGGGTTATAAATCCGAAATCAAATCCAAGCTACTACAAACAACATAGTGAACGCATTGTTGTAGCCAAGATAGACACTAAGCGCACACTTACCACAGTAGTACAAGTTTATATGCCAACTAGCCCGCCGCTGACGAAGAGATTGAAGAAATGTATTGTGGGATAAAATAAATTGTTCAGATAGTGAAGGGAGACGATAATTTAATAGTCATGGGTGACTGGAATTCGATAGTAGGAAAAGAAAGAGAAGGAAACGTAGTAGGTGAATATGTAATGGGGGTAAGGAATGTCAGAGGAAGCCGCCTGGTAGAATTTTGCTCAGAGCATAACTTAATCATACCTAACACTTGGTTTAAGAATCACGAAAGAAGGTTGTTTACGTGGAAGAGGCCTGGAGACACTGGGAGGTTCCAGATAGGTTATGTAATGGTAAGACAGAGATTTAGGAACCAGGTTTAAAATTGTAAGACATTTCCAGGGGCAGATGTGGACTCAGACAACAATCTATTGGTTATGGACTGTAGATTAAAACTGAAGAGACTGCAAAAAGGTGGGAATTTAAGGAGATGGGATCTGGATAATCTGAAAGAACCAAAGGCTATATAGAGTTTCAGAGAGAGCATTAGGGAACCATTGACAGGAACAGATAAAAGAAATACAGTAGAAGAAGAATGGGTAGTTTTGAGAACTGAAACAGTGAAGGCAGCAGACGATCAAGTAGGTAAAAAAACGAGAGCTAGTAGAAATCCTTGAGTAACAGAAGAAATACTGAATTTCACTGATGACAGGAGAAAATACAAAAATGCAGTACATGATGCAGGCAAAAAGGAATACATACGTCTCAAAAATGAGATCGACAGGAAGTGCAAAGTGGCTAAGCAGGGGTGGCTAGAGGGCAATTGTAAGGATGTAGAGGCATATATCACTAGGGGTAAGATAGATAATGCCTATTGGGAAATTAAAGAGATCTTTGGAGAAAAGAGAAACACTGGTGTGGATATCAAGAACTCAGATGGAACACCAGTTCTTAGCAAAGAAGGGAAAGCAGACAGATGGAAGGAGTTTATAGAGGGTCTGTACAAGGGTGATGTACTTGAGGGCAATATTTTGGACATGGAAGAGGTCGTAGGTGAAGATGAAATGGGAGATATAATACTGCGTAAAGAATTTGACAGAGCACCGAAAGACCTAGGTCGAAAGAAGGCCAACATACCATAAGCACTACTGATAGCCCTAGTAGAGCCAGCCCTGACAAAACTCTGCCATCTGGTGAGCGAGATGGATGAGACGGGCGAAATACCCTTAGCCCTCAAGAAGAATATAGTAATTCCAATCCCAAAGACAGCAGGTGTTTACAGGTGTGAAAATTACCGAACTGTTTGCTTGATAAGTCCCGGCTGCAAAATACTGACACGAATTCGTTACAGACGAATGGAAAACTGGTAGAAGCCGATCTTGGGGAAGATCAGTTCGCAGTCCGTCTGCAAAAGCGATTTTGTCTTTATTTCGCTTGAAACGATGAAGTGCGTTTTGCAAGCAATTCTGACACAAAACCTGACTGACTGGCTTTATACACAGTATTTTAGGGGATAACCTCGGGGAAGATCAGTTTGGATTCCGTAAAAATGTTGGAACACGTGAGGCAATACTGACCCTACGACTTATCTTTTAAGACAGATTAAGGAAAAGCAAACCTATGTTTCTAGCATTTGTAGACTTAGGGAAAACTTCTGACGGTGCTGACTGGAATACTCTCTTTCAAATTCTGAAGGTGGCAGCTGTCACATAGAGGGAGCGAAAGACTATTTACAATTTGTACAGAAACCAGATAGCAGTTATAAGAGACGAGGGGCATGAAAGGGCAGCAGTGGTTGCTAAGGGAATGAGACAGGATTGTAGCCTACTCCCGGTGTTATTCAATCTGCATATCGAGCAAGCAGTACAGAAAACAAGAAAAATTTGGAGTAGGAATTAAAATCCATAGAGAAAAAAAATAAAAACTTTGAGGTTTGCTGATGACACTGTAATTCTGTCAGAGACAGCAAAGGACCTGGAAGAGCAGTGTCTTGAAAGGAGAATGTAATATGAACATCAACAAAATCAAAACGAGGATAATGGAATGTTGTCTAATTAAATCACGTGATGCTGCGGGAATTAGATTAGGAAATGAGACACTTAAAGTAGTAGATGAGTTTTGCTGTTTGGGAAGCAAAATAACTGATGATGGTCGAAGTAGAGAGGATATAAAATATAGACTGGCAATGGCAAGAAAAGCGAAATTTGTTTACATCGAGTATAGATTTAAGTGTGAGGAAGTTTTTCTAAATGTGTTTGTGTGGAGTGTAGCCTTGTATGGATGTGAAACATGGACAATAATTAGTTTAGACAAGAAGAGAATAGAGCTTTCGTAATGTGGTTCTACAGAGGAATGCTGACGGTTAGATGGGTAGATCACGTAACTAATGAGGAGGTATTGAATAGAATTGGGAAGAAGAGGAAACTGTGGTCCAGCTTGACTAGAAGAAGGCATCGGTTGGTCGGACATGTTCTGAGGCATCAAGGGATCACCAATGTAGTATTGGAGGGCAGCGTGGAGGGCAAAAATCGTAGAGAGAGACCAAGAGAAGAATACGCTTAGCAGGTTCAGGAGGGTATAGGGTGCAGTAGTTACTTGGAGATGAAGAAGCGTGCACACGATGGAGTAGCATGGAGAGCTGCATCAAACCAGTCTCTGGACTGAAGACAACAACAAC
This sequence comes from Schistocerca cancellata, assembly GCF_023864275.1. Taxonomy (NCBI): domain Eukaryota; kingdom Metazoa; phylum Arthropoda; class Insecta; order Orthoptera; family Acrididae; genus Schistocerca; species Schistocerca cancellata. Next base: position 467,022,898 of record NC_064631.1, on the reverse strand, counting down.
AACAACAACAACAACAACCATATCAGTGTAGCGGCTGTTAGCGAAGCATCTTGACTCCTTCAAGACTCCAAATGGCCTTCTCCAATTTCCCAATAGAACAGAATTGTGTGACGAAGTGTGAGTTTCCCGTGCTCCGTAATTCATTCTAATTGGTTTGTTGATGGTACGTTCTCTTGCCAATGGGGTTTGATGTTGCAACATTCTGACCTGCTGTCGGTATTCTTGCACTGCTTCATTCATCTACTTAACGAATGATCTCAGAAACACATTGCTATCACAATTTCCACGTTTGTCTACCACATACTTTTAGCCTTGGGAAAGTTTGTTCATGAAGGGTGAGGTTCTTCTTCGACTCTCAGTTTTGTAGCAGAATCTTTGATGTATTTGTTACACCCTGACACGAACATTCTCCAGGGACTGGCATTTCCTGAATACGAGTCGATGGCCAAGGATTTGGACTTTTTACAAGAAACAGGTAACGGGCCATTCCCAGGAAGATCGCTCTTTTTGTGGTGGCGTCCGACTAACTTCCACTGTGTATTGAATTGTACCAAAAGCCTATATCAGTTACATGAATAAGATCACAAGCAAACAGAAACACCACACATCAAATAACTTGTCTCGTACTTTTACAATGTTCTCATGGAAACGCAGAACTGCTACCACTGGTGTCAAACGGAGGTCGTTATAGATAAAGATATTTCTGAGAATATACTGTCATGCTCAGAAATAATGAAACGTTCTGAATTCGTTCCGCCTCATTTGGATTCAGTCCACGTAACGTAACTTTCTTGTAGGTCTCCTAATCTCTCTTTGATACAGTCGTTTGACTATACAAAACATTTAAAATAAGAGATCCCTAGAGAAGATGGCTCTAAACGGTAATAAATCCAAATGCAATTTAATTGCACGATATTTGGAAGGCTCTGGTCGACAGGCACGAAAAACTGGTGAAGTTTAGATTTTTTTCATACAAGAATTGTTTTGATTAAAATGGGGTTTAACAACGCTATTATACATACATAAGTGTATGAAAAGGTTTTTAAAATCTCATAACAAAAGCCTTCCCACGAATCCATTGTCAAGGTATGCGCCTCGCGACACGTCCCAGTTTGCACGACGCGTTTTTTCACAGACTCATGGCCGTGTCTGACACCCATAGAAATAGAAAATTCTTAAATTAAAATGAATTTGGATGGCATGAAGATGGGTACTGGAATTCACCTTGAAAGAAAATGGCAGCTATTTGAAAAACATGTCAGTTTCCTGGGATTTTCTAAATTCAAACATTTAGAAATACATTAAGAATTCGAATAAAAAGAAGCTCTCGCTACAGATCGCTAAATGTATTTATCTTTCATGAAAAGAATCAAATGAATCGGTTAATATGTCTATGAACTAGAGCGCTTCGCGCATTGAAAAACGTTTATTTGAGAAAAACATGTTTAATGCTTGAAGTAAAAAAAAAAAGGTTGATAGTGATTGAAGTTCTGGGTATTATGCCGCGTCATTGCTAAAAACTAACAACAATAATAAACCTAGACCGACGTTTCGGCCGAATTGCAACGGCCTCCATCAGGGCACGACTGGTTTTGCATAGGGATAGGTGCTTCTATTTATGGATGTCTGACGTCACTGTTGTAAAACTTTTAATTGGCCCTCTAATATGATTGGCTATTAATGACATAAGGGAAGATGGAAGGAAAGAGGCTATTCGTGGATGTCCATGTCGTCAACGATTGGTAGCTGTCCTCCAATCAGCGTTCGGCTTCTGGTCGGTAAGTTTTCCTCCTGGTGTGCGCGGAAGTGGACTGACAGTTGCTCTACAGCTGCTTGTGCAGATACGTCCGTGTCCCGTGTAGCTTCTGCCCCGCGACCGCTCGCGGCCCGTTGGACTGGGATGGCCGGCAGCCAGGACGCCGGGAGTTTGTAGCCATCTTCTCTGTTGATGTTGTCAGGTTGGTTAATAATTTCAATCGCCTCCCGTATTTTGCGTTCTCGCATCCACTATTCTTTCGTCAGTACTTGGGCTTCCTCGAACCTGACAGGCTGTCCACAGTCACGGCGGTGTTCCGCTATCGCCGATTTGTTATGTTGTAATCGTATATAGCGTTCGTGATCTGCTACCCGTAAGCTGACAGGTCTCCCTGTTTCTCCTATGTAGGTAGCTCCGCACTCGCACCGTAGTGCGTGTTAGTGTTAGTGTTAGTGTTAAGATTGTTAACTACATCCTTGGTGGAAACTATCATTTCGTGGATCCTGTGACTGCTTCGAAAAATCGGTTTGAAACCTCGTCGGCGGAGGACGTTGCCTAAACGTTCACTGACGCCTTTTACATATGGTAAGTGTACCAGTGGAAGCTTCTCTTCTTTGCCTTCTTCTCGTGTTCTGCTCCCTTTGGCTTTAGCTACCTTTCTTATGATGTTGTCATCATAGCCGTTGGCACGAAACGTGTGTTGTAGCTCCTTTAATTCTTCTTTGATGTTATTTTCATCGCTTATCCGGTAGACTCGGGCAGTTAACGTATGCAGAACAGAATACTTTTGGGCTGGGTGGTGGTGGCTCTCCGTGTGCAGGCATCGATTAGTGTGCGTTGGTTTCTGGTACACTTTGTGTCCCAGTTTACCTTCGGCAGCTCTGTATACTTCCACATCCAGAAGTGGCAAGGTACCATTGTTTTCAGTCTCATGTGTGAACTTTATATTTTTGTGCATGCTATTTAAGTGCTGGAGGAAGTTTCCCAATTCCGCTTCACCGTGAGGCCAGATAACGAATGTATCGTCCACATATCGTAGCCAACAACTGGGACGTAACGGAGCAGAAGCTAGGGCCGTTTACTCAACGGCTTCCATGAAGATGTCCGCCGCTACAGGGGAGAGCGGGGAACCCATTGCCACTCCATCTAACTGTTCGTAATATTTTCCCCGCCAGGTGAAGTACGTAGATGACAGGCATAAGTGCACCAGATCGCAGATATCTGGTGGGATCTGATCCTGTAGAATGCGCATAGTCTCCTCATTAGGTACGTTAGTGAAGAGAGACTTGATTTCAAATCTGACCATAATGTCCGATGGCTTTATTCGCTGTTCCCTAATCAGTTGTATGAAGTGGGAAGAATCTTTCACGTAGGAGTCTGTTTGTCCCACAAGACGGCGTAACTTAGGTGTCAGATGTTTCGCAACATAATACGTAGGTGAATCTATTCCTTTCACTATGGGCGTCAGCGGATAACCCTCCTTATGGAGCTTGGTACTCCGTAGATTCTAGGAGGAACAGGCACCTTGGTGATTAGTCTCTTGGCTGTGTCAGGATCAATTCTCGAGTCCTTTACGAGGGCCTTCGTATTTCTGCCTATCCTCGCCGTCGGGTCATTCCTCAGTAGATCGCTTAGCAGTTGGTCCATCTTCTTTTCACATTCAGAAGTGTCCATCAGAACCGTAGCGTTTCATTTGTCCGCATGTATGACCACAATATCCTTGTTATTCCTGAGCTCCTTAATGGCCTGTCTTTCTTCATGTGTGATATTGGCTCTGGGTGGCTTTGTAAAATTCTTATAGTTTCCTGCCTTATCTTTTCTGCTTCGACACGTGGTACTTGGTGGAGTGACGCCTCCACAGATTGAATGATCTCTTCTGTGGGAATCGTTGTGGGCGTAACTGCGGAGTTTAACCCTTTGGACACAGACAATCAGTGAGGCAGCGACGTCAGTTGTGTCCAAAGGGTTAAAGAGGCATCCTTTCTCTTCTTCAGACATGGTCTGTTTCTGAATTTGGTGGTGTACTTCATTCAACCCGGCTCTTTTAAAAAACTGAGACAGCCCTCTCTCCGCGGCGGTGAAGCTTTTCCTGTTAGGTAACTCTGCTAAGCTTTTGCTATTCGTCTCTGTGACGATTCCTAACATGTTCATAGTCTTCAGATACATGAGTAACATTCGTTCAATATACATGTAACTTTATATGCTGCTATTTCAACAGTTTTTGCCGCACAATGATGAGGTTTCGGTACTAGTTTCCGAAAGCACGCTTTGAAGATTTCGTTGTCATTTGTGTATTGGCACCGGCGCATCTTTTAAGCAAATCTTCATCGGACGGAAATACGTACATTGGTCGAATCTTTTCTTGAACCAATTCATCGAACACCTAAAGCTGCCTGTATTTCGGTCTGCGCCCGGTTCCATTCAACACGCTGTAACTTCTAAAACATTTTCACAATAAAAATCCTTTTGCAAGATTGATCTATATAAACATTTAAGGGTATAAGGTCGTGGTCCACGAACCCATTCTGCTTCTAAGGATTCGTCCAGAATTGCGCTTTACATCTTCAGAGGCGTTGCTCCTCCGGTGAGCCTTGCCGACTGAAGGATCTGACGTCTGAAAGCGACATACACTGAAGAGCCAAAGAAACTGGTACACCCGCCTAATATCGTGTAGGGCCCCTGCGAGTACGCAGAAGTGCCGCAACACGACGTAGCATTGACTTGACTGATGTCTGAAGTAGTTCTGGAGGGAACTGACACCATTAATCCTGCAGGGCTGTCCATAAATCCGAAATGGATGGATATCTCTTCTGAATAGCACATTGGAAGGCATCCCAGATCTGCTCAATAATGTTCATGTCTTGGATGTTTGGTGGCCAGCGGAAGTGTTGAAACTTAGAAGAGTGTTCCTGGAACCACTCTGTAGCAATTCTGGACGCGTGGGGTTTCACTTTGTCCTGCTGGAATCGCCAAATTCTGTTGGATGCTCAATGAACATGAATGGATGCAGGTGATCAGACATGATGCTTACGCACGTGTCATCTGTCAGATTCATATCTAGACGTGGCAGGGGTCCCATATTACACCAACTGCACACGACCCCAACTATAACCCTCCATCAGCTTGAACAGTCCCCTGCTAACATACAGAATCCATGGATTTATGAGCTAGACCCCATACCCGTACACATCCATCCGCTCGATATAATTTCAAACGAGACCCCTCGTCCGACCAGGTAACATGTTTTTAGTCATCAACCGTCCAATTTCGGTGTTGATCGGCCCAGGCGAGGCGTAAAGCTTGGTGTCATGCAGTCATCAAGGGTACACGGGTAGGCCTTCTGATACGAAAGCCCATATAGATGATTTTTCGTTGAACAGTTCGCATGCTGGCACTTGCTGATGGCCCAGCATTGAAATCTGCAGCAGTTTGCGGAAGGCTTGCACTTCTGTCACGTTTAAGGATTCTCTTCAATCGTCGTTGGTACCGCTCTTACAGAATCTTTTTCCGCCGGCAGTGATGTCGGAGTGATGTTTTACCGGATTTCTGGTATTCACGGTACACTCGTGAAATGGTTGTACGGGAAAATCCCCACTTCATCGCTACCTCGGAGATGGTGGGTCCCATCGCACGTGCACTGACTATAACATTGTTCAGACTCACTTAAATTTTGATAACCTGCTATTGTAGCAGCAGTAACCAATCTCACGACTGTGCCAGACACTTGTCTTATATTCCGTCTTTACATATCTCTGTATTGGAATATGCATGCCTATACCAGTTTCTTTGGCACTTTAGTGTATATACCGTAGAAAAAGGGGCGTGCAGCGAGTACCTCCAGATAAGAAGAGATGATCAGTGTCAAAGATAAAACGTAACTATCGATTGTCGTCTTGTCGAAGATAAAGAACTGTTTAGAGATTCTGCAGAGCTACTGTCCATATGTCACTAAATTTCCTGGTTTCATCTTTCCTATGAAAATTATCCCTATGTTTACATATTTCAACTGCTTCTCTACATAGCTGTGGATAATAGTTCGCCGTCGTAGATTTATTTTTGTTTCAGAAAACTTCACTTCGTGACTTCCTGGCTGAAGAGCGTTGTCCGCCACAGTCGATTTCTCTATTTTCCCTAGTCGATAAAAACTTTTGTATTCCTTTAGCCGTGTATTCACGTTTCTGTTGGCTGTTCCAGTATAAACTTTACCACACGTACACGGAATTTTAAATACGCCACATGCTGACAGAGGAGCGTGTTTATACTTCACAGATCGGAATGCTTGACCTATCTTCTGTTTTCGTCTAAAAACTGGTTTGTGTCATGTTTCTGTAAAATCTTCCTGATCTGATATGTTACTTTTTCAATAAAAGGGGGAGTAACCGTATTCTTCTATTGTCGTTTTTCATGCTTGTCCTTCGGCCTTCCGTTATTTGGTCGTAGAATTCTGTTTACTTCTTTCTCCGAGTAGACATTTTACTCGGAAGCCTGCTTTAGAAGTTTTAATACGGCTTCCAGGTATTCCGGCGTGCAAATCTTTTCTGCTGTATTGGAAAGACTTTTAATCTTTTGTTGTGGATGATGATTAGAGTTTTTATGTAAATATTTATCCGTGTGCATTACTTTTCGGGAAACCGTATGTTCCAGAATTCCGTCGGTCTGTCTCATAACTAAAACATACAAGAAAGATATTTTGTTGTCATTTTATGTTTGCATGGTGAACTGAATTTTTGGAATTATATGATTTAAAAAAAGAAAGAATTTTTCCAGAGCTTTTTATCATACGGCCAGACCATAAATATATCATCTATAAATCTATACCAGCGAGACTGTTTCTTATTTGCTTTTTCTCAAGCCGACTGTTCGAATTTCTCCATATGGAAATTACTTATAGCAGGACCCAATGGGTTACCTGTTGGTACATCATCATGTTGTTCATAAAATTCGTCATCCAACTGGAACTGGCTGGACGTAAGCAAAGTCTGAAAAGAGCAGACAAATCGTCGGGAAAAATATCCGTTATAAATACCACAATTTCGTTTTCTGAGATCAGGGTAAATAAAGACAATATGTCGGTACTGTCAATGATATCTTCAGGAGCGAGAATGGACCATTCAATTTTCTTTATAAAATGAAGCGAGTTTTTTTATGAGTCAGTTTTCCCAAATATCGCTGTAAATGAGTTCCCAGAAAGCTTCTTATTTCATACGTGGGAGATCAAAGGAAATAGCTCAAGCACTACGATCTGTGCAGGACCAACACCATCCTCTGTCAGAATGTGGCGTATATATAATTCCGTGTACGTGTGGTAAAGTTTATATTGAAACAGCCAAAAGAAACGTGAAAACACGGCCAAAGGATCACAAAAGTCTTTGCCAAATAGGAAAAAAATAGACAAATGAGTTGTAGCAGAGCTTGTTTTTCAACCAGAAAGTCGCGAAGTGAATTTCTCTGAAACAAAAATTTTATCTACGACGACGAACTATTATCCACGGCTACATAGAGAAGCAGTTGAAATATATAAATATAGGGATAATTTTAATAGGAAAGAAGAGGCCATGCAACGTAGTGATATATGGAGGACAGTAGCTCTGCAGAATCCTTAAACAAGTTTTTGTCTATGACAAGACTAAAAGCGATAGTTAAGTTTAATCTTCGACGAAGATCTCCAGCCACGTCCTGGTTGCCTACAGTACATATATATGGGCTCATACGTCCGACCCGTCAGTCACCAAAAGCTAACGGAGGAGTAAAGTCTCTGAAGATAAAGGTGTAATGTGCAGTTCTGGACGAAACGCTAGGGATGGAAGAGTTTCGTGAACCACAACCACTATCCCGAAAGATTTACTAGGAACAATATCATCCGGTCGTGAAAGCCTTCACTCTATCGTAATCTATATGCTTCAGGGATGCAAATTACGTAAAAAATTCATTTTTTCATTGGTCTCGACAAGAATCTCTCTCTTAAAGTATGTAAAATAAATTTATTAAACATGACGGCTCTCCTAATCATCCATGGCAATACTCGTAACTCTATCATATGAATCACTCTGTACTCTTTAGTGAAAACAATTTTTTTGCGAATAACTGACTTTGGAACAATATCTGGACTTTGAAACTTCTGTGGTAACTGGAACTATTCTTGCTCTGTTCTTGGTTTTTAATATATTGCTATGGTAAACTAAACGGAGCTTTCAAAGCTAGGGTTCGGAAAAGGAAAGTTTAGAATCAGTGTGTATTATCATTTATATCTTACAGAAGCGGGCCATGGGCCGTTAATGCAGAAACCTTTCAAAAACTGTGAATTAGTCGGCGAACAATGGAGAGATGCGTGTTGGGATTTACTGGGAGAGACGAGAAAACAAAGAAATTTCTCGGCAAAGATTAGACTAGAAGAACAGAGTATGAGTATAATAAAGAGAGTTGGGAGGATCAGGCGGATGGGTTGAAAATTAACCAAACCCTTTGCTGTACTTTAAGGGAGAAGAAAATATAAAGACGATGATCTAATAAATGACAGTGCCTACCAATCACTCCTCTTAAACGCAATCATAAGCTTATACCGTGAAATGAAAGTAGTGATAAATACAGGAGACACATAGAGAAACAGGATAAAATCGATCACGGAGTGAGACAGTAGAGTTCTTTTTCACCCAGTATTTCTACCTTTAATATCGTCAATGTTCTTAAAAATTAGATCTTAGATAATTATCTACGAATTTTTAAAATAAACACACAAATCTAAGTGTAATGCTATTCGCCTATGATGACGTAATAATAAAAGCAAGTGAAGACAAACTCCAGTTAACAGTACAGCGGCTAATTTAGAAATACGGGATACAATCACAAAATATCATTACATAAGACGATAGTTATGAACTTTCACGTTAAATACACAGCAAGGTCGAAAATAGCAATTAATAACGAAGTAGTTAAAGAGATGTCATATTTTAATTACATGGACTGCGACCCAAGCTATGAATGCAATAATTGTATAGAATAGATAAACGCTGCATAAATCTCAAGCAATATGTGGAGCAATAAACACAACACTTAACTACAAAACATGAGAGGACACGAAAATTAAAGTTTGTAAAATTATGACGATACCACTACTATTCTATTGAAGCAAAAGTTGGATGATTAAAAAGAAAAATGACAGAAAAATATGAGCAGCAGACATGAGTTTCTTGAGAAGAGTGAAGACCTGCGTGAGAAGATCTAGTAAAGAATGAAGATGTTCAAAATGAGTTTAATGAAGAAATAACTGGATACTAAGAGGGGCGCGAACAACACGTGAACAGAATAAATGCTGATGGAGCACCGAAGAAAATCCAGAACTGCAACCTGTAGGTAGAAGAGATATATGTTGGACATGGAAATAGCAGAAATAAACTCTGATGGGACTGAATAGATAGATGCCTAATCCCTCGACGTAAGGGGACGCTGAAGACGAGATAACAATACAAAACATGTAGCAACAATATGGATGGAAATGTCTAGGGGCGGCCTTTATCCGGCAGAGGGTGTTAAACGGCTCTTGATGATGGTCATCATCATCATCATCATGATCCACATAATTCGTAGTATTCCTGCCGTAATGCCCACAGTGGAGAAAGACTAGCGCAGAGATTTTTTAATGGCCACCCAGTAGTTTAGACGAGCGTCTGCCGTAATATCGGAAATGCGGCAGGCAGCGAGCAGAGGCGGTCCGCCGTCACTGGGGCGTGTAGTCGCTGATGGTGCATTAACGGATATTCTATTGGCGCAGAATAACGTTATACCGCTCTGTGAAACCTCATTTCGCATTAGGCCAGTGCTGTATTTTGCAAATGATACGCTTAACCCAATTACATTTATCGATGACTGTATCGAAGAGTTACGGCGTTTAAATTACAATTTGTGCAGTTCCAATGAACAATTAGTACTAACGCACTGTACCAATTCCATTACCGGCTGCCAATTTGCTATATTAATACGCTAATAGCTTTCAATTAAAAAAAGCTGCCCGCATCGTTAGCAGTGCGCGAAATACTGCTGTACTTGTGTGACAATAGGAATTTATACGATTGTGTGTGTCGTCTGTAGATGTCAGATGCTCTGTCTCTAATAACGTCCTCTGCATATGTCGTATGTCTTTTCTCAGGAAGGGGAAAAATACTGACATAATGTGCAAGTTTTGCTATAACGTAATTGATTTGTACTTCTAAATTCATAAACTTGACGGTACAAATCGCTTAGATAGTACCTTGGTACTACTTGGCAGTTGCTTACCGTAAGAGTGATATCAGAGATGCCACTGAGGACCCTAAATCATTAGCTTTCATGAACCGCGAGGATTGCTGTAGCTTCCTCCCTTCTAATTGTCAACGATTTTGAATTAGGAATGAGCGGTAGTCATCAATATTAACGATATTTCGGTAGTTTTAACATCTATACGGCAATGTTGGTACTGAGGTGTCGAATTATCACAAGGCCGATATTAGTTTGCTCTTTTGAAGAATCACTTCCTAAACATGTCTCGCAAACATACAAGTAAATACACTCACTCGGAAGTTGAAAATATAAGCAGTAACACGAAACAAAAACTTGAAGTTTGGGAGCTTTCTGAAGAGTAGTATCATTGCAAAAATTTAAAAGCGCCTAATAGCAACTAAAAATAGCCTTTTAGTTTTTCGATATTGTTCGTACCCAGATCAATGACATACACTTTCAAGAGGAAAGTTCGAAAAATCCACACAGTAAAAGATTTGCTTAAAATGAACGACAAGTTATATTAATTATTTAGTTTATGGAGCGGACAGTATAAAGCAACAGGTAAAAATAAATTTGCAAATTGGAACAGAAACCAAACAACTGTCATAGTTCGGTTATTGTTAGAAAGCGCTTAAACAGATTTTTTTAAAAATACGGAATGACAGTAATGCTATTACTTATCAATAGCTACTTTTAGATACCTGAGCTACACAGCCGCGTCAACGTCTGAAAGAGTGTATTAAAAAAAACATGATTTGCTATGACGCATCAGAGGAAATATTTCGAAAATGTTATCTTTACACTCAACAGACAAGTTTTTGGGTATTTAGTACTTCTTATTTATGTGCGTGTGAAATCTTATGGGACTTAACTGGTAAAGTCATCAGTCCCTAAGCTTACACACTAATTAACCTAAATTATCCTAAAACACACACACCCATGCCCGAGGGAGGACTCGAACCTCCGCCGGGACCAGCCGCACAGTCCATGACTGCAGGGCCTTAGATCGCGCGGCTAATCCCGCGCAGCCCTTATTTATGTACTTATTAACTAATAATCAGTATTATTAGATTTGTTAGTAGTTTCTTTCTGCACATTTATACTGATTCACCATTTAATCTCGACGTTAAACAACACTGATGTTTTCGGTTCGAATAAGTCTTAGATGATTGCTCATCATTGTCGAAATCGACATCTGCACCGATGGATTGCCAATACCGCAGTTTCCTTTTGCTAACTGCACACACTGTCGCAAAAGCCAGACAAGTATGCTATTTCCCCAGTGTTTTTTTGGTAAGTAAGGTATTACAAAACGTGTTTTGTTTATTGGTCCAAGATACAGACTGCTCCACTGGTTTGGTACGCAGTTAGAATGGAAAAAGAGCTGTCAGATGTCTTTCCATTGTTCCTTTTGGGATGCGATAGCAGCTTCTGGATCAACCCGGAGAGATTCCAATGTTAGCAATTCGACGACTCGCAGTAGTTAACAATCGAGTCTTGTTCCTTGAAGTGTTGTACACTGACTAAAAACATTGCAACATCAAAAAATAATTACTGCAGAGTAATTAAATATCGGGATTATATTAAAATCACACGTTAATGAAAGCACGAGATAAGGCATTGCAAATGTAAAACGCTGGTACATTAATAACAGGTGTAACAGCCAGAGTGTTGAACACAAGAATGTTATTATGCATGCTTTGTGTCGTACAGGTGCCGGTTTGGGATGGAGTTCCATCTCTGTCGACCTGGCCGGTCAATACAGGGATGGTTAATGCTGTTTGTGGATGACGTTTGAGTTTTCATCCGATGATGTCCCATATGTGCTCGATTGGAGACAGATCTGGTGATCGAGCAGGCCAAGGCAACAGGTCGACACTCCGTTTTGGGTTACAACAGCAGTGTGTGGAAGAGTGTTATCCTGCTGGAAAACACCCCCTGGAATGTTGTTCATGAATGGCAGCACATCAGGTCGAATCAACACATTGACGTACAAATTTGCAGTCAGGTTGCGTGGGATAACACGAGAGTGCTCCTTTTGTTATACGAAACCGCACCCCAGACCATAATTACAGGTGTAGGTCCAATGTGTCTAGCACGCAGAGAGGTTGGTTGCAGGCGCTCAACTGTCTCCTTCTAATCACCACACGGCCATCACTGTTACCGAGGCAGAACCAGCTTTCATTAGAAAACTAACAGACCTCCACCCTGCCCTCCGCTAAACTCTCATTTGGCACCACTGAGTTTTTGTATTTCCATTCTTCTGATTCGAGGTTAACGGACTTCGGTTGTTCACTTTTGTAATAAAACGGAACACCTACTGCCGTCCTTATGATGTTATGTGGCTACCAGCTTCGGTGCTTCAGTACACCATCCTTAGGCCTTCACTTACTCTGAGGGGGATAACTCCAATCGTATATATGATACATCAACGGCCAACATCTATTAACTGGTTTTCGCAGATTACCTGTAACAACGATGTTGTCTCTCCAACTGGCGACCGAGCGATTCTAGGAGCTACAGCCTGGAACCGCGCGACCGCTACGGTCGCAGGTTCGAATCCTGCATCGGGCATCGATGTGTGTGATGTCCTTAGGTTGGTTAGGTTTAAGTAGTTCTACGTTCTAGGGGAATTATGACCTCAGAAGTTAAGTCCCGTAGTGTTCAGAGCCATTTGAACCATTTTTGTGTCTCCAATTATCAACTACCGACTAACTGCAGAATCATTCAAAATAGAAATTTTGAGTGTTTCTCCAGTCGTTTGCTAATTGATGTTTGGAGAAATTTTGAATGTTATTCCAGTCATTTGGTAGCTGATGGTTCGAGAGGCAACATCGTTTTTACACGTAGTCTAGTCATGTACTTCAGAGATGTTGATCACTGATAAACCATGTATACGCTCTTCTTGCTACCGTAAATTCTCGTACCCCTTTATGCCAGCAATCATGTAAAGTGGCTACATTCCTGCTCAGCCTTACTGAAATACCTTGGAGCTAACATCCAGCTTCTGATAGCGCTATTACACGAACTCGTCGAAACTTAGTGAGGCCCTCATAACGCTGACTTCGTCGCCTTAAAGGCACTCTTTACTTGTATATATTCACCACGTCCAGTCTCAAAGATAACTAACGCTCACGACATTTACAGCGTGCATTTAAAGCAAACCTAATTTGCATACTCATAGTGGCGGTTCTAGCGCCACTATTATGTAACTGCCGCGAAATTTGAATAAACATCGGCTTTCTGATGTAAAAACACGTCTACCAAATTTTCAATCTGCATCGGAGTGTGCGCTTATATGAAACTTCCTGGCAGATTAAAACTGTGTGCCGGACCGAGAGTCGAATTCGGGACCTTTACCTTCCGCGGGCAAGTGCTCTAACAACTGAGCCACCGAAGCACGACTCACGACCCGCCCTTACAGCTTCATTTCTGCCAGTACCTCGTCTCCCACCTTCCAAACCTCACAGAAGCTCTTCTGAAAAAAAAAGAAAAAAAGACTTTCAGTCTGCAAATATCCCCTAGGCTGTGGCTAACCCATGTCTGCGCAATATCCTTTCTTCCAAGAGTGCTAGTTCTGCAAGGTTCGCAGAAGAGCTACTGTGAAGTTTGGAAGGTAGGAGACGAGGTACTGGCAGAATTGAAGCTGTGAGGGCGGGTCGTGAGTCGTGCTTAGTTAGCTCACTTGGTAGAGCACATTCCCGTGAAAGGCAAAGGTCCCGAGCTCGAGTCTCGGTCCGGCATACAGTTTTAATCTGTCAGGAAGTTAGACATCGGCGCACACTCCACTGCAGAGTGAAAATTTCATTCTGGAAACTTTCATTTATGTCGCACAACTCGATCTCTGTGTTGCGATTTTTTCCCTTCCGTGTATTTTTGTCCACAGCCCGTTCACAGCTTCCTACAGCGCGTCCTGTGGTTTGCCGGCATTACCTGTGAACTCACATCCTGTGTCCCGTTTGCTTTTAGTAGCAGGTAGACTCAGTTCGTCAATAGCTGACTTTGGCCGTCTGGAAGATTTTCTTGTAACGGATGGAATGAATTTGCCGGACGGTGTGATCGAGCGGTTCTATGCGCTTCAGTCTGGAACCGCGCGACCGCTACGGTCGCAGGTTCGACTCCTGCCTCGGGCATGGATGTGTGTGATGTCCTTAGGTTAGTTAGGTTAAGTAGTTCAAAGTTCTAGGGGACTGATGACCTCAGCTATCAAGTCCCATAGTGCTCAGAGCCATTTGAAGCATTTGGAATGAATTTAGTTCGCCAGTAGCGTTCACTTCATGTAATTTGACGGACGCGTGGTACACTAGCCAGAGTATTTCGTATCCTGGAGCATCTCACGTAGCGAAACTTTCGTCCCCAAAATTGGGTTAGCTGTGGCTCCAGCGTGTGTGACTTCCGCATTGTGCCGCCGTTTGCCGATCCGACTAGTAGCCTTGGTGGAACGCCGCCTGTATACTGACTGCATTGCAATGCTCATCATCGTTGTTTCGTTTATTCTTAATGTAGCTGTTTGAGACATTTTTAGGTTATGAAATTTTCAGTTGTTATCGCCTCTGGAGTGAGCTTGCATCCCACGAGTTCTTTCGTTGGCCTTAGGTAACTAATCTTAAAAGCAATATTCTCTCTTGTAATGGTACTTGAATTACGCAACCATTACGGCACCTCACCTGAACCTCTCGATACCAGCTATATTCTACTGTGTTTCTGCAAAGTAGTTGACATATTTCTGAGACAACATTCAGACTTGATTTCATTTGTGATACATCGATATGTTTATATTGCAATGATATTATTCTTATGTGTATTCTTTCTTTATGATCTTTGACGTACTTATAACTCTGATTTTTGGGCGCGTGAGCGATAGTTAGTTAGTTGTTAAGTTGTTAGAGAGTCGGACCTTGAAAAGGTCAAGTCTTGGACGTCATGTTGGAAAGATGCATATTGTAGTTGGCTTATAAAATGTGAGGAAGATGTTTTCAAGTATGTTTTGTATTGTGAAGTGATGTTTTGTGTGTTACGTGATATTGCAATAAAAGCAATTAAAAGGAAGTGTAACTTAATTTCGGAGTGCTGATTATTTTTTTACATCACCATTGTCCAGCAAAAGTGTAATCTTCAAGAATGGTTTGTGAAGCGCGTCTACAAAACTTTTGAATATTGCAGAATAAAATCTAGGCCTTTTCGCATCCGAGCTTGGAATCATAACCACGTAGATTTTCAACGATTGAGCCATGATAATACGACGTGACCAGCATGGGAAACACAAAAAGATGAGTGCCTAGTTTTTTCATTATTACATGAAATGACTATTAACTGTGCTCTAATGACACCTGCCACATAATATGACTGTCGTTGCCCGAAAATGCAGTATTCAGCAGCGTGAGCAACACCACAATCGTTATTAAATGCTGACCTTTGTTGTGGTAGGATTATTAGACTCTCCATTCGTGAGAATTAAGCAGCGAAATTTAAAATGTACTCATGTTCAGGTACGTTATGTTGTTCCCGCGCCTCCCTCCTTCTCCTCGCCACGCCCTATATGCATCAAAGCTTCTGCTGCGCCTTTTAGTTATTGCGTTTTTATGTGTCTATCAGTTTTTTAGCAGCTCTTGCCCTTTCGTTTCCAACTTTCAATCTACATGAGTAAGTGCACTGAACACTGGTAAACGCTTATGGTTCACTAGGGTGCACTGTTTATGGAATGCTTTACGGTTATTCGTTGAGACAGTGTGCTTGTTCAGCGAGCGGGAGTAAGTTAACTGTCTAACAAGAGTTGTTTGTTGTTGTGGTCTTCAGTCCGAAAACTTGTTTGATGCAACTCTTCATGCCACTGTACCTGTGCGAGTCTCTTCATCTCCGAAAGCTACTGCAACCTACATCCTTCTGAATCTGCTTACTGTATTCATCTCTCGTTCACTCTCTAAGATTTTTACCCCCCTTCTCCCCCCATCCCTCCGCCCCCCACCCCCACACACACATACTTCCCTCCAGTCCCAAATTAGTGACGCCTCGATGTATCAGAATGTGTCCTATCAACCTATCCCTTCTTTTGGTCAAGTTCTGCCACAATTATTTTGTCTTCCCAATCCTATTCAGTACCTCCTCATTAGTTACATGGTTGACCCATGTAATGTTCAACATTCCTCTGTAGCACCACATTTCGAAAACTTCTATTCTCTTTATGTCTAAACAGTTTATCGTCCATATTTCACTTTCATACATGGCTACACTCCAGACAAATGTAATCAGAAAAGACTTCCTAACACTTAAATCTACATTCGTTATTAACCAAGTTCTGTTCTTCATAAATGCGTTTCTTGTCATTGCCAATCTACATTTTATATCCTCTCTACTTCTGTCATCATTACTTATTTTGCTGTCCAAATAGCAAAACGCATCTTCTACTTCAAGTGGCTCCTTTACTAATCTAATTCCCTGAGCATCACCTGATTTGATTCGAATAGATACCTGGTTTTGCTTGTTTGATGTTCGTCTTAAATTCCGCTTTCAAGACACTGTCCATTCCGTTCAGGTGCTCTTCCAAGTCCTTTGCTGTCTCTACCAGAATTACGAGGTCATTGGCAAACCTTAAACTTCTTATTTCTTCTCCCTGAACCTCAGTTCCTACTCCAAATTTTTCGCTTGTTTCCTTTAGTGCTTGCTCAATGTACAGATTGAATAACAATAGCTACAACTCTGTCTCACTCCCTTTTCAACCGCTGCTTCCTTTACATAGCGCTCAACTTATCACTGCCATCTTTTTTCTGTACAAATCGTAAATAGCCTTCACTTTTTGTATTTTACCACTGCTACCTTCAGTATTTGAAAGAGAATATTCCAGTCAACATTGTCAAAAGTTTGCTCTAACCCCACAATGCTATAAAAGTAGGTTTGTCTTTCATTAACTTATCTTCTAAGATACTTTCTAGTGCCTCGAGTGTTCCTCCGTCTCTCCGAAATCCAAACTAATCTTCCCCAAGGTCGGCTTCTGCCAGTTTTTCCATTCTTCTGTTCAGAATTTGGATATTCCAACTATGACTTATTAAACTCATAGTTCGATTTTTTTCACAGTTGTCAGCAAATGCTTTCTTTGGACTTGGAATTACTACAGTCTTCATGATGTCAGAGGCTATCTCGTCTGTCTCATACATCTTGCATACCAGAGGGAAGAGTTTTGTCATGGGTGGCACTTTCAAGGCAGTCAGTACTTTTGACGAAATATCGTATACCTCTGAACCCTTGTTTCGAGTTTGATCGTCCAGAACTCGGTAAAATGCTTCCCGCAGTATCATATTTCCCATTGTAACATTCCCTTAGAAAATTTAAGAATGACAGTGCTGGTAAACCTCTTACGTTATTTGAATTTCAAACAGCTGCGCAAAACTGAACGTACTCAGACATTTCTCTCTTTACTTATACTGATCATCACTAAACTGACACACAATGTTTTTTTAGCGCAACGCAGCCTGACTTTCAATAATCCCTACAAAAGAATGGCCCTGACTAACAATAACATATACCTTTCATGAATCACTTTTCTCACAAAAATCTTCTTAGACTACTGCAATACAGCATGCGCCAATACTGCCAGCTGAATAAAAGATTCTAACTACTGAAGGCACTATCTACTGATAGGCATAGTTTGCAAATGAAAGATTTTGATAGAGAACAGACAATATATTTACCTTAATAATGTTCAAAAGTCATCATATATGTATCGATTCATGATATCCAATATTACAAATTTACTCTTTCTGATGGACACAGGTCCAGATCGTCCGCTCTCAAAATTCTGCCATCTCTCTCCCCACATCGACCATCGCTGGCGGCTTACCTCCAACTGCACAATGCTACGCACTGTTCACATCCAACTGCCCAACACTACAATATCAGACATTCCAACAATTCAAACCAGCCACAGACTGCACACACCACAGTCAGTGATTTTCATACAGAGCGCTTCGTGGCGTTCCCAACATAAAAACCTGAACAGCCTACTTACGCCATCTCATCTTCAGCTAGCTCCCTATTTTCGGTGTGTAGCTTAGCGAACATGAATCAGCCTAAAGATGAACTATAATAAAAAAAGTCATAGAGTCATGTCTTAAGGTCAGGCCGCAATCCTGTCCTCTAGCCCAAAACTTCAACCTGAACAGTATCCTGCGTTAATCACAGCCATAGATTTCGAAACTGAGGTACGTAAAAATATAAACCCTTCGGTAAAGTGCTATTTTGGAGGGGCGAGTATCATGACCCGAATGAGATCCTCCTCACCTTGCCCTCCGTTGGATCTGCGCCTTCTTGATACAGCAGTAAACTTCGCACTATTTTAACGCACCTGCTCGCTTAAGTCAAATAATAGATAATTTGTTTTACGATAATTAGAGCCAGGTAACAAGTGAAGAACTTGTTTGTTGTCAGTTCCGGATCTTACTCTGGTCCTGCAAGGAACTTCTCCAGCGGACGAACTGCGCTATCGCACACATACAAGAGAGAGATCTCTGGCTTCACGAGACCCGCGCTACGCTCCGAGGGCCCCGTAGCAGCTAATGAAGGGGCGACGGCGGCGGCGAGACGGTAATTGAAAGAGCCTCTTAAGGCGCCATGAATATGCATCCTCCGGTAGCGGCGTCTCCGTTGCGCCGGCTGACAGGTCCCTGGCGACCGCGCCGCCAGACAGATGGTTCCCGCGCGGCCGCTACAAGGGCCTCCAGCAAGCAGTGGCAATGGGGGGAGTGGGGGGGGGGGGCGCCTACGCCTCCACTGGTGCTGAAGTGCGGACGGCCTCTGCTGTACCCGCCGGTGGGAAAGACCCTCGGTGAGAGAGAGGGTTCTGCTCGCGGCAGTGGGTGCGCCGGGAGCGGCAGTGCACTACTGAGGGGCAGCCTCCAGCCTTTATGCCTCCAGACGAGGGCCCACTTAAACGCACCGTTCCCACGCGGAGTAAGACATCTGCTAAATTTTTGTTCGTTATCTTTTCATTATTAAAGTAGTGCATTAACATATGAGAAAGTGTAAAGAGATGCCATCTCGTTAGGTGGTCACGGAGTGATGTTTAGTAAGAGTCAGTAGGCATAAAGCTGTATTTAATATAGCTAGCCGGCCGCTGTGTCCGAGCGGTTCTAGGCGCTTCAGTCTGGAACCACGCTGCTGCTACTGTCGCAGGTTCGAATCTTGCATTGGTCATGGATGTGTGTATTGTCCTTAGCTTAGTTAGGTTTAAGTAGTTCTAAGTTCCACGTGACAGATGACCTCAACTGTTAAGTCACATAGTGCTCAGTGCCATTTGAACCATTTTTAGTTAGGTTTAAGTAGTTGTAAGGCTAGGGGACTGATGACCTCAGATGTTAAGTCCCATAGTGCTAGAGCCATTGGAGCCATTTTTTAATATAGCTAAAGTCAGGCGCATATAAAAGTTGGCTTTGGCCGGTAGCATACTGTGTTGACAGATTTTTTTTTCTTTTTTTCTAGGTCGTCATTTGGAAGAGTGAAACCTTCCCGTCTCCTCTATATCTCTTTTGTTATGCAACCTTCTTTTCTGCAATAATCTATGAAATCTTCCCTTTGAAATTAATTCTCTTTCTCAATACTAATAAGTGCAATCTTCCCATACAAATTTAAATGCTGCTTATTAAAAGTGATTTGCTGATTATTTAGACGAAATATAGAGTGTATCGTCGTCGTGGCCCTCAGTCGTTACCTGCAATAACCCAAAACTGTTCCTTACCTTTTTTACTATTACTGGATCGCCATATGACTGCTACATCGAACTGCGACATGAATATACTTACTCTGTTGTACTATACACTGTTAGCTGCTGTTGGGCTGTCATAAGTGGCTGTACTTATTACCAAAGCTGACGTTATTCTTTAATAGCAAACCTGACGTTATTCTTTAATTTAAGTTACATAATTCATAGTTAGACTTTTTCTTGACAACAATAAAGTTTTGCAAAGTTTTACGTTGATGGATTTGGGATGGATTATAATCAGTAATCCAATATTGCTAGCAAAAATTAATTATATTCTGAAAACGATTCTTCAGATGTTTACTGTTGGTAATGAAATGATTTTACAAACGTTCAAATGGGACTTACTTTTTACAATAATCTTATAACTAGCATTGTAGAAACGTATCTTCAGTAGTCTTGAGTTTCTCAAAGAAAAAAAATTGAATAATGTTAGTTCCTCTTATGATAATAGTTAGTTGATGTCTCTGAACATCCGTTTATAATCTCTTGTAAATCATTTCTGGTGGCTGGCAGGTACACTGCTCCTCTCAACCTCTCGCTTCAGACCTGCTACCGACTCGCTTCACATCTCGTTTACTACTGACTTCCTACGAAGTCTCTCCCGCCAACACTACTTTGGTGCAGACATTCCCTGCCACCACAATTATTTCCAAAATGACAAATATTAAGTATTCCTTCTTAATCCTATTAATAAAATATAAACATCTTTCATAAATTGTGGATTGACGATAGACAATAGAAATATATACGTCTTACAAGAGAAACAAGTGAACTTGCAGATTCTTTCGGGCTGGATGGGAGGAATCCAAATCACTTTAGAATGCTAAACAAACTTAGTAGTGTAAGAAACACGAACAGAAATATTCTTTTGCATTTAAACGTAGAATGTGGAAAAAGTACATAAAATAGAGAAAGTATGGAAAAATGTGGGAAATTTAAGAAAAATATAGATCATATTGGAAACATGGAAAATATGTGAAATATGAAAAAATATGGAAAAATCCAGGTGCAAAATGGTAACACAATACACTTATACTTCTTCATTTGGAATAGTGACTGGTCTGAAATACTGACCAAGAGTGAAAGAAGAAGTTTCTGAAACTTACGTTTTGGAGCGCTGTGTTGTGTAGAAGACAGAACTAACAACCAGAAATGTAAATGAAGTGGACAAATAACAATGAAATTAAGAGGAGGGTATAAAACAGAAGAGGAAACAAACATATAAAAAATTATTTTCAAATGCACGATAATTTTATTGAGATATATAGCTAAAGCACAAAGAGCTAAAGAGTCTAGCATGGGAAAAGGCAGGACATGGTATACACGGTAATGTAACGCTACATAATTACACGAGATAAAAAATTAGCCAGCCACAGGAAACATCGCCCCAATGCTCTATAATATTCCTCATAACAATTTCACTTCGGCGAGGAAGGAAGTTTCTCAGATATATCTTACCCAGCCGAAGGCAGTTATTAATGATTAGGTCCCATTTAACGAGCCAGTGGAGGTGTGGTGGATTGCTCGAGTGTTCGTCAAACCAGGAACATATGGATGCAGCCCTGTGAACATGCCATCGTGTACATAAATTGTTTTATTATAATGGATTTACTTTGATAAAAATTTTTATAGGCATGTTAGTCTCTAAATGCGGTAAGTCGCCTTCTGTGCAATCTTGCCAAATAGTGATTGTTATATAATTGGCACTGTCTTCTGGTTCCTGTGATCGCTTTCTTCGTATTCTGTTATAGTTATCTGAATTTTCTTCAGTAATTTTAAGAAGGTTATCTATTCTCATTTTGATGAAAAATTTTCCTAACTGTGTGTTAAGTCCTCTTCTGCGTATTCTGTCATCATTTTCTAAATTTTCTTCAGTAATTTTGCAAGGTTATTTACTGGTCTTTTGATTAATTTTTTCGTTCGTTATAATGCCTTCTGAAGCAATTTCAAGGTTATCTGTTGATTTTTTTACTAAAAATTTTACTAACTGTGTGTAAAATAGTTATCAACAAGATCTTGTGCGATATTCCTGGCAAATAAATTTATCGCTGCCAGTTCCCTCTTCATTCTTCACCCGTCCCCCTTATCAGTAGAGTAAAGGTCGCATCTTGCTGAATATTAGATGAACTATGGGAAGTGTCACAAATTCATGATCGAAGATGAATTACAGCGCAGTACACCCATTCGTAAATGTCTCAGAAAACATGCAGTAAGATAACTATCAGACGTAGACATCACATTTTTCCACAGGAATTCTTAAGCAAATGGATTCTGGTGTAACTCTTTCAACACTATATTTGACTTGTAAGTCTTTTGCTGGCCAGGGTAGCGGATCTACATCTACATGGATACTCTGCAAATCACATTCAAGTGCCTGACAGAGGGTCATCATAAAGAGATATGCTATTACTGCTTGAGCTACACTCCTCATGCAGGCTTACGATTGTTAGCAGAGCGAGCATGCAGACAAATCAGTTCTACACAGGTTACTTCTGCAGCTTTCTGGCATTGCATGTTGGCTCATAATTCCTGTAAACAGGAGATGTAGAGCTGATGTCCAAATGTATCGCATAAGTAGTCAGATTAAATGTATTTGATGGCCAATACAACAATGTGAGTGCTCCTCAGATCACTGTAACACGACTTGAGTCTTGCACAACATCCAATTATAAGAATGCTTATTCAGGATAATGGTGTCGAATGGATTCCCGATTGTGGAGTGTTTAGGTCTACAGTCAAAAATGTATGCGTATCGCACATTGGAAGGTGCAACCCAGAGGCGGGCTATGGATGTGCGTCGCATTGCATAGAGGGCCCTCTCTATCAAAGACTATATGCAGTGCCTGTGCAGCGGCGCTCGCGGTGCTGCACCGCAGGCACCACATCTGGTGTGTCAGAACACTATTCGATCGAGAGGACACGAGGTGTACACTGTACTGCAGTCTAAATTCGGTCTGGCACCTCATGACGATAAAAGGGTCAGTTGTGATGACAAGGTACTCACACTACTCACTTGTAGCGAGGGAAGGGGTGGAGGACTCTGAGTGATAAAGAGAGAGAGAGAGAGAGAGAGAGAGAGAAAGAGAAAGAGAAAGAGAAAGAGAAAGAGAGAGACAGAGTCTGCAGAGTAGTAGTATAACCCTTTTATCATAGTGTAATTAACTCTGTGTGTGTGTGTGTGTGTGTGTGTGTGTGTGTGTATGTCGTGTAAATATTTTTGTGTACAATGTACACGTGTACATATAGAGATAGAGAGAATGTATGGAATATTTTTGTGTACTATGTACACGTTTATATATGGAGAGAGAGGCGTAGTGAGAGAGAGGAAATGTGTGGAAAAGAAGGGATAAAACCGGAAAAAAAGAATAAGAAGTTTTATCATTGTATATACACACCAAGTGCGTCAAAGAAAGAAGAAAGCACAAAAAGTATTTAAAAAATTATCTATTCATGTATTTATTGATACACAACGTATCTATATTCTGTAAATGTATCTATAGACCATATATATATATATATATATATAATCTCACAGTCCATCAGAATTGTTACTGTAAAAAAAAAAAAAACTTTTGCTATCGTGGACTCTTGAAATTAGATTCTAAGCGTGAGCAGTCTATCAGAATTATTCTAAAAACTTTGTGACTGGGGCTGCCGAATTTAGTTATAGTACTAAAGAAAATATCTCCGCTTTAGTTTTTAGCACAGATTTTATAAAAAAGAATTTTCCTACTAGTGTTACTGTTGTAGCATGTAAGTTAAAAGTATTTCTGTGTTGGAATAGCACAGTCAATTTTTACTTCAAGAATACTATATTGTACCTGAAAAATACTACATTGTACCTCAAGAATTATATTGTACCTCAATAACTACATTGTATTTGTGTGAACTGAATACTGCAAGGAAAAAAATAGTTACCACACATTTTTGTTGTTATTTACAAAAATAAACCCTATCCTTATTGCATTATGTATGTACACTCCTGGAAATTGAAATAAGAACACCGTGAATTCATTGTCCCAAGAAGGGGAAACTTTATTGACACATTCCAGGGGTCAGATACATCACATGATCACACTGACAGAACCACAGGCACATAGATACAGGCAACAGAGCATGCACAATGTCGGCACTAGTACAGTGTATATCCACCTTTCGCAGCAATGCAGGCTGCTATTCTCCCATGGAGACGATCGTAGAGATGCTGGATGTAGTCCTGTGGAACGGCTTGCCATGCCATTTCCACCTGGCGCCTCAGTTGGACCAGCGTTCGTGCTGGACGTGCAGACCGCGTGAGACGACGCTTCATCCAGTCCCAAACATGCTCAATGGGGGACAGATCCGGAGATCTTGCTGGCCAGGGTAGTTGACTTACACCTTCTAGAGCTAGTTGGGTGGCACGGGATACATGCGGACGTTCATTGTCCTGTTGGAACAGCAAGTTCCCTTGCCGGTCTAGGAATGGTAGAACGATGGGTTAGATGACGGTTTGGATGTACCGTGCACTATTCAGTGTCCCCTCGACGATCACCAGTGGTGTACGGCCAGTGTAGGAGATCGCTCCCCACACCATGATGCCGGGTGTTGGCCCTGTGTGCCTCGGTCGTATGCAGTCCTGATTGTGGCGCTCACCTGCACGGCGCCAAACACGCATACGACCATCATTGGCACCAAGGCAGAAGCGACTCTCATCGCTGAAGACGACACGTCTCCATTCGTCCCTCCATTCACGCCTGTCGCAACACCACTGGAGGCGGGCTGCACGATGTTGGGGCGTGAGCGGAAGACGGCCTAACGGTGTGCGGGACCGTAGCCCAGCTTCATGGAGACGGTTGCGAATGGTCCTCGCCGATACCCCAGGAGCAACAGTGTCCCTAATTTGCTGGGAAGTGGCGGTGCGGTCCCCTACGGCACTGCGTAGGATCCTACGGTCTTGGCGTGCATCCGTGCGTCGCTGCACCTTCCGCCGACCACTGGCGACAACATCGATGTACTGTGGAGACCTCACGCCCCACGTGTTGAGCAATTCGGCGGTACGTCCACCCGGCCTCCCGCATGCCCACTATACGCCCTCGCTCAAAGTCCGTCAACTGCACATACGGGTCACGTCCACGCTGTCGCGGCATGCTACCAGTGTTAAAGACTGCGATGGAGCTCCGTATGCCACGGCAAACTGGCTGACACTGACGGCGGCGGTGCACAAATGCTGCGCAGCTAGCGCCATTCGACGGCCAACACCGCGGTTCCTAGTGTGTCCGCTGTGCCGTGCGTGTGATCATTGCTTGTACAGCCCTCTCGCAGTGTCCGGAGCAAGTATGGTGGGTCTGAAACACCGGTGTCAATGTGTTCTTTTTTCCATTTCCAGGAGTGTATATGTGTACATATAATTGTTGTGCATGTCTCAAGACTTTAGTTTTGCTGAAGATGAGTGCTATTTAAGGAGGTGCAGTTTAACATGGATGATAACAAAATATACAGAATGGTTACATGGAATTACCCCTATCATCCAGCACGAACTGGGTTATGGGAGCAGGAGGCACGTGACCATGTCCGCATCCAAAGATATATAGCAGACATGTCTAAAATTATATCTTGTGTGCCTGAAGAAATGCACAGACATAGCATGTGGTTAAAAACAAACTGTACATTTCACAATGGGAACAGGGTTGAGAAAGAAGAACACAGAGGTTGTGAGGTAAAAATTCATTTATTTCTCATCCAACTTAAAAATAATTTTACATTTTCGTAAGCAGATACAACAACACTTTTTTCATACATGTTTTTGAGTCGATGGAGAGAAGGACACCCGTAGAATTTCAGGTCTTGATCAGCAGCAAACTTAAAGATTCGATGCATCCATGAGATCTTCTCCTAAACCTTCACGTAGATGATGGTATCCGTGTGATCGAATAATTTAAGCGCAGTCACTATATTTTTATAGGTTTTGCCAGGATCATCCCAGTGAATTCCATGGTAGAAATGTGTTAACCACTTTGCACTCTTCTGTGCCATAGCACACCTCACATACTTGAAAGACCTCGGTGATGCAATGTTTGCTTAGAATGTCTCTATCATTCCTGAATATTTTGTGTACGCCATATCTTTAAATTTTATCTGTCTATACTCATCAACTTAGAAACCATGAAGTAAAGAAACAGGTCATTATAAAAGTAATAGCATCTTACTTGGCTACAGAACATACATTATTATTATTATTGGTCTTTTCAGCTGTAGATGCAATGCAATAAATTGTAATTGATAATGACTCATCACTGTGGCATCACGCACCCGAGTCATAGTGCTTAAGGCGTGACTCATACTTTGACATATGTCTGGTGTCAAGTAAAATGTATGTCACTAAGTAATGGTACAAGTTATGTAGGGGGTATGTAATAATCAAAAGCTTTCACGTGGCGACGACTCTATCAGTTTCATGTAAATATCCAAGAGCACATTACACGCATTTCTTGATTTCACTAGCTCAAACATGCTGTAAGCGGTAACATTCTCTTTCACATTGAATCCGTAGTTCTCAAGGTTAATTGTCGTAACATATTAAGGAAGTAAGAGCTATGGAATATTTTTTAATGTGTGGCTACAGCTATTTTGTTGCACAAGCGGAGTCGCGCAGCCACTATCCCTCTTTAATAGCGATAACTAAAGCATGACCTTACTTTGCACACTACATTCACTACCACTCCTCAGAGATACGGCATTACCTCATTCACAGACATCCAGGAGACACTTGAAGTTGAATAACCGAATTACGAAGGAATCAGAGTGATTATTCAATCACATAAAGCTAGTGCGCTGAAAGAGACAAACATAAGTCTATTGCATGGTTGTAATAAAGCATTCTTTGTATTCAGGCCTATAGGAGGTTTCTACATAACATTATATCCCCTTTTGAAAATTCAGCTCACACACACACACACACACACACACACACACACACACACACACACACACACACACGTACCCACGTTATAGGATTTAAACAGGGTTTTATTAGTAAGTCACCGTTTCTCCCACATGTAAAAAACGAAATCTTTGTATGACGCTCTAACAGGCTCTTTTGGTTTTCGTAACAAACTCAATGTTTCCAGTTGAGCCAACATATCCATGCCGCGGCGACCCTACTCCTGCTCCAAACCGTCCGTGAAAATTAACTCCGAGTGAGCGTACTCTAGTATTTTTCGCACTCACAATGATTTCTTAGTCAGGAGGAAAACTGTGTGTGTGGTGGAAGTTATGCATGTAACGCACTGACACAAACCTCAACTAGACTCTCTTATTTATGTATATGTGTGTGTTGGCTGCTGGATTTACAAGAATTGAAAATACCAAACGGTTTCGTGGAAGTGGTGAAATCGATAAATGGAAAATACTCTAGGGCTTTTTAAAATTGTAATTAAATCCTTTATTCATCGACAAATACGTAATGGTGGGAGACTTTTTTGCTGTGCGAAAACGACACCCAGCTGGTGCAAGTGTGGACGTATCATAATTTTCTTCATACCCCTATAATTGATAGTCATAAATGTTAAGCTGCTGGTTGAACTTGAAGGTAACGTGGCTTATGTTCCGACATACGTTTGTGGGAAGCAATCAAACTACTATTCACGTAAAAACAAATAAGATTGCGTATGTCTAGTCGTAATGGAAGGATAGATTGGACATGGTGAATTGTAATTTCACCGCACTGAGAAGTATATCCGGACTACGAGGTGGTAGTCATTTCGTGAACAGCTGCACAATATAGCAATGCAAGTGTTCAACTGGACATGCTATAGTGTACAAACAGGACGGGCAATACGGATGTAACAACACGTCCCCTCATCGGCACCCCCTAAGCGTACCCTAGCATTTTCCTTGTTGTTCTATCAGTATTGATTACAGAACACCAACCCGCGACGGTATTGCCTTTCCAATCACCACACAATGCTGGATGCCTGTCCTTCATAACACCTGTTTGCCAGAATCTTGGCGGTATGCAGCATCTTCCAGGGTATGAGAGAGATTCTTTTTTTACATGGAAAATTATATGTGCCATAGATACTGAGACTCGTTCCAGTACCACAGCCATCAAGAGGAGACATTACCTGTACATCGATTGGTATCAGACTGCAGCAGCAATCGTAATATTTAATTGTAGTTGGACTGGTAAATATGTTCCTGGCTTTCAATATTCTTGTGAATCTTGTATGTATTTGATGATCTGTAGGCAACTTAACTGCCAGTGCAATGTAGCGGTCTGCACAAAATAATTTTGCAGCTGAAAGTCTTGTCTGCAGAAAAAAGGGGGTGGGTGGTGCTCCCACATCGGTAGCAGTGGCAGTTTGACGGGTAAGTTCAGTGACGGACATACTGTACCGTTAGGAATGCCCCCTGTGCTATTCTGGGAAGTATTGCACAGTTTCTCTCTCCACGCTGGACCCTATGCGTCATCACGCCAGGAACGGTACCTAGGTGAACACGAGCTTCGACAGGAATTTCTCGGATGTCATGTATGAAAGACATGTCGCCGCCTCATCCTTGCGGGACCCGAACGGTCGCGTCGTAACTTTGCAGGGACCGCCGATGCACACCGACTCCAACGTTGGCATCGGGTGGTGGGATGTATCTTTTACTAGCGATCTTTTGTTTAAATGGATTATATTCCATCTACATATATACTCCGCTAGCCACTAAGCAGTGAGTGGTGGAAGGCACTATTCGCGCCAGAGTCATATTTCGGTCCTCTGTTCCACTCGCGGATGGCGAGAGGGAAAAACGACTGTCTGAACGCCTCAGTATGAGCTCTAATTTCCTTATCTTTGAATGGTGATCATTGCGCGATATGAAACTTGGTGGTAATAATATATGCTCTACATCCTCGGCGAAGATAGGATTTTGAGTGAGCAGCCCCTTCCATTTAGTGCGTCGTCTATCTGCAAGTGTGTCCCACTTCAAATTTTCAGTGAGATTTGTAACGCTCTTGCGATGGCTAAATGTACCAGTCACGAATCTTGTGGTTCTTTTTTTGACCTTCTCAGTCACTCGAAGCAGACCCAACTGGTAAGGTTCCCCCCATACAGGCTAACAATAGTCTAAGACCAACTGGATGCTGTGAATGAAAAGAAACTACCCTATACATGTGAAGAATATCGATTTAACTAACTTGCATAAATTTTTGATATCAACGTGGTGTTAGCGGTACAATAGTTGAGGGGAGGCTGTGTGTGAGTGGGTGACATGGTGCAGAACAGCAGGTTAAGTGCAGAACACTAAGTTAATTTGAATAATTTTTATGTAAAGCGCAGTACAATAGTTTAAGGGGGTGGATGACAGAGAAGAATGCGCGAGAAATGGCGTTCAAAAGCACGTGAAATTCGAAAAGTGTACCAGAAATTGGTGGGAGGAGCTAACTAATTACTTAATTTGGTAGCAAAGGCGGTACAATAGTTTAAGGAAATGGGGGTGACATTGAAAACCACTTAACAGAAAAATAGGTTAAATGCCGAGAAAGGCCCAAATATTAGGTTAATACACCCAGAGTACAGTGCTGAACATTAGGTTATGCAACATGTTTGCTCTATGTAATTGCTTCTTGTAAGACCTAGATGTCTCCAAATAGCAGAGAATGATGAACAAGAGAAATCCAACTACCACAAACTGATTTTTTTATGAATAAACAGTATACCCTTTCAATACATTCCATACATTGTCTAAATTGTTTAAACAATATTCCATAGAGAGTAATCGATTTCCCTCCACCTGACCAATCAACTTTTTCCCAACATTTTCCAGGAGGGTGGAGAGGGTGGGAGGGGAGGGGGTTTACCAGAGGGGGAGAGGTTAATTAATTGATCAACTTAATTAAGTAGTTAATCAGACTGACAGTAGTGACAGGGGTATTCCGATAACTGAGACATGAAAGTGTACCTGTAGCAGGAAGGGGAGGTTTCCTGAAGGGGGAGGGGAGTCGTAGGGGGTGGTGGGGCAATAGGTTAAGTGCAGTGACATGGAAACCACTTAACAGAACAATAGGTTAAGGACCTGTCAATCATAGGAGAACAATAGGTTAAGTACCTGTCATCAAAGGAGAACCATAGGTTTGCCCCCTGCCCCTGATGTAGGCAACCCACACTAACAAAATGTGCTTGCACCTCTGTACCCCTACTACTTAGGCCTCATGGATAAAGCACACTGTAGATTGAAACTGGTTGCAACTAGCTGATAGTACTAGCAATAGAGTCATACCATAGATTTATGACTATATGTACCAAAATGACCAATTTTTTTCAAAGAAGGCAGTATTCTTCTATAATTAACACTGATGTTTTGCTGTAGTTGTGTTTTGGTGTGATGAAAAGTTGATATCAATTTTAACGCAATGTTAAACTACAGTCATCCTCCCCATAAACAGAAAGTGATCTAATATACAAGTTGGCACTGCATTATTAAGTGATTTTTGAGCAGTTACTCATATAAATTGTCTTTCACATTATATATGAAACATCTAAAATACCCAGCAGATTTCTAAATGGTAACTGTTGAGGAATCTGATTATGCAAGCGATGTATGATAGGTTCACACGTTTGTAATCCATTGGGAGAATAGTGGGACTACATGCTTCTATAGGAGTTCTAAATAATTTTCATTTGAGTGCCTATATGATTCCTTCGACAAGGGTTCTTGTGTAGGATGTATTTTGCTGGTCACCTTTAATGGGTGTCAGGACATGTGTTGTGAAATCATGTGTATGGAACTGGAGTAATTCTACAAGCCTGGTAGGTTGTAGGACATTGAAATACGTTAGACTATAAAGAAATACTTACGACTACCATCGAACTTGAAGTTATTCAAGCTTGGGATAGGTCTGATTTTATGAAACGAACTCTGAAATGTTGGATGAAGTTTAGACCTCGAATATTGTATGTGAAGTGTATGATGAGAAATCTATGCACCTACATGGTGCACTGAAACTGTGGCAAAATGCACCCTCTGCATAAAACTTCACCTAATGCACTTACAAGCTAGAGTGAAATTGTATGAAAATGCACCATGTTACAGTTAAATTGTAACGAACTGCCCCAAGTTGCAATGAAACTGTATCAAACTGCTCTATGTTACAGCAAAAACTGTAAAAAGTTACTCCATAATTTCGCTATAATATGATACGAAATTGCCCTTTTTTACAGCAAAATCCATTGAACCCCTGCAACCAGTAGAGTTCCATGAGATCTTCAAGGCAGTCCACAGACTCAACAGACAGATCGGTACAAGTGCTGAGTCACTCACATATCAGTCACATACCAGTTATGTTGATATGAAAGCTATTAAAATATGTAAGGTCACAACATTCTTAAGTGCTGGGTGCTGTTACCGAAAACCTCTTAGCTCCAACAATAATAAGGGACTCTTCCCTGGCATCACTTGGTATAATGGTTGTGGGATCTATTTGTAGCTCACAAGCATTCGATAGCTTGTGCTGCCTGTATGGTTGTCAGATTTCCTGTAGCCTATGGAGTTTTCCTTGACATCACAGGGGAAGGTCACTTGTATTAATACATGGAATCTAGTATGGCCATGAAGTTTAAAATCCAAAATGGCTCCCGAAGACTGTACACCTATAGCATCACAATCCAGATGGTGTTCCAGTATGTCACTGACGACATCAGAATCCGAAACGGCGAATAAAGATGGCTGTTCTCTGCATATGAGGGCAGCCTGAAATGTTACCATTCCGAAACAGTTCTCCCAAGTTCCGCGGTTTTGCAGTGGATTACCTCCACCACTCCTTCACACCATCCAGTTATCAGGAAATCTCAATAGACGGGTCTAGTACACCATAGTGAAAGGTTGATCATCATGAACTGTTATCAGGGACCCACCAATTCCGGACTTGAAACACTGACTAGCACACTTGACTTTAAGTATAAACCCTTTCTTAGTGTTTATTATTATTCTTTGTGATTATGTGTATGTTTTTAAACACTTACACATAATCATAACACAGGTACACTACGTGTTACTTTCACGGAATTTATGCGAAATAACTGCCTATCTTCATCTTGATGTATTTTGGACACTTCTAGAAGTGTTTGCAAAGTGTTATTAATTTTAAATGTAAAGAATTAACTCTGGAATTAGTATTTTCAGTGGAATGTTCATATACATGCCCTGCCTCTATTGATGTCAAGTTACTGTCAGTGGATAGCTCGCCAGTGCCTCGGCAGGCATCCCTCCACACTACGTATTTTTCCACCATGAGTCACATAACGTAGTTCCAAAGTTTCGCAAATGAATGGGTTATATTAAATATGGGGGCGTGCTGAAAAGTAATGCCAGTGTATTCGTTATGTAAAAACTCTGACAGCTTTTTAAGTAAATCAATATTTATTAACACTCTTCATTTGTATTCTTCGTATAAATTTCTCAACATCGTCACACTGGCGACGAACAAATTTCCCCCAAAGAAACACACCCAAAGAGATGCCGTCAGCGTGTAGTGTTTAAGTTTGTTGATGGAGACTACGGCAAGTTGAAAAACAGAAAGAAAGAGAATGATATATACGTGCGTATAATAAATTCCTTCCCTCAGAAATATTTCTCTCCTACATACCTCCACTGTCTTACCACAGATGACGTGTCACTGATCTCATTTGTACTAAGACTGAGTACACGCGAGGTGCCTATTTGTCTCCACCACCCTGAGTGAAATGCGTAAGTTCTAACAAATGTTCACCGACCTGCAGCCTTCTATAGTTGTTGTTCCATGCGCAGAAAACAGCACATAGGTCGTGAATCCATTGTCTTGACGCTGTAATAAACTCTTACCAAGGAACTGATACTTTATAAATAATTAAATTTCCAATTAGTTTGTTTATATGAAATGTCACTCGCTTTTTATTAGCAGAACAGGAGGAACTACGCAATTACATTCCACTTTAGAGTCACTGCACATTTCCGCAATTACTATCATACTGTTCTCACCTACATGTCGCCGGCCGCGGTGGCCATGCGGTTCTAGGCGCTCCAGTCCGGAGCCGCACTGCTGCTACGGTCGCAGGTTAGAATCCGGCCTCGGGCATGGATGTGTGTGATGTCTTAGGTTAGTTAGGTTTAAGTAGTTCTAAGTTCTAGGGGACTGATGACCACAGCAGTTGAGTCCCATAGTGCTCAGAGCCATTTGAACCATTTTTTTCACCTACATGTCCAAATAACCAGAAATTGCTAATAAAGTCTTAACTGACACCGACCATGGCAGACAACATTTCTGTCCTCCGAGGCTGCCCAACCGTCTGTCACATTTACGAAACGTACATTGCAAATGAAGTCTTAACTGACACTGAACGCGGCAGACAACGTGTCTGTCCTCCGAGGCCGCCGCACCAGCTCTCACGTTTACAAACTAGGCATTGCACATCAAGTCTTAACCGATGCCGCAGCGGACAACATGTCCGTCCTCCAAGACTGCCGAACCAGCACTGATCTTACAGCGGAGCCACTTCGCTCGTCTTCCAATTTAGCTGCGATCCGAAGATGTCCGAAGTGCTTCGTCTGCCTTTTAGTTTAGCAGTTGTTTATCATTCTGATTGTCATTAATACTTGTGATATAATGGAATGATAGTACGCTGTTGAGAGACGCTTTAACGTGAAATGGAAGTAAATATGCTGTTTAGTTTGTCTGATAGTAATAACATAAGATTATCATATTCATGAGCAACTTCCGAACGCAGCAGCCAATAGCGGAGGAGGAGCACAATTTAGTCGGTCTTTTTCACGATATCAGTACCGAACAAACCATCTGTCATCGGTACCTCACACCACGTTACGTCATTTTGCCACTTCTGCCTTCTCAACTGTTTTAAGGAGAGCCCCTTGTACCTGAATCTGATGGCTGCAGAGCCAGAAATATTACAAGCCGCAACCTGACCACTGATTGCATCATTTCATCACTAACAAAGTGAAGTCCTTGAAGGTGTTCCTTAAGTTTTGCAAACAGATTAAAATCTGATGAGACCAGTTCGGGACTGTATGGAGGATGATCAATCACTGTGAACACAAGGCGCCGGAGTACGTAGATGTTGCAGTGTGCATGTGCGGTCTAGTATTGTCATGCTGAAGGAGAGAGTGCACCAAGAGTGAATGGACTCTTTGAATTCGTCTCACAGTACCTTGAAAAGTTAATGTTGATGCTTTAAGGCACCAATTCAGCACTGTGAGCATGTCTTTGCCTACAGATGGCATGAGCTTGAACTTTTTTGGCATTGGTGATCTTTTGTGGCAAAACTCCATTGATGCTCAGTCGTTTTTGGGGTCAAAATAGTGAACTCAGCTTTCATCACCTGTCACAGCCTTGTTAAGGAACCCATAGCTATCACACTCGAAACGTAAAAGGAATTGTAGACGAATGAACAATCTCCTGTGTTCCGTGTCATGAGCGTGCGTTCAAGGTACCACCATCCATGCAATTTTCTCTACCACTGTTGTACAATGATGCTTTTTACACACTGTCCATTCTTCTATGGACTACGTTTGGAGACACTTTTCTGCAATTAGAAATTACATTACAGCACACTGTCTCACACACGCTGACGTAGTTGCGTTACACGCCACCATGTTAAATGCTACAATTTAAAGCTCTCTACTGGGAGAGGGTTGCAGCTTGGGGCAGAAAAGTGAGATATTCGACCTTATAATGTCCATGTCATGTAATATATCAACCGAAATTGAGAACAGAATAAAAAATTCGGAGCATTACTTTTCATCATGTCCCCAATACACTGGAGGAAATAATCTTATTAGGATTTGTCCTTCTTTCTCTTCTTTTGTTTGTTGTTAAAATATCACGTGAAGTGCACCGCAGCTCAAACACTTCGACTCTCTTCTTTTCCGGTTTCCCCACAGTCCATGTTTCACTACAATACAACGCTGTGCTCCAAATGGAAATTCTAAGAAATTTATTTCTGAAATTAAGGCTTAAATTTGATACAAGTGGTCTTCTCTTGTTCAGCGATGCCCTTTTTGCCACTGATAGTCTGCCTTCTATAACCTCCTTGCTACGTCTATCATAGGTTATTTTCCTGCCTAGGGAACAGAATTTATTAACTTCGTCTACTTCGCAATCCCCAAATATGATGTTACACTTCTAGCTTTTCTCATTGCTGATGTATCTCATTACCTTCGTCTTTTTCCACGTTACTCTCAATTCATATTCAATTCTCATTATAGTGTTCATTCCATACAACAGATCCTGTAATTCTTCACTTTCACTGAGGATAGCAATGCCGTCAGCGATTCTTATAATTATATCCTTTCACTCTGAATTTTAATCCCGCTCTTGTATCTTTCTGTTATTTACACCATTGCTTCTTCAATGTATAGAGTAAGCGACATGGTCGAAAGACTACATCTCTGTCTTTACACCCATAATAATTCGAGAACTTCGTCCTTGGTCTTCCAGTCTTACTGTTCCCTCTTTGTTCTTGTGCCTATTGTATATCACCCGTTTTTCCCGGTAGCTGACCCCAATTTTCTCAGAATTTCGAGCATCTTTTACCAGTTGACATTGGCGAACGGTTTATCCATGTCGATATATCCTATGAACGTTTTGATTTTTCTTCGGTCTTGCTTCCATTATCAGCCGTAACGTCAGAACCGCGTCTCTAGTGCCTTTAAACATCGTAAAGACAAACTGGTCGTCATCTAGCAAATCCTCAATTCCTTTTCATCAACTTGGATGCATGAGTCGTTAAGCTGATTCTGCGATAATTCTCGAAACCGTCGGCCCTTGCTATCTTATGGAATTGTGTGGATGATGCCCCGCCTAATGTCTGGTGGTATATCGCCAGCCGACGTAAATAGTCGTTTCGTTGCCACTTCGACTCATGGCTTTAGAAACCATAGGTAAAGTGTTTCGAAGTCCAAAGCTCTTTTACATTCTGATTCTAATACTGTCCCTGTTGACTGAAGTTTCGTTTTCCATCGCGTTGTCAGACAAGTCCCCCCTTTCATAGAGGCCTTCGAGGTCATGATTCCACCTATCCGCTCTCTGCTCTGCATTTAACGGTGGAATTTCCGGTGCAATCTTAATGTTACAACTGTTGCTTTCAGTTTCACAAAAGGTTGTTTTGACTTTTCTATGTTCTGAGTCAGTCCATCCGCACTTGGTCATAACGTGCCACCTATGTCCGCAGGTCCCATTTATCTGTCTCTCTATCTCTTGTTTCTTTTTCCTTTTTTTGAATCAACCTTCAACGTGGGCCGATCCATACTTATGCAACTTTTTTCTCGGCAAATTTCATTTGAAAGAAAAAAAATACGAAATTTTTTGTGGGACATCATGGGCATTTCTGCTTCAGCCCCTACAGTTTCATGAACTTCCGATCTGTGGAGACGCTATACGTAGCCTTCATAGCAGACAGCTGACACTGAGTTTCTTTTGGAGGAAAACTAGAGCATCGCAGATAATTATAGGCCCTCACAGAATGTCTATGGAGAGCCGGCAGTGAACAAAAGCACGTTGACTCGTTGGGCGAGGCGTCTGCCATCATCGCAACAAGGTCGCGCAAACCTGTCTGATGTCCAGCGTGCCGGCCGGCCGCGCACAGCTGTGACTCCTATAATATTGGAACGTGCGTACACTCTCACTCGAGGTGATCACAATAAAACAGCGCTGATCAACTGGACGTCTCTGTTGGTAGTGGTGAAACACTCGTCCACAAGGTGGGGTGCTCAAAGGTGTGTACCCCCTGGGTTCCTCGCTACCTAACACGAGATCATAAAGAGCAATGAACGACCGTCTGTGTGGAAGTGTTTGCGCGTTACGATACTGATTGTGGCAATTTTTTGTCGAACATCGTCATAGGCGATGAAACGTGGGTTCATCATTTCGAACCGGAAACAAAGCGGCAAACCATGGAGGGATGCCACACCATCTGCTCCGAAGAAAAGTTTCAAAGACGCACCCTCAACCTGTAAAGTCATTGGCGACGGTCTTCTGGAGCTCTGAAATGGTTATTCTGTTTGATGTCCTCCATCATGGTGCAACAATCAGTTCGGAAGTGTAATGCACTACCGTTAGGAAATTGAAGAAAATATTTCAGCGTGTTCGTCGCCAAAAAAATGCAAACGAACTTCTCCTCCATGGCAACGCGAGGCCTCACGCAAGTCTGCACACCTAAGAGGAGCTCACAAAGCTTCAATGGGCCCGTCTTTCTCATCCACCATGCGAGCCGTTCTCGTACTTTCCTACTTCCATATGTCTGGCCCAATGAAAGATGCTCTTCGTGGAAGCGGTGTGCGAATCATGGTGAAGCTATTGATCCTGCAAGACGTTGGCTCCGACGTCGACCAGCAGAGTGGTACCATGCGGGCATACAACTCCTCCCAGTAAGGTGGTGTAAGACTGTCGTATCTAACGGAGATTATGTTCAAAAATTGGGTTTTGTAGGCAAAAGAGTGGGGAATGTTTGAGTATATTAGAATCCTGACTAAAATAAACTCGCTTTAAGGATAAAAATTTTGCATTACTTACTGAACGCCCCTCGGATTCGAATAATAATCTGTTATGCCAGAGAGTTAAAAAATGGTTCAAATGGCTCTGAGCAATATGGGACTTAACTTCTGAGGTCATCAGTCCACTAGAACTTAGAACTACTTAAACCTAACTAACCTAAGAACATCACACACATCCATGCCCGAGGCAGGATTCGAATCTGCGATCGTAGCGGTCGCGTGGTTCCAGACCGTAGCGCCTAGAACCGCTCGGCCACACCGGATGGCCCATAGAGTTAGTACAAGATTATTAGCACTAGAAGATGCCGAAGTTCTGATAATCACTTGATTGGGACCAAGTAAGTCCATTATCAGATTACTGGTTAGAAGGCATAGCAAAGCATCGCCTTCTTTCAGCTTTACATTCCTACATAAATCATTAAGTGCGGTACTGTCTAGATGAGAGGCAAGTGGCAATCGTTTGCTAACTCTATAGGGTACTAAAAATTGTTAAGTTCTGCTTAGACACAGAACAACAGAGAAGACCCATTCTTGTTCAAATGGTTCAAATGGCTGTAAGCACTATGGGGCGACACATCTGAGGTCGTCAGTCCCCTAGACGTAGAACTACTTAAAACTAAATAACCTAAGGAGATCACACACATCCATGCCCGAGGGAGGATTCCAACCTGCGACCGTAGCAGCAGCGCGGTACAAGACTGAAGCGCCTTGAACCGCTCGGCCACAGCGGCCGGCCACAGTGTTGTCTTTCAAGCAGTCAGAACAGTTATCCGGTTGCGAAATTTTGTTTAAATAACAGGAAATTCCATTGGCTTTAGATTGTCATTACAGTCAGATGCATATTAATTATCAGTCCGTTTTGTACATTCAATATTAGTTACACGCGTTTGAATAATAAATCTTAGTCAGATGTGCTTTTGTAGTCAGCACCAGTCAAATAAGTTCTATACTCGACTTTAGTGAGATGTGCGTAAATGTCAATGTCAATCAGTTGCAGTTTAGTCTCTCTTACTTTCAACAGCTACAGAGCTTTCACTTTTTAACTTTACAGATGCGATTGCTAATGTGACAGAGCAGAAAATTGATCAGCGACTGCCATTAAATGTTTCCAGTCAAATCCGTGGTGCACTACGTAGTGTAATTTGTCTTGCACACTGAATGTCGTTGGGAGTGCGTGGGCCGAGCCCGTGAGTGACTGCGCGAAGCAGCGGAGGGTCAGAGGCACGGGCGAAAGGTACGATTCACCTGTGTTCGTCTCTAACTTTTTCACCTGTATTACATTATAGACAGTGGAAGATAGTCGATGAGATTTTAGGACAAATAAATCATAGATTGCTGGATTCTCGTCGAAGAATAAAGCATTTTTGAAAGAAGAACGGGTTTTGGCGTATCGCCAAGATAGTGCTGGTTTGACGGATGAATTTTACATCACTGTAAAATTAGAAATCGAGACGAGTTTATAGATTCCTCCAAACGTATATTAAAGGTTGTCTTACAGTACTTTGAGCATCTTATGTAACTATGAAGAAAAGTTACGATAAGCTTGATACAGTGAAATTAGCTGTTCTGCTAATGGCGTGTCGCGGAAATTACTGACAGCGACGCCAACCTGCAACACACCTGTGCCAAGCGGGTTGCAGCGAGCACAGCCCCTGCGACTCAACGGTTGCACAGTGCAGTAGCAAAGAAACATGCAGCGCGGCCCGCAGAGGGCCTTCACGTACACCGGACACGAAGAATACACACACACACACACACACACACACACAAAACCGTGACAAGGGTCCCTCCTGATGCGAACCTTTTGCTGTACCCACCGCGTCACGTGTTGCCAATCAAATGCAAGTATACGTCCGCCAAGCGAATATTTAGGGCCACGCCGTCCCCAATCCAGACAGTTCCGTCGTAGAGAGGAACGGATATGTGCAGCCACGGACCCAGCGCCGCTTCTGACCGCACGCCGCCTTCGCTTCCAGTGGATAGCATTAGGCGACGAGTTATCAGGAACTGTTTGTATCATTCGTTACTGTCAGACTCCTCCGAATGCGAAAATGTGTTGTTGATACCGACCTACGTAGGGAGAAACGATCACCACTATAAAATAAGAGAAATCAAAGCTCTTACAGGGAGATATACGTGTTCATTCTTTCCGCGCGCTATACGAGATTGGAATAATAGAGAATTGTGAAGGTGGTTCAATGAACTCTCTGCCAGGCACTTAAATGTGATTTGTAGAGTATCCATGTAGACGTAGACGTAGGCTCGTCCGGCGAGATTGAAGAGACTTTGAAATTATACCAGTCCTGCCGGAACCTTGTTTGATACGGTTCCAACTTACACCTCCCAGCCGGAGAATAAACTTACGAGTGTTCAGTTAAATGGTAGCACTTAATCATGTTGTAGACAATATCTTTGGGTGTTCCAGTAATAGAAGGATTGTGTTATCGAACATTCAGTTAACGATCCTTTTGGGTTAAGATGTCTTACCAGGTTACTGACAGTTTTGCACTTCGTCTATGTTGAGCTTGAGTGTCGGTTAAAGGAGATAATTTCGGTGAAATTGATGAAAATCATTTTGTTAATAATTGAAGATAGAACTTCAATCTTATATTTTCTGGAGGAAGTGTTCCGAACACTTCAGCTTATTGCTGAAATACATATGGCATTTTAAAAG
The DNA here is from genome assembly GCF_023864275.1 of Schistocerca cancellata. Classification (NCBI taxonomy): domain Eukaryota; kingdom Metazoa; phylum Arthropoda; class Insecta; order Orthoptera; family Acrididae; genus Schistocerca; species Schistocerca cancellata. The sequence goes on along the minus strand of NC_064631.1, from coordinate 466,982,959 downwards.
TTTATACATGGTTCGTCGCCAACAAAGTGATTGGACTACTTATCCCTGTTTCTTTCGTGAATGGCATATAAGGGCAAGGGATCAACATTTGTCCAGAATAAACGGACCTATAAGAAATCTAGAGACAAGACTGTTTTCCGCAAGAACCTCGGAGGTCAGAAAAGAAATATTCTGTTACCACTTCTACACATTAAGGTGGGTCCAATGAAACAGTTTGTGGAAGTCATACCCACAGGTGGGAAATGCATCTCTTCGAGAAGTTTCATCATCTCTCAGGAGCCAAACGAAAAATGATATTTAGTTCCACTTTAGAGGAAACTGAGAGAAGAGGGTGATTAGGTGTCATTATTCAGTGAGGTTGTTACTAATTTCTTAGGGGTAGGCGAGGACCGAGGTAATATTTCTGTTGTAGGTAACATGCTGGAAACGTTCAATAGATCAGGCTGTTTGCCTAGTGTTAAGATTCATTTTTTAACAGTCACTTACATTTTTTTCTCAGAAAATATACGTTATGCCAGGAACAAGTTTAACACTTTCATCAAGACGTCAAAGTGATGGAAAGATTGTCCGTAGGCTACGGAATATCAACATAACGGGAGACTACTGTTGACCGCGGTGTCATACAACAGACAATTTATCGAAGAAAAAGGAAAAGGGAGAAATGAAATATTTGCCAATAGAAGCATAATACCTATGTAATAAACATGTGTTCTGATGTACAGGCTTCAAGAAAACCTTCGTCCATACTGAAAAACTAAACTTCTTTTCAACACAGTTACATGCGTTTTGCTAATTACTCCTGTTCACGACAAAACCACATTATAACAAAACTGTACTTGACAGAAACAGAATGGGGAAAATATGATTTCAGTGTCCAAGAAGTCGTGAGATTAAGATGTTATGTAACACATAGTAACAAAAATACATATTTTCATTTACCTATGGTATTGACTTATGCAAACTGTCATGACCACCTACATGACACTGAATTTTTCTCATTGATGTAAAGGTGTGCTATACTGACGGCGTAGTGAATTATTTTCGAGAATTTTTCCCAACTTTTGCCCAGTTGGCCACATCTTATAATCACTTGCGCCACAAGGGAGAAAAATTTCAGTGGACTGAACCCAGAAATCAACTTTTGACGCTTTGAAAATGGCGTTAAGTAGCGCTCTGATTTTGGCCGTGAGTTATTCTCCGGACTGACACTTCCAATTTTAGGATAGCTACCCCCCTACTTCAACAGTATACTGAAATAAATATTTAATGTAAGGGCTGGAGGTCTTAGCTGTCTTGTTTGGGCTTGAGAAATTTAAGTTTTGTCTACAACAAAAGTCGTTGCTGCTATAAACCATTAACCAGGCTTTGACCTGGGCATTGGCCAGGCCCCAAAGGACGCGAAGATTGGCACTTTGGGCTGTTAGGATTTCTGCCTTCAGTCCTCATATCAGGGGATTCGACAACCGAACTGCAGATGCTATCAGTCCTTTCAGACTGAGACAGAAATAGCTGAAACCCCACAAGTCAGCCAGGATCTCTAATTTGCTTCTACCGCCGTGAGCGAGAAACCATCTTTATTTGGTGTCTTGAAGGAAGAGCAGGATCAAGAGATTCAATTATGCAACATCAACCGGCAACTCAAAGATGATCAACACATTCCGGGTTTCTCAATACACGAAGTTCTTCTGTGTTACCGCAACTTCTATAATGGTAAATTGGAAATTTTCTTCCTTAGTAAGTAATTCCAGCCGTTTTTAAGTATTTGTACTAATTGCTAAGTATGGGCATTTGAGTAATTACAAAACCGTCATCTATGGCAACCGGGGTTGCTGTCCAGCATCCGCCAAAGATGTTTCCTGTTCTTTTTCTTTTTTTTGGGGCGGGGGGGGGGGGGGCACCTAAAGTCCTAGTAGGCGATAACACGACACGCCTACATTTTACTTCAGGGAATTAAAAATGTTTTTTTTCATTACTACGGTCTCTCATATTGTACAACCACACATTATCACTCACAACGATAATCTGGAGAACGAGCCAGTGGTATACTGAAACCAGCCCTTAATATTTTTGATACTGAATCTCAAGAAAGGTGTGAACTTTCTATCGACTGGGTTAATTTTTCTTTAATATGGTGGCGCATGAAAGTCGGAGGATGACACTTCTAAGGTGATGTTTGCATATCCAATTAACTCGCCTATATCTAATCTGTGGTCGATGATGGACTCCTTCCCAAGGAGATTAATCCAAATATCGTTAAAGAGAACTGGCAAGCTGTAAAGAACAATATTCGCCTGACGCACCAGACTGAGGCTGCAAGGTACAACAAGGGCAGGTGGTTGCTAAAGGTTGCTCACGCAGTTAAAAAAAATTTGGCCACGGAGTAAGGGTAACCAGAAAACTACAGCCAAAATCTTCCCACACATTGTTGGTCCGTTTGATGTCATCAAGATTATATTTCCAGTAAGCTTTCTTGTATAAGATAGAGTCATTAAGACATAGGGCACATATAAGGCAGCTTGATTTTGATCCGGATAATCAGGAATGTGCTGAATGACATCTTCCTTAATGTAGTGTGTCCTGACTGCATCCAGAATTGAGCCGTGGGATCACTCACATCTATTCCAGCCACTGGCTGAACTTTTCTGACTTCGTCCCCTAGTGAATGCCTTCCTGGCGACGCGCAAGGGGCAGCCTTGCAGCTTCTCGGAGGGATTTTAATGGCATGCACAGTTCTCTGTGCGTCTTGTCTTTCAGAATGTTCCACGCTCTAAGAGGACTCGCGCGCTGAGGACGGAGGTGTCATCGTGTTGTGATTGGCGGCTGTTCACCATGGGGAGTATGCCGACGCCTTTTGAAGAATGACTGCTTCCCTCTGCCTTCGCGGATGCGAGTTACGTCTTCTGAATCGGCCAGTTCCCATTTCTATTGCCTTTTGTTGATGGGTGTTCCATGTGCCTCGGGATCTGGCGGGATAGTAACGGTGAGCATCTCGTTTGCGTGCGGTTTGTGGAAGCTTCTATTATTTGCTCAGCCCTGCTAACTGATATTTGTTTTTGATTCGTGCCTATAGTGTTGTCTAGCTTTCGCTAGTGGTCATTCTTTGGTCTCTGTTTTAAAAATGGATGAGCTTTCCTGGTAATCAGAACATTCTCGAGTTATGTTTAAGGCATAAAAGGGATCACATTTTGACCTCTGTAGTTCTATTACTATATGATTAAGCATAGAAATTGTTTCTTTGAAATTTGTACCTTTGTCTTATTTCGACGCTTTTGTTCAAACACTTTCATATATATTCTGTATTTGAAATACTGGTGCGTTGATTTTACATTTCATTATGAGTGATCAGATGTTGAAACGGTTTCAAAATATTGGTTTATTCAATTGTCTGTCTGCGCTTGTGGGTTAAATAGTTACAGTTTCCTTGTTCTGAGGCCAAACAGCCATATACGATCTTTAATTTGTTATATAGTTGCAGTGTGTATCTAGTGTATCTTTTAGACTCTGAGCTGAACCATGCAATTGTTTGATGAATGGCCCGAGCTCAGTTCAGTAACCTTGCCTTGATGCCTTAATTTCAGCTCCCTTTCAACTATGCTATGAATTTGTTAATCAAAACGTTTGATTTTTTACTTTGTAGTGATGTAATCATTTAAAACTTCTGCAACTTGATAACTTCGGTTGTGCCAGTGAATGTAACTGATGGTTGAGTTAAAATTTTTGGAACCTAAAGGCTTGTTAAATTCCAGTACTTGCTACTCTACGCCTATATGAAAAGACATTTATAGTTGTTGCGAAATTCTAAGCAAATGCCTTTAATTCTGGCTTTTTGGTGGACTGTCCATCAGATGTACATTTTCTGAATGATTCTGAATTCTTCAGCTTCCGGTGTTACAATGTCATTCAGAAGAATTATGTATAATTATTTTTATTAGTCTTGAGTGCCTCTTGGGCAGGTGCTTTAATGTTCGCTGGACTTCATATATGTTAAAAATTGAAAATAATTAAATGACAATAAAGGAACGAATTGTTTAATTCTTGTTTGCGCTGCACCTTACCACTCCCAAACCGAGGCTCTCTAACATTTCATTATTGTCCTGAAAAAGGAGAGCTCGATCATTCTTTAGAGAAATACTCCTTGTAATTTGGCTTTTATTAATCTGATTGTTATCTGTAGTTTACGTCAAGACTAGCATCTGTATGTAAAGCTGTTACAGAAAGTTCTGATTTATCATAATTAATTACCACAGTTGCTAAATTAGAACCCTTTGTATTTAAAGTCATTACTGGTGTCTGCAAAGAAAGAAGTCTTTCGCCGAAATAAGAAGAAATATAGTCTGTGGATAAATTACGTGAGCCAAAGCAATATGTTACCGAAATTATTGCTCTATGTTTGTCAAGGCCTGTCCGACTGAAAAAGTCTGCCGCAGTCACGCAGAATATCAAAGATTTCCTTTTTTATTCTTTAGAGAGGGTGGCCGAGGGAAGTGGGGGAGGAAGAAGGGGAAGAGAATTAATTTCAGTTGAATTTATTTTCGGTGAACTTTAGACTAAGACAGAGACCAGCAATTAATAAATTTATTACAAACTGGCATTGCACCCTAAGACAGAGACCAGCAATTAATAATTTTATTACAAACTGGCATTGCACCCTAAGGCAGAGACCAGCAATTAATAAATTTATTACAAACTGGCATTGCACCCTAAGACAGAAACCAGCAATTAATAAATTTATTACAAACTGGCATTGCAACGTATCAGGAAACCTAACTATATAACCCGCAATCAAAAGTCAGCAAAACGTTGAGTTGCACTCACCAGCGGCAACGAATTAAACATCTTACTGATAATACTACGCCGGCCGGTAGAGGTGGGCCAAACGGTTATTCTGGAGTAACCGTTATCACAGTTCCAGTTATTCTTTGGTAACCGTTACTTTTAACGGTTATTAATAACTGTCAAGTTATTTTTCGCTAGCGAATACCGATAACTCCGACAGTTAAATAACGACATAGTTGGAATACATCAGTTTAGTTATCAGTTTAACTGCGAGTAGTGTGAAATAGCAGGAATGTCGTATGAATCGTGTCATAACCTTAGCTTATTAACTCCGGGTACATTTTAGCTGATGTTAGAACGATTATTAGTGTTTCATATTATATGTTTGTAGGTTATCGGTCGCTATTAGAAATATTATCTTCGCAGCTGCAACAGAAAGTACGCGGAACTTCGCCAAAGCACTGTTTAAGTAAAATGTCAACAACGTGCGTTTTTAAGTATGAAGTAATATGTTAACTTAGTACTGTAGGTTAAATTCGAAGCTTAATTTCTTGTGCTGCTCACATAATAGAATAAAGTGTACAACCTTGTAATACAACAAAAAATATACGTAATGTGACAGATTCGTTTACTCATGTGCTGTAAAAGCTAGTCCTATTGGGGAAAGTGTGAGTACGCTAATCAAAGTTTTATGTCAGACTTGGAAACTGCTCGATTTCTCCAGCTAAAGCATGTTTATAACATATGAAGACATGCAGATCGAAAAGGTTGACAGTCTCACATTTCTGGGACTACAACTCGATAATAAATTCAGTTGGGAAGGGCATACCACATTTTTTCATTCTATTATTTCATAAGGGAGCATATTCTGTGGTAACTTATCAAACGTAGCAAAAGTTTTTCTCATGTAAAAGCGTGTAATAAAAATCCTTTGTGGTATAAATTCAAGAACATCATGTAGGAACCTGTTCAAGGAACTTTGTATTCTAACCACTGCTTCCTAGTATATTTATTCCTTAATGAAATTTGTTACAAGTATTTCCAACCAATAGCTTAATACATAATATCAGTACTAGAAATGGGAACAGCAACCTACATAAAGACCTAAAATCACTTACCTTGGTCCAAAAGGGGTCCAATATTCAGGAACATGCATTTTCAATAAACTGCCAGCAAATCAGCAACCATTAAAAACTTGGTTTCAGATAAAGCACGGTTTACAGTGTGTTTGAAAGACTACTTGATACAGAAGTGTCTGATTCCACCCGTCATCAATATGCCGGAAATGTCTATTTTAAGTGTGTCTATGACGTCACTACATACACATGACAACAAACACGAAGATACATATAAATAATACAATAACATTTCCCACCAAAAATACAATCAAACCAATGGGACAACTGCGGGAAGTTGGGGGTTTTAGGGTGAGGACAAGCTAGTAAAAAAAAACACACCATGATCCCAAAACACAAAATGAAGAACAAAAAGAAAAAAAACAAAAATCTGCAGGAATCCGACACTTCCCTTGAACGATATAGGTCAACCATAGGTGACCATACCAAAACACCAATACCCACAACTAAAAGTACGAAAATTGGAAACGGACATTTCCCTTGACCTAAATAGGTCAACCTCAGATGACGATACTAAAACATCAACATCAGAGTTGTAACACATACAACTATGAAAATGGGAATCGGTCATTTCCGGTGACCCACATACGTCCACCACAGCTACTGATGCCAAAAAACCAACAGCTACAACTGCGAAAAATAAAACCACAGTCCCAAAAGTCCACAAATCAATCATCCCTACATAAATTAAATCATATTCAATACTTCATAAATACACAAAACATCACAGCTAGAAAAAAAATTAATTACCACCAGCAAATTCCGGCACTGCAACTTAGATCGACAGCCCCCCCCCCCCCCCCCCACACGCACACACACACACACACACAAAAACCAACTCATAAACACCGTGCCGTAATGACATTCACGCACCACAACACCTTTACGTCGAAGCAGACGGGTGGAATCAGACGCTTCCATTGACCCCTCCTTCTACTCTGTAGATAAATATCGTAACAGAGACTGATAGACCAGCTTAGGTAAAAATTCTGCTATATTTAAGTTTTGACAGCACTTGGTTGCAACAGTCAAGATCGGGTATTCTGTGTATGACAAATTTATTAAAAGTGCGTAACTGTGTTTTGTTCTGACAGTGTATCAATTCTGTAAATATTAGGAGTTACTGTGATATATTCACATATTTTGACAATCTCCTGACAAATGATGAGGATAATCATTATTATATTCCGCTGTATTATGTTATACTTTCTGACATGTTATTTGTCATTTGCGATGGCCAGCGGCTATTTCCGAAGAAGTACGTAAATATTTGTTCGCCCAGTAACTATCGTCTCTGTAATATCACCGGGGTCTAAGACTGGAGTCACTGTATCAGGAACACAGACACACAGTTATTCCGTTACCAACTTCCAGGTTACTTGTAATGGTAGTCCGATAACCGCCAGAGAGCGAGAACTGTGAGCCAATAACGATAACTGCCAGAGGAAAATACAGACCTCTGACAGTTATTTCCATAGTCGCTCGAATTCCTTATGGTACCTCTCTTTATACAACCTGTCCAAGCTAAATTGACATATGAGGCGGTGGCTTAAGGGAATGACCGTACTTGTTAATGCCTGTACTGCAGCTTCTATCAGCCACCGCTCGGACATTAACCTTATTTAATTGTTTGTGCTAAAAGTAACGAAGGCGCACGATATAGTACACAGTTCTTATCAACAGATGGCGCGCAGTCTCACAGTTATTCCCATGGCCTATAGGACGCCTTCCAAATGGTCTACCCTCTCCATAGTTCCTTCCCAGATCTCCGATTAGTTAACGGGAAAGCGTAGTACGATCTTCGGTCTACAGATGGCGCGAGGCACTGTTGCCATTAGACAGTTATTGAAATAACTGCCTGTATCAGAGGAACGGTTATCGCAGTAACCGTTACTTTTCAGTAACCGTTTATTTCTATCAGTTACGTTATTTTTTGCCACCTCTACCGGCCGGTGTGGCCAAGCGGTTCTAGGCGCTTCAGTCTGGAACCGCGCTACCGCTACTGTCGCAGGTTCGAATCCTGCCTAGGGCATGGATGTGTGTGATGTCCTTAGGTTAGTCAGGTTTAAGTAGTTCTAAGTTCTAGGGGACTGATGACCTCAGATGTTAAGTCCCATAGTGCTCTGAGCCATTTGAGCCATTTTTGATAATACTACGATAGTCTAAGGCCAATACATCGCTAAGAGGGCATTTTTTGTTTTAAAAAAATAAAGCAACACCTGCATCACAGTATGACTATTATTTCTGAAGTTGTTTTCTCGGAGAAATGTCCCGGGTTCGATTCCCGGCGGGGTCAGGGATTTTCATCCGCCTCGAGACGACTGGGTGTTTGTTCGCCCAGTAACTATCGACTCTGTAATATCACCGGGGTCTAAGACTGGAGTCACTGTATCAGGAACACAGACACACAGTTATTCCGTTACCAACTTCCAGGTGGCGAGATTGGACTCAGCAAAGGATGGGAATTTGTACGGGCGCTGATAAGCACGCAGTTGAGCGCCCCACAAACTAAACATCATCATCGGAGAAATGTGAGAGCGAGTGTTTTACTTGTAATTTATTGTACATGGCCACCTGTTTTTGCAGAAGCGGTACATGGCATACAAGCTCCGTAAAAATTATTTGCTGTGTTACAAAAACTTTATTTTGATCACGTGAGAATTATGTAGTTACATAACATACATAGTACAGTTAGCAAAAACTTCGCGGTTGAAACCAAAACATATGTAGGCCTAGTAGTGTTGCAATTGGACAAACTCCAGAAGGTAACTGGAGTGTGAGCTCCTAAGTAACGAAAACAAGTCGATAAGGATGAAAGGATTTTAGCGATTTAGTGTAACGTGTACTGGTAGGCAACCAATAAAGTCCAGACAGAAATTATCTTCTGTCAGCAGTTAGGCGATCATTTATGGATAATGGCTGTCTGCCAAGTTCCTGGTCATTGGGCAGATGGCTGGCTGCACCTAATGCAAAAGTTATCGTTGCAGGAGAGTGGTGATACGTCTGGGAGGGCTCAGCAAACAACTGTGGCAACAGGCCGGAGGCTGGCGCGGGCACGCATGCGCACTCGTCCGGGTCTAATGGGCCATTGAGCGCGGCAAGTAGCGGCGCCTCCGCTTGGCTCACATCTCCTTTCTCGTAGGGCGACGCTTCTTCCTCTGTACGAGAGAGCACGCTTTCAGGCGTCGCTCCTGGAAAAGAAAAGGGTCGACCTAGAGGGAAGAAAGACTGCGCGCGAGAGAACTCAGGAAGCGTAGCGCTGCAGCCTGTATAACCTTATAGTCTGGCATCTTCTGAGAATGTCCGAAGCACGTCTTTTATGTTTTGCACAGGTGTACGAGTACGCCACTTCGCGTCTTAAACTGACTCGGGACTTTTCTTCCTCTAGTTTAATACGCCTGAGTAAATGCTCTAATTAACTGCGATGTCGAGAGTACGTTTAACGCTAACAAGAAAGGGGCTAGAAGATTACGTTAATGGTTTTAACGATCGTGCGTTGAGCGACTGCATTCCGTGCGCTTCTAGTAACGTTCCCTGCAAAGAACTGCTAATCCTCGGTTTAAAACTTCTTGGCAGATCCCAGCTGTGTGCCAAGTGAGGCTCGAACCAGAAACCTTGCCTTCCGCGGAAAATGCTCTTATCTACTGAGCCATCCAGACACAAAATGCCACCATTTTGATGAATTTAAAAAGCAAAGTAATTTAGGCTATCGTTAAGCCGAAGGTTTCTTTGATCACCAAGAGCTTACCAGGCATGGTACTACTGAAAGTGGTACGCCCTTGTCCTCCTACGACCTCTAAACTGACAAAGGAACGGTCCAACCAGAAACGTCGAAATTTTTCATACACCAAGACAACACCGAAAAAATGTAGTGTTAAATTTTAGCTGCTAAGACGCACAGCAAGAATTTTTTAAAAAAGGTGAAGTCATTCATTTCTGCCGCACGAAGAACCTCTTATAACAACGGTTTGTACAGTCCTTTCTGCCTCGCGCAAATACGAGGAAAATCAGACGCAACCGTGACAGGAGAACGTAGCGCCCTGTAGCTCGAAGTCCAAAGTGCACATACGCGGATTTTAAGCACTTAAATCATACCAAAAAGTCTCAAATCATTTTCTTTTGAGTAATTTTCATAACGACAGCTGAACTGTTAGAGATGTAACTGTTACACAAGTTACTAGCAGAGGAAAGAAAACCAAGCCACTGTACGACGTTACATTATAGACGAATTCCATCAATCAGGACTTCAGTATGTTCTCATGAAATATATCATAACTATTTCTGTAGCACAGCTCTTATGATAATTTTTGACTAAGGTATATTTTACTGACAATGAAACAGTTCTTTGATTATTTCCACACATAAAAATTCGAAGTGCCCATTGGATGGCGGAAACAAACATTGTCTTTACACCAGTCATACCCAAGAAAAGCAAAATTAATGCAGTTATTCATGTCACAGTAATCACTAGTTTTATTTAGATAGAATTGGAATAGAGTAAGAAATGGTCTTGGCCGTTGTTCTTCATATTGTTCTTCGTACCAGGGAGATTCGTAACACCTGACGATGCAAACTGACAATGCAAAAGTGACTAACTTCATCCGTACCGTTTCATTGATGAACCAGAAACGACAAGAGCTATCAGAAATTGAAAGGGCCGACAATTTTTTGAAAAATGCTGTACAGTGTCGAAAAATCTCTGTATTGAGAGGGTAAATCTTTATTTTCTATTACTGGTAAGAAGACGTTCCGGATACAATACTGAAAATTATACCTTTCCATTTTCCCATACTTTATTACGTCGATTACAAGGTTTTTGCAACAGACAGTCCTTTTTTAATTTTGATGGTACTTTGCACTGAGATTTCTGAAGACCGATATAAAGCTGCGGAAACAGTAATCGACTGATGCTTATCACTGACATTGTTGTGTATGACTGCAAAAGTGATTTTGTCTTTCTTTCACTTGAAATGATGAAGTGCGGTTTGCAAGCAGTTCTGACACAAAACCTGACTGACTGGCTTTATACACAGTATTTTAGGGGATAACAAGAAGCTTCGTCTTTACCTCAGCTACGAATTTCTCTACAGCATCACCTGTTAATCACTTCCCTTTACACATACACATGAAGTAAATTTCGTAATTTTGCTACTTCCCTTACGTACAATTTCCTGAATGAGCACAATTATGTTGAAGAAATATGTAAATCAGTAATGTTAATCTCACGTGCATTCAGAGGATCCAGTCACATACATCTCCCTCGGTACCAATGTGTTGAATCTCTCGAACAGTTCTAAACTTTCCGAATAGTTTTTGATTCACAACTTTGCAAGTTTCATTTTGGAATGAACATCGTTCCTTATTTAAGCATTTGTTCCATTTATACAATTCACTTTCAGATTTTACGAAACGGAACTGGCTTTGCACATAGCTTAACTTTAAGCATTTTTTCCCTCCTTTGTTAACTAAAAAAAGTTACAGGCTTCTCTTTAACAATGTAAGCTATTGTCGTACATGTTTTGTTCCAGCTAGGGAGGTACTGAATTTTTGTTCTGGGCCTTAATTAGCACAACAGTTATCGTTCGAACCACAATTCACGGAGTCGTCAATCATTTCCCGTTTTTTTTTTTTTTTTTTAGTGGTCCCGTAATTTCTAACGAAATGTCGATTCATTCGAATCAATAATCACGAAATTAGCTAATAAACAACTAGGTCTTCAGGAGAGTGTGATGATTTCGACTGCATACCACGTTCTTCTCAATTTGTCTTTGAAAGATTGGAAAAATTTGTTGGATTCCACATTACTGTGAAAGTCTGGAACTTACCCAAAGACAAATGCTATTAGCTAGCATGTACGAAGGAAATACAAAGAAAGTTAATTCATTGTTATCGCCATTATTAACAATTAAATTTGCCGCAAACGCAAGTGCTAATTATTATAGATATTGTATGAGTTGCAAATTCAAGTGAATAGTGATTGTGAGCAATTGTATCCAAGAAGTTAACAAGGGAATCTGAAATTTACTTTACAAATTACGATCGTGTTGTGCTATGTTCTCGGTTTAGCGTTGTGTCGTCAACCAGGGCTATGTACCTGCCGCCTTGCGGATGCGCTGTCTGCCGCAGCTTCGTTAGTAGTATACATATAGGGTGACAGCTTCTCAACGGTTTGCGTTAGGACGTTCAATTTGCACAGTTGGCCGCGGGGTATGATGGGAATTAGTAAGCGCATTATGGTTTGGTTTGGCAACAGAGCCCACTTTAATTTGGACGGGTTAGTCAATAAGCAAAATTAGATAATTTGGGGGACTGAGAATCCGCACGAGAAGTCTCTTCACTCTCAACGAGTGATTGTGTGGTGTGCAGTGTCCAGTCACGGAATAATCTGTGCGATATTCCTCGATGGCACGGTGACTACCGAACGGTGAAGGTTTGGGAACATGATTTCGTGCCCATTATACAAAGTGACCCTGATTTCGACAAGATGTGGTTCATGCAAGACGGAGCTCGACACCATCCAAGCAGGAGAGTGTTTGATGCCCTGGAGGAGCACTTTGTGGACGACATTCTGGCTCTGGGATACCCAGAGGCCACTGGCATGGACCTCGATTGGCCGCCATATTCTCCGGATATGAACACATGCGACTCCATTTTCTGGGGCTATATTAAAGACATGGTGTACAGCAACAGCCCTGAAACCATTGCTGAGAACAGCCGTTCAGGAGATCATCGACAGCATCGATGTTCCGACACTTCAGCGGTCTATGCAGAATTTCGCTATTCGTTTGCGCCACATCATCGCCAATGATGGTAGGCGTATCGAACACTCAAAACGTAAATCCTTATATTTGTAGTGACGTTTACATGTTGAATAAAGTGTGTGCACGCCGTGCTTTGTAAGTACTTTACGTTTCTTTCCCATTTAGTACAATTGTCATCCTGCACCTCCAGCCACCTGAAGTCCTACATTTTTTACATACTTGCACTAAGTCTTAGAAGATAACATTTTGACATCGTGACTCTTTCGACGTAGTCTTCCTTTACAAAAAAAAATTCTCGACTGATTTCGACATTTTGGGTTGGACGTTTCTCTTGTGAGTTACCCAACCTTTGCATTCGTAGTGTGGAAGGTAGCCACTGAGTTAGCAGACCTGAGTGCTTGATGTTAGTTAATGAGTCACAAAGTTCTAATAAGATTCTGGATACTTCCTACTACGCAGGGTGGGCAAAATAAAAGTGGACCAGTCAATATTTCATGCACTTCAAGACAGACAGCCCAGCTTACATCGTTTTGTCCAGTTGTGGGTAGTGCAAATTGGGTCGCCTATTTTAATGTGCATGAAATTTTGTCTGGGCCAGTTTTATTTTTCCACTTTGTACAAGATGCTCCAGAATACTAAGATCAAAAATGCGCAGGAAGTAGAGGATCATGAATGGATTACTTTGAGATAACAAAGTAATACTTTTAAGAAATAATATATACTGCAACAGTCACTTATTACTTATATTTTGGGGAAGAGCAGTTCTAGGCGCTACAGTCTGGAATCGCGCGACCGCTACGGTCGCAGGTTCGAATCATGTCTCGGGCATGGATGTGTGTGATGTCCTTAGGTTAGTTAGGTTTAAGTAGTTCTAAGTTCTAGGGGACTGGTGACCTCAGATGTTAAGTCCCATAGTGCTCAGCGCCATCTGTCCGTCAACAGAGGAGGTGGGCCTATACGCTTTTGTGCTGTACGTGTCCCTTCACGTTTCCACTTCACTATCACATCGGATGCGTTGGACCTAGGGTCCTAGGGTCCACTGTATGTCATACACACGTATGACATAAGTAACACCCTGTCACGTGACCGCGTTCAAAGTGCGTGAGTTCCGCGGAGCGCCCCAGTCTGCTCTCTCACGACGTCTAATGACTACTGAGGTCGCTGGTATGTAGTACCTGGCAGTAGGTGGCAGCACGGTGCAACTAATATGAAAAATGTATGTTTTTGGCGCTGTACGCATACTTTTGATCACATAATGTACGTGTCTTACAATGTACAAGATGTTAATAAATTAGTTATACAAAAGCAAACTATTATTGTACAAAGGGTAAATAACTTACACAAATGTTTGATACAGCAATGAATGCAGTGCATCTTCAGGATTCGAACCTGGAACCGTAGTCGTCGCGCAGTTCCTGCCTGAAGCGCCTAGAACCGCTCGGCTACATGGACTGACAGAGACGGCCGACAGTTGAAGAGGGTCGTAATGTGTAATAGGCAGACATCTATCCAGACCATCACGCAGGAAATCCAGACTGCATCAGGATACACTGCAAGTACTATGGCAATTGGTCGGGAGATGAGAAAACTTGGATTTCATCCTCGATCGGCTGCTCATAAGCCACACATTACCACGGTAAATGCCAAACGCCGCCTTGATTGGTGTAAGAAGCGTAAACAATGGACGACTGAACAGTGGAAAAACATTGTGTGGAGTGACAAATCATGGAACACAATGTGGCGATCCGATGGCAGAGTGTGGGTATGGCCAGCGTGTGTAGTGCCAACAGTAAAATTCGCAGGTGGTGGTGTTATGGTGTGGTGGTTGTTGTTTTGCGTGACACTATCACAGCACTGGCCTACATTGACATTTTAAACACCTTCTTGCTTCCCACTGTTGAGGAGCAGTTCGGGGATGGCGACTGCATATTTCAGCGCCATCGAGCACTTGTTCATAATGCACGGCCTGTGGCGGAGTGGTTACACGACAATAACATCCCTATAATATAGTGGTCAGTACAGAGTCCTGCCCTGAATCCTATAGAATACCTTTAGGATGTTTCGGAACGCCTACTTCGCACCAGGCCTCACCGACCGACATCAATACCTCTCCTCAGTGCAGCACTCCGTGAAGAATGGGCTGCAATTCCCCCAAGAAACTTTCCAGCACCCGATTGAACGTATGCCTGTGAGAGTGGAAGCAGTCACCAAGGCTAAGGGTGGGCCAACACCATATTGAATTACGGCATTACCGATGGAGGGCGCTGCGAACTTGTAAGTCATTTTCAGCCAAGTATCCGGATAATTTTGATCACATAATGTATTTGATGTTTATGTTTCAGGAGAAACAGCTGCCTGCCGTGCCAAACATGGAGGCGCCACACTGATAAACAATAAAGTCACCCTGACTAGCAGTAATTTTACTGATGTCTACAGTCCTCAAGTGGTTGTCGGAGATAAAGCATTACTCGTCATGGGAATCTGCAGACATGCATTTAATTTGGGGGCAACAGGGCGTGGCGCCATCTAATTTGGGGTGCAACAGAGTGTGGCTCCCTTTAATCGGAACGAATGTATAGAAAAAAGCTTCGCAACAGGCGTCATCCATTTTTTCGTAGAATCCTTCCATGTTGTAGACTGTCTTCATCAGAGTACGTAATATGTGTGTAGTGATATACCCCCTAAGCTCACAGGGAATAGTGGCCGAAACGTTGTACATTTTGTAAAGTGACGCGGTGTACAAAACAGCAGAACTTTATGGGAACTCATTTCGTCTGCGAAAGCCTATGAACTTAACGGCTCATCGTAATTGGAAGATATTTGTCTCTGTGGGCAGAAACTTATTGGAAACTGCATCATTGAAGTCAGAATGGGCTTTCCAGGTTTCTCGACAAAGAGTAGTTCGCACACAAGAATCTGAAGACGTGGAGTTGGATCATGTAGGAGAAGATTCCACAATACTTTCCCGTCATCTTGCCTGTAATGGATATATTTAAGGAATACAGAGTGGATAGTATTGGTGGGAGAGCAATTACGTCCCTGCTGTTAACAAAGAGTACAAACAACAGCACTAAATGATTTTTGTCAACGGAGAACCCAGTGCAGTGCTGCAGTGCTGGATTTCATTCTGTCTTTATCGTCTACAGATGAGGCCCGTTTCAATCGAGATGGTGTCTCAGTTGCCACAAGAAACAAAATTGAAATTATGATATCAAGTCACCAGTAACGATTCTCTTTGAAACTGAGGGATGAAACAGTACAAGACCGATTCGTAGGAACCTATTTGTTGCATCCCCGTTTGAATGGTGCGCGTTATCTGGTGTTCACTCGATATGCGCCGACAATGTTTTTGGATAATTAACATCCTGTTGTCCGCGAGATATTGTGAATACAACGGCCCATCATCCCGTTTCAATGTTAACACCTGTGAGCATGTGAACAATAGATACCGTCATCGTTGAATGGGAAGGCCAGTGTGATCCCCAGATTTCACCCCTATCGATTTTCTGCCTACGATGTAAGATAGTATAGTCCTAGCTACCTATCATTTCTATAACAAACGGCGATTTTTGGGAGAGTGTGGCTAAATTATGCGCGTCGCTGAATGCACGTACTGAAAATTGCGATTTGCAGTTTCAGTAGCTGCTACAAGTTTAAATGATTATTTTAAGACATAAGTTATTTCAGTAACAATGACAGTTACTCCCTACAGATGTATCACAGTTTATTTTGATATTCAGTTCATTTACAGTCAGTTTCAGGACAATATAACCTGCTCATCGGATAGAGAAGATATCTAAAAAAAATCGAGTTCCGTAATGACCAAGAGTATTCACCCAGAGCAGAGATATTATAAGGAACTATTGTAAGGAATAGGAAGAGGCGAATTCAGCGTGCTCCAACTTCTCACAAAATACACCCACTAAACAGGGACAGGAAGAATCAATGGCCCAGAGTAGGAAAACAAAAGGAGAACCGCATGGCACCACCCTCTGGTTCACATACTCGACCGAGGCCAAAGATTCCGCTCAGAGTACGGACTGCGGCGGTGTCTTTGTCTAGGGGACTTCCTTTGGGTGGTGGGCGTGTTACAGTTTCTAGGGACGGATCTTTTCAATCTTCTGTATCTTCAATGAGAAATACGCTTAAAATTCTTGTAAATAACATAATTAAATTTTTTGCTACAGTATTAATTTCTGGCAATATATATGGTGCATGAACTTTTGGAACACAACCCTTGAAATTTTTATGAAGGCTGATTTTGGTGTTAGGATGATATTAGCGGTTTGCACTGTTTTTTGAGAAAAGGAAAGGTAATTGACATTTCTGTCCAGACCTGTTGAGAACATCGGATATGAATAGTCATCTTGCACTGCCTCTTATTCTTACGAAGCAGGTCACACTCTAGTTAACACACTGCACTCCCATTTAGAAACGCCGAGTTTCATAGCCTTGTTCAGCCATCCTGATTCACATTGTTCACGATTTACCTCAGTCGATTAAGGCAAAAATCGAAATTGTTTCCTTTGAAAAGGGCCCTGTCGATTTCATTTCCATCCGCCCGAAGACCAGCTAGTGATCCATCTTCAGTAACCTCATTACCGACGGGACGTAAACCCCAATATTCGTTCCTTTTGTTACACTTGCTGTTCAGACTGCGTGCTTCGAAAGCAATATTCAGACACTTGACAGCTCTTCTAATTCTTCCCTCCTTCCATCTAAGCCACGTCATCTGAGAGTCAGTAATAATTACTTCTTTCTTTTTCCATCGCTTCTTCTTGTAGATCGAAGTTAAACAGTGAGGATCCTTTACAAGACCTTTTCTGTCTTGGCTGATCTCCACTTGGGTTTTGCAAATATTGTAAGTCACGTTATGCATCTAGATTTTTTTCGTATTCTCCCTAGTCCGTTGATAAGATTAGGTACACCGTTAGTTCTAGAATCTTAGTAGAAAGTTATCTAGGATGTCGAACATGCCAGTATGACAAAAAATACGAACTACGTATTTATAAAAAACTGATTCAAATGGTTCAAATGACTCTGAGCACTATGGGACTCAACATCTTAGGTCATAAGTCCCCTAGAACTTAGAACTACTTAAACCTAACTAACCTAAGGACATCACACACACCCATGCCCGAGGCAGGATTCGAACCTGCGACCGTAGCAGCCTCGCGGTTCCGGACTGCAGCGCCAGAACGGCACGGTCACCGCGGCCGGCCATAAAAAAAAAAAAAAAAACTGACCTGCTAATGTTCCTTCCTCAGATCCTAAGTTAGATTACCCTCAAGGATGTTGGAAAAGTAAAACGTGCTACACACTTCGTTCATTTATACATTAATAACAAGGTTTAAACAGATATCTAAATGAATACATGCTTAAGTGCGTAGCGAAATTCGAGGGCTAATGTAGCCAAGGGCGTCAATACGGTCTACGCTATTTCTTTTTCGTTTCCTTGAGAGCTAGGGGTGGGGGAGGGACACGCAGACTCACCCTAGTGTCCACGTTTGGGCGTCGTTGAATGTAAGCAAGTATCACGAAAACCAATAGCATTTGCTAAGGTTCACATAACCCCAGACACTGTTTCCAGGTCAATAATGGCTTACATCATTTCAGTGCTCAACACAGGGATCGTATTGTTGAACTCAAGATATGCAGAACAAAGATATTATGGTACGTAGTAGAGCACATTAATTGGTTTTGCTAAGAAACTCATCAGTAGAAGGAGTTTTCCACAAATGAAATATTAAAGTAAACTAAACCCCTCCTGCACAGGTCATGAAGGCCCAAAGGTACCGGCTGGCCGCCGTGTCATCCTCAGACCAGAGGCGTCACTGGACGCGGATACGGAGGGACATGTGGTCAGCACACTGCACTCCCGGCCGTATGTCAGTTTCCGAGAACGCAGCCACTACTTTTCATTCAGGTAGCTCCTCAGTTTGCCTCACAAAGGCTGAGTGCATCCCGCTTGCCAACAGCCCTCGGCAGACCGGCTGGTCACCCATCCAAGGGCTAGCCCAGTCCGACAGCGCTTAACTTCGGTGATCTGACGGGAACCGGTGTTACCACTGCCGCAGGGCCTTTGGCTAGTAAAATATTTAGGCTACTATTAAACTATACTCTATTAATAAGTTTCTAAGTTTACTGGCAAACTATTGAACATGTGTATTTCAAAATAATGGACACCTTTCTGCACTAAAGTGAATGACTTTGAGTCTTTTTTTCCTATTCGTAGGATTGATTCTGGGAACTGAGCTGTTGGCCAGAAAGATGGATATGTTACTTATGACAGATTTTATTAATGAGTGATGATACAGAGGAGCAGTAGTTCGTTTATTTAATTCCTTGAATAGGTTTCTGTGAGATGTTCTCGAAATTCCTGTCATAAGAGAGAGTGGAAACAGCACAGCTTCGTGTGCACCATTACTTTACTCAAGCCTAACCGATTGTATGCTTGTGGACAAACTTTTGTGTCGACAACGATCCAAGGCACCGCAGTTGGTTCACACAGAAACATGAACCATTCTCAGCTACCGGAAATACTTGCTGACTTACTTACTTCTCACGCAGACGCTTAACAACAAAGCAATTAAACGCGCTGATTAACTGTAGCAAAACCGATGTGGGAAGCCGACTGCACGCTCTGTGCAAACATCTCGGAGTCACTCCGTTGTGGCTGCAAGTTTAATGAACCCGCGGCTGTCCCGGATCCTTCCACCCCCCCCTCCACCCCCCACACCCCCCCGCCACCCTTCCCTGCCACCAACAACTTACCCTGCTCCTCCGCCACAAGCTGCCGTACTTGAGAAAACCCACGCGCCAACGCGCCAAGTTGGACTTCGGCAATCAATTGACTCCGCTCCGTGGTTTCTCAGGGTGAAACCGCCTTAAGAACAGAACGGGGCAGGCGCCATGGGTCCGCTTAGTCCTTGGCCAGAGCAACTCTTTTCACAAATCAAAACCATGCGGATGTGGACGAATTACTGTGTGCTTGGGTAGTATTTACACTTGCGAACACCTGCCTTCTTTCGAACTGCAGTTATTACATTCGTCTTGAAATTCGAGTCTAATTGTGGGCAGGCCTCTCCTTTAATGACCCATCCTATGATTTAACGTGACAACTTCTAATGGAGGAAACGTGACAACTTCTAACAGATGAAGCGTTTTTTAGGCCCTAGGCATAGATGCTAAAGGGCGGATTCACAGAATAATTTGTGACAAGAAGATGTCTGAAAAATACAAACTTTCATTTAAACACTCAAATTTATTCATTAAAACATAGACGATCACAACTCATAAAAAGGAGACAGTCAAACAGATGACTAGCCCTATCTGTATGAAAAATCTGATTTGTCGTTATATAGACAGCAGTGTCACGCGATTTGACAAGAATTTACACTCTGTTACTCAAAAACGAAGTTCTGAACCTCAGTTTCAAAACTCACTATTTTTTGACGGAGAGCAATGAAAAGAGCTTGGTGACTGGTTGAGAGGTTCATCCATTCGGCACATGTACGCTGCATCAGAGACAGGCGATCGTATGTAATTCCACCGGTGTGGAATAATAATGTGCCCGCTATGAATGCTTACTGTAATTTAAATGCTATGAGCTGTGATGAACGTCGCTGTCGTGTAGTCTGTTTCAAAAGACAAGGGCGTTTTGCTACAGCTGCAACACTGTTCCCTGGACGTCTCATAACTCTAAAGCCACTGTGGTCAGCACCTCGTGTTAGCCCGGCATCGATGCCGCCTCCACCGCCTCTCAACCTGGAATCGAAGCTGCCTCCACAGCGTCCCGACCCGGAGACGATGCTGCCTCCTGCATCCCGGTCCAGAGTGTTATATTCCCCGCTCTCTCTCATGCCCTGTTTTCCTTTCTCACCAAACAGTGCCAGTCACCAACAACTAAACTGCAAAACACTGCTGCCCAATAGCGAAGTTTATCTCCACCTAAGACCCTTAACGTGGACAAATGTAGTGTATTGAGAATACATAGAAAGAAGGATCCTTTATTGTATGATTATATGATAGCGGAACAAACACTGGTAGCAGTTACTTCTGTAAAATATCTGGGAGTATGCGTAAGGAACGATTTAAAGTGGAATGATCATATAAAATTAATTGTTGGTAAGGCGGGTACCAGGTTGAGATTCATTGGGAGAGTCCTTAGAAAATGTAGTCCATCAACAAAGGAGGTGGCTTACAAAACACTCGTTCGACCTATACTTGAGTATTGCTCATCAGTGTGGGATCCGCACCAGATCGGGTTGACGGAGGAGATAGAGAAGATTCAAAGAAGAGCGGCGCGTTTCGTCACAGGGTTATTTGGTAACCGTGATAGCGTTACGGAGATGTTTAACAAACTCGAGTGGCAGACTCTGCAAGAGAGGCGCTCTGCATCGCGGTGTAGCTTGCTCGCCAGGTTTCGAGAGGGTGCGTTTCTGGATGAGGTATCGAATATATTGCTTCCCCCTACTTATACCTCCCGAGGAGATCGTTGTTGTTGTGGTCTTCAGTCCTGAGACTGGTTTGATGCAGCTCTCCATGCTACTCTGTCCTGTGCAAGCTTCTTCATCTCCCAGTACCTACTGCAACCTACATCCTTCTGAATCTGCTTAGTGTATTCATCTCTTGGTCTCCCCCTACGATTTTTACCCTCCACGCTGCCCTCCAATACTAAATTGGTGATCCCTTGATGCCTCAGAACATGTCCTACCAACCGATCCCTTCTTCTGGTCAAGTTGTGCCACAAACTTCTCTTCTCCCCAATCCTATTCAATACTTCCTCATTAGTTATGTGATCTACCCATATAATCTTCAGCATTCTTCTGTAGCACCACATTTCGAAAGCTTCTATTCTCTTCTTATCCAAACTATTTACCATCCATGTTTCACTTCCATACATGGCTACACTCCATACAAATACTTTCAGAAATGACTTCCTGACACTTAAATCTATACTCGATGTTAACAAATTTCTCTTTTTCAGAAACGCTTTCCTTGCCATTGCCAGTCTACATTTTATATCCTCTCTACTTCGACCATCATCAGTTATTTTGCTCCCCAAATAGCAAAACTCCTTTACTACTTTAAGTGTCTCATTTCCTAATCTAATTCCCTCAGCATCACCCGACTTAATTCGACTACATTCCATTATCCTTGTTTTGCTTTTGTTGATGTTCATCTTATATCCTCCTTTCAAGACACTGTCCATCCCATTCAACTGTTCTTCCAAGTCCTTTGCTGTCTCTGACAGAATTACAATGTCATCGGCGAACCTCAAAGTTTTTATTTCTTCTCCATGGATTTTAATACCTACTCCGAATTTTTCTTTTGTTTCCTTTACTGCTTGCTCAATATACAGATTGAATAACATCGGGGAGAGGCTACAGCCCTGTCTTACTCCCTTCCCAACCATTGCTTCCGTTTCATGTCCCTCGACTCTTATAACTGCCATCTGGTTTCTGTACAAATTGTAAATAGCCTTTCGCTCCCTGTATTTTACCCCTGCCACCTTTAGAATTTGAAAGAGAGTATTCCAGTCAACATTGTCAAAAGCTTTCTCTAAGTCTACAAATGCTAGAAACGTAGGTTTGCCTTTCCTTAATCTTTCTTCTAAGATAAGTCGTAAGGTCAGTATTGCCTCACGTGTTCCAGTATTTCTACGGAATCCAATCTGATCTTCCCCGAGGTCGGCTTCTACCAGTTTTTCCATTCGTCTATAAAGAATTCGCGTTAGTATTTTGCAACTGTGGCTTATTAAACTGATTGTTCGGTAATTTTCACATCTGTCAACACCTGCTTTCTTTGGGATTGGAATTATTATATTCTTCTTGAAGTCTGAGGGTATTTCGCCTGTTTCATACATCTTGCTCACCAGATGGTAGAGTTTTGTCAGGACTGGCTCTCCCAAGGCCGTCAGTAGTTCCAATGGAATGTTGTCTACTCCGGGGGCCTTGTTTCGACTTAGGTCTTTCAGTGCTCTGTCAAACTCTTCACGCAGTATCGTATCTCCCATTTCATCTTCATCTACATCCTCTTCCATTTCCATAATATTGTCCTCAAGTACATCACCCTTGTATAGACCCTCTATATACTCCTTCCATCTTTCTGCTTTCCCTTCTTTGCTTAGAACTGGGTTTCCATCTGAGCTCTTGATGTTTATACAAGTGGTTCTCTTATCTCCAAAAGTCTCTTTAATTTTCCTGTAGGCAGTATCTATCTTCCCCCTAGTGAGATAAGCCTCTACATCCTTACATTTGTCCTCTAGCCATCCCTGCTTAGCCATTTTGCACTTCCTGTTGACCTCATTTTTGAGACGTTTGTATTCCTTTTTGCCTGCTTCATTTACTGCATTTCTATATTTTCTCCTTTCATCAATTAAATTCAATATTTCTTCTGTTACCCAAGAATTTCTAGTAGCCCTCGTCTTTTTACCTACTTGGTCCTCTGCTGCCTTCACTACTTCATCCCTCAGAGCTACCCATTCTTCTTCTACTGTATTTCTTTCCCCCATTCCTGTCAATTGTTCCCTAATGCTCTCCCTGAAACTCTCTACAACCTCTGGTTCTTTCAGTTTATCCAGGTCCCATCTCCTTAAATTCCCACCTTTTTGCAGTTTCTTCAGTTTTAATCTACAGGTCATAACCAATAGATTGTGGTCAGAGTCCACATCTGCCCCTGGAAATGTCTTACAATTTAGAACCTGGTTCCTAAATCTCTGTCTTACCATTATATAATCTATCTGATACCTTTTAGTATCTCCAGGGTTCTTCCATGTATACAACCTTCTATCATGATTCTTAAACCAAGTGTTAGCTATGATTAAGTTGTGCTCTGTGCAAAATTCTACCAGGCGGCTTCCTCTTTCATTTCTTACCCCCAATCCATATTCACCTACTACGTTTCCTTCTCTCCCTTTTCCTACACTCGAATTCCAGTCACCCATGACTATTAAATTTTCGTCTCCCTTCACTACCTGAATAAT
Organism: Schistocerca cancellata; assembly: GCF_023864275.1. Classification (NCBI taxonomy): domain Eukaryota; kingdom Metazoa; phylum Arthropoda; class Insecta; order Orthoptera; family Acrididae; genus Schistocerca; species Schistocerca cancellata. The sequence goes on along the minus strand of NC_064631.1, from coordinate 466,959,299 downwards.
TTCTTTTATTTCATCATACATTTCTTCAATTTCTTCGTCATCTGCAGAGCTAATTGGCATATAAACTTGTACAACTGTAGTAGGTGTGGGCTTCGTATCTATCTTGGCCACAATAATGCGTTCACTATGCTGTTTGTAGTAGCTTACCCGCATTCCTATTTTCCTATTCATTATTAAACCTACTCCTGCATTACCCCTATTTGACTTTGTGTTTATAACCCTGTAGTCACCTGACCAGAAGTCTTGCTCCTCCTGCCACCGAACTTCACTAATTCCTACTATATCTAACTTTAACCTATCCATTTCCATTTTTAAATTTTCTAACCTACCTGCCCGATTAAGGGATCTGACATTCCACGCTCCGATCCGTAGAATGCCAGTTTTCTTTCTCCTGATAACGACGTCCTCTTGAGTAGTCCCCGCCCGGAGATCCGAATGGGGGACTATTTTACCTCCGGAATATTTTACCCAAGAGGACGCCATCATCATTTAATCATACAGTAAAGCTGCATGCCCTCGGGAAAAATTACGGCCGTAGTTTCCCCTTGCTTTCAGCCGTTCGCAGTACCAGCACAGCAAGGCCGTTTTGGTTATTGTTACAAGGCCAGATCAGTCAATCAACCAGACTGTTGCCCTTGCAACTACTGAAAAGGCTGCTGCCCCTCTTCAGGAACCACACGTTTGTCTGGCCTCTCAGCAGATACCCCTCCGTTGTGGTTGTACCTACGGTACGGCTATCTGTATCGCTGAGGCACGCAAGCCCCCCCACCAACGGCAAGGTCCATGGTTCATGGGGGAGATCACGAATGTAAAATTAGAGAGATTAGAGCGCGCACAGAGGCTTTCAGACAGTCGTTCTTCCCGCGAACCATACGCGACTGGAACAGGAAAGGGAGGTAATGACAGTGGCACGTTAACTGTCCTCCGCCACACACCGTTGGGTGGCTTGCGGAGTATAAATGTAGATGTAGATGTAGATGTAGATGTAGAGAATCCCACGGAATCGGTGCGCTGCAATCAGACGCACATCATATCGCGAAACTCCCCCTACTACTGAATATCCACTGCAGCTCTATGCAAGTGATGCCATACTCTGATATACTAATCGCCGTTTTCGCTCCTATGAACTAGTCTTGCATTAAAGGGCCTCTGAAGTAAGGAACGACGTCTCATGAGGTTAACAAATCTTTTTCTGCAGCCCTTGATTTCCAAAACGGCAGATTGCTTTCAATAAAGAAGGTCCGAAAAAAGTGAGGACACTAGGCTAGCAAGGCTCTAAAGCTGGACAATAGTTTGCTATCCCCTGCGACGCCTCAACAGCCTGTTCGGTGAAGTTCACCTGAGCCTCCGATCTCCACACCCAACAAAGTGCTATTTTCTGTACTATTCCCTATTCGCCGTTTCTCAATTCTAAAGAGCTGTGTCTTCTCACACACACAAAAAGTATTCTGAAACCAGTGAGTCCATGACCATGTTAAAGAAGTGAAATGAGGTTACACAGAGCACTGTACTACCAGTATTGTAGTCCAAGATCAAGAAAAACATTCCCAATGCAATCCCGACCTTTATCATCCTCTAATTACGCAGCCATCTCAGATCAAAAAGGCATACAAAATTGCGTGCCATGTGCAATATGAGTCAGAGGAAACCTCATCTGCTCGGGCTTCTTGTTACAACTTACATATTTCAGTACTTTGTCAAATTCTTCTTTTAGTATCATATTTCCCATCTCATCTTGATCCACTTCCTCTTCCAGTTGTATAATATTGTTATTATCATGATCGTTCCCCTGTGTAGCTCTTCTATATACGCATTTGAATATAAATTTAGCTAAAAACGAAATGTGTTAATACGGTAAATAATGAGGTATGAAGGATCAAGGAAGCGCTAATATGATAACAGAATAAATGAAAAGTATTTATCATTTACTGAGTTATCAAAGAAACCACGAAAATCAACGACGTTACAAGGCTAAGCTTTAACAGATAATTAAGACATTCGCAAGCTTTTCTAGCTATGCTCTTTGGTTATAAAAGGAATCTGAATATTATGGTAATGGAACGAAGTGCAAGGGGCATAAATTGTTATTTGTTTGTCTGAATTTGTTGTCGCTCATACGCCTGTTACTTCATACAATAAATTGCATGGCACTATTTTTGTATTGTTTGAGGAACAAGAGTTAGAAAGTACCTTAACATTACTGCACAATAACTGTATTCTTAAGACCAGAGGCCAAGAAACATCATAATGACAAGAACCAGAGATTTCCCAAAATCATTTATCTGACAAAATCCAAGATTAAGACGATTTTGAAGGCCTTTTGTTGGCAGCAAATACCTGATAGATCACGAGTTTCTAACCAAAGGAGATAGGGAAGACGATGAACACCATACCTATGACTGTCTTTTGGTCTCTGGATCGTATCGTAGCACCATTTGTGATTTCCGTAACGACGCGGAAATCCGACATGTGACCACCTTGCTAGCGTGTATTCACAAGACGCGTTTGCTGTAGCTTTTATTTCTTCATTTTCCGAAGTTTTAGGACTTACCGTGTACATGTAACATTTGTGAAAATAGCAATACTTTACTTTTTATAGCAGGTGCCCTCAACGTTATCGGACGCTGTATCCAAGAAAGTTATGCGGAGTTATTTACATGTTGTATTATATTGTATTCGTATGAGTACTGAATTTTTATTTCATTTCCTGTAGGAGTAGAGTAAAAAAAAATAGAATGGAATACGTCGACAGAAGTTCTGACGATTTGATCGTGGAAAGTACTCTGGCCTTATCGTAAATATTTAAGTAAATGTATCCGATTTTACAGCACAAAGCAGGCGCCAAGATACAACACAGAACCGATTATTTCTTTTCCTTCCTTTTCAACAGCGGGCAGCGGTTCCGCCAGCGGCGTCTTAGGAGAGAGTGGAGATGTGCTTCTCCTTCAGTGCATATCTTATTTTTAAGGGCCTGCCGATCCGCGGCCCTAAGCCCATCGAAATGTGAGGGGAACCCGTACTGGGAGGCTCCCAGTGTAAAGTGGGTCTAAATCCGAACATCCCATCTCGCAGGAGTGCATATTTCTCCGGTGCGTAACGGCGGGGGTGTGTGCCGAGGCTGGGGGTGCAGCCCGCGCTCACCGCGCCCCGCCTTGCCGGTATTTGCCGTTGGAATTGATTTACGAGTGGTGGGCGGCTCCCCAGAAATACTGCGAGCGACTGCCGGGGGTCGGAGTGCACCGCAGACTACCTGTCGCTGCCGATGGGCGAGTAAAGTCACGTTTTATCTGCACGTACCATTGGCGCGTCAGTTGCGAGAGGTGACATCTCAGTGCCATGACTCGTACATTAATAACACGTACAATTCTGTACAAATCGTAAACAAGCTCAAAATATGCTGACATTAAGAAGGAGTTGCGAGACACAAACGACAGTTGGTAGGAGTGTTTCTACTTATGAAAGGTAATAGCTATTCAAATTTTGCGTCAGACGCACAAGAGTGGCGTTAATAACACCACTACGAGGATGCAAATCAGGTTTGCTTTAAATACACGCTGTATCAGTGGTGAGTTCTAGTTACCTTTGAGAGCGAACGTGGTGAGCTGATGTTGGTCAAGATTGCCTTTAAGGCGAGAAAGACGCCATTATCACCAGTTTACTGAGTTTGGACGAGGTCGTGTATTAGGGCTGCGACAAGCTGGACATCCCTTCGGCGATATTGCAGAAAGATTCTACATCTACATCTACATTTATACTCCGCAAGCCACCCAACGGTGTGTGGCGGAGGGAACTTTACGTGCCACTGTCATTATCTCCCTTTCCTGTTCCAGTCGCGTATGGTTCGCGGGAAGAACGACTGTCTGGAAGCCTCTGTGCGCGCTCTAATCTCTCTAATTTTACATTCGTGATCTCCTCGGGAGGTATAAGTAGGGGGAAGCAATATATTCGATACCTCATCCAGAAACGCACACTCTCGAAACCTGGCGAGCAAGCTACACCGCGATGCAGAGCGCCTCTCTTGCAGAGTCTGCCACTTGAGTTTGTTAAACATCTCCGTAACGCTATCACGGTTACCAAATAACCCTGTGACGAAACGCGCCGCTCTTCTTTGGATCTTCTCTATCTCCTCCGTCAAACCGATCTGGTACGGATCCCACACTGATGAGCAATACTCAAGTATAGGTCGAACGAGTGTTTTGTAAGCCACCTCCTTTGTTGATGGACTACATTTTCTAAGGACTCTCCCAATGAATTTCAACCTGGTACCCGCCTTACCAACAATTAATTTTATATGATCATTCCACTTCAAATCGTTCCGCACGCATACTCCCAGATATTTTACAGAAGTAACTGCTACCAGTGTTTGTTCCGCTATCATATAAACATACAATAAAGGATCCTTCTTTCTATGTATTCGCAATACATTACATTTGTCTATGTTAAGGGTCAGTTGCCACTCCCTGCACCAAGTACCTATCCGCTGCAGATCTTCCTGCATTTCGCTACAATTTTCTAATGCTGCAACTTCTCTGTATACTACAGCATCATCCGCGAAAAGCCGCATGGAACTTCCGACACTATCTACTAGGTCATTTATATATATTGTGAAAAGCAATGGTCCCATAACACTCCCCTGTGGCACGCCAGAGGTTACTTTAATGTCTGTAGACGTCTCTCCGTTGATAACAACATGCTGTGTTCTGTTTGCTAAAAACTCTTCAATCCAGCCACACAGCTGGTCTGATATTCCGTAGGCTCTTACTTTGTTTATCAGGCGACAGTGCGGAACTGTATCGAACGCCTTCCGGAAGTCAAGAAAAATAGCATCTACCTGGGAGCCTGTATCTAATATTTTCTGGGTCTCATGAACAAATAAAGCGAGTTGGGTTTCACACGATCGCTGTTTCCGGAATCCATGTTGATTCCTACATAGTAGATTCTGAGTTTCCAAAAACGACATGATACTCGAGCAAAACACATGTTCTAAAATTCTACAACAGATCGACGTCAGAGATATAGGTCTATAGTTTTGCGCATCTGCTCGACGACCCTTCTTGAAGACTGGGACTACCTGTGCTCTTTTCCAATCATTTGGAACCTTCTGTTCCTCTAGAGACTTGCGGTACACGGCTGTTAGAAGGGGGGCAAGGTCTTTCGCGTACTCTGTGTAGAATCGAATTGGTATCCCGTCAGGTCCAGTGGAATTTCCTCTGTTGAGTGATTCCAGTTGCTTTTCTATTCCTTGGACACTTATTTCGATGTCAGCCATTTTTTCGTTGGTGCGAGGATTTAGAGAAGGAACTGCAGTGCGGTCTTCCTCTGTGAAACAGCTTTGGAAAAAGGTGTTTAGTATTTCAGCTTTACGCTTGTCATCCTCTGTTTCAATGCCATCATCATCCCGGAGTGTCTGGACATGATGTTTCGAGCCACTTACTGATTTAACGTAAGACCAGAACTTCCTAGGATTTTCTGTCAAGTCGGTACCTAGCATTTTACTTTCGAATTCACTGAACGCTTCAAGCATAGCCCTCCTTACGCTAACTTTGACATCGTTTAGCTTCTGTTTGTCTGAGAGGTTTTGGCTGCGTTTAAACTTGGAGTGAAGCTCTCTTTGCTTTCGCAGTAGTTTCCTAACTTTGTTGTTGTACCACGGTGGGTTTTTCCCATCCCTCACAGTTTTACTCGGCACGTACCTGTCTAAAACGCATTTTACGATTGCCTGGAACTTTTTCCATAAACACTCAACATTGTCAGTGTAGGAACAGAAATTTTCGTTTTGATCTGTTAGGTAGTCTGAAATCTGCCTTCTATTACTCTTGCTAAACAGATAAACCTTCCTCCCTTTTTTTATATTCCTATTAACTTCCATATTCAGGGATGCTGCAATGGCCTTATGATCACTGATTCCCTGTTCTGCACTTACAGAGTCGAAAAGTTCGGGTCTGTTTGTTATCAGTAGGCCCAAGATGTTATCTCCACGAGTCGGCAGGACTGTAGCCACTGTATACGGCTGCTGGCAGTGGTGGTCACGTGAATGTACGGTTGCAAGAAGACCGGGGTCCTAACGGCCACGTGGCGACACCGAAAGGGAGGACCATCGTGTTTGGTGCACGGTTTTGGCGCATCGTATTGCGTCTGCAGCAGCGATCTGAGGAGCAGGTGGCACCACAGTGACACAACAAAAGGTTAAAAATTGATCACTTCAAGGACAGCTCCGAGCCAGACGACCTGTACAGTGTGTTGCACGCACCCAGAACCACCACCGTTGGAGGACAGGTTGGAGGTCTGTTGTGTTTTCTGATGAATGTTGGTTCCACCTCGAGGCCAGTGAAGGTCGTCTCTTGGTTAAAAGGGGGCCAGTTGGAGGCCTGCAACAAACCTGTCTGCGTGTTTGACACACTGGACCTACACCTGGAGTTATGGTCTGACAGCGGGAGCACTCTGATGCTCGTCCCACGCACCCTGACTACACATTTGTACGTCGGTCTCATGATTCGACCTGCTGCGCAGCCATTCGTGATCACGTTTCCAGGGGGTATTTTCCAAGACGATGACGCTCGCCCACATACCATTGTTGTAACCAACATGCTATACACAGCGTCGACATGTTGCCTCGGTCTGTTCGATCACAAGAACTGTCTCCAATCAAGCACATATAGGACATCATCGGACATAAAGCGAGTGTCATCCTCAATCAGCTTTACCGTTCCTGTATTGACCAACCAAGTGCAAGAAGCATGGAACTCCACCCCGTAAACTGACATCCGGACACTGTAAAACACAATGCATGCACGTTTGCATGATTGCATTCAACATTCTTGTGGTGACACTGGTTGTTAATGTACCAGCATTTCACATTTGCAATGGCTCATCTCGCGCTTACATTAGCCTGGGATCTTGTAATGTTAATCACTTAAATATGTTACCTAGGCAAATGAATCCCGAAATTTCATTACTCTACATCAAACATTTCTAGGTGCTGTGACTTTTTTACTTTAATGTATTTCCTTTTTTTTCTTTTTTTGGTCACCAGTCTACTGACTGGTTTGATGCGGCCCGCCACGAATTCCTTTCCTGTGCTAACCTCTTCATCTCAGAGTAGCACTTGCAACCTACGTCCTCAATTATTTGCTTGACATATTCCAATCTCTGTCTTCCTCTACAGTTTTTGCCCTCTACAGCTCCCTCTAGTACCACGGAAGTCATTCCATCATGTCTTAGCAGATGTCCTATCATCCTGTCCCTTCTCCTTATCAGTGTTTTCCAAATATTCCTTTCCTCTCCGATTCTGCGTAGAACCTCCTCATTGCTTACCTTATCAGTCCACCTAATTTTCAACATTCGTCTATAGCACCACATCTCAAATGCTTCGATTCTCTTCTGTTCCGGTTTTCCCACAGTCCATGTTTCACTACCATACAATGCTGTACTCCAGACGTACATCCTCAGAAATTTCTTCCTCAAATTAAGGCCGGTATTTGATATTAGTAGACTTCTCTTGTCCAGAAATGCCTTTTTTTCCATAGCGAGTCTGCTTTTGCTGTCCTCCTTGCTCCGTCCGTCATTGGTTATCTTACTGCCTAGGTAGCAGAATTCCTTAACTTCATTGACGTCGTGACCACCAATCCTGATGTTAAGTTTCTCGCTGTTCTCATTTCTACTACTTCTCATTACCTTCGTCTTTCTCTGATTTACTCTCAAACCATACTGCGTTCTCATTAGACTGTTCATTCCGTTCAGCAGATCATTTAATTCTTCTTCACTTTCACTCAGGATAGCAATGTCATCAGCGAATCGTATCATTGATATCCTTTCACCTTGTATTTTAATTCCACTCCTCAACCTTTCTTTTATTTCCATCATTTCCATCATCCACAGATTGAAGAGTAGGGGCGAAAGGCTACAGCCTTGTCTTACACCCTTCTTAATACGAGGACTTCGTTCTTGATCGTCCACTCTTATTATTCCCTCTTGGTTGTTGTACATATTGTATGTGACCCGTCTCTCCCTACAGCTTACCCCTACATTTTTCAGAATCTCAGCTTGCACCACTTTATATTGTCCAACGATTTTTCCAGGTCGACAAATCCTATGAAAGTGTCTTGATTTTTCTTTAGCCTTGCTTCCATTACTAGCCATAACGTCAGAATTGCCTCTCTCATCCCTTTACTTTTCCTAAAGCCAAACTGATCGTCACCTAGCGCATTCTCAATTTTCTTTTCTATTCTTCTGTATATTATCCTTGTAAGCAGCATCGATGCATGAGCTGTTAAGTTGATTGTGCGATAATTCTCGCACTTGTCAGCTCTTGCCGTCTTCGGAATTGTGTGGATGATGCTTTTCCGAAAGTCAGATGGTATATCGCCAGACTCATATATTCTATACACCAACGTGAATAGTCGTTTTGTTGCCACTTCCCCCAATGATTTTAGAAATTCTGATGGAATGTTATCTATCCATCCTGCCTTATTTGACCGTAAGTCCTCCAAAGCTCTTTTAAATTCCGATTCTAATACTGGATCCCCTACCTCTTCTAAATCGACTCCTGTTTCTTCTTCTATCACATCAGACGAATCTTCACCCTCATAGAGGCTTTCAATGTATTCTTTCCACCTATCTGCTCTCTCCTCTGCATTTAACAGTGGAATTCGCGTTGCACTCTTAATGTTACCACCATTGCTTTTAATGTCACCAAACGTTGTTTTGACTTTCCTGTATGCTGAGTCTGTCCTTCCGACAATCATATCTTTTTCGATGTCTTCAGATTTTTCCTGCAGCCATTTCGTCTTAGCTTCCCTGCACTTCCTATTTATTTCATTCCTCAGCGACTTGTATTTCTGTATACCTGATTTTCCTGGAACATGTTTGCACTTCCTCCTTTCATCAATCAACTGAAGTATTTCTTCTGTTACCCATGGTTTCTTCGCAGCTACCTTCTTTGTACCTATGTTTTCCTTCCCAACCTCTGTGAAGGCCCTTTTTAGAGATGTCCATTCCTCTTCCACTGTACTGCCTACTGCGCTATTCCTTATTGCTGTATCTATAGCGTTAGAGAACTTCAAACGTATCTCGTCATTCCTTAGTACTTCCGTATCCCACTTCTTTGCGTATTGATTCTTCCTGACTAATGTCTTGAACTACAGCCTACTCTTAATCACTACAAGATTGTGATCTGAGTCTATGTCTGCTCCTGGGTACGCCTTACAATCCAGTATCTGATTTCGGAATCTCTGTTTGACCAAGATGAAATTGAAATCTTCTCGTATCTCCCGGCCTTTTCCAAGTATACCTCCTCCTCTTGTGATTCTTGAACAGGGTATTCGCTATTACTAGCTGAAACTTGTTACAGAACTCAATTAGTCTTTCTCCTCTTTCATTCCTTGTCCAAAGGCCATATTCTCCTGTAACCTTTACTTCTACTCCTTCCCCTACAACTACATTCCAGTCGCCCATGACTATTAGATTTTCGTCCCCCATTACATACTGCATTACCCTTTCAATATCCTCATATACTTTCTCTATCTGTTCATCTTCAGCTTGCGACGTCGGCATGTATACCTGAACTATCGTTGTCGGTGTTGGTCTGCTGTCGATTCTGATTAGAGCAACCCGGTCACTGAACTGTTCACAGTAACACACCCTCTGCCCTACCTTCCTATTCATAACGAATCCTACACCTGTTATACCATTTTCTGCTGCTGTTGATATTACCCGATACTCATCTGACCAGAAATCCTTGTCTTCCTTCCACTTCACTTCACTGACCCCTACTATATCTAGATTGAGCCTTTGCATTTCTCTTTTCAGATTTTCTAGCTTCCCTACCACCTTCAAGCTTCTGACATTCCACGTCCCGACTTGTAGAACGTTATCCTTTCGTTGATTATTCAATCTTTTTCTCATGGTAACCTCCCCCTTGGCAGTCCCCTCCCGGCGATCCGAATGGCGGACTATTCCGGAATCTTTTGCCAATGGAGAGATCATCATGACACTTCTTCAATTACAGGCCACATGTCCTGTGGAAAGTATATGATCTGGTTTCTCAGGATGGGGCAGGATAAGATTACGATTGTGGATGGGGCCGTAATCAGTTACTTTCGGTTGCACAGCAAATACGTAAACTTTGTTCAAAGAAATTAAAATTTTAAAACAATCTCTTAGAAAAAAACAATTGACTGCATGACGACTGAAAGCCTTATCACAGAAAAAAGATTCCACAAATTTTGGGCCGAAGGCCACCAACAATAACCTCAAACAACAAACGGCTGAAGGCCTCAATTAGAAGTCAGAAGAATAATTCCAAATAGCACATCATCATCATCATCATCATCATCAATTAAGACTGATTATGCCTTTCAGCGTTCAGTCTGGAGCATAGCCCCCCTTATACAGTTCCTCCATGATCCCCTATTCAGTGCTAACATTGTTGGTGCATCTTCTGATGTTAAACCTATTACTTCAAAATCATTCTTAACCGAATCCAGGTACCTTCTCCTCGGTCTGCCCCGACTCCTCCTACCCTCTACTGCTGAATCCATGAGTCTCTTGGGTAACCTTGCTTCTCCCATGCGTGTAACATGACCCCACCATCTAAGCCTGTTCGTCCTGACTGCTACATCTATAGAGTTCATTCCCAGTTTTTCTTTGATTTCCTCATTGTGGACACCCTCCTGCCATTGTTCCCATCTACTAGTACCTGCAATCATCCTAGCTACTTTCATATCTGTAACCTCAACCTTGTTGATAAGGTAACCTGAATCCACCCAGCTTTCGCTCCCATACAACAAAGTTGGTCGAAAGATCGAACGGTGCACAGATAACTTAGTCTTGGTACTGACTTCCTTCTTGCAGGAGAGAGTGGATCGTAGCTGAGCACTCACTGCATTAGCTTTGCTACACCTCGCTTCCAGTTCTTTCACTATGTTGCCATCCTGTGAGAATATGCATCCTAAGTACTTGAAACCGTGCACCTGTTCTAACTTTGTTCCTCCTATTTGGCACTCAATCCGTTTATATTTCTTTCCCACTGACATTACTTTCGTTTTGGAGATGCTAATCTTCATACCATAGTCCTTACGTTTCTGATCTAGCTCTGAAATATTACTTTGCAAACTTTCAATCGAATCTGCCATCACAACTAAGTCATCCGCATATGCAAGACTGCTTATTTTGTGTTCACATATCTTAATCTCACCCAGCCAGTCTATTGTTTTCGACATATGATCCATAAATAATATGAACAACAGTGGAGACAGATTGCAGCCTTGTCTTACCCCTGAAACTACTCTGAACCATGAACTGAATTTACCGTCAACTCTAACTGCTGCCTGACTATCCATGTAAAGACATTTAATTGCTTGCAAAAGTTTGCCTCCTATTCCATAATCTTGTAGAACAGACAATAACTTCCTCCTAGGAACCCGGTCATATGCCTTTTCTAGATCTATAAAGCATAGATAAAATTCCCTGTTCCACTCATAACACTTCTCCATTATTTGCTGTAAGCTAAAGATCTGGTCCTGACAACCTCTAAGAAGCCTAAACCCACACTGATTTTCTTCCAATTGGTCCTCAACTAATACTCGCACTTTCCTTTCATCAATACCTGAGAAGATTTTACCCACAACGCTGATTAAAGAGATACCTCTGTAGTTGTTACAATCTTTTCTGTTTCCATGTTACAGATTGGTGTGAATACTGCTTTTGTCCAGTCTGATGGAACCTGTCCCGACTCCCAGGCCATTTCAATTATCCTGTGTAGCCATTTAAGACCTGACATTCCACTGTATTTGATGAGTTCCGACTTAATTTCATCCACCCCAGCCGCTTTATTGCACTGCAATCTACTGACCATTTTTTCCACTTCCTCAAATGTGATCCTATTTCTATCATCATTCCTATCCCATTCTACCTCGAAATCTGAAACGTTACTGATCGTATTTTCACCTACATTGAGCAACTCTTCAAAATATTCCCTCCATCTGCCCAAGGCATCCACAGGATTCACCAGCAGTTTTCCTGACCTGTCCAAAACGCTTGTCATTTCCTTCTTACCTCCCTTTCGAAGACTGCTATTTACACTCCAGAATGGTTTTCCAGCAGCTTGACCCATAGTCTCCAACCTGTTTCCAAAGTCTTCCCACGATTTCTTCTTGGATGCTGTAATTATCTGTTTGGCTTTGTTTCTTTCTTCAACATAACTTTCTCTGTCTACCTGGGTTCTGGTATGTAGCCATTTTTGATACGCCTTCTTTTTCCTTTTACAGGCTGCCTTGACTGTATCATTCCACCAAGCTGTTTGCTTCATCCTACTTTTACACACTACTGTTCCAAGACATTCTTTAGCCACTTCCAGTACTGTGTCCCTGTACCTTGTCCATTCCTTTTCCAATGACTGTAATTGACTACATTCAACTAACTGGTACCTTTCTGAGATCGCTGTTATGTACTTGTGCCTGATTTCCTTATCCTGAAGTTTTTCCACTCTTATCCTCCTACATATGGACCTGACCTCCTGCACTTTCGGCCTCACAATCCCAATTTCACTGCAGATTAAATAATGATCAGTGTCATCAAAGAATCCCCTGAATACACGTGTGTCCCTCACAGCCTTCCTGAATTCCTGATCTGTTATTATATAGTCAATGACAGATCTGGTTCCCCTGCCTTCCCAAGTATACCGGTGAATGTTCTTATGTTTAAAAAAGGAGTTTGTGATTACTAAGCCCATAATGGCACAGAAATCCAACAGTTGTTTCCCGTTCCTGTTGGCCTCCATATCCTCTCCAAATTTACCCATAACCTTTTCATACCCTTCTGTTCGATTTCCAATCCTGGCGTTAAAATCAGCCATGAGCAGAACACTGTCCTTGTCCTTTACTCTAACAACTACATCACTGAGTGCCTCATAAAAACTATCTATCTTATCTTGATCTGTCCCTTCACAATGCGAATATACTGACACAGTCCTAATTTTCTTGCTTCCACATCAGTCGTTCGTTTACATACCTTATTGCAACTACGCTGGGTTCCATTTCTTTCCTGATGTAAAGCCCTACACCCCATTGTGCTATTCCTGCTTTGACTCCTGACAGGTAGACCTTGTAGTCTCCCACTTCCTCTTCTTTCTCACCCCTTACCCGAATGTCACTAACAGCTAAAACGTCCAGCCCCATCTTACTTGCAGCCTCTGCCAGCTCTACCTTCTTCCCAGAGTAGCCCCCATTGATATTAATAGCTCCCCATCTCATTACCATTTGTTTGCCAAGTCGTATCTTAGGAGTCCCTGGTTTGTCAGTTAGAGGTGGGACTCCGTCACCTCCAAAGGTCCGAGGCATTTTGCTCTGATTGTTGCCAGCATCATATTTAAAGTACCAGAGAAGCAGGTTGCTAGCCTTACTTGCTCCGAGTCCCATTGGGTTTTACCCCTAACGGCTGAGGGACTAACCGGTGGATTTGATAGTCTTTGCCGTATGAGCACAAAGGTGACCACGACTCAGAATATGTCTGAGATGCCCAGCCTTATTCCAAAGTAACTGGTATCCCGACTGTCGGGACCACTTACTTGGCCACTCATACGTTGCCCGTGGTTCATGAACTAGGACATGACTACAGGAACCCACACCATGAACCACCAAAATAGCACATATTATGATAAATATTTCGTTTTCCAAAAAAATGTTTCAAATGGCTCTGAGCATTATGGGACTTAACTTCTAAGGCCATGAGTCCCCTAGAACTTATAACTACTTAAACCTAACTAATCTATGGACATAACACATACATGCCCGAGGCAGGATTCGAACCTGCGTCCGTAGCGGTCCCGCGGTTCCAGACTGTAGCGCCTAGAACCGCTCGACCACCCCGGCCGGCTACTTCGTTTTAAAACAAACTGTAACACAGCTGAAGACCTTATTGTAAACGAAGTGAAATTGTTACTCGGCTGCAGGCCACAAACAATTTCAGATAACAAACGGCCGAAGGCCTGAATTAGAAATCAGGAAAACAATTCGAAATAGCACTTTTAATATAAATACCTTGCTTTTAAAATAGGTTTGCTTAAAAAAGCTTACTGTAACACGGCTGAAGGCTTTATCACGAAAGAAGTTAAATTATTGCTCAGTTGAAGGCCACACCAACAATAATTAGAAAATTACAAATATTCTTAAAACAAACATCACAATCTAAGGAATCAGGACAAGTGGTTCTCAGCAAGTGTTCCAAGGGTAAGCCAGGGAAGGTAACTCAAACATAAGGTAAGATGAAACAGGCAGCCAAGAGTACTCACGTAACAGGATGACAACTCAAACTAGTGGCAGCTTAGCGCCGATGGCCGACTAACCTAACGTCCGATCACCGGTACAACGATGGAATATTTTTAGGCAAGGGCGAAGAGACAGACAGCACTACGTCTTCAGAAAACATCCGAGGCCGAAGTAAACAACCAGACCCAAGATAGACGCCCCCCAAAATATGCACAGTACAATACAAGAGGCTGTCGAACTACATGCCGTGTCGGACAGCATCAACACGACGAGGAAAGGTACACTGCCAGAAAAGTACGCTAACCTCCAGTGCAGGTAACTGGGACCTTAGTGGCCACAACTCAGAAAATAGCGCTGGTTGCACTTCACTGATAAGCATGATACTAAATTCACTGATGAATAACAAATAAAGACAGCTGCAATATTTCACCGCCTCGAAACACTTCACTCGTTGCCGCCAGGCTCAGTGGCCCTACGTGCAACAACCCGCCGACCGAAGGCGAGATCTCCGAATAGTCGAGGTTGCATTGGCAGTTAGCTCTTCACTCAGCTTAAACGTCCAGGGTTCGGTGTGCAACCAAGTCGTCGCTCTCGCAGCCACCCCTCCTCCACCCGGCAGTGGCAGCACGCCACCAGCGGCCCCGGCTTGCCCTGGCGCTGCTCGGACCTGCTCGCTGCTGCGCCCCAACAGAACTGATGTCCGTTCGCAACTTCACCAAATCCAATAAGCAGACAGCATTAAAATAACTGCTCATTCAAAAGCACAAGATACACACGGGTCTGGGAAAACAATTCCACCAACAACCCACAATACTAAAACCAGTCACTGTGAAACAACACGGACGAGTTATAATTCGGTACAAACACAGAGAAGCCAGAAGCGGTCGGAAGACCAAATGCACGTCGTCCGCTGCGGCGACCGACCGAACGACTAACCAACTCTCGTTCCCACTTAATCTCAGGCACGGGGAAGATCTCAGTATAAATCGTGGACTGACAACTTATTGCCATGAGATCACTTCTACGGGCGGGGACACACACACCAGTGAAAGTTGCACTACTGGAATATCACGGTCCTTGACTTGGTCGTGCACTCTCGCGACCATGTCCTTCCGTCGTACAGTGCATGAGCGTCGGCAGAGGTCGGGCGAGTACTGGCTGTCCGGACCTCACTGCTGCTCCGTCCCAACTCCACTCAACGCCACCCCGGAAATACTAGCGGTCGCTCCAAAGATAGTACCACAGTACTCGTATCGACAAGCGCTGCTGCTGCCACTCAAGGGCAGGCAAGTCAGCAACTTAGTGACTCCAGTAAATCGAATAAGAAACGAGATGCCACCACAGTGACAAGATGCCAAGCAATAAACGGCATGAACACGAGCCGCTCACGTCTCAGTATACATTCTGCGTAAAATTTTATCGCATCCATTTTGAAAATTGCAGTCACTTTTGCGGGAGGATTGTATAGCATCATTGCCAGGTCTCGACATTAATGCAGACGAAGAAACAGTCGATGTAGTCGGGTGGGTCGACCTTTCACTGACTAGTAATCCAATGCTTTGCTGCTTCCTGCAACATGCCACATGAGTCGTAAACCACAGCATCCCACGAATCGTAAGAAGATGGGCCTCTGGGACAGGTAAGAAATAAGACATGTTTTTTAAGAGTAAAACAAGCACCTGTTTATTTTATTATTTATTTACTGATTTATTAATGCTGGAAAGATAAAGGCCACCACGCCTTATCTTATATCTAACGAGTCATTCTAGGCAGCTTAAATTGCACGAATCACGAAACATGCACTGCAAAAAGCCCTAAACCCACAGTGGAAATCAGTGCATGGAGACCACTACGACGTAAACCGAATGAACAGCAGTAGATACAACAGGAAGAAAACGACAGTTTGAATCCGTCCATGAAAAATAGAGCAATAAAATCAAATACATATAGATTTAGACTGCGGGTACTGGCAGCAACAGACTTGACTGAAAGTATAAGAAAGAGATAGAAAGAAAAACATGATAGTATAGAAGTAATTACGAGAAGGCTGAAGAAAGGAGGATGACTGGCTCAGAAATGAAAACAGAAAAAACATAACTAAGAGAAGAGAGGCTAATCTGCTTTACTTTTTGACGGGTAAATTGACCATACGTATTAATCTTCTAACGAAACTTTGTGAGGTTGGCAATAGAAAGTGTATCGTCTTATGCCTTCGGGAAGACAATCCGCGTCCGTCCGTCCAGATTTAAGGTTTCCGTGATTTCCCAAAATCGCTCTTGAAAGTCACGAGCGATTTTTTCCGTCTCTAATGACTTTGTTTTCAATAGGACATTAAACAGTATTCTTTGTTCCTTCTTTCCTTCTTAAAAGCGACAAGGCGTTGAACTGCGAACAAACTAAATGATTGCTTGTTCCAGAGGCGTACAATAATGACAGAATATGAGTTTTGCTGTAGCCTACAGTAATAAGTAAACATTTTACATTAGTCAGTTTTGAAACTTAAAACATCGGGCCCTGATATAAGAGAAATTAAAAGTTTATAATAAAGTAAATGAAGCCGAAGAAACTATTACTTGAACATGTAGAAATTCTGGAAGTGTTACAGAATTCAATCTGTGACTCTTGAAATCCTAGAAAGTCAGCATATGTTGTAGGATGCGATCTGTGACACATGATAACAACGTGAGGAAGTTTCATTAGTGTTCCCCATGATCTAAGCCACACTATGACAGATATCCAGAGGAAATGCTTCCGAGTCTGTTACCTGTAGTCTACGTTTGCTGTCAAAGTCTTGAGGCTTTAGAGGATGAGGAAGCGACGAATTTGATAGAGTCCATCGGAGCGGAGATATGTCACACTCGAGGTAAGCCGTACTGACAGCGAGAAGACTGACTTAGCATAGCAAGATGTGGATGCAGGAAGAGAAGTGACTTCCACTTTCTGTATGGTCGGATTTATCGTCACTTTCGTAGTTCCGCAGATGATCGGTGGTGACATGAGCTAGCTGACAGTGTATGTCGCGGAGCCATTAAACCTACAATGTCCAATGTCGCTGTCATGGATATGTCTCCGTCCTAGATCGCAAAGATATAAGATCACACTTCCTCAAAGATGCCGGTCACGGCTGGAATACTGCTCGACGATATAATCGTTGAAGTCTGGAGTCGAGACGCCCTGGCACTGTTGCTCTGATAGTAATTACTGATAGTAATTGCTGTTTAGTAATTACTGTTTAGTACAGTTTCCACCAGTAATGTTGTTTATTCATCTACCGTCACAGGTGCTGATACAAATCGTGTTGTAGCTACTGTCATTTTCACGACTGGCAACGTAAAAACTCCCATTTTACAGGGCCTATGGATAGAAGGCAATAGGATCTAGTTTCCAATAGGACCATTCCTAGTAGAGCAATGTGGCGTTCAGGCCAACCTGCAGGTTGATGATGACTTGAATCTCGTACGTTGATAACACGAAAGGATATTAGCAAGTACACGTATAGCAAATATTTGTCAGAATATTTTTGAAAAGGTTCCAGTAGTAACACCTGGCATTATTCTTAACATCTCTTTGAATCATAAAGTATTATCCCCAAACAATGATTTTGTAAATGAAAACTACAGTACATTCCCCCATATTTAAATCGCCTCATGTACTGCAAATAGAGCTGAACGAATGAGGTTCAGTACTGCCGGTGAGTGGTTAAACTGCTACCTATCTATAGTCCCGAGAATCTAGTTTGGTAAAATTGCCTGTTATATTTGTTAACATTCAGTTTAATATGTTTTACGCAGTGGTTGGGAAGGGAGTAAGACAGGGTTGTAGCCTCTTCCCGATGTTATTCAATCTGTATATTGAGCAAGCAGTAAAGGAAACAAAAGAAAAATTCGGAGTAGGTATTAAAATCCATGGAGAAGAAATAAAAACTTTGAGGTTCGCCGATGACATTGTAATTCTGTCAGAGACAGCAAAGGATTTGGAAGAGCAGTTGAATGGAATGGACAGTGTCTTGAAAGGAGGATATAAGATGAACATCAACAAAAGCAAAACGAGGATAATGGAATGTAGTCGAATTAAGTCGGGTGATGCTGAGGGAATTAGATTAGGAAATGAGACACTTAAAGTAGTAAAGGAGTTTTGCTATTTGGGGAGCAAAATAATTGATGATGGTCGAAGTAGAGAGGATATAAAATGTAGACTGGCAATGGCAAGGAAAGCGTTTCTGAAGAAGAGAAATTTGTTAACATCAAGTATAGATTTAAGTGTCAGGAAGTCATTTCTGAAAGTATTTGTATGGAGTGTAGCCATGTATGGAAGTGAAACATGGACGATAAATAGTTTGGACAAGAAGAGAATATAAGCTTTCGAAATGTGGTGCTACAGTAGAATACTGAAGATTAGATGGGTAGATCACATAACTAATGAGGAAGTATTGAATATGATTGGGGAGAAGAGAAGTTTGTGGCACAACTTGACCAGAAGAAGGCATCGGTTGGTAGGACATGTTCTGAGGCATCAAGGGATCACCAATTTGGTATTGGAGGGCAGCGTGGAGGGTAAAAATCGTAGATAGAGATCAAGAGATGAATACACTAAGCAGATTCAGAAGGATGTAGGGTGCAGTAGTTACTGGGAGATGAAGAAGCTTGCACAGGATAGAGTAGCATGGAGAGCTGCATCAAACCAGTCTCAGGACTGAAGACCACAACAACAACAACGTGTCTATTAACCTGATAGCAATTTTGCTATGGTAATCTTGCCCACTAATCGATATCAGTGTTGGAGTCAGTACTGGCTTAGCTGCGATGGTTTGTGTTACCGACGTCTTTTAGGTGAACTGTGGTTTGGGCAATAGGAATTCAACGCAGCCACTTGCAAGGTGACCCGGGTTTAAACGAATTGTAAGCCTGGTTGACGTCGTGAAACTTATGGTACCTTCCAAAATAGTGAATTAGGAAACTTAGGACTGCTAAAGGAGACACGAATCACAATTAAATTCATGTATTCCTATAAAATAATTGACAAAACAAATGATAAACAGTGGCAACATTAATGCAATAAGACCTTGGGTTATCTCACATTGCGGACGGGGAAAAGATACTAATAACTTTGCTAGTGAATCAGTTGCATTCACTAAGTGCTCAGTGACTACTGTGATTTTAACTAAAACAGACAGTACTACGGGAGGGAATACGTCACACCTGTGATTGGAGTTGAAATGAATCTCTTCATTTATTCAAAATGCAGGTCTCGAAAGTGAAGCTTGAAGTGATGGAAATGTTTCCCTACATTTCGTCTGCAGCTTGAACTCACCACATTGTTGTAAGTGGAGCTGAAGTGGCTACAAAATCAGTCATTGGTGGAGACAACGGCACTGCCAACGTCACGGTACAAATCAGCCCGAAATTTCTCGAGACCCCTCGATGCATCAGCTCTGATGGCAGCAGGACAGCGGCTCTCAGCAGCCTGGCGACGGAGCTGAAGATGACGAAGTTCAGGATTAAGTTAACGATGAGGGGGTCTCCACTCGAATATTTACTACAAGGAAATCTTGTACTACCTCGTTTTGTGTTTCTTATTGAGTTCAGATTGACGGGGCTCGAGATCTTCTGAGTGCCGAGCGATAAAAATGCTCCTTAGAATATGCTAATCCTCTTCCCTGGGATCTCTTCTGTTTGATTAATGTTCCTCTTATAACCTTACGTAGAAATTAACTGTTTCACCTGCATGATACTTGCTTTCCACAAAGCCTTGGCAGGAATCCTCAATTTGAAAATGGCACCTGTATCTTTTGTGAAAGACGCCTATGACCGTTTGCATGATCAAATATCACTACAAAATTTCTGATTATTGGTTAACTTTAAGTTGAAAGTTTGAATAACTTAACTGGAATGGTAACGGAAATAAGACGTTCCTGTGAGACAGAATTTTATATAACAACAACATTTTATTTAATAAAAGCGTGAAAATGACTCCTTGATCTTTCACTTTACTTAATGGTACGGTTATATGGACTGCTGGCCCGTCATAAGTAATTAAAAAAAAAACAGCAATTTCATGCAACCTGACTAATATGTCCTAACTAAGATGACTATAGGAGCTATCACGCAATCGTCTATACTCACCAGAGTCTCAGCAGTGAATGCCTAACCTTCTCCCCTCGTCCGGGGTCCACACACGGTGGCCGGAAGGGCTCAGAGTCTCCACAGCGGCTATTTGCCAACTTAACGGGGCCTGCTAACGCGCGGGAAATTACGTCTCTCTGGTCCAGCGCAGTCGCACTCTACTTGATACAATGGTTGGCTAAACTGCATCTCCACATTCAGAGAACCCACAGTAGACAACCCACGCATACTTCAGCAGACGACCCGCATTCACATCTGCAGATTATACTAAGAGTGGCAATATAACATAATTCCGGATTATAATTCCCTGAGTGTCGGAAGGGCACCCAGATGTGTTTTGAGCATGTGACTCTTGTAACAAGCCATGTAGCGGCTCACATGGAGCCGTTACAGACTCTCTCTCTCTCTCTCTCTCTCCATCTCTTTCTGTGACTAATGTGGTGGTCTTCATCAGCACTGTAGTTTCTTTGATACAGCCAATCCTCGTGATTGTTACGTTGCCTAAACAATTGTTTTTATGCACAATCAACGCATCTAGCTCATTCTATTCTCGAGAGGCTTATTTGTGGCGTCCAATGTTGCCCAGAGAAAAACTTTGCTTTCTGCTTTCATGCACAATAGTGCTTTCTGTTAAACGTAAAAGTTTGGCGGTGGAAGCTTGTGACACAGGTCCTATCTGTGTGTCCACGAAGATTTAGGCACCTCAGGGTGGGGCCACAGGGACTCCCACGCTGTGGACTATTGACCAGCCGACTCTTACTATCCCTGCACCCTTCAGAATGCTTTGAACATTCCCTGACTTCTACAGGGCATGTAAAGCGGAATAACGTGTAAAACAAGAGTAAGTTTACTTTAGTCAGTTATAGTCACTTAAACATTCGAATAAAATGGGTCTTTCATTATGAATTTGCGTATGTTACATGACATACATTTCCAGGGGCAGATGTGGACTCTGACCACAATCTATTGGTTATGACCTGTAGATTAAAACTGAAGAAACTGCAAAAAGGTGGGTATTTAAGGAGATGGGACCTGGATAAACTGAAAGAACCAGAGGTTGTACAGAGTTTCATGGAGAGGATAAGGGAACAATTGACAGGAATGGGGGAAAGAAATACAGTAGAATAAGAATGGGTAGCTTTGAGGGATGAAGTAGTGAAGGCAGCAGAGGATCAAGTAGGTAAAAAGACGAGGGCTAGTAGAAATCCTTGGGTAACAGAAGAAATATTGAATTTAATTGATGAAAGGAGAAAATATAAAAATGCAGTAAGTGAAGCAGGCAAAAAGGAATGCAAACGTCTCAAAAATGAGATCGACAGGAAGTGCAAAATGGCTAAGCAGGGATGGCTAGAGGAGTAATGTAAGGATGTAGAGGCTTATCTCACTAGGGGTAAGATAGATACTGCCTACAGGAAAATTAAAGAGACCTTTGGAGATAAGAGAAACACTTGTATGAACATCAAGAGCTCAGATGGAAACCCAGTTCTAAGCAAAGAAGGGAAAGCAGAAAGGTGGAAGGAGTATATAGAGGGTCTATACAAGGGCGATGAACTTGAGGACAATATTATGGAAATGGAAGAGGATGTAGATGAAGACGAAATGGGAGATACGATACTGCGTGAAGAGTTTGACAGAGCACTGAAAGACCTGAGTCGAAACAAGGCCCCCGGAGTAGACAATATTCCATTGGAACTACTGACGGCCTTGGGAGAGCCAGTCCTGACAAAACTCTACCATCTGGTGAGCAAGATGTATGAAACAGGCGAAATGCCCTCAGACTTCAAGAAGAATATAATAATTCCAATCCCAAAGAAATAAGGTGTTGACAGACGTGAAAATTACCGAACAATCAGTTTAATAAGCCACAGCTGCAAAATACTAACACGAATTCTTTACAGACGAATGGAAAAACTGGTAGAAGCCGACCTCGGGGAAGATCGGTTTGGATTCCGTAGAAATGTTGGAACACGTGAGGCAATACTGACCTTACGACTTATCTTAGAAGAAAGATTAAGGAAAGGCAAACCTACGTTTCTAGCATTTGTAGACTTAGAGAAAGCTTTTGACAATGTTGACTGGAATACTCTCTTTCAAATTCTAAAGGTGGCAGGGGTAAAATACAGGGAGCGAAAGGCTATTTACAATTTGTACAGAAACCAGATGGCAGTTATAAGAGTCAAGGGGCATGAAAGAGAAGCAATGGTTGGGAAGGGAGTAAGACAGGGTTGCAGCCTCTCCCCGATGTTATTCAATCTGTATATTGAGCAAGCAGTAAAGGAAACAAAAGAAAAATTCGGAGTAGGTATTAAAATCCATGGAGAAGAAATAAAAATGTTTAGGTTCGCCGATGACATTGTAATTCTGTCAGAGACAGCAAAGGACTTGGAAGAGCAGTTGAACGGAATGGATGGTGTCTTGAAGGGAGGATATAAGATGAACATCAACAAAAGCAAAACGAGGATAATGGAATGTAGTCGAATTAAGTCGGGTGATGTTGAGGGTATTAGATTAGGAAATGAGACACTTAAAGTAGTAAAGGAGTTTTGCTATTTGGGGAGCAAAATAACTGATGATGGTCGAAGTAGAGAGGATATAAAATGTAGACTGGCAATGGCAAGGAAAGCGTTTCTGAAGAAGAGATATTTGTTAACATCGAGTATAGATTTAAGTGTCAGGAAGTCATTTCTGAAAGTATTTGTATGGAGTGTAGCCATGTATGGAAGTGTAACATGGACGGTAAATAGTTTGGACAAGAAGAGAATAGAAGCTTTCGAAATGTGGTGCTACAGAAGAATGCTGAAGATTAGATGGGTAGATCACATAACTAATGAGGAAGTATTGAATAGGATTGGGGAGAAGAGAAGTTTGTGGCACAACTTGACCAGAAGAAGGCATCGGTTGGTAGGACATGTTCTGAGGCATCAAGGGATCACCAATTTAGTATTGGAGGGCAGCGTGAAGGGTAAAAATCGTAGGGGGAGACCAAGAGATGAATACACCAAGCAGATTCAGAAGGATGTAAGTTGCAGTAGGTACTGGGAGATGAAGAAGCTTGCACAGGATAGAGTAGCATGTATAGCTGCATCAAACCAGTCTCAGGACTGAAGACCATAACAACAACAACATGACAGTTACCAGAAAAACGGTTGTGTAGCACAATGCTATTATACAAGGTGGTCCATTGATAGTGAGCGGTCCAAATATCTCACGAAACAAACATCAAACGAAAAACCGACAAAGAACGAAACTCGTCTAGCTTGAAGGGGAAAATCTGTTGGCCCTATGGTTGGCCCGCTAGATGGCGCTGCCATAGGTCAAACGGATATCAAGTGAGTTTTTTTAAATAGGAACCCCATTTTTTATTAAATATTCGTGTAGTACGTAAAGAAATATGGATATTTTAGTTGGACCACTGTTTTCGGTTTGTGGTAGATAGCGCTGTAATAGTCACAAACATATAAGTACGTGGTTTCACATAACATTCCTCCTCCAGTGCGGACGGTATTTGCTTCGTGATACATCTTTTTTTTTTTTTTTTTTTGTTGGTCATCAGTCTACTGACTGGTTTGATGCGGCCCGCCACGAATTCCTTTCCTGTGCTAACCTCTTCATCTCAGAGTAGCACTTGCAACCTACGTCCTCAATTATTTGCTTGACATATTCCAATCTCTGTCTTCCTCTACAGTTTTTGCCCTCTACAGCTCCCTCTAGTACCATGGAAGTCATTCCCTCATGTCTTAGCAGATGTCCTATCATCCTGTCCCTTCTCCTTATCAGTGTTTTCCACATATTCCTTTCCTCTCCGATTCTGCGTAGAACCTCCTCATTGCTTACCTTATCAGTCCACCTAATTTTCAACATTCGTCTATAGCACCACATCTCAAATGCTTCGGTTCTCTTCTGTTCCGGTTTTCCCACAGTCTATGTTTCACTACCATACAATGCTGTACTCCAGACGTACATCCTCAGAAATTTCTTCCTCAAATTAAGGCCGGTATTTGATAGTAGTAGACTTCTCTTGGCCAGAAATGCATTTTTTGCCATAACGAGTCTGCTTTTGATATCCTCCTTGCTCCGTCCGTCATTGGTTATTTTACTGCCTAGGTAGCAGAATTCCTTAACTTCATTGACTTCGTGACCATCAATCCTGATCTTAAGTTTCTCGCTGTTCTCATTTCTACTACTTCTCATTACCTTCGACTTTCTCCTATTTACTCTCAAACCATACTGTGTACTCATTAGACTGTCCATTCCGTTCAGCAGATCATTTAATTCTTCTTCACTTTCACTCAGGATAGCAATGTCATCAGCGAATCGTATCGTTGATATCCTTTCACCTTGTATTTTAATTCCACTCCTCAACCTTTCTTTTATTTCCATCATTGCTTCCTCGATGCACAGATTGAAGAGTAGGGGCGAAAGGCTACAGCCTTGTCTTACACCCTTCTTAATACGAGCACTTCGTTCTTGATCGTCCACTCTTATTATTCCCTCTTAGTTGTTGTACATATTGTATATGACCCGTCTCTCCCTATAGCTTACCCCTACTTTTTTCAGAATCTCGACCAGCTTGCACCATTTTATATTGTCGAACTCTTTTTCCAGGTCGATAAATCCTATGAAAGTGTCTTGATTTTTCTTTAGCCTTGCTTCCATTATTAGCCGTAACGTCAGAATTGCATCTCTCGTCCCTTTACTTTTCCTAAAGCCAAACTGATCGTCACCTAGCGCATTCTCAATTTTCTTTTCCATTCTTCTTGTAAGCAGCTTCGATGCATGAGCTGTTAAGCTGATTGTGCGATAATTCTCGCACTTGTCAGCTCTTGCTCTCTTCGGAATTGTGTGGATGATGCTTTTCCGAAAGTCAGATGGTATATCGCCAGACTCATATATTCTACACACCAACGTGAATAGTCGTTTTGTTGCCACTTCCCCCAAGGATTTTAGAAATTCTGATGGAATGTTATCTATCCCTTCTGCCTTATTTGACCGTAAGTCCTCCAAAGCTCTTTTAAATTCCGATTCTAATACTGGATCCCCTATCTCTTCTAAATCGACTCCTGTTTCTTCTTCTATAACATCAGACAAATCTTCACCCTCATAGAGGCTTTCAATGCATTCTTTCCACCTATCTACTCTCTCCTCTGCATTTAACAGTGGAATTCCCGTTGCACTCTTAATGTTACCACCGTTGCTTTTAATGTCACCAAACGTTGTTTTGACTTTCCTGTATGCTGAGTCTGTCCTTCCGACAATCATATCTTTTTCGATGTCTTCGCATTTTTCATGCAGCCATTTCGTATTAGCTTCCCTGCACTTCCTATTTATTTCATTCCTCAGCGACTTGTATTCCTGTATTCCTGATTTTCCCGGAACATGTTTGTACTTCCTCCTTTCATCAATCAACTGAAGTATTTCTTCTGTTACCCATGGTTCTTCGCATCTACCTTCTTTGTACCTATGTTTTCCTTCCCAACTTCTGTGAAGGCCCTTTTTAGAGATGTCCATTCCTCTTCCACTGTACTGCCTACTGTGCTATTCCTTATAGCTGTATCTATAGCGTTAGAGAACTTCAAACGTATCTCGTCATTCCTTAGTACTTCCGTATCCCACTTCTTTGCGTATTGATTCTTCCTGACTAATGTCTTGAACTTCAGCCTACTCTTCATCACTACTATATTGTGATCTGAGTCTATGTCTGCTCCTGGGTACGCCTTACAATCCAGTATCTGATTTTGGAATCTCTGTCTGACCATGATGTAATCTAATTGAAATCTTCCCGTATCTCCCGGCCTTTTCCAAGTATACCTCCTCCTCTTGTGATTCTTGAACAGGGTATTCGCTGTTACTAGCTGAAACTTATTACAGAACTCAATTAGTCTTTCTCCTCTTTCATTCCTTGTCCCAAGGCCATATTCTCCTGTAACCTTTACTTCTACTCCTTCCCCTACAACTACATTCCAGTCACCCATGACCATTAGATTTTCGTCCCCCTTTACATACTGCATTACCCTTTCAATATCCTCATACACTTTCTCTATCTGTTCATCTTCAGCTTGCGACGTCGGCATGTATACCTGAACTATCGTTGACGGTGTTGGTCTGCTGTCGATTCTGATTAGAACAACCCGGTCACTGAACTGTTCACAGTAACACACCCTCTGCCCTACCTTCCTATTCATAACGAATCCTACACCTGTTATACCATTTTCTGCTGCTGTTGATATTACCCGATACTCATCTGACCAGAAATCCTTGTCTTCCTTCCACTTCACTTCACTGACCCCTACTATATCTAGATTGAGCCTTTGCATTTCCCTTTTCAGATTTTCCAGTTTTCCTACCACGTTCAAGCTTCTGACATTCCACGCCCCGACCCGTAGAACGTTATCCTTTCGTTGATTATTCAATATTTTTCTCATGGTAACCTCCCCCTTGGCAGTCCCCTCCCGGAGATCCGAATGGGGGACTATTCCGAAATCTTTTGCCAATGGAGAGATCATCATGACACTTCTTCAATTACAGGCCACATGTCCTGTGGATAAACGTGATACATTACCGGTGTTAAAATGGACCGTTTACCAATTGCGGAAAAGGTCGATATCGTGTTGATGTATGGCTATTATGATCAAAATGCCCAACGGGCGTGTGACATGTACGCAGCTTGGTATCCTGGACGACATCAGCCAAGTGTCCGGTCAGTTCGCCGGATAGTTACATTATTTAAGGAAACAGGAAGTGTTCAACCACATGTGAAACGTCAACCACGACCTGCAACAGATGATGATTCCCAAGTAGGTGTTTTAGCTGCTGTCGTGGCTAATCCGCACATCAGTAGCAGACAATTTGCGCGAGAATCGGGAATCTCAGAAACGTCGGTGTTAAGGATGCTACATCAACATTGATTGCACCCGTACCATATTTCTATGCACCGGGAATTGCATTTCGACGACTTTGAACGTCGTGTGCAGTTCTGCCACTGGGAACAAGAGAAATTACAGGACGATGACAGATTTTTTGCACGCGTTCTATTTAGCGACGAAGCGTCATTCACCAACAGCGGTAACAGAAACCGGCATAATATGCCCTATTGGGCAAGAGAAAATCCACGATGACTGCGACAAGTGGAACATCAGCGACCTTGACGGGTTAATGTATGGTGCGGCATTATGGGAAGAAGGATAATTGACCCCCATTTTATCGATGGCAATCTAAATGGTGCAATGTATGCTGATTTTCTACGTAATGTTCTACCGATGTTACTACAAGATGTTTCACTGCATGACAGAATGGCGATGTACTTCCAACATGATGGATGTCCGGCACATAGCTCGCGTGTGGTTGAAGCGGTACTGAATACCATATTTAATGACAGGTGGATTGCTCGTCGAAGCACCATGCCATGGCCCGCACGTTCACCGGATCTGACGTCCCCAGATTTCTTTCTGTGGGGAAAGTTGAAGGATATTTGCTATCGTGATCCACCGACAACGCCTGACGATATGCGTCAGCGCATTGTCAATGCATGTGTGAACATTACGGAAGGCGAACTACTCGCTGTTGAGAGGAATGTCGTTACACGTATTGCCAAATGCATTGACGTTGACGGGCATCATGACCAATGCTCCCATGTAACAGAAGAAGAATCGTGAGTCACAGGATATAATAAAGAGCGACAAAACAATGTGCCACGTACACCACGTGGAAAAGGTCTTTTAGGAAATGACGCCTGAAGACCATCGCTGATTAGTAGCAGCTCTGTTTCACTGCAGATGACATGAGAATGCGATTTGCTGTTGGCGTAGCGTTTGTCGTGACACTACCATATTTCCAGGTGACCGAGACAGTGGACGGCGCTTATGTTTTATTGATACGGCGCGCCCTGTAAACCGAGCTACCGATATGGAGCGGTGGACAGGCCGCACGCTCCCGGTCGCTATCGGCAGCTCCGTCACGGACGCGGGAAAAGCCATCCCCTCCAGCGGGCGCTTTTTGCGCCAGTATTAATAGCCGTCCGTCGCGCATCAGTATTCGCGGCGGGCGCCGCAGGTGCAGGGACAGGGGCAGACGTGGCGCCCGCTAGCGGCTCACTGGCGCGCGGCGCCCACACTGGCGCTACCGACCGACTGGCGACAGTTGGTCGCGACACCGGTCGCGCCAGTGGGCGGCCTGCCTTCCCAGGTTCACCGTCATCTTTTTGCGTGCGTGCTTTCGAAGCCTAAGCCTATAACTGTATTAGCATTTCAATTTTCTTTAGTTTTACTTCTTGTAGAAATAGTAAACAGCCAATGAGCTGCAAATTGGAGGGTTTATTATAGCTCCTTTGCGGTGGTTTCAACGTTCATAGAAACGTCTTCTTGAGAAGGAAATACTGAAACTGGATTACATGTTCTGGCAGAGGTGCTTTAAAATAAAGCCAAAAGACTTCAGTCAAACATAAAATTTCACCTCCATAACAAATCAAAAGATGAACAGTGTGGTTGTTGTCATTTCTTATTACCTCACCAATGTACAGCTAGTGCACTAGCTGTTGAGGACATAGCAAATGACAACAACCATATTGTGAATGTTTTATTTTACGAGGGTTGTCCAGAAAGTAAGTTCCTGTCAGTCGCTACATGGAAATCACAATGAAAATCGTATCCAGCATTTCATATGAACAGAGATGATACTCAGGACGAGCCAGTTAGGGCTGTGTTGTGGGTGATCGAATTGTCATGAAGAAGGAAGCGCGTGGCAGTTGTGTTAGGTGGGCTGCATTCATTAAGGCGAAGCCTCTCAGCGAGCCCTCCTACTTGGCGGGAGACATCGTTGTTCTAGGCACCTTTACTCGCTCAGAGTGCGCTCACAACTGAAAAGAGCGCCTTGATGCGATCGACGGTCATACTAGAGACACTACCCAACACACCTGTGCAAAGCTTCATCGGGTTTTCGCTGTGGTGCCCATTTCGCGGTGGATCGGATACCAAGGACGCCAGTTTCGTTTCATGGCCTCCTCGTTGTCATTTTCTCCCTGAGGACAATTTTTCAGTTACTGACGACATCTTTGAGGAAGCAAGTTTAAGAATATTGTCTACCATATCCGAATTTTGCTTGTGATAAGAAGTTTGTGCACAAATTTCAAATACTTGAATGCTTTTTCTAATTTGAAAAAGGCTCACACTAGAGCTTTCCTATTCCGTGATTGTTTTCCTTGCCTTCATATGAAAGACCCAGAAGGACACAAGTTTAGCTAAAGTCTCCAGTTTGAAATAAACCACATCAAAATAAAAATTAACAATTATGCAACTGATTAATATTAAACTTTATTCTGCTGATTTTACTTAGACTGCAAGTATGGTGATTTATATTTAAATTTAAATGAAATTAATACAAATGATCGCCTTCACGAAATGGCGGGCAACAGCTAGAAGGCCAAGAAAATTAGAGTTCTGCCATCCAAAAATTAGTGGTGGCTCTGATAAGAATAATCTGAGTTCTTCCTGATTTATGAGTGGACCGAAATCAAGCATTTAATCGCTTACCAGATGAGTAGAGCACTAAGTTCTGCATGAATTGAACTCCAACGTTTTACAATTTGTTTAAATTTTACATTGTAGAAAAAGTACATTGGAAACAGTAGTTTCTCGCCTTTGACAAAACACTTTTTGTCGCCATAGGTTGGGCAATGTCTGAAAACTGGCCAACTATACGAAAAGTCTTTGACGAGAAAAGTTGTAGAGCATTAAATTTTATTTTCAGAAAGTCGTAGAGAGTATTGAAAAACTTGATTTGTAAGTAAATATCGCCGTCTATCGGTTTTATGGAAAGCACATTGTCGTGAGTTTACAAGCAGTACTTATTCGTCCGTAGTGTAAGTAATATTTGGCAATCAAAAACACCTTATTCCTTCCTTCTTTCTTTATATTTTGGAGCTGTACTTTCCAGAAACGCAACTACAGAATTTCAATACCCACTTTACATATTTAGATACCGCTGCCAGATGAACACAGAACTTTTCACATTACTGACTTTTTTTAAAATATTGTGAGCAATAACATCAGACAAATACTGTTTATAATGTGCTTAGAAAGACTTCTGACTCCAGACTGCTGTTATTTATGTAACCTTCAGCAGTCCTATGTCATTCGTAACAATAGCAATAACTGGCAATTAACAGCGTCTTTTATGTTTTTGTAGTGAACAACACAATGCAATATCTCTCATCCTCCTGAAATGGTGCTTAAGAGCAATTTAAATGCTGGAGTATGTGCTTAGAGAATCTGTTGTTACTTACATCAAGATTAAGCCTAACTAGTTACAACCAGTCTGTCTATTTGCCTGCTTAGCGTAACATTTTTCTGTAGTTATAAAACTGGTCATGTTAGTTTTATGACATCGAATTATTAGGCCTAACTTCTAAAACGTTAATTGTTATTACACATGGAAACCGACCACTGAGGCACTTACTTTAGAATTTTGGACCACTAATTTGACAAATATGCCTCTGTGCAGAAATTAACTAACACTTTCTTTGCATTGCAGATGTACATTTGAGTCTTACAGCGTTTTTTTCATTTATTAACCTCAATTAAACTCTGGGTATTCGGTGTAAACATTGTACTGTTTGTGCTGCCGACGTAGTTTTCAAATATTTTAGAATACTGCGGTATTGCGTCTGTGTAAAATAATTGATCTACGACTCTGTGGTGTTTTTACTGTGGAACTGTTTTTCGGTAACAGCTGGAACTACTAAATTATGGTACAACCAATGACCTAAGGACGATTTTAACAGTGGTACCATCTATTGGTATGGTACAGAGATTGAACTATGGTCGATTTTTCAGTGCAGCCTTCTTCTGGTGATAGGAGGAACTGGGATGTGAAATAGGATTGCTTTAATTTCGCGTTTTCTGCGTTTGTAGGATGGTAGTTAAGGTAAAACTCATTTCCAACAAATACGAATTCCTTACTCGTTATTTATATTTTACAAACAGATGTTAGCTTTTATTTTTTTGTAGAGAAATATGCTGCTTACTTTTCCCATTATTCCATAGTGAATGATATTGTACTTCAGCTCAAAACAACCAATGTGACTAGTGAGCCAATCCTTAAACGAATTTTCGGAAGTCAGTAGTGTAAACATAGTTAACAAATTTTTCGGTAGTTCAGATACTTTACCGTATTTAGCTACCGAGTGAGGGCACTCAGGGTGGGAAACTTCATGCAAAATTTGCAGAGGTGAAGGGGGGATGGAGCCAGGGCCCTCTTTTCCCCTCCTCTCCCCTCTTTGAACTCGCCACATAGCTTGATGGAATGATTCCCAGTATGGTCCTGGGATTAAAAATTGCTGTTGCTGCTATCAGTGAAATCTAGCACATGCAACTGCTTGAGATTTCCGGGAATGACCTCTCAGATGGCGTCAAGCTTGGCTCCACCCGCTGTGCCCAACTCCTCTGCCATATACATTAAACAATCGAATGTGATGAATTTAACCAACCAGTACAACGCTTTATTAATTGTAGCAGACAGAGTCATTGGCACCCTTATACTAGAGCTGCATATAGTGACTTCATTGACTATTTGTATATACACAGTGCAAGTATAATGTATAAATCTATTAGAACTTTGTATAAATAACTGTGTTGGTCCATCACCAAAACACACATTTGAAAATCGTATAAGCATAAAAGCTGTGTGATCTGAATTTAGTGAAGGAATGCCTAGGTATGTAATTGCACCTATAGGCCAGGCCAGAATATGATCAAGACTGAATTAAAAGCATATAGAAAAAAAATTATTTGGACAATACTCATATATATATATATATATATATATATATAATGTGTGTGTGTGTGTGTGTGTGTGTGTGTGTGTGCGTGTGTGTGAGTAAAAAGTATTCTACAAGTAAAAATTTTTGCTTATTTACCACAACTTTACAGTACTTTATATTTATACTGAAAATGATTATGGTTTTCTATAAATAATAACACCAATATAACAAATTAACTTATGATTTATTGTCATTAAGAACACATTTTTTTCAATTTTCAGAAAATAGATTGGTTGTATGTAGAGAGAGAGAGAGAGAGGGATATCACATTAACACAATTAATTATTGTACACATGACCAACAGCATCTGATGACAGAGGTATGTCACACTAATACTAAGTGAGAGGATAATGATTTTTTTTATATACATGATTAGTAGCATTTGACTGCAGAGATACAAAACACTAAAGCAATTCATTGTTTTTTTTATATATATGTATGACTAATGGCATGTGATAGCAGAGAAATATCTTACTAATACTGAGAGAGGAGGAGAATGATTTTATATACAATATTTGCTCAACAGCAATTGTTTCCTGAGATATGTCGTACCAACACTGCTGCTAAGGATTTCCGTAGACAATATTTGCAGTGTAGGGGGACTACAAGCTATAGGTGAGGAAGGAAGAGCAAAACATACACTTATTCACACACACACACACACACACACACACACACACACACACACACACACACACATACACAGTACCACACAGAGTTGCTGTAAAACACATGTATATCACACATAATAACAATATATACAATTTGCAAGCACACATAATTCGCAGTCATTCACGTGCAGACACAAACACACACAGCGATGACAAATGCCTGATCCACTATTCTACATTCACACACACACACACACACACACACACACACACACACACACACACACACACACGAACACACTCACATGCACACTTACAACTAATCATCCTTGAGTCAATAGGACGGTCCCAGTTCCATCCACATATAAGAAGTACTTGTTATTATGGCACGACAGACCCAGTTTCAGTTGCTATGTAGTATGAATCACATGACCTTGTGACCAAAAGACTACGAGTATTTGACACACCACATCCAGAGATGCATTGCCTGCATGCAGACAGTGGTCCTCGATTGTGAGACCCTGTGAGGCCACAAGATGCACACACTTAGTCCATCTTTGGGTGGCACCTGCATCTATACAGTATGCATACAGTTTGGATCGTAGCCCTACAAAGTCCACAATCTGTGAGCCATTCACCATGTATTTCTTCAGGTCTTCTTGTTCTGTGGTGTTACGCTGTAATGATTATTGGCTGTATGTCCAAACATAGGACTCAGAACTGTACCCAGTTCCTTTCACCCAGTAGATGAAACCGTCTCCATATGAAGTATCTTGACATTGACGATGTCTGATTTTGCAAATTCGTTGTGGATTTAGTACATATAGGGTTTGGAGTGGTCCGAATACACATACTTATATACACAGGGTTCGTTAACTCCACTAAAACCTTAGCCATCTCTACAACGACCAGTCCTCCATTGAAGATTGTGGATCACGTTAAAATTTATCCTGACGACGTAATATCTTGCGCCATAACACCCATGCTAATGGTAACCTAAATGAATTTCTCTTTGAGTTCTAAAATTCTCCATGGTTTTTCCTAAAAGTTAATTATTCATTAATTTACAAAATCTTTTTCCCAAAAAATCACAAAAGCCATCTGTTCGGTATTAACATTAATATACTTCTTCAACAACAGATGTTGGTAAAAGCAGATAACGCAGCTGATTCTAACAAGTTTCGTCCCAAACTTGAGACATTGCTGGAGGTTTATGTAATGTAGATTATATATCTCTGCTTATACCCCAACAACTTGGGGACGGAAACATTTCGCGGGACTATGTATTCGATACATAACAATGAGTCACTGTGCACGTCATGCAAAACAGTGGGATATTCCAGGTCTACGTCCAGGACATATTCTCTGCCAGTATCAGCAGACACACGATGGATACTGTTTTCCAGTCCAACGATTTCATCTTTGGAAAGCTATCGGTACACTTCAAATGGTAGAGTTTGTTGCATGGCATGCCTGTAGAGATAGTTTACACCAAAGGAAAGGATGTAACTTAAATCGTCAGATGACCTCCTTTCCTCCTCACTCATTCACGAGTTATTCACCTTGGCATATACATGTTTAAAAAAAGAAACAGAACTTATCAATATCAGTTACGAGTTCGATGTTAATATGTCTTTTATAACACTGCATTCCATGAAAGGCCTGGTGTGATGTAGTAGAAGGTAAGATGCATTATCAGGCATACACTTTGAAATTTCTCAAAATATCCATGAGGAAGTGAACATCTGTCGTCATGTATATTCAGCATAACCCTTTAAAGGTGAAACTTTGCATCATCGGGTTATGCAGCACTGATTATGCAAATATTCTCCTGATGCATCGTCTCAGCAAGTTTCTGAAGAGATGCCTGCATGAACTGTAATGAATCCAGGAAGTGGAGCGATATTCTTCATGTGATTCGCTTGAAGAATGAAATGTAGTTTTCTACATTGTCAGGTACGACACTCACCTCATCATTCCCCAAGTTGAAATCACCAGAGCGCTCAACGAGGAAGTTAGAATCATACTCATTCAAATTATGGAAGAAGACAGTATGTATTGTGGCAGTTTGTACTTAAAGTTGGTTGCATTATGAGTTGCACTCAAGAGCTTCGCCGTTAGCTGGCAGTGGCCTCTGTGTCGAGTTTTCGCTTTTTTGTCGACATGTAGCACACAAATATGACAATTCAACAGCCTGTTAATATAATTCATCATTCACCTGGGATTTTTTCATTGGAACGTGATTGCTATAAAGAACATTAACACTCAATACAAATTTTTCGAGCTCAGAGTCCAGCCATCTCACAGGATTATCCCTCACGTATGATTCAAATTTGTTGCGACTGGAATCGAATGGGAATACGAGTACAATTTGATATGCTGCCACATATGATATGTATCGTTCTGTGAAAGTGATCTGAGAGGCTGTGGGATCACTATCACAGTGAACCACAAGTAGTAATAAGGACTTGAACTCAGCGTATACAACAAAGGGACAGCATTCCTGGCATTCATAAACTGTAAGAACATTTTAACCTTAATGGGCATTTCTCCATGTGCTGGTTCATGCCTCAAGCAGTCAGTTGGATGTCTTTGTACATTCTTAAGGTTAGTAAAAACGTAGAGACATCTACGAAAATATATCTTGTGCCACAATGTTGTGACATTCGGGAAGAAAGTAGATGGGATGTGTTCTTGATCGAGGCGTATTGATGCATCTTACCTTTGGAGAATACCAGTAAAGCCACGTGTTTGGGATGCTGACCGACTACTTTGGGAAAGTAGAGGCGTCTGTCTACTATATTCTGTTCCGGTCTGCTTACTTTTATGGTGAGTGAATTATCCCAACGAAGGAATCATCACGGCTTTCACAAACACCGAACCAAACTGGCACAGTTCAGTCACGAGATCTCAACGGAGCAGACGGGGCAGTTCATATTCAGGCCACGTTCTAGATTTCAAGGAAGCTGTCGTTATAGTTGCACACTGTCGACTGGTAAACAAAATGTGTGATTCGAAATATCCGAAAACATCTGCGACTGGACTGAAGACTTCCTCGCAAGCAGCGTTCAATATTTTTCAAAAGAGTAAACCGCCATCTGACTGTGTATAATTATATAAATGTAATAGAACTATATCATAATATACGAGTATAATTGTATAAATATAAAATAAATTTATCTTTTCTACTATCCGTATTTCACTTTTTATGTCATTATCAAGTTCAATGCTAAAAGTTGTTACACTATTATTAAGTCATATGACTTTTAGCATTGGACTTGATAATCGCATAAAAGCCGAAATCTGCATAGTACAAAAGATAAATATAATAATTCACAATCAGATGGCTGTTTACTCTTTTAAAATGTATTGCATGACTGTGGCTTAACGGCAGCGAAAACTTTTTGGCAATGAGTATGTTGCTGTCAATGGCGAGGCATCGTCGGAAGTGCAGGCAACATCTGACGTATCTCAGGGTAGTGTGACAGGACTGCCCTTGTTTGCGGTATACAGGGTGGTTCAGCTAAGCTGTTCACCTCAAGTATTTCGAGAACCACTTAAAATATCCTAGTTCTGCTTTCAACTAGATAAATTGTAAGAATGTCGTCACTAAACGACGTGTAGTCTCTTACAGTTATCGGCATATTGTTCTAAAAAAGACTAATACAACAGCGTTTCACTCTTCAAAATGCGATTGCTATTTTCGTAGTAATTACAATATTTAGGGAATTACTATTTTTCTGTTTTAAACCTGAAACCGATTGCTGTCTTAGTTGGAAGTTGGTGTTTTTTGCCCAAATAAGGAAATACTCCAGGCCGGATGAGAAGGAAATAGTGTTGCACCGCCGTGATATTGGTATAAAGAGGGCACAGGGGAAATGTAGCTTTGATTCTGTCTGTGGCATTCACCTGTGTCGATCTGGTTACTTTGATGAAAATAAATTCCTTTACAAGAAATACGGAAGGAACGTGAAGAGAACAGGTGATTTGTAGCCACAAAAGCATCTTAACAGACTACATACAACAAGACTGACATACAGCGAATGTGAAAACATTAGTTGTTATAACGGCATTGGAATACTACGCAGTGGGTAAGGAGGAAGCCTGCGACGAGTACAGCGAATGAAATAGATGTTCTAACAGCTGTTGCTCACCATTTACGTGTAAGCTCCAGAGAAATTACCACTGCCCCTCGTATAAGTCAGCGCAGTGTTGTTTCGTCTATATAATGCTGCACTTCAACAGATGATTAACCTGCTGTATTGCAGAATACGCATGGTATTCTGTTTCTGATTTCTGTTGCCTGATCAGGACAATACGTTCTTTCTTCAAACAACTCTCTTTACCGTTGAAGCTATGTTTACAAATTGGGGGAAGCTGAATGTAAGAAATGTACATTACTATCTTAGTGCACACTGCTTCGGTCGCGCAAACTATATGGTCCACACAATTACTCGTTGTTTTTCTTTTATAGAATTTTTGTTGTTCACCGACTGCAACATCTTCTAAACTTGTCCTTCTTCTTCTATCATCATGGAATACACCGTAGGCCCGTTCTGTCTCCTAAGTATACAACCATCTTTTTCAAAGTCTTCCTACGGATCTTGTATCTAAAGGCCTGAAATTTAAGACGTGTTTTAGTAGTCTAGAATGTGGCAGCTTTGTCGGTTAGACTTGATCTTCTCATTCACACCATATATCCCAAGATCTGCCCTTATGTCTCCGATTCTTAGTCTATCTAATATTGCGCAGCCCTGCACTACTCTTAGAAATTTCATTTCTCCTGCTTGTAATCTACTTTCTTACTTTTTAGTAGTTGTCCAAGTTTCATTTCTAAATAGTAATGTGTGGGTGGTCATTACTTTATAACACTTTATTTTTGTGACGTTTCTCACTTTATTTATCAATGTTCTATTGACAGATGTGCATATAATTTAATATTTCTGCAGTTTTTTCAACGTCGAGTTCATTTTAGTAACTTATAATAAAACCCAATTAATTAAAATGACCAACTAGTTCGATTGTTTCATTGCCTATTATTCCCTAGTCCTGACCGCTTTGTCCATTTGAAAGCTATCACTGTGTTTGGAATGTATATTTTCTTATTATATTAATTATAAATTATATTAAGTTTATAGAGGATTATTAGTAGCGGAGTGTCGTCTCCAAAAAGCATTGTTTTAAAAAGTATGAATTATGTGTTAATCTTAATCCCGGATCAAATTGTTGTTTCCATATTTCAGTCGTATCGTCTATGTATAAATTAAAACACGTGAATGATAAGCAGCACTCTTGTCGGACGCCTTGGTTTATAGGTATGTCTTCTGACATAGCATGGATAGTCTTTTTCTTTATTTTCGTATTACTATACAGACTTCTTATCACATTTATTATTTGCTGAGGCTTTTATTTCATTTGTAATATATTCCACAAAATATTCCTATCCGCGAGGATGAAGGCTTACTCTAAATCTGTAAACCCTGTGTGTGTTTCCCTGTAGAACTCTTTTTCTTTTTCTATAACTTGCTTAAGTGTAAAAAACATCATCCGTGCAGGAACTCGCTTTTTTGAAACCATTTTTCGTTCTTCACGTAACTCACTTAAATTCTTTATCATGTTGTAAGCTATAGTCTGTTTTCCATGAAAATTGTGTTCAATTCTGGTCACAAAATTATTCCACGATTGTTCATTTGTTTTCCTGACAATGGTTTTTATTTTTTATTGTTTGCATCCTTGTTTCTGAGGTTCTGTTTTCGACTGTAAATATATCTTATCTGCTCGTTTCTTTTCCTCATCTGCTGTTGCGATATCGTCGTTCCACACTCTTAAGTCCCTTTCCATTTCTTCTCTTATTCTTTTTCGTAGTGATTCATTTGCGGCCTGTTCAATACACATTTTTGTGTGTTGTCATTCGATTACCAAACTGTCACTTGCATGCATCTGCCTTTGGCAAACATTATTTTGGTACATACTCGTGTGTTTTACACTCTTATCCTGTAATACATAGACCTTGAAACCATCTTCCCTTCTTGTTTCAACTCTTTTTGTTTTCTTCCAGCTAGCGAAGATAGCTATTTTTGCTACCATTACTTAGTGGTCCGAGTAAATGTCGCTACCTCTGAAAACACGAACATTCTGAACTTGCTTGCACATTTTACTGTTGGCCAGCACATAATCCATAAATGATATCTGTCCCCTTACGTTCCAAGTGTCTTTGTGTGAATCTCTGTTCCTAAAAGGAAGAATTAGTAATTTTCGGTCCATTCCTTGAGGCAAAATGTGTAAGAGAATGTCCATTACTATTTGTGCGTTGTTCATCAAAAGTTCCGATTGTTAGAGACACAATATTATTTCCTATTTTGGCATTTACATCTCCGCAGATTAATAGGTTGTCCATTTTGTTGTATCTATCTATTTCCTTTTGTAGACTAAACTCCGCCCGAACAGGCCTTGAAGGATGAATGTTACCGACCGGCCGCGGTGTCATCCTCAGACCAGAGGCGTCACTGGATGCGGATATGGAGGGGCATGTGGTCAGCACACTGCACTCCCGGCCGTATGTCAGTTTCCGAGACCGGAGTCGCTACTTCTCAAGCAAGTAGCTCCGCAGTTTGCCTCACGAGGGCTGAGTGCATCCCGCTTGCCAATAGCGCTTGGGAAGCGGATGGTCACCCATTCAAGTGCTAGCCGAGCCCGACAGCGCTTAACTTCGGTGATATGACGGGAACCGGTGTTACCACTGCGGCAATGCCGTTTGCATTTCTGTAGGATTTCATAAAAGACTTCAGCCTCATATTTTTTCCATCTTCAAGTATGTACACCCAAATTGCTGTTAGATGCCCTCGACCTGTTCTGAATCTGGATGTTATGATTCTGTCATTTATGTAAGTATAATCTTCGATTTTAGGTTTCCATTTCTTATCTACTACTATAGGTAGACCCCTGTTTGCTCTTTGTGACTTCCTTTTTTTTTTTTTTTTTTTTTTTTTTTTTTTTTTTTTTTTTTTTTTTGGGTCATCAGTCTACTGACTGATTTGATGCGGCCCGCTACGAACTCCTTTCCTGTGCTAACATCTTCATCTCAGAGTAGCACTTGCAACCTACGTCCTCAATTATTTGCTTGACATATTCCAATCTCTGTCTTCCTCTACAGTTTTTGCCCTCTACAGCTCCCTCTAGTACCATGGAAGTCATTCCCTCATGTCTTAGCAGATGTCCTATCATCCTATCCCTTTTCCTTATCAGTGTTTGTTTTCCACATATTCCTTTCCTCTCCGATTCTGCGTAGAACCTCCTCATCGCTTACCTTATCAGTCCACCTAATTTTCAACATTCGTCTATAGCACCACATCTCAAATGCTTCGATTCTCTTCTGTTCCGGTTTTCCCACAGTCCATGTTTCACTACCATACAATGGTAGACGTACATCCTCAGAAATTTCTTCTTCAAATTAAGGCCGGTATTTGATAGTAGTAGACTTCTCTTGGCCAGAAATGCCTTTTTTGCCATAGCGAGTCTGCTTTTGATGTCCTGCTTGCTCCGTCCGTCATTGGTTATTTTACTACCTAGGTAGCAGAATTCCTTAACTTCATTGACTTCGTGACCATCAATCCTGATGTTAAGTTTCTCACTGTTCTCGTTTCTACTACTTCTCATTACCTTCGTCTTTCTCCGATTTACTCTCAAAACCACTTCCTACATAGATGTAAATCATTAGACATCAATGTTATCTGCAGTTCCTCTCAGCTTTTTCTTTGTTTCTGTAACTGTTGTGATAGTAATATTTTTTTTGGATTCAGTTCTTTACATAGCTCTATTTCTTTTAGGTGCAGGCTTCTCATATTCCAAGCCGCAATGTTGAACTTCTCTACTGTTCCGAATTGTTTGTCCTTTTCTTGCCTGAATCGTCTTCTATTTAATCCATCCGGCTGTTTTCTTTGAAGAATATGAGTAAAGTTAAAGTCTCCGGTACGGGGCGCAATCCCTTCACCAGGCTAGACACTTGGTGCGGCTGCCACCTTTTGGCCTTATGATTTGTTATGCCTTTGGTAAGTCGGTCACCTAACTGCAAAATAGCAGATGCGTAATTTTTCTTCGGGGTTATTTCCCCTAGGAAGGATGACTTCACCATGTCTAAGAGCCCTTGCTGAACACTTCGACCTGTCTGGCTTGGGTGACTCGGCCAAATTTTTGAAACAATTTTCATCACCTGTTTCACGCCCTCAGGAGTGGAGTTTGGAAAACACTGAAATACGTTTCTTTTTTATCTTAAAAGAGAAGTCAAACACCAATTTTCAGAGATGTAGCTACACAAGTGCTTTCATAATGATTTATTTAAAAATCTTTCGTCCTTTTTACCCTCTTAGTGATTGACTGAAGCACGTATTTTTTTTATTTCTGACTGAGACACCAAATACGAATTTTCGTAGATCTAGCTTCAAAATTGCCTAATAATGACATACACTCCTGGAAATGGAAAAAAGAACACATTGACACCGGTGTGTCAGACCCACCATACTTGCTCCGGACACTGCGAGAGGGCTGTACAAGCAATGATCACACGCACGGCACAGCGGACACACCAGGAACCGCGGTGTTGGCCGTCGAATGGCGCTAGCTGCGCAGCATTTGTGCACCGCCGCCGTCAGTGTCAGCCAGTTTGCCGTGGCATACGGAGCTCCATCGCAGTCTTTAACACTGGTAGCATGCCGCGACAGCGTGGACGTGAACCGTATGTGCAGTTGACGGACTTTGAGCGAGGGCGTATAGTGGGCATGCGGGAGGCCGGGTGGACGTACCGCCGAATTGCTCAACACGTGGGGCGTGAAGTCTCCACAGTACATCGATGTTGTCACCAGTGGTCGGCGGAAGGTGCACGTGCCCATCGACCTGGGACCGGACCGCAGCGAAGCACGGATGCACGCCAAGACCGTAGGATCCTACGCAGTGCCGTAGGGGACCGCACCGCCACTTCCCAGCAAATTAGGGACACTGTTGCTCCTGGGGTATCGGCGAGGACCATTCGCAACCGTCTCCATGAAGCTGGGCCACGGTCCCGCACACCGTTAGGCCGTCTTCCGCTCACGCCCCAACATCGTGCAGCCCGCCTCCAGTGGTGTCGCGACAGGCGTGAATGGAGGGACGAATGGAGACGTGTCGTCTTCAGCGATAAGAGTCGCTTCTGCCTTGGTGCCAATGATGGTCGTATGCGTGTTTGGCGCCGTGCAGGTGAGCGCCACAATCAGGACTGCATACGACCGAGGCACACAGGGCCAACACCCGGCATCATGGTGTGGGGAGCGATCTCCTACACTGGCCGTACACCACTGGTGATCGTCGAGGGGACACTGAATAGTGCACGGTACATCCAAACCGTCATCGAACCCATCGTTCTACCATTCCTAGACCGGCAAGGGAACTTGCTGTTCCAACAGGACAATGCACGTCCGCATGTATCCCGTGCCACCCAACGTGCTCTAGAAGGTGTAAGTCAACTACCCTGGCCAGCAAGATCTCCGGATCTGTCCCCTATTGAGCATGTTTGGGACTGGATGAAGCGTCGTCTCACGCGGTCTGCACGTCCAGCACGAACGCTGGTCCAACTGAGGCGCCAGGTGGAAATGGCATGGCAAGCCGTTCCACAGGACTACATCCAGCATCTCTACGATCGTCTCCATGGGAGAATAGCAGCCTGCATTGCTGCGAAAGGTGGATATGCACTGTACTAGTGCCGACATTGTGCATGCTCTGTTGCCTGTGTCTATGTGCCTGTGGTTCTGTCAGTGTGATCATGTGATGTATCTGACCCCAGGAATGTGTCAATAAAGTTTCCCCTTCCTGGGACAATGAATTCACGGTGTTCTTATTTCAATTTCCAGGAGTGTATTTTCAAATAGCCTTTCACCACTTACTTCATCGCCTTAGGGATGGAATTTAGGACAGTTCCGTGCTAAACGATGCCTACAATCTAAGACCAAAACCCTCTCCAAATTGCAACTTTCTATGCCTATCAAATTGGGCTGGGCGATGATGACTCAGTCAGTCAGTCAGTCAGTTATGACACTTCCTTTCATATCCGCTGGGAATACGCATTTTCTGAGACACATCGAACATCAGAGGCAGTGGATTGTTAATGTTTGTTGCAGGGTTACTGAAGACTGTATGACTAGCCCTTACTTCACTGAATAAAACCTAGAGAGTAAAACACGTGCACAACCTATTACCTCAGTGTTACCGGCTCATGCTAATGAAGTACCACTTCAAATATTTAAACGTATGTGCTACCAGTACGTTAGGTGCCCAGTTCACTACTCGCTCGAAGCTAGGCAAGCGCTCTCCCACCATTTTCCTATCTGGATAGGACTTGGAGGTGTTACGAGTTCGCCTGCACGTAGATGAAATCTATGCAAAACTTCTGACTACTGAAGAGATTTAGAACAGAACACGTTGCAGCATCTGAAATAACATCTAAGGACTCTCTTCAGTCTGCTCAGAAGTCCTTGCACCAGCGGCTGCAAAAGTGAAATGGTGAGCATTTCGAACAGTTGATGTCATAAATGGAATTTTATGATGACATTTTTTCTTCACTTCCTTTTTGTTGATAGCGGTGAAGTAATTTTTTAATGTATGTGTGTGTCATGACATGAAACTCAAGAGGCGAAATAATTGTTTAGCATTCCTTATTCCTTGTTTTACAAATCCTTTAAATTTTTGACCCGTACCTGTTCTTCAAAGCTCTGGTAAGAACAAGAACAGAATGATAACTGTAAATAACTGGTGAACCATGCCACAGCTTCTGTCCAACCATATTTATCCTAGTGTTGTTAGTACCAGTTTCAGATTAATTTTTTCCAACTATTCCGCTTTTATAAATAGACAGCTGCGTCGAGCTGGAGCACCCTATCAGCCCGAAGCCACAGTTCCGTGTAACAGCACAAACTTCCGCATAATTCAGCCGTCTGTTTCATGTTGAAAACAGACAAATACAATATTCTAAATATAGAAATTTCTCTGAAACTACTATAGGAGCCATTCTCTGCTAGGCTGGTAACTCCTACTCATTCGTCAGGATGCAGGCTGAGGACCTGTGCGGCTCCTTAGACACAATAAAATAATATTCAGAATTATTCCAATTACTATCGAAAATAAAAGGCCCACCAAGCGCCGCTTATGTAATGTTACGAGAGTAGCGAAGGTGGTTCGATCTGCACTGTTCTAACCACTTTCTGATGAGTTGCTCACAGTGTGTATTAAGAGTGCCTCGGTGGCTGTCTTCCTGACCTAGTAACGCAGCTGAAAAGGTTCGTTTTCCTCACTTCCACGTGAATGAGTAACGTCGGCTGTTGGAACTGAGGAAAAAATTCTCTCAGGCTTCCATACTAATTTCTTTCCGTATCAGTACTTATCGGATTTTGTAGAGGGGAATGCAATTGAAGCCGTCTTTTCTAGAAGTACGACACTAGTGGCTGAAATTACTACAGTTCCTTTTGAAAAAGCGAAGTTGATGCCGATATCTTCGTAATTAACATAGTTATAAAATGAGACCGTACGTCATTTAGTGA
The DNA here is from genome assembly GCF_023864275.1 of Schistocerca cancellata. NCBI lineage: Eukaryota > Metazoa > Arthropoda > Insecta > Orthoptera > Acrididae > Schistocerca > Schistocerca cancellata. The sequence goes on along the minus strand of NC_064631.1, from coordinate 466,914,929 downwards.
GGATTTTTTTTTTCATAGTTTATTTAGCTGGAAACAGAAGTGCGGCATCTAGAACGGTTCAGGACATGTCTGACATGAACAGCTAGAGGGCTCAGCCCCTATAAATGACTTGGCGGATCAGTTCTGTAGATCTATGAGGATGTTCACAGTTGACACAGCTATGTACTTCGAGATGACGCTGTTAAAAATTTGTAACGGAATACCGTAGTCGCCTTTCTTATAGTGTTATTGTCTTAATCGTTGACGCGAAACTGGTGATGTAGCTCCCTCTACCGTTCGTTGATGTCAGTGTCACTTATCCGTAGGCATGGGCCTGTCTCTTGCTGTAGAAGTTCTTTCTATGTATGGTCTAAGTTTCATCGAGTTATGTTACTTGGCAGTGACACATCATGCAAAAGGTACTTTCACCCTCAAGTTATTACCAAAATCTGTTATAAATTATTTTCGGAATTTTGAAATTAGTAGCTTGCAATTTATTTTTATTTGTAGGAGTAGCTCAGGCCACATTTCATAGGCCATATTAATGAACAGGTTAACTTTAGAAATATAATTAAATAAAGAGAGAAAATGCATTACATTAAAAGGCATTTAATTAAAAATTGGCTATCTTTTTATGTAATTCTGTGCTAAGGGTTTCTGCACAGATCTAGAGCCAATGTAATACGTACATACGAAAGAAAGGAAGAAACGGTAACTTTCTGCAAGCATGTAGCCCCGAATATAACGAAAGCGTCAGTGATAAAAGGGTGAGTAGGCATTAACAATTATCTAGTCACACGTACATCATCTCATTCGTAACACACACACACACACACACACACACATGCAGGGTACAAACTTTTATATAGACTGCTTCCCTTACCGCTCTCAGCATATAAAGATGATTCCATGATCAGGTGTGGCCGAGCGGTTCTAGGCACTACAGTCTTGAACCGAGCGACCGCTACGGTCGGAGGTTCGAATCCTGCCTCGGACATGGATGTGTGTGATGTCCTTAGGTTAGTTAGATTTAAGTAGTTTTAAGTTCTAGGGGACTGATGACCTCAGAAGTTAAGTCCCATAGTGCTCAGAGCCATTTGAACCATGATCACGTGGTTCTTTAAAATATTTGTAATGTATAAGAATTAATTTTTTTAATCGTGCTACATGTATTTTGCATCACATACGTGTCTGACATTGAGCAATTCGTCTCAGCTAGAGACATTACGCCACGACAAAAATAAGGGGCAGCTGTTTCAAAGTTGAACTTGCAAGAATCCGTATAACGAAATTATTCAGCCCACAACACCGTTTAACTTAATGGACATTTTTATAGTTTTGTGCATTTATCCAATAGTTCAGGCATTAAACATGAGAACAATGAGTTAATATCCGATATTGCCTTGAGGGGGGGTTCTGTTAAAAACGAATTCCTACAGGAGCCTGACGCTGCAGGGTACTCCGGGCAGACGGTGGTGCCTCTGCAGACTGCTGACCTCTCGCGGACGACCTCGTAACTACGTGCAGACTGCGCAGCGCAATGGTTCGTTGACGAGGAGATCTCGCGTTGTCATTCATCACAGTAGTTTTATAGTTGCAGTCAATTGAGAAATTACAGATCCCCTTCCCTCGTTTATGGTGCTTACACAACACGCTGTGACTCCTCTAATAATGACAGATACTGTACCAGTTACTGTTACATGTCCTGGTATCAGAGTAATCAAGAATCAGTAAGTTGTGTTTTACCTCTCCTATGTTTAGAGAGTGCGACATCTGACGTGAATTGACATGCAAACGTAATGGTTTTGTAGGTAGTATCTTTTGTGGCACATGTGCAAAATATTCGAAACAGAATAGCCAGAAATTCGGTTTACGTGTTGAAAGTGAAGCTCAAAGGATTTTAGTACCTGAAGGTACGTGCCTATTTTACGTCCATGCAAAGCTTTCAGATCAGTGTGAAGCGTAATACAGCTCTCCTTGTACCTTCCTTGTACGTCTCGATAGGAAACGTGGTTTAATTCTACTTAACGATTCTTGCGTTGGGTATACGCTAACGTCTGTTGCCTTCAGTTTGGCTCCTCGTTGAAATCAGTTCGCCGGCCGCGGTGGCCGTGTGGTTCTGGCGCTGCAGTCCGGAACCGCGGGACTGCTACGGTCGCAGGTTCGAATCCTGCCTCGGGCATGGGTGTGTGTGATGTCCTTAGGTTAGTTAGGTTTAAGTAGTTCTAAGTTCTAGGGGACTTATGACCTAAGATGTTGAGTCCCATAGTGCTCAGAGCCATTTTTTTGAAATCAGTTCCTCGAATAAATAACTCTCATGTATGTCGAATCTTTGTGCGTCATTGTAGACACTTGGGGCCTCCGGGGCAAGAACGTAGTGGTATGCCCCCCCCCTCCCATCCCCTTCTTCCTCCAACTGTATTTTATTCACAGCTCAACCTATAAAACTATAGTGGTTACTACGAATCGTTATTTCCACACTTTTTCCTTGGGTAGGTTACACAACATCGATGTTTGTGCATGTAGTACCAACTGCCTACTTTGATAGCACTACAGATCTACAACAGCCTTCGCATGAATCATGCAGCAGTGTTCTGGAAATACGACTGTCATGCTCAACACCACGTAATGAATCACGAACATTTTGAAAAGGTGTGTCAGATTGCAGAAGCTGTGCGATATGGAAAGGAAACTAATCTAGATGGGGTGTATAATGTACAGAAAAGTTAATGAATGTATCGACGCTGTCGTCTCGTAGTCAGGAGAGTAAGTAACAAAAAAGTGAAAATCAGGTAACAGAAAAGTATTTCCGGTAATGCGGTGTGCTGTTCACAGAAATGCACAGAGAGTCTTTGGGATATTATGTCTAATAACGAAGAAAACTAATAGTGGTTACTTGAGACCTTAACATTATGGAATATTCGATGTTCGTATAAATATTTGCACCCTCCGTCCACGAGGTCAGTTCAGCTTTTGCTGTTCATTGGTGTCAGCAATAAACATGTTTTCATTTCTGAGGGTAATACTTCACTGACGACCTGCCTTCGGATTTGAACTTGGTTATGGCCTCGACATGTGTGATCGAGATTCCGTGTATTTCAAGGCGTGAGTATCACTGTGGCTTCAATTACGTAACGTAGAAACCATCACCTACCGAAATACAAACAGTAGATTGCTCCTAAGATTTGTATATTCAGGAGACTTAAGATTCCAAAACAGCAGTAAGTCAGCTGCACGTCAGGGATCTATCAGTATTTTGCGGAGGTGCTGGGCAAGACCCGACGAAATGGCTGAAAAGAATCGACCGAGTAGCCTAATACAACAACGGGGATGACGGCTTTGTTTGGCAAATATGTGCTTTTCCATGGACGGCACAATGTTTGGAGAACAATGCAGAGAAGCCCAATAGCTGGGGCAAATTCTCTGTCGAACAGAAAAGAAAAAAAAAATTGGTGACCAGTCAGCAGCAAGTTCACTCAGCAGAAGGACAACTGAGGAACAGGTCCCAATGTCATGTCGAAACTGCACTATCAGACCTAATGAATTTTTGACCCTTTGCAACATTATGAACCTGAACATAATAAGAGGCGCCAAAATGTCACGTTTGATTGAAAGAAGACGCAGACGACACGTACCAAGCTCTCCAGGTAAAGGATGTCACCAGCCCAGAAGAATTTGTCAAGTGGTGGTTGCATTTCGAGGAAATGCAACAGAAAAGGGTTGGACGGAATGTGGTCTATATGGCAATTATGGAAGGCCATCATGACCTCGCTTCTCTTATAAACCAGGTTGTAAGGAAAGAGATACAGCCGTTTATGAGAGCCAGAGACGTCGGACAGAGTACACAGGAGATTGAGTCCATGAACGTCGACCCCATACCTCAGGAAATAACATAAAATGTTGAAGACGACGTGTATCTATCTTCGGCACTAGTCTCTGCTACCAGTCGAACGCGCCATGAAGGATGGACGCGGCTAACTCATAGGACAACGCAAGTAAAACGCCTCGGAAAGGAACAGACATTTGGAAGACGGAGGACGAGACGACAGTCTCTTATCTCTGTGCGCGCCCTGGACACCTTGCGCGCTGCTTTTCGAAAGAAGACGAGTGTTTGACGTCTATTACACCGCATGACCTCAGCCATCACGACAGTTCTATTCACGCCAGTCAACTGGAGGCGATTAACCGAGTACACAAGAGACAGCGGCCATGAACGTTGACCCCATACCTCAGAGAGCAACAGAGAATGTTAAAGTAGATGTGTCCCGATCTTTGGCACACATCTCCACTACCAGCGGAGAGCGACATGAAGAATGGACTTGGCCAATTCGGACCTAGGCCGCTGACGTCGTAAGATAACCCAGAATACTACCGACGCAGGTACAACTAACTTCTCCACCAAGTAAAACGCCCCGCAGGAGAACAGGCATGGGGAAGAGAGAGGACAACAGGCCAGTCTGTTTCCTCTGTGGAAGCTTTAGACACATTGTGTGCTTCTGAAGAGAAAGAAAACGGGCGTTCGTTGGCTATTACAAGGCAAGACGTTAACCATCACAGCAGTTCTATTCAGACCAGTCAACGGCAGACGATTACAGTCGACCAGTGGACTGAAGTTCATTGCCTTACCCTGGACGAGTTCGCTCCCCAGCATGCTGTAGCCTTTTCCCGTCATCGAACAGAGCTACCAACCGCTCTCCTAGCCGCCGAATGCAGGAAGACTAAGCGAAGCGATCGTCTCTGGAGGTGAGGGCGTCACAAATGAAAATCCTCCATGGATGGCAGTCACCAAGATGATAAGAAATCTCATCGACGGCCAACCAGTCTAGGCGCTAGTCGAGTGTGGGGCTACTTTTTTTGTAATGTCAAATGCTTATCGTTGAAAGCTAAAGAGAACTATGTTCCGTGATACGGAAGTGATTGTGCTGAAGGTCGAAAATGGCAAATATGTCTGGTAATCAGTAATGGCGTAAGGTTGCCTGGGAGTGGAAGGATGGACAAAATAAGGAATGAATATCATTCGTATCAGGACTTTAATTAACACTCCTCAGCCAAAATAACATAGCAAATAAGGTCAACAGGATCTTGACATATTGAGAAAATACTATGTAATTGGGCAAAACCAATTGCCAACAATTACTGATCAACGATCAGTATCTAACGTTATCGAAGATTTCAGTGAAATCAAATGCCAGAAGGTTGCGGTGTTAATTCAAATATTTGCTCTCAACTCTCTACCCAATGGTCGTACCTGAAACATCAAGTACGGACATTTCAATTTACAACAACTCTTATTCTCTTTTCAAAATAAACATTTTTTTTGTGCCATTGGTTGCTATTGCTGAAATATTTACAGGCAATTTCAATAACAGAAGCAAGATAATATTTCACCAGAAACATAACAACCTCTTCAAAGTTATAACAGAACAGTCATTAAAACAGGCGGGTCATAAACAACTATAGAAAGCGGTTGACTAAAATACAACAAATGATTCACGTTTACCAAGAAAGGAGTCCATTAAAAGGAAACAAAAAAAATGATTAAAGTTCCTTGATATGGAAGCACCAAACGTTAGGCTATGTGATCCGGGCGAACGGACCGAAATTACTTAGGACAGACCCGATACGTTGCTCACCACACTCATTGTCTAAGGAACCAGTGGGATGAACAGAGAAGTAATCTTTAGGTAAAACGAATAAGAACTTAAGTCATCAGATGACACGCTGGCAGCATTGATAAAACATTTGTGAAAAGTCGCAACTTACAGTTGATTGTAAAGAAGTTGAGCGGCCAAACGAGATTCAGCTTCAAATCACGCCACGAGGTGGCAACGGTAAATACTTAACCGTCGCGCACGATGGAAAACATAGGTGGAAGGAAAATGCGAACGGTTGGTTGTGAACTTCACATATGTAAACACAAATTTGGATTGGAAGTATAATCCACAAAAATACTTGTAACAAGATTTGTCCTGTAAGGTGCCTAAGCTCGCGGGCTCCAAATAACTAAAGAATGCAATTTGACCGCAAACGAGTCACGGCCCCATCGCGCCAAAGATCGTGTTCCAGGAGACGTTGCACGGGCTATCGATCGCGCAACCGACATGAACATATATTCCAGGAATAACTATCAATGACAGAACACAGCCCTTAAAAATTTGTCCTTTTTATCGGAACGTTGTCGTGATGTTGTTCTCGGATGGAACTCCTTATAGGCATCACAACCAGATGGTTGAAGATCGGAGCTCCAGATCGACAAAGCTGTTACAATAAGCACATTTAACAAAGATTGCTCTGGGTGGTTGTTTTCCTCTGGAGACGTTGTTTTCCTGCAATTATCAGCGAGACGAGTTAATCTGTGAAACTCCTGTCGTTTGGGATATGCTACTCAGGCTCACAAAAAATCTACATGCCAGAGATGATTATAAGTACTGTAGATGGTCAAGGAGAATTTTGGATCACTAACTGTCACGAACAGCTGCAACTCATCCCTGGAAGTCTGTGCGTAGTGAAAGCATAATCAGTCCAGGAAGGGCAGCTTAGTGTCATCGACGGAGAATCATGCACCACTACAGAAATCACAAGGGAGTTGTCTACTGTTGCACTGCCAATATTAACTTACCTGGCCGAGGATGAACATCTGCGAGTAATAGCCGTTCTGTGTCAATTTTTCGATTCCTTCAAACCTGGTGTGGAAAAAAGACAGGCCATCATAAAACGCCGTATCAACACTGGGGATCATCCACCAATTAGCCAGTGCGCATATAGTCGCCAGTCCCGGAAGAACTGGAAAAGCTGCTGCAAGACGACATCAGTGAATCTTGAATCCGATGTCCTCTCTGGTGGTCCTTGTGAACAAGAAATACGGCACATGGCGTTTCTGCGTCGACTACCGACGATTGAACAAGCCATGGGCATTGATGACATCCTAGATTGCTTAAAATCAACAGAGCATTTCTCAGCTATGAGTATTCAGACAGGCTAGTGGCATATAGAAATTGAGGATCACCTGGAAAAGACGGCCTTCCTAACTCCTGATGGCCACTACGATTCACAGTTATTCCTTTTGTGCTATTTATCATTCCGGCCGCCGTCAAATGTGTGTTGCATAATAAGCTTTGACATCTTAAATGATGAGAAGTCTTTGCTGTGTGGGTGACACTGATGTTTTCGGAGACATTTGAAGAACATCTAACACTACAAAAAAACACAAGGTTACTGACTACCTTCGAAGGAATCCTTTGGTGGAACACAGTAACGTGGATGAACTCTCAATCATTGCTGCATCAAATGACAGTTGTTTAACAGAAGGACGATCCAGCAATGCTGAAAACCAAAGAAGCCTTGAAGAATGAGGAACCGACCAAAGGAGGATCCCAATTGAGAAATAGAATTATGATTCAATGGAGGGGAAATGGTTGCTCGTCATCCCAGCTCGTCCGCAGCGAGTGCTCCTGAAGTATTTCCATGACGCTGCAACATCTGGTCACCTGGGAATAGTGAAGACTCTAGACAGAATCAGAGGCAGGTATCACTGACCAGATCTTTACCGATACGTCAGGCTCTATGGGGCCTCCTTAGGATTGCCACAGACGGAATCACATGTCACTGTTACCTCCGTGGCATCTGGTATCAATAGCATCTGCAGCAGCATCATTCCACCGAAAAGGAATCGGCCTCTTTGGGAAATTCGACAGAGGAATCAATGGATAGTCTGCACTGACTACTTCATCCACCATGCTGTCACCAAAGCTGAGTCGACTGGCAAGAGGCCGGAAGTTGTAGTTTTCCTTGTAGAAGTAATTTTGAAGCATGTAGCTTTCGGTGTGAAGATCCCTGATAGTGGAAACGTTTTCGAGGCAAGACTGGCATCAGAAATAATTTCACGTTGCGTTGCGGAATAAAACAAAGGATGACAACTGCCTAACACCCACACTTGAGTTGCTTCTCAGAACGCTTTTAATAAGTCGATGTTAGATATGCTCTCGATGAACACTGATGTCGAACAACTATATTGGGATAAAATACGGTCTGTCGTGATATTCGCACAGAACACAGCGAAACAAGACGTTACCATTCTTTCTGCTCCGTGGTGGCAAAGGCGAAATGGCAATGGGTCCACTTTACCTATCTCGGGTGATACTGAGGATGACAATGCGAAACACTTCATCACCCGGACTGAAGAAGCAAGACAGCTGGCTCGCATACGAACACTGGATACCCAGGAGAGGGACCGAGAGCCCTACAGTGCCAAGCAGCGACCAGTGACCAACAGCCTGTAGACTTTGTAGGGATTTTCATGTCTATGCTGAAAGTGGGACTATCGGAAAAATTACCAAAGCGCTTTTTTGGGTCGTGTCGTATCTTCATGGTTGTCAGACGTCACATATGAAGACGAGAATGATGAACCTTCATCAACATCTACGTCTACATGTCTATTCTGCAATTCCCAATTTATTGCCTGCAGAAGGTTCATCGAAACACATTTAAGCTACTTCTCTACCTTTCCACTCTCAAACAGCACTCGGAAAGAACGAAGACTTTAATTTTACCATGCCAGCTGTGAATTCTGTTATTTTATTATGACTATCATTTCTCCGCATGTAGGTGGGCACCAGCAAATACTTACACACTCTGAGGAGAATGTTGGTGTTCGAAATTTCATTAGAAGGTTCTGCTACAGCGAAAAATGCTTGTGTTATAATGACTGTCACACCAATTCGTGAATCATATCCGTGGCACTCTCTCCTCTATTTCGCAATAATACAAAAAGAGCTGCAATTCTTTGAACTTTTTCGATGTTCTCTGTCAGTCTCATGATGTGGACCCCACACCACGCAGTAGTACCCCAGAAGAGGGCCGAGAAGCAAAGCGTAGTTGTCTCTTCAATAACCCTGATACATTTTGTAAGTAGTCTGCCAATAAAACATAGACTTTGGTTTCCTTTCCCCACTGTTATCTATCTGATCGTTCCAATTTAAGTTATAAGTATTTAGTCGGTTTACAGCCTTTAGATGTGTCTGATTTTTTGTGTAAATGAACTTTAGCGGATTATTTTTAGTACTCATGTGGCTGTCTTCATACTTTCAATGATTTAGAGTCAACTTCCACTTCTAGCGCAATACAGATATCTTGTCTAAATCATTTTTCAATTCGTTTTGATAATCTGATGACATTACATTGCGGTAAATGACAGAATCATCTGCGAAATATCTAAGAGGACTGCTCAGTTTGTCTCCTGTGACGTTTATGTGGATCAGAATGAGGGCTTATAACATCTCGTTGGGGAACGCCAGATATTATTTCTGTTTTACTCGATGAATTTCCGTCAGTTATTACGATGACCTTTCTGACAGAAAATCACGATTACAATCACACAACTGAGACGATACGCCATAGACATGCAATTAATTTAGAAGTCGCTTATGAGGAACGGCGTCGAAAACCTTCTGGAAACCTAAAAAAAGGAATCAATTTGAGATCCTCCGTCTATATCACTCATTACTTCGCGAGAATAAAGAGCTAGTTCACAAGAACGATATTTTCTGAATCTGAGCTGGCTGTCTGTCAACAAATCGTTTTCTTCGAGGTGAGTCAATATGTTCGAGCACAGTATATGTTCCAAACTCCTACTGCAAATTGGCGTTAGTGATGAGATTCTGTAATTCAGCGGCTTACTCCTATTTTGTTACTTGGATATTGGTGTGACCTGTGCAGCTTTCCAGTCTCTGGGTACAGATTTTTCTACGAGTGAGCGGATGTATACCATTCTAAGTATGGAGCTATTGTATCAGCATAGTTTGAAAGAAACCTACCTGGTATAAAATCTGGACCGGAGGCCTTGGCTTTTTTAAGTTATTTAAGCTGCTTTGGTACACCAAGGATATCTACTTCTAAGTCTCTCAAGTTGGCAATTGTTCTTGATTCGGATTCTGGAAGACAAAAGTGCCGAGACGTCTTGCATACCTTCCATATTAGGCGCTACGACAGTTCACAGGCACTGCAGATCCACTCGATGATTGCGAAGCTTCAATGGGAGACGCTATTTTCAATGCTCGTCAAAGTGAAGAAGATGTAACAACACGGTCAGAAAGCGCGTACCCACCAATGCCGCTATAGACAGAACCATTGACGAGATCTAGATCGGAGGTGCTGTATTAGCCTCCAACGAAGAATACTTAAACAGTGGGTCCCTGTTTCGCGAGGAGCGGAACCAATGACTCCAGTTGTGACAGGTGAAGCGTAGCTAAAGTGCTGCTGGCCGGCCTGTTGCGGTCGCTAGTTGAACCTCGACTACCAGAAATTGCTTTTTGTTTAGTATTTGTTATTTCTGGAAAGTTCTTGAAATCTCTTATGTTTGTATATTCTGGAATATTATAGTTTTGCGTAAATATTAACTTTTTGGAATATGGGTTTTAGATGTTTGTATAAATTCCTGTGCATAAAATGGAGACTTCATTATGCAGGGAAGATGACATGATGGACGGTACAACATACAGCAGCCTTAAGAAGGAAGCAATGGATCGCAGAAAATGGAGAGGCAAAGGACCTTCTAATATAGCAGATAACGGATGATGATGATAAATTCCTGAACGCTTCGTCCAGGAGATCAGTTCTGTTATCACACAAACATACGAGAGCACCATAAACAAGACGCGCAGTAGACCCCGCTCAGTCGATCCTGAGCGTCTGACGTGTTGCCATCGTGCCAGGCGGAGCGGTGCACCACTGAAGACTCCGAGAAAACACGTTCGAGGGTGACGATACCACAAATACAAAGCAACGTTCTTCATAGTCTAATACACGAAGTGGTTGCAAATGTCTACCAGTTTGTGAAGGAAGAAGGTGCGCTAGACTCTCCACCGAAGCAAGAATCTACACTGAAACAAGTGGCCGAGGTAACTGTTGTATCGTTGACTGTCGTTCGGCCAGTCAAGAGAGAACTGGAGAAAGCCCAGGGATGTGAATCCTCGATATTTTCAACACATCGTAAGGAATGGCCGAGAAGTTCTTGGTGGTCCAGTTTAGACAATTTTAATGAGAAAGTCGTTCACCATTTCATTTTAACATTACAAATAAAAGAAGAAAACTCGTAACAGTGATCGAGTTTAATGAACTCTCTTCGTAAAATTCTTCACATTCTAGGGTTAAGGTGGAAGAATATGGCGAATAACCGAAAAGTTGTCCAGGAAAAACGAAGTATCAGGGCAAAACTAATTGTTTTCTTAAACAATATTGGAGACTACAAATGGTTCAAATGGCTCTAAGCACTATGGGACTTAACATCTGAGGTCATCAGTCCCCTAGACCTAGAACTACTTAAACCCAACTAACCTAAGAGCATCACATACATCCATGCCCGAGGCAGGACTTGAACCTGCGACCGTAGCAGGAGCACGGTTCCGGACTGAAGCGCCTAGAACCGCTCGGCCGGGTCATAGAATACTGGCGTGAGTGTCGTTCAGTTGTCTATGTGTACGAGACATGTTCAAAATAGTCACACGGCATCGTACGGATGGAGTGACAGATCACTACATCTCTTCAGTGCACTTAACTAAATGGGCACCACAAGATTTTTTATCAGAAATGGGGCAGACTGCCACTAGGGAGCCACAACCGTTTTATAGAGCATATTATTTCCTTGCCGAGCATAATAAAAATCAATGTTAACTGTTCGTTTTTACCTTCAGTATTTTTACAGTCCATATTTTCCGATCCCTCGGGAGAGCCTGTAACTCCTAGAGGGCGCGTCCCCAGGTGGCGGATCGGGGAACGCCTCCCAGATATGGGTGGTAGGAGGGAAATCAAATACCTCCCGCGGACCAACAGGCCGGACAGAGCAAGTTCGTTAGCTGAAGTGAAAGCAACTGCTCTAGGGGTAGGCATCCCCGAAATCAAGACCCTGGTCCTCCAGGTTGGGGGTTGTGCTTAGGGCCAGCGACCCTATCACAGGATCCTGTAGGAGAAAATGGATTGCTACGAATCAGAATGACAAGAATGCTGGGCCACCAAACTTGATGACGAACTTGCAAAATTTAAAGGTTATGAATATGGGAACATGGAATGTATTAAGTCTCTATAGATCAGGATCACTGATAAATGTCATACAGGAACTTGAAAGGTATAAAATGGATTTAGTTGCAGTACAAGAAATCAGATGGACGGGTAATGGAAGTATAAACAAAAATAAGTATACAATAATGTATGGGGGAAATGATACACAAATACATGCACTAGGGACAGGATTTATAATAAACAACAAATTGTTACCTTTTATTAGGAAATTTGAGGCAGTGAATGAAAGGATATCTCACATTACGATTCAATGCAAATATAAGACTTTAAATGTTATAAATTGCCATGCTCCAACAGAGGATAAAGAGGACAATATTAAAGAAGAATTTTACAACAAATTGGAACAGGTATATGATACATTCTCGAAAAATTCAATTAAAATAATTCTAGGAGATTTCAATGCCAAGTTAGGACATGAAAATCATTATAAACCTACAATTGGACCTCATAGTCTACATCAGCAGAGTAATGAAAACGGAACAAAACTTATTAGCTTTGCCACTTCCAAAAACATGTTGATCAAAAGTACATATTTTGCACATAAAGATATACATAAACAAACATGGGCTTCAAGAGATGGCATCACAAAAAATCAAATTGATCATGTATTAATCGAAAAACAACATCATAAATGCATACATGATATCAGAAGTCAAAGGGGAGCAGACTGCGATTCGGATCACTTTCTTGTAAAAGCCAAGTTCAAGATCTCACTCTCAAGACATAAATGGTCTAAATTAAATGGTGTTCCTAGGTTTAATACAATGAAACTGAAAAACCCAAACATTCTCAACCAGTACATTAGAGAATTAGAAACACACAAACCTGAAGTGGAAAGTAAAATTAACAATGATGATACTAATCAAGCCTGGAACGCTCTGAAAGAAAATATCATACGAGCAACTACCTCAGTTTTGGGACATTTTACTACAACTAAGAACCCCTGGTTTGATGCCGAGTGCTCGAACGCTATCGAAGATAGAAAATTAGCAAGGGAAAAATTCCTACAAAAACCAATAACACAAAACAAACTTATTTTTGAAGAGAAACAGAAACTTGCCAGGAAACTCATTAGGAATAAGAAAAGGGATTTTATGAATTACAAATTAAAAAGAGCTGAGAATGACCGTACCACAGACTCCAGAGGATTTTTCAAGAGCATAAATATGTTTAAAAGTGGGAATATAAAAAATTATGGACAGTTCATAACAGACCCAGATGGCTCCTTGCTAACAGAAAGAAGTGACATTGCTAACAGATGGAAGGAATATTTTAATGAGTTACTAAATGCTCCAACTATAAGCGTCTCTCAGGAAGATGACAATGAATATCTTACTGCTGACCCATCGGACGAAGAGCCCAGCTTAGCAGAAATTAAAGAAAGCATCAAGAAGCTGAAGAGACATAAAGCTCCTGGAAGTGATGGTATAGACACAGATATATGGAAGCTCAGTAAATTTCCTTTTGTAAACTGCTTACACAAAATCATCACCAACATCTGGAAGCAGGAACAGGTCCCACATGATTGGAAAGAAGTAGTTGTGAGCCCTATATACAAGAAGGGGGACCCAACAAATTGTTCAAACTACAGAGGAATTGCGTTACTAAACACAACATATAAAATTCTGACAAATATACTGTTAGCAAGGATAAGCCCTTACGTTGAAGACTCCCTAGATGATGCCCAATGTGGATTTAGACCTAACAGATCGACTATTGACAATATATATGTCCTAAGGATGTTGGGTGAAAAGAAATATGAATTCAATCAAAATGTACATATGCTTTTCATTGATTTTAAAAAAGCTTTTGACAGTATCAACAGGGAATATTTATGGAAGTGCATGAGGCAGATTGGCATCCCTAACAAATTGATAAATTTAATAAAAGCTTGCACTTTAAACTCAAAATACAAAATAAAAGTAGCTGGCAAACTTTCTGAAGACTTTGAGGTTAAAACTGGAGTCAAACAAGGGGATTCACTCTCACCAGTTCTCTTTAACATAGTAATCAATAGAATAATCCAAAAAGTAAAGCTACTACAAATTGGAGCACAACTGGAAAGCAAAATTAACATTGTAGCATACGCTGATGACATTGCATTATTATCTGACAGTGAGAATGATTTGAAGCTTCTTACAGCACAATTAATTAAAGCCACAAATGGCACAGGCCTCCAGCTGAATACAGACAAAACAATGTACTTTATCTTATCCCGCTATCCATCAAATAATAATGTACTGCAAATTAATAACACAGCTTTCACAAAGACAAATGAATTTAATTACCTTGGTACAATAGTAACCTCTGACAACTCCATAAAAATTGAAATAGAATCACGAATTCAGAAGGCTAACAAATGCTACTATAGTCTCTTGACAGTTTTCAAAAGCAAGTTAATATCTAGGAACACCAAACTACAAGTATACAAATCATTGATTATACCAGTACTCACCTATGGATCTGAAACCTGGACTCTCACAAAAAAAGAGGAAAACAGATTAAGAGTATTTGAACGAAAAATTTTGAGAAAAATATTTGGACCCATAAGAGATAGGATCAGTGATGAATGGAGATTGCTAAATAACAATGAAATTTACAAATTATATAAAGACTCCGATATAGTGGCCAAAATTAAAGCCAAAAGACTGAAATGGATAGGGCATGTCATCAGAGCACCACCAAACAGGACCATCAAGAAAGTGACTGAAGAGATTCCCACCGGAAGACGACCTCTTGGACGCCCACGCATGAGATACTTGGACAATATTCAAGACGATCTCAGAAAACTAGGACATGACAGACAGTGGCAAATTACTTGTAAAGACAGAGCAAAGTGGTTCAACATTGTCCATTCTGCAGCAAAAAGCCTTCATGGATTGTAATGCTTAATAATAATAATAATAATATTTTCCGATCTTCTGCTCTGTATCTCTACCTAACAGTTCAGATGGCTTTGCCAGGCCAAGTGCCTGGATGCGGTAATAAATGTTTGATTAACATGTCCGCTCTTATGGTAAGTTTTCCATTGACTTTCGTACACAGCTAGCCTTTTTTTAGTAGTTCTGGGCGTCGTGCTTCATCTCTCTACTTAGTTTTATTCGTTCTTCGATAGCATTGTGTTTCAAATGCTTCCAGTTTGTTTAATGGTGTGTTTACGGATGTTTAGCCGAGTTATTGTTTCCATTTTACGTATAAAATGAAATAGAAACAACAGCTCTGCTGAACACTAGGAAATAAATGGCACCGCCTTGCCGATACGTCGAATCTCGGGTAGGGGCCAGTCATACTGATTTCGCGGTGGATGGCAAAATAGCTCTAAGATTCATTGACGAACTGTTCTTGGCACGTTTGCTGTTATCAGCCATTATCGATTCGATGTTAAACTTTTCTTCAATTCGAAACTGATGTTTATATACTGATCAGTCAGAACACTGTGACCTCCTACCTAATAGC
The DNA here is from genome assembly GCF_023864275.1 of Schistocerca cancellata. Taxonomy (NCBI): domain Eukaryota; kingdom Metazoa; phylum Arthropoda; class Insecta; order Orthoptera; family Acrididae; genus Schistocerca; species Schistocerca cancellata. The sequence continues at coordinate 466,899,422 of NC_064631.1, read as the reverse complement.
CGGTATGTCCACGGATAAGACCGGCGACGCGTTGTGGAGTGGAAGCAATGAGGCATTGGCAGGTCGCTGTGGGGAGTTGGCACCACATCTGCCCCCAAAAGTCACCTAATTCTCATAAACTCCGGGGAGGGAGGCGATGAGCTCTGATGCCACATTCAGTCACATCCCAGATGTCTTCGATCGGGTTCAGATTTGGCGAGTTGGGGGGCCAGCACATCAGCTTGAACTTGTCACCGTGTTCCTCGAACTTCTCCATCGCACTCCTGGCCTTGTGACACGGCGTTTTATCTTGCTGCAAAATGCAACTGCCAGAGGCAAATACGATCGCCATGAAGGGGTGTACGTTGTGTCCAAGCAGTGTATGATTCTCCTTGGCCATCATGCTGCTTGGCACGAGCCCCATTGGACCCATGGATGCCCAAGTGAAAGTTCCCCCGAACATAATGGAGCCGCGCCAGCTTGTCTCCATCCCGCAGTAGAAGTCTTAAGGTACTGTTCCCCAGGAACACGATGGATTCGCGTCCTCCCGAAGGCGTGATGAAGAAGCTATCGGGATTCATCAGGCCATGCAACGCTCTGCCACTGCGCCGATGTCGTGGTATTGACATTGGCACATGTAGGAATCGTCGTCTGCGGAGGCCCATCTTTAAGAGGGTTCGGTGCACTGTGTGTTCCGACGCACTTGTACTCTGCCCACTATTAAAGTCTGATGTTATTTCCGCCACAGTTCGGCGTCTGCACTGTTTTATCAGTCTGTAATGAGGGTGGATCGGCCAACTCCAAGACGTCTGGACGTAGTTTCACCTCGGTTTTGCTACGTATGGAAAGACAGTGCCAAGCCTTTGGAACATCACAATCTTGTCTGTCAGACTCAGGTAGATCGCTCACCTTCCCCATTCTACATGCGATCAACATACTCACTGATACTCAGTGAGCGTGTGTCTGACTAGCACCTCGCCAGGTGATGCTGTTGTCGACTGGATGGGGTTATATCGATAGAAGTTTGGTGGACATAATGTTCTGGCTTTTCGGTGTATTTGTGCATATGTGGTAAGGCAGAATTAGAGTTCAGTTTGTGAAGATCGAGGGGAGGGCTGCTGCTCCCTGCTCTCTCATCCCCCCCCCCCCCCCAACGTCACCGCCACACACCCGTTTTACTACGTGCTGCCATTCTAGAATATGTAAGCTCCCTTCTAGTTAATTGTTACCACAGGTCAATTAATTTTCGTCAGTCAGGCTGTTTAATTAGTAGCAGAGCCTCATCTGTTGGCCGTAGCTAGACATATTACAAATTAAAGTCTCCCACCACATTTTTCTGTTCGTATGTGAAGGCTAATCTCAGAAACTATTGTAAGGATTTTGATGCGGTACTCACTAATCGGCAGTCGGATTCAAGAGGAAGGTTTGTATAGATAATTTAGTATCTCTGTAACAGGCTAGCGATCAGACTGTTGATAGCGCTAACAGTTCGACACCGTAACGTGTTGCTAGTTCACTTCTATTAGTGAAGTGTGCACTAACCAATGTGGAAGGATTAAATTCTGTATTATAAGTATCTTCTGTTACGTACTTGGAAAATACTGAATAATAGTGGTTGAAGTTTCACAGCACTTTTGGAATCTGTTATCAAATGTAAGTCACTATGAATCCTAGCTCTTTCGCGCACACTGTGGAATCCGTTTCATATCTAACTACATTACCAGCGATAAGTTCTTCGAGTCATATAACATAATTCATGCAACATGCATTCTGCATAAATCACTCGTGGTTTCCTCTCCTGTTAGCTAACTGCTTTACCTGCCGACAAACTGCCCATTGGCTTCTGTCTCGGGTTCTTCGGCCGACGTTCATCTAATGATTTTTCTGACGTTTCGCCAGCACGAGTGGCTGGCATTGTCAAAGCTTCACCCTCCATTGCCGGTGGTGAACTGGAGCCGAGCTCGCGGCCGCAGACTATATGTACCTGGCGCGCCAACATCCGAGGGCTTCTCCGTGGTCATTTCCGGTGCGGTTCTCCTCTTGCTACCTGCGACGGTCGTTCGCTGCAGTACGGGAAGCCAGGATCCGTTTACCTTCAGGCTTTCCTATTTCTTGTTCAAACTGTTCGCGTGTTTTTGTATTTCTACAGCTTCTCTGAACATGCGCGTGTGATAATGCTTCTCTACATCCAGAACTTCTGTGTTGCGCAGGTTTCTCTGTATGCCCTACCACCTCGGCTGTATGGATTACCCAAGATCCATAAGAACAACGTTCCACTGAGACCGATCGTTAGCGCTCCTGGCTCACCGACATATAAACTGGCAAAACATTTGGCCTCTCTGCTCCAGCCACACGTGGGGAAGACCGACACATACATTAAGGACTCAGGACATTTCATTGAGAAGCTGAAGAAACTGAAACTTGCACCAAACAACATCCTGGTCAGCTTTGATGTTGTTTCGTTATTTACGAAAGTGCCACTCAGCGACGCTCTAGAGCACATCGGTTCCATTTTCCCGCAAGACATCAGAACGCTCTTCCATGGATGTCTCACCACGAACTATTTCACGTGGAATGGCGATTTCTACGAACAGCTGGAAGGCGTCGCCATGGATAGTCCTCTCAGTCCAGTGGTGGCCAACTTCTTCATGGAACAATTCGAAGCACAGGCACTGGACTCGGTGACTTGCAAACCTAAGGTGTGGTACAGGTACGTCGATGATACTTTCGTGGTGTGGAGCCATGGTGAAGAACAGCTCGGTGACTTCCTAAGACACTTGAACAGCCTCCATGCCAACATAACATTTACCATGGAAGTAGAAAAGGACAAGAAACTGCCATTTCTAGATGTGCTGGTCACAAGGGACGGCGAAAACCTGGGACACAGCGTGTATCGAAAACCGACACACACGGACCGATACCTGCACGAAGTGTCAAACCACCACCCGAGCCAGAAAAGAGGCATGATCAGTACGCTCGTAACGAGAGCAGGAATATACCGTATACCATGCACATGCGGAAAAGTTTATGTCGGAATGACTGGACGATCCATTAACACCAGGATCAAAGAGCATAAGCGACATTGCAGGTTGGGGCAGGTGGAGAAATCGGTAGTGGCAGAGCACGCACTGAATGAGACCGACCACGTAATAAGATTCGCTGATACGGAAGTTCTGGATGTAGGGAAGCAGTATCACACGCGCATGTTCAGAGAAGCTGTAGAAATACAAAAACACGCGAACAGTTTGAACAAGAAATAGGAAAGCCTGAAGGTAAACGGACCCTGGCTTCCCGTACTGCAGCGAACGACCGTCGCAGGTAGCAAGAGGAGAACCGCACCGGAAATGACCGCGGAGAAGCCCTCGGACGTTGGCGCGCCAGGTACATATAGTCTGCGGCCGCGAGCTCGGCTCCAGTTCACCACCGGCAATGGAGGGTCAAGCTTTGACAATGCCAGCCACGCGTGCTGGCGAAACGTCAGAAAAATCATTAGATGAACGTCGGCCGAAGAACCCGAGACAGAAGCCAATAGCCAGTTTGTCAACAAGTGGCCACGAAAGCCTTAACAATTTTGTGCTTTACCTGCACTTCAACACGTTCAAGGCGGCTTGTACCGAAGGTGGCTCACGGTGTTTCCTCCCACTGGGGCGCCGAGTACCACTGCTAGCTCAAGCTCTACTCTAGCATTTGTCCGATGGCCTTTGTAGTCTGGTCCATTCAACCCTACAAACCAACAAACTCTAGCAATTATGCTACCAATACACTAACAGCTGTAAATACAACTGTTGCCCTTCAGCGAGAAAGCTTTTTGAACAAATGAGTTGTCACACAATTTGTTATGAACCTAGTGTAAAATTATATTGTGTGATCTCTCACTTTAAAAACAAAAAGAATGCACTTACTTCATCTTCTAAATAATAGGACAATATATTAGGGTAAATAGCAACCTAAGACGCTTGAACTACCACAGCCACACCGTGAAAAATAGTAAAATCATAACCACAGATGAAAGCAGGTAGGAATAAGCGCTCCTGCCCACAGCGAGAAACACAAATGTCAGTCCCAGCGTGAACGCGGCAATGCCTGTAAGGAGACCACCTACCTAACGCCCCTACTCCAGCCCTCAAATGCGACAGACTCCGCACTGTTGACAATGCCTATCGATCGCCCCAGCTCTGCTGCAGTTCAAGAGAAACAAAGGTGGAAAGAAGGGTATATCACCCCTGGGTAAGACGGGCGGTACGGTTGCAAGTGGGAAGCAGTAGTGAGCTTGTAGCTGGACAATAGTGAACTGATAAGTTTCAGACAGCAAGAGAGCTGTGAACATTGCTAGGCCGGTGAAACAAAAAAAATTGTGTCGTGACGTAAAAGATACTCAGATCTCAGCCACAGTCGGACACTGCAATAAATCCAGTGGCAACAAGTGAAAATTTGTGCAGAAGCAGGAAACGAAAGCATATTTCCTGCTTTATACGAGTGGTTGGCTCAACTGCGTTGGCTATCAAAGCACGATTTCTTCACAACCTGATTCATAACCTGGCATATAACGTCTGCTGTCCATTATTCAAATGGTTCAAATAGCTCTGAGCACTATGGGACTTAACATCTGTGGTCATCAGTCCCCTAGAACTTAGAACTACTTAAACCTAACTAACCTAAGGACATCACACACATCCATGCCCGAGGCAGGATTCGAACCTACGACCGTAGCAGTCGCGCGGTTCCGGACTGAGCGCCTAGAACCGCTAGACCACCGCGACCGGCGGTCCATTATTCTCACTGGTCGCAAATTCACCCACATCATATCCTACATATGCTTCGCCATCAGGCACATATACACTGTCGGAAATAAATTAATACACGCTTTTAGAAGTTTCCAGTTCACTCAAGATTTATTATTGAAACAGTGCACAGGAAGTATATGAAATGAGTACATTTACGGATCAATAGCAGAAGCGGTTCTGAGGTATCAGGTATCGACCGATGCTGCAACACCGATATATTTACGTTTTGTAGCCTTCAGGGGTGGCAGTGCAGGTGCTGATTCTGGCAACAATTCGCTCGCACAGATCACAAATACTGTCCTGGGATGCTTTACACTACGCCGCCAGCTTGACCTGTTCATGTGGTTCTGTAAGAGCTGTTGGAAGACGAGTCACACAGCTCACTTCTTGTCCCATCGCATCCCACATGCGCTCGATTGGAGACAACTCTGGACATCATGCTAGCCGACGAACTTTCTGCATGTTTTGTAGAGTATGTTAAGTTTCACGGATACTTAGTGGGGGAGCGTTATCCTGTTGGAACAACATATTATCTTCCTGCTGCAAAGAGAGGCAAAATGGCTCAAATAATTTTCTGCATGTATTGCGCTGGTTGGTGCCTCTTTCAGAAACACCAAATGTGTACGAGAGTTGTAGCTTATCGAACCCAGGACCATAAGGCCTGCGCTGGAGCCAGTGTGTTTTGGACGAATGTACTATATGAGACATCGCTCACCAGATCTACGTCCCACGCGCAAGCGATCATCATTTGCGTGCCGATAGAACCTGGTTTCATCGCTGAAGACCACTCCGCACCATTCGAGCTTCCAAGTGATCCTCTGACGGCGCCAGTCTAGCCGTGCACGTCGATGCTGTGGCGTGAGTGAAAGACGGGCAAGAGGTGTGCATGCCCGCAGTCCCACTGCTCATAATCGGTTGACAATAGCTGACGTTAGGTTACAGGCCCTCTTATCCGTGCTGTGGTAGCTGTACGATCTGCCACCGCTGCCCTTAGAATGCGATGATCCTGGCGGGCCTCTGTACTGCTTGAACGTGGAGAACCTCGTCTATGGATGTGAGAATATTCGCATGACCATTGATAGCAACATCGTTCACAATGGAAACAGCACGCCCAACTTGTGTGACATTTCTCCAGAAAGACCATCGCGCCGCTCGGAAGGCCATAATTTGACTCCTTTCAAACTCGCTCACCTGGCTGTAGGAAGCACAAGAGTGTCTCCATGGCGTGGTTACCTGCTTGCTTCACCCGTTTGCACCACACTGAGCTTTCTGGCTGTTAGCATACCCTATTCAAAGGTAGACACAGATGACGCTCTAGTAGCAGTGCCACTACGCTGTCATTATCACTTCATCTACTGTCCTCAAAAATGGCTATGAGCACTATGGGACTTACCATTGGTGGTCATCAGTCCCCTAGAACTTAGAACTACTTAAACCTAACTAACATAAGGACATCACACACATCCATGCCCGAGGCAGGATTCGAACCTGCAACCGTAGCGGTCACGCGGTTCCAGACTGAAGCGCCTAGAACCGCACGGTCACACCGGCCGGCTCTACTGTCCTCCAACGGGTATATGCCCTCATCGGATCAAAATCGTCGTCGTCTTTGTAGGTGTGCAACTTTCTTTTGCGGCAGTGTATATTATTATATGTGTGGTATCTGTTCTTTAAGACATGTTCGATAGAGCAGACACCACAAATACACTCCTGGAAATTGAAATAAGAACACCGTGAATTCATTGTCCCAGGAAGGGGAAACTTTATTGACACATTCCTGGGGTCAGATACGTCACATGATCACACTGACAGAACCACAGGCACATAGACACAGGCAACAGAGCATGCACAATGTCGGCACTAGTACAGTGTATATCCACCTTTCGCAGCAATGCAGGCTGCTATTCTCCCATGGAGACGATCGTAGAGATGCTGGATGTAGTCCTGTGGAACGGCTTGCCATGCCATTTCCACCTGGCGCCTCAGTTGGACCAGCGTTCGTGCTGGACGTGCAGACCGCGTGAGACGACGCTTCATCCAGTCCCAAACATGCTCAATGGGGGACAGATCCGGAGATCTTGCTGGCCAGGGTAGTTGACTTACACCTTCTAGAGCACGTTGGGTGGCACGGGATACATGCGGACGTGCATTGTCCTGTTGGAACAGCAAGTTCCCTTGCTGGTCTAGGAATGGTAGAACGATGGGTTCGATGACGGTTTGGATGTACCGTGCACAATTCAGTGTCCCCTCGACGATCACCAGTGGTGTACGGCCAGTGTAGGAGATCGCTCCCCACACCATGATGCCGGGTGTTGGCCCTGTGTGCCTCGGTCGTATGCAGTCCTGATTGTGGCGCTCACCTGCACGGCGCCAAACACGCATACGACCATCATTGGCACCAAGGCAGAAGCGACTCTCATCGCTGAAGACGACACGTCTCCATTCGTCCCTCCATTCACGCCTGTCGCGACACCACTGGAGGCGGGCTGCACGATGTTGGGGCGTGAGCGGAAGACGGCCTAACGGTGTGCGGGACCGTAGCCCAGCTTCATGGAGACGGTTGCGAATGGTTCTCGCCGATACCCCAGGAGCAACAGTGTCCCTAATTTGCTGGGAAGTGGCGGTGCGGTCCCCTACGGCACTGCGCAGGATCCTACGGTCTTGGCGTGCATCCGTGCGTCGCTGCGGTCCGGTCCCAGGTCGACGGGCACGTGCACCTTCCGCCGACCACTGGCGACAACATCGATGTACTGTGGAGACCTCACGCCCCACGTGTTGAGCAATTCGGCGGTACGTCCACCCGGCCTCCCGCATGCCCACTATACGCCCTCGCTCAAAGTCCGTCAACTGCACATACGGTTCACGTCCACGCTGTCGCGGCATGCTACCAGTGTTAAAGACTGCGGTGGAGCTCCGTATGCCACGGCAAACTGGCTGACACTGACGGCGGCGGTGCACAAATGCTGCGCAGCTAGCGCCATTCGACGGCCAACACCGCGGTTCCTGGTGTGTCCGCTGTGCCGTGCGTGTGATCATTGCTTGTACAGCCCTCTCGCAGTGTCCGGAGCAAGTATGGTGGGTCTGACACACCGGTGTCAATGTGTTCTTTTTTCCATTTCCAGGAGTGTATATTAAAAATTACATGTCTCAACTTTTGTCTGCGAAAGCTATCTGTTCACGCATCTCTGCAAGTGGTTTAAGTAAAGCCGTCGGGACACGGACCGTGCATCCAAACGCTGAGCTTCTGACGTCATAGCATGGAACAGCACTTTGGGGAGTCTTTCCGAACGTGTAGAACAATATCTAGCATGTCAGATATTCTGAGCGTTGATCAGTCAGAAGGCACAATGTAACTCAGTCACATGCACGCCATCTCGCTTCAGCACAGAGCTGTGAGGTGCCATATTGAAATTCAGTTCAAACCTATACGCATATATGCCGTTTGTGGGCACCATCAAATCGAGAATCATTCGAAAATCCTTTGATGTTTGGGCAACATGGTTGTGGAGTAACAGCGATTGATATAAAATTTTACCCTACGAAGTGTGGTATCGATCCTATCGTTGCCTAGGCGACGGACAGCAGTGTGGCGAAAGGAGCAGCCATATTGCGCCGCTGTCCTGACAACAGCGTCCTTAGGGCCTGGACTAGGCAACAGAACATCGTAGCAGAGGGGACAGCCATGTTGGGCTGCTACCACTGCAACGGCGTCCTTAGTACCTGGACTAGAGGTCTCTGTATATACGATTACAGATAGGCACATTTAAACTTGTTACGACATTGAATAATAGAAATAGGATATAAATAAGCACAAAGTAAATAGAATACAGACAGGAAATTGTTTCCTTCCCCCATAGGACATTACGAATGAAGATAAGTTAACTTACTAACGTTCTTTTATAAGTTTGACGTTGAAAAGCTTTTTCACATACTTTTTTATGTTTATTTATATAACAGTGTCTTTTAAAATGGACATGGTTTCTTTAAATTGTAAACTTAACACAAATTGTATTTGTACTGAATTTTTAAGCCTAGACGTCTACCACTGGTCACCGCTGGAGGCGTTACTTACGCTCACGTGCTCATAGCTTGCTATATAAACTCAGACATAAGGTAAACTTTTTACGGTCTCCTGCCACACCTTGGTAGACGTGACGCAACCTGCAGTCGACCAGCGGGTAAAACATTATATTTACGTAATCCACTCTTATAAGATGGTTGTCTTTAGTTGTGTCTAAGATATATATATTGTAATTTCACAGTATGTTCACCTGAAGAGGGCCCCTGTGATGGGCTGAAACCGGTCGGCACTAAATAAATTAAAAAAAAAACGCGATTAAGACAGTTTTATTAATACTAAACGAAAACACTTTGTTAACTGTGTGATTCGTTCAGTAACATAATGAGAAACATCGTGGCAAAAGATTAACCTGCGTATTATGAGAGTACGCCATTTGAAGGCAGCCACATATTGAGAATCCACCAAAATCACATTGCTATTGGCGCAATTTGTTATAATTAAATTTTAATGAACAACGTACTTGCTTTTAGCAAGTGGCAACATGTTAGGACAGGCTGTAAGTTCAAATGGTTCAAATGGCTCTGAGCACTATGAGACTTAACATCCGAGGTCATCAGTCCCCTAGACTTAGAAGTACTTAAACCTAACTAACCTACGGACATTACACACATCTATGCCCGAGGCAGGATTCGAACCTGCGACAGTAGCAGCAGCGCGGTTCCGGACTGAAGCGTCTAGAACCGCTCGGCCACAACGTCCGGCTGGCTGTAAGTGAATTGTTGTCTGTTTATTGTGCCAGAGCGGTAACTCAGCGTGTGCAGCCAGAGGCTTAGCTACTCTCTGTAATAAAAATAAAAATAAAAAAAGCAAAACAAAACTGAGTGACTACACCAACGACAAACTTTGAAGGGTGACATGGAACGTCCGCACCGAACAAATGGCATTAACAACAACGAACAAAATGAGACTTATAAGAAAAACAGTAGTGTGTAGCGTTAATGATTCACACCAAGATGCGTGATTTGGTGGTGGTTCGAATCTCACCATGTATAAATATTTTTTTCCTAACGTTCGCGTTTTTAATAGGTTCTGATGCCTTATTATTAGTTTAATGTAAGTATATACTACAATATTTGATGTTATGTAAATAAAAGTTCACCTTTTTTTGAGGAGCGAGTTTTTTTCGATTAGCTTAATCTACAGGACAGTTTTACTCTACTTGTAGAAAGATACCTTATTCTTTTCTTCTTTTAAGTTTCGCAATACGCATGTTGTAAAGATTCTGCTACTCGGTAGGAGCAGTGATCAAGTGAGAATGACCTTAGGGTTTTACTAAAATGTGGGAATGGTAAAATAATGTTTATCTTATGTGGAGAACTATTGCAAATTTGTGTCCTTAGTGACTGGACATGCCAGCCGCTGTGGCCGAGAGGTATTAGGCGCTTCAGTCCGGAACCGCGCTGCTGCTGCGGTCGCAGGTTCGAATCCTGCCTCGGGCTTAGATGTGTGTGATATCCTTGGGTTAGTTAGATGTAAGTAGTTCTAAGTTCTAGGGGACTGACGACCTCAGCAGTCAAGTCCCATAGTGCTTAGAGCCATATGAACCGTTTGATTGAACGTGGTACTTTCCCTTTTGTCTTAAAACATGTACATGGATATTGAAGTTTTTATTAGTGTATATTACATATAAATGGATCAAATGGCTCTGAGCGCTATAGGACTTAACATCTGAGGTCATCAGTCCCCTAGAACTGAGAACTACTTAAACCTAACTAACCTAAGGACATCACACACAGCCGGCCGCGGTGGCCGTGCGGTTCAGGCTCTTCAGTCCGGAACCGCGGGACTGCTACGGCCGCAGGTTAGAATCCTGCCTCGGGCATGGATGTGTGTGATGTCCTTACGTTAGTTAGGTTTAAGTATTTCTAAGTTCTAGGGGACTGATGACCTAAGATGTTAAGTCTTATAGTGCTCAGAGCCATTTGAACCATTTTTGAACATCACACACATCCATGCCCGAGGCGGATTCGAAAAAAATGGTTCAAATGGCCCTGAGCATGGCCCTGAGCACTATGGGACTTAACATCTGTGGTCATCAGTCCCCTAGAACTTATAACTAATTAAACCTAACTAACCTAAGGACATCACACACATCCATGCCCGAGGCAGGATTCGAACCTGCGACCGTAGCAGTCGCGCGGCTCCGGACTGAGCGCCTAGAACCGCTAGACCACCGCGGGCGGCAGGCGGATTCGAACCTGCGACCGTAGCAGCAGGTCGGTTACAGACTGACGCGCCTAGAACCTCTCGGCCACAACGGCTGGCTATATTACATATAGAACAACATGACTAGCATATGGACAATGGAGGAAATGTGGGTTTTAATAGTGCTAACGTGGGAATTTTTACGCGAGGCATTTGAATAAATAGCGTGATTTACGAACTAGAAACATCCTCCAACTGCCGCTGGAGTGCGTTGCGATCGCCTCAACGTGCAGTATACACAAGTCGTATCGTTCCTGAGCGTTCAGCAGCACGTTGAACTCAGCACGCTCAACGTTGACGTTAGACAGCACGGTCCGTGAGCCGACGTCGTAAGTGCTGGGTCCAGTCGCTAACGCGGTGCCCATATTCGAGAAACGGCGTGAGAGCGCACAAAGTTTTGAGGCTGCACGAAGACGGCGCGCTCGGCCGCCACCTCGTAAAGGTCCCTGGGGCGGCCATGCCTCTTACTTATGTTCGGCCAGCGGCGTGGCGGGTCCCCCGCGGCCGGCTCGTACATCAGACGGCCGGCGCGCCCGTGGGAGGCGCGAGCCGAGGCCGCCTATCTGCGCCCATCGGCGGCGCGGCGCGGCGCGGCGCGGCGCGGCGCTGCCCGCACTGCAGCCCAGTAGACGGTGCCGGCTGCACCCAGGCGCCCACGCCCCGCGTCGCCTCTGTGCGAGACGGCGCGCGCCGCGCCAATGCGCGCGCACCCGAACACCGGCGCAGCCGGCCTTTTATGTTTATGCGATCGCGATGCATATTTTATAAAAGCTTAGGCATAAAATCTATTTGGACGTAAACAAGGTCGGCGCCGCTTTACGAGCGCATGCTGGCTGCCGCCGCGCTCTCGCTGAGTAACGCCCCCGTTACGCCGAGCACACTGCTCGCTTCCTGCGCATCCTAATAACGGATGGGAAATCGTTATTTCGACGATGCGTTAGTTAAAAAGCGGAGGGGGAGATGTGCGCTCTCCCTCCCGTCTCGAACCACGCCCTACGCTTCTTCCCCTTTGCCGTACGCTACCTCCGGCGTCGAACAGACTTACTATCAGGCAACACTTACATTTTTTAAAGTTTAAGTTCGAATTGCACACTACTGGTCATTAAAATTGCTACACCACGAAGATGATGTACTACAGACGCGAAATTTAACCTACAGGAAAAAGATGTTGTGATATGCAAATGATTAGCTTTTCAGAGCATTCACACAAGGTTGGCGCCGGTGGCGACAACTACAACGTGCTGACATGAGGAAAGTTTCCAACTCATTTCTCATACACAAACAGCAGTTGACCGGCGTTGCCTGGTGAAACGTTGTTGTGATGCCTCGTGTAAGGAGGAGAAATTCGTACCATCTCGTTTCCGACTTTGATAAAGGTCGGATTGTAGCCTATCGCGATTGCGGATTATCGTATCGCGACATTGCACCTCGTGTTGGACGGTATCCAATGACTGTTAGCAGAATATGGAATCTGTGGGTTCAGGAGGGTAATACGGAACGCCGTGCTGGATCCCAACGGTCTCGTATCACTAGCAGTCGAGATGACAGGCATCTTATCCGCATGGCTGTAGCGGATCTTGCAGCCACGCCTCGATCCCTGACTCAACAGATGGGGACGTTTGCAAGACAACAACCATCTGCACGAACAGTTCGACGACGTTTGCAGCAGTATGGACTATCAGCTCGGAGACCATGGCTGCGGTTACCCTTGACGCTGCATCAGAGACAGGAGCGCCTGCGATGGTGTACTCAACGACGAACTTGGATGCACGAATGGCAAAATGTTATTTTTTTGGATGAATCCAGGTTCTGTTTACAGCATCATGATGGTCACAGCCGTGTTTAGCGATATGGCGGTGAACGCACATTGGAAGCGTGTATTCGTCGTCACCATACTGGCGTATCACCCGACGTGATGGTATGGGGTGCCATAGGTTACACGTCTCGGTCACCTCTTGTTCGCATTGACGGCACTTTGAACAGTGGACGTTACATTTCAGATGTGTTACGAACCGTGGCTCTACCCTTCATTCGATCCTTGCGAAACCCTACATTTCAGCAGGATAATGCACGACCGTATGCTGCAGATCCTGTACGGGCCTTTCTGGATACAGAAAATGTTCGACTGCTGCCCTGGCCAGCACATTCTCCAGATCTCTCACCAGTTGAAAACGTCTGGTCAATGGTGGCCGAGCAACTGGTTCGTCACTACTCCTGATGAACTGTGGTATTGTGTTGAAGCTGCATGGGCAGCTGTACCCGTACACGCCATCCAAGCTCTGTTTGACTCAATGTTCAGGCGTATCAAGGCTGTTTTTCCGGTCAGAGGTGGTTTTTCTGGGTACTGATTTCTCAGGACCCATGCACCCAAATTGCATGTCAGTTCTGGGCTAATATATTTGTCCAATGAATATCCGTTTATCATCTGCATTTCTTCTTGGTGCAGCAATTTTAATGGCCAGTAGTGTATTTACGGCATTAGTCGCCCGCTCGGATTTCCAGCAGGGGACTGCAAAGGGGGAGGAGACCGTGAGGCTCGAAACCACTCCTATATGGCCATAAGCCATTATTTAAAAAAATTTCTTTACTATTTGTGTATAATTGTGAATTATTTAATAATAACCATTTCAAAGGAATAAGCAGTGTACTAACAACTTCAAGGTGTAAGACGTTATTGTAACGTCAAATTTTGTATAAGTCTATAAATAGTCGAGACAATAGTGGCTCGTCTCATTTTTTTGTCATTTCGTCTCAGCTTATCTTGTCTTACATTATCTGTATTGTTTTAGCGCGGGTGAGCGCTTAATGTGCAAATGTTCTCTGGTAACTTCTTTTTTACTACTTTTCCTATAACCGCATTCGAATCCCTCATCCTATGAGATTTTCATCTCCCTTTACGTTTTAAATTACCCTTTCAATATTCTCATATACTTTCTCTATTTCTTCATGCTCTGCTTGCGACGTCGATTTGTATACCTAAGTGTGTAAGTATTCAAAGCTTTAATTTTTTCAAGTAACCTCCATTTTATGTGAAAGTATTGGTTAAAAAACAGTCTTAGTTACTATTTTAGTTTTTTATTTTTCAACTACGCGTTTCGCCTTATTTAGGCAAATTCGGTTATCTCTATTTGGTATTTATTAGAAGGATCCTTTAGTCAGTGTTGCCGAAGGGCATAGGCCAACATCGCCTTCGTTAAACTTAGTAAAAACTTTTCTAGATGGACGCGAGTTCTAGAAAAGTTATTACTGAGTTTAACAAAGGCGATGTTGGTCTGATATATTCGACGATGCCCTTTGGCTACACTGACTAAAGGATCCTTCTAAGAAACACCAAATGAAAATAATCTGAATATGCCTAAATAAGGCGAAACGCGTAGCTGAAAAATAAAAAACTAAAATTGCAACCAAGACTATTTTTAACCAATACTGTTATGCACTGGTTTCCTGTATGCCACATATGGATTGGAAGAACTTTTGTGAAAGTAATTATCTTTCTGAGAGGGAAAAGTTTTATTATTGAAAAGGATGATAATTAATTTTTTAAGTTAATTCAGGGAAGTAAGATAGGGAATTTCGATCGCTACGTTACGCAGCCCAGCGCAGCGATCATAAAAATTTTTAAAAATAAAATCGAACGAAAAATTAACGCAAGCGATGGATCTTTGACTACCACCATTAATAGTATTGACTTCGGAATAGGTCGCACAAATATTTTCTGACGCGAATTTACCATACCTGTAACAGTGTAAAATTAATTTGGACAGGACTTACTCAAAGATTATCGACTTTCTTCACTGATTAAGTTAAAGAGAGAAAGATACTACGAAATAACCAGTTCTACTACAAACCCGTTCGTACGCCAAATTTTAAAGACATTAATCTGTGGCGTCTTCTCTCACGGAAAATTAAAAATTACCATGTCCTTAGATAAGAAAGAAAGGTGTCAGGTAAATCCAACACCTTCCATGAAAACCCTGACATGATAAGCAAATCCAGTAGTATGTCACATAACTCCGAATAAATCGTGACATTAAATTAACCAAAGTAATACGAGCAACGAGTGAGCAAATGGAATACCACAGACTAACACAAGAATGCCTAAATGCATGTCATACCTTCCCACCGTGAGACAGACGCAGTTCCGAGTGGAGAAACGAGAACAGAAGCCGAGAGCAGAACCGTGTTAAGCTAGAAGGCCCTACGATAAGGGACAGACACCCACGTCGCCAACTAACCACCAGGACCACCCCCAAGCCCATGTTAAAAGCTGGAGCCCTCCAGAAGAATAGTATAGATCTTACGACAACACTAAAAGGGCCACACCAGCCGCAAGTTTTAGCGTGAGACTTTTTCGCGTCTCTGTTCCATTGCATACCTAAAAAACATTGCCCCACCACGAAGAGTAACCGCTAGGACCACCCCCCAGCCCATGTTAAAAGCTAGAGCCCTCCAGAAGAACAGTATAGGTCTTACGATAACACCAAAAAGGCCACATCAGCCGCAAGTTTTAGCGTGAGACTTTTTCGCGTCTCTGTTACGTTGCAAACTTTAAAAACATTTCCCCACCACGAAAAGTATAACGTTTCTCATTGGATAGACAGAATTTTTGTAGGCGGAGCTTAAGGTTAACATTGAGACCCTGATTGGTCAGATGAAAACACAGCCAGATAGTATTTTTTTTAAACCAACTTCGGTAAATTGTAGTAAGGAGAAGTTAGAAAAGAGTTGCTTCCGAGATGGCGAGATTCATGGAGCTGCGCCGGCCGCTGCCCCCTGACGAACACCGACAAGGTAGTGAACGCACGCGATGCCGCATTTTTGAGCGCATAAGGCTTCACTCAGAACTGCAGAAGTGTCATCTGTTACATCCCCTTTTTATGTAATACTAGTGTTGATCGTCAATTGAAGCTCATGGTATTCACATTTGCTAAGTAAGTTAAAATCTGAAACGCGATGATTTTTCTGTCATATAATTATTGACAAGCCTCATCAGCCACTGTAATTTACGACAAGTTAGATAAGTAATTGAAGATAATTGAGGGTCACCGTAAACCATTTTGATAGTTTTCTCTTTTGTGAAACTAAATTTAAACCTAGATTATAGATGTGATATGGCATAGGTCATCCTTCGAACGATTGTAGAACTTGGAAACCCATTCAGGGAATATTCGTTCACATTTCTGTTGAACGCAGTTGGTTTTTATCATCCTGTATTGAAACATTTCCTTTTATCAATAGTGCAATTTGTTTTGTGAGCAGAATAAAATTTCCAATGGTAAACTTAACTGCTTTTTCGACGTTATTTTACCAGCTAACTAAAAATAGGAAAGCCTTGAACCCCTTCCACTAAATTTAGTTAGTATTAAGATTCTTTTACAGGTAGTGCAGTGGAGCTGACGCTGAAACCATTAAGTATTTGGTTATATCATCGCTCGTCTCACTGAACTCTTCTGAACTCTACATGTCATGTGTGGTCTGGCGTCTCCTTATCAGCAAAAGGTCCCAGGTTCAAACTAGTCAATCCCCTAAAAAACACGCTCAGAGCGTCGTTGCGCGAAAGTGGTAGGGAGACACGACTTAGAACAAACAGAAACCATGCAGAATGTTAGAGAATGGCGACCCTGTAAATTTTTTTTCTTAAAGTTATACATAGTCGAAAACAGTAGCTGCAGCGATAGATAGTAAGAAAGTATTCAATAGAAAGTGAGACATTCTAGCAGAGACAATAGCATAATTAGGTTATGAATTTTAATATTGTTAGAATTAAGTTTTCTCTCCAATCCAAGCGCACAGGTGGCGGATACATCGTTTACAAGTTGGTTCTGACGCAAAAAGTAAGTGAATGGATTGTCAGTCTTGGGTATAATAAGTGTCAAGTCGTGTGAACAAAAAGTTTATGAAACGCGTGAGATCGTATGAGCGCAAGTTGACGCGAAGTAGGGAGCGTGAATTGCTTTTAAAACAGAAAATAAGGGATTCGGAAAGATTAGCAATGGCAGATCGAGACCTTGACCGAATTGAGGTAGAGACCCAACATGAAGACGGACAGAGAATAGAGGACAGTACAACAGACGATGCAGTATCGCGAGAAATAGGACACATAACGCACCATAACGAGGATAATGTACGTCAAGGCATAGAAAACGTAAGTCATCATTCTACAGAGGAGCAGGAAAGTAGCGAGACAGCCGATGAGGATTCTAACTTGCATCTTGAATACGTAGAACCCATAGTAGAAGTAATCAGGGCTCCCTCACCACAGAGTACAAGGAATGCTAGCAGAAACGTGTCACCGCACAGTTCAATCCAATCGGTTGCAAACCAACAATTGGGCGAAAACAAAGAGCGTAGGACGTCGGAAGAAAACGCAATAGGACCCACCAATCTGGCAGAATTATAACAATTAATGACGGAAACCATGACAAGACAAAATAAAGAAACTGCGGACCAAATTAAAATTCAGAATGCAGAAACGACGAAACAAATTGCAGAAACCACGAGACAAATGCGTGAGAGTAAAGAACAAAACAAAAAAATTCAGTTACACCTAAGTCATATTGAAGACGAGGCAAAAGAATCTCGAGGAGTGATAGGAAACTTAATAACAGGTCACAATCAATTGAGAACAGACATTGGCAAGGTACAAGCGGACGTACAAACATTGCGTAATGACACTCAGGGCGAGATCAAAACATTACGTAACAACACCCAGGGAGAAGTCAAGAAACTAGAGAAACAGATAAACGTAATTACTGTACAAGCAGCAGGTACAGTGCGTGAAATTGTTGAAAACAATGTGTTACGTAAACGTATCACAAAAGCAGCGCTGAAAAGATATGATAACCGCGTAGTCAAAATAGAAGCGCAAACGAAGCAACAGTTTCAGAAATTGCGAACAGAGTTGTTGCAAACTATTGAAGAGCGTAGTGAACAAGATCGAGCAAGCACTGAGTCTGCAACCACATCCGTATCTGTAACAGCACCGGAAAAACAAGCAATTAACGAAGCTATCATGCATTTTCGATTCCAATCACAGGCGGAAAAACATACGTGAAATCAGACAGCCTGCACCGCAACAAACACTTTTCGAAATTCTTGATACAAAAACGACACCACATGCGGAACCACAAATATATGTTTCAAGACAGTTTGGATCGTGCAATGAAGCAGCAAGGTTAGCCAGACAAGATACCGAACCAATTCGTGACAATGGAAACCCAGGTCGCGAAGAGTACAGTGCAATGCATTCAGCTACACGTTCACAACCGATGGAAGAAAATTATTGCGTACCACTCCAACGATACTATGCAAGGGTAGGCGAAAGTTACAGTGGACAATATCCAATGGATCTACCACAACCGAAAGAACGACGGGAGAAATGATCAGAAACAAAAGTGGCAAAGAATCGCGAATTTCGTGTGGAACTATGACGAAGTACGACAACGATCATTTCCTCACAGTAAGAAAATTTCAACACTAACGAGAAGGAAACTCATTACATCCACGAACTTTTATTGATCAATTCCGAGTAGGATTACCAGAACACTGGACGCTAGCACACAAATTAGACTTTATATGTGCACACATGTCAGGAACAGTCGCAGAAACCATGCAGAATGTTGCAGCGACATGCCGATCGTACGAAGATTTCATAGAAAAGTTTCTCTCACGATATTGGTCCAGCGAAGGACAGAACAGAGTGAAGTACGAATTATTACAGAACCCATATTTTGAAAATTCAGGAGAGAAGAGTCCCGTGAAATTTTTTGAAGTAATGGCACAGAAAAATCAATGCTTAGATGTACCATACAGTGACGGAGAGTTGATTAAATTATGCGCGATGATGTTACTATTGAAATAGTAATCATTAGTAGGTCGCGGAGGCAATGACGTCGAAGCATTTAAAGGTATTCTAAGCGAACTAGAGTTCATATTTTCGGAAGATGACGCAAGAAAAAGACGAAGCGCACGTGAAAACGAAAGCAAAAAGCAGTGGAATCCACACGACACAGTACGAAGAAACAATAATTACGAACCACGTGATAACTTCGCACCAAGAAACGACAATAGATTTCAACAAAGAACCGGTTATGGATTTAGAAGAGAATATGGCAATAACTATAATTCACCGAGGAACGGCAACAACTATTACAGAGGGAAAAACGACAACTGGAACGGGTATTGGAGCGCCAATAGACCGACAAATTATCAAGAAAGAAACCTATATCAACAAGCGGAGCAAGAAAAGAGAATACAGATAGAAGAGATGGAGGTAAGACCACCAAACCCCGAAAAACGTTCGAATTGACAGCAAAGCGCCCATGCCAAAGAGAATGACGCACCGACCCAGGACAATTGCAGCACCTTGAACAGAGAAGTAAATACCTTATCACGAGAAGAGAAGAAGGAAGAAACAAATCCGCAGGGACCAGATGAAAACGAAGACAGGAAAATAACAATATCGTGTTGGCACGAAATTAATTGGGAGAATACTGACGTGGAAGATGAATTACCAGAGGCATGCACAACGAATGTAGGAGGAAAGGACGAAGTAATGAGTATTGCAAAGCTATTTGAGATGGAAGCCAGGGAAAGCGAATTCAATGAGGATAATGCGCAGTTGACAGAAGATGAAAATAAGTTACTAGTGGGCACACAACCCAACGTATATAATGAAGGAAGTTATGAAGCAATAATTAGAGCATTTAGATGCGATTATGTGGGAGTAGCGAAGAAGAAGGAGAAGATAGACGAGGATGAGAAAAAAGTAGAGGATGTTGAAGAAAACGTAAATGAAGGAAGAAATAGAGAAGAGGAAATAAAAGAGAGAGAAGTAGCAGTCGAAGCTTATCCTACAGAAAGTTCGAATTCACAGGGGAAAGTCCTGAAAAGACGCATGTATGATTCAGTGGAGGATTCGTTGATGCAAGAAGAAGAAGAACAGAACCAACCCTTTCAAATTCAACCAACTGTGAAGGCCATGGTAAAGCATATCCCATACAATATTGTAATTGATAGCGGAAGTGAACTGACTGCGATCTCAGAAAATTTATTCATGCAATGTAATGCCAATGAGGAATTGCCAGTTCTGAAAACACGTAAGATTACGCATGTATGATTCAGTGGAGGATTCGTTGATGCAAGAAGAAGAAGAACAGAACCAACCCTTTCAAATTCAACCAACTGTGAAGGCCATGGTAAAGCATATCCCATACAATATTGTAATTGATAGCGGAAGTGAACTGACTGCGATCTCAGAAAATTTATTCATGCAATGTAATGCCAATGAGGAATTGCCAGTTCTGAAAACACGTAAGATTAAAGTAAGAGGTCCTATTAGAAACAATGCTGCGGAAGTTACGAGACAAACAAGGTTAGCTCTTTCGTGCCAAGGTCAAAAGATCGAAGCCAACTTCGTGATTATACCTAAACTAAGTGTAGATTATAGGTGCAGATTTTTTAAATGAGAGATGAGCAATAATAGATATGGGGAAAGGTAGTGTAACATTCGGGAATGTCACACTTCTCTTTGAGCAAAAGTTAAAATTAGAAGAAATACCAGTTATAAACAAACAATTAAGAATGATGTGAGACAAAGAGGATGAAGAATTAGCATGGTATGCAGAAAAGGGGAAATCGCCTCAGCTCATGTTAGAAGTCCATAAGAAATCGACGAAAAATTGCATGAAGTCCAAGTAAATAATTAGCAAAATATTTCAAGTTTATGTTGCAGATAAGATCGTCAGGAGAAAGAAGAATGAAGAGAAAGGAAGGTGGGAAAAAGAAAGCAGTTTCAATAAAAACAAAAACATAAATAACACTAATAGTACCATAGATTAAGGTGAAGGGATAAAACGTAGATAGTCTAACTGCATTAAATACTAAAATGCTACACACCACAACACTACACAAAAATAAAAAACGAATTTTAGGATCCTTGTAGAAGATAAGACTCAAAATATCTTAGAATTGTAACATGGAAAGGGCGCTGAAATTTATAAAGCTTTTTAAGAAGGCGAAAAACAGTGTAGGTATTGGACATATGTTAGATGATTATAAGTAACACTTTTTGTAAGAACCATTGTAAAAACTCCAGCAAAGACCAGATGCAACGACCCACAAGTTGCAACACGAGAAGTATCAAGAAAGAAAAGGACGTAATTAGCAAGACACGATTCCTACAAGGCAGAAGCATCGAGAGAAGGGAAAGGACAGCGAGACCAACAGAGGGCCCTTGTATCTGATGTGAGCAATAAATCTGCCCGCTAAGCGGAACCCTGCTGTGACAGAACACGGAAGGTCAAGAGGGTTTTGGGACTCAGCGGAGCGAGCAAAAAACGGCCTGACGAGAAGACCGCTTGGGCAAGCCACCACTGGCAAAAAAATATGTGTAAAAGTCACACTACTACTATTAAACAGCACGCTGATGCATGAAACTGAAGAAAACTTCCACAAAGTAAAAATGACATGCCCAAACAATGTATCAAACTGTTACTAAGAGGAGAACTTCAGAGCGACTAGTTATCAATAAATATTTCCATATCCTGCCCAGAGAAGAACCAAGAATCAAGTAAGAAGCAGAGAAAAAGCAGGAAGGACAGAAGTTGAAGATTCGCAAGATTGAGACCAAGAAAGAGGATGGGTGAAGAATAGACGACATACCTTCCCAAATCCCTATCCTATTGTAAACAAGTCGTCTGCGAAGTATTACAACGAAAAACGACCGCTTTCAGCCACACATAACGATGACTTTCACGCATACAAAGCCAGTAAACGACAAGATTCAGCACTCACAGCTCCATTCCATTACAGGACCTCCTCAACAGCAACACACACTTGTAAAGCCAACAAGGAACGACGAAATACTTGCCCACATCCATCTCGCTCAAGTCCATCACCTTCATACAAAAAACATTCGCCAACCTCATGCTTAAACATTCATAGGATTGTGTGAATGTGTGAAATCAAATTATGTGATGTAGGAATTGTGCAAAAGAAACGTGTGAAAAACTAAATAAGTTAAGCACACCAGAAAGCTAATAAACTACAAAATAACAGTCATTGACTATGGACTTAAGTAAAAAATATACTATCGATAAAAATAAGTCGTTAGTTCTGAAATGGACAGTATATAGAGAACAAAAGTAAGGCATAATAAACACTAAATCTATATGCCAATTATTTTCTCCTCATATTAATAATAGAATAACCATATTTTATTTATTTCCTCCTTATAAGAATAAAGAATAAAAAATTATCTTGTTGGATGTCGTGACATTACAGCCTTTATCACTGCGATTTTTAACATGTAAAATTTTTTTTCTGTATTCGCGTCAGTATGTGCGAACTTTTAACATATACCAATGAATGTTGTAACCAGATATCTTTGCCACGCTCCTGAAAAGCGCAGAATATCACGATAGCTATAAACTGTTATACGCTGCTATCGATCAGTAAAAAAACGATGCACCTATGTTTCAAAATAACAATTGCCAATTTTTACTTCTGCAGGGAGCCACGCCGCTCTCTAGCTGTTCTTCTGTGAATGTGTTGCGAGTCGGACGCAAAAGTATTGTGCTCCATACTGATATAATCATTTTATTGTAACTTTAAGAGTTTAAGTGATTAAAAATATATGTAGCCACAAACAAGTGAGAAGGTGTATCATGAAAATTCGCTCCACCGCCACAATGGGTGGCCATGTTAATGTAAGTTTCCGTTTCACAATATAATACTTGAAGCCTTGAAGTTTGTTTAATTTCAAAGAAAATCTCTCAACCTTATTTTCATTAATTATACTTGTGATAATCTTTTATGTTTAAAAGATTTATACAGCTTATGATCCAGCGTGTGTTCTGTCGGAACAGGAGGCTGTCGTGACGACATCGTTATAGTATTTATTCCAAGTTCTTTCAGTTCCGTTTATATGTTCATACAAATCCAATTAGTTGGTCCCTTAGGTTTCTTTCATGTAACTTCTGTCTGTTTTCTCCGCGCGATCTTCCTCCGAAAAAAATTTCTGTTCATTTTTTAGTAATTTTCGATATAGCGAATGAGAAAAGACAGCCGCCTCCTGCTCCGAACGGAACACCACGACTTTTCTAACGTCGGAGAGTACCGCACGAATTTTCCGCTGAAAGGTAATATAATTTCTTAAAGCTGGATCAATTACACATGTTGCTGCTGTTCTCCGACAAATCTGGTGTGATTAATAATAATTTATTCCGTCACGACAAAAAGAACCAATTTTATTTTTACCAAAGCAACAAAGCTTTCAATTAAATTACTAAAAAAAAAAAAAATCATACCAGATCTGGCGCCCGAACAGGGACTTGACTAAAATATTGGAAGTGTCATGGTACTAATATATGATTGTCTTATTTCATGTATCGCTCTTTGGAACCCAATGCTGCATAAAATTACGGATGAGCAATAAATATACGCAATATTGAAGGACGCGGTATTTACACAAATATCTTGGGATTTAATAAGACGCAGATTTGCAGTTTTGAAGACAACGCCGAGTGGGTACCAAATTTTCGTTTGCCATAGTTCTGTCTAAAGAGTAGCTCATTTGACCTTCAAATTCGACCTCACTCTATCCTTTCTGTAGCTTAACGTAAAAAAAAAACACTTTTTTTCTACGTAAATATTTGAACATTTTCTGTAACCTTTTGCTTGGACTATTTGTTTTATACTGTAGTTAGTATTCTCGTGTAAGTTCAAGATGGATGCCATTTCAGTCTTTTCTGTGTAACAGCGTTGGCAATCAATTGTTTCAACGGCGTTGACTCCATCTTGTCTTTTTGCTACAGACGTGTGTCAGTTATTACCCACGTAACATTAGACATTTGACGAACGCGCCGCGACTTTAACTTGCGCGGCAAGAATAATTGACAATCAGAATTTCAGTTGGCAGTACCCATTTGAAGTTGGCAATAGTTGAATCTCATTATGGCGGACGGACAATCGAGCGCGAACTCTGCAGACGAAAGCGACGGCACTGTTAACAAACATTACCGACTACGCTCACGCGGAACGACGGCCAGGACAGACGACAGACAAGAGGTAGCTAACGTGGACGACACTCAGCAGGAAACACCCACCTCCCCGATAACGGTATCAATTGACATTGTCAAAATGTTACAGGAATTGATACAAGACAGACAGAAGAGGGAACAGCGCGAACGTGATCGCGAACAACGTGAGAAAGACAGAGACAAGTTTTTATCAGAGTTGAAAACGGATATGACAACACAGATTGACTCAGTTAGGAATGACGTAAATACCACCATTGATGCGAAAGTAGGTACCCTCACTACGCAAGTAGACTCTCTCACAGCACAGATAGATTCGGTTAAGGGTGACGTCACGGCGCAAGTAACCACTTTGACAACACAGATAAGCACTCTGAATAACAAAATTGATAACATTGGTCAGAGTCTCACAACTCAAATCGAAGCGTGTCGCAAAGAAACCGATTCGGCAAAACTTGCGTATAAAACAGTTGCACGACAGGTAGACGAGTTAGCGACAGCGGTAGCCACTGTAGAATCAAAAGTAAGTGCAATGGCGAATAACATTTCGGACCGAACTATTGAGGAAAGAGTTAACAGTAGTGTTGCTTCGCACACTAAAGCACTTACCGAACATTACAAAGAATGGATTGATGTACAAGAGAAGCTTGTTGAGGAGAGGGTTACACGTGACTTGAAAGATGTTGTTAAATCCGCAACCTTAGACGTATTATCTGCACCCGGCAGTTCAGGAGACACTGTTTGTACTGAACTAGGCCAAATTAGACGAGTGTTTACCCGGGATTTGCCGGAATGGCGGAAGCAAGTAACAGATGAGATATCCGACCTGAAACAGCAAATTCAAACACTACAGTATGATAACCAGAGTGGCGGGAAACACTCACTACCTTCTGAGCCAGATGAATGGTTCAAATGGCTCGAAGCACTATGGGACTCAACTGCTGTGGTCATAAGTCCCCTAGAACTTAGAACTACTTAAACCTAACTAACCTAAGGACAGCACACAACACCCAGCCATCACGAGGCAGAGAAAATCCCTGACCCCGCCGGGAATCGAACCCGGGAACCCGGGCGTGGGAAGCGAGAACGCTACCGCACGACCACGAGATGCGGGCTGAGCCAGATGAACATCAATACCAGACAACACAACAACACAACACACCACAGTACATTCCGCGACCGAAAAATGAATTTAACGATTCACACAACAACAACACTGAACCATTGACACTCACAACCCTCATGAAAGAGGAGAGTGTATTGAAACACAGAGTTTTTCAACCATTCCAACCGGAAAAGCGAAATATTCATCCAGTCGTTTTCCTAAAGAACTTTTCAGGAGTCTTTCCAGCTGCCTGGAATGACAAACAGAGAATACAATTCATTACCGGATACATACAAGGAGAAAGTGCTATATGGGGAACCGAGATGGTTGATAAGTGCAAAACATTTAGCGAGTTTGAGAAGAACTTTTTAAGCAAATTTTGGAGCGCAGGTGTTCAGCAACGCCTACGCAAAGAGGTCTACAACGCCGAACCTTTCCTTTCGAACAGTGGTGGACTTCGCCGGTACTTTGAAAAGTACTTGAGAAAGATACAATATTGGGACACTCCCATAACAACAAAAGATGTTATTATGATTCGTAAGTCAAAACTACCCATTTCCATACGCGAAAAATTAGTGAACGTGTCAGAGGAAGATCAGGACGCATTTTTATCCGTCCTTGATTCACTCGATCTTATACACGAAGACGCGCGTGCGAATGCTAACCGTAAGAACAACAACGCAGGCACGTATTCGAATGGAAACGGTAGTAATGGAAATGGTTCACACGAAACACAATACGGAAACAAACAGTACAATAACCGCAATAGAGGCCGAAACAATGGTTACCGTAATGGTAAACACAAAAACAAGCATTACGGCAACCAACGGTACA
The DNA here is from genome assembly GCF_023864275.1 of Schistocerca cancellata. Taxonomy (NCBI): domain Eukaryota; kingdom Metazoa; phylum Arthropoda; class Insecta; order Orthoptera; family Acrididae; genus Schistocerca; species Schistocerca cancellata. Next base: position 466,873,397 of record NC_064631.1, on the reverse strand, counting down.
ATCCAATATACAACACGCAACAACAGTATTACGGGAATGCCCCATACCAATCATGCAATAACGGTAGTAACTTCTACCAGAATGGGAACAAATACAAGGGTAAACGTTGCAACAATCAAAATTGCGGAGGTCAGCTACCTCCACCACAACCCTATGGGCAGCCACAACACCAGCAACAACAGCAATACACGCCTCAGCAACAACCATTCATGCAACAACAACAGTACACGCCACCACAACAGGACTTTAGATACAATAACAATAAACCAAGAAAACAATACAATCCACCGGTATATTTTACGCAGGCAAGTAATATACCGATTTTTCAGCCTGGTAACCAAGTGCAGTACCAACAAGGGTTTGATACAAATCAACACACACAATGGGTAAAAAACCAGCGAGAATGGTCAAGTGATGTGACAGAAGAATCAAATCAGTCGCATCACAAGAAAGCGGAAAACTAAAGGCAGCACCTTTTCGCCTCCTTGGGGATGCTGCGGGACATAATGGGGGCAAACTCGACCTTGAACGACTTAACGTAATACGTTATGATCGCGACACTGACTTGAGAGACGATTTGTTGCAGGAAAATATTGAGACAGACTTGAATGACGTATGGGAAGACGAAGTACAAGCAATGACTAAAATTTACATAGCCAATACACCAATAGATGCTATTACTGATACTGGTGCAAACGTAAATGCTTTATCACTATGTATGTTTAAGAAAGTTTCTGCAGGGATGAAAATTTTAACATTACCAGTACAAGGTTGTTCAGTAACAGGAGCGGTAGGATCTTTATCACAGCGAGTCAATTTGCAAGCTCAGGTACCAATAAGGATTAATTCTACTTATTTTATGTGTGTATTTCTAGTAGTTAAGAATTTGTCAGTGTCATGCTTATTAGGAATGGAGTTCCTGAGGAAGAATAAGGCAGTGATTGATATAGAAAAGGGTATCTGTACAATCCGAGTAGGTGAACAGGAGGTAACGCTGCAATTGTTGCGCGGCAAGGTCAAAAGAATCAACACTGAGCACAAAGTTAAGGTACGCAGACTGGTACAACGAATGTTTTTGAACCAAGCACACATGACAAGACAGGGTAACAGCTGAACGGATTTTGATACTGATGACGGACTTCCGACTAGAGAAGAGATTTTGAATAAAGTAAGCGAATCAAGCGAACTTGATTACATACAAAGGCAAGATTTACTGCACTTACTTATGAGGTATCTTCATGTCTTTTCTTCGAAACCTGGAGTAATACGTGACTACGAATATGACACGAAGGTCGCTCCCCATTCTAATTTTTGCAAGACAACGTACTCTGTCCCGTATGCAAGGCGCGAGGCTGTGAAAAATGAAATACGTAAAATGCTTAAGTGGGAGATCATTGAACCGTCAGACTCACCTTACAGTAGTCCGTTATTGCCAGTTTTGAAGCAGGATGGTAGTGTACGTATAGTTTTGGATGCAAGAAACATAAATAAAATAATTATTCCAGTAAGAACTCGACCTGAGGCTATGGATGAACAATTACAAAGGTTTCATGCAGTAAAATTCCTCACATCGGTAGACTTGAGATCAAGCTACTGGCAGGTCAAGATGACATCACAGTCTCGAAAATATACAGCGTTTATATTTGCAGGTAGATCATACCAATTCAAAGTAGTTCCATTTGGTTTGAATGTGAGTTCAGGCGTATTCATAGCTGCACTTGATCATGTATTAGGACCTGAACTGTTGGATCGAGTAACAGTGTATGTTGATGACTTACTGATTGCTACGAAATCTTGGGAAGAACATTTAGACATAATAAGCAAAGTTTTCCAGAGGTTTGTTGACTATGGAGTCACAGCTAATCTACGTAAGTCTAAATTTGGTAAAAGCGAGATTAAATTTTTAGGACATCTTGTATCATCACAGGGAATTACCCCAGATCCAGACAAACTAGCAGCTATTAAAAACTTTCCTGTGCCCTCTTCTAAACGCCAGTTGAAAGGCTTCCTCGGAATGACTTCCTTTTTCAGAAAGTTTATTTCGGACCAGTCGATGAACAGTCAAGCATTGCATGATCTTCTAAAGAAAAATACTCACTGGCATTGGACGCCAGAGTGTCAGGCAGATTTTGATCGCATTAAACAAGCACTTCTTAACAGCAATATTTTGTTCCATCCAGACATGGATAAAGAATTCTGTATTTCGTCAGATGCTTCATTTCAGGGGCTTGGTTCTTGTTTGTTTCAAATAGAAGTAATTGATGGAAAAGAAGAGATAAGAGTTATCAGCTTTGCAAGTAGGGTTCTCACAGAATGTGAAAGGTCATACTCGGTGACAGAGTTGGAGGCTCTGGTCGTTGTACGGTCCTTTAAAAGGTTCAATTACTACATCCATGGTCGGAAAATTAAGGTCTTTTCTGATCACCAAGCTCTTAGTTTCTTGCTCTCGTGTAAACTTCTTCATCCTCGTCTTACACGATGGAGTCTCTTCTTGCAAGAGTATGATTTCGAAGTAGTATACATCAAGGGTAAAAACACATTATCGCGGATGCTTTGTCACGCATGCCGCAAGGACTTCCCGAGTCCAGTGAACTTATCGAGCAGATGTCTAACTACCGAATTCTTCTAATGAAAGACCCACTACATAGAAAGTATTTCCTTCAGCTCTGCAAGCAGATGCGTATACTCCAAGAAACAGATCCCAAATGGCGTAAGGTCAAACAACTTCTTCTAACAAAACCCGATCACCACTTGTCCAAATTTTATAAACTACACAACGATGTTTTATTCCATCGAACTTCTCTCCTCTCTGGGAGATGGTGTGTGTGTATACCACATGCATACGTTGAACACCTTATCTGGTACACACAACTTTCCTGGGGTCATTATGGACCTGAAAAATGCAAACGAAAGATTTCTGCGTATTGCTATGTACCAAACTTGCACCATCGAATCCACAAGTTGTTAAGTACATGACTTATCTGCCAGAAGGCAAAACCCTTCAACCATTCGAACCTAATTCCTCTGAATCCAATTATTACTGAGAGACCAAATCAAGTTCTGGCCCTTGATCTCGCCGGCCCCCTGCCGCAAGGGAGGAAAGGGGTGAAATACCTAGTCGCATTGATGGATCTTTTCACAAAACATGTGGGACTTTATGCAGTGAAATCATCCAGTGCACTTCCGATCATCCGTCGAATCGAACAAGACTATTTTCCTCGATTTGGCAAGCCGGAGGCCATTCTATCAGATAATGCATCGAATTTCACTGGCAGACAATGGCGCAATTTTCTTGCCAGACATGGCATCAAACAAATACTTATATCTCGTTTCAGACCGCAATCTAATCCCACCGAACGTATCTTCAAAGAGTTCAATAGATTCATTCGAACCTACATACCTAATCGACAAACCCGTTGGATTGACTTTGTATCTTCATTCGAGCAGATTGTCAACAATCTTCCACACTTCTCAACTGGATTTACACCTGCGGAATTAATGACGAGTCATCGGGAAAGAAATGAATGGTTAGATCCCATACCTGAAATTGTAGAACCATAATTAGATTTAGATGCAAAACTTAGGCAAGCATTGGTATCCTTAGCTGTACAGGCGAATCTACGCAAGAAGTCTTATGACAAGAAGGTATCTAAGGCTCTTACATATGATATTAATGAAAAGGTACTTTTACGGACGCATTTTAAGCCATCGAAGTTGTTGAAAAGAAATCGGAAATGGAGGCTATTGTACGACAGACCATTTGTAGTAATTAGAAAACCACATACAGGATGTTATCTAATAGCGGATCCAGCATCTGGCAGAATTAAAGGATTGTATCACCACCAGGATCTCAAGAAGTATAACGAGGCAAAGTAACAAGCAAAGGAACATTAGCCTAAGGTTTAACCTGTGAAACACTTCGGTATTCAAACACACCAATACGAGTACTCATACTTCGGCGAAAAACTATGGAGGTAATTGAAGATTTGATTTATTATGGCGTACGAAAAGGAAAGCACATTCCATTTGAGAGGACAGATTCTCAGTTAGTTTTAAGTTAGTCATAGGTGTAAGCAGTCCAAGTTGACTGTTGGCATTGAGGAATGCCGTTATTGGTGAAAGGAGATACGGAAGGAAGTAGCAGATTGCCACCTTCCAACTCCAATGAATATACACTCCTGGAAATTGAAATAAGAACACCGTGAATTCATTGTCCCAGGAAGGGGAAATTTTATCGACACATTCCTGGGGTCAGATACATCACATGATCACACTGACAGAACCACAGGCACATAGACACAGGCAACAGAGCATTCACAATGTCGGCACTAGTACAGTGTATATCTACCTTTCGCAGCAATGCAGGCTGCTATTCTCCCATGGAGACGATCGTAGAGATGCTGGATGTAGTCCTGTGGAACGGCTTGCCATGCCATTTCCACCTGGCGCCTCAGTTGGACCAGCGTTCGTGCTGGACGTGCAGACCGCGTGAGACGACGCTTCATCCAGTCCCAAACATGCTCAATGGGGGACAGATCCGGAGATCTTGCTGGCCAGGGTAGTTGACTTACACCTTCTAGAGCACGTTGGGTGGCACGGGATACATGCGGACGTGCATTGTCCTGTTGGAACAGCAAGTTCCCTTGCCGGTCTAGGAATGGTAGAACGATGGGTTCGATGACGGTTTGGATGTACCGTGCACTATACAGTGTCCCCTCGACGATCACCAGTGGTGTACGGCCAGTGTAGGAGATCGCTCCCCACACCATGATGCCGGGTGTTGGCCCTGTGTGCCTCGGTCGTATGCAGTCCTGATTGTGGCGCTCACCTGCACAGCGCCAAACACGCATACGACCATCATTGGCACCAAGGCAGAAGCGACTCTCATCGCTGAAGACGACACGTCTCCATTCGTCCCTCCATTCACGCCTGTCGCGACACCACTGGAGGCGGGCTGCACGATGTTGGGGCGTGAGCGGAAGACGGCCTAACGGTGTGCGGGACCGTACCCAGCTTCATGGAGACGGTTGCGAATGGTCCTCGCCGATACCCCAGGAGCAACAGTGTCCATAATTTGCTGGGAAGTGGCGGTGCGGTCCCCTACGGCACTGCGCAGGATCCTACGGTCTTGGCGTGCATCCGTGCGTCGCTGCGGTCCGGTCCCAGGTCGACGGGCACGTGCACCTTCCGCCGACCACTGGCGACAACATCGATGTACTGTGGAGACCTCACGCCCCACGTGTTGAGCAATTCGGCGGTACGTCCACCCGGCCTCCCGCATGCCCACTATACGCCCTCGCTCAAAGTCCGTCAACTGCACATACGGTTCACGTCCACGCTGTCGCGGCATGCTACCAGTGTTAAAGACTGCGATGGAGCTCCGTATGCCACGGCAAACTGGCTGACACTGACGGCGGCGGTGCACAAATGCTGCGCAGCTAGCGCCATTCGACGGCCAACACCGCGTTTCCTGGTGTGTCCGCTGTGCCGTGCGTGTGATCATTGCTTGTACAGCCCTCTCGCAGTGTCCGGAGCAAGTATGGTGGGTCTGACACACCGGTGTCAATGTGTTCTTTTTTCCATTTCCAGGAGTGTATATGTATGTGAAATATTAGGTTAATCAATTTCTTTTTCACCCCTCAAGATGGAATGTTAGTCTTTAAGTGTACAGAGTACAGCCTATTGCGTGTAAACTGTACGTTATTGTAACACCGCCATGAACTATACCTTTTGTTAGCGCGATCTTAAGAATTAAACAGATTTGTGTAGCCAAGTGTTGGAACTGTCAAAAGCAGTAAATAACAGAGAGAGAGAGTATCACGTAGTATTTGTTAGTTTTCAGGAGATTCAATCTCAGATTCAAAGTATCATCTACGAACAGTAAGCCTCATAAAGATTTAATAGCTAAGCAACAAAGCATTTCCTTTATTCTGTTTTACAACAGCTGTTAGGTCATGTAGTCGAAGGTGCCACTACATGGAAACATATACGTCGTACTGACAAGTCTGAAGTATTCCTGATGGTAAACGTTTCTTCTTTAAACATGTAAGATGCACTAAAGTAATTAGCTATTTCACAGCCAAGCCCGACAATCGCCCAGAAGGAAGTGTGAGAAACTAGAAAGTTGTCACCAGATATGACTCACATTATAATAATAAAACTAAGATCTGATATTAGATTAGAGAATAGCCTCTTGAAGGCACACGTGACGCATGTCATGCATCTAAGGTCACAAAAATATCCTAGTGTAGTTGTGCTAGAATTTGTATAGGTATATAGTGTATTTATGTTCATATTTGATCCTCTCCTCTTCCACTTCCCCATCCTATCCCATTAAAAAAAAAGTGAGGATTAGAATTTGACAGGCACATCTGAGTGCTCTTTAGACGGTTGAAGTGGAAACGAAATTTGTGGGAGAGATCCGTTAGCGAAAGTTTTGTTCTAATCGCGTATCGCGAGTAGCAATGTTGAGAGATTATAATACATTCCGCGAGTAGTACTTGCAGCCAGTAACTTTATGAAGCATGAATTTTTCCGGAGAGAAATGCATGAATATGCTCGACCAGTAGAGACAGAATTTGTTCAATCTGTGCTCTACATAAACAGTGACACTAAATTTTGAAGAGAAACGAAATAACAAGCTGCTTAAAAGATTTGTTTTAAGAAAAATTTTACCTTTGTAAAAGGGAGAGAGAATAACCGAAATAATCGTGCCTTGATGCACAAGTAGTGGTATTCAATACGCTAATCCGGCGTGGCGTGACTGAAAAGGTTAACAGAATTTTGTGACTGTAAGCAAACTTAAGAAATATATGTATGTATGTATGTATGTAATTTATGGACATTGTTTAATCTTCTAATGTATTTACCTGTGAGTAACTTGAACTGTGAAATTTGAAATCGCAATGTGAGATGGGAGATGTGAATTTGCAGAAACCCTAAGACGTTCTAAACAAAATGCGAGTGATAAAGTGTACAAAATACGTGTGCAGTGACGTGTGTACACGCAAGTGCAGGTAGTGACAGCGATCACAGCAAAACATTTTGCAAACTATATGTAAAACGTTGGCTTCACTTAGCTGTGTGTAAGCAGCATGGCAGGTCGCATGGACTGTCGTGTGAAATCCTCGAAACAGACGGTGGTATTTTCTACCCAAGTTTTCGATACGCCGATCGACGATGGAGAAAGGACACTAGACGTATGTTTTCCGCGTGTTCTCATTTTAGCAGAGCGCGAGTGACACACGTTAAACTTCATACGAGCACACACGAGCGCGTGTTGCACTGGACTAGTGACCGGCAACAGCGCGGAGCTGCTTGCAGTTGGACTCAACAATTAACATTTGAAACACAACCGACGCGCGCGCTGTGGAGGCGTGTCATTGACCTTAGAATGTTTTCCGTCTCACAACTACGCAAGAGACGTTGCTAAAGCTATCACAGTGAAACTTAATTATGAACTGTATTTATTCTGTAAAAAGAGAAGTCTTAGCTTCAAATTAATTTCCATTTAATCAGTCACGTCGGATATTTTGCGATAGATAATTAAATAAAGACAAGGCATTACTAAGCACTGAAACGTTAACTGGAAGGGAAGGTTATCAATCCTGTCCAGAATCCTATAAAACCTTTACCTGTAAGTCTAGATTATAGCACGAACCTAACACAGGTTTCTTTCTGTTTATTTGCATGTAAACGACCTGACGCTTGATGCGAGACACTAGAGAGGCAACACGAGCGAACACAAAAAAGACGCTACCCAGGATCGTGACCTCTCGGACGACGTCGCTCACCGAACGAGAATAGACGTTCCAGACTCCGGTTAAGTGAGGGCATGACAAATAAAAGTGTACAGTGTAGTGTCAAGTGCAACGTCCTGATTAACAACGACATTCTAAAAGAATCTAATGAAACGGATAAAAAACATTACGAGACCAAACAGGTCACAGATAATTTTAGAGGACTGTTTAAGTAATTATTTCAATGTATCTGTGTATGTTTGTCTACTTACATGTTTTGTTTTCTATATAGAGTATTATTCATTTATCTTTGTGTGTGTTAGACTTAAGATTGTTTTTCTCATATTTTGTTTCACAGTAACAGCAATTAAGATAACAGTGCAAGGACACCTTACAATGAACTGAGAGAAGTGCCAAAGTGCACAAAAGACACTCAAAGACTTTTTGTTTTCATAACTGTACTGGAAGCATAAAATAACTAGATGACAAACTCATTCCAATTTTATGTTAGAATGAAAGTAAACAGATGATAAAACACAGTAATGTCTTGAAACTACATGTGAGTCCTGATGATCCTTCCGGAATCATCATGCCTCACATGGGAGGCATTGTGACATTACAGCCTTTATCACTGCGATTTTTAACATGTAAAAGTTTTTTTTCTGTATTCGCGTCAGTATGTGCGAACTTTTAACATATACTAATGAATGTTGTAACCAGATATCTTTGCCGCGCTCCTGAAAAGCGCAGAATATCACGATAGCTATAAACTGTTATACGCTGCTATCGATCAGTAAAAAAACTATGCACCTATGTTTCAAAATAACAATTGCCAATTTTTACTTCTGCAGGGAGCCGCGCCGCTCTCTAGCTGTTCTTCTGTGAATGTGTTGCGAGTCGGACGCAAAAGTATTGTGCTCCATACTGATATAATCATTTTATTGTAACTTTAAGAGTTTAAGTGATTAAAAATATATGTAGCCACAAACAAGCGAGAATGTGTATCATGAAAATTCGCTCCACCGCCACAATGGGTGGCCATGTTAATGTAAGTTTCCGTTTCATAATATAATACTTGAAGCCTTGAAGTTTGTTTAATTTCAAAGAAAATCTCTCAACCTTATTTTCATTAATTATACTTGTGATAATCTTTTATGTTTAAAAGATTTATGCAACTTATGATCCAGCGTGTGTTCTGTCGGAACAGGAGGCTGTCGTGACGACATCGTTATAGTATTTATTCCAAGTTCTTTCAGTTCCGTTTATATGTTCGTACAAATCCAATTAGTTGGTCCCTTAGGTTTCTTTCATGTAACTTCTGTCTGTTTTCTCCGCGCGATCTTCCTCCGAAAAAAAAATTCTGTTAATTTATTAGTAATTTTCGATATCGCGAATGAGAAAAGACAGCCGCCTCCTGCTCCGAACGGAACACCACGACTTTTCTAACGTCGGAGAGTACCGCACGAATTTTCCGCTAAAAGGTAATAGAATTTCTTAAAGCTGGATCAATTACACATGTTGCTGCTGTTCTCCGACAAATCTGGTGTGATTAATAGTAATTTATTCTTTCACGACAAAAAGAACCAATTTTATTTTTACCAAAGCAACAAAGCTTTCAATTAAATTACTAAAAAAAAAATCATACCAGAATGTTTTACCTTTTTTTTAACATTTGTACCATTTGTTAGGATAATATCTCAATACTTGTGTATGTATATTTCTTTGTCAAAGCAATTCTTGGAAATAATTCTTATTTGTTAGTGTAACAATGTTCAAATGGGTATCTAGTACAAAAACATTTTACTTGTACATGATATTTAGAAAATGTGTTAGGAATAGATTTTACTTAATTATTACATTAATAAAAAAAATATTTCTAAGAAAATCGATGTGAAAGACTCCTCACTTTTGATAACAAACTTCTTAAAAACAAACTTCACACTTAAATAAAGAAAGAAAATAATTAAAAAATAATAATTATAATGGAATAAAAATATTCTTCTCTTGTCAATATAAACATATTTTTGAGAGTAGTGTGGAAGAAAATAAAAATATAAATTAGTAATACACACTAGCATAGAACCAGAATAACGTGGCTGAACAATAGGCAACAAAATTTAGATAAAGGAATAATTTTTGACTGACTTAGACAACGATTCAATCATTGCCTAAATTCAGTGCAAAAATTAAGTTCGAAGGGTGGTGATATGTAAAGTGTCAGGCAAATCCAACACCTTCCATGAAAACCCTGACATGATAAGCAAATCCAGTAGTATGTCACATAACTCCGAATAAATCGTGACATTAAATTAACCAAAGTAATACGAGTAACGAGTGAGCAAATGGAATACCACAGACTAACACAAGAATGCCTAAATGCGTGTCATACCTTACCACCGCGAGACAGACGCAGTTCTGAGGGGAGAAGCGAGATCAGAAGCCGAGGGCAGAACCGTGTTAAGCTAGAAGGCCCTACGATAAGGGACGGACACCCGCGTAGCCAGCTAACCACCAGGACCACCCCCCAGCCCATGTTAAAAGCTAGAGGCCTCCAGAAGAACAGTATAGATCTTACGATAACACTAAAAGGGCCACACCAGCTGCAAGTTTTAGCGTGAGACTTTTTCGCGTCTCTGTTACATTGCAAACTTTAAAAACATTGCCCCACCACGAAAAGTATAACGTTTCTCATTGGATAGACAGAATTTTTGTAGGCGGAGCTTAAGGTTAACATTGAGACCCTGATTGGTCGGATGAAAACACAGCCAGATAGTTTTTTTTAAACCAACTTCGGTAAATTGTAGTAAGGAGAAGTTAGAAAAGAGTTGCTTCCGAGACGGCGATATGCATGGAGCTGCGCCGGCCGCTGCCCCCTGACGAACACCGACAATGCCGCATTTTTGAGCACATAAGGCTTCACTCAGAACTGCAGAAGTCTCATCTGTTACATCCCCTTTTTACGTAATACTAGTGTCGATCGTCAATTGAAGCTCATGGTATTCACATTTGCTACGTAAGTTAAAATCTGAAACGCGATGATTTTTCTGTCATATAATTATTGACAAGCTACATCAGCCCCTGTAATTTACGACAAGTTAGATAAGTAATTAAAGATAATTGAGGGTCACTGTAGACCAATTTGATAGTTTTCTCTTTTGTGAAACTAAATTTAAACCTAGATTATAGATGTGATATGGCATAGGTCATCCTTCGATCCACTGTAGAACTTGGAAATCCATTCAGGGAATATTCGTTCACATTTCTGTTGAACGCAGTTGGTTTTTATCATCCTGTATTGAAACATTTCCTTTTATCAATAGTGCAATTTGTTTTGTGAGTAGAATAAAATTTCCAATGGTAAACTTAACTGCTTTTTCGACGTTATTTTACCAGCTAACTAAAAATAGGAAAGCCTTGAACCCCTTCCACTAAATTTAGTTAGTATTAAGATTCTTTTACAGGGAGTGCAGTGGAGCTGACGCTGAAATCATTAAGTATTTGGTTATATCATCACTAGTCTCACTGAGCTCTTCAGAACTCTACATGTCATGTGTGGTCTGGCGTCTCCTTACCAGCAAAAGGTCCCAGGTTCAAACTAGTCAATTCCCTAAAAAAACACGCTCAGAGCGTCGTTGCGCGAAAGAGGTAGGGAGACACGACTTAGAAGAAACAGAAACCATGCAGAATGTTAGAAGAACAGAACTTTAACGACGACTAACCATTACCAACTAGTCAAGGAATATCAAGATCACGAGAGCGGTCACAGACTGAATAACCGACGAAAGCACAACGTTCTATGAGTCGGGGCGTGAAGTGCCAGATGTTTGTAGGTGGAAAGGAAGCTAGAAAATCTGAAAAGAGAAATGCTAAGGCTCAATCTAGATGTAGTGGGGGATCAGTGACATGAAATGAAAAGAAGACAAGGATTTGTGGTCAGATGAGTATTGGATAATATCAACAGCAGCAGAAAATGGTATAACGGGAATAGGAATTTTTACCAATAGGGAGGCAGGGTGGAGAGTGAATTACTGCGAATTCTTGAGCGAGAGGGCTGTTCTCATCAGAACAGACAGCAAACAAACGGCGACGACGATAATTTGGCTACAAGCCGATTTTGCAAATAGGCCATGAATATATAGACAAAGTACATGAGAATATTGAAAGGGTAATTCAGTACGTAAAGGGAGATGAAAATCTAATAGTCATGGGTGGTTCAAATCGTTTATAGCAAAAGAAGTAGAAGAAGCGGTTACCGGAGTACATTAACTTGGTAGCAGGAATGAGAAAGGAGAAAGAATAACTGGCAGAAGTAAAGCTGTGGGTACCGGTCGTGAGTCGTGCTTCGGTAGCTCAGTTGGTAGAGCACTTGCCCGCGAAAGGCAAAGGTCCCGAGTTCGAGTCTCGGTCGGGCACACAGTTTTAATCTGCCAGGAAGTTTCATATCAGCGCACACTCCGCTGCAGAATGAAAATCTCATTCTGGAGAAAGAATAAGTCAGTTCTACAGTAAATTTCGTGTATCAACAGCGAATAATACGTTCAAAAATCACAAGACGAGGAGGTATACTTGAAAAACGTTGAGAAATACTGGATGATTTCATTTAGATTACATCGTAGTCAGACAGAATTTCGAAATCAGGTATTGGATTGTAAGACTTACTCAGGAGAAGATACAGGCGCAGATCACAATTTGGTAATGATGAATGGTAGGCTGATGTTTAAAACACTGGTCAGGAAGAACCAGTGCGCAAATCAGTGGGATATGGAAGTTGTAAGGAATGACGAGATACTCTTGAAGTTCTATAAGGGTATAGATACTACGACAATGAATAACACAACTGGTAGTTCAGTTGAAGAGGAATGGGAATGTCTAAAAGGGCAGTCACAGAATCTCGAAACAAGTAATTATGAGGAAGATAACGGAAAAGAAACCTTGGATAAAAGAAGAAATCCTTCAGTTGGCGGCGAAAGAAGGAAGTACAAAAATGGTCAGGGAAATCCAGGAATACAAAAATACAAACCGCTTAGGAATGAAATACATGGGAAGCTAAGGAGAAATGGCTACACGAAAAATGTGATGAAATTAAGAAAGAAATGATTGTCGGGAGAGCTGTCACAGAATATACGAAAGTAAAACAGCCTTCGGTGAAATTAAAAGCAAGGGTGGTGTCATTAAGAAGGCAATGGGAATTCGAGTGTTAAACGCAGAGGAGAGAGCGGATAGGTGGAAAGAGTACTTTGGTGGACTCTATGAGGAGACTGACTTGTCTGACGGCGTGATTGAAGAAGAACAGACAGGGGATGGATGATCCAGTTCTTCAGTCAGAATTTAAAAGTGTTTTGGATCACTTAAAATCAAATAAGGCAGAAGGGACAGATGACATTTGATCCAAACTTCTGAAATCGTTAGGGAAAGTAGCAACAAAACGACTATTATTGTTGGTGTGTTGAATGTATGACTTTGGCGATATACCATCAGACTTTTGGAAAGTCATCATCGACACAATTCCGAAGACAGAAAGGAATGATAAGTACAAGAATTATCGTACAATCAGCTTAATGGCTTATGCGTCCAAGTTGCTCACAAGAATTACATATAGGGGCCTGGAAAAGAAAATCTTTAGGTATGTCAGATGACGATCAGTTTGGCTGTAGGAAAGGTAAGGGTACCAGAGATACAGTTTTGACGTTGCGGTTGATAATGGAAGCAACACTGAAGAAAAATCAATTCATAGGATTGGTCGACCTGCTAAAAGCGTTTGCGAATGTCAAAAGATGCAAGATTATTGAAGTTCTGAGAAAAATAGGCTAAGCTACAGGGAAAGACCGGCAATACACAATATGTACAAGAACGAAGAGGGAACAATAAGAGTGGACGACCAAGAACGAATTGCAAGGATTAAGAAGGGTGCAAGACAGGGGTGTAGTCTTTCGCCCCTCTTCTTTAATCTATACGTCGAAGAAACAAAATAAGGAAAATAAAAGGAAGTTTCAAAAGTGAGATTAAAATTCAGGGCAAAAGGATATCATTGATAAGATTCACTGTTGGCATTGCTATCTTAGGTGAAAGTGAAGAAAAATTACAGGACCAGTTGAATGGAATGAACAGTTTAATGAGTAACGAATATGGATTCAGAGTTAATCAAAGAAAGACGAAAATAATGAGAAGTATCAGAATTGAGGACAGCGAGGAACTTAACGTATGAACTGGGGATCACTAAGTCGATGAAGTTACGGAATTCTGCAACCTAGGCAGGAAAATAGCCCGTGATGGGTGGAGCAAGGAGTACACTGGCAATAAGAGCATTCTTGGCCAAAGAGAAGTGTACTCGTGTCAAAAGTAGGCCTTAGTTTGGGGAAGAAATTAGGGAGAACGTACGTTTGTGGGAAGGTATTATATGATAGTGAGACATAGACCGTGGGTAAACCAGAACATAAGAGAATTGAAGCGTTTGAGATGTCTTTCTACAGGACGTTGAAAATTAAGTGGATTGATAAGATAAGGAAAGAGGAAGTTCTGTGCAGAATCGGAGAAAAGAATATATGGACAACAATGACAAGAAGAAGACACAGGATGGAGAACATCTGATAAGACATCGTAGAATAATTTCTAGATACTAGAGGGGGCTGTAGAGGGTATAAACTTTAAAAGAAGACATGTATTGGAATACATGTAGCAAATAGCTGCGGATGTAGGCTGCACATGCTATTCTCAGATGAAAAGGTTGGCACAGGAGAGGAATTCGTGGTGGGCTGTATAAAACTGGTCAGAAGAGTGACGACTCAAAAAAAAGTTACACCTACGAATCACGTAATTGCAATAATATATTGTCAAATAGGTCATGAGTTGGTGGTTTGGCCATCAACCCCAACATGCTATTGCTGCAGCTTTCAATATCTGTCGCTTTCCACCCAGGTCCCTCATTTCAACACAACTACGACATCCCACACTGAAATCTCGCTCCATAATACTTTAGCATGTCGCTTCTCCACACCAGTCCACACTAATCGACAATGCACACACGTTGCAGGAGTGTATGTGACGAAATACGCTTCTGAAATTTATCACTTTTTGGCAATCTCAATTGGAAAATTACTTTTTTGATTAATTTAGATCAAATTTGATCATCATCAACTCTGTGTAGTTGCGTAAGCTGCCCGTCGTATTCATATGGAACTACACATCAGTATGTACATCAAAACAACAAATCTACTTTGTGAATGGGTTTCATTACAGGCGGAATCTATTCAAAATGTAGATTTTTGTTCTGATATGCATTCTAATGTGTAGTTCCACATGAATACGACGGGCTGCTTACACAAGTACGCTGAGTTGTTGGTGACCAAATTTGATAGAAATTAGTCATAAAAGAAATTTTCCAACTGAGATGGCAAAACAAATGATACATTTCAAAAGTGGATTTGGTCGATACACTCCTGCAACATGTGTGCATTTTCGATTAGTGTGGAATACACAAAAGCCTTCAAGTGTCTCCATAACCATAAATTTAAGCGGTTAAGGTCAACTGAGCAGGGAGGCCAAAGTATTGGACGTAATGTCATCATTAAACGTTTATGTTAGCTGCTGTCGTACAAGGAGTAGAAAATACTGTTGTGCTTCGTCGTGCTTTAACTACATCCGCTGTCTTTCAGTAACGATAACGTTCCCTAGTAGAATGGGTAACTTGTCACGCATGAACTGCGCAGCTATTAGTTTTTCACGTAAAAGTTTATGGCCCTATGACTCTGTCATCCACAGTTCTGCACAAACTGATATTAAAGAGAACCTGTTGCTACCATATCACCCGAGCATTTGTACTTGTCTGCACCTGCTTTCCGCGTTAATTTGATATTTCACATCATCTGACAATAAAATGCAAGACGTGAAGCGCGTATCTTCATCACTCAGTCTTTGAAACAAGGTGCAGAACTGTAAAATGGCGTGGTGGTCTCGTGGCCTGAGAGCTCGCACTCACTGTCAATGTGTAGTTCGACATGAATACGACGGGCTGCTTGTGTAAGTACGCAGAGTTGTTGATGACTAAATTTGACAGAAATTAATCATAAAAGTAATTTTCCAACTGATATGGCAAAACAAATGTAAAAACATGTAAAAAAGCAATAAAAGACCTTAAGTCATTTGTGTACGAAACTCGTAGGTACAGAATTAGTTTTTTAATATTGGAAGACGAGGAAACTTATTATACAGGATGGTCTGAAACAGTCTGAAAAGCTTGTCAGAAAATTACAGGGTTGGTTGTGCTGAGAAATAAAAATTTCCTACGTTGTGCCGTTTCCGACTTAATTAGCATTGAAGTTAGCCAGTCAGGTCATTGCGTGCGTAAAGTGAAGCAGCCCTCCAGAGACGGTGTCAACAAACGTGTTATTCGTATTGTTTCCTAAAACCGAAGAAGAGAGCGATACAAAAATTGGACATGGGTCGCTAGTAAGGATCGAATCCGAGCCAAAGGCTGAGCATTCTCGCTCGCTATCGTCTACGCTATGAGAAAAACTGACAGTAATTGTATCTCGCGAGCCGCTTGAATTGACGCGTGCTAACATAAATGCTAATTAACTCGGATATGGCGCAACATATCGCTTTTTTTCTGAACAACTATTTCTCAGCATAACCTACCTCGCAAAACCCTTCCAAGTTTTTCAAACTGTTTCTGACCGCCCTGTATATACTATATTCAGAACGACTAAAGTTGATGCTGTGAAAAAAAAAAAAGAAGAAGAAGGAACGCATCTGGCGCAAAACACTCGTAAATTGTAGTGCGCTTGAGGCGGAAAGAAGAAAAAATTGTCGCTGTATTATAGAGATAAAGTAACTGCTTGTGCTGAACTGAAACTTGCAGGAGCGTGGTTTGTTCCTGCAGCAGGTCGAATTCTTCGCACACTTGTTTCGGGATCATTTTCTGCTTGTCACAACTGTCGCTTCAACATATTTGTCATGTCGTTTTTGCTAACGACCTACTGTCTACGAGTCACTGGAACAAACTGCTGAACACTCTGCCAGAATATGATGTTGGCCGGCCAGAGTG
Organism: Schistocerca cancellata; assembly: GCF_023864275.1. NCBI lineage: Eukaryota > Metazoa > Arthropoda > Insecta > Orthoptera > Acrididae > Schistocerca > Schistocerca cancellata. Next base: position 466,856,615 of record NC_064631.1, on the reverse strand, counting down.
GCCGAGCGGTTCTGGGCGCTACAGTCTGGAACCGCTCGACCGATACGGTCGCAGGTTCAAATCCTGCCGCGGGAATTGATGTGTGTGATGTCCTTCGGTTAGTTAGGTTTAAGTAGTTCTAAGTTTTAGGGGACTGATGACCTCAGAAGATAAGTCCCATAGTGCTCAGAGCCATTTGAACAATTTTGAGAATATGATGTTGTAAACATGACATGTTCCTGCGACTAATTCTCATGGCTGAACTATAACGGAGTATATAAAGTTTTTTTTTATAAATTATCGCTACCAGTCACTAACTTTGTCAGCTATTGTTTACAATAAGTTGTTTTTGTAATGCCATTTAACCTGAAGATGAGTTTTAACCCTCGAAACATGTCGCTAAATAAATAAGTAATACAATAGTTCACATAGTTTGTGTGTGGTAGCGGTAAATTATAAAAAAAACCTTTACATATTTCTTGAGACAGTCACGGTCGAAAAATAGTCAAAATGGGTTCATATTCTTTTATAGCGGAGTACGCTGTCGCCCACTTCTCTCGTGGATGATGAGGACTGCATTCGACTGATCATATTTTTCACTCTGTAAGGAACTACTAGTTCTGTTCCGATGCCAGAGCATCGTCAAAAAGATACGAACAGAAAGATTGTTATAGCTGAATTTGTTACCCTGTACTTAACTACGGTAGGCATCCACGACCGATGTCATGATGATTAAAATTCTTCTGGGTGTTGTATCATCTCATTGTATGCAATACTTTGATTATAAAATTAAAATCAACGATTCGACCTTATTACTACGGATTTTCTCAGAGCAAGAGTGGTTTTAGTGGAGGAAAGGTGCCTATATTTACTGGAGACGATCGATGTCATTACATCGTCTTTTTGAACCTTTATTGGCCGTGGAATACGAGTATAAAGGGCTAGTCATGACCGAAGGGGGAGGATAGGAGAGAAGCTATTGGTGAGCTAGCCGACTTATCAGTGATTGGTGACGGTGTGCAAATCAGCAAGTGTGCGTTGAAATGCAGCTGTTTATTCAGGGTGTCGCGTCCGTGTCTGGTGAGGCTTCTGCCCGGCGTCCACCCGCGGCCAATTGCACTGGGATAGCAGGCAGCCAGGAAGCCGGAAGTTTATAGCCGTCCCCTTCACTGATGTTGTCACGTTGCTTGATGATTTCAGTCTGCCCTCGAATTTTTCTTTGGTGCATCCACGACTCATTCACCAGCGCATTGGCTTTCTGGACCAACGTAGGCTGTCCACAGTGGCGGTGGTGTTCCACTATCGCCGCCTTACACTGAAGAGCACACCTGCCTCATATCGTGTAGGGCCCCCGTGAGCACGCAGAAGTGTCGCACCACGACGTGGTATGGATTCGACTAATGTCTGAAGTAGTGCTGGAGAGAATTGACACCATGAATTTTGCAAGGCTGTCCATAAATTCGTAAGAGTACGGCTGGGTGGAGATCTTTTCTAAACAGCACGTTGCAAGGCAACCCGTATATGCTCAACAATGTTTATCACTGGGGATTTTGGTGGTCAGCGGAAGCGTTTGAAGTCAGAAGAGTGTTCCTGGAACCACTCTGCAGCAATTCAGGACGTGTGGGATGTCGCATTCTCCTGCTGGGATTGCCCAAGTCCGTCGGAATGCCGAATGGACACGAATGGATGCGGGTGATCAGACAGGATGCTTACGTACGTGCCACTTATCAAAGTCGTATCTCGACGTATCAGGGTTCCTGTATCACTCCAACTGCACACGCCCCACACCATTACAGAGCCTCCACCAGCTTGAACAGCCCCTGCTGCATGGATTCATGAGGTTGTCTTCGTACCTGTAAACGTCCATCCGCTCGATACTCTTTGAAACGACTCGTCCGACCAGGCAACATGTTTCCAGTTGTCAACAGCCCAATGTCGGTGTTGGAGGGCTCAGGTGAGTCTTAAATCTTTGTGTGGTACGGTCATCAAGGGCACACGAGTGGGGCTTAGGCTCCGAAAGCCCATATCGATATGATGTTTCGTAAAATGGTTCGCAAGCTGACACTTGTTGATGGCCCAGCCTTGGAATCTGCAGCAGTTTGTGGAAGGGTTGCACTTCTGTCACGGTGAACGATTATCTTCAGTCGTCGTTGGTCCGTTTCTTGGAGGATCTTTTTCCGGCCGCAGTGATGTCGGAAATTTGATGTTTTACCTGATTCCTGAGATTCACGGTACACTCGTGAAATGCTTGTACAGGAAAATCCCCACTTCATCGCTACCTCGGAATTGCTGTGTCCCATCACTCATGCACCGACTACAACACTATGTTCACACACACTTAAATCTTGATAACCTGCCATTATATCAGTAGTAACCGATCTAACAACTGCGGCTGACACTTGTTGTTTTATATAGGCGTTGTCGACCGCAGCGCCATTTTCTGCCTTTTTACATATCTCTGTGTTTGAATACGCAATCCTTTACCAGCAGTGTATTATGCTGTACTAATCGCACATAGCATTCTCTCTCGTTCTGCTGCTGGTCTACCTGTTTGTCCTATGAAGACTGTTCACAGCTCGATACTCACAACATAGTTCAGGTATCGTGCAATATTTAGTTCGTTCACTGCATCCTTGATGGATCCCTTCATGTTGTGGATCCTGAGGCTGACAACACCATCACAGAAGCTAGTTACAGGAAGAAAACAACCAATAATAAATGAAAACGAGCGTCAACAGAAAGGTATTTACACCCATCCACTCCATAAGCCGCGCGTGCTGAAGCGACCCTTTCGGGATGGGGAGGTATGCCGGCCCCGAATCGAAACCGCCTGGGAAGCCTGGTTGTGGTTGATAGGCTGTTTCCATCATCCTAGTAGGTGTATACCACGGTGGTTCCCATGTTCTGTTTCACATACGCGCTACGCAAACATTTATAACACTTTCTCACATTTTCACACATAATTTACCCTGTATGCAGACACTGCTTCTGCCCCAGAGGAGTCAATGGGAGACTGATGACCTTAGCTGTTTGGTCTCGTTAAATACTTGCTCAGTGTCAGAATCAGTACTAAACAATCTCGACTCAAGTGAAATTATCCATATTCGAACAGTAATTAGTTTCCGGATAGAAGTTTATGCGACTTTCGTTCTAGGTTTGACCACTACTGTCTCCTGTAAGAATATGCAACACTTATTCCTCTTTCATTTACATCTACATTTATACTCCGCAAGCCACCCAGCGGTGTGCGGCGGAGGGCATTTTCGTGCCACTGTCATTACCTCCCTTTCCTGTTCCAGTCGCGTATGGTTCGCGGGAAGAACGACTGCCGGAAAGCCTCCGTGCGCGCTCGAATCTCTCTAATTTTACATTCGTGATCTCCTCGGGAGGTATAAATAGGGGCAAGCAATATATTCGATACCTCATCCAGAAACGCACCCTCTCGAAACCTGGCGAGCAAGCTACACCGCGATGCAGAGCGCCTCTCTTGCAGAGTCTGCCACTTGAGTTTGCTAAACATCTCCGTAACGATATCACGTTTACCAAATAACCCTGTGACGAAACGCGCCGCTCTTCTTTGGATGTTCTCTATCTCCTCTGTCAACCCGACCTGGTACGGATCCCACACTGATGAGCAATACTCAAGTATAAGTCGAACGAGTGTTTTGTAAGCCACCTCCTTTGTTGATGGACTACATTTTCTAAGGACTCTCCCAATGAATCTCAACCTGGTACCCGCCTTACCAAAAATTAATTTTATATGATCATTCCACTTCAAATCGTTCCGTTCGCATACTCCCAGATATTTTACAGGAGTAACTGCTACCAGCGTTTGTTCCGCTATCATATAATTGTACAATAAAGGATCCTTCTTTCTATGTATTCGCAATACATTACATTTGTCTAAGTTAAGGGTCAGTTGCCACTCCCTGCACCAAGTGCCTATCCGCTGCAGATCTTCCTGCTTTTCGCTGCAATTTTCTAATGCTGCAACTTCTCTGTATACTACAGCATCATCCGCGAAAAGCCGCATGGAACTTCCGACACTATCTACTAGGTCATTTATACAGGGTGAGTCACCTAACGTTACCGCTGGATATATTTCGTAAACCACATCAAATACTGACGAATCGATTCCACAGACCGAACGTGAGGAGAGGGGCTAGTGTAATTGGTTAATACAAACCATAAAAAATTGCACGCAAGTATGTTTTTTAACACAAACCTACGTTTTTTTAAATGGAACCCCGTTATTTTTGTTAGCACATCTGAACATATAAACAAATACGTAATCAGTGCCGTTTGTTGCATTGTAAAATGTTAATTATATCCGGAGATATTGTAACCTAAAGTTGACGCTTGAGTACCATTCCTCCGCTGTTGGATCGTGTGCATAGGAGAGCACCGAATTACGTAGGGATCCAAAGGGAACGGTGATGGACCTTAGGTACAGAAGAGACTGGAACATCACATTACGTCCACATGCTAACACCTTTTTATTGGTCTTTTTCACTGACGCACATGTACATTACCATGGGTGGTGAGGTACACGTACACACGTGGTTTCCGTTTTCAATTACGGAGTGGAATAGATTGTGTCCCGACATGTCAGGCTAATAGATGTTCAATGTGGTGGCCATCACTTGCTGCACACAATTGCAATCTCTGGCGTAATGAATGTCGTACACGCCGCAGTACATATGGTGTAATGTCACCGCAGGCTGCCACAATACGTTGTTTCATATCATCTAGGGTTGTAGGCACATCACGGTACACATTCTCCTTTAACGTACCCCGCAGAAAGAAGTCCATAGGTGTAAGATCAGGAGAACGGGCTGGCCAATTTATGCGTCCTCCACGTCCTATGAAACGCCCGTCGAACATCCTGTCAAGGGTCATCCGAGCGTTAATTGCGGAATGTGCAGGTGCACCATCATGCTGATACCACATACGTCGACGCGTTTCCAGTGGGACATTTTCGAGCAACGTTGGCAGGTCATTCTGTAGAAACGCGATGTATGTTGCAGCTGTTTGGGCCCCTGCAATGAAGTGAGGACCAATGAGGTGGTCGCCAATGATTCCGCACCATACATTTACAGTCCACGGTCACTGTCGCTCTACCTGTCTGAGCCAGCGAGGATTGTCCACGGACCAGTAATGCATTACACCAGATGTACTGCGGCGTGTACGGTATTCATTACGCCAGAGATTGCAGTTGTGTGCAGCAAATGATGGCCACCACATTGAACATCTATTGGCCTGACATGTCGGGACACACTCTATCCCACTCCGTAATTGAAAACGGAAACCACGTGTGTACGTGTACCTCACCCCTCATGGTAATGTACATGTGCGTCAGTGTAAAAGACCAATAAAAAGGTGTTAGCATGTGGACGTAATGTACTGTTCCAGTCTCTTCTGTACCTAAGGTCCATCACCGTTCCCTTTGGATCCCTACGTAATTCGGTGCTCTCCGATACACACGATGGAACAGCGGAGGAGTGGTACTCAAGCGTCAACTTTAGGTTACAATATCTCCGGATGTAATTAACATTTTACAATGCAACAAACGGCACTGATTACGTATTTGTTTATATGTTCATATGTGATAACAAAACTAACGGGGTTCCATTTAAAAAAACGTAGGTTTGTGTTAAAAAACATACTTCTGTGCATTTTTTTATGGTTTGTATTAACCAATTACACTAGCCCCTCTCCTCACGTTCGGTCTGTGGAATCGATTCGTCAGTATTTGATGTGGTTTACGAAATATATCCAGCGGTAATGTTAGGTGACTCACCCTGTATATATTGTGAAAATCAATGGTCCCATAACACTCCCCTGTGGCACGCCAGAGGTTACTTTAACGTCTGTAGACGTCTCTCCATTGAGAACAACATGCTGTGTTCTGTTTGCTAAACTCTTCAATCCAGTCACACAGCTGGTCTGATATTCCGTAGGCTCTTACTTTGTTTATGAGGCGACAGTGCGGAACTGTATCGAACGCCTTCCGGAAGTCAAGGAAAATGGCATCTACGGGTCTCATGAACAAATAAAGCGAGTTGGGTCTCACACGATCGCTGTTTCCGGAATCCATGTTGATTCCTACAGAGTAGATTCTGGTTTCCAGAAATGACATGATACGCGAGCAAAAAACATGTTCTAAAATTCTACAACAGATCGATGTCTTACATATAGGCCTATAGTTTTGCGCATCTGCTCGACGACCCTTCTTGAAATTGGAACTACCTGTGCTCTTTTCCAATCATATGGAACCTTCCGTTCCTCTAGAGACTTGCAGTACACGGCTGTTAGGAGGGAGGGCAAGTTCTTTCACGTACTCTGGGTAGAATCGAATTGGTATCCCATCAGGTCCAGTGGACTTTCCTCTGTTGAGTGATTTCAGTTGCTTTTCTATTCCTTGGGCACTTTTTTCGACGTCAGCCATTTTTTCGTTCGTGCGAGGATTTAGAAAAGGAACTGCAGTGCGGTCTTTCTTTGTGAAACAGCTTTGGAAAAAGATGTTTAGTATTTCAGCTTTACCCGTGTCATCTTGCGTTGTGAGTATGGAGTTCTCACTTCGCTCGGTAGTGCCAAGCGTTATCTGTGGGACGTGCAGCTCATGCATTCCGGTGTTAGTGACCCGGCGTCACTTAACGAGCTGCTAACTGTTGCACGCTGTCAGCCCCGATGCGCAGCCGGCGAGGAAGGCAGGCGGCGGGTCGGTAACGAGTGGTGAAACGTTTTGGGGGTCCCGGGCGGCGGTGACGGAGGTCGGGAAGTGGCGACAAGTGTCCGCCGTAACGAGGTGGCCGCCAAGACGTGACCGGACTCTGGCCGCCGCCGCCGAGCTGCGACCGGGCCGGCACGCCCGCTGCCAGCCGCCCGCTGCCAGCCGCCCGCTGTCGCCGCTGCGAGGCTAGCCGCACGGCTGCACTAGGAAGCGCGGATGCCTCTAGGGCGGCAACCGGCTGGCTGTCCGCACTCCAGCCACGTGGGTAGGCATAGTCACAGTGCATCTCTTCACGACTCTCAGGAAAGGATAGTTCTTGCAGAGGGGCAAAAGGGGCAAGGGGGCCTTATAAGAAATATCCCCCTCTCTGCTTCTTAAAAAAGCCGTTTCACGAAAGTACGACCGTATCGCCGTATACATATACACTTCACAATATACGGCGTAGCGATGGTAGAGGGTACATAATGCACTCATAACAGTGTTATTGTCACCTCATATCGCCCCTCGCTCTTCTATTCGCAAATCCTTCTGTCTGAGCGCCACTTTCGCATGTTTTAGTGTGTTTGCAACTACACGAGATGTACGGTGGCATAAGCAGTATGTTTTTGACTCGTTTCGCGGTTCTGATTCTCGGAATTTTGGGAGTAAGGATGTATGTGATGCATGACATCTATCTTGCAGCGTTTCAAATGGCTCTGAGCACTATGGGACTTAACAGCTGTGGTCATCAGTCCCCCAGAACTTAGAACTACTTAAACCTAACTAACCTAAGGACATCACACACATCCAGCCCGAGGCAGGATTCGAACCTGCGACCGTAGCAGTCGCGCGGTTCCGGACTGCGCGCCTAGAACCGCGAGACCACCGCGGCCGGCTCTTGTAGCGTTTCTGATTGTATACTGACGGAAAAAAATCGCGACAACAACTACAATTAATATAAGGTAATGAAATTTTTGGAGTGCGTTTGTCTATGTAACATATTTAAGTGGATAGCATTGCAATATCACAGGTAATTTAAGCGCGAGATCAGCCAATGCAAATGTGAATTGCTGGTACATTAATAACCGGTTTACTCACCTCAGTGTTGAATGCAAGCATGCAGTCGTGCATGCGTTGTGTTTTACGCTGACGCTGAAAAAGACGAGCCTATCCTTGGCCCGAGGTGGTGAAGTTTAGACACAATTTGTCATTCCTGCGATTCCTGTAAAAGAGAGAAAGATATAATACCACTCTTGATGATTGGTCCTAGCTGATGTAACCTGGAAAAGAGAAAGACACACGTGTTTTACACGTGCTGGATGTAGTTTGTAGGATAGAGTTGCATGCATTTTTACAGTTGGCCGGTCAATATACGGACGGTTAATGCTGGTTGCGGATGACGCCGGAGTTGTCCGATGATGTCGCATACGCACTCTATTGAAGACAGGTGTGGACGATCGAGCATGCCAGGGCAACATGTCGACACTTTGTACAGCATGATGGGTTACAATAGCGGTAAGTGGGCGAGCGTTTTCCTGTTGACAGAAACCCTTGTGATGCTGCTCACGAATGGCAGCACAACAGCGCTAATCACCAGTTTAACGTACAAATTTGCAGTCAAAATGCGTGGGATACCTACACGAGTGCTCCTGCTGTCATAAAACATCGCACCCCAGATCATAACTCCAGGTGTATGTCCAGTGTGCCTAACATGCGCACAGGTTGGTTGCAGGCCCTGAACCTGCCTTCTTTTAACCAACAAATGGCCGTCATTGACAACGAAGCAGGACCAGCTCTTATCAGAAAACGCAACACACCTGCTCCAATGATCTCTCGCTGAGATCACCGTCCTTGAAGTAAGTGATTTTTGTCGCTATAGTGCCCATTCTGCTCAAAATTCTGCTGCAGATGTAGTACGATATGTCAAACCATAAGCCAAACACGATGGTCTTTCCTCTCGGTGCCCTGTCTTCTTGCGGTCGTCATTCCCATGAGCACCGCTGCCAGCAGTCATATTCAGTGGCTACTTTCCTGTCAAGATTTTCTGCAATATCACAGAAGGAACATTCATCTTCTCGTAGCCATATTACATGACCTCTTTCAAACTCAGTAAGGTGCTGATAATGGCTTTTTTGTCGCCTTATGGCATTCTTGAGTAACATTCGCCAGTATGAAACCATAAAGAAGACCAAAACTGAAGGCAAGTTCTTCAGTGAAGTTGAACACTCAGGTCTGAAAGCAGTTTATTACTCACACCAATGTACAGCCAGGACAGAACAGATCTCCTGGGCGGAGAGTCCGGCTATTTATAGAAAACGAGTATTCCAGCATGCTGGTACTTAGACAAACATCGAATACACTACTCGCCATTATAATTGCTACATCAACAATAAATTCAGATGATAAACGGGTATTCATTGGACAAATATATTGTACTAGAACTGACATGCGATTACATTTTCAGGCAATTTGGGTGCATAGATCCTGAGAAATCAGTACCCAGAACAACCACCTCTGGGCGTAATAAAGACCTTGATACGGCTGGGCATTGAGTCAGACCGAGCTTGATGGCTTGTACAGGTACAGCTGCCCACGCAACTTCAACACCATACCGCAGTCATCAAGACTAGTGACTGGCGTATTGTGACGAGCCAGTTGCTCGGCCACCATTGGCCAGACATTTTCAGTTGGTGAGAGATCTGGAGAATGTGCTGGCCAAGGCAGCAGTCGAACATTTTCTGTATCCAGAAAGGCCCGTACAGGACCTGCAACATGCGGTCGTGCATTATCCGGCCGAAATGTAGGGTTGCGCAGGGATCGAATTAAGGGTAGAGCCACGGGTCGTAACATATCTGAAATGTAACGTCCACTGCTCAAAGTGACGTCAATGCGAACAAGAGGTGACCGAGACGTGTAACCAGCGGCACCCCATACCATCACGCCGGGTGATACGCCAGTATGGCGATGACGAATACACGCTTCCAATGTGTGTTCACCGCGATGTCGCCAAACACGGATGCGACCATCGTGATGCTGTAAACAGAACCTGGATTCATCCGAAAAAATGACGTTTTGCCATTCGTGCACCCAGGTTCGTCGTTGAGTACACCATCGCAGGCGCTCCTGTCTGTGATGCAGCGTCAAGGGTAACCGCAGCCATGGTCTCCGAGCTCATAGTCCATGCTGATGCAAACGTCGTCGAAATGTTCGTGCAGATGGTTGTTGTCTTGCAAACGTCCCCATCTGTTGACTCAGGGATCGATACGTGGCTGCACGATCCGTTACAGCCATGCGGATAAGATGCCTGTCATCTCGACTGCTAGTGATACGAGGCCGTTGGAATCCAGCACGGCGCCCCGTATTACCCTCCTGAACCCATGGATTTCATATTCTGCTAACAGTCATTGGATCTCGACCAACGCGAGCAGCAATGTCGCGATACGATAAACCGCAATCGCGATAGGCTTCAATCTGACTTTTATCAAAGTGGGAAACGTGATGGTACGCATTTCTCCTCCTTACACGAGGCATCACAACAATGTTTCACCAGGCAACGCCGGTCAACTGCTGTTTGTGTATGAGAAATCGGTCGGAAACTTTCCTCATGTCAGCACGTTGTAGGTGTCGCCACCGGCGCCAACCTTGTATGAATGCTCTGAAAAGCTAATCATTTGCATATTACAGCATCTTCTTCCTGTCGGTTTAATTTCGCGTCTGTAGCTCGTCATCTTCGTGGTGTAGCAATTTTAATGGCCAGTAGTGTATTTCAGAGCACAAACATAAGATTTTTCATAACCTTCCAGAAATGATAGATACTAAATAACAAACAACTGCTGGCAGCCAGGTTTCAAAAAATGGCAGCCAGCGACGCTTACCACTACACCAGTCTTCATGTAACAGAATTCAATTGTCGTCGAAATGTTTTTAAAGGTACCTTGTGTTTTCATCCTGATTACTCGAGAAAAAATTGTGATTGCACTACAAAAGGGGTCAGATCACGCTGATTGAGGCTGTTGCCTCACAATGTCCTTAGAGTAGGGCTAAAGCTTTTGAGGTATGTGAGCAGTGTAGAACGTCGTCCTGTTCCTTTTCGCTCTGCGATCTGTCGTCTTAGACCGCGAAATGTATGAGAATCAACGCCCAGAGAGAAGGGGAAGGAATAAGAAAATTGAGTCTTTGACTACTTACAATGCTTTTGAATTTGTATTGCTACACGCTCTTGAATGCCATCTGTTGGTCGCAATCTTTCGCAGAGTTCATCATTGAGTTGAGATGAGTCCGGCGTTGAATATTGGACATATCGTCTGTTCTGGGTTTTCCATAAAAATTTCAGTGTGAATAATTTTATTGAGTGTTGTGACAGACATTCATTTTGACTTATGGATTTCCCACCTCTCCCAGAAACAAATGGCGGAAAAAGTCGCTCACTGTGTGTTGGACAGCTGAACTGGGAATATCTCATGACAATAGGCTAATATACCAACAATCTCATTCTATTAAACAATTGAAGGTAATTGAATAAAGGTAATTGAATACTGTTTCAACAATTTTCAGGAGACAAGGCAGTGAGGAGTATCGTTTATTCAGCCACTTTTAAGGGCATGGATTTCACACAGTTTATTTATTTACTTCGAAAGATCACAATACAGCTAGAAATTAACAATCTCTGTTGGCTCAGCATGGCCAAGTGATATCAACTGGTTAAGTAATTGTCAATGTCAATAAAATTCACCAACAGCCATGTACTTTAAGACATTATTTTATTTTATTGTGAAGGCTACCAGTTCCACCATTTTATTATGCCATCTTCAGGCCCCATACACATCTATCCAAATAACAACTTGTTGTATGGCGCCACAAATCACTGGATATAATGAATCACTGGATATCATTAATTCAATCGTTATACAATTGCTTCATTTGAAGATGTGATAGCAATTCATGTTTTTGAATGAAGCAATTTTACAATGATTGAATTCGCGATCTCTAGTGATTTATGGCGTTATACGACAAGTTCGTTTATTTGGATAGATGCTTATGGGCCTGAAGATGGCATAATGATATGCTGAAACTCGTATCCTTCACAATAAAATAAAATAATATCTTAAAGTACATGGTGAATTTTATTGACTTTGACAATGAAATTGACAATGTCACACAAGTGGTGTTGAAAAACTGAAATTAAATAAATAAATATCCCTGTAACTCCAAATAGGACGCTCACCACTTTTCGAGTTCTAGTTGCTTGTTCGAAGGTACATGTCAGAGAGAGAAAAATTTCTGAGTCCTATAGCGGCTGTGGTGTTCATCACTTTTGTCTTACTTTATATTTGCATCTGGAATCAGAAATGATAAGGCTCTTTTTATTTTCTTTACTTTTCAAAGCACGCTGGTGCGTAAGCACAGACGGGAAAAATCAGAAAAATTAACTATCTTAAAGTACATGACAATATTTCGGAACCCACAACAGATCGTGAAAAAAACCGGGAATTCGAAGCACTGTTGTACAGACGAGAAAAACGGCTGAAATTTTTGGTGAATTTTCAATGTCCTGCAACTGCTTGTCTGGAGATACTCTAAAGTCACGGTGATGGGTGGAGACAGCACCTGACCGAACCAGAGGAGAGTGGCCTGTCTGGATTTGTCTCTGAACAAAAAAGAAGACATCACGTAGCTCTCAAACGTCATGACTTTCTGTAGATACCTTGCCCCTGTCTTGTCTGAACTCTGCATCCTGCATATGGATATCGAATATCAGACACTCATACATATACCACATAGACAGAAACCCACAAAGGACATCTGATGACTTTCTGACAACATGCAACTTTCTGTGAATGGATCATTCTGACTATTTATTACTGAATTTAATCGCTAAAGCTCTGCTACTGCTGTGGGGGGACACTCTGCCACTTTCTGCAGATTGACAAATTACTAGATTCAGTGGAAAACTATTTTGCACAAATCGAAAAACATAACATCAGTCAAACTGCACTGACAGTTAAACCCTGCAAAAGAGGTACAGAGATCATAAAATACAGAAACTACCGTCAAAGACATCGTCAATTACACTGCTCTGCTACTATCGAGGAAGTCTAAAATTTTTGGTGTGAAACCGATCTCCAACCATGCTTCATCACCACAAACGATTGTACCACCATACCATTTCGTTGAAGTTAACAAGATGCGAATTCTGCACCATAAAAAATCATCACTTATGCATCCTGCATATGGATATCGAATATCAGACACTCATACATATACCACATAAACAGATACATCCGAAAAAAACATAAGCACGTGCGCTGTATATATTCGCGGCACTAGGTATCCCCCGCAAGGTGAGCCGGTCGTGTATCATGGCCAGTGGTCATGAGGCAACTGTCCCCCAGCACGCTGGCCTGATGTACGATCAGAGCGGCCACCAAGCACACCGATCACTCTCCAGATTGGTGTACAAAGGTTGGGCTGATTTCCCCAGCATAAGGTGTCTGCTAACGGTAATGTTTCCGGTCTGGCCTGCTCGCAGCCGTGGTTTCTGCAGTGAGTTGCAATCATCTCCAGACTCTGGGATTACAAGAACATTTAGTTTCTGAGCACTGTCGATCAGAAATGCTTCGTAAATTGCGAATTAATTTACCGATCTCGAAACCGAAAGCTGCACTATCCAATTTTACAACCCAGAAAAGACGTATTTATGACACTTTTATCCTGAAATCATTTCCGGAATTCCATGTATTTTCACATGGTTTGCCGGAATATCAAATCACTTACGCAATTATGTTTGATATCAACCACAAAGCAGTATACTACCAATCACTTGCACAGTATAATTTCAAAGATAAAGAGTAGAAATTATATCTCCAGAAACCCGAACCTCCAGGGAGGTCTTTATGTGGGATGTGATGCAAACCACTGACTTATCATGGCTGTGAAGAACTTTACATGAAAACTGGAAAAATGGGGAAGCTGGTAGTTCCACTCGTATTTTTTTAACGAATACTGATGTCAGTGATATAACAGATTCCAGATCATCCTTGTACTTTACAAACTCAAATAAGGCTTTAATACTTATAATCGTATGTTTTTTTAATGTCTTGAGAAACAGCAAATGTCTCTTCCACCTGTTTTTCACCACCTAGATGCAAACAGCACATCACAATCGATGTTGTCTCAACCAAAGAAAGACGGGAAATGTGTAGAACGGCATTACAAGCAGTAAACCGTTCAATTTACATGGGAGGCATTAATTGTCCAGTGAAAACACTCGCCATATTGAATCCTCTCAAATCTCCACATAAAAATCAGAGGATACTTTCCTCAACACAATCATGAAGTCTGCCCAACATGTACTGAGTATTAGTTCGCTATTCATCCACCTAGTGGGCGACGTGGTTGTGTCAGCTGGCTGCGTTGTTGTAGCCTTGCTGTATAATTCAGGCGACTCAGCGATGGCTCCTACTTAAGCCAGAAATGTCAATTCGTTTTGGCAACCGACTATCTCCGCCACGTGCCCCACATGCCGCCGGTGTCGTCCTAGGAAACCAGACATATATTTACCACTGTAATTACAATTAAATATTACGATTGCAGACAAAATCTAATGACATACAACAATGAGAAAGTACCGGAAATACCTCCTCTTGACGCCTGTGACTCCTCAACACATGCACAGATGCAAACATAAAGAAAACAGAGCAAATACACTGCAACTCTAGAATATGTACTTCGAAGTGACTGGATGCATTCGAATGCAACGTTGTACTAGACTGTCCAACTAATCCCTTACACAAGAATGATACTCACGAACGACTCTGTTATAGTTTTCAAGGTCGTCTTATCCAAAATGCATGCATGTGGATCATTGGGAAGAGGGGAAGTAGGATCTTTTAGTAGGTTGACGTAAAAGACGCGCAAATATTCTCGTAGAAAATCAAATAGCTCATGGGTATGTCAGCAATAAGACCACATACATATGGAAAACTGTGTAAAAAAATATGAAAAATTACATAAAACCGGTAAAATCTGAGGAAAGCCTGGTATAATCGCGAAAAAGTGATGTGAAATAAGTAAAATGGAAGAGAATGCCATGAAATACACTCCTGGAAATTGAAATAAGAACACCGTGAATTCATTGTCCCAGGAAGGGGAAACTTTATTGACACATTCCTGGGGTCAGATGCATCACATGATCACACTGACAGAACCACAGGCACATAGACACAGGCAACAGAGCATGCACAATGTCGGCACTAGTACAGTGTATATCCACCTTTCGCAGCAATGCAGGCTGCTATTCTCCCATGGAGACGATCGTAGAGATGCTGGATGTAGTCCTGTGGAACGGCTTGCCATGCCATTTCCACCTGGCGCCTCAGTTGGACCAGCGTTCGTGCTGGACGTGCAGACCGCGTGAGACGACGCTTCATCCAGTCCCAAACATGCTCAATGGGGGACAGATCCGGAGATCTTGCTGGCCAGGGTAGTTGACTTACACCTTCTAGAGCACGTTGGGTGGCACGGGATACATGCGGACGTGCATTGTCCTGTTGGAACAGCAAGTTCCCTTGCCGGTCTAGGAATGGTAGAACGATGGGTTCGATGACGGTTTGGATGTACCGTGCACTATTTAGTGTCCCCTCGACGATCACCAGTGGTGTACGGCCAGTGTAGGAGATCGCTCCCCACACCATGATGCCGGGTGTTGGCCCTGTGTGCCTCGGTCGTATGCAGTCCTGATTGTGGCGCTCACCTCACGGCGCCAAACACGCATACGACCATCATTGGCACCAAGGCAGAAGCGACTCTCATCGCTGAAGACGACACGTCTCCATTCGTCCCTCCATTCACGCCTGTCGCGACACCACTGGAGGCGGGCTGCACGATGTTGGGGCGTGAGCGGAAGACGGCCTAACGGTGTGCGGGACCGTAGCCCAGCTTCAAGGAGACGGTTGCGAATGGTCCTCGCCGATACCCCAGGAGCAACAGTGTCCCTAATTTGCTGGGATGTGGAGGTGCGGTCCCCTACGGCACTGCGTAGGATCCTACGGTCTTGGCGTGCATCCGTGCGTCGCTGCGGTCCGGTCCCAGGTCGACGGGCACGTGCACCTTCCGCCGACCACTGGCGACAACATCGATGTACTGTGGAGACCTCACGCCCCACGTGTTGAGCAATTCGGCGGTACGTCCACCCGGCCTCCCGCATGCCCACTATACGCCCTCGCTCAAAGTCCGTCAACTGCACATACGGTTCACGTCCACGCTGTCGCGGCATGCTACCAGTGTTAAAGACTGCGATGGAGCTCCGTATGCCACGGCAAACTGGCTGACACTGACGGCGGCGGTGCACAAATGCTGCGCAGCTAGCGCCATTCGACGGCCAACACCGCGGTTCCTGGTGTGTCCGCTGTGCCGTGCGTGTGATCATTGCTTGTACAGCCCTCTCGCAGTGTCCGGAGCAAGTATGGTGGGTCTGACACACCGGTGTCAATGTGTTCTTTTTTCCATTTCCAGGAGTGTATGTAAAATCCCGTAGACCTATCAAAATTACAGATACTGACAGAGAATACTCAAAATTTAAGAAAAAATACTGCAAAATATTATTGACCGAAGTCATTTAAATTGCGTTTTCTGGAGGAGAGAGGACTGATGATGATTTTGTAGACCATAGAAAACATTGAACTTACAACGACATCAGGAGACAAGAAGAATCGCATTCCAGTGAAGAGTGTTGCAGCCCACGCCCTCGTCGATGGACCCTGTGTATTTCTGCCAAGTGTAACCTCCCCGTGAAAATTTCTAATGACAATGCTAATGAAAACGTGTGCTTTATGTGGTCTTCCCACAAAACTGAATAATAAAAATGTGAGCCAAGCGTACCCTGCTTGCAAAATTGAAGAATAATAATGACCCAAATGTAAACTCCCCACAGTAATAAAACTCAATGATAATAAAAATGTGCAAAAATGTTAAGTCCCCTCAAAATTAACGCTAAAATGAACCTGATAAATTTTATAAGGGCAGCTGCGCTGACCTTCGGCCCTGTGCAATAATTAATCCTGAACAACAAAAAACCAAAATTCTTACATCAGTAAACTCCATCAATATCTGCTCTTGTTTTTCGGCACAGCTCCGTGCAATGCTGGCCCATGTTTAATTTTGATTCTTTGAGGAAATGCATAGGAAATATTCTTTGAATTAAAAATGAATGCTTTTTCTTCAAAAGAGTGGAAAAATTCTTTAAATTGAAATGATTACTTTTCTTTAAAAGATTTACTTTATAAAAAATTATTATTGGGGCAATTCTTGAACAAATTAATTACAATTAACATGTTATTAGCTAAGCGCAATGCTGCTTCATTACCTTCGATAACAATATACCTCGTCCAGAACCAGGACCAGAGACCCATGTCGACGCCCGCCGACTCCTCACACACAACTACCGACTGACTACTACTGCAGACAGAGTGCAACTCGCAACTGAACTCGACTACTACTGTCGTCTCGTGCGGTCAAGCGCAGACTAGCGACGATAAATAACTCTCTGGTCAGAGATTCTCTCATGGCTCGCCATCGCTGGTACTGAATACATACGTGTTTCAAGGTAAAGGATGATGTTTGAAATGAAATAAGAAAGGACAGAAAAACCTTTCGAATTAGGCAGCTGAATCTGCTTTTTGAGATCTCCCAGCTAACAATGCTGTACTAGTCTACCTTTCTTTATTTAAATACACTCCTGGAAATGGAAAAAAGAACACACTGACACCGGTGTGTCAGACCCACCATACTTGCTCCGGACACTGCGAGAGGGCTGTACAAGCAATGATCACACGCACGGCACAGCGGACACACCAGGAACCGCGGTGTTGGCCGTCGAATGGCGCTAGCTGCGCAGCATTTGTGCACCGCCGCCGTCAGTGTCAGCCAGTTTGCCGTGGCATACGGAGCTCCATCGCAGTCTTTAACACTGGTAGCATGCCGCGACAGCGTGGACGTGAACCGTATGTGCAGTTGACGGACTTTGAGCGAGGGCGTATAGTGGGCATGCGGGAGGCCGGGTGGACGTACCGCCGAATTGCTCAACACGTGGGGCGTGAGGTCTCCACAGTACATCGATGTTGTCGCCAGTGGTCGGCGGAAGGTGCACGTGCCCGTCGACCTGGGACCGGACCGCAGCGATGCAGGGATGCACGGCAAGACCGTAGGATCCTACGCAGTGCCGTAGGGGACCACACCACCACTTCCCAGCAAATTAGGGACACTGTTGCTCCTGGGGTATCGGCGAGGACCATTCGCAACCGTCTCCATGAAGCTGGGCTACGGTCCCGCACACCGTTAGACCGTCTTCCGCTCACGCCCCAATATCGTGCAGCCCGCCTCCAGTGGTGTCGCGACAGGCGTGAATGGAGGGACGAATGGAGACGTGTCGTCTTCAGCGATGAGAGTCGCTTCTGCCTTGGTGTCAATGATGGTCGTATGCGTTTTTGGCGCCGTGCAGGTGAGCGCCACAATCAGGACTGCATATGACCGAGGCACACAGGGCCAACACCTGGCATCATGGTGTGGGGAGCGATCTCCTACACTGGCCGTACACCACTGGTGATCGTCGAGGGGACACTGAATAGTGCACGGTACATCCAAACCGTCATCGAACCCATCGTTCTACCATTCCTAGACCGGCAAGGGAACTTGCTGTTCCAACAGGACAATGCACGTCCGCATGTATCCCGTGCCACCCAACGTGCTCTACCCTGGCCAGCAAGATCTCCGGATCTGTCCCCCATTGAGCATGTTTGGGACTGGATGAAGCGTCGTCTCATGCGGTCTGCACGTCCAGCACGAACGCTGGTCCAACTGAGGCGCCAGGTGGAAATGGCATGGCAAGCCGTTCCAAAGGACTACATCCAGCATCTCTACGATCGTCTCCATGGGAGAATAGCAGCCTGCATTGCTGCGAAAGGTGGATGTACACTGTACTAGTGCCGACATTGTGCATGCTCTGTTGCCTGTGTCTATGTGCCTGTGGTTCTGTCAGTGTGATCATGTGATGTATCTGACCCCAGGAATGTGTCAATAAAGTTTCCCCTTCCTGGGACAATGAATTCACGGTGTTCTTATTTCAATTTCCAGGAGTGTATTATAATTTATTACTCCATCAACACTCACAAAGAAAGTATGTGGAGATTAAATTATGTTGACCTTAACAAATATAGTAACAAGCAACGAAACGTATGTTTGAATATTTTCTCTCGTTTAAATAACGTGCATTTGATAAGCGGCTGATCAAAATCGCCCATGTGCAAGTTTACTGATGTCTCACATTAATCTTTTATCCTGCACAAACATCAACCGTGAAAAGCGTGTTAGTGTTAAACACAGCGCAAGTGAGTTGCACAGTTTTACGCTCGTCCCTCTCTGCTCGTGCGTGCGTCCGTCTGACGTGTGCGGCCGGGCGAGAGTTTGCGGTGACAGTTTGTAGTGCGGTCCCCTAATAGCGTTGCGGCAGCGTCTCTGATATTGGGGAACTTGAGTCAATATTAATGCTGCGCGCTGACAGCCAATATATATCGCAGTCAAATATCAGCGGCAGCAGCAGCACGCCACGCCGGGCAAAGCAGCGACCGGCATAATGAGCCGGCGTTTACGTTCACATGGCGTGGCTGGCGAACGTGCGGCACCGCATGGCCATATTGCGTGACAACATATTGCGGCTCACGAGTCACGTGGCTCTGATGACCTTACGAGGTTGCTGGAGCCATATTACGACAATTAACCGTGTATGCTCTGGTATATCATATATCGTGGAAATAGTAGTAATTCTCGAGAATTTAGGCACAATAAGGAAATTCGTTGTCAATACTTAGAAATTTGAGAGAATGTGATAGACAGAAGAATGCTGAAAATTAGGTGGACTGATAAGGTACCGTAAGGAAAGAGTACGATCTGGCAAGAAGAAGGGACAGGATGGTAGAACATCAGTTAAGACAGGGAATAATTTCCATGATACTAGAGGGAGCTGTAGAGGGTAAAAACTGTAGAGGGAAACAAAGACTGGAATACCTTCAGAAAATGATCGAGGATTTAGGTTGCAAGTGGTACTCTGAAGTTGGCACAAGAGAGGTGTTCGTGCTGAGCTGCATCAAACCAGTCAGAAGACTAATGACACAGAAAAAGTGATAAACGGGATCCACCTTCTAGCAAAAGACAATTATATGTTTTTCTTCAAAACATGTTTCCCCACACTTGAATTCCAGACTTCATGTAATTCTGATGTTATCATGGTTAAAATATAGGGAGCGAGAATATAGCTGCAACTAGTAAAGAAACCAGTCACGAAAGAAGGCAGTAATGCAGAAGAACTGAGACATTGTTGAAGCTTACCTGCTTCTCTGACGGTAAACTGAACAAGCAGTAAAGAAATCAGAGGAGAAATTTAGGCAGGAAACAAATTTTGGAGATAAGAAACAAAACATTCAAGAGTTGCCAGTGGCATGGCAGTTCTGTTACAGACTGTTGTAGAGAAGACCAGTTGAAGGGAATGGATAGTTTATTGTATGCGTTAGAGTTTTTTGGTTGAGTTGTTTTCATTTTGTGTACAAAATGAAGTGTCTTGGAAAGAGGGTGTAAAAGGAATGTGAACAAAAGGAAAACAAAGATACGAGTGACGTTCAGTAAACAGTGCAACACATTTCTCCGCCAATTTCGGTTGACAAAATGAGTAATTTGTTGTGGGACATCGTGGGAAATTCCTCCTTCGGCTATTATAGTTTCATGAAGTTCCGGTATGTGTCAACGCTATACGTAGCCTTCAAAAAGGCGTCTGTAACCACAACAACAACAGCCAGAAGTGTAGGGAATAAAATCGTGTATTGGAATCCTGAATAAAACGAACTTACTTTCAGAAAAATGTGTGTTGCATTAGTTATTGACTGCTTCTCGTAATAAATTTTTTTTCCAGTTAACGTAGGAGATGCTGTAAAAATCAGACTGGAAAATGAGACACTGGAAGTAGTAGATGAGTTCTACTATTCACACAGTAAAATAACTGACGTCGGGTGAAGTCATAAGGAGTTAACAGGTAAATTACTATTAGAAACAAAGCAGTGGGTTCTTCTACAACCGCCGACCGCGGTGGCCACGCGGTTCTAGGCGCTGCAGTCCGGAACCGCGCGACTGCTACGTCGCAGGTTCGAATCCTGCCTCGGGCATGGATGTGTGTGATGTCCTTAGGTTAGTTAGGTTTAAGTGGTTCTAAGTTCTAGGGGACTGATAACCTCAGACGTTAAGTCCCATAGCGCTCAGAGCCATTTTTTTCTACAACCAGTCATGACATTCTTTTATTCTTATTTTACACAATGCGTTTCGGGACATGGTCCCGATTTTCAAGTGCGATTTCCGTGTGTACTGTGGCATTTTTACGTAATGTTTCCTATGAGTGAGGTTGTTTTGTTGACATTACTGCGATATACAAAACAAGTACAGTTTTTAGTTAGTTATCATTTTTTATATGTGAGTGACTAAAAATTGTGCGTTGTTTAGATATTGCAGTGAAGTCAACTAACAAACCAGAACCTCACACATCAGCAACATTACGTAAAAATGGCGTAATTCACAGAGAAAACGTACTTAAAAACGGGAATCACGTTCCTAAACTCGTCGTGTAAAATATAATGGTACCTGGTAACAGAAAAGCTATTTTTAACAAAACTCGTTGTTTTCACAGTCGCAGTCTTTCACAAACCTATTTATAACAACGAAAAACGTTTCTAAAAACAGAGATATTCTAAAATAGAATATAAATCAGAATGTTACGAAATTTGTAGCGAAAATCTTTGTTTGAAATACAGCCAACCTTATGTGGAAACGAAATGTGAGCAATATAAAGTGGTTCCAAGAAGATAATAGAAGCTACAGACGAACGCCGAAGATTAGATGGTTGCATGGGATTATAAATAAGGAGCTACGTAACCGAAATTAGAAGAAAAAATCTTTGTGGAAAAACTAGACTACAATAAGGCTAGGTTAACTGGACGTGTCCAAAGACATCAATAATTATTAATTTCTTTCTGGAGGGAAGATGGCGGGGGCAAAAACTGCGGAAGGAGACCAAGACCTGAACTCAGTAAACAGACTTAAATTAACATACAGCTCAGTAGTTACACAGGTCAGAAAATAATTGTACACGATAGGGTAGTGTGGATAGCGGTCAGGCTGATGACTACAGCATTAAAATACACCGATAATACGGTTATATCATTGCTACTGCTTGCACAACGTTGGATTACACGCTGTTATTCACGTGAGAATAAACGTCTATTAGGCGATATGTGTCACTTTATTGTGTAATTTCAGCTCACTGTTACGGACAGTTGAAATTAATATAATATTTGTTTATTCAGTTGCATAGTTACAGAGGTGTTCATTTACTCATTGACGATGTTCTGTCGTTCTTTGCTTAACAACATGATTTTCAGGGTACTTCATTGCTGTTTATGATATTACGTTTCTGTTGACAGTTGTTTCTCAATTTTGGGTACAATCGTCAACTGCGAAACTGTATTCGGGTACGCATGTAGTTGCGTTTGTCTCTGTAGTGTCTGTGTATTTAGGAAAAAAATGAACTGATCTGTGTTTGTGAGTAAGTTTTTTGTGGAGGGGGAGGAGTGTCAACTGTGTGTTATTTAATTCATATGTCCTATCATAATCAATATTATTATTGTTATCTATTGCTCACTGTTGAAGTTATTGGCCTTCATAATTGGTTTTTGAATGTGCTACTTGTAACTATACAACCATTCCACGCAACAGTTACAGATAAATAGCAGAGGAACTTGTATTAAGTACTGTGGGTTCCCTGTTTCAGGCAGAGCTGAAGCTTGATGTCAGCGGCGCCACATACAGAACAAAGCTACCGGGCACTCAGGAGGCCAGGGCACTGATGCCAGTAGACATCAGCGAACAGCAAGGTAAAGTTCACTTGCCATGCAGGCTTGATGGAGTTAGCCTGTATTGGAGACTTGGTGCACAGCAGACCGGATTAATAGGCGGTGTGGAATGTCATCTTGGAGCTGGTAGTTGTGTTGTATCTCGTTTCTTACTGCAAACCTTAACTCATACTATACTGCAGTAGTAACATAATTGTGCCTAGAATTACTATGGTACGTACACTGAAAAGCCAAAGAAACTGGTACACCTGCCTAATATCGTGTAGGGCCCCCGGCAGCACGTAAAAGTGCCGTAACACGACATGGAATGGACTCGACTAATGTCTGAAGTAGTGCTGGAACGAACTGACACCATCAATCCTGCAGGGCTGTCCAAAAATCCGTAAGAGTACGACAGGGTGGAGATCTCTTCTGAACAGCACGTTGCAAGACACCCCAGGAGTCTGGCGAGTCTGGTGGCTAGTCGAAGGGTTTAAACTCAGAAGAGTGTTCCTGGAGACACTCTGTAGAAATTCAAAATGAGACTCCGACCTGGCAATATGTTTCCGTTCAATAACAGTCCAATTTGTGTGTTGAGAGACCCAGGCGAGGCGTAAAGCTTTGTGTCGTGCAGTCATCAAGCGTACACGAGTGGGCCTTCGGCTCCGAAAGCCCATGCGATGATGTTTCGTTGAATGGTTCGGACGCTGACGTTTGTTTATGGCCCAGCATTGAAATCTGCAGCAATTTGCGGAAAGGTTGCACTTATGTCACGTTGAACGTTTCTATTCAGTTGTTGTTGCTCCCTCTTTTGAAGGATCTTTTTCAGGCGGCAGTGATGTCGGAGATTTGATGTTTTATCAGATACCTGATATTCGCGGTACACTCGTGAAATGGTAGTACGGGAAAATTCCCACTTCATCGCAGTCTCGGAGATGCTGTGTCCCCATTTCTCGTGCGCCGAACTGCACGTTCAACCTCACTTAAATCTTGATAACCTGCCATTGTAGCAGCAGTAACCGATCTAACAACTGCGCCAGACACTGGTCGCCTTATATAGGCGTTGTCGATCGCAGCGCCGTATTCTGCCTGCGTACATACCTCTGTATTTCAATAAGTATGCCTGTAACAGTTTCTTTGGCGCTTCAGTGTATGTGTTGTCAACAGTAACGTATAAAATGCGCTGAAGTTTGAGATACGGTACTACTGTTGAGCTAAAAGTGTTAATATTGTTGTGTTAATAAAAGGTAAATGTATTTTCACTCTGGTTTTTGGAATGTTCACCCTCCTGGCGCCTCGGACACATGAATATTCACGTAATTCTCGTATTTTCAGCCGTCATCCTATGGAGTGGAGGCTGTTGCTAGCAGAGCTGGGCCGGCCGCGCGGAGTGCTAGCTTAGCGCTCCGCGACCGGCTGTGCCACGCAGTGTGGACCTCGCCTTAACAGCCGGCCATCCGTCTTGGTCTCTCTCTCTCTCTCTCTCTCTTCCTCCCTCTCCCGGGACGGACACGCGCGCACAGCTATTCAGCGCTCCTGATTGCCTCTGAATGGGCGCGGACGCACGGCCGTTCCGGCGGGCAACATTTCCCGGGGGATTAACCTCCGGCCGGGACGGCGGGGTCACCGTGACACCACCGAACGGTCGGTTAACGGCGGACAGTGAGGAATGAGGAACTATTTAAGCGGTTCCCGATTGTCGACGGAGGGGCACGGTAAATAATATTAGAGGAATGCTTTCAAGATAGCTGCGTGCCCGTGGGTCGTGCCGCCTGGGCCAACGTCCCCATTGGAGGATCGGACACGGTCGAGGCGCGAGCACCGGCAGCTGGCCGATAGCTGGCTGCTTCCTGTACACCCTGCCTGCTGCCGGCTTCGTGGAAGCTCTCCTCGATAAAAGTACAGCTTGTCACGTGGCGGAATCAGGAGGAAGCTAGGAAACCAGGTTGGTGGAAACAGTGCCACCACGGCAAGTATCGTATTGAAACGTCCCCTCAGAACAATTTATACATGACTGTGCTTAAACTGACACACAATATTTTTTTAGCGCAACGCAATCTGACTTTCAGAAATCCCTACAAAGGAATGGCCCTGACTAACATTAACCTATACGTTTCACAAATCACTTACCTCACCAAAAATCTTCGTTACTCGAACTACTGCAATACAGCGAGCGCCACTACTGCCAGCTAAATAAAAGACTCAAACTACGGAAGTCACTAACTACTGATAGGGATAGTTAGCAAATGAAAGATTTTAATAGAGAACAAACACTGTATTTACCTTAATAATCATAATATATATAGCAGTTCAATTTCAAAACTCCGCCATCTCTCTCCCCACATCCACCACTGCTGGCGGCTCACCTCCAACTGCGCAACACTACGCGCTGTTCACATCCAGCTGCCGCTGCCCAACACTACAATGGCAGACAACAATGCAAACTAGCCACAGACTGCACACAGCACAGCCAGTGATTTTTATATAGAGCGCTACGTAACGTTGCCAATAAGAAAACATAAACAGCCTACTTACATAAAGAAAACATAAACAGCCTACTTACATAAAGAAAACATAAACAGCCTACTTACATAAAGAAAACATAAACAGCCTACTTACATAAAGAAAACATAAACAGCCTACTTACAGTATTGACTATGAAGACTGCGAGCGTGTTCGGTAACATAAACTGCTCAAGTCACGTTTCTTCTGCCATCATTACTTGTGTATGATTCGTACGTTTTTGATTTGAAATCTTGTTCTCAGTACTCATTTGACATGAGGCAATCGCCTCGCACTTGTGTCACTGGGGTGACAGTAAGATTGCGTTATCAGTGCTGTTCAGTATTAGGCTGTGTGTCTCCAATCGTGACCGTGCGGTTTGTGTATGCTGTACAGAAAGACAACATGCCTCGAAGGGTCATTTCGAGCTCAGACTGAGCGTGTATTGTCACTCGACAGGTAGAAAGACTGTAAAAGCATGACAGGATACTGCATCGCTATTGTGAGGCGCAAAAGATTGAGGAGGTTCCTCGTAGTGGTCTTTCGTCACCAAAAATGACAGCTGATGAACGAAAAAGTATGTCCGTCGTGGTGGGTTAAGTAAAAGTTCGACTTGCAACGAACACATTGGCTATTACCACACTATACAATCAAACTGCATCATGGCCGTCAACAACAGAATGTATAAACCTTCCTCGCAGAACCCCGTTCCGCACCCTCTCCCTGTCATCACATTCGGCAGATACAGAGGGTGCATTCACTACACGAATACAGCGTTACAACACATAGGATGGAGCAGTACGGTACTGCATATTACCCAGCAACACATTTAGATTTCACAGATTTCTAAATATGCCTAGGAACAGTGTGCTGTACCTTTGGGATAATGTACCTAGGAGGACATGATGACATTTTGCCGATACTTCAGTCTAGTGACCACGTGAAGGAATGCCACTAGAGACCTACATAAGAAGTTTCTGCCATTTCTTAGTTTTTATTGGTGCTACTCTTGAAAATATGTTGTCTTTAGTATTTGTAAATATTTTGACTTCTGCACATTTAAGTGTTGTGTAATACACTGACGGAGTTGTACGACATAAACGAAAGTTGGTAGGGGTGTTTCTACATCTGGAAAATCAAGTCTATCAAATTTCGCGCCAGGACGCAAATCAGGTTCGGGTTAGATACACGCTGTACCGGTCGTGAGTGTTATTTAGCTTTGAGATTGGACGTGGTGAGTTGATGTTAGTCGAGAATGCCTTTAACGCGACAAAGGCGCCATTATCAACACCTCATCGAGTTTGAAAGAGGTCGTGTAATACGGCTACGATAAACTGGATGTTCCTTCTGCGATATTCCAGAGACTTGGCAGGAATTTAGGCAGACCGGGCTTCGGAGGGCCAATTGGCACTACCGAGAGCGGAGACCATCGTGTTCGGCGTATGGCTTTTGCGCATCGTACTGCGTCTGCAGGAGTAATGTGAGCAGCAATCGGTACTACAGCAGACAGAAGGCACTCAAAAATAGTTCAAATGGCTCTAGGCACTATGGAACTTAACATCTGACGTCATCAGTCCCCTAGAACTTTGAACTACTTAAACCTAACTGACCTAGGGACAGCACACACATCCATGCCAAAGGCAGGATTCGAACCTGCGACCGAAGCAGCAGCGCGGTTCCGGACTGAAGCGTCTAGAACCGCTCGGCCACAGCGGCCGGCAAAAGGCACTCAGCTGCTTCAGAAAACGAACAATTGGTGCAAAGAAAATAAACTAAAAGTAGGATCCAACAAAACTATATTTTTACTGTTCAGAGGGACACTACAGGGGAACCCAGTTCTAAAATCAGACAATACTAGCGTACAGAGAAACAAGCCACACGTTACCTTGGACTGCATCTTGACGAAAGACAGTCTTTCAAGTATCATATCAAACTAACAATCGACAAAGCCTCCAAAATTATGCACGAATTAGCAAGACTCAACACCACTCAGTACAAATTACCTATTAAGACGGTAAGGACCTACGACATTGGGATATTTGAATCCAGCGCATGCTTCGCCGCAAGTGCTTTGGCCCACGACTGAACAGACAGACTAACAAGACAATTACAAGACGCGGTCAACGTAGTGTACTCCTGGAAATGAGCAGAGTCTTCAATCCCATATCACTAGAGGCACTTTGCGTTCTAACTGGGACCTGCCCTGTAGACATAACAATACGTTATAGAGCTGCACTTTACTGTTTTAACAGGAGCAGGTTCGATAAAGTCACCGAAATTACAGGAGCCAACATTATAAACAAAACAACAACGAAACAATGGCGGTTTCAAACATGGCAGAGTGTGTGGGATGCATCCGACAATGGTCGCCGAGTACACTGATATACGCCAAAGATTACAACTTAAACATGTCGACCCAAGGCATGGTATGGTCCACTTCCTGACAGGCCACGGGCCGCACCCGGTACACTTAAGCCGCATGGGACTAACTAATGATGAAATATACATTTGCGGAGAAACTGGGAAACCAGAACATGTCACGCTGCTATGTAACTTGCTAGCACACGTGAGACATATACAGAACGACGCTGATATCGCCAGAATAATACGCAATCCGGACGGTTGGAAAACAAGAAATAGCGTAGCCAATATTGTATCACACGCACTGCATGAAGAACACAAACACCAAAACCAATGTGGAAGGACGCGTAGACAACACAAACAAAACAACAAACCACATGGGAGGACACATGCACAACCACAGATTCCGAAATCCAGGAAGGAACCAACACACTATGAGAACATGACTCAGAAGGGATCAACTCGTAAGGGAACCAAACGAACAACACATTACATTGCATGCCATAATACAGTCACAAACAACACAACAGGCAGTAACAATCATCTAATAAACAAACACTGACACAACATACTAAGACTCTAGTAATAAGGTACAGTCACTTGGAAGGAGAAGGCTCGAAGAACTTTTATTCCGAGGCTCCACCTCCCCAACGATACATTGCATATTGTTTAAAGTAGACTGCACACAATGTAATGTACTATGAGTCTTATTATGTGTAGACAGAAGTATATTCTCGTATTTATGTAAAGCTGCAATCAATGAATTTTACATACAAAATTTGTTTTATTTATGAAATATGTATAAAACTAAAAATGAAACATATTAAGTTTTTTAAGAAATACAGCATTCAAGTAGCAGTGAACTACATTCTGTTTCTGCTAACACATTTACAACCATAAGTGTATTCCTCATGTAAAGCAAAAATTCATGTATTCCATGTAGCAAATGCTCAATCAATATTTAATATGTATAATACTAGGTATGTTTATCTAAGGTATCACATAGCATATATGACAACTACCAACAATAAGGCAAACAAACAACTACTGAATATCATGTAATGTCCTCACATGCAACATTCCAAGTAATATATCAGTACACACGAACACGATAGACATAAATAAACACAAACCATTTCAGATGACAACAGCTCGACCTTCTATCAAAACTGCTCTCCTGAAATAGGTAGAAATAGGCTATTATCAACTAACAAGCTACTTAGACTATATTACACATAGAAATACAGTGTATCACTTCCCTCTACATACTGCAACTTATTTTCACCACACTAGATTATATTACACTTTTTTTCTTTGACGTTTGTATTGTATAAATTATTGTCTCATCAACCATGCAGAAACCAATTACATAGAAGCACTTTAACTATTGTTAAGCATTCAATTCTCTGTAACTTTAGAGAAATTTTTATATTTTGTGGTCTTTATATTATTTTAAAAAAAACACTAACAACTATACACAAATAAGATTTTAATAATAAGTCTTTGCTGTTAGATTTAGAAGCATCTGGCCCATCTTAAATTTCAAGGCGGTGGGTTGCTCTGTGCTGTTACTGAAATAAATAAATAAATAAATAAATAGGTACCACAGAGACACAACGAATTGTTCCAAATCGGTTACTTCAAGGACAATTACGAGTCAGACGCCCTCTATCCTCTATTCCATTGACCCCAAACCACCTCCATTTGAGACTTAAGTGGCGTCAAGCGCGTGTTCTTTGGAGGGCAGGATGGAAGTCGGCTGTGTTTTCTGATGAAAGCTTGTCCTGCCTCGTTGCCAATTATGGCCTTGTTTTGGCCAGAGGGAGGCTAGTTGCGGGCCTGCAACCAACCTGTCTGTGTGCTAGACACACTAGACCTACACCTAAAATTATGGTGTGGGGTGCGAGTTCGTAAGATAGCAGTATGACTCTCGTGGTTATACCATGCATTCTGCATGCAAATTTGTACGTCAGCCTGGTGATTCGACCTTTTGTGTTGCCATTCATGAACAGCATTTCTGGAGGTGTTTTCCAACAGGATAACGTTCGCCCACCAACTTGCTCTATAGAGTGTCGACATGTTGCCTTGGCCTCATGAATCTGTTTCTAATCGAGCACATGTAGGAGATAATCGGACGACAAATCCTGCACCATCCAGAAAAGGCATTAACCGTCCGACCAAGTGCAATAGGCATGGAATTACATCCCACAAACTGACAACTTGCACCTGCACAACAAAGCGCATGCACGTTCGTATGCTTGCATTCTGTCGGCTACACCGGTTATTAATGTAGCAGCATTTCCCATTTGTAATGGCTTATCACGCGATTACATTAGCCTGTGATCTTGCAATGTTAATCACTTAAATATGTTACCTAGACAAATTTTATGTTACTGTAACGTTCCCTGGCAGCACACACACTGTTAATAAAATGAAATGACATTTAATTGTACTATGTACGCCGCTATGAAGCAATTCGTATGTACTGTGATTGTTTAACAAAAAATATTATTTAATTTTGTGTAAAGGACGTTGGTTATTATTGTAATATTTTCTGTAATAATATTCTCGATGTATTTATGATTATTGTAATATTTCTATACTCATAATGTAATTACGAAATATGTTAATATCTGCAATGAAAAAATATCCACAGAGGAAAATAATGTTGTAAGATTACAAAGAGATTTTCAAAATCAGCAGTAGTATAAAAAGCACTACATAATGTGCATTCTTTGTCGTCTTCCTCGGGAGCTGAGACAGAGAGGAACCTGTGACGTAGCATTATATGAATGAGTAGACTTCTTTTGTCTGTATCTATCTTTAGCCGCCATTAGAGGAGAAATTATAAAGGTGTGTAATTTTAATTATTCTTATGGTCTAAATACATTATAATTTATCAAAATTGTGTATTGCTAATGTAAATTAGCTTGCCCATGTCATCTATAATATTTCTTTAAAGAATTTTCAGCACTTTTAGCGATTATCGTTGGTGTTGCTGGGCTGTGCCGCGACCGAACGATTTGCAGCGGCGGCACATTTAAAAAATTGTTCCGCTATAAAATTAACCAAACCCGTAAATCGGGAGCAGGTAAAATTAGCAGTGAACTACGAAATATTTTTCTTTTACAGCGATCCTGAGCCTGAATTTATTACTGGTTTTACATTTGTGCATTCATAGGCGGATAATTAACGTTGAAGTTGTTAATCTGTTGGTTCTTTCAATTTCTGAAGCAAATAACTTGAACGTATAGTGAAGTGTGTTTTGTCAATGGTAATTAAAGGTTCATATTTAACCATTTTATGCTAACAGAGACAGTCTTGTGTTCCATAGCTAACGCCGGGAAAGAATTCAGTAAATATTTAAAAATCCACTGCATCTAGAAAATATGTGTCAAGGACAAATACGTAAAAAAATTTAATTTAAATAATTTTCAAAGTCATAAATGTTATTAATCAGTTAGTTTGAATTTGTCAGCATGAGAGGGTTGCTAAAGTTCACGTAATTTTAAATGTGCTTAAATCTGTCTAAATGAATTTTTATTACCACACGTAAAAAAAGGGGTTCTACAACAAAGTTCGTACTGAAAGAGTAAATAACACAAATATTTAAAGCCATTTTTTCCCCATTTTCATCCATTCATTTTACACAATAAATATTTTTTTTATATATATATTAATTATTTTTTCATCAAACTGGCGCCCAACAACGCGGGGCCCGAATAAGCAGTGGCCACAAAATACCCATGAGATAATTAGGGAATTATTGTAGTCGAACTTTGTTGGAGAACAATTAATAATTTTTTTCATGTATTGTATGTATTGCGTAACCAATATTGTGTGGTAATACCTGTATATGATTTTTTGCATGAGAACACTATATACCCAGAGGCAAGCTGAAGAAGAGAGCTCATTATATCAAAAAACTAATTACCTACCACAATACCAGGGGGCAGCTGCACCCAAGATAGATGCCCAAAAGGTAAAGCTACAGTGTAGTTGTCCTGTGGGTAGTAAAGCAGCCTCAGTGCGGTGTTGTCGGATCATTAGTGGTGTGCTTGTTGTTAGTGTTCTTTTTTTAAAATAACAGGACATTTGAGTAGTTAGTCATCGTAGTATATAATAAGTGTGTTTCAACAAATGACCATTTCTTGTGTGACTATGTCAGTGAAACCTGAGTGTTAGGATATTTAGTTCAGATTTTGTTTCTTTTGTTGACTATGGTTAGATTGCGTAATCAGAAAAATATAAACATGGATAATGAACAACAGTTAGCAAGCAGTGATACCGAGTTAGAAAGTGGGGCACAAAGTAATGTTAGTGGCGTAGTTCAGGAAGTACAATGTGAGAATCTGGGGGCAGAAGGGCAAGAAATGTTGCCACTGCCAGCCAGTGATTCAGTTGAAAGTAGAAATACTGTGCCACCCACAAGCACTAGACACGGACCAGAGAGTGGTGAGGTGTCAGAAGTGCAATCATTAAGAGTTACGTTCGAACGCATGCTCAATTTCCAAGCTACGTTTGCGCATGAACAAGCAGAGCGTGACCAGAGATTGGTAACTGAATTTGCACGTATGCAAACTGAACGCGATAGAGAACGTGATGCTAAACAAGCAGAGCGTGATCGATGCCAGCGTGAGAGAGACTTGCAGTTAATGCAGTCTTCGGAAGCTATGCAAAGTGAGATTGTTAGTTTGAGACAAAACTATGAAACCATACCGTAAGCGGTGCAAGAACTGAGCGAAAGAGTAGATAATATCCAGGTGGCTAACGCCAGTATCGTAGATGAAATGATGAGGCATAAGACTTGGGCTCGAGTGCGGAAGTACAGGACCTAAGAAGGGCGGTGCACACTGACATTCCGCTGTGGCAGCGGAATGTGAACCGTTGTCTTGCGGAGCTGGAAGGCAGCTTGTTGCACGGCGACGCACAGGCGTATGTGATGCCAGCCAGGTCCTTTTTTTTTTTAATGAACTTGTAGTAGTCCGGGGTGATGTGTTACAATACAGCATCACCGGTCTATTGCGGTCTAACTGTATTGGTGAGGCAGTAAATTTCCACAGGGCAGTGACTGCGTCACTGCAATTCACTTTGGAGGTGTGGCGGTGGGACTTATAGTCCCGTACCACCCTCTGACGGTGATAGTACTACATGAGTCGGGCTGTAGTAGTCCGGGGTGATGTGTTACAATACAGCATCACCGGTCTATTGCGGTCTAACTGTGTTGGTGAGGCAGTAAATTTCCACAGGGCAGTGACTGCGTCACTGCAATTCACTTTGGAGGTGTGGCGGTGGGACTTATAGTCCCGTACCACCCTCTGACGGTGATAGTACTACATGAGTCGGGCAGAAAATTTCGCCTAACATGCGCAGGTGAAGGTGTGGGGTCGCAGCCAGGTCCAACAATGATAGGCATATAAATACGGCAGTGAAAAATTGCGACTGCGAGACAGAACAGGCAACCAATGTTAGCGAAACAAACAAATGTCATTCCAAAATAGTGATTGAAGAAAGCCTGATTAAAAACCGACAGTTTCAGATCTTTACAACGGAGAAGAAATCTGTTCACCCTGTAGTATTTATCAAGGGATTTAGAAACATTTTGCCTAATGTTTGGAGTCATACAGAGAAAAATACAGTACGTTATGTCTTACATACAAGGAGATGCTGCATTATGGGCAACCGAAGCAGCTGACAATTGCGACACGTATGAGCAATTTGAGAAGGCATTCTTGGCCAAATATTGGTCAACATGTATTCAGGAGAGATTACGGAAAGAGGTATATAATCCAGAGCCGTATTCTCCACGATTAGGCAATTTGCGAAAATATTTTGAGAAATACATTAATAAGACCCGTTACTGGGACGAGCAGATTTCATCCCTGGATTTGGTCAGACTTTTGAAATCACACTTGCCGATACACGTAAAGGAAAAACTTATACACGTACCGGAGAACGACATGGAACATTTCTTGTCTGTTCTGGACTCAATTGACCTGATTCAGGAGGATGTTAAGGCAGCCTCTGAACTGGCTAGAAGTAACGGAAACGGTTACAGAAATGGTCGAAATAACACGCCTACACCAAATAATGGAAACGGCGGAGGTAACAATATGAGACAAGATTATGTACAAAACGGGAATAGAGGTAGAGACCGGAACGGCAATAGTCCGCCGGTGAACAATGACCGGAAAAGAAGGTTCGATGACTGATATGAAACAGGCCCACCAAGCAATAGTAGATGGAAAAATGCCAGGGGGCCGTGGAACACCAATACCTAAAACAGTGAAAGATATGACAATAACCGACCGCCATCACAAAATGCGCCTATTTCGCAACCGTGGCGCCCGACGCAACACAACTTACACATAGTGGAGGTCAGCGACACAGAGCAGCCACACCCATCCACCAGTAATAATCCAACAAACTAGATTCAGCCGAGATATGCTCTCCATCGTCGGCTGAGGTTTGGAGTGAGAGCAGCCCGACAGAGAACAAAACATCGGAAATCTGTATCCTCAGGTGTAATGACGGGGTACAGATGGGACATTAATTAATAACTGAACCACCCACGTGCACAAAGGAGCACAAAGACAAAGTACAAGCGATAATAGAGATCAAAATTAACAATATTGATGTGCAAGCAATCGTAGATACAGGTGCTACTGTCAGTGTTATGAGCATGGACTTATTCAGAGTACTGGGGAAAGAAAAGCGTATGCTGACTTTTCCTGTGAACAATTGCAAAGTCACTGGAGCCATCAGTGCACAGCGACAAATAATTAAACTCCAAGTGCGGGTAGAGATGTATATAGGGGGAGAAGCCATAGCGTGCTCGTTTCTAGTAGTAAAGGGTTTAAAGGTAGCGTGCATTTTGGGGGTAGATTTTTTGAGAGAAAGGAACGCAGTAACCGACCTTTCTCGGGGAAAATTAAGTTTGATGTACACGGGTAGGAGGATAGAATTGTCCATGCTCAGATCTGAAGAGGTACATGTGCCTAATTGTAATGCTATTGACATAAAATGTAGGAATCAGTGGATACTACATTTAGACAATCATTCTCTAGGACAAAGTCTCTATTATCCAGACGTGCAAGGTGATCAATTAAAAGTAAATGTGGACGCACTTGTGAACAAAGTATCACAGTCCGAAAATTTGAACTCAATGCAACAGCAGGATTTGGTACAGTTATTGTCTGACTATGTAGATGTATTTTCAGAACGACCAGGAATTGTTAAGGGATATCAATACAATATCGAGGTGAAGCCTCACAAAACATACTGTCGAGCCTCATACTCCATTCCTTGGTCCAAGAAAGAAATAGTAGCTATTTCTTAGCAGATCCCCAATCAGGGAGAGTACGGGGACTGTATCCGCGTAAGGATGTGAAAATATTCCTACAGTAAATGGCTAATAGTCCTATGTGTTATGTGTAAAAAGGTACACCATTCTTTTGGAAATGAATGAACATTAATGATGTGTTATCTGTAGAGATAATGTACTAGTGTAGAAGTATTTAGTTATAAGAATATGATTGACTTTCTCTTTTGTTTATGGTTATTTGTGTTACGTCTTCTTTTTAATTAGTGTTCGCTTAAACATGTTCTAAATGTCTGCACAGATAACTTGATTAGTGCAATTATTTGTAGTGCGAAATTGTGACAGAGATCAGTCAGGAAGAACATTTTAGTAGTGATTAGTTTGTGTACTGCATGATATTCTATATGTGTGTCAAACTTCAAATATTTCTTGGTACAATGTTTTCTATTATATATACACTCCTGGAAATGGAAAAAAGACCACATTGACACCGGTGTGTCAGACCCACCATACTTGCTCCGGACACTGCGAGAGGGCTGTACAAGCAATGATCACACGCACGGCACAGCGGACACACCAGGAACCGCGGTGTTGGCCGTCGAATGGCGCTAGCTGCGCAGCATTTGTGCACCGCCGCCGTCAGTGTCAGCCAGTTTGCCGTGGCATACGGAGCTCCATCGCAGTCTTTAACACTGGTAGCATGCCGCGACAGCGTGGACGTGAACCGTATGTGCAGTTGACGGACTTTGAGCGAGGGCGTATAGTGGGCATGCGGGAGGCCGGGTGGACGTACCGCCGAATTGCTCAACACGTGGGGCGTGAGGTCTCCACAGTACATCGATGTTGTCGCCAGTGGTCGGCGGAATGTGCACGTGCCCGTCGACCTGGGACCGGACCGTAGCGACGCACGGATGCACGCCAAGACCGTAGGATCCTACCCAGTGCCGTAGGGGACCGCACCGCCACTTCCCAGCAAATTAGGGACACTGTTCCTCCGGGGTATCGGCGAGGACCATTCGCAACCGTCTCCATGAAGCTGGGCTACGGTCCCGCACACCGTTAGGCCGTCTTCCGCTCACGCCCCAACATCGTGCAGCCCTCCTCCAGTGGTGTCGCGACAGGCGTGAATGGAGGGACGATTGGAGACGTGTCGTCTTCAGCGATGAGAGTCGCTTCTGCCTTGGTGCCAATGATGGTCGTATGCGTGTTTGGCGCCGTGCAGGTGAGCGCCACAATCAGGACTGCATACGACCGAGGCACACAGGGCCAACACCCGGCATCATAGTGTGGGGAGCGATCTCCTACACTGGCCGTACACCACTGGTGATCGTCGAGGGGACACTGAATAGTGCACGGTACATCCAAACCGTCATCGAACCCATCGTTCTACCATTCCTAGACCGGCAAGGGAACTTGCTGTTCCAACAGGACAATGCACGTCCGCATGTATCCCGTGCCACCCAACGTGCTCTAGAAGGTGTAAGTCAACTACCCTGGCCAGCAAGATCTCCGGATCTGTCCCCCATTGAGCATGTTTGGGACTGGATGAAGCGTCGTCTCACGCGGTCTGCACGTCCAGCACGAATGCTGGTCCAACTGAGGCGCCAGGTGGAAATGGCATGGCAAGCCGTTCCACAGGACTACATCCAGCATCTCTACGATCGTCTCCATGGGAGAATAGCAGCCTGCATTGCTGCGAAAGGTGGATATACACTGTACTAGTGCCGACATTGTACATGCTCTGTTGCCTGTGTCTATGTGCCTGTGGTTCTGTCAGTGTGATCATGTGATGTATCTGACCCCAGGAATGTGTCAATAAAGTTTCCCCTTCCTGGGACAATGAATTCACGGTGTTCTTACTTCAGTTTCCAGGAGTGTATATATGTCTAGCTGTCAGATTGACAGGTTCGAACCCAGAATAATATCAAGAATATGAGACCCGGAGAACTTTATTTTCAAACCAGTATTATCAAAGAGAGTAATGCACCCAGTAGTGACCCGAGGGCACCATGGTTGTTGTTGTTGTGGTCTTCAGTCCTGAGACTGTTTTGATGCAGCTCTCCATGCTACTCTATCCTGTGCAAGCTTCTTCATCTCCCAGTACCTACTGCAACCTACATCCTTCTGAATCTGCTTAGTGTATTCATCTCTTGGTCTCCCCCTACGATTTTTACCCTCCACGCTGCCCTCCAATACTAAATTGGTGATCCCTTGATGCCTCAGAACATGTCCTACCAACCGATCCCTTCTTCTGGTCAAGTTGTGCCACAAACTTCTCTTCTCCCCAATCCTATTCAATACTTCCTCATTAGTTATGTGATCTTCCCACCTAATCTTCAGCATTCTTCTGTAGCACCACATTTCAAAAGCTTCTATTCACTTCTTGTCCAAACTATTTACCGTCCATGTTTCACTTCCATACATGGCTACACTCCATACGAATACTTTCAGAAATGACTTCCTGACACTTAAATCTATACTCGATGTTAACAAATTTCTCTTTTTCAGAAACGCTTTCCTTGCCATTGCCAGTCTACATTTAATATCCTCTCTACTTCGACCATCATCAGTTATTTTGCTCCCCAAATAGCAAAACTCCTTTACTACTTTAAGTGTCTCAGTTTCTAATCTAATTCCCTCAGCATCACCCGACTTAATTCGACTACATTCCATTATCCTCGTTTAGGGCACCATGGGAGGCAAACTTATTGCAAATTTAAGTAACGCAAAGTTACGCACAAAGAAGCTTCAATTGAAGCATGGGCAGATCGAATCAATAAAAAGAGCTGGCCTGATGCAGTCCAAGTCAATTTTAGCCTACAGAGACTACACTGTAGTTGCGTAGGACCTTGCAGGTAAAGTAAGACATAATTTCAAAGGAGTTATTGAACAATATGCCTGAATCTGTCTGGAATGCACAAATAAAATCTACTCGAACATAAATATAGATGATTTTTGGGCAAACTAATACGAAATTTTAATATGTATTACCATGTTCGCAATTATCACACACCTTGGTAAAGAGCGAACAAAGAAGTTACGAATGTGCTGTTACAAACAATTGCACAACGGACATTGTAACTGAAAAAACTTAAACAAAAGTGCAGTATTGTGTTGCAGAGACAGATAGTGACTGTTAAAACTGCAGCAATACGTCACGAGGTTGTTTTGAACAAGCAATAAGAAACTGTATCATCGCCGTGAGTGCAAGTGGACAAGGAACTAACACGACACGAACAGTGAGCCGATAACAGACGGTGGACCAAGCTAGTGTCAAACTATAACTTGTACTGTGCGTGTGTACAAAAAAATACTCTTGGTGTGTCAAGGGACGCCAGGAAAGCGCATTGACTACAGAGATACATTTTGTTCTAAGGTGAAAACTTGCGTGTGACTAATGACAAGTCATGACATGGTGAAAAAATATTGTGTGCCCATAAAACGCGTTACTGTGACAACGAAACATTGTGCAAACCAGACTAGTGAAGGCCTACTGAATAATAACTGCCAATAACTGTGTGCGTTCTTTCCCACAGCAGGAAAAATGCCCATAAGGATAGTTACACTGTTTGTGAACTTGTTGCATGTTTGCTGGAGCACTGCAAGAAGATGTCACACGGGCGAGCTGATATACAACGCGCATCCGGCTACTTCAGCCATGCAGCGGCCGCAGCAACCCGTAGCAGACCAGAAAGCCACACGCCTCTCCGCGCCGTAGCTGTCAACACCTGGGGCGGTGACCTACACGGAGCCGACGCGCCGCGCCGAGCGCCGCTCAACAATCACTCCGCACCGCTCACCAACTACAGCATTATTGACATATTCCAAAATATTTACACAAACTGCATAACATGTCAATGAACTCGATTTTGACAAACATTGAACACTTATTATGTATACCCGTAAATTGACGAGAGAAAATGAACACTAACAAGTGTAGGAGATGGATTTGTAACACGTAGGTGGTGAGAACATTATGAAAGTGACGTTGTACTAAATTATTTCAAAAAACTAAGTGATATATCCTACGACAAGTGACCTTGCAGTATATCGCTAAATGATAATTACGAGTTGTTAAACTCACACAACAAACTTTCGTTGAACTGTATGTGACTGTGATATTATGTAACTGTTGATGACAAACTGCTTAATCATTTCAAAACAATAATCATGAACCAACTGGGATGGCTGGGCTCCGGCACAGTTTTGCCCAGGTTTCCTGTCTGCCTTTGCCCAAATGGGGGAGCCATGAACATATATAACCCTGGGACTAATTAAAAGAGCCATTCCATAAAAAAAAACCAGAATTGTAAAGAACGTTACTGGCACCATTGTGTCAAAGTATAGAAACTCTTTGCCAAATTACCTAGACAAATTTCATTACTCTACATTAATTATTTATGGTGTTGTGACATTTTGTCAATGTATATTAAAGTTATTTGGAATATATTGTTAATTCAACAGTTACCGACTTTTAAAGGAAGTAAAACACTGTATATTTTAAAACTAGTGATATGACGTGTGGACATTAAAGCCATTCGTCGTCGGCTATACACCTTTGTGTACTTTGAAATAGAAGGAGGTGTTTTACCATGAAAAATGTAATGCTTAAAAATGAACTGAATTTCGTTAATGTCTTAACAGTTTTACCTGTCTTGAACATGAATATTTGTGTTAGTTTCCTACAGCTTCTATTTCAAAATGCGCTTAAGTTGTAACTGGTTGATGATAATACTTCTGCCTGATTTCATATGTCTTACTGATTATTTACTTGTGTGTAGTACAGCAATAATATAACAAATAGACGATTACTTACAGCACTGATAAGATTTTGTCGATTGCAACACTTTCAGATTTCGGTAGAACCTTTGTTCATAGGCAAATGTCAATGTCAATACGAATAATGATCCAAACAAATATTTTTACCATTTTCCGCTTTTTAAATTCTATTTATATCAGTCTTTCGTCTACTTTATTAGCTTTCTAAATATCTTCTTATTTCTTTACTTCTTAGCAATACATTCATTTTTTATGAACTACACACTCACCATAAGGT
The DNA here is from genome assembly GCF_023864275.1 of Schistocerca cancellata. NCBI lineage: Eukaryota > Metazoa > Arthropoda > Insecta > Orthoptera > Acrididae > Schistocerca > Schistocerca cancellata. Next base: position 466,816,761 of record NC_064631.1, on the reverse strand, counting down.
AAGACTTGGAACATTTCTTCACATTTGGAAAAACTTTAACTTTCATGAGTAATTCTTATAATTTCAGAAGAAACACTATAGGGTTTAAAAATTGAATGCCATCGCCTAAAACTGGATAAGGAAATACATGAAACTCCAATTACAGGGATGGATAGAGGCAGAAGTCTGAAATATATACCAAAGTACACTTTTTATTTTACAGTAAAGCTATTTTTTAGTTTAGTGAGGCTTACCATTTCATTACCATTTCTCTTTAAATTTAAGCCCACTCACGTTTGTAGATACGCAAATATTGCCGAATGTTTTGAGCAGTTTAGATGTACATTGAAAAAGTCTACAGTTCAAGTATGGATGAAAAATGCAAGTTGCAGATGTTGATGTAATGTCAGAGTTTCCGATGTTGTCTCCTTTTGGTACAGAGATACGAATAATGATGCAAACAAATGTTTTTAGAAATTTACGCGTTTTAAATTCTTCTTAAATCAGATTTTTAACTGGGTTGATACCGTTCTCCATCTCTGCCTGTTTCTTGGTAATGCATTCATCATATGAGCTACATACTTACCAGTAAGGTATTTTATGTTTTTTCCTAACATAATGCCACTGCAGCTTCTTTCTTATACTCTTATAATTTACCAGCAGCTATCTGTGGCTGCGTTCGCGTTTCAGTAATTTTGCCATGATGAGCGACAGTGAGTACTAAGCTACTGTACGTGAAATAACATCAGCTGTCCTCACATGTCTGCCTTTTCAGGTATGCATAGCTCGTGATGTGCTACTCTCTCTCCCCCTCCCAGTATGCCACAATGCGCTACTGTCGAGCAGTACTTACAAAGGGGCATGTGCAGCAGCATCCAGTTGATGCATTGTGCTACTGAATTAACTATATGTTATATAACATTCACATTTGCGACAAATTTGTATTAAAGACATTGAATGTTTAGCATTGTATTCATTACTTTGATACATGTAGCACATATCAATCAAAAAAAGCACTTACAAAAATATGATAAAAATCAAAAGTCAAAGAGTAAATAGCTTCTTCAAAGAGTAAATATTTTTCGTAATTGGCGTAATATTCTTCAGATCGATAAATATCTTGTACTACTCTCTTTATAAAGTAGCCTATGTTCTTCCTCTTGGTTCATGATGTCTCCATACCAAATTTCATCGAATTCGGTTCAGCAGGTTAGTCTTGTAAACGTAACAGTCACCACCGTATTTATAATATTAGTATGGAAAACGTTCAACTACGATACATTTTTCCATGACCAGATTTTTATGAGATAAAGCTTGTACGGTGCCCAAAGCTACGCACAAGTTACCTTTTGAAAAGTCCGCGGACAAATAGACAGGTACGACAGTCTTAGGTAAAACTTTCAATCACAGTATCTTTTCTCTACCATCATCAGATTTTGATGAAATGAAGCCTGCACAGTGATCCAAGCTATTATGGGGTTAACTGTGAAACCCCTATAAAATTCGTCTATAAGTTTTGAAGATAAGCGTGTACGAACAGAAAAACAGGCACATACGACGGTTTTAGATAAAACTTTAAATCGCGATATATTTTTCTTCCGTGATATAATTTTGCTGAACTAAAGCCTGTACGATGCCCCAAGCTATGCTCAAGTTATATACGAAAACCCCATGAAAATTTATCCCGGAGTTTTGGATCAGCGTGTTAAAACACACAGACATTTTATAGGTTTAGTCTTATTGTAGATTACAGGGAAAAATGATTTATTCCTTGAAGATTTACGCACCGCTCACCAGTCTTCTTATTTCCAGTACTCTTTCTAGTACTTTCGCTATGGATTCCAATAATTTTATGACGTTCAGCGTTCTGGAGGCACACAGATCCATCTCTAGTATATAAGTCTACAGGCTTACATTTTTGTTGTCACTGATGTTAAAATATTCTGGATTGCTAGACCGCGTCACATTTCTTCATACAATCGATGTTTCCACCACTACGCTGCCATCTTCTTCAGGATCTTGTGGCATCCGCTGTAGATTGCCCACTCTACAGTGGACACGACAACAACCTGAAGAAGAGCCCACCAGAGGGGTCGAAACATCGATTGTGTGAAGGAATATCACCCGGCCTAACAACACAAAATACACTCCTGGAAATTGAAATAAGAACACCGTGAATTCATTGTCCCAGGGAGGGGAAACTTTATTGACACATTCCTGGGGTCAGATACATCACATGATCTCACTGACAGAACCACAGACACATAGACACAGGCAACAGAGCATGCACAATGTCGGCACTAGTACAGTGTATATCCACCTTTCGCAGCAATGCAGGCTGCTATTCTCCCATGGAGACGATCGTAGAGATGCTGGATGTAGTCCTGTGGAACGGCTTGCCATGCCATTTCCACCTGGCGCCTCAGTTGGACCAGCGTTCGTGCTGGACGTGCAGACCGCGTGAGACGACGCTTCATCCAGTCCCAAACATGCTCAATGGGGGACAGATCCGGAGATCTTGCTGGCCAGGGTAGTTGACTTACACATTCTAGAGCACGTTGGGTGGCACGGGATACATGCGGACGTGCATTGTCCTGATGGAACAGCAAGTTCCCTTGCCGGTCTAGGAATGGTAGAACGATGGGTTCGATGACGGTTTGGATGTACCGTGCACTATTCAGTGTCCCCTCGACGATCACCAGTGGTGTACGGCCAGTGTAGGAGATCGCTCCCCACACCATGATGCCGGGTGTTGGCCCTGAGTGCCTCGGTCGTATGCAGTCCTGATTGTGGCGCTCACCTGCACGGCGCCAAACACGCATACGACCATCATTGGCACCAAGGCAGAAGCGACTCTCATCGCTGAAGACGACACGTCTCCATTCGTCCCTCCATTCACGCCTGTCGCGACACCACTGGAGGCGGGCTGCACGATGTTGGGGCGTGAGCGAAAGACGGCCTAACGGTGTGCGGGAGCGTAGCCCAGCTTCATGGAGACGGTTGCGAATGGTCCTCGCCGATACCCCAGGAGCAACAGTGTCCCTAATTTGCTGGGAAGTGGCGGTGCGGTCCCCTACGGCACTGCGTAGGATCCTACGGTCTTGGCGTGCATCCGTGCGTCGCTGCGGTCCGGTCCCAGGTCGACGGGCACGTGCACCTTCCGCCGACCACTGGCGACAACATCGATGTACTGTGGAGACCTCACGCCCCACGTGTTGAGCAATTCGGCGGTACGTCCACCCGGCCTCCCGCATGCCCACTATACGCCCTCGCTCAAAGTCCGTCAACTGCACATACGGTTCACGTCCACGCTGTCGCGGCATGCTACCAGTGTTAAAGACTGCGATGGAGCTCCGTATGCCACGGCAAACTGGCTGACACTGACGGCGGCGGTGCACATATGCTGCACAGCTAGCGCCATTCGACGGCCATCACCGCGGTTCCTGGTGTGTCCGCTGTGCCGTGCGTGTGATCATTGCTTGTACAGCCCTCTCGCAGTGTCCGGAGCAAGTATGGTGGGTCTGACACACCGGTGTCAATGTGTTCTTTTTTCCATTTCCAGGAGTGTATTTTAACTTCATTATCTACAATACGTCAAGAGTATCTATCGAACAGATATTTGTTACTTTCTTGATCGATCTGCGACTCATTCGCCTGTGTACGTATCTCACCAGCCAACATGTTATTTTGGTTATAGTCATCTTCACGTCTTCCGCTGCACTCTGTTCCCTAGTCAAATTTATTTTTTTCCTGCGTTTGCTAGTAACTCCCAAATATCATTTTTCTCACTGAGAATAACTTGCATTTGAATCGTTTTCTCATAAAAACTCTATGTCTCAAGCAAAGTGATATCATGAGGGGTGACATATTCACCTTGAAGATAACAGCGATCCAATATCCGACGATATGTAAAAGCCAACACATTCATTGACTGCAAATATTTTTTCTATTCATCGTCTAGTTTCGACACTTATGGTCATCATCACATTGACCTAAAAGAGAAAGTGCATATTTATGTTTAGAGTATTATGATACCCCAACAACGTTATAAGTAGCATCGTTAATTCACATTATCTGAGAAGCAACTAACAAACAAGATAACTGTCTCCTTGATTTTAACAGAAGAGGCAAATAAAATCTATATCTAGGAATGGCAAAGTCATATACTATAAAAACGTGACAAAATTGTAATAAACACTCATGGTCCGTGACGTAGGGCCATCGTTGTCACACTGTGCTTAGTACAGCTGCAGCACAAGCAGCTGAGGGAGTTTGGCCACTGGTTGTCGGTAGTCACTGGCCGTAAGAGCTGCTTACGATGGCCCTTTACAAAGCCAGAGATATGATGTTTAACAATCTACATGAATCAAAATAGGATGATTAAAAATGTCGTTAAAAAAAGAGCTACAGCTTTAATATGGATACGCAGTGAAATGTTAGTTAAAATTACTAACGCAACCTCTCAAACAGGTTTCTGTGACACATATAGTGCACAGCGAAGTTAACTGAAGAGAGCATTTCCTAACACGCAAGAAGGCACAGGCATAACGTTCTCGCGAATGCATAACCAAGGAAAAGTGTGTTGTTTGGCCCAGAGAGAGAAAACAATTGGCTAGAGAATATCATGACATGCAAGAACTACAACAGACTGTCATACATTGGAAAACGCGCGTTAGGTGTAATTCGTCTTGTTCATTATTTGATGTTTCATATTCCTGTAGATCTCTATTTCTTCCAAAAGGTTCAATAGGCGACCTATCCGCGCAGTGTCTATGATTCGCATGTTGTAATCTATGCTTGCGTTCAGTCAGGTGTTGCCCAAATGCAGGTTTGTTCTGCAAATCTGCACGTTTTCTAATCCTTAGATTAAAATTTCTAACTGTCTGCCTAACAAAAAAATTTTCTCCCGATCATCGGAAAGTGATAAGACATAGAACTGTCAGCTTAACTTTTTGTGCAATCGAAGGTTGGGTTTGATAATCTTACTAGTTCACCAAAAGCACTTCAACCTGTACTTACCATTTCGTTTAGTTTTGCTCCGCGACCCTGTAGTCATCGCCACCAACTGCCCTATAAGTGCACATCATCTGTTTCCATGAATTTATTGTAAATTAGTACGATTTTTTTCCATACTTTATCACTCTGCAGCAGACATTACGAGTACATTGGGAACTTCTTGGCAGGAAAAAACTATGCGTCAGTTCTCTACTCTAACCTGGAACCTTGCCTTTTACAGACAACACTTTCAGCAGCAGAGCTTTTCAGATAGTTTTGTTTTATTATGGTTGATTTTCAGACGTCCTTTAAACTTGCTAAATTTATATTCTTGCATTCGTTGTTAAACCTTAATTGCAGTAACGAGAAACAGTACAATGTCATCCGCAAAATCAATGTGATTCAGCTATGTTCCACTAACCCGTATTCTATCTAGGTATTTCCTGTTCAATAATCTCTCGTACGACTTTAAGCATACAAACATTTCAAATGGGGGCCTTTAGTTCTCCTTCTTTCAGTATCCAGTTGTTAATTGCCATGACTTTTGAGTAAACTTTAAATGAATTATCAAAGTAGATTTTCATTTTATACTTATTTATTTTCATTGTACACACATCAAGATCAGCTTTTAAATAACAAACTTCATACATGTAACACGGCAGTGAGTAAGCCACATAGACCACGACAAGATTAACGGCATTAGCAAGTCAAAATAATATATTGCCCATATGTAACAGTATAACGATAATACAATATAATTTTTTCCACTATTTTCTTATCATATAACCTTGCACAAGCAGAAAAAGTGCTCGATTTTTTCAAGAAAAAGAGCTTCACAAATTGAATAAGTCAATTATGCGTTGGTCCTCCTCTGGCCATAAGCAGGCAGTTATTCGCCTTGGCATTATTTGACAGATTTGTTGGTTGTCCTCCTGATAGTTATCGTGCCAAATTCTGTCAAATTCGCTTTAGATTGTCAGAATCCCGAGGAGACTGGAGGGCCCCTGTCCATAATGCCCCAAACGTTCCAACTGTGGAGAGATCTAGCGACCTTGCTGGCCAAAGTAGGGTTCAGCAAGCATGAAGTCAAGCCGACGGTCGTTTGCCTACGGTCGTTACCTCTCTGAAATTTAAGCTCAAGATGGCTTGCCATGAAGGGCAACAAAACGGGGAGTAGAAAATCGTCGACGTACCGTTATGCTGTAAGGGTGCCATGGATGACAACAAAAGGCGTCCTGCTATGAAAAAAATAGCACCTGTGACTGTGATGCCTGCTTATAGGATAGTATGGCGGCCGACAGTCAGGTTCGTATCCCATTGCTGATCAGTGAGGCTCAGTACGAAGTGGGATTCATCACTATAGACGATTTTACTCTAGCCAATGAGAGTATCTGGAGAGGCTCTGGACAGTTTTGGGCTGCGAACGTGACTATCACCTGCCATAAGTCCGACAACCAGCGGTGACAGTGTGGAGTGCCATTTCTTTTCATAGCAGCGTCCGTTTGGTTGTCATCCGCACACACGTACACCACAGCGGTACGTCGACTACACACTGTTTGCAGTTTTGTTGCCCTTCATTGCAAACTATTCGGAGATTACATTTCAGCAACCTAATGCTCGCCCACACAAAGTGAGAATTTATAAAGCTTATCTTCGTGCTTGACAAACCCTATTTTGGCCAGCAAGATCTCCCTATTGTGAAGATTTGGATCATTTAACCAGTTCGAGAATTTGACGATCTAAAGTGACAATTGGAGAGAATTTGACACGCCATCCCTCAGTTGGACATCCAACAACCCTATCAATCAGTGCCAAGGCTAATAATTGCTTGCATAATTACCAGAGGTGAACCAACCCGTTTCAATTTGCTCAATTCCTGAAGCTCTTTCTATTTTTCTGTATATGTTATCGCATTCACCGATTTCCGTCCCATTCCGGTAATTCGTTTGTGGTGCGTCGGTTCTTTTCCACCTGTGAATAAAACAAAATTCTATTGCAGCGGTATCAACGGAGGGAGATTACACGTACAAACTCTATTCATATCATTCCGCATCAGTAAAAAGACTTGACGGAGACCTTGGTTATAGAAGTTTGCATTTTGGCTGTACAGGGTAAGATACTCGTTGTAAAACACCTCCCCGTCATTCTGGCAGAGCCTGCCACGTAACGGTTTCTTAATTCCAGGAAAGATAAAGTAGTCACTACATGCCACCTCAGAAGAATACGGAGGAAGAGTGAATGTTCAATAGCTAAAGAAACAGTACTTTCGTGACTATGTCGTGTGCAGGATGAAGTCTTGGTGCAAGTATGCCGTCTTGGACAGCTTCCTGCTGCTCTTTGTCTTGACAGCCTCCTCTAACGTCGTCAGAAAATTTTGGAAGCATACACCTGTAACGATTTATTCATTACGAACATAATATGTTAGCATCACAGTACTGCAGTTCCAGAAAACACACACCTTAGCAATTGACGGTTGTTTCTTCACCATATTTCGTAGTGGTGAATACACTTTTTTTTGACTGATATTTTTGCTCTTTCGTCTCGTGATCATAGTGATGCACCCAGCACTCGTCCATGGTGACAAAGCTGCTAAAGACGTGATCTGGATATTACTGACACAGCTACAATATTTCCATTGTTGTCTCACTTCACCTGACCGAACTGGTGTCAGCAGTCGTAGAATTCAGCGGTCGGCCACCTTTTTCATGTTCAAAATTCATTTAACATATTGGAAACTGGTTCCGAGACGTCGGTCATCGAGTATTAGACACTCCGCGTCTCTTGGGACTCTTAGTTCTTCGCACATATATACTCTGCCACATCGCTCTTCATCAATTAGACTTGTTTTGCCCCACTAGAAGCATATAACCAAAGTCTCATATGGTGATGCTATGTTGCGGTACCGTTCCACCCACTCAGTACGGATTGTTGCATCTTTGTTCCCCTTGAAAAGGATAAAACTAATTGCCGCATGACACAATGGGAAAGGTGCAGAGACCTAGTCTAGGTAACAGTGACTAAGGTTAATGACAAGATCGGGGAGTTAGACTTTTACATAATTATTATTCACTTCTCAATGAAAATCACTCGGTATGCCTAACAACATTTCTAATTTAAACAGGCTTATAGATTGTCGATACTAGTTACACGATAATGTAGGTGTCTGTGCCAATGCTTCACGTGCTCCAATCATTAAAAGACTACTGCAATTAATTTCAGACGGTTTTAAGGCAGTCTCTTGTTATTTGGAATTTAATTCACCCTCCCTTATACGTTGCTCTCACGGTGTCTCGTAAAATATGACTTGACGTAACGTTAACCGACTTTTCATCCTGTACGAGAAACACTCATCCACCATACACCGTGATTAGCACTGGACTCCAGGGGCGGTGCTACAGCACCATCGCAGTTTACTCTCCGACAGTTATAAAGGCACGATTCTTTCTCTACTCACAGTAATCCAATGTAATACTAACACACAAAAAATAGCAAGCGATGTTAAGAATCGTTTTACAATATACATCTTAAATAGAAATTGCTGGTAGTCACTTTCTCTACAGTCGACTTAAACGCGCAAGCTAGCTCCCGACTACGTCAGGGCTCCCTGCGCGATTTTGTAGTGGAGCTCGTTCATTTTTATCTACAACACATAGTTGAACAATAACATATCAGCAAATATTTATAATGACACATGGATAAACACCCTTTTTGTGACAGTATACACCCAGTGCTGAGCCGACACGCTAAGGCAACGATTTTAACGTGGCACCGGATGCCATAAAATACTTTGACCCGTCACATCTTCCATCGTCGGCCAAAATGTGTCACGTTGAAAGGTGAACATCTAGAGGAAGACTGCCACCATCCTCAGGATTCATGGCCTCAGGTTTTTTTTTTTTTTCTTTTTCGAAGTGGTACGTGTAGACAGTTAAGCCAGGGGCGATGCCTGGTGGAGGAGAACGAGTCCACGGGAGGTCGTGCCCAGCCGTGCGTTGGCGGTGGAGGTGTTAATGACGTCAGCTGCGCGGGGGGTCTTTCCTTATCTGGTGGCGGCATACCAGGCTGGGACGCACTCCACTGTGGCAGCACTCATCCGCGCGCTGGGGGGGGGGGGGGGGGGGCGGCTTGCTCCTTGCTCGCTTTAGGATGTTCATCGAATTCTGAGGCTATTCATCGTTTGGTTGTGCAGTTGCTCTTTTCAAAAACTCATTTGTCGACTTTCTTAGACGAACTCTGCACTGCACTGTGACAAAATTGCAATTCTCCGATATTATTACGTACTATATAATATGTCTAAGGCCGCTTAGCCACGTCACGCTAGTTTCTCAGCCATAGCATGAAGAGGCTCTATTAGCACTACATTCGCCTTTATTATGCTATTTAACCCAATACCAACCACCAATTACAATTTACTACCAAACACACTGAATTCACTACTGTCATCACAGACAATTTCATTTATACTTACTAGGAAATTACGGGATGTTTTACGATTCCTATTACAGTTTTCTAAAGGTATTTAATAGATAAAATTTTAGCATGAAATCGTACAAGATCACCAACCTCTGAGCTGCGGGCTCTGACCACTACATAGAGGTCCTAATGTTCACAGCCACGGTGGTTAGGTTGGCTATACGCCACTCTTCTCGTCGGCGGCAGCGTACTGTGCGAGGGCTCTTCGGTCAACAAAAGTGACGAGAGACGGCAAGAAAAGGCAGTTGTTACTAGTGGACTGAGTGGAACGGATGTGAACAGCTACGACGGTTGCCCGTTCACAGCCAATCGCCATCTTGGCATTGGTGATCAAGTGCAGTAGAATGTTTCCGCCGTGATCTTTCAACTCGCGAGATGGTAGAGAGTTCAGTTTCCATATTCAGTGCTGTTAGTGGCTACACTGTTTACCGTTAGGCTCGCCGTAGACTAGGGACTATTTAAGACGATTATTGGATAATTGCATGAAGTGCCCATTACCTTTCTTGCCAATAATCGACGTTCTCCGTGGTTTCTCTCTTCGAACACTCGCACAGTTCAGGTGCTGGACCAAGGAAATTCAAGGCCTTATTATCGATCGAATTTTTTGTGTATAATATTCGTGACCTGCTGCAAGAAGAGAGAGCAACTGTATTTTATAAATTTACCGTCATGCCGGTCGGGGTGGCCGAGCGGTTCTAGGCGTTACAGTCTGGAACTGCGCGACCGCTACGGTCGCAGGTTCGAATCGTGCCTCGGGCATGGATGTGTGTGATGTCCTTAGGTTAGTTAGGTTTAAGTAGTTCTAAGTTCTAGGGGACTGATGACCACAGCAGTTAAGTCCCATAGTGCTCAGAGCCATTTTTTTGTAGCTTCCTTTGTTGTCCCGTTCATTATTAATTAACCATCAACTGAAACTCTGCTGGAAGAAAAGCAGTTTAGTGACAACTATGGTCGGGACAGCAGCCGAGAAGTAGGCGGATGACAGATCTCACCACTAGCAGGAATGGAGATTTCGTTTGCTCGAGTAATCACCTTAATTAAAGTACATTAGATATGATGCCTTCGTCTTTGGCTGACCAGTAACGCTACACCAAGTCCGGAAATGAGCCATTTGTATATTAAATAAGTCTGATGATCGTATCACTTTCGTATCTCCGGCTTCACGGTACGCACGCTAATTGAGAAAAGGGTGCCGGCATTAGTGCCTATGGTAATTACGATTACACATATCATTATCGACAGACTGCAACAACGGCTGTGAGACACTGGCACGTTTGGAGCTTAGAGGGTTGGCTGTGGTGCTTCACAGACGTACCACATTCTCCACTTAGAAGAGGACGCCCTTCGTCAGTTTCAAAGAGAAACCAACGACGAGTACTGGAAACACTAACCTTGCCACAACCTCTTGTATAACACACAGGTCAGGGCTTATTGTCTCCACTGTGTGCGTACCGTAAATCTGGAGATTTAAAAGTAATCCATTCTTCAAACCTGTTTTACATCCAAGCGATACATTACAGGACATGCGTTCCATATCAAAACTTTATCTGTTAAATCTCCTTTACAACCAACTGAAGCCTGTGATACGAACTGTGGAATACTCTGTATAATTCACTCAGTGATCTTGTGTTCCTTCAGGAGCACTATGTTGATAACCTGATGTGGGCTTTTTCTATTTTCTTCACAAATATGTGGGTAAACAGTAAAGAATTTCAGCATTCCACGTGTCGATTGGGAAAGCGTTTCCTGTTTAGCCCACTTAAGGAAAATATTTTTAACTTGTATTAGAGCTACAAGAAATGTATTCGCAGTTGCGAATATGAATAACCATCAGCTGTATAAGGAAATGACGTCGGACCGAGAATCGAACCCGGATTCCCCCCATGGCTCACGCCCACACATAAACTTCCATATGTCGTCGTTCTGCGTCAAAACGTGTACTCGTACACACATTACGTAATGCTCGTACAGTGGGGACATTTTAATTGACAGTCGCTGCCTGGTATCGGTGAATAAATTCAACATTGCTGGGTCTGTGTTGTTAAGAAGAACAATGCAGTGTTACTTCGGAGATTCATGCGTGTCCGAAGGAACATCAAATTGTTCTTCTTAACACCGCAGACAATGCAGTACCGTGTCTTAGTACAGTCAGACAAATTTCCGTATTCTTTCTTGGTCCTCTGCTGCAGCTAGAATGAGGAACTTGTGTACAACTCAGAAGATATTACGTGGCTTCCGGGCAGCGGTGAAACTACGGTGAATTTTGTGTAAAGAATTACGATGATTGTGAAGTTTCCAGATCACTGGTCTCTCTCTCTACAGGCAGTGTTTTTATGTTACTAAATAATAATACACCACAATTAAACAAACAATTTGCCACTCGTTACCAATTTCACTCGATACTACGTATGTTCCACTACTAGAGGCGGTTTTCCAGGTTGAGTGAAACATGTATAAATAATTCTAGAAGAGGGTATGTGTGGAATCATTTAGAATTACGCAACCACAGGAGATGTGGTTCATGTCTTCTCACCAGATGCGCACAACCGAGATGAAGAAGTTATTTCTTGAAGCAGAGGTAACTGAATCTCAGGCGTGCGACGTGTTTTGGAGAGCGTCAAACATCGCAGCAGTTGTTACAGCGCTAACAATCGATAAACGTGTATGTACATAATCTCTTCCCCTACTTCTCATGGTCTCCTGTCGTTGCTTGTTCCACACTTTCCTCGCTGACGCTCTAACTCTTTACTAGCAAAACTGGTAGTTGGGACACCACCGTGTGTGTTCATCTTAGGATAAAACTTTCACTATTTTATTTCGTTTGGCCCTGCCCTATCTACCAGCAGCTGACCAGGTAAAGGTTGTGAAAATATGTTGGCAGCTATTGTGTGGTGTGTCCTGCTTTCTCAATTAGGCCTAAATAAATGCTTCAGGAAAGTAAATTTTGAACTAGAACGTGGTAATATGGTGATAGATTTTTTCCTCTTTCTGGGACACATAATAGAGATTCTGTGTAAAGAAGCAACGCTACTGGAGGCTCAGTGATTTAATAATGATGAAAACTTAATCTCCATTTGGGATCAATTTGTTGCTTCCTAACCATTAGAATGTTCAATTGGTTTATAAATCATCTGTGCATTAGTGGTTGCTACATGCGCTAATGCTTTAAGCCTTTATAGAAGCATCTATCTGCCACGAGTTACATCAGTTTAGCAAAGACAATTTAGCGAAATTTTATAACAATACAGGTTAGTGAACATATTAATAGATGTAGGAGGCTCAAACGGTATAATCCCACGGGAAAATTAAATAGCCTAGAAACGCAGAACGAATGTTCATTATCAGTTTAATCAAATCGGAATAAAGATACTCCGAATGGTGGCCCCACACAGATTGTTATTTCAGCACAGTGAAGAAACAAGAAATCAATTGACTGACTCGGGAGAGTAAGTACAGCGTTCACAGCCAGCGCCGATGTCCAATCGAAAGTTACTGAGCTGTGCACCAAACCACACGAATGAAATTCCCTAACTTCAGTAGTTTACCCAAGACTTTATACAATAACAAATTCAGCTTGGCGTAAGTTCAGTCACTGATAGTTACACTAGCACTCAAAGCACAAAAGTACTTCTATGTCCTATACTGATACACAATGGAATATTCCTAAATTATGAATAGGCATACAATGAAGTAACTGTAAGGTGCAATGAAAATCTACGTGGCTCACCTAATGCACAGATCTTACCAGGTAATCTTAACAACCACGTTTCAAACATCGAAAGACCCAGCACACTGCTCTGCCCACCTATTTAAAACTTTATTCAAGTGACCCACTACTAGATTCAATAGAGCAACTTACTAGTCCACCACTTGTGCACATATAGATATAAAACTTGCCATACGAGTATTTCAGATGCACATTACACATAAATTTTGTTAACTTGCAGCCTGATATTACATCACTAATTATAAACACATCATAAACTGAACAGTGAAAACTAGTCAAATTCATATCTTTATTCACCTCGCCACTACAATACTACATTGCTTGTAAGGTAATGCGACAAAAATTCTTATTAAATAAACGCAAAAAACTTAGGGTAACATGACAAATCAGTTGTGTGAATGTTAATCTTCAGTATGCATATTAGACAGTTGGGTACCTAAACAGTCTGGTATCCCATTAAAAGAAAACTAGGTTTAATGTTCTCGTACGCAAACTTACCAGTCTTTCACTTTATTCCCTACAACTTTAGGGGTTACTCGACTCTTCACGAAATTTGTCTTCAATAGATATTATTTCGTTGTAATGTGAATTATTGCCCAACGCTTTCGAAGCCAGAAAAAAAAACCTCATCGATCCACCAGTTCATTCGGGTCGATATCTGATGGTGATCTAATCTTCCAATCGTGAACGTCACCCGCTTCTTCTTCCTCGTCATAATGATCATCATCAATTTCCTCAGCGTAATAATCGGCATCTTCTCTACCTTCTGCTTCCATAAAAAATTGTTTTTATCATCTTCCCCTGTCTTCTTCCGGAATAGTTTTCCCGGTCTCTGAGAAGCGAGTCTGATGGAAAGTTGAAGTGCGTGCTACTTGAAACATATCTACGTCTCCTTCGCTAAAATCTGGTGAAATATTTTGTATCCAACATTAAGTTCGTTCTTTCTCTTCTTGGAAACCGATATATGTACGCTGCTGGGATAAATGATATGTTATGTAACTTAGGGCAGGTTTTTATTCTAATTAGCATCAGGTTGCTAAATTTTGGAGTGATCCCTTCCGTTGATTTCATGTGAGTTTTTAACAACCAGCCTCCTCAATTCAGTATGTGAGGTCTGCCAGGTATTGATTTAGCTGATGTGGTCTCTTCGCATTTCTATTTAACAGTCACATCACCAACAGTTGACATGGGCAGCTTTAGGTGTGTTGGAATGTCTCTGATGGATCTGCTGGCAGATTCAGTGACTAATCCATTCTGTCGTTACTGCTTCTCTAGTGACAAACTATACTTCCCGCCTCCGTTTACACTAATGGGCTCGCTTCACGTGACATCTACTTGTCGATTTCGCAACGTCTAATTACTTTACGCTCTAATATGGAAGTCTTTCCTACCGATAATAAGCACACTCATAAAACTGCAACACTTGTCTATACAACTAAAAAACTGACTGAGTAGAAATCAATGATAAAACATGGGAACACGCCTTCCTGTAGGTTTTCCGTGATGGAAAAGCAACTTCGTTGATTACCAAGAAATAGTAACTCCCAATTTCAGAAATGGTAAGGATTAGAACACCACAACTCCATAGGGCACACAGCTGCCTACACTTACAAGAACGGCAAGCCAGCTCATCGATTTCGCGAGCTCCATGACGTTCCTTTAGAATCGAGCCTTTCATCCAATAAGATTCAAGAGCAGAACCCTGACAATTTTGTTGGTCGTTTCTGATCCTACTAACAGCACTCTTCTGGAAAGTACCACTTACTACCAAGACTTCGCGCTAGTTAATTCAGCAGAAGTTGGAAAACACTTTTTTCCATGAGAAAGTCACTAGCCCTTAAGCCAGCTCAGTGCGCTCTGGCCAAACCAGGAAGACAAACCTATCATCTGTAGGTTGGACAAAGCTTCCTTTCACCAGATACCTGTAATCATCGCTGTCATTCTATACAGCCAGCAGGATGGTGTTATGGGTGCAGCCAGAGATGAACAAGAGGACATGACAGGCAGATATTTGTTCGAATTATACTTTGGAAACAGCACTGTTCCATGGTAGTGTTTGTTTTTACGTGGTATAAGTAATGCAATGCTCCATCCGCATGATCTTTACATGTCTGAGTCTTTACTATGCTAACTGAGTGATGTGCACACAGCTTGGGACACTATGGAGGTTACAGATTTGCTTTAAGTTCTTTAGATCGTCAGTATCTGTGTCAGGTAAGAAACGTCATTGGAGAGTGGACAATTCCGTAAGTGTTGAGGCACATTCAAAGTAATTTCGATCAGGGCAGAGTAATCCGCAAGTACAGTCTAAGCTGAAAAAAGGACACACGACGAAAGAATTATCCGAATGGGACGGAAATATGTAACTGTACATACACAGACACATTCATGGAAGAACTTCTGAATCCTTAGAGGCTTTCCATACTGAGAAGTAGCTTTATTGAAGGACCACAGGGGACAAATTTGATTAATGTTAAACACTTTAAAACACCATCCCCTCTCCAGAAGGCACACGATGTGCCTCATACAACTGTCAGGGCTCCCAGTTTCTCTTGCCGAAAGGAGCTCCACGAAATTCTTTTAACAATATGCCCTTTCAGCCAATCAGCGGAGCGAAGTGCAGGCACTTCCTTTGGTCATTTCCTGCTCTCACCAACATCACTCCTCTGGAGAGCGCTGCTTGCAGCCAGGACTTTTCACAAGTTTATTTCCAACAAGTGCTGGAAAATCTCTGCCTTCATGTTAAAGTCATTAGCCCTTAAGGCAGTCTAGTGAGCTCCATCCATTAACTCATTAACTACTTTAGACGGATCACAGAAAGACCAGCCCACCAGATCCAGGCTAGATGAGCCCCTCTACTGCCGGAAATCGCATGCCAGCTATGGTATCCCTACAGCCATGTTGTCGACACCACGTTGCTGCTAAGAATGATACAACACGAAAAACTGAAGAAAGTCGTCTAGCTGTCCAGCCATCATCGCCTCTGATGGCAAAGTCTGTTAATATTCACCATTGTAGTGAGACACTGCCTTATATGCTAGGGTTCACAATTTGCTTCTACACACTCTGGTGTATTTGCATTGCACTGTGGACTCATACCGGTCACCACACCTGCCTACCCCAGATGCTGCATACCACCCTGCGTTGGGGCCTGAGCACACTGGTAGAGTGCTGACCACATCGCCTCACCTGGACGCCATCTGCTGCCCAGGGTGAGTGTGGCCTGCACTTCAGAGCGTTTATGCTACTACCTTGCTGCTAGAACCTAGCAACTCACTAATAGCTAAGAGCATTGTTCATTTACACTGTGCCCTCGCTGCTCATCAGGAATAATTACCTTGTGGCTGTTCACATAACTAGCAGAGTGCTAGCAGAGTCATCCGTGGCACTGATGGAGAGACCTTGAAGCAGCCAATCACATCTCTAGTCTCAGGGAGTACAGTGTGGTTAAGGTGCGAAACACAAACTGACGTGATATCATCACTTGGTATGGTTTGTAGTGAGCAGCAGGGCGAGCAGCAATGGTGTGGGTTAAGTGGGCTGGTAAGGCTCAGTGGGCTTGATTCACCATCGCCATGTCAAACTGGTGAGGAGAAACCAGGAAGGTGACACCATAAATGCGTGATAAGGGGCTTTGACTGCGACCATTGTGGGTAATGTATTTACAGATGGAATAAAAGATTAAACATAAATACTATTTTTATGGTGATGTGTCAGATGTCATCTGATACCTACCCACATTACCACAACAACTGAACACGAGATGGTGAACTGCACTGCTTCCTGACCATTAGGAGCCCAGCTCTACCACCCACCATATTGGTCATTCAGCCCAACCTCTACAACATGTAAAGCAAAGGGAATAACACATTCAGTTTTTTAAAATTGATGTATTGCCGTTTGTAAGTATTATTTTCTGTTAATGTTTGTGTAATTATTTATTATTTCAGGATCACTTAGCTAGTTATATATATTTACTTATATATCTAAATGATCATGGTGTAGTAAATTGTTGCATAAATACCTTCTCTCTAGAAATTAATTTTACCAAGGAATTTTTATATTCTAAAATAAACTTTCTAGTACGTTTGCTATGTGAGTTTGTAAAAAAATCTAAAAACATGTTTAATTCACTGTCAGTATAATGAAGTGGACGAAGTTCACATCAGTCATAGCATAACATTTTGTTTTTTGCTGGATACTGTCTCTTCTCTTGTTGGAAAGCTTGTTTTATCTCTGTGTTTCTTGGGTCTGTACTACTCATTAACACAAGTTTTTTTTTCCAAAAGTTTATATGTACATATTTGTTGCATTTAACTCGGTGCTCCGGATTCATTTTTCACACAAAACGAACAGTTACTAGTTTTACATAGCGTAACTGAGTTAAGCTTTGACTGCGGTTTGTGACTGTAATCCACACATTATAACCCAACCCAGTTCAGTACATGACAAATATGAAATATATCCATTGATGGGCTGAGGCTTGGTAGTCACATATATTTAAAAAATCGCAACTGTTAGTGCAATGGGTAGCACCTTTACTGCCTTCTGCGATCTATGTAAATGTAATGCATTACATCGCCTTTAAACATTTCACAATTCGAAGCTTCCTCCATTCTGCTGTTAAGCTAAAGCTGATATTTTTAATCAGGTTACAGACAGGCAGTACTGAAAGAGGCTTAAGTAGAACAGTGCCATAATATATGTAAAAGCTTCCAGAAAAATAAACTTAATTTGTTTCATCAGAACAAAGTGGAAAATTCTAAAGTGAAAGATTTTCTGCACCACAGAAGTTAAATAACAGATATTATAGCCAACATCATTTCCGTGCACAGTTAACACAGAAAAACATTTGTTTAGTGCAGAATCTAGAAGCATGTCGAGTTGTTATTGTAGAGTACTTCTTTGGTAAGTGAAGCAGTCGAGATGCATTGTCGAGTTACCTGTCAGACAAGAAGAAACAGTTAGCAGTTTGTGAAGACTTCAGTGCAGACTTCTTAAGAGGTACAGAGAGGGAAAATCATCTGAAATCATTATGTGGGTTTTCAATCTAGTTTCAGTAATCAGTTTTCCAACTTGCTTTATCAAGATAGTGAGACAGGGATTCACTCCATTTTTATAGATGGTATTCAGGCTGAGAAATTAAAATGTACCCAGTTGTTAATGGACTAACTGATGACGATGATACACAATTAATGGAAACAGACAATATAGCACCTTACAACCCTGAGGCTTTTCCATATAAATCAGTGGGGTTTATTTAAAAGAATGTTTTAAAATCAAGTTAAGCGAGATGGTGTAGGATGTGGGGTTATACAGAAAGAGATGCTAATGCCAAATTTAATTTATTCCATAGGAAATTTGTGTCACTACGTAAAAGTTGCTTTCGTAAATACTTAGCCAGAAACTCCACTGAAAAAGCAAGTGAGCCACAGATAATTGAAGGAATGAAAATCTCATGTACGACGAAGAGGAAAATTAATGTAAATGGCAGGGTAAATTAAACTTCAAAATTACTTGCATACTACTCACAATAATTACATATTTTAGGGAAAGTTATTAAAATGTCAACAAGTATGTCAACAGGTATATACTGTATGTCCTGACAAAAATTAATAGAACAGATAATAAGATTAAAACTATATCAGATATTGTCAAATGGGAGAGAGAGGACAACTAGTCAGTGTACAAGATACAATAAGAACTAAATTAAATGAAAATTCACAAGCTGAGAGTACTTTTCACAATCACATTCTGAATATAGCTGCGGAAACAGCATTCAATGATGCATCTGAAAAAGGAGAATGTATATGTATTAAAAATATCATTGCTCAAAATTTTAAGCCACCAGTAGCAGCACCAACATCCCTCACTGATATAAGTAAAATTAAAAAAAAATTAAAGCTAACATCTTTAATTATGTTGAACAAGTTTCATTTAGCATTCTGAAAACTTATTCTAACCTAGTAAGTAATGTCCTTCGTGATGTATGTAATGCACCGCTGGTACAGGGATTAAAATATGCAGCTGTTAAACTTATTCACAAAGAAGGCGGCAAAAAAGACCTCAGTAATTATCATTCAATTTCCTCAGTGACATCTTTTCCGAAATATTCGAAAAAATGATGAGCTGAAGAGTAGACTCACATCAAGTGGAAACAATTCACGTAGCATATGACAATGTGGATTCCATAATGGTCGCCTGAATGAATATGCTAGTTACACGTTCAGTCATCAAATATTACGACCTTAAATAACAAAAAATCACCAGTTGGGATTTTTTGTGATCTTTCCGAGGCATTTGATTGTGTAGTCCATGTTACACTCTTATAAAAACTCAATTCTTTATAAATTTGGTGGTTTTTGACATAACCAGTTTGAATCGCACAGAATGAAAGAACTTGTGCCGAATATTTCAAACAATATATGAAGGTTGCAAAATTTTAGTGACTGGGAGAAGCCATAGAGGAAGTCCCACACGGATTTAACTTTAGGTCCACTCCTACTCCTTATATGTGTGCATGACCTCTCAATTCGTATCTTCGGCAAATAATTGTGGTGTTTTAAAGCCCATTAGTGGGAAAGACACATAAAAAAACAGTTAATGATGTTTTCAAAGAAATGTTAATGGTTCTCTGAAAATTGACTGTCCCTAAATTTTGAGAAAAGATACAGTCTCTGACTACCCACGAGTGCTCCTTGGGCATCTTCCAGTTGGTAACAGCTGTCCAAGAAGCACGCATGCCGGTAATAATCTTCACGAGACCAGTTAAAAGTGCTGCTGTATCTTATAACACGAAGGTTACTCGATTTCAGCAGGCCTGAAAATGACATAATGTAATGTCGAAACTGGTAACCTAAAAATAAAACCTAAATAACGGCGATTGGTATTGTATTATTGGAAACTGACCAGCCGTAGTCCCACATTCCAGACAGAGGATGGAGTTACATTCTTTGGTAATTTGTGGTAAGTTCTATCGGACCAAACTAACCTTACACACTACTTAATATAGCTTATCAGACGGCACGACCACCCCACGTGGCAGTTATATTCTTTGTTAATTTAGTTGACTATATGTAAATTTATCTATGTTTTCTCCCTAACATCGCAGACATTGCCATAAATCTTCAGACAATATGATATTTTATCAGACGTTAACTTCCAAGGGTAAGTTATAAATTTCGACAGATTGTGCACCTAATACGTGATAAGTAATTGCAATTGTGCTTACTGAACCATCATCGTGCTAAAATTTTCCGGTAGCATCCGTTTTTTGTACTAGTCTTTTACTAAATTCAACACTGATACACTTAACAATATTTTTTTAACAGCCTTCTCCATTTGAACACCGAAATATTAATCATCATTCGATTTTACGTCTTTTACCGGCCAGTTACAAATGTATAATGAAGATGGACGTACACTCTTCCCTTCAAAGCTAAACCTAAATGTCGTTTCCTTCAAAAACGAGGCATCCACAGTTACGAAGCTGAGTCACGAAAGGCAGCGGATAGCGCGCTCGCTGTAAACACAACCACTTCGTCTGTTGGGCGGCAGTGCACGATTACACACCACGACGGACATTAACGCACTGCCCACCACTGAGCACCGAGGGGCAGCATTTTATGTTGATGTGAGTAAACAAAATATACTATACAGGGTGGACCATTTTCATCCACAATGGGGAATAACTCGGGACAGAGATCAGATACAGCAAAATGTTTTAGACAAACGTTGTAGGCAGCAAAGAACTTTACGCACTGCTACTAACGGCCATGACCTTGAACGTGATTTACAAGGTGATCTGGAAGTTGAAGTGACCCTTTTTTTCTAAAGTGGGAACCGTAACATTTAATTTAAGATTTGAAAAGAGCAGCATATTTTACTTATAAAATGATGCTTTCTGAGCAAAGGAAACAAGTTCTTGTACACCATGCTCAGTTCTGGAAGGCAATGAAAATAAATGAAGTGCTTACCTTGCACTGTAACACTATTCATCCTCTTAACAGTATGGTTTACTTATTAAATTTGAATCAGATGAAGTAACTGTTAACTACCATTACGTGGTCGTACTGCGGTAGATCGTCGCACAGTCTATTCAGGTGCTGGCACAGCGGACGAGAGGGCACTCGTGTGGGCAGAAGCACTCGACTTTCGCGGAGTGCGCGATGAGAGGGTGGCGTTGCCCACGTCCGCGTGCTGGAACACCATCATCCAAGTACTGGTTCCCTCTGGGTGCATCCTTCATTCGGCCAGAAAGGTGGAAGTCGGAAGGTACGAGATCCGGGCTGTAGGCTGGATGATGAAGAACAGACCAGTGAAGTTCTGTGAACTCCTCTCGAAAGCGTAGACTTTCTGTAGCCTTGCGTTGTTATGGAGAAGTTCGTTTGCATTTTTGTGGCGATCAATTCTTCAGCTATGTGTTGCCGGCCAGCACGTGGGAAGTGGGAGATAGGACAGGTTTGCGCGACCTGGTTGCGATGATGACAGACGCCTCGCCCAACGACTCGCCGTGCCTTTGTTCACTCCCAGGTCTCAGCAGATATTTTGCAAGCGCCTATGAAAATCTTCGATGGTCTGGTTTCCCACAAAAAAAAGAAAGAAAAAAGAAAAACTGAATGACAGCTGGATGTTGTTCACTGATAGCAATGGAAGAGCTATTCGCACACAGACGACATGAACATCACAGCAGTTCTGTGGACGGGAGTTGTTACATTATTCTGTTTATTATGTTGTACGTTTTAGTAATAGCATATTACAAACTTCTTCAATTTTGTGAAGGTATTTTCACAGAAACAAGGGTGGCTGCGGTAACAAAACAAATAATTCATAGTTACTTTATTACTATGCAATGAGTCGCTGGAGACTGTACGTCCGTTACCCTAAAATTATCAGATGGTATCCCTGAAGGGCTCCTACAAGTTTGTCGATGGATTCAAGTACATCCTGCATATGAAACTATTCGCATAAGAGTGATTAGAGCGTACGTGCAGAAGTATATTCATTTTTTCCTCGCTCATTACCTGACGGAAAAATCACTAGTGTCCGAGCGAAATCTGCGATTTCATGTTGCCTTATTTGGTTGAGTCACATAGATTGCATTTTATTGTATTGTACGTTAACCGGGGGCCTAGAAACGACAGGGAGGCTCCGTCCCCACCGCAGCCACAGTGGTCCACAACTCCACGATAACTACCGCAGCCCACTTCGCCGCACGCCGAACCACTCTTTCAGGGTTATTGTGGGGTTGGGACCCCGGTGGACCTCCCCCCCTCCCCCCCCCACCCCCAACCAGGGAACGTCTCACACCAGACGAATGTAACTCCTATGTTGGCGTGGTAGAGTAATGGTGGTGTACGGGTACGTGGAGAACTTGTTTGCGCAGCAATCGCCGACATAGTGTAGCTGAGGTGCAATAAGAACCAGCCTGCATTCGCCGAGGCAGATGGAAAACCGCCTAAAAACCATCCACAGACTGGCCGGCTCACTGAACCTCGACACAAGTCCTGCCAGGGACCAGGCGCTCCTCCCCGCCCGGAAGTCTGCGCTGGAACGCACGGCTAACCAGGCGGCCGTCATATAGATACTCATTGCCACGCACTATTTTCTATTTCAAAAGCATCGAAGAATTGTCGCATGAGTGGATGGGCAGAGACTGGAAGACCAGCTATTTCTAATGACACCTCTTTTGTTTGAGCATTGACGCTGGGTTCATTGAAAGAAAGAAACAAAGGAGGGGGGGGGGGGCAGACAATGAAAGAAGAAGTAAACGCACATCAACTCTCGTGTTTCCAGAGCCAAAAGGAAGATCGAGAGGTGGTCGGAATGGAGTCGCAGCCGACGGGCCTGACCCTTAGACATCGAGACTAATCCCCGTACGAGTGCAGTTGTTGTGGTCCCAGAGGGCAAACATAAGCTGCCGAGCCTCGAGTTAACGGCGTTACACGAGGCGTCCTCTGCTGGAGCAGTCGGTGCCGAATAATCCAATAGGAAGGCGCCCAGAGCTCATTCCTCGACGAACCTCATCATAAATAAAACGAGGACGGAGTTTGGGGGGCAGAGTCGGATTTGAGCCCCCTGCCCTCGCCTGCAGCCTGCAGCCTCGGTCCCGGCCGTGCCCTCATCTTGCCGCCACGCCCGCCGTGAGTCCATTCCGCCTCTTTCGTCGGCCGGCCGCCCTCTTGTCCCCGATCGTCTAATTGGGTTTGATGCGGTGGGGCCGGACCCGGCGCTTCACGGAGTTCCGAGTTCGTGTCGCAGGAAATTGGATTTGTGGAGAGGGTGGACGGCCGGGGAAAGCGACGGCGACGCCCCACCCCTCTCTACCCCCCCTACCCTCCCCTCTCCCACGTTCTGGGGCAGGTGCTGGCGACCGCCCCTCGACGCACTTTCACGCTCTCGTCTTGCCGCTACCTGCGAAATTTCATCGAGGCCTCAATACCGACGCCGTAACCCTCCGTCGTTATGGGGCGAAAATTACCGCTGCCCATCACATGAAGCGGAAGTAACTATTCTTCCGCCACTCAGCAGTACATTGGACGTAGGTGCAGCTGTTCCCTCACGTGAACTGGCTTATACGTGGGGTGCAGTAAGGTGACGAAAACGACTCGGTATTCTGTCAACAGCCCAGTACTTTTTCTGCTATACCGGATAGAGAAAGACAGTTTTTCAAACTTACAGGGATCACCGTTTCTACGACTTCACTCTTCAAACCTATTAACAGTGTGTGTGTACGTGTGTGCGCGTATGTGTGTGTTAGCGGTTCCTTCTGCATCCTTATGTCGTTAATCATTGATGATACGTCCGCCTTTCAGTGGTAATTACGCAGCCGAGCGGCAGGAGATTGCCCTGAAACTTGCTTCTCCGGCCTCTTTGATAAAGTTGGTGGCCGAACGAGAGTGGTGCAGTGTACCGGGAGTCTTCGACCATCATTGTTGGTTCAAGTCAATTGGAACGCAGCCCCCAGTCACATAATCAACATGCAAAATAGTGCTACATCCTTACAGGGTCAAAGAGATAGAAACTGAGTGCCGCCTACGACGCAATATATAAGGCGAGTGTTTGCTAATTAAGATTTTTCGATATGTCTGTTCCTGTGTCAGTCTCAGCTGATATGATGCCCAAACACTTAAACTGTATCCACATGTGGGCCTTACAAGTATTTTGCATTCTGTCTCTTTTGGGGTCAAATTTTAGTTTTTCCGTACCCCATAAATGAATGCCATTCGCTTTACGTTCAACTGAGCCTATATTATCTTTTACATCAAAGTCTCTACCAGTTGTTGTTGTGGTCTTGAGTCCAAAGACTGGTTTGACACAACTCTCCTTGCTACTCTATCCTGTGAAAGCCTCCTCATCCCCGAGTAACTACAGCAACCTACAGCCTTCTGAATCTGCTTGGTGTATTCATCTCTTGGTCTCTGTCTACGATTTTTACCCTCCACGCTTCCTTCCAGTACTAAATTGGTGATCTCTTGATGCCTCAGAACGTGTCCTACCAACCGATCTAGTCAAGTTGTTCCATAAATATCTCTCCTCTCCAATTCTGTTCAGTACCTTCTAATTAGTTAGGTGATCTACCCTCATAATCTTCACCATTCTTCTGTAGCACCACGCTTCAAAAGCTTCTACTGGCTTATTGTCTAAATTGTTTATCGTCCATGTTTCACATCCATGCATGGCTACATGCCATAAAAATACTTTCAGAAAAGACTCCCTCACACTTATATCTATACTCGATGTTAACAAATTTCTCTTCTTCAGAAACGCTTTTCTTGCCATCGCCAGTCTACGTCTTATATCCTCTCCACTTCGACCATCATCAGTTATTTTGCTGCCCAAATAGCAAAACTCATTTACTATTTTAAGTGTCTCATTTCCTAATCTAATTCCCTCAGCATCACCTGCTTTAATTCGACTATATTCCACTATCCTTGTTTTGCTTTTTTTGATGTTCATCTCATATCCTTCTTTCAAGACACTGTCCATTTCGTTCAACTGCTCTTCCAGGTCTTTTGGTGTCTCTGACAGAACTACAATGTCATCAGCAAATCCTCAGTGTTTTTATTTCTCCTCCCTGGATTTTAATTTCTTCTTCCAATTTGTCTTTCGTTTCTTTTACTCCGTGTTCAGTGTACAGATTGAATAGCATCGTGAATAGACTACAATCCTGACTCATTCCCACCTCAATCATTGCTTTCATTTCGTGCCTTTCGACTCTTATAACTGCCTTTTGGTTTTTGTACAAATTGTAAATAGCCTTTCGCTCCCTGTGTTTTACCCCTGACACCTTTAGAATTTGAAAGAGAGTACTCCAGTCAGTATTGTCAAAAGCTTTCTCTAAGTCTACGAATGCTATAAATGTAGATTTTCCTTCCCTTAAACTAGCCTTTAAAAGAAGTCGTAGGATCAGTATTGCTTCGCGTGTTCCTGAATTTCCACGGTATCCAAACTGATCTTCCCCGAGATCGGCATCTACCAGTTCTTCCATTCGTCTGTAATGAATTCGTGTTAGTATTTTGCAACTGTGAGTTATTAAGCTGGTAGTTCGGTAATTTTCAGACCTGTCAGCAGCTGCTTTCTTTGGAATTGGAATTATTACATTCTTCTTGAAGTCTTAAGATATCCACAATTACTTCCAAATATTCGCATAGGACATTGGGGGGGGGGGGGGGGGGGGCTGTTCTGCTCATCTCAGTTTTAATCTCTATACAGTGTGACATGAAACTTTTTAAAAGATCTGTCAACGTGATACAATAATGGTATTTTAATTGTGAATACATTCCAACATATTAAAAGTCGAAATTGCTTAACACGAACAAAGTATGAAACAAACGTGTGAAGAAGGCAGGAAACACAACAAAAAAAGGTGAGGCTATTCCATCCAGTCAAGATGCTATTTCACTCACTATACTTCAGTGTCAGAATCATAAGGATTTATCACACGTAAACATTTTTCGTACTTTTTACACCCACACACACTCCGTGAAACTATGCAGCACATTGCTGGCACTTCATCCATAGGAACTGCCTACAACACCTTTACTGATTGATTCATATGTTCCTCACAATATGAAGCACATGGCTTTTTCCTCTTGAACATGCGGACCATCTGAAAAAAAGAAAAATCGTATTCTCTAAAATTTCATAGTAAAACATGAAGCAAATTAATAACCTGATGAGCGGAAACAGCCCCTCGTGTACCGGGCAAAATAGCCGCATCTGCAGACTTTACGATGGACGCGGCAAATCAGAACTTTGTGAAAAATCCAAAAATATTTCTAGATACGCAAACTACATAATCTATTTTCCTGTACAAGTGATAATAAGACTTTAAAATTACTCGTTATTATGCGTGGTACGCGTTAATTTTCATCTACGGTAGTAAACCACACAATACGCTTAGCTCTGGAATTTTTTCTTGTGTCCTGTCAATAATGTAACCGAAAACACCCTCACTACAACCACAACCGTGACACGGGGACACTGGCACACGATAAAGGCAAAACGACCTTGGTTTTGTAAGAAACTAACGCAATGTCGCAACATTTCGTTTTTCAGGTTTATTAGCCCCATGAGTGGAATAGCCCCGCTGTACCCTACCATGACTGACACTAGTTCTGTCTCGTGAATCGCATAGTTTACGGGTTCCACGCTTTTACGTTTCGTGTAGTGCACAATCTTGCGATCCTGTAAATTAAGAATTAGTAATTTCATCTCCTGCGGGAATTCCCTGCGGTACCTAAACATTACTTCAGAACTGTTGAAGACGTGAATTAAAAGCTTTTTGAATGTCTGAGAACATCGAATAAACTTGGTTCCTGTTTTTCATTGCACTAAGGATATAGTACAAAAAAAGGGGAAGTTGAGCTACGCATAATTGATGTTTTCAGAAGCCGTGTCGATTTCCATGGAGAAGATTATTTAATTGCGAGATCTTAAAGCGTCTGTAAGAGGCTATGTCAGTCCTCACACCAAGGAAGAAGGATTTAACGTCCCATCGACGAATAGACCATTAGAAATGGAGCACAAGCTGGGGTAGGAAAGGATGGGGAAGGAAGTCAACGTTCCCTTATCAAAGGAACCATTCCCGCGATTCAGGGAAATCGCGGAAAACTCAAATATGGATGACCCGACAGGGATTTGAACCGTCGACCTCCCGAACGCGAGTCAAGTGTGCTAATCATTACGTCATCTCGCTCGGTCACCAAGGAAGAATCTTCAGCAGCAGGTGTTCTCTAATTCAGGTCTGCCTGCGTCCAATCAGTGAATGTCAAATTTAAACTGTTTAGGAGTAAAAACAGAAGGAAAACGTTCCTTGCAACTTCCGAAGCGAAGACTTTGTGTGGATAATCTGAGGATTCCGGTTATTGAAATTAAGCTCATTGAGTATTTTTTGTATTTGTATTCTTAGCTTCGGGTTTACGTAAGCAAATTATTCCGTTAGACTTATATTCCTCGAATTTAGTAACTTGAATAATTTATGAAAGCAACGTTGTATGAAATTTACAGGTTCATTAGTGTGTATGTGTTTCGTTTTCACAACCTTGCACATATCCATGCTTCCTCATACAGTGTACGTTGATCGCTATGCAGACGAGAAGCTGACTACAAATCCGAAATTCTTGCGAATGATTAGTGATTGTTGCTAGGGCATTTCTGTTGGTTTCATCGATCTTTCTAGTTAGCAGTACTTGTACACCTGAGAAGGTTCGGTTACTACGATAAAGTATTGGTTCTGCTAAGTTAGCGTAGTGAGCCAATTTTTAGGCTGTGGGAAAGCAATCGTATGCTACTTCCAACAGAACCACGCTAATAAAACACTACAGTGCTTAAATTATCCATCGAGATTTTTTGTATGTGCTGTCAGCAGCATGCATTTGATCAGAGAAATTTTCAGTCTGGACTCTTCCGATCAAGAAGATAAATCAACATACATAATAAATGTAAGTGTGCTTTGTCCGTGCGTGCCACAATAACCCCACAGCCTATCCCTGCATCCCCTTGTGCGTTTTGTGATATAGTAGCCCTCCGCCCCCTATTCACAAAGAAGGTTTCGATTTGAAACTACAGAGATTAGTTTTAAAGTTGTTGGTGTTAACAGAGGACATCGCATTAACGGTCTTCTCTTGTGGAGTCAGTGAAGCAGCTGCGAACAAATTGCAGGAATGGGAGAGAACGGCCACAATTTTCCTTCCAGATTTCTCTAGAATGTTGAAGAATATTTTAGAATGTTCCAAAATGTCACAAAATCTTCTAAACGGATCAAGAATATTTAGAATGTTCCTGAATATCATAAAGCATTCCAGAAGTTTGGAGAATACTCTAGAACGTTATAGAACTTTTCAGAATGTTAGAGAATATTGTAGAATATTTCAGAACGTTCGCGAACGGTCCAGTATCTTGTTGTCGTAGGTATATATCCCAGCTCAGAACGATATACGCATGCGATGGCGAGATGCATGAGTTATAGTACTTTTGGATATTAACAACAGGAGATCAAGGAAAAGCGAAGGTGATAGTGAATTAATTTAAGTGAAAGTGAATTACTTAAGTTAGTGAACACTGTATTTATCGGAATTTTAATATGTAAAGTGATATTAACATTTAATTGTGTAACGAAATGTAATAATACAGGAGGGGGGGGGGGGTTCTGTTACCGTATGGGACGAATCCCTACATCTACATCTACATCTACATCCATACTCCGCAAGCCACCTGACGGTGTGTGGCGGAGGGTACCTTCAGTACCTCTATCGGTTCTCCCTTCTATTCCAGTCTCGTATTGTTCGTGGAAAGAAGGATTGTCGGTATGCCTCTGTGTGGGCTCTAATCTCTCTGATTTTATCCTCATGGTCTCTTCGCGAGATATACGTAGGAGGGAGCAATATACTGCTTGACTCTTCGGTGAAGGTATGTTCTCGAAACTTTGACAAAAGCCCGTACCGAGCTACTGAGCGTCTCTCCTGCAGAGTCTTCCACTGGAGTTTATCTATCATCTCCGTAACGCTTTCGCGATTACTAAATGATCCTGTAACGAAGCGCGCTGCTCTCCGTTGGATCTTCTCTATGTCTTGTATCAACCCTATCTGGTACGGATCCCACACTGCTGAGCAGTATTCAAGCAGTGGGCGAACAAGCGTACTGTAACCTACTTCCTTTGTTTTCGGATTGCATTTCCTTAGGATTCTTCCAATGAATCTCAGTCTGGCATCTGCTTTACCGACGATCAACATTATATGATCATTCCATTTTAAATCACTCCTAATGCGTACTCCCAGATAATTTATGGTATTAACTGCTTCCAGTTGCTGACCTGCTATTTTGTAGCTAAATGATAAAGGATCTATCTTTCTGTGTATCCGCAGCACATTACACTTGTCTACATTGAGATTCAGTTGCCATTCCCTGCACCATGCGTCAATTCGCTGCAGATCCTCCTGCATTTCAGTACAATTTTCCATTGTTACAACCTCTCGATACACCACAGCATCATCCGCAAAAAGCCTCAGTGAACTTCCGATGTCATCCACCAGGTCATTTATGTATATTGTGAACAGCAACGGTCCTATGACACTGCGGCACACCTGAAATTACTCGTACTTCGGAAGACTTCTCTCCATTGAGAATAACATGCTGCGTCCTGCTATCTAGGAACTCCTCAATCCAATCACACAATTGGTCTGATAGTCCATATGCTCTTACTTTGTTCAATAAACGACTGTGGGGAACTGTATCGAACGCCTTGCGGAAGTCAAGAAACACGGCATCTACCTGTGAACCTGTGTCTATGGCCCTCTGAGTCTCGTGGACGAATAGCGCGAGCTGGGTTTCACATGACCGTCTTTTTCGAAACCCATGCTGATTCCTACAGAGTAGATTTCTAGTCTCCAGAAAAGTCATTATACTCGAACACAATACGTGTTCCAAAATTCTACAACTGATCGACGTTAGAGATATAGGTCTATAGTTCTGCACATCTGTTCGACGTCCCTTCTTGAAAACGGGGATGACCTGTGCCCTTTTCCAATCCTTTGGAACGCTACGCTCTTCTAGAGACCTACGGTACACCGCTGCAAGAAGGGGGGCAAGTTCCTTCGCGTACTCTGTGTAAAATTGAACTGGTATCCCATCAGGTCCAGAGGCCTTTCCTCTTTTGAGCGATTTTAATTGTTTCTCTATCCCTCTGTCGTCTATTTCGATATCTACCATTTTGTCATCTGTGCGACAATCTAGAGAAGGAACTACAGTGCAATCTTCCTCCGTGAAACAACTTTGGAAAAAGACATTTAGTATCTCGGCCTTTAGTCTGTCATCCTCTGTTTCAGTACCATTTTGGTCACAGAGTGTCTGGACATTTTGTTTTGATCCACCTACCGCTTTGACATAAGACCAAAATTTCTTAGGATTTTCTGCCAAGTCAGTACATAGAACTTTACTTTCGAATTCATTGAACGCCTCTCGCATAGCTCTCTTCACACTACATTTCGCTTCGCGTAATTTTTGTTTGTCTGCAAGGTTTTGGCTATGTTTATGTTTGCTGTGAAGTTCCCTTTGCTTCCGCAGCAGTTTTCTAACTCGGTTGTTGAACCACGGTGGCTCTTTTCCATCTCTTACAATCTTGCTTGGCACATACTCATCTAACGCATATTGTACGATGGTTTTGAACTTTGTCCACTGATCCTCAACACTATCTGAACTTGAGACAAAACTTTTGTGCTGAGCCAACAGGTACTCTGAAATCTGCTTTTTGTCACTTTTTCTAAACAGAAAAATCTTCCTACCCTTTTTAATATTCCTGTTTACGGCTGAAATCATCGATGCCGTAACCGCTTTATGATCACTGATTCCCTGTTCTGCGTTAACTTCTTCAAATAGTTCGGGTCTGTTTGTCACCAGATGGTCTAATATGTTATCGCCACGAGTCGGTTCTCTGTTTAACTGCTCAAGGTAGTTTTCAGATAAAGCACTTAAAAAAATTTCACTGGATTCTTTGTCCCTGCCACCCGTTATGAACGTCTGAGTCTCCCAGTCTATATCCGGCAAATTAAAATCTCCACCCAGAACTATAACATGGTGGGGAAATCTACTCGAAATATTTTCCAAATTATCCTTCAGGTGCTCAGCCACAACAGCTGCTGAGCCTGGGGGCCTATAGAGACATCCAATTACCATGTCTGAGCCTGCTTTAATCGCGACCTTCACCCAAATCATTTCACATTTCGGATCTCCGTCAATTTCCTTCGATACTATTGCACTTCTTACCGCTATAAACACGCCTCCCCCTTCACTGTTCAGCCTGTCTCTGCGGTATACATTCCAATCTGAGTTTAGGATTTCGTTACTGTTTACGTCTGGTTTCAGCCAACTTTCAGTCCCTAGTACTATATGGGCGTTGTGATCGTTTATTAATGAGAGCAGTTCTGGGACCTTTCTATAGACGCTCCTGCAGTTTACTATTAGTACATTAATATTGTTATTCCCTGTTGCATTTTGCCTACTCCTATCTTGCCGCGTCTCAGGAGGCGTCTTGTCGGGCCTAGGGAGGGGATTCTCTAACCTAAAAAACCCCCATGTGCACTCCACACGTACTCCGCTACCCTTGTAGCCGCTTCCGGCGTGTAGTGCACGCCTGACCTATTCAGGGGGACCCTACATTTCTCCACCCGATAGCGGAGGTCGAGAAATTTGCACCCCAGATCTCCGCAGAATCGTCTGAGCCTCTGGTTTAAGCCTTCCACTCGGCTCCAAACCAGAGGACCGCGATCGGTTCTGGGAACGATACTGCAAATAGTTAGCTCTGATTCCACCCCGCGAGCGAGGCTTTCCGCCTTCACCAATTCCGCCAACCGCCTGTACGAACTGAGGATGACCTCTGAACCCAGACGGCAGGAGTCATTGGTGCCGACATGAGCAACAATTTGCAGTCGGGTGCACCCAGTGCTCTCTATCGCCGCCGGTAGGGCCTCCTCCACATCTCGGATGAGACCCCCCGGCAAGCAGACAGAGTGAACACTGGCCTTCTTCCCCGACCTTCTCGCTATTTCCCTAAGGGGCTCCATCACCCGCCTAGCATTGGAGCTCCCAATAACTAATAAACCCCTCCCCCCGTGTGCCTGCTCGGACCTTGCTGAAGGAGCAGCCACATGTCCCCTCACAGGCAGAGCGGGCGATGCCACACGGCCAGCCTCCACATTGACCTTCCGCCTCGTGCGCCGCGAACGCCGCTGAACCCGCCACTCCCCTTGGGGAGAGGGTGGCCCAACCGCGCCCGGTACCCGCGAAGATGTCTCGACAGCAGGGACAGTGGGTGAAGCATGTAACACCTGGGGTGTACCTTGCGACGCACCAGACTCCCCACTGCCGCTACACTCCGAGGCAGCAGCCTGAAGACGGCTGACCGCGGCCATCAACACACTCAGCTGTTCGCGAACAGTGGCCAGCTCCTCCTGCGTCCGTACACAGCAGTCACACATCCTATCCATCCTAAGGAAACAATTTACTGAAGGGAGTTAATCAACCTTTAACTAGACTGCTAATTCACTAAAGGCGGCTGCTTATTCACTAAACTGTGGTTGCTAGCCCCTTCTTGTAGAAAACAATGAAAATAGCACTACCTGTCTCTGGACTGTATTGAAAACAAACTCTAGCACTACTGGCACTATGGTTGACTACAGGGACTCTCTCTTACTGTATTCAAAACAAACACGAAATCTATGGAACACTATTAAGAGCACTCGAAAAATAAAGCTTCCTAAAAGCAAATACACACGGAAGAAGTGACAAGTAAGAAAAATACAGTTAATACTTAAATTAAGGTAGCTCGCTGCACAGCAGACGTGAAGCAGGCGGCAGTTACGACGACACTGACACTACTGGCACTATGGCTGACTAAAAGGACTCTCTCTGACTGTATTCAAAACAAACACGAAATCTATGGAACACTATTAAGAGCACTCGAAAATTAAAGCTTCCTAAAAGCAAATACACACGGAAGAAGAAGTGACAACTAAGAAAAATACAGTTAATACTTAAATTAAGGTAGCTCGCTGCACAGCAGACGTGAAGCAGGCGGCAGTTAGATGGTGACAGGGAATCCTCTGCAGATGTGTAGGGTAGGTGGGAAACAAAATACCACCTACGGACCAACACAGAAACCAGAATCCTAAGGCGGCTGTCTACAGATTGGACGGACTTCAGTCAGCCTCTGTTCCCCACGTTAGGTGCAGATGAGAGAAACAGCCAGGGCAAACAACCGTTGTTATAAACCAGTGGCTTTAACAATAAGAGCTACCCCGTAGATAATATTATCAGTCATGCAAGAGTGTGATGTGAAACAAATTACTTCAGGTGGACAATCCATCGCACCAAAGTGCGCAAGTAGACAATCAGATTCTGAAGAGTTATCACCGTTACATAGATACGAGTCAGAGCGTTTTGGAACCTCAAGCAAAATGAAATGTAAAAAAAACCAAGTTACATAGTTTCTTAAAAAGTAAATTCTCCTCTTAAAACTGGGAAATTTGAACATACACCGTCAAAAAACCACAAAATTTTAGTAAGAGCCCAATGAGAAACCAGAGTCATGGATGAAAAGAATTTTGTTTCATCACAGACAAAAATGTTCTAGACTCCATTATCAACTTCGAAAGACAATCTGGAAAACTTCCCAAACTTATCTTCACACTTGCTAACAAAGTATATACCATCGTGAATGCACATGCTCTGGTAAATGAAGATATCAGGAAAGACAAGGAAAAGGTGGAAAGCTTTTGGGACCAAATACATGACGCTGTGCAAAAAATTCCACAAAACACTACGTCCTACTTATGGGGGATTGCAGTGAGCAGGCAGGGAAGGCGAAGGAATGCTAAAAATTGCTGGAAACAACCCAGTCTATAAAAGAGCTAACCAAAATGGCATCAGAGTGATAGAACTATGCCAAACACATAATATTATCATTAAATCTGCAGCCTTTAAAAAACTACGTAGAAAACAGGAAACATGGGTCCCACCAAATCCATACCTAGGTGAATTCCTGCTCGATCGCGTGGCTATCAAACTGGAGCTTCGAAAAGAAATGCAAAATGTCATAACACTCCGAGGGGCCGACCTAGATTCTGATCACTACCTTTCTAAAATAAAGTCAAAATCATCACCGAAAGGAAAGATAGAACCAAGAAGTCTAACAGAAGAAAATACCCAGAATGAGATTTTCACTCTGCAGCGGAGTGTGCGCTGATATGAAACTTCCTGGCAGATTAAAACTGTGTGCCGGACCGAGACTCGAACTCAGGACCTTTGCCTTTCGCGGGCAAGTGCTCTACCAACTGAGCTACCCAAGCATGACTCACGCCCCATCCTCACAGCTTTACTTCTGCCAGTACTGCTTTAGCATGTTAGTAAAGTTAAGTTGTGATAACTCCGCTATGTTTTGGCCAAAGAGGCCGCATTTATAATGGTAACGAGAGAAATGTGTTACTGAAAACTTGATACTGATGACGCCACTCTGAAGGAAAAACAAGGTTAATACGTCAAGAGAAACAAAGCCATTACCCCTATAGCAACTGCAGGGGAATCCTGTAACCCAGTGAGTGTAAAGTGAACACCGTTCGGTCGAGAAAGTAATCACAGAATGGGTTCGGAAAAAGTTGTGAACAAAATTTCGCTCCCAAGGGGGGGGGGGGGGGGGGGCATACACTATCCCTTGGCCCGTATCGGGTAACAGTCGTGAATCGAACAACCACTAAAAAGACTTCGTTGTGACCGACACCAACAGTGCTTTAATACAAATGAACTTTTCTGACATTGATATACAGGTGATGGAACTGTTGTCTTTCTCTTCCTATCAAGTGGGTAATGCCCGAGGCAGGATTCGAACCTGTGACCGTAGCGGCCGCTCTGCTCCAGACTGTAGTGCCTAGAACCACACGGCCACTCCGGCCGGCATCTGAGCAAGAATTACTATCCTGAAGGTAAAAGGCAGCATAGTTCTAACTGAAGAAAGAAAAGAAAAACCGAAGTTGATACCTGCGTTCTTATGAATAACTATATTACGAAAATATCTACTCATTATTTTGTGGCCACTAGCGACTGCTCATCTCAAAGAAAACACACACACACACACACACACACACACACACACACACACACACACACACACTAACACACGCACATGCTGAAAGTTTTGTGTGTGTGTGTGTGTATTCATATACATATATAGGGTGAACCACCTAAAACTACATAATACAGGGTGAATCTATCACCTAAAACTTTCACCACAAACATCGCGGAAGTGAAAAGTGCTATTGATGTGCAGTTTCCACATAATTGATTGGTGATGAGAGGCTCGTATTGGCAATCAATCACCAGATTGTGATAGTACTTACGAAGTGTATTTCTTTTCAAATATACAATTTTTAAATGAATCTATTGACGTTAACAAACTAAAAATAGGGTAAATTAGAATGTCAGTGATGTTTGTTGCAGGAGTCTAGTGCGAGTCGTTTACGAGAACCGTATTTTGAAAAGTTTGCACGTCGACTTTTTTTGTGCCATTCTATCTTCGAAGTTGCTATGTACGATGTTGTTACGTTTGTTTACAGTGTGCTTGTGTGTTCCTTGAATGCATTGTGACTTGCTTGTCAGTTATTGAGTGATAGCCCAATCGGTGGGTCGTGAGTGAAAGATTGGATCCACCAACGCAGAAAAAGACGACATGTTCATGTTGTATGTAGAGTGTAGGAAGAATGGAGTTCATTCTTGTTCGATGTATGCGGCAAGATATTCCAATAGACTTCAACCATCTCGGCAATCATTTATCAACCTTTTCAACAAGTTATGCGAATGTGCTAGCATAGCACATATACAACGTTACACGTTGAAACAAGTGATGACAGAAAAGGGAGAAATGAATGTTCTTGCTGCTGTTGCAGTTGATGAGCACATTAGTTCCTGTCCAATTGCACAAGGAACTGGCATGAGTAAGTATCCTATGCATTCTCCGTCAACATTGGTTCCCCACCCCCATCACATCTACTTCCATCAATAGCTGCATGGAAACGATTAAGAGATTCGTTTTCACTTCTGTACGTAGCCATTAACACAGGGCACTCCATATGTATCATGTATCTAGTTTAATAATGAAGCTACATTTATCAGCCGTTTCCAGGTAAAACGCCTAAACATGCGCTACTGGTCTGTTGATAATCCTAGCTGGCTTCGTCAGGTCGGACGACAGTGTCCATGGCGTGTAAACGTGGGGTGTGGGATAGAGAACCATCAGCTCATAGGCCCTTTTTTCATAGACAGAACACTGAACGCATGCAGGTGTCGCAGCTTCCTAACAAACCATCTTCCACGGATGCTGGAAGACGTTCCTCAGCAGACTAGAAGGAACCTGTAGCATCAACGTGATGGCTGCTCTGTCCGTAGTCTTCACGAATTGTTTCCAAATCGTTCTACTGGACGAAGAGGAACTGTACCTCGGCTGGACCATTCCCCACATTTGATTCTTATAGACGTTTTTTCTGTGAAGAAAGCTGAAAGACGCTGTCTACAAGGACATACCAACTAATTTTAATGGTATGCAACGATATATTATTGCAGCCTGCTCGGACATCGCCGCTGAAAAGTTAGCACGTGTGCAGCAGACGTTTCATACCAGAACTGAAGTCTGTATTGCCACTTCTGGTGGCTATTTTGAACACGAACTGTGACGGTGAGTTGTCTCGTTACTGACGTTACTGGTCAGAAGCCACATAACAAGGGTATGTACTTATGTTGGTCTTTAATATGTACTACCACAGGTTTTGTACAATTGTCGGTGTGGGAACATTTCGAAATACAATATCTCTTAAAGGACTCGCACTAGAATCCTGCAACAAACACCTATGACATTCTAATTTACCCTACTTTTAGTCTGTTAGTGTAATTGATACTGTTCCATTTAAAAGGTGTATGTTTGCACAGTAAATACTCCTCCTAAATATTACAACCATTATATCAATCTGTTAACAATACAAGGCCCTGACGAGCAATTCATATAAAGAGAAAACATTCAGCATATCACACTGAAGGGGGATATGAACAAAGAGATGATTTATAATTAGCTATGAACTGTTTCCCATTTCTCGGGTCACTGATGAGTAGGGTAAAAATACTGTAACAGAATTGGTGATTTATTTTCGTCTGACATTTTAACATTTTTTCTTTGAGAGAGGAGTAATGAGAGATTAGTTCTGAGTAGCATTTGCTATGTGATATCTGGCTGCTTTTATCAAAATGTAGCAGAGTTCACAGAATTTCTTCACTATCTTGCTAATACAGTTTCAACTGTGAATAACGTTTGACTGTAGTTTATTATTAAACGAACAACAAGAGCATGACAGGTAAATAACTTAAAAAGTGTATTTTTGTGAAAACATACACTTTTTAAATGGAACAGTCCCTATTGACGTTAACCGACTAAAAACAGGGTAAATTAGGATGTCATTGGTGTTTGTTGCAGATTTCTGGAGCGAATCGTTTAACAGATATTGTGTTTTGAAAAGTTCTCACGCTGACAATGGTACAACACCTGTCAGCATACAAAACTGATTTGTTCACTTCTGTTGTTTTAAGTCCACACAACTTTCCTTTCACCAGCTACAAATGGTCATAAAAATTACATCATACTACTGAAAGAAACTGTAGTTCCCTCTAGCTAAAAATACCAGAGTTTTGTACATTAGCTAAATAGAAAAACAGCCTCCGATTTGCGTCATGTCATTTACCATATACTCGTTTCAATATCTGAAATCATTTATGAACTATGATGATCTATATAAATATTCACTTTTGCTTTATTGAAGCCTGTGCAGGTGTAATCCATACAAAACCATTTTCTCGAGACTAGAGATCCTCTCAAGCCTAAAGAAAAATTCAATACATTAACAACATTTTATACACAGCAATGTATCACTTAATATGCACCATATGCGAACACATAGGGACCTCTGTTTCTCATTGCAAACTATTCGAATTTAGATCCGAGGGTTGCTTGGTTTGGAAGTATTATAATAACTGTGACCATTAACGATGAGATAGTCAGTTCACCATAAATATCTCATGTAAAACTGTGAGTAATGAAAGAAATGATTTTACCAATTAGTTTCTAAAATCGGAAGAGAAAGAATGCAAAACACGCAGCATATGCACGACGCATTGGTAGTGCTATAGTACTGCTGCACCAACTGGCTGATTACCCAGCGTTCTCTGTGTGCACCTGTAGCCGCATAAAACTGCGCTGGACAGCGCTGTGAGTCAGCACACAGAGTATATGCTTTTTTTGTTTCCACACGAAAATCATCTGACCCTAGCTGACTTTATCTGTAGGAGCAGTGCATTTTTGCAAAGGATGTGACATTATTTCGTATGGGTGTTTGGAACATTTGACCAGAACCCGCCAGCCAGAGAATTGCTCACACACATTTCAATTGGGACACCTCATGTTGTTTTGGCACGAGGTACGCTGATTTCTGGCCGCACATCGAACCGACGAGATGTGGAGGCTTGTGTTTCTACGTGGGCGCATTCAACTGACAACTTTCAACAATACGGTGGAACTGCAGAAAGAACGAGTATTCGAATTACATTTATGTAGTTGGATTTCACATATGTTTTAATGTATATAGAATTGTGTCCTTTCCGTTTTGTACTTTACATTCGAACTTTGCCTGGGAAACATTATGCTTTTATTTTCGCTTTTGATTTAAGCAGAACACTAGTGATCGGCGTCTGTATTCAGTTCACTGTCCGTTAATCCAAGTGACTTACGAACAGTTTTTCTCACATGCAAGATCAGGTTTCAAAAGTTTGTAACCTTGTTTGTATTTTATTTCTGCTATGATGTTCGTTGGGGATGTTAAACGGTTTGATCTGACACATGCATGAGTAGTCTTCTGTACGTTTTATTTTCAAATATTATATTGCGTTGGTCACATGCTTGATCTTCGTGACTATTTTTTTGGTCTCGAACCGCGTCCTTGCTTCACGAATGACTTGCTTCACGAGCAAGTAAGTGAAAAAACAAACAATGAAGTGTTAAGATGGACAGACATGATCTGTCTGTTTATGGGGGAAAAGCAGTTGCATTTCGTAGGAAGTAGGTACTTTGTAATAGAAGAGACATAGTGAAAGATGGAATTTGTAAGAAGAAAATGTGAAGTTTTTATTTCTTTTTTATTCTATTCGATAGTTCACGGTGGGAATCGAGTGTTTTACACGATTGGGTGTGAGCATGGAATAAATTTGTGAAACATTATTAGTTTGTGGAAAGAAGAATAGATTAACAAGTAGCGGAACGAGTAGAAGCTTGGAAGACATGACAGACTGTGTTTTCAGACTGAGAATGCTGTAATATTACTTGGAAGGTGAGTAAAAGCCTGAACCTT
This sequence comes from Schistocerca cancellata, assembly GCF_023864275.1. NCBI lineage: Eukaryota > Metazoa > Arthropoda > Insecta > Orthoptera > Acrididae > Schistocerca > Schistocerca cancellata. The sequence goes on along the minus strand of NC_064631.1, from coordinate 466,777,155 downwards.
CTGCAAAACGGTTGCTTCATTATAGTTGCTAGAATTTACAAACAGTTCAGGAATAAATGCAGAAGAGTAAAGTACAGTTGGTGAAAACCTCTGAGAAGAACAAAGAACTAGAAGAGAGAAATTATTTTGAGGTCATTATTGAAAACGAAAGGAAGGAGAAGCTGAAATATATCACTAGTATAGGCACAGCTAGAATCCTTACAGACACACTGCCTTACCTTGAATATTTTGCATGACATCATCGACGAACTTGAACTGAAGATATTATCAGTGATTTGACAATCTTGAGCAGTGGAGGCCACACCTTCCTACTGTATCCCCTCCCCCACTCCTTAAATCAAGCAGCGCAGTATTAAAAATTCAAGATGGTGGAAAGAGCACAGTTTCATTAGTGGAAAATTAGGAAAAAAAACATGTCCTCTTCCTCCCATCTCCAACCAATCACCCAGAGCAGTAATCCTTATGTCCAGCCAACCACAGTGTGAAAAACTCTAAGATGGCGGAAATAGCCCAATTGTGTTGCTGGGAAATTGATAGTCCCTTCACTTCCCATCTCAGCGAAGTATTAAAAATTCAAGTTGATGTAAATAGACCATTTGCGTGCTTTACATCCCAGGACTACTCCTCTTCCCAACCAATCAAAGCTCAGATATCAAACACTTAGCTATCTCCAACCAGTCAGAGAGTAGTATTAAGAATACCATCAAATATGTGGTAAAATTGCACAACTCATGGGTTAAAGTGAGGATATTCATTATTCCGAAAAGACATTTACCTCTGGTGTAAAAAATAGTGTCAGATTAGATTAATTATGTACATGTATATACCTCTGATATATGTAATTAAAATTACTGCATGGTCAAAGAGATACACTGTATACATAAAATAGAGTATAACTATTGCATAGCGTTCGACCTCCCTGTTCTCTCCTCCAATCATAGCTCAATATTGAAATGCCAGAGCCAAGTACAACGTAGTGCTGTCTGGGATGTGTGCTCAACAGCACCCAAATGCCCTGAACTGTTTTTCAAAAAAATACATCACACACCTCTCTCGTCACTTAAACCAGATAGAGCCTAGTATTACTGTTACGTAATCTGCACCATACCAAAAACTGTCTGAAACATTAATCAAAAAATATGTCAAAGTATCGCAGCTGTCTAATGCACTGAAAATTTTGTCAACTATGTTTTTCCATTACTGACTTACAAAAAATCGTTTGTGGACTAGCTCACCAGTCACATAGGTAAATTCCTTTCAGGGCCGTATATCACTCACTATGCAATACTGGAACGAGTATATAGCATATTTCTCTATAAATAATTAGAAACCAACATTTTCTTATAAAATATAAACAATGAATTAATAATACATACTTGTTGAACAAGAGTTTTACCTTAACTACTGTTCCATACACACTGTAAACACGAAACAAAATCAACACATGTATCATATCTCAGTTGCTTACTGTCACCAAAAGATGGCTCCTCTGTCAAAAAGCGACGAAGTTCCTTCTCTGTGCCATTAGTTTTCTCACTGTCACCAACAGGTTTATGTAGGTTAAAAGCATTCATAGTTTGATCGATGAATCACATTTGGTTTAAATCATGACAGAGCCTTAAATAAAGTATTTTCCACATCTATTATATCATAGTATCTTAAAACATCTGCAAAGTACGTCGGCAATGCGAAAAATGTGATATTTGCATTGATTACCTAAGAACCTAGTTGAGGATAAGTGCAAGAAAAATGTTATAAGGCTGAAATGAATTACTTTACGTCAGCTATGATACCACAGTGTATTCTAAAATGAGTCAGAAAATCTAATGTTTGCAATGCAACAGTATCTAAATGCATGAATTGAATTTCATCTCATAATGTGTGATTACTGTCATCACCTAACGTTTCTTTCTTTCATCATCAGTTTAGGAGAGGGTGAGCAATGATAATCCATCACAAGAAAAAATACAATTGATGACAAGTATTACTAAAAAATTGCTGCTACTTTCTGGGATACCATGACTTGCTAACATAAAACCTGTGTTTAACTGCGCCAACATCTAACAAAAGTAACCACCGCATGCACAGCACGATTTTGCTTAGGGGTGGAAGGAATATTATCTTCGAATTGAGGAAGGAATAAGGTGTTTTACTACGATAAATCACTTAAACTGCAGAACGACAGGGACTGTTTATAACACACTAATGAGAGAGGTGATCAAAGATGGTAACTGTGGAAGATATAACATCTCCAACGACAGTGTCAGAGTCAGAAAGAAATAAAACACTTAGCATTTACTGTGAGATTTCTCACACTTTGCAAGCACACTAAAAATTAAACAATTAGATGTTTCCAACATCTTCAGCATTGTTGTATTACTTATTGAAATGCATCATAATATGTAAGGAATCTCTACAAAAACTAGATCAAAAACGAAGTTGTACTATATGTAAGACTTCACATACTTTTTGTGCCCGACGGATCTTCAAATTAACTATTTATGCATCTAAATTGTCTGTATTACTTATGAAAATGTACATAGCTTGCATGCTTGTCGTAATATATGCAAGATCTTTACGAAAACTCGAGCAAAAATAACGTTTTACTGCATGTAAGGTTTCATATACTTTGCACACACACACACACTGTGGAGCTTCCAGTAAATTTCTCCACATGCACATTGGCTATAGTACTTATAAAGATACAACTCGGTTATTGACACTGAAGTTGGGTGAAACTTGATTGCACAGGGCAGGGAGGTCTGGAACTTGGTTGCATAGGACCTTCCAATTTTTACAGCTGTGAAGATGCAACAGATTTTTAATACTGCACTAAGATTGGTTGGAGATATAGGAAGGCAAAGGACTTTTAATTTCCCAGTGATGCAACTGGGAAACCGCAGATAAGAATTACTGCACTGTGTGTTTGGATGGAGATATGGAGACAATGATGCGGTTATTTTATTTTCCACTAATGCAGTTGAGCTATTTCTGCCATCCTGGGTTTTTAATACTTCACTATGACTAGCTGGAGGTAAGATAGAGGAGAGGGGGCAAATGGGTGTGCCTCCATGTGATAAGTATGATGGAGTCACTAATGAAATCAATTCAGTGTCATCAATGATGTCATGTGTGACACTGAATAAAAGGTCAATGACCATGTTGGAGGTTAGGTAGTGTGGCTCTAAGCAATCTGGCTCTGCCAGAGTGGCTACACCAATATTACTTACATCTAACAGTAATCCTAAGCAATCACTTAAAGAGCACTGTTACACAATGATTTGTTTGAGCAGCAAACTGATTTTCTGTGGTACTCAAAATTAAGCAGAGACTGTGAAATTAGTGTTCTATGGATTTGTGAGTGCAAATTGATTGATATTGATAAGTGTGTGAATTGTTTTCAAATGATATACTAAATAGTGTAAGGGCCTGAGCTCCTGACTACTAAGTTTTGATTGAAGTAATAAAATTACGATCTACCATTTAAAATACAATCATGTAGATGTCACTGTAGAAAGTGGAAATACCATATCCGCTAAATTTACTAAGCTGACATATTCCACACCACATACTACTTGGAAACAGTTTATAGTTCTTGACAATGTGTTCTGCTATGAAGCAATATGCGTTCAAGCAGGCACAGAGCTTTATTTCAATTTTGGTAACCACTTGCATCATTAATATTATAGTCACCACCAACATGGTGAGGTTCAGAAGTCTTCAAAGAACAGCATCATGCCTGCATGAAACTCTACCACAATGGAGTTCATTACAAGGTGAGCGATATCAGTGAGTCAGAGATTATCATACAGTCACCACCTTTGTTGTTTGTGGAAAAACAAATTTCCATCAGACTACTGAATCGCTGTAAATAAAACTGGATTGCAATGTTAACATCGTTTTTAGGAATAATAAACATCACTACACAACATCACAATTACATTAACAGCGATAGCATATGCTCACTGCAACTGTAATTTGTGCTTGTACATTTAATTCGAAATGTGTAAACATTATGATCTGTGTATGATCTAACATAATATCACTCTCTTCTCAGATTTTGTTCAGACCTGTGTATTAAGTGTCATTTGAGTACTATATACTATATAAGTCTTCTTAGACTTCCCACATCTCCACACAAACGATATTTACAATAGTCATTATTTTACTATTCCATTCAATCTAGAAATTTTGCTCAACTTCGAACTGCTAATATAGATCAGTAAAAAAATTCTATCCACTGACTCTTTCTGTAACAGTTACACCAAACATAACTAAGTCAATTGTCCACATACAGATTTACAATAACGAACAGTGGGCTTCTCAGCAGTCAATATTTCAGTAGACAGTTCAGCATTTGTATGTTTACATCTATGTAAGTATTTATTTGCATTAATTGTTTTCTAAGAAGGCATGCGAATGTGTGAATGTGCTGCCTTTCTCACCTCAGACAGACATAAAGCGAAAGATAGCTGTAAAAAGATTTCAGGGATTTATTTATTCGGGTTTGAAGCATCCTCTGTTGAGCCGAATCTGTCAGAGAGGCGTTGTACTACCAGTTGATTTTGGTTAGAAAGGTGTTGCTGTAGCCACGGTGAGCATTAAAGCATTGAGCACCTGCATCAGTGTAGTCCTATTATCGAAACATTGTAGATAGTGAGGCATTTACAGTTAGAAATCTAGGAGATTATGTCAACGATCTATAAACTCAATTAACTTTTGTAAAACTGCCTTTATTTATAAAGTAGCTGCAGTTAGGGGGTCAGTCAGCCACAGAAAGTGGTAGCAGTAGATAGTACCATTCTAATATATGATGACATATGTATTTCTTTTAAATTATTGATTAGATATTAAAACATTTCGTGTTCATTCTAATTTAAATAAGAAATGATATCATTTACACAATGTGACATTGAAGATGAGTGTCTTAATTAACTCAAGATTTTCATTTAGCACATTAAGCAATAAGTATTTCATGCAAATGTTTTTACCTAGCAAAGCTATGGTAAAGCCGTGGATGGTGCTAATCGCATCACGTGGAACTGGCTGCGACGGCTTTTAGCTGAAGTGATATCTTCTTAAATAAATAAATAAAAAAAAACGATGATACGTCCACCGAAGGGTATGCTGTTCCGATGAGTAGGCCTCGGATGTTACGAGCAAGTTGTATCAATGTCTGTGAACAGGAAAGTAAACTTCAGATATTCATTAAAATATAAAACGATATATTGGGCAGTACAAGGCCATATAGTCTCAGAGGTCCTTTATGTGGCTCCCCTCACGCTGCTCGTGGGGGAAAAGAGGCGGTTTTGTTCGGCGGGTTTTTACTGGAAAAGTTAGCGACAGGCCGCGCGCTTGCGGCGTCATAAAAATTAACGATAATCATAATCGTACGTTAGAGAAATTGTGCCCCAGGGGCGAGCTCTTAGCAGGAAGGAAAAGCGCGAATAATTTCTATCAGCTGCTCCTCGTTCGCGGATAAAAATGGAAATACGCTAAGCGGCTCTCCCCCTTTTAATAGAATGGTTCTTTGTGATTATTTCCCATTTGCTTTTCTGCTGATCATAATAATCGCCACCAGGAGTAAGATTATCAGTTTTACAAATGTATTCTTGGTTTTCATTGACTTTTTTTTGGGAAGGTCGTCATTTTGCGTGAGAATTTGGAAGTGTAGCGTTTCAGGTACTCAATTGCAAAGGCTTACAAGCTTTCAGCGTCTGTTATTAGTGACCCGGTTTATCCCTATCTCTTTCGGTTTATAACTTTACGACAAGTCAAAGAAATAAAGTTTTCTCCTTTGTACTCCATTTTACGTAATATAATTTCACCAGCGTTCAGTATGCACCACATTTATCAACCGTATCTTGTTGCAGATTGCTTTCATTTCACTTGTTACTGATCTTGAAATTATGCCTTGAAATGAATAGTACATTGTATGTAATTGATATAGTATTATCACTCTTAGTAATACGGGATTATATCTCTTCTGATTACCTTATTCACAGTTCTACAGCAGCTTGGCAAAGGGTACGTCTTCGTTTATCGGCACTTTATATTACGGATTCATCACGTTCCATTTACGGATAAAGGGTGAAATAATAATAGCTTGCGTGTCTCTGTGGGAGTTGTTGTTAGCCTAATATTCACAATTTCAGCTTCGAAAAGGGGTTCTTGTAATTTCTGAAGTGTCTTTCAAAAGCGTCTTTCAGCTTGTATATAGCCTGTATATACACTCCTGGAAATTGAAATAAAAACACCGTGAATTCATTGTTCCAGGAAGGGGAAACTTTATTGACACATTCCTGGGGTCAGATACATCACATGATCACACTGACAGAACCACAGGCACATAGACACAGGCAACAGAGCATGCACAATGTCGGCACTAGTACAGTGTATATCCACCTTTCGCAGCAATGCAGGCTGCTATTCTCCCATGGAGACGATCGTAGAGATGCTGGATGTAGTCCTGTGGAACGGCTTGCCATGCCATTTCCACCTGGCGCCTCAGTTGGACCAGCGTTCGTGCTGGACGTGCAGACCGCGTGAGACGACGCTTCATCCAGTCCCAAACATGCTCAATGGGGGACAGATCCGGAGATCTTGCTGGCCAGGGTAGTTGACTTACACCTTCTAGAGCACGTTGGGTGGCACGGAAAACATGCGGACGTGCATTGTCCTGTTGGAACAGCAAGTTCCCTTGCCGGTCTAGGAATGGTAGAACGATGGGTTCGATGACGGTTTGGATGTACCGTGCACTATTCAGTGTCCCCTCGACGATCACCAGTGGTGTACGGCCAGTGTAGGAGATCGCTCCCCACACCATGATGCCGGGTGTTGGCCCTGTGTGCCTCGGTCGTATGCAGTCCTGATTGTGGCGCTCACCTGCACGGCGCCAAACACGCATACGGCCATCATTGGTACCAAGGCAGAAGCGACTCTCATCGCTGAAGACGACACGTCTCCATTCGTCCCTCCATTCACGCCTGTCGCGACACCACTGGAGGCGGGCTGCACGATGTTGGGGCGTGAGCGGAAGACGGCCTAACGGTGTGCGGGACCGTAGCCCAGCTTCATGGAGACGGTTGCAAATGGTCCTCGCCGATACCCCAGGAGCAACAGTGTCCCTAATTTGCTGGGAAGTGGCGGTGCGGTCCCCTACGGCACTGCGTAGGATCCTACGGTCTTGGCGTGCATCCGTGCGTCGCTGCGGTCCGGTCCCAGGTCGACGGGCACGTGCACCTTCCGCCGACCACTGGCGACAACATCGATGTACTGTGGAGACCTCACGCCCCACGTGTTGAGCAATTCGGCGGTACGTCCACCCGGCCTCCCGCATGCCCACTATACGCCCTCGCTCAAAGTCCGTCAACTGCACATACGGTTCACGTCCACGCTGTCGCGGCATGCTACCAGTGTTAAAGACTGCGATGGAGCTCCGTATGCCACGGCAAACTGGCTGACACTGACGGCGGCGGTGCACAAATGGTGCGCAGCTAGCGCCATTCGACGGCCAACACCGCGGTTCCTGGTGTGTCCGCTGTGCCGTGCGTGTGATCATTGCTTGTACAGCCCTCTCGCAGTGTCCGGAGCAAGTATGGTGGGTATGACACACCGGTGTCAATGTGTTCTTTTTTCCATTTCCAGGAGTGTATTTCATAATTTATGTTACGCTCTCGTCATTCAAACAGCCCAGTGTCGTATGAGACGCTCTTTTTTGTATACATAGATTCTCTTCGTTAGTTCGATACATTGAGGAATACCCCGTTTTGAACTGCACAAGGTTCCGTAAGGTAACTTAAATATTTTATAGACAAACCTATTTTGTGACTATGCTACCAGTGGATCTATACCTACCGTTTGGTTTACATACAAGTTATCGCTCCGCTGATCATTCCAGATATCATTTCACTTCATATATTTAGATGCCTTTTCTCTCAGGAATTTTTGTGAGATAACAACTCTTACTGCTGGTAATTCGTAGATGCATAAAGTTCAAAACACTTTTTGTGTTCTGAATTGCACATTAAACTTCTCAACATTCAGAGCTACTTGGCAACTGTTACACCAAATTGACATTTTGTCACGATTCAACTGGTTATTAATGGCTGTTTTTATCGGTTTAAACATCTCCATGGACAACTGAAACATCTGCGGAAAAACGACATAATATCTGTTCATTCATTATGTATTAAAGAAATGGAATATCGGAATGTCATCTACAGGGAGTTTTACAGTTCATGTTACATACTTCTAAAGATTGTAAAGGGACTTTGTAGAGCAAGTTTTATATAGGAACCCATGCCCGGAAACGTCATCTTAAGACGCTATAGAACCTGCGCCTATCTGTATTTACAGGATGCTTCCGTAACGTTGTTACACACTTTCAGGGATATCGGAGAATGATAAATGTATCAATTTTAAGCGAAGGTCCCTCTACCGGAAACGAACGAGTCGAAAGTTACAAGAGAAAACCGTTCCGAAGCAGTGGAACAAATGTGCCGGTACTGTTGTTAATACCGTAGGATAGGCAACTTTCAGAGGTGGTAGTGTGGACCAAAACGAGGAAAAAGTCTAGTAAACATGGCCTCTCAAATCCATACCTTAAGAGCTAGGAGCACTTGTTCGACAGAGGAGATGTGTTTCACAGTAGCGAAATTGAATAAGTGCTCGTAGCCCCTCACATATGCATTTTAGAGCTCATCGTTACCGTACATTTTTTATTGTCATGGTCCATACTACTACCTCTGAAAATTTCATACCTTACATTTTTAGCAACAAGAAGTATCAGAACGGTTTTCGCTTATGACTTTTGACTCGTTCGTTTCCAGTACAGGGATCCTTACCTCAAATTGATACAGTTATCCTCCTCCATCATCCTTGAAAATTTGCAGCAGCGTCACAGAATTATGCTGTACATACAATCATTACAGGCGCCCGCCGCCTCTAACTTTAATGGTCTTTAGCGTAAGACGACATTTCTGGACATGGATCTCCTAAATTCCGTGAATTGTGAAACGTCCTGTATAAGCCTCCTTAAGGTGTGCGATAACGGATGCTCTGTTCCCTGTTTGTTTCATTCGACAATAGGACTTGACAAAAACATAATCAGTGTGGACTCAAATTACTCCGATTTAACCGTCGTGATTATTTCTTGAGATATATGTGGGATAACTCTTTGGTCTTATGTTCTAGGAATTTCCAAACAATCCTTTCCATGAAATACAACCATTTTCGTCCTTCTTACCCCCTCTCCCCCACCCCCACCCACCTGTAGCGTCTACCATTGGAGGTGAATGAATATCCGTTCTTCACCAGATGTCACGTCTTGCATATGTAGATGGAACTTCCCTCAGGATAGCATACTGCCTTCTGATAGTCAAGAAATTTTCAACGCAATTGCAAATCTTGTTAGATGTCCAATATTAACATATGCTGCTAGCTAACTAACGTGTTCATTAGACATAAACATCACACTTTATCAAAAACATTTCAGAATTCTAAAAGCACCGAATATTTCTCGTCCTGAAGACTCTTCTGAATGGGGACCAGAGCGATTAGAATATCACTCGATCGGTGATTTTGAATGTAGTAGAGGCTTCTTCTTTCTCAAACTCTGTAAAATGTTTTCATAGTTTTAGCTGCTTTTCAATAATACAAACACCGATTACTACGTCAGTCATCTTTGCAGTGATATATAAAATGAATGATGATTATATTAAATGATTTTTTTTTGTAACTGAACATTTGAAGGGATGCCAATACTTTCTGAATGCAGTTGATTCCATAGTCAATACCTACGATGTCAATCTGTTTTCTAATAACACGAATTTTTACTAGTGGAATACCAGCAACTGTTGTATGTACTGTCCATGATTGAAACATTCGCTCTAGTTGTACAGTTATTTATTGACTGAAGTCTTTAAACTGCTTGGTTTCATGGGCTCAGCCTCATCTTCATATGTATGTGCAAAAAGTAGATCGAAGCGTCCATGTCAATGTTAACTTAAAAGGCATGTACGGCAGGTGTGTTGTCTCAAAAGTGAGCTTTTGCATGGACACTTCGACCCACTATTTGCAAATACGCCTGAGTCCCTGAAACCGTGGAGTGTCAAGACTTCAATCTATAAATAACCGTACCTCTGTAGCGGTTGTTTTAATCATGAACTATCTGCTTCTTGTTTCTCCGATTGCAACAGTAACTAACTCAATCCCACTTTAACCTGACTAAGTAATTGAACTTTCAGATGTGTAGCTTATTTTGTAAGAACAAAAGGGATATTATTGAGAATATGAAGTAGACACAAAGGAATTACAGGCAATGGCTGCGAGCGGCATTGACTGAAATAAATGGGGAGAGTTGGAAATTTGTGTCGGGCCGGGATTCAAATCCAGGTCTGCTGCTTACTAAGCAGATGTTTTCATGATTGAGCCATCCTGGCAGTGGTCATAGTAACTGCATGGATTACCCAAGCTCACCCCCTGTCAGACCGAAACTCTCATCTTATCCACATGCTACTAATCTAGTGTTCCTTGCCCATTATCCTCACAGCATTTCATGTTGTGCATTATATATATAATGTATGGCACAAACTGTAGGGCACATTCCTCTTACATAGACTAAGAAATTTGTTATATGAACATGGGTCTGGAAATGGTTTATTTCCGTGTTTCCATTTTCTCCAACTAATTAACCATGGAAAATATACAAGACCAGAACGTTAGAACCATGGAGAACTTGCATTATTGGTGTCGTCTGGTTATATTGTGCACCGCCGTTGTTTTATTTTATATGTCCCTGCTGCCATGCAACATACGTCATTGCTTGTTTGCAAGTAACATCAGTTGTTCCAGTGAATGGTACGACTGTTGCAAGAGCATGGGTTACTAGACAGAATTAATCACAGACTTGGCTCATGCGATGGCAGTATACACAAATGCAGAGATGGGAGATGCCCATTTGTATTAGCTAACAGCAATGGCGCTCGCGTTCAGCGATTATGCTGGAGAGATTCAGTGACAGATGGACAAGTAGAGATGGACCAATTGACTGGCCTTCGCGCTCTCCAGACCTAACCCACTGAATGGAAGACTGCAAAATCATACGCAATACTCCAGGGATCTGAGAATCAATACAACCATGGGTTGCTGCAGTATCAGTGCCCACAGAGGGCATATTATAATTTCCTGTGAGAAAGAGTTGCATGTACTGTGCTGGTGTGTTCTATTCACGAATGTTTCTCGTGACTAATGACTTGGACAAAATGACTTGTAACATGGAGACGAAGTGTTCCAGACCCATGTTCATACAACATAATTTCTTCATCTATGTGTGAGGAATGTGACCCACAATTTATGCCATACATTTTTGTTACAACCACACACACACATATGGTGTCACTTTCTTCAGACACACCTTTTTTGATCCAGCAGCCATTATGAATTGCAACACAAAGGAATCACAGTCATTGGCTGCGAGGGGCCACTGATTGAAATCAATAGAGAAAGTTGAATATTTGTGCCAGACTGGGATTCGAACCTGAGTGTCCTCCTTACTAGGCAGAAGCTCTGGCAGCTGAGCCATCTGGGCACAGTGGTCAGAGCAACTTCAAGGACTATCCTAGCACTAAAGCATAGGCCTAGGAAGCAGGAGACCTCGGGTTAAATCATGTCCTGGCACAAATGTTCAACGTTCTCCAGTGATTTCAGTCAAAGAACACTCGCAGTCAGTATTTGTAATTCCTTAGTGTCTTAAGTCATAGTGACGGCTGGGTCAAAAAATACTGTCTGTTCTTTCAGATATGTCTAAAAGAACTGACGCCACATATATATAAAATTAAGGCGAAATAGCCAATGATCTCTTCAGTGCAGGTGGACACTAGGATTGAACTTTTATGGGAATTGGCAAAATCCATCGAATATTGAGGGTAATGGGTAAGAGGCACTACATTAGTGCAATTTGGGTCGGATAGGAGGCGTGCTGGGGTAGTCTGTGCTGTTGCTATAACTACTGTGCCCAGTTGGCTGAGTAACCAGAGCATCTGTCCTAGTTGCCTTTCAGCTGTGGTAACGCATGGATCACTGGCAGGCACCCCTCTGCTTATCGAATAGTTTACTTCTACGTCGAGCTATTATATCGTGTCCATCAATATTGTACCCAAGGCGCCCTCTTACCACAAAACGACACTTATGACTAACTGCACCAATGCTGATTAAAAAGCAAGAAAACCGAGGGTCCCGTGGTCACGGTTAAAACTTAATTGAGATTAAGTTGCCTCTGTGCTGCACCAACGTTAAACGCCGATTACCAAAACGCGGTTAGCTTATAGTGAGTTTGAGCGCGGTTAACTCCGCGTGCTACAAAGGAAAGCCCCCCATATACATGCAAAGATAATGATATTCGCTGTCTGTCCGTGGCAAGGGTGTTGTAACCGACGTGGCCTGTGGTACTTACGCGCGCATTTCATATTGTTGGCGTAACGTCAGAGTTGTTACTGTATTATGGAGAACAAGAAAAGGACGCCGAATTTTTCCAAATTCGAAGTAGACATACTTTCGGAGTTGGTTGCCTCCAGTTCAAGTATATTAGAGTGTAAAAAAAACGGATGGTTGCACAGTTAGGGAAAAACTGGATGCATAGGAAAATATAGCAACACAATTAAATTCAACTCCAGGCAAGGTTAAATTTGATTTGAATCATAAATCAATAAATACCTGTTACTTATGTAAATTAAAACACTATTTTTCATGGTGCTTAGATGAATATTGAATAACGGTTAAAGATAGACGCAACAAAAATGATATCAGCTACTACAAAATATATTCATTTCAGGTGTAACAAAAAGAAGGCCTGAAAGGCTTAAAACATGTTACGAGAATTTGAAGAGGAGGTTGCGGAAAGATTTGGCTGAAGAGAAGGTTCAAGTCCATAAAACAGGAGGAGGGAGGGCAGTACCAGTTCCTAAAAAGAGTCCACAAAAGGTAAACTACTGGAATTAGTTGGCCCATCATTGAAGACACTGGAAAATACCTTTGATTCGGATGCACAGTAAAGTGTAATAGTGGATCTAAATGTAGATGTAGTTGATAATGCAGCAGTTGGCGATACCAGCAGTACCACGAACGGCAATGGAAATGTAATTGCCGCTGAAGCTGACGAAAGCCTGATCCAGCACAGGTTGTTATGGAGAATGTTCAACAACCCTTTTCCGAACCTTCAAGGGCAGGAACACAAGAATTATGTAATCTGAGAAGGATACCACCGAGACCTAAGCCAACTTCGTCCTCTGCACTGGACAGTGTGATGCAGAAGAGGGTAGAAGTAATCCAGCAGCAGGTGGAAGTGATGAAGAGAGAACATATGAAAGAAATTAGAGTAAAAAAATCTCAAAATTTTTCCACTAAAAGAAAAATTAAAATATTGGAAGTAGAAGAATTCTACCGAATACAATGTAAATGTTTAAAAACATTTTGTTATTTGTGGACTATAATAATTTAAAATAAAAATAATTACAAATTTTACATGTATTAAGCATCAGTTTACGTCAGTGAAAATGTTCACCAATTATACTGCGACGAACTGCTCGTCCTGGTAATACGTCATCACGATACATTTGTTGACCGGGAGGCACTGGCTCATTATCATCGACATCGGGGTCCCTCTTGCTACGTAACAGCCTCAGCAGCAACATGATTTCCGTATCTTCGTGTGGCTCTTCCTTGCTTGTGCTCCTTGCAATATTATGCAAGACAGCTTTACTCACTGTAATTGCCATTGTCTTTTGTGGACTACACCTCATTCCCATAGATAATATGGGCAATCTCCCCTTCCACAAACCACATTGTCTCTCCACAGTGTTCCTTGTTGTAATGTGAGACCTATTATATCGGTGCTCTGTCGCACTCTGTGGATTTGAGAGTGGTGTCAATAAGTAAGTTCTGCATGCATAGCCACTATCTCCTAGTAAGTGTCCTACTGGTATTTCACCATTTTAAAACTGTACCCTTCGAGTGCAATTACGAAATATTGTACTACCCCGCACAGAGCCAGGCCACCGACCCACAATGTCCCGTATTATTAAATTGTGGTCGCTGATTGTTTGACAACTAAAGGAGGAAAATGATTTCCTATTGCGGAAAAGTTCTGCATTCTGTCGCCAGATGACTGAATCCTTATGTGAGTGCAATCCACTGTACCAGTGACTCCAGGATATCCAGCCAGTGTGTAGAAACCATCTATCACAGAACGTCCTTCCTCTCGAGAAGGAAACTTTATGTGTTGACGAGACATTGATGCTATGATTCCCGACACTTCATTTGTAATTCTTTGTGCCACTGTAGATTGTACATTAGCACTGTCACCAATTACTATATTAAATGCTGCATTTGCATGTGCCCTTAATGTCACCAGAAGTCTGTTCATGGGCGAAACAGGATTATTTTGGTAAGTTGGAAATTCTAACCTATTGTGGATTTGATTCAACAGCCACCACACTGTTTTTTTTGAAAGGCGAAACCTCTCTTCAAATTTCCGGTCACCGTAATCTTCGAAAGGATTTCCCCTTTCCACAAGCACACCAGTACGGTTACTACGATTCATATGTTGAAGATACAGCATTTCTTCGTCTTCTACGCCATCTAAAACGTCAAAACGCGCTGCCATGTTACGTGTTTAGAGTAACCGCGATCAATTCAAGATAATCGACACTTCGAGCTCAGTTAACTTTAATCGCTATCAAATCCCTCGATTAACTTTGATCGAGGATGGTGCAGCCGGTTATTGAGTTAATCAGGGTTAAATGCTGACTTGACCGTGGTTAACTTTTAATCGGCGTTAGTGCAGTCGGCCCAGTTACATTGAAAGCCAAACATGAACACCTCCCCTATTTCTGAAGTCGAACAATTCATTTGCGAAGAGCTACACCAGGACACGCAATATGTGATAGGTGTTTATTTCTCTATCACCATCAGCACTGCATACATTAAAATGACGACAGAGGAAGGATGCACTGATGTAGTTCAACAACATGCACATGGACTAAAGTTTAAGCATTCTGAGGGTATTTTGGGAAGGTGGGGATAGACCACGCCGGTTTCGAACAAGCCAGGTGTTTGATTTCTCTTTCGAGGTGCCACAAGAAATGGTCGCTAAAGCCTTCCTATCCTATGGCAACTTTGTGGGCCGCCTCACGCAAAAATGGCAGATGTTCATGACATACCACTTGTTAAATGGTGTCCAACAGATCAAGATCGAATAGTCCAAACACAGGTCATTCCATCTGTTAATAGGTAATGTGCAAGCTGTCATCATGTATGATGGCCAGCCACAGTTATATGCAGGTTGTGGGCAAGAGGGACATTTTAGGTCCGATTGGCTCCATGGCCATTTGCTCCAGATCCTACATGGTGACACAGCTCCCAAAGTGATCTTCAGTTCTTTATCAGACTCCTATGCCTCGGCTGTGTACAACAGCAATGCATCACTTCAGGATGTGCCTGTTCTCCCACTAGCAATCCTCCTCAGGAACGACAGTGTGGATGAGACCTCACTAGGAGCATCTCCTCTGATGGCAACAAGATCAACAACTCTCCAGAGCTCGATGAACAGCCTGCCGGAAGGGATGGACATCAAACCCAGTTTGTCTCCACATGGGGATTACTTCAGAAGACACAGAACAGCACCTCCACTTAAATGGAAGAAGCAAATTCGAACGCCCTCTGACGATACATTCCTTCATATGGCATCAAGAGTGGTGGGTCAGATAAGAGACAGTGATCTCCATTCGAATGCCTTGGCAGCAGGAGTGCCTGCTCTTGATGTCCCATCTGTGAAGCATCCTCTCCACTGCCTGTGATCCCACCTGAAAATGACGGATTCCATGGAGGGAGGTTCCCAGATCCCATCATGACAGCATCACCACCCCTAACCCTTGATGGACATGGAAATCGCATGCCTCCAGTCTCCTGGCTGATGATGTCAATGACAGAGAAGATCGGGATCTGGTCCACCCACTGGAGAGTGCCCCATGGTGATGCCCAACCTGTTCCATCCCGTGATTGTGGCCATAGCAGCTTTGCCAGATGTTTCACACCAGCTGAACATCTCTGCAGGATGCTCCATGCCATTGGGTGGAACACGTCCACAATATAACGATGATAAATCCTGCCACCATTTGGGCTCCACATATATTGGCAATGTTCATAGACAGTATTTACACTGATGATGTCGACATTGCTATCCTCCAGAAAGTGCTAATCGTTCCTTTCTACACTTCTACCAGCTGAATGGCCCACATCTCCCATTCCTCTGACAACAGTAGTGGAGTGGCCTTTCTCCTCCACACAAGGCTCCATGCTGCAGATGTAGTGTACCTTCCTAATGCTAGGGCTATGGTTGTCATGCTATCCTAAATGTTATGCACCATCTGGCTCCAGTCCATGTTGAGAAAGACACACCTTTTTCGCTGATGAGGTAACGCTGATTTTCGAGGGTCCTCCGGAAGATATGGTCCTCGTTGAGAATTTCAGTTCCACACAAGAGCCTTCACAAGGGCCTACTGGTCAACTCCCATGACATTCCCTGTGTGTGGCCCTCTCTGTCATCATCGACCAACTCCAGCTTATTAACACATGGATGAAGGTTCGTGGTACCCACTCTTGTTTCACGTACTATACAGTGCATCATACTATACGGTGCACTTGTCCAGTCTTCTTGACCATGTATACTTCACACGTTCCCTTGCTGGCAACACTTGACATGCCGAAGTTTCACCTCCAGCTTTATCCAACCACTAGGCCTACATCTGGGAAATCGCCTTCTGCTGCTGAAAGGTGTGGCACAGTCATGGCCTGTGGAAGTTGCCCACTTGACTGTCCCTGTCCGCTGACTGATCGTTGAGGTTGCAAGGGCCCTCTGTCGTCGACGTCGCCCCACCCCAAAGAAATTGGCTTTATAGAGGGCGTTGATGGGATATGGTAAGGACGTCAATGCTCAGACAGCACCATGGACTGTCATTACAGGATCCTGTGTGTCTGCACTTCAATGGAATTCTGTCCTGTCCATGAGGCCATCGCATAGTACTACAGCATTTATTGCTTCACTCATACTACGACACTTGGAAGGGAACCTTGTCAGGACCTGCACCCATGAACGTATGTCTCACGAATTGCAGTAGATGTACCTCCTCTCTATAGAACGCTGGCGTCATCATAAAGCTCTTATACACAAACTCACTGATTTGGAAGGATGGCAATATACTAAAAACTGTGCCATTGGTCACGCTTTCCATTCCCATTTCATCCAGATGTACTCTAGTGTTCCGCATCATCCGACCTAAATTGAGGATTTAGCTACTCTCACTGTAAACATTGTACTGGAGACGTGGCTCAAGAACTTCAGGAAGACATGACCATGGTCGAAGTCCTAGATACTATCAAGGTGGGAGCTGCCAATTTGTCCCTAGGACCTGATAGCCTCCCCCTCGAATTTTACAAGTGTTTTAGCTACCTGTTGGTACCTACTTGGAAATCCACATGTCGTGAACGTATGTCCCCAACAACGACGATCCCAGCCACCTCCCTTGATGGAGTCACCGTCCCACTCCCTAAATTACGTGGGTGATCGCAGATCTGTGATTACCACCCATCGCTTTACTTCCCAGCTACACAAAAATTTTACTGATTTGTCGGCATCATGACTGGGCAGCATGATATGTCACATCTGTTGATCAGACTACCTGGAGTGGTGACAATGTTCATTCGGCCCTTTGTTGTTATGAGGGCGTGATCACACTCACCAGGTCACGACATCTGCCTGATGTGTTGGCACTGCCTGACTTCAATAATTCTGCCATGTCGATCACACCTTTTTGAAGACGATCCTCCAGCACATGGTTTTTCTAGCTCATGTAGCAACAGTGGTAAAGTGTCTCTTGAACAGCGGAACTTCAAGAATATTATGGATGCCTCACCACGCGCCTAGCGATCGAGTTCCTCGTCTGACAGGGTTGCCCACTTTCCTCGATACTGTATTCTTTTACGTCTGAGCCTCTACTGCAGGGACTTCAGCAACGCCTGGTGGTCCTGTCATTATATGGATACTGCTTCTGTTGTACGGCCACGGCCTATGGTGACAATCTTGGCCTCTGGCAATGCATTGAACATGATGTCTGTATGGCTCTGAAACAGGTGGCGATGTAAGAGGAGGCACTGTACAGTTCGCTTAACGCAGCCAAATCGCAGGATCTACTCACTGGTAAGGGTCTATCTGTGTCACTCCTCTAACTGTGACACCACCGTCCATTGCCTGGGCATTGATTTTACGAATGATCTCCATCGCTTGGTGACAACAAACATCTCCTCCAACCGACCAGGGCGGGTCTTGTTGATTACTGGCTTAGATCACTTAACATTGTACAGTGTGTGTGATTCGTGAACGTCTACCACACCTCTCGAACCCCTCACATGACCCAAGTGTCCCCAGTCCCGATTACCCTTGCCTGTGGTTTGTTGATGGTGATGGGATCCTTTGTCTGTACTGGGAAGTGGCTCAAAGTTCAATGGGCCTGCCGTGCCCTTCCATGGGAGTGTGTTGGGGTTGGCTTATTCCACGTTCCAGACAGAGTAATGGCACTTTATGTTAACTCTCAACTGAAAGTCCAGCGCGGTCGCCCTATTAGCCTCACCAGACTATTTCTACATGAATATGTGCTGGTCTCCATGTCAGCCCGTCATTCCCCCCCCCCCCCCCCGCCCCTCTTTCCCTTATATCACTTTCGGCCTCTCTTTCCGTAATTAAGTTACGTCCTCCTCTTCCACAAATACTCTGGACAGAAACTGGACTTGGTACATTACAGATGCATCGGCCCTCCAATCCCATCAAACACACATTTTCCCAGATCATATGGCATTGTTTATGGAAAGCAGTTCATGCAGGCTTCCTCGACATCAACGTCCAGTCCGCCGCGTATATCACCAAGAATGGCAAACAGGCCAGCCAGTTTCGTTCGCACTGCTTCCGCCTCACTGACACACCCGTATGTGCTCATTGTGGTGTGGAAGACACAGACCCCAAAGATTCTCATGTGATCCGTTGTCTGACGTCTGGAGGCTTGCGCAGTGTATCTTGGCAGTCCTTACCGACAGACACCTTCTCATATCGCTTTCGAGGAACTTTTATTTCCGGGCGTGATTCATTACCCTGCAACGAAAACTCGCACTGTGAATCGGATACACTATCACACGGTCCACTACGTTTTTGGCTCCGACGAGAAATCGGAAATGGGTTATTGGACGTACCTTACTGATCGACAGTGTGCACTTGTTCACAACCCCAGATATAAGCAGTTCTCCTCAGATTTTTTATGGAGCGCCTTTCATGACCCGTCCTCCATCTGGAATGTCCAAACTATGAGATGCTAACGCTTATTTTGCAAACATTAAGGCTCTGAACGAACTACAAACGTTACGTCCATTGAAATTTCGAGAAGCCACGTTTGGATGTTCAACCATCCAAAGCCACAAGCAACTCCCGAATGTCGGTATATAAGAAAATTAAAAAAAAGTCGCTACACAAATCATTTCATTTTCATTGCTCTCCTCTGTGTTCTCTCTGCTTTTTACTAATAGGTTTATTGTTTTGGGATAGGTTTAAATAGGTGCCAACGCCTGAAGAGTTACCATTCTTCTTTTTTTTTCTTAGAACAAAAATGGCGGTGGCAAGTAGATCTCTTTTTTTCTAGTTCCCTTTTCTGTGCAGGGGCGGATAAAAATAAGTAAACAGGAGACCCTGGTTTGAATCCTAGGCTGGCATAAATTTTCAACTTCCCCCTTGTTTTCAATCAATGCCCGCTCGTGGCCAGTGTCTGTAATTCTTTTGTATCTTAATTCATCATGGATGCTGGATAAAAAAAAAAGAATGGGATAACCGAAAGAACTGAAGCCACACACAATAAATATAAGATGAAATATTTCTGCTATTAATCGATGGCGTGAACTTTAAATCCACAACACAAGAGATTATCGTAGTCCAAAGCACATTTCTACAGAAGAAAACACTTATGTCTACCATTTGCCATTTGGCAATAGTTGCGGGCATTGATCTCGATACTCTGAGACATTCCTTCTAGGAGATGAGGATTGGAGGACCGATGCATTTTCTCCTAGAAATATCATGAAGTAAAATAAATAACAGAAAAAAACGAGACATAATCAGCCCAGAGATGAAGAAAACCTTTCTCGGTAAAAGTGACTTACTTTAGTGGCTTTTAGTGTGCCAAATCACAATATGATAGCAAAAATAGCAAATACCACATGATCCACAAGTTTTTTACAGTTTAAAATGGTACTAATTCCTACGAAACTAACTTGAAGATTTCTCTCTCCTTCTTCCTACTGTATTTTCAAACAAACTGAAAACAACGGTCCACTGTATACTATCTCTTAGCAATATCTCACCGAAATGGATACCAAGTACTCTTGGCCTTTTCGTCAACAGGGCAGTTACAATTCTATTACATTTGTTATCAATCTTCTAATGATATATAACGGTAGCTGCATGTCAAATACCAGGAAGAAATATTACTACTGCATTGTCTACAATGAGGGTTAGGCTGAATACTGACATCTGATTTTATTTCCTACAATTTCTAAATGTCAGTCTAATTCTACACTCAGTTCTTGCTTTAGTGAATCGTCCATGGTATTTTACCATGGTATTTTATTAAGTCACTAAACGTCGCTGATTTATCGGAATTCGCATCGGAGAGCGCCGATGTATTATCGTTTCTGCGTTTTCGTTTTGCACGGAGTCAACGCTGTAAATCTGTGACCCACCTACCTGAGGTCGCCGGAAGTTGCTGGTAGCGGGACGTGAGCGGCGTGATGTCTGACGGAAATGATACTGGTGGACCAAGATGGTGACAACATGGAGTCTGTTCCCTCTAAATTTTATATGTTCACAAAAAAAAAAATGCTTCCAGTAAAACTGTAACTCCAGAACAGTTCTCAGCGACAAGGAACGTCGTTATGTTTTCAGGGAAAAACTTCTGGAAAGTATTCTGCTAAGGGACTACGCGAAAATTCAAACTGTTCAAGGCAGTAATGCACGTGCACAACAGATAGATTTGCGGAGTGAAATGCACATTTTTGTAAAAGTTCCACAAGAATGTATTGTTCCCTCAATAAATTAAGCTGATCAAATTCGCGCTTACGAGAGTCCATGTGGCATTCACTGAATTCGGTAAACGAAGTTCGTAAGTCTACTTCAGTTCATCCACACTATATAACAAGGTTCACGTTACTTCGCGTCCAGTAAAACACAATTCATTCACCTTCTGCCAGACAAATTCAAGTCAGAGTACGGTTAGTTGCTCATTTCTTCAAAAACATGGCATCCTCGTCTGCCATTAAATGACTCTAGACATCTTCTTTTCTACATCTACATCTACATCTATACTCCGCGAGCCACCTTACGGTGTGTGGCGGAGGGTACTTATTGTACCACTATCTGATCCCCCCTTCCCTGTTCCATTCACGAATTGTGCGTGGGAAGAACGACTACTTGTAAGTCTCCGTATTTGCTCTAATTTCTCGGATCTTTTCGTTGTGATCATTACGCGAGATATATGTGGGCGGTAGTAATATGTTGCCCATCTCTTCCCGGAATGTGCTCTCTCGTAATTTCGATAATAAACCTCTCCGTATTGCGTAACGCCTTTCTTGAAGTGTCCGCCACTGGAGCTTGTTCAGCATCTCCGTAACGCTCTCGCGCTGACTAAATGTCCCCATGACGAATCGCGCTGCTTTTCGCTGGATCATGTCTATCTCTTCTATTAATCCAACCTGGTAAGGGTCCCATACTGATGAGCAATACTCAAGAATCGGACGAACAAGCGTTTTGTAAGCTACTTCTTTCGTCGATGAGTCACATTTTCTTAGAATTCTTCCTATGAATCTCAACCTGGCGCCTGCTTTTCCCACTATTTGTTTTATGTGATCATTCCACTTCAGATCGCTCCGGATAGTAACTCCTAAGTATTTTACGGTCGTTACCGCTTCCAATGATATACCACCTATGGCATAATCGTACTGGAATGGATTTCTGCCCCTATGTATGCGCATTATATTACATTTATCTACGTTTAGGGAAAGCTGCCAGCTGTCGCACCATGCATTAATCCTCTGCAGGTCTTCCTGGAGTACGTACGAGTCTTCTGATGTTGCTACTTTCTTGTAGACAACCGTGTCATCTGCAAATAGCCTCACGGAGCTACCGATGTTCTCAACTAAGTCATTTATGTATATTGTAAACAATAAAGGTCCTATCACGCTTCCTTGCGGTACTCCCGAAATTACCTCTACATCTGCAGATTTTGAACCTTTAAGAATGACATGTTGTGTTCTTTCTTCTAGGAAATCCTGAATCCAATCACAAACCTGGTCCGATATTCCGTAAGCTCGTATTTTTTTCACTAAACGTAAGTGCGGAACCGTATCAAATGCCTTCCTGAAGTCCAGGAATACGGCATCAATCTGCTCGCCAGTGTCTACGGCACTGTGAATTTCTTGGGCAAATAGGGCGAGCTGAGTTTCACATGATCTATGTTTGCGGAATCCATGTTGGTTATGATGAAGGAGATTTGTATTATCTAAGAACGTCATAATACGAGAACACAAAACATGTTCCATTATTCTACAACAGATTGACGTAAGCGAAATAGGCCTATAATTATTCGCATCTGATTTATGACCCTTCTTGAAAATGGGAACGACCTGCGCTTTCTTCCAGTCGCTAGGTACTTTACGTTCTTCCAGCGATCTACGATAAATTGCTGATAGAAAGGGGGCAAGTTCTTTAGCATAATCACTGTAGAATCTTAAGGGTATCTCGTCTGGTCCGGATGCTTTTCCGCTACTAAGTAATAGCAGTTGTTTTTCAATTCCGATATCGTTTATTTCAATATTTTCCATTTTGGCGTCCGTGCGACGGCTGAAGTCAGGGACCGTGTTACGATTTTCCGCAGTGAAACAGTTTCGGAACACTGAATTCAGTATTTCTGCCTTTCTTCGGTCGTCCTCTGTTTCGGTGCCATCGTGGTCAACGAGTGACTGAATAGGGGATTTAGATCCGCTTACCGATTTTACATATGACCAAAACTTTTTAGGGTTCTTGTTTAGATTGTTTGCCAATGTTTTACGTTCGAATTCGTTGAATGCTTCTCTCATTGCTCTCTTTACGCTCTTTTTCGCTTCGTTCAGCTTTTCCTTATCAGCTATGATTCGACTACTCTTAAACCTATGATGAAGCTTTCTTTGTTTCCGTAGTACCTTTCGTACATGATTGTTATACCACGGTGGATCTTTCCCCTCGCTTTGGACCTTAGTCGGTACGAACTTATCTAAGGCGTACTGGACGATGTTTCTGAATTTTTTCCATTTTTGTTCCACATCCTCTTCCTCAGAAATGAACGTTTGATGGTGGTCACTCAGATATTCTGCGATTTGTGCCCTATCACTCTTGTTAAGCAAATATATTTTCCTTCCTTTCTTGGCATTTCTTATTACGCTTGTAGTCATTGATGCAACCACTGACTTATGATCACTGATACCCTCTTCTACATTCACGGAGTCGAAAAGTTCCGGTCTATTTGTTGCTATGAGGTCTAAAACGTTAGCTTCACGAGTTGGTTCTCTAACTATCAGCTCGAAGTAATTCTCGGACAAGGCAGTCAGGATAATGTCACAAGAGTCTCTGTCCCTGGCTCCAGTTCTGATTGTGTGACTATCCCATTCTATACCTGGTAGATTGAAGTCTCCCCCTATTACAATAGTATGATCACGAAACTTCTTCACGACGTTCTGCAGGTTCTCTCTGAGGCGCTCAACTACTACGGTTGCTGATGCAGGTGGTCTATAGAAGCATCCGACTATCATATCTGACCCACCTTTGATACTTAGCTTAACCCAGATTATTTCACATTCGCATTCGCTAATAACTTCAGTGGATATTATTGAATTCTTTACTGCTATAAATACTCCTCCACCATTGGCGTTTATCCTATCCTTGCGGTATATATTCCATTCTGTGTCTAGGATTTCGTTACTGTTCACTTCCGGTTTTAACCAACTTTCCGTTCCTAATACTATATGCGCACTATTTCCTTCAATAAGAGGTACTAATTCAGGAACCTTGCCCTGGATACTCCTGCAGTTTACCAATATTACGTTAACTTTTCCTGTTTTTGGTCTCTGAGGACAGACGTTCTTTATCAACGATGATAATGTCCTCTCTGGTAAGCCGTCAGGTATTTTATCGTTTCGCCCAGGGGGGGGGGGGGGTCCCTCTAACCTAAAAAACCCCCGTGTGCACGCCACACGTACTCTGCTACCCTAGTAGCTGCTTCCGGCGTGTAGTGCACGCCTGACCTGTCTAGGGGGGCCCTACAGTTCTCCACCCAATAACGGAGGTCGATGAATTTGCAACCATTATAGTCGCAGAGTCGTCTGAGCCTCTGGTTTAGACCCTCCACACGGCTCCAAACCAGAGGACCGCGATCGACTCTGGGCACTATGCTGCAGATATTAAGCTCAGCTTGCACTCCGTGTGCGATGCTGGTTGTCTTCACCAAATCAGCCAGCCGCCGGAAGGAACCAAGGATGGCCTCAGAACCCAAGCGGCAGGCGTCATTCGTTCCGACATGTGCTACTATCTGCAGCCGGTCACACCCAGTGCGTTCAATAGCTGCCGGAAGGGCCTCCTCCACATTACGGACGAGACCCCCCGGCAAGCACACCGAGTGCACACTGGCATTCTTCCCCGACCTACCCGCTATTTTCCTGAGGGGCTCCATAACCCGCCTAACGTTGGAGCTCCCTATAACTAATAGGCCCGCCCTCTGTGACTGTCGGGACCTTGCCGGAGAATCGGCCACTGGCCCAACAGGCGAGGCATCCTGTGGTGGCTCGGAAACGATGTCATCACCACTAGGAAGCACCCCGTACCTGTTGGAAAGGGGTAAGGCAGCTGCCACGCGGCCAGATCCCACCTTCGCCTTTCGGCCAGGCACGCGCGAGCCCACCACTGTCCGCCATTCACCCTGGAGTGATGGCTGACCGGTAAGATGCTCACTGCCGGAAGACGCAGCGACATCAGGGGTTCCATGTGATTCCAAGGCCACCGAAGTAGGCATAGGTCTCACCACAGTTGCCCCAACGCCACTACGAGCCGACGCCTGCGCCTCGAGCTCGATGAGCCTAACAGACAAAGCCTCCACCTGCCCCCGAAGAGTGGCCAATTCTCCTTGCGTCCGCTCACAACAACCACAGTCCCTACACATGACTATGTTTACCCTACCCTATACGGTGAAAAATTCCCAAGATAATCTTCTGATGAGCTACTCTGATAATCAAGAAACACTCACTGAAATACGAGACGCGAAAACTACGCTAGGTTTTCCCAGAAAAACTATTTAAAAGCTAAGCGCAGCAAATAAGTACAAAAACGCTTTATACAAACAGTACTCGCTGCTGCTGGTGCTCTCGCTCTGGCTGTCACAAGACAACTGCTGATTCAAGTGACTAGTGGCTAACGGCCGAGAAACAAACAAAGACGGTTTTAGGGCGCTTTCTGTTCTAAACGATCAAGAAAACACTAAGAAATCTAACACGAAAACTACGTAAAGTTTTATCAAGAACTGTTAGTTACTATGCAGAGCAGATAAACACAAATAGAATCCCTTCCTTAGTGGAAGGTCGTAAACAAAATGCAAAATAAACGCTTTATACAAACAGTACTCGCTGCTGCTGGTGCTCTCGCTCTGGCTGTCACAAGACAACTGCTGATTCAAGTGACTAGTGGCTAACGGCCCTGAAACAAACAAAAGACGGTTTTAGGGCGCTTTCTGTTCTAAACGATCAAGAGAACACTAAGAAATCTAACACGAAAACTACGTAAAGTTTTATCAAGAACTGTTAGTTACTATGCAGAGCAGATAAACACAAATAGAATCCCTTCCTTAGTGGAAGGTCGTAAACAAAATGCAAAATAAACGCTTTATACAAACAGTACTCGCTGCTGCTGGTGCTCTCGCTCTGGCTGTCACAAGACAACTCTTCTCGCCTTGTCTTGAAATCTTCACAAAAAAATTACTTTTGCTTCTTTTCCCATCAGTAGATCTGTTTCCTTTCTTTTATTGATCTGACTTCATATTCTCTGAGTACTTCATATGCTGAATGTTCGGTTACAAGCTCGCAAATATGTTCCACCAACACTCCATTCCTCAGTCTCTGACAACACTCCTCAATGAAGAGTTAATTTCTCCAAAACAGCTCCGCTTGCACTCTTTCTCATGGTAGGACTCTTTCTGCACAATTCTCCACACGTTCCAGTCTGAATAACCGGTTCGAAAACTTCAGCTTCCATTATTACATGAACTGCTCTTATTCGAATAGTTTAGGATCTCCATCAAACTCTGTTTACCATTATCTCTCTTTCAACTGCCTCCCTTATTTTAATGACACAGACACAGATTTTGCCGTAAAGAGCGTAGTACTTCATCTAGACAAGCCTCAACATTTTACTTCAGTAGTTCATAAAAGTACAACAAATGAATGCATTTGCAAATAAGATTTCAAGTATTCAAAAATACTCACATTGCACTTGTTATTAATAAAAATCAGTAATAAAATAATATATCACTGAAAGCAAAGATAATTAACGTGAACCTGTAACATTGTTAAATGAATTAATATCAATTAAACAGGAGAAAAATCTCCATCACAGGTTCACACTTAATATCTAAGAAAAAGGTATTTTTGGAATATTAATGGTATACTCGTATAATAAGTATCATCATATTAAATTGAAATTTCGTTAACAGTGGTTGCAATTATTAGTATACATCGTAACTACTGTGACATGCTTTGTGTGTACAAACCCTACAGGTAACTGCTAGTTCCCTTTGACTCCATCCATAGAAGCAGGGTTGTCGACGAAAAAAGCGGAATAATTTAGCACTTTTTTCTTTCACCACTTTTCGAGCTATTCCAAGGTCAGAAAGTATACTAGTTCGTACTCCACCACTAAAATAATGAGCTTGAAGTAGAAGATGAGGACAGTATGGAAGAAGAAAAATTTTCCACATCCAGTGAGTCCTATTTTCAAGAAAAAAGATGATAGACCTATGTGTGGAGTTGTTTCATTGGAATATTTCTGTAATGGAGGATTGATACCAAGGCTGTCGGAATGCAGTAACGCTTGAGTATTAGTGCTGTTCTGTATGTAGAGAGGCTCTGGAACTTACTCAAAAGAGGGAAGCCAAAATACAAAGATCTCATGATCTCATAAAACCACTACATAGTCCTCTTCAGACACAACCAACTGTCAGGTGCTCTTCCACAAAATTTAGAACTCTTGCAGCGTAACTACCTTTTTTTGGCAGTTTTATTTGCGGTGTGTGGAAACAGGAAACACAGACTGCGGTGGATGGAATATCCTCGCAGGGCCTCGAGGTCGCTTTGCGGCGGTCACTGCATAAAAATGTGCCTCACATAAAGCAGCTGTACAACAGAAAGAGGATACGAGTATATCTGAGAGGAAAATCGGGAAAAAGGGCTTTGTAGATGTCAACAACAGATCTGGTCATGTCAGGGGACAGCATATCGAAGCCAGTATAGTGTCGCTCCATAGTGAATGGTTTATAATAGTGACATAAAATAATAAAAAATAGTATCCTCGATCACAAAGAACTGAAGAAATCTCAACACTGACATATTCCTCCAAATTTTAACCACAAAATAATTAGTACTTGGGATATCCGTAGATATATCAGTGGATATCTGCATCGTCACCGGCTTTTGTTCGCAGAATAGTAATCTTCTACAAGTCTTTCGGCGACGGTGGCTTGGTACGGTTTGTTAGTTTGCTTACTGGTCGTCATTTATATTTCACTCGCCCGACACAGCATTAATCTCGGAATACAAAATATAATGCATTCTTAGATTAAATCTTCGCGGATTCCATTCGGGAGGCCGCGCTGAAATCCTGCGAAGTTTCGATGAGCGTAATTCTGATCATCTTCTGTCGAAGTGTCAAGATTGCGCGGACGACAGGTGACTGAGGACAGTGTACTGAATAACATTACATTAGAAATTACTTCATTTGGAGATTAATAATTATAACTGTTACAATCAGTATGTT
The DNA here is from genome assembly GCF_023864275.1 of Schistocerca cancellata. Taxonomy (NCBI): domain Eukaryota; kingdom Metazoa; phylum Arthropoda; class Insecta; order Orthoptera; family Acrididae; genus Schistocerca; species Schistocerca cancellata. The sequence continues at coordinate 466,748,960 of NC_064631.1, read as the reverse complement.
TTTAGTTGCAATTTTGTCATATGATGACATGATGGAGACCGTGGCTTTTGTTTGAAGACAAATGTTGATGGTGTTAGGACAGCAACCAGCCACAAATTTACTTTCAGTTCCTTTATTCAAAGGGCACCGTTACCGGTTTCGAATCGTTGTGATTCATCCTCAGACGGTTTACACGCTTTCTTTATGACATGTTGTGTGTTTTTTACAGATTAATTTTCGTGAACAACACTCCAAACTGACGTTTCATGAAAATTAATCTGTAAAAAACACTCAACATGTCATAAAGAAAGCGTGTAAACCGTCTGAGGATGAATCACAACGATTCGAAACCGGTAACGGTGCCCTTTGAATAAAGGAACCGAAAGTAAATTTGTGGCTGGTTGCTGTCCTAACACCATCACCATTTGTATTTAGTTGTTTAATACCTCCAGGTACACATGGCTTATTTTCCTCTGTGCAGAAAGTCAGCTGTTGAGTGTGGATGTGTGATCATAAAACGATGGGTCTACACAGCAGGCGCAGCCCATTTAGTGGTGCGGTTACGACCTTGCCGAAAACAGCAGTTAGTAAATTATGTGATGCGTTTGCTGGATGATGATTGTTTGATGCAGAGGAAAAAGAACTGAGACATTGTGTGTACGTGCCAAGCTACACCCCTTACGCTCTCTCTCTCTCTCTCTCTCTCTCTCTCTCTCTCTCTCTCTCTCTTTCTCTCTATCTCCCACTACACTTGTGCGGCGGCCGTCTCTGCGCCCCCACCTTCGACCCTCCCCCCTCCAGGTGCGAGTGTGGTGACGAGCGCGGACCGTAGCTCAATTCTCCGTGCATACCGTCTTGCACAGAACCTCGGAGCATCAATTGCTGGAGGTGTTTTTGGCGTGTAGTTGCTGCTGCACAGTTGCAAGTCTACCTTAGCTGAAAGCTCTTGTTCCTATTGACGAAATGTTATTTAGCTTTATCACAACTTTTTTTTTTCTCGTTCCCCTCCTACCCAAAATCTACTAGCTCGTTATAACATTATTATTTCCTTCAATTCGTGCGTATGTCCCTCGTTGAGACTCTGTACTGCCACTGCCGAACTATCTTCATGAGACAGACGTACGCTTCTAAAGTGTTCCATGCAACATAGAGAGGTACAGCACTGTGTTTGTCCCATGTTGTAATGGACACACTCGGAAGGGATTATGAATATGGTTCAAATGGCTCTGAGCACATCTGAGGTCATCAGACCCCTAGAACTTGTTGTTGTTGTTGTGGTCTTCAGTCCTGAGACTGGTTTGATGCAGCTCTCCATGCTACTCTATCCTGTGCAAGCTTCTTCATCTCCCAGTACCTACTGCAACCTACATCCTTTTGAATCTGCTTAGTGTATTCATCTCTTGGTCTCCCTCTACGATTTTTACCCTCTACGCTGCGCTCCAATACTAAATTGGTGATCCCTCGATGTCTCACAACATGTCCTACCAACCGATCCCTTCTTCTAGTCAAGTTGTGCCACAAGCTCCTCTTCTCCCCAATTCTGTTCAATACCTCCTCATTAGTTACGTGATCTACCCATCTAATGTTCAACATTCTTCTGTAGCACCACATTTCGAAAGCTTCTATTGTCTTCTTGTCTAAACTATTTATCGTCCACGTTTCACTTCCATACATGGCTACACTCCGTACAAATACTTTCAGAAACGACTTCCTGACATTTAAATCTATACTCGATGTTAACAAATTTTTCTTTTTCAGAAACGCTTTCCTTGCCATTGCCAGTCTACCTTTTATATCCTCTCTACTTCGATCGTCATCAGTTATTTTGCTCCCCAAATAGCAAAACTCCTTTACTACTTTAAGTGTCTCATTTCCTAATCTAATTCCCTCAGCATCACCCGACTTAATTCGACTACATTCCATTATCCTCGTTTTGCTTTTGTTGATGTTCATCTTATACCCTCCTTTCAAGACACTGTCCATTCCGTTCAACTGCTGTTCCAAGTCCTTTGCTGTCTCTGACAGAATTACAATGTCATCGGCGAACCTAAAAGTTTTTATTTCTTCTCCATGGATTTTAATACCTACTCCGAACTTTTCTTTTGTTTCCTTTATTGCTTGCTCAGTATACAGATTGAATAACATCGGGGAGAGGCTACAAACCTGTCTCACCCCCTTCCCAACCACTGCTTCCCTTTCATACCCCTCGACTCTTATAACTGCCATATGCTTTCTGCACAAATTGTAAATAGCCTTTCGCTCCCTGTATTTTACCCCTGCCACCTTCAGAATTTGAAAGAGAGTATTCCAGTCAACATTGTCAGATGCTTTCTCTAAGTCTACAAATGCTAGAAAAGTAGGGAACTTAGAACTACTGAAACCTAACTAAGCTAAGGACATCACACACATCCATGCCCGAGGCAGGATTCGACCCTGCGACCGTAGCGGTCGCGCGGTTCCAAACTGAAGCGCCTAGAACCGCTCGGCCACCACGGCCGGCAGGGATTCTGAATGCAGAGAGTATTTGCTGTTGTAGTGCCGCAAAGTACTGAGCAAAGCATGTCTCTCGCTTTTCGTAATGGTCGAAAGAGGTCTTCGCCAGAAGATGGCGAGAGTGACATACTTCGGAACGTCACGGACTTTGAGTGCAGCTTCCTGGATCGAAAAGCGAGAAGATTTCACCAACAGTATCCGCCAAGAAAGTCTACATTCAGATGTATACTTATGGATGTTCGTAAAACTTTATGAGAAAGTTGCAGTTTTTCTGTCCCCTAACTGGGGGTCATCTGCGGGAGGTCGATTACTTTTTGCGCTGTCGGCGTCCTCGTGAGGGTCCTTTGGCGAGAGGGCGAGTCCGGCCGGGAGGAGAGGGACCGGATGGGCCTTCCAGGGGCGGAAGGCGGGGCCGTTACCGGCGGCTGACGGATGCCGGCGGCGCCGACACCTCGGCCGAGCGCCGAGCGGTATGTGCCATAAAGCAAGCCGCGCCGGAGGATGCCCAGTCAGCCCGCAATTGTGCGAGCGGACCGCTCCGCCACCGCATATTGCGCTATATTTCATCTGCCGGAAGGAAATATGGCTGCTGGCTGGCTGGAGGGCAGGAGGGAGGGAGGGAGGGAGTGGCCGCCGCTGCCAGCTCCAGCGCCAGGTTGGCAGAGTCCGCTCGACGAGCCTAGCCGGGCAGGCACGTTTTAGTGCTTCCCGCGTTTCCGCTCCGCATCCACAGCGTCTTACGGTGGCGTGAGTGGCTCAACACAGAGGTAGCTCCCACTGCTTGCGTACGTGCTGCAGACAATTCGACGAGTAGCAAACGTTAGTGCTACCAGTCGCGGATTCAAGGAGGGAATATTTTCGTAAGAACAATTCTTAATATCTGATCTAACTTCCGGAGAATGAAGTAGCACGCAACATCCTTCTGGTACAACGACATGGTTTATATTAGTTTCGCCAGAGGCACTGGCAATCACCCTATTGTTCTAGCCGGCTACGAGAGTTTAATTTGATATTTAGTCGTAGAGCAGTGGAGGTCACGTCCCCCGTCGTGCCGATTTACCCAACATAATTTGCTTCCATTCCGGACCCATTACGGGCGCAGGTTCGATCTGGGAGAAAATATTCACTCGCTCAGAGACTATCTTTACGACGTTTCTCATCGAGCCAGATGCGTTATCGCGCATTTCTCGCTGCTTCTCTCACACAAATAATGATAGAAATTCAGAAATTCATGGTCGCCCCCAGCCCAAGTCCATCCTAACCATTTATAAAAAAACGGAGCTGGAAAATTATTAGTTTAACTACTTTAATAATTTAATTACAAGTATGCAAATTTCTTTAAGTAGCCAGATAAATAGCATTCCATGTCGTGCATGAAGCAACTTGATTAATTCAGGATTGGATATCGGAGTAAATGGGTAAGATCAACACAACAGAATTTATCTTTCACGTAGATTATTTATTGTACCTAAGTATTTGGTTGCACTGTTGAGTGGTACTTACGTAAATAAATTACTGAAATCAAAGTGAAGTAGAAATTAGAATATAAATGAAAAACTTGGTTTAGTTTAGAGAGTTACATACTGGCATTCAGCGGGCAAAACAGCAGAACAGAGAGACAATGACCGTGAAGTCAGCAAGTTCCACATAAGCGGGCGCTGTCGATTCAGCCGTCAGGGCATCGCCCGACCGGCTCACGTGTTTCTCAGTTGTCGTATGTGAGCAAAGGCCCTCGCCTACATTCCAAGAGCCAATGACCGACGTTAAGAAGAATCTTCGAGAATCTTTTCAACGTGACAGAAGAGGCAATGGCCGTGAAGTCGTTCACCTCCAGTAAACTGAAGTGAATAAATATGCGAGACGCAGTGGGCCCGACAGATGAAGACGAGAGGAAGACGAAGGCGAAGACGGAGACGAAGACGGAGACGAGCGACGAAGAAGACGAAGAAGTGAAGAAGCGTAGCAGTTGTTTTAAGTTAGTTTCGGTGCTGAAGACCGTCATGCAAGAAGAGACTACCTCATGCACAGACGCACCAAGTCCGCCGCTGTAATGGAATAGCAAGCAGCAGCCTCGGCGCCAGAAGACAGAAGTTGAAAGGTATTTTAAGTCTGATTTTACGCACCCGGGTGACTCGTGAGGACGGGAAGGCCTCACATCAGCAGTCACCTGTGAGCTGGGATGAAGACCTGACAGCCGAAGACTGGCAAGCGGGAGTCCGTGGTTCGAGTCCGGGACACTGGCCTTCCCCCGCCGCGCCGCTCCGCTGGTCGACGCACAACACACGCGGCCGCTTAGAGAAGAGAAACACTGGGACGCCACATTCAAGGTATCACCACCCGATGCACGACGTCGCTCGCAATAATTAAACGGGACACCTCGCGCTGCGCGTCTCCGGTCAGCTGGGCGAGACGGCGACACGAGATACTCACCGCTACGCGTAATTAGACGCCGCCGCCGCCGCCGCTGCCGCAGCAGAAGGCTACGCAAACGATACGGCTGCCGCTCTCCGAACCAGAACGTCCCAGTAAGATACAATTGTACGAAACTTCCAATAAAAGTTATCTTATGTAAAAATGATGTTTCATTCGACCTCATACCCGAGCCAAGGAAGTACCCACCCTGCCCACATTTTGTAAGAGAGAAAAGTTTATTTATTTAATATTTTCACCCTGACAGAATGCTTGAGAATGCTCATCCTGACAATTGACAACATCAAAAGAGAAAACCCATTTACATTGAGTAACAGAAGTGTCACATTTAGTAACCACAACTGTTACATTTGATGTCAGAAGCCGTAGTAGCTGTTACAGCACATCCTAACTACACATATTTAAGTAAGAATTACGTGAGGATGTAACAGAGCACAATTTAACTACAGCAACAAGAAACACAGAAAACGGGGGTCTGAGACAATGATACTACTATCTCCTTTTCATTCGTACTATAAAAATATCTCAGTGAGATTGGCATTACGATTCTACGCATGCACTATTCTGGACAGAGGTTTAACCAATGCACGAGGTTGTGCGATAGTTATTCAACAAACTAACTGCCTCTGCTGCTTGCAAACGGCCGAACTAGAGCACGTGGTGCATTCCGAATCAAACTGTTGTGCTGCTTTGTAGAAAGCGCACGAAAGAACAGATATTCTTTCAGAAATTATAGCTCATTAAACAAGCAAACTGTTAAAATAAAGCCTATTACGGTGCCGTGGTGGACCAGAAGGGTTATTGATTACCAAATCATTAAAAATCATACTCGCTTCTACACAGTATTACACTCACGTACGGTTCAAGTGATCCTAACCAGCTTTTCCTAATCAGATTTACCGTTTGAAATTCTACTTCATCGTTGTTCAAAATGAAAAAAAGTAGTTTCCACACTTTTAACACAAACACTCAAAAATCACCTATTTAAAGTAATATAATTATGGCACATTCGGAAAAACAACTCACTTCAGTTAAGCTGAAGTTCTTAAGTATTTCAACAGTTAAACATAATGAAGTCCTAACTCAACCTGCTTCCTGTCACCTGAAACCCCCTTTAAGAGCTACTACCTGTACTCACCAAGTGGTCACCGAAGAGTGCCGCTTTCTCTCTCGAGATTACCTAGCTCCCCGTGCAGCAGAAGCTACCAGAGAGGTAGCCCTCCGTCACCAACCTCACACACAAAAACAGCCTTCGACACAGCCTTCGACTAAGATGGGTAAACCTCTCTGTTCAGGTATTGGAAACCTAAGTTGGTCATCCTGTGCTCTCCTTCGAACGAGAAGCAACGTCGTCTGCTCCCAGCAGACGATGACCAACTCAGCGTTTCCCATAAAACAAAACCGAAACCCCACATTAAAACACACATATAATATCAATATTCAATAGGCCTTATTTGAGTGCTCAGTCTTTCTGGAAGAGCTCATGAATTGAGCTGAAATCAGGTAGTAAAATGAATAAGTTGTACCGAATTCGACAAGCGTCTTATGAAACGACTTCACAGAGACGTTACAGACTTACGTTCCTGAAATCGCACTATTGCGTTCCACAGGTGGAAAATCGAGCCTTTTCTTTAAGTTCTTTTACGAGACATTTTTAATTACATGATTATGCTACAACTTAATTTACACTTTAGTGAGTTAGCTTAGAGGGATTTGGAGTGAATAACTGTTCGTAAAACATGATTCGTTATACTGTGATTCTCTTTCTTTATGAACTACAATGTTACTACTTCGAAATGCTTTCTGTAGGCTACTTACTTTACACAGTTTCAAGTTTGGTTTAATTTATTACTACTCATACGTTTTACCATTGTTTCTAGGTTGTTTGTTAGTTTATGAAGATATGTAGTTACTCTTTTTACAGCTATTTTCATTGGTTACATTCAACTAGGAAGTCCTTGCATCCGTTGGTTCCTAGCTCAGATTGTTTCTTTTTTTGGGTGCAATGACTGCTGGAAAAAATACCGGCCGATGTGTCTACGAGAAGCACAAGAATTCGCACATGACAGAGGAGATGTTTTTTGAAGACTCTGTCTCTATAATTAACACCAGTGATTCACATGTCCCTTACGAAAGCGGTCTGGCAATGGTAGAGCACGACACAGGCTTATAAATATGCGAAAACTACCTAGATCAGATAATTCAGTATGATGGGAATCCACCTAAAGTTGATAAGCACAACCAAGCAGCAAAAGCTAGCTACCTCAATTCTGATGATAATATGACAGAAACAATAAACACTGAATGTGACCGTTCGGTTCACGACGTGTTCCAAATTCAGTCAGTTCAGGACTACTACAGTGACTCTACTATTTCCCTACAGCTAAAATATTGCACAGGACTTATAAAACTTTGTTTCAGACTGATGGGTTTTATTTTCTGAAAAAAATTAAAATATTTGAATTCATTCATTCATTTTAAATTTTCGATAAACTCCTATATTTAACAACGGCCTAATATCTGTCAGAAAAAAGCTATTTTCGCCTTATGGGCGTATGTTCGAACTGCCTGTCCGCCTACTAGGCGGATGTTCCACCGTAAAATGATGTTTCTATCTAATTGTATATACACCCGTGGTCTAGCTGTTAGTAATCAAAACATTTTAAGTCCTGGGTTCACCACACGTCCACCGTCTAAATTTCGATTAAAAATCATCAGAAATGGCGCCCGAAGATTTTCAGCATGAGAAGGCACCCTTATTCACCCAACGGCATTTTCAAAGAAGGCGGAGGAGCGGACAGAGATTAAAGGCACTCTCTTTCCCCTTGGATGGGAAACTGTCCCGAAATGCGGAAGATTCAGCAATGACCAATTCCATGAGGATGCAGAAGGCAATGGAAACCAGAAAATTAAGGACACATAATGTGCATCCACAGGCATGTGGCCTGTAACTGAAAAAATGTCTTCACGATCTCTCCATTACCATAATATTTCGGACTAGTCCTCCATTCGGATCTCCGGGAGGGCGGTTACCTGAGAAAATGGTTGATTGACCACCGTTCTACGAGTCGGGGTGTAGAATGTTATATGTTTGAACGTGATAGGGAAGTTAGGTAATCTGAAAACGGAAATGCTAAGGCTCAATCTAATATATTGGGGCATCAGTGAAGTAAAATGGAAAGAAGAAAAGGATTTACGGTCAGAAGAGTATTGGGTAACACCAACAGCAGCAGAAAATGGTATAACGGGAGCAGAACTTCTTATAAGCAGCACGGTAGGACAGAAAGTGAGTTGCTGTGAACAATGCAGTGATAGGGTTGTTAACATCAGAATCGATAGGAAACAAACACCGACAAAAATAGTGCAGGTATACATGCCGATTTCGCAAGCAAGAAACGAAGAGATAGAGAAACTACACACATCAAAAAAAGTTTCGCATCACCTCGGTTCCGAGAGTTCCGGAATCTGTACAGAAAATTGGAATAGAGATCAAGATAAACATCATTTCCGCCCTTTTTATTGCTCATGAATACCACACATTGCATATTGCACCACCATACAGCGAAACGTTCAGAAGTGGTAGTCCAGATTGCTGTACACACCGGTATCTCTAATACTCAGTAGCAGGTCATCTTGCGTTCATACATGCCTGTATTCGTCGTGCATACTGTCCGTAAGTTCATCAAGGCACTGTTGGTCCAGATTGTCCCACTCCTCAACGGCGATTCGGCGTAGATCCCTCAGAGAGGCTGCTGGGTCACGTTGTCCACAAACGGCCATTTTCAATTTATCCCAAGCATTGTCGCTAGGGTTCATGTCTGGAGAACATGCTGGCCACTTTAGTTGAGCAATGTCGTTTGAAGCAAGTCATTCATAAGATGTGCACGATGGGGGCGCGAACTGTCGTCCATGAAGGCGAGTGCCTCGCCAGTATGCTGTCGATATATATATATATATATATATATATATATATATATATATATATATATATATATATATATATATATATATATATATATATACAGGGTGTCCCAGCTATCTTGTCCACACAAAATCTCTGTGGAACAATAATAGCTATTGGAAAACGACTTTCACCGGTATCAATGTAGGGCTGGGGCCCATGAATGTACATATTTGGAAACATTCTAAAACGAAAGCATATGTGTTTTTTTAACACAAACTTATGTTTTTTTTAAATGGACCTCCTATATTTTTTCTTCAGCAATTCATAGCATGACAAAGCATACACACAATGGCGTTGATTGCATCGCAATATTCCCATTACATCCCGAGATATTGAGACGCGAAGTTGACGCTTGAAACACCCGACATGCGTTGCTAGCGCACGTTCTGAGGCGTGAACACCATGCTGCCCGTAATCGTGATGTGATTGACATGTGTAATCACACCTCCATACTTATCAAAAGGTCCGAAACAACGGTAAAACTTTTAGTCCACTTGCTCGTTTCACTAAAACCATCAACATGAATTTTACTATTACGAGTGAATGATTAACTGTCACTTGCGCTAGATCTACAGTAAAGTAAAGTTTTAACGTTGAACGGCATTAACTTTTTAGTCACGGATTAACGATAAGCGAAGTTAACTTTGTGACTAACGTTGCGGTACACAGATATGTTACAGAACCGCATCACCCCTAGCCTATGGGATAAATACCTGCTGGAATGTACGACATTAATGCAGGATGGCAGCAGACCGTATTATTCGTTTCGGACCTCTTGATAAGTATGGAAGTGTGATTACGCATGTCAATCACATCGCGATTACGGGCAGCATGGGGTTCACGCCTGAGCCTCAGGACGTGCGCTAGCAGCGCATGTCGGGTGTTTCAAGCGTCAACTTCGCGTCTTAATATCTCGTGATGTAATGGGAATATTGCAATCAACGCCATTGTGTATGTGCTTTGTCATGCTATGGATTGCTGAAGAAAAAATATAGGAGGTCCATTTAAAAAAACATAAGTTTGTGTTAAAAAACATATATGCTTTCGTTTTAGAATGTTTCCAAATATGTACATTCATGGGCCCCAGCCCTACATTGATATCGGTGAAAGTCGTTTTCCAATAGCTGTTATTGTTCCAGAGATATTTTGGGTGGACAAGATAGCTGGGCTCACCGGCCATTTGACCATGTTCTTCTGTGTGGCTGCACAAACACTGCCCGAACTCTTACGGGAATCGGCAAAAAGCCGCGAATAATGAGTATAATGGGCAGGGACACTATGAATATAGTGTGGGACAATAAGTTGGGAGTGCGGGTCTCACGGGAGGCGCGCCAGAGATAAGTTCCTGCAGTCGCACTATCGTCTCTGTCCTCGGTGGCTCAGATGGATAGAGCGTCTACTGTATAAACAGGAGCTCCTGGGTTCGAGCCCCTGTTGGGGCACACATTTTCAACTGTCCCTGTTGACTTATATCAAAGCCTGTATGCAGCTAGGGGTAGGCATTTCATTGTAATTTCACTGTAATTGTTGCCTCTTGATAGCTTAAAAGTGTCGTTTCTTTTCGTCTCGTTGCGCATTTCTTTCAGTTACTTTCTGTAGCTTACTGCAGCATTTCTTTCTACGTATATATAATCCAAGATTCATCGAGCTATGTTGCTTAGCAACGAAACATCATGCGAAAGTTACTTTCGTCACTAAGTTTCGCACACTCATGTGATTGAACTGACAAACCCACTCAAGTTTCCCATAGTTAATTTTTAGAATTATGGGTGGTAGCTTGTTACTGACATGTATTTGTTTTTCAAACTATATTTTGAGCATCAGCTGCTCTGCTGTTTCATTAAGAATTTATATTTGTTTTTATCCAGTTTGAATGTCAAATATTGAATCGCAAGGTTGTTTGCAAAACCTGATCACTATATCGTGATATTGATTCTTTCTAATTTCATTGGTTCGTCAATTTAAGCTCTCTCGAACTACATTTTCTAAGACCCAATTCAAAATTAATGGAGAGAGTCTATCATGGTGTTTCACTTCTCCTTTAGTTTCCAAGTGTTTCAGAACTTCTCCCCGGAACTTTGCCTTAGATTTTCTATCATTTAGTGTGTCACTCATAACTGCATTGGTTTTAGGGTCCGTACCTTGTTCTTTCAGAATTAGGAAACGGGGCTTACAGTCCACTGAGTCATAAGCATTTTTTTAAATCTCCGAAGGTGCAAACTACTTTCTTATTGTCAAACTTTTCTTTAGAAGCATGAAAATTAGTATCAGAACAAAAATTTGTTCTGGGCATCGCCAGTTTTGCATTGAAACTGTAGTTCTGGTCGGTGAAGGACACACTGAAATAGAATTTTGTAAGGATAGAAAGACGAGGAGTCTCTATATAATTGTTACCATATGTTCTCTCTCCCTTGTCATGTAGCGGATGTAACAATATAGCTTTCCAGTCACCCGGTATTTTCGCAGATTGCCGCGTGTTTGGTATGAACAATATACTTTCTTTGTAAGGTTAACAGGCCACCTGATTTCATACTTCCGCAATAATCCGCTCTACACCAACTGCTTTGTTACTTTTTGTAATTTGATGCTTCTGAATCTGGAGTTGTTTTGGAGGAATTTCTGGTGGAAATCTTTCTATAGGCTCAGGGCAACTTAGAAGTTTTTTAAAATACTCTTGGAGTTCCCTGCAGTTTTCTTGGTGATTAAGCGCCGGTTCTCTATTTCGCTTCTTGAAGCAAAGATTTTGGTGCTAGAACCCGCTTAGCTTTATTTTGAAGGTTTCAAAAAGAATCTGTTTTTTAATTCTTCTGCAGTTTCATGGAGTTGACTCTTAGTATACTGTCATTCTGTTTGGGAACTTAGTTTTGAAGCTTCTTTTCTGGTTGGAAGGACTTTGTGATGTGCATTTTCTGATTTTTTGCTATTCTGTGTTTTGAATGCCTTGAGTCGAGATTTTGATACTTGTTTATAATCTTCATTGTACTAACTATGTGTCTTCCGACTTTGTAAATGGATTCGGTTTTGTTTAGGTCTGATATGCTTTTTGTTCTATTGTTCTCAATTTTGAGTCTGCGTTTCTTGAGTTCGTTTGATAGCAGGAAATGTAGGACTTCGTCAGTGTGAAATTTACTAAGTACCTACTTTTGTTGATTTTTGCGTTTTTAAATTTAATTGCACTCGCGTTAGGTAGTGGTCTGTGTCAATATTGTTACGTGGATGCGAGATTCCGTTGCAAACAATTTGGAATTCATCTATATTCCAGTTTAGTGATCGCCACGTTTTTTTTTGTTTTTTGTTTTTTGTTTTTGTTTTGATGGTTTCTTCTTAAAACAGTTTGACATAGTTTTGAGGCTGAAATTTCTACACGTTTCTGTTAGTTTCTTTCTGTTCTAATTGGTTCATTTATGCACTGGAAAATCACCAATAGTATTGCTGCAATTGCTCTCTTTCCCTAACTATGCACTAAAATTGCCCGTTATAATTTTCACATGATTTTGTGGACTATTAGAGATTCTATTTTTTTCACTCTCAATGACTTATTTACTCTTTTTGAGTTTGTTTTATTTTCTTGTTTAATCGGAATATTACATTCATTACTGTGTATATTTTATATGTAGATTTCAAGGAAATTTTCAGTAATCTCTGGTTCACAGGCTTTACTTCGGATGCAGAAGTAATAATACGTGGTGAAACGGCGAAATCAACCGTTGGATGAGGGACATTTTATGGATTCTTTTGTCTGTTTTACCTTTAAAAAATCGATAATTATTTGTACTAGATGGTTAAGGGACTTCGACTGTTCAACACAAAAGGTAAAATTAAAAACACTTACAGTCGTATATATTTTGAATGTAAATTATTTACGAGAGGAGTTTCGGTGCTTCACTAGGACGTCTTCAGACCCGTTGACCGACGTGTAGGAGGAGCCCAACTATCAGTGCAATGGAAATAGGGACCAGCATTAAGCAAGTGGTATCCGTAGAATTCTAGTTCCAACAATGACATCCCTTTGCTCATCAACTGACGACTGCTAGGCACAGATTAAAGGGTTCAAATACGGTAGTGACGCGTAGATATGGTAAATAAACCGCTAACCAAATATCCTTCCTGAGGCAGATATTAGAAAAAAAGGGAATAACGTATAGAAACACATCATATATTTGTCGATTTTACAGCAGTGTATGACACCTTAAAATGAAATAAGTTCATTGAAGTCATGAATACACTCGTAAGTTTGACTTTGGGAAAGTTAGATGTAACGTATGCACACAAGAAAATTTAACACCAACTTTTGAAACTAACTGTGAGCTGAGGCAACAGGATGCACTCTCATGTATCCTTTTTAAACATAGCACTAGAGAAAGTTCCAAGATGCTAGTCTAGGCGGGTGTAAAATTAATGTGCACAACCGAAAATACTGAACCCGAAAATGAAGATTTGGCGCTGTCTGACTACCCCCTTAAGCAGATCTTAAGATCTCTTAATGGTGTTAATATCTCCTTCTTCTTGTTCTTTAACATATAAAATACAACATAAACATAAATGAATGATTAAGGGAACTAGTAACTACATCGTAAATACAACATAAACATAAATGAATGATTAAGGGAACTAGTAACTACAAAATGATATATGCTGTTTCTGCTTATACATTTATTGTAGATTAGAACCCCTTTATATATTACAAATGTTTATATATTAATGTCCTATGGACATAAAGAGACACAGATGAATTTCCTAAGTAATATTAGTGATCAATTTCCCAAATCTGCCCCTTTTTGTGGCTATGCGATCTAATGTAAATAACGCGAGATGACTGACATCATCTACGTACCAAACACTAGAAGACACTACTTTCAAAGGTGATCTACAGGTGTGTGCACCCTCAGTGGAAATAAAAGTTACATGATCACAGCTGTTTAGCTTTATAGCCCCAATAAGCGGAAGCAATTAGCAGTATCACGTATGTACTGCATTCCGTGCATCGCAGTAATGGTTCTCGTACACGTCTTTGACGATGCAAGTAATCCAGCCACAAAATATAAAAAACAACTCATTCAAACACTAGGACAGCTCAAGGCGGCCCTCTGACTAGTATACTCTAAAACTGCCTTCACCTCTCTGTGTTCTACAGACAAGAAACGTAACTCCCAGCCACAAGACATAATTCGGATAACATCTCTACGTGAGTATAGACAGAAGAAATGCTCTCAGTCACTGAATACTGTGTACTCAACGACGACCCCCCTACCCGGAGACGAAGTCCAGAAGCGTATAAGTTCGCAACAGTACAGTGCCGAACGATTCTAACTATAAAATCTCCTGAGAGCAAAGACGGCAAGTCCGTCTGTACCAACAAAAGCCGATACTGAGCGACTGTCAGGCACGGGCGCTCAAAACGGAAGACCTCTTTCTCTCCACCGCTGGCTTCCCAGCAAAGCTCGGCTCCCCTCCATCGTAACTGCAGAAGGCGAATCATATTCCCGAAACCACGGAATATTCTCCCTCTCTACAGATTCTTCACAACGCCGACCAACTATATTTTAGTCTTTTGTCGTCCAGCACGGGAAGTCTGCAATTAAATACCTATCCATCTTAATTAGGAATACAGACAATGGTACACCTCTCAGAGCAAAAATCCTCAGAACTAACCCAGTCTGCGTGATTTCCGAGGTAACGCTTCCTCGTTCCTCCTGCTCCGTCCGATATTTCCAGAGTTTCCGAAGTATTATACAGTTATCCCAACCACAAACCGGTCGGCCGCCACTGTGCTGTGCTTCAGCGCTCAGGTACCCTGACTGCCCATCTTGGCTTCTTAATGTGTCAAGCGGGACCAACACACCTATGCATGCTTTTACACTCAGGGCTTGAGTTAAGCCTGCCGTTTCATTTCCACTGGCGTTCCAACCTCTACTAGTATAGCCAATCATTCATTACGTCGTTTTTATTATGAAGACCCTCCGTCACCTTTTATGCTATAAGTGTTAGCATTTATTTACAAGAGGCACATGACAATGTCAATCTTCTTTAAATATACATACATTACTGGCTATTAAAATTGCTACACCAAGAAGAAATGCAGTTGATAAACGGGTATTCATTGGACAAATATATTATACTGGAACTGACATGTGATTACATTTTCAACCAAATTTGGGTGCATAGGTCCTGAGAAATCAGTACCCAGAAACAACCACCTCTGGCAGTAGTAACGGCCTTGATACGCCTGGGCATTCAATCAAACAGAGCTTGGATGGCGTGTACAGGTACAGCTGCCAATGAAGCTTCAACACGATACCACAGTTCATCAAGAGTAGTGACTGGCGTATTGTGACGAGCCTGTTGCTCGGCCACCATTGACCAGACGTTTTCAATTGGTGAGAGATCTGGAGAATGTGCTGGCCAGGGCAGCAGTCGAACATTTTCTGTATGCAGAAAGGCCCGTACATGACCTGCAACATGCGGTCGTGCATTATCCTGCTGAAATGTAGGGTTTCGCAGGGTTCGAATGAAGGGTAGAGCCACGGGTCGTAACACATCTGAAATGTAACGTCCACTATTCAATGTGTCGTCAAAGCGAACAAGAGGTGACCGAGACGTGTAACCAATTGCACCCCGTACCATCACGCCGGGTGACACGCCAGTATGGCGATGACGAATACACGCTTCCAATGTGCGTTCACCGCGATGTCGCCAAACACGGATGCCACCATCTTGATGCCGTAAACAGAACCTGGATTCATCCGAAAAAATGACGTTTTGCCATTCGGGCACCATGTACGTCGTTGAGTACACCATCGCAGACGTCCTGTCTGTGATGCAGCGTCAAGGGTAGCCGCAGCCATGGTCTCCGAGCTGATAGTCCATGCTGCTGCAAACGTCGTCGAACTGTTCTTGCAGATGGTAGTTGTCTTGCAAACGTCCCCATCTGTTGACTCAGGGATCGAGACGTGGTTGCACGATCCGTTACAGCCATGCGGACAAGATGCCTGTCATCTCGACTGCTAGTGAAACGAGGCCGTTGGGATCCAGTACGGCGTTCCGTATTAGCCACCTGAAACCACCGATGCCATATTCTGCTAACAGGGATTGGATCTCGAGCAACGCGAGCACCAACGTCGCGATACGATAAACCGCAAATGCGATAGGCTACAATCCGACCTTTATCAAAGTCGGAAACGTGATGGTACGCATTTCTCCTCCTTACACGAGGCATCACAACAACGTGTCACCAGGCAACGCCGGTCAACTGCTGTTTGTGTATGAGAAATTGGTTGCAAAACTTCCCTCATGTCAGCACATTATAGGTGTCGCCACCGGCGCCAACCTTGTGTGAATGCTCTGAAAAGCTAATCATTTGCATATCACAGCATGTTCTTCCTGTCGGTTAAATTTCGCGCCTATAGCACGTTATCTTCGTGGTGAAGCAATTTTAATGGCCAGTGGTGTATATACGATGTGTAACGTATCAAATGATACCTTATTCCCGTTGTAAATCACGGCAAAGTATGTGGATCAGTGCTTGTAAGGTGCGAAATTATAGCGACTTACAAAGTAACAAGCCAGATCAACACAACAGGCACTATATACGACAAAAAGGTGCAGTTTCTGGCCGATGCAGGTGATGTGGATCTTACTGCAAGAACAGAACTAGCTGCTAAAGGAACATATGGGGCACTTGTGACAGCAGCTACGGAAATGGTACGGAAAGTGAACATTAATAAAGCAGAATACGTGTGAATAATACCACCAGAACTAAATACAGAGTTAGAAATTGACCAGACACAAATAGAATCTGTTAGTGAATTTGTCTGTCTGGGAACCCGATAACACCACAGAATGATATTAGTATGGATATAAAGCGGCGCATCCACCTGGCTAATAATGCTATTATGGGCTAACCCCACAACTGTATTCCAGGAATATGTTCAGAAGAATAAAGTGTCAGTTGCAGAAAACTTTAATATAACCAGTATTAATATATAGCTCAGAAACTAAGCCACTGACACAACAGTGTGAAAAGATAATAAGATGTTTTGAACGAAAGGTGTTACGTAAAATTTATGGGAAGGCTAACGAAAATGGAGCATGGCGTAGATAACGTAATTTTTAAATTCACGGATTATATAAAGACCTTGAAATCATAAAGTTCATTGAAATAAACCACCTGAAATAGGTCGGCCACGTTTTTTGGATGAAACATGAAGACCCAACAAAAATAGCAGTGCTGCAAAACCCAGTGGTACGAAGAAACAGGGTAAGAGCAAGATTTCACTAACTACAAGAAGATTTAAAAATTACTGGTGTCGTCAGATGATGGAGACGCAAGACAGGGATGAACAGAATGATGTCCCCGAGCAGGACATGGCCATCAAGAGCTATAGAGCCTGGAAGAAGAAGAAGACAACGATTCAAACCGAACCGATCAAAGATGGTGTTCTCATCCGGCAGTCTTCTTTCTTGTAAGGCTAATACCTTTAATTTTTAGTTTCTTAAGTGTTTCTACCCCCCTCCCCCCTCGCCATGAACCATGGACCTTGCCGTTGGTGGGGAGGCTTGCGTGCCTCAGTGATACTGATAGCCGTACCGTAGGTGCAACCACAACGGAGGGGTATCTGTTGAGAGGCCAGACAAACGTGTGGTTCCTAAAGTTGCAGGGTCAACAGTCTGGATGATTGACTGATTTGGCCTTGTAACACTAACCAAAACGGCCTTGCTGTGCTGGTACTGCGAACGGCTGAAAGCAAGGGGAAACTACAGGCGTAATTTTTCCCAAGGGCATGCAGCTTTACTGTATGCATGGAGCGCTGCATCAAACCAGTCTCTGGACTGAAGACTACAACAACAACAACAAGTGTTTCTCTTAATTTATAAACTTTTCCTGGCTTTAGGAGTGAGTTAACAGTAATTGTGCTAAAGGAAGTTCCGATTATTGGCTCGAGTTGGCCAGAAGACTACGATTTGTGGGATATTTGGTCTCAGTCTAGTCTTCCCAGAATCAGAGTAGTTGCGCTACCGGTGGCGGAGGAACTGTATTACCTCCACTGTATTACTAAAACTTTGAAATTTACTAACGCCTCGTGTTAGACGCTGACAGTAAGAGCAGTATCTGGATAGTTCTTGATAATTTACGTGTATTTCTCAGAACGGCGCTCCCCAAGTTCGAGCAGCGTTCCACAAACCGCCGGTGTCCAGTAAAGCGAGCAACGGCTCACCGTGAAGAGAGCGGGCGGAATGCGCGCAGCAGGGGGAGGTCCGGCGGGCATACCTGTCGCGCACGCGGGTAGAACACGGTGACTCGCAAAGGCGGCTGACAGCTAAGGGCAGGCGGCCGGCGGAAACCGAATTAGCAATTCCTGTCGCCGCCTCGTTCGGAAATGGCCGTTCCCTGTCAGCGGGCGACGCGTCGATAGCAGGAGGTGCTCCCGCCCGCCCGGAGACACGCACTGCGATACACGCACGCACGCACTGTGGGAGACGCGTGCAGAATGGACTGGCGGCCGCGACACGGCGCGGCTCTTGACCCGGCCAGGTGTGCGTGCGGCGCGTTGCGTGCGGGGCGTGCACGGCAGCCTTAACGGTCGCCCCGGGAGACGCGGCTGTCCACTTTGCACGCCGCCGCGGGTCACACAGCCCGCCACACCGCACTCACTCTCTCCGTCAGCGAGGGCGCCGGGCAGTGGTCGGCTACACCGAAAAGCTGTCAGCGAGCGGCAAAACAAAATTAGAAAAAGGCTCGAGAGGCGGGCTTCATCATTGAAGTTGTGTGAGTTTGTAACAATACTGATGTGAATTTCCAGCAGGATGTTGATTACCACCTACATACATACTCCGAAAGCCAGCATACGGTGCATGATGGAGGGTGCTTGTACTATTTCTAGCTGTTCCCTTTCCTATTCCACTAGCAAATAGAGCGAGCTAAAACAACTACACTTCTGGCCATTAAAATGCCTACACAAAGAAGAAATGCAGAATGATAAACGGGTATTCATTGGACAAATATATTATACTAGAACTGACATATGATTACACTTTCACGCAATTTGGGTGCATTGATCCTGTGAAATCAGTACCCAGATCATACACCTCTGGCCGTAATAATGTCCTTGATACGCCTGGGCATTGAGTCAAACACAGCTTGGATGGCGTGTACAGTTACAGCTGCCCATGCAGCTTCAACACGATACCACAGTTCATCAAGACTGGCGTATAGTGATCAGCCAGTTGCTCGGCCACCACTGACCAGACGTTTTCAATTGGTGAGACATCTGGAGAATGTCCTGACCAGGGCAGCAGTCGAACATTTTCTGTACCCAGAAAGGCCCGTACAGCACCTGCAGCATGCGGTCGTGCATTATCCTGTTGTAATGTAGGGTTTCGCAGGGGTCGAATGAAGGATAGAGCCACGGGTCGTAACACATCTGAAATGTAACGTCCACTATTCAAAGAGCCGTCAATGCGAACAAGAGGTGACCGAGACGTGTAACCAGTGGCACCCCGTACCATAACGCCGGGTGATACGCCAGTATGGCGATGACGAATACACGCTTCCAATGTGCGTTCACCGCGATGTCGCCAAACATGGATGCGACCATCATGATGCTGTAAACAGAACCTGGATTCATCCGAAAAAGTGACGTTTTGCTATTCGTGCAGCCAGGTTCGTCGTTGAGTACACCATCGCATGCGCTCCTGTCTGTGATGCAGCGTCAAGGGTAACCTGTAGCCATGGTCTCCGAGCTGATAGTCCATGCTGCTGCAAACGTCACCGAACTGTTCGTGCAGATGGTTGGTGTCTTGCAAACGTCCCCATCTGTTGACTCAGGGATAGAGACGTTGCTTCACAACCTGTTACAGCCATGCGGACAAGATGCCTGTCAGCTCGACTGCTACCGATACGAGGCCGTTGGGATCCAGCACGGTGTTCCGTATTACCCTCCTGAACCCACCGATTCCATATTCTGCTCACAGTCATTGGATCTCGACCAACGCGAGCAGCAATGTCGCGATACGATAAACCGCAATCGCGATTGGCTACAATCAGACCTTTATCAAAGTCGGAAACGTGGTGGTACGCATTTCTCCTCCTGACACGAGGTATCACAACAACGTTTCACCAGGCAACGCCGGTCAACTGCTGTTTGTGTATGAGAAATCGGTTGGA
Organism: Schistocerca cancellata; assembly: GCF_023864275.1. Classification (NCBI taxonomy): domain Eukaryota; kingdom Metazoa; phylum Arthropoda; class Insecta; order Orthoptera; family Acrididae; genus Schistocerca; species Schistocerca cancellata. Next base: position 466,728,930 of record NC_064631.1, on the reverse strand, counting down.
AACCTTCTTCATGTTTGCACGTTGTAGGTGTCGCCACCGGTGCCAACCTTGTGTCAATGCTCTGAAAAGCTAATCATTTACATATCACCGCATCTTCTTCCTGTCGGTTAAATTTCGCGTTTGTAGCACGTCTTGTTCGTGATGTAGCAACTTTAATGGCCAGTAGTGTAGCTACATTGAAGCGACAAATAAACTGGTGTAGGCATGCGTATTAAAATACAGAGTCGTATGTAAACAGGCAGAATACGGCGTCGCTGTCGGCAACGCCTATATGAGACAGTAAGTGTTTGGCGCGGGTGTTAGATCGGTTACTGCTGCTACACTGGCAGCTTTTCAAGATTTATGTGAGTTCGAACGTGGTGTTACAGTCGGCGCACGAGCGATGGGACACAGCATCTCCGAGGTAGCGATGTAGTGGGGATTTTCCCTTATGACCATTTCACGAGTGTACCGTGAATATGAGGAATTGGTAAAACATCAAATCTGCGACATCCCTGCAACCGGAAAAAGGTCCTGCGAGAGCGAGACCACCGAGACTGAAGAGAATCGTTCAACGTGACCGAAGTGCTACCCTTCCGCAAATTGCTGAAGATTTCAATACTGGATCATCAGTAACAGCGCGCGAGCCTTTCAACGAAACATTATCGATACGGGCTTTCTTAGCCAAAGGCCTACTCGTGTACACTTGAAAACTGTCCGACACAAAGATTTACGCCTCGCCTGAACCCGTCAACATCGAAAAAAATGTTCAAATGTGTGTGAAATCTTATGGGACTTAACTGCTAAGGTCCTCAGTCCCTAAGCTTACACACTACTTAACCTAAAGTATCCTAAGGACAAACACACACACCCATGCCCGAGAGAGGACTCCGCCAGGACCAGCCGCACAGTCCATGAACATTGACATTGGACTGATAATGACTGGAAACATGTTACTTGGTCGGAAGAGTCTCGTTTCAAATTGTATCCAGTGGATGGACGTGTGCGGGTATGGAGGCAGCCTCATGAATCCATGGACCCTGCATGTCAGCAGCGGACTGTTCTATCCGATGAAGGTTCTGTAATGGTCTACACTCCCCTAAAATTCTCTCAGTAAACCGAAGTCGACCATTTACCTTCCCACTACCACCCTTGGGTGCTCATTCCATTTCATATCGCTTTGCAACGTTCTGCTTAGCTAGTTACATATCGTGAGTATGCAGCACACCTCCAATACTGTATTCGACCACTGCAGGCTTCTTTTCCCACTCATATGTAATATATCCAATCAAAAATTTTAGAAAAAATATTCTACCTCAAATTAAGCAGTACATTTGTACTGGCAGATCTTTAACACTATGATGTAGTTCAACATGCCACAAACAGTGAGCAACATAGACGGCTTGGGCTGGCTTACGATATGTGTATAACCTTTGGTTGTTTCATCACATCAGTACCGAGTGAGGTGGCGCAGTGGTTACACAGTGGACTCATACTCGGGCCGACGACGGTTCAGACCCGCGTCTGGCCATCCTGATTTAGGTTTTCTGTGACTGCCCTAAAATCGCTTCAGACAAGTGCCTGGATAGTTCTTCAGTCCTTCCCCTTCTCAGTCAAGCCATCGGCACACGGAACGAGGCAACTAATATTGAAATGTACATTGTTGGGCTATACAACGCCATGAGACACAGCAGCATCGACTCTTGGGACGATCTGCTTATCGGTTCTATTTGGCTCACAAACAGTACCTTGGGACGAAGAAGCAGGAGGAGAGCGACTTCCTTACCTGGATGACATACGATTTAAAAATTATCGGTATCAGAAACGGACTCGCTTAAAATTTCTACGTTAGCTCTATTGAAACACACATTTCCTCCCTCGTCTATATGCTAGTCATTGTCTTCTGTCTGTGGGTCACGTAACTAAAAACTTCAATGTCCGTGAACACGCAGTCAGATAAAAGCGAAAGATACATGTCCTGTTAGTAAGGCCTATAGAAGTTGGCTAAATCGAGCAAGGCTCACTTCTGACAGAGAACGCACTTATATTTACATAACATGAAGTATTACTGGAATTATTTTCCTTAATTTGGTAAAAACCCTTTCTGAAAACGTGAAGATGAAAAAAAAAGATCAGTTACGACAGGATTCGAACCCTATACCAATCTAACTTACGTTCTGTAACACAGTCCCTACGCTACATTGTAGCTTCGTCACAAGCGACTTTTTATTTTATTTTATCTTATAGTCTTCTGTAGGCTTTAAACGCCGAAATGTTAATAATCTACATTTAATTAAAACAAATCTCAACAAGAATGACACGTTTTTCATCAATCTTCAATGTGCCGTTGTCTTAAAACCGCATATTCCGAAAACATACGAGTTCTAACGTGATAGCAAATAAATACGAAAATCCATTAATCACCGGTATGACGTAACTCATCGTTTTATTACAACAAATCGTACCAATAACGATACATTCTCAAGTCTTCAATGGGATGGTGCTTAGGAACAGCTTATATTCATGAGGTATAAGGTGGATTATAAAACCCACCGAATAGGGGCTTCACTGAACACAAGTACAATATGTCTTCTTGCTTTCTGCTTGTGACGTAGGGAGGATTCTAGCTTCCTATTGGTTCTATTTTACGTGACACGTCGCCGAAATATCGCAGAACCTATTTTGCGTTTCATGTGACGAAATGGCTACATAACGTGGAATGGCATGAACTTACGTCACATAACTAGTCACTATAATGATTCCGCCACTACAGTACCATATCGGATACATTCAGCAAATTGCATGTACCTCTGCATAATACGAAAGCTTCCTCCAACTCTTTCTCCATTCTACCCATCCGACTGTGGATCAAATTAAGAAGTAACCTAAGTCGTATCAAAAATCACTCTGCATTGAAAAGGAGTTGAAAGTTGTACACTTTATCATTGACTCCTCTTCACATACCCCAGTTGTTTCCATTTTGTCCGAGAGTGAACCAGTATCTCTGTTAAGCTATCCACGCTCATCTCACCCCTGTCTATTTCTATTTTTATTCCTTCCATATAATCTGCTAAGCTTACGCTATTATTTCTCGAAAATTCATCTGCACACTTGACTGTCTCTGTACGATTGCCAAGCATTTATGTTAGACATTATTACTCGCATTGGACAAGAACGTTGTAAGTAAATAGCCAGGCTGGCATTTCTTAAAACCCGTATATTCGTTACTGTATAAATTATTATTACAATTATTAATATTATTATTTTTAATATTACTCTTATTATTATCATTGTATATGCATATTTTAGTATTGACTCAGTTGGAACGTTTAGCCTAATGAAATAAACACTTAAGTGACAAATAAACAGGTTGAAATGAGTCTTTTTTCTTCATCTGACAAAAAATTCTTTCGCCTACGACTCCTTTCATCAACTGAATTTAAGTTCAGTGACATCGTCTCTCTTTCTTCCTCTGTCACTCTTTGAGCTATATAGTGTTATCTCTCTCCGTCCAATTCCTCCTCCACCTTGCTCTGTCTATCCTTTTCTCTCGCCATCTCAACATGGCCCCAGCCATGCTCATTGGCACGTATACCCCTGTAATACATTTTAACAAAGCAGGTCAGTACTACTTCCACAACATTCCGGTCGTGCATGGCAGGCTACAAATCAGTGGCTTAGGCTAATGATTTAACCACATAAATTGATGATTCAGAATTTGATTAATCTGTTAAAAATATCAAGAAGAGTTTATGTATGTGTATATGTCTGAGATCTTCTCTCTGATGTACAGGCCACCATGAAAGGCAGGTCAATAAAGCAGGATGATACTATTCCAACACAAAACGGTAGTCTTGCAGGGCAGTGTACATGTTGGGGCCCAGAAAATCGTGTTTTGCCACAAACATACAGGCTCATATGAAAAGCAGGTTGATTTGGCAGGCAGATACCGCTCCAACAAAACATGCCTTTGGTGCAGGGTAGCCTATTCAGCTAGGGTTTTGCGTGAGCAGCAGGTTGATTTGGCAGGCAGTTACTCTTCCAACACAGCATGCTGGTGTCCAGGGCAGCCTATTCACCAGGGGCTTGAAAAACCCTTTTTGCTCCTATTGGAGTTAGGAGATTATAACCTGAAAGGTCTCTGTTGGATTCCTTTCATGTTAATTTCTTAAATCTGTTGTCATTTACGGCATAAATTCCTCTTCTAAATTTACTGTGGCGTTTCTGACTATCTGGGAGGAGACTGAGTAGTGGAACGTGTTACTTTTACACATAAACAAAAACGATCTGTCACACTACTACACATTAAAACACAGTTTATGTGTAATTCATGTCACACAGTTTCATACGGAACCTACATCCGCTTTCTTTTATATACTGTATATGATAAGATACTGTCATCCCCCTTCCCTTCTGTGTGAGAGGATGAATGAGCAAATGTATTTCTAGTTGCATGCTTGAGGGTAGCAGACAAGCCTGTCTGCTAGAGAACAGTAGGGCCAACGTCGGAACAGGTAGCTACGCTTTCTAAAAGCAAAGAGGTTTCTATCCTTAGCATGGTCCTGTCCGTCGCTTGTCATGTTGGCATAGGAAGCTGGCCCTCTGGCCACTTCCGTTTGTATTTGTGATCCCCCCTCAGGAAGGGACCAAGTCAGTCTGTCCGTGGCGAGCGTCTGAAGTGGTAAGATCTCTGGCTAAGCGCGTCTCTGCTAAGTCCGTAGGACAATGGATTTCTTAAGTTCAGCCTAAATGAAAATTTAATCACCTTTATTTCAGGTTTAGCTCTAAAAGATCTAATGTTATCTTAAATTGCAACGCAGTGTATTTCGAGTGTGAAGTTCAGAATATTTTTCAGTAGTTGCTTTGTCACTACTTTGTGAGTAAAGTGGAACCACGTGTTGATCAGTAACTCTAAGATCATCAATCTTAAATCCGAGTGTGCGTGAGATTATAACATCTCGTCTTGACAATATTTTTCAATATAGCAACTTTTCTTTATGTTCAACCCACGTGGGGTGTACTTTGTGAGACCACTACCACGTGCTTATATAATTGTTTGACCCATCAGGTTAATAGTAAGACGTTAGTAACCAGTTCGAGGTTTTTCTTTTGTAAATTACTTTTCGATCTAATTTATTTTAATTATCAAAATTATTGTGGAGTTACACGCTTTGTGTAAACCAAGTTGACCACGTGAAGCATGTGGTGTAATCATCAAAGTAGCCCTCAGCTATTCTTTTTGGGAAGATTTCACTAAGAGTTAATATGAATTTAGTATACCAGTGTGTGGTAATTACATGACGGACAGGATTGTGCTACGAACGTAACTTCTTTGGGTGAAAATTGAATCGGTTGGTAGTGGTTAATTTTCTCTTGCATATGTTTCAACGTTCTTTGTGTGTTGTTTTATGAATGCAGTGTTGTATGCAGTCTCCCAATCTTGGCTCCATATTTGATGTGTTCCGTAAGATTACAATCTCACATTTTCACAATGCTAAATAAGGCACCAGTTTAGTTAGGAATCAAGTTTAATATGCTGAAATTTCAAAGATCAATGTTAAAATAAATTTCCAAATATAAACTGATTTATTTCTTTTTATTTAAATTCTCTTATATATATATATATATATATATATATATATATATATATATATATATATATCACCGGTTGTCGTATGACTATTAAAAGATTATAATTAATGTTAGTCTGGTTGGGAATTTGGTAAGCTAGACTGGATACCTGGTGAAACAGTTGCTCAGTAATGCAAGGTTAACTTCCCCAGACAACTCACAGCTTTTAACCCGCTTTTATTGTCGATCAGTTCCGCTTACACCACAAATTAAAGCGACAACGTTACAAACCTACTCGTGTGGCCCCCTGTTACTCTGCCAAACGTGGCTGAAGTCGATCCAGGAGTTTGGGAGGAGATCCAAGATAGATACAAATACGTACACTGTTCTTGATATACGAGGGCAGTTCAATAAGTAATGCAACACATTTTTTTTTCTCGGCCAATTTTGGTTGAAAAAACCGGAAATTTCTTGTGGAATATTTTCAAACATTCCCGCTTCGTCTCGTATAGTTTCATTGACTTCCAACAGGTGGCAGCGCTGTACGGAGCTGTTAAAATGGCGACTGTAACGGATGTACGTTGCAAACAACGGGCAGTGATCGAGTTTCTTTTGGCGGAAAACCAGGGCATCTCAGATATTCATAGGCGCTTGCAGAATGTCTACGGTGATCTGGCAGTGGACAAAAGCACGGTGAGTCGTTGGGCAAAGCGTGTGTCATCATCGCCGCAAGGTCAAGCAAGACTGTCTGATCTCCCGCGTGCGGGCCGGCCGTGCACAGCTGTGACTCCTGCAATGGCGGAGCGTGCGAACACACTCGTTCGAGATGATCGACGGATCACCATCAAACGACTCAGTGCTCAACTTGACATCTCTGTTGGTAGTGCTGTCACAACTGTTCACCAGTTGGGATATTCAAAGGTTTGTTCCCGCTGGGTCCCTCGTTGTCTAACCGAACACCATAAAGAGCAAAGGAGAACCATCTGTGCGGAATTGCTTGCTCGTCATGTGGCTGAGGGTGACAATTTCTTGTCAAAGATTGTTACAGGCGATGAAACATGGGTTCATCACTTCGAACCTGAAACAAAACGGCAATCAATGGAGTGGCGCCACACCCACTCCCCTACCAAGAAAAAGTTTAAAGCCATACCCTCAGCCGGTAAAGTCATGGTTACAGTCTTCTGGGACGCTGAAGGGGTTATTCTGTTCGATGTCCTTCCCCATGGTCAAACGATCAACTCTGAAGTGTATTGTGCTACTCTTCAGAAATTGAAGAAACGACTTCAGCGTGTTCGTAGGCACAAAAATCTGAACGAACTTCTCCTTCTTCATGACAACGCAAGACCTCACACAAGTCTTCGCACCCGAGAGGAGCTCACAAAACTTTAGTGGACTGTTCTTCCTCATGCACACTACAGCCCCGATCTCGCACCGTCGGATTTCCATATGTTTGGCCCAATGAAGGACGCAATCCGTGGGAGGCACTACGCGAATGATGAAGAAGTTATTGATGCAGTACGACGTTGGCTCCGACATCGACCAGTGGAATGGTACCGTGCAGGCATACAGGCCCTCATTTCAAGGTGGCGTAAGCCCGTAGCATTGAATGGAGATTACGTTGAAAAATAGTGTTGTGTAGCTAAAAGATTGGGGAATAACCTGGTGTATTTCAATGCTGAATAAAACAACCCCTGTTTCAGAAAAAATGTGTTGCATTACTTATTGAACTGTCCTCGTATTTGCCAGATTAATCAAATTCTTTACTTTAAATTTGCAGCATTTTTGCTATATCTGCAAAGTATCGGCCGATATAATGTACACAATTTCATGGGGTGTGCCTAAAGATCATCCTCATACAAGTCAACCAACATTCGTTTCCTCTTTTGATTAATACAGGGAGATTCTGTGATGATGTTACAAACTTACAGGGATGATGGAGAAGGGTAAATGTATCAATCTGAAATTAGGACTCTCATCTGGAAACAACTGGGTCGACAGTTATAAGTAAGGATTGTTGTGATACCTCCGACAGTGGACCAAATCACTTTGCTTTCTCTATTTTGAGACGATGTAGTATGGATCAAAACAATAAAAAAAAATTCAGTAAACATGGACTCTAAAATGCGTACCTTAAGAGCTATGTGTGTGCGTTCATCTTCGCTACTGTGAAACACATTTTTTCTACTGAACAAGTGCTCACAACTCTTAAGGTGCACATTTTAGAGCCCATATTACTCGGCAATTTTTTTCTTGTTTCTGTCCATACTACCTCCTCTCAAAATGTGGACGTCAAAGAGCTTGTAGTAGGAGGCGTTCACCGTCCGTGTAACCTTCGACTCGGTCGTTTCTGTACCAATGTTCCTTAGCTCACATTGATACATTTCCCCTTCTCCATCATACCTGAATTCTTGTAACATTGTCACGGGATCACCCTGCATACTCATGTGTATGGTTCTAAAATCATATTCCTCTTGCGCATTTTCTCTATTTTTATTTTTTCTCTTACCATTTCTGGTACTTGCTTTTAACACCGATCACACGACTCACTGTGTGTGTGTGTGTGTGTGTGTGTGCGTGTGTGTTTGTGGACTTATAATCTTTCTTTATGTATAATTTCGATGATGGCTTGTTGCTGTGCAGAACAATTCAAGACCCATATTTCCCTTCTAGGACTTCATGTTTACAAAATATAGAAAAAAAATGACACCGAAGAACCTCACGATCTTATTTTTCCGCAAAACCCATATTCCGAAACCCGCATCTAATTCTTTGTTTCTATCCGTCTGTAGTCCGTATATACGGTAACAAACTCTAAGCGTCGTAAAATGCGAGCAGTTGTACGAGCTGTTGTGAACTAGACATTGTCCGTAGTGACGGAGCGTGCAATATGGTGTGGCGTAAAGTTTATGCTGTAAACGCAAACAGCAGCTGATGGATCAAGGAAGAATGCTCTTCCCTTTTGGCTTACGCAGTCGCAAAGGCACGAGTCACATGTCCCTTCACATTTCTCGACTTTTTAAAATTTACTCATTGCCTCAAAAGTCAGTTGCATCGGAAGAAAAGTGTTTGTGCAGTTTCGTCGATCTTTATCAGACAACCCTGGAGTGTATGAAAGGATTCGTAATTGAGCAGAGTGCAATATTGCGTCCAAGTGTGAGGACGACACAGGTTCTAACGTACAGTAAATTGTAACATGTAATGTGCGCAAGTACTGTTTATTTTTAATGTGGGCCATAGTTGAAATTTGAGTTCAATGAGATGCGGGACTTAAATGAAAAGTGTAAGTAGGCTGTTTAGATTTTTTTATTGGCAACGACACGTAGCGCTCTATATGAAAATCGCTGACTGTACTGTGTGCAGTCGGAGGCTGGTCGGCATTGTTGCAATAATCGCTATTGTAGTGTTGGGCAGTTGGCTGTTAACAGCACGTAGCGTTGCGCAGTTGGAGGTGAGCCGCCAGCAGTGGTGAATGTGGGGAGAGAGATGGCGGAATTTTGAGAGCGGACGATCTGGACGTGTGTCCATCAGGAAGAGTAAATTTGAAATATTGGATATCACGGACTGATATATATATTATCACCTTTGAACACTATTAAGGTAAATACATTGTTTGTTCTCTATCAAAACCTTTCATTTGCTAACTATGCCTATCAGTAGTTAGTGCCTTCAGTAGCTTGAATCTTTTATTTAGCTGGCAGTAGTGGCGCTCGCTGTATTGCAGTAGTTCGAGTAACGAAGATTTTTGTACGTAAGTGATTTGTGAAACGTATAGGTTGATGTTAGTCAGGGCCATTCTTTTGTAGGGATTTTTGAAAGTCAGACTGCGTTGCGCTAAAAATATTGTGTGTCAGTTTAGTGTTGATCAGAATAAGTAAAGAGAGTAATGTCTGAGTACGTTCAGTTTTGCTCAGCTGTTTGAAAATCAAATAATGTAACAGGTTTATCAGCACAGTAATTCATTAATTTTTCTAAGGGGACGTTTCATAAAAGTTTATATTCCAAATGTATTTCTACTGACTGGGAAAATATCACATACTGAAGTCAGTGGGGACTCTTAACCTCACATTCCCAACTTTCTCGGAAACATCCTTGAAGAATTCATTGTTTGTTCATACATTTAACTGCGTATATTTTTAAGGAGAATTTACTTTTGTTGAAGTGTTACTTCTTCACGAGTAAATTATTTTTTGATGAAATTCCTTTTTGAAAAGGAAGTTGCCTCAAGTTTTGAAAAAATAAAGTGTTTTTCCTGAAAAACTGCATTGTTCTGCGTAAGTATCCCTGTTCCTATCAGATTGTGCCATCCCACCCCTAGGTTTATGCCAACTAATCCCACACCTCTCTAAGTATTGAGCAAACAAATATAAAAAATCAAAAACCAAAATTTATACCAACTAACTCCAGTCTTACCTATAGTTTCCTCAATTGAAATTTGAATTTATACAACCCAGCCTACTTAGCTATTCAATGTTTTACTGTTATTTTAACGATGTTGAACTCTGCGGCAGTTAATGGTGGTAGGTGATTGACCCAATCAGCCACAAATACTTTTGAGATGTTTTATTTTAGTGCCATAACCGCTTTCGGGCTACCATACCGGACAGACTGGCAGAACATTTAGTACAAGATATCGTGAATAGGTAGATACTATTAGACTAAAAAATTTAAATAAATTTGCAATTATTTAACATAAATGACAGCTTACAGATATTACATACCATTAACAAAGACAAGAAAATAGCCCTCTTACAGGAACTAGAAATATTTGTTCACACCCTCGGCGCATGCCAGTATATTTTAAATGAACAGCTGGACTTAGCCGATAAACATTTTCTAAATAATTGTCTTGTGCTGTTTATAGAAATCCAACACAAATGGCAGTCATAACAGTCACACCACTGCAGTTTAAGATATCAGTATATAACTGTATAAATGTAATCTGAGATGATGAACAAATATGTTGCTCTCATCCCAACCTCCAGATTTTTAATTTCGTGTTTCCTGCAATTAACTTACAAACCGTAATGGTAATATGATATCGGTATATGTAAATGTTTATTCACGTAAATCTGCTTTTTCAGTTGGCTGCACAGAATTTCGTCAAAAATTTCCACTGACAGTAAAAAAAAAAAAAAAAAAAAAAAAAAAAAAAAAAAAAAAAAAAAAAAAAAAAAACTATCTTTTGAATCTTTTGATTATAAATTTACTCTTAGAGTGCAAACATTGTTCTCTTACTAACATGCTAAATATTGCACATCCCACATACACTATGTGATCAAAAGTATCCGAACACTCCCAAAAACGTTTTTCACATTAGGTGCACTGTTGTGCCACCTACTGCTTACATTGCTGCCAGGTATTTCACATCAGTGACCTCAGTAGTCATTAGACATCGTGAGAGAGCAGAATGGGGCGCTCCGCGGAACATAAGGACTTTGAACATGGTCAGGTGGTATGGTGTCACTTGTGTCATACGTCTATACCCGAGATTCCCACACTCCTAAACATCCCTAGATCCACCGTTTCCGATGTGACAGTGAAGTGAAAATGTGTAGGGACACGTACAGCACAAAAACCTGCAGGCCGAACTCGGGTACATAGGAATTCCAAACTGCATCAGGATCCACTGCAAGTACTATGACAGTTAGGCAGGTGTTGAGAAAACTTGGATTTCATGGTCGAGCGGCTGCTCATAAGCCACACATCGCCCCAGTAAATGTCAAACGACGCCTCGCTTTGTGTAAGGAGCGTAAACATTGGACGATTGAACAGTGGAAAAACGTTGTGTGGAGTGACGAACCACGATACACAATGTGGCGATCCGATGGCAGGGTGGGGATATGGCGAATGCCCGGAGGACGTCACTGGCCAGCGTGTGTAGCGCAAACAGTAAACTTCGGAACGGTGGTATTATGGTGTGGTCGTGTTTTTCAAATGGTTCACATGGCTCTAAGCACTACGGGACTTAATTTCTGAGGTCATCAGTCCCCAAGACTTACAACTACTTAAACCTAACTAACCTAAGGATATCACACACAGCCTTGCCCAAGGCAGGATTCAAACCTGGGGCCGTTGCAGCAGCGTTGTTCCGGAATGAAGTGCCTAGAACCGCTCGGCCACAGCGGCCGGCTAGTGTTTTTCATGGAGGGGGCTTGCACATCTTGTTGCTTTGCGTGGCACTACACAGCATAGGCCTACATTGATGTTTAAGCACCTTCTTACTTCCCACAGTTGAAGAGCAATTTGGGAATGGCGATTGCTTCTTTCAGCACTAGCGAGCACCGGTTCATAATGCACGGCCTGTGGCGGAGTGACTACACGACAATAACATCCCTGTAATGGGCTGGCCTGCACAGAGTCCTGACCTGAATCCTACAGAACACTTTTGGGATGTTTTGGAACGTCGTCTTCGTGCCAGGCCTCACCGACTGACATCGATACCTCTCCTCAGTGCAGCACTCCTTGAAGAGTGGGCTGCCATTCCCCAAGAAACCTTCCATCATGTGATTGAACGTATGCTTGCGAGAGTGGAACCTGTCATCAAGGCTAAGGGTGGGCCAACACCTTATTAAATTCCAGAATTAACAGATGGAGGGCGCCACGAACTTGTAAATCATTTTCAGCCAGGTATCCGGATAATTTTGATCACATAGTGTATCGTCTTTGCTTGGTTTACATCCTTGGTCGATATTTAATTACTTATATCTTCGTAATTTTGCTTAATGATAACCTCCACGTTTTAAACGAAAACATTAAGTGAATAGCACACGTGTGATCCTCAACACTGAGATTAACAATATTATGAAGTGTCGCAAGCTGCGACATTGTCGCGAAGAAACAGTGACCCGTATATGTAATAAGTTTCCTTTAATTTACGACTATGGTGACACATTTTTTGTTAACAGTGTAAGTAGGCTGTTTAGGTTTTTATATTGGTAACGCCACGTAGCGCTCTGTATGAAAATCACTGGTTTTGCTGTGTGCAGTTTGTGGCTGGGTGGCATTGTTGTAATATTCACTATTGTAGTGTTGGGCTGTTGGCTGTTAACAGCGCGTAGCGTTGCGCAGTTGGAGGTGAGCCGCCAGCAGTGGTAGTTTTGTGGGGAGAGAAATGGCGGAGTTTTGATAGCGGATGATCTGGACGTGTGTCCATCAGAGACAGTAAATTTGTAAGACTGGATGTCATGAACTGCTATATATATTATGACTTTTGAACACTATTAAGGTAAATACATAGTTTGTTTTCTATCAAAATCTTTCATTTGCTAACTATGCCTATCAGTAGTTAGTGCCTTCAGTAGTTTGAATCTTTTATTTAGCTGGCAGTAGTGGCGCTCGCTGTATTGCAGTAGTTCGAGTAACGAAGATTTTTGTGAGGTAAGTGATTTGTGAAAGGTATAGTTTAATGTTAGTCAGGGCCATTCTTTTGTAGGGATTATTAAAAGCCAGATTGCGTTGCGCTAAAAATATTGTGTGTCAGTTTAGCGCTGATCAGAATAAGTAAAGAGACTAATGCCTGAGAACGTTCAGTTTTGCTCAGCTGTTTGAAAAGCAAATAACGTAAGAGGTTTATCAGCACAGTAATTCATTAATTTTTCTAAGGGGACGTTTCAACAGATTACCGGTTTCGGTCTTTAATGATAACCATCAGACCTGTTTCATGGTTCAAATGGCTCTGAGCACTATGCGACTTAACTTCTGAGGTCATCAGTCGCCTAGAACTTAGAACTAATTAAACCTAACTAACCTAAGGACATCACACACATTCATGCCCAAGGAGGGATTCGAACCTGCGACCGTAGTGGTCGCTCGGCTACAGATTGTAGCGCCTAGAACCGCACGGCCACCGCGGCCGGCGATCTGTTCATAAAAACAAAGTACTAATGTAATAAGTTTCGTAAATGCTAAAATATTCCTACGCTGTGTGGGAGTAGTCGACATGCTGTTGATCAAAACATCTGTGTAACGAAAAATATTAGCCATCTGAAGATGTGCGTGGTAGCTCGAAGCCGGTTGTGACATTAAACTAAATACAGAGGGATCCAATAAAATATATCCACTGTTTAAAAGTCCATAACTTGCAAACTAGTTGACGGAGTTGTCTCATTTTCGTGAAAGTGTAGCTTAAAGTCCCACTTAAATATCACTGTAGGTGTTCTAAATGTTCACCATTAACATTCACACACAAACGATGCCGCCGAACTGCAGCACGGACTATTGATTGCAACGTGTTCAGTTGGATATTTGCACATGAATGTACGATGGTTTCTCGAAGTTCATCCAATGTGCGTGGCTTTTGTCAATAAACGACGTCCTTTAGTGTTCCCCACAGGTTAAAGTCAAGAGGAGTTAGGTCTGGGGAACGTGGTGGATACTCCACAGCACCTCTACGGCCTATCAATCTTCCTGGTAGATTTTCGTCGAGATACGCCCTAACACGGTTTTGGTAGTGGGCTGGGGCACCATCTTGTTGAAGGTGAACTCTTCCGGCTCCATACAAGTCTCGGATGGCAGGTAAAATGGATGTCTGAAGCTCCTGACGCTCATCGAATGTAAGCCTTGCGCCAGCGACGTTCACTCGAGTAACTAGGTGCAGCTAAGAACAAATCACTGACTATCTGGCGACTGTCATCTGACAAAACAAAACAACGCAATAACACGCTTGTGTGGCGATTGCCGGAAATACAAATATTATACTACCAAAGGTGAGACAACTCCGTCAATTAATTTGCCAGTTATGGACTTTTAAACAATGGATACGTTTTTAGGACCCCTTTGTATTCAAAAGTTGTTTGTGAATGGCAGCGTAATTTACCGACTGTTTATTGTTTTGTGGAGAAAGTAAGAATCGGCGACGTACGGTGCGACTCCGCGGGTCGGGCGAATTGGTGTGTGAGTGCGGGGGTGGGTGAGGGTGTGGGAAGGGGCGGCGTAGGCGACGCCCCGGGTGGAGGACTCCCCTGGGGACAAGCACGTGTCGAGGCGCACGTGTCGCCCCCGCCGTCCTCCGACTCCGACACGCTCCGCTCCGGGCGGCGGCGGCTCGGGTCGTAGTGGCGGCTGGGCAGGGGAAAGAAGTGGCCGGCGTCTGCGGACACTTCCTGCAGTGAGACGTCGCGGGAAGTGAAGGCCCCGCCCAGCCATCTGCCTTTTACCGGCGGCTGGTGGAGAGGCTCATTACTGCGAGGCGATGACAGGTCGCGAGTGGCCGGCGCACAATGACCGTCATTAGGAGGGCTGCCGGCCCGCTCGCCGCCCGACCGGCCTCTTCCGCTTCCGCAGCGGCCGACTGTAATCGTTAGCGGCGGATTGTGGGGACCGCTGCCGCTCGTGCCGCCGCTTTGATGTCTCCGCGACCGCCACAAGTGGTCGCGCAGCGCGCACCGCCCGCGAGTAATGGTCTCGCGTCTGCTGCTGCCCCGTCCCCCCTTAATGGTTGCTGACTGTCCGTCCACTTCCGAGTTAGTGCACCATTTTGTTTACGTCCTCTTACGTGCACGTGTCGTCTTAATGCCTTTCCTGCTGCTGTCGTCTGCCAGACCACTGCTTTTGGAAGATGCCATGACACACATGTACTGATTCTATTCTATTCTATCGCTTGAGCCTTGTCCCGAAGTCACGCAGGGTCAGCCAGCATTAATCGGATTTGGCACGTTAATGTTTAAGGAGTGGCCGGATGCCCTTCCTGCCGCCACCCCGTACTCCCTGGGACGGAATTAGTGTACCCCAGCTGTCTGCGTCGAGTGTAATCCATGGTACAGTGCGAAAGTGTTCGGATGTCTGCGATTCGTGTAACAGAGGCGGAACAAGGGGACCAGCCCGGTATTCACCTAGCGGGATGTGAAAAACCGCCGAAAAACCACATCCAGGCACATCGGCCCTCGTCGTAAATCCGCCGGGCGGATTCGATCCGGGGCTGGCGCGCGTACCTGAGTCCAGGGAGCAGCGCGTTAGCGCTCTCGGCTACCCTGTCGGGCACGTATGTACTGATGAGCCAAAACATTATGATCACCTTCTTAATAGCGTGTCTCTCCGTCTTTGGAACGAAATACATCACTAATTCTGCGTAATAGTAATCCGACATGTAACTGGTAGGTTTGTTGAGGCAGGTGGGGATGACCAAATTTATAATGTTATTATTACAGCGCATGAATTCGTAATAATTTTGTTTAAGTCTATGCACAGGTCGCGCAATTTGCGTAAATAACTGGCAGTCGGCGTGCGTGCGTGGTGACGGCGTCCGATGCGACCAAGATGGGTTCCAAAGGATTTACATCATGCGAATTTCGTCGCCGAGGCATCAACGTGTGTTCACTATAACGCTCCTCAAACAACTGTAGCACGATTCTGGCTCTGAGACACGAACAATTAAACTGCTTGAGGAAGATATCAAGCATGAAGGATGCTGGCGGATCGCAGTTGCCTGCATGTCTTCAATTACTACCACAGGTTCCACGCAAGCACAGATGAATGTCTCCCATAACATAACACTACTCCCACCTACCAATGCTGCACGTTTCAAGCCGCCATTCACTTCGAGACCAGCGACCTAGTGTAGCAGAAAAGCGATTCGCCTCAAGAGCCGACGCGTTTCCATTGATACACGGTCGATTACCGATTGTCCCGTGGTAACTGCATTCGTAACTGACGATGTCGTTGAGGCAACATGTGAGCACGTTTAAGGTGGCTATAATTTCGCACCTTGCAAGCACTCATCCACATACTTTGTCATGATCTACAACAACATTAGGTATTATTTGATAGGTAGTATATCACATACATGAATATTGACATTGTCACGTACGCCTTGCAAATAATTGTTAATGCTTATTGCATGAAAGGTGACGGAGTGTCTTTATTATCATACTAGTAGAGGTTGGAACGACAGTGGAAATCAAACGGCAGATGGAACTCAAGCCCTGGGCGGAAGGCCCACACAGGTGTGTTCGTCCTGCCTAAACAGAGGAAATAGCGAGACGGACGTCGTAGCACCTAAGCGCTGGAGCACAATAGAGTCGCGACCGGCCGGTTTTGTAGCCGAACTGGAAGGATTATACTATGGAAACTAAGAAAATGTTGGACGCAGGTGAGAGGAACGAAGAAGCATCACCTCGGAAATCACGCAGGCTGGGTTATTTCCAAGGATGTTTACTTAGAATCGTTCCATTGTACGAGTAAAGGTTTTCCTCGCAAACTTTCCGCGCTGGACGACAAAAGACTAAAATATAGTTGGTAGGCGCTCGGAAGAATCTGTAGAGAGGGAGAATATTCCGTGGTTTCGGGAATATGCTTCGTTTTCGGAATTACGATGGTGGGGAGTCGAGCCTTGCTGGGAGGCCAGCGGTGGAGAGAAGAGGTGTTTCGTTGTGGGCGCCTGTGTGTGACGGTCGCTCGACATCAACATTTGTTGGTACAGACTGACTTTCTGTCTTTGCTCTCAGTAGAGTTTATAGTTATAACAGTTAGGAACTGTACTGTACGAACCTATACGATTCTGGACTTCACCTCTTGGTAGGAAGTCGTCACTGAGTACGCAGCATTCAGTAATTGAGAGCATTTCCTCGGCCTATACTTAGAGCATATTAGTCAGAGGACCGCCTTCTGCCGTCCTAGTGTTTGAAAGAGTTTAATTGTGGCTGTAGTTCTTCCATCGTCGCAGACGAGTACGGGAACCATCACTTCGACGCACCGGTCGCAGTACACACGGCGACATCGCAAATTGCTTCGGCTTATTAGGGCTATAAAAGCTAAACAGCTGTGATCACGTTAGTTTATTTTCACTGAGGTTCCACACCACCGTAGATCACCTTTGAAAGTAGTGTCTCCTAGTGTTTGGCATGTAGATGATCTCAGTCATTTTGTGTTATTGATATTAGACCACGCAGTCATAATAAGGGGCAGAGTTGGGCAATTGATTAGTAATTTAACTTAGGACATGTAAACTTTGTAATCTAAATGTTTTCTTTAATCTACAATAAATGTATAAGCAGGAACAACGTTTATAATTTAGTAGGATTAGTCGCCTTCATTATTGATTTATGTTATATTGTAATTTATGGAATTAAGAGATCCTAAGATCTGCTTCATGGGTTAGTCAGACAGGGTCAAATTTTCATCTTAGCGTTCATTATTTTCCGTTGCGCACATTCATTTTACACCCGCCTGTAGTGGTATCTTGGACACGTAAGGGTGGTCTGCTACGGAGCTCCATGTTCAACAACGATGAACGATGTGCTCCGAAAAACTTGTGAGTGCACCAGCATTGTGCTCCTTCGACAGAAATGCCACGGATTACCATCTACCCTACTTTACAGAGAAGACAAGCCTCCGAATCTTACGTTCTGTGAAGAGTCTTGGACGTCCAACCATTCAGCACCTAGTGTTACTTCCACGGTCCTTGTACCTCTTTCCGTAGATGCTGACGACAGTAATATGTGAACATTCGACGAGCTTCGCCGATTTAGAGATACCTGTTCACGGGCTCTGTGTAATAATAATCTACCCTTCGTGAGAGTCGCTTCGCTGTGGTGATCCCCCGTCCGTGTCCGCTCCGCTTACAGTCGTTTGTTGCGCCACGTGCCCGCAACGCCACCAGGTGGCATCCAGGGTCGCACTGGGCAGTGGTCATAATGTTTTGGTTTATCAGTGTACATTGTTCAGCATAAAAAGAACATTCTCGAGGTGTAGTACACAGCCGAAATGTTCACGAGAACTTACCTGTCTTCGTCCGTTATCTAATGAACGAGACGTTTTCTTATTTTTCCCCGAGCAGTTTCGGTTTAAGCATTGTGGAATTTGTTGTGAAACATCGTGGAATAATCCCACTTCAGCCCCTACAACTTCATCACGTTCCGATAGGTGGCGGCGCTATATGTAGCCTTTAAAATGGCGTCTGTAGTGGAAGTTCGGTCCAAGCACAGAGTTTCTTTTTGCACAGAACCAGAGCATCGCTTGCAGAATGTCTGAGGACTCCTGGGAGTGAACAAAAGCACGGGGTGTATCGTTGGCCGAGGAATCTATCATCGTCGCAACAAAGTCGCGCAAATCTGTCCGATTTCCCACTTTCTGGGCAGCCGCACACAGCTGTGATTCCTGTGAAGTTCGAACATGCGAACACTCTTATTCCAGGTGATCGACGGATCACAATCATACACCTTGCTGCTCAACTGGACGTCTCTCTTGGTAGTGGTCACAAAACTTCATTTGACTCTTCTTCCTCACCTAATGTATAGTCCGGATCTCGCATCTTCCAGCTTCCATCTGTTTGGACCAACTAAGGATGCACTCTGCGGCAAGCAGTTCGTGGATGATGAAGAGGTTATTGGTACAGCAAGACCTTGGCTCCAACGTCGGCCTGTGGTGTGGTACCATGAAGGCATAAAGCCCTACCCTAAAGGCTCTCCCAGTTAAGTAGCGTCAAGCCATCTAATTGAACAGAGATTGTGTTGAAAAATAGGGTTTTGTAGCCAAAAGTATGGGGAATAATATACTACTGCAATCTTCAATAAAAACAACTTGCTTTCAGAAAAGAAGCGTTGTATTACTGGTCAGCTCTTGTGCTCTTTGCACCTACCAAGTGGGAGACTGTCAGTCCGGCCACAGTGGGAGGATATGATTTCTTGTAACAACGGTAAAAGAGTAGAAGAGAGAAGATTTCCTATAATACTGCCATAAGCAAGCGAATTAATATCTTGGTACTTGCCGGTACAGACAGAATTGCTACAGAAACTCAAGCTTATCAGAGAGAGAAAGGTTTATTATGTAGCAAACTAGGATTAAAACAGTTGGTTAAATATTTCGTGTGGAATGCTTTTCTGTACAGCTATGAAAGCTAAACTAGAAGAAGAGAGAAGGAGACAAATTTGAAGCGTTCGAAATGTGGCTCTGGAGCAGAATGGAGAAAGTACAATGGTCTGATAAAATGAAGAACAGCGAAGTACTGCAAAGCGTTAAATTGAAAAGGGCTCTACTAAATCTGTTTAAGAAAATGAAAGCGTACTGGGTGGGACATCCACTGCAAGACTACACTGGACTTGCAGTATGTTTCGAAAGGCTACAGGCATCTACGAGTTTAGGTCCTGACAGCTATCACTTCAACTGTAAGCCTCCCGCGTCACAACCTGGCTCATGCGTCTGCTAATTGATTTTTCCCTTTGACTCTGGTTGCTGTTATTAGCCTGCATTGGAGGTTACCAAATTTATCAGAATCTAAATGAACTTGAGTGCTGAAATAATATTAATGAAATGGTGGCCCTGTCATTATTTTAGTTAATTGTCGATGGTTAATTAAAATGTCAACAAGAGATTAATTTCTCATAAAAGTTATGGCACAAGTTTGTTGATTGCAATAACAGGACAATCAACACACATTAGTATTATGTTAAATAAAACATGAACTGTTAGCAACACAAATAAACCCAACATAAAGTTAACATTCCACTGGTGGCGAACGGTTGGCAAATACTAAGGATTTGTCAGACTGAACTACAAAAAACGAAAAAAGTTCTACATCACCTCGGTTCCGAGAGTTTTGGAACCTGTACAGAAAACTGAAATTAAGGTCAACATAAACATCATTTCCACCCTTCTTATTTCTCGTGAAAACCACACATTGCATGTTGTGCCACCATGCAGCGAGACATTCATAGGCGGTGCTCCAGATTACTGTACACTGTTGGTACAGCTTCTCTCACTCCTCAACGGCGGTTGGGCGCAGATCCCTCAGAGTGGCTAGTGGGTTACGTCGTCCATAAATAGCCCTTTTCAGTTTATCCTAGGCATGTTCGATAGGGATCATGTCTAGAGAACATGCTGGCCACTCTAGTCGAGCGATGTCGTTATCCTGAAAGAAGTCATTCACAAGATGTGCACGATGGGGGCACGAATTGTCGTCAATGAAGACGAATGACTCGCCAATATGCTGCAGATATGGTTGCACTATCGGTCGGAGGATGGCATTCACTTATCGTACAGCCGTTATGACGCTTTCCATGACCACCAGTGGCGTACGTCGGCCCCACATAACACCACCTCAAAACAGCAGGGAACCTCTGCCTTGCTGCACTCCTGGACTGTGTATCTAAGGCGTTCAGCCTGACCGGGTTACCTCCAAACACGTCTCCGACGATTGTCTGATTGAAGGCATATGCGTCACTCATCGATGAAGAGAACTTAATTTCAGTTCTGAGAGGTCCATTCGGCATGTTGCTGGGCCCATCTGTAGCGCACTGCATGGTGTCGTGGTTGCAGAGTTGGACCTCGCCTTGGACGTCGGGAGTGAAGCTGTGCGTCATGCAGCCTATTGCGCACAGTTAGAATCATAACACGACTGCACGTAAAGCATTATTGAACATGGTGACGTTGCTGTCAGGGTTCCTGCGAGTGTGATCATCCGCTGCAGTAGTGTCCGTTGGGCGGTCTGAGCAAGACATGTCATCGACAGTTCCTGTCTCTCTGTATCTCCTGAATGTCCGAACAACATCGCTTTGGTTCACTGCGAGACGCCTGGACACTTCCCTTGTTGAGATCCCTTCCTGGCACAAAGTAACAATGCGCATGCAATCGAACCGCGTTACTGACCGTCTAGGAATGGCTGAACTACAGACAACACGAGCCGCGTACTTCCTTCCGCCGCGCGGGATTAGCCGAGCGGTCTGAGGCGCTGCAATCATGGACTGTGCGGCTGGTCCCGGCGGAGGTTCGAGAGCTCCCTCGGGCGTGGATGTGTATGTCTGTCCCTAGGATAATTTGGGTTACGTAGTGTGTAAGCTTAGGAGCTGATAACCTTAGCAGTTAAGTCCCATAAGATTTCACACACATTTGAACATTTTTGACTTCCTTCCTAGTGGAAAGACTGAATCTGATCGGCTGTCGGACCCCCTCCATCTAATAGGTGCGTGCGTTTACTTCTCTGGGCGGGTTTAGTGACATATCTGAACAGTCAAAGGGACTGTGTCTGTGATACAATATCCACAGTCAACGTCTATCTTCAGTTCTGGGAGCCAAGTTGATGCAAAACTTTTTTTGATGTGTGTATGTACTCTGACCCAAAACATGGATGAGGCAATCTGCAATTATCTGACACTGAATAGACTTTGACTGAGCAAGGTAGCTTGCATTCAGGAGGACAATGGTTCAAACCTGCATATGTCCAATCTGATACAGTTTTCCATGATTTCCCTAAAGCGTTTCAGGTAAATGCCCGGATGATTCCTTTGAAAGGGCACAGCCGACTTCCCTCCTCATCCTTCCCTAATCTATGATGATCTCGCTGTTTGGTCCCCTGCCTCAAATCAACCAAACAACCAACTGAATACGCTTTGGTGAATATGTTCTGCACAGAAGTTATATTACATTGTTTACAATTGATTGTGATTCTTTTTGCCGTAACAAGCTGGAGCAGCAATACTACACCCCTTTCTCGATGTGTAGCGCTGTCTCAGGTGATGGTCACTGTTCATTCAACCGTCTGCAGAGCAGAGATGTGAGGAGTCTATAAGTTGCTATCGAGGGCACGAAATATGCAAAGTCGTGGCTGGCGATCTGTTAGACAGACCGCAATTACTCTCTACTGGAGCTCTGAAATCTGGGTAAATTCCAGCGTGTGACACTCCCGTTCGCTGCTCATATCATGGACCAATCTGACTCACTTAGGTGGCTGTGAGCACAAGGAGATCGAACGTCAAGGTGGTAGACCTGTCATGAATAATATTGCCCTCGACACAGCGGGGGGTCCGAGATGACTGACAGCTGTCACTACAGCTAAGTCCTCACCACAGGCTCCTCAGTCAGTACCAGTGCCAATGCAAAGTCACGCTCGGGACAAGTGTCCCAGTTGCAGCCCATTCATTACAAGAGTTAAGACCACAATCCTCTCATCTGGAGTGTGAATCAGAAGAGCTACTCTAGACTGGAGTCTGAATCGTGAGATGAAGTTTCTCCTCACTTTTCATCAAACCTCGGTTTGCACCACAAAAGCACTCCCGTAACCGCCCCCGGAAGGGTTTCATGCCAGTCACAAGACTCCTCGAGCTCCGTGTCTCTCCTCTAACTCGCCTCCTCTACCCATCAGCCTGCCCTTCTTTCTTCTAGAGAAGTAGCCAATCCCTGATTGACAAACTCTCTTTCAGAGGGAGAAGATGTGCTCCCGACTCGTTTTTTCTCACGGCCACTTTAGATAGCGAGTTTTGAGTTTCCATATAGCCCAAAAGTGAACAACGTGTTTATCATGGAGATCATTATCTCGACGGCCTGAACGTTACTGCGTGTCCAACCAATGTCTCGGCTAAAGTAAGAGAAGTGCTTTTGTGTCACGACATAGATTATTTCAAAGCTACCATAAATGTTCCGTTCGTTCTAAGACTATTTTGAAGGCTTGCAGCTTCCAAAAACTCTTCAGGCAGAGGGACGGCACCACATGATGGCTCCATCGTTAGCCTCTGGTCCTTGGTGAGCATGGAAACTAGCAACCTAGATTTCTCTCGTGATCCTGTCCCAGCTGTGGTTAGAGGCACCTAACAGTGAGGCAGTTTTTCCGTCTCTTTGACCGAATATGTTGTCTGGACACCAATGTAAGAAATTCTTGGGACCAGCATATAGTCCCCAGTAAATGCTCTGAGATGTTCCTTTCCCTAATAGCTGCACATGGCTTCCAAGCCGCAAACGTCCACTGCAAGATTTGTCCTTAAATGACCGAACTGCTCGCTTGTTCTCATCTCCAGAAAATACCATTCGAATGGGAGCCAGCATGAAGCTCCTGCATGCATTAACAACTTACAAGCTGTTAATGCCTGCTCGTACTGATAACTTCCTGTCATCTTACAAAAACGATGTCTTGGGTAGCCTTGTGTAGTATCCTGCCTAATATAGGGTGCCCAGGAAGCTGTTTTCTCGGATCGCCAGACAACAGTTCAAGCAAATCTATTTCTGGAGTTTATTACAGTAAGTTAAATTGATAATACCTAACTTCGCGTATTCACAAAGGTGTGTCGCAAGCAAGTGGTGACATGGTTCAAAATGGTTCAAATGGCTCTGAGCACTATGGGACTTAACTTCTGAGGTCATCAGCCCCCTAGAATTTAGAACTACTTAAATCTAACTAACCTAAGGGCGCCACACACATCCATGCCCGAGGCAGGATTCGAACCAGCGACCGTAGCGGTCGCGCGGTTCCAGACTGTAGTGCCTAGAACCGCTCGGCCATCCCAGCCGGCAATGGTGGCATGCAAATAATCAATGTCCTTCGGTATATACAATTTCAATGCAAGCAAAAAAATACTGTTCATAAGTCACTGGTGTAGCATCTGGATGACGGCTCGTCGTACACTGCCGACAGCGGCTACACGTCGCGGCGCTCATATTCTCTGCACATATATGCTGCTCCTGTCGTGCTGTCGTCTTAGTCAGCGTACTATTGGCTGATGTCGTCCCACGGCTCCCTCTGCTGTAACGTTCTAGGCCGACGTGCTGGCGCTTGATGTTATGCCAGAAAACCTTGAATGTGAAGAATGATGAGACAGTGCATCATCCTCTCTCAATACTTCAAGGAAAAAGATTTCGAACATCTATTGAGAGTAAAAACTAAGAACACAAAGAAAGAGGAAGCAGAAGAATAAAAATAATGGCAAAAGAGAGAGGAAGAAAATACCAGATTACGAAGCAGTTGGTCTGCAACAGAATCAGATATAGACAGCTATGGTGCAAGTTACCTGTCAACTGGTAGAACTGCTTACAATGAGGGTGGTATACATCAAACCTACGACATTTACTCTGTGAGAATTTAAAGCGGGTATTTAGCAAAGCAATCTCTAGCATGCCAACTGGCAGCTTATTCCAGTTACAGTAATGAAATATTATTTGATGTAATCTCACATGCTAATTCAATACAGCACATATTTCGGAGACTCTTACAAGGCCCACACAGTGTACCTTCATGCCAGGCACTACTGTCGCTGTTCATCGACAGATGAGAGTTCTCAATAACTGTCACTGCTACATAACTTTCACATATCAGAACAGAATACGTTAGCACCTGAACGTAATATGAATATTATTACGCCTTCAGTCTGGAATACTTCGACACGCTATTGCTCTTGTACTGATTTTATTTAACAGTTGTAATCACTCGGCTGTCTTAATTGGATATAGGTCGTCGTTACATATTCATAGCTCGATACAAATACGGGCCGACATTGCACTGTCTTGTGTTACACGTGGATAAAACTTCGTTTTAAGCTGTGTCTGTTCCCTACAGTCTTGACACTAGTAGACTTATTTTAGAGAATTGTTCCCTCATTCTTCCATCCTCCTTGCTTCGTCCGCCAAGCATTATTTTGATTCCATTGTGGGAAGATTCCTTCAAATCGTATGCATTTGATAAGAATATTGCTAACCTAATTTCTGCTTATCCTATTATTTTCGTCTTTCTTCGGTTTACTATCTGTCTGTATTCCGTGCTCCTTAGACTGTTCATTCCATCCAACAGGTTATGCAGTTCTTCCTCACTTAGACTGAGGATTACAATTTCATCAGTGAATCTTCTAGTTGATTTACTTTCACGCTGAGTTTTTATGACTTCCGAACATATCTTTCATTAGAGACATTGCTTCTTCAGTGTTCAAGATGAAAAGTGGAGGAGAAAGACTGTATCCTTTACTTACTCCCTTTTTCATCAGAGCAATTCTCTCTTGTTCTTCTCTACGTATTGCCTCACCTTGGGTCGTGCATATATTGTGGATTACCCGTCTTCCCCTATGACTTATACTACATTACTTAGTTTCAATATTCGAATATCATTTTACACTGTCGATTGGTTTTGTCAGATCGGCGAATCCTTCGAAAATTTTCAGATTCTCTTGCCTCACAACGCGTAGTTTTCTCGAAAATCCCTGTTAAAAATGTTTCAAATGGCTCTGAGCACAATGGGACTGAACTTCTGAGGTCATCAGTCCCATAGAACTTAGAACTACTTAAATCTAACTAACCTAAGGACGTCACACACATCCATGCCTGAGGCAAGATTCGAACCTGCGACCGTAGCGGTCGCGCAGGTCCAGACTGTGGCGCCTAGAACCGCTCGGCCTCCCAGACCGGCAAAAATCCCTGTTACACCCCCGTCAATTGCTATGTAAATGGTTGTTAATGTTATCAGTTTCGCTTGTTGCTGATAATCTGGAACAGATACTGTTGCTGTAAAATTACCTTGTGGTTGATAACAATTAGCGACAGTTGAATTTGGTAAAAATTAGTAATACTTTAACAGTAACTGACAGCAATGCAACATGATTTTCAGCTCCCATGGTTCCTAAGTCTTGGCTCTATTACCAAGTGCAACGTCAGAACTGTCTCTATGATGCCTTTACCGAGCCTAATTCCAAATTTATCATTTATCTGATTCAGTGTTCTTTTCTTTTCTTATGTATATTATTCCTTCAGCAACACGTATGCAGGACCACGCCGAGGTATTAGTGAAATGGGCACCCCGCCAAAGGTGCCGGCACATACGCGCCACAAAACTGACGGAAAACGAAACAAGGTTGACAAAAGGTTTCAGGTTTAACTAGGAGATGTACGTTAGTTCTCCTACTCTTCATGTTCCTATCTTCTGCCAACGAGAAGAAGCCATTTCCTCGGCTCGCTATAGTAAAAACACGCTCTTGTTAAAATGCTATTAACGAAGGAGCATTATCTGTGCCTCCTGCCTTGTTTGATCGCAAGTCTTTCACAGATTTGGCAATCTACAACCATTTCTTCTATCACATTAACACACAGTTCCCCCTCTTACAAGCCCTCATTGTACTTTTCCATCTATCAATTCGTGCTCCTTGTTTAGGAGTAGAATTTTTTTTTCGCACTCCATCAGAGACAAGGATATTGTCAGGAGTACCACAGGAAAACCTGACAGAACCGCTGTTGTTCTCTACATATATTAATGAGATAGCGAACTTGGTGGCCAACAATAACAATCTGCAATTCTTTGCTGATGACGCTGCAGTGTATGGTAAGGTGTCGAAGTTGAGTAACTGTAGGAAGATACAATATGACTTAGACAAAATTTGTAGTTGTTGTGATGAATGACAGGTAGCTTTAAATGTGGGAAAATGTAAGTTAATGAGGAGGAGTAGGATGATCAGACCTATAATGTTCAGATACACAAAAATGGTTCAAATGGCTCCGAGCACTATGGGACTTAACAGCTGTGGTCATCAGTCCCCTAGAACTTAGAACTACTTAAACCTAACTAACCTAAGGACATCACACACATCCATGCCCGAGGCAGGATTCGAACCTGCGACCGTAGCAGTCGCGCGGTTCCGGACTGCGCGCCTAGAACCGCGAGACCACCGCGGCCGACGTTCAGATACAGTATTACTGGTTTCCTGCTTGACACAGTCATGCAATTTAAATATCTGGGCTTCATGTTGCTAAGCGATATGAAATGGAACGAGCTTGTGAGGAATTTGGTAGGGAAGACGAATGGTCGACTTCGGTTTATTGGAAGTATCTCAGGAACGATTGGTTCATCCGTCAAGGAGACCGTATATAGGACGCTGGTGCGACCTGTTCTTGAATACCGCTCGAGTGTTTGGGATCCGTACCAGGTCATATTGAAGGAGGACATCGAAGCAATTTAGAGGGGGGCTGCTAGATTTGTTACCGGTACGTTCTAATAACAGGTAAGTGTTACCGAGACGGAACCTGCGAAACACACGATCCCTACCACCTCAGGTGTATGGTTTACCAAAGATCCATATGAACAATGTTCCATTAAGACCAACTGTTAGCGCTCCTGGCTCACCACTGTATAAACTGGAAAAACACTTGCCCTCTCTGCTTGAGTACCATTTGGGGAAGACTGACACATAGATAAAGGACTCTGGACATTTCATTGAGAAACTGAAGAAACTAAAACTTGGACCAAATGACATCCTGGTCAGTTTGAGAGGTACCATGCCCTCTTTTGCATGTCGCATCCCATTTTCATCAATTTTATTAGTGTTTTATGTCATTGCGTGGTGGTAACAGGCTAAAAAAGATTACAGTAATGAGAGTATTTGTACTGAGAGCTCAAAATACTTTTCTCTTGATTCCTATGCAAGTTGGGTTACTTCTCTGGGTGGCCTGTGCGAGGCATGCACAGGAGGACGCGGCACACTGCGTTTCCGGTTGGGGGATGCACTTCTCCGAATATTGACAGGGTCGTACATCAATAGGCTTAAGCGCCTGGCGGAACGACTGACGTCAGTCGAGTTTCGCCTATTGTATGCAGGCGAAAAGACCTGCGAGACATCTGAGTGTCGCCTTAGTTTATGTGTTTACCATTCCGGCGCGTCCGGAACGAAGACTGCTGTCACTGACTGCGTTGTCCTCATGATTCTGATAATACTTGTGGACGGTACCCTGCTGGGTGCGACTGTCTGGCGCCGGATGGCCGGTGGTCTAGGCGTGTTGTTTCCGTAGCTGGTCAAACGGCAAGTTCAGTGAGCTCAGCTGGACAGCAGAGGCATGATTGGTCAACTTAAACTGAGGCTCTTTGACGTCATAAATCCCTGCTCGAAATTCGAGGGAACGGTCACTATTGGCGCGATTGATGTTCTGAGACAGTATGGGGGAATTTTGAAATCAGCACTGAATGCTGATTCGCGGTTTTCGAGATTAGCAGGGAGTTGAGGAATGTTGGCTTCGCTCTTGGTTGCGCGGGCGCAGGCATTCGGGATCTGATCTTCGTCGGAGTCGGACGGTCTTACGACTTAGTCGCACTTTTTTAGCAGAATTTAGAATTCTCGGACAGATTTCGAGGCCAGGTGTTGAAACAGAGCTGCTGCACAGAAGAAGTCGGTGCCTACAACATCAGAACTCTGCCTACCGACGACCTGCTACAGATTTTAGGACTGGTAGCGTATTTTGCGGCTTTGGCATTCTAGGAGCTATCAATTTTATACTAAATCCCTCAGCAGCACGCGCGCTCGCTTTGCTACAAGTCCACCTGGCTTGTTTCTCTATGTGACCCCATTTGAGCTCTCACTACTAGTCTCAATACTGCATTACAGTCGGGGGGGGGGGGGGAGTATACTTGATTCATTAGGACCTCCAATCGTTGTCGTCAATTTATTGCACCACAGAGAATAGTAACCCCTTGTTCTCGAGCCAGGTCTTATTCTCATAATAGTTAAGTATAACCCTATCCCTTAACTTGCTGTTTGTGTCGATAATCATGTGCCTTTATGTTCTGATGTATAATAAATCTCATTATAATATTTAATCCGCATATCATTTCGTAGATATATGCAGAATCCCATTTCCTGTTGCTTATTGTGATAAAGTTCTTTCTTTTTCTCTGAGTAGATTAGGGTTTTTATTGAATTATTTTACTAACTAGCAGGGTCCACCATTGTTCTTTCTGTACCATTGTGCGCATAATTAATTAGGTGGTATGTAAGGAGAGAGTCGAGTGCATGTCTCGTTCTCATGCAAAATTCGTCAGAATTAAAGAGGTACAAACTCTTCTCCACCCTGGAACCTTCCAAGTTTTTATGTTGTTTCTTTGTTTATCAAAGTGCCACTGAGTGCTCTCGGGAGCACATCTGCTCCATTTTTCCTTCAAGATATCACCAAGCTCTTTCATACATGTCTCACCACGAGCTACACTCCTGGAAATTGAAATAAGAACACCGTGAATTCATTGTCCCAGGAAGGGGAAACTTTATTGACACATTCCTGGGGTCAGATACATCACATGATCACACTGACAGAACCACAGGCACATAGACACAGGCAACAGAGCATGCACAATGTCGGCACTAGTACAGTGTATATCCACCTTTCGCAGCAATGCAGGCTGCTATTCTCCCATGGAGACGATCGTAGAGATGCTGGATGTAGTCCTGTGGAACGGCTTGCCGTGCCATTTCCACCTGGCGCCTCAGTTGGACCAGCGTTCGTGCTGGACGTGCAGACCGCGTGAGACGACGCTTCATCCAGTCCCAAACATGCTCAATGGGGGACAGATCCGGAGATCTTGCTGGCCAGGGTAGTTGACTTACACCTTCTAGAGCACGTTGGGTGGCACGGGATACATGCGGACGTGCATTGTCCTGTTGGAACAGCAAGTTCCCTTGCCGGTCTAGGAATGGTAGAACGATGGGTTCGATGACGGTTTGGATGTACCGTGCACTATTCAGTGTCCCCTCGACGATCACCAGTGGTGTACGGCCAGCGTAGGAGATCGCTCCCCGCACCATAATGCCGGGTGTTGGCCCTGTGTGCCTCGGTCGTATGCAGTCCTGATTGTGGCGCTCACCTGCACGGCGCCAAACACGCATACGACCATCATTGGCACCAAGGCAGAAGCGACTCTCATCGCTGAAGACGACACGTCTCCATTCGTCCCTCCATTCACGCCTGTCGCGACACCACTGGAGGCGGGCTGCACGATGTTGGGGCGTGAGCGGAAGACGGCCTAACGGTGTGCGGGACCGTAGCCCAGCTTCATGGAGACGGTTGCGAATGGTCCTCGCCGATACCCCAGGAGCAACAGTGTCCCTAATTTGCTGGGAAGTGGCGGTGCGGTCCCCTATGGCACTGCGTAGGATCCTACGGTCTTGGCGTGCATCCGTGCGTCGCTGCGGTCCGGTCCCAGGTCGACGGGCACGTGCACCTTCCGCCGACCACTGGCGACAACATCGATGTACTGTGGAGACCTCACGCCCCACGTGTTGAGCAATTCGGCGGTACGTCCACCCGGCCTCCCGCATGCCCACTATACGCCCTCGCTCAAAGTCCGTCAACTGCACATACGGTTCACGTCCACGCTGTCACGGCATGCTACCAGTGTTAAAGACTGCGATGGAGCTCCGTATGCCACGGCAAACTGGCTGACACTGACGGCGGCGGTGCACAAATGCTGCGCAGCTAGCGCCATTCGACGGCCAACACCGCGGTTCCTGGTGTGTCCGCTGTGCCGTGCGTGTGATCATTGCTTGTACAGCCCTCTCGCAGTGTCCGGAGCAAGTATGGTGGGTCTGACACACCGGTGTCAATGTGTTCTTTTTTCCATTTCCAGGAGTGTATTTCACTTGGAATGGCAACTTCTACTAACAGCTGGGAGGCGTTGCCATGGATAATCCTCTTAGTTCAGTGATGGTCATGTTCTTCATGGAACATTTAGAAACACAGGCACTGGGCTTATAAACCTAAGGTGTGGTGCAGATACGTCGAGGATACCTTCGTTGTGTGGAGCCACGGTGAGGAATACCTCCACAAAGCGAAGGTATATTCCTAAGACACTTGAACAGCATCCACGCCAATATAAAATTTAGCATGAAAGTAGAAAACGACAAACAGTTACCCTCCGTAGATGTGCTACTCACAAGTGGTGGTGAAACCCTGGACACAACGTATATCGAAAACCAACGCACAAGGACCGCTACCTGCACAAACTGTCAAATCAGCACACGAGCCAGAACAGAGGCGTGATTAGCATTCTAGTAATGCGAGCAAGACGAATATGTGAACGGCAGCACCTCAGATGCGAGGTGCAACACGTGGAAAGCGTTCTGAGGAGCAATTGGTACTCCACCAGTTATACGAAATGTAACACATTCAAAAACTCAGCGGTGTAACACTTCGGAAAGAGAAATGTCGGGTACGGCCTTTCCGCCACACATTCCTAGAGCGACGGACAGAATAGGCCGTATATTGCGTAAAGACTATTTACAAACCGACAAAGAAAATCAAAGAGCGTCTCAGATCGACATGGGAGAAAAACTACCCACATACAATGCCGGGAAATTACTGCATTCCACGCACATGCGGAAATGTTTATGTTGGAACGAAGGGACGAAAATCAACACCAGGATGACAAAACATAAGCAGAGATAGCACTTTAAAAAGCGTATGAGGTACACATGTCAGTTGTGTCTTATACGCCGTTTATAGTGGATTCGCACTGTTTCTTACGTGTACCCAGCATATATATGCTATTGTGTACCGTTTTTGTATCATGCAACAATCATCTGTGAGCAATATTTATATGGACATGGACTTTTGTACAAGGTGCTCTGTGTTTTTAAATATTTTAGCGATGAAAAGCGTTTCTAATGTGCTGAGTTTTATCCACTTGACATATTGTGCATGACGTTCGGCGTAAAATGAACATGTTTCACTACAAAAAGATATTGAAGAGCTAATGATGACAGTAAAGACTGTTGAAACAGGTTGTCTGGAATAAAAAAAAGTATTTTGCGCTATCTTTGTTTTTGAATCGTTTCCAACATTAAAACAGATCGTCCATCAGTACTTTTATAATAAGAAAATTCAAAATATTAGCGGCATTGCAGCTTGGGACAGGTGTAGAAATCGACCTCGGAAAAGCGTGCGCTTTGAGGCCGACCACATAGTGAAATACGCCGACACGGAAGTTTTGACTGTAGAGAAGAGTTATCATACCCGCTTGTTCAGAGAAGCTACAGAAATACACAATTATGAGAACAGCTTCAACAAGAAGGAAGAAAGCCTCAAGGTGAACGGATCACGGATTCCCGTGCTGCAGCGAACGATCATTGCTCGTAGCAAGAGGAGAAACGTACTTCAAATGACCACGGAAAAGCCCTTGAACGTTGGCGCCACAGGCACATACAACCTGCGGCCCCGAGTTCGACTCCAGTCCACCACTAGCAATGGAGAGTGAAGCTTTGACACTGTCAGCCACTCGTGCTGGCGAAACGTCAGAAAAATCATCAAACAAACGTCTGCCAACAGGCAGTTTGTCAACGAGTACTCACAAAAGCCTTAAAAATTTTGTGGACATCTGTGGAAGACCTGGTTATAATTAACTCTATGATTTTTGCTCTGTCCCTCTCCGCCTTCCTCATTCTCTTCATCATTATAAAGTTATAACTGAGTTGGTCAATCCATGATATTTTCCGTACACTTCCCAAGCAAAACACAAGACTGCAGCTTTAAAATCGTTTGCGAAAAATTCTTTGCTGTCGCAATAATCCCCAGAAGTGTTTCTTTTACAAAATTACAGGGTAGAATAATATTATGGAAAAAGACACGGTTATTAGTTTCATATCAGTAATGGATCGCGCTGTTTGCTCAAGGGTAAATTCAGTAGAATAGACAGAAACTTACGTTATATGTATTTTGAGAATCATGGTAAGTAACATGAAATGTACATAGATGTTAAACATCGTTAACTGCTCAAATTCAATATTCGCTACTGCATTTCTGGCAGGCAATCTGAATCTTTGTGAGCTCAAAAAGCTGAGCTACATTGACTGGCTCTTGGAAAAGCATTAGGAGTCACGACATGATATTCAGGGTATCTAGAGTGGGTAGCTGGTCACTTGATAGGTCATGTCAGGAAATAAGAGGCCTCTGCCACGCAAACTGTCCTTCAGAATTTCTTGGAATCTATTTCGGTTGTAGCCGCGCGGGATTAGCCGAGCGGGCGCTGCAGTCATAGACTGTGCGGCTGGTCCCGGCGGAGGTTTAAGTCCTCCCTCGGGCATGGGTGTGTGTGTTTGTCCTTAGGATAATTTAGGTTAAGTAGTGTGTAAGCTTAGGGACTGGTGACCTTAGCAGCTGAGTCCCATAAGATTTCACACGCACCATTTCGGTTGTCATAATAATAAACTACCAATATATAACTTGTACATTTGACAGCACAGAAACTGGCTGACCCTCAGGATTCTAAGTCCAGAGTACTGTGGCGAACTCACGGATAAGCAAATGACTAGCTAACCTGGTGAGCAACACCGTAGCCCAACGTCTGGCAAATATATTTACACACACCTATATATGTTTCGTCCACTCACCTTTTTAAAGAGCTACGCAGAATACCTGATATTCTTTGTTTTATCTGTTATATAATCCACACTTTAATACGAAACAATGAACACTATACACTATCATGTTAAGTGTATCATATTATGGAGGTTACAAGTGTTTTTCAATCAACTCCTCTACCGAGTGTGGTACGAAATAATGTTCACGTACTATATCAGGAACACTATTTAAGAAAAGACTTTCACCTTAATCGTGCATAATCTAACGCACAAATCGTCTGCACAGGATGAAGCACTTCGACAAAGTTGCGCGTTCGAGTCCGCTCATTCCTTTACTTTTTAACAGCACTTGGGTCGTTTGCTAAAGTATCAATCCAGATGGAACGTAGATGATAACTTGCTTCAGTTTATAACCTTCTTGTGAGAGAGCTCGTGGCTGTGTCAAGATTAGAACAGTGTAAGTCCGAGAGTATCCCCACCCTACAGCGGTCACCGGCAACCGGCTACCCGCCACAGACCGCTGATCGCTTGACGCCGGCTGCCGCCCGACGAGGCGAACACAGAGCGTCATATCTTGGGCAAGTTTCTGCTCTCACACTAGTTAGCATAACACTGTTTTTTTTATATATTTATTTCATTTTCTGTGCGAAATAATTTCGACGAACCTAGTGAACATCGTGCAGTTACACAATTTACATTGGTTACTGTGAATGAATTTATCAACTGCCATTTTCTTATTTGAAGTTCTATTATTTATCTTGCAGTTACGAAGGGAACTTGAAACATTTGTGTAATGTGCGTAACTGCAATAAATACGGTAAAGCATTAAGAACAGTGACAGCTAGCCCATCGATCAGAGACTCATAGGGAGTTGTGAGTGTGTGTGTTTTATTTTGTCAAGTTTCGCAATGGATTGATCCAACAAGTACCCTTTGGCCCCTTCAAGAAACATTTTCCCCTTCACACTACTACAGAAGTCAGACTGACGCTCCTCATGTACCAACAAGAACTGCTTGAAAAACATTCAGCAACAATTATCTTCTGGAGTCGTATGCTGTAAGGAAAAGACACAAAAACATTCTATAGTCTTATGTTACTAATAGAATACTTGGATAGGGTAGTACTGCTGGTTAATGTAATAAAAACATTAGATGAACCGAAAATATTATTTATTGCACAAATTATGAGAAATCAAGTGAAACTTTTTCATATAAAATAATAAATTTCCAGGTTCTTTTCAGAACAGTAGATTGCCTCTTATGGATAGGAATGCTATTATTTTACAAAGTATGGAAAGGTTCTTTTCTCCCTTTTCCTTAAGAACGTTGTTTACTTGGCAGAATGGCTGAGAGCCGCGCCTACACAACTTGAATAACTTTTCTAGGTATGGTCATTTCTCTTGCGTGAGAAATGTAATGGAGTGTACTGTTATGGAGGACAGATGGGACTCGCATACACTATAGTGCACAATACTGTGAGCTGCGACGACTGCTGCCTGTGTCGCTCGCTACTGACAAGTAACACAACTATCTCTTTCTATCTGGATTGACCTCCGCCAATGAAACTCTCCCTATGCCTTGATGAAGTCAAGGACTCCTATCTGCCCCTAGTCTAACTATTGACGTGTTACACTGGTCACATAACCAGTGCACTGCAATGCCACTAAATATTCGCTCGCAGCTGTTTAACTAGTACTCTGTCTGTGTTCACAGCAAACAATAAGTGTGACAGCCAACACAGTGAACAACGCTTAATCGCAAGCGACTCAATATAATCACTCCGATTTGCTAATGACAGAGGTGCTCTCCCAGTGAAGTACTGAGGAGAGGCTTGGTTCTTCGCTCTTTGCATACACGTACGAGCGCACTCGCTCTCGTTAAGTGTTACCACTCCAAAAGTGACAACAGAATGGCCCCTTTTTCTGGAAATGTTGCAAGGGCGTATCATTCGCTGTCTTCCCTCACTCCTCTGGTTCTTTGCATCAGAAATATTCCACCAATGAGCGTTGCTCTTTTAAACGGGAGAATGATGTTTCGTTTTAGTCGACCAATGCGGAAATATGTGGCATCTCCGTTAATCGTATACTGTCCTCCTGTGAGAACTCTGTAACTATGCAGTCGGTCTGTAAAAAAATGCATCTTCTGGGCGCTTCCACACAACATAGCGGAATTTACTTTTAAGTCGAACACGGGGGTCGTTATCCCTTTGCTCTGGCAAAAGCTGTCCTCCTTTTCAACCTCAGTGCGCACTTGCAATTTACTTATTAGATCTGCATATCGCTTACATGAATTCATACAAAATTGATTGTACCTTACCGAGTTTGGGTATGAATGAAGCGTCTTGATGCGCAGAATACGATTGTGAGGACAGAATATGTAAGAAATGAAGGTCAGGAGACCACGCCACCTTACAGAGTGAACACTGCTAAGAGTAATAATATTAATGCTGTTACATGTATTTAAATGTTTCAGGTTGTCTCTGTTCAGTCATAATCGCTATCGGGTGTGCAATTTTGGCTTGAAAAGAGTGAAGCAATTCTAATGGAAGCCATGACTTTACCTTTTGTTTGTCTTTTGTGGGCCATATTGATCATTTATTTGGTGGATAAAATTGTTGTTTCTTGTATACAGTCATCACTCTTAGCCGAATGTGATACTCAATTTCAGTCAGATTCAATATAATGAATTATCAGCAGCTAGAAACCTCGACTGCCTTCGACCCTCTATTAAAACCAAAGTGAATAACATGTCGCAGATGTTAGACCTTTTTCCACTTGACTCTGTTTTATAACGCTTAAACAACACTCGTAAGATTCGAGTACGAAAAATCCAAATCGTAACTGCAAGATAAATACTAGAATTTCAAATATGATAATGGCAACAGATAAATACGATGGGCGAGTAAGTAATGTAGTGGCACTACACCACCTCTTCTTCGAAGAAAAATTTCAAAGCCTCACCCTCAGCCGGTAAGTCATGGTGGTTCTCTTCTGGGTCTCTGAAAGGGTAGTCTGTTTGATGCCCGCTTTCGTGGCGCAACGATCAACTCAGAAGTGTATTGTGTTACCCTCGTGAAATTTAAGGAACGACTTCAGCGTGTTCAGGGCCACAAAAATGCGAAGAAACTTCTTCTCCACGACAACGCAAGGCCTCACATAAATCTGCACTCATGGGAAGAGCTCATAACACTTCATTAGACTGTTCTTCCTCATCCACCCTACAGCCCGGATCTCGCACCTTCTGACTTCCATATATTTCGCCCAATGAAGAATGAACTCCGCTGGAAGCAGTACATAGGTGATGGGAAGATTATTGAAACAGTAAGATGTGGGCTCTGATGTCGACCAATAGAATGGTTAAGGCCCTCGCAGTTAGGTGGCATGAGGCCATTGCACTGAACGAAGGTTATGTTGACAAATAGGGTTTTGAGGTCAAAAGAGTGGGGAATAATATGGTGTACTGGAATCATGAGTAAAACCAACCTGCTTCCACAATAAAATGTGTTACATTACTTTTTGAACGCACGTCGTACGCTCTTTGTAACTTACGCTTGTTGTATAACTGCATAATGTTTTCTCGGATTATGGAAATCAATCAATCTACAATCAGAGATAATTTTATGCTTACCAACCCTAGTGCAGAAACGCACCCACGATGCGCTATGCCGCGTTCATCTGACAGGGCGGCAGCCGGCATCAAGTGACCGATGGGAGTTGGTTGTCTGCTGGTTGCTGCTGTAGTGTGGGGATACTCTCGAGCTTAACAGTTCTGATCTTGACGCTGCCACGAGCTCTTCAGCTGGAGTTTTCGCTATTACTATTGCGTTAGAAAGTAAAGCAAATTAATTTTGAGGTCTCAGCACATTAACAGACAGCCAAAATGCGTTTAAAAGACGGGACGCTCTTACATTGAGCAACGTTTACAACTAGACCAAGTGCAGATACTGCACTATAACAGCTGGAGTAGAACAAATTTTCTCCAGATGCTTCCGCATACAGTGTTGCCAGTTTATAAAGCTAGTTGGGAGCCAGATCTTAAGCTGTCGCATGTCAAGTGTATTATATACCTGTCCGCAGTAGTCAGAGTATGTTACCAACATATTTCGCTTAGTAGTTAAGTTCTAATCATATAATGTCAGTTATCCCACAACCGTTTCGAGGAATTTTTCTACTTCCTTAGAAAAATTTAGCTCGTCTTCATTAAAGTGGTGTAGAAAGACAACATTCTCAAGGATTGTGAATTGTCACCAAACGAAAACCGTAGTCACTTGCTGGCTTACTCATTCTTAGTTTTAGGGTGAAAATTATATCACATTAATGTTGTAAGCTGCTCTGGTTAATACTGGATGTACAAGCTCATCTGACTGTTAATAAATATACAAGCGCACCATATAGGTAAATTATATTGCATGTGATATTCCGACTGAGACTGATTATAACGTACAACGGAAAACTATTTTATCAACCAAATCATTGATTAGTACGGCCCACTAAAGATGCACAGAAGATGCATAAAATCATTACTCATAAGAGAATTACTTTACCATTTCTTAATGAAAAAAGTACACACCCGATAAAGATTATGACTGCACTAAGACAACCTAAAACGATTAAAAAACCTAAGTGGCTTCCTACTACTACTCCTAACAGTGATCTTTCTCTATGTATGTAAAGATGATGGGCTAACTGTCGATGCTTTAATCGGTTACCTTCAGTCCTCCAGTATAGCTCGAATGGTTGTCTTCATGCTTGCTG
The DNA here is from genome assembly GCF_023864275.1 of Schistocerca cancellata. Taxonomy (NCBI): domain Eukaryota; kingdom Metazoa; phylum Arthropoda; class Insecta; order Orthoptera; family Acrididae; genus Schistocerca; species Schistocerca cancellata. The sequence goes on along the minus strand of NC_064631.1, from coordinate 466,690,839 downwards.
CTGTCTTAACACAATGAATCGGATATGAACAAAATACCTATTCTATACTGATTTTAGGCAATGTTGTATTATTAAGGAATGTAAACATGCCTAGCAACAAAATTTATCTTTTAAGGAAACAAGATTATCCTACTTAAGTTTTATACGATAAGGCAATGCATCCAGCTGTGAGTAATAAAATGACATTACTTCAAACACTGACTCTACCACAATTCCGTACTCTCCACGTCTTTGACAAAATCCTCACAGTTCGTGTTGTTGCCATGTCTTGACTTCGTCGTTGTTGATTGTGCGCATTGATAAATGTTGTTTCTGTCTTCTCCCTGCTCCGTCTCCTTCCGATCTTCGGCCTTGCTCAGCTCTTTCTGAAACGTTTGTGCACATAAAAAGTTTTGCTTTAACTGCAATGCCACATCCAATAATGAAGCAATGATGAGTCTCCAACAAATTCCTGATTACTCTCATGAGGATCTTCAGAGAACTGTTTCAGTCGAGTTACTACTTTCAATCGTTCCACTTTCTAGCTGCAGTACACTTGTCACTGTCCGAATATGACTCGAAAAGAAATTATTGCCTCTGTAATTACCTAATGTGCTAACTCCCATAACTCTGACAAAACTCACTCCTCTCTTTCTCAGTTCTAACTTTTTACTCTCCTTTCCTCACAGACCTCACCATGCATCCAGCTACTACAAAATTACAACTTACCTTCCTTAAAGTATAACTTGTTCCTCCGCTAGCAAACTGCCGCGTCCTCTCTGTACATTTTTCTATTTCCGATAAAATTACAGAGGTAAAACTTCCTATTGCATTATTATTACGCAGCATTCATATTATTCTGACAAAAACACAGCAAAAAACATATGTCTACGTACATATAATATTTGATTCGTTTACATTTATACTTCATATTTTAGATTTGTATCTATAGGGCTATAGTTCAAGTAGCCTGTTGTTTTGTTCTTAGCCTTCTTCACACCAGAACAAGAAGCTGTTAAAAAAAATGGTTGGTTTCATATCTTGCAACAAGTGATCGTGCAACTGCTTGTTTTGATCCTCTTTCTAAGATTTTGTATCTCTTACTCCGAATATATTTTTTCTGATACTCTTATTAGCGTTTTAATCTCAAGAGGGGAAGTCCGTTTCAATATAAAAGGATCGAAACTGTCGATATAAATGGCATTTGATGAACGAGTTCAAAATGTATATATGTATATGGTTTCGATGTGGCTCAGTGATATCAAAGAAAAGGAAAATACGAAAGCATTATTATCTCGCTCTATGTTTAGAACCGAATTACATGTATACACAGATGTTCATCACAGCTCCCGCACGGCGTAAGTCAGGACAAAAGGATTCGATTATAATGGTGATCTCATGCTTGATACAAAACTCACTAAGTTTATTTTCATTTAAATTATCTGTTCAAAGTTAGAGTAAGTAACAAAAGCAGTTATAACAGGCTTTCATTGCAGGAACCTTTCAACATACTGACACAAATACACACGGACATATATTTGTATACCAAAGGCATTTATACAGAGAAGGCTTTAGAAAAAGAAACGTTTTATGCATACCTATCATTGTTCAACAAAAATTTATGGATGTACATGTACTGACATGTTATGCTGATACTGTCATGCAGAAAAAAGCTACACATATGGAGTTCTGTTCCCACGTTCTCTGAAACACCACTGCTTACAGTAATGTAATTGGTAGTTCATTTTCTTGTGCTTTGTGCATGTGGTAATAGCGTTCCAACTAATTGTAACAGCATTCATATCAAAGACTTAGAGGATTTTGTATTCTATTCGGAATCTAAAATGCACTCTTATATTAATGAAACAGAAATTTTCAGATCTCACCTGCAAACGGCTATTACATTAAATGCAACGCCGTCATGTGAAAATTTGTACCAGAGCGGGAATAGAAACCGAATGCTTCGCCCCTATAACGGTTGCCTTATTCGCCCTTTTTCCCATTATATTCACCAATGTTCCCGTCATTTAGTCTGCACGTCACATGACCCCGTCGAGTTGATCGTCGAATGTTTAACTCACTCCTATTTTTTATTACAGAGGGCAACCAGTCCACTTACCTAACACGCTAAGCGACTGTGAAGCCGTGCCGAGCACTACAAATGCAGTGTCTCCCGTCCATTATCCCCTATTTGCTCACAGCTATTCATCTGATCTCCTCAAAGTTTCGGACGAGTGACTGCATCAGCACGGAAGATATCATTTCGCCGACAATACGCATACTATTATATATTTGTATGTTTAATGTATTTATACGTGTCGGTCATGTCAGAAAGAACAGACATACACACAGCAAAAAAATTTTTACATCACCCGGGTTCCCAGAACTCCTGAAGATAGACTTTGACTGTGGATATTGTATCACAGACACAGTCCGTTTGACTATTCACAGATGTTACTAAACCCGCCCAAATATGTAACCAACCATGAATGAGTAACGCCTATCAGACGGAGAGGGTCCGACAGCCGATCAGTTCTAGTCATTCCACCAGTAAGGAGGTTGTGTTGTCTGTAGTTCAACCATGGCTAGACGGTCAATACCACGATTCGATCGCATCCGCATTGTTACTTTGTGCCAGGAAGGGCTCTCAACAAGGGAAGTGTCTAGGTGTCTCGGAGTGAACCAAAGCGATGTTGTTCGGACATGGAGGAGATACAGAGAGACAGGAACTGTCGATGACATGCCTCGCTCAGACCGCGCAACAGCCACTACTGCAGTGGATGATCGCGCTCGCAGGAACCCTGACAGCAACGTCACCATGTTCAATAATGCTTTTCGTGCAGTCGTGTTATGATTCAAACTGTGCGCAATAGACTGCATGATGCACAGCTTCACTCCCGACATCCAAGGCGAGGTCCAACTTTGCAACCACGACTCCATGCAGCGCGCTACAGATGGGCCCAGCAACATGCCGAATGGACCGCTCAGGACTGGCATCACGTTCTCTTCACCGATGAGTGTCGCATGTTCCTTCAAACAGACAATCGTCGGAGACGTGTTTTGAGGCAACCCGGTCAGGCTGAACCCCTTAGGAACACTGTACAGCTAGTGTAGGAAAGTGGAGGTTCGGTGCTGTTTTGGCGTGGCATTATGTGGGGCCGACGTACGCCGCTGATGGTCATGGAAGGCGCCGTAACGGCTGTAAGATACGTGAATGCCAGCCTCCGACCGATAGTGCAACCATATCGGCAGCATTTTGGCGAGGCATTCGTCTTCATGAACGACAATTTGCGTCCCCATCGTGCACATCTTGTGAATGACTTCCTTCAGCATAACGACATCGCTCGACTAGAGTGGCCAGCATTTTCTCCAGACATGAATCCTATCGAACATGCCAGGGATAGATTGAAAGTGGCTGTTTATGGACGACGTGAACCGCCAACCACTCTAAGGGATCTAGGCCGCATCGCCGTTGAAGAGTGGGACAATCTGGACCAACAGTGCCTTGGTGAACTTTTGGATAGTGTGCCACGACGAATACAGGCACGCATCAATGCAGGAGGACGTGCTACTGGGCATTGCAGGTACCGGTGTGAACAGCAATCTGGACCACCATCTCTGAAGGCCTCGATGTATGGTGATACAACATGCAATGTCTGGTTTTCATGAGCAATAAAAAGGGTAGAAATGATGTTTATGTTGATCTCTATTCCAATTTTCTGTGCATTTTCCGGAACTCCCGGAACCGAGGTGATGCAAAAGTTTTTTTGATGTGTGCATAAGAACACACATATAAGTATATAATGCACTCTTACATTACTCGCCCACATTGTGATGCGGGGTTAGCATCAGTGGCCCTAGGTTTTGCCTCTAGAAAGAAACAGAAGTTTTTGATCTGTTGAAAAGATACAGAGTTGGATCCACTCTATTACAATGAATCCTGCATTGCCAATGAGAATCTCCTTGAATAAATAATAAGACTGACATATAACCCTCAAAGCGATTAACATTACACTGTGAAACATAGTAAGTTATTCTTTCTTGGCCACGTGGTTGGAGGCCCCATGTCACGGATTGCGCGGCCCCTCCCGCTGAGGGTTCGCGTCCTCCATCGGGCATAGGTGTATGTGTTGTTCTTAGTACAAGCTAGTTTAAGTAGTGTGTAAGTCTAGGGACCGAAGACCTCAGCAGTTTGGTCCGTTAGGAATTCTCACACATTTTTGGAACATTCTTTCCAGAAAGTGATGTAAATTAATTAATGGATATGACGTAATTATAACTTTACAAAATAACGGTGTCAGTCTGACAATTACATAATCTTAATCGGTATTGCTGTGGACAGGGAATCTAAGAGCGCAGTTTTAAGACAAACTTCCCCTGTTTTAAACACAGAACGCGTACCCCGTGGGAATACAAATCGAAGCAATTTGTGACATTTAAAGACAGAAGCTGTACAGCCATTAGGGCCATTACTGCTAACACGTTGGGGTGGCTCTGCTCTGAATTCTAATATGGGAGACACTGTGGGAACGCGGAAGGGCTTTAATTAAGGTTAATGCACTATAGAAGTGAGGTCGGTGTTGCCCTGAAATCGTGATGTTCCGGAAAGGCGACGGGCTAAATACAGCAGAAACCAACAAAGTGCATGGAGGTGCCCTGTGCACTATACGACAGCTATTATACGTACGTAACACAAGAAAAGCAAAAAGCAGCTGTCACGATGGCAATGTTCGCTTCCTGCCAAGACAGCGCTTTCAGGCCAAAGCGGACTTATATCTCGACATTGTGCAGTTTTCGATAAATACTTTTTTATCCAGTACGTAGGTTCTATCTTGGAAGTGATATTCCATAGGGCCACTGCATAATGCCTAACACTTCATATGAGGGGTTTTGATCCATCATGCACAGTCAGTTGATACCCTGCCTAAGGCTCTGCTGTTTGACTTTCATACATGATTGTTCCTTTTTTAATCAACTCAACCGTCATGACTAATGCGATCCTGATTTTAGTTCATTTAGCAGCCACTTTGCGAATTTGATTACCAGAGGAATCTTCTATCCTTCCATGGGGTATCCTTTCTTACCCAATACTGTAAAGGTAGATAATTGCACATATTCTGATTCTGCAGTGCGCTCTTCTCCGGTATGTGAGATACCTAGGTTTGTACTTTCATATCCTGTTGTTTCACAGTAAAACATAATTTGTCCATAAATCGTGATTTTAATATATTCCAGGTTAATTTCAGTAGACAGAAGACATCTCTCATACATCTAAAATCATTAATTTGATACAATACCGACAGTTACGACTCACCCATCTTTTCCATTTCCGTGTGCATATCTCAACACCATGCAACTGAATCGTACTGAGGCAATCTGCATACCGAAAGAAGATACTCGGTGTATATCGCTTTAACTCTAGTAGTGTCTTGTGTTAAAATGGAGGCCCCTGCATCGTATCTTGCTGATAGGCAGCCTGCCGATCAACTCACAATTAAAGTTTTGATCCTGAAAGTGATCTTGTTGGCGTTATAATCAGTTGTATTGCAAAAGATTTACTCAGAGAGCCAAATTGATACTGCAATTAGTGAATCCTACATTTAAACCGAGCAGTTGTTTATTTCTTGGTTAGTTTGTTGGTTGTGTTGATAATTATTACTGTAGGTAATTTTTTTTAATTTTACAAGCAAAGTAGGGAGAAAGTTAATGGTATGATTGTTAGCAGAATATAGGTATCATGTTTTGTCTTTCGTGAAAGTGGGATAAATTTAATTTAAGTGGTTGCACATTTCTTAATTACACGTATTTCTTTCATCTTTGGTATGGGTTTGATGCGTTGATATACTCATTGCTCATCAAAGATATTTTGAGTTGAAATTTTGGATGGATTTATTTTATGTGTCAGTCTAAGTTGGAGTAGGAAGCGAGAGGGGTTGATTACGAGTTGAAAATTTTTGGTGGTTTTCTTGATTGAATGCAAATTCATGAGAGAGGACTGTAGGGCTTAATAATTAGATGAGTATGGAAGTGAATCAGGTTAGCGAGGAAAGGCCATTTACCAGAGATCCGGTTTTGTTGCACATGGGACTAGTGATTCCAAGAGCAGCCAGGAAAACGACTTAACAGGTAGTGAGACGGGAAGTCGATGACGATGTGGATGCGATAGTTCCTTCTCTAATTGATGCTGTGGCTATAGTCCGGAATCGAGATGAGGAGAATTGTGCAGAAATGCGTAGCACATCCACATGAGGTGATCGACTGAATTAGCCTACACCATACTTGTCTGCACCGGTGGAACAGATATACCATCAGAGATCTTTGAGTGCTTGAAAGGAATAGTAGAATAGGAAGAAAACGAAGGGTGAGCTAAAGACTATTGATTATAAAACTGATGCTGGAAAAATACGCTCTCATAAACTCAATAGAAGATTAATAAGACTAGAGACGAATTCGCGAACTTGCTTATGAGGATAACTAAAATTTCGAAGAAATTAGAACGATTTCCAGAAACTAGGAAGCAAGCTGATAACGTGACGTTCAGGCAAGATGACATGAAAGTCGTATGGACGAGGCCGACAAATGGGTATTCAACCTAAAAGATAAGGTTCAGCACATATCGGAGGGAATCGAACATCAACTGGGTGCAGTTACAGATCAGCTTAAAATCAATAATCGAACCATTATTAAGGATGAAATAAATACATGTGAAGAAGGAACATGTCTGATACTGGTAGGTGAAGTTCCAGAAATATAAGGACCCCTGGAATTCAAGGAGAGGGAAGAATTATTGAGTGGAGAGGTGCAAAGCAAAGGTGGACCTTGGTGGTGTCAGGGCATGGGTAACTGAGGTATTAAGTGGGCACAGAGTTTCCACGAGACCTAATAATAGTTTACCACTTACCAGAATCCGTGAGTGTGTACTAGGGCATGATATGTAACCGTCTACCAATAGAAGCCCTGGTTTGTCAGCTGCGACCCGAATCAATGTTGGGCAACGTTGAATTTCTAGTAGGCGAGAAGTATCATCTGGTATGCAACGTTTGGACAATACAACTTATCTTTTAGGAAGTTTCAGCTTTTCAAGGGCAGTGGAATTTGATGCACCCAAAGACACGTCTTAAACAATTTGATCGATGTTTTCCACTGCTACTATCATGAATGCATCAGTTAGAATTGGTCTGCGGGCTTCTAGAGAGCGAGACTGCTGTGAGAATGCGACTGAACGTGCAGCAGTGTTCTAAATACAAGAAATTCTGAGATGCATGTCTGTGCAACTATTGGTCAAAAGCTGGACAAGAGAGGGTGAAAATAGAGCCAATTATGGCATGTGAATTAGAGGGATCCAGAGTATTCCTGGAATCTACGCTTAAGAAAATCAGCTCCCAAATTGCCATACAGTCCTTAGGAAATCATTAGGTTTTGTTACCAAAAGTTACTGCTACACTTTCAGCAGCCAATTATGGCATGTGAATTAGAGGGATCCAGAGTATTCCTGGAATCTACGCTTAAAAAAATCAGCTCCCAAATTGCCATACAGTCCTTAGGAAATCATTAGGTTTTGTTACAAAAAGTTACTGCTACACTTTCAGCAGTTTCTTGCAGAAGAGACGGGAGACGATATAGAGACCTATAACAATCTGCTGCAAGAATTAGAATTCGTGCTGCATGACTGAGGCTATAGTTATCAACAATCATATGAGTCACGACACTGTTTTCGAGATCCACTTCATAATGACTGTAGAAACGACGTGTTCAATTGAACAGTGACGGAAATTTTCGACAGCCTCAGCCATACTGGGGCAGATGGAATGAAATCCAGTGCCCCAGCAGGAATGGTAGTCAGGGAGGAAACAATCGGGAACCATCCTGGAAATCAGCTGCGACCTTTATAATATTTTCACCAGACCCACGAGGAATCCTTGTTGCTGGCCAGTCATCGCAACATTCACGAGGAGCTCGCGCAGGACAAGCAGAAGAAGCACCTGTGCCACATCACAGTTTAAAAGACGTAAATGTCTTAGAATATGAGGATTCACTAGACGAAGAGGAGAACTTGTCCATGCAAAATATACCCCCAGGGGTGTCACTGCTACTTGGAAACATGGGACTGCCGGGTATTGTAGACAGTGGAAGCTAACTGTCAGAAATCTCAGATTCTGCTTTTAATAGACGCCTGCAGAACTGCTGGCATCTAGCGGTAGCAGAAAGAATTCTGGAATTACAACATCTAATTCGCCTCTCTTTTTTATGCTAGGAAACCAAACTACAGAGGAATTTCTTAGTTATGCCTGAAATAGCCATTTCGGTGATCTTGAGCATGCACTTCCTGCGTGAGCAAGAGGCACTTATGTACAGAGGATGTAGAGAATGTGTGCTAAGGAAACATGGCCCAGTACACATTCGTTTTGAGCCGCAAGTACCTAGGGAACAGAGTCTCACTGACTGTTTAAAACTGTGTTTTGTGTTGGAAGAACTAAGTGCTGAGGCACGTAAAAGATACATTAATCAGAAAGAACACTCGCTGAATTTTCAGGATGTCACAGAAGACGAAGTTACAAAGAGTATTTGGGAAAAGGTGTATGGAATCCGGGACACTGGTGTAAGATAGAAAGAAGAACTGTATGAAATTTTGAATGAGCAAGTGTTAGTATTTTCGCCATCACTTGGAGGCATTCAGTACTTCCAACATAAATCGTAGGTCAGGGAACATGCCAAATTATTGGAAACAAGCCAAATTATTCATTCTTCCCCTTGCCATTTCGTTGGCCTACAAGCAGAAACTACATGACGAGATACAAGTAACACTTTTGTAGGAAATCTTCTTACGACAATCCGTTACACATAATGGAGAAAAGATATGGCATAATTCAGTTAGTACTCAACTCACGGTAAATTAACATGGTAATAAGGCGAGAGACTGATTGGCATGAAAACATGGAGCAGCTGCTCCAAACTTTCCATTGAATATGGCTCTTTTCCTCATTGGATCTTCAGTGAAGCTATTGGCAGATCGAACTGGAGCCATGTTGCCGCTAATATAGAGCATTCCATACTTTTGGACGCTACTGTCAGTGCAGATGGTTTCCTTTTGGTTTCAACATCTCGTATGCTGCGTTTATCCACAGCCTTCACAGCATATTACACTCCTGCAAATGGAAAAAAGAACACATGGACACCGGTGTGTCCTTACACGAGGCATCACAACAACGTGTCACCAGACAACGCCGGTCAACTGCTGTTTGTGTATGAGAAACTTCCCTAATGTCAGCACATTACAGGCGTCGCCACCGGCGCCAACCATTGTGAATGCTCTGAAAAGCTAATCATTTGCATATCACAGCATCTTCTTCCTGTCGGTTAAATTTCGCGCCTATAGCACGTCATCTTCGTGGTGAAGCAATTTTAATGGCCAGTAGTGTATATACGATGTGCAACCTATCAAATGATACCTTATTCCCGTTGTAAATCACGGCAAAGTATGTAGATCAGTGCTTGTAAGGTGCGAAATTATAGCCACTTACAAAGTAACAAGCTCAGATCAACACAACAGGCACTATATACGACAAAAAGGTGCAGGTTCTGGCCGATGCAGGTGATGTGGATATTACTGCAAGAACAGAACTAGCTGCTAAAGGAACATATGGGGCCCTTGTGACAGCAGCGACGGAAATGGTACGGAAAGAGAACATCAATAAAACAGAATACGTGTGAATAATACCGCCAGAACTAAATACAGAGTTAGAAATTGACCAGACACAAATAGAATCTGTTAGTGAATTTGTCTGTCTGGTAACCCGGCAACATCACAGAATGATACACATCTGGAAATGGAAAAAAGAACACATTGACACCGGTCTGTCAGACCCGCCATACTTGCTCCGGACACTGCGAGAGGGCTGTACAAGCAATGATCACACGCACGGCACAGCGGACACACCAGGAACCGCGGTGTTGGCCGTCGAATGGCGCTAGCTGCGCAGCATTTGTGCACCGCCGCCGTCAGTGTCAGCCAGTTTGCCGTGGCATACGGAGCTCCATCGCAGTCTTTAACACTGGTAGCATGCCGCGACAGCGTGGACGTGAACCGTATGTGCAGTTGACGGACTTTGAGCGAGGGCGTATAGTGGGCATGCGGGAGGCCGGGTGGACGTACCGCCGAATTGCTCAACACGTGGGGCGTGAGGTCTCCACAGTACATCGATGTCGCCAGTGGTCGGCGGAAGGTGCACGTGCCCGTCGACCTGGGACCGGACCGCAGCGACGCACGGATGCACGCCAAGACCGTAGGATACTACGCAGTGCCGTAGGGGACCGCACCGCCACTTCCCAGCAAATTAGGGACACTGTTGCTCCTGGGGTATCGGCGAGGACCATTCGCAACCGTCTCCATGAAGCTGGGCTACGGTCCCGCACACCGTTAGGCCGTCTTCCGCTCACGCCCCAACATCGTGCAGCCCGACTCCAGTGGTGTCGCGACAGGCGTGAATGGAGGGACGAATGGAGACGTGTCGTCTTCAGCGATGAGAGTCGCTTCTGCCTTGGTGCCAATGATGGTCGTATGCGTGTTTGGCGCCGTGCAGGTGAGCGCCACAATCAGGACTGCATACGACCGAGGCACACAGGGCCAACACCCGGCATCATGGTGTGGGGAGCGATCTCCTACACTGGCCGTACACCACTGGTGATCGTCGAGGGGACACTGAATAGTGCACGGTACATCGAAACCGTCATCGAACCCATCGTTCTACCATTCCTAGACCGGCAAGGGAACTTGCTGTTCCAACAGGACAATGCACGTCCGCATGTATCCCGTGCCACCCAACGTGCTCTAGAAGGTGTAAGTCAACTACCCTGGCCAGCAAGATGTTTGGGACTGGATGAAGCGTCGTCTCACGCGGTCTGCACGTCCAGCACGAACGCTGGTCCAACTGAGGCGCCAGGTGGAAATGGCATGGCAAGCCGTTCCACAGGACTACATCCAGCATCTCTACGATCGTCTCCATGGGAGAATAGCAGCCTGCATTGCTGCGAAAGGTGGATATACACTGTACTAGTGCCGACATTGTGCATGCTCTGTTGCCTGTGTCTATGTGCCTGTGGTTCTGTCAGTGTGATCATGTGATGTATCTGACCCCAGGAATGTGTCAATAAAGTTTCCCCTTCCTGGGACAATGAATTCACGGTGTTCTTATTTCAATTTCCAGGAGTGTAGATGGGCTGTTGCACGGCCAAGTGGAATGCTATGTAGATGACCTCTGCAAAGAGCGCATAGACCAAGAATAACAAAGACTTGAATGCAATGCTCAGTACTCTTGATAGACATGGAGTAACTTCTAATACAAAAAAGTCGTTCCTTGCTGTGACCCAAGTGAATGAGAGCAGGAATCACACGAGATCAATCGAAATTAAACACAATAAACCATCACCCACGGATAAGGATGCAGTTGTGCGGCTTTATTAAGACTCAGCATGGAAAACTGTCAACACCTTTAATCTGTGAGCTGACTGGAAAAACGTTACTCTGAATATGGGACCATGCTGTGGACCATGAATCTGAGGTACTGAAAAGCTCACCTATCCTTGCAAACCCCAATTTGTCAGGGAGTTTTGCATGATTACAGACAGTGCAGAGAGTGGTTTAGGTGCAATCCTATCCAAGAGTTTGCGGAGGAAGGACGTAAGGAGAGCAAGTGCATTTGGGAGTAGACTACTATTGAAGTGCAAGGAAATTTACTCGATTAGAGAGCTTGAAACCCTACCATTGTGTGGGGCTTCAAGAAGTTCCACTACTTTTTATATGGAACAAAAAAACGTGTCTTTAGTAATAGCAACGCATTACAATTCATGTAACTGCCAAACCAACATACGTATGATTACTTCGCTGGGTACTGTACCTGCAAGAACTTGGTTTCTCGATAAAATATGTACGCAGCTCAGTGAACATTTTGTCTGACGCTCTACCGTGCTCTCCTACTGGTATAACTGAAACTGTTGAAGAAGAGCTGGAAGATAACCGCTACAGTCTTTTCTATATGAAGAACGTGGCATTTAAGAACTATTTAGCCATGATGCTGCATGACATCATGAGAGAACAGGACTGGAATCTGGCTCTTAAAGAATTGAAGAATATAGTGAGGAAGAGGGAGGAGATGGAAATGCAACAATTTATGCTTTGCGCAAGGGTGCTTTGTTCCATTAGGAATATGTTTATAACTCAATCGGGCTACTTTGTGTGACTGATGGGCTATTCAACACGTTCATGCGATGTACTCATTTGCGTTATACCCACTTCGGACCACGAAAATGTGTACTGAAATTACATTTCACATATTACTTTAGTAGCCTATAATTTGGATATGGAAGATATTATCAGTGCGCAAACTGTGTCAGAGGGCCAAACCATAGACCATTTCACATGAGAGACCCCTGATTCCAATTACATGGGAGAGATTGCGTCGCCTTGAGGCAACGTATCTCCTAAAACTGCTCCTGAGCACAAGAAGCGAATTCTGGTACATGTTGTTCACGATACAACTGACCAGTAAGTTCATGACACTGATGCGTCTAAATACTGAGAAAACTGTATCAGAGGCGTTCTAGAAGGGATTTCGTGCAAGTGGGAAGTGTGGAGAAACTGATCTCCAACGATGGACTGCAATTTTGATCCTGTTAAGTGGAAGGCAGTGTTGACGAGATAAAAGATATGACCGTTCTTTACCACCAAGTTCGAATCCTGCACAAAGAAGGATGTGTGAACTGGATGGTTTTTCTGGCTGTATTGAAGGAAACACGATCCATCATGGGATACATTTCTACCCAACTTTCAGGATGTAAGAACAGTCTTCCGCATAGTTCCATTGTTCGTCTGCGGATAGTGAAGCTTAAGAATCAAATGGCAGCAGACAGGATTCGAGATTTGGTGAAATTCCCATCAAGTCAACATCCACAACAGAAACAAGGGTTCTCAATTGTCTTACAGTGATTACGAGAGGTTGTGAATAAGAGACAGGAGGAAGCTAACAGGAACGGAAAATTTTCGACACTGTAACATTGGCCAGAACGTGCTCATCAAGTTGTGTAAGCGATCCAATAAGTAAAGTGGCTTTTGCCGTAAGTTTCGACGTTGTGCTGTGCATAAAAACGGCATGGAATCTGAATTGCTGACGTCATTCAAATCTTGTGGGATTCATCATTTAAGTAATATCAAACCCTTCATGGAATAAATATGTCAAAATTAAGCGCCAAGCGTGCTAGATATTTCGGTTTGTGATTAGGCTCATGGGGGATAAATTAGTTCAGAAAATGGCTCTGAGCACTATGGGACTTAACGTCTGAGGTCATCAATCCCCTAGAACTTAGAACTAGTTAAACCTAACTAACCTAAGGACATCACACACATCCATGGCCGAGGAAGGATTCGAACCTGCGACCGTAGCGGTCACGCGGTTGCAGACTGTAGCGCCTTGGACTGCTTGGCCACCCCGGCCGGCGATAAGTTAGTTAATATGTCATTGATGACTGTAAGAAGGTAGTGGGGTTCAATAAAAAAAGGTTGCGGATTTGTGAGCGGAAAAGTGTATGTTCGTGTGGTTGAGTAGTGGATGAGTTCCCAAAAACATTTAGACTGATTTGTGCTTATATTGGTCACATAGCTGGTGAAACCGTGTTTCTCACTGAGTTCAAATTTCCAGTGACTTAAAGATTCTGTGTTGGTGGCGGTGTACATGTCAATTTGATGTATGTAGTAGACTGAGAATTTGTTCAAGTCGCAGAAGTTGAGGTCGTAATTGAGGATTAAAATGTCGCAAACTTGCACTTATTCATTGTAAATGGCAACGAGAAGGTGTGTTCAAAAAGGTTAGACGAATGAGTGTTGAGCATTGAAGTGAACTGTGGCTTAAGATAGTTTTCAATGACCCGATAGGATTTGGTTTTGGGATTTCATCACGTGATCTCTGGGAGGTTTTAGGAATTAAATATTAATTGAGAAAGTGAGTGATGGAGTTATGGCTGCACTATAGACCGTTTGGGGACTTTTGAGGATTTTGGCCCATGTCTTTGGACGTGTGGATCGTGTTGTATGGAGACTTTTGTTTCAGTTTCTAGCAGCTAGTAGAACAGTAATGCGCAGTAACGTGACATGTCATCTTTTGGAATAGTCGGAGTTGCGGAATAGAGACGAATTCCAAGAATTTAATTAGGGTCCAACAGTCGACAACAGATTGTACATGTTAGGTGCGATGGTAACCATATAACTCTGTAATGTCCTCTTCCTTTCTGTTATGAAGTAGATACAGGAGTAACACCATCTGAAGGAAACAAGCAGAGAGAAAATATATCCATACATCGAAAAACGTTTTGCATCACCTCGGTTCCGAGAGTTCCGGAACCTGTACAGAAAATTGGAATAGAGATCAACATAAATATCATTTCCGCCCTTTTTATTGCCCATGAAAACCACACATTGCATGTTGTATCATCATACAGCGAGACCTTCAGAGATGGTGGTCCAGATTGCTGTACACACCGGTACCTCTAATACCCAGTATCACGTCCTCCTGCATTGATCCATGCCTGTATTGGCCGTGGCACACTGTCCACAAGTTCACCAACTCACTGTTGGGCCAGATTGTCCCGATCTTCAATGGTGTTGCGGCGATCTCTCAGAGTGGTTGGTGGATCACGTCGTCCATAAACAGCCCTGTTCAATCCATACCAGGCAAGTCCGATAGGGTTCATGTCTGGAGGACATGATGCCCAATTTAGTCGAGCGATGCCGTTATCTTGAAGGAAGTCACTGTACACAACTACTTTCAGTTTCATCGCTACTCTATATATTCCTCCCCCCTACTGTCTCCCTTTCCTACATCCTTGCAGTAAGAGGTTGGTTGTTTTGGGATAGGCGTACATAGGCGCCAACGCCTGAAGAGGTGCAGTTCTCTTATTTGTTAGGACACAAGTGGCGATGTCAAGTAGATTTTTTTTTGTAGTTTCCCTTTCCTGTCCAGGAGCGAAATAATGATAAAAAAGTGGGTAGAGCATATATATATATATATATATATATATATATATATATATACAAAAAGGTACGGCCAAACTTTCAGGAAACATTCCTCACACACAAACAAAGAAAATATGTTATGTGGACATGTGTCCGGAAACGATTACTTTCCATGTTAGAGCTCATCTTAATACTTTTCTGCCGGCCGGAGTGGCCGAGCGGTTCTAGGCGCTACAGTCTGGACCCGCGCGACCGCTACGGTCGCAGGTTCGAATCCTGCCTCGAGCATGGATGTGTGTGATGTCCTTAGGTTAGTTAGGTTTAAGTAGTTCTAAGCTCAGAAGTAAGTCCCATAGTGCTCAGAGCCATTTGAACAATTTTATTACTTCTCTTCAAATCACATTAATCATGGAATGGAAACACACAGCAACAGAACGTACCAGCGTGACTTCAAACACTTTGTTACAGGAAATGTTCAAAATGTCCTCCGTTAGCGAGGATACATGCATCCACCCTCCGTCGCGTGGAATCCCTGATGCGCTGATGCAGCCCTGGAGAACGGCGTATTGTATCACAGCCGTCCACAATACGAACACGAAGAGTCTCTACATTTGGTATCGGGGTTGCGTAGACAAGAGCTTTCAAATGCCCCCATAAATGAAAGTCAAGAGGGTTGAGGCCAAGAGAGCGTGGAGGCCATGGAATTGGTCCGCCTCTACCAACCCCTCGGTCACCGAATCTGTTGTTGAGAAGTGTACGAACACTTCGACTGAAATGTGCAGGAGCTCCATCGTGCATGAACCACATCTTGTGTCGTACTTGTAAAGGCACATGTTCTAGCAGTACAGGTAGAGTATCCCGTATGAAATCATGATAACGTGCTCCATTGAGCGTAGGTGGAAGAACATTGGGCCCAATCAAGGTATCACCAACAATGCCTGCCCAAACGTTCACAGGAAATCTGTGTTGATGATGTGATTGCACAATTGCGTGCGGATTCTCGTCAGCCCACACATATTGATTGTGAAAATTTACAATTTGATCACGTTGGAATGAAGCCTCATCCGTAAAGCGAACATTTGCACTGAAATGAGGATTGACACATTGTTGGATGAACCATTCGCAGAAGTGTACCCGTGGAGGCCAATTAGCTGCTGATAGTGCCTGCACACGCTGTAAATGGTACGAAAACAGCTGGTTCTCCCGTAGCACTCTCCATACAGTGACGAGGTCAACGTTGCCTTGTACAACAGCAACTTCTCTGACGCTGACATTAGGGTTATCGTCAACTGCACGAAGAATTGCCTCGTCCATAGTAGGTGTCCTCGTCGTTCTAGGTCTTACCCAGTCGCGAGTCATATGCTGGAATGTTCCGTACTCCTTAAGAGGCCGACCAATTGCTTCGAACGTCTTCCTGTCGTGTCCGCAGCTCGTGGTCGTGCGGTAGCGTTCTCGCTTCCCACGCCCGGGTTCTCGGGTTCGATTCCCGGCGGGGTCGAGGATTTTCTCTGCCTCGTGATGACTGGGTGTTGTGTGATGTCCTTAGGTTAGTTAGGTTTAAGTAGTTCTAAGTTCTAGGGGACTGATGACCATAGATGTTAAGTCCCATAGTGCTCAGAGCCATTTGAACCATTTTCTTCCTGTCGGGACACCTTCGTTCTGGAAATCTGCCTCGATACAAACGTACCGCGCCACGGCTATTGCCCCGTGCTAATCCATACATCAAATCGGCATCTGCCAACTCCGCATTTGTGAACATTGCACTGACTGGAAAACCACGTTCGTGATGAACACTAACCTGTTGATGCTACGTACTGATGTGCTTGATGCTAGTACGGTAGAGCAATGAGTCGCATGTCAACACAAGCACCGAAGTCAACATTACCTTCCTTCAATTGGGCCAACTGGCGGTGAATCGAGGAAGTACAGTACATACTGACGAAACAAAGGCGGGTAAGGCTGTTAGAATCATGGTGGTAGAAAAATTTTCACTGATGGCATAAAGTTCATGATCACCAGACTTTGCGTCAATGCCCTGACTTAAGTAACAAACCTCTCCGCAGTGTCCCATGAAGTGAAGGCAAGTGACTGTGTTAATGGTGATCCGTCCTCGGACACCGACCTCAGGCTTGGCGGTTCTCTTTGTGCTCCTGTCAAGGAGTAGGCTATGTGTCACCCTCTCTCTTCTCTCATCATCATCATCATCATCATCGTACTAAACAAACATTACGTTACACACAATACATACAAGTATTATTACAGATACTGTAACGGAGTATGTTGTAAATGAATAAACAAGAAACAGGACACTTTGTATGATACTGATGTTTAGTCTTTTTACATTACTTACTATTGTGCTAGTAGTCCATTGTGCTGTGTGCTGTGAATGTGTGCTGGAAGAAGTAACATTCGTCGGCACATTGGTGGTTTCTTAGCTTGACTTCAGTGCATGCAGGTTACCAGATCGGTTTAGTACAACTTGATCAAGCTGTAATACCTTTGTAAAAATCCATGGCTACAAGAAAGTCGCGTGTATTACTGTCACTGAATACCAATGTGACACTTGATACAGGACAAGAAAAAGGTATTTTTCTCAAAGTGCAATTGACAATAAACAATGCTGCCTGATTCTGTCTAATACAACTCATGCATTGCTGGCTGCAGTGAGACGATGCTGCGATGCTGTCACCCTCGGCGATGGTTGCAGAGTGTGGCTGAGCGGCACTCCGCTCTGATGTAAGCAAACGTGCTGCAGAGGTGGCGGCGTACAGAACTGTTGAGGATATTTCTAAGCTGACGTCTCTTATTCGCCGTTGAGTCCGACAGTGACTATACTTACTTGTGGTTCCGTCGCGAGATTCCAACTTTGCCTCGGGACGTCGTTCTTCGGATGACACCACAGTGAATACCCCAGAAAAAAAGAAAAGAAAAAAAAAATTCGACCACTGCGCATGCAATCCAGCGAAGGCATCTAGTACACCCGGTCCAGAATCTGCACGGCTTTCGCAGCGGCTGCAACATACTTGCGGCAGTGTTATTTACAGGTATGGCCGCGCAGTGTTTACCAGCGGCGCTGTCGGCTTGGGGCGGCTCGGCGCTCTCCCCTAAGCCGTGGGAGAGGGCGAGTGTGTGGCCTGGAGATTGGTCGGCGCAGCGGTCCGCCACGATAGCGTCCCGGCCCGTGCAAAGCCGCGGCGGGGCGGGGCGGCAGAGGGGCAGGCAAATTCCGACCGCCGCGCCGCCCGGCGCTAAATCGCCTCTATCGCCGGCCCGCTCTCCCTGTGTGGCTTATCTGCTTCCCGCCACCCACTTTATTTCTATTTCGCGCGTGACCCACATATATCGGCCTCTTCCCACCGTCCACTTAGGTTATCAGCATTGTTCACTCAGGGTACTGTTGCTAGAACAGGAACAATGCACATGTTGCAGGAGAACTAATGCGCCAGATACTGTCAAGTTTTGGGTGGTATCAAAGACGCAAGATGGTGATGGTTTACTCCCTCGAAACGAGTAAGTATTAGTGCTTTTCCTTTATGAATAGTGGTTGGGCCTACATTTTAAAATTAGTTTTAAAAATGCTTCAAATGGCTCTGAGCACTATGAGACTTAACTTCTGAGGTCATCAGTCCCCTAGAACTTAGAACTACTTAAACCTAACTAACCTAAGGACATCACACACATCCATGCCCTAGGCAGGATTCGAACCTGCGACCATAGCGGTGGCGCGGTTCCAGACTGTAGCGCCTAGAACCGCTTGGCCACCCCGGCCGGCCAAAATTAGTTTTAACAACCACGACTTCGTATCCTTCGTGGGGAAATTAATATTCTGAGATTCTACAACAGATAGTTGTCATGTATACTGGACGGTAGTTTAGTGGATCATTTCTAAAATGGTTCAAATGGCTCTGAGCACTACGGGACTTAACTTCTGAGGTCATCAATCCCCTAGAGCTTAGAACTACTTAAACCTAACTAACCTAAGGACATTACACACATCCATGCCCGTGGCAGGATTCGAACCTGCGACAGTAGCGGTCGCGCGGTTCCAGACTGTAGCGCGTAGAACCGTTCGGCCACTCCGGCCGGCGGATCATTTCTGCTACCGATCTTGTAGACGGATGTGATAAGTGTTTTCTTCTAATTACTGAGCGCAGTTTGTTGTTTGATGGATATACGGTAGATTTTGGTTAAAAGAGGGGTAAAAGACTCAGATTCGGTATAAAATCTGAAGAGATTTCATTTTTTCCTGGAGCTTTGTTCAGTATTAGCGTTTCAGCTGTTTCTCAACGCCGCTGACTCTATTATCTGAACCACTCATCTTTGCAGCGGTGCGAGAGTTAAACTAGAGCTCCTAGATGTTTTCTAAAGGATCGTTTGAAAACGGTGTTCAGCACCTCTGCTTTTTCGTTCCTATTTCAGTTTTAGTTCATGACTCATCCGATGGTGTGTGGGCACAAACTTTGGTACCGCTTAAAGCCTTTACATATGAACAGAATTTCTTTGGGTTTTGTAAAAGATCCTTGATAATATTCTATTAGAGTAGCCGTTGAAGACTTCATGCATTGACCCCTTGACAGTCAAACGTGTTTCATTCAGTCTCCCTATCTGTATAATCTTTCGTTTAGCTTCTATTATGCAGTAATCTCTATTTTCTTAGAAGTTTCTGTACAGTGACAGTATACCACGGAAGGTCCTTACTATTATGAACTATTCTACTAAGTAAGTAAAGTAAAATAAATAAAGTAAAGTAAAATCAAGTGCGTGGTCAACCATTTTTCTAAAGTGGAGCCACAGCTCCTCGCCGGAAGCTAAGTATTTCCATTTCGTAACTGAGGTACGACAGCAGTGCCACTTCATCCAGTCTGCTGAACACA
Organism: Schistocerca cancellata; assembly: GCF_023864275.1. Lineage (NCBI taxonomy): Eukaryota > Metazoa > Arthropoda > Insecta > Orthoptera > Acrididae > Schistocerca > Schistocerca cancellata. Next base: position 466,670,985 of record NC_064631.1, on the reverse strand, counting down.
CAAATCCTTCTACTTGCTTTCAGTTAACCATTGTGCTTTGGCAATCATTGACGCTAGAATTAACTCACTGGTACTGATACCAGTTGCAATGTCTAGATCCTCAAAGATGTCAAGTCTGTTTATTTCAGTTACATCCAATATTGCATCATGAGTGGACTTCCGAACTATGGGTTCTATGTAGTTCTCTGAGAACGCATTTAATAATGTTTTGTATGACTTGTCAGGCCACCATTCGGGAAACTGTAATTTTCCCAGTTGACTCTAGGATGATTAAAATCTCACCCGATGATGACAGTGGTATTGGGGATATTTCATACTAATGACGATAGATTTTCTCTTAAGTCTTCGGTTACATCCGGAGGCAAGTCTGGTGGTTGATAAAAAGATCCGGTTACAAGTTTATGACCATCCTCGATACTGAGTTTTACTAAGACAATTTCACATGTAGTTTCAACTTCCGTTTGGTAGATCTGAGTTCGTTGTGCATTACGACAGATAAACAACCTCCATTCACCACTACCCAATCCTTTCGATTTAAATTTTCCCCTAAAATCTCACCACACTCAATTTCAGGCTTTAACTAGTTTTCTGTACCTGATACAAGTTTTACAGCTTTTTAGGAGCGCTTCAAACAGTGGCATTTTCAGACTTTTTGTGAATAATTTGGCAGTTAAGCACTGGGATTTTAATGCTGTTGCGCGTAAGGGGCGTTCATTTGGGCCTTATACTGACCCTTCTGGGTTCCCTACAGCCGTCATAAGGTGGACTGGATGGAGAGTCATCCAGTCTAAGAAAGCTCTGTGTGCACCCCACACACTGTTAGCTATCTGGGTAGCAGACTATTATGTGTAGTGCACATGTGACTCATTTAAGAGTACCACGCAGTTTCCAACCTCATGGCAGCAGGCCAGGAAGTCGCCTACATTGTCACAGAGTCTTCAATGTCACTGGTTCACTCCGTCCACTCGACTGAGGACCAGGGGACCACAATCGGTTTTGGGAGCAGTTCTCAAAATTGTGAGTTTCGTTGAAACTCCCTGAGAAAGACTGGTCTTCTCAATCTTCTCCACCAGTGGCTGGAATGATTCAAGTGTGACCATGCAGCCCAAGCGAGAGGCATCGTTTGTTCCAACGTACGCCACAGTCAATATATGACAGCACATTGTTCCCTAAATGGCTGCCGCAGTGGCCTCTTCGGCTTGTTGATAGAAGACCCCAGGCGTAGACATCAAGTTTGTCAGGTGTTCCTTCTATCTCTAGCTGCCATTTCGCTAAGTGGTACCGTTATTCACCGTACGTTTGAACTTCCGACGAGTACTGGACACCTACCCTTCGATGTTCTCTGCTCTTGACACAGGGCACGTCAGGTTTCCAAGAAGGTGGTGTTGCTAACTCAGATTTGATTAAATTCCAAGACAGGTGCTCGAATATGGTTGTTACGCAGATGGGTACAACACCCAAGCTATTCCTAATTCTTGACTCTTCTGTGTTGGGCGCATGGCACCACTGAGTGACATGCCAGTCACGATCAAATGGACGAGGAATGTGCTTCCTGTTAGAGGAGATGAGATCCACAGAAGAAGGTAGTACTTGAGACATCTCGACTCACGACTCTCGGTTTCTCTTGCAACGCAACCACTCGCAGCAGCCTCCAGACACTTGATAGTAGTCAGGTCGGTTTCCAGCTTCTTACTAAAGTCAACTAACGCAATCCGTGTTCGAGAACAGGTTTCACGCTGGGGTTGTATTGTGGCTGGTGCATTGTTCTGCAAAACATTAATCCAATAAGCTGACAAGGCAGTGAATCGCTATGAAGTATGTGCCTCTGCAGTTTCAGTCAAGGACCGCTGGTTTTTAATGTCAGATAAAACAGGACTCCACATTTTATGATGTTAGTCTGATTTCAGTCGATTACTGTAAGGCACAGTTCGAATAATGAGATGCAGGAGCAACTGTCATGGTCTCATCATTCATCATTCTGTGTCTCTCGCTTAGACAGTGATCCCTCACCGTTATGTATTAAGGGCCACCGTTCACGGTGGGTATCAGTCCCGACGAGCTTTATCAAACAGCGGTCTCAACTAAAGATCGCGGCCAAACGGACCGCTGACATACTATGTCAAAGTTATTGCTTAATCCTGCTGCAACTGGACTAGAACGTTACTGGTTAACACGCTAGGATAGTTTACGTTGTCACAAGTCACCGTTCTCGGGTACTGGCGATAAACAGCCTACTCAGATGCTCATCTCTACACCGGCTCTCCTCGTAAAACATGGAAGTGCTGACAGCCTCGGTTGTTCTCTTTGAGATGAGGTTCAAAGCAGCTTTCCCATTTCGTGTACTTGTAATTAAGATTTATGATTTCAGTCAACGCTGTAATGCATTGCAGTTAGCTCGACAGCCATTGCTAGCGACTACTGTGAATATGTGTTTGTCTCTTTTTGAAAAACTACACTGTTACGCCCTCTTTTTGGCAAGTACTCCACAATTGTAGTTTAATACTGAACATTTACAAAGTAAACTATGCTTCACAATTATAGTTGGGAAGCAAAATTCTATATCGTATATTCCAGCTTCCAATGCGTGACCTGAGGCAGGGGGACTACAGTAGAATAAATCTGTTTTGCAAGGATGTGTTCTCCTTGGTTTGTGTACCTGATATGGAATGTGAGAAAACAACAAGGGTCACTTACAGCCACCAGATAGTGGGGACTACACATTCAAGCTCTCTTTGATAGAGTCACCACTACATGGTGTAACCATTCAAACACTTACATTTGTTTCCGTATCATGGCTTGAGTACTCATCTTTAAAAATACCTTGTGTACATAGGCGGTTTTCCATGTGATACAGGGCGAATTAGAAGTCCACTTTCCGAGGACGTAGTATGGTCCAAAGAAGATAAAAATATCTAGGAAACAAGGGCTCTAAAATGTATATCTTAAGAGCTGTGCCAACTTGTTCAGATGTGTTTGACAGTTGCGAAGACGAGCAAGTGCTCATGGCTCCTTAGGTCTACTTTTTAGAGCCCATATCTACTGGACATTTTTTGTTGTGTTGGTCCATACTAACACCTTTGAAAGCTTGCGAATGGAGTTCTGGTCCACCAAACGAAGCGTGGCCTTGGTGACAGACCCTGTTGGTTATGAAAGCTGTGTTCGTGTGGGCTTTTTAAGGTATTTAATAAATGTAATTGATTATCTCTACTTCATTATGTCTCACAGTTTTGCCTTATTAACTTTATCAAAGGTTTTTTCAGATAAAAAGTGGTAAGTTGTTTACCGATCATCTGGACGTTTTTAAATGATCCATTTCATCACTGCAAGTACTGCGTCTGCTATCAATCTTTCTTTACGGATTCTCTGCCTCGTGATGGATGGGTGTTGTGTGCTGTCCTTAGGTTAGTTAGGTTTAAGTAGTTCTAAGTTCTAGGGGACTTATGACCACAGCAGTTGAGTCCCATGGTGCTCAGAGCCATTTGAACCATTTTTTCTTTACGGAAACTCATTTTTTCTTCAGTTAATAAGCAATCTGATATTACTTTTAGTCTGCTGTTTAGGATCCTAATATAACGTTTGTATGTTGCTTCCAGCAAGCTAATCCGTCATGATTCTGTAAGGTACTTCTATTTCCGTTTTTAAACAAAGATGTAACTTTCGTTTGTTGCCATGCATTTTGTGTGACATTTCTGTTCCAACACATATTGAAGACATTTAACATCCTCAGGCGGAGACAAATTCCATCGTGTTTTATGAAATGGTTTTTTATACTCTCCGCGCTTGTAGCTTTCCTGTTTTTCAAGTTCGTCGTACCCTCCGTAACCTCTTCAATGCATAAATCGTCCACACCTTGTGTCTATATATTCCACTCCCACAGTTTCTGTCTGCCCATCCCCATAGGGGCGTTCAATAAGTAATGCATCACATAATTTTTCTCGCTCAGTTTCGATTTAAAAGTGCGGAATTTGTTATGGGACGTCGAAGAATATTCCCGCTTCAGCGCCTAAAGTTTCATGAAGTGGTGTTGTTGCTGTACGTAGCCTTCAAAATGGCGTGTGCAACGGAGGTGTGTTCCAAGCAGAGAGCTGTAATTGAGTTTCTTTTGGCGGAAAACAAGAGCATCGCAGATATTCGTAGGCGCTCGTACAATGTCTGCGGACATCTGGCAGCGAAGAAAGGCAAGCCGAGTCGTAGAGCAGGGCGTCGGCCGCACACAGTTGTGAGCCTGCATTGTTCGAAAGTGTGAATAGTTTCATTTCAGATAATCGGCGAATCGCCATCCAACACCTCGCTACTCAGTTAGACGCCTCTGTTGGTAGTGATGATACACTTGTGCACCAGTTGGAGTATTGAAAAGTCTGTCCCCTCTCGCTTCCTCGCCGCTTAATGGAAGACCATAAAGAACAACAAAGGACAATCTATGCGGAACTGCTTGAGCACTATGAGGCTGATGGTTACAGTTTTTTGCCGAATCAATCCGAACAGGAAACAAAACAGCAATCCATGCAGTGGCGGCACATCACCTCTCCTCCGAAGAATAATTCAAACCGCACCCTCCGCCGGTGACGTCATGTCGACGGTCTTCTGGGACTCTGGATAGGCTATTCTGTTTGACGTCCTCCCTCATGGCGCAACGATCAACTCTGAAGTGTATTGTGCTACCATCAGGAAATTTAAGAAACGACTTCAGCGTGCTCGCCACCACAAAAAAGCGAGCGAACCTCTCCTATGCATGACTGCGCAGGACCTCAGATACTGTAGGTCTGCCCGTCCGAGTGGAGCTCACGGAAATTCGTTGGATTATTTTTCCTCATCCACCCTAGTCCCCGGATCTCGCACCTTCCGATTTCCATTTATGTGGCCCATTGTAGGATTCTCTCTGGTTCAAATGGTTCAAATGGCTCTAAGCACATTGGGACATCTGAGGTTATCAGTCCCCTGGACTTGGAACTACGTAAACCTAAGTAACCTAAGGACAACACACACATCCATGCCCGAGGCGGGATGCGAACCTGCGACCGTTGCAGCAGAGTGGTTCCGGACTGAAGCGCCTAGAACCTCTCGGCCACATCGGCCGGCTGCTCTCGGGTAGTATGGTACCATCCGGGCATACCTTCCCAGTAAGGCGACGTAAGGTTGTAGCACAGAACGGAGATTCTGTTAAAAAACAGTTTTTTCTAGCTAAAAGAGTGGGGAATAAACTGGCGTATTGGAATCCCAAACAAAATCAACCCACTTTCAAACAGAAATGTGTTTCATTACTTATTGGAAGACCCTGGTATTTATCTGTACTGCTTCTCTGTTAATGTCATTAATCATTTCATTGTCTTATAGGCTAGAGTATTTCTTCCGCGGACGTCATCTTCGATTATACTTACAAACCGTTCACAAGACCCTTGGTGGGACTTTTTCTTAGCGAATGCATTCGTGTAGTGCTACTGCATCTGATGTAAGGACAGAAAATACAGTGAGGTTAAAAAAGTCGTAGGACGGCCGTATGACCATAGATAGATGCGGGAGTATCGCTTACACGAGGTACAGGATGGCAGCGCAATGACGGAGCTGTCATTTACACTCAGGTGATTCTTACGTAAACGTGTCAGATGTGAAACTTCCTGGCAGATTAAAACTGTGTGCCCGACCAAGACTCGAACTCGGGAACTTTGCCTTTCGCGGGCAAGTGCTCTACCATCTGAGCTACCGAAGCACGACTCACACCCGGTACTCACAGCTTTACTTCTGCCAGTATCTCGTCTCCTACCTTCCAAACCAGTTCTGCAAGTTTCGCAGGAGAACTTCTGTAAAGTTTGGAAGGTAGGAGACGAGATACTGTCAGAAGTAAAGCTGTGAGTACCGGGTGTGAGTCGTGCTTCGGTAGCTCAGATTGTAGAGCACTTGCCCGCGAAAGGCAAAGGTCCCGAGTTCGAGTCTCGGTCGGGCACACAGTTTTAATCTGCCAGGAAGTTTCATATCAGCGCACACTCCGCTGCAGAGTGAAAATCTCATTCTCGTTTCAGATGTGATTATGGCCGTACGACGGTAACCAACAGCGTTTGAAAGAGAAATGGTAGGTGTAGCTAGAGTGATGGGACATTCAGTTTCGGAAATCGTTAGGAAATTCAATATTCCAATATCCGCAGGGTCAAGAGTGTGCCGAGAACACCAAATTTCAGGCAACTCCGTGGACAATGCTGTGGCCGACTGCCTTCACCTAACAATCAAGAGTCACTGCGTTTGCATAGACTTGTCGGTGCTAACGGACAGGCGTGAAGCAATCGAAGAAATCGATGTGGGACATACGACATTCGTGTCCATCAGGACAGAGCGGTGAAATTTGGCGTTAATGGGCTATAGCAGTAAACGACCGACGAGAGTGCCTTTGCTAAAGCACGATATCGCCTGCAGCGACTCTCTTAGGCTCGTGAAAATGTCGGTTGAACTCTAGATGACTGGAAAACCAAGGCCTTGTCATATGAGCCCCGATTTCAGTTTGTAAGATTTAATGGTAGGGTTCAACTATGGCGCACACCTCACGAAGCCATGAACTCACGTTGTCAGCAAGGTACTATGCAAGCTGGTGGTGGTTCCATAATGGCGTGGGGTCAGTTTAAATGGAATGGACTATGTCGTCTGATCCAACATGCGGCGGTGTGGGTTTACTATGTTCGATAGCACTTCGTGAAGCAAGCTGTCAAATTAATGTCCACCTACCTTAGTATAGCATCAGTTCACCACCCGTTAACCTGCATTCGAAGATACTATGTAGACGATGTGAAAAGCAGAGTTTAAGAAACCACCGTCCATATTTACTATTGCAAAGTCCGCGGAACTGCGGTAACAAAATAAACCTGTAAATCTCTAGTAATAACGGGCAAACATGGATGCTTTCTTCCTTCATTTAAAATGTCTACTTAGGGATACTAATGTTTTTTATTGTGTTTTAGTTATGGTGTCAACAAGCCCACATCACATCGATAGTACATCCACTACTAGTTCAAGCAGCTTATATCATACACAAGACAGCCAGAAAAGCACGAAGTCCAACCCAAAATATTACGAGATTAATACAGTCTCCAGTCTGCTACAAAACAAGTTTCACACTCGGTCCTTTTCAGTGGATTCTTCAGATGAAGATGCTCGCCAAAAATGTTCTGTAAACGTATATTGAACACGCCACGCAGAATTGTGTACAAAGGTCGACAGTTTCACACGTAGTTTTCTGTGCAACCAACACTCCAAAATCTCCCAAAACATCACAGAACTGTCCGCAGCTGCATCTAATAAACGGCGATATAAATCGAACGCGTTATAACAGTCATTTCTTCATTTAGCAAATAATTTTTTCAGACATGTCTAACATGACCTCCTCATCCGGCAGCCGGTCCACGACTGACTGAAGACCGTTGCTTTCAGGGTATATAACTCATCCCAGTGCGCGGTAAAGACTTTACTCTCATTGGTTGATAACAACGAACAGTCAACCAGATTAATCTTTCATGATCATATTCTCGCTCAAATTTCTTAACTCCAATTAACATTCGCAGGTGCATCTAAGTCATTTTATACTGCAAGTATTAACAAAATGTTCCACTGAACCAAACGAAACGAAAACTAAGAGAAAACTGTGGTTGAAATGTACTTTAGAACTGACCATCTTCTTACCACCTTTCTGGCTGCCTTATTACAAAAGCAAATGCTCATAGACATACGTCATCCGCCACCTAGGGGGATTCACAGTTTTTCATGACATCCTGGTGGTGTAACACTTGTATGGTGTAATACAGTATAGAATTGAAAGACACACATTAACTCTCATTTACTCTCACCCTAACACAAAATATAAATATTAACTTTTAAACTGTTATTTCCATTACGAATGAAAAATTATATAAAAGATTGGAATTGAAAATCCAGCCAGTTTGCCGTGGCATACGGAGCTCCATCGCAGTCTTTAACACTGGTAGCATGCCGCGACAGCGTGGACGTGAACCGTATGCGCAGTTGACGGACTTTGAGCGAGGGCGTATAGTGGGCATGCGGGAGGCCGGGTGGACGTACCGCCGAATTGCTCAACACGTGGGGCGTGAGGTCTCCACAGCACATTGATGTTGTCGCCAGTGGTCGGCGGAAGGTGCACGTGCCCGTCGACCTGGGACCGGACCGCAGCGACGCACGGATGCACGCCAAGACCGTAGGATCCTACGCAGTGCCGTAGGGGACCGCACCGCCACTTCCCAGCAAATTAGGGGCACTGTTGCTCCTGGGGTATCGGCGAGGACCATTCGCAACCGTCTCCATGAAGCTGGGCTACGATCCCGCACACCGTTAGGCCGTCTTCCGCTCACGCCCCAACATCGTGCAGCCCGCCTCCAGTGATGTCGCGACAGGCGTGAATGGAGGGACGAATGGAGACGTGTCGTCTTCAGCGATGAGAGTCGCTTCTGCCTTGGTGCCAATGATGGTCGTATGCGTGTTTGGCGCCGTGCAGGTGAGCGCCACAATCAGGACTGCATACGACCGAGGCACACAGGGCCAACACCCGGCATCATGGTGTGGGGAGCGATCTCCTACACTGGCCGTACACCACTGGTGATCGTCGAGGGGACACTGAATAGTGCACGGTACATCCAAACCGTCATCGAACCCATCGTTCTACCATTCCTAGACCGGCAAGGGAACTTGCTGTTCCAACAGGACAATGCACGTCCGCATGTATCCCGTGCCACCCAACGTGCTCTAGAAGGTGTAAGTCAACTACCCTGGCCAGCAAGATCTCCGGATCTGTCCCCCATTGAGCATGTTTGGGACTGGATGAAGCGTCGTCTCACGCGGTCTGCACGTCCAGCACGAACGCTGGTCCAACTGAGGCGCCAGGTGGAAATGGCATGGCAAGCCGTTCCACAGGACTACATCCAGCATCTCTACGATCGTCTCCATGGGAGAATAGCAGCCTGCATTGCTGCGAAAGGTGGATATACACTGTACTAGTGCCGACATTGTGCATGCTCTGTTGCCTGTGTCTATGTGCCTGTGGTTCTGTCAGTGTGATCATGTGATGTATCTGACCCCAGGAATGTGTCAATAAAGTTTCCCCTTCCTGGGACAATGAATTCACGGTGTTCTTATTTCAATTTCCAGGAGTGTAGGTGCGACGCTACAAACCGAACACTGACTGGAAATGGCTCTGTTGGGATACTTGGAGACCATTTACAGTCGTGCAATTGCAACGACGTCATGTCAGTAGGCCGCAATTATTCGCGATTGGTTTGAAGAACATTCTTAGCAACTCGATAGCAAGGTTGGTCCACCCAGACAGCCTGACATGAACCCTGACGAACATTTAGGGACGTAATCGAGAGGTCAGCTCGTACACAACATCCTGCACCGGCAACACATTCGCAGTTATGAAAGGCTATGGAGACAACATCGCTGAATATTTCTGCATGGGACTTCCATCGACTTGTTGAGTCCTTACCATGTCGAGTTGCAACACTACGCCGGGAAATAGCACGTATGACACGTATTAGGAGGTGTCCCATGACTTTTGTCACTTCTACATCTACATCTACATCTACATCTACATCTACATCCATACTCTGCAAGCCACCTGACGGTGTGTGGCGGAGGGTACCTCGAGTACCTCTATCGGTTCTCCCTTCTATTCCAGTCTCGTATTGATCGTGGAAAGAAGGATTGTCGGTATGCTTCTGTGTGGGCTCTAATCTCTCTATTTTATCCTCATGGTCTCTTCGCGAGATATACGTAGGAGGGAGCAATATACTGCTTGAATGTTCTCGAAACTTCAACAAAAGCCCGTACCGAGCTACTGAGCGTCTCTCCTGCAGAGTCTTCCACTGGAGTTTATCTATCATCTCCGTAACGCTTTCGCGATTACTAAATGATCCTGTAACGAAGCGCGGTGCTCTCCGTTGGATCTTCTCTATCTTTTCTATCAACCCTATCTGGTACGGATCCCACACTGGTGAGCAGTATTCAAGCAATGGGCGAACAAGCGTACTGTAACCTACTTCCTTTGTTTTCGGATTGCATTTCCTTAGGATTCTTCCAATGAATCTCAATCTGGCATCTGCTTTACCAACGATCAACTTTATATGATCATTCCATTTTAAATCACTCCTAATGCGTACTCCCAGATAATATATGGAAATAACTGCTTCCAGTTGCTGACCTGCTAAATTGTAGCTAAATGATAAAGGATCTATCTTTCTGTGTATTCGCAGCACATTACACTTGTCTACATTGAGATTCAATTGCCATTCCCTGCACCATGCGTCAATTCGCTGCAGATCCTCCTGCATTTCAGTACAATTTTCCAATGTTACAACCTCTCGATATACCACAGCATCATCCGCAAAAAGCCTCAGTGAACTTCCGATGTCGTCCACAAGGTCATTTATGTATATTGTGAATAGCAACGGTCCTACGACATTCCTCTGCGGCACACCTGAAATCACTCTTACTTCGGAAGACTTCTCTCCATTGAGAATGACATGCTGCGTTCTGTTATCTAGGAACTCTTCAATCCAATCACACAATTGGTCTCATAGTCCATATGCTCTTGCTTTGTTCATTAAACGACTGTGGGGAACTGTATCGAACGCCTTGCGGAAGTCAAGAAACACGGCATCTACCAGTGAACCCGTGTCTATGGCCCTCTGAGTCTCGTGGACGAATAGCGCGAGCTGGGTTTCACACAACCGCCTTTTTCGAAACCCGTGCTGATGCCTACAGAGTAGATTTCTAGTCTCCAGAAAACTCATTACACTCGAACATAATACGTGTTCCAAAATTCTACAACTGATCGACGTTTAAGATATGTATTCTGTACGTCTCACCAGCTGAGAGCAACACTGAACCTCGCAAGATCGTGCCACTTGTTATGTAAGGACGCAGCTGACGTGTGCTTACGAGCGGAGAGCTGGCACTTGATTACGGCGTTTACCGAGCCCGCGCCTACGCGGGACGCGGCGCAGCGGTGTCCGGCGCTAATGCAGCCGGCGGCAGGGCCCGTGTCCGCGTGCCCCGGCTGGCAGCCCTGATTAGCCGTGATGCACGGCCTATTAATGAGCTGTCGGCCGCGCGCCGCCCCCACCTGGCCCGGTATTAGCACTGCAGCACTGGCGGGGCGGCGCCGCCCGTCTGCCCTGCTGATGTACGCCTTACCCGCCCGCCTGTCCCGATTAATAGCGACGCCTGCGCCGGTCGCCGTGTGTTGCGCAGATATCGCTGAAGTACCCTGCGGAATCTCCTGCACACGAACCTCGAACCGCACATATATCTGCGTACCACAAGGCTGTGGTTGTGTAGCGAGCCTCTCCTCTCAGATCTACTGCCTGGGATGGTGTGTTTCTACAACCCGTGACAAACTTTCCGTCCTGTGTTTTCATTCTGATCTTGGTATTTTGTTTCTCTTATATAAGTTACGTTTCGCAGTAAGACACGTCTTTCATTTTATGGACAGTACTGTTAACATAGCTTCTTGAAGTGGGCGCATTCTGTGAAATGCGTTCGAGTGGATGTGATCGATACCACGCACTGAAAAAAAAAAAATACGAGTGGTGAATTTTATCCATAGTGGATGCTGTAGAACTCCGCGACTCTTCTTTTATAGGGCGTAGAAAAATTTCCGCTACCAGTCACAATAAAAGGTTATTTATTTGTCACACTACCGGTTTCAGGCTTGCGCCCAACTTCAGCTGTTCATACATTCATGTACAAGTTTTTATGCTGGAGATCACTGTATAAATACAGAAAAAATATAACTTTTCTGTCTTTATACAGTGATCTCCAGCATATAAACATGTACATGAATTTAGAAACACCTGAAGATGGGCGCAAGCTCGAAACCGGTCGTGTGACAAATAACCTTTTATTGTGACTGGTTGCGGAAATTTTTCTACACCCTATTTACAAGGGGCGTTCAGTAAGCAACGAAACACTTTTTTTCTGAAAGGAGGCTGGTTTTCTTCTGGATTCCAACGCAGCATATTATTTCCCAGTCTTTTGGCTACAAAGTCCTGTGATAAACATAAACTAACCTCAATGCAGGGCCTTCGCCAACTTTCTGGAAGGACCTGTACGACCACATGATAATATTCTAATGGTACACGCCAGAGCCAAAGTCTTGCTGCATCAATAACCTCCCCATCATCCACGTACCACTTCCTGCTCGATGCATCCTTCATGGAGCCAAACAGATGGAAATCGAATGGTTCAAATGGCTCTGAGCACAATGGGACTTAACATCTGAGGTCATCAGTCCCCTAGAACTTAGAACTAATTAAACCTAACTAATCTAAGGACGTCATACACATCCATGCCCGAGGCAGGATTCGATCCTGCGACCGTAGCAGTCGCACGGACTGAAGGGCCTAGAACTGCTCGGCCACCGCGGCCGATAGAGGGAAATCGTTAGCGTGTGACATCCGACCTGTATGGCGGACACACACCTTTGAGTACTCCAACTGGTCGGCGCGTGTGTCAGCACTACCAACAGGGACGTCCAGTTGAGCAGCGAGGTGTCTGACTGTGATCCGTCGATCACCTTGAATGAGAACACGTTCCGGCTCTGCAGCAGTCACAGCTGTGTGCTGCTGGCCGGCACGTGGGGGAAGAGTGTGTGTGTGTGTGTGTGTGTGTGAATTCCTAAGGGACCAAACTGCTGAGGTCATCAGTCCCTAGACTTACACTCTAATTACACTAATTTAGAGTAACTTATGCTAAGAACAACACACACACACACCCATGCCCATTCTGCGCGGCACATGCGGGAGATCGGACTGGTTTGCGCCGTCTTGTTGCAGACCAAGGACTCATCGTGCTTCATGTTCACTGCCGGGTCCCCGTAGACGTTCTTCAAGCGCCTACGAATATCTGTGATCCTCTGGTTTCCCGTCAAAAAAAAAAAAAAACTCAATGACTTTGATCTGTTTGGAACGCACCTCAGTTACAGACGCCATTTTGATGGCTACATATAGCGCCGCCGCGTACCAGAACTTCGTGAAACTATAGCAGCTGAAGTAGGAATATTCAGTGAAGTCCCACAACAAATTCTAAACTTTTTCAACCAAAATTTGCTGACAAAAAATAATGAATGCTCGTCGTAGTGGGTGGAAGGCAGTGGTTCTGAAAAAAATGAAACAAAATACGATTTTTTTACGTTTTGTAGAAAACATGCATAACGTTTTCTGGCAGAAAGAAGTTATTCTTATGATTACCTCACAAAGGTAAAATGATGCATATGTCATCAACCAGTATGTAGTTGGTAGTATGCCATTACCTTCCTCCGATCTTCGAACTGAATTTCCAAGCCAGTTATACAGACACCAATAGTTTAATGTGGACTTTGAATCACTGTACAATTTTCCACTTTTCACATTAACAGATCATTTCTATTGGTGAAAGGGGTGATACGTCATACAAAAAATTCTTAGAACCGGATGTGTTATTGGCTGCATGACCTTCATGGCTCCCGTCTAGGCACTATGATAAACCCTACATTCTATTAATTGCATAGTCAGTAACCATAATCACAATGGTGACATGATATACAGTTGCCGCATTCATTCGAGATCTATGTATACAACAATTATTGAACAAATGACAGCTCAGTTAGTACTTTCTACAGCCCATTACTACTTAATCTAAAATAAATAAACTATGCAGAACAACCTCTAATCGACAGAGAATTTAAAGCTGACCTTTTGATTTATGGTCAATAACTTACCAACGTTTTTTTTTCTATTTTGTAAGCCCTTTCTTTCTCTCGCCAAACTAACCATCATCAGTCCCCGTCTGTGTTTACAGAAATTCTCACACAGAAATAATAAAGTGATCCAGCTGAAAAACCTCTTTCACTGAATGCTAGGACCGAGATAGGTGGCGCAGTGGTAAGCACACTGAACTCTTATTCGGGAGGATAATGGTTCAAACACGCGTCCGGCCATCGAGATTTAGGTTTTCAGTGATTTCCCTAAATCGCTCCAGTCAAATACCGGGATGGTTCCTTTCGAAGGGCACGGCCGATTTCCTTCCACACACTTGACACAATCTACATCTACATCCATACTCCGCAAGCCACCTGACAGTGTGTGGCGGAGGCTACCTTGAGTACTTCTTTCGGCTCTCCCTTCTATTCCAGTCTCGTATTGTTCGTGGAAAGAAGGATTGTCGCTATGCTTCTGTGTGGGCTCTAATCTCTCTGATTTTATACTCATGGTCTCTTCGCGAGATATACGTAGGAGGGAGAAATATACTGCTTGACTCTTCGGTGAAGGTATGTTCTCAAAACTTCAACAAATGCCCGTACCGAGCTACTGAGCGTCTTTCCTGCAGATTCTTCCACTGGAGTTTATCTATCAGTTCCGTAATGCTTTCGCGATTACTAAATGATCCTGTAACGAAGCGCGGTGCTCTCCGTTGGATCTTGTCTATCTCTTCTATCAACCCTATCTGGTACGGATCCCACACTGATGAGCAGTATTGAAGCAGTGGGCGAACAAGCGTACTGTAACCTACTTCCTTTGTTTTCGGATTGCATTTCCTTAGGATTCTTCAAATGAATCTCAGTCTAGCACCTGCTTTACCAACGATCAACTTTATATGATCATTCCATTTTAAATCACTCCTAATGCGTACTCCCAGATAATTTATGGAAGTAACTGCTTCCAGTTGCTGACCTGCTATATTGTAGCTAAATGATAAGGGATCTATCTTTCTATGTATTCGCAGCACATTACACTTGTCTACATTGAGATTCAATTGCCATTCCCTGCACCATGCGTCAATTCGCTGCAGATCCTCCTGCATTTCAGTACAATTTTCCAATGTTACAACCTCTCGATATACCACAGCATCATCCGCAAAAGCCACAGTGAATTTCCGATGTCATCCACAAGGTCATTTATGTATATTGCGAATAGCAACGGTCCTACGACATTCCTCTGCGGCACACCTGAAATCACTCTTACTTCGAAAGACTTCTCTCCATTGAGAATGACATGCTGCGTTCTGTTATCTAGGAACTCTGGAAACCAAAGGTCTTTATCAAGACCTCACCTTGTGATCGTATCAATCAACATAGAAGGATTGTCTGTTGCCAAAGAAGAACTCCTGCAACATATTGCCAAGGAACCTAGGTGTGATATTTTATGTATACAAGAAACCCATCGAGATGACACCATGAGAAGACCAAAAATCCTTGGGATGAAACTGGCAGTTGAGCGACCCCATAGACAATATGGCAGTGCTATCTTTGTGAGGAACGATATAGCTGTTCTCTCTACCTCACTTACAGAATTCAACAATATTGAAATACTGTCTGTAGAACTGAATGGTTGTATTGTGTCGTCAATTTACAAACCCCCAGGAGCAGATTTCCAATTTTCACCTACAGACAACTACACCAATCAACAAGCTCACTTTATTGTTGGAGATTTCAATAGTCATAGCAGTGTTTGGGGTTATGTTGAGGACGACAGTAATGGTGAAGCAGTTTTGACTTGGGCTGATACCAACCATCTTAATCTTGTCCATGATAATAAACTCCCACCATCTTTTAACAGTGGGCGTTGGAAACGTGGGTATAACCCCGACTTAATTTTTGTTAGCGAGAACATAGCTCACCAATGCAGAAAAACTGTTCTAAATCCGATACCAAATACTCAACACCGCCCCATAGGCTGCCAAGTGTTTGCAGCCATTACTCCTAGAATCACATCATTCCGAAGGCGATACAATTTCAAGAAAGCAGACTGGCAGAAGTTTGCTGACCTCCTTGACTCAGAAGTTTCACGCATAGAACCCTCAGTTTCCAACTATGATGAGTTTGTAGAAGCCGTGAAAAGATGCTCAAGACTCTCAACTCCCAGAGGCTGTCGAGTTAACTACATACCTGGCTTGACAGAAGAATCCGTGAAGCATCTACATAACTATATCCAACTTTTCAATGATAATCCTTACAGCATTGAAACCTTAACTGCTGGCCAAAATTTATCCTCAGCCTTAGCCAAATCCAAAAAAGAACGATGGATAGAGTTACTCGAGAACCTTGATATGTCTAAAAGCAGTCAGAAAGCCTGGCAGTTGCTGCGACGCCTGAACAACGACCCTGTCCACAATCATGGCCATGCAAACATTGCACCAGATCAAATTGCTCATCATCTAGTTCAGAATGGAAGGGTCAATTGTTCTAAAGATAGAACAAAACTCAAAAGAGAACCTGAACGTGAAAACAACCATCTATCAAATGACTTCATCTTACAAGAACTCAGAACCGCAATTCAGAAATGCAAAAATGGTAAAGCGCCTGGTCTAGACGACCTAATGATTGAGCAAATTAAACATTTTGGTCCCATCACGGAAAGATGGCTTCTGCAATTCTATAATGGTTGTCTGAAGCGGAAACAGATCCCTGCCATCTGGAGGAAAACTAAAGTTATTCCCTTACTAAAACCTGGAAAGGGTGCAGCTGATCCCAAGAACTACCGACCGATTTCGCTCCTTTGCCATTTGTATAAAATCTATGAAAGAATGTTGCTAAATAGACTCACTCCCATTGTTGAAAAACAACTCATACCTCAACAAGCAGGTTTCCGACCTGGAAAGAATTGTACAGCACAAGTCCTTAATCTGACTGAACATATTGAAGAGGGATACGAAAAAGGATACATTTCCGGGGCTGTCTTCGTGGATCTCACAGCAGCATATGACACCATTCAACACCGACAATTATTGCACAAAGTCTACTACATCACTAGAGACATTAATTTCACCAGAACTGTGCAGACACTTTTGGAAAACCGGCGATTCTATGTGGAGTTCCAAGGAAGAAAGAGTAGATGGAGAAGTCAAAGGAATGGCTTGCCTCAGGGTAGTGTCCTTTCCCCCATATTGTTCAACATATTTACAAATGACCAGCCTCAACCTTCTCTTACAAAGAGTTTCATCTATGCAGATGATCTTGCCTTAGTCACACAAGCCAGAGATTTTGACACAGTAGAAAACCAGCTTACTGTTGCTCTCAAGGACCTATCTGAGTACTACAGAGTCAATAACTTAAGACCGAACCCTGCTAAAACTCAAGTTTGTGCTTTCCACCTACGCAATCGAGAGGCCTATAGAAAACTTACAGTGGTTTGGGAAGATCAAGAGCTTGAACATTGTTTCTACCCCAAATATCTGGGTGTCACCTTAGATCGAACGTTGACCTACAGAAAACACTGCACTAACACTAAGCAGAAAGTTGCTGCTCGTAACAACATCCTGCGGAAGCTCACTGGCAGCGTTTGGGGTGCAGATCCCAAACTACTAAGAACATCAGCCTTGGCCTTGTGCTATTCCGCAGCTGAATACGCATGTCCTGTATGGTACAAGTCATCTCATGCAAAGCAGGTTGATGTGGCCCTGAACGAAACCTGCAGGACAGTAACGGGATGCCTCAAAGCTACACCTATTGATAAACTCCATAAACTAGCAGGTATTGCTCCTCCAGACATAAGGCGTGAAGTCGCAGCCAAACTTGAGAGACATAAAGCAGATCATAACACCGATCACCTGCTACATGGATACCAGCCACCAATTAGTAGACTCAAATCTAGGAGGAGCTTCATGAGAACTACTACACCCCTCACCGGTCGGACTGGAGCAGCCAGACTATCTCAGTGGACAGCAAAATCTGACAGTAATGATTGGATGACTCCTTCTGAGACCCTTCCTCCTGGTGGAAATCAAGTCTGGACAGTGTGGAAGTCTCTAAATCGGCTCAGGAGTGGCGTCGGACGAACTAAGGACAATCTGTTTAAATGGGGCTTCATGAAGGAATCTTCCACCTTGTGTGACTGCGGAGAAGAACAGACAACCAAACATTTAATTAACTGTCCTAGATGTCCTGTATCATGTTCCACACAAGAGCTTGTTGATGTTTCAGACAATGCTGCTGCCGTTGCACAATTTTGGGCTAATACCGTTTAGTTTGTTCTTTTATGATTTGACCTGATTTGTTATATTGTATATATTGTAAATATTGTTGTAATGTTTTTGACTCGAAATAAATAAATAAATAAATAAATCTAGGAACTCTTCAATCCAATCACACAATTGGTCTCATAGTCCATATGCTCTCACTTTGTTCAGTAAACGACTGTGGGGAACTGAATCGAACGCCTTACGAAAGTCAAGAAACACGGCATCTACCTGTGAACCCGTGTGTATGGCCCTCTGAGTCTCGTGGACGAATAGCGCGAGCTGGTTTCACACGAACGTGTTTTTCGAAACCCATGCTGATGCCTGCAGAGTACATTTCTAGTCTCCAGAAAAGTCATCATACTCGAACATAATACGTGTTCCAAAATTCTGCAACTGATCGACGTTAGAAATATAGGTCTATCGTTCTGCACATCTGTTCGACGTCCCTTCTTGAAAACGGGGATGACCTGTGCCCTTTTCCAATCCTTTGGAACGCTACGCTCTTCTAGAGACCTACGGTACACCGCTGCAAGAAGGGGGCAAGTTCCTTCGCGTACTCTGTGTAAAATCGAACTGATATCCCATCAGGTCTAGCGGCCTTTCCCCTTTTGAGCGATTTTAATTGTTTCTCTATCCCTCTTTCGTCTATTTCGATATCTACCATTTTGTCATCTGTGCGACAATTTAGAGAAGGAACTACATTGCAGTCTTCCTCTGTGAAACAGCTTTGGAAAAAGACATTCAGTATTTCGTCCTTTAGTCTGTCATCCTCTGTTTCAGTACCATTTTGGTCAAAGAGTGTCTGGACATTTTGTTTTGATCCACCTACCGCTTTGACATCAGACCAAAATTTCTTAGGATTTTCTGCCAAGTCAGTACATAGAACATTACTTTCGAATTCATTGAACGCCTCTCGCATACCCCTCCTCACACTACATTTCGCTTCGCGTAATTTTTGTTTGTCTGCAAGGCTTTGGCTATGTTTATGTTTGCTGTGAAGTTCCCTTTGCTTCCACAGCAGTTTTCTAACGCGGTTGTTGTACCACGGTGGCTCTTTTCCATATCTTACGATCTTGCTTGGCACATACTCATCTAACGCATATTGTACGATGGTTTTGAACTTTGTCCACTGATCCTCAACACCATCTGTACTCGAGACCAAACTTTTGTGTTGAGCCGTCAGGTACTCTGTAATGTGCTTTTTGTCACTTTTGCTAAACAGAAAAATCTTCCTACCTTTTTTATTATTTCTATTTACGGCTGAAATCATCGATGCAGTAACCGCTTTATGATCGCTGATTCTCTGTTCTGCGTTAACTGTTTCAAACAGTTCGGATCTGTTTGTCACCAGAAGGTCTGTGCTCCGTCTCTAATGACCCAGATGTCGACGGTCGTTAAACCCAATCTTCCTTCCTCGTAGTGGATTTGAAACACAGTACCAGAAATGCATTAGCATACTCCCGACGGGATCACAAAAAGATTCACGAGAGAACTCAAGGTAAGGATAAACTAAGACGAAGAAAATTTGGACAGTTCAAAAATACTTTTCTAGCAGCCACTGGAACAAATTTCAGTGGTGATTGGTTAAGTAATGTAAGAAGGTCTATGTGTGCGTAGAAAATAAAATTATTGGTGAACCACACACAGACATACCAGTGAAAGAAATAGCTCCAATTTGGTTTCGCTATAAAGGCTACGTTCACAGTCCCCTGGGGTGAAAGCCACTTTCTTTCGAAATCATTTACAAACCAACATCTCATTTCTACACACCATAACGTCTTTCAGTCTTCTACATTTTTGGCGGGACTGCTTTCATTTATTTGCAGTGACTAGTAGTTGGCCATGTGTAATACAACTCAATCGTCTGATATTGTTATTCGCTCATTAATTTTGCTAGCACTTCACGTGATGAACTGATGACGAATTGTGAACGTGATCTGGTATTCAGGCGTGACACACTGCGGATGCAGAGCTGTAATTTTTTCCGTAAATTAGAAGCTAATTGCAGGATCATGTCGTAGTTACTCAACACGATGCATCATGCACTCAATATTTATCATTCTCCCCCGCGTTTTAGACTATCCAGTGCCTTACTAGAAGAAGTGTGTAGAATACTTCTATTTCCGTGATTGCTAGAAATTCGTGTTATGATTCATATCCGTGTAGTGTATTTTCTTGTTCGGCCACTTTCAAGATAATGCAGATTACCAGTTCAGTATTAATGTTATCCATTTCTACTCTCGCAAGTCATTTATTTAATGTTTGACGTAATTTAGAAACAAGCTTCGTGCGACGCCATATTGAGTATAACTGGTATCAACATCCCCTTTTGTCTATTCAATTATTATCAGTGGTACACAGAATGAAATAACTCAATCGTATACAGCTCTCTCAAGTTGTTAGCAATAAATACCTCGTTCTATTATATGACTGATTTTCGGGTTTTGAAAGTAAGTTCAAATGCTGTTTCGGGACTGTAGATTACTGTAGCAGATATTTGCAGTATATAGCTTATGAGCTGAAGATGTGAATTGAAGTTTGTGTTACGGAGGGCATTGGCCTAGGGTAATCCGTGCAGGTATGTTATCTATAATGGTGATATAATGGCTAGCATTCCTGCCTACGGAGACCTGGGTTTAATCCCGGCTGTGGCACAAATTTTAATTCATTTTTCATCTTCAATCACTATCGTAGATAAAGATGAGACCCAAATTTGTCGAAGGAAATTTAATTATATCAGATCAAGATCGGTACAGTGTTATATATTTTATATTTAGCTGTCAAAAGAATCGATGGGGACTATATATTGCACACTATAATGACCACATATAAGTAGAAAGTTTGTCGTGGGCATTCTACAAGTGTACCTAATTCACAGTATACATATCACTGTCACAGTTTGTTATTATGTCACATGATTACAAGTCTTTCATGACGATTATATATTCGTTATTAAAAATTAACATCTAGCTTCACTATTTGTTGATTATCCCTAATTATCCCTACTATAGGGATACCTAAATCAGTGCATGTAGCTTAGATTTAATCTCATTTAACTATACTGCTTAATATTATGAAAGTTCATGCAATCTTAAAGTGTCTTTTTTTATGGAGAGGAGGTCCAAATACGTAATTCAGTCTAAAACATTAAGGTCCACCCATATGGGCGCGGTGCTATGGGAAAAGCGGCAAAAAGACAAAACAACGCACAGACCGACCACCAACTTCTTCATACTCAATGTCCATCAAATCACTTAACCATTGAACGTCAACATTAGTAACATTTAACATTTTATGTAAAAAATATCAATTTTCACAAGTTCTTTTTGTATGCAGTTAAATGTCTCTGCTTTTGACGACAAGTTCACCGTCTGCTTTCAGTTTAATATTTGCCTAACATTATACACTGCAAAAACTCCAATGGCCTTGATGATATTTTCCGACGGCTGCCGTTGTCGACGCCATGACTCTTATCTGGTTCATGCCTCTTGATTATTCCTGGATTGTGGTTGGTGGAACGCCCGGCATTAGCATTAGGTCGAACCTGGGACCCCATAAGACCACTGCTCAGCTGCTGCCGCCAACATGTTGTGGTCTCGTATGGTGTGACTGGAACTGCCTTGGTTGCAAATCTCCATCATGTGAGTTCATGAAAACCATCAACAACGAATTAGACATTGCTTGCTTCTGATGCTACACTCTATGGACAGAACACATGATAATTAATTAACGTGACTATTCCATCAAAACCAGTTCTGAAGCTTTTGTTCACTGACGTTACCTAGAGCAAGAATTTTGCATGTAGATAGGCAACCACAGTTTGTGCTATACTTATATACATCCTTCTGTAAACGCATTTTTATCGCAGTCGGGAATAGTCATTGCTGGCGTCTGCTCGCATATACTATGCGTCCTTCCAACATTAAAATGAACATTCATTTCATTTTTTACGTACTACATCACTAGGTACACAGTGCTAACTGTTGTTGTAGTATAGTCTTCCATACATGCATATACCACTTCACAGTCTGGTTTTATGAGAATACAGTTTGTGCTGACATCGAAACGTCCAACACTGTTCTGCTCTCTACCAAATACCTGTCGCCACATTGTTTTACAGGACCGAAATCGTCACAGTTAGTGTCACTAATACGCTTTATTGTGAAAGTCCTTGGTAGATGACACTATGGGACTTAAATTCTGAGGTCATCAGTCCCCTAGAACCTAGAACTATTGAAACCTAACTAATTTAAGGACATCACACACATCCATGCCCGAGGCTGGATTCGAATCTGCGACCGTAGCGGTCGCGCAGTTCCAGACTGTAGCGTCTAGCCCAGCCCAGCCGGCTTAGATGAAACTCCGTTATATGACTTTATACTTCTTCATCGGTTTGTCTTGTCGTAAGGTGTTACTCATCATATATAGACCATGTCATACATTGGTTACCGTTCTATATGTTACCTCATGCATACATGTTTTCTTATTTCTAACAAACTGCCAAATCTTTGAACACAGGAGTGCTACCACAGGTACCACAGGTACTGAATTGACTTTACAATAATGAAATTAGAAAAATCTTTATTGTTTTAACCGTTAGGGTCTATGTTTTAAGGATGGCAGTGCGTGTTCCCTGAACACCCTGTGGTGGCCACGCAACTCGTGACATGACGCTTCAAACAATTGGGACACTCTGCGCGTCCCAGAAAGCGGACTACAGTTATAAGACTCGAAGGGTATAAAGGGAGTGAGACAGCGCTGTGGTCTCTCCCAGAAGATATTCAATCTGTACATTTAGCAAGCAGTAAAGGAATCCAAAGAGAAATTTGGAAAAGGAATTAAAGCTTATGGGAAAAAAAGTATGAGGTTTGTCTATGGCGTTGTAATTCAGTTATAGACGGCAAGAGACTTCGAGAAGCAGTTGAACGGAATGGATGGTGTCTTGAAAAGAGATTAAAAGAGGAACATTAACAAAAGTAAAACAAAGGTAATGGAAAGTAGTCAAATTGAATTAGGCCATGCTGAGGGAATTTGACAAGGAGGCGAGGCACTGAAAGTAGTAAATGAGTTTTGCCTGGGTTAGAGAGGAAGTAAAAGGCAGACTTGATGTAGCAGGAAAGGCATTTATGAGTAAGGGGAATTCGTTGCCATCTAATATAAACTTAAGCCTCAGGGAGTATTTTCCCAATGTATTTGTCTGGAATGTAGCCTCGTATGGAAATAAAACGTGGACGATAAGCAATACAGACATGGTACGAGAAGAAGCTTTTGAAACGTAGTGCTACAGGAAATGCTATAAATTAGACGAACAGGTCAAATTAGTAATTACTGTGCACTAAAAGAAATGTGTGGTGCAAGTCGACAAAAAGAACGGACTTACTGACAGGATATAGTCTGAGGCATTAAGGAACAGGAATTTGGTAATTGAAGAAAGTGTAGCAGGGTGAAAATTGTAGAGGGAGACAGAAGCTTGAACACAGCAAGCAGGTTCAGATGGGTGTTGAACGCAGTAGCTACGCAGAGTTGAAGCGGCTTGTACAGGTAATTGAGAGCTGCATCACTGTAGCCTAAAGACCATAATACAATGGTACAAGTCCCAACCGCATTTTCCATCTGATCTGTACTTAGAACCGGCTTTGACTTCTGCCATTCATATCTAATTTTTGACTCTTTGGATTACACTAAAAGTGCTCAATATAACCCGTTTCGAAGTGGAGACTCAAAACTGCATTCCCTACGAGTAGCGATGTTTCTGCACCTCTTTAGCTGAGTTGTCAGCTTGACATACGTATGACTGCGGGACGATGAACTCGATTCTCGACAGGGTTGATTAATTACAAGTTGCATGCTTTCTAAATAGTAATGAATGATATGAGGTGGCCCTCAACTCCGACTCAGAGTTGCAATATTAAAAGTTTTGGCTGGTTCGTTGTCTAGGGGCTGGCATACTTAGTTGTCGCATTACAGAGCAATACTGCTGAGTCTACAGTATACGATAAGAAACCACACATGAATCGAATGGTCGAAGGTTTTTATCACTCGGCAATTGAGAATTATGAATGTCACAAATAAATTTGTAAATGAAAGATTGCAATTTAATAAAATCTGCAAGTACTATCGTAACGCCTTTAAATGATGAGTACGATAGTAGAAGTACTTTTGAGAATGCCGTATATTTCTGCAAAACACTTACTGCTATCGATGGTCCCGCAATTAAATAAAATATAAGTAGCATAACAGGGAAACAATAGATTCATACTGCACGTAATTAATTATGAACAGCAACATAGCTCGCGAGAAATTCACTTCTAAACGCACACTACGTCTTCACTGCAGAAACCATGGAAATATCACAAGTGCGCTAGTCGGCACTACGAAATATTTCTATCTCTCGCGACCACGTGCAAACTGCTCCACTCCAAGTCATTCCGCTGACTCCGCGTCCATTGCGCCATCGCGCCCAGCGCTTCCCTTGTCCCGTGCCGTACTCACACTGCCTCATGTGCTCTCCAGAAAACGCTGCTCCTCCCCAACCTCCATATGTCTTTCTTAGTAACGAGCGCTGTGACTGACTAGGGCGCTCCCTCCGTGTCTCCAAGCCAACATGCACTCACAAACATAATAAAAATATTCGAAATACTGGATTTACATTTAAATACTTGAAATTAAATAAATATTCCTATGGATGGACCATAAACGCGCTCCAACACACATTATTACATACATAAATAAATTAAACAGACATATATCAAAGGAATAGCAAGCAAAAGTAGGCCAGTAGCCTAACGTCTCTGTGCTTTCTAAAACACAGTAAATAATTGACCAGTTTCTTCATGAATAGCATATATCGGATATTAACAGAGACATAGATGAATCAATATATTTATAAGCATGCTACTACCGTTTTCTCGTGTAACTGTGGAGTACTCATGACCTGACACGATCGATAGTAATCGACCACTTTGATCTCCAATAACTCATGTACTATTCAAGTTACATGCCTGTAATTCATACCAATTTAGGTTTACACTAATAGCTTTCTAAATACATGTACATCGATGAAATCGAATGAAATGTTTAGATTTTGGATATTCGTTGCTAGGTGTTCCTTGTATAATTTATCATCAGATACTAAACTTTAAACTAATAAAGATATGGAAAATCTGATACACCATCAGAATCGTCGTGCAAATAATAGTAATGTACATGTTTCTTTCTGAGGTATCATGACTCATCTGGCTACTATCAATTTCTATACAAACTGTGAAATGTCTGCCATTAAGGTTTTACAAAGTGTGCCATCTTTGGGTACTCCTGGCGTGTCTCCTTCATCGCCGAGCGGCCCGCGTGGCCACTGCTCCCTCCGAGATTAGAACATTTTCAGGGCGCGACGACTCGCCAATTACCTCATTAAGGGAAACTCCCCATCTCGCCCCTCTCTCCCATATTTAGTGGTAAAATGACCCAGTGGATACTCTGTCAAAAACTGAACACAGATAAACCATAAAAACTGGAAGAACGTGTAGTGAACTGTGAAAAGAAGCAAATTAGAAACAGTGAACGCTACAAGCTCAAGATGTGCAACATCGAGTAAACTACAAGCATCACAGCGGCCTTGCTGTGTGTCCACAGTGTTAAACTGCCAAGTGGGAGGTCCTTTTTCAACTCTCCCTCGTGCTCCATTTTTTTCCACAAAATTATGAACTTTCCGTCTGGTCAATGACATGTCTCTTCTCCTTCTGTAGTTTTTTCAGTTGTCGTACTATACATTGATTGTAGGACATGAGCCATGTTGTAAGAATATGTTTACCATCGCAAGTAAATGTGATGAGCAGTGACAGTAGGCTAGCTGCCACATTGAACTCCCACAGGAAAGAAAACGACAAATAAACGGGTATGAACTATGTTATAACAAAAGAATTCAAGAGTTAAAATTTCCAAAACGGAAACGTGGTACTCGTGCAGAAGAAACAGCAGGTTGGTACGTCTGGAGGTCCCTCCTTACTCCTCGCTGCTGCAAACGTACGTTACACCACGCTATGAAGAAAATTTGAATACAGCGTATAGACATGTCAGTGATAGGACGTACGGTTCACAATTTTGGGAGTAGAAGCTATTGTGCACGAGGGAGACTCAAACACGGATCTCCCCTTTCGCAGTTGAATATCAGGACCACACAATAAGGATGCCATGTCTACTCGGCTTCGCTCGATGTGGCACATCTAGAGCTTGGACCGTTCACTGTTTCGATTTTGCTTCTTTTTCCACAGTCAGTACACCTTCTTGTTCAATTTTCAACGTCCCTGTTGTGTAGTCACCACGTTGGGCTGTGAAGTGGGTGATCGGTGTTCAAATCTCACCACCAAATCTCAGGGGTGTGTGAGGGTGAGTGCCCCTTGTTAGTGGGAGGTCTATAACAGGCTGCACTAAACACTTTAAATACCAGTTGCAGAGCTGCCTGAATGATAAACAGCGGCTGTAAAGGCAGTACGGGGTCCCGGGTTCGATTCCCGGCGGGGTCAGGGATTTTCACCTGCCTCGAGATGACTGGGTGTTTGTGTTGTCCTCATCATTTCATCATCATGCATGCAAGTGGTGAGATTGGACTGAGCAAACGTTGGGAATTTGTACGGGCGCTGATAACCGCGCAGTTAAGCGCCCCACAAATCAGTCATCATCATCATCTAAAGGCTGCTAAGTTGGTAACCTCTGTGCGAGTGGTCAGCTGATCACTTCTCCTTTATGAGGTATCCAGTGATACAATGCAACCCTGTGACCTGCAGGACCTGATCACAGAGCTGGTTTAGGTTTTATGTACAATGGTAATTATTAAACGGCCTGTGTAGTTGTATGAGGCAGCGTGTTAATTAACTTGACACAAAGAAGATGGGTTGACAGATGGTTCTGCCATGACAAACTTCTCATTATGCCACATACGTTCAGTTTCTTCTAGGCGTTTGGAGTGGTTTCTTGCCATTAGACAAATTGGCGTATGTCTAGCAGGAAACTGCAAGAAAACGGCATAAAGCGCCTGCAGCAAGTGCTTTCACGGCGTCGCGCGCAGGCGGCACCGACATCCGCTATCTCTGGCGGAAGTGACGGGGATCGTTTGCCGCGCAGTTTGCTCCCGCGTCGAGTGATCACGTGCGAAAAAGATGTAAGGTGGAAACAGTAAACTGTTCCACATAAATTACGGTTAGTTGCTCCGCACTGGACTCAAATGGCGCGGAATGAACAAGACGTACGGCGAGCGCTAAGTGTACGCTACATCATCCCACAGCCACCCTGGCCCCAGGTCGATACACAGCGTCTTACGAAGCGACACCATGGGGGTCGTGCGCCCCTTTGAGGAGAGTCCAGTCCCCACGGAACTGCGATCGATAAAACACTATCATCAATGGCGGTTTGCTTTGCATTAATGTCAACTGGTTTTGTAAAGTGTTCATCCGTTTTCTCCTGTGCGGACTTGGGTAGCATTAAGCCATTTTTTTTCACTCTTTAACCTCATAACGACTTGCGAGGTGCAACAGCATCACGAGTGCTCAACCGAAATAAAACTAAGATCTTATTCATCGTTTTGATGAATTAGGGATAGCATCAAGCGTCTGCCAGGGATTAAGTGTTAAAAAGTATCTGAACAACCACTAGTATATCATTCATTTAAGTGAGAACTAGTTTCAAGACGGCAACCGTCCATCCTCAAATTTCACATAGATCATAGTAATCAAGTTATCAAAAAGAAACAGTGAAAGCCGTTGCTGTACACAACAATCTAAGAAGAGCGTAAAAACCATTCGGATGGCAGTGCATATGAACACCAGATTGTGGGCTCAAGGTGCTGCTAACCGTACAGATCAGTAACCGAGCTGTCGATAGCAGTAATGGTGTTTTGTAGCAAATGGCTTTTGCTGCTTCTTAGTGGTTTTACAATAAGTGACATTTGTGTCACTTAATAATGAGAAGTGAATTCTCGAAACTACTTATGTTGAAAGTCTACTGGCGCCTCCAAAGTACGCTGAACTGTCAAGTAGAATTTCGAACTACTTTTACCCCTATTTTCAATAAGTTTCTGGACACGATTCCCTAATAATGCATTCAGATTCTGAGATTTTAATGACGACAAAAGTGCTTTCGCAAGCGCTACGGGAGCTTCATTTAAATGTTTCTTCAAGAAACCGATAAATACCTTAGGACGAGGAATGCTGTTGCATTAATACGGAGCTGTATGATGAGCTCCATCTTGTAGACGAAACCCATGCAACATAATGTATCATCCGTACGTACGTCCGGAAATTAAGAACACAGGATAAGAACTTACAGATCCCAATAAACAATGACGAAATTTGTGTAGAAGGGACTGATCTGGCTACGCCACTTCTCTGAACTGCGTGCATCAGCAACTGCATCACACCGACTTACCAGACAGTTGTAAATGTCACGAAAGACAGCAGAAGACTGCATGGCAAAGTAAAGCAAATACATTTCTTATTAAAGCAAAACCGTGACGAATTTCAGTACTGGTATTGAAACGGAACCAGACTGCCGAAGGTACCGTTTAAATTCGACCGGATACGATGTTTACAGTCACTTATCTTGTCCTACTGCTTCTGCAAGTTACCCTCTTTAGTACTGGTTTACAGAACTCGTGTCCTTCACGAAATAACAGGTCGCTGCGAATTACTGCATGGCTATTAACAATTTTTTCAGCGGGCGGGTTTAACTTACCTGTAAAAATTTGAAGGCAACGAATAACGCATTCTTTATAACCACTACAGAAGGAACCTATGCAAGGATTAATAGGGAGCATAGAGCTTTTGATTATTTTTATCTGTCGACCCAGCATGCAACTGAGGTAGGGACTAATTTGTGGCGATTTGCCTGCCATCTCTAAGGGATAATCAGTAGAGGATCTAGATTAATTGATACTTATTCGTTGCCTATAGCATTTGAACAATTTGCCGTGTATCTATTGGAATAGTTTCTGCCCATTCTTATGCAGCAGCAGGAGCTCTCATATTATACATCCCGTCAAATGGTCTCTCTAGTCAACAGGATTTACATTCACCACGTAATTATGGAAAGGGAGAGGGGAGCGCCGACCTGGCTTCATTGGAATTTTATGCAGGCACACAATTATACCTAAACCCATGCCTTCTATTGATATTACATTTAGTAACTGTAGGTCACGCAGAACAAGTTGAGCAAAAGACACTACAAGAGAACTCGGTCAGAGCGGAAGAATATCTGCCTAAATATTTCAAATTTCATTAAAACGTGCGCCGAAGAGAGATAGCAAGTGATCCACTTGACTATGACTGACAATTTTGGTTTAATACTGCGTTTCGAAACAAAACCACGTTACTGAGCTGGAGGCGCAAGAACATTTACTATCATATGGCAGGAAAATTTTGCAAGTCTCCATCCCATCAATAGCCATTAAAATCTGAACTTTTCATAGACACAAGTGTTTAACCAGTTTATTTTATGTAATGCACTTCACTATAAGCAAATCAAATAGTTACGGGGGACAAGAAACATTTACTAACTACCACCTTCATACTAGTTCACACACGTAGCCAACAGAAATGAAAAAATTCTGACACACAAGATTATTTCTTTCCTATCTTACACTCACTCACTACCGTATAATTATTTACTCGTGCCTTGTATCAATTGATCTGGCCCACCTTCCTATTAACGACCGTTGACACAGTTTCATGCCAAAGTCACTACGCGCATATTTCATGTTTCATAGTTCTTATTCTCAGCACAAATTTACTATTTCGGAACTGAGCTACACGAAACTGTAGTGAAGCTACCGTACATTTTAGGAGCGAAATTGCATTGTACTAATGTCGTGATGGCTCCAATCGACCACGTGGCGGGAAACCGAGTACACAAAGAAAACGCATCAGAAATTTAAAAATATCACCCAGAATATCACTATGAAAGAAACACTACATTAAAATACATTAAATGAGTTCACTTCTGTTACGCTCAGAACAATAATACGACCGTGAGCTTAAGGCCCATGGTGCATGCCTGACCAAAGTACAAACGCAAAGTTCTTACCAAAATTTAATCAAATTACGAATATAAACTCCCTTATGGGGGTTTCATGGTAATCTCATAGTTGATTTCAACATCTGGACCTTAGTAACGAACAGATTTGAAACATTACAATATCTTTGATAATATTACCAAAAATCGAGAGCTAAGTCTTCAACGTCTCCACAGCGCCGCTACCCAGGAACCAGTTGACAGTCAGCGGTGATGGAAGTTGGGAGTGAGTAGTCAGCAGTGTTGGAGGTTTGCAGTATTAGCGCGAGCGAACGGTCTGAATGTATATCCGTCATTGAGATTTATTACTGATGATTATATAATTTTTGAACTGGTTCTCACTTTATTAAGGTTTGCTCTGCAACAAAATCTTTCCTTTGCTAGCCACATACCTATCAGTAGTTAGAGCCTTCAGTAGTTAGAATCTTTTATTTAGTTGGCTGTATTGGCCCTTGCTGTAAGGCAGTAGTTGATGTAATGAAGATTTTTGTGAGGCAATTGACTTATGAAATGCATAGGTTATTGTTAGAATTCCTTCTAATTCAGGGCCATACTTTTGTATTAATTATTTGAGGTCAGGTTATCAGTTTTAAAGCAGTCAGATAGCGTTATCCTCGAATATTCTGAGTAATTAATGAATAGGAAAAGTTTGAGTTCTGTTAGTCAGGGCAAATTCTGTAGGTCAGTGTTGAGAAGATAAAGAATGGTAAAGAGGCTGTATAGTCAATTTCTCTCAGCAATATAAGCAGAACCACTCTAATCATGTAATGCTACAACATCTGATAAAGCTTTCTGCTACTTCACATAATTTCTCATTCATACAGCCCAGGTCACACAAGGGGAAAGGAAGCAGGGAAACGTGGCACACATGAAATAAAATAAATAAATAAACGCCGTTTGGTCCATGCTCTCCTCCTTGTTACCAACTGATTTATTTCTGCAGAGTAAAAAGAACCCTCTTGCTACTAGTTCTCTTGAACTGGAAATTTCATTATAAACATATAACCCACTTGGTTTAATATTCAGACAAAGGAAACAGTTTTATTCTATGATAACGATAAAAGCAAATTGCGATAGACCATGTCTTCTCGGTGCTTCCTATTGTCAGGCAGTGTGAGTGGTATTATGGCATTTATTTAGGGACGTTTTTTACAAAATCCCTAACGTGAAACTTTCCCTTGTCAAGTGGATGTGGACTGAAACGACCTCCCTGCCTGGAAGGCCACTGCGGAATTTGAGAAATCAGGAGAGAGAGGGTGCGTTCGCAAAGTCTGCACTGAGTAGAGGTGATCTCCAGGTACATCTGCTTTGAAGATTGTATCTCCAAAGGTTTGACGCTAGTAGATTTTATCATTGGATATAGATGCCTATGTGGATAGTGTGTTACAATTAGTCTCAAACATCGAATACTAACCATCAGTAGTGTAGTTATTTAAAAAAACCAAAGATTATGCACTCAAATCGTTCTTCCTGCTTTTAGTTGAGAGAGACAGACAGACAGACGCAGAGATAGAGACACTGACAGATTGAGTGCTGTTGGTTTTCACTGATATTTTAATCGCAAGTGGATGGTGCCGTCTGCTTGGGCACATGATTCCTAACTGATACAAAGGAAAGATTTTGAATAAAATACTGGACGAGATAATTTACTCTGGGTGAACACTGAACGTAACTGAAAAGCAATACGATCTGCAAGAAAATAAAGCTATACGTGAAACGCACAGATTAAGCCTAAAGCATATACCCACGTCACCCAAAGGTGTGAAATAGCACGCTGAAGCGCCTATCTGCATCATTCGCCCGAAAACTAGCATGAGAGTGTCGACTACACAATAAGCTGGATAGCCCGTGAGAACTACAATGGAAGATAACAGAAGGCTGGCGCGCTTCGCCACTTATGAAAGAAGCCGGCACGGAACTGTTTTTATTCCAACACTGGACGATGTAACGACTGGCTTGAGAAAACGTTTTGCTGAAGAAAATATTAATCATTTAAAATTCAACATACTTTTGCCTTCACAACCACTGAAACAAGACGGTGATGATCTGGCGCATAAATTGAATCAGTGGTTAACTGAACTACCGTTGCCATTAAAAAGAGACAATAGGAGAGACTCTTCCATAAAAGCAAACGTACATAAACGCCCTTCCTGATTCTGTTATGCAAGCGTTGTCTGTCAGTCCTAGATGTGACTATCCTACTCTGCACACGCTGTACAAAATATTTGCTTGTTTATTTTCATCTATTGCTACAATTTCTCAACATTGCGGCGTACAAAGACATGGCTGAGGTCGACAATGGAGGAGGATCGACTTAATGGCTCAGCTCTGTTGAACAGTCAACCTGACATTGATTGACGATGTAATTAATTAATTTTCCAGGAAGAATAGGCGCATAGAATTCATCGTTTAAGAAAGCGAACCACAATTGTAACTTTTTTATTTCATAAGATGGTATTGTCTTGTATATGTGTATAATCAGTTTAAATAAAACTTTCTTAAACTCTGCATGTGACTTTATTATTTTTTATTACGGTAAAAGTATAGGTAGCTCAACTTATATTTAGCGCCGCCTCCTTGAGGTTCTTAGGTATCCGCGGTTGGGTAAGAGTGTGTAGGCTGCCCGCGAGGCGTGCCGGAATAATCCGCACGGCTGCTATAAACACTGTGTTCGGGTGGCGCAGTGGTTAACTCAACTGACTTGTAAGCAGGAGATCCCGGGTTCGAATCCCGACGTACATTTTCACTCGTTACCACTGCTTCCAGATGAAGTCCCGAAGCAGGTGATATCATTAGTTCATTCCCCTTTCTTTCCTTTCGCTCTCCTCCCCTCGCCCTTGAGTTTACGTAATTTATCAACATCGGAGGTGAGGTGATGGTATCATCTGGAGTGCCCCAGGGAAGTGTGGTAGGTCCGCTGTTGTTTTCTATCTACATAAATGATCTTTTGGATATGGTGAATAGCAATGTGCGGCTGTTTGCTGATGATGCTGTGGTGTACGGGAAGGTGTCGTCGTTGAGTGTCTGTAGGAGGATACAAGATGACTTGGACAGGATTTGTGATTGGTGTAAAGAACGGCAGCTAACTCTAAATATAGATAAATGTAAATTAATGCAGATGAATAGGAAAAAGAATCCCGTAATGTTTGAATACTCCATTAGTAGTGTAGCGCTTGACACAGTCACGTCGATTAAATATTTGGGCGTAACATAGCAGAGCGATATGAAGTGGGACAAACATGTAACGGCAGTTGTGGGGAAGGCGGACAGTCGTCTTGGTAGAATGTTGGGAAGATGTGTTCATCTGTAAAGGAGACCGCTTATAAAACACTAATACGACATATTCTTGAGTACTGCTCGTGCGTTTGGGATCCCTATCAGGTCAGATTGAGGGAGGACATAGAAGCAATTCAGAGGCGGGCTGCTAGATTTGTTACTGGTAGGTTTGATAATCACGCGAGTGTTACGGAAATGCTTCAGGAAGTCGGGTGGGAGTCTCTAGAGGAAAGGCGCTACTGAGAAAATTTAGAGAACCAGCATTTGAGGCTGACTACAGTACAATTTTACTGCCGCCAACTTAAATTTCGCGGAAAGACCACAACGATAAGATAAGAGAGATTAGGGCTCGTACAGAGGCATATAGGCAGTCATTTTTCCCTCGTTCTGTTTGGGAGTGGAACAGGGAGAGAAGATGCTAGTTGTGGTACGAGGTAACCTCCGCCACGCACCGTATGGTGGATTGCGGAGTATGTATGTAGATGTAGATGTAGATCCTCGGGAAACCCCGAAGAATTAAAATAAACAAACAAATAATACACCCTGTACGATTTGAAAACATTGTCATCAACGGTGCAGTACGCATGACATGTAGAGGGAAATGAAGGATTAGTTACTTCACCCACACAGAGAATCTCAGTGAAGGAGTCGAGTAATTTGTTGCAGTTAACAGTCTACGGGAGATAAATTCTGATGGCAACCAACTGGCACCGAGAGTTGCACGAATCTCGGCGGCTCGTCAGGCGTGGCGGCGCCCGTGAGGCGTCGCTGCTCGGCGGAAACAGCGCCGTATTAATCTCGGGCGGGGACACGGCGCCGGCGCCTGCGACGGGCGCCGTGCAGCAGCAGCGGTGAGGAGCGGGGCGGGGCGCCGCGGCGACAGGCGGGCAAATATTCCCAGGCGGCAGAAACTGGCGCTTCCGCGGGCCGGCGGCGCGCTTCCGCTGTGTGTATAGTAGTTAATAACCTGGCGGAAAGAGTGATTGATCAAAGTGACGCTGGTGAAAGCGGTGAGCGGGGGGTGAGGGGGGAGCGGGGGTGGGAGCGCAGGCAGTGAGAAGGAGAGGGCGTGGCACCGCGCGAGGCGTTCCCTCGGCAGAGCAGTAATAAGACGAGATCAAAGTGCTGAGTAATATTCTGGAGGGCGGCGGTGGCGGCGGCTGCCGGCGCGCTGATAGATATACTGTGACATCTGGATGCTCGCGTCGCGGGGCCGCTGTGTCCCAGTCCCAGGCGGCGCACTCATCTCTCAGCGGCGCGCCTCTGCTGGCGTGGCGGCTGCGTTGACGAATGCGTCCCGCCCCCCGCCCCCTCCTCCTCCCTCGCTCGTCGTCGTCACCACAGCGGCCACACGATGCCCGTATCACTGCACCGACTTCAACAACAGCCACACTATGTGCTGTGAGCAGTTTCCCCATTTAATAAGGAGCGCCACATGTTGTTGTTGTGGCCTTCAGTCCAGAGACTGGTTTGATGAGGCTCTCCATGCTAATCTATCCTGTGCAAGGTTCTTCATCTCCCAGTACCTACTGCAACCTAAATCCTTCAGAATCTGTTTAATGTATTCATCTCTTGGTCTCTTCTTCTAGTCAAGTTGTGCCACAAATTTCTCTTCTCCCCAATTCTATTCAATACCTCCTCATTACTTATGTGATTTACCCATCTAATCTTCAGCATTCTTCTGTAGCACCACATTTCTCTTCTTCTCTAAACTATTTATCGTCCACGTTTCACTTCCATACATGGCTACACTCCATACAAATACTTTCAGAAACGGCTTCCTAACACTTAAATCTATGCTCGATGTTAACAAATTTCTCTTCTTCAGAAATGCTTTCCTTGCCATTGCCAGACTACTCTACTTCGACCATCATCAGTTATTTTGCTCCCCAAATAGCAATACTCATTTACTATTTTAAGCGTCTATTCCCTAATCTAATTTCCGCAGCATCATCCGATTTAATTCGACTACATTCCACTATTCTCGTTTTGCTCCTTTCAAGACCATGTCAAACGCCACTTACAACTTTTTATTATTGCGGTCCTCAGTCCGAAGATCCGTTTTGATGATCCATGCTGTGTCACGTACACTCGACAATAAAAGCGATTCAGCTCAACATATTACGACGATGCGTAATGCCCGATGGCTGATACACACTGAATAGAATAACATTTTTAGTGATCTGAAGATGTTAATGAGGTGAAAATAGTAATCAATAAAGGAATTTTAGCCATCTATCCAATCTATCCACACATTATAACGTAACAGATAACGTCAAATAACAGTGTCAGCTTGACCTATGTTTCGGTCTGTATTCGTTACCATAGTCAAATATAGATCTCCACTCAATTTCCGGCCTGATTCAGCAACAGTAACCTAATGCAACCAATCCAAAGGGAGTTGTGAGTGGATGTTCGTGTGAATTAATGAGATGCAATGGTTAGCACACTAGACTCGCATTCGGGAGGTCGACGGCTCAAACCCGTGTCCGGCCATCCCGATTTCGGTTTTCCGTGATTTCCCAAAATCGCTTAAGGCAAATGCCGGAATGGTTCTTTTGAAAGAGCACGGCCGATTTCCTTTCCCATCCTTCCCCAATCTGAGCTTGTGCTTTGTCTCTCATGACCTCGTTGTCGATGAGACGTTGAACAGTGATCTCCTCCTCTTCCATAATTAATGATATCTGGTAATAAAGTATTTTTACATAAATAACGAACACAATTGGTCACTAACGTGTTCTGGTTGTACAAGTCAAAGGATATAGTCGTTTTAATTTCACTTGATTGTATCTCTCGCACGCGCCCACAAAGGTACGCAGGCCCCTAATGACACGCATTTTACACAAACATTATTTTCAAATTCACTAACTCGTGCAATTAGTTTATTAAAATGAAATATGATTTACATCCCATAGAACAAACAATAATTTTCGGAACTGAACTTATTTCTGTATCCAGGTGTAATCCTCCTTAGACAAGCCTGAACATTTTAGACCAATCTCTCTCCTGAACACCTGCTTCAAACTCTTGGAGAGACTCTTATATAATCGCATTGGGACGACTTTGAATGACAGAATCCCCATCGAGCACGCTGGTTTTCGACCACAACGTAACTGTTGCGACCAAGTACTGGCTTTAACAACACATATCGATAACGGTCATGGACGGAAACTTAAAACAGCTGTTGCATTTGTAGATTTAACCGCTGCATACGATACTGTGTGGAGGCATGGTCTTCTTAGCAAGATACTTGAGATTATCCCTTGCCAGACTTTGTACAAATTGCTAAGTGATATGCTCAGCAATAGAACCCTTGAAGTTCATCTAGAAGGAAAGAAGAGCCGAACCATTGTTTCAAACAAGGGCTTACCACAAGGTTCTGTATTGGCACCATTACTTTCCAATGTGTACATAAGCGACATACCAACAACAAATGCGCGGAAGTTCTGTTATGCAGATGACATGGCCCTGGCTGTGCAACATAAAAGTTTTGAACAGTGTGAAAACTCCCTTAACCAACACCTCAGAGTGATGGGTAAATATTTAAGATCTTGGAGCTTAATTCCTAACCCAATAAAGTCAGAAGTTACAGTGTTTCATTTAAACAACCAACAGGCAACCCGATCCCTTGACGTCACCTTTGCTGGTAGAAAGTTAAAGCATAACCCAAACCCAAAATACCTTGATATTAAATTGGACAGATCGCTTACATTCAAACCACACCTAATACATACTGCTGCTAAGATACGTACAAGAAATAATATTATTCAAAAGCTCGCCAATACTAGCTGCGGAGCTGATGTACATACTCTGAAGATTTCTTCTGTAGCGCTGGTATACTCTGTTGCGGAATATTGCAGCCCTGTTTGGCTTAACAGCAGCCCCACGTCTAAAGTGGATACTCAACTAAACAATACTATGTGAACCATAACTGGGACCATTAAATCCACCCAGCTATCTTGGCTTCCTGTTCTCTGCAGTATAGCTCCACCACATCTTAGGCGGCAAATCGCCTTAGTTAATGAATGGCGTAAAATCTCCTCCAAAACCGACCTTCCAATTCATCAGGACATTGCCCCAAATCTTTCCCGACTAAGATCTAGAAGACAACCATGGAGAACAGCTCAAAACCTTATGGCTATGTCTTACGATGCTATGGATTCGTGGAAAAATGAATGGTCTCAGACCGGACTATCCAAGAACTGCAATGAAATATCACCTGGTGGAAACCTACCTGGTACAGACCTGCCAAGAAGAACTTGGGTTATACTCAATAGACTCAGAACTGGTCATGGCAGAAGTGGCGAGATGCTCTGTAGATGGGGCATACGAGATTCATCACAGTGCGATTGTGGACATCCAGAGCAAACGATCCAGCACATCATTCAGGAATGCCCTAAACGTGCGTTTAAAGGATCCATTCGAGAACTTTATGCAGCCTCCCCTGTAGCCGTCGAGTGGATGGAAAACCTAGACATAGAACTTTAAAGAGACTCAATAGATTCCATGTATGTGATTGCTGAATGACCTTATAGCAACAAGTTCTAGATGATAATTTTATCTTATCTATGACAAGATACCTTACTGTAACAATCTGTGTACGCCTACTTTATCCTTAATTGAATGTCCATAAGACGAGACATTATTTATGTGTTATAATGTATGTTGATTTTATCTTTATCCGTCTGTATGTATTTAAACATGAAACCATTTGTACTTGAAAACCACATATGCTAAATAATAATAAATAAAATCCTCCTTAGAGTGACATAGCTCCCTGCATGTCTGTAGTGAACAAACGCGTATGTCAGAGGCGTTGGTTGCTCCTTGTAGGTCCTACACCTAAAGTCAGAAAATCTTCCATTTATTAGCGCCGCTTCTGTATGATGTGAATTCACGACGCACGACATTAAGGGGAGTTAGAACGGAATTTTTTTTTCACATTTTCGAATTTTTATCTCATTTTAAATTTTCAATTTTCCAAATAAAATGATATACATATTGCTTACAAACTCACATGGGAAGTATTTTATTTTATTCTTTAAAATATAATCTACACCAGTTGAAAATGTCAAAATTTTTACGTGCATTACTTCAACATCTAATCTAGCCTCTAAGCCTTATGGTGAGAATATTATCACAAAACTTGAATGTGTTGGTCATGTCCAGAAGAGGATAGGCACCAGGTTGACGAAGTAGGAAGAAAGTTTGAGAGACAAGAATCTTTCTGATGGTGAAACCATAAAAGGCAGGCTGACAGACAAAATGATTAATGAACTACAGCATTATTATGGAATGACCATTACAAATAATACTGTGGATTTGTTGAAAAGGAAGTAGGCAGCATGGGCTATCTTCTTCCACAGACTGTCATCTGATGAAAAACGAGGACACCATCTTTGCCCTCCTGGACTTGATCCATGGTGCAATTACCGCAATGCCCAGTACTCAAACAGTTCATACAGCCATAAACATTCCATCCAAGCAGCTGTCATGGATATCATGAAACCTATTTACAGAGACCTGGCGAGTCCTGAATTACTGAAGAAGCGTCTGCATACTCAGACTCAAAATCGCAATGAGTCGTTCAATAATCTTATATGGACTCGCTTACCAAGAAATGTTTTTGTTGGAATGAAGACACCAAAGTGAGGGTCAGTGATGCTGTTATTGTTTTTAATTATGGAAACATTGGTAGGGTGCAAGTGCTACAGGACATGAGAAGTAATACTGGAGCAAACTGCATCAGGGAACTTGAGCGGATGGACAAGGTTCGCATTGATAAACCAGAGTATGCAGCACAGTTGGCCACTATGGGGTCCAGAAAGAAGAAAATAAGAAAAAAGTTGGAAAAAGATCAAGATAACGATATACAGTATGGTGCAGGGTGCTTCGGAGTGACTAAAAATAAAAAATTAAGCACATATTGAGTTACAGTACTTTGAAGCTTTAGAAGCTGATACTGAAAATTTAAATTTTCTGTTGAATTTTTCCATAAATCTCAGAAACCACTTCGATTAGAGTATTCAAATTTTCAAGGAGTAATAACATACATATCCTGAATCCACTGAACTAAAAGAACATATTTTTATGTATAATTAAAATTATTTAGGATAACGTACCAAAAAAGTACACAAAATTTTAACCATGTAATTAAAATGTTTTATTTCCGAAACCAGTGGCTGAAATGCAATCACCGTAGTTTAGTAGACTCAGAACATACAATCTGATGTCCTGTACAAGTTTCATGTCAATGGCTACTGTGTTTCCTGAAATACAGGGAAGCAAATTCACTAAATTTAATATTGTCGGGATAGGGCGTTCCAATTCCCCTTAAGGGGTTCAGAGAACAGGTACAGTCAATGACTCTAAAGTCAGTATGTTACTCCACCCATTGAATAACTTACGGCGACTGCCATTACACATCAAAAAAATTTTAACTTCCTATTTCCTGATTGCACCAGTCCTGTTCGAGGTTGTAACGCTACAGCCGGTTTCCGGTATCTAGGGGACAACTCTTGTCACCTAGACAGATGCCCCAGTCCTTCCATAAGCCTCCGAAATGAGTTGCAGTCTCGGCCGACTAGGCTGGTTTCAGTGAGTGGAGCAGGTTTGGAGCTCACGAAATTAAGTCACCCAGCAGGTAATGAACTAAGTTATTTGCTGCAGTACAGAAAAGAGAGCATTCAAAAGTGCGTTTCTGTACGTGAGTGTGGATTTCTGCTTGCTTCATTTCCAGTACTCTAGGCGAGTGTTTCACACCAGCGAGTGTTTCCTCTCTCGATAGGGACAGGCTCAAATTAGGCTGAGGAGCCAAGGAAACAGCTGAACAATGGTTTTTAGTGAGCGAGACGGACTTTTCAATTAAAGCCAGTTATTATATCTGCGTCCGAAGGAGTGTCACTGTGGTCTTTCTGTATGAGGTTGTTCAATTAACTTCGCACTGTATTTCTGTGCTATTTTTATGGAGATTATTGGCGGAAGTTGTCAGTAGCCAGTATTACGTGGTGTTTGAACTCTTAGATATGTGCTATTGCAGTCCATCGGTTACCTCTCGGAATCTTCCAGAGAGTAGTTAGATGGCTACGGGGCTTTTAATTACTGACTTTGGGGTAGTGATAAGTGTAACCCTGTCCCGCGGGTCAAAGCCAGACGGACCATAACTACTGAGACTGCACTGATAGCGTAAGCGTGCATAAAACCAACTCGGGCCCGCCAATACAGGTTTTCGAATTAATCTGCGGGAGCACTGTGCTGTGTATCTTACCTCGCGCGCCACTCAGTGCTTGGATTCTCCCCGCCGAAGGCGACGCCACAGAATATCCGATGACTGCACGAATGGAACGTTTCATGTCTGAGTATAGCCTTTCCAGGAGTATACTGTTGACGAAATCTTCTCGGGCTTCCAGCCGGATGGGTGCGCTGAAATTCCGTGACGTTTCGACATCACTCCCATCATCTTCTGGTGAAGTGTTCGCTGAAAGATGACAAGAGTAACACTCACCGAAACGTCGCGGAATTTCAACCCAGCCACCTGAACGCAAGCCCGAGGAGATTTCGTCAGGAATGTTTCAGTTCGTCCAGTTGTGCTTCACTAAAATACGCAAGTCAAATAGCAATAAGGCCTTATTTACTGTGGTGTCACCGCCAGACACCACACTTGCTAGGTGGTAGCCTTTAAATCGGCCGCGGTCCGTTAGTATACGTCGGACCCGCGTGTCGCCACTATCAGTGATTGCAGACCGAGCGCCGCCACACGGCAGGTCTAGAGAGACTTCCTAGCACTCGACCCAGTTGTACAGCCGACTTTGCTAGCGATGGTTCACTGACAAATTACACTCTCAATTGCCGAGACAATAGTTAGCATAGCCTTCAGCTACGTCATTTGCTACGACCTAGCAAGGCGACATTACCAGTTACTATTGATGCTGTAATACATGTACCGTCAAGAGCGATGTTCACCAATTATGGATTAAAGTTATTCCAGAAGCTACGTACTTTTTTTGCTAGTATAATTACCTTGTCCTGTTCCAGACCTCACGCCAACCTGCGTGAGCTTAAACGCGTGCCTTTCGGCTTCCTCATAGTGGCTTGGATGTCTTGCCAATCCACAACATTTACCATCTCCGACTTCCCAGCCGAAGAACAGTTGTTTAGACTACATTGATTCCTTCCTCATATTATGTTCATTGACTTTACAATTTATTCGCAGTTGTAATCTTCATTTACGTCTTTAAATATAACAAAGTTCAGAGCTGTTATGCACGTTACAAATACTAAATTAACAACTTATATTGAATGCTCCATTCTGGTCCTTAGTTCAGGCTTGGTGCTAAAATTTAGCGGATTCCTAGCGAACAGAACGAGTCACCCTCCTTGATCCATAACGATACTCAGCATAGTCGAGTGTCCATCTCTTGTGAGTGCTCCCACTCCACACAGAGGCGTCAGATTTGCGTCCTGCAGCTAGAGAAATGGAAGGAAGATGAAGGTTTAACGTCCAGTCGACCACAAAGTCATTAGGGAAAGAGAAGATGTGCGCATTGAGGGGAATATAATAAAGGTGGATATTAGTTGTGTCTTCTAAAGAAAGATCTCCGCTTTTGTCTTGGGTTTAGGGAAACCACAGAACACATAAATCTGGACTATCGATGGGGATTTGAACCATCGTGCTGCCGAATGAGTATCCAGTGTACTAATCACTGCGCCACCTCGCTTGTTAGCAGGCTGCGATGAAAGCTGTATAGGACCCACCGACTCACACCGATGGTTTTATAAATTAACTTACGCAACCAATTCTTCCCAATTACTTTCTACAGCAATATCCCTCACTATCTGACAACTGGAGAGAACTATTAGTGCCAAATGTTGTAAGCCGATGGGGTTCACCTGTCTGTCACTTACCGTGGGATCTATTACCTTTCTGTCGTAAAGTGAAGCACTACTGCTACGCGAAGCTGATGGTGGGTTCTCATATCAAGAGCGAAGTGTAACGCACCAGACACCAGTAGTAGAGCAAATGTTGATCAACATGAGAAAAGGATTTTTAAGATATGGAAAGCACCGCGTACATGTGGGAGGGGGTTGTGTTTGCCATTACGTAACTATTCTGCATGTTTGATCTGTATCAGTAGTATTTGTTATATAAAACACAACAACAGAGAAAACCACTGGTGTTCGCGGTACTTGTACTTCCTTGGGGCATGCAGTGAATCTGCTTTCAGTATTCGATACAATGTAGGCTGCATTAACATGGACAGTACAACAGTGTATCTACGAGAACCTGATATGGTGTCAAGTGGAGATATGCGACTATATCCGCAACAGTTGATTATTATTCTAATATCGTAATTGCAGTCTGTTACACTTGTCTTAATAATGATTTCCCATTTCGTTCAAACATCGAATATCTTAAGAGCAGTTGTAGTAGAAAAGCTATCAAATGGTTCAAATTGCTCTGAGCACTATGGAACTTAACATCTGAGGTCATCAGTCCCCTAGAACTTAGAATTACTTAAACCTAACTAACCTAAGGACATTACACACATCCATTCCCAAGGCAGGATTCGAACCTGCGACTGTAGCGATCGCGCGGTTCCAGACTGAAGCGCCTAGAACCGCTCGGCCACACCTGCCGGCGAAAAGCTATCCTTCAGTTCTATGTGGTATATGCAGCTTCCACAAATCACTAATGTATATTTAATGTATCACCTTCCTTTCCTTTAATGTTTTCCCAACACCCATGATGTACTTCCTTACGATGCTGAGCTCCAGATGCAAGTTCTCATTCATTTCTTCTCAAATGAATGCCAGTGCATGTTAACAGTAGTTTTCTTTTGGCGAAGAATACCAAATACTTCCATTTTTGGTTGTTCTTCACAAGCATTTTCTGCTAAGTAGGCTGGACAAGTCTTGTGATTCATCATTAAAAAGATGACAGCAATGTCGCATCGAATAGAGTTGATATCCTTTCATATCGAATTTCAACCCTCTGCTGAACTCTCCTTGCCAATAAAAGAAAGGCAGTTGTATGCCTCGTCTCGCAGATATAGGTCCGCAGAAATCTGAGACAATCTAGAAACAGCGCAAACAATGTGAG
Organism: Schistocerca cancellata; assembly: GCF_023864275.1. Lineage (NCBI taxonomy): Eukaryota > Metazoa > Arthropoda > Insecta > Orthoptera > Acrididae > Schistocerca > Schistocerca cancellata. Next base: position 466,627,565 of record NC_064631.1, on the reverse strand, counting down.
CCAGCGTGTCATGTACCTTCTGCTCAAGTCAGTAGTTCGCACGACATTACTATGGCTGATGAGTTGAGCATTAAGAAATGATGTTAAATCGTTTCGCATCGATATATTTTGAGTAAGCTGACGGCGGTTCTCTGACTTGGCTCGCCGCGAGAGTGCACCCCTTCGGCCCGTTTGTGAGGGAACGCCACGCAAGAGCGAAAGGAAGAGTACTTGGGCAGTACAGAGGGACCATGATGATCATGATATTTGGTTTGTGGGGCGCTCAACTGTGCGTTTATTAACGCTTTTACAAATTCCCAATCTTTTCACAGTCCAGTATCGCTACTTTCCAGAATGATTATGAAATGATAAGGACAACACAAACACTCATTACCCAGGCGGAGACAACCACCAACCCTGCCGTAAACCGAACCCGGGGCCCCGTGATCCTGAGGCAGCAACGCTAGCCACTAGACGACGAGCTGCGGACACAGAGGGACCAGTCTGCTAGCAGCCAGTAATACGTGAAGGTGGTTCAGGAGAGTGATGTGAAAGGTAGCAGGTTTTCCTGTTTAGAGGTGGCTACGCTGCGGGCAACCAGATGTGAAGTCGCCCCTTATTTCGGCCCATCTCGAATGCTGTTGTGGAACATACAGTGAGGTGGGCCGAGGCATCCATTCTACCACGTAAGTACTTCAACGAGGTTTACCTACTGCGGGGCAGTGTGTCAGTTACCACCATTAGTTAACCTAAGTTCATGGTGAGCTCTTGTCTGCTTTATTGTGTAATATAATAACTGACATGGGCTAAAGCCGAGCGAACTCCTTAGATCTCGTACGAGTTCGGCAGCCCCATTATTTAAGTGTTTCTTTTATACAAACTTCAAGGGGAGTGCCTCCTGTAAATTGTATGTTTTTTGGCAGATTTAAATGTGCCGTATCTACTGCACAGCCTGGGTGGTATTTCACCATAAACGGCTTTTGGCAAGTGCTTAAATGTGCTCTGTTCCTTTAAAGGGGCCTTGCTGTAACTAATAATTCATGGCTGAGTTTATTTGGACAGTGCCGGGATGTTAAAGACCTAAAGAGCTCCATTATTTTCAATGATATATCACTTCTCAAAGTGCTGCTGTGCGAGTGGTTTTAGAGCTCTAAAACTTAACTGTTCTTGTTCTACCTGTGTAAATCTAGTGTGACGACCGGTGTGGAATGTAACTGCTACCTGGGCAAAAAATTTGAGCGAAGCCTTGGTGCGCCTGGCATAAAACCTGGGTTGCGTCATTGGAAATCTGTTTGTACTAAGTTTAAATCCATGGAACGGTGCCGTTTTTGTTATAATTATTGGCGCCTGTAAAAAAGGGTTTGATATTACATTGCTTAATTTGGTCTTCGATGCCTTTTGATGCTAAACTGTCTTATCACTGGCACCTTTTTAAATAAACTACTGATATTACGTTGTCTAATTTTGTATTTGGTGTTTCTGTAACTATCTCTTTATAGGTTTCTGTTAGGTGCTTTGCTAACAGCGACTTCTGATCTAGTTATTAACACCTCATTTAAATAATTATGATGTCAAATTTTATGCTTGAGTTTTTAACTAAGTTTTACTGTTAAATTGTTGCTGTAATCAGTGGGCTTTAAATTTCGGTTTGGGTGTCACACTGTCAACCCTTTTATTGGGGCCCTTTTCATATTTATAGCATTAAATGTATGGTAGACAGTTGATAATAATTTGCTTTTGCTTATTTGAATAATTAAATGTGATTAGTCTACCAGCGTGTGTCTTATGTAAATTGATTGTATTAAATAAAATTATGAAACTTTGGTTAAGAGTGGGCTCATTCCTTACTAGTTCTAAGATCCCCGCATCCTCTACCATGTCAGATGTGTTTATATCAACACTTCACATTTTCGTCAACGTTCAAGGGTTGTGTTGTTTAGTTGAAAATCTACTGTGTGTAGAAGAATTTCATAACGAATTCCAGTTAAAGTAGTGCTGACAACAAATTCCTGAAGAGGAACCAGTGATACAGCCCTACACTCATTACGCTTAAAATTATTGTTACAAACATTAAATAATTTAAGCAGTGCTCATAGGTGAAAAACACTGACACTCTTCCAACGTTACGTTACGCTTGGACAATTATTGGCGATCTTCCCTTGGCGTGGTCAAAGCTGGTCAACCAAATCTTGCACACTGCCCACACATGCGGGTCCCCTCACATCCGCGTTCAGTCTAGCACCGAGCTATTGGCACATCTGAAATCCCCACGTACCTACAGATTCGATAATAAGAAGAACGGGCCATATGAGGAACTGTAACGATACCCATTTTAAATTTTATCCTACGCCGTGCTCGTAACTATGCAACGCGGCGCACGAAGATTATGTAGATGACGTGTTTGTTATAATGGACGTACAGCAAGGTATAGCTACACAGATCCCGCAACTTCTTAACTGACATTCTTTCCAAAATCAACTTGACCAGAGAATGAGGTATGTCTCCAGTTCCTAGAAGTACTGCTTTAAAGAAGACCTAAAGAAGATAGTGTCTGTAGGGGAGCTACCGAAACCAACAAATATTTGGACGCTATTCTCAGCACCACCCAGCAAGAAATAAGCGGTGCACAACACACTGCTTCCGCATCTGTGAGAATAACAGCTTGGAAACGAAACTGAATTTCTTAAAGGAAACACTTATGGCAAACAGTTACGATTCTTGTGTTAATGACACTAACAGGAACGAGTGACGCATTCTCACTCAGCACTGCTACCGTTCGTTATTAGCCGCATAAGAAAAAATTTAGAAAAACTTGTATGAAAAAGACGTTCTTCAGTCAGAACAAGATAAGAATTTTTCCTACTTAAAAATACGCTCCTGATCACCTTTACACTGCGGGAGGCCATGAAGTGATAGTGGTTGTGGTTATTTGTATGCAGGCGAAACTGCTCAACGGATTAAAAAGCACAACGGGTGTAGATGTTTACAACAAACTGGCGAAATCTTTGGTAGCAAATATCAAGAAAACTGCAACCAGGATACAGATTTTAACAATGAACGAGCACTATCCAAAGTATGTAGAAGTTGAGGAAAAATCGGAGAAGGGCTTGAGATCATGAAGAACGAAAGAAATTTCATTAGAGATAAAAGCTATAGACTTCCAGCACTGTGGCTTCTGGCTTCAGAGAACTACATTCTCAGCCGTGAAAAGTATAAGAAACTACTAGGAAACCACCTGGGCAGCACGGTAGTTATATTTTGGTAGCCAGTCTCCTTCTGTTTCACAGTTATCGCTACCTAGCCATATTACCCCAGCACCATCTTTTTTGAATGGTCCCATACTCCGAGGAGCGTAGGGGGACGATGCGGGAGACCCGCACCGCCGTACTAAATGGCTCTGAGCACTATGGGACTGAACATCTGTGGTTATCAGTCCCCTAGAACTTAGAACTACTTAAACCTAACTAACCTAAGGACAGCACACAACACCCAGCCATCACGAGGCAGAGAAAATCCCTGACCCCGCCGGGAATCGAACCCGGGAACCCGGGCGTGGGAAGCGAGAACGCTACTGCACGACCACGAGATGCGGGCGCACCGCCGTGTTAGGCAAGGTCCTAGTGGAGGTGGTTTGCCATTGCCTTTCTCCGACCGTAATGGAGATGAATGATGTTGATGAAGACGACACAACAACACCCAGTCATTTCGAGGCAGAAAAAATCGCTGACCGCGCCGGGAATCAAACGCGGGACCCCGCGCGCGTGACAGCGAGAACGCTACCGCAAGACGACGAGCTGCTTTTTTGAATAAGTTTGGGCAAATACTTCATAAGTGAAGGGTACTATGGTTTTCGACGAGCTCAATCAGCCGAAGACATCAGCGTTCTACTCGCAGAGAGCTGTAAATTTCGAATAGTGAAGAAGTTTTAAATAAGAACGCGAGGCGCCAGATACACACCAAGTTGGAACTATTACGGGAATCGGCGAGATATCACGACTAATAAGGCTAATGAGAGGGGAACATCAATAGTGGGAGGTAAAAGTTGAGAATTTGGGTCTGATGGGAAGCGTGCTAGGGTAGTCCGTACGACTATGGTGACATCTGTATCCGGATGGGGTGGTCATGAGCGCATCTGCCTAGCAAGCAGGAGATCCGGGTTCAGATCATGGTCCAGCATACATGTTCAGCTTGCCTCATTCATAAAAATCAATGCCCAGAGGCAGCTAATGTTTATAATCACTTTGGATCTTAACTCAGAAGATGTTAGCTTCAGTGGTATACCTTCTCAGCCCTGATAATGTCGTGGCAACACTAACGCTTTCTGATGGCTGTTATAGAAATCACATGTCACTGAAACTCAACCATTTACATAGCCACTGGTGATGTACCAGCGTACGAGTAGTAAACCGCGTCTGCAAGTTGCCATGGTGTTTTGTCCGTCCCTATTAGCGCCTGCTCCGGCGGTCCTCTGGACGGACATTTACAGTAGCTCCCCGGGGCCCTCCCACAGTATCATGTGGCGGAGGCAGGGCCAGGCGGCCAACAGATGCCGTGTTGTGCCCCGACCCGCGCCTGCTGCTGCTGCTGCTGCTGCTGCCGCCCCCGCCCTCTCGGTAAACAAGTCTGTGTGTGGTGTGCGCGTGGCGCGCCGTGGGGCCCGAGCCGCAGCGGTTTTACGAGCGTCTGTCGCGGCCGCGGGTTGCGCGCCTCCGACCACTTCCATTATACGGAAAGATTCCCGACCTCATGCGGTCGGACATTTAAATCGTCGCGCTGTCAAGGCTGTTTTACGATTTCTCATAAATACTGCTTTGTCGCAAACACGGAATTACTCTAAGTGGTTTTAGTGGACTTTATTGTATTACAAAGCAATATCTCATCCCTTTACAGCGTATAAACTATTTCGGAAGGTGCGCGTGAGGACATGTAAGGTCAGTTCGTGGATTAATAAAATGCTCTACTTTATATCGAGATGGTCTAAATCCATTTGTTAATGTAACGCCGTTGACAAGGATGCATTCGTCTGATATATGCGATACTTACAAAGAAGAATCATGGTACTAACTGTACTTTGGTATCTTAATACCCTCTCACTATAGGCGTTCAAGAAACAATGAGCGATGACTCCGTAAATTCGGGCAGTTGGCCACATTATGCAAACGAATTCACATTTGGAGTAAAGTATTTGATGGCTGAGATCTTAAGTCCATTAATAGTACCTCGACTACATCGCTGCCATTCGAGTTACTTGTTTATCGTAATTAAGGACAAAATTTGAATACAAATCTTAGACACCTGCAGACTAGAATTTGGTTACCTCAGTAGACGGCTCTTGCTATCCGCCAGGTTAGCCGAGCACGTTAACGCGCTGCTTCCTGGACTCGGGTAGGCGCGCCGGCCCCAGATTGAATCCGCCCAGCGGATTAACGACGAGGGCTGGTGTGACGGCCAGCCTGGATGTGGTTTTTAGGCGGTTTTCCACATCCACCTAGGTGAATACCGGTCTGGTCCCCACGTCTCGCCTATGTTACACGGCTTGCAGACATCTGAACACTTTCGCCCTATTCCATGGATTACACTAGACACAGACAGTTGGGGTACACTACTTCCTTCCCGGGGGGTACGGGTTGGCGGCAGGAAGGGCATCCGGCCACCCCTTCAACTAATATTGCCACATCCAATTAACCGTGCCGACCCTGCGTATCCGCTGGAAAAACGGCACAAGCAAAAGATAGAAGAAGACAGCTCCTGCTATGATTCCCATGATATATGAAGCAGCGTATAAGCGACACTGCAAGAAGTGGTCTGAGTTCAGTTCATTCCCACATCTACTGAGCACGGTCTCCACCAGTAACACCTGACTACTAAGATTACTTCAACTCTTTGTGACATCGGAACGGATTCAGTTGAGAGACTTCCAGGTATTACATTCTTCTGTGCGGCCAAGAGAAAATCCTTGAGGAAAAGTACTCCTTCAGAAATGCATTACGTTTGTGGTCTCGTTTCCAGTGGTAGTTCTGTGAGTGCCTCACTTGTTAAGAAACCTCTTCCTAGATTTCAGTCGTTAAACCTGACAGCTAAACAGAGGACTCTTTTAGATCTTATTGCTATGATTTTTTATGCCTGCCACTTCGCGTCATATATGAGGAGCCATTCCAGCAAGACGATAGAACTTCTACAGCAGGGCGAGTTGTAATGATCTGGACCGTACCATTGATAGCGAAAACCATTGCTTTAGGACTTTCACTGGCTGTCATGGAATACAACAACGATCAGTCCGAGTGACCTCCCAGTAGACGAAATGCCGTACGTCAGATCAGGCAGAAAAAGGTAAGAGTTTCAAACCGTCTCCTCTCCCACCTGTCGCTCTTCAAAGTTCGCCCTTGACCTTTCCTTACATGTGACTGGTCGTACCAGATTCTTCAACCCATCAATCTAATTACTAGTTAGCTACTTCCATTGCTCTTGCATTACACCCTCCTTTCCCACGCTATAAAAGATACTAAATTTTCCAAGAACGTTGAATTCTAAAAGCATCCCACTTCTGAGTTAAATGTAGTTCTATAACTCTGCAAACTATGCATTCTGTTGAGTCGAAAATGTTTTGTCTTCAGGCTGGCTTTTGGCTCTTACAGAGTATTCTGCCAGCAGTGTTGTATGTATGGAATTAATGGACAGAGGGGCGTATGCAGCGAGGACTATACAATATTGCCCATTTGACAATATTCTTCCATAGTGCTGGCTGCTGGCTGCTGGCTCCAAGCTCAACGGATGTGGGCCACTTCCGTCAACAGTTTGACATTGTCTGCTGCCAAGTGGTTTTTTTTGGTGGCACGCATGACTTTGAATCCGCTTCCACTGTCCGTAAACCGAAACGCCTCAGATAGCAATGGGCACTTGAATGCTGCTCCTGGGCCAAAATTCTGTGTTTTCTGACGGATCCCTCTTCAAATCGACCAGTGGTGCCCAATGCCTGTTAGACAGTACGACGGTGACCCAGTATGGCAACCTGCGTAATTTAAAGTACAGTGGATCAAAATCAAATAAAATGGTTTGTGGTGACATTTGATACAATATATGGTCACGACCGTTACGTGTTCAAGACGAATTGAACAGCTGTCGCTATAGTAGGCGCAGGGAATATTAGAGCTTTACTAGCGTTGCTTTAAACAACATCACATGTAGTACTACAGCGGAACAACGTTAGGGCACATGTGGCGAACGTGCACCCTTTCTTCTCAGAACGCTGGGTAGCACCACTTTCGTGTCCTCCATATTAATCTATCCATCATCCACTGATCATGGCGTGCATGCGATTCGTCGTCAGCCTGCCCACGGTAGTCTTCGAGTAACAGCTGTTGATGATACCTCGAGAATATTTTCAATACATCATTGATTCCATCATATGTTGTTTAGAGACTCTGATCGCAGCAAATCAGGGCTCCACAGCATACTGGTTTCTCAAAATGTGAAATCACGAAAATCTGTGATTTTTATTATTGTTCATATGTACAGTGTTATTTACCTAACCTGTGGTACGAAGTTCATTTTAGTTAGTTACACATATCCGTTTTAGGTTTGATATTTTCATAAATGTTCGTGCTATACGATCATCCAAAATATCATTAGGTTCCTTGCGAAACTAGTGGTATCTCCCCATAAAACGTGTAAAAACTAACACACTAAAAGTAGAGGAGAAAATTTGAAAAAAAGCTTTTCGTCCATACGATCACAACCATCCTGTGGCCATAAAATATGGAACTTCCTTCAGCTAACAAATAAAAAAACTAATTTGTTAACCTGTGTTAATCATCGAAAATAGGACTCTCAATTTTCTAAAATTACTGAAAGTACCAATCGGGTCACCGTTGGCGCCAAATGTATGAGCATTATCAAACACATTCCCTAAACTCACCTGTGCAAATTGGTTGTGGACCTCCATCCCTTACAAGTTTTTCATCTTGTCCTCTTCCTCTCTCTTTGTAATCGGTTCATTCTGTGTGAACGCGGGTCACAGATTTTCAATATCTCTTCAGATTAACGCAACACCTTCACCTCCTAATAGTTCCGTACCATAGGCCCGCTGTCGAGTCTTTACTAGCACATCCCACTCTGCTTGCTTCTTGATGCATTCCCAGCATCCTTTCCAAAATGAATTGGAAATTGGGATCCCTCACTGACCGTGAAGCAATCCAAGTGATTCAATCACTCCGAAAATTATAACCTATCTTGCCTTTCCAAGTCAAAAAGAAAGACTCTGGCTCATCCAATCTACTCCAGCAGAAAAATTATGTACATGTCATTCGACGTTCCAGCCCGATCTGACGTCCATCTCTGTATCTGCATAGAAATACGATAACTCCTTCCCTTCCTCCGTCTCCCTCCCCCCCAAACCCCGAACCCCAAAATGAAAGGATGTCGAGTATATTTCTTCATCATTAGCCGAAAATCGAGAAAAATATCTCACGTCGTCAGCTATTCTTGATACTTCTTCTAATAATTTTTTCTTACACCATTAAAACAAGTTTTGCCGCCCGGAGTGGCCGAGCGGTTCTAGGCGCTGCAGTCTGGAACCGCGCGACCGCTACGGTCGTAGGTTCGAATCCTGCCTCGGGCATGGATATGTGTGATATCCTTAGGTTAGTTTGATTTAACTAGTTCTAAGTTCTAGTGGACTGATGACCTCAGAAGTTAAGTCCCATAGTGCTCAGAGCCATTTGAACCATTAAAACAATTTATGAATATATACTCATGTAACAATTTCATCTGAAAGAAAGGGAATGCAGGTGGCTCTTGGGGAAATACATCTCTGTAACCGAAGTTTATTCAGCTTCGAACAGGCAAGATTTGCACATTAAGGCTCCACATGTAACTAATAAATTTTCGACCCTTGATTAGTCTGTAGTGCCATCTGTTTGCTGTTCTTTTGCAGGTTCTTAAATTGTGGAAATATGCAGGATAGTCAGAAACAGTCTGAAAAGTTTATACGGTTTTTGCAGGGGAGGTTGCGCTGAGAAGCAGTTGCTAAGTCAAAATTTGATACGTTGCGCCGTTTCTGAGCTATTTAGCATTAAAGTTAGCCAATCAGGTCGTTGCACGCGCAAATAGAAACTCTAATTACCAGGCAAAATGTGCGTTTTTCGGAAGTATAACTTTAAACTAGGCAACCAAATTCTAGACACGTCTGGCGACACTGTCTCTGGCAGGGTGCTAGAATGTGCGCCCGCGACGGCCTGACAGGCTAACTTCAAAGCTAAATAACTCGAAAACAGCGCAACGCAGCAAATTTTATCCTTAACTATTGTTTCTCGGCACTACCTTCCTGCAGCGCGCTTAAAAGCTTTCCAGACTGCTTCTGACCACCCTGTACTTGATGACTGGAAGTAAGCAAAATATACATCATGAGTACGTTCAACCAAAAATTTAAAATTTGTTTATGAAAACTTTGTTAACAATACATATTTTGGCGACTGACCAAGTACGTATCGTCGTGATATTAAACTACTGTTACTTCTGACCGAGGATAAAAATTGTCAGTTACGGAAGAGATAAGACTGGACGTGCCATCGGCAGCTGATTTTGATGAAAAATGGGATTAATCAAAGGTAACATCGATGAAGAGTCTGATTTTTATTATTGTTCATATGTACAGTGATATTTACCTAACCTATGGTACAAAGTTCATTTTAGTTATACACATCCGTTTTAGGTTTGATATTTTCGTAAATGTTCGTGCTACACGAATATCCAAAATATCATTAGGTTCCTAGCGAATTCCAGTTTTACGGTACGTCCGAGATAACTGAGTGAATGTGGGTTTGCTCGTCTACGAAACTGAAGGCGCCTGCAACAACTTCAACCTCAAACCTCCTATGGTAACATGCAGGCGGAATACTGCAGCCACGGATAGGATCCAGCCACGTTGCACCTCGAGATTCAGTAATTTTACTTTTGATTTTAGAATGCAGTTGATTTCGGTCAAAAATGTATACTTTAGCGTAAATTAGTTTACATTAGAAATTCCTCTCTGCTGAATAATACTGATACGCATGAGCTGTTATTGCTATCCTTTTCACATACAGAGACATTTACTGAAGACATAAACGTGTTTATTGCTTGTTGATTGAAGTGATTAGTAATTAGAATAACTCTCTACTGCATCCAACAGCTTATATTTGAAAACACTGATGGTATAAGAGGCGATCAAAATGTTTCCGTTTCAGTGCGTTGCTGTAGCGTGTATGCAACGTAATCAGACAACGATGCGTGTATATAAGTACTGACATTTAGACGAAGGATTAGTGTGGCATTCGTGCCTTTTCGACGTGCGTGCAGTAAATGAGGAAAGCTGAATTATGGCCACGGTATTACCAACATGCTGTTATTCTTTTCTTGGCTGCCCAAGGGAAAATAACACTAGATGTCCATCGGAGAATGAACAATGTGTACGGGGCAGCATGTCTGTCGAAAAGCATCGTTTTGGAATGGTGTGCCGAGTTACATGCTGGGCGTTGCTGCGTCATCATAACGCACGTCCTCCTATTCCAAATGTCGTAACGTAGAAGTTACGCCAGCCCAAATGGAAGACACCTGACCTCGCGCCCTTTAATCCTGATCTCTCCACATGCGATTATCAAGCCTTTGGTCCTTTAAAAGAGGCGTTGAAGGGTCGATGATTCCTATCGGACGTTGATGTGTAGCAGACAGTTACGGACTGCTTCAAAAATCAGGACACAGTGCAATACCAAACGGGTATCTTCAACACGGTGGCATGTTTGCCTCAATGTTCACAGATATTTTGACTGATTGGCATACTGATTCCCGTTTATATTGCCTTCCAAAAGAAACTTTTTGATCCCGCCCTTTCCCAGGTGGTTATAATTAAACTGATGGTGTTTTGAGTGCTACAGTGTTGGCTGTGTACATAACAAGACACTGAAACATCGTAGATATGTTCATTATTCGGTGCAGTCGTGGTGTAAGCTGAAAGAAATAATGGTTCCACTTGCTGCCGCCAGGCGCTGTAAGCAGTCAGAATAATGCGTGGGTGCAGGAAAAGGGGAGGAACTATCAAACACATGATAACAGAGGGTCTGGCACGTTTATTAGGATATGGTCGTAAGTTACAAAATCTGCTCAATACAGTGTCCCGACTCAGCAACGTACTGCATCCGCAACAAAGCACAGTCGACAGTTGCTCGCTGCATAATTATTTTTTTTTTTTTTGTCATCAGTCTACTGACTGGTTTGATGCGGCCCGCCACGAATTCCTTTCCTGTGCTAACCTCTTCATCTCAGAGTAGCACTTGCAACCTACGTCTTCAATTATTTGCTTGACGTATTCCAATCTCTGTCTTCCTCTACGTTTTTGCCCTCTACAGCTTCCTCTAGTACCATGGAAGTCATTCCCTCATGTCTTAGCAGATGACCTATCATCCTGTCCCTTCTCCTTATCAGTGTTTTCCACATATTCCTTTCCTCGCCGATTCTGCGTAGAACCTCCTCATTCCTTACCTTATCAGTCCACCTAATTTTCAACATTCATCTATAGCACCACATCTCAAATGCTGCGATTCTCTTCTGTTCCGGTTTTCCCATAGTCCATGTTTCACTACCATACAATTCTGTACTCCAGACGTACATCCTCAGAAATTTCTTCCTCAGATTAAGGCCGGTATTTGATATTAGTAGACTTCTCTTGGCCAGAAATGCCTTCTTTGCAATAGCGAGTCTGCTTTTGATGTCCTCCTTGCTCCGTCCGTCATTGGTTATTTTACTGCCTAGGTAGCAGAATTCCTTAACTTCATTGACTTCGTGACCATCAATCCTGATGTTAAGTTTCTCGCTGTTCTCATTTCTACTACTTCTCATTACCTTCGTCTTTCTCCGATTTACTCTCAAACCATACTGTGTACTCATTAGACTGTTCATTCCGCTCAGCAGATCATTTAATTCTTCTTCACTTTCACTCAGGATAGCAATGTCATCAGCGAATCGTATCATTAATATCCTTTCACCTTGTATTTTAATTCCACTACTGAACCTTTCTTTTATTTCCATCATTGCTTCCTCGATGTACAGATTGAAGAGTAGGGGCGAAAGGCTACAGCTTTGTCTTACACCCTTCTTAAAACGAGCACTTCGTTCTTGATCGTTCACTCTTATTATTCCCTCTTGGTTGTTTTACATATTGTATATGAGCCGTCTCTCCCTATAGCTTACCCCTACTTTTTTCAGAATCTCGAACAGCTTGCACCATTTTATATTGTCGAACGCTTTTTCGAGGTCGACAAATCCTATGAAAGTGTCTTGATTTTTCTTTAGCCTTGCTTCCATAATTAGCCGTAACGTCAGAATTGCCTCTCTCTTCCCTTTACTTTTCCTAAAGCCAAACTGATCGTCACCTAGCGCATTCTCAACTTTCTTTTCCGTTCTTCTGTATATTATTCTTGTAAGCAGCTTCGATGCATGAGCTGTTAAGCTGATTGTGCGATAATTCTCGCACTTGTCAGCTCTTGCCGTCTTCGGAATTGTGTGGATGATGCTTTTCCGAAAGTCAGATGGTATATCACCAGACTCATATATTCTACACACCAACGTGAATAGTCGTTTTGTTGCCACTTCCCCCAATGATTTTAGAAATTCTGGTGGAATGTTATCTATCCCTTCTGCCTTATTTGACCGTAAGTCCTCCAAACCTCTTTTAAATTCCGATTCTAATACTGGATCCCCTATCTCTTCTAAATCGACTCCTGTTTCTTCTTCTATCACATCAGACAAATCTTCACCCTCATAGAGGCTTTCAATGTATTGTTTCCACCTGTCTGCTTTCTCCTCTGCATTTAACAGTGGAATTCCCGTTGCACTCTTAATGTTACCACCGTTGCTTTTAATGTCACCAAAGGTGTTTTGACTTTCCTGTATGCTGAGTCTGTCCTTCCAACAATCATATCTCTTTCGATGTCTTCACATTTTTCCTGCATCCATTTCGTCTTAGCTTCCCTGCACTTCCTATTTATTTAATTCCTCAGCGACTTGTATTTCTGTATTCCTGATTTTCCCGGAACATGTTTGTACTTCCTCCTTTCATCAATCAACTGAAGTATTTCTTCTGCTACCCATTCAGTGTAATAAGAGCGATTTATTGTACAGTGCTCTCCTTCAGATCAGGAAGAGTATGGACACATCCCTGATAGGCACGATCTTCCGGATATTCCCACAACCAGAAGTCACATGGATTTAGGTCGAGCGATCTGTAAGGTCACACATGTTGATATTGCCTAGAGATAGTGTAGTCGTTATCGAAGTTCCTCGCAGCAAATTTTTCACCTGGCAAGCTGTAGATTCATTTGAGTTCTACCAAAGCTGAAATCACGTGTTGCACAAATAGGTCCTTACAATGTACGGATGTCTCTGTACACCTAATAGGTCGGCGATGTGTCATTTCCTCTAAGAAAACGGACCGAGAATGAAGGAACGTGTGAAGCCACCCCTTGCCGACACAAGCAGAGTGCAGTAGATGTTTCTGCAAAACATGTGGCGAAGCAGAGCCACGTGTGCGACTGTTCTGTGCATTCACGGCACCATGAAGAGTAAAACGTGCCTCGTCCGTCCAAAGAATATTCCCCAGCCACATGTCATTCATTTCCATGCATGCCAAAAAACGGAGGGCAAAGTTACGGCATTATAGCCAATCTTAGAGCCGGCCACGGTGGCCGAGCGGTTCTATGCGCTTCAGTCAGGAACAGCGCGACTGCTACGGTCGCAGGTTCGAATCCTGCCTCGGGCATGGATGTGTGTGATGGCCTTAGGTTAGTTAGGTTTGAGTAGTTCTAAGTTCTAGGGGACTGATGACCTAAGATGTTAAGTCCCATAGTGCTCAGAACCGTTTGAACCAACCTATCTTAGAGCTTCACTTGATGCACATGTTGTATCTTTCAGGGATATCAGTGCAAAATGCGCAGCGAAATCTTTTGAGCTGTTGACCAGGAGAGAGACAATTCGACACAGCTAGAGTACTGCCTGCAGCATTTGATGCATGTGCTGCGCTATCCGCTATAACTACAGCCTCCCGGCCAATGACGCCAAACGCACATTTCCATTTCTTTTCCATCGCTGCAGTTCTGATAAAACAACTTGACCAATAGTGCATAGTCTTCCTTCTCAATAGCCCCATGGAAATGGGGCGCCTCCCTCTCCATCCTGCACTACCTAATTCATCTGTTTCTTCAGATTTTATCATCTTATTTCTTAGACCATTATTGACATGGGACGTCTTCACAGCTGTTTCTGTTTGCGATATTTCTGCAATGCAGCGTTGCTAATGCTGCCCTGTCCGCCCCGATAGCTGAGTGGTCAGCGTGACGGATTGCCGTCCTACGAGCCCGGGTTTGATTCCCGGCTGGGTCGGAGATTTTCTCCGCTCATGGGCTGGGTGTTGTGTTGTGTTCATCATCATTTCATCCCCATCCGGAGTGCTGCAAGGCGGCCGGACCTGCCCCACAAGAGGCCTCCCGGCCAGTGACGCCAAACGCAAATTTCCATTTTTTTTCCATCGCTGCCGTTCTGATAAAACAACTTGACCAGTAGTGCACAGTCTTCCTTCTCAATAACCTTTGCGTTTCCTATGGAACACTTCAACCTTACACCAACAGTTACATCACATATGAAATCAACATGTGTCACCAAGCAACAAACAGCACACTGACGTCAAAACTTGAAACATTTCATGTTCTGACCGCTTACAGTCTATATTTTCATCTGGTGGCAGAAAGTAGAAGTACCGGGTGCTTATAATTAAACTTTCCCTATTTAACATGGAAACTAATTACCGTACGAGTACCAAACTTAGCATTAATGTCAAGGACATGGGGAAGAGAAATAGTACAGAATAAGTTCAATCGAAATACTTTTAATGTGCTGCCACGGTACACCACAACATTAAAGACCGGTACCATCATTGCCACAAAAGCGTCTCAACAAGGCGCCCATCAGTGTCCAGAAGAACCTGAAAGCGCAGGATTACGTTCCGCTCAGCACAACGAAGCATGTCAGTAAGTATGGTGGCTACCTCTCTTGATAAGCTGCGCTTCAGATCAGCTCATGCGTGAATGTTCCTCTGCTATACCCTGGCCTGTCAGTGAGTGAGATCAGGTGATTGTGCCGGCCAGCCGATCGTTTCCAAATTTGTTTCGTAGAGTGGTGTGCAGTGGGGCCCCATCTTGCAAGAAAACTGTTGAGCTCAATGCATCTCCCTCCTGTAGGGCTCGTATGACATGCTGGCGAAGCATATCGCAGAAACGCTGGCCAGTCACACTACACATCTTTGGTCCTTGAGCAGCAACCTGTTAAAAAGAAAAAAAGAAATTGGGCTAATGATGAACGTAACATTGAAGGCACACCATACGGTGACACATTCATGATACAGAGGTGACTGGAAGTGAAGATCCCTACATTCGGCAATTTTTTATGTTCACCTGACCCGCCAGAGGAAAATGAGCTCCGTCTGCTCATAAGATGGTCCAGGCCCAGCCCTCGTCAACTTCAAAGTTGGGAAAAAGTTGAGAGTGAAGTCAACACGCCGTTGTGCGGCCTGTGGTGCAAGCTGATGCACGGTATGGATCTTGCAGGGATAACATTTGAGAATGGTTCGAAGGGCCTTCCGTACACTGGACCACAGGATGTTCAACTATCGTGACACAGCACGCGCACTTTTCATCATGTTCCGCACAGCAGGTGGAGAAAGAGGACTCTCCCGTAATCCTTTCAGCTGGCGATAAACTCGAAGCAAAGCTGCAGCATCCGCCAGTAATACCCTGCTTATTTTGTAGAAGCTCATGTTGACAGGTCAACAAGGTCACTGCGACTGGTCAGGTGTGTGAGACTGTGAATCACGATGACTGATCATGGTATATGTTGGACATAGTTGGACCTGGACGGTGGCGCTGTGACGCATGAAAATCATGCACACCATACTCTGAACATTAAAGCTACCAAGTTTGGTTCTCGTACGGCAATTAGTTTTCGTGTCATAACGTGTTAAACAGGGACAGTTTAATTATAACCACACCGTATTTTTTTTCAGCCTACTCCGGAAGTGCACCGATTAATGAAAATGCCTACGACGTTTCAGCGTCCTGCGATGAATACAGCCCACACTGCAACACTCGGACCACCGTCAGTTTAGTTATAGCCACCCTGTATGAAGACTCTACATTGGGCATACATAGTTGCAAAGTTAGCTGCAATTTCTGTATCATGTAACTCGGTTTGTATCGTTGTGAAATGAAACCGAACCGTACATATGCTGACTCGATTATGCGAATAAGCGTGATTCTTCCATACTGACTCGCGTGTTTCACGTGACGGAAGCTGACTGCACTGTGTCACATACAACACTGCCAATCGGCATTGCGAGTGACATATATTTTGTCTTCCGTTATTTACTACAATCCTAAGCTAATTTTCAGTATTTAAATGCGTTACGTAATTGTTTTGGAGAGACTCTTTTGTGTGTGGTTATCGTGTCTTGCTAACATATAGCAACCAGAGTCAATTGGAGTCTCAATTACAAAGAAAAGAACGATTATTGTCGAAAATTTAAGTTTAATGGGTATCTCTGCTCCTGCACGTATTACGATTCTGAGACTGATATTGTCACAACAGCTCTCGACAGTAGTATTTTAGAGTATTTTGCGTGACATTGACATGATCCCTATATTTCTTTACCCGAATTTCAGACGAAAACCACGTTCGGACATGTCCGAAAGAACAGATACGGTCTTCATATTAATGTCTATGGTTTGCCAATGACATCATAGCTCCGTCAGAAAAGCAAATGATTTGGAACAGCAGCTGAACGGAAAGGGTAGTATCTCTAGGAGACGCCATGAGATAATGGAAATGCCTTGTGGCTAGAGCCTCCCGTCGGGTAGACTGTTCGCCTGGTGCAAGTCTTTCGAGTTGACGCCACTTCGGCGACTTGCGTGTCGATGGGGATGAAATGATGATGAAAGACACACAACACGCAGTCATCACGAGGCAGAGAAAAATCCCTGGCCCCGCCGGGAATCGAACCCGGGACCCCGTGCGCGGGAAGCGAGAACGCTACCGCAAGACCACGAGCTGCGGACACGTCATGAGATGAAATCAACAAAAGTAAAGCAAGAGCACTGAAATGTCACCGAATTTAATTAAGCGATGCTGAGTAAACTAGACTAGGAAATGTTACAGAAAAAGAGGTAGATGAGTTTTGTTATTATTGAGCAGCTGAAGTTCTGACAATGGTAGAAATAGAAAGGATGTAGTATGCCGACAGGGAAAAAAAAAAAGTTCAAACGTGTGTGAAATTTCACAGGACTTAACTGCTAAGGTCATAAGTCCCTACGCTTACATACTACTTAACCTAAATTATCCTAAGGACAATACACACACACCCATGCCCGAGGGAGGACTCGAACCTCCACCGGGACCAATCGCACAGTCCATGACTTCAGCGCCCTAGACCACGCGGCTAACCCCGCGCGGCAGGGAAAAGCAAGAAAAGTGTCCCTGAAGAAGACTTGTTGACAATGAATGTAAATTTTTGTGAGAGGAAGTGTTTTCTGAAGGCAGTTGTCTGGAATCTAGCCCACTGTGCAAGCGAAAAGTTGGCGATAAGAAATTCAGACACGAAGAGAAAAGAAGTTTCTGAATCATAATCCTACAGAAAAATACTGTAGATTAGAGTAATAGATTCGGTAATTAATGAAGAGTGTAAGGTACCCCTTCTGTTCAAGCCACATTTTATTTTCTTATTTTCCAGTTTTACAATTTTGCATCGCCCCTGCAGATATCATGTAGCAGTCGGGAGTAAGACTTCAGTTTCCACACTGGCTGAAGGAGCCGGTGGACCACATGGCGTCGTCAGTGGATGATGGTGTGAGGCGCTGCGACTAGACATGAAACGCCCGTTATGTCAGCAGCGGAGATACGTAGTAAAGGAATAGTTATTCTGGAGCGAAGCAAGTAATCGTACTAAACAAATATATGCTAATAAGTCGTTGTTCCCAACACAGATCTCAGGAGAACCCTACAGGCCATAAGTACTTTCTTACAACAATATTACACCTACAGAAAACTATCATCGTAGTAAATAAATAATCTTCAAACTAACGAAAATGTACTAACGGCTATGAAATATCATGAGTGTGACTACGAGGTGCAGGCTGTGCGCCACAGTCGCCAGTAGCCGATAAGACGCCTTCCGATTTAGTTCCGTCATAAGAACATGCTCTCAGGCAATTGATACGTTTCAGTTAGTTACTAGTTGTGTCGATGTTATCAGTTAATGACGTTTAGTAAATCAGTACATCATAATGGCATCCCTTTTGATGATGGTTGGTTTGTGGGGCGCTCAACTGCGGTTTCTCAATCCAACTTTTTTCGCAGTCCAATTTAGCCACTGTCATGAATGATTGGGATGATGATGAAATGATGAGCACAACAGAAACAGCTAGTCCCGGGGCAGAGAAAATCCCCAACCAGGCCGGGAATCAAACCTGGGACCTCATAACCCAGAGATAGCAACGCTAGCCACTAGACCACGAACTCCGGACAGGTGTCCCTTTTGAAGGTTATTCCGAGTAATGTAGCTTTCCGCTTCATCACTTGCATTTTACAGAGGACACGACGGGGCAGATAGTGATTCTGCGAAGGATATAAAATTCAAGAGCTTCTCGGCAAAACAGGTAGGAAGAATCCTACACGACGACTCACTAAGATAATCCAGGGACGGATTGTCTTAATCTCCACAAGGCTAGGCTGGAAGAGCACGGCCATTCATTCTGTATGCCCCTTATACCATCCTCTACGGACTCACTGGCTAAACAGAGACTTTTTGGAGGTTAATACAGGTGGGAGGGGGTTTTGGAACTTTTTTATTTTTTTGAGTCATCCGTCTTCTGACTGGTTTGAGGCGGCTCGCCAACCTCTTCATCTGAGAGTAGCACTTGCAACCTCCGTCCGGTTCTAGACGCTACAGTCTGCAACCGCGCGACCGGTACAGTCGCAGGTTCGAATCCAGCCTCGGTCATGGATGTGTGTGATGTCCGTAGGTTAGTTAGGTTTAAGTAGTTCTCAGTTATAGGGGACTGATGACTTCAGAAGTTAAGTCCCATAGTGCTCAGAGCCATTTGAACCATTTGCAACCTCCGTCCTCAATTATTTGCTGAATATGTTAAAATCTCTGTCTTTCTCCACGGTTTTTACCGTCTACAGCTGGCTTTAGTACTATGAAATTTATTCCCTGATTGCTTAACAGATGTCCTATCATCCCGTCCCTTCTTCTCGCGAGCATTTTCCATACATTCCTTTCCTCGTCGATCCTGCGCAGCATCTCCTCATTCCTTACCGTATCAGTCCACCTAATGTTCAGCTCTCTTCTGGAACACCAAATCTCAAACGCTTCGATTCTCTTCTGTTCCCGTTTCCCACAGTCCATGTCTCACTCTGATGTTATGCTGTGCTTCAAAGGTTCATTGTCTGAAATTGCTTTTTCAAAGTAAGAGCTACGTTTGATACTAGTAGACTTCTCTTGGCCAGGAATGCCCTTTTCCTCGGTGCTAGTCGGCCTTTTTTGTTCTCAATGCTCCGTCCGTTTCGTGTTATTTTGCTGCCTAGGTAGCAGAATTCCTGAACTTTGTCTACTTTGGGATCACTAATTCCGATATTCCTCGCTTTTTTCTTCTCTGCTGATTCTCACTATCGAAGAATAACTGAGAAGAAAAGATATTTATGACACGAATGTCTAAAATAAGGTATCAAATAAAAGGACGCATCTTAAGACATGAAGTAACAATCGATTTGGTAATGGAGGGTTTTGCGGGTGTAAAATTAGACCAAGGCTTGACAATAGTAAACAGTTTCAAATGGTTGTGTGTTGTGGTTGTTGGGCAGAAATGAAGCGACTGTACATAAGAGCCTGTCGTTGGCAACAGTATTGGCTCTGAGCACTATGGGACTCAACTTCTAAGGTCATCAGTGCCCCAGAACTTAGAACTACTTAAACCTAACTAACCTAATGACATCACACACATCCATGCCCGGGGCAGGATTCGAACCTGCGACCGTAGCGGTCGCGCGGTTCCAGATTGTAGCGCCTTTAACCGCTTGGCCACCCCGGCCGGCGGCAACAGTATTAAACCATTCTCTGGCAGAATATCACAATCACCACCATCAGAAGTAACCTCAACGATACAACGTAGGGTTGCTTGTCTGCCACACACTGAGCTGAAACATTCATGAAATACCCCTAATATCGTGTGGGACCTCCTTTTGCCTGGTGTAGTGCAGCGACGACACTGAGATGAATAAAAGTCATGAGATAGCGATATGCAAACAGAGATGGCGGTAGTATCGCGTACACAAGGTATGAAAGGTCAGTGCATTGGCGGAGCTGTCATTTGTACTCAGGGGAATCGTGTGAAAAGGTTTCCGATCTGATTATGGGTGCACGACGAGAATTAACAGACTTTGAACGTGGGATGGTAGTTGCAGCTAGAAACATGGAACATTCCATTTCGAATATCGCTAAGGATTTAAATACTCTGAGGTAAAACATGTCTACGGTGCGTCGAGAATACCACATTTCAGGACATTATCTCCTCTCACCATGGACAACGCCGCGGCCGACGGTCTTTAATTACTGATCCAGAGGAGCGACGTTTGCGTAGAAATGTCAGTAATAACAGACAAGCAACAGTGTGTGAAACAACCACAGAATACAATGTGGGACGTCCGACGAACGTATCCGTTAAGATACTGCAACGAAATCTTGGTGTTAATGGGGTTAGGCACCAGACAACCAACGGGAGAGCCTTGCACAACATCCGATTGCAGCGTGATCTCTTCTATTAGATCCTACACGACTGGGAAATTGTGACCTGGTCAGATGAGTCCCCATTTCAGTTGTGTAAGAGGTGATGGTATGATTCGTGTGTGGTGGAAATCCCAAGTTGTCAACAAGGCACTGTGCACGCGGGTGACGTCTCCATAACGACGTGAGCGCTGTTTATGTAGAATAGAGTGGGTCCTCTCGATGATCGGCTACTTGGAGATCATATGTAGTCAGTCTCTGACTTCATGCTTCCAAATAACCATGGAATTTTTGTTGATGATAATGCCCCATGGCACCAGACTGCTTTGGAGAAAAGTCTTGACAGTTCGAGGGAATGATTTGGCCACTAAGATCGCCCAACATAAATCCCATCGAAAATTTATGGAGCATAACAGAGAGGTCAGTTCACGCACAAAATCCAGCACTGGCAGCACGTTTGCAATTACGACTATAGAGGCAGAGGTTGTTTTAGACGAGGATCAGTTTGGCTGCAGGAAATGTAATGTCCTACGCGTCTACGTCCAACTATTACTCCGCGTTCAAAGTCTATTAATTCCCGTCGTGCGGCCATTATCGCGTCGAACAGATTTTCACAAGAGTTGTCCGAGTGCAAATGACAGCTCCACCAATGTACTGCCCTTTTATACCTTCTGTACACAATACTACCGCCAAGGGCTCAATCTAAATATAGTAGAGGTCAGTGAAGTGAAGTGGGAAGATGACAAGGTTCAAAATGGCTCTGAGCACTATGGGACTTAACTTCTGAGGTCATCAGTCCCCTAAAACTTAGAGCTACTTAAACCTAACTAACCTAAGGACATCACACACATCCATGCTCGAGGCAGGATTCGAACCTGCGACCGTAGCGGTCGCGCGGTTCCAGACTGTAGCGCCTAGAACCGCTCGGCCACCCTGTCCGTCAGAAGACAAGGATTTCTGGTCAGATGAGTATAGGGTAATATCAGTGGCAGCAGAAAATGGTATAGCAGGAGTAGGGTTCGTTATGAATAGGAAGGTAGGGAAGAGAGCGTGTTACTGTGAACATTTCAGTGATAGGGCTATTTTTATCAGAATCTACAGCCATCCATCACCGACAACGATAGTTCAGGTATACATGTCGACGTCGCAGGCTGAAGATGAAGAGATAGAGAAAGTGTATGAGGATATTGAAAGGATTATACAGAGGGACTGGATTGCAGTTGTAGAGGAGAAGAAAAGGTTACAGGAGACTATGGGCTTGGGACAAGGAATGAGAGAGGAGAAAGACTAAGTGAGTTCTGCAACAAGTTTCAGGTAATAATAGCGAATACCCTGTTCACGAATCACAAGAGGAGGCGGGAAAAGGCCGGATGATACGGGAAGACTGCAGTTAGATTACATCATGGACAGACAGAGATTACGAAATCAGATACTGGATTGTAGGGCGTACCCAGGAGCAGATATACACTCAGCTCACAATATAATAATGATGAAGGGTAGGCTGAAGTTGAAGACGTTAGTAAGGAAGAATCAGTACGCAAAGAAATTGGATAAGGAAGCACTGAGGAATGACGAGATACTCTTGAAGTTCTTTAAGGCTATACATGCAGCAGTAAGGAATAGCTCAGTAGGCAGTACAGTTGATGAGGAATGGACACCTCTACAAAGGGCCATCACAGAAATTGGGAAGGCAAACATAGGTACAAAGGAGGTAAGCACGAAGAAACCATGGGTAACAGAAGAAATACTTCAGTGGATTGATAAAAGGAGGATTTAAAAAACTGTTCCGCGAAACTCAGGAATACAGAAATACAAGTCGATGAGGAATGAAATAAATAGGAAGTGCAAGGAAGCCGAGACGAATGGCTGCAGGAAAAACGTGGAGATATCGAAAAAGAAATGATTATCAGAAGGGCAAACTCAGCATACAGGAAAGTGAAAACAACCTTCGGTGACATTAAAAGCAAGGGTGCAACGGGAATTCCACTGTTAAATGCAGAGGAGAGAGCGGATAGGTGGAAAGAATACACTGAAAGCCTCTATGAGGGGGAAGATTTATCAGCTGTGATAGAAGAAGAAACAGGAGTCGATTTAGAACAGATAGGGGATCCAGTATTTGATTCATAATTTAAATGAGCTTTGGAGGACTTAAAATCAAATAAGGCAGAAGGGGTAGATAACATTCCATCAGAATTTCTAAAATCGTTGGAGAAGTGGCAACAAAACGACTATTCACGTTGGTGTGTAGAATGTATGAGTCTGGCGACATACCATCTGACTTTCGGAGAAACACATCATCCGCGCAATTCGGAAGACGGTAAGAGCTGACAAGTGCGAGAATTATCGCACAATCAGCTTAACAGCACATGCATCCAAGTTGCTTACAAGAATAATATACAGAAGAAAGGAAAATAAAATTGAGGATGCGCTGGATGACGATCAGTTTGGCCTTAGGAAAAGTATAAAGGAGCGGGAGAAGCAATTCTGACGTTGCGGTTAATAATGGAAGCAAGACTAAGAAAGCTCAAGACACATTGATACGATCTGTCAACCTGGAAAACGCGTTCGATAATGTAAAATAATGCAAGAAGTTCGAAATTCTGAAAAAACTAGTGGTAGGCTATAGGGCGAGACGGGTCATACACAATATGTACAACAGCCAAGAGAGAATAATAAGAGAGGACGACCAAGAACGAGGTGCTCGTACTGAAAAGTGCGTAAGACAAGGACGTAGCCTTTCGCCCCTACTGTTCAATCTGTACTTTGAGGAAACAGTGATGAGAATAAAAGAAAGGTTCAAGAGCGGAATTAAAATTCAAGGTTTAAGTATGTCAATGATACTATTCGCTGATGACATGCTTCCGTGAGTGAAAGCGAAGAAGAATTACAATATCTACTGAACGGAAGGTACAGTCTAATGAGTACACAATATGGACTGAGAGTAAATGGAAGAATGACGACGCTAATGAGAAGTAGTAGAAACGAGAACAGTGAGAAACTTTACCACAACTAGCATCTTCTGTCTCTGTTACACTCCCAAACAGAACGAGGGAAAAATGACTGCCTATATGCCTCTGTACGAGCTCTAATCTCTCTTATCTTATCTTTGTGGTCTTTCCGCGAAATGTAAGTTGGCGGCAGTAAAATTGTACTGTAGTCAGCCTCAAATGCTGGTTCTCTAAATTTCCTCAGTAGCGATTAACGAAAAAAACGTTCCTTTCCTCTAGAGACCCCAACCCTAGTTCCTGAAGCATTTCAGTAATAATCACTTGATGATCAAACCTACCAGTAACAAATCTAGCAGCCCGCCTCTGAATTGCTTCTATGTCGTTCCTCAATCCGACCCGATAGGGATCCCAAACGCTCGAGCAGTACTGAAGAATGGGTCGTATTAGTGTTTTATAAGCGGTCTCCTTCAGAGATGAACCACATCTTCCCAACATTCTACCAACCAACCGAACGCAACTGTGAACTTTCTCCACAAGTGCCATTACATGCTTGTCCGACTTCATGTCGCTCTGCAATGTTACGCCCAAATATTTAATTGACGTGACTGTCTCAAGTGCTACACTACTAATGGAGTATTCAAACGTCTTTTTCCTATTCATCTGCATTAATTTACATTTATCTACACTCCTGGAAATGGAAAAAAGAACACATTGACACCGGTGTGTCAGACCCACCATACTTGCTCCGGACACTGCGAGAGGGCTGTACAAGCAATGATCACACGCACGGCACAGCGGACACACCAGGAACCGCGGTGTTGGCCGTCGAATGGCGCTAGCTGCGCAGCATTTGTGCACCGCCGCCCGTCAGTGTCAGCCAGTTTGCCGTGGCATACGGAGCTCCATCGCAGTCTTTAACACTGGTAGCATGCCGCGACAGCGTGGACGTGAACCGTATGTGCAGTTGACGGACTTTGAGCGAGGGCGTATAGTGCGCATGCGGGAGGCCGGGTGGACGTACCGCCGAATTGCTCAACACGTGGGGCGTGAGGTCTCCACAGTACATCGATGTTGTCGCCAGTGGTCGGCGGAAGGTGCACGTGCCTGTCGTCGTGGGACCGGACCGCAGCGACGCACGGATGCACGCCAAGACCGTAGGATCCTACGCAGTGCCGTAGGGGACCGCACCGCCACTTCCCAGCAAATTAGGGACACTGTTGCTCCTGGGGTATCGGCGAGGACCATTCGCAACCGTCTCCATGAAGCTGGGCTACGGTCCCGCACACCGTTAGACCGTCTTCCGCTCACGCCCCAACATCGTGCAGCCCGCCTCCAGTGGTGTCGCGACAGGCGTGAATGGAGGGACGAATGGAGACGTGTCGTCTTCAGCGATGAGAGTCGCTTCTGCCTTGGTGCCAATGATGGTCGTATGCGTGTTTGGCGCCGTGCAGGTGAGCGCCACAAACAGGACTGCATACGACCGAGGCACACAGGGCCAACACCCGGCATCATGGTGTGGGGAGCGATCTCCTACACTGGCCGTACACCACTGGTGATCGTCGAGGGGACACTGAATAGTGCACGGTACATCCAAACCGTCATCGAACCCATCGTTCTACCACTCCTAGACCGGCAAGGGAGCTTGCTGTTCCAACAGGACAATGCACGTCCGCATGTATCCCGTGCCACCCAACGTGCTCTAGAAGGTGTAAGTCAACTACCCTGGCCAGCAAGATCTCCGGATCTGTCCCCCATTGAGCATGTTTGGGACTGGATGAAGCGTCGTCTCACGCGGTCTGCACGTCCAGCACGAACGCTGGTCCAACTGAGGCGCCAGGTGGAAATGGCATGGCAAGCCGTTCCACAGGACTACATCCAGCATCTCTACGATCGTCTGCATGGGAGAATAGCAGCCTGCATTGCTGCGAAAGGTGGATATACACTGTACTAGTGCCGACATTGTGCATGCTCTGTTGCCTGTGTCTATGTGCCTGTGGTTCTGTCAGTGTGATCATGTGATGTATCTGACCCCAGGAATGTGTCAATAAAGTTTCCCCTTCCTGGGACAATGAATTCACGGTGTTCTTATTTCAATTTCCAGGAGTGTATATTCAGAGTTAGCTGCCATTCTTTACACTAATCACAAATCCTGTCCAAGACATCTTGTATCCTCCTACAGTCACTCAACGCAAGTTCTGCGCAGAATCGGAGAAAAAAGGAAAATGTGAAAAACACTGATAAGGATGATAGGGCATCTGTTAAGAATTGAGGGAGCTGTAGAGGGCAAAAACTGTAGATGAAGACAAACATTGGAATATATCCAGCAAATAATTGAGGAAGTAGGTTGCAAGTGCTGCTCTGAGATGAAGAGGAGAGGAGTGCGTGGCGAGCCGCATCAAACCAGTCAGAAGACTGATGACTAAAAATAAAAAAAAAATCGCTAGCCTGTTATTTCCTTATTGTTAGGTTATGGTGTTCACCGTGCAACAACTCCCATTTACTTCAGTGTATGAGCTGGATGCACGATAGAAAACAAATCTCAGACAGATGTCACCGTTAGCACCGCTACGGGAAGGGTTGTGACGGAGGTGATGCACCGACGCATGAGCGAGGCGCGCGCCGCGGCAGCAGTGCTGCGGCGGCCGCGCGCTGAGTGATCGCCGCCGGCCCTAATGATGATTGCCCGCCCCCGGTTATTCGCGTACCCCGGGCCCGGGAGAAATGGGCCGGAAAGCCTAGATGGTATCGGGGGCCGGGGCAGGCCGGGCTGGGGGCTGCAGTATCGACGTCGCCTGCCCTGCTCGCCGGCGCCGCGGCGCCACCCTCAACGCAAACTCCGGTCGCCCCGCACCAGCGGGCAAGACGGACCCGCCGAGGCGCGTCGCGCCGCCAGAGCTTCCGGCACCGTGGCCTGTCTCGGCCACACCTCGGTCTCTGAACTGTAATGACCGACGATACGGCACTCCTGTTTCTCTTTGCCAGAAATGCCCTTTTTGCCAGCGCTAGTCGGCTTTTTATGTCCTCTTCGCACCACATTTCAAAGGCTTCGAACCTCTTCTGTTCCGGTTTTCACGCCCTGTCTTTGGGTACACATACATGAGAAATCGAGTTTCCATGAACACATAAGGCCAATAACAGACAAACAAAAACAAATACTGCTACAGTCAGGAACCGCGCGACCGCTACGGTCGCAGGTTCGAATCCTGCCTCGGGCATGGATTGTGTGTTGCCCTTCGGTTAGTTAGGTTTAAGTAGTTCTAAGTTCTATTGGACTGATGACCTCCGAAGTAAGTCCCATAGTGCTCAGAGCCATTTGAACCAAAAACAAATACTACATAAACTGGTGAGGTTAAATTCAAAACAGTACAGACTACCTCTACCAGTCATACAAACATACCACTGCGCGCTCTTCGAATCAGTACTCCGCAGCTAGTACGTGGGCACACAGACTTAACCTGGTCGCCAATAAAGAATCAGTCAGACAAGGGCAGAGAAGTAACCTACTTAGGCTATCTGGAGGATTCGCCACCACATCAGTGAATGCACTGTTTACGGGGCTCAGAATATTTCCCACAGATATCACGATCAAATGCAGAGCTGCAAGGTACTCGTTAAAGATGGGGAAACTAGATACGGTACACCCAACAACTGGAGTAACGACCAGACGACAAATCAGCTTAAAAGCTGGCGTTTGGATACATGGCAAGGTATGTGGAGTGAAAGTGATAAGGGATGTAGACTGCACGACTTCCTTCCTGGCATAAGAGAGCAATTCAGAATGAAACTTATCGATCCCAGCCGCGGTATGGTACATTTGTTAACCGGACACGGACCTTATCCCACTCACTCAAACCGCTTTAGTCTGAGATAGACACCTATATGCACACGTGGGAGAGAAGGTTCCCCAGAGCCGGCCTGAGTGGCCGAGCGGTTCTAGGCGCTACAGTCTGGAACCGCGCGACCGCTACGGTTGCAGGTTCGAATCCTGCCTCGGGCATGGATGTGTGTGTTGTCCTTCGGTTAGTTAGGTTTAAGTAGTTCTAAGTTCTCGGGGACTGATGACCTCCGAAGTTAAGTCCCATAGTGCTCAGAGCCATTTGAACCATTTTTTGGTTCCCCAGAACTCACTGTCTTCGTCTGCGGGGAATTGGCGGACAATAGACATACACCATACTTACACTACAGAGAAACAGACATACATATTTACCCAGCAATAAGAGACGAAGAACAATGGGAGCAACTGAATGCATCGAAAAACAGTATTTCAAAAACAACACATGAAGAGCAACTGTGGACACAACGTAACAGACATGCCTATATGCAACATGGCAACTGTCTTCAGAGGGTGAGCAGTGACACTCACAGTGACAGCGAAAACAGCGACACAGACGATGAACAGGAGGACGAAGACGAGATGTAACAGTGATTGAGCGTAAGGTGCTGGCGATCTAGCCAAGAACGCACCAAAAGTTATACACTGAAAAGCACCTAATGTTAATGGATAGGATTAGCAATTCTATTTGTCTATTACCAACCACATTTTTTCGTTGTGACTGGCCGTTAAAAGCTCGGAAAAACCGCCACTCACAACTGGTGATGGCATTAACAAATCTTTCCTCTATCCTGCCATCTTTTTATATTCTTCTTACAACAACAAAATTTTATTTACATTTAAACCTTAAATTATTGTTGTTTAAAAAAGTATTATTCTTTGTAAAATATTGTAGATGAAAACAAAGAAACTACGCAATATGACGAACGAAAATGTGAGATGGCGACCTGTTTTAAAACAAACAGGTCTATAATTTTCAACAAATAAATAAATAAATTTCCCACTCTTCATGTCTCACTACTATACACTGCTGTGTTCCAAACGGTCATTGAAAGAGTTTTCATCCTCAGATTAAGACCTATGTTTGATATCAACATATTTCTCTTGGCCAGGAATGCCCTTTTTGCCAGTGCTAGTCTGCTTTTTATGTCCTTGCTCCGTTCTGTTGCTACCTAGGCAGCAGAATTCCTTAACTTAATCTGTTTCTTGATCACTAATCATGTTAAATTTTTGGCTGATCGCATTTCTGCTACTTCTCATTAGTTCCCATTACTTACCAATACCTTTCAGACTTTGGGTACGGTCGAATCATTGGAATGACGGGACATGGGGGCACCATACCGACAGACCGTACACTGATGACTAGTTAATGACTGCAGAACGAGTGATAACGAAATGGACTCGTTACAACACTGTAATGAACAGCAGATATGGGTCACTCCAGAATGGTTACACCAAGAGAAGTTCAAATAGCCCTGATGGGTAGAATGATGGTTACTGCTGAAATCCAGGTAGATGTTACCAGCATAGTCTCACACCGTCATGAGCAGGTTACAGGAAGTTCGACTGATATGTGTAGCAGCCTTCACCGTTTTCTGCTGGCACTGTACCACAGACAACAGAGAATGACATGGCGAAGAGACAGAGTCAGCTAAGACACTGAGCGGAGTTCTATGCAACTGAGCTTCAAATCTTACTGACTTGTTTGTGGCCGTCCCCTATCGACGCCAGTCTGGTGAAAGTCACAGGAAGCAGCATTTCTCGAGACTGACACTTCTCCATCTCTGGGAATTATGAATATGACAACAGGACTGATACAGTGATTCAAGGCAGTCTGAGTGCCCGTCATTACATGCCAAGAATGCTAAATTCTGTTGTCATACCAAGTGGCATACGGCAGCAGCATAACGCAAGATCCTTTATTATAGATCTCATCACAAACAACTTAAGGTTCAAATGGCTCTGAGCACTATGCGACTTAACTTCTGAGATCATCAGTCGCCTAGAACTTAGAACTAATTAAACCTAAGTAACCTAAGGACATCACACACATCCATGCCCGAGGCAGGATTCGAACCTGCGAAAACGACTTAAGGACCGAACTTTTCTTTGCAGGTGATTTCCAAGAGTCAATGCAGTTTTTTAAATTCATGGCACACAAAGAGACTGATAATTTCTTATTACAACCAAGGCCGTGCACGGCTCGTGTTCAGGTCATTTATTGTTTGTCATCTTCAATTACGGCACTGCCGCCTCGTTTTCTTATTCCATTTACTGGCATCACTAACTTCCTGGTTTACTTTCCCGTGAGCGGTAGCAGCAGCGCGTATCGATAAGTGCACTGTGGTACCATCTCTGGAGCGTCCGATAGTATTTCCGGGTCGTAGCGTGTCTGCTGGTCAGTTGGAGACAGACCAGCAGTGCAGTAGACACGCAGAAACAGTGAAGTCGGGATCGTGGACAACCGGTGCTCGCCGACCGCTGGCGACTCACATGAACTATCAGGCGGAGGGAGGTTGGAGCGGGACGACCGTTAGTTGGTCGTTCGGTTGGTCGTCTCATCGGCCGACGTATATTTGGTCCTTTCAACATTTCCGGGCCTGGGCAGTTGGTCAGTTGGCATGGAGCAGCGCCGAAGACTCCGTGGCACGTGTCTGGCTGGGCCTGCTGGCTGCATCCGCGCGTGGTCGGAGTGTGAGGGGCTGTTCCCATTGCTACGAAGTCCGGAGACGAAAGTTGAGTTTTTACTTCATCTACCAGCTAGCCCCAACTGTTCACATTGTGTAGTTTGAATTTCGTTGTGGGTTGTTGGGACATTCTCGTGAGCAGCAATGTGTGTTTTCAAGTTGGCGAAATTCTAGCCTCCCTCCTGTGGAGTTTAACTTAACTCGAATATTTTTGAATTGAAGTGCAACCAGCGGAATCTTCTGCCTTGTGGTCGTTAACGTTCTGGTTACCCACCCTGAGTGTTGACGTAAATTCAAGCAGTATTATATTTTTCTCGTTGTGTTGTGGCTGACCAGCATGGTGTGTAGTTTGACAGCTGAATGTGTAATTCGTTGTGGGTGCGGATACCTTCTGCGTTGTTCTTTCAACTCCCTGTTGTGTGCTCGTCAGGTGGAGTGGAAGTTATCCTGTCGCTTGGTCTGTTGACTGTCTGTCGGTTGGGTCGCCGTCGGATAGAGAACTGTTGGGCCGACTGCCTGTGTCACCTAAGCGAGCTTTAGTTTTTGAATTCTAGGCCGACCCTAGGAAACTTGTGAGTGCCGTTTGATGTGCTGCCTTTTCTTATTTGTCCTTGTTGTTTGTTCATGTATGGCTTCTAGCCGATTTTAAATTAAAGTTGTTTTGCCCTTAAGGCGTGAGATTGTTTGGGCTTTCAGCCTGATTTAAAGAAATTTTAAGATAAGGCCTTCTGCTTTTCAATTCAAATTCCTGATTTTGAGTCTTAAGTTGTTGGCCTTCAGCCGATTTTAAATTAAATTATTTTTTGCCTTGAGGCGTGAGATTGAATGGCGCAATCAGTCGTGAATTAAGTTCTAAAATTAATGTTTGGCTTGGTCTGTTTTTAATCTTTTCTGTGCTCTTGTAATGTTTGTCAAATGAATAAAGTAGTACCTTCGAGTGCAACTGACAGCCACTCATTTTGGCCTCCTTTCAAGAAATTAAACTATCTGTCCTGTCCTGCGGGCGTAGCAGGGCATCTCACAACCATTTTCAATATTTTACCATCCTCTCGGTATCTGTGTCAACCAAACTAGCAAAGGATTATACAGACATCAACTAATATAAATCATCTGTATGTAGGGGCTACATAAAATAACTTTTACGAAATAATATTCATCACATATGGTAGCATTTACCGACACGGAAAACAATATAATTTGCGCCGTATCGACAGTATTGCGCATACAGGGAAAGGCAACTAGTGTATAAACACAAAAGTTGATGTAACCCATTAGGCCTCTCGAATACAATAGATTGTCATGTAGGTATGCTCGTGATACAGAGTAAGTAACAAGAACTATTGCCACGAAAAACGATAGAGATCTAACTGATGTTAATTTATACATTCATCATTCGCAACTATTACGAATTACAGATAATTACTTAACGCTATACATAATTACAAAACAAAAAGTGTTACAATAATTTGGCAACACTTGTAAAAGCGTAAAAATAAACAAAACTCAAAAGAGAAGTAGTACCACCTCAGAAGTACGTAAATACGCATATTTCTTTATGAATAAAGTCTGCTATACTATCTAAAACCAGATTGAAATACGAGAACTAGAAAAACAAACCAAATCATAATAACTGTAAAGTATGCATAATGGCTCTGAGCACTATGGGACTAAATTTCTGAGGTCGTCAGTCCCCTAGAACTTAGAACAACTTAAAACTAACTAACCTAAGGACATCACACACATCCATGCCCGAGGCAGGATTCGAACCTGCGACCGTGGCGGTCGCGCGGTTCCAGACTGTAGCGCCTAGAACCGCTCGGCAGAACCAAGCTATGCAGCAGACTGTAACATCATACTAATGCACAAAATGCACGTAAATTATTTATCTTAGGGTTATACTGCAAATATTAACACAAACCAATTACGTTTAGATATTCGAATCAACACAAGTGCGAAATAATTTACTGGAAGTAAGCCTGCTTATGCTAATGGTTCAAATGGCTCTGAGCACTATGAGACTTAACGTCTGAGGTCATCAGTCCCATAGAACTTAGAACAACTTAAAAATAACTAAACTAAGGCTAGCACACACATACATGCCCGAGGCAGGATTCGAACCTGCGACCGTGGCGGTCGCGCGGTTCCAGACTGAAGCGCCTAGAACCGCTCGGCCTTACGTTAATGGGAGAATCAGAAAAAGAATCAGCAAAAACTCTGCAGAATGACGGGGCACGATGCAAAACCAGATGTGAACAGATACTGGAAGCACCACAATGTCGAGTGTCAATTATTATATATCCGTCATTCACATTCAGATTTATCTTACTACCTCCGTACTCATAAAATTAAGTACACAGTAGTTCCATAACCTAATAAAATAATACAGCAAAATATCATAGCGAGGTGAATTAGTAACTACAAAAGAATAAAACTATGACTAGACACCATGATCGGTTGTTGTAAAAAAAGTCATCACAGGTCAGGAACCATTTAACATCGGAGAAGAACGTGCTAACGTGAAAAAACAACAACTGGAAAACCATAATTACAGTATTCAAACATAGGAGTTAACCACGAGAAATTACTCTTTGTCTTACAGAAGGCTGAATATCTTACATAAGAGTCAAATATTGTAGGGCGAACATTTTATGTCAAATACCAAGTACCGGACTTACAGCCGATAACAAGAATAAGTAAGCATGTCAAATTTGTGCCATTTGATATGACCACAAACATACAAATTTGTAGGAAACAGTGCACTAAAATAACGTCAGGAATTTTTAACCCATTAAAACAATATACGTACATGTGAGCAACACCTACGAAATTTTCTTTGGAAATCTATCAGAAAGTTAAGAAATATATAAAATAAATGACGTCGATTTTAACACAAAGAAATGGTTGTAAAAGTATGAAAATATTGGTTCAAAGCAGCATATCAAGCAACAGGGTGGAAACAACGTTAGTTAATTAATATTGAGGGCTACATTAAGAGTTGAACGTAACATGGGCCAAAGTCCTGCAGAAAGACTACAAATAATAACCGAGGACGACCATCTAACACAATAATAGTTTAGCATAACACAATTAAGTCCTACACAACACTTGAGACCTAAGCCAAGGACACAACACGCACCCAATGAATCTAGATTGAATCTTTGCATTTAACTTTTTATATTTTCTAGCTTACCATACACGTTCAGATATATACATTCTATTTCCCAACTAGTAGAATGCTACTCTTCTGTTTCTTGTTTAATATCTTTCTCGTGGTCATGTCCCCATTGGCTGTCCTAACCCGGAGATCTGGAATATTTTACCAGATGAGAGACCACAAAAAAGGTTAGTTATATATAGTTTGTAGTTGGCGTGTGAAGGATTGTGAAACGTGTGGCTGGCTGTGAAAAAGCTAAATGAAACGTTCCTGTTTCCTGTACGGTAAAATTAAAGCATTTGGCACAAAACTGTGTGAACAGGTGATAGTAAAGTGGAAACAACGTAAAGAATACAGAACGTAAACAACTGCGACATGCGTAACGGTGGACAAAAATGTTCTTCGTGTCTTATTACATAACGGGTTTGCACACAAATTCCAACAACTGGTTAATGTGCTCTGTATGGGGTGTGAAGGCCTCTGGCAGCAATACAAGCCTTACAACGACGGGGCAAACTGCGAATGATGCCGTCAGTCTCAGGGTTGACGCTTAACGCCCATTCTTCCTGCAGAGCTGCTCGCAGTCTTGGAGAGCAGTTGTTGAATGCTGACGTGATTCAAGCCGTTTCCCTGGTGAATCACAGACATGCTCTATGGAATTCAAATCGGGAGAGCGAGCAGGCCACGCCATGCGTGCAGTATCTTCCGTTTCCAAGAAAACATCAACCCCCTGTGCCCTATTAGGTCGAGCACTGGTTCCAAGATCTCCTCTGATACCCGACAACAGCTAAATCTTGCCGATTCAACCTTACGATTTCAGGAAGAGGGGTTCGATTGGTGAACGCAATCCCAAACCACACGATTAGGGATCCTCTTCGATATCGGTCTCTTTCCACAAGATTTGGGTCTCGTAATCGTGTTCAAAGTTCTCTGCAGATGCGAATTTATCGAGAATCAACCACAGACTAAATCGGGAATCATCTTGCAAACAACATTGGCCCACACTTCTACCGTCTAGGTGGCAATGACTCTATTCTAGACGTGCCCGTTCATGAAGACGCGTCAGACGTAGACATACAGCAGGTCTCAGACAATAAAGGCCACTCCGCCAAAGCCTTCTGCGCGCCGTTTGTCTAGATACAACACGTCCAGTCTGATGTCAGTTGCCGTGCAGTACTAAGGCGGTACCGTCGTACCCTTACAGCAAAGTAATGGTGCTCTCTTCTGAAGTCACACGTGGTCGGCTCTGCCCTGGTCTTCGGGATACAGTTCCGGTCTCTATGAACTGTCGCCACTTCCGAGAAGCAAGAGAACGATTCACACTAAGCCATCGGCCTACATCAGTTTGCGACTGTCGTCCTTCCGTTCTATGGCCCTCCATCGCAGAGAGTCTGATAGGCGTCATCTCTGTGCCATACTGTACCGTCTGTGACACTGTACGCAGTGACTGTGGATGTGGGGCTACCCGACAAACACTGCCTCGTTTCGTAGGTTCCCTGACGTGATCGCTGGCATGGGTGTCCGTTGACCAGAATGGCATCTTCCGTGCAGAACACAATTGTAAGGATATCTGTTGGCAGTTTCTATGATTATATCTTGAATTAAGAACAGGACGGGGAAATAGCGGTTTGTTGCTTTAATTTTGGACACCAGCGTATGATTTTAGTATCAACTTGAATAAATTAAACGTCTGAATAATATTTTCAATGCAGCAGCTCGACCATCTCATTCAAAAGCAAATAAGAAGATAAGCATCATTATAACAATCCTGTCTGACAATATATTACTGCTCCTTTTGGGGGAAGCATAGTTGACAGTTGTCTTTTAGATCTTCATCATTGTCGATGGTATCATTGGTCCCTTCAGCACCTTTAAAATAAATCACTTAAATCCTCAGCAAAAGCATGAGACATTTTGTCCCATCATGAGTCAAGCTTTAGTAATGCTTAGGATGGCGCCTGGAAAGCTGAGGCGAGAAAATTTTACATCGAAACATCTATGTCCATGAAAACTGACATTATCATGCAAAATGGAACATTCTAAAGTTGACGGTTCATGGTGCGTGATTTACTCATGAACAACATTAACTAGAATCACTATGGATTCCAAAAAGTTTTATATTTGTTTAATCACCCATGAAATTCAAGGAGGAGAAACGATAGTTTAGGACACTTGTAACTGGATTCACACAGAAAAAACGAAAGCTAGGGAAAAATTAGGCCATCACAGTACACAAGCAATTATGGCAAAGAAATTCGTGCCGACTGACCTCATGTTGGCAATAAATGTAACAACCACTAATAAGGATGTAATAAGTGATTCGAAAATATCCACAAGCAAAATAGAAACAAATGCCCCACGTGGTTGAGTAATTCTACAAAGGCAGCAAGCACGCGAGTTATCATATACTGTTGAAAATTGAGTAGGTAACCAAACACGTTCGAAAAAGATTGATAGAAATGCGCTGGTGCCGATGAAATACTGAACAGTAAAAGCTGAAAACTCGACTTGCTCATACTAATACAAAGTTCATAAAAACAAAGCAAATTTCAGAAACATAGGAAATTCAAGATTAATTTTGCACGGAAAAGCAATTTAAAGGCAGATTACGTATTGTACGGAAAAATTAAGGCTGTAAACAGGAAAGATATGAAGCTGAAGAACCGTTGATCGAAATACAAACATGTGAGAGCAGTTGGACAAAGCACACGGATAGAGGATAAAAAGAACTCGAATAAATGTTGGACAACGACAAGAAGTAGAATTAAATGCAAACGAAGACTCACTAGAGAAGGAAACAGTCTAACATAAAGAAAGAATCTTATGATAGGTTATACACTCACATCTCAGAAAGTTCTAGTGGAACAAAACAATCCTTGAATAAATAAATAAATCATGAGAATTGTATCATTCTCTACTCTAAACAAACCATGGAACATGATCCTGAAAATAAAGTTGCTAAGGAAAATGATTAATGAGACTTACACAACCTCGTTACGGTTCTATGTTAACAAGCACGCGCTTAAGCGACGATGTTTACTCATCTAATCCCAGCAGCACAGTGGCCTTACACGCTTACTGACCAACGAAGCACCCAGGTAAACGGAACACACCGTCACCGACGTTAACAGTCGAATGACTTTCGCAGAGAGGACAAGTCTCTTTTCCTTCGTGGAGCTACTCAGTGTTTGCGATGTTGCCACCACAGCAGACGGAAAACGCTGCACTACTAACTACCTTGGAAATACAAAGCAGACATACACATGCAGTACTGTTTCATGCAAGTGGGAAGGGAAAGGAAAGATCATAGGAATATAAGATACAAGAAATACAAAACAGAGGTTGGGTTTGGTGGGAAACAATGGATAACTTTTATAATACATTGTTTGTTGTTGTGGTCTTCAGTCCTGAGACTGGTTTGATGCAGCTCTCCATGCTACTCTATCCTGTGCAAGCTTCTTCATCTCCCAGTACTTACTGCAACCTACATCCTTCTGAATCTGCTTAGTGTATTCATCTCTTGGTCTCCCTCTACGATTTTTACCCTCCACGCTGCCCTCCAATACTAAACTGGTGATCCCCTGATGCCTCAGAACATGTCTTACCAACCGGTCCCTTCTTCTTGTCAAGTTGTGCCACAAACGCCTCTTCTCCCCAATTCTATTCAATACATACATAAACGTGTTTTAAACTGACGCAGAAAATATGTCGTTTGCATCATAACGTTAACTATGTTTGAAATAATATATTCCACTCCTAAATCTTTTTCCGGGTCAAGTTAAGAAGCGAACTGAAAATCTGAGGTGCCAATATGAGACGCAATAACAAGGTAAACCAATCAAAGTCTTATGAAACGGTTCTTACAAAAACTTTTCAAATACGATGAGAGTTTTTTAATTACAGACCACATGTACTGTTGATATATGTCGGTAATGCAAAGCGCCGCTACCTTCCGCGTTCTCATGCAGTTGTTCATTGCTGATTCTTCCTCCTTTTAGAGGACGTTCCCCATCCCAAAGACATGAGGGTGCCCTAAAACTCTGTCCACTGCTCCGTCCTCTTTGACAAGGCTGTTGGCACAATGAGGATGATTGCTTATGCCGGAAGTCTATGACTATAGCTGCCGACGATTTTTATTCAGATTTTAAGCAGCGGTTGGGACTGATCCCAGGACTCAGTATGTTTTGATTACAAATTAAAAACACTATCCCTAGATCACTGTTATTGAGCACTGTGCTGAGAGCTTTTTACGTTACGTAATACCTTCTTTGCAAGAGAGTGTACCAAAACATTATTTCACACTACTGGTTGCTGGAAATGTGTTGTGCTATCGTTAAGAGGTTGCTCTAGTCTTCGGGAAGATGGAGGCACTAATCCAATCCTACCTATGCACCTTGGTTTAGGTTTCCCGCAGTTTCCGGTGATTTCCCTTAATTACATCAAGAAAATTCTGAGATCATCCTTAATGAAAGGCTGTGACCAAATATCTGTCCTATGCTTGTCAAACTAGCCCAGTTAGTTCCAAAATATTGTATATATGAGTTACGTTATTTTGTTTTGAAACTGTAATAGCACGTTGTAACGTTGATGCAGTAAGTTGTTCTGCAAGAGGTGCTGATATTCAAGACAATAAAAGCAGGTTAAAAGCTGTGAGCTATCTGGGGAAGTTAACCTTGCATTACTGAGCAACTGTTTCACCAGGTATCCAGTCTAGCTTACCAAATTACCAATCTGACTAACATTAATTATAATCTTTTAATAGTCATCTTACAACAACCGGTGATTTTATATATACACTCCTGGAAATGGAAAAAAGAACACATTGACACCGGTGTGTCAGACCCACCATACTTGCTCTGGACACTGCGAGAGGGCTGTACAAGCAATGATCACACGCACGGCACAGCGGACACACCAGGAACCGCGGTGTTGGCCGTCGAATGGCGCTAGCTGCGCAGCATTTGTGCACCGCCGCCGTCAGTGTCAGCCGGTTTGCCGTGGCATACGGAGCTCCATCGCAGTCTTTAACACTGGTAGCATGCCGCGACAGCGTGGACGTGAACCGTATGTGCAGTTGACGGACTTTGAGCGAGGGCGTATAGTGGGCATGCGGGAGGCCGGGTGGACGTACCGCCGAATTGCTCAACACGTGGGGCGTGAGGTCTCCACAGTACATCGATGTTGTCGCCAGTGGTCGGCGGAAGGTGCACGTGCCCGTCGACCTGGGACCGGACCGCAGCGACGCACGGATGCACGCCAAGACCGTAGGATCCTACGCAGTGCCGCACCGCCACTTCCCAGCAAATTAGGGACACTGTTGCTCCTGGGGTATCGGCGAGGACCATTCGCAACCGTCTCCATGAAGCTGGGCTACGGTCCCGCACACCGTTAGGCCGTCTTCCGCTCACGCCCCAACATCGTGCAGCCCGCCTCCAGTGGTGTCGCGACAGGCGTGAATGGAGGGACGAATGGAGACGTGTCGTCTTCAGCGATGAGAGTCGCTTCTGCCTTGGTGCCAATGATGGTTGTATGCGTGTTTGGTGCCGTGCAGGTGAGCGCCACAATCAGGACTGCATACGACCGAGGCACACAGGGCCAACACCTGGCATCATGGTGTGGGGAGCGATCTCCTACACTGGCCGTACACCACTGGTGATCGTCGAGGGGACACTGAATAGTGCACGGTACATCCAAACCGTCATCGAACCCATCGTTCTACCATTCCTAGACCGGCAAGGGAACTTGCTGTTCCAACAGGACAATGCACGTCCGCATGTATCCCGTGCCACCCAACGTGCTCTAGAAGGTGTAAGTCAACTACCCTGGCCAGCAAGATCTCCGGATCTGTCCCCCATTGAGCATGTTTGGGACTGGATGAAGCGTCGTCTCACGCGGTCTGCACGTCCAGCACGAACGCTGGTCCAACTGAGGCGCCAGGTGGAAATGGCATGGCAAGCCGTTCCACAGGACTACATCCAGCATTTCTACGATCGTCTCCATGGGAGAATAGCAGCCTGCATTGCTGCGAAAGGTGGATATACACTGTACTAGTGCCGACATTGTGCATGCTCTGTTGCCTGTGTCTATGTGCCTGTGGTTCTGTCAGTGTGATCATGTGATGTATCTGACCCCAGGAATCTGTCAATAAAGTTTCCCCTTCCTGGGACAATGAATTCACGGTGTTCTTATTTCAATTTCCAGGAGTGTATATATTAAAGATAATTTAAATAAAAAGAGATAAATCAATTTATATTTGGACATTTATTTTAACATTGATCATTGTTCCGTTAAACTTTCAGCATATTAAATTTGATTCAAAACTAAAGTGGTGCCTTATCTAGGATTGTGAAAATGTGAGTTTGTCATGTTACGGAACACATCAAATATGGAGCCAAGATTGGGAGACTGCATACAGCACTGCATTCATAAACGAACACACGAAGAACGTTGAAACATATGCAAGAGGAAATTAACCACAACCAACCGATTCAATTTTCACCCAAAGAAGTCGTTCGTAGCGGAATCCTGTCCGTCACGAAATTACCACACACTGGTATACTAAATTCATACTAACTCTCTGTGAAATCTGCCCGAAAAGAATAGCTGAGGGCTACTTTGATGATTACACCACATGCTTCACGTGGTCAACTTGGTTTACACAGAGTGTAACTCCACAATAATTTTGATAATTAAAATAAATTAGATCGAAAAGCAATTTACAAAAGAAAAACCTCGAACTGGTTACTATCGTCTTGCTATTAACCTGATGGGTCAAACAATTGTATAAGCACGTGGTACTGGTCTCACAAAGTACACCCCAAGTGGGTTGAACATTAAGAAAAGTTGCTATATTGAAAAATATTGTCAAGACGAGACGTTATGATCTCACGCACATTCGCATTTAAGACTGATGATCTTAGAGTTACTGATCAACACGTGGTTCCACTTTACTCACAAAGTAGTGACAAAGGAACTACTGGGAGCTATTCTGAACTTCACACTCGAAATACACTGCGTTGCAATTTAAGATAACATTAGATATTTTAGATCTAAACCTGAAATAAAAGTGATTAAATTTTCAGTTAGACTGAACTTTAGAAATCCATTGTCCTACGGACTTAGCAGAGACGCGCTTAGCCGGAGATCTTACCACTTCAGACGCTCACCGCGGACAGACTGCCATGGGCCCCTACAGAGGGTGCTTCACAGATACAAACGGAAGTGACCAGAGAGGCAGCTTCCTATACCAACATGACAAGGGACGGACGGACCATACGAAGAATAGAAACCTCTTTGCTTTTAGAAAGCGTAGCTATCTGTTGCGACGTTGGTCCTACTGTTCTCTAGCAGACAGGCTTGTCTGCCACCATCAAACATGCAACTAGAAATACATTTGCTCATACTTCCTTTCACACAGAAGGGAAGGGGGATGACAGTATCTTATCATATACAGTATATAAAAGAAAGCGTATGTAGGTTCCATACGAGACTGTGTGACATGAATTATATATAAACTGTGTTTTAAAGTGTAGTAGTGTGACAGATCGTTCTTGATTATGTGTAAAAGTAACACGTTCGACTGCTCATTCCCCTCCCAGATAGTCAGAAACACCACAGTAAATTTAGAAGTGGAATGTATGCTGTAAATGACAACAGTTTTAAAAAATTAACATGAAAGGAATCCAACAGAGGCCTTTCAACGTATGTTCATGTAAATATCATGTCATACGGTATCTGCAGAATGTTAAACGCGGACATTTACGCGATATATGTGCAAGTTATTGGTTTCGTGGGGCTATCGGAAACTTCCCCCCCCCCCCCCCCCCCCCCCCATGAACCATGGACCTTGCCGTTGGTGGGGAGGCTTGCGTGCCTCAGCGATACAGATAGCCGTACCGTAGGTACAACCACAACGGAGGGGTATCTGTTGAGAGGCCAGACAAACGTGTGGTTCCTGAAGAGGGGCAGCAGCCTTTTCAGTAGTTGCAAGGGAACAGTCTGGATGATTGACTGATCGGGCCTTGTAACAATAACCAAAACGGCCTTGCTGTGCTGGTACTGCGAACGGCTGAAAGCAAGAGGAAACTACGGCCGTAATTTTTCCCGAGGGCATGCAGCTTTACTGTATGATTAAATGATGATGGCGTCCTCTTGGGTAAAATATTCCGGAGGTAAAATAGTCCCCCATTCGGATCTCCGGGCGGGGACTACTCAAGAGGATGTCGTTATCAGGAGAAAGAAAACTGGAGTTCTACGGATCGGAGCGTGGAATGTCAGATCCCTTAATCGGGCAGGTAGGTTAGAAAATTTAAAAAGGGAAATGGATAGGTTAAAGTTAGATATAGTGGGAATTAGTGAAGTTCGGTGGCAGGAGGAACAAGACTTCTGGTCAGGTGACTACAGAGTTATAAACACAAAGTCAAATAGGGGGAATGCAGGAGTAGGTTTAATAATGAATAGGAAAATAGGAATGCGGGTAAGCTACTACAAACAGCATAGTGAACGCATTATTGTGGCCAAGATAGATACAAAGCCCACACCTACTACAGTAGTACAAGTTTATATGCCAACTAGCTCTGCAGATGACGAAGAGATTGAAGAAATGTATGATGAAATAAAAGAAATTATTCAGATAGTGAAGGGAGACGAAAATTTAATAGTCATGGGTGACTGGAATTCGAGTGTAGGAAAAGGGAGAGAAGGAAACGTAGTAGGTGAATATGGATTGGGGCTAAGAAATGAAAGAGGAAGCCGCCTGATAGAATTTTGCACAGAGCACAACTTAATCATAGCTAACACTTGGTTTAAGAAACATGATAGAAGGTTGTATACATGGAAGAACCCTGGAGATAGTAAAAGGTATCAGATAGATTATATAATGGTAAGACAGAGATTTAGGAACCAGGTTTTAAATTGTAAGACATTTCCAGGGGCAGATGTGGACTCTGACCACAATCTATTGGTTATGACCTGTAGATTAAAACTGAAGAAACTGCAAAAAGGTGGGAATTTAAGGAGATGG
The DNA here is from genome assembly GCF_023864275.1 of Schistocerca cancellata. Lineage (NCBI taxonomy): Eukaryota > Metazoa > Arthropoda > Insecta > Orthoptera > Acrididae > Schistocerca > Schistocerca cancellata. Next base: position 466,585,089 of record NC_064631.1, on the reverse strand, counting down.
GACCTGGATAAACTGAAAGAACCAGAGGTTGTACAGAGTTTCAGGGAGAGCATAAGGGAACAATTGAAAGGAATGGGGGAAAGAAATACAGTAGAAGAAGAATGGGTAGCTCTGAGGGATGAAGTAGCAGCAGCAGAGGCAGCAGAGAATCAAGTAGGTAAAAAGAAGAGGGTTAGTAGAAATCCTTGGGTAACAGAAGAAATATTGAATTTAATTGATGAAAGGAGAAAATATAAAAATGCAGTAAATGACGCAGGCAAAAAGGAATACAAACGTCTCAAAAATGAGATCGACAGGAAGTGCAAAATGGCTAAGCAGACATGGCTAGAGGACAAATGTAAGGATGTAGAGGCTTATCTCACTAGGGGTAAGATAGATACTGCCTACAGGAAAATTAAAGAGACCTTTGGAGATAAGAGAACCACATGTATGAACATCAAGAGCTCAGATGGAAACCCAGTTCTAAGCAAAGAAGGAAAAGCAGAAAGGTGGAAGGAGTATATAGAGGGTCTATACAAGAGCGATACATTTGAGGACAATATTAAGGAAATGGAAGAGGGTGTAGATGAAGATGAAATGGGAGATACAATACTGCGTGAAGAGTTTGACAGAGCACTGAAAGACCTGAGTCGAAACAAGGCCCCCGGAGTAGACAACATTCCATTGGAACTACTGACGGCCTTGGGAGAGCCAGTCCTGACAAAACTCTACCACCTGGTGAGCAAGATGTTGAAACAGGCGAAATACCCTCAGACTTCAAGAAGAATATAATAATTCCAATCCCAAAGAAAGCAGGTGTTGACAATTGTGAAAATTACCGAACAATCAGTTTAATAAGCCACAGCTGCAAAGTACTAACACGAATTCTTTACAGACGAATGGAAAAACTAGTAGAAGCCGACCTCGGGGAAGATCAGTTTGGATTCCGTAGAAATACTGGAACACGTGAGGCAATACTGACCTTACGACTTATCTTAGAAGAAAGATTAAGGAAAGGCAAACCTACGTTTCTAGCATTTGTAGACTTAGAGAAAGCTTTTGATAATGTTGACTGGAATACTCTCTTTCAAATTCTAAAGGTGTCAGGGGTAAAATATAGGGATCGAAAGGCTATTTACAACTTGTACAGAAACCAGATGGCAGTTATTAGAGTTGAGGGACATGAAAGGGAAGCAGTGGTTGGGAAGGGAGTAAGACAGGGTTGTAGCCTCTCCCTGATGTTATTCAATCTGTATATTGAGCAAGCAGTAAAGGAAACAAAAGAAAAATTTGGAGTAGGTATTAAAATCCATGGAGAAGAAATAAAAACTTTGAGGTTCGCCGATGACATTGTAATTCTGTCAGAGACAGCAAAGGACTTGGAAGAGCAGTTGAACGGAATGGATGGTGTCTTGAAGGGAGGATATAAGATGAACATCAACAAAAGCAAAACGAGGATAATGGAATGTAGTCGAATTAAGTCGGGTGATGTTGAGGGTATTAGATTAGAAAATGAGACACTTAAAGTAGTAAAGGAGTTTTGCTATTTGGGGAGCAAAATAACTGATGATGGACGAAGTAGAGAGGATATAAAATGTAGACTGGCAATGGCAAGGAAAGCGTTTCTGAAGAAGAGAAATTTGTGAACATCGAGTATAGATTTAAGTGTCAGGAAGTCATTTCTGAAATTATTTGTATGGAGTGTAGCCATGTATGAAAGTGAAACATGGACGGTAAATAGTTTGGACAAGAAGAGAATAGAAGCTTTTGAAATGTGGTGCTACAGAAGAATGCTGAAGATTAGATGGGTAGATCACATAACTAATGAGGAAGTATTGAATAGGATTGGGGAGAAGAGAAGTTTGTGGCACAACTTGACCAGAAGAAGGGATCGGTTGGTAGGACATGTTCTGAGGCATCAAGGGATCACCAATTTAGTATTGGAGGGCAGCGTGGAGGGTAAAAATCATAGGGGGAGACCAAGAGATGAATACACTAAGCAGATTCAGAAGGATGTAGGTTGCAGTAGGTACTGGGAGATGAAGAAGGTTGCACAGGATAGAGTAGCATGGAGAGCTGCATCAAACCAGTCTCAGGACTGAAGACCACAACAACAACATCGGAAACTTCTAGTGTTTCTAAGTGTTCTGATGAGAGACTTTCATTTGTAAAGAAATATCAACACCTACGATTTTGTATCGCATTTTTCCTCCTTTTGGTTGAATATTGATTGTAAAAGCCAGATTTATTGACATACGAAGTCAAAACCAGCAGATATCAATGCTTCATCTATTTGATTTGAGTAGTTAGTCATATGTTTTAATTCATCAGTGGCAGTATATTGCTTTAATTATTTATTTAATAACATAGTGATGTTGAACTGAAAAGTCTGAAAGTGAGATAATATTTGAAGCTGTGTTTAAATCCCGTCTTATTTGATTTCTCAAGAAAACCGGGATACGCTGCGTGCGGCACTCTATTGGAAACGGGAAATGCGTCTAAGCCAAACTTTTCGTGGATAAATTTAAAATATTGTCAAAAAATTACAAGAATACCGATAAAGTGATATATTTCGAAAGTCATGGTACAGGGATGTATGGTGCTAACGAAGAGCATACAATTTGTACGTATTTCTTCGTGAACTAGAAGTCCTTATGTTAAATGAAAGTGTTAAAATGGCCTGTTTTGCAGCGTTGGATTTTAGTGAACTATTCCATTGTGCAACAAGAAGTGATCAGCTAAACTAAAAGAGATATAAGAACTGAGGATATGACTGATACGGGAACATATTTATCTGGCACTGGTAGTAAGCATGTGTCGCAGGAAAGCAAGAACGAACTTTGCGCTTAGTGCCAACAAAAGCCTCAAGTTAGTACTTCCGCCTGGAAACAACAGTTCCTTGCTTCGCTTGTGTCTTGCTTATTGGCAATACGCCTGTTATACTAGCTATAAATGCCGAGAAGTTTTTATTCCTGCTGAGCCTTTAAAATGAAATACTGCTAGGGGACTATACATCGTAGGAGGCTTTGCCGAGAAATGCAAGTTGAAAGGTCTGCAACCTTCTGCAAGTTTTTATTGAATAAAGTTCTCCGGGTAGTTACTCATCTTTACTGCTGTTTAATTACCCCCATCACAAAAAAATTAATGGATGTGCTGCGGATTTCATGTCTCGCGGAACAAACACTATATTTCAGTGTAAGGCCATTAACTTCTCCGCTCAATTGGTTCGAGCGCACGGAAGTACTTCCGCTGCTCAGACGTCAAATTGGGTTACGACCACCTCAATAAATTAAGCTAGATTTAAAGCTAATGTGTCACCGAGATTTGTGTTCAACAAGGTACTAACTTCACTTCCGTTGACGGAACCATGTATCCATTTCGAAGTCGTAAATACTTTGAAAGCTTTTCAAACTGCTAGAAAGAAATACATCAAGATGCATTCAGAAACGAGAAACGCTAGGAAGGATGATATTTTTTTTTTTAAATTCTAGCAATAATTTCTCATTAGGACAGTCATAAATTTGTGCCAGTCTCTTGCGTATACACTTACTGTAATTTTTTCTCATGAAATAAATATTTTATTTTTGAATCTCAGATCGGAAGTGCTAAACTCATGGCAAATTTTTTACTAGGATCGTTATTTTAGGCCTACCTTTAGAGCTTTATACAAAAAAACTGTTTATTTTGATTCTGTCTCGCTTGAAATTCATTGATGTGGTTCTGTAGGGAAAATATTTGCAAGATAGTTTTTTATCGAGCGCTTAGTATATCTTGTAAGGTATGACGTTACTGCTGACATAACAAAGGCATTCACGAGTTTTCCAACATACAGTATGATGATTTGTGACAATTATCAAAGAAACTACAATATGAATCACTCTGTTTTAATATTCACAAATTGTGAGAATGTGAGTGAGTGAATCTCGCTGAGATGCAAACAACAAACATATGGGCTATAAGGATATCACTAAACTTTGTTGTTGTGGTCTTCAGTCCACAGACTGGTTTGATGCAGCTCTCCATGGTACTCTATCCCGTACAAGCTTCTTCATTTCCAAGTAACTACTGCACCCTACATCCTTCTGAATGTGATTAACGTATTCATCTCTTGGTCTCCCTCTACGATTTTTACCCTCCACGCTGCCCTCCAGTACTAAACTGGGGATCCCTTGATGCTTCAGAACATGTTCTTCCAACCGATCCCTTCCTCTAGACAAGTTGTGCCACAAACTCCTCTTCTCCCCAGTGCTATTCAGTACCTCCTCATTAGTTACGTTATCTAACCATCTAATCTTCAGCATTATTCTGTAGCACCACATTTCGACACCTTCTATCCTCTTCATGTGTAAACTATTTATCGTCTACGTTTCATATAGATACATGGCTACACTCCACACAAATACTCTGAGGAAAGACTTCCTGACACTTTTATACTCTATGTTAACAAATTTCTCTTCTGCAGAAACACTTTTCTTGCCATTGCCCTACATTTTATATCCTCCCTACTTCGTCAATCATTAGTTATTTTGCTACCCAAATACCAAAACCCATCTACTACTTTAAGTGTCTCATTTCCTAATCCAGTTCCTCAGCATCACCTGATTTAATTAGACTACATTCCATTATCCTCGTTTTGCTTTTGCTTTTGTTGATGTTCATCTTATAGCCTCCTTTCAAGACACTGTCCATTCCGTTCAACTGCTCTTCCAGGTCCTTTGCTGTCCCTGACAGAATTACAATGTCATCGGCAAACCTTAACGTTTTTGTTCTTCCCCATGGATTTCAATTCATACACGATATTTTTCTTTTGTTTCCTTTACTGCTTGCTCAATGTATAGACTGAATAATATCGGAGATAGGCTACAACCCTGTCTCACTCCCTTCCCAAACTGCTTCCTTTTCATGTCTCTAGACTCTTATAACTGGCATCTGGTTTCTGTACAAATTGTAAATAGCCTTTCGCTCCCTGTATTTTACCCCAGACAGCTGAGAGTATTCCAATCAACATTGTCAAAAGTTTACTCTAAGTCTTTCTTCTAAGATAAATCGTAGGGTCAGTATTGTCTCACGTGTTCCTACATTTCTACGGAATCCAAACTGGTCTTCCACAAGGTCGGCTTCTACCAGTTTTTCCATTCGCCTGTAATAATTTTTTGCAGGTGTAACTTATTAAACTGATAGTTCGGTAATTTTCACACCTGTCAACACCTGCTTTCTTTGGGATTAGAATTATTATATTCTTCTTGAAGTATGAGGGTATTTCGCCTTTCTCATAGATCTTTCTCGCTAAATGGCTGAGTTTTGTAATTGCTGGCTCTCCCAAGGCTATCAGTAGATAGCTTCTATAGACCCTCTATATACTCCTTCCACCTTTCTAGTTTCTCTTCTTTGCTTAGAACTGCTTTTCCATCTGAGCTCTTGACACTCATACAAGTGGTTCTCTTTCCTCCAAATGTTCATTTCATTTTCCTGCAGGCAGTATCTATTATACCCCTAATGATACACGCCTCTACATCCTTACATTTGTCCTGTAGCCATCCCTGCTTAGCCATTTTGCACTTCCTGTCGCGCCGGCCGGTGTGGCCGAGCCGTTCTAGGCGCTTCAGTCTGGAACCGCGCGACCGCTACGGTCGCAGGTTCGAATCCTGCCTCGGGCATGGATGTGTGTGATGTCCTAAGGTTAGTTACGTACTAAGTTCTAGGGGACAGATGACCTCAAATGTTAAGCCCCATAGTGCTCAGAGCCATTTGAACCATTTTGAACTTCCTGTCGATCTAAATTATGAGACGTTTGTATTTCTTTTTGCCTGCTTCACTTACTGCATTTTTATATTATTTTTCCTTTCGTCAATTAAATTCAATATTTCTTCTGTTACCCAAGAATTCTACTAGCCCTTGTCTTTTCACCTACTTGATCCTCTGCTGCCTTCACTATTTCATCTCTCAAAGCTACCCAATCTTCTTCTACTGTACTTCTTTCCCTCGTTCTTGTCAATCGTTCCCTAATGCTACCTCTGAAACTCTCTACAACCTCTGGTTCTTTCAGTTCATTCAGGTCCCATTTCCTTAATTTCCCACTTGTTTTGCAGTTTCTTCATTGTTAATTACAGTTCATAACCAATTGATTGTGGCCAGAATCCACATCTGCCCCTGGAAATGTCTTACAATTTAAAACCTGGTTCCTAAATCTCTGTCTTACCATTATATAATGAATCTGAAGCCTTATAGTATCTCCAGGCCTCCTCCACGTATACAACCTTCTTTCATGATTCTTAAACCAAGTGTTAGCTATGATTAAGTTATGCTCTGTGAAAAATTCTACCAGGCGGCTACCTGTTTCATTCCTACCCCCATTCCATATTCACATACTACTTTTCCTTCTCTTCCTTTTCCTACTATCGAATTCCAGTCCCCCGTGACTATTAAATTTTCGTCTCCCTTCACTAGCTGAATAATTTCTTTTATCTCATCGTACATTTCTTCAATCTCTTCGTCATCTGCGGAGATAGTTGACATATAAACTTGCACTACAGTGGTAGGCGTGGGCCTCGTGTCTATCTTGGCTACAATCATGCGGTCACTATGCTGTTCGCAGTACTTGACCCACGCTCCTATTTTTTTATTCATTATTAAACCTATTCCTGCATTACCCCTATTTGATTTTGTATTTGTAGCCCTGTATTTACCTGATCAGAAGTCTTGTTCCTCCTGTCACAAATGTATCTAACTTTAACATATCCATATCCCTTTTTAGATTTTCTAACCTACCTGCCCGATTAAGGGACCTGACATACCACTCTCCGATCCGTAGAACGCAGCTTTCTTTCTCCTGATAACGACATCTTCCTGAATAGTCTCCGCCTCGAAATACGAATGGAGGACTATTGTATCTCCGGAATATTTTACCCAAGAGGTCGCCACCATCATTTAAGCATACAGTAAAGCTGCATGCCCACGGGAAAAATTACGGCTGTAGTTTCCCCTTGGTTTCAGCCGTTCGCAGTACCAGCACAGTAAGGCCGTTTTGGTTAGTGTTACAAGGACAGATCAGTCAATCATCCAGACTGTTGCCCCTGCTACTACTGAAAAGGCTGTTCCCCGTCTTCAAGAACTACACGTTTGTCTGGCCTCTGAACAAATACCCCTCCGTTGTGGTTACACCTACGGTACGGCTATTAGTATCGCTGAGACACGCAACCCTCCCCACCAACGGCAAGGCCATGGTTCATGGGGGAGGGGGGGGGGAGGCACTAAACTTTAAACTATCGTAACGTCAAAACTTTTCTTTCTCAAGTAAAAACTGTTATTGTCTGTTAGTGATCAGTGGAGAAGTGACAGAACGTAAACTGTAAATAGTAGGCAGATTAAAGCAAAAATATAGTTGCAGCAAGTAACTAACCTTGTAGTAACTGGCACGTGTTTCTTTATTTGTCTTTTTTTATTCTTATTGTTGTGATTACACTTGGTTAGGACACAGCGATATCGCAAAATTCTCAAAGCCGTTGGTTCACTCTTCTGATGCCAAACGTTCACGCATTCTCACACTGATCTGTTTTACTGTCTTTCGACCAAACTGGATTGGTCTTTTCTTTCAATGCTTGTTCCCTGTCGGCAGCAAGTCATTATTGAACTTCAGATCATAATTTCCCTCTCTGGGCATCTATTTACGTTATGTGTTTCAATTTGAAAATTACTCATTTTACATCCTCATTTCATTTCATTGTCTCTGGTCTTGCCTTAGAAAAATTTTCATCGACTTTATTATTTGTTTGCGAATCTGTTTGGCATTTGATACGATTCCAAAATTTCAATTTGCTTTTTCGAATTTTGCTGTGTATTTCTATGTACCATTTACACAAAACAACATTCGAGAAACTCAGGTTAAAATTTTAAAATCATATCAATAAAACGAAACCAGATAGACTCGCGAAACAAGCAGCTGTCTAGGTATCATCAACAAAGGACAGTCGAATGAAAATGAGACAAACAGAAAAAGTAATTAAAGTGTTTGTTGTTTAAAATAATTACCATAGCTGTTAATGTATTCATCCCACTATGAGACAAGACGGTCAATGACTTCTTGGAAACCGAGCCAGGTGGCGCAGTGGTTAGCACACTGGACTCGCATTTGGGAGGACGACGGTTCAAACTCGCGTCCGGCCATCCTGATTTGGGGTTTCCGTGATCTCCCTCAGTCGCTTCAGGGGCCGACTTCCTTCTCCATTGTTTCCTAGTCCAGTGGGACCGATGATCTCACTGTCTTGTCCCCTCTCCCAAAACAAACTAACTTTCTTGGAAAAATATTTGCAGTTGCTTACGGATCATTGATTGTACCGACGCATGCAACTCTTCATCTAAAGGAAATGTCTTTCGTCAGTATTCCGGAAATATGAAAATATAATGGAGGGATAAGGGCTTCCCAGCGAAACTTCTGCAGCGGAATCGATACAGCCTTGGCAACATGTAGATCTCTCCATGGATGACAGCAGAAAAACTTCAACTGAACTACTAAAGAAGGCAGTACAAAAATGTTTAGGAAAAGCTAGGAATATAGCAATATAAATCCCTAGGAGTAAACTAAATTGGAACTGCAGTAAAACCAAAGCGAAAAGGCAGCAGGAAAATGTGAAGAAGTCGAAACAAATTATTGATGTTTCTCATAATGAGAAATGAAAATCAGCGACCATTATGTACTTTAAAGAAACTTTCTTATAGCCAATATCGCCTTCAGAACAGTTTTTTTCGACAGGTAAGACTATGGTTTTCATATCTTTATTTTTTTTTGTATTTACGACATGTTACATCGTGCGTTCATTACTCATGAAGTGTCAACATTTTAGAGGAGAGTATATTGCACATTCCAGAAAGGTTTGTCAAGAATAACCTGTTTGTAATTTTAGTCTTGACAAATATGTGTGCAATGTGAAATACGTTCTCCACTAAAACGTTAACACGGTATGAGTAATGAACGTACAATGCAACATGACGCGGAACCAAAAATGGTTTTAAAAATCTGAAGATGACAGTCGTACCTGTCGAACCAGTAAATAAGAACAGATTCTAACGCAATAGTGAAAAGGCAAGGCTCATTGGAAGGACCGACTCAAAATATAGAAAACTAAAAGCAAACATCGGTGAAATTACACACACAAGAGCCACAGGAACTGGTACACCTGCCTAATATCGCGCAGGGCCCCAGCGAGCAAGCAGAAGTGCTACAGCATCACATTGCATGGACTCGACTAGTGTTTGAAGTAGTGCTGGAGGGAATTGACACCTTGAATACTGCAGGGCTGGCCATAAATCCGTAAGAGTACGACGTGGTGGAGATTTCTTCTGAACAACAGATTGCAAGGCAACTCAGATTTGCTCGATAATGTTCACGTCTGGGGATTTTGGTGGCCAGCGGAAATGTTTAAATTCGGAGGAGTGTTCCTGGAGCCACTCTGTAGTAATTCTGGACGCGTGGGATGTCGCATTGTCGTGCTGAAACAGCCCAAGTGCGTCGGAATGCACAATGGACATGAATGGATGCAAGTGATCGGGCAGAGTCGTAGCAAAAAGGTGAATGGCCTTTCAGATCATGATGCACAAATTTTAATTATAAAATATTTTTGTGCTGCAACACGTGTTAAATATAGTCATCAGTTGTTTAGGAAAGCTGATCCAGTTGCTGTAGAGACCTTTGTAAACCTTATCAAGGAACAAGAGTGGCCAGATGTTTATAGCGCTGATACAGTAGATGATAAATATAATGCTTTTCTCAAGACTTTTCTCGTGCTCTTTGAAAGTTGCCTTCCGTTAGAACGTTCAAAACATGGTACTAGCACAAACAGGCAGCCTGGGTGGCTGACTAGAGGGATAAGAATATCTTGTAGAACAAAGTGGCAATTATATCAAAACGTTAGAAACAGTCAAAATCTAAATGCAGCAGCCCACTACAAACAGTATTGTAAGGTGCTTAAAAATGTTATTAGGAAGGCAAAAAGTAAGTGGAATGCAGATAGAATAGCTAAGTCTCAGGATAAAATTAAAACCGTATGGTCAGTCGTAAAGGAAGTGGCTGGTCTGCAGAGACAGGCCGAGGATATAGAATCAGTGCATAGTGGGAATGTCCGTGTTACTGATAAGTCGCATATATGTACAGTATTTAATAATCACTTTCTGAATATAGCAGGTGAAGTAAATAGTAACCTAGTCCCAACAGGGAATCATATAGCGCTCTTAGAAAAAAGTGTTCCGAGACTGTTACCTGAAATGCTCCTCCATGATACTGACAAGAGGGAGATTGAGTTAATAATTAAATCACTAAAGACCAAGAACTATCATGGATATGACGGGGTATCTAGCAGAATACTGAAGTATTGTTCTATGTATGTTAGCCCAGTACTTAGCCATATATGTAACTTTTCCTTTAGGAGTGGTCGGTTTCCTGACCGATTAAAGTACTCGGTAGTGAAGCCACTTTATAAAAAGGGAGACAGGGATAATGTTGACAATTATAGACCTATTTCTATGCCATCGGTGTTTGCTAAAGTTATCGAGAAGGTTGTATATGCAAGGTTACTGGAGCATTTAAGTTCACATAATTTGCCGTCAAATGTTCAGTTTGGTTTTAGAAATTGTTTAACAACTGGAAATGCTATATTCTCTTTTCTCTGTGAGGTTTTGGACGGATTAAATAAAAGGTTGCGAACGCTAGGTGTTTTCTTTGATTTAACGAAGGCTTTTGACTGTGTTGACCACAAAATATTACTGCAGAAGTTGGACCATTATGGAGTAAGGGGAGTAGCTTACAATTGGTTCGCCTCTTACCTTAAGAACAGAAAGCAGAAGGCGATTCTCCGCAATATTGAGAGTGGTAGTGATGTTCAGTCCCAATGGGGCACTGTTAAGTGGGGAGTTCCCCAATGGTCGGTGCTGGGGCCACTGCTGTTTCTTATTTATATAAATGATATGCCTTCTAGTATTACAGGTGATTCGAAAATATTTCTGTTTGCTGATGACACCAGCTTGATAGTGAAGGATCTTGTGTGTAATATTGAAACAGTATCAAATAACGTAGTTCATGAAATAAGTTCGTGGCTTGTGAAAATAATTTGATGATAAATCACAGTAAGACTCAGTTTTTACAGTTTCTAACACACAATTCAACAAGAACCGATATTTTGATCAGACTGAATGGGCATATTATAAGCGAGACGGAATAGTTCAAGTTCCTAGGAGTTCGGATAGATAGTAAGCTGTTGTGGAAAGCCCATGCTCAGGATCTTGTTCAGAAACTAAATGCTGCTTTATTTACCATTAGAATAGTATCTGAAATAAGTGACACTTCAACACGGAAAGTAGTCTACTTCGCATATTTCCATACGCTTATGTCGTATGGTATTATTTTTTGGGGTAATTCCTCTGATTCAAAAAGGGTATTTTTGGCTCAAAAACGGGCTGTTCGAGCTATATGTGGTGTAAGTTCGAGAACCTCTTGTTGACCCCTATTCAATAGTCTGGGAATTCTGACATTGCCCTCACAGTACATATTTTCTTTAATGTCGTTTGTTGTTAGCAATATTAGCCTATTCCCAAGAGTTTGCAGCTTTCACTCGGTTAATACTAGGCAGAAATCCAATCTGTATGTGGAATGCACTTCCTTGACTCTTGTGCAGAAAGGAGTGAAGTATTCTGCTGCATCCATTTTCAATAAGCTACCACAAGAACTCAAAAATCTTAGCAGTACCCCAAACACTTTTAAGTCTAAACTGAAGAGTTTCCTCATTGCTCACTCCTTCTATTCTGTGGAGGAGCTCCTGGAAGAGCTAAAAAATTAAGCAAATTCCAGTGTTACATTGTTGATTTTCTTTATTTACATTTACGACTTGTCACCTGAATATGTTTTTTTTTATATTTCATTTTATCTGTTTCTAATATCGTGTTATAATTTCATGTATTGACTCGTTCCATGACCATGGAGACTTCTCCTTAGTTTGGTCCCACGGAACAATAAATAAATAAATAAATCTAGACGTGGACAGGGATCCCATATCACTCCAACTGCACATGTCCCACACCATTAAAAGGTCTCCACCAGCTTGAACAGTCCGCTGCTCACATGCACGGACCAAGGATACTTGAGTTTGTCTGCATACCCAACACTTTCATCCACTCGACACAATTTGAAGCGAGAGTAGTTCGACCAGATAACATGTTTCGAGTCATCAACAATCCAATGTCAGTGTTGACGGGGCCAGACGAGGCGTGAAGCTTTGTGTCGTGCAGTCATCAAGGGTAAGCGAGTGGGCCTTCGTCTCCGAACGCTCATATCGATGATGTTTCGTTGAATGGTTCGCACGCTGACACTTGTTGATGGGCCAGCAGTGAAATCTGAGAAAGGGTTGCACTTCTGTCACGTTAAACGATTCTCTTCAGTCGTCGTTGGTCCCTTTCTTACAGGATCTTTTTTCCGGTCGCAGTGATGTCGTAGATTTGATGTTTTACCGGATTACTGATATTCACGGTTTACTCGTGAAATGATTGCACCGGAAAACCCCCACTTCATCGCTACTTGGGAGATGCTGTGTCCCATCGCTCGAGCGTCGACTATAACACCACGTTCAAACTCCCTTGAAACTTGATAACCTGCCATTATAGCAGTAGCAACCGATCTAACAACTGCGCCATACATTTGTTGTCTTATATAGGCGTTGCCCACAACAGCTCCGTATTCTGCCTGTTTACATAGCTCTGTGTTTGAATACACTTGCCCATAGCAGTTTCTTTGGCGCTTCAGTGTAAAAGCAAGGGCGGCAATATTAAAAGTACAATGGGAATACCGCTGTTAAACGTAGAGCAGAGAGTGGATAGGCGTAAAAATATGCTGAAGGCCTCTATGACGGGGAGGAATTGTCTGATTATATGACAGAAAACAATCTAGACTCGATATGGAAAATATAGGAGATCCAGTATTAGAGTCAGAAGTTAGAAGAGCTTAGGAATACTTCAGGTCAAATAAGGCAGAAGGGATAGATGACATTCCATCGGAACTTCTAAAATCATTGGAGAAAGTAAAAAAAAAAAAGACTATTCTCAAAATTGTGTACAATCTATGACACTGGCGACATAACATCAGACTCTCTGCATTATATCGTTCACACGATTGCGAATACAACTATGCCATGCGGCCCTGCCTCGTGCGCATTTGAAAAATTCGGTCATCTTCTATGAGGGATCCTGTGTGTAGGTCTGACGTTCCGTGACGGCTGTGCACTTGACCTCAAGCGTGCAGTACAGCTCCCTCGGAGTGTGGAAGAGTGGGGTGGGGCGGGCGGGGAGTGGTGGAGGGGGGTGCGCGGGGGGAGGGGTGGTGGTCTTGCGTCAGTACGGAAATAATTCCTCGCGACCTCGTTGTGTCACCGAGGCAATAGTGGTGTATTTGAGTGTTCATGTGACAGACATGATATTAGTACGTTACGGGCAACGTAATGGACTTCGGTACCATTTAGTACCAGTGCTTGAAGTGTTCGGCTGGACTTTTATTGTGTGTTTATGTCAGCTATCCTAAGATTTTGTTTAGCCAAGGGAGTTACGCATTGGCAGTAAGGTACGCTGCTGAAAAGTGGAAGTGATTTTGAATTGTTCTGTGTGCTGTTATATTATTTATTGACTATTTTGAAATGTAGAAGTAGTGTGTAGCCTTGGTTCCCTTCGTTCGCTTCTACCAGCACCACATTACAAATGTTGCCTGTGGCCGGCAGCTCACATGCAACTGTCGTTGTGCTTTCCTAGGGAGAGTAAAAGTCTTGTGTGTTCCAGACCTTATTTTGTGGTGCGCGTTCGGGACTTAAGTGTAGCTCCATGGGCAGTGGTTCCTCTGTGAGCTGTGAACAAGGATTAGTTACATACACTCCTGGAAATGGAAAAAAGAACACATTGACACCGGTGTGTCAGACCCACCATACTTGCTCCGGACACTGCGAGAGGGCTGTACAAGCAATGATCACACGCACGGCACAGCGGACACACCAGGAACCGCGGTGTTGGCCGTCGAATGGCGCTAGCTGCGCAGCATTTGTGCACCGCCGCCGTCAGTGTCAGCCAGTTTGCCGTGGCATACGGAGCTCCATCGCAGTCTTTAACACTGGTAGCATGCCGCGACAGCGTGGACGTGAACCGTATGTGCAGTTGACGGACTTTGAGCGAGGGCGTATAGTGGGCATGCGGGAGGCCGGGTGGACGTACCGCCGAATTGCTCAACACTTGGGGCGTGAGGTCTCCACAGTACATCGATGTTGTCGCCAGTCGTCGGCGGAAGGTGCACGTGCCCGTCGACCTGGGACCGGACCGCAGCGACGCACGGATGCACGCCAAGACCGTAGGATCCTGCGCAGTGCCGTAGGGGACCGCACCGCCACTTCCCAGCAAATTAGGGACACTGTTGCTCCTGAGGTATCGGCGAGGACCATTCGCAACCGTCTCCATGAAGCTGGGCTACGGTCCCGCACACCGTTAGGCCGTCTTCCGCTCACGCCCCAACATCGTGCAGCCCGCCTCCAGTGGTGTCGCGACAGGGGTGAATGGAGGGACGAATGGAGACGTGTCGTCTTCAGCGATGAGAGTCGCTTCTGCCTTGGTGCCAATGATGGTCGTATGCGTGTTTGGCGCCGTGCAGGTGAGCGCCACAATCAGGACTGCATACGACCGAGGCACACAGGGCCAACACCCGGCATCATGGTGTGGGGAGCGATCTCCTACACTGGCCGTACACCACTGGTGATCGTCGAGGGGACACTGAATAGTGCACGGTACATCCAAACCGTCATCGAACCCATCGTTCTACCATTCCTAGACCGGCAAGGGAACTTCTGTTCCAACAGGACAATGCACGTCCGCATGTATCCCGTGCCACCCAACGTGCTCTAGAAGGTGTAAGTCAACTACCCTGGCCAGCAAGATCTCCGGATCTGTCCCCCATTGAGCATGTTTGGGACTGGATGAAGCGTTGTCTCACGCGGTCTGCACGTCCAGCACGAACGCTGGTGCAACTGAGGCGCCAGGTGGAAATGGCATGGCAAGCCGTTCCACAGGACTACATCCAGCATCTCTACGATCGTCTCCATGGGAGAATAGCAGCCTGCATTGCTGCGAAAGGTGGATATACACTGTACTAGTGCCGACATTGTGCATGCTCTGTTGCCTGTGTCTATGTGCCTGTGGTTCTGTCAGTGTGATCATGTGATGTATCTGACCCCAGGAATGTGTCAATAAAGTTTCCCCTTCCTGGGACAATGAATTCACGGTGTTCTTATTTCAATTTCCAGGAGTGTATGACGGATGATCGATGGTAGTCCAACAGTTACAATTCTTCCTGCGGTCGACTCCCACAACCTTCTTATTTAATTTTTAACAAAGAAATTCACGAAATAGCCGTGAAAATTGAGAAGTTATTTTGTTTTATTTTCGCTACCAGTTTTAGCAGTTTAATATACCTTCACAAGAGATAAACGGAGACCTACAATATGTTGTCAGAGCCGGTCTGTAATGTCACTGGCTCCTGTGTCCTCTTTTGTTGTGATGGCACATTCGTCAATCTGTTTTAACTCCACTGCGAGTGGTCACACTGTGATGTGTGACCGGTAATCAGACAGACATGTGTCATTTGTGTCTGTTAATCAAGCACGTGAATCTGGCTGTCTGTTGTGTTGCATTTACTTACTTTAAGACCGTGTGGCTCCTGTTTTAAATCTGGTTGGTTCAGTGTCTTAGTGATAAGACAGGAGTGGTGTTTCCTTGCGAGGAAACCATCTACGCTTCACCGAGAGTATCGCGTGTGTGTACTACGCAAAAAATTGAGACTGGAAGTACCACTATTCGCTAGGCATCCCCTTAGACTCGCGATCTGTGAACATGTTGCTGTAGAGAGCTGTGTCTGACACAGTACTGTATTTGTTAGGTCGGATTTTAGCTTGCTATGATCTCAGTGATTAAGGGTGTCGCTGTCGTGTTTCCTTGTATTGCTTTCGTGTGTTCAGTTTGTAAATTGGGAATGACTTCTCTCATTGGCAAGTGGTCTCAGAATTGTTGTTGTGGATTTCGACTACTTTTAAAAATGTGAAGGACTTGTTGCTCGTTGTACGAACATGTTTCCTGCTAGTCATGTTATTTGTTATGGGCGTCTTTTGTTGTACTACGGAACGATGAACATATGTTAGTTGTCGCCTTCGTTCTCGTCTCTCAGGGGCTGCCCTTACATTTCCTTCCTGAAGTACTACACCAAGAATTATATTCACTTGATGGTGCTTGAGTAGCCTAATGCGCACTTTATTATTATAGTGCTTTTAAGTTATGGCTACGGCCTGTTTGCTTTTAAAGGGGTTAGGGCTCCACCTTGAACTGAAGTCTAGTTTAAGTTGCGAAAAGTGTCTGTAAGATCGTACATGGTTTCTTATAAAGGTATATTGACATAGCCGTAAATGGCGCCAAGCTAACTGAACCATTAATTGTGGCTTCACAAGTTTTAGTAAGCTCGGGTGTGGCTTAATGTGGCCGCTTTTACTTGTTATATGTACTGCTTTGGATTACTGACGGGACTTGTAGAGAAACATTAGCCATGATACTCTTTAACGACGAATGCTCGTTTTTGTCCATTCTGTGTGATGTTTTTTGTTTTTTTATTTGCAAAATTAGTATCACCTAATTTTCATTAATGCATTACCAGTTAACTTTAATGATAATGGATAACGCAATGCTCAATAAGAAATATGAGGTCATAATTTCTCCGGGATTTCCGATTACATTTTATGAAAATGAATTTTTAATGTCATCAAACAGTGGTGATGTGCCTTAGTCAGTGATTCAGTTCTGTGTTACAGAGCAAGATAGTTCTGCTTCCTCTTCGGCTTTCTATTTTGGCAGCTGATGGGGATGCGTGCCATCGTTGTCACCCTTGATGCATCAGTACTGGTAGCACAGATCCTTGATTCCTGCGCCTGGCTCAGTGAAGGGACATCGGGCGTATGGATGCACAGTGATGCCAGCAAAATGTTATACGCTTTAGAACAATAAAAAGAAAACAAACAATAAGGAAAAATAAATTTTACAAGAAAATTTTGTGTCAGCCCTGAACACTCTCAGCTCTCCACTCCCCCTTTCCCACGATCTCTGCACGTTTCAGTAGCAAGAGCATATAAGTGTGAGAACTACTGCACATTTAGCTTAACAGCTCAGGCATCCATCCTGCAGGCAAGAATGCTGTACTGAAGAATGGGAACGAAAATTGAGCACCTGATATATGATGATCATTTTGGCTATAGGAAAGGCAAGGGAAGAAGAGAGGCAATCCTGACGTTGTGCTCGATAATGGAAGAAAGACAAGAAAAATCAAGATCATTGGACTTGTCGAACAAGAAGAAGCGTTCGACATTGTAAAATGTGCAACATATTCGCTATTATGAGAAAAATGAGGATAAGATATTGGAAAAGACTGGCAATATACAATACGTACAAGAAGAAAGAGGGAACAATAAGACTGGAAGACTAAGAACACAGTGCTTGGATAAGTAAGAGTAGAGGCTGGGGTGTAATCTTCCGTCCCTACTGTACAACCTACAGCTCGAAGAAGTAGTGACAGATATAAAAGGTAGTTTCAATAATGGGATGAAAATACAGGGCGAGAATATATTAATTATAAAATTCGCTGATGACGTTGCTATCCTCATGTACATGAATAAGAATTACATGATCTGTCCAAAGTTATGAGAAGTAGTAGAAACGAGAATAGGGAGAGGTTTAATATCAAAGCTGATGATCACTAAATAGCAAAAATTAAGGAATTCTGCCTCCTTGCAATAAAGAATGACATAAAAATCAGACTAGCGCAGGCGTAGAAGACATTTATGGCCAAAAGAAGATTACTAGTATCAAACACAGGCTTAAATTTGAGGATTAAATTTCTGAGAATGTGTGTATGGCGCACAGCATTGTTTGGAAGTGAATCATGAGCTGTAGAATATCGTGACGGCAGAAAACAGAGGCGTCTGAGATGTTGTACTACGAAACAACGTTGAAAATTAGATGGACTGACAAGATAACGAATGAGGAGGTTCTCCACAGAATCGGTGAAGAAAGGAACATACTGAAATATGGGTAGGGAGATACGACACGTGTAAACCACGAAGGAATTAATTCCTTGGTAGAGGGTAAAATCGCTAAGGACATACAGAGATTGGAGTGTATTCTACAAACAACTGATAACATAATATGGAAATGCAAGTCTGAAACGAAGTATTGTCAACAGCGAATATTATAACTGATATCCTTTCAACCAGATATTTATCTAATTTCCGAACTTCTTCTTCATTCGCTTCATTGTTTGTTAGATAGACATGCTGCTATAGGTTCTTTTTAATTCAAGAACTGATCTCTTGCTCTTTCACTCTTAATGTTCCTTTTGGTCCCTACACATACATAGAATGACGTCTCTACCCCTATATACACTAATGGCTATTAAAATTGCTATACCACGAAGATGACGTGCTACAGACGCGAAATTTAACCGACAGGAAGACGATGCTGTGATATGCAAATGATTAGCTTTTCAGAGCATTCACACAAGGTTGGCGCCGGTGGCGACACCTACAACGTGCTGACATGAGGAAAGTTTCCAATTGATTTCTCATACACAAACAGCAGTTGACCGGCGTTGCCTGATGAAACGTTGTTGTGATGCCTCGTGTCAGGAGGAGAAATGCGTACCATCACGTTTCCGACTTTGATAAAGGTCGGATTGTAGCCTATCGCGATTGCGGTTTATCGTATCGCTATACTGCTGCTCGCGTTGGTCGAGATCCAATGACTATTAGCAGAACATGGAATCGATGGGTGCAGGAGAGTAATACGGAACGCAGTGCTGGATCCCAACGGCCTCGATCACTAGCAGTCGAGATGACAGGCATCTTATCCGCATGGCTATAACGGATCGTGCAGCCACGTCTCGATCCCTGAGTCAACAGATGGGGACGATTGCATGACAACAATCATCTGCGCGAGCAGTTCAACGACATTTGCAGCAGCATGGACTATCAGCTCGGAGACCATGGTTGCGGTTACCCTTGACGCTGCATCACAGACAAGAGTGCCTGTGATGGCGTACTCAACGAAGAAGCTGGGTACACGAATGGCAAAACGTCATTTTTTCGGATGATTCCAGGTTATGTTTACAGCATCATGATGGTCACATCCGTGTTTGGCGACATCGCGGTGAACGCACATTGGAAGCGTGTATTCATAATCGCCATACTGGCGTATCACCCGGCGTGATGGTATGGGGTGCCATTGATTACACGTCTCGGTCACCTCTTGTTCGTATTGACGGCACTTTGAACAATGGACGTTTCATTTCATATGTGTTACGACTCGTGGCTCTACCCTTCATGCGATCCCTGCGAAATCCTACATTTCAGCAGGATAATGCACGTCCGCATGTTGCAGGTCCTGTACGGGCCTTTTTGGATACAGGAAAAGTTGGACTGCTGCCCCGGCCAGCACATTCTCCAGGTCTGTCACCAATTGAAAACGTCTGGTCAATGGTGGCCGAGCAACTGTCTCGTCACAATACGCCAGTCACTACTCTTGATGAACTGTGGTATCGTGTTGAAGCTGCATGGGCAGCTGTACCTGTACACGCCATCCAAGCTGTGTTTGAATCAATGCCCAGGCGTATCAAGGCCATTATTACGGTCAGAGGTGTATGGTCTGGGTACTGATTTCTCTGGATCATTGCCCCAAATTGCGTGAAAATGAAAACACATGTCAGTTCTAGTATAATATATTTGTCCAATGAACACCCGTGTATCATCTGCATTTCTTCTTGGTGTAGCAATTTTGATGGCCAGTAGTGTATCTTTATGAGTATTTCATACGGCTTGTGCGTCAATACATCTTTTTGAAGTTATTTAGGAATATGAAACTTCCTGACAGATTAAAACTGTGAGCCTTACCGAGATTCGAACTCGAGACCTTCTCCTTTCGCGGGCAAGTGCTCTACCAACTGAGCTACCCAAGCACGACTCACGCCCCGTCCTCACAGCTTTACTTCTGCCAGTACCTCGTCTTCTTCCTTCCAAACTTTACAGAAGCTCTCCTGCGAAACTTGCAGAACTAGCACACCTGAAAGAAAGGATATTTCGGAACATGGCTTAGCCACAGCCTAGGGGATGTTTCCAGAATGAGATTTTCACCCTGCAGCGGAGTGTGCGCTGATATGAAACTTCCTGTCAGATTAAAACTGTGTGCCGGACGGAGACTCGCTTTTCTACTTTTCTACTTTAGGAAGAGCTCTCAACAAATTGAAAGGTTAAGGTGGTGTAGTCAAACCGTCAGGACACAAATTACTGACAAAAAGACAATTATACCGAGTCTTAACACCTATGGTGTCAGCAACCAACATCACATCAGTGGTTTGAATGTTCTAACACATAAGAGATAATTTCCCTGAAGCCAGACAGCCGTGCTCTGAACTTTCACCAAGAGGCGACTAAAGTGGTACTAGACGCCGCAGGCCACATATACCAATTTTATACGGCAAAATTCGTGATTAAAGTAGACCCGGCGGTATACCAGAGCCGAATTCAGCTCAGGGCAGACCAGTGTTAGTTTCTTGGTCCTTTTGCCGATTCCACAAGGATTCCATCAATCAGGATTCTCAGAGCTGCCTCCACAACATTGCTGCCGTTCACTTCTGACTTCATGACTCCAGCAGCTACCAACTACAGACTTAAAGTGTTTGTGGCCTTATCACCGAAGAACACAGAGTGTCTGTCATTGTGGCAAACTTGTGGACTTGTAAATTTACTCCCGTGTAACTTTCAAATGCCTACATAGGGATAGTTTTTCTCCCTATGGGACTCAAAATTTGTGTTTTATATCTGGACATCCTACAGGACTGCGATTTTTATAAAACTTAGTCACAATCTAACTGGGCTTCAAAAAAATGTTCAAATGTGTGTGAAATCTTATGGGACTTAACTGCTAAGGTCATCAGTCCCTACGCTTACACACTACTTAACCTAAATTATCCTAAGGACAAACACACACACTCAAGCCCGAGGGAGGACTCGAACCTCCGCCGGGACCAAACTGGGCTTCAGCCACGAAACGTTTTATTGCCCTATTTCAAGAAATGACGTATATTATATTTTGTTTCAATTCACGTCAGATTAGAGGTGCTATTAATCTTCGATAAATTAACTTCAATCATTGCTACCTGGATATTGGTTCAAATGGTTCAAATGGCTCTGAGCACTATGAGACTTAACATCTATGGTCATCAGTCCCCTAGAACTTAGAACTACTTAAACCTAACTAACCTAAGGACAGCACACAACACCCAGTCATCACGAGGCAGAGAAAATCCCTGACCCCGCCGGGAACCTGGATATTTCTTGTGTCTCTGTCAGAGGACATATTAGTTGTTGTGGAGATCTGCCCAGGTGTTGATACTACTCTAGCAGGTACAAGACATCCAAAAATTCCTGATCGAACATCTGGCGGCCTTCTCCATGTCGCCTCTGGAAATTTGCCAGGAAGGACGTACCACGGGCAAACTACGTTGCACACATAGAGCAGCATTTCCTCACTCATGTCAATTCCCTGTTGGTGACCAGTGGCGCGCCTTCTTTTTAGCACACGTAGGCCCTGAAATTCATCACCGATTACAGCAGTTAAATGAAAGAGTGGGGCCAATTGTTTCGGAGCCTATGTCCTTCCCGATGACAAGCTGGAGGTCTGTTTACCTGAATACTTTGAAGTCATGTAACAATGGTGTCAGCCTACCTCAAGTTTTCTAGCTGTCATGAGCTCCAAAGACAGACGTACAGAGAATAGATTGCCCACCTACAGGATTAATCTGGTGACTGCCGTTTTTAGCACAGTAACTCCGAGTTCAAGCAATCATATGCTGCTTCCTTG
Organism: Schistocerca cancellata; assembly: GCF_023864275.1. Classification (NCBI taxonomy): domain Eukaryota; kingdom Metazoa; phylum Arthropoda; class Insecta; order Orthoptera; family Acrididae; genus Schistocerca; species Schistocerca cancellata. The sequence continues at coordinate 466,563,153 of NC_064631.1, read as the reverse complement.
GTTAGAGATTTTAGTGCATGTTCCATTTGACAGTCCTGGAACTGATCTCTTGAAAGTCAAGAAGCCATCTATAGAAACTTATTTACCCCACACCAGGTCCCTGACGAAGTTCAGGCAAAGACATGGCAGCCCGGCGACATCTATAACAGCTTCCATCCTGCCGTCAGTATTTTATCAGATGTCAACGATACCAATGCCGTTTCTAGAGAGCAAAGTGTACTTCTTGCGGGAAATCTGGACATGGGATCAATGAGCTTTGAAGATGTCAGTGGAGTGCACCTGCATGGGCTCCTTAGACTTGGAGGCAGACAACATGGATGAACTGTACCCAGACATAGCATATATTCAGTCAGTGTCTCATTAAATGTCAATATCAATAACACATGTATCTGCTTGCAGCTAGATATGGGGACCACTGCGACCATTATCGTTTGGCAGTCATATTATATTATGTATCCCCTCGCCCCCAATACCGGTGCAAAGTTATAGCAATGAATTTATAAAAAATTAATGGGCAATTCAGGGCCCAAATACAGTATCGGTCTCACAACAGGATTGTCAGGATTTTGGTAGGAGATGCCCTGAGAGATCTCTTAGGCACGGAAGATTTTAATGCACATGGGTTAGAAATTCGTGACTCCATCCTTCCTTTTGCACTCAACGATAAGATTCAGAGGGAATTACGGCTCCTGCAAGACGAAGGCTTCCTCATTCCAGTCCCCAACAGCCAATGGGCCACATCCATTCTCATCATGCCTTACGGATTTGTGTAGAATTCAAGACGGCTATCGAAGTCCAATCAGTCATTGATATGTACCCATTACCGAAGGTAGATGACATCATGACCCACCTAGCAGGCAGAAAAGAGTTCACAAAATTTTACCTGAGGGATGCATACGTCCATCTGCCTTTGGATTAAGAATTCCGACTTATAATCGTCACCAACACTACTCTCAGGTCGCTCCAGAACAACAGACCCCAGTTGTCTTTCAATAGCATATGGAGAATCTCACTCGCAATGTACTGGGGACAGCAAAATACTTAGCTGACATTCTCATCACAGACAAAGATGCCCGGGTCTTGGTCAACAGCACTTCTGCACTGTTAATGGTCCTCTAAAGGCCCATCTAAAATATAATTAGCACAAGTTTAGTTTCTTTGTTCGTTAACGCGAATACGTCAGACATGTTTTCAGTGGTTCCAGTATCTGTCACACCTTACTACATCCAAGCAATATGAAAACACCTGGCGCCTACCAATATTAGCCGGTTGAAAGCACAGTTGGGCCACTTAAATTCCTGCCAAACGTTTATTCACCATGTGGCCACCATTGCCAAACCCTACAGCATCTTTTACAGGAAAATATCTATTGGAGTTGGACCCTGGCACATGACAAAGTTTTCACAAACTTAAAAACAGGCTCTTCCTCACCTCTTGAGCCTCACAGCATACGACCCACTGAACCTCTTATCCTCGCAACGGATCCTGTCCCATGGAGTTGATGGGGTGGAACATCCAAACCATTTAGTGGCCAAAACCCCTACCGCTGCTCAGCAAGCTTATAACCGAACTTAGAAAGAACCATGAGCTATCATTTTTGGCCTTAATTCCGTAACTGTGTTTGTCGTAGGCTTTCACATCATTCACTGAGGCTTTCACATTATTCACCAAACACAAGCATTTGCTTCCTCTTTTCAATGATTCAGCCAACATTCCTATTTCAAAAAGTTACTTAGCTTTAGTTTCAGTCCACATTGGAGTAGATCAGATCAGGCAGAACCAACGCCTAGTTCATGAACAGTCCCAAAATAACAACTGTAGGAAAGATTACTCCACAATGGCATACGAATTCAGTCTTCTAAAGGAATTTTCTCTCCTGCATTAGCTGATCTTCTATTCTCTAATAAACACTTTAACTCAATACTTAGCAATTAGATAGCTTTGTTCCCGTAAGGAATACCTATTGTTAAACCAATAAAACAAGTTACAGCTGACTTCAAATAAAGATTTAGCAATTAGATAGCTTTGTTCCCGTAAGGAATACCTATTGTTAAACCAATAAAACAAGCTATAGCTCACTTCAAATAAAAAGAAGAAATTATAAAATTCAGGAATGTAGGGAAATATAAATAACAAAAGCCTCAGTTAATTACACCACAATGAAGATCATTACGCTTGCAGCCAGTTGTAATACAAACAGTAGCGTAGGGAAAAGATAAACGTAATAGTGTTCCTAAAAAGAGCTTTTCAGAGCCGTAGCAAGTATGGGCACAACATGTACAGTGGCACTTTAAAAAATTTAAAAATATCAAGTGTCATGTAATATTTTGTGTAATATAATATCTTGTATAAACACCTTTTATTAACCCGACACGTTCCATCATTACGAAGTGTCATATTCATGATCTATGGAACAAGTACTAATCTAATCTAATCATGATTTGCACTATAGCCACACAAAATAAAAATATTACTGTTGATGGCGTAATAACTTACAATTATGGATAATCCATATATTAAATGATAACAGTGATACCGTTATGTGCATTTTCTACTTGACCAACATACACAAAACATTAAAACACGTTAGTGTAACTGCCGAAGTGGAACGCACATAACATGGTCAACGTCTTAAAATGAAATAGAATGCGTATCAACGATCTTGGAGAACTTTTGGGCCAACAGAGTTAGGAACAAAAGAAAAAAACCTGCCCATGCCATTACAATACAAATAAACATTATCTAAGAGTTTTACACAAAATATCTCGTACGACAACAAATATATCAGTAACATATGAAGCTATAAAAAATGCGGGATAAAGCAATGTGTAAAACTTTTTCCTTATGTCCGTGGGAAGTAAAAATGGTTCAAATGGGTCTGAGCACTATGGGACTTAACATCTGTGGTCATCAGTCCCCTAGAACTTAGAACTACTTACATCACACTTACATCACACACATCCATGCCCGAGGCAGGATTCGAACCTGCGACCGTAGCGGTCACGCGGTTCCAGACTGAAGCGCCTAGAACCGCACGGCCACACCGGCCGGCGGGAAGTAAAAGCCAGTCGAATGGAAATACAGGATACCGTACAACAAAATGCGCTCATGGTTGAGACACAAATCTATTATTATACGTATACAGACACGAATGTGAGATATTTTTCTAGTCGATTCCTTCTCAAACTTCTAGCATCTTGATGAGAGCGGTACATGTAATACTCCCACAACTGACGTGACCAATTCATGTGAATGCTGCACTGCTATCGACCGAATTACGAGCTTTATTACTGGATCACATACAACAGATTAAAAATTAGATATTTAAACAACGCACTAAAACCGTAATGGTCTCGATATTTCTAAAACATAAAACATGCCGTAAGGTAACATCATAGTCTATTTCTGGAAGGAAGATCCTCTCCAAACACAAGAAAAGGTACCATTTCCACTTTATTTTTATTTTGTGTACTACGACGTTTCGGTTGTTTCGCCATTCACTGCTACCTGCATATATTATTAGAAAGTATCATATTAGAGATTACAGCCTGTGCATAACGCTGAAATAATTGGCGTCTTTAAAAAAAATTAAGGAAATTACAGCAACTCTAAACTCATACCTAAAAAAGAAGAAAAATATTGCGGCGCAGGATTTGGGTGGGAGTAGAGTTTAGCTGGTGATTGTGCTAGGGTGGGATTTTAAATGACCTTCGTTTTATTTAACAACAATTTAAAATAGCAGAGTGCGTACAAATACAGCGAACTCTCGCATTCAGTCTCTTGAAATAACTAATTTCTTATAACAAATTACATATGAAACATCAATAAAATAATCTTATTTCCAAGTACAGAAGAGTGATATACAGTAAAACGTATCCTAAGAGGCTGGCATACATTATCTAGATAAAAAAAGACTATTTCTACCCACATGCGACTGTACAAGAGGGCATCTAAATAAAATGGCAAAAAGCAGAATGGCTAATTAGAATGACGTACTGTCAACACCTCGACCACACCCCAGATAGATAACAGATAGAACAATATAGTATACACAGATATACAACCTACTTTAGTACCTACAACGAAAGTGCACAGACAAGCCAAAAATACAATGACATACCGCTAACATACAATTATCTGACACAGGCCCGTCCCCATATTTTCAAATTAAAATAATGATACACTCAGATAGCACCATGGCCATGTCGTGCAAATACGCTAAAATGAAGTTATGGCATAATGAAATTCCTTACAGCCTCGCAGCGCTTCTTCGCAACTGTTAATTATTCCAGACCGACTTCATTATTCCCATTGCACACTACCACACTGTATTTTGATCAGTTGAAACTCAGGCAACTACTGCTACAGTCTACCAACCGAAATTATGAGACACAAAAGCACACATTACTTCGCGCTTTGTTCTGTATTGCCGTAACCTGAACTGCTCACCATCTTTACTCCTTGTCTACGAGCTACCGTCACCTTCTGGCCGCCAAAAGAAGGACATCATCTACTACCAAAGCTCGACGATTTCCTTATTACAGGCACCCATGCTCTTTGGTGAACCTTATAGTCTACTACTGCTGCCTCCAGACTGCTCTCAGCTCCATGTCACTCAACTTTCTCAGGCTCTGTTTTCGTTAGAAGGTGTCAACAAACTCCCAACCGGACTACATCCGACGGCGATGTTTTTAGGCAAAACACGCTGAAGTAAAACAAGTCCAGGCAGCGCACCGTGCCAGGACGTGGCAGCACCCCACAACTTGTCAGCGGCTGCTCTTAAGTCAAAATCATTGCTTTTGCCCCACGCTGCAGACTCACTGCGACCCGGCACATCGTAGGGCAGCCGACCGTTATAACGTCTACTGTAAAGGCAAAGCCTGACCTCTGGCGACGCTCCACAGAATTGTCAACTGCTTCCACACTGTGGGCCCAGATGGTATGCAGAATTCAGCTCCATACTTCCAACTGCCAACCACGGCATCGCGCCAACCGAGCGAGGCCCTGTGTGACGGTCTGTGCTCTCTCGCAGCCACAGTCGTCCTTTAGCGAGACAGTAGTACCTTACCCACGCAGGCACGACCGGCTGAGCAGATGGGAAGAGAAACATGCTGCGAAATATCAGTTTCACGGCACACTGTCTGGGTCGAATACGGAGACTGGAGCTTGTGCCTGGGGCCTCATACTTCGCCTACTCTTTTATAACGTCATGTGAGATCATTTCAGGAGTAACTTTTATAAATTTTCGACTTCAAAAGTGTGTAATACGAATTATTTGCAGTGCGAACTCAAGCGTATCCTGCAGTGGCCTTTTCAGTGAACTAGGGATACTGATCACTGTGTTCAATGTATGTCCAGAATGAAATTTTTCGAAACTTTTGTATCTTATTTTCAAACCACTAGCTCAGTTCATCGAATTAATATTAGAAATAATAATAACAGTCTACATAAAGATTTGACGTTTCGTACGTTATGTGGCGAATGATTACCTTTATTCAGGAACACAGATATTCAGTAATTTGACCAGCAGAAATAAAAAATTAACTACTAATAAGTAAGGTTTAACAGGTGTAAGAAAGTTTTAATATTGACCAGTTCGTATGTTCATTGATAAAGTTCGTAGCAAAGTCGATTAATTTATGTGTTGTTAATAATTTACAATGATCGGACTGTTCCTTTAAAGTGTGAATTCTGCAGTTCTACAGTACAATAATCTGCCCAGTGTAAACAAACTCGTTAACTGATTGTTTGTTTGACGGTGCTTGGCTACAGCAGCGTAAGAATAGTGAAGTACGCTTCAGTGTCTTCTAGATTTAAATGCTTCGTGAGAAATTTGTCATAACCTCTTACAGGATAGTAGTTTAAAATATTTTGATTTGTTCCACATCCATGAGGACTACTTAACGCATATTGCTTTTTGTCTAATTATGTACTTCAAAAAATGATTCAAATGGCTCTGAGCACTATGGGACTTAACATCTGAGGTCATCAGTCCCCTAGAACTTAGAACTACTTAAACCTAAGGACATCACACACATCCATGCCCGAGGCAGGATTTGAACCTGCGACCGTAGCAAGTGCGGTTCCGGACTGAAGCGCCTAGAACTGCTCGGCCACCGCGGCCGGCAATTATGTATTATGTCTTTTTGTTTTACAACATGTTCTAGCTGCTTGAGGATTCTCCTCATTATGAATCTATGACAAAAAAAGGTATTATATAGTATATTGAAGGAAAAAAGATTGCACAGTGGTTCTGCTTGACCCAAGATTTGTAGTTAAGGGGCTTGCACCGATTGTAGTGGCGCGACAGGGGAAGCTCGATGTCCATTTCGATGTCAGCACTGTGCTTTACAGAGGCAGTCAGAAGATACAAAGGTCTCATTAGTAGCGTGTTATTGTAGAAACACTGACGGAAAAAACCGCAAAACCAAAAAGGAGTTGTACGACATAAACGAAACTTTGTAGCCGTGTGTCTACATCTTAAAGATAATGCCTACTCAGATTCTGCGCCGGTCGCATAAGAGTGGCGCTAGTAGCGCCACTAAGAGGATGCAAATCAGGCTTGCTTTAAATAAACACTGCAACGGTCGTGAGTGTTAGCTACCGTTGAGATTTGACGTGGTGATTTGATGTTAGTCAAGAATGCCTTTAAGGTGACACAAGCTCCATTATGAACACATCATTGAGTTTGAATGACATAGTCTAATAGGGCTATGAGTAGCTGGGTATCCCTTCTGCGATATTGCTGAAAGACGTGGCGCGAATGATTGCTGGCAGCGGTGGTCACGAGAACATACGGTCACAAGAAGACCGGGCTTCGGATGGGCACGTGGCACTACTGAGAGAGAAGGCCATCATCTAAATCTACATTTATACTCCGCAAGCCACCCAACGGTGTGTGGCGGAGGGCACTTTACGTGCCACTGTCATTACCTCCCTTTCCGGTTCCAATCGCGTATGGCTCGCGGGAAGAACGACTGCCGGAAAGCCTCCGTGCGCGCTCGAATCTCTCTAATTTTACATTCGTGATCTCCTCGGAAGTTATAAGTAGGGAGAAGCAATATATTCGATACCTCATCCAGAAACGCACCCTCTCGAAACCTGGACAGCAAGCTACACCGCGATGCAGAGCGCCTCTCTTGCAGAGTCTGCCGATTGAGTTTGTTAAACATCTCCGTAACGCTATCACGGTTACCAAATAACCCTGTGACGAAACGCACCGCTCTTCTTTGGATCTTCTCTATCTCCTCTGTCAACCCGACCTTGTACGGCTTATGGCTCTGCCACATCGTACTGCATCTGCAGCAGCAATTTTGAGCAACAGTTGGAACCACCGTGACACAAAGAACTGGTTCAAACCGGTTACTTCAAGGACGCTCCGAGTCGGACGCCCTGTGGCGTGCATTTTACTGACCCCCAAACCACCACCATTTGCGACTTCAGTGGTGTCAAGCGAGAGCTCATTGGCAGGCACGGTGGATGTCAGTGTTTTCCGATGAAAGCTGGTTCTGCGTCACTTTCAGTGATGACCGTCTTTGGTTAGAAATAGGCCAGATGAGGACGTATACACGAACTGTCTGCTTGCTAGACACACACGAACTACACTAGGAATTACGGCGTCGGCTGCGATTTCATATGACAACAGGAGCGCTTTCGTGGTTACCCCACGCAACCTGACTGCAAAATTATACATCAGTCTAGTGACTGGACCTATCGTAATGCTATTCATGAATGGCTTTCCAGTGAGAGTTTTCCAACAGGATAACGCTGGACCACATACTGCTGTTGTAACCCAACATGGTCTAGGCCTGCTCTCAATTATCAGATCTGTCTCAGATCGAGAAGCTATCGAACATCACCAGACAATAAGTCCAGCGTCATCCACAACCATCATTAACCGTCCCTGTATTGACCTAACAAGTGCAACGGGCTTGGAACACCACCCCACAAACAGATATCCGGAAACTGTACAACACAACGCGTACACGTTTGCATGCTTGCATTCAACATTCTGGCCGTTATAGCGGTTATTACTGAACCAGCAGCTCACATTTGCAATGGCTTATCTCGCGCTTGGATTCCTTAGAAATATTGGTTTGGAAGACGTGAAATAATACTGACCCTAGACTCATGTTAGAAGATAGATTAAGGAAAAGCAAAACTACATTTTTAGCATTTGTAGACTTAGAGAAAGCTATTGACAATGTTGACTGGAATACTTTCTTTCAAATTCTGAAGGCGGCAGGGGTAAAATATAGGGAGCGAAAGGATATTTACAATTTGTGCAGAAACCAGATGGCAGTTATAAGAGTCGAGGGGCACGAAAGGGAAGCAGTGGTTGGGAAGGAAGTGAGACAGGGTTGTAGTCTATCCCCGATGTTATTCAATCTGTATACTGAGCAAGGAGTAAACGAAACAAAAGAAAAATTCGGAAAATGTATTAAAATCCATGGAGAAGAAACAAAAACTTTGAGTTTCGCCGATGACATTGTAATTCTGTCAGAGACAGCAAAGGACTTGAAAGAGCAGTTGAACGGAATGGACAGTGTCTTGATAGGAGGATATAAGATGAACATCAACAAAAGAAAAACGAAGATAATGGAATGAAGTCGAATTAAGTGGGGTTATGCTTAAGGAATTAGACTAAGAAATGAGACACTTAAAGTAGTAAATGAGTTTTGCTATTTGGGGAGCAAAACAACTGATGATGGTCGAAGCAGAGAGGATATTAAATGTAGACTGGCAATGGCAAGGAAAGCGATTCTTAAGAAAAGTAATTTGTTAACATCGCGTATAGATTTAAGTGTCAGGAGGTCGTTTCTGAAAGTATTTGTATGGAGTGTAGCCATGTATGGAAGTGAAACATGGACGATAAATAGTTTGGACAAGAAGAGAATAGAAGCTTTTGAAATGTGGTGCTACAGAAGAATGCTGAAGATAAGGTGGGTAGATCACGTAACTAATGAGGAGGTATTGAATAGGATTGGGGAGAAGAGAAGTTTGTGGCACAACTTGACTAGAAGAACTAGAAGAAGGGATCGGTTGGTAGGACGTGTTCTGAGGCATTAAAGGATCACCAATATAGTACTGGAGGGCAGCGTGGAAGGTAAAAATCGTAGAGGGAGACCAAGAGATGAATATACTACGCAGATTGAGAAGAATTTAGGTTGCAGTAGGTACTGGGAGATGAAGAAGCTTGTACAGGATAGAGTAGCATGGAGAGCTGCATCAAACCGGTCTCTGGACTGAAGACCACAACAACAACACATCTCGCGCTTACAATAATCTGTGATCTCGCAGTGTTGGTGGCTTTAATATGTTACCTAGACATACGGATTCCCGAAATGTCATCACTACATTAATTATTTATAGATGCTGCGAAAGTTTTCCTTCAGTGTCCATGAAAAGTTAGTAGTGATTTAAGTAAATTAGCTTTAGAAAAAATTCTCTGTCCATAGAGGAGAAATTGGTCGTAGCTTTCCTAGATCTCCCCATGTTATTGAAGAGACCAACAATATATCAGGAGAAACTTGAGTATGGAGGCGACGCAGGGTGACACCGGAGCGGTCTCGTACGGACGCAGCGAGATCGCGGCCGGCCCGCGACGCCCGCTGCGATGAAGTCCTCAATATCCAATTCGCGCGCCGCAGTGATTAATGAAGTGCTGGCGCGGCTACCGCGGGCGCACCTTTCAGCACTGGCCGCTGGCTGGCTGGAGAGTAATCTCGTTACTGCGTCGCCGAGCCGAGCCGGCCCGGCCATACATCATCCGCGCTGACGCCGCGGAGCCGCTGCGGAGTGCGGCGCGAGCCCGCTGCCTGCCCGCTGCTGCCTGCCGCTCGTTAATGTCGACAGCGGCACAAAAACACCGGGGACAAGGGCTCGTTAGGCGGCCCGGCCGAGCCGCTCACCAGCTGGTTCCGCTCCACCAGCACAGACACAGCCCGTGACGTACGGCGGTGCTATTGCGAACAACTTATGTCACGGCTTAACGATATTATTGTTGCTTTCCTCGACACGTAACAGGTAGCACTAGCGTGGCAGTGATATTTTTCTTTTGGAATTTTGTTTTTGTATCCTCTACACGGAAACAATATACACCAGGTACAAGACCGTTTCTACATCTGTATACCGCTATGGAACGCTTCACATACGGAGATTGCACAAGTATACTGAAACACCGCGAGCAATGCCTGCTTGAGCATGAATACAGATTCTAACCAAAATTGTGCCATGTCCCCAGTGCGTCGGGAGTGTCAGTCGTGGCCGAAAGTAGCCGAAGTGTATCGTGTTTTCAGACGAATCATATCGAAGATTTATACCACATACAGGGAAAGCGGGAAAAATTCGTCCGCTAAGTCACAACACGAGAGCAACTTGTGATATTTCTTCTTCGTTGATCCATTATGGATCGTGGGACGACGGCTGGTATGAACTTCTTGATGCAATAATTTACCAATAGCAATAGATAACCCTAGCCTGCTATCAACGAGTTCCACTACAGCCGATACAGAGGGAGGTTAACATATGACTCGTCTATGATAATCTTTATTCATTAGCTCTGATACTACGCAAAATTAAAGTTAAAAAAATCTTAACCTTGTCTATCCTTTTACCATATCTCAGAATGATTTTAAGGTTATCTAATCGACACTAGATTTGACTCAGTAACAAATTTAGGTTTTTATTATATCAAAGTTCAATGTTACATGATCATTCCAATGTTACGTTCGGTAAGCAAGCTATTAAAACGATCTTTCACAAGTCACACTGAATAGCAATCATTATAGTAAAGAAAAAGTGATAATGACACCATAAAATATATCAACAACCGTACATTGGTCTCCTACGTTAATAAAATGGTTGCCACACTAGCAGTACTGAAAGGGTGAGCTTATTTAATGGTATATGGGTGCCACGTATACCGAGCACATTTACAACTCTGCACTACGCTGTCTGCATCAAATGCTAAGCTTTGCTGGCTAATAAAGACATGGGATAGGCTGTGCAACAAGAGAGTCGGAGTCGCTGTGCGAGTTGCAATAAAGTCTCAAATTTTACGAATGTGCGAGGTTTTCACTGATGAAAGACAAAAATTTTAACTAATGTGATATCCTAATTTGAGCTACACAGCGTGTGAACAAGGGATGACAGGATAATGGTGCGTATAAATGCTGGAAAAAAAAACAGTACAAATGTACTCTACAGTCTGTGTTTTAGGAGCTACAAACTTGTCTACTCAAGCAGCCACTATTTCTACCAGCGTGTTTGTATTTTACTTTGGGCACAGTTGGCCACCACTTTCAACTCTTTTTGACCAACTCCGCCATATATTTCAGAATACCGACATCCATGTCTGTAACAGATGAGGAAATGGGGTAGTGGCAAACAGTTTGACTTACACTCCTGGAAATGGAAAAAAGAACACATTGACACCGGTGTGTCAGACCCACCATACTTGCTCCGGACACTGCGAGAGGGCTGTACAAGCAATGATCACACGCACGGCACAGCGGACACACCAGGAACCGCGGTGTTGGCCGTCGAATGGCGCTAGCTGCGCAGCATTTGTGCACCGCCGCCGTCAGTGTCAGCCAGTTTGCCGTGGCATACGGAGCTCCATCGCAGTCTTTAACACTGGTAGCATGCCGCGACAGCGTGGACGGGAACCGTATGTGCAGTTGACGGACTTTGAGCGAGGGCGTATAGTGGGCATGCGGGAGGCCGGGTGGACGTACCGCCGAATTGCTCAACACGTGGGGCGTGAGGTCTCCACAGTACATCGATGTTGTCGCCAGTGGTCGGCGGAAGGTGCACGTGCCCGTCGACCTGGGACCGGACCGCAGCCACGCACGGATGCACGCCAAGACCGTAGGATCCTACGCAGTGCCGTAGGGGACCGCACCGCCACTTCCCAGCAAATTAGGGACACTGTTGCTCCTGGGGTATCGGCGAGGACCATTCGCAACCGTCTCCATGAAGCTGGGCTACGGTCCCGCACACCGTTAGGCCGTCTTCCGCTCACGCCCCAACATCGTGCAGCCCGCCTCCAGTGGTGTCGCGACAGGCGTGAATGGAGGGACGAATGGAGACGTGTCGTCTTCAGCGATGAGAGTCGCTTCTGCCTTGGTGCCAATGATGGTCGTATGCGTGTTTGGCGCCGTGCAGGTGAGCGCCACAATCAGGACTGCGTACGACCGAGGCACACAGGGCCAACACCCGGCATCATGGTGTGGGGAGCGATCTCCTACACTGGCCGTACACCGATGGTGATCGTCGAGGGGACACTGAATAGTGCACGGTACATCCAAACCGTCATCGAACCCATCGTTCTACCATTCCTAGACCGGCAAGGGAACTTGCTGTTCCAACAGGACAATGCACGTCCGCATGTATCCCGTGCCACCCAACGTGCTCTAGAAGGTGTAACTCAACTACCCTGGCCAGCAAGATCTCCGGATCTGTCCCTCATTGAGCATGTTTGGGACTGGATGAAGCGTCGTCTCACGCGGTCTGCACGTCCAGCACGAACGCTGGTCCAACTGAGGCGCCAGGTGGAAATGGCATGGCAAGCCGTTCCACAGGACTACATCCAGCATCTCTACGATCGTCTCCATGGGAGAATAGCAGCCTGCATTGCTGCGAAAGGTGGATATACACTGTACTAGTGCCGACATTGTGCATGCTCTGTTGCCTGTGTCTATGTGCCTGTGGTTCTGGCAGTGTGATCATGTGATGTATCTGACCCAAGGAATGTGTCAATAAAGTTTCCCCTTCCTGGGACAATGAATTCACGGTGTTCTTATTTCAATTTCCAGGAGTGTATTACCGGCCATTTTACTCACATCCAATACTAATGAAGACAAACAAGAAAATATATGTTCGTAAAAGTCAAATCCCTTAAAAAAAGTTTGCTTAATGTGCGTCCTCTATAGACCTCCGAAAGTAGGCGGGGTAGCCTGTTTCAAAACCGACCTTTCAAAATTCGATTAGACTTAGGATCATACAAATAATGCTAAGAACAAAATGGTTCAAATGGCTCTAAGAAATATGTCCCATAGACTTAGAACTACTTAAACCTAACTAACCTAAGGACATCACACACATCCATGCCCGAGGCAGGATTCGAACCTGCGACCGTAGCAGCAGCGCGGTTCCGGATTGAAGCGCTTTGAACCACTCAGCCACTGCTAGGAACATCAATATAAACATTCTCATCCTTAATTGTGAAATTTAAGTAGGTAGTTTCTTCTTAAAAGGCAACAGTATTTCAGCTTGCACCTACCAATAATGCAGTCTGTAGTCGTGCCCCCATACATATATCTGCCATGAAATCCACAAGCGAAGAAATTCGTACCTCTAATATCAGCTCACAACGTCATTACCAAACTAACTCTGCCACATAGTAAATATGCTGCCTCAAAGACTGCAAACCTCAAGGGAAAACCTGCATCTTGGCTAACGGAAGAGGTAAATCAGTCCATGAATGTCGGAGACACCGAACATGGGACTCACAAACCACCTTCTGTCCTATACAGACAGCAAACAGAATGAATTAAATTGAGAGAAACGATAACTAAGACATGCCAATACATTAATCTAAAACAGAAAGACCAGGTGCTGTATGGAAAAGCTTGCGTGATCTAGAGAAGAGTAAGCAAAGTAGAAGCTGCAGCTGATCGCATTGTCCCAACCATGGAACTAAACCAGTACTTGACTTTAGCGATAACCTTTATTCATCCGTAAACGAAAAGTAGACGTTGTGATCATTTCACAGAGGTAAATGACGGTAGTTGCGGAAAACTCTCTCTTGAGCTGACAATGCTGTCGAAAAGTCGTTCAGCTCAGCGTTTACTGTACAGTATGGCGTTGCAATCGAAATACTCAAGCTCATTGTTGATCCACTGCTGCTCATAATAACTACTGCTTCCAAGTCCTTGAAACTCCTTCCTGGACAACACAGTAGAAACACTCGATTCCATCAGAACACAAGCACTATAAATCCGATTGTCTGAGAGGAGAGTGAATGTAGACATCAGAAAAGAACTGAGAGTGAAAAACTTAAATTAACAGATTAAAGAATACAGAAATAACCGGAAGGATTATGTCAAAAGAATGGAAGACGACAGATTACCAAAAATGGTGATAATTATCACCCAGTGGCCAGAAGATATCTAAGAAGCCCAAAGAAAATCAACAACTTCAGCTAAGAGGGCATAACAGGCAAATGCCTACTATATGCAGAGAGAAGAAGAAGAGATATCATATTACAAATATTAAGATTTTTTAAGTAACTGTGATTTTAATAAGTTTTATAATTACGTATAAAGCTCTGGTCTGATGTAAGAGGAGTCCAGAGAGCACTAATCTGTTCAGGTTAAATGAATGAATAAAAAAATTAAACATATTATACACGTTGTCCCAGGATGAATGGTCAGTATTCAGAGATATGACAGGAACGATCGTTTGAAGGAAAAACCTTCACATGGACGTATGCACTCTTCTGAATTGTTTCCGAGATAGAACATATTTAATGTACAATTTTACTTATTTTCTTTATTATGCAGTACATTGTTATGGTTTACAATATACCATAGTAAGTATTGGTTGGTTGGTTGTTTTGGGAAGGAGACCAGACAGCGTGCTCATCGGTCTCATCGGATTAGGGAAGGATGGGGAAGGAAGTCGGCCGTGCCCTTTCAGAGGAACCATCCCGGCATTTGCCTGGAGTGATTTTGGGAAATCACGGAAAACCTAAATCAGGACGGCCGGACGCAAGATTGAACCGTCGTCCTCCCGAATGCGAGTCCAGTGTCTAACCATAGTAGTGTAGAGGAAGTCGAGACGAATAATTTGACATAGGATGTGTGGTCTATAAAGTCGAAAAACTACCTCAAACTGGCTTACCTACACTTCAATTCATGCTCGTTGCGCAGTAATTTCCATATTCTCTCGCTCTCTTCACACAACCATAAAGTCCTTGAGAAAAAATAAATAGGACATTTAATGTAGTTTGATTTTATATTGAGACAAGTTTTCACTAGAGGCCGTGGATTTCGTGTTATTCAAGAAAAACATACAAAAGTAACTTTAAATATGTTTCGTCTCAGAAACCATTTGGAATAGGGCATATGTCCATATCCAGTTCTTTATGTCAAATGATCATTCCTGTCGTATCTCTGAATATTGACCATTTCTCCTGAGATAACCTGTATACATGGACTATCATGTATGTTAAAATAAAAGTTACATTTAGTAGTTAGTCATGAATGTGGGCTGTAAGCTGTTTCACTGTGCCAAGAGCGCAGAGAACAGAGTGAAGCCCCAAGTCGCTGTGTGGTCTGCTCCCTTCCATCTCATCCACGACAGCTAGTTGCCTTGGTGGGGAGCAGTGAGCTTGTGAGCTACCTTGCAGTCTGATTCCTGAGAGTGGTGGGGAGCAGTGAGCTAGTCGACACGACTCAGCACAACCAGGAGCACTTCCGAAGATGTACAACATAGCTTATGACGAAACGTCAGGGATAGAAGAGTTCCATGGACCACGGTCATACAACCCGGAAGAATTCTCGGCAGCTGAAACGTCTGGTCGTGAAAGCCTTCATTGTATGAGTGAGCTAGTGAGACAGCCAACGGTCCGATCAGTGAGAGGGGTGGAGAGCGCAGAGCTATTGGGAGGGGAGTGATGCCTGGATCGCTTTGCGACTGCTCCGACCACGCGGTGGCTGAAGGCCGCAGCTTGCATGATCGTTGGCAACACATTACGAGTGCTATGCTGAATCAAAGGTTAAGAAGTAACAACTCGCTCAAAAGCATGTAAGCGTTTATTGAGCTTCTGTAATTTGAAATATTCTTTTGAAATCAAGAACAGGAACATGCTGGAAGTGTTTTCGGCATTAATGTATCGTTCTGAACAGTTTTCCCTCCATTTGCCTCGATAGATGCATGATCAGTGAGGCAGATTGCGAAGTGAAGGTTCCCTGGTCCGACTCCAAATAAAGGCGAAAATTCTTTTTCCCACTCACGGACTGGGTCTTGTGTTGTGCTTACTTTCATATCGTCTTAGTTACCATTACTATTGGAATGGCTGAATGGATACTGCCCGACAGCCAATAAATTGGAAAAAAAAAGACGGAGCTTTCTTCGTTTTCGGTTTTCATGGATGAGAGAAGCTTCAGGTACTAATAAGGTTTGCAAATCTACATGTGCACACTGTCTATAACGCATTTTTTCTAGCTTGGGAAATGTTTTCTTAAGGATGTGATGTGAGGTGCCATTGCAGCAGCCTAGCACAGAATTTTCTTCCTGCTCATTACAGTGACCAGAAACACATTTTGAAATCTGAGTTGCCATTCATCTTTTCTGAATTATTCATTACCCACTCTTTACAAAGATCTGGTTCTTTGAATCAATTCAGGAGCAGTGTCTTCATCTCTATACACCACGTGAGCCATCTCAGTACAAGTTTAATCGTCCTTTATTATTGCTTTTGAATTGAATCTTAATAACCAGGAATTTAAGTGAAACATTTGCTATTCATTTTCCTACCTCAACCACTAAATTTGGACTGCACACATGCCTATATTAACTTTTAGATCCTTATGTAATCCGAGCTCGAACTTTCTTATCAAGGGTGCATGCAGCAATAATATTTACCAATGACAAGTCAAACTGCTGTCGCCAGAAACCTTTATCGGTTCCTTGCATACCTTTACAGCTAATAAAATACGTAGTGATGCTGAGACTTGGTGACCGCTAACTATTTTCTAGATTATACTCAATGTGATTGTTATACGAGTATTTTACGTTCTTGGTTGGACAGGTGGTAGACTATTAGAATGGGGCTCACATCCTCATTGCACTTCTTCTATCTAAAAGGAAGATTAACTATAGGTTAAGCGAATCAGGTTACGAAACGTTGAGAAGTAATCGTTATCCTAAATTCATTCAATTATTCATTCATGCGCCCATTACTTGCAGTTGCTAAATATAAGCCTCTCCTGCTCTTTATGAAACGGCTGTCAGTTAGCGTTGTCAATTACCTTTTTGGTCAAAACACTTAACTGCAGTCACATATTCTAATGTACTCAGTAACATTGTAATACCAGTTCCCCTCTTCCATTCCAATTACAGTCATAATTACGGCTCCACATTGTTTCTTGATTCGTCTGGTCGCTTCTCCTATCTCCGCTAATAATTCCCATTTTCATCACTGCTCTGCTCCCCGAGAAAACTCCAGTTTTCGAATGAAAATAAATGTAGTTAATGGTTAACGACCCCCATTCTTATTTCCATTTCGTGGGACCAATTTGAGTCGATCATGAAATCCATAACTTTTGAATATCTAGACATTATAAAATAGAAATTCCTGGGGTGGAGTCAAGAGAAGAAAAGGAACACGGACAGAATACTCCAACAGTATCAATGACCCATGATTTTCGGACACATATAGTCAACGTAGAGCGATCTCCACATGATGAACACTGAGTCTGCCTCTTGTGGTGGGGAAATAACCAAAAAGTAATTTTATAGGCAAATAATCTTGTGATTACGATACAGAACGTGCTCAGGATTGCAAATCCACATCACTTCGTAACAGAGTCATGAGGGCGCCACTATTTCACACGAACGTGGGATTTAAATACGCCCCCCATGAGTGTACTTTACGCACGTTTCAAACACACTTACTCTCAGTGGAAAGGAAATAATGTGATATGCAAACGAACGACCCGACTTGAACCCCAGTGGCAGTAAAAAAAAAAATAGTTACCTATAAGCAGGCACGTCTGGAAAGCCAACGTCTGGAAAGCCAACCACATTATGTGCTGCCCACGTACATTCGTCAGCCACGAACACAAGTACCGAGATTTCAGAATTTATCTAAGCTTGCTCTAGTTAATTCGAAAGAACTGCAAGACTCACTAAAAGTTATCCGTAGGAAATAAATTATCTCAATGAGATCATGGCCGTCTCTACTACAAGAGAAGTCTCTTAGGATCTATTGCACTGCGTCATTGTATAAAATACTTTAACTGTAAACTTAAAACCACCGTTTCCACCTTATTACAACGGTCTTCCTAAGGGCAAGACTGGTTTTGGTGGAGCAAACGTAATTCTATTTATTTTAGACGAACGGTGTAAATGAGTCACACTTTTGAAACTTAATTGGCCCTCGCTAGCTATGACGGAAGGAGGAGGGTAGGACAGAAGCTATTGGTGGGCTAGCCGGCTTGTCAGCGATTGGCGACAGTGTACAGATCAGCGCTTGGCTTCTAGGGGTCACGTTTTTATTCCTGGCGTGCGTGGAAATGCACTGGCAGTTCCTATGCAGCTGGCTGTTTAGGCTGTCGCGTCAGTGCCCGGTGAGGCTTCTGGCTCGAGACCGCTCGCGGTCAATCGGACTGGAATAGCTGGCAGCAAGGACGCGGATGTTCGTCGCCGTCCTCTCTGTTGGTGTTGTCAGGCTGCTTAATAGCTTCTATCGCCTCTCGAATATTTCTTTTGAGCGTTCACAACTCTTTCGCCAGCGCATAGGCTTCCTGGAACAATGCCACAGTCACGGTGGTGTTCCGTTATCAACGATTTGTTAAGCTGTGTGCGACCGAACCGCCGAATCTTTCCATCAGTAAATGGGGTATGTTCTCAACTGACTCGGTTGTTTTAACCCCCTCCACTGACGGAATGATCCGCTTCCTAATTCCGTATGTATAAAAACAATACGGACTTGTAGCTGTCACGCCTTTGCGCTTACTGCTACGTATTTTAACTGTAAATAGCTCAGTCCTAATGGTAAGAGGTAGTAGTGAAGTATTTGAATACAGCACAGCTGCCACAAGCTCAGCTCACTTTTACTCCACTCCTACCCTCGCCATTGCACCACATTAACTAGGTGCTACGTGGACCTTGCTAAATTCACTTGCGTATACATTTTTGACCGTTACTCGCCAGTATTTACCTAATGATTAGTACACTCCTAACCGGACTATTTCCCTAAGAGCTGTGATGATTGAACGGGTTCGATCCACGGCCTACAGTGCCCTACAGTTCACACGGTAACACTGCCTACCTGACCCACTTAACTTGGTAGTGAGCTTATGTATCCAATCACCACTGCTAGCAGCAGTGGATAATCCTATCAGCACGACGAGAGCAGCAGACTTAGCGTCGAATCCTCCTGAAAATACTTATAACTACGGTCGCCAGCTCTGAAGGAGCAAAAGAATAAATCAATTTTTGGCTCGTTTCAAAGTGAAATGGCTTGAGTTGAATTTAAACTTAATTCTGAATATTACTATTTCTGATCATTCTAGATGATTCTACAAAGCAAATACTCTCTCAATTTCTGTGAGTTGGCTTGGTAATTACTACCAAGACGGTTTATGCAACTTGGGTTAACAAAATTCTATCCTTCAACTTATTTAATGATTTTGGATCTTACTCTTTGGACAATTGATACAGAATTAGTTAAGTGACTTTACTTGAAAGGTTACTCAGAAAAATTTAAGTAACTATAAATAGGCGACTCATTCTGGTGTGACCATTGCTCTTTTCAACATTCTTATACGCTAAAGTATTCTACAACCAAAAGAATTGTAAATGAAAGAGGCGATGGTGGCCTCAGTCTGATTTCACTATACTATGTTTGAGGTTACTACACTTTACAATGAACAACATGCGTCGTAATTTTACTCATTACTATATTCTGTCCTCTGCACTTGCATAAAAGAAAACTGGTATTCTCCTTTTATATGTATACAAAGTTCGACTTAACAATTGCAATCAGTCTTGCCTTGGGTAGACGTGTCGGTACTGGTGGTGAGAGGCATGTGGCTAACGTAGCTCTTCACGCCTCATGCCCTTAATGGCGGCTGGAACTACGAGCTGTAGCACTCGTATAAGCTACTGCACGTCCGCCATAAAATCTGGGCGCAGGAACTCTTACAATCAGCCCCAGTGGCATAGAGGCGGCTTCAACAACCATTCGTCGCGTTTCACTCCAAAAACGGCGACGATGTTCGCCTCTTCTCTGTTGCACAATCACTTTTGCGTGAGCACAGTTACGCATGTCCGATCACGTCAACACTCCCCAGGCCATTCCATTGTTCAGTCCCTGTGTCTCCAGCTACCTCCAGCTACACTCGTATCACCAAGAGTGGGGGCGTTCCCCTACCACCTTTTCACCGAAATCATTTAGTATTTAAGAATATTTATATTTACTACCCTGGAGTTCATACCAATCATAATGATTTACTACTAGCGCTTTACAACATTAAATTATACAGTAATAACTTATAATTACCAAGAAAAAGAATACATTTGACTCCAAGAGCTTAGTGCATTGTCTGACAGGTAGTGCTAATTCCCAGCTTCGCCAATAGATGGCATCAGGGTGCACTCCCTGGCAGTTTCACACAAGCGCGCCCGTTTCCGACGCGCGGGCTCCAAATTACTGTCAGCCCACCATCATTTTAGTTCCGTTACATGTGCTAATCGCACATAGCGTTCACGCCCTGCTACTCGTTTTCTAACTGGCCTCCCGGTCTCATGTATGTAGGCAGCTCCACATTCACCACGTAGTTCATATACTCCTGCAGTACTTGATTTTTTGACTGTATCCTTGGTGGAACCTATCATATTGTGGATCCTGAGGCTTCTGCAGAAAATCGTTGCTAGCCGTTCACTGACACCCTTCACATGGTAAGTGCACTAACAGAAGTTTGTCTTTCTTGTCCTCCTCTCTTGTTTTGTTTCATTTGGCATTGGTCGGCTTTTTTACAATGTTTTGTCATAAAGGTTGGCGTGAAACGTATGGCGAAGATTCCTCAATGTTGTTAGTATGTAGGGACGGGCGGTCAGCGTGTGCAGAACTGAATACTTTTGAGCTGGGTGATGGTGGCTGCGCAAGTGCTGGCACATATTTGTGTGGGTTGGCATCCAGTACACTTTGTGTCCAGTGTACCATTCGCATATCTATATACTTCCACGTACAAAAATGGTAACTCTCTATTGTTTCCGGCTTCGTGGGTAAACTGTATATTCTTATGCAGGCTGTTTAAATGTTAATGGAAGCTTCCCAGCTCCGCCTCCCAGTGAGGTCAGATAACGAATGTTTCGTCTACGTACCGTAGCCAGCAAAGCGGGAGTGCAGAAGCTAATAACATTTACTCAGAAGCTTACATGAAGATGTCCGCAGCAACTCGGGAGAGCCAACTCTCACTCCATCTAATTGCTCGTAATATTTTCCCCACGAGGTGAAGTACTTTGATGATAGGCGTAGGGGCATCAGACCATATACAGGGTGGTCCATTGATAGTGAATGGGCCAAATATCTCACGAAATAAGCATCAAATGAAAAAACTAGAAAGAACGAAACTCGTCTAGCTTGAAGGGGGAAACCAGATGGCGCTATGGTTGACCCGCTAGATGGCGCTGCCGTAGGTCAAACGGGTATCAACTGCGTTTCTTCAAATAGGTACTCCATGTTTTATCACATATTCGTGTAGTACGTAAAGAAACATGAATGTTTTAGTTGGACCACTTTTTTCGCTTTGTGATAGATGGCGCTGTAATAGTCACAAACGTATAAGTACGTGGTATCACGTAACATTCCACCAGTGCGGACGGTATTTGCTTCGTGATACATTACCCGTGTTAAAATGGACGGTTTACCAATTGCGGAAAAGGTCGATATCGTGATGATGTGTGGCTATTTTGATCACAGAGCCCAACGGGCGTGTGCTATGTATGCTGCTCGGTATCCTGGGCGACATCAGCAAGTGTCTGGACCGTTCGCCGGATAGTTACGTTATTTAAGGAAACAGGAAGTGTTAAGCCACATGTGAAACGTCAACCACGACCTACAACAAATGATGATTCCCAAGTAGGTGTTTTAGCTGCTGTCACGACTAATACGCGCATCAGTAGCAGACAAATTGAGCGAGAATCGGGAATCTCAAAAAAGTCGGTGTTGAGAATGCTACATCAACATCGATGTCACCCTACCATATTCCGGTTGCCTGGGGAAACGTTGTTGTGATGCCTCGTGTAAGGAGGAGAAATGCTTACCATCACGTTTCCGACTTTGATAAAAGTCGGATTGTAGCCTATCGCGATTGCGGTTTATCGTATCGCAACATTGCTGCTCGCGTTGGTCGAGATCCAATGACTATTAGCAGAACATGGAATCGATGGGTACAGGAGAGTAATACGGAACGCAGTGCTGGATCCCAACGGCCTCGTATCACTAGCAGTCGAGATGACAGGCTTCTAATCCGCATGGCTGTAATGGATCGTGCAGCCACGTCTCGATCCCTGAGTCAACAGATGGGGACGTTTGCAAGACAACAACCATGTGCACGAACAGTTCGACGACGTTTGCAGCAGCATGAACTATCAGCTCGGAGACCATGGCTGCGGTTACCCTTGACGCTGCATCGCAGACAGGAGCGCCTGCGATAGTGTTCTCAACGACGAACCTGGGTGCACGAATGGCAAAACGTCATTTTTTCGGATGAATCCAGGTTCTGTTTACAGCTCATGATGGTCGCATCCGTGTCTGGCGACATCGCGGTGAACACACATTGGAAGCGTGTATTCCTCATCACCATAATGGCGTATCACCCGGCGTGATGGTATGGGGTGCCATTGGTTACACGTCTCGGTCACCTCTTGTTCGCATTCACGGCACTTTGAACAGTGGACGTTACATTTCAGATGTGTTACGATCCTTGGCTCTACCCTTCATTAGATCCCTGCGAAACCCTACATTGCAGCAGGATAATGCACGACCGCATGTTGCAGGCCCTGTATGGGCCTTTCTGTATTCAGAAAATTTTCGACTGCTGCCCTGGCCAGCACATTCTCCAGATGTCTCACCAATTGAAAACGTCTGGTCAATGGTGGCCGAAGAACTGGCTCGTCACAATACGCCAATCACAACTCTTGATGAACTGTGGTATCGTGTTGAAGCTGCATGGACAGCTGTACCTGTACACGCCATCCAAGCTGTGTTTGACTCAATGCCCAGGCGTATCAAGGCTGTTATTACGGCCAGAGTTGGTTGTTCGGGGTACTGATTTCTCAGGATCTATGTACCCAAATTGCGTGAAAATGTAATCACATATCAGTTGTAGTATAATATATTTGTCCAACGATTTATCATCTGCATTTCTTCTTGGTGTAGCAATTTTAATGGCCAGTAGTGAACATCGGCCGCGGAACCCAAAGTAGTTATGTCTCTTAGGTTTGTTCGTTATGTGTTGATAAAATTTCACGGACTGGGTGAATTAAATGTGGCGTAGAATAAGATTAAAATGTATAAACTTTATGAATTAAGGTATCCTTCATGCGGTACTTGCAACTGTTGTCAAACCCATTTAATATGCCTGCGCAAACGCATTAGAAAGAAAACTAATGAAATATTTCTTAATGTGGCAATAATTACGTATTTTTATATATGGTTTCTTGTACCTGAAGTTTCTAAATAAAGTCGACTTACGAAATACAGGCGGTTACGGAGGAGATGCCATTGTCTGCGGTGCTCTGGATCCTACGACGAGCTTAGTTTAGCAAGATCTGTGTTTGCGGATTCGATATTAATTTTTATAGAAAAGATTTTCTTTCTGTATAAACTTCATAATAAATGAGCATAAAATATTAAAAAATAATGTAATATGTTTGATGGCGGACGAACAAATATTTGCTATGAAGGATGATGAAGTCGACCTTCAATTGTGCCTGACAGTATCAAATCAAGAACTGAGTGAAAAATTCAACATGGTAGCCGTTTCTCCATTGATAGACAGGTGTTATGCTTTCTTGAAATTTCACTTTCTATTCTTTAACAAATTATTAGTGTTAATTTCGCTATAAAAAAGTGGGTGACAAGTGGTTTCCACAACTGTTGATAGAGGAACACAAAAAGGAATGGGAACTGCACCGATTTTCTCGCTAGGTGCGACACTGATGGAGAAGAAATTTGGAACCAGCATTGTTATTGGTGATGCGACATGGGTTTTTCTTTTATCATTTTGAATTAACATGTTTGGAAAAACAAGTGCTCTTTAACGTCAATGATAGATCATTACGCCGGCCGGAGTGGCCGTGCGGTTCTAGGCGCTACAGTCTGGAACCGAGCGACCGCTACGGTCGCAGGTTCGAATCCTGCCTCGGGCATGGATGTGTATGATATCCTTAGGTTAGTTAGGTTTAATTAGTTCTAAGTTCTAGGCGACTGATGACCTCAGAAGTTGAGTCGCATAGTGCTCAGAGCCATTTGAACCATTTGATAGGTCATTACAGTTCTTATCACATGTATGTTTATTACTCTACGACCGGTTTCGTTGTAAATGATTAGACAATTTCAACTTTTGGTCTGTCGAATAGACGTTTCTTGACTCATGAAGCGGGCGTAGAGTCTCACCTGGGGATGTTCATTTAGCGCGAAACCAGATGTGGCTTGATAAGCTCTCATGTAGTTACGGCTGTGGTCGTGGTTTTCTGATGAAGGTTGTCATCATTCATCTATGGAGAACCCGCTGCGCGTGCTAAAGCACTACTTCCGAGACGGGGAGGTAGGGCGACGAAATTTGATCATGGCTTAAGGGAGACGAACAAAACCTGAACAAGGAGTGTTATGGGAGATTCAGTCGCAATAACTTTTAACGGCACAACGACATTTCCTTTTCGTGGAATAGGTGACAATGGGCATAAAATGATGGTATACATTGCTTACGTAATATTACTCTATTTTCTCACACAATATCGTATTACGGAGTAATTACACAAACCAAGCGAAAGTGCACATGAAGAAAATTGATTTGCCGGCCGGGGTGGCCGAACGGTTCTAGGCGCTATAGTCTGGAACCGCGCGACCGCTACGGTCACAGGTTAGAATCCATTCTCGGGCATGGATGTGTGTGATGTCCTAAGGTTGGTTGGGTATAAGTATTTCTAAGCTCTAGGGGACTGATGACCTCAGAGTTAAGTCCCACAGTGCTGAGAGCCATTTGAACAGTTTGAAAATTGATTTGCTTTAGAAGCACATGGAAACACCGTGAAATCTCAACAGCATAATCATTATGACTATGAAAAGGAGCCACACAAATTAGAGCATTTGGTGTTGACTGGTTCTATGAAGCGTTGGAATTGTTTTGGTGGTGTGGGGTGAACTGGGAAACAACTAATGTCATGAGTGTGTCTAAACGGAAAGTCTCTCTATAAACTCCCTTCGCGAGTCGTTTTTAATTCCAAAGTTTTTGCTTTCGCCCATTCAACCATCTCAGTAGTAATATAGTAATGTCAGTTGACGATAAGAATGTGAAGACCGCCGCACTGAGCTCGCAACTGCCAAGGAGGATACGTGTGTTTTTTTACACCACAGCTGGTGATCGGTAAGAGGCGAGTACATACATGGGTTGCCGGTACTGATTGACAACAAGTAAACATACCATTTCTCACCACCTCTCTTGGCGCGAAGACTATGCCATTCCTTCTGCTCTGCTCCAGTTCTCTTTTCTCTTGAATGAAGGCGTCTTATTTCCGTACAAGCGTGTGCAGAGAAAAGACTATTTGTCTACAGTTGTATCGATAGGATACAGTAGTATTGGTAAGTCAGGGATATTGAACTATCAATAAATCTTCTCAATACACTGGTGTCCAAAATTAAAGCAATAAGCCACTGTATCCCCGTCATGAGTCTAACTTACGATACAATCATACAACAGAAGTCCGGACGATCGCATCCTGCACGGAAGATGGCATTCTGGTCAACGGATGACGTCAGGTCACCTGTCAAAAGGGACAGTGTTTGCCGGGTAGTCCCACATTCACAATCGCTTTGTACACAGTCAAAGACGGTGCAGCATGGCACAGAGATGACGCGTACCAGGCTCTCGGTGGTGGAGGGCCACGGGAAGAATAGCAGCAGGACAGTAGCAACGTGATATGGCCCGGTGGCTTAATGTGAATCGTTCTGTTGCTTTTTGTATGTGTTCTATAGATCGAAACTATCCCGAAGACCAGAGCGGGTCCGACCATGTGTCACATCAAAAAGAGAGAACCGTTATTTGGCTCTAAGGGAACGGCGGGATAGTCTTAGTACTCCAGGGCAACTGGCATCTGACCTCTCAGCATCCAGTGGATGTGTTTTAGCGAGGCAAACGGTGTGCAGAAGGCTTCGTCATAGTAGCCTTTATTGTAGGAGACCTGCTGTAAATGTCTATCTGACGCTTGTTCACAGAATGAACGTCTAGAGTGGAACTGTCGACATAGAACCCGGACGGTCGAACAGTGGGCAAATGTTCTTTTCACGGGGGAGTCCCGATTTGGTCTGGACACTGATTCTCGGCGGATTCGCATCTGGAGAGAACGTGAAACACGATTTCGGGACCCAACCACTGTGGAAAGAGACTGATATCGAGGATGATACCGAATGGTGTATTCATGTATTATGTTCACCACACGAACACCACCTCATGAAATTATACGGCTAAATCGGCAAGTTTTAACAGCCGTCAGATATCGTGACGAGATCTTGGGACCTCATGTGTGGTTGTGTTTTTGCGAGATGCTTTGGGCCCACACTTCATATTGCTGGACGATAATTCTCGGCCTCATTGAGCACGGGTGGTTGATGTTTTTCTGGAAACGGAAGATACTGCACCCATGGAGTGGCCTGCTAGCTCTCTCTATTTGAATCCCATAGAGCACGTCTGAAATACACTAGGGATACGGGTTGCGCCATGTCATCATCCACAAACCACTCTCCAAGACTTGCTACCGGTACTCCAGGAAGAATGGGCTTTATTGCATTACTACATGAGATTGTAGACATCTTTCACAGCATGACTCGTCGTTTGTTAGACCTTTATTGATGCCAGAGATGGTCACACGCCATACTGCGCGCATTAACCGTTGTGTCTAGGAATCCTGCGGACTCGGTTCGCTAGACAAACAATCAAACAATTCATATTGATGAGTTTTGTTACAATAAGACAATTACAATACTTAACTTCGATAGATATGTCGCGAGCAAAGGACGAAATCCAAAATAACTAGTCTTCTTCACAGTAGACAAATACAAGTCTGTGCTGCATAGAGATTCCTAACGAAGTCGCTAACGTGGGCGCTGCTGCCGAAGTGGCTGCCACCAGTCGTTTGCGGCGCTTATGACCTCTTCACCTAGGGGCCGCTGCTATCGTGTTGTTGTCCTGGAGGGAGGTCATCAGCATGCAACTGACTGACCTTTTCTCACAGCCTTCTCTTTACTGTCGTTACCGACTGACGTGCCGGCGCTGACTCTACGCCCTAACATTAGCCAATGGCCAGAATGAAAATGCGTTAAGTTGGACAAAACGAAGAAAACTTTTGTCTACCGTTATGCATGTCGGAGTTGTTTACGTTCAGTGTTGTTTACATTGTTTCTATTTCACTATCACTTGATTATACAATTTTGTGGAAAAATAAACACAGCCTTGCAAAATTTCTGTGTGTTGTTTTAATTTTGTACACTAGCGTGTTTACAACAGTGATCACTGACGAAGAAGATTAAAGAAAACTTCTATAATATGGGAAATCTCGGAAAAAACGGTAGAGTTTATCAGCATACGGGAAGTGCGCCGGCCCCAGATCGAACAGACCCGGCAGATTAACGGTGAGGGTCAGTTTATGCCAGCCAGGATGGATGTGGTTTTTAGGCGTTTTCCCACGTTTGGCTAGGTGAATACTGGACTGCTACTCAATTTACACCTGAGTTACAAGATCCGAAACCATTCATAAAACTTCCACCGACTTTTACATGCAGATGCAGACATAGTCCTTTCATGGATGTACTTGGTTGTAACGGAAAGAACATCCGGCCACCCCTTGAATTAACCATGTCATATCCGTTACATAATCATGCCGACCATGCGCTGACTCGTGACAAGAGCAAGATAATCAAGATTACACTGAGGTGACAAAGGTCATGGGATACCTCCTAATATAGTCTCGGAACTTTTTTCTCGACTTAACGTAGGTTGTAAGTGCTATTCTGACATGAAGAGGTCAGCAAAGGAGACGAATTCGTTGCGAGCCGCATCAAACCAGTCAGAAGACTGCTGACTGAAAAAATAGTTCAGCAGCTCGACTTGGCATGGGCTAAGAAGTCAGTCGAAGTCCCTCACAGAAATATTGAGCCTTGTTGCCTCTGTAGCCGTCCATAATTACTGTAGTGTTAGCGGTGCAGGATTTTATGCATGAACTGACCTCTCGGGTATTTCCCACAAATGCTCCGTAGGATTCATGTTGGGCGATCTGTGTGTCGAAATCATTCACTCGAATTATCCAGAACATTCTCCAAACCAATCGCGAACCATTCTGACCCGATGACATGGCACATTATCATCCATTAAAATTCCATCGGCAGCGGTGGCCGAGCGGTTCTAGGTGCTTTAGTCCAGAACCGCGAGACTGCTACGGTGGCAGGTTCGAATCCTGCTACGGGCATGGATGTGTGTCATGACCTTTGGTTAGTTAGGTTTAAGCAGTTCTAAGTTATAGGGGACTGATGACCTCAGATGTGAGCTCAGAGACATTTGAACCATTTCTTGAAAATTCCATCATTTTTTGGGAACATTAAGTCTATGAGTGGTTGCACATGCTCTCCAAGTAGCAGTTGGAGTAGAGGACACAATCCATTCTATTTAAACACAGCCCACACCATTACGGACCGACTACCAGCTGCACAATGCATTGTTGATAACTTTGGTTCATGGCTTCGTGGGATCTGCGCCACACTCTAACCCTACCACTGGCTCTTACCATCTGAAGTCGGGATTGGTCTAACAAGGCGACTGTTGTCCATTCGTTTACGGTCCGACCGATATAGTCACGAGGCCAGAAGAGGCGCTGCAGGCGATGTCGATCTGTTAGCAAAGGCACTCAAGTCGGTCATTTGCCAAATAACGCCGCACTGCCCTAACCGATACGTTCGTCGTATATCCGACATTGATTTCTGCAGTTACTAAAAGCTGTGTTACTTGTCTGTCAGCACTGACAACTATACGCAAACTTCCCTGCTCTCGGTCGTTAAGGCCATCAGCCACTGCGCTGTGTGCTGAGAGAGTTAATCCCTGAGATCTGGTGATCTCGGCACACTCTTGACACTGTGGATCTTGGAATACTGAATTCCGTAACGTTTTCCGAAATGGAATGTCTCCTGCGACTAGCTACAACCACCATCCCGCCTTCGAAGTCCATTAATTCCCATCTTGTGGCCATAATCAATTCGCAAAGCATATCACAGAAATTAACTGCCTATCGAATGACAGTTCTGCCAATGCATTGCCCTTTATACCTCTTGTTAGCGGTACTACCGCCATCTTTATATGTGAACATCGCTACACCACGACTTTTGTGACCTTAATGTATTCCGCCCCACGGTTCAAATGGTTCAAATGTCTCTGAGCACTATGGGACTTAACATATGACGTCATCAGTCCCCTAGAACTAAGAAAAACCTAACTAACCTAAGGACATCACACACATCCATGCCCGAGGCAGGATTCGAAACTGCGACCGTAGCAGTCGCGCGGTTCCGGACTAAAGCGCCTAGAACAGCTCGGCCACAGCGGTCGGCCCGTCCCAAGGGAAACGGTGCCGTGGCAGAAAGGGGATCCAGATACCCCTTATAATTAACAATCCTAAATCCGTTAAACAGCCATGCCGACCTTGCACCGATGCGGAACAAAAGCACAAGAAAACGAAGAAGGTTATTCAGTTGCGGAGGCACAAAATGATCAGATAATACATTATTTACTTTCAAAATGACGCCCGTAATTTGGTGATAGATCATAGCGTTAAGAGAGAGAAATGACTTGGGCCGGCCGCGGTGGTCTAGCGGTTCTAGGCGCTCAGTCAGGAACCACGCAACTGCTACGGTCGCAGGTTCGAATCCTGCCTCGGGCATGGATGTGTGTGATGTCCTTAGGTTGGTTAGGTTTAAGTAGTTCTAAGTTCTAGGGGACTGATGACCACAGATGTTAAGTCCCATAGTGCTCAGAGCCATTTGAACCATAGAAATGACTTGCATAGCATTTATAATGCTTATTGTTTGTTTTGTTTTGTCTGAGGAAGGCAGTCTCTTTCAGAATGGCAGCGGTTCTAAAGCCGTCGGTACACGGATCGTGCATCTGAATGCTGAGTGTTGAGCGTGCCGAGCTTCTGACGTCATAGCGTGTAATAACACGTTCGGGAGTCCTTCCGAACGTGCGGAGTAATATCTAGCATGTCAGATATCCTGGGCGTGCGTCTGAGCGCTAACCAATCAGATGGCACAACGCCACCTACGTCACATGCACGTCATCTCTCTTCAGCATTAAGCTGTGAGGCGCCATATTGGCATTCAGTTCAAGCCTACACGTATATATGTCGTTTCTGAGCACCAGCAAATTGAGAATCACTCGAAAACCCGTTGTTAACTGCGTGATTCGTTGCAATAAAATAATGAGAGACATCATGTTCGTGGCAAAACAGTTTTGTAACTTGCGTATTAAGAGAGTATATCATTTGAAGGCAGTGACACACTGAGCATCCACGAAAAGCTCATTGTTGTTGGTACAGTTTGTTATAATTAAATTTCAGTTAGTGACATAGCTACGATTAAAGCGTTTAGCAAGTGGCAAGATCTTATAAGAGGGCCTTCAACGAACAGTTGTCGCATTAGCGTAGTGAGTAGTGTTGATGACATTTCGCATCTCGCTGAGTCTAAATTTTTTTTCATAATATTCTCGTATATAATAGGTTCTGATGCTTTATTGTTAGTTTACTGTAAGTTTATACTACAATATTAATGTTATGTAAATATAAGTTCAACTTTTTTGTGGAGTGAATTTGTTCGATTGGCTTCACCCACAGGACAGCTTGCGCTGCTAGTATTAAGATATTTTGTTCGTTTTTCTTTTGAGTTTTGTGATTTACATGTTGTAAAGTTTCTGCTACTGTGTAGGAACAGTGATCAAGTAAGAATGACATTAGGGTTTTACTAAAATGTGGGGAAGACAAAATAGTGTTTATTGCAAATTTGTGTCCCACTGTTTGTAATGGAACTTCTATAAGCCTGTGTCCTTATTGATTGGACGTGGTACTTTCATTTTTGTCTTAAAACATGTACATCGATATTGAAGTTTTTATTTGTGTATGTTACATATAGAACAACGTGACTAGGATATGAACAATAGACTAAATGTGCGTTTTAATAGAGCTAACGTGGGAATTTTACGCAGCCTGTTGAGAAAAACAGTTTGATTTACGAATAGAAACATCCCACAACTGCCGCTGGAGTGTGTTGCGATTATGTATACCACGTTGGGGCCCACGTACCATATGCACAAGTCGCATCGTTCCTGAGCGTTCAGCAGAACGTTGAACTTGACACGCTCAATGTTAACGTTCGATAGCACGGTCTGTGTGCCGACGGCTTAGCAGATCGGGGTGTTTACGTGAAAACTAAGTCGGCAGAGCATCACGCTGCAGCTGGATCGTCAGCCACTTGTCACTGTAGCGCGAGTGCGTCCCTCACGTCAGAAGCCGGCGGCGGCCACGAGGTGTCCCTCTGGATTCCCGTCAGGTGCGGTGCGGCTGCGGCGCTGCTGTGGCGTCCCGCGGGAGCACCGCGAGGCGCGCCAGATAAATCAGCGACCCGCGTCGCAGGCATGCATACGTGGGCCGCTCCGCCGCCGGAGGAAACGCGATAAGGGCCGACAGCGACACAGCGCCCGCGATATTTCTCCCGCGAGGGCGGCGGACGCCACGGTGTAATTGTGTTGGGAGTGCGACCGCAGGTCTCGTCGCTGCCCACGGGGCCTCCGCCCTCCTTCATCAGCGATAAAAGCAGCTCCCGCCGCTGCTGCCCTCCCGGGCCATATCAATCCGCGTTTCATTCATCTCCATCGATCCGTCCCACCATCGCCCTCGCCCGGGAGCTGGCGCGGAAAGCAACGAGCGCTATTTACTCCGAGATTACGACGTCGCCGCCAAAGGGGGCAAACTTTGTAAGACATGGGCATCGACGGCAGCCAGAGATCTATACTTGGGGGCTAATGTCCATTAACTTCCAGCATCTGAGCTGCAGTAAACAGCCACTTCTCTGCATACAAACTTTGAGTAGAAGAAGAGTGCATTTAAGTAGTATAAATACACTAAGGTGACAAAAGACATGCGATAGCGATACAGATGGCAGTAGTATCGCGAACACAAGGTTTATAAGGACAGTGCACTGGCGGAGCTTTCATTTGTGCTCAGATGATTCATGTTAAGAGGATTCCAACGTGATTACGGCCGTACGAAACGAATTAACTGACTTTGTATGCGGAATGGTAGCTGGAGCAAGGTGGATGGGACACTCCATTTCGGAACTCATTAGGGTGTTCAGTATTCCGCGATTCAGACACAGAAGATCCAAAGAAACTGATATAGGCATGCATATTCAAATACAGAGATATGCAAACAGTCAGAATACTGCGCTGCGGTCTGCAACGTCTGTATAAGTCAGCAAGTGTCTTGCGCAGTTGTTAGATCGGTTACTGCCGCTACAATGGCCGGTTATCAAGATTTAAGTGTTTTTGAAGGTTGGTTTATAGTCGGCGCATGAGCGATGGGACACAGCATCTTCGAGGTAGCGATGAAGTGGGGATTTTCCCGTACGACCATTTCACGAGTGTACCAAGAAGCCGGCCGGAGTGGCCGAGCGGTTCTAGGCGCTTCACTCTGGAACCGCGCGACCGCTACGGTCGCAGGTTCGAATCCTGCCTCGGGCATGGATGTGTGTGATGTCCTTAGGTTAGTTAGGTTTAAGTAGTTCTAAGTTCTAGGGGACTGATGACCTCAGATGTTAAGTCCCATAGTGCTCAGAGCCATTTGAACCATTTTTTTGTACCAAGAATATCAGGAATCCGGTAAAACATCAATCTCTAACATCGCTGCGGCTGGAAAGAAAATCTGCAAGAAAGAGACTAATGACTGAAAAGAATCATTCATCGTGACAGAAGTGAAACTGCCGCAGATTTCAGTGCTGGGCCATCAGAAAGTGTCATTGGTGAACCATACAACGGAACATCTTCTATATGGGCTTTCTGAGCCGAAGGCCACTCGTGTACCATTGATGACTGCACGACACAAAGCTTTACGCCTCGCCTGGGTTCGTCAACAATGATATTGGACTGTTGATGACCGGAAACATGTTGCCTGGTGAGACGAGTCTCGTTTCAAATTGTATCGAGCGGATTGACGTCTGCGGGTATGGAGACAACCTCATGAATCCATGGAGCCTGCATGTCAGCAGGAGGCTGTTGAAGCTGGTGGAGGCTCTGTAATGGTATGTAGCGTGAGCACTTGGAATGATATGGGATCCCTGATACTTCTAGATATGACTCTGAGAAGTGACACGTACGTAAGCATCCTGTTTGATCACCTGCATCCATTCGTGTCCATTATGCATTCCGACGGACAATTCCAACAGTATAATGCAACAGCCCAAGTCCAGAATTGCTACAGAGTGGCTCCAGCATCACTATTCCGAAACCCACTGGGCACCAAACTCCCCAGACATGAACAGTATTGAGCATATCTGGGATGCCTTGCAACGTGCTGTTCAGAAGAGACCTCAAGACACTCATACTCTTACGGATGTCTGTTCAGCCCTGCAGGATTCATGGTGTCAATTAGTCAAATCAATGCCACGTCGTGTTGCGGCACTTCAGCTTGCTCGCGGCGGCCCTAGTAGGTGTACCACTTTCTTTGGCTCTTTCAGTGTAGTAAGAACAGTGTCTACACTAAATATCAAGCATACATCTCACCCCGAGCAATGCAGTGGCTGATGGCTTGAAGACCAAGGGCAGCGTCGTTTGCGTATAGTTGTCAGTGCTAACAGACGATCACAACTGCGTGAAATAACCATGGAAATCAATGTGACGTACGACGAACGTATCCATCAGACTAGTGTGGCGAATTGTGGCGTTAATAGACTATAGCAGCTGACGACCGACGGGAGTACGTTTGCTAACCGCACGACATCGTCAGCAGTGCCTCTCCTGGGCTCGTTAGCATATCACTTGCACCCTAGGTGGGCCACCTGACAACCGTGTCCTGATCAGACGAGTCCCAATGAAGTTGGTAAGAGCTGATGGTAGTGTTCAGCTGTGGCGCAGACCCCATGAAACCATCGATCAGCTTGTCAACATGGTACTGTGCAAGTTGGGGGTGGCTTTGCGTCATGGTGTGGGCTGTGTTTACATGGAATTGACTGATTCCTCTGGTCCAACGGAATCAATCTCTGACAGGAAATAGTTATGTTCCGCTATTTGTAGAACATTTGCAGCCATTCATGGACTTCATTTTTATGAATGACATGCAGGTTACCACTGGGGCACAATTGTTCGCGATCGGTTTTAAGAACATTCTGAAGCATTCGGGCGATTGATTTGGCCACCAAAATTTCCCAGCATGAATCCCTTCAAACATTTATGGAACACAATCGAAAGGTCAGTTCGTGTCGAGGTAACACTTTCGCACACATTTATGGAACACAATCGAGAGGTCAATTCGTGCAAAGGCAACACTTTTGCAGTTTTGGACGGCTGTAGAGGGAGCATGACTCTGTATTTTTGCGGGGGATTTCCAAGGACTGTCAAGTCAATGGCACTTTGAGTTGTTGCAGTAGGGCGGGCAAAACGAGGTCCGACCCGGTATTATGAGGTATCCCAAGACTTCTGTCACTTCATTGGACAACACCACTGGCCCTGAAATCGCAACAACGCGGTTGTGGCATGTAACAAATTTCATACTACTGGCGAGAAGCAGGCGCGTCTCGTAATTAAACGCTCTGAGGAGGAACCGCCGAAAGATGCATGTGGAAATAAATTTTTTAGTAACGTATTACAGAATTTAAATTATCAGAACCCATTTCGCATATTTCCCACACGGCTTCAAATAATGCCTGTCAACGTTTTTTGTACTGTTGAAATGTGATTTTATACGATGTTTCTTGAACAGGTAGTAGCTAGTCCGGAGGCTGCGCCTTGAAATCAGCAGAAGTTTGGGGGGAGTTTCAGCCTAAGGCTGTTCTATCAACCCGCATACAATATTCACGTTCCACTTCGTACATCACAAGGGAATGAACTGAGTTTTACTTCGCTGTGGAATCCCTGTCTCTGTATATCTCTATTATGTATGATGCGCCTTCAATCATCGTTTAATATTATTGCTTTGATAGTGTTTTAGACAGCTTTTTTCTTTTGTTTCTGTCATTGGTTATTCTATCCACGGCTCGAATAATTTTGCAAATGTCTCCCCCGAGCGTACTAGAGTACGTATACAAAAGTACTAATACCCAGCGATAGTTTCACAACTAATCAAAACAAAAAGGGTGCGAAATATACTCCTTGGACGAAACATGACCCGTTACTTTAGGTTCCTTGCTTCCTGAACGCAGGTAAAGTGAGTTATTAGCAAGTTCTTTTTTGTGAGAGTACTGTTTATGAGTTGAATGCGTTTCACTTTCTTGCGAACAACAGCAACATATGACTAGATCGTAAACAACACGATATGATTCAGTGTGCAATTTAGTAGGTAAAACTTTGAACCATGGCGTTAGGACGAAAGTGGAGGAACTTGGTGCGACCAGATTCGATGTAAACATGAAACCAGAACAAAAACAGTGTAAATCCAGGCAAAAGTATACATGTAATTTTAACAGAGCAACGTACAATACAGCTGAATGATTGTATACGCTGTGCCACCTACTTGTAAAATGCGTATTTTTGTAATACACAAGCTAAAATACAAGAAATATGGTCTGTACATCTCCATGGCCGTTGCTCAGGTTGCTTATATCAGCCAATCGCAGCACAAGATCCATGACGTCATGAAAACATCACTGTTTCGTCTCGTGAACTCAAAAATACTACATTTAGAGGGCGCGAAACATTGAACGTCTGACGTTTAGAAACGAAAATACC
Source organism: Schistocerca cancellata (assembly GCF_023864275.1). Taxonomy (NCBI): domain Eukaryota; kingdom Metazoa; phylum Arthropoda; class Insecta; order Orthoptera; family Acrididae; genus Schistocerca; species Schistocerca cancellata. The sequence goes on along the minus strand of NC_064631.1, from coordinate 466,527,163 downwards.
AAAAATTGTAAGCAACGAAGCTAACAACACTGCATTAAAGATTTCCCAAAAACGCATCTTATAATACCATTTGTTTTAGTAAACTGTCGGGAAATGTGATGTTAGGTGATAAATAAGCTATCTACAGATTTTACCTTGTACATAGTTTTCGATGTTACACTCCTGGAAATTGAAATAAGAACACCGTGAATTCATTGTCCCAGGAAGGGGAAACTTTATTGACACATTCCTGGGGTCAGATACATCACATGATCACACTGACAGAACCACAGGCACATAGACACAGGCAACAGAGCATGCACAATGTCGGCACTAGTACAGTGTATATCCACCTTTCGCAGCAATGCAGGCTGCTATTCTCCCATGGAGACGATCGTAGAGATGCTGGATGTAGTCCTGTGGAACGGCTTGCCATGCCATTTCCACCTGGCGCCTCAGTTGGACCAGCGTTCCTGCTGGACGTGCAGACCGCGTGAGACGACGCTTCATCCAGTCCCAAACATGCTCAATGGGGGACAGATCCGGAGATCTTGCTGGCCAGGGTAGTTGACTTACACCTTCTAGAGCACGTTGGGTGGCACGGGATACATGCGGACGTGCATTGTCCTGTTGGAACAGCAAGTTCCCTTGCCGGTCTAGGAATGGTACAACGATGGGTTCGATGACGGTTTGGATGTACCGTGCACTATTCAGTGTCCCCTCGACGATCACCAGTGGTGTACGGCCAGTGTAGGAGATCGCTCCCCACACCATGATGCCGGGTGTTGGCCCTGTGTGCCTCGGTCGTATGCAGTCCTGATTGTGGCGCTCACCTGCACGGCGCCAAACACGCATACGGCCATCATTGGCACCAAGGCAGAAGCGACTCTCATCGCTGAAGACGACACGTCTCCATTCGTCCCTCCATTCACGCCTGTCGCGACACCACTGGAGGCGGGCTGCACGATGTTGGGGCGTGAGCGGAAGACGGCCTAACGGTGTGCGGGACCGTAGCCCAGCTTCATGGAGACGGTTGCGAATGGTCCTCGCCGATACCCCAGGAGCAACAGTGTCCCTAATTTGCTGGGAAGTGGCGGTGCGGTCCCCTACGGCACTGCGTAGGATCCTACGGGCTTGGCGTGCATCCGTGCGTCGCTGCGGTCCGGTCCCAGGTCGACGGGCACGTGCACCTTCCGCCGACCACTGGCGACAACATCGATGTACTGTGGAGACCTCACGCCCCACGTGTTGAGCAATTCGGCGGTACGTCCACCCGGCCTCCCGCATGCCCACTATACGCCCTCGCTCAAAGTCCGTCAACTGCACATACGGTTCACGTCCACGCTGTCGCGGCATGCTACCAGTGTTAAAGATGCGATGGAGCTCCGTATGCCACGGCAAACTGGCTGACACTGACGGCGGCGGTGCACAAATGCTGCGCAGCTAGCGCCATTCGACGGCCAACACCGCGGTTCCTGGTGTGTCCGCTGTGCCGTGCGTGTGATCATTGCTTGTACAGCCCTCTCGCAGTGTCCGGAGCAAGTATGGTGGGTCTGACACACCGGTGTCAATGTGTTCTTTTTTCCATTTCCAGGAGTGTATTTTGTAGTTGATTGTGAAGCGGAAAGAAGATGCAGTATGTAAATGTTTGGCTAGAGCGGGATATTTCCCCCCCGGTCGAAATCTTGATTATAGTGCCAAACTTATCCGTAGGATATGCTTGACAAGGCGACATTAAATTCTTTATTTGATTTGTGTGGCCATAGTGTCCATAGTTGCTTCATAATTCTTGAGGGTATATTTGGTCTGTCATTGCAATTTAAAAAAAATGCGTTAGATTTTCACCAAACACGGTTCGCTTTATTGAGGTTTCATTTCACTTCTCGCTCCTTACCTTCTCCTATAACTTACACTCCATCACACAGCTTTAGACTTTATGTACACTCATCATAGTTTCCTCCGCCCCTGAAAAACAAAATCTGTACATCGCTATTGCTTCTCTACTCTTACACAGTACATAAATAAACAGAGGCATAATTAAATCGAATTACACACATACAACAATCTAATTAAAAAAAAAGTAAGTCAAAGACAAAGTAGCGGAAAGGTTATGTTGTTAACACTACAATTCACAAACAACAACACATACTTGAAATAGAGAAAGAAACAGAATGCAGTGGTGTGCATAAAAGTGTGGTGCGAAAAATGCATATTGGTGCAGAACATTTAAAAATTAGACGAAAATTATCAGTGTCGAAAACAGAAAAACATTGATTTGTTAACAGGCCGCATTTACCGATGTAAGCGAGAAATCAGTCGAAAAGTGCAAATCAGACTGTTCTTAACGAACTGTTTTTCGATCTAAAAATCAAGTAACATTGTAAATAATTTAATTAAAGACCACTGGCCATATTTTACCTCAACAAAGCGAAACATGTCTGGTGAAAATAATCACGCATTTTTGTAGTTGCAACGACAGACCAAAAATATCCCCAAGAATTATCTCTAGGATAGCCTGAAGTCTATGTTAGCTCCTATCTATAAAGGTCGCAACTTCCTCAGAATGGGAACTACGAGCTGTGCGTCGCAAGGAGTATAATTGACGCTTAGATACGAAAACGCTGAAATTGTGGTAGGATTAACGTTATTTACACTCTCTGTACACGGCGACTGGTTGGTTGGTTGATCTGGGAGAGGGGAACAAACAGCGAGGTCATCGGTCCCATTGGATGAGGGAAGGATGGGGAAGGAAATCGGCCGTGCCCTTTCAAAGGAACCATCCCGGAATTTGCCTGAAATTATTTAGGGAAATCACGGAAAACCTAGATCAGGATGGCGGGACGCGAGTCTGAATAGTCGTCCTCCCGAGTGGGAGTCCATTGTGCTATCCTCTGCACACGGTGATTTCGTGGTGGTATTACAAACTTTCAAAGCTGACGGAAAGGAGAAACTGTATCACTAGAGGTAAGGGACACTGGTCAGGATACGACGGAGTCGAAAGTCACCAGCAAAAATGGTTCTGATATCTCTGACGGTGGACCTCTTGCACTGCAAGCTCTTTACTTTCCGTATTTTGTGGGAGGTAGTATGGGCCGAAACTCTAGAAAATGGTCTAGCAAAAATACGTTTTAAAATGCATAGCTTAGGAGCTGTGAGTAGTTGTTCAGTAGAAGAGTCTGTTTCACAGTAGTAAAGATAATAAGGTGCTCATTTCTCTGAACTTTGGAGTCCAGTTTTACTGGACATTTTGTTTTTTATTATTTTGGTCCATAGTACCACTTCTCAAATATGAAAAGTAAAGAGGTCTCAACATAAGAGGTTAACTTTCAAAGGCCGGCCGCGGTGGACGAGCGTTTCTAGGCGCTTCAGTCCGGAACCGCGCGACTGCTACGGTCGCAGGTTCGAATCCTGCCTCAGGCATGGACGTGTGTGATGTCCTTAGGTTAGTTAAGTTTAAGTAGTTCTAAGTTCTAGGGGACTGATGACCTCAGATGTTAAGTCCTGTAGTGCTCAGAGCCATTTGAACCATTTTTAACTTTCAAAGACACCGGAATTTTCGACACTGTCGTTTCCGAACCAGCGTCACTTGCCTTACACTGATATGTTTAATTTTCTCCCATCCCTTACAGTTTACGTCATCATGGAATCACTCTGTATGAGGGAAGATTGTGGAGCGCGTTAAGTACTGAGAAGCCCTCTTGAATGTTGGTTTTTGGGAGAAGTACAAATGTCTACCAGCACGTGTCGGAATTAGATAACGGCAGAATCATTCATACAGAAAATGCTGGCTATCGATCCACGACATTGCTGTTCGCATCGCTTGGGCTACCAAGACTTTTGTATGAATGTGAAATCTGTGGGTTCAGATTGGCCATACTCAACGTCATCAGTGATCTCAGCGGCATTATGCGACTAGCTCCCGAGAGTAGAGTGCAGTATCGCAGAGCGACGTTATGTACCTTGACACGAAGTGGGACTGAAGGCGGCAAGACAAGCATCGACAGTGTGTGGACGTCTAGATTACCATGTTCTGTCAGCATGTTGACGACTTGTGGCTTCCCTTGAAGCGGCAGCGGAGAGAGACTCTAAGGATGACAGAATTAGCCGGACTGCATTCGTAGTCTTCATATGGGCCCGACACCTGGCGTGATGGCGTGGGGTGGCAGTGGGTACACAAATGGCCACCTGTGGTTCGATAGCCGACGATTTTAAACCCAAGCCTTGCTTTTATGACCTGTCAACGCCGATCGCTGTGCCCTATCTTCGAGGTCTCTGTGAGACCTCTTCCGGCGTATCGACAAGCGCCAGCATGAAGACGAAGATCGCAAGAGCAAAGAAAGTGATGAGATGACGTCTGCCAATAGCCCGCTGACAAGGACCGAACCACGACAGGAGCGCCCTCTACCCGAAGAGAATATAAGCGCCGCTCCTGCCGGCCTCGGCTGGACAGTATTAGCACAGTACGAGGATAGCCCTGCGTTAGCAGTGACGTGTGATGCATATCAACTGCTTACAGGGACATTGTCTACAGCGAAGAACATTACTTGTTTGCATGTCACCCATTGCTTGCGACACTTGTTGTAAATCCAAAGTTAAGTATTTTAAATCTTTTTCGTGATAATTAAAACGTTACTACTGGCCTTTATAACTGCTACATCAAGAAGAAATGCAGATGATACACGGGTATTACATGTGATTACATTTTCATGCAATTTGGGTCATTGATCCTGAGGAATCAGTACCCAGATCATACAGCTCTGGCCGTAATAATGGCCTTGATACGCCTGGGCATTGAGTCAAACACAGCTTGGATGGGGTGTACAGGTAGCTTCAACACGATGCAACACGATACCACAGTTCATCAAGGTTGGCGTATTGGGATGAGCCAGTTGCTCGGCCACCATTGAGCAGACGTTTTCAATTGGTGAGAGATCTGGAGAATGTGCTGGCCGGGGCAGCAGTCCAACATTTTCTGTATCCAAAAAGGCCCGTACAGGACCTGCAACATGCGGACGTACATTATCCTGCTGAAATGTAGGGTTTCGCAGGGATCGAATGAAGGGTAGAGCCACGAGTCGTAACACATCTGAAATGTAACGTCCACTGTTCACAGTACCGTCAATGCGAACAAGAGGTGACCGAGACGTGTAACCAGTGGCACCCCATACCATCACGCCGGGTGATACGCCATTATGGCGATGAGGAATACACGCTTCCAATGTGTGTTCACCACGATATCGCCAAACACGGATGCGACCATCATGATGCTGTAAACAGAACCTGGATTCATCCGAAAAAATGACGTTTTGCCATTCGTGCACCCAGGTTCGTCGTTGAGTACACCATCGCAGGCGCTCCTGTCTGTGATGCAGCGTCAAGAGTAACCGCAGCCATGGTCTCCGAGCTGATAGTCCATGCTGCTGCAAACGTCATCGAACTGTTCGTGCAGATGGTTGTTGTCTTGCAAACGTCCCCATCTGCAGACTCAGGGATTGAGACGTGTCTGCATGACCCGTTACAGCCATGCGGATAAGATGCCTCTCATTTCGACTGCTAGTGATACGAGGCCGTTGGGATCCTGCACGGCGTTCCGTATTACCCTCCTGAACCCACCGATTCCATATTCTGCTAACAGTCATTGAATCTCGACCAACGCGAGCAGCAATGTCGCGATACGAGAAACCGCAATCGCGACAGGCTACAATCCGACCATTATCAAAGTCGAAAACGTGATGGTAGGCATTTTTCCTCCTTACACGAGGCATCACAACAACGTTTCACCAGGCAACGCCGGTCAACTGCTGCTTGTGTATGAGGAAACGGTTGGAAACTTTCCTCATGTCAGCACGTTGTAGGTGTCGCCACCGGCGCCAACCTTGTGTGATTGCTCTGAAAAGCTAATCATTTGCATATCACAGCATCTTCTTCCTGTCGGTTAGATTTTGCGTCTGTAGCACGTCATCTTCGTGGTGTAGCAATTTTAATGGCCAGTAGTGTATTAATGCGACTTTCTTGAATAGTTGTGTAGCATTCCGAGATCTCAGCATCCTTTAGGCACCCTATAAGCGATGAGTGGGAAGGACCCTCCAACATCATCTTTCAACAAAATGACGCAAGACTGCATATTCTGCTTTCTTCTCCGGTAGATCTCGATAAGAGAAGATGTTCAGCTGTTGCTGCTTCCAACACATTTTCCGGATCTGTTACCCATTGAAAAGTCTCGTCATGGTTTGCCAAGAGAATGGCACTCCACCACTTTCTGGCCACTACGACTGATGATGGCACTGAGTTGAGACGACGATGGCGGTGCCACTAAAGCGGAGTTACTAAATAAAGTTTTCTGTAATTCCTCCATGAAAGAAGGCGAAGTAAATATTCCAGAGTTCGAAAACAGAATAGCTGTTAGCATGAGTGACATTAAAGTAGATAGGTGTTGCGAAACAAAATAGCTGTTAGCATGAGTGACATTAAAGTAGATATCTTAGGTGTTGCGAAACAACTCAAATCACTTAAGAAAGGCAAGTCTTCCGGGCCAGATGGTATACCAATCAGGTTCCTTTCAGAGTATGCAGACACAATAGCGCCTTTCTTAGCAATCGTATACAACCACTCATTTGATGAAACGTTTGTTCCGAATGACTGGAAAGTAGCACAGGTCACATCAATATTCAAGAAAGGAAATAGGAGTAACCCATTGAATTACACATCCATATCACTGACCTCAGTTTGCAGTAGGATTTTGGAGCATATACGTTACTCGAACATTATGAACCATCGTGAAGAAAATGATTTATTGAGACATAATTAACACGGATAAGTAAATATCGTTCTTGTGCAACACAGATAGCTCTTTATTCCCATGAAGTAATGAGTGCTGTCGACAAGGAATCTCAGATCGATTCGATATTCCTAGATTTCCAGAAGGCTTTTGATACCGTTCCTCACAAGCGACTATTAATCAAATTGCGTGCATATGGAGTATCGTCTCAGTTGTGTGACTGGATTCGTGATTTTCTCTCAGAGAGGTCACAGTTCGTAATAATAGATGGTAAATCACTGAGCAGAAAAGAAGTGATATCTGGCGTTCCGCAAGGTAGTGTCATAGGCCGTCTGCTGTTCCTGATTTACATAAATGATCTGGGTGATAATCTGAGCAGACCCTTTAGATTGTTTGCAGATGATGCTGCACCGTCTAGTAAAATCATCAGACGATCAATTCCAATTACAAAATGATCTAGAGAGAATTTCTCTATGGTGCGAAAAGTGGCAATTGGCACTAAACAAAGAAAAGTGCGAGGTCATCTACATGGGTACTAAAAGAAATCCGATAAATTTTGGGTATACGATAAAACTCACAAGTACAATGGCTGTTAATTCTACTAAATACCTAGGAAATACAATTACAAGCAACTTAAATTGGGAAGACCACAAGGATAATACTGTGGGGAAGACGAAACGAGGACTGCGCTTTGTTGGCAGAACACTTAGAAAATGCGACAAAGCCACTAAAGAGACAGCCTTTATTACACTTGTCCGTCCTCTGCTGGAATATTGCTGCGCCGTGTGGGATCCTTAACAGGTAGGATTGACGGAGGACATCGAAAAAGTGCAAAGAAGGGCAGCTTGTTTCATGTTATCTCACAATAGGGGTGAGAGTGTCATTGATATGATACGCAAGTTAGGGTGGCAGTCACTGAAACACCTTTTTTCTTTGCGGCGAAATCTATTTACGAAATTTGATCACAAATTTTCTCTTCCGAATGCGAAAATATTTAGTTGACAGCCACCTACCTAGGGAGAAATGATCATCATAGTAAAATAAGAGAAATCAGAGCTCGAACGGAAAGATTTAGATGTTCATTTTTCCCACGCGCAATTCGAGAGTGGAATGGTAGAGAAGTAGTATGAAAAGAACCACTTCCCCATCACACAAAGAGACATAAATAATGATCAGAAGTCGTCATAACTCGCGCTACAGTTTTTTCATAGCGTTTCTCGCCACTTGCGATACGCCTCTCACGACACATGCGAACAGCAAGATGGCGCAATATTCTGGATCAGAAACAAAGTGCAAACGTTTTGTTTTTCTGTGTAAAAAGCAGCTACACACCATGCAATGAACGTGAGTAGACGAATAGCTAAGCAACAGCTAAACACACACCAAAATAACTGGTTTCCACAACACTACCATAACCCCAAGTATATACTGCTGACATACGAAGTTCACCTTTGAGTATTTGTTTACTAACAGCCGCTCAGACGGTTGCAGATGACATGATGTTCGCTAAGTAAAAAGACGGCAACAGAAAAAAGACCACAGTAAATATGTCACAAACAGCGACGATAATAGCTTAAAACATGCTGTAGCATACAATAAATAAGGTAGTATGAAAGTATGAATATAAAACTATGTTTCAAGAGACAATTTGTAAAATTGTAATAATGTTTTACTGTGTTTGTGCAACCATACCATTTTCTGCATGTTTTAGATTTAAAAAAACCACTGATGATGGCGATATTTGTCACCGAAACTAGTTTGGGATAATAAAGAAATAAACAAATAACACGGTGTTTTGCATCAAGGCGGACTCAGTTTGTGATATTACTGTTTTTATGTGCAAACACGGACCAAATGGAAGATTTCCAAGATAATATTATAGTATGAAAATGGTTTGATGAAACCTCTGCCAGGCACTTAAGTGTGAACTGCAGAGATACCATGTAGATGTCGATGTATATGCCATTCGTTCTCAGTTTTTGTTGTTGGAGTTTGCACTGTCAGCAGTGTAAATTCGATGTGATATGGAGATGCTTACGAGGCTCTTCAGAATGGGATACTGTACTTGTGTGTCCTACGGAATACCGAGAATAACTGCAGAGATGAGGGTAGAAGGGTGGGCCGTAGTTGTGGTGACGGCGCGCTGCGTAAGAGGCCGGGATGAGCGCGCGTCCCCCGGGGGCGGCGTGGCTTGAAGCCGCCTCTCCTGTGTGGTGACGGCGGCGGCGTCGAGTGGCCGTCGAGGGCGCCTGGCGCCCACCCCCGCTCCTTCAAGCGGCAGCACGGCGTTGCTCAGGGCCCTCCCGCGCTGCAACCACCGACTTGGCGGAATTTAATCGAATGCAAATTGGCTGAGCAAGTTTGAAGTTAGTTGGAGCGTGGCGGCAACTTGATCCGCCCGGGACTGGCACGGCGGTGTGCGGCGCGGCTCATTGGTATGGGTCGCGGTTTCGAGCCCCGCTGTCGCGGCCGCCGCTCGAGCGCGAGCGGGGTAACTATGTGCGGCGGCACAACAAGGTCGCGGTTTCTCTTTCAGCCTGTTTCTCTGGGTGACAGACGTTCCTCCCTTTTCGTGGTCACAGTTGGCGTACTCTGAAAGAGAATCATCAGAGAACCTCGTGACTCCACACAACAAAACACAACAGTGAACTGAATAAAAATTCAAATATTATTGGAGTCAATTTCGTAGTGCCAAAGCCGGGTCGTTAATATCGCGTAGCAGTTAACGGCTCGAAGATTAGTTTGATGCAGCTCTTCATGCTTATGCTGCATCTGTTCAAGTCTCTTCATGTCTGCATATCTACTGCAGTCTACGCGTGCTTCACACTTTCCGTGACCTTGAAGTTTTAGTGTCACTTATAATTTTGCCGCCATCTCCACATTCCGCAATCCCATCCCTCCCTCTCTCTCTCTCTCTTCCTCCCTCCCCTCCCTCCCCCCCTCTCTCTCTCTCCCTTTCTCTCTCTCTCTCCCACACACATACGTACACAAACACACACACATCCGACCATTACTAATTTAAGTATTCTTTGATACTTCAACATACACCATATGAACCGACACTTTGTGGTATCATAGGGCTCTCTACTCCCCACCCCGAGTCCGAACATTTTCATTAGCTTCGATTTAACCATCTAATTGTTAGCATTCTCCTCTAACACCACATTTCAAAACTTTTTGTTCTTTTCTCGTCTGTACCGCTTAAGTTATGCTTCGCTTCTAAATGAGGATAGACTAAAACAAATACTTTAACAAAAGTCTTTTCTACTTATATTCAATGTTAAAGCACTTATTTTTTCTTTCTTCTTTTCTAGTCTTGTCTTTTCTTTTCCTGCCATTGCCGAATACGTTTCATATCCTCCATACTTCTACCATCGTACGAATTTCGCTACCTAAAGAGCAAACCTTGTCTACTGCCTACAGCGTCTGATCGTCTTATAGAATTCTCCCAGCATCACCTGATTTAATTCCACTTTACACGATGGTCCTCGGTCTACTTTTACTCACCTTATAGCCTCTTTTCAAGACATCTATTGCGTTCACATGGTCTTTAGAGTTTTTGAACGTAACTAACAGAATTATAATGTTTCATCATCCTTCAGCCACTTTCCATAGATGCTCACAACCTTGACACACGAAAAGGTGTCCAGCTTCGCCGTTCCGAGATGCTCGGTCCCAGGCGCCTGGCCATAACAATCTGCCCCTTGTCGGAGTCACTGTTTGCCGCCTACTCTGCTTTTTATGCTTCCCTCTCCGCATCACGTGCCTACTGCCTATAACACCACTAGTTGGTCATAATGTTTTGTTACATCGGTGCGTATCCGACATGTATTTTCACCTCTAAGTCAAGTAGTCTCATTGATTGGTATGACCTTTGCGTGCAGCTGCCCAATTGGACCATAGGCAGCTTGTGAAGGTCTTTCCTGTAGCAAAAATGCTGGATGTTAATTATTAACTAAATCACTAACCAAGCAAATAATTCAAAGAGTAGTTTGTGTCTGCGAATGATAAGTGTTTTCTGCAGGTGATGTTTCCGAACGTATCGAAAATGAAGCTGAGAGCACAAGGTACTGGCAAATAAAACTTGATTTTTGTACCAGTAAAGACATTTATTTGGAAACATCAGTTAAAATTAATTACCACAAAAATTCAGATAGTGCACTTATCTTTTATTGCAAAATGCTTACTTACGCAGCAAGATGAATGATTCTTATGGATTAAAACCTTTAAAAAATTGGAAGATTGAATACTAGTTAGTGAGTACTAACAATATAGCAAAAAGACTTCTTTAGATAAAAAAGTATTTAAGCAAATAAGTAACAATTTATAACACTGAGATGTCAATAATATAATTACAGGAAATAAATAATGTGGTGTCACCGCTAGACACCACACTTGCTAGGTGGTAGCCTTTAAATCGGCCGCGGTCCGTTAGTATACGTCGCCACTATCAGTGATTGCAGACCGAGCGCCGCCACACGGCAGGTCTAGTCTAGAGAGACTCCCTAGAACTCGCTCAGTTGTACAGCCGACTTTGCTAGCGATGGTTCACTGACTACATACGCTCTCATTTGCAGAGACGACAGTTTAGCATAGCCTTCAGATACGTCATTTGCTACGACCTAGCAAGGCGCCATATTCAATTACAACGAATGTATTCTGAACAGATAATATTGTGAATCATGTACCGTCAAGAGCGACGTTCATCATTAATGGATTGAAGTTAAGTATCAAACTAATTATGTCCGCTTTCTAAATTCTAATTCCTTGTCATGTTCCATACCTCACGTCCGTCCTTCCCTCCTCACGCCAGCCTGCGTGAGCTAAAACGCGTGCATTTCGGCCTCCTCTAGTAACACGGTGTTGGCTCTCCTGCCAACACAACAAATAAAGATGAAATTTAATTAGCTGTTGTCTTCGCGGCCCCAGGTTCAATCTGCATCAGACAAAAATACTAAACTAGAGAAAAAATTACATTCGACGCACTGATAAGAATCAACATTCAGGAAAGTTTACGAATCGGCCCAGATCCAGCAGTAAACACTCATAACCAAAGACTAGAACAAGTAGGTGCAAGCGACATACACATTATGTGATCCAAAGTACCCGGATACCTCCAAAAACATACGTTTCTCATATTCGGTGCATTGTGCTGCCACCTACTGCAAGGTACTTCATATCAGCGACCTCAGTAGTCATAAGACATCGTGAGAAACCAGAATGGGGCGCTCCGTGGAACTCACCGACTTCGAACGTGGTCAGGTGATTATGGATCACTTGTCACATACGTCTGTACGCGATATTTCCGCACTCAACATCCCCAGGTCCACTGTTTCCTATGTGATAGTGAAGTGGAAAAGTGAAGGGACACGTACAGCGCAAAAGCGTACAGGCCGACCTCGTCTGTTGACTGACTGAGACCGCCGACAGTTGAAGAGCGTCGTAATGTGTAACAGGCAGATATCTATCCAGACCATCATACTGGAATTCCAAACTGCATCACGATCCACTGCAAGTACTATGACGCTTAGGTGGGAGTTGTGAATACTTGGATTTCATGGTTGAGCGGTTGCTCATAAGCCATACATGATGCCGGTAAATGCCAAAACACCTCGCTTGGCGTAAGCGAATGCCCGGTGAACGTCATCTGCCAGCGTGTGTAGTGCCTAACAGCAAAATTCGGAGGCGGTGGTGTTATGGTGTGGTCGTGCTTTTCATGGAGGGGGTTGCACCCCTTGTTGTTTTGCATGGCACTATCACAGCACAGCTCTACATTGATGTTTTAAGCAACTTCCTGCTTCCCACAGTTGAGGAGCAATTCGGGGATGGCGATTGTATGTTTCAACACGATCGAGCACCTGTTCATAATGCACGGCCTGTGTCGGAGTGGTTACACGACAATGATATATCTGTAATGGACTGGCCTACACAGAGTCCTAACCTGAATCCTATAGAACACCTTTCGGATATTCTGGAACACCGACTTGCGCCTGGGCTCACCAACCGATATCGATACCTCTCCTCAGTACGGAACCCCATGAAGAATGGGCTGCCATTCCCCAAGAAACCTTCCAGCACCTGATCGAACGTATGTCTGCGAGAGTGGAAACTGTCATCAAGTGTTAGAGTGGGCCAACACTATACTGAATTCCAGCAATGCCGATGGAGGACGCCAAGAACTTGTAAGTCATTTTCAGCCAGTTGTCCGGATACTTTTGATCACATAGTGTAAGTACGATCAAGACGATGGGGCCCCAGCTATTGCATGAACAAATACCCCAAAAAATTTAAAAATGGCAGTTACTGGTCAAATTAACTGTACAATAAAAAGGTTTTTTCGGTGTAAACAATATGCAAAATTTCAGCAACAGAATAACGAAAATTTTTAGACAGCATAGTTGTATGGAGATAAACAGCGATTAATTTACTTATAATCAATTATTCAAAATGACAGTCACAATCGCGTTATTTATTTTGCCGCCTATTTATTTTGCCGCCATTATTTATTCTGGCGGTAAAATAAATAATGGGATAGTGACCGTCATTTTGAAAAATTGATTATAGATTAACGGAAAGTACCAATGACATAGAGAGTGGAAGACCAATTGGCTAATGCTTAACGAAACAACTTCACCTCGTCCAGCACACGTAAATATGGCTAACACAGACCGGTTCCGTGGGTTAAGTAAACTATCATTCTGAGAAACTTCTTGAGCTTGCCCGTGCACGACACACATGCGTCAGACACTTGTTAAACACATACACGCCAAAAGGCAACTGCTGCAGTTGCAAGTCGGCAAAAGAGCTCAATAAATTCGCTATCTGTACTCCTCACTTAGAAGTGGTTACGCTTAACAACTGAGCACAGGCAAGCCACAGTTCCGAGTAAGATGCTCACCAAACAAATCAACATGCGTCTACTGTTCCACTCTGTCTGTATATCCACGGGCCAAGGAGCAATAGTGAAGCAAGGCGGTGTAGGAACTCGAGCGTCATGTTTAGCAGACAATTGAGTTTAGCAATCCAAGACCCGTTCACAGGGAAGCGCAACACCGAGAAATGCTCGTCAGTTCACAGCCCCACGGAACGACCACTCGTGCTTGCTCACGAACTTCCTACCCTACCTAGAACCACGGCGGAAATCCCCAAGAGCCAAAGCAGCCCGGTGTTGAAGTCACTGCATCAAGTCGCGCATGCGCCCTTTCGGGGAAGGAGGTTGCTTAGCGACCGCCGAATATGTAACATCGCACTATCGATGAGGAAGCTACAGTGCACACGGCTTAGAAAAGTCACTCCAACATGGCTGCACTTCAGCAACAGTTGCAGAATAGCAGGTGAAATAGACAGTCAACCAGTTGCAATAATTGGTGGTTTTCAAGTAACTTTTGCCATGGTTCCAACGGATTTAAACCCGTCTTCCTCAGAAAGAGAAGAAACCTGCATATAATGCGAGGAAATCATGGACCAATGTTCAGTGTCAAACTGAAACTACTACCTACAACAAGTGTATGCTTGTCACAAACAATATGACATATACTAACTTAGGACAAGCACAACTTACAAACTTCACATTAGCAAACTCTCAGTAAAGCTATCTTCGTATGAAATGCATGGGCAACGATGTGTACGTTCATAAATAAAAGGTAAGGTCCCTACACTCAAGAGTTTGTCACATCGGTAAAACCCATCACATAAAATACCATACCATGTTAAGAGCTATATGCTGACTGAGGGAGAGTGGGGAGCGTGGATACCAGGTAAACAACTCCTGAGGCACAAGCGCCGATAAAAATGTACGCTCGGTGGCATAAACAGCCAATAACTGTAAACACACTCATATTACCAGCAAAAAAAATTGTTCAAATGGCTCTGAGCACTATGGGACTTAACATCTGAGGTCATCAGCCCCCTAGACCATTGTCGTTCGGAAATAATGATGTCTGTGCGTAACAACGTTTTTACAAGCATAATGACAGCAAAGAGATTAATATCACCTACAGTACATCATACTACGAAAATTAATAATGCAAGTGCATAAGCACGCTATTCAACGTAATGAAAGTAAAGAGCAAAAATTCAAAGGTCCTTGTATAGTCACAAAGGAACAAAAGTGGGTGGCATCGATATCTTAGTACAACATAAATTGACACCGAAACTGTGCACAAAAATTGTATAACAGAATTTTGAGGAAATGAACCATCGAAAAATTGTCTACAGGCGAGCTCCAGCTGATCGTTTAGTAAATTTCCATTTTTGCACTGTAGACGGCCATCCTACACCCTTTGATTTCTTTGTGAAGAATAACTGTGTCTTCAAAATTTATACAGATTTTATGGAACTGTGGTGCAGCCTTATAGAGTTCACTCATCGGAACACTTTAGAAGAACTCTCTGCTATGAGTTTCTAGTGAGTTATTTGCATGTGACCTTCCATCACTATAAACCACTTAAACTAAGCATGCTATTTCTGGTCTACATGTATCGCTAACCTGCAAGTAGTAACCAGCATGTAAATGTCTAAATCAGGAGGACATTCCATCATCTATTTGTAGATGACCTACTCCCCCAAATACTCTTCCAAGTCTACAAACATGTTATTTACTCAACGGGAATGTAACACAGTATACTAGTCAGCAGGCTAACAGCATTTCTATCGCGTCACTTCCAGGCAGTAAGGTGCGTGCTTCTAAGTTTTTAATCCAAGATTGCACCACCCATGACATCATCAGAGAAGACAGAAGCGAAGATGGCTGACCTGGGGACACGGGCGCAGTCTAAAATAATTGTTTTAAAATTTCCGTGATGCTGCAATCGTCTGCCCCTACCACCCATCCTCAGCACCCAAGCTTTCTATTCATCAAGTGGACATGCCACTTATGCTGTCTACGCCATAGTGAAAGCCTAATCGTCATCATGAAGATTTATAAGAGATCTACCACCTACAGGCAGAGAAAACTGACTCAAAAAGTTAGATGTAAGTAATGACTCGTTACACTCTTCCAATGTATGTTAATATTATCTTTTATTCCTCCCTCGGTGCAGCAGCCCTCTGATGCAGAGGATGCAGTACCTGATACCTCTGAGCAACAGCAGCAGACGTCAAGTCAGCATGCAAACATGTCCACTGATCCGGCACGGGTGTGGAACTGATGTCAGTATGCAGAACTGTTTCCGAACTTTGAGGTCCCACTATATCTATCACCTGCACCACTAAGTTTGCGCACCGGCAAGTTCGCTGATGCAGCACCAAGTCAGCACACAGGCAAGCTCTCCGATGCAGCACTTGAAATACGTATTGAAGCTGGACACACAATTATTTCCATACTTCGATTTTCCACTATGTCCAACGCCTACACCTCTCACTGAATCTCAGCTGCATCATTTGAGAATGCTGTTGTTCCACACTTGGAAATAGAGACTGTATGGTGGGGTACAGAAGCGCTGTTCGGTGATGTGGAGTAGGTTAAACTGTGCAACAATCTGTAATACAGCGAAGATTGGATGAAAACCGAGACAGTCCATTCCCTCGAGACATAAGTATCTTCGGCAGCAACAGTGTTTGCACCGTCGACATGTTTGGGAGTGATACGATGATGTTAACATCTCAAGACCCAATACAGTGTGTGTATTTAAAGAGTACGACTATCGTGAAGTGATAGATCCCTAATGTATAACATAAAAAAAAGTCACTTAATCCTAGAACCATGGGTGACGTGGACCTGTGCGTTCGACGATTTCTGCACAAGTTCGCGGGACCTTCGATTATCGCGTAGGACGTAATTTCTGCCCTGTTTGCACGTTGGAAGCAGCAATTTTCCTGTCGAATACTTTTACGTTGTTCTGGAACCTCGGAAGCTTCTATTTTCCCGTCAAATTTTTTTACGTTTCTCTGGAACATCGGAGGTCGCCGTTTTCCCG
Source organism: Schistocerca cancellata (assembly GCF_023864275.1). Classification (NCBI taxonomy): domain Eukaryota; kingdom Metazoa; phylum Arthropoda; class Insecta; order Orthoptera; family Acrididae; genus Schistocerca; species Schistocerca cancellata. Next base: position 466,510,489 of record NC_064631.1, on the reverse strand, counting down.
TCAAAACAGGACGAGTCGCGTTTTAGAAGTTCTCTTGTCTCACTGACGTAATTACTCATATACCGTCTCCCTGCAGCTATTTTGTAACCATATTGTAGAGCTTGCGAATGGAACGTTACTTTAATATATACAACACTCTATAAATTTATTCTGTTTTTATAAATCTGAACGAAGTTTTTGGTTTCCCAAATTATTTACGTTAAATGTCAACTGAAAATCAACATTAAGGTCAGTTTTTGTTTTCCTTGGTACATTCCTATATTTCTGTCCTTACAGCTACACTAATTACCATACACTCGTAAAAATGCCCTGCGAATTTGTAAGGAAAAATCGTAAAATCATCCACAATTAGAGGGTTAAAAATGCAGCGCTAGTCTGGGCAGTAGATGCAGTTCTGGTTATAGGAATGATGGTTGTAGTTTAACCCCTTCGTCTACATCACACCAAGGCATACATACAGCAATGATCAATGTTAATTAAACAATAATGCCCAGCAAAAGACAGTGTGATCGCTGTAGTACAGATGGATGATTCACCTATGGTTATGAATCTACGACAGCTAATTGGAGACCGTGGAAGTCTATAGTATGAAACAGCTTACTGAATTCGCCATGGAACCTACTATCTAAATCTACCACTACTACTCCACCAACCGAGCCACAATGATCCATACATCTGTACGAACAATTATAGTACATTTTCCAGTACAACAATTCGTCAGAAATGATTTAGAAATCCCTTGGAAACGTTTTACATATTTGGAAATCGTTTACGTGCGCGTACATTGAGTTGTAGTACAGTCACAGCCGAAATCAAAACAGATAATTTTTCATGTCTAGAACGATTTGCAACATTTCTAAGCACAAGCCTTTCACGCTACTTCTCCTAAGCTACAAACTGAAACCTTAAAAATGTCAGTACGTCGATCTCGACAGCTTTAGACTGGGTACAAACTGCTAGAAAATTAATTTCAAAGTAAAATTCGTTATTTCTGACGCAAAACTGAAAGCTGTAGTTGCATCCTCTCTAGACACTGGAGTCCGTCAAACAGAGATGCATATGGCATGACGTGAGGTACACCATTTCCCTGTGACAAACTGGATACATACCGAGTTGCGCAGTTTCGTAGCTGTAGCAACTCTAAGCCAGTGTCAGTCATACGTTTCTCTGAAATTTTAGAAAGCATTCTGTAATTTTAGCGCATCAGCGATCGGTATAAAATGATAAAAAATCAAATAAAAACAGTATCGCTCGCTATCGATACCGTTTTCATTTGATTTTTTAATACGTTTCTCTGTCCATTTGCTTGACAGTTACTGTGTGTGAGAGAAAGAGATGAAGTTGAGCTAGTGTTCTGTTCTTGTTCACGACATTACTGCAGCGTACTAACGAAAGCGCTGCTGTACTGCATACGACTATTTCAGCCAAGGAGTTCACTCTGATTGCATTTGTTTTGTAATTGCCATAATTACTGTATTTCAGACAATTCGCTTGTTAGCTGGCGGCTAACCTGAATCGTTCTTTGACTGCATGAAGTGTAGGACAAGTGTATGGAGACTACGATTTTGTTGGGGGGGCCCACTGCTGGGCTGCCAACGCTTACTGTTTTGTCAAGCTGCAGCCCAAGGAACAGCGTTAGAGGCAATAAAACAGTTTTCAAGAATATTATATTTATTACTCAGAACACAAGGCGTTGCCGTGTCTTCTCCGATAGCTGATAACTATGTAACCTAGAGAGGAATCTGCTGAATCCTGCTGCGGACTCAGAGATGCCCAGGAGGTTGCCTCAGCTTGGAGAGGAAGTTTTGACACTTGGGTACGGCAGTCTGTCACCTGCTGGCGAGGTCGGCACACCCTGTCAGTAGTCCTGCTTGGAGGAGGCAGTGACTGCGGCGTGTCTGTATGATTGAGTTGAAGGAGGAGGGAGGAGAAAGGAGCGCAAAGGGAAGGAATTAATGATATCAGTTGCATCAGGACTTCTGGTGTCATCAGTGGCGACGAGTGAAAATGTGTGCTGGACCGTCTAGTATGATAAAATCTGGTAATTGTGTTTCATACTGGAATGTCTTGTTCCCAATTTGGCACAGCTTTGCCACAGGAAACACGAAAGCGGTCGAAGACGTCCGTCTTCTGATCGGCTCCTGATCGTTGTCAGAAGGAGGCTAGTTTTTGATTGCGCAAAGGCTTCTATTATTTGGAAAAGAAGAACCCGGATTTATTTACTTAATCAGTTGAATTTTATAATTATCTTTAACAATGAACGATAAAAAATTGCATTTGTAAATGAAATAATTAATAAATGGGGCATCTATGGGATGTATAAAAGACAAGGAGTGGCCTTCTGTCTACGACCAGGATGCCGCAATACTCTCTGCTGTAGTAAAGGCTGTTTGACATTTAAAATAATGACATTGAGGTAAAAAAATAAAGGAAAAGAATAGAATAAGAAATCTGATTATCACAAGCAATTAGGGCTTATTTGTAAACAGAATAACTTACGTAAGTATTTTTCTGACTGTATTGAGCGATCAGGTTTCAGCCTGTCCTGTGCTAGCTTCTTGGTTCACGTTTTTGTCACAAATTACAGTCATTACTTTTCTCTTTCTTTCGAGCCAATTCTTGCACCGTTCAACACCTTCATAACAATAACTTGCCGATTTACAGTATCGAACATAAATTACTTGAATTTTATTAATTAATAACTGTTGACTGCACGTTGGCAAGACCGCTCACTTTTATGGCTTAAAGACGACCTTCTTTACGCTTTCACATTACAAGCAGAAGTACGATAAAATCTGAAGATCTACAAAGGATTTTTTTATGTATAGATCGAAGCGGGACGCTCAGTTCAGCTTTTGTTAAAATGTTTCTTTGACTGCGCATTCGATGTATTAGCGTTCGCGCTAGATACGCATCTTTACAGTTACGTAAATTATGTAAAACAAATGTCTTTAAAAGAATAGGCCTCATCTCAAAAGCTGATCATTTAATACACAGCTAGGTGAATGCCTTTCCAAGGGTAATCACAGCTTTCATACGACGGAAAGCCCAACAATATTACAACCGGAATTCGAACCCGGGATTTCCTACTTACTAGGCCGTTGCGGGCCACCCCGCTATGCCTCGCGGCCGACTCCCACTCCCACCGAACGCCACCTACACGCAGTCCATGCCCATTTCCTCCATGCTCCTACTCTGAAACTTCTTCAGAAGGTCGGACTTACTTGTGCATCCGCACTGAAGAAGGTGGATCCATTTCCCATCCAGGCAATCAATTATATAAATGCGTGGTGTCTGCCCTTTCGGTAATGTCCGAAACAACAGACGCCAAGCGGAATCCGCAGCTGTGAAACATATGATTTAATTGAAGTACGAGGAAAGAGAAAAGATCGGAAAGGGAAGGAATTAGTAACATCAGCTATATGATTCAAACCCTGTTTCGGGGAGTACTAAATCCCTCCTAGATTACTGCCTGCCTTGTCGCACAAGGTGGATCGCGACGTCTGAAGCCTAGAGATCGTGCTGAATACTGAACATGGCCTGTCGGTACGGTAGGCCGTCAGACTCTTGCGACGCAGAAGTGTTAGGGCAGTTTCTGCCCTGGACTGCAGCCGTGTTGGTAGACCCCCCGTATTATCCATCAGTGTGGCTGCTGTGGTCACTTCAGAACTGGATGCTGGCATTATCGTTCGTGGCTGTGGGTCGCTGATCTTCTCGTAAGGCAACTAGTGTGAGACCAACAGTGGGATAACCTCGCACACAAGACGTTATGGTACCAGAGACAGAGAATCGAGTACGGACGACATGAACGCCAACGATCCTCCTGATTTAGTGCTCAAAGCTAGAGGCGGATGAAGAACTTATGTCGACGAGGGGAGGCTGTTTGTACGACGTCATTCGTAACGACCTAACCGGTTCTGCTCCTACCGAGTCGTCAGCAGGCTTCAACCTCGCTACATCTACTTAATGACTTTTTTAGTGTGTTTATTTCTTAGCGAAACCCTTGCTAGGCGATGTTGCATCCTACCTAGTGCCTCTTACATAACTTTACGAGAGTCACGGTTGTAGTTTGGTCTGCGCGCTTCTAACCATTTTCTACTGAGGTCGCTTGGCAGTCCCTGACAGTTAGAGCCTCCTTGAAACAGTTGCAACTACCGAAGCGGAATCTGACGGAAATTTTATAAGCACTTGGTGTTGTATACGCCAAGGAAACCCACCAAAGACTTGTCTCATGCAGAGTAGACAAGTAATACGAGTAACAGCGCGGCGCGTGTTAGAGAGATGACTTCGATGAGTTCCTACGAACTGTAACCTCTCTGGCAGAAAATCACGAATCCAGTAGCATAATTGAGACGATATTCCATAAGGAAACAGTTTGATTACAAGCCGGTTGTGAGTTACTAAAGTAAAAGTCTTCTGGAAATCTAGAAACACGAGATCAATTTGAAACCCCTTGTCGATAGCAGTTTGCACTTCATGCGAGGGAAAGGGCTAGTTGGTTATCACAAGAACGATGTTTTCTAAAACCTTGTTGTGTGTGTGTGTGTGTGTGTGTGTGTGTGTGTGTGTGTGTGTCAATAGACCGTTATGCTCGAGGTAATTCGTAATGTTTAAACACCTTGTAAGTTCCAAAATTCCTCTGCATTTAGACATTATTGATACGGGCCTGTAGTTTAGCGAATTTCTGCTATTGTCTTGAATACTGATGTAACCCGTGCAACTTTCCAGTCTTTGGGTACGGCTCTTTGGGAGCGGTGGTATATGACTGTCAAGTACTCTGAAAGCAACCAAACTGGTGTACAATCAGGACCGGAAGACCTGCTTTTATTAAGTGAGTTTAGTTGCTTCAGTACTCTGATGATATATACTTCTTTGTCACCCGTTCTTGATTCTGTTATAGAAACAACCAAAAACGTGGAATCTGCAGCTGTGATACTTATAAATTGAAAGTGGAGGGGAGAGAAAGAAAGGGAATTACGGATGTCAACTGCATAATGAAACTAGGAGGAATCAGCGGTGACGAATTAATATATGTTCCTTGCCGGGATTCGAACCTATCATTTCTTACTTGCTAGGCGGGTGCGTTAACCACTGTGCCACTACGCACGCAGTGTTTCAAAAATGGTTCAAATGGTTGTGAGCGCTATGGGACTTAACATCTATGGTCATCAGTCCCCTAGAACTTAGAACTACTTAAACCTAACTAACCTAAGGACAGCACCCAACACCCAGTCATCACGAGGCAGAGAAAATCCCTGACCCCGCCGGGAATCGAACCCGGGAACCCGGGCGTGGGAAGCGACACGCAGTGTTTATCGCCATTGCAAGGACTATATCGGCACACCTCAGCGCCGACCCACAATCCTATCGAGCGCCACCTAAACACTAATCCCTTCCCTTTACGTTCCTTTCTCCTCAAAACCCAAAAATTCAAATGGCTCCAAGCACTATGGGACTTAACATCTGAAGTCATCAGTCCGCTGGACTTAAAACTACTTATACTTAACTGACCTAAGGACATCACACACATCCATGCCTGAGGCAGGATTTGAACCTGCCACCGTAGCAGCAGCGCGGTTCCCACAGCGGCCGGCTTTCTTCTCCCTCCTCTTTTAATGGACATGTCCGAAAGAACATACACCACACATTCGTATAATTGATTCGCCTAGGTGGACAATGGATCCACCTCCTTCGGTGCGGACTCACAAGTACCACCGACCTCCTGCGAGAATCTCAAGAGTACCGAGACTGAGACAGGGACAGGAACTACATATAACAGATGCTCTATGAGGGTGCAGGTCGGCCATGAGGCGTCCTGAGATAGTCTGTGCAGTTGCGCTGAACACTGTGTCTCAGTTGGCACAGTGGTTTGCACACCTGCTAGTACGCGGGTGATGCCGGGATCGAATCCTGCTGAGGTAAACATTTCCATTCGTCGCCGCTGTTTCCGTGTAATGTCTCGATGCAGCTGATAACAGTAATCCCATCCCTTTCCTTTTCTTTCTCTCCCTTCCACCTTCAATTCACATATAATCTTCTTCATTCAAAATCTGCAATATTTACTTGGTCTTCTTTGGTGAAGGAGTTTTGGAAGGCTCTGTTTAGCAACTCTGTTTTAGTAGCACTGTCATCAATAATAATTCCATTGCTATCGCGTAGAGAAGGCATTGATTGTCCCTTGCCTCTAGCGTATTTTACATACGACTAGAATCTCTTTGGATTTCCTGCAATGTTTCGAGACAAGGCTTCATTGTGGAAACTATTTTAAGTATCTCGATTGAAGTCAGCGCTAAACTTCAAGCATCTGTAAAAAAAATCGCCAGTCTTGAGGATTTTGCGTTCGTTTAAATTTGTCATTCTTCTTCGTTGTTTTTGCAACAGTGTTCTGACCCGTTTTGTGTACCACCGGGCATCAGCTCCGTCTTTTGTTAATTTATTTGATACAAATCTCTCGGTTGCTGTGGGTACTATTTCTTTGAATTCAAGCTACATCTACACTTATATTGTTAATTTGGAAGAAGTGAGATTGTCTTTCAAGAAGGGGTCAACTGATTTTCTATCCGCTTTTTTGAATAGATATATTTTCCGTTTATTTTTGATGGATATGGGAGTTACGGTATTCTGTTTCACTTCGACGAGCCTGCGTTCACTAATCCCTATACCCCTTTTGAGGCTTGTTATTAGCTTAGGATATTTTGTTGCTAACAGGTGAAGGGTGTTTTCACAACTGTTTACTATTCGAGGGGGCTCGTGGACAAATTTCTCTAAATTATTTTCGGAGAACGTGTGTAGCACAATTTCGGGTGATGTTTTATGCGTTACTCCGGATTTAAACATGTAATTTCGCCAACATATCATGGGTATATTGAAGTCAACACCAACTGTAATTGTATGAGTCGGGGGCGTGTTTGAAATTAGACTCAAGTTTTCTTCAAACCTGTCATCGATTCTGCCATCTGAGTTGTGAGGATGGCAAAAGGATCTTGTAATTACTTCATTCCAGTTGACAAGAATGACCTGTAACCTTACTAACTCGCAGGAACTTCAGTTTCGCTACAAGACAAGCTACTTCTGCCACACCACTGTCATGACACTTGCTGTGTTCCGCTCGTTAGGACAACAGCCCTACTTCCACAGTCACCTTGAATTCTATGTCCAGCACAAGCGATCGACTTCTGTCAGCGTGACAGTGCACCATCTTGGATGTATAAACTTCCCGCCAGTTTGTAATTAGGACAGCAGTCCTACTTCCACAATGACATCATCAGACTGAGAGAAAACCCTGACTATTTTTGAATTTCCACTAATTTATGAATCGAAAATCATATTATACATAGGGAAATTGTCCTATGTCAGAGGCGTGGAGGAAAGGTGGGTGGGGAAATCTAGTGACGCGTTGATGACGTCATCAATGACGTCATAGGGAAGACACAGAAAGGAGAGGAAGCGGTATACTTCGTTCCAGAACGCACTCCATCTACCTACAATAATGTTCCACTGAAATTACTGTAGTTTAATAGTCATCAATTTTCAGGCGACCACTGTGCAGTGGTGATGATGAAAAACGAATAATTGCTCGTAGCCCATTTCTAATTAGTTTGAGTGATGTTCGAGTTAGAAAGGTTTGCAGGTTGAGAAAGTAAAGCTAACCACATCGATATAATGTTCTCTGTAATTAAATTCGTAGAACACGATCAGATACACTTAACACCTACCAGCCACATTTTATGTATATTTATTTATGCCAGTACATGTTTTGAGGTTTCACTTATCTTCATTTGGCGTAATAGGTATTTAATCTCCAGTTATTACATCATTAAAAACTTCGATTTCAATTTGGATGCTGCAACTGCCTTTCTATTCTGCTGGTTGTTGCTCAAGTTTTTCACATTCATCATCGTGACACAAACACTTTTCTTTCCACAAAGCACGAAAGCAGCCATTATGTGCCTTGTTGCCGATTAGTCCGTATTTTACAAGCGTCTTTCTGCATCACAGCAGTGATTGGCGAGGAAACGCGTTTACACAAATAACTGCTAAAGGCACACAGTATCAAGTAAATTATGGAATTTATTGCGCTTTCACCGATGTCGCCGTTTATGAAACCCGAATTGCCCAAACACACTGGCTGTTTTTGTAGTTAGCGTTCACTCTTCTTTCTTTCAGAGGACATAAAAGAGATTCATAACTCGCACTTTGCCGTCATAACGGGAACTGGCTCTGATTCTAGTTCGGTATCAGGATGTCAAGGAAGATTACTCTTCTGAAGCATTATAAGTTTCCCATGAGAGGCAGACGTAGGTACGAAAATAATATACGATTCGTCTGATAGTATTTGAAGAAAGATTTGTGAATACTAATGCTTAAAATTTCGAAAGTAATATATTTTTAACCCTTTGCATGACGCGTATTCCCTTGTGAAGCACGTAAATACGTTTCAGATAGTTGTTGAGTGCCGGTGTAGTGGCTGCGGTGTCAGCTGTTTAAGGGTGAGGAGAAACTTCGTTTTCCTTTTATTCTATGGACCATTTCGGCTCACTTGACATGGAAAGGGTTAAAATTTTGCTCTCTGTAAAAGAGGTAAAATTGATTATCAGTATAAAAACTGTAATTACAAAATACGACACGACACAGAATGGCGTCTGTTCACAAAACTGGCAGAGATCGTGCAGTGAGACTAGGAAAAAAACATAAACAACAATATGGAAACAACAGCATTGTAGGTTGAGATAATGCGGAATAGAGGAAATATGGACTGCTCCAAGGAGGTGTTGAGTGTGTGGAATTACCTAAAAGGTGACGAAGATTACTATAGTTTCTCCGGCTCTCTGGACGAAATGCCTTTATTCCTTGCATAAGCAATCTAGACTTCTTTACCTACTTGCAGGAGGAGTTCCCCTCTGGTCTTCTATCGTGATATAACAAGGGAAACCAGAGCTCGTAGACAGAGATTATGGTGCTCATCTTTGCGACGTGCTGTTCGTGAGCGGAACGGTGGCTCTATGAACCAAGCACTTAAATATGAATTGCAAGATAGTAACGTAGATGTAGATGCAAATGACAGTGAATTTCATACTGAGAAAGGCCTACAAGAGATAGGGTATTTCCTTTCTTCCACAAACATTTCTCGAAACATTATTACCACCTTTTACAGTAAGAGCACATATTATTATGCTTACCAGAAGGATGTAATCTTGATTTACGATAGCACCTAGTCGTGAGAAAAAATTAAAACGAAACAATACGTCAGAGCAAGAGCACGCACATTTTAAGGAACACATAGAAAGCTCCCAAGTGAGCTTGTAAGAACGTATTGGGAACTGAGGAAGTGGAACACGCAGCAAAGAAAACAACAAAAGGCCGGATTTTCCAAACGAGATAAAGCTACTCACATGTTGGTGCGGCTCTCGACTGACTTCCAACAACTTCATGACCGGGTATGGAGCTGAGCGATGAGAAAATGCTGCTTGAACAGCGGGACATTGGCGTCTTCATACGCTGATGACACGTGACGTTACGGCAACTGCCCATCACGAGCTTCAGGCTTCGCGGGCCGTGTCGCAGTAAGGTAGGCAGAGAAGAGATGAGTAGGGAATCATTCTGACGACGGAAAAAGCACGAATTGCTATGTTCCGGCGGGGTACGAGCGTCTCCGAAACCGTGGAGCTGGTCGGCGCTTCGCGTCATACGGCCATGAGCATTTATGGACAATGGTTGTAGTCCCATGAAACCACGAGCAGGTAACCAGCTGATGGACATCCACTACTCGTCACGGAATCTGGGGGTTGGAGGATCATCCGCTCTGTAAAGCAGGACAGATTACACTGCTGGTAAAGGTGCTAATGTTTTGGAGCATACAGTGCAGTGCACATTTTTGAACAAGGGAATACAAGGCAGGTGATAGCTACGTGTTCCCATGTTGGGCCAACTTCTTCTTCTTTTTTTTTTTTTTTTCGTCAGTCTTCTGACTGGTTTGATGCAGCCCGCCATGAAATCCTCTCCTGTGCTAACCTCTTCATCTCAGAGCAGCACTTACAAACCTACTTCCTCAATTATTTGCTGGATAAATTCCAATCCCAGTCTTCCTCCACAGTTTTTGCCCTCTTCGGATCCCTCTAGTACCACGGAAGTCATTCCCTCATGTCTTAACAGATGCCCTATCACCCTGTCCCTTCTCCATATCAGTGTTACCCACATATTCCTTCCCTCTCCGATTCTGTGCAGAACTTCCTCATTCCTTACCTTATCAGGCCACCTAATTTTCAACATTCATCTGCAGCACAACATCTCAAATGCTTCGATTCACTTCTCTTCCGGTTTTCCCACAGTCCATGTTTCGCTACCATACAATTCTGTAATCCAAACGTACATTATCAGGAATTTCTTCCCGAAATTGAGGCCGATATTTGATATTACTAGACTTCTTTTGGCCAGGAATGCCCGTTTTACCATTGCTAGTCTGCTTTTGATGCCACCCTTGCTCCGTCCGTCATTGTTTTTTTTACTGCCTAGGTAGCAGAACTCCTTAACTTCATCTACTTCGTGACCATCAATGCTGATGTTAAGTTTCTCGCTGTTCTCATTTCTACTACTTCTCATTACCTTCGTCTTTCTTCGATTTACTCTCAATCCGTACTCTGTACCGATTAGACTGCTCATACTGTTCAGCAGGTCATGTAATACTTCTTCACATTCACTCGGGATAGCTTTGTCATCAGCGAATCGTATCATTGATATCCTTTCACCTTGAATTTTAATTTCACTCCGGAACCTTTCTTTTATTTCCATCATTGCTCCCTCGATCTACAGATTGAACAGTAGGGACGAAAGACTACATCCTTGTCTTACACCCTTTTTAATACGAGAACTTCGTTCTTGGTCGTCCACTCTTATTATTCCCTCCTGGCTGTTGTACTTGTACATATTGTATATGACCCGCCTCTCCCTATAGTTTAACACTATTTTTCTCAGAATTTCGAAGATCTTTCACTATTTTAAATTGACGAATGCTTTTTCCAAGTTGACAAATCCTATGAACGTGTCTTGATTTTTCTTTAGTCTTGTTTACATTGTTAACCGCAACGTCAGAATTACCTCTCTAGTGCCCTTACTTTACCTAAATACAAACTGGTCATCATCTATCACATCGTCAAATTTCTTTGCAATTCTTCTGTATAATATTCTTGTCAGCAACTTGGATGCATGAGCTGTTAAGCTGATAGTGCGATAATTCTCGCATTTGTCAGCTCTTGCCGTCTATAGAATTGTGTGGATGATACTTTTCCGAAAGCCAGATGGTATGTCGCCAGACTCATTTATTCTGCACACCAACGTAAATAGTCGTTTTGTTCCCATTTCCCCCAATGATTTTAGAAATTCTGATGGAATGTTATCAATCCCTTCTGCCTTATTTGATGTTAAGTCCTCCAAAGCTCTTTTAAATTCTGATTCTAATACTGGATCCGCTATCTCTTCTAAATCGACTCCTGTTTCTTCCTCTATCACATCAGACAAATCTTCCCCCTCATAGAGGCTTTCAATGTATTCTCTCCACCTATCCGCTCTCTCCTCTGCATTTAACAGTGCAATTCCTGTTGCACTCTCAATGTTATCAGCCTTGATTTTAATGTCACCGAAGGTTGTTTTGACATTCCTGTATGCTGAGTCTGACCTTCCCACAATAATTTCTTTTTCTATGTTATCACATTTTTCCAGCAGCCATTTCGTCTTAGCTTCCTTGCACTTCCTATTTATTTCACTCCTCAGCAACTTGTATTTCTGTATTGAGTGTCTCTGAACATTTTTGTACTTCCGCTTTTCATCGAGCAATTGAAGTATTTCTTCTGTTTCCCATGGTATCTTCGCATTTACCTTCTTTGTACCTTAGTTTTCCTCCCAGACTTCTGTGATGGCCCTCTTTAGAGATGTCCATTCCTCTTCAACAGCACTACCTACTTAGCTATTCCTTATTGCTGTATCTATAGCCGTAGACAACTTCAACCGTACCTTGTCATTCCTTAGTACTTCCGTATCCCACTTCTTTGCGTATTGATTCTTTCTGACTAATGTCTTAAACTTCAGCCTACTCTTCATCACTACTACGTTGTGTGATGGGTATATATCTGGTCCTGGGTACGCCTTACAAGCCAATATCTGATTTCGGAATCATTGTCTGACCATGATGTAATCTAACTGACATTTTCCCAATGTTTTGAACATGGCTGTGCTCAGCTACCGTAATTAATTACAATATTAAAAACTTCCAGCCAACCGGTTGCAAACAGAATTTAAATTTCTTTAACTAATTTTCAACGCCAACTCGGGGCGCCTTCTTCAGAAGGTAAGGCAACGCTTTCTTCGGAAGAAGGCGCCCCTAGTTGGCGTTTAAAACTAGTTAAAGAATTTTGATTCTGTTTGCAACCGGTTGGCTGGAAGTATGTAATACTGTGAAATTTCCCGTATCACCCGGCCTTTTCCAAGTATACCTCCTCATCTTGTGATTCCAGAGTATTCGCTATTACTAGCTGGAGTTTATTACGGAACTCAATTAATCTTTCTCTTCTCTCATTCCTTGCCCGAAGCACATACCCTCCTGTAACCTTTTCTTCTACTCCTTCTCCTACAACTGCCTTCCAGTTTCTCATGACTATTAGATTTTTATCTCCCTTTACATACTGTATTACACTTTCAATATCCTAATAAACTTTCTCTGTCTCTTCATCTTAAGCTTGCGACGTTGGCATGTATACCCGAACTATCATTGTCGGTATTGGTTTATAGTCGATTCTGATAAGAATAACCCTATCACTGAACTGTTCACAGTAACACGCTCTTTGCCCCAACTTACTATTCGTAACGAATCCTACTCCCGTTGTACCATTTTCTGCTGCTATTGTATTACCCTGTGCTCATCTGACTATAAATCCTTGTCTTCTTTCCATTTCACTTCACTGACACCGTACTATGTCTAGATTGAGCCTCTGCATTTCCGTTTCCAGGTTTTTTAGTCTCTGTACCTCGTTCAAGCTTCTGACATTCCACTCCCCGACTCGTAGAACGTTATCCTTTCGTTGATTATTCAGTCTTTTTCTAATGGTAACCTCCCCCTTGGCAGTCCCCTCCCGGAGATCCGAAAGGGGGACTATACCGGAATCTTTTGCCAATGGACAGATCATCATGACACGTCTTCAGTTACAGGCCACATGTCTTGTGGATACACGTTACTTGTCTTTAATGCAGTGGTTTCCATTGCATTCTGCATTCTCATGCCGTTAATCAGTGCTGACTCTTCCGCCTTTAGGGGCCCTTTTCCCAACCCTAGGACAAGAGAGCGCCCTGAATCTCTGTCCACTTTGACAAGGCCTTTGGCAGAATAGGGGGTGACTTCTTACGCCGAACGTCTTCGGCCACCAATTCTGGTTATTAATCAAAATTAAAGCAATGGTGGGATTCGTATCCAAGGCCGCGTACGTTTTGATTATGAATCAAAGACGCTACCGCTAGACCACGGGAGACCAAACTATATCGTCGATTACTATTGCAGAGCGCACGAGATCGTCAGGATCTGATTGGATGAATAGAAACGTCTCTCCGTCTCTCCTGGCCGGATGAGTAGCGTTTCTTGTTACACCAGTTGGATGGTCGTTTCAGGCAGGTGAACGGTTGCTCGAAGCGTGCACGGCTCCACTAATGGAGTCTCGTCGTGGCAGTATTGCGCTGGGGCAGAGGGGAGGAAGGGGACCTGTGATAGTAATCGAAGGTACCATGGCGGCTGTGTACTGCATGAGCATTATTGCGGATAACCTGAATCCCCTCAAGATCGATGTCTTCCCGGACAGTGATGGCATCTTCCAACAGCATCACTGCCTGTGTCACGAGGCGACAGATGTGTTACTGTGATTTGAGGTGCATGAGAACAAATTCACGTTAATATCTCTAGCACCAAATTCGCGAGACTGAATCCAGTGTAACACATGTACGATGCTATTGGGCGGCAACTCCACGACCATAAACACCAGAAGGTAAGTGACGAGAATTGCGTAACGTGTGCATAGGCATCTATAGCCACAAACCTCAGAGAACCTACCAAAGACTTGGCAAATTTAAACCATACATAATCATCGGTGTATTGCTTTCCGAAGTTGGACCAAATTGCTTTAAACAGGTGATCACAAAGTTTGGCACATCAGTGTAGTTTCACCAGTCAAATTCGTTCCTTGAACGGAAGTTGGTGGTTTAATTGTTTCCCCATTCTAATTTTCGCACTGATCACCTATCCTGGCTCTGGTTGCTAACCGAAGCAGAAACTATCTTTAGGAATCACCTCCGCCCTTTACCTCTCACGTGCCAAGGGCAAGTTCCTTGACACAGTTGGCGAGATGCGGCATTACGTGCAAAAAGTAGCGGACGCAGCCTGTGAGCTGTGTCTCTGGCGCCAGTTAATTTTCAAATTCGATATTCATGTGCCTAATGGACAAACTGGTGCCCTTTTTCTGACACCAAGACCTGCAAAACTGCAGCCTTATATTTCCTTGAAAAATCTATGTTAACTTAAATAACAGCGTAGCTGGTATCGAATTTAGTCGAATGAAATGAGAATCGGGGAACTACTTAGTGAACTGGCTGGGTGTTACGGCAACGTACAATAACTCTCTTTGATTGCCTGATTAAAGTTTGTCAATCTAATAATAGTCTACGTCATTTTTTATTGAATTATGCCTCATGAAAGGATTCCTCATGCGCCACACCTCTATGTGATCATTTACTATTAAAGTGAATGTTGTAGATCTTGCATTGTAAGGAGAGAAGGATAGCCACAACCCCTCATTTCCCGTCATGTTTGCGAATCGAAATGCGACAAGGAAATGTTCTACATCTACATCTACATACATACTCCGCAATACACCATACGGTGCGTGGCGGAGGGTACCTCGCACCACAACCTTCATCTCTTCTCCATGTTCCACTTCCAAACAGAACGAGGGAAAAATGACTGCCTTTATGCCTCTGTACGAGACCTAATCTCTCTTATCTTATCTTTGTGGTCTTTCCGCGAAATGTAAGTTGGCGGCAGTAAAAATGTACGGCAGTCAGCCTCAAATGCTGGTTCTCTAAATTTCCTCAGTAGCAATTCACGAAAAGAACGCCTCCTTTCCTCTAGAGACTCCCACCCGAGTTCCTGAAGCATTTCCGTAACACTCGCGTCATGATCAAACCTACCAGTAACAAATCTAGCAGCCCGCCTCTGAATTGCTTCTATGTCCTCCCTCAATCCGACCTGATAGGGATCCCAAACGCAGTACTCAAGAATAGGTCGTATTAGTGTTTTATAAGCGGTCTCCTTTACTGATGAACCATATCTTCCCAAAATTCTACCAATGAACCGAAGACGACTATCCGCCTACCCCACAACTGCTATTACATGCTTGTCCCACTTCATATCGCTCTGCAATGTTACGCCCAAATATTTAATCGACGTGACTGTGTCAAGCTCTACACTACTAATGGAGTATTCAAACATTACAGGATTCTTTTTCCTATTCATCTGCATTAGTTTACATTTATCTATATTTAGAGTTAGCTGCCATTCTTTACACCAATCACAAATCCTGTCCAAGTCATCTTGTATACTCCTACAGTCACTCAACGACGACACCTTCCCGTACACCATAGCATCATCAGCAAACAGCCGCACATTGCTATCCACCCTATCCAAAAGATCATTTCTCTGGGGCACTCCAGATGGTTCCCTCTCCTACGATGAACACGCACCATCGAGGACAACGTACTGAGTTCTATTACTTAAGAAGTCTTGGAGCCACTCACATACTTGGGAACCAACCCCATATGCTCGTACCTTAGTTAGGAGTCTGCAGTGGGGCACCGAGTCAAACGCTTTCCGGAAGTCAGGGAATATGGCATCCGTGTGATACCCTTCATATTGACATACATTTAAAAAAATACCATTTAAGAAATGTGCCAACGGCTTTGCCGCGGTGACTGCACCGCTTCCCGTCAGATCACCGAAGTTAAGCGCTGTAGGGCGTGGCTGGCACTTGGATGGGTGACCATCTGGCCGCCATGCGCTGTTCCTATTTTTTGGGATGCACCCAGCCTCGTGATGCCAATTGAGGAGCTATTCGACCGAACAGTAGCGGCTCCGGTCACAGAAAACCATCATAACGACCGGGAGAGTGGTGTGCTGTCCATACACCCCTCCTATCCGCATCCTCAGCTGAGGACGTCACTGCGGTCAGATGGTCCCGATGGGCCACTTGTGACCTGAAGAGGGAGTGCTTTAAGAAACGTGGCGGGTGACATTCAGATTCGTATCCCACCGCTGTCTGGGGCGTCTCTCTGGTCATTCGGGCTCAATTCGAAGGTAGACTCTTCACTGAAGAGAACTCCTGTCCAGTCAATGAGATTCCAGGCCAAAGACGTGTCTGGAGACGCCCCAGACAGCAGTAGGGTACCAACCTCACTGTCGACCGCGGTACGGCCTGACAACCTGGAGTGGCGGTCTGCGGTGCTATTTCTTTTCATAGCAGGACCCCTTTGGTTGTCATCCGCGACGCCCTTACAGCACAGCAGTCCGTCGACGATATTTCGCACCCCGTTTTGTTGCTCTTTATGGGCTTACGTTTCAGCAAGATAATGCCTCCCACCAAAGGGCGGGAGTTTCTGCTGCTTAGCTTCATGCATGCCAAACCCTACCGTGGCCAGCAAGGTCGCTGGATTTCTCACCTGCTGAGAACGTTTTCCAGCATTATGGCCAGGGCCCTCCAACCAGCTCGGGATGTTGACGGTCTTACCTGCCAATTCGGCAGAATTTTGCGGGATATCCTTTAGGAGGGCGTCCAAGAAATCTATTAATTAATACCAAGCCGAATAACTGCTTGTATAAGTGCCAGCCCTGGACCAACACGATTTGTAAAGCTCTTGAGTAAGTCATCCAATTTTTCTGAAACTGTAATCATTTGTTGTCTGTACAAATACATCATGTCCCATTCGGATAATTCCTTCGTGGTGCCTCGATTTCTTGCGTTAAACTGTTTCCACCCATTTGGACTGAGAGCACAAAGAATAAACAACACATGTATCAGTTTAAAAAAGAAATCATTGTGCAGAAGTTTGTAATATTGTTATGAATAATCACAACCAAACCGCTACGTGGTTAAGGCAAAAAAATTTGTCCAACAGTTTTCATTTGATTCATCCTGAGTTTCATGTCGCATATAAAAGAAAGCTCTACCTGAAAGACGGAAAAAAAAGACAACTACAAAAAAAGTAATAAACAATGAGAGAAGTTGTAAGTAGGCTGTTTAGGTTTTTTTATTGGTAACGCCACGTAGCGCTCTGTATGAAAATCACTGGCTGTGCTGTGTGCAGTCTGTGGCTGGTTTGCGTTGTTGTCGGCTATTGTAGTGTTGGGCAGCTGGATATTAACAGCGCATAGCGTTGCGCAGTTGGAGGTGAGCCGCCAGCAGTAGTGGATGTGTGGAGAGAGATGACGGAATTTTGAGAGCGGATGATCTGGATGTGTGTCCATCAGAGACAGTAAATCTGTAAGACTGGATGTCATGAACTGATATATATATATATATATATATATATATATATATATATATATATATATATATATATATATATATATATATATATCAAAATCTTTCATTTGCTAACTATTCCTATCAGTAGTTAGTGCCTTCAGTAGTTTGAATCTTTTTTTTAGCTGGCAGTAGTGGCGCTCGCTGTATTGCAGTAGTTCGAGTAACGAAGATTTTTGTGAGGTAAGTGATTTGTGAAACGTATAGGTTAATGTTAGTCAGGGCCATTCTTTTGTAGGGATAATTGAATGTCAGATTGCGTTGTGCTAAAAAATATTGTTTGTCAGTTTAAGCACAGTCATGTATAATTTTTCTACAGGGACACACCAGTTCATCAAATTAAGTATCTTATAAGTTACATTTCACTGCACACGTTTCTGTTGGTCATAGTATATGGACAATATGTGAGAAGTGGGGACTGATAGTGTTTGCACGTGTGTTAATAATTCAGCAAGGGACTGGTTAAGAGCATTGCTGGTTCTAAGGACAATTAGAAAAAAAACTTTGTGAGTGCACAAGTGGTGGTTTATGGGCTTGCTATATTGTCCACAAGACTCTTCTATGGTGATTGTGCACCTGCACAGTCGCAACAGATGGCTGCTAGCCATCTCTACAAGGACTACAGTGGGTATGCACCTCTGGTGGCCCACCAATACCATACTCTCTATCAAGACTATAGTGGGTCTGCTCTGTGATGACCTACCTACCGATATTCTTCAAAACTTCGACTGACTCTGCCGTGGGTTTGCTCTGTTGTGGCCCATTACCTGTCTGCATGTCAAGAGGCAGCACTGTCTTTCCGTTGGAAGGACAACACTACTTCAAGACTGCATGGAAATCCACTACTTCCGTGTGCATTTTCTTTTACTGCTCAGACTTAGAAAAAAAAAAAAAGTCTGCAATTTTACTGTGATGAATGATCAAGACTGTCTTTATGGGACTGTGAGAAAATTTTAGCTTTTGACCAACATTGTATCTGTTGTGGATTGGCAAGACAGCCAACCCACTATGTGGAAGCCGAAAGGCACGCGTTTAAGCTCACGCAGGCTGGCGTGAGGTCTGGAACAGGACAAGGAATTGAGACTAGCAAAAAAAGTACGTAGCTTCTGGAATTCTTATCTTTAATCCATAATTGGTGAACATCGCTCTTGATGGTACATGTTTCACAGCATCAATAGTAACTGGTAATGGCGCCTTGCTAGGTCGTAGCAAATGACATAGCTGAAGGCTATGCTAACTTTCGTCTCGGCAAATGAGAGCGTAATTTGTCAGTGAACCATCGCTAGCAAAGTCGGCTGTCTAACTGGGGCGAGTGCTAGGAAGTGTCTCTAGACCTGCCGTGTGGCGGCGCTCGGTCTGCAATCACTGACAGTGGCAAACGCGGGTCCGACGTATACTAACGGACCGCGGCCGATTTAAAGGCTATCACCTAGCAAGTGTGGTGTCTGGCGGTGAGACCACAGTATCAATAAGTGTGTGCATTTGATTTCTTTGTTATTGTAATTGTGAAAATTTTTTAACAAATATGTATTGGCCAGTGCCCAAAACAATTTGTAAAATTTTTTGTGGGGAGCATGTGGGGGCTATGTAAGTAGGCTGTTTAGGTTTTTTTATTGGTAACGACACGTAGCGCTCAGTATGAAAATCACTGGCTGTGCTGTGTGCAGTCTGTGGCTGGTTTGCATTGTTGTTGGCTATTGTAGTGTTGGGCAGCTGGATGTTAACAGCGCATAGCGTTGCGCAGTTGGAGGTGAGCCGCCAGCAGTGGTGGATGTGTGGAGAGAGATGGCGGAATTTTGAGAGCGGAAGATCTGGATGTGTGTGCATTAGAGACAGTAAATTTATAAGACTGGATGTCATGAACTGATATATATATATCAAAATCTGTCATTTGATAACTATTCCTATCAGTAGTTAGTGCCTTCAGTAGTTTGAATCTTTTATTTAGCTGGCAGTAGTGGCATTCGCTGTATTGCAGTAGTTCGAGTAACGAAGATTTTTGTGAGGTAAGTGATTTGTGAAACGTATAGGTTAGTCAGGGCCATTCTTTTGTAGGGATAACTGAAAGTCAGACTGCGTTGCGCTAAAAAATATTGTCCGTCAGTTTAAGCACAGTCTTGTACAATTTTTCTAAGGGGACGTTTCAAAGTCATTACACAATTAAGAATCACCAAAACTGACCAAAAGAGAAAGAACATCGAGAACCAATGGGATATCCGTACAGAGATACACAGATTATGCAAAAGAACTCATTTTCTGGAAGTTCGGCGATGAGTTCGGATACGTCAGGGAAGAGAAAGCCGGTAGGGCTGATTGAGCAGACTGTGTGGGCGTCGCGTCACACTTGGTCAAATTCCTGTTGTCACAGGTGGGAGATCTAATGCCTTTTTAGGCAGTAGAGAATAAGGAGCAGAACCATAAATAAAATCAACATCAAAAGAACCATTATGATGATAACTTTCAGCAGAAGTAGCAGGAACGAAACAACCAGCATACAAGAGAAGCATCACATATGGAGGAGATTCTAATGTCATAGAAGACCAAGAAATTGTATACAATAGTAAACTTTGATCACCCTAAGATATACATAAAATAAACTATACATCGCTGCTCTTTCTGCGCTAACAGACAATGTGTGCAAATATACAGAGCTGTACTTCAGCTATTAGTAAGAATGAAAATCCAGTGAACGGGTAACGCTCAAGGACTCAGAGCTGGACTGTCAGAAAACTAGTCGTGGCAGGAAAGTTAGAAAATCTGAAAAACGAAATGCAAAGGGTCAATCCAGTATGGTGTAGGTTAATGAAGTGAAACGTAAAGACTCTATGGATTTATAGTGTGCTGAATTTAGGATACTATCGAAATCATTGGAAAATGGCACAACAGAAATAGAATATTCTGTGAATAAGAAGGTAGGGCAAAGAATGTGTTACTGTGAACACTGGGAGGATTACTCTCATCTGATTCGACAACAAACAAACGTCACTAGCAACAGTTCAGGTAAATATGAAGATGTGTAAAGCAGAAGATGGAAAGACAGAAAACGTATATGATGGTACTAAATCACACAATGAGTGAACTGCCTGACACAGTGATTTCGACTCAATATCTAAGCATAACGTTACATATAAGGAGACGAAAATCTATCAGTCATGGCGCCTGGAGGGCAATGGGAGGGGAAGAAACAGAAATAGTGACAGAGCAGGAAGATTTTTTCTGTAATAAATTTCAGCCATTAATACCAAATCCACTGTTCATGAATCACAATAGGAGGAGATATTCTTGGAGAATACCTGGATGCACAGAAACATAGCAGCCGGATTACCTCGCGGTGAAGCTGAAATTCTAATTTAGAAATTATATTTCAAGATGTACTCAGCAGCCACTGTTGATGAATCACAAGAGGAGGAGATATTCTTGGAGAATACCTGGATGCACAGGAATATAGCAGCCGGATTACCTCGCGGTGAAGCTGAAATTCTAATTTAGAAATTAGATTTCAAGATGTACTCAGCAGCCGATTTAAACACAGATCACAATTTAGTAGTCAGGAGGGGTAGACTGATGTTCAAGAGATTCACCTGGAAGGAATCAGAGTAAAAAGAGTAAAAAGAAGCGGGATACTGAATTACTGAGACACTATGAAGTGCGTTTGAAGTCTTCTAGGGCAGTGGGTACTGTGATAATGCAGGCGCACGATGCATTACAGTTGAAGGTGAATGAACATATCTAAAAAAGAGCAGTCACTGAAGCGGGTAGACAGATATTGGCAAAAGAAGATAACTGCGAAGAAATCTTGGGTGGGTGATGAAGTACCACAAATAATCGACGAAAGAAGGATATATAAGAAGTCCAAGAAAAAAAACAAATATAGCAATATTTTGCGTATGTAGTTGGTGTGTCACAGCTTCAATGAAGGTTCAAAGCTGCATACAGAAAATCATATCTATAACAGTATTTTTTTATTAAAGTCGATATATTATCAAAGAAGAAGAAACACAAAATAAGAAGTGTGTGTGATTATAGTACATAACTACTACGTGTACAGACATTATTTAAAAAAGCATCTTAGCTATGCATTTACGCAACTGGAACAACAATTACAAGTTACAGACTCATCCATTATAAAAAAATTAACTGTGTGTTCGTCACGTATATATTCTGTCAATAACAGAGAGGCTTACTATACTTTTTATCATATACTGAATTGAATAGGTCAAAGACATACAATGGAGAACTTAAGACAGAGAAAAGATATAATGAATACTGATTAAATCGACTGTCAGTGTATCATAGATACCAAAAATTATTGCACTGTATGATAAACATGCTCCTCAACGCACTGTCAAGGTAAAGAGAGCTCCCGCTCCGTGGCTCACCACTGCATTACGCCAGTTAATGAATAAACGTGATGCTGCACATAGGGCCTTCAAGCGTAACCCAACTCCTGAGGCGTACGAAGCTTATAGCGTGAGGAATGCCAAAATCAGACATGCCCGCTCTGTCGTATGCGGCATATCAAAACCTGCTGCACTGTGGAAAAAGCTGCGCAGTTTCGGTATAGGGAAGCGAAGATATGACGCTGTTTATCAAGCGCCTGCAGAAGAATTAAACGATTTCTTCTCAACAGCTGTAAACTGCCACGCAACGACAAATTACCAGCCCCAAGATATCAATCTCTCGAGAGACAAGTTTTTCCTAAAACATGTCACTACCGGCACAGTACACAAGGCAATTATGAGAATCTCTTCCGAGGCGGTAGGAAATGATGGAATGAGCATTGGCATGATTAAGAACGTCGTAAACACTATTACTCCAGTTATCACAGACATATTCAACCTGTCTCTTGTCAGTAGTACATATCCTATTGAGTGGAAGCAAAGTTTAATTCAACCTATACCCAAGACTGACAACCCTAAGTCGCCAGGTGACTACAGGCCGATCAGCATACTACCTGCAATATCTAAAGCCCTAGAATACATCGTCCATGAACAGCTGACGGATTACCTCAAAACTCATAACATCCACGACAAATATCAGTCAGGCTTTCGAAAGCACCATAGTACAGCAACTGCATTAATCAAAGTAACTGATGACATCAAACATGCTATGTACAGACGTGAAGCTACCAT
Source organism: Schistocerca cancellata (assembly GCF_023864275.1). Classification (NCBI taxonomy): domain Eukaryota; kingdom Metazoa; phylum Arthropoda; class Insecta; order Orthoptera; family Acrididae; genus Schistocerca; species Schistocerca cancellata. The sequence continues at coordinate 466,487,751 of NC_064631.1, read as the reverse complement.
CCTAACACTGCTTGACTTTAGCAAGGCTTTTGATACTGTTGACTTTGATATATTACTAATTAAAATGAAGCAGCTGAATTTCTCAAACAGCGCAATACACTGGTTCGACAGCTACCTCAAAAACAGAAGTCAACAAGTCATTTGTGGGTCGGAAAAGTCATCATGGAAAAACGTGCGCTCTGGAGTTCCCCAAGGCTCCGTCCTTGGTCCATTACTCTTCTCACTGTACATTAATGATATTTCTTCAGTGATTCACTCCTGCAACTACCATCTATATGCCGACAACATCCAAGTATACATAAGTGCAAGCCCAAAGAACATTGCTGACGCAGTAGCGAGTATGAACGCAGATCTTTGCTCTGTTTCTCGATGGGCACAGAAACTAGGTCTGAAACTAAACCCCAAGAAATCCCAGGTCATACTTATATCTCATCCAAAGTTAATGAGTCGGTACTTTCGCGAAACAGTCCCTCAAATACTCCTCAATGGTACCCAACTGCCATACCAAAAAACAGTAAAAGACCTTGGAATAATCTTGGATGAACACCTAAACTGGGAAGAACAAACAGTCACAGCTTGCCGGAAATCGCTCTCCTCCCTACATGCAATTCAAAAATTTAGAAAAATATTTCCAACCCATGTTAAACAAAAATTAGTACAAACACTAGTCTTGCCTAATCTTTAGGCCGGCCGCGGTGGTCTAGCGGTTCTAGGCGCTCAGTCCGGAACCGCGCGACTGCTACAGTCGCAGGTTCGAATCCTGCCTCGGGCATGGATGTGTGTGATGTCCTTAGGTTAGTTCGGTTTAATTAGTTCTAAGTTCTAGGGGACTGATGACCACAGATGTTTAGTCCCATAGTGCTCAGAGCCATTTGCCTAATCTTTACTACTGTGATGTAGTTCAACACGGCACAAATAGTGAAAATTCGAGATGCCTCGAGCTAGTGATGAATGCTTGCGTTAGATACGTATGCAATATACGGTTGTATGATCATATCAGTCCTTCATACTCCCAGCTATGTTGGATACGCCCACATAAGGCACGCGATCTCCACACGATGTGCTTACTTCATCGATTTCTTAGCCACTGGTGCCCCCAATACTTATCTTCTCACATTAAACACCTATCATCATTCCACAACCGCAATACCAGATCGGATACGTCTAGCATCTTGGCTGTACCTTTACATAACACAAAATCTTTCTCCGTGTCATTCTCCATCTCAGCCATACGACTATGGAACGCGGTCCCCTATGATTTGCATCTTATCCAGAACCACTCAACATTCAAGAGACAACTCAAGACTTACATATTAGGGACGGTATAGCCACCATTGTTGTGCCCCTCTCATCTTTTTCTTTCTCCTCTCCATCATAGCTTCGAATTTTACCATTCTATTTCTCTTCCTCTAACCTATCTACCTCTTCTGTATCTCTTTCACCCCATTCTATCGTCTTATGTCTCTGCTTGATGAGAATAACTCACAAGCTGCAAGAATATAACGGGAAAATTCCCAACTAGCAATAGGACTGACATTCATAAAAGAAAATTATGTTTACTTTCATATACATAGTCATTATTATTATTATTATTATTATTATTATTATTATTATTATTCTTGATTGTTATAATTATTTTTTGATTGTTATAATTATCATTGCACTACTTTTATAATCTCTATTATTTCTTTAACATTAATACTGTATAACATGTTATTTGTCCTTAATGTTCTGTAGAAACTGAAATTTGTTGAATCTAAGTATGCCTGGTTAGGTGTAAGAGAGGGCCTGAAGGCCCTAATCTTGCCAGATAAAATAAATGCGTAAATAAATAAATAAATAAAATAAAAGACTGCACCTGACTCAACCACTGAAAGTACACACTAGGCCTTACAAAACTCTTAATTCAATAACAAGCTAACGGCATTTTGTGGTCAATGCTTAACGCCGATAAAAAAATGGGGTATACCTAAGTAAAAAGTCCTATACAAGTCATACTTCTTACATCGTTTGTAATTAATGTTTTTCCCCTAATCACTCAAAGCATCAAAGAATTTCAGCAGTCTATGGCACAAGAATAATTATCTTAGAAGTTGCTAGCTGAAAATACAATCCATCCATTAAATCAATTATTACAACATGTTCTATGCAAACGTCTGCTTATTTCTTGTTACATTATGTAGAATAGTTAGTACGGACTGAGGTCATTGCTGGCAACTGGAATAAAATAATAATTGGATCCTTTTAACGATTTCCCAATTCAGATAATACAATTGCTGAATGGTTCAAAGAAAAGTTGAGTTTGATTTCAAACACGTATTCGACTCATGCGATGATAGTTGGTGGTGACTTTAATTTACCCTCGATATGTTAGCGGAAATACATGTATAATTCCAGAGGTACGCATAAAACATCATCCGAAATTGTGCTAATCACATTCTCTAAAAATTATTTCCGACACTTAGTTCAAGAGCCCACACGAAAAGTAAACGGCTCTGAAAACACACTTGACCTCTTAGCAACAAATAATCCTGAGTTAATAAGGAGCATCAATACGGATACAGGTATAAGTGAACCAAAAATAAAGAAAAAATATACTTAATAAAAAAAGCATATAAAAATTCACTTGATACCTTCCTGAGAGACACTCTCCACTCCTATCAAATAACAATATAAGTGTAGACCAGGTGTGGCTTGAATTCAAAGAAATAGCATCGGCAGCAGTTGAGAGAGTTATACCAAATAAGTTAACCAACGACGGAGTTGATCCTCCTTGGTACAAAAAACAGGTTAGAAAAGTGTTGCAGAAACAACATTGGCAATCTTTTACAGAAGCTCGAACTTAAACGCGGACTTCAATCGAGATGGTTATAATAGTTTCCACAATGAAACTTTGTCTCGAAACCAGGGACAAAATCCAGAGAGATTCTGGTCGTATGTGAAGTATGCTATCTTCTCTGCGTAGTAGCAATGGAGATGCTATCGAAGACAGTGCTGCCAAAGCAGAGTTGCTGAACATAGTCTTCCAAAATGCCTTCACAAAATAAGACGAAGTAAATATTCCAGAATTCGAATCAAGAACAGCTGCCAACATGAGTAACGTACAAGTAGATATCCTCGGAGCAGTGAAGCAACTTAAATCACTCAATAAAAGCAAGTTTTCTGTTCCAGACTGAATACCAATTAGGTCCCTTTCAGAGTATGCTGATGCAATAGCTCCATACTTAACAATCATATACAACCGTTCGCTCGACGAAAGATCCGTACCCAAAGACTGCAAAGTTGTACAGGTCACACCATTATTCAAGGTAGATAGTAGGAGTAACCCACTAAATTACAGGCCCATATCATTAACGTCGATATGCAGCAGGATTTTGGAACATATATTTTGTTCGAGCATTATAAATAACCTCGAAGAAAACGGGCCATTGGCGCATAGTCAACACGGATTTAGAAAACATCGATCATGTAAAACAACTAGGTCTTTACTCGCATCAAGTGTTGAGTGCTATGGACAAGGGATTTCAAATTGATTCCGTATTTCTGGATTTCCGGAGGGTTTTGACACTGTATCACGCATGCAGCTGGCAGTGAAGTTACGTGCTTATGGAATATCGTCTCAGTTATGTGACTGGTTTTGTGATTTCCTGCCAGAGAGGTCACAATTCGTAGTGTCTGACAGAAAGTCATCGACTGAAACAAAAGTGATTTCTGGAGTTCCCCAAGTAGTGTTGTAGGTGCTTTGCTGTTCATTATCTATGTAAACAATTTGGGAGACAATCTGAGCAGCCTTCCTAGGTTGCTTGGAGATGATGCTGTCGTTTATCGACTAGTTAAGTCATCAGAAGACCAAAACAAATTGCAAAACGATTTATAAAAGATATATGTATGGTGCGATAATTGGCAACTGACATTAAATAATGAAAAGCGTGAGCTCATCTACACGAGTGCTAAACGAAATCCGTTAAACTTCGGTTACACGATAAATCAGTTAAATCTAAAGGCCGTAAATTTAGCTAAATATGTAGGAATTACAATCAAGAACAACTTAAATTGAAAGGAACACGTAGAAAATGTTGTGGGTAAGGCTGACCAAAGACTGCATATTATTGGCAGGACACTCAGAAAATGTAACAGATCTACTAAGGAGACTGCCTACACTACGCTTGTCCGTCCCCTTTTAGAATACAGCTGCGAGGTGTGGGACCCTTACGAGATAGGTTTGACCGAGTACATCAAAAAAGGTCGAAGGAGGACAGCACGGTTTGTATTATCGCGAAATAGCGCTGAGAGTGTCACTGAAATGATACAGGATTTGGGATTGACATCATTAAAACTGAAGCGTTTTTCTTTACGGAGGATTATTATCATGAAATTCCAATCACCAACTTTCTTCTCCTAATGCGAAAATATTTTGTTGACGCCGACCTACGTATGGAGAAACGTCCACCAAGATAAAATAAGGTACATCAAAGCTCGTACGGAAAACTATAGGTGTTCGTTCTTTCCTTGCGCAATACGAGATTGGAATAATAGAGAATTGTGAAAATGGTTCGATGAAACCAGGCACTTAAATGTGATTTGCAGGGTATCCATGTAGATGCAGATGCAGAATAACTGAAACGGCTATGTGCCCTCATAGCGTCTGACATTCTTTTGTGGTCATACACTAGTGTACTGTTATAGAAATGTAGTTGCAACATAAGAATTTCCTTTGATAATATGTCACTATCGATTACCTATCAAACCCATCTTAGCTGCACTGACTATCTAATTTAATACTGATCCTTAGTCACATAGCATATCAATAATGAGACTGTATATGCATTAATATAAAATAACAAATTTATTAGTAGGACCTTTCTCTAATTTTCCTTAGTTACATAGTAACAATAGTACCACTACATTTCCAAAGCACAAGCCGCCAGTATTCATTTTCTTAGAAATCCACCTAAAATAATTAACTCTCTGTCTCATCAACTTTTCCATGGGTCATCTTCTGGAGGAGTTGAAACAGAATAAGGTATGTCTGAAGTAATGAGGTTTATGTCATAAAAATATGGACAGTCAAAGTATAGAAGGATTGTACTATCTTATACAGAGAACTGCATTCAGTATACATTATTCTGTACATATATGCACTACAATGTCCAAGTGTGAACTTCTCTGCCTTAACTTGACACCCCATTTTCACCTCAGTGCCTGACCAGTATATGTTGTAACATTATAACCTCTTTAATGAGTTTACTATTAGAATTTAATATTTACACAATAATATCTGTTCAGACACATCCAGTCCTAGTTATATGCAATATACTAAATGTAATGGTACATCATTTTTAGTTAACATCTGTAGCGAAGTATTTTAGCAGCACACATTTTACTCAGTTGTAATGCTACTGTACAATAAAATAAAATAGCTTAGAATATTTACACAGTCTCTAGCTGTTCAAAATCCTCAATGTCTCACTGAAAGCAGTATTAATTCATTAAAATAATTATTTAGACTAATAAAACGGCGCTGGATATCATATACACTGACAAGAGTCCCATAACAGAATGTACCCTAACATCTATTCATGATTGATCATAATTATTCAAATAGGTATGGTTACCGAATAAAGTGACCTGTCTTTTCATAAGCATATTCTTTAGCAACTCGAAGCAAAAATTTTCATTTTCCACTTCTTTATCCCTAATGTTAAATAACAACTTTACAAGTGGGACCTTTTTATAGTGCTTCTGTAGTCATAAAATAACAAAAGTAGCATTGCATTTCAGCACCCTATTTCACAGTATTCGTATATATTTATCTAAAACATTTGACTATAAGTGTCCGCATCACTATCGGATAATGTCTTCTGGAGATGTTAGTTTGCGTTATGTAACTAAGTGTATAAAGAGAAAAAATGAAGTATGCATGAAGTAATGAGATTATTATCATAAAATACGGAGAGTGTGTAAGTGGTATAAAACCATATGTAATTCAGTTCAGCCTTACTGTATTATACAAATGTACTATCACGTCCATGCATAAACTTACTGTTGTGGCATAGACTTCTAAAATGCATTAATATTTTAATGTTAAATTAATTAATTTTAAATGGTGTTGTACAATATAACAATGTGATGTAACATAGTAATCCCTTAGGTATACCTCACGATTTTATTGATGTTATATAATAATTTCAATCCCAAAGAAAGCAGGTGTTGACAGATGTGAAAATTACCAAACTATCAGTTTAATAAGCCATGGCTGCAAAATACTAACAAGAATTCTTTACAGACGAATGGAAAAACTGGTAGAAGCCTACCTCGGGGAAGATCATTTTGGGTTCCGTAGAAATGTTGGAACACGGGACGCAACACTGACCCTACGACTTATGTTAGAAAATAGATTAAGGAGCGGCAAACCTACATTTCTAGCATTTGTAGACTTAGAGAAAGATTTTGACAATGTTGACTGGAATACTCTCCTTCAAATTCTGAAGAGACAGGGGTAAAATACAGGGAGCCAGATGCTATTGTAACGTTGTTACTTTTTTTATTCTGCAAGCGGTGCAGCTATTCAAGACCATAAAAGTGGGTTTAAACCTGTGACCTATCTGAGGAAGTTAACCTTGCATTACTGCGCAACTGTTTCACTAGGTATGCAGCTAGCTTACCAAATTTCCAACCAGACTAACAGTAATTATAATCCTTTAATAGTCATACGACAACCGGTGATATATATACATATATAAAAAAAAGAATTTAAATAAAAAGAAATTAATCAGTTTATATTTGGAAATTTATTTTAACATTGATAATTGAAATTTCAGCATATTAAACTTGATTCATAACTAAACTAGTGCCTTATTTAAGATTGTGAATATGTGATATTGTAATCTTACGGAACGCATCAAATATGTAGCCAAGACTGGGAGACAGCATACAACACTGTATTCATAAAATAACACACGAAGAACGTTGAAGCATATGCAAGAGGAAATTAACCACAACCAACCGATTCAATTTTCACCCAAAGAAGTTACGTTCGTAGCACAATCCTGTCCGTCATGTAATTACCACACACTGGTATACTAAATTCATACTAACTCTCTGTGAAATCTTCCCGAAAAGAATAGCTGAGGGCTACTTTGATGATTAAACCACATGCTTCACGTAATCAACTTGGTTTACACAAAGAATGTAACTCCACAATAATTTTGATAATTAAAATAAATTAGATCGAAAAGCAATTTACAAAAGAAAAACCTCAAACTGCTTACTATCGTCTTACTATTAACCTGATAGGTCAAACAATTGTATAAGCACGTGGTACTGGTCTCACAAAGTACACCCCACGTGGGTTGAACATAAAGAAAAGTTGCTATATTGAAAAATATTGTCAAGACGAGACATTATAACCTCACGCACATTCGCATTAGCCGGAGATCTTACCACTTCAGACGCTCGCCGCGGGCAGACTGCCCTGGGCCGCTACTGAGCGTGCTGAACGAATACAAACGGAAGTGACCAGAGAGGCAACTTCCTATGCCAACATGACAAGGGACAGACAGGAACATACTAAGAATGGAAACCTCTCTGCTTTTAGAAAGCGTAGCTACCTGTACCGACGTTGGTCCTACTGTTCTCTAGCAGACAGTCTTGTCTGCTACCATCGAGCATGCAACTAGAAATACATTTGCTCATTCATCCTCTCACACAAAAGGGAAGGAGGATGATAGTATCTTATCATATACAGCATATAAAAGAAAGCGGATGTAGGTTCCGTATGAGACTGTGTGACATGAATTACATAAAAACTGTGTTTATAGTGTAGTTGTGTGACAGCTCCTTCTTGTTTATGTGTAAAAGTAACACGTTTCACTGCTCAGTCTCCTCCCAGATAGTAAGAAACACCACAGTAAATTTAGAAGAGGAATTTATGCCGTAAATGACAACAGATTTAAGAAATTAACATGAAAGGAATCCAACAGAGACCTTTCACTATTTACAATGAAACTTCCCCATGGAACAATTATACATGACTGTGCTTAAACTGACACACAATATTTTTTAGCGCAACGCAATCTGACTTTCAATAATCCCTGCAAAAGAATGGCCATGACTAACATTAACCTATACCTTTCACAAATCACTTTCTTCACAAAAATCTTCGTTACTCGAACTACTGCAATACAGCGAGCGCCACTACTGCCAGCTAAATAAAAGATTCAAACTACGGAAGGCACTAACTATTGATAGGCATAATTAGCAAATGAAAGATTTTAATAGAGAACAAACAATATATTTACCTTAATAGTGTTGAAAAATCGTAATATACATAGCAGTTCATCACATCCAGTCATACAAATTTAAAAAACTCCGCCATTTCTCTCCCCACATCCACCACTGCTGGCGGCTCACCTCCAACTGCGCAACGCTACGCACTGTTCACATCCAGCTGCCCAACACTACAATGGCAGACAACAATGCAAATTACCCACAGACTGCGCACAGTACAGCCAGTGATTTTCATACATAGCGCTACGTGGCGTTACCAATAAGAAAACCTAAATAGCCTACTTACATAGCCCACATGCTCCCCACAAAAAATTTTATAAATTGGTTTCGGCAGTGGCCAATAATGATTTGATAAAATGTTTCATAATTACAATAACAAAGATATAAAATGCACACACTAATTGATACAATGTTGGTCAAAAGCTAAAATTTTCTCACAGTCCCATAAAGACAGTCCTGATCATTCATCGCAGTAAAATTACAGTGTTTTTTTTTCTCAGAGTCTGAGTAGTAAAAGAGAATGCACACGGAAGTAGTGGATTTCCATGCCATCTTGAAGAAGTAGTGTTGTCCTTCCAACGGAAAGACAGTGCTAACTCTTGACATGCAGACAAGTAATGGGCCACAACAGAGCAAACCCATACCAGAGTCAGTCGAAGTTTGGAAGAATATTGGTAGGTAGGTCATCACAGAGCAGACCCACTGTAGTCCTAGTAGAGATTATGGTATTGGTGGGCCACCAGAGGTGCTGACCCACTGCAGTCCTTGTAGAAATAATGGTATTGGTGGGTCATCAAAGGTGCAGACCCACTTTAGTCCTTTTAGAGACGGCCAGCAGCCATCTGTTGCGACTGTGCAGGTGCACAATCACCATCGAAGAGTCTTGCAGAGAATATAGCAAGTCCATAAACCACCACTTGTGCACTCACAAAGTTTTTGGAATTGTCCTTAGAACCAGCAATGCTGTTATCCAGTCCCTTGCTGAATTATCAACACACGTGCAAAGACTAACAGTCCCTACTTCTCACATATTGTCCACATACTATGACCAACAGAAACGTGTGCAGTGAAATGTAACTTACAAGTTACTTAATTTGATGAACTGGTGTCAATTACAATTTTATAACATAAGAATACAATTACAATGGTACAAAATACATCATAAAAAACATAACAGTACACATAACATTTGTAGTAACACAGGCGTTACAAAAGAATAGAAATAAACATATACATCAGTGTTACAGGAATTATGACATAAGTACATACATAAAAGATCAGAATAACTTTCGAAACATCAACTTCACACATGAGCATTAAAACAGAACAGAATTAATAATGTCTAAATATCTTTACAAAGTAAATAACATAGTATTAGAAAAGTTCTACTACATAACAACATCAGCTAAACACACAAAGACAGGAAAAACACAAATACACAAGGGTACACAAACACATAGAGGGATAAGACAAAAGGAAAGGACAGGGTTTGTTTTACTGCAGTATGTTGCATGGAGGTCTCCCTTCGTTCATCATTATTCTCAAAAAGTCCTATCTAAGCCTGCTTTCTGTATTCTGTTCACATCCTCTTTCAAAAATAGTTTTTTTCCACTGTACACTAGTTTTTTTGGCCAAACCATTTTCTTATATATTCTCGATGCATTTCTTCCAATTCATCATAGTTAGTTTCTTATATAGTCTACCCCCTCTTAAGCTAGCTTAAATCTACTGAGCTCAGATGCTAAACTAATGGACGAGGCAATGCAACAGCACAAAACAAATTAACACAAACAGCAATGACAAAAAATGCCAATTTGCAAAGCAAGCAGCAGTAAATCTAAATTAACAGATAAAATGCAAAATTACAACTAATATGAGCCAATGCGCAGCAACAAGAAAAATAAATCAGTAGTAAAACTGGCTTAACAGAGTAATACAAAGTTAAATTTAGTAGCACTGTGCCTGGCACACAGCAGCAGCAAATGCAATAACTTATACCTAAACATGACATAGCTCAAGCAGAAAAAATATTACACTAAAGACAACAATGCAGACAAGGGAAATGTATATTCACATCTTAATGTCTATGTAATTAAAGTGGTGCACCACAAAAACTAATTCTACAAAAAATTACCAAGTACTTGAAAAGAAAATTATATATGCAGTTACTGTTTTTAGTCTCTTCTTATTGTTCTTTCCATTCCGAGAGCTTGTTTTTCGAAGAATGTGGATCAGAAAATAATTATTTAATAGATTTGTTGACAGAAAGTGTTCACATTAGCAGATGCATTTAAGTTTATTTTATAAAACCAATGCTGCAACACAGCTGGAAAACAGATATCAAATGAAATAAGCAATTACGCAAACCAAAGCATAAAAACATCATTCAATAGCTATGTGGCATTTCGTAAGACAGTAGCTCTCAACTCTCATAGAATGACACTTGTCATAATCAGGTTTGCAGATGTAAGAATATTTCCCATCAATTCATAAGCATTTTAGTAAGTAGCACAAAGTACGATATGTTTCCAAGTAATGAGCGTGTCGTATTTGCGATGCTTTCTACAATGGAATGTCAATAGCGAGGATAATGGCCTCCTTCCCCCCCCCCCTGTGCCTCTGAAAGGCACACACTAATGGCTTTTTTCCAGGCAACTGTCGCGCAACTGGGTGCCCACGACTCATTACGTCAAGGTGGTCACTTAACTTTCTTATTGAAATATTTATGACACCAGTTTGCATTACAGTGACAGTCTCATATAAAAAATTTCACAGGTCGAGAATTTGCGTTGCAAATGTGTAGAAACAAAATCCTATGAATATAACACTGTGCAAAAAATTTTCGCCTGCATTGTGATACATTCACGCATATACACACATTTCATAACTCTTAAAGTACGGTTCTTGGTTTCCAACATCCTTTTCATAAATCAGAGTCCCTAACCACTACTCCTTATTCCTTTTCTTATTACACATGTACATATTAATATTCATCAACACGTCTACAATATTTCATCATAATAACTACAGAGCATAATCAGATTCTTCATATAACATCAGCTTATTGATCATAAACATACCTGAACAGCATAATACACATCGTCGTCATAAAAATAACATCATAACACCTCAGGCAAATCTCAAAAACGTCGTAGCTTTCTGCAATAATGCCAAAACCTAAAAAAAAATTCTCTGCTCACTTCAAGAGTGTCGTCTACCTCAAACGTACTTTAAAATCATGCTCCTTACCAAATACATCATTCAAAGCTCTCATAGTATCACAATGGTTCCGAAAAAATATGAACAGTCCACAAAGTACAGACAAAATACAATTTCATAAGTGTGAAGTTACTCAACTGTGTAATTGTGTAAACATGTGTCACTGATGTAGTAAAAAAATTTTATCTCTCAGTTAAATGATCAGATAGCTATGTAATTTGTGTGTTAGAGAAATATGGTACCGATGTGTAAAGTTGTATAAGCAAATACCATATTAGCTAGGGCTCCTTGTGCTTGCCAAACACATGGTACACAAAATAAGTGTGTACCCCCTGAGGATTAATGTACTTATACCCTCAGGTGTTAAAGATTACAGCAATGGAATGAAATGTATCACGGAAAACTTTCTTTGTAATTGAAAAATGTTGAAAAATAAATGGTTTAAGTAAAAATTAATCATGAAAAACTACAACTACAAAGGAAATTCTCTCTATAATTACGCACTAGCAATAAACAAAATCTACACTAATTACACAAACTACAAGAAAAAATCAGAAGATTCCAGGTTCGAATACTGGCAGGGTCGCTATATGAAACTTCCCCATTGAACAATTATACATGACTGTGCTTAAACTGACACACAATATTTTTTAGCGCAACACAATCTGACTTTCAATAATCCCTACAAAAGAATGGCCCTGACTAACATTAACCTATACCTTTAACAAATCACTTACCTCACAAAAATTTTCGTTACTCGAACTACTGCAATACAGCGAGCGCCACTACTGCCAGCTAAATAAAAGATTCAAACTACTGAAGGCACTAACTACTGATAGGCATAGTTAGCAAATGAAAGATTTTAATAGAGAACAAACAATGTATTTTCCTTAATAGTGCTGAAAAATCGTAATATACATAGCAGTTCATGACATCCAGTCTTACAAATTTAAAAAACTCCGCCATTTCTCTCCCCACATCCACCACTGCTGGCGGCTCACCTCCAACTGCACAGCGCTACGTGCTGTTCACATCCAGCTGCCCAATACTACAATGGCAGACAACAATGCAAATTACCCACAGACTGGGCACAGTACAGCCAGTGATTTTCATACAGAGCGCTACGTGGCGTTACGAATAAGAAAACCTAAATAGCCTACTTACAACAAATTGTACAGAAACCAGATGGCAGTTATAAGTGTCGAGGGGCATGAAAGGGAAGCAGTGGTTGGAAAGGGAGTGAGACAGGGTTGTAGCCTATCCCCGATGTTATTCAATCTGTAAATTGAGCAAACGATATAGGAAACAAAAGACAAATTCGGAGTAGGAATCCACATTGTAATTCTGTCAGAGACAGCAAAGGACCTGGAAGAGCAGTTGAACGGAATGGACTGTGTGTTGAAAGGAAGATATAAGACGAACATCAACAAAAGCAAAACAAGGATAATGGAATGAAGTCGAATGAATTAAATCGGGTGATGCTGAGGGAATTAGATTAGGAAATGAGACATTTAAAGTAGTAAATGAGTTTTGCTATTTGGGGAGCAAAATAACTGATGATGGTCGAAGTAGAGAGGATGTAAAATGTGTACTGGCAATGGCAAGGAAAGCGTTTCTGAAGAAGAGAAATTTGTTAATATCGAGTATAGATTTAAGTGTCAGGAAGTCGTTTCTGAAAGTATTTGTATGGAGTGTAGCCATATATGGAAGTGAAACGTGGACGATAAATAGTTTAGACAAGAAGAGAATAGAATCTTTCGAAATGTGGTGCTACAGAAGAATGCTGAACATTAGATGGGGCAATCACATAATTAATGAGGAAGTATTGAATAGAATTGGGGAGAAGTGAAATCTGAGGCACAACTTGACTAGAAGAAGGGATCGCTTGGTAGGACATATTCTGAGGCATCAAGGGATCACCAATTTAGTATTGGAGGGCAGCGTGGAGGATAAAAATCGTGGAGGGAGACCAGGAGATGAATACACTAAACAGATTCAGAAGGATGTAGGTTGCAGGGGACACTGGTAGATGAAGAAGCTTGCACAGGATAGAGTAGCATGGAGAGTTGCATCAAACCAGTCTCAGGACTGAAGACCACAACAACAACATGCAGCGATGATGAAATACAGCTTGCCGGTTATTGCACTAATAATGACGTAAAGCTTGGTGTAGGCATTCCGTAGTTAAGTGCCCTGTTGCTATCTGTAATACCCCGACAGTTGATTTAATTACTAGTCATTATACCTTTGCAACGTCTTAAGGTCTCCATGTACGTCTTTGACCTTCTCAGTTCATTCTATTACAACAAGCACACACAAACGTTTGCCGCTGACATAATAAACTCGCGACGCACATACATCTAATTTTTGTAATGGGACAGTCTACAATCTACAATTCTTGTTCCAACTGCATAAATGCATAGCTGAGTTGGTTTTATAAGTACTGCTTTATGTTCTTTGACGCAGTGGCTCCAGCGACGGTCTGATCCTAGATTGAAATCTATTGTTTTTAATATAAAAAATTATGTTACAGCTGTTGTTCTTCTTTATGTAATTTTCAACAAAAATACAGTAAAATTAAGTCACTTATCAATTAAATTAGTAGCAAGTACAGGGAACCTAAATTGCAATTGCAGCACGAAAAACGTTAAAAAGAAACGGTCCTCGGAAAGACACTTTCAGCAGTAGAATATACGAAGCTACTATCAGTGACTTTAAAATCAAGTATGTCAACAGTAGAAGTGCAAAAGCGGCTGCACAGTGAAACGCACAACAGGCAGCCAATGAAAGTAAGGAGTAAGCTGATGGCCTTTACGACATGGCGGAAGTATGCTGACAGGTGTACCTTCACCAGTACGTTTTGTCCTACCTTCCTAAGTTCACATAAGTGAAGCTTTGAGCGCTTGGACAGCTCGGTCGGTAGATTACTTGCCTGCAAAAGGCAGTAGTCCCAATTTCGAATCATGGACCAGAATACAGCTGTCATCAGCCAGGAAATTTTGTCTGCTCAGTTTTCTAGTGGATCTGTTCGTTCCATATTATTCCTCTCACACTTCTCATAAAAATATCAGCTTTGTGTGCACGTTGACTTATCTCTTTGCCATTCTTTCCATTTTTCTGTCTTACACGTCTGTGTTGCCAAAAGCTTTCTACCACTTTCAGCTGCTCCCCACCCAATGTCAAGTTCTGAATTTTTGGAGTTATTTGCCTCATTGTGAAAAAAAGGAACCCGTATAAAATCGGTTTGTTGTTCGTCGGGCTTCCTGCCGCTCTCTCTGTACGACTGTTAAGAAATTTTTTCTCACGAACGGGCCGATGTATCAAGTTCAAATTTTTGTAACATACTAAGGTCTGTGGTCCCTTGGCGGTGTAAAAATTGCAAGCTCCTATGTCAGTGTAATCAAAAGATACTGCCATTATGCCATACGTTTTAACACGTGATAACTCACTCACCAAAACCTATACGATACTTCGCATTGGCCTAGACTCATGAATTTCGGAAAGAAGCAAGGTTTTAGAGTACCAGTAAAGTAAAAAGACAAAATTTTTAAACTTTAATTACATTACATAAAAATATCTTTTGCCTTTCCAACACGCATTAAATTCGTCATCTGCCAAGGGCATAATAGATAAACAGAACTGCAAGAAAACATGAAATGTAATTTGTAGTCATGTTATTGTAAGTTAATAATTTTTTTAATTAGATCTCTCTTTACATGTATAAACTGAAGTCCCCTGCTCGCTTCTCTCTGTATGTCCGGACTAGTCTGAAAAAACATTGTGAGAGTTTGATATGGACTTGAAATTCCCAGGGCCAATTTCTTCCCAGTATAGATACCGATCGTAGGCAGACATCGTTGAGATTCTCAATTCCCAGGACGGATATATATATATATATATATATATATATATATATATATATATATATATATATATATATAGTTTTAACTAGTTTTAACTAGTAAGAACGCGTTCTAACTAAAAACGGATTTGACTGTATATATATAGAGGGTGTTACAAAAAGGTACGGCCAAACTTTCAGGAAACATTCCTCACACACAAATAAAGAAAATGTGTTATGTGGACATGTGTCCGGAAACGCTTACTTTCCATGTTAGAGCTCATTTTATTACTTCTCTTCAAATCAAATTAATTATGGAATGGAAACACACAGCAACAGAACGTACCAGCGTGACTTCAAACACTTTGTTACAGGAAATGTTCAAAATGTCCTCCGTTAGCGAGGATACATGCATCCATCCTCCGTCGCGTGGAATCCCTGATGCGCTGATGCAGCCCTGGAGAATGGCGTATTGTATCACAGCCGTCCACAATACGAGCACGAAGAGTCTCTACATTTGGTACCGGGGTTGCGTAGACAAGAGCTTTCTAATGCCCCCATAAATGAAAGTCAAGAGGGTTGAGGTCAGGAGAGCGTGGAGGCCATGGAATTGGTCCGCCTCTACCAATCCATCGGCCACCGAATCTGTTGTTGAGAAGCGTACGAACACTTCGACTGAAATGTGCAGGAGCTCTATCGTGCATGAACCACATGTTGTGTCGTACTTGTAAAAGCACATGTTCTAGCAGCACACGTAGAGTATCCCGTATAAAATCATGATAACGTGCTCCATTGAGCGTAGGTGGAAGAACATGGGGCCCAATCAAGACATCACCAACAATGTCTGCCCAAACGTTCAGATAAAATCTGTGTTGACGACGTGATTGCACAAGTGCGTGCGGATTCTCGTCAGCCCACACATGTTGATTGTGAAAATTTACAATTTGATCACGTTGGAATTAAGCCTCATCCGTAAAGAGAACATTTGCACTGAAATGAGGATTGACACATTGTTGGATGAACCATTCGCAGAAGTGTACCCGTGGAGGCCAATCAGGTGCTGATAGTGCCTGCACACGCTGTACATTGTGCGGAAACAACTGGTTCTCCCGTAGCACTCTCCATACAGTGACGTGGTCAACGTTACCTTGTACAGCAGCAACTTCTCTGACGCTGACGTTAGGGTTATCGTCAACTGCACGAAGAATAGCCTTGTCCAATACAGGTGTCCTCGTCGTTCTAGGTCTTCCCCAGTCTCGAGTCATAGGCTGGAATGTTCCGTGCTCCCTAAGACGCCGATCAATTGCTTCGAACGTCTTCCTGTCGGACACCTTCGTTCTGTAAATCTGTCTCGATACAAACGTACCGCGCCACGGCTACTGCCCCGTGCTAATCCATACATCAAATGGGCATCTGCCAACTCTGCATTTGTAAACATTGCACTGACTGCAAAACCACGTTCGTGATCAACACTAACCTGTTGATGCTACGTACTGATGTGCTTGATGCTAGTACTGTAGAGCAATGAATCGCATGTCAGCACAAGCACCGAAGTCAACATTACCTTCCTTCAATTGGGCCAACTGGCGGTGAATCGAGGACGTACAGTACATACTGACGTAACTAAAATGAGCTCTAACATGGAAATTAAGCGTTTCCGGACACATGTCCACATAACATCTTTTCTTTATTTGTGTGTGAGGAATGTTTCCTGAAAGTTTGGCCGTACCTTTTTGTAACACCCTATATATATATATATATATATATATATATATATATATATATATATGTGTGTGTGTGTGTGTGTGTGTGTGTGAGTGTTACAGTCAAAACCCGTTTTTAGTTAGAACGCGTTCTTACTAGTTAAAAATGGTTTTTACTGAGCCGCTTCATCAAAAAACGTTTTGCCTAGTTAAAATTAGTTTTAACTGACTTTCGCTTTTGACCAGCAGTTAATTCTAGTTGTAACTAAGGCTATCAGTATCGGCTAGTTTCAAGTAGTAAGAACGCGTTCTAATTAAACCAGACAGGACTAGTTTTCACTAAATTTATTTAGGGGCAAATATTAAAATTAAGAGCTCCTACACATTGATTGTAACAAAAACCTACATTTTTGTATTGTGCAATGTAATATTTATTGAGGATATTGATTATACAGCTAAGTCGTTAATGCTAACTACAGCAATACAAAAATAACCCTACACTGAAGAAACATTTTAAGGAACATCACAGAGCAATATTAACAGTATTAGTAAGAAAGTGGAAACAAAATAATCATACAGTAAAAGTATAATAATTACTCATACATTTGACAAAAGTTGCTACAGTCTTAATAAAACAGAAACGCACCAAAATAATTTAACAAGTAAATTTCGATTATTTGTTATTGAAGGGCAAACTATCTGGACATTTTGAATGACAAAGGTTTCCTTTTTTCCTAAAAAAGCGCCTTTTTGAAATTCATGCCTTCTTCCACACACAGCGAACAAATCCTTATCCTGATCCAAAGGCTGCCATCTTGGCAGGAGCTCTTAATGTTACCTTTGTCTCTGGCAGGTCTTCCAGCACCAAGAATTTCTCTTTGGACACGTCGAATTCGGATCTGGAAGAGAACTTTTAATTAGCTTGTTTGAAAGGCGATTAGGTACTTAATACATATTATAAAATATATTACAATTGAAGTATTAAAACTTAAGGTATTAATTAATTACTTGAATAGTTAGCAATATTTTCAGAGAATTAAATCAATAAAGTAATGAATATGTCTGACATTTGTCTTTAATTATTGAAATCAGTTCAGAAATACATACCTGCAATTCAATTTGTCGAGTATCCCATATTTCGTTCTAATCTTGTGCAAGCCCTGTTCATCTTTCTGAAGAACAACTCCAATAATATTGGGGAGATTTGCTTTTGTTCTGTCGATACCAGGGAGCGGTATAATTATATCGTCACTGATTTCTCCAGTGGCATGTATTGAATCTGAAGCCATCTTCATTCTTTTGTCCTGTTTCGTCAGGTTTTCATGAGCGTTTTCTCTAGTTGTTCGTATTTGAGATTGTCGTTTCGTAATAGCTTCAGCTTCTGGATCTTCGTGACAAGCTGGAGTTATTTGAGGCCCTGTACTCGTAATAGCTATGGCTTCTGGATCCTCTTGACTGACTGCTGCTGTTGTTGGAGGCTGTATACTTGTACTTGGCAAAGCTTCTGCATCTTCTTGTCTGGCTGCAGCTGTAATTATCCATTGCTACCAGCCATGACAACTATCTCCTCTGACTCGTGTGATAGTTCCAGTTCATCAGATGTCTCATTTACTGCGTCTACCACATTAATTTTATTTAAAACCTCTTTAAGATCATCTTTATCTTGTATCTCCTTCATAACATCTAGAGGCAAACTTGAAGTCATAAGCCCTACTCGTGGTTCTGTGCCAAACATAGCTTTGTAAGGTATTTGCTTGATACCAGAATGATATGCCCGATTTTTCATAAACTGTACAAAGCGAAGACCGTTTGACCAGTTGGTGGTAATGTTGTCTTGCATCCATTTGGAATGTGTTTGGATGTACGATCAATATTCCAATAAATATTGCATTTTACAATACAAAAATGCTGTTTTTTATTTGAATCAACACGTAGTGGCTCTTAATTTTAATATTTGTCCCTAAATAAATTTAGTGAAAACTAGTTCTGGCTAGTTAGAACGCGTTCTTACTAGTTGGAACTAGTTGATTCAAATGGTTCAAATGGCTCTGAGCACTAAGGGTCATCAGTCCCCTAGAACTTGGAACTACTTAAACGTAACTAACCTAAGGACACCACACACATCCATGCCCGAGGCAGGATTCGAACCTGCGACCGTAGCAGTCACGCGGTTCCAGACTGAAGCACCTAGAACCACACCGGCCGGCGAACTAGTTGATACTGATAGCCTTAGTTACAACTAGAATTTACTGCTGGTCAAAAGCGAAACAGTTAAAACTAGTTTTAACTACACAAAATGCGTTTTGACGACGTGGTTCAGTAAAAACTAGTTCTAACTAGTAAGAACGCTATCTAACTAAAAACGGATTTTGACGGTATATGTATATACAATTTGTAATGAAACTTCAGTGCACGATTCCTACGCAACTTGGCCAGTTTTTATGACCACTGTCACACCATTAGACCCAGAAGAAGGCCGCTGCAATCGTGGCCGAAACGTTGGTTTTTCTCCAGCAGCAGTAGTTTTTACATTATGACGCGGTACCAAACCCAGAAAACTTTTATGTCGACTGACTCTGGCCGCGAAAGCCTACGCAATTACACTGTCATACAGTTTTTTTGCACTGCATTTTACATCATACACCTGACAACGTCTTTCCACAAATCGTGTTGCTTATATACTCTTCACTCTCCTACTTAAATTTGATGTTGTACAATAAAATGCCTCCCCGCTGGAGCAATCGAAAGTACAAAGTTCCGGGACGTCTGTGAAGTCGTAAGAGGCACTCACGGTCCACAATCTAACTCCCGCTGTTGCTGCGACATTACGACAGTCCACCGCGGGCAGGCGGCCACGGAAGGGTGTCGGCTAGGGTGTCCAGCCTCGGTTACACGGCGTAAAAGAGCGCATCAAAACGGCGCGGGAGGACCGGGTTTTACGCCCGCGGGCCGGCGACGTCAGGCGCGCCCGCTAACTTGGGAGCCGGCCATAAATTACGGCAATAAAACAGCGGTGAACTTTGGACGGCCTCCAAGCGCGCTGCCCGGCCCTGCCCGGCTGCTCGCGGTTATCTGCGGCCGCTAAGCGGAAACGGCGCCGCCGGTTACCCGCGCAGCCGCGCCCGGGTAACGAGCGGAGCAGCGGCGCAGCCGGCAGGCGGCAGACAGCAGGCGAGGCCGCGGCGTCGCACCTCGCGGCGACGCCTCGCTGCGCCAGCGGGAGGGGCGGCTGGGGGGCGGCGCCGCCACGTGGAGCACCGCTTCTCCTGTAACAGCGAGTCGCGAGTGTTAGTTGAGTATTTTTCGGGTAAAAATCAAAATATGAACGTTCGGAAACCCGTAGTCATGGGAAAAGTGTTTATACTTTGTTGTTTATTTATTAGAACCAAATATCACAACCAGAGGTGCCATTTGGTAAACTGACAGTAAGGGTAATACACTATTTGATCACAAGTACTATCGGCCGGTCTGGCCGAGCGAATCTAGGCGCATCAGTCTGGAACCGCGCGACCGCTCCGGTCGCAGGTTCGAATCCTGCCTCGTGCATGGACGTGTGTGATGTCCTTAGCTTAGTTAGGTTTAAGTAGTTTTAAGTTCTAGGGGACTGCTGACCTCAGATGTTAAGTCTCATAGTGCTCAGAGGGATTTGAACCATCACAAGTATCCGGGCACCCCCAAAAACCTACGTCTTTCGTATTCACTGCATTGTGCTGCCACGTACTGCAAAGAACTCCATATCAGTGACCTCAGTAGTCATTCGAAATCGTGAGAGAGCAGAATGGGGGGTCCGCGGAACTCACGGACTTCGAACATGGTCAGGTCATTGGGTGTCACTTGCGTCGTACGTCAGTACACGAGATTTCCACGCTCCTAAACATACCTAGTCACTGTTTCCGATGTGATAGTGAAGTGGAAACGTGAAGGGACACGTACAGCACAAAAGCGTACAGGCTGACCTCGTCTTTTGACAGACAGAGACCACCGACACTTGAAGAGGGCCGTAATGTGTAATAGCCAGCCATATATCCAGACCATCACACAGGAATTCTCAACTGCATCAGGATCCACTGCAAGTTCTTTGACAGTTAGGTGGGAGGTGAGAAAACTTGGATTTCATGGTCGAGCGACTGCTCATAAGCCACACGTGACGCCGGTAAATCCCAAACGATGCCTCGCTTGGTGTAAGGAGCGTAAACATTGGACGATTGAACAGTGGAAAACCTTTGCGTGGAGTGACGAACCACGATACACAATGTGGCCATCCGATGGCAGGCTAAACGTATGGCGAATGCCCGGTGAACGTCATCTGCCTGCATGTGTGGTGCCAACAGTAAAATTCGGATGCGGTGATGTTATGGTGTGGTCGTGTTTTTCATGGAGGAGGCTTGCAGCCCTTGTTGTTTTGCGTGGCACTATCACAGCACAGGCCTACATTGAAGTTTTAAGCAACTTCTTGCTTCCCTATGTTGAAAAGCAATTCGGGGATGGCGACTGCATGTTTCAACACGATCGAGGACCTCTACATAATGCACGGCCTGTGGCGGAGTGGTTACACGACAATAACATTCTTTTAATGGACTGGCCTGCACAGAGTCCTGAGCTGAATACTATAGAACACGTTTGGGATGTTTTGGAACGCCGACTTCGTCCCAGGCCTCACCGACCGACATCGATACCTCTCCTCAGCGTAGCACTCCGTGAAGAATGGGATGCCATTCCCCAAGAAACATTCCAGCACCTGATTGAACGTATGCCTGCGATAGTGGAAGCTGTCATCAAGGCTAAGGGTGGGCCAACACCATATTGAATTCCAGCAATACCGATGTAGGGCGCGACCCTAGTGTCCGGATATTTTTGATCACATAGTGTATGAATGCGTGGTGTCTGTTCTTTTGGACATGTCCGAAAGAACAGACAGTGCGCATTCGTACAATTCATTCGCCTCTATGGGCAACGAATCCACCACCTTCATTGTGGATGGATGCATAGTTAAATTCCATATCCTATGGGAATCTCAAAGTAGTGCGCATGGAGAACACGGACGAGGACTGCGGTTAGATGGCGCCAGGTGGCAATGTAGGTCTTCTGGTAGGCGTACTGAGGCAGTCCGAGCAGCTGTGATAATCACTGTTTCCGGATGGTGCTGTGTTTAACGCGATTGCCTAATAAGCAGGATATCACGGATTAGAAACCCGGTAGGCCACCTATTTCCTTTGGTCGCTCAGATTCCACATAAAGTCCCAATGCAGCTGACAACAATAGTTCCTTTCCTTTCTCCCGGCACCACCTCCAATAATAGCATGGAGTTTCCTTCCTAATCTGTATATATAAAAAGAGTTAAATAAATTAGCCTTCTGCAGGACGTAAATAAAAATTTTTAACAACTGGTTTCACGAAGTGGGGGGAAAATTCATACATCCGAAGAAAATTACAACATATATAAATGTAATGACAATATTAATACTTCTTTGGCATTAGTCTTGTATGTATCATTTCTGTTAACCTCTTTGACGTGGAATGAACCAGTTTTTTTGGTAGTCTCTGAGGTAATATTAGGCCATTCTTGTTGTAGGCGTTGTTTCAGACCACTCGTATTTCGTATTCCATGTTTTCTGACCATTATTTCAAATGTACTCCAAAGATATATAATTTGACTAAGAACTGCACTCTATGGTGGACACTTCAGTAGACGCGGAGTATGCTGCAAGAACCACAGACGAATAATTTACACAGTTTGCTTAGGGTCCCTGCCTTGTTGAAAGTAGTACTCTCTGCCTAAACCCAAACTCTCAACAGTTTCTTCCAGATTTTCCTTTAGGATATTTAAATTCCTGAAATTTATCCATGTTAACCTCAACAAAAACAAGTTTCCCAGCATCAGTTGTAGCCATAGGTCCCAACAGCATCATTCTTCCACCACCATGTTTTACTCTGGAATGCATTCAAAGTATTTGGTCGTCTTCACACCAAAGTTCTGGCATAATTTACAAATACGTTAAATTTAGTTTCATCTGTGAACAGTATCTTGACCCAGAACCTTGTTTTCTTGCTTATATGCTCTCGATCAAATTTAGGTCTCAGTTTCTTTTACTTGCTGCTGATGTATTGTTTTCTTCTAGGTACCCTTGCTGCATAACCCGCTCTACTTAAAATACGGCGAACAGCCCTTGGTGTGATTGTTTTCTCCGACTGATCATTAACATGCGCTGTCAACGCAGAAGCTGTCAATTAGGATCTTTTTCCATCATCCTTATTAACATCTTTTGCTCTCTTTGCGTTAGACTCTGTCGGTAACCTCTTTTTCTGCTGTTAATGAATTCCTTTGTCTAAATCGCGCTGTTAGGGACTGCACAGTTGCCCGATTTCTTGCAGCAATATCAGCTATTTATGAAAATGATTTTTCCTTTTCATATTGGGAGCTAACTAATGCCTTTCCTCTAGAGTTGTTTTCGTCCCTTTGCGACCCATTTTACTGCTGCACGGCATTCACTCCGTATCGGAACCAAAATGCACGAGGTGCACCTTGCCACTGAAGCCGTTGCTTGCTGTAAGCGGTTTGTTATTCGTGTTTGTGTTTACATTACTAGTTATTTAAGAATATTTATTTCGCCACTGTGTGGAGCCAGAATTTTTATTTACTTTTTGCAGAACGCTAATTTAGTTAATCCTTTTATGTACCCATATTAGGAAGGTACAGTTAATTAGTCGAATACTATCACTGGTTGTGATCTTTAGTTCTAATAAAGAAAGTATTTCTACACGAACAACGGTGTACGAATACTTTTTTTCAATGACTCTACGTTCCTAAATCGGCACTTCCCTCGTTATGAACACAGCTGTGCACTGATACTTTCATTTCCATGAATTAGAGAAAAAAGTCTGTGGGGTTTCCCTAGTTTGCTTCTTCATCGCACACCTCTAGAGGTGGTGGAAGTGGCGGATATCGGAAAGGCTCTCAGCTATTGGCTGTACAGTAGAGCGTCGATTATCCGAAAGTCGTTCCACGGATCGACCTGTTAATCGAACTGTTGTTGCTACCAGAATGAGATTTTCACTCTGCAGCGGAGTGTGCTCTGATATGAAGCTTCTTGGCAGATTAAAACTGTGTGACGGACCGAGACTTGAACTCGGGAACTTTGCTTTCGCGGGCAAGTGCTCTACCAGGAAAGCTTCTGTGAGGTTTGGAAGGTAGGAGACGAGGCACTGGCAGAAGGAAAACTGTGAGGACGGGACGTCAGTCGCGCTTGGGTAGGTCAGATGGTAGAGCACTTACCCGCGAAAGACAAAGGTCCCAAGTTCGAGACTCGGTCCAGCACAAAGCTTTAATCTGCCAGGAAGTTTTCCTGTTGTTGCTGGCTTGCTCGCTCGCTCACATGTCTCGCCCTCCCGCTACGGTGGTGCACTCCCGCTCTCTCTCTCCGTCTCCCCCCCCCCCCCCCCTACCCGCCCTACCAATATCGAGTTGCCGAAAACTAAACGTTTGCGCTTTGTTGCTATGACTTGTGTCAATTGTGTCGCGTAAAGTAAATCTGCAAAATAAAATGCCTAAACGTAAACGTGTTATCCTTTTTGTGGGAGATAAATACGAGATTTTTAAAATATTAGAGGAAGGTACATCTACAACTAAGTTACGTGATAAGGTGGGAGATAAAAAAACAAAAGATGAGCATTACAAGTTCTATATCTACGCTTGATTCTACTGATGGATCGACAAGTCGTAAATCTACACTGTTTAAATTAGTACAACATTTAAAGGTTTCCAATACACCCAAGATTTATTGGTGCAACACTGTATATGGAGTACATGAAATGATTACATTTACATATGTCGCGCAAGCAGTTCGGTGGTACCAGGTATTGACCTGTGCTGAAACATCCATATTAATACGGGGTGCAGCCTCCTTGAGAGGCAGTGCAGGCGCTGACTCTGGCAATCAGACGATTGTACAGGTGATGATCACTGACCTGGGATACATTATGCCTCACCTTCTCGTCCTGTTCATGCAGTTCTGTAAGAGTTGTTAGTTGACGAGTCGCACGAGCTACTTCTCGTCCCATCATATCCCACACATGCTCGATTGTAGAAAAGATCGGAGATCATGCTGACTTATCCTGCTGGAACAACACGTCACCCTCCTATTACAAGAATGGTAAAAGAATCAGTCTAACAATGTTCTGCACGTGCTGCGCGTTGGTTAGCGTCCCCTCCAGAAATACAAGAGGTGAACAGGAGTTGTAGCTTATTGCATCCCAGACCATAAGACCTGGGATGGGGCCAATGTGTTTTGGACGAATGCATTCCACAAGACAGTGCTCACCAGGTCTACTTCGTATGTGCAAAAAACCATCTGCTTTCATCACTAAAGACCACGACGCGCCATTCCATCTTCCAAGTGACACTCTGAGGGCACCAGTCCACCTGTCCATGTCGATGTTGCGGCGTGATTGGCAGACGGACTTGAGGCGTGCGTGTCTGAAGTCCCACAGCTAATAACCGGTTTGCAATACGTTTGGACACGGAAGTCCTCTTATACGTGCAGTGGTAGCTGTACGATGGCACTGCCGTCCTCACAATATGGCAATCTCGGAGGGCGTCTGTGCTGTATGGGCGTCCAGAACTTCGTTTATAGTTGTGAGGCCGGCCGGAGTGGCCGAGCGGTTCTAGGTGCTACAGTCAGGAACCGCGCTACCGCTACGGTCGCAGGTTCGAATCCTGCCTCGGGCATGGATGTGGGTGATGTCCTTAGGTTTGTTAGGTTTAAGTAGTTCTAAGTTCTAGGGGACTGATGACCTGAGAAGTTAAGTCCCATAGCGCTCAGAGCCATTTGAACCAACAGTTGGGAGAATGGTCACGTGACCACTCAAACCAGCATCGTTGCACAACTGACACAGCAATTCCAGCTTGTGTGCTTCGAATACAAAACTGTCTGCTGATTCTTCTAAAACCAAACTAAGGGAGGCACAGAGGGAAGGAGGTTGTAGCGTCAGGAACATTTACAGTACTCACGAAACTGGGCTCAATTGGAAAGCTTTGCTAGGAAAACTTTTGCTTCACGTCGTGCGTTAGCAGCGTCTGATCCTCAGCAAGGATCGTATTACTGTTTCAGCTTCTGCTAATGCTACTGGTAGCCACGGATTGCCTATACTCGTCGTTGGTAAAAGTAAGAAACCGCGTGGTTTCAAACACGTCAATTTGTATGCTATGCCTGCAGTTTACAGCTCATAGAAGAGCGCCTGGACGAGTAGCACGATTTTCACGGAATTGTGAATGGAAGTTTTTGATCCCTCTAAGCAAGCTCATCTGTTAAGGAATGGCGAGAGCGTCAAAACATTGCTATTCCTTGACATTGCATCAATCATCAATCACGTGATATCTTAAACGGAAAGAACTAGCTCATAGTTTCATGCTTCTACGATCTTATGTAATCTCTTTACTACACCCCACGGATCAAGTCGTTAGTGAGATCTTCCGACACACATGTACCTCAGATAGTTCGGAAAATCGACACTCTACGGTACCTCCTTATTGCTGGCATTATCCCGTGCCTTCACGGGTTCGGAATGTTAATCCGGATTTGGCAGTGTTAGTGGTAGAGAGTGGGTGGCTGCCTCTTCCGTCGCTTGGATTATTTTCTCTCATACATAAAAATGTTGATGTTAATTTTTTAAATTATTTTGTTCTTTGGAATTTAATTGAAGCTATTTGCTTAATATTATCTGGAATTTGCTCGCGGTATGAAAGATAATGTCCTAAGTATTCAGGTAATTCCCATGTAATTATCAGTGCTGTCATTAAGTGGCATTTCCTTGTAGTAATTGCTCTCTGAAGCTCAGTGAAATTATTCTTCTAATGCTCCACACTCCACAGTGAAGTTCGCCGTAGGCCAGAACTACGAAAGAAATTGGATTCCTCGCAATAGAATGTTTGAAAGTTGTGTATGCAATGACACTACTCGAGATTGAAATATGGTAGTACTAGGGTTGGATAAAAATTAATGGCAACATAATTCATGTCAGACTTTATTGACAGACGTTCACCATATTACATGCCTTAAATACAATCGACCCTCATCTCTGTCACCCTCCCTCACCCATGTTGAATGCGCTGTACGCAGTGAAGGCGCCATAACAAGGACCGCCTTCTGGCACGGATGATGTCTTCTCTTGTGTTGTAGCAAGTGCCACGAAGAGGCTCCTCCATTTTGGCGAACAGGCTGTAATCTTACGGACAAATATCGGATGAATATGGTGGATGTTCCAGTATCTCCCACCCCCAGTACGCAGGACCTCCTGCACGGGGTCCGCAGCTCGTGGTCCAGTGGATAGCTTCGGTTGCCACTGGATCACGGGGTCCCGGGTTCGATTCCAGGCCGGGTTGGGGATTTTCTCTGACCGGAAACTGGGCGCTTGTGTTGTACTCATCATTTCATCATCATCATCATCATCATCATCCGTGACATTTGCTAGATCAGACTGTAAAAATTGGAGTGTGAAAAGAAATTGGACTTCATGCGTGCGCTGACGACAGCGCAGTTGAGCGCCCCACGAACAAAACAACATCATCATCATCCTGCATGGGGTTCGCAGTGTACCGCTGTACATTTTCGCGAAGAATGGTGGGATGCAGTGCCAGAAGATACCATCGCTAACTTCTCAGTGTGGGCCGACGATGATGTCGCAAGCAATTACAGTAGTAAGCTGCTGTGATCATCTGCCCCGGCTTTACAACGTGGTGTTCCCAACCCATGGATATCGTGAACCAGAATTACTATCACTTTGGTACCATCTTGTCACGGCGCATGCTCTACGGGCCAGGAGCATTTCTAATCGCAATTCGCACGAACGAGTGCAGGTTTCATCCATAGTGATCATCCTTCTGAAGGAGCTCTCACCCTCTCTGTGGCAGCGATTGAGTAATTCCTCTACAACTGCATAACGATACCTATGTTGAACGTCGGTCATTGCATGCAGTACCCAGCGCGAGAGAAGACATCGACAGACATCGACAGAGATAGACGCGTTGACGGTGTACGACGCCATACATGTGTGTGGAGGAAGGTGATCGAAATGCGTGGTGACTATATTGAGGTCATGTAAGACGGTGAACGTCTGTCAATAAAGTCTGTAATGAGTTCATAACTGTGCTGCCACTACTTTGTATCCAACCCCTGTGTTATGCGTCCAAGGCAAGTCTCAAAACGACGGAAAACACTTTTGCAGTGAACAAAATTTCTTCCAGCAAAGATCTGACCGTTCGAAGGTTCGTGGATTTTCTACCAAAACTCATCCGTCCGAACGTATGGGCAAAACGTCGGGATTCATATACACAGTATCAGTCGCGTGAAAATATCGTAATTACCTTCTCAAGTTAAACAACGATGTGTTTTTCCTTACTCTTCTTATACAACAATAATTAGCGTTCGTGTGTAGCTAATTTAGAGTTTTCAAGTCACTAAATTTTAGAATTTCAAAATATCACAAAACGGCTGACTTCCGAAAACAGACTCCATTGGCGTCTCATACAGAATTCAGTAAAGGTCCATCCAGTCGGGCAATTAACTCCAGAGTGAGTTATTTCGTTTCCTGTCCATCTAGTCGGATTATTGACACCATAATGAGCTACTTAGTTTCCTTCATAGTTTATCTGCAAAATACAGAGATAAGCACTGTGTGCATAGCTACTCTCCCCCAGTCAATTAGAAATCACCCGTTATGTAATATTTTTGGTTGAGTTTCACGCGGCTTGCGCGTCACCTGTCTGTTCCATATAGTTTACATTCTCCCCACTGTATCGCCAGAAGCATGTTATTTTCATGACTGTAAAAAACTGACGATTTCAGCGTTTTGATATGTAAATCAAACCCACGTAATATTTTTTGAGTGAATATTGAAAGATAAGACAAATGATTCATTCATACTGAAACTCTAACACTTTTACTTTGGTAGTTTGGGATTTCACAGAAGTCTTTATTTAAAAGTACTGTAAAAACAAGCTGTAAGTCGTCGTTAGTGTTGCTGTGTGGAATGCGTGCAAACTATCGTGACCGCAGTATATTGCTTTACAGACAAGTTTATGCGAATAGTTGCACCGGGTCGCGAAGTTTTTACACGGAGATGCAAACGCTGTTGGGAAATGGGACAGCGAGTCCTCCTGAGATACTTTGTTGGAAATTAAACAATTTCTCCGGTGTACGGAAGTTAGATGACGACAAGAAGTTTACCGTCTTCTGGCAATATCTTACGCGGCGTTCCTCGACCCACATCCGTGGCGCACGTCCCGGGGAGCCATTCGGGGCCATCAGCTTACGTAATTCTTGCTCGGAGTAATCTCTCCGTCGACATAAACGCACGCCGTAAAAAAACTTTCCCAGCGCTGCCGACGCCAACGGCCGAGATGAAAGATTCAGTGTGTAGGCACACAGCCCTAGGGAGTGCATCCTCGGGTCGAAGTAGGCCACCGGCGTGAGAGAGCGCAGGGAAGGCGCGTCAGAGCGCGCTTGTATTTCGGGCGGAGGTACCGCGAGGCGCACAGGGGGCCCCTCTGTGCGGCCGCCGCTGCTCCCGCGAGCCTTCAAACAGCGCTACGTGTCCGCCTGGGCCGGACACCGGTGTTTGCACGTAGGTCGGCAAACAGCGCCGAGCGACACACGTGGCACACTTCCGGAGCGAGCCGCACGTGCCGCGCCAGCCGGCTGTCCGCAGCAGCCGCCGCCTCCCAGCTGGAAGAGAGGGCGCTAGCTTAAACCAGTTACTACTGTCCGAGTCAGTTACACGTCGTGGCGGCGAGTCATAAGCTAGCATCCAAATCAGTCGTCAATCACGTTTTGAAAGGGTCACTGACCTCAATGATCGGCTGATTGTGACGAGTGTATAGTTCTAAAATTACAGGCACGGCAGTAGTTGAAAGGTGGCTACACTGGGTCACAGCGCCAGAGATTGCGTCAAAGATTATTATTCCGCCGCATGCACTGGATGCAGTAGTAGTTCAGAGGATCATACAATGAAGGCTTTCACGGCCGGATGGTACTGTTGTTGATAATTCTTCCGGGTTATATGGCCGTGGTCCATGGAATACTTCTATTCCTAACGCTTCGTCCAATACTACGTTGGACATCCTCAGAGGTATGGCTGGTCCTGTTGAGTCTTGCCGACTGATGAGTCGGGCGTCGGAGAGCGGCCTAAATACCGAGGAAAGTGGGCGTGGTCTAGCTTGCACATAGTAGCAGAGAGAAAACTAGTCAAAGATAAAATGTAACTATCGATAATATGACGGACTAATATCGATAGTTAAATTTTGTCTTTGACTAGTTTTCTCTCTGCTACTATGTGCAAGCTAGTCCACGCCCACTTTCCTTGGTATTTAGGCCGCTCTCCGACGCCCTACTCGTCAGTCGGCAGGACTCAACAGGACGAACCATACCTCTGAGGATGTCCAACGCAGTATTGGACGAAACGTTAGGAATAGAAGTATTCCATGGCCATATAACCCGGAAGAATTATCAACAACAGTTCAGAGGATGTCGAGAGCAGTCGTTGTTCTGTTGGGCGAGAGAGTAGACGATCTGAGTGTTGACTGAAATGTTGCTCAGTTCGGTTGGTGTAATGTATGGATGGAAGAAGATGCATTTGTCAGAATATATTTGAGAAAGGAGATGGGCTTTTCATTTATGATTCTGGTTTAATGGAATATTTTCGTCAATATATAATGAGGTAAAAAGGTATTACAGCTTTCTTTAATAATAATCCCTCTTGCTCACAGGCACAGTCAACAAATTATCTGGCTCGTGTTCATTTATTAGACTTGTAATTCTGGTTTCTATGTGCAATTATAGTATTTCTGGTTTTTCAATTAGTTCATTGTAAATGGTGTTTTAAAATATTTTGTCGTATTGAGAAAGAACCGAGCCAGATGCATGTTCGTTGAGTCATACTAACACACATAGAACAGTTACACTTGTGCTTTGTTATTTCGTAGCTTTTATAGTTGCAAGGTACTTAATTAATTAACTGTGTTAATGGAAATTCCTTGTCATTCTTTATTTTTATTATATGCAGTCAGATTGCATGCTAATACTAGTCAGGGTCAACCGGTTACGAGACTTCGTAACCGGTCACACAGCTAGTAAAATTATTGCATTTATTCATTAATATTAGTCATTTCTTTTTAATTAAGACCCCTTGCATAGTGTCAATTTCAAATGGTTCAAATGGTTCTAAGAACTAAGGGACCTAACATCTGAGGTCGTCATTTCCCTAGACTTAGAACTAAGTAAACCTAACTAACCTAAGGACATCCCACACATACTTGCCCGCGGCAGCATTCGAACCAGCGACCGTAGCAGTCGCGTGGTTCCGGACTGAAGCGCCTAGAACAGCTCGGCCACAGGGGCCGGCTATTGTCAACTCTCTAAAATGAAATAAGCCATTTTTTACCATTTGAGCATATCTTTCTTTCAGCAACCGTACATAAGTTTCACTTGAGAAGTAACACAACTAACCAGTTGCAAATAATTGTTTAATACATTTACCTGTGTTTCGACACATCTAAGGATACCTTCTTCAGAATGAAAATTTAAAAGCCCTATAAAATAAAAAATAAAAAAGTAAGTTTGACACAAACATTAACGAAGATGAAAAATGTCGTAACATAGAAAGGTTACTCACACAAAGTTACACAGAGAGAAGGCAATAGTCAAAGCTTAGAGCAGACATGCTCCAGTCTAAAATTAAAAGCGTTCCAGTTTTTACAAGGAACTTTAGACTAAACGGCCCAGTTGTTTACATTGATGGTACGAAAACAAGACGCGAGTTGCGCACCCTATCGGGCGCGGACGTGACTGATACCCATTTGGGACATTATAGCACAAATAATCGAATTAAACAACAGTTCGTTATTTAAAAATTTTGAAGTATGAGAGCTTAATGTATGTTTCAAAATACAGAGTAATCAAGTAAATGAACTACAACTAAGAACCACTTTTTACGCTTTACTGAAATGTTAATTACGTAAAGTCCGCCGGCCGGAGCGGCCGAGTGGTTCTAGGCGCTACAGTGTTGAACCGCGCAACCGCTACGGTCGCAGTTTCCAATCCTGCCTCGGGCATGGATGTGTGTGATGTCCTTAGGTTAGTTAGGTTTAAGTAGTTCTAAGTTCTAGGGGACTAATGTCCTCAGAAGTTAAGTCCCATAGTGCTCAGAGCCATTTCAACCATTTTGAACGTAAAGTTCAGAACATTCTGGAATGTTTACACAAATAGCTGCACAGTCCCAAAAAATCTGCGTGAAGGAAGCTTTAATAGTACACATCTACATGAGATTTGGAAAAAAAATATTTTTCGGGACTAGAGGCATGAAAACGCAGTAAAAAATAAAGAAATCAAAAACCTGCGAGCAGTGCATCAAAACCATTGAAAAATTTTTTGTTACGTAATTATAACTGTTCGTTCAGGGCGAGGCCATTGTTCTTAGTAACATTCTTGAAAATCTCCAGCTCTTCGAGTACGTCGAGCCTATGACATTTCTTTTTCCTGCGTAAAATGGATATTTCTTCAACACTTTACGGTTTCTGATCGTAAATTAACAGATGAACATCAAAAGTAGGTTAGTGCCTCTTTTGCTATATGTGTCCACAAAAACGCCGAAATAAAACAAGTCATTTTACTGTGCAGTTTTATTTTTGCAGTAATCATTCTGTGTAAGGTATTTCCGAGATGGAGATAATGTTTACAAAAATGCAATGACGTAGTTGTTGTTAGATAGCTCTAACTTTATGAAGAACAATTTGGTCAAATATTATACACAGACAAGCCAAACGATAATCAACATTGATATTATTTTCATGTCCTTTTTTGTTCTTTGAAATCAAGTTCGTGAAATATATTTTACTCGGGTTGATTCATGTCAGGTACGTAATTCAGTTTGAGACAACTGCAGGGAAAAACTGTTCCACAGGATTTTGCATCATAATGAAATGCGTCTCCGACGTTTCATTTTAAGGATTTTAATGGCCATAAAAATGTATAGATATTCAAAAAGTATGGCTTCTGGAAACCACGAAAGAATAAAAATGTAGAGATGTGCCTTATCCATCTCATTGGAGAAATGGTTTCTGGATGCATCTTTAATTCGGATGCGGTTATAACAAATTGAGATTTTATTACTATGATACACATATAAACTATCAAGACATTTTTACCTGAACGTCTTGATGCAAAAATATGTTTAAATGAACATTTTCCTGTCTGTTTCTTTCGTACAAATTCCTTCTTCTCACAATAAAAATATAAATTCTCTTTCTGCTTGATACTTAAAGAACAAAAATCAGAATATCTTCACTGTAATATTACATTATTTCTTACACTGAGGCAACTACTGTACTGAGCAGAAGCTCACTGTTTCTCTCGTCAGTTCAGTCACGGGCATTGGTTATTGCAACTGTGAACTGTGTGCCTTCTGATTCATCCTGCATAAATCAAAGTCTGCTTTACTTAGAACAGCTTCCTTCATTATTGTGAAGCTGCAACACTTTGTTGTGTTTCTAGTAAGGTTCTCAACTCTTCATATTTCGTAGTTATCCTTTTGGTGTTGTGTGTCTGATGCTGACGAGCCGGTAGCACCCACCTAAGTGCACTTCTAACCTCGTATTGAAAACGGAAGTAGTAACAAAGTGTCATTAACCTGTCGATCCTTGTCCTTGCGGCAAATGAACAAAATGTACTTGATAAAGGTTTTAAATTCGCTCGTTTCTATCTCCCATCACAAAAAGAAATACATGTAATGAATGTACCAGATGCTGAATACTTTTTAGCTGAAGAAAGTACTGCAAAACATTCAGGTGCTCATACACTCAAGAAAAGAACAACATTTGAGTCTAATACTGCAAAACCTACAGATCTGAACTCCAAGATGTTTATAAAGAAATCATATCAGCATGATATCGTTGTCACAAAATAAAACAAAGATTACTATATTGTGCTTTTGAACAAGCGAGATTATTTGAAAAGAAATTTCGATGGTTTTCTGACAACCATGGCCTTCTAAGCCCTTCCCAAAGACCCTGGTAAGTTATCCGGAGATGAGATTAAATGTGTAACAAATTCTTTCAAAAGTGTAGTTTCTACTTTTGAAACAAACCTGATTACTAATATTACCCTTGTAGTGCACAGACAGTAGAGACATAGAAACCTGCATCAGCATGGCGTACCCTTCTATCCAGTTGTATCGTCATTGACAGCTCCACACAGATAAGCAAATTGGACAAGTTAATTGATAGTAAGATAAAATTCAAGCCAAAGAATTGTCTTTCAATCTAAAATAAAAATGTACTCATCTCAAATACCGCTAAATTATCGTACTTTCATGTCTGCAGCTTGATTCACAACATACAAGAAGGGCAATTGTTTAATCTTCTGACGGAGTTGATGTACAGACCTAATGTCAACCCTGTGGAAGCGAATAACTTGAGACTGGCGCAAAACTACGTCCAGTTAAAAGAGACTATATATAAAGGTAAGAGGAAAAGGACATTGAGGATGTGTTACATGAGGATTAGCATGGCTTTAGGAAAGGCAAGCCACCAGAGTAGCTGTTCTGACATTGCGGTTAGTAATGGAAGCAAGACTAAAGAAAGATCAAGACACTTTCACAGGATTTGTTGAGCTGGGAAAAGCGATCGACAATGTCAAATGGTACAAGATGTTCGAAATTTTGAGAAAAATAGTATAGGGGTACGATATAGGGGAACAAGGGTAATATACAATAGGTACAAGAACCAAGAGCGAACAACAAGAGTGGAAGACCAAGAATAAAGTACTCGACTTAAAAAGGTTGTGAGAAGGGTTCCAGTCTTTCGCCCCTACTGCCCCTTGTACATCGAAAAAGCCGTGACAGAAAAAGAAGAAAAATTCGAGTGAAATTAAAATTCAAGGTGAAAGGCTATCAGTGATGAGATTCGTTCATGTCACTGGTGTCCTCAGTGAAAGTGAAAAAGGATTACAGGATCACCGTGCGGAGTAGCCGAGCGGTCTCAGACGTCTTGTCACGGTCCGCGCGGCTCCACCCAACGGAGGTTCGAGTCCTCCCTCGCGCAGGGATGTGTGTGTCGTCCTTAGGGCAAGTTAGTTTAAGTTTGATTAAGTAGGGTGTAAGCTTAGGGACCGATGACCTCAGCAGTTCGATCCCATAAGACCATACCACAAATTTCCATTTACAGGATCTGCTGAACCGAATGAATAGTCTAATTAGTACGGAAAATAGACTGAGAGAAAATCGAAGAAAGACGAATGCTATGAGAAATAGCGGAAATGATAACAACGAGAAACTTAACATCAGATTGGTCATTACGAAGTAGATGAAGTTAAGGAAGACTGCTATCCACACAGCAAAATAACCCATGATGGATGGCGAAAGGAGGACATAAAAAGCACATTATCGCTAGCTAGAGAAGAGAAGGGTACTAGTATCAAACATAGGCACTAACTTGGGAAAGAAATTTCTGAGAATGTGCGTTTGGAGTATAGTATTGCATGGTAATGAAACATCGGCGATGGGGAAACTGGAAAAGAAGAGATCCGAAGCATTTGAGATGTTGTGCTACAAAGACTGTTGAAAATTAGATGGACTGATAAGGTAAGGAATGAGGGGGTTCTGCGTGGAATCGGACAGGAAAGGAATGTATGCAAAACACTGACAAGGAGAAGGACAGGACGGTAGGACATCTGTTAAGACGTCACGGAATAACGTTCGTGGTACTAGGGGGAGCTAAAGAGGGTAAAATCTTTAGAGGAAGACAGAGATTGGAATTCATCCAGCAAATAATAGAAGACGTAGGTGCAAGTGCTACTCTGATATGAAGAGGTTGTCACAGGAGATGAATTCTTGGTGGGCCACATCAGATCAGTCAGAATGATAACTCAGAATAAAAGGGGGGGGGGGGGGGGCGTTGCTTCTTCGCCACTTCTAGCTGAAATATTCATGTGCTCAAGGGTAATTTTGGCAACATTTCTTGAATAAAGAGCCTTTGCATGCAGATATGAAGATTAGGTAATTTGTATGTGATCAGACACTAAAAGAAAGGTAAAAAGTGTTCGTAAGTGGTTTAGAGAGTTTGCAGCTGGTCGGACTGAAATTCACGACGAACAAAGGAGCGAGAGACGTCAATTTATGAGGAGACAGTGTTGTGGGTTGAGCAAAGCATGCGTGAAGATCGGCGTATCACCCTGGATGATCTCTGCACGTTGGTTCCTGAGGTTTCCCGAAGCACCGCTCACAGAATTTTAGCGGAAACATTGAACTACCGGAAGGTGTGCGCAAGATGGGTGCCACTTACGCTGACTGAGAGGACCACATGCGGCAACGAGTTGATGCTTTCCGCGCATTTCTTCACCGCTTTGCAGCCGAACAGGACAACTTTCTGGACTCAATTGTCACGGGTGACGAAACCTGGGCATACCACTTTACCTGAGACAAAACAACAATCACGCCAGTTCATAACTTTCTGAACAGCATGGCGGTGAGCTGGTATGACATGGGCATACAAAAACTGCCGCAGCTTATACAAAAATGCATCGACAGAAATTGTTATTTTGTCGAAAAATAGCTAAATGTTCAAGATGAAAACTGATGTAAACCGTTGTAGAAATAAAAAAGTCTATGTACTTATAAAAAAATAGGAGACCTTACTTTTGGGATTACCCTCGTAAATTGCATTTGCTATATACTGTGAATTTTACCTACCATTATTTGCACTTAACCATTATGGGCAATTTTTGTGTTACACATATTACAAGCAGTGTTTCAGACTTCATTATTCAACTAGCCGCGAAGATAAGTAAACCTTTTAAAATCATTTGTATGGCTTTGTTGCTAATTTGTTGGAGTCTTGTAGAACCTTCGTTCTCCTGTCTTGCTACCTGATTCCGTGGCATAGCTGTGTAATAGTGGCAGGGAGAAATTATCTTAGCGGTGTACTGCAGCAGAAGCTGTTTCACGTACTCACAAAGTCGGCCTACCGTAGAAAGAGTGGCAACTCGGCCTCCACAACAATAGCGACGAGGCCATTACAAAACTGGCAACAAGGGTTTACAAAAAATTTACTTAAAGTAATTCAGTGTAACATAACAAGATTATATCACCAATTGATTCCATGGTTATTTGCACTGTTTAAATTTAAGTCGATCATTCCTGTTGCGTTATATGACTAAAATCCGACAGGAATTTCTGCTGCTAGTGATTATGGGTCTACCTCAACCTGTTTCCGAACGAACATTGGGAAGGTAGTTGCATGCAGTGGATATATGGAGTTGTGGATGCATGCAGTGGTCATCTGGAGTTCGGGATCTCGCAACAGGTTATTGTTCACAGCGTCGTACAAAGCCACCGACATCAGTTGACAAAACAGCACACAAACTGATACGTCTTCGAAGTCTTTCGTGACAGAGTCCTTGGATAAAAAATTCTCGGTTAACTTGCTCTGTCAAATTCGCATAAAACTAAGCGCGGAAAATTGGCTGAGATCATCTTACGGTGCACAGTAACTGGGCTATAGTCCGGCCACTGTGACCGAGCGGTTCTAGGCGCTTCGGTCCGGAACCACGCGGCTGCTACTGTCGCAGGTTCAAATCCTGCCTCGGGCATGGATGTGTGTCATGTCCTTAGGTTAGTTAGGTTTAAGTAGTTCTAAGTCTAGGGGACTGATGACCTCAGATGTTACGTCCCATAGTGCTTAGACGCATTTGATTTTTTTGGGTAATAGTCGATTAGCGGCTTGTAGTGTAGTCCGATGAGTCATAGTGTAGGGAAGCAGCCTACTCACGCCATATAAAATTCACATCAGTCTTTCCATTGTGTGTTAGCCAGTCTGCTGTAACTAGCTCTGACGTCATAAATGTTGCGCAATACCTTAAAAATCAAGTAAATACCCTGAAACGTTTCTAGCATGTCAGGAGTAATACTAAATCAATATGTGTTGAATATCAGTTCAATAACTTTAATCATTTTCGAAATTTGGACGTTTTTCTGTAAAAATCATTGGCGCAACAGAAAAGAGCTAGAAACTTAAAAATTTATATTTAGATACCTTTTTCATAATAATTTAGTAGAAACAATATTCTGGATCTCACAAATTAAAATTTTTGTTGAAATTCATAGTTTTCTGGTTTTTGTCTTAAAAATTAAGGAAGGAAGATAGATTAAGTAGGCAAATAAATAAAGCTAGGATGTTTAAATTTAAGTATAAGGGAGATCCGCTATTATCATAAATATGTGAGAAGTTTCAACTGAATAACTATAAAACTATAGCGATAGCGTATCTCCAAAGGGCAAGTTCAGAGCTCATCTACTGCGTGTAGTGTAATTAAATTAATTCTTTCGCCCAAAATATTTGACTTAGCCACGTCAGACTTTTATTATGATTACTTACCTGTGTGCTGATTGCACATTTAAATTGAGAGCTTCATCAGACATCAGCAAAGGAAGCAATGATTTATTCAATAACT
Source organism: Schistocerca cancellata (assembly GCF_023864275.1). Classification (NCBI taxonomy): domain Eukaryota; kingdom Metazoa; phylum Arthropoda; class Insecta; order Orthoptera; family Acrididae; genus Schistocerca; species Schistocerca cancellata. Next base: position 466,449,205 of record NC_064631.1, on the reverse strand, counting down.
TAAAGTGGTGCATTACTAGCCCAGCGTCTAGTCGGGAGAGCGGATTTGATCAGGCGTTCCCTTAGCCGTCCGCACCGCGGCTTTATATATAAGAACGCTGCGCGAGAGAAAAATGCCCAAGTTCTCTCCAGACGCTGATTAGCGCACCACCTGTGCCGGGAGTCGCGTCGCGTCGGTATCATTGTTATAAACAGCCTCGGATGCCGTAATAAGTTACTCGGGATACGCGTAACCATGAAATCGTTTTCGACTGAAGTGTTAATTCTGGGATGACTTTAATGATCTATCTTCAGTTTGCGTATGTCGTATTTTCACGTGCCGCTGCGGGACAGACATTCTACCATTATTTAGCGTGGCGTTTGATGAACATTATCATCAAATTATGGCGAGTATTCACTTAAACATTTAATTTGAACAGTTATAGTTGCATCAGCGCATTAGACTCTGAACTGCTCTGGTAGTTGGATTGTGTGGATCCTTTTTGGTCTGTGACTTTCAGAATATAGTGAACTTTTTAGAGAGAATGGTTTTTGATTATGAATCCCAGACAATCTCCTAATTCCTCAGAGCTATAAGCTGTAGCTATAAATGTATTTCTCAGATGAAGTGGGCACTAGGCATTCTAATTACAGGCTTCACATTTTGCTAATCACTTTCTGGTTGCCAATATTGTAGTTAGAGAACCAGTGTTGAGAACGGCAAACAACAGCAATAAATAAATAACAGGAACATTTTTATAACAATTATTCCACCCACCGCCCCACAGTAGTGTTGCCTCTTTTCTAAAGATGCGGAACGTCGAGAACACTGACATCCCAATAAGGCATTTAATTAACAGTTTGTGGAGAATGTGCTTCAGGTCATAGGAGGTGATGTGATGTCTTTTTTTTTTTGAGAGGGCAAGGATGAGGGTGCGAGTTCGTAACATAACTTGGATCTTATCATTTTGGTTACCGTGAACAGGAACCAGGATGTTTATTTCTACTTTCTCGGTGGCCTTCCTTTCACATTTTCATGATGAGTCTGCTATGGGAACGATCGAGAGGTCAACAGGTGTCTTCACTGTTCAATCAGGCACCGCTCCAGACACCGACTTCCGTACTTCCTTCACGAATGAAGACGAAGTAAATATTCCAGAATTCGAAACCAGAACAGCTATTATAATGAGTGACATAAAAGTAAATGGCTTAGGTATTGCGAAACAACTCAAATCACATAAGAAGCGCAAGTCTTCAGGTCCAGATGATATACCAATCAGGCTCCTTTCAGAGTATGTAGACACAATAGCGCCTTCTTAGCAATCATATACAATCGCTCACTTGACGAAAGGTCTGTTCCTAAAGACTGGAAATGAACACAGATCACACCGCTATTCAAGAAAGGAAATAGGAGTAACCCATTGAATTATAGACAAATATCAATGACCTCAATTTGCAGTAGGATTATGGAGCATATAGTGTAATCGAACATTATGAATCACCTTGAAGAAAATGACTTATTGATACATAACCAACAAGGTTTCAGAAAATATCGTTCTTGTGCAACACAGCTAGCTCTTTATTCCCATTAAGTAATGAGTGCTGACGACTAGGGATCTCAGATCGATTCGATATTCCTAGATTTCCAGAAGGCGTTTGACACCGTTCCTCACAAGCGACTATTAATCAAATTGCGTGCATATCGCGTATCGTCTCAGTTGTGTGACTGGATTCGTGATTTCCTTTCAGAGAGGACACAGTTCATAGTGAGAGACGGTAAATCATCGAGCAGAACAGAAGTGATATCTGGCGTTCTGCATGTTAGTGTCATAGGCCCTCTGCTGTTCCTGAATTACATAAATGATCTAGGTGATAATTTGAACAGCCCCTTTAGATTGTTTACAGATGACGCTGTAATTTAACGTCTAGTAAAATCATCAGAGCATCAATTCCAAATACAAAATGATCTATAGAAAATTTCTATATGGCGCAAAAAGCGGCAATTGGTACTAAACAAAGAAAAGCGCGTGGTCATCTACATGGGTACTAAAAGAAATCCGATAAATTTTGGGTATACGATAAATCGCACAAATCTAAGGGCTGTCAATTCGACTAAATACCTAGGAATTACAATTATGAGCAACTTAAACTGATAAGACCACATAGGTAATATTGTGGGGAAGGCGAAACAAAGACTGTGCTTTGTTGGCAGAACACTTAAAAGATGAGACAAACCCACTAAAGAGACAGCCTTTATTACACTTGTCCGTTCTCTGCTGGAATATTGCTGCTCGGTGTGGGATCCTTACCAGGTAGGATTGACGGAGGACATCGAGAAAGTGCAAAGGGCAGCTCGTTTCGTGTTATCGCGCAGTAGGGATGAGAGTGTCACTGATATGATACGCGAGTTGGGGTGGTAGTCTCTGAAACAAAGGCGGTTTTCTTAGCGGCGAGATCTATTTACAAAATTTCAATCACCAACTGTCTCTTCCGAATGCGAAAGTATTGTGTTGACACCCTCCTAAGTAGGGAGAAATGATCATCATAATAAAATGAGAGAAATCAGAGCTCGAACGGAAAGATTTAGGTGTTCCTTTTTCCCACGCGCCATTCGAGAGTGGAATGGTTGGGAAGTAGTATGAAAATGGTTCGATGAACCCTTTTCCAGGCGCTTAAGTGTGAATTGCAGAGTAACCATGTAGATGTAGTTGTAGACGCGATATAGCATTCGGTCTCATCCTACAAAGTAAATATCTATGGCTATATGGAACAGCGGGTGAAATGTACCACTGAACATATTTGCAGTTTGGTAAGTCTAACGGGGTCTAATCGTCAGTGAGTGGCTTCATCTGAAAAAGGAATACCTGAAGGAACTTGTGAACGCTCTCCGTCGCTGAACTGAAGGCACTGTCGCGGGCGGAGTCGGTGTCACGCGGTATTATCGTGATATCTCCTGGCAGGGGCTAATGTTTTGTCCGATGTGTTTATCTTCTCCAAGTAAGGGCATGTTTATCGAGTCTTTCTCTCTCAATACGACGCTCTACTTTTACGTCCTCCTGCTTTGTTTAGAGACTCTCCCTGCAGGGGCATCTGTAACTTCTCGTGTCTCGACATGGAGATGAATTGCAGCTGCGTGGCGGCCGCTGTCACAGGCCGCAGAGGCCTTTGTGTGCAAGCCACTGGACCGTTCTGTGGAGGCAGTGGCAGCGAAGCGCCGGTGCTCAGCTGGCCGCCGTCCGTCGTCACCACCTGTCCGCTCCGACGCTGGAGTCGTCGCAGCCGGGCTCTGCTGGAAGGGCGCGCACGTGCTCCAGTCCAGCTCTGGACGACGTCCGGGGCACTCACCACTGGGTGGTGCACGGAAGGAGTACACTGCAAAGGAGAAATCATGTCTTGCATAAGGACGGCAAGAGGACTGAAATAAACGTACAACACGGCGACGCGTTTGTCTTTCCCAAATTGAAAGAAAGGCAACACATGAACTCTGCCCTCGAGGAGTAAGACTCATTTTTTACAGGATATTGGCCTTCTGTAACCTGAAATAGATTAGATCGACGACTTAAAGGTAACTGTGACTGTGAAGAAACTGGAACGCTGGTCCTACTGTGTATGTACCCTGTGTCAAAAAGAAAGAACGGCGCACCACGAATGAATTGTTCGAACAGAACGGAAATCGGTAGATGTAATGTACATGTATAGACAAACAAATTCAGCAAATCAATTCACGTTTGGTCCACATCTGGCCCTTCCGTTATTCGGCTTGTCACTGAGTGACAGAGTAATTGGATGTCGTGAGGGATATCGTACCAAGTTCTTTCCAATTGGCTCGTTAGGTCGTCAAAATACCGAGCTGGTTAGAGAAATTTGCCTATAATGCTCCAAATTTTCTCAATTGGGGAGAGATCCAGCAACCATGCTGGCACGGGAACTAATTAATTAGAAGAGCATTTTCTTTGAGGGGTACCGCTTCGTACTGAGTACGGATGACCAGTCAATACGTGCCATGAGACGCCCTGTACAGCGGTGGAATATCTACCTGACTGTCGCCGGCCATACGGTTCGACAACCAGGACTGATAGCGTTTGGTGCCATTTCTGTTCACAGCAGAACTCCTTTCGTTGTCATCCGTGGCACCCTTACAGCACAACGGTACGTCGACGATATTCGGCACCTCGTTTTGTTGCCATTCATGGCAAGCCGTCCTGGGTTTACATTTCAGCAAGATGATGCCCTTCCCCCACACGCTGAGAATTTGTACAGCTGGTCTCTAAGCTTGCCAAACCCGACCTTGGTCAGCAAGGTCACCGGATCTCTCTCCAATTCAGAACCTTTGGAGCATCATGGGCAGTACCCTCCAACTATCTCGTGATTTTCACGATCTAACAAGCCAATCGGACAGTATTTGGTACTATTTACCTCAGGAGGACTTCCAGCAGCTCTACCACTCAATGCAAGTCGAATAACTACTTAGATAAGGAATGAGGCAGTAGACGCATTATTGACTTGGTCAGTCTGTGAATCTCTTTCTCTTGAATAAATCATTAATTTTTTTCTGATACTGTAATCATCTGTTCGCATATATAAATACATCTCATCTGCTGATTTCCGTCCCATTCCAAGAGTTCCTAAGAGGTGCGTCTTTTTTTTGTCTTATAGTGTTTTTCTAGTATATCACGAGAGCTCAAAAAGAGATGATGTAGTATGCAACATCATATAGGACGAATCGAAGTGGCATAATTTAAATAAAATAGCCTAAAAGTTACCCTCTAGGGAATTGGAGGTTTACTTTCAAAGAAGAAGAAGAGAGTGAATCATTGTACCAAACTAATTATAAATATTAATAAATGAAGATCACGTGTAGGGTGTATTGAGCTGCACATGATGGGACTTGGCTTTGGGGGATGGCAAGAGTTACTCTTCAAATCGAAAATTAACTGCGGCAACTCACCCCCGCCATACTGCTTTTTCCAGCATTTCCTTTGTATTAGCAGTGGTCTATTCATAATGATTTCTCGAATACTTTTTCCCTTTTCGTTCAAACAGATCAGTGGGAAACACTTCACTCTGTGTCTTTCTGTTCTATTGACATTTTTAGCTCTGATCATTCAGTGTATTATCAAATACAGTCAGCTCTGATACGTTACCCACTTGTTCCACGTCAACAAAAAGTTTTCTGTTTCGCAGATTTACTTTTCTGGGGGGGGGGGGGGGGGATTGGGTTTGTTTCAGACTGCTAACTTATTCTGAAGTGGGCCGCCACGACTCTATCTTATGCTACCTCAGAGACCCATTCACACCAAACACCCAAGGTGAATTGTAGTGTTCGGTCGCTACATTCAACCGAATCACTGGAGAGGGCTGATCTTCCTGGAATTATTTGTACCTGTGGGACAATGAGCAGCACGCTAGCCGTCCAAGAGTATCTAACGGCACACTCGCGGTCTGCGAGGATGAGAACAGTATTGTCCTAAGCTTGTGGCCCCTGCACCGGCTGTCGTCATTCATTACACTCTGAATGAATCTAAACCATTATATAGCCCAAAATTCCTGACTCTCCGGAAGAATTTTCGTTTCATGTTTCCGAGCCAGACTTAAATGGACTGTATTAGTAACGTGCAACAGCAGCAAGCAGTTTCAACGAAGTAGCACGGGGATGCAGCCAGTAGCATTGACATGGCGCATCTACACCTAGGGAAAAAAAATCGCAACACCAAGAAGGAGCTGTGCGACATAAACAAAAGCTGGTAGGCGTGTTTCTACATCTGAAAGATGATATCTATTAAAATTTCACGCCAGTCGCATAAGAGTGGTGCTAGTAGCTCCAATATGAGGATACAAATCAGGTTTGCTTTAAATACACGCTGTAAAGGTCGTGAGCATTAATTACCTTTGAGATATGACGTGGTGACTCGATATTCATCAAGAAAGCCTTTACGGCGACACAGACGGCATTATCAGCCTCTCACTGAGTTTCAACGAGGTCATGTAATAGGGCTACGAGTAGCTGGATGGTCCTTCTGGGTTACTGCAGAATGGCAGCAGTGTAGCCACTGTACGTCATTGCTGGCAGCAGTGGTCACGAGGATGTACGGTCTTAAGAACGGGCTCTGGACGGCCACTTGGCACTACAGAGAAGGAAGACAAACATGTTCAGAGTATGGCTTGGGCCCATCATACTGCTTCTAGAGCAACAATTCGATCAGCAGTTGGTATCACAGTGACACAACGAACTGTTACAAACAAGTTACTTCAAAGACAGCTCAGAACCAGACGCTCTACCTTGCATTCCACCAGCCCCAGGCCACGGTCATTTGAGAGCTCAGTAGTGTGAAGCAAAAGCTCACTGGAGGCCAGACTGGAGGTCTGTTGTGTTTTCTGATGAAATCTGGTTCTACCTCGGCGACAATGATGGCCGAGTGTCGGTTAGAAAGAGGCCAGTCGAGGGCCTGCTAGACACACTAGAGCTGCATCTGGAGTATGTCTGGGGCGCGATTTTATATGACAGCAGGAGCAGTCTCGTGCAAGGTAGTACATCAGTCTGGTGACTGGACCTGTCATGCTGCCATTGATGAACAGCATTCGCGGGAGTGTTTTCCAGCTGGATAACGTTCGCCCACATACAGCTATTATAACCCAATACGCTCTATAGATTGCCAAAGTACTGCCTTGGCCTGCTCGATCTGCCGATCGTCATCGGACTACAAACGCAGGATCATCCACAAATAGCATTAATCGTTCCTGTATTGACCGACCAAGTGCAACAGGCATGGAACTTCAACCCACAAACTGATGTACAGCACCTATACAACACAATGCATGCATGTTAGCATGCTTGCTTTCAACACTCAGGCGGAGACACTGGTTGATAATGTATCAGCATTTCACATTTGTAATGGCTTATCTCGCGCTTACTTTATCGTATTATCTTGCAATGTCAAAACTTACATCCGTTCCTAGATAAATGTGTTCCAGAAATTTCATTACTCTACAGCAAATATTTTTTGGTGCTGTGATTTTTTCTGTCAGTATATAAGCTAAGCACCTAGCCTGGCTATCCTTCTTCATGCAGTTCCCGCTCATTCGGAATGCTGGTTTTGCTCTTGTCTGTCACAGCTAGCTTTCCATCCTGGGCGAAGTTTTAAGAAAGAATGGCGTTACTACAAGCTCGATGGCGAAAGCTAGCTTCACGTGGGTGTTAAAGTTTGTAAAAGAATTCGAAGTAACTAGCAGGTGGGGCACTTTGGAAATGTCATGCTAGAGCAGATGCCGGAGATCGTGGAAAAGTACGAGGACGAGCAATCACCATTTGAATTGTTTGAAGATGTAGACATACATGCTCAGGACAGAGGAACCTTGGGAAATACGGTCGTCGAGATTTCGAAAAAAAAAATCAAAACAATTTAGATGAATCACGCTAACGCAGCTGACAAGGTTTCGTCGGATTCTGGATCTCTCACGAGTGCTTAAAAACGCAGCAGCAAGCAGCCCACCAATAAAACTTCCATCATTCAACGTTTATATAAGGCAGTTCAGGCATTTTTACGACACATTTGTGAGTCCCGTGGTAAATAATGAGTAATTTGAGGAGATTCTTAAGCATCGTCCCTTGCTTAGATCATAAACAGATGAAGTACGTAACTGATCATCTTAGGGTGATAGTGACTGACACTAACTTCAGGGTAGCTTTTGATTTGATTTATAACACATACAATAATCCTTGACTGATTGCATCGGCACATTTAAAGAAACCGATAACGCTACCGTCCGGGACAGAGACAGGTGCAAGTAAACTTCGCGTGCTACCGAACGAGGATCCAAGCAATTTGCATGCGCTGATGGCATTACATTTAGATATCTCATTGCTTGACACTATTACATTAAAGCTCCTTATAGAAAGGGACGAACAGTCTACAAGAGCAGAATCTGAAGCCTGTCTGAGGTCGAATAGTTTCTCATCATTCAAAGAAACATGTGCCTTTGTCGATAATGCAAGGCATTGGAAAATGTCAAGGCTACAGTAGCATGACGTCATGGTATATCTGATAAGAAACATCAGAATATCTCCAACATCAAGCATTTTGGTCATTCACGACAGACATAAGTGCTGCAAGCATCACGTTCTACCAGCTCATGCGTTACAGTAGTACAGCAGTTAAGCACGCCGTATGTAGTGATCGCAAAGCTCTTGTGATGTGCAACAACTTTGTGCTACAATTTTCTGAAGAGAAATCACAGAGCTTCTAAGTGCAGCTGCGTTAGCTGTCATATTTGTGGCAAAAACACCATGCATTTGCTACACGCAGAACTGCAACGCGTACAAAATGAGACAAAGAAATGGTTGTCCAAGTGGCATGCAATAGGAGCAAAATGGTGAACATCAATCATGTAACTCGAGTTAATGTTCCTTAACGGTTACCCCAGGAGAACGAGTGCTGTAGCAGTGGAAAATGGCAGGATTATAAGTTATGCTACACTGCGGGTCGTAGTCACGCTTCATACCGGAGCTATGCAACTGTGCCTCAGACTCAAAAGGTGGCAGAGCAGAATACCGATTTAAGGAATAAGTGCAACTCGCCCAGAAACAAAACACCGCATCTTGGTACAAGCGGACTACTTTACAAGCAACTTAATGCTAGCTGTCGAACGTATAGCTTTGTCGAAGATAACTAACACCTTGCCAGAAGTCCAACCGTAGCTGAGTGGGCTGCCGCCACGGTAGCTCAGCGTGTTCGGTCAGAGGGCTGCGTGCTCTCTGTAATAAAAAAAACTGAGTCAAAGAATCAACGATCAACTTGAACGGATGTCTTGTGACGTCCGCCCAGACCAAATACAACGAACAATACCGAAAAAAAAGTGGTCAGGTCCACAGAATATCAATGCTAAGGGCCCGGGTTCGATTCCCGGCTGGGTCGGAGATTTTATCCACTCATGGACTGGGTGTTGTGTTTTCCTAATCATCATCATTTCATCCCCATCGACGCACAAGTCGCCGAAGTGGAGTCAAATCGAAAGACTTACACCCGACGAACAGTCTACCCGACGGGAGGCCCTAGTCACACGACATTTTATTTACCTTGCCAGAAGAAATAATTGCTCCTAGTTCATGGGACTTGAAGAATAAACAACTCGCTGCTCCAGAATTTTGGTAATCTGGAAAGATCGACGAATTACTCAAAAGTCAAGGTCTAGCTCCATAGGAGCCGACCCTTTTCGCGTTTCAAGAGACAGAATTAGCTTGGTTCAAGTCAACACAGTATTAGACAGTACAGGACACCGTCACGGCGGTCGGTCGTGTCGTGCGATGTAAAAAACGATACTGGCGTTCAGTTATTTGAAGAAATTCTAGGGCGTATGAGAAATACATCAAGACGCAGGGACGGAAGAAGACAAACAGTTTGAAGCTCATTTTGTGGAACACGAAACGAAAGATTCCACAGGCAGCTTCGTTGTCCGTGTTCCGTTTTGCGAAGAGTCAAGTCAATTGGACTATTCATCCCACACCGCAGAAAAAGCCACTCGCAGAGTGAACAGAGACGAGCGAGACAACCGAAGCTTAATGGTAGCTGTACTGAGTCCATGAGGCAATATGAAGACATCCGTGTGTCAGAGATACAGGAAATCATAGCAGCTGTGGTAAGGAACCACATATCTGTATTGGAGAACCCAGCTCATCTGACATCGCGACTAGCCGCCTGCAGACCTCTAAGGAAACAGCCTGTGGTAGGAGGAACCAGCCCAGTTTAAGACATCATTTCAAAACGTGCATTAAATACCGCTAACCTTTCCAGTCTCTGTCTTCTCCTGCAATATTTTCTTGTGCAGTACCCTCCAGTACGACGGATGTAATTCCGTGATATCTTAACACTCATCCTATCATGTTGTCCCTTTAAGTTGTTTTCCTTATTATCCTTTCCTTGCGGATTTTGTGGAGAACCTTCCCATTTATTAGCTCATTTGTCCATTTAATTTTGTACATCCTTCTGCAAAACCGCGTCTCAAGTAATTCTATTCTTTCTTTTCGGGTTTTCTCACATGGTTTGATTTAGTTCCTGCCAGACTGGTATATACAGTCGAACAGATTTTTGACATATTCATACTGCCTTCTCTTACTCCTGCAAATTTCTTATCTTCACGTCTGACGCTAATACATTTTCCAACCCTTCCGAAATTGCAGTTAAAGGAGTACAGCAAGGTGACGCTCGATTTTAGAGGCGATATAGATGAATTTCTCCATAAAATATCAAACAAATTACAAAACTGGCTTAAGACCTTCATCGTACACTCTTAGTCTTATGATTTTTTTGAGTAAAAATCTTACACCCTGGGGACACTACACGATATCGAAGAAAGCCCTTCGTGGAATACGAGGACGGTTGGTGGGAGCTCTGAACGCCACGATTTTTAACCTAGAAAAATGTTTCTAAAACTGCTTTGAAACTGATGAGTTGTCTAAGGTAGTAAGTACGAATATTAAAAAGACGGTTATTAGCAATATGGCGGCTCTCTCAAATAAAAATCAATGTTCATGACAAAATAGTCGTTACAAAAACTTATGCCAAAAACCGAAATTAAAATATATTGAAAAAATCCTAAATACTACAGCAGAAAAAACGCCGACTCTCAAGGTACAAAAAGCTATAATGTAACTACATGTATATTCCATGAGTTATAGCTCGCGCGAACTTGAAAGATGTTTGGGAAACACGAACGTTTAAAATGTCAGCTTTTTTTTCCTCATTTTGACGAAATTATATCGATTAACTGGCTTGCGCTTACCTAAATAAGCATTATTTTGGATGACTGTGATAACTTCTTCGAACCTTATCTTCATAATTTTTGTAACTTTAAAGTATTCACATTAAACTTCGTATAAAAATGTGAAATGACCAGTTGAGCAGACGCGAGGCAAGCAAGTGCTTTCAGACAGTTTACCATAATCGAATCATGTTGCGAAGAGAAATCTTGTTGAGCATAATATTTTAGTTGATACCTATGTCCTGTGTGATACCATCCCAAACTAACAAGCCCGTTTTACCGACGGTAACTATTGTAGTATTACATCGATTGTATTCGATCGCACAGATGCGACAGCCTTCATGCAGCGAATCGTGGTTGTAACATACTTTAACATTTAAGGCACATATCTGAATGAGTCATAAAAATAGACTTTACAACGAACATTTTAAACCAATAAAAATACAGGGTCAAAAAAAGTCTTGTATCATTATCTACCCGCATAATACCGTGCATTTTGTAAGAGAGATCCTATGTGATCTGTAGTTAATTCTTCCCTATGGCTCTTGTGCTGGCAGTCTTCATCCCGGTTTACATAAAAAGAAGATAAGGGTTTAACATTCCATCGACGACAAAGTCATTGGAGACAGAGTACAAGCTCGGCTTAGGTAAGGATAGGGAATGGAAGAGCCGGCCGCTGTGGCCAAGCGGTTCTAGGCGCTTCGGTCCGGAACCGCGCTGCTGCTACGGTCGCAGGTTCGAATCCTGCCTCGGGCATGGATGTGTGTGATGTGTTTAGGCTAGTTAAGTTTAAATAGTTCTAAGTCTGGGGGACAGATGACCTCAGATGTTAAGTTCCATAGTGTACAGAGCCATTTGAACCATTTTTCGTTTCAAAGAAACTATCCAGGCATTTGCCACATGTTATGTAGACAATATACGGAAAACCCCATTCCGGATGGTCAGACGCGGCGTAGCCGCGCGTTATATTGGCGTCTTGTCACGGTCCACGCTGCTCTACCCGTCGGAGGTTCGAGTCCTCCCTCGGGCATAGGTGTGTTTGTCGTCCTTAGCATAAGTTAGTTTAAGTCAGATTAAATAGTGTGTAAGCTTAGGGACCGATGACCTCAGTAGTTTGGTCCCATAAGACCTCACCACAAATTTCCAATTTTCTGGATGGTCAGAAGAAAGAATGCCCTTGGAAATGAGCCCAATGTCTTAACCTACGTCACCTCGTTATTTACCACAGATCACAGAAATGGAAATTTGAATCGTGAAGTTCGTACAAAGTGTTACTGCTCAGGGTAGTAGTAGAGTTAGTATTCGACTCCAATTCAGGTCTGTCACGGCCAGTGCGGCCAAGAATAGAGTTTCAGTGACAAGGAAACTGTTAGTTCTCTTCGAGAATCGTGTCCTAGAGATTACTGTGGCGTTAAGCAGAGTACTAAAAACGTCGCAGTGGCATTTGTACGAAGGTGAAGTGAGTTTATGCGCTGCCAAATACCGCGGCGCTGCCAGCGGGGAAAGTAATGGCTGCGCCGCGTCTCGCGCCGAGGTCGGCTGGAGAATATAGGAGGGTGCGGAGAGGAGAGGGAGGAGGGGAGAGGAGAGGAATGCCTGTGTTCCACTGCGAGCGCGGGCTGCCGAGAGCGACACTTGGCAGGCGGCCCCGGGAGGACCACCCAGCGGGCGCAAACACCACGCGTCGCCGAGCAGCGTTTACGTCGAATGGTCTCGAAAGAAAAAATTTCACCGGTCTTTCAGACATGCCGACGAAAATGAGAAGTGTTACAATGAAGCACTTCCGATATCTATCAGACTTCGTGGCAATGTCATCATCATATCTTACCTTGAGGTTCGCCGATGACACTGTAATTCTGTCAGAGACAGCAAAGGACTTGGAAGAGCAGTTGAACGGAATGGACAGTGTCTTGAAAGGAGAGTATAAGATGAACATTAACAAAAGCAAAACGAGGATAATGGAATGTACCGAATTAAGTCGGGTGATGCTGAGTGAATTAGATTAGGAAATGAGACACTTAAAGTAGTAAAGGAATTTTGCTATTTGGGGAGCAAAATAACTGATGATGGTCGAAGTAGAGAGGATACAAAATGTAGACTAGCAATGGCAAGAAAAGCGTTTCTGAAGAAGAAAAATTTGTTAACATCGAGTATAGATTTGAATGTCAGGAAGTCGTTTCTGAAAGTATTTGTATGGAGTGTAGCCATGTATGGAAGTGAAACATGGACGATAAATAGTTTGGACAAGAAGAGCATAGAAGCTTTCGAAATGTGATGCTACAGAAGAATGCTGAAGATTAGATGGGTAGATCACATAACTAATGAGGAGGTATTGAACAGAATTGGGGAGAAGAGGAGTTTGTGGCACAACTTGACCAGAAGAAGGGATCGGTTGGTAGGACATGTTCTGAGGCATCAAGGGATCACCAATTTAGTATTGGAGGGCAGCGTGGAGGGTAAAAATCGTAGAGGGAGACCAAGAGATGAATACACTAAGCAGATTCAGAAGGATGTAGGCTGCAGTAGGTACTGGGAGATGAAGAAGCTTGCACAGGATAGAGTAGCATGGAGAACTGCATCAAACTGCATCAAACCAGTCTCAGGACTGACGACCACAACAACAACAACAACATGTCCTACCATTCGGTCCATGATCAATATTTGTGTGCTGGCCGGTTGCCCGAGCGGTTCTAGGCACTACAGTCTGGAACCTCCCGACCGCTACGGTCTCGGGTTCGAATCCTGCCTCGGGCATGGATGTGTGTGATGTCCTTAGGTTAGTTAGGTTTAAGTAGTTCTAAGTTCTGGGGGACTGATGACCTCAGATGTTAAGTCCCAAAGTGCTCAGAGCCATTTGAATTATCAATATTTGCGTGAGGTGTGCATGGGTGCCAACAGTCCCTGAAACCAATCTTGAGGGATTTCTTACCGCACCTGAAACATCTGTCGTGTCAGTTCATGAGGTTGCTACATTCTTCAGAAGAATTAGGGAAATACGTCCAGTATTTTAAATCTATTTTGTTATAGGCAGTACCTGTGGTTTTACTAAATGGCTTGAGATTTTCGCTTTCAGTTTGGGCAACAATTAAAATCAGTTGTTATCTACTGATTGTGTTAAGCGTTACAATGCCAGGTGACCCCTCAGAAGGAAAAGAGTATCGGTGCCCCAGTGTTTCCTAGTGAGGTACAGAGATGGCAGTTGTCATTTGTGGACGTTGTATTCAATCAAGCATAAGCAATGCGACATCTTAATGCAGAGAAAGTCGCAAGGGCGGTCTCTCTGATACGAAAAGGACGGACTTTGCGTCGTCTTGCTGCAGATGCCATTGTCTTTCCATCTGTCATCCGTAGGTTGTGGACACGGTACAGGGACTCGGGTCAGTACACAAGTCGACTTGGACAAGTCCGCCGACGTATCACAACCTGGCCAGCGGAGTTGTACAGATGCGGCCAGAGCATTACAAGATGATCTGAGTTGGGGCACTGGAGCCCCTGTGTCCGATGAGACTGTAATGAACAGGTTACGTGGAAGAAACGTACAACCAAGACGTCCTGTTTGACTACCCCGACTGACACGACAGCATCTTGCAGATCGCTTCCGGTCCTGCCGTTCCCTCGTCAATGGCAACTTCGTCACTGGCGAAACGTGGTATTCACAGACTTGTCTTGTTATCCTCTGTCGTGAGGTGATGCCGTGTTCATGTGTGGAGACCCGTGGCGAACGGCACGTGCCAAATATTTTTCAGGAAATCGACAGATTTCCAAATTCTGTGTTGATGAGGCTAGGCTTCAGTGTTGACAGCCATACGGATCTTAGCATTGTTCATGGTCACTTTACCGCCAGGCAGTATATCTAACAGCTGCCGTTGGACTTCGTGGTGGCTACTGCATGTGGTGATGGCCCTGAATTCCTTCTTATGCCAGGTCTTATGTCATGGGATGTCTTGCAAAGCCTGGACTTTGAAGTAAGGGAATGGCCGGCCGTGAGTCGTTACCTAAACGTCATCATTCGTAAGTGGGATGCTAGGACCTGCTTGACAGACGTGTTCGTGGTTCGTCCTGTTGCACCACAGATTCTCCAACAACTTTCATCGTCTCTCATTTAGGAATAGGAACCGATATCATAGGATGATCCCCATAGACTTATGCCGAACATGGCACTTATGTGCCAGGCAATGATAAACGCTCACTGCCGGCATACGTGTCACTGAAGCTCTCGAAGTCCAATGAAAAGTATTCAGTATGACAGAATGAATGAATATTTCCTCCTTTTTTCGACATCTGTCTGACATTTCAGTTGTTTTTACGCAAAAGATCGAGGATGTTATGATGTTTTGTTGCCGGCCGGAGTGGCCGTGCGGTTCTAGGCGCTACAGTCTGGAACCGAGCGACCGCTACGATCGCAGGTTCGAATCCTGCCTCGGGCATGGGCCTGTGTGATGTCCTTAGGTTAGTTAGGTTTAATTAGTTCTAAGTTCTAGGCGACTGATGACCTCCGAAGTTAAGTCGCATAGTGCTCAGAGCCATTTATTTGATGTTTTGTTGTTAACTTAACTAGTGCAAGGTAAAAGTATAGATTGGTAATATACCGAAATACCGAATCTTGAATTGTTGCTCAATAGAATTTTGCAGACGCCGAGACTCATGTTCCCCTAATTCTCTGAGCAACGTATCGAGGAGGTCGTACGTAAGTGTACGTCTTCCCAGTGAGTGTCAAACGTGCACCATCTGCGACAGATCAAGCGATTAAACAGGCCTGTCAAGGGTCTGGATATTCCTAGATGCTCTTGAGATGTGAACTGCAGGGTTGAGTCTTGCATTCTCCAGTGAAGTATATGACAACAACGTTTACCATTATTGGTACATACTGGTAAGTGATCAGGTTCCCATCAAAAATTACCAATTCAATCCTTTTATTATGTCCAGTACCACGAGCTAAAGAGGTATGGTTCTCTAGAATCGCTCCCCCCCCCCTCCCCCCCCCCCCGCCCGCCAGAGAGGAGGTTCATCGTTGAATGCCATAGACTGCCACTCAGCGTCCCTATTGTCTTTGATTGGTTCAAATGGCTCTGAGCACTATGAGACTTAACTTCTGAGGTCATCAGTAGCCTAGAACTTAGAACTAATTAAACCTAACTAACCTAAGGACATCACACACATCCATGCCCGAAGCAGGATTCGAACTTGCGACCGTAGCGGTCGCTCGTTTCCAGACTGTAGCGCCTAGAACCGCACGGCCACTATCTTTGATTCTACAGCACCCAAATCTTTGTTGTCTACTGTATGGTGTCAGAAGCAAACGACATCACGTCTCAATCCAACGGCCAGTTATTGTCAGCCCACTCCCAGTACCCAGTAATTGTCACCACGTGCTTGCGGTGACACTCTGCTCTAAATTCTATCCGAATGTCAGTTAATTTCATCCTTATTTCGTTAGAGCCATTCGAACAGTCCTGTGATCTTATCACGGTGTGTATCTTCTAGAAGACTTTTAGAAGTGATTGCAACGAGTCGTGATGGTAGAATTTTCAATTTTCCGTTGTCGTTCTCAGGTCGCGTGGCGACTCATCATCGGACAGTACTGTTCTGGGCAATATTTCATGGGTTTGTGAGGGCAGTTGTAAAGAGTTATTTGTTTCCGTAGAATTACTCGTAGTGCACAAATAATTTTAGAAAACAGTGTTTATGCTCACTGGTTATGTTAACTTTTCCACAGCTAACAACTTCCACGGGCGTTACAGAATATTTGCTTATATTCTGTACACACGTCGTAGTTGTTAGCTGTGGAAAAGTTTGTATAGAGTTGCTTGATTGACATAAGTTGTGAACGTAATCAATGTTCTGTAAAATGACTTGTGCACTAGGAGCAAACTTATGAAACTACACTTGTCTGCACAACTACTCGCACAATGTTGTGAAATATTACTGAGTACTCTACGATCTAGTGATATGTCGCCAGGCAACGTAAAAGTGGTGATGGCAAAATAAAAATTCAACCGTTGCGAAAGGCGACTTGGAGCAGTCATTTCTGAAAAACTTAATTTATCGCAGTCACATTGTTACGTGCCCGCACTGCAGAATACTTTTACCATCTGAAACGACCCATGCCTAGTCTTCTTGCCAGACGACTGTTCCCCTGCGTCCATCTCGTTCTGCAGTTGTTGCACTAAGGCGAATTGTTTGTGCCGTCTATCGGTATGATGCTGCTATGTTCGTCATGCCAATGATTTGACCTTCCTCAGTGTCCGAAAGCTGACAATAAGTTGCACGTGAACTTCTCTTTTCATGCTGTGTTGCAATCTCCACTTGGAAAAGTACCGACATCGTTACACAAGAAACAGCCATCATGTACTCACCCAGTTCTTGATTTGTAAAACGTTTGCTGTACTTCGCATAAGAATGAAATATTATGCAACGTGTTCTATAGGCATGGAAATATCAATGTATGAGTTTGACAGTGTCCGGCCAAGATTTTCATCATCGTGCAACATTTTCCATTCCCGTGATTGTGTGTCGGAAATAGCGAAGGTTAGAGTCTATCCCTCCCCAGTCCTACCCCTCCAACCTCCCCTCTCCCGTCGACGACAAAATGGTTAGGGACAGAGAAGGAGCCGGAAAAAACACGTATGGGGAACAAAATCGGCCGTTTCGTTTCCAGAGGAAGCGTCCCAGTGATTTAGAACACCACTGAAAATCTGTGTAGCTGGACGGAGATTTCGACTACCATCCTCCGTAAGACGCGTCCATTCGTGGTTTGATCAACTTCGATGACCACGCCCGTAAAGTAAATTTTAGAGTTTTTAACGGGCTGTATTGGCCAGCAAATCTATCTGGCTTCGGAAGGAACAGTTGGCCGTTAGCGTTAAAGTTTTTCCCAGACAACGGTGATTAACGTTGAGAGGGGATGATGAGTGAGGCACACGTGGAGTAGCCGAAGTGGAAGGCAATGCAGCTAGTTGAACAGAGGCGGAGAGGAACCACAGACCACCAGCGGGAAAGGCAGCACAGAACGTTCGAAACAGGCTGTGACCACAGTGACGATAAAACGCGTTACTACCAGCGTCAAAGATGCATAGAAATATTCCTTAACTTTATTATAAGAGTTGATGCTAATAATAAGGGCTAATTAGCAATTAATTTAGCATAGCGAAAGTGTAAGTAGAATGGTTACGATTACTTACACACAGGCACAAAGCAGCGTAAAATTTGAATGTGGTGGACAGTATTAATATTAGTCGAAAGAAATTATGGGCCGTTGAAGGTTTGGACGCTTCTCTGTAACACAATTTTTCCGCAGCTATAATTACACGTTGAGTGCCATATGAATTAACGAACATGAGGGATTACTTTCCACCATTATGATATGTGTGTAACGACTACTCTCAGTTGTGAAATTACTGTGAAAATTTTAAATACCATAAAAAGTAATGAATACAAGAGACCACTTTCACCACTGGTAAAATTTTTAACAAAATCTCGATACATGTTATGCTGCAGTAACGAGTATAACTGATTGTATCAGTAAGATTACTGTAATGAATATTAACTTAGCTATGTAATATTTTTCCATGAAGAATAATGACAAGCCACTAATGCATGCAGTACTTTGGTCAAAAAGAGTGTAGCTCTCACTGCTCGTATACACTGACTTTCTTTGAAATGTCGCTTTCTAAACATATTCTTTGTTCGTTACCTGTTCCTGCGTTTCTGTAACAACTATCTTTATGTTTGTGGCAGCGAAAGGAAACACTGAGTCGCTAAATGCATTAATCAAGGATTAAGAAATTTGTCAGTAACTTTTCAGTTATCTGACTGTTGAAAAATGCGTTTCTGTGCGCAGTATGTGATATGCAACACTACACACGCAGATTTTCGACGTGTGTGTGAGAGAGTAGGTCTTTGTTCGCGTGTAGCGCTAAGTAGTTTAACAGTAATTGTAATAACTGAAGTGTAGCGATGCCAACAAGTAGTGTAAGTTTTCACTTTGTTGGTAATCTTATTGAAGGAATTTGAAAATTTCTACTGCCTGAAACTGGCCATAAATGTAATGCAATGCATAAACGAGAAGGGTCTCTTGCATAAAGAATTTCGCAGGCTATGGTGGATATTTAAAATCATTTTATCATTCGGAAGTAAATTTCTCAGTGTTCGCTTATTTCGATAAAGCAGTCGTACTGTATTTAGAAATTTTCAAGTGCAACTAGTCGCTTTGTAATAGCATATTAAAAATAATTTTGGTTCTTGGTATTTGTGGCCCGTCTCCTAACACTGTGGCTCATCGATGCAACCTTTTGCGACTGTGTGTTGCATGCGGGTGATGGTAGGTTACTGCTCTAATACACTTTGTGGTGCAGGCGCGATATTGCACCGTCCAGTGATTCCTCATAGATCGCTGGGAAGAGCAGGAAACTGAGAATATGGCGGAATTAATCAACTGATAGCTGCGAAGTAATACGTAAGCCATAATGCGTCGCTGTTCCCTTCAGATGCTTGATAATCTTTTCAGTATAAGTAATTCTGGCTGCTCTATAAATAATGCTATTCCTGTGCACAATACTCGCCTGATTACTCGCAGAATGATTAGGCGTTAGGTCGATGTTATGTAGAGGAACGCATCGCATTCCAATGATCGATGAAGACATACCAATTTAGATGTGTTATTTTTCCTCTGAAATTTTATTACAATTGGAATTGTTTCGTTGACTATGATTTATTCCGTACTTTCTTGAATTCCATGTTCTGCGCCATACTATATAGATATTAGAAAAAACTTTGTGCATAGGGGGCTCCCTACACACTTCTGGCGGAAACTTGCGTCTATTTAACGTGTAAGTGTAACATATACTTGTTAGTTTAATGAAGCACTTACGCGGGTAAACAAAACTGACCATTGTGTGCCAAGGCTATGGCGCTGCCTCTTTTTAAGGTTGCAGTTTTTACCATACTTCATGTATCGTGTAGAGAAATGTTCAAGTTTTCTAAAGAGTACTTTAAAGGTTCACTTTGATGATTCTGTTTGTAGAATGGCATAATGATGGTCACTGGTACTGAAATCTGCAGTCAATTGACAAAATGAAATGCAAATGTAGGCTAAAGGAAATTTATTTTCCTGATAGTATTGCTCATATCTGTTCCTACCGTCAATATGTTAATGCAAGTGATAACTTTCAAATTCTTTATGTCATTAACTGACACGTTGTACTTTGTAAAGATGTAGTTTCGATATCAATTTTCTCATATCGTTCAGCGTCCGACTATGCAAACGTAGGAATAAATTGTCATTAGCTGGAACCAGCGTATACAATGAAAGTGCGTCAGGAGCTGCACCTCTTCGAACACGTGGAATACTGAAATGTAAATGTAGTAATTAAAAGGGGTGAAGTTGCCAATGTGCACGAACTGTGCCAACGGCTGTTGGTAGCAAACTGTTCCCAATTTCGTTTCATGCTGCTCTCGTTACAGTAAGTAGTCGTGAAATATAGTTATGTCACGCACGGCATCACAGTCGACAATAATCGTCTACGAGTTTAAAGCATGTGGATACTAATCAGTACATCTGTTATGTCCACATTCCTAATTTATCAAGCGTCTGAACATTTATGCTAGGATATCAACAAGAAGTAGTCCTTTGCAGAAGCCGTTGTAGATTGAAAAGTACGTAACTGTACTATTTGTAATGAAAATTTACAACTATTATGGATCCGTCAGGTAATAACAAGGAGTTTTACATGCCTATAGCTGTAACGGCCTGCTTTACTGAAAGTTCGTTTCATTTGTTTCCCTTTATACTTAATTACAGGTGTGTGATCGTTGTCTTAAGATTAATTACAATGTATTTGTGTGAAAAAGAGAGGATGTTTTAACATTTACTGTCAATCAGAAATTTTTGCTTATTAACTATTTGTCATTTCACCAATTAGTTTCACATTGCCAAAGTTTCAAAGTCGGTACGAGGGGCTTGTGAGGCTTGCAACGTCAATGTGGCAAGTTGCATTCTTTGTGCTAGAACTATAAAGCCGGTAGTACGTTTAATGTTAGTAGGACCTTAAACCTTCGAGGAATTTATTTGGAACTTAACATTCATCTCCTTACAGCAGCATCCATATTGCTGTTACATAATTAAGCATATTCTTGTTGAGGAAAGGAATGATCCAAGAACGCTGTAGTACATTCGATGACTCATTGTTCATCTGCCTTTTCAGAAAGGGATATTTTGATTATGCGTTCCACAATCCATAAATTCATTTCACATCCTCCAACAAAAATGCAAGACAAAGGTATGTGAAAATGTGAAAATAGTATGGCTCACCAAGAGTATCCTACTCAAAAGGTGCTGTTCCATGATAAAATTGTCAATCTGAAAATTGATACCTTTTAGTATTTCAGGGCTAGCCTTCTTTGTGCGTGTATGGATTTCCAACCCCTTAACCTGACTGATCCTGCAGATGGACATTTCAAAGCACCTGTGGTCCACTATATGTAAAAAAATTGGGCACATTTTTCTTCCCCTTCTGTGTTTACGGTGAAATTAAAAGCTACACTCTGTGATGACTTTTAAGCCACCCTGTATTATGAATGCTGGCTTGTGTGTTGCCGCCGTCCGCTGTGGCCGAGCGGCTCTAGGTGATTCAGTCTGGAACCGCGCTACTCTTACGGTCGCAGGTTCGAATCCTACGTCGGGCATGGATGTGTGTGATGTCCTTAGGTTGGTTAGGTTTAAGTAGTTCTAAGTCTGAGGGACTGATGATCTCAGATGTTAAGTCCCATAGTGCTTAGAGCCATTTGAACCAATTTGTGTGTTGCCACTAACATTTTGGCTATCCGTATTCAATAGGTAAAACTGTTCGTGATTCGATATGACAGTCACTTGAGATACTATCGCACTAAGGAAGCACCCTCGGATAATATGTGCCATGAACCCAGAACTGTAGCAAGTCCCTGGTAGGATTTGCACAGCAGGCGCCATTAAAGTATAATAATGTTGGAGAAAATAATGGCGAGGAACAGGCCTGTGACACAAATGTATTCTTAGAAGACAATGACCGAGGTCGCAGAAAAGATTAGTGAGGATGAAGTCACGTAAAATGTAGGCAACCTGTCACGGAGAAAGTAACAAGAGGATTACATTTGGCTCTAAGCGTGAATATCTTGCGAACCCGACTACTGAAAGCCTTCTCTCCCAGTACTTGGGCTTTACTTTTCTGCTCAATTGATTGTAGCTGGATCGAAAGCAAATTTAAGACTACTGTGTCTCTATGTATCGCTCCGGCTCACTTCCACACAATGTACGGCACGAGGTGCGTAAAGTCGACTCGCAGAACTTGCCGTTTTATTCCACACTAGCCTCTCGGCGAGGACAGTATATGTCAGCCGCGACACGGTCTTAGCACATTAAAGTCTGAGGCACTTAATCCGACGGCAAGCACCGGAATTCCAGTTGGTGTGAACCGTAAAGAAACATTTTAGAATTCGGCATTAGTAGCGGGCGCGAGCGGGATCGCAGCGGCGTGAGTTACGCCCCCGCGGCGCGCCCGGAAAAGTTGCAAAAAGATAGGACAGGATACAGCCGCCCGGCAAATAACGATCTGCAGAAACGGCGTTACTGTCGAATAAAGAGCGCCGACCGAAGCGCCGTAAAACGCGTCGCGGCCGGCGCGGGAATGTGGGGCCGGACGGCGTGACATGTTGACGATGCTGGGCCCGGGCTAACGGCCCTGCAGCAGCAGCCGGCAAGCCGCGCGCGGCTCGCGTTTCCTTACATAAACATTCCTCGCGCTCGGAGCACGCGGGCCTTTATGACGCGGTAGAATGTTAACGCGATAAGATAAATCTGGGCAGGCACCTGAGGCTACTGCGCGATGCGCCGCTACGTGTCTTCCGGTGGGACCGTTCCCATTGTTTACCGGGCGAGCGCGCGGGCGTGTCTTTGTTTACGGCGCCTCCAGATGTAAAACACGGCGCCGACGCCTGGCCGTCGGTTTGGGACTCCCTAAGGAATACGGTTTCGGTGAACGTGGCTGTTCGGAATACTTTGTCGTAGTCCGGTTAAGAGCAGGAGCTTGTAACAACAGGTGGTGTGAAAAGGTTATAGGCGTCCACACCCGGTAACACCTGTGCCTCGTGTATCGTGATTCTGTAGTGAGGTCCAACAGAACTGTACTGGCGGTCACAATGGTATTTGCATGTTTTCGGAGATAAGAAGAACATAACGTAATTTGACAACATATTTTAGTTTCGGGTAATGCTGTTCTTTTCGCCTAAGCAGTTACAAGTTATAGTGTTGGCATGATGTAGTATAAATTAAATAAAAACATTGATTTCTTACGTTATTATGTGTAGCATACATCTACACTGAAGAGCCAAAGAAACAGGTACATCTACCTAATAATGTGTAGAGACCCCCACGAGCTCGCAGAAGTGCTGCAACACAACGTGGCATGGACTCCACTAATGTCTGTTATAGTGCTGGAGGGAATTGACACCATGAATCCGGTAGGGCTGTCCATAAATCCGTAAGAGTAAGGCGGGGGGGGGGGGGGGGAGCTCCATTCTTAACAGTACATTCTAAGGCATCCCAGATATGTTCAGTAATGTTCATGTCTGGAGAGTTTGGTAGTTATCTGAAGTGTTTGAACTGAAGAAGAGTGTTTCTGGAGCCACTCCGTAGCACTTCTGGACATGCGGAGTGTCACATTGTCTGCCAGAACTGCCAAGTCCGTCGGAAAGCACAATGGACATGAATGATGATGATGACGATGATGTTTTTGGTTTGTGGGGCGCTCAACTGCGCGGTTATTAGCGCCCATACAATTTCCCAACCTTTGCTCATCCCAATTTCGCCACTTTCCTGGATGATGATGACATGATGAGGACAACACAAACACCCAGTCATCTCGCGGCATGTGAAAATCCCTGACCCCACCGGGAATCGAACCCGGAACATGAATGGATGCAGGTGGTCAGACAGGATGCTTACGTACGTGTCACCTGTCAGACTCGTAACAGGCGAAGTGTAAAACTTCGTGTCGTGCAATCATTAACGGTACACGAGTGGGCCTTCGGCTCCGAAAGCCCATATCGATGATATTTCGCTAAATAATTCGCACGCTGTCACATGTTGATGGTCCAGCTCTGAAATCTGCAGCAATTTGCGGAAGGGTTGTACTTCTGTCACGTTGAACGGTTCTCCTCACTTGCCGTTGGTCCAGCTCTTGCAGGATCTTTTTCCCGCGTCAGCGATGTCGGAGCTTTGGTGTTTTACTGGATTCCTGATATTCACGGTACACTCGTGAAATGGTCGTACAGGGAAGTCCCTATTTCATCGCTACCTGGAAGATGCTGTGTCCCATCGCTCGTGCGCCGACTATAACACCACGATCAATCTCAAATCTTGATAATGTGCCATTGTAGCAGCAGTAACCGATCTACCAACTGCGCCAGACACTTTTGGTATTATGTAGGCTCCGGCCGGAGTGTCCGAGCGGTTCTAGGCGCTACAGTCTGGAACCGCGCGATCGCTACGGTCGCAGGTTCGAATCCTGCCTCGGGCATGGATGTGTGTGATGTCCTTAGTTAGATTTAAGTAGTTCTAAGAGACTGATGACCTCAGATGTTAAGTCCCATAGAGCTCGGAGCTATTTGAACCATTTTTTATATGGGCGTTTCCAACCGCTGCGCCGTAATCTGTCTGTTTATATATCTCTGTATTTCAATACGCTATTAGAAATTCTAAAGGTGGCAAGGATAAAATCTTTGCAGAGAGAAGCTATTTACAAGTTACACAGAAAATGGACTGCAGTTGTAAGGGTTGATGGACATCAACAGGATGCGGTGATTGTGAAGGGAGCGAGACATGGTTGTAGCCTCTCCCCGATGTTATTCAGTCTGTGTATTGGGCAAGTAATAAAGGAAGGCAAGGATAATTTTGGAAAGGGAATTAGTTTTGGAAGAAGAAATGAAAACTTTAAGATTTGCAGAGTACGTCGAAATTCTGTCAGAGACCTCAAACGACCGGCCGGAGCAGCTGAACGGAATGGTCGGTATGCCGAAAGTTGATTATAAAGTGCTACTGAACGAAAATACAGGGAAAACGGGTTGTGGTGGAACTAAGTCAGGTGATGTTGACAAAATTAGATTAGGAAACGAGGCAGTAAACGTAGTCTATAAGTTTAGCTATTTTGTCAGCAAATAGAGACGACGGGCGAAGTAGACAGGATATAAAATGCTAATTGGCAATAGCAAGAAAAGTATTTCCGAAAAGGAGAAATCAGCGAACATTGAATACGAGCGGCGTTCAGTAAGTAAGGCAAAACATTTTTTTGTGAAAGTAGGTTGATTTTATTCAGAATTCCAGTACGTCATATTATTCTCTACTCTTTTGGGTGCAAAACCCCATTTTTCAACAAAATCTCTATTCAGTGCGGCAGCCTTACATCACCTTATTGTGACGACTTGTATGTCCACGTGGTACCATTCTACTGACCGAAGTCGGAGCCAACGTCTTGCTGCATCATTAACCTCCCCATCATCCACTTCCTGCTTCACGCACAGTGCATCCTTCTCTGAGCCAAACAGGTGGAACTGGGAAAGTGCGAGGTACTGGATTTAGGGTGGATGAGGAAGAACAGTCAGTTGAAGATTTGTGAGCTCCTCTCGGGTGCGCAAACTTGTGTGAGGCCTTGCGTTGTATGAAGAAGGAGAAGTTCATTTGCAGTTTTGTGACGACGAACACGCTGGAGTCGTTTCTTCATTTTTCTGAGAGCAGCATAACGCATTTCCGAGTTGATCGTTGTACCATGAAGCATTGCAACCAACAAAATAACACCTTTAGAGACTCAGAGGGTGAGCCTTTGAACTTTTTCTTCAGAGAGATGGTGTGGTGTTACTGCATGGATTGTCGCTTTGTTTCTGCTTCGAAATTATGAACGTTTGTTTCACCGCCTGTAACGATGTCCGACAAAAAAATTGTAACCATCAGCCGCGTAACGCGCAAGCAATACCGCACAGACGGTCCTTCGTTGTTCTTTATGATCTTCTTTTAGGCGGCGAGGAACAGAGCGGGCAAAATCCTTCGAGTACCACAACTGGTGGACGAATGTGTTAGCACTACCAACAAAGACGTCCATTTAAGCAGCGAGGCGTTTGATTGTTGTCCATCGATCACCTCGAATGAGAATGTCCACACGTCCCAATATTGCAGGAGTCACAGCCATGTGCAGCCGGCCTCGCCCAACGACTTACCGTGATTTTGTTCACTGCCAGGTCTCTGTAGACATGCTGCAAGCGCCTGTGAACATCTGCGATGCTCTGATTTTCCGCCAAAACGAACTCAATGACAGCTCTCTCCTTGGAACGCACCTCCGTTTCAGACGCCACTGCGAAGTGTATTTACAGCGTCGCTATCTATATGGGCTGAAGCGAGAATATTCAGCGAGGTCCCACAACAGATTTAGCGTTTTTTTTTCAACCGAAACTGGCTGAGAAACAAATGTGCATTACTTGCTGAACGATCCTCGTATGGCTAAGTGTTAGAAAGCCTTTTCTGAAGGTATCTGTCTGGAATGTTAACAGTTCAAATAAGAAAAGAGGAGATGCTTTTCAGATGTGGAGCTACAGAAGAATGCTGAAGATCAGATGGGCAGATAAGGACTGTAATGAGGAGATACGAAATCGTTCATAAAACATATTTATGACACAGATTGACTAAAAGAAGGGATAGATTAATAGGTCACAGTTTGTGGCATAAAGGAACCGTTAATTGAGTAATGGAAGGAAATGTGATTGGAAATCTGTAGAGGGCGATCCAAGTTGGACTTCAATAAACAGTCTTAAATGGATACAGGTTGCAATAGTTATTCGGAGACGAAGAGGCTCTCATAGGGTAAGAGTAACGTGGAGAGCCGCATCAAACCAGTCTGTGGACTGGCAAAACAAAATACTTACTTTGTCTGTGCACTAGCTGTGCAACGTTTTGATGACAGTAGCTAGAGTAGTGGAGCAACAAGGAAACCACCCCTCTCTCCATCATTGCCAAATTTATTCAAGATAGCGGATCCAAAATGGCAGCAATAGATGTGGCAACGTCGCATTGACGTCATGACGTCTTGGTGTGAAGATAGGTCAGTTGGACAACCTCCACTAATCTAACCTCATCCTCTTCTCCTTGAAATACGATCAGAACAAAGCAACACACGATGGCTACCTCCACTAACCTAAGAAAATAGCGGCAAAAGGGCACTTGGGCTACCCCCACTAACCTAAGTTACCCAACGCCACCGCTTCCTAGGAATTTGTGGGAAAAGGACTCAGCCTGTGCTGGATAGGATAGACATAAGTCTTTATTTTGCAGGCAGTCTTTATTTAAACAATTTGAGGCAGTACCACCATCAAGTGCATCCACCATGAGGTCCGGAGTCCAGTTGACCTAGTACACAGTACTGCCACCAGAGGAATCACAGAAGCAGGCTACAAAATCTAAATATGCATAAAGATCTCCACATTTACGCTCGATGATATGCGATATAGTTCATCTATCCGATATGTATCCTATACAGGGCGGCAGCCCTCTTAAACTGTCTTCATCACCTAGTTTATATTACTGTTGTGTTGTCAAGGTAGGGTCAATATACTGCGGCTCTAGATGACGCAGGTATATTAGCATTCACTGTTCCAGATGATCCATCTAAAAAAGCATTGATACGTTTTTCCACATAGGAAGTCTGTCACACTGAACATGATCATCAGGTGAATAAAATATCGCAATAATCACAGGCCTACTTAACACTCAACAGTTTTTTCAGAGACCTTATAATAGAAGGAGAGAAAAAGACAATATTAATAGTAAGCCAGAACCACTTCATTTCAACTAGGCAAAAGAACACCTGTGCTTGAGAAAAAGCATCTTCAAAATCGTCAACTCATGTGAGAAAATGTAAAACGGAATGTGGTATAAAATATCACAATGTCCTAAATGTAAAGTAAGCTTTTGTATCAATTTCAACAAAATCTTTACCGTCAGCCCTTGAGAAAAAAGGGAAAAAATGGTTCAAATGGCTCTGAGCACTATGGGACTTAACTTCTAAGGTCATCAGTCCCCTAGAACTTATAACTACTTAAACCTAACTAACCTAAGGACATTACACACATCCATGCCTGAGGGAGGATTCGAACCTGCGACCATAGCGGTCACACGGTTCCAGACTGTAGCGCCTAGAACCGCTCGGCCACCCCAGTCGGCAAAGAAGGAAATGATTCAGTGTTTACTAATATACTGAGGCACATGTAAGGCATTGATCCAGCTTCCATCAGGTTTCGTCAGGTTAGTCTGGTATTTATAACTTTAAATGTAGGGCAGTTAAATGCGAATTGTGGATGGACAGCAAAAGAAATAAGTGGTCTGGATTGCTTTTGGTGAAGTAAATGCAGTTTTCAAGATTCAGCTCCCAATGTGAATGATAAGGAATGTTTACAGTCTGACTGGCTGATAAAATTGTCATTGAACAGGGTGTTCTTTCTGCCAATTTTCTATTGGAAACGAAAACAAAAAAATTAACTGTGTTTGTAGCGTAATATCGAAAAAATTTCATGTCCATGTGTCGTTGAAAACACCTCTGAAATAATGACTCATTTGTACAAAGAAATATGCATGATGTACAAATGTGTAAGTATAGTATTCAAATTAAGAAACATAGTATATAAAAATACAAATTCTCTGTAATGGTTATTTAAATGAGAACTTTATTGTAAACAATATTTCTTGTTACATTTCCAGGCAGTTGAGCGCAGCTGGTTTATGTGCCTGAAACGGAATTTTGTAAACATGTCCACAGAAACACCTCTTCATAGCTCTATAGACGGTTACTGTTTTCGCCTGCAGCCGTTTGCGCTTCGCAGTTGAAGCTGTCAAAAGCACTAATAGGCGTGTGAGCTTTTCTTAACTTGGATGTAGGAGTGTCTTAGAAGTAAATAATAAACGTATCAAAACCTCATGCATGTTACGGCATTTTTTTCACGCAACTAAGTGTTTATGTCTACATCTATATTTACATGGTTACTCTGCAATTCACACTTAAGTGCCTGGCAGAGGGCTCATCGAATGACTTCATATCTCCTGATTTCTTTGTCGTAAAATGGTACACTGTAGGTACATTCAACATCATATGTAGATGCTGTCTGCAGAAAGTGTTGTGAATAGTGTTAGAAGTAAAGAAGTAATAAATTTGAACGTCATGCATGATGCAGCAGTTTTTCATGCATCTCATTGTTTCTGACGTCGTATCTCTGAGCTGTGATAGGAACGTCGTTTTTACCCCCCCCCCCCCCCGCCCCCGCCCCCGCCCCCGCCCCCTATAATATGTATGGTTTTTACTTGTGGAAGTGAGACATCTACTTTTAATGCAAAACCATTCAAAACGTTGTGGGGGAGCAGCGAACAACGGAGAAGAACATGTTGGGACTTAATAGGAGAGACACGAAGGCAAATAACAGGACCAGGGAGGAGACTGCAGTGGAACATATCATTATGATTACAAAATGAAATGCATGAACACGGATCATGTAGCTATGCAAATAGCTGGATCTAGGACATATGAATGAGCAGTATGGATGCGAGTAGTTTTAAGCCTTTTATTATAGCTTAAAAGAAAATTTGTATTTTAATCTATTTAGTGTTGCTTGAAGTTACTTGTTAGCTGGGAAGCTAATTGCAGTGTCGAGGACTCTGTCTTAAGTATTTACGTGATGTTCGTGTAATTATCAGTGTGCTTATTAAGCTGGATTTTTCTCTGGTATTTGCTTTCTGAAGCTCGACAAAATTAGTCTTCTCCTACCCGACGTCCAGTTGCTAAGTTCGTCATGGACTGTAGCTCCAAAAGAAGTTATATTCCTTGTAATAGAACGTTCGGAAGTATTCTATGGAATGACACCACACCATTGGGATGTCGTAGGATTATCCGTCCAAGGAAAACCTCGAAAAGAAGGAAACCACTTTTGCAACAAATGCAAATGTGGATTTTCAACCAAACCCCATCCGTCAGAAAGCCTATTCCGACGTGTAACACATCGGGATCGATATTCACAGCACCACTGGAAGTAAAATCGTAGCTACCTTTGCAAATTAAACAATGATGCATTTTTTCATACTCTTCTTACATATCAGAAATTAGGGGTCCTATTTAACTTATTTCGACTTTACCAATTAATCAACTCTTAGAATTTCAAAACTTCACAAGATGGCTGACTTCCAACAATACATTCAGTTATCGTCATACAAAATACGGTACACATCTATCTAGTTGGGTAATTAATGCCAGACTGAGTTATTTCGTTTGCTTCACTGCTTATTTACAATGTCCAGAGAGAAATGCTACGAGACAAACAGCGCATAGCTTCCGTCTCGCACTCACAAATCACTGGAACGTCACCGTGCTCTCGCTCTATTGTTTGAATTTTCCTACGGCATCTCAACAGTTTGATTCATTGCAATGTAAACATTTGCACCACAGTGAAGGAAGAAATACTGAGACTCGATTTTATAGACAGCAATTGCCGCAAAATTTAGAGGACGCTTTCACTATCAGTACATGCCAAATGTGTGATCGACTCTTATATAGAAGATTATAGCAAATAGCCACTTTTTACAATGCTGTTTATTTATTTAATTCGCCGTTACCGGTTTCGAAACGACAGGTTCATCTTCAGACGGTTAATTCATATTTTGCTTTAGATTTCGTCTTTTGTTTCCTCAACTGACGAAATTTCCTTGGGGTGGTGGTGCTCTACAACAAAACCAAGGTATAAGACAAGGCCTCTTTTGCTGTAATTGTGCCTCACAACGATTTTAAATGATGTAAACAAATTATTATTATTAAAGGGAAGACGTTTCGGTTACTTACGTTGAAGAATCCGCACCATTATGTTCCAGCGCAGGCTGCTTATCATTTTGCAGCAGCGAAAACTCATAAGTAACCGAAACATATTCCCTTTAAAAACAGTAATTTGTTTACATCACTTAAAGTCGTTGTGAGGCACAGTCACAATTAAAAAGACGTTGTCTCACATCTTGTTTTGGTTGTAGGCCACCACCACCCCAGGGAAATTTTGTCAGTTGAGGAAACAAAAGGCGAAATCTAAGGTAAAACGTGAACTAGCCGTCTGAAGACGAACCTGTCGGTTCGAAACCGGTAATGACGCTGTTTAAATGAATAAATCCCATTGTAAAAAGTGGCTGGTTGCTGTAATCTTTTATGTAAGATCAACCTATATTTTTTACGCAGGCACGAGCTCAAAATGACAGTTTTTGACGAAACAGCATCAAATGTGCGATGCTGACAGGGGTGGTGATATCAGATGATAAGTTACGGGAATAAGTAGTTTCAGCCAGGGTATTCAAGTGATAATATCCAGTCACTTGAAATAATGCCAACGAGCTTGCCGCAGTGGTAGCAGAGGTTCCCGTCAGATCAACGAAGTTAAAAGGGTTTGGGCTGGGCTAGCACTTGGATGGGTGACCATCCGGTCTGCCGAGCGCTGTTGGCAAGCAGGTTGCACTCAGCCCTTGCGAGGTAAAATAAGGTGCTACTTGAATCAGAAGTAGCGGCTCCGGCCTCATAAATTGACATACGGCCGGGAGAGTGTTGTACTGACCTCATAACCCTCCATATCCGCATCCAGTGACACCAGTGGGCCTAGGATGATACGGCGGCCGGTCGGTACCGCTGGGCCTTCATGGACTGTTTCTAATAAAGATATTGTTACACTACTGGCCATTAAAATTGCTACACCAAGAAGAAATGCAGATGATAAACCGGTATTCATTGGACAAATATATTATACTAGAACTGACATGTGATTACATTTTCATGCAATTTGGGTGCATAGATTCTGAGATATCAGTACACGGAACAACCACCTCTGGCCGTAATAATGGCCTTGATACGCCTGGGCATTGAGTCAAACAGAGCTTGGATGGCGTGTACAGGTACAGCTACCCATGCAGCTTCAACACGATACCACAGTTCATCAAGAGTAGTGGTTGGCCTATTGTGACGAGCCAGTTGCTCGGCCACCATTGACCAGACGTTTCCAATTGGTGAGAGATCTGGAGAATCTGCTGGCCAGGGCAGCAGTCGAACATGTTCTGTATCCAGAAAGGCCCGTTCAGGACCTGCAACATGCAGTCGTGCATTATCCTGCTGAAATGTAGGGTTTCGCAGGGATCGAATGAAGGGTGGAGCCACGGGTCGAAATGTAACGTCCACTGTTCACAGTACCGTCAATGCGAACAAGAGGAGACCGAGACGTGTAACCAATGGCACCCCATACCATCACGCCGGGTGATACGCCAGTATGGCGATGACGAATACACGCTTCCAACGTGCGTTCAATGCCATGTCGCCAAACACGGATGAGACCATCATGATGCGATACACAGAACCTGGATTCATCCGAAAAAATGACGTTTTGCCATTCGTGCACCCAGGTTCGTCGTTGAGTACACCATCGCAGGCGTTAATGTCTGTGATGCAGCGTCAAGGGTAACCGCAACCATGGTCTCTGATAGTCCAGGCTGCTGCAAACGTCGTCGAACTCTTCGTGCAGATGGTTGTTGTCCTGCAAACGTCCCCATCTGTTGACTCAGGGATCGAGACGTGGCTGCACGATCCGCTACAGCCATGCGAATGAGATGCCTGTCATCTCGACTGATAGTGATACGAGGCCGTTGGGATCCAACACGGCGTTCCGTATTACCCTCCTGAACCCACCGATTCCATATTCTGCTAACAGTCATTGGATCTCGACCAACGCGAGCAGCAAAGTCACGATACGATAAACCGCAATCGCGATAGGCTGCAATCCGATCATTATCGAAGTCGGAAACGTGATGGTACGCATTTGTCCTCCTTACACGAGGCATCACAACAACGTTTCACCAGGCAACGCCGGTCAACTGCTGTTTGTGTACGAGAAATCGGTTGAAAACTTTCCTCATGTTAGCACGTTGTAGGTGTCGCCACCGGCGCCAACCTTGTGTGAATGCTCTCAAAAGCTAATCATTTGCATATCACAGCATCTCCTTCCTGTCGGTTAAATTTCGCGTCAGTAGCACGCCATCTTCGTCGTGTAGCAATTTTATTGGCCAGTAATGTATTTTACCTGGTGTTCACGAGTTATTAAGTACGAGGTATCACTGTGGGAGAAAGTTCGCCAATTGTTGAGCTGTAGCGTCAGTTCATTAATCTAACCTACGACGTACAAGCGACACGGCAGTAATGATAAATCGCAGCCACTACGTAATAAAGCTGCAGTCGTATAAGTGACGGCCGACTACACGGGAGTAGAATGTCAGCAGCCGCATTGCGGAGTAACACGGAGGAGCGGAGCTGGCTGGCTGTCGGCGCAACCGCTGCGTAATTGTTTCAGGGAGAGGCGAGGCGGTGTCAGCGTCGCCCGGCAACCGCACGCTGTCACCCCAGCCGCCGGCAGACAGCCGCGTAGCGCCGAGAGCCGGGCGGCCGCTCTTGCATCAATCACGAGGGGCGCGCCACAATTCCCCAACCAATTCTGCTGATAGATCGGCGCAGCTCTGTGGGAGGAGGGGGAGGGAAGGCGGCCCAAGAGCGGCGTGCGCCGCCGTGGCGGGCCGCGTGCGGCGAATATGCGATTGAAGCCCTTTAGGTGCGCTCGGGCGCGATTTCGAGAGGAAGACGCGAGTGCCGACGCGGGGAGCAGAGGCGCAGAAATACCCGCCCACCCTGCAGGCCGGCGCGCTGACAGCTGCTGCTGCTGCCCCGAGCACGCGAATCAGTCACCGTGGTCGTCTGCGCCCGTAGAGCATACGCGTCATCCTCTGCTGTATTGCTACGGATGTCTTCTGAAACAGAAGTGTAAAACTTTCTTGTGATGTCCAAGAAACGTTTCTCTGCATCTGCCTACCCAAGTCGCACTTCGGAAAGAAGAATGCGAAGACTTTAGGTTGTTCCATCACATCCGTCCTCCGAATACTAGGTAGGGTGGTTGCGATCGGACACCCGTCATTGTGTTCACGTGCTCTTTTTGCTGCTTCCGTTTCATAGCCAGCAGTTTTCTCAATATCTCTCCTTGCATATCAGATATCTATCTTTCTGTAATTGAAACTAAATTTTTATCCATCCCTTTCTTAATATCACCTGTAAGACTCCATATCTACACCCACATCTACGTCTACATCAGTGGTGCAAACTATCCAGTAATCTGCATCAAATCCAAAACATCACTGCATTTCGAAATTATTAACGCTTCATCTAAACCACCGTGTAGTATCCTTCATCACCTCGTAGTATCCGTCTTGACAAACCCCATATCCTGCCCAAGAGAAAATTAGTATTTCTGCCACAGCTTTCTTTGTACCTGTCTGCTTCTATTTTTTTTCTTGTCTGGTAACTCTGTCAGTCTTTCCCAAGTCAGTGGACATCTCCATACTGTAGTCTGTTACAGCTGTCACACATCTGTCTTAGTATATCACTACTGACATCCGCCAAAATCGTTGGGTTTGGGTTTATGAGAAAATCATTTAATGCAGCATGTAACGGAACATATTAAAGGCTTTACTGTACCGAAGTATGCGATACCCTCCAAATTCAACCAGTTTAACGAGTATTTATGATTATAGAAAAGTTATTGTGTATGTTAACAATGATTGCATAACATGTCTGCATAAACAGTCAACCCATTAAATTATACTGAATAACTGACCCACACAAAAGTTTATATCACTTGATCACTGATACAGCAAATGACATCATGTAAAAACACTAAGTTCATCTTAAATAATTAATATGAAGTACGAAAAATAGTGGACAACTTAGGTATTTTGGATCTCCTTAAATAAAAATCACCCAGTGAAACCTATTTGTTCACTAGGAGCGGTTTCACTCAGTATTCACGAAATCAATCCTGTTTTAGACGAAAACCAATGTAATTCTTAATAATTCATGTTAATTACTTATTTATGCAAATTAGAGAAGTCAATTGACAAACTTCTAAAAAACGGCCTTTTTGTAACAAAGAATTATTCTGTCAAGTCAACAAATCTGTCTGTCATTTTAATAACATGTTAACTTATGTCACTCGATGCAAATTAATAACTTTTCTGCACAAATTATGATAACAGATGTACATGTGACTTATAAACTATATCTCTTTTTAGTAGTTCTTTGACAATGGTATAAATACGAGCAGCAAGAAGGGTCGGGAGGCAGTCGGAATGTCACTTTGGTAAAGTGTGTTTGTGTGTTATTGTTTGAGGTGGATAAACAATGCAAAGAACATGTAACGGAAATACTACTTTGTGTTGTGTCATGGTCTTTGGTGGTCAGTGGAATTAAGATGGCCACCAGAATAATAAATATTTGAAGTTTACATATTTGTTGGTTTCGCTCGTTCTTTATCATCAAAAGCACATAAAAAACACGGGACCTCATGTTTTTAACCCTAGACAACCAGATGTAGAGCCAGCATCAGCATCGAGTGACAGCAGCGATCCAGCAAGTAGCAGCGACTACCACAACACAATGCATTTTAATGGCGCCAACTTAACGTCAAGTGCTAACAAGCTCCGTAAATGGGAGTGAAATAGCGCGATTATAGCAATTAGCAATATCTACGACTAGGCGACCATTACAAGCATTAATAATACTTATCTGAAATAACTATGCATAAAATATTTCTTATTACAGTCTCAGTGGTTGCGATCGGACAGCCGTCATTGTGTTCACATGCTCTGTTTCCAGCATCCGTTTCATAGTCAGCACTAGATTAAAACTGAAGAAACTACAAAAAGGTGGGAAATTAAGGAGATGGGACCTTGATAAACTGACTAAACCAGAGGTTGTAGAGAGTTTCAGGAAGAGCATAAGGGAACAATTGACAGGAATGGGGGACAGAAATACAGTAGAAGAAGAATGGGTAGCTCTGAGGGATGAAGTAGTGAAGGCAGCAGACGAAGAAGTAGTGAAGGCAGCAGACGATCAAGTAGGTAAAAAGACGAGGGCTCATAGAAATCCTTGGGTAACAGAAGAAATATTGAATTTAATTGATGAAAGGAGAAAATATAAAAATGCAGTAAATGAAGCAGGCAAAAAGGAATACAAACGTCTCAGAAATAAGATCGACACGAAGTGCAAAACTGCTAAGCAGGGATGGTTAGAGGACAAATGTAAGGATGTAGAGGCTTATCTCACTAGGGGTAAGATAGATACTGCCTACAGGAAAATTAAAGAGACCTTTGGAGAAAAGAGCATCACTTGAATGAATAGCAAGAGCTCAGATGAAACCCAGTTCTAAGCAAAGAAGGGAAAGCAGAAAGGTGGAAGGAGTATATAGAGGGTCTATACGAGGGCGATGTAGTTGAGGACAATATTATGAAAATCGAAGAGGATGTAGATCAAGATGAAATGGGAGATACTGCGTGAAGAGTTTGACAGAGCACTGAAAGACCTGAGTCGAAACAACGCCCCGGGAGTGGACAACATTCCATTAGAACTACTGACGGCCTTGTAAGAGCCAGTCCTGACAAAACTCTACCATCTGGTGAGCAAGATGTATGAGACAGGCGAAATACCCTCAGACTTCAAGAAGCATATAATAATTCCAGTCCCAAAGAAAGCAGGTGTTGACAGATGTGAAAATTACGGAACTATCAGTTGCAAAATACTAACGCGAATTCTTTATAGACGAGTGGAAAAACTGGTAGAAGTCGACCTCGGAGAAGGTCAGTTTGGATTCCGTAGAAATGTTGGAACACGTGAGGCAATGCTGACCTTACGCCTGTATCTTAGAAGAAAGATTAAGGAAAGGCAAACCTGCGTTTCTAGCATTTGTGGACGTAGAGAAAGCTTTTGACAATGTTGACTGGAATACTCTCTTTCAAATTCTAAACGTGGCAGGGGTAAAATACAGGGAGCCAGTACAGAAACCAGATGGCAGTTATAAGAGTCGAGGGGCATGAAAGGGAAGCAGTGTTTGGGAAGGGAGTGAGACCGGGTGGTAGCCTCTCCCCGATGTTATTCAATCTGTATATTGAGCAAACAGTAAAGGAAACAAAAGAAAAACTCGGAGTAGGTATTAAAATCCATGGAGAAGAAATAAAAACTTTGAGGTTCACCGATGACATTGTAATTCTGTCAGAGACAGCAAAGGACTTGGAAGAGCAGTTGAACGGAACGGACAGTGTCTTGAAAGGAGGGTATAAGATGAACATCAACAAAAACGAAACGAGGATAATGGAATGTAGCCGAATTAAGTCGTGGTGATGCTGAGGAAATTAGATTAGGAAATGAGACATTTAAAATAGTAAAGCAGTTTTGCTATTTGTGGAGCAAAATAACTGATGATGGTCGAAGTAGAGAGGATATAAAATGTAGACTGTCAATGGCAAGGAAACCGTTTCTGAAGAAGAGGAATTTGTTAATATCGAGTATAGATTTAAGTGTGAGGAAGTCGTTTCTGAAAGTATTTGTATGGAGTGTAGCAATCCATGTATGGAAGTGAAACAGGGACGATAAATAGTTCGGATAGGAAGAGAATAGAAGCTTTCGAAATGTGGTGCTACAGAAGAATGTTGAAGATTAGATGGGTAGATCACATAACTAATGAGGAGGTATTGAATAGGATTGGGGAGAAGAGGAGTTTGTGGCACAACTTGACAAGAAGAAGGGACCGGTTGATAGGGCATGTTCTGAGGCATCAAGGGATCACCAGTTTGGTATTGGAGCGTGGAGGGTAAAAATCGTAGAGGGAGACCAAGAGATGAATACATTGAGCAGATTCAGAAGGATGTAGGTTGCAGTATGTACTGGGGGATGAAGAAGCTTGCACAGGATAGAGTAGCATGGAGAGCTGCATCAAACCAGTCTCAGGACTGAAGACGACAACAACAACAACAACAACAGTCTCAGTTGCAAATATTTGCACTTCATTACTAGTTTCGACCATCATCATCTTCATACCTGATTAACCACGAGTAGTGAAAAGTCGCATTTCTTCAAACATAAGAACATAGTCAAAGTTGTACAATAATGTTCTCGCCAGTCTACTTTTGTACTATTACCATAACCTATAACTTTGATCATCTTAGCAGTATACTACGTTGGACGCAGTTTTAACATGAGAGTACTTTGTGCTCTTACAACTTTGACTTCTGACAAAGACTGTTAATCAAGTGTCAATATTTGCAACTGAGACTGTAATAGTAATAATTTCAAAATTTCTTTCAACAGTTGTGGAATCTCTCAGGCAATACGTATACTGTTACTGAAAAATACTGTATTTATTTCCATAAATACAGTGTGTTTCAAAATGAACATAGCGGTTTTAAGGCGTTGTAGCATTTATTAAGTTCAACTTACAATTGTAAATAACACACCAAATGAAAGAGTAACTCAAACAGTTTTGTTTGTATACCTATCCGCAATGGGAAGAGCATGGAATGACAAAGAGTGGCTGAAAAACGTGTTGAACGAGTGCGCGTCTTTCACGTTCAGCCCTTAGAAATATCTCATCGGAAAGTTTATGAGCCTTTCTTTTTCGGTGGATCAGCTGTAACTGATGTTTCTTATCTTGATGTGCTACAGCTATGGCCCGTGGCTCAACGGGAAGAATGTGAACAACATGTCTTTGTTTGGGAACAATATGGTGCGCCGCCTCACTGGCATAACTCAGAACGCGACTGGTTGAACGACGTTGTATCCGACTGGCGGATCGGGAGCAAGGGGCCGGTTGACACAGCATTTTGTGCATGAGCTCCACGTTCCCACACGATCTGACGCGATTATGTGTATGTGCCTCCAATACCAGCCGATCTATCCGACTTTAGAAACAGTGTTATTGCAACAGTTACTCCTGACACTTTGATCAAGGTTTAGGAACAACTCGCCTATCGACTCGATGTGTGGTCGGTGTAATAACTGTAAGAAATATGTTTGTGTTTCTCTTTCATTTGGTGTATTATTTATAATTGTAAAGTGAATGTAATATGTGCTAAAAAACCTTAAAACCCGTATATTCATTTTGAAACACCCTGTATTATTTGTATTACAATCACTATTACCTACAGCCCTTGTAATCTGCTGACGTTACATAAGTACGTCTGGTTTGGTGTAAGAGAAGGCTTCCAGGCAATAATCCAGCCAGATTAAATACACCCACAAAAATGTAAGATGTTTCACTTAAAATAATAAATAAGCTGCAAAATAACTGATGGTACCCGAAGTACAGAGGATATAAAAAGCAGACTGGCAACAGCAAAAAAAAGCGCTTCTAAAAAGAGGAATGTGTTGAGACTGAATATAAATTAACGTGTTAGGAAGTCTTTTCTCAAATTGTTTTTTCTGGAGTGTAGCCTAGGACGGAAAGGAAACGTGAAAGATAAACAGTGCAGACAGAGAGAGTATACAATGCTACAGTAAGCAGGTTCAAATGAATGTAGGTTGCAGTACTTATGCGGGGATTAAGAGGCTCCACAGGATAGAGTAGCATCAAACCAGTCTTCGGACTGAAGGTCAGGTCAGCAACAAAGCGTTTCGGCAGATTTTCGTAACAAATGTAATTCTGAGGATTTACGCATAAGCTTGACTAGTTGCCCATACAACGAATCTCAGACCTTAAGTAGAGGGTGACGAAGAGAACATTTTGAAATAAGGAATTAACTGTCGGAATAAATTTTTTCAGGCAGTAGGACGTCTAGAATTAGCAATGCGTGTCAGACATGTTTCTTAAACTGCTTGCGATTCGTAACATACGGGTAATGAAGGGGCTAACCAGAAGGAGAATAAGCTATCGTCTCTCATTTTACCATAGTAGTGTTTACCGTATTTTTTAGAAAACGGTTCAAACGGCTCTGAGCACTATGGGACTTAACATCTGAGGTCATCAGTTCCCTAGAACTTTGAACTACTTAAACATAACTAACCTAAGGACATCAAACACATCCATCCCTGAGGCAGGATTCGAACCTGCGACCGTAGCGGTCGTGCGGTTCCATTCTTAAGCACCTAGAACCGCTCGGTCACACAGGCCGGCCGTATTTTTAAAATTTCTTGAATTGTCGAATATGAACATTAATCGGCACAGGAACTTGTAGATACGCAGCGGTATATAGTGCCACAGAGCCGGATGCATGCACAGAGACAATTTTCAAAATAGGTATAATCCTAACGGGTGAGATTCATCGCAGTTCGTATTCCCTGTGGATGGACTCTTGGCAGGAACTGATCGGTTCAGACCCCAGGGCGCTTGTCAAGATTCTCTAAAACTATGTGTTGGCACTTTAAATTTCAGACTTTTGGATGAAGGTGACTGATCCATAAGCATTTAACTGTCTGTCGCAGCAACAGCTGCACTCCCATCATATGTAACGCGTGCAGTAAGTAGGATGACGTGAATTTGAAACCAGTATTCAGTTCTGTCACCATATAACCCCTGCATGGAGGCAGGCGGTAGTCACTTTTAACAACTGTTACAGGCTTAAGATGCTAATGTAAGACTTCAGTAAAGAATTAAGTATTTGTACACCCGAGCAGTTCTTTTCCTTGCATTACTCAATTGGCATAATGAACCACGTAAATAGTTTCGATCCTAAAGGTTTGCGACGCCCTGTTATTGTAAACGAGATTTAGGTAAGATTGGTAACGTATTCATAACACACCCAAAGCTGTATTGAAGATTTAGAGCAGTCCTATTTCACAGTGTTACTACACACGATCGCCAAGGAAATGCTGTAGTTTAGCGTAGTACTACAAAAAGAAATTTTATATTTATGAATGTAATTCTATTACTGAAACTGTGTTAAAGGAATTATGTTTTCCCTTCGCTTCACTTGACGACTTTTTTCTGTTAAAGAGGCAGTTTTCCAAGTGAGGATTCAGTGTAAGTCCGTCGAGAAACATGGACATTGTAACAAAACGCACAATCTACCTTGTGTTTCGAAAATTATGTCAGAAAAAAAAACTTACAGAAAACATCAAACATAATAAAAAAGACTTCCGGATGGTGAAGTTTCGAACTGCCGTGCGATGCGATTCAAAGAAATCGCAGACATTTTCGGTAGGTCTAAGCACCTTCAATGACCGTGACGAACCCACACGACAGTCATAAGTCAGACATGTGAGGATGTACGTGGAGTCTATGACTAAAAAAATCTTTAAATGCACAGATACACTGCGCTGTTCCTGCTAAACATTTCCTTGGGTGTTATTTCTAATGTGAATTAATATCATCGAAGTTACGTCCTGAACAAATTATAATCGTAAACAATGTTACAAATTATAGTTTTAAACAACGTTACCATCGTTCTTCCCGAGAAACTTACAAGACAAACAAAAGTAAACTATTACCTTATGACTAAACACGATATGTAAATCGATACTGATTATAAAATATATTTGAATGAATAAGTCTAAACTCAAACTTATATGCTGGAACACGTTTAGGTTACATAAAAGGAAAGTTCTTGCAGAAGGCGAATTGCCAAAATCCATTCCATAAAAATTGTTAAAGTAAAGAGATGAGGCAATGATCTGGACTATTGCAGAACTTTTCGCTCTTTACGCACTTCACGATTTTGGTGTGCTGTAACTCAGAAGAGCCTCTTGTCGTACATAGGAGTGTTCAGTATTTTGCTTCAACTTGTTTGAGATACATTAAGTGATTTGTCGGGCAGAGAATGCTAATTTCCCTGTTAAAACGTCGATGAGCTCAAGTCCTTGTGAGACAGCCAGCATGTTACATAACTGTAACACTCTTGGTAAGCTCTTCTGCTGACAAATGTGTGTGTGTGTGTGTGTGTCTGTGTGTGTTTTTGTACCACCTGCCTTACCCTAGATGTAAAGTAACTTTTTAATGTTGCGTAGATGGCTAAAGGCTAATGTTGGAAGCTACCTGCTTGTATATACGAGACATTTAAGATGACCATACCAACTACTGCGGCACGCTAAGCATGTTTACGTCCACCTTCTACAGAAGCCACACACGGGGAAAAACCTGCCATTTACTAAGACAGAGTATAATGAGGAAACATCTTCATCTCATGGAAATAAATTGTAGAATTTCATAGTTACCTATTTTAACGTAACTGCTGCCTGCGAGTCAAGTGTTTGGAGATGACTGACGGAAAAAAAAATTACAAGTTGTCGACCATGTTCTATAGCGCCGATGTTTTGCGTACTGGAGGTTTAGCTCAGAGATCTTTAACAACCAGTGTATCATCAGAGTGAATCAGCTGCTCTTTACTAGAAAGAAACAAACTCATGTCTAATTATTTCTGCCGAAATGTTTATGTAAACGATACACTCTTTACTGTTGTTTCAGCCCTCGTCCTGTCGCTTGCCAAGTATCCAGTCCAGCATAAGCTCAGCATAGGCTTCGCACACACGTTCCTAGGCCAGCTCATGCGATTCTTTCCTTGCAGCAGTCTTCGTTACAGTTGCCAGCGACGACTAGGGTCATAAAATATATGCACCTAGCCTCCTATTCATTATGTTATTCACAGGGAATTTTCTTTTTTCTTTCGAACTATCATCATTGTGAAACTCTGTCACCCATTCGCAAACGCTGAACAGCAGTTCCAGGCAATTGCAACATTCAAAAGGTACGATATGTACGATCTATAGAACATCAGTATTAAGTCTAATATTTGACACTATAAAAAAATACAGTTACATTTCACATTTGAGAACTGCTGGAATTCAGAAATAATTGTACGTTTTTTACGTGTATAGGCGCGGGACGAACTGCATTACGTAGAGAGCGTACAGGAAGAATGACTGATGCCGTTAAAAAGTTCTACATCTACATCTACATTTATACTCCGCAAGCCACCCAACGGTGTGTGGCGGAGGGCACTTTACGTGCCACTGTCATTACCTCCCTTTCCTGTTCCAGTCGCGTATGGTTCGCGGGAAGAACGACTGTCTGAAAGCCTCTGTGCGCGCTCTAATCTCTCTAATTTTACATTCGTGATCTCCTCGGGAGGTATAAGTAGGGGGAAGCAATATATTCGATACCTCATCCAGAAACGCA
Source organism: Schistocerca cancellata (assembly GCF_023864275.1). Taxonomy (NCBI): domain Eukaryota; kingdom Metazoa; phylum Arthropoda; class Insecta; order Orthoptera; family Acrididae; genus Schistocerca; species Schistocerca cancellata. The sequence continues at coordinate 466,406,420 of NC_064631.1, read as the reverse complement.
CCCTCTCGAAACCTGGCGAGCAAGCTACACCGCGATTCAGAGCGCCTCTCTTGCAGAGTCTGCCACTTGAGTTTGTTAAACATCTCCGTAACGCTATCACGGTTACCAAATAACCCTGTGACGAAACGCGCCGCTCTTCTTTGGATCTTCTCTATCTCCTCCGTCAACCCGATCTGGTACGGATCCCACACTGATGAGTAATACTCAAGTATAGGTCGAACGAGTGTTTTGTAAGCCACCTCCTTTGTTGATGGACTACATTTTCTAAGGACTCTCCCAATGAATCTCAACCTGGTACCCGCCTTACCAACAATTAGTTCTTAAGACGAAATACTGTGCACCTTCCTAAATTACCACTGAAGTAAACAGCGTTAGAATAACAAAAAAATGTCACCAAGGGACTAGATTAAAAGTCAACAACTTTATTGACGATAACATTAATGACAGCAAATAAAACACTTGTTATTCTGTTATATAAATCTACGCATTATCACAATTTAGACAGTGGGGTGTAATGTAAGTGTCTCTCTAGTCAGTCAGTCTACTACTGTTGTAGGTAGAACTTAGAACCACTGGTCTAATTTGTAGTCTGAGAATAGATTTTGTGAGAGAGTTATCTGAATTACATTTATCATTATATCATATCTCCTTTAACAGCTGCTTTAACAGCTAGTAGAGATTTATAATTAACCTCGCACGCATTCAAATGTGCGTATGGATGTATTAATGTCCATGTGACTGAATTCAAGTACGCAACGATGATAATGCCCTGGGTCATCGTCTCTTAATTTTTTCAATAATTATAACCTTCTTTTTAATATCCATTTTATTGTAACACTCTTGGTTTGTTTCTGTAGCATGTTATAAAGAAACATTCTGTAAATTTATTATTTGCAAAGAAGACAACAAATGTTTCAAATAACAAAAACATTTCAAAATAAACCCAAAATGTCCATAAGTAGCTTAAATTTCAAATAACCTAATCACACAGGATTTTTAAAAAATTTGGTGAGAAGGGTGATACTGATTCTTATTTTTGAAAACATACTTAAAATTAGGCCTTATGGATGAATGTTTAACTCTGCCGAAATGTTATGTCTGTTGGGGTATTCATTTTTTATCCTTGTTTCGCACATATGCAACTGTCAAATGGTGGGAGTACCAATACGGCCTTTTATAGTAATTGCAGATATTCATCTTTTCAATTGCACTAGAATTCCACTGATGGCATTAATTTTAATGTTTCTTACAACTACGAATTGGTTGTCAGTTCAGTAAAAATTTCGTCTTCTTTTGCTGACATGGTCGCGACAGGTCCTGGATAAGGAAATGGTGTATAATCCACAATTTAGTTGGATATTTTATCGGCTTTTCCCGGGATCCGCAACATCAGGAGAGAGAGCCAAGAATATCAGATTCCATGCATTACCTCTCACCACGCACAACACAGTGGCCCAGTGGCCGACGGGCTTCTCTTAGCGACCGAGAGCAGCTCCTTTTACATAGAGTTGCCAGTGCTAACAGACAAGCAACACTGTGTGAAATAACTTCAGAAATCAATGTGGGACGTACGACGAACGTATCCTTACAGCCAGTGCGGCGAAATTTAGCGTTGATTCACCATGGCAGTAGACGACCAACCCGAGTACCTTCGCTAACAGCCTAACAGCACGACATCGCCTGCAGAGCATCTCCTGAGCTCGTGACCGTATCGGTTGGACCCTAGACGCGTGGAACATCGTGACCTGATCAGACGAGTCGTGATTTCAGTTGGTAAACGCTGATGATAGGATTCAAGTGTGGTGCAGATTTCACAAAGCCTCGGACCCAAGTTGTCAACAAGTCACAAGCTAGCTAGTGTTGACTCCATAATGGTGTGCGCTATGTTTACATGGAACGGACTGGATCCTCTCGTGCAGCTGAACCGATCATTCAGTGGAAATGGTTATCTTCGGATACTTTGAAACCATTTGCAGCCATTCATGGACTTCGTGTCCCCAAACCAGGATGCAATTTTTATGAATGACAATGCTCCAATTGTTCACGATTGGTCTTAAGAACATTCTGGACAATTCAAGTGTTTGATTTGGCCATCCATTTCCATATAATCCAGAGGTCAGTTCGTGACAAAAATCTTGCACTGGCAACACTTTCAAAACCATGGATAGCTATAGAGGAAGCACGGCTCTGTATACCTGCAGGTGACTTGCAGCGACTTGTAGAGCCCATGCCACCTCTAGTTCTGCCCTACGCCTGGCAGAAGGAGGTCCTACACGACGTTATTGAGGTATCCCATCACTTTTGTCACCTCACTGCAAATCGCAGAGTAAAAATTATTATATTTATATGTTTTGACGACGCCATTATGGCCTTGTCACTTTAGGACATGGTGTAAAAAAGATCTGAGGATGGTCATTACGGACTGAAACCGGTCTTAGTCTAAAGAATTCATATTGTGATCAAAGAATGAAATAAAAAACATGTAACAATAATATGCCGGTGCACCGGTACCAGCAAACGTGACGCTGTTTGACGTATTACAGTAACTTTCATTTTCAAATAACTTGTTCATTTGTAGTAATGAATGTGAACTTAGATTAATTCAGCTGTAATACAATTTTATGAGGCATTCATTAACCATCTAACTCCGTGTACCATGACACATTGTGTGTGTTCTTTTTTTTTTTCGTTTTTCTTTTCGGAAGTCAGAAATGTACGACATCCTAATGGATTAGGAATATCATCTTCGCCATTCATCGCTAAATGCAATGTTACGGAAGGTGGCACAAAAAATTTATTGTATCCCAGGGAACTGTTGGATAGTCTCTCAATATTTATATTTGTGACAGGAAAATTGCTTCGATAATTAAAATGGTATGCATGTCTCACGATAATCTTCAAAGTATTTTATTGTATTATTCAAATGATTATGGATGTAACTCATTTTTGTAGTTGCTCTAAAATTATATCCTTTTACGATTATATTTGACGTTACCAACAAAATGGTCTATAAACTAGGAAAAAAGCAACAAAATATTTAGAAAATATATTTTCATTCATTACAAACAGCTATTATTTAATTCAAAAACGTGATGGCTCGTTCTTTCCCGCCACAAAGCGACTTTGACAATTGTATAAGCTATTGAAGGACTATTTTGAAAGCTTAGATAGACCACCCATCACGAAAAGAAAACTTCCCAAGAGGCAATGACAGGAGCGTATTATTTTTCACTCACTCAGAAAAACTGGAAAGATGTTATGATACTATAACTCTGTTACAGAAACTAGAAACGTATTGGCCTCTTTCAAGGAAAAAAATAGATAGGAGACAGAATGAATGAAAACTATGTGCCCATAAAGTTCAAATTATCCTGACGAAAGAAATCAACACATCATAACTGGTTTGAAAATGCACTGTATGGATTTGTAGAAGTAACTGAAGTTCTATGTAGAAAAAAGGGAAAAAACAATGGATTGTATTATCTAATATCAATCGGTGGACTGTTTTTGAAGAAATATATGCATACCTCAAGGAAATAGACGTCTAGATTGATGACAAGAAGTTCAGTAACGATGAGGTGAATATAAGGCTTTTATCTTGAGCCTCGGTAATGAAGGTAAACTTTCAAGTGCAAATCAGTTATGGCTAAAGATTATTAAAACGATGAACGCAAATTTATACTCTCAACGCTAACAGCTGCGCAGTATTTGTTTTGAATATCAGTTGACAGTGCGAAGGTACAGGGAATATTTTCGCCTGTCTTGCAGTAATTGACGAAGAAAAGAATCGCAGTACGTGTGAAAACGAAGCCTTCCGCCGTCATAATTTGGCATAATTTCAATGACGTGACTTGTTCCAACTTCTACAAAATTTATTTTGCAGGAAGAAATTATTTTAGAAAATACTGAAATGACTGAAATATATGAATGTAAAAAAAAATTGTTGTCATAATCCATAACTGAAATTTTTGAACAACCTTGCTTTGCTAGATAATTTGTAATTTGTCAATCCTTTCTCGTTGTTTATAGTTATTGAAGCATAGTTCACAAATTATTCAACAAATAAATATTGAGGAATTAATTATGCTTTAATTTTTGTGGGTATTATAAAGGTATAGTATGTATAATCTGTCGACGATTAGTTGGCAGATGGCCGCTCAGTTGTGTTTCCTTTCATCCCAGTACAAATCGACACTTCTCGTATCAAGTGTTTAGGACTGCTAGCAACCTCAACGATCTAACAGTTAAGTGATTGTAGCAGCTTGACTCAGAAACTTAAATGGCAACATGACAGATGATTTTAAATGTTTAATAAATGTTGAAAATGTTGTTTGCCTTCAACTCATTGAGTTATATTACAAGAAGTTCTACATTTGAACATGAAAGTCTCTACGATGCGCTTTAACAAAATCTTACACCTTACTGCTCTGATCTATATCATAGCTGCTGCTCGGTACGAGGCGCGAGTATTGAAAGCATTGTCAGCATTGAAAGACAGACGAGGAAAATTTCCCACCCTCATGTCCCTGCTCCCCAAGTGACATTGTGGCCACCGTCCATCTTATCTTCGGTAGAGTCTTGTGTGTCTGGGAAAATAACCTGGTTTGACCCAAATGTCCGGCCTTTACGAAGTTATTATCCGGGGTCGCCAGCTTAAGTGATGGCCGGCCAATTTGAGACGTAGGACGGTGATAGTTTGAATAGCCAGCTACGATCGCACCTAATGCTGTCATTCCCTTGTTGCTGAGTTTGCCGCCATCGAGCTGCCGTCTGGGTCTCTTATACACAGCCGTATTCCTGTCGGTATCTCATTGATACTAATTATAGAAAGTAGAGATTTAGTAGAGTTTTAGGTGTATTCTATTTTTAAATTTCGTAACGATTCTAGTTTTATTAGTTACTTTGTTGAAAGTCTTGATAAAAAGCACGTAGTTTCACACTTTCAGTGACTTACGCGGTTCCGCAGGTTTCCACGAGATACATTTTAAGAAACACTTCTCTAGCTGACTGTAACAGCTGTTGAAATGTCGCATCTATGGAAGCTTAGCAATGGGGAAAAAAGAGATGGTTTGGGCGCGGTTTAGGAGGGGGTGGGCGGGGGAGGGGCGGGGGGAAGATGGCACCAATCCTGTTACAGCAGAAAACAAGCTGTACACCATTCGTGTCACTAGAGATGTCACTTGCACTCTCGGTTTGTTACGAATCAGTACTTTAAACTTTCACCTGAAATTATTCACATTTGTGTACAAACATTGTCAAACACTAGTCCGCGAACAGATTGAGTGAAACGAGGGACAGGAGGTTGTTGCCAGAGGAGATGGACTCTAAAGATGCCGAAATATACGAACCTACATCTACATCTACATCCATACTCCGCAAGCCACCTGACGGTGTGTGGCGGAGGGTACTTTGAGAACTTCTATCGGATCTCCCCTCTATTCCAGTCTCGTATTGTTCGTGGAAAGAAAGATTGTCGGTATGCCTCTGTGTGGGCTCTAATCTCTCTGATTTTATCCTCATGGTCTCTTCGTGAGATATACGTAGGAGGGAGCAATATACTCTTTGACTCCTCGGTGAAGGTATGTTCTCGAAACTTCAACAAAAGCCCCTACCGAGCTATTGAGTGTCTCTCCTGCAGAGTCTTCCACTGGAGTTTATCTATCATCTCCGTAACGCTTTCGCTGTTACTAAATGATCCTTTAACGAAGCGCGCTGCTCTCCGTTGGATCTTCTCTATCTCTTCTATCAACCCTATCTGGTACGGATCCCACACTGCTGAGCAATATTCAAGCAGTGGGCGAACAAGTGTTCTGTAATCTACTTCCTTTGTTTTCGGATTGCATTTGCTTAGGATTCTTCCAATGAATCTCAGTCTGCCATCTGCTTTACCGACGATCAACTTTATATGGTCATTCCATTTTAAATCACTCCTAATGCCTACTCCCTGATAATTTATGGAATTAACTGCTTCCAATTGCTGACCTGTTATATTGTAGCTAAATGATAAAGAATCTTTCTTTCTATGTATTCGCAGCTCATTACACTTGTCTACATTGAGATTCAATTGCCATTCTCGGCACTATGCGTCAATTCGTTGCAGACCCTCCTGCATTTCAGTACAATTTTCCATTGTTACAACATCTCGATATACTACAGCATCATCCGCGAAAAGCCTCAGTGAACTTCCGATGTTATCCACAAGGTTATTTATGTATATTGTGAATAGCAACGGTCCTACGACACTCCCCTGCGGCACACCTGAAATCACTCTTTCTTCGGAAGACTTCTCTCCATTGAGAATGACATGCTGAGTCCATATGGTCTTACTCTGTTCATTAAACGACTGAGAGGAACTGTTATCAAACGCCTTGCGGAAGTCAAGAAACACCGCATCTACCTGGGAACCCGTGTCTGTAGCCCTCTGAGTCTCGTGGACGAATAGCGCGAGCTGGGTTTCACACTATCGTCTTTTTCGAATCCCATGCTGATAGCAGATTTCTAGTAAAGACATTATACTGATCGACGTTAGTGATATAGGTCTATAGTTCTGCACATCTGTCCGACGTCCCTTCTTTCAATTTGCGCCTTCATGTCTATGGAAAGCTGAATACCCGATTGGAAGCCACGACCTGGTCTCAGAGAATAGGCTCATATGGGGTTTTCGTCGTTTCCGAGGACAGTGTTCGAAGATGCGTACAATCTCCACTACCAAACTCGTCTCCTTGAGGGATTGCCTCACAAGGAATAGGAAGGGGTTGAAAGTACAGCAGCATTATAACGCAAATATAGTCGCTACTATATTCTGCAGCTCAACAAAAACATCTAGCTTAGTAAAGCTATTTAAATTAACTGACACTCGTTTAAGACAAACATTGAATACTGATAAGTTGATTCACCGGGTGAACTGCGCGTACTTAGAGCAATGTGAAATTCACTACTGCTACGGACAAAATACCAGCTTTCAATCCCAATTGGTGGTGCCTGATGTATACAAAATCTATAAGTAAGTTAGGTGTCCGCGACTGAGAAAACGATAATGCTAGTAAGTTATGCTAGAAAGATATGCTAACTACGGTACTAGTTGAACCAAGAGAGCACACAAAACATCCGATACGTGAAGCCGAGAGCAGAAAGGGCGTTGTGCTGGGTAGGCACTTCTTAAGAAGCGTCGTCGGATCACAGGACGGATTACCATGCCTTCCTCCGTATACTGCTTACTCGTAATATAAGCCGCTGGATAACAATCACAACACCAGGAAATGACTAACGTAAAGTAGTGAACTATCGAGAATACGTCTGTCTAGGAAATATATTTAAGTGATTAACATCACAAATTCGCAGGTTAATTTAAGCGTGAGATAAACCATTACATATGTGAAATGTTAGTTCATTAATAACCGGTGTAACCAGAATGTTCAATGCAGGCATACTGATATGATTGCATTTTGTTGTACAAGTGTCGTGTGTCAGTTTGTGGGATGGAGTGAGATGCCTGTTGCACTTGGGCGTTCAATACAAGGACGGTTAATGCTGACTGTGGATGACGGGATGACCCTGGAATGGTCGTCCGATGATGCCCCATATATGCTCCATTAGAGACGGACCTTATGATGTCGACACTTTGTAGAGCATGTTGGGTTATAACATCAATATGCGGGTGACCTTTATTCTGTTGGAAAACACCCCCTACAATGCTGTTCATGAATGGCAGCACGACAGGTCGAATCACCCGACTGACGTACAAATTTGCTATCAACGTGAGTGGAATAACAACGAGAGTGCTGTTGCTGCCATACGAAGTCACACCACAGCTCATAGTTCAGTACATCTAGTGTTCCAGCACGCAGGAAAGGTGGTTGCAGGCCTTTAACTGGCCTCCTCCTAGGCAACCGACGGCCATGAGCAGCACTGAGGCAGAACTAGCGTTCTTCATAAAACAAAACAGATCTCCTTACACCATTGGGGTCAGTGGGAGGCACGCTACATGGCGTCCAGCTCGCATCTGTTCTTGAAGTAACTGATTTGTAACAGTTCATTGCGTCACTGTGGTGCCAACTGGTGCTCAGATCGCTGCTACTGATGCAGTACGGTGCGCCAGAGCCGCACGCTGAAAACGATGGTTTTCCCTCTAGGTAGTGCAACGTGGCCGTTCGGAGTCGGTACGTTCCCGTGCCCATCGCTGCCAGCTACAGTGGGTACATTCCTGTCAAGACGCAGGAGGAACATCCAGCGTCTCGTGGCACTATTACGAGACCTCGTCCAAACTCGGTGAGATGCTAACAATGACGTCTTTGTTGTCTTAAATGCCTTCTTAACTGCTCTTATGCGACTGTCGTGAAATTTGAATAGATATTGTTTGTCAGATGTAGAGACACACCTGCCAGCTTTAATATATGTCTCACAACTCCTTCTTGGTGGTGAGATTTTTCTCCGTCAGTGTAGTTGCTGTGGTTTAAGTCTAGGACACTGAACTCCTAGAGTATTAGCGCGTTTGATAGCTCACAAAACGCACTCAAAGAAAAGCTTTAAACTGTAGCTGGTTCGCGGTCATCAACAAAAAATGAGGAAGACTCAGCCACTCTGCCGGTGTTAAAACCTTTGGAGGGCTGTTTGTTCACTCACAAAACACTCTTTCACTCAAACTCACTTCCTCATTCTGTCCTGTCCTTGTATTAGACAAAAGACAAAATGTTAAAATATCATTATCGAGGCTAAAGGCCGTACCGTATGAAGCGCCTACGCTGATGCAGAATGTGTCTGGACTATAAATACTTGAGTAACGCCTCTGCGACTGCTTGGGGTCTCTGCCACCAAATCCTGCTCCCACTGCTACGCTTTAGCTCCTGGGCAATGCACTCACTCAGAGTGTGGCAGAGGGGAGGGGTGAAAGCTGGCTGGCTATCTGGCGTCTTAAACACTCAGACTTTACTGCTGAGGGAGACAACCCCTACAGAGAAGCGGGCAGATTGTTCGGCTATAAGGGAACGGACCCACCAGCCAACTAATCCAGCTACACAATGGTATTCCGTACTGGAAGGAACCGTTTTACATATTCACAGTTCAGTATTACAAGTAAAAGCGTATGGATTTGTACAAAGATGAACTAATGACAAGGACAAAGCACTCCTATAAAAGCTACGACCAAAAGAAATAAAGAATTAGAAGTAAGTCTACAGGCTTTCGCAGGTTGTGTCATTGAAAATAGAATCGTCTAGGTTTTTAGGCCACGTCATGTTCTTCTTCAGTCATTTTTGACGCATTCGACGTCTCGGTCTCTCTGCTTGTATCTTCATCTACACGAGGAACACGAAAAGATGCTGAAGATGATCCCAGGAGAGAGATCGAAATGACGGTTTTGTAATTTTGAGAGAAACATGGTGCTACCTAACAGCCTAGTACACATTTACTTCAAAAAATTATTTCTCGATAGAATCTCGAGAAAAGATAGACATCAGTATCGCAAATGAAACGAAGAAAAAGATATATACGCAAGAAGATCTAGACGAATACAGTAAGATTCAGAGTGGAATACCACTAAGCAGAAGAGCGCGTTGCAGAGTAGTTATGCTAAAAAGTAACAGGCAAACCAAACTATGAGCTACGTATACGGCAACGAAAGAGTAAGAACACCTTTAAAATTATCAGGTAAGCCGTGTGCAGCCGAATGGTTTGTTTCCGCAGAGCCAGAAAATTGCAGGGATGTTGACAACTACGTTTCTAAACAGACCCTGACATTTTATATGAGATTTAGGGATGGGAAAAACCGACTGTTTAAAACCGATACCGGCCGTCAGGAGTGGCGAGCGGTTCTAGGCGCTTCAGTCTGGAACCGCGCGAACGCTACGGTCGCAGGCTAGAATCCTGCCTTGGGCATGGATGTATGTGATGTCCTTAGGTTAGTTAGGTTTAAGTAGTTCTAAGTTCTAGGGGACTGATGACCTCAGATGTTAAGTCCCATAGTGCTCAGAGCTATTTAAACCATTTAAAACCGATACCGGTATATTAGTTCTGAATTTTTCGCTATTTGTGTGGCCTCACTGATAACAGGCTTTTTTTCACTCTTTTATTAATAACCGGATAAAAAGCTAGCATAGAAGCTTGCCATAGCAGGTGTGCTAAAATTTTTGTTTCTTCAATAAAACGTTTTTTTAGAAACGAGTTATGTTTATTCGTAAAATTTGAATTTCCTGGATATGTTGGGTTACCATAGAGAAAAGGGAAATCGGTCAGTGCTATTTTAATAACAACGGCGACAGTCGGTACATTATTGCTGAGACAATGACGTTCCTGTTTCGGTATGATGTGGCTTATTAGGCGGTATGCGTGTACATCTGCATCTACATACACACTCCGCAAGCCAACGCATGGTGCGTTGCGAAGCGTACACTGTACCACTACTTGTCGTTTCGTTTCCTGTTCCACTGGCAGATAGAGCGCAGACAAAGCAATTGTTTTTGTGCTTCCGTCTGAGCCCTCATTTCTCGTATCTTATCATCGTGGCCCATACGTGAAATGTATGTCGGCGGTAGTAAGATCGGCGCTCGAATTGGACCTTGTTCAAGGAAACGCTTGACTGTCGCATCCCACCCACCCACGTGATTAACGAGACAGCTCAAATTGATGAGGCCCGTTGAAACCCTCACTAACGCCGTCCAAGACGCAATAGCCGACACCATACCAATCTGCACACCACAACAACACTGAGCTGCCCTGCTCTGGAAATCCTGGGCCTTATCTCAATGAGGAACCGCCTCAGGAGACCCCAGCACTTCCAACAGCACGTGATCATGCTCTAGGGAAAAATTCGGGACAAAATACAAACGTTTAAAACACAACAGTGGAACCAGAAACTCAAAGGGCTAGACACCACGCGACCTGGAGTGTGGCAGATGGCCCGACACTTCACCAGGGAGAAATTGTACACTCCCACGCTACAAGGGCAGGACGGACCAGCACATTCTGCGGAAGAAAAAGCAGAACTGATGGCCCTCACATTTGCAGCGTCATTCACACCGAACCGGGATCCCTCACACCCAGCGCTCACACTTGCGACCGACCAGGAGGTTACACGCATCTTGGCCCAACCATGGCGCAACGATATCCGACAGGCTAGCACAGCTGAAGTCAAATGGGCCATCATCCATACCACAGCTAGGAAGGCCCCTGGTCACGATGGCATTCAAAACCGTGTCCTCCCGGAGTTCACAGACAAAGTAGTAGAATACCTCACACACCTCCAGGATTCACAGATAAAGTAGTAGAATACCCAGTGCCGGCGCAAGCCATTGCCCCCCCCCCCCCCCCGGTTTATTTTCTTTTTTTACAAAACGTTTGTGGAATTTTATTTAAACAAATCTGCAGAAAATGTCAGAAATCAATCGCAATTTTTGTTTTTACTTTTCAGATCTACCTGGGTTTCGGCAACTGAGTGGTCAGTCTCAAAGCTTTTAATATGTGCCTACATCTAAACCGTCATGTTGACAGTTACGTTCAGCATGACGGTACAGACGTAAACATAACTCAAAGCACTGAGAATAGCCACACTGTGCCCGAAATCTATATAGATCTGGAAAATAGAAACAAAAATTGCAACTGATTGGTGACATTCTCTGTTTGTACAAAAAAGTTGCTGGGCACCAGCTCAAAAATGGAGTCAGACTTGATTGAAGAAATCTAGTTAATTTTAATCTGTTCCTCCGGCGTAAAAACGACGGTGCTGCCACAGTGGCGAGGAAGAAATTAGCCCTCCTCCCTCCCCTTGTTCAACAGGGGCGGCCGACAGTAAGTCGAGGCGCCATGCCACATTTCCCGAAGCCGTTCCCTCCGAGGTTTGGTTTCGATCCCCTCTTGGGCATGAATGTTGAGTTTGTCCGAAAAAAAAAGGTGGCAGCAGATCTGCCACCCCTCGGAAAGTGCCGCCCCGTGCGGTCGCACGCTTCGCACGTGCCTTGCTCCGGTCCTGAGAATACCTCACACACGTCACGAATGCCATACTTAAACACCAACACTTCCCCGCCTTTCGGAAGACGGCCAAGGTCCTGATGTTCAGGAAGCCGGGGAAAGGCCACTCCCTCCCACAAAATTACCGACCCATCAGTCTGTTGAGCGCGCTCAGCAAGATCGTTGAGAAGGTAATACTAAAACGACTCACTAAGCACTCCATTAAAAACGACACACTGAGGCAGACACAACACAAACAGAGCAACTGGAGCGGTGTTCCTGGACATCGAAAAGGCCTTCGATCGTCTGTGCCACAACGGCCTAATACGCAAACTCAGCGACGCAGGGTTCCCCGACGGGCTCGTACGTCTCATACACTCATACCTCACGGACAGGAGTTCCAACACCGACGCGCACGGCAGACAATCAACACGACACGGTTTCCAGGCTGGAGTATCCCAAGGAAGCATCCTAGGACCCTTACTGTTTAACCTCTACATTAATGACCTCCCAGCTACACGCAACGCGACGGTGGCAATCTATGCGGATGACACTGCCATCCTCGCGCAAGTTTGGAAGCCGTCTAACATTAACTCACGACTACAGACTGCACTCAGAGCGGCAGAGCCTTGGCTGATGAACTGGCGTGTTAGAGTAAACGTCGACAAGTGCGAAGCCGTTCTGTTCACCAAAAGACCGAAACTACTGCGCGAACATCAACACTGCAACCCAATAACACTACACGCACGCCCAATACGTGAGAAGGTCAAATACCTGTGTGTCTGGCTGGACCACAAACTACTGGAGGTGGACCACATTCAACATGTAACCAACAAAGCAAATGCGAGGCTCACACAACTCTACCCTATGCTTAACAGGCGTTAGGAGGGTGTCCAGGTCCATGTACACCACACTTATCAGACCTCTGATGTAATATGCTCCCGTCGGGGGATAAGCTGCGCCCACACGCCTGCTCCTCCTGCAGCTCATACAGAACAAAGTACTCAGAATCATATGCAACGCTCCGCGCTACACACGCACCGCGGATCTTCATCGGGAGTACCGGCTAGATACCATCTTCCAGGTATTCCAAAAACTCTCCACACGACTGTACAGAAACACAAGACACTCGCGTAACCCGTTTATCCTTTCTCTGGATAACTACAACCACAACCATAGATGGAAACATAATAGACCAAAGACACTATTAGCAAGAAACTAAACATGTATGGTCCATAGCACGCTAACACGACAGTACTGGCGAGCCCCTGCAACACAGCTATTATTTGCAACCCCAGATGTTCGATCCGCCTACAAACGTGCAATCGAAGGGAACCGTACTGTACACAGCACACAAACCAGCCGCACACCCCCCTACACTGTGAGCTGATCTTGACCGATCGCCCACTAATGTATGGCGACCTTGAACTGTTACAGGGACGCAGCCGCTGCAGCAGGCCCTACAACGAGCACCCGCAACGACAAAGGTAACGATGCATGTTACCTCGCACTAGCACAACCACACCTTGCATGCACTGTCGCAGCTAGCAAGCCGCTACTACCCTTATTACCCGTCCTACTGTCGCAGAGGTTTCCTTCCCTTGGCGCTTGCCTTAGAATTTTTTCCCTCTGCCCTTACAGAAGGCTACTCTTCTATCGCTTTCGTCCACTTTTTGTCTCCTGATGGACCATGTCAATGTGTAATCCTACCCAGACGCATGGACAACATCACAGCCCACATCATGTGACTCACGATTTGACGATTTGAAAACTAACATGTTATACGGAGGTGACAGTAGAACTTTTGGTTTGGTCACCACGTTGGTGTGGGCGTGGAGGGGCCCCATCCTTTATTTAAAAAAAAAAAAAAAAAAAAAAAAAAAAGGTGGTAGGAGGATCGTTCTGCAATCAGTTTCAAATGCCGGTTCTCTCAACTTTCTCAGTAGTGTTCTTCGAAATGAAAGCAGTGGAGTTCCCGAAGCATACCCGTAACACTAGCATGCTGATGATACCTACCGGTAACAAATATATCAGCTCGCCTCTGAAATGCTTCGATATCTTCTTTCAATTCGACATGGTGCGGATCCCACACACTCGAGCAGTAGCCTACTAAAGAATCAGTCGCACTAGCGTCCTATATGCGGTCTCCTTTATAGATGATTCACACTTTCCTAAAATTCTCCCAATAAACCGAAGCTGACGATTCACTTTCGCTACCACAATCCTCACATGCTCGTTCCATTTCATATCGTTTCGCAACGTTAGACCCAGACATTTAAACGACGTGACTGTGGAAAGCAGGACACTAATAATGCTGTATCCGAACATTAGGGGTCTTTTTTCCTACTCAACCGCATTAATTTACATTTTTCTACAGTTAGAGCCAGCTGCCATTCATCACTTCAGCTAGAAATACTGTTTAAGTCATCTCGTATCAGCCTACAGTCATTGATCTTCGACACCTTCCTGTACACCACAGCATCATCAGACCGCGGATTGCTGCCCACCCTGTCTGCCAGATCATTTATGTATATAGAAATAGCAAAGGTTCTATCACACTTCCCTGGGGCACCCCTGATGTCACCCGTATCTCTGATGAACACTCGCCATGGAGGACAACATACTGGGTTCTGTTACTTAAGAAGTCTTCGAGCCAGTCACATATCTGGGAGCCAATTCCGTGTGCTCTTACTGTGGTGTCACCACGAGACACCATACTTGCTAGGTGGTAGCCTTTAAATCGGCCGCGGTCCGTTAGTATACGTCGGTCCCGCATGTCGCCACTATCAGTGATTGCAGACCCAGCGCCGCCACACGGCAGGTCTAGTCTAGAGCACTCGCCCCAGTTGTACAGCCGACTCAGTTGAGCGCGCGATGCCGATGAGTGCGGACAACGGAACGCGCGCGTCCGAGCCAGCCGGCTCGGTCGCGCCGGGGCCGGCCGCTGGCCGGTCGGTGGGGCCTGCCCCGCCGGCCGTCCCGGCGGATACAACGGCGACGACCCTTGCAACGACAACGGATTCTGACAGGCAACATAATGAGGACAGGACCACGACGAGCGATACGCGAATGCAGAGCGGAGGACAACATACGTCAAACCCCTCTGACGAGAGACATCAGCTAACACAGAACGATCGGCAACAACGGGAACTGAGACGTGAAATACAACACATGATTCTGCAAAGTCAGCAAGTATACGACAACCGCACTAGTACAGTTCCTCCTTCACAGCATGAAGAACAAGTAGACGACGTGGAACAATTTTCTCCACCAGACGACGACGACGACGACGACGAAATGGACAGAGTCTCCTCTGAAGAAGTTTGGACCATGCAGCCCACCGACGGAGAGGGTGATTTTACACTAGTTCGCCAAAGAAAACGACTCAACGCTTCTCCTAAGCAGAACAACTCTCGGAAGCGACAACGTCCAGAAGAACTGAAAACTTCCAACCGTTATGCGGCTATTGCGACGGAAGATACTACAGATGCTCCAGAACGTATGGACCAGACTAGTGATGTCAATCTCGAAGCAGCTAAAGATGGGATAGATGGCTCTGGCCGGAACTTACTACGCAAAGTCCCGCCCGTTACTATTTACCATACCAAGAACTACATGGAACTCAACAAGGCGCCGAAAGCGAATATTGACGGCAGTCTTAAGGCCATCTACCAACGAGACAGGATCAAATATCACTTTGACTCCTATGAAGATCAACGGCGGGCCATCAATTTCTTTGTGTCGAATGACATCCACTTTTTTACACATCAGGCCGCGGAGGACAAGGACCTCAAAGTGGTTGTCAAACGTCTACCTGCCGAAGTTACGGAGGAAGAACTGAAAGACGCACTGATAGAGAAGGGTTTCCCTGTCATCAACGTCCACCAGTTTAAAAATCGAGACGACAAGACGAAGGAATTACGACCTCAAGATGCGTACTGTGTCACGTTGCCAGCCCAAAAGGAAAACTACAAGATTTACGACATCAAATACCTTCTATATACTAAAGTCGTTATTGAAACCTACAACAGACAAGAAGGACCTGTTCAATGTCGCCACTGCCAGCGATTCGAACATACAGCTAATTATTGCAGCTTGCCTGCTCGCTGCGTTCGATGTGGAGGGCAACACCGATCTTCAGCATGTACTCATCCCCGAGGGTCTCCGCCGAAATGTGCTAACTGTGAAAAGGACTATCCTGCCACGTGGCGTGGCTGCCAGAAGTACCATGACCTTCTCAGGAAATACACACAACGGTCTTCCCCGCAGCCCTCTCAACGGAGGACTCGTGTAATACGGAACTCCAACCTGACGCCACACCCTCCGCCCCACCGACAGCAAACGCCACAAGAACAGCCGGCGGCGACACGGCAGCCAGTAACACAGCCTCCTCCTGAAGCACTTCCACCTCGACAGCACCGCCAGCATTATTCATACGCCCATGCAGCATCACCACGCCGACCGGAACCGGACACCTACGTCTCACCAGCTCATTTGATGCAATCTATAGCTCCAGCGCTCTCTGATGTCGCGAAACTTCTCACCGCCGTGCAGCAACAACTAGTGGGGATACTTTCTTTAATCGAAAGTGTATTGAAGGCCTTTGGAACACCTTAAGATGGATCGCCCTGGGACCACGAGAAACCTGAAAATCTGTATATGGAACGTCAACGGAATGAAACACAAGAAAACAGAATTCACTGAATTTTTACAACGTCACAAAATCGACATCGCACTTGTATCGGAGACGCACCTTCGTCCAACAACTGAGCTCAGATTTCGTAACATGTACGTCTATAGAACGGACAGACAAGGCCAACGAGGTGGAGGGACCGCAGTTCTGCTTAAAAGGGAACTGCGGAACCATCATGAAACACTACCTCACCTCCAACATCTGGAGGCAACAGCGGTAACGGTTCGATCGACCGCTGGCAACATCACTTTCATTGCGGCGTACAACAGCCCCGGTAAAAACCTAGAGTCAGACGACCTACGGAGTATCTTCACCAATTTTGACAAAATCTTCCTAGGAGGTGACCTTAACAGCAAGCACGTCGCGTGGAATTCCCGGCGTACGAACCCTCGTGGACGAACTTTGATTGCCATGGAAGAAGAACTGGGCATCACAGTCCATGGCCCACGAGAGCCCACACGGATTCCTTACGTCGATCGGCAAGAAGCAGACGTCCTAGATATTGCTGTCATCAAAAATATTGAGACGAACCTCCAGCTCCGCACCGTCGACGATCTTTCGTCTGACCACCGACCTGTTATCAGTATAGTGGAAAACGCAACGGCCAACCTTCCTACCCCAACCTCACAAACTCTGCACTGGGGTCAATTTCGGACATATCTTGACAACAATATCTGCCCGACGCAGGACGTTTCAACACCGGAAGCCATCGACATCGCGGTACAAACTTTGACGCAGAAGATAAAGGCAGCCAAACGGAGGGCAACTACTCACACGGTCTACCCTGTAGTAGCTTTCGAAGAGTTCCCGCCTCTACTCCAAGAACTGAAGACACAGAGAAACAGGAGCAGGCGACGTTGGCTCCGCTATAGAAACCCGATCGATCGACGAGAAACACACGTCTTAACACGAGAACTGCACAGGAGAGTGGCCGAGTGGCGACAGCAGGTCTGGGAAGATAAGATGGATGAATTCTTACTACGAACCAAGAACGAATGGCAGGTAGTCAAGAACATACGACACCAGCGGCCACCTAAACGAGCCATCAGAGGACCAGATGGCCTCCTCTATGACGAACTCGCCCAGGCGGAGCTGTATGCTACGACTTACCAAGAACAGATGTCTACACCAGCGACCCCCGTGAACGACGTCCGCCTGCAAGAACAGGAAGCCGTCGTTACAGCAGAATGGACTGCTCTTCGTGCTGCGCCTGTGCAGAGCCGCCCACAACTCACCACACCGGCAGAGATCCGTAAAATTATCCGGAAGACTCGGAATAATGCGCCGGGCAACGACTCCATAAGCAACACCGATTTGAAACAGTTGCCCAGGAAGCCAACTGTGCTCCTTACCCGGATTCTCAACAGCTGCCTTCTGCAGGGATATTTTCCTACGGCATGGGAGACGGCTCGAGTAGTTCCAATACCCAAGCCAGGTAAAGACCCAGCAGAACCCAACAGTTACCGGCCAATTAGCCTCTTGCCGACCCTTGGCAAGGTGCTCGAGAGAGTGCTGTTGAAGAGGCTCCATGACACGCTTACAGCTCATGATGTTATACGACCCGAACAATTCGGTTTCAAGGACAAGTTATCTGCCGAACTTCAACTTCTACGGATCACCGAACGGATACAAGAAGGATACAACAAGCAGCACTTCACGATTGGTGTCTTCCTTGACATCGAAAAAGCTTACGATAAGGTGTGGCGGCCCAACCTTATCGTCAAACTGCATCGCACTACCCCTATTGCGGATTGTTACATTAGACTCATAGACAGCTTTCTGCAGGACAGGAAACTGTATGTCCGAGTCGACGATAAAAACTCCGAAATGAAACTGATCTCCGCAGTAATTCCGCAGGGCTCCGTCATTTCGCCTCTACTTTTCAACTTGTATATAAATGACAACCCAACAGTCCCCCTTGTTACGGCGAGTTTTTATGCGGACGATACGGCCTTTCTGACAACTGGACGACACTTGGACCAGCTCATCGCTAGGATGCAACAGCAACTTGTTTTAATGGAACGCTGGACGCTGCACAATAAGATAACGATCAACCCGACGAAGACGGCAGCCGTTCTGTTCACACGGAGGAAACCAGTTCTCAACGACAGACTCCAAATAGCTGACCAATTTATCCCATGGTCGCCGGGAGTGAAGTATCTCGGTGTCTACCTCGACAAAAAATTACTCTTTACGCAGCATATTGACGACAAGAAGACGGCAGCCCAGAAGATGGCCAGGTCGTTGATTCCGTTCCTGAAGAGTAAGGATCTCAACCCTAAGACAAAACTCCAATTGTATAAGGCAACGGTGGAACCCACAATGTTGTATGGCTCCACCTCGTGGGGAACTACGTGCGTCTCCAACTACAACAAACTCCAAGCGCTGCAAAACATTTGCTATCGATGGATCACAGGAGCTCCATGGTGGACAAGAAACGTCGACATCCGCACCGCACTCCACGAGACCACGATACAAGAGAAGGTCCGTGACAAGGCTCTACGAGTTTTTGACAAGATCGATGCCCTTAGGGACGAAGTTCGACAATTACAGTCGGTAGGAACGGTAAACCCTGCAAGATGGCACAAGTATCGCGTACCGAAGTCAATAACGTTTCACCCCCCATAGGCAATCTGTCATAACACGAGGAAGCAGTCACACATAACAGCCTTGACACATTTCACCCTCCACAGGAGATAGACATCACCAAAGACAGGAGGCTAAAGGACCCATTGCGTGCCCAAGCCTAACTGAATGCGTAATAAATAAAGTGTTTTCCTTTTATCCTCACATCCCATCCTAGAAGAATAAGTCATCAAGGATGATCTCTTCAGTCCACACTACACACACATAAAAAAAAAAAACAGCCGACTTTGCTAACGATGGCTCACTGTCTACATACGCTCTCATTTGCAGAGACGACAGTTTAGCATAGCCTTCAGCTACGTCATTTGCTACGACCTAGCAAGGCGCCATATTGAGTTACTGTAAGTACTATCTTCAATAATGTATTCTGAACAGATAATATTGTGAAGCATGTACCGTCAAGAGCGACGTTCATCAATAATGGATTAAAATTATCAAACTAATTACATCCGCTTTCTGAATTTTCATTCCTTGTCATGTTCCAGACCTCACGTCAGTATAGTTCTTCCCTCCTCACGCCAGCCCGCGTGAGCTAAAACGCGTGCATTTGGGCCTCCACTCGTAACACGGTGTTGGCTCTTCTGCTAACACAAAACGTACCTTCGTTAACAGTCTGCAGTGGGGTACCGCGTCGATGCATTTTGGAAATCTAGAAGTGTGGAATCTACTTGTTGCCCTTCATCCATATTTCGCAGTATATCATGTGAGAAAAGAGAAAGCTAGGTTTCGCACGAATGATACTTTCTAATGCCGTGC
Source organism: Schistocerca cancellata (assembly GCF_023864275.1). Classification (NCBI taxonomy): domain Eukaryota; kingdom Metazoa; phylum Arthropoda; class Insecta; order Orthoptera; family Acrididae; genus Schistocerca; species Schistocerca cancellata. Next base: position 466,386,385 of record NC_064631.1, on the reverse strand, counting down.
TGATTCGCGGACAACAGCCTTTCGGTCTCTAGGTATGGGATAGGAAAAACAGACCGGTTAAAACCGATTAGTAATGAATAACCATTATTTTTCGGTTTCTGTTTGGTCTCGGTTGTATCAGACTTTTTATCAGCCTAAAAAACTCGAATTGGCAACTAGCCACCGGAGCAGTACTAAAATCTCTTGTTTTCAAACAAACCTTTTTTAAACAAGAAGTAATATTTATTCGTGGAATTTGCACTGTTTCAAATATTGTGTTACTATAGAAAATGGGAAAAGCGATCAATGCTATTTTAATAACGATGCTGACAGAAATGAGCAACCAGCACATATCAAAAGAATCCGTATAGCATTGCTGATACAATAATTATCCTGTTGCTCTGTGTCATGGCTTAAGGTACGCTGTACGTGCAGTGTGCACGACTTGCCTGCGCCTGGTCTATAGGGTAACATGTCGCTGACGTCACCAGACACAGCCGCGCGGGGTAGCCTCGCGGTCTCAGAAAGCCGGCCACGGTGCGCGCGGCTCCCTGCGTTGGAGTTTCGGATCCTCCCTCGGGGATGGGTATATGTGTCGTCCTCAGCGTAAGTTAGTTTAAGTTAGATTAAGTAGTGTGTAAGCCTAGGGACCGATGACCTCAGCAATTTGGTCCCATAGGAACTTACCACTAATTTCCAATTTCACCGAGCATCCATTATATTTCAGAATGCACCAACCCTAGTCGAGAAATATTTTTGCGAAGTGGCATAGCAATGAAGTACAATGCTCATTTGCTTTAAAAAAATTGCTCTGAGCACTATGGGACTTAACTTCTAAGTTCATCAATCCCCTAGAACTTACAACTACTTAAACATAACTAACCTACGGACATCACGCACATCCATGACCGAGGCAGGATTCGAACCTGCGACCGTAGCGGTCGCGCGGTTCCAGACTGAAGCGCTTAGAACCGATCGGCCGCTCCAGCCGGCTGCTTTAAAAGATTAAAGATCTGTCTTTTATATTAAATAGTATAAGAATGAACTAATGATAATAATAAATTAAAACATTAACAAAATTCATTTGTAGTATCCAATAAAAATAAAATTAGCTGATCTGCTCCCTCTGTCTACATAATATGCCTTTATCTGCTTGGAGCCCATGAGAATGGACAAATTAACACGAAAACTAATCTTCAACCTCAGTTTTCATCCTTGAGCACCGACTATTCGTAATGCCCAAATAGCGGTATGATCCCCCATTAAAACATGATTTTTGAGCAGAGTTTGAAGATATTAGAATGAAAAGGAGAACACTGCTGAGTTTTTTTAGTATTCAACCAATTATCAAGGAGTAAGTTTTCTTTTATTTGCCTATTTAATTTAATATTTTCATTCTCTGTATCTCGAAACTGAGTGAGCCAAAACTTTTAAATCTTTGTTCTATTCTTACGTTTATTACAGGAAATAATACAAATAAAAACCGAAAATTTACCTCCGCCTGGTCTATACGGCAGTTTCTCGCTGTCGTCTTCGGACATTGGTTGTATTGGAGGATGGCACCACCGCTAGTTTGAAAATACACTCCTGGAAATTGAAATAAGAACACCGTGAATTCATTGTCCCAGGAAGGGGAAACTTTATTGACACATTCCTGGGGTCAGATACATCACATGATCACACTGACAGAACCACAGGCACATAGACACAGGCAACAGAGCATGCACAATGTCGGCACTAGTACAGTGTATATCCAACTTTCGCAGCAATGCAGGCTGCTATTCTCCCATGGAGACGATCGTAGAGATGCTGGATGTAGTCCTGTGGAACGGCTTGCCATGCCATTTCCACCTGGCGCCTCAGTTGGACCAGCGTTCGTGCTGGACGTGCAGACCGCGTGAGACGACGCTTCATCCAGTCCCAAACATGCTCAATGGGGGACAGATCCGGAGATCTTGCTGGCCAGGGTAGTTGACTTACACCTTCTAGAGCACGTTGGGTGGCACGGGATACATGCGGACGTGCATTGTCCTGTTGGAACAGCAAGTTCCCTTGCCGGTCTAGGAATGGTAGAACGATGGGTTCGATGACGGTTTGGATGTACCGTGCACTATTCAGTGTCCCCTCGACGATCACCAGTGGTGTACGGCCAGTGTAGGAGATCGCTCCCCACACCATGATGCCGGGTGTTGGCCCTGTGTGCCTCGGTCGTATGCAGTCCTGATTGTGGCGCTCACTTGCACGGCACCAAACACGCATACGACCATCATTGGCACCAAGGCAGAAGCGACTCTCATCGCTGAAGACGACACGTCTCCATTCGTCCCTCCATTCACGCCTGTCGCGACACCACTGGAGGCGGGCTGCACGATGTTGGGGCGTGAGCGGAAGACGGCCTAACGGTGTGCGGGACCGTAGCCCAGCTTCATGGAGACGGTTGCGAATGGTCCTCGCCGATACCCCAGGAGCAACAGTGTCCCTAATTTGCTGGGAAGTGGCGGTGCGGTCCCCTACGGCACTGCGTAGGATCCTACGGTCTTGGCGTGCATCCGTGCGTCGCTGCGGTCCGGTCCCAGGTCGACGGGCACGTGCACCTTCCGCCGACCACTGGCGACAACATCGATGTACTGTGGAGACCTCACGCCCCACGTGTTGAGCAATTCGGCGGTACGTCCATCCGGCCTCCCGCATGCCCACTATACGCCCTCGCTCAAAGTCCGTCAACTGCACATACGGTTCACGTCCACGCTGTCGCGGCGTGCTACCAGTGTTAAAGACTGCGATGGAGCTCCGTATGCCACGGCAAACTGGCTGACACTGACGGCGGCGGTGCACAAATGCTGCGCAGCTAGCGCCATTCGACGGCCAACACCGCGGTTCCTGGTGTGTCCGCTGTGCCGTGCGTGTGATCATTGCTTGTACAGCCCTCTCGCTGTGTCCGGAGCAAGTATGGTGGGTCTGACACACCGGTGTCAATGTGTTCTGTTTTCCATTTCCAGGAGTGTATTTCACAAAATGCGTTAACTGTGAAGTATAATACTCCATTTGCTTTAAAAGATTTGAAACTGGAGTAGCACAACGAACTTGCGACAATATATAAGGAGAAAACATTCTCATTGTTCCTTGGAAAAGAAGGTAAATTTCACTGATATACGAAATATATTATATTACGTTTATTACAGGAAATAATACAAATAAAAACCGAAAATTTACCTCCGCCTGGTCTATACGGTAGTTTCTCGCTGTCGTCTTCGGACATTGGTTGTATTGGAGGATGGCACCACCGCTAGTTTGAAAATATTTCACAAAATGCGTTAACTGTGAAGTATAATACTCCATTTGCTTTAAAAGATTTGAAACTGGAGTAGCACAACGAACTTGCGACAATATATAAGGAGAAAACATTCTCATTGTTCCTTGGAAAAGAAGGTAAATTTCATTGATATACGAAATATATTGTTGGGATGCTATATCTTGGAATAACAGCTGAACGCCTAATTTTGTAATTCTTTCAGGGTGAAATAAAAAGTGACGATACAGGAAAATCATCAACTTGTGACTTTTCACACTTGCACCGCACCCATATCCTTCACCTTCAAAAAGAATAAGACCGTTGTGTGCCACAGACTCAGCCCAAAATCGGCCGAAATCTACTCCTTCACTTTCATTAGAATTTTTCAATGTTTTTTCGATGCCTACATTTATTTGGAAATAGCAATAAAAACTGAAAAGAGTTATTTCTGAAACCAGTTATTTTGAGCGATTTCATCCTAGTTCATGTTCAAGGTAGCCTGAACGCGTGCACTAAGGTCGTGTTATTAAAAACATTTACAAAACGTCGCAGAAAAACCATTGGCCTGAACTACACAGTCCGCACACTGCAGGTCGAGCAGTCGCAGCACTCTTTGCCTATCATGACGGACCACACCACCTGCTTCCAGTACGTTGCTGTCCAGTTTCTGAAACCTGCAGCTAAGACAATTACCCCTCTTCCAAACTGACTCGATCGATGACGGTCTCAATGTTAATGAATCACTCGATACGACTTTTTGTCGATGTTTCCGTAATTCACCACTTTTCCTAGGATGCTACTTTTTATTGTATTTATTCATTATATATATTGTTTTATCCTATTTGATAGTTATGAAAATATTCGGTATACATTTTATACAAAAATTCATGCATTCTAAAAATAGTCAACCAGATATTTTTCTCCAACCCAAAATAAAACCGGCTACAAAAAGATGTCGATGTCAGTAAAAGTTATATTTTACAATAATACATGTAGCTATTTTTCTAACGTACAAAATACTTACTTTATCGGGCAACAACATCTAAACGCTGCTCCTCCAAAGCTCTGCCGCTGTAATGGTCTTGTTATAGCAGAAATTTAGGTCTTCCGCTATTATAACAAACTCCATCCGTGGGAATATGTGCAAATATTCAATTTCCTGTGCTTCTGTACATTCACACTAGTCATTTTCAGAGTAGCCCCACTTAAGCATGTTTACTTTGCATTTTGCGGCTCCTGTTCTTAATCTAGTGAGTGCTTTCCGCGTACTGTAGTTGCTTCGCTTGTGCGATTCCCTTTTGGGTGCAGGTTTGGTTTTAGCAGAGAGTCCAACCATAAGGACCTTAGGTCGGCCTTCTAACGGTACTGTGCTTTGGAGAAAGCTCTTCCTTGACTTCAGACAAGTTGAAACTGTTTGCTGGTTATACATTAAGTACCACACGCTGATATGCTGCTTTTCACTCTCTATTTCACTGGCTATTTTGCGTCTGATATTTGGTGGTGCTATAGCCGCGAGCGGGCTAATCTTGTGGATAGTTGTAGTCCTTATCCGAGCTTGTTCTCTTTCTCTAATGATCTCGATGTCGACAGGAAGTTAAACCCAATCTTCCCTCCTTGTGTCAACGTAATGTATCTCCTTCCTAGCTGAATTAGGTCATTCGAAAACCTGTAGATAAAAATTCTAATTTCCATGAGTTAATTTTAGCAGATAGTTGTGTCGATTTGGCGCTCAAACGTAAGGTTTTATTCTTTTCATTTAACATTGAGAAACATCACATGATATTGCTCACACTTCTCGTAAAGAAGGCTAGAGAAACTTCTGGAAATTCAAATCGGCCCGCAGAAATCGACTCATTGTTGAAATTCTTCTTCGCTTTCCGAACTAGGCCAGTTTCGGTATTTTACACTTTTTCTCTGCCTATCAGCGTCTCTTTCCTCTTTCAGCTTAAAGTTATTTATCTGTCATGGTAGTCTCTTTCGATCTATTCTTTGTAGATGTTCATTCCATTTCTTTTTGTTTCCGTTCAACTTGCCTTCACTCTCCAAATATTCAACGCCCTTCGAATATATTCATTTTCTGTTTTATCTGTTCCTTTACATCCAACGACTGATAAAGAAATTTCATTTCTATTCCTTATTGTTGTTTTTCATGTTTTTTGTTCAATAGGCACGATTCGCTTCCATATAATACGGTTTGCAATGCGAATGTTTCACAATATTTCAGTGATGTTTCTTTCCGTGTTTTGTGTTTTAAAGTTTTCTTAATTACACTTCCAACTCTATTCAACGTAATCTGCATATGTTCGTCATATTCGTACGATATTTTACATCCAATATAGCTGAAATATTTTATCTGTTCAGTTGCATTTTCATTAATTATTATCATAACTTTCACTAAATATTTTCCATAAAATTCCATTGACTTAGATTTACTAGAATATATTTTCGTATTATAGTGTGTCTCTATATTACTGAGTTCGTAAACTTCATTTTGTAAATCGTCTTCTCTTGAAAACATCACTGTATGGCCATCAGCATAGAGAAGTGTTTTTTAGCTTTACCGAATTCTTTATTTGTACTCTAGTGTTAATCCTAAAATTCCCTCTGCAAAATGCATCGTCAGTGTAATTACTGAACAGCGTAGGAGATACATTAAAGCCTTTTGTCACCCGGTTATCTGTTTGTATCAGTTTTGTACATGTGCGTTCTACATTTAACGTAACTTAAGTCTGTACACAGACTTTCGACAACTTATATAGCCTGTAAAGTGTAACCTCTGTGCTCCATTATTCCCATAACTTTTCTCCGACCATAATTATCGTAAGCTTTTTCAAATTCTATAAAAGCAATATGTGTGTCTTTGTTACATTCTATATAATGTTCAATAAGCTGTCACAAAATAAAAACTGCACCAGTCGTTGATCGACCCTTTCTAAAGCCGATCTGTTCTTCCACTAGCAACGTCTTGCTGTCGTTTCCCATCTTGTATTTAAAAGTGTCGCTTAAAGTTACATACGGTGTCAAATAACCTTATCCGTTTGTAGTTTACAAGCTTTTCTTTCTCCTTTCCTATGTACTGATATTACTTTCCTTTCATCCAGTTTCGTTCTAGATCTTTTTTTCCGACCGTAATAGACGTCACGTTAAACAAATATTGCGACTTCTTTTATTGTTATGTCATCTAGGTCTTTTACTTCTGTTTCTGGACCTTTTAAGAAAAACTTCCATGTTAGCATCCTGCGCTTGGTTTTTACAGTATTTTATCTACTTTTCTTTCATAATATTGTACAAACGAGCTTTATCCGTTTCATTTTAGTTCATGACTCTAAAGCCTTTTAGGGTATTTGCTGATGGTCTTGAACATCGTGTTCTATATTACTGATGTATCTGTCCCACGCTGGCTTCTGGGCTCTGTTCACTATTCCTTTTCTGTAATTCCTTTTCTCTTTATAGATTTGTTTATTTTGCAAGGTATGCTTTGAAAGATATTTTTGATGCGCAAATTTTTCTGTTCATTACTTCGGCAATTCCTGTTGACGTAATGTTTAATCCACATTTTCGGTAATATGCATCATTTTTACGCCATTTTTATTTGTTTTAAATATTTGTCCATTCTTTTCTAGTGGTGTTCCGGATAGCTAATGTTTCTAATGTTTCTTTTAAATCTATTATGATATAGACGTCTAATACTATCTTCGTGGATAAATATACTTTATAGACCTTTTCTTGCTTCTTACTCGAAAAACATTTATTCTATTTCCTTTTAGCAAATATATGAACTGGACATATTATAAGATAATGATCAGTCGCGACATCAAAACTTGTGTACGATCTTATATCTTTTTCTAGACCTTGCATTCTTTTGTTCACTGTTACACAGTCTACGCCAGGTCAGTGCCCTCTGCCGGTCCAATCATATTTGTAAATAATTTTTTTTCTAAAAACGGTACTAATTTTTTTTGAATTCCTTAAAAGTTAAAAATATCCAAGTAATTGCCCATTCTGAGAACCAGTTGTTTCTGTATACGTTCCAACAACATTACGTACTAGCTGCAGTGCCCGGCACTTCCCGGGAAGTTTAATATCTGGCACACGAAGTGGTGGGCCCTGTGCCTTGGTGATGCTCCTACTTAGAAATGATGACGTCTTCACCTGCGGCCTGTTCCTTTATAATGGTGACCTCTATTACGCTCTGCAACAGGTTCTTCACGCCCAGCGTTGTTTCGTTGTACAGCGAAGACCGGTCAATGCTGCGCAATAATATTGCTGCTGTAAGTTACTCCCACGACAGGAATTACAATCAGTTTACGACGATATATTTCGTTTGTTAGGCTTTTAATTTTTCATTGTTATTCTTCATTGTTTCGTTTTAATGTAGAAATTTAAAGTAAATCGGCCGAGAAGTGGAATATATGTCGGTCAAGTACTTTTCGAGATGTTTGATAAAACTTTTATCCTTTACATATGTCAGATATACATGTATTTACATATCGTGCATATTAAAAAAAGTATCTAACCTAAGGCTGCTTAAATGATCATTGGGGGGATTCTGTAGAAATTCTAAGTAAATCGACAATGAATTTCAGAGGTTTTTCAAAAATGGCTCTGAGCACTATGGGACTTAACTTCTGAGGTCGTCAGTCTCCTAGAACTTAGAACTACTTAAACCTAGCTAACCTAAGGACAGCACATACCGGGTGATCAAAAAGTTAGTATAAATTTGAAAACTTAATAAACCACGGAATAATGTAGATAGAAAGGTAAAAATTGACACACATTCTTGGAATAACATTGGATTTTATCAGAACAATAAAAAACATAAAAACGAAGTTCACAAAAGGTCCGACAGATGGCACTGGACAGCAAAACATGAGTGACTGCGCATGACAATCGTGTATAAAAGGAGCTGTAATGAGAGAGAGAATCAGATGCGCCAGCAATCGCAGCATGTTGACGTTACTTGAAAAGGCGCTTTTAGTGAAGCTGTATTATCAGAATGGGGAATGTGCTAGTTCAGTGTTACGATCCTATCGCCATAGGAAGGGGATTCGAACGGGTAAAGGTCCGTTGACAAATGCAGCTGTGGCTAGAATGATTTCGAAGTTTGAAGCCACGGGTTGTTTAGACGCTAGACCCCGTATTGGTCGATCGAGCACAAGGCATAATGCTGCTGAGACAGTTCAGGAAGAAATGGAGACTGTAGCGGGTTCGTCTATGCATGGGGAAGTCAGCGCTCGTGCAGTCGCACGTCGCACCGGCGTTCCACGTTCCATACACTACTGTTTGGTTGGCACTTAGGCGTACCCTCCGATGCTATCCGTATAAAATCCATCGGCATCATGAACTGTTACCTGGCGATTTAGTGAAGCGGAGGGTATTTGCGGTGTGGGCGTTTCAAAAGATGGCGGAAGATGACGATTGGTTGAGTAAAGTGTTGTGGACCGACGAAGCTTATTTCACGCTCCGAGGGTCTGTCAACGCCCACAACTGCAGAATTTGGGCTACCAAAAATCCTAGAACTGTCGTGGAAACTACATTGCACGACGAGAAAGTCACGGTATGGGTTGGATTTACCACATCTACCTTTATCGGGCCTTTTTTCTTCGAGGAAATGCGTGATTCTGGTTTTGTAACTGCTACCGTGACGTGTGAGAGGTACGCCGATATGTGACAGAATCGCATCATCCCCAGCCTGGCTGATAAACACCTGCTGGAACGTATGATGTTTATGCAGGATGGCGCTCCACCCCATATTGCTAAACGCGTGAAAGATCTCTTGCGCGCGTTGATTGGTGATGATCGTGTGCTCAGCCGCCACTTTCGTCATGCTTGGCCTCCCAAGTCGCAAGTGTATCCTGATTGACCGACACCTCTAGGGATGCTGAAAGACAACATCCGACGCCAGTGCCTCACCATAACTCCGGACATGCTTCAGAGTGCTGTTCACAACATTATTCCTCGACTACAGCTATTGTTGAGGATAGATGTTGGAGATATTGAGCATTTCCTGTAAAGAACATCATCTTTGCTTTGTCTTACTTTGTTATGCTAATTATTGCTATTCTGATCAGATGAAGCGCCATCTGTGGGACATTTTTTGAACGTTTGTATTTTTTTGGTTCTAATAAAACCCCATGTCATTCCAATCATGTGTGTGAATTTGTATCTCTCTATCTACATTATTCCGTGATTTATTCAGTTTTCAAATTTATACTAACTTTTTGATCAATATAAACCTACGGCTGCTTAAATTATCATTGGGGGTTGTGTAGAAATTCTAAGTAAATCGACAAAGAACTTTTACAGCTTTATAGTTTCAACCTTACCCCTTTATACATTATGTAAATAGATGTTTCAGACGTATTAGAAATCTAATGTAGACAGTGGTCTTCTTCTTGTGTTGAAGGTAAAGTGTTCAAAATTACATCAGTTGACGAAGTTAAAGAATTTATTTCTATGAAAACGCCGGTGGGTTGCGTCACTACATCAGCCACAACTTGAGGTTAAGCATTACAGCGTCGGAGCAGAGCGGCTAACAAGGCAGTAGGTAGGCGTACGGTAGTCCTAAGCTTGTCGTAAGCTTGTGAGCCGCTGAAGGTAACAGGGAGGCGGGTACGAGCAGCGTCCGGGGGCTGGGAGCGAGCAGCTGACGCGGGATTAACATTGCGAGCCGGTGGTATTAGCCGGGCCTCGAACCGAGGGACTGACAGATACATAGTGGGCGTCATCCCACATCTGCCGGCTCCCACTGCGGGCTGCGCGTGCGCGCCGGGGGGCGGCTAATTCAGGCGCGCCGCTATCGATGGACAGAGAATAATGTAATCAATGGCCGCATCACCCTCGTCGAGGGACTCGGGCATAAAGATGCGGCATAATAGTTTCTGGCAATTGGCTGCAGCGGGGAGGGCAGGGCGGTGCGCCATTGGCCGGGCGCGCATTCGGCTCCCCGGCGGCGGCGCTCCTGTTTGTTGCCGGGCGGGTTTACCGTCGGCGGGGAATTATCCCGGCACAGAGCGGCACAAAGCGGCGACCCCCGCGACGGCTGCGTTTACGGCCGCAATCTGCCGCCGCTGACGATTCGACGCGGCCCGCCGGGGGCAGCTGCGGCCGACAGCCGCGCCACACCCTCGGCCCGCGCGTCCATCCTCCACAACACACCACGTACTACCAGCCACCGCCTTTTAGCCGAGGCGTTAAAGCCAAGGGGCCTCACACTCTTCAAGTAGCTGTCTATTACTGAAATTATTATCACCATTACCAGTAACACTACGTGAGGAGCGTAAAGCCGTCGGCACACGGACCGCGCTGTTGAACGTTAACGTTGAGCGTGCCAAGTTCAACGTGCTGCTGAACGCTCAGGAACGATGCGACTTGTGCATACGGTACGTGGGCCCCAACGTGGTATACGCGATCGCAGCGCACCCCAGCGGAAGTTGAGGGGCGTTTCTATTTCGTAAATCGCACTGTTTACTCAACGGGCGCAAGTAAAATTCCCACATTAGCTCTATTAAAACGCACGTTTCCTCCATCGTCCACGAAAAGGAAAGTACCATGTCCAATCAATAAGGACACAGGCTTGTAAAACTTCCATTACAAACAGTGCGTTACAGTCGACTAAATTTCGGGCATACAGCCGCGCAAATAAAATTACCTCCACTGATATTACGGCCGCATATCGTCCGGCCATCCTCAGAGTGAGTCACAAGCTCACTCTGAGGATGGCCGGGCGATACGCTGCCGAAATATCAGTGGAGGTAATTTTATTTGCGCGGATGTATGCCCGAAATTTAGCCGATTATACATTACGCCGCGAGAAGTTGAAAATGCACAGAGCGTTACAAATTTGGAATACTTCTGCGCAGAAGATAAACATTTTTTCATCATTCCCACATTTTAGTAAAACCACAAGGTCAGTCTTACTTGATCACTGGTCCTACCCAGTAGCAGAATCTTTGCAACATGTGAATAACGAAAGCGTAAAAGAAAAAGGAGCAAAATATCTTTATACAAGTAGCGCAAGCTGTCCTGTAGATTAAGCCAATCGAACAAAGCCACCCTTCAAAAAAAAGGTGAACTTATATTTACATAACATCAGATATTATAGTATATACTCATATTAAACTAATAATAAAGTATCAGAACCTAATAAAAACGCGAATGTTACGAAAAAATATTTGGAAGTGTCAAGACTCAAACCACCGCCCCCAGCAAACATCTCATTTCAAGACAGTGACGCTAAACCGACATCAGACCTTTCTTATCTAATCATATTATGTTACCCGTTGCTGAAAACCTTAATCATAGATATGTTACTAATTGAAATTTAATTATAACAAACTGTACCAAGACAATGTGTTTTGGTTGGATCTTCAGTGTGTCACTGCCTTCAAATAGTCTACTCTCATAATACGCAAGTTACAATAATTCTTTAGCCACGAATATGATGTTTCTCATTATTTTATTGGAATGAATCACACAATTAACAACGGTTTTTCCACTGATTCTCAATTTGCTGGTGTTCAGACACGGCACATATACATATAGGCTTGAAATGAATGCCAATATGACGCCTCACAACTCTGTACTGAAGGGAGACTGCGTGCGTGTGACGTAGGTGGCGTTGTGCCATCTCATTGGTCAACGCTCAGACGCACGCTCAGAATATCTGACATGCCAGATATTGCTCTGCACGTTCGGAAAGACTCCCGAGCGTGCTATTCCACGCTATGACGTCAGGAACTCGGCATACTCAACGCTCAACGTTCGGATTCACGGTCCGTGTGCCGACGGCTTAAGTGTTTCTCAGCACTGTTTCATATGAAACTGATGGTGTAACTGATGATGATAAACAGAAGGCCGAAATTCTAAACCTAGCTTTCAAAAACTCGTTTGCGATAGAGGACTGCAGCACCATTCCCCCTTTCAATTATCGAACAAACGAAGGGATGGCTAACATAGTGTTTAGTGTATCCGGGACTGTAAAACAGTTAAGATCCTTAGACGCCAGAAAGGCATCTGGCCCAGACGGTATCCCCGTAAGATTTTATGTTGACTATGCTACACATATAGCACCATTCTTATCCGTCATCTATCAGAGATCATCGGAACGCCGGAAAGTTCCACGGGACTGGAAGAATGCCCAGATCATAGCAATCTATCAAAAGGGTAGAAAATCAGATGCACATAATTACCGGCCAATTTCACTGACATCGATTTGTTGTAGAATCATGGAACATATTTTGCGTGCAGACATAATGACCTTTCTAGACTCTGAGAAGCTCATCTGCAGAAACCAGCACGGTTTTAGGAAACAGTGGTCATGCGAGACACAGCTGGCCCTCTTTGTGCATGATATACAACAGGCCCTAGATACCGGCTCCCAGGTTGAGGCTATATTTTTCGACTTTCGAAAGGTGTTCGACTCAGTTCCGCACTGTCGCTTGCTACAAAAAGTGCGAGCTTACGGTCTATCCAATGACATATGCGGTTGGACAGAAAGTTTTCTAACAGACAGGGAGCAGTATGTCGTCCTGAACTGGGTAACTTCGACAGAAACAAGAGTAACTTTAGGTGTGCCCCAAGGCAGCATAATAGGTCCTCTGCTTTTTACGATTTACATAAACGATCTGGTTGACGGTATTGACAGTGGCCTTAGACTGTTTGCCGATGATGCTGTAGTCTACAGGAAAGTAATATCACACGAAAGTTGTGAACAAATCAATGAGGATGTGCAGAAAATAAATGCGTGGTGTAATGACTGGCAGTTATCTCTCAATATTAGTAAGTGTAACCTACTGCGTATAACAAGGCGAGAATCCCCATTAATGTACGAGTACAAAATAAATGATCAGTCTTTGGAAGCGGTAACATCAGTCAAGTATCTGGGTGTGACTATTCGAAATGATCTCAAATGGAATGATCAGATTACACAAGCAACGGGTAAGGCGAACTCTAGATTGCGGTTTATTGGTAGAATCCTGAAGCGATGCAGTTCTTCAACAAAGGAAATAACTTACAATACGTTAGTTCGTCCAGTCTTAGAGTATTGTTCGTCTGTATGGGACCATTACCAGTTGGGTCTGATTCAAGAGATTGAGAAGGTCCAAGGAAGAGCGACAAGATTCGTGAGTGGTACATTTTGCCATCGCGAGAGCGTTGCAAATACTCATAGAAAGTTTGAAGTGTTACACACTTGCAGATAGACGACGCGCTAAACAGAAGGGGCTGCTCAGTAAATTCCGAAATCCAATCTTCGCGAAGGATGTAGAGCATATATTATTATCACCAACTTCCAAATCGCGTAATGATCATCATTCAAAGATAAGGGAAATAAGAGCTCTTACTGAGGCGTTCAGACAGTCGTTTTTCCCTCGCGCGATCCGCGAGTTGAACATGGGGAGAGGGGGGGGAATATGGCTTTGGCACGAATTGTGCCCTCCCCCACACACCCCTTGGTGGCTAGCGGATTATATATGTAGATGTAGATATAGAAACAAAATACTGTTATTAGTTTCTTGCGTTACTCTTATTGAAATAGGGCGTTTCAGAGAAAAACCTACGTCTTCTGATGTGTTCCTGTTTAGCACGTTAGAATTGAGTAAACTTCATTCCTTACTACATTTACATCCATATTTTGTGAATTGGCGTGAAGTCATGGAGAGAGATTACTATACTCCAAGAAAAGAGGACACACCAGGAAGGGACTATCCAAACGGGACGGAAATCGGAGAATGTGATGTACACGAACAGAAAAATAAATGATTCGAATTTCAGAAAAAAAGGGGTCATTTGTTCAAGAGAAGAGGCTTCACAAAATGGGGCAAGTCAATAGTGCGTTGCTCCACCTCTGGCTCTTGTGCGGGTGCTCGGCGGCATCAGCTGTCCGGGCTCCTATTGCGTGGTACCCCACATTCTCTCACAACAAAAACATACTCCGTGAGGAATAGCCTGCGTGCTATTCTGTCTATCGATTCTACACCTTAAACTAAATTTTTCCGAGCCTTGGATCGCTGGCCCCCCGCTTTCCATCTCCATACCAGGCTTCCTCGATACCTTGAATGACGTTGGTACACTTCTAATGCTTGACACCAAATCGGCACTCACTCAGTTTCGTTCGCTGTTTTAGATTCATTGTTCATTTGCATTTGTAAATATTGTAAGTTCTCTAATTGTGGGTGGTTCGAAAATTGTTCAAATGGCTCTGAGCACTATGCGACTTAACTTCTGAGGTAATCAGTCGCCTAGAACTTAAAACTAATTAAAGCTAACTAACCTAAGGACATCACACACATCCATTCCCAAGGCAGGATTCGAACCTGCGACCGTAGCGGTCGCTCGGCTCCAGACTGTAGCGCCTAGAACCGTCGGCCACTCCGGCCGGTCAATTGTGGGTAGAAATTAGTCACCACACTTTACATTAGATATATTCGTACACATGTGCTGAATAGATTCGTGTCATAAATATAAGATAATAAAATTTCTTTTAAGAGTTAATTAATCTCGTTACATACACATTGTATACTGTGAGTTCAGTTTTCGTTAGTGAGATACGGGCTACACAAAGTGACGACATATTGTACTCATTGTTTCCTTACAAAAAAATTTGGGAACAATTTTTGTTTCAACATTTTCAGCGTCTTCTTTCACATTGAGTGGACCCACGGACAGACGAGAGGTGAGGTCAGTGCTTGTCGGATATTACTGAGTTCAGTGACAGAATCCATGCGTAGTTACGCGGCTGGCACCGTACAAGACATTTCAAACCAACCGCGTTGTCACTCGCGCAGACTTCAGGTGTGCCGGCCGCGGTGGCCGTGCGGTTATAGGCGCTGCAGTCCGAAACCGCGGGACTGCTACGGTCGCAGGTTCGAATCCTGCTTCGAGCATGGATGTGTGTGATGTCCTTAGGTTAGTTAGGTTTAAGTAGTTCTAAGTTCTAGGGGACTGATGACCTAAGATGTTAAGTCTCATAGTGCTCAGAGCCATTTTTTAGACTTCAGGTGTTAGGTTTCATGGAACAATAGCACAACAGAATCAAAAATGCCTTTACGCAGTTCATATTAGTTGAGCTGAAAATGAAAGTTCTTACTACAAACAAACAAAAATTTTCTTTAGAAGTGGACACAAATCGTATGAAAAGTAGGCATAGAGTTGTGAGATCCGTGCGTTATCATGAGACATCGTTTTGTTAGTTCTTTAAGTATTCTGCATCAGAACACGAGTTTCATTAGATTCACACATCACTGATGGTCATGGCACTCACATAAAGTATCCTCTTTAAACGAAGTTCCGTATCTGTGTTGATCGTAGTATTTGAATATTTTTAATGACATTGCGGACTCGACACTCAGCATCTATAACCAAACTTGTCTTGTGTCATTGAGGTTATTGTTGGGCCCACGCTTATGCAGCGTCATGCGGCGAAACTGCGTAGTAGCTACTGTGTCCGTGTGCCTGAGTGTATGGAATGCCTCGCTGATCTGAGCAAGGACTTCCCTCATCAGCAACTCGAACCACAAACAACCATCTGCTCATGGGACTGAACCTACATAAGTGAGATTTCAACCTTTTTCGAACTGTCTGCGTTTGGAGAAATTGTCCGGTTGAACCATGCAACACATGTCAGGCACAAGATTCCACTCACACGTTATGCTGTCTGCAAGTGTCCTAATATTAGTCACAAATGTTTATTTGCTACTGGGAACTCGCACCGATTTCACAATAGCTTTAACACAGGTTTCCATTTTACAGTTCTGTCATTTATGCTGCACAGATATAGTCGAATTTTATGCTAGCAGGGATAGTTTTTCTTAACAGAACGCAAAAATCTTTTCATCTCATATACACAAAGAGTATAATTTTTACATTTCTCTACACATTCCTTTACAGAAAGTGGCATCTTCTGAAATTGAACGATTGAATATATAAATATGTACCTTAAACGTATTTTGTGTCAGTTTTTCAATTGTATTTTGTTAAGAGCACAAATGCTGGAGCCGCAGCAGCTGCTTCTTCTTTTCCTTTCTCGGGGCTCCTCTTGACTGCACGTTAGCCAGAAGGTCGTTTCATTATTTGTTGTATATTTTATGATAATTATAAATTTAATGAGGTAAAATTGGTAATTACCTATTGCTTCAAACATTTCCTTCTCCAAAGTTATTTTCTAAATAATTTTACAGCAAATGTCGTCCGAGAATGTGAATCACGTGGGTCCTCTTAATACAGTGATACCATTGATCAACCTTCATTTTAGCAGCTTTAGCTGAATATAGCAAAATCGGTGCTGCAAAGCAAAGCGATATGAAGTGAATGAGAATGTAAGAACTGTGGAAGGGAAGGCGAATGGTCGACTTCGATTTAGTAGGAAAATTTTAGCAAACAGTGGTTCAACTGTAAAGGAGACCGCATATCCGACGCTGGCGCGACCTGTCTTTGAGGACTGCTTGCGTGTTTGCGATCCATGCCAGGTCGGGTTGAGGGAAGACATAGAAGCAATTCAGAGGCTGGTTACTACACTCCTGGAAATGGAAAACAGAACACATTGACACCGGTGTGTCAGACCCACCGTACTTGCTCCGGACACTGCGAGAGGGCTGTACAAGCAATGATCACACGCACGGCACAGCGGACACACCAGGAACCGCGGTGTTGGCCGTCGAATGGCGCTAGCTGCGCAGCATTTGTGCACCGCCGCCGTCAGTGTCAGCCAGTTTGCCGTGGCATACGGAGCTCCATCGCAGTCTTTAACACTGGTAGCATGCCGCGACAGCGTGGACGTGAACCGTATGTGCAGTTGACGGACTTTGAGCGAGGGCGTATAGTGGGCATGCGGGAGGCCGGGTGGACGTACCGCCGAATTGCTCAACACGTGGGGCGTGAGGTCTCCACAGTACATCGATGTTGTCGCCAGTGGTCGGCGGAAGGTGCACGTGCCCGTCGACCTGGGACCGGACCGCAGCGACGCACGGATGCACGCCAAGACCGTAGGATCCTACGCAGTGCCGTAGGGGACCGCACCGCCACTTCCCAGCAAATTAGGGACACTGTTGCTCCTGGGGTATCGGCGAGGACCATTCGCAACCGTCTCCATGAAGCTGGGCTACGGTCCCGCACACCGTTAGGCCGTCTTCCGCTCACGCCCCAACATCGTGCAGCCCGCCTCCAGTGGTGTCGCGACAGGCGTGAATGGAGGGACGAATGGAGACGTGTCGTCTTCAGCGATGAGAGTCGCTTCTGCCTTGGTGCCAATGATGGTCGTATGCGTGTTTGGCGCCGTGCAGGTGAGCGCCACAATCAGGACTGCATACGACCGAGGCACACAGGGCCAACACCCGGCATCATGGTGTGGGGAGCGATCTCCTACACTGGCCGTACACCACTGGTGATCGTCGAGGGGACACTGAATAGTGCACGGTACATCCAAACCGTCATCGAACCCATCGTTCTACCATTCCTAGACCGGCAAGGGAACTTGCTGTTCCAACAGGACAATGCACGTCCGCATGTATCCCGTGCCACCCAACGTGCTCTAGAAGGTGTAAGTCAACTACCCTGGCCAGCAAGATCTCCGGATCTGTCCCCCATTGAGCATGTTTGGGACTGGATGAAGCGTCGTCTCACGCGGTCTGCACGTCCAGCACGAACGCTGGTCCAACTGAGGCGCCAGGTGGAAATGGCATGGCAAGCCGTTCCATAGGACTACATCCAGCATCTCTACGATCGTCTCCATGGGAGAATAGCAGCCTGCATTGCTGCGAAAGGTGGATATACTCTGTACTAGTGCCGACATTGTGCATGCTCTGTTGCCTGTGTCTATGTGCCTGTGGTTCTGTCAGTGTGATCATGTGATGTATCTGACCCCAGGAATGTGTCAATAAAGTTTCCCCTTCCTGGGACAATGAGTTCACGGTGTTCTTATTTCAATTTCCAGGAGTGTAGATTTGTTACCGGTTGGTTCGAATAATATGTTTGTTTTACGGAGATGCTCCGGGAGCTCAAATGGAAATCTCTCCACAGAAGGCGACATTCATATCGAGAAACACTAATGAAAAAAATTGGAGAACCGGCATTCCAAGCTGACTGCCGAACGGTTCCACTGCCGCCAGCATACATTGCCCGTAAGGACCAAAAAGATAAGATACGAGAAATTAGGGCTCATACTGTGGCATATAGACACTCGTTTTTCACACTTTCTGTTTGCAAGTGGGCCAAGAAAGGAAACGACAAGCAGTTTACAAGGTACCCTCCGCCAGGCAACCTACGGTGGGTTGCGGATTATCTATGTAGATGTAGATGTAGAACCTGCTTCACTTTAGATTGTCATTACAAAGTCTGACATTATTTCGAACCGTCATTTTTCTATAAAGCCAATACTGGCATTGAAATCCTTAATTATATATTGCACGGTTACTCATCACCTTAATAACAACGGACCGATAACCACCGCTCACGACCATTTTCTGCTCTCCCCATCAGTCAAGTGTAATATGCCGTTTCTCAGTTTATTTTCTTTACTCATTACCTACAACATTCAGAACTGTATAACAGGAAGGGTAGATTAAAAACGCAGTGACCGCGACTGGATATGTAATTATCGTCTCTTACATTTCGGTTTCGTATGTTTCATGTTCATCGCGTTCATGGTGATCTACCATTATAAAAGATGAACCAAAAAATAAAAGAGCGGAAAAGGAAATTAAAGTTACAAAAGAGGAAACTAATTGGAAATTAAATGAATTGGAATCCTATTGAAGTCATCAATGTATCACTATTTCAGGTAAGGATAGTAAGTCATTGTTTTCTTATTTTCATAGTGCCCACAGTATTTGTCATTAAAATATTCGTCCGTTAATACTTAACAACAAAATTTTCTTTGTAAATTTTCATTATTATAGTTTATATCCAATAATTATGCTCCACAAGATGCTGCTCTGGCAACGCTTTGTCCGGTAATGGAGATCATATTGTAGTTTATTCAAAATTTTTGGAAAAGTATTTTTGGCTTAATGTTATGGAGAAAATAGGAACGAACACAGAAATGGCTACGGAAGAAAATGGTAGCATGGCGTTTATTCCAAAAGAAAACGAACTCTCTAACGCAGAAGTTGTGAATTTACGTAATACAGACCACAATATTGGACATCCTGGAAGCGAAACTAATGTTTCTACAGAAAAGCTTTTCTTTGGCGCTGATGTTGACGAAGAAAGTTCTTTACATAATGTAACGATTCAACATGATCAAGCTTCACGTGAAGTAAGTGTGCGAACGAGCAGTATTTCACGTAAAACGAATGTACAAATAAGCGGTCAACCAACTGATACGAATACGTTCTTACTACGAAGTCTTCAAGTAACGGAAATAACGTAAACTTTCTTGGAACCGAAAACTTCAACCACCAAGCAACGCAACAGGAAATAATGTCAAACAAATTACAAAATCAATCCAAAGAATTACAACTTTAAAAAGCAATCTAGTGACTTGAGAAATTTACTGCTAATTTCAGTACATTGTCATTACAGTATAATGCTTTAATGGACGATGATTCACAGTGAAATAAGGCATATCGTGGTCCTCCAGAAGCGGTAAAGACTATGTCTCAAGACCACCAGAAATTAGACGAACTACAGTAAAAGTTGAAAATAAAGTAAATACTTCTGCACATTGTTGAAGATTTTTCGCAGTGACTTTCAGAAAAAGATACAGAAATTAATAATAAACTAAACCCTGAATTAGAGCGTGTTGTCAATGAGTCTGTCACCACCGAGATAGTTCCGACGAATTTCTGAAATCTGAATTAGCTCTTACAAAAGTCACTGACTTGCCAGAATGGCGTGACCAAATAAACGATCGTATAACATATGGTAACGAAACAAATTTAATTGAATTATCGCCAAATCATTTATCGGACGAAGTAATGACTACACTGTCACTATTTTCTATCTTGCTAGAAGAAAGTTTGCTCTGGCGCAGACAATTCTACTTTACGTACCAGAAATAAGAGAAATAAGAGACGATTGATATAGTGGAAAGTGACTGAATTATCTCATTTACCATGTTGTAGACCATTACTAGCACCTAATAGGCAAGTACATTTAGTCCTTGAAATTTCTTAAGATTGACTGAAAAACTTTCAAGCAGCGCGCTATTATCTAGCCTTGTTCTAAGATGTTCATACTAGTAAAAGAATCTAGAAAACACATAACTTTTGCAAATGCTGGCAGACGTTATCAGTTTTGCTGTTTACTGTTTGGATTCGAGTTCTGGTGTGTTTCTTACAGCACTACACTCAGTTCTAGGGCCCGACATTCAACATAAAGTAACATTACATGTCGATGATATCATGTCTGATACTGCTACAAGATAGGAACACCTTGACTTACTGATGTAAATTTCCACAAGCTTGGGTGACAATTAATTTACAGAAACTGAAATTTGGTGGACAGAAAACTAAATTTTTAGGTCATATCATATTTCGTTCAGGAGGAAACCTGATCCTGTTGAAAGAAGTGCATTGAAATATTTTCCAACTCTGAAAACAAAGCTCCATTTACAAGTATTTCTTGGTCTCTGTTAATGTTTTCGCTGTTTTGTTCCCTGGCACGTGCCAGGGAGTTTGTTAAAGAATAATGCAACATGATTTTGATCAAACAAATGTCAGACGGATTTCGATGTAATAAACAATGCTTTGTCAAATTCTGAAGTCCAGTGTCATCCCAACATGAATTCAGACTTTTGCGTTACCAAGGACACATATTTTTCCGGAATTTCTGCTGGTGGAAATTAGCTACGGAGTTGGAAGCTCTAGCCATAATATGGGTGTTCAAGAAATTCAGCTATCACGTTTGTGGAAAGCACATTACGGTTATTTATGATCATCAGGCCCTGAGTTTCTTGTTGACCTTTAAGTTACCTCATCTCAGAACTGCGAGATGCACAGCTTTCCGTGAAGAATGCAGTTTGCAGGTAATGCACGTAAAAGCTCAGGACAATGCTGAAGCTGACGCTTTGTCACTTCTAATGCAATCGCTGACTGATCTTTCGGATTGATTAGAGCAGATAATTGATGACCAGATTCTATTCATGGAAGACACACATTACAGACAATGCTATTTACATATATCCGGAAATGTGGCTGCATTGCAAGATGTAGATCTGAAATGGAATGACGCAGAATGTCTCCTTACACAAAACCCGTGTGAGAAAATCCTACTGCGCTACAAAACTCAAAACAACGTATTATTCTACAGGCATAATGTTTATGATGTGATGTTCGAAGAGACACTTAAGTTTGGTAGAAACGTTATATTTGTGGTTACTGCGGTAGCACTAATCGTTTAAGAAAACTTAATTTATATGCCAGCCGGTGTTTCCGAGCGGTTCTAGGCGCTGCAGTCTGGAACCGTGCGACCGCTATGGTCGCAGGTTCGAATCCTGCCTCGGGCATGGATGTGTGTGATGTCCTTAGGTTAGTCAGGTTTAAGTCGTTCTAAGTTCTAGGGGGCTGATGACCTCAGATGTTAAGTCCCAAAGTGCTCAGAGCCATTTGAACCATTTTTTAAAAAATTATATCGTTTTTTCCAAGTATGCGAAGGTACGGTGATTAACTAATGAAACTTGTTTGCTATGTCAGAAAGCAAAACCCACTAACAAATGTTGCTACACAAATTTACTCTCTATATTACCAACACCACCATTAAAAAAGTCATATCTGTGGGTGTTGGTGGGCTAGTGGGCCTTTCTCCTCTACAAGTGCTGATGTTAAGTACTTAGTACCGCTATATGAACTTTTATCATGCTATGCTACCAAGTCGACAACAGCGTTGCCATCTTTAGAAGGGGTCTCGAACATAACATACCGACAGTTGGGTAGCCTGTCGCATTTTTAACAGATAATAACTTTACACGCAAGAAAAACATGGTTCAAATGGCTCTGAGCACTATGGGACTTAACTTCTGAGGTCATCAGTCCCCTAGAACTTAGAACTACTTAAACCTAACTAACCTGAGGACAAGACACACATCCATGCCCGAGGCAGGATTCGAACCTGCGACCATAGCGGTCGCACGGTTCCAGACTGTAGCGCCTAGAACCGCTGGGCCACCCCGGCCGGCTACATGCAAAAATTGGGAAGATTTTTTTACTGGACAGTAGCATTATGGACATTCTGATATCCTGGTACCATCTGCAAAGTAGGCCATTGAAAGGCTTTTTCTGAGAATTTTACAGATTTATAGGGACTTACGCAAATATGCAAGGCACATGTTTGATATAATTTATTTAACCACTTGAACATACTGTAAATAACTTGCCGATTTACACAACACCATATACCACCAGAACCGCTGAACACCTACCATGCCTGCCTAAAGAAGAACCTACACTGGACGAAAAGGTAAGAAACACAGTGCACTCCCCGACCATGCCATAATCAGGAAAAACACATATGACATAAGGTTAGGGCGTGCACAGAAGTAGTTGGTTGGAGAAAAGTATTGCTCCAGTCACATCAAAAATCTTCTGCACTACAGAAAATAACTAGCAAATGGCAGCTACTACATACAGGTTCAGATAAAATTATGATACCGCATCCAAGCAGTTATCTTTTGTCCTTTCCTGAATCCAACACAATCAAAGTACGTTAGAGCCACCAGACTGAATAAAAAGTACCTGCATCAGTAATAGTATCGAAAAAATATGTAAGAAAATATGTAGGTTTTCGCTAGTGATTAATGAGTAAAAAAATGTATGCTACTACATATCTGTAAGTATGAATAGAAAGTGGAAATCCAAAGTTTTTATGCTGTGCATTCTGAACTGCAAAGAATTTATAAGGAAAGTAATGGAATGTTAGTTTACTGTTAAATAGTCTTTCAATAATGTATCAATTTATTGTTGCCGCGTGGGGTACTCGCGTGGTGTTGGGTGGCTTTCCACGGTTCGCGCGGCTCCCACCGTCGGAGGTTCGAGTCCTCCCACGGGCATGGGTGTGTATGTTGTCGTTAGCGTTAAAGTTAGATTAAGTAGTGTGTAGGCCCAGGGACCGATGGCCTCAGCAGTTTGGTCACACAGGAACTTACCACAAATTTGTAAAAATTTATTGTTACGGAAGGCATCACATACTGCCCAGTCTATCGAAAATTAAGTGTTCGAATGAAATCTTGTGTAGTGAATCATATCTAAAAGGAAAACAATTTCTTTGGAACACGATTTATTGTGTATGCAGTATGCCACTGAGTGACATGACTAGACACCTAGGAGGAAGGAACACTACGGTGACAAAGTAAGAATTTGTCTATAGGTAGACTCTTGCTTTTCTTTTGAAGAAAGTTAAAGAAGTAATTTTGATTTTTTTAATAAGCGTTCCTTGTCAGACGATAACCAATTGAAACGAGTATGCGTAGATATTAACCTTTAAATTCTATTGCGGAAGTAAATGGTCATTAAACAGTAATACTGAAGGGATGAAACTAATATGAACTCTCAAGAAGAGCACTGAACGTAAAATGTAAATATATCTGCTGGATTGTTGTTAATGATGGACGAATATTTTAATGGGAAGTCCTTTGACTGAGTCTTCGTTCATTTTCAGTTTATCTGGCGATTTTAGCACGTAGACATACTTTTGGTCTGCCGTGTCCAGATGGTTATGACTTCGTGGGTTAGGCAACGCTTCTTGTCCAAGCTTTAAATAATGTTGAACACGTATAATAAATGCAAAGATGAATATACAAAACTAATATACAAAGTCTGATAAAAAATATTTCATTTCATTACAAATATCGGGATTCGCAGGGTCAAGCACGAAATGTGACACGGTAATATAAGCAATAAAAACTCTACAGTGAGAACTCTAAGCTGAAACTACTGTGAAGTAATTGCGTGTTTCTTAAAGAACAATTACACGTTTGTCAACGACATAAGGAATTTGCTGGAAGAATACCGTCCAGGTTCAGTCGTGTGACTGGCATATGTTGCTTTTTGCAACCAGACCGTTTCGCCGACGGATGCTTTGAGCAATTCGTAAATTTCACTTACGTGGGTTTAGTCCCGGGAGCACTTGAAGAAGATTTGTAATGCACTCCAGATGCACATGCATTTACGCGAACATATTGGTAACTATGCGGTAGCACTGATTGACTGTTTACCGCGCCCTTGGGAGTGATCTCGGCAACAATTCCCAGTCTCATGCAATATACACTTGATTGTCGCAGCAGTATCTCGCGTACCTGGCAGCGTTGCAGACATTCAAACAACATGAGCAAAAGAAAGATAAAATAAAGGTTTAACATGGACATACAGCGTGTCTTTTGTAAATACTCGTAGCGTGCGTGACGAACCTTACACTCATTGTGATGTGCAAATAAACATAAAATACAAGTCCCATAAAAATATTTGAACGGATCTCTTATAAATACGCCTTTCTAGAATGGAAATTTTGTATGTGTGTATTTAAAACTTTTATTTCAGCACAGCCATTATGTGTTCTGCAAGACGTCACTGATTCTGCAGTACAACTGTTACATGAAACCGGGTCACTGAGGAACAACAGGTACCGACAGTGAGTGACAGCGTGGGTGATTCGTGACATCTTGTGTCAGTACAACAAGAAACTGATCGTCTGGATCCCCTCCTTGTGACTCGTACTATCCGTCAACCTCTGCCGTCTCCTGTCACCTGTCCTCCGTGGCTGTATGTTGTATTCTTCAAAATAACAAAATGGTAATACTGACACTGGGTCAAAGACAATATTTCAGATCGTTATTTGTGAAACGTGACCGTTTAAGCTAATGTCTGATTATGTTATAAGATGAAAGTAAGTTCAATTCTAGTTTCCTAGTGTCGTTGGCTTAAACTTCAACAATAAAAATGGAGATGACAGACTCCCTAGACTGAAGAAAAGGAAGCACATTAATGTACATTTATCCATATCTTAATTGTATTAACAGAAATAGTATCTTTGTATGAGAGCTCTTCATTTTTATTGCAAATTAGGTTTCTATGCCAAAAAATACGTACCGTTTAGCAAACCATTGTTTAGCGTCCGTGGTAGATGACGGTGTAATGAACAAACATCGAGTGTGCCTGTTTCTCCAATTAAGAACCGACGCCTTACTCTACTTTTCATTTACGATGTAAACGTAAACGTGTCCCCTAAAGGGTTGATTATGGTGAGTCTCCAAACTGTTGGAATGCTTGATTTCGGTGGCGGCATTCGAACCCCGCCTTCAGGGCGACAGATTTTGCTGTGTGTTTCCATCCAACCGCAGTAACTCTTGCGCGGCCACTACGCTCCTACCTGCAGAATACAAACTGCAACCACTTTAATGCCATGCATGGTCACCAAAGCCATTCGTGAGAGGGAAGGGGACTCACCGAAATCAAACATCTCGATAACATCAGAAAATTATTCTATCCTTGATCATGCCGAACGAAGTTTCTAACAAGACTCTGAAACGGCTACCCATGTTGTAGAGGAGACCAGGCTCTATAAGCATAGGGTGGGGTTGCCATATCTAGCTGAGACCCCGTAGAGTTGAGGCTCTGAGATGGGTGTGTAGAAATGAATTAAAAAACTTATTTAATGTAATTATTTTTTAAGTTAGAACACAATTACATGGAACTTACTGCGACAGAAGTAATTGGTACGCTGTATTTTCGGAAGTTTCACCTCTTTCAGCAAGTCTTTTTTTCCGTTTCACGTATATATAAAACTCCACCCAAGTCAGCTTGTAACTAAACTGTCACTCTAAGACTGATCCTACAGTCCTTGGCAGCAGTCGATTTCTTTCATCAGTCCACTGGGCCGTCATCAGCGAGAATACTCTTCTCCAGCGACGACGCTATGTGCGGGAATAGAAAACAAATATTTGCATAATTTTAACAGTTAGCATATGCGTTCAGAATTTTCTGTTTACTTAAGAAAGTAAATCCACCTTTCTCCGACGGAATGTTTAGACTTCCACTCTTCCAAGTCAAGCACAGTTACTAAAACGTTCTTTAGATACACTTGATGGGATATAGCAAAATTGAGGACTTCGTTCGTTGAATGGTGTTGCAAGTGCTACTTCTCTGGAGAATGAAAAGTTGTTGATGTTGAGTGCTTATCTAAGTACTGCAACAACTGCCATGGTAACACTGAGGGGCATATTGAACATCAGTGTTCTAAGAATTATGACGGTTGCAGTGGAGGTGTGGAGTGTGATGGAGCTCTAAAAATATTTCAGAGGTCGGTGTCAATTTATAACGTCAGATATACGAAGTAACTAGGCGATGGGGACTCTAAAACTTTCAATAAAATTCATGAGTTCAATGTTTATGGTGATACCTTGGTGACAAAACTGGATTGTTGTGGACATGTGCAAAAGAGGACGGGTGCTAGATTGTGGAGGCTATGAAGAGAAATAAACGGAAAGATGCTATCTGATGGAAAATCTCTGTCTGGCCCGAACAGATTGATGGAAACTGAAATAGACCTTCTTCAGAGTTATTATGGACTGGCCATTAGACGAACTGCGCCTCTGAATGATGTCAAAGTAATGAGAAAAGCTGTATGGACCACCCACTTTCATAAGTTGTCCATATGTGACCATCCTGTTCACGGACATTGCCATAAAGGAGCAGATTCTTGGTTTGGTTACCAAAAATCAAAAGAAAGTGGTCAAATACACCATCATAAGCATTCTCTTTCTAGGCCTGTTATGAATGAAATAAAACCAATTTTAGGGACCTCATTTCACTTAGTAAATGTCATCATGGGGGCACTCAGAATACACATGAAAGTTTCAACAATTGCATGTGGGGAAATATTACGTAAGAATATTTTTGTAGGATTAAATACACTAACAATTGGTGTACTAGATGCAGGGATGTGTTTCAGTGATGGAGTGATAGGAGGGTTGGAAGTCCTGAGAACTTTAGACACAAAATGTGGCTCTGATATGGAAGATCAATTGCTTGCGTGTGACCGACAATGGGTGTATGAAGCTGAAAGATTCGCTTTTCGAGTTACCAAAGAAGCAAGGAGTGTTAAAAGGAATGCCAAGAGGAAGATTGAAGATGAAGAAATGCTGCAGGATGAAGACTATACTTCAGGAATGTTCTGAGGCACAATTTAATTGGACTCATATCTTCATTCGCAATATCCCTCAAGTTGTATTTTTCAGAATTCAGGAGCAAATATTTTCTAAAATTTATAAAGATTGCTCTAACTTTTTTCTGTAACTTGCAACGGTTGTGTCTAAAGCATCTATGAAACGTGCGGTGGAAGGAACTGTAAATATGTAGCAGACCTAAGCTTTATTGCAGAATCAACTAATTTTTTTTAAAAAATAACGTTTTTATTAAGAAAAGAAGTTATAAAAATTAAAATGTAGGATATGACTTTTTTTATCCTTGTAATATATATAATAAGTGAAATTAAGTAGGTCTAGTACCTCAGCCATCATGTCATGCATATCTGGTAAAAAATTTCTCTCCTTTAAATGTATAACATTGGATTAAATGGTACCTCAACTTGAGGAAGGATTTTGGGAAAAAAAATTGCATCCATTTCTTTGTAATTTTTTTAATAACCCTAAGCAAGTTCAAAAATTTCAAAATACTTCTAATTTGTTTATAAAGTGTGCTGTATTACTTGATATCAACAAAAAACCTGTAAAAAATATAAATTATAAACAGAGCCTCAAAGAAATAGGTGTTGATTTTTGCATAATATTGAGCCGGAAAAGTACCCTGTATCCTTAATCATGAATGTAGAAATTGGCTTTCTATGCTACAGAGGATCTGTTAGTATAATTCTTAGTAGAAATATGATGCCTCAGTTCCGCCTTACTTCCATGAGCTACTGAGATGAAACAGCTGCAAAATCTCACACAAAGCGTACTGGTCCGTACGTACTTTCTTCACGGCCACTCTTTTGTGTAATCATCGGAACAGTGACACTTTTACTTTCCGTCCTTAGACATTTCCGTAGGTTATGATAAGTTATGATAAGTCTATTAGGTAGTAAATGGTCGACAATTTATTCATGGAAGTACACGTCACTTAACAGTTAACGCCCTTTATATCCACAGTAAACTCTTCAGACATTACTAACTTGTACTCGTGGTTCGTGTTACATTTAAAAAGAATCTCTTATCAGATCGCTTTTCGAACGGGAACTCTCCGAGTCCTCCGCTTGGCGCAGCTTAAGTAGTTACAGCCATGTATTACTGGAGAAGTCTGGTATTTTCTCGAATGATGGCGCTAGATCTAGAAGGTGCTTGCATCGTCGATACAGGTTACGCAGCATGCAACGCCATCTGTAAGACGACCTTGTCAAAATAAACTTGTTGACGTAGTGAAACTAACTCAAGCAGCATTTACATGTTACTCTAACAGATGGAGTTACTTCAGTACTTGAGCCAAGCACTTAATAGCATTTTGCAGAATCTGGACAAAATTAAGTCGTGTTGGGATGTCGATATAAGAAGGTCCATAATGGTGATGGCCCCGATACATAGGGACGGATGGCAACCCTCGCATAGGGGTAGAGTGAGCAATTCTTTATAAAAATTAATTAAGTTTTCATGACTGGGATTCAGAGTCATGTAAAAATTTTTGAAAGACATTATGTTTACGCCAGTGACTGTTAAACGTTTTACTCCCACTATTGCAATTTTGGCCTCAGGCCATTATCAGGTGCATATGTTTTGACTTTAAGCCATGTCAACTTTATACGCTCTAACACATTTATATGTCGTTGACACCTTCTGCTATGTACATTCGTATACAGCGTTACGAATGTATATAACAGCAAATAACAACGACACATAAATGCGTCAGCGTGTATAAAGTTGACATGGCTTAATGCCAAAATATCTGCACTTGATAATGGCCTAAGGCCGAAATTGCAATATTGGAAATAAAAAGTTTAACATTCACTGGCGTAAACATGATGTCCTTCTTCATAAAGAATCTTTGTCTGAAAGAAGGGTCACGTGATTTCACTAAGGGAAGGTACTTATATATTGTTGTATCACCAGCTGATTTTTGAAGATAGGAGCTCGGCGAACTTGCGGCAAAACATCACATGTGTGTCTGAACACAGTGTCTCACAAGATTTCCGCGAAATAAATATATTTCTACTGGTATAACTTACTATCTGGACAGGTCGAAAGCTGTGAGCATTAGTGTAGTAGGTTTGGACATGATACTGAAGCACTGACATTGATCACGCATCTAATTTCATAATGTAGTAAGTTTTGCATATTATACATAATGGCACAGTGGGCAACTGGCCGGTATACTGCATTTCTATCTTTACAGTTATTGCTGTGTTGTCTTATCCTCTTTTCTCTCTCATGTTTCAAGAAATGTGGTCCGGAATAGAAAAAAGCTAATATCGGTATGACACTTTAAAGACAGGATGAAAAAAGCTGTTCAGACTATGCTAAAAGCATCTAAAGGATATGGAATTCCTTGGCAGACACAGGCACGACATGTTAATTTAATTTACTTGAAACTACTGTATGAAAAATTTGTATAACGCTTTTAGCTAAACTAATTCATAAATTTATATTCCATGATATATGAAGAAAGCAAAATGTGCACCAGCCTCTGAAGATGTTCGATTTTATCCAAAGTATATTTCTAGACACGTGTTTACATTGGAGCAAGACAAACTTCTACTGAATAGGAAGTATCTGTTAACATGCTGTGTAGTATCACCATTTTACACCTTTCTAAGCTGGCTTATGAGACAGCAGCTCGTAATAATATCAGAATGCCAGAAACGTGGGAGACAAATAAATGTGCCGGTTCAAACTGGTGCCAGGTTTTTCGAAACGACATCATTCACTGAGTTTGAGCAAGTCACAGCCTTCATCATTATCACGAGCAACAAGCTTCAATGCTCACAATCTAAG
This sequence comes from Schistocerca cancellata, assembly GCF_023864275.1. NCBI lineage: Eukaryota > Metazoa > Arthropoda > Insecta > Orthoptera > Acrididae > Schistocerca > Schistocerca cancellata. Next base: position 466,356,209 of record NC_064631.1, on the reverse strand, counting down.
AATGTTCTTCGGAAAACTGGTGGAGATCTTCAAGCACCATTCATATGGCCCTGAATCCACATATAATTTCGATGAGACAATTTGGATGAGACACCAGCGAAAAGCAAGTAGGGCGTTACTGAATGCTGCTGACTTCTTGTGTAAATGCGCGGGGATATTCTGTTCTACCTGCAATAATATTCCCTAGAGTTCGTTGTCCAGAATACATGTTTCGTGGTGAACTAGCACAAACACTAGGGTTAGCCCTCTAATCAGTGTGAATGACAGAAGAAAATTTTGCTCTTTACATGAAAAATTTGGTTACATATTCACGTGTGTCCCCTAACAGCTCAGTTTTGTTGACTTATGACATTCATGGAAGCCATCTCAATATAGATTGCACTGAAACAACAAAGCAAAATGTTGTGACAATTATAACACTCACACATCATAGCAGATGTGTTGCTAGTGCTTTTAAGAGGTTTTAACAAATGTTTGTGACAACTTTATGACCACGAATCCTGGAAAGACTATTACACTCAAAAAAGTTGCAACACTTGTTGCAAGAGCATATCCGATGGCATTCACAGTAATTACTATCATATCAGGCTTCCAGTATACAGGCGTATATAGTCTTAAAACAGATATTTTTACAGAGCAACATTTTCACTGTGCTTCTGTAATGCCAAATTAACCACGTGAGAAAAATGGAAAAGGGGACTGTGATGCAGTTACTGATAAAAGTGACAACGTGTTTTATCAATCTTCGATGATTACACGAAATTACAAGAAAATGCTACACCAGACGCTTGAAGAAACGATACCAGTAGAGCATCAAGCTTGCCTGTCACGCTTCAAGAAATTAGTCCATTCCCGAAGACACCACCACACAAGGATCCAACGGCCAGAAGGAAAAGGGGCAAAACAAAAATCTTGACAGACACCCCAGAAAAACATGAACTTCTAGAACATAAACAGAAGAAAGAAAAAGGAACGGCAAACGATATCAATCCTGGGAAACAAACAACCAGAACCAAAATGCAGTTGATTTTTGAAAGTGACGATTCTAATGCAGAAATGCAAATTGAGTTGGATGGCACAAACGATGACACTGATCTTTATAGTAGTGATGAAGAGTACGATGAATTCACAATGCTCACTGAAGATTCCAAAAAATATGATCATGAACTGTTGGAAGGGAAGACGCTGCAAAAACAAATTCCGTTTTGGCACTTTGTTGCCATAAACAGTTCTTCCGAGTGCGAGAAAAAACCTCAGTGTCGTATCCGGAGAAATCACATAAAAGTAACAACCATATCGAATAAGACAGTTAAAAGTGACATCCACTTTAGTGACAGTGTGTGTAAACTACGAAGGCCCCAGGCTGTTGCTGGTACTAAGGGTTGTAATAACTTTATGGACTTTCCGGTCTCTTTGTGCCATAATAATGTTCAGTAAAATGTGAAAATATTTGTGTAATATTGAAATAAGTAGGCTTATAGCGAGAAAAAGTTTTTATGTCAATAATTTACAATCCTAAATGTGTGCTCATAGCGCCACAAGCAATTGCTCACTCTGTCCCTGTATAGGGCACATTGGGCACAAAAGACAGAGCTTTACTTTACCAGCAATTGTCTCAAAACTACTAATGTGAGGGCAAAGAGAAAAATTATAGAAGCAACTAACACAATTACGTGACTCGTAGATGTTATTTCAACTTCCTGTTGCAATTATTGTAGCTGAAAAAAATTTTAATGAGTTTTGTACCCGCTGTGCCCTAGCTTCCTCTAGTATTTATTCGAATTTGCAGCACATAAGTAAATTTCGAACTTAGATATCAATTGTTAGAACACAAAGGTTAAATTTACATCGTAAATGAAATGTAGAGCCAGATGCGTCCATTTTTAATTGCGAAAACAGGTACACTTGATTTTTTCGATTACATCGCCATCTACCACGAATGAGAAGCAATGGTTTGGTAAACCGTACATACTTTTGGATGTAGAACCCGAATATGCAATATAAACGGAGGGGCTCCCATTTGAAAATACAAAGTTTATCCCACCAACGCAAGAGGGCGGATAGGAGGTGGCCAGCTGTAGGAGAGACATATGTCTCCTTTACTTATTTTACCTTTTCACTTAAAGCACATGTTTCGTATGAAGCGTCGTTTTTAAGATGTTAAGCTGTCTCATGTTAAGACAAAAACACCCTGTATACGATATAATATAACATATGTTGAGTGATTTCAAGCAAGAAAATGTAGAATTACTCCGTTTGTGAGACAGAATGATTTCCACTAAGGAAATGTAAATGCACTAGAGACTTGTTGAACGCCGTTAATTGATTCGAAAACTTTGCCAACGCCATTCAAGGCTGCTCTATGATAAAATATTTCTGAGAAATATTGACAGCTTCCCAAATCCAAAGATGACGTTATTGAACATATATGTAGTGACAGTCCACTAAATTTCTGACATACAGCCCCACAAATAAAATTACTTCGCCTGATATTTCGGCCTCGTATCGTTCGGCCATCCACAGAATGAGTCGCAGCACAGTCTTTCGTTTGTTGGGGCTTCTCCTAATTCTACGTTTTGCAAAAGGTGGCTTCAGTCTTTGTTGTATATTTCATGATAATTGTAAATGTAATGAGATGCAACTGGTAATTACTTATTGCTGTAAATATTTCCTTGTCGTAACTTGTTTTCTAAATAATTTTACATAAAAAACTGTTCAAGAACGTAAATCAGGTGCGTCGTTTTAACGCAGTAATGACACTGATCAGTCCCACTATAGCAGTTTTAACTGCATGTCGCAAGATCAGTCCTGGAACCTGTCTTCACTTTGATTTTTATTATGAAGACTGATATTGCTTTGAAGACACATTTTTCTATGAAGCCAATACTGTCACTGAAGTTCTTAATTTTTTGTCAGAGTCGTGCATCACTTTATTAACGACGGACTGTCAACTACCAGTTGCTCTGTTTTTCCACCCTCCCCACAGTCAATTGTAATCTTCCCCTTCTCCATTTATTTTCTTTATTATTATCTACAACATTCAAATTTGTACAACAGGAATTAGATTACAATAATATCATTCTGTCAGTGAACTACTGGTTCGGTTTTGTTTGGGCTGATTCCATTTCAAGAATCTGCAACTGTATTCATATCAAGTTTCGTCTGCTCACAGCAGAGTAAAGACTATGCAAATGTGCAAAATTCAAGGAAATCAAACCGAAAATGCAAAGACAGGCTCAATTAAGGAAGTATTATGTCTTATTATACTCTTAACTTTCACATTAAAATATTTGTCCATTACTTAACTGCATCCGCTTTTCTATTTAAAGTTAATGAACTAGAAGTTTGTCTTATTGAGGTTCGTGAATCATCATTTTATAAATACGAACTATTAAAGCATAACACAACTAGATCCAAACCATTAAAGTCACCAGAAATCTATTCGTTTTACTCTCAGTGCTCTGCTTCAGAACTCGTATCAAATTCAATCATTTCAGTGTTGTGGCCAAAAAACCAATGATTTCGCACAATAGAATTTAAAGACTAATACACACATATAAAATACTATCTTTTTTTGCAAAGACGGTAGTAGTTACCCTGAAGATAAAACTATTTCTGTAACCTCCATAAAAGAAAAGTAAGGGTCTTTTTGTAGACAATGTTTCAGTTTTGTACTAAAGTAGTTCTCTATCTTAAGTGTGCAGTAGTGTCCCATATTGGCACACTATACACATGATATATCTTGTTGCAATATATTGTACTCTATTTCAAACTAAAACTATTACACATGAACGTATTTGAATAGATATTTCTGAATAAATTGATGAGAATGTCACACAGCACTTGCTGTACTTAAAGATATTGGTACTGTGTAGTAAAATTACTCAGGTAACAGTTTGCTCTCTAGTAAGTCTCACAGGTACATGGTATAAGAACATGTTCTTGTGTGAATAACTAGTAAAGGACTCATATCTTTTCTGTTTTCTCAATTCAGTGACTGCAATTTCAGTATTACTCATACCAATACTTTTTCAAATCTTGGAGACTGTGAAGTCCTTTAATACTTTTTTGGGTTTGAAAAAGTCAAAAGATAATTCTTTGGAAGTAGGATGTGGATAACCTTAATTCATCCACTATGCACTAATTGCCATTTACTATCTTTTCTTTTCTTTTCTTTTCTTTAGCCATCAGTGTGGCCCAGCAGTTCTAGGCGCTTCAGTCTGGAACCGCGCGACCTCTATGGTCGCAGGTTCGAATCCTGCCTCAGGCATGGCCATGTGTGATGTCCTTAGGTTAGTTAGGTACTTAGTTCTAAGTTCTAGGGGACTGATGACCTCCAATGTTAAGTCCCATACTGATTAGAGCCATTTGAACCACTATCTTTTCTTTAGGGCTGCAGGTTTTGTATATGATCCAAGCAGTACAGTTCCATCAACTAAATATTCCTTTAAACGCCCTAACTTTTTGTCATAGGTCTTACCTTTAATACTAACTTGTTCAGTGAGTGCAGTCAGTGTTTTCCTTACCTTTTCCTCCAGTGCACGTTCTTTGTTAGGCAGGTATGGTAATGGATTTATCTAATTGTTGACTTTTTTACTGTTAGTTAATAGATCTGATGGTGCATAGAGGGTTGTGTAAATTGACAAATTATTTACGATGTGTTCAAAAAGTTGGATTAATTCCACTCAATACGTATGTTGTGTATTTGATTATGTACATATAAATCGATTAACCTCTTGGAAAATATAAACAAGAGGATTACTTTGTAAATTAAATTTTGATATTACAATGTGTTTGACGTTACAGTCTTGTAGCAAACTTGCCCAAGTTTTGCATGTGAGTAGCAGTGTGCAGTAGGTCTGCCAACTCTCAGTTTGTAGTGTGTAAGACATCCTCCGATGTTCAGCAAACACTACTGCCTACTTAATGGCATACAGCTTGACATATTTTGAAAAAAGATCATATAGGACAATCAACTAATTAATTCCATCTTGTCCAGAGGGTACTGGACAGGCAACACCGATGGATAGCATTTGTAAAGATTCTGTTGGTAATAAATAAATTAATTCTGTGCAGAAATTCTTCTTTGTTATCTCTACTTTTTACAGTTGAAACAATTTTTCAACAATTATCCTACATATCTCCGCATATCAGAAAATAACAATAACAGTTTAGCTTACTCGTATGTTTAGTGGTACCATGGTGTCCCTAGACATAATGGGTTTGCCAAATAAATTTTTTCTGTAAGTATTAGGTATACACACACTCATCAGTTGTTGTTTTGACCAGATAGGTCTGTAGAACATTTAACTGGCAATTTAGTGTTGTAAGAGTTTCTCAGACAAATTTTGTTAGAGTATTCTTTTTACTTCATTCCATCTAGAATCTCCATCTTGTGAAGTAGCCATGTTAGCACACATATCCAAATAATATTGCCTGTATTGAGTGCACTTCATTAAAAGAATCTGGAAATTAGTGACCTGTCCTGATACATCTGTAAGATCTGTTAGACATTGCCTGTGATGTGACAACGCATCTGCTGCTACAGTGCCTTCTTAATCTTTTTCATTTCAGAACTATATCCTCAGGACATGCTGTCCACCTTGTGATTCGAACATGAAATAACTTGCATGTTAACAAAAAACTGAATGACTGGTGATCAGAAAATATTTTAGCATGTTTCCATAAAAGTAGTAGTTAAATTTCTTGAATGCCCATGTTATGGCTAGTTCCTCCAGTGCAGTAGCTGAATATAGATGCTTACATCATAAAAGTGTTTGACTATAAAAACTTATCACGTTGACCTCAACCCCATTGTTTTTCTCAGGCATGTGAAAGAGACAGGCTCCAAGTTCAGAAAAAGATGCACCCCATGCAACAGAAAACTATAAATTCGTGTTGGGATGACATAGGGCTTCAGAACTTATTGAAACACTTTTTATAGCATCAAAAGTTGACTGAGATTTCACCATACAACTTGACACTCGTTTTCCTTTAGTGAGCATAACAGTGCTGGACTATCGATCAATTGATTAAGAACAAAATTATGGAAAAACGAACAGAGACCAATGAATACCTCCAGCTGCTAATTAGTTCTAAGAGCTGTCAAATATTTTACTGGACTGATTTTACCAGGATTAAGTGTTATTACTAGAGGCAGTATAAAGGTATTCCAGCAATTTAATTTATTCCTGGCCAGACTTTGATTACTGTCAGTTGGCTGCCATTCCATTCTTTGAAAATTTACACTCTGTTCAATCAAGCAAATCAAGATGTTCCTCCAACACAGAAGTAGCAATGAAGATGTCACTGAATTACAGGTCACATTATCTAGCACTTAAGGTCCTAGAACTGTGTCAGTACATCAAGAAACACACGAGAACCTACACTGACTCCAAATGGTCATACACAAAACTGGCAACTTCTGCTAGTATGGACAAAAGCTGTAGCTTCCTAGATTCATTAGGTCATAGGACCTGTCAGAGCGTATGTCTGATGTCGATGCTAGTTAGAAAGTGTACACTGAAAATTTTGCAATAGACACACCAAATTTTAAAGTTAGTTAGAAAGTGTACACTGAAAATTTTGCAACAAACACATCAAATTTTCAAGTTGTAAATAATGTTTATCTGCTGCTAATAATGGACTACAGTACATGGATTGAGATAGTTCAATGATGTTCCACTGTAACATACGTTTATTTCTTGGGGAACAGCCTCCTGAGATTTTCTGTAAGATGTGCCACATGGCATCACACACACATTCTATTTATTTTACCTTTTCTCTTATCAAATACATGTAAATGCTTCATAAGTATGTTTATTAATTTTAGTTGTTCTGAAATGAGGAAGATGACCCCATCGCTTTATCAGGGATATAAGCTTTGTTGCTTTCAGTCTAATCACAGAAACATTACTTTCAGGTGCACTCTTCATTTGCACAAATTTCTCCTAGTATCATGCTAGTAGTTACCATGTTTTAACGGAGTTTGTATTAAATCATGCATGATGACTTCGCCTTTGGGACAAAAATAGCATTTATGGAAAGAAAAGTACAATTCCTGGCCAAGTAAACATCTGACTACAAGAATCCTCAAAATTAAGAATGGGTATAATATAACTCCAATCCCTATTATAACACCCATCTGTGTCTGCCACTTGCCAAGTTGCAATTTTGCAGCCAATGCTCTGAATATATGGTACTTACATGCTGGGGAAGTTAGCACTTTATCTCCTTGATGCTGTTAAACGAATTCTGTCATATAACATTACAAGAGACACTTGTGTCTAAAATAATTGAATAGAAGTTTCCCCAGCTATAGTATAAAGTAAAGGTTGAACTAATACTTGTGGGTTATTAGAACACATGTGTTGATCCATGGTCTTTTCTGCCTTATCAGTTCCTTCATTCTGTCTAAACAGACTTAACAGCCATGATAGCCTCCATCCTGTGAAATGACCATTAGTGGAGGACTTAATGAGGGTTGAATCAATTTGATAAAGCTTCGTTGTCAGTAATTGGTTGTGGCTCATTGGGCACTTCAGTTATATTTACTGACAGAACTTGACTTTGCCAGCTGGTATCAAGCAGACCACAGCATCTAACTATTCTGCATGTATTATTCATAACCCGTCAGTTCTGGTTTGCATTATGTGACCTCCAATAGCGGTTGTTTTTATTTCTATAAAAGTGACCACCCCATTCCCTTGATTACCACGTTGGTTCCAGCTGTAGTAACTTCTTGTGTCATTATCCAGATTTAGAGGGTGGTGGTCTGTTCATCGTGCACTATACCTGGGTGACGTAGGAGATGACGTAGATGACATCATTGGGCAGCACAGTACCATTCGACTGGCCTGAATTGTAATTCTGAGTGCACGCCAGAGAACTGTGGTTCATTATTGTGGTTGTTATTGTTATTATAGTTGACATTTTCGTCTTCATATATCACGTCTATGGAGTCAAGTACAGACATAAAATGGTCTAGGTTATCTTTTGGTACATGCACAAACTTCTCACAAACATCTAAATGCAACTTCACCTTTGAATTCTCAAGATATTTTTATGAAAACCTGGCTTGTCCCAAAAACAAGTTTTGCATAAGTACTTATCAAAAAATCTCAAGAGTCCACCCCGTTTAGTATGAAATGGTTCAGGACTGAATACCTCCTTCCTAAGTCATTCCTGGTGAAGTGCCTTCAATAATCCCTCTGACCACAGACAGTTCCTGTGGCATGATTGTGATTTATGTTGTAACTAAGCAGCATTATTCCGGTTAATCTTTGTTTGTAGGAGATTCTATATGTGCTAATTCTGAATTCATTGCTTCACCAAAATTGTTCTGTTCAGACATCGATGCTGTGATGATTTCATTTAACATACACTCTAATTCTGGCTCTAGTTTACTTTTAATTCCCTAATTCTTGTGAAATTCCATTGCAAAAAGTCATCAACAATTTGCTTGCACTGATCATCAAATGGTTTCTGTACTTTAGCGCCTTACTGTTCCACAGAAGTAACAACTTCGTTTTCTAATGTCTGTGCAGTGTCTTTCAATTCTTTTGTTCCTTAGGCAATGAACGTTTAGCTTCCAGAAGACCAGGATAAGCCATCTTTAGTTCTGAAGTTACACCTCTTAAAGCTTGACACTGCAATACTTCAAGAATTGTTTTTGACAGCATCATCTTCATATAAATTATCATAAATCAAAGTATTTGTATTGCTCTCAGAGTATGATTTTGATCTTGCTCTGAAATGCATGAATTTTTCATTTCTATATTAGTGAATTTTCTTTGTTCCTTTCCAGTAACACAAAATCTAAGAAAATGTTTACAAGATTTATGAATAAGTTATGATGTGAATGAGCATCCACTAATTAGTGCTAAATTAACTGCATAAATTATGTAAGGTTGCGTATATAACAACATGGCCTTACTTTGCCATTCCATTTTTACATTCTCTAGGTCACACAAGTTTGGTTACAAGTTATTGTTTGGAAAAACATACAATTTGAAGTTAAATAAATTTTTCTTTTAAATGGCTGTAGATCTTAATGTTAACGGCTGTACATGCATGAAAAAGAAGCAAAAGAAGCCTGTTGTTGTTACATGATATACATTCTGGATAATAACCCCCTTTTTCTCTTGTGTAAATTAATTTCCTCCATAGATTTTCTCTTCCACTGGTTGGACTTGAAACGTAAACAAACAATGTAAAATAGCTAAAAGCCGCGTCCAGTTTTGCCATTATAGCTCCACTTTCACTTCAAATAAAAGATTAAATGCTAATTATTTGATAACTGGGGAGAAGAGGAAGCGGATTCATTTCAACGAAATGAGCTAGAGAAAAATCAGTGTAATCACTGGACACTGATTCACTGCTAACACAGTGATACAGGACTGTGAATCTGTATTTTAATGTCCGTATGAGATTTTTAATGCAATAATTCTTTATAAGACATCAGACTTCATGTAATAACTTTAGAATAAATACAGGTTCCATTAATGATCAAGTGATACATATTTAAGGCTGCTGTAATGCCATCACTTTATCAGTACTGTTTCTCAGCATCACAAAATCGTTGCTCAGCATCACAATAACTGGAAAAAGAATATTTAAACGTCACTGATAGTGCAATGAACCATGATAATATTAAACAGCATGTCTTACACACCACCATAGTCTCACTTGTCATCTTGAATGCTGTATTTTTTGAAGCCGTTTTCCGAGAATTTAATTTCAGCCGCTGTTTTCTTTCTTATTCCGCAAAACGTTAGTCTTAGTAAAGCCAGATGTGTTGCTGAATGGCGTTCGTTGTCCATTATGTATTGGCAAGTCCGGTTTTTGAGCACAGGGTGTGATTAAACGGCTCTCATGTTTTGTACGGAACCGTTCGACAGTGCGCACATCTTGTTCGACATAGTAGCAGCCATAGTCACATAGTATGTTACATACGCCAGGCCGTCTTGAGTCCTATATCATCAGTCACAGATCTCATACCTGTACTACTTTTGCTGGAGGTCTGAAGGCTGATTCAAATGCTGTCTCTTCAGTAGTGATACAGTCTTGCTCTATCTTTGGTGAAATTTTGCCTGCTCGTTGCACCAGAAATCGACTGTAACGTCTTGTAGTGACTGCAACCATATTAGTGGAATGCTTTTCGGTAGTGTCTCAGTTTTTGCGGAACATTTTCCATTTTAGAGACGGTTTTCCCACACTTCCCACTGCAAAATCTTCAATACGCTACAATTCTATGTTGACTGAGAATATACAGATACTGCTTCATATGGGCGGCTTCCCAGTAAACTCCTATGGCTGAATCACCCATTGGCATTCCAGTAGAAGGTAATTCCAGGAAGGACGAAGCACCACCAATCTCCATCTGTGTCAGGGAATTGATGCGGCCATCAATGATTTTCAAGTGTTCCAAGAACTCTTCTACTTTTATTTATTTCTCGGAGTCTCTGTATTGAATCTTTGGAGGGTGAAAACGGTAGACGAGGGAAGCGATGAATTCATTTGTACACAGCCATTCGTACCCTCCTGTTACTTCAATTTACTTGACAACTCTGTCCTCTTTAGATTCCATGTTCATCTCGCTTCTATCCCATAGGTATAAAAATCCGACGGCCGCATTTATTCGACAGTGAAAGCAGCAGCTTCCTTCGGCGCGCCAAGGGTCTGCAAAGTGATGCTTCGCGCCGCGCGTTCGTCTGATATGATGGAACGACTGCCGCAGCTGGCTGGTATTGTGTGTGATGTGGGAGCGGTCTTCAGAACCGCCAGGAATGTGATTAAAGCGATAGGGAGGAAATGTAGCCTGGTGTTGCGGAGGGAGGCTTAACAAGGAGTCCTCGTGTTAAGGGGGGGAGGGGGGTGTAAAGGAGGAGGAGGGAGGCAGCCACGCGGGAAGAGGCCCTTCAAGAACCAGACCGATGCGTCGCGTCGTGGGGAGCGAAAAATCTCTCGCGTGGCGCAGATGAAAATGTGCCCCGCTCTGGAGGCTGTCAGAGACGATAACGGCTCCGTACTTTACCGATTCAAGTAATTCGCTCCACAAAAAAAATCTGTTGGCGGCAAGGCAAAGGGGCTATGCGTGCACATTTCTTATATTGAACTGAAATTTTGTGTAGCTTTGTACACATTTTACATGACTATTCGAAATATGAAGTTGTTTCTCATATTATCATTTAAGTCGTCTTTGCACTGGATTGAGTCTGTTCGTCATCTTTTCCCATCAACCACTATTATTTTCATCTCTATGTAGGTGAAACAACTAACACAAACTAAAACCGTTCTTATATTTTCTAGCCTTTGTCTTTCTCTACTCTTTCTCGCTACTACTCTTTCTTCCAACGAAGTATAAACTATTTCTGGAGACCGTAACAGATGGCCCATTAATCTGACCATTCTTCTCGTAAATCTTCCGTAGACTTCTTTTCGTCATCTTTTTCATACTTCATTTTTCACTTTATCTGTCAATTCAAATTTTAATATATATGCGTCGATAACAGTACATTTAAATATACTTCCAGTTTCTTCTCCTCTGCATCTCCTACGGTCAAGACTTTACTTCCATACAGTGTTGTGTACCAGGCGTACACTTTCATGACTTTCTTCGTCAGTGTTATATCAAAAGTTCATTTCAGTAAAGATCTTTTATTAAAGAACACTTGCTTCGCGTGTGTCAGTCTACTTCTGATATCTTAATTCCCTCAGCTATACTGCCTACCTTACTTCCGGTATGGCAAAATTCTCCCACTGTCCCCTGTCCCAGATTTTGATGTTAAACAAGACGTTATTCTTCTTTCTGTTACTCCTTGTTGTCTTCGTCTTTGAGCCATAGCCTTGGCCATATTCCGTTCCTTTCAACTGATTTCTCAAATCTTCCTTCCATTCGACAAAAGGGCTACATTGCTTCCGAAGCGTTTTCCTGTTTGCTTTCGGCAAATCCTATAGATACTTTGATCAGGTCCGCCAGTTTCGTAAGAATTTAATTATTTGGGTGATCTTCAGGTGCAGTTATATATTCATCTGAAGAAAAAAGTATATTTAGATCTTCCAGAAATGCTTAAATGCCAGTTTTCTGCCATTCCCATCATTTTCCCATAAAAATTTACATCTTCACTGTCAAATATACTCTCAAATTTTGTAACTTCATTACATTTCTTTTTAATGTCTGATACTGTTCGCTTGCAACTCCATTTTCCCGAGTTACATTGATCCATAACCTTTCTTCAACTGGTCTATTCTTTTAAATTTATAGAAAAAAACTCGTTTACCATTGTTAACTGATTGTTCAGTCGCTTATTGGTAGAAAAACCTAACTATAAATGAAGACGAAAGTATCTTCTACAGGATTAATTTATTTCGTTAACCAGTTTTCGGCTTACAAGGTCATCATCACATTTGTGAATTATAGTAGAGAGACCCCCCCCCCCCATGAACCATAGACCTTGCCGTTCGTGGGGAGGCTTGCGTGCCTCAGAGATACAGATAGCCGTAACGTAGGTGCAACCACAACGGAGGGGTATCTGTTGAGAGGCCAGACAAACGTATGTTTCCTGAAGAGGGGCAGCAGTCTTTTCAGTAGTTGCAGGGGCAACAGTCTGGATGATTGACTGATCTGGCCTTGTAACACTAACCAAAACGGCCTTGCTGTGCTGGTACTGCGAACGGCTGAAAGTAAGGGGAAACTACAGCCGTAATTTTTCCCGAGGGCATGCAGCTTTACTGTATGGATAAATGATGATGGCGTCCCCTTGCGTAAAATATTCCGGAGGTAAAATAGTCCCCCATTCGGACCTCCGGGCGGGGACTACTCAGGCGGACGTCGTTATCAGGAGAAAGAAAACTGACGTTCTACGGATCGGAGCGTGGAATGTCAGATCCCTTAATCGGGCAGGTAGATTAGACAATTTAAAAAGGGAAATGGATAGGTGAAAGTTAGATATAGCGGGAATTAGCGAAGTTCGGTAGCAGGAGGAACAAGACTTTTAGTCAGGTGAATACAGGGTTATGAATATAAAATCAAATAGTGGTAATGCAGGAGTAGGTTTAATAATGAATAAAAAAATAGGAGTTCGTGTAAGCTACTACAAACAACATAGTAAACGCATTATTGTGGCCAAGATAGACACGAAGCCCACGCCTACGACAGTAGAACAAGTCTGTATGCTAACTAGCTCTGCAGATGACGAAGAAATTGAAGAAATGTATGATGAGACAAAAGAAATTATTCAGATAGTGAAAGGAGACGAAAATTTAATACTCATGGGTGACTGGAAATCGATAGTAGGAAAAGGAAAAGAAGGAACGTAGTAGGTGAATATGGATTGGGGGGAAGAAATGAAAGAGGAAGCCGCCTGGTAGAATTTTGCACAGAGCACAATTTAATCATAGCTAACACTTGGTTCAAAAATCATAAAAGGAGGTTGTATACATGGAACAAGCCTGGTCATACTGACAGGTTTCTGATAGATTATATAATGGTAAGACAGATTTAGGAACCAGGTTTTAAATTGTAGGATATTTCTAGGGGCAGATGTAGACTCTGACCACAATCTATTGGTCCTTTCTTGCAATTTCTATAATTTTTACCTTTTATCGTCAAATTTGGCAGAATGAGAGCTGGTCAAAGATCTCACATAGTTACGGTTGCTATAGTGTGCTGATGTCATCAGTTTGGGCTTTATGTATAATCTTTTCAGTCGATTTGTCTGTGGGTTGTTGTTTATGTCTATTCGTTAACTTTTAAACCTTAATATCCTTTTCTTCATTTAACCATTTCATACAAAATGATATTGAATTCAAAGCCAAAGACAACGGATGGACACGAACAACTATCCAAAAACGCAACGATTACAAACATCATATATTGTCTGAAGATGAAAACTAGCCGAAAAGGATTCATCACAATAAAAACATTAAACTTTTACAGCACTCCCGATTTTATTAGATAACATCTTTTAGAAATAACTTCAGCGCTGCAGTCCAATTGGGTCGTCAATTACTACGTTACTGCCCTCCACTATAGCCTTTTGTACTACACTCTCGAACTAAATGTAATCAAACAAATTTATGTCGAAAACAAACATAAACAAACACTATACACAAGATCAATAACAAGATAACAATGAAAGATGATGATAGTGGGCTCCTACTCAAGAGCACAAGCAAAAGGTCCGAAAATACAGAGGCAGAACAAACAGACAACACAACAGACCAAACTACATCAGGAAAAAGAAACATATGGTACACACGAACGTAGAATAATAAAATACATACTGAATTTAAAAAATATTGAAGAACCATGGGATCCCAATAATTTTCAGAACAAACAAAATAGTGCAACAAAAGCTAAGATCCGACAGAAGAACCTCAGACAGATTCAGCAATGCAGGAATATACCAACTCATATTCTACTCGTACCAAGCACAATACGTAGGAGAAACAAGTACACAGAGGACATGAGAGCCCTCAAGAGTGACAGTATACATTCCTTTTTCGCAGAACACCTAATAAATAAAAACCACCACCACACTAATATTGCAGCTGATCTACGAATTTTGTAACACAGCAACAGTTTACGCCGAAAACTAACAACACAAGAATAATATTACCTACAAAAAGCTGTAGCGGGAAGGTAAAAACTTTAAAGATGAAAATACGTTTTACAATGACATATTATTAACTGCTTAAAGAGAACTGACACGGAACACACACACACACACACACACACACACACACACACACACACACACACACACACGATCTCTCTTCCATCAGACACAGAGATATGAATTATAAACAGAAGTCTTCAGAACACAGGCAATATCTTTTGAAACATTCTTGAAGTATGCATGCATCCTCCGTAAAGTGCGACGAACAAGCTGGCATAATGTTTTGAATTACGATACAGATGTAAAAATTACGTTTCTCTGCATTTAAAAGCAACTGCAAGCCGACCAGCGAAGGTGAATACATGAAACATTACCTAAAAGTCCAGTGCACACAAAAACTGTATCCACAGCACTACCGAATGCCATTCACACAATTGCAGAGGAAACGAAACACCGAAAATATGCCGAAAAATAACGGCAACAAACGTAAAAATCATGCTGTGACTTATAGTAAACAAGGTATTATAAAACTGTTCAAACAACACAGTATCTGGAACCAAGCAATACACATATAATAACATCATGTTTGGAACGATGCTAAGTTTGCTTGTTTTATAATAAAGAAAAAAACACGCTGATTGTGGCGATATACTCGCTGAAAATAGTTTGGGAAGGAAAATAAAAGTCTTTTGCGTGAAGACGAATCGAGAATCCCATATTGTCGTAAAGATTGTTCAAATGTTGAAATGTGTGAAATCTTATGGGACTTAACTGCTAAGGTCATCAGTCCCTAAGTATTCGCATTACTTATCCTAAATTATCCTAAGGACAAATACACACACCCATGCCCGAGGGGGGGACTCGAACCTCCACCGGGATCAGCTGCAAAGTCCATGACTGCAGCGCCTGAGACTCCTCGGCTAATCCCGCGCGGCTAGTAAAGATTTGCACTAGACAGGGAAAGATGGAGTGCCACAGAAAACCAGTCGAAAGGCTGATAACTTAAAAAACATGAGGTCGTATGCAACAATGACTTCGACCAGGAGACTGAGCGAAGTCTGGTAATTATGCCGTGGGGTGCCGTAGCTTACAATAATCGTACATCTTGACAGTCTTATGTCTTTTCGGGCCGTTATGGAGAGTACAATCCAAAACATCAACCGGCTCTGTAACGGGTCATACGCTCTTCCATTCAGTTTGCATGATTTGTAACTGTAGCTTTACTGGTAAAGAAATTCTTTGAACAAAGAACTTAGTGTCCTGATGTCACATCACATTCTACTAACTAAATTCCGTGCGTTCTCTGTAATCTCGCTGGGTACTGTCCTGGTAAAATGAAGCTGTATCCGCGCGAGATGCGCTGGGATGACTTATTACGGAGACGCAACTTGTCTAGAGGCAGGATGTGGATTATGAGCAACAGCAACTAGAACAAGTATTTCGGTCGCTCCGCTCGTTGTAGGCTTGCTCCTTACACTCTGTCGTACTATTCCAGTGCCCCTGCAGCAACAAGTTTTGTACAATCGGTAATATGCAGTCCTCTTTGCATTCTCTTGGAAATTCCGTAACGAAGTAGCGTATGTAGTTTCTGTTGGTTTATGAGATACATTTATTTTTACAAAACAACCAGCACTCGACACACATGAACACAAAGACGGAATTAAAGCTAGATTGCCCTTTCCATACCTGTATCACGGTGGTACGGCACTCTGTTTCCTCATTATCCGACGTGACGTAGTTCCGTATTTACGTGTAAAATCACAAACCTCCGCGTACGTCAGCAACTGGTTTCATGTTCAAAACAGATAAATCGTAAGTTAAATATATCATAATTACTCCGAAACTAGCACTCGGGTCTCGAATAGCAAAAAGCCGCTGAAATCGTCTCCTTCAGAACTACACTACCAGCAGCAGAATTTACAGCAGTTCGTTTGAAACAACGAAGTTGATAACGATATTTTTGTAAATAATGTAGTTACGGAAAGAACCTACACTTCAATTAGTGAGGACTTACTAAGAAATTCTCTGAGTGAAAATAGAATTACACCCTCAGAAAAAAAAGTGCACAACACAAAGGAATTATCCACATCGGAGAGAAATCGATGGATGAGATGTACACGCATAAACATACAAATGAATACAGTTTCAGAAAAAACTCTATAATTTATTCAAGAGGAAGAGCTTCACAAACTGAGCATGTCAATAACGCATTGGTCCTTCTCTGGCCCTTATGCAAACAGTTATTCGGTTTGGTTTTGACAGATGGATTTGTTGGATGCCCTCCTGAGGGATATCGCTCCAAATTCTGTCCAGTCGGCACGTTAGATTGTCAAAATCCTGAAATTGTTGGAATGGTCTGCCTATAATGCTCCAAACGTTATGAACTGGGAGGGATCCGGCGACATTTCTGGCCAACGTTTGGTTTGGCAACCAGGAAGATAAGCAGTAGAAACTCTCGCCGACGATGGCGAGCATTATCTTGTTGAAACGTAAGTCCTAGATGCTGAGCATCATAGCGAGGTGTACATTATCGTCGACCTACAGCTATGCTGCAAGGGTGCTACGGTTTACAACCAAATACGTCCTGCTATGAAAAGAACTGGCTCCTATTTGTCCGGCAGCAGGGTGAGCGACAATCAATTTTGTATCCCACCTCTGTCCAGGGCGTCTACCGACAAGTCTTCACTGGTCATTGCTCAGTTCGAAGCTAGACTCAACACGGAAGACAAGTTTACTGCAGTCAGTGAATTGTGTCTGGAGGCGCCCCAGAAAGCTGCAGGACACCAAGCTGAGTGTCGACCGCCATACGGAACAATAGTCAGGAGTGATGGATGGTCTGGGGTGTCCTTCTGTTTCATAGCAGGGCCACTTCGGTTGTCATCTTCTGCATCCTTACATCATAGCAGTACTTCGACAATATTCCATGACTGGTTTGGTTGCCCTTCAAGGCAAGCCATTCTGGGCTTAAATTTCAGCAAGATAATGCCCACCCGCACACGGCTTGGGTTTGTGCTGCTTGTCTCCTTGCTTGCCAAACCCTACCTTCACCAGTAAGTTCGCCGGATCTGTCCCCAATTGAGAACGTTTCAAGCTCGGGATTTTGAAGATCTAAGGCCCTAATTGGATAGAATTTGGCACGATATTCCTCAGGAGAGCATCCAACGACATTATTAATGAACTTCTAACGGAATAATTCCTTGCTTAAGAGCCTTAGGTGGACCAACACTTTACTAACTTGCTCGTTTTGTGAAACTCTTTCTGTTGAATAAATAAGCCAATTTATCTGAAATTGTAATAATTTGTTCGACTGGACATGTACATCAGAACTGCCTATTTTCCTCCCATTCGGTTGATTCCTTCGTGGGTTTTTTGCATAGTGTATACGATGTCTTAAGCAGTCCCGTAAACATTTGATATAATTAAATTTACTCTTTCTGTTGATGGGGAGATCAAAATTTTTGTTTGTTATCCAGTTTTTATTAAAATGAATTGGAAACGTTTTTCTATCATTATTTGTATTCGTATGTATACTTTAGAAACATGTAAATAAATTAAATTAGAATTTTCTCGTTATTCATTTCTCATCTTACACTATGCTGTCGTCTGCATCGAAGCGCAGCATCATACCTGTAATTCGGATCACTGCTTCACCACAAGTGGTATCACCGTAGCAGCTGCAAATTGTGCATGAAAGCAAATAATTCACTTGCAAATGCAGACACAAGATCTTATTAGTTTATTCGTTCGCGTTTCTAAGTATATGGTCGTGAAACTTTTCTGCGCCTAATCAGTGTAGGTTATC
Source organism: Schistocerca cancellata (assembly GCF_023864275.1). NCBI lineage: Eukaryota > Metazoa > Arthropoda > Insecta > Orthoptera > Acrididae > Schistocerca > Schistocerca cancellata. The sequence continues at coordinate 466,337,786 of NC_064631.1, read as the reverse complement.
ATATACCTTCTCCGAAAGGTGTGTGGTACCTGTCAAGGTGTTCATGGCTTTGGAAGTGGCACATAAACGGTCTCTAGGGGCTTGCGGTGAAATCCACTGCACCCAGTCTGCTGCTCGCTACTGATGACACGGTGAAACTACACTCGTGGTCATTAAAATTGCAATACCATGAAGGCAGCATCAATTTTTTTAAGCCTCAGGTCAATGGCAGTGAGATGTTTTGGCAATATTTAGGTTATATCTGTAGGATAGGCTAACGGGAAATGCAGATGGTATCTTTTTAGAGTAGTAGACAAAACACTCAAATCTTCCGAGATAAAAACTGAAACTGTAAGCGAGATTGGGCAAGACTCAATATCAGGGGTGGGCATAAAATTTTGATTGGATCCTTCCATCTACCACTGGATTCGTCTCCTAATGTAACCGAAGACTTTAGAGAAAACCTGTGTTCCCTTGTATGTAAGTTCCCTAATCATACTGTAGTCATCAGTATAGACTTCAGACACCCAGCAATCAATTGGGTAAGTTACAGTTCTGTTACTGGCGACGTGATAAGACATCCTGTGAAACACTACTAAGTGTCTTCTCTCAAAACCACAAAACCACCTGGATCATATGGTTAAGAATCCTGCTCATGCTGGGAATATTTTAGATCTGATGGCAACAAACAGTGCTGACCTCTTTGAGAATGCCCACATCGAAACTGCCCTCAGAGAGCATGGTGCAGCTGTGGCTGCAGTGATTACCAAAACACAAATGGCAACTGAAACAAGTAGAAATGTATATATGCTCAGTAAACTAGATAGAAAAGCAGTACTATCATTTCTCGTTGGGGAAGCTGAAACATTTTACCCAGGACATTGGCATGTAGGGGAGCAGTGGCTCAAGTTTAAAAAACAGTTGACCTTGCACTGGGTAGATATGTACCCAGCAGAGCAGTTCATAATGGAAAGCCCCTCCATGGTATACTGTCACTGTTTATAAACTTCTAAAGCAAGAGAGACTATTGCATCGGTATAAAACAAAGCGTATGGCTATAGATAGAGTGATGACGAATGAAATGCGTTTGGCCGTCAAGACAACAGTGTGTAAAGCCTTCAGTGACTACCTTAACAGACTTTTGTCAAATCGTCTTCTACAAAATCCAAAAAAATTCTTCTCGAATGTAAAGGCTGCTAGTGACACGAACGTTACTGTCAACACACTCATGAACGAGACAGGAACAGAAATTGCGGGTGGCAAAGGAAAAGCAGAAATTCTTAATTCAGTTTTTATACGCTGCTTTACGAAGGAAAACCCTGGAGGACTCTGCCAGTTTTCTGTCGTGCTCTGAAAAGGTGAGTGACATAGATATTAGTGTCAGTGGTGTTGAGAATCAGCTGAAATAGTTAAATTTGAACGAGGCTCTGGGGCCCGATTCAATCCATATCATATTCTATACTGAATTTCCAGATAACGTATCCCCTTTTTTAACTGAAGTCTATCCTAGATTCATCTAAGGGAAAACTCTGCTCATTAGTTGAAAGAAATCACAGGTCATACCCGTTTACGAGAAGGGTGGTAGAAGTAATCTACAAAACTATTGTTCAGTATCCTTGACATCAATTTGTTTTAGAATTTTTGAGCATTTTCTAGGCTCAAACATAATGAGATATCTCGAACATAATGACTGCCCCAATGGGATCCGACTAAACCGATCATGTAAAACCCAACTCGCACATTTCTCACATGACATACTGTAGATTTGGATCAAGGTAGCCAGCTAGATACAGTGTTTCTTGACTTCCAAAAAATATTTTATTCAGTATCACATCTACACTTGTTATCAAAAGTACGACGGTGTGAGGTACCATGCGAAATTTGTGACTGGACAGAGGATTTGTTGATAGGGAAAATGCAGCAACTTAGAGAGCGATCGAAAATGTAGAAGTAAGTTCGGATGTGCCCCAGAGAAGTGTGATGACATCCTTGGTGTTCATGTTGCATATTAATGATCTTGCGGACAGTAAGAGCAGTAACATCAGACATTTTTTGCAGATCTTGGAGTTATCTATAACGAAGTACCCTCTGAAAGAAGCTGCATAAATGTTCAGTCAGATCTTGATAAGATTTCAGAGTGGTGCAAAGATTGGGAACTCGCTTTAAATGATCATAAATGTGAAGTTGTGCGCTTTACAAAACGAAAAAACGTAAGATCATGTAACTGTAGTATCAGTGAGTCACGGCTGGAGTATGTCAACTCGTACAAACACCTTGTAGGGATGTGAAATGGAATAGTCACATAGGCTCAGTCGTAGGTAAAGCAGGTGATACACTTCGCTTTACTGGTAGAATACTGGGGCAATTTAATAAGTCTGCAAATTAGATTGCTTACCAATCACTCTTCGACACATCCTAGCACATTGCTGAAATGTATTGGACCCACACCATACTGGACCAACGGGGGATACCGAATGGATACAGGACAGGCAGCACAAATGGTCACAGGTTTGTTCGAGCAGGGAGGGTGACACGGAGATGCTGAAGAAACTGAACTGGCAGATTCGGACCCCATACATGTCGTTTCCAAAGGGATCGTGAGGACAGGATTAGATTAATTACAGCACGCACAGCGGCATTTAAAAAATCAATCTTCCCACGTTCCATACGTGAATGGAACGGGGAAAAGCCTTAATAACTGGTACAGCATGACGTACTCTCAGTCATGCACTTCACAGTGGTTTGCAGAGTATAGATGTAGATGTAGAAATGTACTACGTGTTTGGGCATGCAAATGATACTAGCATTTCAGTGCAACCGCACTAAGTGGGTAGGTGAAGCGCCATCTGCATTCTATATATAATGAGAGACCATACAGAGGATTGAAATTTAGAAATCGCCTCGGAATGTTAATTGTTTCTGAGGATATCGGGCTAGGCCTGGTGTAAGGGTGGGAAACGTCTACCAACACTTTTCGGAATTCAACAGCGGCAGGATCGTGGCCTACCGAGTTTACGGTTCCATAATATTGCTGCTCACTTTGGTCAGGATAACAAAGCTGTAACGTGAAGATGGAATAGGTAGGTTCAGGAATGCCATAATCGACACCATGCAGAGTCTCAGCGGCGCCACGCTACAAGAGTCCAGTAGAACAGACATTATAATTCTCTCTGCGTGAAGGATCGTACAGCTTCGTCACGTATCCTCAGTCCGGGAATGGGCTTCCGGGAATGGGCTTGTTTGCACCTAGACCAGTATCCGCATTGATAGTGCGACGGCCTCTGGAGAACGACGAACTATGAGTACGGCTACTATTATAGCGGCTTCCCTTGGCGACATAACAATGAAAGGCTACAGTATCGCGCCCAACGGACACAGGAAAAGCACCACTTCGTGCTTTTAGACGAGTCCAGTTGTGTGTACAGCATCACGATGGACGCATGCGTGTAAGGACGCTCCTAGCAGAAATAACGTTACCAGATTCCAAACGTCAGGCTCATAAGGGGTCATGTATCAAGGCCGGTGGCGCTACGTTAGAGGCTCCGTGACGTTATCGTTCAACAATTCAGCATGAAGCACGTTCTGTGGCTCCAGAGTGATTTCGAATGTAGCCCTGGTCTGCATGTTCTCCAGATCTCTCTCCCGTTCAAATCACCTGGTCACGGGTTGCAGAGAGACCACTCACCAACCACTACGAATGAACTCCGACATACAGTAGTAGCAGCACAGAATGACGTACTTGCATGTCTCATCTTATTTCCGCCGGAATGCTCATACTTGGAGCTTCAAGTGGCAGAACTGTGTATTAAATTTCAGACCCTACTTATACTCTTATTTTCTACGAATGCAGTAACGTATTTCTCCTACTATGCTCTGCGTGTAAAATAAATAAACTTGCTTTATTTTCTATCCTTCCTGGTTTTGCAATTTTAATGGCCAGAAGTGCTGTCCACTTGCCGAAGCCATCGCTCAGTTTTCCGCTGGAATGCTGATCTGCTGCTGCGGCAGAGATAATTAGTGATAATTATATTTCCTTGACATCAAATGTCGCGTTATAATCCAGCTGACGATGTGACTAATAGTGCTTCCGAGGGATCAGCTGGTCCTAGGATTGCGTACATGTTGTTCTCTGCTCAGAGTGCCACAAAAGCCAGACCATGAACTCCTCACTCGTAAATGAGGATTTCGAAATTCCAACTGGAAACTACATTTTGATGAAACTTGTTTCATTTAAATCTACCGTATTATTTCGAACTCTAGGAAAACTACTGAAATTGCATTTTCCAAAGTCGTTACTGTGGGATGTTACTGGGTGTGATGGATGTCTTTCAGATGTCCTCAACAGGATCCACTACATCACGTCAGATGTATAGGGATGAATGTCACAATGTCCAAGTCACTATTAGAACTAAATTGCAACCAAATAATAGTCTTCTACATATGGTATGGAATGGTTAGTATTTCGTCGTTAGCCAGTCCATCCACGTGCCATGAAGTTGTCTGGGATCGTCGTATAGTTGACTCACTTGTGGTTCTAGTCACTCAGATGAGATTCGGACATGTGTACAAGCTTTCAACTTAGTTACAATAATATTTGAACTAATAGCAATAAAGTAACCAGGGACTGTTCAAATAGGTTACGAATAGCTAATGACAGTGCAATTAAGAAACGTTCACGGCAACCAGGCCGGCGGCTGTGGCCGAGCGGTTCTAGGCGCTTCAGTCCGGAACCGCGCTGCTGCTACGGTCTCAGCTTCGAATCCTGCCTCGGGCATATATGTGTGGTGTCCTTAGGTTAGTTGGGTTTAAGTAGTTCTAAGTCTAGGGGCTGATAATGGATATCTCTACAGGTGAACCCCATCGTTTACAAGGCAAAAAAGAAAAGAGATATCTTTGTGCATGCCAATTGAAGCTCTCACTCGGTGGAACATCGACAACCAGGAAAGCAAAGACGGCATATGTAGAAAGACAACACGTAGCTTAAACAAAAAGAGCCACAACACAACCAAAGGCAGCCAACTCTCGGCGTTATTGACAGTTAAATATTAGTTAACAATGGGAGCCCAATGTGTGGCGTTCGTTATCCTTGGCTGTTTGGCAGTAGAAGTTTTTGTATGGTATGTGCTGTCTTGCAAACACTGTCTTCTGTTTCCAAGTTGATGTAGCGCTAGAGAAAAATAATTTAAGTTAGGACGTACAGTGATCCCTCATGTCATTTGTGCTACGAAAATGACGAGTTGATCATCTGCCGAAATTTGGGCAGGGGTCAAGCACGTTCCGCAGCTGCATTACCAGAAATTGTTTGAAAACTCGGCGCGCTGAGAGCAGCTCAGATGTCACAGACTAGGCACTGATTTAACCTATGTTAGTATTGTAGAAGTCGGTGGTGAATGGTGGGTCGTGGATCTGGCCAGCAAGTGATCAGGAAGGCCCACAATTTTGTGGCGGGTAGTAGCTATCAGATAGATGCTCGACGTCCTATCATGAAAACAGCATTTACATATGTATAATCTTTTATGCCATGCAAAAGTACATCGCTGGTAGTGCGAAGCATCACGTCAGTCCGTGCCCCACCAAGGCATAGACTGCACACGGTCGGGGAAACGTGCCAGGATCAGCAAATGGCCTCTCATCACGACCAGCACTTTGCAACCGAGCGAGGCGATGTGGTCATTACTCCAGCGGTGTGGTACTGTCCCAAGCGCCGACGAACGGTAGTGTGTGGCAGCTGGAGTGTACAGCCGCGTCGTCTGGTACGAACGTATAATTCAGTGCGGGAAGCGCCGGAAAGTGCATAATCAAAATGTGGACCCCGGCAAAGATGGCATCGACTCACAGCGATTGCTTATGCCCACATGAGTGATGGTGGACAACCAGAAACGCTTCAGTCACACCGAGCGAGAGCAGCAAACGGGCATAAACCTCCCCTCAGAGCTGACTGCGGGTGGCAACTGATGCTGCTTGTCTACAATGGGTAGTATTACATGAACTCGATGCACTATTGTTTCTGAAGCAGTAGTACTTCTGCCCCTTTAAGTCACTACAGAACTGAAGCGCAAGTGTAGGCCGTTGGGCAATTTGGACACAACTACCTTAGCCTCCCAGTTGTTACACATTATCTTGTATATAATTGTTCTATTATTTTTACTTTATATAGTTCAGGACAGGTTCCTAACACTTTTTGTCTATGAATATCATCGCACCACGCGAATATTTCTATAGATCATATTGCCCCACCGCTCATATGGAGCTCCAGTTTCCGCTTCTGGCACACTTCTCGCTCAGTCCTTAGCTGGGCAGTCACTTGCATGCATCACTATGTATCGTGGTCTGCTACATTTATGGTATTCCATAAATAAGTTTTTATACTGTTTTTTATCACTAAGCCGGTTCTTGTCGAGAATTCCTACACTTTTATTAACTTCTCTGTGCCTTTGGTGGTTTGTGAACCTCGTCCTAATGGTCAACTGAATACGTTTGGCCTACTATCGTCCTTTGCATATTCATGCTAAGTGTTTTTAATTTTTGACCGTGTTGTCAGCCCATTATTTGTTTCATGTCACATTAGGTTAGGCGGATATATCTTGACGATTCTTACAGTTTTTTTCTTTTTTTAACTTAGGCGCACTTCAGGAGTCATGGACCCATAATTTCGGCTTACCTGACGATTCGCTAACTTTGTTAATTATTTACAGAAAAGGAATGTTCAGTCCCGTCCATGTCGCAAGTATAATGCCATTTAACATGTAAAAAATTTAGCGTATGTCTTACTATTGATTGTAACTACCTGTATAATAAATTAAAATTGTAAGGAATGATTTTTCTAATTTTACAGATCTAAACCGATGATATAGTTTCTAAGTCACGAATCCAATCGTTAGGTATTTACAAGAGGAACCAAACCATTGTCACTCAAGATACACTATGTGATCAAAAGTATCCGACATCCCCAAAAACATACGTTTTTCATATTAGGTGCATTTTGCTGCCACCTACTGCCAGGTACTCCACATTAGCGACCTCAGTAGTCATTAGACATTGTGAGAGAGCAGAATGGGGAGCTCAGCGGAACTCACGGACTTCGAACGTGCTCAGGTGACTGATAATCACTTATGTCATACGTCTGTAACCGAGGTATCCACACTGATAACATCCGTAGGTGCACTGTTTCCGATGTGATAGTGAAGTGGAAACGTGAAGGGAAACGTACAACACAAAAGCGTACAGACCGATCTCGTCTGTTGGCTGTCAGAGACCGCCGACAGTTGAAGAGGGTCGCGATGTGTAATAGGCAGACATCTATCCAGACCATCAAACAGGAATTCCAAACTGCATCAGGATCCACTGCAAGTACTATGACAGTTAGGCGGGAGGTGAGAAAAATTGGATTTCATGGTCGAGCGACTGCTCGTAAGCCACACATGACGCCCAACGACGAATCGCTTTGTGTAAGGAGCGTAAACATTGGACTATTGAACAGTGGAAAAACTTTGTGTGGACTGACGAATCATGGTACACAACGTAGCAATCCAACGGCAGGGTGTGGTTACGGTGAATGCCCGGTGGACGTCATCTGCCAGCGAGTGCAGTGCCAACAGTAAAATTCGGAGGCGGCAGTGTTACGGTGTGGTCGTGTTTTTCATGGAGGGGGCTTGCACCCCTTTGTTGTTTTGCGTGGAACTATCACAGCAAAATCCTACATTGATGTTTTAAACACCTTCTTGCTTCCCACTGCTGAAGAGTAATTCGGGGATGGCGATTGCATCTTTCAACACGATCGAGCACCTGCTCATAATGCACTGTCTGTGGCGGAGTGGTTACACGACAATAACTTCCCTTTAATGGACTGGCCTGCAACAGAGTCCTGACCTGAATCCTATAGACCACCTTTGAGATGTTTTGGAAGGCCGACTTAGTGCCATACCTCACCGACCGACGTCGATTCCTCTCCTCAGTGCAGCACTCCGTGAAGAATGGGCTGCCATTCCCCAAGAAACTTCCAGTATCTGACTGAACGTATGCTTGTGAGAGTGGAAGCTGTAATGAAGTTTAGGGGTGGGCCACCACCATATTGAATTCCAGCTTACCGATGGAGGGCGCCACGAACTTGTACGTCGTTTTCAGCCAGGTGTCCGGATACTTTTGATCACGTAGAGTATCTTTCTGTGGCGTCAGCAGTTTCACAGCCCCGGCTTTGCTGTGTCCATACAGCCAAATCCCCTTTCAGGGGCGATTTCTGTGTTGTCAGCATAATCCATTTAATGCATCATATGCTAAAACACCGAATCGGCTCCTGTACTGTAGTGTTTAGCCTAAACCTTCTATGATGCCTCCTGCTAAGTAGGTCACGGGTTTTTCCTACTACGAGAGGTCGTGCTTTGCCGCAACAGTGTACTGAATAACTTATGTGTTAGTGCTACAGCTTTCAGTAAATATCAACAGGATTTTGCTAAATTACAAACTGAAAGAGGAGTCAAGCAAGGAGTTTCCATATGATTAAACTATTCATAGCAGTCTGCGAAAGTCTTAGACTTGGGAAAATGAAGCAAATTTTGTTCATGAAAATATCTGGACTCTTTGCTTATGGCGGTATACTGCTTGCCTTTGTCCGCAGCTCGTGGTTTAGTGGCTCACCGGGACTGCACAATTTGCCGGCACGGTAACTCAGCGTGTTCGATCAGAGTGTTGCGCGCCGTCTGTAATAAAAAAAAAAAAACGAGTAAACGAATCAGCGATCAACTTGAACGGGTGTATTGTGACATCTGCTCAGACCAAACGCAACGAACAATACCGAACAAAATTAAAAGAAAGAAGAAGGTGGATAGCTTTGCTACCTCTGGATCACGGGGTCCCGGGTTCGATTCCCGGCCGGGTTGGGGATTTTCTCTGCCCGGCGACTGGACGTTTGTGTTGTCCCCATGATTCCATCATCATTCGTGAAAGTGTCTAGATTGGACTGTGTACAGATTGGGTATTTGTACGGGTGCTATGGCTGTGCAGCTGAGCGCCCCACAAACCAAACATTGTCATAATCATCATCATCTGCTTGCCTCTGGTGCAGATAAAATTTAACAAGAAGAGTAGGATTGTAATAGAAAAGGTTTAAAAATAGAGGTGAATGTAATTCTCAGTAGAGCAAAGGTGATCAATGTTGCCAAAATTAAGTAGTACAAATGAATTGAGTTTATGTACTTAGGGGAGCTGAACACAATGACTGAATGGTCGTTAAAAAAAGAAACAGTGAACTAGAGTGATTTTGATGAACTAAACAGAATTTTCATAGTAACTATTCTAAAGCGTTTAAAAAGGAAATTTTACAAAGTCCTTTGTTACTGATTTTGACTTACAGCAGAGAGACATGAGAAAAACGTTGTATTTTTCAGTGAACAACTGAGATACTCATAATCACTGAGCGAGAGGAAAAAAAAAAGTGGATGCAGGAACTAACTGGAGGGGGAAACGTAATGATGGCTGTAATGAAAATGAAACAGGGCCAGGCAGATATTCACTTTGTCTGGTGAATGCATTCAGGTAATGAAGGAAGCTGTTTGTTGGATTCCGAGCTACAAGAGAAAACGAAGGCGCCAACGTAACGGAAGGCGGATAGGCGAGAAAACATGGAGGAATTGTCAAAGAGGTCGTTGTCCAGAAATGGATGTCAAATGACCGATGATGACAGAAAGAGAATCCAGTCGCCCATCAAGCTATGTTACATGCAACGTGTGGCAGACGAAGCGAAAAATTGTTTCCAAGTTGTTTTATTTCTTTGCAATCAGAATATTTTTCTTATATCGTTGCATACTAACCGAATATAATTAACTTCTTATTCGTAGGTATCGTCATTTTACGATCTTATAATGGTGAATGGTTCCCTCTGTAAACCAGGAATGTCAGGTAAAAGTTGAGGTCAAGCGTCAAAGCTGTACATAGTGTTACGTACCTGTATAAACTTTTGCGGAAAGGACCTCATTTGGTTGATTTTCAGGAGCTGTTAGAAAAGGCACAGCACGCTACAAACACCGGCAGTATTGAGATTTAGCTTTTCTTCAGAATGTCCATAACCCTTCATTTTTTTTCCTTTTGACGTTATTGGAAACGACAGTACTGTTCTTGAATTGCAGTAGTTAAGTGTAATGGGAAAGCCAATCATGCGTCTGTGAGAGATAGGAACCTTGACTTTTATGTTTACTTGCAACCTTCGACTCGTCGGCAATAAAGAACCCTGTTAAATGTCCGTTACGAAACTGCCAGGACCGATCCATACAGCGTCAGAAATGATACATCTCTCTCCTACATACTAGTTGCTTTGGATATCATAGCCTTAGCGGAAAGACATACAGACTTCTAACTTTAAATCTCTCAATTGTTATAGCAAGGAATAACAGATAATAATTTTGAGTTGTTGTTGTTGTTGTGGTCTTCAGTCCTGAGACTGGTTTGATGCAGCTCTCCATGCTACTCTATCCTGTGCAAGCTTCTTCATCTCCCAGTACCTACTGCAACCTACATCCTTCTGAATCTGCTTAGTGTATTGATCTCTTGGTCTCCCTCTACGATTTTTACCCTCCACGCTGCCCTCCAATGCTAAATTTGTGATCCCTCGATGCTTCAGAACATGTCCTACCAACCGATCCCTTCTTCTAGTCAAGTTGTGCCACAAACTTCTCTTCTCCCCAATCCTATTCAATACCTCCTCATTAGTTACGTGATCTACCCACCTTATCTTCAGCATTCTTCTGTAGCACCACATTTCGAAAGCTTCTATTCTCTTCTTGTCCAAACTAGTTATCGTCCATGTCTCACTTCCATACATGGCTACACTCCATACAAATACTTTCAGAAACGACTTCCTGACACCTAAATCTATATTCGATGTTAACAAATTTCTCTTCTTGAGAAATGCTTTCCTTGCCATTGCCAGTCTACATTTTATATCCTCTCTACTTCGACCATCATCGGTTATTTTACTCCCTAAATAGCAAAACTCCTTTACTACTTTAAGTGTCTCATTTCCTAATCTAATTCCCTCAGCATCACCCGACTTAATTTGACTACATTCCATTATCCTCGTTTTGCTTTTATTGATGTTCATCTTATATCCTCCTTTCAAGACACTGTCCATTCCGTTCAACTGCTCTTCCAAGTCCTTTGCTGTCTCTGACATAATTACAATGTCATCGGCAAACCTCAAAGTTTTTACTTCTTCTCCATGAATTTTAATACCTACTCCGAATTTTTCTTTTGTTTCCTTTACTGCTTGCTCAATATACAGATTGAATAACATCGGGGAGAGGCTACAACCCTGTCTCACTCCTTTCCCAACCACTGCTTCCCTTTCATGCCCCTCGACTCTTATAACTGCCATCTGGTTTCTGTACAAATTGAAAATAGCCTTTCGCTCCCTGTATTTTACCCCTGCCACCTTCAGAATTTGAAAGAGAGTATTCCAGTCAACATTGTCAAAAGCTTTCTCTAAGTCTACAAATGCTAGAAACGTAGGTTTGCCTTTTCTTAATCTTTCTTACAAGAGTTAGTTTTGAGTTAATGTTTATTAATGGTAAACTACAAACCTTAGGCTAAAATTATCACGAGTAACAGGGTATTTCAACTATTGATATGGCTACTATTAATATGACGTTAAGGCTTATTTTTATATGCCTTAATTAATACTACTTCTCTCCGTCCCTTGAGCTGAGTGGTTTAGCGCATCTGACTGCCATGCAACGGGCCCGCGTTCGAATCCCGGCCAGGTCGGAGACTTTCTCCGCTTTGGTACAGTTGGTCAATATAGCAAAAGCTGAAAAAAGTTGCATCTCGGCGGAAGAACTTTTCCAGGCGGGAACACCCGACCATTAGTACCATATGATAATTTCCTTTCATATCAAAACTTTATGTTGTGCTAGTTTATGTTAACAATGGAAGACATTATTATTAATTTATTTGATTGAAACATCTTACTAACCTCAAATCACATGTCCTGCCAAAATAAATACTATTAAAGTGAAAAAGCAAATGTGTGGTATTGACAAATTTGGTTTTTAGAAGTATGGTAGATCAGTAAGGGAATTCAGTTTCTTAAGGCAGAGCAAGCTATTAGCACAGTTTTATGAAATCTCGTAAGAAGCAGCATTGTTTTCGCTAAGAAATGTGACATTTGGATTTACCAGTGGGATCTGCAAGTGTGGTTACATTAATTAATGAAGACTAAAACAATAAATGGACATGAGATTCGGCGATACTTTTTCTTTCAGTGTATGCACACCATAGCTGCCAACTTTCACCGTCTAGTCTGTGGAGCGTTGGTAAGTAATAGTGTTTAAATCACTGTTTGGCAGGTGCACACTAATACAGGGTGCCGCAGTTAAATGTATCCCGCATCCCTTTTGAATGCGAATCCAATATTTCGACTTCTGAATAGAGTAAAGAACTACAATATATAACAGCTTTAGGCAATAATAGATGGATAGCATACTTCTGTCAGCGCTTCAGTTTTTTTCATCACTGAAGTTAGACGTTTCTCTTTGCGGTCTGCAAAATGACTTTCTACACAGACGAAAAAAATTACATTTTGGAAGCATATGTGAAAACAGGTTCGATTAAGGAAACATGCATAATTTTCGGGGTTAAGTATCTGGATAGAGGACTACCAGCAAAGAGAGCAATAGTCTGTATAAAAACTGGCGCACTTGCTCATCTGTGGAAAATGTAGAACGACAAAGGATTCCTTCAGTTCGCATATCAGAAGCTATTGAAGAGATTCGCAGAAGAATTATTCAGAGTCCTAAAAAGTTTACATGTACAATGGCACGACAGGCGGATGTAAGTAGGCGAAGTTGCCAGCGAATATTGGAAGTCTTAATTGGAAGCCATGTCGTGTGACGATTGTGCAGCAATTACGGGAGGACGACAGAAACGTATAGATTACTGTACGTGGTCTTTGAATAACGTCAAAAAAGGTTTGTTAGACCCTTTCCATTACATTATGAGTGATGAATCATGGTTTCGTCTTTCCAGTCATGTAAATTCACGGAATCGAGTTATTGGGTTACGGAGAACTGTAACGTTGTGTGTCAGCAACCGCTCCATGATGAAAAATTCGCCGTTTGGTGCGGTATAACAGAAACGCGCATAATTGGACCGATATTTTTTGATACTATCCTCAACACGGTTGCATATATGGATATTTCTGTTTCATTTTGTGCTCAAGACAATACTGATTCTTCCAGCAAGATTGGGCAACGTGACACCTGTCTAAGGTACGACTGGAACGAATCCATGATGTCTTCACTGAAGAACAAACTATCAGCAAGCATTTATGAGCACCATGTTCGTCGAATCTAACAACATGTGATTCTTTCCTGTGGGGACACTTGGAGAGCAAGGTCTATGAAAGAAATGCACACACAAAACAAGAACTGAAGACAACATCAGCCGTGAAGTGGCCGCCATCGGTATCCGAACATCAAGCCGGGTGTATCTGAATATGCTTAGACGTGCGCAGCTGCGTATTAGCGTTACAGTGGGCTACATTCATCATCTTCTCTAAATGTAATTTTCACTGTAAAAAAATAAGTCCATTTCAGCTCTTTGTTTCTGTACGTCCACTGCATTTCCTTTATATTTGCACGAGCTACTTTTATCTGCGCCAGCCGTCATTAACTTTGTTTCCTTTTTAATAATTTCCTATATTTTCTGCAACTCCAGCATGCATGTACGGAATTTTCGCCGTTTCTATTTTATTTAATCTTTACTTTCTGAAAAACACAAAACAATAGTATCAACCCCTTTACTATAAATCACCACGTAGCCTATCATTAAATTATGCCATGCGTTATAAAATACGCAAAGATTTTCTGTAGCGTTTTGCAGAGCAGCTCGTTCATTGTATGTTTGTTTCACAGAATAAAAAGAAAAACACTCAAAACGATTTTTCAACAAGAGATAATTATTAAAGTGTATGCGGATTATTTCACTATCGGCAAGATTACAAACGATGTGAGAATGTGGATAGAAAGTAAATTCTCTCTTAGTGAACCACATGTATTCGCAGTCGGCTTTAAAAAAGAAAACTGCACAACTAAAATAGATACAGGGCTATTACAAATGATTGAAGCGATTTCATAAATTCACTGTAGCTCCATTCATTGACATATGGTCACGACACACTACACATACGTAGAAAAACTCATAAAGTTTTGTTCGGCTGAAGCCGCACTTCAGGTTTCTGCCGTCAGAGCGCTCGAGAGCGCAGTGAGACAAAATGGCGACAGGAGCCGATAAAGCGTATGTCGTGCTTGAGATGCACTCACATCAGTCAGTCATAACAGTGCAACGATACTTCAGGACGAAGTTCAACAAAGATCCACCAACTGCTAACTCCATTCGGCGATGGTATGCGCAGTTTAAAGCTTCTAGATGCCTCTGTAAGGGAAATCAACGGGTCGGCCTGCAGTGAGTGAAGAAATGGTTGAACGCGTGCGGGCAAGTTTCACGCATAGTGATGTGAAAAATTCAGTGTTTAAACCTCCTCTACCAAGAAACGTGTCAGAACTGCGAGCTCACATCAACAATGCTTTCGAACTCATTGATGGGGACATGCTGCGCCGAGTGTGGGAGGAACTTGATTATCGGCTTGATGTCTGCCGAATCACTAAAGGGGCACATATCGAACATTTGTGAATGCCTAAAAAACTTTTTGAGTTTTTGTATGTGTGTGCAAAGCATTGTGAAAATATCTCAAATAATAAAGTTATTGTAGAGCTGTGAAATCGCTTCAATCATTTGTAATAACCCTGTACATCAGTCGACAAGTGCGGGAGAAGCGTAATCAAAGAACAACACACATATTTATCAAGAATTTACGCCTCAAGTATACCAAATGTAGCTCCTTGACCTACGCAAAAAACACATTTTCAAACATGAGGAAACTGCAAACAATTAGCCCACGTAACTAAGCAACAAAAATCTGAATAACATTGCAAAAAACAAGGATGATCAGAAATAAGCGACTGACCAGACAACATTAGTATTTAGCTAGGTACCTGCCAAGCCGGAACACCGCCAAAACATGCCACTACACCCATTAAGCGCCTCCGGAAGATCGAATGAGATGTAAACGAATGTATCAGTCTGGTGAGAAGCCAAATGTGAACGTTAAACAAAGCTTCTTCCAGTTTCTTCCAGTTAGTCAAAGACGTTGCACGGCCATAGCCGCTAGCAGTGCTAAACTATATGACAGAGAGAGAGAGGAGAGAGAGAGGAGAGAGAGAGGGAGAGAGAGAGAGAGAGAGAGAGAGTGAGAGCGAGATTTCATACACTAATCCCACTCCACACAAGATTCCCGTTAAACAAGCATAATATCTTCCTTTTTTCCAAATACATCTGAACAAAATTACACAGAGCAATATAAATAATTACCATGTTTGATCACTGTATTAATATTAACGGTCAGATGCAATTTTGATCTTTATTAGGGACTGAATATTGTACAATTCTTGTCTGTTCCATTAAAACAACAATACACCTCCTATGTGACGTAGATTGTCACTAAGCATTTCCAGCAGTCACTCAGTTATATCCTGAAATCGAAAAACGCTGCCATCTGTCTTCAAAATGTGAAACTCACTTTAAGTACTGCATCACGTAAATCACTCTTCCTCAGATAACATCAGAAGTAAATACGATGCGAGTAGACAAAAGAACTCATAATACGTATGTAGAATTCACCGACATATGAAACTGCTGAGAAACCCTAATGGCAACGTAGATATGAATATGAGACACAGTAGGAGAGCAATCACTTCACTAGAATTTCGAGAACAATTCATCACAACCCGATGTTTCCCATCGCCTTCTGTCCTTCTGGCTAACCAACACATTAAAGGATGTATGCGTGAGCCAAGTCTGAAGACAACGGAAAACGGAGGCACTGTACCAGACAAGTAATTACCCTGGTGCGTCAATCGATTTGAGCTGGGCAATCAGATGCAATGAAGCGTGGACGGCGAATTGTCAGGAATTCCAGGCGGAGAGAGAGCAGTGATATTTCAACAAGGAACACTTGCCTGCGACACCTCGTGTACAGCAGTTCAAAATTTGCACTAAACTCACATTGTAATTTGATTGTGAACGTAAACAATGATTATCACTACGGATCATAATCAATAATCCTGGATGTCCAGTCCACTTGGTGTCCCAGCAACAGGCACTGCCTGCCAACTCTCGCGTGCAGCCACTCGACGTCTATCCACCAATATGCAACGCACGCGTAAAGAAATACACCAGTGGAGCCAAATAGAATTTCGGATGTTGACATTACCTTTGCCCCGGAGCAGTAACCAACATCCAGGACGGCAACCATGAGGTAATTATTGTGAAATGAGCACATTTTTGTATTCCTTTGAATCTCAGTGTGCGGCGAGAAGACTGTTCCAGAATATTTTTGTAAAAAATGACTGTAATCAGTTTAGCTACGATAAATATTTGTACGGATAAAAAACCATTCTAACTTCCTTAAATTACATTCCTGCAGATGGTGCAGCCAAGAATTTTATTTGCTACTGATCGTAAGTCCTGTAATCACTTCTAATTGTTTAGTGTTAGGAAATGTGATTGACGAATCTTACCTTCCCAAGACGGACTGTATAACAAGCAAGCACCACATAAGGGCCCCTTCAGACGTAGCCACTTTGCAACGCTGCCGATGGCGAATGCTACAGGTACATTAGCGGTTTCAGACGCAGCCACAGCTACTCAACAGTGACGCTGCTGGCTGTCGTGGCGATTCAAGTGACCGCAAGGGCGGTGCCACAGCAACGCCACTATTCCAAACGCGTAAGCGCGGCGCTGTTACCAGACGAGTCGAGCACTGCTTTTTCCTAGAGCAGTATCTTCTGTAAATCGGGAGAGGTCGGTTTACACAACGTAGACAACGGCGTTGGAGTACACGGACGAATCATCAACAAAGAAGACCTCATCACTGAGGCAGGAAGTGGCCTGCCATAAGGACGATTACAGCAACAAGTTTCCAAAGAAGAATGCTTGGATTAGGGCTGGTAGGTTGGTTGGTTGGTTTATTTGGGGGTGGGAACCAAATAGCGAGGTCATCGATCCCATCGGATTAGGGAAGAAAGTACGTGGTGCCCTTTCAAAGAAACCATCTTGTCATTTGCCTGAAACGATTTTAGGGGAACCACAGAAAACCTAACTCAGTATGACCAGACGTGGGTTTGAACCGTTTTCCTCCCGAATGCGAGTCCAGTGTGCTAACCACTGCGCCACCTCGCTCCGTGAAGCAGAGCCGGTCTAAGGTGCAAAACGACAGAAATCACTGTTTGCGTCACCGAGTTCGGAGGCTCGACAGAAGCGCCACGACGCTAAGATTTGTATGCACGACTTATCACAGTTAGTAGCGGCCACTTGGTGTGCCAAGCTGAGAAAGGCCCCAGGGGCACTCAAGTGCAAGATTTGTATACATTGCGTATCACAATTAATGGTGAAAAAAGACAAGGGTGAAGTACGCGAAGTGAAAGGTGAAGGACGGGAGGGGGGTGGGGGAATGACAAGTCGCTTGCGTGGAAAAAATGTTTTCGAACCGTCCCTGCGAGGGAGTCTAAACAACAAATTTCATGATATGGCCACAGCACAGACAAACTCAATCGGTGACTAAAGTCATGTTTATTTCCGCCAAATAGTGTAATAGCTGAAATACTTTACAAATTCAGCACCTGCAAAGTTGTATTTCAAAAGCAGACATCTCAGCTGCATGTTAATCTTAGTTTTAGAGATGATGTACGTTTCACTTTTTTTCTATTTTCCACGGAGCTGCCCTTCATTCATGAAGTAATCAGCAAATGCTGTTCGGATCCATTTAGTAGTGTTTACAGATAGAGATTTATCTACTGTCATTGTATCCTCTAGTCAAGTAACACAAAGTGTGTCAAACTTAAATATTTCTGCTTCCCTGACGAGGTAATCCAGACGACAACAAGCTTTTATTACATTTTCTGCTATGTCTTGTTGAACATTTAATGGGCGATGAAATATCCACCACTTATTCCTCAGCGTACCAACACAGCAATCCGCCCGGCGGACTTGTGTCGAGATCCGGTGAGCCGGTCAGTCTGTGGATGATTTTCAGGCAGTTTTCCATCTGCCTCGGCGAATGCCGGCTGGTTCCCCTTATTCTGCCCCAGCTACACTATATCGGCGATTGCAGCGCAAACAAGTTGTCCACGTACGCGTACACCAGCATTACTCTACCACGCAAACGTAGGGGTTAACTCGTCTGGCATGAGACATTCCCTGAGGGGGTCCACCGGCGGCCGAAACGCACAATAACCCTGAAAGAGCGGAACGGTGTGGGGCGGCGGAGGGGTGGAGTGCGGTAGTCGTCGTGGGGTTGTGGACCACTGCGGCTGCGGAGGGGACGGAGTCTCTCCGTCGTTTCTAGCACCCCGGTTAACGTACAATACAATACAGAATCAAAACAACATTGATATATCTTCTGGCCCTTGGCAGTCGGTAACTGAACTCTCTTTTGCCAGCAGACAAAAATCTCCCCGCAAAAGGTCTCGGAAGAGACAGAGAGCCATAATCTCTCGTCTCCTGAAAGCACTTACGGGATGACAGCAACAGGCTCGTTGTGAAAGACATTTTGGTGCTAGTAACTGGATTATGTTGCTTTTCAGTATTCTCTAAAGTCCAGAATTCTTTAACATGGCCAATCAGCAGATTTTTCTGGGGCACCTAGGCCATTGTAAGGAAATCTGTAATTTGAATAGCATGCTGCGAGCATTAGAGTAGGAAAAAATCATTTGTAACTGAAATTCAGGGATGCGTTTCCTCCAAGCTTCATTATTTGCATGCGATTCCAGTCTTTAGCTGCATCACAGTGGGAAAAGTTGGCATATTCTTCGAACCTGTACCAATCTACTGTAAAAGTTCTGACGTTAGAAATGAAAAGCACTTTGATTTCCATGTCGACCATACAGCTCCGCAAACGTCGTGCCCGACCGCAGATGTTGATATCCCGATGTGATATTCTATGTGTATGTCTTTCATGCTGCAGCCTGAAACAAGATATTCATGGATGTTTCAAAATGCGAAGTGTATTACACATATGACTTTGTACAGAGGAATAATGTGACTGCTGCACTGGACATAAAATAAGGGTTTTTATGTTGTTTTTACAGCTACTGACCAACGGAAATGGAAAAGTCTCCATGCTTCTTAAAAGAGGTAAAGAGGCCAGCAGAAATGGGGTGTTGAATCAGGTTCTGCAGTGAACTACAGGAGATGTTAAAATTAATCGATAATTCTGTAGCACCAACAAACAAAAGCCAGTCTGATATTAGTAAGCGACGAGGAGGAGAACGTGCAGGAAGCCATGGAACAAACAGTGTGCAGTGAACGACGAGTGAGAGCGGAAAAGATAAAGAAAAAAAAAGTAGGTGACGATGAGTAGTTGCTGAAGATCCTTAAGAACAATTATCGACAGCAAGGAAAAGAAGCATGTCATGATGACAAACTATCTGTACTATCATTTCATCACGATTTAAAGACCCTCGAGGATCATCTGAAGCCGCGTATAAAAAGTTAGATTCTTGATATGCTGTCTTCTGTTAACACGCTCACTCTTCACATGGCTCCCTCTACACGTACACAATTTACACACATCTACAGTATGCACCTCCATCACCAGCCTACCTCCAGCAATCACTTTTGCAGTTACGCCACCAACAGACGATGTTAAATGACGGGCTTAGAACTTTACATGCAACTTGAAGATAATTAAAACAATGTCGTTTAAGTCAACTATTTATCTAACGACGTCTCGACTGTGCTATATTTAGTTCAATGTTTTCAATGGATTCCACTGTAGCATTCTTTTACACCTAGTAAATATTAAAAAATATCAAAATTCATATGTTGACTTTTTACTTACCTCATGTCAAAGCTAGTCCCTCTTTTGGGGCAGTAGCCTGCCTCATAGCGTGTCTTTTCTTCGAATCATGTTACTGATTTCAGCCAAAAGTTCCTTAATGAATTTTTCACAAACGACAATAACAATAAATTATCGTCATCTTGTTGCAGATCACCAAATGATACGTGGAAAAGTCTACGACTATGTCTACCTAAAATCACTAGATCGACGCACAATCTTTTATTTCTGTATTTTAGTTTTAAACACGGCTGTTAGCCAGAAATCGTATGACAATGTTATTTGTATAACACAAGCACCGGGTTACAATAAGATTCAACTTGACCTCGTTTCGACACCGACTATGGATGTCTTCATCACAAAAAACAAAAACAATTAGCTGTGTTTAAAATTTTCTTTCTTAAGGCGTTATATGGCGAGGATATAAGATGAACATCAACAAAAGCAAAACGAGGATAATGGAATGTACTCGAATTAAGACAGGTGATACTGAGGGAATTAGATTAGGAAACGAGACAGTTAAAGTAGTTAAGGAGTTTTGCTATTTGGGGAGCAAAACAACTGATGATGGTCGAAGTAGAGAGGATATAAAATTTAGACTGGCAATAGCAAGGAAAGCGTTTCTGAAGAAGAGAAATTTTTTAACATCGAGTATGGATTTAAGTGTCAGGAAGTCGTTCCTGAAAGTATTTGTATGGAGTGTAGCCATGTATGGAAGTGAAACATGGACGATAAATAGTTTGGACAAGAAGAGAATAGAAGCTTTCGAAATGTGGTGCTACAGAAGAATGTTGAAGATTAGGTGGGTAGATCACGTAACTAATGAGGAGGTATTGAATAGAATTGGGGAGAAGAGGAGTTTGTGGCACAACTTGACAAGAAGAAGTGACCGATTGGTAGCACATGTTCTGAGGCATCAAGGGATCACAAATTTAGCATTGGAGGGCAGCGAGGAGGGTAAAAATCGTAGAGGGAGACCAAGAGATGAATACACTAAGCAGATTCAGAAGGATGTAGGTTGTAGTAGTTACTGGGAGATGAAAAAGCGCGCACAGGATAGAGTAGCATGGAGAGCTGCATCAAACCAGTCTCAGGACTGGAGACCACAACAACATGGCATTATACTTGGAAACAGCCTTGGATACATGGTAAAAATTGTAAACTGTTTACGAAACCATATTTCCAGATAAAAAGAAAAGTTTAATCAAATTCAATTATATTTGTTTTTTTCCTGACGAAGACACGCATAGTCGGTGTTGAACCCAGGTCAAGTTAAATATTGTTGCAGTCGGTTGACTATATTATACAAATTTCATTATTTATTGTTCATCCGAATAAAAAGCACTGACAATGAAATGAGCTATCTCCATGTTCACTAGAATACTGACAGATTTTACAGAAGATGAACAGAGTTCGCAGTGCCACTGATTTGCGTTTTCATCGCCTTTAACGCTCGTTTGGAGCGCCACTTACCTCGGCAACAGCGTCAACAACGTCAGCGGAACAGCTGCTTGCGCACCACTGAGCAGCGATGCGAAGTGGTTCCGTGTGAAGCCGGTCCAAGAGGCCTTAACAAACGCATTGCTAAATGAAGCAGATTCCCACTTGGGCCTAACGACATAACCTCACACCACAATGTACTTAAGTTTCAAGTTTTTAGGACTATTTGACTAGTTCAGTTTCCACTCTCGTGGTTAGTAAGAACGTCTTCATCGAAAATCCGAGGCCCTTGCGGCAGAGGAGTCGGGTTCGCTGTGTCGGAGGGGCTGCCGACAAACAGGCCGTATGACGCGCGCTGCGGGCGCCCACTCGCGGGCCTCAGCGTAACCGCCCTATGAGAATTCCGGGAGCCGGCCGGCGCTTCCCTCGGGTCGCTGCAGGAATTCGCGGCGAGAGCTACAATATCTCGCTTTATCACTGCGGATAAATTCCGCGCCCCGAAATGAGAGCGGCGGGCCGGGCCGGCGAGCCCGGAGCTGCAGCCTCAGCCCAGCGCTGTCGCCGCCGCGCGGCCTCCGCTGGGCTGCCGGCTGGGGTGGCTCCAATCCTCTCCACTGCGCTGAGCTCTACTCAGCTTTCCTCCGGGGTCTTTACCCACGCAGGGGGTAGGGTCACGGGTCGAGTGCGCTATCGTTGGATGTCC
The DNA here is from genome assembly GCF_023864275.1 of Schistocerca cancellata. Taxonomy (NCBI): domain Eukaryota; kingdom Metazoa; phylum Arthropoda; class Insecta; order Orthoptera; family Acrididae; genus Schistocerca; species Schistocerca cancellata. The sequence goes on along the minus strand of NC_064631.1, from coordinate 466,315,722 downwards.
CATTCCGACAAAAACGTTTTTTGATCTGATGTGTAGTTTTCGAAATACTTCAATGTCTTCATTTAAAATGAACATCCTGTATTTCATAAAATTAAAAGAATATATATTATAGAGCAATACGTGTGGAATACTGGTTTACAATGTATTTATCTAGGAAAGAAGCATTGAAAACCCAATACGACAACTGGCATTCGAGTAGATGCGTAACACGCATGTGTATAGCGATATAGATATGTTTCTAGCTTATTTCTGACAAATGCGTGTTTGGAATACCGCTTCATCATATACACATATCAAAGAACGTTCTGCATCATCCCTGTTTCCTCTCCTGACGATAGACATTGACTGTGGATATTGTATCCCAGACACAGTCCCTTCGATTGTTCAGAGATGTCACTAAACCCGCCCAAAGATGTAAACAACCATGCACGAGCAACGCCTACTAGACGAAGGGGGTCGAACAGCCGATCAGTTCCAGTCATTACACCAGGAAGGAGGTACAGGGTTCGTCTTGTCTGTAGTTAAACCATGCCTGGATGGTCAATACCGCAGTTCGATCGCGTCGGCATTGTTACTTTGTACCAGGAAGGGTTCTCAACAAGGGAAGTGTCCGGGCGTCTCGGAGTGAACCAAAGTGATGTTGTTCGGACATGGAGGAGATACAGACAGACAGCACCTGTCGATGACATGCCTCGCTCGGGCCGCCCAAAGGCTACTACTGCAGTGGATGACCGCTACCTACGGATTATGGCTCGGAGGAACCCTGACAGCAACGCCACTATGTTGAATAATGCTTTTCGTGCAGCCACAGGACATCTTGTTAAGACTCAAACTGTAGGCAATAGGCTCCATGATGCGCAACATCACTCACGACGCCCATGGTGAGGTCCATCTTTGCAACTACGACACCATGCAGCGCGGTACACACGGGCCCAACAACGTGCCGAATGGAACATTCAGGGTTGGGACCACGATCTCTTCACCGATGAGTGTCGCACATGCCTTCATCCAGACAATCGTAGAAGACGTGCTTCAAGGCTGAAAGCCTTAGACACACTGCCCAGCAAGTGCAGCAAGGTGGAGGTTCCCTGCTGTTTTGGAGTTGCATTAAGTTGGGCAGACGTATGCCTCTGGTGGTCATGGAAGGCGCCGTAACGGCTGCACGATACGTGAATGCCATCCTCCGACCCGTAGCGCAACCATATCGGCAGTATATTGGAGAAGCATTCGTCTTGAAGGACGACAATTCGCGCCCCCATCACGCACATCTTATTAATGGCTTAATTCAGGATAACGTCATCACTCGACCAAAGTGGCCAGTATGTTCTCCAGACATGAGCCCTATCCTGCATGCCTGGGATAGATTGAAAATGCCGGTTTATGAACGACGTGACCCACTAACCACCCTGAGGGATCTACGCCGAATCGTCGTTGATGAGTGGAACAATCTTGACCAACAGTGCCATGATGAACTTGTAGATAGTATGCCACGACGAATACAGGCATACATCAATGCAAGAGGACGTGCTGCTGGGTATTAGAGATCCCGTTGTGTACAACAATCTGTACCACCACCTCTGAAGGTCTCGCTGTATGGTGGTACCACATGCAATGTGTGTTTTTCATGAGCAATAAAAAGGGAGGAAATGATGTTAATGTTGATCTCTATTCCTATTTTCTGTAAGTGTTCCAGAACTCTCGGAAACCAGATGTGTGTCTAACTGAATTTGGAATCAACGATGCTACACGTTTTGCCGTTAGTTAAATGTCGAAATCAAAAACTAAATTTTTTTGTTGGGGGGGGGGGGGGGGAAGTATTCGAAAGAAATGAATTTTTTGCACCCTTATAACGTACATTAAAAACCATAGAACTTTTATTTTAAGCCTTTTATATGTTACCGTTTCCACAGTACTCACTCACAAATATTAAGCTCAATTTTTCCATGGGGTGTTTCATTCCTTAACGGCCATATGGACCCGTAGAAAAAAAATTGAACCTTACGTTTCTCTACACTACAACGTATTCAAAGCCGATCAAAATCGAATTATATCCCTAGGGAACGCTTATTTGTCAGACATTCGTGCTGGAGTTGATTACAAAGGGTCGTCTTATATTGTTTCGATACCAATATACCAGTACTTACAGATCTGGGAAAAAAAGGTTGACAACTCAAAGTGATGCAAGCCTTTGAAATCCTGAGCAAAATGCAGGGTGAGCAATCGTTAACGCAACCACTTTAGCGAGGTGGGGCCGGCAGATATGTCTGTTCCTGTGACGTGGTTTACAAAATGTCTGTAGTTTGCTCCTCTAAGTTACTTCTAACATACATAGCATAAACACTTAAAAGTAAAAGTAAATTAATCATGTATATTACGCAGCAGGATGCTGGAGCGTCCTCCCTTCGTTCTTCAAATATTTGTGTTACCTGCTTAGGAAGCTGCTATTATACACTGCAGTTTCCTCTAAAAAATGGCAGCTGTTTCTTGAAAAATGTTAGTTTTGAATACATCTTAAGTGTGTGAATATCGGTTGTACACTCCCTCTTTTAATGCCCCCAGAGATAAAAATCGCAGGGCGTTAAATCGGGGGAACAAAGAGTCCATATGTTAGTGACAACTCTATCTTGAAATACGTCACGAATCTCCTGTAACAAGAAGTAGGTTATATCTGCCATTTCAGAGTTCTGCTGAAAGGTCGCGAAAACATGTTCTCTCTCAGTTATTTGGGAAAGAAAGGCCTCAAAATGTTTTACACATATCTCTCGCTGTTAATAGTTGCCCGAAAAAAAAGGTGCCTGTTATTGTCTCACTGCTAATGCCACATCACACTCCTATGTTACACTAGGCTTTTCAGAACTCCAGTAACGGATATTTAGTGAATTAACGTATCCACTGAGATGTAACCACGATTCGTCCTAAAAGAAAGTTAAATGAGGTGAGGGTCAAGTTCTCCGTCATGCACTCTGTTGAAAATCTATTCACAGCACCATAACCTCTTTTTTTGCAGTGTCAGCTGGCTTAAATTCTTGCTGTGTGATTATTTTATTGAGCTGTAACTTCTGTAACTCTGTAGCTGATTGAACAGAGCGATAGGAAGTTCCTATTTGCTAAGGAAGAGGTCGAACCAGAGCATACGCGGTGTTATCTAGGGTTTCTTCTGTGAGTACAATACGTGGCTGTCAACGTTTCCTTTCAAAAACCCTTCCCATTTCACGAAATTATATAATCGATGAATCGTACTCTGGTAATCAACTTGAACATCAGTGAAGTCCTCTTAACCAACAACCTTACAGCATGCGCTCCTTCTGTATGCTCATACGAATCGTACGTGATTACCCTTTGGCGAGTAGAATACTCAAGACACTGTATTCCGTCGCCTAAATAACACGTGCTAAATGTGCAGTTATTCTACACAAAGGCCTCACAGCAGAGAAGATATACATTCCCCACCCAGTGCCGACGCCGACTGGCGACTGGGATGGGGTGGGGGTGGGGGGGGGGCAAAAATGCCCAGGGAAGTCAAATTGAAACGAGTCAGCTCGAAAAAGTAAGTAAGCTGTATATTATTTCAAAAGCAGCCTCCGTAACTTTTAATTCATTTATCCCTCTGTGAGACAATGCCTTCCCGAAAAAATTCTTGCAGTTGACCATGTAACCATGCCTGTATTCGGGCGTGCACTTACTCGTCCGCAGCAAATCTATGGTGACGAATGTCTTTCTTCGAGGCTCCTAAAATATAAAAATAGCATGGGGAGGGATCGGGACTGTATGGAGGATGGGTAACGGCTTCCCAAGGAGATTAGTGTTTAACGTCCCATCGACAACGAGGTCATTAGAGACGGAGCGCAAGCTCGGGTGAGGGAAGGATGGGGAAGGAAATCGGCCGTGCCCTTTCAAAGGAACCATCCCGGCATTTGCCTGAAGCGATTTAGGGAAATCACGGAAAACCTAAATCAGGATGGCCGGAGACGGGATTGAACCGTCGTCCTCCCGAATGCGAGTCCAGCGTGCTAACCACTGCGCCACCTCGCTCGGTTTAACGGCTTCCCAGCAAAACTTCTGCAGTATGGTCTAAACGACCTTGGCAACAAGTGGGTGGGCATTATCCTGCAATACTGGTGCAAAGTGCTCACCTACCACTGTGCATTAATTGTGGCGCTGTGTTCCAGAAGTCAATGATCAGCGGGCCCTTGCAGTCACAGAAAACTTTAATTATTTTCCATGGCGTGCATTACTTTGGATTTCTTTTGGAGGGCGGGGTGGCGGAGGGGTTGAATCCATGTGTTTCCATTGTTGGCTCTGAAGCTTGCTCTCCGGCTCACAATAATTACTCCACGTTTCATATTCCACTACAGTACGGAACAGGAAACGACAATCTACCTCGTGCAGGTGCTACAGTGATGGGAGGACAACAAAAGCCCAAGGAAGTCAGATTGAAACGAGTCAGTTCGAAAATGTAAGTTCAACTTCCGTTCCTCCACCAGGCTATGGCGAACTCACTGGGCACAGATTTTTCGGAACTTAAATGCTCGTCATCATGGTGCGCAGTCCTGTGACTGATGTTCAACATGAGCGGTATGTCTTCCATCGTCCGCCTTCGGTCATCTATGACGACAGCGTCCAGGGCAGCAATTACAGAAGCGGTAATGAGACGATGCGCCTGTCCTGAACGACGGCTGTCTTTCAGTGACACCCGATAATCTCGAAATCGTTTATTCCACGTCCACGCATGCGCACGTGACATACTGTGTTCGCCACACACAGCACTCTTTCTGACATGATTTTCACTTCCTGACACTCCTTCTGCAGTCAAAAGCCGGCCTTGTGACCGAGCGATTCTAGGCGCTTCACTCAGGAGCCGCGCTGCTGCTGCGGTCGCAGGTCGGAATCCTGCCTCGGGCATGGATGTGTGTGATGTCCTTATGTTGGTTAGGTTTAAGTAGTTCTACGCCTAGGGCCTGATGACCTCAGATGTTAAGTCCCATAGCGCTTATAGCCATTTGAACCATTTTTGCAGTCAAATACCGCATTACAGCTCGTTCTTCCTCTTTCCCGGCCTCCATAGTGAAGTCGGACGCACATATGATTCGCTGATCTCACGTCAAGCGTGTCTAACAGATAAATGGTGCAGCGGTTAACGTACTCGCTGTTCTTGCTGATTCCCAATAGAGGGCACTTCTAAACATACACCTACTTGGGTACAGAAGCCACGTAATCATTTGACTGATACCTATAGATTTACGCTATAGAGAAACACAGGTAATATAAAAAAAGTGCAAGAACCAAAACGGCACAGTACCGATGGGTGACCAAGAGAGCGCCGGCCGCTGTGGCCATGCGGTTCTAGGCGCTTCAGTCTGGAACCGCGCGACCGCTACGGTCGCAGGTTGAAATCCTGCCCCGGGCATTGATGTGTGTGCTGTCCTTAGGTTAGTTAGGTTTAATTACTTCTAAGTTCTAGAGGACTGATGACCTCAGATGTTAAGTCCCATAGTGCTCAGAGCCATTTGATCCATTTTTTGACCAAGAGAAACTCGTATAAAAAAAATTGAAAAGCAGGGACGAAGTCTTTCGCGCCTACTGTTCAACATGTACACTGCAGCATCAATGAAAGAAGTAACTCAAAATGTCAGAAGACGAATAAAAAACCAGATGGAAATGGTATCGATAAGACTAACTGATGACGTTACTACCATCTGTGAAATTGAGGAAGATTCACAGGATCTGTTGAAACGAAGAAAACTGTCGACTGAGTACGAAATTTGGATTCAGAGGATTCCAGAGCTAGGTGAAAATATTGAGGAGTAGCGGAAATGGGGTTAGCGATAAGCTTAACACGAGAGATAAGTATTACCTAGTAGACACTGATGAGCTTGTTGTCGAGAGCCCACGAGCTCCTACTAGTTAGTAGAGGAAGTGATGGAATTCTTTTGTCTCCGAAGTAAAACAATACCCTGAAGGATGACATATGAAGCAGACTAGCACAGGAAAAAAGAGAATTCCGCAGAAAAACCGGTCTTCGTTTTAGAAAATAGTTTCGAAGTGTCTGTTGGAAACAACATCATTACATGAAAGTGTATCATAGACTGCAAAACCTGGACAAAGAGAGGACTGAAGCAATGAGCTGTGTTGTTACTGAATGCTGAAAATCAGGCGGACTGACAAGATACCAAATGAGAAGACGATTATAATGTATGGAAAATGCTAATTAGGAGAAAGGACAGGATGAAAAGTTACGTTTTAAGATATCAGGGAATATTGTAACATTACGAGTCAAGATAGCTGTAACGGAAATTGAATAGCGTAAAGTTATCATTAAAAACGCACGCCGCGCGATTTGTGACAATTTGGTTGGTCATAATAGTAGTAACATGCTTTTGAATACAATTAAAATATAACGGCGATACCTGTTTAGTGTTATTGGAAACAATATGTACTAAATTAATAAGTAAGGCAGCCGATCCTATAAGAAGAGGTGAAATTGGGCATATTAAGGTGTTTTGCTTTATGTCGACTAAGCCCATGATACGGCGTCTTTTTTTCCGTTTACTCTTAGAAAAAAAACAAATAAGTAACGAAGTGCTAATTGTGCGTTGTGAAAAATATAGGGGCGAATTTTAAATAGCTACAGTGTATAATCAGACTAACAAATGGACATTCAGTTACGCGAAATAGCGGACACCGAAGTGTGGTCATTAAATTGAGTACACCTTGAAACACGATGGTGAGGCACGTTAAAATCTTTGACCAGAGAGCCTATAATCGTAGTTAGTCTGCGCTTGACCGCGCGAGTGTTGCGAGCAGTTCGGCAGTACTCGTCGAGTTGAGCAGTACTCTGTTAGTAGTCGTTGAGAGCAGTTCTGTAGTAGCCGTCATGCAGAGCAGTCGGTCAGTAGTAGCAGCCCAGTGCGGTTGTGTGATGTAGTCTGTCGGCAACACTGGTCAAGATGCTGAATGAGGTATATTGTTAATTAAGGTAATCATCAGATAATTTAAAGTTCATTTATTGTAATTAATTTCCAACAAGTGCCCCAATAATAATTATGATTTCAAAAGCAATTTTATTGAACTAAATTTCGTTCCACTTCCCTTAAACAAATTTCAGTTAAATTACAAAAAAAAAAAAGGAATATTATTATTTGCAATGCAGTTCCTCCAAGCTGTGCGCAAGAATAAGAGCAGAAATGTGACTAGCAGTTACAATGAGGTAAGAATTTAATTCTGATTTGCACAGGGCCAAAGACCGATATTTCGGTGTAATTGAAATTTCATTATCACTGAGATTTTCTTATCACTGAATTGTTTTTCATTTTTTTGTGAGGAGCTTATACTTGGGTGAGATTGAGAATTTTTGTTTAATTGTCATTGTCAGTAAACTTATTTGCTGGGAGATTACGTTAGGTTGTATTCTTGTTAACATTCAAATTATTGTCCGGTCAACATTCTTGTGGGAAGGTTTCACTTGGCTCCCATTTTTATTAAATATTGTCTTTTAAAATTTTTGTGGGGAGGTTACACTTGGCGACACCCAGTCCAGGATCGTATTTCGTTGAGAGTCTTTTGAACAACAGTCAGGTATCTGCTCTTATTTGCTTAGATATAATTAGGATTTGGCGCAACGCTTTTACTAATATTGTGACTTTCTTTCTACAGGTCAACGGCAATTCGTTGCTCTGTTGTATTTGTGTGTTGTTTTTGCATTTGTGCTTATTTGTTTTGTGAATATTTGTGACTATTGTAAAAATGCCGCGAAAAACTGTGAATAGCGTATCGCGAGGTATTATGAACGAAACTACCGACTTAAATAATGTAACCGATAGCAATTGTGACACGCAGTGTAATGATGACAATCCTGCGTTCACTAACAATGAGTGCATTCCAATCAGTAATGATGACTTTTATCTTAATGATGAACAAGCCAACTCAATTGTCTCCTCTGTGAATTTGACGACAATTGATGACGCGGAGCGCACGATGGTAATGAGCGCTGCCCAGCTTAATACACCCGGTTTGGAAAAATCAAGTAACGTTCAGACAAATATTTCTAATGAAAATGAACAGGATACACAAAGTACAACGGATTTATTTAATTCCGAAATAGTGAGTGACAGTGTAGGTCCGAATGATAATCCCTTTTGTAAATTGCAGAATGACCAAATGGTCACACAAAGCGCGACAATTCCAGGTACACAATCAAACAGCACAGATAATGGAGTAGGTAATGTTACTTTAGAACAATTTATGGCAATAATGCTACAGTTTAGGAACGAACAGAACGAGAAACTAGACAAACTTAGTGAACAGATCAGACGACAGAATGAAAGTTTCGACAACCATAACAAACAGCTTAATGAAAGTTTCGACAACTATTTCAAACAACTTAGCGAAACGATTGATGAGAGTTTCAAACTGACGAGCGAAAAACTAGACAACCTTAACGAACAGAACATACAAGTTAGTGAACAGAATACAGCTGTTACCGTGCAATGCCAGGACATTAAAGAACAATTACGTGAGGATACTGAGGCTTGTGCTAAAAACAGTAATAAAGAAGTTGGCACTGTTGCACAAGAAGTGAGTAGCACACGCGTAGGTACAACAGAATCACATAAAGACAAGATTAATGCAGTCACTGAACAATGCCGTAAAAACTCAGTACAGATACGCGACGAGTTTAATTTAGAGTCAGTGGAAGTTTCACACACTCCGAATACGGAAGTTAACGAGAAATTTGCACGACAGATCAACCAAATTGACGAAAATGTTACAGTAACAAAGTTGAAAACTATTTCAGTCACCAATACGTCACAGAATCCGCTACTTTGCGAACATTTGTCAGAGTCACGTAGTGTGTATAATGTGAACAATTTACAGAAACTACGCGAATTAAAATCCGAAAAGCCACGCGACTTAAAATCTGAAAGGCTACGCAACTTGAAATCCGAAATGACACAGACGAACAAATTCTCATACAAACCCGAACGTGTTTACAAATTCAATGACGAGAACGTAGATTACGAGCAATTTTTATCCGCCAGAAAATGTAAAGAATTTAATAATGACAGCGTACAGGTACACGCTTTGAACTGTATGCGACAATCTATTATTGTACTTTCACCGCTATTGCCTGTAATGCGGAAACGAGTTTTGAACCTGATGCGACAATTTGCTATTGCATTTTTATCAGCATTGCCTGTAATGAGGAAACTTGAATTAGCAAGAATACAGCAATTTGATTTTGGAATTTTACCGCCATTGCGTGTAACGCAAAAGCTAAAATTTATTTGTAGCGCATAATGAACCTCAGGGGATTCATTATGCTTTAATGAATATGTGCCGTAGCGAGCATAGGGCCCCGAGCTGTAGTAGTGCTGTTTCATCTTTAGTTTTCTGCACTGCTGCCTTCTCTTCTACTATACTTTATATCTATCAAAACCGCTCTTTAACTATTGCTCTATTTAGAATTAAGAATATGTAAAGAAAACCGGATGTGACAAATTTATACCGAAAGTGACAATTTCATTAGGCACTCCAGAACTACCAGCGTAATTTTAATAACTGACAAAATTTTAATCATCAGTATGTATAATATTATCAGTAAACGCATTTTTGGTAACAATAGACATTTTTCTCCACAACAGCATGAAAGTCAGCCGCTTAGCATACGTAACCAACAATGCAGTCTACAAGGTCAACCAAACTTTAATGTTTCGCCGCGTGCACGTATAGTCCCAGCTACAACAAATAGTAACGCACGGCAGCAATGAAATAATTACGTAGAGAAAACACAGTATTTCAATCTCTATCGCAATGCGCCGTATGGAAATGACTATCACGACATACGTAAAATTAATTAGCACAATTTTCAGCATACATTCAATAACACGTCAGATAGAATTTGATTAAATACAGTACAGATTGCATATTCCAGTAACGCAAGCAATACTTTTGACACGCAGAATTTTGTTCATGGGAATGTTATTGAAAACACGCTTTGTTGAATGCTCCACTTTTATCGCACCCAGATCTTACCAGAAATTTTTCCATTGCCACCGACAGTTCCAACACAGCTTTAGGCGTACATATTTTTCAGGAAATTGAAGAAGATGGTTCTACAGTAATTAAAAACATCGCATTTGCAAGCCGCATTCTATCACCTGCTGAACGAAATTATTCCGTTACTGAACTTGAAACATTATGTGTTGTTTGGGCTTTTACAAGATTTCGGCACTTTCTTTATGGCAGACATACCACCGTGTACACAGACCACAGAGCGATACAATTTTTACTTTCAGCTAAATTCACGCACGACAGATTAAGCAGATGGAAACTTTATTTACAGGAATTTAATTTTACAATAGTTCACATTCCCGGCACACAAAATGTTGTAGCAGACGCATTATCTCGTTCTCTCAGCAACAATCAGCAAGACGTTGCAACCAACTTCTGCAAAACAAATTTCAGTGTCATGTACATTCAGCAAGTAGCATTTGAAAATTTTATTTCATCGTCATTACAGGACATAGCACAAGAACAAAATAAAGACAATGTGTGGAAAGAAATTAAACACCTTTGGCAAGATAGGAAAAATGTTACGATTAGAAACCATTACACTGTACGCAATGACATTCTGTTTCGCCGCTCTCACCCTGACAGCAACAATTGGTTATTATGCATCCCTGACGAACTTGTTAACAAATTAATCTGGTACACTCATTTAAGTTACGCACATTACGGAGCACGAAAATGTTTTCTTATATTGAGACAGAACTGTTATTTTAACAACATGGAGAAACGTATACGACGAGTTTTAGCGTCTTGTAAAATTTGCCAGAAAGCTAAATCAGACACCACTTCACATATTCCTCCTTTATATCCCACTGTACCTTTTAAATTAAGACACATGGCCGCAGTAGATATTTTTGGTCCGATTCCGAGAACTAACAGAGGTTTTTGCTACATCTTTGTCGCTGTTGAGCTCACTTCGAAATTTGTTACTTTCACTCCGTTACGCAAAGCTACTGCTAAAACTGTTTCGCAAGCATTTGTAAAACATTTTCTATTTCATGTAGGGCATGTGATGAGAGTAATTTCTGACAATGGATCACAATTTCGTAGTAGCGTATGGACACGCATGTTACGAGCCAGAAACATTTCTCCGATCTATATATCCAAGTACCACGCTTCTTCGAACCCCTGTGAACGGTTAATGAAAGAAATTGGTAAGCTGTGCCGAATATACTGCCACAAAAGACATATTGATTGGGATACACACATACTCTCATTCCAAGATGTAATTAATTCCATTCCAAATGAATCCACTATGCTATCTCCGTCTGTTATACTGAAAAACGTTGAACCACCAAACAAAATTAAAGAATTTGTAAATTTTCCTATATCTCGTCGCTTACGACACCACGAAATAATTGACATTGCGCTGAACAACATCAAACGTGCCGCAGAGCGCCGGAGAAGACAGCAAAAACAGGTTTGTACACGCCGAGACTTTCACGTTGGACAGAAAATATTAGTACGTACACACTATTTATCCAGCAAATTAAAAGGTAAGTGCAGTAAATTTGAACTTCTATACGCAGGTCCATATCGGATTCGCAGCATCCCTCACCCCAATGTTGTACACGTCGAAACCTTGAGAACCAGAAAATCGAAAGGCAATCACCATATCTCAAACATTAAACCGTTTATTGAATGAAATCACTTTATGATGTAACATACTATGATGCCATTTACTAATGCAATTATTTCACCTGACTAATTACTGATGATTATCGTATTTTTTCTTGGCAAGTGCCCGGCAAGGTAAGGTTAGCAGGTCGCTTTTCTTGTCGTTACACATCAGACCATGCACATTTTTCACTTTTTTATGTACGATTGTATTCCAGTTTTGTCTATATGCACTGTGAAATAGTTAAGATATAACACACACCAGTCGACTTTGACATTTTTTTTTTTTGGCCTTATGACAACTCAACATCGTGACTTTTACATTTTTTGCTGCTGCATTGTGATATTCCGTGTACATTTTTGCCTTTGAACACTATCTGTGCTTTCGACATATTACGTTTTCTGTCATGTTATGCTGTATGCTTAATTATATTACCGTTAATCAGTAATTACTTAGTGGGTATATGATTTAAATGCAAGACGTTATTCTCTATTCATCAATTTCAGAAAGAAATGATGTGTGTAAGAAATAAATTCAACAGAAATGGGAATTTCACCTACGGAATAAACGATAGAAGATGCAATAACTTTATGAGGAAGAGTAAATGGATCAGGATTAACAAGCATTAACAAGAATATACTACACTCATCGTAGAATAGCAGTCTTAACTAATTTTTTCTTTCAGAATACAAGGTGATTGATGCAGGCTGTCAGACAGAACTACACATCTTAGTTTTAGTGATGAAATATGATAGAAATAAGGAATAATTGTATAATGAAAAATGAAGTGATATTTTTTTTGCAGATGATAATGAGTGATGATGAATACTGATGAAGGATATGCTACTATGAATAATGAAGTTTTTCTTTACAGGTGATGATAATGATGGAGTTACGAATAATGAAGTGATTGATAATGAAGTTTTTTTCTTTACAGATGAGGATAATGTTGAAGTTATGTGTTTATGCTACGTAGTTATTTAAGTATTTGTTGGAGTTTGTTTTGACAGCAGGTGTTATATTGCATAGTAGGATGACGGAAAGTTTTGGAAAGGACAGCTATGGAACACATGTTTATACACATTTCACTACTTGTTAATTCGAAGTTCACTACTTTTCAGTATAGTGTGCGTTTCTTCTTTCAGGTCGATAATCCATTTTGTATTTTTCCAGGAGAAGTTTTTCGTGATACTTACTAAACCTGTTACTTATTATACCTGTTCTAGTACTTGCATTTATATTTTTTTTTACCCATTTGTGTTTATCATTTATAAATGTGATCACATATACTGCCTTGTTACATAACCTTGCTACAGCTGACTCATGACGAATGACGTTACACATTTTTGATTTACAGTAACAACCCAGAACCAATTTTTTTTTCTCTTTTTTCTCTTCTTGCTTTTCTCTTATAATTACCTAACGCAATGCATTGCTAACAAAAAAATGTATTACCAGTCCCAAATAGTGATACCAGTTTGAGAAAGTTCTGAATAATACTGATCAACTCTGAATAGTATGTCACTTCAGTGATGACTTCATAATGATACAAAAAAAATATATGTATAAAATAATGCTTTGTAACTGGCTAATAACTGCCACTGTTTATTGTAATGAGACTACTTATAATGTGTAGGATTATTAATGCTATGACTGTAATTAGCTGATTTTTAATAATGACTTTGTAATGATCTGAATGTCACTCAATGAATTGTTATTACTTCTTAATGATCTGAATAATACTGAATGAGGAACAATGTTTTATACTATTCGATACTTGATGGCCACTGAGTGCCAATAATTAATGTCACTCAATGAATTATGTTGTTAATTATGCCATTAATTAGCTCTTGTTTTCAATGTTGATACTTTGTGACTGGAAAAGAATATGATTCTTACTATATTGAAATGACAAATGATTAATTATGCTTTATAATTGGGAAAGAATGTGATTGTTTAATAATGCTTTGTAATTAGGAAAAGGCTAATGATTATTACTATTGAAATGACAAATAATTAATTAACGATGCCATACTTTGTAACTGAAAAAGAATGCGATTGCTTCATAATGCTTTGTAAATAGGAAAAGGCTAATGATTATTACTATTGAAATGACAAATAATTACTTAACGATGCCTTACTTTGTAACTGAAAAAGAATGTGATTGTGTAATAATGCTTTGTAATTAGGAAAAAGCTAATGATTATTACTATTGAAATGACAAATAATTACTTAACGATGCCTTACTTTGTAACTGAAAAAGAATGCGATTGCTTCATAATGCTTTGTAAATAGGAAAAGGCTAATGATTATTACTATTGGAATGACAAATAATTAATTAACTATGCCATACTTTGTAACTGGAAAAGAATGCGATTATTTAATAATGCTTTGTAACTAGGAAAAGAAGGTTACTGATTCTATGCAAAACAATTAATGAACATTTTTCTGTAATACTACATACTTGGTACAGAAATGTTCAATCGCTGGGCTACGAATGCCCCAAACTACTAATGAAGACTGTAATTGTCAATATTATGTGACTTAATGTCCTTCACCTCATGAGCTAACTACCCTGAATTACTGCAATGTCCATTTGTCCTGTCTATCCTAGTGATCATGGAGCACTACCTTTGGGTTTGCACTACTTCTACGTTGGTGTGCCTTGTAAAAGCGTGGTGTTGACACGACATGCTGTCCACCACCATGAGCGATGAAGACGTTATTATGGTCCCACTGTTTGGTGTACCTAATGTACTGCCAACATGAGAACATGAAATGTTACTACGAGAGTTCAGTGTCTTGGCTACACTGATAAATTCTGATGGGAGAAGAACTTCAAATTGTGTCACTTGGTGTTGTACTTCTGTGGAAAGATATGGACTTTCAGAACAGCTGTGTGCAATCTAAAGTGCTACAACCATGATGCAATCCTTCCCTTTCCTATCCTAATTCTTGTCACATAGTGAAAATCATTTTTTTGCTAACATTATTTATGTTCATGGGTTATACTTTTTTTTGATTCGCTGAACTCCAGTGCGAGTACAGTTATGTCACTTGTCGATATGATTTTTTGCCATTATGTTTATTGCAAAAATGCCTAAGACATTTTTTCGATTTTTTCTCAAGTACAGTATGTGCACTCTTGTCTTTTATATTGTATATACATTTTTTTAATTTATTATTTTATTTTAATGATATGTTCTGAACTACAGTGCATGTGCACTTATGTTGTGTGTTAATATGTTTTCTACTGAACTTCAGTGCCTGTGCACTTTTCTCATTTTTCAATATGATTTGTACTCATTCTGTATATTCAATACTTCAGTACGTATGCACTTATGTCATTTGTTACTAATTGTATATACATTTCGTAAATTGCTAATATGTTCTCAACTCCAGTGCGAGTACACTCATGTCACTTATCAACACGATTTTCTGCCATTCTGTTTATTTGTTCTGAAAATGCTAAAGAATTTTTTCAGTGCGTGTGCACTTTGCTATCTGTCAAATAATTTGTATATACAGTTTTCTGATTTACTACTATGTTTTGTACTCACATCCTGTCTTTGTCTGATATATTTTGTACTCGGTGCATGTGCACAACATTTAATTTATGTACTAAATTTGAATATTCTGTAAATTGTAAAAATTTCTTGCGATGGCAAGTCCAAATGACTCACCATCGCTGCCAAATTTTTGCCCCCCCAGTGGAGGGTTATGAAACACGATGGTGAGGCACGTTAAAATCTTTGACCAGAGAGCCTATAATCGTAGTTAGTCTGCGCTTGACCGCGCGAGTGTTGCGAGCAGTTCGGCAGTACTCGTCGAGTTGAGCAGTACTCTGTTAGTAGTCGTTGAGAGCAGTTCTGTAGTAGCCGTCATGCAGAGCAGTCGGTCAGTAGTAGCAGCCCAGTGCGGTTGTGTGATGTAGTCTGTCGGCAACACTGGTCAAGATGCTGAATGAGGTATATTGTTAATTAAGGTAATCATCAGATAATTTAAAGTTCATTTATTGTAATTAATTTCCAACAAGTGCCCCAATAATAATTATGATTTCAAAAGCAATTTTATTGAACTAAATTTCGTTCCACTTCCCTTAAACAAATTTCAGTTAAATTACAAAAAAAAAAAAGGAATATTATTATTTGCAATGCAGTTCCTCCAAGCTGTGCGCAAGAATAAGAGCAGAAATGTGACTAGCAGTTACAATGAGGTAAGAATTTAATTCTGATTTGCACAGGGCCAAAGACCGATATTTCGGTGTAATTGAAATTTCATTATCACTGAGATTTTCTTATCACTGAATTGTTTTTCATTTTTTTGTGAGGAGCTTATACTTGGGTGAGATTGAGAATTTTTGTTTAATTGTCATTGTCAGTAAACTTATTTGCTGGGAGATTACGTTAGGTTGTATTCTTGTTAACATTCAAATTATTGTCCGGTCAACATTCTTGTGGGAAGGTTTCACTTGGCTCCCATTTTTATTAAATATTGTCTTTTAAAATTTTTGTGGGGAGGTTACAACCTACAGGGCGGTCAATTCCGGGATAAGTCTATTCGCATCTCACGAGGGACGCGGTATTGAGACCGGTTTTTTTTTATTATATCACGGAGAGCGGGCTTCAATTTATAAAAAGGAGAAAAGCTGTATCATTATCATTGACTGTTGGTGTTAAGCAACCAAAACTGTTCATCAAAGGGTTTCGGTGAATGAGTGGTGAATGCGAAATGAAACTGTGAACGAAGCTATGTTAAATAAAGCAGAAGAGACAAGACAGTTTGGTCGTATCTGTTATTATTCCATCAACCGTAACATTTCTTCTCGTTGTACGAAGCCTTTATAGACGATCGTTATGACAATTTGCTTTGAAGGGATCTCGTTACGAGTTAAGTTTTGGGGACCTGGTCAACAGGGGATAGTTCGTAGATCTTAGCTACTGCAGCTATTCTGGAATCAGGTGCTACCGTGACCGTTGTGTGTTGTCAATGGCTTAAGGTCATCATATCTCGTGCTCTAAGATCGACGCGCCTTTCCTCTTGGTATAACGGTGTCTCACGGTAACAACGACAACGCCGACGGCGAAGGAAGATACGGTAGAAGTGGCGCCACAACGTGCGGCTCGATCGAGGAGGATTGCTGCATCGAATCGAGTGTATCCGGATTCACGAACCCTAGAGTTGGAAAATATTGTAGCAGCCAGTGAGTCTGTCTAATGAAAGAGATATTCTTCAATAATCGCTAAAAGTGGGCGATGCTACCAGGTATGATTAAAATAACTGTATAATTATAAAAAAAAAGAAGTTGAGACTTGTGATTTCGGTAGATAAATATATATAAATACATAGTGAAAATAAGTGTATGTCTTGGTAGTGAATAATCATGTCAAAACGAACGAAAAGAATACATGATAATGTGCAGTTGAGTAGAGTAATGAGTAGAGAGAGAGAGGAAAGTGAAGAGGATATGGATGATGCGTCCCATGAGCTCAATCTGGAACAGGAGACATGTACAGATAATAATTCAGTTATTGATTTAGAGCCGTTAGGAGATTCAAATACAATGATAAGTAAGGCAAGCAGCGTGGGAGAACATAAAGATCTTGAGGTTTCGGAAGTAGATCAGCAAGTTGATCCTCAAAATGGAAATATTAATCAAAAAATGTTTGATATGCTGGTATCAATAAATACTCAAATGGGTTGGTTCACTAGAAAAAGATAATAAGCAATTAAAAGAGGACAATCAAAAGTTAAACGAAAAATTTGAGGCCAAATTTGGTTCATTAGAAGTTAAAATGGATTCTTTGGAAAGCAAACTGAACACCTTTGATTATAAACTGGAAAATACTAAGAAAGAGTTAAAGGCGGACTGGGAGACTCAATTAAATGCGAAATTTGGAGAACTAGATGTAGAGTTTTCTAACACCTTAGAAAGGCAATATAATAATTTAATGGGAAAACTTCATGACGTAGAAAAGAAATATGAGGTAGTTTCGAAGAGTTATGATGGCCTGTCCAATAGGATGGTTAAGTGTGAAAGCAGCTGTTTCAATGCCAGCGCACAGATAGAAGAGCTTTCGAAACAAATAGTTGAGTTTGAGTCCGATGCTCGTAAGGGGATTGACAAGTATTTAGTAAATCAAACTAAAAGACTTGACGAAGATCTATCTGAATGGATAGAAATAAAAGGAAAGGAAATTGTAGACAAGGTTAAGACTACTATTGGATCCCAGCCAAATGAAAATATCAATGAGCACCTAAGTAGAAATGATGAATTAATTAAGCTCTTCACTAGCGAAATTCAGAAAATAAAAGAGAAAATAGTTGATGAGTTACCTAATGGCAAAAGGAAACCAATCATAAATTGGCGGAGTTAGAACGAAAGTCATCACAAAATTTGTTGACAGAGGACGAACGTTCGGAGAATAGGTCGAAAAACAACCGAACATGTGAAAATACGAAGTACAACTGTGGTGAAAATTTGCATTGGGAAGTTGATGATTCGGTTGGTAAAGATGATGATTCTTTTGGTCAGCGAGGATATTTGTCTTCTTTAAAGGTGGAGAACAGCATTTTTAAAAGTAGACAATTCCCAACATTCTCCACTGTAAAGAACAACCTGCATCCGAAAATCTTTATCAATAATTTCAAAAGAATATTTCCACGTAGCTGGTCAGAACACGACCGACTTCAATTTATAGTATCCAAAATTACCGGAGAAGCTGCATTATGGGCCGCTGAAGTAAGTGAAAGTTGCCATACTTGCGCTGAGTTTGAACAACTTTTTTTGGTTAAATACTGGTCGTCGAGTAAACAAGAGAAATTAAGAAAAGAGGTTTACCAACCTGAGTATTTTAACAGTAAAAGGAGTACTTTAAGGCAATATTTTGAAAAGTACATAAATAAGACACGTTATTGGAGTGATCCAATTTCTCACAAGGAAGTGATCAGAATTTTGAAGGGAAGGTTGCCCATAAATTTACGTGAAAAGTTAATAAATGTTCCTGACCACTTTGTAGAACAGTTCTTGTCGGTGATTGACTCTACAGATATGATTATGGAAGATGCAAGACAAATGAGTAGTAATCAAATGTCGAGTCACACTCATAGTAATACGAATAATTATAATAATAATAATAATAATTTAACGTATGATAATAATAATACCGAAAACCAGGTCAAACCCACATCACAGGAGCATGGACAATCTTCATCCTATGGTTGCAATAAAAACAATGATTATAATAAATACAGAAGAGATACTTACTGTGCTAGAGGTAAACCTCGATATGGTGATGCGAATGGGCATAATAGTGATATTAATAAGAGTAACAGATACCCAAGTGATGAACCCAATTGTATTCGACCTTGGGAAGATAATTCGAAGCATAATGTTCATCGGCAGGATGGAACAAATGCCTCGAGTCCTCATCCAGCGCAAGGAGTTATACCAATGGGCGAAGGAGCCTCCAATGTGCGACGGGGTGAATACCATAACTCGGATCATACTGTGCGGATTGTGGAAGTTCATGAACCCCCACCGATGACTCAACGAGATAGATTAAACTAATACCAGTCACCAAATGCCTTCCTAGGATGACTGGAAAGGAGAAGGAAGGCAGGCATCAATTTGAACTGAGAGTATTAAGGTACAATAATGATCAGGATATAAGGGATGAATTAATTGAAGAAAAACCTGAAGTTTCTAATAAATGTGGACAAATTTTACAGGCAATAATTCCAACAAGTATAAATAATGTTGATGTTGAAATATTAATTGATACTGGAGCAACTATTAGTGTCATGACGCTGGACTGTTTAAAACAGATAAGCCAAGGGGTAAAAATGCCCACTTTTCCTATCACAGGATGTACCGTGTCTGGCGCGTTCAGCGCAAAAATGCAAAAAGTTGTGAAACAGGTACGTGTCGACGTTACAATCCGGAGGGCTCAAATAGAAAGTACATTCCTGGTTGTTCCTAAAATGACAGTACCATGTATCTGGGGTTTGGATTTTTTATGTGAGACCGGTGCAATCATTAATTTAGAGAAAGGTGAATGTATATTTAATTCCAATGGTAATGTTTTGACAGCCACTCTGAGAAAGGGCCGAGTAATTCCAAATCAGTTGTGTATGAATCTAATGGTAAAATATGTCAGTATTGACGATGAAAATGTGTATGATATATGCCTTATTGAATGTTCTGAAGAAATGATTGGTAAAATGTCATTGCAGGAAATGGTGTTAGAATCAGAATATTTATCTGTTATCCAAAGGGACGAACTGTACTACTTGTTGGAAGCATATCAGTCGATTTTTAGTAAATGTCCGGGTATAATAAAAGACTTTGAATTCCATATAAAGATGTATGCACATAATCCCTTTTGTCATACTTCCTATTCTATCCCATGGACAAAGAATGAAGTAGTCAGAAAGGAAATCAATGAAATGTTAGAATGGGGTATTATTGAGCCCTCAGATTCAGAATATTGTAACCCTCTTGTGGCAGTAGTCAAACCCAATGGTGACATCAGATTGGTGTTGGATGCCAGAGAGATCAATAAGATCATTATACCTGTACAAACGCGACCGGAGAACCTAGAAGAGTTAGTAAAAAAGTTTTATGGTGCCCGCTTCTTAACTTCTTTGGATATGCGTAGTTCATATTGGCAAACTAGAATATCGAAAGAATCTAGAAAATATACTGCATTCATTTTTCTGGGCCGAAGTTACCAGTTTACCGTCATGCCATTTGGGTTGAAAATAAGGGGTGGTGTTTTCATATCGGCATTAGATACCATACTGGGCAGAGACCTTTTGAATGAAGTTACTTTATATGTGAATGATTTGCTAATTGCTTCTGAAACTTGGGAGGAACATTTGGACTTATTAAGAAGAGTTTTTGCGAAATTTTTGGAATACGGAGTTACTGTAAATTTGAGCAAATCCAAATTTGCTCGTAACCAATTGAAATTTCTTGGACATATAATCACTCCTGAAGGGATAAAACCAAATCCTAAAAAGATGGATCCGATTAACAGATGTGCTTATCCAAAAAATAGGACGGAATTAAAGTCATTTATCGGCTTAGTTTCATTTTTTCGACGATTTTTACCCAATCAGTTAGGAAGCCAAGACAGTTTGTTACGGCTGTTAAGAAAAAATGTCATGTGGGGGTGGAATTCCGAATGCACGCAAGCTTTTGATGACATCCGCAATGCTTTGACTAATGCTCCACTGTTACATCATCCGAGACTTGATCAAGATTTTTATATTGCTGTGGATGCTTCTGAAACAGGATTGGGTGCCACTCTTTTCCAGATGGACAATCCAGAAGATATCAGTACCATCAAAATAATTGGGTTTGCCAGCAGAACACTCTCTAGCTGTGAACGTGCATATTGTACTACTGAATTGGAAGTACTGGCCGTGGTCTGGTCCCTTAGAAAGTTTCGCTATTTTGTATATGGAAAGAAGATCATTGTATTCTGTGACCACAAAGCTTTATCTTTTATTTTAACAGGAAGGATGTTCCATTCACGTTTAACCCGGTGGGCCTTGCTACTGCAAGAATATGATATTACGCTCAAATACATCAGAGGGAAAGACAACATCATAGCCGATGCTCTTTCAAGACTACCGAAAAGAAAGAATGACGACGAGTGTGAAGAACGGACTATTGACTTTAAAGTCATGAATTTATCAAGGCAATATTGTGAGAGGCAGATTTCACAGCTATGTCGAAGTCTTCCACAACTGCAAGAAGATGATAAGTTGTGGAAAGCCATTAGGCAGGCTGTTGAAAGCAAAACGCTAAGTCACTCTCAAGAACAGTATCAATTAAAATCCGGAATATTGTTTCGAAAGAAGGATGAAGAAGATGTTTGGAAAGTTTGTGTTCCAAATAAATATTTAGAATCACTAGTATGGTACACTCACTTGAATTGGGGTCATTTTGGTGCCGCTAAATGTACAGCCAAAATAGCACAATACTGCTATCATCCAAATTTGGGACGTATAGCTACAAATATTACTAAGAAGTGCAAAATATGTCAGAAGGCGAAACCCATAAACTATTGTCGGAAGATAGAATTACATCCTATCATCCCACAACAACCTTTAATGTTGGTGTCATGTGATGTCTGTGGGCCATGTCCCATGACATGTGGACGGTTCAAATATGTATTGGCTTTCTATGATCTCTTTTCAAAATATGTGAAATTATATCCTTTGAAAAATCTCCACGTTCGACCCTTGTTACGCAAATTTATCAACAACTATATAACTGAGCTTGGCAAACCTGTAATGGTCTTGACAGACAACGCTGCTTATTATACAAGCAAAGTATGGAGAGACACTATGAAAGAACAAGGAATCCAGCACATTTACATCTCAAGATTTTACCCTTGTGGAAATCCGGTTGAGAGAATCTTCCGAGAGTTGAACCGATTTTTACGGACGTACATACCCAAACAACATTATAAATGGATCGATTGGATTTATGAATTTGAGAAAGTGTATAATGACTTACCACACTTACCGACAGGTTATTCACCTAACCAAATAATATTTGGTGAAAGTATTTTGCCAGAATGGATGAAGAAATTACCTGCGATAGAACAAAAGATTGCCAAGAAAGAAGATATGGTGAAGAAGGCTTACGAAAACCTGAAGCATCAAGCACAATTGAGAAAAACCCGTTTTGATAAAAATGTAAAGAAAGTAGTCACATATGATGTAGGGGAAGAAATTTTATTGAGAAATCACCCAAAAGCGTCAACAAGGAAAAGACTGAATCAGAAATGGCAATATTTATATACAGGTCCATACAAAATAATGAAAATACCTCATGAAGGGAGCTACCTCCTGGCAGATTGTGATACTGATGTAATTAAAGGCTTGTTCCCTCACATAGACCTGAAGAAGTATTATCAATAATGAGCAAAATATAGATTCAAAAAACACTGAATGATACCACGACTACACTCAGTGGACTAAATAAAAGCACCAGTGGATAAATACGTACTTATACTAACTTACAAAGAAAATTAAAGAATGTACCAACGATTTCCATGAGATACCTTCTTGGTATCAGCAACAATGTCGACGCTGAAATACGACTTATCCTCTCACCGAACAGCGAGGATGGATGATTTAAAAGTAGAATTAAGAGGAAAAGAAAAGGACCAAATCCTCTCTGGTTAAACAAGTGGCCTAATAAGGGTTTTGGCCTAGGATGCCAATCGTCGAACCCGGCTGTGATCCCTGCCTTGCACAGTTGGTTGAAGAACTGAGGGCTTCATCCAAGAAAAAAAATGTGGTGTGAATATAAAGTGATTAGTGCGAAGTGTTTCTAAGACAACCTATAAACAAATGTGGAATTTAGTTAAGGGCATTTAGTCTAGGCCCATTAACTCAACTTAAATATTGTAGAATGTATGTACTGACTTGTTGAGTGAATCTGAGAGTGAGTGTATTCGCCGAAACAAATACCCTCTCCTGTCACTGTACAAAAAAAAAAAAAAAAAAGCCTGTTCTGTCTGGAACCCTCTTCAAGACATCACAGTCTGGGGGGCCGTGTAACATTACGAGTCAAGATAGCTGTAACGGAAATTGAATAGCGTAAAGTTATCATTAAAAACGCACGCCGCGCGATTTGTGACGATTTGGTTGGTCATAATAGTAGTAACATGCTTTTGAATACAATTAAAATATAACGGCGATACCTGTTTAGTGTTATTGGAATCAATATGTACTAAATTAATGAGTAAGGTAGCCGATCCTATAAGAAGAGGTGAAATTGGGCGTATTAAGGTGTTTTGCTTTATGTCGACTAAGCCCATGATACGGCGTCTTTTTTTCCGTTTACTCTTAGAAAAAAAAACAAATAAGTAACGAAGTGCTAATTGTGCGTTGTGAAAAATATAGGGGCGAATTTTAAATAGCTACAGTGTATAATCAGACTAACAAATGGACATTCAGTTACGCGAAATAGCGGACACCGAAGTGTGGTCATTAAATTGAGTACACCTACAGGGCGGTCAATTCCGGGATAAGTCTATTCGCATCTCACGAGGGACGCGGTATTGAGCCCGTTTTTTTTTAATTATATCACGGAGAGCGGGCTTCAATTTATAAAAAGGAGAAAAGCTGTATCATTATCATTGACTGTTGGTGTTAAGCAACCAAAACTGTTCATCAAAGGGTTTCGGTGAATGAGTGGTGAATGCGAAATGAAACTGTGAACGAAGCTATGTTAAATAAAGCAGAAGAGACAAGACAGTTTGGTCGTATCTGTTATTATTCCATCAACCGTAACATTTCTTCTCGTTGTACGAAGCCTTTATAGACGATCGTTATGACAATTTGCTTTGAAGGGATCTCGTTACGAGTTAAGTTTTGGGGACCTGGTCAACAGGGGATAGTTCGTAGATCTTAGCTACTGCAGCTATTCTGGAATCAGGTGCTACCGTGACCGTTGTGTGTTGTCAATGGCTTAAGGTCATCATTTCTCATGCTCTAAGATCGACGCGCCTTTCCTCTTGGTATAACGGTGTCTCACGGTAACAACGACAACGCCGACGGCGAAGGAAGATACGGTAGAATATGCCTCTCCCGCTCCCCCTCCCCCTCCCCCCCAGTGGTTCCAAACACTTTTAGACCATTACCCCCATGTGCAATCACACATTAGCTAGTAACCCCTCCCTCAAATTATCACCAGCCTTAGCCTCTGACTATACAGTACGATGAAAGACTTTTCTTGGAAATCGTTAATTTTTAAAGTTGTGAAAGACGAATGATATACATCCAAGTGCTACCCACAATTCCTTCTCAGATAAGAAAGACAACTATCCACGGTGAAGGTAGACACTTGTTGCAAAACATACTTCCCCTGCATTACTCCTCTCCATTGCAGCACCTGTTTGACTTGCAAACTCAACCCCATTTAAAATCAAGCAGGTTCAGATGTGTGCACTATATTTGATGTTTGTAAATTACTTGATCGCTGCACTCATTACTTCTGAACTGGCACAAATCTGGACGACTTAAGGCTGTTAATGCTTTGTGCGTGACCACTCTAATAATAATAATAATAATAATAATAATAATAATAATTTTAACACCGTACAGGACAGTAGTAGCCCTTTTGTAGCTAGTGCTGTGTCGTGCTGTCACTTAATTTATTTATGTTTCTCGAAGAGGGTAATGATGCAATTTATGGACTACTGCAGTTACTATCTACAACTTGGAAAGGATATTTTCTGGAGATATTTAGCCTTCATAACATATAAGTCTCACTTTTATCAGCGATGTACGAGACAAAGCTCACAATATGTGTGTAGTGAGTGAACTATGTGAAGAACCTGTAACCTCAACCGCACTAACGCTACTAATTGACACAAAGTAATTATTGATAACTTACATGATCAATATTACAGTCTTTAAAATTTTTGGTAATAGCAATGTTCTTTAGAAAATAATTTAGTTTCGTGACTGAAACACAATCGAATCATTTAGTTTTTACCCCTCATGAAATGTTTTTTTACTCCTCATGGGGTAATTACCACTGTACTCGGGGAAGCAGTAGAGGGCAAAAGTGGCAGTAGCGGAAACATACACCCAAAAACAACTAATTCAGGATGTTAGGTAGATATGAGACTGTGAGGTACAGAGATTAACACTGGAGGGTATGGTGGAACTTACCAAATCCGTCGGAAAACTGATGACATTTCGTTAAACTTCTTTTTAATGTCTTTCCTTTTTGTCCGATTCTACATGTAGAATCAGCCAAAGCCTAAATGTAAAATATCTAACGTAGTTGTAATAACAATATCAACATAACTAATTCGTGACAGGAATGAAACAAGTACAAAACAAGCGATAAGGGCTCTGAGTTTCATTATTTAAATGTTCAGATTAAATAAAAACTTACTTCCGAATTACTGAACATAAAATGTTTGAGAGAATCATATATAGATGTCGTTTATTCTCCTTATGCCTTCACTGAACACTTTGTTGATCTGGATTTCGTTCGTATTCATCAGTGCTGCTGACGATGTTGGGGAACTGATGTTTCGGTTGAATACGAGAAATGAATAACTAATGACAAGAGCTGTTATCAGTGCTTCAAACAATCTAGATGTGATTACCATCTCCAAAAGATTTTTTATCGCAGTCGCACAACTGAGTGAAGTAGAGATAGAAAGGAAGATCGTAGTGACTGAGTCTAAGAGAGCTGAGCACTGTGATGAAATTTCTGCTTCGTCTTACTTTGTTTAACCAAGGATGGTCTGGAATATTCGTTAGGTATGGGCGCTAGTCTGCTTTTCTGTTTTTCAGTTTCTACTCAGATTCTCGAAATTCTACCGCATATTTCTTTATGTTGTAAGTAGACTGTATAGGTTTTTTTATTGGTAACGCCACATAGCGCTCTGTATGAAAATCACTGGCTGTGCTGTGTGCAGTCTGTGGCTGGTTTGCATTGTTG
Organism: Schistocerca cancellata; assembly: GCF_023864275.1. Taxonomy (NCBI): domain Eukaryota; kingdom Metazoa; phylum Arthropoda; class Insecta; order Orthoptera; family Acrididae; genus Schistocerca; species Schistocerca cancellata. Next base: position 466,289,548 of record NC_064631.1, on the reverse strand, counting down.
TTGGCCATTGTAGTATTAGGCAGCTGGACGATAACAGCGCGTAGCGTTGGGCAGTTGGAGGTGAGCCGCCAGCAGTGGTGGATGTGGGGAGAGAAATGGCTGAATTTTGAAATTTGTAATACTGGATATCATGAACTGCTATATACATTATGACTTTTGAACACTATTGAGGTAAATACATTGTTTGTTGTCTATTAAAATCTTTCATTTGCTAACTATGCCTATCATTAGTTAGTGCCTTCCGTAGTTTGAATCTTTTATTTAGCTGGCAGTAGTGGCGCTTGCTGTATTGCTGTAGTTCGAGTAACGAAGATTTTTGGTGAGGTAAGTGATTTGTGAAACGTATAGGTTAATGTTAGTCAGGGCCATTCTTTTGTAGGGATTTTTGAAAGTCAGATTGCGTTGCGCTAAAAATATTGTGTGTCAGTTTAAGTACAGTCATGTATAATTATTCAAAGGGGATGTTACAATGTGTGCAAAAAATTTGAGTACGATAAATTTTCATTTGTATCAGTTCCTCCTGACGTTCTGTTCTCTCCTCACTCATCCATGATTTGCTTGAATGAATTTCCATGTGAGAGGATGTTCAAATGAAGCGAGGTCTGTGAATCTGGTGAATTGTAAGGTCTCTTAAAAATAACTGGTGCAATTTGATTTAGTGAATTATTAAATTTTGTAAGTTCTGTCAGAATACTCTTGGAGCCTATGTTCATTAATGACGTGTACCCACTTATTTGTCGGCTAAATCGAAGATCTTCCCATATTGTGATGGTTTCTGCTGTTATAGACATTTTATCTGCGGCTGGACACCTACAATGTCTAGCAGCTGATATATGCATGGATACATAATTGAACAGAGTTGTTGTACTTTGGAGGACTCGAATATTTGCGTCAGTTGACGCCAGTGCATTAGAAAAAATGCTTTTATTCCGGGTCTATTGACCGGTGGTGTGTAGAAGATCCTGTAGGTTAGACACGAATATCACTCAGATAAGATTAAGCTGCATGGGTAAACATGACACTGCTCATAGACACATAATGGGAACCAATGCCAAATCAAACGCTTTGTTTGATACTTTGAGTGGCTCGCAATTGACTTGGATGCACACGGTGTAGTATGTAATCTCGGAGTCTGTAGATAAAAATGTTCGAATGTGAAATTGCACGATTTGGATTTCACTTTGACGTGGGGATTGTACGTTCGTTTAAGTCTGATACTGTTTGAAGGTCGCCCATTGGAACACATCCTATCCGTGAACGAGGCTGTAGCTAGCGTCTAGCAGAATTCCCGCGAGACATACAAAGCCCTTTGGTCGTTTTTGTTTGCAACCGAGGGTTCAAAAGCTGATCTTCCCATTCTGGTGTGAAATTGGTTATATGGGAGTGTCCCTTCGTAGGTTGAGTATAGTGATAGGATTTTCGAGACTCATTTAAGTGTTAGAGACTTCCCAGTGACGTCAAGTATTCTCCCAGCAACATTGAGGGAAATCATAATTAATACCGTTGCTGTATTTCATCAATATTCGCGGGAGTATTTAACCATTTTAATTGTCCTCAGTACAAATCAACAACTTGTTTCGAGAGTCACTGCTTTCTTCATCAGGTTGTTAACACTCGACACACGTTGTTAAACCAAATATATTGAGCTTCGACGACCAAATTAAGAGTGGCTGAGTGCCACCGATAATTATTGTGGAAATAATAATGTGAGAAGCTCTCCTACGGGGTAACATATACTTGAAAAGTAAAAAAATAAATAAATAAATAAATAAAAAATAAAAAATAAAAAAATGAGCAGGATGAGCAGAGAGAAAGTTTAAGCAATTTCTGTAGGTTTTGGAACTGAGGAATTTTGGAAGTTGGTCAGAAACTCATCGGGGTGTATGGAGTGTGTCAAGGATGCTTTAGGAAAACGAAGAAGAATTTTGGAATATGGATCAAACTGCAGGGAGAAGAAACAAAATCTTTAAGGTTTGCTAATGAAAAATATCAGAAAGTAATTACGCTCTTATAGATTTACCTGCAGTCGATTTTCATAAAATAAGAGTGAAGGTGTGCAGTTGAATTTAGTCAATTTATTCTTGTGGAAGTGGATTAAGAAATGAAAAAATATAAGTAGTGTGCGAGGTTCGTTATCTGGGCAACAAAATAAATTATTAAAGCAAATGTAAAAAGGATGTGAAATGCAGACTGACAAAACAAGGAGCACATTATAAAGTATATATAACGAATATAATTTTTATGTCAAGAAGTATTTTCAAAAAAGTATCTGCTTTGTTGAATTTTCTTGTGATAAGAAATTAAAAGGAGAGATCTGTTGTACTTGATAAAAACTTTCTAAAGACAAGATTGCATGAATATTTGTTGTTTGAAATAAAGAAATGCTTATGTGAACTTGGCTTTAGAAAGTTGTTACCATGTATTTGTTTCGAGCGTACTCCGAATGAAAGAGGAAGTGTACAATAAACATTGGTGAGAAGTTCTGAGGTATGCTGTTACAGAATTCTACTGAAAATCATGGAAGTAGATCAGAAGTAGATTATGGAAGTAGATAAGAAAACCAGAGGTTATAAAATTAACATTAATGAAATTAAAATAAAGAAAAATGTGACAGTAGACAGTAATAACTATAGTATTATAAAAAAAAGGTCCGTTCACTTGACTTTCATAAAATAAGAGTAATTTAGTCCAATGATTCCTGGGGAATGAAATTAAGAAATGGGACATTAAAAGTAGTATGTTCGATTTGTTATCTGGGCAAGAAAGTAAATAATTATTAAGTGGATTGGATAGTAAATGAAGAAATGCGTAAATAAATAGGTTCAAATGGTTCAAATTGCTCTGAGAACTATGCGACTTAACTTTTGAGGTCATCAGTCGCCTAGAACTTAGAACTAATTAAACCTAACTAACCTAAGGACATCACACACATCCATTCCCGAGGCAGGATTCGAACCTGCGACCGTAGCGGTCGCTCGGCTCCAGACTGTAGCGCCTAGAACCACACGGCCACTCCGGCCGGCTAAATAAACAGGGTACTGAGAGATTTGTGGCATATTTAATTCTGTCAGTGGAGTTTAGTTGTGGAAGATGAGTTACAAACTGTAGAGACAGACGAAGTCTTTAACACAGTAAACAAGTCCATATCGATATTAAATGCAATAGTTGAATGAGACGGCAGCAGTGAAGGGATCTGCACAGGACCTATTTGCGTGGAGAGCTACATCAAACCATTCCTCTCAAGGCTACAGAAGTAACAAAAACCGCGAAATTCTTATATTTTCACGTGCTGTTCCTTGAATATTCGTTGACAGCTTTTCTAGGCCCCTTGGAACAGATATAGACAAGGTTGTCCGCCACTTGGGTATCATTTCTCACACTTGAATTGTGTTATGCATGCTTGTGGTTTTTGTTTTCGAATGACGTTATATATGTAGCTTTAAAAATGGGATGTGCTGAGAAAAATGTTGAACAGAGGATTTCGAAAATGTAAAAACCCCTCTATCCGACTATGTTGGGCGAATATCTTATTTTAGGTGATCAGCTCTTCTGTAGGCAGTAACTAGCCGGAGGTATAAGGAACACTTGTTGTTAAGTAGACGATAAACAGTTTTCCAGTGAACGCTGCACGAATTTATTATTAGAACGGTGCAGGTGTGTTCCATCTGCCGTAAACTCCATGGGTAGGAAGAGGGACGGAGCGGAGGGCGAGCTAAGGAACGGGAAAGTAATACAGCCGTGAAGAGGGTGAGAGGGACAGAGGAGAGGGGGAGGGCTGCGGCTGAGTAATCTTTCACGTGGCTCCCCAGGGGGAAGCGGTTGCAGATGTCACTGCAACAGAAGCCGGCATTACGCCACGGATTTAGGGACAGCGCAGCGCCGGGAATACGGATACGAGTAATAGTGAGTCTGAAAGGAAGGGTTTTGACGGCGTGGCAGAGAAGGAGAGGAAAGATTTCTCGCCCTCCCGGCAAGAACTTTGTCCGCTCCTCTCTCTTCCCCTTTTTCTTACTCACGCACGCACACATACAAAACACGTGTGCGGCTGCCAAAAACCTTGTGTCACTCTCCACAACAAACAAGTTTTGTCCTATTTTTCCTCGGCTTGTTCCCCAGTCTCTCCCTCAGAAGTCGGGGATCCCCTGGTGTCACACGTCTCTCATTTTCTCTATTTCGGACGCTCGCACATAAACATACTTGCCACCTCCCTCCACCGATACGACTATTTCTTTCTCCTCTCTTTTTGTTAAGGAGAACGGAAATAAACAGGTCCCCTGTGAAGTTACCGAGCGGCGGTACGGTCTAACAAGTGGCGCATTTCAGAATCACAAATAAACCCACGCGAGATGTCGCCGAGCGTCCTTCGCTCCCTTCAAGTTCAATTATTCACAGGTTGCAGGATGTTTTCTCTGCGCGGCTTTTTTAGCACACGTATTAAATTAGCAGTGTTGGATCACTTAAGTGCTTCGAGGGGTATATACGAGATGATCCATTCAATCGTGTTACCTCTACCTACATATTAAATACCAGCCTAGCGCCTGCTGCTCCACTCGCGTGTAGACTCTATGTCCTGCACATATTTTCTTAATTTTTCTTTAATCAAATTTTTATGTTGTTCACAAAATGCAACACCTTGTAAGCTTTTCACGCTAATTAAGGCCACAGAAACGTGGTTTTTTCCGAGTGCTCCTCTCACCAGAAAGCGATTCTAGTAACTGGAGTCCGATAATTTCTTTACATCCAACCGACGGGTGAAATATCAGTCTCATAGATTTAGCTTTAAAATTCTTTAATACAAAAAAAACATTGTCTTAAAAGCTTTCATCTCCTATCTCACCCCTTAGGGTGTGAATTAAAAAAAAGTGAAACGCGTATTTTTCTTTTCTAACCGATAATTCCAAACACTAATTTTCAAAGTTTAGCTTTGGCTCAAATGGCTCTGAGCACTATGGGACTTAACATCTGAGGTCATCAGTCCCCTAGGACTTAAACTACTTAAATCGAACTAACCTAAGGACATCACACACATCCATGCCCGAGGCAGGATTCGAACCTGCGACCGTAGCAGTCGCGCGGTTCCGGACTGAAGTGCCTACACCGCTCGGCCACCCCGGCCGGCCAGATTTAGCTTTAAAATGTTTTCGTAATGAAGTATTTTCACAAATCATTTCATCCCCTGTTTAACCAGCTTAGGCGCTGAATTTCCAAAAATACTGAAACACGCATTTTAAAAAAAAAAAAATTGTAATCGAGAACTCAAATATCAGTTTCCATAGATGTAGCTTTAATAATACTTCAGTAGTTCTTTAACAATGATCTATTTTTCAGGGGAAGTCCATCCATTAACTCACCTCTTAGGTGTTAAAGTTTCAAAAATACTAGACCGATAAACCAAATATCAGTTTTTATAGGTCTAGCTGCAAAATTACCTTAATAGCGGCAGTTTTCAAAAAACCTTTTATCCTGTATTTCACTCCCTTTGGGGTGTAATTTCGAAAAATTCCTTCTTAAACGACTCCTGCAGTGTGAAATCAATACCCTCTACGAACTTGAAGTTTCCTTAGCGATTGGGGCTGGGCAATGATGAATCAATGAGTCAGTCAGCCGGGACAACGCTTTTTATGTTTAGAGATAGCCAATTGAAGGTTGTGTGGGGCAGCTATACTTTCGTTAATGCGTAAGTGTAACCCGGCACAGTTTATCCGGTCAAACGTTCACTTTGCAATGGTACACATGATGGATCACAGTCCGCACGGAAATGGTTCTTAACTAAAAGTACTATATATGCAGTATGGTGAATCTTCGCTTAACATTCCATAAGTTCACAAATATGTTCAAGAATGTTCTAACAAAGCTTTATGGACAATTGCATTACACAAAAAAACTTTTTTAGGCACTTCAGACATCCGAGTGCTTTGTTGCAACCCACCATGATTTCCTCTCCTGCACCATCTTCTTCATCTCAGATTCTATTCTCCCTACAGTTATTTCCTGATATCTCAAAACACGGGCTTTGATTTTCTCTCTTCTTCTTGTCAATGTTTTCCACATATTTCTATCCTCGCCGGATCTTAGCAGAATCTCCTCGCTACTTATCACTGCACCTTATTTTCAGCACCCTTTAATAGCACTACATCTCAGACGCTTGGATCCTCATCTTACACTTTTCCCACAATCCACGATTTGCTTCTGCACAATGGTACGCTCCAGACGTACATTCTTCCTCCAATTAAAACCTGTACATGATGGTAGTGACTGCGCCAGTCTCCTTCGTCCTTCATGTGCTATTTTGCTGCCAAGACAGCAGAATTCCTTAACTACGTCTTCTTCGTAATCCACTTTTATGGTTTTAAATTTAATCTCGTATCGGATATTCGTTGTTACTTTTGTCTTTAATTTTCTCAGCCCATATTCTGTGCTCTATAGCCCCTTTTAGTTCAGTGTGTACCGTAACCTTTTTCTCGCTTTCACTGAGGATAGCAGTGTTAGTTATTCTTTCATCGTGAATTTTAATTTCACTCCTGAGTCTACATTTTATTTTCGTCATTGCTTCTTGGATGTACAGATGGAACAGTAGGAGGAAAAGGGTTGACACTTATCTTGCAAGCCTTTTAATCCGAGCACGTCGTTCACTGTCTTCCATTCTTATTTTTTCTTTCTGGTTCTTACACATGTTGTATATTACCCATCTTTCGCTACAGCTTACTTCTATTTTTCTCAGAATTTCGAACATCTTGCTTCGTCTTATACTGTCGAACGCTTTTTCCCGGTTGACAGATACTTGATTTTTCGCAAGTCCTACTTCCACAATCAGCAGCAATGGCGTAACTGCCGCACTGGTGCCTTTACGTACTCTAAAGCTAAGAGCTGACACATTTTCTTTTTCATTCTTCTCTGTTTTATTTTTGTCAGCAACTTTGATGTGTGAGCTGTTAAGCTGGAGGTGTGGGATTGTGTGGACGATACTTTTCTGAAAGTCCGTTGTTACTTCCCCAGTCTCATATATTCTACACACCAACTTGTATAATCGTCTAGTTGTCATTTCCCGCAACGATTTCAGAAATTGTAAAGGAATGTTATCTATGCCTTTCGCCTATTTGATCGCTAGTCTTCTAATTCTCTGTTAAACTATGACTGTAATACTCTATTACCTATTTCATCTACAGGGTGTTACAAAAAGGTACGGCCAAACTTTCAGGAAACATTCCTCATACACAAATAAAGAAAAGATGTTATGTGGAAATGTGTTCGGAAACGCTTAATTTTCATGTTAGAGCTCATTTTAGTTTCGTCAGTATGTTCTGTACTTCCTCGATTCACCGCCAATTGGCCCAACTGAAGGAAGGTAATGTTGACTTCGGTGCTTGTGTTGACATGCGACTCGTTGCTCTAGAGTACTATCATCAAGCACATCAGTACGTAGCACCAACAGGTTGGTGTTCATCACGAACGTGGTTTTGCAGTCAGTGCAATGTTTACAAATGCGGAGTTGGCAGATGCCCGTTTGATGTATAGATTAGCACGGGGCAATAGCCGTGGCGCGGTACGTTTGTATCGAGACAGATTTCCAGAACGAAGGTGTCCCGACAGGAAGACGTTCGAAGCAATTGATCGGCGTCTTAGGGAGCACGGAACATTCTAGCCTATGACTCGCGACTGGGGAAGACCTAGAACGACGAGGACACCTGCAATGGACGAGGCAATTCTTCGTGCAGTTGACGATAACCCTAATGTCAGCGTCAGAGAAGTTGCTGCTGTACAAGGTAACGTTGACCACGTCACTGTATGGAGAGTGCTACGGGAGAACCAGTTGTTTCCGTACCATGTACAGCGTGTGCAGGCATTATCAGCACTTGATTGGCCTCCACGGGTACACTTCTGCGAATGGTTCATCCAACAATGTGTCAATCCTCATTTCAGTGCAAATGTTCTCTTTACGGATGAGGCTTCATTCCAGCGTGATCAAATTGTAAATTTTCACAATCAACATGTGTGGGCTGACGATAATCCGCACGCAATTGTGCAATCACGTCATCAACACAGATTTTCTGTGAACGCTTGGGCAGGCATTGTTGGTGATGTCTTGATTGGGCCTCATGTTCTTCCACCTACGCTCAATGGAGCATGTTATCATGATTTCATCTGGGATACTCTACCTGTGCTGCTAGAACATGTACCTTTACAAGTACGACACAACATGTGGTTCATGCACGATGGAGCTCCTGCACATTTCAGTCCAAGTGTTCGTATGCTTCTCAACAACAAAAATGGCTCTGAGCACTATGGGACTTAACATCTATGGTCATCAGTCCCCTAGAACTTAGAACTACTTAAACCTAACTAACCGAAGGACAGCACACAACACCCAGCCATCACGAGGCAGAGAAAATCCCTGACCCCGCCGGGAATCGAACCCGGGAACCCGGGCGTGGGAAGCGAGAACGCTACCGCACGACCACGAGATGCGGGCTCTCAACAACAGATTCGGTGACCGATGAATTGGTAGAGGCGGACCAATTCCATGGCCTCCACGCTCTCCTGACCTCAACCCTCTTGACTTTCATTTATGGGGGCATTTGAAAACTCTTGTCTACGCAACCCCGGTACCAAATGTAGAGACTCTTTGTGCTCGTATTGTGGACGGCTGTGATACAATACGCCATTCTCCAGGGCTGCATCAGCGCATCAGGGATTCCACGTGACGGAGGGTGGATGCATGTATCCTCGCTAACAGAGGACATTTTGAACATTTCTTGTAACAAAATGTTTGAAGTCACGCTGGTACGTTCTGTTGCTGTGTGTTTCCATTCCATTATTAATGTGATTTGAAGAGAAGTAATAAAATGAGCTCTAACATGGAAAGTAAGCGTTTCCGGACACATGTCCCCATAACATCTTTTCTTTATTTGTGTATGAGGAATGTTTCCTGAAAGTTTGGCGGTACCTTTTTGTAACACCCTGTATATCGACTCACAATTAATTTTTTGTCACGTGAGTACATAGTTCTTCCCCTCGTATATGCCTTCAGTGCGCTCTTTCCACGTATCAGTTCATTCGTATGTGTCTGGTAGCTGAATTCAACTTGCACAGTTAGTGTTGACACCTTTGCTTATAATTTGACAGAACGTTGTTTTGGCTATTCTATAGCTATGTTGAATCTGTTCTTGCGACGATCATCCTTCTTTCTGTTTATTCGTATTTTTTGAGCAGCAAATTCGCATTAGCTTGACTACTCTTTCCGTTTATTTAATTCGTAAGGACTTACGATGCTCTATTCCTAATGTAACATACCTGTTTTGTTGTATTGTTAGACTGCCTGATGGAAAATTATTCTGTTACGTTGTCTAGTACATTATTATATGAATTAAATTTGGAAAGATATCTCGAGCGACCATCTGAGTTGATCTAACTCTTAATTACCCTGAAAATTTGCTTGGAAAGAAAAACTGTTATTCGATAGGTCTCAATGCAGGAAAAATAATTAAAGTCTGTTATTCCTTGACAATTCCTGATTAATTCTGGAGGAGAATCAGCTTGGGAAATGCTCTTAAATATAGTAAAAATCATACACATGTGAGCTGAGCTGGCCAGGAAGCACCTCGATAGGGACTGAATAAATAGAGGGTGAGCTACTAAAAATCAGGGATGGCATTGAATGTACGTGTTTTCCCTGATTAAATCTTTAAAAAGGAAGCATATGAACAAGCGTATATTTAACAGAAAAACTTTAACCTACCGTGGAGTGTTGGTACTGAATACTGCTTGTAAAGCGGTCCGAAATGCATACGTGAATAACACCATCATTTGAGATCTGGAGTGCCGACGGGAAGATGGATTACACACTCAGACAGACTAATGAATCGTCGTAGACAAATAAGTCGTTAATAATTTAATAAGGGAAACAAGATATAAACTGTGTAAGAGAGAGACTAACGTCGTTGGTTGAATACTTTAATAGAAAATTATTCCAAAATAAAAAAAAGTTAAGCGAGGTTACCCCCTCCCAAAAAAAAAGGACATACCACGAGGAGTTATCCGAATTGGACGGAATCCACTAGATTTAGATGTGACGTTTGGCAGGCACGAAGAAAAAGAGTAGAAACTCTCGGCGTGTGCGGGCGGGGACTATCCTGTTGAAATGTAACCCGCAGATGGCTTGTCATGAAGGGCAATAAAACGGAGCGTAGAATATCGTCGACGTACCGCTGTGGTGTAAGGGTGCCACACACGAAGTCCACACGGGATCTGCTATGAAATCTAATAACACCACATACCATCACCCTAAGGAGTTTCCAGACACGGCTTCAATGATTATTGGGGGCTGGAGCCTTCGATCAAATTGATCAAATTTGGAGGAGGGGGCGAGGGGGGGGGGGATCAGAGGTGTCTTCAGTGATTAGTCCCATTTCAGAATTTGGGACATCTCTCAGGAGGACATCAAGCAATTCTTAGTTAAAACTAAGTTGGAAAACGGCTTGCATAATGGTCAGAAACGAACCAGTGCATTATTGACTTGCACAATTTGCCATGAGATGTTATCACAAATGACAGTTCAGTACGGAAGATATTATACCTCCAGATAACTTGCCTCCTGTGCGCTGCTTACATCGCGTACGTCATATGAAAGTGATCATATTCAGTTACTGAACGTTGTTCTCTGGAATTTACACTAATTCTATGCTGTGGCCCGCCAACAAAATACGCTACACCACTCATGTCGTCTGGCTGTAGACACCGTCTTTCGTCACTACTGTCTTTATAAAGGCACCAAATTACTTAACTCATAGCTTCCTAAATCCTAATGAGCCATAGGCATTAACATTCATTTTAAAACATGACTTAAATTAGTACTGCATAAAACAGGAGGCGCACTCATTCCCTTGCGCTTACATACTTGATGCTTGACAGCTCATGACAGTCCACTTCGCACTGACCCACGTGTTGCCCGCTATGTTTTGGCAAGAATTCGGCCAGATTATAGTATGAGAAGTTCAAAAATGGTTCAAATGGCTCTGAGCACTATGGGACTCAACTGACGTGGTTATCAGTCCCCTAGAACTTAGAACTAATTAAACCGAACTAACCTAAGGACATCACACACATCCATGCCCGAGGCAGGATTCGAACCTGCGACCGTAGCAGCAGCGCGGCTCCGGACTGGAGCGCCTAGAACCGCACGACCACCGCGGCCGGCCTAGTATGAGAAGTATGGTTTGACTGAGGCAAGCAGATTTGGAAGATGACGGAAGGGCCGTGTGCTCGCCGACAAAGGGATTGCCAGTGACAGGTAAAAAACAGTATTTCCGCAGCAAACTGAAGGCCAAGATGAGGTTGCCGCCGGCTGCAAAACTGGTCTGATATATGAGACGCGTGCAGTGGCAGCTTCTACTGCAGTACGGAAGATGGGTACATTCAAATACTTGTTGAACCTGTTACAAAATGTTTCATCGTAGCGCAAAACCCATCGTATCAGGGTACTCATGACACTAAGATGACAATAATATTGAAAATATCACGAAAGTACAGAAGTTTGATGATCACAGGAAATAAAAGTTCTTACATTAATTACTGATGATAATTAAGAGGTATTTAATTTTATCCATGTTTCGCAGCATCAAATGTGACTGTATTCAATAGACAGGAAGTATGAATAAAAAAATTCCTTCAGTCACAACTTTTCGTTTTTTATTAAGTGCGCAATGCATTTTGGACTCTGTGGGTCCATCATCAGCTGTAAATTGCCTCAATACATGCTTTTTTTTCTCTTGAATAAGGTGAAATGCATATTCCTGTCACGAAAAAGTTTGATGTTGGTTTTTGAATTTCATAAATCAAACGCGGAAAATTTTTGCGAGATAATGGAAAAGATGAATAGTGTGAACTTACCACATAATCCAAGAAAAGCGTTTTTAACCTTTCGGAACCAGAAAACATTCTTTTCTCCATCGTTTTCGTACATATCACTTCATTCAAGAGGCAAAGTTGCATACACATGTTTGTAAACACTGAAAACATCTGTGAAGTGTTTACAAACATCCGCGCCACATGCACATACGCAAACATACAGAAAACAGGGCAGAGACTCTGCAAATGTGGAATATGTGGCGTGAAGGAGACTGGATACAATCGAGTACAGTGCTATACTACGCTCACGATTAGTGCATTTATGCTAGGTGTTATCAGCTGTACTACATTTACAAGCAATTGTAGAACACGGAACGAGACGTTATGTCATGATCACATGGACAGAACTGACATAAAAAATCGATAAAATTGCGGAAAATACGTATAAAATGAGGGAAAATACACTGAAATGTGGCGAAATTGAGGAAGCACTTGCGTGTCTCCTGGTTGGCGCGGAACAGTTCTTGTACATGGGAGCAAGTATGCGACAGCAGGAGGAATCCGAGAAAACGTTGGCATGGAAGCGAAGGGAACCAGGGAAACATCACTTTTTTTCTCGTCGAGGCAGCTTTCTGCTATGTCTATTGAAGTAACAGTGATAACGCGGGAGTTGAGTACTGTATTTGACGCTTTTCAGGAAAACAGAGAACTATATGCCACTAAACTTACATGCATCTGCGTTAAAGGATCATATACAGTCGATGCAGTGGTCGGTTGAGATGGAGTTGTAACGAGGTGGGATTTAATGGCAGACTGATGATGCATTCTAGAGAGAAAGATATTGCTGCAGGTCATTTTTTCCACTTTTCTTTCAGAATGCAACGGTCTCGTGACATAGCCAGCGGTTGACTCGTATACAACCACGTGTCCTGTGAGTGATTTAGAGTACTGTCTACTCGCGATCGATAACAGCAAACCTCTCGGTCATCAGAGGACTTCCATCTCATGTTTGATGAAACGTCACCCTTCTGTTTCGACACATTCTTTTAAGCGAACGAAGATTTATGCCATGTACTCCATTCCCCTGTAGCATCTTGGGTTTAAATTCGAGACTTCAGTTTCATACCTGAGATGACTCTTAGTTAGCGGTAGGTGTTTGTGAGACACTGCTATCCCTGTGTATACATCTGCTTGACACATGTAGTGTTTACACAGATAGTGGCGGCATGACGTGTAATTTCAGATGTCGGACGCCATTTCTATGAGTTTATCTGTTTCCCTGTAAGAGATATTCTCAGTTACTAATGATCATTTTATATAGGAGTGATTCTAGCAGAGAACAATTTCTGAACCGTGATCGGATGTGAGCAGTGGACGGTATCATCTCTCGAAAGCTATATTGCGCATGTATAACACAGAGCCGCCATTTTGCGATAGTAGTTTTTTTCATTTTACTTTTTGGTACCATAGTTTATCGTAGAGAAACCTCCAAGAAGGATGTATGTTATGAGCTGGAAATATATTTCGCACAGTGGGATGTTAACACCGTTGCATTCCACACGACTGATAGGTCGAAAACTGAAGCGATCTAACATTATATCCTGTCTTAAGTGTGGAACGTTGTAGTCTTAGGAGTGCGTGTGTTATGTTCTCTTACCAATATCCTCCTGTTACTGATCCCATACACTAGTACAATACTTAAAAATTGATTGCTTAGTTGATTTACATAAAATACTTCGAACACCATCTGTCTGGAGATCCATCATGCATAAAAACCACCCGTTCGTTGTTCTACTTAATCGTCTGCTATTGCAACACTTTCAAATCTGTTACTGTACACAGATAAGGGGTGCTAGCCTCCTCCACATGCGGGCATCTGGAGAAATCTTGTGTACTTGGATGGGCGAGGACTTGGCAAAGTCCGTTCATTCACGAGACGCAGAATGCAGCGGTCTACTTCTGGTCAGTTGCAGATTAAATCAGTAATGGTACTGCGGGTAGGTTGGTCAAAAGCAGTGCGAGGGGGTCTCTCAGCCTCTAATTTTATCCTAAGACTGCGAGGATGCTCTGTGACTTCCATCCGCAGAGAGAGAGATCATAAATTATGCACTACGCTCGAGGTGCTGGAAATATGTAGAGCACTGTCAGGTATACTTTGATGATGTACATGTTTGAAAACTAAAAGTGAATGGACGTGCTGCACAGTCATCTATCTACATTCGCAATGATACTCACAAAGTGGAGAATTGACCGTTTAGCAATGATACTGAAATTGGGAAACATGCTGTCGCATCATTGGTCGGTGTTGAAATTGCTGTAAAATTGCTGTGATGCTTATTCTTACAGTAAATCGATGGTGTCTCTTCCATCCCATCTATCCACTGGTACAGTGTTGGTCGCCACATAATGATTGACTGACATCGTTTGTTTGAGATGGAGAAAGAGTTTTGGTGGAGGGGGAACACCTTCTGGGGATGACTAGCACCAAAACAGTGATAGCATACATAACTGCAGTATGAGGAATCAGCCAAATGGAATACAGAGCCATCAGCTATTCCGTCACTGTGACAGATGAGTTTAAATGTAGAGGTCACCAGTCACCTTTGGACTGCAGTTTCGAAGCGCTCCACAACGCCGCCAAACTCTTCCAGTTTCCTTCTGTTGTAACAGTCTTTTTTTTTAAATCATCCAATGTGTGTGTTGCGTTATGGTAGCAAGAGTAACAACATGATTTACACCATGCGAAACATAGTTTTCTGTGACAGGCACTGGATCAGAACGTGTTAATGTCAGTTTAGTACCTGACGCAAATCTCGAAGTTGTGGCGGAAAAAGAAAATGTATGTCAGTGTACAAAGCGTGTTACAGTAGAAAAAAGCAGTGTTTCAAACAATGACACAGCGTCACAGGGAGCATCTCTTGCGACTTACAGTGTAGCCTAAGGGATACGGTCATCCTCCTACAGTACAGGCGATGCAACTTAAAGTTGCAACTTAAAGTTGCTGGTCTGTGCAGTGGATCAATACCTGAATATTTAATAGGATCGTCACAGGTTCTCAATGCTGGCATGCATACGGTATTTGTTTTTAGATATATGGGAGGAGAGAGATGCTGTAAAATTCTTATTGAGTCTCTATTATCAGATGAAGCTAGTGGAGTTTGCATAGTTTATAATTTTTCTCCGTTGGATGGTACAGAATAACGATGTTAGCATGTTGGAGTGATAGAGGTGAAAGGGCCGTAATGGATGCTAATCTGCTTCACACTGCAGTACCGGTATGTAGTTTGGGGATACACCAAAATGCTGTAGCAAAATCCTTGTACTTCTCCCACTTCCCGTACTGTCTTTTCTACTACCTCATGGTGCAGGAGCAGGCTTCATAAAGTGCTAACCTTACACATTGTTCATTGTTGGCAGACCTATGACAAATTGTTCCGATTTCCACCGAATGGTCAAAACACTGTCCTGTCACACTAACTCAGGCCACTCTGTTTCTATACGGGTATCAGAAGGTGATGGATATAGCTCTCTCTGGCTTCTGCTCAGTTCCGACTTAAATTGGGATGATCACATGCGCAAAGTTGCAAGGGGCATAGAACTATCTAAAACGACATTGGAATTTTACTGCAGCAGTTATGTTCAAGAAAGATGACTTGTTTCGAGATATGAGAGTGCCAGAAATATGATTCACTAGTTGCTTTAATCATTAAAGGATTTCTCCATAGGATCCAAGGCAGGTATGTTGTTGAATGGAAAGACTTGATTCCAAATCCCAGGCAGCATTTCTAGCAGATTATGCAACACTAGAGATCTGGGAAACTCATGTACATTTCTTATGACCGCAATCAGCACACCATCTATTGTTTGTGATTCTTCTCAACCAACCTTCGCCTATAACCCAGTGAATACATCGCAGAATCTCTGACATGGCATCAATACAGAATGTGTTACAAATACTGGAAAAAAATCTAGCGACAGCATGAGGGAGTTACAAATACCAGTTTCACACCACGTTCGTTAGCCGAATCAGTTTCTAAGTTCGGTATTTTTATTACGAGTTTCTCTGTAGATGACGGATAACTGCAATGTTGTCCTGATAATAGACACTCTGGCGATCAACATCTAAATTCAATGTCGCGGAATTTGTCTGGAAAAACCACTTCATTCGTAGGTAATGCCATACCTCGATTTATAAATCTGGTGTAGCTTTTAACATGGTTACTTGTCTGCACCTGTAGAACCACGACAGCTTGTGACAGTAATATGGTCATGTTTTTTAACGTCTGGCTGTTTGCAAGACGATTACGTCTCTCCGTCTAAGACACAGTGATACCACTAGCAAGAAAAACTTATGAGACATGTCCACCCATAATTGACTTTCTATTTTTTTCGTATCGCCAGCAATCAGTTAATGGCGAAGTATTATACTTAGTAGTAGGGGGTACTTGATAGGTTCGCCATGAGCATTTGGCTTATAAAGTATGTGTGTGAATTCCGACATGTGCAAAGGAAATGTCTATGTCCGGTCATTAGGAAGGTATGGATTTGTCGTGGAATACTGTGATAGCAAAGCGAAAAGTATGTCAAGTCATAAGAATGGTACAGATATTTCTATTTCCAGAGCCACAGCCGATAACGGGGAGTATTTCTAATACTTGGCTCATTGTCGAATTTCGTCCAATTGAGACCGCGATCATAACATTTAATTGTAAGTATAGCAGTCAAACATGTTTGTGACAGGTTTCCTAGGATAATTGTGCCTAGGGGTGCGTAGCGTGCGGGCAGTGGTGTGTGGCGGGAACGATTCACATTTCCGGCTTACGGTAGGAGCTGTCCGAATGGAGAGGCCAGTTGGGATGCAGGAATGTAGATGACTTAACCGTGTCGTCCCCTAGACGGCCAAATAGTGTACTAACACTTAGTATGTGTTGAAAAGCTTTCGTGATCGTGTGGCAATTTGAGAAGATTCAATATGGACTTGTGTTTGTGCTGGACCATTATTCCCTCCCATGTAAATTGTCCGTTGACTGCTTCTTCACATTTCCCGTCTTAATTTAGTTGAGAGAACATCGATTGTGGTGTGCGCAGCTAGCAGATGTAAGACAGGTGGAAGACACGTTTGCTGGTTCTCTAGACATGACAAACATCTTAGTTGACTTTGTAATTTACAGAATGATTTGGAATCTGTTACATCACCGACTTCGGTATTCACGAGTGGAAATTTCAGTTTCCTCTATTTTTTTCGAGTTTTCACGTGTAGGACTCCGTAGGCAGGGTAAGTTTCTATTACTCTCTAAAGTTTTGGGTTTCTAGAGAATTAATTTCCAATCTATATCTTCGGAATTACGTTACACGACCGAGACTGCTATGAAACCTATATATGCTATGTGCTTGATATCAAGAAGTAATGCGTAAATGGTATAATAATCTGGCAGACCATGTGAAAATACATGTGTTCCTGTAATCCCAGAGTCTGGAGATAGGTGTAGAAAGCAAGCAAGCAAGCCGAGGGGAACTGACCCAGCCTATGCACAACAGTCTTCGCGGTATATGTACGTGGGTCTCGTGCAAATGGCATGATATTCTCGCAGACCATGTGAAATTAAATATCTTCCTGTAATCCCATAGTCTGTAGATGAGTGTGAAAGCAAGCAAGCAAGCACGTCAGGGCCAGAAACAGTAACGCCTTTGTGCCAAGGTTAGCCGACCCAAACTTTGTACAGCAGTTCTGGTAGTAACTTTGGTCCGCTGAGGGCACTCTGGTCTCACGTCAGGAGTGGGTGACTGCCCGACCTCGCGGGAAATATCTAGTGTAGCAAGGAGAATACCTATGGTGCATATGCTTATGCTGTCTGTCTTTACAGTATATGAACGAGTGTTTAGCGGTTGATAGACATATTCATGATGCAAAAGGGGCGATTTCTTATGGCGCAGGATACGAATTGTATGTTTACTACATCGACATGGTACATGGTGATATACGAGGTGCATTCAAGTTCTAAGGCCTCCGATTTTTTGCTCCGGCTGGAAAGAGATAGAAACATGCGCATTGTTTTAAAATAAGGCCGCGTTCATTGTCAATACGTCCCAGAGATGGCAGCACCGTACGGCAGATGGAATTTTACCGCCAGCGGCGAGAATGAGAACTGTTTTAAATACTTAAAATGGCGACGTTTTCCTTACTTGAACAGCGTGCACTCATTTGTTTTCTGAATTTGCGTGGTGTGAAACCAATTGAAATTCATTGACAGTTGAAGGAGACATATGGTGATGGAGTTATGGACGTGTCGAAAGTGCGTTTGTGGGTGCGACAGTTTAATGAAGGCAGAACATCATGTGACAACAAACCGAAACAAACTCGGGCTCGCACAAGCCAGTCTGACGACATGATTGAGAAAGTGGAGAGAATTGTTTTGGGGGATCGCCGAATGACTGTTGAACAGATCACCTCCAGAGTTGACATTTCTGTGGGTTCTGTGCACACAATCCTGCATGACGACCTGAAAATGCGAAAAGTGTCATCCAGGTGAGTGCCACAAATGCTGACAGACGACCACATGGCTGCCCGTGTGGCATGTTGCCAAGCAATGTTGACGCGCAACGACAGCATGAAATGGATGTTCTTTTCGTCGGTTGTGACAATGGATAAGACGTGGATGCCACTTTTCAATCCAGAAACAAAGCACCAGTCAGCTTAATGGAAGCACACAGTTCACCGCCACCAAAAAATTTCGGGTAACCGCCAGTGCTGAAAAAATGATGGTGTCCATGTTCTGGGACAGCGAGGGCGTAATCCTTACCCATTGCGTTCCAAAGGGCACTATGGTGACAGGTGCATCCTACGAAAATGTTTTGAAGAACAAATTCCATCGTGCACATCGAGCTAACGTTACGTAACAGTTTCTTCATGATAACAACTTTGAAGTGATTCCTCATGCTCCCTACTCACCTGACCTGGCTCCTAGTGACTTTTGGCTTTTTCCAACAATGAAAGACACTCTCCGTGGCCGCACATTCACCAGCCATGCTGCTATTGACTCAGCGATTTTCCAATGGTCAAAACAGACTCCTAAAGAAGCCTTTGCCGCTGCTATGGCATCATGGCGTCAGCGTTGTGAAAAATGTGTATGTCTGCAGGGCGATTGCGTCGAGAAGTAACGCCAGTTTCATCGATTTCGAGTGATTAGTTAATTAGAAAAAAAATCGGAGGCCTTAGAACTTGAATGCACCTCGTATTGTCAGGTTGGAGATCCGGTTTATGCTCTAATGTTCAAGCTTCCATCCTTAGTGCTAGAGCAGTGTAATTGAGTAAGAGTCTTTCCGCATTTGACGATCTGTAGGGCACTTTCCTTTGTTTAATTGTAAATGCAATATGGCGATCTGTACAAAATAGTTTTTTGGTGCTGAAAGTCTCATCTGCAGAAACAAAGGCCGACAGTGCTTCCACACTGGCAGAATTAGTAATTTGGAGGGTAAATTCAATAAGATCCAATCAGAATGCTCCATTCAGTCACAAGATGTCCTTCATGCTGGGGCGTAGGAGTGTCTACACACTGATTCGAACAAGTTACCTACCGAAAGTTCTGAGAAAGCAAGTGTTCAAAGACAAGTTGAAGCAGACCATCCATCTCTGACGGTGATGCCATCTCTCGTCCATCACCGTGGCATTAGGAAATCTCCAGACTAGTAGCTGTAGGACACCGAGAATTCCAGCCGTTTTTCTCTTCTATAGAACAGTGCTTCGATTTCTGTTCAGGTAATTGCACTGATTTTCCCATCTGTGCTTAGACAGTGCTTTCTTTCCAAACAACAAGAATGCTTTTATGATTAACTGTGTTTTCGCGAGCGTGCACAGACTTGATGAGGGCTTTTAACAGTGAGAACATTTACCGTTTCTGAGATATATGTTGAAAGCAGGACGTCACGATTTCCGGGAAATGGTTCAAATGGCTCTGAGCACTAACTAACCAAGGACACACACATCCATGCCCGAGGCAGGATTCGAACTTAAGACCGTGCCAGCAGCGCGGTTCCGGACTGAAGCGCCTAGAACCGCTTGGCCACAGCGGCCGGCTCAAGTTTAGAGACTATGGTTTTGAACACACTTAATGCCTGTCTCCATAGAAACAATTGTCTCCGGAATGTGAGAAAAATGAGCAGATTAACATGCAAGATTAGCTCCTATTTCTGGGGAGTTCAGAACATCTTTGACCGTTTGAAATGAGTCTGATCCCTTATCATCAAATGTAGAAACGCCGCACTCGAAATTTTCTAAATGTACGGTATAATAAATTGATGTAGACAACCATGTGCCCCAGCGCGTTGTGAGTGGTTCTGGTGCTGCTGCTCTGAAGCCTTGTTTTCTATAAGGTGCTTTAACAAACACCTTCTTCACAGCAGACGCAAACTTATCAACAAGATGAAAATTTGCACGAATACTTCCAGTAACGCGATGACACTCATGAGGAAGACAAGCCGGCCGTGATGGCCATGCGGTTCTAGGTGCTGCAGTCCGGAACCGCGGGACTGCTACAGTCGCACGTTCGAATCCTGCATGGGGCATGGATGTGTGTGATGTCCTTAGGTTAGTTAGGTTTAAGTAGTTCTAAGTTGTAGGGGACTGATGACCTCAGATGTTAAGTCCCATAGTGCTCAGAGCCATTTGAACCGTTTTCAGCGGCGACGAGCGAAAATGGGACCCCGACTGAGATTCGAACCCGGTATCTCCTTCTTACTAGGCAGGTGCGATAACCACTGCTCCATACTGGACACAGCGTTATAGCAAATGTGCAGACTATCTGGGTATGCTTCATGACCGATCCACACTCTCGCCGAGCGCCTCCTATCCGCAGTCCCTCTCCATTACTCTCCTGTTCGCTATTTAGAGATTCCCACAGGAGGTCGGACATATTCGTGCATTCACATTGAAGAAGTAGTGTTTCATAGCTGCGGGATCAGCGTGGTGTCTGTCCCTGCCTAGTAAGCAGGAGATCTCGGGTTTGAATCCGGTCCGGTACACATTTTCGCTCGTCGCCGCTGATTCCGCTTAATGTCGCACTTCAGCTGATAGCAGTGATCCCCTTCAGTTTCCATACTAGCTAATTTTCACAGCGGAATATCTGCCGGCAAAAGGCTTTGCACAAATGAAAAGAAAACTGCGAGAAACATCTGAACGGGAGCACTTTTCGTAGATTTCCGTCTTGCATTCTCTTTATGTTTATTGATGTCCATATGCTGAACCACTAGAAAACTTTTTTCACTACCAACTCTTTTTTTAACACGAGCGGAAATAAAGTATTTTGCCATTTGTCGTTATCATCTCGCCTTCGAACTCCTTCTCATACTGTTGCAATCTACAGTGATTATCTGTTTTCGTAGTTCGCGCCCGGTAGCTGAGTGGTCAGCGCGACAGAATGTCAATCATAAGGACCCGGGTTCGATTCCCGGGTGAGTCGGAGATTTTCTTCGTCCAGGGACTGGGTGATGTGTTGTTTCACTCATCATCATTTCATCCTCATCGACGCGCAAGTCGCCGAAGTGGCTCCAAATCGAAAGACTTGCACCCGGCGAACGGTCTACCCAACGGGAGGCCCTCGACCCACGACCTTTACTTTTTTTATCTGTTTTCGCCACTAACCAGTAGTCACCGCTCACCACACGTATGAACAGCTTTTCTATAGACAGACACAGAGTCAGCTGATTATGGGTAACTGGCGGGGGCTTCGAAAATGAGCCATTCGTCTTTTTAATGCTGTATTATTTTAAATGTTACGAATACTATCAAATGAAACGTTTTTTAAAAAATCATATGAAAATTAAATAATAATGTCAAAACTGTTCCTTGGTGTTACACTGTAGGCAACTCCAAAAGACACAGTTCCGACTAATCCCTTAATACCCACGTTGGTGCAACTCTGTAGGGAGACAGGGAGGACACGCAACTAAGGCTAGTGAGCAAGCATGAAGGGTAACTCGTAGCAGCGAATGAGGAAAAGGGAAATAATCAATAAATACTTGAAAATAACCTATCACAACAACCGAGCAACAGAACAAACGTATATATTTTTTAAAGAATAAGTGCTTTAATTAAAAACACGCAAAATACACAATATAATCAAAGATTTCCGAAAACATTACGCTTATTCACAAAACAGACAAAATATGCATCTATAGGCACTATAAAACCTCCCTAAAGCTTCCGAAAAAAAGCAATTTGAACGTACTATCCAAAGAGCATACTTGTCGAATAACAGAAAAAAATGTGCATTTACACGAAAATCCGGTCGCTGCTCATGACGTAAAATGGAAACTGGTGCCAGAGAAGGGAATTCGTCTGAGATTGGTCTGAATGTCTTGTCTGACAATTACTTCAAGCAAATACACTCCTGGAAATTGAAATAAGAACACCGTGAATTCATTGTCCCAGGAAGGGAAAACTTTATTGACATATTCCTGGGGTCAGATACATCACATGATCACACTGACAGAACCACAGGCACATAGACACAGGCAACAGAGCATGCACAATGTCGGCACTAGTACAGTGTATATCCACCTTTCGCAGCAATGCAGGCTGCTATTCTCCCATGGAGACGATCGTAGAGATGCTGGATGTAGTCCTGTGGAACGGCTTGCCATGCCATTTCCACCTGGCGCCTCAGTTGGACCAGCGTTCGTGCTGGACGTGCAGACCGCGTGAGACGACGCTTCATCCAGTCCCAAACATGCTCAGTGGGGGACAGATCCGGAGATCTTGCTGGCCAGGGTAGTTGACTTACACCTTCTAGAGCACGTTGGGTGGCACGGGATACATGCGGACGTGGATTGTCCTGTTGGAACAGCAAGTTCCCTTGCCGGTCTAGGAATGGTTGAACGATGGGTTCGATGACGGTTTGGATGTACCGTGCACTATTCAGTGTCCCCTCGACGATCACCAGTGGTGTACGGCCAGTGTAGGAGATCGCTCCCCACACCATGATGCCGGGTGTTGGCCCTGTGTGCCTCGGTCGTATGCAGTCCTGATTGTGGCGCTCACCTGCACGGCGCCAAACACGCATACGACCATCATTGGCACCAAGGCAGAAGCGACTCTCATCGCTGAAGACGACACGTCTCCATTCGTCCCTCCATTCACGCCTGTCGCGACACCACTGGAGGCGGGCTGCACGATGTTGGGGCGTGAGCGGAAGACGGCCTAACGGTGTGCGGGACCGTAGCGCAGCTTCATGGAGACGGTTGCAAATGGTCCTCGCCGATACCCCAGGAGCAACAGTGTCCCTAATTTGCTGGGAAGTGGCGGTGCGGTCCCCTACGGCACTGCGTAGGATCCTACGGTCTTGGCGTGCATCCGTGCGTCGCTGCGGTCCGGTCCCAGATCGACGGGCATGTGCACCTTCCGCCGACCACTGGCGACAACATCGATGTACTGTGGAGACCTCACGCCCCACGTGTTGAGCAATTCGGCGGTACGTCCACCCGGCCTCCCGCATGCCCACTATACGCCCTCGCTCAAAGTCCGTCAACTGCACATACGGTTCACGTCCACGCTGTCGCGGCATGCTACCAGTGTTAAAGACTGCGATGGAGCTCCGTATGCCACGGCAAACTGGCTGACACTGACGGCGGCGGTGCACAAATGCTGCGCAGCTAGCGCCATTCGGCGGCCAACACCGCGGTTCCTGGTGTGTCCGCTGTGCCGTGCGTGTGATCATTGCCTGTACAGCCCTCTCGCAGTGTCCGGAGCAAGTATGGTGGGTCTGACACACCGGTGTCAATGTGTTCTTTTTTCCATTTCCAGGAGTGTAAATCAGAGCACTAACTCGTGAGGACAGTGCCTCACAGACCAGAACTTCTCGAACACTGAAGTGGGAATCAGTGATCATTTACTTGCGATAGCATCAACAACTACTGGCATTACAAGGAATATTGAAAAAGGTCAAAATGTTTTTCGTCAGCAATAGTGAGGGATACAAACTTTAGAGCACCAAAGTAGTTAGCATCAAGTGTTCAGTTCTGAGGAAAAAGTTTTCAAGCGCAAACGGATAACACTGAAAAACGTTGCACAAGTGGACTTAGACAAGTATGTGCGGAGAAAGGCTGTGAAAGATGATAGAAACCAACCGTGATTCAATAGCTACTTTAGAAAGCTCTAGGGAAACCGAAGACGCCTTTCTCCTATTTAACGCCCGAGCAGGCTAACCTATGTAGAGAAGTGCGCCAATGATAAATGAAATTGTCCTTTACCCTTCTGTTGTTGTTTTACGATAGCGAGCCCGTCTCTATTCCTTCATTATAGGTGATGGGTTGTGTTGTCAGATGTGCAACTGAACGCGAGTAACGTAAAATAAACAGTGACTGTGTCAACGTAGTGTACAAAATACGCCACGCGCCAGGTGATATAAGTAATGTTTCCTTCACTTTTATTTCGTTATCTTTTAGGTGCTGCAGTATATAGTTAATCTGTGCATGGCGAGATCAGAGCTGACCGACAACGAGCTTGAGTGGCTACTCAACGAGGATCCGGGGTTCAACACCGTACCGGACAACGAAAATGATGACGACTCTTAGGTCGATAAGGAACGTATCACACAGAGTAACCACGATTCGGATTATGAACAAGAATACCATTCAGATGATGAACAAGGACAGTTATTCTCCAATTGTTATATTTTCATTGGGAGTGATAAAACACGTAAACCGAATGGAATAAAGTATTTGCTAGTGTGGCCACACAATCAAAAAGAAAGAACGCAATAAAAGTATTTCCTGTGCCTGAAAGAGTGCCAGAAGGATCACAAGTGAAATTAGGGCTTATGGAGAATACTTAGCCTGGAAATGATTGACGAAATAGAATGATACACGTACTTATATGTTCACAAGCTGGGGTATAGTCGCGAATACAAATAGTGGTCCAGGTAATGTCAAATGATTTTTATTCCAGTCTTTGATCACAATATAAAGTCCTTCGACGATGACCCGTTTCATTCAGTAATGACCATCTTCAGACCTGTTCTACACCATGTCCTAATGTGACAAAGCCGTAATGGAGTCGTCAAAATATATAAATACCCTCAGCAAAGCATCGTCACGTCGAACTAAAATATGGTTTAAAATAGGCCACAGCGTCCACACAGTCATTTTGCAACGGGCGTTGCATTACGGCTTTATCACACTAGAACATGGTGTAGAACTAGTCTGAAGATGGTCGTTACTGACTGAAACCGGTCATCGTCGAAGGACTATATATTGTGATCAAAGACTGGAATAAAAAACATTTGACTTACATTCATTTCAAGAACGAAAGTGTACAGCATTCCAAAGTAAGGCATGCTGAAGAATTTGCGAGATGAGAAAAAAAGTGTTGTTGTGACTGCTCTATCACTTCAGGACTAATCGTTCTTTAATTAAAATAAAATTAAGCTGTAATGTAGCTCATAAAGGTTTTCCTCGTTGGCATAAAGACCACTATTTCTTACATGTGGCCGGCCGCTGTGGCCGAGCGGTTCTAGGCACTTCGGTCCGCAACCGCGCTGCTACTACGGTCGCAGGTTCGAATCCTGCCTCGGGCATGAATATGTAGGCGTCCTTAGGTTAGTTAGGTTTAAGTAGTTCTAAGTCTAGGGGACTGATGACATCAGATGTTAAGTCGCATAGTGCTTAGAGCCATTTGAACCATCTTACACCTGTACAAAGTACGCCGCGCTTACGCTCGTGTTGTACGAAACGGGGCGACCGCTGGAGGGTTAAGCCTAGTGGCCAAACAAAATCTGAACGAAGGCAAATTTAGTAAGAAGCGAGCAATGAGAGTAGCATCAGTGCATCTGAAAGTAAAATTTTGCCTAACGATCTGACTAGATATCGTAAGAAGTTTGTTCGTACGTGAAGTCAATGAGCGTATCGGAATAAGCTATTCAGACGCTCGGTGACCGTACTGCCATTGAAACAGAAGATACTGGGTAGTCACAATTAAAATGAAGCTACTCACGGATGTCCATAGTAGGCTGCAATTATGGGATGGTAGCGAAACATGGTAGATATGCTAATGCATTAATGCGGGAACGATTTATGCTGGAAAATCTTAGTTCCAATTTTGGCCACCAGGTGCCAGTCTAGCACTGTATATTCTTTGTATGACGGCATGACATCCACGCTCTATTTGACAAGCCATAACGTGAGTGGACAGTATGGCTATCGAGAAGAGAGTCGGTGCGCTATTAATGAAACTGTTTTATGTGAACGGCAGCAATTTCCATTCTGCACTGAGAGAGTGTCGCTGACTAATAGGTCTGAAGAGAGGCCAGATGTCATTGAATGCTTTAAAGAAGATGACAACGAAATTTGAAAACATGGGTGAGCCTGATGTAGTACCTGGAAGAGGAAGGCGTCCTATCCCAGTGGAAGTTACTGACGAGGTTTATTTTGCTGTAACTGACCGTGCAGCAAGTGCCCCGGGTAGTGCTAGTGTTCGTACAGTGTCACGAGAATTGTCCATCCCATAGTCAATAGCACGATAAGTTTTGCAGTCTATTTTACATTGGTGCCCTAACAGGATCCAGAAGATGCAACAACTGAAACCTCATGATCCACATGAACGTTCTGAATTTGTTCTTCGTTTCCTGGAGCGATCTAACTTGATTTGTGGCCGAGCGATTTTCTGTGGAGTGACGAGACACAATTTACACTATTCGATGCAGTGAATTCACAGAACGGCCGAATTTTGGGCACTGTTAAACCGCGTGTTGTGCAAGAAGAGCCATTGTACTTTCTGTATATGACTGTGTGGTATGGATTCACATGCACTTTTATTCTTGGTCAGTTCTTCTTTGAAGAGAATATACCCAGAAAACCAGTCAGTTGTATCATGAGGTCTGCACGTTATCTAAATCTCCTTGTACAACATGTAATTTCTGCTTTGGAAGAATGAAACAGTGTGGAAATTACTGTTTTCATACAAAATAGAACAACACCTCACACCGCTCGTCCAGTGCAACCTTCCTTGCACTTGTTACTTCCTGAGGTCTTCCAGATGCGTGGCCTACAGGATCACCTGATCTGAATCCATATGACTTTCGGTTGTGGCGATATCTAAAAGAACGCGATTACCGGGTACACGTTCGGGCTAGCGTACAGGATCACGTTGCTCAGATTCCACCGAGACCACTCGCGTCATTTTACGGATTCAGCATCTCACCGATTTCACCGACGTCTCCAATGCTCATACTGAACAAACTGCGTAAACAGCGGTTAATAATAAAATCAACATTTTGCCTTTCTCGATTGTCCGTCCTTTTCTGGCCACGTCCCGTTCCTAATCTACATCTACATTTATACTCCGCAAGCCACCCAACGGTGTGTGGCGGAGGGCACTTTACGTGCCACTGTCATTATCTCCCTTTCCTGTTCCAGTCGCGTATGGTTCGCGGGAAGAACGACTGTCTGAAAGCCTCTGTGCGCGCTCTAATCTCTCTAATTTTACATTCGTGATCTCCTCGGGAGGTATAAGTAGGGGGAAGCAATATATTCGATACCTCATCCAGAAACGCTCCCCCTCGAAACCCGTCGAGCAAGCTACACCGCGATGCAGAGCGCCTCTCTTGCAGAGTCTGCCACTTGAGTTTGTTAAACATCTCCGTAACGCTATCACGGTTACCAAATAACCCTGTGACGAAACGCGCTGCTCTTCTTTGGATCTTCTCTATCTCCTCCGTCAACCCGATCTGGTACGGATCCCACACTGATGAGCAATACTCAAGTATAGGTCGAACGAGTGTTTTGTAAGCCACCTCCTTTGTTGATGGACTACATTTTCTAAGGACTCTCCCAATGAATCTCAACCTGGTACCCGCCTTACCAACAATTAATTTTATATGATCATTCCACTTCAAATCGTTCCGCACGCATACTCCCAGATAATCCATTACATATGGAAACATTTCTATACGTCTTTCTTGTATTCACAGCGTCAGATATGCAACTGGTGGCCAAAAATAGAACTAATTTTTTTCCAGCGTAAATCGATTCCTCTTTAACGCATTAACACAACTATCAATTGTCGCTGACACATGATAATTACAGCTTATTATGGATCTCTGCGAGTAGCTTCACTTCCATTATAACCACCCAGTAGTAGCCCAAATTCTGATTTCGCTCTTGTGAATTTGTTTCACGGCGGAGGTTCTTAATACAGTTCCTCCTTTCAATCATGGCACGAATGCCGAAATGGCAGCTGTTGTGATAAGCGACCGCGGAATAGAAAGTACACTGAAACTGCTGAACAGTTGCTCGACGGCTGGACCAGATGAGATACGTGCGAGGTTCTACAGGGATTATGCGAAAGAATTTACTTCTTTCTAGCAGTAGTTTATCGCAGGTAACTGGAGCAACGACTGATACCTAGCGATTGGAAGAAATCACGGACCATTCTATTTCCAGGAATGCCAGTACGGCACAAGCGCTTAGTTATAGACTTAAAACTGTGGTTCTTGTTTAGTTCGAAGTGAAATCCGTATGTACTAACATCCCATTGATAGACGTATTTTGAAAATAAAAGAAAATCGTGGAACACTAAAGTTTATGAAACAATGATCGGTTCAGAATAATTGTATGCAGAAATACTCTTAAACTGACAACGAAGGGAGGCTACAAAAAATTACAAATGTTGAAAGAAGAATTCGAAAAAAAATACCAGTGCCCAAAAACAGCAGTGAATCAGGAGGCGATAAAGATCTATTATAGAACTATATTTGAAAGCAGTAAAGGTAACAGACGTAATGAGAAAAAATGAAACCAAAATTTTACGTACTTACGCGCAGGATGAATAATGGAAGAATAACCAAACGAATCTTTAAGTTACTAAACAATTAAAAATCCAAAATCACCTGGATGAGAGAAGTAGGAGAAGACTTGGAGACAATAAAAAACAGAGGACTTCAAAGAAGCAATAAAAAATGCGGATTTTCAGGACAGGAAAATACGAAGAACTGGACGAGAAGGGACAAAGTTCCCCATGAGTGAAAGAAGTGTGCACTCACAAGAAATTTCAGTTGCAAATAAAGAAGCAGGAACAATGTTGATTCAAGGTACCCATCCAAAAGGTTATTAAAAAATTTTTTTTAATGGCTCTGAGCACTATGGGACTCAACTGCTGAGGTCATTAGTCCCCTAGAACTTAGAACTAGTTAAACCTAACCAACCTAAGGGCATCACAAACATCCATGCCCGAGGCAGGATTCGAACCTGCGACCGTAGTGGTCTTGCGGTTCCAGACTGCAGCGCCTTTAACCGCACGGCCACTTCGGCCGGCTGAAAAGGTTATTCGAAATAAAAATTTAAAAAAAGGCTATTTTAGTAATAAATCTGTGTTGTTACGTGTTCTCCATTGTCACCGATAACAGCTGACGAGCTTTGAAACATTTTCAACAACAGCTATTAAGCAATGCGCTACTACAACCTTCTTATTCGCTCCGCCATGTGTATGACACTTCTGTCAGACGGACACACAGTAAAGAATAGCTTCATAGACTCCACTACTTCTTAAATGCAATTATCCCAATATTAACTTCACCTTGGAGAGAGTGAGGTCGATCTTCCATTATTAGACGTGTTGTTCTATAGAAGATCTGACACAGAGTATATAAAGATCCTAAAAACACAAATAGTTATTTACACGCCTCTTCGAACTACCATCCAATCCTGAAACAATCAATGCTAAACACTCTGTTTTTACGTATCTTCCGTATTAATGACAATAACAGCTTGGAATCACAGCTGAAGTTCCTGAAGGAGCCACTAAAGACCAACTGCTGCGATGGCTTGGCCGTGGATAGGACTTGCAAATAATATTAATTATGCTAATAAGGATGATGAACCGCCTTCTTACTCTGTAATAATACCGTTCGTTTCTAGAATCGGTGACTAAATCAGCGCATTTCTTCAGAAAGATTTTTCACTCATATCAAAATGAAAGAATTTTTCCGATGTAAAACGGATGCACTTGATCATCTCCACACTGTGGAAGTCAATGAAGTGACGTGTGGGTGTGACAAAGTGAATGCACGCAAAACTGAAAGAACAGTAAAACAACTATTAAAGAGGATGAGCATGACACGCCTTGACAACATAATATGAAATTTGCGTCAAAGGGAAACCAGGAGAACTGCGATCATGATTTTGATTTTAAGAATGTACGAATGCTAGCCAAGGAATGCAATATATATGCAAGGGAAGTACTAGATGCAGGTGACGTATCTTACAACAAAAGTAACTGCAATAGAGACGACGGCAATAAACTTCCCCCGGCCGCTGTAACCGAACGGTTCTAGGTGCTTCAGTCCGGAACCGCGCTGCTGCTACGATCGCAGGTTCGAATCCTGCCTCGGGCATGGATGTGTGTGATATCCTTATGTTCAAATGGCTCTGAGCACTATGGGACTTAACTTCTGAGGTCATCAGTTCCCTAGAACCTACAACTACTTAAACCTAATTAACCTAAGGACATCACACAGATCCATGCCCGTGTCATGATTCGAACCTGCGACCGTAGCGGTCGCGTTGTTCCAGACTGTAGCGCCTAGAACCGCTCGGCCACTCCGGCCGGCGATGTCCTTAGGTTAGTTAGGTTTAAGCAGTTCTAAGTCTAGGGGATTGATGACCTCAGATGTTAGTGCTTAGAGCCATTTGAACCATTTTTTCAATAATTTTTTTTTTTCAATTTAGTGGTTGCCCGCCATCTAAGAAGTAAATACTAGCCAACCGCGACGCGCGAGGAGTGCAAACTACTCCCAGGGAGCGCTGCAGCGCGAAAATATTTTAGTAAACATCCCCCTTCTCTTTCGCTTCCTGTTTCGCTACGTATCAAATGATGATGGTCCACCGATAGTAATCACAAAAAGTTCAGGCAGTCACCCCACTTCTTCAGAACGAGTGTGGTAAAACTCTTTTTCACAGTTGAATGTGCCACTGGTCTTTGACAGTGTTCGGATAGCGAGAGACATAACAAGAACTCAGCAGAGGGACCGAAACGTCGGTTGTGTAGAAAAAAATTATGAAGGATATGATTCGGCGTAATAAAATTAAAAAAATCACTTTCAGTATGGTAATTAATTGCGTTAGTGACGAACATATGTTTGTAATCTTCATGTTTATATATTCCCAGCTTTGCGCTTCACTTTTGTGTATAGCAACGCACTAGAAACGCCATTTCCCGGATTCTCGGATTATATTGCCGCAGCTGGTGATGTGGCTCAAGGAAAGACTCCACAAAATTTAGCTCTTCGTAATTTTCCCCTATGTAGATAATCAGCATAAAATCCGTAATTTACGAAATTCTCAGCGAAATATCCCCACGCACTCAGGTAGAAAGGAGAGAGGAGCCAGATTAAACCATCAGCAGACAGAAATTAGAGGACGTAGCGAGTGTTTACGAAGGAAGAGAGTATTAACTGTGTAAGAGGGGCAGATATATGCGGGCACAACTGCTAAAATATGAAACAAACCGTTCCGCGTTGTACAGCTTGATTAAGGAGGCAAATTCACTGTTGAATGTTTTATCGAAGCTGCGGGAGTGAAGCAACGGCTTCCAGTAACTATGAAGGTAACAGTAGTCAGGTAATCGCCCCAAGAAAGAGCCGTAAAATGAAAATGTTTTTGTTAAGTTGGAGCATGTAGACGCAAAAACAGAATACGCTGAATTCACTGAGGTAGCTGAAGCCTTATAACAAAGTTATCAGATTCAAAGGCCACAGACACGGTCTAAATAAAGGACCGGATATCCACTGTGCGCAGTGCTATTAACCTATCAAGTAGGTAGTTCTGCGCGCGGCATTTCCTCAGAGAGTAATTTGCGCCGATGCGCCCTGGTTCGACGCTGCTGTGTACTTAACTCACATGTCAAAGTTTTCCTTCATGTTTTCATTTTGTAATCTAAATTGATACTGGGTGAGAATGAATAAAGTATGTTGCAGAAATTGCTTTCAGTATGAAACATTTTAAAGAAAGGCGCTGCACCCAAGGAAGCTTCGCATTCTACGCATCAGTACGAAGTCTCTTTGCGAGGGCCCTTTCTCGTGCTCACCACACACCTCTTTGTTGGTCTTGCCTTCGTTGTGGGCGGCAGAACGCCTGGATAATGCCCGGCTGTAAGATGTGTTGCTTTCGGTGTTATAGGTCGGCATCCTACTGATGTCCACTGTTGTGGTGAAGACACGGCCAACTGTTCGCTAAGACTGATTATGAAGCTCATTCTACTTTGTTCGCCACCGTGCTTCTTGTACAGAACGTATGCATTAAAGCATGCAGTGTCCAATAAGTGGCGGAAAAGCTTCTGCTTTTTTCGGCCTGCTCGTGACCATCTGGTAGCTCTGCAACTGAGAATCACACTATCCATGTCCCCATATTCTCGTTGAAATCAACGACAGTATGTAGCTTTCAACGATTCAATTATTCAACTTAACATTTAAAACTTTATTGACATGGATGGTGCTAACCATAACAATGTCTTTTTTTTTCTTTCCATTTCATTGCTATCTGCTTGCCTCTTTACCCTGGTATGTGTTCTCCTTTCCTCAGTTTTTCCTTTTTTACGAGGTCGGAGAACCTTTTCCTGCCTTTCCGCTTTGTGGCAACAACGTCGGTACTATTGCTGGTTGGGGTGTACAACAAACCTCGACTTGTGTACCAATTGTCAAGATAAATGCAGTACCTTTCCCGAGTAGATCGATCATGTGCAAGCTCCAAAACAATTCGATTGATTACGCTTCTTCTGGATAATTAGTGCCCTTTCCAGTGTAAATAATAATGTCTCATACACATCCCGAGCTGCTTACACAGAATGCAGGATCTGCTGCGTTTTGATGGAATAAAATTGCTTACATCCAATTCCTTTCCAGAGCTGCAGCGATTCGTCAGCGGTGTTGTTCCTTTGTGGGATGTATACTGATCTGAATTTACGCCACAAATGCTCTATAATCGGATGATCTGTTTATATTGCCTAGTCGATCATACGAAGTATTGTTTGCAAAGTGGAAGAATTTCAGTAAACGATGGAACTGCTTTTCACTCATAAGTTTCCTGAAGAAAGGTGTGTCAACTGATTCTTTCTTTGAAAAGTACGTATTGTGTTCTTTGTGAAGAATTCCTCTGAGTATGAGCATTCCAATAAGTGTTTACCTCTTTCCTTGAACTATCCTGCCAACTGCGAACCCTGCAGCGTGCTGCTAAATTGTGATGAGAAACTGTGAACTGTTGTCTATAAAAATTCGTGTGTTCAGCTACTATTTTGTGCAAAGCATCATTCACAAAATAAACAAAACAGCTCATCGGTTCATATTGTTTTAGAGGCAAAACTGTACCACTGTTACCGCTGAACAAAAATTGATCACGAACTGAACTAGCACAGACAAATGCACTCGGTACCATCTGCAGCAGTAGTGTATCGTCAGATGTTTCTGAATCGAAGTCACTTTCACTCTCCTCAACAGTCATATCTTGAAAACTTTCAGAACTCTCACTGAAATTATCACCACTTTCTAAAAGCAGGTGCTGTATCTCCGAATCTAATCAACGACTTCTTTTCATCATTGCAAAAGATCTTTCGCTAACGCGACTGTCAGCGCAGGTGGAAACGGCGGGCTTTTGCGGCTGCTTCACGGGACACACAGTGTCCATGCGCGCTCGAGTAGACAATGTTAAAAGTAGCCCACAATACACGGTGTTGCCTGAAGGGAGCTGTCATATTGTGTTCGAAGTTCCAATAATACCACAGTTTCAAAGGTAGACTGATGTCCCGTCGTTTCCAGTAGCTACTACAAACAGAACGCAGCGGGCGGATTTACCCGCCGAAACCACACTATGAATCATCAGTGCGTGGAGGTATATATCCGCCACGCCCGCTCAAAGGGTTTAGGCACTCCCTGCGTGTTGACAATGGTCCTACCTGGCTCAGCAGCAGCGCTAGTTTGACCAAGTAAAGCGACGATTTGTATTCGGAAATATATAACGTGCTCTGAACTGAACTTTCACTAACGTTACTGACATGATCATAGTTGGTGGGACACGTGGTTCAATTTCGAGGGAAGTGGTAGTGTTTCTGCTACACTACTATTAACGCATCAATACACTGCTGCCGACTACTTCAAACTTAGTCACGACAACATTGAACGCTGGAGGTTGATGTTGCGATTACTGTAGCTTCCGTTTACACATATATCATATGTTTACTATATTCTTTCCAAGATCTTTATCTTCTTCAAGTTACAGCTCATCTTGAGGCACTCACTGGTGTAGAAACATTTTGTTTTGGCGACGTTATCGAAGATCCTTACATTGACAATCCAGTGGATGCAATCCCTGTTGTCGATACTTTTCATCAATCCATACACTCTTTTCAGCTTTAGCATTCGATCTCCAATAACTTCAAAGTCCGGGCAATCACAGAGGGTGGGCTTATTGGTAGTTGGAAGCTCCAATGTTAGGCGCGTTATGGGGCCCCTTAGGGATATGGCGACTAAGGAGGGGAAAAAATCCAGTGTGCACTCCGTGTGCATTCCGGGTGGAGTCATTCCTGATGTGGAAAGGGTCCTTCCGGATGCCATGAAGAGCACAGGGTGCAGCCGGCTGCAGGTGGTGGCACATGTCGGCACTAATGACGTGTGTCGCTTTGGATCTGAGGAAATTCTCTCTGGATTCCAGCGGCTATCTGATTTGGTGAAGGCTGCCGGTCTTGCTTACGAGATGAAGGCAGAGCTCACCATCTGCAGCATCGTTGACAGAACCGACTGCGAACCTTTGGTGCAGAGCCGGGTGGAGGGTCTGAATCAGAGGCTCAGACGGTTTTGCGACCGTGTTGGCTGCAGATTCCTTGACTTGCGCCATAGGGTGGTGGGGTTTCGGGTTGGTTGGTTGGTTGGTTGTTTCGGGGAAGGAGACCAGACAGCGAGGTCATCGGTCTCATCGGATTAGGGAAGGACGGGCAAGGAAGTCGGCCGTGCCCTTTGAAAGGAACCATCCCGGCATTTGCCTGGAGCGATTTAGGGAAATCACGGAAAACCTAAATCAGGATGGCCGGACGCGGGATTGAACCGTCGTCCTCCCGAATGCGAGTCCAGTGTGGGTTTCGGGTTCCGCTGAATAGGTCAGGAGTTCATTATACTCAGCTGGCGGCTACACGGGTAGTGGAGGCCGTGTGGCGTGGACTGGGCGGTTTTTTAGGTTAGAAGGCCTCGGGAAAGTACGGGGTGGGCTGCAGTGTCAAAGGGTGCATGACAAATACAAGACGTACTTGGATCAAGGAACAGTCGGAAATGTAGTTGTAAATTGTTGTAGTTGTGCTGGGAAAGTCCCTGAGCTTCAAGCGCTAATAGGAAGCACAGAAGCTATAATCGTTATAGGTACAGAAAGCTGGCTAAATCCTGAAATAAGTTCTGCAGAAATTTTCTTTTCCTGCTAAAGCCTGAAATAAGTTCTGCAGAATTTTTATTTTTCCTCATCCGCGGAGCTTCTTTTGCATCACGCTCGGACCTACTGCGACAGCAACTGCTATCCAAACATACAAATGAGCATTTTGAGAGTATGATGCAAAAATGAGACGTTCAAGGCAGAATTCTATGTTTCATAAAATTCATGTATGTAGGGCACTTTACTTTTGGCAGTACCGAATGGCATAAAAGTTTTAAGCACTGGATAAGGGGATAACATAATGCCGAAACATGTTGTGATAAATATATCACACATCAGACAACTGGTGTGCATCATTCTCAGTATTGACTCACGAGACAGTTGTGCAACGGCTTCACACGAGACAGCAGGTCAGATTTTATTTATTATAGCCTTAACAGCAAGTAATAAATTTATTCAAGCAACGCCATCCTCAACTGCAGGTTGTTGTTCTTGTTGTATGATTCAAAGAAGTGAAATTCTGGTAGAAATCAACGCACTGCACTCAATTTCTAAACTTCTACTAGAGGTGTAATTTAGGATTTTTACCAGTGGTTGCATAAATGTTATCACCATTATAAACTACTTTCCTAAGCTTAAACATATGTACTAGTCTATGTTCAAGAAAAATTTCTATTATTTAGTTCTTGCATCACCACACACGGGCGTTGCAACAGAACTTTTTCGCTCTTTTCCTCACCTTTGCACTTTTTACGTGATTCTACATTTTGAATTTCATGCACCTGATTATGTCTTCAATTCGCGCTTCCTCTGACAACACGCATTAGCATTCCTCTGTTTTACGAATTGGATTGTGTGCGCGCTCCCCCGCAGAGTTTCCGAAACACTTGCTTTTTACAGAAGGAGCTGCAGATCTAGATTTATTCTGCTTTGCCTCGGGTATCTTTCTTTTCCTTTTTTCTTCTTTATTTCCATTTACTGCTCGTGAGTTTACAGACTCCTTAGCGAGGCCTTGACGGTTTGCTTTGAGCTCTCATCATTGACATTGATTTCGGTAATATTTCTTAATTGGCGTTCAGTCCAGTTTTTGTGTGCCGTGGCTTGCTCCGCATTGAAATTGAGTTAAACACGTTTCGTTCCGTAATGACGAACGCAATTTTTTTTATGTCTGACAGCTGTAAATCAGATATATTATCTTCAAATGTAAGAATATGCTCTTCCAATTCGTTTTATAGTTGAAACATCCTGGCAGTTTAAAACTGCGCGCCGGACCGAGACTCGAACTCGGGACCTTTGCCTTTCGCGGGCCAGTGCTCTACCAACTGTTTTACAGTTCGCGTTTTATAGTTCATTGGAAAAGACTTTACTGGTGCCAAACGCTTTTGTATACCAGTTTGCATTTTGGTTTTTATTTTCATCAGGTCTCCAATTCTTAACTCAGATTAATTGTATGTGCATGTACATTCATTTAATCCATGAATACCATCAGGCTGTACCATTACAGCTAAATACAAACGTCTGAGTTCTGATTTTCATAACACATTTATGTTGCCACAGGTTAAAGTACAATAATTGTTTAATTAACAACTTAGGATGAAGAACACATCCAAAGTGACTACACCATTTCTATACATCATACTGCACTTTCTAATTGTAAAATGTTGGAAACTTGGTAAGGCAGCAAGATTTTTGCCACCATACATTCAGTATTGTGTATATTCTTTTCAGTTTATCTTTATGATTTAGATCATAATTTATGTTGCACATCGGATTATTAATCATTACATTGGCTGATACTATCTATCACAACATAGTAAGAATTTCTGTAGCACTGCATGTCTGAGAGTTGATTAGAGCTGAGTACTCACAGAAAGGGCAACATGGGCCACACATTTCTTATAATTAAGCCTTCCCCGCCACCCATGCACCCCTCAGCTATGACCACCCCCCGCCCCGATCCCCCAGATGTCATGTGTTTTCCTCAACCGGCACGTGCTACCCCCCCCCCCCCCATCCTCCACCTACCGTATCGGTGGGAATTTAAAATTTTGGCGGGAATTTCGAATTAAGGCGGGACTTTCGAATTTTGGTGGGAATTTCTGTGTCACAGGGCTGCACTAACGTCCCACCCTGACCCCACCTAGGAATTGGCGGGAAAATAAAAATGGCAGTACCCTTTCTGGGACTTGAATCCCCGTCCTTCTGGAAAGAGAGTCCATGTACACGATCCAACACATGGAAACTGTCCAGATGGAGGAGAGGAGGGTTAGGTTAGTGTACTTTATTTATTTCGGTTGAAAAATAAGAGTAAGATGTAAAGATCGGTCTTAATTACGTAATTAATGGTGAACATTGGTACTAACTACATAACTACATGCATAGCGCTACAACCAGGACTGCCTAAAATCGCAATACAGCTCAAAAATTGACATTGTCACACAATTGGTGTTATCCAGCCAGGAAAATATTTCACAATACCACTTGAAACTAGTAGTAGATGTACTCAAACTCTCCCTTTCACCTACAAGCTTGTGGGAAAAAAGATAGTGTGGAAGGTACTACATTTATTTATGTTGGGAACTGTGTGCAACTGACGAGATGCTGGTGTTGGACAGAGAGGAGTTTAATAAGTGTTATTACTTGTGAGCATACAGCTGAGGACTGTGTCTATCGCTGTTTGATATCAGAGTTCGCTACAGACACCTGCTGGACAATCATTCTGCAGTCCAGGTAATCGAGCCCAATACACACTACCATAACTGATGGAAAATGCTTCACTGTTCTAGTTACACATCGAAATTGTCGTGAAAAAAAAAACAGTACACGTAGTCTATGGATAAAAATGCAACATATGTACTGGGGCTGAGGAAAAAATCATGGTAATAACAGAAGTACCACAAAAACCGACCTCAGAAGATGTTGCGACTATGTCATCGTCAACGGGTATTCACGAACTATCCAACTTGGAGGCAGTCTTATCCTCCCCCTCTAGCACACCTCAACCCTCCATCGTCCCCCCCCCCCCTCCCCCAAAGGTAGGGATAGAAGCCTTTTCTATCTTGTCGCTGATGGCCCACAAATTCATTCTGGAAACATTGCTCCAGACTGTGGCTAAGCCATATGTCTGTAAGATCCTTTCTACTAGGAGTGCTATTCCTGCAAGCTATGCAAGAGAACGGTTGTGATGTGTGGAAGGTAAGAGATGAGATAGTGGTGGAAGTAAAGGCGTTACGGTTTCTTGAGCCATGCTTGGACAGCTCATACGGTAGAACACTTGTTTATGAAAGGAAAAGTTTCCAAGTTCGAGTCTCAGTGTACCACACAGTCTCAATCTACGTTTCAGATCAGCACACATTCCGCTGCAAAGTGAAAATTTATCCCAGAATGCAGTACTAGTTTGCACATTCTCTTAGACCTAGATATTACTTTGTTACTGGTAGTTTTAGGGAAGGCCTAGGTAACCCATAAAGAGAAATATAATTAGTATTATTGACTGACTTATAACTTTGTAAGATTTGTAAACACCAGGAGAATTCAATCATTGTACCAAATAAAACAATCTGATAAGATTAATCAAAAATGTATAAAAACCTCGTCTGTAACAGTACAAAGCACAAAATATACCATTGCCACCGGTGTTCTACTACGGCGGCGCCAGCCAGTCCAACCTTGGAGGCCAGCAACTATGATGGGAGGCGCATGCGCCGTGTACAGTACGGAGAGGTATATAGAACGACGATTTGCTGCCTTGCCATCAGTTTCGAGCGTAGTTAAGCAGCAGCATTCTTCTGAAGATGGCGAACGGATGGGTCACCGAAACATCAAAACCCGAGCAGACTGTCAAGAATTATTATGCCTGAAAAGTCTAGGATATGTGGTCTATTATTTACTACATCAAGCGAAAATTTTGTCCGTCTTCATAATTTCCTTACGGAACTCCAGCAACGACATTTTGGTGAGCAGTTACGGTGGTATTTCTGTCATCATGTAATGCTTAAAAATTCGACTTCTTCCCAGTGCCATGTCATAGCAGTCTCTTCAAGGCAGTTAATTCAAAAGAGACAAGGTGGCTGTTGATAGATTACTGTGAGGTACAGCTGGTGACCGTCTTAGTCGAAAAACAGAACCAGTACAGATCTGACTATTTTGGATATGACCAGCAATTTGAGGGTTTAGTCGCAGCAGCAATTCTCTTTCATCGTAGATCAGTCTCCAACAGTTGCAGAGGCAGGTATAAAACAGATGTCCGCCACGCAACGAGGGAAATGATGAGTTGGCACAGCCTGAGAAGACCACAAGCACCCGTCGCTACCGCTTTGACAGGGAAGCAAAGCCTGAAGCTCAGCGCATCAAGCTTCCCCTGCCACGCACACAGCATTCTCCGGGGAATACTCCCCCTTCCGACCTCGGGTTAGAGGCTGTATTTTTAATACTGTGCGAGTACCTTATCATGTGCTGTGGGTTTGCGGACCGCTGAAAATCGATACTACTTCTTTTTCGTTGGTTGAAAGGAACGGTAGCAAATAGGATAGCTTATTCATCACAGGATGCATATGCTCACTCAGATTTTGTGAGTTTCATTCCCTTTCTGAAGTGGGGAGGGCTGATGTCACGAAACTCGGTTCTTTCCAGTCATATTCATAGTAGAGGACCCACATGCAACTCCTATAACACAATCAGTGCTTGCTTTAGTCAGACATACTTCGTTTAGGAAGGCTTGGCTGAGTGAGAGAGATGGACAGTATTGTTTCAATAATGAATCAGAACTGTTTCAAACAGAATGTCTATGTGTATGTGTGTTTGTGTGTGTGCGTTTGTGTTTGTGTGTGTGTCTGTATGTGTGTGTGTGTGTGTGTGTGTGTGTGTGTGTGTGTGTTTGTTTGTTTGTTTGTCAGTACGCGTACAGCAGTGCGAAGTACTGGCGACACGTAAATAATTAAGTGCGATTTTGGATGAGTGTTTGTTTTATGTACTACTACGATTCGTCATAAAGAGGAGGACACATTAATGTACCACTTGCAGAGTTGCTTCGTAGAATTCGTCCAGCATTTCAGCATTTCAAAAATAGTGAAAAAGAATATCTGGACTACATTGTTCCACACACACAGGAGGAGTCTGAGCGAAGTAGCGCAGTGGTTAGTACACTGGACTCGCATTCGTGTGGACGACGGTTCAAACACCGCCCGGGCATCCTGATTTAGGTTTACGGTGATCTCCCTAAAACGCTTAAGGAAAATCCCGAGGTAGCTCCTTTGACAGGGAATGGCTGATTTCTTTTATCATCCTTCCTTACTTCGAGCTTGTGTTCCGTCTCTAATGACCTCGTTGTTGACACGACGTTGTGCACTCATCTTCCTTCCTTTTCAAGTCAGAAGACAGGCCAATTCGTGATCCAGTTTTGAAACTTATCATGTTCGTTAAATCATAGCAATACAGATTAACTAGGGTGGATTGACATGGTGCCAGCGAGCTAGGCTGGGTTCTCTTGCAGGGAAGTAACTATAACGCTTGACACACTCGGTCATTAAACTCTCAACGCATTCCGCGTTCTGGATAAAAAATATAAGAGGAATACAGTGTAAGAGTAATCCAAAGTATCGGTATAGGGACATATTCTTTTCCAGTTTACACTATATGTAAATCTGACTTCATGAAACCAGTGTAAGGCAAAACAATCATGGAAGCCATGGAAATATGAAACCATATCACTCCTTTGAATGATAAGTGACCAATGATAAGGAGAGTTCTTATATGAAAAGGTACACTCATACAGTTTATAATTCTCACGTTTTGTCACCTCGACTGCATGGGATATTTATGTGTTCCTGAGTTACATACTTACGCTCTGTGAAATGTATATATAATCGCAATACATGGTGGGAGTCGCTACGTAATCTATAATTTTTTACCGATATTGTCCCACCGTATAATGTATACACCTCTGCAGCATCCATCATCTTTTAACCCTTGTCCCGTCATGTTTGAAGCGTTTTACATATGATATTATTTGACGTGCCTTCTTGGCATTTCTCTGTTGTTGTTTTTTTTATTTTTTGTTGAATTTAGACTTGTATTTAGTTGTGTTTCGATGATTAATCCTGTGCGAGTGGTTTAGTTACGTGTATTCACATCCAAGTTTTATTTTCTGTATTCACTCTTCGTGAATGTTCTCCACAAATTAGTAGTGTTTGTATTCATGTAATGCCATGCAGATCAAAAGTTGGTCATTCTTGACCAAAATCAACAATGTATGGGTATTTATTGTGATCGTTGACTGTCAGTAAGCAGAAAAAATGAACAATTACAATCCTTTTGTATTGAGGCAATCGTCCAGTCGTGTAGCAGAGAAATTTTATTGTACTTTTTCAAAATTTCTACCGGGCGAGTTCAGAACAAAGAAGGCTAGCTCTGCTCCGGTGTGCCAATCAGAATGCAACAAGACGTACAGCCAATATAACGGACGTCGGGGCGTGATGGGAGTATGCCATTCAGGAAAGCAGAAACGCAAACGTCTTCGCAACTTCAGTACCAGTGTGCAATGTAAAGTTAACATAGGCAGAAAGAGACGAGCTCGCTAACCCAGAACATTTATTGAATTGCCACAGTGACGCAAGCAGTGCTGACAAGACCAATAAATGAGGGCAAATGTGTTCACACACACAGAGCCAACGCGTCATAGGTCCTGGCTCAGCCCTTTAAACAACGAGGCTTTCGGAGCTCAAAGACACATCCAGTCGCACTGACATTCTGCCCATGTCATTAGAACTAGAGAGAATGACCATGGACTGAGTGTCACTGAAACCACAACAGGCTGGTCGATGATGGTCTGCGTGCTTCCTGCTTGATGACTTCAGCTGTCTACTAGGACACCACACACGAGAAGAAGACTGCAGTGTGGCCACCCCTCCTCCGCTAAGGGTCAATGTAGGTGAACTACAAGTTGTCATCTCCACACTGACCAGGTGTGGCACACTAGTGCAGCCCCCTGGCCAACTCAGGAACATTTGCTGCAGTCTTGCTCCATCCAAGGTGGATGACCAGGGCCTACTGTTCATGACAGCCAACAGCCTGATCACAGACAGTAGCGTTCATCTGCTGGTGAGAGACTGTCTCTGAGAGCGCTGATGTGGGAGCCGCACTCTACTATCGCCGATGGGGCGTCGGCACTTCTTCGTGACAAGTGTTTACGCCCATATGCCACCCTGAAAACACTTTATAACTCATTAAACTCAACACGAGAAGTAAATGTCATTGAAAGTATGCTATGACATCGACACCTTCGAGTGTAAACTGAAAAACTTACCCAAACTGCATGTCCGGCCTTGTGCTCACACCGAGACCCAAGACTGTG
This sequence comes from Schistocerca cancellata, assembly GCF_023864275.1. NCBI lineage: Eukaryota > Metazoa > Arthropoda > Insecta > Orthoptera > Acrididae > Schistocerca > Schistocerca cancellata. Next base: position 466,246,962 of record NC_064631.1, on the reverse strand, counting down.
ACCCAAGCTCTCTGGATGGCAACAGCCCTCTGACTTACGTTAACAAACGAAAACACGTCTTTCATTTGGAGATAAGACTGAAAATTGGTTCTCACAGTAGCACTGATACAGAACTTTTGTGTTGTACCATATACACTCCTGGAAATTGAAATAAGAACACCGTGAATTCATTGTCCCAGGAAGGGGAAACTTTATTGACACATTCCTGGGGTCAGATACATCACATGATCACACTGACAGAACCACAGGCACATAGACACAGGCAACAGAGCATGCACAATGTCGGCACTAGTACAGTGTATATCCACCTTTCGCAGCAATGCAGGCTGCTATTCTCCCATGGAGACGATCGTAGAGATGCTGGATGTAGTCCTGTGGAACGGCTTGCCATGCCATTTCCACCTGGCGCCTCAGTTGGACCAGCGTTCGTGCTGGACGTGCAGACCGCGTGAGACAACGCTTCATCCAGTCCCAAACATGCTCAATGGGGGACAGATCCGGAGATCTTGCTGGCCAGGGTAGTTGACTTACACCTTCTAGAGCACGTTGGGTGGCACGGGATACATGCGGACGTGCACTGTCCTGTTGGAACAGCAAGTTTCCTTGCCGGTCTAGGAATGGTAGAACGATGGGTTCGATGACGGTTTGGATGTACCGTGCACTATTCAGTGTCCCCTCGACGATCACCAGTGGTGTACGGCCAGTGTAGGAGATCGCTCCCCACACCATGATGCCGGGTGTTGGCCCTGTGTGCCTCGGTCGTATGCAGTCCTGATTGTGGCGCTCACCTGCACGGCGCCAAACACGCATACGACCATCATTGGCACCAAGGCAGAAGCGACTCTCATTGCTGAAGACGACACGTCTCCATTCGTCCCTCCATTCACGCCTGTCGCGACACCACTGGAGGCGGGCTGCACGATGTTGGGGCGTGAGCGGAAGACGGCCTAACGGTGTGCGGGACCGTAGCCCAGCTTCATGGAGACGGTTGCGAATGGTCCTCGCCGATACCCCAGGAGCAACAGTGTCCCTAATTTGCTGGGAAGTGGCGGTGCGGTCCCCTACGGCACTGCGTAGGATCCTACGGTCTTGGCGTGCATCCGTGCGTCGCTGCGGTCCGGTCCCAGGTCGACGGGCACGTGCACCTTGCGCCGACCACTGGCGACAACATCGATGTACTGTGGAGACCTCACGCCCCACGTGTTGAGCAATTCGGCGGTACGTCCACCCGGCCTCCCGCATGCCCACTATACGCCCTCGCTCAAAGTCCGTCAACTGCACATACGGTTCACGTCCACGCTGTCGCGGCATGCTACCAGTGTTAAAGACTGCGATGGAGCTCCGTATGCCACGGCAAACTGGCTGACACTGACGGCGGCGGTGCACAAATGCTGCGCAGCTAGCGCCATTCGACGGCCAACACCGCGGTTCCTGGTGTGTCCGCTGTGCCGTGCGTGTGATCATTGCTTGTACAGCCCTCTCGCAGTGTCCGGAGCAAGTATGGTGGGTCTGACACACCGGTGTCAATGTGTTCTTTTTTCCATTTCCAGGAGTGTATATGCTTGTGTGGAGGTGGCCGGGGGGGGGGGGGGGGGCGAAGTAGTTTACGATTCTTAAATGACACATGCTTGCTCTTGGAAATGGCCGGAAGTTATAACAGAGTAAAAGAACAACAGATTACGACGTAGTGCAATAATTCTATTCAGTATTCTGCTCAGAAATACTGACACCATAAACATCGAATCCATGCCGTGTGTGTGACCAGTATTAACACACTGTAGCTACCATACCTGTGCAGAGTCATCATAAAGACACTGTGAAGCAGGTCTGAACCGGTGGCAGTACACAGTGATCACATCAATTTTTAACACACACTGCTCAAAATACGTTTTTCACTACATGCATGACTTGCGTGGTTCAGTGTATTTTTTTCTTTCTTTTATTTTTTCGGAAACTCCATTCTGAATTCTGTAGACCAATGTAAACTGCTAAGAATACGTGTAACTGGAGTGAAAGGAAACATGCATTTTCAATGCATTTCAGTAGGGAGCTCTGCGTCTCCATTCAGCTAAACGGAAGGGGCTGCTCACTTAATTCCGAAATCCAATCTTCGCCGAGTATGTAGAGCATATACTATTACCACCAACTTTAAAATCGCGTAATCATCACTATTCAAAGATAAGGGAAATTATATCTCCTACTGAGGCGTTTAGATAGTCGTTTTTCCCTCGCGCGATCCACGAGTGGAACAGAGCGGGGGAAATATGACTTTGGCGTGAATTGTGCCCTCCGCCACACACCGCTTCGTGGTTAGCGGAATATATATGTAGATGTACTGAATGCGGCTATGAAACTTGCGTTCAGTGTTCAGTTTAACAGCATTGCCGGAATGGGTATTTTAAGCTTAGACCGTGTGAGCATTGTGAATTTACGGCATAGGAAGGTAGCAGCTTAACTGGCGTACATCACATCGACGTCATTCGAACTTGCAAACTCTATAGCAAGACATGAAACAAGAAGACCTGCTCCGTTGTTGTCTCCAGCGGTCGACTACAGGAGCTGACGACACCTATCTTCAAGTTGTAGCTTGCAGATACGCAAAGAACTATGCAAAAGAACTGGTTGTCATGTTACTGGGAACGCTTTGCCACCAGCGTAGTAAGTACCTATCTCATCACGATTTTAGGCGTCCGTTACCAACAACGTTACAAATCCCTTGGAGTCGTGGCAGGTGACGAAGGTGGGCGAGAGAACACTTGGAATGGAATCTGGGACTCTGATCCACTCCACTGTATAGTCTAAGAGTTGTCTGACACCTGATGATCGTCATGTAAGGGTGGAGTCAGGCAGGAACCAATGCTCGCTTCATTCATGAAATCACACGGTTTCAGCAGAGGCGTGGTTCGTGTCACCTTTTGTACTGGTATCACGTACGGATGTCATGTGCCTCTCTTCACTATAGAGGGTAGTTCGAGGTCTGTGCCTTATTGGGAAAGAATCCTCCGTGCAACTGTACAGCCCCAATGACAACATCACGGCGATTAGTTTTTCTTTCCACACGATAATATCTGGGGAAACCGCACCTGCCTAGTGAGCACCTTCGTCTACGTACCCTGCGGTACCTGACTGAACCTGAACAAGCAGTGCATCGTGTCAGGAGCACTATTCACACTCCGAGTGACGTCACGAACGCTACTCGCGACGAGTGAGATAGTCTTAACCAGTAATATCTCTATCTCCTTGTAGACAGCACGCCAAGGATTACCAAAAGGTTTTCAGTCCACGCGTTGAATCAAAACAATGTTGAACATCACCAAACAGCAAATTCTGATGTTACAGATGTGCAAAAATGTGGTATTTCAAATTATGTCATTATTTTATTTTTTACATTTGGTTCCACAGTAATTTTTGCTTTGCTAAAGCTTATTCTTCATTCCCTACTTAAATCTAAGCCCACTAACATAGCACATATCCATATAGTGACTAATACTAAACCGAGATCCTTTAAACCTTTTGGGAAAGCGACCCCCACTTCGCGGTATGAACTACACCTACTCCTGCACCATTATTCCACAAGCCACCTGACGGTGTACGCTTCTAGCACCAGTGACTGATGTCTTTTTCCCGTATTCCATTCGCGAATGGCGCGCTGGAAGAATGATTGTTTGTATGCCTCTGTATTAGCTTTAACTCCTCAAATTTTCTCATTTGTGCCATTTCGCGAGACGCAAGTGAGAGGAGGTAATGTGTTCTCCGACTCTTCCCGCAAATTACCTTCCCGGAATTTCAACAGTAAGTTTCTATATGATGCACCACACCCCCCGAGTAACTCTGCCACTGGAGTTTGTTGAACATCTCCGTAACGCTCTCGGGTCGCTAAACGATCCCGTGACGAAATGCGCTCCTCTTCTTTGGATCTTCTCTATTTATTCTATCAGTCCTACTGATATTGGTCCCAAATCACTGAACAACACTAAAGAAGTACTCGAAGAAGCGCTTTGAAAGCCACTTCTTTAGTAGATGAAATCCACCGAAACGTGAAACACTTCGGTGACGAGCCCAAGTATCACCAGAACTTACCTCTGAACGGGAAATTAGGTTACGGTGGCTTCGCGTGATACTAGTTGATGCAGCGTTACGGGACGACAAGCTGATTACTTTTTAAAGTTAAAATTAGTGCAAAATTTAATTAAAGTTATCGAGGTAAGTGTGCAAGGACTGCCTGTAGTGCACTCCGGAGGATTAGATCTAGCCGCATCAGGGCGTGGCTAATTAAGAGAGGTTGGCAAGTTGCGACTGTGTCGGACGCAGAGTGGGAGATAAAAGCAGGTCGCCCCGCCGTAGTATCGCCCCCGCGATAGGAGGCGCGCCGCCGCATTAGCTGCGTAACGTCTTGCGTGGCAAACAGCGCCAGACTGGCGGATTATTCCGGCTCAGCTCGGAACAGCGTCCCTGGGGACTGCAAGGCGGAGTGTGGGGCCCCCTAGGCAACCCGCGACACAGGCGCTACGCTCCCCTCTCGTTGCCACTGCAGCCTCACCGTCTGCCCTCAGCCTGCTCAGATGACAACCGCACGCAGCACACACAGCTTTTACGTCAATTAGTTATCAGACAAGGATTTCTGGTCAGATGGGTATGGGGTAACATCAGTGGCAGCAGAAAATGGTATAACGTGAGTAGAAGTAGTTATGAGTAGGAAGGAAGGGAGGAGAGTATCTTACCGTGAACAGCTCAATGATATGGTTGTTCTCATTACAGTCGACCGCAAACCAACACCGACAACGATAGTTCAGATATACGCGCTGACGTCGCATGCTGAAGATGAAGAGATAAAGAAAGTTTGTGAGGATATTGAACGGCTAATTCAGCACACAAATGGAGACGAAAATCTAATAATCATTCAGACTGGAAAGCGGTTGTAGGGGAAAGAGTACAAAGAAGGGATACGGGAAAATATCGGCTTGGTACTACTAATGAGAGAGAAGAAAGACTAAATGAATTATGCAATAAATTTCAGCTAGTAATAGAGAATATTCCGTACAAGAATCACAAGAGAAAGAGGTATCCGTGGTAAAGTCTGGGAGATATGGCAAGATTTCGGTCAGATTACAACACCGTCGGACAGGGTTTCCCAAATCAGATACTGAATTGTAAGGCGTTCCCAGGAGTAGAGATAGACACAGATCATAATGTATTAGTGATGAAGATTAGGCTGAAGTTCAGTAGATTAGTCACGAAGAATCAAAACGCAAAGAAGTGGGATACCGAGGTATTAAAGAACTGAGAGATACGCTTGAAGATCTCTGAGGCTGTAGATACTGCAATAAGGAATACCTCAGTAGGCAGCACAGTTGAAGAGGAACGGACATTTCTAAAAAGGACAGTCACAGACGTTGGAAAGAAAAACATTGGTACAAAGAAAATAACTCCGAAGAAACTATGAGTAACAGATGAAATACTTCAGTTGGTCGCTGAAAGAAGAAAGGATGAATACAATCGTATACGTTAAAATATGGCATTAATTAATCTAAAAGATTACATCTACAAGTACATGTAGATAACTTTCAAAATACGTTACCCTCGCAAGATGCCGATGTCATTTAACCTTCCCATTTCCCATAATTGAAGTACGCTGTTGCAACAGAAATTATTTTGTTCTATTCAAAGGTCCTGTCTTACAAAAATAGCAGGTTGGAACCTACGTATTTCAAATTATTCCTTGATATTCATTAATTCAAGGAGAGTGGAAACACTATCTTTATTTTTCTCAGTAAAAGAGTGGAAATGAAACAGATTCCACACTTATTCCAGTGATTGATATGCATGCTTATTTTGCTAATAGAGCTAATCGACGTCGCGCCCTGATCTGAGTCATTTTCAGGGCTGGTTCTTACTTCAAGGCAGTGCAAGGCCACACACTGCTTTATCTATTACCGAGTATCTGGTCAGATTCAGTTAATGCCATCCCACATCCCCCACATTCCCACGACCTCTCGTCTTCTGATGTTTTCTTGTTTCAAAAAGTGAAAAGGCCACTGAAAGGAAAGCTTCATCAGAATATTGCAGACATCCAGTGGACTGCGACAAATGAGCTTACAAGCGTCTCAATTGAAAATATCCCTGCTTGCTTCCAAGATCTCCAGAAACGGACGCAACAGTGTATGGATATCCAGGGGGACTACTTCGACAGGAGGCAGGGTTTTTTCTTGGTAAGTGTAATTTTCTTTTTTGAAGAAAACCTGTCCTTTAACTTCTCTGACAGAAGGAGCAAAAGTAATTACCCACCAAAAACAACTGCTACAAAGCCTACTGCATACTTGACAGGGAAGTCATGGCTCAACTCTGAGCATGCACCACTCTATTAAAAAATTCAATAAATTGCGCATCACAAAAACAAACAAAAATAATCCACACCTTTAGGTATTCGTTCTTCTGCAAGTGGAGACCTACTCATTGATTAGCAAAGAACTGAATTTTGACGCACTCAGAGTAACGCACGGCCGAACACACCCATTCTGCACATAAAGAAATCCCATCTATTCCATAACAAAAATCAACTTAAATTTGGAACCCTACACGAATATCACGTAATAAAGATTAATGAGAGACTGAATTTTTTTTTACCACCAGTCATGTGGAGTCATGGCTGAACCAAACTTCAACTCTTCACAAAACGTAAGAAAAAAAAGACCACACTCAACCACGCATTCTACACAGTTTGTGAATTTTCATTGTGCACTGAAATCAACTCCGTTTTCGTAGCTCTTCATGAGAATAAAGTTTCTTTGTACTGTACTTCATGTGGTAGCAATCTGGCTGACGCATAAAGTACCTGCTGCCAAAAACATAATAATAATAAAAAAATGAAATTTCCCCTACTGTAAGTGTAGTGATCTCCCACTCATATCCAAAATGCTGAAATGAAAATTGTGAAGGACACATATCACAAACTACCAGTACCTGAATCAACAGTGTGTTCCAAAGATACATCTGTTCTTACCAAATCTTAGTGGCACTGAGTCCCACACCACAGCCACTCTCTCATTTCAGGTGGAGAGGACCACGGTATCCCCTGCCACTCTGCATCTTCCTCACCAAGCAACTGCTCTGGCTGTGAAGTTAAAGCCTTCTGTCTTGTTGCCTATGCTACTGCTAGTTATCAAATCCGCTCTATCAGACTACAGCTCCTGATTACCGTTATGAAACTCACATTAACCCAACCCAGTTACGCATACTGGATTAAATTATAGGATAATGATATAGGAACGAAACAAGTACACTAATATCTACGCAAAAACTGAGGGTAAAACTATGCACGTCCTTTCTAAAGGCTTACTGCCTTCGTCTACAGGTAGCGAGTGGCAACAAAAAACAGGAATGACTTAATACAGCAGCAAAATATATGATAAGGATGTCATGAATCCGACATATGACGTGATTTTGCTTCACCCGTTACGTGTACCACTTCCTGTTATCAAAAACTATAAGAACTGCTTATATTTTTACCTCAATTCTGAAACATCCTTTTCATCTGATATTTTCCTGTATCGGTGACGTTTGTACAACAGAGCTGGATGATGATTTTTCGCCAGAACATGTCGCACATTAAAGAATAAACAACAGCTTATAGTGTTAGGTGATGTCATTTGACCCGTGTCACCAAGGGCATTACCGATTGGCGCAGCAGAATCGTGGAGGGAAAAATTTTCTTCTTACAGTGAGTCGCCTTCGATCTTGGAACTTGGGTGATGAGTAACAAGCAAGGTCGGCGATTCCGACCCAGCAGAACCTGATAAGGACAAAATCGTCTCCCACTTCACGTATTATGTTAACCATCCACGTTTACAGTGCTAATTTAAAGATCCTGTGTGTTTTCGATGTGCAGAATACACAGACATCAGAAGTTCGTGGGCAGGCAAAATCGCGAGGCACGTAAGGGCTAGCATGTACATAAAACGGGAATTCAGTGGAACTGAGTTACAGGTACTCCAAAAGAGGTACTCATACGTCAGAGCAACGCTACCTGTCAAGTTGCTACAGCCGTCTTACCCTCACTGCATAGCTGTCAAACGTTTCTATCGTTAAGATCACAGTTGTTCGCTGCAAATAATCGAACAATTACTTCTCACCACTGCCGTAAAATCCCAGCAGTACCTCAGTTAAGGATTTTCATTTCAGAGAGGCCACTTGTAACAGAAAATAATTTACAGTTTGTGAAGGGAGAGAAACTAAAATATATTTGCCCTGAATGCATTCAAAGTGTCTCGTAATACTCCCACTTAAATGTCAATGTCACATCGTTCCCTTCTGCATCTTCAACACCAGTCCCAGCCTCAGTGTCCCTGCACTACGTGTCACCAGTCTTCATGATTCGTGTAACAGCTTACGTTAAAACATTTAGGACTCCAGTGAAAATTAATTGAAGAGCAATGATGTTGTGGAAAATAAAAGGCTTCGATTTGGAAGAGTTAATTCCAGGTAACAAACTTCTCATTTACTGCTTCGTTTGCTATATGAACGCCAATCATCGAAAGTTACTGAGACTGACTGACAGAGAATGCCATGATCCCAACACTTTCATTACTTTGTTTCGTATTGAAACTTCAAATTAATGTCAAACTCAGTACGAATGGTTAGTGTAATGTCTAGCACTAACGACTTTATCATTCTAAGGCTATCGATTCTGACGAGGAATCGTGGATACCGGCTGCGATCCCAGCCACTTTATGAATTTTGAATCAAAATTATCAGCAACTGCGGCTGAAATTTGTGGTATAAGAGTTACTCTCGTTCCGCCAATGTCCTTGTGAAAATGATTGAGGAACGAAAATGATGTTCAGGGTGCCTCTTGCCCTTTGAGTAGAAAAATTGTCCGAAAAGGCGGAAGAATCAGTAGTTATTAACGGCATGAATACGAAGAAGGCAATGGAAACCACTGCATTAAACATAAAGTGTAGCCATTGAAAATGCCTGTAACTGACAAAATCACATGTTCATCCATTTGAAAACGATTTCGGATTAGTCCCCCATTCTGATCTTGGGGACGGGACTGTGAAGGGGGAGGTTAACATGAGAAAATAGTTGAACATCGAAAGGGTAAAATTATATGGACCAGAGCATAGGCTGTCAGAAGTCTGAATGTGGGAGGGAAGTTACAAAACGCCGAAAGGGGAAATGCAAGGGCTCAATCTAGGTATTGTGGGTGTTAGTGAGGCGAAACAGAAATAAGAATTTCTAGTCAGAAGGAGTTAGGGTAATGTCAACAGTAGCAGAAAGTGTTACAACTAGAATAGGATTCGTTATGAGTAGGAAGGTGGAACAGAGACTAAGTCACTTCGAACAATTCATCGGGACTTTATTCTCATTAGAATCGGGAGCAAACCAGCGACGACAGCAATATTTCAGGTATACATGCAGACGTCACAAGCACAAAGTGAAAAGATAGGAGGACTATACGAGAGGATTAAACGGGTAATTCAGCATGTGAAGGAAGATGATAATCTAAAACCCATGCAAGATTGGAACGCTTTTGTTAGAGGAAAGAACTGAAGACAGAATTACGGATAATACGGGCTAGGCAGTAGAGATGAGAGGGGACAAAGACAAATTAAGTTTTAACGTACAATTAAGCTGGTAATAACGAATACACTGTTCAAAAATAACAAGGGGATGAGTTGTACTTACAAAAATCCAGATGGATTACTTCATGGTGAGACAGAGATTTCGCAATCAGTTATTAGATTGCAAGGCGTACACAGGAACAGATATTGACTCATACCACAAATATGAAGGATAGGCTGGAGTTTAAGAAAATAGTCAGGAAGAATCAACGTGCAAATAAGCGACGCACATAAGTCCTGAGGAATATTGAGGTGCATCTGAAGTTCTCTGAGGCTATAGATACTGCGCCAATGACTACCATAGTACTGAGTTCTATTGAACAGCAATGGACATGTCTAAACAGAGCAGTCAGAGAAGTTAGACAAATAAATGTAGGTACAAATACGGTAATTGCGAAGAAACATGGGGTAACAGAAGAAATATTTCACTTGTTCAACGAAAGAAGAAAGTAATAAAGGAAAAAAATACAAAGATCAGGAAGATACAGGAGTACAGCAATATAAATCACTTAGGAGTGAAGTAAATAGTAAGTGCTGCGCAACCAATGCGGAACGCTGGCAGGTAGAATGAAGAAATCGAAAACGTAATTATCATCGGAAGGGTGACAGGGCATATAGAAAAAGTCAGAACAAACTTCGCTGAAATTAAAATCCAGGGTGGTGGCATTAAGACTGCAATAGGAATTCCACTGTTAAACTAAGAGGCGACCGTGGATATGTGAAAATAGTACACTGAAGACCACTATTAGGAGAAGGATTTGTCTGATGACTTGATAGAAGAAGAAACTGGAGTTGATACGGGACAGATAGCAGATCCAATATTAGAGTTAGAATTAAAAAGCACTCTGGAAGATCTGAAGTTATATGAGGCCGAATGGATTGATAACATTCCATCGGAATTTCGAAACTTATTGGGAGAGTAGCAATCAAACGACTATTCATGTCGGTGTGTAGAATCTATGAAACTGGCGGCTTACGTCAGACTTTTGGAAAAATACCATCCACACAATTACGAAGGTAGCAAGGTCAGACAGGTGCGAAAACTATCGCATAATCAGCTTAAAAGCTCATGCGTCCAAGGTGCTGAGGATAATACACAGCACAATGGAAAAGTAAGGATCTGTTAGATAACGATCGGTTTGGCTTTAGTTTAGTTAAAGGCACCAGAGGGTAGTTCTGACGTTAAGCTTGATAATGGAAGCAAGGCTGTAGAAAAATCAAGACTCAATCATAGGATTTGTCGAGCCAGAAAAAGCGTTCGATAATGTGGAACGGTGCATGATGTGAGAATTCTGAGGAAGTAGGAGTAAGCTGTATGGAAAGACAGGTGATACACAACGTGTAGAAGAAGCAAGAGGGAACAATAACACTTGAAGACCAGGAACTAAGTGCTCGGATTAAAAAGGATGCATGACAAGAATGCAGTCTTTCTCCTCTATTGTCCTATCTATTCGTCGTAGAAGCAATACCGGAAATAAAAGGGAGAATCAAGAGTGAGATTAAAATTCAGTGTGAAATTAATTACTGATGAGATTCTCTACGACACTGCTTTCCTCAGTGAAGTGGAGGATCATTACAGGATCTGTTGATTACAGAATATGGACTGACAGTCAACAAAACAAAAAGCAATGAGAAACAGCAGAAATGAGAATAGTGAGAAATTCAATATCAAAATTTGATGATCACGAAGTTAAGGAAGCAAAAGAAATCATGACAGGCGAAGCAAGGAGGACATAAACAAGCAGAGTAACAGAGGCAAAGAGAGCATTCCTGACCAAGGGAAGTCTACTATTATGAAACATAGCCCTTAATTTGAGGAAGAAATTTCTGAGAATATATGTATTGAGAACAGCATTTTGTGAACTGTGGGAAAAATCAAAATAAGAATATCAAAGCGGTTATCATGTTGTACTATAGAAGGAGGCTGTGAATAGCGCGAATTGATAATATAAGAAATGGGGAAGTTCCCCAAACCATTGGCGAGGAAGGAAAAATGCGGAAAACGCTGATATTTTTCAGCGATAATGTGATAGAACATGTGTTAAGCCATTCGGGAGCAACTTTCGTGTGCTAAAGGGAAGTGTAGACGGCGAAAACTAAGGCTGAAGTCAGAGATTGGAACATATGGTTCAAATGGTTCCGAGCACTATGGGACTTAACGTCTGAGGCCATCAGTCCCCTAGAACGTAGAATTACTTAAACCTAACCAACCTAAGGGCATCACACACTTCCATACCCGAGGCAGGAATCGAACCTGCGACCGTAGCGGTCGCGCGGCTCCAGACTCAAGCACCTAGAACCGCTCGGCCAACCCGGCCGGCTTGGAATATATATCAACAAACAATTCAGGTCGTCACTTGTAAGTGCTGCATTGCAATGGAGATGTCAGCGCAGGATATGAATTCTTGACGTGCCACATCAAGTTAGTAAGAGGAATGATTATTTAAAATAAAATAAAAAATAAAAAAAAGCTGAATAACCGCAAACGCACCAGCTGCATGTCACTGAAATGTCACAACAATGATAATCCACAAAACATTTTCGGAAGTCATGTATTATCTTTTTCATGCTGGATACGATTCAGCCAATAGTTGATACATCATTATCGATAGATCATAGCAATATATATGCCACACAAAAGAATACACTTCAGAAAAATCTCTCTGATGCACATCGCCAGGTAGATTCGATAAATAATTTCTGTAAATATTTATTATTTCTTTTAATGCAGTTAGAGTTAAAACAAATTGATCCTTTAATAGACAGTGTTGCATCTTGTAATTTTCTAGAAGACATCAGTGTCACGGATGAACATTTACAACAGCGTCTCGTGAATGCAGAAGAAATGTTGTTTAAATCTTACAGGCAACTGGGGTGATGTAACTCCTCAGTAAGTTCAAATACTTCAAAGAGTCAGTCCAGTATGTAGGAACTGTTACAAACTCCTCATACAGATCCGTATGAAGCCTCTAGAACTTTGAAGACTTGAAGGTTTCTTAGAAACCTTACACGAAGAAAGCATTGCAGTCTACTTCTATCCATACGAGTATATCACTGATTTTGTTTTTGAGCAAGTGTAGATCCACTCCCATTTTCGTAAAAGTCCAATGGAACACTCGCTTGAATGTAAATCTCAGTCTCCTCCATCCCCTGACACAACAACACTAGACTATAACAGTCGTTTCATTGTCATTGTGACCTAGATTGCTAAACCATTAACCACAGTGCAGAAGAAAAATTTGGCATCCTCATTATACAAAATGTGAGAAAGCGTTCAGGCGCCTAAAACAGAAGCTTCAATCATTTTCTTGTATCTTCACATATTCCCTACGGAGACCTTGATTCTCGTTATGGTATTGGTGTTACTCTGCGATATAACGACCAGAATTAAATACCGCCATCTCCCTGTTTCTTGATGCTAAGTGAATGTGTTTCGTCAGGTATACAACACCTCCTAACAGATATTTGTATCATAGACCATTAGATGGTAAGAAGAGTCTAGGATGTTAAAATATTACATGGAGAAAGCACTGCAGTCTACTTCTATCCATATATCATTGACTTTGTTTTTGATCAATTGTAGATCCACTCCCATTTTCGTAAAAGTCCAATGGAACACTCGCTTGAACGTAAATCTCAGTCTCCATCATCCCCTGACACAACAACACTATTTTGAAATACAGAACATCCACATTTCACAGTTGAATAATGTTTCGAGCACTATGTCTTGGTGCACATTCAGGTCAGATCCAGCTATCGTCAGCAAGATGCTGAGGTCCTGCATATCACTCGAGAAGTCTCAAGAGGTATAGTGCCACTGTTATCGGAAACAGTATCGTCCATAGTTGCAGTGAGGAAATGAAATAGTTTATTGTATCTCTACCATACCACAGCTCTCGGACCAGCCTCAGCCCTCTTGGCAGCGACAGCTACAGTTATGTCAGCCACAAAGTAAGCAAATTCACGCATAACAGTCGATGATGATGATGATTGGTGGTTTAGGGCGCACATAACAGTCGAGCTGACCTGAGTGCCCGACTCCATACAAAAGATAGTGCTCCATCAGGCTACTCCAGGCTCATTGGAAGTTCGAGGTCATTAGCCTGTACGCAGCAGGCACAGCCAACAGCGCTTAGCAGCAGCAGCAGTCAGCCGCTAATGTAGAAGCCTCGCACATCTTCAGCCCGGCAGTTCCGGAAGGCGGAGGCGCCGCGTACCATGTGTGGTTCAGGCCGCAACCTCAGGAATAGCGTGTTGGAAAGTATCAGAGCAGTGGCTTTATTTAACAGCATTTCCTCATGAAGTGTATTCTGACAGCTACAAAGCCATCCTACCTGGACCTCATTCAGCAACAGCGGTAGCTATAGATAAGAAACGGTCCCTCGATAATGGCCTCCATAGAATGTATGTTGGCACCACCGACATATACAGTTTCATGGAGAAGGAATGTAACACTATGTTCGGACAAAGCAAATACCTACATGCAGATGGTTATTGACACCACCGGGGACATCCTCACGATAGCATGAGACAGTGATTCAGTCAGTTACAAAGGGGTGTGTATTTTTGTGGTGCCAGAAAAGAAACAGACATTGGCGAAGATGCCACTTGGACGATAGCAACTGTGTCCATTTTTCAACCACTAGTGGCAGGCTCTGTGGTCCCAGATGATAAAGCCGAGGGCCAATCAATCAGATCATAGGCGATACCCAGTACCTGGCTATATCGATGCCTGACGATAAATCTGCCTGCTCAACAGACCTTCGACAGAGACCAGAATCATCTCGGTGAGCACTGCAACTATGCTATCCGGCCGGTGTCGGAGGACGACCGTTGTCACTAGTCGGATTCTGTTTGGTTTCGTTATCTGGGTTCTAACACGGCTTGACAGATTTTTGTAGTAAGGATATTGCACTCTTTTTTTCGATTTTCTGTTTAGTAGTAGATCGATTCACCGATATTAAATGCCGTTTCTCCCACGAAGAAGACAGCGTAATGCTGCCAGAGGTACAACTTGTAGAAACCGGCCATATGCGTGTTGTCTTGTGACATTGTGACAGAACAAAACATTAATAAATTAATTCATTTTCAGTCAGGTTTGCCTTTTATTGGGTGTTTATGTCAGAGAATGGAAATGCAAAGTTACTCGGAATGTGTAAGGTATCCCAATTAAGCAGCTCATTATTCGCCAAGGGAATGAGTCGATTGCACCTAGTAGCTTTATTGGGTGGCTTACTTTGTAGAGCACTGTAGGTAACATTGTTGAAGGCAATGCAAGGATCCACCTTACTCTGAGGGGCTTATTAACTAATTAGAATACCTAATCCAACAATGAAGCAACCTAAAGCGCACAGTTTGGCGAAGCGAACATGCAGCTGATGTGCGAAAGTAACGTAGAGAAATGAAGACGGAAATACTGAAACATTTAACTTGCGTAGCTCCAGGTCA
Organism: Schistocerca cancellata; assembly: GCF_023864275.1. Classification (NCBI taxonomy): domain Eukaryota; kingdom Metazoa; phylum Arthropoda; class Insecta; order Orthoptera; family Acrididae; genus Schistocerca; species Schistocerca cancellata. The sequence continues at coordinate 466,231,894 of NC_064631.1, read as the reverse complement.
TCATGAGAGCGAAGTTCAAACTGCATATTCGTACTCTAACACGGTAAAAATGCTCCAATAATGGTATAAGCTTTTAACAGAGTATATATAAGTGTACAGTCTCACTCACTGCTATATATTTAAAATTAAATTATAAACAGTTTACAACTTGTAAACATGGTTGACATCTCTGGAGAAATGTTGACCTCGAAGAGCGAAGTTGTAGTTCGTTAGAGGTAATATTCCATGTAATTTGAAGTCATCCTACGAGTGTTGTGTTTTTAATATGTATTGTTAACTTAATGGAACGTAAGAATTTCCGAGTGAATAGCAATGACGACTGAGAAGGGAGAAGATAGGGGGAGAAATCTGAAGCTTGGACGCCGGCATGGGAGAAACAATCATCAACCTTATCTCTCTCTAAAGCCACTATGTCTTCTCTTTTCGTGAATAAAACTGGATACGACGAAGTCTGCCACCAGTAATCCCCCTATTTTTCGGCGTCACTCCAGTTAACGGGCTATTGGATTCACTCATCGTTCATATACACAAAGGCGGCAGTCAAGTTGATGGATTCTTCCGTCTCATCTTGACAAAACTGTTTTATATTTAAGAGTGGAAATACGTTTTTATTACTACGCTGTTTTTGTTTTGTATAACAATCTCGTACCATGGCCACTATTTTGTAAGTTATCCTGTCTTAACTCATTTCTCTATTTTGTCGTAAGAGACTGTATTAGAAAAAGTCATTAATTATTGCAACATATCTGACACATAGCTCGATATGATATTTCGTGCGGAATGTTGTGTCTAAAGATTGTGTGAAGTTGTTAATATCTTCAGTTTTAAACTTCTGATTTCATTTCTTTATGGAATTTGTTCTTCGACCTTAGAACTACTGCAAGGAAATATTGATTCAGATAACTTTTTCCACTTAATGAATGTAACTCCATCTTCTGGTGGAGAACAGGGCTTCGGCTTTTCAATGTTCAATAAAAACAATATCAATCGCCATTATATAGGTTTATTTCTAGGCAACCAGTTTCGACTTCACATTACTTCATCTTCAGGCCAAAACTGCTCCAATCTAATAACCTTCGTGTTACAAATATAGCAGAGCCTTTAACTGGTCTTATAATAGCTACTACGGGCATACGTTCTCGTTGGACAACAGTCAGCAACTCCACTTAAGGTTATATCCGATTATTTGCGAAGTATTGTACAGAACAAGCGGACACAAATTTCTTGAAAGAAGACGCCCTACTAGCCCTGTTTCTTTCCTGGAGACGAGCAGGAGCTGTTGTTCGAGGTGCGTGCGTATTCTCTGTCACCAAATAAATGTCACCTTAACTCCAACCACGTGAGAAAGAAAAAAGAAAATAAATAAACTGGAACGACCTGGAATATCCATCTTGTGACTTTGTAGAGCCATCCTGGGCACAGAGTCCGAAATAAAGAGCCGAGTTATAATTTTCGCTTTCAAACGCGACCGGTCGGCCAACACAGTTTCAGCCACCAAGGAGCGTAGCGTCGTCGGGGCCCCAGTTTTGCAGCCCGACGCGGACGTTATATACGAGCCCGGACTGGCACCGGCTCACCGGCCGTGAATCAAGTGCGGACGTTTATACTTCTTTCCTCTCTCTCTTCCTCGGAAAGAGTGTTTTATTCCTGGAGGGTTCCCCGAGCGGCGGGTTATTTGCGTCACCGTAATCATCACACACGTGGAGGCAGCGCGGCGCGGCGGGCGACAAAGCTCCCTCCCCGCCGACCTGCGCTTGTCAAGTGCCTGAGAGCTGTTTATAAACACCGAGTCCCGCTTACGTCTCGCGGCGGGCCAACGAGTGGTCGCTCACTAACCAGGATTTAGCCCTACGGTCATGTTTATGGGGCGGCACATCTCCTTCCCTTCTTATTACGTAGCCCTGTAAATAGCGGGAACAGCGCAGTGTTTGACGTGCGTCCTCCAGTTACCACGCAGCCGAAGGGCTGAGTGTCCCCGAAAACGACTGGGTATGTTCAGGGTGTTCCAAACCTTTAAGATCAAAACTGTGTAGATGGAAGAGTACCGTTATCCGAGTGCTCTGAGATAAAGAGGTCTTGGTGGAAAATGAAGACAGCTGCTTATCAGCACGAGCCACTTCCACCGCCTACGTTTGCATCTACATCTCCATGGATACTCTGCACATCACACTGCCTGGCAGACGGTTCATCGAACCACCTTCACAGTAATTCTCTATTATTCCAATCTCGAACAGCGCGCGGAAAAAACGAACACCTGTATCTTTCCGTGCAAATTCTGATTTCCCTTATTTTATTGTGATGATCGTTTCTTCCCATGTAGGTTGGTGTCAAAAGAATTTTTTCGCAATCGGAGTAGAAATTTTATATTAGAAATTTCGTGAGAAGATTCTGCGGCGACGAAAAACACCTTAAACTAACTAAAGCGAAAAATCCTGAAAGTAAAGATAGTGCAAAAAAACATAATTTTCCTGCTCTATTTTCCAAGAAAAAACTGACGAATGAAAATCATCTTTGTTGGATACACGTTTGGAAGGCCTGAGCTATAAGAAAAGAGCAAATGTTTTCTTCCATCAGTAAACTGTAAAGTATTGAAAGCCGGCCGGAGTGGCCGAGCTGTTCTAGGCGCTAGTCTGGAACCGCGCGACCGCTACGGTCGCAGGTTCGAATCCTGCCTCGGGCATGGATGTGTGTGATGTCCTTAGGTTAGTTAGGTTTAAGTAGTTCTAAGTTCTAGGGGACTGATGACCACAGAAGTTACGTCCCATAGTGCTCAGAGCCATTTGCACCATTTTGAACTAAAAGAGTATGAGTGAGGTTGTGAAATGTTAGAAGCATGCAGACATCCTTGGACTCTCTCACTCACACTGTGACACAAAACAGCAAACGACGGATGCCGTATAGCAGTGCGTGAGAGGAAATATATAGACTACAACCATGCAACATCTAAAATGGACTGTGCCTACACCATCAACTGGCAAATAAAATAGCAACCACCCTAGAATCATACTAAAGCCTTATACCTAAGACACTACTGAGAAGACCAGACATCACACAGAATCTTAAAATGCGACCCAGATGTGGTTCATCACGACCTAAAATATGGAGCAGCTCTCGTGGATTAGTATAAAACGCATTCAGTTGAAACGCGGCTTACAGAAACCTGTCCACCACGACCACTCCATACCACTACGTCATCCTGCCGAAGTACCGTGTCCTATGCGGAGGCGCGTTAAAAGTACTTGCTCCCGTCGCAGTGGCCGGAAGGAGGAACGCTACGGTCGTGTAATGGGTTTCACTGGCCTCAACTTGTTGTTCTCCAACCATAACCACTCTTCCTCCCACAGACACATGATGTTGTGGCTCGTAGCGAGGTAACTGCATGGACACGGCAGCACATACAGAAATTATAGGTTCCAAACAGGATCCTTAGATCCTGCATGTGCTGCTTCATCACCCTGAATGCCCATGTGCTCTAGTACCCAGCACAATGACACTGACACTGTAAAGGTATCATGAATCAATTGAGGATACTTTTAAGCTGGATACATGCAAAGAAATCATATACACTTTATTTTTTAAAAAAGAAAACTCTCAACAATCTTTTTAAAAGATTTTACTGCACTGGCGGCAGAAAGCCTTATTAGAATAATTTCAAGCTATTGTCAGCTGAAGGCCACAAGCAATGTTACACACAATTACAGCTGAAGGCCTGATTAAGAAGGTTCAAAATTGTTCATTGGCTGAAGGCCAGAAGCAATTTAAAAAATAAACAGCAGCTGAAGGTCAGTAACAGTTTCAGAATACACAATGGCTGAAAGCCTGAATTACAAGTGAGGAAGGTAGTTACACATCAACAAATACTAAGATATTTTCTTCTTAAGTAGTCTTAAAATCCAGATTTAATATAATCTGGCAAAGCCAGCGAATCAAACGTCAATGTAAGTAGGTCTGATTTTTCCAGTTTTCTGTCAGCATAATGCATTACTTGTTTCACCCCAATGATCTCTTCTTCAGCCGATTGCTGGAGTGTCTGTATACATGACGTCATTGCTTGTGACCATTCCTTGTCTGTAGTTGGAGTGAAACGTGTTCGTAATTATTTTGAAAGGACTTATGGAATCATGTTTGTGTAACGTTCTATCTCTGACAATCTTAGTATTCTGATTGAGAACATAAAGCAGAAACACGTTCGTAATTATTTTTCAAGAACGTATCGAACCATGGAAGCATGTATGTGTGTCTTTCACAATTATAGTATTCTGTTAATCAAAACAAATACAGTCTATAAAAACAGTTATTGACTCCTCCCACGAATTATAAAGAAATCAGTTCTCGACCATCTGACTGCGAGTTTTGAAATATCCTCTAACGTCTCCTAACAACTGCTCTGCAATATTCCTATACATAACAGACTACTTACGTCAACTTGCCGCTGCAACTGCGTGATCAGCAACATGCTAAAATATTTCAAAAAAATCAGTACTGCGATCCATGCAGGGGGCAGTGCATGAACTAACTGCAAAATTACTGCCATACTTTTATGCATAGAAATCGAATGGTCATGAGGAGTTTGGTCAACTTACCTAAAACGATGTAAATAAGAATGAAAGAAACCAATAAAAACTTTTAATTTACTATTTCAGAAAACTGATGATTTGAATGCTGACAAACTTTACACAGACTTTTAACTATTCCACAAAGTCTACACTCAGTAAACACGTTTCTAGCCACAAAAGGATACGAATATTAGTCTGAGTGTATCCATACACAGGTCTGACAGAATCCCTGCTGTGCGCAAGCAACAAACAACTACGTGCAGCGAACCGAGAATTATCATAAAAAGAGATTTTTAGCAGACTTGTAGATTTAGAAAGCAATGAACACAGTTTTGTAGAACATTGTAAGCAAATAGGTTTTCTCCACTGAATACGTTAAAAAGAAGTTTTTTATGCTCATCCACTGTTTCGTAATCACTTAGAATATCATTTTCGAAAGTAATGTTGATCTTGGAATCGCCAGCTTGATCTGAATACTCAGCATCAGATTTCTTAATCCATCTTAGTACACATTCCTCAAATGGTTCAAATGGCTCTGAGCACTATGGGACTTAACATCTTAGGTCATCAGGACATCACACACATCCATGCCCTAGGCAGGATTCGAACCTACGACCCTAGCAGCAGCGCGGTTAAGGACTGAAGCGCCTAGAACCACTCGGCCACCATTCCTCAACGTCAAGATCCGTAGCGCTAATATTTTTGGTTTCGTGGATTCGTTCACTAAAAATATACTACCTGCGTTTCGGAGTACCAGGACTATAAGTTCGTTCTTTACAATGCTTGCCTTGATAACAGACTGCAGTCGCATGAGACTGTGACGTGTCTCCCCGCCATAGGAAGACACTGCACAGTTGATGTTCCCTGATCAACAAATAGGAAAGTTACTACTACTTCATACCTTCCTGGAATCTCAGAGACTCCACAATGCCGCTTAAGGGTTAAGCTCACTGCACTTAAAGTTAAAGCAATTATAGCTCTCGGTCACAAAATTTAAGTCTTTTAACCAGGTTCCGACAATTCTATGAGTGCCTTCATCAAAAATTAAGTACTCAAATTGGAAGTTGTTTTAACGAGTAACTATTATGTACAGGGCTATTACAAATGATTGAAGCGATTTCATAAATTCACTGTAGCTCCATTCATTGACATATGGTCACGACACACCACAGATACGTAGAAAAACTCATAAAGTTTTATTCGGCTGAAGCCGCACTTCAGATTTCTGCCACCAGAGCGCTCGAGAGCGCAGTGAGACAAAATGGCGACAGGAGCCGAGAAAGCCTATGTCGTGCTTGAAATGCACTCATGTCAGTCAGTCATAACAGTGCAACGACACTTCAAGACGAAGTTCAACAAATATCCACCAACTGCTAACTACATTCGACAATGGTATGCGCAGTTTAAAGCTTCTGGATGCCTCTGTAAGAGGAAATCAACGGGTCAGCCTGCAGTGAGCGAAGAAACGGTTGAACGCGTGCAGGGCAAGTTTCACGCGTAGCCCGCGGAAGTCGACGAATAAAGCAAGCAGGGAGCTAAACGTACCACAGCCGACGGTTTGGAAAATCTTACGGAAAAGGCTAAAGCAGAAGCCTTACCGTTTACAATTGCTACAAGCCCTGACACCCGATGACAAAGTCAAACGCTTTGAATTTTCGGCGCGGTTGCAACAGCTCATGGAAGAGGATGCGTTCAGTGCGAAACTTGTTTTCAGTGATGAAGCAACAGTTTTTCTTAATGGTGAAGTGAACAGACACAACGTGCGAATCTGGGTGGTAGAGAATCCTCACGCATTCGTGCAGCAAATTCGCAATTCACCAAAAGTTAACGTGTTTTGTGTAATCTCACGGTTTAAAGTTGACGGCCCCTTTTTCTTCTGCGAAAAAAACGTTACAGGACACGCGTATCTGGACATGCTGGAAAATTGGCTCATGCCACAACTGGAGACCGACAGCGCCGACTTCATCTTTCAACAGGATGGTGCTCCACCGCACTTCCATCATGATGTTCGGCATTTCTTAAACAGGAGATTGGAAAACCGATGGATCGGTCGTGGTGAAGATCATAATCAGCAATTCATGTCATGGCCTCCACGCTCTCCCGACTTAACCCCATGCGATTTCTTTCTGTGGGGTTATGTGAATGATTCAGTGTTTAAACCTCTTGTACGAAGAAACGTGCCAGAACTGCGAGCTCGCATCAACAATGCTTTCGAACTCATTGATGGGGACATGCTGCGCCGAGTGTGGGAGGAACTTGATTATCGGCTTGATGTCTGCCGAATCACTACAGGGGTACATATCGAACATTTGTGAATGCCTAAAAAAACTTTTTGAACTTTTGTATGTGTGTGCAAAGCATTGTGAAAAAATCTCAAATAATAAAGTTATTGTAGAGCTGTGAAATCGCTTCAATCATTTGTAATAACCCTATATATTCCATATACAATAAAACGGCGTGCTCAAATATTTGTTTTGTGTGCTGTACATTGAGACAAGGCGTTAAAAAACCTCCAACCAGTTCCTCTTTAAGATTCTACCAGGATTGCATCCAGTGATCAGTCAAAACATTATCACCACCTACACAAAAGCCTGTGGGTTTATCTTTGGAATGCGGTTCTACGTGGCATGCATTCGACAAGTTATTGCTGCGTTTCCGGGGTTATGTAGCACCAGATGTCTATGCTTAGGTCATAGAATAACCACGTAGTGTGAACTTTTGGTTTGTGACTGCAGAGCTTCCCAGATATATTCCATCGACCTGAGATCAGATGAATTTGATGATCAGGTTATCAAAAGAGTTCGACATAATGCTCCTCACAACACCGTAGCGCGATTTCGGCCTTGGACACAGAATTATCTTCCTGGAATAGGCCGTCGCCGTCTGTGTGGACATCAGACTGGAAGTGATGCATGTGATCAGGGAAAATGTTTCCGTAGTCTACAGCTGTATTGGTGCCCTCGACTTCCGTAGGTCCCATGGGACCCCAGATGATTGTCCCATACAACACTGCCCATGACTTTGGAACAGTGCATGCTTTCGAGCAAGTGTTCGTCTGAATGGCAATGTATCTGGACTCTGTATCGACACAATGTAACAAGAAACGTGGTTCACCCGACCACGTGATACGTTTCTATTAGTCCACTGTCCAGTCTCGATGATCCCGTACCCAGTACAAACGTGACTGACTGTGTTGTTGGGTCAACATGGGAAAACGTAAAAATCGTCTGCTGCGGAACCTCATGTACAGCAAAGTGAGCGGGTCGGTATCACACTTGTACCTGTACAGTCATTTTATTCTGTCGTCTGATCTGCCACAGATCGCCGCCTATCCTGCTGTACAAAATTTTTGCCTCACCCCGGTTCCAAGAACTAGTGAAGAAAGTCGTTGACTGTGGATGTTGTATCATACACACAGTCCCTTTGACTGTTCAGATATGTTACTAAACCCGCCCAAAGATGTAAACAACCATGCATGAGTAGCGCCTATCAGACGAAGGGGCCGATCAGTTTCAGTCATTCCACCAGGAACGGTCAATACCGCTGTTCGATTGCGTCCCGATTCTTACTTTGTGCCAAGAAGGGCTCTTAGCAAGGGAAGTGTCCAGGCGCCTCGGAGTGAACCAAAGCGATGTTGTTCGGACAGGGAGGAGATACCGAGAGACAGGAACTGTCTATGACATGCCTCACTCAGGCCGCCCAAGGGCTTCTATTGTACTAGATGACTGCTACCTACGGTTACGGTTCGGAGGAAGCATGACAGCAACACCACCATGTTGAATAATGCTTTTTGTGCAGCCACAGGACGTCGTGTTACGACTCAAACTGTGCGCAGCACGCTGCATGATATGCAACTTCACTCCTGACATCCTTGGCGAGGTCCATCTTTGCAGCCACGACTATTGCAGCGTGGTACAGATGGACCCAACAACATCCGAATGGACTGCTCAGGATTGGCATCACATTCTATTCACCGATGAGTGCCGAATATGCCTTTAACCAGACAATCGTCAGAGACGTGTTTGGAGGCAACCCGGTCAGGCTGAACGCCTTAGACACAGTGTCCAGCGAGTGGAGCAAGCTGGAGATTCCCAGCTGTCTTTGGGGTGGCACTGTATGGGGTCGTCGTATGCCTCTGGTGGTCATGGAAGGCGCCGTAACGGCTCTACGATAGGTGAGTGCCATCTTCCGACTGATAGTGCAACCATATCGGCAACATATTTTCATGGACGGAAATTCGCGCCTCCATCGTGCACATTTTGTGAATGACTTCCTTCAGGATAACAACATCGCTCGACTTGAGTTTCCAGCGTGTTCTCCACACATGAACCCTATCGAACATGCCTGGGATATATTGAAAAGTGATATTTATGGACGACGTGACCCACCAACCACTATGAGGGATCTACCCCGAATCGCCATTGAGGAGTGGGATAATCTGGGCCAACAGTGCCTTGATGAACTTGTGGATAGTATGAGGGATCTACCCCGAATCGCCGTTGAGGAGTGGGATAATCTGGGCCAACAGTGCCTTGATGAACTTGTGGATAGTATGCCACGATGAATACAGGTATGTATCAATGCAAGAGGACGCCTGCTGGGTATTAGATGTACCGGTGTGTACAGCAATCGGGACCACCACGTCTGAAGGTCTCGCTGTATGGTGGTACAACATGCAAAGTGTGGATTTCATGAGCAATAACGAGGGCGGAAATGATGTTTACGTTGATCTATATTCCAATTTTCTGTATATGTTCCGGAACTCTCGGAACCGAGGTGATGCAAAACTTTTCTTTATGTGTGAATATTCTGCTAATTTGTGGTTACATTTCTTTTGATACACGAAATTCATGTGGACATATGTTACATTTCTTTTGATACACGAAATTCATGTGGACATATGTTGCGTTGGATCCAATGTTTAGTAGCATATGTTCTTCGATTAAATTTGAGTACCCTTTCGAATTATCCTAGAAGAATCTTCAACGAATTCTGATAATCCAACTGAAGTCATCTTACTCCAAAAAACCAAACTTATGCCTGGGCTCTGTGTCATTTGTGATGTGGACAATAGCGATCATTATCAGCTCTTCGTACACAGCCTGTCGCTCCAACCAAAAGCTTTTCCATCGGCCTATACCATCTAGGCCCAGATGGCTCTACCGGATGAATGGTACTGAAGACAGAACACTATCCGTGTTTCTCGATGGATTGTTTCCTAGTCACTGTTTCCAGTTCAAAATCATATTGCTGCTGTCATGTTGTCAGACACTCGTGATGAAGCCTGCCAATGCTTCTGTCTTACACAAGTAATATTACACTTTGGCAATTTTCCGAATAAGTAAAAACATTGCAAGTGAAAGACAAGGCCAGAGTTATAGAGTGTCGAAGCTACACGTAATTTTTGTGTCTGACAGATGGTTTCAAACAGTACACTCTCTAATGGAAAGAGAAGAGCCTATCTGATCTCTAAAACAACGTAACACTTTATTTTAGAAGATTTTTCTCTGTTGGAAATATCCCACAGATACAGTATTTTTTTCTGCTGATAGCTATTCGTCTACCTAAAAAATTTTGTAAGATATATTGTACATGCAAAGTGAGAGCACTATTTATGTGACCGAAGCTAGAAGTTTACTACAAGAGAAAGTTTCATTGAGCAGGTGCAGTTTATGTACTGTATTTAGCATTTCGAGTACATAAAGTGTTTGGGTTTTAGTCCACATTTTTCGCTAACAATTACGTTATTACCCACCTTCAACTACAGAGTATGTTACTGTCATATCCTCCGTGGAACGGTAAAATTCGTCTGCTACAAATTTGGAAAGCGTCATAGAAGCTTTATAAAGTTTTCACATCCTGTTGAACCAAACCAAACAAACACTTCTACACATTTTTCAATCGAAATTATTTCTCTACTGTCGGACTCTTAATTCCAACCACTCAAGTTCTTCAGGCTTGGAGGATGTTCCCAATGTACAATTCAAAATAATTAGGTCCCGAGTCTTATTAAAACGATGGTGGATTTGGTACCATTCATAAGAAAAGTGTGTGAGACAGTGAGTTCATCACATAGCACACCATAGGAGCGAGAAGCACTTGAACTCAGCATTTCCTGCAAACCATACTCGCTCTTGTGGAGAAATTCTTAAAGTTCAAGAACTTATTTGCCTTGGTTGGCATCTCTACATGTGGTATGTAGAGCAACCCAGCAGGTGCTCTGTTAATCATTCACTTGGATGAAATGTGTTTAGGTAGCTAAGATAAATGTTATATGGACAGTTTCGAGGAATTAAGGTGGGACATGTTTATGATACAGCACTAGTGTTTCTCAACCTGACAGGAGAGCTCAATGACTTTATGCTTAACGTTCTGCAGATTATCATTATCAGGACTGTCTTACTTCAGTTCACCCAGACTCTATATGTAAATAGATATACGTGATTCTGCCTCTCAAGCTTAGCCACATCATGTTTAGAATATCCACGAATATCATCCATGTGGTTTTGACTTTCACACTGTGCATTTGTCCCATTATCTCGTTCACAAGCCAGAAATGGCGACCCATAGCAACATTTGTCGTTATTTTGACATCAATAACGCCCTTTTATCAACTATATCCTTGGGAATAGAGATATGGGAAGATCACCCCCACATCACATGCAATGTGTGTGGTCATTCCAATAAAAGACTGCTGGCTGATATCTATATCTACATCTGTACTCTATGAACCACTGTGAAGTGTTCGGCGGAGGGCACGTTCTACTGTGCCAGTTATTAGTTTTCTTCCCAATCCATTCACATATGGAGCACAGTAGAAAAGATTGTTTAAATGTCTCTGTGCATACTGTAATGTAATCTTATCCTGATTATTCCTACGGGAGCAATATGTAGGAGTTTGCAGTGTACACACTGCTAGACCATCATTTAAAGCCAGTGCTTGAAACTTTGTCAGCAGACTTCCTCAGGATACTTTCCGTCCATTATCAAGAGTTTGGCAGTTCGGTTCTTTCAACTTTTCGGGTGACACTCTCCCACAGGTTAGACAAACCTGTGACATCGAAAGCGCGTGGTTCCAGCCAGCAGCGGCATCTTCAGGCGATTCATCGCCCAGCGGCTGTTGCTGTACCACAGCAGAGGCTACGAGATCTTCAGCGTCGGCTGCAACTGCAACATCGACAGCAATACCATAACAGAAGGATCCAGCACGACAAAGCTAGGTACCTGGGCTGATAGCAAAGCTATGTATGATTCTATACTTCAATCGCCAATGATAGACGTCGCTAATATTAAGCAATCGGCCAGTTTGTGTGGGTTCGAAAATACTAACGAGCCGCTTAGGCCGTAGTCTGAGCGGGAGAGCGTTATCGGCGGTGAATTAAGGAGGGCAAATAGTCCGAAATCAGGCAAGGGAGATGAATTTGGGGGAGACATCATGTCGCAATTAATGAAAATGATTAGGGGATTGGGATCCAAAATTCTGTTAAAACCAATGTGGGTGACGTAAATTTAAAAATTGATTCGGTTCAGTCCGAAACAGCTTAAGTTGTGAAAGACGAAGCAGGTAAAATTGCTATTGGAATCGAGGAATTGATAGACATAAAATTAAAAACAATTCGGGATGAAATGGGCAAAATTTCTGATGAAGTTAGGATACTTGAGTCTAAGGTAGATAAAGTGGAGAAAAATTTTAGTGATAAGGTGGGGAAGTTGCAGGCAGATCTGGGAGGCAACGTAGGAAATTGTATGAGTAGGTAAGATGGCAAGGTGCTCTAATGGCTGAGACGACGGAGGCGATTAGCAACTTATCCGTTAAAATAGGTAAAGGGGGAAAGAAGTACACAAAATAAAGGAAAAATTAGAATCTGGCATTAAAATTGAAAATGGTGAAGTTAAAAAGAAATCAATGAAATAAAAAGTGAATTGAATTCTTTAGCCGGTCGGTGTGGCCGGGCGGCTCTAGCCGCTTCAGTCTGAAACCGCGCGATCGCTACGGTCGCAGGTTCGAATCCTGCCTCAGGCATGGATGTGCGTGATGTCCTTAGGTTAGTTAGGTTTAAGTAGTTCTAAGTTCTAGGGGACAGATGACCTCAGATATTAAGTCCCGTAGTGCTCAGAGCCATTTGAACCATTTTCTTGAATTCTTTAGCTGTACATCAAACCTCTACAGTGATTCATCCAGTAAATTATCTAGTAGCATGCAGTGATGATTTTATAAGGAGAATGTCTGACGAGTCCAAGATAAAATTAGTGGAAAGACATTTGGAAGATGAGCAGCTGTAACATCCACGAGATAAATTTTAGCTACAGTGCGACGAGAGGAAATTATGCCTCTAACAGTTACAAACATTATCTATTCGACATATAAGAAAAAAACAGTGAAAACGATGATAAATATTAATTATTTATATAATATTTTATGATGTAATTGGACATATCGATGTGTATCATACACAGACAATGATAATTGTAAATTCCTTTTATGATCTGTGTTTGTCTTCCTTTGTTTTTACCTTTTGTTGGATGGCTTTTGTAGGTTGCGGACGCATATCAAACTGAGATCTGTTAAGAAATTGTAATTATTTGTTAATTATTACTTGAGAATAGAGTTCATTATTATTATATATATGAGTGAATAATTATTTGTAACTTTAATTCCTCACTCAATGAGCATTAACTGTGTTAATTATTTCTTTCCGCTGCAAGGAGCGCAGCCATTGATGATTGCGATTTGTATCGCGCTTTTTGTCTGTGTTTTCCTTAGAAAAAAATAAAATGTTTGCTTGATGAAGTCTAAATAGTGTACAATACGAATATAAAGTTTAATAAGCATTTCAAATACTTATCCTATTTGCTCTAACAATAGAAAGTCTCTATCAATTGTCTGCTGCCATCTTAACAATTATCTCAGCGAGAAATTCAAATTACACAACTCTGCAGACATAAAGGCCGAACGTAATACAAATGTGTAAAAATAAATGTGCACCGGTGGTCCCGAATTCATTTCAATGAAAATAATTCTAATCAGATTGGTTCCTTAAAAACAGTGCTCATAGCACGATCCTTATAACAAACTTTTCTAGCTGTTGTATAGAGCCGAAATTAATTAAGCATGAGTTGCGAAGAATATTGTTTCAGGTAACATACGTCAGTGTTGTGCGCGGCTGATATTCGGTGCTTTTAATGATCATTTTGCTGAAGATAACTGCTTCCATCATAATCAATAGTTGTATAGAATCTGTTGTATGAATTGTGATTTAGTAACACTTACACAACTTACAGACAAAAATTTAACACGACGTCAACTTTGAGTTCTTTAGCAACTTGACAAAATCTTTAGCCAGGAGAAAAATTATTTAGTAATTACTCAATGTAATAAAATAAGATGTCATTTTCATTTACATATTAGTTAAATACTAAACCACTGAATAAAACAGCGAACGCCACACAGCAATCGTGGGCAAATATACACAGTGATACGTTCACTACCTACGAAATATTTGAAATCAGTTTCCTGAACAAGTTCTGGAGTGAAGCGAAGCAAAAGCGACTCCAAAATTAGTTTCTGAACGGGGTGTACATTTAAATACAGAAACGGGTCGATGCAAGGATTTTGTAAACTTGAACTTGCGAGACTAATGCACGTGAAACGTCCATTAGGAGTACTTACTGAAATGACGACGCTGAAAAGTCGTTTACCGGAAAATTTGCAATGGGATCTAATGCACAGTCCTAAACTCAGTAGGCGAATTTTTGGACTTCGTAGAAAATTAGAACGGGCGTAGAAATTTAAACCGTCAAGTAAACAGACGAATAGTTTTCAGAGAGGAAATCATAACTACAATCAAAGTAGTCACTATGAAAGACACCCGGGAAGTTACCAACGGAACGCAAACACCAGTTTCACAAGGGAAACGCTAACAGGAACACATCGAATGAAAAATTTCAAAGGGGTAATGGGAACGAACACTTCCGTGACAGGGACCGACACTAAGAACGCAGATTTGAGGGACCGGCATCTGCTTCTCCGCATCTAAGGTCCGGAGATGGCAAAATAAACGAGCTATGAATAAGACGCGAGTAAACGGAAATGTGACAGGTGTCAATAAACAGGCAGAAAGACGTCAGAATTTTGAAATGAAATTAGTAGGAGATGAGAATCAAATTGGTTAATTTTCAAATCAGATCGTATGCAAAAGGCGTAATCCTAAGATAATGAAAGATAACGATAAAGGCGATGATGGCGATTTAGAGTTAATTTTTTTTATTATAATTTTAATATATTTATAAAATTTGTTTTATGAATGTAAGACGAAAGGGTGTGTGAACGTTAATACAATGAAAGATTCTATGTGCCAGAAGTAGGCTGAGGTGGAGCTGAATTTGGTGGAGTTAGATGTTATAGAAAATTCTAAAGAGGTAGTAGCCAGCAGTAACGATTAGTGATGAAGGTGATGATGTTTCAAGCGATGTTGTGACAGCGAAAGTTGTTAAGATGGTTAATAAGGGCGGAGTAGCGTTAGTAATGTCAGCTGTTGACGAATTTGTGTGTGTATCGGCGGATATTGGTGAATTATTTTTGAAGGAGGGTAGTAATGAAGTTTTATGTGCTGAAGTTACGAAAGTTGAAGCTGCTGGTATTGATACTTCAGAGGAAGAAATCTGTGTATATATTTCTACTAATGGAGGTGAATCCGAATTTCTGCGTGGATCTATGGATCTTGAATGTTCGTTTGAGAATGAGTGTGGATCTGAATTTGATGTGCAACCTGAAATTAATGTGGCGCAGGGGCGTGTAGGAGAGGGAGAGGCACTACGCTCAGGCTTAAATCAAAATGCAGCAGAATTTAATGCTATTTTTGATTCTGAAATTTCATGACGGTGGAACTATAATTTATGTGATGTAACGGTAGAGGATGGTAAAACTATGAACGGTTCTTATAATGGTGATTTTTCGACGGAGGTAAATGAGGTTGTACGTAGCGAGTTGTATGATATATCAGTAGCTGTTGCAAGTGCTGTTTGTGGACGTGTTTGTAATGATGTGGAAGTAAAAAATAATGCTTTATTTCATGATAATGCTGTTGTAGCTACTAATGACGATAGCTTTAAGGGGAATACAGTGAGTTTGATTCTAATATAGAAAGTGATATTTGGACACAATACTATCTTAAGGAGGAATGTGATTTTATTGTAACCTCTTTGGCGATGGTACTGTAGAGCATTACGATAGTTATTGCGTCATTTGTGGACTCGAGAAAAGTTTAAAATAGCGAGAAAAAATGAAATTGGGTGAAAGAAGCATTTAATGATTTATTTTGGGATGAGTACGAAATTGACAGATGGAACAAACGGGATATTTGTACTCTAGAGATAGATGAGAAGGGAAAAGTAGGTTAAGAAATAAGTGTATCCGTGTTTAGATTATAAGATTACTTGGGGGAGTAATTTGCAATGTTGTATTTCGGGATTTATTGTAGCTTGTTTGTTGTTTCATCGCCTAAGGATGTTTTATGGCACAAGGTCTGTGCAATTATAAACAGATAGTTTAGAAGCACATTTGAGTGCAAGGTGGTCGGAGAACTCGATTATCTGGTGAAGAGTATCAAGTCAGAAACCAGTGCACAATATGCATATAAATTAGGTTTCTGGGGGGTTATGTAAGGGACTTATTTATATATATGTATGTGTTAGGCTTAAGTTTTTGGATGGTTTTATATGTGTTGTAATTTTCAAATTATAAATTATGGTCATGCCAATTTGGGTGCATGGAGGTCTGAGAAATTTGAAAAATGAAAATTAAAAATACGTACCTAGGAAGACAGATGTAGATTTATCTATTTATCTCAGGATATTTTGGGGGAATGATTTATTGTTATATGGAGTATCGATTTGTGTACGCAGCTTCGCGGCATGGAATTAAAGAAGGGGGTGAGATTTGTTCATATTTGTTGTTAGTTTTGAGTCTAAGGAAGTAAATTAAATTAAAATAAAATATTAATTATCAATGAAGTCGATTGGGAATCTGTCACGAGATGCATGTCTCTAGTGGGACTTGAATAGCGTGTCAAAATCATTGAAGAATTTACGAACATCTTGCAATCGCTGTAAATCAGTTGTTTACTGTGTAGTTTAGATTTGTTTGTATCAGTTCCACGGGAGGAAGTGTTCAGTGCAGATATTGGGTGGTTTTGGACAGTGTTTGTTTTCTGGTATCTACACCCGATTCGAATTTCAACAGATTTGTTCCCGCTAAACGATGACGCTGGAATGCAGAACCATAAAGTATTTCGGTGGGGTACTCGTTTCTGAGTATGTGAAGCGCCGCTGGAGACGTCGCTGTGACGAAAAATTTCTGTGAAAGTGAGTGCAGTGGCGCTGCTATTTCTGCAGCATTGCAATAGACAGTCGATTTTGGTAAATGTATAGTATGTATGACAGAACGTCTTGCGGCCTTGCTTGTGGAGCTCTTAAACTTCTGTCTCCATTATTTAATAATACATCTTTCTTCAAGCTCTGAAATTATTGAAATGATTTGATTCCAATGAGGTCTATTCCCAGTTGTTGCTGATTCTGTGACTAGTGGTAATAATTCAAATATTTAATTACTGTTGTCATAATATATATATTGTAGAGATCGATTATTAATTTTTTCCGTCCTGATAACACTGGTGCCAAATACATCCACTAAAAAATGTTTGATAATGTTTTTGTATGTCACTTGTAAGAGCTTGTATTCCTGTTCCATTCGCTTTCTTGTATGTTTTAGGCATACGTAATATTTGACCATATATTTTATATCTTTTGGTGAATACTTTACGAGTTTTGAAGTTTTTAAGAATATTAGGTTCAATAAACCTGGTGTTCTTTCAGATTCTCTGTCACTGACTGGTATTACATTACTGGTTAAAATTAAGGCTGTGTATCAAACATATACGGTTTTCCCAGGTTAATTCATATAGACTGCCTGCGCTATTGTCAAAAAGATGTTTAACAGTTTCACCAGTAGTAACTTCTTCAGAATCATTTGTGTTCGAGAGTGGTTTGATAGATTCAGTAATGGACCTAAACACTTTTCCGAGTGAATGATCTCATTTTAAATGCCGTGACCTTAGCGATTACAGTTTCAAATATCGTTCGATCTTCTGTGATGTTATGCTTTGTCGACATGTAATATTTACTTCCATTAACTTTATTTTTGATTACATAGATCCTTGCAGTTAATGATTAGCCTCAAAATGGCCAGATAATTTGCATTTGCTTTACTATGCTTTTGTTGAGTGTTTCAGTTCTCACAGTATGACATTTGATAGTACTGACAAACATGTGAATTTTCGTGCCGAGCTACAGATGGATACTGTAACTTCCCTTTCAGACTAATTGTGGCTGGGTGTGTGTGCAAATTCGTAGATATCATATGTATAATGATAAACCTACCTCTTTGTTTCACTATATATACATGCCACCAACTTTTAAACACCTCCCGATAGCTCTGTCAGCATTGGCTGTCTTTCAGTTGCCTTGTTTTATCGATAACCAGGAAGCCATATATTGTGAATTAGCGCAGCAAGCTACATGTACATCTACATGATTACTCTGCTCTTCGTAATTAAGTGCCTGGCAGCGAGTTCATCAAAGTGCCTGTAAACTACTTCTCTACCGTTTGACACGCCAACAGCGCGCATGAAAAATAAACGCTTAAATCTTTCCGTGTGAGACCTGACTTATTATGATGATCGTTTTTCTCTTGGGTGGGTGCCAACAAAATATCTTCCCACTCTAAGAAGAAACTTGGTGATTGAAATTTCAGGAGGAGGTCCTGCCACAGGAAAAAAATGCCTTTGTTTTGTTCCACAAAATTTTGGAAGAGTTGTCGGATGTCTGTAACTTCCTACCACAATACTTCGACGCAGAGTCTCGTGGCCATCTTCAGGCGAAAACACACTGAGCTCTGGTATTTAAGGCCCTGCCGGCACATGCGTGGTGGAATCACTTCGCGTTGCGCACCGAGCGAGGTGGCGCAGTGGATAGCACACTGGACTCACATTCGGGAGGACGACGGTTCAATCCCGCGTCCGGCCATCCTGATTTCGGTTTTCCGTGATTTCCCTAAATCGCTCCAGGCCAATGCCTTTGAAAGGGCATGGCCGACTTCCTTAACTAATCCGATGAGACCGATGACCTCGCTGTTTGGTCTCTTCCCCCAACCAATCCAACAAAATAAATCGCGTTGCGCGTGCGCTACTTGAGCGCGATCGATTCTGCTGCGCCGCGCGTCCTCCGTGGTGAAAACTCGCCGCAACGATATCAATTCGATTGTCTTCCCGTGGTTCCATCACAGAACAACGCCGGTTACAGAGGACATGAAGTTTTCCAACGACTGGATTCCATGCCGAATTCACCTTAAAACGCCGTCTTGATTAATAAGAGACTCACTGTCAGATAGTTGTATTCATTAATAATAGAACTCCAAAAGTTACACGTATGGGTCACAATTTTTGTCTCGCTGTAATTCATTACATGACCAGTGAAAATAGTGTTTCGTGATGGCAGACTTACAAGGCTGAAGGAGGCTAGTATGCCGCTGATATTCTACAACGCTCCATCAAACTCTGTCAGGTGCTGATGACGCTGTCCCTCAGAAGAATATGGCATCACGACATTCTTCACGGTGATCGCTCAATATCTGATGCAGTTCCCGCCCCTTCTTGCGCCCTACTAGGCCTGGTAATAACACTAAACACAAACAACAATCGTTCACTCTAGTGGTCGCTCTAACTTTCACAGAGAAATGTATAATCACTGACATACTCAAAGCTGGCAGTACGTATACGAAGTTTCATTGACTTCCGACGATGTCTTCTAGGTGCTTCACTATTTTTCGTCAGGCAGTGTATTTAGTGTTGTGCATTGTGACTACACAGCTTGAGCGCAATGTCATTATATGGAGGCTTCTTAATGATAGCATTCAGCACGTTCCTGGAAGCTTTGCCAGTGGGCGAGGCGATTCGGAAGAAGAGGAAGAAGAAGAAGAAGAAGAAGTGTCAGGCGGTCCGGCGTGGGCTGCCGCTGTCACACAATGGATGGCAGCGATTTGTAGTGCCGCGCCTCCCGCCACACACAAACAAACCCCGCGCGTCTAATTCCGTCATCCGGCCGTGCCGCCACCCTCCTACCCACATTAACACCACGCTGTGTCATGGTCACGCACTCGTGTTGCGCACCACGACTCCGACCGCGGGAAATTTGTCTGCTGCACATGCCTTGCCGAGGGAATTATCGTCGCAGGCGTACTCATAAATCAGAATGACAAACCAGATCTCACAAACGAAGGAAGTACGCGAGCATGTCGCTTACGTGACCAATGGAAGGTCTCATAATCGCTACCTGCTCAGACAAGTTTGTGACAACGCTTTTAACTAGTTTGACAAGGTGATTTGAATTACACTCATGTTCAGAAAGAAGCGTGGAACGATTAGAGACAGGAAGTTCATATTCATAGGACGTGTACATTAGTGTTCTGCGGAAATGATTAGCATTTCAGTCACCTTCGTTCAGCATGTCTTGTTGCCTGGTAGGCACAGGAAAATTGGAAATTTGTGATAAGTACTATGGGACCAAACTGCTGGGGTCATCGGTCCCTAAGCTTACACACTACTTAATCTAACAGAAACTAACTTACACTAAGGACAACACACACCAATGCCCGATGGAGGACTCGAAGCTCCGACGAGAAGAGCTGCCCTGACCGTGACAAGACGCCTTACACCTACATCTACATCTACATCTACAACTACATCCATACTCCGCAAACCACCTGACGGTGTGTGGCGGAGGGTACCTTGAGTACCTCTATCGGTTCTCCCTTCTATTCCAGTCTCGTATTGATCGTGGAAAGAAAGATTGTCGGTATGCCTCTGTGTGGGCTCTAATCTCTCTGATTTTATCCTCATGGTCTCTTCGCGAGATATACGTAGGAAGGAGCAATATACTGCTTGACTCTTCGGTGAAGGTATGTTCTCGAAACTTTCACAAAAGCCCGTACCGAGCTACTGAGCGTCTCTCCTGCAGAGTCTTCCACTGGAGTTTATCTATCATCTCCGTAACGCTTTTGCGATTACTAAATGAATCTGTAACGAAGCGCGCTGCTCTCCGTTGGATCTTCTCTATATCTTCTATCACCCCTATCTGGTACGGATCCCACACTGCTGAGCAGTATTCAAGCAGTGGGCGAACAAGCGTACTGTAACCTACTTCCTTTGTTTTCGGATTGCATTTCCTTAGGATTCTTCCAATGAATCTCAGTCTGGCATCTGCTTTACCGACGATCAACATTATATGATCATTCCATTTTAAATCACTCCTAATGCGTACTCCCAGATAATTTATGGTATTAATTGCTTCCAGTTGCTGACCTGCTATTTTGTAGCTAAATGATAAAGGATCTATCTTTCTGTGTATTCGCAGCGCATTACACTTGTCTACATTGAGATTCAATTGCCATTCCCTGCACCATGCGTCAATTCGCTGCAGATCCTCCTGCATTTCAGTACAATTTTCCATTGTTACAACCTCTCGATACACCACAGCATCATCTGCAAAAAGCCTCAGTGAACTTCCGATGTCATCCACCAGGTCATTTATGTATATTGTGAATAGCAACGGTCCTACGACACTGCCCTGTGGCACACCTGAAATCACTCTTACTTCGGAAGACTTCTCTCCATTGAGAATGACATGCTGCGTCCTGTTATCTAGGAACTCCTCAATCCAATCACACAATTGGTCTGATAGTCCATATGCTCTTACTTTGTTCATTAAACGACTGTGGGGAACTGTATCGAACGCCTTGCGGAAGTCTAGAAACACGGCATCTACCTGTGAACCCGTGTCTATGGCCCTCTGAGTCTCGTGGACGAATAGCGCGAGCTGGGTTTCACATGACCGTCTTTTTCGAAACCCATGCTGATTCCTACAGAGTAGATTTCTAGTCTCCAGAAAAGTCATTATACACGTGGCTACCCCGAGCGGCTGTAGGCACAAGGTCCACCAGGAGTCCAGATAACTAGTTCCATGCGTGACGGCAGCGTCCCGGATAAGGTGCGAATGGCGGCCATTGGTATAGCCAAAACACTGCATTCTCCTGGCTCCAAAGTGCATCTGTGATGTTTGTCATCGGGTCACAGTGCTGCACCCATAGGTTCATCATATCCCGCACATCTTCGACTGGTGGCAAGACTGGTGATCTGGTGGGCCAGACCAAAAGGCTGACATCCTGTGATGTCAAGAAGGCACTTATTCGCGCTGCAACATAGGCATTGTCTTACTGAAAAAAGGCTGTGGGGTGTTGTGCAGAAAGGGTAAGGTTACAGGTTGCAGGCTGTTGTTCACGTAGATCACACTGGTCACAGTGCCCTGGACACGCATCAACTGCGGTTTGTGGTTGTAGCCAACAGCACCTCACACCATAAGGTCTTGAGATGACGCTGTCCATCTCGTGGAAATACCGACACTATGATGCTGCTCCCCCTGTCTGCGGCGAATCAAAATGCGGCCATCATTTTCAAACAAACAGAAACAGCATTCATTCCAAAAACACTGATACCATCCCTGTACCCAGTGACATCGTTCCATACACCATTGTGGTCTAGCATGTTTCTGCACACTCAGCAAAGGTAGTCGGAGTAGTGGACGACGTAACCCATGCCGTAATAATCGGCAACTGTCACCCTTGGTAGCGAACTATGTGTTTCACTGTTACAATTTTGCGCCAGAGCTGAGGAGGATTCAGATCTGTTCTGTAATACCATTTGGAAGAAGTGTCGATCTTCTCGATTTTCGAGGGGGAAGGGGGGAAGGGGTCTGGCTGGCGTGACCTGACTCATTCCATCGTGTTCTACAGCGTTCCGTGAACCTTTCTGCACACATCAGTTGCACTGCCGAAATACTTCGTTCCACACGAGCAGTAATTTACTGGGTGGATGCATTACATTCTCTGATCCCAACAAAGCACCCTCTTTCAAACCCACTGATCTGACGGTACGGTTCGGGCATACGTATGCGAAGCATGCACGTCTGCTCAAGTCATACTCATTCATTAGCTTAAATTTAGAGCGACAACGAGAGCCTCAGGCAGATTTTGCCGTTAGGTAGTGTTGTGCCGTGATATCGATGTTGGCAGCGACAACGAGAGCCTCAGGCACATTTTGCCGTTAGGTGGTGTTGTGCCGTGATATCCATGTTGACCTTGAACCCAAAGGCCGAAACGGCTAAAATACTAATCATATCTGCAGAACATACCAGTGTACGAGGGCTATTCGGAAAGTAAGAAACGATAAGTCGCGAAATGGAAACCACAATGAAAATCAAAACTGTTTTATTTGCAAAAAAAAATGGTTGAAATGGCTCTGAGCACTATGGGACTTAACATCTTAGGTCATCAGTCCCCTAGAACTTAGAACTACTTAAACCTAACTAACCTAAGGACATCACACACATCCATGCCCGAGGCAGGATTCGAACCTGCGACCGTAGCAGTCCCGCGATTCCGGACTGCAGCGCCAGAACCGCCAGCTTTTATTTGCAAAGGTAGCTAAACCTTCCAGCTACTTCTCTACACAGTCGCCGCTTAGACTTCGACATCTGTCATAGCGTTGTACCAACTTTTCAATTCCCTCGTAATAGAAGACAGCCGCCAGTGCTTCTCGACAGTTTTCTACTCTGGACTGGAGCTCGTTGTCTGTGTCAAAATATTGTCTTCACAGCCAGCGGTTCCTTTGAGCAGAGATGAACCTCAGGGGTAGCCAATTACGGGCTTTGTGGTCGGTGATCAAACACTTCCCATTGAAAACGCTGCTGGAGCATCTTCATTGCCCCTTCAGAGTGCGGCCGAGAGCTGTATTGTAGAACGAGTAGCATAAGAGTTATGTTATGTGGATTGCATAACTAGAGGGCGAAATCTTTCGCCAGGCCCTCATACTTGCCGGGAGACTCTAATTTGTAGCCATCTTTACGTTCTCTCTGCGAGCTCAGAACTGAAAAGAGCGACATGATGCGATCGACAGGCGTACTAGACACAGTGCCCAACGCATCTGTACAACGCTGTATCAGATTTTCACTGTATTTTCCATTTTGCGGCCGATCGTTCCTTACTTTCCGAATAACCCTCGTACATGTCCTGTCTTAAGAACATCCTATATCTAGTCTTTGAAGGTGTTTTGTCTTTTACGAACACGAGTGTATTTAAACACTCCCTGAGATATATGTAGTAGGAAGCAATAGCGCCATCTCTGCAGTAGATGAAGGTAATGAACAACTCTAAAGATAACAGCTTACCTAGAAACCGTCTGAATGGGCTGCGAAAGTGCATGCTATTCTTTGAAGCCTACCGAGGGCGATGGCTGATATAATGTGCTTCACTGCAGTGAACCACGTTCACCGGAGGTTATACCTTGTCCTAAATGAATACGGTCTTGGTAAGTCTGGACTCAATCAAATCAATAGCTGAGCTATGTTTGTATGCTGCTTATCCACATTTTCCAAGTAAGTTTCTTTCGAAGACTGTACCAGTAGTTTAAGGGTCTGTATAAGTACCATCCCAGACAGATTCTAAAGTTGCCATCTTCAGGAAGAGAGAGAGAATTGTGTGGCATTACTGAATATAAAAGGAGAGTGTTTGGTTGAACAGTGTGTGGCTGGCAAGTTGTCGTGAATTGTCTGAGCCAGGTAGATTCCGGATTCTGGACTGGGCAGAGCACCCAGGCTGTTACAGAGAGCTGTGAACGAAGTTAGGAGAGGGGTGGGGGAGGGGATGCTCTGCAGTTTCAGGATCCCACACACGAACTACGCATCGCAGCGATCTCTTGTATTTGATCGCTTTGGAGGCCGCACATGTGTCAGCAAATCTCAGCGATCGGTTGCTGACAGCTGGTCGCATGAAAATCCCAGGCAATTTGGTGGATCGCATGCGATTCGTGCACCCAGTATGGCTTACTGGCTGGTTAGCAGCGTTGTATGGTAATACTGCTACGACTCATTTCTCCATTCATCGAGCGTGTTTGTGCGGTTTTGTTTCGATTCGTCTTGCCAAAGAAATTTGCGTTAGAATTTATAGTCCAAATGGCCCTGAACACTATGCGACTTAACTTCTGAGGTCATCAGTCGCCTAGAACTTAGAACTAATTAAACCTAACTAACCTAAGAACATCACACACATCCATGCCCGAGGCAGGATTCGAACCTGAGACCGTAGCGGTCGCCCGGTTCCGGACTGTAGCGCCTAGAACCGCACGGCCACTCCGGCCGGCAGAGTTTATAGTTAGGGATCACTTACTGCTCTTAGAAGTGAAGCACAAACTGGAGTTACCATTTATATTAAGATTTTGCAGTGATTAGCATTTTGAAACTTGTGTTATAGACGTCGAATTGATGGAGGTTCAGGACAAATCTAGTGCATAGTTATACTCAAGTCACTTGTCATTTAATAAAATCTAATTCTCCTTCATGCAATCTATAACAGCAGTTATGGTAAACAGTAGTGCTACTCACTGGAACTATGTACGTATCCCATTTGCCGTCAGTGAAAAATGTAGTACATTCCGTAAAGTAAAATACAGTTCCCAAGAAAACTGTACCCTAACAAGTTTAATAAATTATAGTTCTAGTTTATTTTAGATTTAAGTTTTGCAAGTATTCATTAGGAATACGGAAATCAACTGCAACTGCTGCTAACCATAGTTCATTTTCCATAGCAGAAGTTTTCGACACAGCGACGTTCATAGTACTGGTCGAAACTACTTGGCAAATCTCTCGTGTGTAGGATGTCGAGGCGAGCGACAGATTGCTGCCGATATCGCATTCGACGAATCGTTGTGATCTGTCGCTTGTGTATGGGGCCCTTTACAGCGAATCAGCGACTCGGAAATTCCGATGTCTTACGGGGAGAGTTAGGCACTGCGTGCTTAAAGAAAGTGAGACAAGGCGACCCAGGAACTAGACCTGAGTAGTGACTGTAATGGGAGTGCGTACAACATGACGTCTTGAGTGAGATGTTTGATGCGTTAAGAATGGAGTACCAAGTGTACCGGCGGACTTGTAACGACCGACAGTGTCGCATGCCCTCACTTCATGAGACGCCTCAGAGAGGTATGGGGTTTAATCAATGATATTGTCACAGTGTCCGGTGTTCACTGCCGGTTTTGCAGACCAAATACTGGAGGTGAAAATTTCTTCCACCTTCAGGATTCGAAACGGCAACTACCGAATGAAGCAGCCCCATACATGCGATTATGGGGGTGGGTCATCAGCATCAGAATATGGATGCTGCATACAAAAACCGTAAAAACTATCTGTCCTGACGGCAGTATACTCATAAGGTGAATATCGTTCTACTGCACAGGTGATTAACTTTCAAACTCGACTGGTTTATGTCCAATTGCGCTTCACAATAAGACTTCTTAAGTAATAGAACCCAGTACGTTGTCCTCAATGGCGAATTTTCATCGGAGGTGAGGGTATCATCTGGAGTGCCCCAGAGAAGTGTGGTAGGTCCGCTGTTGTTTTGTATCTACATAAATGATCTTTTGGATAGGGTGGATAGCATTGTGCGGCTCTTTGCTGATGATGCTGTGGTGTACGGGAAGGTGTTGTCGTTGAGTGACTGCAGGAAGATAAAAGATGAACAGGATTTTTGATTGGTATAAAGAATGGCAGCTAACTCTAAATATAGATAAATGTAAATTAATGCAGATGAATAGGAAAAAGAATCCCGTAATGTTTGAATACTCCATTAGTAGTGTAGCGCTTGACACAGTCACGTCGATTAAATATTTGGGCGTAACACTGCAGAGCGATATGAAGTGGGACAAGCACGTAATGGCAGTTGTGGGGAAGGCGGATAGTCGTCTTCGGTTCATTGGTAGAATTTTAGGAAGATGTGGTTGTGGGAGGACATAGAAGCAATTCAGGGGCGGGCTGCTAGATGTGTTACTGTTGGGTTTGACCATCACACGAGTGTTACGGAAATACTTCAGGAACTCGGGTGGGAGCCTCTAGAGGAAAGGAGGCGTTCTTTTCGTGAATCGCTACTGAGGAAATTTAGAGAACCAGCATTTGAGGCTGACTGCAGTACAATTTTACTGCCGCCAACTTACATTTTGCGGAAAGACCGTAAAGATAAGATAAGAGAGATTAGGGCTCGTACAGAGGCATATAGGCAGTCATTTTCCCCTCGTTCTGTTTGGCAGTGGAACAGGGACAGAAGATGCTAGTTGTGGTACGAGGACCCTCTGCCACGCACCGTATGGTGGTTTGCGGAGTATGTATGTAGATGTAGATGTAGATACGAGGTGCTTTTAACACTTTCCATAACACAACTCTCTCTCGAAATCTGGCAGAAAATCAAAAGACACAATCAGTACCTACAGTACGAGATAACAAAGGTGATGTTACTAACGATAGTGCCTCTAAAGCAGGCTTATTAAATAAGATATTTCAGATATTTCTTCACTAAAGAAGACCAAGTAAATATTCCAGATTTCGAACTGAGAACACCTTCCAACGAAATCAGTTTGGAAGTAGCTAAACTCCGTGTACCAAAGCAACTTAAGTCACTTAATACAGGCAAGGCTCCCGGTCCTGATTGTGTACCAGTCAGGTTCCTCCCCAAGTATGCTGATACAATAGCTCCATATTAAGCAATCATATAGGACGGATCGCTCGGTGAAAGATCCATACTTTAAGACAGGAAAGTTACACAAGTCGCAAAAATACTCAAGACAGGAAATAGGAGTGATCTGCTGAATTACAGACCGATATTATTACCGTCGACTTGCAGTAGGATTTTGGAATGTATGGTGTGTTCGAGCGTCGTGATTTATCTCGGGAAAACGATTTATTGACAAATAGCCAACGCTGATGCAGAAAATATTGTTCTTGTTAAACACAATTAGCTCTTCATTCTCAAGAAGTAATCAGTACTACGGAATGAGGATGTGAAACTGATTCCACATATTTACATTTCCATAAAGCTTTTGACACCGTACCTTACAAACGACTTCTAATCAAACTGCATGCCTATAGATTAACGTCTCAGTTGTGCGACTGGATTCGTGATTTCCTGTCTGAAAGGACACAGTTGGTATTAACCGACGGAAAGTCATCGAGTAAAACTGAAGTAATACCAGGCGTTCCCCAAGAAAGCGTTAATAGCCTTCTGCTGTTTCTGAACTATGTAAACGATTCAGGAGACAGTCTAAATAGTACTCTTAGATTGTTTGTAAATGATGATGTCAGTTACCGTCTCATTAAGTCATTAGATGATCAAGACAACTCTCAATGCAATTTATACAAGATATCTATACGGTGTGAAAAGTGGCAATGGACTCTAAATAACGAAAGGTGTGAAGTCATCCACATGAGTACCAAAAGGAATCCGCTACAATTCAGATACACGATAAATCGTATCAATCAAAAGGCTACAAATTCAATTAAATATTTACGGACTACTACTACTACAAATAACATGATCTGGAAGGATCACATAGATAATGTTGTGGGTGAAGCAAACCAAAGACCATATTTTATTGGCAGAACACTGAGAAAATGCAGCAGATTTACTAAAGAGTCTCCCTACGCCCGTCGAGTGGTCTTTCTTGTTTTGCAACGAAGCGACCATAGGTGCAGCAGGGAACCAGTTCTTGCTATACATACTTGCAGAGATACAGATATACAGAGATGCAGCGCAGTAAATGTCAATTTGCAATGCACTCAAAAGTGTCGGTGCACCTCACTACGACAAGTTTTTTTTCACGTACTCAGTTTTTTCAAGCGATATACAAATACTCGTTCACAAGTAGTTGTGACGTAGAACAAATGTCCCATGTCAAGTCTTTATGCAAACAGTTCGTACTACGATTCTACATTAACAGTATATAAGCAAATTTCAAACATAAATAGTTCATCATGTCTGTATACATAGCATTATATTATGAATAGTATTTTTCAATTATGCGGTTTTCCACACCAGTTTATTCGTAGTCACAAGTTCAGTGACGTGTATAGTAAACGTCGACAAATAGTTTCAGGTTATTCAAGCCTCTTAATTTTTCCCATGTGGGCATATATAACACAGTACAGATAACATATACAAGTGAGCGTATATCATTTAGCATTACCTAAATGCAGATAAATACATGGAAACATTTTACATATAGGCTTTTTTACATAGGTACAAATACATAAAAACATATTAGCTATTGGTATAACATAAACATAGAAACACATTTCTCTTGTCTTCTCACAAGTATGATTGATCACATAGAAATATTTATCATACAGCTTTACATTAGTTTACAATGTTTACAGTATTTGCAATCATTACAAGTTTAGATTTATGATTTTCTTTTCCGAATCATGTCACCTGAAATAGAGGAGAATTAGACAGGACATCTTACACCAGCCATAAGACCAAGCGCTCAACTACAATGAAGCTAATTAAAAAACCAATGAACTGACATAATACACAAAAAATACTCGCAACACGAGTGTAAGTGTGCAGTGTAAGCATGGCCTTACCTAATCGTAAGAGTGTGTGTTAAATGGTGAGATGCGTATCCAATCAGTTTCAAGGTGAAAGTGCAAGGGTGTAGAATGTTTAAGTATTCTCGTCAGTCAGTCGTTAGTAGTCGAAGACTGAGGGTGCAGATAGTCAATATCGTAGACCGAAAATATATCTTCTCCACACCTGGATAAAAGTTAATATGGAATGTGCTTTAAAATTTTAAGTGGCTGCCGTAAGTATTCGGCAAAGACGAATCTCTTCTTCCTCCTTCTGCTGCTGACAAGAATAGATGAAATAAAACTCTTATACTACGCAGCTTCTCTGTAGAGTTACTGTGAGTTACGTGTATTTGACAGTTGTGTATAACTTAAGCATGATCCATAGATGTGTTTACTGTTGAGCATGGTGTACTCTAAGAGCACGGTGAGCATATAGCCCAATAATTCTGTTTTGTTTTGGATGCTGCAGCAGATATGTACCAGGATGTGGAATGCTCAGAGTAACACAAGGCCGGTCGCACAGCAGACGCCACTTCTCGTTGCGCCGCTGAAGAGCGGACGACGTATGGTGGGTACGCAAAATCACTAGCATACCAGCTTTAAATTCCTGCTTCCTCTTGACAGTACAAGCATAAGTTTTGTTCCTAATTTTGGCGTCCGCAGTCATGGATGCACAGACTTCCCTTACCTTTTCATCGTTTGTTTGCTGAAAAGAAAGTTTTGGTAATGGCGTTGTCCAATCGTTGTCTTCTTTGTGATCGAATATGAGGTCATTAGGAGTGTACGGAGCTTCATAACCATGTTGTTGTGTACCTCTTCAAATAAAGACAATTATCTTACCCAACTGGTATGTTTGGTAGAAATGTAGGTTCTCATAAATCTGTTAATCTCACGGAAAACACATTCAGTGGGATTGCACTGGGAACTATACCTTGAGATGAAATACCCTTAATGCTTTGTCTTTGAGAAATTTACGCCACTTGTATCCATTGTAGTATACAGCATTGCCGGATAAAATAGCTTTTGGTTTTCCCACGTGAGGAATGTAGTCGCATGAGGAACGACGAATGATGGCAATGACAGTAGCAGATCTTATAGCATACAGTTTAAAATGCTTGGAGAATAAATCGTAAAATGCACGAAAATATTTCACACCACCACCGCTTGTGGGTTGTGGACCACTTACGTCAGAACATACAATTTCTAGAGGTTTGCTGGGTAAAATAGAATGCAAATCAAGCTTCATAGACAAGTTCGGCGGTTTAGATTTTAGACACATCGCACATGTTTTCAATAAACTGTGGACCTTACGTCTCATACTGTAAAAGTAACAATAGGTACTAAGCTTTGCTAGGCACTTCTTGGCACCATAATGACCCCAAACAAAATGTGTGTGCCAAATTAGGTTCCTTAGGAATACAAACAAACCAAGTAGTGGCTTCAAAATGACGGGATAAAATAACACATCATTATGTATCAAATATCGTTTGGACAGAGGATGGTAAGGTTGATTTGTAAGTAAAACTCTTACCTTATACAAGTGATGATCAGATTTCTGCAATGTTGATATATTTCTACATAAGTCGATATAATACTGGTGATATAGCTTATCCTGCATAATAAGTATTCGGTAATCATTCAGATTCACCAGGCCAGAGCTATACTCATTCAAGCCTTGAGGCAGACGACACAAAGCGTCGGCAATGATGTTGTCTTTACCCTTAATATATACGATTTCAAAGGAATAGTTTTGCAAAGATAAAGCCCAACGTGACAATCTGGGATGTACTAGGTTACAAGTTAACAGAAATGTGAGAGCTTGGTGGTTAGTATAGTTTAGTTTCAGAATGATTACTGTAAGGTTCAACTGGTGAATGGCAGGGAAAATGTTATCGCAGTGTGTCGTGTCGAGATGCGTACTGTTGTTGTGAGTACGTAGTGTGCGCTGTGTATGCGTCATAAATGTACTTGAGTTCATTGCCAAACTGTGTGTTTTGGTTGCTACTCCAGTCATTGCACACTGGTTTACGTAATTGTCAAACTGTTTCGATTGCGTAGCGGCAGATTGTGCTGCCTGACTGATTACGTGTTTGTTGTTATTTATAAATTCCATGACAGTGTCGTGGACAACAGCAGGGACTTTTTCTTGTAAGCACTCGTCAAAATATTTGCCTTCTTGCTCTATCCAACAGTGAAATTCTCTATTGATGCACGAGAAATAGTTATCAGTACGTACTCTTACTTTATCAGAAAGCTTTTTGTTAATTGTGTCAACCTTATTTCCGACATCGGCAATAAGCGTATATCATCGTCCGCTGCCAGATAAGATTTAATCTGAGTAACTACAGACTCGCATGTTTTATTGAAATTGTTCACTTGTGCTTGCAAATCTGTCAAATCTTTATTTGTGTTTTCTTGTTGTAATGAAAGCTCTGAAAATTTCACCCTGAGGTCGGACACTTGTCCAGTCAGTCTATTATTTATCTCCTCAACACGGCTACACAAAGTGTCGATTGATGTTTTAAGTGCAGCTAAATCTGATTTAGTTTCATCATGTCGTGTTTTCATCTCATCATTAGTTGTTTTGAAAGTCGTGCGTACAGACGTCGTCTGTTGGTAATGTTGTGTCATTTGTTTCATAACAGCATCGAACATCTCGCAATACTACTGATGTGCAACTGTTCCACCCCCGCCACGTCGTTAGAGATGACGTGAGACAGCTAAATCGGTTCGGAATAGATTCAGGATTATCACTGGTGAACGGTCTGTTTTCTAACTTTACATTACCAGAATTATTTACTAACTGTCGCTCGTTAGTATTCGAGTCAATGGTAATGTCACTTTTATTATTTAATCTCATGTCAGAGTCGGATTGCGTCTGTGTTTGCAGTCCTGGTTCTCCATCTTTGCTAATTGTTTTCTGGTCAGCACTATGCCACACGTAATGTTTGACACAATAAAAATTTAAACTCGTATGTGTAATCAGAATCAATTTAAAAATTAATCTTGCTGTGCGACAATGTCTGCACAAGAAAATTAATTGTCGAAAGTAATGTTGGAATTCTGAATACTAATGGCTGCACACCATATTACGTCGCACATAACATAAAGTCTGCCATATTGTGAACTGATAAAACTATTGTTGCACTTTATGAATAATGAAAATAATTCATATTAAAATCATTGCTACGGAAATGGAAAATTGTTCGACCTCAAGGTGAAATTTTCAGAGCTTTCATTACAACAAGAAAATCTACCATAAGCTACGATAATACAAAGGGCTTGGGCAGGATTGCTGATATAAAGATGCGGTGCCTTACCCTGCATCAGCGATTGCAGCGTAATTTCAGGTGTTGACATATAATCCAGTAATTTGTCTTACTTCAATGTATTCCCGTCTCGCAACCCGTGTGTCGTCTGCAATAAACATGTAACAAAATGAAGACAATATAATACATATAACAATGCGTCCAGACACGAAGTCGCCAATTTAATTAATTATTTTTTTTTGATCATTCGTAACTGGATCGAGACCATGCAATTAATTATAATAATGTATTTTTTTAAAATATACAAACTCTCGGCTCTTGAGCATGTCATTTTCGTTAAAGGTCCATTTATTTATTTTTAATCGTATTTCTGTTCTCTGTGTTTTCACTAAATTCGGACTTCGTAATATGGCAGCATCCGAAGCCGACGGTGTATCGACCTGGGGACTTTTCGCTTAAAAGTACGGAACCTTTTGCCATGCCAAGTCACCCAACAATGTTACAATGACTAAAGACACAAAATAAAACATACATAGGTTATTAATAACAGTGTATTCTGAAATAAAACACATTTTAAAAGCACACTTACATTATGTGATTACGAGTGCCGTTTGGTTGCAACTCGTGAATAAAGTAATGAATAATGTAGTAGTAATGGAGGTATACCACATACGTCCGATCTAGACAAGACCTAGAAAACGAAAGGTGACTCTTCCTCTTTTACCAATAATATGGACCTAGAAAACAAAAGGTGAATCTTCCTCTTTCACCAATAATATGACGATCAAAAATCTTCAGATGTTTCCAGTGGCTGCATACTATATTTATAGAGCCGTGTACTATACCTATGGCTTAAATCATTTCTTTATTTCATTACTTATAATTACGTTTTCGGTAATAAAAGCTCAGCATGAAAGTGTGCCTTTAAAAGCTAATATATAGAGTTATCCTTTTTATGGGGTCTGACCGTGAGTTGTGTCTAATGGATAAGTAAATCAGACTGTTCAATTCTTCTCCTAAAATTTTACCTAGCAGTGAAATAGAAACGCAGTATGAATAATATTATACTGAAGCGAAGGCAATTCAGTTCTAAGTTCATTTAGTGGTTTAAAACATGTACTAATGGTCGCCAGCCTATCCATGCAATGAAACAGTGAAGTATTAGCAAAGCAGAAGTACGAATTTTGCCTACTTTCTTCCTACTGTTTAATTTGGTTCTTCAAATTGATGTTACTCCACGTAATCAATGTTAGTGTAGACAATGGAATTTCTTTTTGACTACTACACCCTTATGCATTACGTTTTAAAAGGACAAAGGTCCAGTAGATAACTTCAAGGAAGCTACAAAAAAGTTTGCCAGAGGGGACTTATAGAAAATAATTCTCTATATTAAACAGACTTAAATTCTAAAATACTTAGATACTAAAGCACACACTTTTTATACTGATCATTTCACTTCAAGAAAACCTATTTATTATTGGAATTTACTTTCAAAAGCTGTTATTCTTCGAACTAAGTCTGTGTAGTGATTTACCAGATTCAAGTAACTTCGCTACATTCTGAATATGTAAGCAAACTTTTACTAGCACTTCGCAGTCACTAAGAAAACACTGAAACAGTTTAAATGGTGCTTCTTTATATTAACTTGGCACTTCATAAGTTTGTGAAATAGTATACTCGTATTCATCAAACACCGGGAAGGAACCCAATATAGGTGTGTGATTAGGATGAAAGAACAGGGTGAAACGCCGGCCGGAGTGGCCGTACGGTTCTAGGCACTACAGTCTGGAACCGCGTGACCGCTACGGTCGCAGGTTCGAATCCTGCCTCGGGCATGGATGTGTGTGATGTCCTTAGGTTAGTTAGGTTTAAGTAGTTCTAAGTTCTAGGGGACTGATGACCACAGCAGTTAAGTCCCATAGTGCTCAGAGCCATTTGAACCATTTTGAACAGGGTGAAACGATTTCTTTAACTTTCAAGAAAAATAACAATGTGAACCGATTTCTTTAAAGTTCAAGAATGAGTATTAAAACACAGTTTAAATTAATGGTTCACGCTGTACAAAAGTAAATTTATTATAAAAAAGTCCTATCTGGTAGCTGTAGGCTTGGGTGTGGCGAACAATTATGGCGGCAACACTACCCACAGTACGGCCTTAATTTCTCTTCTTGGCGTCGGTCAATCCTACAAACAGTAGCCCAACAACTCGCAGTTATGCCGTAAGCCGTTTGCAGTCTCCATCTGAGACATTTTGTGTGTATTTGCTGGCAAAGCTTCTTCTACTCCACCAAGGTGTTGCCTCAATCACTGCTGCTTACAGACTGCGTGTCTTACTTCCCGTGCTTGCTTTAGGTAGAGCGCCAATTCGCCCTTGCCACCTTTTCCAGTCCCCAGAGCCACTTTTGTTTCAAATAAAAGCACACTCGCTTTCACATAACACCTTCTCTTATGTTGTTGCTAGTTGTTGTTGTGATCTTCAGTCCTGAGACTGGTTTGATGCAGCTCTCCATGCTACTCTATCCTGTGCAAGCTTCTTCATCTCCCAGTACCTACTGCAACCTACATCCTTTTGAATCTGTTTAGTGTATTCATCTCTTGGTCTCCCCCTACGATTTTTACCCTCCACGCTGCCCTCCAATGCTAAATTTGTGATCCCTTGATGCCTCAGAACATGTCCTACCAACCGATCCCTTCTTCTGGTCAAGTTGTGCCACAAACTCCTCTTCTCCCCAATCCTATTCAGTACCTCCTCATTAGTTATGTGATCTACTCATCTAATCTTCAGCATTCTTCTGTAGCACCACATTTCGAAAGCTTCTATTCTCTTCTTGTCCAAACTTTTTACAGTCCATGTTTCACTTCCATACATGGCTACACTCCAAACAAATACTTTCAGAAATGGCTTCCTGACACTTAAATCTATATTCGATGTTAACAAATTTCTCTTCTTCAGAAACGCTTTCCTTGCCATTGCCAGTCTACATTTTATATCCTCTCTACTTCGACCATCATCACTTATTTTGCTCCCCAAATAGCAAAACTCCTTTACTACTTTAAGTGTCTCATTTCCTAATCTAATACCCTCAACATCACCTGACTTAATTCGACTACATTCCATTATCCTCGTTTTGCTTTTGTTGATGTTCATCTTATATCCTCCTTTCAAGACACTGTCCATTCCATTCAAATGCTCTTCCAAGTCCTTTGCTGTCCCTGACAGAATTACAATGTCATCGGCGAACCTCAAAGTTTTTATTTCTTCTCCATGGATTTTAATACCTACTCCAAATTTTTCTTTTGTTTCCTTTACTGCTTGCTCAATATACAGATTGAATAACATCGGGGAGAGACTACATCCCTGTCTCACTCCTTTCCCAACCACTGCTTCCCTTTCATGTCCCTCGACTCTTATAACTGCCATCTGGTTTCTGTACAAATTGTAGATAGCCTTTCGCTCCCTGTATTTTACCCCTGCCACCTTTAGAATTTGAAATAGAGTATTCCATTCAACATTGTCAAAAGCTTTCTCTAAGTCTACAAATGCTAGAAACGTAGGTTTGCCTTTCCTTAATCTTTCTTCTAAGATAAGTCGTAAGGTCAGTATTGCCTCACGTGTTCCAGTATTTCTACGGAATCCAAACTGATCTTCCCCGAGGTCGGCTTCTACTAGTTTTTCCATTCGTCTGTAAAGAATTCGTGTTAGTATTTTGCAGCTGTGGCTTATTAAACTGATTGTTCGGTAATTCTCACATCTGTCAACACCTGCTTTCTTTGGGATTGGAATTATTATATTCTTCTTGAAGTCTGAGGGTATTTCACCTGTTTCATACATCTTGCTCACCAGATGGTAGAGTTTTGTCAGGACTGGCTCTCCCAAGGCCGTCAGTAGTTCCAATGGAATGTTGTCTACTCCGGGGGCCTTGTTTCGACTCAGGTCTTTCAGTGCTCTGTCAAACTCTTCACGCAGTATCGTATCTCCCATTTCATCTTCATCTACATCCTCTTCCATTTCCATAATATTGTCCTCAAGTGCATTGCCCTTGTATAGACCCTCTATATACTCCTTCCACCTTTCTGCTTTCCCTTCTTTGCTTAGAACTGGGTTTCTATCTGAGCTCTTGATGTTCATACAAGTGGTTCTCTTATCTCCAAAGGTCTCTTTAATTTTCCTGTAGGCAGTATCTATCTTACCTCTAGTGAGATAAGCCTCTACATCCTTACATTTGTCCTCTAGCCATCCCTGCTTAGCCATTTTGCACTTCCTGTCGATCTCATTTTTGAGACGTTTGTATTCCTTTTTGCCTGCTTCATTTACTGCATTTTTATATTTTCTCCTTTCATCAATTAAATTCAATATTTCTTCTGTAACCCAAGGATTTCTGCTAGCCCACATCTTTTTACCTACTTGATCCTCTGCTGCCTTCACTACTTCATCCCTCAAAGCTACCCATTCTTCTTCTACTGTATTTCTTTCCCCCATTCCTGTCAATTGTTCCCTTATGCTTTCCCTGAAACTCTCTACAACCTCTGGTTCTTTCAGTTTATCCAGGTCCCATCTCCTTAAATTCCCACCTTTTTGCAGTTTCTTCAGTTTTAATCTACAGGTCATAACCAATAGATTGTGGTCAGAGTCCACATCTTCCCCTGGAAATGTCTTACAATTTAAAACCTGGTTCCTAAATCTCTGTCTTACCATTATATAATCTATCTGATACCTTCTAGTATCTCCAGGGTTCTTCCATGTATACAACCTTCTATCATGATTCTTAAACCAAGTGTTAGCTATGATTAAGTTGTGCTCTGTGCAAAATTCTACCAGGCGGCTTCCTCTTTCATTTCTTAGCCCCAATCCATATTCACCTACTACGTTTCCTTCTCTCCCTTTTCCTACACTCGAATTCCGTCACCTATGACTATTAAATTTTCGTCTCCCTTCACT
This sequence comes from Schistocerca cancellata, assembly GCF_023864275.1. Lineage (NCBI taxonomy): Eukaryota > Metazoa > Arthropoda > Insecta > Orthoptera > Acrididae > Schistocerca > Schistocerca cancellata. Next base: position 466,194,572 of record NC_064631.1, on the reverse strand, counting down.
ATCTGAATAATTTCTTTTATTTCATCATACATTTCTTCAATTTCTTCGTCATCTGCAGAGCTAGTTGGCATATAAACTTGTACTACTGTAGTAGGTGTGGGCTTCGTATCTATCTTGTCCACAATAATGCGTTCACTATGCTGTTTGTAGTAGCTTACCCGCGTTCCTATTTTCCTATTCATTATTAAAGCTACTCCTGCATTACCCCTATTTGGGTTTGTGTTTATAACCCTGTAGTCACCTGACCAGAAGTCTTGTTCCTCCTGCCACCGAACTTCACTAATTCCCACTATATCTAACTTTAACCTATCCATTTCCCTTTTCAAATTTTCTAACCTACCTGCCCGATTAAGGGATCTGACATTCCACGCTCCGATCCGTAGAACGCCAGTTTTCTTTCTCCTGATAACGACATCCTCTTGAGTAGTCCCCGTCCGGAGATCCGAATGGGGGACTATTTTACCTCCGGAATATTTTACCCAAGAGGATGCCATCATCATTTAATCATACAGTAAAGCTGTATGCCCTCGGGAAAAATTACGGCCGTAGTTTCCCCTTGCTTTCAGCCGTTCGCAGTGCCAGCACAGCAAGGCCGTTTTGGTTATTGTTACAAGGCCAGATCAGTCAATCATCCAGACTGTTGCCCTTGCAACTACTGAAAAGGCTGCTGCCCCTCTTCAGGAACCGCACGTTTGTCTGGCCTCTCAACAGATACCCCTCCGTTGTGGTTGTACCTACGGTACAGCTATCTGTATCGCTGAGGCACGCAAGCCTCCCCACCAACGGCAAGGTCCATGGTTCGTGGAGGGGATGTTGTTGCTAAGCGTGACCATTTCTTAAATTCCAGAATGAGATTTTCACTCTGCAGCGGAGTGTGCGCTGATATGAAACTTCCTGGCAGATTAAAACTGTGTGCCCGACCGAGACTCGAACTCGGGACCTTTGCCTTTCGCGGGCAAGTGCTCTAATATCTGAGCTACCGACGCACGACTCACGCCCGGTACTCACAGTTTTACTTCTGCCAGTATCTCGTCTCCTACCTTCCAAACTTTACAGAAGCTCTCCTGCGAACCTAGCAGAACTAGCACTCCTGAAAGAAAGGATATAGCAGAGACATGGCTTAGCCACAGCCTGGGGGATGTTTCCAGAATATTTTCACTCTGCAACGGAGTGTGCGCTGATATGAAACTTCCTGGCTGATTAAAACTGTGTCCCCGACCGAGACTCGAACTCGGGACCTTTGCCTTTCGCGGGCAAGTGCTCTACCATCTGAGCTACCGAAGCACGACTCACGCCCGGTACTCACAGCTTTACTGCTGCCAGTATCTCGTCTCCTACCTTCCAAACTTTACAGAAGCTCTCCTGCGAACCTAGCAGAACTAGCACTCCTGAAAGAAAGGATATAGCGGAGACATGGCTTAGCCACAGCCTGGGGGATGTTTTCAAAATGAGATTTTCACTCTGCAGTGGAGTGTGCGCTGATATGAAACTTCCTGGCAGAATAAAACTGTGTGCCCGACCGAGACTCGAACTCGAGGTTCGCAGGAGTATTTTAATTACATTATTCACGTACAATGCAAAGAACTTCAACCACCAGTATAACACACTTTGCATATACAGAAAATATAGTAACAATATGCGAAAATTGTAAAGGAAAAAAAATTTTTGAAAAATTTTAATGAACCATGAACAAATATTGTTATAAAATACTAACTTGTTGAGCAAAAATCTCTCACGAAGTTTTTCCTGAGTAACACTGGAGACATATATATAGGATTACAAGTTCTGTCTGCATCTCGACGACTGGAAATGATCGATGGCGTGGGGCGTATTGGTTATGCCTTGGGCGCTGAGGTCCGCCGGCGATTCAGCAGTGGCAACTACAGCTGCCCGGGCGTTTTGCGCCCCACCTCAATTTTGTCTCGTACCATCAAGATGCTGTCAGTAGTGGCAGAAGCAGGCACTGAAAAGGTTACCATATGAAAGCAGTATCAATATGCGAGGCAACTGACCGCCTCCTCCCAGGCTCCAACTCAACAGTACTGTCCCGCAATGTCTTCCCCTGCTCATGCTGTTTTTTTCCTGTGGTTTGCTCACACTGTTCCGTTCACTGTATATTATTCATCCAATGGGGTGATATATTAGAATCTCAAGTTATCATCGTTGCAATTTATCCATTTGTTAATTAATTTCTTCAGAAACTGATTTACAACGGAATTTCCATGTTGGGCTAACACGTGCTTCCTAACACAGAAAAGCTTTTTCTTTAACTTCCTTAGCCCCATTTCATCTACATCTACATGACTACTTTGCAGTTACAATTAAGTTCCTGGTTGGTTGATTTGGCTGGATGGCGGAGGGGTTTAATCGGATTAGGTAAGGATGGGGAGGGAAGTTGGCCGTGCCCTTTCAAAGGAACCATCCCGGCATTTGCCTGGAGCGACTTACGGATATCACGGAAAACCTAAATCAGTATGGCCGGAGGCGGGTTTGAACCGTCATCCTCCCGAATGCGAGTCCAGTGAGCTAACCACTGCGCCACCTCATACAGTTTAAGTTCCTGGCAGAGGGTTCATCTTTTTCTCTGTCCCACTCGCGAAGATCGTGCGAGGAAAAGGAATACTTAGGTCTTTCCATGCGAGCTCTGATTCTTCTTATTTTATTACAATGATAATTTCTTCCTACCCAGGTGAGCATGAAACAAATATTTTCGCGTTCGGAGGAGACAGTTGGTGATTGAAATGTCATGAGAAGATCCTGCCTCAACGTAAAACGCCTCTGTTTTAGTGACACTCTAATTAGCTTATCATATCCGTGGCACTCTACCTCCTGCTTCGTGATCATACAAAACGAGTTTCCCTTCTTTGAACTCTTAGGATGCTCTCCGTCAGTCATACACCGCACAGCAGTACTCCAGAGAGCGTAAACAAACATGGTCTACGCAGTCCCTTTAGTAGATCTGTAACATTTACTAAGTATTCTCCCAACAAATCGCAGCCTTTGGTTTGCTTTCCCCACAACATTATCTATGTGATCGCTCCAATTTAAGTTATTTGTAATAGTAATCCCTAACTATTTAGACGAAGTGACAGCTTTTAGTTTTGTGATTTGATGTGTAACCGAAATTAAGAGAATTCCTTTTAGTACCGAGTGAGGTGGGGCAGTGGTTAGCAAACTGGACTCGCATTCAGGTGGACGAAGGTTCAAACTTGTCTCCGACCATCCTGATTTAGGCTTTCCGTAATTTCCCTAAATCGTTTCAGGCAAATGCCAGGAGGGTTCCTTTGAAAGGGCGCGGCCGGTTTCCTTCCCAATCCTTCTCTAATCCGAGCTTGTGCTCCGTCTCTAATGACCTCGTTGTCGATGGGACTTAAAACACTTATCTCCTCCTCCTCCTCCTCCTTTTAGTACTCATGTAGATGACTTCACACTTTTCATTAGTTAGAATCTATTGATACTTCTCACAATAAAGTTACCATTGCTGTCACGCAGTGAATGTATTGAATGTGTCTTGCCACTGGTGTACTTAACATACAACGAAAACTTCTTTGGATTAGCTGCCTCATTTCGAGTCACACTTACGTTGTAGAAACTTTTGAAAGAATCTCGCATTGAAGACCGCGTTAAGTTTCGAGCTTCAGTAAAACATCACCAAATGTGGAGATTTTGCGCTCTTTTAAATTTGGCATGCTTGTTTTGTTGCTTATGTAACAGTTCTATGACATGTTTTGTATACCAAGGAGGAGCAGTAACACATCTTACTAATTTAGTCTATTTGATACATATCTCTCTACTGCCGTCGATACTATTTCTTTGAATTTAAAACCACATATGGTCTACGCTACATAATCAAACTGGGAGGAGTGAAGACTGTCTCTTAGGAAGGGATCAGATGAACTTTTATAAGCTTTTTTAAAATGATTTATTTTGCGTTTATTTTTTGTGACTTTGGATGTTGTGGTATTCAGTCTTGCTACAACGATCTTGTGGGCAATAGTCCTGTTGACTCGCTATCTTCTGGTGAGAACAACATAGTGTAGCTATGTCTACATCTACATCGATACTCCGCAATCCACCTAGCTATGTCTACATCTACATCGATACTCCGCAATCCACTTTACGACGCGTGGCGGAGTGTAAAGCGTACCGCTACTAGGCATTTTCTTTCCTGTTCCAGTCGCAAATAGAACGAGGGAGAAACGACTGTCTATATGCCTCCGTATGAGACCTAATTTTTCATATCTTCGTGGTCCTTACGCGGAGCATTTCCGTAATACTTGCGTGTTTTTCGAACTTCCTTTTCTTTTTTTGAAGCATCAACCTTTTTGACAGGTTTGATGAGGCCCGACATGAATTCCTCTCCTGTGCCAACCTCTTCATCTCAGAGTATCACATGCAACCTAATTCCTCAATTATTTGCTAGAAGTATTCCAGTCTCTATCTTCCTCTATAGCTTGCCCTCTACAGCTCTCTCTATTACCATGGAAGTCATTCCCTGATGGCTTAACGGATATCCTATCATCCTGCCCCTTCTCCTTGTCAGTGTTTCCAACATACACCTTTCCTCCCCGCTTCTGCGCAGAAGCTCCTCATCCCTTACCTTATTAGTCCACTTAATATTCAACATTTGTCTGTATCACCATATTTCAAATGCTTCTATTCACCTCCGTTCCGTTTCACCCACTGTCCATATTTCCATATTCAAGGTCCAGTCTCAGAAATTTCTTCCTCAAATTAAGGCCTATGTTTGATACTAGCACACTTCTCTTGGCCAGAAATACCCTGTTTTCCAGTGCTAGTCTGCTTTTGATGTCCTCATTGCTCTGACCGTCATTAGTTATTTTGCTGCCTAGGTAGAAGAATTCTTCAGCTTCATCTACTTCGTGACCATCAATCCCGACGTTACGTTTCTCGCAGTTCTCGTTTCTGCAACTTCTCATTACTTTCATCTTCCTTCGATTTACTCTCAGTCCATATTCTGTACTTATTAGACTGTTCATTCCATTCTGCTGATTATGTAATTCTTCTTCACTTTCACTCAAGTGATCAGCGAATCGTATTATTGATATCCTTTCACCTTGAAATTTAATTCCTTTCCTGAAACTTTCCTTTATTTCCATTATTGCTTCTTCGATGTACAGACTGAGCAGAAAGGGCGAAAGACTGCATCCCTCTCTTACACCACTTTTAATCTGAACACTTCGTACTTGACGCCCACTCTTACTACTCCCTCTTGGCTCTTGTACATATTCTATGATATCCGTCTCGCCCTATAGTTACCGCTATCTTTCTCAGAATTTCGAACATCTTGCACCATATTCCATTATCGAACCGTTTTTCTAGGTCAACAAATCCTATTAAGGTGTCCTCAATTTTCTTCAACCTTGTTTCCATTATCAACTGCAACGTCCAAATTGCCTCTTTGAAGCCTTTATCTTTCCTACAGCCAAACTAATCGTCATCGAACCATCCTCAATTTTCTTTTCCATTTTTATGTATATTACACTTTACGCAAATCGGATGCATGAGCTATTAAGCTGATTGTGCCATAGTTCTCGCTCATGTCGGCTCTTGTAGTCTTCGGAATTGTGTGAATGATATTTTTCTGAAAGTCAGATGGTATGTCGCCGGATTCATACATTTTACACACCAACTTGAACAGTCGTTTTGTTGCGACTTCCCCTAATGATTTTAGAAATTATGAAAGAATGTTATCTATCCCTTCTGCCTTATTTGATCTTAAGTCGCTCAAAGCTCTCTTAAATTCTAATACTGGATCCCCTATCTCTACTAAAACGACTCCTGTTTCTTCTTTTATCATATCAGACGCATCTTTCCCCTCGTAGATGCCTTCAGTGTACTCTTTCCACCTATCCGCTCTCCCCTCTGCATTTAACAATGTAATTCCGGCTGCAGTCTTAATGTTTCCATCCTTGCTTTTAATTTCACCGAAGGCTGTGTTGACTTTCTTTTATGCTGAGTCAATCCTTCCGACAGTCATTTCTTCTTCTAGTTCCTCACTTTTTTCATGCAGCCATTTCGTCTTAGCATCCCTGAACTTTCTACTTTTTTCATTCCTGAGCGACTTATATTTCTGTATACCTAAATGTCCCTAAACATTATTGTACTTCCTTCTTTCATCGATCAACTCAAGAATTTTTTCTGTTACCCATGGTTTCTTCGCAGTTATCTTCTTTGTACCTATGTCTATCTTTCCAATTTCTGTGATTGCCCTTTTTAGAGTTGTCCATTACTCTTCAATTGTACTGCCTACTGAGCTATTTCTTATTGCTGTATCTATATCCTTAGAGAACGTCAGGTGTCTCTCGTCATTCCTTAGTATCCCACTTCTTTGCGTATTCATTCTTGCTGACTAATCTCTTAAACGTCGACCTACTCTTCATCACTATTACATATTGATCTGAGTCTGTATCTGCTCCTGTCTACGCCTTAAAACCCAGAATTTGATTTCCGAATCTATGTCTGACCATGATTTAATCCAACTGAAATCTTCCCGTATCACCCGGCCTTTTCCAAGTATATCTACTGCTCTTCTGAGTCTTGAACCGAGTATTCGCTATTACTAGCTGAAATTTGTTACAGAACTCAATTAATCTTTCTCCTCCTAGTGGTAGCAAATCTAGCGGCCCGCCCCTGAATCCGACCTAGTACTGATCCCAAACATTCGAGCGGTATTATAATAGGTCACCTTAGTGTCCTGTATGTGGCTTCTTTTACAGATGAACCACACTTTCCCAAACTTTCCCAATAAATCGAAATCGACGAATCGCCTTCCTCAAATGGTCGTTCCACTTAACATCGTTTTGCAACATCACGGTCAGATTTTTAAACAGCGTGACTGTGTCAAGCAGGACACTAGTAATTCTGTATCCGAACATTACGGGCATGTTTTTCCTCCTCACCCGCAGATAATTATATTTTTCTACATGTAGAGCTGAATAATTGTAATAATTTATAAACGTAAAAACTGCGACGTGAACTTATCTCTAAGCTATTTCCCCCTGCCGCAGTCCTTCTCCAGGGATTGACACATAACGTGTGCAAGTGGATTTCTCTTGGTTTAGAGAAGTATACGAAGTCTTGTGCCGATAAGAAGCTATTGAAGAGTTTCCTGGAAGATTAGATTAGATTAAATTAGATTAGATTAGTTATTCATTTGATAGACTCACAAAAGAGGGGATCCTCCTGGGTGCGGAACATGTCAGATAAAAAAGACATGTTGTTTTAATAGAAGTATACGTTCCCTCCTCACAAACTGCCGTTGTAGTTTCCTATTTTGCTTTAAACTACAAGACCGGCCGTTGTGGCCGAGAGGTTCTAGGCACTTCAGTCCGGAACCGAGCTGCTGCTACGGTCACAGGTAAGATTCCTGCCTCGGGCATGGATGTGTGTGATGTCCTTAGGTTAGTTACGTTTAAGTAGTACTAAGTCTAGGGGACTGATGACCTCCGATGTTAAGTCCCATTGTGCTCAGAGCCATTTGCACCAATTTTTAACCTACAAAATAAAAAGATACTTATGTGAAAAGGCCTGGATGTTCTACAAGCGAAGTGACCGTTCGACGTCTGTTCTATGACCAGTGGGAGGAAAACGCAGATTTCTGTCGGAAAAACGAGTAATTGTAATAATTTATAAACGTAAAAACTGTGGCGCGAACGTTTTGTAACCTATAATTATCGCATGTAAAGAGAATTCTGTGTTTTTCCAGATATCATTCCACTAATGATACCTAAAAGAGACGAAACGCATCTGCAACACAAATAAATGTAGACTGCAGCAAGAAAATGGCGTTTTATTTGATACAACATATGTTTACACTCTTACTGAGTGTCATAAGCACACTAACGAATATGTTCTAGAGCATTTTTCTGTCTCGAGAGAATATTTTGTAATACCAGGACAAATTTTGGATAGTTGTAAGCACTACCTATACAGCATACCATTCGGTCAGTTCTAGTGCGACGGAGACGGGCGCCCAAATTTTTATCCGAGTGCGATCTGATTTGGAGTGCTGAAACTCGGCTTGTATGTGTTAGTGGTTCCGTCGGACCGAAAACCGACTGCCGCGCCATCTGGAGAGGTAGCGTTGCCATCGCGTCGCCAGACTCGGCCCAGATTAGCCGCAAGACGCTGCGCCGCTCCGGCTACTTTCCGGACCCCGCATTCAATTTCCGGGAGGCGGCGCCGTGTCCGTGCGCTGACGTCAGCAGATGAGCACAATGCCTCGACCGCTGCTGCATCAGCCCCCGCTGCTAAATGTCCGGCCGCCGGGGTCATTTGTGGCGCCACTCCCCCCTCCCCCCGGCCCCCTCACCCCACAAACGTCCGCGGTCACCCTACGGCGACGGGAGTCCCCGTATGCGGGCAATCTCCGCGTCCTTTGGAGATTGCCGGCGGCATCGTGTGCCAAACACTCTCGCCGCCTGGACACTTTTCGCTAGCAGATGCCGCAGCCCTGCCAGATACTATCTCAGCTGGGTAGTCCACTTCTTGCTCCGGCCGTCGCCACCGTAGAATTCGTTTCCCTCGGACGCGATGAAGCCGTGGGTGTGGCTGATCACAGCCTTCGATAAGGAGCCAGCCCTCCAGTGGAAACCGAATAAAGTCTAAAGAAGATACGGCCACAATGTCCGTGTGGCAGAAAGATATCATGAATGTGAATTTTAACAAATTCATCATGAAAACGAAAACAGCAGAAAACAGCAAAGCAAACAACTGTAAATGTGGGTAGCTTCAACGTAGTGAGACATCACAGATTGTTTCCTCAATGCATCCTTCGACAGCATAATTTTATTGACAGATCGAGTTCCTCTGGTTGAATTCGGCACTGATTCCGATTAAAGGCCATCGTACGAAGTGCTAAGGGCACACTCTCGTAAGTTGGTAATTTACGTCAAGTCCTGAATCACTGAACTTAGTAAAATGAATAAATGTTTCTGTAACATTAACACGACTCTCGAATTAACCCTTCACGCCACATTTTATTTTTTTTATTTTTATTTTTTTTTATTTTTTGCGGAATGAAAACTTTTCTTAATTCTCTAATATTCTTAGGATTTTTTTAATAATTTTAGGTGCAAAATTTATACACGTAAATGCACCCATGGTCAAATTGGACTAAGTACACTTTTCTTTTCATAGAGAAAAACAAATTTGAAATCCTCACCATTGTAAAAAATATACTGATCTTTCAATAATTGCCATGCAAAATAACAATAACAATATTTTATTTCAAAGTGGAATATAACTAACCAGCCGCCGGCCGGAGTGGCCGAGCGGTTCTAGGCGCTTCAGCCTGGAACCCCACAACTGCTACGGTTGCAGGTTCGAATCCTGCATCGGGCATGGATGTGTGTGATGTCCTTAGGTTAGTTAGATTTAAGTAGTTCTAAGTTCTAGGGGACTGATGACCTCAGAAGTTAAGTCCCATAGTGCTCAGAGCCATTTGAACTATTTGAACCAACCAGCCACTTCCGTGCATTCTGGCGGCCACAAGCTGCTGCGTAGGCCTAATGCTACGTTCTCTTCTCGATAGTTTTATAGTTATGCCCAACCGGTGGCAGCATTTGTGCTTGGTGAAAGGATTGAACACTCACAAATGTACGCATCAGTTTTCTACTGAGCAAAAATATTTCTCTTGGATCTAACACACAGCAAACATTGTACATAATTGTAACCAGGGTCTGAAATGGTTAATGAACGCAAAGTGAGAACACATCCAGCAACATTCGCATACGCACCTACCGGTCCTCTAGAATGTTTGGCCCTTCTGAGGAGCCAAGTTCTGCGGCCTTGCGAAGGAAAGCACACACCGGCTTATAATTAGGAACCCAAACACATTCCTTAAAGGCCTCAAGGAAATTGCACAAAAATATTGTAACAAATTGCAAAAATAAAATACGTGCTCATAACAGCGTTTTGTTCCCTGAAAGGTGTTACTGAACCACATGGACTTAAGCATTAACGCAGTTATTAATGGGCAACAATTATTATTGTATGAAATGCATGAGACGTAGCTGTATATTTTGTCTGTACTATAATTACTGGTCTCTGTTAATAGCTGTCATCACAGTATGAAAGTTCTATGTTATTTTCGTATCATGTCATGTCATAGCAATACGGTAATGCAGCCCTATCATAGCTGTTGAAAAATCAAAAGAACAAACAGGTATCAGTACACAAGAAGTGGTGAGTTCAACGTGAAACCACAGTTATAAAGTGTGGTTCAGATGTGACTTACATGCATTTCATAAAATACTTAACAGCAGTTGTCAAGCGCCTGAGAAATATTGCTATGTGAGCGGGTGGGCAGAAAAAAAGACATCTATACCACTATACATAATGACAAGACGTAGTTTAACGTTGCTACCAAAAATTTTGAGCAGTTATCTTTCAATTTACTTCACTTACTTACACGTTCAGGCGTATATATATATATATATATATATATATATATATATATATATATATATATATATGTCCTATATTTTTGGTAACAACTTTCCCCATATATATATGTATGGGGAAATTTGTAATGAGACGTAGCTCTAAGCTAGATATTTTGTAATATAAATGATACTGCATGTTTGGCTAAATCTCGAAAAGTTCATGACTGAATTATTTCAGACTTAAACACTATAATAAAGGTTTCCACAGACATAGGATACATATTTTCTTAATATATTAGCAAATATCTTTAAAAGTTATTGACCAATTTAATCCAAACCTTTACATAATGTTCTACTTATTGTTTGGCCGAAGACAGACTATATATTCTTAACTATGTGTTGTCTATAGATATGTAGGCTATATATAAAGAGGAAATGTTAGCAAAAATCTTGAAAAGTTCTTTACTCATTTACCTCAGATTTTCAGGCGAAACATAGTAAAATTTTGATGGCCATAGACTATACATTTTTAAAGATACAAATGTATATAATAGGTAACAGGTAGATGTTGATATCAAAAGCCCCAAGAAGATCCTGATCGATTTTCTTCAAATTTTTACACAATACAAAGAAATGTAAGGTTATAAACATTTTAAAAACTTTCTATAAAGCTTTTTAATACTATACTGTCTCATTCGCAATTAAAATTAAAATTTTCAACAAAAGAATGACAAGTTTCGGCATCTCAACTACCATCTTCCTACCACATGTATTACTATAAGGCACTCTCAGTGTATAAGACCGTTGTATCGTCAATAATATTTTTATTTTAAATGGCCAGGTAAAATGTGCTATGTACAGCAAAGTCATCTATTACAGCATTTGAAACAAGAAGCCAGTATAGCGCCGTAAGAACATTTTTTTAATACACTGAAGCACCCCTGTAATTATTTCCGTGATAGTCAGTAACTAGTAACTGCAAGCAGAGGTTTGCCATGTAAACTGTACTTTAAAGTAATCCATAATTTATTTTACGACACTGTACAGTCTTTTTGTTTGAACTGTTGTCATAGACAACGTTACTATACATAGTATATTTTACCTGCAGATTTAAAATAAGAATGTTAAGGACGATGCAACGGTCTTGTACACTGAAGAAAAAGTTAAATGTGATAGAGACAGTGTACGGAAAATTTTGAAAGTTTTATAGAAAGTCTTAAAATTTTTATAGTGTTTGCATTGATTATTTGCATAAAATAGCTTTCTCCTATTCTAACAATTTCAGATATATTCAGTACTCTAATAAACATTCAGATCGACATAGCTAATACAGTTGTTAAACAAAAATATGCACGTTTTCTATTGAAACTAACTCCAGGGAAGAAGATGCTGAACTATGCTGTAAATTGTGTGGTTTACTTTCCTTTTCACGCATTCAGTTTTGATTACGAGATGAAGGTATTTAAAGTATTAGGCAAATTGTTTCTCCCCTACATCTTCTTTTCCCTTATGTATAATTTCAAATAAAATCTATGTACATAACAATGTGCTGTTTCGATTTATTCCTCGCTGTCGGTTTTAACAGAAGAAGAAAAGTTATATTTATGGCTTATCGGCTTATGATTAGAATACTACTAAGGAATCTGACTCATCCAAAAATTTGTTAACCCTCCCGTACACAGGGTTAAAAGTATGCAGAATATTGTCATTGAAGCTACTCTCCTCAAAGAGTCTGCCGCTTAAGAGATCTCTCTCGTTTCCCATGTACCAATGGTCTCAACCGATTTACCCATTCATTTTAAGTGATTTCATTTCCCAATAAAGATTTCCTTGGCGACACCAATAAACAAGGCAAAAAGTCAAAGAGAGAGGGAGGAAATGAACATAAAAACGGAGAGGGAGGAGGTGGACAGAGAGATGGGGAGGAGAATGAGAACGACAGAGAAAAGGAGGAGGAGGTAATGTACTGAGAAAGGCGAGATGAGGAGGAGTTGGGCAAAGAGAGGGGCAGGAGAAAAGAGAGAGATGAGGGAGACCGACAATAGGAAGGAAATCCAGTTTCCATACATAAACAGTATTGACCAAGTTTACTACTACAAGCTAAATATTAAAATAGGAAACTCCCAACAAAATACTTGCTGCTGTACGCCGAGGATCGGAAATATTGGACCAAGAACCAAGAAAACAAGATGTATTTTGAATAAATCTGGCGAAAGTTATATTTAAGAAATTTTCCAGGTGGCATTACATTCAAAATCAACTTACATATTTTCCTGTAATTATAATTCAGTGCAGTATTCCTTCTGCCATGGGCTCTTCGTCCACATGATGACAGGACCACGCCGCCAAGACGCAGTACGCACGAAGATGGTTTGAGAGATCGAGTAATACCTCATTCCGTCCAGCCACCAAGTTTCCACTCCCTCTTACCCGCTGTGTGGCCAGTGAACACAACGCTGCCAGTTTGAGTATCGCGCAGCCACTTCACCATTACTGGGCTGCAGGAGGCTTTTATCCAGCTGCTTGTACATAGGCTGCTTGCCTGTACTAGTTGTCCTTTGACACCACCCGTATATTGCACACACTGCAGACTTTTTAAACCATACTTCCTCCATACAGAATGAGACAAAACTCATTTCGACGGACTGACATGTACTTTTCCTTCCAGATACGGCGGGGAAATAAGGACAAGGATAAAAAGGCAATAAGATATAATTTTATGTATTTAAATATGTAAAAACATGTAACTATACTGAAATTTGTACAAATGTATGACGATAAAGAAAATGTATTTAAACTGGTAACATATGTCATGAATATTTGCACTTTTCACGTATGTGGGAGCGAAGGAAAAGGATATGTAACTACATAAAAATCCAGGCTTTAGTAATAATTTCTTGATACAGACAATCGCTACAGAGATAAAGAAAACACCACAACATCTAACAACTTTTTCATAATGTGGGGCCACAGTCATAATGTGAGGACGGGGCGTGAGTCGTGCTTGGGTAGCTCAGTTGGTAGAGCACCTGTCCGCGAAAGGCAAAGGTCCCGAGTTCGAGTCTCGGTCCGGCACACAGTTTTAATCTCCCAGGAAGTTTCATAATATATTTCTTTAAAGTCAGTACCGCCATTAGACTGTTGTATCTTTACAGTGTTACATTTACACTTACACAATCATGATTTCGGCTTCAAAGTGCCATTATCAAGTGTTTTAAGTGTTATAAAGTGTCTAAGATGGCCACAGTCATAATATATTTCTTCAAAGTCAGTACCGCTATCAGACTTGTTTATTTACAGTGCTACATTTACACTTACACAATCATGATTTCGGCTTCAAAGTGCCATTATCAAGAGTTTTAAGTGTTACAAATTGCCTAAGATAGCATACTGTCGTATTAAAATACACTATTAGACACATTTTAATACGACAGTATACCATCTTAGGCAATTTACAACACTTAAAACTCTTGAAAATGGCACTTTGAAGCCGAAATCATGATTTTGTAAGTGTAAATGTAGCACTGTAAATTATCAACAGTCTAATAGCGGTATTAAGCTTAAGGAAACTATTGTCTCTCACTGTTTAGAGGCACAAAACACGTGGGTGTTTCCAGCTTGTTACTAAATGCAAATAAGTAGGAGGCCGAGTTGATAGGAGCTGAAAGAGTCCAGGTTGCAATAATATGCGGTACGGCGCACTGTTCGAGAGAAGGATTATTATTCAAGAAACACATAGTACAATGAAATTACTTATCTTCAATAGTTTGTAGGACTGCAGCTGCGGCTATGAACTGACAATCTCGTAACTTGGAATGCCATGAACTAATACAACATATTCTCAGGGGCTAAGCCTGATGGGCCCTCCTCAGAGAATCAATGCAAACATTACAGAACTGGCTGAGGGCCGATTATGAAAGTGCGTCTGCCTAGGTTGAAATCCAGCTAAGAAGTGGACGGGGCACACTCCAGTTCCGTCGAGCTGCACAGCCCGCTAGAGTGCGCTGTGCTCGGCAGACGACGGGCTGCCAAACTTGCGTTGGCGCGGCATTGCAGTAGTATCTGTGGCAATGATACTATACAAACCACTACATCTGCAGTATCCCGCGGTATGTGAGACTGTGAAACTTATCAGTAATGGAGCTACCCTGACTCCGTCACACTCCCCTTAAGACTCCATGTTGACTCTAGTTACGCAACGGAATCTCTGTTTTCAAATGGCCTAAGATAGAATCATGATCTGGGAAACTGCAGTAACGTTACTACGTAACTATCCATGCAATCAATAGAAAAATTAGTGAATTGAAAGGAACTATGTGCTCCTTCAAATAAAAATCTAAGTGAAACATCAACTGATTATTTATTAAATTAACAAATTACAAAGTATTGGCATCAACATTTTACGAAAAAACGAAGTCAGTTGCTGACGACAACTAACGAGATAGGGAAGCAGAGGGGTGGCTACCGTTTTCTAGCTGCACATTAATGCATTAAGCTTAATCGATCGAATACCAGATCAAACGATACTAAGGCAAGAATCGGGTTTAGCGGAGCTGTGGAAACGGTACACTTCCTATCTAAACATTAACCTCTGCCTAGTGATCAGTGATTGTTGCATACTCTCACCTATCTGCTGCGACAGTAAGTCGGAGGAACGTGGTCGTAATGGCGACCAGAAACTCGTTCTTCAGGACTCGGACACCTCCAAACGCCACAGCTTCTCGAACCAGCGACCTGTCTTCATCCAACATCAAAAACGTTATTCAGGATAAATGTTACTCTTTCCCGACAGTAGCGTGTGGATGCGACGCTCAACAAATTCCCATCCTGGAATGCCGTCAATGACGGTGCCAATCAGAGGAAATATTCCTCGCTAGTTTGTCCTAGAAATTCCTGTCTGAGGTCAGGCGGCGATGGGAAAATTGGAGCGTACTTTAACACTTTTCAATTTCTCGAGGCCAAACTACATTCACAAACTTGTACTTTTCCGCCATAAAATGGTGTGTCCCAGCACGCACTTGAAACTGTTGCCCAGCACAAAGCTCTGAGTCTCCACGACACACCGGTCGCATTCAAAGTAGTGTGCGGGCTTTGCTTTTCTCACGTGTTCAGAGTCTGGAACTATTAGCCACTTTCCCGACGATCACTGAAGTTCTATAAAATACGTTTCCTCGTAATAAATCAGTGTAATGAGGCTAAGTAGATGCAACTAAAGTGTCCTGCTTATCGCCAGTCGTGACAAGGGACAGATAAATCTAGTACAAATGAGAGGAGGCAAGGCTTGTAACCTTCCAAGTCACAGAAAGAAAGGAAAACAAAAACTACCTCTACCACTATAAAAGTACTATTGAGCTCTAAACTAATTCTCTAACCAGTAGCAATATTATTGTTACTATTGCTTCTAAAATTATAAACAGTTCTTGTAATGATTTCTTGCCGAACACATACGTCTAAACTAGAAATGGTTGGTTCCGCTACTGTATCGGACCTCCAACTAACTCGCTCAACAGCCATTGCTTTCTGGATTCTTTGGGTGTAGGGAATCACGACTGCAATGCTTCACTGTGAAAACTGATTACAAAATTCACTGTAATTTATTAGAATCCACTTTTCAGTAATCACTTTCACTAAAGCTATGAACAGTGTTGAACACCGTTTCCTTCAGCGGTCTCCAACCATAGTTATCTTCTCTCAGCCTGTAGGTAACGTTTACAGAATTAATTTTAACTCTGCAGCGGAGTGTGCGCGGAAATGAAATTTTGTGGTGCATTAAAACTGTCTGCGGGATCGAGACTCAAACTAAGAACCTTTGCCTTTAGCAAGCAAGTCCTCTAGCTACTTAGCTATCCAAGCACGACTCCCAACACCTCCTCACACCTTTACTTCCGGGTGTATCTCATTTCCTACATTCTGTATGAAACGTTGTTGTACATTAGGTCGACTTTATCCCCAACTTTGTTTTGGGATCCGGAATTCTTAATGCCTGAAAAACGTTACCCACTGCATATCCGTAGAGCACACAGCACCATAGCGTGTGCTCTGGAGTCGCAGGTGCGACTGCCATTCGTCTATATCTCGATTTTATGAAGATACCTGCAAGTGTCACATATACCGTTAGTCTGGAGAGTCTTAGTTGTGCCTGCAGAATCGCTGACGAAGTGTCCTAGAACGTTAACAGACTTGTCGTTGCCGTCGTCGTTCCCCTTCTTCATAGATTTTCGATTTAGTCCAAGGTGCGTGTAGTGCAGATGTGATATATTATCTTGAGGACGCATCAGGACATGCCACTGCGGTTGCGTAGGTAAGAGGGACAGTCCTCGCGTTTCGGGAGCCGACGTAACAGAAATGTCAAAGCGATTTTCCCGCGAGCACGGTAGCATGGATGATGATGTTTGGTTTGGGGGGCGCTCAACTGCGCCGTCATCAGCGCCCGTACAAAATCCCAAGTCTTGTACACTTCAATTTTTTACACAGTCCAATTTAGCCACTGTAACGAATGATGATGATGAAATGATGAGGTCAACAAAACACCCAGTCCCCGGTCAGAGAAAATCCCCAACCCGGCCGGGAATAGAACTGGGACCCAGTGATCCAGAGGAAGCAACGCTAGCCACTAGACCACGAGCTGCGGACGCGGTTGTGACTTAGGAAGCAGGATTAGCATGGAAGGTACCAAAACCACTTAAACCTTTGATGGTGAGCGTTGTTCGAGATGGTCTCGAGGAATGGGTCTGTCCGGGAAAACAGGCACGAAAGCAATGTGACGAGCAGCGCCCAGAGTTGACATCAGGCAAGTGCACCACAAACTCGTGACCGTCCTGCAAGGTAGACCGCCCGCGCCGTTACTGGCCGAGGTCAGCATGTTTTGCTCCTTCGTCCCCTCAAGCACGTCCTAGTGCCTAGTAGAGAGTCCGACAACCAACTGCCCGACCGCAAATACCCGCCGCCAGATGACAACAGTGGCAAAGATCGTAGTACAGCCGGGTAATCTTTAGTGGTACCAAAGAGCTGGTGTGCCAGAAAGATCGCACCACGGCTCAGCGGTAGCATGGATTTTTCACCGAAGAGTATTGTATTCTTCCTGACGTAGCAGGAGTTGTGATAGCTATCGATTCGCTATTAAAGTCTATAGCCGAGACTGAAGATGGTGTCGTTTGTGGAGCGCGCGCACTGGTCGTTGAATGACACGCCACCGCTTCGAATCTTAGCTGGAGCGGCTGTTCTTCCCCCGGCAGGTGCGGCATGTGTGTCGGGTACCGCCAGGGCAGGTGAAGAGCTGCTCTAAATGGTCGCTTCTGGACGATCTGGAGGCGACCGATGTGAATGTCGCCGGCGTCGCCTCACTCAACTGTAGCGCAATCGAGCAGTGGTCGCAGGAGGCACCTGTAGACGCCTATCCCGATACGCAGAGGCACCATCGACGGTATGTGAAGCTCCGGGTACAAGTGCTTTAACTGATAGGCCCGAGTACTCTGCGTCGGCTCGCCAGGCTACAGCTGCCCGCAGCTAGGCTGCAGACTTCTTACCTGCTACCAGCTACCAGCTAGCTGTCAGCGTCATTTCCTGGCCCCACACCACGCCGCACCGCTCCGCGCCGCCCGCGGCTCCAGAGCAGGTGCCCGCCCGCTGCCTGCCGATGGCTTCCGTCTATTGATTTCCGGAGCCGCCAGGCGCTCCGCTCCGGCGCTACGCTCTGATTTCCGGCCGAGACGGCTGCGGAAATGGCAGCGGTCGGGAACAGCGTCCCACCGGACGTCCGTCACTGGCGCCCCGAAAAAATTTCCCTGCGTGTTTCGCAATCGTTAAAGGAAATTTCGCTACTCATATTCCGCTCCCCCTTTCGCAGCTTGGAGCGGGGGCACGGATACGTCCGCAATACAGATTGCTGTCGAACTTTTTTTTTTCTTTCGTATACAGCAGCAACTCATTTTCCTAATTTGCAAAATATGCTTTTAGAAAAATCGCTATATGATATAATAAATGCCGGACGCTGTGGCCGAGCGGTTCTAGGCGCTTCAGTGTGGAACCGCGCTACCGCTACGGTCGCAGGTTCGCATCCTGCCTCGGGCATGGATGTGTGTGATGTCGTTAGGTTAGTTAGGTTTAAGTAGTTCTAAGTTCTAGGGACTGATGACCTCAGAAGTTAAGTCCCATAGGGGTTCAAATGGTTCAAATGGCTCTGAGCACTATGGGACTTAACTTCTAACAACTTTTGTAACAAAGATCTGAATGCTAAAATCTGAACGCTTTGGTCGATCTTAACTATCAACATTTCATATAGAAGCGCATCATTAAAATGACAAACGTTGTAAATATCAACTCTGTAACTTTATTTGTGTAAAAGATATAGTAAATTTAATTTATCAGTATTTACAGTTAAGCATCAGATCATCATTTCCTACACACAAAACACATTGAACGATGACAGCATGTCACCTTATTAAATCATTAGGTAATAGAATATTTGTTGTAAAGTTTAGTGAATAATGGTTACTTTTGTTCTTTATTTATATATGAGAAAGAACATTGGTGCAAGGCTACCGACCGTGGCATTTAAAGCTAAGAAGGAAATTGTATTGGTTTTACGTAAAAGAATTTAACGTTTATTATGTTATTATTGTTTCTGTATTTGGAACGCGAAAGTGGTCAAGCTTTGATTATTTAAATATGTCACAATGTAAAATAATGTAGAATAATCGGTAGCCAATCAGATGGATGGCTTCAGGAAAGGGATCTGCCCTGGTCAGTTGAGCGAGGATATTCGGCACGCGGGAAACGCGGCCCGGGACGGGCAGAGAACAGTGCAGGAGGAGACGCGAAAGCGGACGGTCGGTCTTTATGTAGCTAGGAAGTGAAACAAACGACTTAGAAAATTTCGCTTTGTGCGGTATCGCGGGACACAGTCTCTGAAAGGTGAGCAGCCGCGCGCCTGGTGTGAACCCCTAACTTTTCGTGTAGTTAAGGAGGAGGAGTATTGGACTTGGGTTCGCGATGAGATTGTGAATGATCGAACTGTATCAAATAGATATGTGCTCGAGTGTAACAGTAACTCTAAATACGACCACTTTCGTTATTAGTTTGCTTTCTGAATAAACATTTTTTTATCCAAATCGCAACTGTGTGGCCTGCATCATTTATGGGTCGTTAATTTAGTTCCTGATATTATTATTAATGTTGTTATAAGTTATATTAACTTTGTATTTCGCAAACTTGCCATCAGTCCCACAATTTAACCAAAGGGTCACAAGGGTTCAATTTAGGACGTGTAATGCGACACGTGCGGTCACCCCCTAGACGAGTTTGAGCCAAGACATTTCGACGAAGAGTAACCGCATGTTACTTTGGGATGTTAGGCCGTATCGCTAATCCCTCGCCCAATGCGAACACCCCACCGACTGAAAAAAAAGTGCAGATGGTTTCTGGACACAAGAAGAACAAAAGAACGGTTAAACCAAATTAGAGAGAAATATCCTTAAACTGATTTTCTACATTCTCCCTGAACTTTTTCTGAGTTCGAATATAATATCACACACACAAATGTCATACTAAATAATGTAAATCCACCCGATAATTGAGGTTCAAACCTTTGAAACGCGTCGTGGAAATAAATAAAACGGTGACTGGTAACAGTAAACTTGTTGTTTCATTTAATAATAAATTTCCTTGAGACGTAAAAGCCTGAATCCACAGATCAGCACAGATTTAGAAACCATCCCTGGCGCTACACACACTTGCCCTCTTCTCATGCGATATCCAGCGAACAGTGGACGAAGAGGAGCAGGCACATTCAATATTCAGAGATATCTGGAAAATGTTTGACACATTGCTCCGCTGCAGGCTGTAAACGATGATCCGGGAATATGCACAAATTTTCGAAATATGTGAGTGGTTCGAAGCCTTCTTACGAAATAGTAACCAGCTCGTTGTTCTGGACGGTTAGTGCTCATCAAAGACAACGGTATCCTGAGGAGTACTCCAGGGAACTGTGACAGGATGGCTCTTATCCACTCTATTCCGAAATGATCTAACGGAGAGTGTGAGCAGCAATCTGCGGCCTGTTTGCTGATGACGCTGTGGGGTAAGGGACTGTGTAGTCCCTGAGTGACTGTATCAGCATGCAGGATAACTTGCACAAAATTTCTAGTTTGTGTCATGAATTGTAGCTTGTTCTAAATCTGTAGCAAAAACGATCGCATAATGTTCGAATACAGCACTGGTACTGTGCTGCTTGATACAGTTAACTCGATTAAATACCTCCATATAACGGTGCAAAGCGATATGAAGTGAAATGAGCACGTAAGATCGTTAACAAGGTAGGGAAATGGTCAACTTCACTTTATTTGGGAGAATTGTAGGATTCAGGAAGCCAAGCAGAGGGGACCCGCGAGATTTGTTACCGGTAGGTTCGACCAGCACGCGGGTATTACCGGGAAGCATCGTGAAATCAACTGGGAATCGCTGGAGACAAGATTTGTTTTTGGCGAAATAATGCTGAGAAAGCTTAGAGAAGCGGCGTTTGAAGCTGAGTGCCGTAGAAATATTCTATTGCCGCCAACGTGCATTTCGCGGAAGGCAAGAGAAATTAGGACTCAGACCGAGACATATAGATAGCCGCTTCTCCCTCCCTCTGTTTGAGAGAAATAACTGGTAGTGTACAAGATACGCTCCACCATGTTTCATACTGCGGTTTGCGGAGGGGGTATGTAGATGTAAATATAATGACCGCCATAGTCGTAAAAATGTTCACCCACGTTCTGCAGTATATTTGTTCATAAAGTTGTCATACGGTAACACTATTAACGAATGGTATTAATACGGCCGGTTGGTCGTGGAACTAACAGTGTGAAGCAGCAACCATAAGTGCATTAAAATGTGATCAATTAAACTGGACAGGAGTCCAGAAAAAATGAGGTGAACCGGTTGAATGCAGAACTTTTACACTGCGACCACTTTCTCAGTTCTCAACCCAATTCAAGAATTATCTAGAATTCATTTCAGATTGTTGTACAAATCGCAACAAATTCTACAGCTCACTTGAAATATTATTGAACCAGAAACAGTTAAATAAGTGAGTATTGGGCCGTATATTTTTAATCCAACATCTGTGGAAGAGCGACTGACAGATCTTCTCACTCTAAGGTAATATTTCGTCAGATTTTATCCACAAACACTTCAAGTATTACACCTTCCATAACTTGATTTTCGTATCGTTTCTTTAGCGAATTTTTACCGAGTAAAGTTGATGTTAGGTGAAACAGACTAATTAACTCTCAAATATTCTTGTACCTAGAAGCATCCAGAAAAAAGTGGTTTTGGTTGTCTTTAAAACAGACCTAACATAAATTTCCGTAAAAAACAAAACGTTTGAAATAAGTGCCTGTTTAAAATCGTCACTTGTACTGATGAATTCTTCTCGGGTTATAAGCCGAGTGGTTTGCCACCACTCGGCTGATAACCCGAGAAGAATTCATCATTGGAATACCCCAAGAAAGACTGCAGTGGCATATCGTCATTTGTAGATCTAATTTTTGAAGTTATTTCTTTTTAATTTGTTCAGAATTGATTGAGGCCTGACGTTTCGGAATGAGCCATATGGAGGCGTGGATCTTAATTGCCCTTCCCCCCCCCCCTCTGCCCCCCCTCCCGCACACCCATTCCCCCACCCCCACTCTCGGAGCACACACGTAATCTTACATTTCATTCACCTAGCTCGAACTGGAAAACTTTAAGCTATAAATACAGAACCGGAAGAAGTGTGTTCTGGAATATATGTACTATGTTTCCACTTTAGTTTTATTTACGGCAACAAATTAGCAAGATCATATACTGACAGTTTACAAAAATTCGGATTTTCGACGTGCGGAAAGTTGTTTGTTATTAAACTAATGCGAACACTGTTTGCCAGCAAAATCTTACGAGTGCTTCAAATTTTCATCGACTCCAAAGCGCAACTCTGCTAGAATTTTCTGAAACGACTTAATTTTAGCTAAACGTAACTGCAATATTCAGCTCGCGCGTCAGGATCTAAGCGGTCGCTCGTATTATTTCATTATGAGGAACATATTTCTAGGTTTATGAATAACCTGTTATTAGCTGTTCGGTGTCACACAACAAATAACAGTAACGAAAATAAAACAACTCCAGCAACAGTAAAAAAGAAAACAAATGAAGTCGCAGAGTCCAACAGTTGTCACACAACAGCAAGTCGCCTGAAACAAGCATAGTTAAAGAAGCAAGTGTTCTAGTGGAGGGGCTGAAGGACTGCCAAGAGATGATGTTTACTGTATCTCGTTGAACTGGCAGAATGTGTGCCTTGTATCCTGACAGTCTCACCCCGCCATTTCGGCTGCATCTGTCAATCATAAATTAATTTTGAACAGACTTTTATAATCTCGCGTTATTACTTTCTGCTTATGGTGATTTCATTGTTAGGACACTGAGAAAATGAAGGGAGTCTAAAAAAGAGATTCTTTGCAACACACTCATGGGATTCACCCTATAATGTTGTTGTTGTGGTCTTCAGTCCTGAGACTGGTTTGATGCAGCTCTCCATGCTATTCTATCCTGTGCAAGCTTCTTCATCTCCCAGTACCTACTGCAACCTACATCCTTCTGAATCTGCTTAGTGTATTCATCTCTTGGTCTCCCCCTACGATTTTTACCCTCCACGCTGCCCTCCAATACTAAATTGGTGATCCCTTGATGCCTCAGAATATGTCCTACCAACCAATCCCTTCTTCTGGTCAAGTTGTGCCACAAACTCCTTTTCTCCCCAATCCTTTTCAGTACCTCCTCATTAGTTATGTGATCTACCCATCTAATCTTCAGCATTCTTCTGTAGCACCACATTTCGAAAGCTTCTATTCTCTTCTTGTCCAAACTATTTACCGTCCATGTTTCACTTCCATACATAGCTACACTCCATACAAATACTTTCAGAAATGACTTCCTGACACTTAAATCTATACTCGATGTTAACAAATTTCTCTTCTTCAGAAACGCTTTCCTTGCCATTGCCAGTCTACATTTTATATCCTCTCTACTTCGACCATCATCAGTTATTTTGCTCCCCAAATAGCAAAACTCCTTTACTACTTTAAGTGTCTCATTTCCTAATCTAATTCCCTCAGCATCACCCGATTTAATTCGACTACAATCCATTATCCTCGTTTTGCTTTTGTTGATGTTCATCTTATATCCTCCCTTCAAGACACCATCCATTCCGTTCAACTGCTCTTCCAAGTCCTTTGCTGTCTCCGACAGAATTACAATGTCATCGGCGAACCTCAAAGTTTTTATTTCTTCTCCATGGATTTTAATACCTACTCCGAATTTATCTTTTGTTTCCTTTACTGCTTGCTCAATATACAGATTGAATAACATCGGGGAGAGGCTACAACCCTGTCTTACTCCCTTCCCAACCACTGCTTCCCTTTCATGTCCCTCGACTCTTATATCTGCCATCTGGTTTCTATACAAATTATAAATAGCCTTTCGCTCCCTGTATTTTACCCCTGCTACCTTTAGAATTTGAAAGAGAGTATTCCATTCAACATTGTCAAAAGCCTTCTCTAAGTATACAAATGCTAGAAACGTAGGTTTGCCTTTCCTTAATCTTTCTTGTAAGATAAGTCGTAAGGTCAGTATTGCCTCACGTGTTCCAGTATTTCTACGGAATCCAAACTGATCTTCCCCGAGGTCGGCTTCCACTAGCTTTTCCATTCGTCTGTAAAGAATTCGTGTTAGTATTTTGCAGCTGTGGCTTATTAAACTGATTGTTCGGTAATTCTCACATCTGTCAACACCTGCTTTCTTTGGGATTGGAATTATTATATTCTTCTTGAAGTCTGAGGGTATTTCGCCTGTTTCATACATCTTGCTCACCAGATGGTAGAGTTTTGTCAGGACTGGCTCTCCCAAGGCCGTCCGTAGTTCCAATGGAATGTTGTCTACTCCGGGGGCCTTGTTTCGACTCAGGTCTTTCAGTGCTCTGTCAAACTCTTCACGCAGTATCGCATCTCCCATTTCATCTTCCTCTACATCCTCTTCCATTTCCATAATATTGTCCTCAAGTACATCGCCCTTGTATAGACCCTCTATATACTCCTTCCACCTTTCTGCTTTCCCTTCTTTGCTTAGGACTGGGTTTCCATCTGAGCTCTTGATGTTCATGCAAGTGGTTCTCTTTTCTCCAAAGGTCTCTTTAATTTTCCTGTAGGCAGTATCTATCTTACCCCTAGTGAGATAAGCCTCTACATCCTTACATTTGTCCTCTAGCCATCCCTGCTTAGCCATTTTGCACTTCCTGTCGATCTCATTTTTGAGACGTTTGTATTCCTTTTTGCCTGCTTCATTTACTGCATTTTTATATTTTCTCCTTTCATCAATTAAATTCAATATTTCTTCTGTTACCCAAGGATTTCTACTATCCCTCGTCTTTTTACCTACTTGATCCTCTGCTGCCTTCACTACTTCATCCCTCAAAGCTACCCATTCTTCTTCTACTGTATTTCTTTCCCCCATTCCTGTCAATTGTTCCCTTATGCTCTCCCTGAAACTCTGTACAACCTCTGGTTCTTTCAGTTTATCCAGGTCCCATCTCCTTAAATTCCCACATTTTTGCAGTTTCTTCAGTTTTAATCTACAGGTCATAACCAATAGATTGTGATCAGAGTCCACATCTGCCCCTGGAAATGTCTTACAATTTAAAACCTGGTTCCTAAATCTCTGTCTTACCATTATATAATCTATCTGATACCTTTTAGTATCTCCTGGGTTCTTCCATGTATACAATCTTCTATCATGATTCTTAAACCGAGTGTTAGCTATGATTAAGTTGTGCTCTGTGCAAAATTCTACCAGGCGGCTTCCTCTTTCATTTCTTAGCCCCAATCCATATTCACCTACTACGTTTTCTTCTCTCCCTTTTCCTACACTCGAATTCCAGTCACCCATGACTATTAAATTTTCGTCTCCCTTCACTATCCGAATAATTTCTTTTATTTCATCATACATTTCTTCAATTTCTTCGTCATCTGCAGAGCTAGTCGGCATATAAACTTGTACTACTGTAGTAGGTGTGGGCTTCGTATCTATCTTGGCCACAATAATGCGTTCACTATGCTGTTTGTAGTAGCTTACCCGCGTTCCCATTTTCCTATTCATTATTAAACCTACTCCTGCATTACCCCTATTTGACTTTGTGTTTATAACCCTGTAGTCACCTGACCAGAAGTCTTGTTCCTCCTGCCACCGAACTTCACTAAATCCTACTATATCTAACTTTAACCTATCCATTTCCCTTTTCAAATTTTCTAACCTACCTGCCTGATTAAGGGATCTGACATTCCACGCTCCGATCCGTAGAACGCCAGTTTTCTTTCTTCTGATAACGACATCCTCTTGGGGACTATTTTACCTCCGGAATATTTTACCCAAGAGGACGCCATCATCATTTAATCATACAGTAAAGCTGCATGCCCTCGGGAAAAATTACGGCTGTAGTTTCCCCTTGCTTTCAGCCGTTCGCAGTACCAGCACAACAAGGCCGTTTTGGTTATTGTTACAAGGCCAGATCAGTCAATCATCCAGACTGTTGCCCTTGCAACTACTGAAAAGGCTGCTGCCCCTCTTCAGGAACCACACGTTTGTCTGGCCTCTCAACAGATACCCCTCTGTTGTGGTTGTACCTACGGTACGGCTATCTGTATCGCTGAGGCACGCAAACCTCCCCACCAACGGCAAGGTCCATGGTTCATGGGGGGGCACCCTATAATACACTCCTGGAAATTGAAATAAGAACACCGTGAATTCATTGTCCCAGGAAGGGGAAACTTTATTGACACATTCCTGGGGTCAGATACATCACATGATCACACTGACAGAACCACAGGCACATAGACACAGGGAACAGAGCAAGCACAATGTCGACACTAGTACAGTGTATATCCACCTTTCGCAGCAATGCAGGCTGCTATTCTCCCATGGAGACGATCGTAGAGATGCTGGATGTAGTCCTGTGGAACGGCTTGCCATGCCATTTCCACCTGGTGCCTCAGTTGGACCAGCGTTCATGTTGGACGTGCAGACCGCGTGAGACGACGCTTCATCCAGTCCCAAACATGCTCAATGGGGGACAGATCCGGAGATCTTGCTGGCCAGGGTAGTTGACTTACACCTTCTAGAGCACGTTGGGTGGCACGGGATACATGTGGACGTGCATTGTCCTGTTGGAACAGCAAGTTCCCTTGCCGGTCTAGGAATGGTAGAACGATGGGTTCGATGACGGTTTGGATGTACCGTGCACTATTCAGTGTCCCCTCGACGATCACCAGTGGTGTACGGCCAGTGTAGGAGATCGCTCCCCACACCATGATGCCGGGTGTTGGCCCTGTGTGCCTCGGTCGTATGCAGTCCTGATTGTGGCGCTCACCTGCACGGCGCCAAACATGCATACGACCATCATTGGCACCAAGGCAGAAGCGACTCTCATCGCTGAAGACGACACGTCTACATTCGTCCCTCCATTCACGCCTGTCGCGACACCACTGGAGGCGGGCTGCACGATGTTGGGGCGTGAGCGGAAGACGGCCTAACGGTGTGCGGGACCGTAGCCCAGCTTCATGGAGACGGTTGCGAATGGTCCTCGCCGATACCCCAGGAGCAACAGTGTCCCTAATTTGCTGGGAAGTGGCGGTGCGGTCCCCTACGGCACTGCGTAGGATCCTACGGTCTTGGCGCGCATCCGTGCGTCGCTGCGGTCCGGTCCCAGGTCGACGGGCACGTGCACCTTCCGCCGACCACTGGCGACAACATCGATGTACTGTGGAGACCTCACGCCCCACGTGTTGAGCAATTCGGCGGTACGTCCACCCGGCCTCCCGCATGTCCACTATACGCCCTCGCTCAAAGTCCGTCAACTGCACATACGGTTCACGTCCATGCTGTCGCGGCATGCTACCAGTGTTAAAGACTGCGATGGAGCTCCGTATGCCATGGCAAACTGGCTGACACTGACGGCGGAGGTGCACAAATGCTGCGCAGCTAGCGCCATTCGACGGCCAACACCGCGGTTCCTGGTGTGTCCGCTGTGCTGTGCGTGTGATCATTGCTTGTACAGCCCTCTCGCAGTGTCCGGAGCAAGTATGGTGGGTCTGACACACCGGTGTCAATATGTTCTTTTTTCCATTTCCAGGAGTGTATTTACCTAGAGGTTGGATCCATAATAGATGAGACTAGCAGCAAATATTCAATGGATACAAAGAAGGGCAGCACAAATAGTTCCAGATTTGTTCGATACATGGTAGAGTGTGATTGGCACGGGAAAAAAACCTATGTTGTGGTGCAATGGGTTGTATCCTCTACTACGCATTTCAAGGACGTTTGCAGAATGTGAAACTAAATGCATACTTAGATGTAATGTGCCAGAGAAATGACGGAAACGAGGACGTCCCTCCCAACAATGGCACTGTTGGGGTGAGCAGCGATACTGCAAGCTAAATACGCCGAAAAGACTCAGTGAGTCAATTTCTTCATCGACGGGCCATACGGGCGAAATGTGAGCAGCGAGATTCCAACATAAACATATCGATAATATAATAATGTGCCATCCACTGTCACTGTAAAGCGAGCTATGGAATATACCTTATGTGGACGTAGATGTAGATAAGTATTCGTAAACTGAATATAGATTGTAATGAACAAGTGCCTGCTGCTCCAGCGTCGACAGTGCTACTTTGGAAAGCAATACACCGTCGTCTGCGATGTTTCCGTTGTCAAATTTACCTGTTATGGCAGGTAGCCCAAGATGGAACCTCACCCATTAAAGAAATTTGCAAACTTCCGGCAACAAGTCGTGGAGCAGGATGTAGTACCCGGAAAGTCGAACGGAGATACAAGGAAGTGTCTCGCAATGGTCCATATGCTAACTGGATGGTACACGCTGTGGTGAATAAAAAAGGTGTAAGAGCATTGCATTGGCGGAGCTCCCGTTTGTACTTCGGTGATTCATGTGAAAAGGTTTTCGAGGTGATTATGATTGCACGACGGATTTAACATACTTCGAACGAGCATCGCAAGATAGTTCGAGCTAGATGCATGGGACATTTCATTTTCGAAATCGTTAGCGTTTCAGTATTCCGACATCCACAGTGTCAAGAGTTTGCGGAGAATACCAAATTTCAGACATTAGCTCTTACCATGGACAATATGGTTGCTGACGGCCCTCATTTAACGACTGAGAGCAGCGTCGTTTGCGTAGAGTTGTCAGTGCTAACATACAAGCAACACTGCGTGAAATAACTTCAGAAATACATTGTGGGACGTACTGCAAACGTTTCTGTTGGGACAGTGCAGCGAAATCTGGCGTTAATGGGCTATGACAGCTGAAGATCAATGCGAGTGTCTTTGCTAACAGCACGACATCTCCTGCAGCACCTCTCCTGGACTCGTGACCATATCGGTTGACCATAGACGACTGGAAAACCGTGGTCTGGTCAGATGAGCCAGATTTCACTTGGTAAGACGTGTTGGTAAGGTTAGAGTGTGGCAAAGACCCCACGAAGTAATGGACATAGGTTGTCAACGAGGCACTGTGCAAGGTATGGCTCCATAAGTCTGTGGGCTGTCTTTGCATGGAATGGACTTGCTCCTCTGGTCCAACTGAATCTATCATTGACTAGAAATTGTCATGTTCAGTTACGTGGAGACCATTTACAGCTATTCATGAACTTATTGTTCCCAAAAAAATGATGGATTTTTTGTAGATGACAGTGTACCGTGACACCAGGCCACAGTTGTTCGCGATTGGTTTTAAGAACATGTTGGATAATTCGAGCGAATGATTTGTCCGCCCACATCGCCAGACATGAATACCATTGAACATATATGACAGATAATAGAGGAGTCAGTTCGTGCACATAATCCTGCACCGGCAACACTTCAGCATTTGTGGACGGATATCGATGGCTCAGTAATTCCGACGTGGACTTCTGGTTGAGTCCATTCCAAATCGAGGTGCGGCACTGCGCCAGGAAAAAGGAAGTCGACATGAATTGGAGGTATCTCATGACTTCTGTCTTGTCATTGTACATCGCCGTAGGTAGAAACATACGAGAAACTGGGTTGTCCAAGCCAAAGAACAAAATTTTCGACACAGAATTGTTTAAACTGCAGAAGGCGAGGAGATAGTATTGGATGATGTGAATGACCTTAATCAAGAAGCAACCGCTAATTATTCTGTGAAATGTACGCTTCAAAGTATGGAGCATACTGTCGGAGCAGCAGTCACGTATCTACTATAAATAAGTATACAACCATTGGAACCAAATGATTTCAAGAGCGCTATTGTGTCAATGGGGTATAATGTAATGCATGCACTGAGTGTGGCGATGGTAAGTTGTAAAAGTTGCTGGGAGTGCTAATGATGCGGTTCTGAATCGAAGTAGGTAGAAAAGGAATCTATGGCACTACAAGAAGACATCAGTTGATGAGATATACCGTTAGGCATCAATTAATCTCAATAGAAATTGAAGACGGAGAACCATGCTTGTACATGATAATACAGGATAGACTAGCCTGGACAGCTATGTCAAGCAGTCATGGACTGTGCGGTTGGTCCAGGCGGAGGTTCGAGTCCTCCCTCGGTCATGGGTGTGTGTGTGTGTCCTTAGGATAATTTAGCCAAAGTAGTGTGTAAGCTTAGGGACTGATGACCTTAGCAGTTAAGACCCATAAGATTTCACACACACAAAGAAAGAAGAAGCTATGTCAAACAAGTATTCGAACCGGACACTATAACAACAGCAACACAGGTCATTATCTGGCTGACGAGTTTTCCTGGTTGAGACTATTTAGGCTGGGTGACTTATCAGTGGAGAATTATA
Organism: Schistocerca cancellata; assembly: GCF_023864275.1. Classification (NCBI taxonomy): domain Eukaryota; kingdom Metazoa; phylum Arthropoda; class Insecta; order Orthoptera; family Acrididae; genus Schistocerca; species Schistocerca cancellata. The sequence goes on along the minus strand of NC_064631.1, from coordinate 466,164,280 downwards.
TGATGATACAAAGGAATAAATATGACAGTTAAAGTTCCATCGAAGACGATATCAGTGCAGAACAGAGGACAAACTCGAATGGGGTAAGAATAGGGAAGGAAACAGACCGTCTCCCTTATCAAGGAGTGAGCCCAGCATTTGCTTATCAAGGAAACCGTGGAAGACCCAGATCTGATTGGCCGTGCAGGCACTCGATGGTTGTCATTGCGAGTTCGAATTGCTGTGAAAGTATTTATCGTGTCGTATACGTGTTGTTGGTGACGATAGAAAGGAGGAAAATGAGCCTGCTAACCTCGAGTGTAAGGAAGGAGATGCAGATCCTGATATTCTCAGCTGACGGACGAATCAGAGTCAACTGAGACAGTATCCCACTCCGTGAGCGAATACGATTGCAGCAAAATACTGATTATTAATATTTGTTCTGTCACCAGAGTACCTGCGTTGGTGAGCAAAATTATTGTAATGAACAGCGCTACAGAGAGATTTTGTGTTAGATCTTTGGAAGCTAGTTTGTTCTTTCAAATAAGAGAAGTAATATTTCACTTTGCAGCGAAATTTGTTATGTTTTGAAAATTCGTATCAGATAATACTGCTGTCCTTTGTAAAAATGAGATAGAATTACAAGACACATTGAGTGATATGGACAGTCTATTAGGCACAGAGTACGGGCTGAAAGTAAACGAAAGAAATACGAAAGTAGCAGCAAATATGAGATTAGCTAAAAACTAAACGTCAGAAATGAACATCATGAAGCAGACAAAGTGAAGAAATTCTGCGACCTTGGAAGCAAAATTACGATTGGCGAAAGAAGCAAAGTGAGCATTAGAATCAGACTGGCATAGTGGGTGAGAGCATCCCTTCGATAAAAAAAAGTTACTAATATCAGATACTGACAACTAATTGAGAGAAAGAGTTCTGAGCATGTACCTCGGGAGTATAGCATAATATGGGAGTAGATCATAGGCAGCGGGACACCGGAAGAAAAGGAATGAAAGTTCTGAGATAGGGTGTTAAAAAAGAATCCTGAAAGTGGAATGATGAGAAATGAGGAGGTTCTAGATAGAATCGCCGAGAAGAGGAATACAAAGAAAATATAAGAAGAAGAGATGTCATGCTACGGCATGAAGAAAGAAATTCACGAGTAGCAGATGGAGTCGTAAAGGCCAAAGACAGAGATCGTAATGCATACAATAAATAATTTAGGACGTTGGTTGCAAGTGCTCCCCTGGAATGAAGAACAAGGTACAAAAGAGTAATGTGTGGCAGGTCGTATCAAACCAGCCGGAAGACGTAGGGAGGAAAAGTACCAGAGTCCTTACTTAGTGGTTTCCTCTGACCAAAAGATTAATGACATAAAGGCTTCCGGTCAAAGAAACCAAACTATGTCAGTACTCAATGTGGTACAAATCTTTTTTTAAACAAACAGTTTTCTTCTGAGGATGCCGCAACTATACAAGCCCATTTTGTAAAATGAAGGAATGGCACAACTGTTGCTGAATCAACAAGCTGTTTTTTCTATACACGACCGGTTTCGGAACGCTTAACGTCCATCTTCTGGTGTAAAAATAAAATAGCTTAATTGTTTGAGGTCATGCGCGCCCCAAAGTTGTCATGGAACAAAAGTTCTGTACAAAAAGAGAGGAACACAAATTCCACGAAAACCTTTCTCCCGTGTCACCCGACCGGGAACACTGAAAGAAAAACTACATATGTTTTCCTGTAGGTGTTCCCGGTCGGGCGGCTTGGGTGTATGTTTTTTCTTTTCATGGAATTCATGCCCCAACATCTTTTTACTCTTTTGACACAGAACTTTTGTTCCAAGACAACATGGGGACGAGGATAGTCACACATAGCTTTGTGATTTTATTTTTTACAAAATGATGGTACTTTTAGCGTTCCGAAACAGGTAGTCTATGCAGTAAAACAATGTTGGTTCGACAACTGCTGTGAGGGTTTTTCATTTCACAAAATGGACTTTTTTGAACAGTTGATACGTGACTGGCTTTAGGTAACACACATCAGTCAAAAGGTTGGTTTTGGTCCGAACAGTAAGCAATGGAATGTGCGTTAAGTACCCGACGAAGGCAACTAGCTGAGCTGTCGACGATCGTGTGAAGAGGAATCAGCCCAAAACATTTTAGACCATAACTGTTGACGAGGTACACATGTTGTTAACACATTTTTTCAAAGAGACACGCATTTTGACAGCTTTTTATTACCATGAGTGTTGTCTCTTGAAATTCTTCATGTACACTTTGAGGAGAATATTTATGTCTATAGCATTAGAACAAGAGAATTACCTTTAGGACTTATGCTACGTCTGCCAGTGCCTCAGTAAGATTTCCAGTATGCAGCTACAAAAATATCTGACCAACTCCCCAAACAACGTGTAATATCTGACAAGAAATAACGTAAATTTTAAATCTGCACTAAAATGATTTCTTCTGAACGGAAGCTTGTTATTTATAGAGAAATGTTTGGTTAAAAACTAGCAGCACGTGCAGCTAAAAATTATAAAATTTAAGTTTATCACGGGAGCAGTACTACCTTTCTATTCATTCTTGAAACTTCCTGGCAGATTAAAACTGTGTGCCCGACCGAGACTCGGACTCGGGACCTTTGCCTTTCGCGGGCAAGTGCTCTACCATCTGAGCTACCGAAGCATGACTCACGTCCGGTACTCACAGCTTTACTTCTGCCAGTATCTCGTCTCCTACCTTCCAAACTTTACAGAAGCTCTCCTGCGAACCTTGCAGAACTAGCACTCCTGAAAGAAAGGATAGTGTGGAGACATGGCTTAGCCACAGCCTGGGGGATGTTTCCAGAATGCCCGCGAAAGGCAAAGGTCCCGAGCTCGAGTCTCGGTCGGGCACACAGTTTTAATGTGCCGGGAAGTTTCATATCAGCCCACACTCCGCTGCAGAGTGAAAATCTCATTCTATTCATTCTTATTAATTAAGGTATTTAGTAACCCACAAATGACCAGGATATATCCACCCAAACATTTCACTTAGCCTATATGTAGTTTATAAAGTGACACGTTCCACATGATTTCAGTAAAAATCGTACTGATCTACATAACAAGTAACTAACTCACGTATTACAACAGCAGCATAACTATGATAAAAGAGTCGATCTTTTGATTTATCGATTGAAAATAGGAAGTGAAACAACGCTGGTATCCTCAGGTTTCTGCCATCTTGTTTGTCAGATGCCGCAATGCAGTAAAATTAATATCCCGCCGGGCATACAGATTGGGTCTGTCCCCCCGGGATCTGGTCGCGTAGTACTGGTCACGTCAGCTACCATCGACGCTGATGGCGCACGAGCACAGCCAGGTCTGTTTCCACGGCAATAAATAGTGGCCGGCTCTCAGGCTGGCGTGATCCGCGCCGCCTGTTCCCGCCTCTTTCAAGTTCCCCGAAGCGCCGCCTCCACTCCAGGCTCTCGGAAAAATATACAGCCGACTGCCTTCCAGGGAAGAAAAGGGCGTTGCCGCGAGTACAGACACGAGCACCAGCGGCAGCAAGTTGCGACGCGGCGTGGCGATCCTCGCCTTCGGTGACTCTTCACGTCTCGCAGCAGGAGTCGGCGCACCCTTACACCCTTACCTATGGGCAGTGTAGGAGTTGAATTAAGCGACGTATTGTTTCTTTGACTGACTAGGAAATGTTTATCTATTGATCCTGACTACTGCTCTGCACAGCTACACTAACAAAATAAGAAAAGGACAAAGGCTCCTGGTACGCTGTTCAATGGGCAGAGTGAATTCAATCATTACTTTTACTCTGACACTTTTCAACGCTTGCTGGCAAGGGGTCGACAGACAAAGCATATACACATGGCAGGCAGACGCTAGCGTCTGTCGGCCGCAGACTACACGGAAGTGAAAGGCTTGAGTGGCACGCCTTGAAGGACAACTGTCCTCCCAGGCACCACAAGACGGTTTCCGGTTACAGATGGACGAAAATACATAAAAAGAAAATTTCGGACCATAGAACATGTTTCAGCTCGTGTTCCTATTATTTTAATAAGAACTAGTTACACTGCTAAAGAACATTTGTGATTCCCTGTACGACAATAAAAATAGCAACAGTCGATTTTGTAAAAATAGAGAAAAAGTCCTGAAAGCAAATTAGACGTTAATAGTCTCAGTTATGTCAGCATCATATGCACACAGACACACCCACACACCCACACACCCACCCCCCCACCATCCCACACACACACACACACACACACACACACACACACACACACACACAATGCACTGCATAATTACACGTATTTTGAATCGTGATGGTCGGAAAAAATTTTATCAATATTAATTCTTCGTCGTTGAGATATGGTGTTATAAACTACTCCTTCCTAATCAGCCTACTAGATTGCGAAATAAGTGACGTGATCGGATAAGCCTAACGAAATTGTACAGTGATTAACGACATCGTTATCGAAGGACAATAACACTGGTTAGTTGGAGGAAAGTGTGGAACAGACTCTTCTGAAGGAAAAATCTATTCTAAATTTAAGATAAATACTGATGACAATTCTCATATTTTTGGAATATAATACAATCGCCCACGAACCGCACAGGGGAGAAAATGGGCACCACGTAATATTTACTACAAAAAATCACGTAATGTTTACTACAAAAATCACTGATAACACAAAGAAAACACTGATTAACTAAGAATGGGATAATTGAACGCCCGCTAGGACAATGACTCTCCAGAATCTTGAGGAAGGTAGTGGCAAAGAAATTTGAGCAAATAATCACTGGCGTGCAAATAGAAGGTTGTCACGCTTTTCCACAGCACAACAGTTCACGAGAAAATACATGAATCAGAAAGGACTCAGTTTGCAGCTACTAACTCTGAAAAACTATACTTTGGAAGAGACGTTAAAACAAATTACTGGTTTACATAAATGACTGGCTTAACTTAAACTCTGTAATGTAAAAAAATTACTCAGTGTAACGTAATGCAAAATTTAGAAAAAAGCAAGCAACTTACTTTTGATTATTGAAAGACTGAACTGACTTTTCTTTAAGCAAAGGAGGAATTAGCTTTTCTTTTAAAAGAACAACAATAAAACACATACCAAGCCAGTAGAAGTTACTCGATCTAAATACAGAATAAATGAAATTGCGCACTCTTAATCTGTGCTGTATCTTCAGTTATTAGTTTTGCCAATGGAATTTAACTTTAAGTAGCCTCCGTTATGCAATACAAAAACGATCAGTTACTGTGAAAGAGAATTGAGACTGGAACTGGACTTAAGAAAAACAGATAATTGGCAGTAAAATGTTAATCGCTTTCCATATTCTTACGACATTCGGTGAGTGCATGGTAAGGAAACGTAATAATGTCTGAGGACAACGACAATATAGGTGCCCTACAAGTTATAGCTATTGCAAGGTATTCAAACTTTGTGAAAGAAATCAAGTGGGTAAAGCCTCTACATTATAATATTTGTCACTTGACAGTATTAAGATGTTATAGCTGTGCGGACGACGAATAACGTAGCCGATGACTGAGCTGAGCTGCCGTTGTTGCTGCTGCTGCTGTTCGATAACCACGGATAAGTATAGGACGGGCGATAGAACTGCAGCTTCCTCCACCTGTCCACACCTACCGTGCTCTCAATACTTGTGGGTTAATGAACCAGGCGCGTCTGCACTGGGGCGAGCATAGCTGCACACCGCGTCGGCGGGAGCGCCCAACAAACACTTCCGCTCTCTTTCACAACTCAGGCTGCTCTGCTTCATCTCTGGTCGCAACGCGGCGGAGACTCTCCATACGCAAAAGTAAACAACGGCACAGCTACTACCATTTTGTCGTTGCTATCGATGCATTTCAATAACATTCCCTTGGTTATTACCCAGAAATTTACAATATTTTCATTATAATTGTAATCAGCTACATATAGTCAGAAATAAATACACTAGTACATCGACTACGTATTAAATACAGTTTCTGTAATAGAACTTACAGCTTCAGAATCAAAAGTACAGTGCAAGTTATCAACTAGCATTAAACGGCCAAAATTTTGGATGGTGCAGGTGGTATGTTATCTGCATTTTCGGTGTTACAGTGTATTTCTCATGATTGCCAGACACCGTTACATTAATCCATCAGTCAGACAGGGATATCACAGTTGCTAATTATCTTGGTTCAAATGGCTCTGAGCACTATGAGACTTAACTTCTGAGGTCATCAGCCCCCTAGAACTTAGAACTACTTAAACCTAACTAATCTAAGGACAACACATACATCCATGCCCGAGGCAGGATTCGAACCTGCGGCCGTAGTGGTCGCGCGGTTCCTGACTGTAGCGCCTAGAACCGCTCGGCCACTCAGGTCGGCGCTTAAGTTTCGAATAAACTTTTTACAACAGTGTAGATCAGTGGTTTCAGTATAGTAAACGATTTTAGTAGAAAAAATGGTTAGGTTTACTTCCTCGATCTGGAAGGCCCCAGTTCGATTTCCGGTACCCTCTCGAATTTTTTGAGGTAAGCAGTCCTCGAAAGGTGTCTACTCAGTCTCGAGAGCCGTTACTGTCAGTAGATGCATCGTGGTGATGCCACTTCATCTTTATCCAAGAAACTACTAATCTGGACTCTCTACATCTACTTCTACATTTACATGGTTACCCTGCCATTCACACTTATCTGCCTGGCAGAGGATTCATCAAACCATTTTTATACTGCTTCTCTACCATTCCACTCTCCGCCATTCGAGAGTGGAATGGTAGAGAAGTAGTATGGAAATGATTCGATGAACCCTCTGCCAGGCACTTGTGTGGCATGTCAGAGCATTTGCTGTTTTGTGACATTGCCACGTAATTTGAAGACAATAAAACGTAACTAAGCAGTATTCCAGTCCTAATTTATCAGCAATGTACCATGGCTTAAACCTATTTCATATAATACTGATGAATTATTTTTCCTATGTGTCACATTTTCCAGATTATATCTGCTAACGTACACGACTCAGATATGACCTTAAATCCTACATTATACCTATCTTCTACGTGCCCATCCTATGCATGTTGCTCCTGTCAACCTTACTCATACTGAAGCATTTAAATTCTTATTTACAATAAAGATACAAGCCTATTCTGGCTTATTCTTAACAAATTATCGAAATTTTCGGGGTACCCAATGCTTCCCATGCGTGAGTCAAGCATTCGCTCTGTATTGTCTGACATAGTGCCCTTTCCACCTACATGCCCAAAAAACTATGATACGTGCACAGAGCGGAGTGCTCAGGTTAACTACATTGAGTTCACGTGACCGGAGTTTTCGGAGCGACTTCCTGACACTTAGCAAACCCTACAGTGGTATCTAAGACTGACATCATAGTAAAGTAGGAAGAGGTCAAAGCCAAGATTATATATGGCTCCTGCTTATATATTTTGCTGTCCCAGACGATTCTTCAACATTCTGTCTTACATCAGTCCTCATCCCTCCCCCATTTGCTGCTACAGAACCATGACGCTGGCTGCAGTCTTCTATGTGTCCTTGCTCATCTTCATCTTAAATAATCTTTCTGACACCAAATGTAATGGGAACAGTTCTTCAGATACCAAATGCATTTGGAAGAAAAGATTTTGCATGGTTGTGGGCGTGATTTTCTGCCAAATGTGGGATGGACGTGCACAGCAGAAGCATATCCTGGTAAGTACACATTAAGTTCTTTATTGCTTCTTTATTAATTTATTCAACTTGACCCCGTCAGGTAGGTTGTCTGAAGTGGCTGTGGCCAAGCATGAGGATGAAAATAAAGATGTCTTTACCTAATCCGTCTACCTTGTACGGTGATTCAACTATGTTTCCGTCAACAGGTAACATTTTGGCACTGCAGCAGAGGGCATATCAACCGCCAGTGGGGCAGGGACGCAAGCTGCTTATGCAGTGCTTTGCCAGCTCGGCACGCTGACTTGATGGCGGCAGCACGACCAACACACATGATCCAGCTTGTAACCTCCCCAAAAATTTAATAAAATAATTAATAATAATGGATAGCGATTCTAATTTTGTGTAACCCCAGAATAAAATTGGTTCTCATTTATAACCTCCCTACAGAAATTCATTCACATTTAACCTCCACACAAAATTTGTTTCCCATTTAACGTAAGCTCGAAACAGAAAAATTCCTAAACCTCGTAATAAAAAATAAACTCAGTAACCTGTTAGAATTTGGACGACAGCAGCGCTGCGTCTTGGTCCTGTAAGATCATTCTGAATAAAAAAGGAAAAATTCGTACCTCAATAAAAACGGCGAATATATCTGCTCTTATATAAAATTTTTCCGGGACAGCTCTGTGCAATGCTGGTCGATAGATTTGTCATTTATGAAAGGAAGCAACTGATTTTTCTTTTGTAACAATAGGAATGATCATGGATTGAAGAAATTAGTAAATTCTTTAAATTGAAATGAATGGGTTTTTTTAAAATTACTTTATATCACGAAGATTATTATTAGGACATTTTTTAAAAAAGATTTACATGGGACTTTACATAACATTACTAGATATGCGCGAGGCTGCTTTTTTACCTTATACAATAATACTCAGGCTTCGGCATCGCTGCACCGCGGCCGGCCCAGCCAACATGATACACCAGACCAGAGCAGACAGGCGACTCCTCGCTAGCAACAACTTACTGCTACTGCTACACAGTTCGTACTGCAGTCAACACTGCTCTTTGGTCTCCGATTCTATTATAGCTTACATATCGCAGGCAGCACATACCTCTTACATAACCCTCCACTGGGGGGGGGGGGGGGGGGGTCCAAAATTTGGCAGCGATGGTGAGTCAATTGGACTTGCCATGAGCAACAAATTTTTCTAAAATCTACTTAATTAACTAAGTTGACAGTCACAGAGTATATACATATATATAAGTGCATAACATGAAACGAAATACAGCGCACATGCACTGAGTACAGAACATATCAAGCAATGACAAAAAGTATACGCAATGAGTACAAAACATATTAACAAATGACATAAAGTGAATATGCACTGTAGTATTTTTTTTACCATTTTACTAGAACTAGGATAGGAAAGGGAAGGATTGCATCATGGTTGTAGCACATCAGGTTGCACGTAGTTGCACTGAAAGTCCATATCTTTCTACAGAAGCACAACACCAAGTGAGACAATCTGAAGTTCTCTTCCTTGAACTATTAATCAGTGTAGCCAAGACACTGAAATGTCGTATTAATATTCCATGTTATCATTTTGGTAGCACATTAGGTACACCAAACATTGTTCAATGTGGTGGAAACCATGATGTGTCAACACCACACTCATTCACCAACGTAGAATTAGTGCAGAAACCAAATATAGTGCTCCATGATCATAAGGATAGACAGGACAAACGTATATTGCAGTAATTTCTGGTAATTAGGTCAGAAGGTGAAGGACATTAAGTCTCATGCTAGTCATCATTGAGAATTACACTAGTCTATCAACCGATTTGACTAATTCTTGGAACTCATGCCTAGTTACTGAACATTTCTGTACTGTGTATGAAGTATTACAGAATAATGTTCATAAATCATCTGATTACTGTGAACATTGGCACTCATTGGCCAGTTACAAATCATTTTTATACATCATTAATGGCAAACCATTTACATAATTCATCTAGTTATAGTAATCATTGGCACTCATTCGCCAGTTACAAACCATCAGAAGTCATCATTCAAAACAGGAGCTAATGAATGGCATAGTATTAACATAATTCACCTAGTTATAGTAATCACTGGCACTCATTGGCCAATTACAAACTATCAGAAGTCGTCATTCAGAACAGGAGCTAACGGGTGTAGCATCAAGCTACTGGTATTCATATATATAATAGCATGTAGGTAACATAATACAAATTTAAAATATAAGAAAAAGTGGCATTCATTGGCCAGTTACTAAACGTATAGCAAGTATTGAATATTACAAAACATTTTTCATCATTCAAGTGACATATGACATATTTAAAATAATTATTGGCACTCTTTGGCCAGTGACTAAACATATAGCAAGTACTGAATATTACAAAACATTTTTCAACATTCAAGTGACATATGACATATTTAAAATAATTATTGGCTCTCTTTGTCCAGTGACAAACCATCAGAAGTCATCATTCAAAATGAGAGTTAATTATTGGCATAGCACTTATAGAGTATAACAAAAATATTATTTACAGAAATTATTGGCATAGCATGTATGCATTATTACAAAATATCATTCACTATTACTCAGAGCTCATCATTCAAGTGACATAGGACATAGTGAAAATGTAACATACTGTAACTATTACTCAAGGTATGTGGTTAGAAAACATCATTCAGTATTACTCAGAACTCTCTTAAACTGGTAGCATTATTTGGGACTGGTAGCACTTTTTTTGTGTGCTAGCAATGCATTGCGTTGAGATCGACAATTAATTGCTGGGGCATGAAAATATTTGCTTTTGACTTATTGCTACAAATGAGGATAGGTAACGTCATTCGTCATGAGTCACCTGTAGCAAGGTTATGAAACAAGTAGAGTATATGTGATCACATTCATGAATGACACACACGAATGGGTAAAAAAAAATGCAAGTACTACAACAGGTTTGATGACTAACTGCTTATAACACATTAATTTCATGAATAGCTTCTCCTGGAAAAAATACAAAATGGATTATTAAGCTGAACGAAGAAACGTATATTATGCTGAAAAGTAGTGAACTTCGAATTAACGGGTAATGAAATGTGTAATCAATATTTATGTACTCTAGCTGTCCTTTCCAAAACATTCAGTCATTATACCATGCGATATAAGACATACTGTCAAAACGAACTGCAACAAATACTTAAATAACTACATAGAATCTCTTAACTAACAGTAAATATATAAACTTCATCATTATTCTCATCTGCAAGGAAAAAACTTCATTATTCATATTACCATAACTTCATTACTATCATCACCTGCAAAGAAAAACTTCATTATTCATATTACCATATTCTTCATCACTATTCATCATCATTCATTGCCATCTGCAAAAAGACACTTCATTATTCATTATTCATATTACCATTTACTTCATTCAACTGTTCATAGTATAGAGTTTCTTATTTCTAGCATATTTTATCACTAAAACTAAGATGTGCAGTTCTGTCTGACAGCCTGCATCAATCGCCTCGTATTCTGAAAGAAAAAAATAGTTAAGACTGCTATCATACGATGTGTATAGTATATTCTTGTTAATGCTTGTTAATTTTGATCCATTTACTCTTCGTGACGAGGTATTGCATCTTCTTTCGTTCATTCCGAAGGTGAAATTCCCATTTCATTGTAATCCACTGTGGTTTGTTTAATTTATTTCTTTTACACGTTATTGCTTTCTGAAAATAATGAATAAGGATTAATATCTTGCATTTAAATCATATACCCATTAAAAAACTGGTTTCTAGTGATATAATTAAGCATACAGCATAGCATGACAGAAAACGTATTATGTCAAAAACATAGAGAGTGTTCAGGTGCAAAAATGTACACAGAGTATCATAATGTAGTAGCAAAAAAAATATAAAATAGTCACGATGTTGAGATATCATAAGGCAAAGTGTCAAAGTCAACTGGTGTTTGTTATATCTTAAACATTTCATAGTGCATACAGGAAAACAATCATACATACACGAAAAATGGAAAATGATCACGGTCTGATATATAACGACAAGAAAAGCGACCTGCTAACCTTACCTTGGCGGGCACTTGCCAAGAAAAAATACGATAATCATCAGTAAGTAGTCACATAAATATAATTGCATAAGTGGTCATATAAAAATCAGAAAATGGCATTACAGTGTAATAAATCATAAAGTATGTTCATTCAATAAAGGGTTTAATATTGGAGACATGGTGATTGCCTTTACTTTTTCTGGCTCTCAGAGTTTCGACGTGTACTACATTGGGGTGAGAAATGCTGCGAATTCGATATGGACCTGAGTACAGAAGCTCAAATTTACTGCATGTATTCTTTCCTGTGTTGGATAGATAGTGTGTACGTACTAATATCTTCTGTCCAATGTGAAAGTCACGGCGTGTACAAACCTGTTTTTGCAGTCTTCTCCGGCGCTCTGCCGCACGTTTGATGTTGTTCAGCACAATGTCAATTATTTCATGGTGTTGTAGTCGACGAGATGTAGGAAAGGATACTAATTCTTTAATTTTGTTAGGTGGTTCAACGTTTTTCATTATAACAGTCGGAGATAGCATAGTAGATTCATTTGGTATGGAATTAATTACATCCTGGAATGACAGTATGTGTGTATCCCAATCAATATGTTTTTTATGGCAGTATATTCTACACAGTTTACCAATTTCTTTCATTAGTCGTTCACAAGGGTTCGAAGAAGCATGGTACCTGGATATATAGATCGGAGAAATGTTTCTAGCTCGTAACATACATACCAGATCGAAACTGTGATCCATTGTCGGAAATTACTTTCAATACATGCCCTACATGAAATAAAAAATGTTTTACAAATGCATTCGAAACCGGTTTAGCAGTAGCTTTGCGTAACGGAGTGAACGTAACAAATTTCGAAGTGAGTTCAACAGCGACAAAGATGTAGCAAAAACCTCTATTAGTTGTGGGAATTGGACCCAAAATGTCTACAGCGGCCATGTGTCTCAATTTAACAGGTACAATGGGATGTAATGGAGGAATATGTGAAATCGTATCTGACTTAGCTTTCTGGCAGATTTTACATGACGTACTCGTCGAATACGTTTCTCCATGTTGGCAAAGTAACAGTTCTGTCTCACTATAAGAAAACATTTTCTGGCTCCGTAGTGTGCGTAACTTAAATGAGTATACCAAATTAATTTCTTAACAAGTTCGTCAGGAATGCATAGTAACCAGTCGTTGCTGTCAGGGTGAGAGCGGCGAAACAGAATATTGTTGCGTACAGTGTAATGGTTTCGAATGGTAACATTATTCCTGTCTTGCCAAAGGTGTTTAATTTCTTTCCATACGTTGTCTTTACTCTGCTCCTGTGCTATGTCTTGTAATGACGACGAAATGAAATTTTCAAATGCAACTTGTTGAATATAAATGACGCTGAAATTTGCTTTGCAGAAGTTGGTTGCGATGTCTTGCTGATTGTCGCTGAGAGAACGGGATAGTGCGTCTGCTACAATATTTTGTGTACCGGGAATGTGAACAATTGTAAAATTAAATTCCTGTAAGTAAAGTTTCCATCTGCTTAACCTGTCGTGCGTAAATTTTGCGGAAAGTAAAAACTGTGTAGCTCTATGATCTGTGTAAACGGTAGTGTGTCTTCCACAAAGAAAATGTCGAAATCTCGTAAATGTCCATACAACACATAATGTTTCAAGTTCTGTGACAGAATAATTGCGTTCAGCACGTGACAGAATGCGACTCGCAAAGGCGATGTTTTTAATTACTGTAGTACCATCTTCTTCAATTTCCTGAAAAATGTGTACGCCTAAAGCGGTGTTAGAACTATCGGTGGCAATGGAAAAATTTCTAGTAAGATCTGGATGTGATAAAAGTGGTTCATTCAACAAAGCTTCTTTCAGATTCACAAATTCAGACTATTGGTTTTTCATGTAAAAGTGTGTCTCAGATGTCGTCAAAAGTAATAACATTTTCGTGAACAAGATTTTCTGTGTGTCACAAGTATTGCTTACGTTGATGAAAGATGCAACCTGTGCTGTATCTAGTCAAATTCTTTCTGACGTGCTATTATTTTCGCTGTGGCATTTCCACTATTTGTACTGTTCTGTTATTTCTTCCTGACGTATTCCGTTCGGGATTATATCTACTGTCTGGTTCATTCATGATAATATGTTGTTGCGGATGATTTTGCTGCTAATAAGACCGACTGTTATTAAACGTACGCTGAAAATTGTGCTCATTATTTTTACGTCTGTCATGATAGTCATTTCTATACGGCGCGTTGTGGTACGAGTTAAAATGATGTATTTTACGTACGTAGTTATTTCCTTGTTGCGGTGCGTTGCTATTTGGTGGAGCCGACGCTATACGCGTAGGCGGCGAAACATTGAAGCTTGGTTGACCTTTACATTACATTGTTGGTTAGGTATGCTAACCGGATGGCTTTGTTACTGTTGTGGTGAAAACCCTCTATTGTTACCAAAATGCGTTCGCTGTTGCTGATAATTTTGACGATACTGATAATTAAAATTTTCTTTGTTATTAAAATTACACTGGTATTTCTTGTCATCTCGAGAGAGTCTAATGAAAACCGTCGCTTTCAGGTAAAACTCGTCATATCAGGTTTTATTTACCCATTTCTAGTCTTAGATAGGTCGATAGTTGAAGAGCTGATTTGATAGATATAAAGAATAGTAGAAGAGAAGGCAGCAGTGCAGAAAACTAAAGATGAAATAGCACTACTACGGCTCGGGGCCCTGTGCACGCTACGGCACATATTAATCGAAGTGTAATGAATGCCCTGAGGTCTATTACGCGCTGCAAATAGATTTTAGTTTCTGCGTTACAGGCAATGCCGGTGAAAATTCAAAAACAAATTGTCGTATCCAGTCCAATGCTAGTTTCTGCGTTACAGGCCAAGCTGATGAAAATACAAAAGCAAATTGTCGTATCCAGTCCAAAGCGTGAATCTGTGTTCTGTCATTATTAAGTACCTTACATTTTTTTACGGATAAAAATTGCTTATAATCAAAATTATCGTCTCTGTATGTCTGAACAGGTTCAGGTTTGTGTAACAATCTGTTTGTCTGTGACTGTTCGGAGTCTAAGTCACGTACTCTCTGTAAATTACTTAAGTTATACTGGCTGTGTGGGTGTGACACATGTTCGGAATGTGGCGTATGCTGTGACGTGTTAGTGACTGAAACAATTTTCATTTCTGTCACTTTAAAACATTCGTCAATTTGCCTTTTCTGTTGTTCAAATTTCTTATCGACTTCCGCATCCAGCGTGTGTGAAAGTTCTGCTGACATTAATTTAAACTCGTCGCGTGACTGTGTTGCGTTTTCAGAACATTGTTCAGCGACTGCACTAATTTCATCTCTATGTGATTTCGTTGTGGCTACACGCGTACTACTTAATTCTTGTGCAACAGATCTAATTTCTTCACTACTGTTCCTAGCACAAATCTTAGTATCCTCACGTAATTGTTCTTTAGTGTCATGACGTTGCACGGTAATGGCTATAATCTGTTCACTAAGTTGTTTGTTCTGTTCATCAAGGTTGTCGTGTTTTTCATTCGACTGTTTGAAACTTTCATTCAACTGTTTGCAATTGTCGTCTAGTTTTTCTTTAAGTTGTTTGAAATAGTTGTCGAATTTTTCATTCCGCTGTTTGAAACTGTTGTTTAGTTTTTCATTCCACTGTTTGAGATTTTCATTAAGTTGTTTGAAATTGTCGTCTTGTTCTTTCTTGAATTGTAGCAATACTACCATAATTTGATCCAAGCCAAAATTAGCGACTCTATTTTCTATGCTGTGTAATGGTGTATGTGCATTTGTCGCATTTTGTATAACCATTTGGTCATTCTCTGATTCTTGGACAGGTTCGCCAATTGAATGTGCATTGTTAGTCACTACCTCGGAATCAAATAAATCTGACGTATTTTACTACATTGTTCATCTTCGTGAGAAAAATTTATCTGTTCACTGTGTAAATTTTGCAAATCAGGTGTGTTAAACTGGGCAGCGTTCATTGTAACAGAACGTGCCGCGTCATCAATTGTCGTTAAATAAACAGATGACACAATTGAATTTATTTGCTCATCATTAGGATCAAAATCAATATTAGTGATCGGCAGACACTGATTATCAGTAATTAGGGGATTATCACTATTACACTGAGTGTCGCAAGTATTATCGGTCAAATTATTCGAGTCCGCTATTTCACTCATTGCACATCGCGATGTACTGTAAATAGTTTTTCGCGGCATTTTTCACAAAACGGAATTAACCACAAAGTGAAAAGAAGACGAAGCAAAAATGGAACAAACACAATTACAACAAAGAGCAATAAATCGCCGATGATCTGTGAAAGAAAAAGTGACAAATTAGTAAATGCGTTGCGCCAGACGCAAACTACATTTAAGTAAATAAGGGCAGATATATGACTACTTTTCAGAGATTCACAAAGAAATACGATCCTGGCCGGTTGTCGCCAAGTGTAACCTCCCCACAAAATTTAATAAAATAATTAATAATAATGGATAGCGATTCTAATTTTGTGTAACCCCAGGATAAAATTGGTTCTCATTTATAACCTCCCTACAGAAATTCATTCACATTTAACCTCCACACAAAATTTGTTTCCCATTTAATGTAAGCTCGAAACAGAAAAATTCTTAAACCTCGTAATAAAAAATAAATTCAGTAACCTGTTAGAATTTTGACGACAGCAGCGCTGCGTTATGGTCCTGTAAGATCATTCTGAATAAAAAAGGAAAAATTCTTGTTGTTGTTGTTGTGGTCTTCAGTCATTCTTACCTCAATAAAAACGGCGAATATTTCTGCTCTTATATAAAAATTTTCCGGGACAGCTCTGTGCAATGCTGGTCGATAGATTTGTCATTTATGAAAGGAAGCAACTGATTTTTCTTTTGTAACAATAGGAATGATCATGGATTGAAATTAGTAAATTCTTTAAATTGAATTAAATGTTTTTTTTTAAATTACTTTATATCACGAAGATTATTATTAGGACATTTTTTAAAAAAATTTTACGTGGGACTTTACATAACATTACTAGATATGCGCGAGGCTGCTGTTTTACCTTATACAATAATACTCAGGCTTCAGCAACGCTGCACCGCGACCGGCCCAGCCAACATGATACACCAGACCAGAGCAGACAGGCGACTGCTCACTAGCAACAACTTACTGCTACTGCTACACAGTTCGTACTGCAGTCAAGACTGCTCTTTGGTCTCCGATTCTATTATAGCTTACATATCGCAGGCAGCACATACCTCTTACAAGCTGTGACTGCAGTGTGGGGCAAGTCAGTGGCATAATTTGTGGTAGGTCGCAGCGTCCCCGTGACATGGCGATGGTTTTGCCCAGAGTCGAAGGTTGGACCAACAGCTGAATAACGGGGTCTGTCAGCTGGCAGCGTAGCGGCTGCTCATTCCCGGCAGACAGGCGGAGGTCCGTGGATAGCAGCCCAGAGCCGACAGTTACGGCAAAGCCTCCAAGGCTGTATCGGTAGACTTAATGATGACTGACACACGGCGGATGGCGCGCGTGCCATGCCGTGCTGGCCGTGACGTACTCAGCTGAGCCGGTGTTTAAGTGCACCTGCTCAACAGTAAATTGATTGAAGGACAGTGTTTGTGTGAGTCTGGAACAGCGTTGGTGACTGTCTGTCTTCAGGCGACAGCGTGTAAAACTGCAGAAGATTCCTGGAGAATAGTCCACGTCCCAGATCACTTGCATGCGTAAGTGTGTCGATTTGGAAGTGGTCACTTGGTGAAGGGTTCTTCCGTCATCAGAACACTGACCATGCCTATTTGTGTTCCAGATACAGCTGTTGCACCACCTTTTGCTTGGGCTGTTACAATACCAACAACAGTCTGTAACACTCAGGGGACGCCTCTCGTTTCTTCCGGTGATAAATCTCTCTGCAGAAGTTGTTAAAACTCAAAATCCATAGTTCGCTAATTACAAGAACGTCTGGAATACAACAAGATATAGATCCCGCTCTGGAGCATTACAATAAACGTCAATAAAACTCTATCCATTCTATTTGCTAGAAGAACAATTTTTCACGATATAGAGAACACAACAAATGAAACATCTACATCTACATGTACATCCATACTCCGCAAGGCACCTGACGGTGTGTGGCGGAGGGTACCTTGAGTACCTCTATCGGTTCTCCATTCTATTCCAGGCTCGTATTGTTCGTGGAAAGAAGGATTGTCGGTATGCCTCTGTGTGGGCTCTAATCTCTCTGATTTTATCCTCATGGTCTCCTCGCGAGATATACGTAGGAGGGAGCAATATACTGCTTGATTCCTCGGTGAAGGTATGTTCTCGAAACTTCAACCAAATCCCATACCGAGCTACTGAGCGTCTCTCCTGCAGAGTCTTCCACTGGAGTTTATCTGTAATCTCCGTACCGCCTTCGCGATTACTAAATGATCCTGTAACAAAGCGCGCTGCTCTCCGTTGGATCTTCTCTATATCTTCTATCAACCCTATCTGGTACGGATCCCACACTGCTGAGCAGTATTCAAGCAGTGGGCGAACAAGTGTACTGTAACCTACTTCCTTTGTTTTCGGATTGCATTTCCTTAGGGTTCCTCCAATGAATCTCAGTCTGGCATCTGCTTTACCGACGATCAACTTTATATGATCATTCCATTTTAAATCACTCCTAATGCGTACTCCCAGATAATTTATGGAATTAACTGCTTCCAGTTGCTGACCTGCTATATTGTAGCTAAATGATATGGGATCTTTCTTTCTATGTATTCAATTGCCATTCCCTGCACCATGCGTCAATTCGCTGCAGATCCTCCTGCATTTCAGTACAATTTTCCATTGTTACAACCTCTCGATATACCACAGCATCATCCGCAAAAAGCCTCAGTAAACTTCCGATGTCATCCTCAAGGTCATTTATGTATATTGTGAATAGCTACGGTCCTACAACATTCCTCTGCGGCACACCTGAAATCACTCTTACTTCGGAAGACTTCTCTCCATTGAGAATAACATGCTGCGTTCTGTTATCTAGTTACTCTTCAATCCAATCATACAATTGGTCTGATAGTCCACGTGCTCTTACTTTGTTCATTAAACGACTGTGGGGAACTGTATCGAACGCCTTGCGGAAGTCAAGAAACACGGCATCTACCTGTGAACCCGTGTCTATGGCTCTCTGAGTCTCGTGGACTAATAGCGCGAGCTGGGTTTCACACGATCGTCTTTTTCGAAACCCATGCTGATTCCTACAGAACAGATTTCTAGTTTCCAGAAAAGTCATTATACTCGAACATAATACGTGTTCCAAAATTCTACAACTGATCGACGTTAGAGATATAGGTCTATAGTTCTGCACAGAAGGGTATTTCTCTAGACCTAACTACTGAATAAAATTAACACTCGGAGAGCTCAGTAAATATATGGTACAACGTCAAATACAGCCAGCGATTAAAGGTGATGAGTTCAACTCCTACACCACACTAAAAGTTTTCACAGTATTTGGTCTTCCATTGATCACACAAGATGTGAAAACATGGCGTAGGCTGCAAACGTCGACATCGACAAAGTCTACCTCATTCGGATCGTATTCCTAGGTACTGCTACTCATGCTCTTCATTACCTATCAAACTGAGCGTCGAAGGTGGGCATGTCATTTTGATTTTTGTGTGTTATCGATATGCATGTCAGAGAGAGAGCAAGGTACTTTACTGTTAAACAATCATTGGTATTGTTGTGGCATAGTCTGATACATTCTTTGTTGGAGTGTGGTAGGCGATGGACGTATTTAATAGTGCCTGTCGACTTGTTACTGTACCTATTACATGAAGAAAGATTTATTGTAAAGGACAGCAAGGATGAACATGATGTATATACTGACAGGCGAAAGGAACCTATAGTTTATTGTTTTTTTGAAGAGAAGAGATTTGAAATTTGAGGTAAAACTGCAGTACTGCAAACCTAATTTGTAGGAATGATTATTGGCAGCTAGTTAACTTTGTTCACTTGCTCAGTGCTAAGAGAAAGACCACCCCAATACCCTAAGTCATGCATTAAGATAACTAATTAAGCTGTTTGGTTTCTATAGAAATTCTCTGATAGTATGTACCCTTTTTAAAACACTGTTCACTTTGTTAAGGATAGTACTGTTCAGACCAATGTTATGTGTTAAAATCACACGAGGCTTTACTCAGTCTTTTTCATTACATACTACATTTTAAAATCGTTTCCATGGAATGTCATTTCATAGGAACAGTTACTCTACCCGTCCCACTGTTTGTCTTTATGCGTTACCACATTGCACCATGTGGTATGCAACAGTTTGAGTATAGTTTGGAAACTTTATTTACAAATAGAAATGTAGCCTGCTGGTGTGGTTTCGAGAAATCTTAACAATGTTGTCAAGACGCGAGGTAAGTGAGAACTTCGATTAGTGCCGCATAATTGTTTTACTTCAGTTGCGCATTTAATATAAAGAGAAGTTGAATTCACAACTCAGACGTACAAACAGTGCTGGTAACTTGACAGATCTGTCCTTTCGTTTGCCAGGTAACACAGCGCAATGTATAGCCAAAACTACACTGAGCCGACAAAAGTCACTGGATACCTGCTAATACTGTTTGGACTTCCGCCCGATGTGGTGCAGCATCTCGACATGGTTTGGGTTGAAAAAGTCGTTGGACGTTTCCTGCACAAATACTGAGCCATGCTCTCTCTTTAGCCGTCCACAATTGCAAAAGTGTTGCCACAGCGGGATTTTGTGCGCTAACTGATCTCTAGATTACGACCCATAAATGTTCGATTGGATTCATGTCGGGCGCTCTGGGTGGCCAATTCATTCGTTCGAATTGTGCAGAACGTTTTACCAACCAATCGCGAACAACAGTGGCCCAGTGACATGGTTGCTTGTGGACATGAATACAGATGGTTTCCAAGTAGCCGAACACCACTGTTTCCAGTCACTGATCGTTTTTGTTTGGCCAAATGACCCTGTCCATTCCGTGTTAACACAAGCACCACCAGCTTGCACAGTGCCTTGTTGACCACTCTGATCCATAGCCTCGTGGGGTCTGCGCCGCACTCGAACCCTACCATCACCTCTTAAAAACTGAACTGAGACTCACCTGACAAATCCATGGTTTTCAAGTAGTCTAGGATCCACCTGATATGTCACAATCCCAGGAGAAGCGCTGCTGGCGATGTAGTGCTACCAAAAAGGCACTCGCATCGGTCGCCTGTTGCCGTAGACCATTAACGCGAAATTTCGCGATACCCTCGTAACGGATACGTTCGTTATAAGTTACACACTGATTTTCGAGGTAATTTTATGCAGTGTTGCTTGTCTGTTAGCACTGACATCTCTACGCAAACGCCGCTGCACTCGGTCGTTAATTGAAGGCCGTTGGCCACTGCATTGTCCGTCGTGAGACGCAATGCCTGAAATGTGGTATTCTCTGCACACTCTTGATACTGTGGATCTTTCAATACCGATATCCAAATTGTAACGTCCAATGCTCCTAGCTCTAACTACTATTCCACTTTCAAAGTCTATTAATTCCTGTCGTGCGGCCATAATCACGTCGGATGTTTTCACATGAATCAAATGACTAAAAATGACAGCTTCCCCAATTCACTGTCGTTTTATACCTTGTGTACGCGATACTACCGCCATCTGTATATGTGCATGGGCTAACCTGTAACTTTTGTTACTTCAGCGTATTTTGAGATTATGTGCATGTGCAGCTCAATAAATGATATGAGCAGCACGCAGATATCTATATACATGGGGCTACTGAAAGTGCATTTGAAGAAATTGAAGCGAAATGTGTATGACAAAATACTAATTCCATTAGTTCAGTTGCATG
The DNA here is from genome assembly GCF_023864275.1 of Schistocerca cancellata. Classification (NCBI taxonomy): domain Eukaryota; kingdom Metazoa; phylum Arthropoda; class Insecta; order Orthoptera; family Acrididae; genus Schistocerca; species Schistocerca cancellata. The sequence goes on along the minus strand of NC_064631.1, from coordinate 466,142,672 downwards.
TAGAAGTAATCCCAAACTCACTAATGCAGTAAACATTTGTGTAATTATATCTCTGGCTAACAATGTCTAAATTTCGTGTCATTTTTCCAAAAATATTTTACGGTGCGCTTATTGTTCTTAAGTAATAATAATAATAATGTCGTGTGACGAGGGCCTCCCGGCGGGTAGACCGTTCGCCTGGTGCAAGTCTTTCGATTTGACGCCACTTCGGCGACTTGCGCGTCGATGGGGATGAAATGATGATGATCAGGACAACACAACACCCAGTCCCTGAGCGGAGAAAATCTCCGACCCAGCCGGGAATCGAACCCGAGTCCTTAAGATCGACATTCTGTTGCGCTGACCACTTTTTTTTTTAACCTCGTTTTGTTCGCTTTTGTTCGCTGCATCTGCTCGTGGCGGACGTCGTAAGACATCCGTTTAAGTTCGTTGTTGATCGATTAGCTCAGTTTTTTTGTTACAGAGGGCCGCTAACTCTCTGACCGAACACGCTGAGCTACCGTGCCGGCAACCACTCAGCTACCGGGGGCGGACTGTTCTTAAGTACTCTGTCTCCTGGAAAGAAGATCATACAAAACCCTTTTCTGCAATGAAGTTTAACATTTTAGTTGATAAAGGAAATGAAAGGCCGCAGTGACTTCTGTGCAGTAATGTGCTAAGAGCAAAGAGTATAAAGGGTAGTAAAGTAAAATATCAGTTTGAAAGAATTCTTCTTCAAGTGCAATGAACTTCTACTGAAAAGTTCTCCCGCGAAAGCATCTGGCCACTTTTTACAGTCAGCGTATGTGGTCTTAGACCTTCATACGAAAATGCTCTTTATATCGCTCACAACAAGAAACCTCATACATACGATAAAAGAGAATCTCCATCAAGGCTCTCTTACCATATGCGTGAAGCTAGTTCTACGAGAGGTTCAAATGGCACTGAGCACTATGGGACTTAACATCTGAGGTCATAAGTCCCCTATAACTTACAACTACTTAAACCTAACTAACCTAAGGACATCACACACATCCATGCCAGGGGCAGGATTCAAACCTGCTACCGTAGCGGTCGCGCGGTTCCACACCGTAGCGCCTAGAACCGCTCGGCCACTCCGGCCGGCTCTAGGAGAGGAATGTGTGGAGAAGACAAACAAGGTATCTCTTTCTAACAACAAAATAAGAGGTCGCATCGAGACTTGAGGTGCTCGCCTATGTTCGAAACATAAAAGACGACGGCCTAAAAGAAGAAGAATTGTTTCGGAATCACTTGACATTACCGCGCGGTGGAGAATTAAATGTTGGCATTGCTCTGGATTCCTCATATCAATAAAAGAAGTTGCTCCAAATGCAACGTTCAGCCATTGTATTATACATCGTTATGCTTTGCCAGCGGAAACATTTCTACCTTTACTTATTCAGGCAGTGAAGATTTGGCAACCGTATCTGAGATAATGTAACAAATATAATATATGTCAGACTTGTCATAAAAGGGCGTGGAACCGTATTCGGTGTACGCCTGTTCCGCAGAGTAGTGGGATCACGTGGCAAAGTGTCTCACAGACTGGTCGAACTGTTTTTGATTCTGGAAAGGGCGAGAACGGGAGAGGAGAAAGATAAGGGCCGGCCGAGCGGTTCCAGGCGCTTCAGTCTGGAACCGCGCGACCGCTACGGTCGTAGGTTCGAATCCTGCCTCAGACATGGATGTGTGTGATGTCCTTAGGTTAGTTAGGTTTAAGTAGTTCTAAGTTCTAGGGGACTGATGACCTCATCTGTTAAGTCCCATAGTGCTCAGAGCCATTTGAACCAAAGATAAGGCCAGAACAACAGGTAACATGTTTACTTCCAGGGTGGTATATCTTGCACATATCTTTGCAGATCTAACTATGGTCAACGTCGACTAGCAAGAAAGTACGATGAATATTTTGACAGTACAAAATAAAGTTACTAGATTTATTCGCAGGTTCGAGTTTCACTAGCGTAGGGCTGAAGTTCAAGGCATTTTGATAGTTTAATGAAAGAACTACAAAAACATTAATGAAATATTACCTTTTTTACCACAATTCTAAAACTAGGAATGTTTGAACTTTTTTTTCAGTCTAAACTTTAATCAGATATTAAACTCTGTTGGTGGAGGACCATTCGTTTCTATATGATTCCATTCCGGGGAATTGGTCTCAGAACGGCTGGGAATCACTGCTCTATAGGAATGCGTCCGGTAATCAGTCACGGGCAGTGCGCTGCGAGACACTTCTCAGCACTCCGCTGCTCGTGTGTGTACCTCCGCGTGGCGTTGCCAGAAACGTGAGAAGCGGCTGAGGGTTGTTTGGCCAGGGATGTCTCGGGCTGATAGCGATCGCCGACCGAGTGTTGACCGAGGCGGTAATGGGGGGCCGCCGGATTTATTAGCGCCGGGCGGACGCGCCTGCCCGAGCGGAAGGCCAAGGACTCCCGCCGGCACATAAACAAGCGCTGCCCGCCATGTTTAAAACATCCACACTACGGGCCGTTCCGAAAAGATCAGCCGGGTGCTGGCAGCGTTGTGTTTAGCCATGGCCTTGAGCCTAAGGAGAAAGTCGTCTCAGTCTCCTACCGTCAACATATTATGACACATGATGCAGACGATGCGTACGTAAACGCTCTGTAATTATTTTATCATTTCTTTCATCTTAACAGTTGTAATTTTCTTTTATTTTTCTATCTCACACTTAATTCAGTTTAATGCCGTATTTCGCCAGACTCGTTAGGCTTTCATTCAGGAAACATCAGTAATAAAACTGTTACTATTGATCCACGCCAGTGCCAAAAAACTGTTGTCGAATATTTTAAGAGGTTGTAGTAACCATCAAAACAAGAAAAAAGTTAAAAAACAACGTTGCCTCTGAAATTCTACGAGCACTAGCAATTCTCCATGAGAAATTGTGAAACACACCTCCTCTATTGAACAAGAGCTACAGGAATGGATTTTAGAGCCCACCTTGACTGGACTTTTCTCTGTTTTGATTTGGTCTATAATACCTCCTCCAAAAACACGTAAAGCAAATATCCTGCAGTAGAAGAAATGTGTTTCATACTGTTGAAGATGAACAAGAGCTCATAGCTGTTAAGTTATGCATTTTGCAGCCCATGTTCACTGGACGTCTTTTCTTATTTTGATAGTCACTACCACCTCTCAAAACATTCCACTCTTTTTTCTAACACTCTGTATTTCGTATACAAAATAAGTTTCTATAGTTTGTTTCTGATGAATTAGGTTCTAGCTCACACACGTGTGTAATAGGCAATATTTTACAGGCTCCTGTCTGATGATGCTTTTACCATAAAGATGAAACACGTGTCCTGCAACACTCTCTTAAACTGCATTACAGAAATAACTGTTTTACGTACAACAGGCGCTGCGGACGACAGTCACACAAAAAAGAACATATTCAAGTTGTCTCAACAAGTCTCCGTGTACTGAGACAAAAATCGCTTTGACTTTGTGCCGAAGAAGGGACGTCGCGTCACAGTAAATACGTTTCATTCGCACCCACTAAAGTGAGACGTTGTTCCTTGTAACACATAAAGATGTCTTAACCAGCAACGAGTCTGCGAAATAAGCTTTCCTCTTCTCATTGGCATTTCTTCACAAAATTTGTCTTTTTTAGTTGAGGAGTAATTACACATAGCACCTACACTGCTGATAGCTTTCGAAATTTCGGGGCAACAAGTCATAACATGGAGTGTTAAAAGCATTTTATGTGTAACCTTCCCTCACTTTCATTCATGTTCAGACTTTCTTTTTCCGTAATTCATTGAACTCTGTTATCGGAAATACGTTATTCTCTATATACGTAAGTGTTGTACATATATATTTGATGTTGTGTGTTCTAAGTCCTCAGATATTAATCTGTATAACATCAAAGGTTCAGACAGTTGTAGGAAAGTGGAAGCACTGAAAAGAAAGGAGTGGTGCTGTATGGTTTTCTGGACATCGAATGTATGGAAACGAGGATCTGAAAGAATTAGGACAAAAAGTTATTAAAAAAACCTGGAGTAAAGAGCTTGTCTTTCCGGATGATTAAATTTAACGTGATTCTGCAAGAGATTTATGAGCGTAGAGGAGCTGATGTGTCAGCTACAAATGACAGAAGAACTCGTTTCTCACCGAATTACAGACTGAAGTAGATGTGACCTTTTTAATTAGATTGTGTGCCATTAACCATGTCTGCATTCCAAGAATTGGGTGCAGAATGTTTTGTATGTAAACAATCTCACTGGTGGGACGGCGTCATACATTCTGCGTTTTACCAGTCGGACTGGGATGAGTCTGCTCTCGGCTCGTGCGCGATGTGTTATTGTTGTAGACAAATATTGACTCGCTGTGTGTGCATATTAAGAATCAACACATTTTAAAAACTTCATTCTCTTACGTAGGAAAACAACAAAATTATTTATTCAGAAGCTAACTCGCAGGTGAGAGGAACAAGTCAGTTTATATATGTTTCAGGTGGCGCGTAATGGCCACAGTTGTAGGAAAGTGGAAGCACTGAGAAGAAAGGAGTGTTGCTGTATGGTTTTCTGGACATCGAATGTATGGAAACGAGGATCTGAAAGAATTAGGACAAAAAGTTATTAAAAAAACCTGGAGTAAAGAGCAAGAAAGGAGTGTTGCTGTATGGTTTTCTGGACATAGAATGTATGGAAAAGAGGATCTGAAAGAATTAGGACAAAAAGTTATTAAAAAAACCTGGAGTAAAGAGCTTGTCTTTCCGGATCCACCCACGGTACGGGACTACAAGTCTCACCGCCACACCTGCACCTGCCCATGTTAGGCAATAAATTCTGCCTGACTCATGTAGTACTATCACCGTAAGAGGGTGGTACGGGACTACAAGCCCCACCGCCACACCTCCAAAGTGAATTGCAGTGACAAAGTCACTGCACAGTGGAAATTTACTGGCCCACCAACACAGTTAGACCGCAACAGACCGGTGATGCTGTATTGTAACCTATCACCTCGGACTACAAAAAAAAAAAAAAAAAAAAAGTAATGGACAATATACACTTCTCTTCTCCGGCACCAACCTTAAAGCTGCAACTGCGTACACTTCAAATGAGTAAACGTCTCACACATCGTTCTCGAGGTTGCATCAGATGTCTTCTACCTGTCACTTGTAAACATCCAAGAAATAAACAACATCCTTCGTAGACCAACTACACCAAACGAAACGCAGGCTGATCGAACATAGATCTAATTTCATAATCTAGAATATAGAGGATACGACATCACGACAACGGGAATTACTGACATGTCAATACGTATACGAACCAACAGAATATAAAATTCATGAGGAGACAAACGTTACCAGCTGAGGTTTATCTGAAAGGACGTTTCCCCTTAGCGTCAGACGAATACTGGGATTAATTAATAAGTATACTAACAACATCCTCCAATCCACAAGCATTTCATACTACGCCCTAAGCAAAAATTAAATTAAAACTAAAAATAAACACTGATACAATATGATTAACCACAACTGACTGAAATGGTCTACACCGTATTGCTACCCACCACCTCCTCTGTAAATGGAGTAAAATACCGAAAAACAGTTTCAAAACCTTCATAACGCGCACTTACCTTGTAGGTATCTGTACGAATTGGTATGCAGTATTAGCATTTTCGTTAGCAGAAAATTTCATCTTTTGTAAGTTTACAGGTGCCCAACTTTGTGTATATGCACTGAAGAGCCAAAGAAACTGATACACCTGCCTAATATCGTGCAGGGTCTCGGTGAGCACACAAAAGTGCCGCAACACGATTAATGTCTGAAGTGGTGCTAGATGGAACTGATTCCATAAATACTGCAGGGCTCTTCATAAATCCGTAAGAGTATGAGATGGTGGAGACCTCTTCTGAACAGCATGTTACAGGGCATCCCAGATAGGATCAATAATGCTCATATCTGGAGAGTTTGGTGGACAGCGGAAGTGTTTAAATTAAGAAGAGTGTTCCTGGAGCCATTCTCTAGAAATTCTGCACGTGTGGGGTGTCCCATTGTCCTGCTAGAACTGCCCAATTCCGCCGGAATGCGCAATGGACATAATTGGATGCAGGTGATCAGACAGGATGCTTACGTACGTGCCACCTTCCAGAGTCATACCCAGACGTATCAATTGTCCCATATCACTCCAACTGCACACGCCCCATACCATTACAGAGCCTCCACCAGCTTGAACAGTCTCTTGCTCACATGCAGGGGACATGGATTCATTAGGATGCCTCCATACCCGTACACGTCAATCTGCTCGATTCAATTTGAAACGAGATACGTCCGACCGGGCTACATGTTTCCAGTAATCAACAGTCCAGTGTCGATATTGGCGGGAAAGTCGTAAAGCTTTGTGCAGGGCAGTCATCAAGGGTACACGAGTATGCCTTCGGCTAAGAAAACCCATTTCGGTTATGTTTTGTTGAATGGCTCGCACGCCGATACTGATGACCCAGCATTGAAATCTGCAGCAATTTGCGGAAGGGTTCTACTTCTGTCACGTTGAACGATTCTCTTCAGTCGTAGTTGGTCCCGTTCTTGCAGGATCTTTTTCCTGCCGGAGATTTGATGTTTCGCCGGATTCCTGATATTCAGTGTTGTTGTTGTTGTTGTGGTCTTCAGTCCTGAGACTGGTTTGATGCAGCTCTCCATGCTACTCTATCCTGTGCAAGCTTCTTCATTTCCCAGTACCTACTGCAACCTACATCCTTCTGAATCTGCTTAGTATATTCATCTCTTGGTCTCCCTCTAAGATTTTTACCCTCCACGCTGCCCTCCAATACTAAATTGGTGATCCCTTGATGCCTCAGAACATGTCCTACCAACCGATCCCTTCTTCTAGTCAAGTTGTGCCACAAACTTCTCTTCTCCCCAATCCTATTCAATACTTCCTCATTAGTTATGTGATCTACCCATCTAATCTTCAGCATTCTTCTGTAGCACCACATTTCGAAAGCTTCTATTCTCTTCTTGTCCAAACTATTTATCGTCTATGTTTCACTTCCATGCATGGCTACACTCCATACAAATACTTTCAGAAATGACTTCCTGACACTTAAATCTATACTCGATGTTAACAAATTTCTCTTCTTCAGAAAAGCTTTCCTTGCCATTGCCAGTCTACATTTTATATCCTCTCTACTTCGACCATCATCAGTTATTTTGCTCCCCAAATAGCAAAAATCCTTTACTACTTTAAGTGTCTCATTTCCTAATCTAATTCCCTCAGCATCACCCGACTTAATTCGACTACATTCCATTATCCTCGTTTTGCTTTTGTTGATGTTCATCTTATATCCTCCTTTCAAGACACTGTCCATTCCGTTCAACTGCTCTTACAAGTCCTCTGCTGTCTCTGACAGAATTACAATGTCATCGGCGAACCTCAAAATTTTTATTTCTTCTCCATGGATTTTAATACCTACTCCGAATTTTTCTTTTGTTTCCTTCACTGCTTGCTCAACATACAGATTGAATAACATCGGGGAGAGGCTACAACCCCGTCTTACTCCCTTCCCAACCACTGTTTCCCTTTCATGTCTCCCGACTCTTATAACTGCCATCTGGTTTCTGTACAAATTGTAAATAGCCTTTCGCTCCCTGTATTTTACCCCTGCCACCTTTAGAATTTGAAAGAGAGTATTCCAGTCAACATTGTCAAAAGCTTTCTCTAAGTCTAAAAATGCTAGAAACGTACGTTTGCCTTTCTTTAATCTTTCTTCTAAGATAAGTCCTAAGGTCAGTATTGCCTCACGTGTTCCAGTGTTTCTACAGAATCCAAACTGATCTTCCCCGAGGTACACTGGTGAAATGGTCGTACGGGAAAATTCCCACTTCACCGCTACCTCGGAGATGCTGTGTCCCATCGCCCGTGCGCCGATTTTAACATCAGGTTCAAACTCACGTAAATCTCGATGCCCTGCTATTGTAGCAGCAGTTACTGATCTAACAACTGCGCCAGACACTTATTGTCTTATATAGACGTTGCCGGCCACATCGCCGTATTCTACCTGTTTACATATCTCTGTATTTGAATACACATGCCTATACCAGTTTCTTTGGCGCTTCAGTGTACATGACATTTAACATGAACGTTGTGAACACTGTTTTTTCTTCGAAGTGAAGTCGAGTTTCGGGAGAACATTAGCAAAATAAAGTGAGGTAAAAACATCGATACTATCGTAATGTCATCGAATGGTGACCATCATTATGGCTTTAGCTGATGCGTTATTGTTAGACTTTCGCTTCTGAACATAATGAATAACGGAAACGTTCACTGAAATTTTCAAATACACAACCATTTGCATGCCAGTGCGTTTATGGGATTTGTGGCCAGCGACCAGTTACAGTACCTTCATTTCAACATTTCTAACACTATATCTGATTTCATGGGTGTATTTAGTACCTTATTCCAGTTTTAAGGACTTCCATTTGACTTATCTCGATATAATAATATCTTCGTAGTGGTTGTAAGTTCAAAGACATATTTGTGAAATGAAATGAAATCAGGAATGATTTTGAGTCGTACAGGATAAGTCAGGAGGAAAGGTATATACTTTGTGGGGTGATAGTATTGGTGAAACTGAACAAAAACTTCAAACAGATGTATGCCCTTTTCTTAACCATATCCGACATACAGCTGCTTGAAAATCGTAGATGTTAGTCTCATGGGCTTCTTCACCAGCATTCACATGCGGGTACAACCAAAGCGACATTAGGCTACCTAGTGTTGTGTTTAGTGAACATTTCAATGAGCGCTTCACTTGCACATGGTAGGGCGACGGATCCTGCAAGTGTACACGTTGTATAACTCGTGTCTTAGTACTACTGTGGTTACACCAGTGCACTACCGTGCTGTTATTTATACAATCAAACAGTGTGTGTCAGTGTTGTGAAAATGCCTCACATATGCATAGTATGGTGACATGAACTTTGTCTACAGGTTTCACAAATGGAAATTCCAGAGCCGTTGTTCGTGAATACGGACGACGACTTCCTAATCGCAGGGTTGAGGATAGCAGGGTGTATGACTGATTGCGTGAGCGTTGTACGTAGCTCAACGACCAGCTCTAGAAGAATTGACGCACAGCTTGGTATTCCACAACCGCGACTGATGCACACCGTACATGAGCAGGGTCTGCATCCGTATCATTGGCAGAGTATGCAACATCCGCGTGTAGGAGATGATGCCAAACGAAAGGATTTCTGTCAATGAATCATTGCCAGTGATCGCTATATTCGCGTATTCTCTTCACTGGTGAGTCAACATTTACCTGCAACGGCATTAACAACACACGTAAACTCTCACTTGCGAACAAATGAAAATCTGCAATTGTTTAACCACGGTTCTCAGTATACGTATGGTGCGGTATTACTGATGATCAGTTCATCGGCCCATTTGTTTTAGATAGCAATATTAATGATGCCGGTATCGTTATTTCGTTTTGCCGTTAGATCGGTCGCCGTGGAGTTATTTCTCTGCCAACGAAGATCAATCAATTTTACTCCATTAGCTTACTGTTTGTGGGGTTGGCTCAAGAGCAAAGTCTACAGGCGCAGAGTTGGCACAAAGACGGAACTTTTCACTCGTATTTTACACGTGTGTGCTTAAGTAAAGGACCGTATGGTTGATTGATATGTGGGAGGGGACCAAACAACGAGATCATCGGTCACATGGGATTAGGGAATAATGGGGAAAGAAGTCTGTCGTGCACTTTCTAGGGAACTTTCATTTGTCCTGTTTCCCACTGTTTTCATTGGTATCATCGAAAACTTTTAATAGCGGGATATACAATATGTTCGTATGACCTTTTTCGTTCAAAATGACACATACTATCACACATAAAGGCAAGTGTCTTTCCTCTTAACTCACCCTGTGTACACATCTGTAGTTTGTGTGAGTGGCTGAGAGGTAAAGAAGTTATGTTGGAGGTGATGAAAAACATACTGTAGTTGCAATTTAAAAAAGAACTCAAATCTGTATCAGTCACGTGGAAAGACTGAGAAGTTAATTCTGTTCTCACAAATTCTATACGAAGCTTTCATTTCCTTAAGCTACGGAAATGAAGAAGGAATGTATCTTTATCAATTTAGTTTAGTTGCTGGTATTGTACTTTTTGCTTTTACTGTTTATGAAACTCAAGAATGGAATAAAGTAATAACCTTAGTTTGCAAAGAGGTCTGAAAATAAATTTTAACCAGACTAAAATAATATACTACCAACATATCGAAAAGGCCGGAGTACAAATTGTCATCAGAGTTACAGAGGGAAGTAACGAAGTTTTGAATTTAAGGAGTTCAAGACAACGACTTTTCGAACATAAAAGGTAATAAACAGGAGAGAAAACAGTTCAGCGCTTTTCGGAAACTAAGCAGGGTTTGCCAAATAAAGCTCCCCATTTGTTCGGAAATGCAGCTTTACAATCAGTGCATAAAGTCAGTGCTAATTTATGGCAATGAAACCTGGACTTATAACGCAGAAACCATTCAGTAAGTGAAGTTTGCTCAGCGAGCAACGGAGGGAAGCACGTCGGCCATTACGAGGAGAACCAGGATAGCGAAAAAATGATTTAAGGAACAGAACTGAGCTCAAGGCAACGTAATAAAAATGAAATTGTTGTCATCGGGACATGTATCGAGACGAACAGATGCCAATTGGACCAACGACGTCTCTTGTTGCAGATATGACAGAGAGCGAAGGCGACTAGATGGTTTTAGAAAACGTCCACAGACAACTTGGTTGCCTGTAGCTAATTACAACAAGGCATGGAACAGTCTATCAGGGGAAGCCTTTATCCAGCAAAGGACGTCAAATTGTTGATGAAAGTGACAATGATATGCACAGTTTGATGTGTCCGTTTTTACATGGATGTAAAAACGAACCCGAACTCTGTCGGCAAAATTATGGACGTTCAGAGATTTTTCTGAGTATTCTGGTATGTGGGACCGTGGTCTCTAGTGAGTCGTTCGGAGTGATTTATTCGATGCGTTACCCTACTTTCCTTTCTTTCTGTGAAAATGCCTACGTGCAGTCACCAAAAGTATGACACGGAAGGATTTGGTTTCCAATAGGCGCCTATGTACAGATTTAAAAGTAGTGCGACATGGTCGCCATCGCTGGGACAACAGTTCAGCGTAGCCGTGTTGTGCCCTGCGAAGTGCATACTGGTCAGTTCTTCATTAGTAAGCCTTATCTGTACTGCTGAATATCACTGTGTATCATCTATTTATTTATTTACTTATTTTATTGGATCCTCTGTCATCCTTTGGCCTTTAAGCCAGCTAAAAACTAAAAATCTGAAATTTATTGCAAAACATAAATTGATTGCATACTATGAAGCGTGCCGATACAAGTTTAACATTGACGTGTATGTAAAATATTGAGCAATACGATTCGTTAATTTAAAGGAAAAAATAGATGAACAATATAACGATATTAACTACTAAAATGATGTTGTAGCACAAATATAGGCCCTAATCACACAAAACAAGTTTAACAAAGGTTTTTCATGTTGTGTTAAACTTTACAGCGAATTTTCACAGAATTAGTTGTCCTGGCACCCTCAGTTTAAGAAATGAAACAATAAGAGCAGGAAGAATAGTGTGTCGCTGTTAAAATATAAGCCCGAGACCGAACCGGGCAGTATTGAATGCAAGCTTTAGGGTGAAGGCATGTTCCCCAATTCAGCACAAAAGTCTCACGTACTCAAAAAATATCAAGGAAAATCTCCGTGACTTTGTGGCGCCGGCCGTTGTGGCCGAGCGGTTCTACGCGCTTCAGTCCGGAACCGCGCTACTGCGGTTGTGGCAGGTTCGAATCCTACCTCGGGGATGGATGTGTGTGATGTCCTTAGGTTAGTTAGGTTCTAAGTCTAGGGGACTGATGACCTCAGATGTTAAGTCCCATAGTGCTCAGAGCCATTGGAACCATTTTTGAACTTTGTCGGCGGTGTACGTATTCACGCTGTATATCGCCTCTGTGATGTCGATATTTTGAGCGTTTACGTTTCGCCTCATCTGACCTGTGAGCCTGTGAAAACTTATCCCCTTTCCTTCTAATTGCTACGCGTCCTTGAGTACCACCGAAACGATGTATGACTAAATTACGCTTGCATCGTAGTCTATGGGGACTGGATGATTGTGTTGTCCTCATCATTTCATCATCATCATCATAATTCGCAACAGTGACTAGATTGGATTATGAAAAAATTGGACTGTGTGAGAACTGGGACTTCATACGGGCCCGCATCTCGTGGTCGTGCGGTAGCGTTCTCGCTTCCCACGCCCGGGTTCCCGGGTTCGATTCCCGGCGGGGTCAGGGATTTTCTCTGCCTCGTGATGGCTGGGTGTTGTGTGCTGTCCTTAGGTTAGTTAGGTTTAAGTAGTTCTAAGTTCTAGGGGACTTATGACCACAGCAGTTGAGTCCCATAGTGCTCAGAGCCATTTGAACTTCGTACGGGCGCTGATGACCGCGCAGTTGAGCGCCCCATGAACCACACTTCATCATCTTCATCGTGGTCTGTAACTAACTGCTTCAGCAGCTACGTGCTTGTTACTAAAAGCTGCTAGGCAGCCTTACTTGTGTCTTCCGCGGGGCACGTCCGGCGGAGACGAATGTTTGCGCGACGGCCATTACGCGCCGTGTCGCAGGCTGGCGGCTGGCCGCGTGTGTAGCGCCGAGTGCCTCCTGCCCTACCTCAACACAGCTGGAGGCGCCCACAAAAAGAAATAACGTACCCGCCAGCTGTGAAAGTTCAACAAACCCACACACACCGACAAAAACCTGCGCCCAGAGTCTAGAGCCGAGCCCTGTAGGCCGAGTGTTTTTCCCGTCCGTCCACTTTTTGTGCTGGCTTCTTCGGTTCCGTTCGTAACAGTACGCTACAGTGCAGGTCCCTCCACGTTGTGGTGTCGTCCCGTACAGTCGGTCTCCTCGCACAGTGGGACCTAAACGCCACCACCACACGTGTGTCTGCGGTATACAAACGGAAGAGGCCAGCCATCCTGTATGCTCCTATGGACAGCACATTTATGTACACGTAACGGAACACCATCTCTTCAGATCCGCAGTTGATGTCAATAGTGCTCTGACCAGATGGGGTTAAGATTTGTGACAATTTACCACTGAAAAGGAGAAGATTACTGTTGCATTGTCATCTGGGTGCTTTAAGTTTCACATGGTCTATTCATGCCATTAACCGTATCCTATATCTTCTGTTGGACAATCAGGAAAAATAAATTGAACTTCTTACTGGTGTGGTTCTCAAGTACATGGAACCAACCAATGGTATTACGATCATTTTCATTATAAGGTAAAATTTAACCCCCTTATTCCGTCGTTTCTTAGTGATGTTACTCTCAAGAATGCAAAACAACTCAGTAGCCTAATGATAATTTCTATTACTGATGAAAGGAATCTGCTTTAATCAGCCGTATTTCAAATAATACTATACTAGTCGTAGACATCTAAATGCACATACTGTTTCGTACTTAAAATGCTTCTTATGCTGCTATGGGCAAGCGAGAAAATTGAAAAAAGTAAAATTTGAAACATCCCCTTAGAAAAATTTACAAATGACAGTGCTGGAAAACCTCTACGTTTTTTTTAAGCGCAACGCAATCCGACTTTCAATAATCCCTACAAAAGAATGGCCCTGACTAACGATAACCTATACCTCTCATGAATCACTTACCTCACAAAAGTCTTCGTTACTGCAATACAGCGAGTGCCAATACCGCCAGCTAAATAAAAGATTCTAACTACTGAAGGCACTAACTACTGATAGGCATAGTTAGCAAATGAAAGAGTTTGCTGGAGAACAAAGAATGTCTTTACCTTAATAGTGTTCAAAAGTCATTATATCAGTTCTTGACATCCAGTCTTACAAATTTCCTTTTTCTGGCGGACACACGTCCAGGTCGTCCGGTTATAGTGACCTCTCAACTCTGGCGTCTGTGTCTCCACATCCACCACTGCTGGCGGCTCACCTTCAACTGCCGAGCGCTACGCGCTGTTCACATCCCACTGCCCAACACTACACAAACGAATATTCCAACAACGCCAGCCAGCCACACACTGCGCCGTCAGTGATTTTCATACAGAGCACTACGTAGCGTTACCAACATAAAAATCTAAACAGCTCACTTACAAATTTACAAACAATATTGATTGTATTACTTCGCTTCAGATGTGCAGGAGTCAAACTTTACGGAGCTGGAAGCTTTTCTCAACTCGCAGATTATTTCACTAGCCCAGTGCTGCTATTGCTGTTATAGGTGGCACGAGTATGGCTTCCTTCTTTTCATCGTTTAGTGTTTGTCCCACATGGTGACAATGTCCACTGAGTGGATTCGCTGTTTCCATCTTATTCAAATGTGGTTCAAATGGCTCTGAGCACTATGGGACTCAACATCTTAGGTCATAAGTCCCCTAGAACTTAGAACTACTTAAACCTAACTAACCTAAGGACATCACACACACCCATGCCCGAGGCAGGATTCGAACCTGCGACCGTAGCAGCCTCGCGGTTCCGGACTGCAGCGCCAGAACCGCACGTCCACCATCTTATTCGATAGTGGGCTTGTCTGGATGAAGATTTACAGTCTTCAGTTCGTTGTGCAGAGTGTCGGCCCATCGCTATCTAGGTCGTCACTAGGATATCTTTCCCACGACTTCCATTGTGTATTCTGCTTTTGCAGTGGTCTCGTCTTCTTCGCGCAGCATATGTCCAGACCATCGCAGACGGCTTTCTCGTATCTTCTTCTGGATCTGTGTGACACCGAAGCGTTTTCTAATACTTTCGTTTGAAACGTGATCCTGTCAAGTGGTACCAAATGTCCATCTAAGCATCTTAATCCCCATCGCTTTCAGCTGTAGTTCTGCCTCGTTTGCAGCTGCCGAACACTAGGTGCCGTAGACAGCTGGAGGTGTTTGGTGCTGGAGATGATTTCTGCAGCCAAAATGAGATAATCAGCATAGAGAAATGTCCATGCTAGCGCCATGTGCAGGTCTGATGTGATACTGTTCAGCACTGGTGATAAACGTCAGCCTTGGTGGAATCCTACTGTGATAAGAAAGTCATTTGTTGGTCCTGCAGGTTCTTGGACATAGCTCCTCTGTTCTACATACAGAAGCTGTATCCAGTTAACATGGTACTAAGGAATGCTATGATCTCGAAAAGCTACCTGGTACCTGATCGAAAGCCTTCTCGAGGTCTACAAAAGCATTGTGCAGTGGCTTGTTCTTCTCGAGGCATTTTTCAACCAGCAGCCGCGCAACATGGATTACGTCAGGCGTGCCACAATTTTCACAAATCCGGCTTAATTCCTTATGACATGAGGTATCTCGTGAATCCTTTTGTCGAGAATGCGTTCAAGGACCTTGATAGCATTCCTCAGTAATCTGATCGAGCTGTGATTAGAACACTCAAAAGGACTTCCTTTCTATTTGAAGATAGGTACAGAGACCTTGACAATCTGTTGCTGTTCTACCTTCTCTGATGATCTAGCGAAAAAGATCTGTTAGTCAACCTGCCGCATTCCACTCTTAAGAAGACCATAACTCTACTGGGAGGTTATTGGGGCCAGGGGCTTTCCCTTTCTTCAATTCCTTCAGAGCAGCCGCACCTTAGGTAACGTTAATTTCCTTGACTGATCCTACAATAACTAACATGGTTGGTATTGGTGGAATATACTTTTTTTCTGTGAGAAACTCATGGTACAATTTTTTCTTCTTGCGTACGGCATCCTTAACATCGTCATCGTGTTTTTGCTGATTCTCTTCGTCCTGTTTCGTTGTTCGAATCCTGCTTCAGGCATGGATATGTGTGATGTCCTTAGGTTAGCTGGGTTTAAAGTAGTTCTAAGTTCTAGGGGACTGATGACCTCAGATGTTAAGTCGCACAGTGCTTCGAGCCATTTCTTCACAGCACTAAAATAAGTTTTGATGATGTTTGGTTTGTGGGGCGCTCAACTGCGTGGTTATCAGCGCCCGTACAATTACCCAATCTTTGCTCAGTCCAATTTCGCCACTTTCCTGGATGATGATGAAATGATGAGGACAAAACAAACACCCAGTCATCTCGAGGCAGGGGAAAATCCCTGACCCCGCCGGGAATCGAACCCGGGACCCCGTGCTCGGGAAGCGAGAACGCTACCGCGAGACCACGAGCGGCGGAAAAAAAAAAAAAAAAAAAAAAAAAAAAAAAAAAAAAAAAAATTAAGTTTTGGTCGTCCTAGAAGGGAAAATGAAGAGGCAGTATTTGTTAGTGGAACATAACCGAACAACCTTCATTTTACTTGTGGCATAGTATCATTTGCTTGTAGCACAAATAAATAATCAAAACGAATGGAAGAAATTAATAAAATAATTTGAACAACACGCCAGAAAGTGAACTGTAATACGACCGCGGGTAAATATAATTAACTCATTGAAAAGAAGTGGAAAAATTAACAGTGGAATGTTGA
Source organism: Schistocerca cancellata (assembly GCF_023864275.1). Lineage (NCBI taxonomy): Eukaryota > Metazoa > Arthropoda > Insecta > Orthoptera > Acrididae > Schistocerca > Schistocerca cancellata. The sequence continues at coordinate 466,126,195 of NC_064631.1, read as the reverse complement.
TAAGAATTTTCAATTTGATTACAATGTGTCCAAAAAGGAAGGTTTGCAAGCAGTGTATATTATTAGTTTTGAGTAGACACCGTCAGATGTGGACTTTTAAACTGAAAACAATTAAGAAAACAGTGTTGCTCACTGAGCACTGGTGAGCTTCATGTTGGGAATTACCAGGAGAGGCAGAATACAAGACAAATGGATCAGAGGAGAAGCTGGAGTGAATGATGTAGTATGCGAGCCATCTCAGTCACCCTTGAGACGTGGGCCAAGGATTTTGCAATCTAATGGAAGACTGACAGAAGACAATGGAAAACATGCAGGACCAGAATGGATCCATACTGTTCACGTGCGTTAAGCGCTAAATAGTCTATAGAAGGCATTTATCTACCAGACGATTCCAAACGGTTCGTAAATGATGAATCTTTCTTTGGCGTCCATATTGTGGCAGGTGATACGAGTAGAAATTTCTATACAACATAACCTCGTAACAACGGACGAAGTGGTTACGTGATTACTCTGCTGAAAAGATCAAATCTCTTAAGTTACGATTATTGCTGCATTCATTTCTGCAAACCTTACGTCATGCATAGATGTATTATATGACAGAAACATACTGTAGTTTCAATAAAGTGACACACAAAGAACAGATTCTACCATGTACTGCGAGGAACGTATTAGTATTCAGATTGGTGTCTGTTGATATTTAATGTTGACTGGAAGCTAGCAGAGGAAAAAAGAAAGAACTGTTTCAGATGTCCATGTCTTGGTATTATTTTCCACACTGCAAGTAGCCTCCCCATTGATTTCATAACCCAGAATTGTTGTTCCGTACTTTTCTTACAGTAACCCACGTTACAATTACACTTGAAATCATTACTACAGTGGAACATGGTGATGCTACCAACTATAACGATAAAAAGGAAAGAAAAGCCCTCCCACTCGTCCTCACAGACGCCGTGCCATCAGCTGATGCCTTCTTAGACAAAATGAACCCACTACGACCGATGTGCACCACACGAGACGAATCAAGTGGCTGTTTTCGACATTTTTCAACGAGGAAAGTTCATCGTCAGACACGGATCGATTCTTGCACAACTACAACTCAAGAACATTATTAAGAAGTGTTTAATTTTTCTTCAGTAGGTCTCACAGCCATGTAAAACTTTTTGAAATATATTGCTGACAGTGGTTAAAAGTCGAAACTGCAGTCTCTCATTTTGTATAAAAAATTAATTTTAATGGTTTATGGCGACAATGGTGACTTTTTAAAAAGTGTTGATAATGTGCACTGGTATGAGTTTGACCCATGAGTCAATTTCAAGCCGAGTCCAGAGGGTCAGATGTACTTCACGGAACTGGGACTACCGAGGCGTCCCAGGGGGTGGCAAGCTATGGTCGAGTTTTACAACCTCGCCCAGCCTAGAGTTTACACTGGTTGCATGGAGGCGCCAATGATAGTAAGGCAGGGGGCGTTTGTAGATATTCGTCGGCTGCTTTAGAAAACGTGGGCTGCAGAAAATAATGTGGTAGCGTCGTGAGCTGTCATTCCTAATTTCAGAGGCTCTCTGATGCGAGGCAAGTTTCATAAGCATGAAAAAGTGAAGTAGATACATTAGCGAGGCCCACGAGGAAGACAGGTCGTGGCGCGTACTTCACAGCACGTGACTTACAGATTTACGAGTGCCAGCAGCCGTTTCCGGCGGTGAGTTAGTAAGTATTTCAGACGATTTTAGTAATTCTTGACTACGTGTTTAAATGCTTGGAAGTTCTCGATAGCACATGACAAGATAAGACCTTCACTGAGCACCTTTTCAATTAAATATTCATTTCCCGAGGGCCCTGCACGGAGCCGAACGTTCACGAAGTGTGGCGGACGAGCCGAGTAATGTGACGTCACAAGTTCGTTGCAGGGCCCGTATATATCGTTGGCCCCTATATTAGAGTATGACGTCACAAGCACAGAGATGGAGCTGACTATTTTTAATAGTGGGGGAGAGTTTTGCTACGTGATTTGCATCTGACGCACCGTTGTGTCGGGATTTTCTGTGCTGAAGGGCATAACTATTGGGCAACAATGTTTTTATGTTTTCGCTGTTATCGATTGGCACTGTCTGGTGGAAAAAGGCGAGAGGTCATGAGAGAGACCCAAAAATATAGTACTCAGATCTAACACGTGGCGGAGGTACCACCGACTCCAGGTCAAGACGCTGTGAAGATGGCGTCGTTTTCGGGCTGAGACGTGGTGCTGACTACTGTGACTTTCAAGGTGGGAGACTTTCAGGGAACAGTGTTACAGCTAGACCAACGTGCCCTCATTTCCTTGAGTGCGACAGCGGTGCTCGTCACGGTGCACAGCAATTAAATTAGCAGCTCGGCGGGCTGGGTCATTCTTATTCCACACTGGCTGAATTACACTCCTGGAAATTGAAATAAGAACACCGTGAATTCATTGTCCCAGGAAGGGGAAACTTTATTGATACATTCCTGGGGTCAGATACATCACATGATCACACTGACAGAACCACAGGCACATAGACACAGGCAACACAGCATGCACAATGTCGGCACTAGTACAGTGTATATCCACCTTTCGCAGCAATGCAGGCTGCTATTCTCCCATGAAGACGATCGTAGAGATGCTGGATGTAGTCCTGTGGAACGGCTTGCCATGCCACACCGGTGTCAATGTGTTCTTTTTTCTATTTCCAGGAGTGTATATACAATCACTGTCTCTGGTTTTACCTACTCGTCCTGAATGAATGAACCTTTCAATGTTACCAAGCTTTCTATCAGTGTTTCCCGTCAGGAAATGGCGAGTTTGTAAATTGAGTTTCAAACCGTAATTTTCTCAAGCAATCGAGTATCGTTGCTATCCGTGTAATGACTAAACAGAATTTTCATACAGACAGCATGTGTTAACTGTTCGATTGTCTTCTTTTTATGAGTTGCGATCGTCTATGTTTGAATGAATAAATTTTAGTGTTTAAATGGAAGATTGTTTTTGTCACACGCCTTCCTGTCACAGTGAGTTATTATGTAAATCCCCCATCTGAAGATCTACACCTAGGACCAAAAATTCGCTTTACCCATTAGACGTTGGGCGCATTAAAATCATAGGATAGTTCTCAAAGGAGTAGTCTGACCACGATTAGTTTCCTGGGTTACAGAAATTTTCCACTAACAGACGATTTTGCAACCTTCATGAGTGCACACTTTAAGCCATCACTTACGGATCCGGGATGAACAGAACATCACGACCGCATACTGAAACGCATTTCGGAATTCCCGCTATTGTTTCATATCGGGAAAATAGCTTTTTCAGTGATTCTTGGCCACTAACTTCCGCCGACACTATAAGCACAGCGAAGCGGCACCTCTGCCCCACGAGGCTCACGGCTTGCCTCCTTCACTTCCGACACCTGTATTCCACGAACTCCCGAACTTACTCAAATATTGGGGCCTTTAAGCCAATCGGCTTCAATAGGAGAATAGTTGTCATTAGACGAAAATTGATGGCAGTCTCACCCGACATTCCCCCTCCTCTCACTCCTCGGAGTACTTTCGTGAAAAGTGTTGTCTCCTGCCATAACTTCTCGTAGTATTACTCCTACTCCTGCCTTCACAACTCTGCAATTCCTTTATTTTTTTTTATCTCCATCCTTCTGACTGGAGGTTTGTGGGACTTCAGCCGTTCACTTATATAATAGAATGGAGCACCTACAGCCATCCTTACGATGCTATTTATTATATGGCTACCAGTTTCGGCGGTTCAGAGCACCATCTTCTGGCCTTAACTGACGCTGAGACGGTTAACTCCAGTCCTATACACGATACATCAGTGGCGAACGACTGTGAACTGGTTTTCGCAGAACTACCTCTAAGAACGACGCTGTGTCTCTCACGTCAACTACTAACTGACCAAAGAACAGGCAAGCATAGTTTAAGAAATCTCTTTAGCAGATTTGTTACATGTATGTCTTCTTCCAATAAAAAGCCATCTTTAATTCCCCTTACGAACATTTCCAGTTTGATGGTTCCAGTTTAAGACGTTTGTAATTGTAATCCATTTCTATCGCGTGACCCAAATTTAACGAAAATGTGGAGGATCTCACACTTCTCATTGTTTAGAGACAGTTGCCACTTTTCACACTACAAAAATAATTTGTTTGGATCATTTTGCAATTCTTTTTTATCTTAAGATAACTTTATTAGACGATAAAAGACCGCGTCATCTAAAAATAATCCGAACGATTCTCAGGCTGTCTCGTAAATAGTTTACATAGTTTTAGAACAGCACAAGGCCTATAGTACTCCCTTGGGGAACCCCATGTACCACTTCTCTTTCACTAAAAGACTTCGTGACAATTGATAGGAACTGAATCCTTTCTGACAGGAAATAAAGAACCAAGTCGCACAAATAAGATATTCCATTCGCACGCAATCTGATTAGAAGTCATTTATAAGGAGAGGTGTCAAAAGCGTTCTGGAAACGTAGAAATATCTGATCAACTTGAGTTCCTTACCAACAGCACAATCACTTCATGTGAGTAAAGAGCCAATTGTGTTTCACAAGATTTTCTAAATATCTTCGGTTTATGTGTCAATAGATCGTTTTCTTACTGGAATTGTTCGAACACAATGTATGTCCCACTTAATGGCAATGAGAGATTATCCGACACATCGAGAAGTCTCCCGAACTCTATAGGAAACTAATAGGCTCTGATTATGATTTTCTGCATGTATTATGCTTCTGCTGAAAAGCTCAAATTCCGAGTTAGGGAACACTATTTCACCTAAATTGAGGAATTAGCCCACGAAACACGGAAATGTATCGTGTGGAAATTCCTACTGGATCTTGATTACTCCCGTGCCAGCTAACAGCGTGTTCCAGAGCAATTGCTATAATGTCAGGCTTTAATAAACACAGGATTATTGTCGCAATTAAAATCCAAAGCGCTGTAGTTTCTTTAGACACGCAAATTATACCTTACTCAGCCCCCTATTTTCGCTAACGGATTACATTAGTTTGAACTAGTAAGATAGGTAGAATGTGGAGTCGAAAAATTTACACAAAGTAGCCTATTGGATGTGGCTTTTTACAGAAGCTGTATATCAAAAAGATAACGATATCAATCCTACCATACCATGGAGGGCCTCACGTCTGGTAGACCGTTCGCCTGGTGCAAGTCTTTCGAGTTGACGCCTCTTCGGTGACTTGCGTGTCGATGGGGATGAAATGATGACGATAAGGACAACAGCCAGTCCCTGAGCGGAGAATATCTCCGACCCAGCCGGAAATTGAACCCGGGCCGCCGGCCGAAGTGGCCGTGCGGTTAAAGGCGCTGCAGTCTGGAACCGCAAGACCACTACGGTCGCAGGTTCGAATCCTGCCTCGGGCATGGATGTTTGTGATGTCCTTAGGTTAGTTAGGTTTAACTAGTTCTAAGTTCTAGGGGACTAATGACCTCAGCAGTTGAGTCCCATAGTGCTCAGAGCCATTTGAACCAAGCCATTTGAACCCGGGCCGTTAGGCATGACATTCCGTCGCGCTGACCTCTCAGCTTCCAGGGGCGGACCTTGAAGGGTAGTATGCATTTTGATGTGAAAGAGGAGACGTGTGAGGTACTTAACTGTATTGCATTTTGAAATAACAAGACAGTCAAGACCCTTATTTCTGATTAATACTGACAATGGTAGATAGCTAGTAATGTTGAACATATTGTTGACAGTTGTCAACTGTGGCAATAATTCAGCAGAGAATACTGTAACGTGTTACACAGTCACAACCTGTGTAATCCTGCCCATGTGTACTGAACACACATTTGTTAAGCTGTCATTTACCAAAATTACATGAAAAAGGAAAGAGCCTTTCCCATCCTTCATCCTCTCCCCCTCCCACCCAATCCCCTCCCCCTTCCAATTTCATTTCACTTCTTGCTCCTCTAACTCACACCCCATAACACTACTATACATTTATGTCCACTCATCATGACTTCTCCCTCACCCACCCAAAATAACCCTCCATCACTATTCCTTTCCTACCCTTGCGCAGTATATAAATGCACAGCAATATAATTAAATAGAGTTACACACATGCGAGAACCGTAGAGAACAGAATGAGTATAGGTCAAAGACAAACTAGAGGTAAGGTTATGTTGGCAACGCTACAAAACACAAACCACAATACCGACTGGAAAGTATATAAACAAACAGACAACAGTGGTAGGCGATAAAGTGTGCTGTGTAAAATATTAAAAAATGCCTAGCGCTGCGGATAACTAAAAATTAAACCACAGCTATCAATGTCTAAAGGAGAAAGACATCAACGATGTGTTAGCAGACGGAATTTCCCATGTAGAAGAGAAATGGCTCAAATGGCTCAATGTTTCAAACGGCTCTGAGCACTATGAGACTTAACATCTGAGGTCATCAGTCCCATAGAACTTAAAACTACTTAAACCCAACTAACCTAAGGACGTCACACACATCCATGTCCGAGGCAGAATTCGAACCTGCGACCGTAGCGGTCGGGTGGTTCCAGATTGAAGGGCCTAGATAGACGAGAAATCAAGCGTTAATCATCGTGCGTAAAACCAACATATTGTTAACGAACTGTTTTTAGATCTTAAAGCGAATGAAAATGTAAATAACTTGGTTACAGACCACTGATGATGCTTTGTCTTAATAAAACGGAACGCGTCTGATGAAAAAAACACTCACTTTTTGTCGCTGCGACGACAGAACGAATATACCCCAAGAATTGTAAATCAACTACAGATAGTACGGCCACACAAATAAAGAATTCATTTACGAAAAACTCAGGAAATATTTCACTTCAGTTGCGGTGCAGAAAATTGATAAACAGTTAACTTCGAAGTAAATCTGGTTTTTAATGTGTATTAACTGGAAATATAGGAAGATTATCGTTGATGTTTCTACAAACTTTTTTTTACTATTAAAAACAGTCTTGATCAAGGCTGTTTTTAATAGTAAATATTTGTAAGACATTGATCACTGCCTTTCCTGTAATGTATTCAAAAGTAATTTCTACAAACTGATTTTTATTTCTCTGTTTATTTTTATTTTGGTTGAGGAATTGTAAGTTTCTGAAGCAGAGGAAGCGGTCGCTCTTGGATCTGTGTCTTAAAATACACGTCTCGCGATTTCTGTGTATCAACACTCCTGAATAAAGATCAGATCTACAAAATGGAACTAAATTAATAGCTCGAAACATGAGGGTACAAAAATTTCATTTAAATCCAGGAAGTGGTGTTACAACATAAACAACTTGAAGGAAGGGAAGCCGCTGTACACTCGTTATCCCTGTTACGTGTGTAAATCTAAAGTAAATGTTACAGCGTACATCAGTCGACAGACTGGATCCCTTGACAGACAACGGGTTTCTACGCTAGTAACGATTTCTCGCCATGTGTCGAGCAGCAGCCCGCGAACCCGTGAGAAAGCACACGGACCCAGACCCGGGCTAGCAGACTCACACAAGGCTCACTGCCTGCCATACGGTTGATGACGAGAGCTGCGTTTTTATTGAAACATCAAATTACATTAGGCCGAGGCGCGCCCCTGCCCGCCGAGCGCTTTCCATCACTGGCGCCGGTTTTGCTGCGAGGGTGCATAACATCAGGAGGCCCCGTATTTGTGTATGGTAATGCAGTCATTTACAAGAGGACGCGGCCCGCACCATCCATTACGGCAGCCGACTGGTTATTATCGAAGAATGCTCTCATTGATTCGGCGGGAAATGTTCGTTTCCGTGTCCAATTTATTCGAGTTACGCCCTCATCTCCCCGAGAGCTCGGAAAATGCCGGGAGAGATTTCATGGCAGGAAGCGGCAGGGTTATTAAGGGAAGAAATAGGAGGCAGCAATTCGGGGAAGAGATCTCATTTGTGTCGCATTTAATCCTCTGCGCTACCGGAGTGGCCTTCGCCCAGTGCCGTGGAAAATAACAGACGTGTATACAGTCACTAGAACTCTCTTTCTGACTACTTGTTTGCAGATTGTTAGTACTACCTACAAACTCAGGTGGTTTGTTGTTATTATGAGATATGGTATTTGAATTGGAAAAACGTAGGCTTCTTCAAATTCCTAACACTGATTCAAGGCTGATCAGAAGTTTATTCAACACCTCTTTCAAATTCAAGCTTTACAGTAATTCATATAGTACAATACTGCGTGCGATGATGAAATCAATATTTTTCTTAGTAGCAAAGAATTACTCTGTCAGTGCGTTAAATTCCCAGTTACATCTAATAATCTAGGAGACACACTGTTGTAGCTGGAATACAGAACTGGGGAACCTTCCCCTTTCGGCTGTTGTAAAATACCACAGTCGTTTTCACGAATATGAACCGACTTCTCCTTCCAACCCATTGATGTCATCTAACCTGATCGTGTGCTGCATATTATAAGCTCACAGTTTTCTAAATAAATAATATCTACAGAAATATAAAAATAAATACTCTTACTAGCCTCATATGTCTACAACTTTTGACTGTTTATAACTCAAGGCCGCATGTGAAGGCGTCCAAAGAAAATTTAACAGTCTCTTCTATTGATCACGGAATAATTTCAAAATCCTTCCACCTTCACCTGTTTCCTCCTTAAAAGCTGCTGATGGCTACCTGTCGTTAGACGTGTTACGTTAAGTGTGATAACAACTCATTAACTTGATGCCTTGAAGTTTGTAAAGAGGAGTGTGGTGGTATCTTTCCATCCCAGCATATGTCTTGAGGTGATTTATTGATCAATACCGTTTCAGTTGTGAATTTTATGAGAAACTGCTTACAGCTATTGCACGTAATGGTGAGACTGTCATTCGAAACGCTGTAAGCAGATATTCAAGACAAATATCATTTATTATGGTAAATGATTAGTCGGTAAAACGCACTGCATTAAAACTGTTTCCTGACCAGTCACATGTAGAATCATATTGCGTAGTGTGAAAGTGAACTGAGCTGTTTAGTAACTCAAATATCAGTCGAAAGGGGCCAATGTGACCTACATTCGTAAAAGATGAGAGCAACGTGTACCTTACCTTGTTGACACCATCTAGTTCTTCGCATTTTTTTTTATTTTAGACATTTCGTTCCCTATAAGCTCTGGTAAAGGAGAATGTTTCTGAATTATTTTTCTTTTTGTTTTATGCAGTACGCTTCCCTTCCCATTTCATCCATGCGAGTGTGTGAATGTGTAAGTGGACGAATGTGAGTGATCTGAAGTTCGATCTAACATATTCAGAGGCAGTCATAGAGTTGCAGGCTTGTAGTGCAAACCTAACCTTCAGAACACCTGAGGTAGAACCAGAGACACTGATTACTTACAGGATGCGGATATCCCCTTTTGCTGGATACTGGTGAATACTTTGTCAACGGTCCCCTCCCACATCCGCTCACCAAGAGTAAATGTGAGCTGTGAACACGGAACTCAGAACTGTTCGTATGGAGCTGACAAGTCACATACGTGCTCCGCCAGTGTTGCTCTGGCATCATGGACAAAATATTCCTTTAAATTATTTCGATTTCTGTTTGTAGTTAAATTGGAGCAGCTTTTTGAAGAGAGAATGCATAGCTTTCATGAGATCTGGCTATTCTGAATATTTGTTGAGGTAAATGGAGTTACATGTGTCTTGCTTCATCTTGAGAGACTGGCCGTTAAACGTGGGGATTTATGGTAGTCTCTATACTGTTATACTCAGGGGTATTACTTGCAATCGGTTTCGTTGTTCTTATTATCCACGTATTGCATATCATCTAGTCATTTTCTCCCATTTTAGTGGCATTTGTGGTAACTAAAAGATTTTTGTCCACCAGTAAACCACATGATTTTCAGTTCAAAACTATTTTCCGTGGTGAATGAAGACATCTTTTTCCCCTGAGCATTATGAATACCAACGGCATTCTCTGGGTTCTGCAGAGTGTTTAGCCAGCTATCTTAGAATGGTTAATGCCGTGCACGCATCCAGTGTAAATGGTTCAAATGGCTCTGAGCACTATGGGACTTAACTTCTGAGGTCATCAGTCCCCTAGAACTTAGAACTACTTAAACCTAACTATCCTAAGGACATCACACACATCCATGTCCGAGGCAGGATTCGAACCTGCGACCGTAGCGGTCACGCGGTTCCAGAATGAAGCGCCTAGAACCGCTTGGCCACGCCGGCCGGCCCCCAGTGGAAATTGTTCATGCGTGTACCACATCTGGTAGCTACTTTGAAACTCTGATCCTCGTAAGACGGTCTGCGCCTGATTATGGTCCATACTTCTCACTTTTTGCTGCTTTGTAAGAAAGTTTGATTTTAATCAATATATCAGTTTTGTAGACAACAGATTTTGGGATGAACATTCACAACCCAGGGTTTCAACTCCATTTCCCCTTCCAGTGCCTTTGAGGCCACACAAAAAAAGTACAATTTGAATACGAGCATTGTGAATATCGAGTATTAAAGGAAAGCTGGATGATGTGCAAGTTAAAACCTAAGATTGCATCGCTCATGACGTCATTTTCTCCTACCCGTATGTCTGCACAGAATTCAGCTGATTCCTATAGTACTTATCCGTTGCACTTCAGCAATAGATGTGTTGATAATCACTTTATTGGGTCTCTTACACAGCAAACAATGAACAGTAATTCTTTTGATCGCCGTGCACGGTGGAATAACACGCGTGTGGGATACTTGAGTACGAGAGTCGTTGGGAGTCAAAAGCTAGCTCAAAGAGCACACGGTCAGCTTTCACAATACATACTTTAAAGAAATTCTAATTTGACGTTTGGTGCGCGAGAATCGTTCGTGAGAAGCTTCACATCAAATGCAAATAATCGGACTGCATGCCACTGTACTCAAAAGTGAGTTACACAATAAACCGATAGGATCCTAAGTGATCCTTCTGTTGAGAAGGCATAAGTTAAGCGAAACATGGAACCGTAAAAGACTGAAACTTACGCCACAGTGGTCATCGGTGACTCTCAAGTAATTGTAACGAATAAGAATCAGTTATCACTCAAAACTGGCAACAAAGAACCTATTGTCGGAGTGCAAAGAAATGTTTTCCTTCTTCTCCCAATGAATAGATGACGAATATAAAAGAACAAACAAGTAATAAGGGCCGAGATTACAACGAAACACGACGTGTGAGGTAAGTGTTATCTTCAATGCACTCTTATCTGAAGAAAACTACACTAATATTTAATCTAATCCTGATAAAATTTCAGTGAAGTGCAGAGATTGGGAACTTATCTTAACCCTTAACTGACGAGCTAACTTTTCTGAAACGTATACTACGAGGTGAGGTCTCTGGGACCCCTATCTCTAAACCTAGATTCAAGACACAATTCAGTTATATAACATTTACTTTTACAATTATTTAAGTGTTGTGTAAATATTTTTGTTGTTTTTATTGCGCCAAATAAAGCCTGTAGTATTGTACTTATTATCACACAAGGTTGTAGTGTTTCGAGAATTTCTGCGTAAATTCTAGAACCACTCAGCCTTCTACCGTCTCGAACACACGATATTTTAGATCGGGAGAGAACGGTATCCAACCTACTGCTCATCACATGTCTGTATGTGCACGTTTAAATTCAGTCGCAGGAAGAATGTAGACGCGGCGGTCGAACGGCACCGACAAGTACCTGTCGGGCAGTCCATGGATGTGTAGTGAGTGCGTACGAGAGGACCATGGAGTATTTATGTAACTCTGTGATAACAGTGACAGTGGCTATTGTTAGTGAAGAAAGAACTCAAAAAACTCATATTCCAGCCGTGCTAGAGGCAAGACGTATTTTATGAAGCCTGTGATAGAGTCCTGGTTATTAAGCCAACTCATTTGCAAATGTAATTAACTTTGTTTCTGACGTGAGGCGATATGAGTGACTTACAAGAAGTCAGATGTTTACGTGAAAAGTGAGAATTATGTTCTGTAGGAAGTTTTAATACGTACTTATATCACAAGTAGAGGGATAATTTTCAATATTCCTGTACCTAGCATCACTCTTCGGAGACGAAGTTTAAAGACATTCCAGAAGCCAGCGAAGAAGATCGGCTGCGGTAACAAGTAAGTCATCTCGCATTAGAGGAGTGGAAGTCAGTATATCTACTTCACACTTCAATCGTCGTCCAGAGCGTTAGAAGGTAATATACTTTTGTGCGGTTTTTAAATAGTTCACACAAACAAACTTTTGGAGAACTGAATTTTAAATTCTGGAAAATAATAATATCTTTGTAACAAGTAAAGTTTCACATAAACTAAAATTCCAAGAATTAACTCTGTACATAAAAATAGCTCTCGATAACTACTAAAAGAAATTCTGCAAATTTGACTTTTAATGCTGGGGTCTACATTTTTCTTTATGACAACACAAAACACGTTGATTTTCACTGTCACTTTACGTATTCTATTGGAGGGACAGAAGGGCCCCGAACACAATTGTTCTTAAGTTCTTATTTTGAAAGATCCTCCGTTGGCAGAACTGTGCTCACTGTCCATCGTAAAATCGTTGTCTTTTTCGTACATTTCTTGCTTTGTATTACTGACATCCGCCTCCATCAACCGACTAGTAATTTCATCAAACTTACAATCAGAATCGTAAATGCTGACGTGTGTCTACGATTCCATTGTGTACTACACTGAAGAAAACACGTACGTACTTGACGAGGGATGGTCAGTAACATGCTTCAGAGACAAACAAAGAAGACCATAATGGAAACGATAGCAAAGCATTGGAAGGTTCGTGATTTACAGAGAGTAAGGAGGCTATTGAAGCATTACGCCGGCACTGACCTTGGAGAGCGACTTCGAAAATTTTCCCGCGATGTGAGAGGCCGCACCTCGGGGTTAAGGATTACATGTTCAGAAATCTAAAACTTTGCAGGTCACAAAAAGAAAATACATAGTATCCTGCGACGAAAATATCGGTAAGTCATAACATGGATCAGTCAACTCATACAAATACCTCGTTGTAACAATTTGTAGGGATATGAAGCGGAACGAACACATAAGCACTGTCATAGGGAAAATAGGAGGCAGACTTACAGTCATCGGTAGAATATTAATGAAATACTATTATTTTTGCAAATGAGACTGCTTAAAAACTACTCATGCAAGCTACCGTAGGATAATGTCGAAATGTGTGAGAGCTGTACCAGATAGAACTAACAGGGGATATTGAATGTATACAGATTATGGCGGCACCAATGGTCACAGATTTGTCTGACGCATGGGAAAGGGACACGGAAATACTGATGAATCTATACTGGCTAACGCTTATAGACTTATTTTTCCTTGAGTCACCAGTCTTCTGACTGGTTTGAAGCGCCCCTCCATGAATTCCTCTCCTGTGCTAACCTCTTCATCTCAGAGTAGCACTTGCAACCTAAGTTCTTTATTGTTTGCTGGATGTATTCCAATCTCTTTATTCCTACACAATTTTTACCTTCTACAGCTCCCTCTAGCACCATGGAAGTTATGCCCTGAAGTCTTAACAGATGTCCTACCATTCTGTCTCTTCTTCTTTTTAGTGTTTTCCGTATGTTCCTTTCCTTTCCGAGTCTGCGCAAAACCTCCTGTTGCCTTATCTTATTAGTCCATCCAATTTTTAACATTCGTCTTTTGCACCGCATCTCAAATGCTCCGATTCTCTTCTGTTCCAGTTTACCCATAGTCCATATTTCACTGGGCACCAAACGTACATCCTCAGAAATTCCTTCCTTATGTTAGGGCCCATGTCTGAACTAGTAGACTTCTTTTGGCCAGGAACGCCCTTTTTGCCAATGGTAGTCTCCTTTTGACATCCTCCTTGCTCCGTCCGTTATGGGTCATGTTACTTACTAGGTAGCAGAATTCCTTAACATTATCTACTTCGTGACTATCAGCCCTAATGTTAAGTTTCTCATTGCTCTCATTTCCGCTACTTCCCATTAGGTTCGTCTTTCTTCGATTTACTCTCAAAGCATATTCTATACTTAGTAGCATGTTAATTCCATTCAGCAGATCTTGAAATTCTTCTTCTCTTGCACTGAGGATAGCAACGTCGTCACCGAATCTTATCATTGATGATCTTACACTATGAATTTTAATTCCACTCTTCAACAATTCTTTTATTTCCATCACTGCTTCTTCGATGAACAAACTGAACAGCATGGACGGAAGACTTCATCCCTGTCTTATACACTTTTTAGGTGCACTTTGTTCGTGGTCTTCCACTCTTATTGGTTCCCGTAGATTCTTGTATATATTGTATATCACCCGTTTTTACCTACAACTTATCCCTATTTTTTGATAATTTCTGATATTTTGCATCATTTCACATTGTCAAACACCTTTTCCGTTCGATAAACCGTATGAATGTCCCTTCATTTTTCTTTAGCCTTGCTTCCATTATCAACCGAAATGTCAGAATTGCCTCTCTGGTGCCTTTACCTTTCCTAAAGCCAAAACGATCGTCATCTAACACATTCTATATTTTCTTTTCCTGTCATCTGTATATTATTCTTATCAGCAACTTGGGTAGGTGAGCTGTTAAGCAGATTGTGCAACAATTGTCACACTTGTCAGCTCTTTCAGTCTTCGGAATTGTGTGACTGATATTGTTCCCAAAGGCAGATTATGTCTCCAGATTCATGCATTCTACACACCAACGTGAATAGTCGTTTTGTTACCACTTCCCCCAGTTATTTTAGAAATTCTGATAGAATGTTCTCTATTCCTTCTTCCTTATTTGACCTTACGTCTTTCAATGCTCTTTTAAATTATGATTCTAATCCTGGGTCCCTTATCTCTAGCCGTCCGCGGTGGCCGAGCAGTTCCTGGCACTTCAGTCCGGAACCGCGCGACTGCTACGATCGCAGGTTCGAATCCTGCCTCGGGCATGGATGTGTGTGATGTCCTTAGGTTAGTTAGGTTTAAGTAGTTCTCAGTTCTAGGGGACTGATGACCTCAGATGTTAAGTCCCATTGTGCTCGGAGCCATTTTTTGAACCTTATCTCTACCCTATCGACTCCTGTTTCGTCTTAAATCACATCAGATAATTCTTCCCATTCACAGAGGCTTTCGATGTACTCTCTCCACTAGTCCGCTCTCTTCTCTGCATTTAACAGTGGAACTCCCATTGCGCTGTTATTGTTATCACCCGTCCTCTTATTGTCACCGAAGGTTGTTTCGACTTTTCTGTATGCTGAGTGAGGCATTCCGACATTCATTTCTTTTTCGGTTTCTTCACAGTTTTCATGCAGTAATTTCGCCTTAGCTTCCTTCCACTTACAATTTTATTACATTCCTAAGCGACTTGTGTTTCTGTATTCCTGAATTTCCCTGAAAACTTTCGCACTTCCTTCTTTCATCGACCAACTGAAGTATTTATTATCGTATGCATGGTTTCTTCTCTATTTCCTTCTTTTTGTCTATGTTTTTCTTTCCACCTTCTGCGATTCCCCTATTCAGAGATATCCGCTCTCTTCAACTGAACTGCCTACGAAGCTATTCGATAGCACATGCAGCCTTAGAGAACTTGAAGTGTACTTCTTCCTTCCTTGGTACTTCCGTACCCCACTTCTTTGCATGTTGATTCTTCCTGACTAGTCTCTTAAACTTTAGCTTACTGTTCATCCCTACTAAATTGTGATCTGAGCCTACATCCCTTCTGACCATGATGTAATCTAAATGAAATCCTCCCGCCCCTCCCGGTCTTTTCCAAGTATACCTCCTCTCCTTGTGAATCTTGAACAGAGTATTCGCTATTAATAAATGATTTTTATTGTAGAACTCAATTAGCCTTTCTCCTGTCTCATTCCTAACACGAAGCCTATATTCTCCCGTAATCCTTTCTTCTACTCCTTTCCCTGCAGCCGCATTCCGGTCTCCCATGATTATTATATTTTCATTTCCCTTTACCTTTTAAATTACCCGTTCAATATCCTCATATACTTTCTCGGCCTCTTCCTCTTGAGCTTGCGACGTCGGCCTGTATACCTCAACTATTGTTGTCGTCGTTGGTTTGCTGCCGATTATGATGAGAACAACCCTATCTCTGAAAAACGCGTTCTCTGTCCTACCTTCCCATTCATAATGAATCCTATTCCCGTTAAGCCATTCTCTGCTGCTGTCGATGTTATGCTATACTCATCTGACCGCAAATTAAGTCTTCTTCCCATTTCACTTCACTGACCCCCTCTGGATCTAGATTGAGCCACGGCATTTCCTTTTTCTGGATTTCTAGCTTCCCTACCACGTTCAAACTTCTGACATTCCACGTGCCGTCTCGTAGAGCGTTATCCTTTCATTGGTTATTCAGTCTGTCTCTCACGATCACCTCCCTCTTAGGATTCCCCTGTCGGAGATCCGAATTGGGGTTATTTCGGAATCTTTTGCCAATGGAAAGATCATCATGACACTTTTCAATTACAGGCCACATGTGTCTTTAATGCAGTGGTTTCTATTGCCTCCTGCATCCTCATGCTGTTAATCATTGCCGTTTTTCTGCTTTTAGGGGCAATTTCCCAGCCCAAGGTCAAGACAGTGCCCTGAGCCTCAGCTCACTCCTCCGCCCTCCTTGATAAGACTGTTCGGAGAATGAGGGTGACTTCTTTTACCGAAAGTCTTCGGCAGCCAAAGCTGATGATTTTTATTCAAAATGTATCCCTAGAAGATAGACGCGAAGTATTGCACGGAAGCTGACTTTTTTTTTTTTTTTTCATCGGCTTTTAACCGGTCTGACGCGGCCTGTCACGAATTCCTTCCTGTGTCAACTTTCCATCTCTGGGCAGCACTCGCATCCTACATCCTCAATTAATTACTGTACGCATTCCACTCTCTGTCTTACTCTACAGTTTTTACCCTCAACAGCTTCGTCTAGTGTCACACATGTCTTATCATCCTGTACCTTCTTCTTGTCAGTGTTCTCCATATATTCATTTCCTCGGCAATTCTACGGAGAACCTCCTCGTTTCTTACCTTATCACACTAGATGATTTCCACCACTCTTGTGTAGCGCCACATCTCAGATGCTTCGGCTCACTTCAGTTCTAGTTTTCCCAGAGTCCATGATTCACTACTTCCGTTCTGCTGTGCTCCAAATCTATCTTCTCAGAAGTATCGTCCTCAAATTAAGACCTGTGTTTTATACTGGCCGACTTGGCCCTGAATGCCCTGTTCTTGGCTCTGAATGCCCATTTTGCCTATGCTAGTCTGTTTTTTATTTCGTCCTTCCTACGTCCATCACGTGTTATTTTGCTGCCTAGATATCAGAATTTCTTAACTTAATGTTCTTTGTGTCACCAATTACGATGTTAGGTTTCTCTCTGGCCTCATTTTCATTACTTATGGTTAGTGTCGTGTTTCTTCGAATCCTTATGCTGACGTCATTACAGGGTTCATTTCATTTAATAGATGCTATAATTCTCCTGCGTTTTTACTGAGGATAGCAATGCCATCAGCGAATCTTATCGCTGATGTCCTTTCATCCTTTACCTTTAATTCCACTGTTAAACCTTTCTTTTACGTCCTTTATTGCTTCTTCGATGTTCAGATTGAACAACAGGGATCTACATCTGCATCCATACTCCGCAAGCCACCTGACGGTGTGTGGCGGAGGGTACCCTGAGTACCTCTACCGGTTCTCCCTTCTATTCCAGTCTCGTATCGTTCGTGGAAAGAAGGATTGTCGGTATGCTTCTGTGTGGGCTCTAATCTCTCTGATTTTATCCTCATGATCTCTTCGCGAGACATACGTAGGAGGGAGCAATATACTGCTTGACTCTTCGGTGAAGGTATGTTCTCGAAACTTTAACAAAAGCCCGTACCGAGCTACTGAGCGTCTCTCCTGCAGAGTCTTCCACTGGAGTTTACCTATCATCTCCGTAACGCTTTCGCGATTACTAAATGATCCAGTAACGAAGCGCGCTGCTCTCCGTTGGATCTTCTCTGTCTCTTCTATCAACCCTCTCTGGTACGGGTCCCACACTGTTGAGCAGTATTCAAGCAGTGGGCGAACAAGCGTACTGTAACCTACTTCCTTTGTTTTCGGATTTCATTTCCTTATGATTCTTCCAATGAATCTCAGTCTGGCATCGGCTTTACCGACGATCAACTTTATATGATCTTTCCATTTTAAATCACTCCTAATGCGTACTCCCAGATAATTTATGGAATTAACTGCTTCCAGTTGCTGACCTGCTATTTTGTAGCTAAATGATAAGGGAAGTAGCTTTCTTTGTATTCGCAGCACATTACACTTGTCTACATTGAGATTCAGTTGCCATTCCCTGCACCATGCGTCAATTCGGTGCAGATCCTCCTGCATTTCAGTACAATTTTCCATTGTTACAACCTCTCGATACACCACAGCATCATCTGCAAAAAGCCTCAGTGAACTTCCGATGTCATCCACAAGGTCATTTATGTATACTGTGAATAGCAACGGTCCTATGACACTCCCCTGCGGCACACCTGAAATCACTCTTACTTCGGAAGACTTCTCTCCACTGAGAATGACATGCTGCGTTCTGTTATCTAGTTACTCTTCAATCCAATCACACAATTGGTCTGATAGTCATATGCTCTTATTTTGTTCATTAAACGACTGTGGGGAACTGTATCGAACGCCTTGCGGAAGTCAAGAAACACGGCATCTTCCTGTGAACCCGTGTCTATGGCTCTCTGAGTCTCGTGGACGAATAGCGCGAGCTGGGTTTCACACGACCGTCTTTTTCGAAACCCATGCTAATTCCTACAGAGTAGATTTCTAGTCTCCAGAAAAGTCATTATACTCGAACATAATACGTGTTCCAAAATTCTACAACTGATCCACGTTAGAGATATAGGTCTATAGTTCTGCGCATCTGTTCTTCGACGTCCCTTCTTGAAAACCTGAATGACCTGTGCCCTTTTCCAATCCTTTGGAACGCTACGCTCTTCTAGAGACCTACGGTACACCGCTGCAAGAAGGGGGGCAAGTTCCTTCGCGTACTCTTTGTAAAATCGAACTGGTACCCCATCAGGTCCAGCTGGCTTTCCTTTTTTGAGCGATTTTAATTGTTTCTCTATCCCTCTGTCGTCTATTTCGATATCTTCCTTTTTGTCATCTGTGCGACAATCTAGAGAAGGAACTACAGTGCCGTCTTCCTCTGTGAAACAGCTTTGGAAAAAGACATTTAGTATTTCGGCCTTTAGTCTGTCATCCTCTGTTTCAGTACCATTTTGGTCACAGAGTGTCTGGACATTTTGTTTTGATCCACCTACCGCTTTGACATAAGACCAAAATTTCTTAGGATTTTCTGCCAAGTGTGTACATAGAACTATACTTTCGAATTCATTGAACGCCACTCGTATAGCACTCCTCACACTACATTTCGCTTCGCTTAATTTTTGTTGGCCTGCAAGGCTTTGGCTATGTTTATGTTTGCTGTGAAGTTCCCTTTCCTTCCGCAGCAGTTTCCTAACTCGGTTGTTGTACCACGGTGGCTCTTTTCCATCTCTTACGATCTTGCTTGGCACATACTCATCTAACGCATATTGTACGATGGTTTTGAACTTTGTCCACTGATTCTCAACACTATCTGTACGTGAGACAAAACTTTTGTGTTGAGCCGTCAGGTACTCTGTAATCTGCTTCTTGTCACTTTTGCTAAACAAAAAAATCTTCCTACCTTTTTTAATATATCCATTTACGGCTGAAATCCTCGATGCAGTAACCGCTTTATGATCGCTGATTCCCTGTTCTGCGTTAACTGTTTCAAATAGTTCGGGTCTGTTTGTCACCAGAATGTCTAATATGTTATCACCACGAGTCGGTTCTCTGTTTAACTGCTCAAGGTAATTTTCAGATAAAGCACTTAAAAAAATTTCACTGGATTCTTTGTCACTGCCATCCGTTATGAACGTTTGAGTCTCCCAGTCTATATCCGGCAAATTAAAATCTCCAACCAGAACTATAACATGGTGGGGAAATCTACTCGAAATATTATCCAAATTATCCTTCAGGTGCTCAGCCACAACAGCTGCTGAGCCAGGGGGCCTATAGAGACATCCAATTACCATGTCTGAGCCTGCTTTAACCGCGTCCTTCACCCAAATTATTTCACATTTCGGATCTCCGTCAATTTCCTTCGATACTATTGCACTTCTTATCACAATAAACACGCCTTCCCCTTCACTGTCCAGCCTGTCTCTGCGGTATACATTCCAATCTGAGTTTAGGATTTCATTACTGTTTACGTCTGGTTTCAGCCAACTTTCTGTCCCTAGTACTATACGGGCGTTGTGACCGTTTATTAATAAGAGCAGTTCTGGGACCTTTCTATAGACACTCCTGCAGTTTACTATTAGCACATTAATATTGTTATTCCCTGTTGCATTTTGCCTACTCCTACCTTGCCGCGTCTCACGAGGCGTCTTGTCGGGCCTAGGGAGGGAATTATCTAACCTAAAAGACCCACATGTGCACTCCGCTACCCTTGTAGCCGCTTCCGGCGCGTAGTGCACGCCTGACCTATTCAGGGGGACCCTACATTTCTCCACCCGATAGCGGAGGTCGAGAAATTTGCACCCCAGATCTCCGCAGAATCGTCTAAGCCTATGGTTTAAGCCTTCCACTCGGCTCCAAACCAGAGGACCGCGATCGTTTCTGGGAACGATACTACAAATGGTTAGCTCTGATTCCACACCGCGAGCGAGGCTTTCCGCCTTCACGAATTCGTCTAACCGCCTATACGAACTGAGGATGACCCCTGAACCCAGACGGCCTACATTCCTTTCTTACACCCTTTTTAATCCGCACACGTTGTTTCCCCAAGGTTCTTGTGCATATTGTGTATCACCTACTTTTTCCCGTAGTTTACCTATATTTTTCTCAGAATTTCGAACATCTTACATCATTTTACATTATCGAAAGCTTTTTCAAGCTCGAAAAGCCGAGTTATAGTGTTTCAAAAACCAGCCACATGTTGTAAACCTAGGAGTATATTACAACGCCCTGTGTATCATTGACATTGGGATCGCACGGAAAAAATCAGTCTGTTTATAGCGCGCACAGGTGTATTTAAGCAATCAATATTTCCATTCTGCGTGTGTGAACGGAACAGAAGCACCCACTGCAACGCGCTTTACAATGTCGTACAGAATACAGGTCTACATGTAGATGTACGGGATTCTCACAGCTGCAGCCTGAGAGGTTCCATGCCCTCTTTTGCATGTCTCCTCTCATTTTCATCAATTTTATTAGTGTTCTATGTCATTGCACGGTAGTAACAGACCAAATAAGGTTACTGTAATGAGATTATTTGTACTGAGAGCTAAAAAAATACTTTTCACTTTATTGCTAAAAATGTTGGGTTACTTCCCTGGGTGACCTGTGCGAGACAAGCATCTTAGGACGCGGCACACGTCACTTCCGGCTGGCGGCTGCACTTCCCTGAATTCTGTGGGGTCCATACAATAGGCTTAAGGGCTTGGCAGAACGACTGACGTCGATCGAGTTTCGCCCGTTGTACGAGGTGCATTCAAGTTCTAAGGCCTCCGATTTTTTTTCTAATTAACTACTCACCCGAAATCGATGAAACTGGCGTTACTTCTCGACGTAATCGCCCTGCAGACGTACACATTTTTCCCAACGCTGACGCCATGATTCCAAGGCAGCGGCGAAGGCTTCTTTAGGAGTCTGTTTTCACCACTGGAAAATCGCTGAGGCAATAGCAGCACGGCTGGTGAATGTGCGGCCACGGAGAGTGTCTTTCATTGTTGGAAAAAGCCAAAAGTCACTAGGAGCCATGTCAGGTGAGTACGGAGTATGAGGAATCACTTCAGAGTTGTTATCACGAAGAAACTGTTGCGTAACGTTAGCTCGATGTGCGGGTGCGTTGTCTTGGTGAAACAGCACACGCGCAGCCTTTCCGGGACGTTTTTGTTGCAGTGCAGGATGGATTTGTTCTTCAAAACATTTTCGTAGGATGCACCTGTTACCGTAGTGCCCTTTGGAACGCAACGGGTAAGGATTACGCCCTCGCTGTCCCAGGACATGGACACCATCATTTTTTCAGCACTGGCGGTTACCCGAAATTGTTGACGGACTTTGGTGGCGGTGAATCTGTGTGCTTCCATTGAGCTGACTGGCGCTTTGTTTCTGGATTGAAAAATGGCATCCACGTCTCATCCATTGTAACAACCAACGAAAAGAAAGTCCCATTCATGCTGTCGTTGCGCGTCAACATTGCTTGGCAACATGCCACACGGGCAGCCGTTTGGTCGTCCGTCAGCATTCGTGGCACCCACCTGGATGACACTTTTCGCATTTTCAGGTCGTCATGCAGGGTTGTGTGCACAGAACCCACAGAAATGCCAACTCTGGAGACGATCTGTTCAACAGTCATTCGGCGATCCCCCAAAACAATTCTCTCCAGTTTCTCGATCACGCCGTCAGACCGGGTTGTGCTAGTCCGAGGTTGTTTCACTTTGTTGTCACACGATGTTCTGACTTCATTAAACTGTCGCACCCACGAACGCACTTTCGACACATCCATAACTCCATCACCACATGTCTCCTTCAACTGTCGATGAATTTCAAGGAAAATGTCGCCATTTTAAGTATTTAAAACAGTTCTCATTCTCGCCGCTGGCGGTAAAGTTCCATCTGCCGTACGGTGCTGCCATCTCTGGGGCGTATTGACAATGAACGCGGCGACATTTTAAAACAATGCGCATGTTTTATCTCTTTCCAGTCCGGAGAAAAAAAATCGGAGGCCTTAGAAGTTGCATGCACCTCGTATGCAGGCCGAAACGACCTGCAAGATGTCTGAGTGTCGCCGCAGTTTATGTGTTTACCGTGTTGGCGCATCCGGATTGATTCTGAGAATACTTGTGGACCGTGGCCTGCTGGGTGCAAATGTCTGGCGCCGGATGGCCGGTGGTCCAGGCAGGTTGCTTTCGTAGCCGGTCAAACGGCAAGTTCAGTGCCCTCATCTTAATAGCAGAGGCATGATTGGTCAACTTAAACTGAGGCTAGTTGACGTCATACAGCCCTGCTCGAAATTGGAGGGAAGTGAATGCTGATTCGCAGTTTTTGAAGGAGAGTAGGGAGTAGAGCAATGTCGGCTTCACTCTTGCGTTGCGCGGGCAGAGGATTCGGGATCTGATCTTCGTCGCAATCGGACGGGCTTGCGACTTGGTCACTCGTTTTCGGTAGAACTTAGAATTCTCGGACAGCCTTCGTGGCCAGGGGTTGACACAGAGCTGCTGCACGGCAGAAGTCGGCGCCTACATCACCAGGACGCTGCCTACCGACGACGTGCTGCAGATTTCAGTACTGGTACAGTATTTTGCCGCTCCGGCATTGTAGGACGCTATCAATTTTATACTGAATCCCTCAGCAGCACGCGCGCTCGCTTTGCTACAAGTCCACCTGGCTTGTTTCTACATGTGATCCCATTTGAGCTCCCACTATTAATTGCGATACTGCTATATAGACGGGAGACTAATATTTGATTCAAAAAAAATGGTTCAAATGTCTCTGAGCACTATGGGACTTAACATCTACGGTCATCAGTCCCCTAGAACTTAGAACTACTTAAACCTAACTAACCTAAGGACAGCACACAACACCCAGCCATCACGAGGCAGAGAAAATCCCTGACCCCGCCGGGAATCGAACCCGGGAACCCGGGCGTGGGAAGCGAGAACGCTACCGCACGACCACGAGATGCGGGCTAATATTTGATTCATTAGGACCTCCAGTTAATATCGTCAATCTATTGCATCACAGAGAGTAGGAGCCCCATGTTCTCGAGCCAACTCTTATTCTCATAATATTTCAGTATACCGTATTCTTTAACCTACTGTGTGTGTCGACAATCATGTACATTTATGTTGTGATGTATAATAAATCTCATTGTAGTATTTAATCCGCATATCATTTCGTAGATATATGCAGAATCCCATTTAATGTTGTTTATTATGATAAAGTTTTCTTTTTTAAGTAGATTACAATTTTTATCAAATTATTGTGAGTGTGCACTCCTTATTTTACCAACTAGCAGGCTCCACCATCATTTCCTTCCGTTACCGTTGTGCTCATAATTAATTAGCTGGTAGATAAGGAGGAGGTCGAGTGCATGTCTCGTTCTCATGCAAAATTCGTCTGAATTAAAGAGGTACAAACTCTTCTCCACCCCGGCACCTCGCAAGCCAGCAGTGGTGCACAAAACGCACACTGGAGTTCTGTATCGTCTGAAACAGATTTCCGTTCCAGGAGAGCGAGTGCTGAACTGGAGGCTCCGTCAGAATCTCCACCGCACTCCGACACGGCCGGTTCGTGGCAGAGGCGCGAGGAGAGGCGAGGCGCCTTGCAGCGGAGAGCCGAGCGCCGCGTCTATGATGCAGCGGCGGGGCTGCGTCATCAGGAGGGCTCGTTAGGGCCGGGGGCCGAGCACCATCAGCCTGCCCGCGGTCGATACCAGATCATGACACGTGACGCAATTACGTGGGGTGGGTCGCGCTCCGCGCCGCGCCGCGCCACGCTACGCAGCGCTGCCTCTGCCCTGCTCCGCTTTGCTTTTATTTCTCCGACTGTGCTGATCGGCCGCGCGCCTTTTCCGGCAAGCGGGCAGGTCTAACAACCGGCTCACCCCGACAGCCGGCGTCGAGTGCGTGCTGTTTTCCTGCCCAACTCCGCTCACATCCGCTCCACGAGTCACCAGCAGCTCGGTGAATGGCAGCCTCGGCGAGGGCAGTGGGTTACTTCTTTTTTATATACACCATTTTTTTTACAAAAAAAGAAATGTATGAACCAACTACAATTCGTGCTGTTCGTTTACTTGAACATAAAATGCTGTTACCTACTTTTAACGTAATGTGTGCATCTCTAATGATTAATATATACTTCGAACTAAACAGAGCGAAACACCTAATGCTGCGGGCGTTACAGTTACATTCCACATTATGAAGCTATTTAATTAAAACTCATTACCTGATTAATATTAAGATAACTGTAGTTGAGTTCGCCATTCGTAAATTAATAATGAATAAAGCGATTAGTTGCACATGCCGACGTAATGTACACTACTGGCCATTAAAATTGCTACACCAAGAAGAAATGCAGATGATAAACGGGTATTCATTGGACAAATATATTATACTAGAACTGACATGTGATTACATTTTCACGCAATTTGGGTGCACAGATCCTGAGAAATCAGTACGCAGAACAACCACCTCTGGCCGTAATAACGGCATTGATACGCCTGGGCATTGAGTCAAACAGAGCTTGGATGGCGTGTACAGGTGCAGCTGCCCATGCAGCTTCAACAAGATACCACATTTCATCAAGAGTAGTGACTGGCATATTGTGACGAGCCAGTTGCTCGGCCATCATTGACCAGACGTTTTCAATTGGTGAGAGATCTGGAGAATATGCTGGCCAGGGCAGCAGTCGAACATTTCCTGTATCCAGAAAGGCCCACACAGGACCTGCAACATGCGGTCGTGCATTATCCTGCTGAAATGCAGGGTTTCGCTGGGATCGAATGAGGGGTAGAGCCACGGGTCGTAACACATTTGAAATGTAACGTCCATAGTGCCGTCAATGCGAACAAGAGGCAACCGAGACGTGTAACCAATGGCACTGCATACCATCACGCCAGGTTAAACGCCAGTATGACGAATACACGCTTCCAATGTGCGTTCACCGCGATGTCTCCAAACAGTAATGCGACCATCATGATGCTGTAAACGGAACCTGAATTCATCCAAAAAAATGACGTTTTGCCATTCGTACACCCAGGTTCGTCTTTGAATACACCATCGCAGGCGCTCCCGTCTGTGATGCAGCGTCAATGGTAACCGCAGCCACGGTCTCCGAGCTGATAGTCCATACTACTGCAAACGTCGTCGAATTGTTCGTAGAGATGGTTGTTGTCTTGGAAACGTCCCCATCTGTTGCCTCAGGGATCGAGACGTGGCTGCACGATCCGTTACATCCATGCGGATAAGATGGCTGTGATCCCGACTGCTAGTGGTACGAGGCCGTTGGGATCCAGCACGGCGTTCCGCATTACCCTCCAAAACCCACTGATTCCATATTCTGCTAACAGTCATTGTATCTCGACCAACGCGAGCATTAATGTCGCGATACTATAAACCGCAATCGCGATAGGCTACAATCCGACCTTCATCAAAGTGGGAAACTTGATGGGACGCATTTATCCTCCTTACACAAGGCATCACAACAACGTTTCACCAGGCAACGCCTGTCAACTGCTGTTTGTGTATGATAAATCGGTTGGAAACTTTCCTCATGTCAGTACGTTGTAGGTGTCGCCACCAGCGCCAACCTTCTGTGAATGCTCTGAAAAGCTAATCATTTGCATATCACAGCATCTTCTTCCTGTTAGTTAAATTTCGCCTCTGTAGCACGTCATCTCCGTGGTGTAGCAACTTTAATGGCCAATAGTGTAAATAGAGTAAGCTACGTTACGATAAAATATTTCCACGGTATATTGTGTTTGGACTGGTGCGGCTGACATCATTCATCCTTTACGGAACCATGTTACAAAATAATTAATATCTTTATAAAGAACGAATAAATATTCAAACACTACATTATGCCCATTTTATCAGGCTGGTGCTTAATTTCGCTGCGTTTCCGTTTAGCATGCTTACTGCCCGATACTCATTTTTTATTTGTAGTTCACTACTGCTACTTGAATTTATATATTATCATTTTGTCTTTTAGAAATAATGAGTGGAGCTGTGGTCGCTATAAAATCGAGTGCCAAGTGGAGAAATCGGAACATTTCCGACATATTGTTCAGTTTTCGTTTACGAGAGGAGTGATAGCAGCGCAGGCAGCCAGAAATATTTGAGCTGTGTGTGGGAATAAGGCCAGTGGACAGAGCACAGCAGGAAAATGATTTTCTCGTTTTAAGGAGAATCGTTTTGTCATTAGTGACTCTCCACGTCCATAAAGAACTTCGGGTTTTGATGAAGATCTTTCAAACGCATTAATCCACAATAATCCACGTCATTGTGTAAGCAGGCTGTTTAGGTTTTTATGTTGGTAACGCCACGTAGCGCTCTGTATGAAAATCACTGACTGCGCTTTGTGCAGTCTGTGGCTGGTTAGCTTTGTTGGAATATTCGCTATTGTAGTGTTGGGCAGTTGGATGTGACCAGCGCGTAGCGTTGCGCAGTTGGAGGTGAACCGACAGCAGTGGTGGATGTGGGAAGAGAGATGGCGGAGTTTTGAGAGCGGATGATCTGGACGTGTGTCCATCAGAGACAGTAAATTTGTAATACTGGATATTATTGGATATTATGTACTGATGTATTTAAGTTAATGTATTAATGTATTTAAGTTAATAATGTTCAAAAGTCATTTTATATATATATATATATATATATATATATATATATATATATATATATATATATATATATATATAATGACTTTTGAACATTATTAACTTAAATACATTGTTTGTTCTCTATCAAAATCTTTCATTTGCTGACTGCGTCTATCAGTAGTTAGTGCCTTCAGTAGCTAGAATCTTTTATTTAGCTGGCAGTATTGGCGCTCGCTGTATTTCAGTAGTTTGAGTGACGAAGATTTTTGTGAGGTAAGTGATTCATGAAAGGTATAGGATATTATTAGTTAGGGCCATTCTTTTGTAGGGATTTTTGAAAGTCAGGTTGCGTTGCGCTAAAAAATATTGTGTGTCAGTTTAGTGTTGATCAGAATAAGTAAATAGAGTAGTGTCTGAGTACGTTCAGTTTTGCTCAGCTGTTTGAAAATCAAATAACGTAAGGGGTTTATCAGCACAGTAATTCATTAGTTTTTCAAAGGGGATGTTTCAATTGTGCTGGATAGCTGGCAAACGTGAACTGTGATCGCTGCACCATCGTGCGACTTTTGCATGCAATGTGGAATGTTTATAAATCGGGTTCATAGGTACTGCATTCTCTAAGGCAAAACCACAAAAAGCATTGGCTGATCATACGTGCATTTCTTCTTGCTTGTAATCAATTGGCTCGTGAACAACACCGACCTTTCCTATACTGCGTTATAACTGGTGACGAGAAATTGCTTCTTTTTGCTAACATAAGGAAGAAAAGACTGGCTGAACCCAAACAAAGCAGCAACTCTCCGTGCAAAGACCTGCGCGCATCCACAAAAGATAATGTTATGTATCTGGTGCAACAGCGACGGTGTGCCGCACTACGAAGTGCTTCCCCGAGGAGTAGCCATTAGTACTCGCATTTTTTGTCGGCAACTGAGACGTCTCGCACACGCAATCCAAGAACAACGACCAGGAAGACTGTAAACAGATGCTACTTCACAATAACGCCCGCTCGCATTATGCTGTACTTACAAAAAATGCTATAGGGGTGCTGGGTTTGGAAGCCATTACGCATCCGCTTTGTTCACCTGATCTTGCGCCCTCAGTCTTTCACCTTTTCCGGCCTCTATCGAAAAATCTTCAGGGAACTTCGTTTCCGGATGAAAATGCGCTCCGAACATTTCTACAGTCGCGGAATCGGAAAGTTACCCCAGCCTTGGCAGACTATTGTAAATAGTGAAGTAGGATGTAGTATTGATGACTAAAGTCTCTATTATGTGTATCTGTTGTGTTTATTAAACTTACGGAAAATTGTTACGAACTTATGCACGAACCTAATATAAGAACACTGCAATATGCCCTTTGTATTAATGAAAGGCAATGGTTACTGTTTCAAACAGGGCCATCGTGAACAATGAGGAGAGTGCTTAAATTCACGTCTTTACTAGACAATAAGACGATTGGTTGGTTCTGTAGGAGATGCAGCTGGATAAGGGTCGAAGAGGGTACACAACAGACATTTACCTACTGGGCTGCAACTTGGAGATGTGGGGCGTTGCGTGTTTTGCGGCTAGGAGCTGTGAAGGGGCATACAATTACGTAGCACCACATTTAATTCTCACTAGCAGACATTGCTCTCAGAAACAAAATGCTCACCGATCTTTGTCTTTCATCTCAACTTCGAAGTTTAGCAGTGACGTGTCTCATCGTAGGAGCGTACCTCCTCTACCATTAGACAAAGTTGTCAATTGCTTTTGTTGTTGTTGTGGTCTTCAATCCGAAGACTGGCTTGACGCAGCCCTCCATGCTACTCTGTACTGTGCAAACCTCTTAATCTCCAAATAAATATTACAACTTGCATCCTTCTGAACCTGCTTACTGTAGCCATTTTTGGACTCTCTTCACGATTTGTAGCCCCCACATTAAACTGGTGATCCTTTAACGTCTCGGAAAGAGTCCAACAAATTTTTTTCCCCAGTTCTACTGAATATCTCCTTATTGGTTACGTGACCAACCCATCTATTCTCCAGTATTCTTTTGTATCACCACATTTCAAATGCTTCTATTCTCTTCTTGTGTAAACTGTTTGTCGCCCATTTTTCATTTCCACACATGGCTACACTCCATACGAACCTACAGAAAAGCGTTAACACATTTCTCACCTTTTCTTGCCATTGCCAGTCCACATGTTGTATCATCTCTACTTCGGCCAACATCACTTATTTTGTTGCTCAAATGGCAAAACTCATCTACTACTTTAAGTTTCTCGTTTCCTAATCTCATTCCCTTTGCATGACCTGATTTAGTTCGAATGCATTCCATTAGTGTTGCTGTTATTGATGTTCATCTTATATTCTCCTTTCAATACACTATCCACTCCGTTCAAATGGTCTTCCAAGCCCTTTGCTGTCTCTGACAGATTAACGATGTCATCCCAGAGTTTTTATTTCTTCTCCCTGAACCTTAATTCTTACTCCACATTTGTCTTTAGTTTCATATTCTGATTGCTCAATCGGGGAAAGCCTACAGCTCTGACTACCTCCTCAACCACTGATTCCCTTTCATGTCCTTTGACTATTATGACTGCGTCTAGTTTCTCTACAATTTGTCAGTCAACGTATCAGTGTATCTGATTAGCATTCTCAAATTCTTTTAATTACCAACGAAATTAATTAATAACTTTCACAACTGTTTTGAAACACCCTCTTTTCCCTCCCTAAAACAGCACAAAAGAAAGGTTATCTCTGAAACCATACCTCCGTTACGTCGAGTTATGCGTTCTCAAATGTCTTCAGTCATTATGGCTGTCTCCATTAATTAGCTCTCTCTTCGAGTAACACCTTTATTCTGCAAGTTATGTGTCTCTATGACCAAGCCAAGACATGTTACAACGCATCTTTTCTGAGGCGTGCATTGAGAGCTTGGAGCTGCGACTTGATCTTTAATGTTCTGACTTAATATGATTGTAATTTAACATGGAGCATTGAATTACTTCTGTATGACGTATTATTGTGTGGACGGTGTTAGATATTACATCTCAGTAACGAAGTATCTTATGGCAACCAGTTAATTATGAATGTTTGCGGTGTCTTAACGGAAGAAAATCGACGGATGTAAAGATAATTTCAGGAAGTGTGATAAGACCGTAAATGCTTACAAAATATCTAAATGAGGTAGTGAATAACATCTCAATCTCCGTGAGGCTGTTCTTAGTGTACGCGGCCGCCTACAAGGAAGTGGAAACTGAAGATGACGATAGCGAAGTGCAGGAGGACCTGCTGAGGAATATCGTTTGGTGCAGGAACTGGCGGTTGACCTTGAAGGTTAATAAATTTAATGTATAGCGCATGTAGTATTAGGTGTCCCCCAAGGTTCACTATTACGTCCGACACTCTTTTCACTATATGTCAATGATGTATCATTTGTTCTGTGCTACTGTAAATACCGCATGTACGCTAATGGCCTTCAGTTATATCTTATATAGGCGTTGCCGACGGCAGCAACGTATTCTGCTTGTTTACATATCTCTGTATTTTTATACGTATGCCTATCCCAGTTTCTTTGGCACTTTAGTGTACCTTGTATGAACTGATAACTTTCTCACAAAAGCAAATATGTCGCCAGTTCCTCATGTAATAACAGTTCGGTTCTACAAAGTCTAGTCTCCACCATTGGCCTCTTACTTTGGTTATATTTCTCTCGAATCTCTCGTCCAGCGGAAAGTCCCAAGCGACAGGAAAGAAAGCGGAGGTGGTTACTTATATAAAAAGAGTGAAAGAACAGACGTGCAAATTACAGACCAATATCGTTAACATCGGTTTGTTTCGGATTCCTTGAGCATATTCTCCGTTCGAATATAATAAATTTCCCTGAGAGAGAGAGAAAAGCTTCTGACCTCAAATCGGCACTGTTCTAGAAAGCATCGCTCGTGCGAAACTCAGCTTGGCGTTTTCTCACAAGAGATCCTGCGAACCATGGTTGAAATGCAACAACTGGATTAGTAACCCTAAATTTGACACGTTGCCACACTGCCGACTATTAACGAAGCTACAAGTGTGCGGAAGAGGTATATGAGTGGCTCGAAGACCTCTTTAACTAACAGTACCCTCTACGTTGTCCTCGACGGCGAGTGTTCATCAGAGACAAGGGTATCGTCAGGAATGACAGGACTTCTATTATTTTCTATATACATAAGTGATCTGGCGGACAGGGTAAGCAGTAGTCTGCAGCTGTTCGCTAATGATGCTATGGTGCACGGTAAGGTATCGTCGTTAAGTGACTGCAAGAGGATACGAGGTGACGTAGACAAAATTTCTAGCTGGTGCGATGACTGATAGCTAGCTCAAAACGGTGAAAAATGTAAGTTACTGTAGATGAATAGGAAAAACAAACCCATACTATTCGAGTACAGCATTAGTAGTGTACTCATTGACTCCTTCACGTCGATTACATATCTAGTCGTCATGCTGCGAGGAAATATTAAATGGAAAGAGCATGTGTGAACTGTATTGGGGAAGGGGAATGGTAAAGTTCGGTGTATTGGGAGAATTTTTGGAAAATGTGATTCATCTGTAAAGAGGGCCACTCGTGGGACACTAATGCGATCCTTTGTTGAGTGCTGTTCGGGTGTCTTGGATTCGCACCAGGTCGGATTAAAGGAAGACAGTGGAGCAATTCGATAGGTTCGAACAATACCCGAATGTTACGGAGATGCTTCGGGAATTAAAAAGGGAATCCCTGGAGCGACGATGACGTTATTTTCAAGGAAAATAACCAAAAAATTTAGAGAACCGGAATCTGAAACTGATTGCAGAAATATCCTACTTTCGCCTACATACATGCCTTGTTAAGGTAAGACACGACAAAATTAGGGCTCATACGGCAGCCTAATGGATAATCGTTTTTCCCTCGCTCTGTTTGCGAGTGTAACAGGAAAGGAAATGACCACTAGAGGTACAGGGTACTCCCGCAAAGCCCTATACGTTAACTTACGGACTGTGTATGTACAGGGTGTTTCAAAAATAACCGGTATATTTGAAACGGCAATAAAAACTAAACGAGCAGCGATAGAAATACACCGTTTGTTGCAATATGCTTGGGACAACAGTACATTTTCAGGCGGACAAACTTTCGAAATTACAGTAGTTACAATTTTCAACAACAGATGGCGCTGCAAGTGATGTGAAAGATATAAAAGACAACGCAGTCTGTGGGTGCGCCATTCTGTACGTCGTCTCTCTGCTGTAAGCGTGTGCTGTTCACAACGTGCAAGTGTGCTGTAGACAACATGGTTTATTCCTTAGAACAGAGGATTTTTCTGGTGTTGGAATTCCACCGCCTAGAACACAGTGTTGTTGCAACAAGACGAAGTTTTCAACGGAGGTTTAATGTAACCAAAGGACCGAAAAGCGATACAATAAAGGATCTGTTTGAAAAATTTCAACTGACTGGGAACGTGACGGATGAACGTGCTGGAAAGGTAGGGCGACCGCGTACGGCAACGACGGAGGGCAAAGCGCAGCTAGTGCAGCAGGTGATCCAACAGCGGCCTCGGGTTTCCGTTCGCCGTGTTGCAGCTGCGGTCCAAATGACGCCAACGTCCACGTATCGTCTCATGCGCCAGAGTTTACACCTCTATCCATACAAAATTCAAACGCGGCAACCCCTCAGCGCCGCTACCATTGCTGCACGAGAGACATTCGCTAACGATATAGTGCACAGGATTGATGACGGCGATATGCATGTGGGCAGCATTTGGTTTACTGACGAAGCTTATTTTTACCTGGACGGCTTCGTCAATAAATGGAACTGGCGCATATGGGGAACCGAAAAGCCCCATGTTGCAGTCCCATCGTCCCTGCATCCTCAAAAAGTACTGGTCTGGGCCGCCATTTCTTCCAAAGGAATCATTGGCCCATTTTTCAGATCCGAAACGATTACTGCATCACGCTATCTGGACATTCTTCGTGAATTTGTGGCGGTACAAACTGCCTTAGACGACACTGCGAACACCTCGTGGATTATGCAAGATGGTGCCCGGCCACATCGCACGGCCGACGTCTTTAATTTCCTGAATGAATATTTCGATGATCGTGTGATTGCTTTGGGCTATCCGAAACATACAGGAGGCGGCGTGGATTGGCCTCCCTATTCGCCAGACATGAACCCCTGTGACTTCTTTCTGTGGGGACACTTGAAAGACCAGGTGTACCGCCAGAATACAGAAACAATTGAACAGCTGAAGCAGTACATCTCATCTGCATGTGAAGCCATTCCGCCAGACACGTTGTCAAAGGTTTCGGGTAATTTC
Source organism: Schistocerca cancellata (assembly GCF_023864275.1). Lineage (NCBI taxonomy): Eukaryota > Metazoa > Arthropoda > Insecta > Orthoptera > Acrididae > Schistocerca > Schistocerca cancellata. The sequence continues at coordinate 466,092,558 of NC_064631.1, read as the reverse complement.
ATTCAGAGACTACGCCATATTATTGCTACGCATGGTGGATATGTGGAAAATATCGTAGTATAGAGTTTCCCAGACCGCAGCGCCATCTGTTGTTGAAAATTGTAACTACTGTAATTTCGAAAGTTTGTCTGCCTGAAAATGTACTGTTGTCCCAAGCATATTGCAACAAACGGTGTATTTCTATCGCTGCTCGTTTAGTTTTTATTGCCGTTTCAAATATACCGGTCATTTTTGAAACACCCTGTAGATGTACTGTACTCTCCTAAACATAGCGATTGCCAGACTACAAGCCAAGAGTGCACAACGGCCATGTTGATGTTGAAATTCAAACTGCCTTTGAGCAACAGTCCATCTTAACAACTTGGTTCGGCAAGCAGTCGCTTAAAGCGTGGCGGACGCCTTGCGACGCTGGTAAACAAGGCGAGTCGGGCTGAGCCGGCGTCGTAATCAGAGGGCCGGCCCAGGCCGGCGCAGCGCAGCGGCCTCCGCAGTATTTGCCGGCGCGCGTCGCGTCGCGCCCGGGGCCCGTGTTTGGCCGTGATGTATGTTTGCCGGGGCGCCGAGATCAGTTTGTGGACTTAAGCTGAAATCATGACAGATGGCGGTACAGTCCCGGCCGGGCTGAATATGCAACGGGCCGCTGTCCTCTGTAAACACAGATACGCTGCTTCCAGCGCAACTCCGCTTGTTTGTGTTTTCCGTTCGCATTGGATCAGCGGACACGCGCTGCCGGCTGGGGGCGGAGACTGAGGCGCCGTGTGGCCAGCGGACCGCCGTATCGTGACTCGACGAAAACAAGTGGCTCGGCGATGGGGCTGTACACTTCTGCGACCTTCGAGAAAATGCGCAGTCAGACGATCGCTGACGTGGCGCCCAGAGTCTCCTTCCTCTTTCCTCGGGTGAAGAAACCATTACAAGACTGGCATTTCCAGAAGGACGAAGAGGTAATTTTCGAGATTGAACTTAACTTGCAAAATTCTGCCCATAAGGTCTCCGACAACTCATCCATGTTTGGGAGTAAAGTGTGTTATTGAAGGGTGAACGTGTGGTAGGAAGACCTTCATGCAGATAGATTTTCTCGAGGTGAGGTAGCGTTATGACTACACCTCGATTTGCTATGCGTTCCCATCTGCTTGTATGAGGCGTAATCGGAGTGAGGTCCGATCGGTCGCGAAATGGAAACCACTGTGAAAATCAAAACAGTATTATTTGCATGGCCGAGCGGTTCTAGGCGCTACAGTCTGGCATCACGCGACCGCTACGGTCGCAGGTTCGAATCCTGCCTCAGGCATGGAATTGTGTGATGTCAAATGGTTCAAATGGCTCTGAGCACTATGCGACTTAACATCTCAGGTCATCAGTCCCCTGGAGCTTAGAACTACTTAAACCTAACTAACCTAAGGACATCACACACATCCACGCCCGAGGCAGGATTCGAACCTGCAATCGTAGCGGTCGCGCGATTCCAGACTGTAGCGCCTCGAACCGCTCGGCCACTCTGGCCGGCTGTCCTTAGGTTAGTTAGGTTTAAGTAGTTACAAGTGACTGATGACCTCAGCAGTTAAGTCCCATAGTGCTCAGAGCTATCTTTTATTATTTCCAACAGTTAGCTACACCTTTCTGTTGCTTCTTTGCATAATGCCCGTGTTGACGTAGAAATTTGTCTTAGCCGTGTACCAATTTCCTTATACCCACATCTTAGAAGTCAGCCGCCTGTGCTTTCTGATAGTTCTCTACAGTGCTCTGCACCTCTTTGTCTGTGCCAAAACGTTATCTTCATAGCCAGCGGTTCATGTCAGCAGAGGCGAAACTCAGAGGGAGCCATGTCCGTGCTGTATGAAGGGTGATTAAACAATTCCCATCGAACACGTTACAGAAGAATCTTCATTGCCACAGCAGAGAGCAGCCGAGAATTGTCACGAAGAAGGACATGCATGACAGTTGTGTTATGTGGGTTGCATGACATCAGGCGAAATCTGTCACCAGGCCTCGTATTTGGCGGGAGACACTTTATTCTAGGCACCTTCGCGTGCTCACCCTGCGCTCAGAACTGAAAAGAGCAATGTGACGCGACCGTTAAGCTTTATGGGATTTCCACTGTGGTTTCCGTTTCACTCAGATCGGACACTACTTTCCGGATAGCTCTCGTATATCGTAATGAGCAAAGGGCTAACTTCTGAGTTATGCAGGTGGGATAGAGCCAGTTAGAATCCAGATGGTGATCAAACGATCGTTTGTTGGTACACTGGCTATCCTGAGTATAGCTTTTCGGTGGCTTCAACACCCGATCAGGCAAATTCTGGGCTGGTCCTCAAATTCCCCATTAGAGAATACAATAGACAAACAGCTAAATACGATACCGCACAGAACGAAGTTGACACGATTTACAGAGGGCACATACAACTTTCCTCCCATAGGTTACCTTGACGCTCCTCTCGTCAGGAAGAACACCTGGCTACAACTTTAAATAATTAGAATAAACTTTTTCAAAACCTGAAAAATGGGACTCCGGAATAGATGGGATAAACGCTGCAGAAATGAAGGAAAGAAAATTTTTTTTGTAATGTGTTCCCGCGACGAGAGACTAATGGAAATAAGAACACGTCATTTATCAGGAGCAAAATTATTTTTGAGTTACTTTAATTTTTATGCAGCTTCTGTCAATTTATAATCATTTATTTTACCATGATGACGGTAGTCATTTGGTAACGAGCATTATGTGATGTAGGACACCATGACCTGTCTGATAATTGTGACCTAACAGACCTGCAGAATTCCTCAGAACACGCTTGTGAGAGTGACATAGTTCTTTTTTTTTTCCTTTGTGGGACTATCTCACTTAGCAATAGAAAAAAGTTTCAGTCAAGCCAGTATAGTACTTCCTATATAATGCTGAGTCTTTATATAAGACCCTTGACGATCACTAGGTCTCATTGTTGTCAGTTTCCTATACTGACCAACATCTATTGTACGTGCAGTGTAATCAGTGTTCAGCAGACCGGACTTCCGTCTTAGGCCCCAAGTCGCACTCATAACGAAACATCACCAACTCGACCCCGTATTTTAAGGATAAAATAGCACAAGTGCAAGATACCAACCGCAGCAATCGATCCTGCGAGGAAATTTGGGCTATTGTTCTGACAGTACGCAGTTCTGATCTTCTGCTAGTACAGCTTTTAAACACAAGCGCATCGTTTGTCACTTGCTCCGCCCCGCTGCACGCGCTAAGGCCCGGTGGTGATACCTCTTTGCTCCGTCCGTAACAGAGGAGTGAATGAAAAGAACTGTCACCGTTTGGAAAAGTGGGAAGAAGGACAATCTGCCTTTCGAAACCGTCAAAAGGGACTTTAAATTATTGAAACAAAGAAGATATCTGTACATGTGGAGTAGACACCTTGAAAACAGGGGTACGCATCAACAAAATCATCCCAAGCTCAACACGGTCTGTCTAGATACATTTAATAAAGCATTCAAGAAAAAGCTGATGATACACAGTGTTACAGGAAAAGGGCGTTCAAGTCACAATGGAGGTGGGGCTAAAAACGGTTAAAGCACCTGCTGGATGAATGTACGCTTTCAGGAACAAACATGGTATTGTGTCTTGAAAAATAATCCACGTTACTAAAATTAAAAGAACTGGGTAATGAGACTGCCATATTTAGTGCATGTGAAGAGTTTGTCGCTAAAATCAGAGCTATTGTGAAAAGGGTCGGTAGAAAGAATGTGTACACTATGAATCAGAGCGGTATTAATTTCGAAATCACATCCGGTCGATCTTCTGCCAAAAAAGCGACGAGAGATGTTGACATAGTCGTGCAGTCCATCAGTAATACGACATACAGCTACACAGTAATGCCAACACTATCTGCAGACTGTCACTTGGTGTCACCTGTGTGGCTTTAAGAGCCAACCAGAACGTTTGGGGCGCAAGTAAAACAAAATTTGTTTCATATAGACAGTATTGTGGCAGTCGCATTTGCGTATGTGGCGACAGAACGTATTTTCTAAAATCGTGCCAGATGCCAGTAGAACTGTTTTAATTGTTTCATTTTTCGGCGACAAAAGCTTGTCAAGGCATGGAGAGAACTAAGGAGAAGACACTACAGTTTCCCTATAGACAGTACTACCAGATGGAAGAAAATATTGTCAACCTCTGGACATATTTGGCTTTTGCACGTTCAAGTGTTTTGTTCGCAGCTTTCCCAGACACGATTTCGGAACGACGATGTGAACTTCGGTCAGCGTAACAACATCCTTCAAATGCAGCCTCTTTTTTCACAGGTAGTTATGTACACCATTATTTTCTGTCAGTTTTTCAGTACGGTTGGTATCGAAGCGGCTACACTAGTGACCTGTTAGATTACTTTGAACATCCATTGAAATACTGTTTTAACATTGGTAACGTGCTGTGTTCACTGTGTAAATAGTGCACTATCTCTAGTGATATCTTTAATTTGAGCATTTCTAAGTTGCGATGAACAAATACAATGTAAATCGATGAAACAAATGACTGTATTATTAAATAAGTAATGTAGCACTGTTTAATTACTAACGTTTCTTATTTCCTTTGGATTGTGAAGTACATTTGCAGAAATTGAGGTATTCTTCAGTAGGAGAGTGTTGGTCATCGTTCCGCTGTATAGTACTTCGCATTAAGCGGTAGCAGTGTGGCCGAGCGAGTGCAAGCGATGTACGCGTGTGTTTAAAAGCTGTTCTCTTAAAAGGTCGTAACTGCGTACCGTCAGAATAACGGCCAGAATTTTCGCACGGGATCAATTACTGGGGCTGAAATCCTGCACGTGTGCTTTTCTCCTCTTGAAATACGATGTCGACTTTTTAATGTTTCCTTCTAAGAGCTCGTTCACTCAGAGAGTACTAAGAGATATACAGGTCCCAGCTTTTACCTTCATGATCCAAGCGATGCCGAAGTCACCTACATGTCCACGAAACGTCAAGAGGATACCGCCTACAGCCTACATAACCTGTCGTCATGTTCCGCAGTTGCTTTCAATTTCCCTCATTTCTTTCTTTCACGACTGAATCGTACCCGAAGGAATTAAATTCTTAAACATTTATTTCTAAATTAGTTTCATTAACCATAAAACCTGAAAACCAATACTACGTACTCCTTTCCTCCGATTTAAATTCAAAATAATGTTTGATGCACAATGTATGTTAAGTGTGGTGCCAAATTTGGTCTCTTATTGTTGTGATGAAGCGGCACATAAAATGATCCCAGAATGAGATTTTCACTCTGCAACAGTGTGTGCACTGATATGATACTTCCTGGAAGGTTAAAACTGTGTGCTGGAGCGAGACTCGAACTCGGGATCTTTGCCTTTCACGGGTAGGTGCTCTGTCAACTGAGTTACCCAAGCATGACTCGCGACCCCTCCTCACAGCTTTGCTTCTGCCAGTACCCCGTCTCCTACCTTCCAAACTTTACAGAAGCCCTCCTGCGAACCTTGCACCACTAGCGCTAGCACTCACAGTTTTAATCTGCCAGGAAGTTTCATATCGGTTCACACTCCCCTACAGAGCGAAAATCTCATTCTGGAAACATCCACCAGGCTATGACTAAGTCATGTCTCCACAATATCCTTTCTTTCAGGAGTGCTAGTTTTGCGAAGTTCGCAGGAAAGCTTCATTACTGAACGACGCGATAAGTTTGTTGATCTCACCTATAAATTTTCGAGCTGATTCCGCAGTTTTCTGTGCATCGTGAAGTTGACGCCTTTTTTGAAATTTCGTTGTCTTACGTCTCCCAATTCTGTAGCACTGTTTGGCAGCCATCCATTGCTTCCATTGAAACCACTGTAATCAATGTCGTATGAAGTCTGATGTGCATAATGTTTTAGATCACCTTCATGCACATCCTGGAAATCTTATCTATCATCCTTGAAACACACAAACACCACTTTGCACTCCCTTGAATATCCGTTGTTTTTCTTATGCAGTAAAAGGTCATATTGCTGCGAACTTACTCGAAATATGCTCGTAATTGTTCTTTTTCTACGCTACGGATGATCTTCCATGCACGCAATTACGTTTAGTACCCACTCGTTCAACAACAATTGGAAACGGGATTAGTGACTGCCTGCCCGACAAGGTCGATAACCTATAAAATACTTGGCTAGACGCCTGTTTCAATATCGCTTTCACTTCCGAAGCACGTATCTTTATCATTGTACTCTCCATGTTCACTGTCCGCACAGTCGAACGTGTACGACACCATACATTCCACTGACTTACCCTGCAGAAACACTAATATTTCATCTGCCACTTTGTTCTCAATCTGCGAAATTTCTTGGGTTCCCTTCTGACGATATGTCAACTCCTGCTGAAAGGGTACAGTACCACCCGACATTGAAAATAGGTACAACATTCTTCGTTATTCTTGTCATAAAAACATATTTTTTGTTATAATAACTCAATTTCAAAAAATGGTTCAAATGGCTCTGAGCACTATGGGACTTAACATCTATGGTCATCAATCCCCTAGAACTTAGAACTACTTAAACCTACCTAACCTAAGGACATCACACAACACCCAGTCATCACGAGGCAGAGAAAATCCCTGACCCCGCCGGGAATCGAACCCGGGAACTCAATTTCACTTAATACACCGAAGCCGGATACCAATGAGGAAATAATGACAATTTATTTATTTAATTGATCACATGTGCACTCCCACAAAATAAATCCCTTCATCCAGTTTGGTGAGATCTGTAAAATGAATGAATGTATGGTCGTCTGCTAACCGCAGATAGTGAATGTGAATACATGATGATCTTTGAGACGATTCTTTGGTCACCTTTGGTGGAACCAAAGAGATGAAACTTACCGGAGCTTTGAGCGCCTGAAATGTGGCTGACGAATACGGTAGCATGGTCTTCCCCCACCTCGACAGAGGTGCAAATGGCCTGAAGAACGGCCATGTTTCAGCACTTTGCCGCTGGATCTAGTGTTGGTAAGACCTGTCTTAGGTGTGCTCCGTAAAGACGAAATAGTGGAGACATGGTATGCACGTGAAATATTTAAGAGTAGTTTGGAATAATAATTTCTCTATTTCAGGAACTTTTGTGGGGAGAATTAAATGTCAGGCAGGTAATATTAAGGGGATCGTAGTAATCTTCGGAAGTGACCAACGGTCACAATGAAACCACGTGTAGCAATAAGTTGAAATACTTCCGAGTGATTAAGTTAAGCTGAATTATTAGCGTGTGTACTATAAGTTGGAAATATTTAAGAACTTGCGTGTGCAGGACTTGAAATTAGAGACGAGTACTTCCACGTGGTGAGTACTGTGTGAGTCTCAATCTGTGTATGAGTCAAAGGATAAAGAGAAGTACTCGTCCCTGGTTTCAGTTGAGGACTCGCGTGTGTGATGAATATGTTCTTAACATTACTTTGCGTGTTACGTTTCCGTGAGACGCTTGATTCAAACTATAATATTCTGAGAGTGAAGCAAGGTGAGTCAGCCGTCTATCCAGCAACGCCACTTGGCTTGCATTGCACAGGAAGACGTGCATATATCCTCCAGAGTTCGTAGTAGGAACGAAAAGTTACGAAGTGGGGCAGTGTCGTGTGAAACTGGGATGAATTTTAATTGAAATGGGAAAGCTCAAAGTGATACGATTATAACGTTCTGACTATTCCTTTTTTGTATTGTATGTTGCCAGTGTGATGTATTTCACGAAATTTAAGTATGTGTGGTTGGCATGGGAGAGTAACAAGATAGTTTCAGAGGCAGTGGGTTATGCATGTTCCTTTTTGTACCACTCGGTCTGGAGGAAAGTTTCGTGATGATGGGTGTGAGAGTCGAAGTGTGAGATATAGCAAAAGATCCACCATCCTATCCAGAAAGTGCACTGTAGCGTTAAATAATTACGAGACCATAAGATAGAGAATCACCAATGTAAAGCCATGCCCACTGGGCGGAATTTCTCATGTGTTATTGTTGTAGGTTGTAGAATTTGTGTGTTTAGGTTATAGAATTTATCGGAATAAGTAAGATAGTGAAAAGAAAAAGATTGGTGGCCTTTTTCTTCGAATAGTATGTTGTCATGATACCCAGAATTTATAATGTGTGCGCCACTCATATTCAGTGCGATGGCCACGTGTTGATTAAAGCCGTTGAATAAGAAAGAAAATGTGGTATTGCCAGTGCGTAGTGAACAATCAGAGTTGTGTAAATTTTTAATAGTCAGATGTGCGTTATCCGTTTCCGTTGGTTAATATTCAAACAGGAGAATAATTTGTAACTTAATTGTGAGTACTAGAGCTCATGTTACTTGATAAATAAAAAATGAATCCACTCGCTTGGCAGACCACTAATCTTGCAGGCCTGACTGATTGATACCACAGTATGAGCAAGGCATGTGGGTGCCTCTCACTGCAACTGTTGCTGTTGGCTCGCACTCGACGTGTTCCTTGTGAGTATTCAATAAGAAATATTCATAGATTCATTTCGATAAAGTGAGAGGAACCGTTGTTTCGGGTATTCGCGTTCATGTCTGTGCTAATTCTGTAAAGCTGGGAAATCCTCACAGGTCCAGCAGCCAGATTTGTAGACTATTTAGCCGTGATAAAAAATCACGTTGCCCAGGGTGCGCCACGGGGAGGCTAGTCTACATTGCACCCCGGCCGGCAAATTAGGTCAAGCGACCCATATTAAGAAATATGACCAATTTATTCTGTATAACTGAACAGTGCGTTCCATTGTAAGACAGGTGCGCCTGTACAGAAGAATGTATGTTTGGTAGGAAATTCAATTAATTTACAAACGATTGTTGAGAAGTACCCTCATTTAACAGTTGTGGAGTCACAGAGTACTTTCAGTTACTGTGATTGCTAATTGATGTGTTAAGGCCATATAAGACTTACACTGGTTTGCATATCGTTTGTGTGATGCGCACGTAAACGTGGCAGGCAGATAACACTTTTCACTATCGAGCCCCAGCACATCACTCTCACAGCAGCGATCTTATAAGTAGCAGATTTCAGTGTGACTCACATAATGGCATAAATCCTTTCACGAATGGGTAAACTAAGATACCAGTGGGACTGGAGACGTCAATGGGTTGACTAAACGATAATGAAGGTAGCAGGAACGAGATCTGAGGAGTTGCCAGCACACCTTACTTTTATAAGAAGTTTTGGTTAGTACACAGTGAAAAGTGTCTTTGTACACTATGCATACGCAACACACAGGCAAGCGCGCACACACACACACACACACACACACAGAATAGGCTACGCAGTGTACGATATCGATTGTTGCAGAAGCTCTCTTGGAGATGTGGCTGACACAGCAGCTTAGTGACTTAATTGCAGCAGTACTGACAGCCGCCGTCGAGAACATTTGGCAGATGTATTAGCGGAGGACTGCTGCGACGGCGATGTATCGAATCTGGGCGGCTCTGCAGAGAGCTGGCGGCAATCATCCATCAGGCGCGTGGGCGGACTTTACATATTCAGGGGAATCTGCAGACACGGCGCAGCTCCGGCCGGTTATTGCGTTTTAAGAGGCGCAGATGGATTATGCAAATGGCGGCCATTAATCACGAGCGGCGCGTGGCGGAGGCAGCCGGGCTCCAACCAGCCGGCAGCAGCCAACTCTGTAAATAGCGAACTGCTGACAGGAAACCCGCACTGCGACTGCTGCGCTCTGTTGTAGTGGAGCGCGACGAGTCAGCAGCGATTAGCACATAGCGTTTCTAATAGACTGACGGCAAAAATTAGCAACGCCGAGAAATAATTAATGTAGGGTAAATAAATGTCCGGAATACGTTTGTCAAGCTAACATTTTTAAGTGACTAACATTGCAAGCTCGCAGGTTAATGCAAATGGTAGATAAGGCATTGCAACTGTGAAATGCTGGTACATTAGTAACCGGTGTAACTGCCAGGATGTTAAATGCAGCCGGCCGAGGTGGCCGAGCGGTTCTAGGCGCTTCAGTCAGGAACCGCGCGACTGCTACGTCGCAGGTTCGAATCCTGCCTTGGGCGTGGATGTGTGTGATGTCCTTAGGTTAGTTAGGTTTAAGTAGTTCTAAGTTCTAAGTTCTAGGGGACTAATGACCTCAGCAGGTAAGTCCCATAGTGCTCAGGGCCATTTGAATCATTTTGTTAAATGCAAGCACGCGTGCACTGTATTGTACAGGAGCCTGGACTCACTTTGTGGGAAGGAATTCCACGCCTATGCAATTTGTCGGTCAACACAGCGACTACTAATATTTTTCGTGGATGATGCTGGAGTTGTCGTCCGAAGATGTCCTACATATGCCCGATTGAAGACAAGTTTGGTGATTGGAGCTGCCAAGGCAACATGTCGACAGTCTGTAGATCGCGCCGGGATACAAAGCGGTATGTGGGAGAGCGTTTTCCTGTTGGAAAACACCCTCTACAGTGCTGTTAATTAACTGTAGCGGAGCAGGTGGAATCACCAGACTGACGCACAACTTTGAAGGTATGGTGCGTCGGATAACCACGACAGTACTCCTGCCGTTATACGAAACCGCACTCCAGACCTTAGCTCCAGGCATGGGTCCGTTGTGTCTCAGCCGCAGACAGGTTGGTTGCTGGCCCTCAACTAGCCTACTTCTAATCAACACACGACCATCACTGGCACAGAGACAGAATCAGCTTTCACAGAAAACACAACAGGCCTCCACCCTGCCTTCTAATGAGCTCTCGTCCGCCACAAATGATGGCGGTTTGCGATTAGCGGAATGCACGCTATAGGCCGTTTGGCTCAGAGCTGTGCCTGAGATAACCGATTTGTAACAGTTAGTTGGATCACTGTTGTCTCAACGGCTGCTCAGATTGCTGCTGGAGATACAGTACGATGCGCCAGAGCCATACACTGAACACGATGCTCTCGCTAGTGGCACGTAGCCGTCCGGAGTTCGCTCTTCTAGCAACCGTACGCTCTCGTGACCACCGCTGCCGGTATACTTGTACAGTGGCTACGTTCATGCCCCTGCCACATATTTTTTCAGTATCGCAAAAGCAACATCTAGCTTCTCGTAGCCTTATTACACAATCTCGCTCAATCTTACCAAGATCTTGATATTGACATGTTTGTCGCCTTAAAGGCATTCTTGACTTACATCAACTCACGACGTCGAATCTCAAAGGTAACGCTCAAACCGTTATAGCGTGTATTTAACGCAAACCTGATTCGCATCCTCGTAGTGGCGCTCTTAACGCCACTCTTACGTGGTTCAAATGGCTCTGAGCACTATGGGACTTAACTTCTGAGGTCATCAGTCCCCTAGAACTTAGAACTACTTAAACCTAACTAACCTAAGAACATCACACACATCCATGGCCGAAGCAGGATTCGAACCTGCATTCGTAGCGGTCGCGCGGTTCCAGACTGTAGCGCCTAGAACCGCTCGGCCACCATGGCCGGCCACTCTTACGTGATTGGCTTCAAATCTGAATAGACAAAATCTCTCAGATATAGAAACACGCCTACAACTTTCGTTTATGTCGCACAGCTGCTTCCTGGTGTCGCGTTTCTTTTTTCTTTTTTTTCCTCAGTGTATATCTGAATGAATGTCTTACACAGTAGATGTAACACAAGAATTTTGGTTTCTCGTCCACAGCGTACTAAAATTTAAGGAAGTTTTTCACCAGATGCAAATGTTGATGGAACATCATCAGCCCTGAATTTGTAAACATTCCACATATATAACAGTCAGTTACATTTCGATTACTATAGACTTAAAACAATTTCGATTATAAGTGTGAAGTTTTGTACACAATATTTTCGGCTTTTCTAGCACTGTTTTATAGCTGCATATTGCTAATAGTTTTCCCTTTCGTTGTTAGCACAGACTACGGCCGAAAAAGCCTTGATGCTGCGTTTATACTCGCTATTCTTTCGAGTTTTACGAGGGCTTTCTTCGTTTATCTGGCTTTGGTTTTGCTTTTACTTCACTTTAACTTTATGTTATTCAATACTTCACACCAATTTTAATGTAGGTGTATTTACTTTTATACTTTCCTTTTTGTGTTATTGTTTTTGATGTATTTAACAGGTATTACCAACATCGACAGTCTACGGCATCCGAGTAAATTCCCATCTCCCTGTTAGCGTCCACGTTTTCATTATTGCCACCACTTTTCCAAACATGTGTCTAACTCACGAGGTGTAATCACTCATGACGTGTTTTTATGTTTTAATCGTTTCTTCTCTTACTTTTTTTGTAGCATTTCCTAGTTTCATCTCTTTCCCTCTGCCAACATTTCTACCAAATACATGACTCCCAAGACCCGTATTTTAAAAGCATCGGTCTGTTCTATCTCAATTATTTCTGTCGACAATATTTGCTTTTTATTTCACACCAAATTTTAAATCGTTTGTAACACTGAAAGGAGTGCATTACAGCTCATCACATCATCTCTGACATCGATTCATCATATACATAAGTTGTAATAAATTGCGTTTTACAGCTCAGACAGATAAGAGTTGTTTGATATGATAGAGCCATGCGCTGTAAGGTTACGTTCAGGGGATATGTCTCGCGAAAACTGTAAAGAGGGCGTTAGACCGGTAGTGCTTGATGCTGATGTGTCTGCTGCTGGGATCGAGGTCTGCTTGCATACACAGTCTTGTGGTGTCCCGGATAGTGTTATATATGTGAATAGTCTCTACACATAATTTCCTTCACTCTTTTTTGTATTTTTTGCTTCTGTGCAGTATCTATGTTTCGTCTACAATATCCTTATGATATATATCTACTGGGTATTTACTTGTGCGCTCTCCGCTCATTTGCTATATTTCGAATGCCTCCAGCTATCCTTAAGTGAAGTGTACCATACGTAGTTACCCTCACTTTGTGCATGTGAGGCAGTAGCGAAAAGATGCTAACATGTGTAGCTCAGGTCTTACTTCCAACAGTAGCGAAGGAGGGTCCGAGTTAGTTCTTCAAGATGCGTGACCTACTGAATTCCATCACAAAACAAGCAGAATGACTGGTAGGATTTAAGATAATCTTAATAAAGGGACTAACTAAAAAAACATATGGTACATACCTTACATTCTACGTAACATTTTCTTTATGATACGGTGCACCACTGACGGATGTTCCTACGCATCAGACGTACGTACTTGTTGCATCCACTATGACTGTCGTTCCGTCACTGCTTTGCACGCCACTAGACATCATTAAGCGAGCACCGCACGTGTGGATCTAGCGTCTGCGTTCCCAGAATCTTGTGAATGAAGCACTGTTTGGTCGTCTGTGACCCAGAACGCAAAGCTATCGTCGTATAATGTGATGAGCAGCTGCCGAATGGGCCGGGGGAATTGATTTCCCACCCTGTCCTCTCGCTCGTGACTAAATACCGACAACACGCCGCGAGTTTGAGATACGGGCCGGCCTGCGGACGGGCCCGCGTTCGATCCCCCGCTGCGGGGCTAATGCGTCGCAAATGGCCATCGGGCTCTCCGATGCGGGGACCGTGTGGCCTCGGCCGCCGCATTCCTGCCCGACACGCGCTGTAATCAGCACTCGCGCGGCGCCCGGCCGCGGCCAGTCTATTGATTCCTGCGCGCCGCCGGCGGTCCCCTACATTAGCCTCGCTTTTCTGCTTCCTGGAATGGGCGGAGAACGCCGCGTGCCCGCAGTCTTCCTACTGCACCATTTGTACAGGGCAGGCAGTTGAATTGGAAACGTGGCAATGTCATTTGGCCACTCCTGTCCTAATCTCATCTACATCATCGTTCATTAAGATTACACTCTTTTCACTGTGGCCAGGCGGCTCGAGGTTATTCGTCCCGCACTCCGCAGCTCACGTGACCACGTCCTCCACAGTGACTTTTCCTCTCTCTCCCAGTGCAATATGAATCCCTTCTGCAGTGCGGGAGTGAGTCTACGCGATTACAGTATAGTCTCGATAGTTCGAGGTGAACGGGACCGGAACCACCTCGAACTATCGAAAACTCGGACTATCGAAATTTAAATGGGAAAAAGACATATTATGATATTGTAAGTAATACAGATTAAAATATGAATTTTATTAAAATAAAAGTATTTACATATGCATTTGCATTGGCAGAATAACAATAATTATTTACTTAGACAAGTAATAGTAAAGTGTCTTTTGTTTGGCGAAGCTGCAACGTTTCCTCGCGGCAATGTCACGCCACCGTCTCAGGAGCAGTAGGTCAGTTGGTGTCGCCTCAGGCTGTTGTTCCGCGTAGCATATGATGCCCTCGAGAGCAGCGTAGCCATCGGTGTGACTCATCATCTCCTTCCTGCAGTTAGTTTCTGAAAAATAAAGCTTTTTCTTGCAAGATTGGGCCAGAAATCGGAGCACCCTTCTGTCTCTGTTGGGTAAACCACATGGACAATGCCTCACTTGTTTTTTCGACGTCTGACTTCTTTATACATTTTCGGCTGAGAGATTCGTGTGAGCATTTCTGTGAAGAAAACTGTTCCAATTTAAGTCGGTTTCTTCGCCAGTCACCAACAGTAACTTCACCGACGCCATATTCGAGAGCAAGTTTCTTTCTTGTTTCTCCTTTGTCAAGTCGTCTTAGTGCTCCTAATTTTAGATGCAAAGGCACAAATTTCCTCTTTTTTGTTACAGCACTCATCTTTGTAAGGTGTACAACGGAACACACAGTCAACAAACGAAAAGACACACAACACTGTACAGTACAGGTACTGGCAACTACAGCAGCGTATGAACTCACCAGATTTGATCGGTAGCAGCCGGCAGCAGTCGAGGTATTTCGTGCCGTACTGACAACAGATGTTCGTACAACAGGGCAGCGAGCTAATCGTCGGTGTTGATTGCATTGTTGTCTGCTTTGTCACTGAGCTGTACTCTCCCTATCTATCTTTTGCAATGATGTTTTCATTATTTATCATGTCAGTAAAGAAAAAAAAAAAAAGAAAGTAGATCGTTGCAACCTTTAAGAGGCTCGGATTATTGGAAACTCGAACTATCGAGACTCTACTGTATGTTTAAATTCTACATGAAATTACAATGAAATGAAGACCCCTAGCTGCATACAGTCGTTGATGTAAGTTAACGGGGAGAATTGAAAATGTGTGCCCCGACCGGGACTCGACCCGGGATCTTCTGCTTACATGCCAGACACTCTAACCATCTTTTTTTTTCTTTTTTTAAATCTCATCTTCGTTCTTTATTGTTCGTTCACTTTGTTCGTGGCGGACGTCCGATGACACTCGTTTAGGTTTTTCGTTAATTCGTTCACTCAGTTTTTTATTACAGAGGGTAGCTAAACCCTCTGACCGGACACGCTGAGCTACCGTGCCGGCGCCATCTGAGCCAGCGAGGTCGCAGAGGATATTGCGACTGCTAGGACTTATCTCTGGCACGCCTCCCGTGAGACCCACATTCCCAACTTATTGTCCTGCACTATATTCATAGTGCCCCTGCCCATTATACTCATTACTCGCGGCTTTTTGTCGATTCCCGTAAGAGTTCGGGCACTGTTTTTCATCTGCACAGAAGAAGATTGTCAAATGGCCGTTGAGCCATATATATATGGTATCTGTTCTTTCGGACATGTCCGAAAAGACAGCTATCATCTTCATATGTATATATATTATACACTCCTGGAAATGGAAAAAAGAACACATTGTCACCGGTGTGTCAGACCCACCATACTTGCTCCGGACACTGCGAGAGGGCTGTACAAGCAATGATCACACGCACGGCACAGCGGACACACCAGGAACCGCGGTGTTGGCCGTCGAATGGCGCTAGCTGCGCAGCATTTGTGTACCGCCGCCGTCAGTGTCAGCCAGTTTGCCGTGGCATACGGAGCTCCATCGCAGTCTTTAACACTGGTAGCATGCCGCGACAGCGTGGACGTGAACCGTATGTGCAGTTGACGGACTTTGAGCGAGGGCGTATAGTGGGCATGCGGGAGGCCGGGTGGACGTACCGCCGAATTGCTCAACACGTGGGGCGTGAGGTCTCCACAGTACATCGATGTTGTCGCCAGTGGTCGGCGGAAGGTGCACGTGCCCGTCGACCTGGGACCAGACCGCAGCGACGCATGGATGCACGCCAAGACCGTAGGATCCTACGCAGTGCCGTAGGGGACCGCACCGCCACTTCCCAGCAAATTAGGGACACTGTTGCTCCTGGGGTATCGGCGAGGACCATTCGCAACCGTCTCCATGAAGCTGGGCTACGGTCCCGCACACCGTTAGGCTGTCTTCCGCTCACGCCCCAACATCGTGCAGCCC
Organism: Schistocerca cancellata; assembly: GCF_023864275.1. NCBI lineage: Eukaryota > Metazoa > Arthropoda > Insecta > Orthoptera > Acrididae > Schistocerca > Schistocerca cancellata. Next base: position 466,076,315 of record NC_064631.1, on the reverse strand, counting down.
GCCTCCAGTGGTGTCGCGACAGGCGTGAATGGAGGGACGAATGGAGACGTGTCGTCTTCAGCGATGAGAGTCGCTTCTGCCTTGGTGCCAATGATGGTCGTATGCGTGTTTGGCGCCGTGCAGGTGAGCGCCACAATCAGGACTGCATACGACCGAGGCACACAGGGCCAACACCCGGCATCATGGTGTGGGGAGCGATCTCCTACACTGGCCGTACACCACTGGTGATCGTCGAGGGGACACTGAATAGTGCACGGTACATCCAAACCGTCATCGAACCCATCGTTCTACCATTCCTAGACCGGCAAGGGAACTTGCTGTTCCAACAGGACAATGCACGTCCGCATGTATCCCGTGCCACCCAACGTGCTCTAGAAGGTGTAAGTCAACTACCCTGGCCAGCAAGATCTCCGGATCTGTCCCCCATTGAGCATGTTTGGGACTGGATGAAGCGTCGTCTCACGTGGTCTGCACGTCCAGCACGAACGCTGGTCCAACTGAGGCGCCAGGTGGAAATGGCATGGCAAGCCGTTCCACAGGACTACATCCAGCATCTCTACGATCGTCTCCATGGGAGAATAGCAGCCTGCATTGCTGCGAAAGGTTGATATACACTGCACTAGTGCCGACATTGTGCATGCTCTGTTGCCTGTGTGTATGTGCCTGTGGTTCTGTCAGTGTGATCATGTGATGTATCTGACCCCAGGAATGTGTCAATAAAGTTTCCCCTTCCTGGGACAATGAATTCACGGTCTTCTTATTTCAATTTCCAGGAGTGTATATAAATTCTGCATAATGTGGAGTCTGAGTGGCATTAGGCGACAGCCTGACGACATCGTGTATGAAATGTATAATTTTTTCAAAGCACTGGAAAACTGCCAAGAAAAGGTATGTGATTTTTTTCAGAGATACGCCAAAAACTACCGGAGAAGCATGTCAGGTCCCGGTACGAATAACGCAACGCATCTGCGAGGAATCCAATAAGAGTGTAATCGAAAATGAAGATTCCCTAGGCCCCAAGCTTTTCTTCTCTGGGAAAAAAACATTACACGCCAGAAACCTTTCACAGGGTTAGATGATTTCCAGAAAGACGTAATCCGTCGCTCAGTTCAGGAATTTTATGATAATGCTGAATGCGCAACACTTAATGAACTTACAGGTGTTTTAAAAGCTAAAGTAGACTGTGCACGATGAATTACTTCTTTCCATAAATTTTTAAGAATATTTGGCTTTAGACATCGAAAAGCTAATGATGGTCGGAGATTTTTGATAGCGAGAATAGATATTGCAGCCGCAAGAACTCACTTTTAAGAGGGATTGATGAGATAAGCGATGAAGATCATCCTCGTCCTATTATTTACATCGACCAAACGTGTGTCATTCAGAACCACTCTAAAAGTTTCACCTCGTAGGATTCTAAAAGAAATGTTGGTCGAAAAGTCCCGTTAGGTAAAGGATTACGCCCGACAATCTGCCATGCCGGATCGGCCAAATGCGGTTTCATAGATTGGACAGAGTTGGCGTTTCAATCTAAAAGCGACGTTGATTATCAGCAAGAGATGATTAATGCAGTGTTTAAGGAATGGTTTACCAACCTCTTTCGAGGCCTGGAAGATGGATGTGACGTGTGATAGTCAAGGACAAGACAAGCTATCATTCCACGCTTAACCAAAAATTTCCCAACACAAATTCTAATAAACCTCACATTTTAGATCAGCTGCAGAGCAGAAGCTTCCTTCATGATCCCACACATTCGATAGACGAATTTCTCTGCATTGTAAGGCAATGTAGCAATTATAGCCGATTAGAGCTTGATGATCTAGCTGTAGAATTGGGACATGAAGTAATACGGCTTCCTCCATATCACTGTCAGTATAATACCATTGAACTGATGTGGGCTCAAATAAAGCGACAGGTAGCAGACAAGAATTCTCCATTTAAAATTAGAGACATGAGAAAATTAATGGAGACGCCATCAAAAACGTCATAACAGGAGACGGGCAGAAATGCGTTGCCCACGCGGAACAACTGCAGGAAGAAGACTACGTGAAGGAACGACTTCGAGATTAGCGCACTGAGAACTGTAATAAATCTACGTGATAATAGTCGGGACAGTTCCAGTGACGACAATGACGACGAAGGAGGTGAAGACGATGTCCACCCATTACAATTTCTGCTTGGCGGCTTAAATTTAAACTTTTCCTTTTTTTCCCTTTATAAGTATAATTATTTTACCATAATAATCTGTAGAGTCATATATAAAGATACGTCAATTAAAGTGTAATAAATCAATTCTAAAAACCGAGAATGCTTATTACTGTTGGTACCTTGTTCAAACGGCCAATCTTGACTGTGCAGTGTGCTTGCAAGGAAGTAGGGTGGAGCGTACAGAGTGGGGATAAAACGTCGTCACCTGAGCCGGCTGACCTGCGTGGAAACAGAGTAACAGTAAATTAATGTGTAATTACTTAAATCTTTTGCTCCTCTCGTAACACTTATGTCAATTAGAAGTAGGCTTATTTTATGTAACTGTGTATCTGCAATTTATGAAGTGTGTATTCTGTGTTATTCAAACTCCTCGACTGTGGCAATAATATTAGAGTTTTGTAATGTATATATGACAAAAGCAAAAGAATAGGTTGAACAGATAAACTATTACAATATGAGTATGTTCATATTAATAAAATGTTTGTTAAAAGCTGGTTCATGCTTAGGGCAATAGCATTTGTAACATGTTAAAGCTGTAGGGAAGTCCCTGCGCAACTGTAGTGGCATGGCGCGATGTGAAAGATGGGTTTAGGGGTCGAACTGAGCGGCTCCCTTGTGTGAACGACGAGGCTAGCCTTAGCATGGTACACTTCGATGGTGTTAAGAGAGGCAATTGTAAGCTGCATTATAAAGGATTTGCCTCGGTTGTGGAATTGGCTATTATTTGGTATTGATGGCATAATGGAATGGCTCTAATATGTAGAAAATCCGACGCGAAGAAGAGATTTTATAGAGCATTCGCACATCAAGAGCCGTGAGTACAGGTAGCCACCATTTCGCCTGCCACCAATCTTCGCCACTGCTTCAGCAACTTCATACAATCAGTTAAGTAATGTATATGAACATGGGCCAGTTAATTTGTTTGTTGTTTCAATAATAACAATATAAAGCGTAAATTCGTGTCCAGAACCATATTTTCAATCCTGATCACGAACCAACGCAGGGTCCTCACCTAAGCACTACTAAAACTTAGTATCCTGATTTAAATGAACAATTCTTGCATTCATTTAAAAGTGATTTTTTGTCTAATGTAAATGGAGTAGTAAAAATTAAAGCTAAAACCACAAAAGTGAAGTTGGACAGGCTTGTGCTTGAGTGTCCTTAGTTTATTATAAAACATAGTTTTATAGGATTACAGTGCAAGATCGTGCAAATGTTATTGTCTAAAATACCTGCTTCACAGATGATTAAAAGGTAAATATATACGAATCTTTAATGAACAGATTTACAATAGTAATGTTAGAAGTGAAGTTATGTTCATTTTCAAAAATAGTGAGGCTTTGGTTTCTATCATAAATGGTTCCTTTTTTTAAGTTAATTAAACGCAGTGTTGTATTTCATTGTCTGCAAAGAAATTTATGAACTACTCCAAGTGAAGTGAATGATTAGCTTTTTTTGAATTATTCTTTACTACTGTAATAATCAAAGAGCGTTGAATAGTGAAACTATACTAGTTTATGGGTGCCCATCATATTCTCCACCAATTAGGAAAAAAATGAACTATTACTGTTGATGATATTATTGATCTTTATTTGTGTTTTTCATGTCAGTCAAGATAGAAGCCCCTCATGACAGAATTTAGTTCCGCACTGCATGCAGTGAGATTTCAATATTTGATTAAGTAATGTTCTTGAGTGTGGCTGTCATTAGTATGAGTTTGGTGCAAATTGGCCCCCCATAATTTACTGGTGTGTATATTATTGGCTAATGCTGCTATACACAGTACGGAGTGCTCTGTGTCAGTATCCTATTTGCTGTTCAAAGGGAAATCTCAACAAAAACATCTTCAATAACTAATATCAAATTTTCTCAAATATATATTTCGAGATTAATGAGCCTAACTGGGCTGTCGACCATTCATATTTTTCATTCACTTATGATTTTACCACTTTCATTAACTGCCAAGATTAAAGTCCATTTGGTTTATCTGTTAATTCCACTAAATTCGAAATTATAGTCCACTAGACGTATGTGAAGCTTTCGAAATGTGGTGCTACAGAAGAGTGCTGAAGATTAGGTGGGTAGATCACATAACTAATGAGGAAGTACTGAATAGGATTGGGGAGAAGAGACGTTTGTGGCACAACTTGACTAGAAGAAGGGAGCGGTTGGTAGGACATGTTCTGAGGCATCAAGGGATCACGAACTTAGTATTGGAGGGCAGCGTGGAGGGTAAAAATCGTAGAGGGAGACCAAGAGATGAATACACTAAGCAGATTCAGAAGGATGTGGGTTGCAGTAGGTACTGGGAGATGAAGAAGCTTGCACAGGATAGAGTAGCATGGAGGGCTGCATCAAACCAGTCTCAGGACTGAAGACCACAACAACAACATGATCAAACTTCTAAATCCTCTCAGAAGGTAACATTAGCGTGTTTCACGGAACGTTATAGTGATATATACGAGAGTTATATAAGTTAGTGTTATACTCTCAGTTTCTTCTTTGTTTCTGTTATTTCAGCAATGTTTATGTGTTTTTGCTTCAAGTTTTCTGTAAGCTCAAAATCCTTTGCATAAAAACCACCCCTTATATTCTAGGTACCTACACATAAATATCTTTAACACCAACTCGTTTCCCTCTGTCATAGCATTGTCGTCCACTTTGAGACACAAAAATTAAAAGCAGCCTTAAATGTAACAAAAATAGAAAACTACATGGCATTAATGCTGCATCAATCAAAAGTAGAGGAGCTATTTTAGAATTTTACTTCCTCCGTTTCTTAAATATGTGTTGGAAGACGTGTAGTACACCTTAAGAATAGCATACAGCTAAACTAATTTCCATATTAAGAAGGGCAATGGGAAGACACACAGAATTATGGAGAAATAAGTTAACTACAGAATTTAAAATTTTTGTGTAAGTTCTTACTCAAAGGCTATAAACTATTTCATTAATCCCAGAAGAACAACGAGGCTTCACAAAGGAAAATGAGACTAATTATTGAAAAATGTCGAAAATTTGGCTTAGAAACGCATTTAGCATTACTTGATTTTGAGAAACCCTTAGAGAAGGTAAACATACCTCTTTTGTGAAAAGTACTGGAAATAAAAGATTTCCCTAAACATCTTACTATACAATAAAGAGTCTGTTTGTGAACATAAAAACTCGCTGTAGAAGGTCAGCAGAAACGAGAACTACACGCCTTGGTGGTTGACATCAGGCAACGAGAGCTGGACTAATGTGACAAGGGTCGTAGGCTATACACGTTTTTCCCCGAAATCGGGAGCTGTTACGAATGAAACATGCAAATCCGAACAGTGCGGCCGAGCGGTTCTAGGCCCTTCAGTCCGTAACCGCGCTGCTGCTACGGTGGCAGGTTCAAATCCTGCCTCGGGCATGGATATGTGTGATGTCCTTAGGTTAGTTGGGTTTAAGTAGTTCTAAGTCTAGGGGACTGAATGACTTCAGATGTTAAGTCCCATAGTGCTTGGAGCAATTTGAACCGAACAGTGACATGGTTAACTTCGTAATTGGGCACAGCCCTTATCCAGCGCATTTGCAGCGCGTTTCGCTTGCTAATAGCAATGACCGTCAATGTTGGGAACATGTATCTCCAGTAAGTTTAGCTCTTTATTGTGAGCGGTACAGCCAGTTACACAGGAACATATAAGGAATCACCACAGAGGCATTACAAGAAACATTATGGGTCGCAGACAGATGGGAACTATTAAACAAACAAACAGATCAAATCTGAAAAACTGAACACACTACCTACAAAGAAATAAGAAAGTATCGACATAGAGTTAGACAACGACGAGATGAATGGGTTAGCTCAAATGGAGACCCCAGGGCAACGGATTCCTCTGATATTAATAACAATGACGAGACAAATGAACAGTACCATGTACGTGACACATACACCACACTAAATGATGAAACAATAACACACAGAGAAGTTAGAATAGAAACCTGTTAATCTATTAAGTAGAGTAGTTCGTGACCGGTTGCTGCGTCAGCCTCCGCGTAAAACGTTTAACTGACTGCATTAACATACAAAAGCAAGTAATCTAGCTAATCGAAACGCATACATTATAAAAACACTAACAAGGCGTAGATATTACAAAATTTATGCGAGAGATGAATCGACCCGTGACATACGAGACATGAATTGCCTCGCGTAATAAACTAACAATAGGACGCGCTGCCCAGGAACGTCGGGTTCGATGTCATACTCCACGACCACCTCACTGAGTATCGCTGGTGAAGAAACAACTATCTTCTTTTTTTCCTATTTTTAAAAATTAATGTTTTATGATTTTCCGTTTCCTGATTTCGTGTATTATCATTTCAAGAAGTAATCACATCGGTATCTTAAACAAAAAACGACAAAATACCTCCACACAGCCCTAAATCCACGTGGTGCTGCGTGAGAAACGGTGTCCGCAAACTCAGCTGCGTAGTTAGATTTCGTTGGGCGGTGTGGGTTATAGGTACCGACTATGTGAACTGAAAAACAGGCATATTAAGTCTGGTTCGTAGATGGAATGATTGTCATAATGCTCACGGCGATTCTCCCTGAATGGTGTACCAATTCCGGACTCCACGGCCTTCGAACGGAAACCTCTTATAGCTCCGTATACACTACTGGCCATTAAAATTGCTACACCAAGAAGAAATCTACATCTACATCTACATTTATACTCCGCAAGCCACCCAAAGATGTGTGGCGGAGGGCACTTTACGTGCCACTGTCATTACCTCCCTTTCCTGTTCCAGTCGCGTATGGTTCGCGGGAAGAACGACTGTCTGAAAGCCTCCGTGCGCGCTCGAATCTCTCTAATTTTACATTCGTGATCTCCTCGGGAGGTATAAGTAGGCGGAAGCAATATATTCGATACCTCATCCAGAAACGCACCCTCTCGAAACCTGTCGAGCAAGCTACACCGCGATGCAGAACGCCTCTCTTGCAGAGTCTGTCACTTGAGTTTGCTAAACATCTCCGTAACGCTATCACGGTTACCAAATAACCCTGCGACGAAACGCGCCGTTCTTCTTTGGATCTTCTCTATCTCCTCCGTCAACCCGATCTGGAACGGATCCCACACTGATGAGCAATACTCAAGTATAGGTCGAACGAGTGTTTTGTAAGCCACCTCCTTCGTTGATGGACTACATTTTCTAAGGACTCTCCCAATGAATCTCAACCTGGTACCCGCCTTACCAACAATTAATTTTATATGATCATTCCACTTCAAATCGTTCCGCACGCATACTCCCAGATATTTTACAGAAGTGCATCTACATCTACATCTACATCTACATTTATACTCCGCAAGCCACCCAACGGTGTGTGGCGGAGGGCACTTTACGTGCCACTGTCATTACATCCATTTTCTGTTGCAGTCGCGTATGGTTCGCGGGAAAAACGACTGTCTGAAAGCCTCCGTGCGCGCTCGAATCTCTCTAGTTTTACATTCGTGATCTCCTCGGGAGGTATAAGTAGGCGGAAGCAATATATTCGATACCTCATCCAGAAACGCACCCTCTCGAAACCTGTCGAGCAAGCTACACCGCGATGCAGAACGCCTCTCTTGCAGAGTCTGTCACTTGAGTTTGCTAAACATCTCCGTAACGCTATCACGGTTACCAAATACCCCTGCGACGAAACGCGCGTTCTTCTTTGGATCTTCTCTATCTCCTCCGTCAACCCGATCTGGAACGGATCCCACACTGATGAGCAATACTCAAGTATAGGTCGAACGAGTGTTTTGTAAGCCACCTCCTTCGTTGATGGACTACATTTTCTAAGGACTCTCCCAATGAATCTCAATCTGGTACCCGCCTTACCAACAATTAATTTTATATGATCATTCCACTTCAAATCGTTCCGCACGCATACTCCCAGATATTTTACAGAAGTACATCTACATCTACATCTACATCTACATTTATACTCCGCAAGCCACCCAACGGTGTGTGGCGGAGGGCACTTTACGTGCCACTGTCATTACATCCATTTTCTGTTCCAGTCGCGTATGGTTCGCGGGAAGAACGACTGTCTGAAAGCCTCCGTGCGCGCTCGAATCTCTCTAGTTTTACATTCGTGATCTCCTCGGGAGGTATAAGTAGGGGGAAGCAATATATTCGATACCTCATCCAGAAACGCTCCCCCTCGAAACCCGTCGAGCAAGCTACACCGCGATGCAGAGCGCCTCTCTTGCAGAGTCTGCCACTTGAGTTTGTTAAACACCTCCGTAACGCTATCACGGTTACCAAATTACCCTGTGACGAAACGCGCCGCTCTTCTTTGGATGTTCTCTATCTCCTCCGTCAACCCGATCTGGTACGGATCCCACACTGATGAGCAATACTCAAGTATAGGTCGAACGAGTGTTTTGTAAGCCACCTCCTTTGTTGATGGACTACATTTTCTAAGGACTCTCCCAATGAATCTCAACCTGGTACCCGCCTTACCAACAATTAATTTTGTGTGATCATTCCACTTCAAATCGTTCGTTACGCATACTCCCAGATATTTTACAGAAGTAACTGCTACCAGTGTTTGTTCCGCTATCATATAATCATACAATAAAGGATCCTTCTTTCTATGTATTCGCAACACATTACATTTATCTATGTTAGGGGTCAGTTGCCACTCCCTGCGCCAAGTGCCTATCCGCTGCAGATCTTCCTGCATTTCGCTACAATTTTCTAATGCTGCAACTTCTCTGTATACTACAGCATCATCCGCGAAAAGCCACATGGAACTTCCGACACTATCTACTAGGTCATTTATATATATTGTGAAAAGCAATGGTCCCATAACACTCCCCTGTGGCACGCCAGAGGTTACCGTAACGTCTGTAGACGTCTCTCCCTTGATAACAACATGCTGTGTTTTGTTTGCTAAAAACTCTTCAATCCAGCCACACAGCTGGTCTGATATTCCGTAGGCTCTTACTTTGTTTATCAGGCAACTGTGCGGAACTGTATCGAACGCCTTCCGGAAGTCAAGGAAAATAGCATCTACCTGGGAGCCTGTATCTAATATTTTCTGGGTCTCATGAACAAATAAAGCGAGTTGGGTCTCACACGATCGCTGTTTCCGGAATCCATGTTGATTCCTACAGAGTAGGAGATGATAAACGGGTATTCATTGGACAAATATATTGTACTAGAACTGACATGTGATTACATTTTCACGCAATTGCGGTGCATAGATCCTGAGAAATCACTAACCAGAACAACCAGCTCTGGCCGTAATAACGGCCTTGATACGCCTGGGCATCGAGTCAAACAGAACTTGGTTGGCGTGTACAGGTACAGCTGGCCATGCAGCTTCAACACGATACCACAGTTCATCAAGAGTAGTGACTCTCGTATCGTGACAAGCTAGTTGCTTGGCCACCATTGACCAGACGTTTTCAATTGGTGAGAGATCTGGAGAATGTGCTGGCCAGGGCAGCAGTCGAACATTTTCGGTATCCAGAAAGGCCCGTACAAGACCTGCAACATGGGTTCGTGCGTTATCCTGCTGAAATGTAGGGTTTCGCAGGGATCGAATGTAGGGTAGAGCCACGGGTCGTAACACATTTGAAATGTAACGTCCACTGTTCAAAGTGCCGTCAATGCGAACAAGTGGTGACCGAGACATGTATCCAATGGCACCCCATACCATCACGCTGGGTGATACCCCAGTATGGCTATGTCGAATACACGCTTCCAATGTGGGTTCACCGCGATGTCTCCAAACACGGATGCGACCATCATGATGCTCTAAACAGAACCTGGATTCATCCGAAAGAATGACGTTTTGCCATTCGTGCACCCAGGTTCGTCGTTGAGTACACCATCGCAGGCGCTCCTGTCTGTGATGCAGCGTCAAGGGTAACCGCAGCCATGGTCTCGGAGCTGATAGTCCATGCTGCTGCAAACGTCGTCGAACTGTTCGTGCAGATGGTTGTTGTCTTGCAAACATACCCATCTGTTGACTCAGGGATCGTGACGTGGCTGCACGATCCGTTACATCCATGCGGATAAGATGCCTGTCATATCGACTGCTAGTGATACGAGGCCGTTGGGATCCAGCACGGCGTTCCGTATTACCCTCCTGACCCATCGTTTCCATATTATGCTAACAGCCATTGGATCTCGACCAACGCGAACAGCAATGTCGAAATACGATAAACAGCAATCGCGATAGGCTACAATCCGACCTTTATCAAAGTCGGAAACGTGATGGTTCGCATTTCTCGTCCTTACCCGAGGCATCACAACAATGTTTCACCAGACGACGCCGGTCGACTGCTCTTTGTGTATGAGAAATCGTTCGAAACTTCCCTCATGTCAGCACGTTGTAGGTGTCGCCACCGGCGCCAACCTTGTGTGAATGCTCTGAAAAGCTAATCATTTGCATATCACAGCATCTTCTTCCTGTCGGCTAAATTTCGCGTCTGTAGCACATCATCTTCGTGGTGTATCAATTTTAATCGTCAGTAGCGTATATATGTCTAGTGACCACGTGAAATTTGCAGAAACCTTACTGAAACGACCATTATTTCCAGTTTTACTAATTACTGCGTGGAATTGACTGTTATAATTAAACTGATTCAGAAGGATGTAGGTTGCAGTAGGTACTGGGAGATGAAGAAGCTTGCACAGGATAGAGTAGCATGGAGAGCTGCATCAAACCAGTCTCAGGACTGAAGACCACAACAACAATTAAACTGAGATGAGCTACGTAATGACAAAGGTGATTATAAAGTTAAATGTCGTTCTCTCTCACACAAGCATCACTTCATCCCAAATACCCGAACAGCTGCGGCGTTGAGGTCGATCGCAGGCGGTGTGTTCAAGTCAAATGTTACCACCCTTGTCTCCAGGGCAATGCCATCTGGGCTGGAAGGTTTTGGACAGCGGCCCTTTGCCAAATCTTTTACCTGAGCATAGGATATCCCACTTGATAAGTGGTCACCGATTGTGATCAGCTCGACGGTCATTTGTCGCACTGAACACAGACACGTGGCATCTTTGACCACACGAAATCCGATGTACGCGTGAGAAATGAACGACTGTTTACGATACAAGCAAAGCTCTCTGTCTGTTCTAAAATGCCAAAGATGCATGTGACTTGTATTAAAATAGGTAAAATGCTAAAATATCACATAAAAACCTAATTTACACTGTTACGGAGTCAGCAAAGATAGCAGTGACCTTTCAGGCTGTGCTCCAGACATACACTTTCAATAACTTCTCTTCATTGATTTATCAAACTATAGTACTAGTATGTAAGCTGTAGAAAGCTTACTTCCGTCTATGCGAATATAGTTTTGACATGAAAAAAGTTCCTAATCCCAGGCTAGCCGGCCGGTGTGGCCGTGCGGTTCTAGTCGCTTCAGTGTGGAACCGCGTGACCGCTTCGGTCGCAGGTTCGAATCCTGCTTCGGGGATGGATTGTGTGATGTCCTTAGGTTGGTTAGGTTTAAGTAGTTCTAAGATCTAGGGGACTGATGATCTCAGAAGTTAAGTCCCATAGTGCTCAGAGCCATTTGAACCATTTAACCCCAGGCTACATTTATAATAACTTTTCTGCAGTATTTATGATTTACCTATCTCTACAATAAAGCTCCAAAATCCTGGGGAAAAACCATTAAAAATTTAACTGAGACGATTAGCAGATAACGGCCCGATTGTGAGCTCACACTGAATCTAAAAGTAGATCCAACATGTGTCTCCATTGACTCATTTCTTCTACACCGACAAAACCATCATCCGGCCTGAAATATCATTAGCTTGTTTCGCCTCATACAGACTACGAACAAAAATAAATAATTTCGAATGTTCATTCTTGTTGTTATGATGACAGTTATCACTTTTGATCCATCTATTCCCATAGAACAAAATTAATTTTTGGTACCGTATGAGTTTTGCCTTTATTATTTTAAAGGCGTCATAAGTGGCCTGAAATGAACTTTTTTCATTTTCTTTAATACTGCCAGTAGGCCACCTGAGGACCACGTTCCACTTTCAATTCTTCGTCCTTTGCTTCCCTGCCTTGGAATTCTTCCATTTTCAATACTGTTTCCCGAAAGGCTTATCTGTTGTTAATATGTTCTCTTTTCATATTGTTTCCTTCTACTTCTTACCGTACAAATATTTGAAAGTCTTATTAGTTAAGCTACTGTCTTGCATTGGAAGTGCGGCTGATCCCAGCGGAGGTTCGAGTCTTCCCTCGGACATGTGTGTGTGTGTTTGTTCTTGGGATAATTTAGGTTAAGTAGTGTCTAAGCTTAGAGACTAATGACCTTAGCAGTTAAGTCCCATAAGATTTCACACACATTTGAACATTTTTTTGCATTGGAAATAAATGTCCAAGAAACACGAGTCTTCTTCTTCTCATTACGTTTTAAATATTATCTGTTTTTGGTATATTTCAGCATTACTTCGTAAGTTCTAGTCTTCTGCTGTGTTTTGGGTTATACTTTTTTTTACAGATTGGATATTGACCATTGTGGTAATAATAACAGTTTAAATCTGTACTTATAAATTTCGTATATGCTGCTATACACTTATTCTTATTCCGGTTTCAGCGCTATTCTTCTGCATTCTGGCATTCGAAATTTTATTTCCACAGCATTAGGATATAAATACTCATTTTCCTGACGTTATCTTCTGGATGTTACTGCCAGCTGATGAAATTATGTCGTCGCAACTTTAACTTCGTGCCACGTATGGTTCAGGAGTCCTGCATGCGTTATTTTTCTATCGGCCAGATTCTTACTATAGCACCTCGTGAAGGCTGCCACAGCGTATGAGCCAATTTCAGCGCCACCTTTCCATCTTGGGACGAATGGGGGCGCAGCGTGTGGGTCCTCAAGCTGGCGTCCTCGAGGCGACGTGTCGGTCCTGCAGATATCATCGGGACACCCGCGGGTAGAGCCGCCATTATTTTAGTTCGTTACGCCAATTCCTGACGTGCCCCGCACTTCAGCGCCCCTCACGCCCATCGCAAGAATGTCCGTGGACAGATTTAAATTGCAAAAAAGGCCTGCTCCGTGAGTTCATGTCCAGAGCCAGAGATTTTAGCTGAGCCGCTCGTATGTCTCCTTCCATTCCAGGGTAAGATTCAGAGCCCAGATACAGTGACCATACAAGAGCGTGCAAGCTAGATTTATATCCATGAGATGCCAGTGCAATCACTAAACGTAACAGTAAAAAATAAAAGCAGTTGAATTGTGCTAGCGCTAAATGAAAAGTTAACTTTCTAACAGATGAATATAGGGTCTGTTTTCCATGTAATGCGTAAAAGTTCGTCTGCCCAAGCAGACCATATGCGTACAGTTCATGGATGCACGACCTAAGTAGGGAGGACGACGTAAAAGGCACAAACATGGCCTGCTATGTAAAATACAGAAACGCTTTATCAGCATTGAAAACTGGATGCGGCGATGTCTAATCGATACATTTTGCGTCGGCTTCGTCGAGGAAGTCCACTACACTTCCAGCACAAACATATAATTAGAATAAAAATCACTTTCAGTTGCTAGTAATTTCTTGTTTAATAAATAAGAAGCCTAAAGCTTCGTCTTTAGCTGCCACCAGATAATTATGGGCACAAATCTGTTGACAGAATGAAGGCTTTCACAACCGGATGATATTGTTGCTGCTAAAAGGGTTAGAATGTCGTGGTCTAAAAAACTCTACTGTTCCTGACATCTCGTTCAGAACTGCGCTGGACATCAGAGCTGCTGCTCCTCCATTGACTCTTGCTGGCAAGACTCAACGGAAGAGAAGCTCCTCTGAAGATGTCCAGCGCAGTTCTGGACGAAACGTTAGGAACTGAAGAGTTTCGTGGACTACGACATTATACGCGGAAAGATTTACAAGCAACAACATAAATGTGTGATAGTCGGGCCACACGTATGTTTTTCCATAATTATAGTGGCATCTGCAGGCAAGCCTTACGCTTCGAAACAGGTCGCGTAGTAAATAAAAAGTTGCTTGCAACTAAAAAAAAAAAGCACTCCGTCGTCAGGTCACGAGTGGCCTACCGGTACCATCCGACCGCCGTGTCCTCCTCGGAGGAGGATGCGAATAGGAGGGGCGTGGGGTCAGCACACCGCTCTCCCGGTCGTTATGATGGTATTCTTGACCGAAGCCGCTATTAATCGGTCGAGTAGCTCCTCAATTGACATCACGAAGCTGAGTGCACTCCGAATCATGGCAACAGCGCATGGCGGCTGGTTGGTCTCCCATCCAAGTGCCGGCCACGCCCAACAGCGCTTCGGTGATTTCACGGGAACCGGTGTATCCACTGCGGCAAGGCTGTGCTTGCAACTCAAGCTTACTTTTATTCCTCTAATACGTTCCTCAGCTGAGGATGTTCCCTGTTCAAATAGTTTGTTTCTAATAGGAACGTCCACAACATCAAATCGGTAAGTGACCTGCGAGGAAGGAACTAATGACCATTCGAAGATACATTCTTCTGAAAGCTGCGGGTGGTCTTAAGTTTTGTCAAAATGGTGGAAGGCTTTTTATTTCCAGGATTGTTCGATGTCGCTATCAACTGACAAACATTCAATTAGCTCTTGAGGTCCCAAAAGTGGTAGCTTGTAAATGACTCACTTTCATGATAACGGGGAAACTCTTTCTACGTACAAAAAAATGAATCAAATGGCTCTGAGCACTATGGGACTCGACTTCTGAGGTCATTAGTCCCCTAGAACTTAGAACTAGTTAAACCTAACTAACCTAAGGACACCACACACATCCATGCCCGAGGCAGGATTCGAACCTGCGACCGTAGCGGTCTCGCGGTTCCAGACTGCAGCGCCTAGAACCGCACGGCAACTTCGGCCGGCTTCTACGTACACTTGCTAACATAGAAAATTTTAGAAATCCTTCTTTTTTGCAGGATTTTATGTTCTTAGGGGCTTGCTACATTACCAATTCTCAGTATCCCATTCGACGTTAAGTTACGAAAAAAATTGTTGCTATTTTTTAACATCGAAGTATATACCAATTGTCGGTAAAGTCGTCGACATTAAAAAAGAGCGAAGAGTCATATTACTGAATAACAAGTAATTATAATTAACTGATTGTCGTCTGAAATATCTTTAAGGGAGGTAATGAAGACTTACGGGCCATCATTTTCTACATAATTTCCTTGCTTTTGAATGCAGTCTGGTCAAATTTCTGCTAACTTCTTAACTGCAGAGGGAGAAAACTTCTCTCGGGAGCCTAGTGGCAACCGGGGAATCCGTGCAATTAGTAGTCCACGGACACCTACAGAATGAATTACTGCGTTCCATTCGATTGAATTACAGCCTGTTCGCGTTAATTACGATTGGCGCTCCGTCTCTGTGGACGATTAGGGAATTCAGTTAGGCTTTGTATCAGATTTGGAAGATGTGACGTTCCATCCTATAATTCCGTTCCGGCAATAATCGCCATGTTTGACTGGGTGTTCTAGTAATGAACTACATTTTAATGCTCATTTCACTCATACACCTGTCACGGCGAAGGCATTTACGGGACTGTCTATGGACATAACATAAAACAGAAAAGTAAAACAACTTACAAGGATCTCCTTGAGTGCGAGGTCGCAAAAGGTCAGCAATGTTTACGGCATTTGACGCTCCACGTACTGTCTATCATGCAACAACAGTATTGGCTTCTAATGGCAGCAGGAGGTGGGACTGGAGGCAACCAATGGAAAGTTCAGCATCAGGCTACGGAGCGTACTTGAACTGCAAGTAACTCACAGCAGCGGTACAGTGCTAGAGGTACTGATACAAAGTAGAGCAATGGCAACAATAAAAAATAGTAAACATCGCGTTATATCTATAACAACAGTTGCCAGATTTGACATAGCGTCAGAAAGGAAGTCAAGGAATATCGCAGAGTGAGAAAAAAGTGGCAAATGAAATATTAACCTTTCTTCAAGACGAGTCAGTGAAATGTGTGGTGTCGTATATGCTCGACCGTGCAGACAAGGAACATGTGGAGTACAATGATGATGATACGTGCTTAACAAATGAAAGTTATATTGAATCACTTGTCGAGCATGTAGTTCATTATCCTTTTCGGACGGGGAGCCACAAATCCCGTATCCAGTGAAACGCAGTAAAGGACAATCGTTGTCCAAGGAGGGGGTACTAAACATAATTACGTACAAGGAAGATCATCCACAGCTTAGTAATAAACAGTTGTGAACAGAGCACAAAAACTGGTGTATAAGCTTCAAGGATGCTCGATACAATTTACAGGACGTGTATGATAGTGACGTACTACGTTATACACATCAAATTGCGCGTAATATAGATTACAATGATTTCAAGGGATGCGGTAGAAGGACTGCAGAAATTAAAACGGTGCTACAGAATTGGAAGAGGTAAGATAAAGAAGTTTCGAATGAAGCTTCGACTTGACGATGCTCAGCAAACTGCGGGATCGGCCTGAAAGCATGTAGATGAAGTAATCAAACTTATTCCATCGTTCAATAAGAATTTTGATTTCAATTATGACCTTGTCGGATTTGAATAGGAAATAGATACGAAAGGAAACCTGGAAATTGTACCAAGAGAGCTGAACCCAGATTAACTAACGTCAGTGACTTAACGCATTCGCATAAAATTATGTTACTGTTAATCTGGATGGTAAATTGGCTGGAAAGTTATTTATTGTGCTCCGAGAAGTTGGTGGTGCTCTGCCCCCACGATTCTTTCTAGTGTGCGTGATCTTGCAAGGGCAGTAGGGAATATTTACGTCACAGTAAGAGAACTGCAATTATTGTATGAGCAATGCGTTTGACCAGTAGCTGGCCAAATTTACATGCTTTTGAAGCATCCTAGCAGATTAAAACTTTGTTCCGTACCGAGACTCGAACTCCTTACCTTTGTCTTTCGCGGGCAAATGATCTATCATCTTTCATTTTTTTAACGGGAACAGGGTAAGTAAACAAAATAACTTTATTTGTACAATCATAAACACAACAGAAACGCCATCCTTCCGGCGGAATGAACACGAGACATTACACTCGAACGAGGCGAGCAGATGTCTTTATTAACAAGCTATCGGAAAAAAAATAATAACAATAATACTGAATCTAGCTAAGAGGTGTGAGGTAATAGACGAAAAAGGAAGAAGGTGCGGGGGTATGATAAGAATTGCAGGCAACTGCCCGTCAGATGGAGCGTTGATGCAGAGTGGGCAGGGGTCAGCATTCGGGGCGTGGTCACTGTGTCCCCGACACCGCTATCGGGCAGAAGCGCCCGAAAGGAGGGTAGAAGCCTAGAAGCCAAAGAGGATGGTACAGTAGAGTTGGGGGAATGACCAGCGTGCTCTGATATAGCGCATAAATCAAAGGAAGCGGTTATCCATGTCCCTACTCCACTGTGTTTTGCGGTATAGAAAGTAGCGCGGAGAGTCTCAGATGTCAGCATGTGGGGCGGGAGTGTCGACCGCGTGTGACACCAGCCAGCTGAGTGGGGGTGACGTAAGGATCGCATGTAGATAACTGGCGAAGAAGACGCGGTAGCGCGGTCGGTGCTCGACTTCACCGTGGGCGCTTTGTAAGTACTGCCGGAAGTCGAGGCGCAAATTGTCGCCATCATTAAACATGTAGGTCATCGTCCACCCCTCGACCCATATAATCAGATGATTTTTGGTGGTGGGGAAATAATTACCCTCAGGATGGATAAAAGTCCATGGGTCAATCGAATCTGGTGGAACGCGGAGGTAATAGGCAACGAACTGTCGCCCAAGTTTCCAGACGTCACTGGTTGCAGCACAAGTTAGCTGGTTGACATCGTCATCCATGAGGTGGCAAATTGAAAAAAGGGGTGAGTCCGTTAGTCCGATGGGGTGAAGACGGTGATCTGTGGAGAATTTTCCATTTGCGACCTGTTACCATGTTGCCCGGTCGTTGGAGGGAAGGAAAAGCTGGTGGATATGACGCCAAACCGTGGGCCATCGCTTGAATTGATGTCTGAGTTCTACACTCCTGGAAATTGAAATAAGAACACCGTGAATTCATTGTCCCAGGAAGGGGAAACTTTATTGACACATTCCTGGGGTCAGATACATCACATGATCACACTGACAGAACCACAGGCACATAGACACAGGCAACAGAGCATGCACAATGTCGGCACTAGTACAGTGTATATCCACCTTTCGCAGCAATGCAGGCTGCTATTCTCCCATGGAGACGATCGTAGAGATGCTGGATGTAGTCCTGTGGAACGGCTTGCCATGCCATTTCCACCTGGCGCCTCAGTTGGACCAGCGTTCGTGCTGGACGTGCAGACCGCGTGAGACGACGCTTCGTCCAGTCCCAAACATGCTCAATGGGGGACAGATCCGGAGATCTTGCTGGCCAGGGTAGTTGACTTACACCTTCTAGAGCACGTTGGGTGGCACGGGATACATGCGGACGTGCATTGTCCTGTTGGAACAGCAAGTTCCCTTGCTGGTCTAGGAATGGTAGAACGATGGGTCCGATGACGGTTTGGATGTACCGTGCACTATTCAGTGTCCCCTCGACGATCACCAGTGGTGTACGGCCAGTGTAGGAGATCGCTCCCCACACCATGATGCCGGGTGTTGGCCCTGTGTGCCTCGGTCGAATGCAGTCCTGATTGTGGCGCTCACCTGCACACGCATACGACCATCATTGGCACCAAGGCAGAAGCGACTCTCATCGCTGAAGACGACACGTCTCCATTCGTCCCTCCATTCACGCCTGTCGCGACACCACTGGAGGCGGGCTGCACGATGTTGGAGCGTGAGCGGAAGGCGGCCTAACGGTGTGCGGGACCGTAGCCCAGCTTCATGGAGACGGTTGCGAATGGTCCTCGCCGATACCCCAGGAGCAACAGTGTCCCTAATTTGCTGGGAAGTGGCGGTGCGGTCCTCTACGGCACTGCGTAGGATCCTACGGTCTTGGCGTGCATCCGTGCGTCGCTGCGGTCCGGTCCCAGGTCGACGGGCACGTGCACCTTCCGCCGACCACTGGCGACAACATCGATGTACTGTGGAGACCTCACGCCCCACGTGTTGAGCAATTCGGCGGTACGTCCACCCGGCCTCCCGCATGTCCACTATACGCCCTCGCTCAAAGTCCGTCAACTGCACATACGGTTCACGTCCACGCTGTCGCGGCATGCTACCAGTGTTAAAGACTGCGATGGAGCTCCGTATGCCACGGCAAACTGGCTGACACTGACGGCGGCGGTGCACAAATGCTGCGCAGCTAGCGCCATTCGACAGCCAACACCGCGGTTCCTGGTGTGTCCGCTGTGCCGTGCGTGTGATCATTGCTTGTACAGCCCTCTCGCAGTGTCCGGAGCAAGTATGGTGGGTCTGACACACCGGTGTCAATGTGTTCTTTTTTCCATTTCCAGGAGTGTATGTTGTTGCTGGATATGTAACGAAGCAGTGGGGTGCAAAAATCTTTAGGTCGCGGGGAACTCATGTTCGGTAAGTGTGTATGAGAGCATAACTGAAGTCGACGATGAAATCAGTAATGTGCGTCAGATGGTGCTTGATGCGTCCGACTGGTACTGGCGGCGTTATGACCACGGGCATAAGAATTTCCAGAAAGCTGCTCATAAGGGAGGAGCTTCCGTTTCACTGCCTGTGTGTGCATGGTGGACATGTACAAGGACGCCGCTAGGAGTCGCACATTGACAAGGCAAGGCCTCCCGCTCGCGGGGAAGGGTGAGCGTTTCGTAACGGACCTTAAAGAGCGTACCGGTAGTAATAAAGTATCCGAAAGCAGCCTGGAGGCTGCGTCCAATGGCAGCGGGAGGACCTGTGCGATGTGGACCATTCTAGATGCCACATGTTGATTGAGGTCTTGGACACGTTGTAAAGAATCGAGTCGGCGGAGGAGATTTTGTCGCTCCCCTGTGCGGATAATTTGGAGTGCATGCCAAAAATTGATGGTAGCGGAGCTCAGTGGAGATGAAAATTATACCAAGGTATCGTAGTTTCTGTACACACGGGAGAGGTACTAAGTCGTCGTGTGACAGGGCACGTCCAGTGGACATCGCCATGCATTTAGATACATTCGTGTTACTGACCGCTGCAGTTCCGTACTTTGATATCAAATCAAACACCGTTTGTGTTTCACTCCGTGAGCGGACCAAGAGGAGGAGGTCGTCCGCATACGTACGACACCGAAAACTGTGCTGTCGCAAAGTGAAACCTGAAAGGTGGCTCGTCAGACTGCCGGTTAGTGGCTCCAGGTCTCTGGCAGAGGGTAGGGTCGAAAGTTAAATCAGCGATTCTGCGGTGCCGTACAGGCCCCCGATGACATCGAGAAAGACGGGTGGAAAACCCATTTGGCTCATTACTGAGAACAGAAAACTATGCCGCACCTTGTCGAATGCGCTGTCAAAATCAATGGCAATCAACGCGGCGCGAAGTCTGCACGCTCCTGCCAGTGCAATTAAATCATGGCAGCCGGCCGATGTGGCCGAGCGGTTCTAATCTAGGCGCTTCAGTCTGGAACCGCACGAGCGGTTCGGTCGCAGGTTCGAGTCCTGCCTCGGGCATGGATGTGTGTGATGTCCTTAGGTTAGTTAGGTTTAATTAGTACTAAGTTCTAGGCGACTGATGACCTCAGCAGTTAAGTCGCATAGTGCTTAGAGCCATTTGAACCATTTGCTCAGCATGACTGTCGGTAGTGTCCTCCTGGTACGTTGTGCGGTAGTGGTCTACAAAGGCATTCACTTGCTGGGCGCTACAGGTGGAGATCTCGGTGATGAGTTGTTGTAGTCGGTGTTTCCTATCGGCTGTGATATGATGCATGGTGGGGTGTTATTGTTCTGCCGAATCTTGACGTCGGGTCCACACCATCGGCCCCTGCAGTCTACGGTGTGACAACGTTACAATTTGCGCCTAAATCCTGCTGCGTTCCCTCTGGGTTTCAGGGGTGGGCGGTTGGGCGTCCAGGCCGCGGAGAACGGCGTAGAAATAGTCGGTAGTGTGCCGGTGCCGCGCAGCTACTTCCTTGCCATACTGAATCCAGGTACGGCGAATGGCAGGTTTGGCACATTCCAGCCACCACATCAAGGTTGTCCAGTAGTTAGGTAAGCGACGTTCAGGGGTGGCCCATGTCTCGGTAACACGTTGAAGACATTCTGGATCTTGACAATGGGAGGTGCTTAGCTTCCACGGTACACGACTTCGACAGACAACTTGGAGCAAAAGGAGGATGTTGCAGATGTAGGCACAATGTACGAAAAGGCCAAGAGCCAAAGTTCTGAACCTTGAACTGCACGTGTTTTTGACCCAGACCTGCTTCCTTCCTTGCTTTCTTCTCCCATCTCCAGACTCTGGGATTACCAGAAAATATGTATTTCACATGGTTCACCAGAATATCATACATTTACGAGATACTTCTCGATATCAAGCGCATGACAACATTGCATGCCTAGCAGTATCGCTCGCACAGTATGCGAGTAGTTCCGAAGATAGAGACTGGAAATTATTTCTCTAGAAATCCAAAACTCTAGCGAGGTGCAACATGGAGTAAACCATGGAGAATTAGAAACTTAACTCG
Source organism: Schistocerca cancellata (assembly GCF_023864275.1). Lineage (NCBI taxonomy): Eukaryota > Metazoa > Arthropoda > Insecta > Orthoptera > Acrididae > Schistocerca > Schistocerca cancellata. The sequence goes on along the minus strand of NC_064631.1, from coordinate 466,054,537 downwards.
TCTGCGAAGACCTTTACATGAAAACTCGAAAAAAAAAAATAGAAGAAACTTGTATTTCCACTTGTGAATACCGATGTCGGTCATATACCAGATTCCAAGTCTACCTTACAATTTACGAAGTCAAGTAATGTGCTTCTTATGTCTAGAGAACTAGCAAACGTGTCTTCCATTTGTTTTTCACCTACTAGATGCACACAACTCACACCATATTCGATGTCCTCTCAACCCAGTAAAGACGAGAAACGCGCAGAAACAGTCAACCGGACAATTTACATGGGAGGGAATAATGGTACAGCGCAAACACATGTCCATATTGAATGAGATTTTCAGTCTGCAGCGGAGTGTGCGCTGATATGAAACTTCCTGGAAGATTAAAACTATGTGCCGGACCGAGACTCGAACTCGGGACCTTTGCCTTTCGCAGGCAAGTGCTCTACCATCTGGCACGACTCACGACCCCTTCTTCACAGCTTCAATGCTACCAGTACCTCGTCTCCTACCTTCCAAAATTCGCAGAAGTATTGTTCCAGTGTCTGGGATCATCACCAAGAAGGTATTGGTAAGAAACCACATAAACACATGCAATGCGAAGGCTACACGGTTCTGCACTTAAAACAGGCTATAATGTTAGATCGTTGCAATTTCCAATCTATCAGTCATGTGGAATGCAACGTTATTAATATTCCATTGTGAGAAATATATTTCCAGCGCATGACGTACATCCTTCTTGCAGGTTACTCTGCGATAAACTATGGCGACTAACTCTAAAATGATAAAATTACCACCTTAAAACATCGATTCTGTGTGATACATGCATAATATAGCTTTCCAGACGTGTATAGCGTCCACCATATCCAATCAAGATTCCTGTGCTTGCATCAGTCCTATAGGAAATGATCGTTAGTAATGGAGAATACCTCTTACAAGAAAACAGATAAACGCATAGCAGCGGCATTTGACACGTGAAACTGCACGTTTTACCGCCCCCCCCCTCTTTATCTCTGTAAACAGATCAGAACACCTGTCAAACAGATGTATACATGTATACATGCGGATGGTGAGCCTTACAAACATCCGTCGCTAAGTTAAAATCACCTTAATTATGGAACTAAAGTGTCGATTTTACATCCAATATGCGATACATGATGGAGTACGTTGCATAAGTCTTCATTCGCTTAAAAGAATGTGTCGGACCAGGATGGTCACGTTTCATCACACATGAGATGGAACTCCTGTGATGACCGATAGGTTAGCTGTTAACTATCGCAAGTAGACAGTGCTCTAAGTCACACTCAGAACACGCGGTTGTATATGAGTCGAACGCAGGCTATGTCACACAACTGTTGCATCCTGACAGAACAACGGAAAAAAATGGTCGGTTAACCTACAGCAACATCTCCCTCTCTCTCTAGAATGCATTATCAGTCTACCATTAAATAATATCTCGTTACAGCTCCATCTCAACCGATCACTCCATCCACTCTCTGTCATCCTTTAACGCAGATGCAGATGGTTCTCCATTTTGCCAGGAAAGTATCAAAGACAGCTGTCAACTTGTGTGTATCACTATTTCCTCACTGGTCATACAGTAGAATGCTACCTCGACGAAAAAAATGACCATTTTTTTGTTTCCTGGTGCTTCCATGTCAACATTTTCTCGTTTCCTCTTGCTGTCGCATACTCTTTCCCATGTATAAGAATTGTTAGGCGCCAACCAGAAGACACGCAAGTACTTCCTGAATTTCCCCACATTTTGGTGTATTTTCCCTCAATTTACACGTATTTTCCGTCATTCTTCGTAATTCTATCGATTTTATATCACTTCTGCCCTTGCGATAATTACATCAGTTCTCGTTCCGTGTTCTAAAACTGTTTGTAAATGTAGTGCAGCTGCCAACACATGGCGCAGATACACTATTTTTCTGATAGGGCGGCATAGTATAGCACTGTATTCGAATGCATCCAGTCACCTCCACCCACATATTCTACAGTTGCAGCGCGTTTGATCCGTGTTCTGTGTGTCTGTGTCTGTGCATGTGCATGCATGTAGCAAAAGTATAAGAATATTTTTGTTTTGTACCGTAAATGAGAGTCACATCGTGTTGACGAGCAGTTCAGTGGCTGGATCTCTGCGAGTACAGTGACACAGTTTCAGTCATGACCTTGAAAGACGAACTGCAGCCATGAGGCTTGGTGACTGTATTAGTCTTTCTTTGCCTAGTGACTCTTGAATGTCACGTATTTTTCACAACCATAGGTTACTTGGCGAAGGAGAAGATGTTTGCATTTTGGCTGTTCAGGAAACTTCTCCCTTCGAAAGCCAACTTGTCACCATTCTGGAAATTTCTTTCACGCAACGGATTCCTCATCCGAGGAAAGAGGAAGAAGACACTGAATGCCTTACCAGGACTGAGGCAAATATTGCTCAAGGAATTCGACATGTGAATAATATGTGACCAGCTCGCACTTTTTTCACGTGTTATTCTGAAATCCTTGGATCAAGACAGTCAAGTAGATGCAGTACTTCTTGACTTTCGAAAATTGTTTGACTCTGTACCACATCTATGCTTATTATTAGAACTACGATAGTATGGGATATCAAGCGAAATTTCTATCTCAAATAAGGTTTTCTTGATAGGGAGGACACAGCAAGTAATCTTGGATGGAGAGACACCAACTGGTGTAGGAGTACTTCGGGTGCGCCCCAGGGAAATTTGCTTTCATGTTGTGTAATAATGACCCTGCGGACAGTACTAACAGAACCTCAGACTTTTTTGCAGATGATGCAGTAATCCATAATGAAGTAGTGTCTGAAAGGAGCTGAATAAATATTCAATGAGATCTTGATACGATTTCACAGTGGTGCAAATTTTGACAACTTTCTTTAAATGTTCAGTAACGCAAAATTGTGCTCTTTACAAAAAGAGAAAATGTAGTATCTATGACTGTAAAATCAGTGAGTTGCAGTTCACATCAATTAACGCTTGCAAGTACTTGGAAATAGCACTTGTAGAGGTATAAAATGGAATGAGCACATAGGCTCAGTCGTGTGTAAAACAGGTGGTACACTTCGGTTTATTGGTAGAATACTACGGAAATACAATTAGTCTGTTAAGAAGGTTACTCGTGCGGCTCATCCTATAATATAGCTCAAATGTGTGGGACTCCTACTAGACAGGACTAACAGGGGAAGTATAGGTATACAGAAAAGGGCAGCACGAATGATCACAACTTTGTTTGATCCATGGACGAGTGTCACCGAGATGCTAAGGAAACTCAGGTGGCAGACTATTTGGGATGGACATAGACTATGAGGGGCAGTTAAGTGAAAACCGAAATTGTGCAACAACGGCATCATGGAATGGTTCCATCCAAAAGAAAACACCACGCGTGTTAAGACATTTATCCCACTGGGAGACGAGAAGATCAATTCCTATTTCATAGAAAGCGGTCAGTTTCTCACGGGTTCACAACCGCATCCTCTCTTGCACTTTCTCGTCCGACTGAAGCCGACATCCAAGCACGTCTGTCTTCACGTTGTCAAAAATGTTAAAATCACACGGTGGAAATCGCGGCTGTATGAAGCGTTTCCCAATCAAATTTCTGAAGCCTAACTAGCCTTCGTCTGATTGGCGATGTGGGTATGGTGTCGTCATGCAACACGGTGATTCTGTTCGACAGCTTTCTAACGTCTCTAGGGCAAAGGGCAAATCCAAAAGTGGAAACATGATACATCTCCCCCGCCGAAGAAATCCATAGCTGTTCACACAAGTTCCGATAAAGTCATGAAAACTTGTTCTTCGACTGCAGAGCTCTCTGCTCGTGGAGTTCGTCGTGCGTGGAATCACAATCAGTGTGCAGTGTTACTATAAAAACTTGGCAGAAACTACGACGCCCCCCCCCTCCCCAGGTCAAAACACCCAAGAATGCTGTCGGCTGGAATATCCTCTTGTGCGATAATGCCCGCTCTCACACTGCCAGTACGACTAAGCCTGCAATTCAGCGGTTTGGTTGGTTAGGAAACACTACTACATACTTCGTACAGCCCAGATCTTTGACTGTGTGATTTTCACATATTCGACGACCTGAAGAAAGACTTGCGTGGACGCTGCTTTCAGTCGGATGAGGGAGTGCAAGAGTGGGTGCTGTTGTGATTTTGTCACCGACTGCTCTCGTTCTATGAAACGGGAATTGATCGTCTCGTTTCCGAGTGGGGTAAATGTCTTTAACACGCTTGGTGGTTACTTTTGAATGTTACCATTCTATGGTCCCATTGTGGTGGTCGTTCGATTTTCGTTTGACAGCGCCTTACATCCCAAGGAAGGTACTTACAAAATTTCAGGAACCGGCTTTGAGTTGTGTCCCAAGGAGCATATAGCAACTCCCTACATATTGCTCCCCTAGGGATCTTGAGGACTATATTAGGTTAATTACAGCACCCACAGAGGCATTTAAATCTCATTATTCTCACACAACACTCGTGAGTGGAACAGGAGAAAATATAACATTTTTCGCAGTATCACCTCGGCTGCACTTAACCTGTCTCCAAGCGATTCCAGTTTCTTTGGAGAGAAATGATCAACCAGTTCGTTATTCGTCATTCTGACTTGTTTGATCATACCGGAAGCAATGTATCGAATAAAAATGAATTGTTGTCGTACACTCCCACCAAATCAGCACTGATAGTTGCAGGGTTTTTGCCCTTTAAATACAGAGCGATATTTTTTGGGCTTCTCTAGGGGCGTGATACGGTACTAGGGTGCGGATACCTCTACGTGAAACACGATTGGTAACGTGTTTCTGCAAGAAAACTAAAGATTTGGGAGAGCAGTTGAATAGAATGAGGATGCTGAAGTAGAGAGGATATAAAATGTTTCCGAGGAAAAGAAATTTTTTAACTTTAGATTTAAGAGTTAGGAAGACTTTTCTAAAAGTACACTAGTGGCCATTGAAATTGCTACACCAAGAAGAAATGCAGATGTTAAACGCGTATTCATTGGACAAATATATTATACCAGAACTGACATGTGATTACATTTTCACGCAATTTGGATGCACAGATCCTGAGAAATGAGTACCCAGAACAACCACCTCTGGCCGTAATAACGGCCTTGATACGCCTGGGCATTGAGTCAAACAGAGCTTGGATGGCGGGTACAGGTACAGCTGCCCATGCAGCTTCAACATGATACCACAGTTCAACAACAGTAGTGACTGGCGTATTGTGACGAGCCAGTTGCTCGGCCACCATTGACCAGACGTTTCCAATTGGTGAGAGATCTGGAGAATGTGTTCGCCAGGGCACAGTCGAACATTTTCTGTATCCACAGAGGCCCGTACAGGATCTGTAAGATGCGGTCCTGCATTATCCTGCTGAAATGTAGGTTTTCGCAGGGATCGAATGAAGGGTAGAGCTACGGGTCCTAACGCATCTGAAATGTAACGTCCACTGTTCAAAGTGCCGTCAATGCGAACAAGAGGTGACCGAGACGTGTAACCAATGGCACCCCATACCATGATGCCGAGTGATACGCCAGTATGGCGATGACGAATACACGCTTCCAATGTCCGTTCACCGCGATGTCGCCAAACACAGATGCGACCATCATGATGCTTTAAACAGAACCTGGATTCATCCGAAAAAGTGACGTTTTGCCACTCGTGCACCCAGGTTCGTCGTTGAGTACACCATCGCAGGCGCTTCTGTCTGTGATGCAGCGTCAAGGGTAACCGCAGCCATGGTCTCCGAGCTAATAGACCATGCTGCTGCAAACGTCGTAAATCTGTTCGTGCAGGTGGTTGATGTCCTGCAAACGTCCCCATCTGTTGACTCAGGGATCGAGACGTGGCTGCACGATCCGTTACAGCCATGCGGATAAGATGCCTGTCATCTCGACTGCTAGTGATACGAGGCCGTTGGGATCCAGCACGGCGTTCCGTATTGCCCTCCTGACCTACCGAATCCATATTCTGCTAACAGTCATTGGATCTCGACCAACACGAGCAGCAATGTCGTGATACGATAAATCGCAATCGCGATAGGCTACAATACGACCTTTATCAATGTCGGAAACGTGATGGTACGCATTTCTTCTCCTTACACGAAGCATGACAACAACGTTTCACCAGGCAATGCCGGTCAACTGCTGTTGGTGTATGAGAAATCCGTTGGAAACTTTCACCATGTCAGCATGATGTAGCTGTCGCCACCAGCGCCAAACTTGTTGTGGAATGCTCTGAAAAGCTAATCATTAGCGTATCGCAGCATCTTCTTCCTCTCGGTTAAATTTCGCGTCTGTAGCACGTTATCTTCGTGGTGTAGCAATTTTAAGGCCGGTAGTGTACTTGTGAGGAGTGTAGAAATGTATTGAAGTGAAATATGGGCGATAAAGAGTTTAGGCAAGAGGTGTACAGAAGCTTTTGAAATGTTGTGTTACGGAGAATGTTGAAGATAAGATGGACAGATCACGTTGAGTAATGCGGAGATACTAAATAGGATTGGAGAAAAATAGTTGTGGAGCAACCTTGCTAGAAGAAGGGATCGGTTGGTAGAACACATTCTGAGACTTTAATGGACCACGAGTTTAGTAATGAAGGGAAAGGGGGGCTGAGGTAGTAACCAGAGTCAGAAGGATGTTGGTTGCAGTAGTTATTCCGAAATGAAACGACTCGCGCAGAATGGAGTAGCATGGACAATTACATCAAACCAATATTCGGATTCAAGACCACAGTAACAACAACAGTATCCTTCCTTCGTTGAACTCTTTTTATTATGTTTTGCGAGTAGTTTTTTCAGTGAGAAAGGGGGAACTTGATCTCTGCAGACGCGCGCTGGAGACCGTGAGCGACTGCCGAGGGGTGCGGCAGGCATCAGCTGCCCGCACTTTGCATGAGAATCGCGCCGCGGATCGCTGCCGCGCGCGCCAATTACGCAGCGCAGCCCTCCTCTCCTCTCCGCTCCTCGGCTGCGCCGCGCACGGCGGCCACCGCAGCGCGGCCCGCCGCTCGCAGTCTGAATGCTGCCGCTGCCGCTGCAGCCGAACGTTAATTAAACGGACCGCCCTCTCTGGCGGCTGGCGGCCGGCGGCCGGCGCGCTGCAGCGCCTCGTTACCGGCCGTGCCGCGCGCGTCCTCGCCTCGCTCTTAAATAAAGATTACCATCGCACAGCCGCGCAGCGCGCCGCCGCGCCGCTGAAAGTTTCAGGAGGGCGCCGAGGGGAGCGACCGCAGCTCCGCACCTGACGCACCCTCCGAGCCAGCAGACGCTGTAGGGATGGGAGAAACCGTCCAGTTGCAAACGACACCAGTAGTTCAGTTCTGAATAACCGGCATTTTTCGGTATTTGTTGGTGTCTGTTACACTCCCTTTGTCGGAAAAATTCCAAGGTACCTTCGTACAGCCATATTTACATTGGATGATGGTGGGACATCAGATGGTATAATTTTTTTTATTGAAAATGAAACTCCTCCAGTTGAATTTAAGATTTCATATTTATTTGGCTACTAGTTTCGACGTTGCGTCAACGCCATCTGCAGACTTCTGGTACTCAGCCACACACAATTGAGATCATCAAAGTGTACGGGCGTGAAAATGACGTTGACGCAACTTGGAAACTAGTAGCCAAATAAATATGAAATCTTAAATACAGCTGGTAGAATTTCATTTTCAATAAAAAATTCCAAAATGTGTTATTTTTCGTATTATTTATTTATTTATATTTCATAGGTTTTTTTTCTTTTTTTTCTACCTGGTATGTAGCATTATCTTGGCCATGTTTTCGTGCAAACTCACAAGGTGGCAGGGCTGTGATTAGGAACACACTGTCTGGGTTCTTGGCACATTAGTCGACACAGTGGATGCTGATTGACAGCAAAGAGTGAACATTAAGTTCTGCGTTAAGCTCGGGAAAACCCCTAGTGAAACGTGGACAACGATTAAGCAAGCATATGCAGGCGAGGCACTTGCAATAAGTCGTCTTTTTGAGCAGGGGTTTAGTGAAGGCAGAGATTCGGTACAAGACGATCCCAGAGCTGGTCGTCCGTCTACAGCACATACCGGTGCAAACGTCTAGCGTGTAAGCAGTTACTGCAAGAAGACTGTAATGAAACTGCGCGTGCAATGTCAGAAGCACTTAATTTGAATCGTGATTTTGTGTCATAAGATTTTATGCGAAGGTATAGGGAAACGAAAACTTAATGCAAAACTCATCCCTCACACGCTGACGGGCGAGCAAGAAGAGGAAGGCGAAGAATTTATGCTGAATTACTGGACAGAGCCAGATGTGATTCCGCATTTCGGTCGAAGATTATTGCTGGGGATGGAAGTTGGTGCTACCAGTATGACCCTCACACGAAGGGCCAAAGTGACGCCTTAAAAAAAAAGTAAAGGAGAAACTTCGACAAAAAAGACAATAGCGAGGTACCAATGAAGTACAATAATCCATCTCCTTTACATGATTAAGAACGGGAGGAACCACAACAAATTTGCGGCATCATGTCACGAGGAACCTTACGACTTAACAACGATTCATTCATAGTTTGCAATGAAAATTAAAAGTAGCGGACCCGTTGTCTGTGTCTTCGTAATATTACGAAATATGCCTTTATCTGCATACGTTCAACGGACAAATTAACACTAAAAATAGTGTTATTTAACCTTAGTTTCTACTTGACTTCCGAACGCCCGTATAAGGTTTGGTCCTCGATTACAATATGGATTTTGAGCAGAGTTTTAAAAAATTGAATCCGTAGAATACCGATGATTTTTGGTTGTATTCAAACACTTACCACTTTTGTGTAAAGCAGAGAGCACTGAACCGACTAAGTTTCCTTTTATTTACTAGTTTAATTTAGTAATTTTATTCGATGTATCTTGAAACTGAAGAAGTCAAAATTTTCGAACCTTTGTTCGATTCTCACATTTCTTACAGTAAATAACTGGAATAAAACCGGAAAATCGGTCATTTCAGAAACCGATTGTTTTGAGTGGTATCAGCCCTCAGGATAACCGGGAGTTGAGAAGAAACAGATATAATCGAATAGCATTTGCTTCAGCCAAAATGGCTCTGAGCACTTTGGGACTCAACATCTCAGGTCATAAGTCCCCTAGAACTTAGAACTACTTAAACCTAACTAACCTAAGGACATCACACACACCCATGCCCGAGGCAGGATTCGAACCTGCGACCGTAGCAGTCTCGCGGTTCCGGACTGCAGCGCCAGAACCGCTAGACCACCGCGGCCGGCATTTGCTTCAGCGTTAGCCACCATCTCTCAGACCCGTAGATAACGTAGCCCTACACTTCTCAGTCATTTCTTTCATTTGCCAGACGGGATTTCACAAAAATAACACGCGCATTCTCGAGAACGGCGGTTCATTGATGGGTGACGTGTGGACTCTATTACTTAAAATTGTGGAAAATTGGCTCTGTTTATCTGACATCAATACATCTTAGCCCTTCCAAAATAATGAATGAGGAAAGTTTAGCTACAATATTAAACAAGTATCGTAATTAATTCAGTTAATTACATCAAAATGCGGATTAATTCATCTGACAAACATTGACAATATCAAACTATTAAGATACCAAATCAGGGTGAAAGACATGAGGTCTCATTCTAAAAAAGGGACTCAATGTAAAAACCCATAAAAAAAAGTATTGCATCACCTCAGTTCCGAAACTTCCGGAACCTATACAGAAAACTCAAATAGAGATCAACATAAACACCACTTCCGCCCTTATTATTGCTCATGAAAACCACACATTGCATCCCCATACAGCGAGACCTTCAGATGTGGTGGTCCAGACTGCTGTACACACCGGTACATCTAATACCTCTTACGTTGATGCACGCCTGTATTCGTCCGTGTTTACTACCCACAAGTTCATCAAGGCGCTGTTGCTTCAGATTTTCCCATTCCTCCACGGCGATTCTGCGTGGTTGATGGGTTACGTCATCCATAAACAGCCCTTTTCAATCTATCCCAGGCATGTGCGATAGGATTCATGTCTGGAGAACATGCTGGCCACTACAGTCGAGCGATGTCGTTATCCTGAAGGAAGTCATTCATAAAATATGTACGATGGGGCGCGAATTGTCGTCCATGAAGACGAATGCCTCGCCAATATGCTGCCGATATGGTCGCACTTATGGACGCACTATCGGTCGGAGGATGGCATTCAACTATCGTAGAGCCATTACGGCGCGTTCCATGACCACCAGCGGCGTACGTCGGCCCCACATAATGCCACCCCAAAACAGCAGGGAACTTCCACCTTGCTGCACTCATTGGACAGTGTGTCTAAGGCGTTTAGCCTGACCGGGTTGCCTCCAAGCACGTCTCCGACGATAGTCTGGTTGAAGCCGACATTCATTGATGAAGAGAAGATGATGCCAAACCTGTCAATTCGGCATGTTGTTGGGCCCACCTGTACCGCGCTGCATGGTGTCGTGGTTGCACAGATGGACCTCGTCACGGACGTGGGAGTGAAGCTGCGCATCATGCAGCCTATTGCGCACGGTTTGAGTCGTAACACGACGTCCTGTGGCTGCACGAAAATCATTATTCAACCTGGTGGCGTTGCTGTCAGGGTTCCTCCGAGCCATAATCCGGTCATACATGCAGTAGTAGCCCTTGGGTGGCCTGAGCGAGGCATGTCATCGACAGTTCCTGTCTCTGTACATCTCCTCCATGTCCGAACAATATCGATTTGGTTCACTCCTAGACACCTGGACACTTCCCTTGTTGAGAGCCCTTCCTGGGACAAAGTAATAATGCGGACGCGATCGAACCGCGGTATTGACCGTCTAGACGTGGTTGAACTACAGACAACACGAGCCGTGTACCTCCTTAATGGTGGAATGGCTGAAACTGATCGGTTGTCGGACCTCCTCCGTCTAATAGGCGCTGCCCATGCATGGTTGTTTACATCTTTGGGTGGTTTTAGTGACATCTCTGAACAGTCAAAGGGACTGTGTCTGTGATACAATACCCACACTCAACGTCTATGTTCAGGAGTTCTGGGAACCGGGGGGATGCAAAATTTATTTGATGTGTGTATTAGCTTAAATGTTATTTGTTTGCATCTGTAGCCGGAACTGAAAGCGTATTGATCGTTGTAATCCGCAAGCAAATCTTCAGAATGAAGCTCTAAAACTGCTGAAACACACTAGTGCTCATCTGGCTGTCCCTACTGTTCATTTCGCTGTCGCAACTAGATCTCACCACGTTTATCGGCAGCCGGAGGTTTAAAATCAGTGACTGTTTTTGCACCAATAACCTGCGCCTGTGGCTAAGTGCAACTCAGTCCGAAATATTTCTAAGCCTCCACATCATCTGTTTGGAGAAGCGTCTAGCTGTTTGACTGGCGCGCTAGGGAGAAGAAGTCTTGCTATGAAGAAGGCTTTTGACAGGGTATGGCGATGAAATCACTTTGTTCTCTCTGCTTCCAAAGAGGAATACTCGTGTTTCCACTTTTTCGTTGTCTGCGTCATTGTGGATTGACTGAGCTATGGATATCCTGAGGGCCGATCAATGAATAGATGCCTTAGAAGAAACTGATCCCTCTCCATCAGGTGGATAACCAGTAAAACATCTGCTAATATATGGGGCAGAAAAAATCCCTCTCCGTCAGGGGGATAACCAGTAAAACATCCGCTAATATGTGGTGCAGAAAAAGCGCTTTTTCCTCTTTCTCTGTCTGTCGTTTTCTGTGGCCAATGAGGTGAGCCCTCAACAGCACAACCCTTTTTCTAACTGCTAATTTGTTTACTTTAGCCAATCCTGATGGCTCTTACAAAGCTTTAAAAGTCCAATTTTTTTCTGTAGCAGAGTTCAGCGTCGTCTCATGCTTACGAAGGTGACTTGATTACGGGTTGTCGCTCCACATTCCGATCTTTATCTCCAGAGAGGTTCATTTGGAAGAAGGCCATATTTTCAGCATGTTGCCCACAAAAGTGTATTACCACCTTGTTAAAATCGACATTTCCCCATATTCGAGTAGTAAAACTTTTTGTGCTAGTATCCCTTTGGGAGATGCTATTGTTACTTCAGTAACTAGTGCCCTGTGGCGTCTCCTCAAAGGAAAGCTGGTCGGCCAAGTGGCCTTCACCTGTGTGCGTTACTTCTGGTCCCTTCCAGGAAATTGTCCAGGGGTGAGCCTCTTCTTCTTGCCTGCTCCCTTGCATCTCAATATGTTCTCAAACTGGATTTTTTTTTAATGGAACCATGCAGTATGTATACTATACTGACTAGCTACTGGCAATCACAGGTACCATACACATCGCATTAATCAGTGGGGATTAATTGTTCTGACATGCTTACTCTCTTTAACTCTGATTTTATGTTATTTATGGGACAGTTGTGGGAAAAACGGCCACACAACACCATACATTTGCATAATCAACTTGTTTTTGTTTCCTGTCATAGTCTTACATTACTGATGCCCATTTCTGGAACCAAGGCCGCTTACCCACGGACTCAGTTCAAATCATGCTGGTGAAAGAAATTTTCGCCACCAGTATTTGGTGGGCAAGTGGTGGAGCGGTGACGGTGTGAAATTCTGATCACCAGGCTTTACGCCAATGTTCTGGACTAGATTAAAGTTGTTAAGCTCAGTGTCCTCACCTTGGTGCTATTTGGGAGATGTAGGCCATGGATACGGTGGAACTGCACAGAGATCGTGTTGCCATACCAAAGTCAGCAAGACGAATCGACACCACATACATTAGCGAGGGCTCCTGCGATCTGCAACGACCTATAAGAGACACTCCAGAAGACCACACCTCCCGTCTCAGCATAGCATGGTCCTCACACTGAGGTCAATATAGTGTCGAGCTAGCGAGAGCTCTGGCAGTTCGAGGTCCCAGCTTCAACAATCAAAAATGCTGGGCTCGCCAGCGGTCGTGAAGTTCAAATGGGAGTATACGTACTTTTGTCAAGGTTGAACATTGTTCTTCAAGATAATAGTTTGTTAACCTGTGCATCAGGTGATGCTTTGCTAGCCCATGACAGTTATAAATTATCAGATACTCCATTGCCAGGAAGTGTTCTAAGCAAATCTTTCATTCATTTATGCAATAAATTGGACTAACATTTCATCTGTTGTAGTTAAAAATGTGCCTCCTCCCAGGGAAATCAAGGAACCCACTGTTTATGCCGAATGAAATTAGTTTCGTCCGGTCGCAACAGATATCTTATACTGGTTAATGGTATTTGTTAATAGTCCCAACACAGGTTCCTATTGTGGTCTGAAATCGTGCTCTGATGATGGTTATTGTAAATGAAAATCATTATCTCAAGTAAAACGAAAGTAAATTATGATTTGAGTGGTTAGTTAAGATCCGTATTCTGTTGTTCAAAATTTTTGAGTAGATAGGCGAATGCTTATTTATTTTCCTAATTCACATTATTGTCCTTTTGAACAGGGGGATAACTGCGACCGACACGCACGACTTTGCGATTTCACACCTACGTAGGCATAATTTGTAACATATTTGTCGTTTTTGAACAGAGAAATGATCTTATCTTGTCGGACCCGATTACAGTGCAGTCAGCAAATTGAGACTGGACGGTGAAGTAACGAAAGGTCTACCCTTCACAGTTGAATTTCGGATTAGTGTGCAGAATTATATGTGTCAGACCTTCATCAGGAGAAAACGTACTGATTGGTTTGGGTTCAGGAATATTTTGGACAATGGCAGGGTCAAGGAGTAGAGCCGAATTGCGAGGCTCTGAAGTTGCAGTTATGCACATTCGTTGATAATTGAAAAAAATCTGCTCACGCTGAGTGGTAGAGGGATGAGGTACAACTAACACATATGTCTCTTCTTGCAGGTGGAAGTAGTCCTCAATTCACATACAGGAGCCGATAATAGCTATTGATGCTAGGTGAGTACGTCCACAGAAAGAAACACAGACTGTGTGCTATAATTTGAACCATAATGAATCTCATATATTTCTAGATTTACCCATTCCTTATTTTGCAACTTCTCTGCCATTCTGTTCAGAAAATACCCTGCATTCTCGCGCATTTTTATTAGTTTGCATTGGGATAGTGTACGTCAAAGGCTGACAGTTATAAATCATAAAACGATTCGTGAGACCTAGATATAAACAGTTGCAGTTTTTAAATTTCTTTTCGGTCACAACAAGGAGCGATCTCTATGAAATTTAAGCTTTTCCTGGTAAATCTACTGTTTAAAAACTTACTGGCGTGCAGCTGAGCTCAGTCGTCGAAGACGTCCGATGTTTTAGCAGTAAACATCGCCCGGTCCTCTTTACCCTCAAACCATTAACTGTAAACGAGAATGCTGGTGCTTAAATATAAATCGATCGTGACAGGAGGGGAGGGGTTGGGGGGGGGGGAGGGCGGCGCGCGTTGGAGGCTGCGCTGAGACATGGAGCAAACAGAGAGAAATACTCTTAAGAGCAGGTGCCACCAGGCGCTAAGCTATAGTCAACACCATCATGATAACGGAAATCCCACTCCCGCGATAGTACCTTCCGGAATGGGTCTTTCACGTTTGACAGAGGCTAAGAGCAATAACAACGAATCGAAAGTTTCAGGTTTGTATCTCGATTCAGTGTCCAGTTTAATTCTGTCAGAAGACTATGTTACACCAGTCTGTTCAAGCATAAAGTTTTATATCAGAAACAGCCTATAGGTAGTGCCGCTGCCAACGACCATGTCGGGTTTTGCAGTTTTCATCTAGTGCCCTGTGTATGAAGAGCGAAGAGACACCAAAATTTCTCTCAATATTTGAAAACTGCCTCCTTGCCAGTTCTAGTCCCGCGCTGAAAGAAATAGTCGGAGTTGGAATTTCGTCTTTGGAGAGGTAGAGGGTTTGGCTAAGACTTAATACTAAACTGGATTTTAGCGAAGGCCTCTTGACGTCTGACGCATGAGCTCGTTAGGGAAGCAGAACCACTCAGCGAGACAATAGATCACTGACCTGTTTAAGAAATGGCACCTTTGTTTCCATAATTCTGTTATGCTACGGCAGAGATACACGGGGAAAAGATTTGTCCTAATTCGTTTCTACTGCGTTCTTTGCTTTTCTTCTGCACTTTTTCATTTCGCAAGGTGTAGGTGGTACCCGAGAGGAGCGTTGTGGCAACACTTGCTTTGACCCAGCCCTGCATTCTACACCCTTTCCTAACGGTCTTACACGTTAAGAAGCTTTAAGACACACTACTCCTACAAAATGAGTCAAAGCACTTCGTATAAGAAATCGTTGTCAGGGAGCTTTAACTATGCGTCCGTATTAGAGATCAGAAACGGAGCGAGTACGTCTAACTTTCGGATTGCATACTTCACCAATCAAGGCGCCGCTGTTACATCACTGCTAACGGACTTCCATCGTTCCCGCTGTAATTCCGTGTGTGTGACGAATCTGAAAACAGTGGCGCTGCGGTTGCCTTCTCTTCAACTCGTTCTCTCTTGGGCAAAGTGCAGGCGTGTAGGGCTAGTGGTAATACTCTCAGTATGGAAGTCGAGTACTCGATCTTACTGCTGTAAAGCAGCACTGACAAGGCGAAATGACCGACTGTCGCGATTGGATGGCCTTTGACGAAGCTGTGTTTTCTGAGACTGAGGGGGGAGTAACGCGAAAATTAATTGTTGCAAAGTACATAAATGCCAATGAGTTCCACTTAAAGCTTTGAGTTCTCCCCCCATGAAATTGAAGTTGAATTATTATGACAGGATAAGATCTAGTAACTTGAATGGAAACTTTTGGGGGAGAGAAGTCGCTTCCCCAGTATTTTAACACAAATGTCCCATGTATAAAATTAATCCCCATTTGAGTTCTCAAGTCTATAAAGAAAAGTGATTAGACAGTTACAGTCTGCCTCTCGATGCCGAAATCAGAACCTGGAATAAAATTTTCGTGACTGCAGAATTTTGGTGATCGTCGACACTGAAAATGCTTAAAATTGTGAGAGGCACAATCGTACACCGTGGGGAAGCCGTCTTGGGTGCTATGACGTACTCACTCTGCAGCAGGGAATCAGTGTTCAGGTTGTGTATTAATTTCGATAGAAATTAATCTCCAAAAATAGAACATAAACGACCGTGGTGCCGGCCTTACTGAGTTCTCAAGATACAATGTTCCCTACGCACACCAAATAATGTTCCGAGCCACAGACAAGGGAGAAGTTAGAATAACCAAGGAATTAAACGTATCCTTTCCATTCACGAAACTATATTTTTCCATAAATGATCTTCTTTGTTACATTTCAGGATACATCATTTTCTTGTATGAGATGAAATGTTATCATAATTGATTAAATTACATTCCGTATTTAAAATGGCAGCTTACAACGATGCCGTTAATTATAGTTCCGCAGTAATCCCACTCTCCGCAATTGCTAAATCAAAAGCAAGTGAGTCCATAGTACATATAATGGTCCACGTTATATCCACAGAGTTTTTATATCACGAGTCAGAGATAATCTTTCTCTCGCAGTCGTAATTAGTCTTTAATCCATATAGATCACTTGCTCAATTGCACACAAACATTAAGAATAAAACATGCACACAAACATTTGCGGATAAAGGGAGTGTCAGAATAGATTAACAAATGACCGCGGGACTGCTACGGTCACAGGTTCGAATCCTGCCTCGGGCATGGGTGTGTGTGATGTCCTTAGGTTAGTTAGGTCACAGGTTCGAATCCTGCCTCGGGCATGGGTGTGTGTGATGTCCTTAGGTTAGTTAGGTTAAAGTAGTTCTAGGGGACTTATGACCTAAGATGTTGAGTCCCATAGTGCTCAGAGCCATTTGCACCATTTTAACAAATGAAATAAATCCTGATTAGAGGCGAAAAGCGTACAGATTTCGTCCATTCCAAACAGAGTGATTTAATTCGTGTCCATTCCATCTTCACCATGGGGAAAATTGTATACTGCGACAAACCAAAACTAGGCGCAGAGCAACATGAAATACCTAAGCTACATGTACATCTATGCTCCGTAAGCCCTTTAGACGTGTATGGCGGCTGGCAATGCTGGAGCCACTTCCTCCCTCCCTGTTGCTTTCACGAATGGCGCGTAGAAAAAACTTCGGTAAAGCTCGCATGACATCTGATTTTCTCGTTGTGACCCTCACGCAAGAGTTACGTGGGAGAAAAGCATCTGTTACACCTCTTCTTGGAAAGTAAGATCTCGAAATTTCAATAGTGCACCGCTAGGTGATTCACAGCGCCTTTCTTATGGTGTCTGCCAATGGAGTTTGTTCAGCATCTCCGTAACGCTGCCCGGTGAACAATCACGCGACTCGACGCACCGCCCTTCGATTTTCCCTGCCTCTTGTATTAATCTAATTTGGCAAGAATCCCAGACTGATGAACAATACCCAAGAATCGGTTGAACGTGTGTTTTGTAAGCCATTTCTTTCGTAGATCATTTGTGTTTCCATAAGAGTCTTCCTACGAATCTTAGCCTGGAATCTGCTTTTCGAACAATTTTTTATGTGTCATTCCACTTTAGGTTGCTCCTAAACGTCATGCCTAGATATTTTACCGTAGTTACTGTTTTGTGAGATTTGTCACAAAAATGTATTTGAGCAGTAGGGGATACATTCGGTTATTTATGTGCAACACATTACATTTATTCAATTTCATTGCCAGCTGCCATTCCCTGCACCTGTCATCGATCGTAGTAGGTCTTCCTGCATTTCTCCATGGTCTTCCTGCGTTATAACTTTCGTATGGACAACAACATGATTCGCGAATGGTGTCACGGATGCTCCAGTGGTGGGCAAACTGTAAATAACAGGATAGTTGGCAATGGTGTGAAGAAATTCCAAAGAGAAAGTAAGTCTTGTTGCACAGTCCAGTCGTTGAGAGTATCACTACATACACCGCTGAAATAAGGGAACTAATAAAAAGGAAGAAAAAAAATTGTCCCTTGAGATGGATTTTTGGTGAAGTAGTTGCATCTGTAGATATGAGAGAATATGGGAACTTACAGAAGAAGGAACTTTATTCTCGAAGTCATGGATAGCACAATATCAGATCGTGTAATGAATTAATATTTTTTAATGTGAACAGCCATCAGCTGTATAAGGGAATGATGACAATGAAAACTTTTGCCAGACTAGGAATCGAACCCGGATTTCCCGCCTTGACCACATTTTTTTTTCTTTTTTAAATCCCTAGCAGTCGCCTTATCTACTTTTTATTGGAAGACTTTTACAACATGAGCAGTAGAGGTCACCTTCAACAGTCTGGTACGCCCCAGCTACGAGGGAGGGGGGAGGGGGGAATCCGTGAAAACACTACCAAAATAACTAGCAGAAAGCTGAGTTGGCTATCCGTGCACACTTCACGACTAGACCCAAACTTCTGTATCTCGTCGCTTTTGCGTCACAAGTTCGAAGGAATATTGCATCGTTCTTCTCAATAACACAGATTATGTCATATTAAATTCCTTAATTTCGTTTATAATTTTCTTGCAATAATTATGCCTCAAAAAAGTCCTTGTGACCTTTTGTGTTCCGCCTGTCTTCACGTAACCATTTTTACGTGTAAAAAATTCTCAATATTCCAGCTAGCGCCATCAGAGCACCATTGTATTTTCATTTGTATTTTTAAAAGTCGTAACTTGCAATCTAAATTTCTTATTACGAAGTGCGATAGCTGCTTCCGTGTAAAGCAAATCCTTTGTTGCATTACACTTCATATCATCACGGTCCGCCGTCACGAAGCTTTTCCGCTTCCCAATGACGACTCTGCACCTGACTCTAAAAAGAAATCCTAAAATAGAAGGTAAAGGAACCGTCTTGGGCGAAGCAGGGGGTTCAATACCAGGCCGGCCGCGGTGGCCGAGCGGTTCTCGGCGCTTCAGTTCGGAACCGCGCGACTGCTACGGTCGCAGGTTCGAATCCTGCCTCGGGCATGGATGTGGGTGATGTCCTTAGGTTAGTTAGGTTGAAGTAGTTCTAAGTTCTAGGGGACTGATGACCTCAGATGTTAAGTCCCATAGTGCTCAGAGCCATTAGAACCATTTTCAATACCAGTTAAAGTTGAAATTCGGATTATCCGTGCTTTTAATGTGCTCCTGCTGTGGTCGCTGTGATGTGACCCACTTCCGAGCAATTCGGTTTCGGAGGATTAACGATCATCATTTTATTATACATTTATTCTCTTGATTGGATACATTACATTTAGTATGGACACGTCCAGCGAGTATACGACAACCGATGGCCAAAAGGAGTCAATAAATGGCCACTGTGTGAAAGAATAAACCGTGGAAGATCACCTAGGAGATGGACGTAATACGTATGTTAAAGATGCGATGAATTCAATGGACCTTCACCTTCAGCATATGTTGATTTTTTCCGTTATGAATGGTGTGTTGACATCTGTCTGTAAGGAAATCTTGTATCCAGTCATGAACCTGGTTAGTTAAATGCACTTCCTCTTCAGGCCACGAGTGGCCTACCGGGACAATCCGACCGCCGTGTCATCCTTAGTGGAGGATGCGGATAGGAAGGGCTTAGGGTCAGCACACTGCTCTCCCGGTCGTTATGATGGTATTCTTGACCGAATCCGCTACTACTCGGTCGAGTAGCTCCTCAATTGGCATCACGAGGCTGAGTGCACCCCGAAAAATGGCAGCAGCGCATGGCGGCCTGGATGGTCACCCATCCAAGTGAGAGCTGTATCGATTGGTTTTAGGAAAACAAGCAACATATTATCAGAAAATTTCATGGACGAAAAGAACGAGTTGCGTTATGCAACACATCTCCTTGCAAAATCTATGTTGATTTTTGTAAAGGATTTTTCATTCTCTGAGAACGTCATAATTCTTGAGCATAAAACATATTACACAATATATTTAATTTTTGAGTAGAACACAATATTATCTTTTCTTCTATTTCCCAAATATGAAGTTTCAGCAGCATCAGTGGGCTTTTATTTTCTTTCTGTTAAACAGGGAAAATACTGTTGTTACTTATACACATATAAATGTGAGTTTTTGAAGCACTGTTTACAAATTTGTAAGCAGGAAAAGTATCGTATATGTACCTTGTTACTACGTGCAGTACCTTCCCTGTGTTTTCAGGTTCTTTATTGCACTTGTTTTCTTTCACAATTTGTCATCTGCAACAATATAGAACCTAATTTAGAAAAATTATTTACTCTGAAATTTTACGGCTGGGGGTATTACGACTTGGCTTCTACGTGGAAGTGTGTGTGTGTGTGTGTGTTTGTGTGTGTGTGTGTGTGTGTGTGTGTGTGTATGTGTGAAGAGAGAGGGGGGAGGTGTTAATGGGTTGGTGTTGTTCTTTGACAAGAGGTAACAGAGTTGCCTTGTAGGAGTTATGTATAAATTTATTATTTGTTTTCCTTCAGCTATGAGTTTTTCTATTTGGTAGTTTTCTTCAATTCAATGTTGATGTTTGTTGGACTGTGTTTCACGTCCATAAGGTGTTCAGTAAATGTAGAGTGACAGCTGTTATTTTTTGAAAGCTCGTGTGTGATCTGTGTACCTCCTTGCTTGTCTGTCCTATATAAATTGATTTGCGGTCGACTCATGTCAGTTGGTTTCACAGGTCTACACAATGTTTCACAATTCTACACAATGTTCCACAATTCTACAACAAACTCAAGTCATCGATATAGGCCTGCAATTACGGGCGTCCGCCTGACGGCATTTGCTGAAAGCAGGAATGGCCTGCACTTTTTTTTTTTTTTTTTTTTTTTTTTTTTTTTTTTTTTTTTTTTTTTTTTTTTTACAATCGCTAGCGCTAGTTACATTTTCGTTGTCCCAGTGACTTACGATAAACTAGTGATGTAGGCGCTCGCCGCCACTATTCAACGTGCAACGGAAAATACCAGAGTGGTGTGAGTTCTAAAAGCTTGCAACAGCCTTATACTTTGAATTCGACACTTTTTTTTCCCATTGTTGCTAGCCAATATCATCATACCCTGTAATGTGGATATAGATATCTGTCTCAGTGTTAACTGCGTGACAGTAAAATGATGTACACAAATATATTCTACAATCCTCCAGCTATGGATATTGCGGACTGTAGGTACGGTTTAGAAAGTGGTAACAATAGCATGTTTAGTGATTAATAAATAGAATCATTGTATAGTTCTCAGTTTTATATTTTAATAAATTATGTTTTATTTCCTCCATGTTTTCGTTCCACAAAGCTAATGACTTGCCCGACTCACCCCCACCCGAACCTCCCACGCTGTAAGAATAGTAAACTAGTGTTTAATGTTGTAAACAGCAGAAGACATTGGGACACTTTGGAAGTTTCTGTTTATCGCTGACTCTTTCCCTTGTAGCCTGAAGCGTCAGCACTGGCGTAGCTGAGAAGTACACCTGCGTCCCATAACCCAGCCTAACCGACGCGTGGGCGGTGACAGAGTGGAGGTCATGTGTCGCAGGGAAGAGAGCCCTGTACAGAGCAAGGACGCTTGCGCTACTCTCAGCGGGGGGCCCCTATACGCCAGTTGCTCGTCAGCCCCAGACGCTCTAACCTAATGGTTCCATTACTCTTCTCGCCGTGTGGTGCCGATTTCGAAGATTGCGTGGATAACATTCTCAGCTGCACATTAGTCGACTACAGTACAGCAACTGCCTAGTGCCCTGTACCCAGTTTTACTAATCACTGCCGTTGACACATGTTTTAGGGAAGGAGTGGGATTAAGGGTAAAGCAAGTGCACTCTTGGCACCCCCTCCCCCTTGTTATCCTAACTAGAGACATTGCTTCACATTCCAGGATTGTTGTCCAGTATGCGTCCGAGTCTAACAAGCTGCGAGGGGCGCTCAATTAGTACTTTAACGCTGTTCTTTCCAAGGCCAATTTCGGCTGAAAAATGCGGAATTTTTTTGCGGGACATTGTGGAATATTCCTGTTTCAGCCCCTATAGTTTCATGTAGTTCCCCCCACACGAAGGTTTCAAAATGGCGTCCGTAACGAAGGTGTATTCCAAGCAGAGAGCTGTCATTGAGTTTCTTTTGGCGGAAAACCAGAACATCACAGATATTCTCTAGTGCTTTCAGAATGCCTAGGGAGACCAGACAGTGAACAAAAGCACGCTGAGTCGTTGAGCGAGATGTCTGTCATCATCGCAAGAAGATCGCGCAAACCTTGACGATCCCCGCGTTCTGACCGGCCGTACACAACTGTGTCACCTGCAATGTGGGAACGTGCAGACACTCTCATTCGAGGTGATCGACGGATAATAATCGAACATTTCTCTGCTGAACTTCACATCTCTGTTGGTAGTACTAGCACAGTCATCCACCAGTTTGGATACTCAAGCGTATATGCCAACTGGGTTCTTCGCCATCTAACAGAAGACCACAAAGAGCAACAAAGGACCTTCTGTGTAGAATTGCTTGCGCGTTACGAGGCTTATCGTGATAATTTTTTTATCATCGCCACAGGCTATGAAACATCGTCTCATCACTTCGAAATGGAAACAAAACGGCAGTCCATGGAGTGTCGTCATACCACCTATCCTCTGACATAACATTGGAAGCCGCACCCTCAGCCGATAAAGTCATGGCGACGGTTTTCTGGGGCCCTGGAAAGGCTATTGTCCCCCCTCATGGAACAACTATCAATTTTGAAGTTATTGTGCCACCCTCAGAAAATTGAAAAAACGGCTGCAACATGTTCGTCGCCGCAAAAGTGCAAACGAACTTCTCCTTCAAAGTAAGGCTGCACACAAGTCTGTGCACCCGAGAGGACTTCACGCAACTTCATGGGACTGTTCTTCCTCATCCAACCAACAGGCCGAATCCCGCACCTTCCAGTGTCCATCTGTCTAGACCAATGAATGCTGCACTCTCCGGGAAACAGTACGTGGGTGACGGGGAGGATATTGATGTAGCGAGACATTGACTCCGACGGCGACGTGTAGGGTGGTACCAGGTGTGCATACAGACTCTTCTATTAACGTGGTGTAATGCCGTCGCATTAAACGCATAGGA
This sequence comes from Schistocerca cancellata, assembly GCF_023864275.1. Taxonomy (NCBI): domain Eukaryota; kingdom Metazoa; phylum Arthropoda; class Insecta; order Orthoptera; family Acrididae; genus Schistocerca; species Schistocerca cancellata. Next base: position 466,031,574 of record NC_064631.1, on the reverse strand, counting down.
AAGGATCGGATCAATATACAGGGGCGCGAAATGCGTCACCAACTTGTTGGGCACGTCCAAGGTCCATCTTTGCAACCACGACACCATGCAGCGCGGTACAGATAGGCCCAACAACATGCCGAATGCATCGCTCAGAATTGGCATCACGTTCTATTCACCGATGAGTGTCACATATGCCTTCAATTAGACAATCGTCGGAACCGTGTTTAGACCAACACGGTCAGGCTGAACGCCTTAGACACACTGTCAAGCGAGTGCAGAAAGGTGAAGGTACCTTGCTGTTTTGGGGTGGCATTATGTGGGGCTGACGTACGCCGCTGGTGGCCATGGAAGGCGCCGTAACGGCTGTACGATATGTGAATACCATCCTCCGACCGATAGTGCAACCATATCGGCAGTATATTGGCGAGGCATTCGTCTGCATGGACGGCAATTTGCGCACCCATCGCGCACATTTTGTGAATGACTTCCTTCAGGCGAGCGGTCTAAGGTGCTGCAGTCATGGACTGTGCGGCTGGTCCCGGCGGAGGTTCGAGTCCTCCATTGGGCATGGGTGTGTGTGTTTGTCCTTAGGACAATTTACGTTAAGTAGTGTGTAAGCTTAGGGAGTGATGACCTTAGCAGTTAAGTACCATAAGATTTCACACACATTTGAACATTTTTGAACTTCCTTCAGGATAACGACATCGCTCGAGTAGAGTGGCCAGCATGTTCTCCAGACGACGTGACCCACCAACCACTCTGAGGGATCTAAGACGAATCGCCGTTGAGGACAATCTGGACCAGTGCCTTGATGCACTTGTAGATAGTATGCCTCGACGAAAACAGGCACGCATCAGTGCAAGAGGACGTGCTACTGGGTAGTTGGGTTACCGGTACGTATAGCAATCTAGACGACCACCTCTGAAGGTCTCGCTGTATGGTGGTAATAACATGCAGTGTGTGATTTTTATAAGCAATAAAAAGGGCGCAAATGATACTTATGTTGGTCTCTATTCCAGTTTCCTGTACAGGTTCCGGAACTCTTGGAACCGAGGTGATGGAAAACTTTTTTTTATGTGTTTATGAATACCCCAGATTGCGACCGACATATTCGAGAGGTTTGCCTGGTCGCTAATGCAAACTCTGTAACTGATAGTTCCCTTCCAAATATTCCAAATGGGAAACCTTCTAGCGCCATTCCTAGTTTAACTCTAATTGCTTTGGCTGTACACATACGTTTCGTCATACTCTTAAGGTAACTAAAAAAAAAAAGAAACACTCCTGCAGTGTAGCACTGTCCTGTTCTTTTGTGTCCGTCGTAATCACTTTGTTGTGTGAAACCCTATATAACCTCAGAAAGCCAACAAATGGCTGCGCTGTCGACGCCCGAAAAGTTTTCTACTGCGGCGATCATTTTTTAAGGAGTTGACGGTGATGGTCGGGAAAGAGGTTGTTCTGGATGAGGAGTACGGTTGTTTCGGGAACCGCTGACTCTTGTTTGCCAGGTACGGAGCAGCTATTTTTAAGTAATTAACCTAGCGAATGACGTTGCGCATCAGGCAGCCTATTACGCACAGTTTGAGTCGTAACACGACGTCCTCTGGCTGCTGAGAGCCCTTCCTGGTACAAAATAACAATGCGGACGCTATCGAACCGCGATATTGACCGTCTAGGCATGGCTGAACTTCAGACAACACGAGCCGTGTACCTCCTTCCTGGTAGAATGACTGGAATTGATTGGTTGTCGGACAACCCCGTCTAATAGGCACTGCTTATGGATCGCTGTTTACATCTTTGGGCGGGTTCAGTGACATCTCTGAACAGTCAAAGGGACTGTGTCTGTGATGCAATATCCATAGTCAACGTCTGTCTTCAGGAGTTCTGGGAACTGGGGTGATGCAAAACTTTTTTCGATGTGTGTATTTCCCAGATACAAATTTTGTTGTGTAGTTTGTCTGTATGTGTATAACTGATAGAACACGTAAAAAGGAAAGTCTACGAATATCTCTACGTGGACTGCAGTGTACCTTGTGAAAAATGCAGCGTGAAGTTCAGAAATATGTTATATTGAGACACTAATACTTTCTCAAAACTGACAGATCATGTAGACATACGTCTTGCATTAGTTCGCAACATGAGCCAAGGGGAAAATATTTGGTTGATAGACTAACCTCTGCACAGAAGCTGGTGAGCCACCTCTTACGATCAGGCGAGAGCACCTCGTGGTGCCACACGTATACAAAGTGTAAGAAGGAAGGAAGATTGAGTTAAAGTCCTGTCGACATCGAGGTCATTAGAGACGGAGCCCATACTCGGTTTGTGTCAGGGATGGGTAGGGGAGATCGCCCGTGTCCTTTCAAAGAAACCATCCCGGCATTTATAAAGGTAAATCATGGAAAAGCTAAATCAGGATGGCTAGACACGGATTTTGAACCGTCTTCCTCCCGACTACGAGTTGAGTGTGCCAACCATTGTGCCATCTCCGTTAAATAAAAAGAGTGATCGATTTCCAATCATTCTGTTGTCGGTATTGGTACTAAACGTTCCGTACAGCGAAGTTTTACTGGTCGCCGGGCTGCTAGGCCGTTTTATGTCTGAGCGAAGGACTACCTCGAGCAACTTTGTGTAGAAGACAGTCCAATTTTTGAAAAGGGTTGGAGCAAATATCCTCTCTGGATGACTGACAGGACCACTGTTATCTTGGAAATGACGTTGGACAACAAGTTCAATATTTCACTTATAATTTTAAAAACGATTTTTAACGGAATTTTATGAGAATTCCTCGAGCCCATGGTGGTTTTTATCGATGGATTAAAGTAAGGGAATAATGTCGGGTGTTCTGCTGTTTTCTCACATTTTATCGTTAAAATCCGCCTACGAAGTCAGTTATGGGTGTACTACGCAGAGCTTTGGGTGGTCAAGAAGACGCTGGAGTACATCTTGATGGACTCTCATTGTGCTCTGACAACTCTTCAACAAATACAAAATAGTAATACTTGTATTATTAAGAAGTGCGATGCAGTGTTCTTTCGGACAACACTGCAGTGACAATAGTCGTCAAGAAATGCAGGAAATGTATTCGCAGCTGCGAATGTGAACCACCTTCTGCTGTATGTCCTTGCTGGACGGGGTATATACGAGTACGTAACGTATGAGTGCAGGCTGTGGCACAGGACGACTACATGAGGAACTTTGAGTCTGCTGTGATTCGTACAGGGATAGCGAAAACGATTAAGGCGACCGCTTTAAACAGGAGATGTGAGTTCGAGGTCCGGTCCGGAAGAGATTTTCATTGTCGTCATTTCAGTATACAGCCGCTGGTACATTTCCTACATTCAGCAATTTTTCCCAGTAGGTAGAACAATTCAGATGGCCGAGGACACTATCACCTCCTGCACTGGCGGAAGGAAGAGGTGGTCTTCTGCTGGGTCCCTGGACGTGTAGTGATCGAGGCAAATGACGAAGCTGACAGAGCAGCGAAAGCAGCCTGCCAGGAATATACCACACTATCCCACTTGCTTTCTCCTGTGGCATAAAGACCCATCGGCATGCAGTGCTTGCGCGGTCACATCACGGTGGACTAAGTTTTAATATCACGTGTTGTGTATCGTGAAGGAAGGGAAGCCGATGGACTTATCCTGCGGTGACGAAACGAAGGCAAGAAAATTTTTATTTTGGCTTGGCATCAGGACTCTTGCCCATCTTAATTGGACGATAGTTTTTGGATGCGTGACTCAATCTATTAGTTCTGCGATCAACCAGCTACCTTATGCCATCCGCTGCAGTATTAATAACGTCTGATCACGGTGTACATAACTACAGCGGATATTGTATATGAAGTTTGTTGTGACAGTGGCTGTAGTTTGTGGCCTTTGCCTATCGTTTTTTTTTTAAGAGTAACTCCAGCTAAACCTGTACCAAAGATCTTGACAAACGACCCTTATGATCACGCTGTTATGCGCCCAAGAGTTTTCGCTTCATCCACCCATCCTATTCTGTAGCAGCACTTGCTCTTTACGTTTATATACAGCTGTCGCTACCGATAGGTTTCATGCATGGCCTGCAGAAACCACACACCAGGTTTTCATATTCTCGCTCTCGCTAGAAGCAAACTATTAGTCCTGTAGAAAAAGTTAAGAGGACCTTTTTGTAGGAAATTTTAAGTAGTTAAATTTTGCACTGGGATGTGGTCTCGCTAGAGGCCACAGTTTTCGAATTAGTCGACTGAAGAAAAATGCATTTGGAGGTCACTTTTGTATGTTTTTATTCGATAATTCGAAAACTACGGCCCCTTGTGAAAATTTATACCCATACAGGCCCTATTCGTTTTTTTTCTATAGGACATAGTGAGGCCAGAGAATATGAAAATTTTGCATTTGCTATTTGTTGGCGTTGTTGGTTGCATAAAACCCTTAGCTAGGGATAGCAAAATCACCCTTTACGTACTATGCAAGCCACTTTAAAGTCCATGGCTGAGCCAGTATTAGCCACTGTCTATCCAAATCCACTCGCATACTGAGCTAGGAGAAACGGCTTTATGTCACTTTTCGGCTGGTAAATTCTCGTAATCTCATAATACTTATGTGAGATGTACAATGATCAGTGTAGAATGATCGCACAGTCGTCCTCGAATACAGATTTTCTAAATTCATCCAACAGGGTTTCGTGAGAAATACGTATGTCACCTTTCTTCCTAAAATTCTCGTGTAAGTTCTCCGACCGCTTCTGTTTCACATTCTTTCGGTCTATAGGGAAGTCTTGTCATCCTATCAGAGCTCACCTACTACCAGAAGCGTCTCTCATATGACAAGCTGTAGATCTGTGAACAAACATACAAATAAATAAAATTTTTGCTATCGGAAACACTCACAACGTAACGTACGACCATTTCTGCTACCCCCCTCAATATTAAAGTTTCTCTGTCGGACTTAATATATAATTTTTCATGCGTCTTTTGACTGATTTGACGCTGCCTGGCAAGAACTCTTCCCTCATGACAATGTCTTCATCAGTGAGTAGCAAGTTTCTTATCGAATTGACGACGAATTTAATTGATTCGATGCTTTATTTTGTTGTGAAAATGATAAAATGTAGTCAGCGGAGACGCAGACCGGAATTTCCTGAGAAATTTGTATCATGCCTGAAGCTATATCCGGAATTCTGAATTTTATACGGCAAAATGAAGGCTGCCACTCATTCCTGTTTATAAAGTGCAATGAAACAGTCACACTTTCAGATAGTGTGCTAAGCTATATCCTATATCCTTGCCTAAATCTTGAAGGACTTCCTGTAAAATAAAACGAGTGTATAAGGATTTCAAAGACTGTACGCAAAGATCTCAGACGGAAGAAGGCGAAAAGAAACGCCTAGTGGTCTGGAGGACCAAGTGGGATCAGAGAAGAGGTTCTCACAGCTGACAGTGAACAGCAATCCTCTTCTGGGACGCCATTATCCTGCCACCGGTGACATCGACTGGACGACGCGTTCGCCTGCCCTGGCAGCTGTGCTGGATGTTTTTCTATGGACCACACCGCCTGCCCTGCACGCTCAGAGGCTGCGCAATTGTCGGCGGACCAGTTGTGAGGTCCCAGGCCGCCGCAGCGCCGAGAGAGTAAATAAAGCAAACACGCGGTCCAGCGCGCGGCGACCGAGCGGTTTGTCGACGCAGACTCCGGCTGCCTCTGTAACCTCGCTTCTGGTTCTGCACCGCGCGCCTCTTGTGTCGCGGCACAGCGAACGTAGATAAATCCCATTTCTTATACTGTGGGTGAGTCGAAACGTAATTTTTAGATAGTATGTCATCTTCAAAGCCGCCATTCAGTGACATTTGCAGACCTTTTTGTAGCTACTGTCTCTCACAAACCAGCTTCCTGCTCGCTTCTTCCTCCATATCTGTGCTTCTTGAAAGGCCGCCTCGGTAGCTCAGTGGTCAGTGCGTCTGAATGCTATGTGGATCGATTCCAGGTAGTGCTAGGGAATTTTTTCTTGCTAAGAGGATTGGAATGGGAAGGGGCCACACACAGTGTCGTGACGCCCACTGAGAAGCTACCTGAGTGAAGACTAGCGGCTCCAAAGTCAAGAAAAACGGTAACGGCCGGGAGAACTGTATTGCTGACACCACGCCCTTCCATATCGCAACCAGTGACGCCACTGGCAGAGGATGACATGGCGGTCGGTTCCGATTGGCCCGTCATTGCCAGAATGCAGACTTTTGCTTGCTAGTATTCTTGAAGAATTGAGGGAAATGAATTACGGACCATGAGAAAACAGAAATAAAGGAAAGGGGAATTTTCGCATGTTATGGAGGAGAGAGTAGTACCTAGAGAATAGTGTACCAAGGAACACAAAACGTTTTTGGTCGGTACTTCACTCTAGTGCCTCATCTTAGAATCACACGAAGGAATGCGTATTATAGGCCGCTATAAGCGGCTTCCGCCATTTTTTAGTATTTCTTTTTGCTAGAAATGAGGTAGGGTTTTGTGCAGCATTTGCAAATATTACGAGTGCTATGCATTCAAGTGCTGAATAAAACATTAAAATATTAAGGATATATACTAAATTTTCAGATACAAAATGTTACGCCAAATTAATTGCACAAATTTGAAAAAATAATTATACAAGTTCTGGACGGTAAAGTCATTCTCCGTCCGTCGTGCGCCATCTCGTACCTTGAAACAGGAAAAGGTCTTTTACTATGGAACATGTGATATTTACGAATTAACTGAGTATCACTGACGTCTCAACAAATTTAACTGTCCTGAAAATGGAAATTTGTATTAGTTTCCAATAGTTTCAATTTTAAATGTATACAATAAGACAAAAAAACTAAGAACAGAAAAAGACATTGTTCTCGATGCCACAGACAGCAAGATACGAGGGTCACTCCAAAAGAAATGCACACTATTTTTGTAAAAATACAGTTTTCATTCTGCATGTGTGAAAGTTTTACAATGTGTAGAAACATCATTCCCGCTTGTTTTCGAACTTAGTTCAACCTGTTCCCATGAGCGGTGCCGTCACAGCATGTCTTCAAGTTGGCTGCTACACCTGACGTTCGTCAGAAGCAACGTGCTGTCATAGAATTGCTGTGTTGTGAAAGCTAGACAGTGGGAAGCATCCACAAGAGGTTGAAAAAGGTGTATGGAGATGCTGCTGTCGATCGCAGTACAGTTAGTCGGTAGGCAAGCAGGTTACGCGATGGAAGTGGGCACTGCAATATTGAGGATTGTCCTCGCAACGGCAGGCCTCGTACTGCACACACGCCAGACAATGTGCCGAGAATTAACGAATTGGTGACCGCTGACAGATGCATCACAGTGAACGAATTGTCACGCTGCTTTGGGATGGGGGAAGGAAGTGCTTGAAGAATACTGAAAGTGTTGGCGTTAAAAAAGGTTTGTGCCAGGTGGGTTCCCAGGATGTTGACAGTGGCTCACAAATAAACAAGAAAAACGGTATGCAGCGAACTTTTGGAACAGTACGAAATGGTGGAAGAATTGTGACAGGTGATGAAACATGGCTCCATCATTTTTCACCAGAGACGAAGTGGCAATCGATGGAGTGGCATCATGCAAATTTACCAAAAAGAAAAAAATACATAAATTCAGAACCACACCTTCTGCTGGAAAAGTTATGGCTACGGTGTTTTTCGATTCCGAAGGACTCGTGCTTGTGGACATCATGCCACGTGGAACCACCATAAATTATGACGCAAATGTGACGACACCGAAGAAACTTCAAGCTCGACTGATTCGTGTTCGGCCACATCGGCAAAAGCAGGATGTTTTGCTGTTGCACGACAATGCACGGCCACATGTCAGTCAAAAAACCATGGAAGCGATCACAAAATTCGGATGGACATCACCGAAAAACCCGCCTTATAGTCCTGACCTGGCCCCATGTGACTATCATCTCTTTGGGAAACTAAAAGACTCTTCGTGGAACAAGATTTGAAGATGATGACTTGCTTGTACAAGCTGCCAAACAGTGGCTCCAGCAGGTTGGTCCAGAATTTTACCGTGCGTTTATACAGGCGCTGTTTCCAAGATGGCGTAAGGCAGTTGAGAGGGATGGAAATTATGTGGAGAAATGAAAATATTGTTCCTAAAGTATGTACCTACACACCGTAAAACTTTAGGACATGTAGAATCAAAGATGGATTTTTAAGAAAATAGTGTGCATTTCTTTTAGAGTGACCCACGTATTAACATGTGTAATAAATTAATATGCATTCCAAGACGAAAAAACCTACGCACCACGAAGGACTTATTCGAGTGCGACGGAAATTGGTACATAGGCTGTACATGTACGATCAAACAAATGATTACAATTTCACAAAAATTTGATGATTCATTAAAGAGCCACTGAGCAAGTCAATAAGGCGTTGGTCCACCTCTAGCCCTTATGAAAACAGTTATTTGGCTTGTCATTGATTTAAATGGTGTTGTTGGATGTTCTCCAAAGGGATATTGTGCCATATTCTGTCCAAGTGGCATGTTAGATCGTCAAAATCCCTGGATGGTTGAAGGGTCCTTCCGATAAAGCCCAAAGGTTCTCAACTGGAGTATTCACCAACCTTGCCGGCCGAGGTAGGATTTTCCAGCACGAAGACAAGCAGTACAAAACTCACCGTGAGCGGGCGTGCATTATCTTGCTGAACTGTAAGTCCAGGATGGCTTGCCGTGAACGGCAACATAACTGGGCGAAGAATATCTTCATTGTACCGCTGTGCTGTAAGGCCACTGTGAATGACAACCAAAGGGGCCCATCTATGAGCTCTTCGGGGCGACTCCGAACTCGCCTTCGCTGGTCATCGGGGCTCACTTTGAAGGAGAACACATCACGGAAGATAATTCTTCTCTAGTCATTGAGATTCCAGGCCATCCAACCAACACTTTGTTGATTTGCTCGAACTGTGAAGCTCTTTCTCTTGAATAAATCATCAAAAAATGGTTGAACTGGCTCTGAGCACTATGGGACTTAACTTCTGAGGTCATCAGTCCCCTAGAACTCAGAACTACTTAAACTTAACTAACTTAAGGACATCACTCACATCGAAGCCCGAGGCAGGATTCGAATCTGCGACCGTAGTGGTCGCGCGGTTCCAGACTGAAGCGCCTAGAACCGCTCGGCCACCCCGGCCGGCTAATAAATCATCCAGAACCATCCAGTTGTTCTGTCTTAGAATGATTTGACCTGTAACTGGTTTTACGTACTGTAATTCCGCACAATTTGATTCACTTTTTGATAATTGGTGTGTAGCAGAGTGACAATGTAACAGATTCAAGAAATCGTTCAGGTAGGAGAATCGTACAAACATATTGTCGTTTGACCGTCGGCAAGATTCCATTATGGTCGGCATAGCACTAAAAGTCCCTGGCGTAGAGAAACACCTGAAGGAGTAGCAAAAAAATAATTCACGAGATCCTAATTCGCAGGAGAGCTTCTGTAAAGTTTGGAAGGTAGGAGGCGAGGTACTGGCGGAAGTAAAGCTGTGAGGACGGGGCGTGAGTCGTGCTTGGGTAGCTCAGTAGGTAGAGCACTTGCCCGCGAAAGGCAAAGGTCACGAGTTCGAGTCTCGGTCCGGCACACAGTTTTAATCTGCCAGGAAGTTTCAGAGTCCTAATTCGGCTTTTCAAAGAGTGCTCAAGGCATCGGCCTATACTTAACTTGCATTTCTCGCGAATCTCTCGCCCAGCGCAAAGATCCTAGCGATTTGAAAAACGCATAGGTCACTGCTGTGTATAGGAAAGCAAAAGAACGGACCCGCAATATCACAACCCAATACCTCTAACATCGGTTTACTGCATAATCCTTAAATACATTCTTAGTTCGAACGTAAAGAATTAAGTTATGGCTACGGTGTTAACATGGTTTTAGGAAGCATCGTTTGTGCGGAACTCAGCTTGCCCTATTCTCACATGATATACTGTGAAGTATGGATGAAGGGCAAGGGAAGATTCCATTTTGCTATATTTCCAGACAGCGTTTAACACGGAGCCCCCCTGTTGGCTGTTAGAGGAGATACGAGCGTGTGGCATATACAGGGTGTTACAAAAAGGTACGGCCAAACTTTCAGGAAACATTCCTCACACACAAAGAAAGAAAATATGTTATGTGGACATGTGTCCGGAAACGCTTACTTTTCATGTTAGAGCTCATTTTATTACTTCTCTTCAAATCACATTAATCATGGAATGGAAACACACAGCAACAGAACGTACCAGCGTGACTTCAAACACTTTGTTACAGGAAATGTTCAAAATGTCCTCCGTTAGCGAGGATACATGCATACCCTCCGTCGAATGGAATCCCTGATGCGCTGATGCAGCCCTGGAGAATGGCGTATTGTATCACAGCCGTCCACAATACGAGCACGAAGAATCTCTACATTTGGTACCGGGGTTGCGTAGACAAGAGCTTTCAAATTCCCCCATAAATGTAAGTCAAGAGGGTTAAGGTCAGGAGAGCGTGGAGGCTATGGAATTGGTCCGCCTCTACCAATCCATCGGTCACCGAATCTGTTGTTGAGAAGCGTACGAACACTTCGACTGAAATGTGCAGGAGCTCCATCGTGCATGAACCACATGTTGTGTCGTACTTGTAAAGGCACATGATCTAGCAGCACAGGTAGAGTATCCCGTATGAAATCATGGTAACGTGCTCCATTGAGCGTAGGTGGAAGAACGAAACTAAAATGAGCTCCAACATGGAAATTAAGCGTTTCCGGACACATGTCCACATAACATATTTTCTTTCTTTGTGTGTGAGGAATGTCTCCTGAAAGTTGGCCGTACCTTTTTGTAACACCCTGTATTCACAGATATGTGAGTGGCTCGAAGACTTCCTAAGTTATAGAGCCCAGTATGTTGTCCTCGATGGCGAGTGTTCATCAGAGACAAGGTGTCGTCAGCAGCGCCACGGTGAAGTGTGATAGGCCCCCTATTATTCTCTATATACATAAATGATTTGGCGAACAATGTGGGCAGCAATCTGATGTTGTTTTGTGATGATGTGGTGTACGGTAAGGTGCTGAGTGCCTGTAGGAAGATGCAAAGTAACTTCTACAAAATTTCTAGTTGGTATGATGAATTTCATTTAAATCTAAATGTAGAAAAAAGTAAGATAATGCGAATGAGTAGGTGAAAGAAACCCATAGTGTTAGTGTCCTGCTTCACACAGTCGCGTCTTTGAAATCTCTGGGCGTAACACTGCAAATATGAAATATGAAACGCAAATATGAAATGAAACGAGCATGCAAGGTCTGTGGTAGGAAAGGCGAAACGTCGGCTTCTGTTTATTTGGATAATTGTAGAAAAGTTTGTTTCATCTGTTAAGGGGATCGCATATAGGACGCTTGTGCGACATATGTTTGAGTGCTGCTCCAGTATTTGGGATCTGTAGCAGGTTGGATTAACGGAAGATATCGTAGAAATTCAGAGGAGGCTGCTAGATTTCTTACTAGTAGGTTGGAACAACGCGCAAGTGTTACGGACATCCTTCGGGAACTCGAATAGGAATCCCTGGAGGGTAGGCTACGTTCTTTTCGAGGAACACTGTTGACAAAATTTACAGAAACGGTGTTTGAAGCTGACTGCAGAACGATTCTGTTGCCTCCAACATACATCGCGCGTAGGGACCATGAAGAGAAGATGCTAGAAATTAGGGCTCGTACGGGGGTATATAGACAGTCGTTTTTCCCTCGTTCTGTTTGCGGGTGGAATAGGAAAGGAAGCGACTGGTAGTGGTACACGGTGTACCCTCTGCCACTAGCCTTGAGGTGGATTGCGGAGTATCGATGTAAATGTAGGTGCAAATAGGTAACCAAATGTAGTATTGACAAGATTTTATCTATTTCAGTGCTTTTAAATTTAAACAGAATATTCGTCGCTACCTACAAGACCATATCGTAACCTGGAATGTGTTTTTGTTTTGGCAAATTTTTATTTTCCCCAATAATCTTTATAATTACACAAAAGGACTGCAGCGCATAAAAAGTGAATGTCATCATTTAAAAACTGAATAAGACACTGCATTTCACTTGTATTACAGAGCTGACTGTAAGCGAATATCTGGTAAGTGTCCCAAGGTGCAACTCTCTCCCTTAATATAGAATGACATAAAAAGTGAAGTGTACAGATGAAGTGTCCAATGAAGAAGTAATGCAATGAGCAGATGGAGATGGAAATTTGTGAAAAACCGTTAACAGAAGAGCGGACAGATTAATGGAATATTCATTACGCTGTCCAGAAATGGAAAGATAGGCGATCAACAGCCACATGAAAACAGGGAGAGCCGGCCGGCGTGGCCGAGCGGTTCTAGGCGCTTCAGTCTGGTACCGCGCGACCGCTACGGTCGCAGGTTCGAATCGTCCTCGGGCATGGATGTGTGTGATGTCCTTAGGTTAGGTAGGTTTAAGTAGTTCTAAGTTCTAGGAGACTGATGACCTCAGAAGTTAAGTCCCATAGTGCTCAGAACCATTTGAACCATCTGAAAATAGGGAGCCGAAGAAAGAAGGATACCTGCACTAAATTATCACCGATGTTTTATATAATACACACTGCCGGAATAAAGTCGCAACATCAAAGAATAAATAACATACAGTAATGACATTTCGGGAATAAGTTTATCTAGGTGACATATATTAATAACCAGTGTAACCGCCAGAATGTTAAATGAAAGCATGCAAACTTGCATCCATTGTGTTGTACAGGTGCCGGATATCAGTTTGTGTTACGTAGTTCAATGCTTGTTGTACATGTTCGGTTAATACAGGGACAGTTAATGCTGTTTGCGGACGATGCTGGAGTTGTCGACCGATGATGTCTCACTTTTGCTCGATTGGAGACTGATCTGGTGATCTATCAGGCCAAAGCAACATGTCACCGTTCTGTAGAACACGTTGGGTAACAAGAGCCGTACGTGGTGTAGCGTTATCCTGTCGGGAAACACCTCCTGGAATGCTGCTCATGAATGGCAGCGTAACAGGTCGAATCACCAGATGGACGTACAAATTTGCATTCTTGGTGCGTGGGATAACCGTAAGAGTTCTCCTGCCATCTCTCGAAATAGCACTCATCACCATAGCTCCACATGTAGGTCCAGACTGACTACCATGCAGATATGTTGGCTGCAGGCCCTCAGCTGGCCTCCGTCTAAACAACACACGGCCATCACTGGCACTGGAACCAGCTCTGATAAGGAAAGGCAGCAGACCTCCACCCTGCCTTCCTATTAGCTCTCGCTTGACACCACTGAAGTCGCAAATGGCAGAGGTTTGGAGTCAGTGGAATGCACACAGCAGGGCGTCTGTCTCGGATATATACTTGAAGTAACCGATTTAGTGCAATGTGCCACAGCCATACGGCGAACACGAGGATCCTCGCTCTCGGTTTTGTCACAGGCGGTCCGGAGCCCGGTCTTCTTGCGACAGTACTTTCTCGTGACCACCGCTGCGAGCAGTCACGTACAGTGGCTACATTCCTGCCAGCCCCTTTCTACAGTACCCCAGAAGGAACTTCCAACTTTTCGTAGCCCTTTTACTCGACCCCGTTCAAACTCAGTGAGGTGTTGATAACGCCATTTTTGTCGCCTTAAATGCATTCTTAACTAACATCAGCTCGCCATGTCCAATGTCAAAGATAACTAATGCTCACGACTGTACAGCGTCTAATAAAAAAAACAAAAAAAAACTGATTTGCGCTATTAGCGCCACTCTTGTGCGACTGGCATTAAATTTGGCTAGCATCATCTTTCGGATGTAGAAACACGGCTACCACTTCCGTGTATGTCGCATAATTCCTTCTTAGTGTTGCAATTTTTTCCGTCAGTGTACATGCAAAAGTTAGCCAAAAGTAGGAGACAAAAAATGATTTTTTCGGACCAACACTTGAAGATTCATTCATTTGTTGAATTCGGAAATCCACATTTTTAAAAATGATCATCCAATTATTATTGACATTTAGAGGTTGTACAGCGGAGTCACAACGCCATGCCTGCAACAATGTCAGGATTTCCTTCTGTGAAAAATGTTTGTCTGAGATTAAGTGAACGTCGGATATTTATAAATACGATTGGGTTTCTGTTCTTATTCTATCCATTGTTTCTGTCACTTCTCTCTTCTTACACCAGTGCTAATGATCTTTTTTTTTTTTTTAAATGTGAAGAATACCGGGCAGAGCAGATTTAAACTATAAGTCCCCCTACAACAGATTAAGTAGCCTTTTCAGAGGCAGAACGAAGTGAAGGATATATAATCTGGTACAGGACGACGGCTACAAAATCATTTCAGGGTGACACTAATCTTAAGGCTATGGGCAGCTGTGACCAGACATTTTCGTTACCCAGCAAATGGTCAATAGAAGTCTTGGTTCCAGGGTTATTCTCTCTCGCAGTTCCTACCCGTTACGTCTGTTAATTAATACTGGACAATAATAATGTCTTTCTGTTGTACAACGCTCGACAGCTACAATTGCTAGCGGGACGATTTCTTGCACAGTGATTTCGAGTAGGCAGAGGCATGAAAGAGGAAAAATAAATCACAACTTGTCAAAGTGTTTCCAAAAGCGCTGCAATGAAAATACACAAACCTTGTAGGAAAATCGACCTTATTCATATTCACATTCCTATGAATATGGTTAGCTCTACTGATTTTTAGCAGAATTTAGAGAAGTTCACTCCCTGTGTAAAGTAACGTCTTACTTCCAGTAACAAACTGGCACGACATTTTTCGTTATTTTGTTGCTTTGTAGTGAAACGTGACGTGCCTGTGTTCTGGTACGTCGAAGTACAGAGATTAGAGCTCAGTCAGAAGCAAATTGTCTGCCATCGAATTAGCGGACTAAAGACGAATCATGCCGTTAGTACAGCTGCCACGTGTAAACGGAGAATACACAACTCTCCCGTCTGTAACCGTGGAGCCTTTAAACTAATTGTGGAATACCTGATCAAAGAATACCCCTAATGGTAATGTCCTATTAAGTTTCAAGTGTTTATACAAGAGAAACATTTGGCGCTCAAGTACCTGCACTTTCTGTGTATGCCGGCCGGAGTAGCCGAGCTGTTCTAGGCACTATAGTGTGGAGCCGCGCGACCGCTACGGTCGCAGGTTCGAATCCTGCCACGGGTATGGATGTGTGTCGTGTCCTTAGGTTAGTTAGGTTTAAGTAGTTCTAAGTTCTATGTACCACAACCAAGAGGGAATAATAAGAGTGGACGATCGAGAACGAAGTGCTCGTATTAAGAAGGGTGTAAGACAAGGGTGTAGCCTTTCGCCCCTACTCTTCAATCTGTACATCGTGGAAGCAATGATGGAAATAAAAGAAAGGTTCAGGAGTGGAATTAAAATACAAGGTGAAAGGATATCAATGATGCCATTCGCTGATGACATTGCTATCCTGAGTCAAAGTGAAGAAGAATTAAATGATCTGCTGAACGGAATGAACAGTCTAATGAGTACACAGTATGGTTTGAGAGTAAATCGGAGAAAGACGAAGGTAATGAGAAGTAGTAGAAATGAGAACAGCGAGAAACTTAACGTCAGGATTGATGGTCACGAAGTCAATGAAGTTAAAGAATTCTGCTACCTAGGCAGTAAAATAACCAATGACGGACGGAGCAAGGAGGACATCAAAAGCAGACTCGCTATGGCAAAAAAGGCATTTCTGGTCAAGAGAAGTCTACTAATATCAAATACCGGCCTTAATTTGAGGAAGAAATTTCTGAGGATGTACGTCTGGAGTACAGCATTGTATGGTAGTGAAACATGGACTGTGGGAAAACCGGAACAGAAGAGAATCGAAGCATTTGAGATGTGGTGCTATAGACGAATGTTGAAAATTAGGTGGACTGATAAGGTAAGGAATGAGGAGGTCCTACGCAGAATCGGAGAGGAAAGGAATATGTGGAAAACACTGATAAGGAGAAGGGACAGGATGATAGGACATCTGCTAAGACATGAGGGAATGACTTCCATGGTACTAGAGGGAGCTGTAGAGGGCAAAAACTGTAGAGGAAGACAGAGATTGGAATACGTCAAGCAAATAATTGAGGACGTAGGTTGCAAGTGCTACTCTGAGATGAAGAGGTTAGCACAGGAAAGGCATTCGTGGCGGGCCGCATGAAACCAGTCAGTAGATTGATGACCAAAAAAAAAAAAAAAGTTCTAAAGGACTGATGATCTCAGAAGTTAAGTCCCATAGTGCTCAGAGCCATTTGAACCATTTTTTCTGTGTATAATTATGTGATCGAACCCTCCATATTAAATTTCCTTTGTTCTAAAATGCCAACAGATAACAATTATAAAAGAAAAGTGACCATAACGTGCCCCAGCAGCCATTGTCTTGTGAAATGTATGCCGTGGCAAGTCATCATCCATCTCAAGGGCGAAACTGTGTATTTCACTTTACTGTGTTGTGATTACCTCAGTCTCTTATTCATTTATTTTAAGTCTACAGTGACGGACAGGTATTCTGCGTTCGCTTTAGTGGACTAATTTATGCAGAAAAATTATAGAATACGATCATCAATAACGGACACGATCCCAGCGCCCGCGACCTGACGTTCGCCGCAGTATCTGTACGACGTAAATTCCAGCCCATATCTCTAAGGCACGTATCCTGCAATACAAAAATAATCAGCCTCGTAAAATTTCGCAATAATTTACAGGGATTTTACGGCGGAGCGGACATAAATAAATTCCAATGGACAAATTCCAGTTCTTGCAGCGTGAATGTGGGCATTACTTCTCGCCCGGTTTATTGCTCCGCTGCTTTTTTTGAGAGCGTTTATGAGCCGCCATCCTCTCAACGCCGGCGTAAGCGAATGCATGTGGTGCTGGCTTGGTAGACACAAACGAGAAACGGCGCGCCATCTGATACCGACAGCTTGTCCGACACGGCGGGCGGCCACTCATTACGCTAAAAGTCGCTGCAAGAAGCAAAGTGCAGGAAAAGGTTAGTTTATTCGACAAAGAAATGCCGTAAAAGTCATCCCATATTCTTTTCTGTCACACGACACGGTCATAAGTGCTACTTGAGGCCTAGTTTGCTCGGGTCACAAGGGTACATTGTGCAATACGGCCGATTCGAAATATTAGTTGACAGACTGGAAGGCAGACTAACGCACACGTTGCACATCGTATGTTAGTAGAAACCGAAAATCACAGCAGCTAATTCTTTGGTCATCCTAAATGTATACATAAAATTCTCTGACGTATTCCACGTGCTGTTCCACATTGCTGTCTACCTATACAGGGTGAACCAAAACTGTAAAGACAAACTTTCAGAGGTACTAGTACAACTATGTACCATGAGGTGCTAGTACAAATACGGACAAAAATCCATCAAATATGGACTCTAAAATACATACCTATGCTACGATAAATTGTTCATCCTCCATATTGGAAACACATCCCTTCTACTGAAAAGTGCATTTTTGAGCCCATGTGTCCTGTTCATTTTTTTTCTTCTTCTGTTGCATATTCTCCCAAAGTATGGAAAGCAAAGAGGTTGCAGTGGAATAGAAATGTTTCACACTATCGAAGACGAGAAAGTGCTCATAGCTCTTAACTAACGCATTTTAGAGCCTACGTATATGAGGAATTTTTCCTTATTTTGGTCCATACTGCCACCATTGAAAGTTTGTCGGTGGAGTTTTGGTTCACCCTGTTTGTCACAAGTTTCCGCGCGGTGCCTGCTGGAAAGTGAATATTTGTCTTGTTTCATTCTCTTATCAAATCACTAAGCAACGGAATCATGATTGTCTATCACTTAAGATCTCGCCATATCTGTCTCACCTTTTTCTTATAGTCCATACGTTATAAATGCGTTGGGGCAACAGAATAGTCACACAGTCGTCATCGAATATCGGTTCTCTAAATTTGAACAACTTCATTTCGTGAGATCAACGTCGTCTTACGTCCACAGATTCCCATTCAGTTCTTTGATCATTTCGCCTACAATTTCTTAGTGGCCAGTCGAACTCTTTCCAGTCTCGTAAACTGACAACGGTCGGGAGGTCGGTGTGTTGAGTGCATGACCCTCCATATCCGCATCCAGCGAAACCTATGAGCTAGGGATGACACGGCGGTTGGTCGATACCGTTCGGCCTTCAAGGCCTGTTTGAACAGGATTTAGTACGCGATGCGTTCAATAAGAAGTGCAATTCATTTTCTTCTCAGCCAAATTTATCGAAAAAATTCGGAATTTGCTGTGGCAATATTCCCGATCCAGCCTGTATAGTTTCATGAAGTTCAGGTAGGTGCCGGTGCTATTCGTAGCCTTCAAAATGGCGTCAGCAGCGGAGGTTCAGTCCAAGCAGAGAGCTGTCACTGATTTTCTTTTGGTGGAAAACAGGAGCATCGCAGATATTCATCCGCGCTTGAAGGAAGTCTGCGGTGACCGATAGTGAACAAAAGCATGGTGAGTTGTTAGGTGAGTGTCATCATCGCAAGGTCTCACTAATCTGTCCAGTTTTCTACGTGCTAGTCGGCCTCACACAACAGTCGCTCCTGCAGTACTGAAACGCGCGGACACTCTCATTCGATGTGATTGACGGGTCACAGTTCCATATCCCGCTGCAAACCTCTACACCTCTGTTGGTAGTGCTGATACACTCGGCCATCAGGTGTGGTACTCAAAGGTGTGGGCCAGCAGGGTTCCTCTAAACCTAACAGCAGACCGTTGAGAAACGTAGGATCATCTGTGCGGAACTGCTTGGGCGTAACGAGACTAATCATCATAATCTTTTGTCAGACATCGTCACAGGCGATGAAACATGGGTTCATCACTTCGAACCGAAAAAAACGGGAAATCCATGGAATCAGCGGCACAATACCTCTCCTCCGAAGGGATACTTAAAAAAAAAAGGCGCGCACTTTCAGTCGAGTGGTACCTTGCGAGCATACATGCCCTCCCAGTAAGGTGGCGTAAGACCGTAGCACTTAAAAGTGATTATGTTGAAATTTAGAGCTTTGTAGAGAATAGAGTAAGGTTTAATATCGTGTACTAGAAGTTTGAGTTAAATCAAGCTGCTTTCAGAAAAAAAGTCTAGCATTAGCAGTCTGAAAGCTGGTTGATTTTGTTCAGGATTCCTGTGTACCATATTATACTTCATTCTTTTTCCTACAAAACCTCACATTTCAACAGAATCACCGTTCAGTGCTAGGGCCTTGCACGAACTTACTGGGAGTCCCTGCATGCCAGCAAGGTACCACTCTACTGGTCGACGTCGGAGCCAAAGTCTTGATGCGTCAATAATCTCCTCACCATCACTAATTGAATGCTTCGTACATCGATCTATTGCGGTCCCGGGAGCACGCCTCTGAATTCATTAGATTACTGCTATTTTTTCTACTTAATAAGGATTCCAGGCGATGGAACATTACTCTAGAATTGGTAGTACCAGAATCAAGCACCCAGTAACCTTCAAAAGTGGACCTCACTTTTCTAGCGACGTCGCAAAAATGGAAGTGCTCCGTTTCCCCGTCTCCTTTACTTCATTTCGTGTTCATACCATTTCATATCACATTCAAGTATTACCACTAAATAAGTACAAAATATGATCTACAGCAAGTTCTCTGTAATCTTGCAACCAGATATTATCTCGTTTTTGGAGGCATCACCTTTAATTTATCCAGATTTTTAGGTGGTCTGCCATTAATTAAACTAAGACTTTTTTATTCATGTCTTTTCCCGTTTCCTTGCGATGGTACAACAACAATATTTTTCTGAAGAGAACAACAATCTCAGCAAACAGTCTTATACTGCTTTTGATACACTCTGATACATCGCTTATACACTGTATACTGAGAGTATCAAGAGGTCCTATTACACTTCCTTGGGGCACACCTGATGTGACATTGTTGAATATTCACGAGTCGAATAACATGCTGGGTTCTGTTTTTCAACATTAATCGAGCCACTGCCATATCTGTGCGGTTACTCAGTAGCTTCGAGTCTTGATTCTTAGTCAGCGGTGTGGTAACACACCACATGTCTTTCGGAAATACAGGAAGACGAATGCTACCTGTTCATCTGTATCTACCATTTGAAAGATATCGTGCGTGAATATAGCAAGTAATATTCGACACGAGTTCTTTATCCTGAACCTGTGGAGATTATTTTTTCTACATAAAGATCATAAAGTTTGCGTTCAAAACAACGGTCTTCATTTTTAGGTATCCATTATTTTATTCTTTTTATAAACGGGATTGACCTACGCTATTTTTCAATCACGCGTTATTTTTCTCCTTTGTCTCTTATAATCCTTTACGTATCAGTTTATGTTAATGCAAGGTGCAAATAATGCATTTATAGAAGGAGAGGTAGATATTTCAGTGATATTAACTTGCGGTGTTCTAGAGGCAAATGGTTGCACAACCGTTGCGCTCATATTTACATTGTAGACAGTTTGGTTCCGTAGTCGTCGAAAGGCAAGCTCAGTATAGCGCACGCCGTCTGACTGGTAATTCCACTCTGTGACAGGAAGTGCTCAGAAATCTACATGAAATGGTCAAGCAAATTTGCTAATAGACCATTTCGGCTAGTCGTAAGTCTGGGGGGTGCGAGGTTTCTTGGATAAAGGGAGTCAATTCTTGGGGAGGAGCAGCAATCAGAGCAGGCAACGATGTCTGGTGAAATGCAGGCGCTCTGAAATTCAAGTGTCAAAGAAATGACTGTAAACAGGTGAGATCATACTAAGTTATTTTCCAAAATTCGCAGCAAATACGAATGGTGTCTCGTACATTTTATAACGCTTATTTAAAGTTTTTCTGAGTGCTCAGATTACATTTCTAGCTAACGAAATCTTCAAACAGACACTCAATTGCTCTCCGCGATGAGAACCACTCCCTAACCTCGCAGTTGTAGTGGAATGCAGTTCAAAATACATCGTACTAATACATAATATTCAATCACGAAACAACACGTTGAATGGTGTACCATCATTCCACAAAACTTATTCCCCCTTACGACTGTACTGGGCACTACGTACTGAAGATTTAACGGTTTGGCTCGAGCCCCCAAGTGCTATGGCACGAAAATATATACAAATTTGTTACACGCAGCATTCAGCTTAATTGATCGGCCCAGAGATGTGGCTGGTCTCAATGTTTGGCTACGTTTTTCGTCGTAGGATACCAGCTCACACCTGTCGTAAATTCAACTTTCAAGCTAAAATGAAAATATAGAAAAAACAATGCAGGCAGGTATTGCGGTGAAATTCAAAAAATATTGAGTCACTCTCGTTGATTTATAATTTGGACAAGTAGTTTATTTCTATTTTTCCGCGGAAGTCTTCAGCATATTCACTAAACACTTCAAATGCAGTCTGAAAGGCTTCTACGTAAGGGCGGCCGTTAATAACTGATGCAATAAACAGGTAGCCAAGATCGCAGGAATTCTTTTTATTCCATGATTACCGGTTTCGGCGAACTAAAGCTGCCATCATCGGATCTAGGGAGGACAGAATACACTATAAAAGTGGGCTTGGATCCACTTATATAACATGTATACATATACATTTAGTTACATACCTTAGGACACATACAGGTTCCAACATCCAAGGTATGTAACTAAATTTATATGTATACATGGTATACGCCGAGTGCTACTATACTGCAGGCTTCCGAAACAGTTTGCCATAACGTAACAAAACTTACTCCAAAATCCGCAGTCTCGTAATAGCTGCGACGCTACACCTGTAGTATAGTTTACCGACTGCTAAGCTAGGACAAAATTTAAACCTTCACAGTTTAATAGTCGTAATGTAATGAGTAATGATAAGCCCAGAAATTTCTGGTCTTAAATGACAATGGAAAATCCGCTATTTTAAAATCACTTCTCAACATTTTTATTCGTAAGGATTTTCCAGGAGAAAGAGAATTATTTTTATTTGATTCGGAGATTTACGGCATTAATTTTGATCAGAGAAACTGCAACAGACTTACTTACCTTATATTTTAAATGGGACCCCTACTACTTTTGATTGTTGTCGTTCTGTAAAGCATTAATGAGGTCTGTAAGTATTTTTTCTCTATTGTTTTCGATATGTTAACGTTGCTGATCTTGGATTATAATGATTTTGTATATACAGATGCAACATAATGTATGACGTAGGATCAATATTATGTTTTAGGGTGAATGTTATTCTGATGTATTATGTAATTTCATTGTAATTAGAGGAGCTTTGACCCATTAGAAGAATTAATACCTGAGGAGAGGGCTATAAAAGGACAGTTGGGGAGAGGTAGTAAGCGATGTTATGTTGCAATTATTAGTAAAGCTGAACACTCTGAGTGAGATGGATTGTCGTCATTTCAGGCGGTGAAACGGTGAGTAGTCAGTTTCCATATGTTCAAAACTGTATCTGAGATTAATATGAGAGCCGATTTCCTACGCTAACCGTTCAGCCAATGCGGCGGACACTTTATGTAAAGCCAGGTCATCATTAACTCTTTAGTGCTGACATTAACTTTACTTCAACCAGTGATAATTTATTTGTTTATTGATTGCTCTACTTAAAAATTAAAGTTTCCCACTGAGAGGTGGCATGAGCCCTCTCTCATATTTCTATCTTACGATTCTCCTCTCTAATTGCATGCGGTGGAAAGTTGCTATTCCTTCACACGCGGACTTCCCACGCAGCGTCTCTCGACACCCGGGTGGTCCAGTGACAGGCGGGCTCAGTTGACTTTGAAAGGGTAAGCCGACAGGTGTGAGGGAGTCGAGTGAATGCTTTCCAGACGCTGACATTGTCAAGAGGCACGCCCGCAGGGCCTGAAGTAGCGGCTGGGCTAGAGATTCCGTTACTTCACAGAAACTTAGCGAAAACACTTTCTGGCGGGCTACCAGCGAGGCGTGGGAATGACTTGTGTACCCAGGCAGCTGTGGCGGGAAAATTCCCGCGCTTTCTGCAAAATAGTAACTGTGATTGGCTTGCACAGGGCATAGCTCCGTGACGTAGCAAGATCGGCGCAGAAATTGGCGCCAAGAATCTCCATTGGTGGAATGGTAGCGTTCCGGCAATGGAGTGGAATTTTCCGCCGGTTTCATTAACATAGTGAGGAATGATGTGGTTGCTCTACTGATTAACAGAATGAAAGTTCTGTCCAAAATAACAATATGATTTATTAAGACTAAACACAAAATAATAAACAAAAACACATGAAACATTTATAATACAAACGCTGTGAATGTGAAGTTGTCCCTAAACTAGATTGTGAGGATTATGACGAAGTGGTATGTGCAGCCAATTCCTTGCAACTCAAATCTTAGAGAAAACACATAGACAATCCAACATTAATTCCTGCTACCCAAGACAGAACAAAGTTAGAAAAAGACGAACAGGCGCGCTCTGCTGAGCTCTGATTATTTCCTAGGAAAATCCCTGTCTGCCGGTGCTGCGGACATACCTTACCAAACTGTCTTCTTAGGTGCCAGAACACGATCTGGCGTACCGGAGCCGATGGCTGGTTGCTTCGACGTCCTCGACCGAAAGGCGAGAGCCGACTACCCACAAGAGCACCCGTACAAAACCGAACACAGAACATTCCCGCCCCCACGACAGTGGCCGTGGTTAAATGTTCCAATCAGCAACTCGAAAACCGGCGGAAAATTCCACTCCATTGCCGGAACGCTACCATTCCACCAATGGAGATTCTTGGCGCCCATTTCTGCGCCGATCTTGCTACGTCACGGAGCTATGCCCTGAGCAAGCCAATCACAGTTACTATTTTGCAGAAAGCGCGGGAATTTTCCCGCCACAGCTGCCTGGGTACACAAGTCATTCCCACGCCTCGCTGGTAGCCCACCAGAAAGTGTTTTCGCTAAGTTTCTGCGAAGTAACGGAACCTTTAGCCCAGCCGCTACTTCAGGCCCTGCGGGCGTGCCTCTTGACAATGTCGGCGTCTGGAAAGCATTCACTCGACTCCCTCACACCTGTCGGCTTACCCTTTCAAAGTCAACTGAGCCCGCCTGTCACTGGACCACCCGGGTGTCGAGAGACGCTGCATGGGAAGTCCGCGTATGAAGGAATAGCAACTTTCCACTGCATGCAATTAGAGAGGAGAATCGTAAGATAGAAATATGAGAGGGGGCTCATGCCACCTCTCACCACCAAGACCATTCTGAAATCTAACAAGTACAAAGTGCTAACATTAATAAGCCAATACCCATCAAATTAATTAGTTCCATGAAAGGACTTTTCCGTACAAAGAACTTGCATTGCCACACAGATTTCCAAAGTTATTTATTGTTAAACTAACTCATGCTAAATAATATGTCTGTTTATGTGTCTCGCTTACATGTATTTATTCTGTATGTGACTGAAGTGCACTTGTGTTCCATATCTGTGATCTCAGTCAGTCATTCTTACAGATATTATCTAACAGTTGATTAGGCGTATTAATTCAGGACAGAAGCAGTCTGTATGGTAGTTGGATTATATAAACAGGTGTGATGTTTTAATCACAACAGTTCACGAGGTGTTTTGGTGAACACATTTGTACAGAACCTTTACGTGTTCCGTGCCGCAAGACACTTCCAAATTTTACAAGCTAATACACAAGGTGAGGGAATGTATCAGCTCAGTATTTACTTGTAGGACACTGTAGGGTGCCATTATAGAACATATAGCCGAGTGACAGCGCCTGGAACTTTTACAAACAGTCTTAACCAAACAGCAGCTCTAAGAAGAAGTTAGGATCGTTTTAAAACTTCCCTATTTACTAACATGAGTGCGGAGTGTCAGCAGAATATTTCGCTGATATGGAGAAGGTATTCT
This sequence comes from Schistocerca cancellata, assembly GCF_023864275.1. NCBI lineage: Eukaryota > Metazoa > Arthropoda > Insecta > Orthoptera > Acrididae > Schistocerca > Schistocerca cancellata. The sequence goes on along the minus strand of NC_064631.1, from coordinate 466,006,812 downwards.
CGCTTTGCAACACCTTGAAGAGGACCAGCTGGATCGTCAGCATGACTTTACCGGCTGAGGGTGCAGCTTTGAATTTTCTCTTCGAAGGAGAGGTGGTGTGACACCACTCCGTGGATTGCCGTTTTGTTTCTGGTTCGAAGTGATGAACCCATGTTTTGTCGCCTGTGAAGATGTTCGGCAAATAATTGTCCCTATCAGCCTCGTAATGCGCAAGCAATTCCTCACATATGGTCCTTGGTTGCTATGTATGGCCTTCTGTTAGGAGACGAAAAATCCATCGGGCACACACCTTTGAGTGCCCAAACTGGTGTACAACGTGTCAGCACTACCAACAGAGACGTCCAGCTGTGTTTCGAGGTGATTGATCGTGATCCGGCGGTCACCTCGAGTGAGAGTGTCCGCACGTTCCAGCACTGCAGGATTCACAGTTGTGTGCGGCTGGCCGTCACATGGGAGATCAGACAGGTTTGCGCTACCTTGTTGCATGACAACAGACGCCTCGTACTACGACTCACCATGCTCTTGTTCACTGCTAGGTCTCCATAGACATTCTGCAAGCGCCTATGAATATCTACGATTTTCTTCTCCGCCAAAAGAAACCCAATGACAATGCTCTGCTAGGAAGGTGCCTCCGTTGCAGACGCCATTTTTAAGGCTACGTATAACGCCGCCACCTATCGGAAAGTCTGGGGGCTGAAGCGGGAATATTCCACGATGTCCCACAACAAATAAAGAGTTTTTTCAAACGAAACTGGCCGAGAAAGAACTATGTGCATTACTTATTGAACGGCTCTCATATAAGATTATCAGAGGCTCAGAAGGTAATTACCATCCAGTCAGCAGCTACACTACTAGCCATTAAAATTGCCACACCAAGAAGAAATGCAGATGATAAACGGCTATTAATTGGACAAATATATTATACTAGAACTGACATGAGATTACATTTGCACGCAATTTTGGTGCATAGATCCTGAGAAATCAGTACCCAGAACAACTACCTGTGGCCGTAATAACGGCCTTGATGCGCCTGGGCATTGAGTCAAACAGAGCTCGGATGGCGTGTATAGGTACAGCTGCCCATGCAGCTTCAACGCGATACCACAGTTCATCAAGAGTAGTGACTGGCGTCTTGTGACGAGCCAGTTGCTCGGCCACCATTGATCAGACGTTTTCAATTGGTGAGAGATCTGGAGAATGTGCTGGCTAGGGCACAGTCGAACATTTTCTGTATCCACAGAGGCCCGTACAGGATCTGTAACATGCGGTCGTGCATTATCCTGCTGAAATGTAGGGTTTCGCAGGAATCGAATGAAGGGTAGAGCCACGGCTCGTAACACATCTGAAATGTAACGTCCGCTGTTCAAAGTGCCGCCAATGCGAACAAGAGGTGACCGAGACCTGTAACTAATGCCACCCCATTCCATCCCACTGGGTGATACACCAGTATGGCGATGACGAATATACGCTTCGAATGTGCGTTCACCGCGAAGTAACCAAACACGGATGGGACCATCATGATGCTGTAAACAGAACCTGGATTCATCCGAAAAAATGACGTTTTGCCATTCGTGCACCCAGGTTCGTCGTTGAATAGGCCATCGCAGGCGCTCCTGTCTGTGATGCAGCGTCAAGGGTAACCGCAGCCTTGGTCCCCGAGCTGATAATCCATGCTGCTGCAAACGTCGTAAAACTGTTCGTGCAGATGGTTGATGTCTTGCAAACGTCCCCATCTGTTGACTCAGGGATCGAGACGTGGCTGCACGATCCGTTACAGCCATGCGGATAAGATGCCTGTCATCTCGACTGCTAGTGATACGAGGCCGTTGGGATCCAGCACGGCGTTCCGTATTACCCTCCTGAACCCACCGATTCCATATTCTGCTAACAGTCATTGGATCTCGACGAGCCGGCCGAAGTGGCCGTGCGGTTAAGTTCTAGGGGAGTAATGACCTCAGAAGTTGAGTCCCATAGTGCTCAGAGCCATTTTTTTGATCTCGACCAACGCGAGCATCAATGTCGCGATACGATTAACCGCAATCGCGATAGACTACAATCCGAACTTTAGCAAAGTCGGAAAGGTGATGGTACGCATTTCTCCTCCTTACACAAGGCATCAGAAGAACGTTTCACAAGGCAACGACGGTCAACTGCTGTTTGTGTATGAGAAATCGGTTGTAAAGTTTCCTCGTGTCAGCACGCTGCAGGTGTCGCCACCGGCGCCAACCTTGTGTGAATGCTCTGAAAAGCTAATCATTTGCATATCACAGCATCTTCTTCCTGTCGGTTAAATTTCGCGTATGTAACACGTCTTCTTTGTGGTGTAGCAATTTTAATTGCCAGTGCTGTAGTTGTGCAACACACAAGTGATACTCTGCGTATTTGTTGGCAGCCTGAAACGCTGCGACGCACTTTCTAGATGTCGATTGTCGGCGCGGGTCAGAGGCTGCCATGTGCCTCGAGGTTCCAGTAGCCGGGAGGTGTCACTCAGCGCCGTTGCCTGGCGACGTCCAATTAAAAAGCGGCGAGCACGGCGCCTTGGCTGCTGGTTCCCACAGTCGGTCACGCGCGCGGCGCGCCTCTCGTAAATCGAAAAACAACCACGGGACGGGACTGGACGCGCCGCCGCGCCCGGACTGGTTTATGCAGCGCCCGCGCGAGCGGTCGCGGCCAGACGGCGGGCAGCGCGCGCATCTCGGTTTCCTTGGGAGCCGGCCGGCCGGCGGGCGACTCGGTTTTTAGTGCGACACCGGCGCAGTAAGAGTTTTACACCGCCATAAACAATGCATCGGGCGTCGCATGCCACTTTGCCCGACTCGCGCCACGCTGGATGAGCACTGGGGACAAAAAGAAATCCTCACGGCCTCAATTTACGCGTCACCGAGTGCGTTATTGAAGTCGAACAGTATTTATTTAATGCCCGTGACATTTTGGACCGCGCACGCTCCGACACTGTGATTTCACTGTAATAAAACTGGCAGTAAGTTACTCAAATGCAACGTCTCGCCGTACCAGGTACGGGAGAGCCTATTTCGGAACCGGCAGTATTTTATTCCTCCAGTGTGAGTGTTTTACAACAGTGGACAGAGATACCTCCCGATTATGTTTTATGTTACCGTCGACATCGGTGTGCGAAATACGACGCCGAATCTCTCGTTCCCATTTATCACAGTCCAGATACGATCGCATGCGACCTTTACATCTTTAGTTGGCTTTGCACACGTTGATCTGTTGCGGGAACTCCCACCATGTAGCAACACTTGTGCTGTATCGTGGAATGCGTCACGTTTGAAGGGTGACCTGCAAGAGGGAATGAAAAATCGCCGATGAATGATACAGGTTCATTGTGTTCTCAGATGTCCTGCTCTCAGTCATTAGTTTTTTGTGTCCGCTATTGGGACTGTTCCCTTGCTGCGACTACGCAGAATGTTCAGCCAATGGGCGATATGACCTTCATTAATCTCTCTTTCTTTGGGATTGCTACTGAAACACTGTATATGACAACCTGTTCTCTGGCATCCTTATAATATGTCGGTACCATTCGCATTTGTGAGTTTGTACATCTTATGCCATTTCTTCTACATACGTTTCTTATATTTTCACGTCTTCCAAGTTCCGATTAATCGTAATTCTTCTCCTACTGCTTAATTTCGTCACGTACCGGATGATCAAAAAGTCAGTATAAATTTGAAAACTGAATAAATCACGGAATAATGTAAATAGAGAGGTATAAATTAACACACATGCTTGGAATGACATGGGGTTTTATTAGAACCAAAAAAATACAAAATTTCAAAAAATGTCCGATAGATGGAGCTTCATCTGATCAGAATAGCAATAATTAGCATAACAAAGTAAGACAAAGCAAAGATGATGTTCTTTACGGGAAATGCTCAATATGTCCACCATCATTCCTCAACAATAGCTGTAGTCGAGGACAAATGTTGTGAACAGCACTGTAACGCATGTCCGAAGTTATGGTGAGGCGCTGGAGTCGGATGTTGTCTTTCAGCATCCCTAGAGATGTCGGTAGATTACGATACACTTGCGACTTCAGGTAACTCCAAAGCCAATAATCGCACGGACTGAGGTCTGGGGACCTGGGAGGTCAAGCATGACGAAAGTGCCGGTTGGGCACACGATCATCACCAAACAACGCGTGCAAGAGATCTTTCAAGCATCTAGCAATATGGGGTGGAGCGCCATCCTGCATACACATCGTACGTTCCAGCAGGTGTTTATCAGCCAGGCTGGGGATGATGCGATTCTGTAATGTATCGGCGTACCTCTCACCAGTCACGGTAGCAGTTTTGCTGTCCAGCGCCATCTGTCGGACATTTTGTAAACTTTGTTTTTTTTTTTGTTCTAATAAAACCCCATGTCATTCCAAGCATGTGTGTCAAATTTTACCTCACTATCTACATTATTCCGTAGTTTATTAAGGTTTCAAATATATACTGACTTTTTGATTACCCGGTATTTACGACTTAGCTTGATTGTAGTGAAGTGTTTCGAATAAATTGGTTACTCCTAGCATGAAATACCGATCTAGGTAGACACATTGATTGGTTTCCGACCTCAGTGTTCCTTTCCTGCTTCCCTTGTGTGCACCAACCCCCGCCCCCCCTCCCCCCCCCCTCGCCAACCCCTTTTACTCTTTGAAGTTCTATAAAAGTTCCCGAATGACATAGATTCTTCTTCTGTTAACTCCAAGACAAGAGGTTTGCCTCTCTCAGCTTCACCATACTGACGGTTTCCTCTTCACGAAAGCTGCTTTTGAAGACTTCAAACGAAATCGTCAGCCGCCCAATGTGGGAACAATTGCTGATTTCCTCGTTTCCAGTTACACTAGATGCCCATTCGTGTTAGAGCAAAAGCTAATGCCCGAGGTGGCAACCCTGCTGGCAAGCAGGGTGCTCTTCGCCCTTGTAAGGCCAATTGAGGAGCTACTTGAATAGCAGTAGTGGCACCAGTCATGAAACCTGACAACAGCTAGGAGAGTGATGTGCTGACCACATGCCTCTTCGTATTCACATCTGGTGATACCTAAGGGCTGAGGGTGTCACAGCGGCCAGTCGGTACCGTTGGACCTTCAAGCTATACCCAGCCGGTGTTTGCTTATTTGTTTATACGCCCAAATCAACTACATATTTTAATCACTCATTCTTCCTACCGTATACGCTCAAGAAGTGAAATTTCTAGAAACTGATGGTGGAAGGGGGGGGGGGGAGAAAGGAAAGGAAAGGGAAGGATCTACTGATGGCAGCTACATCGGGACGGTATGCGGAATGAGAGGCGACGAGTGAAAATACGTCCCACACTGTTATCCAAACCCGTAATCCCCCACTTGCTAGGTAGTTGCGTTAAGCACTGCGCCATCCAGACGCGGTGTTCATCGCAGTGACGTGGATTACTTCGGCACTCCTTTCGGCCGACCCACACTCCAACCCAGTGCCACTTATTCGGAATCAACGCCCATGTCCTGCAAATTCACAGCTTAAAAATTCCCTCTGGAGGTCGAACGTGTTGTGCATCTGCGTTGCCCATCGAGTCAAATCAATTGTATGAATGCGTGGTGTCTGTTCTTTTTGAACAAGTCCGAATAAACAGACACCACGCATTCATACAATTCATCCATATAAGTAAAATTTTGTTTTTTATGTACTATCCTTCCAAATGTAGTAATTGCAATGGCCAACAGTGTAAATGATTGATTCTGTGGGGCTTGTAGTTATGTGAGCAACATATTTTTTAAATCTATGAATTACAGTCTTCTTCTATTTACAGACAATAATTAACATATATTCTTACATCAAATGTTACTGCTTTGCACGATTTGTGGAGCTTGTTTGTTGCTTCCTGCGGGAAGTGCAGGGAAACCCGTTGTGAATTCAGTGTCGCTGCATGTGTTATGATGCTTTTGTTCTTTAACCCTTTCCACCCTGATAGAAAATTTCTTAAAACGTTATCTGATATTTACCAATTACCATACATTATTACGTGTAGAATCAGGTAAAAATACTGAAAAAAATTCGCATAGTGATAGTTTATTCAAGAAGTCACCATCATTATCCTGCTACTCAAAATTCAAACATGTATAAAACGCAAGTAGCATTTCATGAAAGTGTCTAGACACCTTACACACCTTAAATGAAAGCTTCTCAATCTATAATGATGCAGGAATTTCCTTAAACTAATGAAATATAGCAAAACAAAATGCATTTATCTCGGTAACGCATGGCTTTGTCTTGTCGTTGAAGTTTTAAATGATCTGTTGCACTCTGGTCGTCACAGCATGAAATAAAACAGCTGACAAACGGAAGCTGGGAGCTCGCACCATCGCTGCAGTCTGGAGTGACGCAGAAATGCGATATAGCTGAAACACGAAAAATTTATAATCAAACCCGCACGATTGTGCGGGCCAGAGTGGAAAGGGTTAAGGTGCTGTGACTTGAATCTAGATGTATAGCATCCGAGTGTAGTTGTCAGTCTAGTCTATATTGCGACAAGGCCAAAAGAATACATTATTCATAGGAACAACTGACCCTACACCTACAAACATGGAGGACTTAGGTAAGCTTCAGTTGATCTCAGTCGATTCTACGACCATATGTACGTGAATATTAGCCTGACAAAGGCCAAGAGTTTCAAACGTTGAGTGTTAGATTAATTGAAGATTTGGAAAATGATGAATCCCCTATTATAAAACGAGAAAAAATAATCTGGGGACTTAGAGTGTCACAGAAGAATTTCAAACGTCCCCTTTGAAAAATTATACAAGACTGTGCTTAAACTGACACACAATATTTTTAGCGCAACGCAATCTGACTTTCAAAAATCCCTACAAAAGAATGGCCCTGACTAACATTAACCTATACCTTTCACAAATCACTTACCTCACAAAAATCTTCGTTACTCGAACTACTGCAATACGGCGAGCGCCACTACTGCCAGCTAAATAAAAGATTCAAACTACTGAAGACACTAACTACTGATAGGGATAGTTAGCACATGAAAGATTTTAATAGAGAACAAACAATGTATTTACCTTAATATCATCAAAAGTCATAATATATGTAATTTCAAAACCCTGCCATTTCCTTCCACACATCCACCACTGCTGGCGGCTCACCTCTAACTGCGCAACGCTACGCGCTGTTCACATCCAGCTGCCGCTGCCCAACACTACAATGGCAGACAACAATGCAAACTAGCCACATACTGCACACAGCACAGCCAGTGATTTTCATATAGAGCGCTACGTAACATTGCCAATAAGAAAACATAAACAGCCTACTTACATAAAGAAAACATAAACAGCCTACTTACATAGCCCCCATGCTCCCCAAAAAAAATTTTACAACTTGTTTTGGGCAGTGGGCAATACATATTTGTTAAAATTTTTCATTATCGTAATTACAATAACAAAGAAATCAAATGCACACACTTATTGATACAATGTTGGTCAAAAGCTAAAATTTTCTCACAGTGCATAAAGGATCACTCATCATAATAGTAATTACAGTTTTTTTTCACAATGTCTCATTAGTAAAAGAAATTGCACACAGAAGTAGTGGATTTCCATGCAGTCTTGAAGAAGTAGTGTTGTCCTTCCAACGGAAAGACAGTGCTGACTCTTGACATGCAGACAGGTAATGGGCAACAACAGAGCAAACCCACAGCAGAGTCATTCGAAGTTGATGAATATTGCTAGGTAGGTCATCACAGAGTAGACCCACTGTAGTCCTTGTAGAGATTGTGGTATTGGTGGGCCACCAGAGGTGCAGACCCACTGCAGTCCTTGTAGAAATAATGGTACTGGTGGGTCATCAAAGATGCCGACCCACTGTAGTCCTTGTAAAGACGGCCAGCAGCCATCTGTTGCAACTGTGCAGGTGCACAATCACCATCGAAGAGTCTTGCGGACAATATAGCAAGTCCATAAACCACCACTTGTACACTCACGAAGTTTTTGGAATTGTCCTTAGAACCAGCAATGCTGTTATCCAGTCCCTTGCTGAATTAAAGTAACACACGTGCAAACAATAACAGTCACAACTTCTCACATTTTGTGCATTACTGTGACCAACAGAAATGTGTGCAGTGATATGAATGCTTACAAGTTACTTAATTTGATGAACTGGTGTCACAATTTTATAGCATAAGAATACAATTACAAAGGTACAAAATACATCATTAAAGAACATAACAATACAGATAACATTTGTAGTACAGGCTTTACAAAAGAATAGAAATAACATATACATCAGTGTTACAGGAATTATGACATGAGTACATACATAAAAGATCAGAATAACTTTCGAAACATCAACTTTACACATAAGCATTAAAACAAAACAGAATAAATAATGTCTAAGCATATTTACAAGGTAAATAACATATTATTAATGCCAATTATATTTGAGGATAACAGTAGTCCTCATCATAGTGAATGTAGCTTAGTATTAGAAGAAAAAAAAATTCTATGAAACTACACAGAGACAGGAAGAAAACAAATACACAAGGGTACACAAACACATAGTGGGATAACACAAAAGGAAAGGACAGGGTTTGTTTTCAATGTAACATTTGGTACTGCAGTCCAACCCAAACTTCATTCCATAGATCGTTCGTCTTATTTCAACCTTTGCTTCCACCAAAAAATTCCTATTCAAGCATGCTTTCTGTATTTTTCTCGTATAACCTCTCAGTGCATTTCTTCAAATTCATCGCAACTCATTCTCTTATAGGCTATCCCCCTCTTAAGCTAACTTAAATCTACTGAGCTCAGATGCTAAACTAAGGGACGAGGCAATGCAGCAGCACAGAATAATTAACACAAACATCAATGACAAAAAATTCAAATTGGCAAAGTAAGCAACAATATTACAACTAATATGCAATGAGCAGCAAACAAGAAAAATAAATCAGTAATAAACTGGCTTAGCAGAGTAACACAAAGTCAAATTCAGTAACACTATGCCTGTCAAACAGCAGTAACTTATACCTAAACATGACATAGCTCAAGCAGAAAAAATAGTACACTAAAGACAACAATGCAGATAAGGGAAATGTCTATTCACATCTTAATGTCTATGTAATTAAAGTGGTGCACCACAAAAACTAATTCTACAAAAAATTACCAAGTACTTGAAAAGAAAATTATATATGCAGTTATTGTTATCAGTCCCTTCTTATTGTTCTTTCCAATCCAAGAGCTCCTTTTTCGAAGAATGTGGATCATAAAATAATTATTTAATAGATCTGTTGACAGAAAGTGTTCACATTAGCAAATGCATCTAAGTTTATTTTATAAAACTAATGCTGCAACACAGCTGGAAACCAGATATTAAACAAAATGAGCAATCTCTTAACTACAAAGACAACAGATGTAAAATGTTTCTAATCATTTCATTAGGCATTTTAGTAAATATCATAAATTACGATCTCCACAGTATGCTTTCAACAAGGAAATGTCAATAGCGCGGATAATGGCCTCCCCTTTCTTTTTTTCTACCTGTGCCTCTGACGAGGCACTCACTAATGACTTGTTCTCCCGGCGTCTGACACAGCTGGGTGCCCACGATGCATTACATGCAGTTGGTCACTTAACTTTCTTACGGAAATATTTACGACAACAGTTTCCGCTACAGTGACAGTCTCCTATACAAAATTTCACGGGTCGAGAATTTGCGTTGCAAATGTGTAGAAAGAAAATCTTATGCATATAACAGTGTCCAAAAAATTTTTTGCCGGCATTGTGATACATATACGCACTTACACCCATTTCATAACTCTTACAAGTATGATTCTTGGTTTCCAACAACCTTTTCCACAAATCAGAGTGCCTAACCACTACTCCTTATTCCTTACCTTGTTACACATGTACATATTCGTCGACATTCTTCAATATTTCATCATTATAAATATGTAGCATAATCAGATTTCTCATATAGCATCAGCTTATTAATCATAAACATACCGCAACAGCATAATACACATAGTCATCATAATAATAACATCATAACACCTCAGTCAAATCTCAAAATCGTCGTAGCTTCCTCCAATAATTAAAAAAATTCTCTGCTCATGACAAAAGTGTCACCTGCCTCAAACGTACTTTAAAAATCATGATCTCATACCAAATACATCATTCAAAGCTCTCATAGCATCACAATGGTTCTGAAAAGATATGAACAGTTCAGAAAGTACAGACAAAATACAATTTCATAAGTGTGAAGTTATCCAACTGTGTAGTTGCGTGAACATCTGTCACTGACATAGTAAAAAAAAGTTTATCTCTCAGTTAAATGATCAGGTGGCTGTGTAATTCTGTGTTGGAGAAATATGGTACCGATGTGTAAAGTTGTATAAGCAAATACCATATTAGCTAGGGCTCCTTGTGCTTGCCACACACATGGTACACAAAGTAAGCGTGTACTCCCCTGAGGATGATTGTAATTATACCCTCAGGTGTTACAGATTACAGCAATGGAATGAAATGTATCATGGAAAACTTTCTTTGTAATTCAAAAATCTTTAAAAATAAATGTTTTAAGTACAAAATTAATCACTGAAATGCGTGTCCTGCAGCACTAAATGTGCATCTTGTTGTAAGATAATCTCTATGGAAGTGTCGTAGTTATTTTCCCCTGAAAGCTAAGTTCTGCAGAGGTCAATGTACTTACCTCATGATAAACAAAAGTGAAATGCTTTGCGTATAGATATCTTAGTTATTACGCTTATTGTTGTGATGATGAAAGTACTGTGCTGTAACATATTGTTGTGCTACGGAAAAGGCTGTCTCCTTGTAGCTATACCACAAAAGTTACTACTAAAACATGTTTTACTTTCCAGAATAATACAGAAAAACTGTGCAGATATAAAACAGAAACACCGCAAAAGCAACATTGTAAATTGTCACTCATTAGTAGCGTCGTGTAGCTGTCACATAAACTAACCATTGTCTCATCTGGTATCTCACAGAAAGTACCTTAAATCCAGAATGTATTTTCAAGTAAACCAAAATGTTGCATTAAAATCTCATTAGCAGTACTGGTAAATGTTCTAAGTCTGTGAGCCTTATAGTCGTTACGTAATCGTGCAACTAACAAGCAAGAATGCACACACACAGTAACATTGTGTCGTCTGTTCACAATAACAATGCATGCGTAATTTCTGTTTAAATAAGTTCTCTTGGTTCTGGACTGGATATTTAACTTCAAACATTGTTGCATGATAACAGTTTCTAAGTCTGACAAAGCCTACTAGCAATCTAAAGTGAAAAGTTATATGGCAAAGACAAAGTTAAAAAGCAGATTATCTTTCAATAAACGATTTTACACGTGAAATGTGGTGTAATCTTTTACCCTTTATAGCGCGCAGAGTTTCGACTTCAAAGCAATTATCATGTTGTATATGTCAGTAAGGAATGCTAAAAATTTTTTTCAAGGTTAGCGTGTATGGTATTTTTCCCTGAGCCAGCCGACGCAGGTGGTTGCCTGCGGTGCGAGTCATTGTCTGCTATCTCTTTGTTGGCGCACGTCGTTATTGGGATTAGGAGACCTAACTTCTACAAATTCACCGTGTCGAGAGGGCTCTGCTCTGTTTGAATCCCGCCAGTTCTGATGCAATTCAGGTCTGTCATTATGATCATATCATCTGTCATCATGTCGGTAGATTCCATTGTTTCTTTCTTGTCGGTCATGTGGTGGAGAATTTCTCCCGGAATCGTAACTGCATGGTAGACCATTACGTCTGAAGTTATTCTGTCTCCCGTGATAATAATAGTTCTGGTTGCCAAATTGTCTGTTTCTATGATTGTCTCTGTCATATTCATTACTACGGAAATGCGATCTTTCCCTGTAATTATTACTCTGCCAACGGTTGTCATATGGGTGGTGTCTGTTTTGGTCACGATTTGCGTTGTAAGAATAGCCTTGTCGTGTCCAGTTATTTCTAACATCGCGGAATTGTGACGGATGTGATCTGTAATTGTTTTGCTCCTGTTTTCGCGTTCCGCAATTGTCAGTGTCAATTTCCAGTTCTTGTAACAGTCCCTGAAAAGCTTCAATGTCGTCTTTGCAACGTTCTGCTAAAATAATATGTCTCAAATGTTCAGGCAATTTCATTAAGCAAATGCGGATGAGTTCTGAAGGGCTGTATGGGTTTGACAGGTACTGATTCTTGTGCAACATGTCTTCAAAATATTTCACAAGACTGGAAAATTCAGATTGTTCGAAATGTTTCATCATTATGATGCTATGCTTTACTCGGTCTTGTGTAGCTTGAGACCAATATGCTGAGAGGAAGGCATGATAAAATTCTCCTTCACTGTGACAATCGTGAATGACCAATCGCATTCTTACAGCTGGTTCATTCTCCAAGTAGCCACACATAAATTCTAACCTGTGCTCCAATGACCAGTTGGGAGGAAAACAATGAGAAAATTGATGAAGCCATGCTTGTGGATGAATGTCGTTGCCAGAATTCTTAAATGTTTTGAATTTACGTGTAGTAATGAACAGCTTATAGTCGAAATCATCGTGTCGGCGAGTCGCACATCGCTCATTGTTACTTCGTTTCGGCGGTTCCATCTCAAAATCCAATGCGCCTTGCCAATTTCTTTCATAATTTCCGAAGTGCCCTGTGTTATTATTTTGTGGTTGTTCCGTATTTCTATGTCCCTCTTCCCGTACTGGAACGCGAGTGTCCTCTGAAATATGTAATTCTTGTATTACCTGCGTCAATTGATCTTGTACTTCCCGGATTTCTCTTTTCTACTGTGTATTGATTTGATTTTGATTTTGTTTGAATTTTCTGATTTGTTCATACTCTTCTGTGTCAGTGAAGGCTACAGGTCTTGTGTCATTCAGCTCATCATCTACCTTTGTAGATAAGTTAGTGACCTGATCCGCAAGTTCGGCTACTTTCTCCGATAGTGAACACATTTCCTCAGTGTGTTTTTCTGAACCAAGTTTCAGAGTGTCCATTTGTGTTGAAATCGAATCTACTGTGTCCTTTAAGTTTTCCTGAGTTTTTGCAAGTTGCGTAACCGAATCGGTAGATGCAACTGAGTCAATTTTAGCCCACAAGGTCTCATGATTTTCATAAACAATGGTTTGCAGTTCATTATGGCTGTTTGGTGATTCTGTAATGCATTTTGATGCCGCGAAAAAATAGGTTGAAAACGCTCACAAATTTGTGTTTTTACGTCATTACAGACTTTTTGACATTTCGATTCAATGTTATGTAACTCAGTAGTTAAATCTTCACGTGTTTGTTCAAGCTTATGTTCCACTGAGTCTAACTTTTGAAGCTTTTGTTCCATTGTGTCTAACTGTTGCTGCGTTTGCCTCTGGTGTTGTTCCATTGTGTCTAACTTTTGAAGCTTTTGCTGTGTTTGTCTCTGATTTTGTTCCATTGTGTCTAACTTTAGAAGATTCTGTTCCATTGTGTCTAACTTTTGAAGATTTTGTCCCATTTGTTACATTAATTGTAATAACAATGCATTAGTGTCTGGAATCTGTTCCTCTACGCTTTTCGGCAGTGCATTTGCACTAGCAACATTCACATTTTGACAAGCAGAAAATGTATCTTGACTTATTTGAGAAAATGGTGAGGACGCAAAACCTGAATCTACAGTATTTGCGAAATTGTGTCCTATCATTTCGGATTCCTGAGGCGAGCTGTTGCCGAGCGATCGATCTATAATGCTTACCTGTTCACTAATTGTTTCACTGCCTACGCCATTGTTTGCCGCCCGCTCCATTTCCCTATGCACAGTTACAAATTACTATGTTGAACATTAGTTAATTCATTACATGGTGGCGCTAACACACTACTTTCGTCTTCACTGTCATTTCTCAGTTTACTTTGGAGCCTAGTATTACGTTTTTCACACGCCATTATTGTCACAATATTTCACACAACAACACAGAAAAACACAATTTGAAGAGCAAAAATAGGGGAATACATTAACATCGCACTGAAAATAATATCTAGTTAATTGCAAGCGCAGCTGCGAAATACTTGGTGCAAATCTACATGCATGCCACAACTGTTTTACTGTACAACAATGAAAGACTGCAACTACAAAGGAGATTCTCAATACAATTATGCACTAGCAATAAACAAAATCTACACTAATTACACAAACTACAAGAAAAAATCAGAAGATTCCAGTGAGGTATCCTCGGCTAACGGTCGACATAAGAAACGTCCCCTTTGAAAAATTATACATAACTGTGCTTAAACTGACACACAATATTTTTAGCGGAACGCAATCTGACTTTCAAAAATCCCTACAAAAGAATGGCCCTGACTAACATTAACCTATACCTTTCACAAATCACTTACCTCACAAAAATCTTCGTTACTCGAACTACAGCAATACGGCGAGCGCTACTACTGCCAGCTAAATAAAAGTTTCAAACTACTGAAGACACTAACTACTGATAGGGATAGCAAATGAAAGATTTTAATAGAGAACAAACAATGTATTTACTTTAATATCATCAAAAGTCATAATATATGTAATTTCAAAACTCCGCCATTTCCTTCCACACATCCACCACTGCTGGCGGCTCACCTCTAACTGCGCAACGCTACGCGCTGTTCACATCCAGCTGCCGCTGCCCAACACTACACTGGCAGACAACAATGCAAACTAGCCACATACTGCACACAGCACAGCCAGTGATTTTCATATAGAGCGCTACGTAACGTTGCCAATAAGAAAACATAAACAGCCTACTTACATAAAGAAAACATAAACAGCCTACTTACAAATTGTAATTTTCACAGGCAAATGCTATATAAGGTTACAAAAACTGCGTACAAAAACTGAAGACGTCTCTTGAAACATCGGCATCTCGAAGTGAGACATGTACTACAAGATGCAGGAGTGAATAACAGTCGAAATAGTGGAATTCACAGACAAAATAACAGAGGCCCACAAAGATTCCACTGTCATCGAATTTCGAAGATTTTTGTAGAACAGCTTTGGAGTGATAGTTTTAGAACAGAAAAATGCGAGACAAGACACGTATCATGTAATAAAAATAAATCAAATACGAAGTTTTGATGGTACTTGTGCTATCCGTAGGTGTGTGATTTGTAAATTTTTAAATCTCAGGTAATGTGATGTTCTGTAAAGGAAATGATTTTGTATTCGAAAAATGGTAATACAATTTCGCACGAAAACCTGTGTGACTGAATAGCCGTTTCAAGGATAGACGGAGCCTCAGAAATTTTTCACTAACGTTAATCAGAGTTATGAAATAACCCTGATCACACACAGTTTGTCTCCTAAACCCGTGAGTAGATTTTTGTGAGTGGAATCTGTCTGCCCCTATCTTTCTTCCTTAGAATAAGAGGAGACACATTGTGGCAACATGGGAGTATTGGGACAATACTCTACCCCACTCTCCATTGTTGCCAGATGTATCCAAGTCGTCGGTGATGACGTCATCCAAGATGCCAGCATGTAGAGTTGGCCACAGCACAAGACATCATCCAAGATGGCGGCCATGACGTCACTTGATGACACAAGTACCATTATCCAAGATGGCGGCTTTTTGTGGGCGAGAACGACGTCCCCTACCCTCCCTCAGAAAAATGGTGGGAAAATCAAATTCCAACAGGATAACACATCACATGAAGACTATCTCTACGAACCTAAGAAAATCGCAGGAAGATAGGTCACTTGGGCTACCCTGGCCAACCTAAGTTATCTGACTGCCACTTCTTTCTAGGAACTGGCTCCTAGTTTGAATTCTGGGTGCAAAGAATGGTCAATTCATGTATCTCTACTTAGTTAAGAAAATGCCGTGATAGAAAGGTTACCTCCGCTAACTTAAAGTCACCCCACTGCCACTTCCTCCTAAGGATTCATGGGAAAAGGACTCGACCAATGCTGGATGTAAGTATTTATTTTGCAAGCACCAGTATTTAAACAATTTCATGCAGCACAGCTATCCAGTGTGTTCACCACGAGGTCCAAACTCCAACTGACCTAGTACACAGTACCACCACCAAAGCGCTCTCTCATCTGTGACAAAATCCAAGATGGCATTGGAAAATGGTGACATACAGTGCCTCCACCGTGAGATCTAGACGCCAACTCACATAGTACACAGTACTGACAAAAGAGGGTGCTGTCATCCCTCCTGTGATGTAATACAAGATGGGGGTCTGGAGGGGGAAAATGGCATGAAAAAAACTCAGCCTACTCTGGGCTGCTAGAGAGAGTAAGGAAGGAGAGTATCTATTCTGGAACAATTTATTTAGGGATCGAGTATATTTATCACACTGATACAAAACACATGCTTGGGGTCACAAAACACAGTCTGCAGACATGTAAACTACTCCTAAATAATGCTCTGCAGACATGTAAACAACTCCTAACTTACCGAAATAATTTCAGTACAGAGCTGCAAAAAGCTCCTAAATAATGCAGTACAGTGATGTGTAGACATGCTCAGTACTCATAAAATGTCCAAATAGCGCATAGCACAGCCTACAGACCCACTCGTAAAATAATGCAACAGACACACTCAGACACTGCCTGCCGACCCCTGTCCATTGAAAAGGACATGCTCCCAGAAGTCGGGATGGACAGACAACCCCACGAATTGACGTGGAAATCAGCAGTCAAACCACACAAAGGCGCCCATTTGGGTCCCACATGCATGAGGTGGTGGCATACCTTTCATTCTCAACACCTGAGAAATTTCTCTCAAAATACGTGTTCACCTAGACGTCATTGATGACATGAATGGGTGTGAGCTAAGACCTATATACAAAGTGCAAACAATCCAAGGTGGGGCACACATGCTAATCCACTGCTGCCGGTGTGAACCCTCTCTCTACCTGCAGTCCGGCGAAGAGCTTAGTGCCGAGTGATGCTGCAGACTGCCAATATACATCCCAGAAACTTTAAACGTTCACACAGTTAAAAGCCTGTGCACACTTGCAAAAACATTCTTAATCCTAAGAGAATTCTCCTTGTTTGGAAATAGATCACCGTCTAAGAACAAACGGGGCCGTTTCAGAACAATTACGCAACCAGAATTCAAAGCCCTGCCATACAGAAGAGAAATAAATGTTATAAATCCCACAGCTAAAGGTCTAGAGATGCCCTGATGCCATAGTGGCAGATGAGTCATGGCTTCCCCACCAGACATGGATGGTATGCTTCAACTTGACTTTGAACACTTGCTTTCTCAGAGCTCTCTGTACGTACCTTACCTCCATGGTGTTTGAATCAATTTGTAAATGCTTCTGCGTCCTGGCACAAAGGTTGTCTTGTGAATGAGTACGCCATTATGATCGGCTCTTATCGAATTTACCTGATGAATTACTGATGCCAGCAATGTGGAAGCAACATCAGCCTTTTTCCTTCTACACATGGGACTTCTAGCGGTTATTTTACACAGACCACCACATTACATAGACAATTAAGCCCTGCAACATGCTGTACATGTCGTGAAATACGGAAAGACTCTTACTCAATTACAATGATCGCCCACTGGGGACAAGAGCTTGAATATTAGAACATGGAACCGACTGGCGACCCATCAATATATCACCGCGTATATAACGTCAAATATGGGTGACTCCTACTCAATTACATTACTCTCCTACTGAGGACAGGACCTGAATATTAGAACGTGAAACCGATCTTTGACCCAGCAATATATCACCCCATACCACGTCGATGTAGTAAACATCCAATTCGTATCCTATGTTATACATAATAGCCCCTTGTACAGCAGGAAGCCCTTGGGGAATTGAAGTCACTCTCAGAACTGTTGTGCAAAGATAGGCCCGTTTCCCCCTCGGTATAAACGCGCTATTGTTTCTGTTCCAGAACTGCCTGCTTGCTTGCGTTTCTACATCGTTTGCCATAATATTATACCATTTTCTATGTACTTCTAGATATCAAGCACATCGCCAGTGCAACATAATTCGGAAGATACAAACTGGAGATCATTTCTCTACAAACCTGAAACTAAAGCATTTATCCCGTCTCCAGGGATCTTTACATGAGAACTCGAAACTAGAGGAAACTGATATTTCCACTCTGTGGTCGAGCGGTTCTCAGCTCATCAGTCCTGTACCGTGCAGCTGCTATGTTTGCAGGCTCGAATCCTGCCTCAGGCATGGGTGTGTGTGTGATGCCCTTAGGTTAGTTAGGTTTAAGTAGCCTATGGGACTCGTCACCTCAGATATTAAGTCCCATAGTGCTTAGAGCCATTTGAACCATTTTTATTCCCACTCTCAAATACCAATGTTTGTGATTTAACAGATTCCTAATCATCCCTACAATTTACAAATTCAAATGACCTGTTTCTTATGTCTAGAGAACCTTCAAACCTGTCTTCCACATCCTAGATGTTCGTACAACAATCGATGTTCTCTCAACTAAATAAAGAGGCGCAATTGGAGATGCAGTCAACCGAATAATTTACACGGGAGGGGATAATGGCCAAGCACAAACACATGTCCATAATGAATCTCGTCAAATTTCCACACGATCAAGAAAGCTATCCAACACTTACTAAGTATTAGTTCGATATTCGGTCGTCTAGAGAACAATCTGGTTAAGACGCTCTACATTCCTACCTTCCACCAGTTCTCCCCATTATGAGGGATTCTACTGTTAATGGGAAACGTGAATATCATTCTCGCACAGGTCAGCAGCGCTGCACGCCAAGAACACACAGGTAGAATCATCACCCTAGAACACTGGTCCCATACATATTTTCTCCATGTGCATACAACTAAATGTTATGATTGAGGTCTCAGTTAAACAATATTCGACAATGGGCGAAGTATCGGAAATACACCCTGTTGATGGCTGTGGCTCTGGAAATACAAGTATCTGTACCATTTCTTATGATTTGACATACTCTTCCCTTTGCTATCACAGTACTCGACCTCAAATCCATACCTTCCTTACAACTGGACATAGTCATTCCCTTTTGAACATTTCAGAACACAAACACATGCATTACAAGCCTGATGCTCATGGCGAACCTATCACGCATCCCTTATTACAACTAAGTATAATACTTCACCAATAAATGATTCCACAAGATGCAAAATAAAACTGACCCAAAATCAACGATGGGTTGGCATGTCTCATAAGGTTTTCTTGTGAGTGTAACCACTATGTCTTAGAAACAGAGACATAATCGTCGAGATGTTAAAAAAAAAGAACCAATCGCAGCAACTACTGTATGTTGCTGTCACATGCGGTCTTGGTTCTACAGATGAACACAAGTATCCATGTTAAAAGCTATACTGGCTTCATAAATCGAGGTACAAAATTACCTCTCAATGGCGTGGATTTTTCTGGACAAATGCCGAGATGGTGATAGTAGGAATGTGTATTATCAGACCAACACGTAGCCAATGATGCAACCTCATGAAAAAATTACCGCATTTTGAAAGTGATTCGGCTAAGGAACGTGGTATGTAACCGCTATTTGCGACTCCCTCACACCACCAGAGCTAGATAATTCTACAGTATTGCAACGCATTCTGTCTCAATACAATGTCAGAGGCTCGGTGATATTTCTATTGGGCTACAACCAACGGCTGGTTAGGAAGGATCACAAACAGTAGTAGATGGTGTGATGATTGAGGTCATAATAAATGTACACAAGCTTTTCAGATCTCTAATGCCACGCTGTCCCCTAGAAATGCTGTCTGGGATTTGGAATCAAGTCTTTCCATTCAAGCACATACCTGCAATGTGTCCTTTAATGATTACAACCAGTACTCAATCATATTTCTGGCACTCTCATATCTCCAAACGATCCACTTTTCTTGGATCTATGTGCTACAGTAAAATTATCACATCAGTTTAGTTATCCCGTATGCATCCTGCAAATGACTCCTCAGACTATACGCTACCACCCCTGCATCTCTGTGCTTGTGATCATTCCAGTGTAAGTCAGAGCTGAGTAGGGGTCAGAAGAAACTATATCTACCACATCCTGCAATCCGTGGAGTAACAGGCGATGCTGAGTTACTGCGGCAGAAATGTGTTTTGACAATTCGACGGAAATGAAGCCTGCTCCTGCAACATGAAGTAGTATAAAAGGTGGTAGGGGAACTGGGGGAAGGACGTAGATTTTGCTACTGCATTGTGGTGCTTCTCCAAACCACATACAAATACTACAGTGAGAGGTGGCATGAGCCCCCTCTCATATTTCTATCTTACGATTCTCCTCTCTAATTGCATGCGGTGGAAAGTTGCTATTCCTTCACACGCGGACTTCCCATGCAGCGTCTCTTGTCACCCGGGTGGTCCAGTGACAGGCGGGCACTGCTGAGTTTGAAAGGGTAAGCCGACGGGTGTGAGAGAGTCGAGTGAATGCTTTACAGACGCCGACATTGTCAAGAGGCACGCCCGCAGGGGCCTGAAGTAGCGGCTGGGCTAGAGGTTCCGTTACTTCGCAGAAACTCAGCGAAAACACTTTCTGGCGGGCTACCAGTGAGGCGTGGGAATGACTTGTGTACCCAGGCAGTTGTGGCGGGAAAATTCCCGCGCTTTCTGCAAAATAGTAACTGTGATTGGCTTGCTCAGGGCATAGCTCCGTGACGTAGCAAAATCAGCGCAGAAATTAGCGCCAAGAATCTCCATTGGTGGAATGGTAGTGCTCCGGCAATAGAGTGGAATTTCCCGCCGGTTTTCGAGTTGCTGATTGGAACATTTAACCACGGCCACTGTCGTGGGGGCGGGAATGTTGTGTGTTCGGCCTGTACGGGTGCTCTAAGTAGTCGGCTCTCACCTTTCGGTCGAGGACGTCGAAGCAACCAGCCATCGCCTCTGGTACGCCAGATCATGTTCTGGCAGTTAAGAAGACAGTTTGGTAATGTATGTCCTCAGCACCGGCAGATAGGGATTTTCCTAGGTGATAATCAGAGCTCAGCAGAGCGCGCCTGTTCGTCTTTTTCTAACTATGTTCTGTCTTGAGTAGCAGCAATTAATGTTGGGTTAGCTGTGTGTCTCTCTTAAGATTTGAGTGGCAAGGAATTGGCTCCACATACCACTTTGTCTTAAACCTCACAATCTAGTTTTGGGACAACTTCACCTTCATAGCGTTTGTTTGAGTATCCAATTTGAGCCAATTTGATGTATTATAAATGTTTCATGTGTTTTTGTTTATTATTTTGTGTTTAGTCTTAATAAATCATATTGTTATTCTGGACAGAACTTTCATTCTGTTAATCGGTAGAGCAACCCCATCATTCCTCACTATGTTAATGAGACCATCGTTTATTTAACTTATTTATCAAATTAAATTATTGCAGGTGCCAAACTCTCTTCTACTCCACTGGCAGGGTTGATTAGAATCAGTTCGCGTATTTTTTTTAATCCTTGTGCAACAGCAAAAGTTGGAGTTAGAATAGGGGGGCTTAGAGCATCATTTACATATGTAGATTCTAGAAGAATTGAGTGTTAAATACACTGCTAGCCCCGGCACCTCGCAACAGTTCCATGTCCATTCTCATCTATCCCCCCAACAAGCTATCTTCGTTATTCTGTACCATCCATCAGAGAAAAATTACGACCTATAAAAGCTCAACTAACTTCATGCGATAGATGAAGATTTTTACCACATCTTCCCCCTCCCATATATCGAAAACAAATACCGCATGCATGCAGGCATCGAGCACATGTGACAATCCTATTAAATATACAGGCTTTGATCAACTGCACAGGCCAGTTTAAAGTTCCATCACCTGTACTGTAGGACTGTAGTAGGATGACCGTATCCCACAGACCACACTGTAAGCAGCAAGAGACGCTCCCTGTGACCCTGTCTCGTTGTTTGAAACATAATTTTTTTCTGTTATAACACGCTTTGTACACTGCCAAACATTTTATTTTACTACCGTGACTTCGAGGTCAGGTTATAAACTGTCATTAAGATGTTCTGATCCACTGCCTCTTGCAGACAGCAAGGACATCTCCCCAGAGTACCATTATCCAAGACGTCAGCTGATAATATGATTGACATCATTCAAGATGAGTGCCGTGACGACAGCTGATGATGCAAATACCGCTACGCAAGGTGGCTGGAAAGTGCCACATACCCACATCCAAGCCCCTGATGGTGGGAAGTATGAATTTTGGAGGAAAGATAGGTCAATTGGGCTACCTCTAGACATCGCACTGTGTAAACCATATTATTACCGCAGTCACTATAACAATGGACGATTTTAAATAAAAGACAGATACAACATAAGGAAATTGGAAGAGTTTTGCTGCGTTTTGGAGAGTTTCCAAACTGATGTCCGAAAGTGATTGACAACCTCTACATTTAAACACATCTCCCACAGTGACAGAATAAATTATGGCTCTGCATTCCCTTTCGACTAATTCAACATATTGCACTCATGTATGTGATCATTGTTTTGCTGCTAGCAACCCCCAGAAGGTGTCACCCATCCATAAACTCATTCCCCAACTCAAACAAGTGCTGTCAGTCAATCATTATGTGGTAATCAACTGCACACCAATGCACGGATGGGATGGAAAAGACTCCACCAATGTACTGTAATAGTAAGCATTACAGTTGATACCACATACAGTATTAGCAATTTTACAGTAACTTCTACAGCGGAAGATGATGTGACAGCATGTTTCCCCAATTTCAGTATCATAGCTAAACCACCCCTTCTCTACTTTGCGAGTACCATTGCGAATGTAGATAGAAGACTGTTCAGTACATCAATTCTGCGTTAATTCTCGAACACATAAATCATTAGAGCTTACCAGACAGTGCTCTAGAAATTTCTAAAACTCCGAGCACAGTGCTTAATTTATGACCTAGCTCCCTGTGTATGAGCATCACAGAGCATTCTCGCTGTCTTAGGGTAAAATTAGAGAGTGAAAGACCCTCATAACACTGTTATTGACCAATCCACACTGCAGCACCGTTACCGAATTAATCTGCAACCGAGCAGAAGAAGATAGTTTCACTCCACATCTCGTGAATAAATGGAGCTTTCCGAGTCCTCACCCATCCTAATGCCAAAGATTTCTCGAGATGTGCCCAAGTAGAGGCACTTAGCACTCCTTATCGATGTATAGTAACAGATTTCAAAGTGTCGTGATTTAATAGCAGACGGTTAAGAACAACAAGAAACAAATGATTTTTATGGTCGATGGAGCTCCAGACGGATGGAGTTCGACTCATTTTTACATAACTCAACCAAGCTATCAACTCTAAAGTATGTTTCTAGAGTCTAGGATCGGTACCCGGACGGTACTGGTAAGAGAGAACACAAACACATGCACTCCTAAGACTAGAACGTTCTGCACTTAAAACGGTTTATAATGTTAGATCGCTAGCGTTTCCAACATATCTGTCGTATAGAATATAGTGCTGTTAATAGTCCAATGTAAGAAATACATTTCAAGCACAGGACATACAGCCTTCTTCCCGGTTTCTCTGCAATAAACTATGTAATCGAACCGTAAAACGAATAAACTACATCCTTAAAACATTCGCTCTGTGTGACACAAGTACAATATAGCTTTCCAGAGATGTATAGCGCCCACTGTCCACATCCGACCACAGTCCGGAAATTTTACTATGCCTGCATCAGCACTATATAAAATGATCGTTAGTAACGGCGAATACCTCTTACTCGAAAACAGATAGACGCATAGTAGCAGCGTCCGACATGTGAAAATTACGTCATTCCGTCACTAACTCTGTAAACAGCACACCTGTCAGGCAAATATGTACACGGGATCACAGTGCCTCACAAGCACCTATCGACAACTTAGTTATGACGCTGAAGTCTCAATTTTACACCCAAGATGTGACAGGTGGGATGGAGTACATTGCATAAAGCAAAGGTCGTATAAAATGTATCATCAGTCAACCATCAAATCATACCTCGCTACAGCTCCATCTCAATCGATCACCCCGTGCACTCTCTGTTATCCTTTAATGCAGATGCAAGTAAATTTAGAGGCGGATGGTTCTCGGTCTTCCTGAAAAGCGTCAAATACAGTAGTCAACTCGAGTGTATCACTGGTACCTCAATAGACATACAGTATAATGCTGTCAAAGTACAGAAATATTGATTGAGTCCCTGATTCCCTTTGTTACGATGTCGACGTTTTCTCGGATTCCTCTTGTTGCTGCTTACTTGCTCCCATGTACAAATTGTTCGGCGCGAACCAGAAGATACACCAGTACTTCCTCAATTTTCCCGCATTCCGATGTATATTGGATTAATTTATACCTATTCCCTCGTCATTTTTCGCAATTCCTTCGATTTTATGCACGTCCATCCATGCGATCATGACATAACCTCTCGTTCTGTATTCTAAATTTCTTGTAAATGTAGCACAGCCGCCAACACCTACCCCACATCCACTGATCAGGAGATGTAATATAACACTGTACTCGATTGTACCCAGTCACCTCCACATTTGGAGAGCGTTTGCTTGGCTTTCTGTATGTCTGTGTACATGCATGCCTCGCAGAAGAATTCTACCTGTGTGCTTGGCGTGCAGTTCTGGTGACCTATGTGGGGATGATTCACCTTTCAAATTAACAGTAGAAGCGCTCGGAATGGGAAGACCTGTTGGAGTGCAGATACGTAGACGTCTTAACCGGATTCTCCTCTAGATGACCGAATAGCGAACTAATACTAAGTATGTGTTGGATAGCTTTCTTGATCGCGCGGAAATTTGACAAGATTCAATATGGACATGTGTTTGCGGTGGGCCATTATCTCTTCCCATGTAAATTGTTCAGTTGACTGCTTCTTCACATTTCGCATCTTTATTTAGTTGAGAGAACATCGATTATTGTCCATGCACCTCGGGTGTGGAAGACAGGTTTTCCAATTCTCTAGACATCAGGAACAGGTTATTTGACTTTGAAAATTGTAGGGATTAATAGGAATCTGTTATATCACCAACATCGGTATTCGTGAGTGGAAATACGAGTTTCCTCTATTTGTTTCGAGTTCTCATGTAAAGGTCCCCGCAGACGGGATAAGCGCTAAGGATTCAGGTTCATAGAGAAATAATTTCCAATATGTATCTTCGGAATTATGTTGCACGAGCAATAGGTTGGCTAATGTTGTGTGCTTGATATCTAGAAGTGCATCGAAAATGGTATAATATTATGGCAAACGATGTGTAAATACTTGTGTTTATGTAATCCCAGAGTCTAGAGATGGGTGTAGAGAGGCAAACAAGCAGGCAGGTCAAGACCAGAAATTGGAGTGCATTTGTACGGAGGGGAAACAGGTCAGTCTTTGCACATCAGTTCTGAGAGTGACTTCGATTCAGCAAGGGCTTTCTGATGTAGAAGGGGTGATTTTGTATGGCACAGGATACGAATTGTATGTTTACTTCATCCACACGGTATGCGGTGATATATTGCTGATTCGGAGATCGGTTTCACGTTCTAATATTCAAGCACTTGTCCCCAGTGGGCGATCATTGTAAGTGAGTAACAGTCTTTCTGTATTTGACGACATGTAGAGCATGTTGCAGGGTTTAATTGTCGATGTAATAGGGTGGTCTGTGTAAAATAACATCTGGGAACCTCGTCTGAAGAAGGAACAAAGGCTGACAGTGCTTCCACACCGCTGGCATCAGTAATTTGGGGGGAGGGGGTAAATTCGATAAGAGCCGATCATAATGCTAGATTCATTCACAAGACAGACTTTGTCCCGGGACGTAGGAGTGTCTACAAACTGATTCAAACAATATGCAGGCAAGGTATGTATGGAGAGTTCTGAGAAAGCAAGTGTTCAAAGGCAAGTTGAACCATACCATCCACCTCTGGTGGGGATGCCATCACTCATCTTTCATTATTGCATTAGGACATCTCCAGACCTTTAGCTGTAGGATACCAAAAATTCATGACTTTTTTTTTCTTCTGTAAGGAAGTGCTTCGAATTCTGTTTGCGTAGTTGTTCTGAATCGCCCCTGTCTGTGCTCAGACAGTGATCTATTTCCAAATAAGGAGGATGCTGTTATGATTAAGGGTGTTTTCACAAGCTTGCAGAGTCTTTTATCTCTGTGAAAGTTTAACGTTTGTGAGATGTATATTTGCAGCAGAACGAGCATTCAACCACGAGTCCTCAGCCACGCTGGGTATGCAGGCTTGACACATCATGGATGGTGCATTAGAAAACGCTAGGGAGAAAGCAACTTGTTCTGTTCAGGGCACAGATTTCTGCAGTGTCGCTTGGCAGTATGCTCTTCACCGGACCGCAGGTAGAGGGAGGGTTCACGACAGCAGCTCTGAACATGCATGTGTGGCCTACCTTGGAGCGTCTGCGCTTTGTATATAGGTCTTCGCTCCCGTCCGGTCGCGACAACAATGATGCCTAGGTGAACACGATTTAAAGATAAATTTCTCAGGTGTTGAATATGAAAGGGCGGCCGCCACCTCATGGATGCGGGACCCAAACAGGCACCTGTGGGTGGTTTTACAGCTGATGGCTGCGTCAATTCGGGGGGCTGTCAATGTGTCCCGACTTCTGAGAGCATGTGCGGTCCAATGGACAGGGGGCGGCAGGCAGAGTATGCGCATGTCTGTTGCATTATTTTGCAAGCAGGTCTGTAGGCTGTGCTATGCGCTGCTTGTACAGTTTACAGGTACTGAGGGTGTCTACACATCACTAGACTGCATTATTTAGGAGCAGTTTCCAGGACTTTACTGAAATTAGTTTGGTAAGTTAGGAGTTGTTTGCATGTCTGCAGAGCATTGTTTAGGTGTAGTTTACAGGTCTGCAGACTGTGTATTGTGACCCCAAGCATGTGTTTTGTATCAGTGTGATAAATGTACTCCATCCCTAAATAAATTGTTCTGGAATAAGTAAAGTAAACTCCTTCCATGCTCTCTCCAGCAGCCCAGTGCAGTCTGAGTCCTTTTCCTGCCATCATGGAACAGACAACAGTATCCTCTGGTGGCAGTACTGTGTACTAGTTCAGTTGGAGTCTAGACGATGTGGTGAACACACTGTATGTCGCCATTTTTCTCCGCTATCTTTGATTACATCTCAGAAGAGAGTGCCCTCTGCTTGTGGTACTGTGTACTATGTCAGTTGGAATCTAGACCTCGTGGTGAACACACTGGATGGCTGTGCTGTATGAAATTGTTTAAATAAAGACTGGTGCTTGCAAAATAAACACTTATGTCCAGCACTGGTCGAGTCCTTTTCTCACGAAGCCTTAAGAGGAGGTGGCAGTTGGGTGACCTAGGTTAGTGGAGGTAACATTTTTTCTTGCTATTTTCTTAGCTTAGTAGAGATACATGAACTGACCTTTTTTACACCCAAAATTCAAACTAGGTGCCAGTTCCTAGGAAGAAGTGGCGATTGGATGACTTAGGGTAGTGGGGGTAACCCAAGTGACCTATCTTCCCTTGATTTTCTTAGGTTAGTAGAGATAAACTTTGTGAGATGCATTGTCCTGTTGTAATTTGAACTTCCCACCATTTTTCTATGTTAGAGGAGGGGGCATGGCACTTTCCCACCAAAAGCCGCCATCTTGGATAATGGTACTTGTGTCAACAGCTGCCATCATGGCCACCATCTTGGATGATGTTATGTGCTGTTGCCAAGTCTACACGCCGCCATCTTTGATGATGTTATCACCACCATCTTGGAGACATATGGCAACAATGCAGAGTGGAGTACAATCTGCCTTGTCCCAATACTCATAGGCATTAATTGGATCACAGGTTTTCGACACTTGAAGTAAGTTAACACACAAGTTAACTGACCCATCAATGAATTACTTAAGGCTTTCGAATCAGCTTCCATTGCTGATGTTTGGCATTACTCTAAATAAATGACTTACTTACTTCAATTAATAACAAGTGGAACAAAACTATTAATCCAAAGAGCAAAAAATAGGTAGAAACACATAGTTCATCTGAAAAGCACCACAGAAATAAACGCTCAGATTCAGTAGTGTAAGTTGCTTAATCAGACTATCCAGAGGAAGTGAACCATGCATTCAAAAAATTTATTACATAAAACATTCACAAAACTAACGGAAGACTGGAAACTCATGAAAATATATAATTGCAACACTGCATTCGAAAAGTCAGTCTGGCTTGGTTTACACAACAGTTTACAACAATATGGACAAGAATTAATAACCCACACATAAAATAAAACAAATATCAAACATAAAATACTTCAATAAACCACTAAATTAATACCAAACACCCTTAAAAAGTAATCCACCAAGTTCGGGACTATACCTGACTTTTTACCAACAAATGAGCAAATGATTAACATCACTTAAATGTGATCAAACATATAATTGGCCAAACGTACTAAGCTTATCACGAACTTAAGAAAAGTAACTATAAAACAAACGAAACTTTGAACCAAACTGGCGAGTACAGTAATTAGAATTGATAGCTCTGGTACAATTTTATATTGGTACACTATTAGCCTCTCAGTTCTCAAACTAATTACAAGTACAATTTGAAATAAATGGCACATGATCTGCTTTAAATTAACAAAATAATCAATAAGTAAAATAAATAAATTAATGAAAGAAATAAAACTGCACGCTGCTTGGCACTGATTCTTTACGATTTGAAAAGGAACAATATTTTTTTTTTCAAAATCAGTAACGCTGCACGAGCAGCACAACAAGGTACCATAACATTATATGGAAGCAAGTTACTAATAGTTCGTTGCAATTAATGGGTGGCACTGACGACGTCAAGGGAGATGACCATTTTCAATCAGTTACCTCACGGCAAAGGCAAGAAATCGTTCACATGTAAACTGGTCGATGCTCATCGTTGCCAATATGCGGTGCTGTAGACTCCACAAACAGGTTCCATGAGCCAATTATCCATTCACTACGAGAGCTCGACAACCGTGAAGACAGGATTTAGCAGACGCCTCCATTATGCAAATTCAATCCACCAAACTCCTTTTATCTTGGACTGTAAACGCCGTGCTTCAGTGGAGACGCCAAACCACAATAGGCATGGTCTGACTTTCTCAATTCAAAACGGAAGCATTCAAACTAGCTAACAATTCAGCCAAGTTAAAAGGCAGATCCCGTCGACAGACTATCACCAAGCTGATCAGCGTACCAACTTCAACTATCGATGGCACAACTCACCCGCCAGCAGACCGTCTCAGTAATCACTTTGTACTTCTGCCAGTATGTGCGGTTACTATGAGGTACTTACACAAGAGTATCAACAAAGTGGCCTAAAATAATAATAAAGTCTTTAAACTATACGTAAACTAAATATTTTGTGCAGTCTGAGATGCTGAAATAAAGGACAACTGAAGTCGATCGTTGAAAAAATCCGTAAAAGATTCATGTCCAATTTGTGTAGCAAATGTGAACTAGCTGTTTCAAAAGATAAAAAGTGCTGCTCATTTGGAACCGACTACACTTAAAAACATCTTGAGTCAAATATTTTATTTATGAAAAATCTGAGGCATTCTCGGAATTAAGACAGGTAACTGAAGATAAAGAGCACTTAGCAAAAAGCTGTTACTTTTGTTGTCAGGTTGTTTACCACGTGGTCGACCATCAGAGTTAGTGGTATGTTCCCGGAAACAATACATTTTGTTTATGCTGCCACTATTTAAATATGAAAACAAAAAGTAAAGACGAATATGATGAAGAATATAGTAGATACAGAAGTGAAAGATTCTTCTATCCAAGGAACAAGATAGCAAAGATGGGTGATGTGAGGATAATATTGTAAGTATATTGATATGGCCAAAGAATGATTTCCTCAACAAAAGAGCTGTAATGATCTCAAATATTGACAGCGAAATGAAAAACAAGATCCAGAAAATGAGCACCTGGAGATCATCATTCTGTGGATGTATAAGATGGACCATCGGAACTCTGGAGAACAAGAAACCTCCTAAATATGTTGCTATCGAAGAATATTAAAAAGCACGTGGAAATAGAAAGTTCGAAATGAAGAATCACTTAAACTGAACTTGGCCTCCTTCTAACAGCCGTGTACCGCTAGTCTCTAGAGGAACGGAAGGTTCCAAATGATTGGAAAAGAGCACAGGTAGTTCCAGTCTTCAAGAAGGATCGTCGAGCAGACGCGAAAAACTATAGACCCATATATCTGACGTCGATCTGTTGCAGAATTTTAGAACATGTTTTTTTGCTCGCGTATCATGTCGTTTCTGGAAACACAGAATCTACTCTGTAGGAATCAACATGGATTCCGGAAACAGTTATCGTGTGAGACCCAACTCGCTTTATTTGTTCATGAGACCCAGAAAATATTAGATACAGGCTCCCAGGTAGATGCCATTTTCCTTGAATTCCGGAAGGCGTGCGATACAGATCCGCACTGTCGCCTGATAAAAAAAGTAAGAGCCTACGGAATATCAGACCAGCTGTGTGGTTGGATTGAACAGTTTTTAGCAAACAGAACGCAGCATGTTGTTCTCAATGGAGAGACGTCTACAGAAGTTAAAGTAACCTCTGGCGTGCCACAGGGCAGTGTTATGGGACCATTGCTTTTCACAATATATGTAAATGACCTAGTAGATAGTGTCACAAGTTCCATGCGGCTTTTCGCGGATGATGCTGTAGTATACAGAGAAGTTGCAGCATTAGAAAATTGCAGCGAAATGCAGGAAGATCTGCAGCGGATAGGCACTTGGTGCAGGGAGTGGCAACTGACCCTTAACATAGACAAATGTAATGTATTGCGAATACATAGAAAGAAGGATCCTTTATTGTATGATTATATGATAGCGGAACAAACAATGGTAGCAGTTATTTCTGTAAAATATCTGGGAGTATGCGTGCGGAACGATTTGAAGTGGAATGGTCATATAAAATTAATTGTTGGTAAGGTGGGTGCCAGGTTGAGATTCATTGGAAGAGTCCTCAGAAAATGTAGTCCATCAACAAAAGAGGTGGCTTACAAAACACTCGTTCGACCTATACTTGAGTATTGCTCATCAGTGTGGGATCAGTACCAGGTCGGGTTGACAGAGTAGATAGAGAAGATCCAAAGAAGAGCGGCGCGTTTCGTCACAGGGTTATTTGGTAAGCGTGATAGCGTTACGGAGATGTTTAGCAAACACAAGTGGCAGACCTTGCAAGAGAGGCGCTCAGCATCGCGGTGTAGCTTGCTGTCCAGGTTTCGAGAGGGTGCTTTTCTGGATGAGGTATCGAATGCATTGCTTTCCCCTACTTATACCTACCGAGGATATCACGAATGTAAAATTAGAGAGATTCGAGCGCCCACGGAGGCTTTCTGGCAGTCGTTCTTCCCGCGAACCATACGCGACTGGAGCAGGATAGGAAGGTAATGACAGTGGCACGTAAAATGCCCTCCGACACACCGTTGGGTGGCTTGCGGAGTGTAAATGTAGATGTAGATGTAGAAAAGTAATGGGCGAGAAACGAAGTCTATAGAAGAATCTCACCAGAAGTAGGAGCAGATCAATGGGGCATCTGCTACAACACCGACGTATTTTCTTTTATCAAAGAATCTAATAAAGAGCAAACATATTCTTTTTAGAACTTGAAGAAAGGACATATTAGTAGTGATCTGCGCCCACGTACTACTTGCAGCTAGTAATTGTAATGGAGGGCAAAAGTATTAGGACAGACAAGGGCTAGAATACGCTTAACGGATTTCAAAGTTTATTGGAGGCAGCAGTCACGTTGAGGTGAAAAGATCTCCACGAGGTAGGAAGAGGTGAATCACTGCACCAAATCTGGAAATTAACTGATGATTTAAGCAAAGGCAAAATTATAACATAAATTGGTCTTTCTTTACGAGCGTCAGACGTAATGTGCCTTCACGAATCAGAAAAACATCACAGGCGGACGAGAACAATAATTAACGCTTTGGCATCCAGTATTTATATCAATGGTGATACTGCTTATATCAGCATTACGCTGTGGTCTGTGGGATGTTTCTGCGCCTAACATTTCGTCCTCTACATTCTCAGGGACTATAAAGACGTAGGTAGTTATTTTTCATACGTAAAAGCGCACAGACCACGGCACATCGTCAGTCCGAAAACAACAGCAAAGTGTTGTACACTCTGGAACCAGAGTACAGAATTAGAACAGTCGTGTGAATAAAACGCAACACATTTGGGAATGATTAAGCTTTAACTCTCCATTAATACCATTACTAACTTATTAATGGAATGTAAACGAAACAGCTCAGTCTGGGACAAAGTTTCAGTTAGCAAATGAACTGAAAGACAAATTTTATGGAACACAGTAAATTAAAAAAGGAAAATGCTAAAACGACGTCTATTGAAATAGAATTAAGTTACCGCATATGCTTCTGTTCTGTGCTACCAATTCGTGGTTGGGAAGAACAAATTTTCCGGAGAATAATCACAATCCTTTTTTTTCTTTTTTCCTTCTCTTTCCGATGCTACGTCGCAGCAAAGTTTGCCTTTCCTGATTCTGTGAACGGTGCTGAAGGTTATGGGCTGCGGAAAGGATGGAGGAAAGGAATAGGAGGGGGGGGGAGCGGTGGGACACGACGTTAGGAGCGAGAAGGGGAGAGGAGAGCAGAGAGCAAGGATGGCAGCAGGCGGCTGGCGCCCTCTGACTGTCGCCAGCCAGCCACGCCGCTGATGGCCCGCGCTAATTGACTTCCCAGAAATCCCAACTTAGATTGAGGGCGTCAAGTTGGCAAGTTTCCGGCCTGGAATAGCAAACAGCCGCAGGCGGAGGTCCCGCCGCGCTCGAGGGGTGCGGAGAGCAGAGGAGCGGCCCAAGCACAGCGCCGTGCGGGGCGACACATGTAGGCGGCTCCCCCTGCCACGGCGGCGCGGCAACCCGCATGCCGCGCTCTGCTCCTATCGATTGCGACGCCAGTAATGAAGGACTTGCGCAGCGGGCCCGCCTCACTACGGCGACGCCACGAGACTCTATACGCCGCGCTTTTTAATTAAAAGCGTCAACGGTCCGTGAACCGCCCGCGGCGACTCATTCAAAGAATTCATCTGCGTGGCGAGCGCGAGAATCTTTAAGGCCGCGCTGTCTATGCGATTCTCGGAAAGTCTACGCCGGAGGTAGGATCACGGTTTCCTGGTGCGTCATCTGCAACGAGGCATTTCCAAGTTCTGACATCCTCAACGCGAATATTGCGAAACCATGGCTGCTTCCACAAAAAGAAAAAAACGCGTAGAAATTTTTGTCTACTCTTCTGAATCGCAATTTTATATATCTGCTATGTCGGAAAAAGAGCGTACCCGTCTCAACAACGAATGAAACAGTTCAGCGTGTATTGAATATGTGGCTGTCTGCATGACAGTCAAGTATGGGATGGGCAAAACTAGTTACAGCAGCACATTTCATCTACACCAGATCGTGCGTGACTGACCCGAGGGGCAACAAATGCATACCAATAGCTGACAAAAGTCATGGAATAGCGATATGTGAATATACAGACAGCGGTATTATTGCGTACGCAAGATATGAAAGAGCAGTGCATTGGCGAAGATGTCATTTTTACATACGTTTCTGACGTGATCGTCGCCACACGATGGAGTTTCAAATGGTTCAAACGGCTCTGAGGACTATGGGGCTTAACATCTGAGGTCATCAGTCCCCTAGAACTTAGAACTACTTAAACCTAAGGACATCACACACATCCTGCCCGAGGCAGGACTTGAACCTGCGACCGTAGCGGTAGCGCGGTTCCAGACTGAAGCGCCTAGAACCGCTCGGCCACTCTGGCCGGCCTCACGATGGGGTTTAACCGACATTGAACGGGGAATGGTAGTTGCAGATAGGCGTATTGGACGTTCCTCTTCCGTAATCGTTAGAGAATTCAGTATTGCGAGATTCACAATGTCAAGAGTCCGCCGAGAAAACCAAATTTCAGGCTTTATCTCCCACCACGGACTTCACGACCGAAAACAGCGGCGGGCGCGTAGAGTTCTCGATGCAAACAGATAAGCAACACTCTGTGAGGTAATCCCAGACATGAATGTGGGATGTAAGGCGAAAGTAGCCGTTGGGACAGTGTAGCAAAAGTTGGTGTTAATGGTACTACGGCAGGAGACGACCGGCGCAATTACCTTTGCTAACAGAACGACATCACGATATCGGTTGGACGCTATACAATGCGTTATATTAGTCCCGATTTCAGTTGGTAAGAGCTGATATCAGGATTCGAGTGTGGTGCAGACCCCACGAAGCCATTGACCCAAGTTGTCAAGACACTGTCCAAGCTGGTTGTGCCTCCATAATGGTATGGCCTGTAATCATCTTGTGGTGCAGTTCTTCTTGTGTCTGTGCTTTCTACGAAAATGGGATGAGAAGTTCCGCCTTATGCAAGACACCTTCTTCTTGTTTTGTATCACCCATACATGTTTCAGCACTTTTGTGCCATCGTCAGTGGGTTCAATTTTTATTTTTACCTGTAAAATTGTTGTTACATATTAACATTTGTGTTGTTTTCAACATTATGTAAAAGTTCCATTTATAGCTTAATTGGCGAAAAGTG
Organism: Schistocerca cancellata; assembly: GCF_023864275.1. Taxonomy (NCBI): domain Eukaryota; kingdom Metazoa; phylum Arthropoda; class Insecta; order Orthoptera; family Acrididae; genus Schistocerca; species Schistocerca cancellata. Next base: position 465,972,295 of record NC_064631.1, on the reverse strand, counting down.
GATGTAAGAATTAGTTAACATATCTTACATAATGTTATTGTCCAATTATTTTGGTAGCTATTCTACTACACAATATACAACTTGTCATCTGCAAACAGCAAAACGTAATTTATTTTTCTGTTTGTTATTCATTTACGAGGGGAAATGAGTCTGTGTCAAGTTTTTTGCGTGTAACGTGCAGTTTTGAAGTTGTGGTGCGTTCTCCTGTGTTGTTGGCGAAATAAATAGGCTTTCTTCTTAACCTATGGTCGCTTGGCACTGCACTTTTTTCGATTTCTCAAAACATAGGCGGAGTTTTTGCTGCCATTACGTGTTGTTGTGGCTGTGTGGTGTTCATTTGTTTCGTAGCGTGTTTTGATGGGTGAGGCGCGCGAGTTTGAATTGCATTTGGCGTCAGTGGTGTATGGTTTGTGTGGGTTTGCGTGTGTGTGTTGAGTACTGGGGCAGAGAGAGAGAGAGAGAGAGAGAAAGACAGACAGACAGACAGACAGAGATAGATAGAGAGAGAGAGAGAGAGAGAGAGAGAGAGAGAGAGAGAGAGGGAGGGAGAGGTAGAAAGATTTTTATTTTTATTTTTGTTTTTATTTTTATTTATTTATTTGTTTTATGGCCTGTGTTTGCACGAAATGGACTGAGTCTTGTAGTGCAACCGAACCGACCATTGACTGGAAATGGTTGTGTTCGAGTCGGCCGGTGTGGCCGAGCGGTTCAAGGCACTTCACTCTAGAACCGCGTGACCGCTACGCTCGCAGGTTCGAATCCTGCCTCGGGCATGGATATGTATGATGTCCTTAGTTTAGTTAGGTTTAAGTAGTTCTACGTTCTAGGGGACTGGTGACCTCAGATGTTAAGTCCTATAGTGCTCAGAGCCATTCGAACCATTTTTGGTTATGATCGGCTATTTAGAGACCATTTGCAGCCATTCATGGACCTCATGTTCCCAAACAATGGAGGACGACAATGTGAGAAGTCGCTGGGTTGGTTTGAGGAACGTTCTGAACAATTTGAGTGAATGATTTGGTCACCCATATCGCCCGACATGAAACCCTTCAAACATTTATGGGACATAATCGAGACATCAGTTCGCGCACAAAATCCTGCACCGGTAAATCTTCCACTATTATGGACGAATATAGAGGCAACGTGGCTGAGTATTTGTGCAGGGCACTTCCTCCGACTTGCTGAGTCCATGCCACGTCGAGCTGCCGCACTACGCTGGGTGAAAGGAGGCCAGACACGATGCTGGGATGTATCCCATGACTTTTGTCATATCAGTGTATGCGTACTGAGCAATATGCGAGCCAATGTATGTATCTCGATTCGAGGTAAATATCACCGCCAATTTCAGTCTCCATTGGTGAATATTTTACCAGTAGATAGGCAATCCACAGGGCAGCTGATCTCTCACCATTTCAACCTGCGACAATATCTGGTGAGCAACCACACTAACTTCCCCCTCATTATATGGGTTATCACACACCACAGTACGTAAAGGTACAGGGACTGCACAAAAATATGGAAACTCAGAGGGAAATGCACTGTTGAAAATCAATGTAGATGCAAACCAAGCCAGCAGGTGGTGCTATTATATTTGACCACCAGTAGCACCTGAGCAATGTCCTTAATAAGTCACAAGCGTCAGTCGTGGTCAGAGAAGAGTTCTGTGTGGTTGTCAGTGATTTATGTCGGAGGTAAGTGAATTCGAATGGCATAAATTGTTGGTGCTCGTATGGGGTGCTTCTATAATCAGGGTATCCGAAGTGTTTGGTGTCTCAAGAGACATCACATCGACTATTTATATCGCTATAAGGGAAAGCTGGGAAAACATCATGCGGTGAATCAAAACGCAGACGAAATTGTGTGTTGAGTGATCGTGACAGACGCGCATTGAAGATTACTATAACGAAAAATAACAACTGCAGAGCTGAATGTGGGAATACTAGCTACTAAAATGTAGACTTTCACGGCCGGAAATATTATGTCCATTATAATTATCCGGGCTGTTATTCCGTGGTCGGTTGATGAATTCTGTGTCGATTCCCAGTTCATCAACCGACCACGGCGTAACAGCCGGGATAATTATAATGGACGGGAATACTAGGTGACTGGTATCGGTAGATGAATACGATACTGCAGCGCTTGTGTCGTTTAAATGTACTGTGCAATGTTCTTTCGGACATGTTTGCACCCAGAATGTAGGTTTTCACGCTAGCAAAACGTACCGACAGGCAGCAAGCCTTTCAGGGATTGTTACGTGGGTACCTCGATAAACGGATGGTGGAACGGTTGACTGGCGTTCTCTGTATAAGAATGGGAAACCAATGGTGGAAAGGCTGTGAACTCCTCCTGCCACCAAACTTTCGGTGAGATCCTCAGCTGTACACCTGTTGCTATCACAATGTAATTTGTCCCCAGACACCGTTTCCAGAACCTAAACATATGATCTCATGTGGATGCGTGAAATTTACAAACTGTGCCTTATCAGTAGGAACACTCTGCGTAGCTCTACAATATCTCCAAAGTTTCCCACAATCAAGTCTGGTCGCGGGAACGGGGCAACACTTAATTCTCGTTTCCATAAACAAGAGTCTCATTGGCGGTTACATTTTTACGTGATGTTTGTAGCTGCTGAATGGACTTCCAGATGGCTCACTGGAGGAGCACTTAGGCGTTCTTTGGGATTATTCTCGAGAAAGAGTGTGCCGGGTGCCTTTCTGACGTCTGGAGAAAAGCTGTCAAAATTTACAGAGGCGTGCTCGTTCTGAGTGTCAATCTGATTGTGTTTTCGGATTCTCATGCGGATACTGAATTCGGTGTCGCATTCCGCACTTGTATGCGTTTTTACGTACTTCGGCCTTCTATCAAATTTTCGAAGTTCTACTTTGAACCTACTCGAATCCGCGATCGGTAATCGGGAAGACGATTACATCCAACACTCGCGACTGCACCATATGAGCCCAGGCCAAGAAAAGTTAGTAGCCATTGCAGCATGGCGTGTAATGAGTCGTCTTAAGCTACCTCAGCTGTATTCACAGTGCGGTAACATCTATAGAGCGTACTCCCGACTTCAGTGGTGGCGATATAATGAATGGAGAGGAATTTCATACCCAGTTTTACACTTTCAGTTTTCATAATTTGTCCTACGCTCTTCACGGACCAGTATGTGTGTTTGCTGCAATCCGAGTCCTGTTACAAAGGGGATATTTTTCGTAACCACTGATTGATATGGCGGCCGTCGCTATCCTGTGATCTTGTTTAGAGCGCGCGCTATAATCGATTATAGTTCGCTGTTCTGGTGCGGGTGGCTCTCCGGTGGTGATTTGCTATTACGTCGCAGGCGTGTGTTTGCGGTGGCCGGCGGAAAGCGAGAGGGTAGTCGGTTTCCGGGTATTGCACGGAACGAGAATTTCGCTCTGCATGACCTGCTGGTGACAAGCGCTAAGGTTGTTGTGCCTCGCAATATGAGCAGAGTGGTCTGCGGCGGAGGCGACTCGCTGCTCTGCTGGCCATACGGGGGTGACTAATTGGAGTCGGTGTACTTGTTCTGCCTGCCTGTCTGATGTGAAGGTCCGGTGGGGTCCTGTGATATTCTGGCCCGGAGACAACTAGTTGCTGAACATTGGAGTCGTCTCCCAGAACGTAACCAAGGTGCATAAGTGATGGGGAGTTGTGGGAGGCATGTCGGGGAGCTCTCAGCGGTTTATTTCGAGGACCGTTTCTAGTGGGAAGGCTCCAAAGTGTTGAGAGCTCGCAATTGTGCAATCACGTCATCAACACAGATTTTCTGTGAACGTTTGGGCAGGCATTGTTGGTGATGTCTTACTTGGGCCCCATGTTCTTCCACCTACGCTCAATGGAGCACGTTATCATGATTTCATACGGGGTACTCTACCTGTGCTCTTAGAACATGTCCCTTTACAAGTACGACACAACGTGTGGTTCATGCACGATGGAGCTCCTGCACATTTCAGTCGAAGTGTTCGTACGCTTCTCAACAACAGATTCGGTGACCGATGGATTGGTAGAGGCGGACCAATTCCATGGCCTCCACGCTCTCCTGACCTCAACCCTCTTGACTTCCATTGATGGGGGCATTTGGAAGCTCTTGTCTACGCAACCCCGGTAACAAATGTAGAGACTCTTGGTGCTCGTATTGTGGACGGCTGTGATACAAAACGCCATTCTCCAAGGCTGCATCAGCGCATCAGAGATTCCATGCGACGGAGGGTGGATGCATGTATCCTCGCTAACGGAGGACATTTTGAACATTTCCTGTAACAAAGTGTTTGAAGTCACGCTGGTACGTTCTGTTGCTGTGTGTTTCCATTCCATGATTAACGTGATTTGAAGAGAAGTAATAAAATGAGCTCTAACATGGAAAGTAAGCGTTTCCGGACACATGTCCACATAACATATTTTCTTTTTTTTGTGTGTGAGGTATGTTTCCTGAAAGTTTGGCCGTACCTTTATGTAACACCCTGTATATGTGAGTGGTGTGGTAGCCATTTGTTTCTTGCTTAATTAGGCCATTGCTATTAACATTTCGTTAAATAACACATGTTCCGTTGCGTGACAATATCCTTGGCTGAAATTAATTTCCATGGTCACTTGAAGCGGTTCCTCGCTCTTTGGTCACCAGTGTGTGCTACTGTGCATCCTAAGAGTATGCACCAGCCGTAACCGACACCCCACATTGCCATAGTGACCAGTTCCCATATTAATGAGCCTTTTGTGTCTGCTTTGGACAGAAAGTTGCGTGATTACTAATGCACCTCCATTACTGTAACCTGAATTTGCCACTATTTCACAGGAAGAATGGTATACGTTTCCCTTTAAAACCATACAGCAGCTGTATATGTGGTAAGCACACCGCTCTCCCCGCCGTTGTGAGTTTTGGTGACCAGAGCCGATACTTCTCAGTCTAGAAGCTCATCGATTGGCCTCACAATGGCTGAGGCACCACGCTTACCAACAACGCTCGCCATACTCGGACGGTGACCTATCCAAGTGCTAGCCAAGTCTGACGGCACTTAACTTCTGTGATATGACGGGAACCGGTGTTATCACTGCGACAAAGCCTTTGGCTCTGGGTTACTGAGCTGGATCTAAAAGTCTTATCTCACATTCTCAATCAAGAGATGACACATATAGCAGTTTTGATCATGCGTCCTGTAAGGTACATGAAGATAGAGCTATTTCGCTGTGAAATCCGCAGTATGTTGGTTTCACATAAATAAACACACGAGAATAGAAAAAAGATAAGAAAGGGGAATTAAAAATGTTTATTTTTTTCCTGTGAATTCCTTATTATGTGACATCCACCCCATCTGACATCACCATCGGAGATGCAAGAAGTGAATCCTCTATATTTCTTCTTTTCATGAAACACTGTTGTTATACTTAGAAATTGGCAACTTCCTTCAAATGTTCGGAAATGCAAAAATGTACATTCCACAAGACGAAAAATCGTAGGCTCCTGTGGATATAAAAGTACTAAATCCCAAATGGAATCGTAGAGACATGATATGGACATATCACTCAGGCTCAGACGTGGGTAAAGCAGGTAGCTGATTTTGGTTGACTGACAGAATACTATGGAAATGCATTTAGTCTACAAAGGAGAATCCTTCAAATCACACGTGCGGCACTTCATTTGTTTTACCTGCGGGAGAGATGTGGAAAGTACTGAACTGGCAGACTCATAAAGATTAACTCTTCCGAGAAGGCCTACTTACGGATTAGATGAGCATTCTCATCTCCAGTACTAATGGTACGTTTAACAGAAAGCTGGAATAGACGCTTTCATGAAAATAGCAGTCACTTAATTTAAGTTAAAGCAAGCATGTCGGAATGATGTAAGATGTAGGAGTCCTGCTCCGGAACGTACAAAGTTAGCGAGTTGTTTTTTCTCTTAACCGATTTACATGCTCGCGTTATTACTGTTTTATGACTCCAGAATAAGCAGAAAGTTCCAGCATTAACCCGGAAACTTGCTACATTAAGAGTACGTAACTTTCACTCTGTTCTCTCGCAGGCTCTGTGTGTCGCTGGGAGTTTGCGTAAGAGCTTGCTTAACGAGGACAAAACTAGATTAGAAACGATAAAATGCATTCACTTAACGTCCTGCTAAAGAATATGCGACTGTTTCTATAACATCATACTGCAAATTTGGAAAGTATGTAGATCGACTGTCATTCGTGATATAAGCTCAGTAACTTAAGTGGGGTAGCATATTTTAACAATATTTTATTTAGAAATGTCTGCATAAACTGAGCAACAATGTTAAACTACTCGTAAATACAGAATATGTAAAGAGATTGATTGAAGTATTTTATTTTAGTATATACCAACATTACACGGAATTTGAAAACAAAAGAAATCAATGTCGGTAACGAATCCGCAACGAATTTATAGATAAGTAATACCTATCCCTAATTTGTGAGCAAGTACACGTCGACACTCGTATGTGAATGTAATTGTTGATAACTGAATGAGTGCAGCTTGTGTGCCGTGAGCTACTGAATGGTCGTCCATTCTTTATTCGTAGACGTGTGTGCGCCTCATCTGCTGTAAACATGCATCCTCCGTTCAGAAGATTCTCTGCTCTGAGCCCTGTTCTAAAAAAATTGGAAACCGACAGGAAAATTACCTGTCGTGAAGCGGTTCACCAACGCATCGAATTCCTGTTCCTACTGGCTGAGAGAATTTATGTCAATTCGTTCCTCTAAATCACATTTATCGTAGTTAGATACACTTATAGACATATAGAAAATTAAAGGCGCTTCACTCTGTCAGAGAAAAGTCTTACGTCGACAAGGGAAAATAAACAGATGCGCAGCAGTTGATTAAATAATAAATATCTGATGAACTGGAAAAAGTGTATAAATCATCGCACATAAACACAACGACGACTTCGGCAGACAGTGCCTGAATAACAGAGTAATAGATTCACTGCAGTCAAGAAGAGTTAGATAATGGGACGAGTGAGAGAATGTCGGGTCATAATCAGTAGCAGCGGAATATTTTGGCTCTTACCTGGTAGAAGCTCGATTTATCTCGAGATTCAGCAATGACCGTACAGTAGTGCTACCACCGTTGTACTATCAGATGTGGTATCACGACTTGCAAATAGTAAAACTAATAAAATATTGTTCGTCAAATTAACCGTTTTTCATAATCTTCTTGCACTTCAGAACTCAGCACATTCTTAAACCACTAAGGCACCTATGTCGTATATCGATGTTGTTTGGCTGCAGACTATATCGGTCATGAATTCCAGCTGAATAGTGAGGGATGCCTGCTCTTTATGGGTCGTACGTAAGGACTCATCTTTACAGAAAAACAGTCGACCAGCGAAAGTGGAACTACTTCTTGTGATTAACCACCTGCGTGTTATTGCAGCAAGTGCTGAGGAGCCTCTCTGTGATATTAGCCTGCTAGTTTCTGGCGACTTATTCTGCTTATTTCACTTTTCAGTTGGATCACTGCTCGTAAAAGTGTGATGCTTGTCGTAAAGAGTTTTGCTTTAATGTAAATCATCACTTGGCGATTACTGAAACTTATTTGTGCCAATACTTACGGAGCCGTAAAAATCAAGAGAAAATATCTTAATACCTCTGGAACATTTTTAAATTATCGTCATCTCCCAGTCACCTCGGAAACGAACAAAAATTTAGTATTCAGATTTAAGTATTCAATGACTAACAATTATTTCACATCATCTTTTAGCTAAGCTCACTTGATACGTTAGTTCTCTCATGATTGCTAAATGTAATTTATCATATTGTCACACTTCGTGGGGCCCGCATCTCGTGGTCGTGCGGTAGCGTTCTCGCGTCCCACGCCCGGGTTCCCTGGTTCGATTCCCGCCGGGGTCAGGGATTTTCTCTGCCTCGTGATGGCTGGGTGTTGTGTGCTGTCCTTAGGTTAGTTAGGTTTAAGTAGTTCTAAGTTCTAGGGGACTGATGACCGTAGCAGTTAAGTCCCATAGTGCTCAGAGCCATTTTTTTTTTCACACTTCGTGGGTGTGACTTCGCACAACTATAGATATATTTCTGTTTAAAAGAATGAAGGAACAGCAGACTCTGTCTTCGTAGAAAGCTCGGCGAGTGTATATCGCAGTGCTTTGCAACTTCGTGACGTGAAGCAAGAGATACAAGAGACCGTGAAAGTGATAAGATACAAATCACGAGTATGACATGGTCATGGACGTACCCCTCCAGGTACGATTTTTCGTCTTGTGCAGTGTACAGTTTTGCGTTTCTGAACATTTAAAGCAAGTTGCCAATTTCTAAGGATAGCAACAGTATGAGATTTTCACTCTGCAGCGGAGTGTGCGCTGATATGAAACTTCCTGGCAGATTAAAACTGTGTGCCCGACCGAGACTCGAACTCGGGACCATTGCCTCTCGCCGGCAAGTGGAAGGTAGGACACGAGATACTGGCAGAAGTAAAGCTGTGCGGACGGGGAGTGAGTCGTGCTTGGGTAGCTCAGTTGGTAGAGCACTTGCCCGCGAAAGGCAATTCTCCCGAGTTCGAGTCTCGGTCCAGCACACAGTTCTAATCTGCCAGGAAGTTTGATAGGAACAGTGTTTGATGAAAAGAAGAAAAATAGAGGATTTTCTTCTTGTAACTTCACTGGTGATGATAGGCGGGGTGGACGTCATGTAATAAGGAATACAAGGAGGAAAAAAAAAACATTTCTTTCTCTAAATCATTCAGTATGGGGACATGTTGGTACAAACAATTTACGAGTAATGCTCCGAATTATTCTTCCGTGGTCTATACGGTGCCATCAGTCAGAATGTCTGAACAGCCCTCCTCTATCACATTTCCAGGGAGGACCCACAAGACACGGCTGTTTCACTGTAGGCATTAACGACACAGAAATATGCCACTAATTAGACACTTTTCAAACTTGTTCTCTTCCATAGGAACAGTACATTTTATACCGTGATTCAGTACTTAAGTAACTTCTTCCTCGTTTCTGCGGCGGTACTCACATACAGAGCTTCTGATGCCAATGTAGAAAATTCTTTACAGACAGCTGTTTTCTTGTTGCCTGTCGTATTCACACCATTTCAGCGGACAACGGTGGGTGACTGTGCTCTTAAGATACCGAAACAGGTATTTGTATCCCTTGTTAATGATGCACTGTGAACCGAAACTCCAATGTATGCTTAGGATGTTCGATGAAATACATAATGGGAATCATGCAGTTGTGTAAAATGGTTTTATAAAAATCTGTACCTCTCCCCATGAACCATGGACCTTGCCGTTGTTGGAGAGGCTTGTGTACCCCAGCGATACAAACAGCCGTACCTTAGGTGCAACCACAGCGGAGGGGTATCTACTGAGTGGTCCGAACAACGTGTGGTTCTTGTAGAGGGGCAGAAACCTTTTCAGTAGTTGCAGGGACAATAGTCTGTATGATTGACTGATTTGGTCTTGTAACATCAACCAAAACGGCCTGGCTGTGCTGGTACAGCGAACGGCTGAAAGCAAGCCAAAAATGCCGCCATAATGTTTTCCGAGGGCATTCAATTCTAGTGTATGGTTAAACGACGATGGAATCCTTTTGAGTAAAATATGCAGAAGGTGAAATAGTCGCCCATTCGGATCTCCGGGCAGGGACTACTCAGGTGGATGTCGTCATCAGGAGCAACAAAATTGGCATTCAAAGGATCGGAACGTGGAACGTTACATATCCTAGTCGCACACGTAGGTTGGAAAACTTAAAAATTAAATTAGACATGTTGCCGTTAGATGTGATGGGAATCAGTGAAGTTCGCTGGCTGGTGGGACAGGATTTATTTTCAGGTGAATTCAGGTCTATAAATACAAAGTCAAGTAGGGACAACGCAGAAATGAAATATAATGAATAAGAAAATAGGAATGCTGGTAAACTACTATGAACAGAATGAGATTTTCACTCTGCAGCGGAGTGTGCGCTGATATGAAACTTCCTGGCAGATTAAAACTGTGTGCCCGACCGAGACTCGAACTCGGGACCTTTTGCCTTTCGCGGGCAAGTGCTCTACCAACTGAGCTACCGAAGCACGACTATGAACAGCGTAGTGAACGCATTATCGTAGTCAAGATAGACACGAAGCCCACACCTACCACAACTTTGCAGGTGACGAAGAGAGGGAAGAAATATACGACGAAATAAAAGAAATTCTTCACGTAGTTAAGGGAGACGAAACTTAACACTGCTAGGGGAGAGAAATTTGACAGTAGGAAAAGGAAGAGAAGTAAAAATTGTAGGTTAATATGGACTAGGGGAACGTGATGAATTTTGCACGAAGCATAATTTAATCATCGCTAACACTTGGTTTGAGAATCATAAAAGGAGGTAGTACGCGTGGAACAGGCTTCGAGACATAGGAAGGTATCATACTGATCATATGATGGTCAGACAGAGATATCGGAGCCAAATTTTAAATTGTAAGACGTTTCCAGGATCGGATGCGATCAGTGACTACAGTTTATTGATTACAACTACATATTAAAACTGAAGAAACTACAAAAACGTAGGACATTAAGGAGAACGGACCCGGATATGTTAAAGAACCAGAGATCGTTGAGAGTTCCACATGGAGCATTATGCAATGATTTACAAGAAAAAGGAAAAGGAATACATTAGAAGACGAATCGATACCTTTGGGAGATGAAACAGTGCAGGTAGCAGAGAATTAGATAGGTAAAAATGACAAGGCCTCGTAGAAATCTTTGGATAACACAGGAGATACTGAATTTAACTGATGAAAGGAAAAATCTAAAAATGTAGCAAATGAAGCAGACGAAAGGGAATACAAACATCTGAAAATGATATTGACAGGATGTGCGAAATGGCTAGAAGGAATGGCTAGAAGGCAAACATAAGGATTTATAGATATATATCACTAGGGGATAGGTAGACACTGCTTATACGAGTATCAAGAGCTCAGATGGAAAAACAGTCCTACGCAAAGAAGGAAAAGCTGGAAGGTGGAGGGAGTAAACAGAGGGTCTTTACAAGGGAGATGTAGTTGAGGGCAATATTACAGAAATGTAAGTAGGTTATGATGAGGAGGGAGATCTGATACTGCAGGAAGTATTTGACAGAGCACTGAAAGACCTAAGTCGAAACAGGGCACCGGGAGTAGACGGCATTCCGTCACTACTGACAGCTTTGGGAGAGTCAGCCATGACAGAACTATGCGATCTGGTGTGCAAGATGTATGAAACAGGTGAAATGCCCTCTTTCGTCAAAATAACTCCTGTTTCGAAGAAATCAGATCCTCATAGGTGTGAATTTTACCATACTATCAGTTTAATATGTCATGGTTGTAGAATACTAGCACAAATTCATTACAGAAGAATGGAAAGAGTGGTACAAGGCGACATCGGGGAGGATCAATATGGATTCCGGAGAAATGTAGGTACACCTGAGGCAATACTGACTTTACGACTTCTCATAGAACATAGGTTAAGGAAAAGCAACGTTCGTTTATAGCATCTGTAGTTTTAGAGAAAGCTTTAGACAATGTTGACTGGAATACTTTCTTTGAAATTCTGAAGGTAACAGTGGTAAAATACAGGGAGCGAAAGGCTATTTACAACTTGCACAAAATCCAGACGGAAGTTACGAGAGTCGAGGGGGGGATGAAAGGGAAGACAGATAAACAGGATTCTAACGTATCCCCGTTATTTAATCTGTACATTGAGCAAGCAGTAAAGAAAACTAAAGAAAAATTAGGAGTAGGAATTAACGTCAGGGAGAAGAAATAAAATCTTGGAGGTTTGTAGATGACATTGTAATTCTGCCAGAGACAGCTGGGGAGGTAAGGATCTGGAAGAGCAGTTGAATGGAATGGACAGTGTCTTGAAAGGAGGTCACAAGATGAACATCAACAAAATCAAAACAAAGATAGTGGAATTTAGTATAAGTAAATCAGATGATGCTAAGCGACTGAGATGTGAAAACGGAACACGTAAGTTGTGGATGAGTTTTGCTATTTAGGGATCAAAATAACTGATGACGGTGAAGTAGAGAATATATAAAATGTAGACTGCCAATAGCATGAAAAATGTATCTGAAGAAGAGAGATTTGTTAACAGTGAGTATAGACTCAAGTGTTAGAAGTTTTCTGAAAGTATTTGTATGGAGTGTGGCCATGTATGGAAGTGAAACGTGGGCGATAAACAGTTTAGACAAGAAGAGAATGAAAGCTTTTGAATGTTGTGCTACAGAAGAATGTTGAATATTAGATGGGTAGATAACCTAAATAATGAAGAGGTATTGAAAAGAACCGGGGAGAAAAGAAATTTGTGACATAATATGAGGAGAAGGATGTATCGGTTGACAGGACACGTTCTGAGACATCAAGGGATCAATATTTTGGCACTGGAGGTAAGTGTCAGGGGTAAATGTTCAAATGTGTGTGAAATCTTATGGGACTTAACTGCTAAGGTCATCAGTCCCTAAGCTTACACACTACTTAACCCAAAGTATTCTAAGGACAAACACACACACCCATGTCCGAGGGAGGACTCGAACTTCCGCCGGGAACAGCCGCACAGTCCATGACTGTAGCGCCTCAGACCGCACGGCTAACCCCGCGCGGCGTCAGTAGTAAAAGTCGTAAATGGGGACCACGAGATGAATGCGGTATGCAGATTCAGAAGGACGTAGGTTGCAGTAGTTATTCGGAGTGAAGTGCCTAGCGCAAGATAGAGTATCGTGGAGAGCTGCATCAAACCAGTCCCTGGACTGAAGAGAGCAAAAACCTGTACTCATTTTGCAGCGCTCAGAAAAAAATACACTGATACAAAAAGCGTTATGGATGATATACAGCTATATTTGTACTCCGCAAACCATCTTATGGTGTCTGGCTCATGGTGCTTTTGCTACCAATATCGTTTCCCTATTTGCTGTATTATATGCGAGTAGTGTCTGGGAAGAACGACTATGGGTATGCCTCCGTATAAGCACTAGTTTTTCTGGTTTTACTGCCATGGTTAAATCGCGACGTCTGTGTGTGAGAAAGTAATATGTTGAATATGTTGTCTGATTTCTCCCAGAGTGTAGCCTTTCTGAGTTTTTGCAAAAAACTCTCCGTGGCGCGCAACACCTCTCTTGTAGGCGATGTCACTGGAGTTCTATGATAATCTCCTTAGCGCTCTCGGGCACGGATGTAGACTTGGTAGTACCAGGTACTACCCAAATCCATCACTGTGACTACGTAACGGCCGCAAGTTTAAAAAGTAAATAATTACGTAGCACGACACAACTTATTATTCCGGACTGGAATCCTACTGTCCCAGTGCTGGTGAGACTGGACACAAAAGAACTAAGTTCTACAACGGCCTTCCTTCTCGGGAGGGATTGAAATATGAGTGTTTAAAAAATGATTGTGAGTTTTGTAAGTTATTGATATGCACGTTGGATAGAGAGAAAGTTGTGTTACTGTTAAACAATGTTCGGCCGTTTGTGGCACAGTCTTTGCCTCCGTGCTGTCTGATAGTTCTTAGTTGAAGTGTGGTAGGTGATGGACATACTCAGCAGTGCTGTGTTGGTTTCTGATTATATCTGTTAGATGAAGAAAGATTTATTGTAAAGCACAGCGAAGATGAATATGATGTACATATTGAAAAGTGAAAAGAAAATAAATTTTTAATAATGTTACCTTTTTTTAAGAGTAAAAGTTTGAGGTTAGTTGCAGTACTGCACAGGAGTTTGCCAGAATGATTATTGTCAGCTAGTTAACTCTGTTCACCTGCTCAGAGCTGAGAGAAAGATCACCCCACTTCCCTGAGTCATGCATTAACATATTTACAGATTAAGCTGTTTGGTTTTTATGTAAATTCTCTGTTAACATTGTACCCTTTGAAAATCATTGTACACTTTGTTAAGCATAGTATTGTTCAGACCAATGTTATTTGTGAAGATCACGTGAAGCTTTACTCTGTTTTTTTGAATACATATTTCATTCTAAAACCGTTGTTTTGTAATATCATTTCATAGGAACAGTTAATCTCCCCATCCTACTGTTTGAACAAAGTTTATCATTACGCATTACCACATTTCACCACATGATATGCAACAGCTTGAAATTTGTGTGGAAGATTTATTTAAAAATAGAAATCTAACTTAGACGCTGCCTGATTGCTGTTTGCTGGCGTGCTTTCGAGAAATCTGCAACAATATTGTCAAGAAGTGAGTTAAGCGAAAACTTTTATTAGGACCAGATAATTGTTTTACTTCAGTTGCGCATTTAATACAAAGAGAAGCAGTACTCAGACCAGTCACATTTCAGTTGAAATTAGGTCCTGCTTAGTCAAAGGTTAACCAGAGTTTAAGTTGAATAACAGTTTGTGGGTACAAGGTCTGTTAATACCTACGCCTTTTATAGAGTGCGAGGTAAAGCTGGGCTAAATTACATACAAAAACACGTAGTGAGAAACTTACAAGGCTACCGATAATCGATCTTTCCATGCACTACTCGCGCATATAATAGCAAAGAGGGAAACGATATTGTTGGCAGAAGTGCCCTGCGCCTTACACCTTAAGATGGCTTGAGGAGTATTGACTCCATATCAGTACCGGGTCGCAGGTGGCCCACGGGCCGCGGTCTGTGCATCCCTGCGCCTAACGCTTACTAAACGCGCCCGTCACGAAATATAGCTGCATTCCTCGGACCTTCCTTAGTCTTCAATTAATAGATCTAATAATCATCCCATAATGACAATTAATACCAAAGAGCCGGTAGAAAGTGGTTCCACAAACCATTTTTTTGGGGTGAGTTTACACTTCTGATCCCTCTAATGAATCTGTTATTGGCATCTAGTATCCTAAACGTAGTTTCATGCAGTCATTCCATTTTAGATGGAACCGGAAGCATACTGAATATATTTTATTGTTGTTACTGTTTCCAGTAATTTACAACCAATTCTGTAATCGAACAGTTGTGGATCCTTTGTCGTACCTATGTGTTTGAGAGTGAATTGCTAGGCCTTGTACAAAGTGTCGATTTTCTGAAGTTCTTCATGCATTTCACTACAGTTTTCCGGCATTCTAAATTTGTTCCATGCAGCAGCAGCACGCGCCAACAGCGTGAAGAAACTTCTCAGGTTATCCGCCAGATAAGTTACAACGCCTGACAAAAAAGTGACTACAAAATCGAGTGAAATTTACACAAGAATTTGATAGGGTGAGCCTACTTATTGGTAGGACTTTGCAGCTCCTCTGACTTGGATCCACGTAATAGTTCTGTAGGGAAGGATAAAAGAGTAGTACTAACTTCTGAGGCAAACTGGCCCAAAACCGTCGAACAGGTCATTCTTATAATGGATACTGGCACTGAGATGGGTTTGACGTCCGATCTGGTCCCACACATGTTCAATTGGGGACAGATCCTGGGATCTTACTGGCCACTGGAGTCATCAGATGATCAAAATCAGTTACAAAATGAGTTAGACAAGACCTGTATGGTAAGAAACTGACAACAAACTCTAAATAATGAAAAACATGAAGTCATCTACATGAGTACTAAAACCAAAAGATAAATTACACAAAATGTAAATGTTGTGAAATCAACTGAACACTTAGGGACTACAATTGCTAATAACTTAAATTGGAACGATCCCTTAGATAAGATCTGTGGGGAAAGCGAACCAAAGACGGCAATTTATTGGCAGAATTCTTAGAGTATGCAACAGGTCTACTAAAGTGACTACCTATACTACGCTTGTCCATCCTCTTCTGGAGTACTGCTGGATGGAATCCGAATCATACAGGATATATGGAGGACGTCGAAAAAACTCGAAGGACGGAAGCTCAAATTGTGTTATCGTGAAACAGAAGACATAGTGTCACGGAATGGGGTGGGAATCATTACAAAAAAGGCGTTGTTCATTGCGCCAGGATCACCTCAAGAAATTTCAATCACCAACTTTCTCCTCCAGATGCGAAAATATTTTGTTGGCGCCCACCTGCGTAGGGAGAAATTATCATCAAAATAAAATACGAGAATATGGTTCAAATGGCTCTGAGCACTATGGGACTTAACATCTGAGGTTATCAGACCCCTAGACTTAGAACTACTTACACCTGACTAACCTAAGGATAGCGCATACACCCATGCCCGAGGCAGGATTCGAACCTGCGACCGTAGCAGCAGCGCGGTTCCGCACTGAAGCGCTTAGAATCACTCAGCCACAACAGCAGGCTAAAATAAGAGAAATCACAGCTCACGCGAGGAGACGTAAGTGTTCGTTTTTCCTGTGCGGTGTTTGAGACTGGAACGGTAGAGAAAAAGCTTGTAGATGTTTCCATTAACCCTCTGCCAAGCACGTAGTTGTGAATAACAGAGTGAACATGTGAATGTACATGTAGATGTAGTACTTCATCATCACTCAGTTCATAGAGAGGAGTGTGATATGTGGACGCGCAATGTTGTGTTGAAAAACGGCACCACGATACTATCGCATAAGAGGTAACATGAGGTAACACCATGTCGGCGACGTGCCGTTGTGTCATCAGGTTTCCTTCATTCACAATCACCCGTAACCAGAAGGCGTAACCATGGGTCCCCACACCACGACGGCAGCAGTAGCCCCCCTGTGCCTCTCTAAACCACTGGAGGAATGTTACCTCTACGCAGATCACCGCAATACTAGATATCGAATATCTACATCTACATCTACCTGATTGCTATTCACAAGTAAGTGTCTGGCTCAGGTTTCAATGAACCACCTTCAAACTGTCTCTGCCGTTCCACTCTCGAAGGGCGCGCGGGAAAAACGGGCAGCCGGGGTCGAACAGAAACGCGATTCTTCGCAAAACACAGTGCGACGCCATTACAGTCCACGCTTTTCTGAGATTCATTGGAAGAATCCTAAGGAAATGCAATCCGAAAACAAAGGAAGTAGCTTACAGTACGCTTGTTCGCCCACTGCTTGAATACTGCTCAGCAGTATGGGATCCGTACCAGATAGGGTTGATAGAAGATATAGAGAAGATCCAACGGAGAGCAGCGCGCTTCGTTACAGGATCATTTAGTAATCGCGAAAGCGTTACGGAGATGATAGATAAACTCCAGTGGAAGACTCTGCAGGAGAGATGCTCAGTAGCTCGGTACGGGCTTTTGTCAAAGTTTC
Source organism: Schistocerca cancellata (assembly GCF_023864275.1). Lineage (NCBI taxonomy): Eukaryota > Metazoa > Arthropoda > Insecta > Orthoptera > Acrididae > Schistocerca > Schistocerca cancellata. The sequence continues at coordinate 465,955,153 of NC_064631.1, read as the reverse complement.
GAGAACATACCTTCACCGAAGAGTCAAGCAGTATATTGCTCCCTCCTACGTATATCTCGCGAAGAGACCATGAGGATAAAATCAGAGAGATTAGAGCCCACGCAGAGGCATACCGACAATCCTTCTTTCCACGAACAATACGAGACTGGAATAGAAGGGAGAACCGATAGAGGTACTCAAGGTACCCTCCGCCACACGCCGTCAGGTGGCTTGCGGAGTATGGATGTAGATGTAGACCGACAAATCTGGATATTACCAAAGGCATCCAAACAGCTAGCAAATTATATACCCACAACGAGGCTCCTTTCAAACTGTCCCATGCGCTGATAAAGCTGACTCACATGAGTACGCCTCATCTACGTGTCCTTCACAAGGCCGCTTTCAAGGTTGCCTTTGGACAACTAGGGCTAGACATCTGATAAATTTTGTGCGCGCCATAGTGCTCCATTTGGTCCATTTAGCCGGTTCCCACAGCCCACACTACGCAAAGAAATTTGACTACGCAGCTGAGGCTGCGGGCACCATTGCCTATGGAGTACCACTTGGAGTTGGGGTTGCGTGGAGGTCTTTTCTCCATTTGTGTTTAAAATGCAACTGTGATTTCTTCTCGAAATTGTAATACACGGAACTGCAAAATTGAATTCTTGCGATTCTTTTCACCAGGCGCATTTCGTCTTATTGAGGTAAAGCATCATCAGTGGACTGTAATTGAGTTATATACATTCCAATTTGCTTTGAGACAGGAAAACTGTTCTTGAAGAATATGTTGATTTGTACTTGCAGTGATCTTCGCTCGATTTCTCACTTGCTTAGGGAAATGCCTTCTGCTAGCACATCTCTAACATTCTGCGTGGTGTTTGTTTGTTCTAAGCCGTGTCTCCCTACCACTTTCGCGCAACGACGCTCTGAGCGTGTTTTTTTAGGGAATTGACTAGTTTGAACCTGGGACCTGATGCTGGTAAGGAGACGCCAGACCACACATGACATGAAGAGTTCAGAAGAGTTCAGTGAGACTAGCGATGATATAATAAAATACTTAATGATTTCAGCGTCTGCTCCACTGCACTCCCTGTAAAAGAACCTTAATATTAACTAAATTAAGTGGAAGGGGTTCAAGGCTTTCCTATTTTTAGTTAGCTGGTAAAATAACGTCGAAAAAGCAGTTAAGTTTGCCATTGGAAATTTTATTCTACTCACAAAACATTCTTTATAAATTGCAATATTGATAAAAGGAAATATTTTAACACAGGATGATAAAAACCAACTGTGTTCAACAAAAATGTGAACGAATATTCCCTGAATGGGTTTCCAAGTTCTACAATGATTCGAAGGATGACCTGTGCCATATCACATCTATAATCTAGGTTTAAATTAAGTTTCACAAAAGAGAAAACTATCAAAATGGTCTACAGTGACCCTCAATTATCTTTAATTACTTATCAAACTTGTCGTAAATTACAGTGGCTGATGTGGCTTGTCAATAATTATATAACAGAAAAATCATCGTGTTTCAGAATTTTACATCAAGTAGCAAATGTGAACACCATGAGATTTAATTGACGATCGACACTAGTATTACGTAAAAAGGGGGTATAACAGATGAGACTTCTGCAGTTCTGAGTGAAGCTTTATGCGCTGTTATGCAGCATCGCGTGCGTTCATTACCTTGTCGTTGCTTAGACAGCGTCAGGGGGGTGGCGGGCGGCGCAGCTCCATACAGCTCGCCGTCTCGGAAGCAACTCTCTCATAACTTCTCCTTACTACAATTTACCGAAGTTGGTTTAAAAAAAAAACTATCTGGCTGTGCTTTCATCTGACCAATCAGGGTCTCAATGTTAACCTTAAGCTCTGCCTACAAGAATTCTGTCTATCCAATGAGAAACGTTATACTTTTCGTGGTGGGGCAATGTTTTTAACGCTTGAAACGTAACAGAGACGCGAAAAAGTCTCACGCTAAAACTTGCAGCTGGTGTGGCCCTTTTAGTGTTATCATAAGATCTATACTGTTCTTCTGGGGGGCTCTACCTTTTAACATGGGCTGGGGGGTGGTCCTGGCGGTTGGCTGGCGACGTGGGTGTCCGTCCCTCATCGTAGGGCCTTCTAGCTTAACACGGTTCTGCTCCCAGCTTCTGTTCTCGTTTCTCCCATCAGAACTGCTTCTGTTTCACGGTGGGAAGGTATGACATGCATTTAGGCATTCTTGTGTTAGTCTGTGGTATTCCATTTGCTCACTCGTTAATCGTATTACTTTGGTTAATTTAATGTCACGATTTATTTGGAGCTATGTGACATACTGCTGGATTTGCTTATCATGTCAGGGTTTTCATGGAAGGTGTTGGATTAGCCTGACACCTTACATATCACCACCCTCCGAACTTAATTTTGCACTGAAGTTAGGCAATGATTGAATCGTTGTATATTTCCTCGTCTATCTTCTCCTTCTTCGTCGCTACTTCCACATAATCGCGTCTAAATGCTCTAATTATAGCTTCATAACTTCCTTCATTATATACGTTGGGTTGTGTGCCCACTAGTAACTTATTTTCACCTTCTGTCGACTGCTCATTATCCTCACTGAATTCGCTTTCCCTGGTTTCCATCTCAAATAGCTCTGCATTTCTCATTACTTCGTCCTTTCCTCCTACACTCGTTGTGCATGCCTCTGGTAATTCATCTTCCTCGTCAGTATTCTCCCAATTAATTTTGTCCCAACACGATATTATTATTTTCTTGTCTTCGTTTTCATCTGGTCCCTGCGGTTTTGTTTTCTCCTTCTTCTCTTCTCGTGATAAGGTATTTACTTCTCTGTTCAAGGTGCTGCAATTATCCTGGGTCGGTGCGTCATTCTCTTTGGCATGGGCGCTTAGCTGTCAATTCGAACGTTTTTCGGGGTTTGATGGTCTTACCTCCACCTCTTCTATCTGTATTCTCTTTTCTTGCTCCACTTATTGATATTGGTTTCTTTGTTGATAATTTGTCGGACTATTGGCGCTCCAATACCCGTTCCGGTTGTCATTGTTCCCTCTGTAATAGTTGTTGCCGTTCCTGGGTGAATTATAGTTATTGCCACATTCTCTTCTAAATCCGTAACCGGTTCTTTGTTGAAATCTATTGTCGTTTCTTGGTGCGAAGTTATAACGTGGTTCATAATTATTGTTTCTTCGTACTGTGTCTTATGGATTCCACTGCTTTTTGCTTTCAAAAAAATGATTCAAATGGCTCTGAGCACTATGGAACTTAACATCTGTGGTCATCAGTCCCCTAGAACTTAGAACTACTTAAACCTAACTAACCTAAGGACATCACACACATCCATGCCCGAGGCAGGATTCGAACCTGCGACCGTAGCAGTCGCGCGGTTCCGGACTGCGCGCCTAGAACCGCTAAATCACCGCGGCCGGCTTTTTGCTTTCGTTTTCACGTGCGCTTCTTCTTTTTCTTGCGTCATCTGCCGAAAATATAAACTCTAGTTCCCTTAGAATTCCTTTAAATGCTTCGACGTCATTGCCTCCGCGACCTACTAATGATTGCTGGTATTTCAATGGTAACTTCATCGCGCATAATTTAATCAACTCTCCGTGACTGTATGGTACATCTAAGCATTGATTTTTCTTTGCCATTACTTCGAAAAATTTCACGGAACTCCTCTCTCCTGAAATTTCAAAATATGGGTTCTGTAATAATTCGTACTTCACTCTGTTCTGTGCTTCACTGGACCAATATCGTGAGAGAAACTTCTCTCTGAAATCTTCATACGATCGGCATGTCGCTGCAACATTCTGCATGGTTTCTGTGACTGTTCCTGACATGAGTGCACATTAAAAGTCTAATTTGGGTGCTAGCGTCCAGTGTTCTGGCAATCCTACTCGGAATTAATCAATAAAAGTTCGTGGATGTAATGAGTTTCCTTCTCGAACGTGTTGAAATTTTCTGACTGTAAGGAAATGATCGTTGTCGTACTTCGTATAGATCCATATGAAATTCGCGATTCTTCGCCACTTTTGTTTCTGATCATTTCTCCCGTCGTTCTTTCCGGTTGAGGTAGATCCATTGGATATTATCCACTGTAACTTTCGCCTACCCTTGCGTAGTATCGTTGGAGTGGTACGCAATAATTTTCTTCCATCGGTTGTGAACGTGTAGCTGAATGCATTGCACTCTACTCTTTGCGACCTGGCTTTCCATTGTCACGCATTGGTTCGGTATCTTGTCTGGCTAACCTTGCCGCTTCATTGCACGATCCAGACTGTCTTGAAACATACTTTTGTGGTTCTGCATGTGTTTGTGATGCCGTTTGTTCATCAAGAATTTCGAAACGTGTTTGTGCAGTGCAGGCTGTCTGATTTCACGTATGTTACTTTACGCCTGTGATTGGAATCGCAAATGCGTAATATCTTCGTTAATTGCTTGTTTTTCCGCTGCTGTTACAGATACGAATGTGGTTGCAGACTCAGTGCTTGTTCGATCTTGTTCACTACGCTCTTCAATGGTTTGCAACAACTCTGTTCGCAATTTCTGAAATTGTTGCTTCGATTGTGCTTCTATTTTGACTATCCGATTATCATATCTTTTCAGCACTGCTTTTGTGATACGTTTGTGTAACACACTGTTTTCAACAATTTCACGCGCTGTACATGCTGCTTGCTAGTAATTACGTTTATCTGTTTCTCTAGTTTCTTGACTTCTCCCTGGGTGTTGTTACGTAATGTTTTGATCTCGCCCTGAGTGTCATTACGCAATGTTTGTACGTCCACTTGTACCTTGTCAATGTCTGTTCTCAATTGATTGTAACCTGTTATTAAGTTTCCTATCACTTCTCGAGATTCTTTTGCCTCGTCTTCAATATGACTTAGGTATAACCGAATTTTTTTTGCTTTATTCTTTAATCTCACGCATTTGTCTCGTGGTTTCTGCAATTTGTTTCGTCGTTTCTGCATTCTGAATTTTAATTTGGTTCGCAATTTCTTTATTTTGTCATGTCATGGTTTCCGTCATTAATTGTAATAATTCTGCCAGATTGGTGGGTCCTATTGCGTTTTCTTCCGACGTCCTACGCTCTGTGTTTTCGCCCAAGTGTTGGCTTGCAACCGATTGCATTGAACTGTGCAGTGACACGTTTCTGCTCGAATTCCTTGTACTCTGTGGTGAGGGAGCTCTGATTACTTGTACTATGGGTTCTACGTATTCAAGACGCAAGTTAGAATCCTCATCAACTGTTCTTCTAATTTCCTGCTCCTCTGTCGTATGCTGACCTACGTTTACTATGCCTTGGCGTACATTATCCTCGTTGTGGTGTGCTATCTGTCCTATTTCTCGCGATACTGCATCGTCTGTTGTACTGTCCTCTATTCTCTGTCCATCTTCATGCTGGGTCTCTACCTTAATTCGGTCAGGGTCTCGATCTGCCATTGCTAATCTTTCCGAATCCCTTATTTTCTGTTTTAAAAACAATTCACGCACCCTACTTCGAGTCAACATGCGCTCATACGATCTCACGCGTTTCATAAACTTTTTGCTCACACGACTTGACACTTATTATACCCAAAACTGACAATCCATTCACTTACTTGTTGGGTCAGAACCAACTTGTCAACGATGTATCCGCCACCTGTGCGCTTGCATTGGAAAGAAAACTTAATTCTAACAATATTAAAATTGATAACTTAATTATGTTTGTACAGAAACCAGATGGCAGTTATAAGAGTGGAGTGGCATGAAAGGGAAACAGTGGCTGGTAAGGGAGAGAGACAGGGTTTTAATCTATCCCCGATGTTATTCAATCTGTATATTGAGCAAGCAGTGAAGGAAACAAAGGAAAAATTCGGAGTAGGTATTAAAATCCATGGAGAAGTAATAAAAACTTTGACGTTCGCCGATGACATTGTAGTTCTGTCAGAGACAGCAAAGGACTTGGAAGAGCAGTTGAATGGAATGGATAGTGTCTTGAAAGGAGGGTATAAGATGAACATCAACAAAAGCAAAACGAGGATAATGGAATGTAGTCGAATTAAGTCGGGTGATGCTGAGGAAATTACATTAGGAAATGAGACACTTAGAGTAGCTATTTGGGGAGCAAAATAACTGATGATGGTCGAAGTAGAGAGGATATAAAATGTGGACTGGCAATGGCAAGGAAAGCGTTTCTGAAGAAGAGAAATTTGTTAACATCTAGTGTAGATTTAAGTGTCAGGAAGTCATTTCTGAATGTATTTGTATGGAGTGTAGCCACGTATGGAAGTGAAACAAGGACGATAAATAGTTTGGATAAGGAGAGAATAGAAACTTTTGAAATGTGGTGCTACAGAAAATGCTGAAGATTAGATGGGTAGATCACATAACTAATGAGGAAGTATTGACTAGGATCGGGGAGAAGAGAAGTTTGTGGCATAACTTGACCAGATGAAGGGATCGGTTGGTAGACGTGTGTTGAGGCATCAAGGGATCACCAATTTAGTATTGGAGGGCAGCGTGGAGGGTAAAAATCATAGAGGGACACCAAAAGATGAATACACTAAGCAGATTCAGAAGGATGTAGGTTGCAGTAGGTACTGGAAAAAGCTTGCACAGGATAGAGTAGCATGGAGAGCTACATCAAACCAGTCTCACGACTGAAGACCACAACAACAACAACAACGATTATGCTATTGTCTCTTCTAGAATGTCTCACTTTCTATTGAATACTTTCTTACTATCTATCGCTGCAGCTACTGTTTTCGACTATTTATGCCTTTAAAAAAAATTTTATTACGAAACTTTTTTAACAGGATATTTTTCTTACCTAGTCGGGCATGTGGTCGACCTTCAGTCCTGGCAGGGTCGCCATTCTCTAACATTCTGCATGGTGTCTGTTTGTTCTAAGTCGTGTCTCCCTACCACTTTCGCGCAACGACGCTCTGAGCATGTTTTTTAGGGAATTGACTAATTTGAACCTGGGATCTGTTGCTGGTAAGGAGACGCCAGACCACACGTGACATGAAGAGTTCAGAAGAGTTCAGTGAGACTAGAGATGATATAATAAAATACTTAATGATTTCAGCGTCAGCTCCACTGCACTCCCTGTAAAGGAATCTTAATACTAACTACATTTAGTGGAAGGGGTTCAAGGATTTCTTATATTTAGTTAGCTGGTAAAATAACGTCGAAAAAGCAGTTAAGTTTGCCATTGGAAATTTTATTCTACTCACAAAACATTCTTTATAAATTGCAATATTGATAAAAGGAAATATTTTAACACAGGATGATAAAAACCAACTGTGTTCAACAAAAATGTGAACGAATATTCCCTGAATGGGTTTCCAAGTTCTACAATGATTCGAAGGATGACCTGTGCCATATCACATCTATAATCTAGGTTTAAATTAAGTTTCACAAAAGAGAAAACTATCAAAATGGTCTACAGTGACCCTCAATTATCTTTAATTACTTATCAAACTTGTCGTAAATTACAGTGGCTGATGTGGCTTGTCAATAATTATATAACAGAAAAATCATCGTGTTTCAGAATTTTACATCAAGTAGCAAATGTGAACACCATGAGATTTAATTGACGATCGACACTAGTATTACGTAAAAAGGGGGTATAACAGATGAGACTTCTGCAGTTCTGAGTGAAGCTTTATGCGCTGTTATGCAGCATCGCGTGCGTTCATTACCTTGTCGTTGCTTAGACAGCGTCAGGGGGGTGGCGGGCGGCGCAGCTCCATACAGCTCGCCGTCTCGGAAGCAACTCTCTCATAACTTCTCCTTACTACAATTTACCGAAGTTGGTTTAAAAAAAAAAACTATCTGGCTGTGCTTTCATCTGACCAATCAGGGTCTCAATGTTAACCTTAAGCTCTGCCTACAAGAATTCTGTCTATCCAATGAGAAACGTTATACTTTTCGTGGTGGGGCAATGTTTTTAACGCTTGAAACGTAACAGAGACGCGAAAAAGTCTCACGCTAAAACTTGCAGCTGGTGTGGCCCTTTTAGTGTTATCATAAGATCTATACTGTTCTTCTGGGGGGCTCTACCTTTTAACATGGGCTGGGGGGTGGTCCTGGCGGTTGGCTGGCGACGTGGGTGTCCGTCTCTCATCGTAGGGCCTTCTAGCTTAACACGGTTCTGCTCTCAGCTCCTGTTCTCGTTTCTCCCATCAGAACTGCTTCTGTTTCACGGTGGGAAGGTATGACATGCATTTAGGCATTCTTGTGTTAGTCTGTGGTATTCCATTTGCTCACTCGTTAATCGTATTACTTTGGTTAATTTAATGTCACGATTTATTTGGAGCTATGTGACATACTGCTGGATTTGCTTATCATGTCAGGGTTTTCATGGAAGGTGTTGGATTAGCCTGACACCTTACATATCACCACCCTCCGAACTTAATTTTGCACTGAAGTTAGGCAATGATTGAATCGTTGTATATTTCCTCGTCTATCTTCTCCTTCTTCGTCGCTACTTCCACATAATCGCGTCTAAATGCTCTAATTATAGCTTCATAACTTCCTTCATTATATACGTTGGGTTGTGTGCCCACTAGTAACTTATTTTCACCTTCTGTCGACTGCTCATTATCCTCACTGAATTCGCTTTCCCTGGTTTCCATCTCAAATAGCTCTGCATTTCTCATTACTTCGTCCTTTCCTCCTACACTCGTTGTGCATGCCTCTGGTAATTCATCTTCCTCGTCAGTATTCTCCCAATTAATTTTGTCCCAACACGATATTGTTATTTTCTTGTCTTCGTTTTCATCTGGTCCCTGCGGTTTTGTTTTCTCCTTCTTCTCTTCTCGTGATAAGGTATTTACTTCTCTGTTCAAGGTGCTGCAATTATCCTGGGTCGGTGCGTCATTCTCTTTGGCATGGGCGCTTAGCTGTCAATTCGAACGTTTTTCGGGGTTTGGTGGTCTTACCTCCACCTCTTCTATCTGTATTCTCTTTTCTTGCTCCACTTATTGATATTGGTTTCTTTGTTGATAATTTGTCGGACTATTGGCGCTCCAATACCCGTTCCGGTTGTCATTGTTCCCTCTGTAATAGTTGTTGCCGTTCCTGGGTGAATTATAGTTATTGCCACATTCTCTTCTAAATCCGTAACCGGTTCTTTGTTGAAATCTATTGTCGTTTCTTGGTGCGAAGTTATAACGTGGTTCATAATTATTGTTTCTTCGTACTGTGTCTTATGGATTCCACTGCTTTTTGCTTTCAAAAAAATGATTCAAATGGCTCTGAGCACTATGGAACTTAACATCTGTGGTCATCAGTCCCCTAGAACTTAGAACTACTTAAACCTAACTAACCTAAGGACATCACACACATCCATGCCCGAGGCAGGATTCGAACCTGCGACCGTAGCAGTCGCGCGGTTCCGGACTGCGCGCCTAGAACCGCTAAATCACCGCGGCCGGCTTTTTGCTTTCGTTTTCACGTGCGCTTCTTCTTTTTCTTGCGTCATCTGCCGAAAATATAAACTCTAGTTCCCTTAGAATTCCTTTAAATGCTTCGACGTCATTGCCTCCGCGACCTACTAATGATTGCTGGTATTTCAATGGTAACTTCATCGCGCATAATTTAATCAACTCTCCGTGACTGTATGGTACATCTAAGCATTGATTTTTCTTTGCCATTACTTCGAAAAATTTCACGGAACTCCTCTCTCCTGAATTTTCAAAATATGGGTTCTGTAATAATTCGTACTTCACTCTGTTCTGTGCTTCACTGGACCAATATCGTGAGAGAAACTTCTCTCTGAAATCTTCATACGATCGGCATGTCGCTGCAACATTCTGCATGGTTTCTGTGACTGTTCCTGACATGAGTGCACATTAAAAGTCTAATTTGGGTGCTAGCGTCCTGTGTTCTGGCAATCCTACTCGGAATTAATCAATAAAAGTTCGTGGATGTAATGAGTTTCCTTCTCGAACGTGTTGAAATTTTCTGACTGTAAGGAAATGATCGTTGTCGTACTTCGTATAGATCCATATGAAATTCGCGATTCTTCGCCACTTTTGTTTCTGATCATTTCTCCCGTCGTTCTTTCCGGTTGAGGTAGATCCATTGGATATTATCCACTGTAACTTTCGCCTACCCTTGCGTAGTATCGTTGGAGTGGTACGCAATAATTTTCTTCCATCGGTTGTGAACGTGTAGCTGAATGCATTGCACTCTACTCTTTGCGACCTGGCTTTCCATTGTCACGCATTGGTTCGGTATCTTGTCTGGCTAACCTTGCCGCTTCATTGCACGATCCAGACTGTCTTGAAACATACTTTTGTGGTTCTGCATGTGTTTGTGATGCCGTTTGTTCATCAAGAATTTCGAAACGTGTTTGTGCAGTGCAGGCTGTCTGATTTCACGTATGTTACTTTACGCCTGTGATTGGAATCGCAAATGCGTAATATCTTCGTTAATTGCTTGTTTTTCCGCTGCTGTTACAGATACGAATGTGGTTGCAGACTCAGTGCTTGTTCGATCTTGTTCACTACGCGCTTCAATGGTTTGCAACAACTCTGTTCGCAATTTCTGAAATTGTTGCTTCGATTGTGCTTCTATTTTGACTATCCGATTATCATATCTTTTCAGCACTGCTTTTGTGATACGTTTGTGTAACACACTGTTTTCAACAATTTCACGCGCTGTACATGCTGCTTGCTAGTAATTACGTTTATCTGTTTCTCTAGTTTCTTGACTTCTCCCTGGGTGTTGTTACGTAATGTTTTGATCTCGCCCTGAGTGTCATTACGCAATGTTTGTACGTCCACTTGTACCTTGTCAATGTCTGTTCTCAATTGATTGTGACCTGTTATTAAGTTTCCTATCACTTCTCGAGATTCTTTTGCCTCGTCTTCAATATGACTTAGGTATAACCGAATTTTTTTTGCTTTATTCTTTAATCTCACGCATTTGTCTCGTGGTTTCTGCAATTTGTTTCGTCGTTTCTGCATTCTGAATTTTAATTTGGTTCGCAATTTCTTTATTTTGTCATGTCATGGTTTCCGTCATTAATTGTAATAATTCTGCCAGATTGGTGGGTCCTATTGCGTTTTCTTCCGACGTCCTACGCTCTGTGTTTTCGCCCAAGTGTTGGCTTGCAACCGATTGCATTGAACTGTGCAGTGACACGTTTCTGCTCGAATTCCTTGTACTCTGTGGTGAGGGAGCTCTGATTACTTGTACTATGGGTTCTACGTATTCAAGACGCAAGTTAGAATCCTCATCAACTGTTCTTCTAATTTCCTGCTCCTCTGTCGTATGCTGACCTACGTTTACTATGCCTTGGCGTACATTATCCTCGTTATGGTGTGCTATCTGTCCTATTTCTCGCGATACTGCATCGTCTGTTGTACTGTCCTCTATTCTCTGTCCATCTTCATGCTGGGTCTCTACCTTAATTCGGTCAGGGTCTCGATCTGCCATTGCTAATCTTTCCGAATCCCTTATTTTCTGTTTTAAAAACAATTCACGCACCCTACTTCGAGTCAACATGCGCTCATACGATCTCACGCGTTTCATAAACTTTTTGCTCACACGACTTGACACTTATTATACCCAAAACTGACAATCCATTCACTTACTTGTTGGGTCAGAACCAACTTGTCAACGATGTATCCGCCACCTGTGCGCTTGCATTGGAAAGAAAACTTAATTCTAACAATATTAAAATTGATAACTTAATTATGTTTGTACAGAAACCAGATGGCAGTTATAAGAGTGGAGTGGCATGAAAGGGAAACAGTGGCTGGTAAGGGAGAGAGACAGGGTTTTAATCTATCCCCGATGTTATTCAATCTGTATATTGAGCAAGCAGTGAAGGAAACAAAGGAAAAATTCGGAGTAGGTATTAAAATCCATGGAGAAGTAATAAAAACTTTGACGTTCGCCGATGACATTGTAGTTCTGTCAGAGACAGCAAAGGACTTGGAAGAGCAGTTGAATGGAATGGATAGTGTCTTGAAAGGAGGGTATAAGATGAACATCAACAAAAGCAAAACGAGGATAATGGAATGTAGTCGAATTAAGTCGGGTGATGCTGAGGAAATTACATTAGGAAATGAGACACTTAGAGTAGCTATTTGGGGAGCAAAATAACTGATGATGGTCGAAGTAGAGAGGATATAAAATGTGGACTGGCAATGGCAAGGAAAGCGTTTCTGAAGAAGAGAAATTTGTTAACATCTAGTGTAGATTTAAGTGTCAGGAAGTCATTTCTGAATGTATTTGTATGGAGTGTAGCCACGTATGGAAGTGAAACAAGGACGATAAATAGTTTGGATAAGGAGAGAATAGAAACTTTTGAAATGTGGTGCTACAGAAAATGCTGAAGATTAGATGGGTAGATCACATAACTAATGAGGAAGTATTGACTAGGATCGGGGAGAAGAGAAGTTTGTGGCATAACTTGACCAGATGAAGGGATCGGTTGGTAGACGTGTGTTGAGGCATCAAGGGATCACCAATTTAGTATTGGAGGGCAGCGTGGAGGGTAAAAATCATAGAGGGACACCAAAAGATGAATACACTAAGCAGATTCAGAAGGATGTAGGTTGCAGTAGGTACTGGAAAAAGCTTGCACAGGATAGAGTAGCATGGAGAGCTACATCAAACCAGTCTCACGACTGAAGACCACAACAACAACAACAACGATTATGCTATTGTCTCTTCTAGAATGTCTCACTTTCTATTGAATACTTTCTTACTATCTATCGCTGCAGCTACTGTTTTCGACTATTTATGCCTTTAAAAAAAATTTTATTACGAAACTTTTTTAACAGGATATTTTTCTTACCTAGTCGGGCATGTGGTCGACCTTCAGTCCTGGCAGGGTCGCCATTCTCTAACATTCTGCATGGTGTCTGTTTGTTCTAAGTCGTGTCTCCCTACCACTTTCGCGCAACGACGCTCTGAGCATGTTTTTTAGGGAATTGACTAATTTGAACCTGGGATCTGTTGCTGGTAAGGAGACGCCAGACCACACGTGACATGAAGAGTTCAGAAGAGTTCAGTGAGACTAGAGATGATATAATAAAATACTTAATGATTTCAGCGTCAGCTCCACTGCACTCCCTGTAAAGGAATCTTAATACTAACTACATTTAGTGGAAGGGGTTCAAGGATTTCTTATATTTAGTTAGCTGGTAAAATAACGTCGAAAAAGCAGTTAAGTTTACCTTTGGAAATTTTATTCTACTCACAAAACATTCTTTATAAATTGCAATATTGATAAAAGGAAATATTTTAACACAGGATGATAAAAACCAACTGTGTTCAACAAAAATGTGAACGAACATTCCCTGAATGGGTTTCCAAGTTCTACAATGGATCGAAGGGTGACCTGTGCCATATCACATCTATAATCTAGGTTTAAATTAAGTTTCACAAAAGAGAAAACTATCAAAATGGTCTACAGTGACCCTCAATTATCTTTAATTACTTATCAAACTTGTCGTAAATTACAGTGGCTGATTTGGCTTCTCAGTAATTATATAACAGAAAAATCATCGTGTTTCAGAATTTTACATCAAGTAGCAAATGTGAACACCATGAGATTTAATTGACGATCGACACTAGTATTACGTAAAAAGGGGGTATAACAGATGAGACTTCTGCAGTTCTGAGTGAAGCTTTATGCGCTGTTATGCAGCATCGCGTGCGTTCATTACCTTGTCGTTGCTTAGACAGCGTCAGGGGGCGGCGGGCGGCGCAGCTGCATACAGCTCGCCGTCTTGGAAGCAGCTCTCTCCTAACTTCTCCTTACTACAATGTACCGAAGTTGGTTTAAAAAAAAAACTATCTGGCTGTGCTTTCATCCGACCAATCAGAGTCTCAATGCTAACCTTAATCTCCACCTGCAAAATATTCTGTCTATCCAATGAGAAACGTTATACTTTTCGTGGTGGGGCAATGTTTTTAACGCTTGAAACGTAACAGAGACGCGAAAAAGTCTCACGCTAAAACTTGCAGCTGGTGTGGCCCTTTTAGTGTTATCATAAGATCTATACTGTTCTTCTGGGGGGCTCTACCTTTTAACATGGGCTGGGGGTGGTCCTGGCGGTTGGCTGGCGACGTGGGTATCCGTCCCTCATCGTAGGGCCTTCTAGCTTAACACGGTTCTGCTCTCGGCTTCTGTTCTCGTTTCTCCCATCTGAACTGTGTCTGTTTCACGGTGGGAAGGTATGACATGCATTTAGGTATTCTTGTGTTAGTCTGTGGTATTCCATTTGCTCACTCGTTAATCGTATTACTTTGGTTAATTTAACGTCACGATTTATTCGGAGCTATGTGACATACTGCTAGATTTGCTTATCATGTCAGGGTTTTCATGGAAGGTGTTGGATTTGCTTTACACCTTACACATCTTTGCTGTTTTTCTGGAATATAAACTGATAATTTTGGTCTAATTTCTATTTTTTCTGCAGCACTATGCATTTCTTATGTTTTTCACAGCACAATTTTAAGCACACAACTGTTTTCTGTTTGTTTTTGTACTTCTAAGTACGTACTGTGGTTTGTGTTTTTTACAGTTGCCAACATCAAATTTCCACTAGTTTGTCTTTATCTACAATCTTTTTTTTCTTTTTCTTTTTCTTATTAGGTTATTGCTTGTGTGTAATTATATTTAATTATGTTGCTGTGTATTTACATACTGTGTAAGAGTAGTTGAGGAATAGTGATGAAGGGTTTTCTTGGTAAGGGAAGGAGAAACCATAATGAGTGGACATAAGTATATAGTAGTGTAATAGTGTGTGTGTTAGAGGACAAGGTGAGGAGCAAGAAGTGAAATGGAACTGTGAGTGGTGGGGGGGAGGAGTTTTGGGATGGACAGGGGGGGGGGGGGAAGAGCTGTGAGAGAGTAGGATGGTGTGGAGGATGGGAAAGGCTCTTTTCTTTTTCATGTAATTTCATAAATTTTTTACATAGAGTCTGGTTTCCAATATTTTTTTGGCAATGAGAAACTGTTCATTTTGTGTTATTGCTCTGTGTATGGGGAAATTTTCTTGGGAGGAGGTGTCCGTCTTTACTGATTTTATGGTATTCTTATTTTTTCAGCATTGCTTGGTTTATGGTGTTCTTGTTTTAGATGATCTGAAAATGTTGAACGGTTTGTACCGTATTTAAATTGATATGTTCTTTATATCTTGTGTCTAATGTCATGCCAGTCATTCCAAGGTATATCTTTTAACAATCTCTGCAACTTAACTGATGGATACCAGTTTGTTAGTATCAGTCTGGTTTTGATTTCAGTTTTGGGATGCGCTTTTGATTGCGGTGTTTGCTTTGTAAGCAATTTTTACGCCTTAATTCTTCTATGTGTACTTATTTTATATGTGAATTGCTTTGGTAGGTCATTGTATGTCTTTTTTTGTAGTAGTGTAAGTTGTATGAGTTGGAGTGGTTTGTGGCCGGCCGAAGTGGCCGTGCGGTTAAAGGCGCTGCAGTCTGGAACCGCAAGGCCGCTACGGTCGCAGGTTCGAATCCTGCCTCGGGCATGGATGTTTGTGATGTCCTTAGGTTAGTTAGGTTTAACTAGTTCTAAGTTCTAGGGGACTAATGACCTCAGCAGTTGAGTCCCATAGTGCTCAGAGCCATTTGAGCCATTTGGAGTGGTTTGGTTAGTTTTTCGATTATTTACCTCTTTATTTTTTTCTCTAGTTAGTCTACCATTGTTTCTTTGTGTCCATTTTTATAAGTATTTAGGGGGATCCTGTTCAGTCTGTTTAATATGTATATGATTCCTTCCTTTGTGATTCTGTGGGTGGTTTGAGGTTGCATTGAAGATCATGTCACTTGTTGTGGACTTTCTGCATATTTCAGATGTGTATTTATTACTGTCTTTTCTTATGTTTATGTCTAGAAAGTTGAGTGAGTTTTCTTGTTCTTCTTCTATTGTGAACTTAATGTTTTTGTGTACAATATTTATGTATTTGTGAAGTTGCTGGAAAATTATAAAATAGTAATTGTTAAGGAGAGAAGAAAAAGTAGACAGGAGAGATTGGTGTTGGAGGTAATTGTCCCTTCACCGGTGCTGCTCAGGGACGTGCTCTTGGAACGTGTCCTCACGCCCGACGTGCCTGGGCAGCGCTTCTGATAATTAGTTTATCATACGAGACACTTCGCGTCTCGGATGTCGTGAGTCGAGTCATCTTTTGTATAACTGTTCTGATACCTACATTTTGTTAGTGCTTTTGTACTGTGTGTTTTTTGATTAGCTAGGTTACTTGTATTGCAGTTGTTCTACGTTTATGTGGCCTAACTGCAGGTTTAATGTAGCGCCTGGTACAACAACTGGCTACGATCTATCACACTTAATCTACTGACAGTCTCTGTTCTACATTTACACTGATCATCAGAACGTTATGACCATATACCTAACAGCCGTCATGTCGCGCCTGTTCTGTTTTACCAGTCCGCCCAGCCTACGACATCCGACATCTTTAATGATGGGCAGCCGCCCGACCCCACAACCTCTGAGCCTGGTTTCACTATGGTTTCGCCACGTGTTGAAGATACTCACTACAGCTCTTCTCGAACGCCCAAAATGTCGTGCAGTTTCCGAACTGCTCGTGCCGAGCCTCCGGGCTATCACACTCTGCCTTCGGTCATACACAGATCGCGCGCCTTCCCCGTTCCGCACACACACAACGTGTTCGCTGATACTACATACACCGAGCGTGTGTGTAACAGGCAGTCACTCCTCGCCAGATGACGCCTCTATCACCTGGATGGGTTTATATCGATACTAGGTCGGTGGT
Source organism: Schistocerca cancellata (assembly GCF_023864275.1). NCBI lineage: Eukaryota > Metazoa > Arthropoda > Insecta > Orthoptera > Acrididae > Schistocerca > Schistocerca cancellata. The sequence goes on along the minus strand of NC_064631.1, from coordinate 465,938,423 downwards.
CATAATGATCAGTGCAGTGAGGTGTGTTGTATCCGTTGATTGTTATGTTTTTCTATCGCTATACGTGTGTTAATTAACTAGATCGGTTGTGTTATAGTTTTTCTCTGTTAATGTAGTCAGTTACATGTTTTAGGTGGCCCTTGGTACAATAACAAGCCACGAACAATCCTGCTTAATAAATTAACTGGTTTCTATTCTAATTTCTCCGTGTATTGCTATTTCACCATTTAGTGTTTCTTGTAGTGTTTGTGTAGTGGTTTCTGATATGTGCAGTCGCCGCTATCAGCAAGCGAAACGCGCTGCAAATGCTCTGGACAAGGGCCTAGCCGGTTCTCACGTTTCATCCGTGTCCGCTCCCTGATGTTTGGGAAAAGGGTGTACAGCCTACGACCCTTACCATTTTGGTTTCACTTTCATTGCCAGATGTCAACCCGACAAGAGTTTATTTGCCGTTTCTGCTCCATATTTTGTTCTGTAATTTCCCTGGTCTTATTAGACCTTCCATTCTACAGCCAGTAGGATGTAGCTCGATATTTGAGGTTATATCTACTGGAAGGACACCAAACTCCACACACTGTGCCACTACTGAGATGATTCTGGATGCCCCTGCCAATGTCAGGAGCACATTCTTCTATCCGCACCTCACAATTATCCTGTTCGTTGCAAGGATGAGTCTACGCGCCCGCACAGTTGGCGCGAAGGACAATGCTGAGTCTTAGAGAGCTACTTATATGCTCTGATACGCATGATAGATAGTCTCTTGTGTGTGATATTTAAACGTGCTAATTTTTGTAAGATTTTTCCGGCCTTATCCATATGCTGATTGAAGCTATGTTTGTCATCGACATGTGCTCCCAAGTAACATATGATCTTTTCACTTTTGATGTTTGTGTTGTTTATTTTATCGCTGGGTATGCCTCTTATTAGTATATAAACTGTTTGTAGGCCGCAGTTGTTAATTTGTTCGTTTTGTACCAATTCTGTATAGTGTTCAGGATACCACTGGCTTTGCTCTCTAATATCAGTGTCTGCTGATACCACTACAAGCAGGTCTTTAGTATAGCCTACGACTTCGTCAGTCCCCTCGTGCCAATCTATTACATGCAGGAGAGGTTCGAATGTGATATGCCTGAAGGTGAGACCGCGAATCGAAGCTTGGGGTCATCAGTTTGTAATCCTTTTGACTATTCTGCAATAGCCCACCTGCCAATCTGCTATTCTGTTTTTACAACAGCCGAAGAAACTATTTTAAAGGGTTGCGGGTACCTGAGGTTTACGAAGTGGCGCCAACAAAGCAGGCCTCCAAAGACTGTCCAAGGTGCCTGCAATGTCAATTAAACTTCCTATTGCGTGTTGTCGTGGGGTGTGCTTTATAATCTGGAAAATTTTATTGATTGCGTAGTTGATTGAATCCGTACTGATGTGGGCTAAGGCTGTAGAGCTCTCTGTGCGCCTGTATGCGGTTGTACAGATTCCGTTCCTGTAACTTAGTTAAAAAATTTAAAAGGGATATTATCCGGTAAGAGTTCGGTTCTGGAGGGTCTTTATCGGCTGATTTTTTTTTTTTTTGAATGATTACAGTTGTAGCTGTCTTCTACGACACAGGTACCCTACGCAGCCGCAGGTCGTATAATAAGTCTGTTGACTGTGGTATTACTAGAGGTGCAATTTGTTGTTTATTTCTGTGTGTACTTTGTCTGGGCTTAGAGCTTTCTTATTCTTTAATCTGGTTACTGCTAATGCAACCCCCTTCCGCGCGAATGGATGGATTATCGTTATACTTCCTGTTTGATTTCTGTCTTAGGCTGTGCTGTGCTGATGTATTTGTGGCTGGATCATCAACTGATAGGAGAGTACTGAACAGGAACTGCGCTGTATTTCTCTTTCACTGTGTCACTGTGCTGCCACCCTGCTTCATTGTTGGTAGAACTAACGGGAAGGTAATTTTTTCCGCACTTATTTTGTAGGGCTGACCTCAGAGGTTGGTTTGCAATTGCGTTCAGACGTGTTTCTCCCAGTGCTGTTTCCTTGTCGTCTGAACTAGATTATTAAGTAGGTCATTGGCTTTTAAGTAGTCCTATAATCTTATCTGCCTATGCTGCTTTTTGTTACAGTTCTCTCTTCTGTCGTATGTTCTGTCTAAGTCTTGTTATTTCAGTGCTCCATAAAGCTTTCGTCCTTGACTTACTTGATACTCGTGGTATAGCAATGTTTTGTGCAGTTTATAATATGTCGATTAATTTGTGAGTCCAGTAATCAGTACTACCGTTTACATTGTTGCTTAGTGCCTCTTGTACGTACGTTGTTATTTCATTCCAGTCCGCTTTGCTGATAATGAGTCGACTGAAACTTGCTGGCAGATTAAAACTGTGTGCCGGTCCGAGACTCGAACTCGGGACCTTTGCCGTTCCCGGGCAAGTGCTCTACCAACTGAGCTATCCAAGCAAGACTAATGCCCCGTCCTCACAGCTCTACTTCTGCCAGTATCTCGTCTCCAACCTTCCAAACTTTACAGAAGCTCTCCTGCGAAACATGCAGAACTAGTACTCCTGAAAGAAAGGATATAGTGGAGACATGGCTTAGCCAAAGCCTAGGGGATGTTTCCAGAATGACTCGGTCCGGCACACAGTTTTAATCTGCCAGGAAGTTTCATATCAGTGCACACTCGGCTGCATAATGAAAATCTCATTCATAATGAGTCCATTGTCTGTAGGGTGGTATGTAACATTGTCATGAGTGTCTATAATGATTATGCTATGGTTACTAGCCACATAGTGTGCTGTGACCGACTAGATGACTTCCGTGTTTATACTTCTGGCATTCTCTAAACATATGCCAATGTTGGTCGTCTCACCGGCTTACCTAATGTAAATACAGATCGTGTTTGAACTACCGTGCTACCGTAGTCCCATTTTCTCACTCTTTCTGTACCACTCATTACCTTCTCCAGATTTGATTCATTCCGTCTTTCGGCCACACATTCCTGTGATACGTACCACAGAACAGTAATGAGGAAATTACAAAATGGTTCAAATGGCTCTGAGCACTATAGGACGTAACATCTGTGGTCATCAGTCCCCTAGAACTTAGAACTACTTAAACCTAACTAACCTAAAAACACCACACGCATCTATGCCCGATGCAGGATTCGAACCTGTGACCGTAGCGGTCGCGCGGTTGCAGCCTGAAGCGCCCAGAAGCGCTCGGGCCGGCGAGGAAATTACAGAACACAACACTAATAAGAATGTAATTACGGAAATACCATGCATTCATGTACAGGGTGACAATTATTGAACTATATGAAATAAAATCGTCATAATTTCTGAACGATGCGTTAGGACTTTCAAACTGCACGGTTCGCCGCGGAGCATGATGGGAATTAGCGTGGTTTGGTTTAGCGAAGCCCACTTTCATTTAGATGGGTTCGTCAGTAAGCACAATTGATGCGGTGACTGTGTTATGTGAAACGTACAGTCACGGAATAATCGGTGCGATATTCCCTGATGGCACGGTGCATACGGGGCGGTACGTGAAGGTTTTAGAAAATGATTTCATCCGCGTTATCCAAAGTGACACTGACTTCGACAAGATGTGTTTCATGCGAGACAGAGCTCGAGCCCATCGAAGCAGGAGTGTTTGATGCCCTGGTGGAGCACTTTGGGACGGCATTCTGGCTCTTGGGTACCCAGAGGCCACTGGAAAGGGTCTCGATATGCCGCCATATTCTCGGGATCTAAACATATGAGATAACTTTTTGTGGGGCTATATTAAAGACATGGTGTACAGCAGTAACCCCAAAACCAATGCTCAGCTAAAAACAGCCATTCAAGAGGTAATCCAAGGCATCTATTTTCCGACACTTCAGCGGGTCATGCAGAATTTCGGTATTCATCTGCGTCACATCATCACCTATCATGGCATGCATATCGAACATGTCGTAACCTAAATCCGAATATCTGCAGTGACGTTTATATGCGGAAAAATGTGTGTGCTCGCGGTAGTTTGTAACTAATTTGCGTTTTTTTCGTGTAGTTCAATAATTGTCACCCTGCACGTACTTCCAATTGTGCCAACTATTACAATTTCTCCCCGTTCCAATCACGTATGTAACGCGTGAAGGACTTCTTCAGTGTAATTACAACCGGTATAATCTCGTCTTCCTGGTCCCTATCTTCGATGTCCGTACGGGAGCGATCGACAGGAAACTGTGGTACAGTCCCAGATTCCTGGTATATGTGGAAGTAGGCTTTGGCGGGATTTTCTGCGTTGTCTGTTGATTCAGGATTTTCAGCATAGCCATGACGCTCTCCGGAGGGTCAAATAAATCTGTGACTGCTCGTGACGCCATTCTCTGTATCCGTTCAATATTCTACTCCTAGTCCTGTTTTCAAAACGTCCCACACTCTTCAGCTACGCTGTAGCAGCATTCACACGAATGTTTTCTACGCAATCTTCATTTCAGAATGGTAGCATTTTCCAGTGTATGTTCAAACATACACTCACTAAAGATGTTTGATGAGACATATGCGAGGAGAAATAAAAACGGAAATTGATTGAACAACTCGCTTGGACAAGTGTGCCAATAGCAGGCGAATCATTTGGTAAAGAGGGTGTATTAACATTAAATATGAGTATTGTAGGAGAATTTTCTATCAGCAATCAAGATCGTTCTGTAGATCGGCCATGCCAGTCGTGCAAATACTCATTAAGTTGACAACAATATGTTTTTCGCTTGTGAGAAAGTACTACGTCAGTCGGTACTGAGTGAGGCTCATTTAGCTAACATTAGCCGAAATGCTTACCAGCTAGGACCTCAACTGTTCATGTCTGCAATCCGTTGATGATTACGAAATGTGGTCATTTCTGCATAACCCATGCATTTTTCTTTGAAATTTGGCTTGCTCTGTCTAAGATGCCTCAAAACCAATGTTTGTTGCTCACAAATGTCGTGTGTAGCGACGCCTATATGATTTGAAGTAACTTACACCGGTAACTAAACAAACTGTTAGTGAACAAAATTATTTTCCGTAACTTACATGCAACCTATCTGCAGTTATGAAAAGAACATGAAAGGGAGGCTTGTAATCTGCCCCCTCCGTCCTACTTGTAGCTATTATCCACAACACGGGAAGTCTGTTGTGATAAATTTGATAGGAGCGAAGATTACAGTAAACTATCTAGTTGACTTAGCTCGTCATGTTGAGTTGGCTCCAGTTCTTCATGTACAGTAGTCTGATTCTTGAAGCTGAAATTCTCGCATTTTAGGTCCTCGCGGTTGTACTTGAAGACTGTTGTTGCAGAATTTTTTTTTAGGTAAATATATTTTCTCGCATTTTAGTATATCATATAGTCTTTTGATTTTTCACGTAAACAAAGCCGGAATTAAATTTTTCGCACAAAAACACAAAAATACGTCCGATCACAAGAGAGGCATGCTTACGACTCCAACACTCTGCGGAAATAACTATATTCCAAAGCGTTTACAATTTTTCTTAACAAATGAATTTATATTAGTTTCTGATTCATTTTTACTTTCGATTGTTATTTCATAAATGAAACCAGAAATGAACATAGTAACCAGTATTGTTTTGCTTAGTTAATTACAGAAATTTGAAGAGTGCCACTAATTCGTAATTTCAAACTTTTCTAAAAAAGATAATTTTAACTGTACATTCAGAATTACTACCTATCTATTATAACATTTTATAAAGTAATTCATTTCATAAATTTTAACTTGAAATATAACATACTGTTTATAAAACTATATAGAAGTTTGCAGAAAAGCAACTGAGATGATAATGGCCTGTCCATAATTCGAAAGATATTACTGTTATCGACAACTACTGTTGAGGAAACGTAATGCTAGAGGAGGACGTCCCGTTACAGGCTATAGTAGAGAAGGGAACAAGACTGGCTTTAACCCCGTTCCCAGCGTTATTTAATCGCTATGAGGAGGATACAATAAAAATATCTAAGGACAAATTTGGAAAATGAACTAAAAATTGGAGAGAAGAAATAAAACATTAAGTTTTTTCGACGACGTTCAAAGTTGTCAGAGACCTCAATGCACTTGGAAGAATAGTTGAACGGTATGGATTTTTCTTGAAAATATACTGCAAAAAAGGAACATAAAAAAACAGGAGTAATGGAGTATAGTGTAACTAAATCAGGTTACTCTTCGAAAATCAATTTAGAAAAGGAGATGCTAAAAGTAATAGTACCATTTTACTATTTACCAATAAGTAATCGATATCATCAGAAGTAAGGACCGAATAAAATTCAGACTGGCAACAGTGAAAAGCTTTTCTGGAAAATTAAATACAAATGTAAGCATTAGGAAGCCTTGGAAGTATTTATCTGGAGTACAGTCTCATATTGAAGTGAGGCGTGGACAATAAGTGGTTGCAACATTGATATTGAGATATTAGCGACAGTGCTAAATTACTCGTCGCCACATCCGTTTCTCCGCTCCGCTAATCATATATTCTTTGAGAAAAAAAAAATGAAGAACGACGTAGCACGAAGGAATTATCCGAATGGGAGGGAAAGTAGAGAAAGAGCTTCACAAATTGAGCAAGTCAGTAACACGCTGGTCCATCTCTGGCACTTATGCAAGGAGTTATTCGGCTTGGCATTGATTAACATAGTTTGTCGCATGTCCTGCCGAGGGATTTCGTGCTGAATCCTGCCCAATTTGCGGTTTAGATCGGCAAAATTAAGAGCTGGTTGGAGGATCCTGTCCATAATGCTCGAAACGTTCTTAGTTGGGAGAGATCCGGCGATCTTGCTGGTAAGGTAGGGTCTGGCAAGGATGAAAACAAGCGGTAGAAACTCTCGCCTTGCACGGGCGGCCATTATTTTGTTGAATTGTAATCCCTGGATGGCTTGCCCTGAAGGCAACAAAACGGGGCGTAGAATATCGTCGACGTACCGCTGTGCTGTAAGGATGTCGTGCATGACATCAAAAGGGGTCCTGACATGCAAAGAAATTGCACCCCAAGCCGTCACCCCTGGTTGTCGGGTCATATAGTGGGTGACAGGTTGGTATCTCTCACTTTCCAGGGCGTCTCCAGAAAAGTCTTTGCTGGTCATCAGGACTCAGTCAAAGTGGGACACATCACTGAAGACAGTTATACTCCAGTCAATGAGATTGCAGGACGAAGACGTGTCTGTAGACGCCCATGGCTGTGGTGGAATACCAACCTGACTGTCACCCGCTATACAAGCCGACGACCATGAGTGGTGGTCTCGGATGCTATTTCTTTCCATAGCTGGACCTCTTTGGTGGTCATCCGTGACATTGCCAGGCAGAATAGCTACTTGCATAAGGGCCGCAGGTGAACCACAGTGATACTGACTTGTGAAGCTCTTTGAATAAATGATCAAATTTTTTCTGAAATTGTAATCATTTTTTGTCTGTAGATGTAAATCACATCTACCGATTTCCCTCCCATTTGGAAAATTACTTCATGGTGCGTATTCTTTGGGCTTAGAGTGTATTGACATCCGCCCTCCAGTAGCATATTGCGATAGGATCAATAACGGATTTAACTGACGACAATTGATGGCAGATCGCAAAATGTATTATTTTTATTAGAGCATTTCCTTCTGCGAGAACCATATAAAACTTGACTCAATTTAGAAAAGCCCTTTATGCCACAACTCATTAAGAAACTTCTGACACTGAAATTTCAGATATTCTGCAATCGCGGCACGAGTAATTAAAGTGAACATAATCTCGAGGAGTTGGAGTTACATCACCATTATATTGAAACACACAGGGCTAAACACGCTTGCATGTCAAGAACGTTGGCGACACTCTGGAACTGATCAAACGTTACGCCTAGTTCGCGCGCAACAACAACAACAACGAAAATTCACAAACCACTGACAGCAAACAAAGTTTATTTGTAACGCTGATAGTGCTTAACCAACTGTTTCTGTATGACTACGGATGCTGAGTATACAATGAAACTAAAGAATGAGTTTAAAAGTGTCTTGAATAGTAAATGTGTCGGAGAAACCATAGTATTATTTGGACTAGACAGTAAAGCCAATTTAGAAACAGTCACCAAACTCCAGGAAGCGTACAGAATAACATGGAATCATTACAATAACCGACTTACATCCCGTAATGCGAAACTTCATTACAAGCCAGTTTTCTTGTCCGAAGCAGTATGCCTCAGAACCTGCATTTCGAAACGGCCATTCAAAGTGTATGAAAATACGAAGGAAGAGCGGGAAATTCGGAGAAAAATTTACGGTGCATTAATATGAATGGCATATGGATTAAAAGTAAAACTACGAGCCTATACAAAGCACTAGAAAAGTTCACTGGTGCAATACGTAGAAGTCGCTTGAAGTTCCATGGTCACATGTATAGAATGAACAACATTAGATTAATAAAATATTGCCTAAAATAATAAATTCAAAAAATATAAAACCTACCTGGTTAGAAGAAGTTAAGTACGACTTACGAGAAATGAATGCCGCGGATGATACCACCAGAGGACGCAAAGATTTTGGAATCCTTGGAATCCTAGTTGTAGGTTACACTGTCGCAGAGAAAGCTACAAAAAACTGAAAGACAATGTATAGACGAAAGCAAGAAGTAACACAGGAAATTCACAGAGATTTTGGGAAGAGAAGAAGAAAAAGAAGCTGTTAGACTAAGGTAACACGGCGCTGAGCGCCCGTAATCTCCAAACACAGATGCAGCAAGATAACAAGTTCAAACGCGCTCTTTAACTGGGCATAAGGAAGAAAGAAGAGGACTGTGACGTGTAAGAAGATATGATCCTCACTCGCATTGGTAACAAGCGGAGATTCATGAAGATTATATGACTAGATTGGGTAGCTAATGAACAGATAGCGAAATTTATCGGAGAGGAAAAAGCTTTGTAGCACAACTTGAATAAGACAGGGAATAAGCTGACGGGACGCATCCTGAGAGATAAAGAAATAGTTAATTTGGTAATAAGGTGTATAGGGAGTAAAATTGTATAGGAATATAAAGACTTGAATACAGTGAACAGGCTTAACCTGATGTAGGTTGTAGTTATTATGCAAAGATACTACTATAGATAACTGAATCAAACCAGTCTACGGTCTGAGCTCTATCAACATTCTTTTGTACTTCATTCTGGGTAGCTGCGACGCTGCTTACAAATGACGCTTCCCTGACAGGATCAATGGGTCATTTATTTCCTCTCCCTTCCACTAAATGATAGCTTCTCCGAACGTATATCAGATGATAAATGTGTGGATTCTATTTGGACTGCTGTTCGGCAAATATGATGATCCGATGGTCTTCCAGTGATTAATGTGAGAATGCGGACTGTCTGTCAAGGGGGCACTTGACAATCCACCCTGACTGGAATTATTCCGCCGAAGGAGGGAATTCGAGTACGTCACTGGTAAGGGGTTCTAAGATTACGGACACAGTGAAGGGTGCGACGGATTGTCTGTCCACGTCGACGCCCAGAGTGGGTATGAGAAACGCCTGCCTCAAGACACGAAGCAGGAACCTCGCAAGCGAGGCCCTGTGGTTCCTTTCTCACGTCCTCAAACCTGCCAGCGCGCAGGCACTTAACTTTATGGCTGACCCTAAAAAGTGCCGTTAAAAACGCCACGAGTTATTACTCATAACGAAATCCGTTTCTAATTTTCTTTTGAATAGACAACAGTACGAAGGACGGATGTACCGTTAACCAATCTTCTGACCTTCCTTGTCTGGGCGAGTGTCCTCTGGACCCCACAAAAGCAAAACCTTGTGCCTGCAGTCTGTATGCTCCCACCTAACGTGCAGGTGGGCTAGTTTTATTAAGAAACGAGACCCGGTATGAGATAATATAACTGTCAAAGTAGCATAAAAAAGTTCTTCTGTTACAGTTATTGTGATATACACGGCTAAAGCACAGTTATCTTTGTGCGGTGTAATCTGCTATTGACTTTCTTAATGTGTTTATTTCATGATTTTGCGTCAGATTAATGGCCCAAATCATGTTTGCGTGGTAAGATTTAACGTGCGGCTGTGGTGTTATAGTTCATGTCAAATACACCGATTACATTTAATGAGCTTAAAAAAGGTGATAAACAGCAGTGGCAACCAGAAATTGCTTCAGACCGTTTGCATATGACACTGTTCAAAGATGCTTCAAAGAATTCCGAAGTAGCCGTGTCCCCCACGAAATTGTGCCCTATAGGCCTGCATTACAAACAGTTGCCGAAGACAAACTGCGAGCTGTGATACAATGAACCATCGCAGTCTTCATAATAAAAATGGAAATCACTTGAGGTGGACATTTGTATTGAGTTGCCACGTACTTCCAAGAACTTAGGACGAGTATCACGGGGAATAATTAGATCATCCAAAAGCTAGCTAAACGAGGCGCAGCATGTCGTAAGTATGTCGGACTCAAACCGCAGTAGAGAGAAACGTTTCTTTTTCACATCGGGTTCAAATGGCTCTGAGCACTATGGGACTTAATATCTAGGTCATCAGTCCCCTAGAACTTAGAACTACTTAAACCTAACTAACCTACGCACATCACACACATCCATGCCCGAGGCAGGATTCGATCCTGCGACCGTAGCAATCACGTGGTTCCAGACTGAAGCGCCTGGAACCGCACTCGACAACATATTCATAACGTCCTCATTTAAAACAGATAAATAAATGTGGCTACAAAATAAAAAATATGTAATTTTTCCGTTGAAGTTGACTAATCTTACACAGCATTAACACAAAGGAGGAATTCGTTGACCATGCCAGGTATTAAAATTTTAGTTAAAAAGATGAACTGTGATGAACAGCAGAAAAGTAAAATACTTCATTAGAAGGGTGTGGTGAGCTGATGATTCATCGAAAGATGGAAGAGTAAGTGATTCTGTTGGCCTTAAGTAACGTAGAAACCTTACGCTAGGGTGCTACCAAATAAATAAAATGTAAGATGCCTAACACCCTGTCCGCAGTCGCATTTAACGCGGGGGAGGGTCTGTTGACTTGAATTTTGCCTTCTGGGCAAAATTTAAAAATGGGTATTTTTATTAAAATGCGGCGTACTGAAATGAATACTCGGACATCACCACAAAGCAGTCGATTCTCTAGCTCGAGCAGAAATCAATCCGAGAGCGCTGTATGGAGATGAAGGAACATGACTTCATCCTCCTCTGCGGATAAGAAATAGGAATTCAGTGGCCAAACCATCGTTTTAGCGTGCCCACAACTTCTTGTCAGACAGCCTGGTGGCCAGGAGGGAAGGACACCCTATTTCAACAAGCAAAATACTTCTTGCGTGTTCTCTGCTGGACACATCTGAAGCACCAGAGGATAAGCCTCAGACTTCAGGATCTAATTCAAATCCGCGTATATCTACACTGAAGACATTATCAGAGTATACTTGTGATCAGTCAAGCCCTTCCTTCCCTGTGACACACGAAGTTCCATCGTACTCCGTACGGTGATCGCCGATGCACGCTCATCCTCTATAGTTCAAAAATGGTTCAAATGGCTCTGAGCACTATGGGACTCAACATCTTAGGTCATAAGTCCCCTAGAACTTAGAACTACTTAAACCTAACTAACCTAAGGACATCACACACACCCATGCCCGAGGCAGGATTCGAACCTGCGACCGTAGCAGTCCCGCGGTTCATGCTCTATAGTTAATAGAGGAGTGTCGGAAATCGCCATTCCCCAGGATCGCATTGTTCAAGTGCATGCACGCTCCCGACTGACGATTTCCCTAAGAAATTCGACATCTGACGCGACCCAGGAGGTAGCGTGGCTTTAAAACGCCACCGTCACGGTGACCATTACATCCCTTCCCCCCCCCCCCCCCCCCCCCTCATTCAGAGGCAGCTAACACTACAACTCAAAGTGTTTCGTTATGGACCCCTACATGGTCCAAGATATTTTTTCTTCATGTGATTCGTGTCTGTGGTAGTATAAGAAGAAGAAGAAGATATGGAAAGATTAGCTTACAGTCTATTTAAACTTAGAATAGGGAAGAACGCCTAACCCAAAATTGGATATGATTGTGAGCCCTCTGGTAATACCTTACGAATTCATAAATTTCCAGGAGAAATGTTTCCTCCGTTCTCATGCTGTAGTAAGTACATGAAAACTTTCCAAGCTAGTGACATTATTCTACAACTACGCAGTATATCGGTATGCCGTATTTAAGCAGTCTCTGTCCCCTTCTTTACGAACCTGAAGCTCTAGCTGATGTCTTCAGATGTCTTGCACCGCTTCGATCGTCGATGACTTTATTTTTTCCTATTATTATTTCGTCCCTCTCGCCACATATGGTCGCGGGTGTATTGTCCGTTGTACATTCAACTCGCTCCTCAGCCAAGAGATAAATAATGTAAGAGAGACGAAGCAAAACGAGGATAATGGAATGTAGTCTAATTAAGTCGGGTGATACTGAGGGCATTAGATTAGGAAATGAGACACTTAAAGTAGTAAAGGAGTTTTGCTATTTGGGGAGAAAAATAACTGATGATGGTCGAAGTAGAGAGGATATAAAATGTAGACTGGCAATGGCAAGGAAAGCGTTTCTGAAGAAGAGAAATTTGTTAACATGAGTATAGATTTAAGTATCAGGAAGTCATTTCTGAAAGTATTTGTATGGAGTGTAGCAATGTGTGGAAGTGAAACATGGACGATAAATACACTCCTGGAAATTGAAATAAGAACACCGTGAATTCATTGTCCCAGGAAGGGGAAACTTTATTGACACATTCCTGGGGTGAGATACATCACATGATCACACTGACAGAACCACAGGCACATAGACACAGGCAACAGAGCATGCACAATGTCGGCACTAGTACAGTGTATATCCACCTTTCGCAGCAATGCAGGCTGCTATTCTCCCATGGAGACGATCGTAGAGATGCTGGATGTAGTCCTGTGGAACGGCTTGCCATGCCATTTCCACCTGGCGCCTCAGTTGGACCAGCGTTCGTGCTGGACGTGCAGACCGCGTGAGACGACGCTTCATCCAGTCCCAAACATGCTCAATGGGGGACAGATCCGGAGATCTTGCTGGCCAGGGTAGTTGACTTACACCTTCTAGAGCACGTTGGGTGGCACGGGATACATGCGGACGTGCATTGTCCTGTTGGAACAGCAAGTTCCCTTGCCGGTCTAGGAATGGTAGAACGATGGGTTCGATGACGGTTTGGATGTACCGTGCACTTCTAGAGCACGTTGGGTGGCACGGGATACATGCGGACGTGCATTGTCCTGTTGGAACAGCAAGTTCCCTTGCCGGTCTAGGAATGGTAGAACGATGGGTTCGATGACGGTTTGGATGTACCGTGCACTATTCAGTGTCCCCTCGACGATCACCAGTGGTGTACGGCCAGTGTAGGAGATCGCTCCCCACAACATGATGCCGGGTGTTGGCCCTGTGTGCCTCGGTCGTATGCAGTCCTGATTGTGGCGCTCACCTGCACGGCGCCAAACACGCATACGACCATCATTGGCACCAAGGCAGAAGCGACTCTCATCGCTGAAGACGACACGTCTCCATTCGTCCCTCCATTCACGCCTGTCGCGACACCACTGGAGGCGGGCTGCACGATGTTGGGGCGTGAGCGGAAGACGGCCTAACGGTGTGCGGGACCGTAGCCCAGCTTCGTGGAGACGGTTGCGAATGGTCCTCGCCGATACCCCAGGAGCATCAGTGTCCCTAATTTGCTGGGAAGTGGCGGTGCGGTCCCCTACGGCACTGCGTAGGATCCTACGGTCTTGGCGTGCATCCGTGCGTCGCTGCGGTCCGGTCCCAGGTCGACGGGCACGTGCACCTTCCGCCGACCACTGGCGACAACATCGATGTACTGTGGAGACCTCACGCCCCACGTGTTGAGCAATTCGGCGGTACGTCCACCCGGCCTCCAGCATGCCCACTATACGCCCTCGCTCAAAGTCCGTCAACTGCACATACGGTTCACGTCCACGCTGTCGCGGCATGCTACCAGTGTTAAAGACTGCGATGGAGCTCCGTATGCCACGGCAAACTGGCTGACACTGACGGCGGCGGTGCACAAATGCTGCGCAGCTAGCGCCATTCGACGGCCAACACCGCGGTTCCTGGTGTGTCCGCTGTGCCGTGCGTGTGATCATTGCTTGTACAGCCCTCTCGCAGTGTCCGGAGCAAGTATGGTGGGTCTGACACACCGGTGTCAATGTGTTCTTTTTTCCATTTCCAGGAGTGTAGTTTGGACAAGAAGAGAATAGAAGCTTTCGAAATGTGGTGCTACAGAAGAATGCTGAAGATTAGATGGGTAGATCACATAACTAATGAGGAAGTAGTGAATAGGATTGGGGAGAAGTTTGTGGCACAACTTGACCAGAAAAGGGATCGGTTGGTAGGACATGTTCTGAAGCAACAAGTGATCACCAATTTAGTATTGGAGGGCAGCGTGGAGGGTAAAAATCGTAGAGGGAGACCAAGAGATGAATACACTAAGCAGATTCAGAAGGATGTAGGTTTCAGTAGGTACTGGGAGAAGAAGAAGCTTCCACAGGACAAAGTAGCATGGAGAGCTGCATCAGACCAGTCTCAGGACTGAAGACCACAACAACAACAACTTACAAATGAACTTAAATGTGTTGAAGGATGAATTCATGGAAGTTTTTATACATGAGACATGACTTCCTTCTTTTTTTTTTATTAAAAGCAGAAACAACAAAAGGTAAAAAAGGAACTCCGCTATTACAGGTACCAAGCCAGGGGTGCAATCTAGCAAGTGTGGGGGATGGGGAGGAGTAGCAACCTTGGTCCATCTGGCTTCCGATGGAAGTACCATGTGAGAGCGCCTGCCTAGGGTTTCAGGTGAAATCCGGCCAACGGTCTCAAAGGCGGAAGAGAAGTCTGATTTAATTCCCAACGGTAGAGAGCACGGAGGAGCCTAATGGAGTGAACTACGAACAAAAATCAAATTTCAGACTAACAATTCGATCTTATCTTGGAATTCAATTCCTTACTTTGACTGTAATACAATTTCAATTGACCTACGGAAAATCTGCAAAATGAATGCACTATCCCATGTGGTAGCTTGAGAGAGAAATCCACCTTTGGGTCAGGCAGAGAACTGGACCAAGGATTCTGGAAGTCCCAACAGCTGCAATCAGTAGGTTTAATGGGAGCAACCTTGGAATCCTTCTGAAATAAAGTTGAAAAATAAATTCTTTCTAGGTAATTTAAATGTAAATTCTGTAATCAAGACTGGCAAACAAAAAGAACTAGAAATAGTTTTAGAGAAAAACAAAGTTTTTAGTAGTTTAAGAAACATGGTTCCTAGTTGAAAATGTAGCAGATACTTGTAACTACAGAATCTTCAAAAGCAAACCAGCAGTCAAAATTATGAATCAGATGTCATTATTGCGTACAGCTTTCTATGTTGATAGAAGTACAATAGGAAATGTTACAGAATTTAAATCCACCTCAGAGAGAGTCTCTTTCCTATCACTTAAATGCACAAAACAAAGTATACACACTTGTTAATTGCCATGCACCAATAAATGAAGACAACAGGAAAAATCCACAAAAAACAGAGGAATTCTTGGATCTTTTAGAAACCGAAGTATCTAAAATCCCAAAGATGAACACCATATTACTATTAGGCGACTTCAGTGCATAAATAGGCCGAGAAAAGTAATTTAGAACTGTAGTAGGACACTGCCCAGCTCATAGAAGAACCAACATATGGTATGAGGCAAATCAGCTTGCGTCGAAGCTCTGACCTGAAAAGAATGTCAGCCTTTTTTAGGAAACTCTCAAGAAAAGTTAAAGCATGGATATCTCCCAACCCAATGTTGGGAGAATTTCAATTAACTACTGTGGATATTTCACATAAAAGTACAATGGAAATTATGAATGTGAAAGCAGTAAGGAATTGCGAATGTGACTCTCAACAATTAAAATCAAACTACTACCTAATAGAGAACAAAGAAAGTCACAAAAGTTAATAAAATATAATACAGACAGGCTTACTGTAACAAAAGAATCAATTAGAAACTATAAAGACGAAATGAAGGTGGGGGAACATGGCAACTGGCAAGAAATATTCATAGCAATTAAAAATGTTGCACAGAAAATATGTGCGTCAGTAAAAAATAAAAGGAAAATACAGTGGAATGAAATATGCAAAGAAGACATAGCAGAGAGGACTAAAAAGCGGGAAAAATGGAAATGTGCAAAGAAAATTGAAGATTACAACAGAAAAGGAAACATCCAGATTAATCAGAAATACCAAACGAGCTTTTGAAAAGGAAAGCTATTGGAAACAGACAAAAATTTTGTGAAAAGTAATAGTCGTAACTTTTACCAATATTTTAAGAGCAAGTTAAAGCGTTACCAAACACCAAATGTCTGTTTCAAACATGAAAACGGCAAAACTGAGTCAAGCAATTCTGAACATTGGGAAATAATACCACGATATTTTCATCAGCTTCTGAACTGTCCTGGACCAAGTCATAAATTGGAATTCTCAGACATTTATGAAAATTTGGAAGAAGATTTAGCACCAACTACAGAAGAAATTCAAGAAGAAATTAAGACCCTCAAAAACAACAAAACTAGTGGAGAAGATTCTATTACACCTGAAATTTTGAAGTACTCCTTGCCAAATATAGCAAAGAGCTAAATTTATTCTTTGTAGAAATATAGAAAATAGAAAAAATCTCAGAGGAATGGAAAGTTTCCTTGATACACCCACTCCAAACAAAAAGGTAATAAACGGGATGTAAACAACTACAGAGGAATCTCTTTACTGCTAGCAATTCGCCTCAGATTACTTAAGTCAAAGGATATTGTAGTTAAATTGTGGATTTTCAACATGCTTTTGATTATTTTGGCAAATTCGAGAATTAGGCGTGAACACCAAACAGGTAAACCTAATCCGAGAAATACTTACAGACACAGTCTGTAAAGCAAAATTTATGGGGGAATTTTCACAGCCTTTCAAAACAAAAGCAGGCATACGACAAGGTGACGGCCTATCCCCAATTCCTTTTAATAGTGTGTCAGGGAAAGTAGTAACAATCTTAAATGAAAAACTTATTGAAATCAACATCTCACCTGTAAGGTTACGAAGAGGAAGCAAAAAGATCAAAATCAACTGTCTTCCATTTGCAGATGATTCTGAAGTACTTTCCGACAATGTGGAATCTTCTATAACACAAATAAATCTCCTGGAAGAAATAGCCAGCAGAACTGGCTTAAGAATTTCTGCAGAAATACAAAATCTGTAACAAACGTAAAGAATGCTCCAAAATTTCTGAAAACAGATATTTTCCAAATAGGGAAGGTAAGAAAATTCAGATAGCGAGGGGAGATAATCCAAAAAATGCTTTGGATAAATCTGGAATACAGGAAAGGTTGCGTACAATTAGGAGAGCATATGGCGTCACCAAAGACCTCTACAATAAAAAGTGCCTATCCAGGAATGCAAAAATATAGCATTACAACACAGTAGTGATGCCGGAATGCATATATGCAAGCGAATGACTGGTATTATCATTTAGATAAATTAGAAGTACTAGAAAGGTGAATTATAAGGAAAATATAAAACACAGCAGAAGGTTGGAAATTACGAATTAATGCTGAAATGTACCAAACTATAGAAAGTTTTTGAAACCTTATGACAAAAAGAAGTTCAAGTGTGTTCGACAGCTTTTTCGAATGCAAGACAGTAGATTAACTAATAAGATTTTCAAATATTTTTGGGGTAAGAAGCCCACAACAAGCTGGGTGCACGAAGTTAAAACAGATTTAGAAAGACACAATATATGAATAGAAGATATAAATAACTGAAAAGCCTTTCGGGAAAAAGTACTGAAAATGGAACGATTCTAAGGCAGGGTAGCTAAAAAGACTGATTCAGAATGGTCTGAAGACAGAAAGAAGAAACATAGTGAACATATGAAGACGTACTGGAAGAAAAGGAAAGAACAAAGAAATAAGAATTGAAATTGGAACGTGGTCCTCAGATGGCCTATTCGATATAAAAAAAGGTAAGAAGTGGAAAAACAATGAGAGTACATTGAAAAGAGATTAAAACATGAAGAAAAACACTGATTTTAAAAGAAGCACCGTCACCAAAACAGGAAGAGCCTTTTCTGGGATAGGTAGCCAGTTTCTGAAGGGGAGGAAGTTGGTCATTGAGGAGGTAGGATGTTGGTGGTATAATGATGGAAGACTGGTATTTGGTATCAGTGAGGCTAAAATCTGGCTGGGGAAATGGAATAGAAAAAGACGGGGGAAAAGGGGTAGGAAAATATGAGGAGGCGAAGAAGAGGGAGCCGTTGTGATATTGAATGGGTCCGTTCGGTTTAAAGTTGGTACGATTGGTAAATGTCGCGACGGAGTTCATGATCTGAGAGGGGGAGACGGTTGATTTTTCTTTGGGGGATTTGTGGGGAGGATACGTAGCTGGAGGGTTGGTGGGTGTGTCGATTGTGGCGTGGCAGCGTACTAGAATTGGAGACTAAACGGGAAACTATAGAATTATAGGAGCCAAGTTTACAGCTGGTCTAGGTTGTTTGGAGGTGTTCAGCGTGAGTGAGTAGAGGCGGGAATTTGATGTGTTGGTAAAGGATCCTTGTGTACGACGGTAAACGGATGTGGAAGCGAGACAGAGTGCATGGCGTTGAAGGTCCTGAAGGAATTTAGATGAGGTGGATATCCATGCAGCATGTGCATAGCGAAGGATGGGCGGGATCAAGATTTTGTAAGTGCGGAAGACAGTGGAGGGGCACAGTCCTCAAGTTAGGACAGTTAGTAGTTTTAGAAGTTTACTGTGGGCTTTCTCTTGGATGGTTAGTGGGTGAGTTTGTACTTTAGTCGCCGGTCGATGGTTAGTCCAAGATATTTTAGTGTAAAAAAATGGTTCAAATGGCTCTAAGCACTATGGGACGCAACTGCTGTGGTCATAAGTCCCCTAGAACTTAGAACTACTTAAACCTAACTAACCTAAGGACAGCACACAACACCCAGCCATCACGAGGCAGAGAAAATCCCTGACCCCGCCGGGAATCGAACCCGGGAACCCGGGCGTGGGAAGCGAGAACGCTACCGCACGACCAAGAGATGCGGGCATTTTAGTGTATTAGTTGACTGGATAGGGCGTTCGTAAATGGTACGGTAGGACTCACGGAGATGGAAAGTGCGGGTGGTGCGTCCCATAATTACTTCGTGGGTTTTGGAAGAGTTGTCTTGAGGAGCAATTAGTCACACCCGGAGGTACAGGGATTGAGGTGGGTTTAGAGGGATCTTTGGGATTTCTGGATTGTAGGATAGAGGGCATGGAAAGCGTTGTCGTCAGCATACTGACAGAAACGGACTGGTGCTGGTGGTTTGTGTATTTCAGCGTTGTAGAGAGAACCCAGAACCCTGGGGCACGCCTGCAGTGCAATCAACGGTAAGGAAATTTGTGTTGTTAGTAGTGAGAAAGGTTGCGCGATTACAGACGTAGGGTACAATGAGTTTGGAGTCTGAAAAGAATACACAGTCGTCGAGGGGACGAAAATAGCGGATTTACGGTTTTTGACCTGGCAGGATAGGAAATGGTGCGAGGTAGAAGCAGGCACGACTTTACGACTAGCCTTAGTTGAAACGTCTTAATGGTCACATCACACACATCCATATTTCACTGAAAAGTTGAATCACAAATTTTGTTTATATCTTAACTGCACGGTGATTCTAAAAGATTCATACAGCTTCACAAAGCTACTACCTGCATGAAAATAAAAACTTAGGGTGAATCTTAAAATAAGAGTCGTAGCTTTAAAGTGACCTTTAACCCAGTTATAAGTTGCTGGTTAACGTGGTTGCTTGCAGCGGCCACCTTGGTGCAACTAACTGTTTCGTCCGATCGCTCCTTCATTACCTTTTGAGCTTCGAGCTGAGATAGTGAGAACAGCGCACGTTTTGAGTTCTTCGTCTGAACAGCTGCAGTTCAGTAACAACAATGCAACGTGATTTTCGTTCAGAGAACGCCACGACACCTCTTTCGGAGTTAGTGGCGTATGGATTCCGCATTGCGTCATTGGCATCCACGGCCGCTATCTCTCACGTTATGCGATTTTTTGTGTCATTCGTAGGACTGTCTCTGTGCTTCCCTTTCCAACAACCACGGGTGAAATGTGATGTCGCAAAGCATAGCAGTGAATTTTTTGCCTCCAGATGTACTTGCTGAAGTACATGACGGGATTGACTATGGCTTGGATCTTGGTAGTGCGTTCAGTGGAGCGTATATTGAGTGTTTGTGAAATGTAGCTGAAAACTTCGTTCTGTGTAAAATCCGATGGACTTGTAGTCCTGTAGGTAAGTTATAATTCACCCAACGCTTCTATCTTCATTCATATACACTCCTGGAACTTGAAATAAGAACACCGTGCATTCATCGTCCCAGGAAGGGGAAACTTTATTGACACATTCCTCGGGTCAGATACATCACATGATCACACTGACAGAACCACAGGCACATAGACACAGGCAACAGAGCATGCACAATGTCGGCACTAGTACAGTGTATATCCACCTTTCGCAGCAATGCAGGCTGCTATTCTCCCATGGAGACGATCGTAGAGATGCTGGATGTAGTCCTGTGGAACGGCTTGCCATGCCATTTCCACCTGGCGCCTCAGTTGGACCAGCGTTCGTACTGGACGTGCAGACCGCGTGAGACGACGCTTCATCCAGTCCCAAACATGCTCAATGGGGGACAGATCCGGAGATCTTGCTGGCCAGGGTAGTTGACTTACACCTTCTAGAGCACTTTGGGTGGCACGGGATACATGCGGACGTGCATTGTCCTGTTGGAACAGCAAGTTCCCTTGCCGGTCTAGGAATGGTAGAACGATGGGTTCGATGACGGTTTGGATGTACCGTGCACTATTCAGTGTCCCCTCGACGATCACCAGTGGTGTACGGCCAGTGTAGGAGATCGCTCCCCACACCATGATGCCGGGTGTTGGCCCTGTGTGCCTCGGTCGTATGCAGTCCTGATTGTGGCGCTCACCTGCACGGCGCCAAATACGCATACGACCATCATTGGCACCAAGGCAGAAGCGACTCTCATCGCTGAAGACGACACGTCTCCATTCGTCCCTCCAGTCACGCCTGTCGCGACACCACTGGAGGCGGGCTGCACGATGTTGGGGCGTGAGCGGAAGACGGCCTAACGGTGTGCGGGACCGTAGCCCAGCTTCATGGAGACGGTTGCGAATGGTCCTCGCCGATACCCCAGGAGCATCAGTGTCCCTAATTTGCTGGGAAGTGGCGGTGCGGTCCCCTACGGCACTGCGTAGGATCCTACGGTCTTGGCGTGCATCCGTGCGTCGCTGCGGTCCGGTCCCAGGTCGACGGGCACGTGCACCTTCCGCCGACCACTGGCGACAACATCGATGTACTGTGGAGACCTCACGCCCCACGTGTTGAGCAAATCGGCGGTACGTCCACCCGGCCTCCCGCATGACCACTATACGCCCTCGGTCAAAGTCCGTCAACTGCACATACGGTTCACGTCCACGCTGTCGCGGCATGCTACCAGTGTTAAAGACTGCGATGGAGCTCCGTATGCCACGGCAAACTGGCTGACACTGACGGCGGCGGTGCACAAATGCTGCGCAGCTAGCGCCATTCGACGGCCAAACACCGCGGTTCCTGGTGTGTCCGCTGTGCCGTGCGTGTGATCATTGCTTGTACAGCCCTCTCGCAGTGTCCGGAGCAAGTACGGTGGGTCTGACACACCGGTGTCAATGTGTTCTTTTTTCCATTTCCAAGAGTGTAGGATATACATTGGATATACCTCTTAAGGGTAGTCAGGAGCATTTTCTCTGGCGTTTCTACACATATTTGGAATTTCGTTCTTTCAATGTGTAGATGAACAAATGAAGACGGCCGCGCGGGATTATCCGTGCGGTCTAAGGCGTTGCACTCATGGACTGTGCGGCTGGTCCCGGCGGAGGTTCGAGTCCTCCCTCGGGCATGGGTGTGTGTGTTTGTCCTTAGGATAATTTAGGTTAAGTAGTGTGTAAGCTTAGGGACTGATGACCTTAGCAGTCAAGTGCCATAAGATTTTTTTTTAAAAAAATGAAGATGATCTCGTCTTTTAAAAGACGCCAGTGTCGACGAAAAATCGTCCGTTTGTTTCTCTTTCCAAACAAATTAATTCTTAAAGCTCAATTTTACGTGCTCATTAGATAGAATGACAGCACTGCCCTGGCCTGCCACGCACCAGCGCTGCTCACTCGCTGCTGTAGTACTGCTTATTCATTGTGTTGTACTGTCCCTGTTAACAGATATCGTAGTAGACTAATTTGGGACCACTCTGTCGGATGAGCACGTAAAATTCCGCTTTAAAATCATTTTGTTTGCGAAGGGAAACAAATCGATGCTTCGTTTTGATACTGGGCATCCTGTGGCATTTGTTTGGACTGACTCCAACTACATACTGCGTGAAGAAACTGCAAATATGTGACGAAACACCAGAGAAAATGCGCCTAACGACCCTCACGAGAGACTTCCCGTATGTTACGGCATTAGATGAAGCTGGCTGGCATACTAGACTCGCATTACGAGGAAAACGGTTCAAATCCCCGTCCGACTATCAAGATTAGGTTATCCTTGACTTCTCTGAATCTGTCCAGCAAGCGCTGGGACGGTTCCTTTGAGGAGGGTACGGCCGATTTTCTACACCATACTTCCGTAATTGGTGTTTCTGCTCCGTCTCTAATAACCTCGCTGTCAACAGGAAGTTAATCTCTTACTCTTCTTTTCGGGTGAATCTTTTGAAATAACCCATATAATATTTCTGTAGAGGCGTGGAGAACTATTCCGAACAT
Source organism: Schistocerca cancellata (assembly GCF_023864275.1). Classification (NCBI taxonomy): domain Eukaryota; kingdom Metazoa; phylum Arthropoda; class Insecta; order Orthoptera; family Acrididae; genus Schistocerca; species Schistocerca cancellata. The sequence continues at coordinate 465,915,559 of NC_064631.1, read as the reverse complement.
TTAAAAAAGGAAACAGGTTATTAGCCGGTATAGTCACGATACAGCCTAGAAACACCGGGAACTACGGGACGGTGCTAATATCGATCGTTTCCGATATCATTTACTAGCTGCACTAGGCGTGTCTTATACTAAAACATTTCTTTTTTTAGACAGTATGCCATGTACATGGTATGGTACTAAGTTGGGCTTAAATTACTCTGGGCGTCCCAGGCCTATGCTAGAATACACGCACACACGCACCCCCCCCCCCCTCCACACACACACACTTATAACCAAGTAAAGAGATGGATAAATTTTAATCTAAATTTTTGGGCATTTTTTTCATGATTTGTGCAAGCTGTTATTTCGTAAAAGGAGGAATTACACAGCGAACTAAATAGCCAGACGCTGGCTAATTACGGTGGAATGGGAGATGTGAACAGCACCACTGCGGTCCTAATAGAGCCGTTAACTGTGTAATCGGTTCTGCTTGCATGTCGCCGCAAATTGACGGCACCGATTGCAGTCACAAACGACGTAATTTCATCGTTTTAAATTCACATAGCCATTCGGCGCTTGGCAATTCTCATCGGCAACGGCCAGGAAATTCGGCTGCGTTGTCATACGGTACTACGAGAGGCTAACGTTCTACGATGGCTGCAGTTGTTGCTTCTATAGATGATCACTTTAATGGGAATGCATGCGGCCAATCTCCATTACCTGGAATCGGACACCAGACACTGAATCCGAATAATGCCTTTCATTTCTCAGTTTGAATTGGTAGTCTCTATCAGCTGCATCTTAACTCTGTAAAACCAGAGCTGTTCTTATTTGGTTTACACGAAACAAAAAATCCATTTAATTTTGATTGCATGATAGAAACGAAGCAAAATAGTAGTGCAATGTCCTCAAATAGAGTCAAAATTTATATGACGATACTATGAGGAAACATTAGATGGCAAATTTTGATGTTAACGTGCAAGAATCAACGACCAGAAGTTCACAAGAGGCAGTATTATTGCACTAATGTTATATTTTCCCCCTGTACAAGTACTTCGGCCCCTTTCCGATTTGAAGACTTCGGATTCCTGAATAATTTCTAGTTTCTTCATCAGAACTGGATTCCGACTATGGGAAGGCGAACCAAAGGCTGCGCTTTATTGGCGAACACGTAGAAGATGCAACAGATCTGTTAAAGAGACTGACCGTTCGTCCTCTTTTGGAGTACTGCTGCACGGTATGGGATCCTTACCAGATAGGATTAACGGAGTACATCACGAAAGTTTTTAAAAAAGCAGCATGTTTTGTATTATCGAGTCAATGGGGGGGAGAGTGTCACTGATATGATACAGAATTTGGCGTGGACGTCATTAAAACAAAGGCGTTTTCCATTGCGGTGGAATATTCTTACGGAATTTCAATGACCAACTTTCACCTACGAATACGAAAATACTTTGTTGACGCCGACGTACGTAGGAAGAAACGATAATCATAATAAAATAAATCAGAGCTTGCACGGAAAGATACAGGTGTTTGTTTTTCGAGATTAATAGAAAATTATTGTGCAGGTGGTTCAAGGAACCGTCTGCCAGGCACTGACGTGCGATTTGAAAAGTATCCACTCAGATGTAGATGGGAATTCCAAGCAGCGAATCTTTGGGAATTCTGTGGAGGCAATGGAAGAAGTAAATAAGTACCACAATGTTTGAGTAGTTTTTCACTGCCAGAAAATCTGCAGGTCACGGTTTCCTGATGACGTATCTGTGGTCGTCTAAAGCGAACAGGAATGGAGTCGCATGCTTAATGAAAGGAAAACGTGCACTAGCTGTTGGGATTAATACGCTCATCAGGAAAACGTACGTTGTGGAGCAAGTGGACATACTTAATGGCTAAAGTTAGTGTTAAACTTGGAAAAGAGATCTTTAAGAAATGGATGAATTTCCTTATCTTTTAAGTATCCTAAATGGAGATGACAGATTCAAAAAACATGTGGTAACAAGTTGTGCCATATGCGAAAATACTTTCTATAAAACGAAATAGCTGCAAAAAATATAAACCTTAAAACTAGAAACAGAAAATCTATAGTGGGAGCATAGCCACGTATGGGTGCGAAACTTGGGCATTGGTGGCAGAACTAAAACGATTATATAGTGCTATAATATACAGTTGAATATTAGATTATTTGCTCGAGAAAGAAATGAAGACCTCCTGTAACGAAATACCTACAAAAATTTCGAAGAATTAGTTAAGTGTAATTGCAACGTGAGCTGTTGCAGAAACTGTAGTTAAATGAATGGCTGAAGAAAAGACTCACAGGGGCTGCTCCAGAAATCGGTAGTGGAAGTCAGATCGTTGACAATGTAGACTGAAGCAGTTCTGCTGAAATGAAGAAGATAGCCGGCAAGAAATAGGACTGGAGAATTGCAGTAAACAGACTTGTGGGCTGTTAACCCAGACAAACCAAGTGAAGGAATGAACTTTTGTAACTCGTCTAGTGGAAAGTTTCCTTATTGACACCGATTTGGCCGCTCTGCGTCCCTGCTACCTTGCTTGCAACGAGTAGGTAACTGATGAGAATGTTTAAATTGTAGTGTCATATTTTGTGTTTTTTATGGTAGTGAAGTGAGTACTACGGAATATTTGAAGGCATGTCACTTCGTGCAGTTCATTTACTTCGGAGAGGTACAAAGGGATCCAAGTTGAAATTAACTGTGAATATCGATAGCCCAGAAACACAGTTTAAGAGACAGGTTTTTCCAATAGGTTAAAGAATTTATCAAGAACAGGGAGATTAAACCTAAGTCAAGCGTTAAACTGACTATAAAATTCAAATTCGTGTGTGTGTAACATAAAGGCAAGGCCAATCTTCAGTCACAAATTATTAAATGTAAATTTAAATTTGTGGTAAGTTCCTTTGGGACCAAAGTGCTGAGGTTATCGGTCCCTAGGCTTACACACTAGTTAATCCAACTTAAACTACCTTACACTAAGGACAACACACACACACACACACACACACACATACACACACACACACACGCATACCCGAGGGAGGACTCGAAACTCTGACGTGGGGGAGCCATGACAAGGCGCCTAAGACCGCACGGCTACACCGCGCTGTCAAATTTTTAAGTGTCGTTTCCTGATACGAAATGCAGTGAATCCGTGATCGATTCTAAGTCAGTGTCCGATATCTAATGACCAATAACCTTACGTTAGTAGATACACGCCACGCAGCAGCTTTAATTCAATGTATAGGTTTAACATGTTCAAATGTGCGTGAAATCTTATGGGACTTAACTGCTAAGGCCATCAGTCCTTAAGCTTACACACTACTTAACCTAAATTATCCTAAGGACAAACACACGCACCCATGCCCGAGGGAGGACTCGAACCTCCGCCGGGACCAGCCGCACAGTCCATGACTGCAGCGCCTAAGACCGCTCGGCTAATACCGCGCGGCCAATGTGTAGGTGTCAGTCTCTTAAGTAAATGATAGTTTTCTGTTAGCTTTAGCATATTCTGATGAGATTTTAGTGGTGATAATAGCAGTATATTTGCATATAAATTTACTTTGTCTTCTCCACAAAGTAACTTAAAGTTCGGCTTTCATTTGAACTTAAAGAATATGTACAGTTATTTGAAGTACTTCCGGTGTTGCAAGAGACAACTGTATAAAAATTACAAGCCATTCAGAAAATAGATACTTATTAGTTCTTAAGTCGTTTTACAGATGCTCCACATGTAAAAAATTTTGACACGTTCAACGTCGGCATGTCGTTGAGTCGTTCACAGGAATAGCTCGGGAATATGCGACAGCACCCTCTTTGAAAATCTGTTCATTGAGTTGCCCATCTACGGGCACTAATTAATTCAATGCGATAAAGTGAAGCAGATGATTTGTCTATATATTTTCGACACGATGCCCCCTAGTGCTACTACATTATGTCTAGAATTAGCAAGTAGAACGTGGAGAGGTGCTATGTCTTGCATTGTGTGTCATTTTTCTGTATGTCTAGTAGTTTCCTCGCAGCCATCTTCTGAAACCATGGAGGTACTTACAAATAACCCTGCAAATGATTCAAATACTATAAAATGTTGATTCGCACACACATGAAGCGGAATCAGTAACACCTTTTCCGTGCAAGCGACTGGGCGTGTTTATTGATGAAAGTGAATCGTCACCATTTAAGTTAGGTATCCTCTACTGCATATTCACTCCGTAAATAATGACCTACTGGGGGAAGCTGGTGCACCTTATAATATTGGCAGCGACTCCTTACCATTTTTCGTCGACTTGTACACTCACACTGTAAGCAGAAGGTTTCTGCAGGGCGCCTTGAAGCAAGGGATAAGTAACTACATTTTGTGCATTGCAATCTTCGCGAGGAGGTAGATGGACTCATTATGTTGATGGTGTTGGTACGATAGAATCTAGAGCATGTTCATTGAAGCTGGATACTGCTGTGGTTGAATCACCTTCTGTATTATCTTCATCATACACTGAAATGACAAAATTCGTGGGATACCTCCTAATACCGTCTCGGACCTCCTTTTACCCAGCTTAGTGCTGCAACCAAACTTGTCATTGAAGTTCGTAGCAGAAATATTGAGCCATGCTGCCTCTAAGGCCGTCCATAATTGCGAAAGTGTTGGGGTACAAAATTTTATGCATGAACTGACTTGACAATTAAGTCACATAAATGCTCGATGCGATTTATGTCAGGTGATCTGGGAGGCCAAATCACTCGCCCGAAATGTCCAAAACGTTCTCGAAACCAATCTCGAACAATTGTGGCCCGGTGACACGACATCGTTGTTTGTGAACATGAAGCTCAGAAATGGATGCAAACGGTCTCCAAGTAGCCGAACATAACCATTTCAAATCAATGATCAGTTCAGTTGGACCAGAGGACGCAGAGCATTCCATGTAAACACAGTCTAGATCATTACGGAGCCACCAAGATTTTGCACATTCGGTCTAAGGCGCTGCAGTCATGGACTGTGCGGCTAGCCCCGGCGGAGGTTCGACTCCTCCCTCGGGCATGGGTGCGTGTGTTTGTCCTTAGGATAATTTAGGTTAAGTAGTGTGTAAGCTTAGGGACTGATGACCTTAGCAGTTAAGTCCAATAAGATTTCACACACATTTCAACATTTTTTTCTTTCACTTTTCCTTGTTGACAACTTGTGTCCATGGCTCCATGGCGTCAACGCCACACTGCAACCGTACCATCATCTCTTACCAAGTAAAATCGGGAATCATTCGAGAAGTTCACGGTTTTCCAGTCGCGTAGGGTCCAACCAATATGGTCACGAGCCCAGGAAACGTGTTGGAGGCAATGTCGTGTTGTTACAAAAGCACTCGTGTCGATCGTCTGCTGCCACAGCCCTTTAACGCCACATTTGGCCACTTTCGTCATACGTCTCTCATTGACGGCGGTTATTTCACGGTGTTGCTTATGGGTTAACAGTGACAGCGGTACGAAAACATTGCTGCTCTCGGTCGTTAAGTCAAGGCCGGTGGATACTGCGTTGTCTGTGGTGAGAGGTAATGCCTGAAATTTGGTATTCTCGGCACACTCTTGACACCGTGGATCTCAGACTGCTGAGTTCCCTAACGATTTTCGAAAAGGAATGTCCCATGCGTCTAGCTACAACTATTTTTCTGTGTTCAGGTCCGTTATTTCCCGTCATGGAGTCATAATCACGTCGGAAACCCTTTCACATGAATCACCAGAATACAAATGACTGCTCCGCCAATGCACTGCTATATTATACCTTGCGTACGCAATACTACCGCCAATTGAATATGTGCAAGTCGCTATCCCATGACTTTTGTGACCTCAGAGTATGCACGCTGTTGTCCCTCTGGTTACCGATGCAATAAGAGCTGATGAGTCCCACGTTCATTCCAAGTGCCTTGGAGAGCTAGGGGCCCTGCACAGTGGCCACAGCCTCTGCTGCAGAAACAGACGCGTTCTGAGAGAGCGAATAAGACGTTTACACTCGGAGAGCGAAAGGAGACCCCTTCTACGTGCAATTCATCAATGGTTCAAATGGCTCTGAGCACTATGGGACTTAACTGCTGAGGTCATCAGTCCCCTAGAACTTAGAACTACTTAAAACTAACTAACTTAAGGACATCAAACACATCCATGCCCGAGGCAGCATTCGAACCTGCGACGTAGCGGTCGCGCGGTCCCAGACTGTAGCGCCTAGAACCGTTCGTCCACTCCTGCCGGCTACGTGCGATTCATCAGTCATTTTGGAACTAACAGAGTGAATTGTCATAGCGCAGTTGTGTTGAATATGTCGTAAATGTTCGATGTTTCTCTCGTTGCTAGTGAATTTCGACAGCGACGGAGTGGAATGTCGGCCTCTGGCTGTGACGAGTATCGACTGCCGAGAGAGATCCGGCAGCTGGAGTTGCCCTTCCCGAGGGTGGAGGGTGGAGGGTGGCGCTAGCGACGCGGCGTCACGCGATCCCTGCCGCCGCCCCTCATCTCGCACAAGCGGCCTGCCGAGGGGGAACGGCGTCCCGCAAAAAAACTGCTTGCTTACATCTGCCGTGGCCAGTTATGATGGACGCTCTGCTCACAGAGTGCATCGCGGCAGGAGGGAGGGGGCTGACAAGCAACGGACTGTGTTCACAATCAATTATTGAAGTTATTTTCCGCCCTATCCAACACTTAGTTCCCCCTTGCTGTTGTTAAAGACTTTGACGAAAAACTCGTAGTTACATATGTTTCTCACGAGATAAACGCGACAGTCTTCTATGCTGTACAGTTTTTGTCCGAATTTTTCCCTCAGTGTCTTTCGAATGGTCTGGTACTATCCTACATCCATCCTAACTGATATTAATAGCTTCATCTTCACGTAACTATTCACTCAACGTCCGATATGTTAATCCCCCTCTGCCCTCCCCCCCCCCCCCCTTTCAAATCTCCTTCCACCGCCTAGTAAATTGTTTCTCGTAGAGTCGTATCAGATACACCCACTCTCCTAACCTGGCTTTTCTTCCTGTAAGGTCTTCTGGAGACATGTTTAGTCAGCTCTTCGTGTTAGAATATCTTCATTTCGTACCTTCTTCTTAATGTTTAGCAGTCCTGGATATTAACATGTTTTAAAAGGTCCCAGTTTCTGCTACACCTGTTTTCCGATAGTCCACTTTCATTTCGACACAGTGTTGTGCTCAGACGTACACTTTTAGCAATGTCTTCTTCATTTCTATGTCAGTATATGATACCAGTAAAGCTCTACCTTCTCCCAAAAGATGTTTGTGATATCGCATCGATTTTCATTGGATTATCTCCAGATGGGGAACATTATATTCGCTTTAGGTGGACAAGTACAGGCATCGTTTACAGTGAACCAGTTTATTTCTCTCTCATAACCTTTTTGGGAGAAACGATCGTACTCAATAAAGGCATTTTAACCATTTCTACCATACGGCGGTGTATTCTATGTTTTGATTTATCAGTGTTGGTGGATCATCCGTTAATTTTGACATAGGCAGGATCTATGGTGAGCAGCGGTGACTTTGAGATAGTCATGTTCAGAAGCATTTTGGGAAGTCATATCGTCGAACGTCGACACTGAGAACCAGACAAGCAACTTTCCATGAAATGGCCACAGAAATCAGCATGAGACGTAAGATGAAATTATACTTTACGTGATTACGGTAAAAATTGGCGTTACTGATCTATGGCAGCAGTTGACCGACGCGAGGGCCTTAGCTAGCAGCACCTCTCGTGGGCTCGAGACGATATTGGTTGGATCCTAGACAGCTGGAAAACAATGGCTAGTCAGACAAATAGCGATTTCAGCTGATAAGAGGTGATGGTGGCACAAACTCCACGAAGCCATGGACTGACGTTGTCAACAAGGCACTCTGCAACTGCTGATGGCTCCATGATGGTGTGGGCTATATTTACATGGTACAGACTGAGTCCTTTGGTCTAGCTGAGCCGATCATTAATTGGCAAGGCTGGACTTCATGTTCCAAAGCAACGGTGGAATTTTTATGGATGACAATGCGCCATGTCAGTTGTTCGCTGTTGGTTTGAAGAACATTCTGAACAGTTCGAATGAATGATTTGGCCACCAATATCACCAAAAAATGAATCCCACCGAACATTTTTCGGACATAATTGACAGATCAGTTCGAACAGAAAAAGCTGCAACGACATCACTTTCCCCACCTGGATGGTTGCACAGGTTACGTGCCTCAGTATTGCTGTAGGGGACTTCCGACGATTCGTTGAGTCGTTGCTACGGCGGGTTGCTGAACTGCATCAAGCAAAAGGAGTTCCGACATGATATTAGGACACACTCTGTAGAGTCTTGCACCACAAGAAAGCAAGGGAGAGGATGTTCTTATGGGTAGCCGGGATCCTCTTTCTACAACACAAACGCACACGTGGATTTATACAGTTCTTTACTTACATTAACTGGAAACATTTATTTAACTTGTGGTACAAGCTCGTCAGTAATAGTCCTCTTGCATGCTGATTTAATCTCAATATCGGTAATCCTGCTCTTACAAATTCTACTTTGTCACTGTTAGTAGAGTACAATCCTGGATGAGGTAAACTAGTCCCGCTATAGTCACTAATCTGGTCGCTATGTACTGTCGTAGCATGTGACGAGCTCAACCTGCTCTGTTAGTAAACTGGAAGCCGGCAAATTGGATGCGGCGGTGGCAGCATAAACACGTGCTGTCGAGAGGACGTTGGCAGCGTGTTGGTTGTGGGTGTGTCTCTGGCCTCTCTCGTGATAGGTATGCTTGATCCAGCGCCTACTAATCGATCTTCGCTTCATCTTTGCCGACCAATATGCTGGCTGCAGCTTAAGCCAGCACATATCCCATGGCTTTTTTCACCTCACTGTGTGTCGACTAGAAGTAACTGGTTTCTGCCACGGTGCCTGACATACGCGTACGTAGTGCTACCCATCATTTTCCTCTGACGTTGGAACACAGTCTCTCAGTTATAGGACGTCATAGTATGAAACACAAACACTTGATTTCAGCAGTTCTTTTCGGTTTTAAAGACCTTGGGGGGAAAGGGGGCAAGTGCCCTTCGTGTGATTCTGGACGCGTACCAGCCGAGTCCGTCTCTCGGCCGGATACTTTTTTTCCGAAGGGCATCGCCGCCGGAGCGTGGCAGCGGCGGTGGCAGTCGGGCGGACAGACGGAGGTGGCAGTGGTGGTGGCAGGAGGCGGCGGGGGCGGCGGAGGCGGAGTTATTCCGCGCGGCCGCCCCCGTCACGTCGCCCGTGAAATTGCCGCACGGGATTTGCGAGCGCCGCGCAGCCCGCGGAAATTCCTTAATAACCGGCCGGGTCCGCTGCCGGAGACCGTCCCGTGCCGGTGGACGAGCGAACCGACCAACCGGCGGGCGGCGGCCGCCGGATCGCCGGACGCCGTAACGAAAGCGGCCCCAGCCCGTCGACAAGGCACTCATTAAAAGTTGAAAGGCAGCTCCGCCTTAATCCTGGAATTGCTATCCGAAGCAATACTCATTTCTCTGTTATACATTTTCAGGGAACAAGCCGTGGGGATTAACCAAATAACAATAGCTGCTTTAGGTGCTGGGCTCTCTCTGCCAGGTTGACTGTCATTTTCATCTTCCAACAGCTCTACTATGGAACACATAGAACACAGTGAATGAGAATTATCGTAATCATCGTGATAATTAACGATTGAGAAGCAGTAAAGGAAAATAAAGAAGAATTCGGAGTAGGTATTAAAGTTCATGGAGAAGAAATAAAAACTTTGAGGTTCGCCGATGACATTGTAATTCTGTCAGAGACAGCAAAGGACTTGGAAGAGCAGTTGAGCGGAAAGGACAGTGTCTTGAAGGGAGGATATAAGATGAACATCAACAAAAGTAAAACGAGGATAATGGAATGTAGTTAAATTAAGTCGGGTGATGCTGAGGGAATTAGATTAGGAAATGAGACACTTAAAGTAGTAAATGAGTTTTGTTATTTGGGTAGAAAAATAACCGATGATGGTCGAAGTAGAGAGGATATAAAATGTAGACTAGAAATGGCAAGGAAAGCGTTTCTGAAGAAGAGAAATTTGTTAACATGGAATATAGATTTAAGTGTCAGGAAGTCGTTTCTGAAAGTATTTGTATGGCGTGTAGCCATATATGGAAGTGAAACATGGACGATAAATAGTTTGGACAAGAACAGAATAGACGTTTTCGAAATGTGTGCTACAGAAGAATGCTGAAGATTAGATGGGTAGATCACGTAACTAATGAGTCCTTGCTGAAAGGAATTGGGGAGAAGAGAAATTTGTGGCACAACTTGACTAGAAGAAGGTATCGATTGGTAAGACATGTTCTGAAGCGTCAATTGATCAGAAATTTAGTATTGGAGGGCAGCGTGGAGGGTAAAAATCGTAGAGGAAGACCAGGAGATGAATACACTAAGCAGGATCAGAAGGATGTAGGTTGCAGTAGGTACTGGGAGATGAAGAAGCTTGCACAGGATAGAGTAGCGTGGAGAGCTGCATCAAACTAGTCTCTGGACTTAAGACCACAACAACAACAACAATTAACGATTAAAACAGATTTCTCAATTTCCATGCGTTACTTCAGCCATGCAAATCCATATTGTTGCTGCATGTTTTCTAATGTCATTCGCCTACCTTCGATTATATGGTCACATCAAACTTTTCTTATCTCTTGGAACTCGGCGAGAAACTTCTTTCTTCCATTTACCAGTCATTCGCCTGGCTACGTGTCCCACCGCCTTACAGATGAGTTGGTTCCCTGTCTCTCGGTACAGTGCTGGACATGGAAATTGAAACACCGGGGAGGGAAGCAAGTAACGAAATGTTTCGTTTTTGCAGAGAAAATACAGTATGAATAATATAAGTGGTAAGTGTAGGTGACTTTGAGGTAAGCCTACACGGGTGGCAAATTTAGTCTCTTCTGCCAGCAACTGCTGTAACGTGGTTGGGTATCGACACGAACTATGCTTCACAATAGACACGGGTCCGTCACTTTGTATTCCTTAGACACTGACACCATCACTGGTAGGGGTGTCACCCTTCGGCATTCCATGACCAGACTTCTTTGTTTCCTGTCCACTCAGTTGTCTTCGTCTGTACGTGATCTCACCCACTATTTGTAAGCCTACATCATTAAATCGTGTAACTTTGTATAATTGCCACCATTACTGAGATGATCCCTGTTGCGTATAAAAGTGCAAGCCAAAGGATGATAGGTGGGTCATGGTGTAAAAGCTGGAAGATGCGTGCAGCGCCTAACGTCGTTGAAGGAGTTCTCCTGCACGGCCCTCTTACACCACAGAAGTAACACAGGTGCCACAACCTCTGTCACAAAACATAAACACAAATGCCACTCCTAACAACACACCAATACCCGCCCAAGCGGCCGCTAATTCCACAACAGCACCTCATGCTGCCACACCCAACACCAACACATCACCTGGGGGAATACTGGAAACACTATTCCCCGACACACGACCGTTCAAATCCTTACCAAGGTGCTGACGGCCGTCACTACACTCATCACCCAGCTCATGAGCGCCGAACCCGGGCAATACTGGGCTGTCATACACACTGCCATCACAACACTCTTTCACACTCTTACATTAATAATATACCACACACGGCCCATAACGCAAACCCTCACACACTATCACGGATCCTGTTCTGGAATGCAGACTCGATCCACAACTAAAGGGCAGAATTTGCCGCGTTCATGGAGCGCAAGGGAATCCTTGTCGCGCTACTGAGCGAGACTAAGCTTAAACCGCACAAAAAAACTTTCCTGGCTACTGCGTCTATCGTACCGACCGACCGGGCGACGCCGTGGCAGGTGGAACTGCAATCGTCGTACACAAAGACATTGAGCACACAAACATAGAGCTCCCTGAACTGGAAAAAATCGAGGCTACGGCCGTCAGAGTCAAGTTCAACGGAGCCTACACCACACTGATATCGGTATACAACAGCCCTGCAGGCATTTCAACACGCAATATCAGCACACTACTCAACATTTCACCGCGAGTAATAGTCGCTGGAGATCTGAACGCAAAACACCCAGAATGGAATTCACGCATACGAAATCTTAACGGCAAAAAACTGTACGAACATTCACTAGGCAGAAACTACATTATACTAGCGCCGACTGAACCGACGCACATTCCCTATCAGAGTGGACACAGGCCAGACGTGTTCGACATGGACTTCATCAAGGGCATTACATCGACACTCAACGTTGCCGTTGAAAACGATCTGCCCTCAAATCACAAACCTGTAATACTATACATCGAGGAAACACTGCAGCACATGGAACAACGCAAGATGTTGGAGTACGGGCGTGAGAATTGGACATTGTTCAAGGAAACGCTCGATAGCCACATCCCACCCATACACGAAATTAATGAAACAGCACAAATTGACGAGGCAGTAGAAACCCTCACTAACGCCGTCCAGGACGCAATGGCAGGCCCCATACCTGATCGCACCTCACAACAACACAGTGCGGCCCTGCCCCAGGAAATCCTGGGCCCAATCTCAATGAGGAATCGCCTCAGGAGACAATGCAGCGCACCAGACGTCAGTACTTCAAACGGCACATTAACAGGCTACAGGGTTTCACACACGATAAAATACAAACACATAGAACACAACAGTGGAACCAAAAACTCGAAGGGCTGGACACCGCACGACCTGACGTGTGGCAACTAGCCCGACACTTCACCAGGGAGAAAATATAGACCCCAACGCTTCAAGGGCCTGACGGACCTGCATACTCAGCGGAAGAGAAAGCAGATCTAATGGCCCGCACACTCGCAGCGTCATTCACACCGAACCTGGTACCATCAGATCCAGTGTTCACAGTTGCTACTGACCAAGAGGTTACACGCATTCTAGCCCAACCATCGCGCGACGACATTCGACATGCTAGCACAGCCGAAGTCTCCTGGGCTATAATGCACTCCGCTTTTAGGAAAGCCCCTGGTCGTGATGACATTCAAAACCGTGTCCTCCAGGAGTTCACGGATAAAGCAACTGAGTACCTAACACACATAACGAATGTCATACTAAAACACCAACACTTCCCCGCCTTTTGGCAGACGGCCAAGGTCCTGATGTTCAGGAAGCTGGGGAAAGACCACAGCCTCTCACAAAATTACCGACCCATCAGCCTTCTGAGCTCGCTCAGTAAGATTGTTGAGAAGGTGATTCTCAAACGCATCACTAGGCACTGCATAACAAATGACATCCTGAGACAGGAATGACCACTCCACAACACAACAACTCTTACTGGTCGTTGAACATATAACATATGGCTTCAACATAAACAAAGCTACAAGGGCGGTGTTCCTGGACATCGAAAAGGCTTTCGACCGTCTATGGCACAACGGCCTCATTCGCAAACTCAGCGACGCGGGATTCCCCGACGGGCTGGTGCGTCTAATACACTCATACCTCACAGACAGGAGTTTCAACACTGACGTGCAGGGAAAATAATCAACACGACACGGTATACACGCGAGAGTACTCCAGGGAAGCATCCTAGGGCCCCTACTGTTTAACCTCTACATAAACGATCTCCCAACCACACACAACACAACGATGGCAATCTACGCGGATGACACAGCCATCCTCGCGCTAGATTGGAAACCATCAAACATTACGTCACGCCTACAGGCTGCACTCAGAGTGGCTGAGCCTTGGTTGGAGAAATGGCGTGTTAGAGTAAACGTCGACAAGTGCGAAGCCGTTCTGTTCACTAGAAGACCGAAGCAACTGCGCAAGCACCGATACTGCGGACCAATTACCCTGCATGCACGCCCAATACGTTTCCGTGAGAAAGTCAAATACTTCGGTATCTGGCTGGACCGGAAATTACTCTGGGGGGACCAAATACAACACATGACCAACCGAGCTAGCGCGAGGCTCAAACAGCTCTACCCTATGCTCAACAGGCGTAGCACACTGAACAGAAGGGTGTCGAGGTCCATGTACATGACACTTATCCGACCCCTGATGACGTATGCCGTTCCTGTCTGGGGATACGCTGGGCCTACACGCCTGCGCCGTCTGCAGCTCATACAAAACAAAGTACTCAAAGTCATAAGCAATGCTCCACGATACACACACATCGCGGACCTTCACGCGGACCTTCACGCGGACTCTCACGGAGGTAATCCACAAACTCACTACAAGACTATACAGAAACTCCAGACATTCGCAGAACCCGTTTATTCTGAATCTGGGGAACTACGACCACAACCATAGATGGAAACTAAAGACCAAAAAACATACTTGTAAGGACCTAACATCTATGGCCAAGCATACGCAAACATAACGGTACAGGTGAGCCCCTGTTAATCAGACGCCATTATTGGATATCCAGCTGGAATACACTGCCGAATAACTGGCACCACGCAGGGAAGCCGTACCGTACACTGCATGCAGACAAGCTCCACACACCCCCCACACAGTGAGATGATCTATGGCCGATCTCCCACTACTGTATAACGATCTTGATTGTTCCAGGAATGTAGCGGCTGCAGCAACTGGGATACATCGCCATCGTTTGCCACGGCAATGATGCATGATACCCATACTAACAAATCCAACCTTGCATGAACTATCGCAGCTAGTAAGCCACTACTGCTCTTACTACCCATCCCAGTGTCGCAGAGGTTCTTTCCCACGGCACGAGCCATGGCACTTTTTTCCCTCTGCTCTTCAAATCGCTATCCTCACTCGCGTTTCGTCCACTATCTATCACCTGATGGACCGTGTTAATGCGTAGTCTTACCCAGACGCACGGGTAACATCACAGCCCAGCATCCTGTGATCCACTTACTAGATAACTAACATGTTTACGGAGGTTACAGTAGAACTTTTGGGTTTGGTCACCACGTTGGTGCGGGCGTGGAGGGGCTCCATTTTTTTTTGTTTTTTTTTTTTTGTTTTTAATCCACGGCGGTGGACATCAGACGACTGAACGGCTCGCAGCACATCGAAATAGCAGGAACCACGGAAGCAGACCATGGAGGAAAATAAGTCTACATCAGCGCCATGGATATAGAAATCGTCCTTTGTTTTAGATCGTACAAAAATGATAATTTGATTGTGTATTTTAATTTTGACAAATACAGATTTTAACCTTAACATTTATAGATTTTAATTACGTATTTTAGAGATAAAAGTAACTTACAAAAATCTACTTAATACAGTACGTACATATGTGATGTAACAAATGTACCAGACGCCACCTCTTGGTAATAGTTTTATAATTAATGTAAATGACGTGCATTTTGCCAACTTTTATGTGGCGCAGCATGTGAAGGTTGTTGGGTGTGGACGGGTTACCCCTGTAACCGAAATTGCAGGTATGTTCTGGTACATTTGATGCTGATCGGATAGGATGAAAAAGGTTTGCATTTGTGAAATAGTAAATTAGTATCATTTTAGTTTCAGATCTGAAGCTGGTTCTAGAGGAACCGAAACCGGTCATGTGAATAAACATTTTTGCACTCAAGACGGATTATAATTAACATTGTACAACCAATGCGGTACCCCATCAGACATTACATCTGTTTTTGCAAAATATTGAGAATTTATACCGCAAACAGAGAAAGCTGAGAAAGAAGATCCCCTGAGTTACAACGCGGATGAAAGCGTTCGTTGAATGATCACGCTAGATGGTAATTGAAGAGGATTGTGACGAAAAATAAGAGGACCACAGCTGCAGAAGTAATTAAAGAACCGAATACTGCAGTCGAGAACCATGTCAGCACAAAAACAACACGTGGGAGGGGGGCGGGGGGGCTAAATAAACTAAAATATTGAACTTGTGGGCTATGTAAGCACAAAGTCAACATGAAGGACTCCATAAACTGAGAGCTGCAGGAGGGCTGGAATTCCGAAACCATACATCAGCGATACAAATAACCTGACAGGAAAACCTGGTGTCAAAACCTTGAATATGTCGCAATGGGGAAAAAAAGTAATTTGGTCGGATCAGTCTTGTTGCACACTATTTCCAACATCTGCCCGACTTTTTTTCCTTTACGTCCCAAGAGTGAATCAAGGTGGACCTTCGGTGATGATTTGGGCATCCATGTCGTGGTATTCCATGGCGCTCAAATATCACATCACTGCCAAGGAATATGTGACCAGTTTGGTTGATCAGATCCATCCCATGGTTCAGAGCTGGCTACTCAACGGTGATAGTGTGTCTCAAGAAACCAGGGCCCTTATTCACACAGCTCTCACGATCTAGCACTGGTTTTGTGAGCACTGAAATGAATTGTCGCATATCCTCTGGTCACTGCGGTTACCAGGCCTCAATATTATTGAGCTTTTGTCATCGACTCTGGAGAGAAGGATGTGTGATCGCTATCCACCACTATAATAGTTACCTGAACTTCCCACTATTTTGCAGGAAGAATGGTATAACACTCCCTTGAACTCCACAGAGGACCTGCATTTGTTCACTCCGTGACGAATGGAAGTCTTTTGAATGCCAACGGCTTTCCTACACAGTAATAGGCATGGTAACACTGATTTTTGGTATTTCCCCTATGTACGTAACAGTGCTGCAACCGATGTGTAGAAACGAATAACGCCAAAGCATGAGATTCATGTTGACGCTTTCCAGCACATAGTCATGAAGCTCACTACTTTAAAATTTGATATGATATTTTTTCAATGTCAGTTCCTCGAGACATGCGAGCACCCATGTCTGAAGGAAGACGATCTGCAACTGTAGTAATATTGCAAAATTCTTTCGGAATTCAGAATTTTTTGATCTCAGCTACACTATGTGATCAAAAATATCCGGACACCCCCAAAAATACACATTTTTCATATTAGGTGCATAGTGCTGCTGTATACTACAAGGTACTCCATACCAGCGACCTCAGTAGTCATTATAAATCATGAGAGAGCAGAATGGAGCGCTCCGCGTAACTCAAGGACTTCGTCATACGCCTGTACGCGATATTCCCACACTTCTAAACATCCCTAGGTCATCGTTTCTGATGTGGTAGTGATGTGGAAACGTGAAGGGACACGTAGAGCATAAAAGCGTACAGGTCGACCTCGTCTGTTGACTGACAGAATCCGCCGACAGTTGAAGATGGTCGTAATGTGTAATAGGCAGACATCTATCCAGACCATCACACAGGAATTCTAAACTGCATCAGGATCCACTGCAAGAACTATGTCAATTAGGCCTGAGATGAGAACACTTTGATTTCATGGTCGATCGGCTGCTCATAATCCACGCATCTCACCGGTAAATGGCAAACGAGGCCTCGCTTGTTGTAAGGAGCGTAAACATTGGACGATTGAACAGTGGAAAGACGTTGTGTGGAGTGACGAATCACGGTACACAATGTGGTGATCCGATGGCAGGGTGTGGGTATGGCGCATGCCTGGTGAATATTATCTGCCAGCGTGTGTTGTGCCAACAGTAAAATTAGGAGGCGGTGGGGTTATGGTGTGGTCGTGTTTTTCATGGAGGGGCCTTGCACCACTTGTTGTTTTGCGTGGCACTATCACAGCAAAGCCCTACATTGATGTTTTAAGCACCTTCTTGCTTCCCAGTATTGAAGAGGAATTCGGTGATAGCGATTGCATCTTTCCACACGATCGAGCACCTCTTCATAATGCACGGCCCGGGGCGGAGTGGTGTAATGGACTGGCCTGCACAGGGTCCTGACCTGAATCTTATAGAACACTTGTGGGATGTTATGGAACGCCGACTTCGTGCCAGGCATCACCGACAGACATCGATACCTCTCCTCAGTGCAGCACTCCGTCAAGAATGGGCTACCATTCCCCAAGAAACCTTCCCGTACCTGATCGAACGTATGCCTGCAATAGTGGAAGCTGTCATCAAGGCCAAGGATGGGCCAACATCATATTAAATTCCAGCATTACCGATGGACAGCGCCACGAACTTCACAGTAATTTTCCCCAGGTGCTCGGATACTTTTGATCACATAGAGTGTATTAGGCAGGGAATTCATACCTAATGGGGACACTTGAAAATTTGAGCTGGAATATTACTCGAAACCGAATTTCCTAACTGTCGCGAATGGTCGCCTTTACAATTTCTGCTGTCCATGCGGTCTTCGAGGACCGATCCAACTTGTCATCGGCGTATGTCACACTGTCTGCGCCTTCGTTGCTTGCGCAGGGTTGATGACGCAAACGTGTTCAGCGTTAGTATTATCGTCGTTTTGTCCGTCTAGGCTGCAATGCAGCCGGTCTGTTCCTTCAGACGTGCATGCACACATGTCTGAAGGATCAGGTGTTGTTGACAATCTGCATCTGTAGTAATGTCACGAAATTTTATTTTTTTCACATCAGCTGTGTTAAGTGTGGAATTCATACGTATTGGTGACACAAGAAATTTTGGCCTCACCGGGACTCGGACCGAGGTTTCACGCTTACGGCGAGCGGTCGCCTTAACCCTATCGACGATCCACTTTCAGGGCCGATCAAAACTTCCATATTCCACAGTGTCTACGCTTCAATTGCCTGCAGCCTACCCAGATTCCCGCAACTGGTTTTCTGAGACAAACGTGTTCAACATTAGTATTATCGTCGCTTCGCCGTTTCCAGCTTCAATACTTATTGTTGCAATGTCTGTTCCTTCAGACACAAAATAGGCTACTTATTATTATAAGGGGCGACCAAAAAGTTTCCGTTCAAAGGTCGTAAGTTCAGAATCCGGAAAAATCTTTGTGAGCACTGAGTCAATAAACTCGCCAAAGCACCAGGTAGAATATATCCGTTTGGTAAGACACGATGTCCTGATTTGGTAAGACACTATCCATAACTGCCTTCTGCACATCCTCATCCAACAAGGTTCGCCGACCTTTCAAAGTCTTTCTTTAAAGAGCCGAAGGCTTTTATGCATTTGTGAAGGGACACACATTGTATACGGGCAAAACGATGATAATACTAACATTGAACACGCTTGTCTCATCAACCTTTTTCCAGGAATCCAAGTAAACTGCGAGCAGTGGGGGCGAAGACACTATAGCATATGGGGTTTGGATCGATCCAGGAAGCATGCGTGGACAGTCGAACAGTTAAGATTGCGAGGTGCCGGGGCTAGCATAGTATTTAACACTAAATTCTTCTCGAATTTTCATATGGAAATGATGATCTAAGCCCCCCCTTTTTTTAACTCCTAGTTTTGCTGTTGCACATGGATTAAGAAGAAACGCGAACTGACTGTAATAGACCCTGCAAGTGGAGTAGAAAAGAGTTTGGCACCTGCAATAATTTAATTTGATGGACATTAATTAAATAAAGGAAAGTTTCATTAACGTAGTGAGAAATGAAAGGGTTGCTCTACCGATTAACGGAATGAAAGTTCAGTCCAAAATAACAATTTGATTTATTACTACTAAACTCGAAATAATAAACAAAACATATGAAACATTTACAATACATCAAATTGGCTCAAATTGGATACTCAAATAAATGCTGTGAAGGTGAAGTTGTCCCTAAACTAGATTGGGAGATTTATGACGAAGTGGAATGTGGAGCCAATTCCTTGCAACTCAAATCTTCAGAGAAACACACAGCCAACCCAACATTAATTGCTGCTACAGTAGTGAGAACTCAGACAATGAACATCCAAGACAGAACAAAGTTAGAAAAGACGAACAGGCGTGATCTGCTGAGTTCTGATTATCGCCTAGCAAAAATGCCTGCTTTGCCAGTGCTGCGGACGTACATTACCAAGCTGTCTTCTTAGCTGCAAGGACACGATCTGGCGTACTGGAAGCGATGGCTGGTTCCTTCGACGTCCCGTCGTGGTGATGGTAATGTCGCGAGTATAGCCCGAAACAAATTGTCTTGGTCTGGTTGTTCCAGACTAAAGACTTCCTATCAATACAAATGCGCCTCTGAAGGAGACGAAGAAGGCTCGCCACACAATCACTGATGGTACAGTGATTGATTTTCACAAGCGAAGTCACACAGTAACTCCGATACAGTCAACTTTAGCCAAAACTGCCCAAGACAGACAACATAGGCCGCTTGTACGCAGAACGCTCAATTGCCAACTGTACTCGGAAAGTTACGTTGAAGTCGAAACTTCAGCAACTTTGTTAAACAGTTACAATCAAATAAAAGTATTTTAGACATCCAACAGAAGGCAGGCTGTCCAGAGCAGCGAGAGCTCAGTCTTGTAACCTACTCCGACCGAAAGGCGAGAGACGACTCCCCACAAGAGCACCCGTACAAACCGAACACAGAACATTCCCGCCCCCACGACAGTGGCCGTGGTTAACCGTTCCAATCAGCAACTCGAAAACCGGCGGAAAATTCCACTCTATTGCTGGAGCACTACCATTCCACCAATGGAGATTCTTGGTTCCAATTTCTGCACTGATTTTGCTACGTCACGCAGCTATGCCCTGAGCAACCCAACCATAGTTACGATTTTGCAGAAAGCGCGGGAATTTGCCCGCCAAAACTGCCTGGGTACACAAGTCATTCCCACGCCTCGCTGGTAGCCGCCAGAAAGTGTTTTCGCTAAGTTTCTGCGAAGTAACGGAACCTGTAGCCCAACCGCTACTTCAGGCCCCTGCGAGCGTGTCTCCGCCGCTATTCTACAATGTTGGCGTCTGGAAAGCATTCACTCGACTCCCTCACGCCCGTCGACTTACCCTTTCAAGATCAGCAGTGCCCGCCTGTCATCGGACCACCCGGGTGACGAGAGATGCTGCGTGGGAAGTCCGCGTGTGAAGGAATAGCAACTTTTCACCGCATGCAATTAGAGAGGAAAATCGTAAGATAGAAATATAAGAGGGGGCTCATGCCACCTCTCAAGATGACCACTCGCAATAAGCGACAAATCCGGATTTGAGTCTCGGTCCGGTACAAATTATCGTGCGTCACTAACGGTATGAACTGCATGCCTAATTCAGCTAATGTCAAAAACGACAGCAATTGGTACAACATCTCAATCGGAAGAAAGCAAGGCATTACAATGTCAGATGGCACGAGGCCAAACTTACGAACAAGAAGCGCGCAAACGGGACTGTACTAACAAGACCCCAATCTCTCCATGTCGCTATTTGGCGATTCCGTTGTTGCATCCTCTAGTATACAATCCCATGTGTGCGCTTACTGTTGGTAAGTTCAACTTTCTGCAACCTGACATCGCAATGGATTGCTTTCTCTCGACTGAACTGTTTACGTACAAGATCATATTCAGTCCCATTATTGGCCTTGTCAATTGCGTGTTGTGTCTCAAAATAATTTATTCTGGATATTTTTGGTGGGATTAACTAAAAATTCAGATTTAATAACTGGGTCTTTGCCTATATGTTGCTCAGTCACTTATAGCTGCTCAATTTTTACATTATTCCGTAGATGATAATGTAAGGTCTGTGTTTTGAGCATCATTTTGGCACATGGGAACTCTACTAGCTCACCAGATGTTGTTTCTCATGGTGAGTGAAATTTATTAGTATTTTACGTACCTGGTAGTCCCTTCTTATTAGTTACCTGCTTTCTATATATCATGGGAATTGCCTATGCGCTTTTATTTTTGACGTCTGCTGCTTACCGAAAATTTTCTGATTTTGAACGCTGCGTCATCCCATTCTCTCTTTTAACTCTGAAAATGATTTTGTGAGCGTGTTCATCCCGTACGTACTTTCTCGTTTTAGTTACGTTTTCTTGCCACTTCACATCAGTCTTTGTCTACCAGTTTCTACAGACCCGCCTGGTGACGGAGCTAAGCTCCTGCGAAATCGGTCGTGCCTATAAATAAAGAATTTACAGTTAAGGCAGTCTCACATTTTCTAAATGATAAACCGAGGCTGTGGCTGCCCTGGCTCCATCGTTTGGTCTATCCGAGTCCGAGTACGATTCGTAGCAGTTAATACTGGTTGGATTGCACAAATTAAAATTTTTTGCTGGACCATGACTGGGAACGATAACCCTACCGTTGATGGATCTGGGAGCTCACTGATGCCCATTCTCACACAATAAAGTTGCAAGTACACTGAAGTGCCAAGAAAAGTGATATAGGCACTCGAATATAAGTTTAGAGTCATGTAAATAGGCAAATACAGCGCTGCAGTCGGCATTGCCTAGATGAGACAAGTGTCTGCCGCAGTTGTTAGATCGGTTACCACTGCTACAACGGCAGGTTGTCAAGGTTTAAGTGAGTCCGAACGTGGTGTTGTAGTCGGCGCATGAACGATGGGACACAGAATCTCGGAGACAGCGATGGAGTGGGGGTTTTCCTGTACGACCATTTTACTAGTGTACCAAGAATATCAGGAATCCGGTAAAACATCAAATCTCCGATATCGCTACGGCCGGAGAAAGATCCTGCAAGAACGGATTGAAGAGAATCGCTGGCCGGGGTGGCCGAGCGTTTCTAGGCGCAACAGTCTGGAACCGCGCGACCGCTACGGTCGCAGGTTCGAATCCTGCCTCGGGCATGGATGTGTTTGATGTCCTTAAGTTAGTTAGGTTTAAGTAGTTCTAAGTTCTAGGGGACTGATGACCTCAGAAGTTAAGTCCCATAGTGCTCAGAGCCATTTGAACCATTTTTGAAGAGAATAGTTCAACGTGACAGAAGTGTAACCCCTCCGCAAATTGCTGCAGATTTCAAAGCTGGGCCATCAACTAGTGTCAGCGCGCGAACCATTCAACGAAACATCATCGATATGGGCTTTCGGAGCCAAAGGCCCACTCGTTTACCCTTGATGACTGCACGACACAAAGCTTTACGTCTCGCCTGGGCCCCTCAGTACCGACATTGGACTGTTGACGGCAGAACACATGTTGCCTAGTCGGACGAGTCTCATTTAAATTATATCGAGCAGATGGACGTTTATGGGCATGGAGACAATCTCATGAATCCATGGACCCTGCATGTTAGCAAGTCACTGTTCAAGTTGGTGGAGACTGTAATTGTGTGGGGCCTGTGTAGTTGGACTGATATGGGACCCCTGATACGTTTAGATGCGACTCTGATAGGTGACACGTACGTAAGCATTCTGTCTGATCAACTGGACACATGTCCATCGTGCATTCTGACGGACTGGGGCAATTCCAGCAGGGTAATACGACACCCCACACTTCCAGAAATACTACAGAGTGTCTCCAGGAACATTCTCCTGAGCTTAAACACTTCCGCTGGCCACCAAATTTCCCAGACGTGAACATTACTGAGCATATCTGGGATGCCTTGCAACGTGCTGTTCAGAAGAGATCTCCAGCCCTCGTACTCTTACGGATTTATGAACAGCCCTCCAGAATTCATCGTGTCAATTCCCTCCAGCACTACTACAGACATTAGTCGAGTCCGTGCCACGTCGTGTTGCGGACTACTGCGTGCTCTCGGTGCCCTACACGATATTAGGCAGGCGTACCAGTTTCTTTGACTCTTCAGCGTAAAATTACAGATCTACTGGATCCGCAAGCATATAGGAAGCTGAATAAGGACCCCACTAACAACGTTCTTAGAACTGTGTCGCGGTTAATAAAAAAGTCCTCCATTGAAAAAAGTGTACAGAAAGCTCTCTGCAATTCGGTTGCGCTACCACCGAGGCTTGCCCAAAATTCATAAAGAAAATGTACCGTTAAGACCGATACTTAGTGCCATTGGTTCGCCCACCTACTCGTTGGCCAAGGTTTTTACTACGCTGTTAAAACCACATGCGGACCGTTAGGGCTCTTATATAAAGAAATCGACACATTTCATCACCAGATTGAATGGCATAGTGATCCAGCCGGAGGACATATTGGTCAGCTTCGATGTGGTATCGTGTTTACCATGGTTCCACTTAACGATGTAATGGAACAGCTGGATCGAATTTTTCCTGCCGATTTTTCGGAACTATTTAAGTGTTGTTTGACGACCACATACTTCAAGTGGAATGAACAGTTTTATGATCAAACGGATGGCGTGGCTATGGGAAGCCCCCTAAGTCCCATAATTGCAAACTTCTATATGGAGAAATTCGAAGAACAGGTCTTAGGTACTGCCAGCAAAAAACCAAATGTGTGGTTCCGATACGTGGATGACTCGTTTGTGCTGTGGAGACATGGCAGGGAGGAACTAAGCCGGTTCCACGAACATCTGAATAGTATAAACCCGAGAATTCAGTTTACAATGGAGTTGGAGGTAGACGGCAAATTACATTTCCTCGATGTGCTTGTTTTTATAAACGAAAATGGTAGTTTGGGCCACTCAGTATACCGAAAACCCACGCACACGGACCGTTATTTGCACCGGGATTCGAACCACCACCCACAACAGAAGCGGGGTGTTATCAAGACGTTGGGGGACAGAGCTAGAAATATTTGTGAACCTGAGTTTCTCGACGCAGAGATGGAGCATCTCCACAATGCACTAATGAAGAACAGATATTCGTCCTCCGAAATAAAACGCGCGTTGAGACAGCCACGCAGAAATCATAGTGACGTAAGGGCTACTGCAAAATCTAAAGTCTTCCTGCCGCTTGTTAAAAATGTAACGGAAAGAATAGGGAGGATCTTGATGAAGCGGAGTATTACCGTAATTTACAAGCCCACCAGGAAGATACAGGAATACCTTAAGCCTACCAAGTACGCTCGCAAACCATTTTAAGTGGGTACCACTAAAAGAACTGTTTCAAAACGTTTGGAAGAGCACGAGGGCAATTGTAGAAGAGGAGAAACGGAGCGATCAGCTGTTGCAGAGCATGCTTTCCAGCCAGGGAACCACCATATTAGTTTCGAGGAGACGCAAGTACTAGCCGCCACAAGCTGATATTACGAAAGGCTATACGGGGAGGCAATCGAAGTCGCCAAACACCCTAACAATTTCAATCGAAAGGAGGAGGGCGTGAAATTAAACGGTATATGGATGCCAGTGTTAAAGAAGATGTGTACCACCTGTCCACTACTGGGTGATGGCAACGGCGATCGACGGAAACGAACAGCGACCAATTTCACAGACGTTTTCAAAAAACGTGACGTCACGCCGCGGCGCGGGAGCGCGCGGACCCGGAATTTAGCGGCAGTCAGTAGCGAGCCAGGGGTGTGTTGGACCTTCCATCGAGCTACAGACCCCCTTGAAGGTGTCTCCCGCAGACGGGGACGAAACGCTGGGAATTAACACAGAATTCATCAACCGACCACGGCATAACAGCCCGGACAATTATAATAGACATAAATAATTGTAAGCCTTTAGGCACATGCTGTCGGAACGCAAGCAGCGCCACGAAATGTGCAGGAGAATAATTTAATTCTCCAAGAATACGTACAGTTAACCCTACCGAACTGAAGTGTTAATTGTCTGCGCGAACTTTGCAACGCGCTCGCCGCCAGCGGCAGTTTATTAGCGGGAGTGCGCTCGCCCGCGGCCGGCCGAGGCTGATCCCCGGCTGCATATTTCGAGTCGGCTCGGGGCGCGCGCGGCCAATGTTCGGCCCGGCGCTAATGACGGGGAAAACTCCGGCCTATGAGCTGTGGTGCTGCTCTCCCCGGGCCCTCGCCTCGCCTTGCCCCGTCCCGTCCCGTCCGCTCCTTTAATTACAACCGGGCTTACCCCGCAGCCGCCAGCTCTGTCGGAAGGGATTTGCATTTTTAAACAACGTCTTATCGGACCCCTTTTTTTTTCTCGCTTTCTGCTCGGGAGGGTGAAATATGAATGGGGAAACAGCGCTGTGTATGATTAAAAGCTAAAACAACCGTGAAGGAATGCCTGGAATTTTTATTTTGTCTACACGTTTCCCTCCAGACAAATACTCTCGGTGAGGTCTTCGCAAGAATAAAAGTTCTTTTGCCTCTCCCTTTTTTTTCCCTATTTTCCTCTCAGCTCACCCTTCTTTCCTCCACTACGCCAACCGCACTCCTCTTTTGCTGCCTTAAGAGGGGCGGTGTGAGACCGTGGCTGTTGCGGACAGCGGGAAGGCCGTGGGTGTAGGATATATTTACGACCAGGTCGCCCTCGCATGACTTTTACGGAGTGACCGCCAGCTAGTAAGTATTCCTTGTGGTTTGGTGTCGGGGCGTCTGGGCCCTGCTGCCGAAACAGCCACGTATACTGTCTTCAAAACTGAAGGCTACAGCGGGATTAAGCTGCTAAGGTTGAACAATGCAGCATGCACTCGATGGATGCCTCGCAGGGACACCTTTTGTATGCCCTGATTGTATTGAAGTCTGCAACATTCTAGTTTTTTTTCTTCCACTTCAATTACTGCGTGGTTTTTGCTTTAAAATATATTTAGTTAAGTTCCCTATAATA
This sequence comes from Schistocerca cancellata, assembly GCF_023864275.1. NCBI lineage: Eukaryota > Metazoa > Arthropoda > Insecta > Orthoptera > Acrididae > Schistocerca > Schistocerca cancellata. The sequence goes on along the minus strand of NC_064631.1, from coordinate 465,889,289 downwards.
TTGTTTTTCAACATGTGCTGATGACCTTACCAGCAAAAAAAAAAGAAAAGAGAAACATGGTTCCAATGGCTCTGAGCACTATGGGACTTAACATCTGAGGTCATCAGTCCCCTAGAACTTGGAACTACTTAAACCTAACTAACCTAAGGACATCACACACATCCATGCCCGAAGCAGGTTTCGAACCTGCGATCGTCACTGTCTCGCGGTTCCAGACTGTAGCGCCTAGAACCGCTCGGCCACACTGGCCGACCCTTACCAGCAGATCTGAATTTTTGGTAGTCCTGCACACAAGGTCATGAACGTGACGGTTTCCAGACAAATGCAATATCTCGTAAAACGGTCATATCATATAGTGGAGACACTTTCCGAAGCTGTGTAAGACCTAGAATTCCGCTCTACCAAAACAAGGTTTCGGTAATTTTGGTACACGGCGTAAATGACGCAGTAAATGGTAGGATTATCGATGGTATTGGTAGAATTGGTAAAGGAAGAAACATAAATCAATGGTAACAGAGAAACTAGGAGCCGACAACTGCTCTTTGATTTTTTGTTTGTTCTGCACATAATGAGAACCGCACGTCATTCAGTGTTCTTTCACTGCGTATTGTATAGCCTTGCGGAATATAAGGTGCACTTTATAAGTAACAAAAATTAGTTCATCGTGTACTTCTGCGCCTTTAGTTAACCAAAGCAATTACTTTTGATCCAAGCATAGTTTATACGCATAAACACACACACACACACACACACACACACACACACACAGCGGCGCTTTATTTTATATCCTGCACAACGTTCTTCATCATGAGCAAAGGAAAAAGTTTTCTATTATTAGTGACAAACGCGAAAGTTGTTTGTGAATAACAGAAATATGAATATAAGTTTTTTTTATTTTACCATTTCGTTGAAGAAATTGTGTTTTCAAGCATTATCTGACGGATCAGTATTGTTTTCTTATTTTTTGCTGCAACATTGCTCTATTATAAACCAAAAATTTTCGAATAAAACCTGAATTAAAAATTGAAGGTTTCAGTTTTGCTATAAATACTGTTTATTTTTAAAGAACAGACAGAAGGATGACCCTAAAGAACAAAAATGTTCATTAGGTTACCTGGCCGTTTATGTATTCTCGCTCAGTTTCCAGACTGTTCAAAATTTCTGGCTTTTAGGGAATTTAGTAAGACACTGATCGCACACGTAAATAAAGAGATCGTTATCTATGCCATGCTTCCATGGGGAAGTCTCTTAGAGTATGGTGTGTCAATATAAGTTCAGTGTACTGGATATTAATTCGATACGAAAGGTTGCTGGATTGCCCCACACTATAATGCCATACTCCAGGATCGATCCCCCTGACTTCAGTGTATACTTCAGTAGAGGTATGTTTTTGAGATTTTTCGGAAGTTCATGAGTGTCTTGCATAACATACTATGCTTTGTATCTATCCTTTTGAGTTACAACTGCGTTTTCTACAAATATCTTGTTTGATCAACTCTGACTGTTGTCAAGCGATTGGAAGTTGCTGCGAATTTGGGTGTTGCGAGGGCTACGGAGAGAGCCAAAGATATCTAGGTACCTGAAATACTGTCCCCTGCTGTATAAACTGTCTCTTCTGCGGTGGGCATATGATGTATCACCACCCGACCACTTCACTATGAGCGATATGCCAGTGGTTGGTGTATTGGTCCTGTGTAGGAGATACAGCGACCCAGGAGAACGCTAGGTACTATACCCACCTCCCTAATCAACAAGTTCAAGGTGCTGTGGTTCACTGAAACTCAAAGTAAGTGAATGAGACACGCTTCAGCTTTTGAAAAGCGCACTGCGTCCCGTGTGAGCGGGGCCCGGTGCGACGGGTAGAGGTCTCTTAATCGTCCACAGTTCGAAGTTATGGTGAATAACGACAGCAGTTACAGAAACAGCAGCAAGGGATTGGAAGGATCACCTTGCGCATTATGTGTATGCCGGGAGGTCTCATTCAACATGTTGAAGGCGCTGTTCTGGCAGCCAGTAAAGCAATATGGATAAAACTCTGCAATTTTTTTCTACCCACTGCTGTGCGGAAACTATTAGTCTTAGAGAAATTTAATGTAGTTTAATTTTGCACGAGGAAACATTTTCCCTGGAAGCGGCGGTCTTAGAGGCAGTGAAGAGAAACGTAAAGAAGTGAACTTTAAACACGTCTCTCCCTCAAGTTCATACCTCACCGGTCAGTATGCTAATCAGTACACTCCCCTCTACCAATACAAAAAATTTGCGACTACACGAATGTTTTCTCCTGATTTTCCTTTGTTGACTATAATTATTTCCTATACTTGCACTGTTGGCTTGAGAAATGTAGCGCCCTCCTAAATGGGTCAGGAGAGCACGTACATACAGACTACTACCCTGATATTTGACTGTGTAGTTGGTGCTCACAAGGGTGTTTTACGTCAGCAACTCTCAGTCCAGTCCTAAGTATGGTAGCTTTAGGAGACTCTGAAGTATTGATGTAGGATCGGAAGAAATGACCCCACCTACGAGACAAAACCCTTATTATCAACAAAGGAAGTATTGCCAACATAATGCGAAAGTCTGAATCTTATTACCAACTAATGAAGTATTTCCAGCATAGTGTCAAAGTCTGAATCTTTCTTAAGCAGTAAAAGTCACCTATCCTAGGCGAAGAAAGCCAACTGAAACTCAGAACTGATAGTGCGATTTTTTGAGTAAATGTAAGTGTATATCGAAATGATAGGGTAATGGGAAATTGTGCTGCTGTATTTTTCGCAGCAGACAGAAGTTTCTAATGCAACGAAATAAAAATTAATGTTACATGTAAGACTTTTTGGACTAAACTTAGCGCCTAGTGTAGGAAAAAAAATGTGGAACTGAGTCTCTCTAACGACTAGCTAAATATCTCATAGGTCTAACTATGAACTTAGAGAAAACTTCAGCTAAGTGGTATGCATGTTCCCCAACGGCACTCTTACCGATGAAGGAGAATTTTATCATCCAGCAATCTGCTGGGATAGTTGCAATTTTGTCAGAGGTAGTTAGTCACATTTTCAGTAGATGAAGTGAACGAATTTTTTATCTAAATTCTGTGAAATATGCCAATATGATTAGTTTTAAAACACACACACACAAATTTGGAGCGTTCTATGAAGTTTACTGATTTCGTTTGATGTGAAACATCAACTGTTGCTATCACAGTATTTGTTTTACCGAACTGAATGAATTGTGCTTTATCAAAATTTAAGGATAGCCTATTGCAGCGAGCCACTTAATAATTCCTTGAAAAAAAAATTAGCAATTTCTTTTGTAGGTTTCGTCCAAACGGAATTTATTATAACACAAGTATCATCTGGAAAAAGTGCCAATTCTGCTTGATCGATGTTACGTGCAAGGTCGTTCACATACAGAAGAAATTGGATTGGACTCAAAATTGAACGTTCTGGATCTCCGTTCGTGATTTCTCCCCAGTTACTCAAATTTTCTGTGCATCCAACACTGCATTATTTAGTATCATTCTTTACATTCTTTTTCTTAAATGTGATTCAAACCAGTTAACTGTAAAGCCATCAGTTCCACAAAATGTAAGTTTTGCTAAGAGTATAACACGATCTACACAACCAAAAACCTTGGAATGATCACAGAATTATGAACTGGTGATATATTATTGTTTAACAGTTGTGATATTTGACGTATGAATGTGTGCATATTATTCTCAGTCGAACAGCCCTTGTGAAGTCCGTACAGCGATGTGCTAAGTAAACTGATTTTACTTAAATTCTTATTATCTCCGAAAAAGACGCAAGTAAAGAAATTGGAAGATAATTATTTAACTATTTCTTGACAACTTTCTTAAAAAGAGGTTTTACAATGTCTCGTTATAAAATGATGAAAAATACCCTGTGAAAATGATAATTTACGTATCTCACTAAGGACTTTACTTATTATGTTAGAATAACTCGTAAGAACTCTGAAAGTCCAGCAACAACACAGGAACTTTTGTTTTTGAGTACTTTTACTATTTTATTAAATTAATTGGAGGATGTTGGCACCACTCTTAGTTACTCATATTCTGGTGGAATGACTTTTCAGTATTTTCTCTTGCTTCTTCAAACGGACCATTTAATCTTATTTTTACTACTACACTTACAAAGTAATTATTAATAATACCTCAACTTGCTAGCTATCTCACACAATGTTGCCGTTCAGTGTAATTGTGTCAGTTTCTTTTCCATTAACTAGTTGTTCTGTCTCCTGTTTCACAATATCTGTTGTAGTTTTACTCTTGTGCACTAACTAATTGTCCTGTCTCCCATTTCACGATATCTCATACAGTTCTGCTCTTATGATCTGCGCTATTAATTTATATCATGCTGTGAATATTTCTGTAAGATTTAATGATTTTCCTTAAAATATTTCAGTATTTTATGTAGAAATCGAGTAACATCGGATCTTGACTTGTTCCGAGTTTTACATGAATTTACCCTTTCCTCTGGCATCATAGTTTGAAAGCCTTCTACTTACGTTTCAAATCTAGACTTTGATAATAAAATAGGATGGTACTGTTAATCAGAGCACAGGGAGAGGTTGTGATCTAAATGACAATAGATTTATTCATCCTTAACATCACAATACAACAAAACTGACTAAAGAAACATCATACAAACATTTTTATTTGACAAGCGCTTTCACTAACATGGGGTATATGGTGGACAAAGTGATCAGCTGGTGATCGACACACAACACTAGCCGGAACACTAGTCGCTTCATCTGACTTCATACACGTGAATCCGGGTTATGGCACAAATACTACGCCACCATCAAGCATCTATGTTCTACCATTCCAAAAAAGAAACATATGGTTCGAAAGAACAGGGTGCTGAGAAACATATATTGGAGCCCTACGCCATAGCAGCGAATACTTTACCCTCCTGCAGGTCAAGGCTACTGGAGTCATGGACAGCCGCAATCTGTTATTAATGGCACACGCCCGAAGAATGCAAGTACGCGGTCTCGCTTTTGGTTACTTCAAAAAGCAGGTACTTTCCTATGAGCCTCTGAAACCCCGGTGGATTCCAATGTGCAGGTGGACCCATTTGATGGTCTGCCAAACCAATCTGACTCCATGCCACGACCATGTGTGACGGAATGTGTCAAATGTTTAGATGCCCAATTGAAGACAAATAAGTACAGCCACGCATCACTCGTTGTGTGTGTGATGCTAGAAGCACTACCTCTGACTGTTCAGAAGGTGACTGGCACAGGCTCTAAGTGGCACGCTAGCAAAGGACATAAGTCCTACCGTTTAGTAGAGACCTGCAGTTCTTTAGTAGCAAAGTACCAGTACAGGAGTGACCTCTTTCTGTCTGCTTCGTCTTCAGCTTGGTAGCAAAAGCCCATTTACATCTTAGACTCCTCCCCTCCTGTAGCACTAGCCAATCACGAGCTGGAGCTTGGCATTCGAAGCTGGGGGAGCGCCCTTTTCTCTGCATACACCGATTTGACCAATCAGAGACTTTAAAGTTAACTGGGAGAAAATGGAAAAACATTCAGCTTCGTGGCCTCTTTCCCACGCATTTATGCTGTGACTTTCACTAACAACGTGGCCAGGATGGAGTCACAGTCCTCCATAAGAAGCTTGTTATCTCCCCTGTTGCATCCATTTCGAAGTTTCCAAAGAACGGCCATAAACTCGCTAAAAACCACGTGCTTTCACAAATATGCTTTGTAACAGGGTCTGGACGTCTGGGCACCAGTGGCTTGCCCCACAGAAATTCGCAGAAAGCACACAGATGTCCCATCGGCTTCCTGCCTAACAAGGCCACATCCTTTGCTTTATTGCTGGTCTACAGCGTGTTGGCCATTGCAGTGGCGACTTCTCGGCGCTGGTCATTGTACCTGGACGTGGATGCCAGCTGACTGGCGCCAACCAACGTGTCTGCACAATGAGACCTCAGAACTCGGCCGTCCGGAAATGTTTCCACCCAGGTTCCCCAGAAAAAAACGGGTTTCCCTAGGCCCACCGACGCCGTGCGCTTTTATTGCAATCGTTTAAATCGGCACTCTATTCCTTTGAACGCACGTAAAGCTTACCGTTATTCCTCCCTAGAGCGCGCAAGCTAGAGCATTAATTACTCCCCACCATTTCATCATGATGTATGAAGTCAAAACGAAATAAAGATCATATTCCCTAAGAACATGAAGCGGCATAACATAGAATCAGAAGTGAGAGTGCCCTGCAATCTTCCAACTTTAATTGCTTTAATTATCCATGGCTTACTCGCATTTTCTAATGGACTAGCGAAGGATGATACAACCGGCTGCAGTGCGGAGCTAAGGGAGTTCACACTGGGCAGATTTCTACAGCGGGACAGATGAAACACGCCATATGTCGCCAAGTGTCTCAGTCGAACGTGCCCACTGTTGCCTCGCCCTGCAACACTTCCACAGACTTTGACTCCATCTACAGTGCTCACCGACGGGGAACTACCTTGTGGAAGTTACCTGGTCGCTTACGAAGTAGTCTTGTCTAAGTTACTGCTGCTGCTTCGCAGCAAAGACTGATTTGATGCAATGCTCCATTCTAAACTGCATTGTTTGAGCCTGCTGACCATATTCATTGGGGACAACGCCAACCGAACGACTGTTTAGTAGCCTATGTGTGAAACTGGAAACATACCATTAATCTTATGGAAAATATCATCCGCACAATAACGAGGATATCAAGGACAAGTAAGTGTGTAGACAATCGCACACTCAGCTTAACAGCTGATGCCTCCATATTGCTGCCACGATATTGCTGACAAGAATAATAAAACATAAAATTGAGGATCTTTTTTACGGCGATCATAAGTTTGCACTTCATAATAGTAGCAAAACTTAAGGAAAATAAGGATACCCTCATCGGATTTGTCGACCTAGGAAAGCAATGTAAAATGGTACGAGACGTAAATTCCCGGAAATATAGGTGCAAGCAGTAATCAAAGACTTCTAAACTGCAATGTGTACAAGAACCAAGAAGGAGCAATAAGAATGGAAGGCCAAGAATGAAGTGCTCTGCTGAAAAAAGATGTAAGTCTTGGGTGCAGTCTTTCGCCCTACTGTTCAAGCTGTGTACGGAAGAAGCAGCTACGGAAATAAAAGAAAAGGTTCACGAGTGATATTAAAATTCATGCTGAAACAACATCAGTGATAAGATTCGCTGATGGCATTGGCCTTCTCAGTGAAAGCGAGGAAGAATTACAGGACATATTGAATAAAGTGATGTACAGAACGTGCACTGAGAAAGTAATGAAGAGTAGCAGAAATGGCATTAGCGATAAAAATATCATGAAAAGTGTAAACCATAATGTACACAAGAGAGTTCTGCTGAATTCTAAGCAAACTAACGTACGACGGACGAAGCAGCTACAAATGAAAAGCAGACTAGCGCAGACTAGGGCATTTCCGGACAACAGAAGTATACTAGTATCAATCATGGACCTTTATTCAAGAATAAAATTTCTAAGAATATACGTCTGGTGTGCAGCACTCTATGGAAGTGAATGGCGGACAATGGGAAAACCGGAGAAAGAGAAGAACCTAAACGTCTGAGATGTGGTACTGCAGACAGATATTTAAAATTAGGTGAATTGCTAAGAAATGAGATTCTTCGCGGTATCAGAGAGGTAAGGAATATGTGGAAAACACTGAGAAGGAGGCGGACAAGGATGACAGGACGTGTATTAAGACACTAGGGAGTGACACGACCAGTGCCTGAAGGGGCACATAAAAGAACCAAGGTAAGATTAAAAATTTGACAACCTATGTCCCCTAGACCACCGTCTAGTAGTAGTAAAATACTGCTGTCGGAGAAAAAGGCGCGTTCATCGATGCATAAGGAGTACGCTGTGCTACGTCGTAGTAACCCACGTCATACTACTATGCTACAGTGCCCCTTACAACCATTCTCTGTGACGTCCAGCGAGATCATGTTTTTGGACATTTTTTTGTGTCGTCATCGTTAGCAATAACAACCAGTGAAAGAGCTCACCTGAAAGCTGTAATGTGAGCAACGATGGACGATGGATAGTGTTTTTTTCTTCGCTGACTTAAAAGAAAGCAATACAATCAGAAAAATGTTCGTATCGAATGTCAAGTAAAATGTTTATAATTCAGTTGCGAAAGTAAAGTAAGTTGTTATAGAGTGAACTCATTTTGTACTAGAAACTTCTTAGCTCATGCCTTCACGAGGTTAGCACCCATTCTCCAAGGTTTTACTAGTATTCTGACTGGTTTGACACAGTCTACCACCATTTTCTCTTCAGTGTCAATTCTTAATCCCAGATTACCACAGATACTCAGCGTGTTTGTGGCTTACTGCAATCTCTGGGCTGCTGCCTCCTACGACTCCCTGATATAATAACATGTCCCCTATCTTTCTATCCTTTCTCCTTTTTAGTATTTGCCTCAGTTTCATCTTAACGGATTCCACGGAGGATCTCGTTATTACTTAAGAGTTCTCTTAACTCTCACACATCACATTTCAAACGATTTGGTAGTCTTTTTTCTGAATCCCCAAATTCAATGATTTACCTCAATATACCGGGTGATCAAAAAATCAGTATAAATTTGAAAACTGAATAAATCACGGAATAATGTAGATAGACAGGTACAAATTGACACACATGCTTGGAATGATATGGGGTTTTATTAGAACAAAAAAAAAGTTCAAAAATGTCCGACAGATGGCGCTTCATCTGATTAGAGTAGGTCTGGGGACCTGGGAGGCCAAGCATGACGAAAGTGACGGCTGAGCACACTATCATCACCAAACGACTCGCGCAAGAGATCTTTCACGCGTCTAGCAATATGGGGTGGAGCGCCATCATGCATAAATGTCGTACGTTCAAGCAGGTGTTTATCAGCCAGGCTGGTGATGATGCGATTCTGTAACATATCGGCGTACCTCTCACCCGTCACGGTAGCAGTTACAAAACCAGGATTACACATTTCCTCGAAGAAAAAAGGCCCGATAACGGTAGATGTGGTAAATCCAACCCATACCGTGACTTTCTCGTCGTGCAATGGAGTTTCCACGACAGTTCTAGGATTTTCGGCAGCCCAACTTCTGCAATTGTGAGCGTTGACAGACCCTCGGAGCGTGAAATGAGCTTCGTCGGCCCACAACACGTTACTCAACCAATCGTCATCTTCCGCCATCTTTTGAAACGCCGACACCGCAAATGCCCTTCTCTTCACTAAATCACCAGGTAACGGTTCATGATGCGAAAGGATTTTGTACAGATAGCATCGCAGGTTACGCCTAAGTGCCAACCAAACAGTAGTGTATGGAATGCCGGTGCGACGGACGACTGCACGAGCGCTGACTTCCCCGTGCATAGACTAACCCGCTTCAGTCTCCATTTCTTTCTGAACTGTCTCAGCAGCATTACACCTTGTGCTCGGTCGGCCACTACAGGGTCTATCGTCTAAACAACCCGTGGCTTCGAACTTCGAAATCATTCTCGCCACAGCTGAATTTGTCAACGGACCTTTACCCGTTCGAATCCCCTTCCTATGGCGATAGAATCGTAACGCTGAACTAGCACATTCCCCATTCTGATAATACAGCTTCACTAAAAGCACCTTTTCAGGTAACTTCAACATGCTGCGACCGCTGGCGCATCTGATTCTCTCTCTCATTACAGCTCCTTTTATACACGATTGCCATGCGCAGTCACTGACGTTTTGCTGTCCAGTGCCATCTGTCGGACATTTTGTGAATTTTTTTTTCTAATAAAACCCCATGTCATTCCAAGCATGCGTGTCAATTTTTACCTCTCTGTCTACATTATTCCGTGGTTTATTAAGTTTTCAAATTTATACTGACTTTTTGATCACCCGGTACTCGTATGCTTAAGTTGTACTTTCTCTGAAATTTAGCTCTCAAATTAAGGCATATTTTTGACACCAATTGATTTCTTTTTAAAGAGGAAAATCCTCTATGTCTGTGGGAGTAGGATTTTTATGTCTTCATTCCTTCGTTTGACATGCATCCGATATGCATTGTTTCGCTTCTAGGGTATCAGAGTTCCTATACCAGAGTTGATACACTTTGTCATCTAATAAGTGATCCTCTATCCTTTCGAGAAATTTGCCACTTATCTCATCGCGTAAGGGGCTTAGCAGTGGCAGGACGGTGTGCCGAGCGGTTCTAGGCGCTACAGTCTGGAACTGCGCGACCGCTACGATAGCAGATTCGAATCCTGCCTCGGGCATGAATGTGTGTGATGTCCTTAGGTTAGTTAGGTTTAAGTAGTTCTGTTGACCTCAGATGTTAAGTCCCATACTGCTCAGAGCTTAGCAGTTGCGAAGGCTCACTGATTTCCGGTCCAGTTTTTCACTAAGTACAGAAGTTGAAAGTTTGTCTAGAATGGTTCTCAGGGCCGCAGACCGGAGTGGTGCAATAAGAAACGTATACAATGAGTTGAAGAATGAAAAGCTGACTGAATCCCTCGTTTGTCGAGCGTATAATTGGCTGCAGTATGCACGGACCTCACTGCTCCCCCATCCGCACGTCGCGGTCTGTCGAAGCGCGAACGGCCGCCCCCCAGCAGGATCAATACGGCGGCGGACCCCGGCGCTCCGATTGATTGACGGCTGCGTTTATCTGGCGAGATAAGCGGCCACTCGGCCCTTATTACGGCGCCGCGCCGCGCCGCGTCGGGCCGGCCGCTAACGAGATTCAAACAAATGCGCGCACGCCTCAGCCGCAGCTGACGACGGCGACCCGGGAAAGGCGCCGAAACGCGCGGGCCCTCAGATTGATGGCTGCTCGCTGCCCACCTGGCCGCAGTTCTGCCAGTCACGCAGGTCATTAGGACCGCCGCCGCCACGACCACTCGGCGCGCTCCCGTAAGGTGTGGCGTCCAGAAGCTCGTGACGCCACTGCGGCCGTCCTCAGTTGTTACACATAAGAGATAAAAATGAATACCAAACCACTCCCTCCGCTGAGCACATCTTGCTGCTTTTCCTTTTTCCGATGCAAAATTTCTGTTCATCGAGAAAACACTTTTTTTCTGCCGACAAGTAACCACGACGACTAAAGTCGACTATTATGTGATTTTTTGACTTCAGAATTTCCCACTGTTCACATTAACATTCTGCTTCCTAAATCACCAGTCAAAATGTTTCTTTAAGTGCTATTGAGTGGTTCCTCTAACACCTTACACTGTAGTGATAAAAGTCATGGGATACCTCTAAGAACGTGTCGGACCTCCTTTTGCCTGACGTAGTGCAGCAATTCGACGCCGTATGGACTCAACATGTCGTTGGAAGTTCACTGTAAAGATACTGAGCCATGGTCCCTCTATAGCCGTCCATAATTGCAAAAATATTGTGCACGAACTGACTTCACGATTATATCCCACAAATGTTCGATGGGATTCGTATTGGGCAATCTACGTGGTAAAATTATTCGCTCGAATTATCCAGAATGTTCTCCAAACCAATTGCGAAAAGTTGTGGTCCAGTAACATAGTTATTTTGGGAAGGTGACGTCGATAAATTGCTGTATATGATCTCCAGTCAGACGAACATAACCATTTCCATTCAGTGATCAGTACAGCTGGTTCAGAGGACCCGGTTCATTCCATGTAAACACAACTACACCATAATGGAGCCACCAACAGCTTGCCCAGTGGCTTGTTTGCAACTTGGGTCCATGGCTTCGTGGGATCTGCGCCACACTCGAACATTAGCATCAGATCTTACCAACTGAGATCGGGTTTCATCTGACCACGCCACGGCTTCCTAGTCGTCTAGGGTCGAACCCATACTATCAGAAGGCCGGGAGAGGCTCTGCAGTAGATGTGCTTTTAACAAAGTCACGCGCGTCCGTCGTTGCTATCATGGCCCATTAACGACAAATTTTGCCGCACAATCCTGTTCGCATACGTTGATCACTGCGGTTACTTCACGCATTGTTGTCTGTCTGTTAGCACTGACAGCTCTACTCAAACACGGCTGTTCTCGGTCGTTAAGCAAAGACCTACGTCCATTGCGTTGTCCGTTGTGAGAGGTGAAGCCTGAAATGTGGTATTCTCGGCGCAGTCTTGACGTTGTGGATCTCGGAGCGTTGAATTCCCTAACGATTTCCGTAATGGAACTTCCCATGCGCCTAGATCCAACTAACATTCCACGTTCAAAGTCTGTTAATTCCCATCACGCGGCCACAATCACGTCGGAAACTTTTTCACACAAGTCACCTGAGTGCAATTGACAGCTCCGCCAATTCTCGGCCCTTTTACAACTTGCGAACACGATGCTACTGCCATCTGTATATGTGCATGTAGATATCATATGACTTTTGTCATGATGGAACAAAATGGTAACATCTCACGGATAAAGTATTAGGGACCCCACGAAGATCAGTTTTGTGTCAGTAACTTTTCTCAGTATATGTTAATGATGTATAGACATCTCTCCCATTGCGATTATCGCTTGTACGCTGATGAACTTGTTATATCAAAGTGCAAGTAAAAGAAACCTGCGCGCAGCCACACACAAAGTAAGTGAATTAATTGCCTCATCAGTGTGAGCACACAGGTCTGAATCTTAATACTCAATCATAAATGGCACAGAAATGACTTCTACTTCTTCCACAAAGAATACGGAGATAATTATAATCCATCACTTAGACGGTCTACAGCTCGTAGTCTAGTGGTTAGCGTTGCTGCCTAGTTCTTAGAGTCCCGGATACGATTCCCAGATGGCTCAGAGATTTGCTCTTCTAAGGGACTGAGTATCTCTGCTGTACTCTACAATTCATCTCATCATCACGGACGCGCAAGTCGGCAAAGTAGTTCCATACAGAAAGACTTACACTAGGCGGGCAAACTTTCCCAAACGCGGTCTCTCAGCCAATAGTGCCATATGAAAGAGTAAATTGAAGGCGTCTATCAGTGGGAAGGCTTGTCTCATGACGTGAAAGAAGAAGAAACAGGGATCGATATGGAAGAGAGAGGAGAGCCTATGTAAGAATCAGAATTCGGAAGAGCTTTAGAACACTTATGATCGAATAAGGCAGAAGGGATAGATAATATTCCATCAGAATTTCTAAAATCATTGGGAGGAGTGAGAAGAAAACGACTGTTCACATTGGTGCGTAGAATGTATGGGTCAGGCTATACCCCATCTGACTTTCGGAAAAGCATCATCCACATAATTTCGAAGACAGCAAGGGCCGACAAGTGCGATAGTCATCGCACAATCAGCTTAATAGCTCATGAATCCAAGCTGCTGGCAGGAATGATATACAGAAGAATGGAAAAGAAAATTGAGGAAGGGTTAGAGGACATCAGTTTGGCTATAGGAAAGGTAACGGCGTCAGAGAGGCTGTTCTGACGTTTCAGCTGATAGTGTATGACTAAAGGCCCATTCATATATTTGTCGTCCTGCAAAAACGGTTCAACACTGTAAAATGGTACAAGATGTTCGAATTTATGAGAAAAATAAGGGTAGTCTGTAAGAGTCTGTAAGGAAAGACGGGTAATGAGCACTATGAACAGGAGCCATGAATTAACAAGAAGAGTGGACGACCAAGGACGAAGGGCTCGGATTAAAAAAATATGTAAGACAGGGATGTAGTCTTTCGCCCCTACTGTTCTCACCAAACATTGAAGAAACAATGACGGATATAAAAGAAAGGTTCGAGAGTGGAATTAAAATTCAAGGTTAAAGGATGTTAATGATACGATTAGGTGATAACATTGCTCCTCAGTGAAAGTGAAAAAGAATTACAGGATGTGTTGAATGGAACGAACAGTCCAATCAATACAGAATAAGAATTGGGAGAATCGAAGAAAGACGAAAGTAACGAGAAGTAGCAGAAATGACAACAGAGAGAAACCTGGCTGCAGAATTGGTGATCACGAATTCTGGTACCTACGCAGCAAAAATAACTCATGACGGACATAGCAAGGAGGACATAAAAGGCAGACTAGCACTGGCGGATAGGGCATTCCTGGCAAGGGAAGTCCACTGATATCAAACATATGCTTCAATTTGAGGAGGAAGTTTGTGAGAACGTACGTTTGGAGCACAGAATTTTACGTTAGTTAAACACGGGCTGTGGGGAAACCGAAAAAGAAGAGAATCGAAGCATTTGAAATGTAGTGCTACATAACAATGTTGAAAAATGGATGAACTGATAACGTAAGGAATGAGGAAGTTATCTGCAGAGTCGCCGAGCAAAAGAATATATGGAAAACACTGACAAGAAGAAGAGACAGGATGGTAGAACATATGTTAAGACATATTCCATGGTAATAGAGGGAGCTGTAGAGGGTAAAATCTGTAGAGGAAGACAGAGATTGGAATACCTGCAGGAAATAAGTGAGGGCATAGGTTGCATGTACTATTCTGAGATGAAGAGGTTGGCACAGGAGAAGAATTTGTGGTGGGGCCACATCAAAACACTCAGAAGATTGATGACTTAAAAAGAAAGTGCCATATGATCATTTCATTTCATCGCTTAGACTGGACTCGACACACAGCTAAAGTCTGTGAGGTTTCAGCATCATGGCATTCAGTAAAGAGATATAAAAATTATTTCCTTGAGCTTAAAAAGAAACTCTCAGAATCGCTGATAGTATGGTTGAAAGGTCTCAGTTGGATTCCTTTCGTGTTAATTTCTTAAAACTGTTGTCATTTACGGCATACATTCCACTTCTAAATTTACTGTGGTGTTTCTGACTCCATCTGGGAGGAGACTGAGCAGTGGAACGTATTACTTTTACACATAAACAAGAAGGATCTGTCACACTACTACAGTTTAAAACACAGTTTATATGTAATTCATGTCACACAGTCTCATATGGAACCTACATCCGCTTTCTTTTATATAGTGTATATGATAAGATACTGTCATCCCCCTTCCATTCTGTGTGAAAGGATGAATGAGCAAATGTATTTCTAGTTGCATGCTTGATGGTGGCAGACAAGCCTGTCTGCTAGAGAACAGTACGACCAACGTTGTAACAGGTAGCTACGCTTTCTAAAAACAAAGAGGTTTCTACTCTTAGCATTGTCCTGTCCGTCCCTTGTCATGTTGGTATAGGAAGCTGCCTCTCTGGTCACTTCCGTTTGTATCTGTGGAAGCACCCTCCGTAGAGGCCCACGGCAGTCGGTCCCCGGCGAGCGTCTGAAGTGGTAAGATCTCCGGCTAAGCGCGTCTCTGCTAAGTCCGTAGGTTCAAATGGCTCTGAGCACTATGCGACTTAACTTCTGAGGTCATCAGTCGCCTAGAACTTAGAACCAATTAAACCTAACTAACCTAAGGACATCACACACATCCATGCCCGAGGCAGGATTCGAACCTGCGACCGTAGCGGTCGCTCGGTTCCATACTGTAGCGCCTAGAACCGCACGGCCGCTTCGGCCGGCTAAGTCCGTAGGACAATGGATTTTTTAAGTTCAGCCTAACTGAAAATTTAATCACCTTTATTGCAGGTTTAGATCTAAAACATCTAATGTTATCTTAAATTGAACGCAGTGTATTTCGAGTGTGAAGTTCCGAATATCTTCCAGTAGTTGCTTTGTCACTACTTTGTGAGTAAAGTGTAACCACGTGTGGATGATCCGTAACTCTAAGATCATCAATCTTAAATGCGAATGTGCGTGAGATTATAACGTCTCGTCTTGACAATATTTTTCAATATAGTAACTTTTCTTTATGTTCAACCCACGTGGGGTGTACTTTGTGAGACCAGTACCACGTGCTTATACAATTGTTTGACCCACCAGGTTAATAGAAAGACGATAGTTACAAGTTCGAGGTTTTTCTCTTGTAATTTGTGTTTCGATGTAATTTATTTTAACTATCAAAATTATTGTGGAGTTACACTCTTTGTGTAAACCAAGTTGACCATGTGAAACATGTAGACCTCAGCTATTCTTTTCGGGAAGATTTCACAGAGAGTTAGTATGAATTTAGTATACCAGTGTGTGGTAATTTCATGACGGACAGGATTGCGCTACGAACGTAACTTCTTTGGGTGAAAATTGAATCGGTTGGTTGTGGTTAATTTCCTCTTGCATATGTTTCAACGTTCTTCGTGTGTTATTTTATGGATGCAGTGTTGTATGCAGTCTCCCAATCTTGGCTCCATATTTGATGTGTTCCGTAAGATTACAAACTCACATTTTCACAATCCTAAATAAGGCACCAGTTTAGTTATGAATCAAGTTTAATATGCTGAAATTTTAACGGAACATTGATCAGTGTTAAAATAAATGTCCAAATACACTCCTGGAAAGGGAAAAAAGAACACATTGACACCGGTGTGTCAGACCCACCATACTTGCTCCGGACACTGCGAGAGGGCTGTACAAGCAATGATCACACGCACGGCACAGCGGACACACCAGGAACCGCGGTGTTGGCCGTCGAATGGCGCTAGCTGCGCAGCATTTGTGCACCGCCGCCGTCAGTGTCAGCCAGTTTGCCGTGGCATACGGAGCTCCATCGCAGTCTTTAACACTGGTAGCATGCCGCGACAGCGTGGACGTGAACCGTATGTGCAGTTGACGGACTTTGAGCGAGGGCGTATAGTGGGCATGTGGGAGGCCGGGTGGACGTACCGCCGAATTGCTCAACACGTGGGGCGTGAGGTCTCCACAGTACACCGATGTTTTCGCCAGTGGTCGGCGGAAGGTGCACGTGCCCGTCGACCTGGGATCGGACCGCAGCGACGCACGGATGCACGCCAAGACCGTAGGATCCTACGCAGTGCTGTAGGGGACCGCACCGCCACTTCCCAGCAAATTAGGGACACTGTTGCTCCTGGGGTATCGGCGAGGACCATTCGCAACCGTCTCCATGAAGCTGGGCTACGGTCCCGCACACCGTTAGGCCGTCTTCCGCTCACGCCCCAACATCGTGCAGCCCGCCTCCAGTGGTGTCGCGACAGGCGTGAATGGAGGGACGAATGGAGACGTGTCGTCTTCAGCGATGAGAGTCGCTTCTGCCTTGGTGCCAATGATGGTCGTATGCGTGTTTGGCGCCGTGCAGGTGAGCGCCACAATCAGGACTGCATACGACCGAGGCACACAGGGCCAACACCTGGCATCATGGTGTGGGGAGCGATCTCCTACACTGGCCGTACACCACTGGTGATAGTCGAGGGGACACTGAATAGTGCACGGTACATCCAAACCGTCATCGAACCCATCGTTCTACCATTCCTAGACCGGCAAGGGAACTTGCTGTTCCAACAGGACAATGCACGTCCGCATGTATCCCGTGCCACCCAATGTGCTCTAGAAGGTGTAAGTCAACTACCCTGGCCAGCAAGATCTCCGGATCTGTCCCCCATTGAGCATGTTTGGGACTGGATGAAGCGTCGTCTCACGCGGTCTGCACGTCCAGCACGAACGCTGGTCCAACTGAGGCGCCAGGTGGAAATGGCATGGCAAGCCTTTCCACAGGACTACATTCAGCATCTCTACGATCGTCTCCATGGGAGAATAGCAGCCTGCATTGCTGCGAAAGGTGGATATACACTGTACTAGTGCCGACATTGTGCATGCTCTGTTGCCTGTGTCTATGTGCCTGTGGTTCTGTCAGTGTGATCATGTGATGTATCTGACCCCAGAAATGTGTCAATAAAGTTTCCCCTTCCTGGGACAATGAATTCACGATGTTCTTATTTCAATTTCCAGGAGTGTATAAACTGATTTATTTCTTTTTTTAAAATTCTCTTTTTATACAGGGTGTCCAAGCTATCTTGTTTACCCAAAATATCTCTGGAACAATAACAGCTATTGGAAAACGGCTTTCACCGGTATCAATGTAGAGCTGGGGCCCATGAATGTACATATTTGGAAACATTCTAAAACGAAAGCATATGTGTTTTCTAACACAAACTTATGTTTTTCTAAATGGACCTCCTATATTTTTTCTTCAGCAATCCATAGCATGACAAAGCACATACACAATGGCGTTGATTGCATCGCAATATTCCCATTACATCCCGAGATATTAAGACGCGAAGTTGTCGCTTGAAACACGCAACATGCGCTGCTAGCGCACGTCCTGAGGCTCAGGCGTGAACCCCATGCTGCCCGTAATCGCGATGTGATTGACATGCGTAATCACACTTCCATACTTATCAAGAGGTCCGAAACGAATAATACGGTCTGCTGCCATCCTGCATTAACGCATGGGGTTCACGCCTGAGCCTCAGGACGTGCGCTAGCAGCGCATGTCGGGTGTTTCAAGCGTCAACTTCGCGTCTGAATATCTCGGGATGTAATGGGAATATTGCGATGCAATCAACGCCATTGAGGATGTGCTTTGTCATGCTATGGATTGCTGAAGAAAAAATATAGGAGGTCCATTTAAGAAAAAATGAGTTTGTGTTAGAAAACACATATGCTTTCGTTTTAGAATGTTTCCAAATATGTACATTCATGGGCCCCAGCCCTACATTGATACCGGTGAAAGTCGTTTTCCAATAGCTGTTATTGTTCCAGAGATATTTTGGGTGGACAAGATAGCTGGGACACCCTATATATATATATATATATATATATATATATATATATATATATATATATATATATATATATATATATATATATATATATATCACCGGTTATCGTAAGATGGGAATTTGGTAAGCATGACTGGATACCTGGTGAAACAGTTGCTCAGTAATGCAAGGTTAACTTCCCCAGATAGCTCACAGCTTTTAACCCGCTTTTATTGTCTTGAATATCAGCACCGCTTTCAGAACAAATTGATGCATCAACATTACATGGTTATCACATTCATGGATTAATTTCATGTGAAGACGCGCTGGAACTTGAATGTTTGTGTGGGCAGGCTTTTGTGGCATTCTCTATTTCGACCCTATCACTTTTGTTTATAAATAGTAATTATGGTTACATGCCGATAACTGTAGGAATATTGTAACAGGATAGAAACTCTCAGAGGCATGGGCAGAGCACAAGGACCTGGACACCAATCATTGTTGGACAATGTCCCCGCCAATACAGTAACTCACTAGAGGTTTGTCAATGACGTGGGACAGTGACCAGCCTCCAGGAAGATTCTGTAGTTTGCCACACTGCTGCATGACGGTAAACGACTTTTGCTCACTGACCCTATTCCAGACATTTCCATAGTGACATACAAATGCATCCACTTCTGCACCATCATCCTAGAGCAGCTGCAGTGGAACCCAGCCACAGTCAGCCATTGATGGTCGGTTACCTGGGTAATGTGCTCAGTCTGTGTCAGCTGTAGTCTTGGCATCCACACCACGTCAATGACTGCCTACTTCATTGCCCAGGACCTCTGCGGCCTCTATGGGACAGCTTGACATCTCTGGAGTCTGCCAGCCATCTTCCACTGCTCTGTAACATTCGGTTCACAGACTCAGGGCAGAGCCATGACCTACTACAAGGAGGGTACATTGCTGCTTTGCCTCTCCCCCATGGCAGAGTTGTGTCCTGCCATTGGCTGACTCATACCCGCAGCAGTGCTGCTGTGTACTGCCCTTGGAGCTGTCGCTGAGTCAGAACAAGTCAGCATTCCCATGTAAATAGCTTGCCTCCCAGCGTATGTACACTGCACTGCCACCCCCACTCTGCTGAGTGGAAGTACTATGAGCCAGCACTAAGAACTGCCAGACATGAGACAATACCCAAATGCCTGTCCAAGTTGAATGAATTAATAAAGAAGTGTTTATATTAACCGATTGTTTACCTGTAGTTGCCTACAACACTCCCATCTCCGAAGCCTTCTACGAACCCACAGTGAGTCAGCAGACCAGTCACCACACAAGAAAAACAGCTCTTCCTCCCCCCCCCACCCCCCTCCCCACCCCCACCGTTGCCACTGACCTCCAACTCACTAGATTTTGGCGCCCAATGGGAAAATACTTGTTACAGTGTCATACCTAGTGTTTCTTCCATCGTCTTCACAATTTTTACGCTCCCTCTTCCTTCAGCTATTACCCTATCTGAACAGCACAGCAGCAATATTTCTTTTCAACAAAGTAAAACCCATATCGTACCACTACGTAACAGAGGTATCTCCTCAAAATCCTTTCTATGTCAGGAGCCGAACTTTGAAATGACTCCCTCGAAAATATCAAAGAAACTTTAAAAGATAACTCATTGGTCACAATAGTTCTCTTTTCCATATGCTTGTCTGTAGCTCAGTTTTGTCAACGCTGCTACCCCCACTACTTTTCCCTTCCTCTTGTTACAGATCTCCACTCAATGTACGTTCTCCGTAACAGCTACTGTCTATGTCATTTCAGTCTTCTTCCCTTCCAGTACCTCTTATTTTCCTGATGAAAAGCACAGTGTAGGACGTCATGCTGCCAGCCCTTTGGTTTCATTTTTATTTATGTGTACTAGTTACTCCATAAAAGTACCTCAGTGCTCCATCACCAAATCCTTTTCGTTCTTCACCTAATCTGATTCTGCAGTCCTGCTCGGTATTAGTCCGTACTACATATGAATTTTATGATTACTAATCTTTTAGCCTGCTCGTATAACAAAGAGCGAACTTGCTTTTGAGTCTAAAAACTCCTCTTATGCTAGCCAGAATACCGGTTAAATAGTAGTTACTGGATGTTGTGTTCACGTGGTAGCAATATAGATCCGAACGTGATTCACCTTCCTAACCACGTCTGTACCTACATTTAGACCCGGACGTAGACAGGAACGTGCGCCAGATGTGGATTGATATCGAAACCTACGGGTAACTCAATCAGATGAGAACTGGATAGCAATCTGAATATCAAGGCAGTCGTAATATCCAGATCGATATCTCTGCGTGGAGCATGATTCGATCTGGGAGCCGTATCGACTATTAATCTGGTTCACTGGATAGCCTGAAAGGAGTTCTTAAACTATTTTCTGAACCGATCTAGGGAAATGGTGGACTGGTTTCCTATCTTAGACTCACAGACAACAAAACAATAAAAATGAGAATACAAGCGCAACAAATTGTGTGCTGTTCAAAGAGAAATGATGCAGAAGACATTATTCCCTTTGGAAAATTAGCTATTGCGTCTATAGGAAAGTCATCATGTCGGAAAATAAGGAAATACTCAATTTATGAGCCGCATTCTGCAGACGGGAGGAGGATGAAATCGCAAGGTGGTAAAACAAGCGAGGGTGGATGGGGAGCAGTTGTCATGATGTTTTTCGTTTTTTTTTTTTTTTTTGCCAAAAATTCCCTCACAGTGAGGGACGTGTGTGCAGTTGGACTGTCACTGTGCAGAAAGCAGCTTTCTCCCGTCCCTCGGGCAGTTTGTGCCTAATATCTCGTCAAAATATTGAAATTCTAGAAAATGT
Organism: Schistocerca cancellata; assembly: GCF_023864275.1. Taxonomy (NCBI): domain Eukaryota; kingdom Metazoa; phylum Arthropoda; class Insecta; order Orthoptera; family Acrididae; genus Schistocerca; species Schistocerca cancellata. The sequence continues at coordinate 465,867,935 of NC_064631.1, read as the reverse complement.
TTGATGAAACCTGATGTATTATTATTCAGTGATAGCGACTGAACTCCACGATTGCTAGTGGAGAACGTGTGGCTAGCTGCTGCGTAGAAAGGCCTTATCTCGTATAAATGCTGTGTTCTGTGTCTCAGTGGGTAATGGTTTTGGACACGGGTTTGCATCCTCAGTTTATTTTTCTACTGGAACATTCTAAAATCTCTAGGGTTTTTCGGTATACAGGAGAAAAGTAAACTGTGTCCAACACAATTACCCACCAAGGCTCAAAAATGGTTCAAATGGCTCTGAGCACTATGGGACTTAACAGCTATGGTCATCATGAGAGGTGGCATGAGCCCCCTCTCATATTTCTATCTTACGATTCTCCTCTCTAATTGCATGCGGTGGAAAGTTGCTATTCCTTCACACGCGGACTTCCCACGCAGCGTCTCTCGTCACCCGGGTGGTCCAGTGACAGGCGAGCTCTTCTGACTTTGAAAGGGTAAGCCGACAGGTGTGAGGGAGTCGAGTGAATGCTTTCCAGACGCCGACATTGTCAAGAGGCACGCCCGGAGGGGCCTGAAGTAGCGGCTGGGCTAGAGGTTCCGTTACTTCGCAGAAACTTAGCGAAAACACTTTCTGGCGGGCTACCAGCGAGGCGTGGGAATGACTTGTGTACCCATGCAGTTGTGGTGGGCAAATTCCCACGCTTTCTGCAAAATTGTAACTGTGATTGGCTTGCTCAGGGCATAGCTCCGTGATGTAGCAAAATCGGCGCAGAAATTGGCGCCAAGAATCTCCATTGGTGGAATGGTAGCGTTCCGGCAATGGAGTGGAATTTTCCGCCGGTTTTCGAGTTGCTGATTGGAACGTTTAACCACGGCCACTGTCGTGTGGGCGGGAATGTTCTGTGTTCGGTTTTGTACGGGTGCTCTTGTGGGGGGTCGGCTCTCGCCTTTCGGTCGAGGACGTCGAAGCAACCAGCCAACGGCTCCGGTACGCCAAATCGTGTCCTGGCAGTCAAGAAGACAGTTTGGTAATGTATGTCTGCCGCACTGGCAGATAGGGATTTTCCTAGGTGATAATCAGAGCTCAGCAGAGCGTGCCTGTTCGTCTTTTTTCTAACTTTGTTCTGTCTTGGGTAGCAGCAATTAATGTTGGGTTGGCTATGTGTTTTCTCTCAGATTTGAGTTGCAAGGAATTGGCTGCACATACCACTTCGTCATAATCCTCACAATCTAGTTTAGGGACAACTTCACATTCACAGTGTTTGTTTGAGTATCCAATTTGAGCCAATTTGATGTATTGTAAATATTTCATGTGTTTTTGTTTATTATTTTGTGTTTAGTCTTAATAAATCATATTGTTATTTTGGACAGAACTTTCATTCTTTTAATCGGTAGAGCAACCCTATCATTCCTCACTATGTTAATGAGACCTTCGTTTATTATAGAAAACACGAATTATCTCGAGATTCATTTACAATAGATGGTTGGCGGAGCTGGAACTCAGTTAAACACGGCATCCATCCGAAATCTGAAAATCATGCTCTCTGCAGCTACACCGTATTGCGAATCGAAATTTAGAGATACGCTCTCCACTCACGCTCTCCACTCACATATGTCGGTCTTCTGTATGTCTTACAGCTTCCACACAATCGTCTTCTGCAAATTCTAGAGCCGTTTCTGAATAGCACTGCACGTAACTGTCCTCTTAAAATGTTAGCTTTTTCTCAAATTATGTTCAAAAAAATATTTTTTTATTAATGAAAAGACGTCCTATAATGAATGACATACAGTCATATAAAGATAGCTTTTAAAACCGAAAATAATGAGTTGGAGAATTCTGATAAGCACCAATAATACAACCCCGAGATATTCGTGCTCTGGAGTTTAACTAAAACATCCTGAAACTTGAAACCAGTTTTTAGTTTCCATGTAGCTATGAAGTCTAACCATGTGTTTCACAATGGTTTCCTGTGAACATAAATCTCGGAGGAGCTAGCTAGAGATAGTGGATGTGTTTCTGCCATAACAAGCCGGCCGATGTGGCCGAGCGATTCTAGGCGCTTCAGTCTGGAACCGCGCGACTGCTACGGTCGCAAGTTCCAATTCTGCCTCGGGCATGGATGTGTGTGGGTCCTTAGGTTAGTTAGGTTTAAGTAGTTCTAAGTTCTAGGGGACTGAAGACCTCAGATGTTAAGTCCCATAGTGCTCAGAGCCATTTGAATCAGTCATAACACTGGCGAGCAATTGTCACTTAACTGACGAACTATCGTCACTTTCGGTCTCGAATGAAGTAACGTTACATTCTTCTTCACTTTCTGAGCCACTAAATTCAATGTGAAACTTTTGGATCATTATAACCATCCTTTTCCGAAGCATTGTCCGAACAACAATGCAGGAGAGAGGCTGATGGGGTGCGTTTTGCTGTCGAGTGTGCAAGGCTGAACACGGTACAGACAATATCTAGTGGCAACAACTCAACCAAAACACGACAGCCAGACTACAAATGTAGAACCAGATGTTCTCCAGCGGCCGAGCACTTAACTAGCAGTGCTGAAATGGGTATAAGCAGGGTTTTACTTTTCCGAAGGTCTTTTCTTAAGTTGTCCGAGTATACTAGGGATTTTAAGTTTCCAAATAATAAAAACGAGATGACCCGGGATTTTATGTCAAGGGGCTATTTTGCGTTAATTCATTTCCAGTGACTTGGCTGTTTTACGCTCTTGTGCAGAAGTTTATGACAGTCGCTGAACGAGACTAAGGCTCACAAAACACTGCAGGGACGCCATGGCGGAAGTTATATGGACTGGACGCGCCGCGCGCACTGCAAATGAGAACGCGGCCGGTTGACCAGTGGCTGGCTGCGCCCGCGGACGGCTCCGTTATAAATCGGGACTCGGCCGTTTCATTAGGCCAGCAGCCGGCGCGGCCTTTATAATTGCGCGCCTCGCTCTGCCTTATTAGCCCCGACAAACGCGAGCGCGTTCCCGCGCCATTCTTTTTTAACGCCCGCACACGCGACACGCATGCACACACAAACACGCACACAGCGACTCGTACGTCCGTCCGTTATTTAATTCCAGCGAGCCCGCCCGTCGTCGGCAAGTAGATGGCTGTCGTCCGCGCCAGTATACGTCAGACCGCGCTCTAAAATGGCTTCGGTGACACGTGTCTGCCATCGGAACACAGCTGCAGAGATCTTGCCACTGGCCAGCGTACTTTTCGTATGACGAGAGCGACTGTGTTCCCAGAAATAGCAGAAATCTGAGAAGCTTTTTCAAAATGAATTCCCCAACGGAATAAATCTATGAAACAGGCTGGCTCGATCCCAGGCCGCAGGTAATGTTGATATGAGTTGCGTTTTACGGGAGAATTTCAGAAAGACTCCACCTGCTTCATTCACTGGCATTTCTCTTTCCTACCTCAGCCACTAAAAATGGCACCATTATAGAATCTCTTTGTTGTTCGTCTGTGCGTCTCTTTGACCGACTGTTAAAAACGTTATTGTCAGGAGCGGGTAGACGTATCAAGCTGAGATGTACATCACATACTAGAGTCCATGGTCCTTAGACGGTGAAAAAAATTCAAGCTTCTAAGTTAATGCAATCAGAAGACACAGCCATTTTTGAAACGCGTTTCGACAGCTGCAAACTCACTCATCAATACCTATAGGGTACTCCCCTTACCCTAGAATCATGAAATTTAGCAGAAAGGAAAGTTTCACAGTAAAACCACAGGAAACAATGCGAAAACTGTAAATCTGTAATGATATAACGCCAAATTTTTTTGTCATTTCTTATCTGACTCTCCGCCTGTTCGTCCGGCTCTTAACGCCTCTTTTTCTCAGAGCTGGGTGAACGTATCAAGTAGAAATTGTCATATACTAAGGTCTTCGGTCCCCTGGCGGTGTAAAAAATTGACGCTTCTCAGGAAATGCAGTCAAAAGAAACGGTGAATTACGTCACATATTTTGATACTCGCAAACTCACTGTTCCTATGGGTAATTCGCGTTGGCCTAGAATCCCGAAAATTGGCGAGAAGCAAGGTTTCACACTACAATCAAGGAAAAGCTGTAAATTTGTGATCATATCCCACAAAAAATATGCCTTTCGACATCTGCTAGCCAACAGCAAACTTGATACTAAAACCATCAATAATTCTTCATTCAGACTGTGGCTAAGCCATGTCTCCGCAATATCCTTTCTTCCAGGAGTGCTAGTTCTGCAAGGTATGCAGAAGAGCTTCTGTGATGTTTGGAAGGTAGGAGACGAGATACTGGCAGAACTGGGGCAGTGAAGACGGGTCGTTAGTCGTGCTTGGGTGGCTCAGATGCCAGCACGGTAACTCAGCGTGTTCGGTCAGAGGGTTAGCTTCCCTCTGTAATAAAAAAACTGAGTGAATGGATCAATAACGAACTTCAACAGGCGTCAGGGGACGTCCGCCACGAACAATTGCAACGAACTATGACGAAAAAAAAAAGTTGGTAGAGCACTTGCCCGCGAAAGGCAAAGGTCCCGAGTTCGAGTCTCGGTCGGGCACATAGTTTTAATCTGCCAGGAAGTTTCGTATCACACTCCGCTGCAGAGTGAAAATCTCATTCCAGATTTGTTATTGGTCGTAGTCATCCCAGATCGTAATTATTGACATTTCGACTCGGAGTAATGAGATGATGCAATCATTTGTTGCACATAGGTTGAACCAGTTTTGCAATCTAGATATGAGAGATTTTACTGGGTTGTATTACGTGCCAAAAAATGAATGACAGATGTTCAGAGATGTTATGTTTGACGTAATTACAAGTGGCGTTTCCTTGCCTTCAAGATTAATGGGCTAGTGTACCTTTTTTCTGATAGGATACATTCTCCTTGAAGCGAAAACTACTGACAGCTAGATCGAGACGTCTCAATCTCAGGTAGGATTCTCATTGAAGTATTAAGGGCCGGCCGCGGGCGATTTTCATTATTCTGATTTGTGTCCGAGCGGGCTCATACTCTCCTCAGGTGGAGGAAATCTTAGTCATCGTCTTGTGATTGTGATCATGAACGATACACAGTTATTCATGTTGTACCAACATGGACAGCATGTGCACATGCCTACAAGGGTCCCTAGAATATTTACTTACGCTAACTCATGGAGTGATAAACTATATAAATGATCTTGATATCCACCTATAACTGTTGTTATTTGTGCTACGGCCTTCTGCAGAACTGTATTGAAGTGTATATGTGTACAGATAGTAGTTTCATAATCTTAAAAAGAGTAAATGTATACGTATTCTTGTGCTTCAAAAAATTCTTAATGCATGCCGTACGATAACTTAATAAATAAGTCTGCATGCCTAAGTTAAAGGCGGAATTGTTTGACTTGATCAAGGACACCAGATGAATTAAAGCAATGAATCAACTACTAAAATCGTGATGCACTAGACGTGTCTTCGATTCTGTGGCAGGTTGAAAAAATGCGTTTGTAGAGGAACACATCATTTTCTTTTTAGTCGTCAGTCTGATCCAAACCGCCACAAATTCCTCTCTTATGTCAACTGCTTCATCTCAGAGTAGCATTTGCAACCTACACCCTCAATTTGCTGGATGTATTAAAATCTCTGTCTTCCTTTACAATTTTTACCCTCTACAGTTCCCTAAAGTACCATGGAAGTTATTCTCTGATGTCTTAGCAGATATTCTACCATCCTATCCGTTTTTATTATCAGTATTTCACATATATTCGTTTCCTCGCCGGTTATTAGGAGAGTCACCTCATGGCTTCTATTATCAGTGCACCTTATTTTCAATATTCTTCTGTAGCACCACATCTCAAAGGCTTAGATTCTTCTCTGTTCTGGTTTCCCCACAGTCCATGTTTCACTGCCATACAGTGCTATGATCCAAACTTTCATCCTCAGAAATTTCTACCTCAACTAAGGACAAATTATAGTAGTAGACTTGTACTGACCAGGAATATCTATTTTGCCAGTGCTAGTCTACTTTTATGTTCTCCTTGCTCCCTCCGCCATGGGTTACTTTATTCCTTAAGTAGCAGAATACCTTAACTTCGCCTACTTCGTTAATTCCAATTTTGATGTTAAGTTTCTCTCTGTTTTCATTTCTGCTACTCATAATTACTTTCGTGTTTCTTCTATTTGCTCTCAGTCAATATTACATACTCATTACAGTGTTCATTCCATCCAACAGATCCTATAATTCTAGCTTCAATTTCACCGAGGATAACAATTTCATCAACGAATCCTATCACTGATATTTTTTCACCTTGAATTTTAATCCCACTCTTGAACCCTTCTTTTATTTCCGTCGTTTTTGCTTCTTCGATGTATAGACTGAACAGTAGTGATAAAAGTCTACATCCCTGTCTTACAACCTTTATAATCCGGGCATTTAGTTCTTGATCTTCCAGTCATATTGTTACCTCTTAGATCTTGTACGTATTCTTTACCATCCCCTTTTTCCTATAGTTATATTTTTTTTAGGATTTCGCACATATTGCACCGTTTCACATTGTCGAACGTGTTTTTCCAGGTCTTCAGATCCCACGGACGCGTCTTGATTTTTCTTCAGTTTCCTTCCATTACCTATTGTAACGTTCCGTGGCAGCACACACACTATTAATAAACTAAAATGACATTTAATTGTACTATATATGCCGCTATGAAGCAATTCGTATGTACTGTAATTGTTTAACAAAAAATATTATTTAATTTTGTATAAAGGACGTTGGTTATTATTGTAATATTTTCTGTAATAATATTCTCGATGTATTTATGATTGTAATATTTCTATACTCATAATGTAATTACGAAATATGTTAATATCTGCGATGAAAAAATGTAAAATATAGCCACAGAGGAAAATAATGTTGTAAGATAACAAAGAGATATTCATAATCAGCAATAGTATAAATAGCACTACATAATGTGCATTCTTTGTCGTCTTCCTCGAGAGCTGAGAGAGAGAGGAACCTGTGACGTAGCATTATATGAATGAGTAGACTTCTTTTGTCTGTATCTATCTTTAGCCGCCATTAGAGGAGAAATTATAAAGGTGTGTAATTTTAATTATTGTTGTGGTCTAAATACATTATAATTTATCAAAATTGTGTATTACTAATGTAAATTAGCTTGCCCATGTCATCTATAATATTTCTTTAAAGAATTTTCAGCACTTTTAGCAATTATCGTTGATGTTGCTGGGCTGTGCCGCGACCGAACGATTGTTCCGCTATAAAATTAACCAAACCCGTAAATCGGGAGCAGGTAAAATTAGCAGTGAATTAGGAAATATTTTTCTTTTACAGCGATCCTGAGCCTGACTGGATTTATTACTGGTTTTACATTTGTGCATTCATAGGCGGATAATTAACGTTGAAGTTGTTAATCTGTTGGTTCTTTCAATTTCTAAAGCAAATAACTTAAACGTATAGTGAAATGTGTTTTGTCAATGATAATTAAACGTTCAGGTCGGCTTGGCAATATTTAACCGTTTTATGCTAACAGAGACAGTCTTGTGTTCCATAGCTAACGCCGGGAAAGAAATCAGTAAATATTTAAAAACCCACTCCATCTAGAAAATATGTGCCAAGGCCGAAATACGTAAAAAAATTTAATTTAAATAATTTTCAAAGTCATAAATGTTATTAATCAGTTAGTTTGAATTTATCAGCATGAGAGGGTTGCTAAAGTTCACGTAATTTTAAATGTGCTTAATTCTGTCTAAATGAATTTTTATTACCACACGTAAAAAAGGGGTTCTACAACAAAGTTCGTACTGAAAGAGTAAATAACTAAATTATTTAAAGCCATTTCTTCCCCATTTCCATCCATTCATTTTACATGATAATTTTTTTTTTTCATCAAACTATGCAACGTCAGAACTACTTCACTGGTACCTTTATCTTTCCTAAAGCCAAACTAACCATCATGTAACACAACTTCAACTTTCTTTTCCATTCTTCTGCATATTATTCTTGTCTGCAACTTGGATGCGTGAGTTGTGAAACTGGTTGTTAGATAATTCTCGCAACGGTCAGTTCTTGCTATTTGCAGAATTGTGTGGATGGATCGCCAGTTTCGTACACTCTACACACCAACGTTAATACTCTTTTTGCCACTTCCCCCAATGATTTTAGAAATTCTACTATAATGTTATCTATTCCTTCTATATTACTTGAACTTGAGAAGTCCAAAACTCTTTTAAATTCTGACTCTAATATTTCATCCCCTTCTGTTTCTATCACGTCATCAGGCATGTCTTCCCCCTCAGAGAGGCCTCCAACCTACACTTTCCACCCATCTGCTCTCTCCTCTCGCTGTAATACTGGAATTCTCATGACACTCTCACTGCTACCCACCATTTTTTAATTTTACCAAAGGCTGTCTTGACTTTTCTATTTGTTGATAAAGTACTGCCAACGATCATTTCTTTTCGATTTTCTCACATTTTTCATGTAGGCATTTCGTCGTAGCTTCCCTTCTACTTCCTGTTTACTTAATTCGTAAGTGATTTATATCTCTTTATTCCTGAAATTTTTAACTGTTTGGTACGTCGGTATTCCGTCGATCAACTATTAAGTATTTCTTCTGTTATCCATGGTTTCTTCCCAGTTACCTTCCTTGTACCTATATCCTTCTTTCCAATTTCTGTGGAGCCCTTTCTAGAGATGCTCATTCCTCTTCAACTGAACTGCGTACTTACCTATTCATTATCGCAGCATCTGCAGTCTCAGATCATTTGAAGCATAAGTCTACATTCCATAGTAATTTTATATCCCACTTCTTTGAGCCTTGATTGTTCCTGACTCGTTTCTTTAACTTCAGCCTGCTCTTCATCATTACTAGATTGCGATCACAGTACCCCTATATATATTTTCCTGGGTATGGCTTACAATCCACATCTGACTTCGGAATCTGTATCTGACAGCGATATAACTTAACTCAAATTTTCTCCCATCTCCCGGTCTTTTCCAAGTATACCTCCTTCTCTTGTTATTCTTGAACACAATATTCGCTATTACTAGCTGAAATTTATTGCTGAAAACAATTATTCTTTCTCCTCTCTCATTCCAACGACGAAGTCCATATTCTTCTGTCAAGCTTCCTTCTACTCTTTTCACTACAACCGGATTCCAATCTCTTTGACTATTACATTTTGATATCCCTTTACGTACTGAATTACCGTTCGGTATCCTGATACACTTTCTCTATCTCTTTACCTTATGCTTGCGATATCGCGATGTGTAACTGATCTATTGTTGTCGATGTTGCATTGCTGTCCACTCTGATGAGAACAATCCTATCACTGAACTGTTCACAGTAACCAGAATGAGATTTTCACTCTGCAGCGGAGTGTGCGCCGATATGAAACTTCCTGGCACATTAAAACTGTGTGCCCGACCGAGACTCGAACTCGGGACCTTTGCCTTTCGCGGGCAAGTGCTCTACCATCTGAGCTACCGAAGCACGACTCACGCCCGGTACTCATAGCTTTACTTCTGTCAGCAAGATCTCTGGATCTGTCCCCCATTGAGCATGTTTGGGACTGGATGAAGCGTCGTCTCACGCGGTCTGCACGTCCAGCACGAACGCTGGTCCAACTGAGGCGCCAGGTGGAAATGGCATGGCAAGCCTTTCCACAGGACTACATCCAGCATCTCTACGATCGTCTCCATGGGAGAATAGCAGCCTGCATTGCTGCGAAAGGTGGATATACACTGTACTAGTGCCGACATTGTGCATGCTCTGTTGCCTGTGTCTATGTGCCTGTGGTTCTGTCAGTGTGATCATGTGATGTATCTGACCCGAGGAATGTGTCAATAAAGTTTCCCCTTCCTGGGACAATGAATTCACGGTGTTCTTATTTCAATTTCCAGGAGTGTAATTACAATGAATATAATAATTCCTACAATAGAAATTGTAGATCCAATTCTTGATACTACATTTCTAGTATGTGGCTGTGGTCATCAGTCCCCTAGAACTCAGAACTACTTAAACCTAACCAACCTAAGGACATCACATACATACATGCGCGAGGCAGGATTCGAACCTGCGACCGTAGCGGTCACGCGGTTCCAGACTGAAGCGCCTGGAACCGCACGACCACACCGGCCGGCACAGATTAGCAAATTAGTTAAAGTGCCTTAGAGGGGGAGAATGATCAGTGGTTCATTGAATTGCAAAATGCGGTGTTTACCGAAAACGGGAAAGTTTCATCAGGTCCCAGAAGTGGTGCTACAGAGAATCCGCATTTCAGTTTCACTAAATTACCTAACCTCTTCTTGAATGCGTCGCACGGGATAGAATGCTTAGTGTCGATATCAACAGGAGTAGGTTAAATTTTTCTTGTTTACTCTCACCTTATAAAACAAATTAGCATTTTTAAAATGTCGTGGGAAACGGTTTTTAAGTTGATGTATCATTTGGGTCAAGGATCCTAGGCCGTAATGGTTCGTGAGGAAGGGCTCTTTATGGTAACTGTGCGCCCGTGTGCTAAGGGAGCACCTATCTGCCAGGACTAACACCGACTTCGGTAACCAATAACTTTTTCGTTTCCAACATAATTAGGAGAACCTAGTTGAGTATATTCGTGAAGTACACATGGCCACTGTGGCTTTTGATCTAGAGTTGGCTAAACATGAGATTGTTGCCATAATTTTACAAGGGATTAAACCTGAGGATCATTGTAGGGTCTTGTTTGTTGATAGGCCTGACTTGGAGAACTTAGTCACTTTTTGTGGAGGGGTTAAACAAACTGATCAAACAAGAGGCTGTGAGATGGCGTCATCTCAGTCTTACGCCAAGGTAGGTGTTATCGCTGTGGTCGGAAGCGACATTTTGCTCGCCAGTGCGAGAGCAACGAAAAAGTCGTTTCGACAGCCTATATCATAGGCCGGGACGGCGTGGCACCTTTTTCATATTGGCGAGTGGATGTAATAAAGTAAATGGTGTGGCTCATAACCCTCTTCCGTTTGTGTGCGCGTACGTCAGTCGTCTGTCTCTTTGTGCACTATTAGTTTCTGGCAGAGAATAAGACGTAGGTGGCACTCTTGATGCCGGATCATTTGTAAGTTTGCCAATTTAAAGTCCATGGGTACAACTTGTAGAATCGTCAATGGTCAGGCTCCTCCTTTGAAAGGGTCTGCGCACATTTTTCGCCGAGACGGTGAATTTTCTTGGCGCATGGAGGTGTTGGTGACGGAGGGCTTAAGTAATGACCTACTATTTGTGTGTGATTTTGTAAGTAAAATGGGATTATTTTTGCATTATGGCCTTGGGAAATTTTATTTTGAATTTCTTGTGTCACCATTTTATGAGGGCAGATTTCTGTAATACTATCGTTAGTGAGGCGGAGGTTGACGTTGCGCACTTAGTCTACCTCCTGACGAGGCTGAGGCTCTCCTTTAGATGCCGCGTGGTTTCCAGGAAATGTTAACAGGTGAATTAGGTGTGACTAATCGTACTGAATATCGGATTTTACTTCCCGACCATCTTCCAGCCAGGCAATCACCCCACCGGCCATTTCCGCCTAAGATGAGTGTATTGCCTGAGTTGCTGGATAAAACGCTCGCTCAGGGGGTTGTAAGGCCGATCCCCTCGCCGTATGCGGACCTGTATGTCCTTAATCATAATCTTACCGTCTGCCCCTCTTCGCCGGCCGGTGTGGCCGTGCGGTTCTAGGCGCTTCAGTTTGGAACCGCGTGACCGCTACGGTCGCAGTTTCGAATCCTGCCTCGGGCATGAATGTGTGTGTTGTCCTTAGGTTAGTTACATTTAAGTAGTTCGAAGTTCTAGGGGAATGATGACCACAGATGTTAAGTCCCATAGTGTTCAGAGCCATTTGAACCATTGTTTTGCCCCTCTTCCTGATCTACAGGGATGTTTCTCATGGCTTTCCGGGGCAATTTTTTTTTCCTTTTCGATCTCAACCAGGCGATTTATCACAGCTACTCCCTTTTGCACTGACTGTAACTTATGAATTTAATCGGGTGCCTTCCAGCCTTTATACCGGGACAGCAGTTCTTTCTAGACTACTTGAGATCTGAAGTTCAAGTGTGTGTATAAATATATGGACGATGTTATCATTTACAGTGCCACCTTCTCAGAGCATCTGGAGCATTTGCGACTGGGTTTGGAGCACCCGAGGCAAACTTGGCTAACTGACCGTCTAAAGCTACCTTAGCTCAGTGTGAGATATCTCTTCTCAGGCATCTAGTGTCGGCCGAGGGGGTCGGGACTGATCAGTCTTAAGACTCATGCTATTTACAGTTTCTGTTCTCCTAACACTAAAAGGGGGTAGTACATTTCGTTGCATGGCTAACTTCTCCCAAAAATTCGTTCCAAAGTTTGCTGAGCCGGCCGTCCCGTTAAATAAATTTGTTGCGGAAAAAGGGCGAGCCGTTCGTCTGGACCAATAGCCGCAAGCTGCATTTGATGCGCTTAAGATCGCTTTGGGTAGTGCCCCTGTCCTGGCTGTTACTGACTTCAGTCAACGCTTCGTCGTCTAAACCGATGCCTTTAACTCATGGTTGCCATTGTGTTGCTTCAGGAGCAAGATGGCGAGCAGAGGTCCTTAGCCTGTGCCTCTAGGTGCCTGTCTCTAGCTGACAAGAAATACTCCACCTATGAGATGTAAGCGCTGTCCTCTTCGAGCTACAGAAATTTAAATACTACCTCAAACACCGGTAATTCACTCTGGAGATGGACATCCAAGCCCTTAGTTGGGTTCTGGTGCTCTCTTGTAAAACTGTGCTATTGCGAGGTGGGCTGTCTAAATTTTGCTTTCCTCTTCTACGTGCGCCACATAGGGCGTGTGATAACGCTGTAGCAGATGCCTTGAGCAGAATGTTCAGAGAAGAGGAGGGGGGGTTCTTCTCCCCACATTGCTGAGGTGGTAGAAGGTCTTATTAATTCAGTGCTTACTGACGTTCCAGCATTGTTTGCTGACCTTGAGCAACAACAAGAGCAAGACCCCAAGCTGGGCTCCGAAGAGCTTAAAATCTGCCTGCCTGCCGCACTTGTCATAGCCCTTATTTAATGTTATCTTAATTCTGTTGTAGGGATCGTCTGGGGTTTATATAAATCCATTCACAAGATCCTTGAGTCCCTAACCTAGCCCACACTGTACTGCGATTTTAGAAAAATGGTTAGTGAATGTCGGGAATGCAAGATGACTAATCTGAATTCCATTCGGCGTAGGGGTTGCTTGAATCCACTCCGATGGGAGTCGCCTTGGAGCGTCTTTATACTGATTACGTCGATTGTTGTTCGCAGGTCAAAAATGTTTATGGCTGTTGATGATTTTACTCGGTTCAGCTGGTTGCTCCCCTATAGTGGTATTACCGCCAGACAGAGTATTAGGCATTTTCTCATGGTTCGGTCCACTGAAGGTCATTGGTAGTGACATTGCACCTTGTTTCTCTTCGAGGGAGTTTCGAAACTTCTGTTTGCACTCAGGGCTTAAACATGTCACCATGACACCTTATTAACCCAATTTTTGTTCGCGGAGAGTGTTAATCATAACCTAAAGTCCTCTGTGATTGTTTTCCACTCTGAGGCTCAAACTGAATAGGATCTTTCTTTACCTTGACTGAATCTAGTCTTTAATACTGCCAGACATGAGGCATGCAGAGCTATCCCTGCTTCCCTCATGTTCACCTATCCACTTAATTCCCTTTTATCAAATACGAGCGTTTGAACTTTAACAGTGGCAACTAATTATTTACAGCTCGTACAAAGTAGATACGTGTTTCAAAGTTTTATTGATCTTCAAAGTAGTCATCAGCATTGTGTATAACTCGTTACCAGCGATGTGGAAGTCATAGGATACTCTTAGCAGTGCCAGTTGACAGTTCGAGCGGTGCGATCTATTGCCCGACGAATGTGTAGCAGTTTTGAAGCGAATGCCGTGAAGTCTTTCCTTCAATTTAGAAATCGAGTTGAACTCACGAGGGCTTATGTCACGGGAGTGCAGTAGGTGGTATAGCACTCAGCAGCCCCATCAGTCAAACAAATCAGTAACACCTTGTAATGACAGAAGTAATGACACTTTATGCAGGACCTGGCCATCATTTTGCAGGACAATGCTCAATCACGTACAGTGCAAGCTGTTACTGATTTGTTTGATGGGGCTGCTAAGTGCTATACCACGTGCTGCGCTCCCCTGACTTAAGCCCTCGTGAGTTCAATTTGATTTTCAAACTGAAGGAAACACGGAAACACTTAACGGCGTTCGCTTCAGAACTGCTAAAAATTCGTCGAGCGATAGACCGCGCCGCTCGAACTGTCAACACAACTGTCACTGCTAAGAGTGTCCTACGACTTCCACATCGCTGGCAACGGATTATAACAATGCTTGTGTCTACTTTGAGGTCAGTAAAACTTTGAAACACGTATATATTTTGTACGAGCTGTAAATAAATATTTGATATTATTAAAGTTCCAACCCTCGTATCTGGTCGATACATGATTTATTACCCAGTAATATTAGCCCTGAGATAATCAAGGATAATTGACGTAGAGCCACGACAAAAATTAAGAGCTCCCAGAAAGGGAAAGTGGCGTGGTATAACCAGGGGCGATGTCCAGGCAACATTCAGGTCGCTAATATAGTCTTCGTGATAAATTTGAGAACAGAGACTCTGCATGTAAGATATGCGGAAGACTGTCGCCCCACTTTGTTGGCCTATATGAGGTGTTGGAAGTATCCACTCACGCCACACTTAGGCTCAATGAAGCGTGTTGAAATGAGTTTCAGATTCACCTTAGCCAATTTAAGAGAGGTAGTATTAATTAAGTCTCCTTTGTCAGCCCTTGTCACTCCCAGGGGTCCTTTTTCGGCGTAGGAGGCTGAACCATTGCACGATCGACATCTCATGCCACGTCTTCTGGAACACGATCTTTGGCGTGAAGGGTGCGAGGCACGTTTGCCGCGAGTGGCGTTGTGGCCGTTTTTCGGGAGAGGCAGTGAGCGAAGCAGCACAGACAGCGCAGATCTGCAGGGCAACGGGCAGGCTCTTTGTTGCTACTTCCAACTTTGTCTGGCTGGGCGTCTTCTTGGCATCAGGCATGTATACCAGAAATGGGAGTGGACACATTATTCCTTTGGCTACCCAAATTTGGAGGCGGCTGGCGGGTCGACATCATACACACATTTCCTGGCGGCTCCAAGCTTTTCCACTGTTTGTTACTGCACAACGGCTTTGGTTGCTTGTTGAGTTACTTTTAGTTCTTTGCTCTGGTTCTGTGAACACGCAGCATTCGTGACGACTGATATTGCTCCCCGCTGTGAGCGTGGTGATTGTGACTAGTTCGATTCCTGTGCTCGTTCGTGCCTTGCTGTTTCTGTATCATACTCTGTTCAGCCTCCTGTTGCCCTTGTTTCCTATGCCAGCGTCCGACCAGGGATTTTAGGAACGTGTCGCTCTTATGAAGACGTAACAGCTTCAATGTTGTAGTTATCATAAAGTTGTGATTTGATTGTGTACTTTAAATTATTGGGATTACGTAAAAGATTTTTTTATGTTCAATGTGTCATTATTCATGACGTTCAACATATATACATTGCCTGGTAAGTTGTGCTCTAAATAAGCAAGTCACGTTCTTTTAGTTATTTGGAGCAAACAATCTTATGCGCCTTACTGGGGCAAGTCTCGTTACATGTATTTTGACGGGTTATACTTCCAAGACAAGCCTTGTGTTTTATGTAGGTTAAGTTCATCAGCAAACAGTTCGCGTCTTCCTTCCATATATGCTTTCGGGCCCGCATGACAATTAAATATACTTACCGTTTCCACCTTGAGGCGTGATTTGAAGCTGAATCTCGCTGCCTACTGGACTTCTTTACAGCAGCTGTAAGTGGGGTTGGTTTCCTTGGTCAGTTACTTAGCACCTTTTAGTGACTTCTTACAACTGTTTTGTCTACGCTGCCGGTGTGTAATCTGATGGGAAGTTTTACTTCTTTTACTAGAAGGTTACTTCTCTGTTCATGGGGAATGCAGCCACTGGTTGCTTAGAAAAGGAGGAATGTAATGTCTTCCAGAAACTGCAAAATTATGTCACTGTATAACACATAGCCCAGGAGATAAACAGTGAGATGCGTAAAAAACTGCCGCATCATGTATGACGTTTAAATTTATTACTTCGTTGCCAAATCCATTTCCAACGCATTATGCACACAGTACCCGCGTATGCCACTAGATACACCTGCAAAATTTTATCACTGTGCGACACACAGTTCAGGAGCTATGACGTCATAAACATTAAGCACAAGGCCAGACATTGTACGGTGCGGGCTTGAACACTTATAAATAAATACACTACTGGCCATTAAAATTGCTACACCACGAAGATGACGTGCTACAGACGCGAAGTTTGACCGACAGGAAGAAGATGCTGTGATATGCAAATAATTAGCTTTTCAGAGCATTCACACCAGGTTGCCACCGGTGGCGACACCTACAACGTGCTGACATGAGGAAGGTTTCCAACCGATTTCTCATACACAAACAGCAGTTGACCGGCGTTGCCTGGTGAAACGTTGTTGTGATGTCTCGTGTAAGGAGGAGCAATGCGTACCATCACGTTTCCGATTTTGATAAAGGTCGGATTGTAGCCATCGCGATTGCGGTTTATCGTATCGCGACATTGCTGCTCGCGTTGGTCGACATACAATGACTGTTAGCAGAATATGGGATCGGTGGGTTCAGGAGGGTAATACGGGACGCCGTGTTGGATCCCAACGGCCTCGTATCACTAGCAGTCGAGAAGACAGGCAACTTATCCGCATGGCTGTAACGGATCGTGCAGCCACGTCTCGATCCCTGAGTCAACAGATGGGGACGTTTGCAAGACAACAACCATCTGCAAGAACTGTTCGACGACGTTTGCAGCAGCATGCACCATCAACTCGGAGAGCATGGCTGCGGTTACCCTTAACGCTACATCACAGACAGGAACGCCCGCGATGGTGTACTCAACGACGAATGTGGGTGCAAGAATGGCAAAACGTCATTTTTTCGGATGAATCCAGGTTCTGTTTGCAGTATCATGATGGTCGCATGGTTGTTTGGCGACATCGCGGTGAACGCACATTGGAAGCGTGTATTCATCTCCATATTGGCGTATCACCCCGCGTGATCGTTTGGGGTGCCATTGGTTACACGTCTCGGTCACCTCTTGTTCGCATTGACGGCACTTTGAACAGTGGACGCTACATTTCAAATGTTTTACGGCCCGTGGCTCTACCCTTCATTCGATCCCTGCGAAAACCTACATTTCAGCAGGATAATGCACGACCGCATGTTGCAGGTCCTGTACGGGCGTTTCTGGATACAGAAAATGTTAGACTGCTGCCCTGGCCAGCACATTGTCCATATCTCTCACCAATTGGAAACGTCTGGTCAATGGTGGCCGAGTAACTGGCACGTCTCAATATGCCAATCACTACTCTTGATGAACTATGGCATCGTGTTGAAGGTGTATGGGCAGCTGTACCTGTACACGCCATTGAAGCTCTGTTTGACTCAATGATCAGGCGTATCAAGGCCGTTATTACGGCCAGAGATGGTTGTTCTGGGTACTGATTTCTCAGGATCTATGCACCCAAATTGCGTGAAAAAGTAATCGCATGTCAGTTCTAGTATAACATATTTGTCCAATGAATACCCGTTTATCATCTGCATTTCTTCTTGCTGTAGCAATTTTAATGGCCTGTGTGTAGCTGGGCAACATAGGGGTTTCTTCGCTAGTTTATTAACACGGTTGTTAATCTCGAAGGGTCATTATCATGAGAAATGAGCATATCGTCATAAACCAATCGTCGTATGTGACGAGCCGCAAGACACCTGCTGATTTTCGGCAGGGCGTGTGTACGACGACGCTGCTCGGGGCGGTAGCTGCACATACGTGTCGGCGGCGGCCGGGAATTACACGGGACGGGCGCCGGGCCGGGCACTGGCGCCGGCAGGAGATGGGGCGGCCGTGATTTATGTCCGGAAGGAAGCAGGGCTGCCAACCGCGGCCAAACATCGCGGCCGCCATTACAGGCCGCCCCACACCTCGGCGCCAGCGCCAGCCGCCGGCTCCGCCAAACCGGCAGCGGCGATCGCACCCAGCGGGACGTCTCGCAGCACTGGCCTCACCGCAGAAAAGCAAGCGGCGCGACCTCTGGTCCTTGCTGTAAGCACGCCTGTCGCGGCCTAAGATCACCTCAATTATGTACACGTATGTCCACTAAAACTGCAACCACATCAAGGTGGCATGAAGCAGACTCCACAAAAAGGGCGGCACTGCGAAATCTCCGAGATCACACTCACATCGTGTTTCCGAAGGCCGACGAATGTAATATAATTGAACTGTCCCCGCATTGTCTGTACGTTGAGGATATGCATGGTCTATTGTTTAAGCTACAAGAAGACATGATTCTACATAACGTCTGCAGTGGAAAACTTCTGCACACCTTAATTCACTGTCGTTACTTCCAAAGTTGCATACAACTCGTACTATGTGACCCTCTTGATATTCATAAAGAGGGTTTACGTTCACGATCAGTAGTAAGCGTCACTGCTGCAGCAATTGGCAATAAGTTTCAAAAGCACATCACTGCTTTGTTTTACATGCTTTTTACGTTTTAGCTTACGTTCAGCCAATCAATACCTCGAGCAGACTGAAAAGGTCCCATGGTGACCAACGATTTTACGGAGGTCTTTGAGGAGAGAGCGGTTGAATCAACAGTCCTTGTGTTCGATACTTTTATAATATTGGGAACATAAATTATTGGAAAAATACATCACCTCAACACCGTACATTACAAACTTCAAACTCACACTGAATCTAAGTCCACCAGAAATTTAACTATCGACTCTCCCATCGGGATTTGAACTTAGTCTAGTGTAGTGTATTCTGTAATGATTACCTATGGACATTTTCCAAAAGTAGTTAGTTCCCTAAAGGGCTTCAGGTTTCAGTCAGTATTAATGATTAGTCGTTCAAGCACAAGATCTGACTGTTTGTGTTAAGGCCTTTGACCCGTAAATATTAGTTATTTCATTAATCGAGAAGAGAGTTTATTCAAATATCGTTTATTTCAGTTGCAAGAAGGAATTATCTTTCAAAGTGATTAACTTTAGGTTGTAATGAACCAAAGTCAGAGTAGACGTGCTTTTTCTCGTGTTGAATAAACTGGTTCTACCAAGTCGACGAGAACATTCATTTCTTGATTGCCTAATCAGGCGGACACAGAAGGTACTATGAAAAAGGGGAAGTATTTTTCCATGTGGTTAATATGCTGAACTTTCTTACATACCAAAATATGCGACCAGCTGCAGACTTTTTCAGTGCCATAATGTACCTTTCTGTCACTGATAGCTAGTGAAATGAATATCAGTGTGGCTTTACGGCAACATAAGTGAAGAAATTACACGTTTATTTTTATACCAACGGTGTGATTTTTCATACACTGTTGACGTGACTCGTTCAGTTTCTCTTTACTAATCCACTGTTATAGGATTCCGTCATAGCAGCGACTGCACTAACATGTTAGTGAGGTGCCTTTGTGAAAACTCCGCTACGTTTCGACAAAATATTTTATTTTAACATGTCAACAAGAAAAACGCATGTTTTTTGGCAAAGTTTGCAACTGATGACACTTCTCTGAAAAATAAAAAGGGTAAGAAGCCTAGCGCAGTTAAATCACGCTTTTTCGTGCAGTTTCAGGGGATTCCTGTAACCTAGTGTATTTCTGACAAAGAACATTTAGGACTGAAACTTAGTAAAGGATTTCCTGTATACACTTCAGTTATCTTTGAAATAGGAAATTACACGAAATAGCACTCCATCTCTCCGTTCTCATCCCTGTATAAAAAGTAGGAGTGAACCTTTTAACATCAAATATCTAAATTCGTCAATTGTATTGACTTTGACGAATAGCTGTCAAGGTTCTGAAAATCTTCAGTGTGTTCACAGTTTCTGAATTACAAAACAGTTTTATTGCCTCCGGGGGACAGAAACGCAGCATTTTTCTGTTACAAATAACAAATTTTGTCTTTTCACCTAAGGATCATAACAACATTCTACTAATATGACAAATCATTCATTGATCGTTCGCTGCCGTTAACGGATCAAAAAATAAAGTTCACCACTTCAGTCGGAATGGAGATTGAATCAAAAAGATGGGGCGCCTTTTGCTATGTATTATCTTCGTATTTCTCAGAGAGTTCATTTTGTGAAACCTGTTACTGTCGGCTGGACGTGTTTCCCATTTTCGAATTACAGCACACTTTCTTTAATGTTATGGAAAACAGTGTTATTTAGCTGGAAACGATAAACAGTCGACATTACAGAAAAATAAGCCCTTGATTACACTAGCGCCCAGACAGGTAGGCCATCGATGATGACATCAATAATATTTCCTGTAATCTTGGTAACTGTCGCCCATGGCGGGTTATCATTCGTGGTAGCCTCACCTCCATTGATGGTCGGCTCACAGTGTTATCCTGAATTCGGTGGCTAGGCGAGCTGCTGGTTGCACTGTGCGACGAAGTGGAACGGATATTGCAGGTTGCGGAGTGATATCGCCCAGGATACGGCAACGACCTTCGGTCCACAGGTCAATTAGAATAGTCTAGAGTTGACTGGCACGTGTGAGAATGTTGTGGCCGTTGATGTCTTGCTCCATAATAGTCGTCGAAAACTCGTCTTCTACCCCTGCAGTAGCGCCCAGCGTGTGCAATTTCTCCACAGTGGAAATACGTCAGCGTGTTGTTCTCCATCTTTTTAATGTTTGCTCTTCTGTGGGGTGTCTTACTTGGTGGACACTTGGTTGTTGTACCTGCGTTGATGGGATACTGGACAGTCGTTTGACAGCGGTAGAGTAACTCCGCTTTAGCAGAGTCCATTCTTAAAAGCGCGCTCGGCTGGTGGTGGAGATTCTCAACGTTGTATATTACCTCCCGACGTATTAGTCAAAATTCGTGACTGCTGTCTCTTTTGTACTCGGTCCGACAGTTCTGATTGCTACAGACTGTCTATACTGTCTTACAACTGGTAAGGTCATGGTGGCTTACCGCCACTGCAACAAAGACAACTTTCGGGAAACGGGCACATCTCTTCGTACATCTCTTTTCCTGTTGTGTTTCCTTGATGCACTAGTACCGTTTGAGGATTTCTTCTGTTACTGTGGTATCTTTTACCAGAATAGCATGGCGTACGTATTCCGTGACTGCTTTCATCAAGCGTGAGATTTGTCAATTTTTGCCATATTTGGATTCACAATGTTGCAAAGGGTCGAAATATTCTGTATGTATGAGTGCGTCGTTTCACCATGACTTTTGGCCCTATTCTTTAATTGATCCTTTGCTAAGCGGTCTTGATACTAATTGCCACAAAATGTTTTCTTCACCTCAACATGGACTTTGTCTGATCTGTTGAACTTTACTTTGTTGACTCGGACCATTGATGGGCTGTGCTGTCCAAGTGGATGCATACATTTGCCAAACACATCATGTCGTTCCAACTGTTGTATTTGGTGACTCGGTTGAATCCTCTCAGGCCCGGCCAGCGTCTACGCAAAACACTGACTGCGTATGGCACTCATAAAATTTTATATTGTTTTCGGCTTGTATCGCTGTCGTAGGGTTTACAATTTGTACCTGTAAAACTGCGCCTGAACAGGTCTCCGAAGGCCAGACGGTACCAGCCGATCATCTCAGCCCACTGGATGCGGACATAGAAGGGCATGTGGCCAGCACACATCTCTCCCGGCCGCTGTCAATTTTCGTGACCGGAGCTGTTACTCGTGAATCAAGAAGTTCTTCAATTGACGCCACAAGGGCTGAGTGCACACCTCTTGCCAACAGCGTACGGCAGACCTGGACGTTGACCCATCCAAGGTATCTACGCGAACATCGAGAACTTCAGAATACTGGTATTTATACAAGCACTGAATATTCCAGGCCAGGCAAGCATTAAAAAACCTTCCAAGAACTTTTGGAAACGATAGATACTAACTGAATCGTTTATTTCAGAAACCCATCAACTGACTTTTTTTTCACAACATGGTGTTTTTACTGAATCGATAACTCACACTGAAAACACACGTTTTAGTGCAGAACTCCGTCAGTTGTCATTGCGCCTTATGGGTTGCTATACAATATATACAAGACCCAAGAAGGAATAATACGAGTGGACGACCAAGAGTGAAGTGCTCGGATTAAAATGTGTCTTTCACCCCTACTGCTCAATTTGTACACCGAAGAAGCAATGATGGAAATAAAAGAAAGGTCCAGGAGTGGAATTAAAATTCAACGTGAAAGGTTATCAATGATACGGTTCACCGATGATATTGCTATAGTGAGTAAAAGTGAAGGAGAATTTAATGATCTGTTGAATGGAATGAACAGTACAGAATATGGACTGAGAGTAAACCGTAAACAGACGAAAGTAATGAGAAGTAGCAGAAATAGAAGAAGCGAGAAACTTAAGATCAGTACTGATGGTCACGAAGTAGATAGCGTTAAGGAATTCTACGAGGCCTGTCCGGAAAGTAAGTTCCGATTGATTGCGAAATGTAAACCACAGTGAATATCAGAAATGTTTTATTTGTAACTGTTAGCTACACCTTCCAGCTACTTCTCTACGCAGTCGCCGTTCTGACTTAGACATTTGTTGTAGCGTTGTACTAACTTTTCAATACCCTCATAATAGAAGGCAGCCGCCAGTGCTTTCCGCCAATTCTGCACGCTGGCCTACAGCTCGTTATCTGTGCCAAATGTTGTCTTCATAGACAGAGGTTCATGTGATCATAAATGACACTCAGAGGGAGACAATTACGGGCTGTATTGTGGGTAATCAAACATTTCCAATTGAAAACGATGCAGGAGCATCTTCATTGCCCCTGCAGAATGCGGCTGAGAATTGTCTTGAAGAAGAAACAGCACGACAGTTAGGTAATGTTGGCTGCATAGCCTTAGGCGAAATTTCTCACCAGGCCTTCGTACTTGGCGGGAGACACTATTTTCTAGACATCTATAAGCGCTCACTGTGAGCTCAGAAATGAGAAGAGCGACGTGATGCTATCTGGGGTCATACTAGAGACACTGCCCAACACATCTGTGCAAAGCTTTATGGGGTTTTCATAGTCGTTTCCATTTCGCTACCGATCGGAACTTACTTTCTGGATACACCTCGTACTACCTAGGCAGCAAAATAACCAATGACGGAGTAAGAAGAACATCAGAAGCATGCTAGCATTGGCAAGAAGGGGATTCCTGGCTAAGAGACTTCTTCTAGTATCAAACATAAACCTTAATTTGAGGGAGAAATTTCTGAGAAGGTGCGTTTGGAGCACAGAATTCTACGGTAGAGAAACATGGACTGTGGGAAAAGCAGAACAGAAGAGAATTGAAGCAATTGAGATGTGGTGTTACAGAAGAATGTTGAAAATGAGATGTACTGATAAGGTGAGGTATGAAGAGGTTCTGCGCAGTATCAGAGAGGAAAGGAAAATGTGGAAACACTGAGAAGGAGAGGGGACAGGATGATAGTTGGCACAGGAGAGGAATTCGTGGCGGGCCGCATCAAACCAGCCAAAAGACTGATGACTCAAAAAAGGAAAAAAATTATAAGGAGTTTAGTGCGCAAACGCATCACGTGATATCACATACCGTGTTTCGCAGTTACGTTTCACGTCTGTTGTGAACGCTGCACTTTGTATCACCCGTGTCTTTTGTCGTCGTTGCCAAGCAGCCATAACTGAGCTGTTGTGTGAAGGCTAAACTAGTGTAGTTCTAATTTTACACTGTTTCACAGTTTGTTTACAGTGTCTAACAGCAGCTGTAAGGATGAAACTCAGGCGACAAGGAAACACAGTATGATTAATGAAGAATTCTAAATTTTGTACGAAATTCAAAGGTAAAATGATGTGGGCGAAAGTTGCTCCTGATGAAATTATGTGCCACTCCAATTGACGATGAAGCAAAAAATAAGACTTTGAATTATTTTATGGATTGGGTACTAAAAACAATACAGATACATATTTTCAGACATGAATAGAAGTAAATCGAGTAGATTGTACGGTCGAAACAATGAAAGACCAAGGTCAATTTGATCTGTTGCAACTGAAAGTTTACCCACAAATAAAAGTACTTCTAAGGATTGTGTCTAGCTTCGTGTTTTTCGTTTCAAAACAGAATTCAACGCCAAAGTTAATCATTTAGCTTTCAATACATGCTTTTCTTAGAAACAAAACCTTTATTGAAAAAAACCATTAACTGAAGCAAAAATTTAAAAAAAAATTTGTTATAATTTAGTTATGGGGAATATCTACTTCGAAAGAGTTCAATTACTACTACAAGTTTTTTGAAGGCAAATGATGTGTTGTCATGAACAATACAGTGTTTTCTTTGGCATCCCGAAAGTTTCACTAAGTGCACTTAGCAGGTTTCTGAAATAAACGTTTCAACTGCGTGTTAACTGGTTTGAACTGGCTACCCGCGACATAACAGGAAGCAACGATAATCACTGCACTACACTACAACGAACGACAGTCCGTAGCAATATAGATCTAAAACTGGCTTTATTAGATCATTTGGGTGACAGCATTCATAATGTACTAATTAGTTTCCATCGTTTTGTAATTTGTTGAAAATAGATACACGCGAACGAAACGGACAGTCTTACATGTAAAAAATAAATCAAATTATTTCTTCATTACCGCGGTGTATGTGAATAAGCTCATCTAAGTGCTCTGGGATATACAAAATTTTTGGTCTTTCCGTCTTGTGCAAAAATACTAAATGTCGAGAATTGCAGCATTGTCTTTCTCGCAGTCGGTTTTAATGGAAAACCGGTTCATGGTCGCCAGGAAGCTGTGTAGCTACTTTCTCCAGGCAATGTCGAAAATTTTGTAAATAACCGCTCGAGTTCCTTCGTTCCGAGCAGACAGACGGACATTTATTCTTGTAAGAATTTAGACAAAAGGTCAGACAAGAAACGAAATGCTGAAAACCGATGGCCCTTGCTGGGCATCTTCATCTGAGTGAATACTCAGTACTTACAAAAAGAACATTACGTAAATAACAAAGTGCGGAAGTGAAATTTCAAAGGGGAACGAAAGGGTACTGAAGAACAGAGCACATACGAAACACGATAAGAAATAAAAGCAGAACAAGTAAACACCGCAACACCGTATAAACAATGGACAGTAAACGAGTTCCCACTCTAGCTTTAGCTTACAAGCTGGCAGGAAGAAATGGTGTTGGAAAATCTAAGAAGAGATGGACAGACAGTGAGAGAAAAGAGAAAAAGCACAATGACTAATCCAGAATTGTATAAGAACAAGATTTAACTGATGACACGCCAATAACTTACCTTGATAAGGGGCGCTGGGGATGTCTAATGTTATCTGCGTCCATTGCCACTTTGTCGTCCCAGACTTGTCACGTCGTTGGTGGTGCCAGTGAAACCATTAAGCTGCACTTGGAGAGAAATGTAGGGTGCTAGTTTGGTTGTGGAGATGCTTGTATAGCTGAAATCGGTTACCAAATGAAATAAATGGGTACTGCTTTATGATCAGTTTTGTTGAACAAACACTACAATTCTTTGATTTTCAAGTATGTTGTTAGGGGCATAAGGGCAATGGGTATAAGTGTGATCAATCGTACCCTAACATGTACCCATTTCAGAGTGCTAGTTGTTTTTCCTTTGCGTCTAACAGTCCTCTCGCAAACACGTTCCATAATGTATCTCTCGCTGTTATCTGCACTGTCACTACTGCATAGACAAGTGGACTACACCTGTCAGTACAGACGAACAGTTTTGCGACCATGCATCCACACTTCAGCACCTGTCACGCTACCCAGTCCTCTCGCAAACACGTTCTATAATGTATCTCCCGCTGTTATCTGCACTGTCACTACTGCATCGACAAGCGGACTACACCTGTCAGTACAGACGAACAGTTTTGCGACCATGCATCCACACTTCAGCAACTGTCTCGCTACCCTGAGGAAAATAAGCATTAATGGCTTTCTCTTGCCCCTTGTAACTGAAGGTACTAACCATCCTACAAACATACTACTCATAACAGCTATAATTATTGGTCTACAGAAGTAAATACTTGTGGCGTTCGCTGTGTTATTCAGTGGTTTGGTATTTAACTAATTTGTAAATGGAAATGATAATCTTATTTTATTACATTGAGTAGTTACTAAATAATTTTTCTCCCGGCTAAAGATTTGATCAAGTTGCTAAAGAACTCCAAGTTAACGTCATGTTAAAGCGTTGTCTGTAAGTTGTGTAAGTGTCACTAAATCACAGTTCATACAACAGATTCTATACAACTATGGATTATGATGGAAACAGTTATCTTCAGCAAAATGATCATTAAAACCACAGAATATCAGCCGCGCACAACCTGAAACAATATTCTTCGTAACTCGTGCGTAATTAATTTCGGCTCCATACATCAGCTAGAAAAGTTTGTTATAACGATCGTGCTATGAGCAGTGTTTTTAAAGATCCAATCTGATTCGAATTACTTTCATTAAAATGAGTTCGGGACCACCGGTGCACATTTATTTTTACACATTTGTATTACGTTCAGCATTTATGTCTGCAGAGTTGCGTAATTTGAATTTTCCGCTGAGATAATTGTTAAGATGGTTACAGACAATTGATAGAGACTTTCTATTGTTAGACCAAATAAGTAAGTATTTGAAATGATTATTAAATTATATAAACTATACTTTCATATTGTGCACTATTTAGACCTCATCAAGCAAACATTTGATTCGTTTCTAAGGAAAACACAGACAAGAACATGATACAAATCGCTATCATCAATGGCTGCGCTCCTTGCAGCGGAAAGAAACAATTAACACAGATAATGCTTACTGAGAGAGGAATTACAGTTACAAATAATTATTCACTCATGTTTATAATAATAATGAACTCTATTTTCAAGTAATAATTAACAAATAATTACAATTTCTTAACAGACCTCAGTTTGATATGCGTCTTGCATGCTGAACCTGCAAAAGCCAACCAACAAAAGGTAAAAAAACAAAGGAAGACAAACGCAGATCATAAAAGGAATTTACAATTATCATTGTCTTTGTATGATACACATCGATATGTCTAATTACATCATAGAATATTATATAAATAATTAATTCACTATTTTTTCATATGCCGAATAGATAATGTTTATAACTGTTACAGGCATAATTTCCTCTCGTCGCACTGTAGCCAAAAATTTATCACGTGGATGTTACATACTGATGTAATATTGTTCAGTACACTTTGCTCAGTCACCAAAACAAGTATCTGCACGTATACTTTAACACACTATCTGTTCATAAACACATACCACAGGAAGTTGCTGACATGTCTGGATAGCAATCTCTTTTTTTGTGACATCGTACTGGCTACCACTTTTATCAGATCAAAACTAAGAACTCTTGAAACAACGTTTAGTGCCAGTATAAAGAGCAAACTATGTCTAAACGAACCCATTGCCTCGTCACAACGTCACTTCGTTCGGTGCATACTAAGACAAAAGTTGGAATATAATACGGCACATAGCATTGACACGTCCAAAAATAAGTTATGGAAAAATAAGACATTCTTGTGTTTATTGAATTTTTTAACTTACTGTTATCAAGTTCGAGGTAAGCACACCTTCTGCAATGAAATCAGAGGGGAGCGTCGTCAGTGCCACCCTGGCAGACTCGCAGTAGATCGGCCAAGCCCACACCATGTTGGCATCTCCCTGCTGAGTTATTGATGATGCACATTTCTCCCTCCTGCCGGCTGCAAAATTAATTCCATTCCTTTTTAAGGGCTGGATTTATTTCTGGAGAAGTTTTACCTTTCTTCTTTATAAAGGGCAACATGACTTCTCTTTTTGTTCATGCTATTCATTTGGTTTAAGTACTACTTTGTGTCCAATGTACACTGCGCAACACAATTAAAAGGCCACTTTTTCGATACCATGTAAATGTCTACTACGGCGACGAAGGAGTTTTCTCGGCAACGCATCAGACAGCAAGGTTTCGACGCATGCGAATAAACGGCCATAGATCACAAGTTCATGTGAGGCGTAAGGTGGGTTAATGAACTCACAATGACACCAAATTTCACCAAACGTTTGGCGTGTCTAAGGCTTCAATGATCGTCACACCCCTCTTACACACATTCCATACCTTATTTCGACCCTTCCGCAATGCATGTCAGAACAACTAGGCCAGATGTTTAAATCACGTGGTTTTCATATGGGTGGCAGAGCAAAACATTTCAGACACACCGCCACACAGTATCGACGAAAAAAGACCTCAGGAGGTGAAATAAAACCCGTCAATGGAATCATCCCTTCCCTTTAAAAGGGCGTTGATTCCTACACATTTCACAGACAAAATCGACAGTTTGCGGTACGGTGAGCTGTAAGATGACGTTCTAGACACCGTTTACCACTGCTGACACCCCAGAACGATTCTGACCTTCTATAAAGAGACTGTGGGCCTGTAAACCGATTGAGCCGGCCGTTGTGGCCGAGCGGTTCTAGGTGCTTCAGACCAGAACCGCGCTGCTGCTACGGTCGCAGGTTCGAATCCTGCCTCGGGCATGGATATGTGTGATGTTCTTAGGTTAGTTAAGTAGTCATAGGTCTAGGGGACTGATGACCTCAGAAGTTAAGCCCCATAGTGCTCAGAGCCATTTGAACCATTTTGTAAACCGATTGAGCTTGATCGCACTAGTCTGGAGTGTAGTGCGACCGCAATTTTTACCCTGGTATACAAGGTGGAACCAAAAGTGACCATTCAAAACCATTCCACGAAATATGAACGTGACCCGAAGCACCAAAGCCTGTTCATACTTTTTCCGCCCTCTTATCTTGTGTTCGCCTGTGGCATGGTCGTACGAGGTGCAACATTGATACACGCGTGAATAAAGCAGGAGAGGGCCCCCTAACACCTCCCAGTTCGACAAAGCCTAGGTTGCACCTGTGTAGCTTTGTTGAGCAATTTAAAAATGTACCTGTACAGAGACACCGGGTCACTGATTACAAGCTGCCAGCGTGACAAGCAACCATTTCGACACCTCTGAGCTATATGGCACAAGATCGTTGTACAAGCGCCTGCTGGCCAACGAGGATTCTAATGGGCGCAGAAAGGGGTTCTGTTGGTCGAGTAGCCAATGACAGGTGATTTATTTCCCGCATATTGGTTTCTGGGTTTGTAATTCATAGTCTTAAATAAAAATCATATCAAATGTCAAATCAGGAAAATAAAAACAAGAATAAAATATCATCAAAATTCTCCTTTCTCTCCATCTATAAAATTAGTGGTGCCAAAACAGAAAAAAATAAAGCTATGGTTGGAAAGAATATAAGTTCTCTCATCAGCCCATTCTCCCCCTTCAGGAGTGAGAGTGAAAAACTAAAAAGGGAAACAAAAAAAAAAAAAGAAAAGAAACGCGCTCTTGTGTGGTAGTGCTCGAGTCTGAGGAAGCTGATTCGAATCCTGGTGGTGAGTGAAATTTCATAGCAATCATTTGTACTGCAAGGGGAGTAGAGGCCCTGATGTACAGTCCCCGATCACCAGACTTTGTGCCAGCGTCCTGGGCTAATTTCCAAACCTCACCACAGTTTCTCATGCTGTACGAGCGTCGGCCAGTGTTGATGCCACTTTTTACCTTCGAAGACGGAAGATGCGGCGCTGCGGAACCGTGCTGTTGACGGTTTGGCCAAAGTGTGCAACGAGCGTCTGTAAGGAACTGATTGCATTCATCATGGAAAAGTTCCCGCGAAAATGTACGTTGTATTATGAGATGCCTTATGAACCCATTCTCGAACTGATTCACAGGTTTGCTAGAAAGTGAGTTTAAGGAATTACAGCAGGCTTTTCTTTGGAGACTGTCACTTACGTTAAAGGTATTGATGGTTTTTGCATGCCTTTTGTCTCTCCCTTTAGTAGAAAGGCAGATATAGTCACCTGTTCACGAGAACCTGATTACATCTGCAGTACCAGGTTATCGTTTATTTTAGTTCCATAAAATTCCATTACAAATCCGGAATACAGTTTTTCTACAAGCTATGCACATACATCAACATACATGAAATGCTGGAAGAGTTTAGGCAGCATGATCGCCACTTGGTTGTATAGATAAGCAAACAACATGATATTCAATTTCACCTACTCGAAACACACTTTATTAAATTTATATACTTAGCTGTCGAATAATGTAACATTCTAATCTACGACCATGACCAAACGGATAAGCACTCATCGGTTTTGAGGGCCACGGGAGTTGTTTCAATTGCACTTTGGCAGCTCAATACTTCTGTATTCTAAGAACACATTTTTCTTACTAATCAAGGTCGCAAAAATCTTGCATCAAGTAAAGTCCTATATTCTTATGAACCACAAATTAAGACATTCACTACGATTGTCATTCATTTCTATTCATAGCTAAGTTCGAGACATCAGATATACAGGAATATCATCAAATGTTGTTGTAACAATTTGCATACTATATCCTCACAGCAATCCACTGGCTGGCACAGTAGATGCAAACATTTAATATTGGCACTTCATATTTATGATCACTTTTTCGTAAAACACTTTGTCACTAGCCAGTAAAATTTGGTTTTCTGGGGACGCACTCTCATCGAGTACTATACTCCTCCACCCGCTATGCCATTACGACCACTTATTTACTCTCTGACTCAACTGAATCGGACGACAGTAACATACGCTTGCGTACTCGATGCTTGAGTATCGATTCTTGGCCTATCTTTGACCTGTCCGACACTTATGCATATCTTTTAGTAAAGTACCATGGATCCCTTATATCCCCATCGTGAAAGACGTCTTTGGAGCGATGGGCGAAAAACGAAATAGAAAACATCGTTAAGGGCTACCAGAAAATAAGATGAACATTTATTTCAATATCAAACAGCAAAGATTACAATTTGTCAATCATAAATTCCCTCTGACTTCGATATTGAACTGCTTCTACAAATAAATCATATAAAAATGCAATGTATCTCAATGGAAAAGTGTAAATAATTTCATAAATTTTTGTTTTACATTTAATTACACAGAATATTTCCTTTCAATACTTTGTGTGGGTCATAAAACACGTAACCATTGCTGGTTGCAAGTCTCACAGTACAACACAAATTACACTCACTTATTTCTGGTACACCTTTGGTTTGCCATCCCTTAAGCAGCGCTTTTGCCATTCATGCTACCACCATTATTTTACATTAAATCAGGCACCATACAGAAAAGGTACAGAAGACATACCACAAATTAATAACCATTCGATTCTTATCCCTATCAAACTTGATATGAAACATAAGAAACAAAAAACAATTACAATACATCAAATTATACAATTATACATTTGACAGTTCTTTACTCTGTGTTAAATGAGTCGAAATGTAGATGCTAAATTAATACTCGAAACTTGTGTTGCAGAACTATACATAATTATAATTAATGAGGTTGCCCAGAAAGAAATTTTACAAGAGCTGGCCATTTCACTCTGTCATAGAATACTTATTGTGAATACATAGCTGTTTTCATTGACAAGAATATTAACACAGTAGTTCCTCATTCAGTCGATGTATGATTCAAAATATGAAGAATTAGTATGTATTATTTATCAAGCAGAGCCAGAAATTTAATTTTGAAGCACAATACAAAGAGATGAAACGTCAATCTCGACAGCTAACGAGATCAACTCTATTTTCATTCCTTTGCCTTTCATTCGTAGCACTTCAGTTGTTATCATTATACTTTCTTTCATCATCACTTACATGTGAATACATACAGATACAAATAGGATGACTAACCTAAAAACAAATGACATTATTCAGATCTCAAGTCTCAGAGTTCTTCTTATTCCTTACTCCTGTATACCTTTCAATTCACATAAATCTCCATTACACAAATCTCTCTCAACTCAGTATCATCTTCACTTCAAATATATACTTCAACAGTTATTCATTCTCCTTATTCATTCCAATAATTAAAAATACCTCCAGGCTCTTTCACTTTACCGCACATTATCAACTTTATAACATTCTTCATCCTTGTGGTGTATATTATTATTCTAAACAACTAATACCTCATCTATATGTCATTTTATACATTTTAATATTTATCACAATCAACAGCTGTTATATCCTCACAGTTCTTTGCATTTCCTCTCGTCCAGTATGACTCATGAAATAAATCTGCAGGACTAAATAGAACTCCTTCCTGACAATAATTAGCGTCACTCGAAGTTTAGTTGGATGTTTCCTTTGAGGTATGGCACTTATCTCTATTCTTTTGGCACTACAGTTTTTATAGTCCAATGACACTGAAGAGCTACAAATTGTGAATTCTTTTATATCTCAATTACTACTTTAGCCTTGACTTCATTTACTTATGACAAATCTACCACAATTTTTCTAAAATGTTTCTAACGAAAATACATGGACAAATGCAACTTATTCTAATTAATAACTTCTACAGTTTTCTCAGTCTGTAGATAGGAGATGATAAAGAAGCTTAACTTGAAACAAGAAGTAAAGTCTCACCCACCTGGAAGAGTATCAGTCTTCAACTACTAAACCATCAAACGAGTTGCTGATTCCCTATATCTTTTCTGAGTTTACTTCATTTTCTTGGCTAGCCATGTTTTCACACGAATAGTATTGTTTCGTTTTCAAGATATTCCTTGCTATGAGCTCTTTTTGTTTGCATATACTCTTACTGTGTTTGGATGTCCAGTCTTTACTGTATGGTGCCCTGTAAGCGTGACTGAACTTATGTACGTCCCAATTTATTTTCTTTGATTTGGCATGCACTTTTAATAGCACCAAGTCCCTCCCTCAGTGAGTTATTGGCTTCATACATTTTTCATATCTCTCATCTCTCCTCTTCGATTTTCCCTCATATTCAGTTCCACGAATTTTAACTTTTTCTCCCAAGTTGTATCGCTCCCTGTTGGGTTATCCAGTAATTAGCGAAATATTCTATCAGGTTCTTGGCTATGTAAAATCTCACATGGTGCAAATCCTATAGAACCATGTGGTAGATGGTTCTTGATGTGTTCAAATCCTTCTAGATATTCCTTTGATGAATCACACTCCCCATGACAGCAAGTTCTACATAAATGATTCAACTCCTTCGTCGTCTCACCTCCAGCGATAGACGTCAGAGTACATCTGTAAATGATGATTTGTTCTGTTTGAAGTCTATCAAACACTTCTATCCATTTTTTTTGGCTCGAAATTGTGATCAGTTATCACTCAGAATTCTTTTAGGTGTACATACATTACGGAAATAGCACTTTTCAAGGTTATTAATGATAGCTTTGCAGGTGGCATTTTTCAGTGGGTAAAATTTTACAAATTAGACCATTTCTTTGGCAGCTACTATTTGTGTATCGTTCTACTACTATGCAGGCAAAGATCCAAACAGAGGAATGGCTATGATGCCTTTAATTGATCCAGGTATGACTGCATGAATGTAACCCCTATGTTGGACTCTGGCGATCTCCGTCTTTTGTCATGTATCACTTAGTACTTTGTACACACCTCCTCCCTTGTGTGGATGTAATAATATGCATGAATAGTTTCTTCTCCAGCACACAAATCTTTAATAAAATCAGGGTGGTGCAAAGCTCATCAGTACACAAGGTTTCTTTAAACAGTTCAAGTTCCTATTTATAATCTTTGTTCCAGTGCCACATCACCTTTTCTTCCTCAAGTTGGGGGAATTGAGTACAAGATCCTTTCTGAATTCCCTGTAGAATTCACACACAGAAAACTACTCTCAATTTCTTCTCACTGCTGGGAATGGGAAACTGTCCAATACATCACATTTTACTTGGACCTGGGTGAATATCTTCATCTCAAATTATGTGGGTTACAAACTTTACCTGCTACTCACCACATTCTGATTCATCCAGAGTCGCTGTAATCCCTGCTGTCTTGAATGCTTCTAAAATTGCATCTAATTTATCCAAATGTTACTCCCATGACTTGCTCATAATCAAAACAGTACCCAGATAGTATATTTCTGAAATAAGTCTTCAGCTAGAATTTAATCCAGAGCTCTGACAAATCGGAAACAGACACATTAAGTCCAGATGGGAAAACTATGAAATGGTAACACCTGTCAGTGTATGCAAAGACAGTACACTAACGAGATTAAGCGTCCGAAGGTATCTGCCTGTATCTGTCTTGCTGAGGTTCGATGATTTTCTTCACTGTGCGCATTTCCAACACTACCCTCACTTTCCCGTCCTTTTTATCCACCACAAATAGGGAAATATTATATCTACTGTCAGATCATTTCTATATCCCGAAGGTTCATGATCATTTGTATCTTCTCTTCTGCCTTTCGCATGCGGAATGAGATATCATTTAATACTGATTGATCTGTGGCCCTTTATCTTCAGTCTGCATTGTAGCTCGCTTCATGACACCAAGCTGCTGAAAGGCAACTTTACGGCTTTTGTGCAATAATATAGCCAGTTGCCTCCAAGCAGCAACTTAATAGTCGAACAGTGTTGTTTGAATTCACATGAAAGTGTCTCGTCAGACCTACTCCATCTTTTTCCCAAATTAACTTCCCCGTGCATTTGAGTTAAGCTTTCGTGTGGAGTACACTGACATGCTATTAAGTGAGAACTGCGTTCCTGAATTCGATTTATGTTTCTTGTCATTCCTATAACATTAAATTTGTCGGACGAGCATCTTGTATTGGATTTCCTCTTTATAAGCACTGCATTTTCTCAGAACCCTTCTAACAAATTTAGGCCTTCTATACGTCATTTCTAATACTGGTTTTACGGAATCGTCCCGTTTCATATCGCTTCTTAGTTTTACCTTTAAATATTTACGAGATATGCTTGTCAAATAACTGATGCAAATATTGATGTTGTAAGACATTTTCATCGCCAGTGTTTGGCCTGCAAGCCCCAACAGGAGTATCGTTGCCGATTATGAGACTTTCAGCAGCATCCTGGGTTTCACTGCAAGCCTCTCCACATTGTCTCACGGAGTGAAACTCCTCACGGCGACGTGTCTTACTGGTGAGTTCGGCGTCCCCGTTGGTGCACTTTCAGAGGAGTGGGCTACGTGCTGGCGTCAGGCTCCACCCTCTCCGCTCTGTGCGGCACAAACACAACACTACACGTTACATAGACTCATGACAGCCAATCAGTCTCAAGAGATGGAGTTTAGACCAGGGGAAACCGCCTTCGTGCACATTTCCGTTCAGGCAACTGGACATACTCCTTGACATCTTCCAACACAGCCATGTCGTAGGATCTCTTAGGCTTTCTCGGCAAGACTGGCTGATTTTGTGCTTCCGGGTGTTCAGCTGAGTTGTTATTCCCATTTTTTGCACAATATTTCAACGACCGACCTTATCGTCGTCTTCAGATGCTGCTTATTGTATTGCTGTGTATACTCGCAACGTGGATCCCAACCAGGATGTGAACTACTGCTGGTCTTTCACGACTGTGTTCCACTCACGACGTACAATATGTCCTTTGATGCTCTTTCGTTTTTCAAAGCCTTCACCGATACTCTATGGATGTGATGGCCGGGAAGATCTTAATACAGCGT
The DNA here is from genome assembly GCF_023864275.1 of Schistocerca cancellata. NCBI lineage: Eukaryota > Metazoa > Arthropoda > Insecta > Orthoptera > Acrididae > Schistocerca > Schistocerca cancellata. The sequence goes on along the minus strand of NC_064631.1, from coordinate 465,832,324 downwards.
GACACAGAAAAACGGGAACATTTCCACAATCCAATAAAACTAGAAGTAATGAAGGAAAGAAATTGTGTTCATAGTACTTGCAACCTTACAACTTCGCCATTTACGAAACATTGATGGCATTTATCATTTTATAAAAATTACGTCCTTTAGGTGGCGTCCTCCAACACGAATGTATTCGTGAAATCTGCTGTTGTGATTCATCATTGACTACTGCAACATCTCAGTTGGGATACTGTGAATTGCATCCCGAATTCTCTGTTTCAACTCATCCAGGATTCTTGGTCGAGTCGTGTAGACTTTGCTCGTCAGGTAGCCCCACAAGAAACAAAATCTCAAACGGATAAATCTGGCGATCTAGGGGGCCAGGGAATGTTACCGATCACACGGTTGCCAAACAATTCTCGCACGTATGCCACGTCGCTTCGTCCTGTTGAAACCAGACTTCTTGAACGTTTGGAAAGTTGTTCAATGCAGGTTAACGAAAGTTCGCAACATCTCCATGCAACGATCGGCATTGACAGTTATTGTGTTTCCCTGTTCATTTGCGAAAAAATACTGTCCGATAATCCTATGTGATGAAACATCACACCACGCTGTCACTTTAATAGCCTGTAAAGGGCGCTCATGAACGTCATTAGGATTTGTGTTTGCCCAGTAACGGTACTTCTGTATATTCACACAACCTTTGAGATGAAAATGTCTTCATATGACATCCACAACTTGTTTAGGAATCCATCGTCATTGTTTACTTTTGTTATCATTTGTTGACAGAATCCTAATCGTTACCGGTAATCGTTGACCTTCAATTGTTGCACCATCTATAGTTTCTACGGATGAAATTTTAAATCAAGATGAAGAATTCTGCGAACACTCTCCAAGTGGGCTCCGTGAGACAGACTCGCGTACAACATAAATGTTCGCTGGAGAAAGCACACTTCTTGATCCTCCTGCTGGTTTCTTGTTGAGGGCAGATCCAGTCTCTTCAAAGTTACTAATCCAACATTTTATCGCGTGTTCCGACGGAACGGAATCACGACGTCCTAAACTACACTCCTGGAAATGGAAAAAAGAACACATTGACACCGGTGTGTCAGACCCACCATACTTGCTCCGGACACTGCGAGAGGGCTGTACAAGCAATGATCACACGCACGGCACAGCGGACACACCAGGAACCGCGGTGTTGGCCGTCGAATGGCGCTAGCTGCGCAGCATTTGTGCACCGCCGCCGTCAGTGTCAGCCAGTTTGCCGTGGCATACGGAGCTCCATCGCAGTCTTTAACACTGGTAGCATGCCGCGACAGCGTGGACGTGAACCGTATGTGCAGTTGATGGACTTTGAGCGAGGGCGTATAGTGGGCATGCGGGAGGCCGGGTGGACGTACCGCCGAATTGCTCAACACGTGGGGCGTGAGGTCTCCACAGTACATCGATGTTGTCGCCAGTGGTCGGCGGAAGGTGCACGTGCCCGTCGACCTGGGACCGAACCGCAGCGACGCACGGATGCACGCCAAGACCGTAGGATCCTACGCAGTGCCGTAGGGGACCGCACCGCCACTTCCCAGCAAATTAGGGACACTGTTGCTCCTGGGGTATCGGCGAGGACCATTCGCAACCGTCTCCATGAAGCTGGGCTACGGTCCCGCACACCGTTAGGCCGTCTTCCGCTCACGCCCCAACATCGTGCAGCCCGCCTCCAGTGGTGTCGCGACAGGCGTGAATGGAGGGACGAATGGAGACGTGTCGTCTTCAGCGATGAGAGTCGCTTCTGCCTTGGTGCCAATGATGGTCGTATGCGTGTTTGGCGCCGTGCAGGTGAGCGCCACAATCAGGACTGCATACGACCGAGGCACACAGGGCCAACACCCGGCATCATGGTGTGGGGAGCGATCTCCTATACTGGCCGTACACCACTGGTGATCGTCGAGGTGACACTGAATAGTGCACGGTACATCCAAACCGTCATCGAACCCATCGTTCTACCATTCCTAGACCGGCAAGGGAACTTGCTGTTCCAACAGGACAATGCACGTCCGCATGTATCCCGTGCCACCCAACGTGCTCTAGAAGGTGTAAGTCAACTACCCTGGCCAGCAAGATCTCCGGATCTGTCCCCCATTGAGCATGTTTGGGACTGGATGAAGCGTCGTCTCACGCGGTCTGCACGTCCAGCACGAACGCTGGTCCAACTGAGGCGCCAGGTGGAAATGGCATGGCAAGCCGTTCCACAGGACTACATCCAGCATCTCTACGATCGTCTCCATGGGAGAATAGCAGCCTGCATTGCTGCGAAAGGTGGATATACACTGTACTAGTGCCGACATTGTGCATGCTCTGTTGCCTGTTTCTATGTGCCTGTGGTTCTGTCAGTGTGATCATGTGATGTATCTGACCCCAGGAATGTGTCAATAAAGTTTCCCCTTCCTGGGACAATGAATTCACGGTGTTCTTATTTCAATTTCCAGGAGTGTATAAAAATGTCGAAACTCCCTCTGCGCCGCTACCAAACTATGAATGTTTTTATAAAACATTTTTATGGCTAACGAACGTTGTTGTCAGTTCCACTGATCCATGATTACTGATCCATCATTAGTGATCCATGATTACTGAAATGGAGGACAGTTTATTCCCTAACTGTCACGATCGCGTACTGCTGCCACCTTCGCTTGGCTTCCACTACTCATTTCAAACGTTCCCGTTATTCTGTGTCACCCTGCATATAGAACGCTGTACCACTGGCCTCGTTTAAATTGAAACCTCCTTCCCTGTTTATTAGGTTTTCTGACATCTTTATTTCCGTAGACTCTTTAATTAAGCTGTCTGAGGAACTTACCTTAGCACCATAATACTCGTTCCATCGTATTTCACTTCATGATTATATTCGAGGTAGTACTCGGCGACAACTCATTTGCTACATTGTTTTGGTCGGGAAGGTCAACTGACGTGTCTTGCATCTCTCGCCGACTGTTCTGATATTCTGTCCCACGTAGGACATACCTCTTTTGCAATGGAATACCGTACACACCCGGAAATAGAATATGTAGATCGTCTTAAATATTAATAATAGGAAAATAATATTGCACAATATATTATGAAGGACTATTTATCTTTGTTGACGGGAGCGAAATCACTTGAATGCCATGTTTCCGTAGGAGTCTACCGATGATCTCGGATTTTCAATCAGAATAAGCGATTCTTGGCTTATTTTTCTCTGTATGACCCCCAATCTCTTTCTGATGTGTTCTTAATTTTGACTGAAAATTCCTCTCAACTTGACTATACGTGTACATATTTCTTCAGAATACTATTCACAGCCGTTGTAATTCTTCGGCGAGGCTCTATGGGCCAGAATTTATAGCACCGAATTACTCTGTGATGTGTGGCGACGGCTCGAAGCGTGTTGATGAAGGTCAGTATGCTGTGTTCTCTACATACACTGTGATTCGAGGATCCGTCCAGTCTTCTCTTACACATCCAGGAAAACTAATTGGTCCTTTGCTTTTCTAATTTCCGCACTGAATTTTGTATTAAGATGGACTTTGCTTTATATTTACTTACGGTACCATTGGGTTTAAGTCACTTACTTATACCAGTTGATTTTAAGCACTGACAAAAACTAATGTCAGAATGTGATCCAGCCGAGTATTATGTATCTGCAGTAAAAGCGTAGGTTCCGCTGAGGCAGCGGCAAAAAAAACGCCGCAGCGTATAATAGGGAAAAGTTTTCTGTTGATAGAAAGTCTGAGAACAACCCTCCTATATCAACTGAGAGAACAGCTTGAGTGACTGCCCGCCCCCACTTTCCCCCTTCCAGACGTGGAGACAAAAGAAACTTGGTGTGCCTATAAACACTTCTTTCCCTCGCGCGCTCTCGGGCTGGAAACTTTGTTGCTCAATCGACGTCGGTCCCAGGTACGTGCAGGCCGCAGTCAATGAATCAATAGGCCCGGCCCGCGCCCCGGCGCTCCCCCAGCAGCCAGCGGCCTCCGGGTTCTCCCTCTGGCGGCCTGAGCCGGGACCGCATGCGCCCGCTCGCGGCTGAGGAGGGATCGCGAGCCGGTGAGCACTGCGCGCCGAGAACCAATCTGGGCGCTGGTAGAAACTGTAGGGCGGAGTACTGGCCGACCATCTCGTGGCCTTTCCCCGCAGCCACGAAAAGCTGAAGCACACTGAATGGACCAGCCTAACTTCATAATATTCGACATCGACTGTCGTCTAACCCCGTCCGCGTTGGTTGTCACCACACGATTCATAATACACAAAAACCCATTCAATGGCCTTCCTTATTTAAAAAAATCGACAGTGTAACTGTTAATTTATGGAGTACGACTGGATAGTATTTTAGGGTCGTTATTGTTCAAAATATACTGTGTGATCAAAAAGTCAGTATAAATTTGAAAACTGAATAAATCACGGAATAATGTAGATAGAGAGGTACAAATTGACACACATGCTTGGAATGACATGGGGTTTCATTAGAACCAAAAAAATACAAAAGTTCACAAAATGTCCGACAGATGGCGCCTCATCTGATCAGAATAGCAATAATTAGCATAACAAAGTAAGACAAAGCAAAGATGATGTTCTTTACAGGAAATGCTCAATATGTCCGCCATCATTCCTCAACAATAGCTCTAGTCGAGGAATAATGTTGCGAACAGCACTGTAACGCATGTCCGGAGTTATGGTGAAGCATTGGCGTCGGATGTTGTCTTTCAGCATCCCTATAGATGTAAGTCGACCACGATACACTTGCGACTTCATGTAACCCCAAAGCCAATAATCGCACGGACTGAGGTCTGGGGACCTGGGAGGCCAAGCGTGACGAAAGTGGCGGCTGAGCACACGATCATCACCGAAGGACGCGCTCAAGAGATCTTTCACGCGTCTAGCAATACTTCGTTGTTTTTTTTTTTTTTTTTTTGTTCTAATAAAACCCCTGTCATTCCAAGCATGTGTGTCTATTGTTACCTCTCTATCTACATTATTCCGTGGTTTATTAAGTTTTCAAATTTATACTGACTTTTTGATCACCTGGTATATAAATGATCTAGTGGAAAACGTTCGCAGTGCCTGAGGGTATTCGTGAACGCTACGGCATTTTGCCACTCCAGAAGACTGTAGCGAAAAACAGTAAGACCTGCAAAGACTGGATGACTGCCGCAGGGAATAGTAGTTGATCCTGGACATAAATAAATGTTAGTCATTTCGCGTGAATAGGCAAGCACACTATAGTTCTATTACACTGCAGACGAAACGTCACTGGAAATTGAAAATACCCTAAAATACCTACGAATACCCACACTGAACGTCATAAAACAAAATATCAAGAAAGAAGATGAAAGGCTGCGATACATTAGAGACTTAATGAAAGAAGAAGTGGCTTTTAAAAAAAATTCGGACTGGTTTGTGACTACTGATCATCATTCTGGGTCCCGAAGTAAGTTAGATTAATATAAGGTACAACGAAGAGCGGCACGTTTCGTCATGGGATCACTTAGTCGTCGCTAGACCGCTACGGAGATGCTCAACAAAGTACAGCTGCAGCCGCTGCAAAGGAAACTTTGAGAATCACGGGATGGTTTACTGTTCAGATACAAAGAGCTCACTTTCCAAGAAAAATCCGGTATCATAGTATTACCTCCCACATACGTCTTGCCAAATGACAGCTAGGAGAGAGAAATTAGAGCTTATGTTGAAGGTATATCGACAGAGATTGTTTCCACGTAGCCTGTGTGAAATGAATATGGAAGAGACGAAAAAATGGTGGTACCAGAAGTACTCTCTGCCACACATCATAGTCAAGTGGATTGCACAATATACATGTAGATTTAAAGTAAATGAATAAATGCACATGGTCATTTGAATGGTAGCTTTCTGTCTAAAGGCATTTAAAGTGTATGTTGTGGTCTTCGGTGGGAAGACTGGTTGGATTTTGGGGCAGCTTCTCATCTTCAGTGTAGCCTGTGCAAGCCTCTCCATCTCTGAATAACCATTGCATCCTATATTCGTTTGAAACGGCCTTTTTACACCTCTACAATCTTCACTCCACCCTCTCCTCCCACAGACTCACATGCACACCCACCCTCTCCTCCTACAGACTCACATGCACACACACACACACACACACACACACACACACACACACACACACACACACACAAACATAAAGACACGCGCGTCCGTGTCATACCACATACTTAACACTCCCGTTCATTAGTAAACTTAAACTGACAGTTCTTTGATGTTTCAGAATCAATCATTACATCTAATTTCTTCTATTTCAATCAAGTAGCGCCACAAGTTTCTTTTCTCTCCTATTCTGTTCAGCACCTCTTGATTAGTTTTTCGATCGTCCCACTTAATCTTCACCGTTACTCTGTGGCGCCATATTTCAAAAGCTCAGATGTTCTTCTTGTCTGCATAGTTTATTGTCCACGTTTCACACCTGTACAGGGCCACTCTCGAAACTAAACCCCCGGGAGACACTTCCTATGTTTTAAATTTATATTCAGTGTTAGCAAATTTCCCTTGTGTCCACCCATTTATATCTGATCCTCTACATTTTCTTTGGTTGCACCATACACCTTCTTAATCCGTCAAGATAAATTAGATACTTTTTACCGATTCTTGAGTAATGCTCTTAAGTCTGGGACCCATATTACACATAACTGACAGGGGAAGTAAAAAGAGTCTAAAGGAGAGTAGGACCACATGCCACATGGCCTGCAGAGTATGCGTGCTGAGAGAGAATTATATTTGGCATTCCAATTTCTTTGCTGATCAACTGCCGGCCGCTATGGCCGAGCGGTTCTAGGCGCTTCAGTTTGGAAACGCGCGACAGCTACGGTCGCAGGTTAGAATCCTGCCTCTGGCATGGATGTGTGTGACGTCCTTAGGTTAGTTAGGTTTAACTAGTTCTAAGCTCTAGGGAACTGATGACCTCAGATGTAAAGTTCCATAGCGCTCACAGCCATTTGAACCATTTTGTTGCTCATCTTTTTTGTTTACCAGCAATACCCAACATACACCATTTCCTTGCTCTCTAAACTGCTCTCTGAGCATACGTCAGTTTTTGAATGATTTTCACGTTAAAACACCTTGCCTCACAACCCTAAGTAAAAGCTGGTTATACGCGCTTGTTGTAAGCTTTATATTTCAGATATAATGTAATCTTCGTTTCATATACTCTGTTCAGCACACCAGCTCACTCTTCGCCGATATTACAGCACCAGTAAATCACAAGATTTGGTGTACATAAAAACTCTATTGTTGATCTGTATAATTTGGTTTACAAAGTATTCATTATGCATTATATTCGTTTACTATAATTTACTTTCAGACCCACTTTCAACCTCTTTTCAGTAAAACAAAAGTGAATTAGGTGCAATTTCTGATACAGGCAAACGCATAAGACGACCGCATGGCATTTGCTGCGCTTCATGAGTGCATCAGTGAGGCTCAAAGCGTCTTTGCTGTGCATGTCATTGCGAAAATAGACCTGCGAGCTAGAGAACAGGGGTACTGATCTTAATGTAAGCTATCTACTAACAAACTCTTACCACAGTTTAATTCATTCTTGGCAGTCAGGCTGGTTAGTTAGTATCGGAAGTCCCATCCTTTAGACGTAATCGCTTCTGTGAATGCGTACTCTTAACTAATACCATCACAGGTAAAGTCGATATTACAAGTATGTAGCATTAATGACGTGAAGTAAGGAATCATAACAATTCGATTTGCAAGATATTTTCGAATTAACTATCAAATATTAGTCGCTATTTTTTCTAGCTCTCACAGGCACAATGTTAAAATTAAAATTCTACTTTTCGTGCATGTAAATCCATTTCCAGCGATAATTCTTTCAATTATGTGAAATAATCGACGTGTGATAACTTTTGCGTAAATCACTCGCGATCTCTGGTATAGCTTTCATATCTGTAAAGCGATCACGAGTCTTGCATCCAGACACCGGCCACACACTCGACAAGCTGCTCACCGTTGGCTCAAAGAATGCCTGTTAATCGCATTCAGAGAAAACCACGACGGAGAAAAGAGCACATCGTTCCCGGCTAACGTGAGTGCTACGTTTACACCATTAAACGCAAACTACAACTCTCGAAACGATGTAGTAAACCAATTGTCATTTTACACCGGGAAACTGCAGCGTTCAAAATGCAATCGACAAAAGTGATTTATGAATATATTAAGGTAATATGCAAAATAAAGATAACTGACAACCTGGAAAGCATCTTGTCATGAATAAAGCTAATGATAGAAACTGGCTGACTGCTATATATATTCATGTAATGTAGTAGACAATCGAAGAGCTCAACCACCAATATCATGGGTAAAGTAATGTAAGAAGTATATGCCAAATATGGTCTCAGAGTAAAACACTGCCGGAAAAGAATGATTACACCTGGGGAAAAGACGTAGCTTTTTGTCCGGTGACGGTATATGCCATCTGGGGGATATAAATGTACTGACAATGGTTTCAGCGTCGTCCGCTAACAGACAGCGTAGTGTCATAGCTACCAGAGCGCCACCTGCGTCTACCCTTTAAGAGGGAATGCTCACAAATGTTTCAAATGGCTCGAAGCACTATGGGATTTTACATCTGAGGTCATCAGCCCCCTAAACTTAGAACTACGTAAACCTAACTAACCTAAGGACAGCACACACATCCATGCCCGAGGCAGGATTCGAACCTGCGACCGTAGCAGGCGTGCAGTTCCGGATTAAAGCGATTAGAACCGCTCGGCCACAGAGGCCGGTGGAGTGCTCGTAGCCAGAAGGCTCAGAGTGGGACAAACGTTTGAAGCAAGTAGACAGCCATGCCATGGAGACGCATTCGTGCTTCCTACAGCCAACTGAGCGAGTTTGAAAGGTGTCGAACTAAGCGTTGCGAGTGGTGGGATGGTCCTTTCGGAGAACTGCCACAGAGTTTGGATGTGCTGTGTCAATTGTGCAACGTTACTCGTATCAACGGCAAGTAAAAATTCTCACACGTGTAGACGAGGTTCTGGACGCCCACGCAGCACAGACGAAGGCCACGATCATCGTATTGTAAGAGCAGCAGTGACAGGACGTACAGCTACCACAACTTGTCAGCCTAGACGTGTCAACACGAACAGTTGCGAACCGGATATTAGTAGTGGGACTACCGGTATGCACACCCCTAGCCCAACTTCTACTCACGCCACAGCATCGACGTGCACGGCTCGACTTATACCGACACAACATCACTTGGAAAATGGAAAGGCGCGCCATAGTATTTAGCGATTAAGGCAGATCCTGCCTGTACACAAGAGATGGCCGTTTGCGCGTGCGATGTAGACCTATTGAGCGCTATCTTGTAGAGTGCATTCGTACCTGACACACTGGGGTGCGATAAGCTGGAGGGGACGCTAACCGGTGCCCAATACACTCAGAACGTTGTTTGACCCGTTCTTTTGCCGTTCTCGCAACAGAAAGATGATGTATTGCTCCAATAGGATAACGCTCGCCCACACAATGCCCGTGAAATGGTGTACAAGAGGTACAGCACCTTCCCTGGCCATCACGATATCCCAACTTATTTCCAATCGAGCATGTGTAGAACACTATGGGACGACAACTATCTCGCGCGACTCTTGGACCAAAAAATGGTTCAAATGGCTCGGAGCACTATGGGACTTAACATCTGTGGTCATCAGTCCCCTAGAACTTAGAACTACTTAAACCTAACTAACCTAAGGACATCACACACATCCATGCCCGAGGCAGGATTCGAACCTGCGACCGGAGCGGTCACGCGGTTCCAGACTGAAGCGCCTAGACCGCACGGCCACACCGGCCGGCACCAACAAATGGCTCTGAGCAGTATGGGTCATCAGTCCTTCGACCAACAACTCTTACAGGACTACGTGAACAGTTTTAGCAGGCGTGGAATAACGCATTCCAGAACAGTATTTGCTATTTGTAAGATCTACTGAATGTCACAGTCATTGCTTCGTTGCCGCCTGTGAAGTTTACAACGCGTACTAATATGGGTGTTTCGGCATGGATGGGTACCTGATATATCAAAACCGTTTGTGCTATTGATCTGTAAATGTAATCATTTCATGCATTCCATATGTATTAGATATAGATGTATTAGATACAGGCTCCCAGGTAGATGCCATTTTCCTTGACTTCCAGAAGGCGTTCGATACAGTTCGGCACTGTCGCCTGATAAAGTAGGAGCCTACGGAATATCAGACGAGCTGTGTGCCTGGATTGAAGAGTTTTTAACAAACAGAACACAACATGTTGATCTCAATGAAGAGACGTCTACAGACGTTAAGTAACCTCTGGCGTGCCACAGGGGGGTGTTATGGGACCATTGCTTTTCGCAATATATATAAATGACCTAGTATATAGTGTCGGAAGTTCCATGCGGCATTTCGCGGATGATGCTGTAGTATAAAGAGAAGTTGCAGTATTAGAAAATTACAGCGAAATGCAGGAAGATCTGCAGCGGATAGGCACTTGGTGCAGGGAGTGGCAACTGACCCTTAAGATAGACAAATGTAATGTATTGCGAACACATAGAAAGAAGGATCCTTTATTGTATGATTATATGATAGCGGAACAAACACTGGTAGCAGTTACTTCTGTAAAATATCTGGGAGTATGCGTACGGAACGATTTGAAGTTGAATGATCATATAAAATTAATTGTTGGTAAGGCGAGTGCCAGGTTGAGATTCATTGGGAGAGTCCTTAGAAAATGTAGTCCATCAACAAAGGAGGTGGCTTACAAAACGCTCGTTCGACTTATACTTGAGTATTGCTCATCAGTGTGGGATCCGTACCAGGTCGGGTTCTCAGAGGAGATAGAGAAGGTCCAAAGAAAAGCGGCGCGTTTCGTTACAGGGTTATTTGGTAAGCGTCATAGTGTTACGGAGATGTTTAGCAAACTCAGGTGGCAGACTCTGCAAGAGAGGCGCTCTACACCGCGGTGTAGCTTGCTGTCCAGATTTCGAGAGGGTGCGTTTGTGGATGAGGTATCGAATATATTGCTCCCCCCTACTTATACGTCCCGAGGATATCACGAATGTAAAATTAGAGAGATTCTAGCGCGCACGGAGGCTTACCGGCAGTCGTTCTTCCCGCGAACAATACGCGACTGGAACAGATAAGGGAGGTAATGACAGTGGCACGTAAAGTGCTCTCCGCCACACTCCGTTGGGTGGCTTGTGGAGTATAAATGTAGATGTAGATGTATGTACTGTTGCAACAGTAAACCATGAGCGAACTGAAAACCTCTAAAAGAGTGCACTTTTTTTCCAACAGTGTATAAATATGAAACTTCCTGGCAGATTAAAACTGTGTGCCCGACCGAGACTCGAACTCGGGACCTTTGCCTTTCGCGGGCAAGTGCTCTACCAAGTGCTCAAGTGTATAAATATCTCTTCAGTGTATTAAGAATAAAAGTGGACAGCACAATTTAAAGTACCTCGACGCTTCGGTGAAGTAACACTTATCCTCGTAATGAGAGTGGTCTGCCTGTGTACAGAGAGACTACGGCAGCAACGGCAGTCGCCGCCGGGAGCGCTAGCCCTGCGGCGCCGCTCGGGCGCGGCTGTTTTGTTGACGCAGGCGCGCCGCGCGGCTGCCGGCCCTGTGTGTGCAGCGCGGCAGCCCTGCCCGCGCCGTGCCAGCGCGGCGCCGCGCCGGCGACCACGATTCCTATCGAGCCTGCTTGTAATTCGGAACGGCCCGACGCGCATCTTAAGGGAATGATAATTGCCGAGGCCGCGCGCGCCGCTCCGCAAGGACTTTCCCACACGCCGCGGCCGGGGCGAGGTCGCTCCCCTCCGCCGTTACTCGCAGCTCGGGCCCGGCGCTGCCGGGAGGCATCCGCCCGTAAAGTGACAGTGCTGAAGTACTCAGCATAGAGTTCGAGAACTCTGAAGCTCCGTGACGCGGTAATATTACGAAAAATGTTAACCGGTGACGGTGCTTGTGGAGGAAGACTAAATATCAACAGGAAATACACTGAAGAGCCAAAGGAACTGATACACCTGTCTAATAACGTGAAGAGCGGCCGCGAGCACGCAGAAGTGCCACAGCCCGACGTGGTATGGCTCGACTAATGTCTGAAATTGTGCTGGAGGGAACTGAATCCATGAATCCTGCAGGGCTGTCCATAAATCCGTAAGAGTACGAGGCGGTGGAGATCTTTTCTGAACATCAGGTTGCAAGGCATCCCAGATATACCCAATAGTCTTCATGTCTGGGGAGTTTGGTGGCCAGTGGAAGTGTTTAACATCTGAAAAATGTTCCTGGAGACACTCTGTAGCAATTATGGACGTGTAGGGTGTCATATACTTCTGTTGGAATTGCCCAAGTCCGTCGAAATGCACAATGGACATGAGTGGATGCAGGTGATCCGACAGGATGCTTACGTATATGTCACCTATCAGAGTCGTATTTAGACGTATCAGGGTCACATATCACTCCAAATGCACAGGCCCTGGATTCATGATGATGTCTCCATACCCGTAAACTTTGGCTTCGAAAGCCCATGTTGAAGATGTTTCGTTGAATGGTCCGCACGTGACACTTGTTGATGGCTCAGCATTCAAATGTGCAGCAATTTGCGGAAAGGTTGCACTTCTGTCACGTTGAACGATAAAGCTCAGTTGTCGTTGGTCCCGTCCATGCAGGATCTTTTCCGGGAGCCTGGATGACGGAGATTTGATGTTTTACCGGTTTCCTGATATTCGCGGTACTCTCACGAAATCGTCGTATCCGCACTTAATCGCTACCTCGGAGATGTTGTGTTCCGTCCCTCGTACGCCGTCTGTAACATCCCGTTCAAACTCAGTTAAATCTTGATAACATGCCATTGTAGCAGCAGTGAGCGATCCAACAACTGTGCCAGACACTTGTTGTCTTATATAAGCGTCGCCGACCGCAGCGTCATATTCTTCCTGTTTGTGTAGAATTCACTACAAATTTTGTATCAGGTATGAAGAAATTCAGCACGTGCTTTGGACAGTATACTGTAACGAGTTTCAGAAAAAAAATCTGTCATGTTGAACAGTGCCTTGGCGAACGGTCGTGAGAAGTTCTGAAGATCTTGTAATATTGTAAATCATTAGATTGTCTCTTCCTGAGGTGCTCTGAACATACCTAGCTTCCGCGAAATTTCATTTTATGAATGAACAGTGTTAGGCTCATACTTATGTTTCCTGATTGCGGCTAAACGTTAATGATGAAACAGCAAGTGGCATCGTATATTCTGATAACTTTACTTCCTAGCACTGGATTTTCTCCCATACTGCCACTTCAGCACAGTTTGTAGTTTGCAAACCGAACCCTGGCACCTTCATGGAGAAGAAGGCAATCTGGACGAGATGCACGAGGCAACTTCAGAAGATTCGAGGCAATCAAATCAGTCAGTGATGCTAGGAAAGCGGAAGACGTACCTTCTCGAACTGTAGTATTGATAGAACCTGGTATTTTCGCAAGATGGACAGGGCGTTTTATGAAACCCAACTGAGATAAATAATTATCAACATAATATTCCACTTGACCGCCCCGAAGCGATATGCCTCGCTCATACCCGGTAGAGGACTTAGCGAGTTGCAGTAACAGTTCGGCGCCTACCTACTAAGTCCGCGCAACTGATTGGTCCATCGTCTTCCAGCAATAACGCCTGAGTTAAAATGCTCTTTTCCTTTAAGTCTGTGCTGTATTACTTACCTTATGAAATTATTATTGACCTTTTGTCCGTGCAACTAATTTTGACGGCACGGCTGGAGGGACATAGTAGTACTCAAATAATGAATATTCACTAACAACGTTGAACTACTTCGCGCTACACCCAAGAGATTTTTCCCGGCTGTCCACACGTTACTCCAGCATGATACAGTCACCACTCCGAAACAACCTGCTGCACAAATCAATGTACGTTGCTCGCTCCCTAGTTTGTCCCATAGTGCTCAGAGCCATTTTTTGAGCTCCCTCCCTACTTTTCTGCTACTGAATATTCTTGTCCGACTGATAGTTATATGAGCGAAAATTTGACAGAAATGCCGCAAGTCACTTGGAAGATTGACAATACGTAGGAAGTGAAACGCTCTTTTGTAATCCTTGTACGGAAAAAAACGCTGAGTCACATGTGCAGTAATCCCTTCTGTAGCTCTACAGTTCATCGTGGACCTTGGTGTCTCAACAATTCTCCGTCAGTTATCAAGATAAAACTCTCGAACTTTCCACCTCCAGCAGTCCCTTTTCCACAGGTCTTCGACTACTTCATCTATCCATCTGATTTCCTTGAAACCCCATGCTCTTTCACCAACATGATGAGCATCCAATATGTTCACCTTGCCATGTGCAAGTAAGGCTGACTTTATGCCTCTAGTACTTTGTATGTCGATCTTTACTATACAACGTACAGCTCATGATTGTATCTGCTCCTACATCTTCCCCCTTCACAAGATTGACCAAGTCACTTGAACATACCTTTTATTCAACGGCATCTAACATTCCAATATATTTTGATGTAAAATTTCCTGTGTGTTATAAACGGTTCATTTCGTTCTATGAGATGAAAGCCTTGGGGATAATGGTATTTTACTGTAAAATAGGCTCTGTCCATCGCTGTTAATCTGTTTTACTTTCATAACAGGTAGCATTTGAGTGGTGACTATCGAGTCCAGATATTTAAGCTGCTAAACTCTCTCAAAAGTATAATTACCCAGTGTTATTAAGGGGGACAAGCTCTCCGTGAAAACTTGCTCCGCATCCAGACTCATTAACGAAGGAAATAAATCCCCGAATGGGTCTGCGATTATACACTGACGAAGAAAGAATTGCAATACCAAGAAGGAGTTGTGCTACATAAACAAAACTTGGTAGTTGTCTTTCTACATCCGAAAGATGGCGTCTATTGACATTTCACACCAATCGCATAAGAGTGGCACTATGAAGATGCAAATCAGGTTTTCCTTAAAAACAGTCTCTAACCGTGTAATATCAACAGCAGCGAAACATGGTATAACTGGAGTAGGATACGTTATTAATGGAACGTAAGACAGAGAAAGTATTGCTGTGAACAGTTCAGTAGTAGGATTGTTCTTATCATAATCGACAGGAAACCAACACCGACAACGAGAGTTGAGGTATACATACCGTTGACGCAGGCTCAAGATGAAAAGAGGGAGAAAGTATATGAGGATAATGAAACATTAATACACCACCTAAAGTTGAGTTCTGCAATAAATTTCAGCTAGTAACAGCGAATACTCTGTTCAACAATTACAAGAGGAGCAAGTGTACTTGGAAAAGGTCAGTTGATACGGGAAGATTTCAGCTAGATTACATCGTGGTCAGACAGAGATACCGAAATCAGATACAGGATTCTAAGGCGCACCAAAGAGCAGATATGGACTCAGGTCACAATATATGTAGTAGTGATGAAGAGTAGGCTGAAGTTTAAGAGATTAGTGAAGAAGAATCAATACGCAAAAAAGTGGACCACGGAAGTACTACGGAATGAAGACACACGCTTGAAGTTCTCTAAGGCTAAAAATATAGCAATAAGGAATAGTTTAGTACGCATTACATTTGAAGAGGAATTGAATCTCTAAAAGTGACAGTCACAGAAGTCAGAAAGAAATACATAGGTACAAAGAAGGTAACTTCAAAGAAACCATAGGTAAGAGAAGAAACACTTTCGTTGATCGATGACAAAAGGAAGTACAGAAATGTTCCGGGAAACTCAGGAATACAGAAATACAAGTCTCCGAGGAATGAAATAAATACGAAGTGCCGGGAAGCCAAGAAGAAATGGCTGCATGGAATGTAAAGAAATCTAAAAAGAAATAATTGTCGGTAGGACTGACTGAGAAGATAGTAAAGTCCAAATAACCTTATCCGAAATTAAAAAAGCAAGGATGGTAACATCAAGAGCGCATTGGAAATTCCACTGTTAAATGCAGAGGAGAGACCACGTAGGTGGAAAGAGTACATTAAGCCTCTATGAGTGGGAAGATTTGTCAGATATGATAAAAGAAGAAACAGGAGTCGACTTAGAAGAGATAGGGAATCTGGTATTAGAAGTAGAATTTAAGAGAGCTATAGAGAACTTAAGATCAAATAAGGCAGAAGGGACGGATATCATTCCAGCAGAATTTCTAAAATCATTAGGGGAAGTGGCAGCAAACCGACTGTTCACGTTAGTGTGTAGAACATATGAGTCTGGCGATATACCTTCTTACATTCGGAGAAATATCGTCCACAAAGTTCCATAGACTGCAAGAGCTGACAAGTGCGATAGTTCTCGCAAAATCAGCTTAACAACTCATGCATTCAAGTTCATGACAGTAACTAATATGCAGAAGAATGGAAATGAAAATTTAGGATGTGCCAGTTGACGATCAGTTTGACTTCGGGAAAGGCAAAGGCATCAGAGAGGTAATTCTCAAGTGGCGGTAGATAAAGGAAGCAAGGCTAAAGAAAAAGCAAGACATATTCGTAGGATTTGTCGACTTGGAAAAAGCGTTCAACAATGTGAAATGATGTTCGAATTTCTGGGAAGAATAAGGGTTAACTGTAAGGAGAGACAGGTACTATACAATATGTACAATAGCCGAGAGTTAATAACTAGCATGGACCAACAAGAACGAAGTGCTCGGATTGAAAAGGGTGTCTTTCACCCCTACTGTACATCGAAGAAACAATGATGGATATAAAAGAAAGGTTAGGGAGTGGAATTACAATTCAAGGTGAAAAGATATCAATGATACGATTCGCTGATGACATTGCTATTCTGAGTGGAAATGAAGAAGGTTTACATGATCTGCTGAATGAAATGAACAGTTAAGGAGTACACAATGTGAATTGGGAATGAATCGAAGAAAGACGAAGTAATGAGACGTAGCAGAAATAATAACAGCGAGAAACTTAACATCATGACTGATGGTCACGAATTAGATCCACTAAGAAGGCAGAAAAATAACCAATGACTGTCGGAGCAGGCAGAGGAAGCAGACTATCACTGGAAAAAAGTGCTTTCCTGGCCAGAAAAAGTCTACTGGTATTTAACGTAGGCGTTGATTTGAGGAAGACATTTCTGAGAATGTACGTTCAGAGCTCATCATTATATGTTAGTAAAACGTGGACTGTAGGAAAACTGGAACAGAAGAGAACTGAAGAATTTTAGACGTGGTGCAAGAGACCAATGTTGAAAATTAGGTTGACTGATAAGGTAAGGTATGAAGTGATGCTGCGCATATTCCGAAAGGAAAGGAATATATAGAAATCGGAGAGGAAAGGAATATGTGGAAAACACTGACAGGGAGAAGGGACAGAATGGTAGTATATCTGTTCAGACATCATGGTAAAACTTCCATGGTACTGGAGGGGGCTGTAGAGGGCAAAAACTGTAGAGTAAGGCAGAGATTGGAATACATCCAGCAAATAATTGAGCATATAGGTTGCAAGTGCTGTTCTGATATGAAAAAGTTGGCACTGGTGAGGAATTCGTGGCGGGCCGCATCAAACCAGTCAAAGGACTGATAACTCAAAAAAAAAAAAGTCGTTGTGAGCTTTAGTTACCTTTGAGATTGGACATGGTAAGTTGATGTTGGTCAAGGATGCTTCTAAGGCGACAAACTACATAACATACTAACATATAATGACCCACTGAATTTCAAATAGGTCGTGTAATAGGGCTACGAGAAGCTGGCTGTTTCTTCTACGATATTGCAGGAAGACTTGGCAGGAATGTAGCCACTGAACATGAATGCTGGCAATGGTGGCCCCGAGAACATACGGTCACCTGAAGGCTGGGCTCTGGATGGCCACATGGCACTAGTGAGAGGGAAGACCATCGTGTTCGCGGTGTGGCTCTGAGGCATCTTATTGCATCTGCAGCAGCAATTCAAGCAGCGGTTGTCACCACAGTGAAACAACGGTTACAAGTCGGTTACTTCAAAAACAGCTCCGAACCAGACGAACTGTACCGTGTTTCCACTGATCCCAAACCACCACCATTTGTGTCTTGAGTGGTATTAAGCGAGACCTCATTGAAGGGCAGGGTGAAGGTCGTGTCACCTGATGAAAGGTGGTTCTGCCCCGGTGCGAGTGACAGTCGTGCGTTGGTTAGAAGGAGGTCATTGAGGACCTGCCGCTAACCTGTCTGCATGCCAAACACACTGAATTTACACTGGGAGCTATGGATGGTATGATATTTCGTATGACAGCAGGAGCGCTCTGGTCATTGTGTTCACATGTTTCCTTGGCCAGCTCGAGCACCAGATCTTTTTTATATTGATGGAGGCCTCCATCAAATATGAATATGACTGTGTAGTAATAGGTAACATGTTAAGTCCTTACGAACAAAAGGGAATAAGTAAAGTAATACCTTTTCACAAAATAGAAAGCTTCAGACAATAAGCAGGAATAGAAAAGTTCATAAAGAAGTTTAAAATGTGTTCTTCAGACTTGTGCAACTTCACTCCTCCATAACTAATATACACTCCTGGAAATTGAAATAAGAACACCGTGAATTCATTGTCCCAGGAAGGGGAAACTTTATTGACACATTCCTGGGGTCAGATACATCACATGATCACACTGACAGAACCACAGGCACATAGACACAGGCAACAGAGCATGCACAATGTCGGCACTAGTACAGTGTAGATCCACCTTTCGCAGCAATGCAGGCTGCTATTCTCCCATGGAGACGATAGTAGAGATGCTGGATGTAGTCCTGTGGAACGGCTTGCCATGCCATTTCCACCTGGCGCCTCAGCTGGACCAGCGTTTGCGCTGGACGTGCAGACCGCGTGAGATGACGCTTCATCCAGTCCCAAACATGCTCAATGGGGGACAGATCCGGAGATCTTGCTGGCCAGGGTAGTTGACTTACACCTTCTAGAGCACGTTGGGTGGCACGGGATACATGCGGACGTGCATTGTTCTGTTGGAACAGCAAGTTCCCTTGCCGGTCTAGGAATGGTAGAACGATGGGTTCGATGACGGTTTGGATGTACCGTGCACTATTCAGTGTCCCCTCGACGATCACCAGTGGTGTACGGCCAGTGTAGGAGATCGCTCCCCACACCATGGTGCCGGGTGTTGGCCCTGTGTGCCTCGGTCGTATGCAGACCTGATTGTGGCGCTCACCTGCACGGCGCCAAACACGCATACGACCATCATTGGCACCAAGGCAGAAGCGACTCTCATCGCTGAAGACGACACGTCTCCATTCGTCCCTCCATTCACGCCTGTCGCGACACCACTGGATGTTGATGATGATGATGTTTGGTTTGTGGGGCGCTCAACAGCGTGGTTATCAGCGCCCGTACAATTACCCAATTTTTGCTCAGTCCAATTGCTCCACTTTCCAGGATGATAATGAAATGATGAGGACAACACAAACACCCAGTCATCTCGAGGCAGGTGAAAATCCCTGACCCCGCCGGGAATCGAACCCGGGACCCCGTGCTCGGGAAGCGAGAACGCTACCGCGAGACCACGAGCGGCGGACGACACCACTGGAGGCGGGCTGCACGATGTTGGGGCGTGAGCGGAAGACGGCCTAACGGTGTGCGGGACCGTAGCCCAGCTTCATGGAGACGATTGCGAATGGTCCTCGCCGATACCCCAGGAGCAACAGTGTCCCTAATTTGCTGGGAAGTGGCGGTGCGGTCCCCTACGGCACTGCGTAGGATCCTACGGTCTTGGCGTGCGTCCTTGCGTCGCTGCGGTCCGGTCCCAGGTCGACGGGCACGTGCACCTTCCGCCGACCACTGGCGACAACATCGATGTACTGTGGAGACCTCACGCCCCACGTGTTGAGCAATTCGGTGGTACGTCCACCCGGCCTCCTGCATGCCCACTATACGCCCTCGCTCAAAGTCCGTCAACTGCACATACGGTTCACGTCCACGCTGTCGCGGCACGCTACCAGTGTTAAAGACTGCGATGGAGCTCCGTATGCCACGGCAAACTGGCTGACACTGACGGCGGCGGTGCACAAATGCTGCGCAGCTAGCGCCATTCGACGGCCAACACCGCGGTTCCTGGTGTGTCCGCTGTGCCGTGCGTGTGATCATTGCTTGTACAGCCCTCTCGCAGTGTCCGGAGCAAGTATGGGGGGTCTGACACACCGGTGTCAATGTGTTCTTTTTTCCATTTCCAGGAGTGTATATGCATAATCTTATTGTGTTTTCCAGTCATCATTTCAATCAAGTGGCGTCGGGCGACGACGCGTCGTTGTTATTCTTCGGATGTCAAAGCTTGCGAGACAAATTTTTTGGTTGACTGTTTCTTCTTCCAAGTATTCTCGAGAATGTCTCGAACACTCGATTTACAGACGTTCAGTTCTTTGCTTCATGTGATTTGTGACACAAGATTTTGACACACTGTGGATGCTCGTTCCCTGTTTGACACTGATTGTTGACAACTGACTAGCCTAATGTACGGGAGGTATATGATTTTCAATGGAATCTTATACCATTTTTCCTGCAAAAATAGTGGCACGTTCAGGTTACAATGGAGAAGGTGGACAGCGATTACGCACACTTCTCTCGAAAGTAAACCACAAAAGCTCATTAATACTGAGATCTGGTGACTGCGGTGGCAGAGAGGTCAGACAATTCATCCCTGTGCTCACAAAACCAGTCCGGGACAATGTGAGCAGTGTGTGCAGGGCCCTGTCGTCTAGGAATATAGCATCGCCTTTGAGGAACAAACATTGTACCATGACACAAACTTGACCAGAAAAAAAATTGTCACATAATCCTTGCAGAGTAAACGTGGAGTCCACGGAATGCTACGATATGGCTGCCCAAATCGTCAGAGCAACATGGCACGACTTCAGTTTTGGGCGATAACTCGAACATAGGATAGCCCCGTGGTCTTTGAGTAGCGTGTTTGATTAGTAATCTAAATATCCTCGATCCTGGGTTAGAAATGCGCCACTGCTTAAATTTTGATTAATAATCAGCACTGACAGCGGAAGACTTCCAGCATAAGAAGTCACCCCCATTCTACCAACGGCCTTGTCGAAGAGGGCAGAGGAGCGGACAGAGCTTCAGGGCACTCTCTTGTCCTAGGGTTGGGAAACTGCCTCTAAAGACGGGAGAATCAGCAATGATCAACGGCACGAGGATGCAGAAGGCAATGGAAACCACTGCATTAAAGACACGTAACGTGTAACCACAGGACAGGCAGTCTGTAACTGAAAACGAATGATCTCTCCATTGACAAAAGATTCCGGAATAGCCCCTCATTCGGATCTCTGGGAGGGGACTGCCAAGGGGGAGGTGACCACGAGAAAAAATCATGAATAAACAACGAAGGTATAACCTTCTACAAGCCGGGGCGTGGAATGTCAGAAACCTAAACGTGGTAGGGATGCCAGAAAATCTGAAAAGGGAAATGCAGAGGCTCCATATAGATATAGTAGGGGTCAGTGAAATGAAATGGAAAGAAGACAAGGATTTCTGGTCAGATGAGTGTGAGGTTAAAATGATATAACGCAAGTAGGATATGTTATGAATAGGAAGGAATGGCAGAGAGTGTGTTACTGGGAACAGTTCAGTGATAGGGTTGTTATTATCGGAATCGACAGCAAACCAACACCGACAAAGATAGTTCAGGTATACATGCTAACGTCACAAGCTGAACATGAGGAGTTAGAGAAAGTATATGGGGATATTGAAAGGGTAATACAGTATGTAAAGGGTGATTAAAATCTAATAGTCATGGGTAACTGGAATGCAGTTGCAGGGGAAGAAAAAGAGGGAACGCTTACAGAAGAATATGGGCTTCGGACAAGGAATGAATAGGACAAAGACTCAGTTTTTCAATAAATTTCAGCTAGCAGTAGCGTAGGCTCTGTTCAAGAATCACAAGAGGAGAAGGTATACTTGGAAAGGGCAGGTGATACGGGAAGATTTTAGCTAGATTACTTCGTAGTCAGACAGAGATTCCGAAATCAGAAACTGGATTGTAAAACGTACCCAGGAGCAGATATAGACTCAGACACAATACAGTAGTGATGAGGAGTAGGCTGAAGTTTAAGGTATTTGTCAGGAAGAACCAGTATGCAAGGGAGTGGGATACAGAGGTACTAAGGAATGACGAGATAAGCTTGAAGTTCTTACAGTAATAATGGAATAGGTCAGTAGGCAATACAGTTGAAGAGGAATGGACGTCTCTAAAAGGCAATCACAGAATTCGAAAGGAAAACATACGTACAAAGAATGTAATTACGAAGAAAGGATGTGTAACAGAACACATACTTAAATTACTCGATGAAAGGAGGAAGTGCAAAAATGTTCAGCGAATCTAAGGAATACAGAAATACGAGTCACTGAGGAATGAAAAGAATAGGAGGTCTAGACGAAATGGATGCACGAAAAATGTGAAAAAATCCAAAAAGAAATTATTGTTGGAAGGACAGACTAAGCATATAGCAAAGTCAAAAGAACCTTTGGTGACATTAAAGGCAAGGGTCCTAACATTAGTAGTGCAACGGGATTTCCACTGCTAAATGCAGAGGATAGGTCGAAAAAGTACACTCAAGGCCTCTACGAGAGGGAAAATTTGTCTGATCTGATAGAAGAAGGAACAGGAGGCGACTTAGAAGAGATAGGGGACCCAGTATTAGAATCAGAATTTAAAAGAGATTTGGAGGATTTAAGATAAATCAAGGCACAAGGGATACATAACATACCATCAGAATTTCTGAAATCATTGGGAGAGTGGCCACAAAACGACTATTCACGTAGGTGTGTAGAATTTATGAGTCTGGCGGATCACCATGTGGCTTTCGGAAGAATATCATCCACACAATTCCGAAGAGAAGTGCGAGGATTATAATACAATCAGTATAACAGGTCATGCATGCACGCTGTTGACAATAATACCATACAGAAGAATGGAAATGAAAATTGAGGATATGCTAGATGACGATCAGTTCGGCTTTAGAAAAGGTAAAGGCACCACAGACGAGTGGTACAGTATTGTATGGTAGTGAAACATAGACTGTGGGAAACCGAACCTTTTGAGAATCGAAGCATTTGATGTGTGGTACTACAGCAGAATGTTGAAAATTAGGTGGACTGATAAGGTAAGGAATGAGGAGGTTCTGGGTAGATTTGGAGAGGAAAGGAATATGTGGAAGACACAGATAAGAACAAGGGACAGGGGTACTGGGAGAAAGAGAGTGTCACTCTACACCCCATTGTTGCCAAATTTATTCAAGATGGCGGAGCCAAGATGGCGGAAATAGATATGGCAACATTGCAATGATGACAAATTTTTGTGGTAAAATAGGTCACTGGAGCTACCTCCACTAACCTAAGTCATCCAACTGCCACCCCCTCTTAGAATTTGGTGGGAAAAGGACTCAGCCTGAGCTGGATAGGATTTTGCAGGCAGTCTTTATTTAAAAAATTAGAGGCAGTACCTCCATCCAGTGTGTTCATCACGTGGTCCGGAGTCCAACTGACATAGTACGCAGCACCGCCAACAGAGGGCGCAGTCATCCCTCCCATGATGTAATCCAAGATGGCGGTCTGTGGGGGAAAGTGGCGAGAAAAGGGCTCAGCTTGCGCTGGGCTGTTGTAGAGACGAAGGTGTGCACTTCATTTATTTTGGAACAGTTTATTTAGGGACGGATTTCACGTAGTACATTTACTACACTGATACAAAGCACTCTCTATGATGTGCTTGGGGTCACAATACACAGTTTAAAGACCTGCAAACTACTTGTAAACTGCCGAAATAGTGCAATACAATTGTGTACAGATATGCAATCAACTCATAAATTACCGAGGTAATGCAGTACCCCTCATACAATCCTGCAAACTACTAGCAAATCACCGAAATAAACGGTACACTGATGCACAGACACGGAAAGAACTCGTAAATTAACGAAATAACGCAGTACACATCATACAGGCTTGCAACTACTCGTAAACTGTCAAAATAACGCACTGCAGAGGCTACAGAACGAAAAGAACTCGTAAATTGTCAAAAAATAATCCATGTGTACAGCTATGCAAACATGCTCACAACCCCTAAACAGCCGAAACTAATGTATTGCACAAACACTCATTGCACGTAAAAAACGCATTCGAACTGTCGTCGATTGCAACTATCAGGGGCCCCATCGCACGCACGGCCACACGCTGCAACGAGCCGGTCGCAAGCCAGTACCAGAGCGCGAGCTATGGCTCTCAAGCCGCTGCCGCCTGCTGCAAGCAAATGAAAGTCGCATCTATTATCAGGTGTTCAGTTAGAGTTCTTCGAGTGTTATATTCACGTCACATGGCTATGTAAATAGAAGCCTAGTGATCATGTATTTACCATTGCTGACGTGAAACTTCTCTGCCTAGGGCTACTGACGTCACAGCTCTCTCTGTTTCAATTTTTTCCAGAATAGTACAGGGGGCATTGTTCCTAGCATTCCTACTGAGACACGTGAGACGTCTCCAGCTACGTATGTGCTTCCCCAGGCATATTGCCGGTCCAGCGCAGGCCTAATTGCCAAATGAGAGATGTCTGCGTAGCGACTCACCCGCACAGGCACAGTTAAATGTTCTCAGTGTTATACTGATGTCTCATGTCAATGTAAATAACAGCCAAGCCCCACCCTGGAGGCGCTATAGAAATTTTCTGCAATGCTTTCAGTAACGGGTAACGAAAGTAGTCGAGAATAATGCATTCTTTCTGATGCTCCTAGTGGCAGAGCCCATCCATCAAATATCGTAACCTCACAGAAAACGTAAAGCATCCAGAAATAGTTAACGGTCGCTCTTGTAGGAGCTTTCGTGATGTCTCAGCTTATCTGCATGGGAATTCTAACCCTAACAGGAGCTGTTTACGAAATTAGCCCAGAATAACGCCGAATGCATTCCTTCTGATGGTCCTAACGTGGCATCCCCCGTAGATTACCTGTTACCCTTACTAGAAATCGTTAAGTCCTGCTTTCAACATATGTCTCCGAAACGCAAGCGTTCTCAACACCATGTAGAGGCACATACGTCTCAGCACAAAGAATGTCTTGTGAATTAATGGAGCATTTTTACTGGCCCTTACTGAATTTACCCACCAAATTACTAATGCTGCTGGTGTGGAAGCACTGTTCGCGTTTTTCTTTTTGCAGACGAGAATTTTAGTGACAAAACTATTTCGTACAGATCGCCATATTGCACTAACAGTTAAACCCTGCAACCCTACAGATCGTGAAATACATGCCACGTACTCACCTCGCCACAATGCAGCACCGATGGAAGAAATTGTCACTGTAAACAGGGCCCATGACTGCAGCCGCAGAAGCACGTGTCAGCCAGACAGGCCAGCTGGCCATGGACGACCCCTTACCCAAGGGGGATCTGAGTTGTAGGAGTTCAAACATTGTCAATACTCACAGCACAAACACTAGTTGTGTTGAATCTACTCAAATTTCTGCAGAGTATACATGCGTCACATGTGTTCCTGGAGGAAACTCAGTGCAAACTGCTACCTCAATAGACATACAGTTTCCCTGGTTCCCTTTGTTTCCATGTCGACATTTTCTCTGATTCCTCTTGCTGTCACATACTTCTTCCCATGTACAAGAATCGTTCTGCTCCAACCAAAAGACACGCAAGTACTTACTCAATTTCTCTGAATTTCGGTGTATATTCCCTCAATTTATACATATTTTCCACAATTCTATAGATTTTTCTTATGCAGTTCTACCCATGCGATCATGATATAGTCTCTCTGTGTTCTAAAATTGCTTGTAAATGTAGTACAGCTGCCACCACTTAGCCCAAATGTACTGATCGGAAGGCATGGTATAGCACTGTACTCGACTGTATCCAGTCGCCTTCACCCAGCATATTCCACATTTGCTGAGTGTCCGCTCTGTTTACTGTACGTCTGTTTATGTGCGTGTGTCGTGGATAGCTCCCAGGGCCTGCAGGAGCCCCAAGTTAGCATTCGAGTGTGGATCCACCTTGCATTGTATCCGGAGCAATGTTGGGACCCAGATCCACAATGTGCCATATCTGGGATAGGGTTTGAAGGTGTATCTGCCACGCACAATGTCTGGAGCGATGTTGGGATACAGATCCACAATTTACCACATCTGAGTTAGTGTTCAAGTGTGGATCTGCAGTGCACTATATATCCAGACTGATGTTCAAAGATGGATCCACCACCTGTCACATCTGGGATAGGGTTCACTGGTGGACCAACCATACGTTACAACTGAAGCTATATTCGAAGTTGTGTCCACCAGTGAGCTGCAAATGGGCCCTTAGGGATGAGGATCTGTAGTACCTGTTTGTAGTTCGGAGAAGCACCACAATGCAGTAGCAAAATCCACATCCTTCCCCCAGTTCCAATACTGTCTTTTATAGTACCTCGTGTTGCAGGAGCAGGCTTAGGTTAAGGCTGACATTACACATCATTCATAGTTGGTAGAGCTATACAACATGTTCCTGTTTCCATCGAATGGTGAAAATACAGTCCTGTCACAGTAACTCAGCTTAGCCTGTTTCTACACATGTTGCAGAAAGTGGTTGATATAACTTTCTTTGACTTCTACTCAGTTCCGACTTACGTTGGAAGGATCGCATGCGCAAAGCTGCAGGGATGGTAGAGCAGAGTCTGACGGGCAGTTTCAAGATGCACAGGGACTACCTAAAACAACACTGGAATTTTACTGTAGCAGATAGGTTCGAGAAAGGTGACTCGTTTCGAGATATGAGAGGCCAGAAATATGATTCGCTAGTGGCTGTAATCATTTAAGGACTTCTCCGTCAGTTACAACACAGGTATGTGGTTGAATGGAATGAGTTGGTTCCATACCATAGACATCATTTCTACTGATAGCGTGGCACTAGAGATCTGAAAAAATGGTTCAAATGGCTCTGAGCACTATGGGACTTAACATCTGAGGTCATCAATCCCTAGAACTGAGAACTACTTAAACCTAACTAGCCTAAGGACATCACACACATCCATGCCCTAGGCAAGATTCGAACCTGCGACCGTAGCGGTCGCGCGGTTCCAAACTGAAGCGCCTAGAACCGCTCAGCCACACCGGCCGGCACATCTGAAAAGCTAGTGTACATTTCTTACGACCTCAATCAGCAAACCATCTACTACTGTTTGTGATCCTTCTCAATCAACCATCACCTATAACTCAGTGAATATATCGCAGAACCTCTGACATGGTATCGAGACAGAATGCTTTACAAATACTGGAGAAATATCTAGCTGCAGCATGAGGGAGTACCAAATACCGGTTTCATACCATGCTCCTTAGCCAAATCACTTTCAAAATTCGGTGATTTTATTACGAGGGTGCACTGTCGGCGACTTGTAACCGCACTGCTGGAATGATAATACACACTCCTAGCGTCACTGTCTATATTCAGTGTCGTGGTATTTGTCTGGAAAACGACGTCATTCAGAGGTAGTGCCATACGTCGATTTATAAAGACAGTATAGCATTTAACATGAATACTTGTGTCCACCTGTAGAACCAAATTTACCTTTGACAGTAACATAGAGTAATTGTTGCGATCATCTTTTTTAGTATCTGACGGTTTGAAAGACGATTACGCCTCTCTTTCTAAGAGACAGTGGTAGCACTTCCAAGAAAAACATATGAGACATGTTCACCCATCGCTGATTTTCTCTCAGTACTATTTCGTATAGTCAGCATTCTGTTATTGGCGAAGTATTATACTTAGCAGTAGGGAATGCATGATAGGTTCGCCTTGAGCATCAGGCTTATAAACTTTTGTGTGTGTGTTCCGACATGCGCAAAGGGAATGACGATGTCCAGTCATGAGGAAGGTATGGATTTGACGTGGAATAATGGGATAGCAAAGGAAAAAGCACGTCAAGTCATAAGAAGGGTACAGATACCTCTATTTTCAGGGCTGCAGCCATCGGCAGGGTGTATTTCTGATACGTTTGTGCTGGACCATTATTCCCCCCAACGTAAATTGTCCGGTTTGACTGCATCCGCGCATTTCACGCCTTTATTTCGTTGAGGGAACATCGATTGTGGTGTGTGTATCTAGTAGGTGAAAGACGGGTGGAAGATAGATTTGCTGGTTCTGTAGACATGAGAAACAGCTTAGTGTACGTTGTAAATTATAGGGATGATTTCGAGTCTGTTACATCACTGACATCGGTATTCGCGAGTGGAAATATCAGCTTCCTCTATTTTTTTCGAGTTTTTGCAGGTCTTTGCAGGTGGAGTCAGTTTCTAGTTACTCAGTGGCTTACAACACGCTCCTTCTCGCTAATTTTCTGGTTTCTAGAGAAATAATTACCAGTCTATATCTTCAGAATTGTGTTGCGTGAGCGATACTGCTAAGCAAGCGATATTGCTATGTGCTGGATATCGAGAAGTATCACGTAAATGGTATAATATTCTGGCATATAATATGAAAATACACGTGTTCTTATACTCCCAGAGACTGGAGATGTGTGTAGACAGCAAGCAAGAAAACAAGTTGGGGCCAGAAACAGTGACACCTTTGTGCCAGGGGGAGCAGCCTTTGTACAACAGTCTTCACAGTATATGTGAGAGTATCTGGTGGTTGCTACTGTGTGTTCTATCATGTGGGAGGTATAGATTCACCACATCAATAGCCATAAGGGGAATGGAAAAAAAAATTTTTAGTGGAAAATTATGTGCGCTATAGATATTGAGATTCATTCCAGAACCACAGTCGTAAAGAGGAGACTTATCCGGTAAATTGCTTGGTGTCAGCCTGCACCAGCAATCCTAATATTTAATTGTAATTATACTGATAAATATGTGTCTGTTACCCAATATTTTTGTGAGACTGGAGATAGCTCAAGAAAGTGTAGCAGCAAGCAAGAATGCCGTCCTTTGTACACCAGTTCAGAGAGTCTGAGAAAGCTTTCGACTTATGATGATTTGGCTCGCGACTCCCCTTGGATGGGTAAATAGTGAACTAATACTCAGTTTGCTCTGAGTTGCCTTCGTGACCGCATGTGTCACTTGTATACTCCACTGATATTTGAGAAAATTCGCTACCATGTGTATTTGTGCTGGGAATATTGACAGATTCGAACTCCTACTACTCAGATCCTCCTGAGATAAGGGGTCTCCCTAGCTGACACGTACTTCCTCGGCTGTGGTCATGGACCATATTTACAGTGGCAATTTCCTGTACTGGCACTGCATAGTACGTGGGTTGTATTTGACGATCTATAGGCCACTTTACGGGGTTTAACTGTTAGTGAAATATGACGATATGTACAAAATAGTTTAGCAGTTGGCAGTCTCGTCTGTAGAAAGAAAAAGGTGGACAGTGCTTCCACACTGGCAGCATCAGTAATTTGGCGGGTAAATTCAGTAAGAGCCAGTCAAAATGCTCCATTCATTCATAAGACATCCTCTGTGCTGGGACATAGGTGCCTTTACAGACTGGTGAAATTGTTTGCATTTTGGAGACGTTTTGAAAGTAGGACTTAACGATTTCTAGGAAGGGTAACACATGATGGAGGGGCAGGGGGTGGGGTGCCACGTCAGGACCATCAGGAGGATGCATTTGGCGTTATTCTGGGCTATTTTCGTAAACAGCTCCTGCTAGGGCAGGAATTTCCATGCAGATAAAGTGAGACATCATGGAAGCTCCTACGAAAGCGACTGTCAAGTATTTCGGGGGCACTTTACGATTTCCATGATGGGCTGATATGTGATGAACGGACTGTGCCATTACCAGCATCAGGAAGAATGCATTCGGTGCTATTCTCGACTATTTTCATTAACAGTTCCTGAAAGCCTTGCAGAAGATTTCTATAGTGCACCCAGAGGGGGGTCTTGGTTGTTATTCACAAGACATGAGACATCAGTATAACATAGACAGCATTTAAATGTGCCTATGGGTGTAAATCCCTACGCTGACATCTCTTGCTCAGCAATTAGGATGTGCTGGACCGGCAAGTACGCATGGTAGCTTGGTAAGCGCATACGTCGCCAGAGGCATCTCACTAGTCCCATTAGGAATGCTAGGAATGATGCACTCTGTGCTATTCTGGCAAGCATTGGTACAGATTTCTATAGCGCGACTTGTGATGTCAGGCTCCATAGGTAGGGAGGTCGCATGCCAACAACAGTAAACTGGCGACATGTGATGTCTATATAACACTTGAAGAACTCTAACTGTATGCCCAAAACTAGATGCAACTTTCTCCTGCTTGCTGTAGGTATCAGCAGCGTGAGAGCTCCGACGCTAGCTTTTGTCCAGTGGTGGCTCGCAGTGCCATCTGCATGTGCGCGTGTTGGAACCTCTACTAGTTGCAGTTGACAGTCATTCGAAACCATTGTTTACCTGCAATGAGTGTCTGTGCGCTGCATTACTTTCGGCTATTTAAGCATTGTGAATGTGTTTGTGTAGCATTACACATACATTATTTTTTCAGAATTTATGAGTTGTTTTCATTCTGCAGGCTGTGCAATGCTTTATTTCGACAGTTTACGAGTAGTTTACAGGTCTGTATGCTATGTACTGCATTACTTCTGTAATTTACGAGTTGTTTGCAGGTCTGAATAATGTATATTGCGTTGTTTCGGTAATTTACGAATTGTTTGAATGTTTGTACATCAGTGTACTACATTATTTTGGCAGTTTACCAGTAGTTTGCAGGTCTTTAAATTGTGTATTGTGATCTCAAGCATGTCCGAGTGAGTGCTTTGTGTCAGTATAATAAATAACCTATGTGTAATCTGTCCCTAAATAAATTGTACCAAAATAAATAAAGTACACTCCTTCCTCTCTCCAGCAGGCCAGTGCAGGCTGAGTTCTTTCCCCGCCATCCCCCCCCCCCAGACCGCCATCTTGGAGTGCATCACAGGAGGGATGACAGTGTCCTCAGGTGGCGGTACTGTGTACTGGGTCTGTTGGACTCTGGACATCGTGGTGAACACACTGGATGGAGG
Source organism: Schistocerca cancellata (assembly GCF_023864275.1). NCBI lineage: Eukaryota > Metazoa > Arthropoda > Insecta > Orthoptera > Acrididae > Schistocerca > Schistocerca cancellata. Next base: position 465,801,346 of record NC_064631.1, on the reverse strand, counting down.
TACTGCCTGTAATTGTTTAAATAAAGACTGCCAGCAAAATAAATACTTACATCCATCCTATCCAGCACAGGCTGAGTCCTTTTCCCACTAATTTCTAGGAAGAGGTGGCAGTCAGATGAATTACGTTAGTTGAGACAGCCCAAGCAACCTATTTTCCCCTCATTTCCTAAGGTTAGTGTAGGTAGCAATGGTGTGTTGCTTTGTTCTGCTAGAATGTTGAACTTTGGGTCATTTTTTGGTTGAGGGGTGGGGAGGGGAGAGAGGAAGGGTGTCAGGTTAGTGCAGGTAGCCCAATTCAACTTTGCCGTATCTATCGCTGCCATCTTGGGTCCGCCATCTTGAATAATTTGGCCACAATGGAGAGTGGGATGACTATTGACAGGATGATAGGAGATATGTTAAGGCATGAGGGAATGACTTCCTTCTTACTAGAGGGCAAAAGCTGTGGAGGAAGACAGGTTGGAATACATCCAGCAAATAATTGTGGATGTAGGTTGCAAGTGCTACTCTGAGATGAATAGGTTGACACAGAAATTCAATGCAGGCCACTTCCATCCAACCAGTCAGAAAGACGCCCCCCCCCCCCCCCGCCCCCACACACACACACACAAAAAAGCTCGAAGATGGAACTCTATACGCTAGGTTTTGTGACATGGGTATCACGTGTCTCTGTTACCTGCATGTGTATTACTCATAAGCGTTTGTGGAATTCCAACTCGTTCTGTAATTCACAGCTTTTGGAGTTCTTTTCGTGTTGTTTCGGTGCTGACAGAGTTTGTGAGTGCGGCTTTCTGATCTGCAGTGACTTCAGCAGCTGTAGTTCTCTAGTTTTTCGTCACAATTCTCTTCAATGACCATTTGCCACGATCTCTCAACACAATTTTGCCACCGAATTCACTGGCGAAAAATTATATTATTCCATCCATTATGGTTTTAGAACAACGCAGCTGTTTACGTAAATTACACCGCTGGATATACTGCAAACAGCCATAAGTTTTCTTGAGATGATTTCAGTATACCATTACCATTTTAGGGAAATAAAACATTTTGTCAGAAAGAGAGGATCTATTTTTAGCTCTATTTAGAAATTTAGAAAACGGGAAAAGTATTAGAACCAGAGCAGTGAAATTTAACGTATAAACTCGTAATTCAGATCCCCAATAACATCATGCAAAACAGTGACTGAAACATTGTTACTTAAGTGACACACGTGGATTCAACGAAATTTAGATTTGTCCCTGAACTTTCTGTAAGCACTGTATTGATACATCTGACGAAATTCAACAGGAAATATTTCGTTGCATATCTGTCTCCAGTGTTTGAGTCTTTCAGTCGGAAGAAGAGATCGACAGTATTGTTTCAAACATTGTGACTGATTCCAGAGACAATACAGAAGTTGTATCCATATCGCTTAACGTGGGAGAGCCAGAGATGAGACGGAGATACAAGCTACATTATCTTGTTTCACATGGACATACAACTTCCGTGGAGATAAACAAACGATCCCAGTGGCTCAAGTTTACGTAAGAAGAAGAAAGTGAGTGTTGAGGACATGATGTATCTCCTGCTTCGAAAAACGACAGATTGAAAGGGAGAAAGCATCTGCAGAATTGAAAATAAAACAGCTAGAGGCGCCTACGGAGGGATATACAAATTTATTTCTATTGAATATGGTTATGGCTGAGAGATCGCCCCATCTCAATATTTTAGCTGAGCTAAAAAAGCATAAGGAATTTAGGAATTAAGTGACGGATGTAAAACTCAAAAATGAGAAGTGTCAAAACAGATATATTATTTGAGAATGGTAATCTTAAGAGCATGATATATTTACTTTTAAAATAAAATTAAAGTGTTGTTTAATTTTTACTACGTTTTGTAAATTTCTTAAAAGCAGCTTGCAATTGTAATAAATGTAGTTTATATTAAGTTCTCTCTCTCTTTTCGTTGCTGTAAATCTGTCAGTGGTGGAGAGTAAACAAAATCTTTTATTAAAGTGACTCAGTACTATCTTGAAATTATTATCTAAATGATATGCAAGAGTGTTACTAAATGGCTATTTTCCAAACTTTTCACTGTTTCACCTTAAAGGAGAAATGTAACAAAATGTAGCAGGAAGGGGTTCAATTCCCATCTGAAAAGACTCATTCTTAATAGTAAATTAGGTAATACTTATTGTTCCATGATGTGTTAAAAGGTTAAGAGCTGTTGAACTATTAGAACTCTCACAAAGGGAAAAAAATGTTTTGATAATTTTAATCAAAAATTTGTGTATTACAGGAGAATATAAGTGTCACTGCCACTTTTTCAGCTGAACTGACGGGTTTTCTTGAACAAGTTGCACTTTTTTTTCTGCAAGGTTCAAAATATGATCAAACAAACCTAAAATAAAGTCAGAATTTGGTGTCGCCTTTTACAAGGTGCCTGTTAATCAGAACGTTGTAACAACCTTCACGGTCATGCGTCGCAAAAATAATATTAATCTTCTTCTTGGGCAAGTTGAGGAACCACAATATTATTTCCGAGTCATTTTCTTCTTGCAGTAAAATATCTAAATAGTTGGAAGTCAGATTCAGTTCGGCCGCGCCTCTGTCCATCCCGTTGCTGCTGGTGTCGCAGGTGCGCCTGGGCTGCACCATGGGAAGGTCCTGCGTCTGCAGACGAAGTTGTGTCGCGTTGCCTTGTACCTGAGCGAGCAGGCAGCCCATTTCGCCGCACGGGTGCGCTCGGTGCATCAAGACGGTGTGGCGCTTTGGGCAACGCACATTTACCCCACATGTCCACGCAAGTCGATCTCAAAACACCGTAAGAAAGAAGAGCCTTTTCATGAGTGTGTCAAAAGCGTTACACCATTTGTATAATCAAGTGTATAGGGGACAATTTGTTACTATGTTACCATTTACTCCCACTTTTCAAGAAGACATACTTAATTATGTGACTGTAATAGTTCAACAAATATGTAAAGGTTTTTTTTTAAATTACCGCTACCAGTCACAAACTTTTTCAACTATTGTATTACTTATTTATTTAGCGACATGTTTCGAGGGAATACCTCATCTTCAGGCTAAATGGCATTACAAAAACAACTTTACAATAAGGTCATATTCATGTTACATAGTCTTCTCGTAAATACTATGGTCATCTTTGACGTCAGAAGAACAAAGATGACCACAGCATGTAGGAAATGAGTATGTAACATTAGTATGGCCTTATTGTAAAGTTGTTTTTGTAATGCCATTTAGCCTGAAGATGAGGTATTCCCTCGAAACATGTCGCTAAATAAATAAGTAATACAATAGTTGACAAAGTTTGTAACTGGTAGCGGTAATTAAAAAAAAACCTTTGAATAGTTCAACAAATACCTTCACAGTGCAAATTTAACCAATTACACTGATGATACTTCAATGGGTTAATGTTTAATAATGGTGGGAAATCTAAGTAGCGGTGTTTCTACACAAACACACACACACACGCACACACACACACACACACACACACACACACACACACACACACAAAGGACAGCACCAAGTAACTATTGCATCTGCATTTGCGTTGCTGCTAGCATCGCCACGAAGGGTAGGAAATAGATCAACTTTCCGCTCTATTTAAAAACAGAGAAAATGATCGAGGATGTCCACAATTGTTGGGGTCACACTGTAAGTAGTCTGTTTAGATTTTTATGTTGGTAACATCACCTAGCACTCTGTACGAAAGTAACTGGCTATGCTGTGTGCAGTCTGTGGCTGGTTGGCATTGTTGGACCATTCGCCATTGTAGCGTTGGGCAGTTGGAGGTGAGCTGCCAGCAGTGGTGGATGTGGGGAGAGAAATTGCAGAACCTTGAGAGCGGACGATCTGGACGTGAATCCATCAGAAAGAATCAAAATCTTTCATTTGCTGACTATGCCTATCAGTAGTTAGTGCCTTCAGTAGTTAGAATCTTTTATTTAGCTGGGAGTATTGGCGCTCGCTGTATTGCAGTAGTTCGAGTAATGAAGATTTTTGTGAGGTAAGTGATTCATGAAAGGTATAGGTTATTGTTAGTCAGGCCATTCTTTTGCAGGGATCTTTGAAAGTCAGATTGCGTTGCGCTAAAAATATTGTGTGTCAGTTTAGTGTTGATCAGAATAGGTAAAGAGCGAAATGTCTGAGTACGTTCAGTTCTGCTCAGCTGTTTGAAAACCAAATAATGTAAGAGGTTTATCAGCACAATCATTAATAAATTTTTCTAAGGGGACGTTTCAACACCATCTTGGTTAGGTGACAACTTCCGCACACATGCCTGCCATACATCCCCCACATCTTATAACCCCAGCCTGTAACCCTTGCTGCTGCCACTGCACACATCGCACTGCCCCTACGGTTTCTTCCCTTGTAAGGGACTCAGCCAACATCCAGCGCCTTCCTGATGATGATTTGTGTAGCACGGTGGAGGGGAGAGGGGGGAGGATAGGACGGGGTTGGCGTCCACCAGACACGTGAGCAAACTAAGTGGTCAAGGCAGTGGCGGCCTCGACAGAGGGAGTGTCCACTGTACGGTCTGCCGTTGGTGATGCGGTGGTTGTTGCATGAAGCAACCATGTCTCTTTTATTTTTTTAAAGGGGGTCGGGGGTCATCGCGAGTCTAATAATCCAAGAGAACCGTATAACAAAACTGTGCTTAATAGTGAAACTTAAACGATCTGAAATACCGATCAAAAGTATCTGAATATCTTATTTGTCATCAGTACGAGATCCACCAACTAGCTGACTTGCATCCCATAATTAAAAAGAAAAATCAGTTGCTGTAATTAACGGCAGCACATACCTGCGTTATCACCAAACCATCAAAATCAACTGACCACAGTGCCTACTGTTTTAAGAAAAGGAGTTTAACATCCACCATGCGCTGGAGCCATCTTGTCATCTACGTAGTATACTTCTGACATGCACTTTCGCACTGGATTCGTGTTACACAACGAAATCCCGGCTGGCTTTTTGCCCGGACGTCAACGTGTGCTTCTTAGTGTCCTTCAGGTTGGTAAATGTATGTGCTCAAACGTCCTTTTCGGAGACTCGAGACACCCTCGCAAATATGTCAGCTTCGACTTTGATCTCCGAAGTTGACGTCACCGGCAGAGACCTCAGCGACCCAGATTACGACCGCGAAGTGCTGGCGGCCGCCTAAGCGGACAGCTAGCTACCGTTGGCCGACGGGGGGCGTAAGTCGAGCGTGCAAAAGCCCGACCTCTCCCGGGACGCTGCTTACTTATTCCTTTTCCCGTCGCCCTTCGCGTGTTGAGAGAGCAGTCGTGGCGCACTTTTTTTCTTTTCCTTTCTCCTCCCTTTTTTCTCTACCGCCCTCTGCCCCCTCTCCCTCTTCCAGCCTCACTGTCACGCTCGCGTCTCTCGCTGCTCACAAGCCACAAAAGAAAAGAGCTTCGGGGTCCCCCGCTGCTGTAAAATACGGCCGGGTGACGAGATCGGTATCGAAGGAGGCGCTCGGCACTGCGGCTGCACGCGCCGCTGCACGCCGCGTAGTTTCAGCTAAGCGCTCGCCACCACTGTGCCTTTGAATGAGCGGTGCTGACCCCCTGCATCACCTCACCCTCGGCGGCAATAACTACCTCACCGGAGTCCACCAAAACTGCGAACCGGCCTTCATCTGTTCGTGCGCGGCAGTGCACATGCGCCCTACATTGGCGTTCGCTGCCGTCTGCAACAGGTGAACTATTGCGGCAGTTTGCGCGATCCGAATTGAGATGGCTACCGCCGGCCGTTAGCGAAATTGTCGGCCTCGTGAAAGGGAATGAGGTTCGCTCCCTCCCATTGCGCTCGATTGCTCAACAGTGGTTCTCGGTTGGCAGTATGACGTACTGGTGCGAAACGTACAAAACTCAGCGAGGATCTATAACTCAAGGAAGAAGACTGGTAAGAGAACTAAACTCATACATAGGGAACTGGTTCCCAAATACACTGACGAAAGTGCTTACACCATGAACGGCCACAATGAACGCAATGAAACTGATACTTTGCATAATACATTGATTAAAATATCGTGCTAACGTGACAATATTTCCACGCATCTAGAGTAGTTTTTAATGATGCCTTTTCTTCTCGAGACTCTGAGTTAACACAACATTTTAAGGGGAGTTAGAACGCCCTATCCCGAGAACGTTAAATTTAGTGACTTGACTTTTCTGTATTTCAGCAACCACTGTAGCTATTGACATGAAACTTTTACAGAACATTAAACTGTATGTTCTGAGTCTACTAAACTACAATAATTGCATTTTCGCCACAGCTTTCGGAAATACAATTTTTTAACTACACAGTTTAAATTTTGTGTACTTAGTGGCCAACTATGCTACATTCTCTGTTTTATCAATGCCAACCTTGTCCATCCGTTCAAGTTGTCTGATGCAGTTTGCTCCAGGATTAATTTCCATATGATATAGCACTTTCACACTATCAAAAATGGTTCAAATGCCTCTGAGCACTATGGGACGTAACATCTGAGATCATAGGTCCCCTAGAACTTTGAACTACTTAAACCTAACTAACCTAAGGACATCACACACATCCATGCCCGAGGCAGGATTCGAACCTGCGACCGTAGGAGTGGCGCGGTTCCGGACTGATGCGCCTAGAACCCCTCGGCCACCGCGGCCTCACCCTATCAGTGTTTATTGTCCATATAAGACTATTGAACGACTCACTGGGATTTTGAGTCTGACCATGCAGACACTTCTTCAGTAATTCAGGATTTGCCAGGTCTCTGTAAACAGATTTTATGATATCCATGACTGCTGATGGAAAGGAATGTTTATGACTGTATGAACTGTTTGAGCACTGGGCATTGCGGTAATTGCACCGTGGATGAGGCCCAGGAGGGTAAAGGTGGTATACTGGTTTTTCATCAGTTGGCAGTCTGTGGAAGAAGGTAGCCCCTGCTGCCTGCTTCATTTTCAACAAATCCTCAGTATTATTTCTAATGGCCACCCCATAATACTGCTGCAGTTCATCAATCATTTTATCTGTCAGCCTGCCTCTTGTGGTTTTACCATCAGAAAGTTTCTTGTCTCTCCAACTTTGTTTCAACTTCTTCAACCTGATGCCCATCCTCTTCTGGACATGACCAACATACCCTAGGTTTGTGATAATCTTCTCACCATAAGGCTGAGCGGCTACTACACTGTTATATGCTTTTGAGTCTCCATCACCTAAGAACTTAGTGTAATACACGCCCCTTCGTTCACAGATCGACTAAAAATTTCAGTAGCTGCAGAGGCCTCCATACCACCACCACCACTTGTTCCTTCATAATTTCTGTCATAGATATGCCCTTCTTCATTCCCTGATTTACACTTATAACAACTTTTGGTTAAAATCTGGAAATCTATTACCTTTTCAGTATCCACACTGGTCATCGTTTCAACTGAATTTTTAGAAATGTGCCGCGCTTCTGTCAAGTGCCATCAAAAGCTACTAATATGTCAGTCATACCACCATTTATTTCAGCAGCTTGGTTTCCAGCACCCTTCACTGCCTCACATACAACAGATTCCACAGCAGCTCCAATAAATCCTGCATAGTTGTCGATTTCACAAGGTGAGCGTGACATATTCATCATGGCACAGATGGTTTCTGCTGCAGTGTGTCCTTTGCCAATTGCTTTCAAGCCATAAAACCATCTAACAATTACTTCAAAATAATTATCTTTACACTGAAACGTCCCCTTAGAAAAATTAATGAATTACTGTGCTGATAAACCTCTTACATTATTTGATTTTCAAACAGCTGAGCAGAACTGAACGTACTCAGACATTTCGCTCTTTACCTATTCTGATCAACACTACACTGATACACAATATTTTTAGCGCAATGCAATCTGACTTTCAATAATCCCTACAAAAGAATGGCCCTGACTAACCTTTCACAAATCACTTACCTCACAAAAATCTTCGTTACGCGAACTACTGCAATACAGCGAGCGCCACTAGTGCCAGCTTAATATCGTTCAAAACTCAAAATATATATAGCAGTTCATGACATCTAGTCTTACAAATTTACTGTCTCTGATGGACACACGTCCAAATCATCCGCTCTCAAAACTCCGCCATTTCTCTCCCCACAACCACCACTGCTGGCGGCTCACCTCCAACTGCGCAACGCTACGCGCTGTTAACAGCCAACTGCCCAACACTACAATAGCCAACAACAATGCAAACCAGTCACAGACTGCACACAGCACAGCCAGTGATTTTCGTACAGAGCGCTACGTGGCGTTACCAATATAAAAACCTAAACAGCCTACTTACAACACTTATCAGAATTCCAAAATGATGCGTATATTTACAACTGGCACAATTAATGATACGTTTCCTGGCTAGTCTATTTGGTATCTCACTGTCTTCATGTAAACTAATTGGCCCTCCACATATTTTACAACACACATATTCACCTAACACCCTTGTTAGGATGTGTAAATCTATCGTAATAGAATCTAACCTTCCATTTACATCTCTTTCCTTTTGAGAAAAATGTGTATCACAAAGTTTTATTTTAATCTTCGAAGCACTAATGGGTGTTTCTCTAGATAGTGACGAGTTTGCCTGTAACTTCACACGTCACATGTTGAACACAGTGTTTCCCTTTATTCGAAAATGTGTTATCACGAAACCAACGTGTCTTAAAAACATTTCGTTTTGGTGTCATACTGTACTTTTTGACAGATTTAACAATATATTCGTCACTTTTCCTCAGAAAAACGTTAGCACTTGTCATACAACGCGTGTTTATTCTATGAAACGATAGGATACTGTTTGTACAGTGCTACCAATACATACACGTAATTAACCTTTATTACACAGCAATCTACAGCCTTATATATAAAAAAATTACCGATTTTATGAGATCTTGAAGTAATGCATGTAAATATTTTAATATTTTTAGCCAGTGTAGATTATATTTTAAAAAATAAAATAAAATAATTCCCAAGTGAGTTCATAAGTGATATATATATCACAAGAAAAACTGTGAAATATTAGCCAGATACTTTGACACGTTACTTAACTGTGATAAACCAAAACAGAGATTACAGTTTACAAAACCAGAACCCAACCGGGACTCCGAATCCCCAACATATGAAGAAATCGTGAAAATAATAAAATCCTTGAAAAATAATAGAGCACCAGGAGAAGATGGACTGATTGCAGAAATCTGGAAATTAGACCATGAAAACATTACACCCAAAATTCATAGTATAATCAAAAACATCTGGGAAACAGAAAAGATACCAAAAGAATGGAAGTCAGCCCTAATACACCCCCTCCATAAGAAAGGAGACAAAACAGATCCTAATAACTATAGAGGAATTTCGTTACTGCCAGTGGCGTACAAAATTCTATCAAAAGCTCTGTTAAATCGCCTAGAACCTCAGATAGATCCACAGATCGGAGAATACCAAGGAGGGTTCAGGAAGGGAAGATCATGCAGTGAGCAGATCTGGTGTCTGAGAACATTATTAACAACGAGAAAGTCCAGAAACACCACAGTAACATTTGTTGATTTCAAGAAGGCTTACGATTCCTTAGATAGAGAAACACTTTTTAATACACTAGAAGAAATTAAGGTAGACAATAAGACCAGAAAACTAATTCAGGAAACATTAACAAATACAAAGTCAAAAGTGAAGTTCATGGGCGAGATCTCAGAATCTTTCGAAATCAAGACAGGAGTGAGACAGGGAGATGGCCTGTCACCCATTTTATTTAACGCTGTTTTAGAGAAAATAATCAGGACGTCGGACAAAGGAGTCAATGGGGTAAAGATGGGGAGAGAGAAAAATAGAACCGTCAACATAAAATGTTTGGCCTTTGCCGACGATATAGCCCTCATTACAAATGACAGAAAAGAAGCCAGAGAAGCCCTAGAGATATTGCATGAAATCGCAGCCAGAACAGGACTACAAATATCATATGAAAAAACCCAGTACGTGCATACAAAATCTACAGACAGAAGCCCATCGATAACTAAGTACGGAAAGATAACACAAGTAGAAAGTTTCAAATACCTGGGAGAGATTATACAGAAAACAGGACTGAATTCAACAGTCAATGAAAAAAGGGTTACAAAACTACAAAAAGCATACAGACTTACATCGAACCATTACAAGAAAAGAAATATTTCTGTCAATGCCAAATTAAAACATTACAAAACAGTTGTCTTACCTGAGGCCTTGTATGCCTCAGAAACAACAGTAATCAGAGGAAGAACTAAAATCAAGGAAATGGAAAAGCAAGAGATGAAAATTCTGAGAAAGATCTATGGGCCAGTTCAGAGACAGGGCATCTGGATAAAGAGACCAATAAAGGAATTGTACAAACAGGCAGAGACAATTACAATATCAGAAAAAGAAGGGCAAAATTCTATGGGCACATTCATAGGATGAATGAAAATAGGCTGACCAAGAAGATCTTTAACATAGTGGTGTCGAATAAGATGAAAACTAACTTGGTAAAGGAAACCATGGAAGACCTCAAAAATCTGAACATCTCCACAGAAGAAATATCAAACAGAGGAAAATACAGAGAAAAAATCAACAAACAGAAATTCGAAGAAACGCCAAAAGAGAAGAAACCAGGAAAGAAATGGACAGAAGAGAGGAAGAAGAAACACAGTGATTTTATGAAAGGTTTTTGGGAAGAGAAAAGAAAGAGACAGAAAAAAGTGACATGAATTTGAAATGTACCAATTTACACTCCTGGAAATTGAAATAAGAACACCGTGAATTCATTGTCCCAGGAAGGGGAAACTTTATTGACACATTCCTGGGGTCAGATACATCACATGATCACACTGACAGAACCACAGGCACATAGACACAGGCAACAGAGCATGCACAATGTCGGCACTAGTACAGTGTATATCCACCTTTCGCAGCAATGCAGGCTGCTATTCTCCCATGGAGACGATCGTAGAGATGCTGGATGTAGTCCTGTGGAACGGCTTGCCATGCCATTTCCACCTGGCGCCTCAGTTGGACCAGCGTTCGTGCTGGACGTGCAGACCGCGTGAGACGACGCTTCATCCAGTCCCAAACATGCTCAATGGGGGACAGATCCGGAGATCTTGCTGGCCAGGGTAGTTGACTTACACCTTCTAGAGCACGTTGGGTGGCACGGAATACATGCGCACGTGCATTGTCCTGTTGGAACAGCAAGTTCCCTTGCCGGTCTAGGAATGGTAGAACGATGGGTTCGATGACGGTTTGGATGTACCGTGCACTATTCAGTGTCCCCTCGACGATCACCAGTGGTGTACGGCCAGTGTAGGAGATCGCTCCCCACACCATGATGCCGGGTGTTGGCCCTGTGTGCCTCGGTCGTATGCAGTCCTGATTGTGGCGCTCACCTGCACGGCGCCAAACACGCATACGACCATCATTGGCACCAAGGCAGAAGCGACTCTCATCGCTGAAGACGACACGTCTCCATTCGTCCCTCCATTCACGCCTGTCGCGACACCACTGGAGGCGGGCTGCACGATGTTGGGGCGTGAGCGGAAGACGGCCTAACGGTGTGCGGGACCGTAGCCCAGCTTCATGGAGACGGTTGCGAATGGTCTTCGCCGATACCCCAGGAGCAACAGTGTCCCTAATTTGCTGGGAAGTGGCGGTGCGGTCCCCTACGGCACTGCGAAGGATCCTACGGTCTTGGCGTGCATCCGTGCGTCGCTGCGGTCCGGTCCCAGGTCGACGGGCACGTGCACCTTCCGCCGACCACTGGCGACAACATCGATGTACTGTGGAGACCTCACGCCCCACGTGTTGAGCAATTCGGCGGTACGTTCACCCGGCCTCCCGCATGCCCACTATACGCCCTCGCTCAAAGTCCGTCAACTGCACATACGGTTCACGTCCACGCTGTCGCGGCATGCTACCAGTGTTAAAGACTGCGATGGAGCTCCGTATGCCACGGCAAACTGGCTGACACTGACGGCGGCGGTGCACAAATGCTGTGCAGCTAGCGCCATTCGACGGCCAACACCGCGGTTCCTGGTGTGTCCGCTGTGCCGTGCGTGTGATCATTGCTTGTACAGCCCTCTCGCAGTGTCCGGAGCAAGTATGGTGGGTCTGACACACCGGTGTCAATGTGTTCTTTTTTCCATTTCCGGGAGTGTATGTACCATATTGTCATTGTGAATATTGATTGTGTTTTACCGCTCTCCTTAATGGGGAATTAACGATAATTAGAATAATATCATTTTATTCGGAAAATGGCTGACTTATGAGATAAAAATCCGAAAATCTGAAAAAAATTCTATTTCTAACACCCCTTTAATTGGTAGTTCAAATTCATCTATATCCTGCTTAAATAGATTGCAAAAAAAAATCTCTATCTGATGGAAAGAATTAAGTATTTCTAGTTAGATACAAAAGACAGCATATAATTTTTAAGGGAAGATAAAAACTGAATGGTTTTAAGAAGCCTGACTAGGAAGCAGGGGTGTGGCAGGGTTGTGCTAACATATATAACACATGAAGATTAACTGAGCATTTATTTCTAACTTAAAAACACACGAGCACATTAAATGAAACACATCTGGTTGGAATGACGGTGGCTAAACTTCGATAATAGGGATAACACTGAGAAGAGATATGAGAGGGAACAAATAAGTAAAAATTGAAACAAGTATGTCGTACGTAAGACATAGTATTGTTGGAAGGATTCTGATTAACTGCGATGCATCTGTAAAGCAAATCACACAGAAGATGCCGCTGCTATCAATCCCACAGTACTGCTTCGGCGTTAGAACACTTTTCCACTATGCGTGATGGCAGGCAACGAACCACTTCAGAAACGCCTTCCTGGGGTCGTAGCAAGTCGGTATATCTCGCTTGAAAGAGTAACAGAGATGTTCATGTCTGTCCATCACAGGAGATATTGTTGGAAGCAACCTTCCTAGGAAGAATGGGTGAGAGATTAAGGTACAGAAAATTGATAGTAGTGGTAGCAAGTATCCTTCGTCGTACACGAAACATTGGCTTGGAGTAATTATGTAGAGATACCCCAGTGGAGGAACTTATTATCGGTTTTTCCTTTTAAGATAAGCCAAACCTCGATCAGGTATAGTCTTGAAAAGCATTGGTATGAAGAAATCACATACAACCTGCGTGAAAGAGTTGGACTTCGTTTTATAAGGACAATTAAGCAAAAAAGTTGTTCCGTTTGCTAACGAAAGGGGGAAGATGACCAGCGTTGCATACTGGAGATCAGTGATCAAGATTTTGTTGTCCTTGACTCGTAAACTTAGAGGAAGGATTTACGGAAAAATAAAGACGTGTTTCGTAATTGCTGTGTCTGTCTGTGCAGAGTCTTCCAAGGGCCTATTTGAAAGACTATGTTAATCGGAAAATGGCACAGATAAGTTTAGAGAAACAATATTTGAGGTACCAAGTGAAAGCGCTCTACTGACTCCACTGTAGTGGATCTCGCGCGATGGCAGTAAGAAGTTGAGAGTGTTCTTATGGAGGTGTATTGTGGTTTGATTAATGCGTACTGGTGACTCAGACATTGAAAGGAGTGACTAAACATGATATTCCAAGTTCTTTTCGGTTACTTGCGGAGAATACATTAGTATGTAGATATTTATATCTACCGTGCATTGATTCCTATGAAAGAAAGACAGAAGAAAGAAAACACCATTGTCTCAGGCAGCAACTGTGTTGCATTTCAGCAAATTAAAGAATAGAGAAGTAAAAGGCAATGGGTGTGAAAATTCGTCATTTAATACACTCTTTCCTCACAAAAAGCATCTCAAGTAATTTCTTTGAAGAATCTGCCATAGTTTTTCTCGTGTACACAAAAATGGTTTAAAGCGTTGTCCCTACCAACTACTCTATTTCGATAGCTCAGCTGTCACTTACTCCCTCGCATAATGAGTCTTCCTCTTTGATTACAGGCACCATTGATGTTCATGCAATCCACCGGACGCTTATATGCCATCGCAGCTAAAGATATGCCGTAATATTTGCCAAAAGTTGTGACTCTACCAGCTCTAATGTTTTCCTTAAACCAAACCAAGACAAAATATTTCTTCCTTTTCTTTTTCTTTTCTCAATGTGATTTCTTTGCATGTTGCGACAATTCCTGTTTCCCTTTGTTACATGCGTTTGATAGCTTTCCTGCTCTCTTTAGGTCTCCTATTGTTTACGAATTTTCACACTTATTTTATTTTACTTCTCTTTTCATTCATTTGCTCTCTTTACCTCTTCTATTGTTTGCCTAGTGATTTTCCACTAATTTTTGATTCTCCATTATAATTTTCAGAAGTCTATTTTTTCACCTGTTTCTTTACTCCTTAACCGAATGTTAATAATTTTAGCTTTCAGTTACAGTCTGACTGCAGTGTTGCTTATTCTGTATGATAATATAAAATCAGGTGCTCTTTTTAAAATTCTCATTGCTTATATTCTGGTTATTTCCAACTTCCATTGTCCTTGTATCACTGCCATATTGTATGAATAGAATTGCCGCTATTTTACAGAATTTTATTGGGATTTATTTCCCCTAAATCATTATTAATTATGTTTCTTCTATTCTCAAAGGTGCAGCATTTCCCAGGAAAATGAACTCATTTACTCTTTTATTCTGTGATTTTTTGCTACTGTTTTTCTTGGGACCGTATTTTGACATTGTTATATAAGTTAGAAAACTGGGACAGAAGCTTGTCACAGCGGCACTATTGTGTTTGTTATACACAACTGGATAGTTTCAAAACCGCATTATTTCATTGTATGTCTTCTACCTTACCTGAATCAAGGAACCTTGTCCAGGCTTCAAACAATCCAAAACTGGTCTTGTAGCTCTAATGTACACGGTAGTTACAACGAATCAAGTTGATGTTCAACCTGTTGTTACAGGTTTAATTCGACATCGTTCTGTTACTGAGTAATCGATACGAAGAAGCATCGATACGAAAGTTATTTCAGAAGAGAATTGTTTCCTTAAAGGTGCAAGGTCACAGTTACGTTTAGGCTGCACTCTATCATTCCATCGCATGTTCGATGTGATTATGGACAGATGCGTCTTCATCAGCTGGATCTACGAAACGGTTTTGATCCTCCTTCCCGCGGTTACAGTTTATAAGATTTCATATGCAAAGTGTGACATTATTGTTTCATCAAGTGCTTACTGAATCCAGTGTGCGAGATATTCTGTTTGAGGTTTTTAGAACAGCATTTTGTAATGTGAGAATTTTGATGTTTACATTTACGGTTCTTGCATAATCTATTGAATACAATAAAAATTTACTATGAAACCATTTATAAATTTAGTTATTACATTTAGTTATTATAATTCCAAGATAGTTTGGCCACACGAGAAATCATCCAATATTTAAATATTTATCCGTATTTGCATTTTCTTTCCCTTCGTCAAGACCCCCTTATTCATCCCACATCTGCTTCTGGCAGTAGAGTGCACAGAGAATAACGTGGTTGTTACATGGGCCGTCAGTAAGGCATGCGTAGGGAGAG
This sequence comes from Schistocerca cancellata, assembly GCF_023864275.1. Lineage (NCBI taxonomy): Eukaryota > Metazoa > Arthropoda > Insecta > Orthoptera > Acrididae > Schistocerca > Schistocerca cancellata. The sequence goes on along the minus strand of NC_064631.1, from coordinate 465,785,827 downwards.
CGGTAGTGGTGGGGGTTGTAAGCAGGTGCCGGTCATCCAAAAAAAAAAAAAAATCTGTTGTGCTTAGGGAACATTATGTCCATGAATGGCCAAAACTGATCTCCGAGAAGCAGAACATAACCATCTCCCATCAATGATCAGTTCAGTTTAAACAAAGGATCCAGTCCATTCCACGTAAACACAGCCCACGCCATTATGTAAACACCACCAGCTTTCACAGTGCCTTGCTGACAACTTTGGCCTATGGCTTCGTGGGGTCTGCATCACACTCGAACGGTATTGTCAGCTCTTACCAACTGAAATCGGGACTCGTCTGATCAGGCCATGGTTTTCCAATCGTTCAATGTGCAACCGATATGATCACGAGAGCAGGAGAGTCGCTGCAGGAAGTTAGCAAAGTCACCTGCGTGAGCCGTCTGCTGCCTTAGTGGACTGATGCCAAATTTTGCAGCACTGTCTTAACGAACACTTTCGCCGTGCGTCCCACACTGATTTCCGCGGTTATTTCACACAATGTTGCCTGTCTGTTAGCACTGACAATACCCAAACGCCGCTGCCCTCGATAGTTAAGTGAAGGCCATCGACCACTGCGTTGTCCACAGTGAGAGGTACTGCCTGAAATTTGGTATTTTTCACTCACTGTTGACACTGTGGATCTTGGAAGATTGCATTCCCTAACGATTTCTGAAATGTTATGTCCGCATTCGAAGTCTGTTAATTCCCATCGCGCAGCCATAATCACGTCGAACACCTTTCCACATGTATCACATGCTCCGGCCATTTACTACCCTTTTATGCCCTGCATTCGCGATACTACCACCATCTTTATGTGTTCAGATCGCTATCCAATGACTGGTCACCTCAGTGTATGTGGCACTGTGAGCAAGGTCTTCTGCTTGGCACCCGATTCCAAATACCCATTTTAGTCAACTTCCTTCACAAATTTCACTCGAAAACTGATTGAGATGAACCTGCTGCATTGGTTGACTAGAACCATTTCTTTCGGGTTTTCAACCAACTGTCATTGAAAAGACGGCAAACTGGTCTCCAGTACTGCTGATAATGATTTTAGGACCACTGTTGTCAGACTGTATTACATGACTTCAAGTAGTCCGTGGACCCGTCCATTCCGTCACGTCTCTCCGTCTATTAGTCGTACTTCGAAGACCCCATACAGTGCTGGCACATTCATAACATTTCACAGCCATGGCTCACATCTATGGTGCAGGATCTCATGACAGCCTGGTATCAGTTGTCCGGGGTCTACATAGCTTTAAAGCCATCAGTGTGATTTTTGTAGCGGTTGATATGTACCTTGTCTGGTGAGCTTATTACATGTAGCTCTCCAGCCTTTACAGCAGAGCAGAGGTTTCAACATGCTCTTCCTATAATTTTGATTGGGTGTCTTATATACAGCGCCGCCTGTGCAGCTCACAGTAGAATGGAACGCGGGGGCGCAGTGATAGAGGCAGCAGACTCGAGTCCGAAAGAAGTGGCCTTCAAACTCCAGACTGGGCTTACTAATTTACATCCTTCTACGTGTGTCTAAGTCACTTTGACTGAATGGCGCCATCATTCCTTTAACAACCTATTCCATGCCCTTTTCCAGCCATGTCCATGGCCCGTTTCTAACGACATCGGAGATGACGAGGTGTTGTGCTGTAACCGTTCTTGTCCTTTCCTGTTGCCAGCGCCCTCTTTCCTCCGCAACAGAGAAAAAATTTAGGAAACTTCTGCGAACGGTAGCGACTGTGACTGGTACGTTACGTTCACACCGATAACGTGAAATCGCCTCGTTACGAAACCGTAATTACGTCTGGGCGCACGACAGCAGAGGGGTCAGCGGTACGATCGAGCGGAGGCGTTTGGGCAGAGCGAATGGAACCGGCTGTTCCTAATCGGCGAGCCGTAACCTTTGCGGTGATTGGTCGCCGATTGATCTGCGGAGAAAGCCGGGCCGATCCTCCTTGAGCGCGTGGCCCGAAGTCGGGCTCTGCCTCCCGCCTTCCTCCCACGTCCACCGCAGTTAATCACCTGAAACAGAGCGTGAGGCAATAATATATGCTTACACAATACTTGATTAATCGAAAGGCATTCGTATGTATATCTGTCTAGTGACTGTTTATAAAGGCTTGTTAACATACACTTCTGGCCATTAACATTTTAACACCAAGAATAAATGCAAATGATAAACGGGTATTCATTGGACAAATGAATATACTAGAACTGACATGTGATTACATTTTCACGCACTTTGGGTGCATAGATCCTGAGAAATAAGTACCCAGAACAACCATCTCTCGCCGTAATAACGGCCTTGATACGCCAGGGCATTGAGTCAAACAGAGCTTGGATGGCGCGTACAGGTACAGCTGCCCATGCAGCTTCAACACGATACCACAGTTCATCAAGAGTAGTGACTGGCGTATTGTGACGAGCCAGTTGCTCGGCCATCGTTGACAAGACGTTTTCAATTGGTGAGAGAATTGGAGAATGTGCTGGCCAGGACAGCAGTCGAACATTTTCTGTATCCAGAAAGGCCCGTACAGGACCTGCAAATTGCGATCGTGCATTATCCTGCTGAAACGAAGGGTTTCGCAGGGATCGAATAAAGGGTAGAGCCACGGGTCGTAACACATCTGAAATGTAACGTACACTGTTCAAAGTTCCGTCAATGCGAACAAGAGGTGACCGAGACGTGGAACCAATGGCATCCCATACCACCATGCCAGGTGATACGCCAGTATGGCGATGACGAATACACGCTTCCAATGTGCGTTCACCGCGATGTCGCCAAACAGGGATGCGACCATCATGATGCTGTAAACAGAACCTGGATTTATCCGAGAAAATTACGTTTTGCCATTCGTGCACCCAGGTTCGTCGTTGAGCACACCACCGTAGGCGCTCCTGTCTGTGATGCAGCGTCAATGGTAACCGCAGCCATGGTCACCGAGCTGATAGTCCATGCTGCTGCAAAGGTCGTAGAACTGTTCGTGCAGATGGTTGTTGTCTTGCAAACGTCCCGATCTGTTGACCCAGGGATCGAGACGTGGCTGCACTATGCGTTACAGCCATGCAGATAAGATGCCTTTCATCTCGACTGCTAGTGATTCGAGGCCGTTGGGATCCAGCACGGCGTTCCGTATTACCCTCCTGAAGTCACCGATTCCATATTCTGCTAACAGTCATTGGATCTCGACCAACGTTGGCAGCAATGTCGCGACACGATAATCCGCAATCGCGATAGACTACAATCCGACCTTTATCAAAGTCAGAAACATGATGGTACGCATTTCTCCTCCTTACAGGGGGCGTCACAACAACGATTCACCAGACAATGCCGGTCTACTGCTATTTTTGTATGAGAAATCAGTTGGATACTTTCCTTATATCAGCACGTTGTAGGTGTCGCCACCGGCGCCAACCTTGTGTGAATGCGCTGAAAAGCTAATCATTTGCATATCACAGCATCTTCTTCCTATCGGTTAAATTTCGTGTCTGTAGCACGTCATCTTCGTGGTGTAGCAATTTTAATGGCGAGTAGTGTATGATGCAGCGTAGTTATGTAATAAATTTCAGGTTCCAATGACGGGCAATGAAAATAGTGTGTACAAAGTAATACCTCTACGCCATCATTTGCAACTAATTTTTAATGTACCTCTTATTGGCCAACATTTTTATGCTGCACTGTCACTAGAAGAAATTTATTCCTCCTTTACAATTGTATCAGTTGGACTCATCCACTAAAGTGATTCGGGTGTCCTGAACGAATCCTTAAGAGTTCACTTGTCATCCAAACCAGTGACTTCCCTTGCACTCATCTGGCTCTGCTTTACACGTGTGAAAAATGTCAAGATACAGGTGTCTTGTTCACATCTTGGATCAAAGATATTTTGTCTCGTATTATTTTCATATCTTCTGCATGTAATCTCAGGACTCGTCTTTAATAGTTGTCAGTTTAGCCCGTACACTGAATTTTCAGGAATCATTGTTCATGGGTGGTATATGACTAACAAAGCGTTCACAACATGTGTTGTCGCACGTTGTTTCGCCACCTGTTTTTCACAAAACACCTGGTATGTAACAGAAGCAAGTCAGTACTACTCTAGCAGACTATCTCGACCGCCATTCATAGTACACTATAAAAGCAAAAATAAAGACTGTTGAAAAAAGTATCCAACATTTTGAGAGATGGTAGTATGGGCCAAAATAAGATAAAAAGCTTCAGTAAACATGTGCTGCAAAATTCATTCATTGAGAGTTACGAGCACTTATTTACCGTCGTTACTATGAAGCGCATCCCTTCTACTGCAAGCTCTTTGCTAGAACAAAATTCAGTAAACAATGATAGAGCAGAACTCCTAAAGTGTTCTGTGCGCTATTAGATACAAACTTCATTTGTGAGATATCGCTTAAGCAGGTGCTCAATATGTTCTCTATACTAGGGGAATTATTGAATGTAGAGGATTTGTTGTACTTCAATCTAGTGACTGATTTTAGAATCACTCTAGGGAATCCGAACTAGAGGCCTCCATAAGCAGTTTTCTTGCATTTGTTTAAGTTTCTGTTGTTGTTGGACATGAAGTGAAAGAGTTCTGGGCAACATTTGTGAATGTTGCGCGTTCTTCACAGTTCAAAAATGGTTCAAACGGCTCTGAGCACTATGGGACTCAACTGCTGAGGTCATTAGTCCCCTAGAACTTAGAACTAGTTAAACCTAACTAACCTAAGGACATCACAAACATCCATGCCCGAGGCAGGATTCGAACCTGCGACCGTAGCGGTCTTGCGGTTCCAGACTGCAGCGCCTTTAACCGCACGGCCACTTCGGCCGGCTCTTCACAGTTAATTGTTGTAAAATATATTAAAGATATTTGGCATATATTGTTATTCTCCAGGTATAGAGTTTTGTGGTAAAATGCTAAATATTTTTACACTATTTATATAACGTGTGGACAGTTCAGCCATCCTTCTTCGGCCGTGCCCCACCTTGTACTACGAAACGGAAAATCTTTTACCACGGAACGTGTGATAATTTGCAAATGAACTGAGTTCCTTTAGTATATTAAAAACTTAACGTCTTTTGAAACCGGAAAAATTCGTTATTTTTCAATACCTTCTATTTAAAAATGTAACGTATTTTGCATAATATTTCTGTTTATTTAGTCCACTTACTGTTTACTGGTGTGTAGCACAATAGTAATGAATGAAACCATTGATTACATACAGTGTTGAGAAGATTTTCTCCGTTGAATCGTTTTTAAATTTCCATAGAGTATTTGTTGCAAGGTATGCGACCATATTGTACCTTGGAACACGTTTCCACATTTTGAAAACCCAAATTTTCTGAAGTAATTATATGGTTTCTGAAAAACAATCTAGCATTTAAAGAGTGAAACTATGAGGAGGAAACGACGAGGTGAGCGCAAAATAGTTGTCAAGATCGTCTCTGATGTACAAACGTCTCCAGTTTTGAGACATTGTGGTAGATCAACCCTTGTGACAGTATTCTACGGAATCTGACCACAAACGACACAGCTATGCTCATTGAAAAGGAAAGGGGGCTAGAAATTAAATTATAAACGTATCACCATAACATCCGGCCGACTGTCTACAAAAGTGTTTGAATGGGGTTAATTTCGGAAACAACGGTAACTTCTAGTTTTTGAAGTGAGCTGCATGTTACTACAATTTGACGTAACATAAAAAGATTTCATTTGTTTTTACATTTGTGAACAGCTTAGAAGGCAAATTGGGACTGAATAAGTAGTACAAAGTTGTCATTTACTAGAAGAGCTAAACAATTAAAACTACAGTGGTTTTGTAAGTTATAAATAAGGCACGGGAACGAACCTCAATTAGTAAGTACCCGATCCAGGATTCTGTCATAGTAGAGGTCGGCAACCATTCAGGTTTGACACAAATTACTGTTATGGAAAATTCTTGATCGCACAATTATTTATTAAATGTTGCGCGGTTCCAAAAGTCATGGTCAAACATAATCTGTGGGACCATGTACAGAAAATTTTGAAACTAAGTGCCTGATCATAACAAGCACTAAACGCATAGTTATTTCATTACTTACATGTAGATCGACTTTTCGACCCAAAAAATTGAATACGTCGTCTGTCTATAGAAATACAACTCTCAGCTCATAAAGATTGCCTATGTTAGTACAGTTGTCAGTTCAATGAACACAAGTGTTAAATTGTCTGTAGCGTCAAAGAAGCAAACTACACCTACAGATCCGCTATACTGGAGTGTATTATTTACTATGAACACTCTCTGTACATTCTTATGTCTGACGCTCAGGTTTCGAAGCGCCTAACATTTAACAGAGAATTACGCCTTCAAGAATTTTCCATGATGGCAATTTGAGTTAGCTTCTAATACTGGAAAATGCCAGAACTGTACAATTATCAAATCATTCAAGTGTATCAGGTACAGTCAAATAATAGTACTTCGTTCACACGGGCGACTTCCAATGTCCAGGGATTAATATTACTGCTTCGACGTTTGATCAGCGTTGATCGTATCAATTTTTTTAGTTATGAAGGTTCTTCAAAGGGGTCCTCTGAGTCTCGAGAAGCCCAACAAGAAGCTGAACAAAATGAACAGCGGACATGGCGAGGAAGTCGCTAAAGTGACGACTAATTGAAAGGCTTTCACTAGAATGGGAACTATGCAACATTTTCTTATTTCCATATGTAAAAAATGTACCACACTTTTGACAAAGATTGAAGCCTTCTCTTGTTCTACATGGATACAACTTGGAGTAAAGTTTGCCTTACTCATAGAAACTAAAAGCTTGTCTTGGCACCAGTTAATAGCTTTCCAGTTGATATAGCTGCCGGTAGGTGTTTTCCACGTGCAGCTGGCTTCCTCGAGCGTTGGACTGCTCAGTTTGTGTCGAGCCGGTGATAATACACAACAAGAGGCGTTTTTCGTTCTCTGTTTCAACAGGTGATATTCAGCTACAACTATGCGGCGTAATTTTCGTCGAGAGTACGGCATTGCACCTCCTACATTTTAGAGAGGCGTACGGACTCGCACTACACCGTTGCCATCCAAAATCGCCTGGTCTCACTGTATGTGAATTTTTTGTGTTAGTTTGTGACATATTTCATATACATGCCTCAGCTTCCAATAACTTTGGATGAACTGCGATGAATCATAGCAAAAGCAATAAATGAAGTAACTCCAGGCACGCTAGTATGATACCAATTTGACAGCAACTCTCTGTTTGTCGTGATTCTGGTACAGGGTACTTTGCACATCTGTGAAAGTTAAAAAAGTCATTGATCCTAATCGTATTTGTAGAAAGAGCCCCAAGGGTGTATGCGCATATACGTAAAAGATATAACTTTTTAGTCCGGTGCATAAGTTAAAATACAACGCAAATTGCTACCTTCAATAATGAAGAAGGTATAGTTTTGTGAAACAGGATGAATCTTTCCCAAAAACTCATATGCAGATAAATTAAAAACTTAGGCAATAATAATTAATGTAGCTGCTTCGTTATTAGTATATACATGACGTAAGAAGTGAAATAGCTTGTAATTGGGGAAACTGATTCGTGAAACATGATGTTTCGCTTGTCAGTCAGTGCTAATTACTACGCAAACCTGGAGTCTGCCTCCATCATATTGGAATGTGTCACAGTCAAGCAATCCTCTTTCTCTCCAGAAGTGAAACGTCCGTTGTCATGCTGGACTTCGCAATGCGATTAATCAGACAGTAATCACTGTTCCCGTAGTCATTGCTCCTTAGGAGTCCTGGTCACGAAACAGACCGATGCTCCCTTACGTATCGATCACTGACATAATGCTTGCGCTCATAGTTCTCATGGATTAGCACTGCGGAGTTTCAGATAAACAGTCATGACTGGGGAATTTGGGGGTTGTATACGGCTTCCAGCTCCAAATTTATAGTGACATACATTACTCATTAATCCGCTAGATAATAAGCCGAAATATGTTAATGAATTTCGTCTCTTGTACGTATTGCATCTCGTTTGAGCCTGTGAGTTAGCCACCTTCCGAAGAAACAATGGTCTTGCAACATTCTAGATTATATAACGTCACATTTATACTAGTTACTGAGGTTTATCGTGGTAAAAGGATATCTTGAGAGAATAAAGCAAAGATTACAAATTATGTAATGTTGGTCGGAAATACAGACTTCGCTCTTCAGTGACGGATTGTTAACTGCACATGCGTAAGAAACACTACAGCAATTTGTGTGTCTCTCTAGAAGCACCGTTACACAAAGCCTTTGTTGTACTGATACCGCACGTTTTCTTGGAACTCTTTTATATTTTGAAAATATATAAAAATTGTATTCTTTGTCGTCGTTCCCGACGATGAGTCTGGTGATTATAAAAATATGTGGAAACCAGTTATTATTAATACTTTGCATCTTCCGTTCACCCATACCAGAGTTCTGAAGTTCACAGTTTACAAACTAATGCCGTTCGATACACCTTTATCACATTCCACGCATTTTGCCTGGTCCTTATACTAACTGTCTTTCTTCCTCTCACACAGTCTAGATTCGCAATCTAAACTACTATTGTAGGTCTTCCTTAATAAGGGAACAGTCTGCCATTTCCTTAACGATGTATCCCACTGATTCGCGTTTCTACAGACCCAAAATCGACTCCATTCAGCAAAACACTTCCGAAGTCTTCTCTTCCATCTACTTTCTTTAACAGTTCCTGGCTCCTATTAAGTTTTGACTACATATTCTTCCAAACCAGATTAATATTTCCCAAATAAATGCACACCATGTCACTTCCACGTACACAAGGCTGTACAGTTACCCAGTTCTATGCAAAGAAGGGAAGGCAGAAAGTTGTAAGGAGTACATAGAGGGGTCTATATAACGGCCATGTAGTTGAGGGCAATATTATGGAAATCGACATAGACGAAGATGAAATGGGAGATATGATAATGCGTGAAGAGTTTGACAGAGCACTAAAAGACCTAAGTCGAAGCAAGGCCGTGAGAATAACATTCCATTAGAACTACTGATAGCCTTGGGAGAGCCAGCCCAGACAAAACTCTGCCATTTGGTGAACAAGATGCATGAGACAGGTGAAATACCCTCAGACTTCAAGAAGAATGTAATAATTCCAATCCCAAGAAAGCAAGTATTGACATGTGTGAAAAGTACCGAACTGTCAATTTAATAAATCACGGTTGCAAAATACTAACACAAATTCTTTACAGACGAATGGAAAAACTGGTAGAAGCGAACCTCGGTGAAGATCACTTTTGATTTCTTAGAAATGTTGGAACACGTGAGGCAATACTGACCCTAAGAAATATCTTAGACAATAGATTAAGGAAAGACAAACCTAGGTTTCTAGCATTTGTAGACCTACAGAAAGCTTTTGACAATGTTGACTGGAATACTCTCTTTCAAATTCTGAAGGTGGAAGGAGTAAAATACAGGGAGCGAAAGGCTGTTCACAATTTATACGGAAACCAGATGGCAGTCATAAGAGTCGAGGGGCACGAAAGGGAAGAAGTGGCTGAGAAGGGAGTGAGACAGAGTTGCAGCCGATCTCCGATGTTATTCAACCTGTATATTGAGCAGGCAGAAGAAGAAACAAAAGAAAAAATTAGAGTAGGAATTAAAATACATGGAGAAGGAAAAAAAAAATCTTTGAGGTTTCCCGACGACATAGCATTTCTGTCAGAGACAGCAAAGTACCTGGAAAAGCAGTTGACGCAATGGAGAGTGTCGTGAAAGGAGCATATAACATAAACATCAACAAAAGAGAAACGAGGATAATGGAATGTAGTCGAATTAAATCAGATGATGCTGAGGGAATTAGATTAGGTAATGAAACACTTAAAGTAGTAGATGAGTTTTGCTATTTGATGAGCAAAATAACTGATGATAGTCGAAGTAGAGAGGTTATAAAATACAGACTGGCAATGGCAAGGAAAGCGTTTCTGAAAAAGAGAAATCTGTTGACATCGAGTATAGATTTAAGCGTCAGGAAGTCATTTTTTAAAGCATTTGTATGGAGTGTAGCCATGTATGGAAGTGAAACCTGGACGATAAATAGTTTAGACAATAAGAGAATAGAAGCTTTCGAAATGTGGTGCTAAAGAAGACTGCTAAAGATTTCATGGTAGATCACGTGACTAATGAGGTGGTACTGAGTAGAATTGAGGAGAAGAGGAATTTGTGGCAAAACTTGACTGGATGAATGAATCGGTTGGTAGGACACGTTCTGAGACATCAATGGATCGTCAATTTAGTATTGGAGGGAAGTGCAGAGGGTAACAATCGTAAAGGGAGACCTAGGAAAGAATACACTAAACAGATTCAAAAGGATGTAGGTTGCATAGTTACTCGCAGATGAAGAAGTTTGCACAGGGTAGAGCAGCATGGAGAGCTCCATCAAACCAGTCTCTAAGGACCACAACAATTACAATGCGATTATGAACACAACTCTCTTACTATGGCTATGTGAGCTTGTACATGTCGGGAATAATATTTCTTTCAGTCCCTTTGACTCCTGTTCAGGAAATTTAGTGTTTATGGGCCCACTTTTTCACTTTTTCTCTTATTGGACAGTCTTTTGATTTCTGTCCTCCTTTATTCAGCTTCCTATGTTTTGCCAGTCCTACCCGCAGAATCAGGAATCGTCTTGGGTATATTACTAGGAGCCCTTATTAAAAGGCTGGGAATGTCCTCTTGGAGGACGTCACAGGTGCACGCGAAAGCAAATGAAAAGTATGTTGAATTAAACGCAGAGTTTAACCACCAGAATTCCTTGCCATTTTCGGGACCAAGCTGTGAGTGTTACCTGAGAAACGTGAATGCCATTCTCGCTTTGTATGTGACATGTTGTAACTGTGCGCTGAATCAGCATTTCAATCCTCCTTGTATTGAAAGCGTACTCCGGTGCGGTTAGGGTGACGAGTACCAGTAACTCCCTCCCGCATCCCCCGCCCCCCATACATATACCTTCAGTAATCGTATTTGGGCGAAGGGAGGAGGGAGTTACTGATCCTCGTCACCCTAGCAGCGTCGGAGTTCGCTTTCAAAGCAAGGAGAATTGAAATGCTGGCCCAGCGCACAGTTATAACATGTCACATACAAAGCGAGAATGGCTGAATATATATATATATATATATATATATATATATATGCGTTTCTCTGATAACACTCACAGCGAGAACGGCTGAATAGTAACATACAGTAAGTTTTCTTAGAATCTCAGAAAAGCACTGCAAAGGCAACTCTATCCGTTATTAAAAGTATACAAACTCAGTCTGGATCACAACTTTTATTACTGACAACTGGTTTACATCTGTACTGCAGATCATCTTAGGTTGGAATCAAGTTGGAATCAGTAGAAAGGCAATAATAATAATATTTACAAAAGTGCAATATTAAAACTACCGCACACAAAGGTTGTTCAAATAACAGTAAAATAATACGATCCAAGACACACGTGACGCTGCGAAGCGCAGTGTATCAGTAAAATCTAAAACTAACGTAAAATGCAATAATATGAAGGTGAAAAATAGTTTTCTAGAGTCACGTAACGTGTGCGCAATTCATAGACCAGTACATTAAAATAATGCAAAAGCGATTCCTCCCTCATGGAATAAAATAAAAGTGATAATAAAAATTAAGAATTCAAAAAATGGTTCAAATGGCTCTAAGCACTATGGGACTTGACATCTGAGGTCATCAGTCCCCTAGACATAGAACTGCTTAAACCTAACTAACCTAAGGACACCACACACATCCATGCCCGAGGCAGGATCCGAACCTGCGCGGTTCCGGACGGAAGCGCCTAGAACCACTCGGTGACAGCGGCCGGCAATTAAGAATTGAAAGACACGTTAATGTAATACATTTCAGCAAGTATGGTGCGTTACAGAATATGGAAAACAAATGTAATAAACAACGTCACCGTACATTGAACGTATTTTCGTTCTTGTATATATTTTTTAAAACACAGTACAAAGTTAACAAGCCCATCTAACTTGCTTAGCTTGAATTCTCCAACTGTCAAAATAAAAATGGTAAGAATTTAACGTCATTTTCCTATAGGTTAAAAAATGGGTAGAAATAAGAAATATTACTAAATATATATATAGCCTTTAGCAAACAATTACTACAGATTAACGAAGGCGTTAACAGATAATGGTCTGAGAAAATAGCAGGTTGATTGACGACCGACGCAGTAGTGTGCCAATGCAACCTGCAGTCTGTGCCGCCGACCTTCAATCACGTACAGCTAACACGATGTAGACACTGATGTCCACGGAATGAGGAACAACATCAGGCATCGCACATCTATGGAACGCGTCATCGTAAACATTAAAGTAAGGCTCATGGGAAAATTGATTCTGTTCGTTAAGTTTCTTGTGAGGCTCTTTTCTTTTGGCTGTATAAATTGCAACTTTTTTCTGCTCTTCAAGGTACTGCTTATTGTTTGCTGTATGTCAAATTTCCATGCTGTTGTCGGTACTTGTGATTTGGTGGTTATGTGTTAATAAATGTGTTCCCCAGTCCACGCTTTAGCATCTCTCTCTGTTCAGGTCACTGCTGGACCGGGTGGTATCGGAAGACTCGCTGTCTGTGCAGAATTCGGCCTGAGGTGCGGCCCGAATAACGGCTGCCGCCTTGGCAGCACGTGGTGCAGACTCGCGATACGGTGGCGCCACTTGGAGTGGCGTGGCGTGGCGTGGCGTGCCGCGGGTATCGCAGTGCAAATAAGCGGCAGCTGCTGGGCAGCTGTCCGTCTCCCGCTGCCGTTGTGTCTCACGCCCACGTTCGAGGGGACGCTCATCTCTTCCTGCGTGATGCTGCTCAAGTTGCGCTCTGACAGACACTTGCGTATGTGAATCAATTCCTGGCACAACAACATTAGGTTTATACGTCACAAGCCGCGCGGTTTAGCAGCGCGGTCGATGCGTCTTGTCACGGTCCGGGCGGTTACCCCCGTTGGAGGTTCGAATCCTCCCTCGGGCATGGTTGTGTGTGTTGTCCTTAGCGTAAGTTAGTTTAAGTTAGATTAAGTAGTGTGTAGGCTTAGGGACCGATGACCTTAGCAGTTTCGTCACTCAAGGTATCACACATATTTTGTACGTCACGCACTTATTAAATTTGCTGTAATCCTTTATCTGGGCAGAGGGACGGAGGAATCATGAAAAATTAAAAGACGAATTCCGTCGACTCTTACAGCCTGGTTTTCTCGACAGCACATCTGCCTGCCTAGCTAAGTGGTTAGGTGTTTGCCTACCATGCAGCGGACTCGAGTTCGATTACCCGCCGGGTTGGAGATTTTCTCCTATCGCGGACTGGATGTTGTGTTGTCCTCATCATCCTTTCAACACCACCGTCACGCCAGTCGCCCAATGTGGCGTCACCTGAAGTAATACTTGCATCTCGGCGGCCATCAATGCCACACGATTTCGACCATATACATGTCGAAACACGTCGTCAGGGCTTTAGCTGGCTGTCAACAGAGCATCACGACGATGTCAATGCGTAGAAATCATTTCGAATCTTTCATATACTTCAAATAGTAAATTGGAGTAGATATATCAATAAAAGGCACCTGCCGGCCGCGGTGGTCTCGTGGTTCTAGGCGCTCAGTCCGGAACCGCGTGACTGCTACGTTCGCAGGTTCGAATCCTGCTTCGGGCATGGACGTGTGTGATGTCCTTAGGTTAGTTAAGTTTAAGTAGTTCTCAGTTCTAGGGGACTGATGACCACAGATGTTTAGTCCCATAATGCTCAGAGCCATTTGGACCATTTTTTTGAAAAGGCACCTGAGTAACCTTGATTATAAACTTTAATAGTCTTGATAGCAATCCAGTCCAATAGTGGATGCACTGACAAAACAAAAATCGCAGCACCAAGAAGGTGTGCCACATAAACGGAAGTTGATAGGCGTGTTTTTACAGCTGAAATATGATGTCTATTCAAATTTCGCGCTAGTCGCATAGGATTGGTGTTTGTAGCGCCACTATGACGTGAGCCGCTATGAGAATGAAAGTCAGTTTTGCTTTTAATACACGCTGTAACGGTCGCGAGCGTTAATTACCTTTGAGATCAGATGTGATGACTTCATTTTAGTCAGGAATGCGTTTAATGCCGCAAAGACGCCATTATTCAAAAGATGGCTCTGAGCACTATGGGACTTAACATCTTAGGTCATCAGTCCCCTAGAACTTGGACCTACTTAAACATAACCAATCTAAGGACATCACACACATCCATGCTCGAGGCAGGATTCGAACCTGCGACCGTAGCGGTCGCGCGCTTCCAGACTGAAGCACCTAGAACCGCAAGCCATTATTGACACCTCACTGAGCTTGAATGGGATCGTGCAATAGGGCTACGAGATACAGCAGAAAAACTTTGGAGGAATGTAACCACTGTACATAATTGCTGGCAGCAGTGGTCACGAGAATGTACAGCTGCAAGAAGACGGGGCTCTGGACGTTCACGTGATACTAGCGAGGGGAAAGACAACTGTGTTTGGAGTATGGCTCTGGCGCTTCGTACTGCATCTGCAGCTGCAATTCGAGCAACAGTGCGCGCCCCAGTGGCACAACGCAGTGCTACAAATCGGTTACTTCGAGGATAGCTCCGAGCCAGACGGACTTAATGTGCATTTCATTGACTCCCAGACCATCACCATTTGCGACTTCAGTGGTGTCGAGCGAGACGTCATTAGAGGGCACGGCGGAAGCCTGTTATGTTTTCTGGTGAAAGCTGATGGCAGTGATGGTCCTGCGTTGGTTACAAGTAAGCCTGTTGCGAGACTTCGACTAACCTGTTGCCAGGTACACTGGACCTACACCTCGAGTTACGATCCGTTGTGCGATTTCCTTTGACGGCAGGAGCACTCACGTCGTTATTTCACACAAGCGGACTACAGCACTGCTTGTCAGTTCAAATGGCTCTGAGCACTATGGGACTCAACTGCTGTGGTCATCAGTCCCCTAGAACTTAGAACTACTTAAACCTAACTAACCTAAGGACATCACACACACCCATGCCCGAGGCAGGATTCGAACCTGCGACCGTAGCAGCAGCGCGGCTCCGGACTGGAGCGCCTAGAACCGCACGACCACCGCGGCCGGCTGCTTGTCAGTCTAGCGATTCGACCTGTTTTGCTCCCATTCATGCACAGCACTGGGTGTTTTCCAACAAGATAACTCTCGCTCACTTGCCGCTACTGTAAGTCAAGATGCCTTATAGAGTGCCGACATGTTGCCTTTGGCTTCTCGATCACCAGATCTGCCTCCAGTCGAGCACATACGAGACATTACAGGATGACAATTGCAGCTTCATCCACAACAGCGTTCACCGTCTCTGATTGACCGACGAAATGCAACAGGGATGGAACTCCATCCCGCAAACTGGCATCCGACACCTGTAAAACACAATGAAAGCACGTCTGCATGCTTGCGTTTAACATTCTAGCTTTTGCAGCGGTTATTAATGTACCAGCAATTCACATTTGCAATTGCTTCTCTTGCTCCTACATTAAATTGTGATCTTGCAATGTTAACTACTTAAATATGTAACCTTGACAAATGTTTTCCCGAAATTTCATCACTCTACATCAATTATGTTTTGGTGTTGCGATTTTTTTGTCAGTTGTAGTTATTATTAGTTTGTATTGCGATCAGTACTATTAAATGTATAATAACCGATTCAGATCACTGTGTTTCCTGACTTGACATTTCGACGTCACGCAAATGAACTGCCTTTATTTTACTGGCGACAATTAACTGCTTGTCTATAGTACATCAACATCGAATGGAAGACCATTGAAATTTTGAACTGGTCAGAAAATATAATAAGACTAAAATAATGTACAGACAACACTTTGAATAAAACACGAACTGACAAAATGGTTTTACACTAAATATATTCACAGTCGCAAATATGTACACCCATGATCTTTAGAATGGAACGACGACAATGAAAATTTGTCTCGGACCGGGACTAGAAACCGCATTTGTGCTTATCGCAAGCGGTCGCCTTACTATATGGCTGTCAGAGCATGACTGTAGTGGCCGCAATTTCAGTTCCGTCAGACTTGCATGCATGAGGAACATAGCATGGTAATTCCAAATAACAGAGGCACTGGAATATTGTATTTATCCAGCAAATAACTGAGGACGTAGGTTGCTAGTGCTACTCTGAGACGAAAAGA
This sequence comes from Schistocerca cancellata, assembly GCF_023864275.1. NCBI lineage: Eukaryota > Metazoa > Arthropoda > Insecta > Orthoptera > Acrididae > Schistocerca > Schistocerca cancellata. The sequence continues at coordinate 465,769,611 of NC_064631.1, read as the reverse complement.
GAGAGAGAGAGAGAGAAAGAAAAATCTGCAAGCGGCTTTTACGTAAAACGTGTTCTCCTGACCGCGAATGTATGTAATGGATGTACGAGTACAAGTTGTGGACACAGGGTTGACGACACGTGAAAGTTTTGGTCCGTGAGTAGTGCTCGGACAGCTAGATGGTAAGGCGACCGCTCGCGATAAACCGAAAATCCGGGTTCGAGTCCCGGCCCGGCACAAATTTCCATCGTCGGAATTCCGTTGTAGAGAGCAGGGTTCAGTCCACAGTGGAACATCCATATTCACATTTTGTATTGTCTCGAAGTTGTTTTACGAATTCATTTCAGATTACGCTCGTACTGGGTAGTTATACCATGTAGTAAATATTATTACGTGCTGCGAATGGAACCACTGTTCACAACAGTTAATGGTATGTTGGTTTGGGGGCATAATAGACAATAAATTAGGGACCGTGCAATAATACCTTAAGAGATGAGGCGAAGGGTGGTAGATAGAAAGCAAGCACGACAGGAAAGTTGTTAGCGACCGTACTGATGTAAGATGAGACGGGTGGGGATAATGGGTCCAGAATTATTAAAAACTGTAACCACAAGGAAAAACGTAAATAAGCCCTAAAAACATGCACGAGAACACACATACACACACACACGCGCAGACGCGCGCGCGCGCGCAAACTATGGACATCACACACGTTGTTAGAGCGAGAACTGACACGAAAAAGAAAAAAAAGAAGAGGAAAGGATTAAAATAATACAGCAGAGAGCTGCACATCACTGGAATAAAGAGAATTAGCCAGTAAGTCAGAAAAAGGCTAAAACCTCCAGCTTAAAAGCTTAGGCTGGAGTCCAGAGATATAACAAAACTCTGAAACCTCCACTAAACTCGTCTCGTCATCGGTAAAAATAGATTAACTTCCGCCTTCTCGTCGCAATAAAAAATGAAATGTAAAATATGGCGTACAGTGATTTGCACGGCACAGGTATTACGGACTGGGGGATCGTCTCTCCATAGTAATAAGTCATTCATTAGAGGACGTCGCTCATTTCGGAAGCGGGTTAGGGGCACTTCATCCTGCAGCGTTATCATTCTTTTAATTCGAAACGTCCAAAATAATTCTGGGACTTTGTAGGAGCCAAGTCGTAGATCATCCCCGACACTGGTGGAAAACTTAAAAACAGTCACATCCAGCTCTGAAAGGCTATCCTTCGTGCGAATTCCACATGGCCTCGTGGCTCATTGACGATTATGAAAAGCCGACCACCTTTAGAAAATGCATGTGTGTTTGGCGTGGATATTAATTTATAGGCCTGTCGCACTCTTAAAATACATGCGTGTTCACCAACACGCGCACACACAGACACACACACACACACACACACACACATACACAGACACAAACTGAAATACGAAACCAACTATTACTGTTACTTCTGAAACTTTCTCTAAAGAAGAGAAATGCAGTAGTAAGATAAGAAAAAGTAAAAAAATCGTAAGGTGAATGGCTCAGCACTTTATTCTAAAATCATGAGTCAGTAACTCTGTAACACGTTAAAGTCTGACACCACACTCATCTCGTCCACATTCAGAACAGAACGCACGCTTACTAAAATTTGTTCCCGCACACAAACAAAAATATAATTTTTTTTTAAATGCGTGACAGGGTGCCATAGTATGTTAGGGTGACATATAGCTTCAACTGCCAGAGTTATAGTCTTGCATAGCAAGCCACTCATCCTTCCACAGATGTAAAGCTCTCTAACTTAACAGCGAGTTGAGAGCCCGCAGGGGAGTGGCACATTGTGTTTCTTTGTTTCCTGCAGGACTGCTTGGTTGCTAGGTCCACTTTTTATTTTCCCCAGATTCCCGTGTGCCTCGTACTCTTCAGAATGATGCATAGCGTATGTTGTAATCATTATATCCTTTTCTCCGCTATAAATTTCCTGTGTTGTTTGTTGGTCACTAAAATAATTGGTCCCGATGAGAAATATTTAAGAGGTCTCATCTCTAGTGCCATGAAGGTTGCATGCATACCTGCAGTGTTCAGGATGTTTTCTACAAGTTGGTACAGAAAACAAATACCAATAAAACGTTTCATGCAATTAATGTCAATTTGTTTTTAGGTCACAGAGACAAGTTTTCATTTCACGTGTTGGCGCCTTAGTTTCTACAGTTTAATGTATCAAATGTCATTTTTCTTTTGAAGTAAAAGTTGTGAAGTTGAGCTAGAATTTAGATAACTGAGGTTTACAACTATGATTGCCCTTGTGATCTGTTGGCTAATTACAAGGTACCGTTTAACCTTACAACACGTAATATTTATGCTGAGAATGGCGATGGGGTATTTCTGTAACGGTTTTGTTGCTGCTTGTGGAGAATACTGCAGATGACTTCCAAATCGCAGAGTACCAGATTCCAATGTTTTCACTAAACTGAGTGAGATTGGTGCTGTGCCCAGCATCTGAACCTTCAAACTATCAGGGTGTGGATAAAGTAGAGTAGAATATTCAGCGTGCAGAAAATAGTCCTTCAACAAGCATACACAGAACTTCTACAAGTATCGGTGTGGCACATACAAGTACATGACGGACATTAAACAAGCACGGTCGCCGTGATAATCATCTATAGTGGATCCAAAAGTTCGAGAACGGGTTGAAGGTAGAGGATCAGAATTTTGTCGTTAGCTTATCGCAAATCGCCGAGTGATACTGTTTTCTGATGAAGCCATATTCACTCGAGACGCTGTCAATAACACTAGTAACTGACATCGGTGGCCCAACGAAAATCCACATACCGTTTCGGAGACATATTTTAAAGTTTGACTGTAAATGTGTGGTGTGGTGTGATAGACAAGCAGTTGACTGGGCCTGGCTTTTTTTACCGCATCGTCTTATCCCATTATTTAGACTTTCTTGAAAACGAGCTTGTAACATGATCGGTGGAAGATGCTTTAGCTGCAAGTACGAGTATTTTCCTCCAGCAAGATGGAGTCATTAAACATTCTCGTCTCCAGGTGGCACATAAACTATATTTAACGTTCACCGTAAGATGGTTTGCTAGAAGTAGTCGCTTTTCTTGGCCACCAAGGTAAAAAACTAAGTACAAGAGATGAATTAATTTTCTGACTAAAAATAAGTCTGCCCCTCATAAAGGAATGCAAGAACCTCAGAAGAGCTTTCATAGTGTTTTCAAGAAAATTTAAAAGTGCAATGAAGTCGGAGGGGGAATTTTTGAAAACCAGTTTTGAACTAAATCACTGTCTTTGCTTAGTGCCTCCCGTGAGTATTTGTTTCGGTTACGTTTTGAGTTGCATCTCTGTAACCATTAAGAACTGAAATCGTATTATACACAAAGAAGGGAAAGCAAAAAGGTGCAAGGAGTATATAGAGTGTTTATACAAAGGTGATGTACTTGAAGACAATATTATGGAAATGGAAAAGGATGTAGATGAAGATGAAATGGGAGATATGATACTGCGTGAAGAGTTTGACAGAACACTGAAAGACCTGAGTCGAGTAGACAACGTTCCATTAGAATTACTGACAGCCAGTCCTGACAAAACTTTACCATCTGGTGAGCAAGATGTATGAGACAGGCGAAATAACCTCAGACTTCAAGAAGAATATAATAATTCCAATCCCCAAAGAAAGCAGGTGTTGACAGATGAAAAAATTACCGAACTATCAGTTTAATAAGTCACAGCTACAAAATACTAACGTGAATTCTTTAGAGACGAATGGAAAAACTGGTAGAAGCCGACCTCGGGAAGAACAGCTTGGATTCCGTAGAAATATTGGAACACGTGAGGCAATACTGACCCTACGACTTAACGTAGAAAATAGATTAAGGAAAGGCAAACCTACGTTTCTGTCATTTGTAGACTTAGAGAAAGCTTTTAACAATGTTGACTGGAATACTCTCTTTCAAATTCTGGAGGCGGCATGGGTAAAATCCAGGGAGCGAAAGGCTACTTACAATTTGTACAGAAACCAGATGGCAGTTGTTAGAGTCGAGGTACATGAAAGAGAAACAGTGGCTGGGAAGGGAGTGAGACAGGGTTGTAGCCTGTCCCCAATGGTATTCGATCTGTATATTGAGCAAGCAGTAAAGGAAACAAAAGAAAAATTCGGAGTACGTATTAAAATTCATGGAGAAGAAATAAAAACTTTGAGGTTCGCCGATGACATTGTAATTGTCAGAGACAGCAAAGGACTTGGAAGAGCAGTTGAATGGAATGGACAGTGTCTTAAAAGGAGGATATAAGATGAACATCGACAAAAGCAAAACGAGGATAATGGAATGTAGTCGAATTAAGTTGGGTTTTGATGAGGGAATTAGATTAGGAAATGAGACACTTAAAGTAGTAAAGGCGTTTTGCTATTTGGGTAGCGAAATAACTGATGATTGTCGAAGTAGGAAGGATATAAAATATAGACTGGCAACGGCAAGGAAAGTGTTTCTGAAGAATAGAAAATTGTTAGCACTGAGCATAGATTTGAGTTTCAGGAAGTCGTTTCTGAAAGTATTTGTATGGAGTATAGCCATGTATGGAAGTGAAACGTGGACGATAAATAGTTTAGACAAGAAGAGAATAGAAGCTTTCGAAATGTGATGCTACAGAAGAATGCTGAATATTAGATGGGTAGATCACATAATTAATTGGGAGGTATTGAATAGAATTGGGGAGAAGAGGAGTTTGTGGCACAACTTGATTAGGAGAAGGGATCGGTTGGTAGGACATGTTCTAAGGCATCAAGGGATCACCAACTTTGTATTGGAGGGCAGCGTGGAGGGTAAAAATCTTAGAGGGAGACCAAGAAATGAATACACTGAGCCGCTTCAGAAGGATATAGGTTGCGGTAGGTTCAAAATGGCTCTGAGCGCTATGGGACTTAACTGCTGAGGTCATCAGTCCCCCAGAACTTAGAACTAAATAAACCTAACTATCCCAAGGACATCACACACAGTCATGCCCGAGGCAGGATTCGAACCTGCGACGGTAGCAGTAGCACGGTTCCAGACTGAAGCGCCTAGAACCTCTCGGCCACTCCGGCCGGCCTTGCGGTATGTACTGGGAGATGAAGAAGCTTGCACAGGTTAGAGTATCATGGAGAGCTGCATCAAACCAGTCTCAGGACTGAAGACCACAACACCAACAACAATGATGTTTTATTCGAATCTGTCTGTACTACCATCTGCTGTTTACTTTTTCTCCTGAAACACAGTGTATACAATATATATTGCGAAGGTGAATACTGAAAATGTGGTCTGAGAAAATGACTGAACAGCCAGGGGAGTGTCTCTGCTTAGAGTCGTCACTAAAGAGGTGTTAAAATCACGATACATACTAAAGATCTTGTAAAGTAAACGCTTGTACACGAAATCTGGCACGTGTTCCTTCTTACAAATATGTCAAATTCTGAGCCTCTTCAAGAGCCGAAGGCTAACCAGCGGCTACAACGCTGAAATCTCTAGAAGAAAGTTCTTCGCGCGAATCAGAAAAGGCCCCACTGCTCTATGCTGACGACGACGAGGCTACAGTTTTGCTGACGGCGGGACCGTGACGGAGCTGCCGGCTCCCGCTGTGTCGAAGGTGCGACAGACGCGTCTGTCTGAGCTGGTCTCGGTGCGTGAGCCGCGAGTGTACCGCGTTTAACGTACAGCCTGGCGCGCAGCGCTCGCTGCAACCAAATTATAAATTATCCGCAACCCGCGCGCTGCACATTTATCGCCGCGCGTGAGTTACGGCGCGGATTCCGAGGTGGGCCAGGCTGGTCAGGCCTGCCATTAAAATGTACCGAACGGCCGCGCCGCGCGGGGCTGAGGCGAGGCTGCGCTTTTATGCCTTGTACCCCGTTGTCGGACAAGGCGCTGCGACGTGCGCGCACACGCGGCGGCGCACAGCTGTGTCGGCTGCAGCGCGCGGAAAAACCTGCCCTCGGGGGTCCCTGCCGGTCGGCTGCACGTCAACAAGTCATCAGGCTGGACCAGACGCATGCGCAGCACGCAGAATCGCTGTACGTTATAGCCCCTGCGTTGCGGTAACGCCTTCTCTGCGTCACTAAATACACTACTGGCCATTAAAATTGCTACACCAAATAGAAATGCAGATGATAAACGGGTATTCATTGGACAAATATATTATACTACAACTGAGATGTGATTACATTTTCACGTAATTTGTGTGCATAGATCCTGAGAAATCAGTACCCAGAACAACCACCTCTGGCCGTAATAACGGCCTTGATACGCCTGGGCATTGAGTCAAACAGAGCTTGGATGGCGTGTACAGCTACAGCTGCCCATGCAGCTCCAACACGATACCACAGTTCATCAAGAGTAGTGACTGGCGTATTGTGACGAGCCAGTTGCTCGGCCACCACTGACCAGACGTTTTCAATTGGTGAGAGATCTGGAGAATGTTCTGGCCAGGTCAGCAGTCGAACATTTTCTGTATCCAGAAAGGCCCGTACAGGACCTGCAACATGAGGTCGTGCATTATCCTGCTGAAATGTAGGGTTTCGCAGGGATCGGATGAAGGGTAGAGCCACGGGTCCTAACACATCTGACATGTAACGTCCACTGTTCAAAGTGCCGTCAATGCGAGCAAGACGTGACCGAGACGTGTAACCAGTGGCACCCCATACCATCACGCCCGGTGATACCCTAGTATGGCCATGACGAATACACGCTTCCAATGTGCGTTCACCGCGATGTCGCCAATCACGATACGACCATCATGATGCTGTAAACAGAACCTGGATACATTCGAAAAAATGACGTTTTGCCATTCGTGCATCCAGGTTCTTCGCTGATACACCATCGGCGGCGCTACTGTCTGTGATGCAACATCAAGGGTAACCGCAGCCATGGTCACCGAGCTGATAGCCGACGCTGCTGTAAACGTCGTCGAACTGTTCGTGCAGATGGTTGTTGTCTTGCAAACGCCCCCTCTGTTGACTCAGGGATCGAGACGTGGCTGCACGATCCGTTAGAGCCATGTGGATAAGATGCCTGTCATCTCGACTGCTAGTGATACGAGGCAGTGGGCATCCAGCACGGCGTTCCGTATTATCCTCCTGAACCCACCGATTCCACGTTCTGCTAACAGTCATTGAATCTCGACCAGGGCGAGCAGCAATGTCGCGATAGGATAAACCGCATTCGCGATAGGCTACAATCCGACCTTCATCGAAGTCGGAAACGTCATGGTACGCATTTCTCCTGCTTGCACGAGGCATCACAACGTTTCACCAGGCAACGCCGGCCATCTGCTGTTTGTGTATGAGAAATCGGTTGGAAACTTTCCTCATGTCAGCACGTTGTAGGTGTCGTCACCAGGGCCAACCTTGTCTGAATGCTCTGAAAAGCTAATCATTTACGTATCACATCATCTTCCTCCTGTCGGTTAAATGTCGCGTATGTAGCACGTCATCTTCGTGGTGTAGAAATTTTAATGGCCAGTAGAGTAAAAGTTCCAACTTCTCGTTCTGAAACCAACCGTACTTATTACAGTCTCCAAAAGGTTTCCGGCACCAATATTTCTGACGATTATTTTTGCGTCGAGATATATGTTGAATATAAGAGGACAAAATGTTAGTCGCCCCCTTAAGAGGATATATTTTTCGCATTGAAGCAATGTAGATGTTTTGTAACTGGTATCAGGTGGTCATGCGAACCTTCACAGCTGTCGCAGTACAAGGCACTGCCGTGACGTAGACGTGTGCGTCGGTTGTACGGAATGGCGGAAAGGAGCTACTGCTATTGAACGTGCCCATGACGATACCGTGACTGTAGTTGCCTAACTCGGCGGTGTGTCAACGCGGACGTCCGAACTTGTCTACAGGGAGCAGTGTGCCACTCGCAGTCGGTTAAAACTGTATGGGAGGGAAAATGGTTCAAATGGCTCTGAGCACTATGGATCTGAGAGGTCATCGGTGCCCCAAAATTAAAGTACCCAAACCCAACTATCCCAAGGACATCACACAGCCCCATGCCCGAGGCAGGACCTAACATCTGAGAGGCCATCGGTCCCTCAAAATTAGAACTACTTAAATGCCCGACCCCCAAACCTACAACATCACACACACCCATGCCCGAGGCAGGACCCAACATCTGAGAGGTCATCAGTCCCTCAAAATTAGAACTACTTAAATGCCCGACCCCCAAACCTACAACTACCCAAACCCAACTATCCCAAGGGCATCACACACATCCATGTCAGAGGCAGTATTCGAACCTGCGACCGTAGCAGTCGCGCGGCTCCGTACCGAAGCGTCCAGGACCGCTCGGTCACATCGGCTGTATGGGAACGCTGGTCGTGAAAACTTCCTAACGACCAGAGACTGTAGACAATCCACACCCCTTCTCAGTGACAACTCGTTTCGAACTAGAACTGAGTTGTTGCTGTCATCACACAGGCCCATGCCCGAGGCAGGACCTAACATCTGAGAGGCCATCGGTCCCTCAAAATTAGAACTACTTAAATGCCCGACCCCCAAACCTACAACATCACACACACCCATGCCCGAGGCAGGACCCAACATCTGAGAGGTCATCGGTCCCTCAAAATTAGAACTACTTAAATGCCCGACCCCCAAACCTACAACTACCCAAACCCAACTATCCCAAGGGCATCACACACATCCATGCCAGAGGCAGTATTCGAACCTGCGACCGTAGCAGTCGCGCGGCTCCGTACCGAAGCGTCCAGGACTGCTCGGTCCTAACGACCAGAGACTGTAGACAATCCACACCCCTTCTCAGTGACAACTCGTTTCGAACCAGAACTGAGTTGTTGCTGTCAGTGGATGCAGGTCCACCTCAACCACTTTCAGAGCTTTGCGATTAGTACTTCGCAGAAGGTCATCGCCCACGGCAGCTCATGAGGCTGCATATCTTGAATGGGCCAAACAGAACGAAACTTGGACAGTAGCTGACTGTAGATCTATAGTATTATCGGACGAATCCCGATCTTACCTCTTTGCCTCTTTCTTTTGCCTTATTGCAAACCGTTGATGAAGGTCCGAGCATTCTGGTTCGAAGACTTCTTAAGTAATAGAAGCCAATACTTTGTACTCGACGACGGATGTTCATCAGAGACAAGAGTATTGTCAGGAGTGCCCAGGAAAGTGATAGGACAGCTTTTATTCTCTACAAATGGTTTCTCTCCAAAGAGTCGTCAGGAGCACAATCTCTAGTGTTTCGGCAGATATTTGCAGTTTTATTTTTGCAACATGTAGCTGCTGTCGGTCTAAAGATATACTGCTCATTACGTCTCTCATGGTCGCTGGAAAGCGTTTGTTTCCCATTACAAAGAGTATGATTCTTAACGTGGAATTTTGTGTGCCAGTTCGGCAGAGAGGTCCCAAATTAGTCTAGCGCGGTGTTCGTTCCATCGATGTGTATGAACAGAAACAGTAAAACACGAAGAATAATCACTATTCCAGCCGCGACAGCACCGCTTCTGACGCTGACTGATAACGCCATGCAGTAGCTCTACTCTGTCGCTTCTATAGTACACATTGTCCTTCGTTGTTTACTGTTCCTTGTTAATACAGATCGATAAAATGATTAACGCGTTTGAATAATTTGGGACCGCTCTATCGAAGAGGCTTGTAAAATTGCGATTTAAAAACTGTTTTGTTTGTGGTAAACAAACCGACGTTTTCCGTAGACGCTGGGAGGCGTATGAAAGCCGTGAAGACCAGTAATTGTTTATGCTGAAACACCAAACAAAATGCGCCCAACGACCCACAGTCGCCCCCAATATACCCAGATGATAAGATCTACTCCTACTCGAACTGAACCGATCACTGACTGGAAATGTTTATGTTTGGCTACTTGGAGACCATTTGCAGCTATTCATGCGTGGAACTTTTATGCGTGACATTGCGCTATGTCACCGGGCCACAACTGTTGGCGATTGGTTTGAAGAAAATTCTGGACAATTCGAATGAATGATTTGGTCATTCATATCAGCCGACGTGAATCCCATCGAACATTTATAGGACATAAGCGAGAGGTTATTTCGTATAGAACATCCTACATCAACAACATATTCGCATTTATGAACGGCTATAGAGGCAGCCTGGCTCAGTATATCCGCAGGGGACTTTGAATAACACGTTTAGTCCGTGCCAAGTTGAGATGCTTTACCGGTCCAACACGATATTAAGAGGTATTCCATGACCATGTCACCTCAGAGTATAACACAAGATGGCCACCACATAAACACTAGCTGTTACAGAAATGGTTTGGTTCTCAAATATTTACTTGCACAGATACTTTGTACTTCGTGGCTTACGATATATGATAGTACAATGACATATGTCACATATGATCGATTAAAAATGGTTTTGGAATGTTTATAAAAATTTCTCTCTGTCCTTCGTTACTGTGGTCTCTACTATCATAACTGATGAAAATGTGAAGTCTGCCTGTCTTAAGTTTCACTTCCTTTTTTCCACACATTTACTATTTTCAGTCGATCCTCACATTTTCACGAAGATATTTCCGAAAAGATTCGTTTCTCCTATAGTGTGTGATTTATTGTTTACATAGAAGTCTTATCTTTTGTTTGATTGCTACCATATGCCACATGATATTGTTATGGGACAGTTCTTTGGAACTGTTGTGCAATATGTGGAAATTCATTAAATTCACAGTAGAGACCCGCCCTCATTCTTAATAATTAATTACGATCAGAATATGGAATTGTTATCAGATCTGTGAGCGATTGTTAGTTTCCAGACGAATCTAAAACAGATCTGCATGCACCGGCCGGAATGGCCGAGCGGTTCAAGGTGCTACAATCTGGAACCGCGTGGCCGCTACGGTCACAGGTTCGAATCCTGCCTCGGGCACGGATGTGTGTGATGTCCTTAGGTTAGCTAGGTTTCAGTAGTTCTACGTTCTAGGGGACTGATGACCTCAGAAGTTAAGTCCCATAGTGCTCAGAGCCATTTGAACCATTTGAGATCTGCATGCTAGTTAATATGAGAATGTTTGGAAGCATACTGGGCGACAGGGCCAGAGCCGAGTGCCGGAACAATCAGGGGCCCAGCAATGGTCTTCTGAGAAGGGAAAGCGAAGGGAAGCGTCCAATGCAACTGCCAGGTCCAGCAAGTAGCTTTATGACACCCACCCGCCCCACGCCATGGAGATGGACAACGGCAAGGACATCCTATAGTGTTCACTCATACATGTGGAAATCAAACTGGAAATTTGCGGTAAGTTCCTATGAGACCAAACTGCTGAGGTCATCGGTCTCTAGGCTTACACACTACTTAATCCAACTTAAACTAGCTTACGCTGAGGACAAGACACGCACCAGTGCCCGAGAGAGAACTCGAACCTCCGGCGGGGGTAGCCGCGCGAACCGTGGTAGGTCACCCATATATCGCGCGACTACCCCGCGCGCCCACACAAGTGGTTTACGATTTGGAGTGAGGAGGAATGTAAGCGATAGATGCTACAGTCCGCTGGATGCAGTACAGCCAGCTGTGTGTTGGACACTAGAGATCGGTACCTTGAGGGTGAAAGAAAAACTTCCAACTAGGTCTTTGAAAACCGTTAAATGCCGCCAAATGCGTAGCTCTTGCAAGTTATTCTCGTGGAACCCTGGTAAGCATTACCTGTAATTTTATAGGAACGATGTTCTGGCGAATTGTGATATACGTAGTCACTTTAATTTTGACGTGCCAACGCATCGCTCATTGCATGTATTATGTACCTGGAAATTCAATGGAAAAATTTTGTGTGTAGCTGGCACAAGATGTTTGTAATAACTTTTATGAAGATGGTAACTTATTTTTATCGAGGCCGGTTGTCTACAATAAATTTTTTGCAGCGATCTTGGATAAGAAGTTCTTCTCCTCCTAAGTGTTACAAGAGACTTTATTTAAGCACGTAATACCTACAGACATTGGTTCATGCTCACTCTTTCCACAGCGACACAGTGTGACGAGCTGAATGGAAACTGCTTCGTTGGTCCAGAAGAGACATAGGAATAGCGAGGAATAGTAGGAAGGAAAGTATTGATTAACCAAGTAAACCGTAGCCGAGGGAGGCTTACCTGCACTCTCTGTTAAGTATTTTTATCGGTCTGAGCTCGGAAGTTTGTGAGCCTGGCCAGTCAAATTAAGCCTATACCGAAAAACATCGCAAAGCGAGGTTTCGCCGTCAGACACTCTTTCTTAGAGAGAAAGTAGAAAGATCAACACAGCTACTGTTTGCAGACAGACTTCGCTACGCAGACACTCCGTTGATGCGTTTGAGGTGACATAGAAAATATTCCGTCATCCTTCACTTGGTGCAGGAGAGGACTTCTGGTAGCGATACTGACTGAATTCGCAGTACATCAGTCACCGGCGGCTACACTGTGTTGAGACCGTGCCGCTTCTGGGTCAGATGTGTGGAACTCCAAGTCAGTTTATAATTGCAGTCTCAAAGACTTACTCTGATGATTTGCCGAGAAAGCCTGAATAGTCTGCTTAGAAAATCCACAACAGGTATGGTGGATTACCTTTGTTTTTAGTCATCAGCCTTACGACCGTTTTGACGTGGGTCGCCACGAATTCGTCTCCTGTGCCGAAGTTTTCATCTCAGAAGGGCACTTGAAACCTATGTCCTCAATTATTTGTCGAGTGTATCCCAATCTCTGTGTTCGTCTACACATTTTAGACGCTTAAGGCTCTCTGTAATACCACTGAGACTATTCCCTCATGCTTTTTTTTTTTTTTTTTTTTTTTTTTTTTTTTTTTTTTTTTGTCATCAGTCTTCTGACTGGTTCGACGCGGCCTGCCACGAATTCCTCTCCTGTGCCAACCTCTTCATCTCAGAGTAGCACTTGCAACATACGTTCTCAATTATTTGCTGGATGTATTCAAATCTCTGTTTTCCTCTACTGTTTTTGCCCTCTACAGTTCTCTCTAGTATTTTGGAAGTCATTCCCTCATGGCTTAACAGATGTCCTATCATCCTGTCCCTTCTCCTTATCAGTGTTTTCCACATGTTCCTTTCCTATCCGATTCTGCACAGAACCTCCTCATTCCTTACCTTATCAGTCGACCTAATTTTCAACATTTGTCTGTAGCACCACATCTCAAATGCTTCGATTCTCTTCTGTTCCGGTTTTCCCACAGTCCATGTTTTACTACCATACAATGCTGCACTCCAGACGTACATTCTTAGAAATTTCTTCGTTCAAATTAAGGCCTATGCTTCATATTAGTACACTTCTCTTGGCCAGGAATGCCCTTTTTTCCATTGATAGTCTGCTTTTGATGTCCTCCTTGCTCCGTCCGTCATTGGTTATTTTATTGCCTAGGTAACAGAAGTCCTTAACTTCATCTACTTCGTGACTATCAATCCTGATGTGAAGTTTCACGCTGTTCTCATTTCTTCTGCATCTCATTACTTTCGTCTTTATTCGATTTACTCTCAGTCCATATTCTGTACTGATTCTTCTTCACTTTCACTCAGGATAGCGATGAATTACCTACAGTAACCTACTACCTTGACTAGTTGTATTGTACACTGACCAATTTCACGACAGTCACTCATTACTTGCACAATTTGCTATCACGTTCAACTTCAGGCTACCTTTATCAGATTTGTGTTCGCACAGGTTGCCATTAATAATACGCCTGATGAATTAATTGTCAATAATAATTTGAATATAATTTTGTTTTAATTCTTAATTATCGAACTGTTATTTGTAGATTCTAACTTTCACAGAGACAGAATTTCTGTTTCCCCTGCAAACCCTCACACCCTCTCTACAATTTTAACGTTTTGTCTTCTTCATCCCTTCAACAAGTTACATTGTTTGCCATATTATCTGTGTTAATTGATCTGTTTCTTTATCTCTGTCATCTTGGAAGATACTGATATTTTATTGCATTTGAAGTCAGTTTCATAGACGCTATATTTTTAATTTAATTTTAATGTTCATTTATTGTGTGTACAATCAATTCCAAGAGGTACCTGAAGGTGAGATAACATTGACTTAAAGTGGATCGTACACACATGAGATCGTAACAAAAGAAATTATAGAATACTGCTGCAACGAAAGTGGCTTGATAGGGAATAAATACGTAAAAGCTGTAAGTCCTACGGATACTCAGTACGTGGCCGATTCTAGAGCAGTGCAACAGCGTGGCGAAGCCGAGGGAGTGGCATTCGTTTCCCACCACTCGTTTTGCAAGTGTTTGCGGTATCCTTAGACCGTCAGCTTCCTCACTCGCCATCAGAAGGGCGAGCACTCTCCGAGCGGAGCGGCAACAGGCGAGTGACCGTACAACACGGCTCCTGGACTCTATAAATCTTCTTCACAATGTAATGGCACTTATGGGCTCATCAAGTATTGGGATGCATTTGGAATTTGAATATTTTTTTTAGCAATAAATTTTCTGTGTCTTCTGTGGGAGAGAGTTGGCTATGCAGCTGAGATTCCAGGAGTATTACTTTAATAACAGCACGATCACGTACCCGCGGTAGGCACCTAGTCAGCTGTCATTAGGCGAGGCACCATCGACCATCTTCAACAACTTTCGCTCCGGTGCTCTGCTACAAAACAGACGCTACTATGTAGCCTTACAATCTAAAAACAGCCGATGGAGAACACAGAAAAATGGACTTGCACAGGGTAGTGTCTTGGCTCCAATATTATTTAACATCTATACCAATGATCTTCCCATCAGCCGCCAGACACGAAAGTTCATATATGCTGATGATGCAGCAGTGGCCACACAGGATAAAACCTTTGAACAAGTGGAGGAGAATCTCACAGGAGCCTTAACAGAACTTGATACCTATTACGACGGCAATAATCTCAAACCAAACCCTAGTAAATCTCAAGTATCCGCCTCCCATCTTAGGAACAAACAAGCCAAACGGAAACTCCGAGTCATGTGGCAAGGGGAAGAGCTGAAACATACAAACAGCCCAAAATACCTGGGAGTAACATTGGACAGAGCACTTACTTTTAAGCAGCACTGTCACAACACTAAAAAAAAGGTCTGTGCCAGGAACAACATACTGCGGAAGCTAACAGGTTCATCGTGGGGAGCTCAACCACATGTTTTGCGCACCACGGGTCTGGTGCTGAGTATCTCAGCAGCGGAATATGCGGCGCCAGTTTGGAGGAACTCTGCCCACACTAAGCAAGTTGACGTCGCCGTAAACGAAACTGTACGTATTGCCACAGGATGCCTCAAACCAACTCCCACAGACATCATTTACCCCATCATAGGCATAGCACCATCCACTATCCGCAGACAAGTAGCCGCCGAGATCGAAAGATCAAAACAAAAGAATAATCCTCGACACCCGATGCATATGCACCGAAAACAACGTGTCCGGCTGAAATCCCGCAGGAGTTTCATTGAAACTACTGAAGAGCTCGCCACCAAGCCCGCCGCAAGGCGGCTATCTCTTTGGGAAGAAATGGTGCCACACTCCACAATGGAACTACTTGAGGAGGGATCTGCAGGATTTCAACTACCTTTTACAACTTGGAGGTCATTAAACCGGCTGCGCACTGGAGTAACTGGGTGCAAATCCAACCTATTTAAGTGGGGTTACAGTGATGGCGACAGGTGTGAATGCGGAGCAATACAGGACTTGGACCACCTACTGATCTGCCCAGATATGTCTATAACATGCACTAAAGATGATATTTTGAAAGTCAATGACAAAGCAATCTACGTTGCTAATTACTGGGAAGGGAAGATATAATTGGTGCATCCGGACACGGAAGAAGAAGAAGAACAACAACAACTTTCGCTAAACTATGCGAAGTTTATTGGCGCTCTGCGTGGCACACAGCAACCGCTTACCGATCGCAAGGATCCGTTAATTTCTCATAGGTACACCCCATATACTTAAATAAATTATCGTAAGCTACGTAACGTGTTTCTTACCTGATGAAGCATTTTGTATACTTTTAATTATTTACGCTCCTGCAAAATTCCAGCATAACCGTATCATACATAAATATTTACCAGTGTTATTCATACCTTCGAGCAGTCACGACCTGTTTTTGTTGGCCCGCTGGGCTCGAATGCCGCCAGCGAGAACCCAGGCATTTGAGATGTCCACTGCCAGCATGGCTTAGTCGCTCCCTCACGCGGTGGTGCAGCGGCGCACCAACCGAAACTCAGCACCGCCCCCATAAATCCGCCTGCAGCGTGGCGGCCGCATTACGGCGGTAACGGCGCTCATGCGCGGCCCTTAAAAAGCGCGCCCGACAGCTCATCTCGTGTACATCACCTCCAGCTCCATAAACCGGCAGCGCACGCCACTCATTTGGACCTGAAACAAGACCCAGTCATACGCGAATTTCGCTGTAATTTACTCTCCCGTTTAAGAGATTTATAACCCGCCGAAGGACTAGGTGCTCCAACATCGAGCACAGTAATAGCTTCAAGATGTTATTGACTACTTTGTGAACGTAAGTTATGCCATATAACAAAATGGAGTGTTACGTACAATTCATGCCCATAAAAATACATAAAAATGGGAATTTTATAACCCGTCTACATTATGGCGTATTATCGCTGAAAGGACATGGTTAAAGCACGAAACGGTTGTTGTTTACTTAACGGAACCGTTTTGGGATAGGTAAGGAACAGATTCAAACAAACCACGAAATTCATCAGTAAGAATGGGTGAAGAATGTTGCGAATCACACTCTCCAGTATGAGATTCGATGTATTAGCAGAGATATAGGCTCTTTCGGTAATAGAAATAAAGTATATCTTAAGACGTAGATATTTGGTGTATCTTAATAATATTTTCTCCCATGCTGAAGTACCGATTCCTGCCATTCTTGAATATTCATTGTGGCCTTATTGGCAAATATCTTCAAGCGTTGTATCCCATCAAGTACAATTATGAATCTATAAGCTATGCTGCTACTATCCTCTACTTCTTCCAATAGTACTTTTCACGTCTGCCTGTCGGATACACTGAACATCCTCAATAATCTCAGTCATACATTAATATTAGTGTCTACACGTACAATTTTTCGTCTCTATTGATCCGTAACACAACATGAAGAACATGAACAGCTATTTCCTCATCTGTGAATCTAACCTGAAATCATTTGTGCTCTTTGTAGATTTTACTTTCATGAGCCTTGCCATCTAACTCAAATTCCTATTCTACAGCTTCTTCTCTGTCCAACAGTATCCTGTACAAAATTCTGTGTTGGACGTATAGTTTTATGAACTACTTCCGCTACTGTTCTA
Organism: Schistocerca cancellata; assembly: GCF_023864275.1. Taxonomy (NCBI): domain Eukaryota; kingdom Metazoa; phylum Arthropoda; class Insecta; order Orthoptera; family Acrididae; genus Schistocerca; species Schistocerca cancellata. The sequence continues at coordinate 465,752,359 of NC_064631.1, read as the reverse complement.
CAGAAAACAGTAAACCCAGTTCCTGAAAACAGAAAAAAGTTTTCCAGGCTCTGACGTCTCTCTCGTTGAAGAACGTTGCCCTCCAGGTAGCTGAATTCCGTCATCCTATCCACAGTATCTATTCTTTAATTATCATGGGTGTCATTCTTCTTTCAGTTAGTCGTTAGTGTTGCTGTTTTTGTTTATTTACCGTGAACTCGACTTCAGTGTTAGGTACCCTCGCTAGTCTCGTTGCTGGCTAAACAGTCCATCCACCGCCAGGATTAGAACCAGCCATCTCAGAGCGGAGTGCAATCGCACAAACCTGCTCCACCGATCCCGGCTGCGGAGGCAAGATGACGCTGGATGTTCTACAGGACAGATCTCGTCGCTCTTGGAAACACGTGTCACCGCTGACACAGCCTCTCCACAAAGACTGCTTACAAATTAAACAATTAGCAAATGTTAGCAGTTGCATCGCGCAGTACACATGTATAGTTTTTTTTTCGGCGCCATTCTTTTCCAAGCCATAAAATACATACTTAACTATGCATTCCACTGAAGGTAATAATTCCTGGCACTGTTGTTGTTCTTATTACAGAAGTTTATTCGCCCAGATAGCATATAAATATACAATGATTATTAGTTTCAGCGAAATTAAATCGCCACTTTCAGATCAGTCCTAAAAAAAAATCTTTTTACACTCATCAAAACTAGACATAGTTGTCTCACTGCCAATCCATTTTGATGACTGTTCACATTATCTGGACACAACTTACAGAGACGACATTTCATAGTACAGCCTTTCGTCATGCAACAGCACCTGCTTTGTTATTGTAGAAGGAGAGACGGTACTCTGGAATATCGTCACTATAAGTTATGTCCAATTAATGTGAGCATTCGACGAAATGGATTGGCCCTGCAAAGTTTTCTTCTGTGCAAATTATCTAAGACGACGATTTAATTTCTCTGAAACTCGCAATCACTGCGTGTTTTTGTGAGATGCGTGCGAATAAAATTCTGTAATAAAAAGAACAGCCATGTGTGGATTCTGAAGTCGGCTCCAATACAGCTGACAGTGTCAGGTGTTCATGATAATCATTCTGAGTCGTTCTGCCTAGTAATGACATATGATATAGCAAACTTGTACTTCCGTCCTCCAGTGCAATTATAAATGAGCCTTAAACTACCCAAGTACCTTGTCTGCTGCTACAACTAACCAAAATTATTACGCACACCATTTAAAATAGCTTAAGGGGAGCCGGAGGTGCCTATGGTGCCCATGTTAAAATCACTAAGTTTGAGGAACATTTATGAATAAACTACCAAATAGAAAAATTTGAATTTTTTTTAATGTATAGAGTGGTTTAGTATTGCAGTTATGACAGAGGGATTTTGGAATATCTTTTCTAGTTGCCTTCCAATTATTTTTTTTATTAATGACCCAATTTTTTTTACAAATAATTGCTTTATAATTAAACTGAAATGAATCTACTGAACATATTGCCAAATGGCTGTGTTACAATGTAAGTTTGACCACTAGGAGTGCTGTATAAAAATTTCATCTCTCTATTTTGAGTGAATTTTGAGAAAATGTTCCTTATATTCGAAAAATTCTAATTTACGGGAAATGGCTATCAAAGTTTCTCAATACATTCTTGCACTATAGGATGGATTATCAGGGTCTTCTTCTTCATCCTCCAAAAGCTTCCTTTTCTGTCTTCTTTTCTGCCCTGTTGTTCCATCATACTTCGTATGCCTTTCTCTTCTTTCTGCTCCTCTTATCCTTTCTCTGTCAATATTTCTTAGTGCTCGTACAGTGTTCACCCCAGCTGTAAATCCGATTGCCTTCAGAACTTCACACTTCACACTGTTCCCTTGGTTGTAGGTTGCTATTGCATCATAAATGTCAAAGTGCAGTGTTTTTATGCTTACAAACACCCTTTTAGGAATCACTTTCCAAATCAAATTGTTTACGCCTTCATTAGGATTCTGCGTCTTTCCGTGTAGACATTTGTGTAACAATTCTGGCTGTGCTAAGTCATGAAAAATTGGTTTTATTGAATTTATCACAGCTGCTGGCAAACCATGTTTGTGATCATAATTCTTTTTTGCATTATATTTGCACCAGGAATCTTTTGGGCACAGACTGTGTTGAGGGTATTCTTTGGAAGAGGCAGTATGAAGGAACAATGCCCACACTGCTTTTCGCATGTCACTAACATTACTAGTATTTTGCCTTATAGCATACCCATAGTATCTCTGTAGACGTTCAATCACCTCATCAGTAAGCCTGTCTCTCCCTCCTATTGTCTTTCCATCACTGAGCTTACTTGAACCCAAAGTTTGTTTGAGCCTTCGAAGCCGAAACGGCAAACAGCAAAGAGACGATGTTCCGCGCTCTTAGTGCTTCATTTGTCACAGACAACAATGTAGCCAACCCTTGCACACTCGCTGTATGCGTAACATAAGGCGCTGTATGCGTAAAAGGCAGAGAAAATCCCAAGCAGTTCGCCAGGAAGTCACGAGAGGGTGTTAGATGCATTCAGCGGCCGCCCATTTCCTCTGCAGGCGTGGGGAAAAATGGTAATAACTCCACTTCTAGGGCGAGTAGAACAATAATTCGAAGTTTAAATTAAAGAGGAATGTTCCAATTAATTTTCGGTGGCAAAAAAAATCGTAATTTTTTGGATTGGACCACCTCCGGCTCCCCTTAAACTATCTAAGGCCTGCCATTCATTTGGGGACGAGTATCATGAGTGAGGGAGTCGTGGTTATTATCAGCCATCACTACTTCTATGAATTGCAGATGCTCTCGACAGGAACTAAAATCTCGAAGAAGTTTGTGGCCAAGCTTATATTCAACCTTAATCGCAACTCTGTGTTGCATTTCGACAAACAACACAGCATGCAAGCTTCCCACATCTTCTTCACGCTACCTACTTATGGTCTCCTTATCTGTCAGTCTCCTCGCGCAGTCGAAATCTGAGTACTTACCACGGACGTCTACTATTGCCTACCTTTCCATACCAAATCTGATGATGATAAATAGCTATGGAGTGAGCATTCAGATGCGCAAAACGAGAAATCTGTCCGCAACATCTCCTGCTGCTCAAGTCACGTAGTATAGGGACGGCGGATGTTAGTCGGTGTAGCGTTAGCGTATTTTGAGTGTTATTACTTCGCTAGAACAGATAGATCACCTTCAGAAGTGTCCTGAAACTTTTTATATGCGTTTTATAGACATATTAACAATTTTATACCTGGAACTGAAATAGTTTTAAAGCTGTGAAGAGCAGGGGTATGGGCTTTTTCACCACAGTATCATCAGTTCCATTTTAAATACGTTTTTTCGGATGCGGGAAAAGAAGTGACAGCCAACAATACATTTTTAAGTTTTATGTTGCACTTATTCATGTTTTCGTATCTCCGTTCTAATTAATTACGACACAGTGAAACTGTATTGGGTGCCAGTGCATCTCAGGAAGGGGGGAAAATCGCGTTTGTAGCAATGAAATTGCTACAGCAAATAAGCAATTTACACTGTCTTATATAAATTGAATTTTGAATGCTCAGTTGAATTTTTGAATGCTGAAGATTAAATGGGTAGATAATGTAACTAATGAGGAGGTACTGAATGGATTGGGGAGAAGAGGAATCTGTGGCACAACTTGACCAGAAGAAGGGATCGGTTGGTAGGACACGTTCTGAGGCATCAAGGGATCACCAATTTAGTATTAGAGGGCATCGTGGAGGATAAAATTGGTAGAGGGAGACCTAGAGATGAATACACTAAACAGATTCAGAAGGATGTAGGCTGCAGTAGGTACTGGGAGACGAAGCTTGCACAGGATAGAGTAGCATGGAGAGTTGCATCAAACAAGTCTCTGGACTGAAGACCACAACAACAACAACAACATATAAAATTTATTTGCAGATGAACATAGCACGAATACGTAAACACTGACTGGCAGCTTAAACGCACTTGAAAATTTATCTAGCATTTCTCTCGTAATCACACAGGCAAGAATAAAGCGCAGAAATTTTCTATACAATACATATAACACCGCGTCTCGATATTTTTAAATATATAAAGTGCCTCTCATCAATATGATACTCACTATTAGAGATTTGTTGTTCGTACCTGTAAAAAGTAACTGGTCCTCCTTTCACGCACTTCTCTTTACATCCGTAGCAACAACAACACTTTACCATGGCTGTTATTACTACTAAAACGTATAGGAACGTATGTAAAACCAGGTGAACACGTGTAATATTACAGTTTAGCTCATACCACAAATTGAAGACAAGCAGCGACGTCCCAATACCACGTGACTAGCCCCGTTTGATGTACAGAACATGTGCAGTAGGCAACGCTCTCCATAGATATTTACACTATGTCGATGATGAACGATTGAGTATGACACTTCGGTCGGTCGACTATCACGTGGTATAAGATGTAGAAAAACTTATTTTATCACTTGGTCCATGATGTGAACTTATTTGAGGGATACATTTAAACTGTAATCGAATGCTGTGCGAAAAATAAGTTGCCTGTGTTTTTGTTAACATGAATTACATAAGTCGCACCAGGGGTTAAACACTCGCTTATTTACAACTGTAGTCATACACAGAGACTCAAAGCCGAATGAAAAAAATCTGCAGCTGTTGCTGTGGATTTTTACACGAGTTAACGGCAGTTCTGTCCGATTAAACTCTGCTGCAGTTTATACTAGGTGCGCGCCGTCCACTCGCCATCGAGATAAACACGCACGCGGCTGCAATACAAGCCCGTACTGCACGCGCCACGGTCGCGTTCAAAATAATTAGTAACCAATTTACTTCTCCCCGTATGGTCAAAGCTGCCAGTTATGGAGCTAAATTAACAGGATCGTCCCATATCTGCTCCTCCAATATTTGCTCGTCCGTATTTCGCGCGACGGCCGATGAGCCGTGATAGCGTGCGACGGTAATGAGACTGATATATGAAGGCCGGGACGCGGGCCGTATTAGGCGCCGTTGCGGCGCGTTTCTTTCGTATCGGCCGCCGCCCATCGGCGATTTACATGCAAGTCAGCTCGCGCCCTAATGGCGACGCTCTCATCGCAGCGGCTATCATTAACGTTATTAGCATCGCTTGCGCTGCCCCCTATCGGAGGCATCATCTGAAAGGCACACGCTCCCCTCTTATCAGGCTGTATAGCTTTGCTTTATTTAATCTGGGGTTCTGATCTGTTGCCTACCATTAATCCTCGTCCATCTCCCATATCCCATGCCCAGCTGACGTCACTCCGTCTCGATTCTCCTATCGAATATCGCCCGAGCGGAGGGCTCGTCCACTCAACCGCCGTAACTGACGAGTAAATTTCTTCGGCACGTCAAGAGTTGTTTGCACGGTGAAGTGAAGCAATCGTTAAAACACTGTATTTCTGTTAGAAAGAAGCGAATTTCAAGTCCCATACAGACTTACAGAGGGAGTCCACGACGCTGGGATCACAGATTACTTTGTGCACCGTTAGTAGGCCATTAAAATAACGTAACGTATAAGAAGTAACGTGCATTACTCTGGGAATTTTGAGAAAATAGCGAGAGAAGTTTTACGTGTCTGCTATGTAACTGTTGTATCTGTGCGTAAGTGCCAGAGGTTAGAGTTCATAGTGGTCAAGTGGCTAGCATTCGAACTTCGTAAGACGAAAACATACGAGGCGACTGTTCGACAACACCTCAAACTTCATAATTAACCTATTTATTTCATCACTGGTCATATTATTTAATTTATAATGACATTTGAGAGGTATTATATTGAAAAAAACACGTATTTGCATGAATATATGCGCGAAGTTTCAGTTAGTGTTTTCTATATCGGTACGACAAATAACATACTGACACGTGTGATGTCGACAGCATATCCGACGAGTAACTGTACATTACTCTTGCGGTCTGGCTCATTGTGTCTTACTATATTACGTATTGTGAATAACGTCATTCGCATCATTATTTATCTATCGTTTACTTGGGTTTTCCATGCTTGTCCCTCTTCCTTGAAAATTTAATTACAGGTAGTAAATAGTCAAGTAACATATGAAATTCGCTACAGCTTCATGAAAATGTGACCAGTGACAGTAAAAATGTTGGGTAAAAAATAAAAGAGGACGGATTGGTACCGGCGTCTCGTCCATAATCGTCTTACACAACGCGAACGTTAATCACTTGATCACCAGGACTTCTCACAGCCGGTACCTTCGCACGGAAACATCAGTTGTATTCCAGACACGTAAAACTTCTATTGAGATTTTCTCGAAATTGCGAGAGTAGTTCATCTTACTACTTACACATCATGTTGTTTTAATTGCTTACTAAAGGTGTACAAACTTTGAAGTAAAGGCGTGATCCCAACTTCGTGGCCTCCCTTGTTAGTTTCTCTATGTTTTTACTTGCTCTTTTCGTACAGGACTCCACCATGTTAGCTCATCATCACGCATATTTGCTCACAGAATAAGGTTATAATTTTATCTATAAACAGCTATGAGATTATAAGCAATACCAGTTGACCTAGTGATGGGATGAAAGACAAAACAAAACAAAAACAATTATTAGAGACACACAAATATTGTTACAGCAGATATTCGTACTATGGCAGTCTGTTGCCAGTTTGCGTTATGCAAAGAATAGTGTATTTAATAATTGTAAGGAGATGTGATATAATTTTACGCACACAGGTATTACGATAGTAGACACTAAATCAGCATTGTAATAGTTTAGTCCAGCTTTTGCGTTACTTTATGTAAATAAATTACATCAAACAGCAGGCTGTTATACACTGACGAGAAAAAAATGGCAACACCAAGAAGGAGTTGTGCGACGTAATCGAAAGTTGCTATTAGTGTTTCTACATCTGGAAGATGATGTCTGCTCAAAAAATGGCTCAAATGGCTCTGAGCACTATGGGACGTAACATCTATGGTCATTAGTCCCCTAGGACTTAGAACTACTTAAACCTAACTAACCTAAGGACAGCACACAACACCCAGCCATCACGAGGCAGAGAAAATCCCTGACCCCGCCGGGAATCGAACCCGGGAACCCGGGCGGGGGAAGCGATGTCTGCTCAAATTTCACACCATTCGTATAAGAGCGACGCTAGTAATACCAGTATAAGGATGCCGATCAGCTTTAAACACACTCTGTAACGGTCATGAGCGTTCGTAACTGTTGAGATTGGACGAGGTGGGCTGATGTTAGTCGAGAACGCCTTTAAGGCGACAAAGACGCCATTATGTAGACCTCACTGAATTTGAACGAGGTCGTATAATAGGGCTACGAGAGGATGGATGCTCCTTCTGCGTTACTGTAGAAAGACGTGGTAAGAATATGGCCATTGTACGTGACTGGCAGCGGCGGTTACAAGAACGTACGGTCGCAAGAAGACCGGGCTCCAGGTAGCCACGTGGCACTACGTAGAGGGAAGAAAACCGTGTCCGACGTGTGGCTCTGGTGCATAGTGCTGAATCTGCAGCAGCAGTTTGAGCAGCAGTTGACAAAACAGTGATACAACCAACTGTTGCAAGTCGATTACTTCAAGGTCAGCTTTGAGGCAGACGACATGTAGTGTGCATTCCGCTGACCACAAACCACCGCCATTTTCGACTTCAGTGAATTCAGTCGACAGCTCTTTCGATAGCGAAATGGAGACCTCTTGTGTTTTCTGATGCAAGTTCGTTCTGCGTAGGTGCAAGCGATGGCCGTGTGTTGGTCACAAGGAGGCCAGTTCAGTACCTGCAACGAATCTGGCTGTGTGATACACACGACGGAACTTCACCTTCACCTGGAGTTATGGTCTGCGGAGCGATTTCATATGACAGCGGGAGCGCGCTTGTAGTTATATCACGCACACAGAGTGCAAATTTCTACCTCAGTCTGGTGATTCGACCTGTTGTACTGCTGTTCGTAAACAGCATTCTAGGAGCTGTTATCCAACACGGTAACGCTTGCCCGCATACAGCTGTTGCTGTTGCTCTACCGAGTGTCGAGTGATTTCTCTAAATCACTTCAGGTAAATGCCGGGATGGTTCCTTTGGAAGAGGAACGGCCGACTTCCTGTCCCAACCTTTTCTAATCCGACAGGACCGATGACCTAGGTATTTGGTCATCTTACCCAAATCAGCCAACCAACCAGAATGTCGACTTCTTGCCTTCGCCTCCACGATCAGGCTCTTTCTCCAGTCGAGGACATATGGGGCATCATAGGACGACATCTCCAGCAACATCCACAAAGAGCATTAACCGGCCCTCTATTGACCGACCGAGAGCAACAGGCATGAAGCTCCATCCAACAAACTGACATCCAGCACCCGTGTAACACAATTCATGCACGTTTGCATGGACTTATTCAACATTTTGGGGGTTACGCCAGTTTTTAATGTAGCAGGATTTCACGTTTGCAACTGCTTATCTCGCGCCTACATTAATCTTGTAATATTGTAATGCTAATCGCTAAAATATTTTATCGGGACAAATGTATTCCCGAAATTTCATTACGCTGCATTAATTATTTTTTGGTGTTGCAATTTTTCCCGTCCTTGTATTTTAGTGTGGTATTGCACTCACACAGAGAAAAAAGTTGAGCGAAACAGACCAGGAAATGGTCAGGCAACATAGGAAAAAGATACTGTTGACGTGCAATGGTCCGAATGCTGTATCCTCGATCCCCCGAGTCGACAGTATATGTTGAAAAGTAAACAAACGATGCTTCCAGTAAGGGAACAAGATAATTTCTGCGCTGATATTCCAGGCATGGCAACCAGCTTATGAGGCAAACACAAGTGGAAGGCCGGCCAGGATGGCCGAGCGGTTCTAGGCGCTACAGTCTGGAACCGCGCGACCGCAACGGTCGCAGGTTCGAATCCTGCCTCGGGCATGGATGTGTGTGATGTACTTAGATTAGTTATGTTTAAGTACTTCTAAGTTCTAGGGGACTGATGACCTCAGAAGTTAAGTCTCATAGTGCTCAGAGCCATTTGAGCCAACAAGTGGAAGCTTTAAATGCTCCTTCAGGAATTTCACCTGCTCGACTGGATATTCTGAATATCTTGTAGCGCCGACGTTCCGAAATTCGAAACATGGAAACTAAACCTACAGAAGCAGTGATTGTTCGAGAATGGTTGACTATGATCCACTGATTTCTTGCGGTGGATGCGTCATACAGAAGCTTACAATATCTGATTAAAGTGTCAAAGATTATGATGTCAGGTATGTCCCAGGAGTTTGCTATGATTGAAACCTTTTAGTAATACTCGTATATAAAAATAAGAATGACTAGTCATATTTTAACTACACTTAGAAACATGTATTTGAAATATACATATTGCGGAAATATAATTGTTGCAACTTTTAAAAAATAAACAATTTCTTAGCTATAAAAAATCGAGTAAAATATTAGGTTTGAAACGATTTTCTTCATTGTAGCTGATCAACACAAAACTAACTGAATAAAGTGTCAGTTGTACGCTCATTTCTTTCCATGCATCATGCATTCCCCTTCTTCTGTGCTGATTTCCTCCCACGCGTCCTCCCATTTCACCCAATTTAATACTTCTTTGAGATCCCACAAAAGAGACAGATTCTCGTACTTTCCTCCTGGTTTATCGTTTCGCGTACAACTAGCAGAGACGTTTACACCAGGCGATTCCCGTGCCGGAGTGAGGCTCTTGAATGTGCGCCCCAAATGCGGAGTTGGGGTCTGCTGAGTCGCAAAACAGCCTCGCGCAACACGTTTCATGGTAGAGACCATGTTTACATAGTGAGGGTGTTTCACGTACTGTGAATGCACCTTGAAGGGAGAAATATTTGCCTAGCCCTTCAAGATGCATATACTGTAGAGCTGTAGCGGCAATTCCTGCCAGTAGGTAGCGACGAGGTCCGCCCGGCTGTCGTGTTCTCTCTTGTCGCCGACGAGCAGCATCGCTTTTCAGAGCGCGTTGCGTCACTTCCGCCCTGCCTCCCGCAGCTGATAAAACATCCTCTCCACGTACCGAGGCCGCACCTACAAATATATTCGACTGTATTTACATGCTGCTGGGACCGGAAAGACCTCCCTCACTATCGCTTTCTGAACACGCCTCAGGCAGCGCGTTTACATTGATTCCCACAACTAGGAAGTGCCTTACTCGATAAATCATGCCCACTCACATAAACGGCTGTGTTTAACTTGATTCTAATATGCTGGCGGAGTACTGTGTAGGGAAAGAGGAACGGCTAAATATGTAGCGCAGCAATATCTGGTACGTTTACGGAGCCGCCTCTTGCTGAATCATCGTACGTAAACAAATACCTTGCGAATGGCTTCTTCAGTTCCCTCTGAAGTCTCAGTATAATGTATTTCAATGAAATTTCCTTTTGCGAAGCTCAAGTAGTGCAACTTATGCAGTTGTCTCACGAGACATCGCCGAAGCATAGCAACAACGGTAATTTCTCTGTTACTAACAATCCTTCCACTCTTGCATAAATTGCCTTCTTAACAACAAAATTCTTTTTATTTTCAAGGCTTGCATGACACTTTTTCCCCTCTGCTCTAACTTGTACCCTTTAAAAATTTCTGCGCACTGTATCTCAGATAAGACCATATTAATAGGTGATCTCGCTCAGAAGTATGCACAACATACAACACAGACCCACATCCTGTCATTTTCTGATATAAATACTAACCCATTCACAGAGGTGAGCGTAGAACTTTTGTGATGGTCACCGTACGAGTAAGGAAGTAGAGCGGTTCCATTTCATGTTTGAAACCGAGTTTTAGATTCCATTAAGGTACAGGTGCGCATTATGTTATTTTACTTTATGAACTAAAAGGTAAAGTAAATTAGTAGAAGTATTAAAACGCAGAATGCGTCCCACAGGGTCAACTTTACGAATGGAAAATGGTACTCGAAGGTGAAGAGACAGCTAAATTAGAGAATACTTGTTCAAATAGGACAAGCCGAGTTTTGATTTCAGAAGTCACTATCGGGGTGGCATAGCGTTAATACTTCGGCCGATGACAAGGGAACGAAACCGATACAAATTCCATCAGTAATGTGTTACGTACAAGAAATCTTGTGAGTGTCCACAAAATCAAGGTCAGGCTTGTCAGGGTATATAAGGGGCGTTAACAGCATCGCATGTTTAGTGAACACTATGAGGAACACGGAAATACCACGTACTCGTGTGAGAAAGCGTTGTGAAACCTGCCTGTAGGTCTCCATTTGGACGGCTGCTCGAATCGTGAAACATCCAGATTTGTGTGGCAGTCAGATGTTTTATGTTGTATTAGCCAAATGAGTTGGCACTCAACATAAAAGATAGCAGAAAGCGAACCACTTAGCACAGAAAAGTTGTTCCTGTATTTAGTTTGGGTGCTCGCAAACTTGCACCTATTCTCGTCACAGGGCGAATACCACTGAAGCAAATGAGACGGGCAACACAGTAGGAAATCATTAACGATCGTTTATGGAAATAAAGTACAAGATAAATATTCGACTTTTATAATGAACAGGCGTGGCACTGTACAAGTTAAGAACCCAGTCTCAGTGATGACTAACTAATCTAATAGATCAGTCTGGACTGCTGTTAGACAGTTTGCAGTTCATCGCAAACAGCAATAAACACTCGACTCTCTCTGTCCGACAGCCACTCGTTGATAGCTGCCGGGCGGCAGATCGGCAGCATTTATTAAAACTGTGAGAACTGATCGGCAGCTGACCGAGTGAAGGAGTGCATCTTCTTTTATTCACAATCGACAGCAGAAACGTTATCTGCGCTCTACTTGGCAGATGCAGGAAATAGTTCCTGGTATCAGCGTTCTATGTGGCGTCACAGATCGGAGGATCGGGGCCAATGAGATATACAGGCCCTGCAACGAATTTGAGGCGTTACACTAGTAGCCGTGTCCGCCACACTTCGGGAAGGATCGGCTCCGTGCAGGCCCCTCGGGAAGTCAATATTTAATTGATAAGGTACCGACTACAAGTCTAAATTTTGTCGTGTGCTATCGAGAACTTCAAGAAGAATATAATAATTCCAATCCCAAAGAAAGCAGGTGTTCACAGATGTGAAAATTACAGAACTATCAGTTTAATAAGTCACTGCTGTGAAATACTAACGCGAATTCTTTACAGACGAATTGAAAAACTGTTAGAAGCCGACCTCGGGGAAGATCAGTTTGGATTCCGTAGAAATATTGGAACACGTGAGGCATTACTGACCCTACGATTTATCTTAGAAAACAGATTAAGGAAAGGCAAACCTACGTTTCTAGCATTTGTAGACTTAGAGAAAGCTTTTTCAAATTGTGAAGGTTGAAACACGTATGTAACATAGCAGCGATGGTGAGGCATGTTAAAATCTTTGACCAGAGAGCCTATAATCGTAGTTAGTCTGCGCTTGACCGCGCGAGTGTTGCGAGCAGTACTCAGTCAGTAGTCGTTGAGAGCAGTACGCTAGTAGTCGTCATGCAGAGCGGTCGGTCAGTAGTAGCAGCCCAGTGTGATGTAGTCTGTCGGCAACACTGGTCAAGATGCTCAATGAGGTATATTGTTAATTAAGGTAATCATCAGATAATGTAAAGTTTATTTATTGTAATTAATTTCCAACAAGTGCCCCAATAATAATTTTGATGTCAAAAGCAATTTTATTGAGCTAAATTTCATTCCACTTCCCTTAAACAAATTTCAGTTAAATTAAAAAAAAAAGGAATATTATTATTTGCAATGCAGTTCCTCCAAGCTGTGCGCAAGAATAAGAGCAGAAATTTGACTAGCAGATACAATGAGGTAAGAATTTAATTCTGATTTGCACAGGGCCAAAGACCGATATTTCGGTTTAATTGAATTATCATTATCACTGAGATTTCATTAGCACTGAATTGTTTTTCATTATTTTCGTGAGGAATTTATACTTGGGTCAGATTGCTAATTTTTGTCTAATGGTCATTGTCATTGAATTTATTTGCTGGGAAATTACGTTAGGTTGTATTCTTGTTAATATTCAAATTATTGTCCGGTCAACATTTTTGTGGCAAGGTTTCTCTTGGCTCCATTTTTATTAAATATTGTCATCCTTTAAAATTTTTGTGGGGAGGTTACACTTGGCGACACCCAGTCCAGGATCGTATTTCGTTGAGAGTCTTTTGAACAACAGTCAGATATCTGCTCTTATTTGCTTAGATATAATTAGGATTTGGCGCAACGCTTTTATTAACTTGTGACTTTCTTTCTACAGGTCAACGGCAATTCGTTGCTCTGTTGTATTTGTTTGTTGCCCTTTTGCATTTGTGCTTATTTGTTTTGTGAATATTTGTGACTATTGTGAAAATGCCGCGAAAGACTGTGAATAGTGTATCGCGAAGTATTATGAATGAAATTACCGACTCAAACAACTTTACCGATAGGACTTGTGACGCGCAGTGTAATGATGATAATCGTGCGTTCACTAACAATCAGTGTATTCCAACCACTAATGATGACTTTAGTCTTAACGATGAACGAACGAACTCGATTGTGTCTTCTGTTGATTTGACGACAATCGATGATGCGGAACGCTCTATTGTAATGAGCGATGCCCAGCTTAACATACCCGATTTGGAAAATTCAAGTAACGTACAGACAAATTTGTCTAGCGAAAATGAACAGTGTACTGGAAGTACGACGGATCTATTCAATTCCGAAATAGTGTCTGACAGTGTACATTCGACTGATAAACGTTTTTGTAAATTACAGAATGACCAAATGGTCACGCAAAACGCGACACTTGCAAATACACCGTCAAACGGTACAGAGAATGGAGTAGATAATGTTACATTGGGTCAAATTATGGCGATATTGATACAAAATAGCGAATATTTCAAACAACAATTTAGTGAACAGGACAAAAAATTTAATAAAATTAATGAAAATTTCAAACAACAGAACGAAAAACAAGACAAACTTAGTGAACAGGTCAAACAACAGAACAAACAGCTAAATGAAAAATTAGACGACAATTCCAGACAGTTAAACGAAAAATTAGAAGACAATTCCAGACAGCTTAGTGAACAAATTAGAGCCGTTGCCGCGCTGTGTCATGACACTAAGGAACAGTTGCGCGTGGAAATTGAGGCTTGTTCACGTAAAAATAGCGAAGAAATTAAGTCTGTTGCGCAAGAATTAAGGGAAATGCAAACAGCCGCAACAGAAACACTCAGAGAGGAAATTAGCGGAGTCGCTAAACAATGCTCTGAAAAAGCTACACAATTACGCGACGAGTTTAAAGCAATGACAGCAGAACTTTCGCGCACAATGGATGAAAAGATCGACGCGAAATTCGAACAACAAAATACTCAGATTGACGAACGCTTTAATCACCACATAGAAAACAGTAATACACGTTTCCGCAAATTTATTCAAGATCAAAATAAAGTCAAACGTCAAGTCATGGAAACAATCACTGCACAGAGACAGGAAGACAAACGTAAAATGTTCGCGAAAGCGAAGACGTATGTAGACAACAATATTGCTACAGTGTCCGACGAAATTAATTCCATCAAACAGTCGAACACAGAATTACGTGACGAAATTTCTGATCTTAAATTAAAAACAGACACATACACAACAGATTTTCAAACAGTGACCGACAGACTCGAGCAATTAGAACTAACACAGGATTCCGATGTCGTCAAAGCTGATGTTAAAAAACTGAACGAAACTACACGTAAATTGCAAAAACAGATCAATGCCACTGACACTAAAACCGATGATCAGGTAAAAATACTGACTGAAAAATGTGATGAATTGGCCAGTCGTATTGACGTTATTGAAACTACTAATGAGAATAAATCAGACGATACTGCACCGGTTTCATTTAACCAAACACCTGAATTTCAAAATTTGCAGCAGACAATTAATGAGATCGACTCGTCTAACAACACGTTGCGTAGAAAATTGTCGAGTTTACAGCAAGAAGTAACAGAGATGAAAAACATTTCAGTTAATAATAACATACAGCAGACGCCACTTAGCGAACATTTGTCAGATTCACGCAGTGCATATAATTTGGGTAATCTACAAAGAGTACGCGATTTAAAATCGGAAAAGCTACGCAACTTGAAATCCGAACTGACACAGAAAAACAGATTCTCGCACAAACCTGAACGTGTTCACAAATTCAGAGACGATAACGTTGATTACGAGCAGTTTTTATCCGTAAGAAAAACTAAGGAATTTAATAATGACAGAGCACAGATACACGATTTGAACTGGATACGTCGATTTATTTTTGTACTTTCACCGCTATTACCTGTAACGCAGAAACTAGCTTTGAACTGGATACGACAATTTGCTCTTGAATTTTTACCAACATTTCGTGTAATGCAAAAACTTGAATTAGTATGGATACAGCAATTTATTTCGGAATTTTTACCACCATTGCCTGTAACGCAAAAGCTGAAAAGTATTTGCAGTGTGTAATTGACCTCAGGGGATTCATTACGCTTTAATGAATATGTGCCGTAGCGAGCATAGGGCCCCGAGCTGTAGTAGTGCTGTTTCATCTTTAGTTTTCTGCACTGCTGCCTTCTCTTCTACTATCCTTTATATCTATCAAAACCGCTCTTTAACTATTGCTCTACCTAGAATTAAGAAGAATGAATAATGAAAACCCGATAAGACAAGTTATACCGAAAGTGACAATTTTTATTAGGCACTCCACAACTACCAGCGTAATTTTAATAACTGACAAAATCTTAATCATCAGTACGTGTAAAATTATCAGTAACAGTAAACACATTTTGTAACAATAGACGTTTTTCACCACAACAGCATGAAAGTCAGCTGCTTAGTATACGTAACCAACAATATAGTCTACAAGGTCAACCAAGCTTTAATGTTTCGCCGCGTGCACGTATAGTCCCAGCTACAACAAATAGTAACTCACGGCACCAATGAAATAACTACGTACAGAAAAAACAGTATTTCAATCTCTATCGCAATGCGCCGTATAGAAATGACTATCTCGACATACGTAAAAATTAATTAGCACAATTTTCAGCGTACATTTAATAACAGTCGATCTTTTCAGCAGCAAGAACATCAGCAACAACATATTTTCGTGAATGAACCAGACAGTAGGTGTCATACATAGTGTAATACGTCAGAAAAAAAAACCAGAAGAGTTCAAATAGTCAAAATTTCACAGTGTCCCCCTGAAAATAATTACACGTCAGAAAGAATTTGATTAAATACAGTACAGGTTCCATATTCCAGTAACGTAAGCAATACTTTTGACACGCAGAATTTTGTTCATGAGAATGTTATTTGAAACACGCCTTGTTGAATGCTCCACTTTTATCGCACCCAGATCTTACCAGAAATTTTTCCATTGCCACCGACAGTTCCAACACAGCTTTAGGCGTACATATTTTTCAGGAAATTGAAGAAGATGGCTCTACAGTAATCAAAAACATCGCATTTGCAAGCCGCATTTTGTCACCTGCTGAACGAGATTATTCCGTTACAGAATTGGAAACATTGTGTGTTGTATGGGCTTTTGCGAGATTTCGGCACTTTCTTTGTGGCAGACATGCCACCGTTTACACAGACCACGGAGCGATACAGTTTTTGCTTTCGGCCAAATTCACGCACGACAGATTAAGCAGATGGAAGCTTTATTTACAGGAATTTAATTTTACAATAGTTCACATTCCCGGTACGCAAAATGTTATAGCAGACGCACTATCGCGTTCTCTCGGCAACAATCAGCAAGACGTAGCAACCAACTTCTGCAAAACAAATTTCAGTGTCATGTACATCCAACAAGTTGCATTTGAAAATTTTATTTCATCGTCATTACAGGACATAGCACAAGAACAAAATAAAGACAATGTGTGGAAAGAAATTAAACACCTTTGGCAAGATAGGAAAAATGTTACGATTAGGAACCACTACACTGTACGCAATGATATTCTGTTTCGCCGCTCTCATCCTGACAGCAACAATTGGTTATTATGCATCCCTGACGAACTTGTTAACAAATTAATCTGGTACACTCATTTAAGTTACGCACATTACGGAGCACGAAAATGTTTTCTTATACTGAGACAGAACTGTTATTTTAACAACATGGATAAACGAATACGACGAGTTTTAGCGTCATGTAAAATTTGCCAGAAAGCTAAGTCAGACACCACTTCACATATTCCTCCTTTATATCCCATTGTACCTGTTAAATTAAGACACATGGCTGCAGTAGATATTTTTGGTCCGATTCCTAGAACTAATAGAGGTTTTTGCTACATCTTTGTCGCTGTTGAGCTCACTTCAAAATTTGTAACTTTCACTCCGTTACGCAAAGCTACTGCTAAAACTGTTTCGAAAGCATTTGCAAAACATTTTCTATTTCATGTAGGGCATGTGATGAAAGTAATTTCTGACAATGGATCTCAATTTCGTAGTAGCATATGGACACGCATGTTACGAGCCAGAAACATTTCTCCGATCTATATATCCAAGTACCACGCTTCTTCGAACCCCTGTGAAAGATTAATGAAAGAAATTGGTAAGCTGTGCCGAATATACTGCCACAAAAGACATATTGATTGGGATACACACATACTCTCATTCCAAGATGTAATTAATTCCATTCCAAATGAATCCACTATGCTATCTCCGTCTGTTATACTGAAAAACGTTGAACCACCAAACAAAATTAAAGAATTTGTAAATTTTCCTACATCTCGTCGCTTACGACACCACGAAATAATCGACATTGCGCTGAACAACATCAAACGTGCCGCAGAGCGCCGGAGAAGACAGCAAAAACAGGTTTGTACACGCCGAGACTTTCACGTTGGACAGAAAATATTAGTACGTACACACTATTTATCCAGCAAATTAAAAGGTAAGTGCAGTAAATTTGAACTTCTATACGCAGGTCCATATCGGATTCGCAGCATCCCTCACCCCAATGTTGTACACGTCGAAACTTTGAGAACCAGAAAATCGAAAGGCAACCACCATATCTCAAACATTAAACCGTTTATTGAATGAAATCACTTTATGATGTAACATACTATGATGCCATTTACTATTGCAATTATTTCACCTGACTAATTACTGATGATTATCGTATTTTTTCTTGGCAAGTGCCTGGCAAGGTAAGGTTAGCAGGTCGCTTTTCTTATCGTTACACATCAGACCATGCACATTTTCCATTTTTTTTTTATGTACGATTGTATTCCAGTTTTGTCTATATGCACTGTGAAATAGTTAAGATATAACACACACCAGTCGACTTTGACATTTTTTTTTTTTTTTTGGCCTTATGACATCTCAACATCGTGACTTACATTTTTTGCTGCTGCATTGTGATATTCTCTGTACATTTTGGCTTTGAACACTGTCTGTGCTTTCGACATATTACGTTTTCTGTCATGTTATGCTGTATGCTTAATTATATTACCGTTAATCAGTAATTACTTAGTGGGTATATGATTTAAATGCAAGACGTTATTCTCTATTCATCAATTTCAGAAAGAAATGATGCGTGTAAGAAATAAATTCAACAGAAATGGGAATTTCACCTACGGAATAAACGATAGAAGATGCAATAACTTTATGAGGAAGAGTAAATGGATCAGGATTAACGAGCATTAACAAGAATATACTATACTCATCGTAGAATAGCAGTCTTAACTAATTTTTTCTTTCAGAATACAAGGTGATTGATGCAGGCTGTCAGACAGAACTACACATCTTAGTTTTAGTGATGAAATATGCTAGAGATAAGGAATAGTTGTGTAATGAGTAATGAAGTGATTTTTTGCAGATGATAATGAGTGATGATGAATAATGATGAAGAGTGTGCTACTATGGATAATGAAGTTTTTCTTTACAGGTGATGATAATAATGAAGTTATGATAATATGGATAATGAAGTGATTGATAATGAAGTTTTTTCTTTACAGATGAGGATAATGTTGAAGTTATGTATTTATGCTACGTAGTTATTTAAGTATTTGTTGCAGTTTGTTTTGACAGCAGGTGTTATATTGCATAGTAAGATGTTGGAAAGTTTTGGAAAGGACAGCTATGGAACACATGTTTATACACATTTCACTACTTGTTAATTCGAAGTTCACTACTTTTCAGCATAGTGTGCGTTTCTTCTTTCAGGTCAATAATCCATTTTGTATTTTTTTTCCAGCAGAAGCTTTTCAAGATACTTACTAAACCTGTTACTTATTATACCTGTTCTAGTACTTGCATTTTTATTTTTTAACCCATTTGTGTTTATCATTTATAAATGTGATCACATATACTGCCTTGTTACATAACCTTGCTACAGCTGACTCATGACGAATGACGTTACCTATCCCCATTTGCAGCAATAGGTCAAAAGCGAATAGTGTTATGCCTCAGCAATATAAAATAATGCTTTGTAACTGGCTAATAACTGCCACTGTTTATTGTAATGAGACTACTTATAATGCCCATGATTATTAATGCTATGACTGTAATTAGCTGATTTTCTAATAATGACTTCGTAATGATCTGAATGTCACTCAATGAATTGTTATTACTTCTTAATGATCTGAATAATACTGAATGAGGAACAATGTTCTATACTATTCGATACTTGATGGCCACTGAGTGCCAATAATTAATGTCACTCAATGAATTAGGTTATTAATTATGCCATTAATTAGCTCTTGTTTTCAATGTTGATACTTTGTTACTGGAAAAGAATATGATTCTTACTATATTGAAATGACAAATGATTAACTATGCTTTATAATTGGGAAAGAATGTGATTGTTTAATAATGCTTTGTAATTAGGAAAAGGCTAATGATTATTACTATATTGAAATGACAAATAATTAATTAACGATGCCATACTTTGTAACTGGAAAAGAATGCGATTGCTTCATAATGCTTTGTAATTAGGAGAAGGCTAATGATTATTACTATTGGAATGACAAATAATTAATTAACTAATTGACTATGCCATACCTTGTAACTGGAAAAGGAATATGATGTTTCATTATGCTTTGTAATTAGGAAAAGGCTAATAATTAATACTATTGAAATGACAAATAATTAGTTAACTATGCCATACTTTGAAACTGAAAAAGAATGCGATTATTTAATAATGCTTTATAACTAGGAAAAGAAGGTTACTGTTTCTATGTAAAACAATTAATGAACATTTTTCTGTATTACTACATACTTGGTACAGAAATGTTCAATCGCTGGGCTACGAATGCCCCAAACTACTAATGAAGACTGCAATTGTCAACATTATGTGACTTAATGTCCTTCACCTCATGAGCTAACTACCCTGAATTACTGCAATGTCCATTTGTCCTGTCTATCCTAGTGATCATGGAGCACTATCTTTGGTTTTGCACTAATTCTACGTTGGTGTGCCTTGTAAGAGCGTGGTGTTG
The DNA here is from genome assembly GCF_023864275.1 of Schistocerca cancellata. Taxonomy (NCBI): domain Eukaryota; kingdom Metazoa; phylum Arthropoda; class Insecta; order Orthoptera; family Acrididae; genus Schistocerca; species Schistocerca cancellata. Next base: position 465,731,925 of record NC_064631.1, on the reverse strand, counting down.
ACACGACATGCTGTCCACCACCGTGGGCGATGAAGACGTTATTATGGTCCCACTGTTTGGTGTACCTAGTGTACTGCCAAAATGAGAACATGGACCATTAGTACGACAGTTCAGTGTCTTGGCTACACTGGTAAATTCTGATGGGAAAGGAACTTCAAATTGTGTCACTTGATGTTGTACTTCTGTGGAAAGATATGGACTTTCAGAACAGCTGTGTGCAATCTAAAGTGCTACAACCATGATGCAATCCTTCCCTTTCCTATCCTAATTCTTGTCACATAGTGAAAATCATTTTTTTGCTAACATTATTTATGTTCATGGGTTATACATTTTTTTTTGATTCGCTGAACTCCAGTGCGAGTACACTTATGTCACTTGTCGATATGATTTTTGCCATTATGTTTATTTATTGCAAAAATGCCTAAGACATTTTTTCGATTTGTTCTCAAGTACAGTATGTTCACTCTTGTCTTTTATATTGTATATACATTTTTTTAATTTATTATTTTATTTTAATGATATGTTCTGAACCACAGTGCATGTGCACTTATGTTGTGTGTTAATATGTTTTCTACTGAACTTCAGTGCCTGTGCACTTTTCTCATTTTTCAATATGATTTGTACTCATTCTGTATATTCAATACTTCAGTGCGTATGCACTTATGTCATTTGTTACCAATTGTATATACATTTCGTAAATTGCTAATATGTTCTCAACTCCAGTGCGAGTACACTCATGTCACTTATCAACACGATTTTCTGCCATTCTGTTTATTTGTTCTGAAAATGCTAAAGAATTTTTCAGTGCGTGTGCACTTTGCTATCTGTCAAATAATTTGTATATACAGTTTTCTGATTTACTACTATGTTTTGTACTCACTTTGTCTTTGTCTGATATATTTTGTACTCGGTGCATGTGCACAACATTTAATTTATGTACTAGATTTGAATATTCTGTAAATTGTAAAAATTTCTTGCGATGGCAAGTCCAAATGACTCACCATCGCTGCCAAATTTTTGCCCCCCCAGTGGAGGGTTATGAAACACGTATGTAACATAGCAGCGATGGTGAGGCATGTTAAAATCTTTGACCAGAGAGCCTATAATCGTAGTTAGTCTGCGCTTGACCGCGCGAGTGTTGCGAGCAGTACTCAGTCAGTAGTCGTTGAGAGCAGTACGCTAGTAGTCGTCATGCAGAGCGGTCGGTCAGTAGTAGCAGCCCAGTGTGATGTAGTCTGTCGGCAACACTGGTCAAGATGCTCAATGAGGTATATTGTTAATTAAGGTAATCATCAGATAATGTAAAGTTTATTTATTGTAATTAATTTCCAACAAGTGCCCCAATAATAATTTTGATGTCAAAAGCAATTTTATTGAGCTAAATTTCATTCCACTTCCCTTAAACAAATTTCAGTTAAATTAAAAAAAAAAGGAATATTATTATTTGCAATGCAGTTCCTCCAAGCTGTGCGCAAGAATAAGAGCAGAAATTTGACTAGCAGATACAATGAGGTAAGAATTTAATTCTGATTTGCACAGGGCCAAAGACCGATATTTCGGTTTAATTGAATTATCATTATCACTGAGATTTCATTAGCACTGAATTGTTTTTCATTATTTTCGTGAGGAATTTATACTTGGGTCAGATTGCTAATTTTTGTCTAATGGTCATTGTCATTGAATTTATTTGCTGGGAAATTACGTTAGGTTGTATTCTTGTTAATATTCAAATTATTGTCCGGTCAACATTTTTGTGGCAAGGTTTCTCTTGGCTCCATTTTTATTAAATATTGTCATCCTTTAAAATTTTTGTGGGGAGGTTACACTTGGCGACACCCAGTCCAGGATCGTATTTCGTTGAGAGTCTTTTGAACAACAGTCAGATATCTGCTCTTATTTGCTTAGATATAATTAGGATTTGGCGCAACGCTTTTATTAACTTGTGACTTTCTTTCTACAGGTCAACGGCAATTCGTTGCTCTGTTGTATTTGTTTGTTGCCCTTTTGCATTTGTGCTTATTTGTTTTGTGAATATTTGTGACTATTGTGAAAATGCCGCGAAAGACTGTGAATAGTGTATCGCGAAGTATTATGAATGAAATTACCGACTCAAACAACTTTACCGATAGGACTTGTGACGCGCAGTGTAATGATGATAATCGTGCGTTCACTAACAATCAGTGTATTCCAACCACTAATGATGACTTTAGTCTTAACGATGAACGAACGAACTCGATTGTGTCTTCTGTTGATTTGACGACAATCGATGATGCGGAACGCTCTATTGTAATGAGCGATGCCCAGCTTAACATACCCGATTTGGAAAATTCAAGTAACGTACAGACAAATTTGTCTAGCGAAAATGAACAGTGTACTGGAAGTACGACGGATCTATTCAATTCCGAAATAGTGTCTGACAGTGTACATTCGACTGATAAACGTTTTTGTAAATTACAGAATGACCAAATGGTCACGCAAAACGCGACACTTGCAAATACACCGTCAAACGGTACAGAGAATGGAGTAGATAATGTTACATTGGGTCAAATTATGGCGATATTGATACAAAATAGCGAAGATTTCAAACAACAATTTAGTGAACAGGACAAAAAATTTAATAAAATTAATGAAAATTTCAAACAACAGAACGAAAAACAAGACAAACTTAGTGAACAGGTCAAACAACAGAACAAACAGCTAAATGAAAAATTAGACGACAATTCCAGACAGTTAAACGAAAAATTAGAAGACAATTCCAGACAGCTTAGTGAACAAATTAGAGCCGTTGCCGCGCTGTGTCATGACACTAAGGAACAGTTGCGCATGGAAATTGAGGCTTGTTCACGTAAAAATAGCGAAGAAATTAAGTCTGTTGCGCAAGAATTAAGGGAAATGCAAACAGCCGCAACAGAAACACTCAGAGAGGAAATTAGCGGAGTCGCTAAACAATGCTCTGAAAAAGCTACACAATTACGCGACGAGTTTAAAGCAATGACAGCAGAACTTTCGCGCACAATGGATGAAAAGATCGACGCGAAATTCGAACAACAAAATACTCAGATTGACGAACGCTTTAATCACCACATAGAAAACAGTAATACACGTTTCCGCAAATTTATTCAAGATCAAAATAAAGTCAAACGTCAAGTCATGGAAACAATCACTGCACAGAGACAGGAAGACAAACGTAAAATGTTCGCGAAAGCGAAGACGTATGTAGACAACAATATTGCTACAGTGTCCGACGAAATTAATTCCATCAAACAGTCGAACACAGAATTACGTGACGAAATTTCTGATCTTAAATTAAAAACAGACACATACACAACAGATTTTCAAACAGTGACCGACAGACTCGAGCAATTAGAACTAACACAGGATTCCGATGTCGTCAAAGCTGATGTTAAAAAACTGAACGAAACTACACGTAAATTGCAAAAACAGATCAATGCCACTGACACTAAAACCGATGATCAGGTAAAAATACTGACTGAAAAATGTGATGAATTGGCCAGTCGTATTGACGTTATTGAAACTACTAATGAGAATAAATCAGACGATACTGCACCGGTTTCATTTAACCAAACACCTGAATTTCAAAATTTGCAGCAGACAATTAATGAGATCGACTCGTCTAACAACACGTTGCGTAGAAAATTGTCGAGTTTACAGCAAGAAGTAACAGAGATGAAAAACATTTCAGTTAATAATAACATACAGCAGACGCCACTTAGCGAACATTTGTCAGATTCACGCAGTGCATATAATTTGGGTAATCTACAAAGAGTACGCGATTTAAAATCGGAAAAGCTACGCAACTTGAAATCCGAACTGACACAGAAAAACAGATTCTCGCACAAACCTGAACGTGTTCACAAATTCAGAGACGATAACGTTGATTACGAGCAGTTTTTATCCGTAAGAAAAACTAAGGAATTTAATAATGACAGAGCACAGATACACGATTTGAACTGGATACGTCGATTTATTTTTGTACTTTCACCGCTATTACCTGTAACGCAGAAACTAGCTTTGAACTGGATACGACAATTTGCTCTTGAATTTTTACCAACATTTCGTGTAATGCAAAAACTTGAATTAGTATGGATACAGCAATTTATTTCGGAATTTTTACCACCATTGCCTGTAACGCAAAAGCTGAAAAGTATTTGCAGTGTGTAATTGACCTCAGGGGATTCATTACGCTTTAATGAATATGTGCCGTAGCGAGCATAGGGCCCCGAGCTGTAGTAGTGCTGTTTCATCTTTAGTTTTCTGCACTGCTGCCTTCTCTTCTACTATCCTTTATATCTATCAAAACCGCTCTTTAACTATTGCTCTACCTAGAATTAAGAAGAATGAATAATGAAAACCCGATAAGACAAGTTATACCGAAAGTGACAATTTTTATTAGGCACTCCACAACTACCAGCGTAATTTTAATAACTGACAAAATCTTAATCATCAGTACGTGTAAAATTATCAGTAACAGTAAACACATTTTGTAACAATAGACGTTTTTCACCACAACAGCATGAAAGTCAGCTGCTTAGTATACGTAACCAACAATATAGTCTACAAGGTCAACCAAGCTTTAATGTTTCGCCGCGTGCACGTATAGTCCCAGCTACAACAAATAGTAACTCACGGCACCAATGAAATAACTACGTACAGAAAAAACAGTATTTCAATCTCTATCGCAATGCGCCGTATAGAAATGACTATCTCGACATACGTAAAAATTAATTAGCACAATTTTCAGCGTACATTTAATAACAGTCGATCTTTTCAGCAGCAAGAACATCAGCAACAACATATTTTCGTGAATGAACCAGACAGTAGGTGTCATACATAGTGTAATACGTCAGAAAAAAAAAAACCAGAAGAGTTCAAATAGTCAAAATTTCACAGTGTCCCCCTGAAAATAATTACACGTCAGAAAGAATTTGATTAAATACAGTACAGGTTCCATATTCCAGTAACGTAAGCAATACTTTTGACACGCAGAATTTTGTTCATGAGAATGTTATTTGAAACACGCCTTGTTGAATGCTCCACTTTTATCGCACCCAGATCTTACCAGAAATTTTTCCATTGCCACCGACAGTTCCAACACAGCTTTAGGCGTACATATTTTTCAGGAAATTGAAGAAGATGGCTCTACAGTAATCAAAAACATCGCATTTGCAAGCCGCATTTTGTCACCTGCTGAACGAGATTATTCCGTTACAGAATTGGAAACATTGTGTGTTGTATGGGCTTTTGCGAGATTTCGGCACTTTCTTTGTGGCAGACATGCCACCGTTTACACAGACCACGGAGCGATACAGTTTTTGCTTTCGGCCAAATTCACGCACGACAGATTAAGCAGATGGAAGCTTTATTTACAGGAATTTAATTTTACAATAGTTCACATTCCCGGTACGCAAAATGTTATAGCAGACGCACTATCGCGTTCTCTCGGCAACAATCAGCAAGACGTAGCAACCAACTTCTGCAAAACAAATTTCAGTGTCATGTACATCCAACAAGTTGCATTTGAAAATTTTATTTCATCGTCATTACAGGACATAGCACAAGAACAAAATAAAGACAATGTGTGGAAAGAAATTAAACACCTTTGGCAAGATAGGAAAAATGTTACGATTAGGAACCACTACACTGTACGCAATGATATTCTGTTTCGCCGCTCTCATCCTGACAGCAACAATTGGTTATTATGCATCCCTGACGAACTTGTTAACAAATTAATCTGGTACACTCATTTAAGTTACGCACATTACGGAGCACGAAAATGTTTTCTTATACTGAGACAGAACTGTTATTTTAACAACATGGATAAACGAATACGACGAGTTTTAGCGTCATGTAAAATTTGCCAGAAAGCTAAGTCAGACACCACTTCACATATTCCTCCTTTATATCCCATTGTACCTGTTAAATTAAGACACATGGCTGCAGTAGATATTTTTGGTCCGATTCCTAGAACTAATAGAGGTTTTTGCTACATCTTTGTCGCTGTTGAGCTCACTTCAAAATTTGTTACTTTCACTCCGTTACGCAAAGCTACTGCTAAAACTGTTTCGAAAGCATTTGTAAAACATTTTCTATTTCATGTAGGGCATGTGATGAAAGTAATTTCTGACAATGGATCTCAATTTCGTAGTAGCATATGGACACGCATGTTACGAGCCAGAAACATTTCTCCGATCTATATATCCAAGTACCACGCTTCTTCGAACCCCTGTGAAAGATTAATGAAAGAAATTGGTAAGCTGTGCCGAATATACTGCCACAAAAGACATATTGATTGGGATACACACATACTCTCATTCCAAGATGTAATTAATTCCATTCCAAATGAATCCACTATGCTATCTCCGTCTGTTATACTGAAAAACGTTGAACCACCAAACAAAATTAAAGAATTTGTAAATTTTCCTACATCTCGTCGCTTACGACACCACGAAATAATCGACATTGCGCTGAACAACATCAAACGTGCCGCAGAGCGCCGGAGAAGACAGCAAAAACAGGTTTGTACACGCCGAGACTTTCACGTTGGACAGAAAATATTAGTACGTACACACTATTTATCCAGCAAATTAAAAGGTAAGTGCAGTAAATTTGAACTTCTATACGCAGGTCCATATCGGATTCGCAGCATCCCTCACCCCAATGTTGTACACGTCGAAACTTTGAGAACCAGAAAATCGAAAGGCAACCACCATATCTCAAACATTAAACCGTTTATTGAATGAAATCACTTTATGATGTAACATACTATGATGCCATTTACTATTGCAATTATTTCACCTGACTAATTACTGATGATTATCGTATTTTTTCTTGGCAAGTGCCTGGCAAGGTAAGGTTAGCAGGTCGCTTTTCTTATCGTTACACATCAGACCATGCACATTTTCCATTTTTTTTTTATGTACGATTGTATTCCAGTTTTGTCTATATGCACTGTGAAATAGTTAAGATATAACACACACCAGTCGACTTTGACATTTTTTTTTTTTTTGGCCTTATGACATCTCAACATCGTGACTTACATTTTTTGCTGCTGCATTGTGATATTCTCTGTACATTTTGGCTTTGAACACTGTCTGTGCTTTCGACATATTACGTTTTCTGTCATGTTATGCTGTATGCTTAATTATATTACCGTTAATCAGTAATTACTTAGTGGGTATATGATTTAAATGCAAGACGTTATTCTCTATTCATCAATTTCAGAAAGAAATGATGCGTGTAAGAAATAAATTCAACAGAAATGGGAATTTCACCTACGGAATAAACGATAGAAGATGCAATAACTTTATGAGGAAGAGTAAATGGATCAGGATTAACAAGCATTAACAAGAATATACTATACTCATCGTAGAATAGCAGTCTTAACTAATTTTTTCTTTCAGAATACAAGGTGATTGATGCAGGCTGTCAGACAGAACTACACATCTTAGTTTTAGTGATGAAATATGCTAGAGATAAGGAATAGTTGTGTAATGAGTAATGAAGTGATTTTTTGCAGATGATAATGAGTGATGATGAATAATGATGAAGAGTGTGCTACTATGGATAATGAAGTTTTTCTTTACAGGTGATGATAATAATGAAGTTATGATAATATGGATAATGAAGTGATTGATAATGAAGTTTTTTCTTTACAGATGAGGATAATGTTGAAGTTATGTATTTATGCTACGTAGTTATTTAAGTATTTGTTGCAGTTTGTTTTGACAGCAGGTGTTATATTGCATAGTAAGATGTTGGAAAGTTTTGGAAAGGACAGCTATGGAACACATGTTTATACACATTTCACTACTTGTTAATTCGAAGTTCACTACTTTTCAGCATAGTGTGCGTTTCTTCTTTCAGGTCAATAATCCATTTTGTATTTTTTTTCCAGCAGAAGCTTTTCAAGATACTTACTAAACCTGTTACTTATTATACCTGTTCTAGTACTTGCATTTTTATTTTTTAACCCATTTGTGTTTATCATTTATAAATGTGATCACATATACTGCCTTGTTACATAACCTTGCTACAGCTGACTCATGACGAATGACGTTACCTATCCCCATTTGCAGCAATAGGTCAAAAGCGAATAGTGTTATGCCTCAGCAATATAAAATAATGCTTTGTAACTGGCTAATAACTGCCACTGTTTATTGTAATGAGACTACTTATAATGCCCATGATTATTAATGCTATGACTGTAATTAGCTGATTTTCTAATAATGACTTCGTAATGATCTGAATGTCACTCAATGAATTGTTATTACTTCTTAATGATCTGAATAATACTGAATGAGGAACAATGTTCTATACTATTCGATACTTGATGGCCACTGAGTGCCAATAATTAATGTCACTCAATGAATTAGGTTATTAATTATGCCATTAATTAGCTCTTGTTTTCAATGTTGATACTTTGTTACTGGAAAAGAATATGATTCTTACTATATTGAAATGACAAATGATTAACTATGCTTTATAATTGGGAAAGAATGTGATTGTTTAATAATGCTTTGTAATTAGGAAAAGGCTAATGATTATTACTATATTGAAATGACAAATAATTAATTAACGATGCCATACTTTGTAACTGGAAAAGAATGCGATTGCTTCATAATGCTTTGTAATTAGGAGAAGGCTAATGATTATTACTATTGGAATGACAAATAATTAATTAACTAATTGACTATGCCATACCTTGTAACTGGAAAAGGAATATGATGTTTCATTATGCTTTGTAATTAGGAAAAGGCTAATAATTAATACTATTGAAATGACAAATAATTAGTTAACTATGCCATACTTTGAAACTGAAAAAGAATGCGATTATTTAATAATGCTTTATAACTAGGAAAAGAAGGTTACTGTTTCTATGTAAAACAATTAATGAACATTTTTCTGTATTACTACATACTTGGTACAGAAATGTTCAATCGCTGGGCTACGAATGCCCCAAACTACTAATGAAGACTGCAATTGTCAACATTATGTGACTTAATGTCCTTCACCTCATGAGCTAACTACCCTGAATTACTGCAATGTCCATTTGTCCTGTCTATCCTAGTGATCATGGAGCACTATCTTTGGTTTTGCACTAATTCTACGTTGGTGTGCCTTGTAAGAGCGTGGTGTTGACACGACATGCTGTCCACCACCGTGAGCGATGAAGACGTTATTATGGTCCCACTGTTTGGTGTACCTAGTGTACTGCCAAAATGAGAACATGGACCATTAGTACGACAGTTCAGTGTCTTGGCTACACTGGTAAATTCTGATGGGAAAGGAACTTCAAATTGTGTCACTTGATGTTGTACTTCTGTGGAAAGATATGGACTTTCAGAACAGCTGTGTGCAATCTAAAGTGCTACAACCATGATGCAATCCTTCCCTTTCCTATCCTAATTCTTGTCACATAGTGAAAATCATTTTTTTGCTAACATTATTTATGTTCATGGGTTATACATTTTTTTTTGATTCGCTGAACTCCAGTGCGAGTACACTTATGTCACTTGTCGATATGATTTTTGCCATTATGTTTATTTATTGCAAAAATGCCTAAGACATTTTTTCGATTTGTTCTCAAGTACAGTATGTTCACTCTTGTCTTTTATATTGTATATACATTTTTTTAATTTATTATTTTATTTTAATGATATGTTCTGAACCACAGTGCATGTGCACTTATGTTGTGTGTTAATATGTTTTCTACTGAACTTCAGTGCCTGTGCACTTTTCTCATTTTTCAATATGATTTGTACTCATTCTGTATATTCAATACTTCAGTGCGTATGCACTTATGTCATTTGTTACCAATTGTATATACATTTCGTAAATTGCTAATATGTTCTCAACTCCAGTGCGAGTACACTCATGTCACTTATCAACACGATTTTCTGCCATTCTGTTTATTTGTTCTGAAAATGCTAAAGAATTTTTCAGTGCGTGTGCACTTTGCTATCTGTCAAATAATTTGTATATACAGTTTTCTGATTTACTACTATGTTTTGTACTCACTTTGTCTTTGTCTGATATATTTTGTACTCGGTGCATGTGCACAACATTTAATTTATGTACTAGATTTGAATATTCTGTAAATTGTAAAAATTTCTTGCGATGGCAAGTCCAAATGACTCACCATCGCTGCCAAATTTTTGCCCCCCCAGTGGAGGGTTATGAAACACGTATGTAACATAGCAGCGATGGTGAGGCATGTTAAAATCTTTGACCAGAGAGCCTATAATCGTAGTTAGTCTGCGCTTGACCGCGCGAGTGTTGCGAGCAGTACTCAGTCAGTAGTCGTTGAGAGCAGTACGCTAGTAGTCGTCATGCAGAGCGGTCGGTCAGTAGTAGCAGCCCAGTGTGATGTAGTCTGTCGGCAACACTGGTCAAGATGCTCAATGAGGTATATTGTTAATTAAGGTAATCATCAGATAATGTAAAGTTTATTTATTGTAATTAATTTCCAACAAGTGCCCCAATAATAATTTTGATGTCAAAAGCAATTTTATTGAGCTAAATTTCATTCCACTTCCCTTAAACAAATTTCAGTTAAATTAAAAAAAAAAGGAATATTATTATTTGCAATGCAGTTCCTCCAAGCTGTGCGCAAGAATAAGAGCAGAAATTTGACTAGCAGATACAATGAGGTAAGAATTTAATTCTGATTTGCACAGGGCCAAAGACCGATATTTCGGTTTAATTGAATTATCATTATCACTGAGATTTCATTAGCACTGAATTGTTTTTCATTATTTTCGTGAGGAATTTATACTTGGGTCAGATTGCTAATTTTTGTCTAATGGTCATTGTCATTGAATTTATTTGCTGGGAAATTACGTTAGGTTGTATTCTTGTTAATATTCAAATTATTGTCCGGTCAACATTTTTGTGGCAAGGTTTCTCTTGGCTCCATTTTTATTAAATATTGTCATCCTTTAAAATTTTTGTGGGGAGGTTACAAGGTGGCAGGGGTAAAATACAGGGAACGAAAGGCTACTTACAATCTGTACAGAAACCAGGTGGCAGTTATAACAGCCGAAGGACATGAAAGGGAAGCAGAGGTTGGGAAGGGAGTGAGACAGGGTTGTAGCCTCTCCCCGATGTTATTCAATCTGTATATTGAGCAAGTAGCAAAGGAAACAAAAGAAAAAATCGGAGTAGGTATTAAAATCCATGGAGAAGAAATAAAAACTTTGAGGTTCGTCGGTGACATTATAATTCTGTCAGAGACAGCAAAGGACTTGGAAGAGCAGTAGAACAGAATGGACAGAGTCTTGAAAGAAGGATATAAGATGAACATCAACAAAAGCAAAACGAGGATAATGGAATGTAATCGAGTTAAGTCGGTTGATGCTGAGGGAATTAGATTAGGAAATGAGACACTTAAAGTAGTAAAGAAGTTTTGCTATTTGGGGAGCAAAATAACTGATGATGGTAGAAGTAGAGACGATATAAAATGTAGACTGGCAATGGAAAGGAAAGCGTTTCTAAAGAAGAGAAATTTGTTAACATCGAGTTTAGATCTAAGTGTCAGGAAGTCGTTTCTGAAAGTATTTGTATGGAGTGTAGCCATGTATGGAAGGGAAACATGGACGATAAATAGTTTCGGCAAGAAGAGAATAGAAGCTTTCGAAATGTGGTGCTACAGAAGAATGCAGAAGATTACATGGGTAGATCACATAACTAATGAGGAGGTATTGAATAGAATTAGGGAGAAGAGGGGTTTGTGGCACAACTTGACTGGAAGAAGGGGTCGGTTGGTAGGACATGTTCTGAGACATCGAGGGATGTTGGTAGGACATGTTCTGAGACATCGAGGGATCACCAATTTAGTATTGGAGGGCAGTGTGGAAGGTAAAAATCGTAGAGGAAGACCAAGAGATGAATACACTAAGCAGATTCAGAAGGATGTAGGTTGCGGTAGGTACTGGGGGAGGAAGAAGCTTGCACAGGATAGAGTAGCATGGAGAACTGTATCAAACCAGTCTCAGGACTGACGACCACAACAACATCGAGAACTTGCACGCATTCAAAGATGCAGTCAAGAATTGTTAAACTCGTCTGAAGTAGTTACTCGGTACCCGCCGGAGACGGCTCCTGGCACTCGTAACATTTGCAGTGTCACGTGCTACGACGTAGGCGGTACGGGCTGTCTCTCGTGGGCCTCGTCGGGGGATAGACACGTCTATTTCAACGTCTTATGGTAGAAGCATAATAAGGCCCCGATTATGTGCGCCATCTGTGCAGCGATAGGTCATAACTTGTTACAACACGGCTCGAAACTGCCTCTTTGTTGGTACCCTATGTGGTTATAGCTGTGTACGATGTATGACAATCGGTATAGCAGGATGCGATAGAGGCCCAATATTGGACTGCATGAGTACGTGAGTGCAGAAATACTCGTCGTCAAATTTGTCTCTCTGCAGTGCCGTATGATTGTTAGCCGCGCGTGCCGTATGCCTCAGTGAATATACAGAAATGAAACTCAGTGCAATACAAGTTATTAATTTATCGAATATTCATTTTTACTTACAAAATTTTCCCATTAAATGTTTAAAGTGTCCCCCCTGTTGTTGAATACACAGTTCAATTCGTCTAATCATGTTTCCAAAGACAAGCTGTAACATTTCTTCTGTAACAGAAGAAGTGAAAGTGGATATTGCAGTTTTCAGTTCATCGATGGATTTCGGATGGTTTTTATAGACAGTTGCTTACGCAGCACCCCAGAATATAAAGTCAGGTGGTGTTAGGTCAGGCGATCGTGGGGGCCAAATTCCCTGTGAAATTATGCGATCACCAAAAACATCAGCAAGCAGTGACACTGAAACGCCAGCTGTATGCGCGGTTGCACCATGTTGTTGAAAATAAGCGTTCAGTATTTCACTTAATGCAAGTTCTCCTATGAATGGGTACAGAATATCACTGCAGTATCGTTGTGCGTTGAAAAACATGCGACTCACGATCTGTCGTCTAGAAATTGCAATCCAATGTCCTAGTTTCACATAATGAAGTGATTCCTCATGATTACATAATGGATTTGCAGTACTCCACATACGAGAATTTTGCGAGTTAATGTAACCGGATAAATGAAACTACGCCTCATCAGTGAAAAACGTTTCCTTAAGAATATCCCTTTCATTCTGTTAAACGAAATTTTTGAACCATTTACAATAATGCAGCCCCTTGCCATGATCAGTTCTTTTCAGTTCTTACACGACTGTCGCATTGTATGGGAAAAGTTCTAATTTTTCTTTACAGATGTGTGGGCCGTTCCGACACTAACATCGATTTCCTGAGCAAGTTTTCTTACTGACTTGTTCGGACTCTTGGACATTTTATCAGAAATATCGAGTAGTTTATCCTCAGACAAAACGCTAGGACGACCACCTCTCGGTGCAGCTGTCACTGAACCCGTACTTCGAAATTTGTTACTCAAATCTCGCACAGTATCGTGTTGTGGGAGTGTTGTATCCGGGAAAACTGAATTACGTGTTTGACGAACTGAAACAGTGTATTTACTGCCAGCTTTGAACACTTGTTCGATTAAAACCACGCGTTCTTCAATACTTAGTATTTTAACAGTGACAGAAACGAAACAAACGAACAAAGGAACTAAAGTTAAACATTCACGTCAACACGCAACGACACACACCGACAATACTACTGACGCTGTCTGAGATAAACGAAACAGTGGAATGTTACGAGAGTCCACTTGAAGGGAAGTGACCTATGCAGGCGAACAGTCATACGGCACGTGCAGCTAACAATCATACGGCACTGCGGTGAGACTTTTTGAACACCCCGTATCTGAGCAGCAAAAGTGAGGATAGCTATATTGCGCACCAAGCGCATCGTAACCTATTCACATATGCAGCAGCCAGTCGAGAGCAAGTAATGGACTCTAGAAAGAATTTCCACTCTGCCACGGATTGTGCACTGATATCAAACTTTCTGGCAGAATAAGTGCTTTTACAGGTCCGGGATTCGCACATGGGTTCAAAATGGCTCTGAGCACTATGGGACTTAACATCTGAGGTCATCAGTCCCCTAGAACTTAGAACTGCTTAAAACTAACTAACCTAAGGACATCAAACACATCCATGCCCGAGGCAGGATTCGAACTTGCGACCGTAGCGGTCGCGCAGTTCCAGACTGAAGCGCCTAGAACCGCTCGTCCACAGAGGCCGCTCGCACATGGGACCTTTTCCTTTCTCGGTCAAATGCTCTACTGACTGAAGAAGTTTCACAGAAGAAGGTAGGAGATGAAGTATTGGCGGAAGTAAAGCTATGAAGGCGGGTCGTGAGTCATTCTTGGGTAGCTAAGTTACTAGAGGACTTGCAAAGGTCCCATGTTCGAGTCCCGGTCCGGCCCCTACATTTGATTTGCCAGGACGTTTCAAGTAATGAACCAACTACAGCATTTTGTGTCATACTGCACCACTGGCCAGAAACTAACAATAATCGAACTAGGGAGCTACTTTTCCACGAGCACGATACGAACGGCTGCATTTGGAGTGGTACTACGACCCGGAAATTAGGACTGCTGATGCATGGCGTCACAGTCTCTTCGTTGATGAGCCGTGGTGTGATTCTGATTTACTCCCGTGGCCAGTAACATCCGCAGATCTGTTCCCGATAGAACGTGCGTGGAACCAGATCGGACGTCAGGTCTGCCTCATTGTCAGCATCCAAGATATCAAGGATCAGTCACAACAGTGGTGCCCAGCTTGCCTCAGGAGAGCACGCAACGGCCTCGCGTCTACCTTCCCAGTTGAATCAGTGCACACGCGTCCAGGCCAGAGAGGGTGCAGCGTCATAATGGTAAGTGGGAACGTGCTACCCCTTCAAAATTTTACTCGAATTTTGTAATCAAGGAAATAACATCATATATTCACTCGATCTGTGAAGTTTCATTTCGTTTCCTCCTCCACTTCTGGGCGCCTCCTTTCTGGCGGTATATTTCCTAATCAATCAGGATGTGAAAAGAAGAACCTTTCTTGTCCACCGGCTAACAGTTAACACACCAAAGTCCGCGGCTCGTGGGCTTGCGGTAGCGTTCTCGCTTCCCGCGCACGGGGTCCCAGGTTCGATTCCCGGCGTGGTCAGGGATTTTCTCTGCCACGAGATGACTGGGTGTTGTGTGTCTCTCGTCATCATTTCATCCTCATTCACTCGCAAGTCACCGTAGTGGCGTTAAAGAACTTGTGGAGCGGTGGCCGAACCGCCCCGCTAAGGGTCTCCCAGCCACCAATGCAATACCGTCATTATTGTTAAACATATCAAACTTTCTCAAAACTTGCGAAATGTTCGATTGAAGACAACGATACATCTAAGAAAGCATTAAGTCAGAAAGATGTAAATTCATTCCTGTTAGGCTGAAGAATGGACTTGCTGCGCCAGATGATTCGTCAAAGCCTTTTGTAATATTTTCACTCGTAATTTTAAATTTTCATAACTCAAGGTAACATATACACTCCTGGAAATGGAAAAAAGAACACATTGACACCGGTGTGTCAGACCCACCATACTTGCTCCGGACACTGCGAGAGGGCTGTACAAGCAATGATCACACGCACGGCACAGCGGACACACCAGCAACCGCGGTGTTGGCCGTCGAATGGCGCTAGCTGCGCAGCATTTGTGCACCGCCGCCGTCAGTGTCAGCCAGTTTGCCGTGGCATACGGAGCTCCATCGCAGTCTTTAACACTGGTAGCATGCCGCGACAGCGTGGACGTGAACCGTATGTGCAGTTGACGGACTTTGAGCGAGGGCGTATAGTGGGCATGCGGGAGGCCGGGTGGACGTACCGCCGAATTGCTCAACACGTGGGGCGTGAGCTCTCCACAGTACATCGATGTTGTCGCCAGTGGTCGGCGGAAGGTGCACGTGCCCGTCGACCTGGGACCGGACCGCAGCGACGCACGGATGCACGCCAAGACCGTAGGATCCTACGCAGTGCCGTAGGGGACCGCACCGCCACTTCCCAGCAAATTAGGGACACTGTTGCTCTTGGGGTATCGGCGAGGACCATTCGCAACCGTCTCCATGAAGCTGGGCTACGGTCCCGCACACCGTTAGGCCGTCTTCCGCTCACGCCCCAACATCGTGCAGCCCGCCTCCAGTGGTGTCGCGACAGGCGTGAATGGAGGGACGAATGGAGACGTGTCGTCTTCAGCGATGAGAGTCGCTTCTGCCTTGGTGCCAATGATGGTCGTATGCGTGTTTGGCGCCGTGCAGGTGAGCGCCACAATCAGGACTGCATACGACCGAGGCACACAGGGCCAACACCCGGCATCATGGTGTGGGGAGCGATCTCCTACACTGGCCGTACACCACTGGTGATCGTCGAGGAGACACTGAATAGTGCACGGTACATCCAAACCGTCATCGAACCCATCGTTCTACCATTCCTAGACCGGCAAGGGAACTTGCTGTTCCAACAGGACAATGCACGTCCGCATGTATCCCGTGCCACCCAACGTGCTCTAGAAGGTGTAAGTCAACTACCCTGGCCACCAAGATCTCCGGATCTGTCCCCCATTGAGCATGTTTGGGACTGGATGAAGCGTCGTCTCACGCGGTCTGCACGTCCAGCACGAACGCTGGTCCAACTGAGGCGCCAGGTGGAAATGGCATGGCAAGCCGTTCCACAGGACTACATCCAGCATCTCTACGATCGTCTCCATGGGAGAATAGCAGCCTGCATTGCTGCGAAAGGTGGATATACACTGTACTAGTGCCGACATTGTGCATGCTCTGTTGCCTGTGTCTATGTGCCTGTGGTTCTGTCAGTGTGATCATGTGATGTATCTGACCCCAGGAATGTGTCAATAAAGTTTCCCCTTCCTGGGACAATGAATTCACGGTGTTCTTATTTCAATTTCCAGGAGTGTATTTCTCGTTCTTTACATTGAGCGTTAGTGAAGATCTCATTGGAGAAAGTAAGCAACGAAAAGAATAGAAAAAGTAAGAAAATCCGAATACTATCTTTTCACTACAGTGCGTAAGGCGAGCGAGAGAAGAGCTCTGACAGTTGACGCAGCCTTGGCGCACGTGCTTCGCACATCCAAGACGGCCAATCAGATCGTGAGCTTTCTTCTACGTTACCGTGGCAACGCCCCAGTGTTCCCGTGGTGCTGGGCGACCGCTGCTGGCTCGCTGCCCGTCTGTGTCGAATACTGGAAACTGCGCTGCCAGCTGTCAGAGCTCTTCTCTCGACGTACGAAGTACAGTGTTTTTATCATTATTGTTTTTATCATTATTATTATTAACATTTCGCCAGTGTAGATTTCGAAGTCTTGGCTGTATCATCAGTGCTTATGCCATTGTGTAAGAACCTTACGAAGATGAAAAATGTGTAACAAGATCGTAGAGTTTGTTTCGTTGCGATGTCACACTGAACGGAAATGAGCAAAATACGCAGATATACATTTCTGACTTGTTCACCTTGCAATCGAAGTCCTTACATAACAAGTGAAAGTGTAATGTTGCATACAATTCTGACACATCAAATCATAGTGACATTACTATTTTAAACACATTAGCGACCTTACGTCGCTAATTGGATGGTTCTTCTTTTTGCACCCCAGAATGATATTCTGGAGCCGGCCGCTGTGGTCGAGCGGTTCTAGTCGCTTCAGTCCGGAACCACGCGCTGCTACGGTCGCAGGTTCGAATCCTACCTCGGGCATGGATGTTTGTGATGTCCTTAGGTTAGGTAGGTTTCAGTAGTTCCAAGTCTAGGGGACAGATGACCTCAGATGTTAAGTGCCATAGTGCTTAGAACCATCTGAAATATTTGTGCTATTCTTGGCGGGTGTGAAAAGTCTTTAAGGTTTTCCTTGGCCGGTGCCAGCGCTAGAGCAGAAGCCAAGGCAAGTTAGGATTCTATATCTAGACTGGAACGCCAACAAGGAATATTTCACAATACTGCGTGTAGTATGGGTACACAACCCAGCTGGTAGACCAAGGTACTGATGCAGCAGCACAGAAAAGAGAGCATCAAATCGTTCGGTCGACCACGAACAGTGAAGTAACGACGTAAGTCACGTGCAAGGGTGGCATTCAGGACAGAGACGCTGCAGAAACAACTAAACTGACTGTATAAAGAGAAAAGGTGTTACACTGCGGCCGGGGGAAGAGCACTGATGTTTCCACACAGCTAGGCCATGTTCGGTCATAGCTGACACGTGGCAACAACATTGCTGCAGACCGTCCAGAACAAATACATTGACCTCCAAAGCACAGTCCTCTGTCCGCTCTGTCCACCTAGATGACTTCGAGTCTCTGTATATCCACCTTTTCAGAGATGGTTGCGGGACTCGGCTGTACAGTACGGGATGTGAAATCGAACACCTTTGAGTCGTCTAATTTCCCACCTATTATTTTATTTGTCTACCAGATTTGGTTATTTACTACGTCCTCTTCAGGCCACCTGACCGATGTATGGGAAGATTCCAACCTTGGTTTTGGTCAAAATAAGGCCCAGCATTCAAAGACTGGTGAGGAGTGCGCCTTTAGAATTCCTGGCGCCACTAGCTCGATCTGTCGTGTGATGTCCTGCTGGTTTGGGGTCTCTGAGATATTTGCTTGAGGTTGTTGATGGGGATGGGGCGTGCTGTGTCGTGAGAGCTGGGGAGTGGTAACAGAGTGAGGAGCACGGTGTGAGAGGTCCGCTACTAAGGGCAGCACTTGCGCAAGCCTCTTGGGACGGAGTCCGGCGAATGGTTGCTGGGTGTATTTGTGGGCCAATTTGAATATTAGTGGCTGACTTCGAGTGCCGTCTTCGTCCGTAGTCTGGTCGGACAGCTCTGGGACATGGTTGTTTGTTAAGAGAATGTCTCTGTGTGTGTGCCGGTGGTGTTTCCTGACCCGCAGCGATAACGTGTTTCTTCCAGTCTATGCTGCGGCTGCCCCTCCTCTCCTCTCCTCCCCCCCCCCCCCCCCCCGCGAACGTCATGGCGCAGCACCTAGATGGCTTGGTTTTAGCCGACATCCCTGCCCCCTACCACCAAATGTCTTCGAACACCAGGTAAGTACCTTTCTCTTGTAACACACCAGGGTACCGGTTCTGAGACATCGTCGGGCACTGCAAACGTCATCGCTCTTAAAATTTTATTGGATTAGGAGATTTCTGGGTCGCAAAATTTGCAATTGCTGAGGCTATGCAATTCGATTTGGTAGCCAAGTTTCTTTCGGGCGTTTCACCGTCGTTGTAGACGCGGTATCTTTCAGTGACACGGGTATATCGTTTGGCTAGTTATTGTTGCTTCAACGTAATTAACATTTCTGTGTTAACACTACTTTTTCCAGCCTCTACCCAACGAAAAGGGCCTCAGGAGGCCAGTCCTCTCGTTATAACATTTATTGGCCTTCCTATTTGGTGTAGGCTTGTGCTCCTTGCGTATAAACCTTCTCGTGCACCCCTTGAGAAAAGTAAATCCAAACTCTTGATTACTTAACTTAAGTAGTTATTCATGAAGGCCTGCCTGTTTTCTGTTTGGTAATTTTACTTAACTGAAGCTGTTATTAAAGATTGTCTATCTGTTTTCCATTTGGTGATTTCATTTAACTGAAGCCATTATTAATGGCAATTTCACTAAACTGAATCCGTCCCCGGTAGCTGAGTGGTCAGCGCGACAGACTGTCAATCCTAAGGGCCCGGGTTCGATTCCCGGCTGGGTCGGAGATTTTCTCTGCTCAAGGACTGGGTGTTTTGTTGTCCTAATCATCATCATTTCATCCCCATCGACGCGCAAGTCGCCGAAGTGGCGTCAAATCGAAAGACTTGCACTAGGCGAGCGGTCTACCCGACGGGAGGCCCTCGACACACGCCATTCTATTCTATTCTCACTAAACTGACGCTGCTATTATTGAAGGACTGCCTGTTTTGCATTTGGTAACTTTGCTTAACTGAACCTGTTGCATTGGAGGCCTGTCTGTGTTCTACTTGGTAATTTTACTTAACTGAAGCTCTAAAATAAGGCCGCGCGACCGCTACGGTCGCAGGTTTGAATCTTGCCTTGGGCACGGATGTGTGTGATGTCCTTAGGTTAGTTAGGTTTAAGTAATTCTAAGTTCTAGGGGACTGATGACCTCAGAAGTTAAGTCCCATAGTGCTCAGAGCCATTTGAACCATTTTTGAATCGAAAATAAGGCTTGCCTGACTTCTGCTTGGTGATTGTACTTCACTAAAGCTGTTATTAAATAAGGCCTGCCTGTTTTCCATTTGACAGTTTCACTTAACTGAACCTGTCATTATTGGAGGACTACCTGTTTTCTGTTTGGGAGTTCTACTTAACTGAACGTGTTATCATTGAAGGCCTGCCCGTTTGCTATTTGGTGATTTTACTTTTAATTAAATTAAGAGCTATTTAATAATTTGGGTTACCTGAAGCTGTTATTAATCAAGGTCTACCTAACTTTATTGCCATATTATTGAGATCTTATGTCTTACTCAATCTTTGTTGTAATTCACTGCGATCGCGATTGCCAAAGCCCTACATATTTCAGAGGTATTTATGATAGTACATGGGACCTAACCTTTCGCCTTACATCCCTTTATCCACAGTTGCAGCCAACTCGTGCAAAGCTGTTTGGTGCCTTTCTGGGGCGCCGTCTACGACGTCAAAGAGAGCGCCCTGGTAACCTGCTGCTGACCACTGTGACACAAAGGGAATGTCACACTGTGTGCGGCGAGCAACCTCCTGTGATGTAGCTGCTCACCGCGTGTGCACCTCCGTCACTGAGGCAGCCGAGACTGAGCACATACCGGAGCACCGAGCGCTTTTATTTTCGCCTGGCTACTGGCAGCCGCGAATGAAGGCAGCTCTGTCCATCACTAACAGATGAATATTTTGTTGCAATGTCTTATTATTCCCTCCAGGTATTCAACAAATTCTCACCGCTGCATTCCTCCCCAGACAGTACTGGCAACTGTAGAGGCCACAGCTCCGGTACTCCGTATTCTTAACAAGAACGTATTCATCATTTCATGTACCTTCCACTTGAACCAGTGTCAAGACATTCTCACACAGAATGCGTTTCTCGTCATGAAGCGTACCAGCATGGTTTTAATCATAGGTACTGGTCTTACTGAACCGAGGTATGATATATCAAACAGAACATCCGACTCTTCACGATTTGCGACTTGTAGTACCATGTCCAGAGAATTTGATGTTTCATTGTATTCCCTGTCTTACGACGCGTGTGGGAAAGCGTTAACGCGGTCTACATGTGTTTTCTAATTTATTGTAAGCCTGTAGTTGCCTAATGTTGACTTTGCATGTTGCTAAACGTAACGCATAATCATTTAATTCGTATTCGTAATAAGTTGTAATGCATATTCATTATATAAACACTCGTTTTGTGTATTAAGCTGTAATGCATATTCATTATATAAACACTCGTTTTCAATAAACATTAGGACTGTAATTTATTTGCTGAATGAAAAATTTATGGCGGTAATATTCACACTCAAAAATATAGTGGCTACGAGTGGCAGCAGCTTTGCTAAAAAGAGACTGTTGTACATTGTACATTTGTTAGCCGACTTGTAGGTAATTTCTAATTTTTCTTTGTCTTGTGTTGTGTTCCTAGCGGGAGTAGAGAGAGGTATATAAATATTTTGTTGTATGTAAGGGACAGTCCGCCATTGCCATCAAAATTGTGACTTTACTGTTTGGCGTCTGTATAGAAAAGGTGGAAGGATTAAAAACCATTGTAATTCGGAAGAGCTCATCTTGATGAATAAGCGGCGAATATAAGCATCGTCAAAGACAACAAAACAGGAAAATGTAATTCATTCTTTTAAAACCCCGACACTTCACATTGGACATGTTTAAGTTTTACCAGCAAGGTTTACACCCATAATTTCAAGAGCCTGCATCGAAATTACAATAAGATGGATCAAAACCAGCGACGAGCGATATTGCCCTTTTTTCTCAAAAGTAACGTCCAGTAGCCCGGACGTGGATTTATTCTCGCTACAGTGATTAAGAATCTGCATTCATTTTCATTCCCCTCCCGTTTTTCTTTGAGACTGTGCAGAACCATCAATACTAAATCGTCGCAGCTGAGGGGTCCCGGGATCGACATAGCCGAGATTCAGAAGAAGAATTCTTCCTCAAGCGAATCTCCATTCATGGAAATACAATAATAATAATACTTATTATTATTATTTTCAGAGAATCTTCAAGATTTTTGTTATGAAAAGTCCTGCAATTAACTTCACAAAAATTCATAATAGTCTTGTTTCTTTTTATTTTTTTATCTGCACAGTCGCCCAGTACATTACACACTCATTCAAGAGAGAATTAGTACATTATTTCAGTTAATTTGGCGAACAGATGTTAACAAACTGCAGCACTCCCCAGTGGTAGTTGTTGGCTGTATCTGGCTCACAAATCACACAATTTGCTAAGGCAGCTTAACGGGCGTGAAATTATCACGTTAGCTATTTTAAAGGGCACATTTCTTCCCGTGCCCATATGCTAGACGTGTTGTTCTATCTATAGGAAACAAAACAAAATCTTCAATATGCGTTATTTGATGAAAGGCAAATTTACAATAGTCTTCCACATGAAAATTCTTTTGTGATTCTTACTTTTTAATAAAACCTCAAGGTCAATAGTAGAGTTTTTAGATCTCGTGAAATAGCAGACTTTGAGCTGGAAAGTGTCCTACTGCAAGTACTGTAAGCACCGTCGTAGACAAAAGGCAGAAAATCATTGATTCACTGCAATACTACTGTTAGTTCGTCATGTGCTTCATGTACATGAATGTGCGTGTGTGTGTGTGTGTGTGTGTGTGTGTGTGTGTGTGTGTGTGTGTGTGTGTGTGTTTGTATGTGTTTGTATGTGTATGTGTGCAATTGTGCACAGAATCATACACAGTGTCTATAATGGAAATATGTATTGCACAATCTGGAAAGATTTTTGGAAGAATAAAAAAATTAATAGTGAATTACCATCGAATCAGTCACTGCCGCGAAAACTGCATTGCAACTCATCTGCAGATTTTAAAGGTTGTTCCAAAAATATGAAAAGATTTTTAAGAAAGCACTACCAGTCACAAAAGACTTCTTAGTATCGTTGATCCAGTTTCACGGCATACTCACATAACCAAACAAATTCATTCCTGAGATAGGACGTTCGGATATACGATAAAAATGTATGTGGAGACGACAGAACGCGAATCGAGTATATCTGATTTCACAACTCCACGGATCTGTCCGCTATGTTACAGTGTACTTTCGCAATTAGTGTCAGTGTCTTAGATGATTCAATGTCCCAAGAGTTTAATTCCTTATATGTCATTAGATGAAATTTAATTTTATCCAATTAATCAGTAACCAGATGCATAATAGAAATTTTATTTCCTTAACCGGTTTAGGACACTTACTGCCCTTCTTCAGAATGTTATAACTATCGCGTTAGTTGCGAGTGGAGTACGATGGAGTACATTTTATTGTTGACACTAGCAAATAATGCGATATTATAACCTTCTGTAGAACGGCACTGACTGCCTGAAAGCGGTTAAGGAAATAAAATTCCTTTTACGCAACTTGTTACTGATTACGTAATTCTGCAGGCTTTCGTGGTCGTTGTCACTGAAGTTAAAATCTTCTGGGTTATTAGGCAGCGTCATATTTCTACAAAAATGATCGACATTTCGATCCTTCTGCTGGGATGTTCCTCAGGATCTTATGGTGTTCTAGCAGTAGTGGACACCATAAGATCCTGAGGAAGATCCGAGCAGAGGGGTCGAAACGTCGATCAGTTTAGTATAAATATGACGCGGCCTAATATCTCAGAAGATTTTAACTTTTTACTGATTATTTCGAAATATATAACTACAGTTACTAAAGAGGGATAAAATACTGATTATAAGACATCACACCAATATTGAATTTTTTTGATAAATCGTCAACACGTCCTTGTCTTGAAATTGCATACTTTCATAACACCTAAGTTATTACATGAAAACAATTAGATACGAAAATTCTTCGACCATCAACCTGGCGTTTCTCGTCACTTTATTATAAAAAGTCGTACCAAAATCAATGTCTCTTAAAGAGATCCTCAGTGTGCTACTGCCGTGAAACGGCGTGTTTTTATAAACGAAAGTTGTAATATAAAAACTGCCAAACTTGGCATTCATCTACGACGGTGTAATCCAATGTGGCATCTCCTGAGTTCAGCTTGCCGTAGACTGCTATGTTGCGTCTCATTGGCCTTATTCCTCTCAACGAAGCGAAATTTTCACTTGTCTCATTCAGTCTTTCACGCTTCGGAATGCTGTCGGACGTGTAATACCGCGTCGCGGTGACAGGAAACTCGACCAGTTCCGTGTCCTCGAATGCTATCACGTGCCGTGTGGAAACAGCTTTACAGTGCTAAGACGTACGCCCCAGGTAGTTGAGTGGTTATCCGGCACGGTAGCTCAGCGTGTTCGGTAAGAGAGCTGACTGGCCTCTGTAATAAAAAACAGAGTGGAAGGTTCAACAACAACTTGAACGGATGTTAAGTGTCGTCCGCTACGACCAAAGACACACAAAAAAAGTGATCAGCGCGACAGAATGTCAATCCTAAGGGCCCGGGTTCGATTCCCGGCTGGGTCGGAGGTTTTCTCCGCCCAGGGACTGGGTGTTGTGTTGTGCTAATCATCATCATTTAATCCTCATCGACGCGCAAGTCGCCGATGTAGCTTCAAAGTGGAAGACTTGCACCCGGAGAAGGATCTACCCGACGAGAAACCCAAGACACACGACCAGAAGCAGAATGCTAAGAGGAGCAAGATTATATAGAAATGGACGTAGTCGTTAGTCTTTCTCCCATCAGCGCAAGAAGTACATCTGAGAAAGGTGGTTTCTACAGGATGTAACGGGCAGTGCAGGTATTTTTATATGTGGTACCTTAATGTGTACACACATCACTGTATTGGTTGCTCTTTCTCTGGGTTGAACAAACTTTACGACCTGATGTTTTCTGCGTGGGTACAATGCACCAATAACAAAGGATGTCTCTCGGCTCGAATAGGAACTTGTATTTAAACATTTGTACACATACCCATGTCACATTTCTAACCACGTCTACGAAGGCATGTGGTTGTATTACTGTTGGTTTGCATGCAACAGCGTTTGCAATCTTGGAAAAGGTGTGGGTTAACACGCCAGTGAATCAGTTACCTCAGCAAATAGTTCACGTGTTTAGTATATGTGTTTTAGTACTGTCACACATATACGGCAAAAATGAACGAAACCATTAATGTTTGGAACGTTTTAAATATGGCAGCATCCAAGTTAAGATACATCCAAGAAGGATAACTGAATCTGCAACGACTCTCCGCAGTGACTTCGAAACTAAATTAGAAATTAGAATTTTCGAAATGAAAATGCATTCTATTATTCACAAACAGCACTCTGCTCCAGTGTATCAGCCAATTCTTCAGTATTCCTGGCGAGCGGCTGGGTGAAATACTCCCACACATGCTACTAAATCCGAGAATGTGACTAACATAGCATTTGATTTTGCAGCTCAAGAATGTGATTCCGAGAATTGTCCTGACACTGCTTTCGCCAAATGTGCATATTGTGAAGTCCGTTAGAGGGAAAACTAACAACAGAATCCTTTCATCATTCTAATCAGAGTGGTATGTAAGGCTTCTAATTACAACAGGAAAACCGAATTCCAGTTAGAGCTGAGAGACTTCACTTGTAAATGAACTAGTCCTGTCAGTACAGACTAACTGTTTTGCGTCCACGCATCCACACTTAAACATCTGACCTGTTGCCCAGAGGAAAACAGACATTAATGACTTAATACACAAAGGAATTACAGACATTGGCTGCGAGTGGGTGCTCATTTAAATTAAAGAGGAATGTTGAAAATTTGTCCCAGAACTGCGTGTCGGCAGTTGCCCTGACCAGCGCTCCATCCGGACTCAGTGGTCATCGCTACCGCACAGACAACTCCAGCACGCCTCCCATCAGAACCAAAGTTTCAGCCTATCCATGCATTTAGAATGTATTGCCCCTTGCCCATAATCCGCATTACTCGCGGCATTCCGAGAGTTCCCATAAGAGTTCGTGCATTGTGGGCGTATGCACTGAAGAGATTATTGACCGTCCCGCCTTAATCATACCGGATGGACCATTTTAACTGACAATGAGGATCAGCTCAGGACAGAGGTGAGATACAGCAAAATGTTTTAGATAAAAGTTGTAGGTAGCAAAGATGGTCACGCATTGCTACTAATGATCATCACCTTGACGTTATTTTCAAGGAGATTTGGAGGTTAAAGTGCCTTTTTTTTCAAGTTGGAACTCTAATATTTGATTTAAAGATTTTAAGATTTGAAAAGCGCGACAAATTTTAAGTTTGGTTCAAATGGCTCTGAGCACTATGGGACTTAACATCTGAGGTCATCAGTCCCCTAGAACTTAGAACTACTTAAACCTATCTAACCTAAGGACATCACACACATACATGCCCGAGGCAGGATTCGAACCTGCGACCGTAGCAGCAGGACGGTTCCAGACTGAAGCGCCTAGAACCGCTCGGCCACACCGGCCGACATTTTAAGTATAAAATGTTACGTTATGCAAGTTCATGACAAGATTTAGGGAAGGTCAAATAAGCGAATATGTTTTTAGTTTTAGTAGGGATCAACTCGGAACAGAGGAGGGATACAGCAAACTACAATGTTAGATATAAACTGGAAGCGGCATCCCGAGGACAGAGGCACGAGCGGATTCATTCAACGACTTGCAAATCAATTATATACGCCTTATGTATGGTAGTTGTGTCTTGAAATTGCAAAATAACATTTATACATTGTGATGTATTTATTTTTGCCAATCAACGAGTTAATTAAAACTTGAAGTTCAAATTTCTCTTCGTTCTTTCCAAATATGGCGTCACAAAAGGGTTTCCATGAAACAATACTCAACCTTCGAATGATCTTAGATGATTATCTTTAAGATCATGGTTATTGGTAATGATACGTGACCTGTTATGCCCCTTCCAGTTTGTATCTAACACTGAATGTTACTGTACCGGTCCTCTATTCCAAGATAATCTCTACTAGAACCAGAAACGTATTTGATGATTTGACCTTCATTGAACCTTGCCATGAACTTGAACCATGTATCATTTTAAGCTTCAAATTTGCAGCTCTTTCCAAATCTTAAATCAAGTATTAGGGTTCCCATTTAAAAAGCCACTTTAACCTACCTTGAAAATAAGGTTCAAGATCATGGCTGTTAGTAGCAACGCGTGACCCTCATTGCCACCTACAACTTTTACCTAAAATGTTTTGCTGTATCTCATCTCCATCCAGAGTTAGTTCTCATTATGGATTAAAATAGCCCACGCTATATACAGGGTGAAAAGTATTTAAACCGACAAACTCTGGGAGGTTGTAGGGGACATCAAAACAAATATTTTTCCCTAATGTCATTTTTTCCTATGAGAAGTATTTAAACCAGTAGAGGAAGATTTCTCTGGCGGCAAATAAATTAAACCAACAAACACTTCTCCGTTTTTTTATGACCAAGAGACAACACATTAACACAACCCAATTTCAATTTCAGTAGATTTTTAAAAAATGCCTCCATTGACACGTAAACAAAGGTTACACCGTCGGATCATGTATTGTGTGACACGGGCAAAAACCGCAGGAGTTTCCTGAATTGTTCCTGCTGCTGCTACTAACCGGGGAACCAGATCCTCTTCTGATGCAACAGGAGTTGCGTAAACAAGGTTGCACATCTCTACCTACACAAAAAAAGTGCAGAGAGGAGATATCTGGGGATCGAGCAGGCCATGATACAGGACCACCTCTGCCAGTCCACGTTTCTGGGAACCGGCGGTCCAGGGATCGACGCACACGACGACTGAAATGTGCCGGCGCCCCGTCATGTTGGAACCACATGCATTGTGTTGTAGGGAGCGGGACGTCTTCCAGCAATTCCGGCAATGCTCTGGTGAGAAAAATGTAATAGTGCCTGCCATTTAATGGCCTAGGTAGCAGATACGGCCCAATTAAACTGTCCCCAACACCGACCCACACATTAACGAAGAACCGCAATTGATGAGCGCTAGCATGTGGGTTATCCTCACTCCAAAGATACGAATTGTGCATGTTGAAGACTCTATCACGCATGAACGTTGTTGCTTCATCGGTAAACAACACAGAGGATGGAATTGTAGGATGCATTTCACACTGTTACAGGTACCACTGTGCTCTGGGTTGGATAATCAACTGGTTCCAGGTTGTGGACACGCTGTAAGTGAAATGGACGTAACAACTGCTCTCGAAGGACTGTTCTTACGTTCGTCTGATTCGTCCCGATGTTAGGTGCAGTTGCACGAGTGCTGATTGAAGGATCCCGCTCCACATGCTGCAAGACAGCTTCTTCAAATTGCAGCGTTCTTACCGTGCGACGGCGTCCCTGCCCAGGTAATCTTCTAAATGACCGGGTCTCACGCAGACGTTGGCACACAACAGCAAAGGTCGTACGATGCGGGATACGGCGATTAGGATATTGTTGTTGATAAACCCGCTGTGCAGCACGTCCGTTGTGGTGCGCTACATAGTACGCACCAACCACATCAGTGTACTCACTCCTGGTGTATCGCTCCATTAGTAACTAACCTGTTACTACGGGTTATTACGTAAAGATTAGGAATGGAAATGCTTATTTCTTGGAAATTAACGTAAGAAGATTAGGGTCACCACCGATTCTAACCATACAACTAATCAAAGGTTTGGGCGAATCGGAAAATAAATTAATTTGATCACACTCCAAAAACTTATAAAAATACATACGTTGTAATGTCGCTCATAGGGGATGCGATGTAATTAATAGTATTGCCCGTGCACTGTCCATGAGAATCAAACATTTAAAATAAAATAGAAAATGCATGAACACCGTGCAGAAAATCAGTTCCCAGCAACACACCTGAAATAAGACTTAATCTACAGAATTTGTTTTAAAATAAAAGGGGAAACTAATCACTGGACCTGTGCGTAAGGAAACACGTTGGATGTGCTAACGGAAAAGCTATGAGGTGAGTGGCTTATGTGCAAAAACGTAACCGTGGAATACAAGAGAAAATTGTGGATAAAATTATTTATTCCTAAGATATGGATGTGAGGCATGTACACAATTCCTGATAACATTAATTCCTAAAACATTAAAGAAAGACATCGATACATTCACCGTTATAATCTACATTTAAAATCATTGGTGTGAATCATTCATACAACTGCTGTTTCCTGAAAACTGTTCCCAATAACTCGTGAAATGGTACACTTTTCGAAGTACACCCGCGTGCCCACGTGGTTTATGGAGACTTAATTTCTAGGTATCGTGGCCAAATTGCAACAATATCACATCACACAATCATGAACAGTTAACATTCTTTAAAACAAACATGAGATCGGACAGTTAGTGATGACGGTAGCCCAACAACTCTAATGTTCAGCCACGTGGTTGGCTCCCCACGGACGAAAGATACATAAAGCAAGGAAAACTTACGAGAAGGCAAAGCTATTAACATTTAGAAAAGTAGAAGTTTATACAGGCACAGCTAAGGGCAAACAGACATTCATACAGAAGCGAGTGCTCACTTCTTATCGACACCTTTGTGTGGCGCTCTTCCGGCGGATCCAAGTCTGCTGTAGAAATTTACTAAAAGAAAAATCTGCCAAAGTTTTGCATTTCTTGCTGCGACAAGGCAAAGCAATCTTTCAGAGTTGAAAAGCGAGACCAAAAGCTAACAGCTCTCCTCTCGCCAAGTAATAACGCGCCACGCGGTCAGTCTAACTCACCCTTCTTCGACTGGAGCACAGCTGTGGACGCTTCCCGTATCGGCGGCAGACTGCCTCCCTTTTCCTTCTCCAGCCTCTTCCACGCTCTGCGAGGCCCGGAAAACCCATAGATGCCAATTCCGCCACCGACCTAACGCAGGTGGATTTCTCACAAGTAGCGCAAACCTCTTTGCCTACTTGACCGCTACGAGAGTTAGCTATTCTGTGTATCTGCTGCTGAATCTGTATGACTATCGCAGACTTTCTGCAGCAGACTACGCCACCGTCTAGCAACGTGACACACAACCACATTCATTCAATCACACCACTATGAGAGTTATGAGAAACGAGAAACAAGGAAAAGAAAGAGAAATAGTAACGAAAATGGGCTACCGGACTAATGAAAGGTGGCTACAGGACCCTATCACATTAGTAAACAGAGACAATGCGCTACTACACTGGTGGACAGCAGTTGCCTACAACTGAAGAGCGTTATACGCCTTCTAACAATTGAAGATCGTAATACGGCCTCTAACAACTGAAGAGCGTAATATGGCCTCCACCGGTTTAAATAATGCTCGTAGGAAAAAGTGTCATTGTTGTTGTTGTTGTCTTCAGTCCTGAGACTGGTTTGATGCAGCTCTCCATGCTACTCTATCCTGTGTAAGCTTCTTCATCTCCCAGTACTTACTGCAACCTACATCGTTCTGAATCTGCTTAGTGTATTCATCTCTTGGTCTCCCTCTGCGATTTTTACCCTCCACGCTGGCCTCCAACGCTAAATTTGTGATCCCTTGATGCCTCAGAACACGTCCTACCAACCGGTTCCTTCTTCTTGTCAAGTTGTGCCACGAACTTCTCCCCAATTCTATTCAATACCTCCTCATTAGTTATGTGATCTACCCACCTAATCTTCAGCATTCTTCTGTAGCACCACATTTAGAAAGCTTCTGTTCTCTTCTTGTCCAAACTATTTATCGTCCATGTTTCACTTCCATACATGGCTACACTCCATACAAATACTTTCAGAAACGACTTCCTGACACTTAAATCTATACTCGATGTTAACAAATTTCTCTTCTTCAGAAACGCTTTCCCTGCCATTGCCAGTCTACATTTTATATCCTCTCTACTTCGAACATCATCAGTTATTTTGCTCCCCAAATAGCAAAACTCTTTTACTACTTTAAGTGTCTCATTTCCTAATCTAATTCCCTCAGCATCACCCGACTTAATTCGACTAAATTATCCTCGTTTTGCTTTTATTGATGTTTGTCTTATATCCTCCTTTCAAGACACTGTCCATTCCGTTCAACTGCTCTTCCATTTGTTTTGATGTCCCCTACAACCTCCCAGAGTTTGTCGGTTTAAATACTTTTCACCCTGCATATGGTGTGTGTGTACTTTCGGACATGTTCGAAAGAACAGGCACCAAACGTAAAAACTGATGTAATGTTATTCACTACACCGTCCTCACTCACCAACGGAAATATCTGAACGTGCACCCGTTACACCGTGAATTTTGCATCTCCTGACAAACTATTTATACCGTCTCGTAATAAACCATACTGGAATGGCACGCAGAGTCGGGCAGAAGTTCTCTTATTAGCAGTGCAAATGGTTTCCATTCTGCTTCCCCGGCAACGGGAGAATTTCTGCGGGAGTTGTCGGAAACCTGAAGGAAAGTTGTTAGCGGCGGCAGCGCGGCTTGAGCCGGCCGCCTGCGCCCCGACCAGTACATTAGTTCCCGCCCGGTCCGGCGCGGTTCGCTCGCGAGCGCCGGAGTAAAACCGCTCTTCATCAGTCCTCATTAACCACCCAATTCACGCGAGGCCGTCGGAACTGCGCTTTCAGCGGAAGTAATTGTCGACCTCGGCGGCAGCCGCGGCGGTCCCTGCGAACAAGAGGGCGAGCGGGGATATTAGGGCGCACGATAAAAGATCCGCCCCCGCGGTGGCGTTAATTTTACGGCGTGCGCGCGGGCCCCGCGCCTCGGCGCGCGTATTGCCAGGTCTCCTCCGCACGCGGGCCGCGTCTCCGCGCCTCAGTCGAAACTTGTCCGGCCTGGCAATTAACCTCCTGTAATTAGTCGCTTGCGCCCCTCGGGATAATTTCGCGTGACTGAGCGCCTACCCCGCCCGGCTTCCCGCATCGTCGTAGCCGGCGGAGCGCCGACGCGTCGCGAACCGGCGAGAGGCTGCAGCGAGCCGTTGATACGCAGCCTCTACAGCTGTGCCGACGAGTGCGGCGTCGTTAATACAAGCGAGCAATTTCCGAGCCCTTCCTCTAACAGCTACACGCATTCGTTAACAGTCCCGCTTCAGATTGTTGCTCCGCGAGCCGTCTTGTTGCACCAATTAGAGCAGAAAAAGCGCACTGCAGCGACAGCCTTCGGTGCAACCATTGTCTCGGCCGCCATCGACCTGCTCAAATGAAACCTGTTCTCCGTGGGCAAGGTCCGTGCTTGCCTTCTTGGCCGAGAGTTGACGACTCTTTTTGCCTCAATAAAATTCTGACTCTACGTAAGAGACCTCAAGGACAGCAACTCCTTCAGGACATCCGCTGAAAAGACGAAGGTGGCCGTAATATCATCCTTGTGCGAGACCAGAGTCAATTGTCGTCATTATCACATCATCCTTGGCATTATGCCCTTCAGTCTGTTCAGGCTTTAGTCTATTTTCGCCTGAATCTTCCTAGGAATTTGAGGCCGATAGGTCTGTATGACACTGCCACTTTCGGGATCCTTGAGTTGTCTATTCTCTCTAAATCCATTACATCCGGTATTATGATGGAAGAAAATGATTAACGTAGAGTAATTAAATTTTGGGAATACATTTGAGCCGTGGCGCTCGTTACTGGCGCGCCAGTCTCTTGAATGTCCATTATCGATCCTTCGATGTTTCTCATCTTTCTTTGCCTTGTTGTTTTCCGCATTCGTGCGGCGAGTGGCAGTTGACGTTTGCTCGGGCTACCTGCTGAGACGCCGCGAGGTACGAGGTGGGAGGCAGCCACGTATATGTGGAGTTGGTTGTACGCGGTCTGCCGGTTCAGGATGGAGGATATGTGATGGCTGCCTGCATGTCTGCTCTCCTGATTTTGCTCGCCGTGCCTTGCGACCGCCTAGCTGGGGTTGCTGCCTGGTGTATCCTACACGAGCCATACCGGACGTCCAGCAGAAGGTAAGCAGCCTTGAGTTTCTTTTAAAAAAAAGGAGCAAATGTGTAAGACTTTGTAACCAATTTTGGTGGCCTCTTAAGTGTGGCCTTAGCGTTTACACTGCCTTTGGGGAGAGCTAATTCTTTTAAATTTAAATAGTTGGGGTTCCCTGCCCTTATAATCTTTTGGGGGCTTTATTTGAATTTTCTCTTTGGGGTTCCTTCCTTGAACTTGGTTAAATGTTTGCTTGTATAGCGGGAAGTGACTCCTGGTTAAAACTCGGAGCAGGTGTTTAATGTTACTGCCGCCTCCGGCATTCGTCTTTTCAGTTAAGTGTTGTCATCCCTTCGAGCGACCTGGTGTCACTCCTCGTTAATTAATGCTCGTTTATGTGTACTTAATTTTGAATTGGCCATTTGAATTAATATTTTGGAGCGCAGTATAGCACTAAGGCAATCCTCATTGTATACCACCTTGTGCCCCGGTCTAGTACCTTAATTTACAGTGGCACGAGTTAGCTTCACTACCGGTTTTATTTACGTGCTCCCTTCAAAATCTTGTCTTGTATAAGTTTGCCCCATGTGTGTCTGGGAACACAGAAATGAGCTTTAGTGTCACTTCAGTGCTAGTCAGTTAATGGAATCTTCATTTTGGCTTGGCGTCCACTGAAGAGTTTGAATGGAGCGTCGTGTGTTTGTTTTGTTATTTATTTACTTACTGTAAGTTTGTTTATTTAATGGGGAGCAAGACATTTAAAGACTGTTGGTATTAACTCCCCTAGTTTCTGGGTGTTGCTAATTGGTTCCAAATGGCCTACAACTTATTCAGTCGCAAGGCTGTTGATTAGTTGGTTACTGTGAGTACAAATTCACGATATTTATTTGTTGCCGAAATTGTTAAAGTCTCTGTGTCGTGATTCAATCGCTAGCTACGTGTTTGAGCTAAATTGATATAAACCCTACATTGCCTCCTTAAAATTTGTTGCCAGCTGAAACCCTTAAGAGAACTAAGTTTTGTCACTGCTTATGTTACCCGTTACTGGGAGCAATATTTCATGTAGTTAAATTTTGTCTTAAAACGTGTATTTCTCTGATATAATAAACGAGTGATAAAAGGGGCCTGGCCCTTCCTATTGCGTCCGGTTTGTAACACGTATCAACATTTGCAAGATCACAGGTTAATGCAAGTGCGAGATAAGCCATTGCAAAAGTGAAAAATCTGGTCCATTAATAAACGGCGTTAGCGCCAGAATGTTGAATGCAACCATAAAAACGTGCAGGCACTGTGTTGAACAGATGCCGGATGTCAGTTTGCGAAATGGTGTTCCATGCCTGTTGCACTTGGTCGGTGTGGTTGACACTGGAATTGTCATCCGTTGATGTCCCGTATTTGCTCGATTGTTGACTCTCCGTAGAGCACGCAGAGTTACGAAAGCGGTATGTGGGTGGGCGAGCGCTATCCTGTTGGAAAACACCCTGTTCGTGAATGGCAGTACAGTAAGTTGACTCACACAAATTTCCAGGAACGGTGGGTGGGTTAACCACGAGAGTGTTCATAAGAAATCGTAACGTAGACAGTAACTCCAGGTATAGGTCCAGCGCGTCTAGCAAGCAGACGGGTTGGTTACAGGCCCTCAACTGGTCTCCCTTCAACCAACACATGACCATCACTGGCACCGCAGCAGACATCGCTTTCGTTAGATATCCACTATGCCGTCCACTGAGCTCTCGCTCCACACCACTGAAGTCCAAAATGTCTGTGGTTTGAGGTCAGTGGAATTCACTCCACAGGGCGTCTAGTCCGGAGCTGTCCTTCAGCTGACCGATTTGTAACAGTTCGTAGTGTCACTGCGAGGCCAGCTGCTGCTCATACTGCTGCTGCGTCTGCAGTACGATGCGCCACAGCCATACACCGAACACGATCGTCTTCCCCCCCCCCCCCCCCCCCCCCCCCCCGGGAGTGCCACGTCGCTGCTCGAAGTCCGGTGTTTTTCGACCGTGACCACCATTGCCAGCAATTATGTACAGTGGCTACATTCATGTCAAGTCTTTCTGCAGTATCGCTTATGGGACATCCAGCTTCTCACAGCTCTATTACACGACCTCGTTCAGACTCAGTGAGGTGTTGATAATGGCTTCTTTGTCGTCTGGAAGGCATTCTTGACAAACATCAACTCACCACGTCCAATATCAACGGAATCTAACGTTCACAACCATTACAGCGTGTATTTAAAGCAAACCTGATTTGAGCTGCTACTAGCACCTATCTTGTGCGACTGGCGCGAAGTCTGAATTGACATAATCTTTCAGGTGTAGAAACACGTCTAGCAACTATCGTTGATGTCGCACAACACTTCTTGGTCTTGGGATATTATTTCCGTCAGTGGATTTGTAACCGATTCTGTATATCTTGGTTTCTTATTTTATCAAGGCGTGTGGCGTAGCTTCAACTGTGTTTCGGTCTGCGCTGTTTTCAGTGTTCTCCGAATTGCCTGGTATATTCCTAATTTTTTATGTCTTTATCGTAATCATACGAGATATCACTGTCTAAATTATTAAAATACTGAATTTCTTCTAAAATTTTGTCATCTTTTCTCTTATTGGGTATTTGCCTAGAATGCTAAGGTACAGATTTTGAGATAGAAATTTTCGAGTTATGTCCTTTACAAATCTTATGTAGCAAATAAAGAGCTGTTTGAGGATTATGTTCCGTATCTTGGAGAATAACTAAGGCATTACTCGACACTAGCGGATTTAAAGTCGTTCTACTTTTAATTCCAGGTAGTACTTGATCTTTCCCTCTTTGTAGCATATCGTCTTTATAAACGTTAAAAGGCATGAGTGATAATACAAATCCTTATGTTTCTCCCTGATCAATGACTGTATTTCGCCCTCTGTAATTAGATTAATTCAGTCTGAAGCAGGGGCCGTTATATAAAGTTTATAACGTATTAATATGTGTTGAGGATGGCCCCGTTTAGCCAATATATTCCACAGTTCATGCCTCTTTGCCTTATCGAAGACCTTCTGTAGATCTACGGTGAAACAGTTAACAGAGAAAAGAAGGGAATAAGGAAACAAAATACGAAGTTCATTGTACATGTACACCTGTTGTGGAGCCGTAGTGATATCGTGTAAAGATATGAGCAAGGCGCCAATTGCCCTTTTTACATACATGCAAACGTTGAAAAAATGGCTCTGAACACTATGCGACTTAACATCTGAGGTCATCAGTCCCTTAGAACTTAGAACTACTTAAACCTAACTATCCTAAGGACATCACACACATCCATGTCCGAGGCAGGATTCGAACCTGCGACCGTAGCGGTCGCGCGGTTCCAGACTGAAGCGTCTAGAACCGCTCGGCCACACCGGCCGGCAAACGTTGAAAAGAAAAGGGTATTAGGAAGATCTCAATTAAACGGCCCGCCGACGATGTGATCGTTATAGACGAAGAGGGTTGCTGAAGATAATCAGCCAGATCCTTCCCGAAGGAATCTTCTTGACTTTTCACGGAACCATGGAAAACCTAAATATAGATGTTCGGACGGACTTTCGGAATGCCGTCCTCATGAATGTTGTTCCAGTGTCTTATTACTGTGCCACAACAATATTTGTACCTACTGGATGTCTGAACGTTAAACTTGTTCAAGAGACCCTTTGATGAATTTTACTACCTCTGGAGTAGATTAAACATGGTAAGAAGGCACGAGAAAGACAAAGTAGCAAGAACCGCACAAGGCAAAACAGCCCTTTTAAAAAGAAACACCTGTTAACATCAGACATAAAAAGCAGTGAACCAGAAAAGGTCATTGAAACTGTTGTAGAACAGCAGTCTTTGTGTGCGAAACGTGGATAGTGGAGAAGA
This sequence comes from Schistocerca cancellata, assembly GCF_023864275.1. Lineage (NCBI taxonomy): Eukaryota > Metazoa > Arthropoda > Insecta > Orthoptera > Acrididae > Schistocerca > Schistocerca cancellata. Next base: position 465,695,063 of record NC_064631.1, on the reverse strand, counting down.
GGGAAATGAAATTATTAGAATACTTTAAAACGTGCTTTTGCGAGGGTTGGACTTAAATAGTGGCAACTATTTATTCACTGCCGATGCAAAAGAGTCATTAACTGCCCTGTAGACGTGCTGCCAGTCAAACGAGTGACAATCTTAGAATGATTCATCATTAGCTTACAGTGATTCATTATCAGTTCTTCCTTCTATGACAAAAGCGAAACCGGACATAATATTATTCAGCCCGCAGGAGCCATCATGCTAATACTACCGAGGAACATGTAACGGCGAGGAAGAGAAATCACATTTTCAGGTTTATGACATACAGATGAAGCCACTGACTAATGATTACATCACGCAGAGCTACCAATTGGAGAAATGTTGAACAACGCTTCACCTGCTGAGATATGCGGGTTCACATATACCGTCCCAGTTAACGAGTTAGAGATCGAAAGAACTATACATCATTGTACGGAAAAAAGGTCTAATTTTTGCTGTTTTGGTAGACAGTATTTTAGCTGTATTTTGAAGCGGGGCATGAGATTAAGTTATATATTATGACGAGAATCATATCAAATAAGAGTTCCACATGCTGAATAGGATTTAGGAATAGCAGGCCCATGATGGAGTGAGATAACATATGGCATAGAACGCAACAGGAGTTTCTGTTACATTGTTCAGATAAGAGCGTTAAGATCGAGGAGAGAAAGGTGCTGTGCAAGAGATCGAAAGGTATAACAGTGCCAGTGGCTGGAAGTGTCAGCACTTGGTGCTGAAACTCATAAGGCTTGAGGCATACCTGTCTGAAGTAACCAACTGTCCAGTACAATAGTACAGTGGAGGAGTCTACAACCTTCCCTCTCTGTCGGTCAACCTTTGGAGTGTAATGTAGGGCGGCCTTGCTTTTGGTGGTGGCACTGAGCTCTGACTGCTCCTGAAATTCCTGGTCATTGTGCCCCGTGCAGGTACAGTCTTCCGGAGGCCGTTTGGGCAGTCACCTGTGCGATAGGCCCAGCTGAGAATTTTAATAGTAACACGGCTGGCGGCGGGCTGATGATCAAGTTGGATGTTCTTCGAGTGCCTAGACCACTCCTATTTTTTCATCTCCGCCTCCCGGAACCCGACGCTTAGAGTTCACCATCCCGCACGTGGGATGTGGAAATTTTGCCTGCACTGTTGGACGCAGCTCTGAATATTACCCCTAGTGGGGGAGCTGACATCTTCTTTCGAAGGGGCAGTACCTCTGGTGATTTTAGTCAGGTTATAGCTGTCACTATTTCTCAGAATGGGAATCTCTCAACGAAATATTATAAAATTGCTTGAACCAAAAGATTATATGATTTGCTCGCGATCAACTTCTCTGTAGAGGGAGCGAAACGTTTCCTACATGGTCTTTCATTGGCGGTGTTTCGAACATTCGACCTGATCAGGCATTCTTTTGGCGGACTTTTCCGTAGATAGCTAGGAGCGCCGTCTCAACCTTACTTTTGTCGGGGACGCGGAGCAGAAAGGGCTCTTGGGACACCTAGCCGTACAGATTGTTGGTCGCGATCTGAGACGCCTACTCTGCTCAGGCCACGGCAGCTTTAGCGGCGCACATGCCATCTGCAGTCAGTTCCACAGGTCGCAGCTCGTCTTCGGATTTCTGGTTGCAAGGCGAGGCGAGGCGCTAGTGATAAAATAGGAATAGGCGCGTTTTCAGTTAGACCACCGGGAATCGTCCTCTAAAACACGCTCTGGCAGTTGGTGGCCGAGCCAAGAATCCGTTATTTTGTTTCTGAAGCGTTCTGAATGACGTAATCGTCATCTTCGATGTGACCGTGCTGTGAACTTTATACGATTACTTTCTCGTGTTAGTTACGATACAATGCTCCTGCCCTTTCCGCGGCCTTTGCTGCACACTTGCTGGCAACTGTGTTACTGTACAGAGTTCATGGTATGATTTACTCATCTCCAATTTGTAAGTGAGCTGACTATCACATAGTCTCTAACTCTTTGTTCCCCATGTACATCTACATCTACATCTACATCTATACTCCGCGAGTCACCTTACGGTGTGTGGCGGAGGGTACTTATTGTACCACTATCTGATCCCCCCTTCCCTGTTCCATTCACGAATTGTGCGTGGGAAGAACGACTGCTTGTAAGTCTCCGTATTTGCTCTAATTTCTCGGATCTTTTCGTTGTGATCATTACGCGAGATATATGTGGGCGGTAGTAATATGTTGCCCATCTCTTCCCGGAATGTGCTCTCTCGTAATTTCGATAATAAACCTCTCCGTATTGCGTAACGCCTTTCTTGAAGTGTCCGCCACTGGAGCTTGTTCAGCATCTCCGTAACGCTCTCGCGCTGACTAAATGTCCCCATGACGAATCGCGCTGCTTTTCGCTGGATCATGTCTATCTCTTCTATTAATCCAACCTGGTAAGGTTCCCATACTGATGAGCAATACTCAAGAATCGGACGAACAAGCGTTTTGTAAGCTACTTCTTTCGTCGATGAGTCACATTTTCTTAGAATTCTTCCTATGAATCTCAACCTGGCGCCTGCTTTTCCCACTATTTGTTTTATGTGATCATTCCACTTCAGATCGCTCCGGATAGTAACTCCTAAGTATTTTACGGTCGTTACCGCTTCCAATGATTTACCACCTATGGCATAATCGTACTGGAATGGATTTCTGCCCCTATGTATGCGCATTATATTACATTTATCTACGTTTAGGGAAAGCTGCCAGCTGTCGCACCATGCATTAATCCTCTGCAGGTCTTCCTGGAGTACGTACGAGTCTTCTGATGTTGCTACTTTCTTGTAGACAACCGTGTCATCTGCAAATAGCCTCACGGAGCTACCGATGTTGTCAACTAAGTCATTTATGTATATTGTAAACAATAAAGGTCCTATCACGCTTCCTTGCGGTACTCCCGAAATTACCTCTACATCTGCAGATTTTGAACCGTTAAGAATGACATGTTGTGTTCTTTCTTCTAGGAAATCCTGAATCCAATCACAAACCTGGTCCGATATTCCGTAAGCTCGTATTTTTTTCACTAAACGTAAGTGCGGAACCGTATCAAATGCCTTCCTGAAGTCCAGGAATACGGCATCAATCTGCTCGCCAGTGTCTACGGCACTGTGAATTTCTTGGGCAAATAGGGCGAGCTGAGTTTCACATGATCTCTGTTTACGGAATCCATGTTGGTTATGATGAAGGAGATTTGTATTATCTAAGAACGTCATAATACGAGAACACAAAACATGTTCCATTATTCTACAACAGATTGACGTAAGCGAAATAGGCCTATAATTATTCGCATCTGATTTATGACCCTTCTTGAAAATGGGAACGACCTGCGCTTTCTTCCAGTCGCTAGGTACTTTACGTTCTTCCAGCGATCTACGATAAATTGCTGATAGAAAGGGGGCAAGTTCTTTAGCATAATCACTGTAGAATCTTAAGGGTATCTCGTCTGGTCCGGATGCTTTTCCGCTACTAAGTGATAGCAGTTGTTTTTCAATTCCGATATCGTTTATTTCAATATTTTCCATTTTGGCGTCCGTGCGACGGCTGAAGTCAGGGACCGTGTTACGATTTTCCGCAGTGAAACAGTTTCGGAACACTGAATTCAGTATTTCTGCCTTTCTTCGGTCGTCCTCTGTTTCGGTGCCATCGTAGTCAACGAGTGATTGAATAGGGGATTTAGATCCGCTTACCGATTTTACATATGACCAAAACTTTTTAGGGTTCTTGTTTAGATTGTTTGCCAATGTTTTATGTTCGAATTCGTTGAATGCTTCTCTCATTGCTCTCTTTACGCTCTTTTTCGCTTCGTTCAGCTTTTCCTTATCAGCTATGATTCGACTACTCTTAAACCTATGATGAAGCTTTCTTTGTTTCCGTAGTACCTTTCGTACATGATTGTTATACCACGGTGGATCTTTCCCCTCGCTTTGGACCTTAGTCGGTACGAACTTATCTAAGGCGTACTGGACGATGTTTCTGAATTTTTTCCATTTTTGTTCCACATCCTCTTCCTCAGAAATGAACGTTTGATGGTGGTCACTCAGATATTCTGCGATTTGTGCCCTATCACTCTTGTTAAGCAAATATATTTTCCTTCCTTTCTTGGCATTTCTTATTACACTTGTAGAACACTTTGCAATAAATTATAGTCACAGCTACAGCTTTTTCAATTCACATGAACCCCATTGATACCGCGCTATGAATTTAAAAAAAAGAACGACACATAATGCTCATTTGCTAGGGCCATCCACTCTCCTTCCGTTTCTCTTGCACCCAGTTCATTTAATACATCTAAGTTTCTTCGGGGGGGGGGGGGGGGGGATTTCCATATCGAATGGGTTCATTTGATCCAGATCAAAGGCACCATGTTTAGCCCTAGCACAGTGGCGTTCTGCACTGCATGTAGCCACGAAAGATGTGAATAACATGGCAGAGTATGGTCAAAAAGTCGAACGTCACATAGTTCGCTGATGTTCATCAACAGTTCTAAGTGCCGTGTGTTTTACTGACGAAGATCACAAATGGAAGTACGAGCGTTTCTGCAAGTTCCTAACTCAGATGCAAACCCAAAATATTTTCATAATTTTGTAGGGTGTGGAGGCATGTTGATGCCTTCTTTAAAGATGTCGCTGCGTGTTCAGCACATTTTTGATTTCCATACATTACTCATAAACCTTTCGTTGAGGGAGAGAAAATAATGTATGTAACTTTTATGAAAAAAAAATTAGGAAGGATTCTCCAAATTTCGGGCCAATAAGAGTGCAATGATCGACGAGAAACGTGAGTATACTTCACTGAAATGAATGAAACAGTAGAAGATAATCGTATATAAATACATTCGGTTGATAATATAAGGTGAACTAAATAAAAAGCACGGAAACCTGTTCGTGTGAAGAGGATTTATACTCGTTTAACCCATGTATCCTGCGTGATTCTGAGTGTATGGTTTTCCCAAACAAATCTAGGCGAGTGGCAGGTTGATTTTCGTTAAAGATTGCCGAAATCTTCCCTTTTCTCGTTAGTTACTAGCATTTCTAGAGGAAATAGTAGTCTTTGTCATATTACATTCATCGCTATTAATTATTAGCATCGAGTCACGCTAATCGTGCTTATTACACTTGAACAACACGTTCAAATAGCAAAGGGTCTTATCACTAGGTTTTCAACGCTCAGCACGCTTTCCAAGTTTACAGATAAAATGGGAGAAAAACACAGTGGCCTCTCGGTCGTGATGCGTCCCATCACACGCCGCAATGGCTCATTACGCCACGTTCTGCTCGTTAACTGTGGCCACTAACAGGGTCCAGCTGGTCCACCTGGTGACCATTCACAACTCTTTTAACCATCTGTGGAGATTGTTGGCAACTTACTGATGAGGGCATTGTCTGTCGAAACGCATCGTTGGGTTGTCTTAAAAATATTTAGCGTGGTTAAATGCTGCCATTAATTCTACATCAACATCTATATGGATACTATGCAAATCACATTTAAGTGCTTGGCAGAGGATTCATCGAACTTTCTTCGCAATTCTCTTTTATTCCAATCTAGTATAGCGCGCAGAAAGAACGAACACATGAAGTATTAGGCCTGCAGCTTTGCTTACGCTAATTTGCATTACATGGCAGTGGCTGCAAGTGGTGGTACGGTTGGTAGGTCGTAAGCATCATTGTAAGCTTAGGTGTTTCTAAATACAGTTCAATGAAAATATTAGTTGATTTGTGGTTGCATCATAAAGTAATTGTCGGTTGAATGCGTCAGCTTACGAGCCAAATTCTCATCATTTGTGGAAAATTTTAATTTTCTGCAGCCGAAGCTCAGAAAATGCTGTATAAGACCTATTATAGTGAGATGCCTATTGGTGAAAGAACGCGCAGAGAACGGTTTCAACACATTAAGCACGGTGATTTTGATGCCGAAGATCGGCATGGCGGTGGAAGAGAGGGTTTCGGAGCGACGGAAACCTACGAAAACAATCATAAGATATTGTTATTGAAAGCTGACGCGTTTGAGCCGAGCACTGAAAGACAAACGGTCACAATACCGCGATAGACACGAAATCGTGATTTTGCTCGTCGACAATGCTCGAGACCATGTAGCAAAATTGTTCAAAACATACTCTGAAACGTAGAAATGCGAAGTTATACGCCACTTTTTTCGATCAATGGCACCTCTGGTCGTACAAAAAAATGCAAAATCGGATCGATTGATGGTCTCCTCAAAAGATGCTCAGTTCTTACGCCGCCGGATTCGTATGCTGCCCGACAGAGGGAACAAAGTAGTGGGCAGAGATGCCCAGTACTTTAAACCGTTTTTTTTAAATTTATTCCAATAAAGCCTCGAACTTCGGGAAAAACCAGCGGAAGGGAAGTTGTAGACTTAATATAACAACCGGTATCTCACATCCAGAAAGTGGATTATATTAAAGTATTAGTATTTGTTTCAGATAGTTGTTTTCAGTATGATGTTTCATAGTTCAAAGTTTTATTTTGCAGACCTCTTCTATTAAATGTTAAATCATAGTATGATGTGTTCAAAATATAATACGAGGGTCATTCCAAAAGAAATGCGCACTATTTTTTTTAAATCCATGTTTTATTCTACATGTTTGATAGTTTTACAGTGTGTTGTTACATCCTTTAGGAACAGTATTTTCATTTCTTCACATAATTTCCATCCCTCTCAACTGCCTTACGCCATCTTGGAACCAGGGCCTGTATACCCACACGGTAAAATTCTGGACCAACCTGTTGGAGCCACTGTTTGGCAGCGTGCACTAGGGAGTCATCATCTTCAAACCTTGTTCCACGAAGAGGGTCTTTCAGTTTCCCAAAGAGGTGATAGTCACAAAGAGCCAGGTCAGGACTGTAAGGCAGGTGTTTCAGTGTTGTCCATCTGAGTTTCTTTGTGAGCCACTGTCAACATCCTGGGAACCCACCTGGCACAAACCTTTTTTAAAGCCAACACTTTCAGTATTCTGCAAACACTTCCTTGCCCTATCCCAACGTAGCGTGACAATTCGTTCACTGTGATGCGTCTCTCAGCAGTCACCAATTCATTAACTCTCTGCACATTGTCCGGAGTGTGTGCTGTATGAGGCCTGCCACTGCGAGGATAATTCTCAATATTGCCGTGCCCGCTTTCATCACGTAACCTGCTTGCCCACGGACTAACTGTGTTGCTATCGACAGCAGCATCTCCATACACCTTTCTCAACCTCTTGTTTCCCACGGTCTCGTTTTCACAGCACAGGAATTCTATGACAGCACGTTGCTTCTGACGAACGTCAAGTGTAGCAGCCATCTCGAAGACATGCTGTGACGGCGCCACTCACGGGAACAGGTTGAACTAAGTTTGAAAACAAGCGGGAAGTATCTATCTACACACTGTAAAAGTTTCACACATGCAGGATGAAAACTGTATTTTTTACAAAAATAGTGTACATTTCTTTTGCAGTGACCCTCGTAAAACTAAAGTAAATAACAATGTGCTGAGCATTCAAATTCGTCGCATGTTTTCGATGGTCGTGTAGTAAAGCAGCATAGTTCTCACACAAAAGACTTTACCGAAATTCTCTTCACGGAAATGGGGAAAGTAGATTGTGGCTGAGTTCGTCACATCGGCTGGCAAGAAATTAAGTCCCATGAATTCACTGCGGGGAAGCCGACTGTGGTTCGGGCGAGGGCGTACGTCGGAGAGCCGCAGAAACCGCGGCCTTCGAAACCGCAAGCTGGTTGTTGCGGGTGGCAGACCGGTGGAAAAGTTGGCAGGTGGGAGCGAGCAGTCGCAGCCGACAACCAGCAGCCGCTAATGAAACAGCTCCCCGTTTCCTCCGGTGCACTGTGACAGCGGCCGTGAATAAGCAAACACTGCGATGGCGCTGGCTGCAGCGGCGGCTGCGGCGGTTGGCAGCAGGCGCCCACCTTTATTGAGTGCGGGCGTGCGGGGGTTCCCCCTGTCCGCGGGGCCGACGCCAGCGCCGCCGCCGGTCAATTTATTGCCGACAGCGGCAGCAGCAGCGCCAGCGCGCGGCCGTCCGCGCCGCGCGCCCAGATTTATCGCGCCGGCAAAGTGGATTAAGGCCCACCGGCGCCGGCCGCAGGGCTCGGCCGGCTTATGGAAATCGCGGATCTCTGTTATTCGGAGCGCATGTTAATTGTACGGTTTGCGCGGCGTCATCGAGAAATCGTTGAATTACTTGAGCGCAATCGCGTCTGTGTCATGAGTAGTCGTATGGTAGCTACGGCTACCAAATACCGGGTGATTTAATGCTATTGGACAATAACATGGTATTATACGTTCACCAGTATTGAAACCTGTGGACCTATCACCATCGCAAAGAGCAAAGTGTGTGATATGGTGTTTCATTGTATGTACCATACTTTATCGTATGGCCTGACACAAAGAATAAAATGCCAAATTGTGCAGGTTGTATTATAATTAACGGTGAAACAGGGTCACTGTTGGAAATACACGATAACAGAAGCAAAAAGCATCCCAGCAGATGTAGTTGCGCCGACGATCACTTTCCAGAATAATCGCGAATATGGTGTTACCAGCCGCAACTGTTGCAAGTATTGTGCTGGTTAGTACAAAAGCATTTGAAAGTAAATTTTTCGATTAAGTCTCAATCTAATTGGGCTCAGATGTCACCCACGGCTCAGGTTGGGAAATGTGGTAGACGTATGATGGGACACAACCATATTTTGCTGCCAGTGTCACGTATCTAACGTTCTAATGTGGACCAAGAGCAGGGCATGTATTCTGGCCTCGAAGAGCACCTGCTCAACAACCGTTCTCCAGACTGTTGTCAGCTTTCGTGACCGGAGACACTACTTCTCAGTCAAGTAGGTCTTCAAATAGCCTCAAAAGAGCTGAGTGCACCCCGCTGGCCAACAGCGTTTGGCAGACCGGACGGTCACCCATCCTAGTGTTAGCCAAGCCCGACAGTGCTTAACTTCCCTGATACGATATGAAATCGTGCTACCGCTGCGGCAAGGCATTCGGCCAGAAATTTAATCCACAGTGAAAAAAAAATTATTCGCAACGTTTAGCTACACTTTCCAGCTGCTTCTCTACCTAATGCTGCTCCACCTTACAACTTGTCGTAGAGTGGTGTCAAATTTCATATAACTCAGCCAATTGTGATCTTCGCAAGTTCTCTACCCTGATCTGCAGCTCGTTTTCTGTGCTAAATTGCTGTCCTCATAGCCAGTGTTTCGTGTGAGCAAAGAGATGAAAATCAGACGGGACAAAGGCCGGACTGTAGTGCGGGTGATCAAACACGTCCCATCGGAAACTCTGCAGAAGCGTATTTACTGTATCTGCTGAGCGTGGCCGAGCACTATGACGAAGAAGGACAATGCCTGATGACAACTTTCCCCATCGCTTGTTCTGAATTGCTCTTCGTAGACGATTATCTCGAATCAGCTCATCCTCTAGCTGAACAAGATAATCGCTTGCTTCCTTCCTGACAACCTGCATCATGAACGTCTACTCATCCTGCTGCAGAGTTCCTGTACCATTGCCACACTTTGCGGTCACTCATGAAAGTTGGTCTGCAGCTCGTGGTCGTGCGGTAGCGTTCTCGCTTCCCACGCACGGGTTCTCGGGTTCGATTCCCGACGGGGTCAGGAATTTTCTCTGCCTCGTGATGACTGGGTGTTGTGTGCTGTCTTTAGGTTAGTTAGGTTTAAGTAGTTCTAAGTTCTAGGGGACTGATGACCATAGATGTTAAGTCCCATAGTGCTCAGAGCCATGAAAGTTATTTTATGTGGGTTCCATGGAAATCAACCGAAAACCCTCAGCATGAAGAACTGAGATGAGAGTACGCACTTCACACTGGGCTTGAGGCTCTATTGTTTTACCGATCTTTACAAGCCCAATGTGCGCTCAGAACTGTAAAGTGCGACGGATGCGATTGAAGAGGCATGCTAGAAACATTGTGCAATACATCTGCGGAAAGGGCACTTACCCGCGAAAGGCAAAGGTCTTGAGTTCAAGTCTCGGCACACAGCTTGAATCTTCCACGAAGTTTCATCTGCGGAAAGGTTCATCAGATTTTCCCTGTGGTTTTAAATTAGCGTCCGACTGAACATTAATAAAAAAAAAATAGCATTTCGTGGTACAGTTGGCATCAGAACTTGCGTTCCGTTCTCACCATGGCAGAGTACAGCTGCCGCTGCAGATTTGCTGAACGTAGCTCCAGAGCGAAGCTAGAAGCTCCGTGGAGTGACAATGAAGACAGAGTCGGTGGTGGAAATGGGAAGTGACATAAACTTAGAGCCACAGACAAGAGGCTATGAACGACAACGGGAGGATACTAGACGTACAGCGCCGCGCAGTGGTCGGTGTGCCTGATGGTTATGTTTATGTTCCAGAGTGTCTGGTTCAGGGAGCCAGCTAACGAGCGGTGGCGCCTTGGCAGACCGGTGGCACTTGCCAGCTGACAGCAGATCACAGCAGCCCCGTGTGTCCAGAGGATGGGGCGGCCAGTCTCATCATGAGGGCTGTTAGGAGCCCGGATGTAGAGATTTCTGTACGAAAATGTGAAGTGAAAAAAAAAAATTTATTCGCAAGTGTACAGGAAACGAATATCTGAGAAGGCAATCAGCTGGACGCAGTGGAGCAGAAATTTTTCACAGAAAAAGCAGTGGTGGCAGCCTGATGAAGTCTGGGTGTGAGCTTGAGACATCACGCTGTCAGTTTGGCGCAACGGATCCCATAAGAGCAAATGAAAGGTGCTTGCTGTCTTGAATGCAGAAAGGGGATGCTGGCAGAGATACAAGCAGTTATTACTTGTGGTGTTTCCTCAACGATAACAGTGTTAGTAGTCCAGGCTGTGTTCGGTAGTGCAGGTTAAAGTATTGCTAGTTATTATACTGCCAGAATGGCGAAGATGCTGCTGTGCTCAACATAGTTTCTGTTCTTTGTTTTACTGCTGGATTTGGATGAACTATTGGCCTCACTTTTTGGCCTGTGGTCAGCAGTGGGTGGACTCGGTCAGAATGTTTTTGCTATCGGTTTACTGTTACTACAGCTAATCATTGTATTAGTATTAGTTTTGAATTTTGATGGGCTGGGTTCTTCTGCAGTATTTTCTGGCTATTGTTCCTAGCGAATATTTGATTACTTTCTTTCTAGACGTTCCTTTACAGTGAAACGCCCCCTTAGAATAATTAGTGAATTACTGTGCTGATAAAACTCTTACGTTATCTGATTTTCAAACAGCTGAGCAAAACTGAACGTACTCGGACATTTCTATCTTTACTTATTCTGATCATCACTAAACCGACATACAATATTTTTAGCGCAACGCTATCTGACTTTCAATAATCCCTACAAAAGAATGGCCCTGACTAACAATAACCTATACCTTTCATGAATCACTTACCTCACAAAAATCTTCGTAACTAGAACTACTGCAATACAGTGAGCGCCAATACTGCCAGCTAAATAAAAGATTCTAACTACTGAAGGCACTAACTACTGATAGGCATAGTTAGCAAATGAAAGATTTTGATAGAGAACAAACAATGTATTTACCTCAATAATATTAAAATCTCATTATATATATGTATCAGTTCATGATATCCAATAATACAAATTTACTCTTTCTGATGGACACACGTCCAGATCGTCCGCTCTCAAAATTCTGCCATCTCTCTCCCCACATCCACCACTGTTGGTGGCTCACCTCCAACTGCGCAACGCTCCGTGCTGTTCACATCCAACTGCCCAACACTACAACAGAGAATATTTCAACAATGGCAATCAGCCACAGACTGCACACAGCACAGCCAGTGATTTTCATACAGAGCGCTGCGTGGCGTTAGCAATACAAAAACCTAAACAGCCTGCTTACAACAGCTTCAGTAACTGTTTATGTAGTTTTTGACACACCTACTTTCGAAACGAGAGTAACGACTGTGTGCCAGGTGATGGTTTAAGGATGATAATGTGTACCGAAACCGATAGCCAATAGGCAAAATCGTGAAAATTACAACTATAGATTAAAATAAATGGTTTTCTCTCAGTGTGTTCATCGCTAAACCAAATGTCGTTATGTCAGGAATGTTTATTTATGTTTTGTTGGTATATGTTTCTGTGCTCTCCTTTTTATTGCTAAGCTAAAGGTATTGCAACGGGCGATGATTTCATTCTTTGTTATGTCGTATTGGACATGACGTTTTTCATTCTTGTGATTTGTGAGCTGGCTATTTTGATTGCGTTTGACTCTATTAGTGCACTAAAATTTGTTTAGTGTTATTGCTAATGCATGTACTTGAGGATTTACACCCAAGAAACGCCCTGCCACTTTCCACTCCCACAATTTCCTGTACCACTATTGGTAGCAGAGTGTTGTGCCATTCTGTTGGTGTATTGCCGGTCGTTTTGGCCGAGCGGTTCTAGGCGCTTCATTTCGGAACCACGCGACTGATACGGTCGCAAGTTCGAATCCTGCCTCGGGCATGAATGTGTGTGATGTCCTTAGGTTGGTTAGGTTTAAGTAGTTCTGAGTTCTAGGGAACTGATGACCTCAGGTGTTAAGTCCCGTAGTGCTCAGAGCCATTTGAACCATTTTGTTGGCGTGTGTTAATACATAAGGTAGTGGTATAATTCCTCTGTCCTCATAGTCTTTTACTGTTGTGTTGTAGGAATGATGGTTAGAGACATCCCTGGTATCGATAGACTACAGAAGGACGAGGTAGCCTATGAAGTTACCACACGGAAACAGGCTCCCACAGGTGCGGTGCCCAAGTTGACCCAGCAGCTTCAACAGGTAAGGGGGAAGTCAGTGAGGTTCGCATCAGGGTAGCAGCAGGATGTAAGTAGCGGAAGTACTACAATACAATCATCCTTAACTGAAGTTAAAATGTTTATCAAGTTTTTGGTTGGTGAAGTACCCTCCTGGTCACAATTAAAGAGAGTGTATTATCCAAATCGCTTGAACGATTTAAAATCTGTAACGAAGGTTGGGGTGAGCAGTGATGTACTAGAGGGACCGCACGCAACGGATGAGCAAATATAAATGACATTGTGTGGTATGTTGCCAGATATTTCGGTTGAAGGTGGTAGGATTAATTTAAATGTGGCGCAGAAAGATGATAGTTGTCGTGGTCAGGAGTTAGCGGTTCCAGGTGTAGATGCAGTCCAGTGAAGTAAACAGCTCTCTACACTGTGCGTCCGCAGCTCGTGGTCGTGCGGTAGCGTTCTCGCTTCCCACTCCCGGGTTCCCGGGTTCGATTCCCGGCGGGGTCAGGGATTTTCTCTGCCTCGTAATGACTGGGTGTTGTGTGCTGTCCTTAGGTTAGTTAGGTTTAAGTAGTTCTACGTTCTAGGGGACTGATGACCATAGATGTTAAGTCCCATAGTGATCAGAGCCATTTCTACGCTGTGCCACCCTTTCCTTGTGAGGACGAAACAAGACGTTCTTTTGGTAAATACTATCCTGGATAACAAGCAGTTTTTGCATTGTTTAGAATCTCCCAATGACAAGAAGGAAGTGTTTGTTTCTAGGGATGTCAAGATGTAACACAGGTTGTATTTACATACTAACGGAAGTTTGTTTGAATGGGCGGCCAGGGCAATTATATGGCATGTATAGATAAGGATAAACATTTGTGCAAACAAGCGACTGATACACACACACAGACACAGACACACACACACACACACACACACACACACACACACACACACACAAACAAACACACACATACACACTACTGCTGAGGGTTGCTGCTACTTACCTGCCAATCTCCCATCAGTCCTGTAAATCTTCGGATATCGCGGGAGTACCTCTTGGATTACACTGGCAACCAGTTCAGAGGTATCGAATTGATGGTGCTTTTCCTTGTGCTTATTGTATTGTCCAATTTTGTGTGTGTATGTCTTTGTAGATGTGTATTTAGGTGTATATCTGATGTGTGTGAATGACGAAATGAAGCGGTACAGAGGACATGAGTGACATTGTTGTTATGTAATGGGAGTCGGTGAGAAAGCGGATGAGAGCATTGACTGTGACCGTATGGCGAGGGGGCCAAGAGATTTAGAGACAGTGAGAGAAGTAGAGACACTGTCAACATAAAGTATTATATATACAATGCTGCTCATTAAAGCTACTACACCGGGAGAGGTCGAAGTATAGCGTGTCCCCTGTTTTCTGGGATATTCTTAAGACGCAGCTTAAGGACCATTTAAGGACGACTTGATGGCTGATATTGTCCTCATTGTTTGTTCCAGCTGGCTGTCAAGTGTTGTAAACGGTTTGTTGTGTCGATATCAGAGAAGCTGTATACCTGGAGGGAGTAAAATATACCTGGGCAGCTGACCATTATGGGTCGTATGGGGCGAGATGGCAAGTGGTCATGTCATTAGAGAAGAGTGGCGCCAGTATTCCCATAAACCCTGTTGACGACGAACTCATTAGGAAAATTTTACAAGCTCAGATAGGACAAGGATTTTGAAATACATGGCCGGACCATGTACATTTCAAAAGCACCCTCCCATCACCTATATTAATCAGTTAAAATGTAGAATGTCCTGATTCAGATCTTACATGATTTGCTTGATACGATCTGAGCTTGAGGTCCGTCTCCTTTCATTCACAATTATTCAGTATTTTTATTTTTTCATCATAGTTCCACGTTTTACTATTGTTTTCCTTTCTTTCTGTAAGCTGCGTTTCTACTGTATGAGGTAAATGTCTAATTGAAATACGTAAATAACGATGTCGTTCTCGGGTGGATGTTAATAAATTATTTTCTTCCTCAACGTTTTCAAACTACGATGGAATAATTACTCACAGTGAGGCTTCGAATGAGATTCTTTAGGCACCATTCATACTAAGGTGATATAAGATAGGCGATATATCGTAAGCGACATACGATACGATAGCGACAGGCAGTGTGTAGGGATTGTACCAGCTGTACTGTTATCTGGTAATGGTGGTATCACAGAACACTTATTAAATTGCTGTGGAACATATGGTTGACCTTCTCGTCTGCGTATAAAATTATGAAGCACATTGCTGCCTTAATAGTCTGCACAGCGTTACTTCTGTTGGTATAAATTGGTCGGTCAAATAGACGAAATTTTGGGGTTAGCATTCCAAAGCTGCATTCAGCACTTTTTCTGCCACTTGATAGTCGAAAGTTGAATTTTCTTCTGGCATCATTTAAAGGGCTTTTTGGAAAGGGCCGCATTATATTATGATGGAGAGAGAATGCTTCAACTTTCACAAAGTAACGCAGAAAAGGATTGTCATTTACCTAGACTAGCAAGGGAGTTGCTCCGGGTATTCTCAATTTATTACCGTGCAATTATTCTCCGAGTGTTGATTTGCGGAACATAGCAGCGTCACTACCCCGTCTGTAGACTCCAACCTCTAGTGCGTTAAACATTCCATCTGCGTCAGACAAAGTCATTAGAACAACTGCAAAGAGTCCTTTGTAATTATTACCTGTGGACCCAGTATTTGGGGAACAATGAATGCGGAAACGCTTAGCATCGAGAGAACACTTACAGTTAGGTAATTTCCATAACTCACAACAACGTTTTGATATTTGCCTCCAGGTTTCCTCGGTTGGTTGTGGCATATACAGCGGTTGTAAGTGAGACCATGTAGTAGCACAAGTCGAATGAACAATGTAACTGACAGGTGATTTTCTTCTGTAAAATTGCAAGGAAAGATCCCGAAAACTGCTTCCAGTAGCTGGATACCTGAAAACGTTACAACAATTTTGTGTCTTCGTTTTCAACAAGTTTGACACTACAGTTAAACAAAATAAGAACTATAACATATATACTAACTAAATTGATGGTTTTTAATCATAAACAGTTGCATAATTCTAACTGTGTTTTCATATATATAAGCAACATTATGTTTTCATTTTTGTAACAACATTTTTACATAAATCCTATTGATATCTACTGTATAAAATCTTGTTTCAGAAAAGAACTGTCGACAGTGATGCAAGAATATCAGAACAGCATATGTGTGTTTTCTGAGACTACCAAAGTCTGGTGCTAGGCATAACTCAAAGAAAACGTTTTATTTGACTGAGCATTTAGCTTTTCTGCAACAGTATTTGAAAGGAGGAAATACGTCCGGTAATCTTCACGTTGAAGACACAGCAGCCCAATATTACTCAAAACGATGAAAGCGACACGTTTGTTGAAGAGGAAATGCCTGACGAAGCTTCTTCCGTGCAATTACTTGTAAAACCCACTCGTAAAAGCTCCAGTGAAACCCACAAAAAACGGAAGGGAGAAGACCAAGTCGACGATGCTTTTATAGAATGGATGAACATGAAAAAAATCTCCAAAATAAAAGTGAGCAAGATGCTGAACAGCATTTTCTTCTTTCTCTTTTACCTGATTTGAAAAACCTTGGCACGCATCGGAGGACGATTTTCAAAATATAAACAATGTCTCTTTTACATAAGTTGTTGGAAAACGACGAACAAGAGAATGTGGAATCCAGTGTTTCATTTGGTCCCAGTCCTTCTACTTGGAGTTCGTCATCCCATCATTACATCTTACAAACCCAGTGTAACATGAGCAATATTGCAACGACTTCGGGATTCAATCCGATTACCCCACTGACGCAAGAAAGTGAAACTAATTGGTACAATTTGTAAAATATTATAAACCATTATAAAAGTAAAACTGCTCAATTTCATTAATACTACTACTTACATTTATTTCTATTCACCTTATAGTAATCAGAAGTTTTTATCTGGAGAAATAACCTTCCTGAAGTGTGTATCTTTTTTCTTTTCAAGGGTTTGTGACACTAGGCGCTTCAGAAATGCAATTTTCCAGGAGTCATTCGATAAAACGCCCTGAATTTTGATTCATGTTGAGACAGCTCTTGAGAAACAACAGCCGAGCCGCGGTGCACGTTCGTAAGACTGTAGATATGTACCCAGTACTTCCTTTTTCTCATCCTACGCCTGAATTAATAAGGCACTACAACGTCTTCCTCATTTGAGCTCATATTTGTAATTGAAGTAGTGAGACTTGTGTTAACACCACATTTTTATCGCCCATGTCACGCCGATTTATCGCCCGCCGTCATGAACCTTCCTAGCAATATATCGTCGCAATATAGTTCTTACTACATATCGGTTAGCTTATGTCGCCATAGTGTGAACGCCGCCTTAGATTTTTAGATTTTCAGATTGCTTATCTCAAGTACAGATATCTACTGACTTGTCTGGAAGAATTATTATTGTAAACTTTTACTTCTAGTTAGAAGCTTTGTAAATGGTTTATGTTTCTTTACAAATCTTCTAACTAATTCCATTGTTAGTCTGGCATAATCATTTTGTATAACTTGTGACATTATACTCACATATCAGTGATTGATATCTTTTTTTTTTCTGATCATGTCTTGGCTATTTTTGAGGGGACTAAGAGACTTACTAACTTGGGAAGTGGCTTCAGATTACCTTGTTATGAAACAGGAGGGCCGACGTTTGGCACGGGAGGTCAGTCACAGAGGCTCTAGGAAAGATAAGTGCGTCCCCAGAGCACTGCAATTCCCGGAAGTGTTTGCGATAAACTCCTGCTCCACGCTAAGCCATTGCAAGTCCCTGGAGTATAACTGTGTGTGATGAATTCACACCCCTCTACACAGAACTGTGAACGGTCAGCCATTGCAGCTGCATTGCTCGGCTGCCGTAAGACAGTTCACTGCTTTCCCCTTCAGATCATGTTATCCAATAAAATAAGTCTTACCCTTCACGATACTTAGGCGCGAAAGGATCAACATTGTGTGCAATATAGCTAGCAGCTGACACCAACCTCTTCCTTAGTAAGATGCGTTCTATGAGCCCAAAATGGGATAGTGCTGTAGAGATTCCCTGTATTGATATAAATAAAGCGATATCCTCGCTTGACACTGTGGTAATGGCTGGGTACTCCCCTTCTATGGCGAGGTTTTCTGAAGTAGAAAGTTTGGTTTGGAGGCGGATAATTTTGAGCAGTTGCTGTTCTGCCATGGAGGAAGAGAGAATTGGGTATTACCACGGAGGGAGTGAAACTTCAGACCCTAGCACATGTTTGCCGAGGTCTGAGTAAGCGTCACATTTCGCATTAGGTTATTCACTTTCTAAGCGGCTCACAATTTCCAGGGTTTACGATGCAACTTGTGTTGCGAGATTAATCTTTTTGCTTCTTGGGTCTTGGACTGACTTACTTTGCGTTTGGGATCGGCATATTAAGTAAGACTGTAGCATTTCCCAAGCTGTCTTCCACGTAGACAGCGGGATACTTGATGAACATGAGCTTCTAGCGAGCTTTGTGTTACAAATGGCTCTGAGCACTATGGGACTTAACATCTGAGGTCATCAGTCCCCTAGAACTTAGAACTACTTAAACCTAACTAGCCTAAGGACATCACACACATCCATGCCCGAGGCAGGATTCGAACCAGCGACTGCAGCGGTCGCGCGGCTCCAGACTGTAGCGCCTAGAACCGCTCGGCCACTTTGTGTTACAGTATTTTAGGTGACCTGGTGCTCGTTGTGTTGGAGCAATTTCTCATTCAACACTGCGGGAGTTTACTTCGTTGGAAACTTATTCTCTGTCATTTTAATGTAGTGTGTTCGAGATCTTAAAGTAAAAAATGGTTCTAATGGCTCTGAGCACTATGGGACTTAACTTCTATGGTCATCAGTCCCCTAGAACTTAGAACTAATTAAACCTAACTAACCTAAGGACATCACACACATCCATGCCCGAAGCAGGATTCGAACCTGCAACCGCAGCGGTTGCGCGGTTCCAGACTGTAGCGCCTTTAACCGCTTGGCCACCCCGGCCGGCTCTTAAAGTAAATAAATGACTTATTAAACTAGACTTAATTTGAATGGCAAAAGCAAACTATTACTTAGGCGACCTTCTAGAACCGAATATAGCGCCTGCTTACCTAATTTGTTTCTCACCGTGACAATGTTCCATAGCAAAGCAAGTGTCCTTTTCGTTTAAATATTACATGTGAGTGTATTAAATATATGGTTATGACTTACGACCTACAGGCATCGCACTGAGTTCGTATGTGATGTGCTTAAGGCACGTTAGAGAGAGCAAGAAAAGTAGGGAGATTCTGTTCAACCTACATAGCCTGACGGGAAAGTGAAGCTCCTGGAAAAGGGAGGAGCAAATGAAAATTCACGGGTAGAATTTATCTTATGTGACTGCAAACTCAAGTGTAATTAACTTGGCACTGTGAGCCCATTTGTTGGTATCACGTTGGACCCTCTTATGGGCTGGATACACGCACTCATTCGGTTGGGAATCGTATCATGAAGCATTGTATCTTCACCTGAGAGAAGGTCGTTCACAAATGTTACAACTGGTTCTTGATATCCTTGATACTTCGCTGGGATGAAGTTGACGTTCGAGCTGGTCCCACATGTGTTCTGCCGCGGGCAGATCTGGGGATCTTGTTGGCCACAGGAGTACCTCAGCATCACGTAGACAGTTCATCGTACCATACAGAGACGCCAGGGCTAACTCCGCCGTGTCTCATCAAACTTTGGAAGAACGAGTCTTTTTCTCAGGTAGCCGACATACTCGCCGACAATGGTCATCTTTGGTAGTTCAGATACGAAATTCATTGCTGTACACAATGCGAACCTCAATCATCAGTAATCGATGTTTGCCGGTAACAGTACCATTCCAAAAGAAACCATTTGTTTCTGGACATGAGTCAGCGGGTGGTCCAGTATTTAACAATGAGATTCACCAAACAGCCATACAGTTGACAGCTTACTTGATTTTAATTCCGCTACCAGTTTCTGCATTTCATTATGCCATCTTCAGAACCCCGCATAATAAAATGAGTATACCGAACTATCAGTTTCATAACTCACAGCTGCAAAATACTAACGCGAATTCTTTACAGACGAATGGAAAAACTGGTAGAAGCCGACCTCGGGGAAGATCAGTTTGGATTCCGTAGAAACATTGGAACACGTGAGGCAATACTGACCTTACTACGTATCTTAGAAGAAAGATTAAGGAAAGACAAACCTATGTTTCCAGCACTTGTAGACTTAGAGAAAGTTTTTGACAATGTTGACTGGAATACTCTCTTTCAAATTCTAAAGGTGGCAGAGGTAAAATACAGGGAGCGAAGGGCTATTTACAATTTGTACAGCAACCAGATGGCAGTTATAAGAGTCGAGGGTCATGAAAGGGAAGCAGTGGTTGGGAGGGGAGTGCCGTATATTGAGCAAGCAGTAAACGAAACAAAAGAAAAATTAGGACTAGGTATTAAAATCCATGGAGAAGAAATAAAAACTTTGAGGTTCGCGATGACATTGTAATTCTGTCAGAGACAGCAAAGGACTTGGAAGAGAAGTTTAACGGAATGGACAGTGTCTTGAAAGGAGGATATAAGATGAACATCAACAAAAGCAAAACAAGGATAATGGAATGTACTCGAATTAAGTCGGGTGATGCTGAGAGAATTAGATTAGGAAATGAGACACTTAAAGTAGTAAAGGAATTTTGCTATTTGGGGAGCAAAATAACTGATGATGGTGGAAGTAGAGAGGATATAAAATGTAGACTGGCAATGGCAAAGAAAGCGTTTCTGAAGAAGAGAAATTTGTTAACATCGAGTATAGATTTAAGTGTCAGGAAGTCGTTTCTGAAAGTATTTGTATGGAGTGTAGCCATGTATGGAAGTGAAGCATAGACGATAAATAGTTTGGGCAAGATGAGAATAGAAGCTTTCGAAATGTGGTGATACAGAAGAATGCTGAAGATTAGGTGGGTAGATCAAGTAACTAATGAGGAGGTATTGAACAGAATAGGGGAGAAGAGGAGTTTGTGGCACAACTTGACAAGAAGAAGGGACCGGTTGGTAGAGCATGTTCTGAGGCATCAAGGGATCACAAATTTAGCATTGGAGGGCAGCGTGGAGGGTAAAAATCGTAGAGGGAGACCAAGAGATGAATACAATAAGCAGATTCAGAAGGATGTAGGTCGCAGTAAGTACTGGTAGATGAAGAAGCTTGCACAGGGTAGAGTAGCATAGAGAGCTGCATCGAACCAGCCTCAGGACTGAAGACCACAACAACAAGCAACACATGTAGTGTATATGAAGGCGTACTGCAGCGGGCTTTAGAGAAACCGGCGTGTAATAGTAAAAGCAATTAAGACTACAAAATGAAAGTAGCTTTGTATATACAGAACAACAGAATAAAATATGTGTACGTACTGGTAAGTCTTGAAACTATTTTGATATCACTGGTTTATAAGAGAACATGCCGAAGGTTGTGTTATAGTGTGAACGACAACTGAAGTATGGGACCATAACTGCCTAGTCCACGCAGCTGCTGCTAGTTTGTGATCAGTGGTGTTGGATAGCGCAGAACGTTGCAGAGATGTTCCGATGTATCAGAAAATATTCAAATAAATTCCTCTGAGTTTTTTCAATCCTGCTTCTGAAAGCATCCTCAGGAGTTGCCCTCTCGTCCTTCAGACATGTGGGGCTCTGTTATTCCTGAGAAAGACTCCGAGCTATGTAACTGAAACGTTGATCGCTGAAGAGGGAAATTGATACTGCCTAAAGAGTCCAAAGAATTTTCAACGAAAGCTTGCAGAATAAGATACCAAAAAACCAAGCGTTTTTTTTAAATTTTAACTATAATTTACGCTGATGTAGTGTGTACGTAATCTGATAGATGGAGTAATCGGCCGGTCCCGGCTGAGGTTCGAGTCCTCCCTCGGGCATGTGTGTGTGTGTTTGTCCTCAGGATAATTTAGGTTAAGTAGTGTGTTAGCTTAGGGACTGATGGCCTTAGCAGTTAAGTCCCATAAGATTTCACACACATTTGAACGGTTTTTGAACATGGAGTAATACTGACAGAGGACGTGGAAGTGGTTTATTTAACCATGGTTAATATTTTGAGCCCTTTCCCCTAAGCTCCTAACTCAATTGTGCTGTATAGAATAAATAAGAAAAATTCCATCTTTCGCAAACTGAATTTATTTGTGTGTACCAAACATGTTTCACCTATTCATGCCAGGTATCTTCAGAGGTCTATAACACTTTAAAAAATATTTAATTATATATATTTTGAAATGAGATTTGTAGCGATTCTTGGCAGCTCACTTAAATCTGGCTGTTTCTGTTTACAGTCACATGGTTGTAAGTAAAACCCACAACCATATACCTGTAAATTGAAATTGCTATATAGTCCGGAACCATTACAAATAGCATACCAAATTATGTGTCATTAAATAATGTTTTTGTACTATAGATCGCTGGAGACGCCTAGCATGAATAGGCGAAACATGTTTGATAAACATAAATAGATTGCAAGAGAAGGAAATTGTCTTATCTACATGTGATTAAGACTAACTGAAGCACTGAGAACCGTAGATTGTGCGACTGTAGCATTTATTCATGCTTGTGAAGTCTGTCAGGTTTTCCTGTTCTGTAAGCCCACTTCGTATATGTGAGCGCTCATGGAGACCTGTCTCACTGGTTTCCTTGATATTCACTTAAATGTGGGCATGACGACAGAGTGCTTTAGGTCCTTATCGTTCTCAGCGCCGCAACTGAAGTATCTAGAGAGGCGATGTTACTAGGGTGTAACGGATCAAAGGGAAAGAGTTGTTGGTACACTGAGTTCATGTCAGCTGGCCAGTGAGAGTACTTCAAAATGAATTAAGTTTTGAAAATGAGTAAAATGGGGACTCATCATAAGGATTATTTTCTCAATAAAATACGTATTGTCCTACTCTGAAATCTTCATTAATGTGGTAGCTACCGAGTACTGGGGAAAAAAGCATTTGACTCAGAACCATATCTACGCTTACTGTTGAAAGTAAGATCGTACTGGGTGTAAACCTGAATTCGTGACTGGACTGAGAATTTATTGGTAGGGAGGAGAGATATCGACAGATGTAAAAGCAATTGGACCTGTGCTGTTTATATATTTGTACTAATGATCTTGCATATCATATTAATAACAACTTAAGACTTTTCTCAGACGATCTGTAATAAAATACTGTTTCACAAGAAGTCCACAAGTCCTCAATGAGGTGTTAGTAAGATTTTGAAGTGGTACGAAGAACGACGATTTTCTTAAAATGTTGTGAAATGGAAAATTGTGCACGTCACAAAACGAAGCCACACCGTATCATATGAATGAAATATCAAGGGGCCACGGCAGGGAGCATCAACTCAAATACCTGGGTGTAACAGTTTGCAGGGATATGAAATGTAACTATCATATAGGCTAGGTCGTAGGTAAAACAGGTGGCAGACTTTTCAGAAAAAAGAGGAATAAACTACTCTGAAAGTGGAAGTGGAAAATGCACTCAATCTAAACAGGACTTTTTTTTTTTAAAAAAAAGGAATTCTCTCGTGACCCAAAGTGTGGAACGTATACGAAGATGAACAGTGCGAATTTTCACAGGTTTGTCCCATGGGAAACCTCACCGAGATAGACGAAAACTATCTTGTGAAGCCTATCTCCGAAGTTTCAAGAACCAATCTATTAATTTACTACAGCCTCCAACGCATTGCTCCAGGATAAATCGCGAATATAAGATTAGACTAGGTACAGTGTTTAAGCAGTATTTCATCCCACGCTGTATACAAGGAGAAAAGGGTAGAAGTCTTAACAACTATTGCAGTGGGAAGTGCCCTCTGCCATGCACTTCGCAGTGGTTTACCGAGTGTAGATACAGTAGCATATGAAAGGGAGTTCTAAACAGTCGTCATCAAGTAAAATTGATTCGATGATTTCCATTTATTTATTCTGATATTGACAACCAGCTGTTGATGTATTGGGACGAAGTTGCAAATGTAAAAGCATTCAGCACGTGTATTAACCTTTCGCCTAACATACATATTTCTTCATACTGACTTAGATTTATGCCACAGCCACAGTAAAGGGACTGCCTCTTACGTACACTAAATACAAAGTAAAGAATCGGCCTCATGCTGAGACAGGAAATAGCTAGTTAGCAACGTAAAGGGCAGATTACTCAAGAACAGACGGTAAAACGATATTCTGCACGAAGTGGAATTGCGGTAAATGGAGTCTTCGTTAAATTACCAGTGTCCTTGCTTTCTGTTTGTCATGCAGTAACGGCGATATGGCAATTTACAAATACGCAAGAGTGTTCCGTGAAGGCTCGCTGCTGTATTGAATTTTAAATGAAACAGTAAATTACATTGTACAGCCAATAGCTGTCACGATTACTGACCTCCCGCACGCGAACGAGAAGTTGTATTCTCTCTCACTAGATGGCTCTGGCTGTACCTCCTGCACCGATGTAACCTCGTCACACGGGCTGTCTACGTCTAAGGCGACTGACATGACCAGCTGCTTTCACACATTTCGTTGCCCAGACTACATTTAGTTTTTGAGTTTAGTTAACAGCGCTAAGGAATTTTTACTCTGTCTGACTTACAGCGAAGTTTTGAAGGCGACGTAGTACAAAATAAACATTCACGTCGCAAAGTTAAATAAAAGTAATGGGAAATTAATCTCGGGGTTCGGCAGTTTTGTGACAGAAACCTATAATAGTATGTAAGCAGTTTTACAATATAAATGGGAAATTATAGAAAATAAATTTATTAGAAATCTGAGATTATAATAAATGATAAACACAGTCGTTTTCAAAATATTATGCCCACGGTCTTCCAAGGTCCTTCTCACAAGATGTACATATAAACGTTGCTACAGATTCATCAAAAAAAACATTTTCCCGTTGGTGGCATCGTAACTGGACGAAAGGCACCACTTCTCTCACCCATTTGAATTTGTTCTCAAGTTTGCATACTTGAAAATGACGTAATGACTGGGTACATCTAAATCCGAATGAAAACGCCTGCGTTTTATTGGCTACTTACTCAGGGCATTCCGCAGATGAGAAGAGTTCTTATACATTTATCATGCGTCAGAGGTGTTACAGAACTCTTTGACTTTGAAATTTTAGCTCCAGAAAGTCATCGAAAGAGTAACGCAACCCTCACGAACATCGCTTGATCGTACCTATCAGCATATTCGTATCAAAAACTGAATAAACACACACAACCTGAACAGTGCCCTCACAGGACACGAGTTGCTATCATTGTTACAGCCTTCCAGTCTTCAAAACAGTTAATAATTGTCTGAAACATAAAAAGTTTTGTATATGGGGATAGAGAACTCTCAAGTAGTAGTAAGTTCGAACGTTGACTTTTTTACTAGTCGTGAGTAAATTTTTCTTCATCATATAATCTCAGCTATGAGCCGTTCTTACGTCAGATATTATTTTACAGGAACAGATGTGTGAAAGGTAAAGACAATTAGGCCCTTGAAATGTCAATATAGGTTGTTTAATGAGCATTAAATGCTGTTTTTTAAACGTTTCGTGTCTTCACTGGTTGTCGCTTTTATTGTAGTCTAGACTGGTTTGAGGCAGCTTAATTCACAAGTAATGTCAATTGGCAATACGTTCTTTCACTATTTGCTCCTTTCTCAAACAATATCATTAGAAACACTCAACAGAAGCACCGTTACTGTAGGCTGGAATACAGCCTTATGTTATATTCCCCATGTATCATGCAAAAAAAGATGGACAAGCGCCGTTAACCAATTAAAACCCTCCAGGTTCGTCGCATCCTCGTATAAGATACTTAAACTGTTAAAATACTGAAGCAAACGACGGTTAGGCCGTGTTACAGCGGCCGTCATCGAGGCATGGACTGAGTTTAGGCCCCGAGGAAGGATAATGTGAAACGGATGAAACCTCGATTATTTTACCTATTTAAGTAATTTTTACGATGGTGTGGCATTACACCGTGAAGGACTGTAATGAGATTGTAATCGGTCACGGAAGCCTACGTATTTATATGAACACAGTTTTACTCAAAAAAAATTTGTTGTGACACTTTACCAGAGAGCTTTCTTGGGATTCTGCATGTTGTACCACATGCCCTAAAAAATGTTGCTTCCTTACCCTTAATGTTTCTGTAGTATCTACTGGTAACTTAACACACGATGCACATTGCTCACTTACGAATGTGGATTCGTATTCAGGAAGAGCGGGGTTCAAATCCAAGTCCAGTAACAAACATCAATATTTTTCGTGGTTTCTCTAAATAATCTGAAAGGTACAGCTACATTTTCTGTCCATTCTTTGAGAAATCTCAGCCTGTGCTTGCTCTTCACTGATACCGACATGGAAAATCATTGAGCCCTTCAACTTTTATACGGTAAATGCTTTTGGCAACTATTTCAGTTTTCTGTAGGAAAAGGATAACTTTATTGATCACAACGGACCTCTCACCTCCAATTTCAAACACAAAACACTTTTACAGCCTCTGCACCGTCTCACAGGGCCCACGAATCTTCGAGTTCCAGACAACTTTACAAAATCATTTCTCGTCCAGGTTCTTCTGCTAGTCAGCTTCAGGAGCCGAGCGAAGCACTTTCGCGTACTCATTTCCTGTCCCCACTGCTGGAACTCTTCCGCCAGGAGTCGCATCTCGACAGGGTTTTTACATTAGTTCCAACACGTCTTGGAAAACAGCAGCCATCCCGGGGAAAACACTCGCACGTGAAAAATCGTCAACCATTTAGTAGGATTAAGGGGGGGGGGGGAGAAGCCCATTCTCTCCAGGCTGGACAAAAGCTCCATTAGACACTGGCCTTCGCTTATACAAGGCTATTACAAATGGTTGAAGCGATTTCATAAATTCACTGTAGCTCCATTCATTGACATATGGTCACGACACACGACAGATGCGTAGAAAAACTCATAAAGTTTTGTTCGGCTGAAGCCGCACTTCAGGTTTCTGCCGCCAGAGCGCTCGAGAGCGCAGTGGGACAAAATGGCGACAGGAGCCGAGAAAGCGTATGTCGTGCTTGAAATGCACTCACATCAGTCAACCATAACAGTGCAACGACACTTCAGGACGAAGTTCAACAAAAATCCACCAACTGCTAACTCCATTCGGCGATGGTATGCGCAGTTTAAAGCTTCTGGATGCCTCTGTAAGGGGAAATCAACGGGTCGGCCTGCAGTGAGCGAAGAAACGGTTGAACGCGTGAGGGCAAGTTTCACGCGTAGCCCGCGGAAGTCGACGAATAAAGCAAGCAGGGAGCTAAACGTACCACAGCCGACGGTTTGGAAAATCTTAGGGAAAAGGCTAAAGCAGAAGCCTTACCGTTTACAATTGTTACAAGCCCTGACACCCGATGACAAAGTCAAACGCTTTGAATTTTCGGCGCGGTTGCAACAGCTCATGGAAGAGGATGCGTTCAGTGCGAAACTTGTTTTCAGGGATGAAGCAACATTTTTTTCTTAATGGTGAAGTGAACAGACACAATGTGCGAATCTGGGCGTTAGAGAATCCTCACGCATTCGTGCAGCAAATTCGCAATTCACCAAAAGTTAACGTGTTTTGTGCAATCTCACGGTTTAAAGTTTACGGTCCCTTTTTCTTCTGCGAAAAAAACGTTACAGGACACGTGTATCTGGACATGCTGGAAAATTGGCTCACGCCACAACTGGAGACCGACAGCGCCGACTTCATCTTTCAACAGGATGGTGCTCCACGGCACTTCCATTATGATGTTCGGCATTTCTTAAACAGGAGATTGGAAAACCGATGGATCGGTCGTGGTGGAGATCATGATCAGCAATTCATGTCATGGCCTCCACGCTCTCCCGACTTAACCCCATGCGATTTCTTTCTGTGGGGTTATGTGAAAGATTCAGTGTTTAAACCTCCTCTACCAAGAAACGTGCCAGAACTGCGAGCTCGCATCAACGATGCTTTCGAACTCATTGATGGGGACATGCTGCACCGAGTGTGGGAGGAACTTGATTATCGGCTTGATGTCTGACGAATCACTAAAGGGGAACATATCGAACATTTGTGAATGCCTAAAAAAACTTTTTTAGTTTTTGTATGTGTGTGCAAAGCATTGTGAAAATATCTCAAATAATAAAGTTATTGTAGAGCTGTGAAATCGCTTCAATCATTTGTAATAACCCTGTAGAACAGTAAACAGGAACGAGCACATGAGCGCAGTCAGGAAATGAAGCGTTACAACATTTCCTGAGCATCTCTCCGGCACACTCTCGCCGATTTAAGAAAGCCTTGATGAAATGTGTAGTTCCAAGTATTCCTTTATTATTACTTGGCATGCAACCCAGAATGACAAACAATACTCAAGCATGGGTCGAATTGTGGTGCTGTAATCGACCACTTGTAAGTGTGACTGCTTTTAGCAATTAAAGACGGGGTACATGTCGCGATTTGAGAGTGAGTGCGTAGATACAAACGTGCTCATTTTTAAAAACAGGTTCTAACTGCATACACGGTGTAGAGCGTTTGCAGCAAGAGCAGTGCAGAAGCAACCGCTACGCAAAGTATCAGTTAATTGGTGGCAATAATATGAAGGTAGGGGATTTGGTGAAAAATCCCGTGCGGTTTGCTTCACTTCGAGCAGTAGGTATTGTTTTTTGTGATCAAGACTCACTGTCAAAAAGAGTTAATGTTGGCCATCGGTATAGGAAAACTGTTGGCATTCAAAATAGCTTTCAGTCTTTGCGGAATCGATAAATACCGTGTTGTATGGTTTTCAAGGGAATCTTACACCATTCTTCGCGGAAAATAGTGACAAGTTCAGGTGAAGATGACTGAGAGCGATCACTTATTCTTCTGTCCAAGTAGACCACAAAGGCTCAGTAATATCGAGATCTGGCTACTGTGGTGGCCACAAGATATGCGACAGTTCGTCCTCGTGCTCACGAAACCAGTCCAGAGTAATGTGAGCTGTGTCAACAGGGGCCCTGTCATGTTGGAGCACAGCATAATCATTGCGGAACAAACTTTGTACCACTGGATGGAGCTGATCAGCTAAAATAGCCACATAATCCTCTGCAGTAATGCGAACTCGCAAAGTAACCAGCGTGTCCATGCAACAAGTCTCCATCTACATCAATATTCCACTCACGAATGGCCTGTGGGAAGAATGACTGTCGCTAAGCCTCTGTATTAGGTCTAATTTCTCAAATTCTCTCATCGTGGGAATTTCCAGGATGATGTGTTGTCTGACTCTTCCCATAAAGTGCTCTCTCGAAATTTCAATAATAAACCTCTCCGCGATTCATGACGCCTCTCCCGTAGCGTCAGACAGCCAAATTTTTTGATCATCTCTGCAACGATCTAGCGCCAGCTAAACAATCCTGTAATTGAACGATCAAATGCGCAAAGCTGCAGAAATGGCAGCAGTTGCAAGAGACATAGGGACTATTTAAAATTTTACTGTAGCAGATCTGTTCGAAAAAGGTGACTCATTTCGGGATAAGAGAGTGCCAGAAATATGATTGACTAGTGGCTGTAATCATTAAATAACTTCTCCATAGGATCCAACGCAGGCACGTAGTTGAATGGAAAGACTTGATTCCAAATCGCAGACAGTATTTCTACCAGGAAGGTTAGCACTAGCAATCTGAAAAGCCTGTATACATTTCTAACCACCTCAATCAGCACACCATTTGCTGTTTGCGATCATTCTCAATCAACCATCACCTGTAACCCAGTGGATATATCGCAGAACCTCTGACATGGTATAGAGACAGAATGTGTTATAAATACTGGAGGAATATCTAGCAGTTACGTGAGGGAGCTGTAAATACCGTTTCATACCGCGTTCCATACCTGAATCACTTTCTATATTCGGTAATTTTATTACAAGCTTACACCGTCGGTGACGTGTAACCGCACTTTCCGTCTGTTAATATACACTCCGGCGACCACCGTCTATATTCAGAGTCACGGTATTCGTCTGTAAAAACCACGTCATTCGGAGGTAATGCAATACCTCGATTTATAAAGCCAGTATAGCTTTTAACATGCATACTTGGGAGCACCTACAGGAACAAGACAGCTTGCGACAGTAATATGGTTGATGTAACCGTGTTTTTCTTTTTTCTTTTTTTTTAACATTTGGCGTTTTGTACGACGATTCCACCTCTCTAAGACACATTGGTACTACTCGCAAGAAAATCTTATGAGATATGTCCACCCATCGCTGATTTTCACTCAGTACTGTTTCGTATCGCCAGCAATCATTTATTGGCGAAGTATTATACTTAGTAATAGGGGATGCGTGATAGGTTCGCCTTGAGCATCAGGCTTATAAAGTGTGCGTATGTGTTCCGACATGTGCAAAGAAAATTTCAACGTCCAGTTGTAAGGAAGGTACTGATTTGACGTGGAATACTGTGATAGTAAAGGGAAAAGTATGTTAAGTCATGAGAATGGTGCAGATATTTCTATTTCCAGAGCCACAACAGACAGCAGGGTGTATTAGCGATACTTCACTCATTGCCGAATGTCGTCCAATACAGACTGCAATCGTAGTATTTAACTGTAAGTATAGCGATGAAATATGTGCGTGGTCGGGTTTCTAGGACGATTCTATCTCGGGGTGCAAAGCGCGCAGCTGCGATGGTCTGTGGCGGGCATGTCAATTGGTGAAGATTCAATATTGACGTGTGTTTGCGCTGGACTATTATTCACTGCCATGTAAATTGTCCCGTCTTTATTTGGTTGATCGATTATGGTGCGCACATCTAGCAGGTGAAAGGAGGGTGGAAGACATGAGAAACACCTTAGCTGACTTCGTAAATTATAAGGATGATTTGGAATCTGTTATAAAACTGATATCGGTATTCACGAGTGGAAATATAAGTTTCCTCTATTTCTTTCGAGCTTTCACGTAAGGATATTAACAGACAGGATAAGTTTCTAGTTACTCAGTGGCTTGCAGCACACTGCACCTTGCTAAAGTTTCGGGTTTCTAAAGAAATAATTTCCAGTCTATGTCTTCTAAATTATATGAGGTGCATGCAAGTTCTAAGGCCTCCGATTTTTTTTCTCCGGACTGGAAAGAGATAGAAACATGCGCATTGTTTTAAAATGAGGCCGCGTTCATTGTCAATACATCCCAGAGATGGCAGCACCGTACGGCAGAAGGAATTTTACCGCCAGCGGCGAGAATGAGAACTGTTTTAATTACTTAAAATGGCGACGTTTTCCTTACTTGAACAGCGTGCAATCATTCGTTTTCTGAATTTGCGTGGTGTGAAACCAATTGAAATTCATCGACAGTTGAAGGAGACATGTGGTGATGGAGTTATGGATGTGTCAAAAGTGCGTTCGTGGGTGCGACATTTTAATGAAAGCAGAACATCGTGTGACAACAAACCGAAACAGCCTTGGGCTCGCACAAGCCGGTCTGACGACATGATCGAGAAAGTGGAGAGAATTGTTTTGGGGGATCGCCGAATGACTGTTGAACAGATCGCCTCCAGAGTTGGCACTTCTGTGGGTTCTGTGCACACAATCCTGCATGACGACCTGTAAATGCGAAATGTGCCATCCAGGTGGGTGCCACGAATGATGACGGACGACCATATGGCTGCCCGTGTGGCATGTTGCCAAGCAATGTTGATGCGCAACGACAGCATGAATGGGACTTTCTTTCCATCGGTTGTGATAATGGATGAGACATGGATGCCATTTTTCAATCCAGAAACAAAGCGCCAGTCAGCTCAATGGAAGCACACAGATTCACCACCACCAAAAAAATTTCGGGTAACCGCCAGCGCTGAAAAAAAAATGATGGTGCCCATGTTCTGGGACAGCGAGGGCGTAATTCTTACCCATTGCGTTCCAAAGGGCACTACGGTAACAGATGCATCCTACGAAAATGTTTTGAAAAACAAATTCCTTCCTGCACTGCAACAAAAACGTCCGGGAAGGGCTGCGCGTGTGCTGTTTCACCAAGACAACGCACCCGCACATCGAGCTAACGTTACGCAACAGTTTCTTCGTGATAACAACTTTGAAGTGATTCCTCATGCTCCCTACTCACCTGACCTGGCTCCTAGTGACTTTTGGCTTTTTCCAACAATGAAAGACACTCTCCGTGGCCGCACATTCACCAGCCGTGCTGCTATTGCCTCAGCGATTTACCAGTGGTCAAAACAGACTCCTAAAGAAGCCTTCGCCGCTGCCATGGAATCATGGCGTCAGCGTTGTGAAAAATGTGTACGTCTGCAGGGCGATTACGTCGAGAAGTAACGCCAGTTTCATCGATTTCGGGTGAGTAGTTAATTATAAAAAAAATCGGAGGCCTTAGAAGTTGAATGCACCTCGTACTGTGCAAGCGATTGGTAGCACGCTTCTATGTGCTTGATATCGAAAAGTACTGTGAAAATGATATGCTATTCTAGTAAACCATATGAAAATAAATGTGTTCCTGTAATTCCAGAGTATGGAGATGTGTGTAGCAAGGAAACAGGTAACGCCTTTGTGCCGAGGGGAACCGACAACGACTTTGTACAACAGTTTGGAGACCGAATTCGGTCCGCTGAGGGCGCTCTGGTCAGGCATCAGGGGCAGATGACTTGCGGCCGTTGGCAGTGGGAAATATCTGATGCTGTGAGGAGTATATACGGTGCATGTGCTTATGCTCTCTGTCTTCACTGTATATGTCTGGCGGTCGATCGCTATATGCATGATGTAAAAGGGGTGATTCTGTGTGGTGCAGGATATGAATTGTATGTTTACTACATCAACAAGGTATGGGGTGATACATTGCTGGGTTATAGATCGGTTTTACGTTATAATATTCAAGCTTCCATCGTCAGTGGCGGAGTAGTGTAATTGAGCATTTCTCTGCCTCGTGATGACTGGGTGTTGTGTGATGTCCTTAGGTTAGTTAGGTTTGAGTAGTTCTAAGTTCTAGGGGACTGATGACCATAGATGTTAAGTCCCATAGTGCTCAGAGCCATTTGGACCGTTTGTAATTGAGCAAGTATCTTTCCATATTTGACGATCTGTAGACCACTTTTGCATAGTTTAACTGTCAGTGCAATGTGGCAATCTGTGCAAAATAGTTTAGCTGCTGAAAGTCTCATCTGCAGAAAAGAATGGCGGACAGTGCTCCTGCACTGGCAGCAGCAGCAATTTGGCGGGTAAATTTAGTAAGAGCTGATCAGAATGCTCCATTCATTCTCAAGACATCCTTTTTGGTGGGACATACGAGCCTCTACACGTTTACCGTTTCTGAGATGTGTGCTGAAAGCAGGACATTACAATTTCCAGGAAGGGTAGCACAGGATGTGGTAGCACCATCAAGAAGAATGCATGCGGTGTTATTCTGAGCTCCTGTTAGGGCAAGAATTTCCATGCAGACAAGCTGAGACATCGAAAAAGCTCCTACAACAACAAAAGTGACTGTTAACTACTTCTGCGACACTTTACGATTTCCATGAGGGGCTGATATGTGATGGACAGGCTCTACCGTTAGGAGCATCAGGAAGAATGCATTCGGTGTTATTCTGGATTATTTTCGTTAACAATTTCTGAAAGCATTGCAGAAGATTTGTATAGTGCATCCAGAGGGAGACTTGACCCTTATTTACATAGGCATGTGACGTCAGTATAACACTGACAGCCTTTTAGCTGTGCCTGCACGGGTGAGTCACTATCCAGATATCTCTCGCTTGGAAATTAGGTTGCACTGGACGAGCAGGTATGCGTGATGGATGGGTAAACATGTACGTGGCTGGAGGCATCTCACATGTCCCGTAAGGATCACTAAAGAGAATGCACCTTCTGCTCTTCTGGAAAGCATTCAAGAAGATTTCTATAGCGCTTTCAGAGGGAGACTTGGCTTTTATTTACATCGACCTGTGACGTCATTATAACACAGACAACTTTTTATCTGCACCTACGATGGTGAGTCGCCCGGCAGTCGGGTTTTTTTGCTGGAACGCAGGTAGATAGGCATCGTGCCAGCGATGGTAAACATGTGTACGCAGCCCAGAAGCATCTTGCCTATGGGACAGGTGTGAGCATGCAGTCTGGTTTACATATCTTGGGACCTCTGTAGGGAATAATTCGCTGATACACTGCAGTCAAATTTATTAACGGTAGTTCAAAAGCGTTTTTTTATGTGCAACTTGTGTTTTTGCAGTGCAGAGCGTTAAATACGCATTACTTTTTTTTACAAATTGACCAGTATTGGACGGTTGCATTATTTTGTGAACAGATCTGTATGCTGTGCAATGCATTATTTCGACAGTTACAATTAGTGATCGTGTTTGCAGAGTCTTTTATATGCCTTCACAGTAAATGGTAGCTGCCAACCAGTTGCAGAATGACAGGATGGCTGTTATCATTTACTGTGAAGATTTTCAACAGTTGCTGCTTTAACCACGTTTAAAATTTTGCCTTTTATATGCATTATTTTGATAATATACAAGTTGTTTATGTGTCTGTACATTAGTGTACTGCATTATTTCGGAAATTTACGAGTAGTTTGCAGGTATGTATGCTGTGTGCTGCATTATTTCGACAGTTTACAATTAGTGAGTGTGTCTGCAGAGCACTTTACATACATTATTTTGACAATTAACAAGTTGTTTTCGTGTCTGCATATCAGTGTACTGCATTATTTCGGTCATTTACGAATCGTTTGCAGATCTGTAGGCTATGTAGTGTGACCCCAAACACGTCAGAGCAATTGGTTTGATCAGTATAATAAATGAACTATGTGAAATCCATCGCTAAATGAATTGTTCCAAAATAAATAAAGTAGAATCCTTCATATCCAGCAGCCCAGCATGGGCTGAGTCCTTTTCCCACCAATTGCAAGGAAGAGGTGGCGGTTGGATGACTTGGGTTAGTAGAGGTAGCTCAAGTGACCTATTTTCTCGCGATTTTCTTAGGTTACTGGAGGTAGCCCAAGTGACCTTTTTCCACCAAAATTTGAACTTCACTCCATTTTCTGGGGGAGGGGAGGGGGAGGGGAGGGGATGGGGCTAGCTCAGTGGAGGTAGTCCAATTGACCTATTTTCTGCCAAAATTTAAACTCTGCACCATGATGTCATTGTGACATTGCCACATTTATCACTGCCATCATGGATCCGCCATCTTGAATAAATTTGGCAACAATGCAGAGTCGGTTGACGCTGGCCTTGCCCTACTACTACAGCATTCATTTTATTCGCCATTTAGATCACCAAATGGCCCATAACTATGTACAAGAACTAAGCGAAAATAGTAGACGGAATCTCGGCTGAATAACAGAAACGTTAAACGTTAATGTTTTAAGTCCAGTTACCAGTGTTAGAGCAGCTGGCACTGACTATTACAATGTGCGCTACTGTTTCAGCTATATTTGTGCTTTCTAGTCAGTGGAATCTGGCCCAATGGAATGCAGTCACGTGTGCCATTATTTCAGCCTCTATTGTGTGTGTATTGTCTTCTACTCTGGCTCAATGGAATGCAGTCACGTGTGCCATTATTTCAGCCTCTATTGTGTGTGTGTGTTGTCTTCTAGTTGGACGACGTCATGGTGTCTCTGTGCTGCCATTTCAGCCCAAGCTAATGTCAGGTTGGCTGGTTGGTTGATTTTGGGAAGGAGACCAAACAGCGAGGTCAGCGGTCCCATTGGATTAGGGAAGGGTGGTGAAGGAAGTCGGCGGTGCCCTTTCAGAGGAACCATCCTGGCGTTTGCCAGAAGTGATTTAGGGAAATTACGGGAAACCTAAACCAGGATGGCCGAACGCGAGTTTGAACAATCGTCCTCCCGAATGCGAGTCCAGTGTGCTAACCACTGCGACGTCTCGCTCGGTAATATCATGTATGCCATCATGTAAGCACAAAACGTTTTAGTTGTCACAGTGGAAGCCGCTCCGCTCCGCTCCAGCCGCTTTCAGCCTGTCGTCAACGGAAACCCACGTTAGCAAGTGTGCTACCTTTTCAAGCAAAGGAGTTTGTGTTATCCTACTAGGGAAGCTGACGCAATGCCATTTGTGCCACCCATGGCCAATTTAATCGAAACAAACCACCGCTTGAGTGCCAAGCTAAGAGGTGTTCCAGGAGCACCACAACTGTAAGATTTCTGTGCAGGCCATATTATAATTAGTAACGGCCGCTCGGGGGGCTAAGCTGGGAGAGGTGTTAGGGGTGCCTACTTGCCAGACTTGTATACAGTTTACAATTAGTACAGAAAACTGACACGGTTGACAGAAGGGGAAAGGGCGGTGCACTAAATGGTATGTTATTTGCGTGAAAAAATGATGTCGATCCGGCTCTGCTGCCTAAGGTGTTTATATTATTTCACTACCGAAGCTGATCCAACAGAACGTGTGCCAACATTTCAGCCTCAGGCGTTTTCTTTGCTTTATGGAAGCTGACCAACGTCATGTTGTAAAGTTATTGCTAAGTTTTGGAAATGGATTATCTGTGAAAGTAAATATGCCCCGATTTGAGAAAAATGCCCTCTCATATACAAATTTTTGAGTAGTGGATCAAATTTAGTAACTCGATCTGGCTGGAAAAAAGTTTTAGACCGTTATCTAGGTAGCGAACACTTACTTTGTCAATGAAGTCACCAACTTTCTCTTCCGAATGCGAAAATATTTTGTTCAGCCCAACCTACATAGGTAGGAATGATCATCAAAATAAAATAAGAGAAATCAGAGCTCGAACAGAAAGGTTTAGGTGTTCGTTTTTCCCGCGCACTGTTCGGGAGTGGAATGGTAGAGAGATAGTATGATTGTGGTTCGATGAACCCTCTGCCAAGCACTTAAATGTGAATTGCAGAGTAATCATGTAGATGTAGATGTAGATGTAGATCTAGAAACGTTTTACAGTGGTCATAACAGAAGGAAAATTGAATCTAAGTGAATATCATGAGCAATCGTAACAGATACCTAGCTAAATGTAACAGTGTTTAAACAACGTGGCTTGTATGTAGATGCATTGCGAATGAGCATGTGGATCCAATTTATATAATAATACGCAAGTATAACGCAGTGAATTAATGAGGTTCCTGAAGAACAAAGCACTGTGTCTCTTCCACAAGTATCTCTTCCACCTGCGTGTCTTCCACCTACGTCAGCAACAAAACATATCTTCAACATAAAAGCATGTGCGAAAATATAGACTAAAATGTTTACGGCGATTACTACTGTTATTGACATAAACTGTAAAAAGAAAATCTGAGGATTCTAGCAATTAAGTAATCACATTCCAATTTCTGAGTGCAAGTCGCCCTAATTCGTCTAAATAGAAACATTGTTGGTAAGGAAAATAGCTGGGAAGAATATTAGAATATAAAGTCATATAACTGATTTCATAAAGGCGAATGAATCATAATGGGACACTTATTACGGGTGCCTCGGGGACACGTGTCACAAGAGAGCTCCACAACGTAAGACCATCAAATTATGTATGATTCAAACAAATCGCGAAGCATTTACGATTCTGTATTTAGCATAGAAAGAGACTCACCCCACAAGGACCTGTCAGTCACTTGTGAGATACGTGCCCAGGAGATGAAAGTTTTAGCAACTTCGCGACCCGTGCGTTCATCGTAAGTGATTAACAGAATTGTACTGCAAGCGTGCATTCCCTGCACGCAACACCGCTGAACCTCACTACTTCACCGTCCAGCAACCAGCAGCTCGTGACACGGACAGCATTTGTCAACGACACAAGAGAGTCTATTGAAACTCATGCCCAGCATTCGCAGCGAGCGGACTGCGATCTGATTGGTCTACTCTTCGGAACTAAAGGTGACTTCCAACTTACCTCGCAGACTAACACCAAATTTAACCAAGTTTTTCGTAATCCGTATTAGGTACAGAATACATCTGTGCAATAACACTGTGGTAAATGGTACACAATAAAGACTGAATTGTAAAATATTAAATTGAATGTGGAAAGCTGCAGTATAACAGCCAACTTTAAATGTGTTTGAGAGCAGTCCAGCATTTCAGCCTGAGGCATGTTATATTACCTGGTGAGTGGAAGCTGACTCAGTGCCCTTTGTGCCATTATTTCAGTACACACCAGGCGACGTCCGACTGTCTGTGTAGACAGTTAATGGCTGTTATCCGAAGCCATAGCATCTCTGTGGATATTACTGTGTGAAACATCCCAGACAGGCCGGAACCCAAGTCCCTTCTTCCAGTTAATGTTTTGCAGATACAACTTTCCTAACCAATTCTGCCTGTAACTTATTCATTTCTTATCTCATCAACCGCTTTAAACTTCCATACACTATTCTGATCCAAATGTAGAGTTCCAGAAATTTCATTTTCAAATTAGGGTCGGATTCGTTATTGTAGACGTCTTTGAACGAGGTATCATCACTTCCTCTACATTAGTTCGTCCCTTATGACCTCCTTGATTCATGCTCTTGCATTATTTTGCTTCCAAGGTAATAGGATTCTTTCGTGAGATAGGTGGTTCTCAATTTTAAAGTTAAATGTACCTTTAAACTCAATTCTGAAACACGTCAACATTTTCTTTTTTCTTCTGTTTATGCTCAATCAATTTTCTGTGCTCAGTAGACCATGCAGTCCACACAACTGCTCTTGTTATTCTTTCCCATATTCGCAGAGTACAGCAACGTCGTCAGCAAATGTTATCCTTGACATGCTTTCACGCTGAATTTCAATTCCACATCCAAAGGTTTCTTCTATATCAGCTGAAATACATACGTTTATTTGAGTACATCTTTCATTACTGTATAATCTATCATCTAGGTACGGTATTTTATCATTTTCATATGCCGTCTTCATCAGTTTGTACTCGGACTAATGCCTATGAGAAGTAATTTGTGGATTGTGTTTTATTTAATGCTGACTTTCCTATTACAATGAGCAGCCTGTATTTCATGAACACTCCCTGTCTTGTATGAAATCCAGTCTGATAGATTGGCTATGGACTAACGGGAATTTTCCGCTCCAACCTAACTTAGAATCGGAAGGCTGAATCGTTGGACTGCACAGGACAATATCAAAAGCGGGGAACAGCGAGGGGAGAGAGAGAGAGAGAGAGAGAGAGAGAGAGAGAGAGACAGGGAGACAGGGAGACAGGGAGACAGGGAGGCGGAGGGAGAGGGAGAGAATCGAAGAACAATGAGAGAAATAGTGACAGCCCTTCTCGTGGTGTACGTGACTTGGGGCTCGTAGATCAAACGAACTTTCCCACCGAATTCGGGGGGATGTGTTTCCATTGGCTAATAGAAGTTTGTGGTAGAAGTTTCGAGATCTTTCAAGACAGTCTGTCCGTGGAAACGGGCGAACAAGGAATCTGTGCTAGTCATTTCGGCTGTGGCGCTGTGCCCGGGAGCTAGAGCTATGCCTGGCCGGAATGTGCATCGAAAAGTGCATTTTCACGTGGGTGCAGTGGAGTGAACGTGACAGTTGAAGACGGAACGATGCTGTTGGCTGCTGCGGCCACACTGAGCAGCTGTACCACGAGGCAATGATAGTGAGACGCAACGCAACTGCTTCTTGGCGTACAGTTAGTTATTTTGTGATCAGAGATGGTTAGTATTCCAAATTCTTTGGCCAAACTCCCAAACTCTTTCTGAATTGCTGAAGGCTTGCCACGTGTGTCGTAAGCTAAATTCTTAGCACCACCCTGTTTTAAGTTGGACAGTGTGTTTGTTCTGTTGTTTCAATGAAAGTAATTAGCATCCATTTCGTTCTGTAGCCTGCTCTTCTCCTATGCAACCTGTTAATAAAGCTTTGAGTTTATCAGCACTGCCAATTTCTTTAATGAGCAATAACAACTTTCATCCTTGTTCTTTGCCCTCAGCATATTGGATCAGACGCAAGCTTATATAATCCTTTACCTTGATCCTATAGAGGCAGCCTTCCCCCCTCCCCCCACCCCCCCACCCCCCTTCGCCTCCACCGATGCTGTGACTTCGTCTGCTAAGTTGTTGTCAAGTCTGCATTTCGTAGTAAAAATGAACTGTAATAAATCCAAAAGTTTAAATTCAGTTCATCTACTTCAAGCCTCCTAAGTCATTTTGAGTTACGGATAAACCTGTGGTTCGCCTCTATAAGACCATACTGTGCTGCCTGCTTCCGCTTAAAGAAGTTTTCTTGTTTTTTAGAGAAGAAATTTTCCCTACTTTAATTACAGTGGGATCATTGCACTTACTGTATACAACACCTTCATAAGCAATAGGGGTTGGTGGTTAAATGTTTTCTAGTCCCATTTTTCCCTACTTTTGACAAGAAACAATGATCACTAGTTTACCTGCAGATCACACCATGCTACCACACATATAACTAAACCTGCACCTTACACAGTATTATCCCCTGAACAAGGAAAGTCATGATGTGGTCTCGAAAAAAATGAAGTTACTACCGTAAAATTTACGTACAGATTCACCCTTCAAAGTGACACATTTTTCCCAACCATTTATGACTTTGCGGATACGTGGACTGTAGAGGTCGAAGAAGTGTTTGGAAAATCATTTCGCTGTCATTCTGCAGATGACTTGCCCTCAATGTATTTTTCATACTAGGAAAGAGGAAGCAGTCGCGAGGTGTGATGTGAGGAGAATACGAAGGGTGAGGCAAAATTTGACAGCCAAAGAAAGAACACGTACCATTTTGTCCCATCAGAATGAGCTGCATAACTTTGATAACTACCTCTCCATTTCGTCTTGACAGCCTCCGGCAACCATGTCAGAAGCTTTCTGTGCCGTGTTCCTGAGATGGTTTTCCCTTAAGAGCGCAATGCATTAACACGACACCAGGTTGGTCCCAAAGAAACACTCGGCAACTTGTCCGATGATAACTGGGTCTTCGTCTTTTTTAATAGCGAAGAATCTGCATGTTTCCAGTACTTGCCATCGTCATTTGTCTCGCCATCACGGTCCTTGGTGACTAGGGACTTGAGGTCGTCTGGAGTGACACTGTTGCAACATTTCCGCTTCTGCCTCGGTTCGGCCGTCTGTTTGAATGTCAGCAAACGCGGAATGCAGATGGCGTCAACTGCTGTCATGTTCAAAATGTCATACAAGATGTCGTACAAGATATTGAAAACTCACCCATTAAGAATTTTCGGTTTTTTGCTCTGCCCCCTCTGTCCTCATACGCTGGTTTTCCAACATCGTGGCCCCCCTTACGATTCTCGGTTACTCACAGAGATATGGTCAACCACTTCGTTATCCGTTTTCCGAGTTCTTTGCCCACAGTGGAAGTATCTGCGGAACCTGACCACAGCGTAATATGATGATGCATTTTGGTACGCACTTTCATTAAATCAGGATTTATTTCAACTTTGCTCCTCTTCAAATGAGAAGTCGAACTACCGCACGATACTCCAGTTTCTCAACAAGCCACGCTGTTTTGTTCTGGCTCCTCCAGAGGTGTGCTACGGTACTGCAGCGTGAAGATTTCGAACCGCAGAAGCAGTGCAATGTTCAAATGTGTGTGAAATATTATGGGACTTAACTGCTGAGCTCATCAGTCCCTAAGCTTACACACTACTTAACCTAAATTATCCCAAGGACAAACACACACACACACCCATGCCCGAGGGAGGATTCGAACCTCCGCCGGGACCAGCCGCACAGTACATGACTGCAGCGCCCTAGACCGCTCGGCTAATGCCCCGCGGCGAAGCAGTGGAGATAAGTACCTATAACGAACATATATTTACATAATTTCATTTTTGATTGGTGATAATTAAAAAAATTTGGATATCATTTTAACGATCCATATACTACAGTGTTCTGAGGTAACGTAGCGTCACGTACTGCTGTCGCCCACAGCTTCCATTCAGTTTGAGGCCAGCGGCGCAGACCGTCGCTTCGCTCCCAGCCGGCCGC
The DNA here is from genome assembly GCF_023864275.1 of Schistocerca cancellata. Taxonomy (NCBI): domain Eukaryota; kingdom Metazoa; phylum Arthropoda; class Insecta; order Orthoptera; family Acrididae; genus Schistocerca; species Schistocerca cancellata. The sequence goes on along the minus strand of NC_064631.1, from coordinate 465,653,353 downwards.
TACGTACAATTTGTGTGCGGTCGGCCCCGTACGCCAACTGGGTCACCGCCGTCCACCGCTCCGGACATTAAAATTCAGCTGCGACTGCGGCCTCCCAGAGGTTCGTGACATTTCGGCTGCCGCTTATTGGACCGTAAATGTCTGGCCTCCACGATCTTACTAACTTTTAAGGTCGGTAGCGGTTTCCTTCTATTCTTCCCTTCCCTCGCCACCCCGCTCTTACTTTCGACTTGTCGTCGGGAGAAATGGAAACGAAAAACAGGCTGCCGGCGACCGGTTGTGCTCATAGACTGTGGAGGTTGCTGTTTTTATTTCCGCCTGCGTCCGTTGGCGCTGGCACTATCGCCCCTTGCTCCCGCTCACTTCACCTTTTCTCCACTCTCCCGGAGTTTTCTTTTTTAACACTGGTTTCATTCCCTTTTTTGTTTACGGCTGCCGAGAGAAGTGAAGCACACCCAGTTGGGATACCGCGTGCGCAGTGGTAGAACTTGACCGCCGATGGTCGTCAGAGGCCATCAGGATTCTGGGCGCTGCCCAATCCAACCTGTGGCTGTTGTTCATCTCGCCAATTAAGAGGAGGAGGGAGGCAATTAAGCGACCCGCACACTGCAGGTGGTCGCCTTCCGTTTCCCCGGCAGCTGTGTCCCTGTCTTTCGACGCCTCCCACTCGCCCGCGCAGTAACAGTGGCCTGTGCCAGTGTTCCGGCAACGCCCGAGCTCGTCCCCGAGTTGTATATTTAGAAGGGCCACGGAGCCCGGCGACAGCTTGTGATTTCCGGTGAATCAGCGCCGCCGTTTTTATGGGCCCATTTGGCCGCTCAACAGGTAACTGTTAGGCCGTGATGTACGAGCGGCCGCTCTCTCAATGGGGGCGGCCGGTGTCGTAATGCGCACGACTCCGACCGCTGCGACCTTTCCTCGGGGCGTGTAAACAACTGAGAGATGGCGGGACCCGAATGCCGAGGACACAGTGGCGTACTGGGACATCTGTATACGTGCATGACTGCAGCACGAGATTACGCGCTCTTCGAATGTTTGATAGGAAAAATACGCGATAAGTACTTGTATTTGTACTTACTTCGTAATACTGTGAGTGAATCATCAGGTATGACTGCATCATCATATTTCTCCTCTTGCTCTTTATCGAGCTGACACTGCAGAAAAGAGAGTTCCTTTTGCTAAAAGGTGAGGTGTTAAATTCGGAAAGACAATCTTCCTGCAGAAGCGTTATAAGGAGCAACAGCAGTGTCCAGCTTGCCTTACGACATGTTGAAAAATAGAGGGAAGCAGGGGTAATATACAGGGTGGTCCGTTGATAAAGACCGGGTCAAATATCTTGCGAAATAAGGATCAAACGAAAAAACTACAAAGAACGGAACTCGTCTAGCTTGAAGAAGGAAACCAGATGGTACTATGGTTGGCCCTCTAGATGGCGCTGCCATAGGTCAAACGGACATCAACTGCGAGTTTTTAAGTAGGAACCCCATTTTTTATTACATACTCGTGTAGTACGTAAAGAAATACGAAAGTTTTAGTTCGACCACTTTTTGCGCTTTGTGATAAATGGCGCTGTAATAGTCACAAACGTATAAGTACGTGATATCACGTAACATTCCACCAGTGCGGACGGTATTTGCTTCGTGATACATTACCCGTCTGAAAATGGACCGTTTACCAATTGCGGAAGAGGTCGATATCCTGTTGATGTATGGCTATTGTGATCAAAATGCCCAACGAGCATGCGCTATGCATGCTGCTCGGTATCCTGGACGACATCATCCAAGTGTCCGGACCGTGCGCCGGATAGTTACGTTATTTAAGGAAACAGGAAGTGTTCAGCCACATGTGAAACTTCAACCACGGCCTGCAACAAATGATGATGCCCAAGTAGGTGTTTTAGCTACTGTCGCGGCTAATCCGCACATCAGTAGCATACAAATCGCGCGAGAATCGGGAATCTCAAAAACGTCGGTGTCGAGAATGCTACATCAACATCGATTGCACCCGTACCATATTTCTGTGCACCAGAAATTGCATGGCGACGACTTTGAACGTCGTGTACAGTTCTGCCACTGGGCACAAGAGAAATTACGGGACGATGACAGATTTTCTGCACGCGTTCTATTTAGCGACGAAGCGTCATTCACCAACAGCGGTAACGTAAACCGGCATAATATGCACTACTGGGGAACGGAAAATACACGATGGCTGCGACGAGTGGAACATCAGCGACCTTGGCGGGTTAATGTATGGTGCGGCATTATGGGAGGAAGGATGATTGTCCCCCATTTTACAGATGGCAATCTAAATGGTGCAATGTATGCGGATTTCCTACGTAATGTTCTACCGGTGTTACTACAAGATGTTTCACTGCATGACAGAATGGCGATGTATTTCCAACATGATGGATGTCCGGCACATAGCTCGCGTGTGGTTGAAGCGGTATTGAATAGCATATTTCATGACAGGTGGATTGATCGTCGAAGCACTATACCATGGCCCGCACGTTCACCGGATCTGACGTCCCCGGATTTCTTTCTGTGGGGAATGTTGAAGGATATTTGCTATCGTGATCCACCGACAACGCCTGACAACATGCTTCAGCGCATTGTCAATGCATGTGCGAACATTACGGAAGGCGAACTACTCGCTGTTGAAGGGAATGTCGTTACACGTATTGCCAAATGCATTGAAGTTGACGGACATCATTTTGAGCATTTATTGCATTAATGTGGTATCTACAGGTAATCACGCTGTAACAGCATGCGTTCTCGGAAATGATAAACCCACAAAAGTACATGTATCACATTGGAACAACCGAAATAAAATGTTCAAACGTACCTACGTTCTGTATTTTAATTTAAAAAACCTACCTGTTACCAACTGTTCGTCTAAAATTGTGAGCCATATGTTTGCGACTAGTACAGCGCCATCTATCACAAAGCGAAAAAGTGGTCCAACTACAACATTCATGTTTTTTTACGTAATACACGAATATGTAATAAAAACGGGGTTTCCTACTTAAAAAACGCAGTTGATATCCGTTTGACCTATGGCAGCGCCATCTAGCGGGCCAACCACAGCGCCATCTGGTTTCCCCATTCAAGCTAGACAAGTTTCGTTCTTTGTAGTTTTTTCGTTTCACGCTTATTTCGTGAGATATTTGGCCCGGTCACAAACAATGTACCACCCTGTATATGTGGCTATGATAAATCCCTTGCTTCGAAAATTTCTCTCCTTCATGCCCCTCTGCGTTACCACAGATGACGTGTCACTGGTCTCATTTGTACTAAGACAGCCGTACACGCTAGGTGCCTCTTCGCTTCTGTCGTCCTGAGCCGAATGCTTAAGTTCTAATTAATGTTCACAGGCCCGTAGTCCTCTATAGTTGTTGTCCCCTGCTCAGAAAACTTAGGTCTTGAATTCTTCATCTTGAAGCTGTAATAAACCCCTAGCGAGGGACTGATATTCTATAAATAATTAAATTTCCAGTTAGTTTGTCTATACCGGGTGCAACTCTCTTTTTATTAGCAGAATACGGGAAACTGCACAATTATATTCCACTTGATGAGTCACAAATAATCTCCAATCTCCGCGCTTTTATAAAACAAAACAATGAGTTGGGTATTTGCGGAGTTACTATCTAATTGTTCTCAATTACTTGTCTACATAACTACAAATTGCTAATGAAGTCTTAACTGATACCGACCACGGCAGACAATATCTTTCCTTCGAGACTGCCGAATCAGCTCTGATCTTACAGCCGAACCACTTTGCCGTCATCCAAGTAGGCGCGATCTGAAGATCACCAAAATGATTCGTCTGCCTTTATATGGCTATAAAGCCGTAAATATTACAGCCTCAGTTTGTCAGATAGGGCTTCTGTCTTCATGATATGTGTAAACGGTCTTGTTCTTGAATTTAAGATCACCTGAGTTGTTAGGCCGCGTCACATTTCTTCTCAATGTACAATGAAACCCACAAGATTCTGAAGAAGATCAAAGCAGAGGGTCGAAACGTTGTTTATCTAGGTGTGGCCTAATAACTCAGAAGATTTTAACTTAAGTGACAACGGCCGAGAAAGTCTGCAGACTTACATATCGTCTTGTTATTTTCCTGTTCTCGTTTCCCTGCGAGGTCGGCGCTGTATTGAGGGTTCTGACATTGTTATTGGTAGTGGGTGACCGGATGCCATGCCCCCCCCCCCTTTCCCATCACCCATTGGAATGGTATTCATGATCCAGTCTGTCTATGTCCAGAGTAAACTCCATGTCCAAGTGTGAGAACGTTTTATAAATGTTTGCGTAGAGTGTTTCTGAGCCGGGGCGTAGGTACCAGCCCAGTGTTCACTTAAATGAATGTGGGGAACGCGTAAGAACTACATCCAGGTTGGAAAGCTCGCCAGCCGATTTTAATCCGCGCGAGGCGGTTTAGGTTCACACACTGAAACCTGAAGTGGCGCCGCTATCCGGGCGAGTGCCTGTACAAATGACATGGTAACAATACGTCTAGCTCAGTGAGGCGATTTGCAGATACCGACCGCAGTTGTTTAGAAAGAGGTGACTTTTTGTGTCATCAATGTACTGACTGATTCGGCCAGCCAGAAATTCTTCAAAAATTCAAATGGCTCTGTTCACTATGGGACTTAACATCTATGGTCATCAGTCCCCTAGAACTTAGAACTACTTAAACCTAACTAACCTAAGGACATCACACAACACCCAGCCATCACGAGGCATAGAAAATCCCTGACCCCGCCGGGAATCGAACCCGGGAACCCGGGCGCGGGAAGCGAGAACGCTACCGCAGGAAAGTCTTCTCATATGCCTATAAGCCCTTGTTCGTCGCTGAGAAAACTGTTGTATGTTGCCAGTTAGGTGCTTTATACGTGTCGTGCAGGTGTGTGGTCCGAGCTTTGGCGGTGGTAAGTGCCAGGTGCCTGCCGCACTTGCCAACTCAACACACTATAGTTAATTTTATACCTTGTAGGCAAAACAACACTATAAACACACCTGCAATGTGTGGTCCTGCAGTTGATGATCAACTACCCACAACAACAACAACAAAAAATTATTAGTGTCCTTCCATTTGGGAATGTTCCTAATAACGGCATCTGGTTTGCATTGATAAACACCGTCACAGCAAGACTAGCTTATAAACGTAGAAGTGCACTGATAATATGCTGTTTTTGTTTTAATTTTAATCGCGGTCGCCTCTCACTTATTTGCAAGGAGGGAAAGATGACACTAAAGCCATTCATATTCAATTAACGTACTTAATCACTCAATGAAATTACAAATTGTTGGGTATGAGATCAACATTGATCCACATGCAGGTTGGAAAGCTCATTAATCAAGTACGCAACAATTGCTTACATCACTTAGCAGTATTAGATTATTCAGGGCTACTGATTATCCTTAACGTGCCGAAGGCACTTGAGTTTTATGTGGAAGACTGCTGCGGGATGAATCAAACGACTAGCTTAAGTCTGAACAGTTCACAAACGCTACTAAGCTGGGAAATGTGACTCACAAATGCTACTAAATTTTGGAAGATTGATTAATAATTCGTGTAGTGAAATCTCTCTACGATAAATAAGAAAACAGGTTTTGCTACAGGGACAATCGAGAATTTCTCCATTCCCCTCGAAATATCGGAAAATAAGACTGAATTTACTGAATAGGCAGTTGTAGTAGATCCGTAAACTCACAAACTATTCGCGCTCTATAAGGCTGTCGCAGTCAGTGGCTGAGAACTTTTCTGGGCAAGGAGTGTGAACGGAAAACCGACAGAGGATCTAGTACGCACACTCAAGTGGGAGAGTCCGTGGCCTTTTCTAGCTTCGCTCAGGGCCTCTCCAGGGTCCTCATGCCTCTTCGAAACACACTTCGTACCTCTGGCTTAGGGACGCCGCCATCTGAAGCGAGGCCATATAAGTCTTCGGGCCATGGAAACAAGGGTGCCCTTTCCCGGTCTTCCCGCGGGCCTGCCGCCATATACTTCGGCGTCGCACCAACAGCGGATGAATTCTACTCTCACGTTCTAGACTTACACTACTGGCCATTAAAATTGCTACACCAAGAAAAAAAATGCAGATGATACACGGCTATTCATTGGATAAATATATTATACTAGAACTGACATGTGATTACATTTTCACGCAATTTGGGTACATAGATCCTGAGAAATCAGTACCCAGAACAACCACCTCTGGCCGTAATAACGGCCTCGATACGCATGGGCATTGAGTCAAGCAGAGCTTGGATGACGTGTACAGGTACAGCTGCCCATGCAGCTTCAACACAATACCACAGTTCATCAGAGTGGTGACTGGCGTATTGTGATGAGCCAGTTGCAGGGCCACCATTGACCAGATGTTTCCAATTAGTGAGAGATCTGGAGAATGTTCTGGCCAGGGCAACTGTCCGACATTTTCTGTATCCAGAAAGGCCCGTACAGGACCTGCAACATGCGGTCGTGCATTATCCTGCTGAAATGTAGGGTTTCGCAACGATCGAATGAACGGTAGAGCCACGGGTCGTAACACATCTGAAATGTAACGTCCACTGTTCAAAGTGCCGTCAATGCGAACAAGAGGTGACCGAGACGTGTAACCAATGGCATCCCATACCATCACGCCGGGTGATACGGCAGTATGGCGATGACGAATACACGCTTCCAATGTACGTTCACGGCGACGTCGCCAAACACAGATGCGACCATCATGATGCTGTAAACAGAACCTGCATTCATCCGAAAAAATGACGTTTTGCCATTCGTGCTCCCAGGTTCGTCGTTGAGTACACTATCACAGGCGCTCCGGCCCGTGATGCAGCGTTCAAGGGTAACCGCAGCCATGGTCTCCGAGCTGATAGTCCATGCTGCTGCAAAAGTCGTCGAACTGTTCGTGGAGATGGTTGTTGTCTTGCAAAGGTCCTCATCTGTGGACTCAGGGATCGAGACGTGGCTGCACGATCCCTTACAGCCATGCGGATAAGATGTCTGTCATCTCGGCTGCTAGTGATACGAGGCCGTTAGGATCCAGCACGGCGTTCCGTATTACCCTCCTGAACCGACCGATTCCATATTCTGCTTACAGTTATTGAATCTCGACCAACGAGACCAGCAATGTCGTGATACGATAAACTGCAGTCGCGATAGGCTACAATCCGACCTTTATCAAAGTCGGAAACGTGATGGTACGCATTTCTCCTCCTTACACGAGGCATCACAACAACGTTTCACCAGGCAACGCCGGTCAACTGCTGTTTTTCTATGAGAAATCGGTTGGAAACTTTCCTCATGTCTGCACGTTGTAGGTGTCGCGTCCGGCGCCAACCTTGTATGAATGCCCTGAAAAGCTAATAATTTGCATATCACATCATCTTTTGCCTGTCGGTTAAATTTCGGGTCTGTAGCACCTCATCTTCGTGGTGTAGCAATTTTAACGGCCAGTAGTGTATAAAACACAGTAGACCAGGAGAAGGCCGCTGTAAAAGTGGTCGAAACGCTGGTTTCTTCAGAATAATTTATGACGCCGTACCATACACAGTAAACTTTTGTATCAACTAACTCTAGCCGTGGGAGCCTACACAATTACACGATACAACACTATTTGCAGAGTAATGTATGTCTGTACGCTGAAACTGTGTTGCGGACAGCGTGGACGCTTCCGACGGCATCTAATCACACTTATGGTGTCAGCGCCACTGCGAGGTGTTCCACATACTGTGTGTCAACGCAAAATGTCACGTTTGAGGCTGAAGAGGTGCCCTATTGGCAGGCGTTGATTCGAATCGTTTGAACGCTGCGTATCGTCGCTAGAAGAGCTAAAGATACAGTCGGTAGTTTTGAAACGGCTCCTTAGAAAAATTAGTGAATTACTGTGCTGGTAAACCCCTTACGTTATTTGATTTTCAAACAGCTGAGCAAAACTGAACATACTCAGATATTTCTCTCTTTACTTATTCTGATCATCACTAAACTGACACACAATATTTTTAGCACAACGCAATCTGACTTTTAAGAATCCCTACAAAAGAATGGCCCTGACTAACAATAACGTATACCTTTCATGAATCACTCACCTCACAAAAATCTTCATTACTCGACCTACTGCAATACAGCGAGCGCCAATACTGCCAGCTAAATAAAAGATTCTAACTACTGAAGGCACTAACTACTGATAGGCATAGTTAGCAAATGAAAGATTTTGATAAAGAACAAACAATGTATTTACCTTAATAGTGTTCAATAGTCATGATATATATATCAGTTCATGACATCGAGTCATACAAATTTACTGTCTCTGATGGACACACGTCCAGATCATCCGCTCTCAAAACTCCGCCATTTCTCTCCCCACATCCACCACTGCTGGCGGCTCACCTCCAACTGCGCAACGCTAGGCGCTGTTAACAGCCAACTGCCCAACACTACAATAGCAAATTCCAACAATGCCAACCAGCCACAGACTGCACACAGCACAGCCAGTGATTTTCATACAGAGCACTACATGGCGTTACCAACATAAAAACCTAAAGAGCCTACTTACAGTTTTCCATTTATTTGATTCGGTTTATCTTCTTCTGCTAGCTATCTGAGATTTCGGCCATTAACCAACATTCATCGGCCAGTCTGAACTGGTATTTCTGACATTTTCCTGCACTGTAGTAGGCAGCTAGTGAATGCTGTGCAGAGAACGTCTAATTTGAGTGGCCAACTAGACCTATGTTGCAGGCGGAGCCTCTGAAAGTGCGCAGGTAACGCCGTGTGGCAGTGCCTCTGCTCCGCAGAAATGAATGCTGCCAACTAGAGCGTAATTATGGGATGTGAGGGTGTGTGTTCCTAATGCGGGCGACCGGCATCGCTCATAGATTTGTACAGGGTAATTAGCCGCGGCGAGCGCCCGTAATGTAATTTGAAGGGTCAGCCGCGCTGCCGCTGCGTGACCTGCCCGCGATGGGCGGGTGCCCCCGACCAGCTTTCAGCGCGTGTAACTCGCCCGACCCAATAATTACGACCCGTGCGGGAAATAAAAAGGGGAAAGTACTTCAAAAGTTGGCCCATTCCGCGGGGGGCGTCAGCGCAGTTCGCCCCGGCCATTTACGGCTACTGCGGCTCGCCCGAGCCGCCGTAGCAGTGGCCGGAACGCTTGCGGAAATAGCCATATCGTGTTCCCGAGCTACGGTAGCCGATACCTGATGACGGTGTGGAGAATGTTTTTGAGCTTCCTTTATAATACAGATGAGTTAACTGTATTACGGAGGCGACTGTCAGTTGAGATACAGAGGTTGTAGTTATGCAGTAATAGTGAAAGTAATAACGGAGTCCATACATACGTTAAAAATGTGTGTATGTATGGGCATGTGTGTGTGCGTGTATGTGTGTATGTATGTGTGCGTGTTCCACACCTTCTCCTAAACGCCGGCCGCGGTGGCCAAGCGGTTCTAGGTGCTTCAGTCCGGACCCGCGCGATTTCTATGGTCGCATGTTCGAATCCTGCCTCGGGCATGGATGTGTGTGATGTCCTTAGGTTAGTTAGGTTTAAGTAGTTCTAAGTTCTAGGGTACTGATGACCTCAGATGTTAAGTCCCATAGTGCTCCGAACCATTTGAACCATTTTTTCCTCCTAAACTACTGGAGCGATTTCAACAATACTTGTTACACATATCCTTTACCGTCAGGCAGAAATCACTGTCGGGGTAAGAACCGCTTACCTAACATACACTGAAGCGCCAACGAAACTGGTATATGCATACGTATTCAAATACGGAGACATGTAAACAGGCAGAATACGGCGCTGCGGTCGGCAACGCTTATCTAAGACAACTAGTTGGTTGAAAGGCTCTGAGCACTATGGGACTTCAACTGATGTGGTCATCAGTCCTCTAGAACTTAGAACTACTTAAACCTAACTAACCTAAGGACGTCACACACATCCATGCCCGAGGCAGGATTCGAACCTGCGACCGTAGCGGTCGCGCGGTTCCAGACTGTAGCGCCTAGAACCGCTCGGTCACTCTGGCCGGCTAAGACAACAAGTGTCTGGCGCAGTTGTTGTATCGGTTACTGCTGCTACAGTGGCAGGTTATCAGGATGTAAGTGAGTTTGAATGTGGCGTTACAGTCGGCGTACCTGCATCTCCGACGTAGCTATGACGCGGGGATTTTCCAATACGACCATTTCACTAGTGTACAGTGAATATCAGGAATCCGGTAAAACATCAAATCTCCGACATGCTGCAAGATCTTGCAAGAATGAGACCGACGACGACTGAAGAGAATCGTTCAGTGTGACAAAAGTGCAACCCTTTCGCAAATTGCTGCAGATTTCAGTGCTGGGGCATCAACCTCAGCGTGCGAGCCATTCAACGATACATCATCGATATGGGCTTTGGGAGCTGAAGGCCCACTCATGTCTGCTTGATGAGTACACGACACATGCAAGCAAGTGATTGTTCAAGCTGGTGGAGGCTCTGTAATGGTGTGGGGCGTGTGCAATTGGAGTGATATGTGACCCCTAATACGTTTAGATAAGATTCTGACAGGTGAAACGTACGTAAATATCCTGTCTGATCACCTGCATCCATTCATGTCCATTGTACATTCCGATGGACTTGGGCAATTCCAGCAGGACAATGCGACACCCCAAACATTCAGAATTGCTACAGAGTGGCTCCAGGAACACTGTTCTGAGTTTAAACACTTCCGCTGGCCACTAAAATACACAGACTTGAACATTATTGAGCATAGGTGGGATGCCTTGCAACGTGCAGTTAACAGAAGATCTCCACCCTTCGTACTCTTAAGGATTTATGGACGTCGCTGCAGGATTAGATATTAGTCGAGTCCACACCACGTCATGTTGCGACACTTCTGCGTGTTCGCGGGGGCCCTACACGATATTAGGCAGGTGTACCAGTTTCTTTGGCTCTTCAGTATAGTTCAGGAGATCAGTACGTTATAAACAATGGATCCGTGAAAACTGTCTCATCACGCATGATGTTTAAATTTATTACTTCTGTGCTACCAGTTGTATTCGTAATAAATTTCACAGGCTGTATCCCCATATGCTGCTAAATGCGCCTACAAAAGTACGGTACCACACACAGTGCAAGAGATACTGTTTCATAAAAGCTGAGATGCGTGGAAAACTACCACATTGTGTACGACGTCTGAATTTATCAAAAAAATGGCTCTGAGCACTATGGGACTCAACTGCTGAGGTCATTAGTCCCCTAGAACTTAGAACTAGTTAAACCTAACTAACCTAAGGACATCACAAACATCCATGCCCGAGGCAGGATTCGAACCTGCGACCGTAGCGGTCTTGCGGTTCCAGACTGCAGCGCCTTTAACCGCACGGCCACTTCGGCCGGCCTGAATTTATCACTTCTTTTCTACTGATTCTGTTCTCAACATATTTTTCAGGCAGTATACACGTATGCCGCTGAACGTACGTACAAAAGTACATCATTGTTTGACGCACTGATCAGGAGATATGACCTCATAAACACTGAGATGCGTGAAAAACTGCCTCAATAAATTTAACGTTTCAATTTATTACTTCTTTGATGCTAACTATATTCACAACATGTTTTGCAGACAGTATCCACATGTTCCGCTTGCTGTACCTACACAGATACGTCATTGTGCGACACATAGTACAAGAGGTGTGGTATCGACAGCTACGATGCCACGGCGTAGGTATAAGATCTTAGATTGACACTATGACACCGACACCAACGACAGCGCCCTCTAGCCGGGGCTGTGCAGCTGTACGAGAGCCGCTCCAGATTCTGACCATTTGACCAAGAGCAGACAACCAAGCAACTTAGCTTCTACTTCATAGGGGGCTAGCCATGACAGTCTTTGCATTTGTTACTTCAATGAGAGTTTGTCCAACTACTCGTAACTGTTAGCTTTGATACATGAACGGCTTCGCACCTACGTCCTCACCTCAGCCAAAGTTAAGTAACCATTATGTAATCATAATTTTGACTATAGTAAACTTGTAACATCTACAAGCATTACCGAAGTACTTTACCTTTTCCTGCTTCTACTCGCTTCCTACATTCGGCCTACCTTTCAGTTTACAGGATCAGACCCACGCTCCGCCTTCCAGGAGGGATACAAAAAGAGGTACGACAGTACAAATACTGAGATGCATCAAAAATTTCAGATTCATGCGTCAAGTCTGAACACATTTATTCTGTACTACTAAGGCAATTGCACAATCGAATCATACAGGTAGTTAAATAAGAGCAGATGCGGCATTACACACAGATGATAAAAGATATCGCCTTAGTTCTTTTACAACCCGATAGAGGGAACCTTTCTCCTTCATGCAGTGTCCATACAGCATTAGGTAATTTTGAATTTTTGACTGAGACACGGATGAAGAGACATGAGTGCAGCTTACGAGGCGCGTTTTGAGGTTGTGTTTCTCTGTAGCGGCTCCAAAGGTCCGAAAATGAGTCATGTCGCAGAGTCTGAATATTTTGAGAAATTAAAGTCATTTCTAAAAAAAGTGGGTAACACGCTATAAACTAGTTAAAAACGTGTATGACTCTGAAGAACGTGACTCAGTCAGTGAAGTGACTAAAAATTGGAAACATTGTTGTTAACGATTTTTCGGGATACCCATTCTTAACATTGCCGTCCATGAAGACGAATGCCTCGCCAGTATGCAGCCGATATAGTTGCACTGTCGGTCGGAGGATGGTATTCAAATACCGTACAGTCGTTACGCCGCCTTCCATGACCACCAGCGGCGTAGGTCGGCCCAGATAATGGCGCCCCAAAACAGCAGCGAACCTCCACCTTGCTGCACTCGCTGGACAGTGTGTCTAAGGCGTTCAGCTGGACCGGGTTGCCTGCAGACACGTCTCCGACGATCATCTGGTTGAAGCCATATGCGACACTCATCGGTGAAGAGATCATGATGCCAATCCTGAGCGGTCCATTCGGCATGTTGTTGGGCCCATCTGTACCACGCTGCAAGGTGTCGTGGTTGCAAAGTTGGGCCTCGCTATGGATATCAGGAATGAAGTTGTGCATCATACAGTCTACTGCGCACAGTTTGAGTCGTAACGCGACGTCCTGTGGCTGCACGAGAGCATTATTCAACATGGTGGCGTTGCTGTCAGTGTTCCTTAGAGCCACAACCCGTAGGTAGCGGTCATCCTCTCCAGTAGTAGCCCCTGGACGGGTTGAGCAAAGCATTTCCTGTCTCTGTATCTCCCCCATGTCCGAACACTACTGCTTTGGTTCACTCCGAGACGCCTGGACACTTTCCTTGTTGAGAACCTTTCTTGGCACAAAGTAACAATGCAGACGTGATCGAACTGCGGTATTGACCGTCTAGGCATGGTTGATCTACAGACAACGCGTGCTGTGTACCTCCTTCCTGTTGGAATGACTGGAACTGATCGGCTGTCGAACCGTCTAATAGGCGCAGCTCATCTATGATTGCTTATATCTTTGGTTGGGTTTAGTGACATCTCTGAACAGTTCCGCCACACACCGTCAGGTGGCTTGCGTAGTATGGATGTAGATGTAGATTTAGACTGTGTCTGTGATAAAATATCCACAGTCAACGTCTATCTTCAGGAGTTCTGGGAACCGGGATGACGCAAAACTGTTTTTGATGTGTGTGTTATTAATTTGAATAGCATTTTCGTTTCTTCGTGTGTGATGTGTGTACATATTTTGCTTTTTGTCAAATACGTTTTTCTACTGCTTAACCCGACCACTTACTTGTTTAACAGACTATATTAAGAAAATCCCTGACATCTGGCATCACATTTGACAGCTTACACCTGTGAATCGCAAAGAGCTGAAGGGGAAAGCAGTATCCCGCTATAGATCTATGGAGAGGCGCTGTCATAGAGACGTTTACAAAATCGCGTTGTAGAAACGCGAAGCGGCTGCATCCGGAGTACATAAATCGTCAGGAGTGACATTTCTCCATTTGGATACTGTACTTATACTTTTTTACATTAAGCATACTTCGTTATATGACTGTTTCATAATTCCAAAGTCGGTTTCATGAATAAATGGAAACGACACTTTTTTCCGTACTTCGCAACAAACGCAGTTCAATTTTGAGTTTTTATTTCTGATAGGAAACTGACAAAGTTAATATCCGGCCAATGCCCGGTTTTTAAGCTACTTAGAAGTAAGAGAAGGAGGCAAATATGAGATTTATGCTGAGATGTTAGAAATGAATGATCAGAATTGGAGTCAGAACTACAGTCTTGAATAGAAAACATTTCCGATGCAGAAACCATAACCTACAGGATCGAACATGGCATTTACATGCCCCAAATAAAAACGTATTTTTTCTTGCGTTCTGCAACTATAATAGAATTGCAAAGATTCTTCTCAATTGTAAAATTCTACGGATTTTCCTTTTAAATCAATTCGTCCTCAGAGTTGACGAACTACACTGATGTTCCAAAACATTCTGACCACTGTCCACCACGAGAATGAATGCAGCCTGGTGGCGACGTAGGCATGTGAAGAGGAATGTAAGATATGTAAGCGGAGCAGAGACGAATGGGGTATCATTCCAGCGACCACACACAACGCAAACCTAGTGATCTTGGGAAAGAGCAAACTGTTATGGCCCGCCGCCTCGGTACGAACATCTCAGAAGCGGCGAAGGTTGGTCGGCTGTTCGACTGTTCCTCTCGTGAGCATTACGAAAATACGAATCCATTCACATTGTAACGATAGAATATGTCTACCTTTTACGTGTAGCGAATTGTAATACGTAATATTACACATGTACCTGAAAAGAAAAGTCGTCGAAATTGGCTAATCGCACGATTTAAATAAAGATCATTTAGTTACAGTGTACTACAGACCATATCTTCTCTAATTAGACAAGGAAAGGAAATATCAGGATCCGATGAATGAGCGATGGGACGTTTTGAGACACTTTTCGTCTGGTTCCTCCTCAGATGCCTGTCCGACTTGGGAGACCTTACTGACTCTACACTTCACTGAAACACACAAATATTTTCTTCCGGTGTCTACTGAGAAGGAGACTTTTCAATTCAGGCCGCTTCACTCCAGTTTAAAATACAGATAAAATTAATGTGGTACGTCTGGAGAACGGTAGTTCTTGATTGAACATGTGTGAAGGGATGGAACATGTGGAAAGACCATAAAAATTACTACAATTCCGACTGTACGCAAATGCAATACAATGATCAAAGTTCATACACAGGATTACATGCTTCATGGATAAACAACAGACCACGTGCTTTACATTCTCACCAGATATCACAGACAAAAGAAAACTACTGAATATTATTATTAATTTCAGAAGCATTGTTTTACTTGTGGCAGAGCATTGAGATAAGCCACTCGAAGCCACTGATGCCTTAATTAGAATTGGATACTATCTCCCCTCTCTTAAAAAGGCGTAAATAAACGCAGTGTATATGTATGAAGTCCCAGTATAATCCAAAACAAAGTCGGTTGAGTGCGTCTGTCTTTAGATCATAGGACTCTATACTACGAGAAACATAGGTAAGGGCCTTCGTCTCAGCAGCAGGGTCGGAAGAGTCCATTTGTCCTGTAGCCACGAGGTTTTCCAAGAGGGAATATGCTACTGAGCTCTCTAATTGGTTGAAACCTGTACAAGCTTTCTTTTATAAAGCATTTGGAGACTGTGGGCCCCACAGAAACAAAATTTAAAAAAAAACTGCCTTGTTTCTTGGACGGGCAGAGCTGGAAGCCCTGAGCAGGCAGTCTGCGTGGGGGATGGTAACACCCAGTCCTCCAGGGTGGGGGTTGAATCGGTGGGATAGCTCCTCAGCATTTGTAAAGCATTTCCTCGGCACAAATCTCAAACAAAATTCTAATAAAAATGACAGAATTGGATCATCAAGAAAACGAAAATGGCTGCAAAAGAAGACTATGTTTATACAAATGTGTTATGTGCTGGGTTTGAACACAGTGACAAAAGTATTCCAAGAACTAGTGAAGCTAAAGTCTGATGTGTGTGTTCTCAGGGAAACAAACGTCAAAATGGAGACAGAAGTATAGCAGATTACCTTTCCTCGTTACAAACGAGAAAAGGTCCCAGAGAGGGCTGTAAAGAGCTGTCCATAAAAAGCACAGAAGTGATGTTAAATGATGGGAAGAAATTAATGGGAGGATTAGAGCAGTGGAAACCTCAAAGAATGGCCACAAAATTGGCATTGTTGGAGGTTATGTATAGTAAATTCAAAGATGAGGTTTATGAAAATTTAGCAAGGCTGCTAGACAGCATAAGCGCCATCAAAGAAAAAGAATTTATTAGGAGATTTTAATCAGAGGCAGAAGTAGCCACCAACAGCGGAGTAGTACGAAAATGTGGAGATGACACAGTAAATGACACAGGGAAAGGTCAGTTGATATGTCCTTGAAGGTTTTACGTGGCTTCTTTCTTGGCCACAAGTGAACAAGGGAGAGTTCTCCCAGAAATTTCACGTCAATATCGGGCTATATTACTCAAAATAAAAATTCCAACACAAGAACGAATGATGTCAGAGTTCACAGGAGAGCAGGATGTAGTTCATACCACTTCTTGTTAGCTGTAGAGATGGTAGTAACATCAAACGGACAAAGACAAATAGTAAAATATTCCCACGATGACAATGGATACTATTAAATACTATTTTTATATTGTAAAAGAATAGTCTGAACAATTTCTTTATAAATTACAGTTAGCGAACGAATTG
The DNA here is from genome assembly GCF_023864275.1 of Schistocerca cancellata. Lineage (NCBI taxonomy): Eukaryota > Metazoa > Arthropoda > Insecta > Orthoptera > Acrididae > Schistocerca > Schistocerca cancellata. Next base: position 465,636,615 of record NC_064631.1, on the reverse strand, counting down.
AGGCACCTAATGGGGCCCCTAGAAGAGGATATGTAGGAACGAATTAAAAAGTGCATGTATGGACCGCCATTTGAAAGACTGGGGCAGAAAAAGGAGAGGGAATGCGGACCCTACGGAGGTGGACAGAAAGCATTGAAGATCAAGTAAACCTAAGAAAAAAGTTGTATAACAATTGGCTCGGACAAACAGGCTAGAGATCTTTGTGTTAGAACGAACAGAGAAGTAAAACCGTACCTACGTAAAAGGAAAAACGAAATCTAGGAGCATAATTGCCAGAAAGTCGACAGATGCATAGTTGGAGGGGAAGGGGAGGTGAAAACTGGAGCACAAAAATGGCGACAATGGGGAAAATGTTTGCGGGGCTGAGGAAACAGATAAAAGAAAGAAGAAACATGCCGATTATGACCAGTCTTACAGAGTAGGAGAAGCATTTTGAAAACCTGCGAACAGATTACAGCATAAACTACAAGGAAATACACTACTGGCCATTAAAATTGCTACACCAAGAAGAAATGCAGATGATAAACGGGTATTCATTGGACAAATGTATTACACTACAATTGAGATTTTCAGGTAGTTTGGTTGCATAGATCCTGAGAAATCAGTACCCAGAACAACCATCTCTGGCCGTAATAACGGCCTTGATACACCTCGGCATTGAGTCAAACAGAGCTTGGATGGCGTGTACAGGTACAGCTACCCATGCAGCTTCAACATGATATCACAGTTCATCAAGAGTAGTGACTGGCGTATTGTGATGAGCCAGTTGCTCGGCCACCATTGACCAGACGTTTTCAGTTGGTGAGAGATCTGGAGAATGTGCTGGCCAGGGCAGCAGTTGAACATTTTCTGTATCCAGAAAGGCCCGTACAGGACCTGCAACATGCGGTCGTGCATTATCCTGCTGAAATGTAGGGTTTCGCAGGGATCTAATGAAGGAGAGAGCCACGGGTCGTAACACATCTGAAATGTAACGTCCACTGTTCAAAGTGCCGACAATGCGAACAGGAGGTGACCGAGACGTGTAACCAGTGGCACCCCATACCGTCACGCCGGGTGATAGGCCAGTATGGCGATGACGAATACACGTTTCCAACGAGCGTTCACGGCGATGTTGCCAAGCACGGATGCGACCATCATGATGCTGTAAACAGAACCTGCATTCATCCGAAAAAATGACGTTTTGCCATTCGTGCACCCAGGTTCGTCGCTGAGTACACCATCGCAGGCGCTCCTGTCTGTGATGTAGCGTAAGGGGTAACCGCAGCCATGGTCTCCGAGCTGACAGTCCATGCTGCTGCAAACGTCGTCGAACTGTTCGTGGAGATGGTTGTTGTCTTGCAAAGGTCCTCATCTGTTGACTCAGGGATCGAGACGTGGCTGCGCGATTCGTTACAGCCATGCGGATAAGATGCCTGTCATCTCGACTGCTAGTGATACGAGGCCGCTAGGATCCAGCACGGCGTTCCGTATTACCCTCCTGAACCCACCGATTCCATATTCTGCTAACAGTCATTGGATCTCGACCAAAACGAGCAGCAATGTCGCGATACGATAAACCGCAATCGCGACATGCTACAATCCGACCTTTATCAAAGTCGGAAACGTGATGGGATGCATTTCTCGTCCTTACAGAGGCATCACAACAGCGTTTCACCAGGCAACACCGGTCAACCGCTGTTTGTGTATGAGAAATCGGTTGGAAACTTTCCTCATGTCAGCATGTCAGCACGTTGTAGATGTCGCCACCGGCGCCAACCTTATGTGAATGCTATGAAAAACTAATCATTTGCAGATCACAGCATCTTCTTTCTATCGGTTAAATTTCACGTCTGTAACACGTCAACTTCGTGGTGTAGCAATTTTAATGGCCAGTAGTGTAAATTGGGAGATGAGAGAGACGCAGGAAGGTGAAAAGATAGAGAAAATAACCAAGAAAGGTACAGAAGGTGGCTACACATATGAAACTGGAGAAATCGCCAGGGGCTGGAAATGTACCAATAGTGTTATCCCGTTATGGTCCAAGTATCCTGTATTAATATCTAAGCAAATTATTTAATGAATATGTGTGGAATGGGGAGGAAATTCCAGCAGAGTGGAACTATCTACATCTATATGACCACTCTGCAATTCACTCTTTAGTGTCTGGCAGAGGTTTTATCGATCCACCTTTAGAATATTTCTCTACCAGTCCACTCACAAACGACGCTGGGAAATAAACGAACACTTAAAAATTCCCGTGCTAGTGCTGATGTCCGTTTTTTTTTTTTTAGAATGATTATTTCTCTCTACATAGGTGGGCGTCAACTATATATTTTCACATACGGAGGTAAACGTTGGCGATTAAAAATTCGAGAAAAGATCTTGCCGCAACGAAAACTGCATTATTTCTAATGATTACCATACCAACTCGTGTAGCCCCTACTTCACGGCAATACAAAACGAGCTGTCCTTCGAGACAGGTTGACGTATCAGCAGCAATGATGGAATGATAGAAGTTTTATGAGGTGTCCTTCTTTGAACTTTTCGATGTTCTCCATCAGTCCTGTCTGTTAAGGATCTCAAGCTGAGCAGCATTACTCCAGAAGAGGCCAGAAAAGCGTAGTGTAGGCAGTCTCTTTGGTAGATCTGTTGCATCTTCCAAGCATTCTGCCATTTAAACGCAGCCTTTGATTGACTAACCCACATTTTTATGTGGTCATTCCAATTTAAGTTCTTCATAGTCGTAATCCGTAGGTATTCACTTACACGGCAGGCTTTAGTTTTGTGTGATTTATCGCATAACCGAAATTTAACGAATTACTTTTTGCACCGATGTGGATGACCTCACGGTTTTCATTATTTAGGGTCACGTGACACTTTTCTAGCGGTATAGGTATCTTGTCTAAATCATTTTGCGGTTCCAGAATGAAATTTTCACTCTGCAGCGGAGTGTGCGCTGATATGAAGCTTCGTGGCAGATTAAAACTGTGTGCCATACCGAGACTCGAACTCGGGACCTTTGCTTTTCGCGAGATAGTGCTGACTAACTGAGCTACCCAAGCAATAGTCACGACCCTTCCTCACAGCCGTACTTCCGCCAGGAGAGCTTCTATGAAGCTAGGAAGATAGGAGACGAGGTGCTGGCGGAAGTAAGGCTGTGACGAGGGGTCGTGGATCTTGCTTGGATAGCTCAGTTAGTCAATCGCTTTCCGGCACGCTAGCGGCACAGATGTCTTGTTGAAGTCTTCGCCGCACAGCTCGATGGCAATTGTTTACGTGATTCTGCCACCTTTGAGCGTTATGTTACCTTCGAAAGAGAATGGCTATGCCACAGGAAATCGACACTGAAGATTAGCATTTCGCCTGAATATGCCCAACCAAAAGCATTTGAAATCGAACAGTTTATCAGAGATGAAATCGAGATTAATTGCAACGATCTTGTTGGTATCCACCTGCCTATAGTGACCAGTGTGGTATATGTGAAATTGGTTAATGAAGACATATGTGACAAAATTCTAAGTGCAACTCGAAGCTTAAGTTCTGTCACTGTGATGGACACATCGGTGACGTAACTGTGGAACATGCGGACTTGGACTGCAGACGATGCGTGTATTTGAACTCCCTTTCGAGGTGCCTGCATTCCGTCCATATGGAAAGGTGTTTAGTCATAGAGCTGAAAAGTGGGTTCAGTTCATTACATACCCGGCTCTAAATGGCGTACGACATATCCGCATAGAGCTAACCAAACATGTGGCGTCCTACTTATATATTAGCGGCTGCCGTGCAATTATAATTTGTGATAGCCAGGCGAAGAAATGCTCGGGATGTGGCAAAGAAGGGCACCTCCGTTCCAGCTGAATCACACAGCTACCGCCTAGGGATCTGCTGGCCACGACCGCTCCGACGATGCTCCCCCTGCCGTTTGTCGAAGTTCTCCACAACGACCCCCGACCGCGATCACCACTGGCTCCTACTACTGATACATCGTCGTCTCTGGTAGTGCCTTAGGCTGTTACGGACGGACAGACGCACTTGCCTCCTCCTCCTCCCACCATGTGCAGTGGTGAGCAATCTCTAGTGCAGGGGATGGCCCTTGACTCCATGGTTGTGCCTACTGATGCTTTTATGCCTGACCATCCTGATCCCCAGGCGTCTTCGGACTCTGAAGATCACGTGCTCAAGCAGCGGTCGCCGAAGAGACGTCGGAAAGGATGGATCGCCCCATCTGATACTTGCAGGACGCAGTCTTAAGACAATGAGGCTCACAGCTCTCAAGAAGTTCCCCCGATGGTTGATTCTGTGGTGGAAGCACCAGCCTGCCCCCTGAGGTACAACCATCTTCACATGCCTATGGACAATGAACAGCGGCTGAGCCAGCACCACTCTTTCACCGCCGACGTGACGCCGCCTTCGGACTCCACAGGTGCTCTACTGGACACAATCACCCACACACTTTTGCGTGGTCTGACGATGTAGACGACGAAACACCTACCGTTGTGACAGCAGCAAGTGCTGCTGCTCCAACTCGAGACTGCTAATTGACAGGGTTACAGAATGGGTATGTCCAGCCTGCTGGGGCAACGTTCCTGTTCGCTGCTGCTCTTCGTGCCTCCATGAGCGTCCCAGTAGTCCCAATTCCGCGACAAGCGACAGGATTGGCTCCATCAATGTCAATACCATTGGCACCCCTGTCAATCTACAGTTGCTCCGTGAAATGTTGAGGGCGTCGAACCTCGATGTTGCCCTTCTGCAGGAAGTTCGCCTAGCGACGTTTCCTAATATCTATGGGTACATTTCTTACTTCAAGCCATGTGCTGACGGTGGCAGTGGGACGACTATACTTTTAAAGGAAGGTACTGAGGTAGACGAGGTGATTTACCTACCATCGGCAAGGGGTTTTTCTGTGACTTTCCACGGTGTCCGAATCATTAGTGTTTAGGCCCCCTCGGGCACTGCCAGACGACGGGAACGGTCGCGCTTCTATTCAGAACAGGTCGCTCCTTTGTTTGTTGGCCGCTACGACCATATTACTCTTTGTGGCGACTTCAATTGTGTATGATCCCAGAAGGACGAACATCCCCATTTCACCACATGCCAGGAACTCAAGCTGCTCGTGCACGAATTGAACCTCACCGATACCTGGGAACGCATGCATGATGATCGATCCGATTATACGTACCTCCCCAGCCTTTCAGCAAGTCGTCTTGACCGTGCTACGTTTCCCAAGGAATCGTAAGTGCCACACTCGACGCTGAGTTATGGCTTACCGACTTCTCCGACTAGGATTCTTGCCACATTTCTCTGGATCAAACATGACAGTAACATCAGACGACACTCAGCGATTACCGTGACGTCTTAGCCCTGGCGACGACTTGCTACAGTCGCGGTGCCTTAGTGACAGTGCACTTCGACCACGCCTTTGATAGAGTGAGTCATGACTTTCTAGAAAATGTACTCCGACGGCTGACTTTCCCTACAGATTTATACACATCGTCTTATGGCTCCTCCGAGGTGCCACGTCGCGATTGCTGGTCAGTGGCCGTGCGGTGAGCACTATTAATGTCATGCGGTCGGTCCGTCAAGGAGTCCGCTGACGATGCTCCTTTTCACCATCGCCCTTGAGCCAGTGTTACACGGTCTGAGGAGCCGCTATACATGGATAACAATGAGGGGACATGCTTTTATCTTCCGAGCCTATGCAGATCGTCATCTGTGTTCTTGATTCTATCGAAGGATGAAGTGTGAGAGGCACTGGCATGGATCAACCAGTACGGAACTGCTGCGGGCAGCCGTGTGGACCTGACGAAATCTAGTGCTACGTTCATCGGTAGTGGTCTTCCAGCGGAGAGTGTGGCTCCATTGTCATTTGTGGAGAAACTCGAATTTTTGGGGATCACCTTCACGCGTGATATACAGCGCACGATCTCACTTAACTACAAACGCCTGCTTCAAGCTATGGTGAAGAAGTGATGATCATTAGGACAACACAACACCCAGTCCCTGAGGGGAGAAAATCTCCGACCCATCCAGAAATCTAACCCGGCCCGTTAGGATTGACTTTCTGTCGCGTTGACCACTTAGCTACTTGGAGCAGACTATATGATTATGAAGTTGCTGGAGGAATATAAAAAGTCCGCAGCTCGTGGTCGTGCGGTAGCGTTCTCGCTTCCCACGCCCGGGTTCCCGGGTTCGATTCCCGGCGGGGTCAGGGATTTTCTCTGCCTCGTGATGACTGGGTGTTGTGTGATGTCCTTAGGTTAGTTAGGTTTAAGTAGTTCTGAGTTCTAGGGGACTAATGACCATAGATGTTAAGTCCCATAGTGCTCAGAGCCGTTTGAACCATTTTGAATATAAAAAGATGCGTCTGAAAATGAATCTTGAGAAGACGGAATATCTACCTTATGGAGAGACGGAAAGTATTTTGAACACTAGCAGACATCAATTTAAAGTACCGCATGTACGGAGTTTAAGTAACTGTGCAGTAGCCTATCACGTGATGAAAGATGTGACAAAGATATCCAACAACGGATCAGGCAGAAAATGATAAAGGTTGAAACGTGAATCCATCATATGTGGCTCACTAGAATGTAGTGATCACAAAAAAGTACAGGAAACTGACAACGAATGAAGAAGTAGCCTTCCATGTAAGCATTTTAAGAGACCCCAGAGCGAGCACTCTTTGGTTATAGCAAAAACGACTAGAACAGATAGTGAAAATATCACCTATAAAAGAAACATCAAAGAAAGAATAGAAGGCTCTACTATACAGTCAAAGAGAAGCTAACAATCAGAGCCACCTTGCCTGAAGAGCAAAATGCCACAGGGAAAAAGGACTGAGAGAATGGGATGATAATGCCGAAAAGTTCATAAAGAACCAACGAGAATCCGTTGTGGAATATTTATCAATAAGGAAACAGGAAAATAAAATAGATTATTATAGAAAACAGCATTCGCTAAAAGACAAAGACGTAGAAAAGACAGGCAGTGTTGGGAACAACCTGTGGCTCGTTTAGAACGCGATATTTGCAGACTCCAACCATAGATATTCAAAATTATGAGGAAACTAAGCAGTGAGGTATAAGATAATGTGAAAGTAAATCCCATCCGTTTATCTAAGTGGTTGCTGTACTTTCAGACCCTATGGTATAAAAAATCAGAGCTTCTTACAATCAAACTCTCAGGTACGTATTCAAGAGAAACAATATTTAAGAGCGAACTTAACGAAGTCTTTAACAAACTAAAGCATAAAAAAGGCCGAAGACAAGCTTCATTTAGTCTAGAGCTGTTAAAATACGTAAGAAAGTCATTTAAAGACGGATTCCTAGACTTCATGCACATGATTTGTTCAGGACATGACATATTTGATAGTTGGACTAAATCAGATGTCACTTCTATGTTAAAAAATGGAGGCCTAAAAATTTCTGATAACTACCGAGAGATAAGCGTATTGACCTCTGAATCAAAAATAAATTGTACGGTCACTATGAACCCATCAAGAGTGTAGAGAAAAAAATGGTTCAAATTGCTCTGAGCACTATGGGGCTTAACATCTGAGTTCATCAGTCCCCTAGAACTTAGAACTACTTAAACCTAACTAACCTAAGCACATTACACACATCCATGCCGGAGACAGGATTCGAACTTGCGGCCGTAGCGGTCACGCGGCTCCGGACTAAAGCGCCTAGAACTGCTCGGTCACAGCGGCCAGCTACTACTGATCTAACATTTAGTTGACTAGCTATACGCTACTCTCTACATTTAATTTTTCTGTGCCATCTTTTTCCACTCTCAGTCGTATGTTCCTTTACACTGACAGGAAAAGTTATTGGTTATTTCATGTTATTTCGAATAATTTTTCCATTATCTTCTACACCTACTGCTGTAAGTACTGTTGCGACAGCAAATATACGTTCAACAGCAACAAGCAACTCAACTATTACAAGTATAAAGGAAACCTATTACTTCTAAACTTGATTTTCTACAGCAACAGCTAGTAATGGAACTAAAGCTATTCTAGATTAATTATGATAATGTGGCTATCCCTCAGAGAACAGTTAAGTAACACATTGTCTCGTGCAGCTTCACTCTCTCCCTTCTATGTGGATTGACAGGGACACACGCAGAATATACTATTATCGGAGTGTACCTTGTTTCTCTGCACGTTTCGTGCAATATGAGCAACGCAAGGTCCAGAAAAGTCTTGCTGCCTACGGAGCCATAGCGACGTATCGGAGCTCATCACTCATCTACACTGATTCTTCTTAGGTACGGCTGTGGCTAACTACCTTCTCTCTTCGGTTACCGAGTCAAGCGATCATAGGGCTAGTTCTTCCTCATCCACCTCGGTCGTCTATAGGGCTCTCTCATCTCTACTGTGGTGGTTGTTGGCCCTAGTTACACCCTTTTTCTGAGTCTGCATCAACTAAAAGATCTCGGGTATGAAAAACCTCTTTTAATTGTATTGCAATCAGTTTTACCTCTTAAAGACTGCCTATTAGTCCTTGCTGCATCATCAAATACGTGTGTGGAGCAGCCTGACTTGAGTCATCCTGGAGGAGGGAGAGGTAGGTGTGACGAACCTGGTCGGCCCATGCAAGGTGAGCTAAGTCGAGTTGAGGGCGGGGCCGCCAGGACCTGCAACGGGGGCTGCGTTGCATCACTGGTTCGGCGCGCCCTCTCTGGCCGGCGCTTTCTCCGCTACTTGAGTCGCATCCGCATCCCTGCGCGTGCATCCCGCCTGCACTGTGAACCTGGGCCACCCACTCAGTGTAACATGCCCTCCTCTGGGGTAAAAGCTGCTATGATTTTAACTGGCACAAGCAAATGGCAACGAATAGTAATGGGAGGGACGTTCAGTATGTAATGCAACACATCTTTGTTTCTGTGCCAGTTTCGGCCGAAAAAATTTGGAATTTTCAGTGAGACAACGTGAAATATTCCTGCTTCAGCCCTTATATTTTCATGATGTTCCGATTGGTGGCAGCGCTATACATAGCCTTCTGAATGACGTCTGTAGCGTAGGTTCGTTTCAAGCAGGAAGCTCTCATTGAGTTCCTTATGGCAGAAAACCAGAGAATCACAGATATTCACAGGCGCTTGCAGAATGCCTACGAAGACTTGGCAGTGAACAAAAGCACGGTGAGTCGTTGGGCGAGACGTCTCTCATCACCGCAGCAACGTCGTGCACACTTGTCCAATCTCCCACGTAAAGACCGGCCACAGACAGCTCCGACTGCTGCACTGCAGACACTATCATTCGAAGTAATCGACGGATCATTATGAAATACATCGCTGCACAATTCGTCATTTCTGTTGGTAATATTGAGACACTCGTCACTACTTGGGGTACTCAGAGGTACTCTCCACTTGACGGAAGACCATAAAAACCCGTCGCACTGAAAGGAGATTACGACGAAAAACAGGTATTTGTAGCCAAATGAATGAGAAATAACATGGTGTATTGGAATCGTAAATAAAACCAACCTGCTTAAGAAAAAATGTGTTACATTACCTATTGAACGATCCTCGTATTACAAACTGATTTCTAACGAAAGCCTTCTTGTAGTGCTCTCCTTTGCTTTCTTTTGGGTTATCTCTAGAAAATCAGAGTTACAGGGAGGAAGAGTAGAGAAAGATAAAAGAGAATATGTGGTCATTAAAGGTCAATTTTAGCCCAGTGGTCCTTGACATTTGCATCTCTTGTCAGTGGCGAAGCCATTGCATCGGTCATTCCCTCCGCGTACTTTCCGAAACTTGTGCAGAATATCAAAAGCATGTTAAATATTGTGATTTAGGAAAGTCTATGGTGGCATAGCACAGTATCTTAGATAAACATAAACAATTATATTTTATGAAAGTTTGTCCCACGTGTCGACCTTCTAAACTACTTGACTCTTGACATCAAATAGATGATGGAATGTGGAAGAATAACTTCGAAAGTTAATTAATATTAAAGACAAAATCCATATAAACTTAACGACCACCAGTTATTGCTCGGAAAGAGTGTGGTGGTCATTCCCAAATGTTCGAATTTCTATACGAATCTGACATGCCGAAAATATTGAGAAAATTTTTGGCAACAAAAACTAATACCTATTTACACTTTGCGCCACTTCCGTATACAACACAGTTAAATATTGCACGCGGTTATACATGTATGGCGTGAAGCTGATAATCAGAAATTAAGATCGGTAGCATCTACATCTACATCTACATCTACATCCATACTCCGCAAGCCACCTGACGGTGTGTGGCGGAGGGTACCTTGAGTACCTCTATCGGTTCTCCCTTCTATTCCAGTCTCTTATTGTTCGTGGAAAGAAGGATTGTCGGTATGCCTCTGTGTGGGCTCTAATCTCTCTGATTTTATCCTCATGGTCTCTTCGCGAGATATACGTAGGAGGGAGTAATACACTGCTTGACTCCTCGGCGAAGGTATGTTCTCGAAACTTCAACAAAAGCCCGTACCGAGCTAGTGAGCGTCTCTCCTGCAGAGTCTTCCACTGGAGTTTATCTGTCATCTCCGTAACGCTTTCGCGATTACTAAATGATCCTGTAACGAAGCGCGCTGCTCTCCGTTGGATCTTCTCTATCTCTTCTATCAACCCTATCTGGTACGGATCCCACACTGCTGAGCAGTATTCAAGCAGTGGGCGAACAAGCGTACTGTATCCTACTTCCTTTGTTTTCGGATTGCATTTCCTTAGGATTCTTCCAATGAATCTCAGTCTGGCAACTGCTTTACCGACGATCAACTTTATATGATCATTCCATTTTAACTCACTCCTAATGCGTATTCCCAGATAATTTATTGAATTAACTGCTTCCAGTTGCTGACCTGCTATATTGTAGCTAAATGATAAGGGATCTTTCTTTCTATGTATTCGCAGCACATTACACTTGTCTACATTGAGATTCAATTGTCATTCCCTGCACCATGCGTCAATTCGCTGCAGATCCTCCTGCATTTCGGTACAATTTTCCTTTGTTACAACCTCTCGATATAACACAGCATCGTCCGCAAAAAGCCTCAGTGAACTTCCGATGTCATCCACAAGGTCATTTATGTATATTGTGAATAGCAACGGTCCTACGACCATCCCCTGCGGCACACCTGAAATCACTCTTACTTCGGAAGACTTCTCTCCATTGAGAATGACATGCTGCGTTCTGTTATCTAGTGAGCTGTCGAACGGTTATGCTGACAACATCTTTAAACAGCAGTTGATCAGCATTTAAAACCATTACTTCGTGAAAAAAATCACAAAAATCTCTGCAGATAGATAAAACATTTCGGTATTGGGACGGAAACTTGCAAATTAGCACAATACCGCCATACACAATTATTACATGTTCTGCCACTGCTGAAGTCTACTTCTACCATTTGTTGACAGCAGACAAATGCACATCTGAAAGCTAAATGACCGCTGGTACTTTGAGAGTAAGAAAATGCAACTTCTGTACTCATCTTGTTCGAGGAGTAATTTACCTAAAAAACTAAACTAAGAAAATAGGCTGATTGGAGGAAGGTGAAACTCAGACAGAGGTGGCTGTGGTATTGAATGTTCAATATCTTGTTATTTGTAGATCTTTCCCACTCACACAGTACATCCAGAATGCTCCCTGAACAGCCGATAGTATTTTAACCATCAATTACGGCAGATATTTGGTGTTATACAACGAAAGGAACCTTATCAAACAGCAGTAATCTCTTGCAACAGAAATAAAAAATAAAATTTCTTCGAGAGTTTTTAAGCAGATATGCCAGCAGGAGGGCCTGCTCCTCACATCACTGCTACGTTTCGAGCAGTTTATCTACGAAGAATGTCGTATTAGTTTATATAAATGAACAGTGTGGTCAATATGAAATACACCAATTATTAGATACTGAAGCATCCAAATACCTGAGGTATAAAGAGCCCATTTTTATAAATCTTACATTCCTATGTTGACAAATGAATTGTGGCCACTGTGTCTTTACAAGCCTTTATGAAGCTATCTACAGTCTGAAGACAGACTGCAACTCGAAATCAACGATATTTGAGTAGACGTTAAGATCGGAAACTGCTACATAAATACGTATACCTTTAATTTGGCAGCATATCAGAATGACGTCCCACAAATTTTCACTCTCAGCATAAGTAAGAATAAGGAAGCAACAAAAATCTCTGATTAACGTCCAGTAAACGTCCATGTCATTGAAGACGGATAGGAAATGGATGGGGAAAGAAATAGACTACGTTCTTTTAACGATAACTGTTCAAGCATTTGGCTTGATGGGTTTAGCGGAACACTGGAAATGGTAAACCTCGATGGTCAGACATGTGTGAATACCGAATACATGTCAAATATCTAAGAAGGCGGAGTCGGTGTTAAAATAAATGTCGGTTAACAGTGAGTGAAATAAAATACTCACAATGGAGGCTCAGATTAAATGATGAGCAAATCTTCAAAGTATGGAACGTTTCGCCTTATCACAGTAGAGAAAAAGATGAATCAATACGTTATTCATTTGTGCGCTGTTATTATTGAAAATTCCATTGGGCAATGGCTGCAGTAAAAGCAACTTGAGAGACTCTTGTGTGTACGGCAGTGTAACGGGCATATTTCTCTTTCGTTTACCACAAGGCAGCGTAACACAGTTTTCATATTTGGCTACATGGGTAATAAAGACTGTGATTACTAACCCTTAAGCCCTTTTACTTATCTAAAGTTTTAATGCGAGTGAAAGGAATATATGATATGAATTTTTTGTATTACAGCAAGCAAGTTTAATTATAAGGACTTCATATAAAAATTCTTAGATCCTGTAGCAAATATTATCTTTCTAAAATTTTGTGGAAAGAGAACCAAATACAGAATACAGACAGTCTAAGTCAGAACACGAAAGTGTAAAGGTGGATGGAAGGGGCAAGTCCGACTGTTAGCAGAAAAGTCTTTCTATTTTGTAAGACGAAAATGTTTTCTTGTAGTAATGAATTGACGGAGTAATGTGGAGAAGAGAACAAGGATTTTAGAACTATATTTGGTCTGTAATGAAGGACGGGAGCAAACGTGACGTTAATGAACCGAAAAGTAATAATTTTGTGGAAAGAGAAGCAGTGATCCTTGAGGGTGAAGTTAGAGGATTTTAAGAATAGAAAAGAAGTATTGTACTAAGATAGAGGCTGCAGCATAAGCAGGTGGAGGCGGGCAGAACATAAAATTTTCTAAAGAAATATTGTATTCCCATCGCTTCAGTAAAACATATAAATTTCGAGAAGAGATTTGTTTCTTCACATTCGACGACGATGAGGAATTGCAAGACGGGAAAATTTAGAAGAAAGCAATTAACAAGATTTTTCAAGATGGAAAATTTATTAAGTAATCGGCACAGAAGACAAGTGTAGGCCAAGACTGCAAATTCTTCGAGGAGAAAAGGAAAAGTAAATACGTCATCAAGAAAACGTGAGTTTAATATGGTTCCACTGTAAAATAATACTGAACACTAAGTTGTGGGCAATACGCGACGACACAAAAAATTTTCTGCACCAGCTTGCAGTACCCATGTGAGAGAAAAAAACATTACAGTGATTCATCACCAGCGCCAGATATTGTTTTCATGGCAGTCTCAGAGAGTATTTACAGAATACAAAGAACAGTAAACGTCTTAAATATTAACCCAAAAACGATCAAGGTCTCTTACATCTTGTTTTCACATCACCTTAAACTTTCGTGTGGTTAAGCCGTTATTGCACTACTGAAGTGGTCTTTGAAACCATTCGTGTTAACTGCAAAATACCACACTGAACTGCTGACATGTATTTGACATTGTAATTACAGAGTCGTTAATTTCTCCAATATCATTTCATATAACTCAGAGCCACGTATAACTAATGAGAACGGTATTGAGGCTATAAAATATCATAGCTTGTGATAGAAATTCAGTACTGAAGCCATACAGTACCATAGCTTATGATAAAAGTTTAATAACAGGTATTTTACGTTACTGTCTCTTTGAACCGTATACCCTATATGGAAGATGTTCTGCATGTCTCAATAACTCATGTCTATTTATACGTTATGACTTTGCTCATTACAACCGTGTATCTTCATACGCAACCAACATTTCAAAAGACAGCGCTTGTTGCTAATCTCAATCAAAAGATGACCTACTGTACAGCTGAATTAACGTCTGTTAATAGTTCAGCTTTGTGTACACTCTCTTAGATCCACACCGTAAAGACGTTCTGAATATATTTACACACAAGGACATTTTTAACAAGAATTCAAAGAAACAGTTTTTTCTCTCAAACCGTTGTAAATGCATTAGGTATTCTGATTTTATATTTGTGGTTGTTTCTTTTTTCATGTAAGTGATTATGTGAGTGTCTTACATTGTAATAATGAGGTCAACGTAGTGGTGTGGCTGGTAGCGATTAAATATAACAGCATTCGCCTAGCATTAAATCATTTTGTGGGGACTGAGGCAAGCCATAGGTCTGTCATGTTCAAAGACAGTTCCGATGCTGAGTGCTCAGCAACAGTACTGCAGCCTACTTAAATACGAACAGTTAGTTTAACAGCGCGTGATATTTTGGCTATTTTGGCTTACTATTGAAATTAAAGAGGTTAACATTAGGATTAATTGCCACTGTGAGTGGTTGTCAGTATTCTGGCATGCATCTGAGGTTCTCAAGCATATGAGAAAAGTAGTGCAGTCATCAGACAGTTGCGGTAATAACGTAAGCAGTCAGACAGTGTCGTCACATTACGATATCACAACATATTACCAAAGTAACGTGACAATTTCGGACTGTTTTAACTCAATGCAAGTGGATCGCTTAGAACTTTCTTATGATTACAAAGATGCTTCAAGGAAGGAATGTTAGTTAATACATTTTTACGGATTCATTGATCAATAAGACGCATTAAAACAGCTAATACCCTGTTTACAAATTCTCTTTAAAATCCATATTCTGTATAGCGTTTTTAATTGGGCCAATGGAGAAACAATACGAACAGTGCTCTGGTTGGCTCGAGCAGTTTCAGTTTTAACACCTCATTACGTCTAGACGAATTTATTTCCCGCTGGTAACCCTACTAAGAAACAATAAACTGTGACAGTAAACGGTGCAGCGTCCGCAAAACACAGCAACCATTACTCTGTGTTACATATTGCCGCCTATAAATAATGTGCTGGCTCCACACCAGGATGTTTTGTTGACTCATGCAACACCCTCTATTTTTACGGGCGCAACTAAAGAGCCAGGCCAACTCGCACTAATTGGGACCTGAGGGGAAACTGAGTGTGCACAAATATCATTTTTAGATGCCAGCGTGCGTTGTACGCTTCTGTTTTGACTCTTCACGAAGAAAGTGTGGTTACTCAGAAAGAGAAATATGGAAATATGTATTCACTCCCGTAACACAAATGATGAGACCGGTAAGACAAAAAGTTCTGTAACATAAAAGACTACAGTCTAAAATAATAAAATGTGTAATTTAGAACGAAACAGAGTAACAAACAGAAAAGAAAGGAGTATAGAGGACATCAGTTTATGTTTTACTTTTCTATGTATGATAAAGCATGTGTCATTCACTAAACTAACGCTACTGTATTCTTCGAAAAGAATAGGGAAGACTTCCAAAGTAATTCAGTCCATTCAGTTGTTAGTTTTGCTAATTTTCTTCTTCTTGATGTCACTGAGACATTCTGATGTTTTGAAAATTAGATTTTGCTAAGATGTGTGGACCCTTTGAAAGAAGCAAGAAAATCACGAGGTGATATTCGTTTTTAGTTTTTTTAGTGGTCAACTTTTTGTGGTGATCAAATCGACTTATCATTTCTCCTGCCTGAAGTTGATGGACCGGTCATTCTCCAAACCACATAAAGTGACCGGAGCCCACTAGGCTGTTTAAGGGCTAGAGAATCAGCTCTGTACGAACCTTTTCGGCGGGTATTTTCTGTTTTTGCAGAAAAATGTTCGGCTTAGAGTGTGCCGAGATAGTCGGTAGTAAGTGGACTGTGTCGGACCATAGAGTCATTAACTCATGGTCATCATCATCTCAGCCTTTTCCCGCGTCATGTGGGATGGGCGTTGCTTTGCTGAATCCCTCTCTTCCATAAATAACTTTCCAGTGCTTCTTCACCGAGCCATCCTTTCTCCCGTAGGTCCCATTGTCTTTCCATCTTAGTTTCGGTCTTCCTCTTTTTCTTGATCCTTCGATTTCTAGGTGCTCAACTCTTCTCTCCACGTAGTGCTTCCCTCTTCTCTGCACATGTCCACACCATCTTAGCCTACTTTCTTGTATCTTCTTCCCTATGCGCCCCACTTTCACTATTCCCCTGATGTCCTCGTTCCTTACTCTATCCTTTCGTGTCACCCCAATCATCTACCTCAACATTCCCATTTCTGCCACTTCCATCCACTTATGTGGATGAACTGTTATATAGCAAATAATTTGTCAAAATTATTTATTGTATAACAATTTACTCAGACATAAGTGAGGGTGGCTTGGTAGTGTTGTTGGTAGCTGGTGTCCAGTTGTCGGGTGTCAGAAGTAATAGCAGAGCAAAGTGTAAATATATCCTATGTTACCGATTCCAAGCAAGTTTTCTTCGATACTGTGAATTTTTTGTTGCCATTTCTGATTGTGCCAGAGTGCCAGATATATTAAAGTGTATGTAGTTGCCTCTTCGCCCGTTGTATGGCTAACTGAATTGGTGCTATATCTGATCTTGCACTGTTGTGAAAAATATAGTTTCTCCTTCGTTTTTTTTAGCCCTATTTAAGTTCTTTCGGGTTACAGAAAATTATATTTGTATTATTGTAGGTGGTTTATGTTCTGTTAATTGAAAATTTTGATGTTAAAGAAACTAAATGTTAAAGTGAGCTCAACGTCCGCACAACCCCCAGTCCGATCCCCAATTCACCGAAATCCGACGTTACACAGCGGCTCCGGGAAAGCTGATGGGTACCTCAAACGCAACTGACATACGAGTACTGTTGGGTTGGCATCCATTGGTCCACTGAATATACGGACCTCTGAAAAGATGTACTGCTTGTATTCCGGCTCCTGTGCGCGTAGGCGACGGCTTTTCCTTTGCGTTACTGGAGTCACGGTGAAGTAGATGTTTAGATGTAACCCACATCTCCAACAAACAACTTCATAAGCATAAAGTGCTGGCCATCTAGCCAAGAAATCACAATCGCTGTACACGGATGGGTACCAAAAGTTAATACATAGGATTAGTTATAAATAGGATAAGCAATATTATGTCTCTACTAAGATCCATTTGTGTGTGTGTGTGTGTGTGTGTGTGTGTGTGTGTGTGTGTGTGTGTGTGTGTGTGTGTGTGTTTGTGTGTTTGTGTTGTGTGTGTGTGCGTGTTTGTGTGTTTGTGCGTGCGTGTTTGTGTTACTGGCGGTCAACGGCTCGAAGAAACTATTCCGAGGTATTCACCGTTAGTCACATTCTGTGATGATGATAACAAATCTCTTCTCTACCCTATCATATTTTTATATTCTTCTTAAAAAACAAAATTTCATTAATATTTCAACCTTAAATTATTGTAAATGTTGTAGATAAAACAAAAGAAAAGAAATCTGCAAGAAGATGAAAAACGAAAATTGTAAGATGTACGACCTGTTTTAAAACATCAGGTAACAGGTCTATAATTTGACAATAAGTAAATGAATGATAAATAAATAAATAAACAACGTCATATTATAACCACAGTCAAGTCCAAACACGAAGGCAGGGTCGTTAATGAAGCAGAACATCCAGAACTGGAAGCACGTTTATCGATGACAGCAACCTTACCTCTTGGACGGAGAGTGCAATTATTTATACATCGAATATTCCAGGAGGCGTAAATATTTCAAAATAAGAAATACTGAGAATGATCCAGAAGTGATAAATTCTAAACAACAAATGTTTTCTAGTTATGGGGTTTGAACTGTTGATTTGCACGGCGCCAGCCATTAAACGGTAATCGCTACTTCACAAGGTATACAGGTCAGTGCAGGACAATGTTTTCTGCGCAATTTGAAGCTGTCTGTTCATATTAGGACATCAGGAAACTGCTGTTTAACATTGTGCTTGGCAGTGGTGTAGTTAATCGTTTAAGGTAAAGTATAGCACAAAAATGCGGAATAACATTTTGAAAGTTAGAATACGTATTTTCTGAAGAAGTTACGTTACTTTTTATCCGTTTGTTGTGGTCCAGTGTGCCCATTACAAATTAAAACTAGAAAAGTCTTACTGAATACTTGCCCCGACATCTGTTCACAGAACCTTTAAAGGTAGATCATATTGGAAAACTTGCACTATGAATAACAGATCAGTTACATGATTCAACAGTGGTCTTGAAACATCAGTGTGCGGCCTATCCTCAATGACCACAAACAATGCGATAACACGTCTGTTCTCCAGCGCCACCAGCGGTCTACAGAAACTCGCGCCAACACAGTTTTTCCTCTTTATTTATATACGAGTACTTACAACGGAACCTTTCTACTTCCTCTTTTGCTCATTCTTGGGGAATTTTAAACATTATCTCGAAGGAAACTCCCTTGATATAGGTGTAAATGGAAAACAACTTTTAATATGTTTCGAAGTATTTACAAAATGAGAGAGATAGTATTTTAACTTTTATTTGGTAATCTGCGAGCACTGAAATACCTAAGATGAAACAAAGTCCCTGGAATATACAAGATTCCCTCAGAACTGCTGATACCGGGTTAGCTGTGACGAAACTACTCCACCTGTTGTGGAAATACCACTATGCTTATAGAAGGATGTATTAATTTCAGTTCGAAAGAAAGCAGGTGCTGACAAGTTTGAACATTACCGGTCGTTTAAATAGGTCATGACTTCAAAATACTGACATGAATTCTTGTCAGAAGAAAGGAAAAATAGGTAACAGTAGACCTCCTGAAAGATCAGTTAGGATTCCGGAGAAATGTTGAAAGTCGCAAGATAATAATAAACCCACGAAGTATCTTAGAAGATAGATTAAGGTAAGGTAAACTTACGTTTATAGCATTTGGAGAACGCATTTGACAGTGCTGACTGGTGCATACTTTTTAAATTAGTGAAGATAGCAGAGGTAAAAAATAGAGAGCAAAAGATTATTTACAATTTTTACGAAAACCAGACAGCAGTTATAAAAGTCTAATGGCATGAAACAGTGGAAGTGAGAAAAAATTTTCTTCTACCACCAGAGTTATTCAGTATATACATTGAGAAAGCTGCAAGCGTAAGCAAGGATAAATTTGCAAAGGGAAAGGAGAAGAAATAAAAACTTTGTGATTTCCGGGTGACATTATAATTCTGTCAAAACATTAAAAGCTTTGGAACTGCAGCGAAAGGCAGTAGACAGTGCCCTGAAACGTGGATATAAGATGAACATTCAAGAAAGCAAAACAATGGTAGTGGAATGTAGTTGAAGTAGAGCAGACGATGCTAAGGAAATTAAACAGGGAAATGAGATGCTGAAAGTAGTAGATGAGTTTTGTCATGGCCGAAGTAAGGAGGATTTAAAATGTATAACGGCGATGGTAAGAATAGCGTACCACAAGAAGATAATTTTTTTATCATCGAATATAGACATAAGTGTTATGAAATCTTTTCTGAAATATTTGGCTGGAGTGTTGCCTTTTTCAGAAGTGAAAAGTGGACGATAAGTATTTTAGACAAGAGAAATGTGGCGCTGCTGAAAGATTCTGGAGATAAGATGGGTAGATCGCTTAAGCAATGAGTAGGTACTGAACACAACTGGGGAGACAAGAAATTTGTGACCTAACTTGACTAAAAGAGGGGATTGATTGAGGGGGCACGTTATGAAAAACCAAGGAATCGTCAGTTTAGTATTGTAGTGAAGTTTGAGGGGTAAAAACTGCAGAGGGAGGTCAAGGCTTCACTACTGTAATCAAGCGCAATTGGATGTGGTTTGCAGTAGTTATTAGGATGCGAAGAGGTTTCGACAGGATAGAGTAGAGTGGAGAGTTGCATCGCACGTCCCCGGACTGAAGACCACACCAACAGGAACACGGGGAACTGGAGAGACATTTAACTATTTCAGCCACGTCAGTTTAGTACTGCAATGCATGAAGGGTGTAATAAAAAGTTACCATCAACCTTCCAGGACACTACCCTCATACTGAGAAAAAATGCTTCATTTCCATGCGAGATCAAATTTTCTACAGTACACTGATCATGGTGAACACAGAAGATCAGAAAGTGGCAACACACTTCGAGAAATTATTACATCGTCTTTTCTAAATACATCCAATTTAATGGCGGATGCGTAGGAGATGGCTTCTCGGACCCATATTACGTAGATAGTACAGCCAGCGGAGACCAAGAAAGATCGATTGGGGAAAAAAAGACGTGAGGTCCGAAATTTTTGGAAAATGCTCGGACGGAGAGTCATGAACAATATACTAAAAATCCTGACCTGTGGAGCGTGAGCTTTGGGATGAGGAATCGTTTAAAAGTCACTTTTTTATTAGATTAAAAACAGCCGACCAGTTGCAAAGGATAAAGTAATCTTTACCTAGGTTTCGATAGATTTAAATCTATCTTCTTCAGAAGGCGGCAGTATTACATTAACATGGAGTGATATGTCATTGCCATTTTTACAAACATCTCCATAGCTCCATTAGTCCAAATAAAATATAGCCCTAAGAGTAGGGTTTGTCTGATAAATAAAATTAAGTACAGTGAAGTTGGAGAGCGCATAAGCAACAAATTTATCTGACAAACCCTACTCTTAGGGCTATATTTTATTTGGACTAATGGAGCTATGGAGATGTTTGTAAAAATGGCAATGACATATCACTCCATGTTAATGTAATACTGCCGCCTTCTGAAGAAGATAGATTTAAATCTATCGAAACCTAGGTAAAGATTACTTTATCCTTTGCAACTGGTCGGCTGTTTTTAATCTAATTACGTGGAACCGTTGCTGTTACGCAGCTATGTTTAAAATAATCACGTTTTTATGTTTTTATCGAATAACGCGGAAACCCAGCTTCTGGCGAAAATGTTTACCAGTACAAAATTAAACTACATTACATTTTCTACATAATGTCCTATTCATTTTTTCTCCAATACTATTAATATTCACATTGCAGAGGATGTAAAAACCACAGATTATTAAAAATAGAGTTTTAATGGTATGAAATTACTGTCTACCATTAAATGTAGTGGGTTAAAAGCAAATATTAAATGTGTATATCACGTTTAAGTGCAGTAGAGCCGTATTAAGGGATAAACAGCGTTCTGTGGATGAAACAGGGTGGAAGGGCTGGGGTTGTATGTGTAGCTAAGACTGTGAGCGAAGGTAGACTGTCAAATTGTGTTAATGCACTTCGTTTCTTTAAGGGTCTGCAGACTGAAGAGCGGGCAGTTTATTCACGACTACGTCTAACCAAGTGCGCCGTAAGAAGCTTTCACGAAGCTATACCGTTTCCCTATAGCGTGCCAAACCACAGACGTCACAGAGCACAAACACAGCCAGGGGGCGTTTATTTCCCACAAACTTCGTTAACACTACATGGAGTGCAGATACGAATTACTAATAATGCTTACACAAGTAACACACATTATCAGAACCTACGTAAATCTCTGCACACGTTTTACACCGCAAGAGGGGCTATTGATTCTTAGTCATCCTGAACCGCAGGTGTAGCGTTCTTCCGGGGAGGGCAACGTCTCCCACAACTGGCACTGTTTACTTTTCGTTTTACAGAGGGATTACGCCTTATATTCGTTCGGGAGAGAGGTATATGCAGCAATTATCAGGAAGCCGCATCAAAAACTGTCTGCCCAGAAACGCGAACTGGCATAGTTGCATTTTAAAAAATTAAACAAGTGTTAATCCCGTAGTTTCACTGTGCGGTTTGGTAATTTACCTAAGGAGGGGGACAAGGTTAGAGCCAGGCCACGCTGCATTGTTGCCAAATTTATTCAAGATGGCGTCGATGACGTCATCCAAAATGGCAGGAAGTTTGAATTTCAACAGGATAATGCATGTAAAGACCGTACTCCTGTTTTTATTATTATTGATTATCATTCATTAACATTCATTATTATTTATTATCATTAATTATCATTTATTATTATTTATTATCATTTATTATTATTATTTATTATTATTGACCTGCCTCCACTAGAAAATACCCTCCAAATTCAAATTCCAACACGATAATGGCTGCAAAACCTTACTTTTGTTTATTATTATTCATTACTATTTATTAACATTCATTATCATTCATTGTCATTTACTATCATTCATTATCATTTATTATTATAGGCCTACATCCACTAGAAAATTGCGCCAAATTCAAATTCCAACACGATAATCTCTCGAAAACTGTACTTATATTTATTATAATCATTTATTATTTATTCAAGATGTCTGATTATCTGAGTGAGAAAGGCATTTCCCTTACCTCTATAACAAAACTCTATCACAACTTCGAATCCCAACACCATAATTGGTCACATGTACGAGCTTTCTCCGTCACTTATCTTTTTTCACTGGTAGCCTATCATAATCGCGTCAAATAATAAACTGCACTTGTAGTAACCTAATTCACGTCCTTTGATTTTGCAGGGGGGAAGGGACTGAAGACTTTATTTCAAGCAGTATGGTCATCACTTGTTCTCCAACACAGTCAGCATCCACATCTTTGATATCGCAGTGCAGTCACCACGACGTCCGCGCTCCAACTGAATTAGTTCAAATCCTCGCCACCCCCTGGCCACCGCGCAGAGACACTGCCTACGCTGTCACGTGAGGCGGCCAGCCACTAGCGCCGGGGGCGAGCCCAGCGATCGCTCCCATGTCGTAAACATGTTTTGCTGGACACGCTGGAACTTGCCGAGTTTGACGTCACAGCGGCCCCTTGTCCGCTCACCACGTGTATTCGTCACCTCCGCACGTTCCCGCCAAAATTGTCTGCCTCGGAGCTGAATCACACAACGGTCGACCGTTCGCTGCCACACTTTTGGCGCCACGTTCAAACCTGTCGATGCCGACCGCTCACAGTCCACCACGTGTCCCTGTGCGAGCGAGAACGCAGAGGTACACTTTTTGGCGGCAAAGTTTGCTCGACAGTGGAATCCGCCATGACTATATAAAAGCACGTTTGGACCGCACTAGAACGCCCACTAATTGACTCGCTCTCGCGCGCGCGTAATAACTGTACAATCGCTGCGCCGCCGCCCTGCTTACGTCACACACCTTCCATACACGCGACGGACATAGCCTTCTGTAAATAGCTGGAAAATGACTCTTTATTCAGACATTAAGGACATGCAGGTGTGACCTAACTGACTTCTCCATGCTCACACAGCGAAACTCCAGAGCACAGCTGACGTAGGCGTGCATGTACATAGAGATACAGAAAACAGAGGAAGCGCTCTCCGAATGTGGAGGTGACTGGATACGTCTTGGTTACATTTTGAGGCAATTTTAGAACAGAGAAAGATAACTTATGTCGCGGTCGCATGGATGGATCTGACATAAAATCGAAAGAAATGAGAAAACTGATTAGCCCATAGATATAAACTAACCTAGCATACACCGAAATGCGGTGAAAATGAGAACGTACTTGCTTTTCTTCTGGTTCGTTGGGGGGAATTTGTACATGGAGTCAAGTATGCGGCAACAAGCGGAATGAAGGAAAACGATGACTTCGAAGCAAGGGCTCTGAGCAATATGGGACTTAACATCTATGGTCATCAGTCCCCTAGAACTTAGAACTACTTAAACCTAACTAACCTAAGGACAGTACACAACACCCAGCCATCACGAGGCAGAGAAAATCCCTAACCCCGCCGGGAATCGAACCTGGGAACCCGGGCGTGGGAAGCGAGAACGCTACCGCACGACCACGAGATGCGGGCTGACTTCGAAGCAAGCCGAATGAGGAAGGCAGTCAATTTTTTCTCGTATTATAGTGTATGTCTACTGAGGTAGCAGTGATACACGCCAGTTGAAAGAGTCCGCCGCTCGTGGTCTCGCGGTAGCGTTCTCGCTTCCCGAGCACGGGGTCCCGGGTTCGATTCCCGGCGGGGTCAGGGATTTTCACCTGCCTCGAGATGACTGGGTGTTTGTGTTGTCCTCTTCATTTCATCATCATCCAGGAAAGTGGCGAAATTGGACTGAGCAAAGATTGGGTAATTGTACGGGCGCTGATAACCACGCAGTTGAGCGCCCCACAAACCAAACATCATCATCATCACGCCAGTTGAATACTATATTTGATGCTTTTCAGGAGGACAGAGAATCATTTACGTCTAAACTTACATCTGTGTTAAATCATAACAGAGGTTGTACGGGATGATCGATTGAGACAGAGCTGCAACTAGGTACGATTCAAACGTTGACTCATTTATTCTAGAGAAGGACATGTTGCTGAAGGTAGATTTTTTTTCCAGTATTCTATTTGGATGCTTTAGTCACGTGATATAGCCAGCGTTCTAGTCGTATGCGGCTGCGTGTTCGGTATGTGGTTTGAAGCGCTGTCTACTTGCGATCGTTAACGTTGAACCCGTCGGTCATCAGAGGACTTCCCTCTCACGTGTGATGAAGATTGACACATTCCTCTAAATGCACTTTGATATACGTGATCCCTACCCTGTCGCATGCTTGGTGTAAAATCGAGACTTCAGCGTCATGACTAAGTTAGCTGTGGGTATTTGTGAGGGGCAGTAATCATTGTGTACACACTCACCCGACAGACGGGTGTTTACAAAGTCGGTGAGGGGATGACTTTTAATTTTCACATGTTGGACGCTGCTGTTATACGTATCTGTTTGCTTGTAGGATGTACCGGCTGCTAATAACTATCATTTTTTTATATAGACCCGATGGAGTAATAGTATTATTTCTGACTCGTGATCTAGTGTGATCATTGGCCACTAGACGTGTCCGCAGGGCTATATTGGGCTCGCATCATAGAAAGGAAAAGTTTTACGATTGGAGTAGAGATAGCTCGGCGTAAGGAGACCAGGCAGAAGGATGTATGTCTGACAGGACGGAAAAGTAAGCGATCTAAGGTTATTGCCCGTTTTTAAGAGCTGAACGTTCTAATCTTAGGAGCGTGTGTGTGTTTATGTTCTCTCTCTCTCTCCTACCGGAACCTTCGATTCACCGATCATGGACTCTAGAACAATACTTTACACATGATAAATTGGATGATTTGCTTAAAAATCTATCGAACTACGTTGTGTATAAATATCGTCCGTTCTTGTGCTTCTTAACTGTATGCTATTAAATTAAGGCACTTTGAGATCTGTTACTATAGATCGATATGGTGTGCTAAGCTCCGAAACTTGGTTACATTTCGAGAAATGTGGTGCACTTGGATGGATTAGGACTAGGAAAGATCTATTCAGTCAAGAGAGGTGGAGTGTAGCTGTATTCGTCTGCTCGGCTGAGGAATAATTGGGTAGCGATGTTGCGGGGTAGGTAGGTCAATGCCGAGGTGAGGATGGTCTTTTAACGTAAGAGGACTAGATAGCTCTGTGACCGCCATATGCGGAGAGATTGATCGAATACTATGCGCGAGGTCTTAGAAATATGTATAGCGTTACCTGGTATAATTTGATCGTCTTTATGTGTTCGGGAATTAAGTTTGAATGGACGTGCTGAGCAGTCATCTATGAATGGTCGCAATGATACTTGCAAAGTAGAGGATGTATGGTTTAGCTGTGATACTGAAATTAAAAAAACAAGCTGTCACATGATTGGCGAGTGTTGGACTTACTGTAAAATTTTTCGCGACATCAGCTGTGATGGATAATATTACAGTAGATCGGTGGTGTCTTATCCATCGCATCTGTGCATTGGGTACGACATAATGATTGACTGACAATGCTTGCTTGAGTTGGGCGAGAAATTTTGGTTGATGGACCGCAACTTCCAGGGTTGCTGGCACCGAAAACGGTGATCCTGTACTTGTGTGCAAAAATGACCAATCACTAGAAATTGAATGCAGAGTTATAAACTATTCGGTCACTGCAACATATGAGTTTAAATGTAGAGGTGGTCAATAACTTTCGAGGGAAGTGGCTACAACGCCAGCAGGCTCTTCTATTTTCCTTGTGTTGTAGGTGTCCTTTATTTAAAATCATTCAATGTTATGCTATCGACTGTAAGAATATGATTTATAAGGTGCAAGGTATAGTTTCCTATGAGAGACCGTGCATCAGTCCGTGTTAATGTCTGTTTTGAATCAGACAATGACTTCGAAGTCGCGGCAGAAAGACGAAATGCTCGGCAGTGTGCTAAAGCGTGTTAGAAAACACTGTTTGAACAAGGGCCAGAGGCAGCTTCTCATTCGCTTAGAGTCTGGGTGATCAAACTTTAAAGGGGCCTCTGCAGTGTGTGTGTGTGTGTGTGTGTGTGTGTGTGTGTGTATTTAATATTATGTTGTTCATATAGGCATTTGTAGTTTGAGGTGTTGGATTTGGTGAGCTGTTAGGAATTCTTGGATGGTTGCGCTCTGAGCTATTCGGGGGGAGTATTGTGAATTCCGTTTGTCCGCACTGGAGGTGGATCGCATTGGTGCCTTCGTGAGTTTTTCACTGTTTGATGGTAGAGGATAAAGAAATAGGGTGTTGAGGATCTGTTGTACTTGTACCTAGTTTGAGGCGTACAACATTGCGCGCATTTCCGGCGAATGGTCAAAACAAGGTCCTGTTGTAGTAACTGAGATCGTTCTGTTTATAGACAGGTTGCAGAAGGTAGTAGATATGTCTTTCTCCGACTTAAATTGCAGAGATCAGATGAGTGAAGATAAATGCATACTCATCTGTGCTTAGAAAGGGAGAATGCTTTTTTATTACTAAGTGAGTTTTGGCAGGAGTGAATATGGTTTTATATATGCGAGTGGAAATTATCAGCGAAGGGTGAATGACGTCGGGTTCACTGGCTGGAGGAGACACTGTTTACACGTCCTGTTGGAGATGCAAGGGGGAGAAAGAGATCTACGCTAGCGCGGCTAACCGTTTGTGGCGGGAACCTTGCCGCTCGCCGCCTACCTGGGGCACTGGCCGTGGGAGCTGTGCGGGCACCGCTGGATGTCAGCCGGCCAGGGAGCTGCCAATGGAGCGGGCTCAGCCGGTCGCGCGTACGTCAGCTACGCTCTGGAGTTTCGCTGTGTGAGCATGGAGAAGTCAGTTGAGTCACACCTGAATGACCATAATGTCTGAAATAAAGAGTCATTTCCCAGGTATTTACAGAAGGCTATGTCCATCGTGTGTATGGAGGGTGTGTGACGTAAGCAGGGCGGCGGCGCAGCGATTTCACAGTTATTACTCGCGCGCGAGAGCGAGTCAATTAGTGGGCGTTCTAGTGCGGTCCAAACGTGCTGTTATATAGTCATGGCGGATTCAACTGTCGAGCAAACTTTGCCGCCAAAAGTGTACCACTGCGTTCTCGCTCGCACAGGGACACGTGTTGGACGGTGAGCGGCCGGCATCGACAGGTTTGAACGTGGCGCCAAAAGTGTGGCAGCGAACGGTCGACCGTTGTGTGATTCAGCTCCGAGGCAGACAATTTTGGCGGGAAAAGTACGGAGGCGACGAATACACGTGGTGAGCGGACAAGGGGCCGCTGTGACGTCAAACTCGGCGAGTTACAACGCGTCCAGCGAAAACATGTTTACGACATGGGAGCGATCGCTGGGCTCGCCCCCCGCGCTAGTGGCCGGCCGCCTCACGTGACAGCGTAGGCAGTGTCTGCGCGGTGGCCAGGGGGTGGCGAGGATTTGAACTAATTCAGTTGGAGCTAGAGGTGGACCAAACGGTTATTGTGGAGTAACCGTTATCACAGTTCCAGTTATTCTTTGATAACCGTTATCGTTAACCGTTATTAATAACTGCCAAGTTATTTTTCGCTAGCGAATACCGATAACTCCGACAGTTAAATAACGACATAGTTGGAATCCATCAGTTTAGTTATCAGTATAACTGCGAGTAGTGTGAAATAGCAGGAATGTCGTATGAATCGTGTCATAACCTTAGCTTATTAACTCCGGGTACATTTTAGTTGATGTTAGAACGATTATTAGTGTTTCATATTATATGTTTGTAGGTTATCGGTCGCTATTAGAAATATTATCTCCGCAGCTGCGACAGAAAGTACGCGGAACTTCGCCAAAGCACTGTTTAAGTAAAATGTTAACAACGTGCGTTTTTAAGTATGAAGTAATATGTAAACTGAGTACTGTAGGTTAAATTCGAAGCTTAATTTCTTGTGCTGCTCACATAATAGAATAAAGTGTACAGCCTTATAATACAACAAAAAATATACGTAATGTGACAGATTCGTTTACTCCTGTGCTGTAAAACCTAGTCCTATTGGGGAAAGTGTGAGTACGCTAATCCAAGTTTTATGTCAGATTTGCAAACTGCTCGATTTCTCCAGCGACAGCATGTTTATAACATATGAAGACATGCAGATCGAAAAGGTTGACAGTGTTACATTTCTGGGACTACAACTCGATAATAAATTCAGTTGGGAAGGGCATACTACATTTTTTCATTCTGTTATTTCATAAGGGAGCATATTCTGTGGGAACTTATCAAACGTAGCAAAAGTTTTTCGCATGTAAAAGCGTGTAATAAAAATCGTTTGTGGTATCAATTCAAGAACATCATGTAGGAACCTGTTCAAGGAACTTTGTATTCTAACCACTGCTTCCTAGTATATTTATTCCTTTATGAAATTTGTTACAAGTATTTCCAACCAATAGCTTAATACATAATATCAGTACTAGAAATGGGAACAGCAATCTACATAAAGACCTAAAATTACTTACCTTGGTCCAAAAGGGGTCCAATATTCAGGAACATGCATTTTCAATAAACTGCCAGCAAGTCAGCAACCATTAAAAACTTGGTTTCAGATAAGGCACGGTTTACAGTGTGTTTGAAAGACTATTTGATACAGAAGTGTCTGATTCCACCCGTCATCAATATGCCGGAAATGGCTATTTTAAGTGTGTCTATGACGTCACTACATACACATGGCAACAAACACGAAGATACATATAAATAATACAATAACATTTCCCTCCAAAAATACAATCAAACCAATGGGACAACTGCGGGAAGTTGGGGGTTTTAGGGTGAGGACAAGCTAGTAAAAAAAACACACTATGATCCCAAAACACAAAATGAAGAACAAAAAGAAAAAAAAAATTACAGCATTCTGCTACACCAACAAAAATCTGCAGGAATCGGACACTTCCCTTGAACAATATAGGTCAACTATAGGTGACCATACCAAAACACCAATACCCACAACTAAAAGTACGAAAATTGGAATCAGACATTTCCCTTGACCTATATAGGTCAACCTCAGATGACGATACTAAAACATCAACACACACAACTATGAAAATGGGAATCGGTCATTTCCGGTGACCTGTATAGATCCACCACAGCTACTGATGCCAAAAAACCAACACCTACAACTGCGAAAAATAAAACCACAATCCCAAAAGTCCACAAATCAATCATCCCTACATAAATTAAATCACATTCAATACATCATAAATACACAAAACATCACAGCTAGAAAAAAAAAAATTTAATTACCACCAGCAAATTCCGGCACTGCAACCTAGATCGACAGCCCCCCCCCCCCCCCACACACACACACAAACCAACTCATAAACACCGTGCCGTAATGACATTCACACACCACAACACCTTTACGTCGAAGCAGGCGGGTGGAATCAGACGCTTCCATTGACCCCTTCTTCTACTCTGTAGATGAATATCGTAACAGAGACTGATAGACCAGCTTAGGTAAAAATTCTGCTATATTTCAGTTTTGACAGCACTTGGTTGCAACCGTCAAGATCGGGTATTCTGTGTACGATAAATTTATTAAAAGTACGTAACTGTGTTTTATTCTGTCAGTGTACCAATTCTGTAAATATTAGCAGTTACTGTGATATATTCACATATTTTGACAATCTCCTGACAAATGATGAGGATAATAATTATTATATTCCACTGTATTATGTTATACTTTCTGACATGTTATTTGTCATTCGCGATTGCCAGCGGCTATTTCCGTAGCAGTACGAAAATATTTGTTCGCTCCAGTTACTATCCTCTCTGGAAATATCACCTGGAACTACGACCTTTAACTGGAGTCACCGAGTCAGGAACGTCTAGACACACAGTTATTCCGTTACCAGCTTCCAGGTTATCTGTGGTGGTAGCCCAATAACTACCAGAGAACTAGAACTACGAGGCAATAACGATAACTGCCACAGGAGAATACCGGTCTCTGACAGTTATTTCCATAGTCGCTCGAATTCCAGGTAACTTTCCTTCTACTACCCGTCCAAGCTAAATTAACACGTAAGGCGGTGGCTTAAGGGAACGACCGTACTTGTTAATGCCTGTACTGCAGCTCCTATCAGCCACGGCTCGGACATTAACTTTATTTAATTGTTTATGCTGAAAGTAACGAAGGCCCACGAAATAGTACACAGTTCTTATCAACAGATGGCTTGCAGTCTCACAGTTATTCCCATGGTCTATAGAACGGTCTTTGCATGCATTATCCTGTTAGAATTCAAACTTCGGCCATTTTTTCTTCTGGAGGCTTAGGTTATTGGATGTAGCACAACTGGGCTATTTTCGCGCCAATATTCAAACTTCCTGCCATTTTTTCTTGAGGTTAGGTTAGTGGACGTAGCACAATTTGACTATTCTCCTGCCGAAATCCGCCGTCTTGGATGACGTCATGTGATGTTGGCAAGTCTACATGCCGCCATCTTGGATGGCGTCATCGACGCCATCTTGAATAAATTTGGCAACAATGCAGCATGGCCTGGCACAAACCTTGTCCCCCTACTTACCTATCCTCCCGAACGACGTACAACA
Source organism: Schistocerca cancellata (assembly GCF_023864275.1). Taxonomy (NCBI): domain Eukaryota; kingdom Metazoa; phylum Arthropoda; class Insecta; order Orthoptera; family Acrididae; genus Schistocerca; species Schistocerca cancellata. The sequence goes on along the minus strand of NC_064631.1, from coordinate 465,605,724 downwards.
AAACCGGCGTGGCTACAGCGGCTGTTCTTTCTTCGAGTTGACTTCCTCACTGAAGAGCCGAGTATTAAAATGCAAGTCCTCGTCGCATCGGGAGAATTAAATTAGGACGCTGCTCGGTAGCAAAATGAATAACTTGCAACTCCCACATATTATAACTTTTACTTAACACAATACTGAGACAACTCGATTACATACGTCTTTGTCGTACTAGTTCAGAAGACCGACAGACAGCGAGATCGGTGAAAAAAGACAAATGAGGTACATAAAATAATTGCTATTTTTGTTCTTCAATTTTTTTTTTTTGTCGGCAGAGATTTAATCGTACATCCCTACGACATCTTTGCTGAACGGAGACGGTGCGAATATTTAATTGTATGTGTGTGGACCATTTAAAATACCTACACAGCCTCCACAGCTTTTATCGTCCGGTTTACTTGTGTGAGCAGACAAAATAACTTCACTGAGCCCATGTTCATATAGTGTTTTTTTTTTACAGTTTATTGAGTATTTCTTAAACTGTTACGTAAAAAAGGTCAATAACTGCAATTGTGATCTGTTAGCCACACTGAGGAGCGTGGCTCAAGTGTATAAATTGCTATCAATATATTCTGGAATACTTTCCGCAGTATGAGGGGTATCACATGCATCACACCAACCACAACTCTCCCAACATCTAAAGCGTCCCAGAGGCCTAAAATGTCTTCTTCTGTAACAGCACTTGAGATATTTTAACATAAATCAAGCAATACATTACAGCAGATTACTGTTCTACATGATCAGTATCATTCCGTAACACAGTTTCACACCCTACTTTGGAGATTCACTGAAGATGTGTTGTTAAGTTTCTCCAATCGATGCAGTTCACTCTATGAGTGTCAGCATTTCTCGAATGGAAAAAGAAATTATGTAGTCTACCAGCAACACACAGGATTTATAGACACCTAGGCGCTGATCTGACGGCCACAAATAGAAGCGAGACACATCGCAGAACTCTAATCAGTCCACACGTACGTCCACATCTACATAGATACTCCGCAAGCCACCGTAAGGTGCATGGCGGAGGGTACCCTGTACTAATACTTGTCATTTCCCTTCCTGTTCCTCTCGAAACAGAGCGGGGGAAAATCGACTGTTTGTACGCCCCTGTATGAGCCCTGATTTCTCGTATATTATGTTCGTGGTCCTTACGCGCGATATATGCTGAGGCAGCAGAATCGTTCGGCAGTCAGCTTCAAATGCCGGTCTCTAAATGTTCTCAATAGTGTTTGCCGAAAAGAACGCCATCTTCCCTACAGGGATTCCCATTTGAATTCCCGAAGCATTTCCGTAACACTTACATTTTGTTAGAACCTACCGATAATAAACCTAGCACCTATACTCTGAATATCTTCGATGTCTACCTTCAATCCGACCTGGTACGGATCGCACCAGGGTGCACCGGCGTCCTTTATGTGGTCTCCTTTACAAGTGAACCACTCTTTCCAAAAATTCTCCAAATAAACCGAAGTCGACCATTTGCCTTCCCTACCACAGTTTCACATGCTCGTTCCACCTCATAACGCTTTGCAACGTTACGCCCAGATATTTAAACGACTTGACTGTGTCAAGATATCCACTAGTAAAACTGTAACCGAACATTACAGGTTTGTTTTCCTACTCATCCGGATTAACTTACAGGTTTCTACTCAATGTCCCAATTATCTCTGTCTCTACGCCATGCAAGTCTCGATTATCTACGATTCGGTGTCAGTGCTAAACGACGCATGGCATCTGGAGACCTGGATCCAGCTTCTTCTAACCTGTTGCTGGCAGTCAGGGACTACCTTTTGTCTGTGACTTCTCTCCGAATTTCAGCTGTTATCATTTGTCTCTTCCTCAGAGCTAGTCCAGTTTCTCGTGGTGCAGTCCTTCTATAAGGACCTGTGCCTTCTCTTCTTGTCACACTGCTGACCTAAGACCATATCGTCATTACTTGTTATGCTGTCATCATGACACGGCCGTCTGTGGTATCTGCTGATATAATGCTCTTACACTAATGGCCATTAAAATTGCTACACCAAGAAGAAATGCAGATGATAAACAGGTATTCATTGGACAAATATATTATACTGGAACTGACATGTGATTACATTTTCACGCAATTTAGGTGCATAGAGCCTGAGAAATCAGTACCCAGAACAACCACCTCTGGCCTTAAAATCGGCCTTGATACGCATGGGCATTGAGTCAAGCAGAGCTTGGATGGCGTGTACAGGTACAGCTGCCCATGCAGCTTCAAAACGATACGACAGTTCACCAAGAGTAGCGACTGACGCTTTGTGACGAGCCAGTTGCTCCGCCACCATTCACCAGTTGGTGAGAAAGCTGGAGAATGTGCTGGACAGGGCAGTAGTCGAACATTGTCTGTATCCAGAAAGGCCCGTACAGGACCTGCAACATGCGGTCCTGCATTATCCTGCTGAAATGTAGGGTTTTGCAGGGATCGAATGAAGGGTAGAACCACGGGTCGTAACGTCCACCGTTCGAAGTGCCGTCAATGCGAACAAGAGGTGACCGAGACGTGTAACCAGTCGCACCCCATACCATCACGCCGAGTGATACGCTAGTATGGCGATGACGGATACAAGCTTCCAATGTGCGTTCACTGCCATGTCGCCAAACACGGATGTGACCATCATGATGCTGTAAACAGAACCTGGATTCATCCGGAAAAATGACGTTTTGCCATTCGTGGACCAAGGTTCGTCGTTGAGTACACCATCGCAGGCACTCCTGTCTGTGATGCAGCGTCAAGGGTAACCGCAGCCATGGTCTCCGAGCTGATAGTCCATGCTGCTGAAAACGACGTCGAACTGTTCGTGCAGATGGTTGTTGTCTTGCAAACGTCCCCATCTGGTGACTTAGGGATCGAGACGTGGCTGCACGATCCATTACAGCCATGCGGATAAGATGCCTGTCATCTCGGCTGCTAGTGATACAAGGCCGTTGGGATCCAGCACGGCGTTCCATATTACCCTCTTGAACTCACCGATTCCATATTCTGCTAACAGTCATTGGATCTCGTCCAACGCTAGTAGCATTTTCGCGGTACGATAAACCGCAATCGCGATAGGCTGCAATCCGCCCTTTATCAAAGTCAGAATCGTGATGGTACGCATTTTACGCATTTCTCCTCCTTACACGAGGCATCATAACAACGTTTCACCGGGCAACGCCGGTCAACTGCTGTTTGTGTATGAGAAATCAGCTGGAAACTTTCCTCATGTCAGCACGTTGTAGGTGTCACCAGCGGCCCCAACCATGTGTGAATGCTCTGAAAAGCTAATCATGTGCATACCACAGCATCGTTTTCCTGTCGGTTAAATTTCGTGCTTGTAGCACGTCATCTTCGTGGTGTAGCAAATTTAATGGTCAGTAGTGTATGTTCATTCGAACGATTCGGCATTTTTCAAAGTCTGAAAGGTGACGGTAAGCTGCAGATTCGTGTCTTCTGGGCAGTCTGTGTTCCGATCGCGACGTGAAAATTCCCCTTACCTCTATCACGAGCTCATACTGTTCTTCATTTCTATACATGGCCTTTTTCTGTGCTGTAAATATTGAAGATTAGGTAGTACACAGATGAAATTTTGATCAAAGTGTTCCACCGGTATGCAGATGTGGGAATATTAGTTTGGTAGCTTTCGACCAAGGAATTTATGGCACAACGTCTTCCGTTTCCTTCAGTGCGTTTTTCCACACACGCAAAAGAATGTATACGTTATGTTCTGCCATAAACAATTACCCTCTCGCATACATTACACAGTTGATCACTTAATATGAGGTATATGAAGCATTGCTGGTATTGGTACTGGTAATGCGACAGTCACTGCCACCTTGAACCCAGGAGATTAAGTGCCGACACCAGACTCGTGGGCTGTCGGTGTGGCTGGTCGTGTCGCGGCCGACACCGGCTCTGGCGGCTGCAGGCTGGCGGCTGACCTCGGGAGATAAACAGCCCAGCAGGCGGGCAGCCGGCCCGGCGGCCCTTATCTCGCCAGATGAAGAGCGCGCGCCGCCCACGCAGGCGCCGACAATCCGTCGGCAGCGCGCTGCCAGATCCTGCGGCCTTCTAATCTGCCGCCCCGTCTCCTCTGCGTCCCCCTGCCGGCGACATCGATCCTTCCGGGAATCTGCCCTTCACTATACTCCGCTGTTGCCCTTGCCTGTATTCGGCGGTCTGCAGCTGCACACTCTGATTATCTCCTGCTGCACGGCCCATGTCGTGTTTTGTTCAACTTGTGAGACACTTACCTCAGCAGAATTCATCCGAAACGGCCTAGCTATCATTACCAACAACAGACAAACAAACGGGAATAAAAAGAAAAATACGAGGGACTGTTGCAATTCAATGCCTCCAAATTTTTCGTATGATATCTCTTAAAGCTTTTTAAATAAAACAAACTTTATGATCATTCTACATCTTTATTCTTATCCTCTACATATTTATTTTTCACTCTGGTGACGAACACACTTCTCCCAACGAGAGACTAGTCACTGTAGAATGTTTGTCTCTATTCACAGAGCCAAAACTTCGCCTCTGCATCGTTTTGTGACGGTACGTCACATAAATATTGATATTTTTAGCGGTTGTAAATCGTAGTTTACGTATTTTATGAATATACTTAGTGTAAAGGATATAGTTAATGTTCTTGAAACAACTGATATGCAGCTATAGCATTTTTATTTAATGTCTATGAAAATAAAAAAGGATCGAAAGAGACGCTATTGTACGGCCGAGGAGGAAGGACGTATTTTGTGGTAGACACACTGTTTTGTTTCGCTATACAGAAGGTAGCCATTGAGCGGCTACACAAATTTTATGTAAGTTATTCGTATTTATTGCTAAAATAAACTTGTTATTTTTATTACAAAATGAATTTCTTTGCAATAGTTGTCACCTCAAATGCTCGCAGTGGCTAACTATTTTTAATAAGCATTTTTTCAGCAATTTGCGCTGCGAGAAGCTCATCTTCCGATGCAGCCTCTGGTCGGCCATTACGCGCCGAAGCATTAATTTATTTTTCAGTGTTAACATTAACTGTAAATGCGAGAGATTTCGTTATAAGAACCTTTTTTAAATTGCAAGAGATAATTAATTTACGTAAAATTTCATGTTTTTAAACTGCACATATTCCATGAGTTCAGTAAGTTTCATATTGGCCGCTCCACGGCAACAATCGAAATTCTCTCAAGCCTTGCTTTGCAATCAATAAATAGAAATTAACAAAATTACATTAAATTCAGTTAACGGCAACTATATTTTAGTCATCACGCTCAAAATCTAAAGTTGGTACATGAATAACTGAGGCCCTTCACGAACCCGTTTCATATTTACTTATACACGTAAGTAAAAGTGATAAGAAAAGACAATATCTTTTTAGGACATTTATTTTATTTAACGTCGTGTGTCTATCGATCATGCCCTGATTTATTGTGACAGTAAAATCTGATGTTCGACCATTCCTTAGAAATTATTTTAGTTCGTTAGTTAGAATCACAATTAACCAGTTGAGCGGGCGCGGCGCTTTTCATAACACTAGCGGGCGCGCGGCGCACTTCGTACACATGAAACGGATAGGTTTCCTTATGTTAACGAGGTAAGTCAAGTATGATCAGAATCACAGTTTAATCTTAGTTTATTTAAGCAAGGAGAAAATAAACTTACATACTATGAGCTAAACTAATGTTTTATTAAACCATAATGAAATAAATTTTCACTACAACTCTCTTTTACCTAGGACAGGTGTTAGAGAGACAGTAATGACGCATTCGAAGCATTAATCAGTGCAGTTGCATCAGATCTCGGTCAACTACTTATTAGATCACTAATTATCTCGTAGAAAGCTGCCGGAATGTGGGATTATGTTGCTAGTTCGTAACTGGGGTCATTTTTTTGAACTGATCGTAAATTTTTCCCGCCTATCTCGCTTTGTATTTTATATTACTGCTTCTTAATTGGACGAATGACAGCACAATTTATCGCTGTGTTACCTGAAGCAATACTGAATGAATAGGTATAAGTTTGCAGTTGTGAAACAAAAATGGAACCGTACAAAATCATTTTAGTTTTGGTTGGCGCACTTTATACACAGGCGCGCCCGCTCAAGGGCTAATAATGTTCTGATGTGTGCAACTTAGTTAGGTAATACTCTTATGGGAGCTGTCTGCCAAAAACAGATCCACTTGCCAAACTCAGATTCACGAGTGGCTCGGTTGTCACCTTGCATAAAATGGCAACCCTGTCAGGATGTTTTTAATCAGACTCTTCAGTTCTTTTGAACTGTAGCTTGGATTTTTTGAGCAAGTTAATTCTAAGACTTCTACTTACGGAAGTCCATGTCATGGTCTCTGTCCAAATGGTGACACATCGTGGTGCAAGTTAAACAGGTTAAAAGTGACAAGATAATCTAATTCCCCTAATCATAGTCTTTGGTTAGCTATATTTGGCGCTATAACACCCATGTTTTGAGATTTGTCCAGGCTTGGGCTACTGAGGAAGTGTTTGCATGGGCGAACACAAAATCCAAATCAGTGTTTCAACAGCCTGATGTGGAATCATCTATCAAAAATAGCATTTGTAGATATGCAGACATTAAGAACATGATGCTGTTCTCGCAAACAACTGTGGAAATACTGCTAGGTGTTTATTATTTAAAAAATTAGGCATTATTCCTGTGGACAATATGGTATCAGGTCTTTGCCGATGTAACAACTGCAGAGTGCAAGAAGTTGAAAGATCTGTGACAGTATCGGCAAAAAAATGCAAGAAAGTTAACTTAATGTTGCAAAACAAATCTGGAAGGCACACTAGAAGCAGAGAAAGACAAAATGTAAGTATCAGGCTGTTTTTAATCATCTAGTAACAGTTCAAACTCACCTCATTTTCTTTTAGAGTGATTTCCCAGATATAACATTTTTTACTGGAAAAGTTCCTTTTTCTCAAGAACTTTTGAAGTTAATCTATTGAAATTTAGTATGCATCCAGATAACAATCATCTGTGACCATGGAACCTCAAATAAAGTGAAATTATGCATAGTTTTTTTTTTCAAATGAAATTATATACGAAGAAAGATAAGTCGATGCTTTGGATTTTTTCGTTTTCTAGAAAATTTTGAAAAGAAATCAAGTTAAAGGAATATTTGGGTTCAAAATAATCAAAGTACGTAGGCTCCACTTACTGTTAATGCTTGGTAAGAAGTTCATTGCCATACGTTAAATAGTATTTTCACACATGGGACAAAGTTTTGGTGTAAAATTAACTTGGATCAGATAGGAAAATACGCTTCAGGTAATGGTCTACTTAAAACCACTGACGAGTCAGTGGATCCACACACGGCAATAACAACCAGTGCTCAATTACGCCTATGGCGTATACTGACACAATTATGCCTGCTCCTTTTTACAACAAACACTGCGCCCCTCCTGCCTTACATACAAGCATGCTGTTACCCAGGAATCGCTGTTTTACGCCCAGGAAGTTGTTTTGCAAGTGGCTACAGTCAAAGAAAGAGAAATCTGCTACTATCAACATAGACCTTAATGCGAGGAAGAAATTTCTGAGAATGTGCGTTTGGAGCACAGCATTGTATGGTAGAGAAACATGGACTGTGGGAGAACCGAAACAGAAGAGAATAGATGCATTTGAGATGTGGTGCTACAGACTGATAAAGTAAGGAATGAGGAGGTTCTGCGCAGAATCGGAGAGGAAAAGGGTATGTGTAAAACACTTACAAGGAGAAATGACAGGATAATAGGAGATTTGTTAAAATATCAGGGAATGACTTCCATGGTACTAGAGGGAGTTTTAGGGGACAAAAACTGTAGAGGAAGAAAGAAATTGGAATACAGCCACAAAATAACTGAGGACGTGGGTTGCAAGTGCTGTTCTGAGATGTAGAGGTTGGCATAGGAGAAGAATTAGTGGCTGGCCGCGTCAAATTAGTCAGAAGGGTTATTCGCTCGAAAAAAAAATGGTTCACTCAAGCAAGTCCACACACAACATGGTGAACCACTTCATTCACAAAGACACCAGACTTCCACCATCAGCTGCAGAGGTACTCAGTCGTATGGGTCGACATTCAAGGCTTTTTGTACATATCCGACTGTCGTAAAATTCTGTATCTCCCCTCTAAGCTCTAAGTACCTGGCATATGAAAGAGGTGAGATCATAGTGGCCTCCCATAACCACCATTTTGAAGCTTTATTTATTTATTTTTATTTTAGTTATGATTCTTCTGACTGGTTTGATGCAGCCCGCCACGAATTCCTTTCCTGTGACAACAACTTCATCTCGGAGTAGCACTTGCAACCTACGATCCCAATTATTCCAATTTCTGGTTTTCTCTACAGTTTCTACACTCAATGATTACTTCTAGTACCACAGAAGTTATGCCCTGATGTCTTAACAGATGTCCTATCATCCTGTCCTTCTCAGTGTTTTCCATATACTCCTTTCCTTGCCTATTCTGCGGAGAACCTCCTCATTTCTTACTTTATCAGTCCACCTAATTTTCGACATTCCTTTGTAGCACCATACCTCAAATGTTTCGATTCTCTTCTGTTTCCGTTTTCCCAGAGCCAGTGACTCACTACCTTACAAATCTGTGCACCAGAGCATATTCTCAGATATGTCTTCCTCAAAGTAAAACCTATCTTTGATACTAATATAATTCTTTTAGCCAATTCTTTTAGGCAGTAATGCCGGTTTTTCCAGTGCGAGTCTGTTTTTTAGGTCCATCTTGCTCCGTCCGTAATGGGTTACGTTGCTCTCTAGGTAGCAGAATTCCTTACTTCATCTACTTCGTGATCAGCAATTCTGACTTCGGCTACTTCTCATTACTTTCGTCTTTCTTCGATTTACTTTCAGTCCACACTCTGCACTCGTTAAAATGTTCATTATATTCAACACAAACGGAAATTCTTTTTCATTTTCACTAACGATAGAAATGTCATCAGCAAATCTTATCATTGATATCCTTTCGCCTCGAATTTTAATCCTTGTCTTGACCCTTCCTTTTATTTTCCCCACTGCTTCTGCGATGCATAGATTGAACACAAAGGACGAAAGACTACATACTTGTCTTACATCCTTCATAATACGAGAACTTCGTTCTTGGTCTTCCACTCTTACTGTTTCACCTCGGATCTCTTACATATTGTATACTGCCCGCTCTATCCTATAAATTACCACTTTTTTCTTATAATATCGGTTAACTTGCATCATTTCACATTGTCGAAGGCTTCTTGGAAGTCGACAGGTCGTATGAACATGTCTTAGTTTTTAGTCTTGCTCCAATGATCAGCTTCCACGTCAGGACTGCCTGATGCCTTTACCTTTTCTAAGGCCAAAGTGATCATCTATTATATCCTAAATCTTCTTTTCCATTCATCCGTGTATAATTCTTATCAGGAACTTGGATTCACGACATGTTAAGCTGATTATGCCATAATTCTCACATTTGTCGGATCTTTCATCTTCGAGTTGTGCCAATGACGGTTATTTGATGGTAGATCATCAACCTCATACATTTTGCATACCAACGTCAATAGTCATTCTCTTACCATTTTCCACAGTGATTTTAGAGATTCCAAGGTGATGATGTTTATGGAAACTTCTCTGTTAGATTCGTTTTATACTATTTCAGTTCTATTCCATGCTGTCACACTCAATTATTTGTAATTTAGTTTTGTACTTCCTGTTTGTCCCCTTTCAGTGGTTAAATTGTGATCACTGTTTCCCAGACAAACCCGGTTATTTTTAATACATCCCACCCTGCGTTTCTGAAGCTGAAAATGCAAGCCTTATATTTGCACACTATGTCTGATTATCTTATTCTTTTTGTTGAGACTTAAGCTTCTGCTTGCTTTGAATTAGTTGATTTAACGGTTGTACTTAAATTGTTCCCATATGCTCATTCAACATATTCACTTGGATCTTTTGGTTACTATTAACACGTTAGTTATATTTGCCATTTCAGTGATTAAATTAATTGTTATATTAACTTTTCGCAATCTGAATTAAATTGAGTGGCGACCCAGAAAAATTTTGTGGCACACAAAACTTACAGCAGGCTGCAGACTGCAGACTTTCACATTGGCTAACTTCCTCCAGTTCCTGTTTACAAATCACTCTCCAGATAAGCGTTGACCCATTGATAACCAGTTACCGTCGATTCTATCTTATTTACTCTCAACTGTTCCAAAATTCGTTTAAATTCTGGTTCTAATACTAGATCTCACATCTTTTCCCCGTCAACTCCCGTTTTTTTGTTTTAGCACGCCATCAGACAAGTCTACCTCCTCATAGAGGCCTCTTTCCAACCACCCGCACTCTGCTCTAGATTTAAGAGGAATTCCCATTGCACACTTAATGTTACCCTCCTTGTTTGTAATTTCGCCGAAGGTTGTTTTGACTTTTCTATACGCTGAGTCAGTCCTTTGGACAATCATTTCTTTTTCGTCTTCTTCACATTTTTCATGCATCAATTTTGCTTTAGCTTCCCTGAATTTGCAGTTTAATTCATTTCCGATTGACCTGCATCTTTATATCCCTAAATTTCCCTCAATATTAATGCACATCCTTCTTTCTTCGACCAACTGCCATACTGACCATATACAGGAGTCGGTCCTAGCTATCGGGGTTCTCTTCATTGTTCTTGAACCACTGCTAGACTATACCACCCAAATAGAAGTATACATTTGCCAAACACATCACGTCATCTCACCTGTTGAATTAGGCTACTCGGTAGAATCAATCTCAACTTCATCTGTACCAGATCAGCTGTGCCCTAACAAACGGCACTGTAGATTTTCCCTGGTCCAAGAGATTCTTTTCAACTCACATGTTGTAGTCGTGCCGATAGAGGACGGACGGAGCGGATCATGTGATCCACACGAGCTCCACCGCCGCCGAGCTGTGGACGGGTGCAGACAGCTGTGGGCAGTCAATTGCGGCGATGGGATCAAACAAAACCTCCCGGAAGCCAGCGCCCGGTTCTTGGTCAGTGCCTTGGCACATCGTCAGCAGTCAGCACAGTGAGCTGTGCCAGTGGCCGAGGTTGGCTGTACTGTACTTGCATATGGACAGCGAAGTGAAGTGCTGCGCTGTTCAGGTTACGAGCTGGAAGAGACGGTGCCGTGACTAGTTGCTCAAGTGACACGTAGCAGTAACAATCCTGTTGGAGGAACATCCGCAGAAGAGCACTATACCAGAGGTTGAAAATACAGCTTCAGTTGTAAAGTTCTTTTACCATGCGAATAGTTTCAGGTTCTTATACGCCCTTCTTCAGGTGTCGTAACTTGGTGCTGTGACGCCCGAGCGCCGCGGTGTGCTGCCTACAAGAATAGAGAGGTCAACACCTTACGGAAAACCTCACTGTCTCGGATTTGCAGTAAAATAAGGGGATAAATGTCAGTTTATTTTCATACAGCAGATGCTCCTTACACTCGCTTCGATGACTTTTTAAAAATCACAGCCTGGATTGAAAAAAAAAAGTAAAAATAAAAATAAAATATATAGCGTCGGCTATATAGAAGCAGGTGAGACAGTTTCGTATGTTACCCATACGGCAAATACTCTCATTTGCCAAAATATTGTTTCGATACATCGAACGGTTTAGGAGATACGAGCTTGGTTAGAAATATTTCATTCTCTCGCGCCTGCGATCAATAGACAACGCGATACATAAAACTCATTTTCTTGGGATTCGAGGCAGATACAGATCTGCTTCAAAGTCAATTTCATAAGCACATTTAATTCGCAGGAAATTTGGTGCAATACGCATCAAACGCAAAATAATACCGTCTTCTATTTTCACCGCAAACTTTTCGAATTTCACGCAGTATCTTCCTTAAATGAGAACATCACGGTATGTATGACCACTAGGTTGATGATGGGCATTTCACCATGAAGCTGACACATAAAGCTGTAAGTAACGTATTTTTTTTTCTTACCAAATCGTTTCTGTAAAGTAGTTTGAGTAGGGTTTCAGAGCATGGTCCTCGATTCTGTCAGCGCAGTGCGTCGCCAACCGGCTGCCATTGTGTGATGCCTCGTTAGATAACAAGTGGATATTTTCCGCACTGGATTAAGCCGCCTCACGCTGGGCCTCCTTGAGCAGGTAGCCAACTTTCTTTCTGTACGCGCCATGAATTTGAGCAAAGAGGCCGAAGAGGGAGCTCTGCATGCGTTTTTCAGGGGTTCCCACCCGACTATTGAGGAAAGTACTGGCACAGTTTTCCAAAAGACTTAGCTGGAGCCATACGAATGGCAACAGCATTATAGGAAATAGACGCAAAGGCCAGAGTCTGGGATATAGCGAATTTTTTCCTATGATGTTGAGTATTACCACTGTTGGCAGTCATGTGACATAAGGCGAGAGTGCTGTCAGCTACAATGTAGTAAATGTGGAAGAGTAGAGCATTGGGAACGAGATTGTAGACTGAATAAGGGCATGACAGAAATGCATGAAAAGGACTAGAGACTTACTATTAAATGTTAATGGGGCTGCAGAGCGATGGAGTGACGGCCCCAGTAAGTTGTATTACAACTGAAACGCGTACAGAGGCGGAATTTTACTTAATTGGTTAATCGAATGGAAGAGAACAAATATTTCTGTTGGTCGCAAGTGTGCAGGCATTTATGGCAAGTTTGGACTTTATGGAGAAGAGGAGGCTAGGTTCACTGTGATATAAGGTTTGTGGAGTATGTCTCTTCTCTGTCGACTCCTATTTCCTGTTCTGTCATGTCATTAGACAGGTCCTCTCCATTATAAAGACCTTCAATCTTCCCTTTCTATTTATTAGCGGTGGAAGTCCAATTGCACTCTTAATGTTACAGCTCTTGCTTTTAATTTTCTGTATGCTGAATCAGTCCTTCCTACAATAATTTCTTTTTTAATTTCTTCACACTTTTCCTGCACTTGCTGTGTATTTCATTCCCAAGTGATTTATTCTGCTACATTCCTGCTTTTTCTGAGATTTTTGCCCTTTCTTCTTTCGTCGATCAATTAACTATGTCTTCTGTTTCCCAAGGATTCTTCATAGTCATCTCCCTCGTACCAACGTTTGTCTGTAAAACATTGGTGATCGCCCTTTTTGGAGAAGCCCACGCCTCTTCAACTTTTGTATTTCTTATCGCAGCATCCACGTCCTTAGCGAACTTAAACGCATATCATTGTTCCTCAGAACATCAGTATCCTACTTCTTTCCACACTGATTCTACCGAATGATTCTCTTAAACTTCAGGCTACTATTCATCATTACTTAATTGTAATCTGAGTCTATATCGGCTCCTGGGTTGCCCTACAGTCCAATATCTGATTTCGAAATCTCTGTTTGACCATAATGTAAACTAACCGGGATGTTCCTGTATCTCCTGGTCTTTTCTAAGTATAACTCTTCCTCTTGTGATTCTTGAACAGAGGATTTGCTATTACTAGCTGAAATTTATTTCAGTATTCAGCTAGTCTGTCTCCTTTCTCATCCCTATTGTCGAACACATATTCTCTCAAATGCCGTTATTCTACACCTTCCTTCTGCCGCATTGCAATCCCCCATGACTATTAGATTTTCATTTCCCTTAACGTACTGAATCTGACTGGATTTTCTCATTTTCATTGTACTGAAGGAGCGATCTGTTTTACTTGTAAAAAAACATTCAACGGCATAGACTGCATAGAATATTTCTACATCTACATCTACATCTACATCCATACTCCGCAAGCCACCTGACGGTGTGTGGTACCCCTACCGGTTCTCCTTTCTATTCCAGTCTCGTATTGTTCGTGGAAGGAAAGATTGTCGGTATGCCTCTGTGTGGGTTCTAATCTGTCTGATTTTATCCTCATGGTCTCTTCGCGAGATATACGTAAGAGGGAGAAATATACTGCTTGACAGTCAAATTGCTGTCCAACCACAAAGTATGTATTGGCATAATAATGAAACTCTGTCACATATGGCTTCATCTAAAATGGCGACATCAACCGAAATGCCATTATGTAAAAGATGTGATTGGTTCCATAAATTTACTAATCTTGTTCAAAAATGGTTCAAATAGCTCTGAGCACCATGGGACTTAACTGCCGAGGTCATCAGTCCCCTAGAACTTAGAACTACTTAAACCTAACTAACCTAAGAACATCACGCACATCCATGCCCGAGGCAGGATTCGAATCTGCGTCCGTAGCGGTCGTGCAGTTCCAGACTAAAGCGCCTAGAATCGCTCGGCCACTGCTGTCGGTAAGACTTACGTAATACCGACAGTTATTATTTCCTTGCACATTCATTTCATTTAACGCCAATGTCAGTAAAACTGGAGAAATTCGGCATCAAACGTTAGTACATCGACATTTTCCTTTCAATTACATCATCTTAGAACGCAATATATACACCAGTGAGGCATGGAAGGTTGGATACCAAATGTACGGATAATTTTGTCGACGTAAATCTGGATATTGGAAATTTAGAACAGTTATAACAATCGTCAGCTCTTGACGATAAAAAAAAAATGAGAACAGTTTTCCAAAATGTACCGTCCGCCTCACACCATAAGGTGTGGAATTAGATGTGGATAAAATAGCGAGTGTCTGCAAAAGATCGTGGCTCACGTGAGGAGCACCCTCACTACAGGTTAAGTCCTTATGTTGTAGTCATCCCTTGAGAGATCATCGATACACAGCGGTACGAGTGTTGCGAGGCAAGTGTTTCGATCGAGTGCACGCCCGCAGCTTATCTGGTTGCGAGAGAGGGCGCTTGTGCAAGCCCAGAAGACGGGGCGGTCGCGTTTTCGACATCTGGCAGCAGCGCAGCTGCCCTTTTCGGGAGGGCAACGATATTAACGGCCGCCGGAGGCTGCGGGCGCCGCCGCTGCAGGTGCTCTGGCCCCAGATCGTGAGCCGCAGCACGACCACCGCGCACTGGCGCCGACCCCGATCTGCGCATTACCATGCGGCCGCTTCAACCTCAGGCATACCGAGCCACCCACAGGTGCCACGCACTCATTTGCCTCAACCACCTAAAAATGACGAGAATGAGATAGGCGAAGAATGCAGGCGAAGGGAAATGACAAGAGAAGGTAACGTTGTAGAGAACGACAACCTATCGTCCCGACAGATCATTACACAGTGGATAGGCAAAATACTGTGAACACCTGTACTTACCTGGGGATGATTTATTAATAAGGGTTTGAACCCCCATTAGCCCATAATACAGCTGCTATACTTCTCGGAATACTGGCATATAATGATTGTATCTACATTTACGTGCTTACTCTGCTATTCACAATAAAGTGCCTGGCAGAGGGTTCAATGAATCACTTTCAAGCTGCCTCTCTACCGTCCCACTCTCGAACGGCACGCGGGAAAAACGAGAGCTTAAATTTTTCTGTGGGAGCTCTGAGTTCTCTTATTTTATCGTGATGATCATTTCTCCCTATGTAGGTGGGTGTTTTCGCAATCGGAGGAGAAAACTGCCGATTGAAATTTCATGAGAAGATCCCGTCGCAATGAAAAACGCCTTTGTTTTAATGATTGCCACTCCAATTCACGTATCCTGTCTGTGACACTATCTCCCCTATTTCGCGATAATACAAAACGAGCTGCCCTTCTTTGTACTTTTTCGATGTCATCCGTCAGTCCCACCTGATGCGGATCCCACACCGCACAGCAATACTCCAGAATAGAGCGGACAAGCGTAGTGTAAGCAGTCTCTTTGGTAGACCTGTTGCACCTTCGAAGTGTTCTGCCAATGAATCCCAGTCTTTGGTTTGCTCTACCCATAATATTATCTATGTGATCGTTCCAATTTAGATTATTTGTAACTGTAATCCCTAAGTATTTATCTGAATTTTCAGCCCTCAGATTTGTATGACTTATCGCGTAATCGAAATTTAGCTGATTTCTCTTAGTATTCATGTAAATAACTTCACACTTTTCTTTATTCAGGGTCAATTGCCACTTTTCGCACCATACAGATATCTTATCTAAATCATTTTGCAAGTCGCAAGTCGTTTTGATCATCTGATGACTTTAAAAGACGGTAAATGACAGCATCATCTGCAAACAATCTAAGACGGCTACTCAGATTGTCTCCTATGTCGTTAATATAGATCAGGAACAATAGATGGCCTATAACACTTCCTTGGGAAACGCCGGATATTACTTCTGTTTTACTCGATGACTTTCCGTCTATTACTACGAACTGTGACCTTTCTGTGACATTTCCTGTCGAATGTTATGGCACTCTTCGATCAGAATCTCTTCCAACTCCTGTAGTGACAAGGGATGCGAAAAGCTGTTCCAATACCACCCACAAGTGTTCGATAATGTTCGAGTCCGAGAACTGTGCTAGCCAGGGAAGATGCTGCAGTTCAGTCGCATGCTCCTCATACCACGATTGTACCGTCCTGGCTGTGTGATTGGATGCATTATCATCCTGAAATATGGTATCATTGTTGGGGAACAACATTTGAATCATGGGGTGCTCCTGATCACCTAAAATGTGATCGTATAATCGCTGTCTGTAACACTGCCTTTGAGAATAATGATGGGACCAGCAGAATACCTTAATACAGTTGCCGACACCATCACACTTCCACCAAGATGCTTAACGGTTGGAATCAAACAATAAGGATTGTAGGCTTCTTCTGGCGTTCTCCAGACGTAAACTCGGCTCGATGTTGGAAATGGCGAAAACGTTGACTCTTCGGACCACTTGACGTGTTTCCACTGATCAGCCGTCCAGTATTTATGCTCCTAGATACCAAGTTTTGCGTTTCTTGGCGTTGGTTTTGGTATAGCAGCTCGTTCATGCACATTCGTTTTATGGAGTTCTCGGTGGACAGTATCGATAGGTGTGTAGTCTCGAAGATGGCTATTGAGCTCTGTGGGCACTTCACCCGCCGTAGTTTCGTGTTCTTTTGACACAAATCCTGTTAGCGTACGACGATCTCTGTCATATAGTTTTGATTTGCGCCCACTATTACGTTTACACGATGATGTCTTTCCATGTTTTGTGTATGCTGTCTTGACTGCTGAAACAGTTGCTCTTGAAACATTCACTAAGATGGCTGTCTGGGTTACTGAAGCTCCAGCTAATCGGGCCACCACAATATGCCCTCTTTGGAACTCCGTTAGGTCTTTCATTGTACGTCGACCTCGGCGTCTGAATGCCAATACTAAATGTGCACTACTCGCAAACAACATGCGCTGTTGCCTAGTCCGTCCTGAACACGCACAGTCTGGCGCGACAAATGACTTACCTGCGTTGTTTACCATGAAACACAACCATCCCATTATTACCATTGTTCACATTATTTTGCCTATCCCCTATAAATTAAGCAAAAACTGCCAAGAGGGTTTAGGACAACTATACCAAGTTGATCACGGTCGGTCGGAAAAACATCTACGTCAACTGGGAGTGACCGACGCCTGTGTTTGTACACGTGAAGATGAAGAACATGTTGTAGTGATGCGCTGGTACTCAGCCCTGTCACAGAACTGAGCCTATTTGCATAGCGTCAAAGCGAAGTTGGCAGTCTTTAATCAGACGGATTTAATAGTGTAGCAATTCAGAGTATTAATCCAGGTGGGCAAGTAAACATCTGCAATAAAACCCGCTAAACAGTATGCAGTGTAATTCATCTCGCGCTCTTCACATCACCAAGAATACGTGAATTATGACCACGATCGTGAGTAACCAAGGGACGCCACGAAAGCTCCAAGGTCGGACGAAAGGAATGTTTCCTTCATCTGCTCGTCTTTCAGTGCATCTATTAAAACGCACATTTCTTCCTTGTTCACACGTTAGCTATGTTGTGTCTGTAGCTCACACTGTCTCTAGTATACACTGTACTGTATCGCGAGAGAGAGGACAGTGACGTAGACAGCTATATTGCAATTGATTTCTCCATGTTACCTGTCACGGCCAATAAATTTAACAAACTCATTCTTCAAAGTAAAGCGCTCTTATTTACATGTCATCCCAGTTGCCAGAACACATTACTATGAAGTTAATAAAAATGTCCAGGGTATTTTACAAAACATGGAAGACAGAAACTGCCGATGTTGCATGTGCATCCCTATACTGTGCATTACACTCAACAGATGATTTTCTGATCTATGTCTTTTATGTGACAATGTTCTAAAGTCGTTAACTGACATTTAATTATACCGAATGGTACCAAAAACGACCCTTTCCTGATAAATACTCGATGCGCCGTTGCCTGTAAACGGCATACTTCAATATCTCAAAAGTTGCATGGCAATTAGCATGAAATGCGAAACACTTCAACTACGAATACTTCGTTTCCCGTGATTTCATTATACAGGTTGAGTGAAATAAAACTTGTCTGGAAAATGTTTCATGCACCGTAAGATAGGCAAACCAATTTACTTCATTCGACCCTGGTGGAAATGATGCTTGTTTATTTGCCTACTTTAAGGCGTACAAAACATTTTCGAGATCAGTTTTATGTGGGCGGCCCAGTAGGAAATCATATCGAAAACGATTAAAATGTATTCGGAAATGCATCGTTGCCAGGATAGATGGCGCTGACGAATGAAAGTTCCTCTGATTCTGTGCTGTGTGTTCCATGTGTGTTCAAGCTGTGTGATCGACGCAGCTTACTGTAAGCAACAGAACAAGCCGAGATGGTGTTTTTGTACGGCCAAGGAGGTGGAAACAGTCGAGAGGCAGTACGGCTATACCAAAACCAGTACCCTCAAAGATACCAACATCATCAAACAACATTTCAAACCCTTCAGTTAAAACTTCCGGCATCTCTGGCGGTACCTCGTACCGAGTACCACCCTCCGATTTGTGATTTTCCTGTAATTGAAGAACTGTCATGATGATCTCTCCATTGGCAAAAGATTCCGGAATAGTCCCCCATTCGGATCTCCGGGAGGGGACTGCCAAGGGAACGTTACCATAAGAAAAAGATTGAATAATCAACGAAAGGATAACGTTCTACGAGTCGGGGCGTGGAATGTCAGAAGCTTGAACGTGGTAAGGAAACTAGAAAATATGAAAAGGGAAATGCAAAGGCTCAATCTAGATATAGTAGGGGTCAGTGAGGTGAAGTGGAAGGAAGACAAGGATTTCTGGTCAAATGAGTATCGGGTAATATCAACAGCAGCAGAAAATGGTATAACAGGTGTAGGATTCGTTATGAATAGGAATATAGGGCAGAAGGTGTGTTACTGTGAACAGTTCAGTGACCGGGTTGTTCTAATCAGAATCGACAGCAGACCAACACCAACAACGATAGTTCAGGTATACATGCCGACGTCGCAAGCTGAAGATGAACAGATAGAGAAAGTGTATGAGGATATTGAAAGGGTAATGAATTATGTAAAGGGGGTCGAAAATCTAATAGTCATGGGCGACTGGAATGCAGTTGTAGGGGAAGGAGTAGAAGAAAAGGTTACAGGAGAATATAGGCTTGGGACAAGGAATGAAAGAGGAGAAAGACTAATTGAGTTCTGTAACAAGTTTCAGCTAGTAATAGCGAATACCCTGTTCAAGAATCACAAGAGGAGGAGGTATACTTGGAAAAGGCCGGGAGATACAGGAAGATTTCAATTAGATTACATCATGGTCAGACAGAGATTCCGAAATCAGATACTGGATTGTAAGGCGTACCCAGGAGCAGATATAGACTCAGATCACAATATAGTAGTGATGAAGAGTAGGCTGAAGTTCAAGACATTAGTCAGGAAGAATCAATACGCAAAGAAGTGGGATACGGAAGTACTAAGGAATGACGAGATACGTTTAAAGTTCTCTAACGCTATAGATACAGCAATAAGGAATAGCGCAGTAGGCAGTACAGTTGAAGAGGAATGGACATCTCTAAAAAGGGCCATCACAGAAGTTGGGAAGGAAAACATAGGTACAAAGAAGGTAGCTGCGAAGAAACCATGGGTAACAGAAGAAATACTTCAGTTGATTGATGAAAGGAGGAAGTACAAACATGTTCCGGGAAAATCAGGAATACAGAAATACAAGTCGCTGAGGAATGAAATACATAGGAAGTGCAGGGAAGCTAAGACGAAATGGCTGCAGGAAAAATGTGAAGACATCGAAAAAGATATGATTGTCGGAAGGACAGACTCAGCATACAGGAAAGTCAAAACAACCTTTGGTGACATTAAAAGCAACGGTGGTAACATTAAGAGTGCGACGGGAATTCCACTGTTAACTGCAGAGGAGAGAGCAGATAGGTGGAAAGAATACATTGAAAGCCTCTATGAGGGTGAAGATTTGTCTGATGTGATAGAAGAAGAAACAGGAGTCGATTTAGAAGAGATAGGGGATCCAGTATTAGAAGCGGAATTTAAAAGAGCTTTGGAGGACTTACGGTCAAATAAGGCAGAAGGGATAGATAACATTCCATCAGAATTTCTAAAATCATTGGGGGAAGTGGCAACAAAACGACTATTCACGTCGGTGTGTAGAATATATGAGTCTGGCGATATACCATCTGACTTTCGGAAAAGCATCATCCACACAATTCCGAAGACGGCAAGAGCTGACAAGTGCGAGAATTATCGCACAATCAGCTTAACAGCTCATGCATCGAAGCTGCTTACAAGAATAATATACAGAAGAATGGAAAAGAAAATTGAGAATGCGCTAGGTGACGATCAGTTTGGCTTTAGGAAAAGTAAAGGGACGAAAGAAGCAATTCTGACGTTACGGCTAATAATGGAAGCAAGGCTAAAGAAAAATCAAGACATTTTCATAGGATTTGTCGACCTGGAAAAAGCGTTCGACAATATAAAATGGTGCAAGCTCTTAGAGATTCTGAAAAAAGTAGGGGTAAGCTATAGGGAGAGACGGGTCATATACAATATGTACAACAACCAAGAGGGAATAATAAGAGTGGACGATCAAGAACGAAGTGCTCGTATTAAGAAGGGTGTAAGACAAGGCTCTAGCCTTTCGCCCCCTACTCTTCTACATCTACATCTACATTTACATTTATACTCCGCAAGCCACCCAACGGTGTGTAGTGGAGGGCACTTTACGTGCCACTGTCATTACCTCCCTTTCCTGTTCCAGTCGCGTACGGTTCGCGGGAAGAACGACTGTCTGAAAGCCTCCGTGCGCGCTCTAATCTCTCTAAATTTACATTCTTGATCTCCTCGAGAGGTATAAGTAGGGGGAAGCAATATATTCGATACCTCATCCAGAAACGCACCCTCTCGAAACCTGGCGAGCAAGCTACACCGCGATGCAGAGCGCCTCTCTTGCAGAGTCTGCCACTTGAGTTTGTTAAACATCTCCGTAACGCCATCACGGTTACCAAAAACCCTGTGACGAAACGCGCCGCTCTTCTTTGAATCTTCTCTATCTCCTCCGTCAACCCGATCTGGTACGGATCCCACACTGAATAGCAATACTCAAGTATAGGTCGAACGAGTGTTTTGTAAGCCACCTCCTTTGTTGATGGACTACATTTTCTAAGGACTCTCCCAATGAATCTCAACCTCGTACCTGCCTTACCAACAATTAATTTTATATGATCATTCCACTTCAAATCGTTCCGCACGCATACTCCCAGATATTTTACAGAAGTAACTGCTACCAGTGTTTGTTCTGCTATCATATAATCATACAATAAAGGATCCTTCTTTCTATGTATTCGCAATACATTACATTTGTTTATGTTGAGGGTCAGTTGCCACTCCCTGCACCAAGTGCCTATCCGCTGCAGATCTTCCTGCATTTCGCTACAATTTTCTAATGCTGCACCTTGTCTGTATATTACAGCATCATCCGCGAAAAGCCGCATGGAACTTCCGACACTATCTACTAGGTCATTTATATATATTGTGAAAAGCAATGGTCCCATAACACTCCCCTGTGGCACGCCAGAGGTTACTTTAACGTCTGTAGACGTCTCTCCATTGATAACAACATGCTGTGTTCTGTTTGCTAAAAACTCTTCAATCCAGCCACACAGCTGGTCTGATATTCCGTAGGCTCTTACTTTGTTTATCAGGCGACAGTGCGGAACTGTATCGAACGCCTTCCGGAAGTCAAGGAAAATAGCATCTACCTGGGAGCCTGTATCTAATATTTTCTGGGTCTCATGAACAAATAAAGCGAGTTGGGTCTCACACGATCGCTGTTTCCGGAATCCATGTTGATTCCTACATAGTAGATTCTGGGTTTCCAAAAACGACATGATACTCGAGCAAAAAACATGTTCTAAAATTCTACAACAGATCGACGTCAGAGATATAAGTCTATAGTTTTGCGCATCTGATCGACGACCCTTCTTGAAGACTGGGACTACCTGTGCCCTTTTCCAATCATTTGGAACCTTCCGTTCCTCTAGAGACTTGCGGTACACGGCTGTTAGAAGGGGGGCAAGTTCTTTCCCGTACTCTGTGTGGTATCGAATTGGTATCACGTCAGGTCCAGTGGACTTTCCTCTGTTGAGTGATTCCAGTTGCTTTTGTATTCCTTGGACACTTATTTCGATGTCAGCCATTTTTTCGTTTGTGTGAGGATTTAGAGAAGGAACTGCAGTGCGGTCTTCCTCTGTGAAACAGCTTTGGAAAAAGGTGTTTAGTATTTCAGCTTGACGCGTGTCATCTTCTGTTTCAATGCCTTCATCATACCGGAGTGTCTGGATATGCTGTTTCGATCCACTTACTGATTTAACGTAAGACCACAACTTCCTAGGAATTTCTGTCAAGTCGGTACATAGAATTTTCCTTTCGAATTCACTGAACGCTTCACGCATAGCCCTCCTTACGCTAACTTTGACATCGTTTAGCTTCTGTTTGTCTGAGAGGTTTTGGCTGCGATTAAGCTTTGAGTGAAGCTCTCTTTGCTTTCGCAGTAGTTTCCTAACTTTGTTGTTGCACCACGGTGGGTTTTTCCCGTCCCTCACAGCTTTACTCGGCACGTACCTGTCTAAAACGCATTTTACGATTGCCTTGAACTTTTTCCATAAACACTCAACATTGTCAGTGTCGGAACGGAAATTTTCGTTTTGATCTGTTAGGTAGTCTGAAATCTGCCTTCTATTACTCTTGCTAAACAGATAAACCTTCCTCCCTTTTTTTTATATTCCTATTTACTTCCATATTCAGAGATGCTGCAACGGCCTTATGATCACTGATTCCCTGTTCTGCGCTTACAGAGTCGAAAAGTTCGGGTCTGTTTGTTATCAGTTGGTCCAAGATGTTATCTCCACGAGTCGGTTCTCTGTTTAATTGCTCGAGGTAATTTTCTGATAGTGCACTCAGTATAATGTCACTCGATGCTCTTTCCCTACCACCCGTCCTAAACATCTGAGTGTCCCAGTCTATATCTGGTAAGTTGAAATCTCCACCTAAGACTATAACATGCTGAGAAAATTTATGTGAAATGTATTCCAAATTTTCTCTCAGTTGTTCTGCTACTAATGCTGCTGAGTCGGGAGGTCGGTAAAAGGAGCCGATTATTAACCTAGCTCCGTTGTTGAGTGTAACCTCCACCCATAATAATTCACAGGAACTATCCACTTCTACTTCACTACAGGATAAACTACTACTAACAGCGACGAACACTCCACCACCGGTTGCATGCAATCTGTCCTTTCTAAACACCGTCTGTACCTTTGTAAAAATTTCGGCAGAATTTATCTTTGGTTCAGCCAGCTTTCTGTACCTATAACGATTTCAGCTTCGGTGCTTCCTATCAGCGCTTGAAGTTCCGGTACTTTACCAACGCAGCTTCGACAGTTTACAATTACAATACCGATTGCTGCATGGTCCCCGCATGTCCTGACTTTGCCCCGCACCCGTTGAGGCTGTTGCCCTTTCTGTACTTGCCCAAGGACATCTAACCTAAAAAACCGCCCAGCCCACGCCACACAACCCCTGCTACCCGTGTAGCCGCTTGTTGTGTGTAGTGGACTCCTGACCTATCCAGCGGAACCCGAAACCCCACCACCCTATGGCGCAAGTCGAGGAATCTGCAGCCCACACGGTCGCAGAACCGTCTCGCCTCTGATTCAGACCCTCCACTCGGCTCTGTACCAAAGGTCTGCAGTCAGTCCTGTCGACGATGCTGCAGATGGTGAGCTCTGCTTTCATCCCGCTAGCGAGACTGGCAGTCTTCACCAAATCAGACAGCCGCCGGAAGCCAGAGAGGATTTCCTCCGATCCATAGCGACACACATCATTGGTGCCGACATGAGCGACCACCTGCAGATGGGTGCACCCTGTACCCTTCATGGCATCCGGAAGGACCATTTCCACATCTGGAATGACTCCCCCCGTTATGCACACGGAGTGCACATTGGTTTTCTTCCCCTCTCTTGCTGCCATATCCCTAAGGGGCCCCATTACGCGCCTGACGTTGGAGCTCCCAACTACTAGTAAGCCCACCCTCTGCGACCGCCCGGATCTTGCAGACTGAGGGGCTACCTCTGGAACAGGACAAGCAGCCATGTCAGGCCGAAGATCAGTATCAGCCTGAGACAGAGCCTGTGCATCTGTACATCGAGGAAGCAATGATGGAAATAAAAGAAAGGTTCAGGAGTGGAATTAAAATACAAGGTGAAAGGATATCAATGATAGGATTCGCTGTTGACATTGCTATCATGAGTGAAAATGAAGAAGAATTAAATGATCTGCTGAACGGAATTAACAGTCTAATGAGTACACAGTATGGTTTGAGAGTAAATCGGAGAAAGACGAAGGTAATGAGAAGTAGTAGAAATGAGAACAGCGAGAAACTTAACATCAGGATTGATGGTCACGAAGTCAATGAAGTTAAGGAATTCTGCTACCTAGGCAGTAAAATAACCAATGACGGACGGAGCAAGGAGGACATCAAAAGCAGACTCGCTAGGGCAAAAAAGGCATTTCTGGCCAAGAGAAGTCTACTAATATCAAATACCGGCCTTAATTTGAGGAAGAAATTTCTGAGGATGTACGTCTGGAGTGAAACATGGACTGTGGGAAAACCGGAATAGAAGAGAATCGAAGCATTTGAGATGTGGTGCTATAGACGAATGTTGAAAATTAGGTGGACTGATAAGGTAAGGAATGAGGAGGTTCTACGCAGAATCGTAGAGGAAAGGAATATGTGGAAAACACTGATAAGGAGAAGGGACAGGATGATAGGACATCTGCTAAGACATGAGGGAATGTCTTCCATGGTACTAGAGGGAGCTGTAGAGGGCAAAAACTGTAGAGGAAGACAGAGATTGGAATACGTCAAGGAAATAATTGAGGACGTAGGTTGCAAGTGCTACTCTGAGATGAAGA
Source organism: Schistocerca cancellata (assembly GCF_023864275.1). NCBI lineage: Eukaryota > Metazoa > Arthropoda > Insecta > Orthoptera > Acrididae > Schistocerca > Schistocerca cancellata. The sequence goes on along the minus strand of NC_064631.1, from coordinate 465,580,410 downwards.
GGTTAGCACAGGAAAGGAATTCGTGGCGGGCCGCATCAAACCAGTCAGTAGACTGATGACCAAAAAAAAAAAATCGAAGCGTTAGGCTTGCAGGTGCCAGCCAGCCAGCAGCGGTTCAGCCAGCCAGCAGCGGTCCAGCCAGCAGCGGTCCAGCCAGCAGCAGCAGCAAGAGCGGTCCAGCCAGCAGCGGAAGCAGCAGCGGCGGCGGCGGCGGCCCCGTCCGCGGCAGCAGCAGCTGCGGCGTTCCTACCAGCAGTCGCCAGCGCCAGCAGCGTGGGACTTTGGCCCCCCGTCTTCGACCGTCCCCAGTTTTCCTCTCTCGTTTTCGTCCTGTACTGTCTTAATTCCTACTTGTCATCATGTCCGCCCTCACCACCACTACCACTACCACCACCACTGCAATAGTTTATACTTCCCTCTCCGCCGCCACCACCACCATTACATGGTGTGCCCAGTCGCCCCACCCCCTCTTTCCACTCCTCCTCTTCTCACTCTCCCTTCGCCCTTGCTCTTCGTCGCCCCCTCCCCAGCTTCTTCCTCCCGCACCTCCACCTCTGAACCTTTCCCGCCACTCCCCCAGCCTGTCACTGCTGCTCCTGCTAGGGTGGTGGCCCGACGGGCCACTGCCCATGCCCAGCCCTCCCCCTCGCCATCGTCATCACAGTCATCTCCGTCTTCGCCGTCGCCATCGCCTTCACCATCGCCATCTCCGGCACCGGCTCCTGCGTCCACACTGGGACCTGCCACTTCCCGCCACCTCCCTGTTGCTCCCGTCCTGCATGTCACCACTCACCCTTCTGCTGCCCTCAAACGCCCTCGTGGCACCACCACCTCCTCAGCTCCCAAACAGGCCCCACCCCCATCCTCCTACCCCCCCCCCAGGATGCCATGGATGTCTCCCCACCAGGCCCTGCTCCCTCCACCTCCTCCTCCTCCTCCCCCCATTTCTTCCTACAAATACCTCCTCTCACATCCTGATCCTTCCCTCCTCGAAGCCCGGAACCACTCCCTCCTCCACCGCCAACACTTCCCTGTAGCCCCCATCTCCCTCCTCACTCCCTGACGAGACTCCATTCTCATCCCCTCCCTAAACCCCACCCTTCATACTGACATCCTTTCCCACATCCCCATCACCCGGTTTGGCCCAAACGGCTACCTCACCCCTACTCCTTCCCTACCAGCCAACACCAACCTCCGCATCGCCTGCCGACCTTCATTGCCGTGATCACTCGGCTTAGTCCGATGATCACGGAGGAGGAGGTGTTGGCAGAGCTCAAGGCGCATCCCTCGTTGGAGGTCTGGGTGGTCCGCCACATTTTTAACTCTGCCGGCCCCACCCACCTCATGCGGGTTTCTTCAGAAGACACCCCTTCTATTGACCGCCTCCTGAAGTAGGGTGCCCTCCTCTTCAACCAAAGATACAAGGTCGATCCCTCCCATTCCCTTCCTCAATCCCTCCGCTGCCAGAGGTGTCTGCACTACAATACACACACAACATCTGAGTGCCGTGAGGCCCCCACCTGCCCACACTGTACGCAAGCACATTTCCTCCAGCAGTGCCCTAACCTTCAGTCCCCTCCCTCCTGTAATACCTGTAATCTCCCACATCCCACATACTCCAAAAAATGTAAAGCCCGACCCCCTCTGACTACTCCCATCACATCCCTGTCCGCCCACTGGACGCCCCCACCCCTCCTGGCAATTCCCTGCGTCCCCCCCCCCCCCCACCGCTGAGGACATCATCAGGTTCCTCACCATCATCCTACAGAATGTCCACCCTTTCCAGCGCCCTCACACCCTCCAGCAGATATCTTTTGCCGCCCATTCTGTCTTCCACCTTAAAATTTATGCCACCTGCTCCCACAACCAGGCCCATTTCACCTTCTCCCTTCTTGACACCCTCGTCTAAATCCCTGTCATGGCGCGACAGCACCGTATCCTGTTCAACAACATCCATTCCCTTCCCATCAACAAGAACCTCTTCATGCACACCCTCGCCACCCACCGCGTGGATGCCTTCTCCTCAATGAAACCTTTCTTCAGCCCCACCACACCATTCACACCCCGCCCTATCTTCTTCACTGCTCTGACAATCCCTTCCCAATAGCGCATGTCGGAGTTGCCATTGGTCACCACCAGATCCCAGTTCGGCTCCAACCCCTCCTTCCCGACCCCAGAGAGCACCTGATCCTTAGTCTCTTCTTTCCTGGCCTTACCATCACCTGTGCCACCACCTGTGTCCGCCATAACGCCCCTATTCATTTTGACTTCCTCTCCCACATTGACCTTACCTTCTCCTCCTATGTGATCACTGCCAACCTCAACATCCATAGCTGTTCTGCCACTCAGTTATGGCGGTGGCATCAGTTCCTCTCCTCCCTTCAAGGTGACCTCGTTCTCATTCCCCAGCACACCTGCCCCAAATCCAACTCCTGATGTTGTCCTCTCCTCCCCTAACCTCCTTGGCCACATAATGGTGAATGTCCTGGACCCTATTAGTAGTGACCATCTCCCTGTCCTCCTCACCATTTCAGATGGTCGTCGCCCCTGCCCCGACCCCCGTCATGACCCTCCCCAAAGTATGTCCATGAATATTCCCGTGCTGGATACCCTATCCACCCGGGTCGATGGCCACCCCTTCACCTACCGTCCACCTGATGATATTACCCATGCCGCCTCCTTTCTCCAGCAGACCTTGTCTGAGGCCATGGAAGCCCACGTCCCTTCTGTCGCCATCTACCCCCACTGTCCTACCTTACCCCCCTCCTCCTCCATGAATCCCGCCGTCTCTACTGTGCATTCCTCCGCATGCGTGACCCGGACACACTACGACGCTACCGGTGGTAACACTACCCTTCCTATCAACTCGTCCAAGTACTGGTAAGCCTCCTGCCGCCTTACCGGATCTAAACCACCCCCTACTATCCTCTAGTTCATGACAACCAACCCTTCCCTGACAACATTAGTAAGGCCAATCACTTTGCCTCCTACCTGTCCGATGTCTTTACCATCCCTGACGATCCCCAGTTCGATTACTCCCTCTTCCCAGATGCCCGCGATCGAACTGACGCCTCTGTCCCTCCCCTCACACCTGGTTTCCAGTACCTGGACAACATTGCACACACAAAACTCAATGCCCCTATCACTACACAGGATCTCATCGCTACACTCCGCACGAAACGCAACACTGCTCCTGGTCACGATCATGTCACCTATCGCCACCTTCGTGAAGCTCCTGCCTCTTTCCTGTCCACCCTGGCCAGGCTCTACAATGTAGTCCTGTCCACCAGCTACTACTCCGACCTGTGGAAAACCTCCCGTATCCTGATGTTCCTTAAACCCGGTAAACCGCCATCCGCTGTCTCCTCCTACCGTCCCATCAGCCTTACCTCAGTCTTCAGCAAGGTCCTGGAATCCATCCTCACCCAACGCATCCTCCAGCATATCCGCCAGCACCACCTCCTTCCCATTACCCAGTGTGGCTTTCAGCCGTCCTTCTCTTCCAATGACCTTTTCCTTCACCTCACTCATCTCCTTTCCGAACAGCTTAATTTCCGTCATTCCACTATCTTCCTCTCCCTTGACCTTGAACGAGCCTATGACTGCATGTGGCATTCCAGTCTCCTCTTCAAGCTCCAAACCTTCGCCTTTCCTATTAACTACGTCCGTCTGATTGGCTCCTTCCTTTCCCAACGTCCTTCCTACATCACCATCCACAACACGGATTCCTACACCTTTTTCCCTCCACCAGTGTGCCCCAGGGTTCCGTCCTCTCCCCTCTTCTGTACCTCTTGTATACGGCGGACATGCCGCCGCCTTCACCCCCCATCCACCTTCTCCAGTACGCCGATGACACCGCCTTCCTTGCCCTTGCCCCCACCCTGCAGCGCTCCCAACACATTCTCCAATCCCATCTTGACCGGTTCACTGCTTGGTGCAACCAGTGGTTGCTTAAGGTCAATCCTGCCAAAACCCAGGTGATCGTAGTAGGCAAAACCAACCCTTCCTTCCGCCTCCTCGATTTCTACATCACCATCTATGGCCATCCTATCGCCCTCACCCCTACCCTTAAGTACCTTGGTGTCACCCTCGACCGTCGCCTCTCCTGGACCCCCCACCTCTGCACAATCCAAGCCAAGGCACGCTCCTGCCAAGGCACGCTCCTGACTATGTCTCCTAAAACTCCTTTCCGGCCGTACTTGGGGTCTGCACCCCTCCACCATCCTCCGTACCTATAAATCCCTCATTTGCCCTATCCTTTGCTACGCCCACTCTGCCTGGATCTCCGCTCCCCCAACCTTTTACAAATCCCTTCAGATCCTAGAACGCCATGCTCTTCGCCTTGCATATCGCTTCCGTCTCCCTTTCCCCACGCGGATCCTGTACGACCTTATTCCCTTCCCCCACCTCCTGCTTTTCCTCGAACGGATACAGATCCTCTACACCTCCCGTAAACTCGATCCTCCTCACCTGCTGGTCTCTCCCATCCTCTCCCGCCCCCATCCGCTGCCGCGCCTGTACTTCCACGTCCTACCTGTTCTCTCCACTATCCACACCCTCTCCCAAGGTGGCTTCCGCCAGCTACCCCTCCCTGATGATGCCCTCCTCTCCTCCATCTACCCCTCCTACCAACTTTGATCCTCCCTCCCTTTTCCTATGTTTTTTTTTCCTTTGGACACCCTCTCTACCTTATCTCCCCCTTCCCTCCTTCCTCCCTTTCTCCACACTCCTCCCCTGGGCTTCCCCTACCCGCGTACCTCCATTCCTCCTCCCATCTCCTCTAAAATTGGCATCTTTGCTCTCCCCTCTCCTCATCCACCTCCCCCTTCCCCTCTTGGCAGGTCCCCGGACACGCACACGTTATGTGGACATTCGCGCGCTGGAGATCGTCGCCATCCGTTTTCTCGTGTGTGCCATCGTGTTTGTGTTTAGTGTTCACCGTCACGCTCCAATGTTCACCTGTGCCGTCGAAATCATCAGTGTTTGTGCGCCGTGACAACGTGTTTCAGTGTATTTTTCGTGCGAAATTCCTCTTAGTGATGTCACAATTCTCGACCAGCACCACGTTTATGCTCGCTTTCGCGTTAAGGATGGGAAAAACTGACCAACACGTATTTTTGTTCTGAATAAACGGTATTTTTCTGTACTTGTTGAGTCTCGGTTAAAACAGGTGGTATTCATGTTTTACTAATAACCAATTAAAAAACCGAAATATCAATTAGGCACAGCAGCAATCCTAAAATTTTTCATTTTTAAATAAACCATTTTTTTATTACTAAAATTAGCACTGATTTGAAACATTGCGTTATTATACAAAATGAGAAAAGCAGTGCAATTTTGATAACCTGCTGACATAAACGACAACAAACGTATTACATAAAATTAGTGCAGCATTGCAGAGACAGTAATGTCGTCATTACCGTGTATCGTGGCTTAAGGTGCGCTTGTGCGTGCAGCGTGCAAGACTTGCTCCCACCTGCTCTACACGGTAGTTTCTCGCTGTCGTCGCAGGACATCCGTTGTATCGCAGAATTACACCAACCCTAGCCCGGGAATACTTCTATGAAGTGACGTAACAATGAAGAACAATGTTTAATTTGCTTTAAAAGATGGATTTCTCATCCATTCCCATGAAATAATAACAGAGGAAGAAAATTATGGTAACAGTAATAAATTAAAAACTTAACAACAATTCATTCATAGCAAACCTTAAAACTAGTAGGTAGCTGATCTGCTACTGACGGCGGCGGTGGCCAAGCGGTTCTAGGTGCTTCAGTCCGGACCCGCGTGACTGCTATGGTCACAGGTTCGAATCCTGCTTCGGGCATGGATTTGTGTGATGTCCATAGGTTAGTAAGGTTTAAGTAGTTCTAAGTTCTAGGGGACTGATGACCTCAGATGTTAAGTCCCATAGTGCTCAGAGCCATTTGAACCATTTGATTTGCTACTTGCGTTAGTATAAAATGCCTTTAACAGCTTTAAAATGGACAAATTAATACGAAAACCAGAGTTCTTCAGCCTCAGTTTTCACCTTTTAGCACTGACTATTCGGAATGGCCCAAGAATGGTAAGATCCCCGACTGTAACATGGCTTTTGAACAGAGTTTCAAAAAATTAGAATCGACAGCAGAGAGAATACTGGTCATCTTTTGTAGTATTCAACCACTTAGTACTTTCTGAGAAAAGTAGCGAATGCTGGACGGACATAGTTTTATGTTATTTGCCTATTTAATTTAATATTTTGATTCCATGTATCTCTAAACTAAAAGAGTCCATTTTTTTTCTATCGTTGGTGGATTTCTGCTTTTATTAGGTCAGATTAAACTAGTGTGGAAAGAAACTGATATAACCAAAAACGGATTGTTCCAGCGATAACCGCTATCCCTATTTCACGTCCCGTGTGAGGCCGGCTCGCACAGAGCCTTAGCGGAGAGAGCGCAGCGCGGCAGGTAGCCGGGCTGTCGGCGGCCGCGGCTGACCTTGGGCGGCGGGTCACGCGCCGCGTGACGCGTCCTCACGCACCGCGCGCCGCAGCGCCGCCCCGCCCCCGCCGCCGCCGCCGCCGCCACCGCCTCTGCCGCCTCCGCCCCCGGGCTGCGCTTCACGCGCCACTGCTCGCGGCAGACGCCGCTCCCCGCTCCGCTTTCACGCGACGGCTGCCGGCCTCTCCTCTCGACACACGCCGCTCTGTTGAGCAGCCTCTCGACCGGCGGAAACTACGGAGATCGCTCAATAGCCCTCAACCCTGGACGCACACGCAGCCGGGAGAGCTGAGCCGATGGGGACTCCTGCGCTAAACCACTGCACCACGCAGAGACCCAGTCTCGGCGCCAGAAACCATATAATCAACCAAATGCAATGCGCACCTGAGGTACTCAAAACCATTCAGTACTTACACAAGATGTTAAACTTTAAGTACACTTCTGGAAAATAAAACTGCAACACCATGAAAGCAGCATGTAACAACTAAACTGATATGACACACGTTAAATGAACTCATAAGGACAACCATCAGCTGTAGAATGGAACGACGACTGTGAAAACTTGTGCCCGACCGGGACGCGAACGCGGAATTCCCGCTTATTGCGAGAGGTGGCCTTAACATTTGGCTATCTGTGCACGACTCTCGGCTAGACCCAAACTTCCAGATGTTGTCAACCGTGCGTCTACGACCAGTATTCGTACATCCATTATGTATATTTCCGTACTGGTCAGACGTTCTACGTGAAAGTCGCTTGCGCGGTATCGGCAGATAAATGTGATATTGCAATGCCTGTGTTTGATTACGATGCAAAGTTCCTTCGGACATGTATGCATCCACAAAGGAACTTAGCATCGTAATCATAAAAATACAGTCACTGCAATACCCTATAAGCTGATATGACGTGGTCGACACACTCACACATCTGGTTCAGCGCAGCTGCAAAGTTAGGTACCGGGTGGTCTTACGAGATTCGTTCAGTAAGTAATGCAGCACTTTCTTTCTAGGAAGTTTGGGTTGAAAAAGTGCGGAATTTGTTGTGGCACATAATGGAATATACCCGATTCAGCCCTTACAGTTTCGCGACGTTCCGATACGTGGCGGCACTCTAAGTAGCCGTCAGAATTGCGTCTATAACGAATGTGAGTTACAAGGCGAGAGGTATCATTCAGTTTCTTTTGGCGGAAAATCAAAAAATCGCCGGTATTCATAGGTGCTCGCGGATTGTCTATGCAGACACGATGAGTCGCTGGACGATGCGTCTGCCATCATCGCAACAAGGCCGCGCAAACCTGGCCGATCTCCCGCGTGCCAGCTGGCCGGATACAGGTGTGACTCTTTGCAGTGTTAGTCGTCTTCATCACTACAAAAATGCCAACGAACTTCTCCTTCTCCATGACAACGCAAGGCCTCACACAAGTCTGAACACGAGAGAGGCGCTCAGAAAACTTCATTGGGCTCTTCTTCCCCATCCACCCTATTGGCCGGGTCTCGCAACTTCCGACTTTCATTTGTCTGACCCAATGAAATTGCAGTCCGCAGGAAGCAGTACGTCGATGATGGGGAAGTTATGGGTGCAGGAAGACGTTAGCTGTGATGTCGACCAGTAGAGTGGTGCAATGCAGACACACAGGCTCTCCCATTAAGGTGGTGTAAGGCCGTCGCACTGAACGGAGCTTAAAAAATTGGAATACAAGATTTTGTAGCCACAGGGATGGGGAATGATTGGGTGTTGTTATACTGAATAGAACCAATCTGCTTTCATAAAAAGATGTTGCATTAAATATTCAAATGGCTCTAACCACTATGGAACTTAACATCTGAGGTCATCAGTCCACTAGACTTAGAACTACCCAAACCTAACTACCCTAAGGACATCACACACATCCATGTCCGAGGCAGTATACGAACCTGCGACCGGTGCAGCAGCGCGGTTCCGGACTGAAGGGCCTAGAACCGCTCGGCCACAGCGGCCTTCCCATTAATTATTGAAAATCCCTTGTAATGAAAGTACAACTACTCACAGAGGTCCAGTATGGCAAGCAAGCACTGTATGACAGTGACACTTGGTAGATCCTCTAGTGTGTTAATGTGGCACCAATTCATGCTGGAAAAAAGTTTGTTCGAATTTTGGCAACCAGGTGGAAATCTGGTGCTGTGAATCCAAGTAAGAGGAACCGAAATGTTTCTCCGTATGTAATAGTTTAGGAATGGCACTCCGGCAGGAAAGGTCAAACAAGTGAGAAAGGCATAATGTTGATTTGATTATTTGGCACAGCTTACACAATTTGCTCAATACGATCACCGGAGACGTCGACAGGAGGCTGTGTTCAAATGTGTGTGAATTCATAAGGGACCAAACTGCTGAGGTCATCGGTCCCTAGACTTACACACTACTTAAACTACCTTACACTAAGAACAACACACACGCCCATGCCCGAGTTAGGACTCTAACCTCCTGCGGGAGGGGCCGCGCAATCCGTGACATGGCGACAGCATGCTGTACAGCGCCAGATTTGCACATGGTAGCGAAAACTGGAACTATTTTTGTTAGCGTAAATCGGTTCCGCATTGACGCAATAGCATATCTACAAAGTTTCGCTCCCATACGTTAATTGCAGAACGCAGTGGACCACCGTGAATAGCTGCACTTTAATTATATCCACGCGTTAACAGTAACACATTTTGTATATAAAGAAATAACGCACAGCGGTTTCTCCCTTAGAGTTCACGTTTTAATGTTGGTTGTGAGAATAAGTTAGACTTGATTTTAGAACGAGAAGAATTTAGTGTTGGAATTCGACGCAGCAAGATCGTTACCTACCTAGTGCGCGGTGTGTCGTTCCGCGTAGTTGCTGCTCGCTGCGGTCCGGATAGCACGGCTGTTACGGAATCGATGCGTCCAGGACCGCCATTCTCAGCAGCGTGCAGGGTCTCAGAAGGACCCACCGCACTATCGCCCAAGGAGAGAAATACTCGGCCTTGGCAGGATGGTTCAGACATTTTCCGTGTCTTAAATGAGGTGGATGGCGTTGTTTGCAGCGAGGACGGAAAGCTCTGTAGTGGGACGCGAAATTGAAGCGTCACCCATCCACCAGTGTCAGCCCAGTTTGCAGGTGAATATAAGTTTAATTTAGTATTGATTATGTTTTTTTTGTAATATTTTGTAATGGTTGTGAATTGTCTAAAGTTTTTGTATTTATTTTTTATGTTTCATGTACGGAGAGGGCGGCGCAACGAACGGAGACAGCATCTTCGTTGCCGGGACCAGAGAGAAAATTGCTGGCCACTATACGTCGCGGGTCGACAGCCAAGGAGCGACAGAAGATTCTGAAACCGAGTTGTTGCGTCGTGCTTCTAAAAATTGATAATGAATAATTTGTAATGTTTTGTACAACACCGCGCGGCCGCTACGGTCGCAGGTTCGAATCCTGCCTCGGGCATGGATGTGTGTGATGTCCTTAGGTTAGTTAGGTTTAAGTAGTTCTAAGTTCTAGGGGACTGATGACCTTAGAAGTTAAGTCCCATAGTGCTCAGAGCCATTTGAACCATTTTTTTTTTGTACAACAATGACATCATAGGAAGTTTAATCTTATTGAAAATGTTAGTTTTTTCTCGTCAAGGCTCAGATTCACGTCTGTATGTAGGAAGATAATAAACTAGTGGATGCTACTAAAGTTGAAATACGTGTTCTGAGAATTTATTTATGAAGAATTATGTGAATGAATTAATAATATATTTGACAAGATTATTGAATTTTGACAGCTTTCATCGCGACTTTGAATCTCAAAAGTTTATTCAATGTGGTTCTAATATCGATTAAATCAGATAACGTGTATCAATATAATTTCTGAGGAGAAACAAACGACATCTAAAATTGAAAAAGTTTACGAAAACCAATTGGCCCGAGGGACGAAATTCTGCGCATACGACTCAAATGATGTTTTACAGTTTCGTTCAAGAACCATTCTGAGACAATTTAAAAAGAATATAAATAATTTTGAAGTGGGTTGTAACTGACGTAGGTGACGAAGTCTACACATGGTCATATGTCAAACGAAAATCATTTATAAAGAACATACGTCGTTACACTACAGCTCGACGACATACGGAGCACCATTGACTGATACCACGGCAACCACTGTGGCTACTTCCCTCGACTTGGCAGCAGACTGAGATGTGCCGACAGAGGAGCGTGTAGCGCCTGCATCAGACACAAGACTGGCTTCACGTCGTTATTTCGGACGAGTCTCGGTTCCGAGAACAGCTTCACACAACGGATGTATCCATGCACGAGGCGTCGAAGTAGAACCAATTTCGCCGGATTACTACCCATCAATTTGAGTGATGGCACGCCGGGGGGGGGGGGGGTGCATTCTATGTGAGAAGACGATCACCTCTGGCTAGTATTTCAGTATTGTGATACAAATTTCACATTTACTGATAAACAAGTGATTACAATTTCAGAAAAAAATTGATGATTTATTCAAGATAAATTAGCGCTTCACAAACTGAGCATACAATAATACGCTATTTCACCTTTTGCAGTCAATCGGCTTGGCATTAACTGACAAAGTTGTCGAATGTCCTCTTGAGAGACTATGCGCCAAATTAGGGCCAATTGGCACGATAGATCGTCGAAATCCCGAACTGGTTGGATATACATGCCCATAATGCACTAGACTTCTCATTTGGGGGGAGATCAGGCGACGGTACTGGGAAACAAAGGGTTTCCACAAGCACGAAGGGAAGCAGTAGAAACTCTTGCCATGTACGAATGAGCAGTATCTTGTCGAAGTGTAGGTCCGGTATGGCTTGTCCAAAAGTCAAACAAAACCGCCACTATAATATCGCCGACGCATCTCTGTGCTGTAAGGATGCCGTGGAGAGTAACCAAAGAGGTTCTGCTATGAAATGAAATACGGTAGCACCCCAGACGAACACTCTTGGTTTCGGGCCATATGGCGGCCAGAAGTCAGGATGGTATCCCACCACTGTCTGAGGGTCTCCAGACACGTCTTCGCTGGTCCTTGGGGCTCAGTTCGAAACGGGACTCGTCACTGAAGACAATTCTACGCCAGTCACTGGGACTGCAGGCCGGACGTACCGGGGACCACTGCAAATGGAGTACACACCCAAGTTCAGTGTTACTCAGAGCAAGGATTGCCTTGAGCTTCGTCCCCTACCTGTGAGCCGCCTATAAATGCTAAATGTGGTCACTAAAGCACCAGTTACACGTCGGATCGATGGTAATAATGAATCCGGGGGTCTGGGTGCCCCTCTGACAATTGCTCGGTCCTCACATTCTGTCGTCTCTCTAGGTCGACCGCTACCTTCTTGACTCTCTGTTTGGCCATGGTTCACCCATTCTGGTCAGCATCATCGAACGGTGGTATCGCTCCTATTCAAATGTCTAGCGATTCGCTAGTTACTCGAAAAGGCTTTTTTGAGCCAAAATATGAGACTGAAATAGAAGGGAGAGCCGATAGAGGTGCTCAAGGTACCCTCCGCCACACACCGTCAGGTGGCTTGCGGAGTATAGATGTAGATGTAAATGTAAATGTAGATATACGTCCTCCATCAAATGCTAGCATCTGCGTATAGTATTCACTCGCCTGTCAGCGAGGCATAATAGTCGTCCATTAGAGTACACAGAATGAAATTCGTAAAGACTTTATACCCTGGTAACGACACGTCCCCTCTTCCCTACCCTTGCCAGCTGCGTGGTGAAACTGCGCTTTTGCGTCATACATTCGTCCATCGGCCGCCAAAGTTTACAGTTTTGCATTTTTCGTTGATATCTGGAAGAATATAAATGTGTGACCAGTTTGCATAGCTTCTTCGTTGTGCGTCTTTTTTTAATTTTGTACTATACCAACCTGAAATGTTGAAAAGTTTGGGACCAGACTGGAATTGCAACTCCCATCACCCATTCTGCGGGGTTTGTCTTTCTCGGGACGATTCTGTTCCATCTTTTCGTTGCTTTTCCAACTCCGTTCTGGTAATGGTGAATATCCCGTTTCAGATCACGGTTCTCGAAAATATTTTCTGAATGTCGTTTCAAGTTCAAACATACGCACATCTAGCCAGTGAGATAGTGATAACTACTGGTGCTGGGTTTGAATAGCGGTTCTGAACGAACTATTTCGTCGTGTCACTCATAGTTTAAACGTGTGCAGAACTAGTTGCTGATGAATAAGTTACATATTTAACTCCACTTTCTGCCAGATAATAAGGGCGATATCTCACTACCGACCTGCACGTAGACTGACCATCCGAAATTTATGATCACCTACTTAACAGCTGGTTGTTTCACTTTCGGAACGCAATAAAGAAGCTATTCAGTGCGACATGCATCCGACGAATCCTTGCTAGGTTTCCAGAAATATGTGGCAACAAATGTATACGGACGGGTCCCGCAGTTCTCATCAATTACAGACTGGCGCTTCTTCGTGACTGCGAAAGTGGCGTCTCAGATGCATCCCATCGGACTAAGATCAGACGGATTTTGATGACAGAACATTAAAGTGGGCCGGCCGCGTTGGCCGAGCGGTTGTAGGCGCTACAGTCTGGAACTATGCGGCTGCAGCGGTCGCAGTTTCGAAATCTGCCTCGGGCGTGGATGTGTGTGATGTCCTCAGGTTAATTAGCTTTAAGTAGTTCTAGGTCTAGGGGACCGATGACCTCAGATGTTAAGACCCACAGTGCTTAGAGCCATTTGAACCATTTTTGACATCAAAATGAATTCACCAACGCGCTCCCCAAACCAACATTCCGCCCTGTTGCACGAACAGTTTTTATACTGGAAGATGGCAATGTCCCTGAGCGGGGATAAAATTTGCTGTTTTCAAGAGCGCGCCGCAGCGCATAGTGGGAAGCAGTCGCCCTCCGTTTCTGGCGGTGGCGCCGCTGTGGCAATCGCAGCTTTGGTGTCTCCCTCTGGTGGAAAAGGGGAAATGTTGCCTGTTCACGTGCTTTTAAGGGGGCTATAAGCTCGCCAGTGGCAGTTGGTCAGTCGGAGTGAGGTTGAGTCAGTCTCGCGTCACCAGTTGCTGGTCTGTCTCTCGTTCTCATTTGTGCGGCAGTTAGTGTCTGTCTGTCTGTCGTCGGTTTGCTAGTATATCTGTCGTTTGCATCAAACTTTAAAGCCAGAAAATAAGAGTCTTGCCACTCCACCAGTAACAGAATTCAGCTAGTGATCGCCCGGTCGGGGCTGAGTTCCTGCATCTGAGTCTGCGTGTTATGTTGCCAGTCAGCTCGAGTTGCTCGGGCAACGGTCATTGGCGGTTGGATCGATCGGTTGGTCGGTCGCGCACTGAGACACAAGATGACTTGTCCGCCTTGAGCGTCGGCGCATGTGATATCCCCACATGAGTCCAGTGGGCAGCGCCGTATGGAAAGTGGTAGTGGCTTCGCGGTCGACACGAGAGCAACACTAGTCAAACCAGGACATCGGGCTGGCCGGTGCGAGGTGCGACGCCGTGAGACGGGAGATCGGTACGCCTTCCTGCGTCCGTTAAAGCGGCTGGCAGCGGACGGTTCGGGAGAGCATTGGGGGTGCTGCGCCAGGTCTTCGCCAGAAATCGCAGTTTATTAGACGTTGATTGGAGATATGTAGTTTCATTTTCTTGTTAAATTCTACTTGCTTTCTTGGTGAGGTCACCAGCCGCTTTGTTTTGGGATCGTCCCACCATTATTCTCCGTTTGCCCACCCGCGGGAAGGTGGTTATTTATGAATTGGGTGGTCCATTTTTCCCTTGTGGAGTAGGGGCGGATTAGAGCAATCTGCGTTTCGGGTTGTTCGGTAATCCCCCTGTCAATCTGCCATACGTTAGTAGCTGTATCTGTCATGTTGGTCGGATTCGGTGTTAACGAATTTATTGCTTAAGGTGCAAAGGCCGAATTCCTGAAATATGTTTTCATCTTGCCTATCATCTTGAGAGGCGGTATATGTGTAATGTGGTGCATCTTTGTACATTTTATGTAAGACTGCATTTCATGGGTTTTTATTTAAATGGATATTTTAGTATATACAGTTGCCACCCTTCCACCGTAAGAGTTTTCTTTTAAAAACAAGTTGCATTTTCGGTGACAAGTAATTTTTTTAATGTGAGTGTTTTGTACCATTTCCATCCCTCTTACGGGGTGCATAGTTTATGTGTTTGTGTGAGTTTTTAGTTTAAAGTAATCTGGTGTGTTGCAGATCTGCACCAGTGTAGTCTTTCAGGGGTTGTTGTGAGTAATCGTGACTACGGCCATGTTAAAAGGGAGCGGCAAGATCCTCAGCCCGAAAGATCATACTATCACAAAAAAAAAAAAAAAAAAAAAAAAAATATATATATATATATATATATATATATATATATATATTTCTGCCTCTGAATAAGTTGTAACTTGACATTTAGAGTGTGCTTTCTGATTATAACTTTTAAATCTGTTTTTTTTAAAGAAAGGGTTTTTAGGAATAAAATTTCCATTTGTTGGAAGACATTTTGTTTTCATCAGTTACCCACTGGCAACCACTTCCACGCTGACATAGTGTAATTAAATGTGTTAATGTTCTTGATGAATCGCTAGTAAATAAAGTAAATTCCTTAAGAAAAGATTTTGAAAGTAAATCCACGGTTCAGTCCCGTAATAATCTTCGCGTACTCCACAGCTATCACGATGCCTTAATATTTCTTTTTTCCAGTTTAATAACTTTCGGGACGCGCGATACAGTCATCTGAACTGCAGAATGTCAGTTACGACGATACGAACATGAGGACCACACAACACCCAGTCCTCAAGCGGAGAAAATATACAACGAGGCTGGGAATCGAATCCGGGCCCCTTCAGTTAGCAATCTGTCACGCTGACTGTGCAGCTACCGAGCGGACATATGCCTTCGGTTGCTGCCACAAGTAACGTGGAAGCCGAAGTGAATGTATGTCCCTCATAGTACAATATTACTCTCACCAGCCTGTGTCTATAGCACGGTGCATATTTCAAACAGCCGTCTGCGAGGATGGAGGCATATCCGGAAGCGACCATCGATCTAGTATAACAAGAAATCTGACTGGATAAAATCTTCTCGATTTTCAAACCGCGTCAATTGCAATAAAATTCTCGAAAACCGAGAAGATTTTATCCAGTCATGCCTCCGCGAAAGACTCGGATGACACAAGACATCTGATTCATCAGACCAGATGGCAAGTTTCCATTGATCTACGGTCCAATATCGATTACCTCGTGTGTACTGCAGCAGTTATTGACAGTGTCGTTGATTCAGCTTAGGAACACGTGGGATCATCTGATACGCAACCTCATGTTAACTATGTACTCTGAATCTTGTGCTGCCAAACACTTGTGGTTGCAACAGCATTGTACTCTTTTGTTAAATACACCACAGATCTCGGTGTCCTGCTCCTTAGAATGTACAAGCCTCCGATCCCCACTTCCTTGTCGCCTAATCTTCGTTACACCGTAGTGGAGTCACTTACCAAAGATGTCCACGACACTGCCACAGGAACGATCGGTCGACCAGCTTTGCCGTTTGCGCAATACTCGCTCCCAGGCGCCGCACCATAACACCTACTCCCCTTTTTTTTAAGCCGCTTATTTCGGTGGATTCCACAATTTGTGGCCCGTGTTGTCGCTATAATGAGTCCCCATTCGCCTCTGCTCAGCTTATACAGGGTGGTCCATTGATCGTGACCGGACCAAATATCTCACGAAATTAGCGCCAAACGAAAAAACTACGAAGAACGAAACTTGTCTGGCTTGAAGGGGGAACCAGATGGCGCTATGGTTGGCCCGCTAGATGGAGCTGCCATAGGTCAAACGGATATCAACTGCGTTTTTTTAAATAGGAACCCCCATTTTTATTACATATTCGTCTATTACGTAAAGAAAAATGAATGTTTTAGTTGGACCACTTTATTCGCTTTGTGACAGATGGCGCTGTAATAGTCACAAACATATGACTTACAATTTTAGACGAACAGTTGGTAACAGGTAGGTTTTTTAAATTAAATTACAGAACGTAGGTACGTTTGAACATTTTATTTCGGTTGTTCCAATGCGATACATGTACCTTGGGGAAATTATCATTTCTGAGAACGCATTCTGTTACAGCGTGATTACCTGTAAATACAACATAAATGCAATAAATTCTCAAAATGATGTCCGTCAACCTCAGTGCATTTGGCAATACGTGTTACGACATTCCTCTCAACAGCGAGTAGTTCGCCTTCCGTAATGTTCGCACATGCATTGACAATGCGCTGACACATGCTGTCAGGCGTTGTCGGTGGATCACGATAGCAAATATCCTTCAAATTTCGCCACAGAAAGAAGTCTGGGGACGTCAGATCCGGTCAACGTGCGGGCCATAGTATGGTGCTTCGACGGCCAATCCACCTGTCATTACATATGCTATTCAACACCGCTTCAACCGCACGCGAGCTATGTGCCGGACATCCATCATGCTGGAAGTACATCGCCACTCTGTCATGCAGTGAAACATCTTGTAGTAACATCGGTAGAACATTATACAGGAAATCAGCATACATTGCACCATTTAGATTGCCATCGATAAAATGGGGGCCAGTTATCCTTTCTCCCATAATGACACACCATACATTAAACCGCCAAATTCGCTGATGTTCCAATTGTCACAGCAATCGTGAATTTTTCGTTGCCTAGTAGTGCATATTATATGGTTTACGTTACCGCTGTTGCTGAATGACACTTTGTGGCTCGTCGCCATGCAATTGCTGGTGCATAGAAATATGGTACGGGTGCAATAGATGTTGATGCAGCATTCTCAACTCCGACGTTTTTGAGATTCCCGATTCTTGCGCAATTTATCTGCTATTGATGTGGAGATTAGCCGCGACAGCAGCTAAAACACCTACTTGGGCATCATCATCTGTTGCAGGTCCTGTCTGACGTTTCACATGTGGCTGAACACTTCCTGTTTCTTTCAATAACGTAACTATCCGGCGAACGGTCGGGGCACTTGGATGATGTCGTCCAGGATACCGAGCAGCATACATAGCACACGCCCGTTGGGCATTTTGATCACAATAGCCATATACACGATATCGACATTTTCCACAATCAATAAACGGCCCATTTTAACACGGGTACTGTATCACGAAGCAAATACCGTCCGCACTGGCGGAAAGTTACGCGATACCACGTACTTATACGTTTGTGACTTTTCAGCGCCATCTGTCACAGAGCGAAAAAAGTGGTCCAACTAAAACATTCATATATCTTTACGTACTACACGAATATGTAATAAAAATGGGGGTTCCTGTTTAAAAAAAAAAAAAACGCAGTTGATATCCGTTTGACCTCTGGCAGCGCCATCTAGCAGGGCAACCATAGCGCCATCTGGTTTCCCCCTTCAAGTTAGACGAGTTTCGTTCTTTGTAGTTTTTTCCGTTTGATGCTAATTTCGTGAGATATTTGGCCCGGTCACTATCAATGGACCACCCTGTATATTTTTCTTACCTCGAAATTTCTCAGTGGACAGCAGTCACTGTGTTTTGGTTCATCATTATATTAATGTAGATCCACTCACCATTATGACGACGGTGGAATTAGCTTTTATGTCCCTACCTCCCGTCATCAACAAGAGAGCGAGCAACATGCGACGAACGACGCATCTAACTAGTTAATCCATTAACTGGTCCACGCAAAGCCGCTCGCCGAATAGTAATAGACGCTGATAAAGCTTTTAAATAACAAGGACGAATTAACAGAGAACTTCAGGACGCTAGATATTCTTCCACATCTCTAACCTCAAAAGTTAGTTTTTATAAGGGATTGTGAACGAATTACGTGATGCAGAAACAAATGTTGCCTATTGCAATAACTTTAGTTGATGCTAAGGGATGTGTTAACATATATGAAATCTCAAATTTTGTAAGAAATTTGAGTTCATAAGCGTCAAAGACGGTCTCACTTCTAATAACGCATTTTCTGATACGCGGTACATGGTATTAATTCACATCTCGATGTAATTCGTGTTCCCACTTGGTCTCTTCTAGTAACTCTTTTCTGTAGTCACGCGACTGCACCGCCAAGTGCTTAAACGAAACGCAATAATATTTATATCATATAGATTGTATGAAAATCATGCTGCCCACATTTCAGGTCGTTGGATATATTATAACTATTGACGACAAGTCTGTAAGAAATTTAGCGTCGATGAGATGCTAGAAGTCGACAACTTAAAAATATCAAATGTCATACACCTGTTTTGCACAGAAGACATCCATAAGTTTACTTGTATAGGTATGTCACTGTGCTGCTACGATGGAAAAATGTAACCCTACAGAGAATTTTAAAATTTCCAATCAGTAGCTTGTGGTAGGTATTTTCTTCGATGGGTGCTGACGCCGAAAAGTATTGGTTGTGGTGCGACGTGGCACTAATTGGGTAACCTCTGTGTCAACGAGTTGTGCAACCTGATATGACTGACAAGTATTAGAGTAGTCATCATTCCATTCAATATTTAAAAAGAAATTTAACTCTAGTAATGAAGGGCTTATGACATTGTTTATTCACTT
The DNA here is from genome assembly GCF_023864275.1 of Schistocerca cancellata. NCBI lineage: Eukaryota > Metazoa > Arthropoda > Insecta > Orthoptera > Acrididae > Schistocerca > Schistocerca cancellata. The sequence continues at coordinate 465,561,366 of NC_064631.1, read as the reverse complement.
TTTCTCGTGTTCGTCATAGAAAGAGTACAAATAACAGTGCTTTACAAAACAGTATAAAATGAATAAAACTTCTATTATGATTGAAAAACTTTTCTTTTTCTCATGGTAAATAAACCTTGCAAATAAACAGCCTGCGTAAGTTAGGTGCTAACAGGAACTGTTATTAAAAACCGAGCAATCAACATTTCTGGAAATCTTGAGCAGATACACAGAGAATCGGATAAAGGATATTATCACTGAAGGCGTTCTGACTTCGGGCAGTTGAGATGAAACAGAATGCTAACTTGATGGATATCGCTGTTTTCTTAAACCCAAAAGCAGCAGTTCGCTGTAACTGCAGCAGTGAAATTCCTCACTATAATACGTAGACTGTAATCATAGCTGCGATGCTGGTTCATTTGAGGTTGCGCAGTGGTAAGTATCGCATTAGATTCAGAGTACCACACAGCCATCCAGATTTAAGATTCCCGTGGTTACTCGGAATCGATTAAAACAAATGTCACGACAGTTAATTTCTAGAGGACTTGGCAGGTATCCTCCCCCATTTATTCTCAGTCGAAACATTGAGCCATTGGCATCGATGGGTCACTTCTCCCAGTGATGGCAGCAATATCACTTATTTAAACATATTTCGTTACTGTTTGGTTTTTGCAATCTTAACATGCTGTTGTACACCACCGAAGTAAAACTCTGGTATTATTTCTGGAATAAATGGTGCATGATGAATGATCTATTTAGTGTGCAAACTTCATTTGATTTTGTGCGCCAAAATACAATGAAGAACATCTGTCGTTCCAGAAGCTGTTTCAAAAATCAACTGTGCTGTGTGGAAGTAAATGCTTGGAAAAGCAAATTGCAAATTGTGCATGAAATGTCAGCTGCACTTTGCAATTTGATACGGCGTCATTTTGAGCTGATGCGTGGGTGAATGCGACACGTAAAATAAATTATAGCTAGAATGAGATTTTCACTCTGCAGCTGAGTGTGCGCTGATATGAAACTTCCTGGCAGATTAAAGCTGTGTGCCGGACCAAGACGCGAACTCGGGACCTTTGCTCTCAGATGGTAGAGCACTTGCCCGCGAAAGGCAAAGGTCTGGAGTTCGAGTGTCGGCCCGGCACACAGTTTTAATCTGCCAGGAAGTTACAAATTATAGCTATTTTGACACTGGCTCGATTTATGTGCTAAACGCTAAACATAGGTATATCTCAGGGTAAAAGAAACGAGGACAACGTCTCCACAGCTTTCCTGAACGGTGCTTCTTTGATGGATGGCAAAACAGCTGTGCCTGGCCATCGGCATTTGCCCAAGTGTAGTTTGGTGGGTGACACGTCAGTTCGGGCAGTGTTTCCCCACACTTTTATCGTTTAATGAAGGGGTTGCTGTGCCCTTGGTATAAAACATTTGTCTTGAGTGGTTGCGGAAATTAATAACTAGAAACAATATGTGGTGAGCTCTTCACTTCCCGGCCAGACTCCTGTGATGAAAATTGTTTCAACACTGTGACTTGGGTTGGTACGTTCAGAGCCAGCTTCACACACCAGTCGTCTGTGGAACTTCAGCTGCTGCGGGGATAAGATTGTAATTTGAAGAAAGGCAACAATATATTACCTTGTTAGTAAAATAAAACTCAATATTTCAAATTAACTCACAATTCGCTTCATTTGAAGGTTTTCTTTCCAAATCGTGTTTTCGAGTAATCATTCTGTTTCAAGTAAACATATGACAGCATCACATATTGATTTCTAATTGTGTACCTTCCCATGTTACATACATATAGTGCTGCTACCCTTTGTTTAAAAGAACTGAGTATACAAGTATACATATAACTAGTTTTCCTGTTTTTAATCTGTCGCGCAAGTACAATATATGCAATTACTGGCGTCATTTCATGATGCTAATAGAATGCAATCGCTGTGGTAACGTATCGGTAATACAACTGCGCCTCGAGAGCGGAAACTGCAAACACCCTATCTGCAATAGAATTACCCGATATACAACTTGCTGAAAGTCTTTACCAATTCTTTGAAACTAGTTTGCTTTTAAAGTATCCGGAGAATTAAGTTGTTATTACGTCAGACTCGCGAGCACGTGAACAGCTTAGGCGAGCGGCTTTTGCGTCACTAAACAGCGTGTTTACCCAGAATTTGCTTAAAGCAGAAACAAGGCGCGCGCGCGCGCTCGCGCAACTTCTAAGTTGGGTGAGGGAGTTGGTGCATTCATGAATATAAATGTCGCAACTTCTCCTGTAGCGTGTATATACCGATTCCCTGGCGCGGCCCACGGTTTTAAAGAAGCTGGACAGGCATAAAATGGGATAATAAATTACTGCAGCTGATGGGCAGTAAGGCCGAGGCAATAAGCTGCATTGTTTCGGTTCTCATAAGGAGTGAGGGAATAGGCAAGGGGGAGGGGGGGAGAGGACGTGGTCGGGATAAAGTGGGGGAGGAAATGAGGGGGGCGCCTGCGTGGGATCGAGATGCGGTCGCATTACTGATGCCAACACCTGCTCCCTGGTTCATTCACCTCTGTTCACGAGATACGCCAGAACCTGCAAGAATTGCTCCGCCCTAGCCTACGCGACAATGTGATGGCATATTTTCAGTAAAACCTTTGATTCCAAGCCTTAGGAAAAACGTTTTCCACATTTCGTTTCTTAACACACAAAATATATAAAAACAAAATTGTCTATAAAAGCCGGCCGCGGTGGCCAAGCGGTTCTAGGCGCTTCAGTCCGGAACCGCGCGACTGCTACGGTCGCAGGTTCGAATCCTGCCTCGGGCATGGAAGTGTGTGATGTCCTTAGGTTAGTTAGGTTTAAGTAGTTCTAAGTTCTAGGGGAGTGATGACCTCAGATGTTAAGTCCCATAGTGCTGAGAGCCATTTTTATCTATAAAACATCACAATAATAATCGTGATGAATAGTAAACAGGACAGTAACTACTTGCTTATCGTCAACATCTGGAGTGACACGATCTACATCTACATCTCCATCCATACTCCGCAAGCCACCTGACGGTGTGTGGCGGAGGGTACTTTGAGTACCTGTATCGATTCTCCCTTCCATTCCAGTCTCGTATTGCTCGTGGAAAGGCAGATTGTCGGTATGCTTTTGTGTGGGCTCTAATCTCTCTGATTTTATTCTACTGGTCTCTTTGCGAGATACACGTTGGAGAGAGCAATATAATGCTTGACTCCTCGGTGAAGGTATGTTCTCGAAACTTCAACAAAAGCCCATACCGAGCTACAGAGCGTCTCTCTCGCAGAGTCTTCCATTGGAGTTTATCTATCATCTCCGTAATGCTTTCGCGATTACTAAATGATCTTGCAACGAAGCGCGCTGCTCTCCGTTGGATCTTCTCTCTCTCTTCTATCAACCCTGTCTGGTACGGATCCCACAACGGTGAAGTTCCAGAGTTCTACCATCCATTATGTGAAATTACATGGGATGACCGAAGCAAGGAAGATATCATCCGTAGAGATCTATTATGAGCAAATATTGATAGCAAATAAAAATGTATTCCCTATTGTACAGCTCTGGAACGCTGAATTTTATGGAAGTGAAACGTGGGCACGAAAATCTGCAAAATTTTGGAACCAGCAGGATGTTGTCGAGTGACCAGTAGAAATCTGATGAAGCAGCTAATGGAAGCATTTGAATTGGGATGCTATCGTTAATGATAAAAATTAAGTGATCAGTGCGAAATGCCTAAGTACCTAAACAAGAACTGCAGAAAAGAGAAATACTGAAATTAATAGGTAAGAAATAAGTCGATGAATGGTTCTCACCAAGTGAAAGGATGGGTAAGGGGGATATCTGATATGATAGGATGAATAGTAAACTTGGTACTGGAAGGATGATTAGAAGGGGAAAATACCAAGACTAGAATGTCTCACACAAATTATACAGGATGTTGAGTAAAGATATGTAAAGTTTAATACGAGACAGTAAAATTTGGAAGTCGCCGTCAAACTAGACGAAAGGGCAACGATCTGGATAAATAAAAAGGAAGATGAGAGGAAAAGCAATAAGTAGAAGCGAGATTCTCGAAGTGAATGAAGGTTTGAAATTAGGAATATAACTTTTGTAACGAGATATTAATAACTGAAAGAAAGAAATACAAGACATTCAGAAATTCCCGCTGCAAACTTCTAGAACTCGTAGAGGGGAGCGAGTCATCACATTTTGAATATGAACTCGTGTTCTGAAACGTACCGTTTTCGTTGTGCGACGGTGTCAATTTAGATATGTAATGCGTCCATGTCTGCAACACTAGAAATTGAAGAGGCACCAGGAGGGATGCAGAATGTGTACCAGAACATGCTTTGTAGGTACATTGTCAGTAACAACATTGGTGATCGCCACATCGAGCCACTGTTGTAACGTATCAGTACTATTCTGAACGTACAGTACTCTGGGTTCTTTTTATTTTGGAATAATTTTAACACGTAATGTTTACGTATCAATACAAACAAATGTGCTTAAGTGATAAATGGATGTTTCATTATGTTTTCTTTCGAATTGTTACCTAATAATTGTATTGCGTCACACCTAATTCAATTGCTCAAGCGAAAGTGGATGACTTAAACATCTGAACTGAAATTTTAGTAAAATGGAAACGGTACGTTTCTGGTCGTGGGTTCCCGTTCAAAATATTGTGCACTCACTTCCCTCTGTTAGTCCCAGAAGTTCGTAATGGGAATTCCCGAACCCCCCATATATAGGTAGATGTAAACAAAATGTGAACACAGAGAGAAATGATATACTTCCCAGGGAAGTCCTGAGTTATATTTCTAAAGAAACGAGAGGCATAGCTCGACCAAGGGAATGGTTTATACGAAAGCAGAACCGCAGATGATTAACCGCTGTAAGTAAGGTGACGATGATGGTTTCTTTGTGTTCGAAAGAGGCATCCAGACATTATGCGGCAGTCTGACTTTAACTACAAGACTTCTGAAGATGTCAGAATCATTTCACTTAGTGCTATGAGTGCTGAATGGATTGTAACATTCAACTTTTCTTCGAAGTGTCAAAATTTTGACACATATGCTTATTTTATTGTTTCAGGAGAAAGGTATACTCATTTGGATACACGTTTAAATCATATTTCGATATGGTTTTGTACTCCTTCTAAGATCATAATTTGTAATGTGGAAAAACGCCTCATTTTCGAAGTTATTTCTTACGTTAGATGCGTCGACATAAAAAGTTTCTTAGCCCCACTTTTTATTTCTTCTGTTCAACAGCCAAGATCGCATAAAATATTTCTTTAATTAAGATAACCAGTTTCAACAGATTTTGCTGCCTTCTTCAGGTGTTAACATCTTTTAGTTTTACACAAACACGGTACCGTATCTGTGAGCATTATGTGCATGCACATGGCTTTTTGCACAAGGTGCTTTATGTTTTTAAATATTTTAGCGATGACAAACCTTCTATAATGTACTGATTTTTATCCACTTGACATCTTGTGCCTGAGGTTCAGCAAAAAATGAACCCGTTTTACGACCAAATGATTTTACATCTACATAGTACTCCGCAAGCCACCTAATGGTGTGTGGTAAAGGGTACTTTTTGAATCACTAACTGAGCACTCCATCACTGTTCCACTCGCAAACAGAGCGTGAGTAGAATGATGTTGGTAAGCCTCTGTACTGGCTCTGATTTCTTGAATTGTGTCCTGATGGTCATTAGATGAGACGCATGTGGGGGGAAATAAGATGTTGTCCAACTCTTCCCGGAAAGCGCCCTCTCGAAATTTCAATAGTAAATGTCTCTGTAAGGCACAACACCTCTCTTGTAACGGGAACGCTCTCTTCTCCTGTCTGTACCGGACGGTGCATAGATACTTCGTCGTACATCACGCACTGTTATCGCTTATCCCTGCGCCGACGGCAGGTACAGTACATCCTATGCTGTGATGCCTCCTTTGGGAAATACTGCTTTGCCACTGCCAGTTACGGAGGCGTGTGATACGTAGGATTCGCACCCATACATGACAGAAAACTGATCGATTTATAGTTCTAGTAGTAGAACGATGTCGATGTCCGCTGCTTATAGCACACCTTTGAGTAAAGACGTCTTAATCTGTGACCGTATGGTACTGGTATTGATAGAGGCAAGTCGATATACCTGTGTTCTTTCCGTCGTGTGTGTACGGGTCATGGGAGCTTACACCACCTGTTTTTATACTGACACGTTACGTGGCTCCGTCCTGACTACGCTGGTTGATTACATTTCTAACTTTAGAGGGGCGCCGATCCCGCCGTGTTGCCTGTTGAGACCATCAGTGGTCCCCTTCACAGTCATCAGCCCAGTCTCCTTGGGACAAGTTTACCGTCGACCGGATATTTCCAGCCCCTTCTCTATGTGCCCCCTCTTCTGTTACCTCCGACTGGCAGCTGACTGCTCGTAGCTTTGCGTTGTCGAGATTTTCAGGTCGTTCTTGACGTATGCAGTTGCCGAGACGGTCGTGTTCTGGTTGTGAGGTCTCGATAACCTCTGTAAGGTGGCCGCCTTCCTCGGTCGTTTCCTGATCTCTCCCCTGTGTACGTATTAAGCAGTCGTCGGATAGAATGAGGTGTCGTTTCTTGTCCGGTTTTGGGGATCTTCGCTTAAGAGGGTGCGTTTCGCTATGCGAATATGGGCGTGTGTTTTTTGTCGCCACTGCAGTCTGAAACGAAGGCAGCCGTTGGCACTATCTAATGGTCGATAATCATTTTCTCTTCCGATATCTGTATTGTAGGTATCGGTCGGAGCTGCTCGGTGGGGTGACGTCGCCGCCGACCCCATGCTTGTTTCGTCATTCGCCGTTGTCAACTTTCCGGCAGGACTGTCTAGCTCTTCGGTGAGGTCACTGTTCGGTGGAGCGTCCTTCCGGAGCACATCTGCACATGTGAGAGGGAGGACTGTTGCCAAGGTGTTGCTACAGCTTTACCTGTCGGCAATTGTGCAATTCTCCGCTGGAGTCATGGTAAGCGGACATGGCCTTCCATCGTAAACGACTACCGCCCTGAAGCCTCCAACTGTGAGACAAGACGGCACATATTTTTAATAGCTTGTCACACATCATTAAGCACCGGGTACATGGTAAAGGTTATCCATTTTTCTGCTGTGTGACTGAGTATCCTATCATAGGGTTGTATAGCGGCAAACACGATGTCATCTGGATCCTCAAACGGTAGATCGAATACTTTGACAGTTCTTAATCGAAGCCCAGCGTAATCAATAGCTACCGATCCAACGTGTTCGTCAGAATGTTTAAATTTAAGTCCATCTTTATGGTCGCGTACGATCCTGTCACAGATTGTGTCATTTATCTATCTAACACAAACCACATTGTTTCTGAGAGGTAAGTGGATTCCAATATCTGGTCGTACAATTTTTATTTCTTCACGCATAAATCGTTCCATTCCAGATGCCTTCGGTCGTACAAATTCATTATTAAGACTGATCTAGGCAGTGGACTGTCGGTACGAATAAGCCATTATAGATCCAAAGTGGAAGCACTAGTGAAGGTTAACACGAAGTAAACAACGGTGTGCACTCCAGGTTCGGAGGCAGACACATAAACGGACGTCCGAGCCGCACGACTGCGGAAAACAGACTTACCATTACGCTGTCCGCGTACGCCTTCCGAGCCGACCCAAAATTCCACATGTCACACTGTCTACATCACTATGGCATGGTCTCGTCAACTGGTAAGGCGAATACTCACTATAAGCGAGAAATCAGGGTTCGAGTCCCGCTTCGACACAAATTTTCGTATTTCACCAACTTGTAATACAGCTGAATCTAAGTTTTTCGCATTAAACGAATTTATTTCGATCTAATTTCGAACATTTGCTCCTCACGATCGATGTAAACATGGTCATGTGCACAACATGCGTACGGCTGAAGGCAAAGGGAAACTACAGCCGTAATTTTTCCCGAGGACATGCAGCTCTACTGTATGATTAAATGATGATGGCATCCTCTTGGGTAAAATATTCCGGAGGTAAAATAGTCCGGCCGGCCTGTGTGGCCGAGCGGTTCTAGGCGCTTTGGTTTGGAACCACGCAACCGCTACGGTCGCAGGTTCGAATCCTGCCTCGGGCATGGATGTGTGTGATGTCCTTAGGTTAGTTCGGTTTAAGTAGTTCTAAGTTCTAGGGGATTGATGACCTCAGATGTTAAGTCCCATAGAGCTCAGAGCCATTCGAACCATTTGTAAAATAGTCCCCCATTCGGATCTCCGGGCGGGGACTACTCAAAGAGAAAGTCGTTATCAGTAGAATGAAAACGCGTTCTACGGATCTGAGCGTGGAATGTCAGATCCCTTATTGGGGCAGAAAGTTATAAAGGGAACTGGATAAAGTTAGATATAGTGGAAATAAGTGAATTTCGGTGGTAGGAGGAACAAGACTTCTGGTCAGGTGAAGACAGGGCTATATAAAAAATCAAATAACGGTAACGGAGGAGTGGTTTAATAATGAATAAGAAGTAGGAACGTGGATAAGCTACTACAAACAGCATAGTGAATGCATTATTGTAGACAAGATAGACACGAAGCCCACGGCTACCACAGTAGTACAAGTTTGTATGCCAACTAGCTCCGCAGATGTTAAACAGATTGAAGAAATGTATAATGTGACAGAAGAAATTATTCAGATAGTTAGGGGAGACGAAAATTTAGTACTCATGGAGGATTGGAATGCGATTGTAGGAAAAGGAAAAGTAGTAGGTGAATATGGACTGGGGTAAGGAATGAAAGGGGAAACCGCCCGGTAGAATTTCGAAAAGAGCATAACTTAATCATAGCCAACCCTTGGTTTAAGAAACAGGAAAGAACGTTGTATATGTAGAAGAGGCCTGGAGACACTGGAAGGTTTCAGGTGGATTATATAATGGTAAGGCAGAGATTTAGGAACCAGTTTTAAATTGTAAGAAATTTTCAGGGGCAGACATGGACTATGACCACAATTTATTGGTTACGAACTGTAGATTAAAACTGAAGAAACTGCAAAAATTTAGGAATTTAAAGAGATTGGACCTGCATAAACTGAAAGAACCAGGGGTTGCAGAGAGTTTCAGAGAAAATATTAGGGAACGCTTGACAAGAACGGGTGAAATAAATACAGTAGATGAAGAATGGGTAGCTTTGAGAGATGAAACAGTGAAGGGAGAAGAGGATCAGGTAGGTAAAAAGAAGAGAGCTAGTAGAAATCCTTGGGTAACAGAAGAGAATTTAACTAATGACAGGAGAAAATATAAAAATGCAGTAAATGAAGCAAGCGAAAAGCAACACAAACGTCTCAAAAATGAGATTGACAGGAAGGGCAAAGTGGCTAAGCAGGGATGGCTAGAGGACTGACGTAAGGATTTACGAGCATGTATCACTAGGATAAGATAGATACTGCCTATAGGAAAATTAAAGAGACATTCGGAGAAAAGAGAACCATCTGTATGAATATCAAGATCAAGAGTTGTGATAGAAACCAGCCGTACACAATGAAGGGAAAGCAGAACGGTGGAAGGAGTATATAGAGAGTCGATGCAAGGGAGATGTGAGTGAGGGCAATGTTATGGAAATGTAAGAAGACGCAGAGGAAGATGAGAAGGGAGATACGACACTGTTTGAAGAATTTGAAAAAGCCCTGAAAGACTTCAGTCGAAATAGGTCCGGTGTCGGAAGAGGCTGTGTGATTAATGCATTGCATCTGATGGTGTTGTAGGAAGAAACGGTGTGAGTAGTGGATAAGTGAGTGTTGCGACTGGTGTGAGTGATGCGAGGAGTTGGGGAGGGTAAGCGGATGCGAAAGGTGAAGTGGAGTCCTTATCGTTCCAGAATTTCAAGGTACTTGTAGAACTTAGGTGAGACGGAGATCCAGGAAACGCTGGTGCAAGTGAGAACGATGTGGATGAGGGATTTATATGTGAGGATAATGGTAGGAGGATGTAGACCGGAAGTGCAACCTTTAATAATTTTAGCAGTTATAGTCGGGTTCGGGTTTATATTGGATAGTGAGGGATTGTGAATTCCAAGTCAGTTTTCAGTCGAGGGTTAGTCTCCATATTTTACTGTATTAATGAAAGGGTTGAGATGTACTTCATTCTGTGCATTATACCAGTCGACCAGGAAGCTCAAGTGGCTCTGGAGGGACGCAAGGGTGAGTTGTAACGTGTGATGAGTGGCTAGGTAGGTGACGTCGTCAGCATACTACAGGATTCAGATGGGCCTGGTGGTTTGGGAATAGCTGCACTGTGCTGGATGTATGGGAGTGGGGACAGGGACGTGACTTGAGCCACACCAGCAGTAGGGTGAACTACAGGGTAGGAGGTGTGGCTGACTGTGGCGTATGTAGGACGGTGGTGAAGGAAGAACATCATAAGGAGGACATAGTTAACTGGGGGTGCATAGATTTGTAGTCTAGAGAACAATTCAGAAATCTATACCCGATCGAAGCCTGTTTGGATATCAAGGCAGACAAATATGTGGGATTTCCGTTTACTTAGTTGATGGGAGATAAGGTGGGCGTAGCACAGAAGTTTACCGTCGATAAATAGTTGAGAAGAAAACCATACTGGATGTTCTGGATGATTAGGTTGGTCTGAAATTATTATTACCAAACGAGGGTATGAGTGATTTCCCTGTAATTTGCAGAAAACTGACTTGACGCTGGTAGGTAGATAGAATGAGGTCTGTTAGGGTGGTTTATCTGGTATCAGGAAGAGGAGGACTTTGGATGTTTTCCGCATCTCTGAATGCAGAGGATGATATTGTAATGGATGACAAGGGTTTCAGGAGCAATTCTGTGAAATTACTTTAGGTGGCGGCAGCTGTCTCTGTTACGACTGAGAGCGGTTTTTTCGCTTTTTAGTGAATATTTGTATAACTACTTCAGTTGTTATTGACCCGCTTATACATATTTGTTGTGTGCTGTGTAAGTACTTGAAGTCTGGTGCAAGAGGCGGGACAACTATGTTTTTACGTTCATACACATAACAGTAGACTAATCAAACTTGTGATCATGTGTGGTGATGAATGTGTCTTCCAGGTAGGTTGCAAAGTGGTTGGCTTCGGAGAAGTTGTCACGAAGTGGTGTGTTGATATTTAAGATGAGATACGTGAGAGTGGAGTCTTTTTCGAGAGAGCCTATGGGCAGTTTTCCAGTAGCTACTTTGTGCTGTTTATACATATTTTGCTTAATTTAGTCAATCTCATGTTTCAGTCCCGACGTCGTGTAGCTTGTAGGTAACAGCGAAAATGCCACTGGAGAAGTCATTGGAGCGCGAGCGCGTCCCGGTCGAGAATACGAGGGAATTATCTGTAGAAACAATGGGATTCTGATGGGATTCTTCCATCACAGCAAGAGAACGTGGAGAGAAAGTAGGACGGTCATAGTAAATAGTTCGGAGTAGGATGTGCTTGGGAATTTCATCTTAGATGGTATGGGGTTGGAAATCGACTGAAGCATGCCGAATGTTGTCGGTATTTTAAAGGTTCGAGTCATGGCTTTCGATCAGGGCATGGATTTTGGAATGGTATGCAGTCCAGTCTGGGCAGGAATAATCCTGGTTTTGTTGGGTTGAATTATTGGGAGTACGTCAGTAGGGTTTCGTACACGGTATGAGATCTGGAGAAGGGCAAGTAGGTGATCACTCACGTTTGTACTGTAACGTCCACAGTCATGCACCTCAAGAGGTTAGGAGAGGTAATAATGGCATCGGGGCATAGGCGTGGGTTTTGTGGTCGTTGAGAATACTTATAAACTGTCATCACCTCCTTTTTTTGCAGGTGTGTAGCAAGGCTGGAAGCCATTGTCCAGCATAGGCCACTGTACCGTATACGGCGCATGCACCACCCACCAAAGGGGCTGCTCCCAAGAATGGCCTTGTCGCACTGCCCATAAAAGAACACTGGACTCGACGATATACAGCACTCAAAGACTATCCTCAAACGCTCAGGCCGACCGTACCAAAGAACGATGTATTTTGATGTGAGATAGTACAATGTCACACGTCTTGCTAAGAGAGTAACGCTTTTCTCTGTTGATCAGATTGTCTTATAACCCAATTTCAATTGCCTTCTTATAAAAGCATTTCCAAACCAGACGTACTACATCTGTCATGGTCGCGTAAGTTTTCATATTGCCTCCTTCGTTCACACTGTACTCCACCAACGCCGATTTTTCAGGCTGTTATAGCCTCTTGTGTGATCGATGTTACACGCATCTGTCCTAAAATGTGCTAATCGATCGACTGATGTACATCATCTCTATAGTGGTACGTAATTTTGTACATGCCCAAATCATCCTTCGCAGAGCCGGGTGATGCCCCGGTATTGGCATGTGGACGGAACACACTCTAAAGTCATTTTCCATAAATGCCCCCATTCTTAAAAGATATGTCTCCAGCATAAGGAATAATGGCCACAGATATATTCCCCTCTTCATTCCCCTCCTTTGATGGTCCAAAATTAGTAGCTCGACTCATCTACTTATCGAAGTCTTCATTTTCCTCAAATACAGCCGCCAAGTGTAGAAGTTCCTGGGTTAACTGTCCGAGTCCCAATAACAAATGCTCTGTGTACCAGTCAGTCGGCAATAGATATTGCGGTAATGAATACTGAACTGGGCGGTTTAGTTAAAGACGATGGACGTCTCCAAAAACGTCTATCACTGAAGTTGGACAGACAAACATAATTACAACGAAAATAGCTTCCAGAAGGTTAAGTAACAGAAGAAATAATTCAGCTGATCGACGAAAGAAGAAAGTACAACAAAGTGCAGCGAAAGACACAAATATTGCAATGTAAATCACTTAGGAATGTAATGAGGCTTAGACGGAAGAGCTGCAGGAAAAAATGCGGAAACATCGGAAACGAAATAATCATAGTTTCATAGGATTTTTTGACCTAGGAAACGCGTTCGAAATTCTCAGAAAAATTGGTTTAATCTATAGGGAAGGACGGGTACTACACAATATATACGAGTACCAACAGAAGACGATGAGAATGAATGAGCTAGATGGAAGTGCTCGGATTAAAATGGGTGTTAGCCATGGATGCAGTGTCAGATTGGTCTAATGAGTATAAGATATGAACTGAAAGTAAACTGAAGAAAGAAGAAAGTAATAAGGAGAAGAGGTTATGAGATTAGCGATAAGCTTAAAATCATAATTAGTGAGAACAAAGTAGACAAATTTCAGGAATTCTTTTACCTTAGAAGGAAAATAAACGTGATAGACGAAGCAAGGAGTACATAAAAAGAAGACTAGCGCAGGCAAAGAGGGCACTTCTGGCCAAAAATAGTCTACTAGTATCAAACATCAACCTCAATTTGAGGAAGAAATTTCTGAGAATGTACGTTCGGAGAGCAATAGCGTTTAGTAGCGAATCATGTACTGTGAGAAACGGGACAGGAAGAGAATCGAAGCGTTTTAAATGTAGCAGTATAAAAGAATATTGAAAATTAGGTGGAGCGGTATGATAAGCAATGAACAAGTTCACCGTAGAACTGGCGAAGAAAAGGACATATAGACACATAAAGCTGACTAAATACTTACAAGAGGTGGTGCCCCGCAGGTACTGGACATTTGAAAAAGGTCATGATTACCGTCTCGCTGATAAAATTCTTTATTTAACTATCAGTTTCGGTCGTCAGACCATCATCAGTTTCTTAAAAGCATTTACAGTATCATATTAGGCGAATATCAAATCACTGACGTCGAAAATATAAAACCATGGACTTGTCACTGCTGCCACACCATAATACAAACTACATCGTCAATACGTAAAAACTGTGACAGACAGTGCACACTTTCATGTTACGTCACTAGTCGGCGTAATTTCTATGAACGGATGCATATCACATACAAAATTTTTATATATTGTCTATGTAATTTATATTACGACAAATTCATGGTTTTAATGTCTGATGTCAATAATGTTATATTCGCCTAAAATAGTGCAGTAAATCCTTTTAAGAATCAGATGACGATCTGTCTACCGTAACCGGTTCCTAAATAAAGAATTTTATCAACAGCTCGAGGCGGCAATTATGAAATTTTTCAAACTTGCAGACAATATACATATATCCCTATGGAAACACGTAACAACTCGTGGTTTGATGCTACTACATTTGATGTAGGGAATAACTTATATGGCACTAGAGGGAGATGTAGAAACTAAAATAATTGTACAGGAGGACAGAGATTGGAATACATTTAACAAATCATAATGAACATAATGTGTAAGTGCTACTCCGAGATGAATAGGTTCACACAGGAGAGAAATTCGTAGCATGCTGCATCAACCAAGTAACAACACTAGATTAAAAAATGAGGAATCGAGCTGCACTTTCCATGTAGACAAAAAAGAATGGGGAAACATGTATTTAAGTCCACAAAGTGTAAGTCCTTTCTCCGTTTATGTAGATCTCTGTCTCCTTTCTCGCTCGTGGTCGTTTAATCTGGATCGTGATATGAAACTTAGCAATCTCCCCCCTCCTTACTTCTTCCAGCTATTGTTCACATTAAACAACGCCCAGTCCAAGTAATTAATAAGCGAAGTCGCTATGAATATTTTGAGAGGAGCGAAGATTAGAATAAGCTTTCAACTTTACTTAGCTTGTCTTGTTGAGATGGTGGCAGTTCTTGTCCAGGGGTCTGATTCTTGAAGCTGAAAATCTCACATCAGGTCCGCACGGTTCGTCTGAACAACATAAATTTGAAGACTGTTGGTGCAAAATTTTTTTTACGTAAATATATTTCCTCACATTTAGTATATCATACAGTCTTTTGATTTTTCACGTGTACAGAAATACGTCCGATCACGTCAGAGACAAACTTACGGCTCTCTCACTCTGCGGAAAAACAATATTCCAAAAGGTTTACAATTTTTCTTAAGAAGTGAATTCCTACTAGTTTTTTTTACATTATTAATTTCGATTATTATTTCATAAATGAATTCAGAAATAAACATAGTAAACAGTACGGGATAGCGTAATTAATAATGGAAATTTTTAGTGTGCAAATATTTCGTAATTTCAAATGTTTCTATAAATATAATTTTACATTCAGGACTAGTACTAGTACTAAAATATAATAAAAAGTAATTCCTTTTCATAAATTTTAGCTTGAAACATAACATACCATGTAAATTACATGAAAGTTTTCAGAAAAGCAACTGAGATAGTGTTGACCTGACCAAAATTCGAAAAATAATACTGGTATTGACAACTATTGCTGAGGAAAAGTAATGCTACAGGAGGATGTCCCATTACAACTTGCAGCGTTAGATAGGACCCATGCAAATCATTGTGTTTACCGTGAGAAGCATTCCAAAAGATAACCTTGCTTGTTCATTTACCATAGAATACAAGCAACTGTAGATAATGAAAAACTACTTTGAGCTCTTGAGACTCTATATTAAGGACGTGCGGTGTATTTTAAATGAAGCATGGGCGTACCTACTAGGAATTTTCTGTCCCAAAATTTACATCGGCAAAGAAAAAACAGTGACCTAAGATCTGTGTGCAGTGAAATAAAAAAATTGAAGTAACTTCGTTATTTGGCCTGGCTCAATGCTTGCTGTACCCTCATGTGCATAATCACATTAATCAAAATATTTCTCCCATTAATACACTCCTGGAAATGGAAAAAAGAACACATTGACACCGGTGTGTCAGACCCACCATACTTGCTCCGGACACTGCGAGAGGGCTGTACAAGCAATGATCACACGCACGGCACAGCGGACACACCAGGAACCGCGGTGTTGGCCGTCGAATGGCGCTAGCTGCGCAGCATTTGTGCACCGCCGCCGTCAGTGTCAGCCAGTTTGCCGTGGCATACGGAGCTCCATCGCAGTCTTTAACACTGGTAGCATGCCGCGACAGCGTGGACGTGAACCGTATGTGCAGTTGACGGACTTTGAGCGAGGGCGTATAGTGGGCATGCGGGAGGCCGGGTGGACGTACCGCCGAATTGCTCAACACGTGGGGCGTGAGGTCTCCACAGTACATCGATGTTGTCGCCAGTGGTCGGCGGAAGGTGCACGTGTCCGTCGACCTGGGACCGGACCGCAGCGACGCACGGGTGCACGCCAAGACCGTAGGATCCTACGCAGTGCCGTAGGGGACCGCACCGCCACTTCCCAGCAAATTAGGGACACTGTTGCTCCTGGGGTATCGGCGAGGACCATTCGCAACCGTCTCCATGAAGCTGGGCTACGGTCCCGCACACCGTTAGGCCGTCTTCCGCTCACGCCCCAACATCGTGCAGCCCGCCTCCAGTGGTGTCGCGACAGGCGTGAATGGAGGGACGAATGGGGACGTGTCGTCTTCAGCGATGAGCGTCGCTTCTGCCTTGGTGCCAATGATGGTCGTATGCGTGTTTGGCGCCGTGCAGGTGAGCGCCACAATCAGGACTGCATACGACCGAGGCACACAGGGCCAAAACCCGGCATCATGGTGTGGGGAGCGAACTCCTACACTGGCCGTACACCACTGGTGATCGTCGAGGGGACACTGAATAGTGCACGGTACATCCAAACCGTCATCGAAGCCATCGTTCTACCATTCCTAGACCGGCAAGGGAACTTGCTGTTCCAACAGGACAATGCACGTCCGCATGTATCCCGTGCCACCCAACATGCTCTAGAAGGTGTAAGTCAACTACCCTGGCCAGCAAGATCTCCGGATCTGTCCCCCATTGAGCATGTTTGGGACTGGATGAAGCGTCGTCTCACGCGGTCTGCACGTCCAGCACGAACGCTGGTCCAACTGAGGCGCCAGGTGGAAATGGCATGGCAAGCCGTTCCACAGGACTACATCCAGCATCTCTACGATCGTCTCCATGGGAGAATAGCAGCCTGCATTGCTGCGAAAGGTGGATATACACTGTACTAGTGCCGACATTGTGCATGCTCTGTTGCCTGTGTCTATGTGCCTGTGGTTCTGTCAGTGTGATCATGTGATGTATCTGACCCCAGGAATGTGTCAATAAAGTTTCCCCTTCCTGGGACAATGAATTCACGGTGTTCTTATTTCAATTTCCAGGAGTGTATAAGATCTCCAACGTAATGACATAAGGTTTCCGTGTACTGGAGTGAGAGAATGTATTAAAGATCGCGGAAATTCTTATTTACAATTAAGCATAAGTTTGATTAAGTAATAACTAAAATTCATTAATAAAATACCTAAGTAACACGAAAAGAGTGAAACTGACTAGCGTTAGCAAACTAAAGGTAGTGGTCGAAGGATTTCAGCGACTTTCTCGTTGACAAAATAAAAGGATAAATCAATCTTACGAAAGTTAATAAAAGACTGGTGATGGTTGTGAACCAAACTACTTACTGGTACACTAAGCTTGCAAGAACAGCTGCTGTGGTTGTCAGAAACGGCTCGTCTTCACGCATGAGCTAATGCCTGGGTGAAATTACTCTTCCTAAGCCTGCAAATGTCACACCTGCCTCCAAAAAAAGGTAGCAACACAGTTGATCCAACGCCCAGTGTGTTGTCTGAGAAAACAACAAAATTTTTCCTCTATTGCTCAAACGAACAACATTAACCCCATCAGTTCGCTTCGTAATTTTTCAACGTCCCTCCACGTGGAGTCGTTTGAAAAGCGCTAGTTAAATGTCAGGATGGTTCCTTCGTTAAAGGGCACGGCCGCTTTCCTTCTCCATCCTTCCCTAATCCGAGCTTGTGTTCCGTCTCGAACGATCTCGTTGTCTACTGGATGTTAAACGCTAGTCCCCTCCTCCTAGTACGCTAGTAAGCCAATGTCAGTGTTGTTGCCATTTTCTGTGCCAGTCACATGCGTTATAACTCCAGAAAAATCCCCCTCTACAAACTGGAAGCTTCTCCTCTGACATCACATAATGCGTAGCAAATCACTTGTCATCTTGTCTGTATTTCTGCAGAGGAACGCTCGCGAGAGGCAACGCCGTCTTGGGGGGGGGGGGGTGTTTTTTGCAGGGGCAGTCTATGAGCTACGGTGTCGTGGTACTACACGCCAGTTTCTCTTCAGAAATGTCTACCAACAATCTTCTGTCCGTGCGTCTTGTTTGACTGAATCAGCCCAAACACAAGAGAAGGGCTTCGCTTTCCCGCAGCCCGAAAGCGCCCCGTATTGCAGATCTCGTACTGTCGACCACGAACGTCACACTCCACACTTTTCAGCGGAGGCCTGCCTGTAAGAAAGTGAGGTGGCGCATGACTGCTGCCTGCCTCATTCACTACTGGCCCAAGAGAAGGGTCATAAATGCTGTCTCTGTCGCTGGCTATGTGAAGCAGCCGCTTGGAACACGGCAGCTTCCCAGTGAACGAGATTATGGCCAAATTAAAATGCTTTCACGCGCAAACCAAACTCAACCACTACGAACAACTTGTTTAGTAAACATCTGATCTTACAGTAAATTAATTACAGAATTACTGTTGCCTTACTAGCATCTGTTAACTCAACTGGGAGCTTTGAAATGAAACGAAAAGACAAGTCTAAACGACTTGCTACATTTTACACTCAAATTCCTCGTTGGTTAATCTGCATTTGGCAGAAATTTGCTGTAGTCGTAACAACAATAATTCCATGTAGCTTACAGTCTGGCTGAAGGACTTTAATTTAGACCCCACTTTGGTGATATGGGTGTCCGTAATCTACTCCCGATATCACCCAACACAATAAATGTGCTTACAGTTTAATGTGGAACCTCAAATCGGTGAGAAGACAGACAGAAATTTTCGTGTCCAACCAGGACTGCAAAGAAAATTTAACAAAGATCTTAAACAAAGGCGAACCATTCCCCTGGAGTAATCGAGATGTTCTCAAAATTACTGAGATCGTTGGAGAGCCAGACGCGACAAAATATGCAAGATACATCTACATCTACATCTACATCTACATCCATACTCCGCAAGCCACCTGACGGTGTGTGGTGGAGGATACCTTGAGTACCTCTATCGGTTCTCCCTTCTATTCCAGTCTCGTATTGTTAGAGAAGGATTGTCGGTATGCCTCTGTGTGGGCTCTAATCTCTCTGATTTTATCCTCATGGTCTCTTCGCGAGATATACGTAGGAGGGAGCAATATACTGCTTGATTCATCGGTGAAGGTATGTTCTCGAAACTTTGACAAAAGCCCGTACCGAGCTACTGAGCGTCTCTCCTGCAGAGTCTTCCACTGGAGTTTATCTATCATCTCCGTAACGCTTTCGCGATTACTAAATGATCCTGTAACGAAGCGCGCTGCTCTCCGTTGGATCTTCTCTATATCTTCTATCAACCCTATCTGGTACGGATCCCACACTGCTGAGCAGTATTCAAGCAGTGGGGGAACAAGCGTACTGTAACCTACTTCCTTTGTTTTCGGATTGCATTTCCTTAGGATTCTTCCAATGAATCTCAGTCTGGCATCTGCTTTACTGACGATCAATATTATATGATCATTCCATTTTAAATCACTCCTAATGCGTACTCCCAGATAATTTATGGTATTAACTGCTTCCAGTTGCTGACCTGCTATTTTGTAGCTAAATGATAAAGGATCTATCTTTCTGTGTATTCGCAGCACATTACACTTGTCTACATTGAGATTCAATTGCCATTCCCTGCACCATGCGTCAATTCGCTGCAGATCCTCCTGCATTTCAGTACAATTTTTCATTGTTACAACCTCTCGATACACCACAGCATCATCTGCAAAAAGCCTCAGCGAACTTCCGATGTCATCCACCAGGTCATTTATGTATATTGTGAATAGCAACGGTCCTATGACACTCCCCTGCGGCACACCTGAAATCACTCTTACTTCGGAAGACTTCTCTCCATTGAGAATGATACGCTGCGTCCTGTTATCTAGGAACTCCTCAATCCAATCACACAATTGGTCTGATAGTCCATATGCTCTTACTTTGTTCATTAAACGACTGTGGGGAACTGTATCGAACGCCTTGCGGAAGTCAAGAAACACGGCATCCACCTGTGAACCCGTGTCTATGGCCCTCTGAGTCTCGTGGACGAATAGCGCGAGCTGGGTTTCACTTGACCGTCTTTATCGAAACCCATGCTGATTCCTACAGAGTAGATTTCTACACTCCTGGAAATTGAAATAAGAACACCGTGAATTCACTGTCCCAGGAAGGGGAAACTTTATTGACACATTCCTGGGGTCAGATACATCACATGATCACACTGACAGAACCACAGGCACATAGACACAGGCAACAGAGCATGCACAATGTCGGCACTAGTACAGTGTATATCCACCTTTCGCAGCAATGCAGGCTGATATTCTCCCATGGAGACGATCGTAGAGATGCTGGATGTAGTCCTGTGGAACGGCTTGCCATGCCATTTCCACCTGGCGCCTCAGTTGGACCAGCGTTCGTGCTGGACGTGCAGACCGCGTGAGACGACGCTTCATCCAGTCCCAAACATGCTCAATGGGGGACAGATCCGGAGATCTTGCTGGCCAGGGTAGTTGACTTACACCTTCTAGAGCCCGTTGGGTGGCACGGGATACATGCGGACGTGCATTGTCCTGTTGGAACAGCAAGTTCCCTTGCCGGTCTAGGAATGGTAGAACGATGGCTTCGATGACGGTTTGGATGTACCGTGCACTATTCAGTGTCCCCTCGACGATCACCAGTGGTGTACGGCCAGTGTAGGAGATCGCTCCCCACACCATGATGCCGGGTGTTGGCCCTGTGTGCCTCGGTCGTATGCAGTCCTGATTGTGGCGCTCACCTGCACGGCGCCAAACACGCATACGACCATCATTGGCACCAAGGCAGAAGCGACTCTCATCGCTGAAGACGACACGTCTCCATTCGTCCCTCCATTCACGCCTGTCGCGACACCACTGGAGGCGGGCTGCACGATGTTGGGGCGTGAGCGGAAGACGGCCTAACGGTGTGCGGGACCGTAGCCCAGCTTCATGGAGACGGTTGCGAATGGTCCTCGCCGATACCCCAGGAGCAAGTGTCCCTAATTTGCTGGGAAGTGGCGGTGCGGTCCCCTACGGCACTGCGTAGGATCCTACGGTCTTGGCGTGCATCCGTGCGTCGCTGCGGTCCGGTCCCAGGTCGACGGGCACGTGCACCTTCCGCCGACCACTGGCGACAACATCGATGTACTGTGGAGACCTCACGCCCCACGTGTTGAGCAATTCGGCGGTACGTCCACCCGGCCTCCCGCATGCCCACTATACGCCCTCGCTCAAAGTCCGTCAACTGCACATACGGTTCACGTCCACGCTGTCGCGGCATGCTACCAGTGTTAAAGACTGCGATGGAGCTCCGTATGCCACGGCAAACTGGCTGACACTGACGGCGGCGGTGCACAAATGCTGCGCAGCTAGCGCCATTCGACGGCCAACACCGCGGTTCCTGGTGTGTCCGCTGTGCCGTGCGTGTGATCATTGCTTGTACAGCCCTCTCGCAGTGTCCGGAGCAAGTATGGTGGGTCTGACACACCGGTGTCAATGTGTTCTTTTTTCCATTTCCAGGAGTGTAGTCTCCAGAAAAGTCATTATACTCGAACACAACACGTGTTCCAAAATTCTACAACTGATCGACGTTAGAGATATAGGTCTATAGTTCTGCATATCTGTTCGACGTCCCTTCTTGAAAACAGGGATGACCTGTGCCCTTTTCCAATCCTTTGGAACGCTACGCTCTTCTAGAGACCTACGGTACACCGCTGCAAGAAGGGGGGCAAGTTCCTTCGCGTACTCTGTGTAAAATTGAACTGGTATCCCATCAGGTCCAGAGGCCTTTCCTCTTTTGAGCGATTTTAATTGTTTCTCTATCCCTCTGCCGTCTATTTCGATATCTACCATTTTGTCATCTGTGCGACAATCTAGAGAAGGAACTACACACAGACGAAATATCCTGACGAAGAATACAGTTATCCCTACCCAAGAAGACGAGGAGCTGCCAAGTACGACTATTACCGAACTAAGAAGTTAACAGGGGTATTAATAAACCGCTTCAGCCGTATTTAGTCCTTTATTTTAGATCACTAACGGTTTCATGGAAATAAAAGCCAAATTAGTACATCATGCTTGCAGAATACTGACAGTAATCATTTACAGAAGAGCAGAAAAACTGACAAAATCTGACCTAAGTGAAGATCAGTTTAGAATCCAGATTAATGTAGGAAAATGCGGGGCCATGCCGACATATTGCCTGTCTTAGGCGGGCTTAAAAAAGACACACTTACTGTTACAGCATTTCCGGATTTAGAATCTGATACACTATTTGAAATTATGAAGCTGTTGTGGATAAAATACTGGAAACGAAAATTTCCCTACAACTAGGCCAGAAGCCAGGTGACGTAAGTGTCGAAGGACATGTAAAGCCACCAGTAGTTAATGAACGTGTAAGACACCTTTGCACGTTGCCCCCTATGTACTTGTCCGTACACGGAGCAATCACTGTATTAAATGAAGAAAAAATTCGGAAATGGAATTAAGGTGAAGGGACTGAAATAAAAGCTTTATTCTTTTCTAATGTCGTAGTTCTGTCAGATATGGCAACGGACTAGTAAAACAAATGCACAGATTGATAGTATCATGAGAAGAGGATATACGAAGAATATTTTGGCGGTGGACACAGTGGGTGTGAAAAGCGGCTGGCGGTTGTGCTGGCGTAGATCCATTTATTAATAAAACTCAACACGTCTGAGCATGTACACAAGATGATCAAAGCAAATAATCCAGTAATTATGTGAATTTTAAAATTTTCCCGGCGAATCGACTGTTCAAACAAATTTCGGGCTTGCAGCCAGTCGTCGTTCAATACTTCGCACGATATTTCAACTGAGCACCTGCCAGTCATCTTCAGGTGAGCCGTCGCAGACTGGCGAAAACGTCGTCCGTTCCGCAATATATAGCGTACTGTAACTATTCTGTGCATGCGTCGAAAACTTGATAGTTGAACCACACTGCCCGCCGGCAGCGCCCCCTCGCTGGTGGAATAGCGGAACTCAGTCGCCCTCTGCGTTGCTGTCTGCCACGGTGGTCGACGCTATCTGTCGTCTTCGATTTGAGCAAATCGTGGAGATGATGGGATTCCATGCACTGTCCAGCTGGTAGCCGCTGTCACGGTTTAACAGATTTTCCGCCAATCGTATTTCTACGGATTCTTTAATAATGGAGTCCCAGAAAGACTTTGCTGTGGACAAAATCATTGCTTTCTCATACTCCATTGAATGTCCAATAGAAATTCAATGTTCAGCAATAGCGGACTTGTTTGGCTGCAAAAGGCGGGTGTAACGTTGATGTTCAGTGCAGCGTTCTTTCACGGTGCGTGTGGTTTGGCCTATGTAAGCCATACCACATACGCACGGTATCCTGTAAATTCCGGCCTTTCGTAGTAACAGATTGTCCTTAACTGATCTCACAAGGTCCGCAATCTTCGATGGTGGGCGGAAAACCACCTTTACCTGAAATTTTCGGAGGATACTTGCTATTTTAAACGGAGTGTTGCCAACGAAAGGAAGAAAAGCTAAAGATTGTCCCGGCATGTTCTCCTTGTTAGTCTCCTGTTAATCTGCCGGATGGAATACCCATCCCTGTCTCCTTTGGTGGCCAACCTTTTTATGGAGGATTTTGAAGAGAGAGCGCTTGAATCAGCTGCCCTGAAGCCAACAGTTTTTTGGCGGTATGTGGATGTCACTTTCATAGTGTGGCCTCATGGAGAAGATAAATTAATGGAGTTTCTACATCACCTCAACTCCATTCATAGCAACATCCTGTTCACCATAGAAATAGAGAAAGATGGTTGTTTGCCTTTCTTGGATGTCCTGGTTCGAAGGAAGAATGATGGTTCTCTAGGGCACTCAGTTTACCGGAAACCCACTCATACTGATTTGTACCTGCAAGCATCGAGTTGCCATCACCCATCGCAAACCATGAGTTTGCTTGAAACACTTGTTCATAGAGCTCATACTGTCTCAGATCTAGATAGCTTACCTCAAGAACTCGCCCATCTAAAGACAGTATTCAGCGAAAATGGGTATTCCATCCGGCAGATTAACAGGGCACTAACAGTTAAAACTAGGAAGCAGGAAGTGAATAAAGAGGAGAACATGCCGGAACAATCTTTAGCTTTTCTTCCTTTCGTTGGCAACACTTCGTTTAAAATAGCAAGAATCCTCCGAAAATTTCAGGTAAAAGTGGTTTTCAGCCCACCATCGAAGATTGCGGACCTTGTGGGATCAGTTAAGGACAATCTGTTACTACGAAAGGCCGGAATTTACAAGATGCCGTGCCAATGTGGTATGGCTTACATAGGCCAAACCACACGCACCGTGAAAGAACGCTGCACTGAACATCAACGTTACACCCGCCTTTTGCAGCCAAACAAGTACGCTATTGCTGAACATTGTATTTCTACTGGACATTCAATGGAGTATGAGAAAACAATGATTTTGTCCACAGCAACGACTTTCTGGGACTCCATTGTTAAAGAATCCGTAGAAATACGACTGGCGGAAAATCTGTTAAACCGTGACAGCGGCTACCAGCTGGACAGTGCATGGAATCCCATCATCTCCACGATTTGCTCAAATCGAAGACGACAGATTGCGTCGACCGCCGTGGCAAACAGCAACGCAGAGGGCGACTGAGTTCCGTTATTCCACCAGCGAGGGCGCTGCCGGCGGGTAGTGTGGTTCAACTATCAAGTTTTCGACGCATGCACAGAATAGTTACAGTACGCTATATATTGCGGAACGGACGACGTTTTCGCCAGTCTGCGACGGCTCACCTGAAGATGACTGGCAGGTGCCCAGTTGAAATATCGTGCGAAGTATTGAACGACGACCGGCTGCAAGCCCGAAATTTGTTTGAACAATCCAGTAATTAGTTTACAAAGAAAAAATTACTATCACAACATAACATACGGCAAAAACTTCTACTCCTCAGAATATCTTCAGCTTATACACCATAAACGAGAGCAACTCTAAAAGGATGACAAGAACAAACGAAACATTCAGATATTAAACCCGGAAAAAAGATCTCAAAATACATCCCGCCCAAAAGCCAACACGCTACAGTAAAGCAATTAATTAAAACCAGAAGAGAACGTAACTAATAAAAGGCAGCAATTTCAGTCAATGACAGCAGTAAAACAGAGCAAAATTTCATAGATTACAATAAGCAATGAAATACAGATTTTCAGAGAGCCATAAAGTGATCTAACCATAAAGGCAATGTGACCTCTTGCACAATTCAAAGGACAATGACTGATACTGGGTAATGAGAGTCATCTTGGTGTCTCGGTTTTCTAGCGTTCGTAGATAGTGACATTGTGGACAGCAGCAGAGAAACAGTCGGTGAACAAAAAGAGATCCGATTATTCCATCTGATTCGGGCAAATGTGTGGGTCGCAACTCGTCTTTGGAAAATGGCCTTGGAACGGTGGTAACACTGGTACCTGTCAGATCACCGAAGTTAAGCGCTGTCGAGCTTGTCTAGCACTCACGAGAGTGACCGTCTGGGTCTGCCCTGCGTTGCTCAGTGTACGGACAAGTACACAGGGGACAAGGTACAAAGCTGTCTTACTCGTTCCTTAACTACTGGTGGCTTTTCATGTCCGACTCTTATAAGTGTCATCTGCCTTCTGGCCTAGTTGTAGGGAAACTTTCGCTTCCAATTTTACTCACGATAGCTTATAATTTCAAATAGTGTATCAGGTTCTAAATCCGGAAATGCTACAACAGTAAGTTTGTCTTTGTTCAGAGAAAGGACGTGAGGCCAATTGACGAGCTACTTGACGGAGACGTAACGACCCCAGTAACTAGCAACGGCCAGGAAAGCGGTGTGCTGACCGCATGCCCCTCCATATTCACACCCAGTGATTACCGGTTGAGAGTGACACGGCGGTCGGACGGTACCGTTGGGCTTCCCGAGGCCTGTTCAGATGGATTTCGCGCATCTCGTCTTTGGCATAGCTTGTTGTTATCTCGTGATATTTCCACTCAGCGCAGCATGTGAGGAAGGTGAAGGAAACACCCTGCAGCATACATTTACTGATCAGCCAGAACACAACGAAAACCGACCTGTACTATTGATGTAAACCCGTCCAGGCTGTAGCAGCATTATCTGGCGAGGAATGACTGATAGGCAGACATACCCACGGTGCATTTAGTATCAGTGATCGTGCTATCCGTGTGTAGAATGGGGAAGGCGTGCGGTCTTTATGAATTTGACCTAGGTTAAATTGTAATGGTCCAGAGGCTCGGCACGAGCATTTCGGAAACCGCAAGACTTGTCGGGTGCTCGAAAAATGGTTCAAATGGCTCTGAGCACTGTGGGACTTAACATCTATGGTCATCAGTCCCCTAGAACTTAGAACTACTTAAACCTAACTAACCTAAGGACATCACACAACACCCAGTCATCACGAGTCAGAGAAAATCCCTGACCCCGCCGGGAATCTAAGCCGGGAACCCTGGCGTGGGAATCGGGTGCTCGAGGAGTGCTGTGGTGAGTATCTCCAACACGTGGCGAAACCAAGGTAGAACCACGGGCAGACGTATTGGGGATGTGTCGCCACCCCATCTGGCTGCCACCCTTCATCGCAGATGACGGACGTCGTAGGCCGGGCAGACTCGTAAAACAGGACAGATGGTGAACTCTGGCGGAACTAACATCAGGCCGGCCGGAGTGGCCGAGCGGTTAAAGGCGCTACAGTCTGGAACCGCACTACCGCTACGGTCGCAGGTTCGAATCCTGCTCGGGCATGGATGTGTGTGACGCCCTTAGGTTAGTTAGGTTTAAGTAGTTCTAAGTTCTAGGGGACTTATGACCACAGCAGTTGAGTCCCATAGTGCTCAGAGCCATTTGAACCAGCCAACTAACATCAGACTTTAACCCTGGGCTGAGTACAAGTGTGTCTGAGCACACAGTGCACAGAACACATCTAACGATGAGCCTTCGACGACCTATGCATGTGCCACGACGTCGGCAATTACGACTGAACTGGGCACGTGACTATCGGCACGGGACGTTAGCACAGTTGCAGAGCGTTCCATGATCTGATGAATCCCGATGCCATCTTCATCATACCGATGAGAGGTCGCGAATCCCTCGTCTTCCAGAGGAACAGGTCCTTGAGATATTTAAGATGGGATGGAGACAGGCTGGCGGCGGAAAAATTATTCTCTGTGAAACACTCAGGTGGGCATCCATAGGTTCAGTGGAGCTCATGCAGGGGAGCAAGACTGGCAAGGAATGTAGTACGTTGGTTGCAGACCATGTAAATCCCTTCATGAAGATCGTGTTTCTTGACGGAAGTGGTATTTTTCAACAAGGTAATGCGCCATGTCACAAGGCCAGGAGTGCGATTGGGTGGCTCGAGAAACCCAGTGGCGATTGATGTGCTGGCCCTCAGCTCGACAGATATGAACTCGATGGAACACTTCTGGGATACACGGGAATTTACGGGAATAAGGTGACTTGTGTGTAGACATGTGGTGCCAACTCTTTCCAGCGACCTAACATAGCCCCACTGCTTCCATGCCACAACGCTGGTGTGCTAATTTGGAATCAGTGGCAAGCTGGCCGCTGTGACGACATGGCAGTCACAGACCCAGCAGCTTGTGGTGACAGAGGCTTATTATGCTGCAGCCGGCGGCATCCTAGCCGAAAGCGGAGTGACAGTAAGCAGAGCCACTCAGGTGGAGATGAACCCTGGAATGTGGGATGCAGTGCTACACCACAGTTATAGCGTAGTCTTCAAGGTTACGTCAGAACTCTTGGTGATGACTGACATATAGTGTGTGCCGCGCAGACCACTGCTGTGAGGTAACCTGCTCTTTCGGGCCAGTAGTCCAGCTGTCAAGCACTGACTCCGTGGAGGGAGCCACATTTCGGTGTCAAGCGACAATGTCTCGAACACAGGCCAGAGACCGAGGTACACCCGTTGCTACACGGTACTTGACTGAATGGCGGTCCCAGGCCAAGCGGAGGTTTGGCATGGAAACTTCTCGTTGCTGTCATCAGGCAGGTCATTGCCCTCGGCTACAGCCTACTGATGTCTCTGGGTTACGGTGGTCTCTAGGCAGCGACGGTGGCTTTGCGACATTACACTTCCTTCCCAGTATTGAAAACCTGGCCCTACGGATTCCTGTTGTAAGACGGCAGCAAAATAAGCACGGATTCAATCATGGGCATTTACACTTTGTGCTCCCTACTTCACAGATAGTGGAATTTTGTCCTTAACATTGTTTACACTGTCACAAAAGCTCGGAGTCTAGAGGTCCTTCTTTGTACTTTCTTCACTTCACTCTCACTTGTTAGTCGTTTTAGCAGCTGTGTCATCCCATCATCGTAATTTCACTAGTTTTCCCACTTCGTATTTGCATGTTGAAATTCGCATCGCCCATGTTCTCATATTATACACGTCACATGTCTCTAATTCTTACGTCACATCCTGCGTTAACAAACTATATCGCACTTCCTCCAGCACTAACACCACAATGAGGGACACCATGACTTGACCCATTCATGTCAATCTATGTGTGTACTATCCGGCTATCTAATAAGGAAAATAATTTACAAAGGGAATGGGTCAGTGGTAGCAGTCTCAGATGTATTGATCAGGAACCCTTTATGACTCAATTAATACAGTTGCTTATGTCTTCCTAACACAAACTTCAGCCTCACAATACTTCAATAACTTCATCATTGCATTCCACGATACTTCATAATTACTCTCAATATCTGAAGCCAAAGTTAATCTCTCATTCTGAGAGACTTTAAATAGTTTAGTGGCCCCATTTCATGAGATCTCAGTTCCACAGACTTACCTCCTAGGTTACAGTCTTTCTTCAGCTACCTTCCTGTACGATTCATAAGCCTTTGAAATTTCGTCCCCGTTATATTCTCCTGTTACATCAAATCTCCTGTTGTACCAAATCTCGGCAGATCTGCAGTAGTTAAATAGACGAAGTCTAGGCCAATGACTTGCCGTGCGTCCGTGTGGAGTCTCAGCGTATAACTGCTCTGAGTCAGTGCCATGTGATTCAAAGACAGGAGACCTTAAATGTTCTTCTTTGTCAGTGCTGTACCTCTGTTTACATGTACAGTACATCTGGGAAATGAACAGCATTTGCTGACTACTGCTCTGGTCATCATCATACCACCACACTATCCTGTCTCTTAACACTGCTCCTTTAAATATCAGTTACAAAATAACCACGTTTCTTATTAATACGTTAAGTTCTAACTAGTCACAAATTGCATATAATATAACTTTCACCTACAAAGTTCCTCTACTCTATTATATATAGCCATATTTTAACTATTTACAGTACTCAGTCTGCTTTAAAAATATTATTATGATTACTCTGGGCTGTTTGTAAACTTTCTTGCTACCCACAGTTTCCCACGTCTAGGTAAGGCACTCTCGGCACTGACTACCATAATGCACTTTTTGGTGGCGACCCCAACAAATTGCATCTTGAGACCGGCTGCGTAGACCTGCGTCCACTGGTACTTACATTGAGTACATTTTACTAGAGCTAATGTTTCGTCTCTCGAACGTTTGCCAAATACTACCACAGTATCTGAACCCATAATGTGTATCGACATGTGGCCTGTAATTGAAAAAGCCGGCCTGAGTGACCGAGCGGTTCTAGGCGCTACAATCTGGAACCGCGCGACCGCTGCGGTCGCCGGTTCGAATCCTGCCTCGGGCATGGATGTGTGTGATGTCCTTAGGTTTAAGTAGTTCTAAGTTCTAGGGGACTGATGACCTCAGAAGTTAAGTCCCATAGTACTCACAGCCATTTGAACCATATTTTTGTAATTGAAAAATGTGCCATGATGATCTCTCCATTGAAAAAAGATTTAGGACTAGTCCCCCATTCGGTTTTCCAAGAGGGGACTGCCAATGGGAACGTGATTATGAGAAACAGATTAAATAACCAACGAAATGGTAACGTTCGAAGAGTCGGGGCGTGAAATGTCAGTACTATGAAAGTGTTAGGGAAGCTAAAAAATCAGAAAAAGGAATTGCTAAGGCTCAGTCTAGATGCAGTGAGGTCAGTGAAGTGAAATGGAAGAAAGGCAAGGATTTGTTATCAGATGAGTATAGAGTAGTATCAACAACGCGGAGACCACCCAACAGTCTGCGGACTCATGTCTCAGTCTACAGCAGATCGTTTTGAGTGAATATGTCCTCCGATGCGCTTTCAGTTTCAGTAAGTAAAATGGGAGGGAAAATGTTACTTCTGAAACGGAACACCCTCAAGTTTCAAGTTTTTGAAAAGTAGTGCAGCGTGATGCACGTGCAACCTTAAAGGTTGCAGAAGCTTGATTTAAACTGTTTTTATTGAGGAGACGGATGTTGTGGAGATTCTACACAAAATTCAAAGCCAAAAAATAAATTGTAATCTGAAAACAGAAGCCACAGAAGATATTTCTGTGAGACCGTCAGAGCAGTATACAATTAGGTAAATGGGATTACACAAGAAATAACAATCATAGACGTCTACAGATTTGTTAAATCAGTTTACAAAGTTACGAGGAAAATTCTGCTGAAACTGCCGATAAGGGCAACTGCAGACGAGAACAATTTCTTGCTAGAAAATAATACCGAGAAAATTGTTGTAATATTTTGTGAATGCGAAAACCTTAGAATAATTACTCAGTGTGTGATAAATTATGTTGGTGGAACAGTCAAGTGTTGGAGAAAGTCCTTTTCTCAGCTCTTTACAATACTCGGCCTAGTTAATGGACATTATATTCTAAGGGCTTTTTCTTTACTGAACGACAAGGAAACTTCGACGCATCACACATCTTTCAAAGGCTGTCGATTAAAGTAATGATGTAGGTCTGAAATTTTCACCATCAACGATGTTTTCAGACTTTAAGACACCATAATGAAAGCTGGAAGTGAAGCATGGACTGACAAATTATCCAAGGTTGGGCATTTCATTTAACCCAGAGTCGGTAGCGACAAGTACAAAGATTGTGACTTGTACATGACTATTATGGAAGAAATGAAAAGGGAAGTTTTCTGTCTTATGTATTTCTATCGTCGATGATGGATCGCAATATGGTTGGTGACATATCAACGATGCCTGCATCAGAAAAATTGCAGACGTCGTATGATTGCTTAGTGGAAACTTATTTAGAAGAAAATGCACTCTTTCAAATTTATGTGTGCGGAACTAAACTGTAATATAAATTGATCCACTAATGCTTGTGGAAGTTCCCACAGAAAATATAATAGTCAGTTCTTTCCCTGGAGTCCAGACATTTACAGATTTCTTGATGAGATGAAGCTTATTCAGCACGACTGTAAAATCAAAATACATTCGTGAAAAACCAAGAAAATGGGACGGATGTCCAGACTTAAAATTACTGGTACAGCAATTGGCAAGTTTCAAAGCTGGAAAATTCTCCAGATTTCTGTATGTCAGATCGGTTTCCTAGATAATCAAACCAGAACCAGAGAACACAAACAAAAAAACAATGTGATTTTTGTTTCGGCTTAACGTCAAGCGCCGGCACGCCGGCCTGGAAGGTTACAGCAGAAAGAGGCAGCCAATAGTAGGCTGACCAGGACGGCACCAAGACAGGAGCGACCTCTACACCGAGAGAATATAAGCACCGCGCCGCCTAGCCGCGGGCGGAGCAGGCGACGTGCCGTCGAACAAGCGCTTGTCGTTCAATAAAGGAAAAACATTTAGAATATAATGTCCATTAAATAGCCTGGCTATTGTGTAGAGTGAAAAAAAACTTCGTCCAACACTAGAATGTTCCATCAAGATAATTTGTCACACACTGAGTAATTATTCTAAGATTTACGCAAAGTTAAGTATTGTCAGTTAACTTACTGTAATAAACTCCGTTAATACGATTTGCTTGAATTGTTGTCTAGTGATCCGAGGAAACAGCTTCCTAGGCACTCTATATTAGACGAGTGGACACGATACAAAAATTTTAAATGTACAAGTATATATTAGGATATAAATGAAGAAATTTTGTAAATGTATTTATAAATACAAAGAAATTCAATTTGTATATATTTTTGGGGTCTGAAGCAGTTCGCCTTCTCGTGGTGCATCTGCGTACCGCTAAACGAGCTGGCATTCTCAACATGCATTTTCTTTAATGACATTCGTTTTTAAAAATATGATGTTACTACCAAGAATTAACAGATTTCATTCGGTTAATATTAAACAGAAATTCAATCTGCTTTTGCATCACACGTCCTGACTTGTGCTGAATGGCGTATAGCATTCACCTGCATCTCTTTTCAGTAAGTTCGCACGAGATGCCAAAGATCTCAGATGTAACCCTCGCAATTTCCAGTTGAAGAATATCCTCATGGCACACTCCTTTTATTGTGTCTACTAGTTCGTCGGAGAAATTTCTGTCCATACCTGTGTTTCACTGCATTTTTGCTTGTTTATGTCCAGACAGTTTACGGACTTTTTACGGTCTAACGGAACTAGACGATCAAAAAATGAAATTTCCGTGTAATTGTTAGCCACATTCACGATGAACGCGAAGACTATTTAAAGTACATACGCTAGAAAGATTTGCCTTCCTGGCGTATTCATATAATTTAGACTGAAAAATGGGCCACCGTTTTCCGGGCAGAAAATGCCCGTGTGACAATGCTAATGGTTCCGCGGGCAGGCCGCATTCTACGACCTCATCACCCGATGCCCTGAAGGCGCGCCACCAGCTGCATGTTTGAAACGGGACGTTTTGTATCCCGCCTGGAAGGCGGCGCGTGGGTCTGCTCCTGAAAACTTAAAGGTTGGCGGAATGAAGGAAGCGTTTCTGCAATTAAGTAAAAGGGGTTTAATGGTGCATGAATAACTACAGAGGCAAACATAACTTTGTACATATGAGCATATTGGTGCGAAGCCTTAGACCCGTCGTAAGTAGTACAAAGTCTCTATTCCAAGCGAAGCTGAAGCAAAGTGTCCTGGCCGTCTGTTCTTAAAGAACTGGGTGAAAGTGGAACGGCGCTCGTAGAGCTGCATAGCGTCGGCTAAAGGGCGCTGTCGTCGGTTCAAATGGTTCAAATGGCTCTGAGCCCCTAAAACTTAGAACTACTTAAACATAACTAACCTAGGGACATCACACACATCCATGCCCGAGGCAGGATTCGAACCTGCGACTGTAGCGGTCTCGCGGCTCTAGACTGTAGCGCCTAGAATCGCACGGCCACTCCGACCGGCCGCTGTCGTCGGTGTGAATCGTCCGCTCTCGTAGTGCCAACCTAAGAACGGGCACCTACGCTGTGGCATCGTAGCTATCGATATCACAGGAGGAATTTCCAGCTCGGAAGGAACGGGTCCCATTTTTCTGACTGCGTGAGGAATGGGTCCTGCGCCCCAACAGATGCTAGTCGTCGCGCCTTCTTTCTGGCAGCCTCATACTGGCACATCACCGGTGAGCGCCCCCCCCCCCCCCCCCCCCCTGTGGTGATGACAGCGGCCGTCCCGTCCACCAGTACGAAAGGCAGCTATCAGTGACCACCGTGTCAGCCATACTAGGACATAAACAAGTTAGGCAATGCGCTCCCCATGGCCCAGCGCTGCAGGAAAAGTCTCGTGCTCTACTAATTACTGCTCCTGGTACTATGTCCTGGGTCCTGATTAATGTTTCTGGTTCACCACCGTACGCCAGACCACTATTCACTCTGGTACCCACTATGGCACGGCACTGCGAGCGGTTATCTTCCTGTTATCGACGAGCACTGCCATGGCGGAAGGGAACACCAGTGCTGACATCAACTGCCATATGAGAATAAGACGGCGCCATGAATCGCTGATTCACGGCACAAGATAAGAAAAAGTAAAACATAGCTAAGTAGTCGACTTAAACCAAGCGACGCTAAGGAGTTCGATTAAAGTCATGCACTGGAAGTACACAACTGGCCATTAAAATTGCTACACCACGACGATGACGTGCTACAGACGCGAAATTTAACCGACAGGAAGGAGACGCTATGATATGCAAATGATTAGCTTTTCAGAGCATTCACACAAGGTTGGCGCCGCTGGCGACACCTACAACGTCCTGACATGACGAAAGTTTCCCACCGAATTCTCATACACAAACAACAACGTTGCCTGGTGAAACATTGTTGTGATGCCTCGTGTAAGAAGAAGAAATGCGTACCATCGCTTTTCCGACGTTGATAAAGGTCGTATTGTAGCCTACCGCGAATGCGGTTCATTGTATCTCGACATTGCTGCTCGCGTTGGTCGAGATCCAATGACTGTTAGCAGAATATCGAATCGGTGTGTTTAGGAGGGTAATACGGAACGCCGTGCTGGATCCCAACGGCCTTGTATCACTAGCAGACGAGACGACAAGCATCTTATCCGCATGGCTATAACGGATCGTGCAGCCACGTCTCGATCCCTGATTCAACAAATGGGGACGTTTGGAAGGCAACAATCATCTGCAAGAACAGTTCGACGACGTTTGGACCAGCATGGAGACCATGGCTGCGGTTACCCTTGATGCTGCATCACAGACAGGAGCACCTGCGATGGTGTACTTAACGACGAACCTGGGCGCACGAATAGCAAAACGTCATTTTTTTCGGATGAATCCAGGTTCTGTTTACAGCATCATGATGGTCGCATCCGTGTTTGGCGACATCGCGGTGAACGCACATTGTAAGTGTGTATTCGTCATCGCCATACCGACGTACTACACGGCGTGATGGTATGGGGTGCCATTGGTTACACGTCTCGGCCACCTCTTGTTCGCATTGACAGCACTTTGAACAGTGGACGTTACATTTCAGATATGTTACGAACCGTGGCTCTATCCTTCATTCGATCCCTGCGAAACCCTCCATTTCAGCAGGATAATGCACGACCGCATGTTGCAGGTCCTGTACGGGCCTTTCTGGATACAGAAAATGTTCGACTGCTGCCCTGGCCAGCACATTCTCCAGATCTCTCACCAATTGAAAACGTTCGGTCAATGGTGGCCGAGCAACTGGCTTGTCTCAATACGCCAGTCACTGCTCTTGATGAAGCTGCAGGGGCAGCGGTACCTGTACACGCCATCCAAGCTCTGTTTGACTCAATGCCCAGGCGTATCAAGGCCGTTATTACGGCCAGAGGTGGCTGTTCTGGGTACTGATTTCTCAGGATCTACGCACCCAAATTGCGTGAAAATGTAATCGCATGTCAGTTCTAGTATAATATATTTGTCCAATGAATACCCGTTTATCATCTGCATTCCTTCATGGTGTAGCAATTTTAATGGCCATTAGTGTAGTTGATGGGCTTTGCTATTTCGGCAGCATAATAACTGATGATGGTGGAAGCAGAGAAAATGGAGACTGGCAACAGCAACAAAAGCGTTTCTGAAAACGGGAAATTTGTTAATTTCGTGTCTAGATTTATTGACGTCTCTTCTGAAGGCATGTGTATGGAGCGCAGATTTGTGTGGAAGTGAAACGTGGACAGTAATTAGTTCAGGAAGAAAAGAATAGAAGCTTTTGAAACTTGGAGATACAGAAAATTATTGAAAATTAGATGGTAAATATAATCACTAAGGATGAGATGTTGTTGTTGTTGTCTTCAGTCCAGAGACTGGTTTGATGCAGCTCTCCATGCTACTCTATCCTCTGCAAGCTTCTTCATCTCCCAGTACTTACTGCAACCTACATCCTTCTGAATCTGCTTAGTGTATTCATCTCTTGGTCTCCCCCTATGATTTTTACCCTCCACGCTGCCTTCCAATACTAAATTGGTGATCCCTTGATGCCTCAGAACATGTCCTACCAACCGATCCCTTCTTCTGGTCAAGTTGTGCCACAAACTTCTCTTCTCCCCAATTCTATTCAATACTTCCTCATTAGTTATGTGATCTACCCATCTAATCTTCAGCATTCTTCTGTAGCACCACATTTCAAAAGCTTCTATTCTCTTCTTGTCCAAACTATTTACCGTCCATGTTTCACTTCCATAAATGGCTACACTCCATACAAATACTTTCAGAAATGACTTCCTGACACTTAAATCTATACTCGATGTTAACAAATTTCTCTTCTTCAGAAACGCTTTCCTTGCCATTGCCAGTCTACATTTTATATCCTCTCTACTTCGACCATCATCAGTTATTTTGCTCCCCAAATAGCAAAATTCCTTTACTACTTTAAGTGTCTCATTTCCTAATCTAATACCCTTAGCATCACCCGACTTGATTCGACTACATTCCATTATCCTCGTTTTGCTTTTGTTGATGTTCATCTTATATCCTCCCTTCAAGACACCATCCATTCCGTTCAACTGCTCTTCCAAGTCCTTTGCTGTCTCTGACAGAATTACAATGTCATCGGCGAACCTCAAAGTTTTTATTTCTTCTCCATAGATTTTAATACCTACTCCAAATTTTTCTTTTGTTTCCTTTACTGCTTGCTCAATATACAGATTGAATAACATTGGGGAGAGGCTACAACCCTGTCTCACTCCCTTCCCAAACGCTGCTTCCCTCTCATGCCCCCCGACTCTTATAACAGCCATCTGGTTTCTGTACAAATTGTAAATAGCCTTTTGCTCCCTGTATTTTACCCCTGCCACCTTTAGAATTTGAAAGAGAGTATTCCAGTCAACATTGTCAAAAGCTTTCTCTAAGTCTACAAATGCTAGAAACGTAGGTTTGCCTTTCCTTAATCTTTCTTCTAAGATAAGTCGTAAGGTCAGTATTGCCTCACGTGTTCCAGTATTTCTACGGAATCCAAACTGATCTTCCCCGAGGTCGGCTTCTACTAGTTTTTCCATTCGTCTGTAAAGAATTCGTGTTAGTATTTTGCAGCTGTGGCTTATTAAACTGATTGTTCGGTAATTTTCACCTCTGTCAACACCTGCTTTCTTTGGGATTGGAATGATTATATTCTTCTTGAAGTCTGAGGGTATTTCGCCTGTCTCATACATCGTGCTCACCAGATGGTAGAGTTTTGTCAGGACTGGCTCTCCCAAGGCCGTCAGTAGTTCTACTGGAATGTTGTCTACTCCGGGGGCCTTGTTTCGACTCAGGTCTTTCAGTGCTCTGTCAAACTCTTCACGCAGTATCGTATCTCCCATTTCATCTTCATCTACATCCTCTTCCATTTCCAAAATATTGTCCTCAAGTACATCGCCCTTGTATAGACCCTCTATATACTCCTTCCACCTTTCTGATTTCCCTTCTTTGCTTAGAACTGGGTTTCCATCTGAGCTCTTGATGTTCATACAAGTGGTTCTCTTATCTCCAAAGGTCTCTTTAATTTTCCTGTAGGCAGTATCTATCTTACCCCTAGTGAGATAAGCCTCTACATCCTTACATTTGTCCTCTAGCCATCCCTGCTTAGCCATTCTGCACTTCCTGTCGATCTCATTTTTGAGACGTTTGTATTCCTTTTTGCCTGCTTCATTTACTGCATTTTTATATTTTCTCCTTTCATCAATTAAATTCAATATTTCTTCTGTTACCCAAGGATTTCTACTAGCCCTCGTCTTTTTACCTACTCGATCCTCTGCTGCCTTCACTACTTCATCCCTCAAAGCTACCCATTCTTCTTCTACTGTATTTCTTTCCCCCATTCCTGTCAATTGTTCCCTTATGCTCTCCCTGAAACTCTGTACAACCTCTGGTTCTTTCAGTTTATCCAGGTCCCATCTCCTTAAATTCACACCTTTTTGCAGTTTCTTCAGTTTTAATCTACAGGTCATAACCAATAGATTGTGGTCAGAGTCCACATCTGCCCCTGGAAATGCCTTACAATTTAAAACCTGGTTCCTAAATCTCTGTCTTACCATTATATAATCTATCTGATACCTTTTAGTATCTCCAGGGTTCTTCCATGTATACAACCTTCTATCATGATTCTTAAACCAAGTGTTAGCTATGATTAAGTTGTGCTCTGTGCAAAATTCTACCAGGCGGCTTCCTCTTTCATTTCTTAG
The DNA here is from genome assembly GCF_023864275.1 of Schistocerca cancellata. NCBI lineage: Eukaryota > Metazoa > Arthropoda > Insecta > Orthoptera > Acrididae > Schistocerca > Schistocerca cancellata. Next base: position 465,523,437 of record NC_064631.1, on the reverse strand, counting down.
CCCCAATCCATATTCACCTACTACGTTTCCTTCTCTCCCTTTTCCTACACTCGAATTCCAGTCACCCATGACTATTAAATTTTCGTCTCCCTTCACTATCTGAATAATTTCTTTTATTTCATCATACATTTCTTCAATTTCTTCGTCATCTGCAGAGCTAGTTGGCATATAAACTTGTACTACTGTAGTAGGTGTGGGCTTCGTATCTATCTTGGCCACAATAATGCGTTCACTGTGCTGTTTGTAGTAGCTTACCCGCATTCCTATTTTCCTATTCATTATTAAACCTACTCCTGCATTACCCCTATTTGACTTTGTATTTATAACCCTGTAGTCACCTGACCAGAAGTCTTGTTCCTCCTGCCACCGAACTTCACTAATTCCCACTATATCTAACTTTAACCTATCCATTTCCCTTTTTAAATTTTCTAACCTACCTGCCCGATTAAGGGATCTGACATTCCACGCTCCGATCCGTAGAACGCCAGTTTTCTTTCTCCTGATAATGACATCCTCTTGAGTAGTCCCCGCCCGGAGATCCGAATGGGGGACTATTTTACCTCCGGAATATTTTACCCAAGAAGCCGCCATCATCATTTAATCATACAGTAAAGCTGCATGCCCTCGGGAAAAATTACGGCCGTAGTTTCCCCTTGCTTTCAGCCGTTCGCAGTACCAGCACAGCAAGGCCGTTTTGGTTATTGTTACAAGGCCAGATCAGTCAATCATCCAGACTGTTGCCCCTGCAACTACTGAAAAGGCTGCTGCCTCTCTTCAGGAACCACACGTTTGTCTGACCTCTCAACAGATACCCCTCCGTTGTGGTTGTACCTACGGTACGGCTATCTGTATCGCTGAGGCACGCAAGCCTCCCCACCAACGGCAAGGTCCATGGTTCATGGGGATGAGATACTGAATGTAATTCAAGAAGAATGAAATCCAAGCCACAACTTGACTAAAAGAAGTGATCGGCTGATTCGACACATTGCGAAATATCAAGGAACCATCAGTTTGGTAATGGAAGTGTGGGGGAGAAAATTATGTAGGGAGACCTAGGGTTTAATATAGTAATAAAGTTGGAATGGATTATCTGTGTAGCAATGAAGAGGTTTGCGCAGGGTAGACTAGCGTGAAGAGCTGTATCAAACCAGGTTTCACACTGATGACCAACACAAAGCTAGTGGTAAGAAATTAGCAACATCTATCGCAATGTGGACAGCAGACACATGCTGTTTTTGTTGGTGATTGGAGTCCGCTACATTTTTGTTTTATTAGCTGCACGGTTCTTTGGTACTGCTTCATCAGCCTTCGGCTGTGCGTATTGATCTTCGTAAACTATTAGCGTTCGCTAACATAGAAAGTTTTCGAAATTTGTTTCCTGTTGTGGCATTGAATATTGTTTTTCTCACCATACGTTCTGTGGTGTCGTGTGGGTGCTATTCTGTCATTCTGTGCAACGGATTAATCTGAGATGTACCCTTTACCCTGTGGCTCCTGCAAGATGCAACTTCCACCCCCACACTACTACAGAAGTCAGACAGACGCTGCTAACGTTCTAAAGAGAAATGCCTGAAAAACTTTCAGCAATAAATATCTTCTGGAGTCGTCCGCTGTAAGGAAATGACACAAAAATTCACAAAATTTCTTACGTAACTAGTGGGATACTTGGGTACTGGAGTAATGCTAGTTACTGTAAGAAAAACATGAAACTAACGAAAATTATTATTTTTTTTGCAAAAATTCTGGGAAATCGCAATGGCACTTTTAGTTATGAACTGAACAAGTTATTTCCGTGTTCTTTTCGGAATGTGAAGTTACCTCTTAAGGATAGGATTCACTAATGAAATTTCTATATAAAGTTTAAGATTGTTATTGACTTGGCAGAATGACAGAGCCGCTCCTACACAACTTGAATAATTATCTGTTAGAATGTTACTAGGTACGGTCGAGGCTATCACGTGTGAAATGCAGTGAAGTGTACTGTTGTGGAGGAAACATTGGGCTCGCAAGAGCTCAAGCGCGCAATGCCATAAGCTGCGATGACTGCTGTCTGCGACGCTCGCGGCTGACAAATAAGATAACTCTCGTTCTATCTGCATTGATCTTCGCCAATCAAACTCTCCCTACGCCTTGATGAAGTCAAGGACTCCTATTCGCCCCTAGTCTAACTATTGGCGTGGTACACCGGTCAGGTAACCAGTCCACGGCAATGCCACTCAAAACTTCGCTCGCAGGCGACTAACTATAACTCTGTCCATTCACACCGCACAATAAGTGTGGCGGCCAACACAATGATCAACGCTTAATCGCAAGGACTCAATATAGAGTCGCACTCCGATTGGCTCTCGACAGAGGTGCTCTCCCAGTGAAGTACTGAGGAGAGACTTGTTCCTCGATGTTTGAGTACACGTACGAGTGCACACGCTCTCGTTATGTGTTCTTGCTCCAAGAGTGACAACAGAACGTCCCCTCTCCACGCCAGATGTGAAGGAGTATATCTTTCAGTCTTTTCCATTACTCCTTCAGCGCAAGGCATCAGGAATATCGTCTGCCAATCAGCATTGCTCTTCTAAAACGGGAGAATGACGTTTCGTTTAAGGCGACCAATCCGGAAATCTGTAGCATCGACGTTTGGCGTTTGCTGTCTCCCTGTGAAAACCTCTCAAACTGCGTGCTATGGCCGTAAAGAATGCGTAGGCTGGGCACTCCCACACAATGTAGCGGAATTTGCTTTCAAGCCGAACACAGGGTCATTCTCCCTTTCACTCTGGCAAACAGTGTCTGCTTTACAGGCGGTTGCCGGCCGACGTAGATATGTTGACACGTCCTCTGAAGGGACCGACCTCCTGCCATGCAGTTTGCCTCCCCCAGACTACAAGTTTTTGTGACCATCGTGTCTTGGATGTGTGACCGAGCGCGGTGGCGCAGTGGTTAGCACACTGGACTCGCATTCGGGAGGACGACGGTTCAATCCCGTCTCCGGCCATCTTGATTTAGGTTTTCCGTGATTTCCCTAAATCGTTTCAGGCAAATGCCGGGATGGTTCCTTTGAAAGGGCACGGCCGATTTCCTTCCCAATCCTTCCCTAACCCGAGCTTGCGCTCCGTCTCTAATGACCTCGTTGTCGACGGGACGTTAAACACTAACCACCACCACCACCATTGGATGTGTGTGTGTACGCCAGGCTCGAGTATTTCAACCACGGTGCACATTTGCGATTTACTTGTTATTTGCTTATCGTTTACATGAATTCATACAACATTTAGAGTTTGGGTTCCAATGAAGCGTCTTGATGTGTGGAATATGATTGTGAGGGCAGAATATGTAAGCAGTGAAGGTCAGGAGACCACGACATCTTAAACGTAACAAACTGACAATCCTCGATTAACAGCTCACGAATTTCTCAGTCTGTTTCTCTTTGAAATAAAGTGAAGTCTTGCCTTACATCTTACTGGAGCCTAACCAATCGCAGAGATGAGTAAGCACAAAAAAAGAAAAATTAGTCACCACTAGGAGACACGCTAATACCACCTCTGGCCTTTATAATGACCTCAATTCGGCGGAGAGATCATCCTTAGTGTATCCCATATCCAGCTGCAGCAACTCACAAGTGAATACCTTGTGTAAGAGCTGTCAAAATTGTGGGTGTAGTGATCTAGGCTTAACTAGATGTTCTAAATATTCCCTGTTATCTTCTACAGAATTAAGAACTTTTGATATATTGGGCTGGTAGTGTGTAGTACGATGGCTTAGGGTTCGATAAAGGGGTAATGCAAGGTGTCAATGCTGTGATCATGGGTGTTGTCATCTTCGAAAAGTCCACTGCATACCCATGAGGAATAGCATAACGACGGGAACGCTTCCTCACCAAGAATGTTGACATAAACACTCTGGTTCATCTTCCCAGTATGCATATTGAATAGCCCCAACTCAAGATACAGAAAACATGCTCTGAAACTGCCCATCTGAGCTACACCCTCCACGTCTCAGTGGGCCACTGCTGCATTCGACGCCTTGCATCATCGATAAGAGTCTAAATCACGACTCTCGGCATCACATTACACGCCTCCAGTAAGCTATTGTTCTGTTTCCGTATTTTGGCACCGGCCGAAGTGGCCGAGCGGTTATAGGCGCTACAGTCTGGAACCGCACGACCGCTACAGTCTCAGGTTCGAATCCTGCCTCGGAAATGGATGTGTATGATGTCTTTAGGTTAGTTAGGTTTAAGTAGTTCTAAGTTCTAGGGGACTGATGACCTCAGCAGTTCAGTCCCATAGTACTCAGAGACATTTGAACCATTTTTTTGTGTTTTGGCCCACTGAATACGTGCGGCTGTCTCATTTGCCTTTTGTGGTGTTTCCAACTGCAAATGTCCATTGCATACAGTTGCCTTCACAATGTTCGCTTGAAAACTGGTTTAAATGGACCTGCATATATTGATACCAGCAGTTCCTGTAGGGTATGAAAGCGACCGTCGCTGACAAGGGGCAAAGTATGACAATCATCTCCAATAGCTGTCAGTTGGGATCCTTTTTACGACCACTGTTCTTATATCATGTTTTATGCCACTCCAACCCTTGTACAAATCGCACTGCTACACCAAAAAGTCGCCCAGATTTGTTATGTGTGCAATGATCAAGTTCATATACGGTATCTCTTTTGTGTTGTTCTATCACATCTCTGTGTTGGTTCAAATGGCTCTGAGCACCATGGGACTCAACTGCTGAGGTCATAAGTCCCCTAGAACTTAGAACTACTTAAACCTAACTAACCTAAGGACATCACACACATCCATGCCCGAGGCAGGATTCGAACCTGCGACCGTAGCGTCGCGCGGTTCCAGACTGTAGCGCCTAGAACCGCTCGGCCACTCTGGCCGGCTCATCTCCGTGTTGATCCACTGTTCCGATTCCATAGAAATGTATGATGCGTAGACACCACTTTTCTGCCGCGAGCATGTCTGCAGTAGAGCTTCACATTATTGTCTTGCACCCGTTTAGTACCATCTACGGCACTTAATAAGAAACAGTATGATCTTATAAGGGTGGGCTTTCACGGCCAGTGCCTCTTTAAATAAAACAATTTTGAGTATTAGGCTCCGTCATGATAAAACAATAAAGCTACTGAAAAGCAGGCCTCGAAACGTCAGCAGTTTAGTTGCTGTAGTGTTTTGTAATGATGCGGTATGATACAGAAAATTATTTGATTCGAAGGTTTCACTAACGACAATATATTTACTATGAAACAGCTAGCAGAATGAAGAACGGTATACAATTTGCCTTCCTACACGACACTGCTAGATCTAGAGAAGGCCTTTGATAAGGTAGACTGGCACGACTTACAGGATATAATGGCTAAACGGGGCTACCCTCAACACATGATAAGTTGAACAAAAGTTTGTATGTTGGAACCTACTTCAGACTTATTTTATCCAGTTACAATGGGGGAAATAACAGGCAGTAAGGTAAGGGCGTGTATTATTATCCACGCATTTTAACATTTATACGGACGATTTGCTATACAGATGAAAGGATCAGGTACCATCTGGAATGATTTCAGGAAGGGTCACTTTAACTGCGCTAGCATATGCTGTTGGGTTAGTGACAATGCAAAACGCTGAAGACACAGAGCTATCTATTTACTACATAACATTTGCAAAAAATATAATTTTTAAATTCCTACATCGAAATCAGTAATCATGGCACCCCAGAGCTAACAAACAGCAAAGATTTATCTTTGATGCCAAAATTTTAGGAGAGGTTCAACATTTTAGTTATTTACGCTGTGATATCTCTTATGATTACGATAGAGATATAATTACTAGGGCAATGACAGGCAATGAACAGAACAATTCGAATAACAATGAAAACAGTACTGACCGAAACACAGCTAAAGCTGCAACGAAATTGTGACAGTGTTTGTTATTGTATACGACAATGAAACAGGACGTTAAGACAGAAAGATCACAGCCATACGCAAGCTACATAAATGGAATTCCTTGCGATACTATTAGGACACACACGTCTTGACAGAATAAGACTCGGGCGTGGATCTGTGTTTTGTCCTTAGCGTAAGTTAGTTTAAGTTACATTATGTAGTGCGTAAGCTTAGGGACCGATGACCTCAGCAGTATGGTCCCGCAAGACCTTACCACAAATTCAAATTTTCTAAATGGAATAAGAAACCCCGATATACGAAATCAGTTACAATCGTTTGCAATACGGAATAAAACGAACGAGTATAGAAGCAAGTGGAAAGAGTATTTAGAAAGAACTGACATTACAAAGATTAGAAACTGGCACTGTGATACAGACCTATTGGCCGGAAGACACCCATGAAGACAGCGGAAAAAATGGATTGACCGCAGAACAGGTCGAAAGACCTAATCCCTGAAAGAATGGTAAAGGTATTTTATAAAAGACATCTTATTTACGCCAGTGACTGTAACACTTTCTTTATTTCACGATTGCTATTTCGGCCTTAGGCCATTACCAAGTGCAGCTTTTTTTGTGGCTTTAAGCCATGTCAACTTAAAATGAGCTCATTTTAAGTTGACATGGCTTAAAGCCACAAAAATTTAATGCCGAAATTGCAATCGTGAAATAAAGAAAGTGTTGCAGTCACTGGACTAAATATGATGTATTTCATGAAGTTCTACATGACTGTGAATCCCAGGTACGAGAAGTTAATTGATGGTAAGGATGGTCATGATGATGAGTTCAGTAATATTTTGTCCCGTCAGGTTACTTTCACCGCATACTCTACAGAGTTCTTCAAAACTAACATCAAATGTAACCATGAAATGATCAGTGTTTTCTCCTCATAAACATAGGACATCCCTTTATTTTATAACCTTTATTTAGTGAAGACGAATCAAAGAAACATGTAACATGTGACGAGATAAGCGGATAAATTTTAGTCACCAGCATGTCATCTTCTAACGAAGTAAACATTCAAATAACACTATAGAAATTTAGGATTCGGTGGAATGAGCCATGGGAGCACGTTTTGGGCAGAGAATCTGCGACGTAGTAAGGGCAGCTGGGATGGCTTTGTCTCTGCAAGCATCGTTAGGAACAAGGGGACTCACGGCTGGCTGGTTACGTCACAGTCAGTGTGCGCACAGCGCTGATTAGCGAAAGAGGCGCGCGGCAAAAAGTCATCAGCATGATGAAAGCGCGCGTCTCCAAAGCGGCGCGCCCGATCCCTCATAGACTCGCATAGAAATAAACACCGCGCGCGCACGCTCAATACCAGCACGCACAAATGAAACGGAAGCGACAAAGGAGAACGCTCGCCAACGTGCGCGCCGCTCGCGCTGATAGTTCGCCGGGCGCGTAGGACGCAGGGTGTAGAGCGCCCCACCCTGACAGCGACTTGCTGACAAATTGGAGTGACGCGCTTTGTTAACTAGCGTCGCTACAGACTGCGTCGCCGATGATTAATGGTCCCCGATATTCAGAGAGGCAATTGGCAACGCGCAGAACGCTGGCCACGGCGATTCACCGCCGAACAAAACTGTTCCGGGCGTCGCATATTTAATTGCTATGAACGCCCTCCCTCTCTCCCTCGGCAGGATTAATAGTCGTTTCCTGTACCGGAACGACTCGTGTCCCGAAGCGGACACGCCCGCTGCTGACAACTGACAAGTTGAGGAAACCTGCCGGGGTCCGCCAGCACGAGGAACGACTAGGTCAGAAGTGTAGCTCCTAAACAATCTGTCTTACGAACTTTTATCTTCCCAAGTGCTTAATCTAAATTTAGTATGATTCATTACCGGGCTATCCCGGGTCTTTCGTGTGAACGTAATTGTCGGTGATGAGCTGATGGAGGAACAAACCGTGCATTACTTTCGGTGTTCGTTTGAAATGAATGGTTCAAATGGCTCTGAGCACTATGGGACAACATCTCAGGTCATCAGTCCCCTACAACGTAGAACTACGTAAACCTAACTAACCTAAGGACATCACACACATCCATGCCCGAGGAAGGATTCGAATCTGCGACCGTAGCGGTCGCGCGGTTCCAGATTGAAGCGCCTAGAACCGCTCGGCCACACCGGCCGGCATTTGAAATGACATAACATGCTTCACGGGCGGGTGTGGTTGAGAAAGTGGACTCGCTTAGCGCGGTTTAGAATACGTCCGATCATCCAGATTGAGGTTTCCCATAATTTCTTGAATCTCTTGATACAAAATCACCGCCGCTTCCCTTCCTCGTCCTTGTCCAAAGAAAGTAAGTTACGCTGAACTTTATCTCTAACAACGCGATATCGCACACACGGTGGCCTTTTACTTTAATGTGGAGCAAAACCAGTGAGACAGAATTCGTCTTTCTTCTTGTTCAAAAATATGTAATTTAGCTAAAGACAAGGACAGCTTTACAAAATATAAATTAATATATTATTATTGCCATCAAATGTAATTCGAAGACATTTTCTCGATTCCGGCGGGGTCAGGGATTATCATCTGCCTCGAGATGACTGAGTGTTGTTGTGTCGTCATTATCATCATCATTCATCCCCATTGCGGTCGGAGGAAGGCAATGGAAAACCATCTCCACTAGGACCTTGCCTAGTACGGCGGTGCGGGTCTGCCGCATCGTTCCCCTACGCTCTGTAAAATGGTTCAAATGGCTCTGAGCACTGTGGAACTTAACATCTGTGGTCATCAGTCCCCTAGAACTTAGAACTACTTAAAACTAACTAACCTAAGGACATCACAAACATCCATGACCGAGGCAGGATTCGAACCTGCGACCTTAGCAATCGCGCGGTTCCGGACTGAGCGCCTAGAACCGCTAGACCACCGCGGCCGGCTACGCTCTGTAAAGGAGTATGGGACTTCATCATCAGCAGCATCGAGAGTTGAAAGGTCTCTGTTGGATTCCTTTCATGTTAATTTCTTAAATATGTTGTCATTTACGGCATAAATTCCTCTTCTAAATTTACTGTGGTATTTCTATCTGGGAGGAGACTGAGCAGTGGAACGTGTTACTTTTACACATAAACAAGAACGATCTGTCACACTACTACACTTTAAAACACAGTTTATATGTAATTCATGTCACACAGTCTCATACGGAACCTACATCCGCTTACTTTTATATACTGTATATGATAAGATACTGTCATCCCCTTCCCTTCTGTGTGAGAGGAAGAATGAGCAAATGTATTTCTAGTTGCATGCTGGATGGTAGCAGGCAAGCCTGTCTCCTAGAGAACAGTGGGACCAACGTCGGAACAGGTAGCTATGCTTTCTAAAAGCAGAGTGGTTTCTATTCTTAGTATGGTCCTGCCCGTCCCTTGTCATGTTGGTATAGGAAGCTGCCCCTCTGGCCACTTCCGTTTGTATTTGTGAGCCACCCACAGGAAGGGACTACAGCAGTCTGTCCGCGGCGAGCGTCTGAAGTGGTAAGATCTCCGGCTAAGCGCGTGTCTGCTAAGTCCGTAGGACAGTGGATTTCTTAAGTTCAGCCTAACTGAAAATTTAATCACCTTTATTTCAGGTTTAGCTATAAAATATCTAATGTTATCTTAAATTGCAACGCAGTGTGATTCGAGTGTATAGTTCAGAATATTCCAGTAGTTGCTTTGCCACTACATTGTGAGTAAAGTGGAACCACGTGTTGATCAGTAACTCTAACTAAGATCATCAATCTTAAATGCGAATGTGCGTGAGATTATAACGTCTCGTCTTGACAATATTTTTCAATACAGCAACTTTTCTTTGTGTTCAACCCACGTGGGGTGTACTTTGTGAGACCAGTACCACGTGCTTATACAATTGTTTGACCCATCAGGTTAATAGTAAGACGATAGTAAGCAGTTTGAGGTTTTTCTTTTGTAAATTGCTTTTCGATCTAATTTATTTTAACTATCAAAATTATTGTGGAGTTACACTCTTTGTGTAAACCAAGTTGACCACGTGAAGCATGTGGTGTAATCATCAAAGTAGCCCTCAGCTATTCTTTTCAGGAAGATTTCACAGAGAGTTAGTATGAATTTAGTATACCAGTGTGTGGTAATTACATGATGGACAGGATTGTGCTATGAACGTAACTTCTTTGGGTGAAAATTGAATCGGTTGGTTGTGGTTAATTTCCTCTTGCATATGTTTCAACGTTCTTCGTGTGTTATTTTATGAATGCAGTGTTGTATGCAGTCTCCCAATCTTGGCTCCATATTTGATATGTTCTGTAAGATTACAATCTCACATTTTCACAATCCTAAATAAGTCACCAGTTTAGTTATGAATCAAGTTTAATATGCTGAAATTTCAATGATCAATGTTAAAATAAATTTCCAAATACAAACTGATTTATTTCTTTTATATATATATATATATATATATATATATATATATATATATATATATATATATATATATATAATGTGTGTGTGTGATAATGTTAGTCAGGTTAGGAATTTGGTAAGCTAGACTGGATAACTGGTGGAACAGATGCGCAGTAACGCAAGGTTAATTTCCTCAGATAGCTCACAGCTTTTAACCCGCTTTTATTGTCTATCAGCACCGCTTACATAACAAATTAACGTAACAACGTTACAGAGTAAGTTACCTTACATTATGTAAACGACCAAAATCGATTCCTTAGCATTTCCACAGCTCTTAAAAATCAGTGGCTGACAATCTGTGCTGATAAGGAATTCACTAAACCGTGTATTCTGTCTTGAATAGGCGCTGTAGTCGCCCCGACGGAATGATACTTTATTCGTGCCAAGCTACTGTGACGCTATAGGAGCTACTACTGACCATACGAAAAGACAAGAAAGGCGAGAGACTTTAACGTATCTGGGAACAGTCAACCTACTGACCCACACATATTGGGTGATTTCTCTTTCAAGTTTTTTGCTTTTCATGAGCCACCATCACACTGGACAGCTGCAAATCACTTTCTCTGTGGAAAACTCGCACCACTAAGTTCAAATATTAATGACACGCTTTTGAGTGGACGTTTATTGATATAAGAAGTGGTAGGTGATCGGCACTGTAATCCACACGCCTTGGGAACATATAAATACACTCCTGGAAATTGAAATAAGAACACCGTGAATTCATTGTCCCAGGAAGGGGAAACTTTATTGACACATTCCTGGGGTCAGATACATCACATGATCACACTGACAGAACCACAGGCACATAGACACAGGCAACAGAGCATGCACAATGTCGGCACTAGTACAGTGTATATCCACCTTTCGCAGCAATGCAGGCTGCTATTCTCCCATGGAGACGATCGTAGAGATGCTGGATGTAGTCCTGTGGAACGGCTTGCCATGCCATTTCCACCTGGCGCCTCAGTTGGACCAGCGTTCGTGCTGGACGTGCAGACCGCGTGAGACGACGCTTCATCCAGTCCCAAACATGCTCAATGGGGGACAGATCCGGAGATCTTGCTGGCCAGGGTAGTTGACTTACACCTTCTAGAGCACGTTGGGTGGCACGGGATACATGCGGACGTGCATTGTCCTGTTGGAACAGCAAGTTCCCTTGTCGGTCTAGGAATGGTAGAACGATGGGTTCGATGACGGTTTGGATGTACCGTGCACTATTCAGTGTCCCCTCGACGATCACCTGTGGTGTACGGCCAGTGTAGGAGATCGCTCCCCACACCATGATGCCGGGTGTTGGCCCTGTGTGCCTCGGTCGTATGCAGTCCTGATTGTGGCGCTCACCTGCACGGCGCCAAACACGCATACGACCATCATTGGCACCAAGGCAGAAGCGACTCTCATCGCTGAAGACGACACGTCTCCATTCGTCCCTCCATTCACGCCTGTCGCGACACCACTGGAGGCGGGCTGCACGATGTTGGGGCGTGAGCGGAAGACGGCCTAACGGTGTGCGGGACCGTAGCCCAGCTTCAGGGAGACGGTTGTGAATGGTCCTCGCCGATACCCCAGGAGCAACAGTGTCCCTAATTTGCTGGGAAGTGGCGGTGCGGTCCCCTACGGCACTGCGTAGGATCCTACGGGCTTGGCGTGCATCCGTGCGTCGCTGCGGTCCGGTCCCAGGTCGACGGGCACGTGCACCTTCCTCCGACCACTGGCGACAACATCGATGTACTGTGGAGACCTCACGCCCCACGTGTTGAGCAATTCGGCGGTACGTCCACCCGGCCTCCCGCATGCCCACTATACGCCCTCGCTCAAAGTCCGTCAACTGCACATACGGTTCACGTCCACGCTGTCGCGGCATGCTACCAGTGTTAAAGACTGCGATGGAGCTCCGTATACCACGGCAAACTGGCTGACACTGACGGCGGCGGTGCACAAATGCTGCGGAGCTAGCGCCATTCGACGGCCAACACCGCGGATCCTGGTGTGTCCGCTGTGCCGTGCGTGTGATCATTGCCTGTACAGCCCTCTCGCAGTGTCCGGAGCAAGTATGGTGGGTCTGACACACCGGTGTCAATGTGTTCTTTTTTCGATTTCCAGGAATGTAGATTAGAGACATATAAATAGATTAGAGACGTTACTCTTGGTACATTGATAATCTGTGCAGCCACATCATTATACCGTAATGATATTGGGAGCACATTACCTTCGAATAATATCGCCACAGATATGTTGAAAACCAATATTGTACATGGAAGCTTACATTGTAAATGTTTTCCGTGTCGTTGTATCGATCTCTCGACTGTAGCCAAAAGCCGGCAGAACCGTGTATTATAAAACACAGCAAATTCCGAGAAAGACGTTCGATAGTATATTCTTGTCTAGTGTTTGTCTCTGTGGGAGAGCAAGTTAACCACTTCAATACTTGAGTTAGGCAGTGGCCAACAGTTTCTACGTATTTAAATATTTTCATGTCGGACCGCTATAAGGTATTCCACAATGGTGACAACTCCACTAATTCTTAGGACATATTTTGTTCCTAGTCGAGGACATTCAGACGACCGAAGATAATCGTAAAGTTACATTTGACAGCAGCGTACTGAGATACAACGCGATACTGTCTTTAAGAACCTTGAACAGAATCTGAATATTTGGACCGATTCTCGTTTTATTAACTGATATAAGGCAATCATAAATCCTAAGATAGATTTGGAAACCCCACTACTCCATCCAGTACGGCACAGCTGGTAGTGGTGTCTTACTTTGACCACCGAAACCTCTCACCGAACTGATTAGACCTATGGAACTACGATGCAGTAATTGTCTTTCAGGTTAAAGTAAAAGAGAGGTGCCGGCCGCGGTGGCCGAGCGGCTCTAGGTGCTTCAGTCCGGAACTACGCGACTGCTACGGTCGCAGGTTCGAATCCTGCCTCGGGCATGGATGTGTGTGATGTATTTAGGTTAGTTAGGTTTAAGTAGTTCTAACTTCTAGGGGACTGATGATCACAGATGTTAAGTCCCATAGTGCTCAGAGCCATTTGAACCATTTTAATAGAGAAGTGAAAATACTGGAAAGTCAATATTTAGTGTCACCTCGATTACAAAGTACTTACATGGCGAAACATGCTTACATTAGAGTAGGATTATGGAGGGAGAAAACAGCATCCTTCGTAAGAGAACTAACGAGGCATTTACATTAAACAGTTTTACGGGAATCATAGAAAGATTCTAGAGGGCCAAAGAAATATCAGAACCGCCGTCCTCTGGGATACTAAACCATCGTCTTATCCACAACACCACTTCTCTACGTACAGTGTGAGAAAGTGAAGCCCACTGGCAGAAAAAAACGGTACAACCAACCACAGACCGAACTTCGCACCTTTCCATTTCTGATATGACCCTTAGCTGTGCAGCAACCAAGCTGAGCACCCTATTATAAGGCCTATAGTTGTAAAAAATTTATAGACTTTAGTATATCTATACTGTCGATAGTTCGAATACCATTTATCTACATCTTCGAAGCATCATATTTTCTATGTATCAACAAGAGAGATTATTATTTGCAAAAAACTGTTAGTTTTGAAACTGGACGTTGTTATTATTTAGATTTGCACTATTCCCAGATTTTATTAAGAAGTTTTTGCTCAGCTTTTATACAAATAAATGTTAACGTTTACGTTGCTTTTTAACTCATTAACTTATACAGCCGGCTCACAGCCCATCGCAGGTTTCAAGGCCGTTATTACATTGCCAGATGCGAGACTGGCCGAGTAGCTATAGCTTCTTCTTAGTGTTTCTTTCTCTCTGTTAATAGATGGCATGACATATTATATACCATTGGAAAGCTGAGAAATGGATCTATTTAATGGTTATAATACAGTTGATTTCTTTCGATAGTTTGTGAGTTACAAGAAATCGTTTTCAGGTTTTGCAACGTTTATCCTCGCAGTCCCATGAAGAAAATAGTCTACAGTAATTTTGTAGTCTGCAAAGCAAGGTGATACACGGCAAGAGTGTTGCACATGCCTCTATTTTTCGGCTACACAACACCAACAAAGACTTCTAAGACAGTGTTATCTTCACTCCACATAGCTTCAATAAAGGGTAAGGATGGATTTTTATAGCATTCTTATCAAAAATGTTATATAATTCTGAGAAAAGTCTCTAAGACAAAGTATGCTGACTTTCGTAAATTTAAATAGTAAATGTAGGGTCGGCTATGAGGAAAAATATTAGTAAGTCAAGCGTTTAATTAAGGGAACTTTATGAAATTGGTCAGTTACTCTAAATAAATATCAGAGGAAAAATATTTCTTTTACACTGAGTATGTTATTTAGAATTTATCACGATCAACATTAGTTAAAGTCTTGTTTAGCACCCTGGTTCAGTGTTGTCTCACAGGAATGATATTAGAAAGTGAAATCAGTTGAATCACTAGAAAAACTACAATTATGAAATAGGTTCAATCTAAAAAAAAGTTTTGATTCTACTGAGGACCAGTATTTCTGTTTTACAAAGGTGAGAATTACACATTTTTGTGCATATATCCTAGTTTTCACTAACAAGTGACGTATGCTGAAATCTAAAGTTTCGAAGTCAGCCCAACAAAAAAAGCTTTCATAACCGAGTCCAGCACCATTTCTTCTTATCTTGTGATAATGTAGACAACATTTGGAAACGGCCTCGCAATTGATACAGACACCATAGCAAGTTCTGAGTACTATAATGTTGAAGTATAGTGACAGTTTTAAACGCTTCAGATTTTCTCAGATTTCTAAAGTTTTCGGTCTGAGACTGAAAGCTACAAGTGTTTTTAAGTAGAGATTTCTGCTAACTTTCAGGATCCTCCTGCCATTACACTAGGCTGCAGGCCAAAGGTTCACATACTCTAAACGACACGGAATTTATCGACGAGACAAAATTAACAGATTGAGATAACAGCACTGATACCAAATAGATGACCTCAGAAAGACAGAGGATTCTGCTACTGGGCATTTTCCAATACATCTTGAATTACGCAAATCAGTAAAAGCAACAAATATAAGGAGTACATTTGGCACACGTAGACTGCCAAGTAATCGAAACAAATTAATTAAGAAAGTACTGATCATGGACATGAGTTTAAGCATCATATATGTTAATGTGGTACTAGAAATATGTAATACATTTTAAAAAGGATGTGTGAAGGATAACAATTATTTACATTAAATGACAAGTAAAATATATAAAAAACAGAGCTGTGAAAGCATTACGCATAGAGGAACTTTATCAATATTCTCGATATAGCGACTGTATTACGTCAATGAATGAACACCGTTATCATTTTTGGAAAATGCCGGTATTTACGCTGGAGCAATATATTGTCGTTATGTCGAATTTTGACAATGTTGTTGTAGTGGGCAGTGCTTAAATATGAGAACAGCGACCTCAGAATCAATCCGTCATAGGTGGCATACAGCGCTTTTGTATGGATTCTCTAGGTGGGTAGTATATTATGAAAATCGGTAATGATTGCAATCATGTTCAATAATTATGGACTGAAGAAATAAAGGGAATTGTATAGTATGTCAATATTTTCTTCATAGACACAGTGTTGTCACAGTGTTGTTGAATCTTTCTGGTACTTGTCTTACACGATTTAGAATAACCACAGAATACTTAAAAATTTGTATAACGAAACAATCAATAAGGATAGAAAAATATATTGCTTGTGGTAAATGGATTCTGTCAGAAGCGACCATCATGAGACCAGTAGCTCGGAAATTAACAAAATAGGCCAAGTATGATACGTATGCTCACCTTATAAGCTTACATACAAGCTCCACAGTTACCCAAGATTATCATATTTCGTACATTCTTGATCTCTTCATGTGGCGCGTAGGTAATGCTGGATGTACCAAAAAGTACCAGTCGACAACTGCCAACAACGATTTTTTTCCTTCTTTTTATGTGTTATTCTTTTAGCTTCCCTCTTGTTAGTTCATCCCTCCTCGCCACACAAGTGGCGAGAAGGGGGGAGGGGGAAGGTTCTCAGCAGTACACAAATAAAAGTAAAAAGCACAAAGAAAACACTAACATAAAAGTGAGCTATGTGCAAATGAATTTAAAAAAAATTTTGCAGGTGACATTTATGGAAGTTATTATATGTAAGAACTTGGTCTTCTTTGTTTTCAGTTACAACATTCTTTGTTTTCAGTTACAACAGGTATAAGAAAAGGTGTAACAAAAAAACCATAAGAGTACATTTAAAACACGCTGTAGAACACTGATATAAAAGAGAAGAACTTCGCTGCCACTAAAATTGAAGGGGCTGCCCTTGAGAAACTTCTTATATTGTTGAAGGTGAGAATGTTGGTACTTAGGAGAGTAGGAGAGAGGCTGTGAGAATGGAGGACTGATGTGTTGTATCCGTGGAGTAGGATAGGATGTTGGGGCACAAGAAGGGAAGATTTGTTCGGTATATCGTTAAGGCTACAATTTAAGAGAAAAAGCGTGTATGGAATGAAAGGTGAAAGGGGAGAAAGGGGCGGGAAGTGTAAGGGAGCGCTGATGAGGTAGAATGGGTAGGGTGGATTTATAGTTGATAGAGTGGGTAAATTTTGGGATGGACTTCATGGTCTGGGAGAGGGAAAATGTTGAAATTTCGTTGTGGAAGGTGTGCATGTGTAGGGTTGGTGGGATGTGGTGGTAGAGGCGCAGCAGCTTGCTGGGATTGGAAATTGCGGGGGAAACAATAGGATTATTGGAGTCAAATTTCAGATTGTGTAGGCTGTCGAAGATGTTCATTGTGAGTGAGCTGAAATGGGAATTTGACGAAATGGTAAAGCATCCACTAGTAGTTCTGGTCTACTGTAGGCTTTCTGTTGGATGTTTAGTATGTGAGGTGTTCATGTTGGCTGCCGGTGTATGGTCAGCCCAAGATGCTTTAATGTATTAACTGGGTAGGATAGTAGTGTCGTAAAGTTCAAAATGGTTCTCATGGCTCTGAGCACTATGGGACTTAACAGCTATGGTCATCAGTCCCCTAGAACTTGGAACTACTTAAACCTAACTAACCTAAGGACATCACACAACACCCAGTCATCACGAGGCAGAGAGGTAAAGTAGAAGTCACAGAGGCGGCAAGTACAGATAGTCCGTCCTATAATTATTGCCTGGGTTTTGATGGGGATGATTTGAGTAACCACTGGTTAAACCAGGAGGTAAACTGTGGAGGTGGGGTTAGAGGGATAGGGAATTTCTGGAGTTTAAGATAGAGAGCGAGGAACGTGCCGTCATCACAGCACTGAAGGAGGTGGATTCGAGGTGGTGGTTTGGGCTTATCGCCAATATAGAGAAGATAAAAGTGAGGAGAGGGGAGCCTTGGGACACACCTACAGTGGGACGGATGGTCTGGGAAACGGTATTGTTAGTAGTAACGAAGAGTAAGCAGTTACATAGGAAGGCAGTTATAGTCAACTGGAAGTACATGACTCAAGAGGTTGAAAAGGAGACCGGAATTCGATACAGGGTAGCAAGGTTTTCTAGCTCGACCGAGATAAAATTACGCGATTTATGAGTGTTGAGGTGGTGGGACAAGAGATGGTTAGAGGGAGAAGCTGTTCGTCAAAGAGGAAGATGGGACGGAAACCACACTGGTTAACGGAGAAGAACAGGCGTACATTCAGGTATTGAGTGACGCCTCAGGACAACACTTAGTTGCAATAACATAGACTCAGAGGAATTATGGGAAAAGTTTAAGCAAATTATAGATCGTGGTCTGAAGGATTATGTGCCTGGTAAGTGGATTAAGGAAGAAAAAGACTCACCATGGTTTAATAACGAGATTCAGGATATGGTGAGGAAGCAGAGGCTGTTGCACTCTCGGTTCAAAAGAGAAAGCGCAACTGGCGGCAAGCAATGGTTAGCAGAGATTCGTGGGTCCGTGAAAAAATCCATGCGCGAAGCATGTAACAACTACCATCACCATACCTTAGCAAAAAATCTGGCGAGAATTCGAGAATATTCTGGTCCTATGTAAAATCGCTAAGTTGGTCTGAGGCTTCCATCCAGTCACTTGTTGACCAGTCTCGTGCGGCAGTTGAAGATAGCAGAACGAAAGCCGAAGTTTTAAATTTCGCAGTTAAGAAGTCGTTGACGCAGGAGAATCGTACAAGCATACCGCCCATTGACCATTGAACAGACTCCCGTATGGAGGACATAATAAAAAGCATCCCTGGCGTAGAGGAACATCTGAAGGAGTTAAAGTCAATTAACTCACCGGATCCCAACTCAATTTTTAAAGAGTACTCTACAACACTGGCTCCTCATCTAGCTTGCATTTACCGAGACACTCTCGCCTTGCGCAAAGTCGCAAGAGACTGGAAAAAAGCGCAGATGACTCTCATATATAAGAGGAGCAAAAGAACGGACCTGCAAAATTACAGACCAATATGCCTAACATCGGTTTGCTGCAGAATCCTTGAACACATTCTCAGTCGAATATAACAAATTTTCTTGAGACCAAGAATCCTATGTCCACAAATCAACATGATTTTAGAAGGGATTCCTCGTTCGAAACTCAGATTTCCTTTTTCTCACATGACGTACAGCGAACTATGGACGAGGGGAAACAGGCAGATTCCGGAATGCATTTGGCACAGTGCCCCCTTGCTGGCTGTTAAAGAAGGTACGAGCGTATGGAATCGGTACAGATATGTGAGTACTTCGAAGACTTCTTAATGACCCAGTATATTGCCCTCGACGGCGAGTGTTCATCAGAGACAAGAGCATCGTTAGGAGTGCCCAGGGAAATGTGGTAAAATCGCTATTATTCTCTATAAGCATAAATGATTTGGAGGAGAGGATTGGCAGCATTCTGCATTTGTTTTCTGATAGTGGTGCATGGTAAGGTGTCAAAATTGAGTGACTGTTGGAGGATACGAGATGTATCGGACCAAATTTCTAGATGGTGTGACGAATGTCTGCTGACTCTAAATGTAGAAAAATATAAGGATACAGTATTAGTACTGTCTTGCTTGACACAGTTACATCGTTTAAACATCTGGACGTAACGTTGCGAAACGATATGAACAGAAACGAGCATGCGAGGATTGTAGTAGGGAAACTAACGGTGATTTTCGGTTTGTTGGGAGAATTCTAGGAAAATGTGGTTAATCTGTAAAGGAGATGCTTGTGCGACCTATTCTTGAGTACAGCTGGAGTGTTGGGGATCCGTAAAAGGAAGTCATGAAAGCAATTCAGAGGCTTGCGGCTAGATTTGTTACTGGTAGGATAGAACAACACGAAAGTGTTACGGAAAGGCTTCGGGAACTCAAATGGGAATCCCTGGATGGAAGGCAACATTGTTCTAGAGGAAAAGTACTGAACAAATTGAGAGAACCGCCATTTGAAACTGACTGCAGAACGATTTTGCTGCCTCCAACACACATTGCGCGTAACGACCACGAAGATAAGATACGAGAAATTAGGGCTCATACGGAGGAGTATAGATACTCGTTTCTCTGTCACTCTACATGCGAATGGAATAGGAAAACTGAAAATGCCTCGGAGCACTATGGGACTCAACATGTGAGGTCATCAGTCCCCTAGAACTTAGAACTGCTTAAACCTAACTAACTTAAGGACATCACACACATACATGCCCGAGGCAGGATACGAACCTGCGACCGTAGCAGTTGCGCGGTTCCGGACTGAAGCTCCTACAACCGAGCGGCCACAGCGGACGGCAAAGCAGAAAAGAAAATTACTAGTTGTGGTACAGGTTACCCTCCCCCTCCCGCCATACAGTTAGAAAAATCCTCATATTCTATATGCTATCAGTATACGAAGGCGAATATGTGACATTTAAGAAAGCGTTATAAACTTAAAAGACTGCTAACAGAAGATAGAACATAAAGAGACGTCCCTCTGTCCCTCTGTTACGCTTGAAATAGAACTCTTATATCGTGTAGATGTCTTCAAAGACTTTAGCATAGACGTTACATACGTCCAAGCAAAGATACGTAGTGGGGGACGCCACTGGTTGCACGCTCGGTAGTACACTCGTCGCAGCGAGACCATGTCCTGCAGGCCTACTAGTGAAACGTTTGTCCCACCTCATGTTCAGAGTTGTGCGACGTTTAATTACAAAAGTTATACATGCACATTAAAATAGTCAACGCTCACTAGCACGAAATCCACGTCGTATAAGCAGCATTAAGTATGAACATAGTAGTTACTTTAGGAGAAACAAAATTGTAGTGCAACCATAATAACCTCTTAAGTGCGGCAACAGTGGTATTCAGCACCCAATACTAAGCGATAGCCGGGCGTTGTGGCCGAGCGGTTCTAGGCGCTTCAGTACGAACCGCGCTGCTGCTACGGTCGCAGGTTCGAAACCTGCCTCTGGCATGGATGTGTGTGATGTTTTTAGGTTAGTTAGGTTTAACTAGTTCTAAGTCTAGGGGACTGATGACCTCAGATGTTAAGTTCCATAGTTGTTAGAGCCATTTGAACCATTTTTTAACTAAGCGGTAGAGGTGAAACATAACAGTACCACTTCACTTTTATGGACGCCTATGTAGTATACGTTTGCTCGTCAAAAAATTATAATAAAGATATGTAGAAAGCATTTCACTGTAAAAACACACCATAGTAGGTACAAACTTTGTGATCGAAGGGGGATGCGAGTACACCGTCTTGCCTCTAACCTGTGCTCGCGTGTGTGTGAGAGTGTGAGCGAGTGTATGCCGTTGAGTAAAGAGGTAATGCGTAAAATATTGAAGACGGAAAATCACTCCCCGACAAAGATGTCTATCGGAAGAACGGCAGAGCTGCGTACACTCGTTTCGGATCCCGGCGTCTGCGGAGTAGTCCCGCAGCGGCGGTTACCGTCCCCACGGAAGCGGCCACTCCACTTGCGGCTGCGTCATTTGCGCGGGCAATCATTGTAATGCGACGGCCTGGCCGAGGATCACGCGGGCCCGATTAATTACGGCCGCCGTTTTAGGACCGACGTCCGACTTAACGACCGGGGAACGGGGAGCGGGCCCCGGAGCGCCGCTCCGCCCCACGACCGCCGCCTCCGCAGCGCTCGGCCTGGCTCGATACCGAGTGGTGCTGCTCTGCGCTCACTGGACAGACAACCCGCTGGTTGCTCACAGCAAGTTCTCTCTATTCCTGGTACCAAAATGAAAAATCTCGCTGAAAATTGAAACTCGTCGATAATGTCCAATAGAGTCCCTCTTCCAGTAGTTTCCGAATTTGCCGACGATTTTGCGATGACGGTTTGATATTTTGACAATTGTCTGTATCTCACCCGGTGTCCAAGAACAAAACAATATATCTTCACTAATCTTGACAAAGAGGCCATAGCATCGTTTCTCAAGCAGCTCAAAACATTTATCTCCGTTCAAGAACATACAAAGGAGTTGTGGTCACATTTAGAAGTACATACTAGATCAATATGTACCTAGTTCATGCTGGAAAACACCCTCTTTGGCATACAGTCTCTCTCTAAAGACATCCAAAACGGTGACCACTGCATGAAGGTGTAAAACCTAAATAAAATAAATTTGGCTGTCAGGACCACAGTGCGCCAAGTCTTCAACGACTGTCGAATCCGAATCCAATGGAAAGAACTCTCATAAAACCGAAAGGATTTCTGGTCGTATGTTTAAGCGTCGGTGACATCGAAGAAAAGTCCACTCGAGGATTAAATGGGAACCGAAATTCAGGATGGCAAAGAAAGACCAACAATTCCCGGTAAGGTCGAAGAGTACTGAGCCACTGCAAAGATTAATGTTACAAATATTAGTGTGAATGGGACTCATATACGGCAACAAGCGCTACATTTAAACAAGGCTTCTCGTCTCGATGGAATCCCTGATTAGTTCTATACATTCCCACTTTAACCATATCACTCGGTACATCCCTGTTACAAAAAAAAAAAAAAAAAAACTATGCGCAATGCTTTGAAGAAAGCACAGGACACATTCGTCTGCCCAAAGTGTAGCAGAAATGGCTGTCGTAACTTCCATGCATTGTCACTGACGCTATGTGTGATGTTTTAAACCATATTCTGAGGCAAACGTAGTGAGGTATCTCGAAAAGAATTACCTCTTCCTCACTACCCAGCATGGATTCTTAAAAAAAAAAATGAAAAAAGAGTACACCAAACCCAAATCGCTCTGTTTTCATGTGACGTTCTGAACATTAAGGCTCAAGGCAGAAGAGTGATGAACTCTACTGCCGCGCACGATTATCCTAGCGGTCTAAGGCGCTGCAGTCATGGATTGTGCGGCTGATCCCGGCGGAGGTTCGAGTCCTCCCACGGACATGGATGTGTGTGTTTGTCCTTAGGATAATTTAGGTTAAGTAGTGTGTAAGCTTAGGGACTGATGACCTTAGCAGTTAAGTCCCATAAGATTTCACACACATTTGAACAGTTTTGTACTCTATTATCTCTGGACTTACTGACAGTATTCGACTTAATAAGTCACAAACGATTATTAGCGAAGTGCTATCACACGGAATACCAATTGGAATTGCGGACATACTGGTAAGCGATGTGCAAGCATGTTTTCTTGGAAGACGAATCAATCGGAAGATGTGGAAGTACTCGTAACGTCAGGATTGCGTGCACTCTTCATGTTTTATACCTGGGAGACAATATTCATAGCAACCTCAGCCGTTTGGCTGATGATTTACTACCTAGAAACCTAGTAAGATACTGTATACGTTACTCAAAGGCACTTTAAATGAAATCCAGCTACACAGCTAAAGAATATCAATACACTTAGAAGGCAGATAACTATATATCTGGGGGTAAAAATTGATCAGAAAGTTTGGTTCAATGGCGTCAAACCCTCATAAGAAAAATCAATGTGCAGAATGAACACTGAGAAACAGAAAATCACCACATCATGCACTAGAAACGTATTCTGGTAGTCTTTGACTCAATAGTATACTCTGGATCCAGTGCATCGACACACTGCCTCCCTTCCTAACTAACGCCAGAACCTTTGGGAAGGGACTGTGGGCTTGCTGTTTCGACTGTCAGGGCTCTCGGGATCGAGTACGTGGAAGCACTAGTCGTGGAGGTTTCAAATTAAACAATTATATACTGATGTCAACTCAAAACTTCATAAGGTTTTAAAGTTATGTAAAGATTGATAAATAGATTTAAATATACAGGAACTTACAATTGTGCAATTCACAAAATGTAGAAAAATAGTTTCCCACGACAACATTATCAAATAATCGAAAAGGGAATTAGTTAACTCCAGGAACTTGGTGTATCTGTTTACAGGGATACGAAATGGAAAGTTTACTTAATCTCAGCCGCAGATAAATGAGACAGCAGGATATTGGGAACATGCAGTCGGTCTGCGAAGGTGAAAGACCATGATTTTTTTGAATGTCCCGACTTTCTATACTAGGACAACAATCTAGGCCTGACATCTTGGAGTGTGACGTCAGAGGATTGGGGCAGGGATGTTGGTCATCAAAACTGCAGCATTATGAAGACTGTAACCTTGCACCTTTGCTACAGTTGCATCTTAGATTGCAGTGCGGGTTGCCTGTCTGCCTTGCCCCTGCACAAATATGCCCAGTTCCCTACAAGCGTCATGGTAAAATTTGTTGATTATGCGATTTTGATTTTTAATACAAATTTTATTTGTTCTAGATAGGAAATTAATACTAGGGTGGATGGTTGCAATAGATCAATCATAAGAAAAACGTTGTTCATAAAGTGTTCTAACTGTCTGAAATATGTACTGTAGGTAAAAAGTAAAGAAGAATATACAATGAAAACCTCATTAAATGTTGTACGAGTACATAATGTGTGATTAAAGTAATAGATTTTTCCTAATCAAAAGATGTCCATTTCGAAATTTTTAGCTTGAAGGCTCCATTATTTTTATCGTGTTTCTTAGTTCGTTCATCTCGAAGACATACTGCAGAGTATGGTGAAATTCAGGTTTCAGTAGGCTCAGGAGGGGAAATAGGTTTTGGTATTACGATATGGTGGTGTTTCCGTGGTTGGGGCGTGGTCCCCTTATTGCACTTGAAAATCTCTAAAAGCGGAAGGATGCGAACATATCTTACTGCACTGTATACTGCGTACAGCTGAGTAACATTTCAGAGACAATAACTGTCTGTATCAACATGACAGTGGACATTGTCATCAGGCAGCATCTGTCAGGCATTGGCTGGTGGGCAATAACATTCCTGAAAAGAACTGGTCTGGCGGAAGCCTCAGCCTGAATCCGATGAAATACCTTTGGGATGAGTTATAACGCTGGCTTCGCTCCAGACTTCAGGTTTTCAACATCACTACCTTCTGTGGACTAATCTCTTGAGGAATAAAGTTCAGCCATCCCCCCCCCCCCCCCACACACAGACATTCAGACGCATCATTGTAAGTATTCCCAGAAAAATTATAGCAGTCATAACGGTGTAGGGTGGACGTACCTCATATAAACTTTACAATGTTGCAGTTTTTCCTGTTGCATGCAGAGCTTTATATCGCAGTTTTGCTTTACCATGGCAGCCATGGCGACGATTGATGCGTCTGTGTAAGCTTGAGGAAGAAAGAACAGAAATTAGCTTGATGCTGGGAGTTGGAATAATCTAAATGCATTATTGGAGCAATCTGTTTTCTTGCTAACTTCCAAAGCAGTAGGTACGTTATTCATATTGTATACAACTTGCCCACAAAGTTCAGTACACTGTTACGTCGGTTTTATTAATGCAGATACAGCAATCAAACACTGGCTGCCTAATGGAGATGTCTCACATATTTGCCCAAACTGTAAAAAACTACTGTTTACACTAGATGATATTGTAAAATGTGGTGAAGGTTAAGTATGATGCGTGTTGACTTCATAAGTTTCCACTGCGTGTGACAGCATAAAATGTCAAAGGATCTTTGTTGCAAGTCAAAGTTCCATGTAGTTTGTTAAATGAAGATGTAAAAAAAGTTATAATAAATATTATGTATGTAGAATCTTTTTGCTTCTCGTTGCTTTCCTTTCATTCCCTATGTAATATATTATAATGTTGTTGCCTCATTAAAGTAAGCATTACAGAGAAATAAAATTTACTATGGTGATAATGATGAGGCAGTTGTGGAAAAAACGTACATAATTATTCTGACGCTATATGTGCACACATATCAGATGAAATTTAACGAAGAGGCAGGAGTGGAAAAGGAGGAGGAGGAGGAGAGAGAGAGAGAGAGAGAGAGAGAGAGAGAGACGGAGAAGGGTGACAAGATAGATGTTACAATATTGCGTACGCACATGTGAGATTCAATTTAATTACTAGACGGTACGGTATTTACAGAAGTGTGTAGGTGTGTGTGTGTGTGTGTGTGTGTGTGTGTGTGTGTGTGTGTGTGTGTGTGTGTGTGTGTGCGTGCGTGAGTGCGTGCGCGTGCATGCGCGTAATTCATAGGCAAATATTTTTGAACACAATGTCAACGCGAGCGAAACTTGCAAATGATTATTTTCGACATGGATGTACTGTACATGACGCTATTTTAAGTGAATATATTTCGTGGCTTTATTTTACCACAACGTCGAGATTGGCTGGAGGAGCGCGGGGAGGAACTAAGGAGAGGAGAGGGAGCGGGAGGAGACGTAATTTGCTATATGATGATAATGTCAGTGATGAAACTGATGATATCACTTATAATGTTTATGGCGTCATTGATAAGGGTGTGATGACACTGATAAGGAGAGTGGTGATTGTGACGTCATTGAAAAGGCACTGACCTGCTCGCGTGATATGTCAAATGTAACGAAATGGTCCAGTTTGCTATCAGATATACTCCTACTCCGGACCATTAAAATTGTGATGTCATCTGTGGAAAACTATTCAGTAATACGTCGAAGAACCCTACAGTGATAGAATGGCTTGGATGTAAAGTTCGCCCTTGCTGAGTATGGGTATAGGTACTAACTGCTTACACACCAATTCCAAAACTGTTCGTCCTTTACAGTTTACCAGAAGACAACATTAAACCAATAATATGTCATAGACTCAAGAGACGACTACATATTAACTTTTCTAATCCGACTGCAGTAAGAGCACCTGCAAATTTGTGGATATCAGTGTATATTATGAATACTATTCTCTACCACCTCCACTTTAAAGGTAGAGTGTGGTGAAAGCAACAGGGAAGTTTGTTAAGAGAGAAATACTACAGAGCGACGATAGGCAAGTAAAATAATAAAATTAATTTTTTAGCACATGAACCGACTGTCACTGCCAGTAGCAATTCCTTCGCAAAAACTGAATGTTTTTGTGGAATCGATAGCTACGATGCCACGCCATAGGTGCAAGTTCGTAGGTTGGCACTGACACCGACACCGACGACAGCGCCCTCTAGCCGGCGATGTTCAGCTCTACGAGCGCCGCTCCAGATTGTTCCCATTTGATTCCGAGGAGTCAACCTAGCACATTGTTTCTACACTCCTGGAAATGGAAAAAAAGAACACATTGACACCGGTGTGTCAGACCCACCATACTTGCTCCGGACACTGCGAGAGGGCTGTACAAGCAATGATCACACACACGGCACAGCGGGCACACCAGGAACCGCGGTGTTGGCCGTCGAATGGCGCTAGCTGCGCAGCATTTGTGCACCGCCGCCGTCAGTGTCAGCCAGTTTGCCGTGGCATACGGAGCTCCATCGCAGTCTTTAACACTGATAGCATGCCGCGACAGCGTGGACGTGAACCGTATGTGCAATTGACGGACTTTGAGCGAGGGCGTATAGTGGGCATGCGGGAGGCCGGGTGGACGTACCGCCGAATTGCTCAACACGTGGGGCGTGAGGTCTCCACAGTACATCGATGTTGTCGCCAGTGGTCGGCGGAAAGTGCACGTGCCCGTCGACCTGGGACCGGACCGCAGCGACGCACGGATGCACACCAAGACCGTAGGATCCTACGCAGTGCCGTTGGGGACCGCACCGCCACTTCCCAGCAAATTAGGGACACTGTTGCTCCTGGGGTATCGGCGAGGACCATTCGCAACCGTCTCGATGAAGCTGGGCTACGGTCCCGCACACCGTTAGGCCGTCTTCCGCTCACGCCCCAACATCGTGCAGCCCGCCTCCAGTGGTGTCGCGACAGGCGTGAATGGAGGGACGAATGGAGACATGTCGTCTTCAGCGATGAGAGTCGCTTCTGCCTTGGTGCCAATGATGGTCGTATGCGTGTTTGGCGCCGTGTAGGTGAGCGCCACAATCAGGACTGCATACGACCGAGGCACACAGGGCCAACACCCGGCATCATGGTGTGGGAGCGATCTCCTACACTGGCCGTACACCACTGGTGATCGTCGAGGGGACACTGAATAGTGCACGGTACATCCAAACCGTCATCGAACCCATCGTTCTACCATTCCTAGACCGGCAAGGGAACTTGCTGTTCCAACAGGACAATGCACGTCCGCATGTATCCCGTGCCACCCAACGTGCTCTAGAAGGTGTAAGTTAACTACCCTGGCCAGCAAGATCTCCGGATCTGTCCCCCATTGAGCATGTTTGGGACTGGATGAAGCGTCGTCTCACGCGGTCTGCACGTCCAGCACGAACGCTGGTCCAACTGAGGCGCCAGGTGGAAATGGCATGGCAAGCCGTTCCACAGGACTACATGCAGCATCTCTACGATCGTCTCCATGGGAGAATAGCAGCCTGCATTGCTGCGAAAGGTGGATATACACTGTACTAGTGCCGACATTGTGCATGCTCTGTTGCCTGTGTCTATGTGCCTGTGGTTCTGTCAGTGTGATCATGTGATGTATCTGACCCCAGGAATGTGTCAATAAAGTTTCCCCTTCCTGGAACAATGAATTCACGGTGTTCTTATTTCAATTTCCAGGAGTGTATTTCAAAGTGGCCTAACCACTACTTGTAACTTGGGAACTTGATGTACGGCTTCGCATCTACGTGCTCATCTGTAGGCAAAGTTAAGTAAAGTTGATTTTAGTTCACACTGCAGTGCCGAAAGTTCTACCTCACCTGCTCCTCCTAGCTTCCTACATTCGGCCTACCCTTCAGTTTTCAGTAGTAGACCCTCTCGTCGCCTTCCAGGCGGGATACAAAAGTTTTGAAGTTAGATAGAGTAGGATCAACGAAGATAAATA
Organism: Schistocerca cancellata; assembly: GCF_023864275.1. Classification (NCBI taxonomy): domain Eukaryota; kingdom Metazoa; phylum Arthropoda; class Insecta; order Orthoptera; family Acrididae; genus Schistocerca; species Schistocerca cancellata. The sequence goes on along the minus strand of NC_064631.1, from coordinate 465,494,939 downwards.
TAATTAATCCACTAAATGAGGCACACGTCATTGTACAGGGATTGTTCACTTTGAACAGGAAAATGATTTTTAGGTGAATAACTATATTTATTTATATTTTTAAATTTGTTAAACGATGAATGTAAAGGTAAAACGTTATACAGAGTAATTCCAGTTACGATAGGAATTCATACTTTCCTAATTCCAGAGCAAGGCATACAGCATATTACAATGAATGATTTAACCCCGGAAATCGTGCTCGGACTAAAGCACGTGTCTCACGATGAAGCATTACCCCACGCTGGGATTCCGACACTGTATGTTCCTTTCTTGAAGTTCATTTGGAGAACAGCAACATAAACAACCGTTGCGCATCGCTGGGCAGAGCCGTTAGGAAAGCAGGCAGAGGCGGCGCTTCTGCATGCAGTGCACACTGCGCCGTGTTATTAGACCGTGGAGTTGTGTTGCCACACGCGAGCGCGGGAGGCGTGGCATCTCATTTTGTGCAGTCGGTGATGAAACGTGATCTCACCGTGGCCAAGAGCTTGTAATCTCGGCAGGAGCACTTGCACGACGGTATTCCGCGCTTTTCGTCTCCGCATAGAAATCTAGTACAAATAACACTCTAATGTGTTTTAAAACAATCTGAAGAAGCTTGACAATTTAGAAACTAATGTCTCGGATAGTTTGGTAATAGATCTAAACCGGTAATGGTACCACTTGTGAAACCTGATGCTGAAACACATAATAGAAATATTTTAGTAGACGGTCATTGTATTATCGCTAGGACTGTAAGCCCAGTCTGTGGAGTATGTATTTTAGTACGTCCTGCTCCCAAATATGGCCTACATCACTTCACTCGGTGGACCAGAATGAAACGAACTATAATGCTAATGATAGCACAGACGGTTTTCTACCTTGTGTAGAAGCAGCAAGAGCTGGTACTATGTGTAAGAAAGTTGAGTCTTACGTGCTGTAATCACACTCAAGAACAACATAGAAGCAACAGAATTATTTTCTACGTTTATACAAGGACTAAACATGACCGCTAGCTAAAACTGTCGTATGACGCACAATTTATGCGTAAGTTAAGGGGACCACACCCTGCCTATCTAACCCATGTTAATTTAGGCAAGTATTTGATCAATTTCTGAAAAAACTATTTGATTCATGACCATAATATTTTTACTATATGTTACATGATGCTAATAGAGTCAACTGTACTAAAATCTACTTTATCCACTTTATACTTGTTAATAAATATTTTTTTTTAATTTATTAACAAAATTATTAAGTTTTTTCTGCAGAAAATGTTTTTTGTGTACTTCCTAATGGGCGAATATTAATGAATGTAGTACCACACGTGGCTTTTTATGTTATGCAGAGTCTCTGAAAATTTCATTCATTTATCTATGGTAGTTTCTGATATAATGGGGCATATTTACTGAAAATTTTAGTTTGCGGGAAATCGACTTTAAATGAATAACATCTGAAATTTATTACTTACAGTTAATTCTAACTGTCCTTCTGCATATGTTGGCCCTTCTTTGGCCTCTAGCAGGTCTTCCAGCTTCTTTTTCACCTTCCTGGATGTTTGTCTTGTTTTCTTGGCCATATGGAATGCAGACTTGTCTGCATCGGCTATCCTCATTTTATCGCAATGTTGCAGCCCAGTGATCATATTTTCACCAGGATTAATACCCAGCTTTTTCAATACCCAACACTTTCCAATATTACCACAACTGAATGTAATAACAACATCATGAACTCCTAGTTTCATTGCATGCATGCCTACAAATACAGTTTTAGGAAGGCGGTTCCAAATTATGCTGTTGAAACATTGGGTTCGGTGTCTGCCCATGCACACATTTCCTTAGAAGGTCAGGATGAGCCAAGTCTCTGAAAATAGGTTTAATTGCTGTAATAACAGCAGCAGGAAGAGAATGGTGGTGAGAATAAGATTCTCCCGTTGCCTGAGTCCTATTGTATTTGCACCACGAATTTTCTCCTGATGGACACACTCCATGACATGGCTTGTTATCAGTAGAGGTCTTATGGTAGAATATGACCCAAACATCTCTTTTCATTGCCTCCATATTTTCGTTATTTCTCCTAATTGTCTGCCCATAGTATATCTGCAAGATTTCTATAATAACTACTGGCAATCACACTTGAACAAAACTAACAGCGTGTTTGAAAGCGTGTTGTTTACAAACAGCAGAAACAAAAGAATACCGGCCGTTGCATTCCAAGGATAGCCAACACACTCGGGAGTAAAAAAAATCCCAACCGTGCAATGTAGGAGATATAAAGATCTAAAATATATGCAGAAAAGTGTGTGATAGAAAAGTGGACGTAACACATAACATACATGGCAGGAAAATGCTCTTTAAATGCTCAAAAAAAATTTTTTCAGGTAAATCCTTTTCACAATACTTAAATAAAACGTTAATCTATCGAAATATGATGAAAACCGGAAGTCGATTTTTTTCGACCTGAAACACGGTGTGGTCCCCTTAAACTACTTGACTTCAGAGCTTGTCTGGTCGCAAATATTTTTATTTACCCTCGGCTGTACAGTGAAAGTATTTCACTCATTGATGACTACGTCATGATTTTTATTTTCTAAGCTTAGCTAAGAATCCTTACCAAATCGCTAAATGTTTTTGATATTACGATATCTAAGCTGAAAGACAAAGTAGTATTAGCTTCGGTTTCTCCTTACTATGTTTTTACCCTGCCACATATTAAACAATACTGTATATGGCGGCAGAATTTTCAAATTCCGATACGAAATTATTTTATAAATAAACTTAATTTCACTTGCTCGAGAAAATTACTTGTAATAAACAAATAAGTCATTGCACAGAAAAATTTATGAAGTCAGTATCGCAGTGGGTCAACTTCACTTGCTGCAGCTTCGCGGAACAAACTCGTTGAACTATAGTCAACATATTCCTCACTAGAAAATTCAGAGTCTGTACTGATATTTAACTGTGGAAATGGGACTGAAGATAAAAGATATACAAAAAAATCTCATAAAAAATTAAAAACTGTCACAACAGCAGATAAACTAACCATAGGACACTTAGATATTTTAAGTAATTTTCCAACCACCTAATATCACTTCTATGATTATATTAAGCGGCATGCCGATATTAATTTACAGCTCTATGCCTTCTGCCCAGTTTACATGAGTGGATTTGTTGGTGATATTTCAATCTGCTCATTTGTGATCGCGATTGGGTGTTTCTCAATGACATACAATCCACTACGGGTTCGAGGTTGTTTATTTCGGTGACACGCTGTTCAAGTTCCTGCTTGTTGTTCTTTCGATTGGGCTTTCCACTGCGTAATAACTTTCGCTCGCGGTCTGTCTCTCCCGTATCCTGGTGGCTCTTGAAGGGCAGTTTGGGCGTTCGCACAACACTGCGGAATGTTCTGGAAATGTTGCAAGCTCTCTAGCGACTGTGTTCATTTCTACACCCGTCCTGCCTTGTTCTGCTCTTGTCTAAAAGGGGGCACTAATCGGAGACGGCTTCTTGTTACGGGACCTGTCACAACCATGTTGCAGCCTACAAACCTTAGTCCAGCTCTACGCGACAGTCGCATGTCAGGATACACAACAAAGCCCGTCGGCTCCCGGTCCTGGTGAAGTTACGTTGGATCCGCTGCCACAGACGGGAGTGAAATGAAGCCATCAACGCACGCCGTCTCAGGATTAATTGTAAGCGGTGCAACCTCTTTTAGAGAGTAGCTTGTATTCCTAATGACTATGGAAGCCGTATAAAAAAAATAGCTCAAACTGAATTCCTGCTTCAGCCTTGGTTAGCACACACCTTGATATATGGAAACTTTCTATTCGCAAATATGCGCAAGCTGACACTGAGCAGTAAGTGTATGGGATTAGTCCTTTCGCATCTGTGTGAGATCCTGTGTGGTTGCATGGAGCTATGAGCTGTTAAGAGGCGATTTACCCCATATTCAATTCCGTGAGCGCTTCGCGCCGAGCCGCATGTTCTCGACAATCCTACAGCCAATGAGGCATTTCCTGGACACCCGAGCCCATCGTATCCGTGGCGTAGAACTTCGTAGAGCTGATAATTGTATGCACTCTAGGTTGCAAGAGACATCATCATCAACCATATTAACCAATTCAATATCCACCTGGGTAAACTGCTGCTTAGGACTTTTCCATGGTACACAGTCTTCAGCCATACAGATCCATTAATACATTAGGCTGCTAGGTCGAGTTGTTGTTTTCATTTTATGCCGAATAGACTGCCGACCCAGTCGTCTTTCTTCAGGTGCAGAGAGTTGCTCTGCAATGTGTACTCGCTGCTGGACAATTGTCTGGTTAGAATACAGGTGAAGACTACACAGAACTGCACAACTTGCAATATCTGAAAAAGACGACCTGGAGGGCCTCAAAGTATTGTGCATAAAATGGAAACAACCAGAAGTACACCATCAATCAGTTATGCCGAGAAGACCTAAGAGATCATTTAAACACCCACGTCTTGCTTACGTTTTGTAGCAATTACCTACCTTCGATTACATCACCATCTCAATCTTAACACTTGGAATTCAGCGGAGAACTTCTTTTATCGATGTACCATCCATTCGAGTGTTCACATGACCCCCCCCCCCCCAACACACACACACACACACACACACACACACTAGCCCATTAGAATCTGTAACAGAGTGGAAAACTTGTCTGAAGAGACATGTTTAATGCCAGGAGTTGCGGTTACTATCAAAGAGGACAGACGACCTGTAGGCCGTAGCAGGGGTACAAAGTGTCGGCCAGGCATGAAGGCCGAGGATCTTTATGAATGGAGAGGTGGAATGCAGACCAGGGGAAGTGCCCTACGGGGACCGCTAAATTCAGCCTGCGAAGAAATCGTTAATTTTTAATAGTATTCTGTAATGAATTTTTTTGTGAAACCTTCAATGGCCACGATCTCCTATAGGAAATCTGATACCTAGTTTCTATGGTTACCGGTCAACTTCAAATGTGAAAGACATTGAAACGAAAGGAACTGCATTGGAAATTAACGATATGTACAAAAAAATTTTAGCAAAATTATTGAACAGTACACATACACAGCATTTACACGGAGCTGTCTAAGATAAGAGGACACTTTGTCAATTGGCTGTTAATAACACAACGGAATGTCAACTGTTAAATATATACATCTGCTCTCAAACAAGTGACGTAAGGACTGATATAAAATCATCGTAATGTAGGTCTACGTATGCCATGAATGACACGGAAAAGCTTAGAAGTTACGAAGAAACATCTCAGTGAAAGCAATCTTCGAACCCACACTTGTAAAATTAGTAAACCGTATGTACCGACAAGCACTGTTGTCGTGCAGACGAAGTGACGTTCACAACAGCCCCGCCACCTGGTGACAGTATCCGTGAGGTGGTCGTAAAGAAAATGACCCACGCTAAGCGCCCAGGCTGATAGGAAAAGAAGGCCCTAGGATGTTTCAGCACAGCACAGTACGCTTCCAAGTAGTATAATATACTGAAGAGCCAAAGAAACTTGTACACCTACCTTATATCGTGTAGGACCCCGGTGAGCACTCGGAAGTGCCGCCTGTCCATAAATCCGTAAGAGTACCAGGGAGTGCAGATCTCTTCTGAACAGCACGTCGCAAGGCGTCCCAGATATGCTCAATAACGCTCATGTCTGGGGAGTTCGGTGGGGCAGCGGAAGTGTTTAAACTCCGAAGAGTGTTCTTGGAGAAACTCTGTAGCAATTGTGAACATGTGGGTTGTCGCATTGTCCTGCTGGAAATTCCCAAGTCTATCGGAATGCACAATGGATATGAATGGATGCAGGTGATCATACAGGATGATTATGTACGTGTCACCTGTCAGAGTTGTATCTAGACGTATTAGGGGTCCCATATAACTCCAACTGCACACGCCCCACGCCATTGAACAGTCCCCTGATGACATGCACGGTCCATAGTCACTTGAGATTGTGTCCATACCCGTACACGTCCATCCGCTCGATACGGTTTGAAACGAGACTCGTCCTACCCGGCAACATGTTTCCATTCATCAATGTGGTGTTGACGGGCCCAGGTGGGGCGTAAAACTTTGTGTCGTGTGATCACCACGGGTACATGAGCGGACCGTCGGGTCTGAAGGCCCATATCGACGTCATTTCCTTAAATGGTTCGCACGCTGACATTTGTTGACAGCCCAGCATTGAAATCTGCAGCAATTTGCGGAGGGATTGCACTTCCTTTCAGTTGTCGTTGGTCCCGTTCTTGCGGGATCTTTTTCCAGCCGCAGTGATGTCGGAGATTTGATGTTTTACCGGATTCATGATATATCCAGTACACTCATGAAATGGTCGTACGGGGAGATCCACATTTCATCGCTACCTCGGAGACGGTGTGTCCCATCGCTCGTGCACCGACCATAAGACAACGTTCAGACTCACTTAAATCTTGATAACCTGCCATTGTCGCAGCAGTAACCGATCTAACAACTGCGCCAGTCTTATATAGCATTGCCGACGGCAGCGCCGTATTCTGCCTGTTTACATATATCTGGATTTCAATACATGTCCCTATATCAGGTTTTTTGGTGCTTCAGTGTATATAATAGAAGCGCAAAATGATAACAAAAGAAACAGTTGAAATTACCACTGTTGTAAGGAAATTAATAAAACAAAATAGACAAATTGCAAAAATATAAATATGAAGCTACACAATTATGAGTTCATGCAGCTGGGTATGCTACAAGATTTGTTATTAGAATAGGGCTAATGGTACACTAACTTCTACAGATCTAAATACAAAACGTGCTACGTGTACAGACAACAGAAATCACATTGGAAGGTACCTCCTTAAAGTTACGAAAAATTTGAACACGGTCGCCATATGTAATCCTTACAAAGAGATAGTGTCAATGTACATCATAATCATGTCACCAACACAAACATAGCAGAAATAGGTAATGTCATTTGCCATGGTACAGCTGACAGTTAAAATGTAAAATAAGGAAGACCTATGTTTACAAGGGTATGTTCCCAAGAGTCAGTAAACGATCTTGATGAAACTTGATGGGTGTGTAGAGCGGGAAGAATAGTGCAATACGTATTTATTTGTTTGTGCTCAGTTTAACTGATGGCCTTATGTTGATCAGAAGGAGCCTAATTGAGGTCCTGCAAGCAACCTGTCTGCGTGCTGGACATACACCTGAAGCTATAGTCTGACGTGCGGTTTCGTATGACAGCAGGAGCACTCTCGTGGTTACTCCACGCATCCTGACTACAAATGTACATATCTGTCTGGTGATTCAACCTGCTGAGCTGCCATTCATGAGCAACATTCCAGAGGGTGTTTTCCAACAGGATAGCGCTCGCCCGCATACCGCTGTTATAAGCGAAAATGCTGTACAGGTGTCGACAAGTTGCCTTGGCCTGTTATATCAATGGAGCACACATGAAATGTCATAGGAAGACAACTGAAGCTTCATTCACTACCAGCTTAAAGCGTTCCTGTATTGATTAACCAAGTGCAACAGAAATGTGACGCCAGCACACAAACTGACATCTGGCCTCTGTACAACACGATGCATGCACGTTTGCTTGCTTCCATTCAACATTATGGTGGTTACACTGGTTATTAATGTAACAGCATTTCACATTTGGAATGTATTATCTTGTGTTTACGTTAATCTGTGATCTCACAATGTCAGTCACTTAATTGTGTTACCTAGGCAAATGTATTCCAGATATTTGGTTACCCTACGTTAGTTACTTTTTGGTCTTGCGATTTTTTCCGGCAGTGTATGTACACACAAATGTATCTGAACTTGTTACCTTTACTTTATAGTAGTAAGAGGACCATTTACAAAACTGAAGCCACGCAGGGGAAATTTGTAGCTAACTATTTCGGACAAAATCTGTAATATTTTAAAGTCGATATACGTTATTATGCAGATTAAAAATATCATAAACGTACCTTCTGAAGTGCTACCCATCTTATTTTATCGTGACAACTGGACAGTATCGTTGTCATATTGAAACGTCCGTTAGAAAAATTATAAATTACTGTGCCGGTAAACTTCTACGTTATTTGATACAGAGTCAGCTGAGTAAAACCGTAGGTACTCAGATATTTCTCACTTTACTTATTCTGATCATCAATAAACTGATACACAATATTTTTAGCGCAACGCAATCTGACTTTCAATAATCCCTACAAAAGAATGGCCCTGACTTACAATAACCTATACCTTTCATGAATCACTCACCTCACAAAAAATCTTCGTTACTCGAACTACTAAAATACAGCGAGCGCCAAACCACCTAAATAAAAGATTCTAACTACTGAAGGCACTAACTACTGATAGGCAATATATATATATATATATATATATATATATATATATATATATATATATATATATATATATATATATATATATTGCCTATCAGTAGTTAGTGCCTTCAGTAGTTAGAATCTTTTATATATATATATATATATATATATATCAGTTCATGACATCCACCTTTACAAATTTCCTTTTCCTGGCGGACACACGTCCAGATCGTCTATTCTCAAAACTCTGGCATCTCTCTCCACACCCACCACTGCTGGCGGCTCACCTCCAACTGCACAACGCTACGCGCTGTTCACATCCAACTGCCCAACACTACAATAGCGAATATTCCAACAATACCAACTAGCCACAGACTGCACGAAGCACAGACAGTGATTTTCATACATGGCGCTACGTGGCGTTATCAACAAAACCTAAACAGCCTACTTACAATATATTAGACAGGTCACACAAACAATATCTGAAAAATAAGTGGTTGTCGGATTGACCGTTTCCGGCAACTGTTATGGGATCTGTCACATTGACTTGTAACTGGAACGCCACCACGACACTGGACAAGTATGCACCATAGTAATTTACACAAGATTTCGTGGAGGTAAAGTCGGAACGCTCATCATTTTCTGTTTCTATTCTGTCTGCGTGTTGAAGCGGATCGGACCACTGTGTGTCTTTAGTTTAATCTTTGAATTTTTGGATACCGTCAGAAAATTTTAAAGTAACAAAACCAAACAATGCATTTTTAAGAACAACGTTTGTCTAATGTGGCAAATTCCGTGCTCTCTGGCGTCCGCCGTTAGATTCCGGGCTCTGACCAATGCGAGTAAAGCAAGTTATTTCCCGTTGGTGCAAGGTATCAAGACACTGAGAACTTTGAATCTGACTGCACGACAACAGGAAATACTTTTACGTTCAAGAACTCATCATAGTACAGCATTATCAGTGGCATGAGTGGGCATACTAGCTTTTGTAAATACCATGGTACTGAAACACATTTGACCTTTTTTTTCCTTCTTACGAAAGTATTTAAGAAATTTGTTTGTAGTTTATATTCGTTTGGGCTTTTGGTTAGTAATTTCCAATGTGATCATTACAGTAACTATGGATGTGAAAGGAATTCGTCCAAATCCAGAAACATTTTCACTTAGTTACGTTTACGGTTTACATATGTAGGCACAATCCATGGTCAAAATTGGATATTTAAACATTTTACAGCCTATTTCGTTACAAGCAATTGATGGAATGCGCGTGGGAGCCCAACAGTCTGAAAGGATTGCGCACTTGAAGAGTACCACAGTGTACCATAAGCTGCACCAGCAAATCATAGCCTTAAATTAAATTCTTTATGTAGTACTTGAAATAAAAGCTGGTTCCTTACCTTAACACACAAATGGAAAGTGAGTGACTCTCCCACTATGTCATCTGGAAAAATTAAATACTTTTTCAAAGCCACAGGTAACGTAAAATTACATTAAAAGCTAAAGAAGCATGAAGGGAGGTTCATTCACACGGCAAGTTGGTCAGGGGATGATACCGTTCGCAAAACCACTTCGTCCTCGATGACCATGATCAGCGGACATGCACTGCCGAGCTGGCAGATAGAACTGACTATAGTATTGCACAACGTTGGTGAGATGTCAGGTGTGAATTATCTTGCTCCTTTGGTGTTGGTTTTTCCTATCCAGGAACAAGTCGTGGCCTAGCTGTTTTTGTGGCAGGTTTCGATAGCACAAGAAAATAATAGTACTTCCGTAAAATTAACGAAAATGTTTCGTGGGTGAGACGTGGTGGTTCTAATAACGATAATAATATTGATAATAATAATAACAATAATAAACAGTCTCATCCTTATCGGCTTTGTTTATTCCCGGTTGAGAACCCATCGGCGACCTTGCTGTTTCTATTAGTTCCCGGCCAATATTTCAATAATTTGTGTGAAGTCTTATGGGACTTAACTGCTAAGGTAATCAGTCCCTAAGCTTACACACTACTTAACCTAAATTATCCTAAGGACAAACACACACACTCCCATGCCTGAGGGAGCACTCGAACCTCCGCTGGGATCAGCCGCACAGTCCATGATTGCAGCGCCGCAGACCGCTCGGCTAATCCCGTGCGGCATTAATATTTGCTGTGTATAAAGAATAATGTTTGTATGCGCTTTGCGATAGGGCGCACATGTGAAGGTATAAGTAGGGGTCAATTGTTTTTGCTTTATCCGCTGTCTCTCACAGGTTACGGAACCTGGATGTGCAAGCACAATAAAACAGCAGTGTTTTAAACTAGCAGTGCACACGAATTATACCATCTCAAGTCCTAATTATGTATTCCACTCCAGTCTTCTCACTGATCCATTTGTATATCTATTTCTTTTGCAAGTAAATCCCAAGAACCATCTCTCCATTACTCGCTGATCAGCCTACAGTTTTTAAACAATTTTCTCATTAAAAGTCCATGTTTCACTGTAGTAAGTCATACCTGGCAAAACGCACAGATTGTAGGCTTGCCCTTCCAGACACACTGAAAGCTTGGTTTTAGAAACCTTAACTAGTTTGTCAAAAATTAGAGATGAATTTTACTCTCCCGTTCATGCCTGTTGCTGTCCTTTCGGTACTTTTTTACAGCTGACGTCACTATATGAACTAACCAACTGGGTTTAAAGCTTCATTGTTAATTTGTACCATTTTTTCAATATATTGGTAATAACTTAATTTAGTCTTACTGTTAGTGATTTTCAAGTTTACTTTCAGCCTGTTTCTTTTCAGGTCTTACCTCAATTGTTGAAGATTACCCTCAATAGAGGTAAAATAAACACTGACAGCAACAAAAGGAAGCTTGATCACATACACTCTCTTTATACGTATCCCTTCTTCATTTTCGCATTTTATTGATCTTAAAGCTTCCTCTAGGACTGCCAAGAATGTTTGTGTACAAAGGAATGCACAGCGTTGTAATTACCAAGAGCTTGCAATAATGAATTGTCTTATAACTGGGTGGGGCAAATAAAAGTGGCCCGGACGAATGGATACTATTGGAGTGCCATTTGCGACAGCATTAACAGAGGATGAAAAGACCTACAGTTACTTCCAACAGATTGGAGCAACTGGTCATACAGCCAGCCGAACTCTGGAGCACATTTGCACAATCTTTACGCCCGCCAGAGTTGTTAGTAGAGGTCAGCCTGGTCGCAGCCCTAGCTGGCCAACCAGGCCACCTGATCTGTCGGTGTGCGATTAAAAAATGGTTCAAATGGCTCTGAGCATTGTGAGACTTAACATATGAGGACATCAGTCCCCTAGAACGTAGAACTACAGAAACCGAATTAACCTAAGGACACATCCATGCCCGAGGCAGGATTCGACCTGCTATCGTAGCAGTCGCCAGTGAGTGATTACTTTGCGTTGGGAGCCCTCAAGTCTAAGATGTATCGCAACAACTCTCACTGTCTTCAAGAACTGTAGCAGAACATTTCGGATGAGGCTGCAGCAATTCCAGCAGTCCAGCTGCGATTCACCTTCAGCAAATTACTGACCAGATCCCAAAATTGCCAAGAGATGAATGGTGGTCACTTTCAAAATCTGCTATAGTCAAGATAGTACAGTATTTCTTTTACTCTGCTGTGTTTCTTTGTAACCTGGAACTCTGTCTGGGGCACTTTTATTTGACCCACCATGTATAACTCTGTCTGCGTCCAAATTTTGTTAGTAAACTTCGTAAGTCTTTACACATCATGGATGCTGAGAATCTTTTGTCTGTTATTGGTGTTATTGTTAGATTAATAATTCAGAGAGAAAAATAATTAAGGTTAGCCAGAAAGCTGCATAAATACGCGTTTGTATTACACTCACTATTTGTTGGTTCGTTGGTTGTTTGGTTAATTCGGGGGAGAAAACGAAACAGCGAGGTCATCGGTACCATCGCATTAGGGAAGGATGGGGAAGGAAGTCTGCTGTGCCCTTTCAAAGGAACCATCCTGGCATATTTTCTGAAGCGATGTAGGAAAACCATTCATGATCTGTCAGTCACAATATTTGCAAAACTGATTTGGCAGTTCAGATTGTTCGTTGTTCAGGACCTCCCTCGGGTTATGTTTCATATTTCATAATCGACAGCTGAAGCTTCTCATTGTATTAGGTAGATGCATACACGCTTTTCACTGTAACCTATGTAAACAATCTGTTTCTTTCTACGTGAATGTACATTTTGACATGTTTCATACTTCATCGCCTCGTTCTTCCTTTTATTTACGTTGCGACTGCTGTATTGGCACTGCTCGATTAACTCTGGTTGTGGCTTCGACAGAAGCGCCACAATATAGCTTCCTGGATGAAGAGGGGCCTACAGCGAGTGCTTCACTTCGTTACAAGGAATTGCCGCATGAGAATGGAGTAAGCTGGGCGCGCCGTGCACACAGAATTGGAACCAGCGGAAAGAAAATAGAAGCGGCGCGAGTGATTGCCGTGAGCGAGGGCGAAGGCGCTCCCAGCCAGCGGGGAGGGGGGGGGGGGGGGAAGGAGGAGGAGAGCTCTGCAGAGTGCGGTGGGGGTGAAGGAGCGGCGGGGGTGGGCTGGGCTGGAGGTGTAGGGTGGGATATTGGGCTCTGCAGGTGGGGGGCGCTGGCGACAGCCGCCCCACGGGCAAACAGATTTCGGCGCCGCACCGCGCTCCCAGGTACATTAAAAGGGTGCCCTTTATTTCTACCACTTATTTCAAATCAGATACACTAGCTCTTTTGTGTTCTCCAAAAATGTTCAGTCCTACGCTGTCTGTGATCCTCGGGGAAGCTGCTTACTGACACGATTTAGATCCTTGGGTTAATGTACCAGAGAACGAGAAGATTGTTGCAACAAACCAGTGACGTTATGAACAAAACGCAGGGGCCTCCAGACAGTTACATCATAGGTAAACTTTCCTCAAGCTTTGGTATGTCATGCAGAGGCCTTGTGACCGCTCAATGTCATTCAGTACGATCACGACGACACCCCTCGATCGACGTTAACACTCGTGGTGTCACTCGCCTTCACACATGGCAGTGGACGTTTGAAAATTCGTGACGCTAGCTCAATGGTCGTCAATTGATTTAAATGTTATTCCCGGCTGACTCTTAATTCAATTACTGCCACGAGGGTGAGGAGAAAGAACACATCCTGGTGATACCAGCATTATGAGTATATAGATGTTCGATTAATCTGAATGGTTTACAATGTTCCAGCGATTCTATTCGAACTCTATGCTGATGTACCAACAAGGACCATTTTCGCAGATAAACATGCAAATACGTAATGGATGTTCAGTTTCTCAATACAGTTCGTCGCACTCACACATTATACATCCGCTGTAAGAACAATTTCATGCATTTACATTTTTGGTGTCCCACAATATTGGTTGGCTAAATATTATGACGATACGTTGTATACAACTTCCACAAATATTGTTTATCAAGTAGTCAAGACTACGTAATGAAGCCAAAATCGTGGATAAAATTGAAATGTAGTTTGTTTATTATCACATTTCTTCTCACTAACTAAATATGAAATATGAATCGGGATTGGGGGAGATGATCCTATCCTTCTTTCCAGTATTAAAATAGTCGATATCGTGTTCCGAATAACGCGTGTCATATAATGTCCAAATACCGACACGACCCAGGCTGTCAATTCGGCACCTAAATGTCTATTCTTCGCTCTCGAAATGTTCTATGTGATTGTCTTTCACACGCAGGATTCAATTTAACGGTGTATGCACTGTTTTTAGTATTTTAGGTCCCCGTTAATTAATATCTGGTAGTTAATAAGCGAACTATTTTTATGCTGGCACGTTGTTTGTATCAGTTACCCCCGCAACCGTCCAAGGATAAGATTCTCTTAATGTTCCACGCACACGCGTTTCACAATTTTAAAAAATGCAGAATTACATAAAGTATAGCTTTCTGTTGCGTACAACTTTCGTGGGTTCCACAACCATAATAGTTTCCCAAGAGTATTTTTCCCAGCTGACACAAAGTTCGAATTATGTTGTCGGAATCATTTCACTTCACCCGACAATAAACGTCTCTGATCACTTCGTCACACGTAATGTATTTTAAACGTACTTGAAGAGTCTTTAAATAATCTCCCTAGCGAAATTTCGCAGTCGCGTACCACTTTTTCATCGACTAGCCCGATCGCAATAACTGAAGGTAGAGACCTCAATAATGTGTTCCATGTTCTTTTATATGTATTAAAAAACAAACGTGCCCCTATATCTTTCTGTCACGCTTGGTCTTTGCTACTTTGCTTTTTACTACTTTTCATTATATTGCTTCTTAGTAATACTGTGCAGTTATTAAAGTTTCATATTACTTTCCCCGTTTTAATTCTTCCCCGATTTTAATTAATATGATGCTAATTGACACGCCTGCCTGCAAAGTGCCGTTATAACCTCTAAATTGTTTCATCTGCAGCTCAGAGTGATAACTGCGCACTGGACGTACCAGTGAAAGAAGTTAGAAAGATTTACGATGCGTCACCGGACTGTATTCAGTCTCGCTGTGGGCAGTCGCCACAATCTTTCGGCTCATCAGTGTCCGTGGGCACATAGCATCTAATATTAGTAAGATGGCCGACCTCTAAAACAATAACTTAGGTTTGCAGTTAACAAGTGAACTAGAGTGCTTATCCCGCTAGTAATTTTTCGAGCTCACGCTTCATCTACTTTCTAGCACTCCATCCATTATTAATAAAAATACAGGTTTTCATTATTTACAAAAACACATGCTTATGCATAAATCTCCATCATTTCAAACAAGAGAAAGATCATTAACCCCTTAAGGGGGCTAGGACGTCAAACGGGCCGACCTGGGGCAGGAGAGGCACCACAGGAGATTTTAATTTCCAGTGCCTATACTTTTACAAATAAATTCATAAAACTTCGTCAGCATGACCAGGAAGGATTCAGGATTCACACTCATAGCAGTGGAAGTTAAATACATAACAAAATATTTTTTTTAAATGTGAAATTTCATCATTTTTCACTTCCTATTGGCTGCATTTGTTATTCTAGGTACATTTTTCTTCACAAGTAAGAGAGATTCTTTGATGAATTTTGCACAGCATACAAACCATACTTACAGGTGTATGAAACTCCAGAATTTTCCAAATGTGTTACAAACTATGGTACAAATTGAGATAATTAACTACAATTTTTTCTAAACATAAAGCTTAAAACGTAAGAGCTCATTCATTTTTTCATAAATTAAATAGATTCTAGAGTTTCAGACACCTGTAAGTATGGTTTGTATGCTGTGCAAAATTCATCGAACAGTCTCTCTTACTTATAAAGAAATGTGTACCTATAGCAACAAATGCAGCCAATAGTAAGTGAAAAAATGATGAAATTTCACACGAAAAGAATTTATTTTGTTATGTTTTTGAACTTCCGCTGTTATAAGTGTGAATCCTGAACCCTTCCTGGTCATGCTGACAAAGTTTTATGAATTTACTTGTAAAAGTATAGACATTGGAAATTAAAATATCCTGTGGTGCCTCTCCCGCTCCAAGTAGGCCCGTTTGACGTCCTAGCCCCCTTAAAAACAAATGAGAACGGCTTGCCTACATTGACTGTCATTCTGGACCCTTTTAAGTGGTTTTTCCAGAACAGGAATGGCATCTTATTCGAATGACACGCGTTTATTAACCTCCAAAGTAAATAAATTACTGATCAACTGCCGAACTCATCTTAGATAAAAAATGGGATACATTGTAAGAATGGAATCGGTTACGGCTACACTCTCTTCTATTTATACTATGAGTGTGTGAGGGGGATGCCACATTCTGGTATATCAGCAGTATTAGACACAATTATGCAGTAAACCTGATTCTGTCTTAGGTCTTGAAAGAAGATAATCGGTGTTGACAGCTTTCACTCTATGGTATTGTTTGATGTCTTTTTGTTGTTATCTCTAATTCACCTGTGTCTTGTTAACTGTATAACAAGTTTTTCGTAAGGTTCGGTTAGAATTTGTTGTAACGTTCTTCTTCTACTCAAATGAAACAGAGGCAAAGGAAATAAAGGGAAAAGAAGGGCAGGAATTCGAGACTTCAAGCCACACAGGGCATTGTTGAGGTGTAATGGCGGAAGCTGAAAATTGGTGGTGGACCATAACTCGAACCAGGATTTACCACTTCTCATGAGCGGTTATCTTAACCACATCGGTCGTTCGGACCCGGTCCCTGGCCGACTGAAATTTCCACTCCACACGACTTCAAATTTCCCGACCACTACTGAAAAGAGCTTGGAACGAATCTCAATATAGGTAAGCCATTCTTATTTGTATTTAAAGGGTTAATGAGGTTCTCTTTTTTGAACTGATGAACATGTATGCTAAACGTATATTTTGCTTCATAATTAAAACATGTATTTTTATTAGAAGTGATGGGGCACTAGGCATAATACAAAGTGTGAGGTCGGAAAATGACTAGCGAGGACAGGCACTCCTCTTCAGTTGTTAACTTTAAGCCTGATTTACTACTTGAGAGGTGTATCATTTTAAGAGCATCTTAACAATACCATCTTCTGTCCGCGCACATACATTGATGAGTTGCAAGATAATGGCGACTGCCCACAGCGAGATTGAATTCCGCCCGGCGACGCATCATAAATACGTACAGTTCTTCTTTTAATTGTTATATGATAATGAACTAGACCCCCTGACACGATTATTGTTGTACGTTTTAAATTTTTGTACAATTATTCGAAGTCTGCCATTTCCTTTGTGCGTTCACCGGTAACAGAGGAAGACACTGTATTTGCACGTGGAAAATCCAGTTCCCACACATCCCGCCAGCCTTCAATCCCCTTAAGCGGCGATTACCGGCCACTCGCACCTTACCTGACATCCACCGCAGTGTGCGAAAGTCACACCGCTGCGGTTACAAATGTAGGCCGCTGTTGGTCGAGAAGTGGGCGTTACCTTACACCAGGAAGTAAGCTAATCCAGTGAAGAGTTTATAACACCAGGGCATTCTTTCTTTTGTGCCTGGTACACACAAATAGAACGGAAACCGGGTTTACACAAACGAACTACTAGCTCCTTGAGAGAAATCCGCCACCGAATAGTAACACCAGCTTGGTGTACATGACTCTTCTTTGTACTTAGGAAGTCAGTTCGTGTTACTGACCTCGCGCTCCATGAAGGCGGGCGTTCTCGCGAGAGTAGCAGAAGCATCAACAGTCACGAAACGATGTACGAATTTTGACTGATAATTTACTTCTTTCTCGTCTCTAGTTGTCTTACCACACCACGCAGTGCATTGGACTCAGGCACTGTTGTTACGATTCGGTGTTGTCTTCGCTGTGCTGAGACCTGTTTCGTCTGTAGTTGACTCAACTTGTCACGTCCGCTTTCGTATACAGAAGCAGGCGACGTGCTCAACTCAGTGCTTGCTGCCGATGAAGTCAGGCTAAGCCGCCAGCGGGGTTAAGCAGCCAGAGCTGGTCGAATTACTTCGATGAGTGTAGATTCCTCTAGTCCCCAACAGCCACCGCACTGTCTTCAAGCAGTGCAAGATTTACCTGAGGTAAAACGATAAGTCCGTCCACGAAAGTCGAAAATGCCGATAAAATTAAGCGTCCAGACCGCAGTGGACGCGTTTGTCTCCTTCAATGAGGATCTGCGACTGAGTTCTGGTTCCGCAAGTTCCGAACAACAATCGAATGCTGTTGAATATTTAGGATTCTTAAGCAATCAGCACTGCCACTGGAGAATCCTTGTTTTGTTTCTCGCCCATTGTCTTTCTCATTGGTTCAGTATATTTACATTCGTTCAGTCTTATTCACAACTAGTTCCCATGACCTCGGGAAACTCTGTGGGTCTCTTGTAAGATAAAATCATTCTCGACTGTCGCACTGCAATGGGATTTGGCAAACCCCTCTTCCCCTTTAATGAGACCGAAGGAGGGAGTAGTCCAGCTCCCATACAGATGCAACGCTTTCCTAAAATGCCGACGTAGCTCACACACAACTCAACGACTACAGCGGTCTGATACAACGCATTTAAATCATGAACATTTACCCTCGAGATTGAAATCGGGATCGAATAATTAATCGTCCGGCAACCCATCACTATACGCATGGAAAATATGTGTTAAAAGTTGAACCATTCCTTCTGTCATGTCCACGGATCTTTCGTGCCGCCATGCGGAATTGCCATCTCCATTGCGGTCAGAATCAACGCAGGCACTGGACACCGTGCGAGCTATATCACGTTACATACTGTTCCACAGATTTGTTCAGAATGATTGCTGGCGAATCCGTTTAATCCTCTTCATTGCTACAATATTAAATCAGTCTAAATAATGGTCGCCGACATCATTTCTACATGACAATTGCTCTATAGAAGCCCAACTACTTTCAGAGGACTCCGAGATCTGACCGCAGATTGGAAAACGAGCACCCCAAACAGTCACTACACCGTCACCAGCTGGTACCTAGCAACTCCTCCTGACGTGTTCCTTCACGATCAAACACCACTCTGCATGCTTTCAGGTCAACAAGCACAATTTTTTGTCTCCTTTTAGCCTAGTCAAATCGATAACATTCTTTAAACAATGCCGCCACCTAGCTAACTGCTCCACACACTGCCATGAGGCCCCTTGCTGTCGAATACATGTAAACCGACTAAAGTGCAGCATTTCCGTTGAAACTCGGCAGATGCCCAAACCGGGTCCAACGTCCACGCACAGGAAACTCGTCTGCGACTCTTTCGCACCTCGAGTACAACTTTATTGATCGAGCGCTGACTACCGACTTCCGAAATACACACCACCACACCACTACCGCGACATAGGGCTCAATAATTGCCTGTACACTACACGAGGGTTGCCGGAAGATTTCGCCCGTTTCAAAAGCTCCAAAGCGTTCCACGAAGTTGTTTAGGATTCAGACATTTGGATCAGTCAGCCTCAGAGACAGAATTTTAACATTTCCATTACCTATTTCCAGTCCTCACTACCACCCCTTAACAAAGAGCTGCTTTCTTTCGTGGCTTTTCGACAGGCTATTTCCTGAACACGTGCCGATAAATACTGCCCATCCTGGAGAAATCGTCCTTGAAAATGTCATTATTGCTCCATATCTCCATCCATACTGAGGTAATACCGTCCCACTCTCTCTAGGTAGGACACAAGCATCCTTTGCCACGATCTGAGATGCCGGTCTAGTAGACAAAAGGAGAAGCACAGACTCGCGGCCAAAAAATCAAATGTTAAAACGTTCTCAGAATCAATTAAGGAATAAAAAATTAAACTATCATTTCAATGAAGAGAAGATTTAAGTTCTGATACGTGTTCAGACCGTTTGTTGCAAAATCCAATTTTTTAATCTTCTCTTCACCTATACAGCCCCTACAGTTTTTTCAAGATAAGCACCAGCTTAAGACACAGGAAAAAAAAAATCCGCCAATCGGCCATTCATTCCAATCATAGTTTAAAAGCTTCACAAATATAATTACTACTTTCTGTATAAGGAAGAACAGCACTTTGTGAATAGTACGAAGTAAGACACAAAGAGCCAACGTGAGAATATGTAAAATTAATATATGTCTCAGTGAAAGCACAAGTAGGGGAAAAAAATTCCATGCACATTTGTTTCATTCCTTTCGGAGAAAATTATTAACAGAGATACGTTCTTGCTAAATAAATATGGTGAAAAAACTGTTCGATTCATTGAACAATATCTTCAAATGAAACACAAGTTTACGTTATCAGTCACTATTTATTTATTTCTGCAAACTGTTTCTAAGGTTGATATCTCCATCAACACGTGGATTCATGTAGGTTAATATGGCCTGTCTGAGTTGTGTTACGACCTTGGGCTAGCCATTGGCGTTGTCTACTAGAGAAAGACGGAAAATATTTCAGTACGTGGATCTTAGTTTTTTTAAACCTCTGACTGAAGTTTGAACGAAAATAGAAATGTTAAAGTGATATAATGACCCCAATGGTCACAGATTTCTTTCACTGTCGTGATATGTCACACATGCCACACAATCTGTAAATACTGAGGTAACAAAGATGGTTTCTAGAAACTAATAACTGCAAAGAACATATAGCAAAACAAATTACTGTTTCGGATCGAAGGTGAAAGCATTGTGGAGAAATTTTACTGCCTAGATCAATAGAAATGCAAGTCTAATGTCTCGAGGGTCACAGTTACTTTACTGTCGAATTTACATGAGTTAATAAACTTCTGACAAGAAAAGGAAGCGCTCGGAAGGAGAGCAGGAAATGAAATGAAACTTCACGGGTTGAGAAGATATGGGATAGTATATGATAATGTTACAGAGATAATAAACTCGAGTAAACTATACAAAAACTTTGCCGTATGAGCCCGGTTGTAGAACAACGTTACACCACCTATGGCCTGGATGCATGCTTCGATTCAGTTGGGAAACGTGTCATAAAATCAGTGTGACCTCCCCCTAGGAATGGAGGCCTACAGCTGGTCCTTGATATGCTGAATACTAGGACAGCGTTGACGTCCCAGCTGATCCCATAAGTCATCCATCGGGGACTTACCTGGGATCATACTGACCGCAGGAGTACCTCAGCATCAGGCAAACAGGTCGTAGAGACACGTGCCAAGTGTGGATGAGCATTGTATTGTTGAAAAATTCTGCCGCGTGACTATCGCAGGAGAGGTAATACATGAGGACGCAGGATGTCTGTTACGTACTCTTGTGCTGTAAGAGTTCCCTCAATCACTGCCAGCTCTGACCTCACGTCATACCCGGCTTCCCACAACATGACGCCATCAGTAACACCTCTGTTCCTCTCTAAAACATTTGAAGAATGAAACCTCTCCTCGCGTCGCCGCCATACTCACCGGCAATCGTCATCCGGTGCAGTGATTAACCGCGATTTATCGCTGAACGCAATGCGACACCATTCATCTGCTCTCCATACTACCCAGTCAAATCATAACTCAGAACGCAACCATTTGTGTTCCGGTATTATGAGAGCCTAAGCATGGGCTTCTAGTTTGGCTGAAGCGAAACTCATACTCAGGATGACACAGAATTCAGCAGCGAGTCCGTCACTTGCTCTCGAGTGTAAGGACCAGATGTGAAGGGGTTACTATGTGGTTGGTGTTCCGTACAGGGATCCACCCTTGGGATGGTCGGATATGGTCGATCAGCATCCTGACGACGCTTTTTCCTGCTTTGAAGTTCCCATATTGTCGAAAGTCGGGCCACCGTTACATCCAAATAGCTCACAAAACTGGATATCGTACACTTCGACCAGCCAGCCAACTGGAGAACGACAATGAGGCTCATTTCAAACTCTGTCAGTTGCTCATTGCACTGTCTCAGACGAGTACGCGGCATCTTCGTGTCCTCTGTAGTGATCGCACTACATCTGACACCGTCTACTTTCCTTATATACCCTAGTCCTGGTGAAAACGTTAAATACGACCAACACTAATGCACATTTCTTATGATTCTTCCTGGTACAGTGATTAACACAGCAAAATAACTAAACAGAATCATTTCCAAATGCCACGAGTAATATGCAGCCAAATATGAAGTCCAGAGTTGAACATTCGACTGTAAAGGTACCGGGATCCTGATCTCAGATTCAAAATTTGAATAAAAATCATAATTTTGAAATTCGTAGAGAACTCGTCACCATAAATGTAACTAAAAATAATTCGCCATGCCAACCTACACAGCCCAAAATGGCATATGAGATCCTTGTCAAATCGCACATATACAGCTCACCGTAAGCCATTTGCCAAAGTAAAACCAACAGAGACTTGGCTGCCTTTACAATAAAGAAAGAGGTAAAAAATTAACTTCAGCAAATTGACAACTTCCACAAGAAAAGAAAATACTTGCATGCATTTCTTTCCTAGGCACAGTCTCATAACAAGATGCTAATCTTTTATGGATAGATGTTCAGATAACTTTCCGCAGTAATACTGTGCAATGTAACATAGTACACAGCACCAAAACTACCAGCGTAGGCCTTAATATGTACAGTAAAAAAAAAAAATTAATCGAGTAGATCTGCTGTCGTCATTCACATGAATCAACATGGACACTGTTTCTAACGTTGGAGGTAACTTACAGATACTACATACCAACAACAACTCAAGAAAACGGATCTCCTAGAAGAACTATAAATACACATTCACACCCGCAGTTTAGCCCAATATATTCTATATGAACAACTGTAGCTGCCTAGTAAAAACTTTCTATGTAATTTCTGTAACCTGTTCGCACAAATCATACATAAGGCAGACACGCAACAGCCAGAAATCGTAACAAGAATATCCTTTCCGCAATAGAATAACACCAGCATTACGTAACATAATAACTATTATAGAAGAAACGGGGAGAGGTCAAAATCAGTACACTCAGTAAAAATATTTTTAGTTTTTAACATTCCCTAAAACATGCTATAAGTATAGTCTGCACATATTTATGTTTGAAATAATCTGTTTATGATGTCAGTATGCACTTAATTAAATGTATACTCTAATAATGAGCAAGTGTGTTGACCTCCTCTCAAACTCCACCTTTTTAATTTTGTACTGTTATCAACTAACTTAGAAACTCTACTGATCATGACAAGCTCTCTATATGATGTTGATATGTGTGTGTACATGATAGTAAACAGTCTGATGGCTTTATAGTGTTCCGTTGAAATTTTCTCTGAAAGTTGTGTTTAAAAGAACTGAGAACAACTGTTCCTACAGTCCTTAAATAATTCGTTAATTCATAGGGTATATACTTTTTCTGTTTCTGACGTGCCGCACTTTTCACATATTTTCTTTCATTAGTTTAGAAGTGTGCTCAATAAGAAATCAATGATATCTTTTATTATGGGGTTGTTTGTCTGAAGACAAATACGTCGGGCGTAAAGCACATGTGTGAAGCTCAAAGTGACGTAAAAAATATTCTGAAGTATTTTTTGCATGCTACAGTCGTTTGTTTAGATTTTAGAATATGTATGCTATTTACTGTGCAAACACTGTACACTGTCCTAGGAAACTATAGGGACCGCGGCAAGATGAACCGCCATCCATTGGAACGTATTCAACTGTATAAAACTGTTTTCACATTATACCTAAATAAACGCAGGCATATCAGCATGTTTTTGCAATCGAAACAACATAAAAGTTATAGTAAATATTCAAATAATCTTGTGCAATGCTGGAGCTAACGAAATGCTACAGATGAAAAAATTATCTAACGGGAAACGTTAGTCGTCAGAGGACTGAGATGAATGCCAGAAACTCGTTATGGCTTTCAAATAAAAAGAATTTTAAACGTAATTGTGGCTGGTTGCTTTATTCGCTAATAAGGAACTTATTCTTTCCGTGTAAATTTTGCCACTACTGGCAACATATATATTAAAAAGAATTTGGAACATTGTCCTTGGAAAAAAACAGCGAGCGATGAAACTATAACAAAATTATTTCAATATAAGCATACTTGATAGCGCATAGGTTATTTATTTCATTTGGTGACCGGTTTCGATCTCTTACAGGCTCATCATCAGACCACTTCACTCTGTGAAAGAGAGTAATACCCTTTCTTAAAGGTTAAAAGACTCGAGTACAATCACAAGGATTCAAATGGTTCAAATGGCTCTGAGCACTATGGGACTTAACATCTGTGGTCATCAATCCCCTAGAACTTAGAACTGCTTAAACCTAACTAACCTAAGGACATCACACAACACCCAGTCATCACGAGGCAGAGAAAATCCCTGACCCCGCGGGGAATCGAACCCGGGAACCCGGGTGCGGGAAGCGAGAACGCTACCGCACGACCACGAGCTGCGGACCAATCACAAGGATAAAATAGTTTGAAGGTACGGCTGATATACCCTAAATGAAGACAGGAGACGGTGGCTTAGAGTAGGCTATTATGGAGAGACGTGAAGAACATTGCTGGATAAGGCTCAGTCGCTATACATACTCCGCAAGCCACCGAACGGTGCGTAATGGAGGTACCATGTACCATTACCGGGCAACTCTTCTCCTGGTCCACTCACAAACAGAGCGAGAAAAAAACAAGTGTCTATTGCCTTTGCATGAATCCTAATTTCTCGTATCCTTCTTCATGGTCCTTACTTGAAATGCATGTTGGCTGCAGCACAACCGTTATGCAGCCATCTGTAATATCGAATAATATCGAAAAGAACGTCACCTTCCTCATATTCCTATTCGACTTCGCGAAGCATCTCCGTATCAATTGTGTTGTTCGAACCTACCACTAACAAATCTAGCAGTCCACCTCTGAACTGCTTAGAAGTCTTCCTTTAACACTAGAAGCACCACGTCGGTCATGTTTGACCGACGAGGGTTTTTCCAGGGCAAAATACGAAGCATTTGGAAGTCGGGTGACACTTTATATCAGCGATATAGACTTTCCGTTTTATACGGACTGGCGACATGCAGACCTACGGAGTGACACTGGGAAGCTACAGAGTGACATATTATATGGTGGGAAAGCTGTCAGGGGCATCGAAAGCTGTCAGGGGCATCGCCCGTACGAAACATTACGACAGGCAACTTCTTCACCACCGTGAAACTGGCAGATGAGTTGAAACAGAAGGGAACAAGTTTAGCTGGCACTCTTCGGAAATCACTGAAATAGGTCCCTCCTGCGACGCGAAAAGCAAATGACGCATTCTATGCAACGTACTTGCAAGTCAGGCGCCAATCTTCTCACAGCATACCAAAGGAAAAAGAAAAAAAATCCTTATTCTGAGAAACATGCGTGCTGGATGTCAGATGACTGAGAATACTGAGAAAAAACTTACAAAAACGGTGAAGTTTTATAATGAAAGTAAGGGTGGAGTCAATATAGTTAATCAAATGGCTAGACAATACAGTGTCCCAGCTGGCACCCACCGATTGCCTGCGCATGTCTTTTACAATATTTTTTACCTTGCTCTGATAAACACCGCCACAGTTTTTAAATTACTTACCTCTAAGATTTTTCACCGAGATTTTATCCTCAGAGTAGCAGATGAGCTTTCTGCCATCTATAAACTGCTATAAACTGCAGAGATGAGCCAATCTCCCCTTGCAGCTTCTTGATACTGGCGCTGGCTAATATGGGAATAGAAGGTGTTATCAAATTCAGATTTCCTGCAAACAACAAAACAACAAAGGGGAATAAAACATCAAACATATGCTTCAAATGCAACAAATATGTGTGTAAAAGCTGCGAAGCAAAAACTCTTTTTGAATTCTGAACTGTGAGCACATCACAGCTTAGGGAGCTCTGTCAAGTCTGTGTTCCTATATACACTCCTGGAAATGGAAAAAAGAACACATTGACACCGGTGTGTTAGACTCACCATACTTGCTCCGGACACTGCGAGAGGGCTGTACAAGCAATGATCACACGCACGGCACAGCGGACACACCAGGAACCGCGGTGTTGGCCGTCGAATGGCGCTAGCTGCGCAGCATTTGTGCACCGCCGCCGTCAGTGTCAGCCAGTTTGCCGTGGCATACGGAGCTCCATCGCAGTCTTTAACACTGGTAGCATGCCGCGACAGCGTGGACGTGAACCGTATGTGCAATTGACGGACTTTGAGCGAGGGCGTATAGTGGGCATGCGGGAGGCCGGGTGGACGTACCGCCGAATTGCTCAACACGTGGGGCGTGAGGTCTCCACAGTACATCGATGTTGTCGCCAGTGGTCGGCGGAAGGTGCACGTGCCCGTCGACCTGGGACCGGACTGCAGCGACGCACGGATGCACGCCAAGACCGTAGGACCCTACGCAGTGCCGTAGAGGACCGCACCGCCACTTCCCAGCAAATTAGGGACACTGTTGCTCCTGGGGTATCGGCGAGGACCATTCGCAACCGTCTCCATGAAGCTGGGCTACGATCCCGCACACTGTTAGGCTGTCTTCCGCTCACGCCCCAACATCGTGCAGCCCACCTCCAGTGGTGTCGCGACAGGCGTGAATGGAGGGACGAATGGAGACGTGTCGTCTTCAGCGATGAGAGTCGCTTCTGCCTTGGTGCCAATGATGGTCGTATGCGTGTTTGGCGCCGTGCAGGTGAGCGCCACAATCAGGACTGCATACGACCGAGGCACACAGGGCCAACACCCGGCATCATGGTGTGGGGAGCGATCTCCTACACTGGCCGTACACCACTGGTGATCGTCGACGGGACACTGAATAGTGCACAGTACATCCAAACCGTCATCGAACCCATCGTTCTACCATTCCTAGACCGGCAAGGGAACTTGCTGTTCCAACAGGACAATGCACGTCCGCACGTGCTCTAGAAGGTGTAAGTCAACTACCCTGGCCAGCAAGATCTCCGGATCTGTCCCCCATTGAGCATGTTTGGGACTGGATGAAGCGTCGTCTCACGCGGTCTGCACGTCCAGCACGAACGCTGGTCCAACTGAGGCGCCAGGTGGAAATGGCATGGCAAGCCGTTCCACAGGACTACATCCAGCATCTCTACGATCGTCTCCATGGGAGAATTGCAGCCTGCATTGCTGCGAAAGGTGGATATACACTGTACTAGTGCCGACATTGTGCATGCTCTGTTGCCTGTGTCTATGTGCCTGTGGTTCTGTCATTGTGATCATGTGATGTATCTGACCCCAGGAATGTGTCAATAAAGTTTCCCCTTCCTGGGACAATGAATTCACGGTGTTCTTATTTCAATTTCCAGGAGTGTATTTCCAAATATCCATAATTATAGATCGAAGTTTTTGTTCTTATGTTTTAGTTCCTTGATTACAAAAATGGTTCAAATGGCTCTGAGCACTATGGGATTTAACATCTGAGGTCATCAGTCCCCTAGAACTTAGAAATACTTAAACCTGACTAACCTAAGGACATCACACACATCCATGCCCGAGGCAGGATTCGAACCTGCGACCATAGCGGTCGCGCGGTTCCAGACTGAAGCGCCTAGAACCGCTCGGCCACTCCGGCCGGCTCCTTGATTACAATAAGCAAGAAAACACGCTAGCATTTTAGTCACCTGCTGTGTTTTAGAATCTTTGACTAGTACTCGATACTTAATTTGTGTCTAAAAGCAAAAAAAAAAAAAAAAAAAAACGAAAAACTTTGTAATATTGTGTTACATATTTGTTTCAATAGTGACGGATTTAAGACTGTGGAATTTCTTCTGTAAAATCCAAAATAACAAAATTTGTTTCTGAAAACTTATATTTAGAGACCAAATTATCCTTTCGTTACACTTGAGTGTCTTCCTGATCACACTGTCAACATGGCGGCACTCAAAATACCACCCAAATATGAATAAAACGGTACTTTCCTACTGCAGGTCAAAAATGACGCACATGGTACTACTAGACTACGGCAAAGTCCGGTACTTCTAGTGTTAATCCGATCTGCTACGGATATCAGACGCTCGAGTAGTACTCAAGTACATGTCCTACTAGTGTCTCCTTTACAAATGAACACTTACCAAAACTCTCCAAATTAACTGAAGTCTCTGTTCGCCTTTTATACCACAATCCTCACATGCTCGTTTAATTTCACATCGCTTAGATACGTCACGAATTTAAACTAAGTGACTATGTCAAGCAAGAATTACTTATACTGCATCCGATACAGGTTTGTTTTTCCTATTCATCCGCATCAACTTACAGTTTTCTATATCTGGAGGTAGCTGCCTTTCCCCAAACAAACTAAAAATTTCTGTGTAAGTCATCTTGTATCCTGCTACAGTCACTCAGCTTCGACACCTTCCAGCACACCACAGCATAATCA
The DNA here is from genome assembly GCF_023864275.1 of Schistocerca cancellata. Classification (NCBI taxonomy): domain Eukaryota; kingdom Metazoa; phylum Arthropoda; class Insecta; order Orthoptera; family Acrididae; genus Schistocerca; species Schistocerca cancellata. The sequence continues at coordinate 465,466,814 of NC_064631.1, read as the reverse complement.
GCAAACAATTGTAGATTTCTAGGTATTCTATCCACCAGATCATTTATGTATGTAGCAAAACGTAGTGGTCCTATAACAGGGTATTACTGACGATTCCCTTGTCTCTAATGGACACTCACCATCTAGGGCAACATACTAGGTTGTATTACCTAAGAAGATTTCTAGCGACCCACGTACCTGAGAACGCTCATACCTTCGTTTATAGTCTGCTGGGGGGCACCGTGTCAAATGCTTCCCGAATATATAGAAATGTAGACTCTACCTTTTGTCCTTCCTCCAAAGTTCGCAATAAAAGCTGCGTCCACCGCCTACCGTAGAACTTAACTAATAGCAAATAGTTGCGAGAAATGACTACATTCCGCTAAATACACTTACAAAATACGTAATTATTAGAAGTTTGGCCATAGAGTGAACAGATAAGGATATTTCAAATTTTATGTAAAGGACACGCACTATAAAAGATTCACAAGCACAGAAGAAATCGTTATCCAATGACACTGGCTCAATTAGAGGTAACCTGTCCTTTACAGGGACTTATAGTAGACGTTAACGTAGCAGTGGTGGGTGGTTGATAGGACGCTAACTGGTAACCAACGAAAAGAAAACTTGGCACGTTCCGTCATCAGTTAAAGATGTTGCGGAATACCGTTGGAAGAACGTTAACCCATAACATGTAAACCATATAAGATCGGTAAGTACCATCACCATTTTGCGGCTTTACCTGAAGCTGCATTTCCACATGCCCATGTTATGAGTGTGTACACGTACATTTAGCAGCCTGCTATATCGTTAAGGTTAAGCAGATGTAAAGTTGACATTTAAAACGCTAAGCCATTATTTGCAAATAGGACGGAAGTATAAAACGTTACAATCTTGCGTACAAATTACAAACGTACAGAAAACTTTGTACAAAAGCGATTCACTTACATACATGAAGAATGCAAATGACCACAAATCGTACAAAAATGTTGTTCAAGAAAGAACGACAAAATTTACATCTGTATTGTCATAGATCATTTAAATGGCTGTATGTAACCATTAGGCGCTATATTTAAATTTCGTGCAATGTAATAGCGTATTTAGTGTGATAAATTCAGTAATAAGTGACATAAAATAATGTAATTTTTGTGGGAAATTAGGAGGCTGTAACTTAAATGTTGTCACAGGTATAAAAATCTTTTGAATATTGAGATTTTTAAATAATAAATATCACATGAAGTGAGAAAAACGATCTTAATTGTCAGTCCATATCTACGTTGTACTATGAAAGTAGCAGAGAATAATATTTGTATATCTGCAATCCATGAAATATCTATAGGGCCAAATATCTTGTTAATTTATTAGCTCGTTTAGTGTGCACAAAAAATCATTAGTAAGTAGTTCTTACTCTAACAGTAGTATAGAAGAGTAAAAATATGTGATAATTTGCAGTAAGTTCTTCTTACCAGTACAGGCGTGGAGTAAGTATAATCTGTAAAGGAAATTACCAATAAGGTGCAGGTTTCTTAAAATTAGATTAACTAGAAGCGTAAGAGGCGTAAGTTACGGGCAGGCCCCAATTTGTACAACACGCATAAAAATAAAATTAAAACAATATTATGTATGATAAAGCTTTTTTGTCTTGAAAGAAGAATTCGTTCTAATGTAAAAAAAGAGAACTAGGAAAGAAGTATGTAGAAGGGCTGTGGAACAAGATCGTAAAATATATGTAAAACTTTTTAATTTAGTAATTGTGTACGTACATCTACTAAACTACTAAACTAAAAAGCCTCATAAATATTCACAGCTAGAAAAACAGGAATTAATAAACTGCATCTAACTTATTAATGTTCCATAACAATATTTATTAGTTCGTTACTAACCGGCTTTCGTCTTCTTACTCCATCGTCAGATAACACAATCTTGAACAGTTAGTCTACACAACTTCTGCGAGAATTGATAGCTGTACAAAGAATGCTGTTCAACGACACAGGCTGACAATTATTGAGCTGTAAGAAAAAGAAAAGGTAAAATAGGTACCAACTACAGCGTGCACACGCTTAATTTAACATGTAAACATGAGTACAGATATTCGGATTTAGGTTATGACATGCTCGATACGTCTGCCATCATTGATGTGGCGCAGACGAATAGCGAAATTCTTCATGACCCGCTGATGAGTTGGAACATCGATGCAGTCAATGACCTCCTGAATGGCTGTTTTCACCTCAGAAATGGTCTCAGGGCTATTGCTGTACACCTTGTATTTAATATAGCCCCACGAAAAGCAGTCGCATGTATTAAGAACCGTAAAATACGGCGGACAATCGAGGCCCATGCCAGTGGCCTCTAGATACCCCAGAGCCAGAATTCGGTCCCTAAAGTGCTCCTCCAGGACATCAAATGCTCTCCTGCTTCTATGGGATCGAGCTCCGTCTTGCATGAACCAGATCTTGTCGAAATCAGGGTGACTTTCGATAAAAGGGATGAAATCATGGTTCAAATGGTTCAAATGGCTCTGAGCACTATGGGACTGCACATCTGAGGTCATCAGCCCCCTAGAACTTAGAACTACTTAAACCTAAGGACATTACACACATCCATGCCCGAGGCAGGATTCGAACCTGTGACCGTAGCGGTTGCGCGGTTCCAGACTGTAGCGCCTAGAACCGCTCGGCCACTCCGGCCGGCGATGAAATCATATTCCAAAACTTTAACATACCGTTCGGTAGTCACCGTGCCATCAAGGAATATCGAAACGACTATTCCGTACCTGGACATTGCACACCACACAGTCACCCCTAAGGTTGAAGAGAGTTCTCGATCGCGAAAAGCAGATTCTCCCCAAATGCGCCAATTTTGCTCATTGACGAACCCATCCAAGTAAAAGTGGGCTTCGTCGCTAACCCAAACCATATGTGTGCATACTAGTTCCCATCACGTCCCGCGGCTAACCGTGCAGTTCGAACGTCCTAACGCAAATCATTCAGAAGCTATGACGATTTTGTTTCATGTAGTTCAATAATTATCAACCTATATGCGACTCTTCCTGATTATATCAATATAAAAGACATGCATGATTTAATATATAAAGAGACACTGATAAAATAAATTTTGCTTGACAGTATATTCAAATACTAAAACCATGTGAGTGCATAAAACAGGAATGATCTACAAGTGTGTAATGTAGTGTGATGAACAGAGCGAATGAAAGGAGGGGAAGAATGACGTCTATGGAACGTGGAACAGCTATGACAAACTTATTAGCTGATGGTGAGAGGAGTAATAACTGGCTGCTACTTTAATAAGGGTGAGTTATGAAGATGTGTTTGGTCATTAAGGACCAGGTCAGGATTCTTAGATTGGTGTTTGTTAATGGCTTGAATTTCAAGTAATGTCAGTTTCACCCTTTAGTTCCTTTATGGAGAACACGACATTTATTCAGAGCATGTTTAGCAAAGGTGGAATCTTTCTTTCTCAGTGTCCAAAACCTTTCATACTCAGCCAGTCTGGTCGTTATAGCAGTACCTGATTGCACTACATATCATTTTCCACACAGATTGCAGGATATTCAATAAATTTCACTCTGTTCTTGAGTGAAACTGAAGGTGGGCTACTGTATTCCTAGTGTAGAAAGCTGGAGTATATTTCGTGGACTTAGGTTTCCTGGGAAGGACCTAGCAAGTCCTACCCACATTTAAAATCGAGGCGCATTTGCTACCAGTGTGGTTCTGTACTGTCTGAGGTGGATAAAGGAGAGCTGTTATCCTCTGTCTCTTCTTTTTTCTGAGTAAACTGCCAATCAGTGTAGGATTATGATCATCACTGTATGCTATTTCTTTAATTATTTCCAATTAAAACATGATTAAAGCAGAATTATTTCCAATTCCTACAGTCTCTGTACAGTCAATCAGATGGGTTAGCAATGGGGTCCCCACCGAGTCCCTTATCAGCTGAAATGTTTATGGAAAATTTTCAGCAAATCTTTTAGACGAAGAGCCTCTGAGTTCTGAAGCACAGTATTGGACTACCTATGTGGATGATGTACTACGCTTGTGGGCAGGTAATATCAGACAACTAAATAAATTTTTTCAGCATTTGAATTCACACCACAGCAAAATCAAATTTACAATGGAGTTGGCAGGAGATTATCAATATTTTCAGGAATCAACAGCATTTATTTAAGACATACAGGAGAAAAATCTCAAAAGACACAGTAGTACCAGACAGTTGCCAGCTTCCCATAACACACAAACATGCAGCCTTCCAATCCATGGTGCACCACGTATCATCTGTACTCCTAAGGAAACCGGATTTTGAAAATGAATTGGAAATAATTCTAAGAAATAGCATACAGTAATGGTTATAAAATTACACTGACTGACAATATAATCACCAAAGAGAAGATACAGGGGATAACAGCTCTCCTTTATCCATCCCAGACAGCACAAAATCACACTGATACAAAATGGTCCCTGATCCCACATGTCGCTAGGACTTCATAGGTTCTTGTCAGGAAACTAATGTCCAGGAAATACACTCCAACTGTTTACACTAGGAATACAGTTGCCCACCTTCTGTTCAACAGTAAAGGTAATATTCCATCTTTAGAACAGAGCGGAATTTATAGAATTTCCTGCAATCTGTGTGGCAATTTATATGTTTGTCAATCACGTACAGCTATAACCAATAGACTGAGGATGAAAGCTGTTGGAGACTGAGAAAGATTCCACCTTAGCTGAACATGCTCTGAATAAACGGTATTCATATTATGTGAAATGTGATGGGAGAATATTAACATTACTTGAAATTCTGGCCATTAACAAGCACCAATCAAAGATGCTGACCTGGTCCTTAATGATGAAACACACTTTCATTACTCGCCCTTGTTAAAGTAGCAGCTAGTTACTATTCCTCTCACCATTAACTAAAAAATTTGTTATACTGTTCCATATTCCATATGTCTTCCTTCCCCTCCCTTCATTTGGTCAATTTATCACATTCATCAGTTGCTCCATATGACATAGTACTCTGTGCCATTACTGGCTTGCAGAACACTTCTGTATCTGTTTTATACACTACCATAGTTTTAATATTTTTATCTACTGTAGTGTAAGATTTATTTGTTCATTGTCTCGTTAGGTATTACATCCTGCTTGTGCTTTGCATTGATATAGTTATGAAAGTTACATATCTTTGTACAGCATTCTTTGTACAGCTATGAATTCTTGCAGAAGTTGTGCGGACTATCTGTTCAACATTAAGTCATCCGACGATGGCCTAAGAAGCCAAAAGCCAGTTCATAACGACGTAATAAATATTTTTGTGGAACATCGATATGTTGTATTCGAGCAATTAATACGTCTATCTTCCACTAAGAGCCGACGGAATACTTCATAAATACGAGGTTTGGAACTTTAATTGTGGCAACTATTTGTTTATAACTCGTACAAAATAGATACGAGTTTCAAAGTTTTACTGACCTTCAAAGTAGTTACCAGCATTGTGTATAACCCGCTGCTAGCGATGTGGAAGTCGTAGGATACTCTTAGCAGTGCCAGTTGTGTTGACAGTTCGAGCGGCGCGGTCTATTGCCCGACCAATTTGTAGCAGTTCTGAAACGAATGCCTTGAAGTGTTCCCTTCAGTTTAAAAATCGAGTTGAACTTTCGAGGGCTTAAGTTAGGGGAGTGCAGTAGGTGGTATAGCACTTAGCAGGCCCATCAGTCAAACAAATCAGTAACAGCTTCCACTTTACGTGCTTGAGCATTGTCCTTCAAAATGATGGTCAGGTAATGCAGAAAGTCAGACACTTATGTCTCTATGCTGTTCATTTTTGGAACACAACCTACGACCAGCTTAGAGACAGAAATGATGACACTTTCTGCAGGACCTGACTATCATTTTGCAGGCCAATGTTCAAGCACGTAAGGTGCATGCTGTTACTGATTTGTTTGATTGATGGCTCTACCAAGTGCCATACCACATACTGCACTGCACTTACGAAAGGCACCTTGTTAGAACTACTCTAAAAATAGAAAAGTTGATGGTCTCCTCAAGTCAGTAATTAAAGTTTCCCGTACAAATTTCCATTCCGTAATCTGCATTTAATCACGTCGCTTAAAACTCATGAAAGTTTCAGCCAAGCTTGCCGAACAAGTTGCCATTTGACCGCGACACGCGCGCTGTTAAACACGACATACCATCCCGGAGGACGACAGCCTTAAAGCTTTGTGAAAAATTTCACGGTGGATAAAACAAAATCCTGCCTATATTATGACGAACAGAATAGCTGTTTTCCGCAACTAGATAACTATAACTAACAAAGTTTAGGTTACATTCTTTGATTCATAACATTAATAACTATTTTTTGCAATACCAACTTGACGTGTGTATCAGAATCTGTTGCCGCACTGTATTGACCTGGTGCGTCTATGTTTTGACTGCATGAGCAATGTCTGTTCTAGACCTACTACTCCGTGCAGCTCCTCATAACACTGCCGTCTTAACAGTCCTTTATTAGACTGGTGCAGATATTCAGCATTTCAAGTCTTGTGATTTCCCTCAGAGTCCCGCTATGCTGTGTCCTGTACTTTCACGGCATCGAATTTCTCTCTTCCTTGCAGATTTCTATAAGTGAAGCGGCTATAAAACAAAAACTGCTGCTCTACTTAAATAAAGTGTAGATTTGTTCCAACTCACCCTGCATAATGTCACAAACTTACACAAAAGCTTACACGTTAAAAGGGAACCAACTAATATTACAGTCTCAAAGGCCTCTCGTTAACATTCTGTCTATGAATAGCATGTAACAAGAATCGCTTTTATACATCGTATTCGTCTTCCTTGGTGCCGAAAATCTTCCGTGGTATCAACGCTCCTTCATTCCTCCTTGCTCTACGGAGATTACATATGTTCTCTAGCAGGTAGACTCCGCACCTGTTGAGTAATACTTTCCCACAGTATGTGGCTTAAGTTAACAGACTAATTGCGATCATGCACATCTTTATTCTGAGCTCTATATTTGACTTGAGTGATACAAGCCCTTCCATTAATGACATGGATCACTACATATCCCCCCACTAAAAGAAAAGATGTCGTGATCATACACTTAACAACCAATCAAAACAAACATACACATCTTCTTATTAGAATTTTCATTAACTCGGTTATTTTATATTTAATACTTCCTCAGCGTTGGCTAGCAAAGTGGCAAAGAGTGACCATGATTTGGCCTACACATATTTCTTTCAGGGCATTTTCAGCTCTTTAACCATTGACCCCATTAATTTGTATCCTTGCCTTTGTAGGAAACACTTGTTGTACGTTATTTTAAGATCAAACATCAGATTAAGCAGAGACTCAGATACTCGAGGGAAACTATAGTGTTAGCAAATTTTCCCAGTTTATTATCCAGTGTGGACGAGATGCTCCCTAAAGTAGGGTTCTTGTTCTTTCTCTTAGCGAATCTTACCCTTAAGGGTTTGTCCCTCATTGAATGTTACATTTCCTGAGATTCAGTACTCTTTTCCTCTTATTTCATAGACTCTGTCGGTGTGATGTACGTCACCTTCTACTAAAGTGGGTAGAGTCCTCCCTTCTATGGGTATTTTCTAGCCTGCATAAGCTCCCTTCTTTGAGGATTAATTACCCATAATATGGTTGGGGTCCTCCCTTCCTTAATTTCACCCGAACCTGGCATAAGCTCCCTTCTTTGGGGATTATCTACCAAAAAGTCCCAATTTGAAGTTCCTAATCTTCCTTTTCTACTATTTTATTGAGTACTTGATTACTTCTTCCCTTTCACTTCAGCTCATCTTAAGGCTGCAGTTTTCACGAAATTGCGGCTCTCCCTTGCTTTTTCGCCACGTGTACTCCTGTCCGCTTTCTTCCCCCCAAAACTACTGTTCCTTCTTAGCGTTGGCTTGTCATTTCTATATCAAGCTTATTGGTAGGACACCCTTGAAACAATAACAAGTGTACCCCTAAATCGTCTCTGTTTGTACATAATCGGTAGGTGTGTATGTGCATGTGTGTGTGTGTGTGTGATTGCGTATGTGCGTGCGTGTGTGCATGTGTGTGTGTGTGGGGGGGGAGGGGAGGGCTGACGTGTAGCACGCACAAATCCCACACCTCCCCTATAAAAGCGAAACACAAACGCACACCCTACACCAAAAACCAAATTACTACATAGGTTAAAAAAATCGTCAGCGACGTACTCTCAATGACGTACTCCATAATCATGACATTATCCATTTTGTACCACGTCACGAGTGTAATCAATTGTCGTCGTCATACGTGAAACATAATTTCCTTAGTCGGTCTATTCGTCAGTCACTACTCGATCGAGGTGATATCACTACCCATGGTTAATCTCCCTTAAAAAAGTTTCACTTGCATATCTATCACTGGTTTTTATCATATGATGGTAAGTGACATGCCTCTTTAGTCATCGGTCTTACACCAAAGTAATTCACACATTAAAAAGAGTTTTGCATCACCCCAGTTCCCAGAACTCCTAAAGACAGACGTTGATATTGTATCACAAACACAGTCCCTTTGACTGTTCAGAGATGTCACTAAATCCGTCCAAAGATGTAAACAACCATGCATGAGCAGCGCCTATTCGACGGATGGGGTCCGAAAGCCGACCAGTTACAGTCATTCCACCAGGAAGGAGGTACATGGCTCGTGTTGTCTGTAGTTCATCCATACCTAGACGGTCAATACTGCGGTTCGAGTGCGTCCGCATCGTTATTTTGTGCCATGAAGATCTCTCAGCAAGGGAAGTGTCCAGGCGTCTCGGAGTGAGACAAAGCCATGTTGTTTGGACATGGATGAGATACAGAGAGTCAGGAACTGTCGATGGCATGCCTCGCGCAGGATAAGCAAAGGCTACTACTGCAGTGGATGAGAACTACGTACGGATTATGGCCACCATGTTGAATAATGCTTTTCGTGCAGCCACAGGACGTCGTGTTACGACTAAAACTGTGTGGAATAGGCTACATGATGAGCAACCTCACTTCCGATGTCCACGGCGAGGTCCATCTTTGCAACCACGACACCATGCAGCGCGTACAGATGAGCCCAACATCATGCCGAATGGGCCGCTCAGGATTGGTTTCACGTTCTCTTCACCTATGAGTGTCGCATATGCCTACAACCAGAGAATCGCCGGAGATGTGTTTGGAAGCAATCATTCCAGGCTGAATGCCTTAGCCACACTGTCCAGCGAGTGCAGCAAGGTGGAGGTTCCCTGATGTTTTTGGGTGGTATTATGTGTGGCCGACGAACGCCGCTGGTGGTCATGGAAGGTTCCGTAACGCCTGTACGGTATGTCAATACCATCCTCCAACCGATAGTGCAACCATATCGCCAGCATATTAGCTAGACATTCGTCTTCACTGACGACAATTTGCGCCCCCATCATGCACATCTTGTGAATGACTTCCTTCAAGATAACGACATCGCTCGAATAGAGTAGCCAGAATGTTCTGCGGACATGAACCCTATCGAAAATGCCATTGATAGATTGAAAACTGCTGTTTATGGACGACGTGACCCACCAACCACTCTGAGGGATCTACGCCGAATCGCCGTTGAGGTGTGGGACAATCTGGACCAACAGTGCCTTCATGAACTTGTGGACAGCATGCCACGACGAATACAGGCATGCATCAATGCAGGAGGACGTGCTACTGGGTATTAGAAGTACCGGTGTGTGCAACAATCTTGACCACCACCTCTGAAGGTCTCAGTGTACAGTGGTGCAACATGTAATGTGTGGTTTTCATGAGTAATAAAAGGGCAGAAATGATGTTTATGTTTATCTCTATTCCAGTTTTCTGTACAGGTTCCGGAACTCTCGGAACCGAGGTGATGCAAAACTTTCTTTGATGTGTGTACTTAACAGCTGAATAAATAATACTTGACAGTATTTGTTTACACACTTTCACCAGTAAGAACGAGATTTGTTGTTATTTTGTTTCTTTCCCAAGCTTAATTTAACGGTGTCTTATCCTGATTTACCATATCAATATTATGTAACCACTTTTCTTCACCGATTTCTTGATCGACCTAGGGATGTGGTACATTAAAATCTTTGTAAGGACCCCTAGATCGAGGGTAAAACTTGTGTGTTTTTTTCTTCAAAGTTGAGCTATGATGTACTTCCTTTGTTAGTACCATGTCGTTCACATCAACGATAGGTACCGTAGCTTTTCCATTATATTTACGTAGCCGTTTATCTGCTGCTCGTTGTAAATTTACTTTTATAGCATCGTCTAAGTTGTCTCCATGTAAGTTATTATCATCGTCTCTCCATTTGAATAATTTCAACAGTGGCTTTCGAGAGACTGTGCCTTGTATTATTTCAATGGGAGATAAACCAGTAGATAAATATGGAGTTTCATTAAGTAGTACTTAGAATTCTGCTGTGTTCTGTGCCCAAGTTTTATGTCTGTTTGATGAGTGTGTCCTACAAAACCTATCTTTGTTTTTTACGATACGGTGGCAAGAGCTACTTTGCGGGTGGTATTTCGAGATAGCAAGGTGCCTAACACTTTCCTATGGTAATTACTCATTAAAGGCCTTACTCATATGTGGGCCATTGTCTGTCAACAATCTACGTGGCTTTCTTATCTCCAAGAAATATTCCGGTGGACATCTAATCATCACCTCCATGTTGGCATGCTTAATAGGATATAGTTCCACATATTTAGTCAAATATCAGCTAATGCAAATATATAGGTTAGCCTCTCCCCCCTCCAACCTACTCGTTGATAATTGCCAAAAGTAATCAGCTGCCATGAAGTCATGTAAGGTTTTAGGTTTTATAGGGGAAAACTTATACATTGAAGGGCCAAAGAAACTGGTGTGGATATGCGTATTCTAATAAAGATACATTTTAACAGGCAGACTACGGTACTGCTGTCGGCAACGTCTGTATAACACAAGTGTCTGAAGCTGTTCTTAGATCGTTGTATGCCGCGACAATGGCAGCTTGTCAAGACCCAGGTGAGTCTGAACGTGATGTTAAAGAAGTCGCACGACAGTGGGACACAGCATCACCGAAGTAGCGATGAACTGGGGATTTTCCCGTACGACCATTTCACGAGTATACCGTGAATATCAGGAATCCTTTATAACGTCAAATCTCCGACATCGCTGCGGCCGGAAAAAGATATTGCACGAACGGGAACAACGACGACTGAAGAGAATCGTTCAACGCCACAGAAGTGCAACCCTTCCGCAAATTCCTTCGTATTTCAATGCTGGGGCATCAAAAAGTGGCAGCGTACGAAATATTCAACGAAACATCATCGATATGGGCTTTAGGAGCCGAAGATCCACTCGTATATCCTTTATGGCTGCATGACACAGAGCTTTACGCCCCACCTGGCCCGTCAACACCGACATTGAACTGTTGGTGTCTGGAAACTTGTTTCTTGGTCGGACGAGTCTCGGTTCAAATCGGATCGAGTGGCTGGACGTGCACGGGTATGGAGACAACCCCATGAATTCATGAAGCCTGCATGTCAGCAGGGGAATGTTCAAACTGGGGGAGGTTCTGTAGTGGTGTCGAGCGTGTGTAGTTGGAATGATATGGGACCCCTGATACGTCTTGATACGACTGTGACAGGTGACACCTGCATCAATTCATGTCCATTGTGAATTCGGACGGACTTGGGAAACTCCAGTAGGACAATGTGGCAACCCACACGTCCAGAATTGCTAAAGAGTGGTTTCATGAACACGCTTCTTAGTTGAAGCAGTTCCGCTGGCCACCAAACTCCTGAGATATGTACATTATTGAGCATATATGGGATACCTTGCAACGTGCTGTTCAGAAGAGATCTCCAGCCAGTCGTATCATACGGATTTATGGACAGCCCTGCAGGATTCATGGTGTCTATTCCCTCCAGCACTATTTCAGACATTAATCGAGTCCGCGTGCCACTTGCGGCACTTCTGGGTGCTCGTGGGGGCCCTACACGACATCAGGCAGGTGTAATAGTTACTTTGGCTATTCAGTGTACATCATTACTTGAGTGTCATCTTTCACCGTTTGCAAGTTTCACATTTACCTTGTACAGAGAGCACTTTTCTGCTTAAGTTCTTAAAATAGTAAAATTTTACCATATGTTTAACATATTTTCGTACCCCAAAGTGTCCATACCCTTGTTGAATAAACGTAATTAAATCAATTTCTACAGTTTTCAGCATACACAATCTCAATTTGAATCCAATTTTTATAGAACAAATCTATCGTTCTAGATTCTTCTCACTTTCGTGACCTGGAAAACACTCGCAGCGAGTGCGTTGGATGTACTTCCTCATCTGGTTTAAACTTTGGAAAATGCTTATAAAAATTCTTTCCGTTTCCCATCTCTAGTTCATCTAATAGCGTTGTTGCATTGAAAATTTGCCTTTAACTTGACTTTCTGTTAAATATTCCACTTATTTTCCAGTTCATCCCATAGTCTTTTGAACTGATTGGTGTTTTTAGTGACTTCCTGCCCCGGAAGCTGCCATTTTCTAAAGTGTATAAAGTCTCCTGAAATTTTTAATCTAATAACGGTTGCATTTTTTCCTCTAAATCTGAATGTATCTCGTGCGAATAAGCGGAATCTGTTTTGTAGCTCCTCTGTTCTAAAATTTCTATGAGCGTTTGCGCATCTGGCATCAGACCTTTTACCAGCTTACATTCTGCTTATGCAAAATTACGTTAACTATCTACGTCCGTATGCAAATCTTTAATATGTTCGTGTATCTCTTTCGGATCTAAGTCACATTGTTACATGACTTCGTTTTGTATTTCTTCTCTTAACACGTCAGCCTTGTTTTAGTTTGTCTTTAGAGCGCCTCTAACGCAACATGAGTGTCTTTAATCTGAATTTAATTCTTGTCTCAGTCTGTTTTGGTTTTCCGTTACTTGGTCATGAGTGTCTTTAAACAGTGTTCGTAAGTCTTGACGTAGCTGCGCAAACTTAACATAAATACTCTCTTCAAAGTTGTCATATTACTTGTACGAATCTCTTATCCATCTTCGAAAATTTTTCATTTGACTGTCTCTGAATGTCTGACAGTTTTTGTAATAATATTTGCATATTTACCTATGTCAACAATTTGATTGTTATCATCGGCATAAACAAACACAAATATTACTGAATCACCGGACTGCAACCACAAAAACAATTTTAAAGCGAAATACTGCCATAGCTCACCGTAGTTGTACTGCGCGCTGATGATGGTCTGGTCGTCTACGATTGCGTAATGGTGACGTAGTGGTTTCAACTGAGTGTTGGTGTCACGATGGTGTAGACTGCGTCCTGGCCTCGAAGCGGTGCAGACTGGGGGGTGGCGTCGCAGTGGTATGGATCGCGTGCTAGTGTTGGATCAGCCGTCGACGGCTGCGTGCTAGCCGGACGTCGCTGCAGTGTTTTCATTTTGGCGGGTCGTCTACGGCTGCGTGTTTCGTCGGTTTAGAAGGATGCTCTTAGGGTCATCGACGATGTTGTTTAAGCACCCTGCTGCTCTTGGCAACGTCTTCTCTTTGCTCATTTATAACGGAATTTCTTCCTTTCAATATGTTTTATCTGCCAGTTTCCACTTAATAACCGTAATGTCGCCATGATGAGTGTTTATTAATGGCTGTTGACTGCTGTACTTAGCTAATGTGAGGATGTTTTGAATGCTTGAGCAATGTCTGTTCTAGACCTATTACTCCGTGCAGCTACACCTAACACCGCCACCTTAACACTTCCTTATTATACTGGTGCATATATTCAGCATTTCAACTCTTGTGATTCACCTCAGAGTCCAGCTACGCTGTGTTCTTTTTTTCCTCGGCGTCGAACATCTTTCTTCCGTGCAGATTTCTATAAGAGAAAGAACTTTGTGATCTGCCTTACGGCAGGTCTTGTCATGGGGGAAGCCTCGTCAGAGAGGTCCACCGCATGAGCGTCTAGGCAAGCGAGTCCAGTGGTGGGTTCCCGTTGCCTTCCAATGATGATGATGAAATGATAATGAGGACAACACAACACCCAGTCCCTGAGAGGAGAAAGTCTCCGACCCAGCCGGGAATCGAACCCGGGCCGCCGGCCGGAGTGGCCGAGCGGTTAAAGGCGCTACAGTCTGGAACCGCACGACCGCTACGGTCGCAGGTTCGAATCCTGCCTCGGGCATGGATGTGTGTGATGTCCTTATGTTTGTTAGGTTTAAGTAGTTCTGAGTTCTAGGGGACTTATGACCACAGCAGTTGAGTCCCATAGTGCTCGGAGCCATTTGCACCATTTGAACCCGGGCCCCTTGGCGTGACAGACAGCGGTGTTGACCACTTAGCTATCGGGGCGAATTCTATAAGAGAAGTGGCTATAAAACAAAACACTGCTGCTCTACTTAAATAAAGTGTAGTTTGGTTCCAACTAACTCTTCATATAGTCACGAACTTTCACAAAAGCTTACACCTTAAATGGGAACGAACTAATATTACTGTCTCAAAGACCTATTGTTAACGTTCTGTCTGAGAATAGTAAGTAACAACAATCGCTTACATACATCATGTACGTCTTCCTTGGTGCCGGAAATCTTTCGTGGTACCAACGTTCCTTCATTCCTCCTTGCTCTACGGATATTACAAGTCTTATCCAGCAGGTAGACTCCGCACCTGTTGAGTAATAATTCCCCCACAGTATGTGGTCTGACCTTTACAAACTAATTGCGATCACGCTCATCTTTATTCTGAGCTCTATATTTGACGTGCGTGATACATGCCCTTCCATGAATGGCGTGGAACACTACAAAAATATTTCACTTCCGCGCTCCTTTTTCTTTTAAAATTTTTGATGATCTGGTCCATATCTCATTAACCTCGCATTTAAGAGTCCACTTCCAAAAGAAACATAAGTTTCAAGTCTTTCGTTGTGCTCATGCTTTATTTATTGTTATGGAACACTAAATGTGTACACTTTCTTCTATGTTATTGGTGGAGGTCGTTGCTGAATCGTCGGAAATAGACACATCTTTTTTGGAAAGCTCCCATTTTGAATCTTACTCTAGATCTACATTACATTACCTCAATGTGTTCAATACATCATCGTCGTGTGTGCCCCAGATTTTTGAAATCGCTTCACTTTGACACTCCTTCGACCGTCCGAGAGCGAACTTCACTACACTTTAGCCAAACTGTTTCTCATTTGATCTCACGACATTTAACAGGCCTTCTTACAAAACCTTCAGATGTCGTGAATAAGCGAGATGGTACTTTTGTTAGCGTGCTGAACTTGCATTCGATGGTTTCCCCAAATGAAAACTAGGTTGATTGCTTTGAGAAGGAAATGGCCTATTCGCTTCTTCATCCCTTCACTGTACGAGCTGCTTCTCCTTCCTCCGACAACTTGAATCGGATTGGACGTATTTTCCTTCCTCTTTGCATGGCGGAAAGATTTGGATAGATCACTGAGAGCCGAAATCGAAACCGCTGTTTCGTTAGGCGGAAATGTTACTCATTAAATAAATTAGACGGTAATTCATTACAGCTTAACTGTACAGACCCAACTGACAGCCTACCAGGATTTCATGTGCAGAGAAGTGAGTGGACAAGGCTGAACAGAGTAAGAACAGGCCACGCCAGGTGCAACGCTATGATGCACAAGTGTGGACTCCGAGGTACTCCAGCTTGTGATTGTGGGTCCCAAGAACAAACTGTTCAACATATTGTTAGAGACTGTCCTCAGAGGAAGTATCCTAGACCATGTAGTGACTTCATTAATGCTACTCCCTGTCCTGTTAGTTGCCTTCGACCATTAGATATTGAACTATGATTAAATGTATCTGCCTTTTTCTAAGGTACAATTATATCACTCAAAGTATTCAGTAATATTAAGTTAGTAATTTTCACAATTTAAAAATGTGTATAAAATTTGTGCCAAAAAGTAAGCCCGCATCTCGTGGTCGTGCGGTAGCGTTCTCGCTTCCCACGCCCGGGTTCCCGGGTTCGATTCCCGGCGGGGTCAGGGATTTTCTCTGCCTCGTGATGGCTGGGTGTTGTGTGCTGTCTTTAGGTTAGTTAGGTTTAAGTAGTTCTAAGTTCTAGGGGACTTATGACCACAGCAGTTGAGTCCCATAGTGCTCAGAGCCAGAGCCAAAAAGTAAAATTATAGTATATGGAAATACTTAACTAGATATACACGTAAAATTAAATTTTGTGGACTTGTAAATGTTTGCTGTTGTTGTCATACGACAAATAAATAAATAATGTACAGACAGCATCTCGTGCTGAAACTTGCTCAATTGCTACTCTCTATGACACAGTGGGTCCGCTTCTTCGTTGCAGGATTCCAATATACTGTGGTGACAATGTCACGCTATGCTAGTAATTGGCGATTCTGCATTGAAATTAATGTCTCCATATCCGTTACACATCTGTTGTGCGTAATTGATACACTCCTTTATTGTCGGAGCCGGCGTCGTGAACTGTATGTCGGGAGATTGAAGTTCCTGAGTGTGCACAACTTTAAGTACGTGGCATTGATGTATTTACGTAGTACATTTGTCTATACAGTGTCCGACTCCGTGGAAAACGCGAAACAGTTTCACTTCAATGACTGATAGACACAGTTCAAGGGTTAATCACACCAAAGCACACTCCTCGAAATGTTCAAACCTGGTATCCTGCATACGCATTGTTTCACCAGTGACTCACCGACTTCCGTCCGTTACATTTCAGTCACGAATGGAACTGCAGCGCATAGTTCGTAGTTTACTCAGTGTTAATCACTGTCTCCTTGCAGTTCACATCGATACGGTGAGCATATTAATTTAAATGATTTATTCGGCTCCTCACACAGTAAATCCAAGATGCCAGTCACGACTTTATGTCAACAACCAGTGTTCGTGTTCGTCGCCAAACTATCTCTCTGTTGTACAGTTTCAATAGCCGAAAATAGGCTATCTTCAACAAAATTATAGAAAGATGCATTTAAACACGTATGTTCAGATAGATGTGTGATTTGAATCTGTTGGCATTTACTACTATGTATAACGAATCAAGCAAAATAATGAACGAAAAGATATTTGTTTAGGTTCATAAAAAGAAAAAGAAGTATTTACAAGGTCACCCTATAGCTGTAGATCCGTAGACTTTGCCGGTGTAGTAATTGATGATTTTCATATCGAGTGTCCAGCAGGAACAAAACATCATCTTGACACGATATTTCAGCGTTCCACCTGGCCGCCATCTTCTGGTGAGCAGGCCGTCGTACTGACTCGCCGGAACTGAAGGCAAATCACAGAGGTTGCTCCTTTATACAACGCCTGTAGGTCCACCACGCGTGCACGAACGTAACCGCCCTCTACTGCAAAGCACGACAGCGCACTGATGGTGAAAACTCACGGAAACTGTAAATCGATAACGAACAGTGGTGACACATTTTGATGACCGAAAGAGAGACCTTTTCTATTTAATGTCAAACAAACCAGGGTTCGAGAGCTATCCTTTAACTAAGAGTTGGAACCCTGTTTTCTTTTTACATAAAAAAAGGAAAAGGCAACGGTCTTTGTTTCGGTCATTAAAAGGTGTCAACAGTGTTTCATATCGATTTAGTGTTCCCGTGAGTTTTCACCGGAGGTGCGCTGTCGTGCTTTGCGCTAGAAGCAGTTAAGTTCGCGCACACGCGGTGGACCTACAGGCGTTGTATAAAGGTGCAGCGACTGTGATTTGATTTCAGTTCCGGTGAGTCAGAGCGACGGCCTACTCACCAATAGACGGCGGTCAGTTGGACCGTAGAAATATCGTGTCAAAATGACGTTATGTTCTGACTGGTGGATATGAACATCTTTGCCTACATCTACACTTTTACATCTCCCTTAAATTATCACTCGGCCTTCCCCAATCCCGGAATCATAAAGTTACCTGCTTGCTACTTGAAAGTAAGATTAGGACTAATGTTCAAGGTTCAACGTTCCCCTGACATCAACGTAATCAGAACAGTTCGGGGAATGAGGCAGTTCGAACCTGCCGAGGAGAGCTTTCTATCGGATTAGATAAAGATAATATAATTCTACAATTTGATCACATTCTATTTTACTAAAATTGATTACCTATTTCAGCTACACAGCCATCATCAGATGTACGCGCTTACGAGCTTATGTATCTACATATCGCTGCTGTAACCATTAGATATGATAGATAGAATACAATACTCCATCACCTTCCGGGCGTACATTTGGGACAGTGTTGTTTCTTCTTCCAATATTTCGGCTGTTAACCTTGGAGTCATCTTCAAAGTGAGTCGCTGACAGAATTTAAATTACTTTATGCAGTAGTATGAACTAAACGTTAGTGCGCCAGAGATAACACAGCTGGCTCGAAAAGCATTAGTAGATCGGGTTTTTGTTTATTTGTATACAACATGCTTCATTACAATAATTGTTCGTGGAGTTTATCGTCAAGTATGCATGTACAAAGACTGATGATACGTGAAGAAACAGACGAACTCATCAAGTTTAAAAAGCCAACCTCATGGCTCACGTGCATGCTTCATAGTAGATGTATGACGGTACTCTACAAGATGGCGGCAGTGGAGGGGAACAGTTTTGAGTGTTAGAATTTGCGAAGTGTTCGTCAGTTACGAGCGTTCAACGTGCATTTATCTTTCAGCAGGACGGGGCTCCATCTCACTGAAGTACAGTCGTCGCCCACTTCTTAACACAACCTGCCACATCGCTGAATACAGCACACTGCGCTCCAAGAACGCTTTACTGCCACTGTGACGGACACTGAAGGCAACATGGTAGTGAACGTATGGACGGAACTGGATTCAAATGGTTCAAATGGCTCTGAGCACTAAGGGACTTAACATCTGTCATCAGTCCCCTAGAACTTCGAACTACTTAAACCGAACTAACCTAAGGACATCACACACATCCATGCTCGAGGCAGGATTCGAAACTGGACCGTAGCGGTCCTGCGGTTCCAGACTGAAGCGCCTGGAACCGCTCGGCTACAACGGCCGGTGGGGAACTGGATTGCCGTTTGGATGTATGTCTAGTGATCAAATGTCCAGGCATTGAAAATTTGTAGTATGTATAAAAAACGTGTTGAGTGTATCTGTCTTTCCATGTATCAACCGTCTTTGTACGTCGTAAACTTGTAAATAAACAGAGCTTTGAACCGCGATGAATCACTTAAGCTAACCCCCAATTTCCACTGGCAATTCCATGGATAACGGAAAAGTCACGATACTTGCTACGAGTTCATCCTATTGATATTCAGTGGCCAAGGAAGCTGGGGAAATCCAGCCAGCAGACAATCTGCTCAACCGAGACGACGGTTGGAGCAGTCCTGGAAACCACTCATTTCACGTCTACACTCTCACTCTCAGAGAAACTCCGAGTCTTCGCTGCCTGACGTTCCAACACATGCCATCCATTTTAATACTCAACCGTATAATTCGTAAGCACTGTGGATTTGTTGACTTCGTTATTGCTTTGTTTTACTCTTAAACGCATGAAGCTTTATTTGTGAGTGATGGTTTTGAAGCCGACAGTGGTATCTTCCCGCACGTACAGTTATTCCATAGTGCTGTGTGAAGCGGCTTAAATCCAACCAGAAGATGGCTGAAATCCAACCTTGAAGATGGCTGAAAAGTTATGAATCGAAATGTAATCAATGTCAACAAAGTAGCTTGTTACGAAGACTTGGACTTTTACTATCTAATTTGAAACGCTTCAGATTAGGCTAGGAAAAAGAGGGTCTCTGTATGTATATTTATACTCTTCGTGCCACTGTAAGGTGTGTTGTGAGGAGTATTTCGCATCAGTATTAACGATTTTCATTTGGATGCCAATCTCGTAAAGAGCACGCCAGGGCGGCTTTCTTATTCTCAGTCTTCTTACTCTCGTTATCTCCAGCCGAGCCATGCAATAGCAGGAGAAGAACTGTCGCACAACTTTAGTTAAATTGCTGTTCTCAGAATTCGCGAAGCACCGATGTCTCTCTACGAATAATCCCTGCTTAAGTTCCCTGAACGTCTCTATTGCACTTCCATCTCATTACGATCCTAGCTGGGTGTATTTTAATTCATTGGATGTCCGGTGTCATTATTATTTGATTGGCACCCCAAATATTCTAAGAATAGAACTGGAAGCACGTCTTTTGTACGATTTCTCTATCGATTCCTTACAATAAAATTATATGCTCCATTCGCTTACCCTACAACTGACTATATGTGCCCGTCCCATTCCTTATAACTTCTTAGCGTAAACCCTATATTTACAAACTGTATGAATAAGATTAGAGGTTTTAGAGGTTTCTTGCCAATTTCCCAGCCGGATTTGTGTCTGCAAATACTTCATTTCTGTCTTCGCTAATGTAAGAGATAGATGTGTGACAGTTTAAATTTCACTGTCATAAACCCTTTATTTGGAACTTTTCAAAAAGTAATGGCATTGTATTTAGTAAATGAGGGTTGTTGAATGGATTGAAGTACTTATATAAGTGTATTTCTGTCTGTTTTAAGATATTTGGGGTTTGATTTGGAACTGAGGAAGAAGCTCATGGATATATAAACGTGTTGCATAGTATTCCATGGACCATCATGAGTCCACAGGTGAAGAAAATGGAACCTTTTGAGAAATTTAGTGGGGAGATCATGTATAAAGTGAAGAACTACTAAATAGGATAGATCAGGAAATACGTAAATGAAAAGAAAACTTTCTGGAAGAAGGGGCAGATTAATGGCCATCTGACGCGACATCGAGGAGTACTTGGCGTGAAAGGAGGAGTAGTGTGGAAAGAAGTAGAATGAGTCGAGAAGTAGAAACATTTTATAGCGTGTGTTGGTGTGGCAAGTGTGTTGAGGTGAAAAGATTAACAGAGAGTTAGAAAAGATGGATCACAGCTTCACACCTGTAGAAAGATTTGATGACTTAAAAAAAGTATTTCTCGTAAGTGGTTAGTCTTCTACTATCTAAATTATTATTTTATTTTTACGTAAATCAGGCGACATATGTTTCATATAGATGAATTGGGAAACCTCCGTTAAAGTTTTCCGTCATTCGCGATTACACTAAAAATAATTACATGCTGTCCTGCAGCTCACGTCTTTCGTGCAACCTACAGTATGTATATTTCATTTCATGACAAATTATCGTGTTACATATAATGGCCAATCAGCTGGGCATACATAATGGGTGACTGATAACACTACTGAGACCTGAAACGCCTCAGCCGGCCGTGGTGGCGGAGCGGTTCTAGGCGCTTCGGTCTGGAACCGCGCGACAGCTGCGGTCGCAGTTTCGAATCCTGCCTCGGGCATGGTTAGTTAGGTTTAAGTAGTTATAAGTTCTAGAGGACTGATGACCTCAGATGTTAAGTCCCATAGTGCTTAGAGCCATTTGAAACGCCTCAGGAATTTACTGGAAACGTCTCTGTATGCCCGTATTTTTAGCGATGGTTGCAGGACTCGGCTGTTCGATAGAGGATGTCAAATTAAACACCTTTCAACCGTCAAGTTTTCAATACCACTTTATTTGGCAACCAGTTTTAGCGTGTTGCTATGCCATCTTCAGACCCCTGACCGACGTGTGGGATAATGGCTGAAGTGATAACTATAGCAAAAATCTACTAATACCAATACCGCTAGCCCCTGTTTTGATCACAACAGAGATAGAGTCTTCCAACAAGTCGGTCAGCGTCCTGAAGATGGCGTAGTAAAATGCTGAAACTTGTTGACAAATAAAGTGGTGTTGGAAACTTGAGGGCTGAAAGGTGTTTAACTTGACATCCTTTACTGGAAACCGTTGTTGCCTGACAGCAATGTTATCAGTTACACGGTTAAGCCAACTGCAGCTCGTACTGAATTCATCTCAATTCACTGTGCAGTATAACTCTACTTTGTGAATGTGTACATTGTACGAGCTTAGATCAGCGTGTGCGAAATGACTGTAAAAGACGCGTTAGAAGGAGACAGGCAGATGCGGGACCTGTATCAGCCGCGGGCAGGAAACGAACCTGACACGATTTAAATCCCCCGGCAATACCGGTAGTCGGCAGGCGGCCGCCCCACTGTTTATAGATAGGGCGATAGCAACAGTTTGTGAGTTATTTATTAGGGAGCGGGCAGCACGCCAGCGCAGCGCCGCAGAGCGCAGCGCAAGGCGGGTAATTACGAAAGCGAGCGGGCGAGCTGCGGCCGCGGCTGGCAAGCCGTGGCGTGGCGGGGCGAGGCAGCGGCAATAACTCGCGGCCAGCCAACGGGCACGCGCGCAGCTGCGCCGCGTGTACGGTACCAGCGAGAAAGCTGCCCGCTGCACGCACCAGGTGCAAACTGACCCGAGCGACGGGTATACGTCGATACTCTGCCAATTACTACGCGTCACATGTAAGTTATTTTGGAGCCAAACTGCTACGTCAGAGATTCTAGTTTACTCCAAAGTACACTGCGACTTTAAGTATTACAATGGGTTATTCGTAGATAGGTAGATCGGATAACCTTTTTTTATTTGGTATGAAACATGGATAAACTACTTGTTTAAATGTTACTGACGTACTGTTGGTTGGAACAGCAATCAATAAAATCAGAAAAAATAAATTGTGTTGATTTATAGTCTATGGACAAAGACTTATAGACTTTGCCATGGGCAATGCAATGGTAGTGAAGTGTACATGGCTCCAGAGAAAGAACATAAGGAAAGCGCTCGCCAGATGGCACTACTTTTAATCAAACTTACCGTGTGGTAATCGACAGGGAACATGCGTCTTAAATTCTTGAAGTTGATAGCTGCAGGGGGCTGACTGCGATTCGGATCGTTACACGGTAGGAGTGAAATACAGACAACGCATAGCCGTCTAAAGATCCAGAGGGAAGAGAAAGTACTGCGATGATACAATGTTTTCAAATTGAAAGAGAAGGGAGTATACAAAAGTATGAAGCAGATCTGCAGAAGAGTGAGGCTAAACTAAGTGAATTTGTGGAAAGCATCCAAGGGGAGTATGGTGGAAATTGCATGATGGTACGATGAAGACTGCAAAGAAGCAGTGCAAGAGAGAAATGAGGCAAGGTAGAAAACGGTAAACAGGACAACAAGATCTAATACCGAAGAATTTATGAAGAAAAGGAAAGGCGTTGATAGGATTTGCAAAAGAAAGAAACGGGAATTAGAGAGCAGATGGATTACGGAGCTAGAAAAAGAGTAAAATGATCAAGAAGTAAGAAAATTCTATAACAGAGTTCAGGAACTGAAGAAATGCTTCCAACCACGTACGGTATTCTGCAGAGATAAAAAAGACAATTTTATAGGAGTAGGAGAGCAGGTTCTAGACCGATGAACCTAATATATCAGTGAGCTGCTGAATGTCACTACAGAAAGAGAAGTTCTGGAAGAAAATGAAACAGAGGGTGACCAACCGTGGTAGAATGTTAGTCAAGATGAGAGACCTGTACCTGTACCAACAACAGGGGAAGTTACGAAGGCAATTAAAAGCCTAAGGAATAATAAGGCTCAAGGTAACGACAACATTTCAGCAGAGATGATCAACAGTGAAGGTGAACATCTAACAAAATTGGTACATCAGCTGATAGTGGAAATATGGGAAAAGGAAGACGTGCCAGACCAGTGGAACATGGCCATTATATGCCCGATTCATAAGAAGAAGGACAAAGGAAACTGTGAAAATTATCGCGGTATTGCTTTAGTCACCGTGGTATAAGTAGTCTATAGTCGCAGCAGGCAAAATAGAAAAATCCGTCTATAGAGTAAAACACATGTTTTTTCACACTATTTGGTGTCACCGACTTTCCGACCCCAGCCTTAGCAACCTCTGATATCAACACGGAGTTTCCGACAACTAATATTTTATACAAAAAAATGCACTTGTAGTTGCAGATACAAACAGCCATCAGCAGTGTAAGAGAATGATGACAATGACATTTGTGTCACACTGGGACTCGAACCTGGATTTCCCATAGCCCAAAACTCCATAGATCGTCGTTCCTGCATCATGACCTGTACTCCTACACACTTTATGTAATTCCCACACAGGGGGAACATACACTATGTGACCAAAAGTATCCTACCGCCAAGTACTCCATATCAGCGACCTCAGTAGTCATTAGACAACGTGAGAGAGCAGAATGGGGGGCTCCGCGGAACTTCGAACGTGTTTAGGTGATTGGGTGTCACTTGTGTCATACGTCGGCACGCGAGATTTCCACACTCCTAAACATCCCTAGATCCACTGTTTCCGATGTGACAGTGCAGTGGAAACGTGAGGGAACACGTACAGCACAAGCGCGTACAGGCCGACCTCGTCTGTTGACTGACAGAGACCGCCGACAGTTCAAATGGTTCAAATGGCTCTGAGCACTATGGGACTCAACATCTTAGGTCATAAGTCCCCTACAACTTAGAACTACTTAAGCCTAACTAACCTAAGGACATCACACACACCCATGCCCGAGGCAGGATTCGAACCTGCGACCGTAGCAATCCCGCGGTTCCGGACTGCAGCGCCAGAACCGCTAGACCACCGCGGCCGGCCGCCGACAGTTGAAGAGTGGTAGGCAAACATCTATCCAGACTATCACACAGGAATTCCAGGCTGCATCAGGGTCCACTACAAGTACTATGACAGCTGGGCGGGAGGCGAGAAAACTTGGATTTCATGCTCGAGCGGCTGCTCATAAGCCACACATCACGCCAGTAAATCCAAACGACGCCTCGCTTGGTGTAAGGAGCGTAAACATTGACGATTGAACAGTGGAACAACGTTGTGTTGAGTGACGAATCACAGTACAAAACGTGGCGATCCGATGGCAGGATGTGAGTATGGCGAATGCCCCACGAAAGTCATCTGCCAGCGTGTGTTGCCTACAGTAAAATTCGGACGTGGTGGTGTCATGGTGTGTTCGTGTTTTTCATGAAGGGGGCTTGCACCAATTTTTAATTTGCGTGGCAATATCACAGCACAGGCCTACATTGATGTTTTAAGCACATTCTTGCTTCCCACTGTTGAAGAGCAATTCGGGGATGGCGGTTGCATCTTTCAACACGATCGAGCACCTGTTCATATTGCACGGCCTGTGGCGGAGTGGTTACACGACAGTAACATCCCTGAGACGTTTTGGAACGGCGACTTCGCGCAAGTCCTCTCCGACCGACATCGAAAGCTCTTTTGAGTGCAGCACTCCGTGAAGAAGGGGCTGCCATTTTCCAAGAAACCTTCCAGCACCTGATTGAACGTATGCTGGCGAGAGTGGAAGGTGTCATCAAAGCTAAGGGTGGGCCAAAACAATATTGATTTCCCTCATTACCGATGGAGGGCACCACGAACTTGCAAGTCACTTTGTGCGAGGTGTACGGATACTTTTGATCACATAGTGTACAAATGGTTCAAATGGCTCTGAGCACTATGGGACTTAACATCTGTGGTCATCAGTCCCCTAGAACTTAGAACTACTTAAACCTAACTAACCTACGGACATCACACACATCCATGCCCGAGGCAGGATTCGAACCTGCGACCGTAGCGGTCACGCGGCTCCAGACTGAGCGCCTAGAACCACACGGCCACACTGTCCGGCCATAGTGTACATGTCCGAAGGAACATTGGATCGTTCATCTCAACATCACGGGCACTGCAATATCGTATTTATCCGCCAGTACCAGGCAGAAACTTCGAATTAAAATGTTCTCCCTTCTACGGGAATTGCATGGTCTGTATAAAATCATAGGTTGTGATGCAGGAAATATGACAAATGGCATTTTAGCTCTCGCGGTGAGTCGTGCGCAGGTCACCAAAGCGATTATGGAGACACGCACAGTGGTTACGGTTACTACAAACCACACCACAAGTTGGGAAACGGGGCCAAATTTCTAGTAGTTTACTGTCGAGTTGAGATTTTCACAAATGTTTTATTCGTATCTTACAGAAACTAGCAGTACGGCAATAAACAGCCTTTTAAACACGCCGCTAACGGCAATCAAGCAATTTATATAAAATACAACAGTTTAAAAATAAAAAAAAGCACAGAAGCTAGCAGTACGCCAATAAACTACCTTTTAAAACACGCCGCTAACGCCAATCAAAGTAATTTATAGCAATACAACAATTTAAAAAAATTAAAGTACATTAGTAAACAGGCTACTAAAGTAAATACAGAACTTTGTTAATAAGGTACGGTGAGGTAGCGAAGCTACCAACGCCGCCATTAAAAAGATTAAACAGGTCTCAGCACACACACGATTAATGGCAATAAAAGGACTTTACAAACATGGAGGAATTTAAAAAAATTTTAAACAAATGTGTCCTGCAACATCATTAGAACATAACAGATATGACGGACCCGGGTAAGGCGGACACAAATCATCCACTCAGTGATGCTCAGGCTAGACACACCGTAAACACAATTACCACTCTCAGCTGGTCACCGCACCGAATTTTAGCCAGCGAAAACTTGTTATAAGATGGCTTAACTTGTTGACAGAATTAGAGCTAACCTCGTGCAAGGAAACGTTACACCACACAGTCCTGAATGAGCTACCACATGATCAACCAACAAGAAGCATGAATTTATTCATAACCCACGACAGAATAGCGAAACAATTAAACTGCCAATCCTACACCTCCCATCGGGCAGTAACGAGAGGGGGAGGAGAGATCACTGTCTTCAATTACACCGGTGCCGGGGACAGGAGGTCACAAGGCAGAAGAGACACTGGTTACGCAAACTTATTACTTAATGATTAAACCTTCCAGTAACTTAACTTGCAATTATGCTCGAACAGGCACTACACGACCTCAGATGGCAAGGATCCGCACATCCCACTGCGCACGAGTCGCCAGTGTACCCAACACGCCACGGTCACGCGACAACACGCTCTGTCACCGGAGTTCACGTCTTCTCTGCAACGTTGACGGGTACTGACCACTCTTTCATGTTAGGTGTCTCCTTTTGAAACTCCAGTGTTGAAACGGAGGACTTAAAGATGCTTGTTAACGTCCCACCAAGGTGAAATGAAGAGGAACTGCTCGTGGGGCAATTCTGCATACAACCAACCCGCGGGGAGCAGTTCCGTCAATTCCACCCGCTCGTTACTCACAACCGACATACATCACGAGGCGACTCGGTACAACCGACCACGCCTGGTCCGCGCTGACGAGCCACACTGCCCTCCCGTGTCCACCAGTCTCTCTCAGCGCACCTCCCTACTTCCGCGCCCCCATACGAAGCTACCACCGATCAAAGATCTCACTTCCTCCATAGTAGTTTCCCCGGAAGCAAAACGCAGATATCGATAGCAGAGGGAAAAAGACAACCAAGCAGCCACTTAATGACAGACAACATATCAAACAAACAGGTCAGAGGAAGAAAAGGAAAACTAATGCAATTTAAACACAAGGTGTAGCACGAGTCGATACACGGCTCAAAGAGTAATTCGGGAATGGCGATTGCATCTTTCAACACGATCGACCATCTGTTCATAATGCACGGCCTGTGACGGAGTGGTTACACGACAGTAACATCCCTGTGAAGAACTGGCCTGCACAGAGTCCTGACCTAACTCCTATAGAACACCTTTGGGATGTTTTGGAACGCCGACTTCGTACAAGGTCTCTCCGACCGACATCCATAGCTCTCTTCAGTGCAGCACTCCGTGAAGAATGGTTTGCCATTCCCCAAGAAACCTTGCAGCACCTGATTGAACGTATGCCTGCGAGAGTGGAAGCTGACATCAAAGCTAAGGGTGGACCAACACCATACTGATTTCCCACAATACCGGTGGAAGGCGCCACAAACTTGCAAGTCACTTAAAGCCAGGTGTCCGGATACTTCTGATCACACAGTGTGCATGTCCGAAGGAACATTGGATAATTCATCTCAACAACACAGGCAGTGCAATATCATATTTATCCGCCGATATCAGTCAGCAACTTTGAATTAAAATATTCTCCCCTCTACTGGAATTGCATGGACTGTATACAGGCATACACACCTGGAAATTGAAATAAGAACACCGTGAATTCATTGTCCCAGGAAGGGGAAACTTTATTGACACATTCCTGGGGTCAGATACATCACATGATCACACTGACAGAACCACAGGCACATAGACACAGGCAACAGAGCATGCACAATGTCGGCACTAGTACAGTGTATATCCACCTTTCGCAGCAATGCAGGCTGCTATTCTCCCATGGACACGATCGTAGAGATACTGGATGTAGTCCTGTGGAACGGCTTGCCATGCCATTTCCACCTGGCGCCTCAGTTGGACCAGCGTTCGTGCTGGACGTGCAGACCGCGTGAGACGACGCTTCATCCAGTCCCAAACATGCTCAATGGGAGACAGATCCGGAGATCTTGCTGGCCAGGGTAGTTGACTTACACCTTCTAGAGCACGTTGGGTGGCACGGGATACATGCGGACGTGCATTGTCCTGTTGGAACAGCAAGTTCCCTTGCCGGTCTAGGAATGGTAGAACGATGGGTTCGATGACGGTTTGGATGTACCGTGCACTATTCAGTGTCCCCTCGACGATCACCAGTGGTGTACGGACAGTGTAGGAGATCGCTCCCCACACCATGATGCCGGGTGTTGGCCCTGTGTGCCTCGGTCGTATGTAGTCCTGATTGTGGCGCTCACCTGCACGGCGCCAAACACGCATACGACCATCATTGGCACCAAGGCAGAAGCGACTCTCATCGCTGAAGACGACACGTCTCCATTCGTCCCTCCATTCACGCCTGTCGCGACACCACTAGGCGGGCTGCACGATGTTGGGGCGTGAGCGGAAGACGGCCTAACGGTGTGCGGGACCGTAGCCCAGCTTCATGGAGACGGTTGCGAATGGTCCTCGCCGATACCCCAGGAGCAACAGTGTCCCTAATTTGCTGGGAAGTGGCGGTGCGGTACCCTACGGCACTGCGTAGGATCCTACGGTCCTGGCGTGCATCCGTGCGTCGCTGCGGTCCGGTCCCAGGTCGACGGGCACGTGCACCTTCCGCCGACCACTGGCGACAACATCGATGTACTGTGGAGACCTCACGCCCCACGTGTTGAGCAATTCGGCGGTACGTCCACCCGGCCTCCCGCATGCCCACTATACGCCCTCGCTCAAAGTCCGTCAGCTGCACATACGGTTCACGTCCACGCTGTCGCGGCATGCTACCAGTGTTAAAGACTGCGATGGAGCTCCGTATGCCACGGCAAACTGGCTGACACTGACGGCGGCGGTGCACAAATGCTGCGCAGCTAGCGCCATTCGACGGCCAACACCGCGGTTCCTGGTGTGTCCGCTGTGCCGTGCGTGTGATCATTGCTTGTACAGCCCTCTCGCAGTGTCCGGAGCAAGTATGGTGGGTCTGACACACCGGTGTCAATGTGTTCTTTTTTCCATTTCCATTTCCAGGAGTGTAGATTGTGATGCAGGAAAGATGACAAATGGTAGTGTAGTTCTCGCCGTGAGTCGTGCACAGGTCACCAAAGCGGTTAAGGAGACCATCCACGTAAAATGGGAAATCCGCATTCGAGTCCTGCTCCAGCACAAACTCTCTTTGCCGTTTTTGTCTTATGCAGATGATGGCTCTTCATATTTGCAGCTGTGATTAATTTCACGTATTTCATAATGGTTGTAGTCGCCGCAGTGCCTGTTCCTTCAGACATGCATGCATGTCCTAAACACCGTTGTATCATACTTCTTAATAATGTGGGCACTGCAGTACCATACAGGCATTTTAGCTATGGGTTTTCCGACCGTCAGAGAAAGCTGCAACAGGGGGCAATTCCTGGTCGGTAATGGCACAGTGCAAAATTGCTGTGGTTGGCCATGGCTTTTCTGGCCATCGTAATATGAACATGCGTGCAGATTTATTCATTCTTAGGACTGCCTATGTAAACGGCCTTGTCGCAGTGCTAACACCAGTTTCCATCAGATCACTGAAGTTAAGTGCTGTCGGGTTTGGCTAGCACTTGGATGAGTCACTGTATGGGTCTGCCGAATGGTGTTGGCAAGCGAGCTGCACCAAGCCCTGGTGAGGCCAACTGAGGAGCTACTTGACTGGGAAGTAGCAGCATCGGTCACGAAAACTGCCAATGGCCGGGAGAGCGTTGTGGTGACCACATGCCCTGTCGTATCGTATCCGGATCTAGTGATGCCTGAGGGCTTAGGATGACACGGTGGTTGGTCAGTACCTTTGGGCCTTCAAGGCCTGTTCGGACGGTGTTTGTTGATTTTTCAACACTGGCTATGCATTTAGTAAGTACAAAGGCATGGTTAGATGCGTTTTTATTATTTTTTAGTTTTAGTCTGATTGTCAAACGAAAGATTAAACTGCTGTGAGTGACACGAGCAGCAGTGACATCTGTATTCTCGCTTGTCACAAATAAGTCGCGATTACCGCATTTTGTAAAAGGAAATGTAGAAGGCAAAACGGAAATGCTTTTGCTTCTGTGTCATATTTTAAACTAATGAGAAAGGAAGCTTTATTAAAACAAAACCTGTGATTGAGTATTACATATTCTCTTAACAAATCAAAACAATTTAAAGGACACTAATGAAAATATTACCAGTGTGGACGATGCGCCCACGCAACACACCTGCCAGAAGGGAGCTCGCAATAAACCATAGCCGCAACAGTAAAATGGAATGAAAATGTCGTTAACAAACTGATACTTTGTAGTTATGGTTGTTGTACGGACGAAGTGTGGCAGTGATGTTGCGGTGCCTAATGACATTATTATTCCATGTGACTGCTCCAGATCTGGCGTGAGCGCAATGTTCGCATTACATAATGCTTTCTTTCCTTTATTGAATTTCGATGCCCCCCCTCCTCTTGGGGGTGGGGGGAGGGCTGACAGCAGCTTAATACGCCTCTCTACAGCCGACAGAAGAGTTAATAAAATATAATGGCAAGATAACAAACAATATAATAAAGGTGATAAAATGGTGACTTTGCTATACACGGGCTTGACAATGCTAACGAAGATATACAGTAAGTACACAGGCACAATTTAAAAAAACACGTCGACAGTACGTTTTCTGTTTGCAACATCGTAAAAATGGGGCACACTACACTGAACACTCAAACACTGCACCAGAGATTAGAGACGAAAATAATGCACCACAGCCTAAGGCAGATTGGGGGGGGGGGGGGGGGTGACAACCCGGACAGATGAGGGGAAAAAAGGGCAGGGCAAACAAAAATGGGGGGAGTCGAAGGAGGGAGAGGACACAAAAAAGGGGGGCAGGGCGGACACAAGAAGGAGAGGGGAAGGCAGTGGAGGGGAAAGCAAGGACTCGGGGGGGAAAAGAATGGAGTCAAGGAGAGGGTAGGTGGGGAAAAACAGTATGGATGGAGGGGGGAGAGGGAGCCCAGGAAAAGGACGGAGGGAGGGAGGGGAAGGTGAGGAGCAGAGTTGATAGGAGGAATAAATGGAGGGAGAGAGGGCATCATCTGTAAGGGGGAGTTCATGGAAGTCACCTTGGGAAAGGAGATGAAGGGTGAGTAGAGGGTAGGGGGGAAACAATAGTGAAGATACAGGAGTGGACATGGGTTGGAGGGGAGTGACCACGGGAGGAGGAGGATCAAGGTGGCGGGAAGTGAAGAGGATGCAGATACGTTCTAGGAAAAGGAGCAGATGGGGGAAAGGAATCAGGTCCTAGAGTATGGGAGGCTTATACTGAAGGCGGGGGGAAGTGCGTGGTGCTCAAGGATCCGGAGGGACTTATAGAATTGGGGGGGGGGGGGGGGAGGGGACATATATCGAGATGGGACTGGCATAACAGAGGATGGGATAGATTAAGGATTTTTAGGTGTGGAGGATGATAGAGGGGTTCAATCCCCATGTCCAGCCATAGAGTAGTTTAAGGAGTTGTAGGCAGCTGTGGGCTTTGGATTGGATAGAGTGGAGATGAGGGAACCAGGTGAGGGAACGGTTAATGGTGAGCCCAAGGTAGGTGAGGGTGGGGGAGAGGCGCACAGGATGGGTGCAGATGGTAAGGGAAAAATCAAGGAGCTGGAAGAAGCAAGTGGTGTGACCTATGATGTTTACCTGCATTTTGGAAGGATTTGATTTTCTGGAGCCACCACTTACACCATGTGACAAAAAGGTCAAAGTGATTCTGGAGAAGGCGTTGGGACCATTGAAGGGTAGGAGTGAGGGCAAAGATCGTGATGTCATCAGCATACTGCAGGAGGTTGACTGGAGGCAGGTGTTAGGGCATATCTGCCATGTACAGTAGACTGGGGAGAGGACAGAGCCTGGGGCACCCATGGAGGGGTAGAAGGTGTGGGAATTGGTGTTATGGATGGTAACATAGGAGGGGCAGTGGGAGAGGAAGGAGGCAATCAGATTGACATAGTTGACAGGAAGGGTCTGGAGTTTAAACAGGAGACCAGGATGCCATACAAGGTCACAGGTCTTTTCGAGGTCTTTTTTTTTTTTTTTTTTTTTGGTCATCACTCTACTGACTGGTTTGATGCGGCCCGCCACGAATTCCTTTCCTGTGCTAACCTCTTCATCTCAGAGTATCACTTGCAACCTACGTCCTCAATTATTTGCTTGACGTATTCCAATCTCTGTCTTCCTCTACGGTTTTTGCCCTCTACAGCTCCCTCTAGTACCATGGAAGTCATTCCCTCATGTCTTAGCAGATGTCCTATCATCCTGTCCCTTCTCCTTATCAGTGTTTTCCACATATTCCTTTCCTCTCCGATTCTGCGTAGAACCTCCTCATTCCTTACCTTATCAGTCGACCTGATTTTCAACATTCGTGTATAGCACCACATCTCAAATGCTTCGATTCTCTTCTGTTCCGGTTTTCCCACAGTCCATGTTTCACTACCATACAATGCTGTACTCCAGACGTACATCCTCAGAAATTTCTTCCTCAAATTAAGGCCGGTATTTGATATTAGTAGACTTCTCTTGGCCAGAAATGCCTTTTTTGCCATAGCGAGTCTGCTTTTGATGTCCTCCTTGCTCCGTCCGTCATTGGTTATTTTACTGCCTAGGTAGCAGAATTCGTCAACTTCATTGACTTCGTGACCATCAATCCTGGTGTTAAGTTTCTCGCTGTTCTCATTTCTACTACTCCTCATTACCTTCGTCTTTCTCCGATTTACTCTCAAACCATACTGTGTACTCATTACACTGTTCATTCCGTTCAGCAGATCATTTAATTCTTCTTCACTTTCACTCAGGATAGCAATGTCATCAGCGAATCATATCATTGATATCCTTTCACCTTGTATTTTAATTCCACTCCTGAACCTTTCTTTTATTTCCATCATTGCTTCCTCTATGTACAGATTGAAGAGTAGGGGCGATAGGCTACAGCCTTGTCTTACAACCTTCTTAATACGAGCACTTCGTTCTTGATCGTCCACTCTTATTATTCCCTCTTGGTTGTTGTACATATTGTATATGACCCGTCTCTCCCTGTAGCTTATCCCTACTTTTTTCAGAATCTCGAACAGCTTGCACCATTTTATATTGTCGAACGCTTTTTCCAGGTCGACAAATCCTATAAAAGTGTCTTGATTTTTCTATAGCCTTGCTTCCATTGTTAGCCGTAACGTCAGAATTGCCTCTCTCGTCCCTTTACTTTTCCTAAAGCCAAACTGATCGTCACCTAGCGCATTCTCAATCTTCTTTTCCATTCTCCTGTATATTATTCTTGTAAGCAGCTTCGATGCATGAGCTGTTAAGCTGATTGTGCAATAATTCTCAAACTTGTCAGCTCTTGCCGTCTTCGGAATTGTGTGGATGATGCTTTTCCGAAAGTCAGATGGTATATCGCCAGACTCATATATTCTACACACCAACGTGAATAGTCGTTTTGTTGCCACTTCCCCCAATGATTTTAGAAATTCTGATGGAATGTTATCTATCCCTTCTGCCTTATTTGACCGTAAGTCCTCCAAAGCTCTTTTAAATTCCGATTCTAATACTGGATCCCCTATCTCTTCTAAATCGACTCCTGTTTCTTCTTCTATCACATCAGACAAATCTTCACCCTCATAGAGGCTTTCAATGTATTCTTTCCACCTATCTGCTCTCTGCTCTGCACTCTTAATGTTACCACCGTTGCTTTTAATGTCACCAAAGGTTGTTTTGACTTTCCTGTATGCTGAGTCTGTCCTTCCGACAATCATATCTTTTTCGATGTCTTCACATTTTTCCTGCAGCCATTTCGTCTTAGCTTCCCTGCACTTCCTATTTATTTCATTCCTCAACGACTTGTATTTCTGTATTCCTGATTTTCCCGGAACATGTTTGTACTTCCTCCTTTCATCAAGCAACCGAAGTATTTCTTCTGTTACCCATGGTTTCTTCACAGCTACCTTCTTTGTACCTATGTTTTCCTTCCCAACTTCTGTGATGGCCCTTTTTAGAGATGTCCATTCCTCTTCAACTGTACTGCCTACAGCGCTATTCCTTATTGCTGTATCTATAGCGTTAGAGAACTTGAAACTATCTCATCATTCCTTAGTACTTCCGTATCCCACTTCTTTGCGTATTGATTCTTCCTGACTAATGTCTTGAACTTCAGCCTACTCTTCATCACTACTATATTGTGCTCTGAGTCTATATCTGCTCCTGGGTATGCCATACAATCCAGTATCTGATTTCGCAATCTCTGTCTGACTATGATGTAATCTAATTGTAATCTTCCCATATCTCCTGGCCTTTTCCAAGTATACCTCCTCCTCTTGTGGTTCTTGAACAGTGTATTCACTATTACTAGCTGAAACTTGTCAAGGTCTAGGGAGACAAAAATGGTGGAGTGATGGCAGTTAAGCTGGAGGGAGAGGAGGAGAGGAGATGGGTGAGGCTTAGGAGTTGGTCATCAGCAGAGAAGAATGGTCGAAATCCACAGTGGGAGTTGGGTAGGAGGTGGCGTCAGTGGAGGTGGTGATGGATGTACCGGGTAAGGATGGATTCCAAGAGCTTGCTGATTGCTGTGGTGAGACATATAGGGCAATAAGAAGAGGCATCCAATGAAGGCTTGTTGGGTGTGGAGAACATCAGGATACGGGAGGTTTTACAAAGGTCGGAGTAGAAGCCAATGACAAGGATTACATTGCAGAGAGCAGCAAGGACTGCAAGGAATGAGGGAGAGCAGTGCCTGAGATGGCGGTAGGTAATGCAGTCGTGGCCAGGAGCAGTGTTACGTTTAGTGCGGAGTGTGAGACTGATGCCCTTTGTAGTGATGGGAGTGTTAAGTTCAGATGGTGGTCTGTGGCCCAAGTACTGGAATCTAGGAGCAAGGGGAGGAGCAGAGGTATCCAATGACGTTGTGGAAGAAGGAATAGTCAAATTGCGGATCATCTGGAATGGAAAAGACATCAGACAGGTGAGGGGCAAAGTGGTTGGCCTTACTGAGGTTGTCAGGAAAGGGACGGTCACCAAGGAGGAGAGGGTACTTCGGGGTAGGGTGGTTCCCAGTAAGGCAGTGGAAAGCAGGCCAATACTTGGAAGAGTTTATTGTTAGCGTGGTGTTGAGTTGAGTGCATGTCTATCGCCAGGCACAGCGTTTCTTTGCAGTAAGTATGTTGCAGATGTGATGTCGTAATTTCCGGTGGTGGGACTGTCCCGGTAACCATTGTGGAGGAAAGATCAGTAGAGTCGATGGGACTCACAAAGGAGAAGGATGGCCTGTGGGGGCAGAGTTGGGCTGTGAGATTGGATGGCTTTGGTAGGGAAATGGATGGTCATAGAGTCAGACAAGGTCTGGTGGAGAAAGGCAGCGGTTCAGGAGGACGTCATCAGAAGACTGGAGGGTAAGGTCGTGACGTTCGAGCTGGGTGTGTATAGCGTCCTGGTAGGCAACCCAGTTGGTGCAGGAGTAATCATGGACAAGTTTAGGAGGAATGTCAAGGCGAGGAGAGGGGTGGGGATGGCGACCATCAGAGCTGGTGAAAAGGATGGGAGCATGGTCACTGACAATGTGGTCAAAGACATCTGCAGTGATGCGCCCAAGGAGGTTGGGAGAGGTTAGGATCACATCAGGAGTGGTGTTGGATTTGGGTTGGGTTTGTTGGGGATGGGGAATTAGGTCTCCTTAGAGGATGGTGATAAACGGATGCCATTGCTGGAGTTCGGCAGCAGTACGACTGTGGATATTGAGGTCAGTGGCAATCACGTAGGTTGAGAAGGTGCGGTCAATGTGGGCCAGGAAATCATACGGGATGGGGCTATGAGGATGAACATATATGGTGGTACATGTGACAGTAGAGGAAGAAGAGGGCTGAGGGTGAGATGCTTGGCAGGATTGTTAAGGATAGGTTGGGGCCGAACAGGAAGGTGCTTGAGGTGGCCGAAAGCAACCCTGGCATGAGCCACAGGGTATGGGTTTTCTGTGTGGTGAAGGGTGTAAGTAGCTTTGGAGATGGAGATATGGGGTTGAAGGATGAAGGTGTCCACGTGGTGTCGATGGGGGGTATGGAGGAAGAGATTGTGGATTGGTAGGGAGCGGATATTATGGTACAGGACACTGTAATGTTGTCACACCATTGGAGGGAAGGTTTAGACGAGAGTGGTGAGGGGGGTCAGGGTGAAGTAGGCCTGGTTGTGGGAGTGGGTGGCATAGGTGGTGAGATGGAAGGTGGAATGGGCAGTGAGGGCTATTTGGGAAAGGGTGTGGGAGCGTTGGAAGTGGTGGATGTTTTGGAGGACAATGGTGATGAAGTGGATGATTCCTCTGTAGTAGAGGGAGTTCAGAGCGAGTTGTTGGGGTGGAGGGGGTCATCGACAGGGGTGACAGGAAGAGGTTTCGCTTTACATTTCGAGGAGTGGGTAGGATAGGGTTGGTTACTGGTAGTACAGGAGGGGTGAGAGGTGAGGTTGGGGCAGTTCTTCAAGAAGTGGGAAGCTTTGCAGTGGGGACGGGTAGGGGGGCTCTTGCAGGCGGCGATGACATAGTCATTGTACTTTATGCAGCGTTGGCAGCTGTAGGATTGGATGGGGGAACGGGAGGATTTCACTTTATGTCGGCGATTGTAGATGAGAGCTCCCTCTGTAAGGAGGCGGTCGATGGAAGAGGAAGATTCGCTGAATATCCGCATTAGGTAAGTCGGCCTGGAATCATTAAAGATGCGATGGGCCGAGCGGATCTCAATGTTGGGATGGGAATTTAGTTCTGCCAACACCTCAGCATCCTTGACCACAGGGGGCTTCGTGATCACGACAGTGAAAGTCGGCGGACATCGGGGAGGTTGAGGCTGTTGGGGAGAGGATCGGGGGTGGTAAAGGGTGAGGGTGGCTCGTGTACCAAATTAGATACGTGGGATTTTGGAGAGGAGATCGGTGTGGAAGGAAGCATTGGGGGATTCAATGATGACACAGTCCTTGCAAGGAATGAGAAGGGAGATGGGGGCATTGGGGAAGTATTTACGGACGGCCAGGGTGAGGGTGCCGGCGTCGAGGAATTTTCCTAATGCTTTCACTGGTGAGCTATATCTCTTACTGTAATTACACTCTTTCGGTTGTGTAGTGCTTGTTTTAATATGGCTTTCTTTCTCATTAAATTTATTATGTGATTTGTACGCAAAAGCATTTCCATTTTATCTTTTACATTTCCTTTTATAAAATATGAACAAAGTTTTTACGTACTTGAGTATAACGAATGTACTCTGAGCTTTTTTTGAAATCATGTAAACTGTCGTCCAGCGACACGTAGCGGTCTTGGATGGAGCTACATCTCTTGCCGCAGCATAGCAATATAACTGTGTCTTCCTTTATGTGTAGTACTTTCACTTCAGTGGTGCTCTTCACATACCACAATTTTATATCTTTGACGAAACCGAAATGGCTAAGGATTTTGACTGCACCATCACATGTAACGGCGTAACATGTGTAACGCAGCACATTTGTATTCGGGTATGGGTGTACTATACTGTTGTTTTACAGTGTTTTGTGCTTTGCATTAGTTTGGAGTACGTCTGTCAATTATGCTATCTATTTGTGCTGGCATTTTTCAATGTGTAAAAACGGTCGTTACCGACAGAAATTAATAACGTGATTACAAATAAACATTGTAATCCAAGTCTGAAATTATAACAAAGCAAATATTTTCCTGGATAGCTGAAAACTTTTGCGTGACTATGTCTCAACTTGTAATTACAATAAAGAAACAGATTTGTGAAACATGTAAAAATTACTTAAAATAACGAAACAATATTTCTTCACTATCAGAAAATAAAGAAACGTTTCTAAATTACTAAATACAGATGTAATAATTAATTTTTTTAACAAAAATATCGATACGAATAGGTTTGAAGAGTCACAACTCCTCGACGTACAAACAATTACGTTCAGTCGAATACGTTATTTGAAAACTGATATCATTCAAGAAAATTTCAAGGATTAATCGCTAAAATGGCTTTTCATCATTTCTACAGGCCCGTGGTCAGATTTCAAAATTACTAGGTACAATACATCACATCTGACTTCTAACACCTGCCTCATCATTCTGTAGTAAATGATCGGTAATACTTGTAGGGAATGATACTCTGCGCTTTCTCATTTCCTCGAGAAATTGTTCTCTATGTTTCTGGGACTTGGGAAAAGCGAAGGTTTAATGGATAAAATCTCCAAAACATGAATTACTGCAATCACATTTGTCTTAATTTCTTATGTAGACAATGCAGATTAGAAGGGAAGCTGACATGACTATACCTCGTCCGAGTGATTCTACAGATAGCTCTGCGGTGTTCTAATACGTTATGAAACCACGATAATGGAGAAATGTAGGGTTGAAACCAGCCATAATACATTGACGGAAAAATATCGCCACACCACGAAAGTGTTGTGCGACATAAGTTAAAGTTGGCTGGTGTGTTTTTATATCTGAAAGATGATGTCCGTTCAGGTTTTGCACCAGCCGCATATGAATGGTGCTAATAGCACCATTAAGATGATGTTAACCAGGTTTGCTTAAATACTCACTATAACGGTCGCGACCATTACTTATCTTTGAGATTGGACGTGTTGAGTTGATATTAGTCAAGAATGCCTTTATGGCTACAAAGATGCCATTATCATTAAGTTTGAACGAGTTTGTGTAATAAGACTAAGAGAAACTGGATGCTCCTTCCGCAATATTACAGAAAGACTTGGCAGGAATGTAGCCAGTGTATGAGATTTCTGGCAGAGGTGGTCACCAGAATGTACAGTCGCAAGAAGACCGGGCTGTGGACGGCCAAATCGCACTACAGAGAGGGAGGACAATAGTGCTGGGCGTGTGGCACTGATACGTGCAGCAGGAATCTGAGCCGAATTTGGCACCACAGTGACACAACAAACTGTTGCAAATCGGTTACTTCTTGGACAACTCCGAGTCCCACGCCGCGTAGTGTGCATTCCATTGACACCAAAGTACTGCCATCTGAAACTTGAGTTGCGCCAAACGAGAACTCACTGGAGGTTAGAGTAAGGTTCTGTTGTGTTTTCTGATGAAAGCTGGTTCTGCCCCCGGGCCAGCCGTGGCCATGTGTTGGTCAGAAGGAAGCCAGCTGACGGCCAGCAACCAGCCTGCTTTCATTTTAGGCATACTGGACCTACATTTGGAGTTATGGTCTGGGGTACAATTTCGTAAGAGAGCAGGAGTACTATCGTAGCTATCCCACGCACCCCGACTGCACAGTTGTGCGTTGTAAGTTGTACGTCTAGTGCTACGACCTGTTGCACTATCATTCATGAACAGAATTGCAGGCGATGTTTCCCAACTGCAAAACTGTCGCTAGCATAGCGTTGATGTAGTTCAACATGTTTTGCATAATGTCGACTTACTGCCTTGGCCTGCTCAGACACTCTACACTCGAGTACATATGGGGCATCATCGGATGCCAACTCCAGTGTCATCCAGAAACAGCATTAACCATCCCTATATTGACCTACCAAGTGCAACAGATATGGAAATACACCCCACTAAGGCGCATCCAGCACCTGTACAACACAATACATGCACGTTTGCATGCTTGCGTTAAACATTCCGGCGGTTACACCGGTTATTAATGTACCAGCATTTCACATTTGCAAAGATTTATCTCGCACTTTCATTAAGCTGTAAACTTGCACTGTTAATTACTTTTGTGTTTTACTTAGACAAATGTGTTCCCGAAATTTAATTACCCTCCATTTCGTGTTGCGATT
This sequence comes from Schistocerca cancellata, assembly GCF_023864275.1. Taxonomy (NCBI): domain Eukaryota; kingdom Metazoa; phylum Arthropoda; class Insecta; order Orthoptera; family Acrididae; genus Schistocerca; species Schistocerca cancellata. The sequence goes on along the minus strand of NC_064631.1, from coordinate 465,426,670 downwards.
ATTTTTCCATCAATGTATTTTCCTGTCTTTACAACTGATGTTTCCCATTCCTCTTCCCATTGGGCTTTGACTTCCATGTTTAGTTGATGCAACAAGTCTGTTAAAAGCACCTCGATATCAGGGAAAGTTGCGGATGTAGCAGCTTCCTTGGTCAACTGGTCTACTGCTCCGTTATACGTGCTGCCTGCATGAGATATTATCTAAAGCATGTAAATATATTTACTTTTTCAAGAGCATTCCATTATTCGCGAGCTATATCGAAAACAAATGTTTTTATCCCCTTGGCTATATACCATTGACAATCATTACTGAATCAGAAATAATCATAATTATGCTGGCGTTCTATGTTAAAGAAAAATGGCCACTGTTCCCGCTATACAAGAAGTGAATCACGAAGGCTATTCCTATTGTTTCTTGGACACAAAAAAGCACACCCAACGTTACGAGTACCTTCTGACCTGATTCTCGAACCATAATGAAATAGGAAGCAGCCTCATAGAAATTTGCACAGAGCATAATTTAATCATAGCCAACACTTGGTTTAAGATCATGAGGGAAAGTTATATAAGTGGAAGAGACCTGGAGACATCGGAAGATTTCAGACTGATTATATAATAGTTAGACATATCTTTAGGAAGCACATTTTAAATTGCAAGACATTTCCAGGGGCAGATATGGACTCTGACCACAATCTATTGGTTATGAACTCCAGATCAAAACTGAAGAAACAGTAAAAAGGCAAGAACTTAAGGAGAAGGGACCTGGATAAACTTAAGGAACGAGAGGTGGTAGACGGTTTCACAGGGAGCATTAGGGAACAACTGACAAGAACAAGGGAAAGGAATACAGTAGAAGAAGAATGGGTAGCTTTAACAGATGATATAAAGAGGGTAGCAGAGGATCAGGTAGGTAATAAGAGAGGGCTATTAGAAACCCAGGCTAACACAAGAGATATTGAATTTAATCGATGAAAGGAGAAACTAAAAATGCAATAAATGAAGCAAACGAAAGGCAAGGCAAAGGTCTAAAAAACGATATCGACACGAACTGCAAAATGGGTAAGCAGGAATGGCTAGAGAACAAATGTAAGGGTGTAGAAGCATGTCTCGCTAGTTGTAAGACAGATACTCCATTTCAGAAGAATTGATCTTTGGAGGAAAGAGAACCACTTGTATGAATATCAAGAACTCAGATGGAAAACCAGTTCTAAGCAAAGAAGGGGAAGCAGAAAGGTGGAAGGAGTATATAGACAGTCTATACCAGGCAGATGTACTTGAGGGAAATATTATGGAAATGGAAGAGGACGCACAGAAAGATGAGGTGGGAGATATGATGCTGCGTGAAGAGTTTGACAAAGCACTGAAAGATTTAAGGCGAAATAATGTCCCGGGAGTTGGCTACTTTCCATTAGAGCTGCTGATAGGCTTGGGAGAGCCAGCCATCACAAAACTGTTCCATCTCGTGAGCAAGATGTATGAGAGTATTTCACTCTCAGACTTCAAAAAGACTGAACTGACTCCGATTCCAAGTAAAGTAGGTGCTAACTGGTGTGAAAATTATCGAACTATCAGTTTCATAAATCACGGCTGCAAAATAACACGAATTCCTTACAGAGGAATGAAAAAACTGGTAAAAGCTCAGATTGTATTCGGAAGAAATGTACGAACACACTAGTCAGTACTGACCTTACGATTTCTCATAGAAAATAGCTCAAGGAAAGGCAGACCCACGTTTATAGCATTTGTAGACTCAGAGAAAGCTTTTGAAAATGTTGACTGGAATACTCTCTTTCAAATTCTGAAAGTGACTGGGGTAAAATGCAGGGAGTGAATGGTTGTTTACAATTTGTACAGAAACCAGATGTCATTTATAAGAGTCGAGGTGCATGAAAGGGAAACAGTGGTTGGGAAGGGAGTGAGACAGGCTTGAAACCTATCTCCGATGTTATTCAATCTGTATATTGAGCGAACAATAAAAGAAACAAAAGAAAAATTCGGAGTAGGAATTAAAGTCCAGGGAGAAGAAACAAAATCTTTGGGATTTACCGATGACACTGTTATTTCGTCAGAGACAGCAAAGGTCTTGGAAGATCAGTTGGGCGGTATGGATTGCATCTTGAAAGGAAGATATAAGATGAACATCAACAAATGTGAAACGAGGATAATGGAATGCTGAGGGAATTAGATTAGGAAATGAGACACTGAAAACAGTTAACGAGTTTTGCTACTTGGGAAGCAAAATAACTAATGATATTCGAAATAGGGAGGATATAAAATGCAGATTGGCAATGGCAAGAACAGCCTTTCTGAAGAACAGAAATTTATTAACATCGACTGTGGATTTAAATGTCAGGAAGTACTTTCTGAAAGTGTTTGTGTGGAGTGTAGCCATGTATGGAAGTGAAACATGGGCGACCAACAGTTTAGACAAGAAAAGAAAAGAAGCTTTTGAAATATGGTGCTACAGAAGAATGCTGAAGATTAGACGGGCAGATCACGTAACTAATTAGGAGGTACTGAATAGAATTGGGGAGAAAAAAACTTTATGGCACAACCTGACTAAAAGAATGGATCGGTTGGTAGAACACATACTGAGACATCGAGGGATCACCAATTTAATGCTGGAGGGAAGCGTGGCGGGTAAAAATCGTAGAGGGAGACCAGGAGATGAATACAGTAAGCAGATTCAGGGGGATGGAGGTTGCAGTAGATCCTTGGAGATGAAGAGGCTTGCACAGGATAGAGTAGCATGGAGAGTTGCATTAAATCATTCTTTGGACTGAAGACCACAACAACAACAATAACATGTGTATGTACAGTTTGCTTCTTCCAAGATCGGGTAACTAATGGAGAGGTACTGAAAAGGGAAGAGTGGTTGGTAAAAGTTGCGGAGGGAGACCGAGACATGACTACAGTACGCAGGTTTAAACAGATGTAGGTTGCAGCAGTTACGTAAATATGAAAAAACGAGCATATGATTGTCTAGCGTGGCGTGCTTCATCATAACAATCTATGGGCTAATAACAATTCTGTATAGGTTAATGATCTAGTGCAAGTCGTTTTTCTCAATTGGACGCCACTTTGGCGTTTTTTTATGTTCATTACCTACCCCACTAATCCTACAGGGGAAAGGGAACCTACAGTTTAATGGGGAACCCGAACCACGTGTCTTTCCTGACGAATTTTTACATCACTGAGAGACTGAAGTAAGCTAAAGACAGGCTGTAGTATTCAATGGTAGGGCAGGTACTCGATCTCGTGGGTTTAAGGTTTCCAGGTACGGGCTTTTATCAGAAGACTACCAGGCCTAACATAATCGTTTGACCGAGTGCTACCACCATCACCACCACCACCCCCACCACCACCAACAACAACAATAGGTGGTGGTCGCCACTGAATTGCGGCCAGTTGTAATCCACAGCCACGTGTACCTACTGTCCAGAATCTTTGTACATGTCATTTTCTACGAGGTTGTGGCGCAACTTCGCCGTTTTTGCTTTTTGGTAGAACGTAAGAGCACGTCTACCATAAACAGTTCTCCCACTGTCGTTAATCCCTTATTTTCTTCTCTGAAACTGTAACTTTTTTGCTGTTTGTCTAATAATTATTTATAATAGTTGCACTCTACACTGGATGCTAAACATAAAATGTATATCATATTCCACGTGATGCACGAATGCCGGGTTGTGTGTAAGATAGGTACTTGTGGTCGTAGCTTTACTACAGTAAATAAATACGTAACATAATATGTGCAAGCCAGTGCTCCTATTACACCTCAGAAACAGACATTATCAGAAGCAGGCCTAGAATCTAACGATCTTGTTCAAGAAGGGAAAGGACTTAAAAATTTCACTGCAATGAAATTTATTACAAGAAGCTGTTCCTTCTTTTTTAAAGAATGCAGAAATCGAAGTTGGTCATTAACGACAGCAAAGACTCTTATACTGTTACAGTTGCCGGAAAAGAAATTTGCAGAGGTGCAACTTAAGGTCACGTATTCACATAACACCGTTCCTCTCGAGTGAGAAGGCGAAAGGGAAAAGCTATGGAAACTGGTACCATTTCTTGCGGTCTGTCTTAAGAAACCGGGACGACCGCATTCAGGCAATGATCCGAAACTACACAAACGTAATCTATCGGTTGACTGCTGTTTAGTTTTTGTCCTGGTGCTAATATTTGCCTCTGAAATAGTATTTATTTTGGGATTAACGTACATGAAAGACGGGGGAACTTAAAGTAGGGTATTATTTAGCATAGTGCTGACTGACGTAATTAGATAAATTTTCGGTTTTGATACTCTTAACTGATCATTTCTGCGTCAGCCTGAACTGTCCCATGGAAAATACAATGTCTCGATTTACACAGAGAAAAAATAGCAAATGACTTATTCCATGGGATAATATGTGAGAGGAGGTTACCAGTTACGGTATTAGCGTAAAAAAAAAAAATCTGGAAATCTCAGTACAATGGAACATTTATAGTTCATAACCGAAAGTTTGAAAGTGGCTTCTAAATTAGCTAGAAAACTTGTTTCACTTTTGTTTATTTAAATTCAGCCTATGATACGAGTAAATGCTTCCTACATCCATCCTTTGATAGACCATGGAACGACAGTATTTATTACTTCGACATCTAGGAGAGATGACAACTGAAGATGAATTTCTAAATCTTATTTTATTTACAACCGATTTCGATGTCACATTACTCCGTCTTTAGGGCCTTATATGACAGCAGGTGATCACGTAGATATCAACGTTGTAACTATCGATCTCAGAGAGAGTACAAAAAATCTATGCCCGCTGTGCTCAATCAGCTCTCCTGCTTATGGCAAGAACGGCAATAGCGCTTCGACTCATGTTTGTACCAAACTTTTATTTATTGTTAACCCTCTCAATTACTTGCGATTAATAACTGAAAATAAGTAGATTTTTAGGTTTGTTAAGAAATAATGATTCAATATTTGTTATGTCATATTTCTATTTGATAGTAAATAGCGAATTTAAACACAAACTTTAAAAAATTCTACAAGCAAGTTTAGAATCAGTGACTTTTCGATTACTAGAAGAATACGTTACATACTCATCTTTGGACTATTTCATTGACGATTTAGGAATAATTTGTACTTCATGACATTTTTATGTCCGGTCACTGATGTCAAGAGCTACAAATATAAAGAATTAAAGGGGGCAGTTCGTTAGGTCTGTTTGTCAGTTAGTTCAGTTCGTTAGGTCTGTTTGTCAGTTAGTTCAGTTCGTTAGGTCTGTTTGTCAGTTAGTTAGGACCGTTTCTTAGTCCACATCCTGTAGCAACAACACAACAACCCTCTTCTTTTTCACAGGGATTGGAAAAGCCTATGACTGGGAGAAATTTTTGGCCTCCTTCAGAAACGTCTGTGGTATATATCTCCAATCAGATACAAAAGGATATTGTCAACATTCCTACGTGACAATAAACAATACCAGTTTTCAAATTTTCCATCCAGGTGCAAATTTTCCCAGTAAAGCCTTCTGTCAATGCCTCTTAATCTGTTATACATATCTGACGTCCAAAAGACAGCCTCTTCTGCCCATTACTTCGATACGTTCACGATACCGCCTTATCCCACCCTCCACACATTCCAACTCCGCCTCAACAAATTACATGGTAGCGTAGAAAAGGACATCACTCCATCAGTCCTGTACGTGTCCAGGAATTAACTATGTCAAGAAATGCCTGAGAACTCCGTTCTCTATACCTAGAGATAATCCACAACCATCCAGTCCATATCATTAATCACTAAAATACCTCAACAGAAAGTCTACCTTAAATCGTCACCTTCTCTCCATCCAAAACAAAGCCCACAATAAACTAGAAACACTGAAATTAATAACTGGATGACTATGGAGACTAGATACAAAGAAAGTTATACGCACATACTACAACAAGACCCGCAATCGACTCATCCTCACCTCAGAATATTCAGCATGGCCTTTTGCCGCCTTCCTCCCTCCTGCTACATTTTACACACTTCTTCGAAATCAGTGAGCAACATGCATCCCAGTCCAGCTTCTGCGTGTGGTCATGAAGTCACACTCGCATCCTGATCGCAACTAGAATTTCTAAAATCCCGAAGACTTTGAACACCATCCCCTGCCGTCAGTCTGTTGTAATACATTACACCTTTGTATCCCTTAATCAGTGAATCTCGGTCTGATATCATTGTGGAATCAACACATCAAAACTTTCTGACAGTTTCGTTCGTTCCACATGTTTCACAGTCGAGTTTTTATCAGCTCCCTCTCCGAGGACAGCCGTTAATCCCTGAGAACCATCCATCCTCTTTCCAATACCTTACCTCACTTGTCCCATCGCGGATAGAACCTCCAGTCCACCGTCATTTTACCAATCTAAGATTCTATTAATTTCTTAACTGTTCCATCCCAACCATCAGTTCCTTCTTTCAGTATACATCCCACAACCTTCTTTGTACAACAGTGTCCTCAGTGTCTTCATTACACATATCCCTTTCATATAGCTCCCAGGACCATCAACCATCAGCCTACCAACAGAACAAGCACAGAAGAACTCACAGCGTCTTCATAATGTCATGCTTTCTTCTACTGAAATTAATTTTTATGTTATTTTTAGTTTTGTAAACCAAGGCTAAAAAGAAGGATCATACATTGCCACTGTAAGTCTGTTCGTCATGGTGGAGAGAACAGTGGAGGACAGGAAAGGAAAAAGTAAATAAAATACTGCATGTAGTCGTCATCAGATACTGAGCCTCCATATGTACTCTAGAAATTTCTTCAAGTTTGTATATCTTAAAATTGTTGAAACACATATTAACGAAACATCTGAGTACGAATGTCTGCTATGGTGTAGTTGGACGTCAGTTATGAAGTCGATATAAAATGTAGAATTACTATTTACTCGTTCTACTACAGTGGCCATTGTTCTATGAGCACAGATGGTGGATTGTATGACCGAATCAGAAAGTTACACAAAAATTTTCGTTGTAACGTGTCACTAGAAACTTATATAGCAGATCTTCAGGATGAAATGAGTACCATATGCAGCTATCGTTATACATGGAAAAAGTAACGCAGTTCTAAGAAACATCTTCCAGAAGTCTTTTTGTTACTCCAGTAAGGTTATGTTTTTAAGTATCTGCCTGTTAACGATTCCGGGGTATGGCAAGGAAAGGCAATGTTTAGGGCAGCTAACCTGTATGATGTTGCAACGTACCATCGATTACGTCCAGACTGTGTACCTCATGCTATGACATCTGCTGTTGAATTCACGAAACACACACAACTTGTAGTTATAATGCTGTCAAGAGTACCCCTCCGTAAAATATCGTGCGAGCTGTCCTCTGTCTAATGCGTAATTCAGTACCATTGTCATGCGATGTAAACGTCGATTCTCCTGAATAAGTTAGTTGACGAATTCAGCTTGTGAAAGTCCTTGTTCATAGGTAACGGCAAGAGAAGTTTAAGGGGTCCTGAACTGTGTTGGAGTGCTTGACTGACTTGTGCCACTGGTAGTGCTGATTCATAATTTATTAACTGCACATTAAATTATGAGTATGAATCCGTAAATACACTGAAGCAAATAAGGCAAGGTTGGTGTGCGCACTAAACGATTTTTGGCGCGCATGTATGACCCTTTACAAGGTCTCGTATTTTGTTAGTAGCAGAGCTGTTCAAGTATATATATATATATATATATATATATATATATACACTCCTGGAAATTGAAATAAGAACACCGTGAATTCATTGTCCCAGGAAGGGGAAACTTTATTGACACATTCCTGGGGTCAGATACATCACATGATCACACTGACAGAACCACAGGCACATAGACACAGGCAACAGAGCATGCACAATGTCGGCACTAGTACAGTGTATATCCACCTTTCGCAGCAATGCAGGCTGCTATTCTCCCATGGAGACGATCGTAGAGATGCTGGATGTAGTCCTGTGGAACGGCTTGCCATGCCATTTCCACCTGGCGCCTCAGTTAGACCAGCGTTCGTGCTGGACGTGCAGACCGCGTGAGACGACGCTTCATCCAGTCCCAAACATGCTCAATGGGGGACAGATCCGGAGATTTTGCTGGCCAGGGTAGTTGACTTACACCTTCTAGAGCACGTTGGGTGGCACGGGATACATGCGGACGTGCATTGTCCTGTTGGAACAGCAAGTTCCCTTGCCGGTCTAGGAATGGTAGAACGATGGGTTCGATGACGGTTTCGATGTACCGTGCACTATTCAGTGTCCCCTCGACGATCACCAGTGGTGTACGGCCAGTGTAGGAGATCGCTCCCCACACCATGATGCCGAGTGTTGGCCCTGTGTGCCTCGGTCGTATGCAGTCCTGATTGTGGCGCTCACCTGCACGGCGCCAAACACGCATACGACCATCATTGGCACCAAGGCAGAAGCGACTCTCATCGCTGAAGACGACACGTCTCCATTCGTCCCTCCATTCACGCCTGTCGCGACACCACTGGAGGCGGGCTGCACGATGTTGGGGCGTGAGCGGAAGACGGCCTAACGGTGTGCGGGACCGTAGCCCAGCTTCATGGAGACGGTTGCGAATGGTCCTCGCCGATACCCCAGGAGCAACAGTGTCCCTAATTTGCTGGGAAGTGGTGGTGCGGTCCCCTACGGCACTGCGGAGGATCCTACGGTCGTGGCGTGCATCCGTGCGTTGCTACGGTCCGGTCCCAGGTCGACGGGCACGTGCACCTTCCGCCGACCACTGGCGACAACATCGATGTACTGTGGAGACCTCACGCCCCACGTGTTGAGCAATTCGGCGGTACGTCCACCCGGCCTCCCGCATGCCCACTATACGCCCTCGCTCAAAGTCCGTCAACTGCACATACGGTTCACGTCCACGCTGTCGCGGCATGCTACCAGTGTTAAAGACTGCGATGGAGCTCCGTATGCCACGGCAAACTGGCTGACACTGACGGCGGCGGTGCACAAATGCTGCGCAGCTAGCGCCATTCGACGGCTAACACCGCGGTTCCTGGTGTGTCCGCTGTGCCGTGCGTGTGATCATTGCTTATACAGCCATCTCGCAGTGTCCGGAGCAAGTATGGTGGGTCTGACACACCGGTGTCAATGTGTTCTTTTTTCCATTTCCAGGAGTGTATATATATATATATAGTGTGCTTGCGCAACAGCGTGAAAAAATGCAACGGAACGTAGAGAACGCTCCAATGAACTATTCGAGGTGGGGAACCTCCGGTTGGAGAAGCCAGCTTCAGGAGATAAGAAAGTGAATTTGTTTACGGCTCTGTCTAGCGTCACTGTTTTCCAGCTCATTTACTACAAACATGCGTACAAGTTTACGTATACTGTGATGTTTATTTACATGTAAATTCTTTTATTTCCTGCAAGGAAAGAAAGAGGAATAGCCTGATTATCACGAAGTCATGTTGCAGGTACAAACCCATTCATTAATCAGTGTTGTTCAGAGACGTACAGTACAATACGATGGAGCAGTACCGATACTGCTCCACAGAACTCACTGACATGCACCTTGTGCTCTCGCTGTTGAAACGCCGTACAGGGAACGATTTTCCAACAGGCATCATCCATCACGGCGAGTGTTTGTTTCTTTCGATCGAGACTGCTGGAGACTGGTTCATTCGAAAGAATAAACGAGGGACCTGGCAATACGAGGACTACTCGCACACCCCATTCTGAAGAGGATATTCTGGAACGTGTTGCAGCGGACCCCACTACAAGCATTCGTCATATTGCACGTGAAATTGGCGCCGCAAATACTAGCGTGTGATGAGTATTCCACGAACAAAATTTACACCCATATCACCTACAACGAGTCAATGCAATGCTTCTGGCTGACTTTGCACTATGGTTCGTAGGGTGTCAATGGTTACTCCAACAACGGATTGATCGACCAGATTTCCCCCAAATCGAACTGTTTCCTGTCGAAGCCTCGTTTCATCGAGATGGTATTTCGAGTAGCAGGAATAGCCTTGTGTGGGATGAGTAAAACCCTCACGCTGTAGTAGAGTCACACCGTCAAGTACGTTTTGCTGTGAATATATAGGCCAGCATTGCAGGTGACAACTCATGGGTCATATCTTCTACCTGATCGTCTGGATTGCCACCTAGAACTAGAGGTTCGTGTAAAGAGTTCTACCTGAGTCGTTGGAGAACATACCCGTGGCACATCGTGAGAGGATGTAGGTACAACATGACGGTGTACCGCCTCACTTCAGCGTGGATGTGCGGAACCATCTTAATTCTATATTTCCTGGTCGCTAGACTGGAAGGGGAGGCCCTATTCCATGGCCATGGCCTGCGAGATCACCTGATCTGAATCTCCTTCATTATTTCCTATGGGGATATCTAAAGCCACTTGTGTATGAGACGCCAGTGGACACGGAGATGGGATTATTTATTTATTTATATACTTACACGTCAAGTTCCGTAGGACCTAATTGAGGAGCAAATCTCCATGGTCATGGAACGTGTCACCACATGAACTTACAACATAAAAGTAATAACAGATAAAAATAAATGTTCATGAACCTGAAAAAAGTCAGTCCATAATTTTAAGTAAACGCTATCACCAATACAATAAGAATCAGCTTAATTTTTCAAGGAACTCCTCGACAATAGAAGGAGTGACCCATGAAGAAACTATTCAGTTTCGATTTGAAAGCGCGTGGATTACTGCTAAGATTTTTGAATTCGAGTGGCAGCCTATTGAGAATGGATGCAGCAGTATACTGTACACCTTTTTGCACAAGAGCTAAGGAAGTCCGATCCAAATGCAGGTTTGATTTCTGCCGAGTATTAACCGAGTGAAAGCTCCTTATTCTTGGGAATAAACTAATATTGGTAACAAGAAACGACAATAAGGAATATGCATATTGAGAGGCTAATATCAAAATACCCAGACTCGTGAACAGAGGTCGACAAGAGGTTCGTGAACTCACACCACTTATTGCCCGAACCGCCCGTTTCTGAGCCAAAAATATTCTTGTAGAATGGGAAGAGTTACCCCAAAATATAATACCATACGACATAAGTGAATGAAAATAAGCAAAGTTGACTAATTTACGTGTCGAAGTATCACTCACTTTTGATACCGTTCGAATAGTAAAAATGGCAGTATTAGGTCATTGAACAAGATCCTGAACAAGTGCTTTCCACGACAGCTTACTATCTATCTGAACACCTAGAAATTTGAACTGTTCAGTTTCACTAATCATATGCCCGTTCTGTGAGATTAAAACGTCAGGTTTTGTTGAATTGTGTGTAGATACTGTAAAAACTGAGTGGTTTAACGTTTTCTACGAGCCATGAACTGAGGTCATGTACTGCACTATTTGAAACCGAGTCAATGTTGCACACAACATCCTTTACTACCAAGCTAGTGTCATCACCAAACAGAAATATTTTAGAGTTACCCATAATAGTAGAGGGCATATCATTTATATAAATAAGGAACAGGAGCAGCCCCAACACTGATCTCTGGGCCACTCCCCACTTGACAGTACCCCACTCAGATCCCACATCACAGCCGTTATCAACATTGTGAATAATGACATTTTGCTGCCTGTTGCTAAAGTAAGAGGTGAACCAATTGTGAGCTACTCCCTGTATTCCGTAATGGTCCAACTTCTGGAGCAATATTTTGTGATCAACACAGTCAAATGCCTTAGATAAATCAAAAAATACGCCAAGCGTTCGAAACTTTTTGTTTAGCCCAACCAGTACCTTACAGAGAAAAGAGAATATAGCATTTTCAATTGTTAAACGACTTCTAAAGTCGAACTGTACATTTGATAGCAAATCGTGTGATATAAAATAATCAATTAACATTACATACACAGCCGTTTCAATAACTTTTGCAAACACTGATGGCATAGAAATAGATCTAAAATTTTCTACATTATCCCTTTCTCCCTTTTTATAAAGCGGCTTTACTACTGAGTACTTTAAACGCTCAGGAAACTGACCATTCCTAAAGGAAAAATTACAAATATGGCTAAATACAGGGCTAACATGTGCAGCACAGTACTTCAATATTCTGCTAGACACTCCATCGTAATCATGAGAGTCCTTAGTCTTCAGTGATTTCATTATTGACTCAATCTCCCTCTTGTCTGTATCACAGAGGAGTATTTCAGACTCCAATCTCGGAAAGTCATTTGCCAAGAAATGTATATGATTTCCTGTAGAAACTAAATTTTTATTTAATTCACCAGCAATTCTCAGAAAATGATTGTTAAATACTGTACATATATCTGATTTATCAGTAAAAGAAATATTTTTACTGCGAACTGACTTTATATCGTCGACCTTGTACTGCTGACCAGACACTTCCTTCACAACTGACCATACGGTTTTAATTTTATCCTATGAATTAGCTATTCTATTTGCATACCACATACTCTTTGCCTCGCTAATAACATTTTAAGCACCTTACAATATTGTTTGTAATGGGCTACTGTAGCTTGAATGTGAATACGTCTAACATTTTGATATAATTCCCACTGTGTTCCACATGATATCCGTATCCCACTAGTCAGCCACCCAGGCTGTCCATTACTGCTAGTGCCCTATTTAGAATGTTCTAATGGAAATCAACTCTCAAAGAGCATGAGAAATGTGTTATGGAAAGCATTGTATTTATCATCTATATTATCGGCACTATAAACATCTTGTCACACTTGTTCCTTAACAAGTTTTAAAAAATTCTCTATTGCTTTTGGATTAACTTTCCTGCAAAGTTTGTAATTAAATATGACATTGGTTTGAGTACAAAAGCCTTTTAGTGTTAAAATTTGTGCATCATGGTCTGAAAGGCCATTCACCCTTTTACTAACAGAATGCCCATCTATAATTGAAGAATGAATAAAAATATTGCCCATGACTGTGCCACTGTTCCCCTGCAAACTAGTTGGAAAAAAAAACCAGTTTGCATCAGATCATACGAATTTTGGAGATCTACCAACATCCTTTTTCTTGCACAATCACACACAAAATTAATACTGAAGTCACCACATATAACTTGAACTACAGTGGCAGACAACAATGCAAACTAGCCACAGACTGCGCACAGCACAGCCAGTGATTTTCATACAGAGCGCTACGTAACATTGCCAATAAGAAAACATAAACAGAACATTTATACACGACTGTACTTAAACTGACACACAATATTTTTAGCGCAACGCAATCTGACTTTCAAAAATCCCTACAAAAGAATGGCCCTGACTAACATTAACCTATACGTTTCACAAATCACTTACCTCACAAAAATCTTCATTACTCGAACTACTGCAATACAGCGAGCGCCACTACTGCCAGCTAAATAAAAGATTCAAACTACAGAAGGCACTAACTACTAATAGGCATAGTTAGCAAATGAAAGATTTTAATAGAGAACAAACAATGTATTTACCTTAATAGTGTTGAAAAATCATAATATACATAGTAGTTCACAATATCCAGTATTACAAATTTCAAAACTCCGCCATCTCTGTCCCCACATCCACCACTGCTGGCGGCTCACCTCCAACTGCGCAACGCTACGCGCTGTTCACATCCAGCCTGCCGCTGCCCAACACTACAATGGCAGACAACAATGCAAACTAGCCACAGACTGCACACAGCACACCCAGTGATTTTCATACAGAGCACTACGTAACATTGCCAATAAGAAAACATAAACAGCCTACTTACATAGCCCCCATGCTCCCCACAAAAAATTTTACAAATTGTTTTGGGCAGTGGCCAATAATGATTTGATAAAAATTTTCATAATTACAGTAAGAAAGATATCAAATGCACACACTTATTGATACAATGTTGGTCAAAAGCTAAAATTTTGTCACAGTCCATAAAGACAGTCCTGATCATTCATCACATGTAAAACCCTTTATTGAAAGATAATCAGCTTTTTAACCTTGTCTTTGCGATATAACTTTCCACTTTACATTGCTAGTATCCTTTGTCAGACTTAGAATCTCTTAACATGCAACAATGTTTGAAGTTAAATATCCAGTCAAGAACCAGGAGAACTTATTTAAACAGAAATTACGAATGCATTGTTATTGTGAACAGACGACACAGTGTTATTGTGTGTGTACATTCTTGCTTGTTAGTTGCACGATTACGTAACGACTATAAGGCTCACATACTTAGAACATTTACCAGTACTGCTAATGAGATTTTAATGCAACATTTTGGTTTACTTGAAAATACATTCTGAATTAAAGTACTTTCTGAGAGATACCAGATGACACAGTGGTTAGTTTATGTGACAGCTACACGATTATATCACGACGTTACTAATGAGTGACAATTTACAATGTTGCTTTGCGGTGTATCTGTTTTATATCTGGACAGTTTTTCTGAATTATTCTGGAAAGTAAAACATGTTTTAGTAGTAACTTTTGTGGTATAGCTACAAGGAGACAGTCTTTTCTGTAGCGCAACAATACGTTACAGCACAGTACTTTCATCATCACAACAATAAGCGTAATAACTAAGATATCTCTACACCAAGCATTTCACTTTTGTTTATCATGAGGTAAGTACATCGACTTCTGCAGAACTTAGCTTTCGGAGGACACTAACTACGACACTTCCACATAGATTATCTTACAGCAAGACGCACATTTAGCGCTACAGGACACGTATTTGAGTGATTAATTTTGTACTTAAATCATTTATTTTTAAAGATATTTGAAGTACAATGATACAAAGAAAGTTTTCCGTGATACATTTCATTCCATTGCTGTAATCTGTAACACCTGAGGGTATAATTACATTAATCCTCAGGGGGGTACACGCTTACTTTGTGTATCATGTGTTTGGAAAGCACAAGGAGCCCTAGCTAATATGGTATTTGCTTATACAACTTTACACATCGGTACCATATTCCTCTAACACATAAATTACACAGCTATCTGATCATTTAACTGAGAGGTAAACTTTTTTTTACATCAGTGACACATGTTTACACAATTACACAGTTGGATAACTTCACACTTATGAAACTGTATTTTGTCTGTACTGTGTGAACTCTTCATATTTTTTCGGAACCATTGTGATACTATGAGAGCTTTGAATGATATATTTGTTAAGGGAGCATGATTTTAAAGTACGTTTGAAGTAGATGACACCATTGAAATGAGCAGAGAATTTTCTTTAGGTTTTGAAATTATTGCAGAAAGCTACGACGTTTTTGAGATTTGACTGAGGTGTTATGATGTTATTGTTACGACAACGATATGTATTATGCTACTGAGGTATGTTTATGATTAATAAGCTGATGCTATATGAGTTATTTGATTATGCTACGTATCTGTTATGATGAAATATTGAAGAAGTGTCGACGAATATGTATATGTGTAATAAGGTAAGAGTAATGAATAGTGGTTAGGGGCTCTGACTTGTGAAAAAGGATGTTGGAAACCAAGAATCGTACTTTAAGAATTATGAAATGCGTGTAAATGCATGAATGTATCACAATGCCGACGAAAACGTTTTGAACACTGTTACGTTCATAGGATTTTGTTTCTACACATTTGCAACATAAATTCTCGACCTGTGAAATTTTTATATGAGACTGTCACTGTAGCGGAAACTGCTGTCGTAAATATTTCGGTAAGAAAGGTAAGTGACCATGACGTAATGCATTGTGAGCGGCCATGTGTGCCAGCCGCCTTGAGAAAAAGCCATTAGGGTGTGCATTTCAGAGGCACAGGTAGAAAAAAAAAAGGGAAGCCATTATCCTTGCTATTGACATTCCTTTGTAGAAAGCATCGTAAATACGACACCCTCAAACTTGAAAACATGATAACAGTGTGGAGCTCTTAATTTATGATATTTACTTCAATGCCTAATGAAATGACGAGAAATATTTAGTTGAGAGAAATGCCATATGGCTGGCGGCTCACCTCCAACTGCGCAACGCTACGCGCTGTTCACATCCAGCTGCCCAACACGACAATGGCAGACAACAATGAAAACTGGCCACAGACTACACACAGCACAGCCAGTGATTTTCATACAGAGCGCTACGTGGCATTACCAATATATGAAACGTCCCCTTAGAACAATTTATACATGACTGTGCTTAAACTGACACACAATATTTTTTTTTTTTGCACAACGCAATCTGACTTTCAAAAATCCCTACAAAGAATGGCCCTGACTAACATTAATCTATGCGTTTCACAAATCACTTACCTCACAAAAATCTTCGTTACTCGAACTACTGCAATACAGCGAGCGCCACTACTGCCAGCTAAATAACAGATTCAAACTACGGAAGGCACTAACTACTAGTAGGCATAGTTAGCAAATGAAAGATTTTAATAGAGAACAAACATTGTATTTACCTTAATAGTCATCAAAAGTCATAATATATACAGCAGTTCATGATATCCAGTATAACAAATTTCAAAACTCCGCCATCTCTGTCCCCACACTCCACCACTGCTGGCGGCTCACCTCCAACTGCGCAACGCTATGCGCTGTTCACATCCAGCTGCCGCTGCCCAACACTACAATGGCAGACAACAATGCAAACTAGCCACAGACTGCTGCACAACTTTCAAATATCTTTTCAGTGCAGTGTTGTTATACGTCTATGGACTCAAATGAATTACTGTTTTTTACGTACAGAGCCACTCCCCTACCCCGCAAGGAACTCCTTGAGAAACAGCCAGCTAATCTGTAGCATGGTAAAGGAAGCCTCTGAATTATCAAATTATTTAAGTGGTGCTCTGATATATCAATAATTTCAGAGTTAACGTGTATTAGCAGTTCACTAACTTTATCTCTAATACCTCTTATATTTTGATGAAATATGCCAATTCCTTCTCTACTTGGGAACATTACATCCTCTGAAGGTGAGCCCTTAGTTAGAGGGCCGGCCGAAGTGGCCGAGCGGTTCTAGGCGCTACAGTCTGGAACCGCACGACCGCTACGGTCGCCGGTTCGAATTCTGCCTCGGGCATGGATGTGTGTGATATCCTTAGGTTAGTTAGGTTTAAGTAGTTCTAAGTTCTAGGGGACTGATGACCTCAGAAGTTAAGTCCCATAGTGCTCAGAGCCATTTGGGCCTTAGTTAGAGAGACTTCCTTAAAGCAGGTATACCTATCAGCTGACTTCAATCTAAAAAAGGTGCAGCTATAACACCAACTACTATGGGAATTTTTGCATGAGTGACACCACCACCACCACCTCGCACTACACTGTCACCAATAAGCTTAGCCAGCCTCCCCTTCCCATACCTATTGAGGTGCAGGCCATGCCTAGTGAAACGCCATCTACTCATGGACCCAACTGGCACCACTGAGATGTGATCCATGCCCTCTGCCATCAGTGCCCTCTCCAGCCCCACGTTAACGCGCCTAACAACCGCATTAAGGTGAGGCTGATCATAATGCTGAAATAGTTGCACGCAATCCACATTAGTGCCACCAGTTTGAGTAGCTATCTAAACCAAGTCACCAATGACATCATATTCCCTGTCCCTATCGAGATTGTTCCCTGCTCCACCCACTATCACTACCTGATCCTCCTTCATAAAATTCTTACATAACTCCCCTATGCTTTCAGTCACCTGAGCCAACCCTGCACTAGGCTTCGCAGTGTTGGTGACCTGGTACTCACTCCCCAACACTTCCTAAAACTGCTGGCCCACACCTCTACTGTGGGAACTATCTTTCTGATAGACTTTGCAACTAACTCCTAATTGCTGAGGACTGTTGCAACTTCCCTACATCTACTGCTACACGAGGCTCCTCTCCACTCACCTCTTACAGTTGGTCGTATCTATTGCATGTATGCAAAGTAAAACTGTCTGAATACCACCTCTTCCTAGCTAACTTCTTGCCAGCTCTCAGTTTCCATTCCCCACCACCCTTTACCCTCCTCAACCTATCTAGTTCCTCCTTTGCGCATTGTAACTGTACCTGAAGGGCACAGATCTTACGCTCCTGCTCCTCTGTTAACTTGTTTCTACTGCAGATTCTACATTCCCGGGAGAGAATCTCCCTAAAATGACCACTGGCTTCCCCACTGCATTCCACCCAATGAAAATACTTTGAACAAATCCCACACCATAATCCACTACTCACAAACCTACGACAGAGCCCACACTTCTCACTCATGGTAAAATTTTACAGTTACTGAAAGAAAACTATACATCTACGTTACCAAAGTGCAGTTACACCAGTAGAATTATTTAGGAACTAACAATACTGGTCTCGAAATTCTCTTCCTACTAAGAAAGCAGCTACTTGTACTAATACTACTACAACACAGCCAATACCAATACCAACAAAACTTCACAAAATTATTAACTAAAACGAAAAAATTAAAACGGCCATAGTAACACTAAGCGAATATAAAACACAGAATGAAAATTTTACTGAAATATTTCACTAGATAGAATCATAAGCGTCAACTGAAAACTAAAGCACGAAATTTACTAAACGACTTCAACGCAATGACAACTCTAAAAAACACAGCGGGCGAACGATTACAAAAGTTTATTAAGTCGTTATTTCGCCATAAACGGCACGCAACACCGCTGAAATCTATTTAATTTAATAACATGCCAAATAACATGCCATAGGGTATTTGTCAGGGTGCGTCAGAATCTTGTTCGCCGATGTCATGCTTCCATGACGTTGATGGTCACCAGTTTAAGAACATTTTATAAGAAAAAGTACAAATGTGTCAATGATAGTATTTGCAGTTAACTGTAACTAAAGTAAATAAAAACACACAGTAATGCGATTTTATTCCTATTATATCCATAAGTTGGCTTCTCCGACCCCAGGTTCCCTATCTCAAATTGTTTAGTGGAGCATCCTCTATGTTTTACTAAATTTTTGCACGCTCTTACGGAAACATCCTTTATATATATATATATATATATATATATATATATATATATATATATATATATATATATAGTGTGTTTACAGAATTTCAGGTTTCGAAGTACTTAGTACATCAAGTAGTAGGTACATGAAGTACTTAGAACATGAACCATGAACATCTGCTATGTTCGCATCACAATCCTATTGTGTTGCCTGACAAACAAGAAAAAAATTAAGAATAATCGTTTTACACCCTGAGCTGTCGCTAAGTCATATCGTCCAACAATTCCAACAATGAAGATCTGGAGAGCACCTTCTGTAAAGTTTGAGGAAGCAGAGGAGAGGCTCTTGTAAAACTGAAGTTGTAAGGATGGCTCTTAAGTCATGCTGGGATGGTTCAGCCGGTACGAGCATTGCCAGCGAAAGACAATTTGAAGGGTTCGAATGAGATCTACAGCATAGTTTTAATCTGACAGGATATTTCAACGAAAAATTACTTTCAATATTGGATATCAACCATGCACTCACTTCAGTGATAGGTAAAGCCAGAATTAGTGAAAAAGATCTGTAAAATTTGATAAGAAAAGGATTGCTGCATTAGATTAGATTAGATTTACGTTCATTCCAATTGATCCATAGTGAGGAGGTCCTCCAGGATGTGGAATATGTCAGAAAAACAACAATACATGACAAATATTTACAACTAAAACAAATAAGCTTATGTACCATTCCACAGGTCCCAAGTGGAATGATCGTCATTTTTTAATGAACACTAAGAGTCATTTTACAAATACTAATGCACTGAATTTAAAATAAAAAAGTTTTTTATTTATTTATAAGGTAATAAACATGTAATACAACTACTGTAATACTTATTTACAATGAACACATTACTGCACTGAAATGGTGCAGAAGTTAGATTATACTTACACACAACCACACACACACACACACACACACACACACACACACACACACACACAAATTTTCAGTGAACACATTACTGCACTGAAATCAGTTGGTTTTACTAAGAAATTCATCAATGGAGTAGAAGGAGTTGGGCACCAATAAATCCTTTAGGCTTCTCTTAAACTGAATTTCATTGGTTGTTAAGCTTTTTATGGCTGCTAGCAAGTTATTGAAAATATGTGTTCCTGAATAATGCACACCTTTTTGTACAAGACTAAGTGACTTTAAATCCTTGTGAAGATTATTCTTATTTCTAGTATTGATTCCATGAATTGAGCTGTTGGTTTGAAAAAGTGATATATTTTTAATGACAAATTTCATTAAGGAATAAATATATTGGGAAGCTGTAGTTAGTATCCCTAGTTCCCTAAACAGGCTTCTGCAGGATGTTCTTGAATTCACACCACATATAATTCTTACTTCACGTTTTTGTGCCCGGAAAACTTTAGCTTGGCTTGATGAATTACCCCAAAAAATAATCCCATATGACATTATGGAATGAAAGTAAGCATAGTATGCCAGCTTTTTCATTTTTATATCCCCTATGTCTGACAAAATTCGCATTGCAAACAGAGATTTGTTAAGACGCTTCAGTAGTTCTGTGGTGTGCTCCTCCCAGTTGAATTTATTATCAAGCTGTAATCCCAAGAATTTAACACTGTCCACTTCTTCTATCTTCTTGTCATCGTATGTTAGACATATACTCTTGGGACACCCCTTACAAGTTCTGAACTGCATGTAGTGTGTTTTTTCAAAGTTTAGTGACAAAGAATTGGCTAGGAACCAGTGATTGATGTCCACAAATATTTTATTGGCTGATCTTTCTAAGACTACACTTGATTTGCTATTTATTGCAATGTTTGTATCATCGGCAAACAAAACAAACTTGGCATCTGGTAATGTTACTGATGAAAGGTCATTGATATACACAAGGAAAAGTAAGGGCCTCAAAATGGAACCTTGTGGGACCCCACATGTAATTAGTTCCCAGTTGGATGATGCCTGATAGCTTGATACATGTCTCTTTCCTAATAACACCCTTTGTTTCCTGCCAGAGATATAAGATTTGAACCATTTTGCAGCATTTCCTGTTACACTATAATATTCTAGTTTACTTAAAAGGATATTGTGATTTACACAGTCAAATGCCTTTGACAGATCACAAAATATACCAGTTGCCTGCAATTTTTTGTCTAATGAATTAAGCACATTTTCACTGTAAGTGAAGATAGCCTTCTCAATATCAGAACCTTTTAGAAATCCAAACTGTGACTTTGACAGTATGTTATTTGAGATAAGATGGTTATAAAGACGACTGTACATTACTTTTTCGAAAATTTTTGAGAATGCTGGCAACAGTGAAATTGGACGGAAATTTGATGCTATTTCTTTATCTCCCTTCTTAAACAGTGGCTTAACTTCAGCATATTTCAGCCATTCAGGAAATATTCCACTGATAAACGACTGGTTACACAGATAGCTTAATATGTTACTTAGCTCAGAATCACATTCTTTAATTAACTTTGTGATATTTCATCATACCCACTAGATGTTTTTGATTTTAAAGATTTTATGATGGACATTATTTCTGTTTGGGTAGTGAGGGTCAAATTCATATTATGGAAGTTACTTGAAATGTCTGGTCTAAGGTAATCCATAGCAGCATCTACCGAACCTGACAACCCCATCTTTTCAGTAACAGTTATAAAATGTTTGTTAAAAAGTTCTGCAACACTATACACATCTGTCACCAATGCATCATTTACTCTTAATGCTATTTGTTCCTCTTCATGTCTGGTTCTACCGGTCTCCTCCTGCACTATATCCCATATTGTCTTTATTTTGTTATCTGATATGACTATCTTTTCCTTGTAATATATTTGCTTTGACATCCATATTATTAGAAATTTGTGGTAAGGTCTTATGGGACCAAATTACTTAATCTAACTTACGCTACACACCCATGCCCGGGCGAGGACTCGAACCTCCGACGGGGGACAACATATTATTAAATTCGTTAAACTTCACTAACTGAAATTAGACTATCAGCTGCGAATTTCGGGGCTTCTTTTACATTCAGAGCTTGCATTTTTATTTCCTGCAGTAGCAGCTGTGAGAGCTCAGTGTGTAGCGTAGCTTAACACCACCATTAGCGCTACTGTTGTCTAATTCAACTTGTATTTGCGACCGCTGTAAACAGTACTTTTCTAGTGTATATCCAGCTATCCAGACGAGAAGCAAGTCGAGCAGCAGCAGCGCCCACTGTTTTTGTTAGTAAACAGCGACTGGTTTATTTTAGTATTTTTTTGTCTCGAGCTTCTGCCAAGAAGTGGTCATGACGTGCGTTTTTATCTTATTTCCTAATATTTATTTACGTTTTGAGCTTGCGTATTTATTTCGTGCAGTAGCTTTTGTGAGAGCCGAGTTTCTAGTGAAAAGTAACTGTTTATACATCTGTTTACGGTAAATTATTTTCTTAAGAGCTTATGGGTTTTGTGAACTTGGAGTGTTCAAATGTGTGTGAATTCCTAAGGGACCAAACTGCTTAGGTCACCGGTCCCTAGACTTACACACTACTTAAACCAACTTTTGTTAAGAACAACACCCATGCCCGAGGGAGGACTCGAACCTCTGGCGCGATTGGCCACGCAGTCCGTCACATGACGCCTCAAACCTCGTGGCCACTCCGCGCTGCGAACTTGGAGTCTAGTGACGACTTTTCAAAGCAGATTCTGGTTATTGTTTATTCTTCGCGTTTACATTTTGTGTACGCCTCAACCTCAGTAGAGCCACAGGCAGTTAATTTTCTCTCCTGCGTGGTTCTGTCTGTTCTTCCTCGATTAGTCTTATCTGCTTTGTTTGTGTTTGTTCAGATTTTGTTATTGGTACGTGCGAACAGAAGGAAAAGTGACGACTGTCCGTAAACAGCTGAAAGCAGCGCGGGCCACGACCGACAGGGTTCACGCTGTTGCTCAAAGCAACAGAGACATCTGAGCAAAAGTGATGTCAACTGCGACATCTTTGCTGCCGTTGGATTCCTCTGGCTCCCCGCAGCCGCTATGTCTCACAGAACGCAACACCTCACCAATCTGTGTTCACTCGAGAGTGAGTGGCTGACAGTGTGGAGATTCCTACCGCACCTTATAGCTGAATGGTAGTGACGGTGGTTCGTGTTGGTGATCGACCCTGAACACAGCTTGGCTCTGAATCTGAGGAGTGAGTCAAAAGTGCTATACTCTCACTCTAGTAGCAACACAAGCGGTTTAACTAAAAGGTTCTAACAGGTGAACACTGATCAGGCGATCATTGTAGGCAAAACCACCCCTTTCTTCCGTCTCCTCGATTTCTACATCACCATCTATGGCCGTCCTATCGCCCTCACCCCCACCCTTAAGTACCTTGGCGTTACCCTCGACCGTCGCCTCTCCTGGACCCCCCATCTCTGGACAATCCAAGCCAAGGCACGCTCTCGACTCCATCTCCTCAAGCTCCTTTCCGGTCGTACACTGGGTCTGGACCCCTCCACCATACTCCACACCTATAAATCCCTTGTCTGCCCTATCCTCTTTTACGCCCATCCTGCCTGGATCTCCGCCCCCGCCCCCTAACTTTTACAAATCCCTTCAGATCCTTGAACGCCATGCTCTCTGCCTCGCCTATCGCATCCGTCTCCCCTCACCCACGCGTATCCTGTATGACCTCATTCTATTCCCCCACCTCCTTCTTTTCCTTGAAAGGATATGGATCCTCTACACCTCCCGTAAACTCGATCCTCCTCACCCGCTTGTCTCCCCCATCCTCTCCCACCCCCGCCCAATGCCGCGCCTGTATTCCCACATCCCACCTGCTCTCCATCTCTCCACCCTCCTTACCCTCTCCCAAGGTGGATTCCGCCATCTCCCCCTCCCTGATGATGCCCTCCTCCCCTCCATCTACCCCTCCTACCAACTTTGATCCTCCCTCTTCCTGTGTTTGTTCCTTTGGGCACCCTCACTCCCTTCTCTCCCCCTTCCCTCCCTCCTCCCTTTCTCACCACTCCTCCCCTGGGCTTCCCCTCCAGCCATTCCTCCATCACCTACTTCCGTCTCCTCAGCCATTGGCATACTTGCTCACCCCTCTCCCTCCCACTCCCCCTTCTTCCCCTCTTGGCAGGCCCCCGGACTCGTACACACTCTGTGGACATTCGCGCGCCGGAGATCATTGCCATCAGTTTCGCGCGTGTGTGCCGTCGCTTTGTGTTTCTAGTGTCCGCCGTCACGCTCATACGTTCACTTGTGCCGTCGGATTCATCAGTGTTATGTGCGCGGTGTCACCACGTTTTCAGTGTCATTATCGTCCGTGTTTTTTTGTATTTCTGTGACCACTATCTTTTACCCGTCACTATATTTATTCTGGATCTCCATTCTGTGTTATATCATTGTCAACTCTATGGCTGAAGAGCGGCGTAGCATGCCGCTGACAGCCTACCTGATTGTACAGGTATGAAAATAACAATAAAGGGGAAAAAAAGTTGACACTGATCGCACATAAATAAAGCCCAGCTATAACGCAAATAAATAAATACTTTATAAAACACTTTAAATGAAGCAGAGGAAATAAATGGAACATATAATTGAATATGGTAGTCAACAGAATGACAAAACTGATTTAAAGCTTAATTCTGTATTGTCAATGAGACTCACATCCGCAAGATGATGGCCTTACAAAATATTATTAAAAACGTGACTGTGTTACCTCAAGTTATATAAATAAAGTTATAGGGAGTGCAGTGAAGTTTGTGTAAATTAGAGTCCTTGGGCTTGGTAGATACAGTGACTTGAGACGCTGAATACAAATGACCTTGATATTCTAGACACAAATGACGTTTAGAAGGGTCACTGTGCATACTAGATACAAATGACCTTGAGAGGAGTATCGATCCAGACCGACCTTAAGTGTAATTACCCCGTAAAACAAGTACATTAGCGGAAATCAGTATAGAGGCAGGGTTTCTACGAAGGTAATACGTAACGTCTGAAACCTACATCTATAGAACTTAGTATTGTAAGTAGGCTGTTTATGTTTTCTTATTGGCAACGTTACGTAGCGCTCTGTATGAAAATCACTGGCTGTACTGTGTGCAGTCTGTGGCTAGTTTGCATTGTTGTCTGCCATTGTAGTGTTGGGCAGCGGCAGCTGGATGTGAACAGCGCGTAGCGTTGTGCAGTTGGAGGTGAGCCGCCAGCAGTGGTGGATGTGGGGAGAGAGATGGCGGAGTTTTGTAATTTGTCATGAACTGCTAAATATATTATGACTATTAAGGTAAATTGTTCTCTATTAATATCGTTCATTTGCTAACTATCCCTATCAGTAGTTAGTGCCTTCCGTAGTTTGAATCTTTTATTTAGCTGGCAGTAGTGGCGCTCGCTGTATTGCAGTAGTTCGAGTAACGAAGATTTTTGGTGAGGTAAGTGATTTGTGAAAGGTATAGGTTAATGTTAGTCAGGGCCATTCCTTTGTAGGGATTTCTGAAAGTCAGATTGCGTTGCGCTAAAAAATATTGTGTGCCAGTTTAAGCACAGTCTTGTACGAGGGCAGTTCAATAAGTAATGCAACACATTTTTTTTCTCGGCCAATTTTGGTTGAAAAAACCGGAAATTTCTTGTGGAATAGTTTCAAACATTCCCGCTTCGTTTCGTATAGTTTCAGTGACTTCCGACAGGTGGCAGCGCTGTACGGAGCTGTTAAAATGGCGTCTGTAACGGATGTGCGTTGCAAACAACGGGCACTGATCGAGTTTCTTTTGGCGGAAAACCAGGGCATCTCAGATATTCATAGGCGCTTGCAGAATGTCTATGGTGATCTGGCAGTGGACAAAAGCACGGTGAGTCGTTGGGCAAAGCGTGTGTCATCAGCGCCGCAAGGTTATGCAAGACTGTCTGATCTCCCGCGTGCGGGCCGGCCGTGCACAGCTGTGACTCCTGCAATGGCGGAGCGTGCGAACACACTCGTTCGAGATGATCGACGGATCACCATCAAACAACTCAGTGCTCAACTTGACATCTCTGTTGGTAGTACTGTCACAATTGTTCACCAGTTGGGATATTCAAAGGTTTGTTCCCGAACTTCTCCTTCTTCATGACAACGCAAGACCTCACACAAGTCTTCGCACCCGAGAGGAGCTCTTCCTCATGCACCCTACAGCCCCGATCTCGCACCGTCGGATTTCCATATGTTTGGCCCAATGAAGGGCGAAATCCGTGGGAGGCACTACGCGGATAATGAAGACGTTATTGATGCAGTACGACGTTGGCTCCGACATCGACCAGTGGAATGGAATCGTGCAGGCATACAGGCCCTCATTTCAAGGTTGCGCAAGGCCGTAGCATTGAATGGAGATTAAGTTGAAAAATAGTGTTGTGTAGCTAAAAGATTGGGGAATAACCTGGTGTATTTCAATGCTGATTAAAACAATCCCTGTTTCAGAAAAAAAATGTGTTGCATTACTTATTGAACTGCCCTCGTATAATTGTTCAAAGGGGACGTTTCAGTATGAAAATAGTAGATGCCTATAAGGTATAAATAATCACGGCGGAATTACATAGTTTCATTCATAAAACAAGTAACAAAATAAGGCGTTGCTTTTCCTGGTTGGAAACTGGCATAAAGGTACTCACTATCCTGTTGTGTTATTGCGTTCTCAGTACTTTGTGCGACTTCCGTTCTTCCTAATCGCCTCAAAAATTTTCTTCGACACTGATTTTGTTAGAGTTTGTATTTCTTCCAGTGAAACTGTCGCCCAATGTTCTCGTATCGCTCTTTTCAGCTCACATACAGCCTCAAATTGCCTTCCATTGCGATAAACACGCCTTGCACGTATTCCTCAAAGATTTTCCACGGGTTTCAAATCCAAGCTATGCGCAAGCCGATATTTTTACCTTCAGACCACTTTTTGATACAACAGGAACATGCACAAATGTATACCTTGTTGAAACTTCAGACTTTCGTCCCCTGGGTCCTCATACACTGTAATCCATTCTGTCTCTAGCATTTCACTGTACAAATTAGAATTTGTTCTCGTGGTCACCGAAGCAATGTGTGATTTACTTTTACTGCAAAATGCTGTCCAAATCACAACACTTTCGCCACGAAAATATCTGTTCATTGTGACCTGATGCTCTGTTCTCAGATCATGCAAGTCACACCGAAATCCATCCGTATCATTTAAACTAAATTTCTTCTCCTCACTGAATATCACTTTTTCCCTTTCTCAAGTCCATGAGACATGTTTTTCAGTAAACTCCAATCGAGCCTGTTAGTGTCTGGGTATTAGAGCACGTTTCTGCAGTCGTTTCTTCATTGCAAGACATTTGTCACTTGACAAAATTTATCCTATCCGCCTGGCACTTACTGGCAACAGTAAATTAGCCATAAGCTGAAAAGAGTAACGGTTTATTGCCCTTGCTTTGAGTGAAAGTATCCGTTTCGATTGCACACATAATTTTATATATTGGTCATGACCATCTGGAGCGATCTTAAGTGAAGTGGTCACATAAAGCAAACAGCAGAAAAGTCAGATGCCAGACTGTGATTCAAAGAGAGACCCATCATAATAATACTCTTAAGGAAATGTAACGCATTCACGAAAGAAGTGTCTTACAAAACACGTGTTCGACCGATTCTTGAGTATTGCTCATTAGTATGGGAGCTGTAACAGGTAGGATTAATACAAGAGATGGAGAAGATCCAACGAAGAGTGGAGGGTTTCGTAACGAGACTTTTTAATCGGCGCAAAGTATTACGGACTTGCTCAACAAAATCCGTGGTATTCGCTACAAGACTGTGTTGTGAATCACGGAGAGGTATACTGCTGAAATCCCGAGAAATTACGCTTCGTGAAGAACCTGACGACTTATTACTTTCACCCTCATACATCTCGCGAAATGAGGACAGCGAGAAAATTCGAGAAATTGGAGTTAATACATATATTTACCGACAATCGTTCTTCCCAAACGCCATTCGCGTATGGAACTGGGTAGGGAGGAACAGTTGGGTGATATCAGAAGTACCATTCCGCCAGAACCATTCATGTGGTTTGCGGAGTACTGTTGTAGATGTCGACATTGTTGCAGGGCGTTCAAAGTAAAGTATTTCGTCGCATTTAGACGGTTACAAGTAAAGACCGCTAGACTGTACGGTGATTGCCGTTCTCCAAATTGTCTTTCAACGCACACCGGTATCAGTGAGCACAGAAAATGCTGTGTGTCGTGCATTAGCTTCAGACTTTATATGGATTTCATTACTACGGATCATCAGCACCGAAGGGTCACTATGTACCATCAGCATCGAATAGCGTCACACGATGAGCTTTTCAGAGTTTCAGTGTACCGTTAGCTTTCTAAAGTTTGGCATTTCATGAAATAACAGTCAGTTCTCTTGTGTTGGAGGAATTTTGCTAGGGGAAGAGATCATGCCAGCAGAACACAAGGAAGATGCAGCCGAAAAGATGCGACCGAAAAGAAAGGTTTTTGAGTATTTCTATATCTGATCACAAATAAAGGGATTTAGTACAAGCGGTGAGTGTAGCTCCTTTGCAGTATTCGTTGGAGCTACTACAAATTATTTTGGCCAATCTTCGGCTTAGATACAGTTCATATTCTGCACTCAGTAAACTATTAATTCCATTCCTGCAACACTTCTTGTCACTAGCGAATCTTTGATATCCTTTCATCCTGAATCTAGTCCCATGCCTAAAACTATTTTTCCCGTAATTGCTTCGCATATACACATAATTTGAACAGTAGCGGAGAAAGATTGCATTCCTGTCTTAAACTCTTGTTTGATCCGAGTACATCGTTCTTGGTCATTCCTTCTTATCGTTCTCTTTAGGTTTCTTTACTTATTATTTATTTCCGTTCCTTCCCTACAACTTACACCCATTTTCCTGGGCATTTGAAACATATTTCAGCATTTTACATTAAACATTCTATGAACATGTCTTGAGTCTTCGTGTGAACTGGTTCCAAATCAAGTAAAGCGGCGGAACTACCTTTCTGTTGCTTTTGCCTTTACTAAAGCCAGATTGATGGTCTTCTAAGAGATACTGAAGTTTCTTTTCCATTTTTATGTTTATTATTCTTGTTATCAAGTTTTATGCATGATTTGTTAAACTGATTACTCGATACTTTTCTCATTTGTCGCCTTCGCTAGTTTTAGCATTATTTAAGTATTTCTTTCGAAAGTATTTTTTCCGAAGATTCTACTCACCAGTTGTTTTGGTTGCCGTTTCCTCCAAGGATTTTAGAAATTCCTAGGGCTGTTGTCCGTCCCTTCTGCCTTGACTGATCCGATCACAAGTCTTCTAACGCTCTGTTAAAGTCTCATACCGGATCATCTTCCTCTTCCATATCGATTTCCATTTCATCTTCGGCAGACTGTCACTCCCACCGGCAGCGGCCTTCAGCCATGTTAGAGACTAGATCGAACTAGGGTATTTGCGAATGGCAAATGTTGCTACACTGTGGTCCATGTGGTCTAAAGTGGTGACCGGTACTGTACTTTTTTCTGTTATTGACGACCTCTGAAAAGTGCCTGGGATGCAACAGGACGGTGAGCACCTCTGGCGGTTAGCCGAAGAGCGGAAAAGGTGCGCTAAGCAGGCACAGTTGTGTTTCTAAGACCCATGTCTCCTTGGGGTGATTCTCTCCTCTCTCGCTGTAAAACGCACCTTATTCGTAGCTCTTGTAAAACCTAGTGAGTGAAAAAGTAATTTCGAACATTTAGTTATTTAATTTCATAAGACGTTGCAAGTGTAACCAACGTTAAATACATTATGTGCATGAACTCCTTCACAATAAATGATTCTTCCGCTTAGAAAATCCCGAAACTCCGCTCAATGTATGCATGCAATCACTACCACAGTATTGTGCTATAAATTCAGCGTTTGATCTTTTCATTTGGGGGAAGAGTTGAGTTTATTTCGATGACTTCACAACAGATTATATTATCATAATGTTTAAACATGGATAAGTCACTACAATTAAAATAGTCAATGGCCCAAAGTGAAGCATGTACTGTCGGCTGAACACATGTGTGGTTAAAGTTCAGTCGGAAGCTACCGAGCTCGACATGTGGTGCAGCCCTTGGTGGTCTGCCTCTATGTTTTCTATTTTAATATTTTGTAACTAAAGCGTTATCGCTTCATATTTGGTATATACGTGGCATGCCAGTTTTAAACATTTATTTCTGATGAAGGCACTCTTAGAAGTGGCCGAAACCTAGGTCAAAAAGACTCCATTTTCGCGACAGAGGGCTGCAGTTGTTGTAATTTTACACGCGTGCATATTGATCCATTTATAGTATAACCATCGTTCACAACATTTTTCATTTCATCCTTGTGACTTTTTCCCCTGTAGAAATGGATGATGTCCACGTGGGACGATAAACGATTTCTTTACAAAACTTGTACTATTCTTGGTTACAGTTCATCCAGTCAACGCATCAGAATATATTTTGTTGATGATTACCTCATTTCTCGACATGTTTATGGCCATTTTATTTAAGTGTTTGTTGTTTTGCAAGTAATAACTCCTCCTATGCAAAATTTGTCGCTTCTCCCGCACCCAAAATGAAGCTTAGTGGATACAGGAATGTATACTCTCACTGAAAAGCTTTAAAAACGGCTACAACTGAAAAATGATGTTGAGTAATACAGGGTGGTCCATGTATAGTCACCGGGCCAAATATCTCACGAAATAAACCTCAAACGAAAAAACTACAAAGAACGAAACTCGTCTAGCTTGAAGGGGGAAACCAGATGGCGCCATGGTTGGCCCGCTAGATGGCGATGCCATGGGTCAAACGGATATCAACTGCGTCTTTTTTAAATAGGAAAAACATTTTGATTACATATTCGTGTAGTACGTAAAGAAATGTGAATGTTTTAGTTGGACCACTTTCCTCGCTTTGTACAGATGGCGCTGTAATAGTCACAAACGAATAAGTACGTGGAATCACGCAACATTCCGCCAGTGTGGACGGTATTTGTTTCGCGATACATTACCCGTGTTAAAATGGACCGTTTACCAATTTAGGAAAAGTTCTATATCGTGTTGATGTATGGCTTTTGTGATCAAAATGCCCAACGGGAGTGTGCCGTGTATGCTGCTCGGTATTCTGAACGACATCATCCGAGTGTCCGGACCGTTCGCCGGATAGTTACGTTATTTAAGGAAACAAGAAGTGTTCAGCCACATGTGGAACGTCAACCACGACCTGCAACAAATGATGATGCCCAAGTAGGTGTTTCAGCTGCTGTCGCGGCTAATCCGCACATCAGTAGCAGACAAATTGTGCGAGAATCGGGAATCTCAAATTCGTCGGTGTTGAGAATGTTACATCAACATCGATGGCATCCGCACTGTTTTTCTATGCACACGGAATTGAATGGGGACGACTTTGAAAGTCGTGTACAGTTCTGCCACTGGGCACAAGAGAAATTACGGGACGATGACAGATTTTTTGCACGCGTTCTATTTAGGGACGAAGCGTCATTCACCAACAGCGGTAACGTAAACCGGCATAATATGCACTAATGGGCTACGGAAAATGCACGATGGCTGCGACAACTGGAACATCAGCGACCTTGGTGGGTTAATGTATGGTGCTGCATTATGGTTCAAATGGCTCTGAGCACTGTGGGACTAAACATCTGTGGTCATCAGTCCCCTAGAACTTAGAACTACTTAAACCTAATTAACCTAAGGACATCACACACATCCATGCCCGGGGCAGGATTCGAATCTGCGACCGTAGCAGTCGCGCGGTTCCGGACTGAGCGCCTAGAACCTCTAGACCACCGCGGCCGGCTAAAGTGGTTTCACAATGTTCACATACAAAAGGGGCATTAGGTGAGTCGATCTGTTGATCGAAACGTCACCTGCTATTGTGTGTGTGTGTGTGTGTGTGTGTGTGTGTGTGTGTAATTATTTAACTTTCCAATCTGTATACTGCAAACAATTTAGAATTTTGTTGAAATGTCACTCTTTTCTGGTATTTTTTTAACGTTTGGTGCTTTAACTGTATGTTAGTTTCCCGTAAGGAACTCGTGATTTCATACGCATAGTTCTTTTTAACTTCTGAAAGAGAATGAATCAGAACGTTCGTGTTAAAATTTGCTTTAGATATGTACAGAGTTCTACAAAGTATTTTAGATGTATTATCATGCCTTCGGAGAATCATCCTGCATAAACCAAGCTTTTGTATTTAACGCAAGGGCTGCGAGCACGAGGCACTGGATGCTCTGCACAACAGCCGGTGACATAGTAAAAACAGTGAATCAGATTATTTAAAATAATCACAGAAATATCAGAGAGTTTGCTTGTAATTTTAGCTTATCATTTGATACCTATTAAGCAATTTTAAAATGTTTTGGGAATGATTCAAATCGAAATTTCTGAATTTATGTCAAAAGCAGAGCCAAATGAGCTTGGTTAAGAATCTACTACATGAAGTTCACGATGAACATAGATTGTAAAAGAGTCATAATTTCTAAAGAAACGTGGTTCCAGGGGAGAGAATCGAAACTGAGGTGCAGTCGTATTGACGGTAACCTCAGGAAGAACCATCATCAAGGAAAAAGGTATTCAAACTCGATCGAATGTTTCTGCTGTTTCAACGGCGTACTATGACTTCTAGTCACTAGGCCGTACGGACAATGCAAGCTGTACAGCGTTTGTGTAAGTCGGAAGAAAAACACTCCGTGCGTGGTGAAATACTCATAGAAACAGCAATATGGTAATAAACGTTTCCACATTACACAGCTTCTTCGTGAACTTTTGATCAAAAATAAACTTGTCATGACGGCTCAGCATCTGTAATCCAAGACATGGCCTCCTCACATTTCTCTCTACAGCTACAACTGAAATAAACCTCGAAAGAACGCTGTTTTACTAATACTGATTAGATGAATTGGGAATAGCTAAATAAGGTGAACAGAGAAACTACTTTCCGAAAGTCAAAAGTGGCTCGAACAAGTAAGAAAGCACTAATTTTCTTAGCAGTTAAATGGAGTAAAAATCAATACAGGTGAATACAGAAATAGTTTTCGTGGAAATGAAAACAAGTGAAACAGAGAGCTTAAAACCAATAGTGTTTCATGGTTGTCAGGGAGTAGTCATAGAAGCAATTTATAAGGGGCTAACATCGGAGGTTTTCCTCGACAACGTGTACAGTCTGCAAATTGACAAAATTGGTGTTGTGTTCTGTGCAACTTACCGGTATAATACCACATTCAAATACTCGGCGGAGTATTTCGACCGTTCGCGCATAATGCCAAAACGTGTTTCAGAGCAACGTGGTCAATACTGATAAAGCCACTTTGTGCCGAGGCCAGGTATTTGCTACGTTATGAAGTGGTGGTGTCAGTGGCGGTGGCGATGTAACACACACACACACACACACACACACACACACACACACACATTGGACTATATTGGGTTTGCGGAGCAGGACGCCGACCCGGCGCTGTGGCCGCGGCAGCGCAGTAAATAAAGACGGGGATTAGCACGCGTGCGGTCGCACTAAGCCGATTCCATTACTCGCGCTGTGATTGGCTCGCGGCGGGGGCGCACACCCGTGGCCGGACGCAGATAACAGGCGGCGCCCCCGGCTGGACACGGCGCCCGCTGTCCGGTTATGTCTGTATCCGCCACAGCCCAGGGCGCTCGTAGCACGTACTAACGCCTAACGAAGCGCGGTCTGCT
This sequence comes from Schistocerca cancellata, assembly GCF_023864275.1. Taxonomy (NCBI): domain Eukaryota; kingdom Metazoa; phylum Arthropoda; class Insecta; order Orthoptera; family Acrididae; genus Schistocerca; species Schistocerca cancellata. Next base: position 465,393,077 of record NC_064631.1, on the reverse strand, counting down.
GCCCGCTCTTGCTGTTCGCGGCTGCTCATCGAGGGACTTTTTTGAGTCTTCAGTCTTCTGAGTGGTTTGGTGCGGCCCACCAAACTCTTCATCTCAGAGTAGCGCTTGTACCGAACTTCCTCAGTTGTTTGTTGGACTTACTCCAATCTTTGCCTTCCCTTGCAGTTTTTACCGTCCACAGATCCCTCTTGTACCAAGGAAATTATTCCGTGGTGTCTTTACAGATGTCCTGCCGTCCTGTACCTCCTTCTTGTCAGTGTTTTTTTTTTTTTTTTTTTTTTTTTTTTTTTTTTTTTTTTTTACATATTCCTTTCCTCATCGATTCTGCGAAGCCGGCCGTTGCGGCCGAGAGGTTCTCGGCACTTCAGTCTGGAACCGCGCGACCGCTACGGTCACAGGTTCGAATCCTGCCTCGGGCATGGATGTGTGTGGTGTCCTTAGGTTAGTTAGGTTTAAGTAGTTCTAAGTTCTAGGGGATTCATGACCTAAAATGTTAAGTACCATAGCTCTCAGAGCCATTTGAAACATCTCTGATTCTGCAAAGAACTTCCTCATTTATTATATTACGAGTGCAACTAATTTTCACATCCTTCTACAGATCACATCTCATACACGTTGGTATTCTTCTTTGACGGTTTCCACACAGTCCATGATTCGCTTTGATACAATGCTGTGATCCAAACATACACTGAGGTGATAGAACTCATGGGGCATCTCCCGATATCGAGTCTGACCTTTTTCCAGGCTTAGTGCAGAAACTCGACGTGGCATGTACTCAACAACTCGTTGAGTTCCCCTGCTGCCTCTATAGTCGCCCATAATTGTGAAACTGTTGCCGGTGCAGCGTTTGGTGCACGAACTGACCTCTCCATTATGTCGCATATATGTTCTCTGGGATTCATGTCGGACGATCTGGGTGGCCACACCATTCGCTCAAACTGTCCAGCCATTAGCTCTAATTGTTCAGAATATTCTTCAAACCAATGATAACAATTGTGGCCTTGTGACAATGGGCATTGTCATTCATAAATATACCGTCGTTGTTTGGAGGCGCATTGTCATCCATTAAAACTCCATCATTGGTTGGGTACAAGACACCCATGAACGGCTGAAGATGGTCTCAAAGTAACCGAACATAACCGAGGATCCAGTCCATTATGGAGCCACCACCAGCTTTCACAGAGCCTTGTTGAGGATTTGTGTCCATCACTTCGTGGGCTTTGCGACACACCTGAACACTAACATCAGCTCTTACCAAATGGAATCGTGATTCATCCTAACAGGTCAAGGTTTTACGGTCGTCTAGGGTCCAACCGATACGGTCACGAGCCCAGGACAGGCGCTGCAGGCGATATAGTGCTGCTACCATAATGAGCCACGTCACTCGTTTGCTGCCATAGCTCAATTCGCCACACTGACCTAACGGATACGTTCGCTGTAAGTCCCACTCGGATTTGTGTGGTTATTTCACGCAGTTTTGCTTGTCTGTTAGCACTGACAACTATATGCGAACGCCGCTGCTCTTGTTTCTTTATGTGAAGGCCGTCGGCCACTGCATTGTCCTTGGTGAGAGGTAATGCCTGAAATTCGGCATTCTTGGCACACTCTTGATACTAAGGATCTCGGAATACTGAATTCCTTAACGATTTCAGAAACTGATCGTCCCAAGCCTCTGGCTGCAGCTACTGTCCCACGTTCGTAGTCTATTAACATCCACCGCGCAGCCATAATCACGTCGGAAATCTTTTCACATGAATCATCTGAGTACAAGAGAGAGCTACGCCAGAGCACTGCCCTTTTATACCTTATGAACGCGGTATTACTGTCATCTGTACATGTACACATCGCTGTCCCATGACTTTTGTCTCCTCAGTGTAAAACACATCTCTTGATTTTGATTTCCATGCAGGCTGTGCTCCAAACATAAGTTCTCAGAAATTCCTTTCTCAAGTTAAAGCCGATGTTTCATATTACCAGACACCTCTTTGTGGCCAGAAATGGCTTCTTTCCATGTGCTATTCTGTTTTCAGCCGAACACTTACGGCAGCCGAATACTTCCGGCATAAGAAGTCACCCTTCATTCTGCCAACGGCCTTGTCAAAGAGGGCGGAGGAGCGGATAGAGATTCAGGGCACCCTCTTGTCCTTGGCGTGGGAAACTGTCCCTGAATCAGCAATGATCAGCAGAAGGCAATGGAAATCATGCATTACAGACACGTAACGTTTAACCATAGGACATGTGGTCTGTAACTGAAGAATTGTCACGATGATCTCTCTATTGGCAAAACATTCCGGAATCGTCCCCCATTCGGGTCTCCGGGAGGGGACTGCCAAGGGGAGGGTTACCATGAGAACAAGACTGAATAATCGACGGAAAGATAACGTTCTACGAGTCGCGGCCTGGAATGTCAGAAGCTTGAACGTAGTACGGAAACAAGAAAATCTGAAAAGGGAAATGCAAATGCTCAATCTAGATATAGTGAGGGTCAGTGAAGTGAAATGGAGAGAAGACAAGGATAGCTGGACAGATGAGTATAGGGTAATATCAACAGCAGCAGCAAATGGTATAACGGGAGTAGGATTCGTTATGAATAGGAAGGGAGGGCAAAGAGCGCGTTCCTGTGAACAGTTCATTGATAGGGTTATTCGTACAAAATCGACAGCAAACCAACACCGACAACGATACTTCAGGTATACATGCCGAAGTTGCAAGCTGAAGATGAAGAGATAGAGAAAGTGTATGAGGATATTGAAAGGGTAATGCAGTATGTAAAGGGATACGAAAATCTAATAGCCATTGGAGCATGGGATGCAGTTGCAGGGGAAAGAGCAGCAGAAAAGGTTATAGGAAAATATGGGCTTGGAACAAGGAATGAGATAGGAGAAACACTAACTGAGTTCTGTAACAAGTTTCAGCTAGTAACAGCGAATACTCTGCCCAAGAAAGGAAGTATACTTGGAAAAGGACGGGTGGTACGGAAAGATTTCAGTTAGATTACATCGTGCTGCGGCAGAGATTCCGAAATCAGATAGTGGATTGTAAGGCGTGCCCAGGAGCCGACGCAGGTCACAATATAGTAGTGATGAAGAATGGGATCAAGTTTAAGACATTAGTCAGGAAGTATCAATACGCAAAGAAGTGGGATACGGAAGAACTGACGAATGACGAGATACGCTTGAAGATCTGTAAGGTTATAGATATAGCAATAAGGAACAGCTCAGTAGACAGTACAGCTGAAGAGGGATGGACATCTGTAAAAAGGGTCGTCTCAGAATTTGGGAAGGAAAACATAGATACAAACAAGGTAACTGCGAAGAAACCATGCGTAACAGAAGATATAATTCAACTAATCGATAAAATGAGGAAGTACAAAAATGTTCTGTGAAACTCAGGAATAGAGGTATACAAGTCGGTGCAAAATGAAATAAATAGGAAGTGCAGGGAAGGTAAGACGACGTGGCTGCAGGAGCAATGTGAAAAGATCGAAAAAGAAATAATTGTCCAAAGGACAGACTCGGCATACAGGAAAGTCAAAACAATCGTCGGTAACATTAAAAGCAAGGGTGATAACATTAAGAGTACAACGGGAATTACACTGTTACATTTATAGGAGAGAGCAGAGAGGTGGAAAGAACACATTGAAAGCCTCTATGAGGGGTAAGATTTGTGTGTTGTGATAGAAGAAGAAACAGGAGTCGATTTAGGAGAAATATAGGATCCAGTGTTAGAATCACAATTTAAAAGGGCCTTGGAGGACTTAAGATCAAATAAGGCGGAAGGTATAGATAACATTCCATCAGAATTTCTAAAATCATTCGGGGAAGTCTCAACGACTATTCATGTTTGTGTGTAGAATGTATGAGTCTGGCAACATACCATCAGACTTTTGGAATTTCGAACGCGGCAAGAGCTGACAGCTGCGAGAATCACTGCACAATCAGCTTAACAGCTCATATGTCCAAGTTGCTTACAAGAATAATACACAGAAGAATGGAAAAGAAAATTGAGGATGTGCTTGATGACGATCAGTTTGCCTTTAGGAAACGTAAAGGCGCGAAGAGGCAATTCTGACATTGAAGTTAATAAAGGAGTCAAGACTAAAGAAAACTCAAGACAAGTTCATAGGATTTGTCGACCTGGAAAAAGCGTTCGACAATGTACGAGGTGCATTCAAGTTCTAAGGCCTCCGATTTTTTTTTTCTCCGGGCTGGAAAGAGATAGAAACATGCGCATTATTTTAAAATGAGGCCGTGTTCATTGTCAATACACCCTAGAGATGGCAGCATCGCACGGCAGATGGAATTTTACCGCCAGCGGCGAGTATGAGAACTGTTTTAAATACTTAAAATGGCGACGTTTTCCTTACTTGAACAGCATGCAATCATTCGTTTCCTGAATTTGCGTGGTGTGAAACCAATTGAAATTCATCGATAGTTGAAGGAGACATGTGGTGATGGAGTTATGGATGTGTCGAAAGTGCGTTCGTGGGTGCGACAGTTTAATGAAGGCAGAACATCATGTGACAACAAACCGAAACAACCTCGGGCTCACACAAGCCAGTCTGACGACATGATCGAGAAAGTGGAGAGAATTGTTTTGGGGGGATCGCCGAATGACTGTTGAACAGATCGCCTCCAGAGTTAGCATTTCTGTGGGTTCTGTGCACACAATCCTGCATGACGACCTGAAAATGCGAAAGTGTCATCCAGGTTGGTGCCATGAATGCTGACGGACGACCACATGGCTGCCCATGTGGCATGTTGCCAAGCAATGTTGACACGCAACGACAGCATGAATGGGACTTTCTTTTCGTCGGTTGTGACAATGGATGAGACGTGGATGCCATTTTTCAATCAAGAAACTAAGCGCCAGTCAGCTCAATGGAAGCACACAGATTCACCGCCACCAAAAAAATTTCGGGTAACCGCCAGTGCTGAAAAAATTATGGTGTCCATGCTCTGGGACAGCGAGGGCGTAATCCTTACCCATTGCGTTTCAAAGGGCACTACAGTAACAGGTGCATCCTACGAAAATGTTTTGAAGAACAAATTCCTTCCTGCACTGCAACAAAAACGTCCAGGAAGGCTGCGCGTGTGCTGTTTCACCAAGACAACGCACCCACACATCGAGCTAACGTTACGGAACAGTTTCTTCGTGATAACAACTTTGAAGTGATTCCTCATGCTCCCTACTCACCTGACATGGCTCCTAGTGACTTTCGGCTTTTTTCCAACAATGAAAGACACTCTCCGTGGCCGCACATTCACCAGCCGTGCTGCTGTTGCCTCAGTGATTTTCCATTGGTCAAAACAGACTCCTAAAGAAGCCTTCGCCGCTGCCATGGAATCATGGCGTCAGCGTTGTGAAAAATGTGTACGTCTGCAGGGCGATTTCGTCGAGAAGTAACGCCAGTTTCATCGATTTCGGGTGAGTAGTTAATTAGAAAAAAATCGGAGGCCTTAGAACTTGAATGCACCTCGTAAATTGGTGTAAGATGTTAGAAATTCTGAGAAAAATAGAGGTAAGCTGTAGGGAGAGACGGGTCATACACAGTATTTATAACAGCCAAGAGAAAAGAATAAAAGTGTAAGGCAAGGATGTAGTCTTTCGCCCCTACTGTTCAATCTGTACATCGAGGAAGCAATAATGGAAATAAAAGAAGGGTTCAGGCGTGGAATTAAAATTCAAGGTGAAAGGATATAAATGATACGATTCACTCATGACATTGCTATCCTGAGTGAATGTGAAGAAGAATTACGTGGTTGCTGAAGGAATGGACAGTCTAATGAGTACATCGAAGAAAGACGAAGGTAATGAGAAGTGGTAGAAATGGGAACAGTGAGAAACTTAACATCAGGATTGATGATCACGAAGTAGATGAAGTCAAGGAATTCTGCTACATAGGCAATAAAATAACCAATGCCGGAAGGAGAAAGTAGGACATCAAAAGCAGACTAACAATGGAAAAAAGGGCATTACTGTCCAAGAGAATTCTACTAATATCAAATATCAGGCTTAATTTGAGGAAGTAATGTAGTGAAACATGGATGTGGGAAAACCAGAACAGAAGAGAATTAAAGCATTTGAAATGCGGTGCTATAGACGTATGCTGAAAATTAGGTAGACTAATAAGGTAAGGAATGAGGAGGTCCTACGCAGAATCGGAGAGGGGTGGGAGATGTGGAAAACTCTGTTAAGCAGAAGGGACAGGATGATAGGGCATTTGTTAATACATGAGGGACTGACTTCCATGGTGGTAGAGGGAGCTGTAGAGGGCAAATCTGTAGAGGGAGATAGAGACTGGAGTACATCCAGTAAATATTTGAGGACTTAGCTTGCAAGTGCTACTCTGAGATAAAGAAGTGAGCACAGGAGAGGAATTCGTGGCGGGCCGCATCAAACCAGTTAGAACACTGATGACCCAAAAAAAATTCTGTTTTCGATGTTCTTGTTGATTCGTGTGTCGTTCGTTATTTTGCTTCCAAAGCTGCAGAGTTGCTTCACTTCTTCTTTTTCGTGCACCATAATTTCAGTGGTAAGAGTATCACTAATTTCATTATTAGTACACCTTCATTACTTTAATCTGTCTGCAGTTTATTCTCAGTCCATTTTGTGTGGTCAGAAGACCTTTTATTCCATTCAGTACGTCCATTCGAAGACCGTACAATCCAAAATACATATGCTAATCATACAAAATATCTGTCAGCACTGAGGCAATCATCCCACCGACAAACCAGGCTGAAGATATCCGTTGGGTAAAACACAGTGTCTATCTGCGTGAAGTCATCTGTAACTGCTGGCTGCACACCCTCGTCCAACAGGAATCATAGACTCGTCAAGGCCATTTTGAAAGGCCCAAAGGCGTGCTAATCACATGGAGAGAGATCATAACTACAGGGCGGGTGGTCAAGTGTATCCCACATCAGTTGGCTTAACGTCTGCTTTAAGACATTTGCGATATAGGGACGTGCTTTATCATGAAGCAGCAGCACTCCTTGTCGCACGGAACTTGGCGCACCATTCCACAACGGTGGTTTCCGACAGACGTGCTGCATCATAAACATTTATCGTGCTCCAATGGACGTCTACTGGTATTTGTCTTTCGGCAGCTAAAAAAAAAAAGAATAACACCACGTTAGTCCTGCTTCGACGCATTCGGTAATAACGTCACCATAACTCACGTTTCCGTATTTACCCCGCACACAAGACGGAAATACAAGAATGTCACACTAATCCTTACGTACATGTCAGTGATTATATCCCTTCATCTGTTTCTCTAGTTTCTTGACGTCTCCCTGGGTGTTGTTACGTAATGTTTTGATCTCTTCCTGAATGTCATTACGCAATGTTTGTACGTCCACTTGTACCTTGTCAATGTCTGTTCTCAATTGATTGTGACCTGTTATTAAGTTTCCTATCACTTCTCGAGATTATTTTGCCTCGTCTTCAATATGACTTAGGTGTAACTGAATTTTCTTGTTGTTTTCTTTAATCTCACGCACTTGTCTCGTGGTTTCTGCATTCTGAATTTGAATTTGGTTCGCTACGTCTTTATTTTGCCTTGTCATGGTTTCCGTAATTTGTTGTAATAATTCTGACAGATTCGTGGGTCCTATTACGTTTTTCTCCGACTTCCTACGCTCTGTGTTTTCGCCCAATTGTTGGTTTGCAACCGATTGCATTGAACTGTGTGGTGACACGTTTCTGCTCGCATTCCATGTACTCTGTGGTGAGGGAGCTCTGATTACTTGTACTATGGGTTCTACGTATTTAAGACGCAAGTTAGAATCCTCGTCGACTGTCTCTCTACTTTCCTGCTCCTCTGTCGTATGGTGACTTACGTTTTCTATGCCTTAACGTACATTATCCTCGTTATCGTGCGTTATATGTCCTATTTCTCGCGATACTGCATCGTCTGTTGTACTGTCCTCTATTCTCTGTCCATTTTCATGCTGGGTCTCTACCTCAATTCGGTCAAGGTCTCGATCTGCCATTGCTAATCTTTACGAATCCCTTATTTTCCGTTTTAAAAGCAATTCACGCGCCCTACTTCGAGTCAACATGCGCTCATACGATCTCATGCGTTTCATAAACTTTTTGTTCACACGACTTGACATTTATTATACCCAAGACGACAATCCATTCACTTACTTCTTGGGTCAGAACCAACTTGTCAACGATGTATCCGCCACCTGTGCGCTTGCATTGGAGAGAAAACTTAAATCTGACAATATTAAAATTCATAACTTAATTATGCTATTGTCTCTGCTAGAATGTCTCACTTTTTATTGAATACTTTCTTACTATCTATCGCTGCAGCTACTGTTTTCAACTATTTATATCTTTCAAAAAAAATTTTTTTATTACGAAAATTTTTGACAGGATATTTTTCTGACCTAGTTAGGCATGTGGTCGACCTTCAATCATGGTATTTTACCATCCTGGCAGGGTCGCCATTCTCTAACATTCTGCGTGGTTTCTGTTTGTTCTAGGTCGTGTCTCCCTACCACTTTCGCGCAACGACGCTCTGAGCGTGTTTTTTAGGGAATTGACTAGTTTGAACCTGGGACCCGTTGCTGGTAAGGAGACGCCAGACCACACATGACATTAAGAGTTCAGAAGAGTTCAGTGAGACTAACGATGATATAACCAAATACTTAATGATTTCAGCGTCAGCTCCACTGCACTCCCCGTAAAAGAATCTTAATACTAACTAAATTTAGTGGAAGAGGTTCAAGGCTTTCCTATTTTTAGTTAGCTGGTAAAATAACGTCGAAAAAGCAGTTAAGTTTACCATTGGAAATTTTATTCTACTCACAAAACATTGTTTATAAGTTGCACTATTGATAAAAGGAAATACTTTAATACAGGATGATAAAAACCAACTGCGTTCAACAAAAATGTGAACGAATATTCCCTGAGTGGGTTTCCAAGTTCTACAATGGGACGAACGATGACCTATGCCATATCACATCTATAATCTAGTTTTAAATTAAGTTTCACAAAAGAGAAAACTATCAAAATGGTCTACAGTGACCCTCAGTTATCTTCAATTACTTATCTAACTTGTCGTAAATTACAGTGGCTGTTGTGGCTTCTCAGTAATTATATAACAGAAAAATCATCGCGTTTCAGATTTTAGCTTACGTAGCAAATGTGAATACCATGAGCTTCAACTGACGATCGACACTAGTATTACGTAAAAAGGGGATGTAACAGATGAGACTTCTGCAGTTCTGAGTGAAGCCTTATGCGCTCAAAAATGCGGCATCGCGTGCGTTCATTACCTTGTCGGTGTTCGTCAGGGGGCGACGGGCAGCACAGCTCCGCTCACCTCGCCGTCTGGGAAGCAACTCTTTCCTAACTTCTCCTTACTACAATTTGCCGAAGTTGGTTTAAAAAAAAAACTATCTGACTGTGTTTTCATCTGACCAATCAGGGTCTCAATGTTAACCTTAAGCTCCGCCTACGAAAATTCTGTCTATCCAATGAGAAACGTTATACTTTTCGTGGTGGGGCAATGTTTGTAACGTTTTCAACGTAACAGAGACGCGAAAAAGTCTCACGCTAAAACTTGCGGCTGGTGTGGCCCTTTTAGTGTTATCGTAAGATCTATAGTGTACTTTTGGAGGGCTCTAGCTTTTAACATGGGCTGGAGGGTGGTCCTGTCGGTTAGCTGGCGACGTGGGTGTCCGTCCCTTATCGTAGGGCCTTCTAGCTTAACACGGTTCTGCTCTCGGCTTCTGTTTTTGTTTCTCCCCTCGGAACTGCGTCTGTCTCACGGTGGGAAGGTATGACATGCATTTAGGCATTCTTGTGTTAGTCTGTGGTATTCCATTTGCTCACTCGTTACTCGTATTACTTTGGTTAATTTAATGTCACGATTTATTCGGAGCTATGTGACATACTACTGGATTTGCTTATCATGTCAGGGTTTTCATGGAAGGTGTTGGATTTGCCTGACACCTTACACATTCCATTTCGGAAACGTTAAGTAATTCAATATTCCGAGATCCACGGTGTCAAGAGCATGCCAAGGATACCGAATTCCAGACATTAACTCTCACCACGGACAATATCGGTTGGGAAACGGTGACCTGGCCAGATGCCTCACGATGGTGGGGTTCGAGTGTGGCGCAGACCCCACGAAGCCATTGACCCAAGTCCATAGAACTGTGCAAGCTGGTGGTGGCTCGATAATGGTGTGGTTTTGTGCGGCTATTTGGAGACCATTTTCAGCTATTCATGGACTTCATGATCCCAAACAAAGATGGAATTTTTGTGGATTACAATGCACCATGTTACCGGGCCACAACTGTTCGCGATTGGGAAGAACATTCTGGACAGTTTGAGCGAATAATTTGTCAGCCAGATCGCCGGACATGAATCTCATCTAACATTTAAAGACCGTAATCGAAAGGTCAGTTCGTGCACAAAATTCTGCACTGTCAACACTTTCGCAGTTATGACGGCTGTACAGGTGGTATGGCTCAGTATTTCTGCAGGGAACTTCAGACGACTTGCTCAGTCCATACCACGTCGAGTCGCTGCACTACTCCGGGTGAAAGGGCGCCGTTAACGATATTCGACGGTATCCCATGACTTATGTCACCTCAGTGTATGCTTTATGTGAATATACGAGTAAATACAAACTTGGGATGAATTTTAACGCACGCATCGTTTTTATTTTAAAAAGAAACATGAAATTTTATATATTTTATATGCATCCACATTAAACAATGTGTACCCTTCGGAACTGAAATCTGGTTTCGCAGGACAGAGCGGATCAGGTTATGGTTGTGGAAAGGGGCCAAAATCAGTTACTGTCAGTTGCACAAAACACACAAACTTTATTTTCCTTAGAGCATTAAATCGCACATGCCCTCAAAAGGATTAAAAAAAATACAGCTAAAAGCCTGATCGCAGTCGGCTGAAGGCGTTACTAAAAAAAAACTTACGTAAATACTCGGCTGAAGGCCACACACTAGAAATAGTAGAACTGAGGCTTAAAGCCTGGATAACAAGGATTTGCAATAGAGCAAAATTCCCCTTTTTTCTTTTTTTTAATAGTTCAAACAAGAATATCCAAAGTTTTAACTTAAGACAGCTGAAGGCCTTATTTTAAAATTAAAACAAATTAAATTAATGGGTGGTTGAAGGCTTCGCACAGTACTTGAGACAAAAATCGCAATCTAAAAACAACAGAACAATGGTGCTCAGAAGTGTTCCAAGGGTAGGCCTGAGGAGGTAGCTCTAATGTAAGGTTAGGTGAGGTAGGCAGCCAAGAATAATACTAAATAATCGGATGGCAATCCGACCCAGGGACGGCTGAAGGACCGACCAACAACCTAATCAACTCCCTTCCGCCTGACGAACAGCATGACAACGGAAAAATCAGCGAGGACGAAGATATCATCAGCACTACGTCTTGAAAACTGGCGTCTAAATACAGTCAACACACAATAACCACTCGAAAATATGAACAACACCAAAGTCTGTCGAACTACACACTGTGCCAGACAGCATCAAGACGGCAAGGGAAAACACACTACCTGGAAACTACGCTAACGACCAGGGCTGGTAACTTGAACGTTAACGGCCATGAGGCAGAAGATACCGCTGGTCCACTTTACTAATAAGTATCAACCGATTCAATAGTTAAACAGCATACAGGAAGACGGTTGCTAAATTTCGCCAACTCCAACACACCATACGTTGCTGCTTGTGGGAATGGCCCAGAAAGCAACAACCGGCAATGAACGAAGGAGTTGAGGTTTCATAACAGGTGAACTGATCACTCGACTTCAGTGTACATGTTTGGTGGGCGACGAACTTCGTAGCTCCCGCAGCTAGTGCCTCACAAAACCGACCAGGCGTGCACGCCAACAGCGGCCACGGCCTGACCGCGCGCCGCGGAGTCTTCCTCTCTGCTCTGTCCCAACCGACCGTCTGCTTACTCCAGTACGCAGACAAAATTAAAATAATTGCTCAGTCGAAATCACACAAGTTAGACACAGTACCATGAAAACATTTCTACAAGATCTCGAACAATCCTAAAAGAATTCACTGTGCAACAACAAGGATGAATCACACGTCGACACACACAGACAACCCACAAGCGGTCGACGACCAAATGTACGTCGTCCGATGAGACGACCGACCAAACGACCAACCAAGGTCGTCCCGACTCAAGTCATGTGTGTCAGGAATGGTCCGGCGAAACATGGCTGTCCGGACCTCACTGCAGCTCCATCCCGACTCAATCCCATATCCGTTCGGAAAATGGAGACACAGCGACGTGGGCACTCTGGCTGAGGCCCAGCCGTGCAGAGGTAACACTTTCCCATTGGCCACCCATCTCTGAACAAGGAAGGAACCGACCGACGTCCGGCAAGGTGACCAACTGACGAGGCCCAGAAACGGTCAAAAGACCAAATACACGTCACCAGATGAGACGACCGACCGAACGACCAACCAACGGTCGTTCCCGTTCCAGTCTCCTCCCGTCGGGCAGTGCATGTGTGTCGCCAGCGGTCGGTGAGTACTGGCTGTCCGGCCCTCACTGGCGCTACGTCCCGACTTAACTTCGACAGAGGACGACGGAAATACTAGCGGTCGCTCCAGAGACAGTACGACAGTGCACTTACGATAACCGCCGCTGCTGCCACTCACGAGCAAGCAAACCAGCAACTTAGTGACGCCAGTAAATCAAGTAAGAAACGAGGCGACAGTACGGACGACAAGCAATAAACGGCATGTACACGAGCCGCACACGGCCCAGCAACAACGTTTAAATGAATGTTTTTATTTGCCTTCTACAAATCTTCACCGGATGAACATCAAAATCGTCCCAGTTTCTGCGAACATTTCCGTACATATTGTTGTTATGTGGTGTCATAGCTGATCCAAAAGTTGTTGAATCTAGAGGAAATTAAACGGAGTCTTTCAGAAACCCATACAAAATGTAGCACCCGGTGAGACAAGGCGATCGGAGGGCCAAGGCTGCAATATCAGATTCGAACGCCTTTTTCGGCCGATCCATCGTTAGGTCTGCTCGTTCTTAAGAAACGTGCCAGTGCCTTTGCTAACTGCCCTGTTGAAAAAATAATTTTCTTCTTGTTGCTCCATGTGTCTTTCCATTCCGTAAATCATATCAAAATATAGATTGAACGATAGATTGGATTGTGTCTCAGAATACAAATTCAGAGATGGGATAAACCACAAAGGCTGCAGCGGGAGTGAAACTGATCTAATGAGATACAGTTTGAACAAACTCCTAGCTGAAGCTGATTCTGTGCATTGATACTATTACTTTTCCGGTTATGATGGAACCAGACGCAGAAATAAATTGGGTAATGGTTAACCGTGTAAAATGTAGCAGAGTGCGATGATATATATCGCAGTGCACAGCAAGAATAATCAGACTTCGTACAACAAACAATTTAGAACGCAGGTACACAGAGAAATAATTCATAAATGCTTATAACAGCACACTGACGGCGTGTGATTGTTACATCAACAAACATTCGCTATCCTCTGGAATTAAGCTGCAGAATCATGTAAGAAACTTGCACAGACCATTAGTGTTATTTAAAGTACGTAATCAACAAATAGTAAGTAATTTTAAAGCAATAGCAAGATTATTATTCACAAATAACTTAAAGATAGAAACATGGCGATCATCTAGACGGAAGAAATAATGAGAAGCAACAAAGACTCTACAGAACTTACTTTGTTTCATATAAAAAAAGAACGAAATTAGTCCATCGACTGTAACACAGATTTCTCTCTCCACGTTACTTAATTAAAGGACAAAAATAATTTAGGTTACACAACAGTGAAAAATCCGGTATCTCCAATATACATAAGTGATTCCAGTTACCCTGACTTACGCAAAAACAGAAAGTCCGTTAATTTTGCTGGGTAATCGTCACGAAACAAGCTTTGGAGCGTCTATCTGGTGCTCGACCATGACGTATACCCCATGTTCTTCTGGTGTTTCACATTTCCGCTTATGTGAACTTCATCTCAACACTGAACACTAATCTACATCTACATCCATACTCCGCAAGCCACCTGACGGTGTGTGGCGGAGGGTACCTTGAGTACCTCTATCGGTTCTCCCTTCTGTTCCAGTCTCGTGTTGTTCGTGGAAAGAAGGATTGTCGGTATGCCTCTGTGTGGGCTCTAATCTCTCTGATTTTATCCTCATGGTCTCTTCGCGAGATATACGTAGGAGGGGGCAATATATTGCTTCACTCCTCGGTGAAGGTATGTTCTCGGAACTTCAACAAAAACCCGTACCGAGCTACTGAGCTTCTCTCCTGCAGAGTCTTCCACTGGAGTTCATCTATCATATCCGTAACGCTTTCGCGATTACTAAATGGTTCTGTAACGAAGCGCGCTGCTCTCCGTTGGATCTTCTCTATCTGTTCTATCAACCCTATCTGGTACGGATCCCACACTGCTGAGCAGTATTCAAGCAGTGGGTGAACAAGCGTACTGTAACCTACTTCCTTTGTTTTCGGATTGCATTTCCTTAAGATTCGTCCAATGAATCTCAGTCTGGCATCTGCTTTACCGACGATTAACTTGATATGATCGTTCCATTTTAAATCACACCAAATGCGTACTCCCAGATAATTTATGAAATTAACTGCTTCCAGTTGCTGACCTGCTATATTGTAGCTAAATGATATGGGATCTTTCTTTCTATGTATTCGCAGCACATTACACTTGTCTACATTGAGATTCAATTGCCATTCCCTGCACCATGCATCAATTCGTTGCAGATCCTCCTGCATTTCAGTACAATTTTCCATTGTTACAACCTCTCGATATACCACAGCATCATCCGCAAAAAGCCTCAGTGAACTTCCGATGTCATCGACAAGGTCATTTATGTATAATGTGAATGGCAACGGTCCTACGACACTCCCCTGCGGCACACCTGAAATCACTCTTACTTCGGAAGACTTCTCTCCATTGAAAATGACATGCTGTGTTCTGTTATCTAGGAACTCTTCAATCCAATCACACAATTCGTCTGATAGTCCATATGCTCTTACTTTGTTCATGAAACGACTGTGGGAAACTGTATCGAACGCCTTGCAGAAGTCAAGAAACATCAAGAAACACGGCATCTACCTGTGAACCCGTGTCTATGGCCCTCTGAGTCTCGTGGACGAATAGCGCGAGCTGGGTTTCACACGATCGTCTTATTCGAAACCCATGCTGATTCCTAGAAAGTAGATTTCTAGTTTCCAGAAAAGTCATTATACTCGGACACAATACGTGTTCCAAAATTCTACAACTGATCGACGTTAGAGATATAGGTCTATAGTTCTGCACATCCGTTCGAAGTCCCTTCTTGAAAACGGGGATGACCTGTGCCCTTTTCCAATCCTTTGGAACGCTACGCTCTTCTATAGACCTACGGTACACCCCTGCAGGAAGGGCGGCAAGTTCCTTCGCGTACTCTGTGTAAAATCGAACAGGTATCCCATCAGGTCCAGCGGCCTTTCCTCTTTTGAGCGATTTTAATTGTTTCTCTATCCCTCTGTCGTCTATTTCGATACCTACCATTTTGTCATCTGTGCGACAATCTAGAGAAGGAACTTCAGTGCAGTCTTCCTCTGTGAAACAGCTTTGGAAAAAGACATTTAGTATTTCGCCCTTTAGCCTGTCATCCTCTATTTCAGTACCATTTTGGTCACAGAGTGTCTGGACATTTTGTTTTGATCCACCTGCCGCTTTGACATAATACCAAAATTTCTTAGGATTTTCTGCCAAGTCAGTACATAGAACTTTACGTTCGAATTCATTGAACACCTCTCACATGGCCCTCCTCACATTACATTTCGCTTCGCGTAATTTTTGTTTGTCTGCAAGGCGTTGGCTATGTTTATGTTTGCTGTCAAGTTCCCTTTGCTTCCGCAGCAGTTTTCTAACTCGGTTGTTGTACCACGGTGGCTCTTTTCCATCTCTTACGATCTTGCTTGGCACATACCCATCTAACGCATATTGTACGATGGTTTTGAACTTTGTCCACTAATCCTCAACACTATCTGTACTTAAAACAAAATTTTTGTGTTGAGCCGTCAGGTACTCTGAAATCTGCTTTTTGTCACTTTCGCTAAACAGAAAAATCTTCCTACCTTTTTTAATATTTTATTTATGGCTGAAATCATCGATGCAGTAACCACTTTATGATCGCTGATTCCCTGTTCTGCGTTAACTGTTCGGGACTGTTTGTCACCAGAAGGTCTAATATGTTATCGCCACGAGTCGGTCCTCTGTTTAACTGCTCAAGGTAGTTTTCAGATAAAGCACTTAAAAAAAATTCACTGGATTCTTTGTCCCTGCCACCCGTTATGAACGTTTGAGTCTCCCAGTCTATATCCGGCAAATTAAAATCTCCACCCAGAACTATAACATGGGGGAAAATCTACTCGAAAATTTTTCCAAATTATCCTTCAGGTGCTCAGCCACAACAGCTGCTGAGCCAGGGGGCCTATAGAGACATCCAATTACCATGTCTCAGCCTGCTTTAACCGCGACCTTCACCCAAATTATTTCACATTTCGGATCTCCGTCAATTTCCTCCGATACTATTGCACTTCTTATCGCTATAAACACGCCTCCCCCTTCACTGTCCAGCCTGTCTCTGCGGTATACATTGCAATGTGAGTTTAGAATTTCATTACTGTTTACAACTGGTTTCAGCCAACTTTCTGTCCCTAGTACCATGTGGGCATTGGGACCGTTTTTCAATGAGAACAGTTCTGGGACCTTTCTATAGACGCTCCTGCAGTTTGCTATTAGCACATTAATATTGTTATTTTCTGTTGCATTTTGCCTACTCCTACCTTGCCGTGTCTCAGGAGGCGTCTTATCGGGTCTAGAGAGGGATTTCTCTAACCTAAAAAACCCACATGTGCACTCCACACGTACTCCGCTACCATTGTAGCCGCTTCCTGCGTGTAGTGCACGCCTGACCTATTCAGGGGGACCCTACATTTCTCCACCCGATAGCGAAGGTCGAGAAATTTGCACCCCAGATCTCCGCAGAATCGTCTGAGCCTCTGGTTTAGGCATTCTACTCGGCTCCAAACCAGAGGACAGCGATCGGTTCTGGGAACGATACTACAAATGGTTAGCCCAGATTCCACCCCGCGAGTGAGGCTTTCCGCGTTCACCAACTCCGCCAACCGCCTGTACGAACTGAGGATGACCTCTGAACACAGACGGCTGGAGTGATTGGTGCCGACATGAGCAACAAATTGCAGTCGGGTGCACCCAGTGCTCTCCATCGCCGCCGGCACGGCCTCCTCCACATTTCGGATGGGACCCCCCGGCAAGCAGACAGAGTGAACACTAGCCTTCTTCCCCGATCTTTCCGCTATTTCCCTAAGAGGCTCCATCACCCGCCTAACGTTGGAGCTCCCAACATACCTTGCTGAAGGAGCGGCCCCATGTCCACTCACAGGCAGAGCGGGCGATGCCACACGGGCAGCGTCCACATTGACCCTCTGTCTCGTGCGCCGCGAATGCCGTTGAACCCGCCACTCCCCTTGGGGAGAGGGAGGCCCAACCGCGCCCGGTACCCGCGAAGATGTCTCGACAGCAGGGACAGTTTGTGAAACATGTAACACCTGGGGTGTACTATGCGACGCACCAGACTCCCCACTGCCGCTACACTCCGAGGCAGCAGCCTGAAGACGGCTGACCGCGGCCATCAACACGTTCAGCTGTTCGCGAACAGTGGCCAGCTCCTCCTGCGTCCGTTCACAGCAGTCACACATCCTATCCATCCTAAGAAATCAATTTACTGTAGAGAGTTAATCAACTTTTAACTAGACTGCTAATCCACTAAAGGTGGCTGACAGCTGACTAAACTGTGGTTACTAGACACTTCTTGTCGAAAACAAAGAAAATAGCACTACCTGTCTCTGGACTGTATTGAAAACAAACACTAGCACTATTGGCACTATGGCTGACTAAAGGGAGCCTCTCTGACTGTATTCAAAACAAACACGAAATCTATGGAACACTTTTACTAGCACTCGACAATTAAAGCTTCCTAAAAGCAAAAACACACGGAAGAAGAAGTGACAAGTAAGAAAAATACAGTTAATACTTAAATTAACGTAGCTCGCTGCACAGTAGACGTGAAGCAGACGGTAGTTACGACGACACTGACACTACTGGCACTATGGCTGACTAAAGGGACTCTCTCTGACTGTATTAAAAGCAAACACGAAATCTATGGAACACTATTACTAGCACTCGACAATTAAAGCTTCCTAAAAGCAAAAACACACGGAAGAAGAAGTGACAAGTAAGAAAAATACAGTTAATACTTAAATTAAGGTAGCTCGCTGCACAGCAGACGTGAAGCAGACGGCAGTTACGACGATCTTTAGTGGGAATTACTATCTTTCTTTTTCTCTCCCACAAAACTTTACATACTGTTATCACCATTATTAAAGACTACTATTATTTGCAATCTGTATGTTTTCGAACACAAACGTTGCTGCAAAACAAGCCAGACAGACGCATGAGGAATGAATAACAGTCGGCCTACGCGCCGAGTAGGTTTCTGTGGACTACATGCAGAACTGTCGCAAGAGTTCAACTTCTTGAAAGGTCTTATGTGGGCGAACTGTGGATTTCAACATCTCATAAACAGCCAGTATCTTGAAGCCACTGCAGAAGGTACACTGTTGCGTTCTTGAAGAAAATCACTCGCACAGTTCTACCTGAGTTGTGTCTGCGCAAACGAATTACTGCAAGTAGCCCTACATTCAAGCACATCAACCCAAAATTTATACCTGGCGCCAAGGATACTTGTAGTTTAGACGCATTTTTAAAAATACACCTCAAGTTCTTATATTAAATTTAGAAGATACGGTCCTGTGGAATTAGATGGTACCTTTTGTTAGATTCTGTATGTTCAGTTTCATTTTTAATTATGTTTTATCTGCACTAAGTATAAGCTTCGTTTTGGATTTTATCTGGAACCACGTGCTGGACACAGATTTTCTTCATATCGCTGTGACATCTGTCATTTCTCGTTTTAAATTTATTTTCCCCCCTGAAGTGTTTGCTCTATTTTCACATAATAACACTCTGTAACACCACGTGGCCCATTGAGCCGACTACACTCAACGGCCAAGAGCCACGGGAGAGGATTTCCTGTATGAAAATGCGCCATGACATCATCATCATCATCATTATCATTTAAGACTGATTATGCCTTTCAGCGTTCAATCTGGAGCATAGCCCCCTTATACAGTTCCTCCATGATCCCTTATTCAGTGCTAACATTGGTGCCTCTTCTGATGTTAAACCTATTACTTCAAAATCATTCTTAACCGAATCCAGGTACCTTCTCCTCGGTCTGCCCCGACTCCTCCTACCCTCTACTGCTGAGTCCATGAGTCTCTTGGGTAACCTTGCTTCTCCCATGCGTGTAACATGACCCCACCATCTAAGCCTGTTCGCCCTGACTGCTACATCTATAGAGTTCATTCCCAGTTTTTCTTTGATTTCCTCATTGTGGACACCCTCCTGCCATTGTTCCCATCTACTAGTACCTGCAATCATCCTAGCTACTTTCATATCCATAACCTCAATCTTGTTGATAAGGTAACCTGAATCTACCCAGCTTTCGCTCCCGTACAACAAAGTTGGTCGAAAGATTGAACGGTGCACAGATAACCTAGTCTTGGTACTGACTTCCTTCTTGCAGAAGAGAGTAGATCGTAGCTGAGCGCTCACGGCATTAGCTTTGCTACACCTCGCTTCCAGTTCTTTCACTATGTTGCCATCCTGTGAGAATATGCATCCTAAGTACTTGAAACCGTCCACCTGTTCTAACTTCGTTCCTCCTATTTGGCACTCAATCCGTTTATATTTCTTTCCCACTGACATTACTTTCGTTTTGGAGATGCTAATCTTCATACCATAGTCCTTACATTTCTGATCTAGCTCTGAAATATTACTTTGCAAGCTTTCAATCGAATCTTCCATCACAACTAAGTCATCCGCATAAGCAAGACTGCTTATTTTGTGTTCACATATCTTAATCTCACCCAGCCAGTCTATTGTTTTCAACATATGATCCATAAATAATATGAACAACAGTGGAGACAGGTTGCAGCCTTGTCTTACCCCTGAAACTACTCTGAACCATGAACTCAATTTACCGTCAACTCTAACTGCTGCCTGACTATCCATGTAAAGACCTTTAATTGCTTGCAAAAGTTTGCCTCCTATTCCATAATCTTGTAGAACAGACAATAACTTCCTCCTAGGAACCCGGTCATATACCTTTTCTAGATCTATAAAGCATAGATACAATTTCCTGTTCCACTCATAACACTTCTCCATTATTTGCCGTAAGCTAAAGATCTGGTCCTGACAACCTCTAAGAGGCCTAAACCCACACTGACTTTCATCCAATTGGTCCTCAACTAATACTCGCACTTTCCTTTCAACAATACCTGAGAAGATTTTACCCACAACGCTGATTAAAGAGATACCTCTGTAGTTGTTACAATCTTTTCTGTTTCCATGTTTAAAGATTGGTGTGATTACTGCTTTTGTCCAGTCTGATGGAACCTGTCCCGACTCCCAGACCATTTCAATTATCCTATGTAGCCATTTAAGACCTGACATTCCACTGTATTTGATGAGTTCCGACTTAATTTCATCCACCCCAGCTGCTTTATTGCACTGCAATCTATTGACCATTTTTTCCACTTCCTCAAATGCGATCCTATTTCCATCATCATTCCTATCCCATTCTACCTGGAAATCTGAAACATTACTGATCGCATTTTCACCTGCATTGAGCAACTCTTCAAAATATTCCCTCCATCTGCCCAAGGCATCCACAGGGTTCACCAGCAGTTTTCCTGGCCTGTCCAAAATACTTGTCATTTCCTTCTTACCTCCCTTTCGAAGACTGCTAATTACACTCCAGAATGGTTTTCCAGCAGCTTGACCCATAGTCTCCAACCTGTTTCCAAAGTCTTCCCACGATTTCTTCTTGGATGCTGCAATTATCTGTTTGGCTTTGTTTCTTTCTTCAACATAACTTTCTCTGTCTACCTGGGTTCTGGTATGTAGCCATTTTTGATACGCCTTCTTTTTCCTTTTACAGGCTGCCTTGACTGTATCATTCCACCAAGCTGTTTGCTTCATCCTACTTTTACACACTACTGTTCCAAGACATTCTTTAGCCACTTCTAGTACTGTGTCCCTGTACCTTGTCCATTCCTTTTCCAATGACTGTAATTGACTACATTCAACTAATTGGTACCTTTCTGAGATCGCTGTTATGTACTTGTGCCTGATTTCCTTATCCTGAAGTTTCTCCACTCTTATCCTCCTACATATGGACCTGACCTCCTGCACTTTTGGCCTCACAATCCCAATTTCACTGCAGATTAAATAATGATCAGTATCATCAAAGAATCCCCTGAATACACGTGTGTCCCTCACAGCCTTCCTGAATTCCTGATCTGTTATTATATAGTCAATGACAGATCTAGTTCCCCTGCCTTCCCAAGTATAACGGTGAATGTTCTTATGTTTAAAAACGGAGTTTGTGATTACTAAGCCCATACTGGCACAGAAATCCAGGAGTTGTTTCCCGTTCCTGTTGGCCTCCATATCCTCTCCAAATTTACCCATAACCTTTTCATACCCTTCTGTTCGATTTCCAATCCTGGCGTTAAAATCACGCATGAGCAGAACACTGTCCTTGTCCTTTACTCTAACAACTACATCACTGAGTGCCTCATAAAAACTATCCATATTATCTTGATCTGTCCCTTCACAATGCGAATATACTGACACAATCCTAATTTTCTTGCTAGACACTGTCAAATCTATCCACATCAGTCGTTCGTTTACATACCTTATTGCAACTACGCTGGGTTCCATTTCTTTCCTGATGTAAAGCCCTACACCCCATTGTGCTATTCCTGCTTTGACCCCTGACAGGTAGACCTTGTATTCTCCCACTTCCTCTTCTTTCTCACCCCTTACCCGAATGTCACTAACAGCTAAAACGTCCAGCCCCATCTTACTTGCAGCCTCTGCCAGCTCTACCTTCTTCCCAGAGTATCCCCCACTGGTATTAATAGCTCCCCATCTCATTACCATTTGTTTGCCAAGTCGTATCTTAGGAGTCCCTGGTTTGTCAGTTAGAGGTGGGACTCCGTCACCTCCAAAGGTCCGAGGTATTTTGCTCTGATTGTTGCCAGCATCATATTTAAAGAAAAAGGGAAGCAGGTTGCTAGCCTTACTTGCCCCGAGTCCCATTGGGTTTTACCCCTAACGGCTGAGGGACTAACCGGTGGATTTGGTAGTCTTTGCCGTATGAGCACAAAGGTGACCACGACTCAGAATATGTCCGAGATGCCCAGCCTTATTCCAAAGTAACTGGTATCCCGACTGTCGGGACCACTTACTTGGCCACTCATACGTTGCCCGTGGTTCATGAACTAGGACATGACTACAGGAACCCACACCATGAACCACATGCGCCATGTATGAAATTCAAATGCTGCAGTTAGATGTGGTGCGTGCCGCGATTGCCGGTTCTGTGTCTATCTAAGCCGGGTGATAGAGAAAGGTTTTCAGTTGACAAGGGAGCACATAGCTAGTTAACCGACTTTGAACGTGGGATGATAGTCGGTGCAACACGCAAGTGTCCAGACATATCGGATATTTCGCAAAAATTCACGAGATCAATAGAGATTGGAGATCAATAGAGTTCAAATGGCTCTGAGCACTATTGGACTTAATATCAGTCCCCTAAAACTTAGAACTACTTGAACCTAACTAACTTAAGGATATCACACACATCCATGCCCGAGGTAGGGTTCGAACCTGCGACCGTAGCAGTCGTGCGGTTCCGGACTGAAGCGCCTAAAACCGCTCGGCCACAGCGTCCGGCTATCAATAGAATGTAGACTGGATCTTCACTATCGCAGAGGTAATGTTTGCAAATGCGTAATCCACCCAATGAAAATGTGATTTGGGTCCTGATGTTCACAAATGTATCACAGAGTAGATTGTATGATATTTATTGTATGGATCTGTTATTCGAATCGACCGCGGTTGAGCAGCAAGTGAATGATCGGTATATATACTTGTCCGCAGCTGACCATTCGGTCGTGTTGATATTGTCGGTGTTATCATGCGTAAGGTTTTCCCCCATTCGCGTGTCAACCTGTCCTATGTTCAGTTCTTTTCTAGAGGGATAAAGTACCTTGCGAACGAGGTCTCCCAGTAGCACTAGTATGTATTCCTGTTGGCTATCGTAAGTTTCCTTTCCAAGAATGTCAGCTACTTCACTGCCAAGTATGTCATGTGCTTCACCCATAAAACTGCAGTTTCTTGTCGCTTTCTTGTCAGCCGACACGTATTGGTCATTGTCATGTAGGCCATAGAACGGTACGAGAATTCCTTCCTCAGATTTTTAATCAAAGTGACTGCAGGTACAGAATACGATCGAATGATATTTTTTCCTTTTAATAAGTGGGGTTTATTTTTGGCTTCCAGGTTGGCAGTAACCTCTAGAGTAATGACAGTAGCGTCATTATTCAGTTTGGATCCGTCACACTCGATTCCATATTACCGACAGTTAACTTTGCTCTTGCAATAACGCTGGCAACGGCCTTGCCGCAGTGGATACACCGGTTCCCGTGAGATCATCGAAGTTAAGCGCTGGCGGGCGTGGTCGGCACTTGGATGAGTGACCATCCAGGCCGCCATGCGCTGTTGCCATTTTTCGGGGTGCACTCAGCTTCGTCATGCCAATTGAGGAGCTACTCGACCGAATAGTGGCGGATTCGGTCAAGAATACCATGATATCGAGCGGGAGAGCGGTGTGCTGACCCCGCGCCCGTCCTATCCGCATCCTCCTCTGAGGATGACACGGCGGTCGGATGGTCCCGGTAGGCCACTCGTGGCCTGAAGACGGAGTGCTTTCAATAACGCTAAGATTCGCTGGGCCGTCAAATTGCCAAAGCCAGCATCCCAAACTTAGCCCATCTGCACCTTACGTCTGGTACGCAGAAACTGACCGGAAGCTATTGACATCCCAGCCCTAGTTTTCAGGAAAATCCTTTGTACATTAGATACAAGAATAATCTTATGTGGTTCCTTATACTATCTGAAGCTACTTATTAGAATCTTATAACAATCAGCGAGGGTAAATATACGTCTTGGTGGAAGGACGATCACTAGCATGCTGATTATGATGTGACTGACAGTTTTCGTATGAGTCGTGAATCTGGTGGTCTTAGTATCTGCAACCTTTAACGGGATATTACTGTTATCTTCTTCCAAAAGATTACGCGTCTCGCACACACAATACATCTACATCTACATCTACATTTATACTCCGCAAGCCACCCAACGGTGTGTGGTGGAGGGTCACAGTACACGTACTGGCCAAATGTGCATCACTGAATCTATTTATGATTGTGTCGTCAAAACTCTCTTTCTTCACAGGGCCCATAAAATGAATAAAAGGCACTGGCTGCCTCCTGTAAGTAAATCCTGTACATATTCATCTGCATCTACATCTATATTTACATCTACACCATGCAAGCCAAGTACCAATGGCGACGGGTACTTCGTTTACTATAATTTCAGTTCAAGTCGCAACGGAAGTTGTGCACCGGAAGGACGACACGTGGTAAGTCTCTACATCTACATCTACATCCGTACTCCGCAAGCCACCTGACGGTGTGTGGCGGAGGGTACCTTGAGTACCTCTATTGGTTCTCCCTTCTATTCCAGTCTCGTATTGTTCGTGGAAAGAAGGATTGTCGGTATGCCTCTGTGTGGGCTCTAATCTCTCTGATTTTATCCTCATGGTCTCTTCGCGAGATATACGTAGGAGGGAGCAATATACTGCTTGACTCCTCGGTGAAGGTATGTTCTCGAAACTTTGACAAAAGCCCGTACCGAGCTACTGAGCGTCTCTCCTGCAGAGTCTTCCACTGGAGTTTATCTATCATCTCCGTAACGCTTTCGCGATTACTAAATGATCCTGTAACGAAGCGCGCTGCTCTCCGTTGGATCTTCTCTCTCTCTTCTATCAACCCTATCTGGTACGGATCCCACAGTGCTGAGCAGTATTCAAGCAGTGGGCGAACAAGCGTACTGTAACCTACTTCCTTTGCTTTCGGATTGCATTTCCTTAGGATTCTTCCAATGAATCTCAGTCTGGCATCTGCTTTACCGACGATCAACATTATATGATCATTCCATTTTAAATCACTCCTAATGCGTACTCCCAGATAATTTATGGTATTAACTGCTTCCAGTTGCTGACCTGCTATTTTGTAGCTAAATGATAAAGGATCTATCTTTCTGTGTATTCGCAGCACATTACTCTTGTCTACATTGAGATTCAATTGCCATTCCCTGCACCATGCGTCAATTCGCTGCAGATCCTCCTGCATTTCAGTACAATTTTCCATTGTTACAACCTCTCGATATACCACAGCATCATCTGCAAAAAAGCCTCAGTGAACGTCCGATGCCATCTACCAGGTCATTTATGTATATTGTGAATAGCAACGGTCCTATGACACTCCCGTGCGGCACACCTGAAATCACTCTTACTTCGGAAGACTTCTCTCCATTGAGAATGATATGCTGCGTCCTGTTATCTAGGAACTCCTCAATCCAATGACACAATTGGTCTGATAGTCCATATGCTCTTACTTTGTTCATGAAACGACTGTGGGGAACTGTATCGAACGCCTTGCGGAAGTCAAGAAACACGGCATCTACTTGTGAACCCGTGTCTATGGCCCTCTGAGTCTCGTGGACGAATACCGCGAGCTGGGTTTCACATGACCGTCTTTTTCATGTGAAACCCAGCTCGCGCTATTCGTCCACGAGACTCAGAGGGCCATAGACACGGGATCACAGGTAGATGCCGTGTTTCTTGACTTCCGCAAGGCGTTCGATACAGTTCCCCACAGTCGTTTAATGAACAAAGTAAGCGGTTCAAATCTTTACAGTTTTACCTCGAGGTTTTTTTAGAGGATGTACGTAGAAGGAACCAGTATTTCGAATGACTCTTCCAGGAACATAAACTCTCGCAATTCTAACAGTTATTCACACCGTAATCCACAATGCGCCTCGGGCGTCTTGTCACAGTTCTCGCGGCCACCCCCGTCGGAGGTTCGAACTCTCCCTCGGGCATGGGTGTGTGTGTTGTTCTTAGCGTAAGTTAGTTTAAGTTACATTAATTAGTGTGTAAGCCTAGGGACCGATGATCTCAGCAGTTCGGTCCCAAAGAATCTTACCCCAACTTTCAAAAATTTCTCAACGCGTACCCTCCAGCATTTCCGTTCGATATGGTGTCCACTTTCGTGACACGTTCGCGTTTGCTAAACGAACATGTAACGAAATGCGCTGCCCTTCGTCGAACACTCTATTTCTTCTACCAGTCTCACCTTGTAAGGGTCTCACGCTGAAGAGCGATACTTAAGTATCTGTCGAAAGACGGTTTTCTGAGCTATTTTCTTCGTAGGTGGACTGCACTTTCTGCGTAGTCTAGTAATGAATCACAGTCTGGCGCCTGCCTGTGATATAAATGGTTTTATGTCATTGTTGCTTTTAAGTCGTCCAGTTTATATATTACCAAATATTTAATGTGTTTTGCTGTTTCTAGTGACTGATCGACTAACATACCATCCACCAACAATGGATCTTTGAAACAGCAACGCCAATGGGATGTAGCGATATCAGTACCGATAATTTTTGTGTGTGCTGGAAATTACTTTTATTAACTTATAATCGTTTGCAATGCCTTATACACCTTTAACACTTATAGAAAGCTGGGCTACGAACAGCTTGTCAGTGCGAAATGATGTATCGTAAGCAACAGGCCCAAATAATAATTTAAAAAACAAATTGCGATTGACACAGAAATTTTTTTAGTACCGATATTCAAATTTTCCGAAGTTTTTTGCATTACCTATAACCGATCTTTCCACCTAGACGACGAGACTTCCTTCCATTTCTGCCCGTCATACAGAAATGTATGATAACTACACAAGCACAAAATAATCACAGCCCATGTTTGATCTGGCACCTAAGAAGTAAACAACAATAAATAGTAAGACTTAAGAGAGAGCAACGGCCAACTAAAAGTTGGGTACGATACGTTGCACCTGTATCACGTGAATGACTCATAATGGGCTGAGGAATAATCAACGCTGTATTTTCTGAAATCATGGAAGAAACGAACCGCTAGGATGAAAATTGTGTTTGGTTGGGTTAGTAACTTTTATCTTAACAACGGTAGGAGAACGCTGTTAACAAAAAGTTAGTGTCAGCATCAAAAAACTGAAGCATGTCTTCCACCAGGCGTATCGAAACCGTGGAAGGCGTTGTGTCTTACTTGTAACTTCTTATTATAATTTTCAAATTAATGTGTGAGGTTCGTGTCTTGCGTCTGTTATCGATGAGTGAGAAAAGGGAAGTGGTTCAGCCCTGTGCTCGTACTTGGAATCTGCCTCTCCAAGGGCACCAAGAGGCAGAAAACGTTCTTATCCCAGGAATGGGTTGTCTCCAATTGAGTCAGTTTCCTTACTTCATGAAATAGTACGAGTGTGTCTGCTATATATAATCTCGTAATCAGAAACTTATGCCAACACATCTACCCTCCCACCAGTTTAATAGTGACAATTTCAGCTACGTAATCGGTACTCGTCAGAACTGCAGACATATGTAGTGAGATTAGGGTATTAGTCTGAGACTTCTATACTGGTTGAAGACTCACTTTATTATTGTATAACAATCTGACACACAAGTGCTGTTAGTCTTGCGACAGTGTTTTACTATTTGTGTTTAGATACGCAATGCTATCATCCAGATTTTCCTATTTTGTGGTATGTTTTGTTAGCGATAAACTGTTCCACAAAATACTGACGTGATGGCTGGTATAGTGGTACTATGCCTTTTTATTCGTACTGATTCACACCCATAATGCGAAAGTGATAACTGCTGTGGCTCCCCACGCTTCTGCGGGTGCTACTTTGCTACGGAAGCTCCAGGTTCCGCCTGGAAACGACAGCAGCACACGTGTCGTCACCAGTGCCAGCTGGCGTCTATTGACGGGGGCTTTCCCGTGACAGGAGGCGCGAGTGACGCTTGCGCCCCGTGGGAATCCCCCGTCATTGGTGCCAACTCTGCATCTCTTCACAGACGAAGGAGGCACAACAAGACGTGTCTTCGTGCCAATAGCACTGGACCGATGTAAACATCTGCTGTGTCGAGCGTAAAATCCACTGAATCGTGAACAGTCACTTAAAATTGGAGAGAGCATTATTTAACAGCATAAGCAAGAAAGTTAAGGAGATCAAAATCTGGCCTTTTTCTCGAAGTAAGGCAACTCGCTGTGTTTTTCACTGTAAGTCATTAAACATTCCGAAATTTAAAGAACACTGTTAATTAATTGCCGAAACATTTTTAGCTGCGTGTCTACTAAAAAACAGAGAACGAATTAGTCCAGTGAGAAACCTTCGTTTTCGCAAATTATTGCAGAATACAATGCTTAAGTAATAATAAAAGTGAAGTAATTCATCAGTTTCTTTCTTAAGCGTTGGTATGAGAGCTGAATATAATCTTCAGTTCATTCCGGGACAATGACATTGCTCGAAGCTCCTTTCGCGATACTGCAGAAGCAACATTATAACTAAGATTGAAAATTTTCTTTGAGACGGTCGGCGACAAGAAACATATACATATTATCGAATTTACATGTTTCATACGAGGCTCTACCAAACAAAAGTCTTTACACTCCGAACTAGCAGATATTGCTCCTATGTATTGTCTTCATCACTGTAACGTGTAACATCCAGCGTTAAACCAACACCATTGAAATAACATATTAGAATTTTATTTTACACTCCTGTAACCATTCGTCTTATTTCACTCATTTCAGACCCCAGCATTATTCAACAGTCTAAGTATATCAATAACTGGTCACTTCCTCGTGGTAAAGCAACACGCTGTACTTTTTACTGTGCGTCGTTAACTTACCGATGTTTAAACGATGACGACGAGTTAAGACTGAAGTTCCTTTAAATGTGCAGAAAACAGTATGAAATCCATTGCTCTAGGTAGGAGCGCAAGGTCAGGCAACCTTAATTTACAGCCAACACAGCCCTTAGAACAATGAAACGTCAAACGGGCAGAGACAAGTACTGTAGAAAAATAGCATCTTACTTCATACTTGAGATTTTAGTTTGATGGTATGCGACACGTTAAAATGAGTTACCGCGCTGGGACTCCAAAAGAAACACCTGCGTTTAGAGACACTGGTCTTCCAATAGGGAAAACCGATCACGCCTCATGAATCGACTCAAAATTTCAAATCGACACAATGTGATCAAAAGTATCGGGCACCTGGCTGCAAATGACTTACAGGTTCGTGGTGCCCTCCATCCAAAATGCTGGAAACCAATATGGTGTTGGCCAACACTTAGCCTTGATGACAGCTTCCACTCTCGCAGGCAAACGTTCAGTCAGGTGCTGGAACGTTTCTTGGGGAATGGTAGCCCATTCTTCACGGAGTGCTGTACTGACGAGAGCTATCGATGTCGATCGGTGAGGTCTTGCACGAAGTCGGCGTTACAAAACATCCCAAAGGTGTTCTATAGGATTCAGGTCAGGACTCTGTGCAGGCAAGTCCATTACAGGCATGTTACTGCCGTGTAACCACTCCGCCACAGGCCGTGCATTATGAACAGGTGCTTGATCGTGTTGAAAGATGCAATCGCCATCCCCGAATTGCTCTCCAACAGTGGGAAGCAAGAACGTGCTTAAAACATTAATATAGACCTGTGCTATGATAGTTCCACGCAAAACAACAAGGGGTACAAGCCCCCTCCATGGAAAACACGACCACGGCCTCCGAGTTTTACTGTTGGTACTACACACGCTGGCAGATGATGTTCACCGGGCATTCGCCATACCCACACCTTGCCATCGAATCGCCACATTTTGTTCCGTGATTTGTCACTCCACACAAAGTTTTTAAACTATTCAGTCGTCCAATGTTTACGCTCATTACACCAAGCGAGGCGTCGTTTGGCACTTATCGGCGTGATGTGTGGCTTATGAGTAGCCGCTCTACCATGAAATCCATGTTTTCTCACCTCCCGCCTAACTGTCATTGTACTTGCGGTGGATCCTGATGCAGTTTGGAATTCCTGTGTGATGGTCTGGATATATGTCTGCCTATTACACATTACGACACTCTTCAACTGTCGTCGGTGTTTGTCAGTCAACAGACGAGGTCGGCCTGTACGCTTTTGTGCTTCACGTTTCCACTTCACTATCACATCGGGAACAGTGGACCTAGGCATGTTTAGGAGCGTGGAAATCTCGCGTACAGACGTATTACACAAGTGGCACCCAATCACCTGATAACGTTCGAAGTCCGTGAGTTTCGCGGAGTCCCCCATTCTGCTCTCTCACGAAGTCTAATGACTAGTGAGGTCGCTGATATGGAGTACCTGGCAGTAGGTGGCACCACAGTGAACCTAATACGAAAAACGTCTGTTTTTGGGGTGTCCGGATACTTTTGATCACATAGTGTGCATTTCTTCCATACTGAAAAATTGGGTAATGAGTAATTTATGAGTAGGCGTATGTGCATGTAATAAGAACGTGAAACTTCCTGGCAGATTAAAACTGTGTGCCCGACCGAGACTCGAACTCGGGACCTTTGCCTTTCGCGGGCAAGTGCTCTACCAACTGAGCTACCGAAGCACGACTCACGACCGGTACTCACAACTTTACTTCTGCCAGTACCTCGTCTCCTACCTTCCAAACTTTACAGAAGCTCTCCCGCGAATCTTGCAGAACTAGCACTCCTGAAAGAAAGGATATAGCGGAGACATGGCTTAGCCACAGCCTGGGGGATGTTTCCAGAATGAGATTTTCACTCTGCAGCGGAGTGTGCGCTGATATGAAACTTCCTGGCAGATTAAAACTGTGTGCCCGACCGAGACTCGAACTCGGGAACTTTGGCAGAAGTAAAGTTGTGAGTACCGGTCGTGAGTCGTGCTTCGGTAGCTCAGTTGGTAGAGCACTTGCCCGCGAAAGGCAAAGGTCCCGAGTTCGAGTCTCGGTCGGGCACACAGTAGGAGACGAGGTACTGGCAGAAGTAAAGTTGTGAGTACCGGTCGTGAGTCGTGCTTCGGTAGCTCAGTTGGTAGAGCACTTGCCCGCGAAAGGCAAAGGTCCCGAGTTCGAGTCTCGGTCGGAAGGAAGTTTCATATCAGCGCACACTCCGCTGCAGAGTGAAAATCTCATTCTGGTAATAAGAACGTGTTTACCATTTCTTAAATTTAACCATATTTCTACCACAAATTGTTGTCCGATATGTCGAAGGACAATATTACGTTGATGAAATGAAGTACGGATTCTTTCGCAGTGTCAATCTGTTGGATGAGTGCGTACGAAGAAAAATGATGAGTTGCGCTGAGAGCTCTGACAAAAGCATATTTGAAGAAGAATGGTTGAGGAATATGGTATTGAAGTTTGTACCGAGATAGTGCTAACAGATTGTCGGCATGCGGTTTGACCCTTAATCAGACTAAGTTATAGGAGCATTCCATGTGGAAGAAGTGGATATTTATGATGAACGCGATCTAGAAGTGATTGCGTATATCTGTATGCATACCTCAATGTGAAGTCCGTCGTCGATAAATGTCAGTGGTGTGGGATTCCATACATCAACTTTACTTTCAGCTTGATACTGTTCTATCGTCGATAAATGTCAATGGTGTGGGATTTCATTCATCAACTTTACTTTCAGCTTGATACTGTTCTGTGACCCTTCGTTGAGAGATCAGATTCCCAACTTGTCTCCGTTATAACAATAAAGCTGGCAATCCTTATTTCCTTATTGAAAGTGAAGAAGTTTGATTAAGTCGTGACATATTCCTTCACAGTCTGTCGCCTCGTAACATTTAATGTGGTAAACGGCTGAAAATCATGAACTTGGGTAATCACTTATTTCGCTGATACTTTTCATCTGGAAAAGAGGAGCAAACCTGTGTACTTATCAACTTTAACTCATCAGACAACTCAGCGTCCGCTTCTTTCATCGTCATAACTTTATGGTAGACATTGCAGTTGAACCTGACTATAAACCTGGAAGAGAAATAGCATTTCCCGATCAGAATTTTGGCGGAAAGAAGAGAGATGGCTGACTACAGACTTTGGGCAACGTCGTGGGGAAGCTATCATATGTCAACCCTGTGTCTAAATTGTTTGGTTCATAAGGACTGCGATAAATGTTGTTCGCTTGTAAATATTGGTGGTGAAAACAGAATGGAAGATGAAGAAATTGTGTCCCGACAACGTCGAGGAAGTTATTGATGGTGCACCAAGTAAATATGTATCGAGGGAAGACTTTTTTTTTTTTGGAGCTTACAAGAAACTGTCACAGTAATCACTCATAGTGGTTATAAGAAATCAGGTAAAATAAAAATTTGTGTGGTTGAGTGCAGATACGAACCGAGCTACTCCAGAATGCGTGTCAAGTGGCTGAAACACGGTTTAGCCTCACTTGCATACGTTTATGATAAGGTGGGCCGTAACTGTCTCACATCCTTTAGGTTCATACACTCATTCAGTACTCAAATAGACAATGAAGTGCCAGATACTGCCCACAGAATGTTGTCAACATGATACAGTAAACACATCAAACAATTCCTTCATAACGAAATGTTTTCCACCGTTGTATATGGGTGTACGTATTTTTTATTCGAATCGAAGTGAAGCAGAAGCTTTATTGATTTCTCACCTTTTTTTTCCCCAACACTCTTCTGACTGGCCTGATGCTGCTCACTACGAAGTCCTCTCTTGTGAAAATTTTCAACATTTTTCTATGGCACCACATCTCAGGCGCTTCGGATATCTATTTTTCCGGTGTTTACACTGTCTATACTTTCACAATATCAAAAATTGCTTCCTGAAATTAAGGCCTATGTTTGTTGCTAGTGGCTTTTTTTCGTCAAGAACTCACTCTCAGCCTGTCCTTCTCAATTTTTTCATGTCCTCCTTGCTTCATTCATCATGTGTTATTTTGTTCCCTAGTTAGCAGAATTCCTTCAGCAACTTACTGGTCACCAATTCTCATGTTAACTTTATTGCTAATTTCATTTGCGGCACTCCTCAGTAGTCAGTAGTTTCATCTTTCTCCGTTTTACTCTCAAGCTGTGACAACTGGACTGTTTTTCCCATTCCAGGGGTCATATAATTCTTCTTCCTTCCACTGAGGACAGAAATGTTATCAGCGATACTTATCATTGATCTCGTTTCACCCTGAATTTTAATTTCACTCTTGAATATTTCATTCAGTTCCGTCGTCAGTTCTTCGGTACCTAGACTGAACAATAAGCAACGAAACATTGCATCCCTATCTCACAACCATTCTAATTCGAACTTTTCGTTCTTGTCTTCCTTTGTTAACAATCCCTCTTGGTCCTTTTACAGATCGAATATAACCAATCCATCCCAATAACGTACACCTATTTTTCTCATAAACTGCGAACGTCTGTCAGCATTTAACATTCTTGAACGACTTTTGTGGGTCGAAAAATGCAGTGTACATGTGATTATTTTTCTCAAGTGTTTCTTCCACTATCAGTCACTTCAGAATTGCTCTATGATGCTTTCACCTTCCCGAAAGCCAAAGTGATGGTCATCCAACAGCTCTATGATTTTATTTTCCATTCTCCTGTAGATCATTCTTGTCAGCAATTTGAATGCATGAGACTTTAAGCTGACTGTGTTATAATTCTCCTTTGTCAAAATGGCTCTGAGCACTATGGGACTCAACTGCTGTGGTCATAAGTCCCCTAGAACTTAGAACTACGTAAACCTAACTAACCTAAGGACATCACACACATCCATGCCCGAGGCAGGATTCGAACCTGCGACCGTAGCGATCGTGCGGTTCCAGACTGTAGCGCCTTTAACCGCTCGGCCACTCCGGCCGGCCTAATTCTCCTTTGTCGTTGTTACCTTTGGGACTGTATGGACGATATTTTTCCTAATCTGTGATAGTATGTATCCCCTGTCTTATTTATGCTACACATGAATGTGAATAGTCGTTCACTTGTCACTTCAGCGAAATACGATTTTAGAAACTCCGAAGAAAAGTTATCTGTCCTTTCTGCGTTATTGGTGGATGTCTTCCGAAGCCTTGTCATACTGTGATTCTAATACTGGACTTCCTATGTCTTCCATCCCGATACACAACAATGTAGTCGCCACCTGAACCTTTAGCCTAAAACACATTAATGACACTGTTGTCTTACCAATCCATAAGAATGGAAAAAAATAATCTATGGAAAAAAGAAAGGAAAAGGATCAAACAATATTTTAACCCTGTAAAGATGAAAAAACCTACAGACGAATATGAAGAATATGAAGAGTGCCACAAAATACATCTTTTCATTACCGGTACATGCGTTCAAGAATGCAGCGCACTACAGAATCGATACAGACTCCTAAAACGCCTTACTCGGTATTTTAATCCGCTCTTGCTACTTGAATACCTGCAATTATTACACCCACAACACTATTGTCAGCAACGAGAACCGGAAATAAACAGTAACATGCCTGACAGTGTCTCTAAATGAAGTCAATCTCTAGCTTGGTCAATGTAAAATAAGAAAAAGACAAGTTATATAGTTAAAAGGGGTAACATTTCTGGTTGAATGATAAACAGCATTGTCAAGGAATAATGACGTATCCAACATAGACCGAATTTTCTTAATATCAATACATGTAATAATTGGGTCACAACTTCTACGCAAAGTGATTTCACAAAACGATTTTAGAAAACAAATTCGAACAGAACAGACATCCACTAACTACGAAATCCTAACATCACTAGGGCACGTGGAGGGCCATGCAGTTTCATTCACACACAGATTGAAAAAAATTCAGCAAGGTTATTCAATAATCGAGGAAGATCGTCCATTTATGAGAATTCAGTTCTCTCTAGTCCTAAATAAGTAAGTCAACTAGACATAAACTGTGCGAAACACTATCTACAAAGCAAGGCACGGGGAAAATATGCATTCAAGTTTTCTCCTCCTCTACCAGTTGTATAGAGCGGGTATTGGTTACATTATACAATACGCCTGTTGTACGAATATGAAATTTAGTACCCACAGATTCAAAACAAAGGCCATGAGAATCCATGGTAAGCGACTCAATAAGAACTCCAATGTTGAACATATGTGACAGTTTTCTACAACAATAGGTAATGTAGTATAATACAATGCCAACGTTTCATCAAGTGTTGAGATGATACTAAATTTAACTTTTAATTTCGCCTTTGAGGCGAGTATGGCCTCAGCCAATGAAGACCCAGGGCACTCAGATGGTAGGCATGATTTACAATGGTTCAAATGGCTCTGAGCACTATGGGACTTAACTGCTGAGGTCATCAGTCCCCTAGAACTTAGAACTACTTAAACCTAACTAACCTAAGGACATCACACACATCCATGCCCGAGGCAGGATTCGAACCTGCGACCGTAGCGGTCACGCGGTTCCAAATTGAAGCGCTTAGAACCGCACGGCCACACCGGCCGGCTCATGATTTACAAATTTGAATTAGAAAGAGCATTTTGGTTTGTTCTATTCTGTTCAATGGTGTGCTAAAGTGAAGGTGTATTTCTCGTATGGCGAATTGTATATTAATCCTTGCTCCATAGATCATGAATACGACATTTCATAATGATGTGGAACATGTCACTTTAACATAAGTTTTCTTTACAGAAAATAATTAATTAATTAAAGTTTTTTCTTTTACAGTTACTACTTCACATCTAAGAATTCATCTATTGACTAGAAGAAGTTTTCATTTAGAAATTCGTTTAATTTGATTTTAAATGTTGATTGGCTATGTGTCAGATTTTTAATACTATTTGGCAAATGACCTAAGATTTTTGTGGCAATATAATTCACCCCTTTCTGTGCAAAAGTGCGATTTATTTCAGAATAGTGAATATCATCCATTCTTCTAGTGTTGGAGCTATGCGCTTTAGAGTTATTTTTGAATTAGGATGGGTTATGAATGACAAATTTCATAAGTGAATATATATATTGTGAAGGTACTATGTATGACCCGAGTATCTTAAATAAATGTGTGCAAGGTGATCTTGGGTCGGCTCTAGCTATTATTCTGATTACATGCTTTTGTGCAATGAATACTTTCTATCTTAATTCTGCAACTGCTGTGTTCGGATGCAGGCTGAGTTGGCATCCCTTCGCTCCCAGCTTCAGGCAGTGTTGGCTTCGGTCACACAGCTTGAGGCTGTTGCCAATGGGCATCACTGTGGGGGTCCAGATGGGGATTTGTCGGGGACAGCCAGCTCGTCCCACGCATCCCCCGATCGGACGATCGGACTACGACTGTGGCTGCCTGGGATACTGCCCACATTGAGGTGGTAGAGTGGGAGGTCATCTCGAGGTGTGGCAGGGGGCGAAAGACATTCCAGAGGGCTGAACGGAAGGCCTCTCCAGTTTGTCTAACAAACGGGTTTCAGGCTCTGTCTCAGGCTGATACTGATCTTCGGCCGGACATGGCTGCTTGTCCTGTTCCAGAGGTTGCCCCTTAGCCTGCAAGATCCGGGCGGTCGCAGAGGGTGGGTTTACTGGTTGTTGGGAGCTCCAACGTCAGGCGCGTAATCCCCTTAGGGATATGGCAGCAAGAGAGGGGAAGAAAACCAATGTGCACTCCGTGTGCATACCGGGGGGAGTCATTCCAGATGTGGAAAGGGTCCTTCCGGATGCCATGAAGGGTACAGGGTGCACCCATCTGCAGGTGGTCGCTCATGTCGGCACCAATGATGTGTGTCGCTATGGATCGGAGGAAATCCCCTCTGGCTTCTGGCGGCTATCTGATTTGATGAAGACCCCAGTCTCGCACCGGGATGAAAGCAGAGCTCACCATCTGCAGCATCGTCGACAGGACTGACTGCGGACCTTTGGTACAGAGCCGAGTGGAGGGTCTGAATCAGAGGCTGAGACGCTTCTGCGACCGTGTGGGCTGCAGATTCCTCGACTTGCGCCATAGAGTGGTAGGGTTTCGGGTTCCGCTGGATAGGTCAGGAGTCCACTATGCGCAGCAAGCGGTTACACGGGTAGCAGGGGTTGTGTGGCGTGGTCTGGGCGGTTTTTTAGGTTAGATGGCCTCGGGCAAGTGCAGAAAGGGCAACAGCCTCAACGGGTGCGGGGCAAAGTCAGGACATGCGGGGACCAAGCAACAATCGGTATTGTAATTGTATACTGTCGAAGCTGCGTTGGTAAAGTAACGGTACTTCAAGCGCTGATAGAAAGCACTGAAGCTGAAATCGTTATAGGTACAGAAAGCTGGCTGATGCCAGTGATAAATTTTGCCGAAATTTTTACAAAGGCACAGACGGTGTTCAGAAAGGATAGATTGCATGCAACCGGTGGTGGCGTGTTTGTCGCTGTTAGTAGTAGTTTATCCTGTAGTGAAGTAGAAGTGGATAGTTCCTGTGAATTATTATGGGTGGAGGATACACTAAACAACAGAGCTAGGTTAATAATTGGCTCCTTTTACCGACCTCCCGACTCAGCAGCATTAGTGGCAGAACAAATGAGAGAAAATTTGGAATACATTTCACATAAATTTTCTCAGCATGTTATAGTCTTATGTGGAGATTTCAATTTACCAGATATAGACTTGGACACTCAGATGTTTAGGACGGGTGGTAGGGACACAGCATCGAGTGACATTATACTGAGTGCACTATCCGAAAATTACCGCGAGCAATTAAACAGAGAACCGACTCGTGGAGATAACATCTTGGACCTACTGACAACAAACAGACCCGAACTTTTCGACTCTGTAAGTGCAGAACAGGTAATCAGTGATCATAAGACCGTTGCTGCGTCCTTGAATATGGAAGTTAATAGGAATATAAAAAAAGGGAGGAAGGTTCATCTGTTTAGCAATCTGTTTAGTAATAGAAGGCAGATTTTAGACTACCTAACAGATCAAAACGAAAATTTCTGTTCCGACACTGACAATGTTGAGTGTTTATGGAAAAAGTTCAAGGCAATCGTAAAATGCGTTTTAGACAGGTAAGTGCCGAGTAAAACTGTGAGGGACGGGAAAAACCCACCGTGGTTCAACAACAAAGTTAGTAAACTACTGTGAAAGCAAAGAGAGCTTCACTCCAAGTTTAAACGCAGCCAAAACCTCTCAGACAAACAGAAGCTAAACGATGTCAAAGTTAGCGTAAAGAGGCCTATGTGTGAAGCGTTCAGTGAATTCGAAAGTAAAATTCTATGTACCGACTTGACAGAAAATCCTAGGAAGTTTTGGTCTTACGTTAAATCAGTAAGTGGCTCGAAACAGAATATCCAGACACTCCGGGATGATGATGGCATTGAAACAGAGGATGACACGCGTAAAGCTGAAATACTAAACACCTTTTTCCAAAGCTGTTTCACAGAGGAAGACCGCACTGCTGTTCCTTCTCTAAATGCTCGCACAAATGAAAAAATGGCTGACATCGAAATAAGTGTCCAAGGAATAGAAAAGCAACTGAAATCACTCAGCAGAGGAAAGTCCAGTGGACCTGACAGGATACCAATTCGATTCTACACAGATTACGCGAAAGAACTTGCCGCCCTTCTAACAGGCGTGTACACAAGTCTCTAGAGGAACGGAAGGTTCCAAATGATTAGAAAAGAGCACACGAAGACCCAGTTTTCAAGAAGGGTCGTCGAGCAGATGCGCAAAACTATAGACCTATATCTCTGACGTCGATCTGTTATAGAATTTTAGAACATGTTTTTTGCTCGAGTATAATGTCGTTTTTGGAAACCCAGAATCTACTCCGTAGGAATCAACATGGATTCCGGAAATAGCGATCTAGTTAGATCCAACTCGCTTTATTTGTTCATGAGACCCAGAAAATATTAGATACAGGCTCTCAGGTAGATGCTATTTTCCTTGACTTCCGGAAAGCGTTCGATACAGTTCCGCACTGTCGCCTGATAAACAAAGTAAGAGCCTACGGAATATCATACCAGCTGTGTGGCTGGATTGAAGAGTTTTTAGCAAACAGAACACAGCATGTTGTTATCAGTGAAGAGACGTCTACAGACACTAAAGTAACCTCTGGCGTGCCACAGGGGAGTTTTAAGGGACCATTGCTGTTCACAATAATGTAAATGACCCAGTAGATAGTGTCGGAAGTTCCATGCGGCTTTTCGCGGATGGTGCTGTAGTATACAGAGAAGTTGCAGCATTAGAAAATTGTAGCGAAATGCAGGAAGATCTGCAGCGGATAGGCACTTGGTGCAGGGAGTGGCAACTGACCCTTAACATAGACAAATGTAATGTATTGCGAATACATAGAAAGAAGGATCCTTTATTGTATGATTACATGATAGCGGAACAAACACTGGTAGCAGTTACTTCTGTAAAATATCTGGGAGTATGCGTGCGGAACGATTTGAAGTGAAATGATCATATAAACCTAATTGTTGGTAAGGCGGGTACCAGGTTGAGATTCATTGGGAGAGTCCTTAGAAAATGTAGTCCATCAACAAAGGAGGTGGCCTACAAAACACTCGTTCGACCTATACTTGAGTATTGCTCATCAGTGTGGGATCCGTACCAGATTGGGCTGACGGAGGAGATAGAGAAGATCCAAAGAAGAGCGGCGCGTTTCGTCACAGGGTTATTTGGTAAGCGTGATAGCGTTACGGAGATGTTTTGCAAACTCAAGTGGCAGACTGCAAGAGAGACGCTCTGCATCGCGGTGTAGCTTGCTCGCCAGGTTTCGAGAGGGCGCGGTTCTGGATGAGGTATCGAATATATTGCTTCCCCCTACTTATAGTTCCCGAGGATATCACGAATGTAAAATTAGAGAGATTCGAGCGCGGACGGAGGCTTTCAGACAGTCATTCTTCCCGCGAACCATACCCGACTAGAACAGGAAAGAGAGGTAATGACAGTGACACGTAAAGTGCCCTCCGCCACCCACCGGTGGGTGGCTTGCGGAGTATAAATGTAGATGTAGATGTAGACTCTCAAACTACGTCTAAAGCCTATGAGCTTACGGCAGCATACGGCATATACCAGATAACCAGAACAGCCCACTGCGCGCGTCCTCTGTTGGGCACACAGAGCCACTCGACCAAACGCGACCTAGACATCACTTACCTACACACTCATTGCTGAAATAGTCACAAAAAACGAGCACCGGTAGTGTGCTGAATGGCGCGCACTTGACAGTGGACAGCGCATCCGTGGCTCCCCCAGACAGGGACTTAATGAAACGACCGTCTGCGGTCCGGGCCTCAGCGCCGGTGGGCGTGACCGCAGAGCGTGTCTGCGCGTCACTTTACTGTGGCTCCACCGCTTGAGGAAGAGTTTCTCCGGGAACAGCAACAGTAAGTCCAAAAGAAAGAAGGCGTGCTGCTCGAAATTTACGGCTCCAAGTTTAGCAATTGTACGTGCGCCGCGCCGGGGTGCAGCATTTATGGGCGATTCTTCAAGCTGTGGTCTCGCATTCGACAAAAGGATTTGCACGCCACCCGCGGACGGCGCAGGACCGGCCGTAAAAGCAACAACCCGCCAGCGGTTAACACTTTATGCCGGGTTTCAGTGCAGGAATAATCCCGTGCGTTCACGCTGCCTGGCGCTCGGTCCCTGCCACTGATTAAGTCACTGAGCAGGAGCTCGTAAAGTTGGAGCTGGGAGCTACTGCGGAACCAATCGTGGTACAGACTATCATCTCTCATTATCTGTGTTCCGATAGTAGTTCCTCCGACGAGATTATCATCGGCCGCCTGGTTAAGGCTTGCATACATTTTGCTCGGGTGAATTCCGCCTGGTATTAAGCACACCGGACAAAAAATTAGATACTACGGATTTGATGGAGCAGTGAAAGACTTAACTGGAAACAAAGACCAAAGAGTACACGACATCCTGTCACAACTACTTACAGCCCTGACAAAACTCTCCCATCTGCGTACAAGATGTATGAGACGGGCGAAATACCCTCAGACTTCAAGATGAATATAATAATTGAATGTTTTTTTAATGAAAACGTGATCCAGGTAGGCTGTGTTACATTATTTTATTATCTATGTTATTTGCCAGTTTCGACCTTTGATCATTTTCAAGCGCGTATCTTAGGCTTCCAGCATCATTTTGCTACCAATATACACTGCAGCGCCAAAGAAACTGGCATAGGCATACGTATTCAAATACAGAAATATCTAAATAGGCAGAATACGGCGATGCGTTCGGCAACGCCTACATGAGACAAGTGTCTGGCACAGTTGTTAGGTCGGTTACTGTTGCTACAATTTCAGGTTATCAAGATTTAAGTGACTTTGAATGTGGTGTTACAGTCAGTGCACAAGCGATTCGACACAGCATCTCCAAAGTAGCGATTAAGTGGCAATTTTCCCTTTCGAACATTTCACGAGTAAACCGTGAATATCAGGAAACTGGTAAAACATCAAATCTCCGACATCGCTGAGGCCGCTGAAAGATCCTACAAGAACGGGACCAACGACAATTGAAGAGAATCGTTCAACGTGGTAGAAGTACAACCCTTCCGCAAATTGCTGCAGATTTCAACAAATGTTAGCGTGCGAACCATTCAACGGAACATCATCG
The DNA here is from genome assembly GCF_023864275.1 of Schistocerca cancellata. Taxonomy (NCBI): domain Eukaryota; kingdom Metazoa; phylum Arthropoda; class Insecta; order Orthoptera; family Acrididae; genus Schistocerca; species Schistocerca cancellata. The sequence continues at coordinate 465,351,319 of NC_064631.1, read as the reverse complement.
ATATCGGCTTTCGGAGCCGAAGGCCCACTCGTGTACCCTTGACGGCTGCACGACACAAAGCTTTGCGTCTCGCCTGGGCTCTTCAACACCGAGATCGGCCTTTTATGATTGGATTGCCTGGTTGGACGAGTCTCGTTTCAAATTGCATCGAGCGGATGGACGTGTTCGAGTATGGTGAGAGCCTCACGAATCCATGGAACCTGCATGTCATCAGGTGACTGTTCAACCTTTGTGGAGGCTCTGTAATGATGTGAGGAGTGTGCAGTTGTAGTGATATGGGATCCCTGATACCTCTACAAATGACTCTGAGAAGTGACACGAATGTGAGCATCCTGTCTGATTACCTGCATTCATTCATGTCCATTGTGCATTCCGACGGACTTGGACAATTACAGCAGGACAATTTGACATCCCACACGTCCAGAATTGCTACAGAGTGGCTCCAGGTACGCTCTCCTGAGTTTAAACATTTCTGTTGGCCACCAAACTTCCCAAACATTATTAAGCATATCTGGGATGCCTTGCAGAGTGATGTTTAGAAGATATCTCCACCCCCTGTACTCTTACGGATTTATGGCTAATGGCTCTGAGCACTATGGGACTTAACATCTATGGTCATCAGTCCCCTAGAACTTAGAACTACTTAAACCTAACTAACCTAAGGACAGCACACAACACCCAGCCATCACGAGGCAGAGAAAATCCCTGTCCCCGCTGGGAATCGAACCCGGGAACCCGGGCGTGAGAAGCGAGAACGCTACCGCACGACCACGAGATGCGGGCTTACGGATTTATGGACGGCCCTGCAGGATTCATGGTGTCAGTTTCCTCTAGCACAACTTCTGACATTAGTCGAGCCCATGCCACGTCGTGTTGCGGTTCTACATGACATTGGACAGGTAAACCAGTTTCTTTGGCTCTTCAGTGTATTGTGTACTAAAATGAAGCTGGAAGCTTAAGATGCGTGCTTGAAAATGACCAAAGATCGAAACTAACCATTCTCATAGATAACAAAAAATAATACAGCCTGTCTGGACCATGGTTTTTGTTCACATAATTCGAATTCCAAAGAAACCAGGTGAATACATGTGTGAATATGAACGAACTATCAATTTAATACGTCATGTTTGAAAAATACGAACACAAATTCTTTACAGAGGAATGGAAAACTGGTAGAATTCAACCTCGAGAAAAATCAGTTTGGGTTCCAGAGAAATGTAGGAACATGCTACCACTTATCTCAGAAGATGCATTAAGGAAGACAAACTTACATTTATATCATTTGTAGATATATTTTGATGATATTGACTGTATTACTCTCTTTGATGTTCTGAAGGGAGCAGGGGTAAAACATAGGGAGTGAAAGTCTAGTTATAACTAGTACAGAAATAAGGCCATGAAAGGGAAACAGTGATTGAGAAGTGACAGGGTTGTAGCCTACCCTTGATGTTATCCGTTCTGTACATGGGGAAAGCAGTAAAGAAACCAAAGAAAAATTTGGAGTAGGAGTCAATATTCTAGGAGAAGAAATAAAAACTTTGAGGTTTGCCGATGACATGGTAATTCTGTCAGAGACAGCAAACTTCTTGGAAGAGCAGCTGAATGGAATGGATAGTGCCTTGAAAGGAAAATGTAAGATGAACATCAGCAAAAGCAGAGTAAGTTTAATGGAATGAGCCTAATTAAATCAAGTGATGCTGAGGGAATTAGATCAGGAAAAAGACACTTAAACTAGTAGATGAGTTTTGTCATGTGGACAGCAAAATAACGGATGATGGCCAAGGAGAGACGATCTATAATGCAGACTGGAAATGGCAAGAAAAGTGTTTGTGAAGAAGAGAAATTTGTTAACATCGAATATATATTTGTGTCAGGTAGTGTTTTCTGGAAGTATTTGTATGGACTGTAGTCACGTTTGGAAGAGAAACAAGAACGATAAACAGTTTAGAAAAGAAGCAAAATGAAACTTTGAAATGTGGTACTGCAGAAGAATGGTGAACATTAGATGGATAGATCACGTAACTAAACACACTACAAGACATCAAGGGATGACCAGTTTAGTATTGGAGGGAAGTGTGTGTGTGTGCGTGTGTGTGTGTGTGTGAGGGAGATGGGGGGGGGGGGGGGGGTAAAATCGTAGAGGGAGACCATGTGACGAAAACAGTAACCAGATTCAGAAAGATGTAGGAATACAGTAACCAGATTCAGAAGGATGTAGGCTGCAGTAGGTATTCGGAAACGAAAAAGGCTTGTACAGGGCAGAGTAACATGGAGAGTTGCATGAAACCATCTTCGGATTGAAGACCACAACAACATCAGCAATCATCACGTCAATACTATGTACACCGCCTCTAGCCTTGGTACATATAGGTACAGGTTTCTTTAGATAGGGCACACCAATCTGATGCAACTCATTCATACTTAGCTCTAGTAAAAGTACTAAATTCTCGGAATTTTGATTCCTAAGTCCGGTGCGCTATTCCATGTTTTCCCAGAAATTGTAAGTGGATAGCTTAGTTTGCCAGTCGAGTTGAGATAGGCCGCTTGAGTGTTCGTCACAGGGGGGACGTATGCTTGCCGCCCTGTGAACAAGCTTGTGATCCGCTTGGAAGATGAGTCAACAGAATACACATTATGAAGACATAGACAAAAGGTTAACTGTTGTCCGCCGAGAGTGTAGAAATAAATATCCTTGTTCATCGACTAGTCTTGGATCGGGTGAGTAATGATAATAAAGAAGTGGTACCAATGTGTGCGGCCTTTCTGCGTTACACAGATAGCATTTCCAACAGGACTGATTATATTCTGTGAAAAGTGTTCTTCCATCACCCAAGATTGAGATCCCTTTAAGACTCGTAACCTATGATCTTGGTTTGCGTAAGGAAGGTAACTATCGTATTCCTTACAGTTGTGATATGTCACGCTATCTCGTTGCACTTGTGCACTTAAAATGACTATACAGCTGCCAAAATATCGGCGGTTGTCGAAGACGTCACTCGGCTGCATTCTCTTAGGTTATTTAAAATTTTTTTGCGTCTGGGTAAACTCAAGTTCCCCATGTTTTTTCATGGCCACTGTAACCGGGATAGGTGGGTCAAGTCATGGTATACAAAAAACTGCCGCAAAACGTTACAGGACCATCTTCAGCCTACACTACGCCTTCCACGAACTACGGGTTATACGACTCTTTTTGCTGTTGCTTCATTTGACGGCGTGTATCATTTGAAACGGGGACAAACCGCGTTTCGTCGGCTTCACGATATTTTTGATTTTTTTTTTTTTTTAAGAAGCGCATTGGCTAACGGAATAGTATGAGGGAAAGGCACGAGATCCTCATATTGTCCAGACCTAGTTGGAGGCTATGTTATTTCAGTTGAGGGCTCCTAAGTTCAATACAGATGCATTGTGCCTAAACGCTGCAGTCTGGAACCGCGAGACCGCTACGGTCGCAGGTTCGAATCCTGCTTTGGGCATGGATGTGTGTGATGTCCTTAGGTTAGTTAGGTTTAACTAGTTCTAAGTTCTAGGGGACTAATGACCTCAGAAGTTGAGTCCCATAGTGCTCAGAGCCATTTGAACCATTTGAACCATTGTGCCTAACGTAAGCCATGAATTGAACTGAACGGAATTTATATTTATTTCAAAGTTATTTAGTAAAATTTACACAAATATTTTTATTTTAAATACTTCCTTGGAGCGAAGTTATTGTTTATTGTTAAATGAAAAGAGAGTAGTTAACAGAATTTAAGTATTTGCTCTACCTAAGAAAGATTGTTATATGTTCTGCTGTTTTATCTGCTGTGGTTGAAAATCTAATGTTAAATAGATCGCTGGTTCAGGAACACAGCGTAAGCTAAATATTGAAAGAATTCCTCAGAGACGCTAAGCCTTGATGCATATCAAATCCTCGATTCATTTATTGGAGTTTGATGTTACATTAATATTACAAATGTCGACAGGTGTTTAGCGATGTGTAAGGTACTCTACGCTACGTAGGCTTATAGTATTGTTAGTGGTATAAATGGGTAAACATTTTAGTTTTGGCTAAGTAGTATTCGTCAAGGGTTGTGTACTGATGATGAATATATCTTATTACTTAGGTGCATTTGTCTTATCCACTCATTTATTTATTTATGGTTAAATGGAAGAAATGCTATTGAAATAATTTTTTACATAAAGTAAGAGATCTTGTTGATGTTCGATTGTTTTTGTCAGTTACACCTGAAATTTAATTGTGATATTCTAATCACTGGTCTGGAAAAGCCAAGCATAAGCATCAGAAGAAGTTCATTCTTACAGCAGCTTTGAGCTTAGGTCTGTGACCCATCTCCAGTGTAAATGGCATCTTTGCTTCCACTGCCACAGTATGAAGAAATCTGATTATGATATCAAAGAATAATATTATAGATTTATAAGGTAATATCTGTAGTGATGTCATAATAGGAACAGAAAGTTTATCCCAAGACTGAAGTATACTGCTATGATGTACGAGGAAGGTATTTGCTGAGTAGGTCACCATGGGAGCTGGATAATAAGTTATAAATGAATCAGTAAATATTGTAACATAAGAAATGCTATATATTTACATGAAGTCAATTGTATCATGTATGGAGATTCAAATGGGAGGTAATGTAACTACAGAAACCATCCAATGAAGTTAAAGCAAAGTGTTTATATTGATTATGTTTGAGGTGAAGAATAATTAACACTCTTATATATTAGGTATCTGCATGTAAGACGTGTTTTAACTAATGGTGAGTACAATCGTGTAGGTTAATATAAAACCTCATCATACGAACATAAAGGAGCAGTCAGCCAAATGTCTCAATTACTAGTTGATCACACTTAAATTTCATATTCCAGTCACACTGGTAGAACTGACCAAGGGTGATACTCTTAAACGATGGCATACACTTAAGTAGAGCTATTACTAAAAATTTCAATCACTTTTTTGGAAGAGAATAAGTAGTTATGTATTTGTTTATTACATTGAACAAAGGATGTGAAAAGGGTGTTTATATTTTGTTATTACGGTACTATATAAAGTAAGATAGCAAAAGCAATTCAAAACGAACAGGAATTCACTGATTAAACTTTTCCCACCAATAGGTTTGATAATTTACTGTAATGTGTACAATAAAGAACAGTGTAAATGTATAATATCTAATTACCATCTGCAGTAACCCCCAGGGCTATGATGCCGCCAGAATAACGCTGAAAGAGAAAGGAATATTTTATTATTGTCAACTTGCAATGGACCCAGTTTGTGATTTATTTTGATGGACTCAGTGATTTAGATAGTATTACTTCATTTTAGTGAGGGTGTATGTGACGTTCGCCTATGATGACCATCAGTACATAGGTTTAATCCTCTTATATGTCACAAAGATAGGAGAATTGACAAAAACATTTGTTGTGTGACCAGGGAAAACTATTTAATTTATCTGAACTAGTGTGTGTAAAAATACGTTGTAGAAGCTATTTATTGTGACAATCCATGCAGTATTTGGACTGGGCTGGGAAATATCAAATTACCTGGCGATTTGCTGCGTGAACAACGACAGGGGTGCCATAATACACCAGCAGCCAATGAACGTTGGATACCGCTGGTGCAGAACATGAGAATGATATTAATATCGTTTTACACCAGTGTGGCTCATGTATTCGTAACTGACTGACGCGATTCTGTATTTTGTGCCAGGTCAGTCTTTTATTGGATTAAAACTGAATTTGAATTACTTGTTTTCCGATAGCCAGAGAATTAACAGCACATTAAGCGTAAAGTCAGTTTCCGAAATGCAGCCTACGTACCAACACATGACAGCAGGTATCTTCTAGTCTAATCTTATGTCTGAATTTTATTGAAGTGATAGTATATTTTAGTGTGACTGCTGATTTTGGAATTTGATAGGATGGACAGCTTTATTTCAACTAAAAATAATTTTGAAAAGCAGAAAATATTTACTCCCAGGATTTTATAAAGGCTCTTAAAGATCTACTTTTACATTACCGGGAACGAACTTTAATGTTGCTTAGTCAGATGCAGATTATTAGTGAGGGCCATAATTTTAATTAACCATTGTACATTTTCTGGGGATTTATTTTAGACTTTTACGGTCGGTGACCTCACCTGAACCTGACGTAGCATTCTTTTTGCATCCAAGGCCTGGAGAGTCTGAAAATAGACGACAGTGTAGAAACATTCAATAAATAAGTTCCCGACGCACAGACTGCCACAATATCGTATTGCACTGGTTTCATACAGCCTTCCAGCATACAAACACCACTTCTTTGGTGTAATACGATAGTGGTCGAAAATAAGTTTGCCGCTTGGTACAAGTTCTACACTATCTGTGTCTCTCGAAATCTAACAGGGTGCTCATTTAGGAGGAGGGGGGGGGGGGGGCGAGCAGTTTTTGTTCGATGAGCTTAGAATAGTTTTCAATAGAAGGAAAAGAAGCAATCCAGGAAATCGGCAAGAACAAGTTACCAGAAACAAAAAAAGTATATAAAAAAAGAATTGGAATTTTCCCTGGTCCAGTCTTCCGGATCTAATGTCATCAATTTGATATGGATTCATCGCTCAACGCATTATAGTTGCTAATGCAACATATTTTCTGGTGTTACTTTCTATCTTCCACTACGACATTGTCTCTCTCTTTCCTCACCTTCTCACCAATTCCTTGGTGCGTCTACCACCTATGTTCAGCCTATGTCAATTTCATTTTCATGATATTCGTAAATGTGTCTGCCATATCCGGCCATCTGGCCATTTACTTAACAGATTTACTGTTTTTCCTGGTTCTTCTCTCAATACCCAACATGCAGCTCTCAATTGTTGAACGAGTAATTATCGCTTTCTGCCTGTGCTGGATTTCGACTACAACTTGGGTTTTCTACAGTACGTCTCTTGCTAATTTCTGGAACATTCGATGCTTCTGATCGCTCTCGTGTTTCTATATTAATATACGATGACCATGCTTTGGATGCGGACTTGTCTACCAGCTAGGTTGGACTTTTATTATAAGTGTGATGTTTTACTTCACGACAACTATTATTTTTACACAGTTATAGTTCCAAGTATAGTGCCAAAGTTATCATTCTGTGCTTGCATTAAGTCTTGCCATTACACTCTGCGTTTCACCTCTACAAAAACTGCCTATGAATAAATATAAATCTGCCACCGCAATTCTTCGTATATGTTCCACACACGAGTACAATCAGTAACGCCCTCTAGAAGAAGATACTATCCGCTAAGGGGTATACAACGTGAGCTGGACTCTACAAATGCAGTTAATGCAGTTTTCAAAACTTACTAAAAAGAGTCTGCTTTCCTTTAGAATCACATTCGTGAAAATATCAATATAAAATCTTTATTGATAGCAGGAGGAACAGAGGAACATATATGTTAATACATATATGATATTTGAACATTTCACGTCTACGTCACCCATTAGTTCCAGCTGTTAGTCTTCTGGCTCTCAATTTTAGTTTTAAATGTACTTTTCACACGTGTGTGACATGAAACACATTGAAAATTTATCATAATTGTCCACTACAGAACTCTTTGTAGTTTCTATTATTGACTGTGCAGACCACTTTCTGAAGATATTTTAGTGAGATTTCTGAGGTGATGCTTTATAATTTAGAAATAGAAAAAATTTTTGAATCATGTAAAATTAAAAAGGCATGCTTTCATTGAAACAAACATAGTAATTTGCAGGGGATGGCTAGAGGACAAATGTAAGGATGTAGAGGCTTATCTCACTAGGGGTAAGATAGATACAGCCTACAGGAAAATTAAAGAGACCTTTGGAGAAAAGAGAACCACTTGTATGAATATCAAGAGCTCAGATGGAAACCCAGTTCTAAGCAAAGAAGGGAAAGCAGAAAGGTGGAAAGAGTATATAGAGGTTCTATACAAGGGCAGTGTTCTTGAGGACAATATTATGGAAATGGTAGAGGATGTAGATGAAGATGAAATGGGAGATACAATACTGCGTGAAGAGTTTGACAGAGCACTGAAAGACCTGAGTTGAAACAAGGCCCCGGGAGTAGCAACATTCCATTAGAACTACTGACGGTCTTGGGAGAGCCAGTCATGACAAAACTCTACCATCTTGTGAGCAAGATGCATGAGACATGCGAAATACCCGCAGACTTCAAGAAGAATATAATAATTCCAATCCCAAAGAAGGCAGGTGTTGACAGATGTGAAAATTACCGAACTATCAGTTTAATAAGTCACAGCTGCAAAATACTAACGCGAATTCTTTACAGACGCATGGAAAAATGGGTAGAAGCCTACCTCGGGGAAGATCAGTTTGGATTCCATAAAAATGTTGGAACACGTGAGGCAATACTGACCTTACGCTTTATCTTAGAAGACAGCACTATGGGACTTAACATCTCAGGTAATCAGTCCCCTAGAACTTAGAACTACTTAAACCTAACTAACCTAATGACATCACATACATCCAGGCCGGATTCGAACCTGCGACCGTAGCGGTCACGCTGTTCTAGACTGAAGCGCCTAGAACCGTTCGGCCAACAACGGCCGGCAAAGATTAAGGAAAGGCAAACCTATGTTTCTAGCATTTGTGGACTTAGAGAAAGCTTTTGACAATGTTGTCTGGAATACCCTCTTTCAAATTCTAAAGGTGGCAGGGATAAAATACTGTGAGCGAAAGGCTATTTACAATTTGTACAGAAACCAGATGGCAGTTTTAAGAGTTGAGGGGCATGAAAGGGAAGCAGTGGTGGGGAAGGGAGTGAGACAGGTTTGTAGCCTCTCCCTGATGTTATTCAATCTGTATACTGAGCAAGCAGTAAGGGAAATAAAAACTTTGAGGTTCGCCGACGACATTGTAATTCTCTCACAGACAGCAAAGGACTTGGAAGAGCAGTTGAACGGAATGGACAGTGTCTTGACAAGAGGGTATAAGATGAACATCAACAAAAGCAAAACAAGGATAATGGAATGTAGTCGAATTAAGTCAGGTGATGCTGAGGGAATTAGATTAGGAAATGAGACACTTAAAGTAGTGAAGGAGTTTTGCTATTTGGGGAGCAAAATAACTGATGATGGTCGAAGTAGAGAGGATGTAAAATGGAGACTGGCAATGGCAAGGAAAGCGTTTCTGAAGAAGAGAAATTTGTTAACATCGAGTATAGATTTAAGTGTCAGGAAGTCGTTTCTGAAAGTATTTGTTTGGAATGTAGCCATGTATGGAAGTGAAACATGGACGATACATAGTTTGGACAAGAAGAGAATAGAAGCTTTCGGAATGTGGTGCTACTGTAAGTAAACTGTTTAGGTTTATAAATTGGTAAAGCCACGTAGCGCTCTGTATGAAAATCCCTGGTTGTGCTGTGTGCAGTCTGTGGCTAGTTTGCATTGTTGTCTGCCATTGTAGTGTTGGGCTGTTGGCTGTTAACAGCGCGTAGCGTTGCGCAACCGCACAGAAAGAAATCGCATGGGGTTAAGTCGGGAGAGCGTGGAGGCCATGACATGAATTGCTGATCATGATCTCCACCACGACCGATCCATCGGTTTTCCAATCTCCTGTTTAAGAAATGCCGAACATCATGATGGAAGTGCGGTGGAGCACCATCCTGTTGAAAGATGAAGTCGGCGCTGTCGGTCTCCAGTTTTGGCATGAGCCAATTTTCCGCGGGCTACGCGTGAAACTTGCCCGCACGCGTTTAACTGTTTCTTCGCTCACTGCTGGCCGACCCGTTGATTTTCCCTTACAGAGGCATCCAGAAGCTTTACACTGCGCATACCATCGCCGAATGGAGTTAGCAGTTGGTGGATCTTTGTTGAACTTCGTCCTGAAGTGTCGTTGCACTGTTATGACTGACTGATGTGAGTGCATTTCAAGCACGACATACGCTTTCTCGCCTCCTGTCGCCATTTTGTCTCACTGCGCTCTCGAGCGCTTTGACGGCAGAAACCTGAAGTGCGGCTTCAGCCGAGCAAAACTTTATGAGTTTTTCTACGTATCTGTAGTGTGTCGTGACCATATGTCAATGAATGGAGCCACGGTGAATTTATGAAATCGTTTCAATCATTTGTAATAGCCCTATATATATATATATATATATATATATATATATATATATATATATATATATGTATATATGATGTCTTTTGAACATTATTAAGGTAAATACATTGTGTGTTCTTTGTCAAAATCTTTCATTTGCTGACTATGCCTATCAGTAGTTAGTGCCTTCAGTAGTTAGAATCTCTTATTTAGCTGGCAGTATTGGCGCTCGCTGTATTGCAGTAATTCGAGTAACGAAGATTTTTGTGAGGTAAGTGATTCATGAAAGGTATAGGTTATTGTTAGTCAGGGCCATTCTTTTGTAGGGATTTTTCAAAGTCGGATTGCGTTGCGCTTAAAAATATTGTGTATCAGTTTAGTGTTGATCAGAATAGGTAAAGAGCGAAATGTCTGAGTACGTTCAGTTCTGCTCAGCTGTTTGAAAATCAAATAATGTAAGAGGTTTATCAGCACAGTAATTAATTGATTTTTCTAAGGGGACGTTACACTACAAAAGAATGCAGAAGATTAAATGAGTAGATCACGTAACTAAAGAGGAGGTATTGAATAGAATAAGGGAGAAGAGGAGTTTGTGGCACAACTTGACAAGAAGAAGGGACCGGTTGATAGGTCATGTTCTGAGGCACCAAGGGATACCCAATTTGGTACTGGAGGGCAGCGTGGAGGGTAAAAATCGTAGAGGGAGACCAAGAGGTGAATACACTAAGCAGATTCAGAAGGTTGTAGGCTGCAGTAGGTACTGGGAGATGAAGAAGCTTGCACGGGATAGAGTAGCATGGAGAGCTGCATCAAACCAGTCTCAGGACTGAAGACCACAACAACAACAACTAATAACTGCCACCATGTGTAAAGTTCTTCGATATAAAATGTCAGAAGCTACTTCATCCCTATGGAATCTGCAGCAAATAATGGGAATGTGATTTATAATATTTATCTAATATTTAGGAAAATAAAAATGTATGTTCCTGGATTCAGTCAATACGATAATGGGATACTCCATTACAAAATTGAGAAAATATATGAAAAGGCTACTTTTTTGGAAGACGAACTGTGCAAGTAAGGGCATTTGGAGCTGTTATTACTATTAATGACGGAACGGGTGACAGATCAGAAGTTACCAGGGGACTCAAAACATCTGTGGTGTAAAATATGATGAAAATTTTGAAGAATGAAGACATGGAGAGTATAAACTATTCCGAGTAAAGTGCAGATGGATGTAACCAGGAAAAGGAATAGCACTATAGAGGCTTAAACTACAGTATGAAGCAAGGAAGGAAGAAGAGTAAGGAGCTTGGGCAGTTTTAGTCCACAGAAATCATCCTGAGACAGAGTAAAGCATTTTTCACACTTGGAAATTGATTTTCTCACTGTGCATATTTACAACATGGTTACCCTGGTAACTTTTTGTCTAATGCATGAATCACCTTTCGATTTTCGGATGATATTCTATGTATGATGACCTGCTCCATCCACTAGAATAGCGTCCGTCTATACACCTTCAGCCCATCCGGCCTACGCGAGAATTTAATTCACTAAAACTTAGAATTAACACGTATCCCTGGGAAGTGAATAATAATCATGGGCAGATGGCACATTCAACTAGATAATGATTTTCTTAGAAGGGCTTGCCTATTACAGGACTCCCTCTCCAGCACTGCCTCCTTTTGCTGTTACTTTCCTTGCCATACACCCCAGAGAGAACTGCAGGATATCCTTGCTGCAGGCAGAAACCCACCTGCACCAATGTTCTGGCTTTCACGGTGGGCACATCCGAGAATCTGCGCTATATTTGATCTGTATAGCTGTGACGTTCACTTGTGACAGTCACCCTGCCTGGCACAAAGAGAATTCAACGCACATAATCCAAGAGCGTAGCAAATTTAATTGATCTTAAAAGCAACTCGGGATGACTGTATAGTCACAAGCAGGAATGATACAATGGGAAGCAAACATACAGATAAAACTCAGTTGTGAAGTCTGTAACACAGAAAGGTGCGTCGAAGGAAAAATAACGAAAGAAACGTGTTGTGCGTGTGTCGGAGACCAAGATTGCAAAACAAGCCTTCCATCAGTAACGTCAGAGGTGGAGATCAGCGGTTACAGTTCGGACGATATGGCGTAACCAGAATATGACAATTATCTAGATAATTTTCATTTATTGTTCCGCCTCAGCTCCACATTTTTAATTAGATTACGTGTTTCGACCACTCAGGATCATCTTCAGATCTCAGTAGTTGTGTCAGCAACCTATCTTGTCCGCTCAGCAGCACATATTACTAATATATAACTCTGAGTAGACAAGAGGGGTTGCTGTCGCAACTATATAGCACTGAAGATGATCCTGAGGGATAGAAACATGTAATGTAATTAAAGATGTGCAACTGAGACAGAACAATAAATGAGAGTTATCTTAAATTTCAATACAGTTGCGGTTTCTCACAAGACCAATATGTCGGCTACAGTGTTTATTTTCTCCTAAACCTAGCCAGACAGAGAAGATATACGAATGAAAAAAAAAATTCTTGCGCTTGTTCTTCAGGTATCATACGAGAGCCGAATAGTCCCTACCCGATACTGTATATGGCATTACTTACGGACTACCATCTGAGAGGAGCCGAAAGACGAAAGAGAGAGCGCAATTTTCTGGTAGACTGGGCGCACCGATTCCTTTGGCGGGCGCAGCGGCAGCAGCAGCGGCGGGCTACGCAATTAGCCAGTGGTAGCGTTCGCTACCAGCTTACGTGGTCCAGATAAATTTCTTGCCGCACGGAGTTGCGCTGCCCGGCTGGTCATTCTTACGGCGGCGGTCGCGCTTTCACGAACCGCCTCCTGCGCCGGCGAGCGTTGCGTGGTCAGGTCTAGCCGGCCGCTGCCAACCGCTTCCGCGTAGCCGCGGCTGCTGCAAGCTGCAGACCAGCTAGGTGACTGTGCAGCGCGCTCCACGCTTTAAACTCTATGTGGCAAGGGAATTTTGTAATTCCTTGCAAAGATGAAAAGACAAAAAAAGAGAGAAAACAAAAAAATGTATTTGTAATGAATGTACACTGCTGGCCATTAAAATTGCTACGCCAAGAAGAACTGCAGATGATAAACGGGTATTCATTGGACCAATATATTATACAAGAACTGGCATGTGATTACATTTTCACGCAATTTGGGTGCATAGATCCTGAGAAATCAGTACCCAGAACAACCACCTCTCGCGTTAATAACGGCCTTGATATGCCAGGGCATTGAGTCGAATAGAGCTTGGATGGGGTGTACAGGTACAACTGCCCATGCAGCTTCAACACGATACCACAGTTCATCAAGAGTAGTGATTGGCGTATTGTGACGAGCCAGTTGCTCGGCACCATTGACCAGACGTTTCCAGTTGGTGAGAGATCTGGAGATTGTGCTGGCCAGGGCAGCAGTCGAACATTTTCTGTATCCAGAAAGGCCAACACAGGACCTGCAACATGCAGTCGTGCATTATCCTGCTGGAACGTAGGGTTTCGCAGGGATCGAATGAAGGGTAGAGCCACGGGTCGTAACACATCTCAAATGTAACGTCCACTGTTCAAAGTGCCGTCAATGCGAACACGAGGTGACCGAGACGCGTAATCAATGGCACACCATACCATCACGCCGGGTGATACGCCACTATGGCGATGACGAATACGCGCTTCCAATGTGCTTTCAAAGCGATGTCACCAAACACTGATGCGATAATCATGGTGCTGTAAACAGAACCTGGATTCATCCGAAAAAATGACGTTTTGCCATTCGTGCACCCAGGTTCGTCGTTGAGTACACCATCGCAGCGCTCCTGTCTGTGATGCAGCGTCAAGGGTAACCGCAGCCATATCTCCGTGGATGCTCGATCCGTTACAGCCATGCGGATAAGATGCTTGTCATCTCGACTGCTACTGATACGAAGCCGTTGGGATCCAGCACGGCGTTCCGTATTACCGTCCCAATCCCACCGATTCCATATTCTGCTAACAATCATTGGATCTCGACCAACGCGAGCAGCAATGTCGCGATACGATAAACAGCAATCGTGATAGGCTACAATCCGACCTTTGTCAAAATCGTAAACGTGATGGTACGCATTTCTGCTCCTTACAAGAGGCATCACTACAACGTTTCACCAGGCAACGCTGGTCAACTACTGTTCGTGTATGAGAAATCGGTTGGAAACTTTCCTCATGTCAGCACGTTGTAGGTGTCGCCACCGTCGCCAACCTTGCGTGAATGCTCTGGAAAGCTAATCATTTGCTATCACAGCATTTTCTTCCTGTCGGTTAAATTTCGCGTCTGTAGCACGTCATCTTCGTGGAGTAGCAATTTTAATGGCGAGTAGTGTAGTTGTTATTGTAGTCTTAATCCGATGACTGATTTGATGTAGCATCCCAAACCAGTCTATCTAGAGCAAGCTTCTTCATCTCTACATACAATGACGCAAAAAAGTCGCAGCACCATGAATGATACGTGCGACATTAACGAAACTTGGTAGGTTTGTTTCTAAATGTGGAGAATGAAGTCTGTTCAGATTTCACGCCAGTCGCATAAGAGTGGCGCCGGTAGTGCCGCTATGAGGATGCTTTAAATAGACGTTGTAACGGTTGTGAACGTTAGGTACATTTGAGATTTGGTGTGGTAAACTGATGTTAGTTAACAATGCCTTTAAGGAGACATGGCTCTAATTGATAACACGTCACTAAGGCGGAACGAGGTCGTGTAATATGGCTACGAGAACGTATATGTTCATTCCGCAATGCTGCAGAAAGTCTTGGCAGGAGTGTGGGCACTGTACATGCTGGCAACGTTAGCTACGAGATTGTACTGCTGCAAGATGACCGGGCTCCGGACGGCCACGTTGAACTATCGGCGTGTGGTTCTGCAGCATCACACTGCACCTCCAGCAGCAAATCGAGCAGCAGTTGGCACCACATTGACACAACGAGCTGTTACAAATTGGTAACTTCAAAGCCAGCTGTAAACCAGGCTCCCTGTAGCGTGCACTCGACTGGATATAAATCACTGCCATTTGCGACTATAGAGGTGTCAAGTGAGACATCGCTGGAGGGCAGAGAGGGTGTCTATTGTGTTTTCTGATGAAAGCTGGTTCTCCCTTGGTGCCATTGATGATCGTGAGTCGGTTATAAAGAGGACAACTGAGGACCCTCAACCAAAACGTCTACGTGCTAGACATGGACGTGCAACTAGAACTAGAGTGAGATTTCGTATGATAGCAGGAACACTCTGGTGGTTACCTCACGCATCCTGACTGAAAAGTTGTACGTCAGTCTGGTGGCTCGACCTGTTGAACTGTCATGCATGAACAGAATTCTATGTGGGTTTTCTCCAACAGGATAACGCTTGCTCACATACCACTGTTGCAAGCCAACATACTCTACAGAGTGTCGACATGTTCCCTTGGCTTGCTCGATCACCATATTTGTCTCAATCGAGCACCTACGGGACATCATCGGACCACAAGTCCAGCGTCATCCACAAACGGCATCAACCGTCCCTGTATTGAGCGATCAAGTACAACAGACATTGAACTCTCCCACAAACTCATAACAGGCATCGTGCAACACAATGCATGCATATTTGTATGCTTGCATTCAACATTGTTGCGGCTACGCCGGTTATTAATGTAACCGAATTTCACATTTTCAGTGGCTTATATCGTGCTTATATTTACGCATGATCTTGCAAATCTTAATTACTCAAGTAAGTTACCTGCACAAATGCATTCCCGAAATTTCATTACACTACGTTAATTATTTTTTTTGCTGCTGCAAGTTCTTCCCGTCAGTGCAACTACTGCTTCCTGAGTCCATTTCAACGTGCTTGCTGTAGCCAAGTCCCTCTACACATTCTATGACCCACACTTCCCTCGACTGCGAAACTAAGAATTCCTTGAAATGTCCTATGAACCCATCACTTCTTTTACTGACTTTATGGGATCAATTTCTTTTCTCCCCTTTTTGATTCGGCTCGCTTCATTACACGATCTACCCCTCTAACATTCCGCAGTCTTTTGTAGCAGCACTGATGAATTCTTCTCGGGTTATCAGCCGAGTGGTGTCGTCGTCTTGCCGCAACGTTTCTGTAGCTTCTGTAGCTGCACATTTAAAAATCTGATATTACCTTCTTATTTGAGCCGTTTCTCGTCCTCGTTTCCCTCCCATGTACTCCACATCCGTGAACTAGGGATAGCGTCTTTGATTAATAATCAAAAAACGCCATCGGTGATGGTTTCGAAACCCACCACTGCTCAAATATTGATTCATAATCAGCACTGGCGGCCGGAGACTTCCTGCATTAGAAATCACCCTCATTCTGCAAATGATCTTGTCAAAGAGGACGGAGAAGCGGACAGAGGTTCAGGTCACTCTCTTGTCCTAAGGGTGGGAAACTGCCTCTATATGCGGAAGAATCAGCAATGATCAACGGCATGAGGATGCAGAAGGCAGCGGAAATCACTGTATTAAAGACACGAGACGTGTAACCACAAGACATGTGGCATGTAAATGAAAAAGTGTCATGATGATCTCTCCACTGGCAAGAGATTCCGGAATAGTCCCCCATTCAGATCTCCGGGAGGGGACTGCCTGCGGGAAGTGAGCATGAGAAAAAGCTGTATAATCAACGAAAGGATAACTTCTAGGGATCGGGGAGTGGAATGTCAGAAGCTTGAACGTGGTAGGGAAATTAGTAAATCTGAAAAGGGAAATGCAAAGGCTCACTCTAGATATAGTAGGGGTCATTGAATTGAAATGGAAAGAAGACAAGGATTTCTGGCCAGATGTGAATAGGGTAATATCAACAGCAGCAGAAAATAGTGTAACGGGAGGAGGATTCCTTATAAATAGGAAGGTAGGGCAGAGAGTGTGTAGCTGTGAACAGTTCAGTGATAGACTTGTTCTTATCAGGAACGACAGAAAACCAACAGCAACCGAGAGCCGGCCGAGGTGGCCGACCGGTTCTAGGCGCTACAGTCTGGAACCGCGCGACCGATGCGGTCGCATGTTCGAATCATGCCTCGGTCATGGATGTGTATGATGTCCTTAGGTTACTTAGGTTTAAGTAGTTCTAAGTTCTAGGGAACTGATGACCTCAGAAGTTAAGTCCCATAGTGCTCAGAGCCATTTTGCAACCGCGATAGTTCAGATATATACATACCGACGTCACAAGCAGAAGATGAAGAGAGAGACATAGCATATGAGGATACTGAACGGGTAATTCAGTACGTAGAGGGAGCTGAAACCTGTTAGTCATGGGGGACTGGTAGGCTGTTGTACGGGGAGGAGTGGAAGGCAGCGTTACTGTAGAATGTGGGATTGGTGGTAGGAATGAGACAGGAGAAATACTAATTGAGCTCTGCAGTAAATTTTAGCTAGGAATGGTGAATACTGTGTTCAAGAATCACCAGCCGGAGAGGTATACTTGGCCGGGTGATACGGGAAGATTTCAGTCAGACAGAGATTCCGAAATCAGTTATTCCATTGTAATGTGTACCCAGGAGCAGATATAGACTCATATCACGAAATATTAGTGATGAAGAGTAGGCTGAAGTTTAAGACATTAGTCAGGAAGAATCAATACTCAAAGAAATGGGATCGGAAGTACTAAGGAATATCCAGACACGCTTGAAATTCCTAAGACCATAGATGTAGCGATGAGGAATAGCTCAGTAGGCAGTACAGTTGAAGAGAAATGGCCACCTGTAAAAAGTGCCATTACAGAATTTGGAAAGAAAAACGTAGGTACAATTAAGGTAATAGCGAAGAAAGAATGGGTAAAGAAGAAATACTTCAGGTGATCGGTGAAAGGAGGGTGTACAAAAATGTTCCGGGAAACTCAAGAATACAGAAGTACAAGCAGCTGCGAAATGAAATAAATAGGAAGTGCAGGGAAGCTAAGACAAAATGGCTGCATGAAAAATGTGAAGAAATCGAAAAAGAAATGACTGTCGGAAGGACAGATGCAGCAGACAGGAAAGTCAAAACAACCTTCCCGGACATTAAAAGCAAGGGTGGTAACATTAAGAGTCCAACGGGAATTCCACTGTTAAATCCAGAGAAAAGAGTGGATAGGTGGAAAGAATACATTGAAAGCCTCTTTGAGAGGGAAGATTTGTCTGATGTGATTGAAGAGGAAACAGGAGTCGATTTAGAAGAAGTAGGGGACCCGGTATTAGAACCAGAATTTAAAAGTGATTTGGACGACTTAAGATCAAATAAGGCAGAAGGGATAGATAACATTCCGTCAGAATTCTAAAATCATTGGCGGAAGTGGCAACAAAACTATTCACGTTGGTGTGTAGAGTGGATGTGTCTGGCAACATATCTGACTTTCGGAAAAATATCATCGACAAAATTCCGAAGACTGTGAGAGCTATCACACAATAAGATTAACAGCTCATGCATTCAAATTGCTGACAAGAATAATATACAGAAGAATGGAAAATAAAATTGAGGATGTGCTAGATCACGATCAGTTTTGCTTTATAAAAGATAAAGGCTCGAGAGAAGCAATTCTGACGTTACGGTTGATAATGGAGACAAGACTAAAGAAAAATCAAGACACGTTCATAGGATTTGTCGACCTGTAAAAAGCATTCGACAATGTAAAGTGGTACAAGATGTTCGAAATTCTGAGAAAAATTGGTGTACGCTACAGGTATAGACGGGTAATATACAATATGTACAAGAGCCAAGAGGGAATAATAAGAGCGGACGAGCAAGAACGAAGAGATCGGATTAAAAAGGGTGTAAAATAGGGATGTAGTCTTTCGCCCCTACTATTCAGCCCGTACATCGAGGAAGCAATGATGGAAATAAAAGAAAGGTTTGGAAGTGGAAGCAAAATTCAAGGTTAAAGAATATACACTCCTGGAAATAGAAAAAAGAACACATTGACACCGGTGTGTCAGACCCACCATACTTGCTCCGGACACTGCGAGAGGGCTGTACAAGCAATGATCACACGCACGGCACAGCGGACACACCAGGAACCGCGGTGTTGGCCGTCGAATGGCGCTAGCTGCGCAGCATTTGTGCACCGCCGCCGTCAGTGTCAGCCAGTTTGCCGTGGCATACGGAGCTCCATCGCAGTCTTTAACACTGGTAGCATGCCGCGACAGCGTGGACGTGAACCGTATGTGCAGTTGACGGACTTTGAGCGAGGGCGTATAGTGGGCATGCGGGAGGCCGGGTGGACGCACCGCCGAATTGCTCAACACGTGGGGCGTGAGGTCTCCACAGTACATCGATGTTGTCGCCAGCGGTCGGCGGAAGGTGCACGTGCCCGTCGACCTGGGACCGGACCGCAGCGACGCACGGATGCACGCCAAGACCGTAGGATCCTACACAGTGCCGTAGGGGACCGCACCGCCACTTCCCAGCAAATTAGGGACACTGTTGCTCCTGGGGTATCGGCGAGGACCATTCGCAACCGTCTCCATGAAGCTGGGCTACGGTCCCGCACACCGTTAGGCCGTCTTCCGCTCACGCCCCAACATCGTGCAGCCCGCCTCCAGTGGTGTCACGACAGGCGTGAATGGAGGGACGAATGGAGACGTGTCGTCTTCAGCGATGAGAGTCGCTTCTGCCTTGGTGCCAATGATGGTCGTATGCGTGTTTGGCGCCGTGCAGGTGAGCGCCACAATCAGGACTGCATACGACCGAGGCACACAGGGCCAACACCCGGCATCATGGTGTGGGGAGCGATCTCCTACACTGGCCGTACACCACTGGTGATCGTCGAGGGGACACTGAATAGTGCACGGTACATCCAAACCGTCATCGAACCCATCGTTCTACCATTCCTAGACCGGCAAGGGAACTTGCTGTTCCAACAGGACAATGCACGTCCGCATGTATCCTGTGCCACCCAACGTGCTCTAGAAGGTGTAAGTCAACTACCCTGGCCAGCAAGATCTCCGGATCTGTCCCCCATTGAGCATGTTTGGGACTGAATGAAGCGTCGTCTCACGCGGTCTGCACGTCCAGCACGAACGCTGGTCCAACTGAGGCGCCAGGTGGAAATGGCATGGCAAGCCGTTCCACAGGACTACATCCAGCATCTCTGCGAACGTCTCCATGGGAGAATAGCAGCCTGCATTGCTGCGAAAGGTGGATATACACTGTACTAGTGCCGACATTGTGCATGCTCTGTTGCCTGTGTGTATGTGCCTGTGGTTCTGTCAGTGTGATCATGTGAGGTATCTGACCCCAGGAATGTGTCAATAAAGTTTCCCCTTCCTGGGAAATGAATTCACGGTGTTCTTATTTCAATTTCTGATGGCCTAAAAAAAAAAAAAAGTAAAGTTAGGTTTGCTTTCGTTCAATGTATCTTATGAGCTACGTCGTTGAGAATGAAAACATTTTGAAAGCGGGCTGTAATCTGTTTAGTATCCGTTGAATTGGCCAATTTCAACTTTACAGAAGTTTCGTGCATATATGTTAAGCTTCACGTTTCATTTCGCGTTCTAATTCATCTCTCGTACAAGTGAGTGGTACAAAAACAATACAATAACAAACCTGTTACAGCCTACTTGGACCATATTTTCGTTCTCAAATCACACTGAGACTGTGGACCCCTCTAAAAAAATTAAATCGTCGAGTCAGTATTGCCCAGGTGGTCTTACATTTCTCTAGAACCCCAACTAATATTTCCCAAATTTGGTTGCCAAAAGTTTAGCATTTTTCTGTTAATAATTTGCGTCAGTGTTTTTTCAGCCATTGCTGACCTAATGGCTCAGAGTTACTCAAGCCTATGAGGGTAATGAATATATAGCTGCAGTTGAAAACTTTTGCCAGTTCGGGACCGGAAACAGGATTTTCTGCTTATTGTAAGCAGACGTTTTTCATGTTAGGCTTTGTGACCTTCACTTCGACACTTGACGCAAATTTCATTTTCATTAATTTTTCCACCAATAATTTCCAAAAAACCAATACCTTCGTACGCGGAGTAGTTAACGGCAATCCCTTGATACGAGGGTTGTCCAGAAAGTAAGTTCCGATCACTCGCGAAATGGAAACCACTGGTAAAATCCTATAAATCTTTGCACAGATGTGTTGGGCAGTGTCTCTAGTATGCCCGTCGGTCGTTTCGCGTCGCTCTTTTCAGTTTTGAGTGAACAGTGAGCACGTAAAGATGCGTAGGGAATAGGGTATCCCAACAAGTATGAGGGCCTGGTTAGAGATTTCGCCTGTGTCATGCAGCCCACATAACACAACTGTCGAGCAGTTCCTTCTTCATGCCAATTCTCGGCCGCACACTGCAGGGGCAATGAAGAGGCTCCTGCAGCGTTTCTGATGAGAATTGTTTGACCACCCACAATATAGTCCGTAATTGGCTCAGCTCTGCTCACAAGAACCGTTACATATGATAACAAAATTTTTCCACAGACAATGAGCTGCGGATAACTGGCTGAAAGCAGAGGCGGCTGCTTTCTATGACGAGGATATTGGAAAGTTGATACAACACTACGACAAAACTCGAAGTTGGAGCGGTGACTATGTAGAGAAGTAGGTGGAAGGCGTACTTAACTGTTGCAAATAAAACGTTTCTGGTTTTCGCTGTGGTTTCCATTTCGCGACTAATCGGAACTTACTTTCTGGACAACCCTCGTACTTAATTGATCGACAATTTATAAAAGCTGGGTGACATCAGTCAATTAAAATACTTATACAAAAGAAGAAGACTTCTAAAATTTTCGTCTCTCGTATAACAGAAATTCATTGGAATTGTCTTAGTTTCCGAGTGGAGGCCTTCACACTTTTTATTGCTCGGAGTCAATTGCATTCCTATGTCATTATCATATCCTGTCTAAATCATTTTTTAATCTTTACTTTACAGGTCTGTACACAGGAGAAAACCTAAAGGGACTGTTTAAATTGTCTGCTAAATCATACGTGAACGGAGAAGAGCAATGGTGCTGACCCACATCTCTGAAGAACTCATTGTTTTCCTAATTGAAAGCCTGTCAATTTCTGTGTAAGACCTTTGAAAGGAAACCAGATATCTTGTCACGTATCTGACGCGATATTCCTTAAGTGTGATTGTAAAATTGCTGGAAACCGTCAACGATGGCTCATTGTTGAATCGATAATTTCCCGAAACAGGTTCAGGCAAGAGCTGCGATTTTTCCTTAAAGGACATAGAGAATTTCGTGCTTTATCCTTTCTCAGTATGAGAATCTATTCCGCCTCCGGTAACCTCCTCATTTTGAAATCGAACGAAACGTGAGTGGCCCACGTTCATCTGCGTGTGAGTGCAATTACGACGCCAATAGCGATGCATGGACGCGATGAGGGTTGCCTACAGTACTACAGCTCGAAGTGGTAGTGCGATTCTCAAAAAAAAAAAAAAAAAAGGTTGAAATGTGTGTGAAATATTATGGGACTTAACGGCTAAGGTCATCAGTCCCTAAGCTTACACACTACTTAACCTAAATTATCCTAAGGACAAACACACACACCCATGCCCGAGGGAGAACTCGAAACTCCGCCGCGACCAGCCACACAGTATATGAATGCAGCGCCTGAGACCGCTCGGCCAATATCACGCGGTGACGCTTTGCAGAAAATACGGAATTCTGTCGCACGTGGTTATGAGATCTCCATGTGTTCCCACAAATGTTTCCTCATTCCCATCAGGTTTTATGCACATCACGAACAGGTAACAGATTTTCTACTACCACAGTAGTGTTCCTGAATTGTGGCGTATACATCATCTTTGCTAATCTCTAATTCTACGGATATATATGTCAGATCTTAATAACGACTGTTATTGTTTTGGTTGACAATCTACCTGAATCTGTTTGTTCACCAGAAATTCCCACCCACTCGAAAACACATTTCCTGTTCACAATATTTGTTGCTACGCTGGTAGCGACACCTCCGACTTCACAGTATTTAACAAACCGAGTTCCTTGGCACTACAAGATGACCTTACATCTTTACTATGATTGATCACAGCAGCTAAATATGTGTCTTGTTAGAGCCTGACATCATGAGGCACTTCGTAAAACATAGCTCCATACGCACTGCATGTAAGCCGATTAATGTATGAGTAGATGCAGATATCCACTGATATATCTGTCGACATCTGCAGGAGAGTAGCCTGCACTGAGGTATCTGCAGAGATCTGCAGTAATGATTACCTTGTGGTTAAGTGTTATAGAACAGTCTCAGGTATTACAATTTTTAACTTTTTTTGCATTAAAAGCGATCGACAATAATGATTATTATTGTTTATGTCATTCACCTTAATCATTTGACACGGAATCTCAAGCACTGGCGACGTCCTTTGCTTAGGTCTGAATCTTTTGTGTTTCGTTTACAACAGCAAAGATCACGTATATAATTACTGAAAGCTGACATAAAGTGACAATGGGGGTGTTATAGGGTACACCGCCCATTTCAATCTTCATGTTATGATCTGACTGATATTTGTGTACCACATTAATAAAGCCCGATATAAACTCAGCTACTTTCAAAGCTTTCATCACAAAAAATCAAGATGTGAGGGTGATTTTTCTCGTCTGTTGCATGTGGTAAGCAATCCGACTTTACTTATGATATCACGAAAAGCATGGCAGACGAGCGGGTGAGGCACTCCTGATACATAAATTAAATAACTGATCATAACATCTGCGTATAAGCCGAATGATGAGAAGGTTTGTATTGCGACGGAACACCTTCACGAAGAGGCAAACAAATTAGAAATACAGGTAAACTGCCCATATTTATTTTTATATGGTTGTCTAACCAGGATTAATTGTAGGACAATAGTTTGATACTGGGATTAAAATCATGTCTGAATTTAGTAATATTGACTCTAAGATTTCGACACACATATTATTAACATATAAAGAATAAGTTTATAACGGAATTGATATAAAGTCTTATAAAATTGAATGAAAAATTTGTGCAAAACAGCGCGCACAAATACATCTAACATATTGAATCACAAAGCTCTCTCAAATCTCACGGTAATCAAGAATGTCTCTCTAAGACTGAGGGGACTGACCACATTTACGTGAAAGGCTGCTCGGGAAACGCAACAATTTTTTCGTAAATTGTGCAGCTCGCAGATTCAAAGTAATTGGTCCAACACTGACGAGACAACACAACTAATCAAACATCACAAGTTTATTAGTAAACAGTGAAATGCTTCTACAATGCTGGTCGAATTTAAGGGGAATACCAGGTGGGCTGAGACGTGAATGGAAATTTGAATTGAGGAGGCGGACGTGCTACGTTGGTCCGTGCAGTAGCTCAAAATTACCTTGTCAGTGTGGCATAGTGGTTAGTACATCTGCCTACTTACAAGGGCCGGCCGTTGTGGCCGAGCGGTTCTAGGCGCTTCAGTCTGCAACCGCGAGACCGCTACGGTCGCAGGTTCGAATCCTGCCTCGGGCATGGATGTTTGTGATGTCCTTAGGTTACTTAGGTTTAAGTAGTTCTAAGTTCTATGGGACTGATGACCTCCGATGTTAAGTCCCATTGTGCTCAGAGCCATTGGACCAAGCCTACTTACAAGGGAAACTCCCCGTCGCATCCCCTTAAGATTCAGTTTTAAGCTGGCCCATGCGATAGCCCGTCAGAAACTGAACACAGAACAGTCATGAAAACAGGAAGAAGGTGCGCTGAACTGTGGACAAAAGAAGAAAAATATAGCAGTGAACGGTCCAGTGTTAATATATGCAATATCGACCGACGCCAATCGCCAGTGTGTAGTCGTTGTGTATTCACGGTGTCGGGCTGCTACGATAGAGATCCGTATTCAAATCTCACCCGATTCCTCTTTTTTTCACAACTTTAAACAACTTTCCGTCCAGTCACTGACGTGTATGTTCGCTGCATGCAGGTCATATTTACTTGCGACGGTAATACTTTCTTACCACATGACACATATCCTGTGATGAGTAGTAAAAGCAGGAGAGATGCCTCATAAGCCTCTCACAGAAATGAAAACAACAAATAAATGGTTGTGAACTATGCTACAACGAAGGAACTCAAGAGTCAAAAATTTCAAAACGGAACGCAAGAGGAATAACGTGTGGTATCTGTGTAGAACGAGCAGGAGGTACGTACGTCTGGAGGTCCCTTCGTTATACATCGCCATTGCAAACTGATATTACGCCACGAGACATACGCAGATTTGAATACAGCGAACAGACACGTCAATGACCGGACGGAAAGTTCGTAATTTTGTGAAAAAAAGTGACCGCGTGAGATCTGAACCAGGATCTTCCCAGTCGCAGTCCAACACCGTGACCACACAACCACAACACGATGGGCGTTGACGTTGCTCGATAATGCACATATTAAAGGTGGACCGTTCA
The DNA here is from genome assembly GCF_023864275.1 of Schistocerca cancellata. NCBI lineage: Eukaryota > Metazoa > Arthropoda > Insecta > Orthoptera > Acrididae > Schistocerca > Schistocerca cancellata. The sequence goes on along the minus strand of NC_064631.1, from coordinate 465,325,894 downwards.
CTGTTTCTATTTTTCTTTGTTTTTCCACAGTTCAGTACACCATATTCCTGTTTTCATGCTTGATCCATGTTCAGTTTTTACCACTAAATCTGACGGGGATGCGATGGGGAGTTTCACTTGTTGGTACGAGACTTAGGTTCGAATCCCATCCCTGGTACAAAATTTCATTCGTCACTTCCGTCTGCATATGAACTTTACTCAAGTTCGCGGGGTGTAAAACGATTCTGAGCAGGGTCGGCCACATGAAAGACTCACCTCAAGTGTGAGCTCTTTATCTTGGATGGAATGTTGATAAGATGATCATTTGTTACAAGCAGGTGCTGGCTATGCGTTGCTGTTGTAGCCAGACCATGTGCTCTTTGGGCACGTATGCGCCGATCTCCAAGATAGGGACGCAATATTTGGCATGTGTAAAGCAACGAAATAACTGAAAAATAGCCTCCGTGGCCCAATGAATACACCATAGGGGTACAGATTTGACTAGAAGATAACGTCGTGAGCAGTGTAAAGCTGCTCCCAGTACCCGCACCTTGCACAGGTCAAAGCAGTCCTATCCCCGGCTCTTCCAAGTAGTTGAAAAGCTACGTTGACGTTACAGTCCAATTACACCAGGACGCTCTCTGACTGTAGAGTAGCGTTCTTCAGGACATTCGCTACTCCTCAGTTACACACACACACACACACACACACACACACACACCAAAAGGTGGAAAGGAGGGGCAAGCGAAATCCATCGAAGGTTATACACAAACGCAGTCTTCCTTAACACAGATTGGGCGAATAAATTTGTTGTAAAGAAGGAAATAGAGAGAAAAATGTGAGAGACAAGTTGCTGACGTTGTGTTCATAAATCACAAACAGCGTTAATGAAAGGTGATACGAAGTTACCGCTCATATGTACATAGGATTCGGAAAAGCACCCACAAGCTACAGAACATCTATTTTATAATATACCTGCGGTATTACTTCAAAACAGTGAATGCTGTTGATTAATATCACAGGCCTAGGCATGACATTTAAACTCATATTCATGATATCTGATATTTGCATATTAATGAGTTGTAAATGCCATACTATGTCATAATAAATACTATGAACTACAGCTTGACACTGCAGATTATTCTTCATCAGTGCAAATTGTACTGCATTGCAATTATTAGTAAAATAAATGGATTGTTTGTGAGAAAAGATTTTTTTACTCTTCCTAATAAGAAGTAAATCCAAGCAGATCTGAAACGATAGTTAGATGTAGTTTTAGGAAACGGTATAAATCAAAAAAGTGAGCTCCTGAGACTTTGTCGAGAGAACTATTCATTTCGACCTATCCACCTTACTGCCGGCCGGGGTGGCCGAGCGGTTAAAGGCGCTACAGTCTGGAACCGCGCGACCGCTACGGTCGCAGGCTCGAATCCTGCCTCGGGCATGGATGTGTGTGATGTCCTTAGGTTAGTTAGGTTTATGTAGTTCTAAGTTCTAGGGGACTTATGACCACAGCTGTTGAGTCCCTTAGTGCTCAGAGCCATTTGAACCATTTTTATCCACCTTACTCTGAATGCTGTGTCGAGATGACGACAATGAAAAATTTCACTTCGTCATTGTGCTGAAAGCACCTTCCTTTCTCTTACCTCCTAGCATAAATCAGTGTTTAGTTCAGGCTTTGAAAATGTGCGTAATGTAAATACGATTTGGAAAGCAGACTTAGCCCATTAAAAATTACCTGTGTTTATAACGTTACTGAACAAAACAATAAAAATTCCAAAATAACTATGTTTTGAATCGATGCCTGGTTTTTCCAGAAAGCCATGCTTTTACATCCCCAATGTTCGATAATTTAAATTACTCCACTTATGATAGAGGGGGCTCTATGACGAATAACATATTCATCATCATCATCATCAGCCAATTCAATCATTAGATGATGTGGCCTCTTCGAGTCGTGGATACAGGTAGGCTTTCGGAAGTCTTCTCCAAGTGGGACGGTCTTGGGCAGTTCTCTGCCAGGTGTTACCAGCGATCTTCTTGATGTCTTTGTCCCAACTGTCTGGTGGTCTTCCTCTAGGCCTCCGGTGCTCTCTCGGACTCCACTCCACTCCACTTCGTCCATCTGTTGTCTTTTCTTCTTGCGACGTGGCAGGCTCGAATCCTGCCTCGGGCATGGATGTGTGTGATGTCCTTAGGTTAGTTAGGTTTATGTAGTTCTAAGTTCTAGGGGACTTATGACCACAGCTGTTGAGTCCACTGCCATTTCAAGGAACCTACTCTCTCTAAGATGTCATTAACCTTCGTCACAGACCGGGTGTCATCTGCCCTTTTCCTGTCCTTTCTTGTATAGCCCAGCATTGATCTCTCCGTGGCTCTATGTGCTGTCCCAAGTTTCTCTTCTGTAAATGAGTTCAGTGTCCATGTCTCGCAGCCATACATCATCACAGGAAGAATGCATTGATCAAATACTGATTTCTTCAGATTTACTGGCATTTTTTATCTGAATACCTTTGAATTCTTCCCAAATGTTTGCCAGCCAAGCTTGATGCGTCGATAGATTTCTTGCCTTATGTCTCCCTTCATATTTATAATCTGGCCAAGGTAGACATATTCAGTGACCTCTTCTAGTAGACTGTCCTTGACTTTCACATCTCCAGCTAGGACCCATTTATTGGATATTACTTTTGTTTTGGAAAGGTTCATGCTCAAGCCAACCAGCTGACATTTCGATGCAAGATCTGTAACTAAGTTTTGGAGCTCTGCGAATTCTTTGGCCAGTAAGGCAATATCATCTGCAAATCTCAAGTTCGTAAGTCTTCTTCCATTAATTCTAATTCCCTTACCTTCCCAGCTCAGCTCTGACATAGCCATTTCCAATACAGCAGAGAACAGTTTTGGGTAGACGGGATCGCCTTGCTTGACACCCCTCATATTATGGGAAGAGAAAAAGATATTTTGTTCAACTATCCTAGTCAATGGTAAACAGACGTTTTTGAAGCTTCGTGAATTCTACTATAACCCGCTGGTATTTTGGAAGCGTACCTGGATCATCTAGCCTTGTTCTTTGTTGTTGCAGTCTGAAGACTGGTTTGATGCAGCGCTCCATCATGCTACTCTATCCTGTGCGAGCCTCTTCATCTCCGTATAACTACTACAGCATACATCTTTCTGAATCTCCTTGCTGCATTCATCTCTTGTCTTTGTCTCCCTCTATGATTCCCCCCCCCCCCCCCCCCCGATACACACACACACTTCCCTCCGGTATTAAACTGGTGACCGCTTAATGTTTCGGATTTTATTTTAGCAACCGATCCCTTCTTTTCTGTTCCATACTTCCTCATCAGTTACGTGATCGACCCATATAATCTCCAGCCATATTCTCTAGCACCACATTTGGAATGCTTCTATTCTCTTTTCATCTAAACTATTTATCGTTCCTGTTTCACTTTCATACATGACTACAGTCACATGCGTTCAGAAAATACCTACTAAATCTATATTCGAAGTTAAATTTTTCTTCTTCAAAAATGTTTTCTTTGCTATACCCAGAATACATTTTACATTCTCTCAACTGCACCCATCATGAGTTATTTTTCTGCCCTAACAGGAAGACCCATCTACTGCTTTAAGTGCCTCGTTTTTTATTTTGAGTTCCTTGCAGTCACCTGATTTAATTCGACTACATTCCGTTATCGTTGCTTACCTTTTATTGATGTTCATCTCATATCCTCATTTCAAGACACTGCTCTTCCAAGTCCTTCGTGGCTTCTATCAGTTTTTATGTTCTTCTGTAAAGAATTTGTGTTATTCTGTAACTATGACTTATTAAACTTATAGTTCGGCAATTTTCACACCTGTCAGCAACAGCTGTCTTTGGTATTGGAATTACCACATTCTGATTGGAGGGTATTTCACCTGTCTCATACATCTTGCACACCAGATGGACGAGTTTTATCATGGCTGGCTCTCCCAAGGCTATCAGCAGTTCTGACGGAATATTGTCTGCTCCTAGGGCCTTGTTTCGACATAGATCTTCCAGAGCTTTGTCAAATTCTTCTCGCAGTATCTTATCTCTCCTCTCATCTTCGTTTACGTCCACTTCCCTATCTATAATACTACTTTCAAATTCATCTCCCTTCTATAGATCCTCTATATACTCCTTCCATCTTTCTGCTTTTCCTTCTTTGCTTAGGAATGGTTTACCATCTAAGCTCTTGATAATCTATGTTTCCCTAGTGAAATATGCTTCTAAATCCTTATGTTTGTCCTCTAGTCATTCCTGCTTATTCATTTTGCACTTGTTGTGAATCTCAATTTTCAGACGTTTTTATTACCTTTCGCCTGCTTCATTTGCTGCTCCTTTCATCAGTTAAATTCAGTACCTCTTGTGTTATCCAAGGATTTCTAATATACCTTGTCTTTTTACTTACTTGATACTCTGCTGCCTCCACTATATCATCTTTTAAAGTTACCCACTCCTCTTCTTCTGTATTTCTTTCCCCTGGTATATTCAACCGTTTCCTAATGCTCCCTCTGAAACTCTCAAAACCTCTGGTCCTTTCAGTTTATACAGCTTTTGTCTTCTTAATTTCCTACATTTCTCCAAATTTTTAAGTTTTAACCTGCATTTCATTACCAATAAATTGTGATCAGAGTCCACATCTGCTCCTCGAGCCGGCCATTACGACCGAGCTGTTCTAGGCGCTTTAGTCCGGAACCGCGCTGTTGCTACAGTCGCAGGTTCGAATCCTGCCTCGGGCATGCATGTGTGTGATGTAGTGTAGGGGACTGATGACCTCAGATGTTAAGTCCCATAATGCTTAGAGCCATTTGAACCATTTTTGCCCCTCTAAATGATGTCTTAAAATTTAAAATCTGGTTCCTAAATCTCTGTCGAATCATTATATGATCAATTTGAAATCTTCCGGCGTCTCCAGATCTCCTCCACGTACGCAAACTTCTTATGTGATTCTTAAACCGAGTGTCAGCGATTATTAAATTATGTTCAGTGCAGAATTCTACCAGGCGGCTTCCTCTTTCATTCCTTTCCCCAGTCCATATCCACCTACTATTTTTCCTTCTCTTCCTTTTCCTGCTTTCGAATTCCAGTCCTCCAACACAATTAAATTTCCGTCTCCTTTAACTATCTGAATAATTTATTTTATCTAATGGTACATTTTTTTTCAATATCTTCATCATCTGCGGATCTATTTGGCATGTAAACTTGTAATACTGTGGTAGGCGTGGTCTTCGTGTCTACCTTGTCTGTGATAATGTGTCCACTATCCTGTTCGTAGTAGCTTACCCGCATTCCTATTTACCTATTTGTTAAAAAACCTACTACTGCATAACCCCTATTCGACATTGTATTTTTTTACCCTGTATTCATCTGACCAAAAATCCTGATTCTCCTTCATCGAACTTCACTAATTCCCACTATAACTAACTTCGACGTATCCATTTCCCTTTTCAAATTTTCTAACCCACCTTCCCTGTTAAGAGATCTAACAGTCCACGCTCCGATCCGTTGAATGCCAATTTTGTTTCTCCTGACGACGACGTCGTCCTTAGTAGTCTCCTCCTGGAGATCCGAATGGGGGCTATTTTACTTCCGGGATATTTTAACCAAGAGGATTCCATCATCATTTAACCTTAGAGTTGCATGTCCCCGGAAAAATTACGGTTGTAGTTTAATCTTGCTTTCAGCGGTGGGGTGGCTTGCTTGCCTCAGCGGTACAGATAGCCATTCCGTAGGTACAACCACAACCGTGGGCATCTGTTGAGAGGCCAGACAAACGTGTTTTTCCTGAAGAGGGGCAGCAGCTGTATCAGTGGTTGCAACAATCTGGATAACTGATTCATCTGGCCTTGTAATATCAACCAAAACGGCTGAAAGCATTTAGCCCTGTCTGGACAGAAAAGACATAGATGTAATCGTGTACAGAAAATGGCGTTATTAGTACAGTCACCCGTAGTGTATTTTGCAAGTGAATGGAGAATATGAGGAGTCCTTGTTACCTCATCGTTAGACTGTAGTAAAGTTCTTGAAAACTTCGTAGAATTTTAATAGTGGCGGTGGAAAGGTGAAGCAGAAGGTAAGTAACAATCTAGTGGAAAGGATATCTTCAAAAAAGCTTAATATCCAAACCGATTCGATACGGGAGAACAAACTGTCTAGGAAACCAATGGCTGGATTCTTGCAGGACCCAATATATGTCGTAGATTACTTCGGAGGACGCATTCAAGAGACCACTCACTTCAGGAGCTTGTGAGATTTACGGTAACACGCAGTTCGATTGTTACTTAGCCCGTGTATATCAAATGTTGTTAAGTGAAGTTATTTTTGAAAATGTTTCATCCTGATTTGTCTTATTAACAGAATATGACTTGAAATATTGTTCCGGAATGGGCTGCTTCAGTGTCTTTCTTATGCGTAGTACGTCTGTGAGGATGCCTGTGGATGAACACAGTTTGTATTATGTGGACGTTGACATATGTGGAGTACTTGGTTTTGACAAAACATCCAAAATTGTGCGCATTTTTTTTTATTTTGCAATACGGAAGAGCTTGTTTTCTACCCGGAACACACCCAATCAAGACCTACAGAAACACATTCGTTCACCTTCAGGATGTCTGTCGTATGAGGTGATCCTCTGCATACCCACGGTATGCTTCCTTAGTTCAAATGGAGCTTATATTTCATTTTATATGGCTGCTTAGACGGGGTTTCCCACCTAACTCTTTCACCTCATGCTTTCCGGAATGCGGTTCTAGGCGCTACAGTCTGGAACCGCGCGACCGCTACGGTCGCAGGTTCGAATCCTGCCTTGGGCATGGATGTGTGTGATGTCCTTACGTTAGTTAGGTTTAAGTAGTTCTAAGTTCTAGGGGACTGATGACCTCAGAAGTTAAGTCCCATAGTGCACAGAGCCATTTTAACCATTTTCCGGAATGAAACAAAATGCGAAAGATACAGTCGGCCAGGAATGCACCTACGTCAGGGCCTCGCACAATGTGCAGGAACGCACAGTCCATTCAAGTAAATAAACATCACTTTCAACACAAAGTTATGTTTCTTTTTTTTTTAAATGAATATGCACTAGAGGTACAATTAGTGATGGTGGTGTGTGTTTCACTGCTCTAAACCTTATAGCTACTGGAATACTTAAACGGTGCTACAATTTCTGTCGTGGTGTTGTAATTCCCGTACTGCGGGTGGCCTGCACCGTCGTGGAACCTAGCATAGACAACCATTCCCCTGTACATTATGGTAGAAACTGTGTCGCCGTTGCCTTTTGTTAAAATCCACATATTTCAGAAGGTATGAAGTTTGGAACAGCGAAAATATGTCTTCCGTTGCTAACTGTAACTCTAGTTCTCATTTCCGTAGAAAACAAATAAAAACCGTAACTTTCTACTGAAAGCGATGTTTGTCTACATTTATGGACTCTGCACTCCTGCCCATTGTGTGAGCCCATGACATACCTGCATCACTGGTCAGTTGCATTTTCCACATTTGGTTTCAATGTGAAAATATATGAAGGATCAGAGATAGCTGGAATGCCTTGTATGAACACATGCAATACGCACTTATCACCAATAATCAGTTTTTAATGAAAAATTACAGAGGAACATCGCTGATCTTCGTGTGTTTCAGGACGCTAGAGTGGATTGTAAGCTCAAACCTGGTCACATAACTGGAGGAGAAGTAATATATCTGAAGAATCACTATGGATTCAGTAAAGCCACTCGTACTTACCCACATATGATTTCTTGTAACTGGTGTACGTAGGTAAACAGGTAGACTTCGTCTGCCTCTATGACGAGAAGTGTTGACTCTGTATTGCATCGTTAGTTAACAAGCAGGATACGATCTTGTGGAGTACCTGCACTGTTAAAGAGTAATCTCCATAAAGAGATGACTAACATAGCCCAGTATTTTGTACTGGACGGCGAACGTTCAACGGAAATGAAAGCAACTTAAGGAAGCTTCATAGTACCCGCTGCAGAATCCCAGAGCTCATAATATCAAACATTAGAACCTATAATGGTCTCCATTTACATAACGATTTCTCAGGTAGCATCAGCAGCGCTATAGGAAATGTTTTCGTAGGGCAGTCATAATGAAAGAGTTGAATAACATTTCTTCTTGAGCTCTCTTTCAATGTACGCAAAAGGAACGCAATGTTTGTAACAAAGAGAAAGAATCAGACAGATCCGATTCCAAAAATATTGGTACCCATTTGGAGCATACCAGTTGGTATAAGTAAAGTATTTCAGGGTTAATATACGAAAATCAGTTTTAAGGAAACAGGCTTGTTTTCTGTGTGTTGAGCGCTGTATTTTATTTCTAACTGATCGGTGTGGAACAATGTCGCCCATCTTCAGATAGTCTCCTGAAGTTACACAGTAACCAGTCTTAATAAAACTATCAGCTGCGCGGCATATTGAGGAATGACAATGCAGGTTATAGCCCCGCTGAGGCTGGCTACTGTGTAACTTCAAGTTATGATCTGATGACGGGTGACGTTGCACGAAACCGGGCATTTTGAATTAAAAGTAGAGATCGACAGACTGAGAATAAGACTATTTTGTATACCTGGAATTGCGGATAACTCCCTGTGACAGGTATGTCCAAGTCTGTTAACATTAGGTAAGGTTAGTTAGTTAAGTTAAGTTATTTAGTTTCGTGTTCCATAGATCATTGGGCGGCAAACCCTACGAACGTGAAACGAATCGTTCTATAGTCACATCACAAATTATATTGTAAATACGCACACATGACGGTCAGTGACAAGCTTTTTGTTTTTTATATAATAAAAAAGAGCACATACAGACGTGTGTACCCGCCATCTTTGACACATTACAAAAACAGAAATTCTTCTACGGAGTAGAAGTTGTCGAGGAGAAACTTTCCCAATTTATTTTGCTATTTTACTTTTCGCTCTGTCAGAAATTCTGTGTCACTGGATAGGCGATCAAAATTTTTGATTCTGGCATCCCTTTTTATGCTAAAGAAGACTTGAATGTGATGTAATGAATGTCGTTTTTTCTCTTATTATAATTATGTACTCACTGTTCCTTTTGAACTATAACAGATTATTTACAAATACTGTGTTAAAGTGCCTAAATTCTTAAACAGACGTTTACAAAACGATTGTGAGTGAGCATCACGTATTATTCTTAGAGCACGCTTTTCAGCAATGAGAACCTTCTTTCTTAAAAGATGAGTTACCCCAGCGCATTATTCCATATTATGACATTACTGAATGAAAATATCCAAAATACGTGAACTTACTGATTTATCTCTCCCCAAGATTTGCTATGATTCGAAATGAAAATTTGGCTAAACTAAGTTGTTTTTAAGAGTTCCAAAATGTGTTCTTTCTAGTTTAAATTCTCATCATTATGGACACCTAAGAATTTTCAAATTTCTATTATATTTATTATTTCCTTGCTATGTGTCACTCATATGATAGGTATAGTGGCCCCAGATGTGCAGAACTGAATATGAACCGTCTTTTTAAAATTAAGAACGAGACCATTTGCAGAAAACCAGTAAATGAAATGAGCGTGTGGCATTGTTGGCCGGGTGGCCTCATCCGGGGAAGTTCGACCGCCGAGTGCGAGTCTTATTTCAGTCGACACCACATTAGGCGACTTGCGTGCCAGTGGTGAGGATGAAATGATGATGAGGACAACACAACACCCAGTCCACGAGCGGAGAAAATCTCCAACCCCGTCGCGAATCGAACCCGGGCACGCTGCATGGAAGGCAAGCAAGTTACGACTCAGCTAGGCAGGCGGACTAGAAAACCAGTCACTGTTACTTTTAAAAACATTGTATACTCTTTCTTCTGTTTCTGTACCTATGCTTGCATTTATTACAGTACTAGTGTCATCTGGAAGAAGAAGACTTATTCTGTTTGTTGTACGTTAAACAGAAGCTTTTTTACAATATGAAGAACAATAGCGTGCCTTGAGAGACCCCATACGTGATTTCTCCCCAGTCAGACTAACGTCCCTGGACTACATAAACTGAATTAGAAAATACAGCTTCCTGCATTGTTTTCGGTGAGATGTGACATCATCAGCTCCATAAAACCTTATTTTATCCTGTGGAACATTTTGATTCACGCAGTCAAAAGTATAAGACAGATCACATAAAATTCCAACTGGCGCTATTTTGTTATTTAATGTTTGTAAAATTCGGTGAACCATAGATGGTATTCTCACTATAGCAACTCTTCTGAAATCCAAGCTGTAAATTACTGACAAGGGAACCTCCCCATCGCAGCCCCCTCAGATTTAGTTATAAGTTGGCACAGTGTATAGGCCTTGAAAATCGAGAAAACAGGAAGAAGTTGTGTGGAACTATGAAAAAAATAAGCAAAATATACAAACTTAGTAGTCTATGCGCAAGATAAGCAACATCAATGAGAGTGTTAGCTCAGGAGCGTCGTGGTCCCGTGGTTAGCCTGAGCAGCTGCGGAACGAGAGGTCCTTGGTTCAAGTCTTCCGTCGAGAGAAAACATAATTCTTTTTATTTTCAGACAATTATTATCTGTCCGTCCGTCCGTCCGATACGAGGTAACTGCGCCGTAGTATGGGGACGCTACACCTAAACAAACATCGAAACACACGACGTCAGTCGACTACAGTGCACGGAAGAGAGAGTATTCCTGCTAACGAGGCTCCCTGGCTGGCAATTGACTGCTCGCTACTTTGGAAGAGAGTGCATTAAATACGTGAGATGTATTCCGTGGGCAATATGAATCCAGCAAAACACAGACACTAAACTTATTACAGTGAACAGAGACGTCAATGAACGAACGGACAGATCATAACTTCGTGAAAATAAAAAAAATAAACTTTTCGCTCGATGGAAGACTTGAACCAATGACCTTTCATTCCGCAGCTGCTCGCGCTAACCACGGGACCACGGCGCTCCTGAGCTCAAGGTATCCTTGATGTTGCATATCTTGCGCATGGACTACTCAGTTTGTATATTTTGCTTATTTTTTCATAGTTCCACACAACTTCTTCCTGTTTTCTCGATTGATCTGTTTTCAGTTTTTCAGTGGCAACTTATAACTAAATCTGAGGGGGGTGCGATGGGGAGGTTCCCTTGTGAGGATATTGTTCTTCAGGTAAGGAATTATTCTAGAATAAGACACATTCTCAAAATTTTTGGAAAATGATGTCAGTAGTCGAACAGGTCAGTATTTATTGAAATTTCTTCAATCAACTTTCTTGAAGAGGGGTTAACAACTCTATATTTCAGTCTCTCTGCATAAATGCCTTCAATTAGTGATGCGTTAAGTATTTTAGATATGACAGAGCTTATTACCTGGGAAAAAAATCTTTATTATTCCATAGGAACACAATAAAATTCAGAGGATTTTTAAGAGAATGTACTATTTCCTTAATTTCTGAAAGTGAGTTGAGTTTTTATGAGAGTTGCTGCTTCAGCGTGCTATTGTGATTTTCTCTTGATTTATTTATCCCTATGATTTCTACCCTACTTAAGAAATGATTATAAAATATATTTGCTATCTGTAGCACATCATCTATAGCGCTTTCATTCGGTTCAATAGTGATGCTATCCTGCTCCGCGGCTGGTTGTCCTCTCTATCGTTCCACTACATTCAATACAGCCTTTAGTTTATCGTCGTAATCACTGATTTCTGACATCATGTGAAAGTTCCTTGATTAATACAAGAAATTTATTTGTTGGAATGATACCAGCATGGAAATAAGACGCTTATAAGGTGCTAGTGGGACCAGTTCTGGAGTACTGCTAGAGCGTTTGGATCTCTACCAAGTGACTGTGGTAGTGGAAATAGAACAATTTCATAAACGCGCTGATAGTATCCTACACAGCCTATATGAAAATGAGATGAAGATGAGCGAAGAAAATAAATGACGGACTCTTGATAAAAATCAGCCTTACTGTCGCGGAAATCGGGTGGACAAAGAGAAACTGGTGTTCCAAAAAGGAAGTGTGACATTTCTGCTTACTCCGCTGTATGCCTTACTTAGGTATCACAATAAGAAGATAAAAGGAATTAGGGGGGAAATTGGCATATGGAATGTCATTTTTTTCTTCAGTGCGAGTGGAGCAGAATGAAAGTTCACTAAGATTGGTATGCAATACCCTCCACACAGAGTGTACATCCAGATATAGGAGACGTAAAATCATTTAAGACTTGGCACACATTTTGGACGACGTCACAAATTTCCTGTAAAACACAGCACGTTGAGAGACGCTGGAAAATCAGTTGTGTGTAATCCTTGAGACTGAATTCGTAGTAGAGAACTTCACTTCTTTCTGGGTCCCGTAGTTTCACATTACAGAGCGCAGCCCATGTTCTACGTGACCGGTGGTCCTTTGCAGCTGCTGCAAAATGCAGACCACGGAAATAAGAGAGATTGTCGATAACGTGGCGGCAACTACCGACTAACGGCACAGAATTGCTCCCTTATTGCTGCAAGTGATTGCGTAAAGCTGAATGATATACGTTTGCATTTGACTTCATTCTCACTGCACCTGGCGTTTCGCTCCTCTGAAGCTGTCAACATGTATCTTTCCTGAGTTCTCTTCCTAAATGAAATTGAAACATTAAGGATGTTACAGTCCATAAATGAAAAACGAAAAAGTGTTTCACTGTTGTTTAGTGAGCTACTAACACTACGGTGCCAAACATCAATAATGTTTTTTTCGGGCTTAGGGTACCTATATGGCAATGTTTATATTTTTATTTAGCTCTCGAAATACCAAAGGAAGGGGGGGGGGTTGTACTTTGTCCCCTCATTTTTAAAATATTGTGATCTGGTCAGTTATTTTCTATTTTAAAATTTTGAAAAAAATACTTATTGTATTTTATCCAAAAATTTAAAATGGTAGATATCACTTTCACCAAAGAATATCATATTCAATACTTCCACTTTCAGCACGTTACTTACACATCAGTATCTCTTTAAATCGTATGTTGCGAGTAAAACTCAACAACAGATACAGAATTATGCGTATTTTTAAAATTTTTTTGTTTCTGGCATAAAGTAAGCACCCTTTCCCTCCCACCCCTACCCCCCTCCCACCCAGTTGGTAGTATACATAATTAAAAGTGCATTGATATCGCTAAGGGTGTGCCAAAAGATATTTTCAGCTTCTGCACTCCTCTTACAAATCAGTATGTCTTTTTAATATAAGTCAACAACAATTAACGACTTTTCCATTTTTCTCAGTTTTTATAAGGGTGGACTAAATTACCCTCCCTCCCCTCCCCCCCCCCCTTTCACCCCCCTGTTAGTGCACGTTAACGTTATGAAAAGTACTTTGCCACTGCCAGGGTTAACATCTGAAAATATGCATCGCCTATTCCTTATTATGAATGTGATGAACCAAACATTTAAGTTACGTGTGTAACAGTTTTGGAATCAGACACACTTTGATCACTGGTGTCTTAGGTATTGTCGTAATCTAAACCTGTTAATTCCGACCGATGCAAAGAGCTGTGAGCCTCCTCAGGACCAAGTGGGCGTGACGTCAACTGCAAGACCGTGCCGAGGGGGTGGTTCAAATGGTTCAAATGGCACTGCGCACTATGGGACTTAACATCTCAGGTCATCAGTCCCCTAGAACTTAGAACCTAACTAACCTAAGGACATCACAGTCATCCATGCCCGAGGCAGGATTCGAACCTGCGACCGCAGCGGTCCCGCGGTTCCAGTCTGAAGCGCCTAGAACCGCTCAGCCACCAGCGGCCGGCAAGGGGGTGGTGAAATAAACGCCAGCCAGGAGTGAATGTACAAGGATGGCGTAGAAAGTGACCAAAAAGAAACAAGAAATAATGACGGTTTCAGAATTAACCGGGATGGGTATGTGAGTTCTCCTCCACCTCTTGATCCTATCTTCTATTTAGAGAAATAGGTCTTTCCCTCGGCCCACGAGTGTAAATGCACACTTTTGTCCCACTGTTAATTCTAGTGGCATTTCGACCCAGTAGTATCATAAAGCATCGACTTCTACCCAGCAGAAATCTATCGCTAACATGGTTCATGTGGTAACAGTTCATTTAGTTCCCACAGCTGCCACCTGCATAGCTCGCTGATGTTTAACAGTGGAGTTTTTGCTGCTATTTTTCTACAGTATCGTAGGATCACAAATTTCAGCCAGTGGATATGAAGCAGATATGCTACTTGACTGAAGACCTACTGGTTTTGGCGATTTCTGCCGAATGGGGAACGGGAAGATACGCGGCAGCGGCTGGAACAAGGAAAAAGGTGCAGCCACATGAACAAGGCAGAAAATTCAAGAATAAATCTGGTGTGGCTGATTAGCAGTATTATTGGAGGTGTAGGTCTGCTTGTCTAAGCTATACGATCGTGTAATCGTATGCTCGGCCACGGGTCATAGGCTGCATTTTTCAAGCATCTGGTGTAAGATAACAGGAAGGAAAACTTACTTGTGTATCAGCCAGTATGTTGTTAATATAGTGCGAATGTAATTATGACACACACTATATCATCGAAAGTCTAATGTACAGTATCGGCCATAAACAATAACATATACTTTTTTTTTACTTTCAGTTATTGTAGACCGATTTTACAGTTTGTAACTTGCTTGTTCCAATGATGCATTTAAGTTGGTGAATGCAAAATTTTTCATCGATGCATTTCATTCAGATAACATTTTTCAGTAACATTTCCTTTTTTTTAAATCCACAAAATTATAAAATTAAGGAAAAGTGCATAGAAAAAATTTTCAGAAAGGCTATTTTACTGGGAGGGAGGGAGGGAGGGGATAAGTTCTGGGACATCTTCCAGTGAGGCAGGGTCACTTCCATACGGCTCTTGTCAGTTGTTGGTTGTAACGAATAGTGAGATTAACTAAAAGTGTCGAATATTGACGCATTCGTGATTAATGATCAAGTGCGAATTCGATCGCATACGGAACTTAAGGTGTTAGCAGCAGTTTCGTCATAACTTTTACAGCATTTCATCTGTGTGATTGTGAAGTGTAACAGAAATGTGTTCGCGCTCATGCAAATGCAAGAATATGCGTGTTCCTTTTTTCTTTATTTTGATTGTTACAGTTCCGTTACTGTAACTACTGTTATTGTACCTTGCTGTGTTGTATGAAATACGGTGTCCTGAATCCTCACTGAAAGCAGATGTGCTCAGTGATCAACATTTTGAATCAATATCCGCATAAAATTGCTACAACGATTTCAGTGTTTCAATATATTGTTAATTATTTTAGAGGGGTAATTACTGCGTGACTGTTGTATATTTTTATGTGACACACGTTAATTAGTGACGTTCCAGAGCACAACCCATCGGCGTTATAGTAACTTACAACAACAAGTCGCAGTAAATTAAGGCTAACTGTTGGTTGTCGCTCTGCAGCTTCTTAGGATTCCAATACAAAAATTGTAGCGACATCTCTCGATACTTTTTTATGTTGCGTTCGTATAGCGCGGCCCTAACATAGTCATTGTTTTCAATTACGTGAAATGCTGACGAAAAGCTTATCCCGTGAAAGCAGAGAATCAGTTTTATTTTATACCATTAATGCAGTTGAGAGCACCTTCGCTTCCGCCTCAAACACAAAGTCATTATAAAGCAAGTCTCGTTTCTTTTGTAACATAAACGAGACCGATGAGGTGAATTATCCCTAGTCCTGCCTCCCTGCTCCCAAAGATGTTTACCGCCGCTCTACCAAACAAAGTATGCTTATCTTCCATGACAGAGCCTTCTTTCTTCCCCACCCAACGCCAATTATTTTTTTAAATCAAGCACCACCTCCAAACAAATATGGAAGAAAATATTCGATCACCGAGTAGGTACAACAACGAAAGGTATAAATTTTGTGATTTCGTGATAAAATAACATAAGAGTGATGTGAAACTGCAAGATACAGCAATAGTGAACAAAATTCTGACACGTCTAACACATCCTTAAAATAAATAAATGAAAAAAATCTTTATTTTTCTGACTCGACAGCCGCGCGTTGCAGCCGAGCGGTCTAGGGGGCGCCTTGTCACGGTCCGTGCGGCTCCCCCCGACGGAGGTCGGAGGTTCGAGTCCTTCCTCTGGCATGGGTGTGTGTGTTGTCCATAGCGTAAGTTAGTTTAAGTCAGATTAAGTAGTGTGTAGGCTTAGGGACCGATGACCTCAGTTGTTTGGTCCCATGAGACCTTACTACAAATTACTATTTTTTCACTCGAGAGACTGTATAAAGTACAGTAGTTCACGTGTTACTTTACTAACACAAAATAGCTAATAGCGTTATGAAAGGCAAATACCTTCCAAAATAGTCTTCCGTGCCTAATTATCACCACTACGCAGATGTATAGTACTTCATGCGAGAAATGAATAATATGTGTCACAGATATTACCTGTATGTTTGTATTAACGTAAATTAAAATCTGCTTGTGACCCCTTTGTATACGGAAATAGCTGTTAGCGGAATTTTATATGAACCTCCATGAGCTGTTATGTGACTGAAGACACTGAAGGTAGCGCATTATATGCTGAAACAGGTTTGGGTAAAGTGAAATAAACGCATTGCTTGTTACATGCACCGTCAGTCCGAAACGTTTCGAGACTAGATTAATAAAAAGTTGAGGAACGGTAAGATGAGAGTTCTAATGGTCCACCTGTTCTACGTAGCCTTCCCAACTTGAGTACAACGTGCAGAAAATTTATACAACCATGTGAAACAGAACCGTCTTCACTGGGATATTTGGTTCCAACATCACGTCACATAGTCCTGAATGTGTGCTGTAATTGTGCACAGTTATTGCTCATGAACTCTATTTATGCTGGAAGAGGATACCAACATTGTAATAAAAATAAGCTAAGCGTGTTAGCTATTCACAATCTGTGCTTGAAGAGCACGCCAACGTCATAACATCAATAAGAAAACTACGTTAGCTACTCAGAATTTATGCTTGAAGTGCAATGTAATATTACAGAATAAAGAAGCAAAGTGTGTTAATCGTTCAGAAATAATCCTATCATCTTAGCTGGAAGCATTAAAAATATCTCTTATCAGCACATATGACTATAGGGAATCTAATTGAAGATGAATGAGTTGTCTTATTTTTAAAGTGGATACAGAAATATTAAATTGAATACCCCGACGAAAAAAAGTCGCAGCATTAATTTGGAGTTCTGCGACATAGATAAAAGTTGGTATGCGTGTCCCTACATCTGCAAGATGATGCCTACTCAAATATCTAGTGTAGTGCCACTATGAGGATGCAATTCAGGTTTGCTTTAAATAAACGCTGTAATAGTCGTGAGTCATGTAATAGACCGACGAGAAGCTGAACGTTATGTAATACAGTAGAAAGACGTAGCAGGAATGTAGACACTGAACATGATTTCTGACAGCGGTGATCACGAGAATGTACAGTCACAAGAAGAGCGGTCTGCGCTCGGCCGTATGGCACTACCGAGAAGGAAGACCGTCATAGCGAGCACTCCGTTGATCCCAATCCACCGCCATTTGCGGCTTCAGTGATGTCAAGCAAGATCTCATTGGAGGGCAACGTGAATGTCTCTTGTTTTCTGGTGAAAGCTGGTTCTGCCTCTGTGCCAGTGATGACTGTGTGTTGGATAGAAGGAGACCAGTTGAGGTCCTGCAATCAACCTGTTTACATGATGAACACACTGGACCCACATCTGAAATTATGGTCTCGGGTGTGATTTCATATGACAGCAGGAGCACTCACGTCGCTATCCCACGCACCCTGACTGCAAATTTGTGCGTCAGTCTGGTGATTCGACCTGTTGTCCTGCCATTCATGAACAGATTCCCAGGGGTGTTAAGATAACAGTCGCCCACATACTGCTGTTGTAACCCAACAGGCTCTATAGAGTGTCAGCATGTTGCCTTGGCCTGCTCGATCAGCAGGTCACATATGGGGCATCATGGGACAACAACTTCAACGTCATCTACAATCAGCATTAGCCGTTCCTGTACTGACAGACCAAGTGCAACAGGTATGGAGCTCCATCTTATTAAGTGACATGCGGCACTTGTAGAACACAATGCAGGCACTTTTCATGCTTGCATTCAACATTCTGGCTGTTACAGTGGTTATTAATTTACCAGCATTTGAAATTTTTGATGGATTACCTCGTGCTTACATTAAACTGTGATCCTGGAATGTTAATCATTTAAATATTTTACCTAAGCAAATGTATCCCGAAATTTCTTTACTCTACATTGATTACCTTTTCGTGTTGCGATTTTTTTCCGCCAGTGTAGTGAAGTACCGTATTCAACATTTTTTTGTAAAATAATACTAGGTAGAAAATAATCAAATACTTCAAAAAGCTAGTGACAATTATCAAACTTCAAACAAATCTCAGTTCATTAATGAACTCAGTCCATGTCAAAATCTTATTGTTAGGAGACAGACTGAATAGCTGCTGAACTTGAATTCCAAGATCTGGTAGACATTTAAGACTGACTCAATGGCTGATATTTGATTATAATTTGTTTTATGTGTTAACCTTATGTACCCGAGGTGCCTGTGAATCTTTAGCCAGTGTAAAGCACAGTGTTCCAGAAAAATGTTTACTTGGAAGGTTGGCAGTGTGCGTTAGTGCATGCGTTACCTGCTCTTGTCCTCCTTCCGTTAATTCTTTTGATTTTTAAAATAAATGACTGGCCATATTATTCTCAATTGGAGGTGCAGTGCAATATTTAGTACTACCAGTAACGACCGATGTTTAATTGTTCATGTCAGAAAGTGTGTCGGTTTTGCTATTTTATTGGCCTATTTATAATTTCAGAATTTTAAACATGGCTGATTGGCTCAGGGACCGTTTATAAATTAAAGTTGAATTAAATAAGCTCTCACTCACAATTTTTAGTCTTTTTTTCGTTTGGTAGGGCTCACACATGGCTGAGACTCACTAAAAGTGTCTTTTCAAGTTTCAAGAAGCCAGTGAAAACACTTCTTCCACCAAACTGCACATAATTAAAAATGTGTATGCCAGATTAATTTATTGACTAACTCATCAGGAATACAGACAACCCAATCCAAACTATCTCAGTTTCTCATTTCAGACAGACTATCATCTTTCAACAAATAAAACTGGCTCATTTCTTGTCTCTGTCTTTCCACTTCTACTTAACCTCTTCCCAGACTTGATCTGTTCTTTAGCACTATTAAAGTGCACCGATAATGAGACGATCAAAAGAAACATTCTGTAAGTCTATAACACTGAAATAGTTCTCTTCAAGTTGTCTTCTATCCTCTGATTCAACCCTGGAGGAGATGTTGAAACAACATTGACAATAATGTCATCATTTCAAGGAATATAAACAATTTTGAAATTGATTTCTTATATATACAGTTCTTATTTGGTTCTGCGACCACGAGTCAACTTCATACTCATCAAAAACTGCAATGCTTGATGATCAATATAAACTTTAGTCATACTACCAAATAAGTAACAATTCAACTTTTTGGAGCACCGAACTGCTACAGGTTTAAGCGCCATAACTGAGTAATTATGTTCACAAAAGGCGTAGTATGACATCTACTCACCGATCTACCTCAAATTCTTGGAAGAACTCAGTACTAAGACCTGTCTTAGAACTACATGAGATTAAAAAATTCTGTACCCAAGTCCAGATGTAATACAGGGCATGCCTCCAAGAGTCTGCTTCACACACTCAAATTCAGCCTGTGCTTGGTTGCACCAAGCTCAAGGAGTTTTCTTCCTCTTCATAGTCATGGTGTAGCAAAAATTTTAATATTTATAAACCTTTTATAAAAAATTAATCAATCCCTAAAATGCTCTAATCCATTTCCTCATCTTATGAACAGGGAAGTCAATAAATGATTCAATCTTTTCAGGATCATGTATAATCCCTGGTGCACTCACAATATGGTCACGAAATTTTGATTTTCCTAAGTTAAGGATGACACAATACTCTTTCAAGCTACTCAACAACCTACATCATAATGCTTTTACCATTTCTCACCCATAATCAACACACCATCAATGGAGATAGTTAATCTCTTTCTCAAATCTACTGGGCAGTGATAACCGCGCAGTTGAGTGCCCCACAAACCAAATACACTCCTGGAAATGGAAAAAAGAACACATTGACACCGGTGTGTCAGACCCACCATACTTGCTCCGGACACTGCGAGAGGGCTGTACAAGCAATGATCACACGCACGGCACAGCGGACACACCAGGAACCGCGGTGTTGGCCGTCGAATGGCGCTAGCTGCGCAGCATTTGTGCACCGCCGCCGTCAGTGTCAGCCAGTTTGCCGTGGCACACGGAGCTCCATCGCAGTCTTTAACACTGGTAGCATGCCGAGACAGCGTGGACGTGAACCGTATGTGCAGTTGACGGACTTTGGGCGAGGGCGTATAGTGGGCATGCGGGAGGCCGGGTGGACGTACCGCCGAATTGCTCAACACGTGGGGCGTGAGGTCTCCACAGTACATCGATGTTGGCGCCAGTGGTCGACGGAAGGTGCACGTGCCCGTCGACCTGGGACCGGACCGCAGCGACGCACGGATGCACGCCAAGACCGTAGGATCCTACGCAGTGCCGTAGGGGACCGCACCGCCACTTCCCAGCAAATTAGGGACACTGTTGCTCCTGGGGTATCGGCGAGGACCATTCGCAACCGTCTCCATGAAGCTGGGCTACGGTCCCGCACACCGTTAGGCCGTCTTCCGCTCACGCCCCAACATCGTGCAGCCCGCCTCCAGTGGTGTCGCGACAGGCGTGAATGGAGGGACGAATGGAGACGTGTCGTCTTCAGCGATGAGAGTCGCTTCTGCCTTGGTGCCAATGATGGTCGTATGCGTGTTTGGCGCCGTGCAGGTGAGCGCCACAATCAGGACTGCATACGACCGAGGCACACAGGGCCAACACCCGGCATCATGGTGTGGGGAGCGATCTCCTACACTGGCCGTACACCACTGGTGATCGTCGAGGGGACACTGAATAGTGCACGGTACATCCAAGCCGTCATCGAACCCATCGTTCTACCATTCCTAGACCGGCAAGGGAACTTGCTGTTCCAACAGGACAATGCACGTCCGCATGTATCCCATGCCACCCAACGTGCTCTAGAAGGTGTAAGTCAACTACCCTGGCCAGCAAGATCTCCGTATCTGTCCCCCATTGAGCATGTTTGGGACTTGATGAAGCGTCGTCTCACGCGGTCTGCACGTCCAGCACGAACGCTGGTCCAACTGAGGCGCCAGGTGGAAATGGCATGGCAAGCCGTTCCACAGGACTACATCCAGCATCTCTACGATCGTCTCCATGGGAGAATAGCAGCCTGCATTGCTGCGAAATATGGATATACACTGTACTAGTGCCGACATTGTGCATGTTCTGTTGCCTGTGTCTATGTGCCTGTGGTTCTGTCAGTGTGATCATGTGATGTAGCTGACCCCAGGAATGTGTCAATAAAGTTTCCCCTTCCTGGGACAATGAATTCGCGGTGTTCTTATTTCAATTTCCAGGAGTGTATTATAATAATAATAATCGCCATCATCAAATATACTTTAATAATTACATGAAAACCTGAAAAAATTGAGCTGAACTGACATTCAACCCAATGTGTAACTTGTAAAATTGATAGCAACAGCCAAAACATAAGAATGGCGTTAACTTCCGACCTGAAGGACACAGCTCAATCTGCTTGTAGCTAGCATGTAATAGAGTAAAAGACAGACCCTGAACACAATGAAATTTTTGCAGCAACTCATCTAATGTTAGTTGTCTATCAGCTTCTAGTTCAGTAATCGTAGTAATTTATCTGGAATCCATCACCAAATGAATGTCGTCTACCTTCTTAGACACCACTACAGACAACTGTAAGAACTCTAGCAGGTTCTTTATCCCTTGCTGGAAAATTTTCACAATATCAGCCTAAACTCTTTCTTCATAAATCACTGGGACAGAATATGACCTGACAAAGAACCTCTTACACTCATTAACGTTTAAGCGATAGGAAAAACCTTCTATTGTACCAGTACGTTCAGAAAATAGCTACGGATATTGTTATATACAACAAAAAATGCTTTTTCGCCACACCAATCCCCCTCCTCTACTTCCTTAATAGTGTCACTCTTACTCAAGATCTTTCGTAAGGTGCAAACATTTAGTTGTCAGTCTAGTAATAGAACTTCTTTAGCATTATTTTTATTCACAACAGGTTTTGAGACAAAGAACAACATAAATATAGCAGGAAAGTTAAGATGCTGACATGAGCTTTTCTCCATAACCGCATACTCATCAGAAATTAGCTTCAACTTCGTCTCTTAAAGATCAACAACGCTGCTCCAGGACACAAGTCATTTACTCCGTGGTGACAAAAAAATCAAACCTTAAACTGCATCACTTGCCAACCTTTCCACATTCACAGTAATCACATAAAAGCCGTTTCTTCGACACAGACATTAAATATTCAATTGTCTCTTTACCTCATCTTCTTTTTTCTGAACAACTGCTGCTTTTACCTTGGTACCTGTTTAGGAAAAATAGTCCATCAGCCTACACGTTCACACCTTTGAAATAACACCTCACAACAGACACCTGGTAATCCATATGGAGAATACAAAACAGAATAGTTCCACTAACATCTATTTGAAGCACTGGACACTCACTAAGAAAATGTTCCAATAAATCTTCAAAACTCAATCTGTTCACCTGTTTGTGACTAGTCTTCATCATATTTACAGTGCCTAATTAAGCTACATACTGTATTAATCAGTCACATGCTGGCAAACACTGCATATGCCCATTATGCTTTGAATAAGATAATTGAACCTCCACAATGCACAGACTACCAAACAACCTGTTATTCCAACCATCTCTGCCCCTCTAATAATCACCATTCTCATTGGGATCAGTTCCTGCATTCTGATACCTCCAACAATGATTACAGTATCTGTCATATCATGAATCACATAACCATGGATTACAGTTTCTATTTCTTTGTAGTGGCCTCATAGCAGAATAAACAAATTAGTTTCCTTTCCTATCATACCCATTCTCATTACTTTTGTCATACAAAAGTAAAAACACGACGAAGAGGGACCAACAAGAATGGACTACCAAGAACGAAGTGCTTGGATGAAGAAGCTATCATGGAAATAAAAGAAAAATTCAGGAGAGGAATTAAAATTGAACGTGAAAGAATATCAACGATAAGATTTGCTGATGACACTGCCATCCTGAGTGAAAGTGAAGAAGAATTATATGATCTGCTGAATGGAACGAACAGTGTAATGAGTACAGAAAATAGATTAAGAGTAAATCGAGGAAAGACAAAGGTAGTGAGGTGCAGAAGAAATGAGGACAACGAGAAGCATAACATGAGGATTGATGGTCACGAAGTAGTTGATGTTAAGGAATTCTACTACCTACGCAGCAAAATAACCATTGAAGGTTGGAGGAAGGAGGACATCAAAAGCAGACTAGCGCTGGCAAAAAGGGCATTCCTGGCCAGGAGAAGCATGCTAGTATGAAACACAGACCTTAAGTTGAGGATCAATTTTCTGATAACGTACATTTGGTGCACAACTGGAACAGAAGAGAATCGAGGTATTTGAGACGTGTTGCTACAGACGAATGTTGAAATTAGGGGACTAGTAAGGAAAGAAAATAGGAGATTCTGCACAGAATCGGAGAGGAAAGGAAATTGTGGAAAACATTGACATGTTAATACATCAGGGAATGCCTTCCATACCACTAGAGGGAGCTGTAGAGGGCAAAAACTGTAGAGGAAGGCAGAGATTGGAAAGAATTCGTGGTGGGCCGAATCAAACCAGTTAGAAGACCGATGACTCAAAATAGGTCTTATAAGTCATCTTGCACATGGTCAGCAAGTATAATTTGTGTAAACGTGAAAGAAGCTCGGTGGGACTCAAAGGACCGAAAAAAATTAATTTTTAACATGTTTTCGAAGAATTGTGTGGGACAGCCAAATTCATAGTAGTTAAACTTTTGCAACATCAAAAGCCATGTTTGATCCTGTCTTGTGCTACTTGAGACCAGTAGTAAGACAAGAAAAAATTCCTAAACTCATCATAAGACACACAATTTCTGATCAATATACACATTCATGCAGCAGTTTCACCTTACAGGTAACCAAACCTAAATTTATTGTTGTGGCTAAGAAGGTGGAAATGAAAAACTAAACAACTCCAATAAAACATTGGGATGAATAACTTCTTTTTGCTTTATGAGCAGAAGGAACTTTTTAACATACCAGGAATTATAAAAAACAGACATCACTTCATGTTATACATCCTGATAACTGAAATATCTAGAATCACAATGAGTTCTTCACCTCTCATTGTGAGATGGGGTATCTGTGTCGCCTTCATGACCTGAATGCACCTATTCATGAGGTACATGGCCTTCACTATAAGAATGAACTTCAGCAACACCCTCCTCAGTATGTCATAAACCCTCATTCAATTCTTATGCTAGCTACCTTTCCTCCTATTAGTCTCCACCTGTCCCTCTTCAAATGATAACAATGAGCTCCCTTTCTCTGACACACCCATACCAGGAGGTGCTGTACCACTTGAGCTCAATTCAGCATCAACTACTAACTGTGCAACAGCAGAACCCAAATCATCAATCTTCTTAACTGTCTGCTTAATCCTTACAATATCAAGGTATTTTGCATTACGTGTATTACCAAGAGTGGAGCTGGTACTTTATACCAGCTATAAAAAGAAAGAAGAAATTTGATAACAGCTGTTGACCAACATAAACAACACGCTTTTTAAAGACATTCTCCAGAACTTGAAAATATTTATAGCATATTGTTAGAAATACGAACACCCTTTCAGTAAAACATATTACCAGGGGGGAGTACTTTGAGACCATTACAAAAAAATTAAATAACTCAAATTTCTTTAATTATCATTAGCTCTTTCCACAGATGTTGATATGTGAGTAAGGCCCTGTATCTGAAAATACTGAATATGACATTTGTCATTAAAAGGCACTCTACTTCTAAGACTTCAAGTTATTGGTTAACTTTAATTAAAAATTTTTAAACATTTATGGAATTTAGTGAAAATTTCATTAAAAAGGAAAGAAATTTTTCAGAATTATGAAAAGTAAGGTATTTATCTAGATTACAATATTTTCAAAATATGAGCATGAAGAACCAACCCCCAACTCATTGATTTTGGAAGGACTAATCTCTTCTCTACTCCCCACTGTGTCCATTGCTGCACTAACTTTCAGATCTTCAAAATTCGATACTAAACGTTATAAAAATGTAGAATTACTGGAAATCAGTTGTTGATTTTGACAGCTATTCCCTGAGGAGGTACCCTCTGAAGCATCTGAGATACTCACATCAAGAAAAGTTTTGCATCACCTCGGTTACGAGAGTTCCGGCACCTGCACAGAAAACTGGAATAGAGATCAACTTAAACATAATTGTTGCTCATGAAAACCACACATTGCATATTGTAACTCCATACAGAGAGACCTTTAGAGGTGGTGGTCCAGATTGCTGTACACACCGATAACCTTAATACCCAGTAGTACGCCCTCTTGCATTGAATGCATGTATTCGTCGTGGGGTACTGTCCACAGGTTCATTATGGCACTGTTGGCCCAGATTGTCCCAATCCTCATCGACAATTAGACGTAGATCCCTCAGAGTGGTTAGTGGGTCACGTCGTCCATAAACAACCCCTTTCAATCTACCCCAGGCATGTTCGATAGGGTTCATGTCGGGAGAACATGCTGGCCACTCTAGTAGAGCCATGTAGTTGTCCTGAAGGAAGTAACTAACAATATGTGCACGATGGGGACGCGAATTGTCGTCCATGAAGACGAATAACTCGCCAGTATGCTACTGATACGGTCGGAGGACGGCATTCATGTATCGTACAGCCGTTAAGGCGCCTTCCATAGCCACCAGCGGCGTACGTCGGCCCCACATCATGAAACCGTAAAACATCAGGCAACCTTCATCTTGCAGCACTCGCTGGACAGTGTGGCTAAGGCGTTCAGCCTGTCCGGGTTGCCTCCAAACACGTCTCCGACGATTGTCTAGTAGAAGGCATATGCGACACTCAACGGTGAAGAGAACGTGATGCCAATCCTGAGCGGCCCATTCGGCACGTTGTTGGGCCCATCTGTACTGCGCTGCGTAGTGCCCTGGTTGCAAAGATGGACCTCGCCATGGACGTCGGGAGTGAAGTTCATGCAGCCTATTGCGCACAGTTTGAGTCGTAACACTACGTCCAGCACGAAAAGCATTTTTCAACATGGTGGCGTTGCTTTAGGCTTTCTCTTAGCCATAATCCGTATGTAGCAGTCATCCACTGCAGTAGTAGCCCTTGGTCGGTCTGAGCGAGGCATATCGTCGACAGTTGCTGTCTGTCTGTATCTCCTCCATGTCCGAACAACATCGCTTTGGTTCACTCTGAGGCGCCTGGACACTTCCCTTGTTGAGACCCCCTTCCTCGCGCAAAGTAACAATGCGGACGCGGTCGAACCGCGGCATTGACCGTCTAGTAATGATTGAACTACAGACAACACTAGCCATGTACCTCCTTTCTGGTGGAATGACTGGAACTGATCAGCTGTTGGACCCCATCCGTCTAAATGGTGTTGCTCATGCACGGTTGTTTACATCTTTGGTTGGGTTTACTGACATCTATGAACAGTCAAAGAGACTGTGTCTGTGATACAACTCCCACAGTCAACGTCTATCTTCAGGAGTTCTCGGAACTGGGGTGATGCAAAATCTTTTTTTGCTGTGTGTATATCTACGTTATCTTTTCAATCTAGTCTCTTAAATTTTGAAACACAATTTGCCATTGCTTGTTTTGCTCCTCAACAACCATCGGAAACTGATTTTCACTCTCTTCAACAACAGAAACTTTGAACATTACAAATTCTCTCGACAGATTCTGTGTGTACGTCTTCGCGTTTGAGCTATACAAATCAAATGAAATATTCGATTCCTGTTGTGTGTTCTTCGTATTTTCTTTGTTCAGTTCATGCTCGAGGATTCCGTTTTTTTCTGCGTTTTCGTTTGTTTTTGAGCAGTGACGTTATTCTTACTGTCGTACACTTACCTTTCCCCGATCTGAACCCCCTATTTCTTGCACGTTGTGTCGTATATGCTGGAATAGGAGTGTACGCCCTCTGGATGACGTTACGAGTCAAATCAGACGGGCGCAATCGGAATTTTTGGTATTTCCGTAGCAACAACGGACACGAAAACTAATTGAGAATGTTCCATGACTCTAGATTCTTCTTCGTTTTCCTTACATTTCCTAAAACATGCTCACCTGATCTGTCTCTGACTAGCTGTTGTTCTCTCAATCATGCTCTGGATAGTAATGCAAGAAATAACCAAACAACAATCTCAAACTGGCCTTCCTGGACAGCAAGTTGAACAAAGATTTTCACAGGACTACCAACCCTCAAGAAAAAAATGAAACAATATCTCGAATAACTTCGAACACTGAAGACTAAGGCTCGAAACTTCCTTAAACTGACATTAGCGACCATGCGAAATGTAAATACTACGGAAAAACGCATATCAGAAGAAGAGCTGGAAGTGGGTTAAAATACCACTGTAGAATTGTTCAAAATAAATAAACGTTGTTAACAACATAATTAAATGGGCTGCATAGTGGACTAACATTTTCCTGCTCGTCTTCCGCTTCGTCTTGTTGTGAATGACGTCGCCTCTGTCCGCACCACCTCTGCACTCCTTAAATTTGCTTCACTTGTCTCGTTACCTCACATGAAATCACTCCTTTCTGTTCTGCTGCTCTCTTTATCGTCTGATGAACATATTTCTCCGTTGAGTGTGACGTCACTCTCATCATCATCACTACCGGTCTCCTGCTCTGCGCCTCACCTCGTTTCGTATGACATCATTCTCAGTTTCATCATTCTCACCTGCATCATTGCAGCTGTCCTCGCGTCAGGCGCTGCGCTCCACCTTACTAAGATTGACATCACTCATGTATGCATAACCGTTACTCCATTCATTGTCGGTTGTGTCTTTGATATAGGTGTCCTCTCGGAATTTTCTGAAAATGGTTCAAATGGCTCTGAACACTACGGGACTTAACTTCTGCGGTCATCAGTCCCCTAGAACTTAGAACTACTTAAACCTAACTAACCTGAGAACATCACACACACCCATGCCCGAGGCAGGATTCGAACCTCCGACCGTAGCTGTCGCGCGGTCCCAGACTGAAGCGCCTAGAACCGCTCGGCCACTCCGGCCGGCTTGGAATTTTCTGACTAATCTACACAATAACGTCGGTAGCTTTTATTGTGCTATTTCCTTACTGCTGCCTCGTAATTGTTGTACCCTCTTCTAATCTTATTTAAGATTACCTGTCTTGACTCGTATATGTACGAACCTCCATACATGCACTGGTATTTTTCCGTGTTATTCTACTGACAATTTCTTCTCCTGTCTCCATCTTCTTCCGCTCTGCAACTCCTCTTGTCATTCGACTATCTGTTAGCCCCTTCCATATGCCCTCCTTATCTGGTGTTCGATTTGATTATGACCATTCTACTTTTCTCATAAAACTGTCCACTTCCATGGGGCTCCTACCAATTCTTGTACTGGTTTTGGCTCTTTCCTCCATACTTCTGAAAGCTTAAATTTAACACTAAAAACACAGATGTGTGATGTACCTTGTTGTGAATTTTCTGGCAGCAAACTAAGATACTCGCTGCCCTATATCCTGAGATCCACATAAATTCGGTTGTAGTATTAACTTGAATTCGCTCGACCAGAACTTTTAAACAAACTTCTGGATAAACTCTTTGAATAGACATTTGTTCAGCACAGCATATGCCTAGTACTGACTGCTCTCTTTCATCAGACTGTAAGCTGGCTCTGTTTTCTTTCCTTCACTCCAAAGTGCTGGTATATTCATCTGTACCCGTTGCACAAAATTCATCGGCTGAACAACCCCTTGTCCTCTGAATTCTAAACTGGGAAATTTTAACTTACGATTTTAAATATTCGTTCAGTATCTTACACGTAGCACCATTTCTTCAACTCTCCTGTAGTTGCTGATCCATTCTGGATACGTCCTCGTCCTGTTCTACTGCTGTAGTGATCGTTGCGGAAGACACCTCCCGGATAATCGGTATCTCATTCCAAATGCTGCTGAACTGGTGCAAACAGCTACTCTTTGTTACACTAATAACAGTGTTTGCACCATGGTCACTAGACGTAACGTTTGTGTTGTACCAATTATTGAATGAGGTCTGCTATTTGACACTCTTCTTAACTACTATACTATAGCTGGAATGATTATCTTCACTCTTGTATTGTCTGACCGGAGTGAATCATATACAAACCAAATTCCTATTCTGTACTGCTCTGTGACAACACCTCATATCTTCACTTGTATTACTCGGCGAAGCTAAATGGCAATCTCGCCACAGTAGCAGCACCGTCGTGTTTACGCACAGAAACAGGGAGGAGGTAAGTAATACCGCCGGACATTCCAGTATTCTTACAAATGGACAGTTGTTACAAGCCGCCCTTCTATTACCACGTTTACATGTGACTCATTCTGCAGAAGACGAAAATCTAATTTCGAAATCCGAATGCCTTGTCTGCTCTCTTGTTTACATGTCAGGCCTGGATCTATTACGCTAACCCGATCAGATATCGGCTTTTGAGTGCCATTTGTCTAAAACGAATGGATTATGTATGTAAATCTCCTGTTCCTATTTACTCAGGTATATAGTTCGTAGTTTATTATTATAGCAGAAGGAGGAGGATATTCAAGAAGAGATATTTAAAGAAAGTACAAGACTGTTTTATTACTCCCACCAGATCACATGCACTATGGAAAGTAATTGCGAACTGATCACTGGTTGAATATTATTGTAATCAAACACTTAGGGCACTTACAATAGCTATAAAAATTCCGAATGGGTAATGACAATGCAAGTAACGAACAATATGTATTTCACCTGACGCTCTACATAATTTAAATTAATAATCTTGCCCAAAGCAGTGGCGTAGCATAAAGGTTAAGATATAACCATGAGAAGCAAAATCTTGCGGGGTTCGAATCGTTTCAGTTGCTCTAAAATTTTTATTTTTAACCCTTTACAAAAATTAAATGATTTATTATTTTTACTAAATTAATTGTATTTTATTTTATATCTAATCCTCTGTTATGTCATTTAATCAGGACATCAACTTTTCTGTCTGTTCATCTTGTGAGTTACTGAATGTTTTGATGGTAGCAAATGATTGTGGACGAAAGCGTTTGTCAGTAAAAGAAAGTGGCTGTAATAATTTACATATTAGCAAGCTACAATGGATAATATGACTGTCGCTAATTAGCGCAGAAGAATTTTCAGCATATGTGTGTCTTCTTTCGTCAAAGAAAGATAAAATGTGATTCTACTCAAATAAATCAAGATTTCATGATCAGCACAACAGGGGCCGAACCGCGCAATAACCCTGGGTTCTGTGTGGGGCGGTGGCGGGGTGAGTGGACTGCTGTGGCTTGTTGTGGGGTTGTGAGACACTGAGGGCTGAAGCGAGGCGAAGCCTCTCCGACGTTTCTAGGTCCCCAGTTCAATACAGAATACACAATACACAAATTTATCCGTAACGCTCATGGAATACTTATCGTTAGCACCTTTCTACTCATTCTTTGGCGTAGAATCTTAAATTCCACTGTGCTCGGTTTCTTGCCCTATTTCCATAATTTGCAAATCGACCTGTTGCTCAATTTTAACACTTCGGCTGCATGTTCCCGTCGCCTTCTCTGGCAGCACGATAAATTTCTTCTCTTTCTCCTCGTAAAGAAATTTAGTCACGTTAACCGCAAGCCGTCATATGTGTCCGCAAAGACTTTCTTCGCGTTCATCTCTCATGCTTGCACTGCGATGTAACAACGAGCACTATTTTATCTGGAACATGATTGTACTTAGTAATGTAGCAACTTTAGTTCTAATACGGCCGCATTACCACTGCGTCTTGCCCGGTAATAAAACTGATTGATTGATTGATTGGGGGTGGGGGGGTTATGGGACTAAACGGCGAGGTCATCAGTCCGCGATTCCAAAGATCCTTGCGGAAGAGAGAGGGTTCGCTAAAAGTGGACGGATTGCGGATTGAGTCAGAGGGGTGAAACTATAAAACGGACAAGTTAAAACACACACAGTACTTGCTGCGTAATAAGTAAAAGTGAAGACGTGTGAGGTTCCTACTAAACAGAACAGGTATTTTGTATATACCCAAAATATTGTGTTCGGACAGTAGCTGGTCTGGTTCAAATGGTTCAAATGGCTCTGAGCACTATGCGACTTAACTTCTGAGGTCATCAGTCACCTAGAACTTAGAACTAATTAAACCTAACTGGCCTAAGGACATCACACACGTCCATGCCCAAGGCAGGATTCGAACCTGCGACCGTAGCGGTCGCTCGATTCCAGACTGTAGCGCCCAGAACCACACGGCCACTCCGGCTGGCCGTAGCTGGTCTGGACACACTCATTTGAGCTATAGGTAAGGAATTCTTTTGTAGCATTTAAGAACAGTGACAGCAGGCCCCATTCATTGACAGATTCGTACGCACATACTTACTTGTAATGAAGCTATAAAATGTCTCACCTCTCATTCCGATCTTGGTTACATAGAAGCAGACACTACAAGCAATGCTGCATGTGTTTACCACACATCCTCAATCATCCTTCAGCCCTTCTTGGCAGTGAATCACGTAATTTTTCAGTATGCCTGTTGGATTGCATCGCATGCGTTAGTCACATATTGTCGATGGGTTGGGCGCACACTAACATCGTTAAATACCCCCAAAGCCAGAAATCCAACGGATTCATGTGCGTTGAATAGTGGCGCCATATTAGCAGATCAGTCCGTCCCCCATGACGTTTCACAGTGAGGTACTGTTGGATAATCCATAGAAAATGGAATGGTGCCCCGTCTTGCGTAAATCACTGTCGTTGGCCTTCCGCAAGGATAGTGTTCTCCATTAGCACTGGTAATTCATGGCGCAAAAGTCAGTGATACTTGTCACCTGTAATACTGTTGGCAAAGTGCATAACCCTATGAGTCTGTCACCGTCAAATCCTGCCCATACATTAATACTGACTGAACAATCCTGACGCCTCACCTCCTCGCGATCAAGAGCCCTAAAAACCACGCGATTGTCGACCGACCACTTTATCGTCCCCAGCTATTCATCGTCGAAATCGGACGCAGTTCTTCTAATTTTGACCAACAGTATCTCCTCTAGCAATAAGAGTATGTGACACTTTTGTTTAAATATTCCGTGCAGTCAGACCTTTGCTTCTTTCGCTATTGCTCTATCGGAAGCAGCAGTGTCTTTGAGCCTCGCCCGATAAAGTTATTCTGTTGTTTTTGTTCACAATCGTTTTCACTAGGTCTGTGGGTATGGTCACATGAAGTGATAAGAGAATAGGTTTCGGTCAGAGTAGTATTATACTTCTGTGTGAACTAGGACTGTTGATATTGCCGGCCGCGGTGGCCGAGCGGTTCTAGGCGCTTCAGTCCGGAACCGGGCGACTGCTACGGTCGCAGGTTCGAATCCTGCCTCGGGCATGGATATGTGTGATGTCCTTAGGTTAGTTACGTTTAAGTTCTAGGGGACTGATGACCTCAGACGTTAAGTCCCATAGTGCTCAGAGTCATTTGAACCATTTGAACTGTTGATATTCTTAAAAATATCCGGAATCCAATACATCGATATTAAAAAGTGTTATCATCTGCACTCGATAAATCGAAAAAAATATAAATATATCGAAGAAAAAAATATCAACCTACCTGCCTATAAAA
Source organism: Schistocerca cancellata (assembly GCF_023864275.1). Taxonomy (NCBI): domain Eukaryota; kingdom Metazoa; phylum Arthropoda; class Insecta; order Orthoptera; family Acrididae; genus Schistocerca; species Schistocerca cancellata. Next base: position 465,293,037 of record NC_064631.1, on the reverse strand, counting down.
CCATCGGCTACACACTGTAAATTTAAGAGTTTTAGAGCTGTATATTTAAGTATTGATTTATTTTTAGATATTCTGTACATCAACGAGTTAGCAGCCGCCCTAGAGCAAGATCTGAAAGGAAAACCATGCACGTTGATGCTTGGCGACAACCACTTTGCTTACACTGGTAATTACATGTAAACAGTGCAGTAAAAGGTGTCCGTCCTTCGGTTTAGTCGCATACCGGATTTGTCCGGAATACTTAATGACGGCTGCAAAAATGGTTCAAATGGCTCTGAGCACTATGGGACTTAACAGCTATGGTCATCAGTCCCCTAGAACTTAGAACTACTTAAACCTAACTAACCTAAGGACAGCACACAACACCCAGTCATCACGAGGCAGAGAAAACTCTGACCCCGCTGGGAATCGAACCCGGAAACCCGGGCGTGGGAAGCGAGAACGCTACCGCACGACCACGAGCTGCGGACCAATGACGGCTTCCCTTTTTTTTTTTCATTGCTGCCAACGCCAACGACCTAGCATTTGTAGTGCCACCACTGCAGTTTCTGTTCGTAGCGCTAAGCGCCGAGTACATCAGCATTTCCCCTCACATCTCTCCTCCCAGCGCAAAGACCAATCTTGGCATTTAAAATTTTTGTTGATTAGTTTCACCAACAGTTTTTAAAGAATACTGACCTGAAGAACAACACACTAGTCGCGTTAATTTTTTATTTTATTTTATTTTATTATACTATATTTTTTTGCGACGGGTGTGCTATTTCTTGGGAATCTTGTTATTCCATTCACACCGCCACTCCTTGGTGGAGTCGGACTACTTCTTTGCGCCACCTAAACTTGCTACACACAGTCAAAGAGAAAGACTGCACGTGATGGAAGTTCAGAAAGTAGTAAGACTTCTTCATACAATGAAAGTAAAATTACGTTCTACCACAATATCAAGTACTTACGAAAAATTTTGGAAAAAAATATAATATGAATTAAAATTTCGGCACTCGATGTTGACATTTCAGTATCAATATGTCGACATACCACGCAAACAGTATTGCCTGTATACATCGAAATTTCCTGGAAAAAATATCAGTATATTGATATATCATCAACAGCCCTAGTGATTGCTCGGCGTGGTCTGATGCCTGGTAAGTCTCTGCACCGTTATAAGAGTCGTTGAACGGCCTTCAGCCAACTCGTATTTCTCGTCAGAGTTAACGAGGATATAAATAAGGCAGTTACTTTTTCTATCATCTCACAGCCACTGATCCTCTATTCACGAACCATCTCGATGACCACAGATGTTGCGGTGAAAATTTTCCTTTGTTTTGTTGTGCCTCTACTCCTTGTAAGATTGACTTCTTTTCCTAATTACTGAGTGAAACTGAAGATATAATGCTCAAATAATCAATATCGTTTTTGCTGTTAAATAACAACCACATGTTATTCAGTCGTAAAGATACTCACATAACAGCTGAACATTAATTTGTATGAAACGCCATGCTGACATTCAAACTGCTTCTATTTTTGTCGCAGTTTTTGCTTCTTCCCTTATCTATCTTTTCGAAGCATAAAATATCACTGAACATGCTGGTATTTAAGCTTCTTATAGCTTTTGCATTCCTTTTTGAGTTCCTCGATGTCAATATTTACCGTAGTTTTTGAGTGACTATACTGTTATATTTTGTAAATTATACGTCGTTTATAAATCGGAGAAAGACGAAGGTAATGAGAAGTAGTAGAAATGAGAACAGCGAGAAACTTAACATCAGGATTGATGGTCACGAAGTCAATGAAGTTAAGGAATTCTGCTACCTAGGCAGTAAAATAACCAATGACGGACGGAGCAAGGAGGACATCAAAAGCAGACTCGCTATGGCAAAAAAGGCATTTCTGGCCAAGAGAAGTCTACTAATATCAAATACCGGCCTTAATTTGAGGAAGAAATTTCTGGGGATGTACGTCTGGAGTACAGCATTGTATGGTAGTGAAACATGGACTGTGGGAAAACCGGAACAGAAGAGAATCGAAGCATTTGAGATGCGGTGCTATAGACGAATGTTGAAAATTAGGTGGACTGATAAGGTAAGGAATGAGGAGGTTCTACGCAGAATCGGAGAGAAAAGGAATATGTGGAAAACACTGATAAGGAGAAGGGACAGGATGATAGGACATCTGCTAAGACATGAGGGAATGACTTCCATGGTACTGGATGGAGCTGTAGAGGGCAAAAGCTGTAGAGGAAGACAGAGATTGGAATACGTCAAGTAAATAATTGAGGACGATGGTTGCAAGTGCTACTCTGAGATGAACAGCTTAGCACAGGAAAGGAATTCGTGGCGGGCCGCATCAAACCAGTCAGTAGACTGATGACAAAAAAAAAAACGTCGTTTAACAAGATAAACGGTATGTACTAGATTGTGAGTATTCCGCTGCTGATTTCATGTGTTAAAAGTAGTACTGTACATTTTATCGATCTCCTAGTTGTATCAATAAGTTGAGATTTTCCTTAGTCGTGGATTATATTAAACGAAGAATTTCCATGAACTCTGGTATCACAGTTCCTTGGCAGCAACAAAATCTGACTCTGTATTCAAGAGTTCTACTAAAGGAAACACATTTCCAACAGGCCTTATCTCTTTTTTTTCATCAGTCTTCTGACTGGTTCGTTGCAGCCCGCCACGAATTCCTCTCCTATGCCAACCTCATAATCTCAGAGTAGCACTTGCAACCTACTTCCTCAATTACACTGGTGTCCAAAATTACAGCAACAAATGGAAATTTTGCTAGTTGAATGTATTTTGATAAAAAATATCATACACAGGAGATAGTAAAATAGAAACAATGAAAAGAATACAGAACCTAAAGAACTGCGACATGCATAACGGTTGACAAAAATGTTAGTCGTTTTATTCCAACTTAACGGGTTTGAACACACATTGTGACAACAGGTTAATGTGCTCAGTATGGGATGCGACCACTTCTGGCAGCAGTATGGGCCTGTCAATGACGGAGCATGCGCTGAATGACGTCATGAAGAGGCAAGAACGTCCATTCTTCCTGCAGAACTACTCACAAGCCCTGAAGAGCGGTTGGGGGATGCTAACGTGATGCAACCCGTCTCCCTAGTACATCCTAGACGTGCTCTATGGAATAAAAATTGAGAGAGCGAGCAAGCCACACCATGGACGCCGAATCTTCCGTTTCCAAGAAAGCATCAACCACCCGTGATCTGTGAGGTCGTGCATCATAGTCTATCAATTCGAAGTCTTAGCCCAAAGACCTGGGTGCAATCTGAGCAGTTCTCTTAGGTTGTTCGCAGATGATGCTGTAATTTACCGTCTAGTAAGGTCTTCCGAAGACCAGTATCAGTTGCAAAGCGATTTAGAAAAGATTACTGTATGGTGTGGCAGGTGGCAGTTGACGCTAAATAACGAAAAGTGTGAGGTGATCCACATGAGTTCCAAAAGAAATCCGTTGGAATTCGATTACTCGATAAATAGTACAATTCTCAAGGCTGTCAATTCAACTAAGTACCTGGGTGTAAAAATTACGAACAACTTCAGTTGGAAAGACCACATAGATAATATTGTGGGGAAGGCGAGCCAAAGGTTGCGTTACATTGGCAGGACACTTAGAAGATGGCAACAAGTCCACTAAAGAGACAGCTTACACTACACTCGTTCGTTCTCTGTTAGAATATTGCTGCGCGGTGTGGGATCCTTACCAGGTGGGATTGACCGAGGACATCGAAAGGGTGCAAAAAAGGGCAGCTCGTTTTGTATTATCGCATAATAGGGGAGAGAGTGTGGCAGATATGATACGCGAGTTGGGATGGAAGTCATTAAAGGAAAGACGTTTTTCGTTGCGGCGAGATCTATTTACGAAATTTCAGTCACCAACTTTCTCTTCCGAATGCGAAAATATTTTGTTGAGCCCAACCTACATAGGTAGGAATGATCATCAAAATAAAATAAGAGAAATCAGAGCTCGAACAGAAAGGTTTAGGTGTTCGTTCTTCCCACGCGCTGTTCGGGAGTGGAATGGTAGGGAGATAGTATGATTGTGGTTCGATGAACCCTCTGCCAAGCACTTAAATGTGAATTGCAGAGTAATCATGTAGATGTAGATGTAGAAGAACCTCGCAACAACCATATATGACGTCCCAAGATGTCACGATATCTGACAGCAGTTAAACCTTGCCGATTCACCCTTGCAATTTGATGAAGAGGTGTTCTAGTGGTCAACATAATCCCTGCCCACACCATTAGGGATCCTCCTCGATATCAGCGTCTTTCAGCAATGTTTGGGTGTTTGCGTCCTGAAATCGTGTTTCAGGTTCCCTCCAGAAGCAAAGCTGTCAATAACCACTAAAAAATTGGTTCAAATGGCTTAACACTATGGGACTTAACATCTGAGGTCATCAGTCCACTAGAGTTAGAACTAATTAAACCTAACTAACCTATCGACATCACACACATCCATAGTACGAACATGTGTTGACAGTCTGTATGATTATATCATGAATTAGACACAGGACAGGGACTGAGCGGTATTTTGCTTTAATTTTGGACATCAGTTTATTTGCTGGCTGTATTCCAATCTCTATCTTCCTTTATAGTTTTTACTCTCTACTGCTTCCTCTAGTACCATCGAAGATATTAACGGTGTGGCCGGCCGGTGTGGCCGTGTGGTTCTAGGCGCTACAGTCTGGAACCGCGAGACCGCTACGGTCGCAATTTCGAATCCTGCCTCGGGCATGGATGTGTGTGATGTCCTTGGGTTAGTTAGGTTTAAGTAGTTCTAAGTTATAGGGGACTGATGACATCAGATGTTGAGTCCCATAGTGCTCAGAGCCATTTGAATCATTACCGGTGTCTTAACAGATGTCGTACAGTCCTGTCCCTTCTTCTGCCGATAGCCTCAGAGAACATCAAGCGTATCTCTTCATTCCTTGTTACTTCCGTATCCCTTTGCTTAGCGTATTGATTCTTTCGGATTGTCTCTTAAACTTCAGCTTACTCTTTATCACTACTAAATTGAGATTTGAGGCTATAACTGCCTTACAACCCTGTATCTGATTTCGAAATCTCTGAATGACCATGACGTAATCTAGCTAAATCTTGCCGTATCCCCCGGCCCTTTCCTAGTATGCCTCCTCCTCTTGTGATTCTTGAACACAGTATTCGCCACTACTAGCTAAACTTATCGTTGAACTCAGTCTTTCCCCTCTCTCATTTCTACCATCAGTACTATATTCTGCCGTGACCCTGTCTTCCATTCTTCCCCCTACAACCACATTCCAGTCCCCCATGACTATTAGATTGTGATCTCCCTTAATGTACTGTATTACTCTTTCAGTATCCTCATATACTTTCTCTATCTCTTGACCTTCAGGCTGCGACGTCGGCATGTATACGTCAACTATCGTTATCGGTGCTGGTTTGCTGTCGATACTGATAAGAACAACCCTATCACTGAACTGTTCACAGTAACACACGCTCTGCCCGACCTTCTCATTCATAACGAATCGCCGCGCGGGGTAGCAGTGCGGTCTGCGGCCCCTTGCCACGATTTGCGCAGCTTCCCCGTTACAGGTTCGAGTCCTCCGTCGGGCTGTATGTTTGTGTTGTCCTTAGCGTAGGTTATTTTAAATTAGACTACTTAGTGTATAAGCCTAGGGACCGATGACCTCAGCAGTTTGTTCCCATAGGGACTTACCACAAATTTTCATAACGAATCCTACTCCCGTTATACCATTTTCTGCTGCTCTTGGTATTACCCTACACTCATGAACCAGAAACCCTTTACTTCTTTTCGTTTCACTTCACTTGCCCTCACTGTATCTAGACTGTGTCTTTGCATTTTCCTTTTCAGATTTTGAAGCTTCCTTACGACGTTCGAGCTTCTGACATTCCGCGCTCCGTCTCGTGGAACATTATCCTTTCGTTCTTATTCAGTCTTTTTCTGATGGTCATCCCCCATTGTCACTCCCCTCCCGGAGATCCGAAAGAGGGCTGTTCCGGAATCTTTTGCCAATGGAGATATCATCATGACACCTCTTCAATTACATGCCACGTGTCCTACAGATACACGTTACGTGTTTTAAATGCAGTGGCTTCCATGTCCTTCCGCATCCTTATACCGTTGATCATTGGTGATTCTTCCACCTTCAACAGAAATTTTCCAACACAAGGGCGAGAGCATGGCCTGAATCTCTGTCCGCTCGTCCTCCTTCTTTGACAAGGCCGTTCACAGAATAAGAGTGACGTCTTCTGCCTGAAGTCTCTGGCTATTAATGCTGAATATTTATTCGAAATTTATCAGTTGGCGGGGTTCTAACCCGGGACCGAGAACGTTTTGATTACTAATCACAGACGCTACCCCACCTTTCTTTTTTTTGTTCGTTATTTTTCGTTGCAGTTGGTCCTGGTGGACATCACATAACACCCGCTGAAGTTCATCGTTGATCACTCCAGCAGTCAGCTCTCTGACCAAACACGATGAACTATTGTACCGGCTCCCCTAGACTACGGGTGTCTTCCAACAAGCAGGAAATGGAGCTTGCCTAGAATTACAGTGCGTAATTAGGCACAGGTATAATTGTCGTGGACGGAGAAGCAAATACGGCAGCAAAAACAGGGAAAATGTAGAGGAGACATGGTGGATAATGACAGACGACTGAAAGAAAAGAAGCTGCTTTTAAATAATTTAGCCTACTAACGGTCATACGGAAAATAAGAAAAAAAATATGAAGGACGTTCTGTGCGATATAAAGAGAAAATATTCCGTATCTCCAATTAACATATTTTTCTTTTAAGCAGAAGATAAACACTTTCCTGCAAGTGTAGGAGGTTAGGTTAAATACCAGAAAGATTAGCTCTGTTAAACCAGAATGAGGATCCTGAGAGAGTCACAGTAAAACTACTTGAGGGGGAGCTTAGAAATGGCCACACAGGAAGAGGGAAACTGCCGGAGGGATGAGGCAGGCAGCGAAACCGCCGCAGCAGCGGGAGAGCAGCGCCGGCTCGCGGGCGGCGCTGATCCGCCGCTTTATGACGGCCATTTTTGCCGCCGGACAATCCTCTTAGGCCGGCCGGCGTCGCGACGCCGTGGTCCCCCGGCGGAGGCTTTGCGCGCGTCCAATCACGGCGGAGCCGCCTGATTACTGGCGAGCCGCGGGCGACGCTGGAGGCGATGCGAGTAACGTCGCGGAAGCCCGGCGCTTACTGCGGAATGCGGTCTCCGTGGCACTGGGCCGGCACACAATGGCCGCTTAAAGCGCTCTAAGTTGGAAAAAGGAAAGTGTGTCTTCGTGTTCCAACTTCTCTGTGTATTAACCTGCATAGGGACCAGCATGGGAAACTGTGACAGATTCCATTTCGAGAAGATGTATGGTGTGTTACTGAAATGTATGCTGGGTGCTTGTATATCCACAAACTTTCAGCAGTGATGGAGAGGAGGAAAATGCATCAATATGAGACAAGGACCTATGGTCAGGAAACGACGAAGTTTAAAACTCTGACCAAAAAGAGAAAGCAACCTGATACGTATGTGGCCCACATATAAGAGAAAGCAACTTGATACGTATGTGGCCCACATATAAGAGAAAGCAACTTGATACGTATGTGGCCCACATCTCTTTGATATGAGAAATACACTATTGACCACTAAAACTGCTACACCAAGAAGCAATGCAGATGATAAACGGGTATTCGTTGGACGAATATATCATACTAGAACTGACATGTGATAACATTTTCACACAATTTAGGTGCATAGATCCTGAGAAATTAGTACCCAGAACAACCATCTCTGGCCGTAATAACGGCCTTGATACGCCTGGGCATTGAGTCAAACAGAGCTTGGATGGCGTGTAGAGGTACAGCTGCCCATGCAGCTTCAACACGATACCACAGTTCATCAAGAGTAGTAACTGGCGTATTGTGACGAGCCAGTTGCTCGGCCACCATTGACCAAACGTTTTCAATTGGTGAGAGATCTGGAGAATGTGCTGGTCAGGGCAGCAGTCGAACATTTTCTGTATCCAGAAAGGCCCGTACAGGACCTGCAACATGTGGTCGTGCATTATCCTGCTGAAATGTAGGGTTTCGCAGGGATCGAATGAACGGTAGAGCCATGGGTCGTAACACTTCTGAAATGTAACGTCCACTGTTCAAAGTACCGTCAATGCGAACAAGAGGTGACCGAGACGTGTAACCAATGGCACCCCATACCATCACCCCAGGTGATACGCCAGTATGGCGATGGCGAATACACGCTTCCAATGTGCGTTCACCGTGATATCGCCAAACACGGATGCGACCATCATGATGCTGTAAACAGAACCTGGATTTATCCGAACATGATGTTTTGCCATTCGTGCATCCAGGTTCGTCGTTGAGTACACCATCGCAGGCGCTCCTGTCTGTGATGCAGCGTCAAGGGTAACCGTAGCCATGGTCTCCGAGCTTATAGTCCATTCTGCTGCAAACGTCGTCGAACTCTTCGTGTAGATGGTTGTTGTCTTGCAAACGTCCTCATCTGTTGACTCATGGATCGAGACGTGGCTGCAAGATCCGTTACAGCCATGCGGATAAGATGCCTGTCATCTCGACTGCTAGTGATACGAGGCCGTTGGGATCCAGCACGGTGTTCCGCAATACCCTCCTTAACCCACCGATTCCATAGTCTGCTGACAGTCATTGGATCTCGATCAACGCGAGCAGCAATGTCGCGATACGATAAACCGCAATCGCGATAGGCTACAATCCGACTTTTATCAAAGTCGGAAACGTGCTGGTACGCATTTCTCCTCCTTACCCGAGGGATCACAACAACGTTTTACCAGGCAACGCCGGTCAACTGCTGTTTGTGTATGAGAAATCGGTTGGAAACTTTCCTCACGTCTGCACGTTGTAGGTGTCGCCACCGGCGCCAACCTTGTTTGAATGCTCTGAAAAGTTAACCATTTGCATATCACAGCATCCTCTTCCTGTCTGTTACATTTCGCGTCTGTAGCAGTTCATCTTCGTGGTATAACAAATTTAATGGCCAGTAGTGTAAGACAAGTGCAAGGTCGGACTCATCAAAAAGTCTCGACTTACTTAGAGCTTAAATATATGTACTCAACACAGCATTGTCTTCCTGACATCACACATCACAAACTTGTGTCCCCCCTTCGACGCCTTCCTCCCCCCTCCTTAATGCATGTGTATGATGTTAGGGGTACTGTGCTGAATACGTATGAATAGTCAGCAAGCTCTCTCAGACGAGTTTTTTTTTTTTCAAGAGGTGTAACCCAGACTGATGTCATGGTTATGCAAAAGTACTGTACTAAGAGGTATACGTATGCTTAGTCAGGAAGGTCTCAGACGAGATTCAGTAGGCAAAAATGTACACTTAAATCTCCGGTTCAGCATTTTCATGGGATACAAAACCATACCAGTATTCAGTTCCTGAGCCTGGCTTAACAACATATGGATAAGGGACTAGCACATGATAACAAGCAGCACTCTATGCACAAACAGGCTGAATGCGTAAGAGCCCATGCTACGATGACATTAGAGCAAGTGAAAGCACGAACACGTGAGAAGAATAAGATTAGAATTAAACTCAATAAGGGTACCATGAGGCAGATTTTGGGGCCTAGCAAAGAGGCTCTGAGCACTATGGGACTTAACTTCTGAGGTCATCAGTCCCCTAGAACTTAGAACTACTTAAACCTAACTGACCTAAGGACATCACACACATATATGCCCGAGGCAGAATTCGAACCTGCGACCGTAGTGGTCGCGCGGTTCCAGGCTAGCAAAGAGGCTTTTAGACTGATGGTGAGATTAAGATCGCTAAGAATACTAATCATAAATGAATGTATACTGTTTCTTGACTACTGAAGTGGACATAGAAAGAAACCACAGTAATATTACTGCAAGTATAAAACAAAGAGAAAGTAGATGACTTTATATCTAACAGTGACAAAAAGCAGGCAAAAATTATGGGGTTATTAAGTTTATTAAGAATAGGCACCCTTGGGTAGTGTCTTTTATTAGTAACCAAAAAGTACTCGATCAAAAGGTCGAACCCTGATTTTGCCAACGGCGTTTTCAAAGTGGGCGGAATAGCGGACAGGCGTTCAGGGCACTCTCTTGCCCTTGAGGTATGAAATTGCCCCTAAAGCGGAAAAATCAGTAATAATCAACGGCATGAAAATGCAGAGGGTAATAGAAACCACTGCATTAAAGACACTTAACGTGTATCGACGGGATATGTGGACGTTAAATGAAGAGATGTCATCGAGAATGAGATTTTCACTCTGCAGCGGAGTGTGCGCTGATATGTACTTCCTGGCAGATTAAAACTGTGTGCCCGACCGAGACTCGAACTCCGGACCTTTGCATTTCGCGGGCAAAGCACTTGCCCGCGAAAGGCAAAGGTCCCGAGTTCGAGTCTCGGTCGGGCACACAGTTTTAATCTGCCAGGAAGTTTCACAAGAGATGTCATAATGATCTCCCCGTGCCAAGGAGGAGGTGACCATGAGAAAAATATTGAATAACCAAAGAAAGGATAACGTTCTACGAGTCGGGCCTTGGAATGTCAGTATTTAAAGGCGGTAGGGAAGCTACATAGCCGGCCGAAGTGGCCGTGCGGTTAAAGGCGCTGCAGTGTGGAACCGCAAGACCGCTACGGTCGCAGGTTCGAATCCTGCCTCGGGCATGGATATTTGTGGTTTCCTTAGGTTAGTTAGATTTAACTAGTTCTAAGTTCTAGGGGACTAATGACCTCAGCAGTTGAGTCCCATAGTGCTCAGAGCCATTTGATTTGAAGCTACATAATCAGGGAAAAAAATGCTACGGCTCAATCTAGATACAGTGGAAGTCGGTGAAATGAAATGGAAAGAAGAATGCGCTATAGTCCGCAACGACGTGTCGGAGGCGCTTCTGAAGACCACGTCTCCCCTCTCAGCGTTCAAGAGCTCAGCCCCTGTTCGTGACTTCATCTGAAGGAGTCGACATCACTGTGTAGGACCGAAGAGTGTTGAAGTTTCAGACGTATTTTTATTAAATGTGAAACAGTGTACTGCAGGCGAACAGATTGTTAGTAAGTGCATCATGTGGGGCTTAGTCCACCTCCTTAGCTGTGTGGTTAGATTGGCCGATTGCTTACAGAAGCTGCCAACTTCTGTTTCCCGGGCAGGTCGGCGATTTTCTCCGCTCGGGGACTGGTTGTTGTGTTGTCCTCACGTCCGTATCGTCTTAACTGACTTTCCACTATTGAGATGGTTGTATGGATATGCCCCTAAAGTAATGAATATTAAATATTCAACTAAATGTTTTTATCATTCGTGTAACAAAGTGAACTAATATTTCACGAGCTCTCGTTCCTATAAGCCAACTCACCAAGCAGTCAAAGAGCTCACAGTTACGGCCGGACGATTGTAGTTTAGTTTCGTCTGATCACAGCAAATTGGTTTAACGCTTTAAGACTTTTTTTGAAGGAAGGAAATTTTTTATTTATGTGCTAATGACCTTAGGTGATTTTCTAATCACTTTAGACGAAAAATTTTCATAGAAATATGTATCCGTTTTCAAAACATACTTTATACACATGGCTTCATTATATGGACTGAAATGTTCAAAAAATGTTCAAATGTGTGTGAAATCTTATAAAACTTAAATGCTAAGGTCATCAGTCCCTAATCTTACACACTACTTAACCTAAATTATCCTAAGGACAAACACGCACACCCATGCCCGAGGGAGGACTCGAACCTCCGCCGGGACAAGCCGCACAGTCCATGACTGCAGCGCCTTAGACCGCTCGGCTATGGACTGAAGCAATTAATTACAAAATATTGTCTATTGTAATTAATATAAAATGGTCATTCAGTAACTACCTGCAAATTAACAATAACAATATTCAATTATGCGTTGGACTATAGTGAATCAAAGACACGAGTGTATTCTGGTGGTCACAAGTTGCTGCCCACTGCTACAGTGACTGGCTGATGTTTTCGTAACGATGAAAAGATTTGATACAATTAAAAGGTTCAACATCCAAAAATGTGTACCTCAGGTTTCCATTGGGATAAAATGTTGTGTTGCGCTAAGAGGCAGTAAAAGTTAATATACAGAATTGTAACCAGAGGTTCTGTAAGGATTAAGTGCGTACGTGTCTCGGTTACAGCTAATTTTCCATTAGGTAAAGAAACCCTCACGGAGATTTGTATGACAGTGCTGTTTAGCACAGTGTGAAGAAAGTTCGTGGCTGATATACTCATAGTTTCATTTCTTTTCCTTCGCAAACGGTTTCAAGATCCCCTGCCAGATAGAGACGTAAGTTAGAGCTTAAGTGACCCTCTTAGCTGTTCTTTACGGCCGTCTTTATCAGATGCTTAGAACGCCGCTGGAATCAACAATTCGGACAGTGTCACCTCGCGACGCGTTCGGGCCGTTTTTCTCCTGCCGGCCACCGGCGGGGGGACAAACACGGTCGTGTGTCTAACGGTCGCGCCGTGTAAAGCTGCCCGCCGTGTCTCGCGCCGTGACGAACAGCTCGCGCTGCGGCGTAATAAACACGTAACTCTGGCGGGGTCGGCGCGGCGTGCTGCCCCCGGAGGGCCGGAGCGCGAGCCCGGCCGCCGCCGCCGCCGCCGCCGCTGCCTCAGCAGATCGGCCGGTATAACTCGGCCGCGATAAACATCTGCGCCGCCATAAAGCCCTGCCCGAGTAATTGCCTGGCGACCCGGTCGCCAACCGCCGACCGCCGCCGTTCTTCGCGGCCGCTTTGCTTTCCTTCCCTCCGGGAAGGCGGCCAGAGATGCTGCGCTCCAGATTCCCCCGTGGGCGGTAAGCACAAGACTGGCTGCAGAGAGCGAGGAGGAAGGGTGGAGGCGGTTGGACAGCACCCGTACTTTTCGCCACATTACTGCGCTGCGCCGTTAGCTCAGGGAAACCTGTCCGACCGTCCCAAGAATATCGAGGGTAAAAACAGATTATTCATCTCGCAGATCCCACCAGATTACGCTGTTTGTGACAGTAATAAGGTCGGTAACTTAGGGAACCGCCGAATGACGGAAAACGGTGCAAGTAGGTACTGATCGTTGCTATGATCCATCAAGAATTCATCTTTTTTTATGGCAGGAACAGCTCTGCAACACAGTATAAAGTATTACGCGACGTAATTGTGATCTACCCCAAGAAATGTATTACTAATGCAATTAAAGAATCATTGTATTTATGTAGTGCTACTATATCAGACAATTAAAAATCGAGAGTATTCCACTACTAGTGTGTGTCGCACATTACGATGATTGTCGTGCAACAACATACATGAGCTTCTGTTTCCCACGAAAAGCATCAATTTTTGAACGCAATCAACTTATTATTTGGGCTGTTTGTGGACCTGACTTCCACTATTACGTAACATCATAACAAGACACAAGAATATCCCCTTCAGAATAATGCGAGAATAAACGATCTCGTAAAGCAAAAATTGGTTCAAATGGCTCTGAACACAATGGGACTCAACATCTGAGGTCGTCAGTCGCCTAGAACTTAGAACTACTTAAACCTAACTAACCTAAGGACATCACACACATCCATGCCCGAGGCAGGATTCGAACCTGCGACCGTAGCGATCACGCTGTTCCAGACTGTAGCACCTAGAACCGCTCGGCCACCCCGGCCGGCATTACATCACATTCTGTTTACAGGAAAGACAAATGGAGTTCAACATTTCAGCTGCATGGAAATCAAATTTCCACAACACCAAGGCATGTTTATAGCATAAATCTGTGTTTGTTAAAAAAGTTGTTATACCAACATCGATCAAAAGAGTGTGTGGGTCGCTATGGGACAGCTGGCTGAGAATCCAACAGTTAGTTTGTTAGCTTATTGCAATCTGAATTCATCATGGAGCTTACTACTTGAATATACTGAACTTATTACTATAAAATAATGATGTTATGGTACTACACCAAAGGACTCAAAGCGATCCACACGTCTTTATTAATTATTATAGCGTAGTTCCATGTTCAGACACCTTTACAAATAATCATAAATGAGATGTGCGATGTGCAGTTTCTAGTGTCTGTCATCTTAAAGACTTCGATGCTGCTTCTGTTAAGTCTTACAGCCTAGAAAGATGATTGTGTATACTCGGCAAGCCTCCCTACGAGTTCCACATGTATGCACAGCAGTGGGAAAACGATTATGTGCCTCTGTGAAGTAGCTTTAAGAGTTTAGTTGTAGTGAACCCCTGTCACTTGTACTATGCAATGTGGATCGCTATGGAGAGGCTACCTACAGTGGTCATATCTTAAACACTCATCGATTACACTGTCAAGCATTTCTTGGAACACATTGTTAGTGTTCCTGATTTCTGTCAGTGTTAAATCCAGGCAGCGCTGTAGTCTAGCATCTGGCTCTAGAGACTGTTTTTCCTGTTGAAATGTCGTGTATAAGAAGAGTAATGACTGTGACTCTCCTAAGATGATGCTGTTTCGTCACTTACGTTTAACCATTGCTGATGATCATTTTACAAGGGATATTGTGAACATACCAAAATTTGTGAAATTTAATTTGATATGAATTTCGTTAACATCCGCTGTCACATACCTTTGGAAACCTATAAATCGTTTGAGTCAACAAAAATCAGAATTTATTTGGTGTCCAAGGTAATAATTAAGCCCACTTAAGGTTTTGACCATAGTGGATGTGCGTTTGAAGACTATTCCATTTCCATACAGTGTGGGTTTTGTGCTCCCACCTTGTCGCTTGTCTGATTTTCAAGAAAGATGAAAAAATGGTCGACCAGTTCAAAAAATTGCACTGCTCATCATAAATGTGTATGGAACATTCAGCTTCCAAGTTGTAGCAGTTTCGTGTCTGTGATAAAAAAGCGAATGGGTGGTACTATCATATGTCAGAAGCTTAAGATTTAAGGCTTAGCATAATTAGAACCAAATTCGAAACGTTATTCATTGTTTTCACCATAAAACTGACGTGAAAATTCAATCATTTACTGTATGGATGTCACTCGTCGCTATTTAGAAATGGTATCAGGCGACTTATGATAATTATGCACCAAAAAAGTTCTGTGAGATGATGGAAAATACTATTGGCTGTGGTCAACGAGGCTACAGCCCTGCATATAGTGAGATTCTGATGGCCACCACTGGCCTCTGGCGACAGACCGTCTGCGTTATGCATTGAATCATATTATTCATATGACGGTAGACCTTTTTTCGGAAAGGTAAGCTATCGCCTCACTCTGAGAGAAAGTGCTGGAAGTTGTTGACTGGAGGGATTTTGGGGGGGGGGGGCTGGATCGGGGAAAATCATATGACGTCATCAATATCGTCAACGCGCACCAAAACCAGACCAGAAAGCTCCTTACTTATCCACTAAAATGTTAATGCAAGAAAGTTTAAGGAATGTGTAGCAAAAGCAACTAGCCTAGTGTTCTCCTGATACTTTTAGAATAAATGGCTCCACCGCCTGATTGCGAAGAATCAGTTTGAACGATGGAGGTCTTATCGAATTCCCACTAAGGACAACTGACGCTGCCTTAAGGTCTAAACATGTTGCCGTCTGAGACTGAGTTCACTGAAACATTACGCCTTTCTTTCTTAACATATTGAGTGGGTAAGTTCGCAAGCCACTAGGAGACAGTAGGTAAAGACAGGATTTTACATTTTTATTAGATGTGAAAACGTTCTTATTACATATGAAAATTGGTGCACTTGTAGATCGAAGGTCTGGCATTTACCTCTAGAAAAATTAAGATTTTTTATTCATTTAACTTTTAACGTAAAGAGATTTTTCTAAAGGCTATTTTTTGCAACTTTAGGTACACATAAAAGAGCATAATCATATCATACTGCAGTTTTCAGCGTTTGTTATATGTGAGAAGGTGAAAACAAAACTCTTAGAATTATTTAATTCGACGAAGTGTTTTGAGAAGTACTCCTAATTGTACAACATAT
The DNA here is from genome assembly GCF_023864275.1 of Schistocerca cancellata. Lineage (NCBI taxonomy): Eukaryota > Metazoa > Arthropoda > Insecta > Orthoptera > Acrididae > Schistocerca > Schistocerca cancellata. The sequence goes on along the minus strand of NC_064631.1, from coordinate 465,277,058 downwards.
AATTAATATTGTCGGTGTACAACACCTTCAAAGTTTTTAAAACTTACGTTAGATATGTATGACATACATGTTCTCAGCGAAGTACATTGAAAAGGAAATGTGTATCGAGGAACAAAATGAAATTTTTAAAATTACAAATATGTTAAAATTTAATGAATAAAAAAATTTCCTAGTGGTAAATGCCTGTTCTCTACAAGTGGTCCAGTTTTCACAGCTGTGGCATTAATTTTGAGAAAATACAGTAAAAAATGTAAGATTATGTTTTTACCTACATTCTCCTACCTGTTGACGTCCTTAACCTATGTTGCAGTTTTTGGACCATATTGTTTCCGCCGAAGGGTTAACTATTGACAACGAAAGCATAAAATCTAATATGAAGTTCCCTATCCATTCTGATGTGAAGCACGTAGCGCAATTTGTCCCGATGGCAAATTGCTTTCGTAAACTTACACTTAACAATATAATCTTACATATTTCATTATATTTTCTCATAAAAAAGGAAAAGCCGCCATTTGTACAATATTATTTTCTGTATAAAATAGATTGGCACTCTTGGTTTCTTCCCTGGAAGTCTACAAATATGTAGTAAACTTTCCCATGCATTATACTACATCAGTGCATCAGGCTCGTAGATCACATAAATCTTTGCGAATGTAACAGTAAATATATTCACTAATTCAAACGTCTATAATCAAAAACGGTAAATGAGGGTTTGTCTGTAATTTCTTTTATTCTTATGGAACCATATTCTACATGAAGAAAGAAACGGCTCTAAAAAGTTTAATTCAAATTTACTTTTGCAAGTTACTTTTAAGGCCGTTGCTCGGAAAAACTGATAGTTTCAGCACCTGAAGAATGCGTGGAAAAGCGCACTTCTTACCAGTTGGATACTTCCAGTTGACCATTGCTGACTTGCGGTTTCAGGAAAAGTTTGCAAAATGTTGGAGACTGAACAAAAGGAACTGTTATTGAGAAATGCTGGCATAACGTTCAGTCTTGATTCATCAGTTTGTATTCATCATAAAGAATTTTTTCTGTCGTAATGTGAATATATCCCTTTAATGACCAGTGGGAACTATAGTTCCCACTTATTTGTTTGCACTGTAAGTTCAGTGGTAACCTGTTTTCCCACTTCTAACTTGTGCTGTCATCTCTATTAGAGTATGCTAAATACATGAAGATTGTCAACGGGTGTGCGAAAGCGGTTGTATTTCTACCTTGTTAGTCAATCAATGCAGAAGCGCAGTTTCCTTGTGAAAACGAGCCACTGTTTCGACCGCTACAGCGTTTTTTGTACAGTGTGCTTTCCTTTTGCGTGTGAAATGACTTGTGTTGTATTTATCTACTTTTATATTTACGAGGGAGATAGTATTCGTGAATATTTGCTTGATTTGACTGAAAATTATGTAAATAATACAAGGTAAGTTAGTGGGAACTATTTTTCCCACTGAACTTGTGTGAAGTGCAATGCATATGGCTGTGCAATCGGCAGCGTAGTTATTGTTTGTTTCTTATTGTTTAGAATGAGTGGACTGACGCCAGATGAGGTTTTCAGAATTTTGTACGCTTTACCAGAAGATGTAGAAGCGAAGAGGAAGGCCCGTTCATTTTCAAACACCAAAAAGGGACGTGTCTGGAGAACCAGATGAAGTTCATCTGGAGAAAGTTGGTACTTATTTGCCTACAAAAGGTACAACAAATAAAAGATGCCGCCAATGTAGCACCAAGAACAAAGAAAAGATAACAAAAATGTGTAGCAACTGTCGTGTACCTTTGTGTGTAGCACCATGCTTCTCTAAGTTCCATAGTACATCACCTTAGTGAACTCAAAGGACAATATGAACTAATAAAATATAAATGTAATGTTTAACATGCTTTTCGTACTAAAAATAAAGGATATACATTTTAAAGTAGCAAGTGAAGTTACTCCAGAGTTCGGTGGGAACAATAGTTCCCACAAATTTTTTTATACTCGTAGGCTAAACTCTCACTTTCAAGATTTAAACAATGATTTTATGAATGGTTTCTTAGCCCAATAAAATGCTCATAAAAAGTCTTCAACTTCTGGAAATAATTTGGTCACTAAAGGGATATGCCAACAACGAGTGGTAATGGTTTTTCAAAGACGGAAAAAATTAGACCGATTTACGAATGACAAATCAACTACAAAAATTCAGCAAGCATAGACCGACTGAACAAAAGTTTGTTTAAACTCGAATAACAACAATTTTGGCTGTTCTTGTAAATAATTTATTTAACGACCGGTTTCGCAGCGTAGCACGCACAGGTTAGATGTGGCGAATCATGACACTCAAGTTGCAACAAAGACGGGACCAAACATTCCTTGTCTGTGAATAAATGACGCAATTAGCGGATCGTCGAGTATGGGTTGAGGGTTACTCAAGCGCGCGATGAATCTGGAACGAAGGACGGTGTGCCGAAGATAACCGGTTAACCGTTAGGTATAGGAGCACAACCCATTCAGGGTGACTAAAAATTAATTAAAATTTGGGAAGTAACGCTAAGAACACACTTAAAATAAATACAGTACAAAGACGATAACTGATAAAAAAGTTTCTATGAAAACGACATACCATAAATACACTAGACTGAAGTGTGTAGAGATGAAGGCGGGAAAGTGTCAGCTATAGCCTGAGCGACAATCCGTATCGGTGGCTGAAATCGGGCTACGCATGCGCAGTGGGGCGATATGAACTACAGAAATTCACGTGGCATGGTCATATTCGGGTAACACAACATAATTGAGGATCTGGAAATTATGAGGTACATCAAGTATTTTACCGAGCAGATACTAGTCGGGCATCTGGGTCTGCGTCTTCGTAACAATCTGGAGCCGCGAGGAGTGGCCGCGCGGTTAGAGGTGCCATGTCACTGATTGCCCGGCCCCTGCCGCCGGATGTCCGAGTCCTACCTTGGGCATGGTTGTGTGTGTTGTTCTTAGCACAAGTCAGTTTAAGTAGTGGGTAAGTCTAGGGACCGATGACCTCAGCAGTTTGGTCCCTTAGAAATTCACAAACATTTGAAATTTTTTTAAGCTCTCTGGACAACTTTAATTTTTTAAAGGAAAAGTGTCAATTGAGGTTGTCTGTACCTATACTTGATGGTTTCTTGCTTTACCACTTATGGTTTGGATTTATACATACACAGATATTTAGAATAAATTATTTTCTGCCAGATCTGTACTATTTAGACAATACGTTGGCGTAGTTGAGTAACATGTGCAGTAATATGCTTTGATTACTTATCTCTTATTTCTTACAGTATGCTCGAGTAGCACGCCTCGAACAATAATTTGTAAGTTTATGTTCTGATAATGGTTTCTCAGCAGGTGCTTAGGTAACATAGGACAATTCATATTATTTTGTGCTCATGGTTCTTTGTCAGCTGTAGTTGTTCTACTCGTACTACGTTATTCCTGTCTACGAATGTGGCCACGCCACGCGAATTTCTGTAGGTCATATTGTCCCACTGCGCATTCTAGACCCGATTTCTGCCATCAACATGGCTCATCGCTGAGTCCATAACTGGAGAATTTCCCGCCTGCATCCGCGTACTTTGTGGTCTGCTGCATTTATAGTAAGTCATTTTCACACAAATTTCCGCATCGTTATCGTCTTTATACTGTTTTGTATTACTAAGTGCGTTCTTGGCGATACTTCCCACATTTTTATTAATTTTTAGGCACTCTTGATGGATTGTGCTCATTTATCTAGTGGTTAACCGATTACGTTAGGCATACTGTCATCCGTTCGGGATTCATGTGGTCACTTGAGTAACCATGGAAAATACCTTCCGCTTACAATGTGCTAATTGTGTCATTTATTTACAAACAAGGAATGTTCGGTCCCGTCTATGTTGCTACTTTAATGTCATGGTTCACCATATCCAACCTGATGATGTGCCTGCTAGGCTGCGAAACTGGTCGTTAAATAAATTATTTACGAGAACTGCCAAGCGGTTATTATTGAAAATGTCTACTTATGGCTGCGGTTGTTCCTCTTTCAAGACAGTGTTTGTTTACATTCTCACGTAGTACTCTGTAAAAAGCTTTCTTCTATTACACCTTCAGCATTATCTTATAGACATATGGGGATAGAAGTGTGTGAAAAGAATAACAGTAGGTTGAGTTCTCCTCGAATTTCCTCTCTTAAAATTCAGACGGTTAGTGTATATGATTCAAAAGGCTGTATGAAAGGCACATTTAATCAAGCACAAAGCTTACTAAGTAGCACAGTGACGTCTACTATTCGTTTTGACTCTAATGAGTGACAGCAGCTGGCATTTTAATGTTTTCGGAGTGTTCTTAATGCTCCGAGTATACTGAATTACTTAGAGATCCTAAAAAAGGTGTGTTGAGAAGAGATCACCTTGCATTACCCCTGTTTTTAATTCAAAACTTTCCGGGATTTCACCCACCAATTTGATATTAGAGGTTGTTGTTGTTCAGGTCTGTTCGACTGAGTTACTTATTTGGTTGTCCACCTCATATTTATGTTGTACATTTAAACGGGTGATTCGGTCGAGCGGCTCATAGATTTTTTTTTTAACTGCAAAGTATGCGACCTGATTGCCAGTACGATAGTATCATCTTCAGTTTTCATATTGGTTCTGCACAAGGTAAGCGATGTCAAAAGCCTGCCTGGTATTCACCTGTGTTCCATTCCGTCTGTTGCTTTAATCTAGTAAAGATGGACACGAGAGATTACTTCTTTGTGTAGCAGGTGAAGCAGTTTCGAATACACATTTATAATTTACGTTTTAATTACTTTTTACAACATAATTTCTTTTGAAAACAATGAACTGTTTCGCAAATCAAATGAAACTAAACTTCACATCGCATTTCATTTTTATTAATAGCTTACCAGTTCTGGCGTACTGATCATCATCATCTCATCACGGCTTGTTTTCTTAAAAGTCCACCACCAGTGTGTACGCAGCCAGTGAGTGGGATACTGATACTAATTGGTACATGGCAGTTAATTTCAGTGTCTATTAAAACTGGTCTCATGATCGACAGCGGCCCAAACTCTGGTAACCTATACACAACAATGAAGACCTACTTGGGACTTATTTTATTTACATGATAACTTAATTACAAACAAATATGCAAAGCTATGAGTATAAGATGAACGATAATGTCTTTCTAGCGCTGCGAACTACCCCAGTTTAAGAAAATTGAGAGTGGTAAAATAACCCAAAGAGTAGATGTTAGGCTAAAAGAGGAGGAGATGAATAAACAGTTTAAAATTAAGCTTAAAAATAGTTTCGCTGAATTAGAGAATGATAACAATAGATAAGAAGATGAAGATATCAACACAAAATAGAAGAAAATGACAACAATTATGAGGAAAACAGATCATGAACTAATAGGAGATAATAATAATAGCAATATAAAGCGCAAATCAAGGTTCAATGGAACATGTAGAAAAGCAGTACAGGACAGGAAGAAAGCTAGACAGGCGATGATGAACAATAACAACCATGAAAACCAAATAACATACAGGAAAGCCACGAGAGAAATGAAGAGTATAATAAGGCAAGAGAAAAGAGCATTCATATATAAACAGATAGAGAAGGCTGAGGTGGACTATAACCAGAACAATAATAAACTTTTTTACAGGACAATGAATAGCTACAGAAAAGAGTACAGAACTAAGGCTGTGATAATGAAGGAAAAATCACTACGAATGAAGGAAATTTAGAGAACTGGTGGAAATACTTCAAAGAACTACTGAAAAATCCTTTAGATATCTACAACAATGAAAACATGGAAGAAAGCAATCAGAACACACAACAATTAATCGAAGAACCAATTCTGATGGAGGGGAAGGAGGCAATAAAAAAACTAAAAAACAGGGAAGGCCCTGACATAGACATGATATCAGCAGAGCTCAACAAAGAAGGGGGAGAGATGATACATGAATGGTTGGCCCAAGTGATAAAAGCGGTATGGAGAAAAGTAATGCCGGAGAAACAACAAAACTGATGCTGTATGTCCCATACACAAGAAAAGAAGCAAAATGCTGACACAGGTATATCTCTCCTATGCACATGCTATAAAGTAATATCAAGAATTATACTGAACAGGCTCAACCCATGCATTAAGGAAATATTAGACACAGCACAAGCAGGATTCAGAAAAGGTAAATCAACAATTGAGCAAATATTCGCATTAATACAAATATTAGATAAGAACTGGGAGCACAATCACGGTACCTTTTGCCTGTTTATAGGTTTCAACAAAGCATATGACGGTACAGAGAGAGAGGAAATGTGGAGGATAATGGCAGAGTATGGGATGCCGGACAAACTGATAAGGCTAACTAAAATGTACACTCCTGGAAATGGAAAAAAGAACACATTGACACCGGTGTGTCAGACCCACCGTACTTGCTCCGGACACTGCGAGAGGGCTGTACAAGCAATGATCACACGCACGGCACAGCGGACACACCAGGAACCGCGGTGTTGGCCGTCGAATGGCGCTAGCTGCGCAGCATTTGTGCACCGCCGCCGTCAGTGTCAGCCAGTTTGGCGTGGCATACGGAGCTCCATCGCAGTCTTTAACACTGGTAGCATGCCGCGACAGCGTGGACGTGAACCGTATGTGCAGTTGACGGACTTTGAGCGAGGGCGTATAGTGATCATGCGGGAGGCCGGGTGGACGTACCGCCGAATTGCTCAACACGTGGGGCGTGAGGTCTCCACAGTAATCGATGTTGTCGCCAGTGGTCGGCGGAAGGTGCACGTGCCCGTCGACCTGGGACCGGACCGCAGCGACGCACGGATGCACGCCAAGACCGTAGGATCCTACGCAGTGCCGTAGGGGACCGCGCACCGCCACTTCCCAGCAAATTAGGGACACTGTTGCTCCTGGGGTATCGGCGAGGACCATTCGCAACCGTCTCCATGAAGCTGGGCTACGGTCCCGCACACCGTTAGGCCGTCTTCCGCTCACGCCCCAACATCGTGCAGCCCGCCTCCAGTGGTGTCGCGACAGGCGTGAATGGAGGGACGAATGGAGACGTGTCGTCTTCAGCGATGAGAGTCGCTTCTGCCTTGGTGCCAATGATGGTCGTATGCGTGTTTGGCGCCGTGCAGGTGAGCGCCACAATCAGGACTGCATACGACCGAGGCACACAGGGCCAACACCCGGCATCATGGTGTGGGGAGCGATCTCCTACACTGGCCGTACACCACTGGTGATCGTCGAGGGGACACTGAATAGTGCACGGTACATCCAAACCGTCATCGAACCCATCGTTCTACCATTCCTAGACCGGCAAGGTAACTTGCTGTTCCAACAGGACAATGCACGTCCGCATGTATCCCGTGTCACCCAACGTGCTCTAGAAGGTGTAAGTCAACTACCCTGGCCAGCAGGATCTCCGGATCTGTCCCCCATTGAGCATGTTTGGGACTGGATGAAGCGTCGTCTCACGCGATCTGCACGTCCAGCACGAACGCTGGTCCAACTGAGGCGCCAGGTGGAAATGGCATGGCAAGCCGTTCCACAGGACTACATCCAGCATCTCTACGATCGTCTCCATGGGAGAATAGCAGCCTGCATTGCTGCTAAAGGTGGATATACACTGTACTAGTGCCGACATTGTGCATGCTCTGTTGCCTGTGTCTATGTGCCTGTGGTTCTGTCAGTGTGATCATGTGATGTATCTGACCCCAGGAATGTGTCAATAAAGTTTCCCCTTCCTGGGACAATGAATTCACGGTGTTCTTATTTCAGTTTCCAGGAGTGTATGTGATGGAATTAAAGTGTAGAGTGAAAGTACAGCATTTGGAGTAAAAACAGGACTGAGACAGGGAGGTATTATACCACCAACCCTGTTCAATTTGGCCCTCAACAACATTCCAAGGAGAGTAACATGTGAAAGTGCAGGAGCCACTATTGGAAGAAAAGATAAATGTCCTGGCTTTTGCAGATGATATTGTGCTGATAGGAAAGAACATGGAAGAACTGGGGAAAATGACTGTGCTAGTAGAAGAAGCAAAGAAAGCAGGTCTAAGTGTAAATGAAAGTAAGACAAAGTTCATGGTAGTAGGAAGAATAGCTCATGTGGGGTCAAACAATCTAAATATGGCAAATCTAACAATACCGAAGATAGATACTTTCACATACCTTGCTGTCAACATCAACCAACAAAACCTTATAGAACAAGAGATAGTAAAAAGAATTCATGTTGAGGGAAGATATCTAGCAGCTATGCACAAAATCATTGAGAGGTGGCATGAGCCCCCTCTCATATTTCTATCTTATTCTGAGAAATTCTATTTTCCTCTCTAATTGCATGCGGTGAAAAGTTGCTATTCCTTCACACGCGTACTTCCCACACAGCGTCTCTCGTCACCCGGGTGGTCTGGTGACAGGCGGGTTTTGCTGATCTTGAAAGGGTTAAGCCGATGGGTGTGAGGGAGTCGAGTGGATGCTTTCCAGATGCCGACATTGTCATAAGAGCGGGGGAAACACGCCCACAGGGGCCTGACGGAGTGGCTGGGCTAGAGATTCCATTACTTCACAGAAACTTAGTGAAAACACTTTGTGGCGGGCTACCAGTAAGGCGTGGGAATGAGTTGTGTTCCCAGGCAGTCTTGACAGGCAAATTCCCGCGTTTTCTGCAAGATCATAATTGTGATTGGCTTGCTCATGGGATAGCTCCGTGGCGTAGCAAAATCGGCGCAGGAATTGGCGCCAAGTATCTCCATTGGTGGAATAGTAGTGTGTCGGCGGTAGAGTGGAATTTTTCACCAGTTTTCGAGTTGCGGATTGGAACGTTTAAGCACGGCCACTATCATGGGGGACGGGAATGTTCTGTGTTCGGCTTGTACGGGTGCTCTTGAAGGAGTTGGCTCTCGCCTTTCGGCCGGGGTAGGTTACAAGACTGAGCTCTCGCTGCTCTGAACAGCCTGCCTTCCATTGGCTGTCTAATACACTTTCATTTAATAGTAACTGTTCGACGATGTTGCTGAAGTTTCAACTTCAACGTAACTTTCCAAGTACAGTTGGCAATTGAGCGTTCTGCGTACAAGCAGCGTATGTTGTCCGTCTTGAGCAATTTTGGCTAAAGTTGACTGTATCAGAGTTACAGTGTGACTTCGCCTGTTAAAATCAATCACTGTACCATCGGTGATTGTGTGGCGAGCCTTCTCCCTCAGAGGCGCATTTGTATTGATAGGAAATCTTTAGTCTGGAACAACCAGACCAGGATAATTTGTTTTGGGCTATACTCGTAACATTATCATCACCACGACGGGACGTCAAAGCAACCAGCCATCGTTTCCGGTATGCCAGATCGTGTCCTTGCAGTTAAGCTTGGTAATGTATGTCCACAGCACCGGCAGATTAGGGAATTTGCTCTGTGATAATCAAAGCTCAGCAAAGCGCGACTGTTACCATCTTTTCTTACGTGGTTCTGTCTTGGATGTTCATTGTCTGAGTTCTCACTACTGTAGTAGCAATTAATGTTGGGTTGGGTGTGTGTTTCTCTTAAGATTTGAGTTGCAAGGAATTGGCTCCACATACCACTTGGTCATAAATGTCACAATCTAGTTTATGGACAACCTCACCTTCACAGCATTTATTTGAGCATCCAACTTGATGTACTGTAAATTTTTCATGTGTTTTGTTTATTATTTTGAGTTTAGTCACAATTAATCAAATTGTTATTTTGGACAGAACTTTCATTCTGTTAATCGGAAGAGCAACCCTTTCATTTCTCACAACGTTAATGAAACTTTCCTTTATCTAATTAATTTCTATCAAATTAAATTATTGCAGGTGCCAAACTCTTTCCTACTCAACTTGCAGGATCGATTACAGTCAGTTCGCGTTTCTTCTTAATCCATGTGCAACAGCAAAAGTCGGAGGTAGAAAATGGGGGGGGGGAGCTTAGAGCTTCATTTCCAAATGAAGATTCTTGAAGAATTTAGTGTTAAATACACTGCTAGCCCCGCCACCTCGCATCATAAGACCGATGTTACTATCTATGCAGGTAAAAATAAGAATATATCAGACATCATCAAGCCAATAGTGTGCTATGCAAGTGAAATATGGGCCCTGACAAAGAAAACACTTTTGAAAATAAAGTACTGAGAAAAATATATGGACCAGTGAAAGAAAATGAACAGTGGAGAATAAGGAAAAACAGAGGACCCAACCATTATACACACTGCCTGACGTCGTAGCGAGTGTGAAAACTATGAGACTAAGATGGTATGGACATGTGAGAAGGAGAGGGGAGAACACCGGAATAAAGGCTGTAATGGATGGAGAAGCTGAAGGGAAAAGACCACTGGGACGGTTGAGAATGAGGTGGAAGGATAGTACCATGGGAGACATGCAGATACTGGGTCTGGGAGATGAAGATGCAGATGACAGGAAAGTGTGGAAGGCTGGGCTGAGTGAGGCTAAGCACTTACTGTGGTTTGTGTGGCCAGCATAAGTAAGTATGGTAAGTAAGTAAGGCTCTCTTCGTTGTCTTTAGAAGTGTCTGCGGGCCATGTCAGGTGGTCGCAGTTGGAGACGCCGTATCTCGACTTCTCAATGTTCGAATGACTTTCAATATTAATTTCGCACTTGATTCCTGATGAACGGTCACTTATTTTCAGCAGCTAACAACTCATGTATTTCCTTTAAATGCTGAATTTTCCGAGCTCAATTGATTATCACTTCATCAGTTTGTATAGCTCTTTGCTATCCCGTTAGTGGATGTTCTCACTTCGACGTTCTAGCACAGTTGTTTTGACACTACAGTCGCTCCGACACTAACATTGTTTTCTAGTTATAAACAGAAACATATGCTGCCTTTTGTAGTAAATTCAACCTTAACGTCAATTTTCCTACCCATCTCTGCAGCTGAAAGACATTAAGGGTATAGCTTACCTGCGGCAGACAACCTCCCTATTCCAAACTGAAGAAATAGACTTTTACTTTGTCTCATAAACAAGCTGTGGTACTGCTCTCCGTCAATTAGTTCTTCAGAAACGTACGACGTTGTAAGCATACTTCGTATTTTACGCCCGCAGCGAGTCGAGAAATTGTCAGAATAACTCTAGGAGATGTGGCGATGGAGGGCAGTGCAATGCTTAAACGGACGAGGGAAGTACGGCGTTGACTCGTAAGAATAGTTTGTATTGAAGTTTGTAACAAAGAATTAAACGAAGTAAATGGTGGCCAAACCAAATATTTTAGGCAAAACCGTCAGACTATAAGGCCCAATCACATTATTGTGACCCTCTGTCAAAAGCCTGAATAACCACCTTTTGCTGCACAGACGTACGGGAAAAGAGTCAGTGAGTTTTGAAAGGTACCGACAGGGATGTGGGGCTATGCCAGTTCTACTGTCGTTGCCAGCTGCGCTAAGCTCCTCGGTTGGAGATCCACAGAGAGAATAGTCCGACTGAAGTGTTCCTGTAGATTCTCAGTTGGTTTTAAATCTGGGGAGCCTGGTGGTCAGTGGAGTAGAGTAATCTCATCGTGGAGCTTGTCGAACCACATGTGTTCACTGCGAGCTGTGTGACACGTTCCTTTGTCGTAGTGGTAATGCCATCATACCGAGGAAAAACAAACTACATCATGTGGGGGTTGATATGGTCCCCATGTATAAGTGTGTACTTCTTTTTGATCAATTGTGCTTTCCAGACAGACGAGATCACCCTGGGAATACCATGAAAGCATTCACCAGACCACAACGCTCACACCTCCAGTCTAGATCCTTACAACAATTGTTGCATGGCCATCCATTCCAACGGCCATCTGTCCAACGAAACGTAAAACTTGATTCACCTAAAGCCGTCCGGAGTGGTCGAGTGGTTCTAGCCGCTACAGTCCGGAACCGCGCGACCGTTACGGTCGCCGGTTCGAATCCTGCCTCGGACATGGATGTGTGTGATGTCCTTAGTTCAGTTACCTTTAAGTATTTCTAAGTTCTAGGGGACTGATGACCTCATCAGTTAAGTCCGATAGTGCTCAGAGCCATTTGAACCGTAGGTCACCCACCGTCCGCTTACAAAGTGACGCCACCGACATTCAACGTATTCAGTGGATCCCAGAATTAAATCATTGTTGAACGAATTGTTGTATACATCGACAGCACCGAGTAGCTGACAGAAACGTAATCTACAGACTCAGCAACAATAGGTTATCAATACTATTTGCTCGTACGCTACTAAACATAAACTGGTAAATTAGCAGGGAACTGCTACTGTGAAAAACAGGTGATAATTCCTCAGTTATATTCAGCGACTGTTGTTTATCCTCATTTGTTAGCTTAACATTTATTTCAATGTGCGGGTACGTTTCAAAGAAAAAGTTACCTGCATTTATAATAACAGAGAACTGTTAACACTACATCACTACTTGTCATGTAGCTTTGTGATGATTACTGCCGACTGTCATGTAGCCAACAGAAAAGTTTCAGTCCTTGAATCTGGACCGCGTGGCTCATGAATTTTTTCTAAGGTTTCGTTGTGGTCTTTGGTATTCCATAATTTCTCACTTTGTGTTGAACGAGAGCTTACGGAATACCTTTTCACTACAGTACATAAATCCATTCTAGGTCTTAGACAAGAATATTATTTTGTGTCTTTTATTGCGAGTATGAAAATCAGAGGTCAGCTGCAACAGCCCGCCCTGTTAATTATGGGTAGTATATCGCTACCAAATGGAGATGGCTGCGAAATACTCTCTTTAGGGTGAATTAACGTTCATTAAAAATGTTCAAATGTGTCTGTATTCCAACAGGACCAAACTGCTGAGGTCATCGGTCCCTAGAATTACACACTGCAAAAACTAACTTAAACTAACTTATCGCTAAGAACAACACCTACACCCATGCCCGAGGGAGGACTCGAACCTCCAGCGGGAGGAACCGCGCAAACCGTGACATGGCGCCTCAAACCACGCGACCACTCCTCGTGGGTAACGTTCATTACTTTTCCAATTTTCTATGTATGTTTTTTAGCTAGATTTTGATGGTTTAAAGCGTATGCAGCTGGTTTGGAAAAGAAAAATCACTTAAAATAATTACTTCACTTTATACCTATCTGCACGCCAGCACTGCTCCATCGAGAAGACGCCAAGCAAGACGTCCTGTGCCCCTCACAACTTGCGCTGCTTGCGCCACAGTCCCAGTACACAAGGTAGTCCCTTCCAAAATGAAATTAATTTTTACAGTTTTCATTCCTTGCGTTATTCTAAAAAGAATTACTAAGATTTCAAATGTTAGCTGTGAGTGTTAGAAATAAAACACATTTATTCTACTTAAACTCAACGGAGAAAACTATCCACAGTGTGTGCCGCACGGATTCAAACTTGCTCACTGTGCCTAAGAGTTCAGATTTCCGATGGAAACAACTGAGATGCGCAAATAATATCCCTAAGTTTTGCAATGTTCCTGGGATGCTATCTGCTAAGAGTTAAAAATTATTATTTTAATTTTATAACTAGTTATAAATATACAAGAATAAAATAATAATTAATAAGACAAGTAGAAGTTTTCATTTTGTCCCTGATGCTAACTTTTACGTATGAAGTGAAACAGCTTTGTTTGTGATGTAGTCAGATACGAAGTTGTCGTCAAGGCTAGTGGCGTGATGGACTTGCTATAATACGTGAATGATTATACACTGAACAGTGATCAACCCGAAGGCTCTTTAAAGCACAGTAATGGAGCATTGTGCTGTCAACGGTAGGGACTCGCCTTTCACTGACCTATGGATCGCTCGACCAACCAGTCACAGGCGAACCCCCAGTTAAAAGAGAAAAATTCTTACAACGGCGTAGCTTGGAATTTTAACCATGATTAAGTGCACGCTGATATATCACTTCTCTTACACAAAGATCTGATTATTACAAAGTTAACCAACGTCAAACGCATGGTAGTTCGACTGAAAACAGTTCAGGAAAGTTCAGGTGAAATTTAGAAAACGACAACCAATCAATAAGAAACGACGGGGCTGAATAGTAAATATTAGCTTTCTGCGCGACACTTGTCCACCCAGCGAACTCCGCGACTCTGCATCCCAGATGACGTTACCTCCATGAACAAGAAGATTGGTTGGTTTATTTGGGGGAAGGGACCAAACAGCAAGGTCATAGGTCTCATCGGATGAGGGAAGAAAGTCGGCCGTACCCTCTCAAAGGAACCATCCCGTCATTTGCCTGAATCGATTTAGGGAAATCACGGAAAACCTAAATCAGGATGGCCGGTCCCTAGTTTGAGCTGTCGTCCTCCCGAATGCAAGTCCAGTGTGCTGACCACTGCGCCACCTCGTTCGGTCATGAACAAGAAGAGCAGAATGGCTCACGGGATATTACGTGACTAGAGACTACGCCGGAAGCGACTACCAAAGATAATCTTTCCACAGTGTGTTACGTCATATGGTAGATCAAAGTAGGCTAGTGTTCTATCAGAGAGAGAGAAAGATGATAGCATCTGAGAGGTGAAATAAGGAGGTAAAAAAAGTCTTCACATGACCTGCCAACCAGTATCTATGTCGTACACCCCGTAGGGACATAGACATCCACTACACATCATACAACCATTCCACATATGAGGTGACTACCACCGGTATGAAGAAAAGAATACCCTATCTTACTTGAATAACCTTCAACGTCCACTTAAATGTATCACAACAGATCAATCAGAGGTTCTAAAGATATAGATTTTCTCGGACTTTTCCCTAAATTAATTGCGGGATTGAGCGAGGTGGCACATTGGTTAGAACGCTGGACTCCCACTCGGGAGGATGACAGTTCATATCTGAGTTTCGCCATTCAGATTTAGGTTTTCCGTGATTTTCCTAAATCGATCCAAGCAAATGGTAAGATGGTTACTTGGAAAGGGTACAGCCGATTTTATTAACCTATTCTCTAAAAAAAATCCGATCTTGTCGTCCGACTCCGATGACCTCGATGTTTACGAGACGTTAAATCATAATCTTCCTAGTTTCCTTCCTTAGGAAGGCGGAATGGATACCTGAAATAGGGGGCTGCTTCCTTCTACAATCTCATGAAATAGCATTTATTTTGCCTGGAAATACCTTATCGTCAACATCAAGATGATCCCTAACGTTCCATCCTTTCGGTAAGTGATGGCAACTTTCGCACATTGAAATAAACTGATGGAATATGATGTATTGATATCTCCTAGTGTGTCGTTTTTTATGTGGCTTCTGAGTTGGAACAATTTTTCTGTACTCAATACCAACTAAACCAGTTCCCCGCGTTGTACTACCGACGCTGTAATTCAGCTTCGTGATGAAGTACTTTAAATTCTAGCCCTTTACTCATGTCTCCTTACAGAAATGTGCAAGTTCGCCTGTGAAGATGTACCTGTCAGATAGACTGAGGTATGCTGTGGACTGGTGTAATCTTTCAGCTTATCGGCAATCATGGCCACAACAGTCGACGCTTTAGCAATACTAGATTTACTTCCTCCCTCGCGCAGAGTATTCTAAACGTAGAAATAAAATTGTTACCTTTGTATTGTATGGTTGAAGAAAAGGCAGTTTCTCTGTACTCGTCATCATTTTCCATGTTTGAACATGTCTCGGTTTGCCAGCACAGCCAATTCCGAATAACTTCATGTTTTGCCCAGGTAAACACTCCAGTGCAGCTGCGTCACACACAAGTTAATACACAGGGCAGCACGTGAAGGTTAGCTTGTAGGTATATCTGGAAGTGTGTGACGGCCTAATGCAGTGTCCAGGCTGCAAGAGCGCCCTCTCAGTTATGAGGGGCGAGCGGTTGACGGCAGCTGTCACACCGCTCTGTCACAGCGGCAGGAAATGCAGTATGCGGTGAGCAGCAGTTTGCAGGTGTCACGCCATACAACAGTTTCTTAATGATACAACAGTTCTGGAACTAAGGTGAAGTTGTTACTCCAAGTAGTAGTTCCGTACACGAAACAGTTACGCACATTATTTCTGATATTTTGACATGTTGAATCGTTGATTTTAAATACCAGACGTCTTCCTTTGTAACAATAGAAATACTAGCTTAGAAAATAAATTTTCACTTACTCAACCGCATCACTCACTTACACAGACTTAGATTTTGACGCAGGTAGTCGTTCTTTTCCTTTCGCTTTTCTACGAAGGCTATTTTATTTTCCGTTTTAATCGAATTGTTCTGTACGTGCTTGGAGTAATTAGTAGTTAACATTCAGCCACAGCGTAACTTCTCTATGCATGAGCAGTAATATGTAACAGTTCAGTCTCAGCTACGCTTTGTGTAACAAGATGTGTGAAAATAACAATACTTACCCCTCTGTTTTAACGTCGTTACAGGAAAATTATGAATAGATCAAATATTTACAATGAGGTAAATCTCACAGAAGTACTGGAAGTTCAAAACACCCCCATCCTGTGTCGAATATTTATAAGAGTATTACTCCAAGGCATATGATAACGATCATGACGAAAGCTTGCACAACAGAGGCAAAGAAAAACGGTGGACTAGATGGTGGATTCATCCGTAGAGTGATACCTGGACGAGTGGTTGCTACCTCATCTACGGTTTTTAATGTGGTACATCAGAAATTCGCCCCAGAGATGGGAAAAATGAGAACTCTGTGAATCTGAAGGGGAAAAAAAATTATCAGCATATAATGAAGATTCTCAGCCCTCGAAGAGTCGGAACCCAGATGGTGGAGACTGTGGTGGACCCAAACAAAAATGAAAGGAAAGTCGGTCTGAACATCAACGCCGGAAGTGATAGTGCTATCAGGATGAGCATTGCAGAGAGCTCTGTTACAATATGTGGACCCAAGTTTGACTAAGAGAAAAATCTTTAAACATTTGGGCACCATGTTTAACAATCATGATAATTTAAACTTGGAGCTAAAACAGGTGATTGAGGTGATATTGTATGGAAGACAAACCAGAATAGCGGACGATGAGAAGCCATTGGCATTTCAACGAAAAGTCTTGAGGAATTCTTTAGCCAGTACGCGAGGCACATCACGAAAGAAGAAGAAACTATACAAACTAACACGTCACGGAAACGTCCTCCGTAAAACGTATTCCAGAAGACTTCAATGGGTATTCCTCAAGACTGCAGGGTCCAAGATCTGCTGGCAACGAGATCCAAGGGAACATAGCAGAGTTGAAAAATAAGATACATGAACTTTTTCTATGTCTTTAAGATATGGGAAACTCTGTAAGCATAAATTTTCTGTGCCTCTCTGAACGCCATGTAACCGCTGGCATGGAGAAGTTAATATCATGGATTTACAGACTTGCATCATATTCGTGTAACGTTAACACTGAAAAAGGAGGAGTTTGAACATATGTAAAAGTTGGACACAAAGTCAAAAATGTTTGAAACAAATAGTTTATCAGGACTTAGAAGAATGTGCTTGTGAGCTGTTACTGCACAATACTTCTCTGATAATTGTAACAGCAACACATACCCTCTAGAAATCTTACAGCTAGATGAAATATTGAGCTATGCATCAGACAAGAAGAAACAGTAGTTTGTGGAGATTTCAAAGAAGATCTCTTAAAAGATACAGACAGGAAAAATGAACTAGAATTAACTTAATTTTATGCATATTTCGCAGCTTCGAAAGTGACTGGAGGTATGAAATGAAAAACGCCTTCAGTCACAACTTTTCGTGTTGTATTAAGTACACGATGCATCTAGGATCCTGAGGATCCATCATCAGGTGTTATTTGTCTTAATACATGCTTTATTTTTTCTCTTGAATGAGGTGAAACACATATTGCTGTCACGAATTATTATATGGACGTTATAAGCTAATTTCCATAGTCAATTTTCCATCTTGTGTGCAGAAAAATGGTAGGACAGTGACAGATAACATTTTTATACACAGTTCTCAGACTAAATCAATTAATGTGTATCCAATTGCTAGCGCACTCTCTGAACATAATGTATAATTAATGGAAATAAACGGTATAGCATGTTACAATTCAGTGGCAGGTTCTTACAAAGCACTGAGGCTTATTGATGAGAACAAGATACAACTTTTTAAGCGTAAACCAAAAGGGGTGACATGGGATGATACATGGAAAGAGACGATAATATCAAATTCAGTTTATCCCGTCGTAAATTTGTGTCAATATTTGAAAGCTGTTTTCCAAAAAAAAAAAAAAAAAAACACCCAAAAGACCCATTAAAAAAGAAACAAGCAAGCTGTGGGTAACTAAGGGAATTAAAATCTCAAGTAAGAGGAAGAGGGAAATTTATGTAAAGTCCAGAGCAAATCAAGATCCGACATTAGTTGCACACAACAAAAAATGCCTTAGCATTTAACAGAAAGCATTAAAATGTCCAAAGGTATGCATGTCCTAAAATAAATAAATAATGCAGATAGTAAGATTAAGACTTTATGGGTCATTGTCAAACAGGAGACATGACACCCAGTCAGAATACAAGATTCCATAACAATCAGACTAAATGACGACATTGTGACTGATAATTCAAAAATTTAAAGTACTTTTAAAAATCATTTTCTAAGGGCAGCAGCAAATACAGAATTAAATGGTTGTTCAGTTGAAGACGCAAGAGAACATATCAAAAAATTTTGTTCCACAAATCTTTAGGCAAATGGATGTAGTTTGAACATCCTTCATTGAAGTTAATACAATTATAAAATTTCCAAAAAAAATTAATTAAAAGCTCTTGTGGGGTTGATGGTATTTCAAACTAATCTCTGAAAAGTTTTTCCAACTTAATGAGTAATGTTCTTAATGATAAATGCTGTAATCACTGACACAGGGTAATTTTCCAGACAGGTTAAAGTATGCAGTTATTAAACCACTTCGTTAGAAAAGTGACAAGGCAGACTTAAATAATTATCATCCAGCTTTATACTTGACATCTTTTTCCAAAATATTCGAAAAAGTAATGCACCCAAGAGTAATTTCACACTTAAATGGAATAAATTTACTTAGCATATCACTGTTTGGATTACAGAAACTTTGCTTGACTCAGAATGCTATTTACATATTCACTCATCAAATAGTACAAGCCTTCAATAATAATAATAACATATTGCCAGTTGGTATTTTCTGTGATCTCTCCAAGGCCTTCGACTGTGTAGACGATGAGACACTTCTTGAAAACCTCAAGTTTTATGCAACTGATAGCTTTACACACAGCTGGTTTGAATCATACTTGACAAACTGAAAGGAAATAGTTGTGCTGAATAATTCAGTACTAAAGTAGAAAAGTTTAGTCACTGGGGAAACTCACAAAGAAGGGTTCCACAGGGTTCAATTCTGGGTCCACTCCTATTCCTTATAAAAGTGAATGACCTTCCACTGAACATTCAACACGCAAAATTGGTACATTCTGCAGTGTTGTTAAATCCCATTACAGAGAGAGCAGCAGAAGAGATAGTACATGATATATTCCAATGAATTATTAAAAGGTTATCTGAAAATGGACTTTCCCCAATTTTGAAAAAACTCACTACATTCAGTTCTGCACACCACCCATCCTAAATGTGAAGCCCACAGAACACATGATTGGTTGTCAATCCTACTTTGCAGGCGTAAACAAAATCAGTGGGTATGTAACTGCTTAGTGTTTCCATTCTCTGTGACGGAACGGCCACGCGACTACGTTATTGCTGTTCTTGCTTAGTGTCGTACGAGGCTTGGGATGGTATATAAGTGGCGTCAGCGAGGTCAGATGTCTAGAGATCACTGTGAAGAATACGGAGATGGCCTGTAC
The DNA here is from genome assembly GCF_023864275.1 of Schistocerca cancellata. NCBI lineage: Eukaryota > Metazoa > Arthropoda > Insecta > Orthoptera > Acrididae > Schistocerca > Schistocerca cancellata. The sequence goes on along the minus strand of NC_064631.1, from coordinate 465,257,320 downwards.
TCGTGTGAGACAGCATTGCCATCAACTGACATAGTTTGAAAGCGGTTCCAGTCGATCTTCATTTGGCCAACTGGTCGGACCGTGCGATATCCTGATTTGCGTGGCATTTGGATGTGACACAGGCCTGATGTTGGACTGCATTGGAAATCGAGGGCAGGCCTACTTGTCGTCAAGGTTCAGGTCGACGACGTCTGACTACAACGAGGGAGGATCGCCGTATTTTGCACCAAGTAAATCGTAACCCTTTCACGTCCACACTTGATATTCAAGAATAAGTTATAGACTCCCTGAAACTTTTTGTGTCACATCACAGCATTGGTCGGAGACTAGCAGCAGCCGGAGTAGGGAACTGCCATCCCAAGCACACGCTGTCTTTAACAACATAACAAAAAATTGCTGCGTCTGAAATGGTGCCATGACTGGCAAACATGGATTGGTGATGAATAACGTCGGTTGTGTTCATCGATGAGCTACGGTTCTGCGCTACCCCAGATAACCATCGACGGCAGGTATGGTTGCGACCTCCGAGGAGGTCTCATTCATTAGTCCATGTTTTATTGAGTCAAATTGGTGTTACTCCTATGGTGACGATGTGGGGAGTGACTGAGGGCACTATGATGGCACAAGGGAACGTCAGGGGCAGCCTGCCTTGTCATGTGTTACCTCTCCTGTGACAGTAATGAGGTGCAATTTTTCAGCAGGACACATATGGAATGTGTGTCTATGAACTGCCTGCACTGTCTTGGCCAGAAAGATACCCAGATCTATCCCCGACAGATCGTTAGAACCAGTATCTTGGATATCAAGGACCAGTTAAAGCAGTTGTGGGCCACTTGCCTCAGTAGAGGATTCAACGGCAATATGTCACACTTCTCAAGAGAATTAGAACATGCTTCCAGAAAAGAGTGCTAGCAACATCATGCTGGTAAGTGGGATCACGCCGCTAAGTTATTTGAAATTTGACTCGTTTTGGTAACCACTGACGTAACATCAAATAGCTTCTCAACTTGTGAATTTCCGTTCCATTTCCTCCACCTCTTCTGCACTCATCAATTTTCTTGTCAGGCATATATACACTGCAAGTGATCTTTCGTGGAAAAGTCAGAATTTTGAACAAGGAAAAAAACTAGTCTTTCTTCCAATATACGTACGTCTGGGACAAGAACGTGTGGCACCACTCGGTGAAGAAAGTCTACCATTTTCCTTGTTGAAAATTCTGCCATTCTCAAGAAAGATCACTTACTGAGCTTACCGTGGACGGGACATGGGTGGTCTCCTAGTTTGATTTTGTGACAGGTAAATATTTGCGTAATAAATTTTGTGGTAAGTTCCTAGGGGGTCAAACTGTTGAGGTCATCGGACCCTAAGCTTACACACTACTTTACCTAACTTAAACTAAATTACCCTAAGGACAACACACACACCCATCCCTGAGGCAGGACCCGAAGCTCCGACGCAGGCAGCCGCGCGAACCGTGGCAAGGAGCTTGAGGAACATGTACGTAGTAAACACGAACATCACGAACGACACGCAATATGTTCGTGAACGAACTGTCTTACAATTTTCCTCTCCAAAATGTCATATCCAAAACACACCTTTGATGCAAGAGACATGGTCGCCGTGCTGTACTTCATCTGTCGAACGCTCTTGATGAATGCCAAGTATTTCATCCCACATGTTGGAAATCTGTTGAAGTACATTAATGGTCAGAATGCAACGTATGTCTGTTGTATGAGAGTGGCAGAGAAGGGGGCTTATGGAACGCAAGACAGAGACATTTGTGGCAGAGACGATATGGGGTTAAAATTGTATGCCACATATGGACTCAATGCCATGCGCGTGGATTTAGTCCCTTGGAGACTTAGATCTCCTGCTACGAATCGTGTGTAGGTTGTGGTGTCACCGCCAGACACCACACTTGCTAGGTGGTAGCCTCTACATTGGCCGCGGTCCGTTAGTATACGTCGGACACGCGTGTCGCCACTATCAGTGATTGCAGACCGAGCGCCGCCACACGGCAGGTCTAGTCTAGAGACTTCCTAGCACTCGCCCAGTTGTACAGCCCACTTTGCTAGCGATGGTTCACTGCCTACATACGCTCTCATTTGCAGAGACGATAGTTTAGCATAGCCTTCAGCTACGCCATTTGCTACGACCTAGCAAGGCGCCATATTCAGTTACTATGTCTTCTGAACAGATAATATTGTGACTCATGTACCGTCAACAGCGACGTTCATCATTAGCGGATTAAAGTTAAGTATCAAACTAATTCCGTCCTCTTTCTGAATTCTCATTCCTTGTCACGTTCCGCACCTCACGTCAGTACAGTTCTTCCCTCCTCACGCCAGCCTGCGTAAGCTAAAACGCGTGCATTTGGGCCTCCATTCGTAACACGGTGTTGGCTCTTCCGCCAACACAACATAGGTACTAACGGCCTCGTTTCTGACAATCCGTCAGCTACGTTGCACATCTTGCTAGGACTCCCGGGAGAGAGTGAATGGCGGAGAATGACCTGCTTTCAAGCTAGAACCTCTTTCCACTACTGAGCTTCTATTGCACTTTGGTGTGTACGCTGTTGAGTACACGTCCCACAAGGAGGCTTATTTCGCCGGGATGGTCCACAACAACCGGAAATCTATTGGAAGTCGAAACATGGATTCTACATCATCCTAGTATACACTTGAAACAAAGGGAAGCACAGGTGGATGGAACACCAGTGAGCTGAGGATCTCCTGTCATCGATGGCTACTTCCAGTACCGCATAAAGATGTAACAAACGGCAAAGTACGCAATAAGAAATTACTGAAATGTGCGCAATTGAAGATTCCATGTCGACACACAGCTTTAGTTCTTGAGACGTGGTCGCGCTGTGTAACTTGTCCTGGTTTCTTGTGTAGACGGTGGGTGGTGCGCTGACAAGAGCACAGCTTCATAGCGCCCTTCCCTGCTTATCCCCTCCCTTTACCGGGAAGAAATGTTTGGTGCGGACGCGAGTGAGACCGGAGGGTCGATGAGAGGGTGTGCGTCCTCAAGAGATTTATCGTTGAGCGAGGTCAGGCGGGCGACACGAGGAAGGCGCGTCCCCGAGGAGGTTGTTGGGATTCGCGTCGCTCCGCTGCATCCCGCCGCGGCGCGGTCCTGCGGAAGCCCTGGAAAGGCCGGCCCTGCGTAGGCCAGGCCGCCATTTGACTTGCAGAGTTCCTGCAGGAGGCAGAAAAAGCCGGCGCTGTCTCCCGCACGGCTGCGGGGAACCTCCTCCTCCCGCGCTGATGACTTGGAAATGTCCCAGGGGCAGCGCCGCCGGGATACGCCCACCCCAAACCCGAACCCCGCGAACTTGGCTCGGCTGCTCCGTCGTCGCTACACGTGCTCCTCAGCCTCGGAAACCGCAGGTGGGCAGACATCTGAATCACTGTCAACGTGAGCTGCGATGCCTTGGGCCGGTGTACTGGTCGATGAAAAAACTGAAATATCTTCCCAACTACAATCTCACGTTAAAAGGAAAGAAGCGATAATCTTACATGTTTTGCTGTATCTTTCGTTAATACCCGTAATACTCACTATAAATCATTGAAAGCTAGAAGAAATACTGCAAGAAATTACCAAGCTTTAGGACAAAGATTCAAAATATGATTCTTTGCAATCAACTGTTAGCACATGAGAGAGAATTGCATTGCTCTGAAACCCATTGTGCATTTAATTAATAAATTCTCATTAGAACTGAAGCAGATACTTATTTGCGAATCATATATTAAAACCTCACTTATAATACTCTCTGAATTAAGAATTTAGTAACATAAATGCAGAACGGGTTTTTAAATAAGATCGGTAACACAAACACCAATCGGTATAATTGAGGAGATATTAATTTTGTGAGAGAGAAGGACTACATAATGAGACTCATGTACTGAAACTCAAAATATCACCTGGAACAAGAGTTTAATAACATACTCGACAATTAGTACTAAAATTAAACACTTCGCCGCCCCTTGGAAACTGTGACTTTCCGGCCGATCTTCTCTCTCTACAAACCCTAACGAAACAACATTTATTTCTATTTTTGGGTGTGTTGGTGCGTGTGTGTTGGAAGGGGGAGGGAGAGATGAGGGAGAGGGCGGCAAAGTCTTCCTACCAAAAATTCTTCTCCTCTACCAACATAATCTCAGTATATGCATCTAAGGTCCTCAGCAGATTCCAGCCTACGTCTTCCCGTATAATTTTTACCGTCTACATCTCCCTCAAACGACTAAGTAACACAAAAGCTATTCCTTCGTGTCTCATTAAATGTCCTGGCGTCCTGTCCTTTCGTCTTGTCACAATATTCCACATATTCTTCTCCTCGCCGAGTCTGCGGAGAAACTCTTCATTCCTCATCACTCCACCAAATTTTCAACGTCCTTCTGTAACACCGCATCTTAAACACTTCAGTTCTTTTCCGGTTTTCTCACAATCCATGATTATTTTGCATATATTGCTGTGGTTCTAAAGAACGTTCTCAGAAATATTTTCCTCAAATACTTATTTCCGTATTTACACCGTAAATGGGGATAAAATTACGAAAAATGCAATTACAGCATTTTATTAAACAATAATATGCATGCCAACGGGTGGGGGGGAATGGGGGAATCGATGTCGGAGGGTCTTTCTTAATGTCCCATGGAGATTTCATATCTTTGAAACTTCACAAACGTACAGGGGCAAGTGAGATTGTTAAACATAAATACCACATGTTTTCTAGTGATTTGAAAAGTGAGGAGAAAGTACAGATAAAGTGGGTGCTTGAGAATATGTTGTGCAAGGGTGTAGCCTAAAATTTAATGGAGTTAAAGAGTGGGTTGGTTGTTGGAACGAGAAAAGACGATAGGCCCACAGTAAACGTGACAGTGGGTGGAAAGTGTTGCAGCGCAGCGACAAGCGCCGGCATGAAGATGAAGAACGCAAGAGCAGAGAAGGCTGTGAGCCAATATCCACGACAGGAGCGGCCTGTACAAGAAGAGACTACAAGCGGCGCTGCTGCCAGCCTCTTCCGGACAGTAGAAGTACGGACACTAGCAGAGAAGACTAGATGAGCAGTTATATTAACGATAGCAATGACTTATGAGCGAGTGTGAATGCTTACATGGACACTGTAAATAGTGAAGGATACTGACTGACTGCATGTCGCCCATCGCTTGCAACAACGCGTAGTAAATACCAAGTTAAGTATTTCCAATATTGGGCAGGACCCCACAGAAAGCAACTGAGAACGATAGAGAATTTAAATTCCTGGAGAGTATGAGACAGGAAAGAGGAATAAATGGAAAAGAGATAAACGAATGCGCTAAGGGACAAGAAAAATGAGAGGACAGAAAAGCTCCTCAGAAAAGTAAGAATGCCACATAAAAAAGGTTTATGTGCCCATTCTGTTTAACACTGAAGACACCTGGGTTATTAAGGCACAAAAGCTTGCAACTGGAGTGATGTTTTTACAAAGTTGGATATGTTTAAGAAAAAGGGAAAGCTTGAGGAATCAAGGTATTAAAAAAAATAACATGGAGGGGACCCTTCAAATAAGATTGACTGAAAAGTGTTTAAAAGGTATGGAAACAGAGAGGATGGGTGTGAGGATGATGGCTGGAAAGTGCACTAGACGAAGATGGAAGGCTGGAGAAAAACGCTAAAAAGGACAAGCAGCTAAAAGGAATGGAAGAAAGCATTTGGAAAAAGGAGCAGACTGCCCCAGGTGGTTTGCTTGGAAGAACGGAGAAGGTGGAGAACCTGCCAAGCAGACATGGCCAGCAGTGGGAAACTTTAGTAGTAGGTGATTATGATGATGATGACTTCATCAGAGTGCAAGGTTCAACGACCTAACAAGAAATTAAGTGATGAATTTGTGATTCAACTTTCGTTGCGCTACTGAGCGTCTAACACAGCAGTACAAGCTTCCTTATTTTTCCTTCTTTGTAAATATGTCACATTTTCTGAACGTTCTATAAGTATGAAATTGACAGTGCGGTTCAGTGCCACGGAATAAGAAATAAGGTTATAGAGGAAGGAGGGAATCACAAAACACGTCTGCTGCTACTTCAGACACAAAGTTATTAGCCCAGAATTACAAGTCCGACGTAACTCGTAACATACGTAGTTTACAGTTCTGTTGTTATCTTTTAGAAATCGGTGACTGTTTGGCATCTGCGCTACTCGACGAGAAAAGTTTCCTACAAAGTACTTTGGTACTTCGCAGCTCTTAAAATTGTGAAAAACGTCGCTTTTACTCGTGGTAAAAGCCGTCTCTTAAGGAAAAAGTTTCTAAGGTTCCTGGACGGATAGCCGTAACAAAACTGCCGCTTTTTGTGCCCCCGCCCATACAAGAAGCACTGTGCGATATATGACAGCAGTCTTAGCGGGAGGCGCGCCTGAAGGCGGGCCATCAAGCAGAGTTCCGCCGCCTGTTCGCCTCTCCTGGTCATTCCGCCAACGACGACGATCCGTAACCTTTTTTTCCCCCTTGACATATGTTCCTCAAAGCCGGACGCTGTTTCAGAGAAGAGCACTCTTTGAGCGCCGAAGAGTAGTACAGCCCAAAGGGATGTTCGCGACGTTGGTAAGTGTGTAACATGTGAGCAATTCAAGGCGTTTCCGCGAACAAATCCACTCCCAGACCATCCGAATAAGCATCATTCTCCATAATTAACGATGAGCTGAAGTTTTTCCGACCATTCACGGAAAAAGAATCAGCTTTTACCAGAACGTAACAACAAAATTAATTTAGTCTTACGTCCGTTTGTCCGTTAGGTGATGAAGAACACTTGTAAAGATGCAGTGATAGGGGTCTGTCTCTACGATGGTGAGGAAGGTGTACTACTTGGATTGAAAAAGAGTGAGGACGGAAAAACAGCGCAGCTAAAGAAAGCTTTCCGTCTGAGGTTAGCTAGAGAAAACATAGAGTACGCAGAACAGCTTGTCATTCAAATACTTGTAACATGCGTCAACCGAAGGAATGAATCTGGTTCAGGGGTAAACTTCTCCTAGAGGTAGTACTGTGGGCGGAGACTGGACCCAAAGTGAGGCGCTTGCATGTGGTGAGACACGTGATACAAGGTAACATCACATCATTGGTGGATGCAACGTCAATGACATAGGCGAGTTCCATCCCATTATGCGGAATCGTAGCGCTTGCCGACTTCTTTTTCGCTGGAGGAGAAAGAACAGAGGCTCCCGCTGTACTGAAGAAACACAAAAGGGGAGACCAGGTTTGGCTGTGATAAGGGCAAGGACGCGTCAGGAGTGGCTGTGCGTCTGCGAACAAGACACGTTATTGTTTATAGAAATGTTATGCGGAACGGTACTGCTAAATTTATTCTGTAGGCCTTTCTGTCCCATGTGAAATAAGTCACCATATTGAGAATTGTATATCCCTTTTTTCAATCGAACTCAATAAAGGAGGTCTTGACAATGTAAACAATTAACTGAATCATTCCCAACTGCCATACAGCACATTCTTCGTAGCAATCAACATAGCGTCACAGTTGAGTGATGTACGAACGGGTGACCCGAGACATCTCATAAATATTCGAAGTGCGGGAAAATGAGAAATCTGCGACGTGTGCCTGAAGAGTATACGTCCACCCGCGATACACTGCATGGACTACAGAGCTGTCACAACCAATCACACATCACGTCCTTCGCGGTTACGACAAATCGGTTAACATTCTATGGTAGCACGACATTCCCATTCTTCTACCAATTCGGACACAAAATACTTAAAAACCTAAACTAAGTAATGTTCCATCAGAGCGTAGACCATTTGTGCTGAAGGATTCAATTATTGTATACTGAATCTGTACCAGTGTCAGACGACCATCGAGGTAGTTTTCCGAAGATTTTTTGCCGATAAAATCGCTAAGTTTATGCTGAATGGGCCGTGAGGAGTGGGGGAGGGAGGGGCTTTATGGAAGGCTGTGCGACGATTTACACGCTTGCTGACAGCTGGTAACGTATTGCGAATAAGTGAGAAGCTACCGTGGCCGTGTTCTGCAGAGGCGAATATATGACGAAGTTTCGTATCGCTTGTATTATTCACGTTGGTGCATCACTGACGTTCCGACTATTTACTTAGTTACCTAAATGAAAACACTGTTGACTGTCTTTAATATCAACCCTCCGAACACAAATAGATTAATGGGTCCGTAGCCTCACTGTAAAACCTGTAAGGCACGGGTAATTCACAAACTGTGAAACGTTCTTTTCTGAATACCTTTTATGGGAAGAACCAGCATCCATTCAAAGCATCGGTGAAAATATAGTGATATAATGCCAGAATAAAAACACAACAGTAACTGAGATAACAACTCTTCCGTTCACTCTGCGCACTCAGAGGTAAAGGACTCCACCTTAAAGAAAGGAAAGTGTAACTTCTAATAAAGGTACGTGACTAGAGACTGAGAGGGAAGCTCTTGCGTTACATTTAGATCCAAAGTAAAAGGGAAATTTTTGGTGATTCCTTGCTTAACTACAGTAGTTGCTAGAACTTCCGTAGGCTGAGTAACGTTCTTAGACATTCCCAGTCCTTCCTGACAGCTAGTAAAACTGAAAAACCACTTGTTCTCCAGTTTTCGAGCTAACGGATTTACTTGCTCCTACCTGTAAATAAACTGAAGGAATTTACCTGCGACAGTTTTGCGGAAACTCTCCACAAGTCCAGGCCGTACAGCAATTAACTTCTTTCGTGCTGGTACTAACTACCCTGGCGACAGTCCGCAATTCCCACTTACAGCTGTGGTGCAGACTAGGGACCAGTAGCGACTGCCTTCGCTGCCTTTACAGCAGCTGTATGCAGATACTTAGCCTCTTCCCTCTTTTTATTCGCTGTCTCATAAACAATCACGGAAACGATTTCTCATTGGTCACCCAGTTCCGTGCGCCTCATCGCTTTGTCTCCTCCTCCCAATGAATTTCCCGGTATATGTATGTCCTGCGAAACACAGCTATTAGACTTATAAAAATTCAAGGAGTCGCAAAGGCATTGTGACAAACTTTTCTTAGAAAGGTTAAATGTGCTATGTCTAGCGTTCCCACGAGTTCTGTCTCCGAACTTAACGGCAAGCAGGCATCACGGCTTCCCAGAACAAAGTACAATACGCACCGTTCCCGGTCTTTCGCCGTAAATTGTTACCCAGAGAGCTATTCTCCTGGAGGCCAAGGTAGAGGGTTTCCCAAATTGCCGATTTTAACCAATGAAGCCTTGGAAGTTCGCTGGAGAAGCTAACACCATATCCGCACACACACGTCACCTAAGTCCCATAAATTCCGGGGAAGCGGGCGATGAGCTCTGGCGCCACGTTCAGTCACTTCCCAGATGTGATCAATCGGTTTCAGAACTGGCGAGTTCAGGGTCCAGCACACCAATTGGAACTTTCAACTATGTTCCTGGAACCACTCCATCACACACCTGGCATGGTAACATGACGCAATATCTTGTCGAAAAATGCCACTGCCGTTGGGAAATAAGATGGTCATGTAGGAGTGTACCAGTGTACGGTACTCCTTTGCCGTCGTGAAGCCTTCCACGAGCTCCCTGAACCGATGGCTGCCCATGTGAATACACCCAAGAGCATAATGGAGCTGCCGCCAACTTGTCTCCGTCCCGCAGTAAAGAGGTCAAGGAGCGGTTCCCCTGAAAGACGACGGATTCGTGCCCTCCCGTCGGCATGATGAAGAAGGTATCGGAATTCATCACACCACACAAAGCTCTGCCATTGCGCCAGCGACCAGTGCCGATCGTCACGTGACAACTACAGTCGCAGTTGCAGACGTCGTGGTGTTAACATTGGCACATCCATGGGTCGCCGGCTGCGGAGTCTCATCATCCCAGGACTGTTCGGTCCACTGTCTGTTCAGACATACTCTGCCCAGTACTAAAGTCTGATGTTTGTTCCGCCACACCACGGCGTCTGGAAGTGCTTTTACCTTGTTTCGCCACGTGTTGAAGACGTTCACCACAGCATTCCTCGAACACCCGACAAGTCGTGCAGTTTCCGAAACGCTGGTGCTGAGTCTCCAGGCGATCACAATCTGCCCCTGGTGAAACTCAGAGAGACCGTGTGCCTTCCCCATTCTACACGCTGACAGCACACTCACTGATACTACGAGTACTTGCACCAAGCGTGTGTCTGACAAGCAGTCATTCCTCGTCAACTGACGCTGCTATCGCCTGGGCGGGTTTATATCGACAGTAGTTGGTGGTCATAATGTTCTGGCTGATCACTGCATATAGTAGCACCCACAGCCTGTGTCTCCCGTTCCCAGCGGCCCACAAATTATTGTTCAAATGTTCCAATGTGTGTGAAATCTCATGCGACTTAACTGCTAAGGTCATCAGTCCCTAAGCTTACACACTACTTAACCTAAATTATCCTTCAGGACACACAAACACACACCCATGCCCGAGGGAGGACACGAACCCCCTCCGGGACCAGCCGCACAGTCCAGGACTGCAGCGCCTCAGACCGCTCGGCTAATCCCGCGCGGCACAAATTATTAGTAATCGTCGAAATCCCTTTTTCAAGTTCTTGCCCTCCGTTCAGTAGTATGGAAGTTATTCCCTGATATACATAGTATTCCAATTATTCTTTCTCCCGCAATGGGAGCACAAGAGAGATGTTCATGATTACAAAGCGTTGTAATCATTTCTTATCTCATCGGTTCACTCAAGTTTCAACATCCCTTTGTTACACCAGCCTCTTCCATTCTCTAGCTTTCTGCTCTTCTCGTAGTCCGTCGTTCATTTCCATAAAATTCTATACTCAAACGTACACTCTCAGAAATTTCTTTCTCAATGCAACCTATGCTTTGCTACCCTACTTTCTGTCATCTCGTAATACTTTGCTTCGAAGGTTGCAGAATTCCTTCATTTCGCCTACTAAGCTGGAGGGGGGCGGGGGGAGGGGGAGACCACGTGTACAAACTCCACCACGATTACAATCCCTAGCAACAGTAGGCAGCAGCACACTGGTGAAAACTTACTCCGAAAAACAAATCGCTTTGTAATCATGAAAATCTCTCTTGTGCTCCCATTGCTTTTGTTACTTCTTGGTTTTTGTGCATTTTGTGTATTACCTGTTTTTTTTATGCATATTTTCCCCAGGATTGCGAACATGTTCCACTACGGAGGCTGTTTCCAAAATATTATGAAGGTGTCTTAATGTGTTGCTTCCATTGTCAGACGCAACGTTAGTCGTTCATGGTGATTCTTATTTTCTTAAAGAGAGGTTGATTTCGTTGTAGCATATTCTCAGTTGCATTACCTTTCCCCTTCGCATTATTCAGAACGGAGACTACGATGGATACAGAATCTGTCAAAATGACAGCACATTTATATACCTCTGCTGACTTTGGGATTGTGTGATTGATATTCTTCTGAAAGTCCAATGGTATCTCTCTACTCTCATAGATTCCAGACGCAGTAGTTTGAATAATCGTTTAGTTAACATTTCTTCCAGTGACTGTAGAACATCAGCAAAGTTTTATCTGTCCTTCCTGCCCTGTTTCATCGCAGATTTGCCAAAGCTCTGTCAGACGTTTACATGCGTTTTTCCATGTCCTCCTAATTGTCAACCATTTTTAACTTCTGTCAGGTTATGAGATAGTTGCTCCCTCTCTTGGAGGCTCTCATTGTACTGCTTCACTTACTTGGTCTCTCCTCTACATTTAATGTTTAAATCCTGTTTGTAGTCTTACCAGTGAAGACTTTAGTTTTAATTTCCCGCATTATTTGGCTTTGAAGCTTTGAAGCGCTACGGGCAGTGCTACGCCCTCCATCTCAAACACTATACACCTAGAAGGAGGGCACTGCAGAGTGATCTAAATTTTGTTTGTTTAAATATTTTGTAAATGTTGTTTTACGAAGCGGCGACACACCAAGAAGAACAGTAATGAGAGTGACACCGACCGTGAAGTCATGATGATTGGTTGACAAGGTCTTATTTTGTAAATGTTGTTTTACGAAGCGGCAACACACCAAGAAGAACAGTAATATGATAGTGACACCGACCGTGAAGTCAGGATGATTGGTTGACAAGGTCTACAGACCCCCCCCCCCCTAGGGAAGCAGTAGTCCAGTACCGTACCATGAAACCTGTCCTACCACGCTACACTTAATCCTCGACGGTATTTGTACCTTAACTACCCGATCCTATCGATAGAAAATTCTTGCATAACAACAAAATATTCTCATCATGTCTTGGATTTCATTGTTTATGATTAATACGAGTAATTTCTGTGCTCAATGTGTTTCATTCGTTTGTTCTAGCTCTTTCTGATTTTCATGTAGGAGGATTTTTACATTGCAGTCCCTCGGTATTAGTATCTCTTCTAAGTTTATCCCCATCCCCACAGTCTCTTTCCTCATTGGTCTTCGACACAGATTGAAAGAATAGTACTGACAAAATGCAAAGAAGCCTTTGTTACGAAATTATTTACAATGATTTGTCTTTCTTCATATTCCACTTATGTTACTTCCGTGTGATTTTGTCTCAATATGTGCTTCACCCATATTTTTGAGAGTATCTCGTATGCTCTGCTCTGGCTTACACCTGAAGTAGGTTTTTTATTTAACTGTAGGTTTCCCTTCTCTGGCATAATTGCATCAAATTCCTCATTGAACATGAAGAGGGTCAGGGATATTCGTTTCAATTTCTGTGTTACATCGGGATCGGTGGCTCCTAAAGCGCAGACGTTGACGACATTTACGGCTGCATTACGCAACTGCCGAGCAAGCACAAGGTGTTTATGGGCTATATAAGGCCACCAGAGCAGCAGCTTACACGGTCAGTCGCTCCTGACAAAGACATTGGAGAGTTGTCGAAACCTCAAAGTTTTGCCCTGAATTAACGCGGCAAGAAGTCCGAAAATGTTTCTTCCAGGCTGTGGATTTAAAATGGCTGCATTATGATCTAGTGCCACACCATCTACTTACATTAGAGAATTGTGCTACAAACACTGATAGTACACACTTGGAAAGGTTAAACGACTCAGAGAAGAGTACGTTGTCATATTTTCGTACGGCCCAGATTAGAGAACAGGGAGAAATCTTAATCTGCGACCCGCTCCTGTTCTAAGGTCCATTTGCTAGAGCGACCGGGCACATAAATTACAGCCACTCAGCTAATGCACTCGTCGCCGGGGACGAAGACAAATTCTTCGAGCTGTCAGCAGGGAATAGGTTAACATAGAGACTCCCGTTAGGAGACAGGGCGAGCAAGACAAATTCCGGGGCGAGCGGCCGCAGACAGCGTCGGGAAGGGAGTTGGAGGGACGGGATAGTCGCAGGCGGCCGCGGGCCTCGCGGGATTAGGCCGCCGTCGCGCCCTCCTAAGTAATTAGAGGCGGCCGCGTATTCCCTTTCCCACCGCTGGTGCTCCACTCGACTCCACTCCCGGCGTTCCCGCTGCGGTGGCCGGGCGTCAACCTGCGAGTCGCCGGGTTTCAGGGGAGACTGCAGTGCGCCGTTACCGCGGGTCGCAGTCCGTCTGCAGCTACACGTGCAGGCTGAAAGAGAGCTCTAGCGACGAAATTTCTGAGGCTGTTCGGGTATGGTGAGACGTCATCGCAGACGACCATCAGATGCTCAGTGCTACCGCTTTCGATCAGTAAACCATTATCAAGCAGAAGGCTAACGTAGAGGCAAAACCATTAAAGCACACGCCTCACGATATTCTGACAGACCAAAAATTATGCCATTAAATAACGTATTAATTACTTACAAAGCGTAACCTTCTTGTCACTACAACATTCGAAGTTAAAAATTTCGATGTACACAGAAAAACATAGCTTCTGTTACAATAAATAATCTCCAAAAGACCCAGATACACAAGTAGATCATACACTTCAAACTAAAGAAAGCTGTAAGGGATTTCTAGTAAAAAATCTTCTAACAGCAGAGATCACAGGCAGATTGCTATGAATCTTGGACTAAGATCGCAAGAGAGTGTAGTTGTAACATCGATAATATATACTCGTACATATAACAGGTTCATGAGAGACCTTTTGGTGTATTCTGGAGTACATCGATTCAACAACCATGTAAACAATGAAGTGGCTAAACGAAAACCATACTTAACAAATGGTATCAACAAAGCATCATCAGCCGGCCGCGGTGGCCGTGCGGTTCTAGGCATTGCAGTCCGGAACCGCGGAGGATCGAATCCTGCCTCGGGCATGGATGTGTGTGATGTCCTTAGATTAGTTAGGTTTAAGTAGTTCTAAGTTATAGGGGACTGATGACCTAAGATGTTAAGTCCCATAGTGCTCAGAGCCATTTGAACCATTTGAACCAAGCATAATCATAAAAACGTAAACATTGAAGTGGCGTATGGCGAGGTAAACTTTGCAAAACATGCAATATCAGATCAATAAAATGTAAATAAGAAAACATCGAAGTAACCTCCTTTAAGGTTACATGTCATGCATAATATGAGCGACTAGTGATTTTTAATCATATCAAACGAAAATGTAAACAGTGGGTTCTCAAACAGTCTCATATATCAAAGGTACAATCCTACATACAATGAAAACATTTCCTATCATATCGATCTTTTAACAATGCAAATAGTCAGATAGCTATTGGAAAACGTGTTGACACTGTCGAAATGCGAAAGTTATAAAGGGATGCTATAAACTAGTGTCAAAAAAGTATACAATAAAACATCGTATAGTAACATATAACATCATTTCTCGCAACTAAAACGTGGATTTGAGGAGGCTAGCGAAGGTTACAATAAAAGTTGGACATTTATTCACAGAAAATTTAGATGCAACATCAAATGCACACATGGGAGGGGTGAGAGGGAGGGGCTGTGATTGAAATATTTGATGGTTAGGAAAATGTGTTATGGAAACGGAGATGAGCTTATCAAGGAACATGAAATGTGTCGAAACATAAGGGGATGTGGGCTGGCCGAGGGGGAGGAGCGGGAGAAGACGAGAATGGAGGAAGTGCATGGGTGAGAAACACATATATAAGTAACACAGAAGACGCACCTAATACGTTGCTACAATATAAGATAGTTAACCGTTCTACAAACATTGAGGGCAGTGGTCAACAAATCAACAGTACAATAAATAACAACAGGTTGCACACCTATGGCAACAAAGCCAAAAAGAGATTTAATTTTTTTAACAGTTGCAGCAACCATAACAGACAGAAAGGATATAATCAACTTCAACACTGGACAAATTTACTTCGCTAACTAGTTAAGAGAAAGTAGGATACATGATTGTTTGCTATAACATACTGTTCTTGTAATAACATTTGTTAGCATACAGTACTACATTCAAAATTTTAAGTGCGTCATCGACAGATATATACGAAAAAATTATTCTACAAAAATCATTTTCAGAAAAAGAAAGAAACAGAGAGTGTCGCCTAATAAGATGTGTATTTATATACCTGCAACATGCTGTGTAATAATTACTCGAATAATACATCGGAAATTGACTATAGCACTTGTGTATTAACGGATCACTGAAGTTAAACATTGTCGAGCGGCAAGCGGAGTGCACTCGGTCCTTGTGAGGCAAACTAAGGAGCTACTTGGTTCAGAAGTAGCGGCTCCGGTCTCGTAAACTGACATACGGCAGGGAGAGGGGTGCGCTGACCACATGCCCCTTCATATCTGCAGCCAATGAAGCCCGTGGGCTGAGGTTTACACGGCGTCTGGTCGGTATAGTTGAGCCCCCATGGTCTGTTCGGACCGAGTTTTAGTTTAGTTTCATTTGGGTTCTAACAAGAAAATTGTCAGCCCGTTACATTAACCAGAAATTACAAAATGTGAACAGGGGAGTCTACAGAAAGGTAGAGTATGGCTGGGAAATGAGGAGTTGACTTACTATCAGAACAATAGGCTTGTAAAACTGCAAGAGCTGACAAGTTCGAGAAATATCGCACAATCATCTTAACAGAGCATGCATCCAAGTTTCTGATAATAGTAATGCGCAGGAGATTGGAAAGAATATTGAGGCTGTATTAGAACTGAGGTTGTATTAGGCAACGATAATTTTGTCTTTACGAAAGGTAAAGAAACGCAATTCTGACGTTGCGGTTGATAATGAAAGCCAAACGAAAGAAGAATGAAGACACGTTCAGAGGATCTGTCAGCCTAAAGAAAGCGTTCGACAGTGGAAAATGGTGGAAGATGTCAGAAATTCTGAGAAAAACAGAAGTGAACTGTAGGGAGAGACGGCTTTAATACTATATATACTGGAGCCAAGGGGCAATAATAAGAGCGGACGACAAGAACGAACTGCTCGGATTAAAAGGGGTGTAATCTCTCGCCCCTACTGTTCAATTTGTACATCGAAGAAGCGATGGCGGAAATAAAAGTTCAGGAGTGGAATTAAAATTCAAGGTGAAAGGATACCAGTGATACGATTCGCTGATGACATTGCTATCTTGAAAGAAGGTGAAGAAGAATCACATGATCTGCTGAATGGAATAAGTCTGATGAGTACAGATTATGGATTGAGAGTAAATCTAAGGAAGACGAAAGTAGTAAGAAGTAGCAGGAATGAGAACAGCGAAACTTATCATCAGGATTGATGGTCAGGAAGTAGATGAAGTTAAAGAATTCTGCTGTCTAGGCAGCAAAACAGTCAGTGACGGAAGGAGCAAGGAGAACATCAAAATCAGACCACCACTGGAAAAAAGGGCATGCCTAGCAAAGGGAAGTCTTCTAGTATCAAACATAGGCCTTAGTTCGAGGAAGAAATTTCTGAAAATGTACGTCTGGAGCACAGCATTGTATGGTATTGAATCATGGACTGTTGGAAACCGTAACAGAAAAGAATCGAAGTATTTGATATGTGGTGCTGCAGACGAATGTTGAAAATTAAGTGGACTGATGAGGTAAGGACTAAGGAGGTACGGCGAAGAATCGGAGAGGAAAGGAATATGTAGCAAACACTGACAAGGAGAAGGGACAGGATGAGAGAACATTTGTTAAGACATGAGGGAAAGGCTTCCATAGTACTACAGCGAACTGCAGAGAGCAAAAACTGTAGAGGATGAAAGAATCACAATACATCCCGCAAATAATTGAGGACGTAGGTTGCAAGTGCTACTCTGAGACGAAGAGGTTATCACAGGAGAGGAATTCGTGGCGGGCCGCATCAAACCATTCAGAAGACTGATGACTCAAAAAGAAAACGCCCGTAATGACAATGCTGGTCTGCTTTGTATTTCCTGCTAGCTCCGTCCATCATGGTTTATTTTGCTCAAAAATGGCTCAAATGGCTCTGAGCACTATGGGACTTAACAGCTCAGGTCATCAGTCCCCTAGAACTTAGAACTACTTAAACCTACCTAACCTAAGAACGTAACACACATCCATGCCCGAGGCAGGATTCGAACCTGCGAGCGTAGCGGTCGCGCGGTTCCAGACTGAAGCGCCTAGAACCGCTCGGCCACTCCGGCCGGCGTTTATTTTGCTGCCTGTTGTTGTTGTTGTCTTCAGTCCTGAGACTCGTTTGAAGCAGCTCTCCGTGCTATTCTATCCTGTGCAAGCTTCTTCATTTCCCAGTACCTGCTGCAGCCTACATCCTTCTGAATCTGATTAGTGTATTCATATCTTGGTCTCCCTCTACGATTTTTACCCTCCACGCTTCCCTGATATTGGTGATCTCTTCATGCCTCAGAACAAGACTTCCAACCGATCCTTCTTCTACTCAAGTTGTGCCACGAACTCCTCTTCTCCCCGATTCTATTTAATACCTCCTCATTAGTTATGTGATCTACCCATCTAATCTTCAGCATTCTTCTGTAGCACCACATTTCTAAAGCTTCTATTCTCTTCTTGTCTAAACTATTTATCGTCCATGTTTCACTTCCATACATGGCTACACTCCATACAAATACTTTCAGAAACGATTTCCTGACACTTAAATCTAGGCAGTAAAATTCCTTAACTTCAACTACCTCGTGATCCCAAATTCTAACGAAAGTTTCCTGAGGTTCTCATTTCTGGTACTTCTCATTACTTTCGTCTTTCTCTGAGTTACTGTCAATCTATATTGTATACTCATTAAACGGTTCATCCCATTTAACAGATCCTGTAATTCTTCTACACTGTAACTCAGGACAGCCATGCCATCTGCGAATCTTATCACTGATACCCATTCATCCTCAGTTTTAATCCCACTCTTGAAGCTTTGTCTTATATCTGTCATTGCTTCTTCGAAGTATAGATTGAACATTAGGGGCGAAAGACTACATCCCTGTCTTAGAAAATTTTAACCTGAGCACTTCGTGCTTTGTCTACCAATCTTACTGTGCCATCTTCGTTCTTGTACATATTGTATATTACCCGTCTTTCCCTCCAGCATACTCCTATTTGTCTCAGAATTTGTAACATCATGGATAATTTTACATTGTCGAATACACTTCCAGATCGACAGATCCAATGAACTCGTCTGAATGTTTCTTCAATCTTGCTACCATTACCACTCGCAATATCAGAACTGTTTCCCGGGTGCCTAACATTTCCTAAAACGCAACTGTTCGTCATCAAACAGATACTCAGCTTTCTTTTTATTCTTCTGTACATTATTGTCATCAGCTTAGATGCACCAGATGGTAAGCCGATTGTGCAATAATTCTCGCACTTGTCAGCTCTTTCAGTCTTCGGAATTGCTTATATAATATTTTGCCGTAAGTCTGATGGTATATTGCCAGTCTCGTAGATTTTACGAACTAACGTGAACAGTCGTTTTGCTGTCACTTCCTTCAACCAATTTAGGAATTTCGATTGATTGTTATCTATCCCTTCTGTCTTATTTGACCTTAAGTCGGCCAAAGCTCTTTTGAATTCTGAATCGAATATTGGCTGCCCTAACTCTTCCCCTGTTGACTCCTGTTTCTTCCTCTGTCAAGTGATCTGACAAGTCCTCCCCCTCATAGAGGACTTCAGTATACTCTTTCCAGCTATCCGCTATTTTCTCTGCATTTAGTAACGGAATTCCCACTGCACTCTTAATGTTAATGCCCTTTTCTTAGTTTCACCGAAGGTTGTTTTCATTTTTCTGGGTGCTAAACTAGTCCTTCCGACAATCATTTCGTTCTCGATTTCTTCACTTTTTTCATGCAGAGATCTCACCTTAGCTTTCCTGCAGTTCATATTTATTTCGTTTCTAAGTGACTTATTCTTCTGTATTCCTGAATTTCCCAGCACATTTTTGTACTTCCTCCTTTCGTCGATCAGCTGAATTATTTGTTCTTTTACCTTCCTTGTATACAGTATATGTTCTTCGTTGCAACTTCTGACATTTCCCTGTTTAGAGATATCCATACAACTGACCTGCCTGCTGATCTACATATGTTCACAATCGCAGTGTCTATAGCCTCAGAGAACTTCAAGCGCATCTCTTCATTCTTCAGTACTTCCGTATCCCACATCTTTGCGTATTGATTTTTCCTGCGAGACTTCGGCTCAGGCTTCATCAGTACTAAATCGTGAGCTGAGTCTATATTTATTCCTGGGTAAGCCCTACAATCCAAATGTGATTTCAGAATGTCTGCCTGGCTGTGATAGAATCTAATTGAAACTTCTCGTATAGCCTGATCTTTTTTCCAAATATTCGCTATCACTGAATGATACTTATTGCACAACTCAGTTAGCTTTTCTCTCGGCTCGTTCCTCCTTCCAAGTCCATATTCTCCCATAACCCCTTCTCGTACTCCCTCCCTAAAACAACATTCAAATTACCAGTCACTATTAGATTCTCGTCTGAATTACCTGTTATTAAATTCTTAATCTTCCTTCGATTGTCGTCTCCCTTTATGTACTGAATTACCTGCAGATTTCTTAAGTTTCTTTGCACTATCTATGTTACTAGTATCAAACATTTTATCTATAGCAGCCCCCAATTCAACTCGGAAATATTGATCAAAAGATTTTTTTAATTTATTATAATTCAACCTGACTTATGCTGTTTAACTCGCACAGGACCAGCTGCAGTTGCTACAGAAGCATGTGTCAAAACGTGTTAACTAACAGTATACTTAAGTGGCACTGGCCTCTTCTGAATCGACTGCACTCTGTCTCACCGTAATACCTAATACCACTAAGTTCTTGTGATACAACAGCACCATTATTGCTTTACACACTCTTCTTTGCTATCGTTCTAATTGAATCGTTATAAGATACAATTTCAACACCTTGAGTAGTTGCAGTGGCCTGACCAACACCAAACTCAGTCTGCCAACTCGTACCAGGCCTGTCACTTATATCTCCACTCCTACCAACTCTACCCCTTCTGGGCAACATCAACTTCTCCGCCACGCAATGAATAATAAAGCCTTTAACCACCTCCAAGCAACTCTCCTACACACAAATTCACAAAAATTTGCAACTTATAGTGAAGAAATGTAAGATCACCCAAGAGGTCCCCAGCAAGTCTGTATAAAGCATTATACTAATAAGACAAAAAGAACAGCTCTACTCACAGTCTTTCATTGGTATCACAGAGAAACATTAAAAATTTAATGAAATGTAACAAGGCATAGAAAATGGTTCCAAGTTTACCTTCATCAGCTATTGAAAGTTAATAAAGTGACATAAAAATATTCAACAGATAGATTCCCTGAGTCCTTGTGGAAGCAAAAATGTTTCATCTCACAATGTAGAATGTTCACCATATCATTCAATAAGTATGAGACGAAAAACTGTCAAAGTCCTAGGTGCACATTTATGGTGATTAAATGAATAATAAAGAAGAGTACATTGTGACAAATATAATGTATTATCTGGAAAGGATAACACACTCATGCTTCCAGCAGATCTGATGCTGTTGTTCATGTACATCCACCGTTTTCAAACTTCTAGAAAACCTCATTCTAATCATACACATGTCTGGGCTTGGGGGCGGGGGGGGAGATTTCCCAATGAACTCCGTGTGTTTTAAATACAGAATTATTAAACTAAATGATACTGCTGTTTACTCTATAACACAATCATCAACTGTAGAATACTAAAAATATTCCAAATATGTTTTTCACTGTTGGTATTTAAATCACTGGCTTGTATATTCAGTTGAGCAAATGCTTCCTCAATGGATAATCATTAACATTTTGAAACACAGATCCCAGACATACATTAATTGGAATGACAGAACACACTTCAGATATTTTATATCTGAAGATATGATCATGACTAATTCTGTATCTTGAAGTTCACACACTTCAAAAATAAAATCATCTCCACATTAACACAAGAAATTCCGTAAGAAAATAACGTTGTCTTCACTCCACAATAGTCTGACAGCAATCTTCCCTCTTATAACAACATGCAAAATTGCAATTTTTATCAAAGATAACCATTCCCACTGCATATTGAACTTCAATGAAACAGCTGCAATCACAGCCCTATTCTAAAACATTTTTGTAATTCACCACGATCTATTGCTTTAGTTAAAACAATTATATCAGTACATGATCTTTAAATGATTCATTACATTTTCAAACAACTTATGAAATACAGTACACATCCACAAAGCTGACCAAACTTTCTCGACTTAGTCATCCATAGTTTCATTTCAGAAGTGAAAACAAGAATGTAAAAAAATTATCTCACTCCACGTTACCTCGGAATTCCTGCCACAGAATCAGACAGGCATGCATAGTAGAAGCAACTTCATACAACTGTAAATTTATCCTCTAAAACTGTCATTAATTATCATAACAGTTCACATAAGATTGAGAGTGCACTGCTTACTATTTCTAAATCTGTTCACTGTTCTAGATTATTCTACACGCATAAAGCATTTGCATACGTTTCAAATGTCACCTTAAACTGACCAAGAATATTTAACTCAATATCCAGAATTTTTCATTCTCATAAACTTATTCGATTTAAGTGCAGGTTAGTCTCAGAGCAAAACTGATGAAAGTCTGTTGGATTCCACTAAAAGCTCGAAGGAAAACATAAAATTAACCCCGTACAATCTGATCACACTCTGATATTAGTATGTATCACTCTGTTTCTTACACAATCTCACAACGTCTGTTAATAATGCACAGGCAGCTTCTTTTATCAGTCTACCTTCACATATAAATTATGAATCTCCTTAAATTAAGGAAAGTGATTTCTTGAAAGCCATAAACGAATATATTTAACATATAGTAGTGCAGTGCCACTTAGTCACAGGTAAGAAAAAGACTTGCTGTAATGTGTACTGAACAAAATAAAGTGTACAAGTGAATAATGAGCAACAAAATGCTTTACAATGTGGCTCACAAATATTGGTATAAAATATTATGTGTCATTTGCACAGTCTGTGATGTAAAAAAATAAGGAAACTATATAGTATACTGATAAATAGTGCAAGAAACTGATTTTCTTGACTGACCAAAATTAAAAGAAATGTAACGCCATCAGAAACATCGATGCTGTATATTAAAGCAGATGCCACCAAATGTGAGGTGTGTGCTGTGATTATAACCTGATCTACCTCAATGATAAGTTAGATTATGTCTTGATCTACGAAGCTATGCTCATAAATATGAATGTTAATGCCTATTTATTCGGTTGTAAACGCAATATGACCACAAGTGAGAGCATGGTGGTAAATGAATTTGAATAGCTGTGAACCTGACCACATTTCCATGGAAACACATATAAAGTCCTACCGGAAAATCATGTAACGTGGGTACATTGAGCTTACAGCCGAAAGTTTCCTCGCGACTGCAGTTGCTGAAGTTGGACACAGCTGACAAGATTTATGACTGAAATACTTTGTCAGGTCACATCAATAGGATCATGACATACGTCTGCAGATATAATTGTAAATGGGATACGCTTCACTACAGTCTACACCATAAAATATCTCACTATTTTATGAGGAAAGACACTGCATAGTCTCCAACAAGAGCATCTAAAACTTCCCTTGATACATCTGTATCTTATGCACAGAGGGAGATATTTACTATTAATGAACCAAAATAGCTGACACGACTGAAGTACCGCTATTTGGTTATCTGCACACTGACTTATCACTATAGGCACACACAGTTAATAAAAGGCGTCACAAAATGGGTGCACAATGGCATGTACCTACCTTACGTTCAAGAATAAAAGAATGGCTTGGAAACAGCAAATTAATTAACAGGAATGCTTACTATAGTTGTTATATCGTTCTCAAACAAAGTCTGCATTATTCTCTGTATAAGTATTATCAACTGGACTTCTAGTAAATAGCATGAAAATGCATATTCGAGAGATTCGTCTTCTAGAAAGAAACATTCATAATGCAGGGGAGAATTATAGGACTGACTACGTAATGCAACAGACTGAATAGCTGATACTCGATCCCAAAAACAGTTTCCAACTTATGGAAAACGAACGATCGGAATCTTTGTGAAGTCATGCACCTGAACAAAATTTAGTGTAACAAAAAACACCAAGCACTGTACGTGAATGATAGAAAAGTAACTGTGCGATTATTGATGTTACACAAATGAAATTACCTACACATTGGCTATTAACCACCATGGCAAAGTGGCTGGAAATATCTTCAGCACTGCAGACGTCCACATCTCTTCACGGACACTCCAGAACACAAACCACAATGCAATGCCCTCATCAAATCCACCCGTCCTCGTGACCCTGACAACTACCATCGTTTGATATTGGCTAAGGCCCCAGCAGAACTCCAAAGATGCAAACATGCTTCATCGGTGTCACAAGACATATGTCAAAGATTTTGAACTACTAATCGAAGCTGGCAGCTGAACGTCCTTTCATAATATAGCCATGATTATTTCACGATTTCTTAAGGTAAAAACAAAACAAAAAGAAAAATTCAGCAAAAATGAAACTGCAGTTTAACAAGAAACTTTCCAAGTCTTTTTTTAAGTAATTAATTCGCAGTGTAGTTTTTGTGGAAGGGAAAAGTGCGTGATTATCACTTCAGACTAAAAATGAATAGAAACTTGTAAATTTGTTGGTGCTATCGAAGAATGCTGAGGAATAGATGGGTATTTCGAATAAGAAATGACGGGGTACTAACTCGAATTGGGAGGGAAAAAAGACTTGTGAAACAACTTGACTGAAAGAAGAGATTGATTTATAGAACACATCTCAAGGCATGAAGGAACTGTCAGTGCAGTTTGGTAATGGAAGAAAATGCAGGGCCTAAAAATTGTGGATGCCAACTGGGGATAGAATAAAGAAAATAGGTTCTTATGGATGCAGGTTCAGCAGTTAAACAGAGAGGAAGAGACTTTCGCGGAACAGACTAGCATGGATAGCAACCCAGCCTGAACACAGCATCGTCTTCATTAAGAGTTTTCTTCAATTCGTATAAACTTCTCGTGTATGTCGGAATGACAAAAATGTTCGACATATTTAGACAAGCCAAGGCCCAATTTTTCGCCTGGCGTTTCTTTCACAGCCTTTTCATCTCCTAGTCACTTCCAGGAAACGTCTGCCTTCATTGCATCACTAATTTGCTGTCATAAAACAGGACTGTGAAAACAGATTTTCTAGTCAACAACCTCTATACGATTAAATCGCCTTTTCTCAGCAGACAGTAAGAGCACAGTCGAGCGAAACCGATAAATAATGTTTGGAAATGAAAATAAATTCAGAGATTTGCGTCAGATGTAGAACCCAAGCTAGGGAGGATGAAATTCGCTGTGGACGGAAGAACTCGAGGGAGACGGGAAAATATGTTTATCTTATAAAGCGGCCACTCAGGCGAAAACAAATTCTCTCTGAAGCGAACTCCGTACAAATGGCAACCAGGAATGTAGCTCTGCGTAAAATGCTACTGCGCTCCATTAATGTGAGGGCTGTTCAACTTAAAAGAGCACCAATTAACTTCCCTAGTTATTTACGGTAGCGGTAGTACAGAAGACAGGCAATTAAATTTGTTCCGAGAGAATGGCACACATTTCTTATTCCCTATTTACTCGCTCTCCCAAGCTGTAACTCTCATAACACATTTCGTTCCCGTTTTACGTACAGCTACAAAATTAATTGTGCGCTGAAACGTTGATACTACCCTTTATTCTCATATCGAAATGTAGAACACAGAAAAGGTACAACATGCTTCAGACATAAACGGCTTTCCCTTGGAATAAAGAGAAAATTTTCCTCGCAAAATGTTTCCAACTGCCCTTACAGAATCCTCAGTCTTTTGTTTCATACCTATTAAGTTTGCTTGAAACGACAGGTCATTTAACTGACACAAAAACGAACATTTCTTACATTGGATGCTTTTCCTCTAAGAAACATACGTTTTCTATCCCCTTTCTTTCCACACATCAAGATAAAATTTCGAAATTTAACAATAGCTTGCTACAACTCATTTACGGCTGTGGAATTCATACGACACAGTGAGAACGATTAAAAAGTCGCTTTTACATGCAGTATGCTCAAAGAAAGTTATCTACTCAGCTGATTAGATGATTCTGTTAATGATACAACACAAAGGTGAAATTACAGGTAACTTTATTTTTTCAGATTAGGTAGTGAATGGCGAAATTGTAGACTGAAGAGCAATCTATTGCATCTAGGTACCTGGTTTGAATAAAAATTATTTTCGATGTTAGATATTATTAAGCATGTAACGACAAGAATAGTCACAAAGCTTTAATTACCATGTCGAGATACAAATTTTTGTAAAAAATTGTTTCTTTGAAGAAAAACTTTTCCCAGTGCTAGTACAACTTGAAATCTCGTATCACAAGCCCATTCACTCCATCAGAGGAGCTAAACCGAATTGACACAGTCTCTGGTATGGTAGAGATATGTACCATGTAATGTCGACGGCAATATATTGTGTTGCCAGAGTATGCGACAGTGCTAGAGATTCATGAGGGGATGAATATTTTTCGAGAAATGACTTCTAAGCCTATATGTGAAATCTGAAAAGAAAAGACTTGTTATTACATTTTATTATTATATGTTTTATTGTTTTTATAAACAGCTTTCTATAAAGAATAATGATATAACAAAAGATCGTACGGCTAAAAGATTGTATTGGCATTGCATTGTCTGTGAAATTTTTTCCTTTTATTGTTCTCTACGACGTATGTAGTGACTAAGATCGAAGATTACGCTGAGATCTGTCCTTTTAATATTTTAAAAAACAATCGTGCTGTGTGAGGTGCAGGCGGTCTACAATATGACGTACAAGTTGCTAATAGAAATTCTAGTATATGGACTGTTATTTGTAACTTGGTAACCTACTATGAATGTTTTAAGTTGTGTGCCTGCTCAAACGTGAAAGCGGCCAATAGCGCCTGGTACGTTGATACTAAATTATTGATAACTGATGGATAATATTGGTTTCTGAACAGTCAGAAAGGTGTAGGATTCTGACTTTAATCCAGCATAAAGGGAAAGATTGATGTTATTGATTTTCTCCGAAAATTACGTTGATAAGAATACCCAATCCACTCTGTGTTTTGTCTGCCGCCATTACGTGAGCGTATGGAGCGGCAATTTCAAACTGCAGAAATAATCATCCATCAATCCTTTCGATCGATTTACAATATTTGAACTCCGAGGACTAGAACCCACAGGAATTTATTATTTTTCTATTCTAACAGTGAAAATAACATTTAGTAGAACAATCTTAGACCTTACGTAAATGGAATAATTTTTGTGACTGGTGCGTAAGATTAATTTGTCCAAGAGTAATTTATCAGTGGCTTTAAAAAATATTTACCACACCAGTGTAGTTATGGGATGTGATTGTGGTATTTTATATTAATTATTTGGTGCATACATTTTAACGTCACTTACTGAATTAAGGAAACAGCAATTCAATTAATATTTGTTGTGATAATGTATGACAAAATAATTCATTGCAGATGGGCTCAGCAGCACATAAATAAAAATTTCAGAGATAATTTATTTCTTTTAAATAATACTGTTATTATTGCTGCTAATTGTTCATACGTTTTACAATAACAAGTACACACCACCACATCATCTTTAAACAAATAGAACAAAACCCATCACATTGGCGCCAAATTTTGGGCCAGAGTACAAGTATTGTAATCGTATTTATTGCAATCAGTGTATTTCATTTTGTATGTAGATTGTATGTAGACATTTCCTGGGGCAGATGTGGATTCTGACCACAATCTATTGGTTATGAACTGCAGATTGAAACTGAAGAAACTGCAAAAAGGTGGGAATTTAAGGAGATGGGACCTGGATAAACTGAAAGAACCAGAGGTTGTAGAGAGTTTCAGGGAGAGCATAAGGGAACAATTGACAGGAATGGGGGAAAGAAATACAGTAGAAGAAGAATGGGTAGCTCTGAGGGATGAAGTAGTGAAGGCAGCAGAGGATCAAGTAGGTAAAAAGACGAGGGCTAATAGAAATCCTTGGGTAACAGAAGAAATATTGAATTTAATTGATGAAAGGAGAAAATACAAAAATGCAGTAAATGAAGCAGGCAAAAAGGAATACAAACATCTCAAAAATGATATCGACAGGAAGTGCAAAATGTCTAAGCAGGGATGGCTAGAGGACAAATGTAAGGATGTAGAGGCTTGTCTCACTAGGGGTAAGATAGATACTGCCTACAGGAAAATTAAAGAGACCTTTGGAGAGAAGAGAACCACTTGTATGAATATCAAGAGCTCAGATGGCAACCCAGTTCTAAGCAAAGAAGGGAAGGCAGAAAGGTGGAAGGAGTATATAGAGGGTTTATACAAGGGCGATGTACTTGAGGACAATATTATGGAAATGGAAGAGGATGTAGATGAAGACGAAATGGGAGATAAGATACTGCGTGAAGAGTTTGACAGAGCACTGAAAGACCTGAGTCGAAACAAGGCCCCGGGAGTAGACAACATTCCATTTGAACTACTGATGGCCTCGGGAGAGCCAGTCATGACAAAACTCTACCATCTGGTGAGCACGATGTATGAGACAGGCGAAATACCCTCAGACTTCAAGAAGAATATAATAATTCCAATCCCAAAGAAAGCAGGTGTTGACAGATGTGAAAATTACCGAACTATCAGTTTAATAAGTCACAGCTGCAAAATACTAACGCGAATTCTTTACAGACGAATGGAAAAACTGGTAGAAGCCGACCTCGGGGAAGATCAGTTTGGATTCCGTAGAAATGTTGGAACACGTGAGGCAATACTGACCTTACGACTTATCTTAGAAGAAAGATTAAGAAAAGGCAAACCTACGTTTCTAGCATTTGTAGACTTAGAGAAAGCTTTTGACAATGTTAACTGGAATACTCTCTTTCAAATTCTGAAGGTGGCAGGGATAAAATACAGGGAGCGAAAGGCTATTTACAGTTTGTACAGAAACCAGATGGCAGTTATAAGAGTCGAGGGACATGAAAGGGAAGCAGTGGTTGGGAAAGGAGTAAGACAGGGTTGTAGCCTCTCCCCGATGTTATTCAATCTGTATATTGAGCAAGCAGTAAAGGAAACAAAAGAAAAATTCGGAGTAGGTATTAAAATTCATGGAGAAGAAGTAAAAACTTTGAGGTTCGCCGATGACATTGTAATTCTGTCAGAGACAGCAAAGGACTTGGAAGAGCAGTTGAACGGAATGGACAGTGTCTTGAAAGGAGGATATAAGATGAACATCAACAAAAGCAAAACGAGGATAATGGAATGTAGTCAAATTAAGTCGGGTGATGCTGAGGGAATTAGATTAGGAAATGAGACACTTAAAGTAGTAAAGGAGTTTTGCTATTTAGGGAGTAAAATAACCGATGATGGTCGAAGTAGAGAGGATATAAAATGTAGACTGGCAATGGCAAGGAAAGCATTTCTGAAGAAGAGGAATTTGTTAACATCGAGTATAGATTTAAGTGTCAGGAAGTCGTTTCTGAAAGTATTTGTATGGAGTGTAGCCATGTATGGAAGTGAAACATGGACGATAACTAGTTTGGACAAGAAGAGAATAGAAGCTTTCGAAATGTGGTGCTACAGAAGAATGCTGAAGATAAGGTGGGTAGATCACGTAACTAATGAGGAGGTATTGAATAGGATTGGGGAGAAGAGAAGTTTGTGGCACAACTTGACTAGAAGAAGGGATCGGTTGGTAGGACATGTTCTGAGGCATCAAGGGATCACAAATTTAGCATTGGAGGGCAGTGTGGAGGGTAAAAATCGTAGAGGGAGACCAAGAGATGAATACACTAAGCAGATTCAGAAGGATGTAGGTTGCAGTAGATACTGGGAGATGAAGAAGCTTGCACAGGATAGAGTAGCATGGAGAGCTGCATCAAACCAGTCTCAGGACTGAAGACCACAACAACAACAACATGTAGATTGCCACTGCAAAGTGTTAATGCTTGTATTGTCTGCCTTTTCATGTACCAACCAAGAATGAGCAAGTTACCGTAATGGTAATAATGCAAACAGACTGGAGCTATGCAACCTTATCTACAGCAATAAACCTTAGCCGTGAATTTGAAAGCAGTGAGCAGATACGTTTCATCAGTTTCCACCCAAGGCAGGAGCGAAAGCGAGTATTACAGAAACATGGTAGTAATGCAAACAGACTGGAGCTATGCAACCTTATCTACAGCTATATAACCTTAGCCGTGAATTTGAAAGCAGTGAGCACATACGTTTCATCAGTTTCCACCCAAGGCAGGAGCGAAAGCGCGTATCACAGAAACATGGTTGTAATGCAAACAGACTGGAGCTATGCAACCTTATCTACAGCTACATAACCTTAGCCGTGAATTTGAAGGCAATGAGCACATACGTTTCATCAATTTCCACCCAAGGCAGGAGCGAATGCGCGTATTACAGAATCAATTGTAGTGACTCACCGAGAAGTAATATGTTACAATACAGCATCACTGGTCTATTGCGGTCTAACTGTGTTGGTGAGCCAGGAAATTTCCACTGTGCAGTGACTGCGTCACTGCAATTCACTTTGGAGGTGTGGCGGTGGGACTTGTAGTCCCGTACCACCCTCTGACGGTGATAGTACTACATGAGTCAGGCAGAAAGTAATGCCTAACATAGGCAGGTGAAAACTCGTTCTAGCCATAAGAAGTGACAGTATCATGTTTTGGCTGCGAGAAGCGTTATCAAATATTTTCTTTTTTCTCGTGATTTGTTGTGTACACCAACACTCATGTAGTTTTAGTGATTATTTCTTGCGTTAGTTATAAAATATTTTTGGGGAATTGAATTTCTTCTAATTGCTTTATTGTCTGAAATATTTGTTTATAAACCTGGTCAGGCCTAAGAAGCAGACTAAAATGTACCAACAGGCTGATACAACTTTAATGCCAGATGCTCAAGTGTGCCAAATTCCACACACTTCAGTCCAGGAGCTAGATAACTTAAATGTTGACGATAATATTATTTTACCGCACATGTCAAATGATACTGAAAATGAGGAGTTGCTACTGTTGAGTGACACTCCTGTGGTGAAATCTTTAGAAGCAAATGATAGTAACTTCACAGGGCAAGGGGCAGGACGTAGCAGTGCTCAAGTTACGCCATTGCGTGGTAACATATTAGCCATGTTATTTCAGAAATTAGAATCGAAAGAAAAGCAATGTAGGGAAGTAGTTTTTAAAGAGCAGCGGCGTTAAGAAGCAAAGCCTTTACAGGAAAGCAACGTAGGGAAGTTTGCAGCTGTACTAGAAAGCAGATAAAGTATATAGGAAGAGTTATCTTGCACTATGGAAGAATATGCCACAATATCAAGAGATTGACCCAGTGTGGAGGAATATTATCAACACATTGCGGCGGCAAAACGACAGTGCCTTCCATCAGTATTATCGAATGAACAACAACATACTCTTTTACAAATCAGACAACGCATATAGTAACTAGCAGATGTGCATTCCTTCTGATCAACCTATAGACCTAGTATGGTTTACACACCGAGCCTGGGGACATTTCGGTGTTGCCAAATGTACCATGAAGGTCAGTCAGTATTTTTATTTTCCAAACTTAAAGTAAAGGATATAAGGAGTTATCAGAACCTGCAATATCTGTCAAAAGGTTAAACCAACTAATGTTTGATGGGCCACAGATTTGCAACACATTGTTGCAAGGCAGTCAGGACAAAGCACAGCAGTTGACATAACGGGACTCCTACGTACTGCAAGAGGAGGGATAAAGTATATTTCAGCGGTGTACGATTTGTTCACGAAGTACATTAGGATGTATCCTCTCCGGACATCAAAGGCAAGCAGATTGGGAGAAAGCCAACAGGCGAATATATAACATCTTTTGGTTGGCCAGGAACAGTGCTCACTGATGATGCTTCATACTTCACACGAGACAGATGGAAGGGCCTAA
Source organism: Schistocerca cancellata (assembly GCF_023864275.1). NCBI lineage: Eukaryota > Metazoa > Arthropoda > Insecta > Orthoptera > Acrididae > Schistocerca > Schistocerca cancellata. The sequence goes on along the minus strand of NC_064631.1, from coordinate 465,226,026 downwards.
TAGAAGAAAATTGTATCAGAAAAGTCCTCATCTCATGTTTCTCAGCCAATAGTAATCCGGTGGAGAGGACATTTCGAGAACTGAATCGATTCATTAGGACGTACACCCACAATAAACACACCAAGTGTGTCAAATATATTAACAGCTTCATGGAAATCTATAATAACCTTCTCCACATTTCGACTGGTTTTACACCAACTGAATTAATGAGGGAGCAGAAAAGTGAGGTAAATGAGTGGGTTAATTCCTTTCCAAAGATTCACCACGAAAGGATGACCCACAAACAAAAGCTCGATATAGCAACAATATAACTCGCCAGGACGAAATTCGCGAAACGAAATTCGACAAGAAGCTTACCAGTAAACCAAAGTACTCAGTCGACGAACTAGTACCGCTTAGAACGCTTCCTAAGCCATCGCTGATTGAGATGAAAAATAAAAATTGGCATCTACTATATGAAGGGCCATTCAAGATGGTTTCAATTCCTCATGACGGTTGTTATTTACTGCAAGACGTCAATACTGAAAGGGCTCTATTGTCATAGGGACCTTAAGAAAATTTTACAATAAGAGCCACAGTGCACTGATTGCAAGTAAGGAAATATATTCAGTACACAAACACCACTGTAAAATATTAAATAGTAGTTTTTGGGTACTTTTATTGTAAATTAATTTACTCATGTGCCTCAGTTTACAATGGTTTATTTCTGGCCATGTATGACCAGATGTTTTGTTTAGCTGGTAAAATCTAAGTTCCCACAAGGGAAATATTTAAGAATTTAAGGCCTTTAAGTTTCAATACTGAAGTTTCATTCACTAAATTATTTTTGAACAGTTAGAGTAAAAGTTTTAATGTAAATGTGATGTACTGATTTTTTTCTTCCTAGGTTATATTGGGGTAAATATGTATGTACTTTAAGTATATCATGCATCTATGAATGTGGATGATTCATGAATATACTTTACGTTGGTGAAGTAGTGCATACACACGAATAGATATTAGTTGAGTGATAGTGCGCGTGTTTCCTTACTTCCGATTTGGCTCTGTTTGGAGCATTTGCCTTCTTGCATACCACTTTGGGTACTTTTAACTTCCGGGTTTTGCATTGCCATTAGTCGTTTGACCTACGTACTAGCACGTGCACCGAATATGGGCACCTGTTCCAAAATACTAATTATTAGATTTAATCTAATGTGACTGAATGAGAATAAATGACACTAAACATATACAACATACCAGCTTATGGAAATGTACTGAAATGTAGATGGTCCGAAAGTGATCTATTGATCAAGACAAATGTGGAAGACTCTATCAGTCAATTTTTTATGTGATATTCAATACAGAATATGATTTTTGTCTTCATGTTTCGACATATCAAATGTAGAGATGAACAAATATCATTGCTATGTAAGTGTAAAGTGATATGAAGATTGTCTGTTGTGTGGAACTACACTCCTGGAAATGGAAAAAAGAACACATTGACACCGGTGTGTCAGACCCACCATACTTGCTCCGGACACTGCGAGAGGGCTGTACAAGCAATGATCACGCGCACGGCACAGCGGACACACCAGGAACCGCGGTGTTGGCCGTCGAATGGCGCTAGCTGCGCAGCATTTGTGCACCGCCGCCGTCAGTGTCAGCCAGTTTGCCGTGGCATACGGAGCTCCATCGCAGTCTTTAACACTGGTAGCATGCCGCGACAGCGTGGACGTGAACCGTATGTGCAGTTGACGGACTTTGAGCGAGGGCGTATAGTGGGCATGCGGGAGGCCGGGTGGACGTACCGCCGAATTGCTCAACACGTGGGGCGTGAGGTCTCCACAGTACATCGATGTTGTCGCCAGTGGTCGGCGGAAGGTGCACGTGCCCGTCGACCTGGGACCGGACCGCAGCGACGCACGGATGCACGCCAAGACCGTAGGATCCTACGCAGTGCCGTAGGGGACCGCACCGCCACTTCCCAGCAAATTAGGGACACTGTTGCTCCTGGGGTATCGGCGAGGACCATTCGCAACCGTCTCCATGAAGCTGGGCTACGGTCCCGCACACCGTTAGGCCGTCTTCCGCTCACGCCCCAACATCGTGCAGCCCGCCTCCAGTGGTGTCGCGACAGGCGTGAATGGAGGGGCGAATGGAGACGTGTCGTCTTCAGCGATGAGAGTCGCTTCTGCCTTGGTGCCAATGATGGTCGTATGCGTGTTTGGCGCCGTGCAGGTGAGCGCCACAATCAGGACTGCATACGACCGAGGCACACAGGGCTAACACCCGGCATCATGGTGTGGGGAGCGATCTCCTACACTGGCCGTACACCACTGGTGATCGTCGAGGGGACACTGAATAGTGCACGGTACATCCAAACCGTCATCGAACCCATCGTTCTACCATTCCTAGACCGGCAAGGGAACTTGCTGTTCCAACAGGACAATGCACGTCCGCATGTATCCTGTGCCACCCAACGTGCTCTAGAAGGTGTAAGTCAACTACCCTGGCCAGCAAGATCTCCGGATCTGTCCCCCATTGAGCATGTTTGGGACTGGATGAAGCGTCGTCTCACGCGGTCTGCACGTCCAGCACGAACGCTGGTCCAACTGAGGCGCCAGGTGGAAATGGCATGGCAAGCCGTTCCACAGGACTACATCCAGCATCTCTACGATCGTCTCCATGGGAGAACAGCAGCCTGCATTGCTGCGAAAGGTGGATATACACTGTACTATTGCCGAAATTGTGCATGCTCTGTTGCCTGTGTCTATGTGCCTGTGGTTCTGTCAGTGTGATCATGTGATGTAACTGACCCCAGGAATGTGTCAATAAAGTTTCTCTTTCCTGGGACAATGAATTCACGGTGTTCTTATTTCAATTTCCAGGATTGTATGAGCTCCAGAAGTTATCAATATATGTGCTAAGTGACTCACGAGAACTTCAGAAATCAAATGGATACACACAAACTGTGTTTTTCATTTTAAAACTTTGTTAAGCAGTGATAAACACTCAAATCAGCGATAATATGAAGGCTCTTCAAGTACGTATGTTAGCAGCAATGACTGGACGTTGGTAAACTGTTAACAAACTTTAAAGAAAAAAAAATGAACAGACCTTATTCTTTCAATATAACGAGATAACCTCACGAGTATAAATACTTGAAACAGACTGTACTGCCAGCAGCGCGCCAACAATGTGAGTGCTACACCGGCTCCGTTGCGTCATGCGCAAACATTTACGTACAGTGAGAAATAAACAAACCACAGTAAAAAGTGCACTGTCATACACGTACGATTCTTTTAAACGACTTGTGAATCACTACATTAACCAGAACGGTGTTTACACACAGAACATCCTCTGTAAATAAAACGAGTGAATCTGTGTAAATGGAGAAACTTGCTTCTTCAACATGATCAAATAAATAATTTCTTTGTCACTGATTCCAACTTTCGATCTTGCATGTACCCACATTGAACGAGAGGAACGTGGAAAATGGCAGCAAGACCTGTTCCAGAAATAACAGATCGAGTACCGAGTGCAGTTGACAACAACCGGCAATCCATCGACGTGCTCGGGGCGAACCAGAGGCAGCATCCACTAGCAGCGGCCTCCACCTGTCTCACATCTCCGATCCAGCAACTTGATACAGGGTTGGGTATTCAACGTCGCCAGGAACTTCATGCAAATTTTCATCCAATTGAAATGAACTTTTAAATTTTTGATGACCTCTTTTGACCTCAACAACTGATTCATTATTTTTATAATTAACATGTCAAGCCTGATACTTAAATTGGGTAACTGTACTTCTTCGAAGCCCGTTCGATGGTTTTGTTCCCAGTTTTCCGGATCCAGTAAACCCGGGTGTGCCGGGATAAGCAATACCGGGAAGTCTCCACAGCCTTTTCCGAAACTGTACAGTTGCTGAAACCATTTAAAACTATCACATCCACACTAGACATATACAGGGTGGCCCACTGATCGTGAACAGGCCAAATATCTCAAGAAATATGCGTCAAACGAAAAAACTACAAAGAACGAAACTTGTCTAGCTTGAAGCGGGAAACCAGATGGCGCTATGGTTGGCAAGCTAAATGGCGCTGCCATAGGTCAAACGATTATCAACTGCGTTTCTATAAATAGGAACCCCATTTTTATCACATATTCTTGTAATACGTAAAGAAATATAAATGTTTTAGTTGGACAACTTTCTTCACTTTATGACAGATGGCGCTGTAATAGTCACAAACATACGGCTCATAATTTAGAGGAACAGTTGGTAACAGGTAGGTTTTTTAAATTGAAATACAGAACGCACGTACGTTTGAACATTTTATTTCGGTTGTTCTAATGTGATACATGCACCTTTGTGAACTTATCAGTTATGAGAACGCATGCTGTTACAGCGTGATTACCTGTAAATACCACATTAATGCAATAAATGCTCAAAATGAAGTCAGTCAACCTCAATGCATTTGGCAATACGTGTAACGACATTCCTCTCAAAAGCGAGTAGTTCGCCTTCCGTAATGTTCGCACATGCATTGACAATGCGCTAACGCATGTTGTCAGGCGTTGTCGGTGGATCACGATAGCAAATATCCTTCAACTTTCCCCACAGAAAGAAATCCGGGGACATCAGATCCGGTGAACGTGCGGGCCATGGTATGGTGCTTCAACGATCCATCCACCTGTCATGAAATCACTATTTAATACCGCTTCAACCGCACGCGAGCTATGTGCCGGACATCCATCATGTTGGAGGTACATCGCCATTCTGTCATGCAGTGAAACATCTTGTAGTAACATCGGTAGAACATTACGTAGGAAAGCAGCATACATTGCACCATTTAGATTGCCATCGATAAAATGGGGGCCAGTTATCCTTCCTCCCATAATGCCTCACCATACATTAACCCACCAAGGTCGCTGTTGTTCCACTTCTCACAGCCATCGTGGATTTTCCGTTGCCCAATAGTGCATATTATGCCGATTTACGTTATCGCTGTTGGTGAATGACGCTTCGTCGCTAAATAGAACGCGAGCAAAAAATCTGTCATCGTCCCGTAATTTCTCTTGCGCCCAGCGGCAGAACTGTACACGACGTTCATAGTCGTCGCCATGTAATTCCTGGTGCATAGAAATATGGTACGGGTGCAGTCTACGTTGATGTAGCATTCTCAACACGACGTTTTTGAGCTTCCCGATTCTCGTGCAATTTGTCTGTTACTGATGTGCGGATTAGCCGCGACAGCAGCTAAAACACCTATTGGGCATCATCATTTGCTGCAGGTCGTGGTTGACGTTTCACGTGTGGCTGAACACTTCCTGTTTCCTTAAATAACGTAACTATCCGGCGAACGGTCCGGACACTTGGATGATGTCGTCCAGGATACCGAGCAGGAAACATATCACACGCCCGTTGTATCACAATGCCCATTTACAACACGATATCGACCTTTTCTGCAATTGGTGAACGGTCCATTTTAACACGGATAATGTATCACGAAGCAAATACCGTCCGCCCTGGCGGAATGTTACGTGATACCACGTACTTATACGTTTGTTACTATTACAGCGCCATCCATCACAAAGCGAAAAAGGTGGTCTCACTAAAACATTCATATTTCTTTACGTAATACACGAATATGTAATAAAAAAATAGGGGTTCCTATTTAAAAAAAAACGCAGTTGATATCCGTTTGACCTATGGCAGCGCCATCTAGCGGCCCAACCATAGCGCCATCTGGTTTTCCCCTTCAAGCTAGACAAGTTTCGTTCTTTGTAGTTTTTTCGTTTGATGCTTATTTCGTGAGATATTTGGCCTGGTCACTATCAATGGACCACTCAGCAGTATACTACTTGTTGTTTTGTCTAATCACTATCTATACTTTGCAAAATTAAAAATACTTTATCTAAAGTGAAAATTGAACGGTATGTTGCATTGACTTAGTGGACTGTAAAAAAGTCTATGATCAAATGTATTTTTTTTTCAGCCCTAGGTGCAGTGTAATGTCAACGCCAATATTTTGTGCCATCACTGCATGCGACAATGCTAGAGATTTATGAAGTGATGAATATTTTTCCAGAAACGACATTTAAGCCTATATGTGAAAACTGATGAAGACAAGACTTGTGATTATATTCTATTATTATTTGTTTTATTATTTTTATAAACAATTTTCTACCAAGGATAGTCGCAGAAAAAAAAGTAGTACCGCTAAAAGAATGTTTTGGCATTGTATCGCCTGTGAATTTTTTCCTTCTATTGTTCTCTATGATGTATGAAGTGTCTGAGATCAGAGATTAAGCTGAAGTCTTTTCTTTTAAATACTGTAAAAAATAATCGTGTTGTAAGAGGTGCAAGTGGCCTAGAATATAACCTACAATTTACTGAATGGAATTCTACTGTACAGTCTTTCATTTGAAACTCGGTAACCTACTATGACTGTTTTAAGTTTTGTGTCCACAGCAAACATGAAAGCTGCCACTAGCGCCTGGTATGACGATACTGATTATTGGTAACTGATGGAAAATATCGATATTGTGAACAGTCAGAACGGTGTAGGATTCTGACGTTTAATCCAGCATCAAGGGAAAGATTGATCTTATTGATTTTCTACCAAAATTGCGTTCATAAGAATACCAAATTGAGACTGTGTTTTGTTTGCCCCCATTACGTGAGCGTATGGAGCGGCAATTTCAAAATGCAGAAATAATCAATTCTCTCGATCGATATTACAATATTTGAACTCCAAGGGAAAATACCCACAGAAATTTATTATTTTTCTATTCTAACAGTCAAAATAACACTCAATAGAACAATCATAGACCATATGTAAATGAAATAATTTTTGTGGATGGTGCGTGTATCAGTGACTTCAAAAAAAATTTTTATGACTTCAGTTTTGTTATGGGGAGAAGTTGTGGTGTGTTATATCAATTATTTGTTGCATACATTTTAATGTCACTTACTGAATTAATGAAACAGGTATTGCAATTTTTATTTGTAGTGATAAGGTATGACAAAGTAATTCAGTAAAGTCAGGCTCAGCGTCACATAAACAAGAATTATCAGAGATAATTTACTCTTGCTGCTGCATTTTCTTACGTTTTACAGTAACATGTTTACACCATCAAAACAACTTTCAACAATATGTAAAGATTTATTTTTATTTTCTATAAATTACGACTACCAGTCACAAAGTTTTGTAGCTATTGTATTACTTATTTATTTAACTACACGTTTCGCAGGAACACTACATCTTAAGGCTAATTGGCATTACAAAAATAATTTTACAATAAGGTCATACTGATGTTACATAGTCTTTTCATAAATGCTGTGGTTATCCTTTGGATGAAGAGGAAACTTACTAAGGTGCGATGTCACTTTGAAAGCTGGACTGATGTTTGCATGAAAATGTTGTGTAGCGGTCACTCACTTTGTTCTTCTGGCATGGCAGGTCATCACGACGAGACCATTTATATAAAAAAAAATTTTTCATATTTCATGGTACAGTCATGATCGAAACATAGTAAAAATGGTTTCAACTTTAAACAAACAAAACAAATACCATCACAACCAGTACCGGAGACATACACATGCAGTAAATAAGAATATATTAATTAAGTAACTTTAAGTGGCTAATTTTAATTGTAACGGTGCAGAATGGATCAATTTACATTTCCATTACACTTTCACATGTAAATACGGCTACATATTGACCATTTACAAGATATTTTATTTCGTTTTTTAAAAACCCAGTCATTAGTAATTCCTGTCCACCACCACACACATTTTACATCAACAGAAATGGTTCCACAGATGAGATGAAGTTATTGAGGTATAACTCTTTCAGTTGTTTTTAATTTAACTTTGGTCTATGTTAGATATTTTATGTAATTGTGTAGGTGATCAGAAATTTCGGTGGCTACATTAGACACCTCTTTTGGTATTTAAGACAGTCTTAAAGTGAAACAAAGGATTCCTTCTGATACTGCAACTGTATACATCATTGCTATTTTTGGCCTGTAGTGGTTCATTACAACAAATATTGCGAGGGAGTAAAGATAGTGTGAAGCGAAAGTTAAATTATTAAGTCCTTAAATAAAGATCTAAGATAATCTTGGGTGTGCACAACACATTATTCCATCACAACGTTTTTGAGTAACGAAAATTTTCTTTTGTAATGTTGAGTTACCACAAACATCATTCCATATGACATTACTAAATGAAAATAAGCAAAATATGTTCACTTACTGAATTACCTCCCTTCAAGAATTTTAAAGATTCTATGTGCAACTGTTTATCTATATAGACTGAAGCGGAGAGTGAAAATTTGTACCAAGGCCAGGAATCGAACCTGGGTCTCCTGCTTGCTAGGCAGGTGCATTAGCCACTAGGCCACCATTCCACAGTGGTTCACACAACTGCTGTTCTCACTACTGCCCCATCCTACTTTAAAGCAGACTGTGGTGTCGGTGAGAATATGGTCTGAGGAGGTAGGTGTGGTAGGGTAATGTGTGTAGTTGTGTGAACTGATACGCCGAGTTGGCCTAGTGTCAAATGCATGTGCCTAGTATGCAAGAGACCTGGTTTCAATACAACAAAAAATAAAAACATTCACTCGCTGCTTCAGTCTATATACATAAAATAATATCTGTATGATGCTAGTAAAATTTCTGAAATAGTCTCATTTCATTTCCTCAATGTATGTCATATTTATCACTAGCATAGTACCTCTAGAAGAGCAAAGCAAACAAGCGGTGTCTTTTCGAAACTGAGACTGAGACCATCTGCAAAAAACTATATCAAAAATTTTTAATAACATTATTTACTGCATGTTTTGTTGCTGTATTCATGTTTGGAGTGATTAAAATGCTAGTGTCATCTGCAAAAATAACTAATTCTGTTTTGTATATTATGTGGACTAAAATTGTGTGTAGTTAAATTTGATAAGTGTCTTTTTTGTCCCAGCCAAGACAATTTTCCATCCGTACATTGGCTGAATTATTACACACAGCCTTCTGCATCCTGTACACTATAACACTGAAAAAACTTTTTTCCAGTGTTTTCTTAAATATCATCTAATTTTGTACAAGAAACATATGTGATTTTAGTAACTTCGAAATTTAGCCTGTGAAAACAACAAAACAAACTTTTCATGTTTAATATGCACTTTTAAAAAGACTTTTGAAAACTATTTTTAAATTTTATTTAAATTATTATTGTTACATTGCATCACTATCTGTAGGGAAATTTATGAAATCGCTGAAGTTAAAATCTTCTGGGTTATTAGGCCACATCATGTTTCTTCCAAAATGTTCGACGTTTCTACACCTCTGCTGGGATCTTCCTCAGGATCTTTTGGTGTTCATTACTGCTAGGACACTAGCAGTAGTGGACACCAAAAGATTCTGAGGAAGATCCCAACAGAGGGGTCGAAACGTCGAACATTTTAGAAGAAACATGACGCAGCCTAATAACCCAGAAGATTTTAACTTCAGTGACAATGGCCACGAAAGCCTGCAGACTCACATAAATTTATGAAATGTTCGACTTCTCTACATATCACGAGTAAAGTGTAATACCAGTTACGTCACTAGGCATTTCCTTGTTACATCATGTACATATTCTCAGTACTCAAGTACTAGCCACGACACGGAGTGATTGAGTTTATCTCATGCAAGACAGGATCGTAGTCAATTTGAGCCCAGATCATATTTTGTGAGACACAAAGGGGATGATACATGAAGGCAGACAAATTAAGCTCCAAAAACATCAATAGCCTGCAACAAAATCGTTTTCAGTTAACTGGACCATTCTCATAATGACAGGAGTAAGTGGAGCATTGTCACAATTGTTGACACCATCTTCTCAGTAGTATTCGCAACCTGTAGGGCTGTTAACATCAGATTACATTTGAACTTTCGGTAGGCAATCCAAATGAATTTAATTGCGAACTGAATACTAGCGTCAGTTATATCAAATTCTAACATCCCAATCATGCCATTAATCTCAGTCGTTGTTACTTAGAATAGAAGGCTGCACCTTTTCTATCATAACAGTGCAGAATGAAAGAATATCAAATCCTTCAATGAAAGGAAGATAATTTAGAAAGTATATATGTTTTGTTTTGTTGGAATACAATCTAGAATGTTGAGTTGTAATGTGTCAATTACTTGACCGGTTTTTTTACAGTGCAATATAAATAATTATAATTGTAATGAGAGTACTATTAAAGTAATAATAAGATAATTTCAATGCAATAATACAGCAAACTAAAATTATATGTGTCTTTTATTTTTTTATTATCATCGATTTTGTGAAGGTGTTTTTTATTGTTTGCTTGTCGGTTGGTATTTCAGTATTCAAACTATGTTGAATTTCGATTACTTTTTATTTCAATCAAAGTTTTTATAGTTATTATACTTATGAAAGCGTATAATGAGTGTTTGGTTGTGCAGGTATACATTACTGTGATAATGCACTACTGAGTAAAATACAGGAAATTTAGGACTGAGGTATCTCTAATGATTATTTGCATTTTCTTAAAAAATTTACGTTTCCTTTCCTTGAGTAATTTGAAACTGTTATTAATGGTTTTCTTTGTTTTCTCTTGAAGTGTTTTGTTCGCTTCATGTGCAATCTATTTCATCATCACATGCTTGTAAGATAAGTTACATAGTACATTAAAAACACTGTCAGTGACTTCCTGTGGCTTATTTAACCTTTCATGAAATCTTTCATTGTCTTTTTTGTGTTTAATTTAGACTCCTTTGTAATGACAACTGCCATACATTTTTTGATCCAATTATGCTTACATGAACGTAGCTATTTGCACAGCTGACTAGAGAGGAGGTAGCTTACAGTTTTTTGGTTCAGTATGACGCTTTCCACTGTTCAGTCATAACATGAATTCCATAAAATCTCAGTTTATGTAGGAATATGTTATATACTACACGTTTGTTATGCCACAGACTATACGAAGTGGTGCTAATTTGTTATTTATTACTTATAGAGTTTCGTGAGTCAATGTGAAAATGGCATTCCCAGTTCAGCAACTCTTCCGAAATCCAAATTGTAATTTACTAAGAATATTATTCTATTATTCTCGAGTACTTCAATTTTGCATAACTTTTCGGAAATGATGTCAGCAGTTGTAATGCCTCTCCCAGTCTTCCTACTATTGTGACAATTTGAAATGAATAACATTTGTAAAAGGAGTGGAGCCAGCTGAAATCAGTCCTACTTCTAGCTTATCCAGTATTGTATTTGTGAAATTTCAAAAAAATGAAATTAACAATTTAGAAATAGTACAGTTCTGCCAATAATAAATTTAACACAAAAATGTAATGACTTGTGTGCATCCTAAGGTATCAAGATTGAGAGACTGGTGTATTACTTCTGTGCTATAATTTATTCAGAATCTACTTGTTTCAATGATTCGTAACTTGCGTTCTGTCTTTATGTATGTAACAACTACCCCTTCGGTCATTTAGTTCTACATGGGTAAGACGTTTATTATTTGCATTTAAAATGTTTATTTGACACCACAAACGGTCGTCAAGCCATAGTCACTTACATTACTAGGTTCGACGAACTGATTCGTCATTTTCGAATGTAATCACAAACCTGGGAAACTGCATTAATAATTACAACCACACTTCTTTCAAATGTTATCGGAAATACACTAAAACCAGTAAACTAAAGCAAAGGCAGCAGAAACAGGTCGCAAGACGTCATGGAAATTTTTGGTTGATCAGTTGACCTTAATGAAGTGTAGATGAAAACTGCATTGGGATGAAAAATATTGTATACTCTTGCATTACTTCCTGTAGTGATACAACGATCATTTTGCAACTTAAGGCTCACATATCATAATCCTATAACATGGGGCAAGCCCAAAACTAGAACACAGCACGAAATCATAATGTGTTCTGCTAATTAAATCTTACAAAGTTGATACACTCCCATTTGATGCTCACAATAGGAGGGTATTTTCTTTGTAAGATTTCATTAGCAGAACACAGTACGACTGCTGCTATATTCTAGTTTTGGGCTTGCCCCATGTTATAAGATTATGACGTGTGAGCCTTCGGTTGCTAAATGATCGTTGACATATCATTGTTTGCTTACACAAAACAGGGTCCGAAATCTAAGAGTAACACAAGTTTGTGCTGGAGTGCGATACTGTAACCTCCTCTCCCCCTCCCCCTGCCTCCCCCCGCTGAATTATTAGTTATGGTGACAGACTGATCTGTATCGAAGCCAAAGTTCTAGGTTAAACTGAAAGGTAACTGGTTGGTAGTTCGTGGAGCCAGTGAATGTGAATTCCAAATAAAGGTTGTAGTAATATATTTACCTAAATATGGGTTCACGCCACATTTAAAAGTGGTTTGTTATATTTAACGCACTCTTAGTCATAAAGACGAAAATGGCAATGTTAACTGAGAAAATGTGTACGTGATAATGAAGAAGCCTCCGACGAGTATTTTGATGCATATTATGGACATATGTCGTACATAAACTGCAAAACATGCGACATGGAGCGGGATCCACTACATAACTTTTACCCATATTTGATCGTTATACCCGCCAGTCTTTCCCGCAAGTCAGTCACCAAGGCATGTGTTACGTCATAAGTCACTCTGCCACTCAACTGATTATTCATAATCACATCCATTGGCTTCAGGCAATCACCTACAAATTCTATTACTCTGACAACGCTACGGATCAGTTTCTTACCACAGTGGTGATTTATTGCACTCGAACCGGGTTTCTACGTTTCATTCAGGATTCTATTTTGATTTGACTATCCAAAATGACAGCTAGGGGCAGGTCTGTAATTTCGATCTCCTCAGAGGCCAAGTCACCAGACGGCACTGTTACAGATTTTCGGCCTTGCTTATGACGTCATGAAAATAAGTCAATCATCTATCAATTCTCTGGCAACCGCGAGGGGCAACCCATGTGAAGGAAAGTAAACAGAGCACGGCGAGCGGCGAGCTTTCGTCGGTGAACATCAGTCTCTACAGCATTTGACGTAATGTCATTCACACTACACATATGAACCACTACTAGAGTTGATCAGGGCATTTTTCCAGCTTTTAAATTAATTTTTCCCATTGATCTCTTCGGGTGGAAACATTTTTACCATGAAATGAAATGATCGTGTGGCATTGTTGGCCGGGAGGCCTCTTTCGGGGAAGTTCGGCACCCATATTGCAAGTCCTTTTTAGGTGACACCACATCGGCGACTTCCGAGTCAATGGCGATGAAATGATGATGAAGGACACACAACACCCAGTCCCATGCCGGGATTCGAACCCGAGCTCCCTGCGTGGTAGGCGGTAACGCTACCGCTACGCTACGGAGGCGGACGTTTTTACCATGCAATGAAGGCTTTCACGACAGGATGTTTCAGCTGCCGAGAATTATTCCGGGTTATATGACCGAGGTACATGGAACACTTCTATCCCTGACGTTCCGTCCAAAGCTACGTTGGACATATTCGGAGGTGCTCATGGTTGTGCTGAGTCAGTCGGCAAGACTCGGCACAACCAGGAGCACCTCTGAAGATGTCCAACGTAGCTTTGGACAAAACGTCAGGGATAGAAGAGTTCCATGGACCACGGCCATACAACCCGCAAGAATTCTCGGCAACTGAAACACATTTACTTTGTTTCAGTAACAACTAAACAATTAAGACTTCTCAGTTTGTCTACACATGAAGAAATATTTAGTACAGTAATACCAACTGGGTCAATCTACCGCACACAGGGGGGAAAACGGCTCAGCAATTGCGACAAGTTGGAGAATACGACTCTGTCGATTAATTTAGTTACATTAGCCATTTAACATAAAATAAAGCCACTTCAATACTCCAAGTTTATTTTAATGCATGTACCTACAGCATTATGACAAATATTTATATCATAAATTGTGTTACCATTGTTATCAATTTGACAAAGAAGTGTGTCCAAAATTTTAATCAGTCTTTGTCTGAATGACCGATAGGATGTTCATAGTTCACTCACTGACGTCATTTTTAACCCATGATAGATACACTCAGCGCTTACTACTTGCGCATTTGAATCAGTTCATCACCTGAACTGCTGTGAGAAAATGGTTTAAGATGAATAAGACATGGCGCTATCTCATCCTCATTTTCTTCGTCCTGAAGAAACTCCTTAGAAAAGCCTACATTCTTTCTGCCCTTTGTTTGAGGATTTTTTCAATTGATTTAGCCTGAGCACAGTCACTTGATTAAAAAAATAGGTTTTTAAGCAGATCATGCATATTTCTCTTTAATGTGTGTTCTTTTCCGTCTATGGAAGCATTTTCCCCATTTCATTGTTCGTGTTGTAACGTATCTTTCACTGTAATTTATGTCAGTAATGTTTAAATTCATTTTCATTTGTTTGCTGTCTTTTTTTGGTTGTGATTTCTCAAATGGCCTGACATCCTCAGGCGTTGGTCAGGTGATATGACGTTTAACTTAACAGACTATTTACTGAGAGCGTAGGCCTACCATTGTGTTCCAGAGCAGTTGAGTGACCAGCTTCAGCAGTTAAACCACAACTAACAGCCTTAGGGTCAGGTCAATCTGCTTTTCAAGAAATCAGAAACGCACTGTTGATGAAAATGTGCCTGAATGAGGGAGATATGTCTGTCACTTTGTATCCAGCCATTACATTTCTCGGCATAAATGCTTCTGGCAATGCAGTTTTCACATGCCTGGGAGGTTATGTATTCTACTGGTCGTTTGTCTGGTTCATCGATGCATCTTAAGCTGAATTTACAGAATCCTTAAACGGGGAAAAGAACTTCCGTCTCTCAGTGTTATCATTCATGACTACAGCAAACTGAGAAATATAAAAGTGTGACACCATTTTCCTAGGGTTCCAGTTAGTACCAAGCAAGGTTGGTCTTTGGAATATGGAACATATGATACACAATGTCAGATTTATTTCAAGAAACTAGTTTCTCTCACCAGTCTCACGTATGTGCACTGCCTTTTCTCCCTACAGGAACGTCACTGATAAAATGAGACTCTAGGTTAATCTCAGGGAATATGAAAAATAGGGGCACGCACTAACAGCTAAAGCCATAGTAATAAGTGGTCCTCTTTCAGGAGATATTACCCGTCCTATCGGACGTGATTACCTGTCAGGTCTTTGTGCTTTAGTGATTCCAGCTTAATCTACGTTCCACATGTCAAGGGCTCAGGTTCAATCTTGTCAAATATTGCTTGGGTTGTCAGAAAGGAACGCCATATTGTGTTGGTCGAACCCAGTACTTCGTGATGAACTACTCAGTACAGTCACATTAAAGTGGCTGACGCTTCTGTTCAAAGTGAACGTGCAATAACCAATCACAGACGTCAGGTGGCAATACTAGCGGTGGAGGGTACACAAAGCGCATCGGGCGGGGGGGATGTGGGAAACAGTGCAGTTGCCGTCGTAATGTGGAGGCGGAGCGATTTATCTGACGTCCCAAAGGGCATGATATTTGGCTTTCAGGCTAACTGCGGAAGCATCTCTGCAACGGCTGTTTGTAAACTGTTTGCGTGCCGCCGTGGTTAAAATATACCGTGCATGGCTAAATGGTGCTATCCAAAATCGGCCCCAAGACGCTGTGGAGCACCACGAGCCATAGCAGACAGGGATGAACGACGGCTGTGGAGATGTGCAACTGTTGAGCAACTGACCGCCCAGACGACCCAATGGGCTACTAACAATGTCTCTTCAATGATCGTTCAGCGAACGTTGCTGCGTATGGGCTTCTGCAGCAGGCACCTACACTACTGGCCATTAAAATTGCTACACCAAAAAGAAATGCAGATGATAAACCGGTATTCATTGGACAGATATATTATACTATTGCTGACATGTGATTACATTTTCATGCAATTTAGGTGCATAGATCCTGAGAAATCAGTACCCGAAACAACCACCTCTGGCCGTAATAACGGCCTTGATACGTCTGGGCATTGAGTCAAACAGAGCTTGGATGGTGTGTACAGGTACAGCTGCCCATGCGGCTTCAACGCGACACCACAGTTCATCAAGAGTAGTGACTGGCGTATTGTGACGAGCCAGTTGCTCGGCCACCATTGACCAGACGTTTTCAATTGGTGGGAGATCTGGCGAATGTGCTGGCCAGGGCAGCAGTCGAACATTTTCTGTATCCAGAAGGGCCCGTACAGGACCTGCAACATGCGGTCGTGCATTATCCTGCTGAAATGTAGGGTTTCGCAGGGATCGTATGAAGGGTAGGGCCACGGGTCTGAAATGTAACGTCCACTGTTCAAAGTGCCGTCAATGCGAACAAGAGGTGACCTAGACGTGTAACTAATAGCATCCTATACCATCACGTCGGGTGATACGCCAGTAGGGCGATGACTAATACTCGCTTCCAATGTGCGTTCATCGCGATGTCGCCAAACGCGGATGCGACCATCATGATGCTGTAAACAGAATTTGGATTTATCCGAAAAAATGACGTTTTGCCATTCATGTACCCAGGTTGTCGTTGAGTACACCATCGCAGGCGCCCCTGTCTGTGATGCAGCGTCATGGGTAACCGCAGCAATGGTCTCCGAGCTGATAGTCCGTGCTGCTGCAAACGTCGTCGAACTGTTCGTGCAGATGGTTGTTGTCTTTCAAACGTCCCCATCTGATGACTCAGGGACCGAGACGTGGCTGCACGATCCGTTACAGCCATGCGGATAAGATGCCTGTCATCTCGACTGCTAGACGTTCGGTATTAGCCTATTGAACCCACCAGTTCTGCTAACAGTCATTGGATCTCGACCAACGCGAGCAGCAGTGTCCCGATACGATAAACCGCAATCGCGATAGGCTGCAATCTGACCTTTATCAAAGTCGATTCAAATGGTTCAAATGGCTCTGAGCACTATGGGACTTAACTTCTGAGGTCATCAGTCCCCTAGAACTTAGAACTACTTAAAACTAACTAACCTAAGGACATCACACACATCCATGCCCGAGGCAGGATTCGAACCTGCGACCGTAGTGGCCGTGCGGTTCCAGACTGCAGCTCCTAGAAGCGCTCGGCCACCCGGGCCGGCTTATCAAATTCGGAAACGTGATGGTACGCATTTCTCCTCCTTACACGAGGCATTACACCAACGCTTCACCAGGCAACGCCGGTCAACTGCTGTTTGTTTGTGTATGAGAAATCGGTTGGAAACCTTCCTCATGTCGGCACGTTGTAGGTGTCGCCACCGGTGCCATACTTGTGTGAATGCTCTCGCTGATAATTTGCATATCACAGCATCTTCTTCCTGTGGGTTAAATTTCGCTTCTGTAGCACGTAGCACGTCATCTTCGTGGTGTAACAATTGTAATGGCCAGTAGTGTAGTTCTTATACCCGTGCTAACTACCGTTCTGTCCAACGAACACTGGAATCTGCACGCCAGTACCGCAACTGGACCTCCACTATGTAGCATCAGGTGGTCCATTTAGATGACTCACGTTCTATTCTCGTCGGACGGGCTTTCATTGGCGTGTAAGGTCTGAAACGTCTGGGGAATGTTTTCGAGGTATTCTCTGGGTGATTTAGTCATTCTTTAAGGCACGATGGATCACCACAACTATGCAACTGTCCTTGGGGACCATGCTCACCCCTGCATGCAGTAATGTGTTTTCCCTCGGCACCATGGCTTCTACTAGGAGGACAGCGCAATGTGTCACGTGCCATGCAATGTATGTGCATGGTTCGATGAATTCCAGGATGAGGTTACCATAGTACCCTGGCCACCAGCCACCGACCCCTCCCCACCCCCTCTCCCCCCGGATTTTAACTCAATAGAGGATCTGTGTGACCACCTCGAGGGTCTGTTCGTGCAACGGCACTGTAGTCGGCATGTCTCCACATCCCTGTCCGTACCTCCAGACTCACATTGAATCCCTTCCTGCACGTTTCGCAACGGTCCACGCTGCAAAAGGAGGTTATTCCGATTTCTGACAGGTGTTCACATTAATGTGAGTGGACAGCGTAGTTGCCTGAAGAGTACGAATGGAAAGTGTTGGATGTCGTTTCAGAAACCCTGAAAACCAATCACGTCCCGCCGTTCCAAAGTCAGTCCAAGACTGATGTGTTTTACGTCGGTGGGCAACTGTAAAGGTGCTGGCAAACCGCCAAACTTCGTCTGGTGGAAGACCAAAGTATACGTCACTAGCTTTAGTGAGGTACACTTCAAGCATGGGTTTTCATGTAAAGGTTCAAACACCTGGAAAAATGAATCTGTGTTACCTGTGTGTTTAAGTAACTATTGAATAAGAAAATCTTTGAGAAAATTACTAGTGAACTTAATTTTATGTATCCATTACATCTGATCTTATTATTAAAACAGCGAAAATAGTGGGTGCAACACTACGCAACAAAGAAATTTGTTGCCTGAGATCTTTTTCCGAAGCCAAATATATCCCAGGATTTTGTTGTTGTTTCAGAAGACTCTAAATCTTAGAATTTATTACGGTACCTCTCTAGAATGCGTCTAGGAATGTTAAACTCTTTACTCATTTCCCTACCTGATGTTTCACGCTGTTTTACTTCTATCACGGCTAGTCTCATAGCTGTTTCCGAAATACTGTCTCTTACAGTGTCCTTTTTGTAATTTGGAACCATCATAAAAACAAAACGACAGAACGACGATGATTACACTCTAAATACAATAGAATTTAAGTTCATAGCCTTCCGCGACTGATGGCATTTTGAATACAGTTGTTCAGTTTCATATGTAGATCAGTAGTAAGAGAGAATGAGGAGGAAGATAATTAATAACTATATTTATCTCGCCATCTGCAACCCGTAATAGATTCTGAATTATATGTATAGATGCTTTTAATTACACATAGCCTTTCGTTTTTTATGCAGATTTTACTATGCATATATTCCACAAAAGCACACTACAGTATCAATTGATTAGATTTAACTTTATAATAGCATCTTATCAGGTATGTTTTTTGGTTGGTTGATTGGTTTGGGGGAAGGGGACCAAACAGCGAGATCTCCAGCACCTTCGGATTGGGGAAGGATGGGGAAGGAAATCGGTCGTGCCCTTTGAAAGGAAACATACTTGCATTTGCCTGAAGCGACTTCTACATCTACATTTACATCTATACTCCGCAAGCCACCTGACGGTGTGTGGCGGAGGGTACCTTGAGTGCCTCTATCGCTCCTCCCTTCGATTCTACTTATGGAAATCACGGAAAATCTAAATCATAATGACCGGACGCGCGTTTGAACCGTCGTCCTCCCGAATGCGAGTGTGCTAACCACTGCGCCACCTCACTCGCTACATGTTTTCTTCTTTTTAAATATAAGTTTAGCTATTCAAATATCTGTATACTTACTCTTAATTTCAATAAAGCAGATTGACAACACTTAACTTCGTGAGTTACAAGGGTGTCGCAAGCGAAGGGCGACATGCAAACAAGTAATGTTCTTCGCTATAGACAATGTCCAGACAAGCAGTGGACATGGATCACTACAATCTGATATCGTAGCACTCTCTGCTAGGCCGTGATAATACTCTGCGAATACTGTCCACTAATGTCCGGCCGAGGCTGGCGGGACGGGCGCTTACATTCAGTTCGGCTGGATGCCGCTCCTATCGTGGTGGCGTCCTGGTCAGCGCACTATTGGCTGACGTCGCCTCACAGCCTTCTCTGGTCTTGCATTCTTCATCTTCGTTCAGGCGGTTGTGGTTACGCCAGAACATAGGTAACATATTTAAGAGATTAATATTGCAAGATGGCAGGTTAATGTATGCGCGAGATAATCCGATGATATATGCTGGTACCTTAATAACCGGTGTAACCGCCAGAATGTTGAATGCAAACATGGATGTATTGTGTTGTACAGGTGCCAGACGCCATTTATGGGAAACAGTTCCAGCATGCCTGTTGCACTTGGTCGGTCAACACAGCGACTATTAATGCTGGTTGTGAATGATGCTGTAGTTGCCGTCCAATGGTGTCCCATATGCGCCCGACTAGAGACAGTTCTGGTGATCGAGCAGGCCAAGGCAACATGTTGACCCTGTAGACGACGTTGGGTTACAACAGCAGTAGTTGGGCGAGCCTTATCTTGCTGGAAAACACCCCATGGAATGCTGTTCATGAATGGCAGCACAGAAGGTCGAATCACCACACTGACGTACAGACTAGCATTCAGAGTGCATGGGATAACCACGAGAGTGCTCCTACTGCCATATGAAACCATAATCAGATCATAACTCCAGGTGTAGGTCCAGTGTGTCTAGCACACAGACGGGTTGGTTGCTGCCCCTTGAGTGGCCTCCGAACCAGCAAATAGCCGTCACTGTCACAGAGGCAGAACCAACTTTCATCGGAAGACACAACAGACCTCCACGCTGCCTTCCAATGAGCTCTTGCTAGATACCATTGACGTCGAAAATGACGATTGTTTGGGTTTAGTGAGATGTACACTACAGGGCGTCTGACTCGGAGCTATCCTTGAAATAACAGATTTGTAACAGTTAGTTGTATGACCGTGATGCCAACTGCTGCTAAAATTCCTGCTGCAGACGCAGTGCGATGCGCCATAGCCATACGCCGAATATGACTGTCTTTCCTCTCGGTATTGGTATGTGGCAGTCCGATGCCCGGTCTTCCTGCGACCGCATATTCCCGTATTCACCGCTGCCAGCAATCGTATACAATGGCTACATTCCTGACAAGTTTTTCGGCAGTGTCTTAGAAGAAACGTCCAGCTTCTCATTGCCCTATTACATAGCCTCGTTCAAACTCAGTGAGGCGTTGATTATGGCGTCTTTGTAGCCTCAAGGGCATCCTTCACTAACATCAACTCACCCCATAAAAATTTCAAAGGTAACTAATACTCTTGACCGTTACAGCGCGTATCTAAAGCAAACCTGATTTACATCCTCATAGTGACGCTACTAGCGCCGCTCTTATGCAAGTGGCGCGAAATTTAAATAGATTTTTAAGATACGGAAACACGCCTAACAATTTTCGTTCTCCTCCCCTTGCTGTTAGGAGTTTTTTTCCATCAGTATATGATGTACTTCTACAGATTCCTCTTAACAGGCTTCCCACTTTCAAATATATTCAAAGTAATTAGATTATCACGTAAAAGTTTGTAGGAAGTTGGTCAAGAACGAACTGTCTGTACGTAGTATTATAGGCTTGATTTGTTTATATACAACCAATATGTAAAACGTGTAGTCTATGTCCATCTAAACGTTTAGAAGAGCAACTTGTAAAAATATGAAGTAAATCGATAAGGAAATTTTCGAGATTTTTTTTCTAACAAAATTTCCTAGTAGTGTATGTGGTAGTGGCAACAGTATCAACATTCACCATATGAAAATGAAGACTCTGTCTTCGCAGTATAAATGTTATGGTCAAAATGACATAGCAGATCGTTTACGACTTTTGATGACCTTCGCAAGTGTTGAGAACACAGGCGAGATCGTGTTAGTAATTTCAGAGCTTCGAGAAGGGCATATTATCGAATTGCATCAAATTAAGTGCTCCAGCAGCAGCGTAGAGCAATTTATTGTTGTGAATTCGCCTAAAAATTATACCTGCTGGCGCTCCAGACCTTAGCAGAAAAACTAAAAGCATGTATTAAACGATTTCTCAGTGATGCATTTTGCATGATATCGCGCTCTTGTTTGCATCCAATTCATCATTGTTTCGCATACTAATCAGGAAGTGTGATTTTCAGAACAAAGTATGGTTACTTTTAAATTGTTTGATTGGATATACCATGCTGCACATATTGATCTGGGAGAACAAACACTTAGTGTCTGATGTGTTAAATTTAATAGACGTATTGAAGGTGTAAGGAAAATCTTAACACGTGTATTATGAATGTCTCATAGGCTTAAAATATGGATGAAATTACAGGTCTCGGAGCCTTGGAGCTCTTGAGATTGATGCAGTATGAAGCTTACAGCTCTACACTCGATGTTGTGAAATTTCGTGTAAATGACGTGCTGAGGGATGAACTCAAGTACTCAGGGCTCCAGAGTTTAAGCATTTTTGAGAAATTTCGATTAAATTATGTAAAAATTAATTTATTTACAACTGCAAGGAGTCTAATCCAAGGGTTTTGGGTCCCAGAGCATAAGTGTTGTTGAGAAATTTTGATTAAATTACGTAAATATTAAGCTCTTTACACATGCTATGGATTGAACTCAGAACCTTGAGCCTCCAGCGTTAAGCATTGTTGTGAAATAGTTTGATGTTATATGACCTAGGAAAATCGTATGGCACATGAGCTGTCGACAACCTTCGATTGCGATAAAGTGGGCATTTACGACCTTGAACTCTAAAAAAAAATGGCTCTGAGCACTATGGGACTCAACAGCGGAGGTCATCTACATCTACATCTACATCTACATTTATACTCCGCAAGCCACCCAACGGTGTGTGGCGGAGGGCACTTTACGTGCCACTGTCATTACCTCCCTTTCCTGTTCCAGTCGCGTATGGTTCGCGGGAGGAACGACTGTCTGAAAGCCTCCGTGAGCGCTCTAATCTCTCTAATTTTACATCAGTGATCTCCTCGGGAGATATAAGTAGGGGGAAGCAATATATTCGATACCTCATCCAGAAACTCACCCTCTCGAAACCTGGCGAGCAAACTACACCGCGATGCAGAGCGCCTCTCTTGCAGAGTCTGCCACTTGAGTTTGTTAAACATCTCCGTAACGCTATCACGGTTACCAAATAACCCTGTGACGAAACGCGCCGCTCTTCTTTAGATCTTCTCTATCTCCTCCGTCAACCCGATCTGGTACGGATCCCACACTGATGAGCAATACTCAAGTATAGATCGAACGAGTGTTTTGCAAGCCACCTCCTTTGTTGATGGACTACATTTTCTAAGGACTCTCCCAATGAATCTCAACCTGGTACACGCCTTACCAACAATTAATTTTATATGATCATTCCACTTCAAATCGTTCCGCACGCATACTCCCAGATATTTTACAGAAGTAACTGCTACCAGTGTTCGTTCCGCTATCATATAATCATACAATAAAGGATCCTTCTTTCTATGTATTCGCAATGCATTACATTTGTCTATGTTAAGGGTCAGTTGCCACTCTCTGCATCAAGTGCCTGTCCGCTGCAGATCTTCCTGCATTTCGCTACAATTTTCTAATGCTGCAACTTCTCTGTATACTACAGCATCATCCGCGAAAAGCCGCATGGAACTTCCGACACTATCTACTATGTCATTTATATATATTGTGAAAAGCAATGGTCCCATAACACTCCCCTGTGGCACGCCAGAGGTTACTTTAACGTCTGTAGACGTCTCTCCATTGATAACAACATGCTGTGTTCTGTTTGCTAAAAACTCTTCAATCCAGCCACACAGCTGGTCTGATATTCCGTAGGCTATTACTTTGTTTATCAGGCGACAGTGCGGAACTGTATCGAACGCCTTCCGGAAGTCAAGAAAAATAGCATCTACCTGGAAGCCTGTATCTAATATTTTCTGGGTCTCATGAACAAATAAAGCGAGTTGGGTCTCACACGATCGCTGTTTCCGGAATCCATGTTGATTCCTACATAGTAGATTCTGGGTTTCCAAAAACGACATGATACTCGAGCAAAAAACATGTTCTAAAATTCTACAAAAGATCGACGTCAGAGATATAGGTCTATAGTTTTGCGCATCTGCTCGACGACCCTTCTTGAAGACTGGGACTACCTGTGCTCTTTTCCAATCATTTGGAACCTTCCGTTCCTCTAGAGACTTGCGGTACACGGCTGTTAGAAGGGGGCAAGTTCTTTCGCGTACTCTGTGTAGAATCGAATTGGTATCCCGTCAGGTCCAATGGACTTTCCTCTGTTGAGTGATTCCAGTTGCTTTTCTATTCCTTGGACACTTATTTCGATGTCAGCCATTTTTTCGTTTGTGCGAGGATTTACAGAAGGAACTGCAGTGCGGTCTTCCTCTGTGAAACAGCTTTGGAAAAAGGTGTTTAGTATTTCAGCTTTACGCGTGTCATCCTCTGTTTCAATGCCTTCATCATCCCGGAGTGTCTGGATATGCTGTTTCGAGCCACTCACTGATTTAACGTAAGACCAGAATTTCCTCGGATTTTCTGTCAAGTCGGTACATAGAATTTTACTTTCTAATTCACTGAACGCTTCACGCATAGCCCTCCTTACGCTAAGTTTGACATCGTTTAGCTTCTGTTTGTGTGAGAGGTTTTGGCTGCGTTTAAACTTGGAGTGAAGCTCTCTTTGCTTTCGCAGTAGTTTCCTAACTTTGTTGTTGAACCACGGTGGGTTTTTCCCGTCCCTCACAGTTTTACTCGGCACGTACCTGTCTAAAACGCATTTTACGATTGCCTTGAACTTTTTCCATAAACACTTAACATTGTCAGTGTCGGAACAGAAATTTTCGTTTTGATCTGTTAGGTAGTCTGAAATCTGCCTTCTATTACTCTTGCTAAACAGATAAACCTTCCTCCCTTTTTTTATATTCCTATTAACTTCCATATTCAGGGATGCTGCAACGGCCTTATGATCACTGATTCCCTGTTCTGCACATATAGAGTCGAAAAGTTCGGGTCTGTTTGTTATCAGTAGGTCCAAGATGTTATCTCCACGAGTCGGTTCTTTGTTTAATTGCTCGAGGTAATTTTCGGATAGTGCACTCAGTATAATGTCACTCGATGCTCTGTCCCTACCACCCGTCCTAAACATTTTGCCAGGTGCCGGGGCTAGCAGTGTGTTTAACACTCAATTCTTCTAGAATCTACATATGTAAATGATGCTCTAAGCCCCCCCTATTCTAACTCCAACTTTTGCTGTTGCACAAGGATTTAAAAAAAATACGCTAACTGACTCTAATCAACCCTGCCAGTGGAGTAGAAGAGAGTTTGGCACCTGCAATAATTTAATTTGATAAATAAGTTAAATAAACGAAGGTTTCATTAACATAGTGAGGAATGATGGGGTTGCTCTACCGATTAACAGAATGAAAGTTCTGTCCAAAATAACAATATGATTTATTAAGACTAAACACAAAATAATAAACAAAAACACATGAAACATTTATAATACATCAAATTGGCTCAAATTGGATACTCAAACAAACGCTATGAAGGTGAAGTTGTCCCTAAACTAGATTGTGAGGTTTAAGACGAAGTGGTATGTGGAGCCAATTCCTTGCCACTCAAATCTTAAGAGAGAGATACACAGCTAACCCAACATTAATTGCTGCTACTCAAGACAGAACAAAGTTAGAAAAAGACGAACAGGCGCGCTCTGCTGAGCTCTGATTATCACCTAGGAAAATCCCTGTCTGCCAGTGCTGCGGACATACATTACCAAACTGTCTTCTTAACTGCCAGAACACGATCTGGCGTACCGGAGGGGATGGCTGGTTGCTTCGACGTCCTCGACCGAAAGGCGAGAGCCGACTACTCCGAGCACCTGTACAGGCCGAACACACAACATTCCCGCCCCCACGACAGTGGCCGTGGTTAAACGTTCCAATCAGCAACTCAAAAACCAGCGGAAAATTCCACTCTATTGCCGGAGCACTACCATTCCACCAAAGGAGATTCTTGGCGCCAATTTCTGCGCTGATTTTGCTACGTCACGGAGCTATGCCCTGAGTATGCCAATCACAGTTACGATTTTGCAGAAAGCGCGGGAATTTGCCCGCCACAACTGCCTGGGTACACAAGTCATTCCCACGCTCGCATATCATGACATGAAGCTGTGTCCAAGGGAGATATTATAAAGCATTCGTGTTCTGTTATATAATTAAGTAATAAGTGCATCAGTTTGTTCTCCTAAGAGAGTCATCAGTATTATGGAAGTTACCTACCAAAAGTTCTTCACGTCCATCTTTATCTTGCTATATTTGAAGTTAAACGTTTTATGATTGAAGAAGGATAATCCCAAATGACAGACAATTTCCTGTGCCAAAATGAGTGGCCTTGTCACTGTGATATTTATTCTTGTTCCTCATACTGATTCCGTGAACTGGTCTGTTAGTTCCGGTAGGACGCATTTTATTTAGGACGAATTTCATTAATGGATAACTTTATAGAGAAGTTTTAGTTGCTATATTTCTTTCTGCAAGAAAGATCTGAAAGAGAATCTTGAAATTACACTAAAAAATAATCCACACTGTCAACCATACTCCCAACTTCATTTTGACATGATGAGTTATCCTAAAATATGATCGTCGTGACATGTGAAATCAAAGTAAAAAAAAAAGCTTTGTTAATCTTAACATCACCATTGTCTGGAGTTCAGTCTTGTGCAGAAGTGAAACATGTACAATAGCCAGTTCAAAGGAGAAGAAGATAGCTTTTGAAATGTGGTGCCACAAAAGAATGCTGAAGATTAATTGGGGTA
The DNA here is from genome assembly GCF_023864275.1 of Schistocerca cancellata. Lineage (NCBI taxonomy): Eukaryota > Metazoa > Arthropoda > Insecta > Orthoptera > Acrididae > Schistocerca > Schistocerca cancellata. The sequence goes on along the minus strand of NC_064631.1, from coordinate 465,199,625 downwards.
ACTGAATCGAATTGGGGTAACGTGGCTAGATGATGGTGTCTGCTGATAAGATTCATCTTGAGACAACAAGGCGTTGTCAATTTGGAAATAGAACGATGTGTGTGGGATAAAAATTGTAGAATTTGACCAAAGACCGAAATGCTAAACTCCAAACCTGTTTCTCAGAGTAAGATCGCACTGTAGTACTTCTTAATCGTCGCACGAACGCGAAAATGGGTGATATCGGAACAGGTGACCATTAGCTAAAAAGGCAACTGACATTCGATAAATCACAGCCCGGTCGAAAGAGTGTGTTGAGTGATCATGACAGAGGGTCATTGAAGAGTAATATGACGAAAAACTAAAACAGCTGCAAAGGACATTGCACAACTGAACGTAGCACTTGCGAAAGTTGTAATCAACCAAAAGCTCGAAGGGATTTCTATTATATAGGAATTGCAGGGCTAGTTGGAATTTCAAATCAATGCTTCAGGTATGCAAATGCCCCTAAAAGGAAAACGGTGTGCCGAAGCAATTAAGCCTGTACCATGGGGCAAAGAGAGAAAGTCATTTGGTCGAGTGACTTCTGTTGCACACTGTTTCAGAATTCTGGCTGAAACGTGGTAGGGGTCCATGGGCCCACTGGTTTCTCTGCAGGGTCCAGTAACTGCCACGCATTATGTGGCCATTGTGGCTTATCAGGTTCATCATATGGTTCAATACTTGTTCACCAACGATGATCCTCTCTTCCAAGACAAAGGTCTGGTCACACAGATCGCAACGTCAAAAATGGTTTTGTGAGCACGACGATGCACTTTCGCGTCTCCCCTAGCCTACAGTGTCACCAGATTTGTTATGGAACCCCTGTGGTGTTCTATGGAGAGAAGAGGGCGAGACAGCTGTCAGTCTCCATCGTCACTACCTGAACGTGCCACTGTTATGCAGGAATAAAGATATACGCTTGCCTTGAAAACAAAGAAGGGTCTTTATTATTCCCTTCCGAGACATCTGGAAGCTTTTAGTTACTTTGTACTAGGCGTGGTAAAATGTTGTGTTTTTGGTGTTTCCATACTTTTGTCCACCTCCTTGTCTAGGATGATGATGATGATGATGATGATGATGGTGATGTAGCTTGTGGGGCGCCCAAGTACGCGATCAGCGCCCGTACGAAGTCCCAATTTTTACACAGTCCAATTTTCTACAATCCAATCTTGCCACTGTCACGAATGGCTCAAATGGTTCAAATGGCTCTGAGCACTAAGCGACTTAACTTCTGAGGTCATCAGTCGCCTAGAACTTAGAACTAATTAGACCTAACTAAGGACATCACACACATCCACGCCCGAGGGAGGATTCGAACCTGCGACCGTAGCGGTCGCTCGACTCCAGACTGTAGCGCCTAAAACCGCACGGCCACTCCGGCCGGCTGTCACGAATGATGATGAGGAGGAGGAGGAGGAATTGATGAGGACAACACAAACACCCAGTCCCCGGGCAGAGAAAATCTCCAACCCGGCTGGGAATCGAACCTGGGACCCCGTGATCCAGAGTATGCGTACGAAGCGATTTAAAGTAGAACCACCACATAAAATTAATCGCAGGAAGACCAGATGCCTCACTGAGATTAATTGAAAGACTCCTTAAGAAACGTAGTCCGTCAACAAAGGAGGTAGCATACAAAACCCTCGTTCAAACAATACTTGGATACTGCTCGTCAGTGTAGGATCCACACTGGATGGAGAAGATCCAAAGAAGGGTGTTTCGTTACAGATTCATTTAGTAAGCACGAAACCGTCATGGGCATAATCAAATAAACTCCTGGAAATTGAAATAAGAACAGCGTGATTTCATTGTCCCAGGAAGGGGAAACTTTATTCACACATTCCTGGGGTCAGATACATCACATGATCACACTGACAGAACCACAGGCACATAGACACAGGCAACAGAGCATGCACAATGTCGGCACTAGTACAGTGTATATCCAACTTTCGCAGCAATGCAGGCTGCTATTCTCCCATGGAGACGATCGTAGAGATGCTGGATGTAGTCCTGTGGAACGGCTTGCCATGCCATTTCCACCTGGCGCCTCAGTTGGACCAGCGTTCGTGCTGGACGTGCAGACCGCGTGAGACGACGCTTCATCCAGTCCAAAACATGCTCAATGGGGGACAGATCCGGAGATCTTGCTGGCCAGGGTAGTTGACTTACACCTTCTAGAGCACGTTGGGTGGCACGGGATACATGCGGACGTGCATTGTCCTGTTGGAACAGCAAGTTCCCTTGCCGGTCTAGGAATGGTAGAACGATGGGTTCGATGACGGTTTAGATGTACCGTGCACCATTCAGTGTCCCCTCGACGATCACCAGTGGTGTACGGCCAGTGTAGGAGATCGCTCCCCACACCATGATGCCGGGTGTTGGCCCTGTGTGCCTCGGTCGTATGCAGTCCTGATTGTGGCGCTCACCTGCACGGCGCCAAACACGCATACGACCATCATTGGCACCAAGGCAGAAGCGACTCTCATCGCTGAAGACGACACGTCTCCATTCGTCCCTCCATTCACGCCTGTCGCGACACCACTGGAGGCGGGCTGCACGATGTTGGGGCGTGAGCGGAAGACGGCCTAACGGTGTGCGGGACCGTAGCCCAGCTTCATGGAGACGGTTGCGAATGGTCCTCGCCGATACCCCAGGAGCAACAGTGTCCCTAATTTGCTGGGAAGTGGCGGTGCGGTCCCCTACGGCACTGCATAGGATCCTACGGTCTTGGCGTGCATCCGTGCGTCGCTGCGGTCCGGTCCCAGGTCGACGGGCACGTGCACCTTCCGCCGACCACTGGCGACAACATCGATGTACTGTGGAGACCTCACGCCCCACGTGTTGAGCAATTCGGCGGTACGTCCACCCGGCCTCCCGCATGCCCACTATACGCCCTCGCTCAAAGTCCGTCAACTGCACATACGGTTCACGTCCACGCTGTCGCGGCATGCTACCAGTGTTAAAGACTGCGATGGAGCTCCGTATGCCACGGCAAACTGGCTGCCACTGACGGCGGCGGTGCACAAATGCTGCGCAGCTAGCGCCATTCAACGGCCAACACCGCGGTTCCTGGTGTGTCCGCTGTGCCGTGCGTGTGATCATTGCTTGTACAGCCCTCTCGCAGTGTCCGGAGCAAGTATGGTGGGTCTGACACACAGGTGTCAATGTGTTCTTTTTTCCAATTCCAGGAGTGTACTTTGAGTGGCAGACGCTGCAAGACAGGGGTCCGGCATCACCTTGTGGATTACTGTTAAGAACGTTCCCAGATTGCTTTTTTTCCGTATTTCTGGCGAAAATACAATAAAAATATAGTTAGAGGGCCTGGAGCCCACACGAAAGCGTATTGACAGTAGTTCTCCACGTGAATAATTCGCGACTAGAACAGGAAAGGGGCGAACTGACAATAGTTTGCTACTACCCTCTCCCACACATCGGAGGGCGGCTTGTGGAGTGTAGACATACATGTACGTGTACACGCAGAAATTTTGAATGCCGTAAGCAGGTTCAAACGGATGTAAGCTGCAATATTTTTGACGAAATAGAGAGATTTGCGCATGATACTCTCGCAGGAGAGCTGCAAAAACCAGTCTACAGACGAAAGATCACAAAAACAAAGCCTGCTAATATTCGTTTTGCAAGCAAAATATTTGGTTGGTCGTTTTCATCAGTTCTCTTGTATACTCCTGCAGACTGAATCGAATAGACCGAACAGCCAGAACATTATGACCACTACTCGTCGAGACGTTGGATGCCGCCTGATGGCTTTGAGGGTATGTAAGCGGAGCAGACGCGGATGGGGGATCACCATAGGGAATACACGGGCTGCGAATGGGTAAATCCTTTGAGAAAAGCGACTCTGAAACAGGGCAATTTATTATTATTACCCAGAAGCCTGTAAACGAGTATATCGAAACGGCAAAGCGAGTCGAATATTTACGTGCTACTGCCGTGGGCACCTACGGAAAGAGGGAGAAGGAGTTTGCAACTACCTTTAGGCGCTAAATGGTTTGGACATCCACGAATCTTCACAGAACATGGGATTCGGAGGCTTGTCTGCTGTGTAAAGTAGGATAGATGGCGATCTGTGACATCTCTGCCGAAAGATCACATTTCTGGTGCACGCACAAGTGTTTCGGAGCACACCGTTCATCGTACATTGTTAAACATGGAGCCACGCAGTGGACCACCCCTACGTGTTGCACATGTCAATGACATCGGCAGTTACGACTGCAGTGGGCAAGATACCATCGGGATCCGGCCATCGATGAACGATGGAGACGTGTCGCCTCTTCAGGTGAATCACGTTTTCACTACACTAGGTCGCTGGTCGTCTCCAAGAAGGCCGTCATCGAAGTGAACGGCGGCCCGAAATGTGCACCACGCCACGGACACAGGCTGTTAGGAGCAGTATTATGCTATGGGAGACATTCTCCTGTGCTTGCCTGGGACCTGAGGTAGTAATTGAAGACACATTTACAGCTGCGAACGACCTACATCCCTACATGCTTGTTATCTTCCCAGACGCCGATGTCATCTTAGCCGGCCGGTGTGGCCGTGCGGTTCTAAGCGCTTCAGTTTGGAACCGCGTGACCGCTACGATCGCAGGTTCGAATCCTGCCTCGGGCATGGATGTGTGTCAAGTCCATAGGTTAGTTAGGTTTAAGTAGTTCTAAGTTCTAGGGGACTGATGACCTTAGAAGTTAAGTCCCATAGTGCTCAGAGCCATTTGAACCATTTTTTTTATGTCATCTTTCAGTAGTAGAATTGTCTGTCTGGGAGCCAGAACCGTGCTACAGTGGTTCGAGGATTATAGTGAACTCACGTTCACATCTCAGCGACCACATTTACTTGAGTAAATGCTGTGGAACCCATCTGGGTCGCTACTGTGTGCCGTCACAGCGTACGCAGATCAGCGGCTCGTTATTTACGCGAATTACATGACCTGTGCGTAGACACCTAATGTCACATATCTCCAAATACCTACCAATAAACTGTCGGATCTCTGATACCCAGCATCACTGATGTATTTCATTCCAAAGACGGACAAACAAGCTATTAAGCAGGTGGTCATAACGTTTGGCTCGTCAGTGTATACAGGGTGTCTGTTTTAACATGAGACTACTACTTATCTCGAAAACGAGGCATCATGCGAAAAAAGTTCGAAGTGAAAAGTTAACTGTAGTCAAAGGGACGTCTGTCTGTGCTACAACTGGCAAAATATCTCTTCTCCGTAGGCGGGATCAACTTCGTATTTTCCAATGGGCACCCCTCTTTTCTACTGATTATTCAGATTCTCCCCAAAACTACGGACTGTTTACTCCAACCATTGTTCCCAATATTGCAGATGAGGCTGTAATCGCCAAATATCAAATGTGTCTTTTTTCGCAATTGAGAACCTACGCATTACCTACAACATTTCATTTATGTGTAAATGTGAACCTTTGTGTTCAAAAGGTTGATACTGATATTCAAGCGTTATTTGAGTCTTGCAAGTCTGATTGTACAGTACAAATAATATGGATAGACATTTATATATCTGGTAAATAAGCTGCTTGCTACGTAACGTACTTCTCTGTTCCCTACATGGTTGATTGTAGTGAGTACCCAACCCATCGGAATACTTAATTTCGGAGGCCGGCCTTGAATCCCACTATCAGGGTGACAGATTTTAATGTATGTTTCCATCCAACCACCGTATTCTCGCGCCTGTCGCTACTCGGCTACCACCGGAATAGAAGTTTGTGTGTGCGTGTGTGTGTGTGTGTGTTTCGAGTATACGGGCGCTCAAAGGCAAAGTTATCAGCTACCTCGCACACAGTGAGGATGAAACTTGAGAAACGATATTCATGCACTCACCGCGCGCAGGGGCTGCAAGCTTTGAGGCGCCATGTCACGAATTGCGTGGTCCCTCCCGCCGAAGGTTCGGGTCCTCCCTCGGGCATGGGTGTGTTTGTTGTCCTTAGCGTAAGTTAGTTTAAGTACAATCTAAGGACATATGGCCTCAGCAGTTTGGTTCCTTAGGAATTAACACACACTCATGCACTCTGTCACACTCACTCGCATTGACCCGCATGATCACTCTATCTCACACGCGTTAAGACAACGGAGAAAAGGTGAAAGGTGCTGTACTTGGTATTAAAACGTAAGTAAAACTACAGAGGAGCTAAAACAACGGTGCAGGGGAATTTGACCGGATGACCACTTATAAAAACACGGGATAGCGACTCACCCTATTAACACATCAAAACCATCTCCCTAGGCGCTCAGTCCGGAACCGCGCGACTGCTACGGTCGCAGGTTCGAATCCTGCCTCGGGCATGGATGTGTGTGATGTCCTTAGGTTAGTTAGGTTTAAGTAGTTCTAAGTTATAGGGGACTGATGACCACAGATGTTAAGTCCCATAGTGCTCAGAGCCATTTGAACCATTTGAACCATCTCCCTAAAATATCAGGAAATATCTTGGAAAATTCACAACACTTTAAAATTCTAACCACATTACTTTGAAAGTCACTTAGAATGGAGGGCAGATCTGTTGGCAAATCTACTGCTGCCCTCTGGTCTGAAAATAAAACACATTCTGATGAAATGTGGCGCACAATGACCTGTACGCCTCGTTCCGTGGCTGGAAAGAGGTACGCCACAGCCGCGTTGTGGGCTTTACTTTTTTTTTTTTTTCTTTTGAGTCGTCAGTCTTCTGACATTTTTTATGCGGCCCGCCACGAATTCCTCGCCTGTGATAATCTCAGAGTAGCAGTTGCAACCAACGTCCTTAATCATTTGTTGGATGTATTCCAGTCTCTGTCTTCCTTTAAAGTTTCTGCCCTCTATTCTCCCTCTAGCACTATGGAACTCATTCCCTAGTGTCTCAACAGAAGTCCTATCATCCTGACCCTTCTCCTTGTCAGTGTTTTCCAAATATTCCTCTCCTCTCCGATTCCTCTCAGAACCTCGACACTCCTTACCCATCAGTCTACCTAATTTTCAGCATTCGTCTGTAGCAACACATCTCAAATGCTTCAATTCTCTTCTGTTCCGGTTCTCCTACAGCCCATGTTTCACCACCATGCTGTTCTCCGAACGTGCATTCGCAGAAATTTCTTCCTCAAATTAAGGTCTATGTTTGATACAAGTAGACTTCACTCGGACAGGAATACCGTTTTTCCAGTGCTAGTCTGTTCTTGATGTCCTTCTTGCGCCGTCCGTCATTGCTTATTTTGCTGCCTAAGTAGTAAGATCCCCTAAAATCTACTTCGTGACCACCAATTAAGTTTCTCGCTGTTCTCATTTATGCTGCTTATCATTACTTTAGTTTTTCTTCGATTTACTCTCCATTCATATTCTGTACTCATTAGACTGTTCACTCCGTTCAGAAGAATTCTTTTTCACTTTCAGTTAGGATAGCAATGTCATCAGCGAATCGTGTCATTGATATCGTTTCACCTTGAATTTTAATTCCACTCCTGAACCTTTCTTTTATTTCCATCATTGCTTCTTCGATGTACAGATTGAACAGTAGGGGCGAAAGAGTACATCCCTGTCTTACACCCTTTTTAATCCGAGATTTTCTTTCTTTGTCGTCCACTCTTATTATTCCCTGTTGGTTCTTGTACGTACTGGATATTAACCGTCTCTCCCTTTAGCTTACCCCTACTTTTCTAATAATTTCGAACGTCTTGCACCGTTTTACATTGTGGAACGCTTTTCCCATATTCATATTCTATGAACGTGTCTTGATTTCTCTTTAGTCTTAGCTTCCTTTATCAATCGTAACGCCAGAATTGCATTTCTGGTGCCTTTACCTTTCCTAATGCCAAACTGATCATCATCTAACACATCCTCAGTTTTCTTTGCTAGACGGAGCTTATTGTCTTTCACTTCTAGCCACTCATTCTCCTTTTGGCGAGTGACTCTATACCTCAAGAGCGAGGCTATAGAATGTTGGAGAATGGCACATCGAACTAACTGAGGGTCGCGAAGACCGGCTTCCCTGGATGCAATACCCGCCATTTCGTTCCCCGCAATAGCCATGTGCCTTGGACGAGGGTGTCAAAGATATTCCGAACTACCTTATCCGTTGGATACAGTTGTTGGAAAGAGTGAAGGGATTTATAACCAAACACTGAAACAGCTAACCATATTGTACTGCACAATGAAATTCGAACATAAAAATTAAAATACAAAAGTTTACATTTACATCGTAAATTAAATGTAGAATCAAATATGTCAGTTGTTAATTGCATAAACAGGCACACTTGATATTTTTCGATTACAGTGTCATCTTTTTCGAATGGAAAACAGTGGTTTGAGTAAATCGTACCTTTTTTGGCGTAGAATCCGATTACGCAAAAAAAAGTGGGGTTCCGATTTTAAAATGCAATGTTGACCCCGCCCATGCAGGAGAGGCGGTTGGGTGGTGCAGCACGTGTAGATGTCTCCGTCAATAAAGCTAACTTTCCAGCTAGAACTTTTTTTTTTTTTTAAATGATGCGTCGTTTTCAAGATATTTAGTTGTCTCAAGTTAAAGCAGACACCCTGTACATTCGAATAATCGAGCACTATCAGATTCTTATGTCTGCATTTCGTCATATTTGATTCATGTGTAGGATGAAAACCACTTGCTGACTGTGAAATGGACACAGTACTTTTTTTTTAAATTGACAATGAATTGGCTGCAATCACTTTGTTCATGTATACTGAAATTCATTAACAGTTATTTTTAAAACTGAACTTGATTTACTATTTATCATAATGTTTCTATTATCAGCAATCAACATAATCTTAGCAACTGCTAAACTTATCATTGATAGGTAATGAATACACGAACAAATATAAGGGCTGTATGATGGTGTCTACGGGACACCACTTGTAACCAGTTCGGATGAAGTGCGATAGACCACATCAGGATTATTATCGGCACCCATTATTTACTGTTACATATCTGTGACTTGAGACCGTTGATTCTGTTCTTCTATGAAAGATTATTGGTTCCCTGAAATCCTTCTTTCTTTCTTTCATTTGCTACTGCCTTTATCCCGCATTGTGCGCACGGTCGGCAGGGTTAAGTACAGAGTTGGCATGGTTAATTGTAAGGGGTGGCCGGATGCCCTTCCTGCCGCCACCACATACCCCCCGGGACGGAATTAGTGTACCCCAACTGTCTGCATCTAGTGTAAATCCGGAAATAGTGTGAATGTGTTTCAAATGTCTGCGAGTCGTGTAACTGAGGCGGGACGTGGGGACCAGCCCGGTATTCACCAAGTAGGATGTGGAAAACCGCCTAAAAACCACATCCAGGCTGGCCGCGTCGTCGGTAATCAGCCGGGAGGATTCGATCCGGGGCCGGGGTGCCTACCCGAGTCCAGGAAGGAGCGCGTTAGCGCTCTCGGATATCCTGGCGGGTTATTGGTTCCCTGAAATATCAATAAATTTATATATGTTTGTGACGCAGAATGGGGAGACCAAACGCTAGAATCTCGTAAACGCGACTGGAGTGCAAATGGCTTTGTAAAAATGTCTCCTTGTCGGGGTAGCTTTCTGACACGCACGCCTTGGTATGTGAAAGGGAAGGAGGAAAACGTACAAAAAATAAATAAATAAATTGCTCGTTTGAAAGTGGAATGATTGCGTTATTTCCGAAGTGCACTGGTGTCGAACGGTACCGGGCGGCAGAGATCCGTATCGGGCTGAGTTACGGCGACGAAGAGGCGTTTCCCCACAAGGCCAGCCGCGGCAGCGGCAGCGGCAGCGGGAGCGAACAGCCGGCAGCCGGCAGCGGCAGCCGCCGCCTCGTCCGCTTCTTGCGGCGACCCTGAAGGATCAGCGACCGAGCCGGTGTCCGCTTGTTAGCGCAGGCGGCGCGGCTCGGCGCGGCGCGGCCGTGCGTGAAGCGCGTACGTGCCCTCACACACCATTAGCAGCTTTGGGCGTACACAGCCCGGTGCGTGCTACGGTGCCGCTTCGGAAAAGGCCGGGCGACGCCTGTAAAGGCTGGTGGCAAATATTTGCCGTTCTGCAGACTCTCCGAAATACAGGCCGTTTTAAAGCTTAAGGGTAACAGTGGTGCTGCTCGTACGAGATCATAAACTGAATCATCACCATCCTCAAATCATTTCACACCTACTTCTGTAGAAAGTCCTCCTCTAATCTTTTCTGCGCTTCACTGTCTCCAGCAACAAGCACCCACTTTGCTCCTATACAGGGTGAAAAGTATTTGAACCGACAAACTCTGGGAGGTTGTAGGGGACATCGAAACAAATATTTCTCCCTAATGTCATTATTTCTTATGAGGAGTATTTAAACCGGTAGAGGAAGATTTCTCTGGCGGCAAATTAATTAAACCAACACGCACTTTTCCATTTTTTATGACCAAGAGACAACACATTAACACAACCCAATTAGAATTACAGTAGATTTTCAAAAATGCCTCCATTGACATGTAAACAAAGTTTACGCCGTCGGATCATGTTCTGTCTGACACGGGCAATAACCTCACGAGTATCTTGAATTGTTCCTGCTGCTGCTACTATCCGGGCTACCAAATCCTCTTCTGATGCCACAGGAGTTGTGTAAACAAGGTTGCGCATCTCTTCCCACACAAATAAGTCCAGAGGGGACATATCTGGGGATCGAGCAGGCCATGGTACAGGACCACCTCTGTCAATCCACGTTTTTGGGAACCGTCGGTCCAGGAATCGACGCACACGACATGCGTTGTCTTGTAGGGAGCGGGACGTCTTCCAGCAAGACTGGAAATGCTCTGGCGAGCAAATTGTAATAGTGCCTGCCATTTAATGGTCTAGGTAGCAGATACGGCCCAATTAAACAGTCCCCAACAACACCGACTCACACATTAACAAAGAACCTCACTTGTTGTTGATCAATCCGCTGTGCGGATCGTCCGTTGTGGTACGCTACGTAGTACGCACCAACCGCATCAGTGTACTCACTCCAGGTATATCGCTCCATTAGTAAACAGAGACAATGGACTACTACACTGGTGGATAGCAGTTGCCTACAGCTGAAGAGCGTGATACGCCCTCTAACAACTAAAGATCGTATTGCGGCCTCTAACAACTGAAGAGCGTAATACAGCCTCCACCGGTTTAAATAATCCTCATAGGGAAAAATATTCTTTTTATGTCCCCTAAAACCTCCCAGAGTTTGTCGGTTTAAATACTTTTCTCCCTGTATACAGGGTGGTCCTCTGATTGTGACCGGGCCAAGTATCTCACGAAATAAGCATCAAACGAAAAAACCTACAAAGAACGAAACTTGTCTAGCCTGAAGGAGGAAACCAGAGAGCGCTACGGTTGTCTCGCTAGATGGCGCTCCCATAGGTCAAACGGATATCAACAGCGTTTTCTTTAAATAGGAACCCCCATTTTTATTAAATATTCGTGTAGTACGTAAAGAAAAATGAATGCCTTAGTTGGACCACTTTCTTCGCTTTGTGATAAATGGCGCTGTAATAGTCACAAACGTATAAGTACGTGGTATAACGTAACATTCCGCCAGTGCGGACGATATTTGCTTCGGGATACATTACGCGTGTTAAAATGGACCGTTTACCAATTGCGGAAAAGGTCTATAACGTGTTGATGGATGGCTATTGTGATCAAAATGCCCAACAGGCGTGTGCTGTGTATGCTGCTCGGTATCCTGGACATCACCCAAGTGTCCGGACCGTTCGCTGGATAGTTATCTTATTTAAGGAAACAGGAAGTGTTCAGTCACATGTGAAATGTCACCCACCACCTACAACAAATGATGATGCCCAAGTAGGTGTTTTAGCTGCTGTCTCGGCAAATCTGCACCTCAGTAGCAGACAAATTGCCCGAGAATCGGGAATCTCAAAATCGTCTGTGTTGAGAATGCTACATCAACATCGATTGCGCCCGTACCATATTTCTATGCACCAGGAATTGCATGGGCGACGACTTGAACGTCGTATACAGTTCTGCCACTGGGCACAAGCTAAATTGTGGGACGATGACAGGTTTTTTGCACGCGTTCTATTTAGCGACGAAGCGTCATTCACCAACAGCGGTAACGTAAACCGGCATAATATGCTCTATTGGGTCACTATCAATGGACCAGTCTGTATACAGGCTGATTTTTGTTAATGTTCATAAAACCCATAAGCGACGTAGATGACGCCAGGACAGTTAATTTATTGTAAGACACATGGGACCGAAAATGTTGGCAAAATCTCAAAATCGGATGACGAATGTTGGACATTCCTGGTGGTGGAAAAAAGTTTTCAGTGCCAGTAATTGGCCGAGGTTGTGGCGTAAGCACAGGATTTGGAGCCAATGATCTTCTTTAAAAACCAAACTTCTCAGTAGTGTCTCATGAAGTGAGGGCACGTGACGCTGTTGGTAGTGATCCGTACGTCGGATGGGAACGTTAAGCATGGCGGGCCCCTCGGTGATATTCCTAAGGAATAGGCTATGTGCTGGCATGGGGTTTCACGCCCTCGCTTCTCTCATCATCGTCATCACCGTTAGGCAACACAATCATTACACTACATTACACACAGACACACAAATCATACATGTAGTATTATAAAATGGTTCAAATGGCTCTAAGCACTTTGGGACTTAACATCTGCGGTCATCAGTCCCCTAGACTTAGAACTACTTAAACCTAACTTATCTAAAGACATCACACACATCCATGCTCGAGGCAGGATTCGAACCTGCGACCGTAGCAGCCGCTTGGTTCCGGACTGAAACGCCTAGAACCGCTCGGTCACAACGACCGTCTGTAGTATTACAAAAATCTGTAATAGCGCATTGTGCAAATAAACAAACAAATAAAAAAAATATGTTGAACATGTGACGTCACCACAAGGCGTACCTCGCCGTACGAACAGCGGGTGAGCCTACCAGCCTGTCGCACTTAATCATCCCAGTCGAAGTCAAACATTCCCGTCGGTGTACCTCTGTGCCCACGGGCGCGACATTAACACGTGGGGCTTTGGGTTAGAGTTTGCTTGTGACTGACAGAATATGTTTCATTGCGTTAACAGTTGTGCCTTTACATTGAGGTAAGATTTACTGTTTTATTTACCGATCTTCGCTGGTTTATTGCAAGTTAAAGAACAACAAAAGCGTACCGTATTACGCGACAAGTAAATTAGTGTAAGCTTCCGAACTGCTTCGTTACCAGTAAATTCCCTACGGTTTCTTTAGTAAATAATGTCTAAACCACAAAAGAACAGGAAAAAGGAAAGAGACATAATATAACAACAGCTTTTACGTGGTTATAGTGAGGAGAATAACTTTGTAAGTTCTATCATTTACTACAAATCACATAGAAGTTGTTCGAAATTTGTACCGTTTGTTCGAATGTAAGTATTTCGTCGCTCAATCATACCTTCACACCCAAACCCAAACGTTGTACTTACGGCGAGGTACACCATCTTGTGACGTTACACGCACAACGTTTCTCAAAATGGCTCTGACCACAATGAGGCTTAACATCAGAGGTCATCCGTCCCCTAGAACTTAGAACTACTTAAACAAAATGGTTCAAATGGCTCTGAGCACTATGGGACTCAACATCTTAGGTCATAAGTCCTCTAGAACTTAGAACTACTTAAACCTAATTAACCTAAGACATCACACACATCCATGCCAGAGGCAGGATTTAACCTGCGACCGTAGCGGACGCGCAGTTCGGGAGAGAAGCGCCTAGAACCGCTCGGTCACACCTGCTCGCCAACATTTATCATCCATTTTTGGAGTATTTCCGACATTTGAGACCCCCATGAGTCTTATATTTAAGTTACTGGTTTCAGCGGCGTCTATGTCGCTTCTTAGGATCTTAAACATAAATAAGACTCACCCAGTACATCTAGCGTCTTGGGGTGTTGCTGCTCCAATATATGTACACGGTGACACTGTGGCAGCTTCTTCATCGCTGGATAACTATCGCAGAATGCATTGATTTCAACCTGTTTACGGCTTGCAGGCTTGTTTTTCTTCTACCCCAACCCCTGCACCCCCCTCCCCCCTCCTGCTGGTCCCTTCACTCCATGATCATAGCCGGCCGCGGTGGTCGTGCGGTTCTAGGCGCTCCAGTCCGGAGCCGCGCTGATGCTACGGTCACAGATTCGAATCCTGCCTCGGGCATGGATGTGTGTGATGTCCTTAGGTTAGTTAGGTTTAAGAAGTTCTAAGTTCTAGGGGACTGATGACCACGGCAGTTGAGTCCCATAGTGCTCAGAGCCATTTGAACCATTTTTCCATGATCATATAGACTATTCACTGACACCTCAGCATGTTCTGTCAATCGGTTCCAATACCATACATGTTTTCTCGTCCAGTTCATTTCACTGCCTCTTATTCCAAGTATTCATCTAATCTTAAGCATTCTGCAGCACCCGGTTTGAAAATCTTCTAATCTCTTTTTCTATAAACTGCTTACTGTACACATCTCATTTCTGTACCAGGATACACTCCATATACCAGCAGAAAAGAGTTTCTAACATATTCATTAATTATCGCTGTTAGTTAATATCTGTTATCTAGGAATGCTTTTCTTATTATTGTCAGTCTGTATTTTAACACTGTCACTTATTACGCAGCCAAAATAATATCACTCATCTCCCACTTTTAGTGTCTCATTTTGATCTAATTTTTTCAGCATTTCCTAAATCAATTTGACCAAATTCCTCTATCCACGTTTATTAGTACGTGTATTATAATACTTTTCAAGGTACTCCTTTCGGCTGGTCTTCCAAGTCCTCTGCGGTCTCTGACAAACCTCTAGCTTCAGAGAAGAGCGAAGGTCAGCAGCAGCTTGTCGGTTTTACGTAGTTTGTTTATATCTTTTATTTTACTCTAACTTCTGAGCAGAAGTGAACAGTAACGGATTATTTAACTGTTTTTAGTAGTGCTACATATTTTTGTTGCGAGAATCTGGGTATTTTCGATCTTCTGTCTTGAGTGAATGTACTTTCTAGTATCGTCTTCTGCCGTAGATGCCGCTAGTGCCGCTTTATTCACTTATTTTTACGACCCTTGCGAACAGTAAATATTTAGTAGATCTCCAGCCTCAGAATCTCAGCGATTAATCTCGTGTTTTGTAAGTGTATATTCAGTTAGTCGATAGCGCACTAGTTACTCAGCTGTTTATTTTGAGACTAGTGACGGTTGTAATCAGCGTAATTAGCCGCTCAGTTCTGTGTCGGCATTGCTTGCATGTTTTGCTGTTTAGCAAGTTTGGTCTCGCTTCCTTTTTGTTAGCTGTAACTGTAAACTGAGGCAGTCTGTACCTCACTTGTTATTTCTTCTGAATAGGTAGCTATGAAGTTCACTGTGGTATCAGTGTCCCTTGGTTACACGTTAGGAGGGTAACAAATTGGTTATTCGTTGGTGTGCAAAATGCATGAGACTGGCGACATACCATATGACTTCCACACAATTCTGAAGACGGCTAGAGTTGACAAGTCCGAGAATAATACACAGAAGAATGCAAAAGAAAATTGAGGATGCGTTAGATGAAGATCAGTTTGGCTTTAGGTAAGGTAAAGGCACGAGAGAGGCAATTCTGACATTGCGGTTAATAATGTAAGCAAGACGAAAGAAAAAGCGAGACACTTTCATAGGATTTGTCGAACTGGAAACAGAGTTTGCTTACTTAGATTTCTGCCAGCTTTTACTGTTTGCTCTTCAGTGAGGGCACGTGACGCTGTTGGTAGTGATCCTAACTCACGTTGAGCGAACAGTAGGGCTGAACAAAAATGACTGACAAGGCACAAATACATGTTGTAGAGGGTATAGTATGGACGTATTGGAATAATTAATAATTAATGTCGGATGATGATGCCCAAGTAGGTGGTTTAGCTGCTGTCACGGTTATCCACACATCAGTAGCAGACAAATTGCGCGAGAGTCGGGAATCTCAAAAACGTCGGTGTTGAGAATGCTACATCAACATCGATTGCACCCGTACCATATTTCTATGCCAGAGGAAATGCATGGCGACGACTTTGAACGCCATATACAGTTCTGCCACTGGGCACAAGAGAAATTGTGGGACAATGACAGTTTTTTTGCACGCGTTCTATTTAGCAACGAAGTGTCATTCACCAACAGCGGTAACGTAAACCGGCAAAATATACACTGTTGGGCAACGAAAAATCCACGATGGCTGCGACAAGTGGAACATCAGCGACCTTGGCGGGTTAATGTATGGTGCGGCATTATGGGAGAAAGGATAATTGGCCCCCGTTTTATCGATGGTGGAAGATGGCAAGAACTATTCCCCTTACATGAAGTCATTAAAGACCACCTAACTACTAACTGCCGTTATGAATTACACGAAATGTATTCGCAGTTACGAATGTGGGCCACCATCAGCTGTATGATGGAATAAGGATGCTGAACATATGTGCCGGATTGAGACTCGAACCTGGTTTTCCGTTTACTGCTCGGATGCATGTCCTAAGGAACTTTGCTACGTAATTGGGAATAATACAGGTACTGCAATATCGTACTTATCCGGCAACGCCGGGCAAGAGACTTTTAAGTAAAATGTCTCCCCTATACGGGAATATACAGGGTGGTCTATTGATCGTGACCGGGCCATATATCTCACGAAATAAGTGTCAAACGAAAAAACTACAAACAACGAAACTTGTCTAGCTTTCAGGGGGAAACCAGATGGCACGATGGTTGGCCCCCTAGATGGCGCTGCCATAGGTCAAACGATTATCAGCAGCGATTTTTATAAATAGGAACCCCCATTTTATTACATATTCGTGTAGTACGTAAAGAAATATGAATGTTTTAGTTGGACCACTTTTTTCGCTTTGTGATATATGGCGCTTTAAAAGTCACAAAGTATGGCTCACAATTTTAGACGAACAGTTGGTAACAGGTAGGTTTTTTAAATTTAATATTTCGGTTGTTCCAATGTGATACATGTACCTTTGTGAACTTATCATTTCTGAGAACGCATGCTGTTAGAGTGTGATTGCCTGTAAATACCACATTAATGCAATAAATTCTCAAAATGATGTCCGTCAACCTCAATGCATTTCGCAATACGTGTAACGACATTCCGCTCAACAGCGAGTAGTTCGCCTTCCGCAATGTTCACACATGCATTGACAATGCGCTGACGCATGTTATCAGGCGTTGTCGGTGGATCACGATAGCAAATATCCTTCAACTTTCCCCACAGAAAGAAATCCGGGGACGTCAGATCCGGTGAACTTGCGGGCCGTGGTATGCTTCGACGACCAATCCACCTGTCATGAAATATGCTATTCAATACCGCTTCAACCGCACGCGAGCTATGTGCCGTACATCCATCATGTTGGAAGTACATCGCCATTCTGTCATGCAGTGAAACATCTTGTAATAACATCGGTAGAACATTATATAGGAAATCAGCATACATTTAGATTACCATTGTAACACCCCACCCATCAATTACCTGGTTTTTGGTGTGTGTTCACCCCAGGTAATTGACTAACAGATCAACAGAGAGTGCAAAACTGCCGCAATGTCGGATAATGCAAAGAAAGTAATAAGGCCCAGTAACTCCTGATTGAACTTCGGTGGCAGTGTTTACATTAATTGGTTCAGAATTGATCCCTTTTAATTAAAAAGGGGTGCACACTGACGTTATATTCAGCTATTGAACACCAGATGCAAATGTTGAACATAAAATTAATTAAGAAAGTGACTTGGGATTTCAACTACTTGATTGAAAACAGATGCAGTCGATTAGCACAGATTTATTTTAACTCACGACCTTCAATCATCACATTACATGACTCTCCTAACAGGCAGTGGTAATAAATTGCGTTTGCGTGGAGTAAAGCACGATAAATCAAAAGTAATTCCTATCGACTGACCCAGGTGTAATGGGAAGTGCGAGAAGAATTCTACAATACACAGCCCATAAAACCCTCATGGAAACTTTGCCGATGTGATCCAGCAAATTAATCAGTGGCCGGATCGGGTGCAATATCACCGAATTCAGAGTGGCGGAGCGGTGTCGTTGTGCGGACGTCAGCCGACCTCGTGGTGCTGCAAGGTTGCGCTCGTCTATTCACTCCTAGCTATCTTGCTCAGTACATACCTGAACCAAAACTTCCTATCTCCAAGCTCAATCGTTCCATTTGCTAAGTCCTTAACTGCAGAGATGCTCACTCTTTCTCAGGCAAGCTGAGTAAGGAACGCCACGTCCGCAGTCTAGGCAAATCGGGAACGGAAGACCTCTAAGGAGACTTCTCACAGTCCGCTCTTCGCCTCGGTTTCCCCTCCAGCAAAATCATTTACGCCAATTGCAGCGCAAGTCGCATTAATTATGCGTCACTTCCCAGCGCCGACCAATGCATGCTCTGGGAAGTGAACAAATTCCCACAAAATGTTTCCTCTCAACTTCTGTTATTTAGCTCCTCCCAGGCCACCCATCAAGGTTAAGGTTTGCACAACACCAAGTTTTCCGGAATTCTGGCTCCCAGGAGAGTACTTCAAATTCCTTGGTCCTACGTTCCCATTGGAGGCCGGCGTATTTCATTCTGTCCCTCTTCACCTGATTTGCTTCAGACTCTGTGGACCGTGAATTCAGCGTGAAGTTGCTATAGTGACGAACACGCATATGTTGACCTCTGTTGACCGCTCCACCGTAGCTTTGCGCGGCTTTCTCACATGTTTCACAGAAAACGGGACGACGGACATTTATCAACAGGCATACAAGTTCTCCATCTGTTTCCCGGTACACCAGCATGGAGCCGGGGTCAACCACCCACTCCCTGCCACTCATCTTAAGGTGGCTGGAGGCCGCGCCCCGTTACCGCTTTCTCAGAGCTTGAGCCGCCCTAAGCTGCCTATTGTCGCTTCCCTTAGCCGCTCCCCCCCCCCCCCCCCCTCCGCCGGCCACAATCAATTCTAAGTACTTCCCTGGGGTAAACCAGCCTCCAGTAAATCGACGCATTTCAACAAAGTTGTCATGTCGTGTGAATTACTTTAAAACCATCACCCGACATTAATTATTCCAATACGTCCATACTATACCCTCTACAGCATCCATTGTGCCTTGTCAGTCAATTTTGTTCAGCCCTACTGTTCGCTCAACGTGAGTTAGGTGGTCTTTAATGACTTCATGTAAGAGGCATAGTTCTTACCATCTTACACCATCGATAAAATGGGGGTCAATTATCCTTTCTCTCATAATGCCGCACCATGCATTAACCCGCCAAGGTCGCTGATGTTCCACTTGTCGCAGCCATCGTGGATTTTTCGTTGCCCAACAGTGTATATTTTGCCGGTTTACGTTACCGCTGTTGGTGAATGACACTTCGTTGCTAAATAGAACGTGTACAAAAAATCTGTCATTGTCCCACAATTTCTCTTGTGCCCAGTGGCAGAACTGTATATGGCGTTCAAAGTCGCCGCCATGCATTTCCTCGTGCATAGAAATATGGTACGGGTGCAATCGATGTTGATGTAGCATTCTCAACACAGACGTTTTTGAGATTCCCGACTCTCGCGCAATTTGTCTGCTACTGATGTGTGGATAACCGCGACAGCAGCTAAACCACCTACTTGGGCATCATCATTTGTTGCAGGTCGTGGTTGACGTTTCACATGTGGATGACCACTTCCTGTTTCCTTAAATAACGTGACTATCCGGCGAACGGTCCGGACACTTGGATGATGTCGTCCAGGATACCGAGCAGCATACGTAGCACACACGCGGTGGGCATTTTGATCACAATAGCCATACATCAACTCGATATCGACTTTTTCCACAATTAGTAAACGGTCCATTTTAACATGGGTAATGTATCACGAAGCAAATACCGTCCGCACTGGCAGAATGTTACGTGATACCACGTACTTATCCGTTTGTGACTATTACAGCGCCATCTATCACAAAGCGAAAAAAGTGGTCCAACTAAAACATTCATTTTTTTTACGTACTACACGAATATGTAACAAAAATGGGATTCCTATTTTAAAAAAACGCAGTTGATATCCGTTTGACCTATGGCAGCGCTCTCTAGTGGGCCAACCATAGCGCCATCTGGTTTCCCCCTGCAAGCTAGACGAGTTTCGTTCTTTGTAGTTTTTTCGTTTGATGCTTGTTTCGTGAGATATTTGACCCGGTCGCTATCAATGGATCACTCTGTATATAATGGATATGTAAGTACTAGTTGTAGATACTTCGTTGACAACATATGAAAGTTTGGGTCTGAGGGCGAGTCGTGCTCGGATAGGCAAATAGTAAGGCGACCGCTCCTGATAGCGGGAAATACAGGTTCGAGCCCCGGTCCGGCACAAATTTTCACTGTCGTAATTTCTGTATTTCGCTGATGGTTGTCCGTATACGCAACTGCGAAGGCATATCATGTATCCAATTTAAATGTATCCCCTGTACAGTAATATACGCTATGGACGTACGAGTGCAGGTTGTAGATACATGGCTGACAACATACGGAAGTTTGGATTCGGCCGTGAAGCGTGCTCGGATGGGGATGACAGCTTGCGATAAGCGGGAAATCCGGGTTCGATTTCCGGTCAGGAACAAATTTTCACTGTCGTCCTTCCATTATACAGCTAATGGTTGTCCATACTCGCAACCGCGAAAACATTTCAGATAGTCACAGCTGTGTTTCCCGCGCTGCTTTGCCATGAGTAACCAAAAAGCGATCGATCTTTCAGCTCCTTGCAGTAGGTTACGGTTGTTCTCGTTGACGGTTATCAGTCCCTGTAGCTAGTGCCAATCCTTTGCATGTTTTCGATATTTTGGTATATGCAACAGCGTGGTCGTCAAATTACTTACAAGGGAACCTCCCCATCACCCCCCCCCCCTCAGATTTAGCTATAAGTTGGAACAGTGGATAGGCCTTGAAAAACTGAACACAGATCAATCGAGAAAACAGGAAGAAGTTGTGTGGAGCTACGAAAAAAATAAGCAAAATGTACAAACTGAGTAGTCCTTGCGCAACATAGGCAACAACAATGAGTGTGGCAGTTCAGGAGTGCCGTGGTCCCGTGGTTAGCGTGAGCAGCTGCGGAACGAGAGGTCCTTGGTTCAAGTCTTCCCTCGAGTGAAAAATTTACTTTCTTTATTTTCGCAAAGTTATGATGTGTTCGTTCGTTCATTGACGTCTCTGTTCACTGTAATAAGTTTAGTGTCTGTGTTTTGCGACCGAACCGCAAAACCGTGCGATTAGTAGACGAAAGGACGTGCCTCTCCAATGGGAACCGAAAACATTTGATCGCAAGGTCATAGGTCAACCGATTCCTCCACAGGAAACACGTCTGATATATTCTATACGATACTGGTGACGGCATGTGCGTCACATGACAGTAATATGTTGTCGACTCACCTAACTTGTACACTTGGCGAATGGGTGAAAAGATTCTTCTACCTTGCCCGATTTAGGTTTTCTTGTGGATGTGATTATCACTCCCAAAAAAGTGATCGCATCGGACGGACAGACGGGCAGATAATAATTGTCTGAAAACAAAAAATTAAAATTTTCAATCGAGGGTAGACTTAAAGGACCTCTCATACCACAGGTGCTCACGCTAACCACAGGACCAGCACTTCTGACCATACAGCAACCCGAAGTTGCATATCTTGTACATGGACTACTCAGTTTGTATATTTTACTTATTTTTTTCATAGTTCCACACAACTTCTTCCTGTTTTCTCGATTGATCTGTGTTCAGTTTTTCAAGGCCTATCCACTCTGCCAACGTATAACTAAATCTGAGGGGGGTGCGATGGGGAGGTTCCCTTGTTAGTAAAAACTAATCCAAAATAAAACATTTTCTGGGTGTGCTATAAAAGGAGCGATAAGAAATGGTGAAGAATATGTGTTGGTCCTTTAATCTTATTATGAAAAGTAGGTGGTAGTTGCTCCAGTGGCGAGTGACTCCGGCTGTGTGCACGTGCTGCTTTTGTTCGCCACCCTCCCGGACAGGGAGCACACATATTGTCACCATCTCCTGACCTCCTCGTTATGGGCGTTCAGATAGCCATTATAAACTTCCGCACAGCAGCGACGAGGGGACAGGGCCACCGCAATAGCTCCTCCAGTTAGAGCGGTATAATTGCAGAGCTTGTGCGGCAGATGTATAATTATAATCTTGTACTCGATGCCGCGCGGTTAATTGGGGCGTGAGTTACGGACACAGCCCCGAGACAATAGGGCCTGAGGCACATACATCAGCGGTGGGGACGGCGCGCGTCGCGAAACCCACCGGCGCTCTCCGTAACGGGAGCACGTGAGGCGCCAGTAACTCACGTGCGTAACCTCTGCAGTGCGATGAGAGGCGTGCACCACAAACAGCAGTCTGATTCCGCTTAACGTGCAAAATATTTCTCCAAATTTTTGTCCTTCGGAAGAACTTACCCGTTTTTTCATACTACACTCCTGGAAATGGAAAAAAGAACACATTGACACCGGTGTGTCAGACCCACCATACTTGCTCTGGACACTGCGAGAGGGCTGTACAAGCAATGATCACACGCACGGCACAGCGGACACACCAGGAACCGCGGTGTTGGCCGTCGAATGGCGCTAGCTGCGCAGCATTTGTGCACCGCCGCCGTCAGTGTCAGCCAGTTTGCCGTGGCATACGGAGCTCCATCGCAGTCTTTAACACTGGTAGCATGCCGCGACAGCGTGGACGTGAACCGTATGTGCAGTTGACGGACTTTGAGCGAGGGCGTATAGTGGGCATGCGGGAGGCCGGGTGGACGTACCGCCGAATTGCTCAACACGTGGGGCGTGAGGTCTCCACAGTACATCGATGTTGTCGCCAGTGGTCGGCGGAAGGTGCACGTGCCCGTTGACCTGGGACCGGACCGCAGCGACGCACGGATGCACGCCAAGACCGTAGGATCCTACGCAGTGCCGTAGGGGACCGCACCGCCACTTCCCAGCAAATTAGGGACACTGTTGCTCCTGGGGTATCGGCGAGGACCATTCGCAACCGTCTCCATGAAGCTGGGCTACGGTCCCGCACACCGTTAGGCCGTCTTCCGCTCACGCCCCAACATCGTGCAGCCCGCCTCCAGTGGTGTCGCGACAGGCGTGAATGGAGGGACGAATGGAGACGTGTCGTCTTCAGCGATGAGAGTCGCTTCTGCCTTGGTGCCAATGATAGTCGTATGCGTGTTTGGCGCCGTGCAGGTGAGCGCCACAATCACGACTGCATACGACCGAGGCACACAGGGCCAACACCCGGCATCATGGTGTGGGGAGCGATCTCCTACACTGGCCGTACACCACTGGTGATCGTCGAGGGGACACTGAATAGTGCACGGTACATCCAAACCGTCATCGAACCCATCGTTCTACCATTCCTAGACCGGCAAGGGAACTTGCTGTTCCAACAGGACAATGCACGTCCGCATGTATCCCGTGCCACCCAACGTGCTCTAGAAGGTGTAAGTCAACTACCCTGGCCAGCAAGATCTCCGGATCTGTCCCCCATTGAGCATGTTTGGGACTGGATGAAGCGTCGTCTCACGCGGTCTGCACGTCCAGCACGAACGCTGGTCCAACTGAGGCGCCAGGTGGAAATGGCATGGCAAGCCGTTCCACAGGACTACATCCAGCATCTCTACGATCGTCTCCATGGGAGAATAGCAGCCTGCATTGCTGCGAAAGGTGGATATACACTGTACTAGTGCCGACATTGTGCATGCTCTGTTGCCTGTGTCTATGTGCCTGTGGTTCTGTCAGTGTGATCATGTGATGTATCTGACCCCAGGAATGTGTCAATAAAGTTTCCCCTTCCTGGGACAATGA
Source organism: Schistocerca cancellata (assembly GCF_023864275.1). Lineage (NCBI taxonomy): Eukaryota > Metazoa > Arthropoda > Insecta > Orthoptera > Acrididae > Schistocerca > Schistocerca cancellata. The sequence continues at coordinate 465,175,809 of NC_064631.1, read as the reverse complement.
ATTCACGATGTTCTTATTTCAATTTCCAGGAGTGTATTTCCAGTCTCATGCCTTCTTTTTTTCTTGTTTAAAGTATTTCAGTCGACGTTTCTGCTTTGTAGTCGATCATGTGACGTGTTCTTGGGAAAGAAGCAGAAAAACTACGGAGCGACCTATTTCATTCGTTTTCAGATGAGCAACGTCTTTCTTCTTCCGGCCACGCCTTGAATAATTTCTGTTGTATGTGGATGCGTGAGTGAGTGATTTCAATGTACCAGAGAAGGTCAGAGAAGTTTCATTTCCTCAACTTAAAGTAGTATGAAGCTCACTGAATCCTGTCCATAGATATCCAGCTGCCAGCCGCTGTGGCCGAGCGGTTCTAGGCGTTTCAGTCCGGTCGCAGTTTCGAATCCGGCCTCGGGCATGAATGGGTGTGATGTCTCAGGTTAGTTAGGTCTAAGTAGTTCTCAGATGTTAAGTCCCGTAGTGCTCAGAAACATTTGAATCGTTTTTGATATCCAGTTACACAGCATGCTACGGTCATTCGTTGGCTGGCTTTTTAAGACAAAGTTATTCCGGGCGCTCATCGAAGATGCTCTGTTGTAAGTTAAGATTTTTTTGTTCTTGTTTAAAATGTGGATTGTGATAAAGGAACCAACACGTTTATAACTGTTCAGCAGTCAACAATGTCTTTGCCGAAGATCCCATTGTATTCTAATAAAATATGGGTATAATGCATGAACTTGTGATCATGCTTTGTTCGGTGTCCAAATCAGACCACATGCCCTCAGCATGTCCGTTGTGGTTAATTTCAATGTTTTCCTCTGTCTTAAGTAATTAATGTTTGCTAGATAGCAGCGCAAAGCGTTTGTCAGAGTGTGTAATGTCAGTGATATTTCCTGGATGTGACAGAATTCGCCTATCATGACTCATGGGCTCCTGTGCTGGTTTCTAATTTCAGTAATCGTCTCTGATGGCTTAGTGCTAATTTCTCTAAATGAAACGAAACCCTGTATGTGTAGTACTGATATTTATGAGAAATACTGCCTTTATTCCGGTTTAATGATTTCCATCCTTTGTGACCCCCTGTGTCCCAAGGGCTTTCTTGTATTGGTACACAGCGTAGTGATTTCACGTAGCTTTCTGCTATGGGAGTAATCACACGAGGCGCGGTAGAAAATTATTTATTCCTCAGCAATGGCCGGTAGTTGTATACTAATCGTCTTGTGTGATGTCTCCGCTGATAATCGTGCTGTGTCTACCGTTCAATAGGCAGTGCTCAGAACCAGAAGGCTCATTGTGATGACGTGTGAAGCAAGCAGGCAACCATGCCATAAAGACACACTCGTGTTTCCTATAGTCAAATGAGCGAGTTTTAAAAGGGTCAGATTGTGGCGTTGCGAGTGGTGGGATGGTCCTTTCGGAGAACTGACGGTCAAGTTGGACTTCAACGCAATACAGACGCCCAGCAGGGTTGTCGTATTATAAGGGCAGCAGTGGCAGATTGTACAGCTACTACAGTACATGTAAGAGGGCTTGGCGTTTGAGCGCACACATGTTAACACGAAAAGTTGCGAATCGGTTATTAGCAGTGGGACTAAAGGCATGCACACCTTTAGCCCGTCTTCCACTCACGCCACATCACCGACGTGCACGGATCGACTGGAGCTGTCAGAGGATCACTTTGAACACGGAATGGGGCGCCATAGTCTTCAGCGATGGAAGCGGATTCTGCCTGCACGCAATGATGGCCGTTTCCAAGTACGACGCAGACCTGACGAGCGCTGTCTGGTACAGTACATTCGTCCAATACACAGTGCCCCATCCGAGGCCTTTATGATCTGGGGTGCGATAAGCCCACAACACTTAATAAAAGAAATGACAAGATAAAAATCGTCCCTCTCAAACTAGCAGCCACAAAAAAATATTATACAAGTTTAAAAGCACACCAAAATAAATATTATTTCACGCCAAAACACATGCATACACAAACAGTTCACAGATACTTCAAAAAGCACTGTCAGAAGTTGTCAATAACATTCGATCTTTGGCAAGAACATCTGACAGTCGGCAACATAAACCTAAATACTACATCAAAACAAGGGTTCAGTTCCTAGTGCTGTGAAATACGGAAAAAACTCCAAGCGGCAATTATAAGAAGAGGTACGGCATCAAATATGGAACAGAAACATAATATCTAGAAAATCGTTCATGCAACCTGTAAGCATAATTTAAAATATTACTACACCATAGCAAAAACCAGCTCCCATAACTGTTTTTAACCTACAAGTACATTGCCCCAAAATGTATACGAAGTAGTAAAAATATGTACATATTCCGGGACACTAAGATGCCTTGCAGAGAATAAAGGCGAAATGAGTACGGCACGAAAATTATGTTTCATACAGTTTAATCAGACGGTCCAAAAAGAAAAAAAAAATCAATATACCGTAATATTACATGCAACTTAGGAAGACTGGACTACAAACATTGAAGATGTTAATACACCTACAACACTAGTCTGCTCCCGGTAGCTGAGTGGTCAGCGCGACAGAATGTCAATCCTAAGGGACCGGGTCGGTGATTTTCTCCGCTCAGGGAATGGGTTTTGTGGAGTCCTAATCATCATCATTTCATCCCCATCGACGGGCAAGTCGCCGAAGTGGCGTCAAATCGAAAGACTTGCACCCGGCGAACGGTCTACCCGACGGGAGGCCCTAGTAACACATTTATGTATTTACCTACAATAGTCGTTCACCTTTGGTTTTTCGAGAGGGGTCGCTAACCCTCGCTCGGCACGTGCAGAATGCCATTGAACTCGTTGTTTTGCCGTTCTTGCAACAGCATGGTGAAGTGATGTTCCAGCAGGATAATGCTCTCCCACGCGCTGCCCGTGAAACTCAACGTGCTCTGCAAGACGTGCAGAAACTTTCCACATCAGTTGCGTCTCCGGACTTGCCTCCAGTCGAACACGTGTGGCACACGATGGGACATTGAGTGACTCGTCAACCAACCACTCTCACAGAATTCGTGAATTGGTGGAGTTGGTGTGGTATAATGTATCCCAAGGCAGTATTCACCATCTGGACAATGTATTGGATGCCCGTGTAGGCTACGTCACGTACTAATATGGGTGTTGCTGCCTGGGTCGGTACCTGGTACCTCAGAACCGATTCTGCTTTGAGTTAATACAATCATTTCATGTATACCGTATGAATTGTTACAACAATCAACCTTGAGTGAAATGCAAATCTTCAAAAGGATGTACTATTTTTTTCCGGCGGTGTATTTGTCTTGTGATGTACCCTTTGTGTTTTTATCCTAAAAGAGTATCATTGAAATGAATGTCCACAGCCGGCCGCTGTGGTCGAGCGGTTCTAGGGTCTTCAGTCTTGAACCAAGCGGCTGCTACGGTCGCAGGTTCGAATCCTGCCTTGGGAATGGATGTGTGTGATGTCCTTAGGTTAGTTAGGTTTAAGCAGTTCTAAGTCTAGGGGACTAATGACCTCAGACCTTCAGTCCCGTAGTGCGTAGAGCCATTTTTGAATGCCCATTCGATAGAACATGATCTACTGTTGGCTTTACTCTCTCTCTCATTTCCGCTTTGCTGGTAATTTTTGGAAATGCAGCGATCAAAGCTACCATGCTACGGAATGATTTTCTTGTTATATGTAAATGAGAAAGGGCTGGTTACTCCGCTGTGTGTCATGATCCCACAAAGAATCAGTCAACTCTGTGTTGTCGCGCCGATGCTAGATCGATTTCTGTTGCGCATTTTAAATATTAGGCTATCAGTTTGCCAGGGCTTAACAAGTAACTTCGACAGTTTCTCTCGACATTGCGTACACGCTGAGTAGCGATGAGAGCAAGGCAGATGAATAAGATTCTTTCCCCGTCTACCGAGAGAACTGAGTTTTCACGCAAGTCCATGTCACATGGTGAAAGAGGTAATGGCAGTTGGTGTAAAGAAAGGTAAGAGTCCAACTCCCGTTTCGCCGACACACCATCAAAGTGTATTCACCACAAAAAAACATAGGGTCCTCTTTCAATATTTCATCAGCCCTCTAGAGCCTTTAAACTACAGAGCGAGGGGCACTTGTGGTGTGAGAAGTGACCTTTCCTGGAAGAACTCATCTACAGCCGTACACCATCGTTGTGTCAGTTTTGTATAAGAAATTCACTCGTCAAAATCGACGGACCGTGGTAAGTGCGCTCCATACTTTGTTTGCTTGTAAATTAGCCGCGAGTCACGTCGCAAATAGGTGAGGTCAATGATCAACTGCCTGTTTCGAACGTAGAGTTCTGAAATCGATGAGTATGCTGAAGAGTGCGCAGAAATAGGCTAGAAACGAAAGTAAATCTAGTCGTGCCGCACTCAACCACGTTACAGTAAGAAATTGTGCCCTTCGGTACGTTATTAATGTTTCTTATTGATTATTTTGTGTTTATGGTACATTGCAAACGACAGATGAGGGTTGATTTTTTTCCTACCGCTGATTTCTCACATGAGACATTAAATATGTGAAAGGAAAATGGTTTCTTTGCTTTTACAACACCTCACCAATACAAAGGTCTACTATGTGCATAAATCATAACATAAACAGATAAAAAATTTGTTAGTAAAATTTGTTTCTACACCTAAAAAGCAGACGTACTGAACAAAATCGATAGTTCTCGGTGTCTTTTAGGACTTAGGGAAAAAAGACACATGAATGGAGTAAAAAGGGCTTTTTTTTGCAGAGCGTCACTTTCACCGATAAGGTTCAGATCAGATAGTTGTCGAAACAGACACGATTTTGGCTTCGATGTGTACACAGAAACGACCACTCGTGACAGGCGAGACTCAGTCAGAAATAATGCCTTGGCAGCGCTTCAGTAGGCTCACAGGCCAACAGTGGCTGACTGACACAAGAAATTTGATTGTGTAAAAGGGACTTAAGAATCAAACTTCCTATATACTAAGCAGGACAGCCTGTAATATGATTACTAATTTCTGTATTTCTTACAGAGTTAACGCACTTAATGAAAAAGTATTACCCAGGGCGAGTCTGCACACTGCGTCACAACTAACGTAAAACATGCCATTTGGAAGGATCCCTATAACCTTGTGGAACAGCCTGTAGATGCTCCGATGGAGCTCTATAGACAGAGTGGTTTCTGTCCTGCCTGTTATTCAGTTCACAATGAAGCTCTGTATCCACTAGTGGTCAACAGCTAACTCATAACAGACAACACATATTGCCAGACCCGTGTGACATACAGCTATTGATTGTACTGGGCTATAATGAAACTCGGCAAATATTTACCTGGGACGTCAACAACACTCCCACACAAACAGTGCCTATTCACCAAATGCAATGAGAAAAAAGTTTTGTAAGGGAACTGGTGACTCTATGACAACTCTGGCTTGTTACAGAAACAGTTATACCCTCTCCGGCGAGGAGACTTAGCAATGCATCGACGAACCAACCGCTAACATATCCTGATACGAAGCACGCGCTGTCACGAATAACACATAACTATCACTATCACTCTGTTACTCGATCATACTCTCGACGAGATTTTTTCCCTGTAGCAGGTGGAGCGAACCTTCTTTCCCTCTGCCTTTAAGGCTTTTTAAGTCGCTTGGTCTATTACCTCCTAGATTCAACCACCTTCACAGGCGGTCGATCACAGACATGGTTAACATCATAGACCAGAACCCTGTGAATTTCATGAGAGTCATTGACCCTTTCGGATGATCACCATGCAAGAGTGTAGGTCCAGGTGCTCAAATTTTTAGTTAAAAAAGCTGAATTGAAAAGAAAATCAAGTGGTAGGATGGTCCAAACGAGACTGGCGTCGTGGGCTGTGTTTCCACATGGTGTTTTCAAAATTGATGCACAAGCATGAATGTCAACGTATAAGTTACGGCGGTAAAGCAGCGCTGCAGATAAAGGGAAACACAAATCTTGTGTCCAAAGGCAGAGAAATAAAAATTATAACATTTTTCTCCCAAACACGTTGACAAATACAAAGATTCATTTTACCAAAAAACGAGGTATCGAAGTTTACACAAGATAATTAAAACATAGCTTCACTAATTTATTTTCCATTAAGTACACAGTAATAAATAATTTTGAGTTTAATAAGTTCTGGCCCCAATAACAGGAGCTAAACTCACACAAAATTTGTTAACCATATAAATGACAGGAAGTTTTCAGCTGTCTCCAATTTTCAGGCATTTAAGAGAGTTTATAACCAGAAAAAGCTGTTACTAACTGAGTAAGTTTCTCTGTAAGTGTAGAGTCTCCATTTCTCTCTGTCTTAGGAATGAAGAGAGCTGCTAGCCTCTGCTATCAGGCTTGTTACATAACCCCATAAGCAAAAATAAAGTGCAAATAGAGAGCCAGCAAACGGAACCTGTTCTCCTTACAGAGAACAACTGAACAAAATGTTAAAAAGGTAGATGTGGAAATTAAGCTGGAGTTGCACCATGCTTAAACGTCGCATGTGTAAGAAGACCAAAATACGTTATCTTCCGGCGAGAGTGTAGTTTGTGCCGTTATACGAAGAGATACGTTTTATGCGGCGAGCCACGAATTGCTCTCCTGTGCCAACCTTTCCATCTCAAGGTAGCAATTGTAGCCAATGTCCTCAATTATTCGCTGAACATATTCCAATGTCATGTAATAAAATGGAATACCTACAACTGTCCTTAAGATCTTATATGTATATACCAGTTTCTGTGGTTCAGAACACCGTCTTCAAGCTTTGACTGACCCTGACGGTGTTAACTCCAATCGCATATATGATCTTCGTTTGCCAACATCTATGAATTGGTTTTCGCTTCCGGTTTATATAATTCCTAACTGACTTGTATTCCTGAATTCCTGAAATTCCCTGAACATTTTTTCTTCCTTCTTTCGACTATTAATTTGAATTTTCTCCAGTCAGTTGATAATTGTTGGTTGGAGGGACGACGTCGTTGTTACAGGTAGTATGCGAAAACCAGCTCCTAGGTGCTGGCCACTAAGGAATCGTGTAGTCGTTTGGAGTTAACGCTGCAAGCGTCAGTTAAGGCTTGAAAACGGTGTACTGAAACACCGAAACTAGTAGCCATATACCCATCGGATGGACGGCTGTAGTGTTGCATCTTATTACATAAGTGAACGTCCCAGGGCCCCCAAAACTCCTGTCAGAAGGATGGAAGTACAAAAACTATTGCCGTCTCTGTCTTGCTCTACAGTTTTTACCCTCTGCAGCTCTCTCTAGTACCTTGGAAGTTATACCTGGACGTCTTAACAAAAGTCGTATCGTCCTGTCCCTTCTTCTTGTCAATGTTTCCCACACATTCTTTTCCTCACTGATTCTTCCTTACCTTGTCAGTCCACATTCTTCTGTAGAACCACATCTCAAATGCTTTGATTCTCTTCTTTTCCGGTTTTCCCACAGTCCATGTTTCATCACCATACAACACTGTGCTCCAAATGTACTTTCCCAGATATTTCTCCATCCAATTGAGGTCAATGTGTGATAGTAGTAGAACTATCTGTCAGTAATGCCCTTCCTGGCAGCGCTAGTTTGCTTTTTATGTCCTCATTGCTCCATCCATCACAGATTATTTTGTTTCGTAGACAGAAGAATTCCTTTACGTCATCTATATCGTGGTCCCCGATTCTGATGTCAAGTTTCTCACTGTTCTCATTTCTGCGACTTCTCATCAGTTTCACCTTTCTTCGATTTACTCTCAATCCATATTCTGTACTCAGACTATTCATTCTATTTAACACATCCTGCAATTCTTCACTTTCACTGAGGATAGCAATGTCGTCAGCGAGTTTTTACACTGATACCTTTTCCATTTGTTTTGTTATCCCAGCCTTCGGCCCTTCTCCGAAGTATTGATTGAAAAGTAGGAACTAAAGACTGCATCCCTTTTCAATCCTAGTACTTCGCTCTTACTATTGCAGTCGTTTTGTTCCTTGTTGGTTTTTTTACATATTGTACATTAACCGTCTTTCCCTAGAGCTTACATCTATTTTTCTCAGAATTTCGAACATGTTGTACTATTGTACATTCTCGGACGCTTATTCCAGGTCAACGAATACTACGAATGCGTCTTGATTTTTCTTCACCATTGCTTCCATTATAACCAAAATTTCAGAATTGCCCTTCTTCCCAAAGCCAAACTGATCGTCATCCACCCGATCCTCAGTTTTCGTTTCCCTTCTTCCGTTTATTATTCTTGTCAGTAACTTGAATGCATGAGCTATTCAGCTGGTTGTGCGACAATTCTCGCGCTTCTCGACCCTTGATACTTTCACAAATGTGTGGATGATTTTTTTTCCCAAATTCATATAATATACTGCCAGTCTCATATATTCTACACTATAATCAGGATCGTCGTTTTCTTTTGTTTGATTTTTTTGGTTATCTCCTTCTTTCATTTCCCCAATGATTTTTAAAATCCGATCGAATGTTATCCCTTCGGCCTTATCTGATCTAAATTCATCAAAAACTCTTTTAAATTCTATTTCTAATATTGGATTTCCATCTCTTCAGTGACGACTCATATTTCTTCTTCCGTCAAGTGATCAGACAAATCCTACACCTCACACAAGCCTTCAGTGTATTTTTTCCATGTATCCACTCTCTCCTCTGAATTTAACAGTGAAATTCTCTTTGTGTCCTTCATATTCCCACCCTTGTTTTTAACTTCACTGCAGGTTGCTTTGGCTCTTCTATATGCTGAGTCAGTCCTTACGACAATCCTATCTTTTTCAATTTCTTCACTTTTTTCATGCAGCCTTTTTGCCAATCTTTTCCTTTCCAGCTTCTGTGTTGCCCTTTCTAGCTATGGTCATTCCTCTTTAACTCAACTGCCTACTGAGCTATTCATCATAGCAATATCTGTAGCCTCAGAGAACTCTCTTCATTCGTTAGTTCTGTCGTATCTTACTTCTTTGTGTGTTTTTAACCTCTTAAACTTTATCTCTTATACTTTATTCTGCTCTGTATCATTACTTAATTGTAATCTGCATCTATATCTGTTTCCGTGTACTCCTTAGAATGCAGTATCTGATTCCATGATCTCTATGAAATCAAGACACATTCGTAGTATTTGTCGACCTGGAAAAAGTGTTGACAATTTAAAATAGTGCAAGAAATTCTGAGGAACGTAAAGGCAAGCTGCAGGGAAAGACAGGTAATTACAATATGTACAAGAACTAAGAGGGAATACTAAGACTGGACTACCACGAACAAAGTGCTCCGGTTAGAAGGAGGTAAGAAAAGGATGTGGTCTTTCACGACTACTATTCAATCTGTACATCAAAGAAGCAACAACGGAAATGAAAGGAAGGTTTAAGAGTGGGATTAAAATTCTGGTTAAAAGGATGTCATGAGTTGCTGATGACTTTGCTATCCTCTATGATAGTGAAGAAGAGTTACAGGACCTATTGATCGGAACGAACAGTCGAATGAGTGCAGGGTAAATTGAAGCAAGACGAAAGTAATGAGAAGTAATGGAAATAAGAACAACGTGAAATATACCGACAGAGTTTGGGATCACGAAGTAGACGAAGTTTAGGAACTCTTCCACCTAGCGAGCAAAATAACCCCCGATGGACGGAACAAGGAGGACATAAAACGCAGACTAGCACTTCAGAAAGGGTGTTCTTGGTCAAGAGAAGTCTACTGGCATCAAATACAGGCTTGAATTTGTGGATAAATTTATGAGAAGATATGTTTGGAGCAAAGCACTGTATGGTAGTGAAACATGGACTGTGGGAAAACCGGAATAGAATGGAAGTGTTTGAGATGCGGTGCTACAGATGGATGTTGAAAATTCGGTGGATTGATAATAAGAGGAATGAGATTATCCGCAGAATCGGCGAGGAAGGGGATGTAATGAAAATACTGACAAGAAGAAGGGACGGGATGATAGGACGTTTGTTAAGGCATCGAGAACTAACTCCCAAGGTACTAAAGGAAACTGTAGAGGGTAAAAAATGCAGAGGAAAACAGAGATTTGAATGCATACAGAAAATGATGGAGGGTGTAGGTTGCAATTGCTATTCTGAGTTGAGAAGGTTGGCACGCGAGAAAAATTCGTGGTGGGCCCTATCAAACCGGGTGGAAGACTGATCATGATTTTAAAAAGAAGGACAAGAAAGGGATCTAATAAAAACGTTGTAGGACGTGCATTGACTTAACTACATCTTTCGCTACAGTGTATTCTATCAACTAGATACGGCATTTTGTAATTTTTATTTGCCATCTTTATCACATTCTTCTAGAACCTGTACCCACAGGAAGTGATCGGTGAGGTGTGTTTTATTTTTTGGATCGTTCCCTTTTTTTTCTTGCCTGAAATCCATTCTATTACTTTATCTAAGGCGAATTTTCGGCCCTCTTCGAGCGTAGAAACGGAGAGCTAAGCCGCTGAAATGCATAAGACAACTGCAGGGTGTAGGATCGGGGAACAAAGGAAGAAACGGTGGCAGATCACCACAGCCTTCTCTGTCTTGGCGTACGTGGCTTGGTGCGCTTATGTGGAATGATCTTTCCTGCCGAATTCACGGGCGAGTGTTTACATTAGTTACTGAAAGTTCACGGTAAAAGCTTCACGCTCTATCTAAAATATTTGTCAGTCAAAACGGGTGAACAAGAGATCCATAGGGCGCGGATTTGACGAGAGGTGACTGGACCGTTGTGTTGCTACCGGAAGGTAGGCCTGTCATTGGCCGGAATATGCACCAAAAAGTGCATTCTCTAGGAGTATTCAGGAGCAAACGGTGGCAATTGAAGAGGGGACGAGCTACAGTCTGAACGCACTGGAAATGCTATAGGCCTGTGGGATAGGCTGAGCAGCTGTACCACAAGGCAACAGCGGTGAGGCGCAACGCAACTCCTTGGTGGCGTACTGTTGGTTAGGCCGCAGTCAGAGCGTGTTTTCAGTCATAATTCGGTGTACCAAACTCTTTTTTGACGAGGTCGCTAACGCACGATTGTGCTGTGTTGTTTGACCTGAGGGTAAGTTGGTTCAAATCCTGGTAGTGGAAAACATTTTCACTGCCAGTATTTCGTTAGCAGTGAGAGAATAGGTAGTGGAGTGAAGTTTCTGATCACTAGGCTTTCCGACAATCCGATAATGTCCTGGTTTAAATAACAAACCTCTCCGCTGTATCTCATGAAGTGACTCTGTTGACTGTGACCCGTCCGTCGGATGGGAACGTTAAGCTTGGCTGGCAATTCTCGAGGAGTAGGCGATGTGCCGGCACCAGGTTTCAACCACTTTCTTCACTCATCATTATTATCATCATTACGCAACATAAACATCACACTACACTCAAAACGCGAGCGCACACACGCATCCATCCCCCCCCCCCCCACACACACACACATATACACTCCTGGAAATTGAAATAAGAACACCGTGAATTCATTGTCCCAGGAAGGGGAAACTTTATTGACACATTCCTCTGGTCAGATACATCACATGATCACACTGACAGAACCACAGGCACATAGACACAGGCAACAGAGCATGCACAATGTCGGCACTAGTACAGTGTATATCCACCTTTCGCAGCAATGCAGGCTGCTATTCTCCCATGGAGACGATCGTAGAGATGCTGGATGTAGTCCTGTGGAACGGCTTGCCATGCCATTTCCACCTGGCGCCTCAGTTGGACCAGCGTTCGTGCTGGACGTGCAGACCACGTGAGACGACGCTTCATCCAGTCCCAAACATGTTCAATGGGGGACAGATCCGGAGATCTTGCTGGCCAGGGTAGTTGACTTACACCTTCTAGAGCACGTTGGGTGGCACGGGATACATGCGGACGTGCATTGTCCTGTTGGAACAGCAAGTTCCCTTGCCGGTCTAGGAATGGTAGAACGATGGGTTCGATGACGGTTTGGATGTACCGTGCACTATTCAGTGTCCCCTCGACGATCACCAGTGGTGTACGGCCAGTGTAGGAGATCGCTCCCCACACCATGATGCCGGGTGTTGGCCCTGTCTGCCTCGGTCGTATGCAGTCCTGATTGTGGCGCTCACCTGCACGGCGCCAAACACGCATACGACCATCATTGGCACCAAGGCAGAAGCGACTCTCATCGCTGAAGACGACACGTCTCCATTCGTCCCTCCATTCACGCCTGTCGCGACACCACTGGAGGCGGGCTGCACGATGTTGGGGCGTGAGTGGAAGACGGCCTAACGGTGTGCGGGACCGTAGCCCAGCTTCATGGAGACGCTTGCGAATGGTCCTCGCCGATACCCCAGGAGCAACAGTGTCCCTAATTTGCTGGGAAGTGGCGGTGCGGTCCCCTACGGCACTGCGTAGGATCCTACGGTCTTGGCGTGCATCCGTGCGTCGCTGCGGTCCGGTCCCAGGTCGACGGGCATGTGCACCTTCCGCCGACCACTGGCGACAACATCGATGTACTGTGGAGACCTCACGCCCCACGTGTTGAGCAATTCGGCGGTACGTCCACCCGGCCTCCCGCATGCCCACTATACACCCTCGCTCAAAGTCCGTCAACTGCACATATGGTTCACGTCCACGCTGTCGCGGCATGCTACCAGTGTTAAAGACTGCGATGGAGCTCCGTATGCCACAGCAAAGTGGCTGACACTGACGGCGGCGGTGCACAAATGCTGCGCAGCTAGCGCCATTCGACGGCCAAAACAGCGGTTCGTGGTGTGTCCGCTGTGCCGTGCGTGTGATCATTGCTTGTACAGCCCTCTCGCAGTGTCCGGAGCAAGTATGGTGGGTCTGACACACCAGTGTCAATGTGTTCTTTTTTCCATTTCCAGGAGTGTACATAAAGAGAGAGAGATAAAGTCTTAGCAGCGTGTGTCGTAAGCTGAATTCTATGCACCACTCTGTTTTGGGTCGTCCAGCGTGTTCGTTCTCTTGGTTCAGTAACTATATGTAATATTATTTTCTCTCTCCCTCTGCTCTTGTCCCGTGCAAATCGGTTAACGAAATTTTAAGTTTATCAATACCACAAATCTCTGTGAGTGAGTAATAGCAACTTTCTCTTTTGTTCTTTGCGCTCAGTAATTCTTACCTCTGTTGCAGTATTCTGGCTCTTCTGGCTCACTCACAATTTCTTTTTCCTATAGGGCATTCATCTCCCCCGCCCCATACCCTCATTGTCGATCTCTTTGTTGTATGCTAATTTACTGTCAAGTCTTCATTCCGTACTGGACAATAGTACCTAAGAACGTTGTTTGATACGCAATCGAAAATTCCAACATATAAAAATAACTGTCAGCAAATCGAAAGATTTGAATTCAGTCTTTTAGTTAAGGCATCTCAGGTCATTTTCAGATAGATCAGGCAATAGGTCAAGAAATATATGAGGTATGGTGAAAATGAGTGTTTGTCTCAATAAGGTCACACTGTCCTGCTTGTGTCCTTTGCGTTAGGTTAAAGAAATCGTTTTACTTGTTTTCAGAGCAGAAATTCAACCTACTTCAAATAACAGTGAGGTTTTTGCACTTACGGTGTACGTCACCACAGCCAGGGGATATGTTATAACGATAAAGGCAATTACTGATTAAATGTATTAATGTCACATTTTTGCCTACTTTCAGCCAAAAGAAGAGATTAAGGTCAGGAGTTTACTATCACATCACTCCATGCTGCCAAGCTTAAAATAATTGCCGGCAGATGATTTAATGTTACAATGAAGCAACAAATGGAATACTTTTCATCCTCCAAAAAGAATGCTTGGCGACACTCCCTGTATACTCGTTCAGTACCATCTGATTACGTGGGGAACCCTTTTGTGTATGTGTCGTTAGAAAATTATTTGTAGCCTAATTACAACACGTTTGACAGTAATAATTAAAAATCAATAAACTAATGCTACTGTCTTTAAGAGATTTTTTAATTAGATAGTCACGCTACAACTTCGTAAAAGACCGCTGCTAAGGGCAAGATATCCGACGGAATCCACTAACACCAAACTAGGAAAGCAGGAGCCCCTGCAGCCTGGTTCTCCTACGTTGTAGACCACCCGCTTCGTTGCTTTTCCTTTGCTCCACGTCGATACTCATTTTACGCTCATCACGGGCTGTTTTCTTGAAAACTCTTTTAGAACTACCTGATAAGGCCAAACATAATATTCCCTTGAAGCAATATCATCTGCAGAAGAATGCAGCGTCCAATATACAGGGAACTGTAGTCTGCCCCAACCTGCATCTAAACAGATATCTGTCCCTACTCCAGGCATATTACACGTAGTGACTATCCTTCGTAATACTAAATTATGCATAGCTCCTCAAACTTGTTTGCATCTCTTCCTGGCATTGTCGACAGAACTATGCAGGAAGTGGTGATAGTTTACGGGTTTCACGAATAAAAGAGGTATCAGTAATACATAAATGGTAGATAAAGGTGTCAAAGCTGATTGCTTAATTTTGTAAATGACATTAATTACGGCAAGTTGTGGAACTGTTGTATTTAATTTGCCCTGCGTCAAACCGACAAAATGACAATCCGTTATTATTACATTGATATGAGGCAAAACATATAAAAGATTACAGTCTAGACGTCAGGCTCATTAATCTAAGTCAACAGTAATGCCGTTTATTCCTCGCGAGTGAATCTGAAAGAGCCAATCGCGAGGGCGCCCATTAGGAAAACCCCTTCAGCTAACGCTCCGACTGTGTGGCTTCTCAAGTCAGCTTTGAAAGTTAAGCTTAACTGCCGCTATCAGGCTTCAGCTGCTAAGCTGAAAGATGAAAGTCCACCTGAATTCCCGAAGTTGGACGCGTTTGCAATTTCACCCACATTCACTCAGTGCAGCAACCATCCATGTGCAGGAAAGGTGGTTCCCGGCACATGGCTTGCCGGATATCAAATGCAATAAATAATGAAAAAAAAACACTCAATTTCTGACCCTAGTGTGATCTTCCTCCTCGCCGTGGAAAAATATGAAAATACAGAGTCAGAGAAAAGACACTGCAGAACTCGATAAAGCCGCGAAATTATATGAAAGATGGGTTAACGACACCTTCCTCAAAGTGTGCACTTCGCCGGACAAACGACAAACGTACTTCGAATGTCTGCTATACTACATACTATACTGCTATACATACTACCTGAAGTTGTGGGAAGTTAGAGGTCTCACACAGATGAAGTCTTTCCAGAGTCACACAAAGAGAAAATCTAAAATCGTGATACCAGGTGACCTTGGAGTTCAGTGGCTAAGTGCTCGATACTTACACCTTTACAGCCGGAGCCGTACTCTTGACGGAAATCAAGCTAGACGCATGTAAATGAAGTTCACCTCTCGAAACGGAGAACGTAAGACGCTTTTTGATGTTGTGTTATCCCCATGTTGTCTTATCTCCATGTCGACTCAACGCACACTAATTAATGAACGAGCCAGAGAGCGAGCGAGGCAAATGTGCCTGAATACCGTATGAGCCAGCAACTTACAGCTGGTGTCAATGTCAATTTAGAGTCTCGATTTGTAAGTTGAAATTCACCCCAAGTTTCTATCTTGAGTCGTATAGAAGATGTAGTTTTATGGAGTCCGTAGAATTGTTTGGGAAGACCACACAAACCATGGAGATTGTTCCAATAATGCAAAGAAAGGCAAACATATTTTTATAACATTTGTAGACTTGGAGAAAGCTTTTTGGCAATGTTGACTAGAATACCATCATCGAAATTCTGTTACCAGGGGTAAAAAAGGCTATTAACAACTTGTACAGAGACCAGAAGTAATTTCGAAGAGTCGACGTACATGAAAGTGAAGCAGTAGATAGGAAGGGAGTCAGGCGGTCTTGTAACTTATCTCCAATGTTATTCAATCTGAGCAATGAGCAAGCAGTAAAGGTAACCAAAGAAAAATTTAGAGTAGGAATTAAAGTTCAGGGAGAAGAAATAAGAACTTAGAGATTTGACGATGACGTTGAAATTCTGTCAGAGGCAGCAATGAACCTGGAATATCAGTTGAAAAATATGGACAGCATTTTGAAAGAAGAATATAAGATGAACATTAACAGAAGCAAAACAAAGATGC
Source organism: Schistocerca cancellata (assembly GCF_023864275.1). NCBI lineage: Eukaryota > Metazoa > Arthropoda > Insecta > Orthoptera > Acrididae > Schistocerca > Schistocerca cancellata. Next base: position 465,159,795 of record NC_064631.1, on the reverse strand, counting down.
AAAACAAGAATGTAGTCGAATTAAATCAGGCTATACCGAGGGAATTATATTATGAAACGATACACTAGAAGTAGTAGATGTCTTTTGTTGTTTTGACAGCAAAATAACTGATGATGGCCGAAGAATAGAGGACAGAAAATGTGGATTGGCAATGGTGAGAAAAGCGTTCCTGAGGAGGAGAGATTTGTTGTTGTTGAACCAAGTGTTAGCTACGATTTGCTCTGTGCAAAATTCTACCAGGCGGCTTCCTCTTTCATTTCTTAGCCCCAATCCATATTCACCTACTACGTTTCCTTCTCTCCCTTTTCCTACTACTGAATTCGTCACCCATGACTATTAAATTTTCGTCTCCCTTCACTATCTGAATAATTTATTTTATTTCATCATACATTTCTTCAATTTCTTCGTCATCGTCAGAGCTAGTTGGCATATAAACTTGTACTACTGTAGTAGGCGTGGGCTTCGTGTCTATCTTGGCCACAATAATGCGTTCAAAAAAATGGCTCTGAGCACTATGGGACTTAACATCTGAGGTCATCAGTCCCCTAGAACTCAGAACTACTTAAACCTAATCAACCTAAGGACATCACACACATCCATGCCCGAGGCAGGATTCGAACCTGCGACCGTAGCGGCCGCACGGTTCCTGACTGAAGCGCCTAGAACCGCTTGGCCACCGCGGCCGGCATAATGCGTCCACTATGCTGTTTGTAGTAGCTTAACCGCACTCCTATTTTTTTATTCATTATTAAACCAACTCCTGCATTACCCCTATTTGATTTTGTATTTATAACCCTGTATTCACCTGACCAAAAGTCTTGTTCCTCCCGCCACCGAACTTCACTAATTCCCACTATATCTAACTTTAACCTATCCATTTCCCTTTTTAAATTTTCTAACCTACCTGCCCGATTAAGGGATCTGACATTCCACGCTCCAATCCGTAGAACGCCAGTTTTCTTTCTCCTGATAACGACGTCTTCTTGAGTTGTCCCCTCCCGGAGATCCGAATGAGGGACTGTTTTACCTCCGGAATATTTTACCTAAGAGGACGCCATTATCATTTAACCATACAGTAAAGCTACATGCCCTCGGGAAAAATTACGGCTGTAGTTTCCCCTTGCTTTCAGCCGTTCGCAGTAGCAGCACAGCAAGGCCGTTTTGGTTAGTGTTACGAGGCCAGATCAGTCAATCATCCAGACTGTTGCCCCTGCAGCTACTGAAAAGGCTGCTGCCCCTCTTCAGGAACCACACGTTTGTCTGGCCTCTCAACAGATACCCCTCCGTTGTGGTTGCACCTACGGTACGGCTATCTGTATCGCTGAGGCACGCAAGCCTCCCCACCAACGGCAAGGTCCATGGTTCAGGGGGGGGGGGGGGTTAGAGGAGAAATTTATTGACATCAAATAGAGGATTACGTGTTACGAAATCAGTTCTCAAGGCATTTGTCTAGAGTGTAGCAATGCACGTAAGTGAAATATACACAAGAAGAGAGCAGAGGCTTTTGAAATGTGGTGTTACAGAAGAAAGCTGAAGATTTAACGGGTAGATCGCGTAAGTAATGAGGAAGTACTGTATAGAACTGGGGATACAAGAAATTTGTTGCATGAAGAAGTGATCGGTTGATAGGAGACATTGAGACGTTAAGGGATCACCAGTGTAATATTGGAGGGAAGTATGGGGGTGACGGGGCATAAATCGTAGAGGCAGAGCGAGAGATTAATTCAGCAAGAACTTTCAGAAAGATGTAGGCTGCAGCAGTTACTTAGAGATGAAGAGGTAGAGTATCGTGAAGAGCTGCATGAAACCAGCCTTCTAAGTGAAGATCACAATAACACCACGTAGCTCTCACTTTCTGATTAGAAGTTCGTCCTTGTTTTCCTTTTACTGGTATTTACTTTTTACCGAAACGCAGCGCACGCCGGCAGGGCTCCAGTGCTGAATGGCGCTCCGAGACAGCCTAGGGCGCTCCATCAGATGCCGAGATCTCCCCGTGGCATGCGTCCGCCTGCGGCGCTCCCTGAGTTAATTAGCGTCTCCGAGGTGTCGTGCCCGTAATGGAGATTACGTGGCCCCGCGCCTGCCCCCCAGGTGTAATTAGGTGACGGTAATGAAATTAATCGTAATATTTGCCCTTGGCGGGAGACGGCCTCGGACGTCTGGCTTGACACCGAGCTGCGATATTACCACTTGCGGCAGTCCACGAAGCCCACTCTCTGACACATTTCCCTCAGCATAATTTACGTTCTTTTTATACGAATGTATACATTCTATCATACTTTTATAGAAAAAGTTTTACTTCGAAATTGTACTTCAGTTATGACTTACAACTTTGCAAACTGACAGCTTGAGAGAGGAATCAAATGTGCGTTTAGACGCACACTGGTTAGATTTGTGGGCGCTGAGCAATGACGAAATAGAAAGATTCAATACTATAGCAGTAATTTCGATCTGTGGAAGTGTCACTTGTTCAGCACTATAGTCAAGTTGGCAGCCCGTTTACTTGATATCCTGCCTGTGGGTGGAGCTCTAGCAATGCAGGAAAAAGAAGCTAATTTGTAACAAGATGTTTGAAACGAAATAAAGAAAATATTTCCCTTTAACAAAAACAATCTGGATTGTCAAAATTTTCCATTTTTCTGCCACTTGGTCCATCGTTTGCTTGGACGAGGTCTTTACCTCTTCAACCCAGCTATCCATATCGTTGTAGATGAAGAAATTGAAATGATTTTTCTAGTGTTCGAAAATGAGAGAAGAGAATTGAAAAGATAAGAAACGCTTTCTTTTTTTTAACGATCTCCCATACAATGTAACAGCGTCGAATCTCAGTTCAGTTAGGTATTACAATACTTATTTATGATCTGCAATCCGAGGACTGACAGATATAATGCATCATATTTACGAGGGTAAGTCAATTATTATTCACAAAGTAGTTATAAAATTTTACATAGTCTCCTTGTGTTTAACGCACTTGGTCCATCGTTGTACAAGCTTCCTGGTGCCCTCATAAAAGAAGGTTCTCGGTTGAGCTGCGAGCCAGGAATGCACCGCTTCTTTCACTGATTCGTCCGAGACAAATCGACGGCCCCTTAATGCCTGTTTGAGTGGACCAAACAAGTGATAGAAGGGGCAAAATCGGGACTATATGGAGGACGATCCAGCTGGAGCGTTTCAGCAGTGTGGGCAGCAGTATGCAGACGGGCATTGTCGTGCAACAACACAACACCTTTTGACAGCAATCCTCGGTGTTTGCTTCGAATTGCTGGCTTTAGCCTGGCAGTAAGCATCTCACTGTAACTTACATTCTTTATCGTTGTGCCCCTTTCCCCATAATGTTCCAGTACTGGACACTGTGCGTCCCAAAAAACAGTAAGTTTTCCTGCGGACGGTTGGGTCTTGAACTTTTTCTTGCACGGCAAATGTGTATGTTTCCATTCCATATTCTGCCGATTACTCTCCGACTCGTAATGGTGGACCCATGTTTGGTCACCAATAATGATCCTGTCTATGAAGTTCTCCCCTTCGTTAACACAGCGTCCAAATGTTTTTTGCAGATGTCCAAGAGCGTTTGTTTACGCAACTGCGTGAACTATTTTGGGACCCATTTTGCACAAAGTTTATGAAACACAAGTCTGTTGTGGATGGTTTCGTAGGCAGAACCGTGACTAATTTGCAGACGATGTGCCACTTCGTCAATAGTTAATCGTCTGTCTTAGAGAATCATTTCACGTGAACGCTCAATGGTTTCTTCATTTGTGGCGGTAAACGGTCGTCCGGCTCCTTCATCGTGCGCAACACTTGTGCGACCATTTCGGAATTTTTCAATCCATACGTAGACACTCCGATGTGGCAAAACATTGTTCCCATACTGTACCGAAGGTCTACGATGAATTTCGTACCCTGATACGCCTTTCGACCACGAGATAGGATCACTGATCGTTACTCTTCTTTGGTGCAAATAGATAGCGGAGCAGCCATGATTAACACCACGGCAGCGATTATGAAACTAACCGAAAATTGCAAAGATATAACAACAAATAAACAAAGCATGCTTCATCAACGTAAAACGACAGTACTACCAAAGTAAACAAAAATATATCTAAACTGTGGATAACAATTAACTTAACCTCGTATTAGGTCTACAGAACACTTCCTGCCGGAGGCTCTGTAACAATACTTTATTCTGTATGTAATTCTAGAAATCGGGTAGTGAACATGAATGATATTTACGTGTGCTACATGTCAGACAAATCGAAAGCCATCCAGAACGGTAGCATAGGAGCAGCATTAGGTGTAAAATATCTTCTTTGCCCTGCAAACAACTGGTATAATGGCTTTGTTGTGTACTATGAAAGTGAGAAAAAATTTAGGTTCATTTTAAGTCAAGTAAAAGTCTCATGTCAAACAAATTGCAGTAGTTTATGTATTCACGAAACAGATGGTATTGAGTTGAATTTCTTATAATTAACGAAGTAAGAAATCTGCCCTCAGTCAAACAACGAGGCTCAGTTTCAAGTGGACGAGGTAGCCTTTGCTTAATAGTATTCTGTCGTTGTTCGTGCGTTGAAAGACCAGTAATAACTGCTGCATACCAACAATGCTACTGTTGTTTGTTTGAAGCTGATCCTGTAAGGATCGAAACCTAGTGCGCGTCTCGAATAAAAACACTTTCTGTGGCTGAAGAGGGTTATTTCCTACCATATCTTACAAAACTGACGTAGTCACAACTTTGTCACCAATCAGAATGCATAAAATGAAGGGATACTATTCATTGTTTCGAATATAATTGATGGGTTATTAATAATGCTGATATTTACAAGCACCATTTTAACTTTTATTTCAATGCTTCTACATCTCATCACAGCCATCGCAGCCGTTAAAAATGTGCACCAACACATGTGAAAGAGAAACAGATGATTCATTCGTCAGTGACATTCCACGCCCTAACTTCAGTACGAAAGGGTGTAACACCAGCAACCTCAGTCAGAGCCAGATTCGTATCCACAAAAACTGTTAATTCATACTTGTATTAATATGAACAATGGAGAAATGTTTTCCTGTTTTCTTAAGAACTGAACCCGATGGAACTGAATCTTTATCCGAAAACCAAGGATCGGTACAAGATGGTAATCTAAATAGAGTAGAATAACCTGCAAAATCAACCTGGGTGTTTGGGTGTTTGCTGGCAGAATCGTATCCAAAATTAGTTGCGGTTTCATTTGCATCTTGTTGTAATGACGCAGACATTAGTGTTTGGTCTCCTTTCTCTCAGGACTTCTACATCTGAATCTACCCTCATTCTCATTAAAACATCCTCATAGACCTTTTCTATGACGTCTGACCACATGGAACAAATTCATTACGAAAATTTCCGTGAATCGCACCCCGCGAAGACAATGGTTTCCTCCTTTAAGACGATTACTGTTTTGTCTCAGGATCATATCACTTACATTTGCGATCCGTCGGCAGTTTGACCCTAGAAAGGAAATTTAATTAATGAGGACTGTTGTTTCCAGATCATTATACATCTGAATACGATAGTCTCGTCAGTCGGCGTTCAAAAGACTAGGAATTAACTTCTCTGCAGTTCGTCCAATTTTCAATTCATCAGCTAGAATATGTTTACATGTCCGACTTCACGAAAATTAAGTGGACTGTCTGTCCTTGTGGATCACTTCAAGAACTTTCATGGTCGTTTCTGGAGCTGTGCGTGACGCTCGTCAGCCCGAGTGTTTGTCATCTTCCACAAACTCCCAACCATCGTTAAATTGCTCAAACCACACGACTGTTTTCGCCTGGGTCAAAGCTTGCTAAGAGCATCCCTCAGTATGCAATCGTTTGCAGCTGCAGTTTTTCGGAGCTTGAAACGAAACTTAGTACTATCTTTTACTCTTTCAAGTAAGCCACTTTGAAAATTGCAGAAACTGTCAACAGGAATAAGCAACAACTTTCAAATTGATGCACCGACGATGACCCGCACGTTGTACACTGTCAATTCAAAGTAGTGAGGAGACAGCTGACTGGTTTCAACAACCGACTGGTCAGTCGATTGTTTATCCGTTCAGTTGGTTTTTTTTCAGTAGAATGAAACAACGGAATGAAACTAGTGTCTGCAGCCACGTCAGCTGTACGAATGTTTTCCACTCACTCTGCTGTTTGAGAGATTTCACTCAGTGTGAAACAACCGACGGACGCAAACCTATGACAGTTCTGTCAGTGACATAAATGCTGTCCCTCAGTCTGTGGGTTGAATGATTTCACTTACATACAATTTAGGCTTTTCGATTAGACAAGAACCGTGGTCAGGATTGCAAAAGTATCTCTTTCAAGAACAGTTTAGTAAAAATTTATTTCTAATAATAAATTTTCAAAATTTATAGTATTATTTACTTGAATAAAATTTCTTCCTACTTCTGGCATTAAATATGGTTTCTTGGTGGGTTTTAAAATATTAATAACTGGTGCTACCTCAAAAATTTATGTTTCATTAATGGAACAACTAATTTTTGTTTCATTTTATTGAAGCAACGTATCTCTTTCTGCTGCTTTGCACACGTCACCGTTAATTATCATTTGCCAAGTGCTGATGAGACCTGAACAGTTGAATAGTAATCATATTAGATACATTTTATTTGTTTGGTGACTTAATCAAGTGCTTTTTAAGGATATAGTGTAACCTATAGGGAGTATCCTTTATTTTGCGAGAAATATTTGTCTTCAGACTTAAATTTTCTATGAATTTCCTTCATTTACATAGTTTCATAGTCTTCTCATCCTAAAGAAGAATTTAAGCCTTTTGACTCAAAAGTTAAATCCAAAAATTTATTAAGAGACAGTTATTAATCATCCTCGCAGGTACGGTACACTATACTGAATTCATCTTGTGGATCAATTTATATGCCCCCACACGATTTCTTCCACTCTCAAGCCACTGAGCGCTTCGACAGTTTGATCCAGATACAGAGCCCACCATTAAGTAAACTTTGTTCATAAACACGAAAGAAAGGCGATAAAGGAGTGCAATCGACAACAATAATTAAACGATGCAAAAGCTGTCAAATGTTTCTGCTCAGAACCGAATACGTCGAGGATCAGACGACTACAATACCTCTCCAAAAGCTGCCATGGGTTGCGAACGTTATTACATTCTGCTTACAATGATTTCTAGAGAGTGGTTTAATTGTGAAATTGAAGTGTCAATGTGCGAATGTGAATGGTACTTTGAAATGTAGTAGGTTCTTTCAGCTTGCTTTCCTTCCAAATTCCTTATTCAGTCGAAATGATAATCATACGCTGTAAGGTCAATGAGATTATTAGGGAGGTTTGTGACGCTGAATTCAACAGCAGCGGGATGCGTGCATTTACTTGAGGCGGAGGAGACGAGGGCTTGTGTTTGCTCGGCCAGCCACAATGAAGTAGGTGAGGCTTAATGGTGTCAGTTCTGAGCAAGTCAGCCTGGCCAGCACTTTTGTATGGCAGAAGCTGCCGCAGAGAACACGGCACGGGCCACGGGGGCTACTCCCCCTAAGGACTGAAGAGCCAGGAGCAGGGGGCCTCGGCATATTGTCGCTGTAGCCAGGGAAAAAGAGTACACAGTTCTCACAACTTCAGCCGCAGAATTGCTTAGAAATGTTAGAGCGGCTATTGTTCTCGGACAAGGTGAAGCGCAGTCCACTGTTTTGACAGCACTAGGAGACCTTCGAGCGAATTGTTTTACTCTGATGTGCATCCACGGCGGCAGCAGTAAATGTTGTCCAATTCAAGCGAATTGTACTAGTTTGTTTCAGGGCACAATTAACAATCACAGTCATATTAAGCACAATAAGACTGCGTTATTCATTTCACTTCACAATTAAAGTGGAATCATAACCCTTGCTTCAACTTTGTCAGCTACCGATCAGATCGTTTCACTTTACGAATAAGTCATTATACTCAATGCATTATGTTGACCAATGTTCCGTTTAACTCATGTTTTTTTTGAATACATATGTTGCAAAATTTAATTCTATCTATCATTAAAGTTCACAAGATCCCATAATTAATTTTGATTATTTTACTTACTTAAGTGTAGCTTGCAGTAACAAATACAACGTGCCGTCTTCAGTTTCATTACGCAGGGCCACGTTTTATAGTCATTTAATTTTTCTACTCGTAGTAGAGGAAGGTCCGCCCCGATAGCTGAGTGGTCAGCACAGCGGAATGTCATGCCAAGAGACCCGGGTTCGATTCCCGGCTGGGTCGGAGATTTTCTCCTCTCAAGTTGTGGTGTCACCGCCAGACACCACACTTGCTAGGTGGTAGCTTTTAAATCGGCCGCGGTCCGCTAGTATACGACGGACCCGCGTGTCGCCACTGTCAGTAATTGCAGACCGAGCGCCACCACACGGCAGGTCTAGAGAGACGTACTAGCACTCGCCCCAGTTGTACAGCCGACGTTGCTAGCCATGGTTCACTGAGAATTACGCTCTCATTTGCCGAGACGAGAGTTAGCATAGCCTTCAGCTACATTTGCTACGACCTAGCAAGGCGCCGTATTCAATTGATATTGAGATTCTATTAATGTATCATCAAGAGCGATGTTCTACAAATGTGGATTAAAGTTAAGTATTTCAGAAGCTACGTACTTTTCTTTATAGCATTCATTACGTATCCTGTTTCAGACCTCACGCCAGCCTGCGTGAGTTTAAGCGCGTGTCTTTCGGCTTTCTCTCATTGTGTCTAGGCTGTCTTGTCTAGACACAACACAAGTACTGTGTGTTGTGTTGTCCTCATTATCATTTCATCATCATCAGTGAAGGCAACGGGAAACCACCACTAGATTCACTTCCCTAGACGCTAATGCGGTGGACCTCTCTGGCGAGGCTTCCCCCATGACAAGACCTATCCGTAAGGCAGATCACAAAGTTTTTAAAGTAGAGGAAGACAGACATTGGAGTAAAACCGTCACATAACTGAGGACGTAGGTCGCAAGTGCTACTCTGAGATGAAGAGGTTGGCACAGGAGAGGAATTCATGGAGAGGAGCATCAAACCAGCCAGAAGACTGACCACTCAAAAAAAAAAAGTAATGTCGCTGAAATGGTGGCTCCGTGTCTTAGAGTCATAGCGGGACAGAGGTTCATTTGAGGTTCCCACATGTCTGTCCCTCTGAGAGACACGCTGTATGAATTGTCATTCCTTGTCAGGATCTAGAAAACTTTTTGGAACTTTTGTGACGTATTCAGGCCATTAGTGGCGAATGAATCTTGTGTAGAAGTCATTGCCTGGCAGGATCCAGTTTCGCTTAAAAAAATTTTTGAATCAATTACCACTTAATTTTGTACGTCAGGATCCTGAACCATGAGCTTTGCAGTAACTGTAATGGCTAGCACGAGTTTGCTAATCCATGTATTTATTTCGTTAGGTGAGTAATTGTGTGTTTATTGGTTTGTGGTTTCAGCACAATTTGTAATATTGTATACGTTGTTGGCAACAGTATTGTTCTTTTGAAAGGGTTTTTTATTACATGTGTGTCAGTATAAGAGAGATTTTACTTTCGGTTAACAGGCAGTTCCATTTGGTTTGATAATAGTTACATGGTAGAACATCACGTGGGTGATAACAAGGCGCAAACTACGGCTACAGCGTTAGGAGAGTGAAAACAGAGATCTCGGTATGGGCCAAGTACAGAAACGGAAGGTAGATGAATTTGAACTGACTTTCGTGCAGTGTAGTCAGGTCAGAATGGTGACTGTGTGGAGAGAGTAGCCTCACACTGCGAAGAATTGCCTGATGTGTGCGATGGCAGTGAGATTGGAGGAGAAGAAGGTTCATGCCATGTAGAAACAGTAGTTAGCATCCAAAAAGTGATGCAATTTTGCACCATATATTAACTCTCTCATTTGCACTAATTCTTCTTCTGTTCCTTGTATACAATGAGTAAGGCTTGTCCGTTGTCACAACACAAGTACCATAATTCCTGTCAGCAACAACTCCAATTGCAAATGTTCTATAACAGATAAGGTCTCTGTCATAGTACGACTCTAATCCTGCTAGAGGCTTTTCATTGCCCCTTACTACAGCAGTAGTCATTCATGAATTCCCTGGCCTGATGTGTGCGATGACAGTGAGGATGGAGAAGAAGAAGGTTCATGCCATGTAGAAACAGTAGTTAGCATCCAAAAAGTGATGGCAAGAAATAATATGAGATCAGGTACGGCAACAGAGCGACTTAATGCAGTAAGTCCATGTGCATCTATGTCTAAATTAGAAACAAGAATGAGTCCACAAATTGAAACAATTTTCGAACTTTTAAAACAGGCAGAATATAAAAGGCAGAAGGGAAATGAAGAAAATAAAGAATTCTGAAAGCAGATGTAAAACCGAAGACGGAAAGAAAGTGAAGAAAAATAGAATTTTTAAAACAGGCAGAAGACAAAATGCGGAAGTTTGAAATAAAAAGCGGAAGGAAAGAAAGAAAAGTAAACAATTTTAAAACAATCTGTAGAGGAAGACGGAAGCTTGAGAAACAAGGACGAAATAACAAACATTGCTAGACAGCAACAGAATCAAAAAACGTATGGTCCTTGTTGCAAAGAAAGAGACAATGGTAGGTCATGCTGAAACATTATGAGCACTAGTCGCGAAAATGCATGCGAGACAAGACCACCAAGCAGAATGCCGAATGATAAAGATGCCAGTTACGCTACAGGAGTATTGGAAGAATATTGCAAAAGAATCTCAGGAATAAAAACAGCTAAATTCAGAGAGAATAAGTCAGCTCGAGCAACGGTATTAAGAACTAACGGAAGTAGGAGAGAATCATTCACGAAGCAGTACACAGCAGAGCTAAATTTTATTAAAGTCCTTGAAGAGACACTCGATAGCATGAAACGCACTGAAAGACGTTCCACGAAGAGATCAATGGAGGACAATGATGTCAGAGAATAAATGGGACAAGAAGAGGATATCGGAGAACACATTCAGATATAACGACACATCTGCGTATCGTTGAATCACCAGTATGAAAAGTGGAATGAGCGTGTGTGGCATTGTGGGACGGGAGGCCCCAATCGGGGAAGTTCACCCACCAACTGCAAGTCTTATTTCAGTCAACGCCACATTGGGCGACTTGTCTGCCTTTAATGACGATGAAATGATGATGGGGACAACACAACACCCAGTCCACCAGCGGAGAAATATCTCCAACCGGGCCGGCAATCGAACCCGGGCCCGCTGGATGGGAGGCAAGCACGTCAACACTCAGCTTAGCAGGCGGACAGTCATCAGTATGTCATGTAGAAGTATATCACACGTTAGCGAGAAAAATAATGTAGTAATTTGTAGTAACAACTAACGTGATCGTGCCATACATTACAGAGAAACGTTTCGCATTTATGAATCAAGAAAACGAACGATCGACAACGACGGAGGCTTCAACCACAAACATATCCTGTATGTTTAAAACTTCCAAAACCTTCTGGACAGCGCCAATACTTTACACCCAAAGATGTGATCTGCAAAATTTTATACGTCGATACCCCCTTCCTAGCCATTACGACATAAGCTAAAATTTATCTGTGGACACATGGAATGTTTAGCCGCGGAAAGATGCATGGCATTGCAGATAACCGCAGAATATACAAAGAATTTATAAATGCTTTCCTCGCCATTCATCGTTCACGAGAGGTGCAGGATAGGATCATGTGCCGAGACTTGGAGTCATCAGGATTCAAGAGTCCTGTGAAGCTATTTGAATCACTTGCCAAGAAGAACCAGTTTCTGGATGAGCCATTTAGTAACAGCGGAATTATCCGTTTATGTTACATGAAACTACCTATGAATTACCAGCGTGTACTTGCAGGTAGGTGCGGAGACACTGCTGAAGCGTTTATAAGCATTTCTGCGTACGCCAAAAAAAAAAAAAAAAAAGAACAAAGCACGAGAGAAGAGGAGAAACTGGGAAGGAAACTTCTATAAACCGCAGAATAGGGATAACGACAGGTTACAACTACAGAAACGGATTGTCAGGAAGACACAGTTATGGAAAAGAACAAGCAGACACACGCCCTCCAGACGGAGGAAAGAACTGGAACAACCTCTGTGGAGGAAATGGCAATCATCACTTCGTTCAAACATGGAAAGAACCAGACTAGAAACAGCAACCGACCGAAACTGAAGAGGTGAAGCCATCTAACGCATCACGACGGGCAGTAGATGCATGAGAGGCACAAAAGTCACCCACAGTAGGAGTTGGGACGAGCCGTATAAATTTACTGCAGTATGAGGATCTCGACAACCTACTGTTAGAGGAAAATGAAGAGGAAACCAGGCAAGATCTGCACTCTATCATATAGACTAGCAAGTGTGATATTTGACAGTGGTAGCCACATTGTGGCCTTATTAGATTCCGCATATCAGAAGTGGTCTGAAAAGCACTGTTGGCCAGCCCTTTCACTCAAGAAGACGAGAATAATATGGGTAATATTTGGGAAACATACGAAAGTACAGCATCAGACTCGTGGAATTTAAGTGTTGAGGACACAAGTTGGAGAAGAACTCCCTGGTCGCTCCAAATCTGACGATCGATATGATACCCTGTATGGATTTGTAAGATGGCAAGAACTATGCCCCTTACATGAAGTCATTAAAGATCACTGAACTCACATTGAGCGAACACTAGGGCTGAATAAAAATGACTGACAAGGCACAGTGCACCTTGCAGAGGGTGTAGTATGGACATACTGGAATAATTAATGTTGGGTGATGGTTTTAAAGTAATTCACGCGACGTGAAAACTTTGTGGAAACGCGTCGATTTACTGGAGTCTAGTTTATCCCAGGGAAGTATTCAGAGTGGACGGGGCCAGGTGGCGGCGTGCGGCTGGGGAGCGGCGAAGGGAAGCGACAATAGGCAGCTTAGAACGGCTCAAACTCTGAGAAAGCAGTAATGGGGTGCGGGCTCCAGCTGTCTTAAGATAAGTGACAGTGAAGTGGGTCGTTGACCCCATGCTGGTGTACTGGGAAGCAGACGGAGATCTTGTACACCTGTTGATAAGTTTCCGTCGTCCCTTTTTCAGTGAAACATGCGAGAAAGCCGCGCAGAGCTACAGTGGAGCGGTAAATAGAGGCAGAAATATGTGTTTTTGTGACTATAGCAACTTCACACTGAATTCACAGTCCGCAGAGTCTGAAGTAAATCAGGTGAAGAGTGACAGAATAAAATAGCCAGCCTCCGATGGGAATGTTGGACCAAGGAATTTAAAGTACTCTCCTGGGAGTCAGAATTTCGGATAAATTGGTGTTTTATGCAGATGCTAACCTTGATGGGTGGCCTGAGAGGAGCTAAATAGCAGAAGCTGAGAGGAAGGGAAATTTTGCGGGAATTTGTTCACTTCACAGAGCAGGCATTGGTTGGCACTGGGAAGCGATGCATAATTAACGCGACTTGTGCTGCAATTGGCATAAGTGATTTTGCTGGAGGGGAAACCGGAGCGAAGAGCAGACTGGCAGAGGTCTCCGTAGAGGTCTTCCGTTCCCAGCTTGCCTAGAGTGCGGATGTGGCGTTCTTTTCTCAGCTTGCCTGAGAGAGAGTGAGCATCTCTGGAGTTTACGACTTAGCAAACGGAGCGATTGAGCTTAAAGATAGAAAGTTTTCGTCCAGTTATGTACTGAGCAGGATAGCTAGGAGCAAATAGACGAGTGCAGCCTTGCAGCACCACGAGGCCGGCCGACGTCCACACAACGACGACGCCCCGCCACGCTGAATTCGGTGATATTGCGCCCACTCTGGCTTGAGTTAGGCCACTGATTAATTTGTTGGATCACGTCGGCAAAGTTTCCACGAGGGTTTCATTGGCTGTGTATTGTAGAATTCTTCTCGCACTTATGCCTGGGTCAGTCGATAGGAATTAATTTTGATTTATCGCGTTTTACTCGACGTAAATGCAGTTTATTCCCACTGCCTGTTAGGAGAGTCATGTAATGTGATGATTGAAGGTCACGAGTTAAAATAAATTTGTGCTATTCGACTGCATCTGTTTTCAATCAAGTAGTTGAAATCCCAAGTCACTTTCTTGATAATTTTATGTTCAGCACTTGCATCTGTTGTTCAATAGCTGAATATAACATCAATGTGCATCCCTTTTTAATTAAAATGGATCAATTCTGAATCAATTAATGTCAACACTGCCACCGCAGTTCAATCAGGTGTCACAGGGCCTTATTACTTTCTTTGCGTTATCCGATATTGCGGCAGTTTTGCACCCTCTGTTGATCTGTTAGTCAATTAGCTGGGTTGAACACACGCCAAAACCAGATAAGTGATGGGTGGGATGTTACAGATTTCTTAAGCGAACAGCTGAGGCAACTGTGGTGTACCATGGGCCATAGACGACGGGGCTGCGGAGATTTGTGCAGCTGAACAGACGTGCACCTGTTGAGCAACTGACCACCTAGATGAACCAAGGGGCTACCAAAATTGTCTCTTCATAAACCGTTCAGAGACGTTGCTGCATGTGGGTCTGCGCAGTAACCGCCTTACTTCATCGCCGACGAAGGCTGGAATTTGCTCACCACTATCGCAATTGGACGTCCACTGCGTGGCTACAGGTGGCCTTTTCAGACGAATCACGTTTTATGCTCCATCGAACAGATATCCGTTGGCGTGCGTCCTGCAGCAATCGTCAGATGGGTCCAGTGGAAAGACTGTTATGGTCTGAGGAAAGGCATTATGATCCCGTCGTTCTGGAATGCATAATGGAACAACAAAAATATGGCTCTATACTTGGGGCCAATACGCCACTACATGAAGTTTCTTTTTCCCCGGCACGTTGGCATAAGCGGTTTCTGAAATGACCGATTTTCGTTGTTTTTTTTTGTATTATGTTCCGTGGTAAACGTTGAAAGCGAACAAAGACTGAAAAATTTATATTCCCTCACTTTGAGGATTCGTGTAATGAAAATATTAATTAATTAGACAAATAAAAGAAAACTTACTTACCATTATTTGGGCGTGAAGAACAGTCAGTGCAAAAGGATAGAAACTGAGGTGGAAGACCTCCGTTTCCATCGGCTACAAGTAGATGAGAAATTTTCTATGAAACTTCCTGGCAGATTAAAACTGTGTGCCGGACCGAGACTCGAACAGGGGACCTTTGCCTTTCGCGGGCAAGTGCTCTACCAACTGAGGTACCCAAGTACGACTCACGCCCCGTCCTCACAGCTTTACTTCTGCCTATCTCGTCTTCTACCTTCCAAACTTTACAGAAGCTCTCCTGCGAACCTTGCAGAACCAGACTTCCTGAAAGAAAGGATATTGCGGAGACACGGCTTAGCCACAGCCTGGGGGATGTTTCCAGAATGAGAGTTTCACTCTGCAGCGGAGTGTGCGCTGATATGAAACTTCCTGGCAGATTAAAACTGTGTGCCGGACCGAGACTCGAACTCGGGACCTTTGCCTTTGGTAGAGCACTTGCCTGCGAAAGGCAAAGGTCCCGAGCTCGAGTCTCGGTCCGGCACGCAGTTTTAATCTGCCAGGAAGTTTCATATCAAGGCACACTCCGCTGCAGAGTGAAAATCTCATTCCAGCAATTTTCTGTTTTTATTGAATAGTAAGAATGAGTTGTTAGGTTTTTTAATTTGTTGTTGTTAGCATACTTCCCTTCCTCTTACGGTTTCGTGGAAATGACAGAGAATTCTTTAAAAGCAGATGAAGCACTGTACTTCATTGTTCTGTCTCTTTGTAAAACTAGTTCCAGGCTAGCGTTGGTGCCATTCGGTAACACAAGAGATGTCCGGCGACGACACTGAGAAACCACAGTCTGGATCGGCTGGAAGCCAAGTCTTGCACACTCACTACACGCGTAATACGTGTAACTTAAGGCGCGACACACGGCGACAGGGATAGTGGGTCAGCGGTGTTGTATCAGTTCTTATGCCATGTGTTTGCTGCATCGTTATTAAAATAGCACTCATCAGTTTTCCCATTTCCTATAATTAAGCAATATTTCAAACGAATGCAAATAAAAACTACTCCTTCTAAAAAAAAGTTTTCTTTAAAAAACCGAAAAGTCTTAACACTGCTGCTGTCGCTGATATTTCGGTATTTTTACTAGGTTATTAGTGTTGTTGTTGTGGTCTTCGGTCCACAGACTGGTTTGATGCAGCTCTCCATGGTACTCCATCTTGTGCAACGTTCTTCATCTCCACGTATCGACTGTGAGCTAAATTGTTTGTCTCATTCTACGATTTTTACCCTCCACGCTGCCCTCTAACACTAAATTGGAGATCCTTTGATGCCTCAGAACATGCCCTACCAACCGATCCCTTCTTCTAGTAAGGTTGTGCCACAAATTCCTCTTCTCCCCAATTCTGTTCAGTACCCCCTCATTACTTACGTGATCTAACTATCTAATCTTCAGCATTCTTCTGCAGCACCACATTTCGAAAGCTTATATTCTCTTCTTGTCTGAACTATTTATCGTCCATATTTCACTGCCATACATGGCTACACTCTATTAAATACTTTCAGAAAAGACTTCCTGACACTTAAATCAATACTCCGTGTTAACAAATTTCTCATCTTCAGAAACGCTTTCCTTTCCATTGCCAGTCTACATTTTTATATCCTCTCCACTTCAACCATCATGTTATTTTCCTCCCCAAAGAGCAAAACTCATCTACTACTCGAAGCGTCTCATTTCACTCAGCATCATCCGATTTAATTCGACTACATTCCATTATTCTCGCTTTGCTTTTGTTGATGTTCATCTTATGTCTTGCTTTCAAGACACTGTCCATTCCGTTCAACTGCTCTTCCAAGTCCTCTGCGGTCGCTAACAGAATTACAATATCATCGGCAAAACTCAAAATTTTTATTTCTTCTGCATTCCTACTCCAAATTTTTCTTTTCTTTCCTTTACTGCTTGCTCAGTATATAGATTGAATAACAGCGGGGATAGGCTACAACCCTGTCTCACCCCCTTCCCAGTCACTGCTTCCCTTTCATGCCCCTCGACTCTTATAACTGTCGTCTGGTTTCTGTACAAATAGCCTTTCGCTCCCTGTATTTTTCCCCTGTCATCTTCAGAATTTGAAAGAGAGTATTCCAGTGAATATTGTCAAAAGTTTTCTCTAAGTCTACAAATTCCACAAACATAGGTATGCGTTTCCTTAATCGTTCTTCTAAGATAAGTCGTAGAGTCAGTATTGCCTCACGTGTTCCAATATTTCTACGGAATCCAAACTGATCTTCGCCGAGGTCGGCTTCTACCAGTTTTTCCATTCGTCTGTAGAGAATTCGCGTTAGTATTTTGCAGCTGTGACTTATTAAACTGATAGTTCGGTAACTTTCGCATCTGTCAATATCTGCTTTCTTTGGGACTGGAATTATTATATTCTTCTTGAAGTGTGAGGGTATTTCGCCTGTATCATACATCTTGCTCATCATGTGGTAGAGTTTTGTCAGGGGTGACTCCCTCAAGGCTATCAGTAGTTCTAAAGGAATGTTATATACAACCGGGGCCTTGTTTCGACTTAAGTCTTTCAGTGCTCTGTCCAACTCTTCACTCAGTATCGTATCTCCCGTTTTATCTCCATCTATGTCCTCTTCCATTACCATGACATTGCCCTCAAGTACATCTCCCTTGTATGGACCAGCTATATACTCTTTCCATCTTCATGCGTTTCCTTCTTTGCATTGAAATGGTTTTCCAACTGAACTCTTGATATTGATACAAATGGTTCTCTTTTCTCCAAAGTTCTCTTTAATTTGTCTGTAGACAGTATCTATCTTGAAACTTCCTGGCAGATTAAAACTGTGTGCCGGACCGAGACTCGAACTCGGAGCACTTGCCCGCGAAAGGCACAGCTCGCGAGTTCGAGTCTCGGTCCGGCACACAGTTTTAATCTGCCAGGAAGTTTCATATCAGCTCACACTCAGCTGCAGAGTGATAATCTCATTCTGGAAACATCCCCCAGGCTGTGGCTAAGCCATGTCTCCGCTAGTTCTGCAAGGATGCTAGTTCTGCAAGGTTCGCAGCAGAGCTTCTGTAAAGTTTGGAAGATAGGAGACGAGGTACTAGCGAAATTGAAGCTGTGAGGACGGGGCGTGAGTCGTGCTTGGGTAGCTCAGTCCGTAGTCAGTCTGCGTTCGGCAGGGCAGCAGCGCGCACCGCGCTCGGCCGTCCACGCCGCTGCGCGAGCGGAGTGTTTTGTTTACTTCCTCGTCACAGCGCTTCTCAGTCGAACAAGCTCTAATGGCCAACTCTTACAGGAAGAACACTCTTAAGTTCACCTTCTCAAACGAATACGCACGACCCAAAGCACTGGCCATCGAACGCTTCCTACGTGAAGACGTGAAGATCCCTCGTGACGAACTCATCGGCATACACCTATCGATCATTGGCAGCGTCGTTTATGTTAAGATGACTTCCGACGCTGCTTGCAACGAGATTATTCAAAGGACGCGACATGGACTAAAATTTCGGCACTCCGACGGAAACGTCGGGCCTGTGGATGTCGACTATGCAGGACTTGGCCTTCGGACGATCCGTGTATTCGAACTGACTTTCGAGGTGAATGAAGATGAAGTCATCGCGGCGCTAAGCCCGTTCGGAAAAGTCCAGAGACACGTAGCCGAGACATGGGCACAGTTTACGACGTTTCCGGTGCTTAATGGTGTGAGACAAGTCCGAATCGATCTCAAACGACACGTTCCATCGTACATTTCTATCGGCGGCGTCATTTACGACGGACAACCTCGAACATGTTCCGGTTGTGGCAAAGAAGGCCACGTCCGTAATGAATGCCTGCAACGCCGCATCACAAAACTAAGGCACGACGATACAAACACCGACAGAACCACAACCACCCTTCCAGTCACCTATGCGGCGACACTGCACGTCCAGCCCTCACAAGACGCCGTTCATGAGCGTCTCCATGGTCCGATACACCCGGAGGCGTCCCAGCACCTTGACACCGGCGATGCCGCCCGTGAACATGTCCAACAGCAGGACACACCCACGCTAGAAGATCACAAGGATACCAATGAGAGTGTTCTGGAGAATGACGACCGCATCATAGCACCCGCGGCTTTTGTAACGGAACGACGCGAATCTCTTCCTTCCTCAGACACCGAAACTCATTGCCGAAAGCAGAAGTCGCCCAAACGACGAAAAAAACGCCGCAAGACTCAGAATCGACCATTGAGCCACCTCCGCAGGACGAAGAGATAGCGCATCACTCTGACGGAGAACACGATAACACTTTCTCCTCTGCGACGGAGACGCGGCATCCACAAGACGGTGAACCGTCCAACAGAGATCGCGCGCAAGCCCCGCGCCCAGAAGCCATGGAACATAGCACGCCTGTTGTCACCGACGCAATTGAGCCGACTCGGCCAGCGCTGCCACCTCTCGCCGATGTCAAACCTGTCGGACATTTTTCATGGGCGGATGACACGGATTTCCCACCTCCATCTGATGCGGAAATGAGATCTGTTCCTCCGTTAGACCAACACTAAAATGGGGGAAGTTTCTACGGCGACTCCTGCGACTTCCATGGACTTCCAGCATCCACCACGACAATCTTCACCAGCTACGAACCTATCGGCAGCACGGATCTCCCATCAGGCGTACCGAATAGCTACTATCAATACTAATCATATCGGCTCCCACGTTAAACTTAAACTGCTCCGTGACACGCTAAGAGCAGCGGACATCGACATCGCCCTGTTACAAGAACTGAGGACAGCAACTTGGACTGGGTGTTATGGATATGAGACGTAAGTCGCCCCTGCAGCTATGGAACACACAGGCGCAGCCATCCTCCTACGAGAAGGGATTGCAGTTTCCGATGTCACATACCTCCCAACGGCGCGAGGGGTGGCCATAACAGTTGAAGGAATCAAAATCATAAATCTCTACGCCCCATCGGGCACTGATAAACGGAGGGATCGCTCCCAATTCTACGCAGAAGATATCCGCCTTTATTCCTCGGCCGATACGATCATCTCATCGTAGGTGGAGATTTCAACTGTGTTCTCGAGCGCACAGACCAATACCCCCATTTCACCACACGTCCGGAACTTCGCTTCCTCGTCCGCCGCCTTCGTCTCCTCGACACTTGGCGAGTGGTACACGGCGACCGCCCGGGGTATACACACATCACGAGCCACTCCGCCAGCCGACTTGATAGAATATACATCTCTAACGCTCTAAAATCAGTTCTCCTCGACGCGGAACGTTGGCCGTCTGCCTTTTCGGATCATGACATCTACATCTGTACCTTGAACCTACGTCGACAACCTATATGGCGCAGTGCAGGACCTTGGAAACTCAATGTCACGCTACTGCGGGACCCTGAATGTCGACAACAGGTCACCGACACGTGGCACACCTGTGTTCAACGCATTATGCGTTACGAGACCACACTGCAGTGGTGGTTGCTGTGCGCCAAACCGGCCATCCGACGCACATTGACACACTATGGCAGAGCCAAAGCCAGGTTGAATCACCACACAACTGATTTCTACTACACTACGTGAACTCATGGATCATCCTCCATCCCCGGATCGTCTAAAAGAAGCTCAATGCATCAAGGCAAAGATTTTAACCTTGGCCAGATGCCGTCTAGAGGGAGCCATTGTACGAGCACGCAGCCAAGATAGGATTAACGGTGAAGAACCTTCTATGCATCATATTGTTCAAAATGTTCGTCGACGCCGACAGGCTTTAATGACAACTGTAGACCTACCTGATGGACGACGGCTGACTTCGCAAGCTACCATTGCGGATGCATTCACAACGCACTATAGACTTTTCTATCAAGAAGTACCTGCCGGTGCAGAGGCCATTGCTGAGGTTGCCAAGGAGACACTTGGTACTGTAAACACAGCAGCTGCAGCCCTCCTGACTTCTGAAGTGACCACCGACGACATCCAAAGCGCTGTAGCCAAAGGGTCTCTGAATCGATCTCCCGGCCCGGATGGTTTACCTCTCGCATTTTACAGAACCTTCCAAGATTTGATGTTGCCACGATGAAGGGACATGTACTGGGAACTTTTGTCCGGCGCGGCGAACCCGCCACCAATGTTCATGGAAGGCTTACTTGTACCAGTCCCGAAACCAGCATGAGGAACACGACTCGATAGTTATCGGCCGATCACGTTACTCAATTCCGACTTCAAGATTTTCACACGCCTTCTAGCAGTGCGACTCAAACATGTCTTACGAGACATTGTTTCCCACGAACAAACATCGATAGGCGGCGATCGTAATATACAGACAGCCCTCAGTGAATATCGAGATGTGATCGCTGTGGCAACACACTCGCGACTGCCAGGCGCTTTAATCTCCATCGACTTCAAACAAGCGTTTGACCGCGTCAATCATGCATTCCTCAATGCAGTGATGGACCGCATGGCAATTCCCCCGACGTTCACGCAAGTGATTATGCGGCTCCTTCGTGGAGCAACGTCCAGACTTCTCGTCAACGGCAGACTTGCAGAACCTATACGGATTGAACGCTCAGTACGGCAGGGTTGCCCTTTGTCGAGGTGCTTTATGCCATTGCGATGGAAGCACTCATTTGCGGATTACGGCGACGTTTGACAGGTATTCCACTCCGGGGTCATATTTTCCGCTGCCGAGCTTACGCGGACGACTTGGCCCTCGTCGTACGTTCAGCGGCCGACGTACAAGCCGTGATGCAGTGGTTTACCCGTTACAGTGGAGGGGCGGGGAGCGCTATGAACGTGGCAAAATCATGCGCCATGAAGATCGGCCGCGGCCTTCCCGCAGACAGCGTAGTCCCATTTCAACTGGTGGACACCCTTCGTTGTCTCGGATTAGTGTACACGCGAGACATTCGCCGCACCTCGGCGATCAATTTTCGGGCGTTACTGCAACGCATCCGGGCCAGCATACAAAATCACGTACTACGCCCGCTGAATATGTGCCAGAGAGTCACCTTCGTCAATACCCATCTGGCAGCCCGGATACCCCGTATAGCGCAGATTCTGCCCATCACTGCGACAATGGCGGCCAGATTACAGGCGGCTTTCGGCTATTTTATTTGCTCTGGACACATCTTAAAAGTCCAGTATGAAGCGCTCATCTTACCGAAGCGGGACGATGGCCTCGATCTGGTTAATGTGAACGCCAGGACTACGGCACTTTACACCAATACTATGCTCCGGTTATGAAAAGCCCAAATGCTGGTTTTACAGGTGGTCACACCGAGCTCGCACCTGTTTCGAGACGCCCACCGACGCCTCTGGCACACATCCCACCTCCGATGTCACATATCGGCCGTTTCTTTTTGGAGTACAGCTACATATGCAACGAGCTCCCCAGGACCAGGAAGACGACCACCCGCGACATCTATTGCCTTCTCCGGAAGTCTCCACCCCGCAACCCCCAGGTTTCATGGCCTACAATTTGGAAAACGATCCACCAACCATATCACACCACTGACACCACCTCTGTGTGGTACCTTCTCGTCAACGGCAAGTATACTACAAGACAGAAACTGCATCGCATCGCACTGGTGGACTCACCCCTGTGCCTCAAGTGCAGTGTCGAAGATACAGATCTACATCGTTTTGAGTGTGGGCCAGCAGCAGCTGTCTGGACCCTCGTACAGAAGATTGTGGCTTTCTACCTCCGAGTACCACCACATCACGTATCTCCTACCATGATGATATATCCCGACACGACCTAATTTCCATCGGCTAAGTGGCACGCCATCACATGGATCAGTGGCATGGCTGTCAACTACCTCTTCCGGGACGACATCGTCGATCCGGCGGGCTTTTGGACACGCCTCCAAGTACATCACCACACCCTTCGCCGACATCGACACTATCGGCCCACTTTTGCGAACTATTTACAGAGTATTTTCACCAACCCGCCTCAAAGCTGGAATCTCAACGAACCGTGCCAGCCAAGACTGGACGATCCCACGTTCTCCTTTAATAGTCAATGATAGAATGCATTTTGTTCTGATGGCGCGCCAAAGTGGAGCATGGCGCGGAAAGTATTCTTATTTTATTTCACTTCTCTTTTCTCCTCCTCTTCTAAGGTTTTTTTTTCCTTAAACATGTTTACGCTTTTCACGCATAGCTCCCCATCCGCAGCCTATTTGTTTTCTTTATCCTTTATCCCCCCCTCTCCCACACCCAAAAAAAAAACATTTAAAAAATTTGGGTTGCTGCTGATGGTGAGACTCTATACTCTTTTATGTTAACAATAAAAATAAAAAAATAAAAATAAAAAAAAGAAGGCAGTTGTGGCAATATAGCTACCTTTATGTTTTACGTTTTCAAAGGATATTGTGTTATTTTATGAAGAACGTCGTCTTTTATTTTCATACACAAGAGGTTTTATTTGTTTTCTCTTTACCTGCAACTTTAAAAAAAGTAAGAAAGGGAAAAAACAAAAATAAAAAATAAGATAAATAAAAAATAAAAAACATATAATGTCGGTAGAGCACTTGTCCGCGAAAGGCAAAGGTCCCGAGTTCGAGTCTTGGTCCGGCACACAGTTTTAATCTGCCAGGAAGTTTCATATCAGCGCACACTCCACTGCAATGTGATAATCTCATTCTGGAAGTATCTATCTTACGCCTAGTGACATATGCCTCTACATCCTTACATTTGTCCTCTAGCCATCCCTGCTTAGCCCTTTTACACTTTCTGTCGATCTCATTTTTGAGACGTTTGCATTCCTTTTTTCCTTCTTTGCTTACGGCATTTTTATATTTTCTCCTTTCATCAGCTAAACACAATATCTCTTCTGTTGCCCAAGGATTTCTACTAGCCCTCGTCATTTTACCTACTCCGTCCTCTGCTGCCTTGATAACTTTATCTCTCAAAGCTACAGGTCATAATCGATAAAAATACCTAAAATGCCGGTTTTTATGAACTGAAATACCGTTACCGCTTTTAACCGATCGGTTATTCCCACCGCTACTTGGTGGCCGTCACGTGACCAGGAGCGCCCTCCGACCGCCTGCAGCACGTGACGGAAGGCGCGCCTCGCCGCGGCAGACAGCTGGCCGCAGTCGGCGAGGACGGGACGGGACAGGCGAGCAGCGGCGGCCGCCTATCGGCGCCGACCATCTTTGGAGGTTCCTGCCTCCTGTTAGCGCAGTCAATCTCCGGCGCGACAGCACAATACCAAATATATCAAAACTTACACTTTGGGAGTGCCACCAGTGCGGCCGGCTCCCTGCTCCGGCCCTCTGCAGGAATAACAAGTGGGGCAAAAACCAGTCGTGCCGGGCTCTGCGAGATGCGACGCTAGGAGCTCCCGGTATGCCTTTGTATTTTTGTTGTGGCCTTAACCGGGGTCCCTCTTGCAGCTGTAAAGGACAGTTCTATAGGACTGCGAACACGATATTTGTAACGTACAAGAAACTCGCTCACAATAATGTTACTCCAACTGGTTTCTCTTAACAGCGAAGAGTTTTGAGGCAGCCTTTAACGTACAAGATTAAATGTCTTTTACTACACTCTGCCAAAGGGTTTTTATTTCCATTATAATAACTGATATTGAAAATTTGTTTTCACCATGTACAGGATTGGTACAACAAATTGGATTGGGACGGCCAATATGGCCGACCGGTTCTAGCCGCTTCAGTTTGGAACCGCGTGCCTGCTACGGTCGCAGGTTCGAATCGTGCCTTGGGCATGAATGTGTGTGATGTCCTTAGGTTAGTTAGCTTTAAGTAGTTCTAAGTTCGAGGGGACTGATGATCTCAGATGTTAAGTCCCATAGTCCTCAGAGCCATTTGAACCATTTTTGAAACTGGATTGTCGGCCGGGGTGGCCGGGCGGTTCTAGCCGCTACAGTCTGGAACCGCGCGACCGATACGGTCGCAGGTTCGAATCCTGCCTCGGGGATGGATGTGTGTGACGTCCTTAGGTTAGTTAGGTTTAAGTAGTTCTAAGTTCTAGGGACTGATGACCTCAGCAGTTAAGTCCCATAATGCTCAGAGCCATTTGAACCATTTTTGAAACTGGATTGGAAAATATTTACATGTAGCTGTAGTGCCCGATATTCCCGGGAAGTTTAATATCTGCCACTCAAAGTGATTTTCTCTGTGCCTTGTTGATACTCATAGAAAATGCGAGCCGCACGGGAAACTGCAGTTGCATTAAATTGAAGGGCGTTGTCAACGGTCTGCGAGGAATGAATAGGTTTTCACCTATATCAGAAGATGATTAGTTGTGCCATCTGTTGTTACATTTGGCGATAAGTATCTCATTGTATTTTTGGAAAATTCGTCTTCTTCTGTTTCAGCTCAGTTTTTTCAAGTAAGGCTATGTTTGAGGAAGACTCGAACCGTTCGGGAAATATCTGGTTCTCTTCGGTCTTTTGAGAGGACTGCGATCTAATGACTATTATTAGTGACACGTCCACGACCTTCTCTAGCGTTTGAATGGGACTGTGGAGTTAAATAATAAACATAAATGTGAAACATGAACTAAAATATCTTCCAGGGTATATGACACAGTGGTGGCAGGCAATGTAAACCTCGCAACTTCATTTTGTTAAATTTGGCAGGTAAGTGAAAAACGTTTCCTAAGAAATAATATAAAGTGATGCAGAAGATTGCTGCTGTCTAGTAGAGCCCTAGTTATTGACAGATAAGAGAAATTCGCGCACTTACAAATCTCTCTTTGATTTTGCAGTTACTGCAATTACGATGTTCCACAGGCAGACGATGTTACGGGGTTTTCATGGCTTACCATCGATACGTGACAACGGCAACTAATCAATAAATAATAGTCTGCAATGGTGTTACTGCCAAATTCTCGAGCTTTCGCTCGTCCCGCGACCTAGTGACGTCCGATGGTACTGCATTCAAGAAGGGTATTGTCGTTACAATTTACTCTCGTGATACGACTTACATTCAGTTTAGCACGATACATTTTGCTTGTTTAGCATTAAATTTTTCATTTTTCTTCATTGTTTCATCTGATGTAGAAATTGGAAGAAAATCGGACGAGTACAGACACAGCACACACACACACACATACACACAAAGAAACTGATATAGGCATGCGTATTCAAATACAGAGAGACGTAAGAAAGCAGCGGTCGGCAACGTCTATGTAAGACAACAAGTGTTTGGCGCAGTTGTTAGATTGGTTACTGCTACCACAATGGCAGCTTATCAACATTTAAAGGAATTTGAAAGTCGTGTGGTAGTCGGAGCTCGAGGGATGGGACACAGCATCTCCGAGGTAGCGATGAAGTGGAGACTTTCCCGTACGACCATTTCACGAGCGTACCCTGAATAACAGGAATCCGATAAAACACCAATTCCGACATCGCTGCTACCCGGAAAAAGTTCCTGCAAGAACGGAATCAACTGAAGAGAAACTTTCAGCGTGATAGAAGTGCAACCCTTCCGCAAAATTGCAATAGATTTCAGTGCTGGACCATCAAGAAGTGTCAGCGTGCGAACCATTCAACAATCATCATCGTGAAACGGTACAGAAGTTTCCGCTCCGTAAGCAGCAGGTTTCGCTGCTCGCTCGTACTGGGAAATACAAACAGAGGCGGCCCCGCCGCCAATTTTATTACACGACGCGGCCGGCCGCGGGTGCAACAGAACCCATGTGGACGGGTGGAAAGAAATGTGTAAGGCTTCATAATACGTATTTATATGTGTCGTGTATTGTGCATTTCTTGTACGCGAATGTGAATCTGCACATGAACTTTCCTAATTCTCCTCACACCTTTCCGTAAAGCGTGGCCAAATCTTAGTTCGGAAGTAGTTCTGTAGTATAGTAGTGCCAACCTTACTCCTGGGTAGGGGATCAGAGAGACAGCACAGGCAGGTAAAAGTCAAAGACTTTCTAGTGTCACAAGATTTAGGGTGAAGAGGTTGGTCACGGCCAAGTGGTTCGACCACCCCCTCCACCGGGGCCCAGGAAGACCTCCGGGTGTCCGCCATATTCTGGGAGTGTTACAGAAGACGGGTAAGTGAGCAGACGTGCCCTCAGTGCGTCTGTCTCAATGTTCGCGCATGGAAGAGAGGTATTGGAATATTTGTACTAATTCTCTTATTTCCAGCTTCGGATTGTGTAAGGAAATGAATGTGCTTGTTTAATTTCGGAAATTTGACCCCCTGTGTTAATGTATCTGGTCCCCAGTTTGCCCGTTATCCTCCCCACATAGTGAACGTCCTATGTAAAATATTGGGAGACTTTGGTGGTATACATTTAGCCAACGCAATTCTGTCTTACCCGTAGAAATGTGCGTGCAGATTAGTATATAATATAACCGAGCTATAAGTTGTAAAAATTGTAATATCTGTAAACTGAAACAATTGCCGCAATCGCTGTAAAGTCGAGTGATAATGTTTAAAATAAATAGGTAATCAACTGTCATCAATCTTTAACATACCTTAAAGATCACAAAGAGGTCAAGTTAAAGGAATTTATGTAAAATTAAAGATATAGAATGCAGGGACCCACACATCAGCGTGTGAGCCCTCCAGCCCCTTGCCTAGTATCGTACAGAAAGGGCACGCTCTCTAGGTAGCGCTCTCAAGCTCCCCTCCCCAGTTATCCGTTGCGCAATTTTCATTCAGGGCTTGACGACTTCAACTTTCATCTGGCATCCCTAGGCAAGGAGGTTTGACGGTAATCTTTCAATCGAAGGCTCAATCGTGTACCTTACGCCCCGCCTGGGACCGTCAACACCGAGATTAGACTCTTGATGACTGGAATCATATTGCCAGATTGGACGATCCTCGTTTCAAATAGTATCGAGCGGATAGATGTATACGGATGTGGAGACCTCATGAATCCATGGACCCTACATGTCAGCAGGGGACTGTTCAAGTTGGTAAAGGCTCTGTGATGGCATATGGTGTGTGCAGTTGAAGTGATATGGGACTCCTGATACGTCTAGAAACGTTTCTGTCAGGTGACAGGTGACACGTACGTAAGCATCCTGTCTGATCACCTGCATCCTTTCATGTCCATTGTGAATTCCGACGGACTTGGGCAATTCCAGCAGGACAGTGCTACATCCCATACGTCCAGAAGTCCAGAATTGCTACAGAGTGGCTTCAGAAACATTCTTATGAGTTTAAACACTTCCGCTGGCCACGAGACTCCACAGACATGAACGTTATTGAGCATATCTGGGATGCCTTGCAACGTGCTGTTCAGAAGAAATATCCACCCCTTCGTACTCTTACGGTTTTATGGACATCTTTGCAGGATTCACGGTACCAGTTCCCTCCAGCATTATTTCAGTCATTAATCGATTCCATGTCGCGTCTTCTGCGTGCTCGCGGGGGCCCTGAACTATATTAGTCAGGTATAACAGTTTCTTCGACCCTTCAGTATACAGGGTGATTCAAAAAGAATACCACAACTTTAAAAATGTGTATTTAATGAAAGAAACATAATATAACCTTCTGTTATACATCGTTACAAAGAGTATTTAAAAAGGTTTTTTTTCACTCAAAAACAAGTTCAGAGATGTTCAATATGGCCCCCTCCAGACACTCGAGCAATATTAACCCGATACTCCAACTCGTTCCACACTCTCTGTAGCATATCAGGCGTAACAGTTTGGATAGCTGCTGTTATTTCTCGTTTCAAATCATCAATGGTGGCTGGGAAAGGTGGCTGAAACACCATATCCTTAACATATCCCCATAAGAAAAAATCGTAGAGGGTAAGATCAGGGCTTCTTGGAGGCCAGTGATGAAGTGCTCTGTCACGGGCTGCCTGGCGGCCGATCCATCGGCTCGGGTAGTTGACGTTCAGGTAGTTACGGACAGATAAGTGCCAATGTGGTGGCGCTCCATCCTGCTGAAATATGAATTGTTGTGCTTCTTGTTCGAGCTGAGGGAACAGCCAATTCTCTAACATCTCCAGATACTGTAGTCCAGTTACAGTAGCACCTTCGAAGAAAAAGGGACCAAAAACTTTATTGGCTGAAATGGCACAGAAAACGTTCACCTTAGGCGAGTCACGTTCATACTGAGTTGTTTCCCGTGGATTCTCAGTGCCCCATATACAGACATTGTGACGGTTGACTTTCCCGTTAGTGTGGAAAGTTGCTTCATCACTAAACACAATCTTTGAAACGAAAGATTCATCTATTTCCATTTGAGCAAGGATAAAATCACAGAAATCGATTCTTTTACTTTTATCAGCTGCAGACAGTGCTTGAACCAATTTCAGACGATAAGGTTTCATAACTAACCTTTTTCGTAGGACTCTCCATACAGTTGATTGTGGAATTTGCAGCTCTCTGCTAGCTCTGTGAGTCCAGAACTTTTCCCTTTGCACAAACACCCATTCTCTGTAAACTGTTTATACCAACGTTTAATACACCATCTATCAGGAGGTTTAACACCACACTTCGTTCGAAATGCACGCTGAACAACTGTCGTCGATTCACTTCTGCCGTACTCAATAACACAAAAGGCTTTCTGTTGAGCGGTCGCCATCTTAGCATCAACTGACGCTGACGCCTAGTCAACAGCGCCTCAAGCGAACAAATGTACAACTAAATGAAACTTTATAGCACCCTTAATTCGCCGACAGATAGTGCTTAGCTCTGCCTTTTGTCGTTGCAGAGTTTTAAATTCCTAAAGTTGTGGTATTCTTTTTGAATCACCCTGTATATATATTGGGGACTGCATAGAAATTTGTAGCAAATCAGCTAAGACGTTTTAGAGCTTGTTTTGGTAACGACCTTTCTCCTTCACATGTTATAATATAGGTAGCAAGACACATTACGAAATCTCATGTAGGTAGTGATCTTCCTATTGTCTTGAAGGTAGAGTGTGCAAAATTTCATCGAGATCGAAATAAAACTGAAGATTTGTATGAATTAGAGACAAACAAACGGAAACTCTTCTTTGTATCTATCTATACAGAAATAAAGATAATGTGTGTCATTTGTAACGAACACCACAGTAAATTCTGGAGATGGCTACCGTTGACAACGATTCAACGCTGTGTTTCATTTATAAAACTGCGACAGAGGTGTGGAAGCTCTGCCTAAGGGGTGGCTGCAATAACGTCTTCAAAGTTTCAGTGATTGAGGATTATTTCGGTACACCTGACGCATCAATCTGCCCCAGAGATAAAAATCGCAGGGAGAGCAGTCAGGCGATAGCGGCGTCCACGGGACTGTCTGCTGATTGTCTTCTCCTCAGCGAACACCTCACGCTCTCGTGGCACGATTGTCCAAGACGTTGCGTGCTGTTGTTCCGTCTTACTGAGAATATCCATATTGTCGTTCATCTTATGCCAATTCATTTTCATGTGGATTAAATACACTCCTGGAAATTGAAATAAGAACACCGTGAATTCATTGTCCCAGGAAGGGGAAACTTTATTGACACATTCCTGGGGTCAGATACATCACATGATCACACTGACAGACCCACAGGCACATAGACACAGGCAACAGAGCATGCACAATGTCGGCACTAGTACAGTGTATATCCACCTTTCGCAGCAATGCAGGCTGCTATTCTCCCATGGAGACGATCGTAGAGATGCTGGATGTAGTCCTGTGGAACGGCTTGCCATGCCATTTCCACCTGGCGCCTCAGTTGGACCAGCGTTCGTGCTGGACGTGCAGACCGCGTGAGACGACGCTTCATCCAGTCCCAAACATGCTCAATGGGGGACAGATCCGGAGATCTTGCTGGCCAGGGTAGTTGACTTACACCTTCTAGAGCACGTTGGGTGGCACGGGATACATGCGGACGTGCATTGTCCTGTTGGAACAGCAAGTTCCCTTGCCGGTCTAGGAATGGTAGAACGATGGGTTCGATGACGGTT
Organism: Schistocerca cancellata; assembly: GCF_023864275.1. NCBI lineage: Eukaryota > Metazoa > Arthropoda > Insecta > Orthoptera > Acrididae > Schistocerca > Schistocerca cancellata. The sequence continues at coordinate 465,128,983 of NC_064631.1, read as the reverse complement.
TGGATGTACCGTGCACTATTCAGTGTCCCCTCGACGATCACCAGTGGTGTACGGCCAGTGTAGGAGATCGCTCCCCACACCATGATGCCGGGTGTTGGCCCTGTGTGCCTCGGTCGTATGCAGTCCTGATTGTGGCGCTCACCTGCACGGCGCCAAACACGCATACGACCATCATTGGCACCAAGGCAGAAGCGACTCTCATCGCTGAAGACGACACGTCTCCATTCGTCCCTCCATTCACGCCTGTCGCGACACCACTGGAGGCGGGCTGCACGATGTTGGGGCGTGAGCGGAAGACGGCCTAACGGTGTGCGGGACCGTAGCCCAGCTTCATGGAGACGGTTGCGAATGGTCCTCGCCGATACCCCAGGAGCAACAGTGTCCCTAATTTGCTGGGAAGTGGCGGTGCGGTCCCCTACGGCACTGCGTAGGATCCTACGGTCTTGGCGTGCATCCGTGCGTCGCTGCGGTCCGGTCTCAGGTCGACGTGTACGTGCACCTTCCGCCGACCACTGGCGACAACATCGATGTACTGTGGAGACCTCACGCCCCACGTGTTGAGCAATTCGGCGGTACGTCCACCCGGCCTCCCGCATGCCCACTATACGCCCTCGCTCAAAGTCCGTCAACTGCACATACGGTTCACGTCCACGCTGTCGCGGCATGCTACCAGTGTTAAAGACTGCGATGGAGCTCCGTATGCCACGGCAAACTGGCTGACACTGACGGCGGCGGTGCACAAATGCTGCGCAGCTAGCGCCATTCGACGGCCAACACCGCGGTTCCTGGTGTGTCCGCTGTGCCGTGCGTGTGATCATTGCTTGTACAGCCCTCTCGCAGTGTCCGGAGCAAGTATGGTGGGTCTGACACACCGGTGTCAATGTGTTCTTTTTTCCATTTCCAGGAGTGTAGTTTCTGGGCATACTAGTTAGAACTAACAGTTTGATGAAAGAATCGTATTATGATGCAGACTCCAGAAGCTGTATACCAAACACCAAACTTCACATTTTGCTATGGCTCTTCAAAGTATTGACGGGGATTTTCTAATGCATAATGTTCTGTGGCGTCTGCACCAAGCTGAACGACTGATGATACAGAAGTCCTGATCCCACTTCATTGAGAAATTCAACACGGTACAGTTCACGTGGACTCTTTATCTCATATACAACTGTAAATTTGGAAGGATAGACATGTACGTCCTTTGTGATAATGTTTTGAAACGACGATCTTTTTTCCCATTTTCACAGACTGAGATTTAATTCAAGGTTGTTCCAGCCTCTCCTTCACTCGAGAAATGTTTTCAGATTTCACAACTCTTTTCGGAAGCTACAATTTTACTAGCTACAGACCCGTTTAGAATCATTTTGCCACTAAGTTTTTCACTGCAGACTGTTGGAGGTTTTGCCAAAACATTCCATTTTAAACTTTTGAGCAATCAGTTACGCACGCATTTTCCACGGATTGTATTTCCCAAAAAACTCAGCGAAATATCGTGATCGCCATGTTGTGTTACATTCAACTGGTCACTAAACATGTTTGCTCCCTCCACTCAGATGTAATGACAGTAGAGATGTGCAGTCCACTCCTGAATTGATTCAAAGAGCCAGCGGCTTCTAAGGAGTACAGAATGGTAGCTCATCAGTTTTCAAAATGCATTTCTGGCGACTGTAACGAGCGGAACGAAAATTCTGCGGTAGACTGCTGCAACGCTGCCCCACGCCACATTCTTAAGAAAACATTGCCATAGCTACAACAATGTGTTATAGACCATGTGTAAATGTAAATTTGCGTACCTTATTAGTATGTGAAGTTTTTTCTCATACATGAAAACAACAGAAAATAAAGAAAGCTCCGTTTCTTTCAATTTATTGATGTCGAGCTGTACTAATTCAGTCAACTCAATTGCAATGCCAATTATGCCGATACGAAAGTAAGTACACCACCACAACCAGTCCCTGAATGGAAAAAAATCTTTGACCCAGCCAAGAATCGAAATAAGGTCAATCAAGGCTGACCAAGCAGCTACTGAGGCAAACGAGAAATCAGATCTTTACAATAGTACAATAACGCGGTAAACACTACCAGCATCATGTTTACGCTCTTGAATTGAAAAGAAAATCTCAAATTTGAGAACATACGGTTACATACTTTTGAGTGATCTTTTACTTCTTATCCTTTGACTTAGCATTGCACTCGGAGTGTGTCGTCAGCGATCGTCTAAGCTGCGGTCTTCAGCCACTGCGCGGTCGGAGCGTTCCACTAAACGACCCAGGCGTCACACCCCTCCCAATAGCTCAGCAATCCTACCAGTCCCATAGATCGGAGCATTAGCGTCTCACCAGCTCACTGCTCCCCACCACTCTCACGGATGAGATCGCAAAGAGTAGATCACACGGCGACTTGAGGCATCACCCTGTTTTCTGCGCTCTTGGCACAGTGATTCAGCTTGCAACCCGTTTTCTTGACTGAGCACCTCTCCATCCGAACTCAGCTCATTATAAGAATAACGATATTTATAACACATAATTATATCAACATATTTGATAGTCCATTTATACAGATTCACTCAGGAGGAATGGTCAACATTCAGGAATATGACGGGAACGATCATTTGAAGCGAAAAACTAAATATGGACGTACGCCCTATTCCAAATGGCTTCTGAGACGAACCCAATTAAAGATACTTTTGTACGTTTGTCTTGAAGAAACCGTTGCCCGCAGCCTCTAGCGAAAACGAGTCGCAATACAAAATTAAACTACATTAAATTTCCTGCAAAAAAGTCCTATTCGTTTTTCCTCTAGGATTTACAGTTTGCTTGAAGAGATCCAGAGAATAATGAGAATCTTGCACGACGTGCATGTGCAGAGGTGTAGGTAGGATTTGTAAGCCAATTTGATGTAGTTTCCCGACGTGATAGACAACGTGTCCTACATCGAATTATTCATCTCTACTTCGTCTACACTACGATGGAACGTTGTAAACAATGAAAATGTGCTCAATAATGGAGAAAATAAATAATAATATAGATTCTGTGCCGGAAATCATTCAAGATAGTGCATATGTCCACATGAAGTTTTTTGCTTCAAATGATCGTTATGTCATATCCCTGAATATTGACCGTTCATCCTGGGACAACCTATACGTTATGTTCAATGTTTTAGTTATTCATTTAACCTTCACAGATTAATGCCTACAGCACCCTTCTTCCATTAGACGAGAGTTTCACATTTAATTATGAAACATATTAAAATCACAGCTACTTACAACAGAACTCATAATATTGTAATATGATATGTCTTCCTCTCCTCTCTGCATGTATTGGATATTTGCCTGTTACTCCCTCTTGGTTGAAACTGCTGATTTTCCTCGATCTTCCTACATATCTTCTGCCACTGGATAGTAATTATCATTGAGAATATACCCAGCTACTCTGCTTAGCAATCGGGTCTCTAGTGCTTGTCTTCTGATGGGAACGAGTGTTTCTAGTGTGTTGTCCAGGCAAAAGCTTCAATGTCTAGGGAGCAGTAGTCATTATGAGCAGTAGTGGGTCAACAGTAAATGCTGGTCTGAAGGACTTTTCGACGACTTTGTCACCTTAAGACAGAATTTTTTTGCGACTAGCGTCATTTATCTACGTGAAATTATCAGCAGGTCTACATTTTGTTTACGGTCCAATGACAGTTATTGCTGAAGTCAAGTACTGGTTTAAAACTTCCTGGCAGATTAAAACTGTGTGCCGGATCGAGACTCGAACTCGGGACCCTTGTCTTCCGCGGGCAAGTGCTCTACCATCTGAGCTACCTAAGCACGACTCACGCCAAGTCCTCACAGCTTTACGTCTACAAGTACCTCGTCACCTACTTTCCAAACTTTACAGAAGCTCTCCTGCAAACCTTGCAGAACTAGCACTCCTGCAAGAAAGGGTAATTGCGGAGACATGGCTTAGCAGCAGCCTAGGAGATGTTTCCAGAATGAGATTTTCACTCTGCAGCGCAGTGTCCGCTGATGTGGAACTTCCTGGTAGATTAAAACTGTGTGCCGGACCGACACTCGAGTCTCAGTCCGGCACACAGTTTTAATATGCCAGGAAGTTTCGTATCAGCGCACAATCTGCTGCAGAGTGAAAATCTCATTCTGGAAGTACTGGTTTAGTTCTTTGGCTGGGACAGTGGGATCAGCTGCAGCTTCTGCTTTGCCTATACTTCTCTAGATTACACAATATTTTCGATAGAGCTTTTGGTCTTTCTGTTTTATATTAATGTATTGGCAGCCCTAGTTATCGTTTCTCTCAGACTGATTGACTCTGTTTGTTTTCCGCTTGTAATCGATTTTATTTTCAATAGTAGAAGGTCGTCCGTAAGTTCGATGTGCAATGTCTCAGAGGTTCATGAAGTGTCTTAGCTCTTCCGTTAGTCGAGGTGCAGATTTACATTCAGGTTTCCTGCCTTTGGGGCAGAATATTTATTGCGTAATCGAATTAGTTTGGTAGTAAATCCATGGAGTGTGTCTTTCATTTCCAGGAACGGAATAAGTCGTGTCCAAAATTATCTCTTGTGCCTCTTCTACAAGTTCAAGTACATTGATACAATCAGAGACTCCATATGTTGTCAGTTACAGTTCATTACATGGATACTTCATAGAACAAGTCATGAATACGATGTTATGAGCTGATATCCTCGGTACGACTTTTCTGATTGTAAATTTCGTGGCAGATATACATATATATAATAGTGTGACTGGATGCTGCATTATGGGTAGGTGTGAGCTGAAATACTGTTACATTTGAAGAAGAAACTACACTCTTGAATTTCACAGTGAAAGACAGTATTTATGTGTTACTAGCATTATTTGTATTCTCGTAAGTCGAATCGAACTGTCCACACTGACAAAATGTCAACCACATTGCCTTCACCTAGAAGAATTACGAGCGATGTACGGTACCATTTCACCAAAATGGAAAAGAAAAACGAAAAGGCCGATACTATCAGCAGATATTTTCCATGGATTCTGTCTCATAGTCAAACCTGAAGAGACATTTACAGTCTAAGCATCCTACAGTATCTCTGGAACAACGTGTGCCAGGAAGCCGGTCAAGATGCCCACCAGTCGATGCAGAAATTCGAGAAATCGTTTCTCGCCAACTGTCCTCATTGACTTCTGTTGCCACCTCGGGTGAAGGTATCCTCTCAAAAAGGCAAACTGAGTCTCAAGCTGTACCCAGCCCACCAGTGTCGTTAGGTCTGGGACCACGTAGTGAATTATTTCTTTTTGTGATGCCCTCACACCCAACTGCTTTTCATTTACAACAAGCAACAAACGTTGTCAAACTCTCTAATGCCCAATTTGTATCATGAGCTATTCGATAATATTAAATATTATTTGACCGCTACAAAGACAGTCTGCCTTATGCCTGACACGCGGAAGAGTGTGAATAACATTAGTTTCCATGCTCTCACTGCACATTACATAGATGAGAAGCGTAAACTAAAGTCACACCCTTTAGGGTGCTCGGAATTCAAAGATAGAGACACTGCAGAAAAGATTTCAAATTTAGTAGAATTTGTTATCGCCAAATACAATACAGTTTTAAAATCACTTCCATAATAGCAGACAATGCATGAGATATGAAATTAATTGCAAAGCTTCTGAAATTTCCACATATCTCATGTTTTGCACATTCTTTAAACCTCACTGTGCAACACGCATTTTAGAAATCCACACAAAAGCCGTTAACCAGGTCAAAAGCGTTGTTATGTTTTATAAGGAGAGACCCTTTGCTTTAAGTAAACTTGCTGAAATGCAAGAAAATTTAGAAAAAGATAGGCTGAAATGGAGACGAGTGTCCCAACCAGACACAGCCTGGGAGATAATACAACAAGCTTTACAGATTTTCGAAGTTTTCTACGAAGTAAGCAAAGAGGTGTCCTCAGAGAAAACAGTCTCACTTTCAAGAATGAAAATCTAGCGAAGATTAATGGTTTGGTAACTAAAATCTTTTAAAGACAAAAATAAACAATGTCCTCAAGAAATAATCATTGGTTGATAATTTGCTTAAGGGGTTATCAGAGCTGTTTGGGGTTATCTCCAGCAACGAACTGGTTAGTCAGGCAAATACTCTTGCCCGTTGCGGCCGCTCTGTGGTCTTTGTGTGGACCGCCGGTCACGTTGGTATCCCGGGCAATGAACATGTTGACCGCCTGGCCAAACAGGCCACCAGTGAACCCACCCTGGACATTGGCCTCCCGGAGACTGATTTGCGGGCAGTCTTCCGCCGCGAAATTCTCTCGCTTTGGGACACTGAATGGCGCAATCTGCCCACGCCAAACAAACTCCGTTCTCTCAAGGCGACGACGCGTGTGTGGCAGTCATCCATGCGAGCCACTCGCAGAGATTCAGTTGTTCTTTGTCGGTTCCGCATTGGCCACACCCGATTGTCTCACAGTTATTTATTTCGTCGTGAGGACCCGCCTCTCTGTCACTGTGGGGCGGTTTTGACGGTGGTGCACATTTTATTAACTTGTCCGCTTTTAACTGTGCTCAGGCAGACATTTGCGCTGCCTGATACGCTCCCTGCCCTTTTATTCGATGACTCTGCCATGGTGGACTTAGTTTTGCGTTTTATTCGGGAAGGGGGTTTTTATCGTTTAATCTGAGTGTTTTATGTTTTTTTAGTGTTGATTCTGGCTTTTAGCCTCTGATTTTAAACTGAGTTTTTAATGTGTTCTTGGTGGTTGGCTTTTCCTCTTTTTTTCTCTATGGTCGGCCAACCACCGTCACTCTTTGTGTGTTTTAATTTGTTTTGTCTGATCTCTGTCGGAGTCTTTCTTGTCCCGTGTCGTCTGACGTCTTTCCTGCTGTTCGTTTTTATTCTCTTTGGGCGGTTTTAATTTTTTGGAAAAAGGGACCGATGACCATCGCAGTCTGGTCCCTTTATTCCCGCCAACCAACCAACCAACGTAACTGCACGCCAGATTCAAGAGACAAGGATTTTTCAGATGACAAAACATTTCAGGACTGCTACATGAAGGCTATTACAGAAATTTAATCGTTGGTTGTTCAACAAGAAAGAGCACAGTTCATTCTTCAACCAGTTACCACTGCTAAGCAAGAGGCTTCTTCAAACTGGAAGGAGTTCGATGAAACTATTGGTCAGCTTCAAGCAAGTCGAGACTCTAAAAGTGCGGCAACTGTCGAAGTCGACAAATATCTTGCCTAGAAACAGCGATCCCTTAAACTGGTGGGAAAAAAAGACTGCTGTGGTAAATTAGTTCTAGAAGTACAGGGTGTACATTAAGTCCGGGAACATTTTCAATTATTTATTGCACAAGAACAAAACATCATACAGTGTGGGGCGGCTGGTGGAATTATTGTTGTTATAAGATGTTTTGTTTTTCCAGGCCGATGCACCATGTGTGGTCTCTCGACCTACCACCAAAGTGCATTAAGTAATTATGGACGAGCGTAATGCTAAATTCCTTACACCTATAGGACACCATGAGTTACTCTGTCTCATCTAACGTAAGGGTATCTATTGTCGCATTCACGCCTCCAACTCATAACCTCAATACATGTAGGTGTGTCCTGTCACACACTACACCAAATAACGGCCAGCTCCAACCTTATAAATATTTCAAAGACGTGTCCTTCACGTCTCAACCACAAACACTGTTCAATTCTATTACACTGCAATTCCTTGCTACACAAGGTGAATTTATTCTTACAACTTATCTGCATATTTTTCATAACACTAAGCAATCTCTTTTACTATTAATTAGTTAGCTCTACAGCACACAATAGGTTTCACTGCCACTTCAGATCCTGCTTGTACACGAATTTGTATATCTTTTTAAATTACTGTTGGTGGACCATTTCCAATAAAACAACATTTTTGTACTTATAATATTACCAGGGTTCTATACATACTTGTTACTCAAATACATTTGTATCTTAATTACATCATACTTCTCTGTTGTTTATGTCACAGTTAGATTTGTCACACTAGGTATTTTTTTTTCACTAATCGGTGGATAGAATGGTTACAGAACTCATGGCTTGATAGTCATGACGGAAAATTTTTGTATTGGAAAGTAAGGAGTCGAAATTTTTGTAGATAGGAAAGATAAAGAATGAGTGAGACCTGAAATGGGAAAGAAGATCTCACACAGCTGGGACTGCACAGCTGCCATACTGTGTAGAGGTTACAGAACAACCTCCTCCCTACAGAATTGATAACCATAATGGAAAATTTAATGTGTCGGAAAGAAGAAGTCGAAATTTTAGGTGGATAGAAAAGATGAAGAGAGAGTGAAATCTGAAATGGGAAAGAAGATCTCACACAACTGGGACTGCACAGCTGCCACACTGTGTAGAGGTTACAGAACAACCTCCTCCCTACAGAATTCATTCACTACCTATGAGCTTCTTTAGGTCGATCACGTTCCTGAGGCCTAATATCCTTTTACTCTTAGGGTATTCTAGCATATATGCATTGGCATGTGGTTTTCCTATGAAAGGTCCTTGGTATTTACTAAGAATAACACCTTCGCCCCAATATCTATTTTTCAGAACTCTTATAGGCAGCTCCCAAGTTTCATCATTAGTTACTACATGTTTATCAATAAAAGGTACCGTAATTACTCCGGTTATCGGCAAGACCATTTTTAACTGGCCTCATTCAAAGTCAACAACACTCTGATATTTCGACAAGAAATCTATGCCAATTAAAACCTCAACACTGAGATTGTTTACAATTAAGCATGGATGATCAATTAAATTACCATTAATGCTAAAGGGCAGCAAAGCTTCTTGCTTTACCGTTTTTGACACCTTGCCAGTAGCACCAATTATTCTTAGTCCTAATACCCTCATTACTGTAAGCTTGTCTTTACCAGATAATGCATCAAAGAAGGACTGAGATATCGCACTCACCTCACTTCCACTGTCTAAGAGACAACGTACATTGATACCCAACATGTTCACTATTATTATAGGGTGGCTTATTCTAATTTGTGCAGGTGGTTCCTCAAACTCATCCAATATTTCCTTTTGGATTTGTCTCCAACTAAAGTGATCGACATCTGTCTTCATTACATTTAGGTCAAAGTGTGTAGGGGTTTCCTGAATTACATTTTCAGCTGCCTTTTCCAGTCGATCTATTAATTTCAAATCGAAACACCGTACGACTTCATTACATTTAGTTTGCTGAACATGACCCAAATTACTGTAGTCTGAGCGATTCTGCGCCTCCAGACCGGGCATAATATTAGTTACAGCTAAACCATTTTCACTATTATCGTCGGTTTCCTTCTCCAGCGACAACTGGTCACAGCTACTGGGTTCATCGACCCCCAACAGGCTATCCTCTACATTCTCACTTACCTCCTGTCCCAAATCTATTAGTACAGAATCAACATCCTGCACAGGCACTTTAGATAAGAGCACATCATCATCCTCGTAAATATAAGCATGAATTTCTTCTGCTTCTTCACCTGACGATTCAGTATTTTGTAGCTCTTCCCTACCGTTACACTGCTGCGCCTTCTCTTTCTCTTCCCACTTAGAGAGCGTCTCTAACAGGGTATCTATCAAATACTGCGAGTGATCTAATATTTCTGCTGTATCATTAGATGCTACCGACCCTTCATCCACATGTTCAGTTTGCGTATTCTGATCTGTCTTACCAATTACTGTAATTACTGGCTTAGGAAAAATAACCGCCTGGTGAGCGCCAGTGTCCTCATAGACGGGAACTAGTTTCCCTGACTCGGCCTACTACTGCTTCCTTTATTTGCATTATAGTTAACTGGCACCGCATTGCTTTCCGCACTGTTGTTTACCTGCATAATTTTGTTCGAAAAAAAATTACTATCATTTGGATGCCATTGTTGGTTCTGATAATTATTTCTCCAATTCCTACCTCTCTTAGGATGGCGAACACCTACTGTTCTGATGTTTACATTGCCATTCTGCTCGTTCTTCAAATTACTACTAGTGTTATTAGCATTTCTGTTATTACGTGCTCGCTCCTCATTGGCAGCAACACGCTCTACACGTTCCAAATATTCAATGAAACGATCCAGATTATCTCTAGGGGCAGATATAATTCCAGTTTGCCAATACCATGGCAGTTTGGCTGTAAGACCTAGTATTATCATTTCAGGTTTTAGCTTTTCGGCCAAATGTGACAAACGTGAGATCCATGACCTGGCAAACTCTTTAATAGATTCCTTGCCTACATTGAAGCGTTTTCCACTCAAAAATTCTCTCAACACTTCATTTTGCTTATTACTAGACCAATACTCATTAATGAAAGCTGTTTTAAATTCCGCTAATGTTTTACACTTCAACATAACATCAGCTGACCAACGCTTGGCGTCAACTGCTAAATGGCTTCTAATAAATGAGATTTTCTCTCGTTCAGACCAAGTTGGTGGAATACCATCTTCAAAATCGTTCCAGAAATCTAGCGGGTGGATATTTTTATCTGGATCGAACCGCAAGAACTTCCGACACCCGATAAAAGCGGCGTTTGCAGCTACAACTTGTTGCATACTACCATTACCAGAAGTTACTGAAGCTACTTTACTCTCAATGTTATCAATGTTAGTAGTAATATTTTCTACTCTCATTTCAACATTATCTACTCTTTGCACAATATGAGTAGTATCAGTTTTGATTGCATCTACTTCTGCTTGACATATGTTTACTTTTATATTAACTTCTTTAAACCTATCTGAGCACAGTTCAGATTCCGCCTCGATCTTTTCTGTTAACTTGTGCTCCAGCTTCGCATCTTCCATTTGGAAGTCTTTGCGAACCTCAGCTACTTCGGATTTTACTGCTTTATACATTTCAGAAAATTGTTGAGCAACCTTTTTCTTAATATCCTCATGGTTGTAATCAATTTTATAATTTAAACTGTCCAGATCCTCTTTCAACTTATTGCAACCAGCCTTGAAGGTATTGTCCATCACCTCCAATCGTTTATTAAAATTAGTTTGGCTGGCCACAGTCTCATATTTTAATTCAGCATTACTGCTTTTGACCTCAGTTATTTCAGACTTCAATTCAGCTTTATTTGATTCTAATTTATTGTCCATTACCTCAAACCGTTTATTAAAATTGGTTTGGCTGGCCACAATCCTTTTATTTACCTAAATTATATCAGATTTTAACTCAGCTGTCATTCTAGCATTACTGGCAGCTATTGCTTGTAATATTACATTTAAATCACTAGCCCCAGTGTCTTTGGGTTGCCCACTAGCTGCTTTTTATCACACTCAGGTGACGAAAAACTAGCTCCAACACCAGAATCATCAAAACAAAATGAAACTTCTGATTGATCAGTCATATCTAACTTCTCCTGTTTAAACTCTACCACCTCTGATGACTGTTTCGTTTTTAACTCATCAGATAAACTATCATCCAATAAATTAACAATTTCTGATTTCTGCTTTACTACAGGGGTCTCTATTATTGAATCATTGCCCCTTTTCCCACTACTGTCAGGAGACAATACTTCATATTTCACTTTAACATTACTATTTTCATGCATATTTACACTTGAATCGTTGTCTGGATTTACATTTCCCTCAACAGACATAGGTTCTAATTTAAGTTTAACGTCGGTTTCTTCTGGCGATTCCATCGCCGACAGTCTTTTAGTGCAGTTTGGTAAAATTTTTAACAGCTTTTCACTTAACTTAGTTCCTTCTGCACGACGTATGGCGTTACCGGCGCGGCGTACCAGGATTACTGATGCGACGCGGCGCGTTGAACTGCAGACGGCACTTCGACGGCTGCTGTGTGTTTGCGTGGCCCGCAATTGCAGGCGCGGCTCCGGTTGCTCCGGCGGACGACTGCGGTGAGACGAAGCTGGCTTCTCGCGATGCCGGCAGCGCCGCTAGACTCAGTGCCAGTTCCGTCAATCCAGATCTGTTTGGGGGACTGACGACCTTAGCTGTTTAGTCCCCCTTAAACATCCCAACAACCACCACCACCACCAGATGCGTTGTTAATCCAATTGCGTCGTCCACATGCACATGTAACACTACCACTGTTCTATTACTCAGTTGCCTGTAGCATTTCACTCTCGAATCCGAATATTTAAAAATCACTTTCACTTTTACTCAGTTTGTTTCCCGGGCGATGCACCATATGTGGGGGGCTGGTGGAATTATTGTTGTTATAAGATGTTTTGTTTTTCCCGGCCGATGCACCATCTGTGGGGCGGCGGGTGGTATTAATTGGTTTATAAATATGTAGAATGTTATGTAGAAAAGATGCATTTCCCGGCCGATGCACCATACCTGGGACTGCGGGTGGAATTTATTGGTTTATAAATGTAAAGTAGAAAAGATGAATTTCCCGGCGGATTAACCATATGTGGGCGGTGGGTGGAATTAATTGTTATAATAATGTTCCTATTATTTATGCAGTTTTTTGCCGTTCTCAACACTGGCTCTCTAACTACAATATTGGCAACCAGAAAGTGATTAACAAAACGTGAAGCATGTAATTATAATTCCTAGTGCCCACTTCATCTGAGAAATACACTTATAGCTACAGCTTATAGCACTGAGGAATTAGGAGATTGTCTGGGATTCATAATCAAAAACGATTCTCTAAAAATCTTCACTATATTCTGAAAGTCACAGACCAAAAAGAATGCACACAATCCAACTAACAGAGCAGTTCAGAGTCTAATGCGCTGATACAACTATAACTGTTCAAATTAAATGTTTAAGTGAATGCTCGCCATAATTTGATGATGTTGTTGTTGTTGTTGTGGTCTTCAGTCCTGAGACTGGTTTGATGCAGCTCTCCATGCTACTCTATCCTGTGCAAGCTTCTTCATCTCCCAGTACCTACTGCAACCTACATCCTTCTGAATCTGCTTAGTGTATTCATCTCTTGGTCTCCCCCTGCGATTTTTACCCTCCACGCTGTCCTCTAATACTAAACTGGTGATCCCTTGATGCCTCAGAACATGTCCTACCAACCGATCCCTTCTTCTGGTCAAGTTGTGCCACAAACTTCTCTTCTCCCCAATCCTATTCAATACTTCCTCATTAGTTATGTGAGCTACCCATCTAATCTTCAGCATTCTTCTGTAGCACCACATTTCAATAACTTCTATTCTCTTCTTGTCCAAACTATTTACCGTCCACGTTTCACTTCCATACAAGGCTACACTCCATACAAATACTTTCAGAAATGACTTCCTGACACTTAAATCTATACTCGATGTTAACAAATTTCTCTTCTTCAGAAACGCTTTCCTTGCCATTGCCAGTATACATTTTATATCCTCTCTACTTCGACCATCATCGGTTATTTTACTCCCTAAATAGCAAAACTTCTTTACTACTTTAAGTGTCTCATTTCCTAATCGAATACCCTCAGCATCACCCGACATAATTCGACTACATTCCACTATCCTCGTTTTGCTTTTGTTGATGTTCATCTTATATCCTCCCTTCAAGACACCATCCATTCCATTTAACTGCTCTTCCAAGTCCTTTGCTGTCTCTGACAGAATTACAATGTCATCGGCGAACCTCAAAGTTTTTATTTCTTCTCCATGGATTTTAATACCTACTCCGAATTTTTCTTTTGTTTCCTTTACTGCTTGCTCAATATACAGATTGAATAACATCGGGGAGAGGCTACAACCCTGTCTTACTCCCTTCCCAACCACTGCTTCCCTTTCATGTCCCTCGACTCTTATAACTGCCACCTGGTTTCTGTACAAATTGTAAATAGTCTTTCGCTCCCTGTATTTTACCCCTGCCAGCTTTAGAATTTGAAAGAGAGTATTCCAGTCAACATTGTCAAAAGCTTTCTCTAAGTCTACAAATGCTAGAAACGTAGGTTTGCCTTTCCTTAATCTTTCTTCTAACAAGGGAATGGTCAGACTTGTCATGCCGAAACATGTACTGCTTTTTTTAGCACTGTTATTTAACTGTGCAAAAAGGTCCGTATGCAAAATTGTAGCTGCTGACATGAACTGGAAGTCACCTAAAAAAAATCACGAACATGGCTGTGTTTCCTGCTTGGCGCTTGCAGTGACGGCTGGCCACCCCTGGAAATGGCGAGTCGCGAGCGTTGTGCGCATGGTCGGGAAGAGCGGCCGTCTTATCGCGGCGTTCACTAAAGAGGAATATCGCTTCACGGTTTTGGTGGGAAGGGGAAACGAACATTCGTTTCTGTGGCATGCGCGTCCTTTTAATTTCTGGTACGTATTTCGAAACATACCGTCCTGAAACTGGTTAGAGATGTGAAAGATGTTCTGTACATGTTCATCTATACTCCGCAAGCCACTTTACGGTGACCATTCAATCTCCCCTCACAGGTGATGGGGAACCCTGTAAATGGTTTTGCTGCTTGCCATGGAGATATACCACAGACGCCAAATGAAGCAATCAACAGAAAACACGGGTGAAGACTATGTGTTGTGCGACATGGTTGTTAAACTTCTAGAGGAGCATGTAAATGGCGCAGACATGTGGCTAGAAACAACTGAAACACTCGATATTGCAGACTGTGAATCTACAGACGGCGAAGACACCGACGAAAGTTGCACTCATGAAGACTCTTCTAGTGATAGTGCCACGTACCATCATAAGTTATCTCCGAAATTAACACCAGCAACTACAATTACCTTATCAGACAAAGAAAAAGCAGTGACGTACTGATTGAACGAAAGTGGTAAGAAACGCCTACGTGTCAGTACTGTTCAAAATAAGTATCGCTTTGTCCGTTATGAACGTGAATTGTATAGATGGAAAAAGGAAGTCGCTGGACGACGTAAGAGTCGACTGGAAATTGCGACGGAGATAAATGCGCGATTTTTTGAGCTATTTACCGATGCCAGACAACAGTCATTTAGTGTCAGCAATAGAACTTTGCGTAATTGGGCGTTAGAGATTGCCAACGCGATAGGCGCTAAAGAATTTACAGCTTCTCAAAGTTGGATTAGTCGCTTCAAAAGTTCACATAAAATTGTGGCACGAAAAATAACAAAATTTGTATCGAGAAACAGGTCGGAAAATGAAGTGACACAAATCGAAGCGATAGAAGCTTTTCTCACGAATGCAAAAAAGTAAGATCGCTAGTTTTAGTGAATCGTACGTGTACGATGCAGATCAGTCAGGTTTTCAAAAAGAAATGCGTACGAAAAGAACACTGTCATTCAAAGGGGAAAAACATATTGAGGCGATTGCGCAGTCCACGACTTCACTCACCCACTCATACACTATAATGCCCATAATTAGTCTGGATGGTTCATTGCTGCCTAAACTATATGTGTGTCTTCAGCAAGCAACTGGACGTTATAGACCACGTGTCAAAAGAACAATGTTCTACGCAAACAATCTTGCGGTAGACGCATCGAAGTCTGGAAAAATGGGAAATGAAAACGTTACACTTTTCATGCGTCATGCTGTTCTTCCGTTCAGCGGGAACAAATCTCTTCTCCTTCTAGATTCGTGGTCAGGTCACAAAAGGTCTGAATCATTAAAGCTGTATTTCGAGCGCACCCTGACAAAGAAGTAGAGATACTTCAGATTCCACCCAGCACGACGAACGTAATCCAACCTTTAGACAGAGAATTTTTCCGTCAGTGGAAGGCATTTTACAGAAAACTAACAGAGAAAATTATTGTGTGCAGTTCACTGCAATTTCCTGTCTATCACCGTGACAATATTCTCAAGCTGGAATCAGTAGTACATTATCAATTTCCCTCCCCACGGTTTCAGACTTTGATTAAATATGCGTGGCACTCCTCTAAATATACTGATACTAGGCCTGATTCATCCCTAACACTAGCCCAGTTTTGTCTGCGGACATCTAACAACGTCTGTGATTCGCAGGGTCGTCTTTGCTTGTATGTTCTTGGTGCACAAGAAACCTAGGTTTTGAACATTGTATCAATATTTCGCATTTTTGCGGTAATTACAAAAAATAAAATTTGGACATGTTCTAAACCGTATATTTATTTGTGTCTATTTCATTGCTATTTGGAAAGAATGTTGTTGATAACATATCAGCCATACTTGTCAACGAATGTTTAATTATCATACGATCGCTTTCACTGGGAATCAGCTCTCTCACTGCTGTGGCAAGAGAGCGGCGCGTAGCTAACGCCACCTTGTCCCTAGATGGCGTTGGTATAACGTAGCGAGAGAGGTCAGGGTTGTACAAGAGGCAGTTATAAGCGCGGAAACCATGCCACAATAATGTCTTACTTCATAAAATTGTTTACAGTCTTCCAGGTCATGTCAGCAGCTAAAATTCTGCATAAAGACTTCTTGCAATGTTAACTCACAGTGGTAAAAAAAGCAACACAGGTTACGACATGACAAGTCTGACCATTCCCTTGTAAGATAAGTCGTAAGGTCAGTATTGCCTCACGTGTTCCAGTATTTCTACGGAATCCAAACTAATCTTCCCCGAGGTCGGCTTCTACTAGTTTTTCCATGCGTCTGTAAAGAATTCGCGTTAGTATTTTGCAGCTGTGGCTTATTTAACTGATTGTTCGGTTATTTTCACATCTGTCAACACCTGCTTTCTTTGATGATAATGTTAATCAAACGCCACGCTAAATAATGGTAGAATGTCTGTCCCGCGGCGGCACGTGAAAATACGACATACGCAAACTGAAGATAGATCATTAAAGTCATCCCAGAATTAACACTTCACTCGAAAACGATTTCATGGTTACGCGTATCCCGAGTAACTTATTACGGCGTCCGAGGCTGTTTATAGCAATGATACCGACGCGACGCGACTCCCAGCACAGATGGTGTGCTATTCAGCGTCTGGAGAGAACTGGGGCCTTTTGCGCTCGCGCAGCGTTCTTATATACGTATAAAGCCGCGGTGCGGACGGTTAAGGGAACGCCTGATCAATTCCGCTCTACCGACTAGCCGCTGGACTAGTAATGCACCACTTTAAGTTATCGAATAAATCATCGCTTCCTTTGCTGATGCCCGATGAAGCTCTCAATTTAAATGTGCATTCAGCACACAGATAAGTAATCATAATAAAAGTCTGACGTGGCTAAGTCAAATATTTTGGGCGAGAGAATTAATTTAATTACACTACACGCAGTAGACGAGCTCTGAAATTGCTCTTTGGAGATACGGTATAGCTATAGTTTTATAGTTGTTCTGTTGAAACTTCTCACATCTTTATGATTTTAGCGGATCTCCCTTCTACTTAAATTTAAACATCCTAGCCTTATTTATTCGCCTACTTAATCTATCTTGCTTCCTTAATTTTTAAGAGAAAAACCAGAAAATCATGAATTTCAATTAAAATTTTAATTTTTGAGATCCAGAATACTGTTTCTACTAAATTATTATGAGAAAGGAATCTAAATATAAATTTTTATATATATAAATTTATATATATATATATATATATATATATATATATATCACCGCAGTGTCAGTACCATGCGAACGAAAATTTACAGAAGCAGGACAAATACGCACAGTGAAGAGAAACACTCACATCGTTTAAAACGGGTAAAATTTTATTTATAAATTACAATATTGATTAATTTTAACTTTTTGGAAACATATATGGTAACCCTGACAGTAAATGGCAACTGCAGGTACACTTTAGTTACAGTTATGTTGTAATTCTTATATTGTACTTTCCACTAAATGTATGAAAATAATACAACAATAGGTCTTCATTCTTCAAATTTTTCCACTTGACAAAAATATTTGGGATTTTGCTGTAATGTTTGTAAGTTTTACACCAGACGGAATTTAGAACTTTTGTATTTCAAAATTACTAGATACGTAACACAAAATTATTACTCTTCTTTGCATGTTCTTTCTAAACAGCACCAAATTAGACAAAATACACGTTTAGTGACCTGAATTGGTAAGGCAATGTGCCTTCCTTTTACTCATTTTTGTGAGCGAGTTGAGAGTGGTGATTCACGTAAAAGAACTAGTTCATTCCAGTGAGTGGCCATTTCTGATGCAATCTCCGAAAAGTAGATTTCTAAATTACACATCGAAGTACTCGGGTTAAAACGCTTGAGAGATACAAAGCACAGGCGTGTGACAACAAGTAACAAGTACATCAAAACCACGCTTTCCAGCATTTTCTGTGATGGGCAGTTCTCTTGTTTATTAACAAGGATCCATTCCGTGTCAGGTTTATAAATATTTGACAGCCAGTTTTAATTTTTTCATTCTGTATAACTTACTGTGTTACAAATTTCATTTCCTGCTGTCAAGAGAGTTAGACGATTACACCTCTCTTTGCTCTTTTTTTTATTTCTGTCAACTGATGTAACGGCGTTCGTCAGGTATTAATGCTCCTTGTCAGAGTCCGGGCGGCTCCCTCCGTCGGATTTTCGAGTCCTCCCTCGGGCATGGGTGTGTGCGTTGTCCTTAGCGTAAGTTAGATTAAGTAGTGCGTAGTCTTAGGGATCGATGACCACTGCAGTTTGGTCCCATAAGGCCTTACCAAAAATTTCCAATTTTTTAGGTGTTAAGAGCGAGTAGTTGAATTTTGAAAGCAATCTTGTGTAAGAGCAAAGCACATAGCATCTTAAAACGATGGCTAAACTGGTAGTTGCAGTGCTAATCTGGAAAAATGGAACCGTCAATCCAACTGGGCCTCAGGTTTCTATCGTCACTGAGGAAAATAAGGAATCAATAGTCATTACCATTACGTTTCCATCACTTTAGATTTGACCGACAAGTGTCCATTTAATACAGAAGTGTTTCAAGCAATGGACGACACACAAATAAGAAAGTTCTTCAGTATGCACAATTCGTAACACAAGTGAAACACTGCAGTTCATAAGTCACTGCTGCAGCGTTCATAGATTGGCTAATGTTTGACTGGGCCACAGCTAGGCAGCACGCCGCTCATATTCTCTTCGTATAGAGGCCGCTCCTGTCACGGCGTCGCCACAGAGAGGGGTCGGTCAGCATACTATTGGCTGAATCATCACACAGCCCTCTCTGCTCTTTCATTCTTGAGCAGGGTGCTGTTGCTCGATTTTACGCCGGAAAAGAAACCACATACTGGCATCATGGGGTTGGGTGGCCAGGATGTCGCAGACTGGGCGGACTAGTAAAACTTGCACTGAACACCCCTAAAGATGGGCCTCCACAGCCAGCGACCCATGCATGTGCCAATGTTGACATCACAACATCGGCAACTATGATCTAAATGGGTACGTGACCTATGGCTGTGGCAGAGTATTGCATGACCGGATGAGTGCTGACACCTTCTTCGTCATGCCGATGGGAGAGAGCGAATCCATCGTCTTCGAGGGGGACAGCTCCTTGGAACCTGCACTGTGGGACAGAGAGAAGCTGACGGCGGCTTCATTATGCACTGGGGAACATTCACGTGGGCATTCAACGGATCCAGTGGAGCTCGTGCTTGATGGCCAATGTGTATTGTATCCTTGAAATTTAGGAAATTAGGCGACTTGTGTGGCAGATGTGGTTGCCAGTCCCTCCAGCGACATACAAAAGCCTCATTGCTTGCTTAGCCGGCCGTTGTGGCCGAGTGGTTCTAGGCGCTTCAGTCCGGAACCGCGCTGCTGCTACGATCGCAGGCTCGAACCCTGCCTCGTGCATAGATGTGTGTGATGTCCTTAGGTTAGTTAGGTTTAAGTAGTTCTAAGTCTAGGGGACTGATGACCTCAGATGTTAAGTCCCATAATGCTTAGAGCCATTTGAACCTGTTAATTGCTTGCTTGCGACGGCGCGTCGCCGCCGTTATCTGAGCCAAATGGTGACATACTTGCTATTAGGTATGTGATCATAATGTTCTGGTTGATCAGTGTAAATGTCTAAAGAGTGTACCACGCAAATCTATTTTTACAGTGCAGAATGAGTGTATTGCCTTAACTGGTCTGAAAACCCAACTGCCATGTCTGTTCTTGATTGGACTTAATATTTCTTGCAGTATTTATCTTTTTTTCTACATATTCTAAATCAATTTTTATCCATATAAAATCAGCGCTTTCCGTTCCATAGAGGACTTCTGGTTTGACAGCTATATTTCCTGTTCAAATCTTAGACTGCTTCCACCTGGATGAACACACCATACTGTAGATACTCATAACTATATTGACATTTTGCAACCAAGTCTCCAAAGAGAGCAATTAGCAAATGAACAAAACTCTGCACCTGGATTATCTGCTCATTAAGTAATATTCATGATTTCCTTGTTGCAGTCTCCAAACAACAAACCACAAGTGGAATTTTTTAGAAATTTAAAGCGCTTGAATATGTCTCAGCTTATTGGAGACGCGTATGAAATCTCTTGATAGGGAATGTCAGGAAATAACTTTGCCACAAATTATGAAGTATCTTATTTCACTGAAAGACTCAATAATTTATACAATAAATAAGCTCAGGTTAAGATTGTAACAGTCAGGGAAAACATGAGCCATGACTTACCGATCAGCTAAACTCCTTATGAACGCCAGAGACGCAGCATACAGAAAATACAAACGGTACCCGACCTCTGAGAATCATCTCTCCTACAAGCGATTAGACAACCTAATTAATCAATATGTAAGAAATGCAGAACTCAGGTAGACCCAGTCGTACAGTGAGGACATCGGCAGGCCCCCCTTCCTGTGGAAAAGTCTAATATGTCTAGGAATAGGTTTGCCTCAATCTGCAGCTGAACTTCCTTGAAATCAAAATGAGTATTTCGTCACGACCAACGCACAAGGACGCAAATCAACGGTTCCCTTGAAGTATTACTGGTTGGACCAAACGAAAATCTTTTCATGCGACCGTTAAGCCTTCACATAGGCAGAAAGTGAACTGCGCAAATTTGTTCGGCAGCTGCAGGACGAGATAACATAAGAATACAAATGATCAGTTTTCTCGTCGATTGACTACTACCCACAATAACGGATACTTTTAACCATTTTCTGACCTCCAGATTCTTCCCGAGAGTCTGGACAAACGGACTTACAAAATCTCTTCCCAAAAAGGTAATGATGGTGTTCCGTTTTTGGGGCGCTCAACTGCGCCGTCATCTCCGTTAGTACTCATTTCCAATCTGTACACAGTCCTATCTAGCCAATTTCATGATCGATGATGGAATGATGAGGACAACACAAACGCGCAGTCCCCGGGTAGAGAAAATCTCCAACCCGGGCGGGAATCGAAGCCGGGGCCCTGTAATCCAGAGATAGCAACGCTAGCCACTAGAACACGACCTGCGGACACCCAAAAAGAAATCTCCCAAATAACTCTCTGACTTCAGCCACATTTGCATTCTACCAGCATTATCTAAGGTCTTAGAATACATAGTTCACGATCAGCATAGCAATTACTTAACATCAAATAAACTTCTGGATGAATACCAATCTGGTTTCCGGAAAAATCGCAGCACAGCGGCTGCTATTATAAAAGTGACGAACGAACTGAAACAACCTTTTTGGATTTCAGGAAAGCTTTCGACTTTGATATTCTACTTGCTAAACCCTAAGTCAAAACTTTTCTGCAAACCTATACAATGGCTCCACTCATACCTTAACCACCTAGTGGCATATGAAACTTTGTGGCAGATTAAAACTGTGTGCCGGACCGAGACTCCAACTCGGGACCTAATGAGCTGCCCAAGCACGACTCACGCCCCGTCCTCACAGCTTTAATTCCGCCAGTACCTTGTCTCCTACCTTCCAAACTTCACAGAAGCTCTCCTGCGAACCTTGCAGAACTAGCACTCCTGGAAGAAAGGATATTGCGGAGACATGGCTTACCCACAGCCTGGGAGATGTTTCTAGAATGAAATTTTCACTCTACAGCGGAGTGTACGCTGATATGAAACTTCCTGGCAGATTAAAACTGTGTACCGGACCGAGACGAGGTAGTGGTGGAATTAAAGCTGTGAGGACGGGGCGTTAGTCGTGCTTGGGTGGCTCATCTGGTAGAGCAGTTGCCCGCGAAAGGCAATGGTTCCGAGTTAGAGTCTCGGTCTGGCACACGGATTTAATCTGCCAGGAAGTTTCATATCAGCGCACACTCCACTGTAGAGTGAAAATTTCATTCTAGATACCTAGCGGCATGAAATGATCGGAGCAAAGAGGACACACTGGAAGGATGTAGTACCAGGGCTCCCATATTGATCATTATTGGGCCCATTACATTCCTCATTAGATGTTAATGATGTATCGGCAATTACCTCCCATTACAATTATCATTTATGCGCTGAGGACCTTCAGTTATACCTAAGTGCAAGCCCAACAAATTTGCCCACGGTTATCCAGAACAGAAATGCTAACTTATTTGCTATATAAGATTGGGACCAGAATACGGGTTTGAAACTTAAAACAGCATTGACTTTATTTCAGTTTTCATCATCTTGTGTTGCTGCACACTAAGATGATTTCATTTGAAACGGAACATTTACATACTTTTTTGGGTATTATTTAGTGCGGCGTGCAAGTTATTACCACTTAGTGTCCGCCAGTATTCCGCTTGAGGTCGGCGCAAGTTTCGCGTCTGAGGCGGGCAGATCGGTACCACGCAGTAACGCGCAGCATGGCGCTGGGAACACCCAAGTACGGACCCCACGGCCACTCGCAGCTAATTGCGTCTGCAGAAACAGCCGCTAAGTCATCAAAGCGGAATGAACGGGCCCATTAGAATCAGGACCTCAAAGGGTGACGGTCCGCAGGACAAACCCCGCATTAAGCTGCTATTTCTCCTGCCTTTGTGGATTTAGTAGCGGTTCGACGCAACAGTGCATCAGATAATATTTCTTGCTATTGGATGAAATACGCTCGCTGCCAGGGGACACAGTCTACGTTTTGTAATTACTGAGAGGACTGAATATTCCGCAGTGCATTCAGCCGCAGGTACTCGCTGCATCGAGAGTAGCCCACGTACCGCCTAGCCCCTCAGGATTACGAAGCTCCGGCGGATGGTATTAGCACGAAACCGCTGCCGCTCTGCTTTCCATTTACGACTCTGGTGCAGACTCAGTTTCACCATTTTCTGTAGAGAAAGGAACACATTCTATTCCCCATATTGATACCGCAAATTCCTCTCAATTTGTAGATTGTATTACACACTTCTGTTGCCCTGTCAAAGTTGTACATACAAATAAAATGTTCATGTAACTAATGTGATGCATTATATGCTGAACATAAACTACGACAGCTGTCGAATGAAAATACTTCCATTTATTAGCGCGAGTCTCCAGTCTTAAACATTACCCGTAGAATTTGGCACATAGATCAAGTGGTAGGCACTCTGTCATCTGAACAGTTATTGATCTACCCCTTAATATATGAAGAGGACGCCAGTTCTGCATATATCGGGACAGCAATTCACACGACGAGCTAATGTACAAAATAAGACGCAAAATAAACATTACTAAATCCTAGTTGTCGTGTAATGTAAGAGCACGACAACTTTTAGACTTTGAACCATGAATGAAGATTGTTACATCGAAGCAGGAGTCCGACCATTATTATGTTCATCTCATATCTACACCTACATCTGCTTGATCACTCTGCAAGTCACAATGAAATGCGTGGCAGAGGGATCATTGAACCAACTTCGAACTACTTCTGCGCCGTTCCGCTCTCTAACAGCGTGCGGGAAAAACGAACACTTAAATCTTTCCGTGCTAGCTGTGATTTTTCTTATTTTATTACGATGATTGTTTCTCCTGTGTAGTTGGGCGCCAACAAAATAATTTCACTCTCTGAGGAGAAAGGTGCTGATAGAAGTTTCATGAAAAGGTCCTGCTGCAGTGATAAACGCCTTTGTTTTAATGACTGCTACCCCAATTCGTGTATCATATCCGTGGCACTCTTCACCTTATTTCGCGATACTACAAAGCGAACTACCCTTCTTTGAATTTTTTCCAGGTCCTTCGTCAGTACCGCCTGATGCGAATCCCTCACTGTACGGCAGTACTCTAGAGGACAAGCGTAGTGTAAATAGTTTCTTTAGTAGGCCTGTTATACTATATTTTCTAGGGATTCTGCCCGTAAGTCCTGGTCTTTAGTTTGCTTTCCCCGTAAACTATCTACCTAATCGTTCCAGTTTAAGTCATTCGTAATTTTATTTACGGATTCCTTCGTACCTTCTTGCTAGTATAATTTCATATTTAACACTGAATAATAAGTACACGTTTTTGTTCTATTGATTTTTGTTTATTTCTGTTTTTCGGCTTATTGGACCACTTTCAGGCAACAGTGCCCCAGTAAACTGCAAACTAGTTACAAACAACAACAAATCAACAACTGTTGTTGTTTCCTGAAGATGGACCAATAAGCAGCAAACCGGTTACAAATACACAAATATCTATCGAACAAAAACATCAAAATTGGTATTCAACCCTAAAAAAATTATTCTTAATTGTAATCCCCAGATATTTAGTTGAGTTTATAGCCCTTAGATTTGTGTGAGTTATCGTGTACCCGAAATTTAACGTGCTCGTTTTAGTACCCATATGGATGGCTTCTCACTTCTCATTATTTACAGTCAATTGCCACTTTTTCCACAAAGCAGATGAATGAATGAATGAAAATAGCCTGTGTTGTTCCACTGAGGGCAAAGGCCTCCAACAAGTAGGTGTAGTTGCTATTAGACTCACGCGGTGAGCTAGTCCGCGTAAGAGGGGTACTGCACTTAATGCACACCACACATTGAATTACGCTTGATCACTTAGTTGTAGTTCTAGTTCTTTCCACTCCTTTCTGTTTCTGGCTATGCTGGCCCACTGTCTTCCTGCTTGTTTTCTGAATAAGCCTGACCGTTTTCGTCTTGGTCTTCCTGGGAGTCTCTTGCTGATGTAGGGTTCTCATGTGGCAGCTCGTGCTATCCACCTGTCGTCTTGCAGCCTCTCCACGTGGCCGCCACATTTCCATTTGCTCTTCGTAGCCTGTTGTTGCTGACATGTTGTGTATCGAGGTGTTTGATATTCTGTCTTTCAGAGAGATGCCAAAGTTCTTCCTCTGCATTTTTCTTTGTCATTCGTGTAGGGTGTTTCTCTCTTTGGTTTTGAGAGCCTGCGTCTGACATCTATATAATAACACGGGAAAAGCGGAGCTTTCGAGTGCCT
The DNA here is from genome assembly GCF_023864275.1 of Schistocerca cancellata. NCBI lineage: Eukaryota > Metazoa > Arthropoda > Insecta > Orthoptera > Acrididae > Schistocerca > Schistocerca cancellata. The sequence goes on along the minus strand of NC_064631.1, from coordinate 465,103,893 downwards.
CCACTTCGAGCCTCCTATTCAGAGTTCTGTATAGCAATAAGAACTATAAGGCCCAGAAGGCTTTCCAGGCTAAGGAAACTCTTCGTTTTATTTCTTTTTCCATTTCGTTGTTAAAGGAAATTATTTGGCCAATATTGTTATGCATACACTACTTCCGTTCCTTTAAGATATATTGGGGTTTCTAGTGCATTTGTCATTACTTGCTTTGTAGATTTGTTCATTGTGAGTCTTGCCATCTTGCTTTGTGTGTTAAGTTCCTGGAGCATTGATTGCAGGTCCGCTGCAGTTTTGGAGAAGTGGACTGTGTCGTCAGCAAACCTCTAATTTGTTAGTCTCTTGCCGTTGAGGCATATTCCGTTTTTCTTATTCCACTTTAGTTTCTTGAATATGTCCTCCAGTATGCAGGTAAATAGTTTTGGGCTGATGGGATCCCCTTGTCTAACTCCTCTTTCCACGTCGAAAGCTTGGCCTGTATTTTCGATTTTAACTCTAGCGAAGCTGTTTTGAATGTTTCTTAGTAATTGGATGTATTTTGCTTCTACCCTTTTATTTCTTAGTGCTTGAAGTATGATTGGGTGTTCAGTGGCACCGAATGCTTTGTTGTAATCAACAAAAGCAAGGTATATTTTGAGGTGGTGATCTTCCGAGTTTACTGGTAACTGATTTATGGTTTGAATAAGGTCCAGTGTGCTAAATCTTGCTTGTTTTGAGGATTGGTTCACGTGTAGCGTCTTCATTAATCGCCTTATTAGTATTTTCGTGAACAGTTTATATAGGTTATACATCAAGCTGGTGGTTCTATAATTTTTCATGTCATCTTTCATACCTTTTTGTGCAAGAGCACAATCGCACTTGTTTTCCACTGGTCTGGAATGTCTTCGGTTTGTATGATTTTGTTGAACGTTTCTCTGATGATTGGTGTTAGGAGATCTTGGGCTTCTTTTGAGAGCTCATTGTATATGTTGCCTTCTCCGGGCAATTTTCCATTTTTCAATTTAGTGATGGTTGTTCCAACCTCGCTGTGTATTATAGCGGGTATAGTTTCGGTGGTGTTTGGGTCTGGATCGACAGGGTTGCGGTCTGTAGCTTTGTTTGGTAGAAAAATTGTTTATATTGCTTTGTAGAAATCCGTTGATGATTTAATTACATCCTCTATTGTGTTCAGACGTTCTCCCGCCTGATTCTTCGTTTCTAGTATCCATTGCTTCCCGCCTTGGGCGCTTATCCTCGTATTTCTAATTGATTTGTTTGTTTCTAGTATTTGTCTCGTTGCGCAGATACCTTCTTTAAACCGTTTTTCAATCCGTCTTGATTATCTGATGACTTTACAAGACGACAAGTGACCGCATATCGCAAATAATCTATGAGGGCTCCTCAGAATGCCTCTTAAATCGTTATCTTTCCGACAGAAAACCACGAACACAGTAATACAACTGAGACGATACTTCATAGACACGCAATTTGTTTGGAAGTAGCTTATGAGTAACGGTGTCAAAAGCCTTCTGTAAATCTAAAAATGCGTAATGAATTTAACATCACCTGGAGACAGCACTCGTTACTTCCTAAGAATAATGAACTAATTGTGTTTCACAGGAACGATATTTTCTGAATCCATGTTGCCTATTTGACAATAAATTTTTTTTCCTTGATTTAAATCATAATATTCGAGCACAATATAGGTTCGAAAAGCCAACGGCATAACGACGTTAGTGATGTGGGTCTGTAATTCAGCGGATTACTCTTGATTCCTTTCTTAGGTATTGGTGTGAATTGTGCAACTTTACAGTCTTTGAGTGTAGATTCCTCTATGAGCCAGCGGTTTCATATGTTGTGCAACTTTACAGTCTTTGAGTGTAGATTCCTCTATGAGCCAGCGGTTTCACATGAGTGCTAAGTATGGAGCTACTGCATCAGTATACTCTGAAAGGAACCTGGTGTAGTCAGACCGTTCATGGACATATTGCCTACTGTCTGAACGCCACAAATACTGAAACTCGTCGCTGAACACTACAAAATGATACTCACCATCCCTGTAGACAGACTCTGCAGCATTCTAATTTCTCCTGTCTGTGTTATGGTGTCAGCGATAAACGATGCCCGGCGAAACATTGTCTCCAGTCTCTGCCCGAACTGCAGCTGTTACCATCCGTTTCGTCATAGCCTATCGCACAATCCTGCTATGTTCTCGTGGACCTGTGCTTGCTCTTACTGTCACACTTTGTCCTGAGTCCATCTCGCCACCACACGTTAAGTAGTCACTGTATTACGGCCAACTATTTGTGCAATTTTTCAGTATAATGCCAACCGTGTCCCATGTGCCAGTGATTCGATCTTCCTCGAAATCGGAAACATGGCGTTAAGCTACCTGCTGTGCACACCATTTGGGCACGCTGTGTTGCAGTCTCCATCTGAAACATTCCAGATCCTTTGACACAACTTAGAGGCATATGGATATTTCGTAAAAAGTGATATAGTGTGTGTTAGCGGGTACTGTTTCGTAGACGTGGAACTACAAGAATTACACGACACTCTAGGGAAATGTGAGATGCAGGACCTACTGTGAAAGCATCGGAATGTCCGCTGAAGAGAACCTACTGACGTTGCTTAAACTCCACCGAATCGTCTATGTATAATACATTGCTCAACGTAGAATTTTTTCCAAAACATGTACTGCACATTTAAAAGCAAACACGGACGAGAGTGAAACTTAACCTCAAAAATAACAGAATTTATTGTTCAGAAGAAGTAGAACACCCTTTAAAGAAACCAATGGAATGAAATCAGACACCACGTCAAGTGAGGTAAGTTTGAAAAACATAAATTACAGTTCAGTTTCCTCAAACAAAATCAGTTTAGCTCTTATGAAAAACCAGTTAAACGTTGTTCAAAAACTTACATAATTTAATGTAATTAGGGAAGATTACCGACTCTGCGTGTTGCTGACTGCACGTTGCTACCTGCAGCCAGCCCAGACGGAAAACAGAAAACGGGGAACAGAATGCCACTATACAACATGTTCGTCAACGCTGCACTGGAGGAAAAGTATTTTTATGTCAAGTCATCTGACCTAAGGCAGATCGAAGAAATGCTACCGAAGTGTTACCAACCTTCCCTTTTTTGTGGCCAAGGCTACGGCAAAAATGGAAACGACAGCTAGCGAGAGATTCGTAGACAGAGGTATGACTATAGTGGCAGCGCTGCGTAGTCCAACTTTCTGTTCATATCGACCTTATTCACCTTGGTGAATTCTTCAAAAGTCTGCACTCTAGCGACTTACAATGTTTCTCACCTGAGTGAAGTTATTAGGAATCCTAGATGCATTTCACATGTCAACAGCCGGCCGGTGTGGCCGTGTGGTTCTAAGCGCTTCAGTTTGGAACCGCGTGTCCGCTACGGTCGCAGGTTCGAATCCTGCCTCGGGCATGGGTGTGTGTGATGTCCTTAGGTTAGTTAGGTTTAAGTAGTTCTAAGTTCTAGGGGACTGATGACCTCAGAAGTTAAGTCCCATAGTGCTTAGAGCCATTTGAACCATTTTGTCAACAGGTCGAAAGGAATTGACTGTCGTAGAGGGAAGCAATACGTAAAAGGAGATTCGTCATCAAGCTCGGTGGTGGGACTAAGAGAAGATGTCGGTGATGGTATTGAAGGAAACCACTTTAACCTGTACTATATGCGAAAAGTTTCCTTCGAAAACTTTGTGGAGTGCAGCTCGAGGGACACAAAATGAGAGCTCGTCGGATGTGAACAGTGGACTCTATACATCTCTGGAAAGCTATAAAGTGCTCGTATCACACAGAGCCTTAGCAGCGCTACATTCCATACGACTGATAGGTCTGAAATTTAAGCGATCTAACATTACAGCCCATTCTAAGTGCGGAACGTTGTAGCCTTAGGAGTGCGTGTCTTTATGTTCTGTCTTACCAGTACCTTCCAGGTTCTGATCCTAGGCTCTTGAATAATACTTTAAAATTGATAGCTTTTTTGAATTACGTAAAAATGCTTCGAACTCCGTCTGGAGCTCCATCGCACATAAAAATCACTCGGTTCTTGTTCTTCTTAACCGTCTGCTATTACATCACAACACTTTCAAATCTGTTACTATACATCGATAAGGAGTGCTAACCTCCTCGACATGGGCACATCTCGAGAAATCTTGTGCACTTGGATGGGCGAGGACCCGACAAACTCTATTCATTCACGAACCGTGGTAAGTAGCAGTCTACTTCTGGTCGGTTGCACATTAAATCGGTAACATTGCTACAGGGCAGATTGGTCAATGACAGTGTGAGGGGGTCTTTCAGTCTATAATTTTACCATAAGACTGCGAGACTCCTCTGTGATTCCCATCAAGCACCATACTCGAGGTGTTAGAAATATGTAGAGCACTGTCTGATAGACTTTGATGATGTATGTGTTCGAGAACTAACAATGAACGGACGTACTGCACAGTCATCTATCCACATTCGCAATGTTGCTCGCAAAGTGGACAAGGGGTGTTTTAGCTATGATAGTGAAATTGGGAAACATGCTGTCACATCATGGGCTGGTGTTGAAATTACTGTAAAATTACTAAAATTGTTCAAACAATAAATTGTGAACTTTATTATTCAGGAAATCAGCGGTGTCTTTTCCATCCCATCCATCCACTGGCATGCTGTTGTTTACCACATAATGACTGACTGACAACGCTTGTTTGAGTTGGAGAAAGAGTTTTGTGGAGGGGCGACAACTTCTGGGGATGTCTAGCACAGAAATAATGATCGCGTACATGAGGAATCAGTCGAAACGGAACACAGAGCCATCAGCTATTCGGTCACTGTGACAGATGAGTTTAAACGTAGAGCTCGTGAATCACCTTGGGACTGTGGTTTGGAAACTCCCCACATCGCTCCAAAACTCTTCCAATTTCCTTATGTTGTAAGTGACTTTTATTTAAAATCACCGACTGTGTGCGGTGTGTTATGGTTGCAGATGTACCAACATAATTTACACCGTGCGACGTCTAGTTTTCTGCGAGAGGCCATTGATCAGAACGTGTTAATGTGACTTTAGAACCTGACACACACCTCGAAGTCGTGGCGGAAAAGTAAAATTTTTGGCAGTATACAAAGCGTGTTTGGGCAGAAAAAGAAACAATGTTTCAAATAACGAGGCGGGGTAACAGGGAGCGTCTCTTGCGACTTACAGTGTAGTTCGCAGGATGCGATCATCCTCCTACAGTACAGGTGATGAAACTTTAAACTGGTCTGTGCAGCTGATCAATACCTGTGTATTTAATCCTGCATACATGCGGTACTTGTTTTCGATATATGGGAGGAGAGAGATGCGGTAAAAATCTTATCGAGTTCTCTGTCGGATGAAGTTAGTGGAGATTTTATAGTTCGTAACTATTCTCTGTTTGATGGTACAGAATAACGAAGATAGCATGTTGGGAAGATAGATGTGAGTGGACTGGGATATGTAGTACTTGTATGTAGTTTGATGATGCACCCCAGTGCACTAGCAAAAATGCTTGTCGTTCTCGCAGTTCCTGTTTCCATCGAATGGCCAAAACACAGTCCTGTCGCAGTATCCCAGCTTAGCCTGTTTCTACTCAGTTACGACTTAACCTGGAACGATCACATTCGTAAAACTGGAGAAATGGGAGCAGTTGCGCAATTCATGGGGGCTTCCTAAAACAAGGTTGGAATTTTACTGTAGCAGATATGTTCGAGAAAGGTGACTCGTTTTGAGATATGAGAGTGCCAGTGGCTAGTGGCTGTAATCAATAAAGGACTTCTCCATAGGATCCTACGCAGGCATGTGCCTGAATGAGAGAACTTCATTCCAAATCCCCAGACAGCATTTCTAGCGTATAGCGTAGCATTAGAGATCTGAAAGTGTACATTTCTTACGCCCTCAATCACAACACCATCTATTGTTTGTGATCCTTCTCAATCAAGGGTCACCTAAAACCGTCGATATATCACCGAACCTCTGACATGGCATCGAGACAGAATGCTTTACAAATACTAGAGAAATATGTAGCGGCGGTGGCGTGAGTCAGTTGAAAATACCGGTTACATACCACGATCCTTAGCCGAATCTTTTTCTAAATTGGGCAAGTCTATTACGAGCTTGCACTGTCGACGATGTGTAACCACACTGCTGGTCTGATATTATATACCCCAGCGACCACCGTCTGTATTCAATGTTACGGTATATGTCTGGACAAAAAACCATCTCATTCAGAGGTAATGCTGTACCTCAATTTTTAAAGTGGGTATAGCTTGTGACGTGGATACTTGTATGCACCTGTAGAACCAAGACCGCTTGTGATTGTAGTATGGTTGTGTTTTTTACATCTCCCTGTTTAAAAAGGAAATGACTATGTCCAGTCGAAGGGAAGGTATGTATTTAACGTGCAATACTGTGATGGCGAAGGGAGGAGTATGACAAGTCATAAGAATAGTAGAGATATTTCTATTTCCAGAGCCACAGCCGTCAGAATGTGGTATTTTCGATACACCGCTCACTGTCGAATGTCATTCAACTGAAACCGCAATCGCAACATTTAATTGTAAGTATACCGGTCAAATATATATGTGGCCGTTTTCGTAGGATGATTCTGTCTATGCGTAGCGAGTTTCCGCGTAAATGTCTTCGCAGACTTGATAAGTTTCTCACGTTTCCCACCAACGGCTGGGACCGTCCGAATGGAGAGGGCTGTTGCAATGCGGGAATGTAGTTGACTTAAGCGTGTAGTCCTCTAGACGACCGGATAGCGATTAATACTTGGTATGTGTTCGACAGTTTTCGTGATCTAGTGGAAATTTGAGAAGATTCAATATGGACGTGTTTTTGCGGCGGGCCATTATTCCCTCCCATGTATGTTGTTCTGTTGGCTGCTTCTTCGCATTTGACTTATTTATTTATTTAAGAGAAGATTGATTTCGGTGTGTGCATCTATCAGATGGAAGACACGTTTGCAGGTTCTGTAGATATGAGAGTTTCCTCTATTTTCTTTTTTGAGTTTCCGCGTAGATGTCTTAGCAGACGTGATAAGTTTCTCAGTCGAACGTGAAAAAATTATACCTGTTTTGCTCACAAAACTAAATCAAATTGGACTTTATCTATTTTCATGGAAAGAGAACACTTATTACGGTCGGAAATGTTATGGTTTTAATAGTGCTTTATTATAAGATTCAGGTTGATGTTAAATGAATAATGGAGCGCAGAAAGGCGGGTAAGTTGCTACGATACTGTGGCTCTCGTCTGGTCCCTACTCGAGCGTCATAAGTGACGCCAAACAAAATGTTTTCCATCACAGAAAGAGAGGCGTTGGTGGGTGTGACTGCAACACCTCGTAACCATTAGGGCCGGCTGCATCATTATACTTTTAGCCGAACAAGATGCATTTGGGGGAAAGTCCTTTTATCTCTATACCTACTATTGTATTGGCGAAGAACCATCGTATCGATGCAGGCGGTGGCACGGTCCGCGGCATTTCGGCTGGGTGCCGCGAGACATTTTGACTGAGCTGTGATAGCGTGTATTGGCTTCGGTTAGCTGGGCTGTAGTATCATTTTTAATAGGCGTCTGTAGTAAACTCTGACGTCAAACAGGGATAGATGCTAAATGCTTGCAGGCAATACACTGTTTTTTAAACTCATCTCTGTCCAACACCAGCATCTAGTCAGTTGAACCTACCTCCCACCAAAAAAATAAAGATTGTACCTAACACACCAGCCTTTTTTCCCCGAGCTTGTAGATGTTGGGTAGAATTTGAGTGTTTCTGTCGCTGGTTTCGAGTGGTGTAATTTTTTTCCCAGCAGGATGACACCAGTTGTATGGTGTCGTCCGTTTTCGCGGAGTATTGCCGTTCTTGTGAAGCGCTATGCATATATTTGTGTAATTAGGTCCGATCTTTGTGATTAATTACGTAATTAGGATTGATATTTGGGTACGTTTGTACTGGTATTGCGACTTTTTTCTTTTTTTCAAGCAGGATCTTCATCATCATTGCAAGACCAGTCACATACAACAAAGTCCTTGTGACGAGGGTGTTTCACCCAGCATGCCATGACAAGTACTGTGTTAGGTGCTGGAGTGCAGTAGACCTTTATGTAGGATCATTTTGTCACAAAATGCGATCGTAAACGTACATTTACGTGCGTAAACGTACATTTACGTGCGTAAATGAGCGTGACATTTATATGTACGATCATTTTGTCTACAGAAATAACACAAATTTGAGATTGTGAATGTATTTATTTATTCACGGTCGACAGTTATTCATGCAATTCCTGGTGCATAGAAATATGGTACGCGTGCAATCAATGTTGATGTAGCGTTCTCAACACGGACGTTTTTGAGATTCCCGATTCTCGCGCAATTTGTCTGCTACTGTTGTGCGGATTAGCCGCGACAGCAGCTGAAACACCTACTTGGGCATTATCATTTGTTGCAGGTCGTGGTTGACGTTTCACATGTGGCTGAACACTTCCTGTTTCCTTAAATAACGTAACTATCCGGCGAACGGTCCGGACACTTGGATGATGTCTTTCAGAATACCGAGCAGCATACACAGCACACGCCCGTTGGCCATTTTGATCACAAAAGCCATACATCAACACGATATAGAACTTTTCCGAAATTGGTAAACGGTCGATTTTAACACGGGTAATGTATCACGAAGCAAATACAGTCCGCACTGGCGGAATGTACGTGATACTACGTACTTATACGTTTGTGACTATTACAGCGCCATCTGTCACAAAACGAAAAAAGTGGTCCAACTAAAACATTCATATTTCTTTACGTACTACACTAATATGCAATAAAAATGGGGGTTCCTATTAAAAAAAGAAAAAGAAAAACGCCGTTGATATCCGTTTGCACTTATACAGGTACTAAAACAATGATCTGTTATTCTACGTGAATGCTACATGTGTGAAGCCAGTTAATATCACTGTAAACGGCTTGGACCTATGAGAGCCATCTATTTAGTCTCTCAGTCCTAGTAGTTATCGCCGAGTCTACATTGGAAAAGTTATCAACAGTCGAGGGTCTGACCCTCGGCACTTTTAACTCTTACTGTAGCATCATCATACATTGATAATATACTCACTGTTAGACCACTGCAGTAGATGTCCTGGTAGGAGTGGGACGGCACATATTCTGTAATCATATGCTTCTTGATTTATGTTTCTGTGCGATAGAGTTCATCCCACTCCTAGTCTGAAAACAGAACTTTAATATTTTTAGGCACATTTTCGAGAGCTAACACAGCTGACAAGCTACCGTCTTGCGAAACTTCAATTCCTAGATGAAGACGTTTTGAATCGCTAAGCGCTAACACATAGCATGAGGCGAATAGTAAAGGTGACAGTGGACTGGAAGTTGGTATCTTCTCATCCACAACGTCCGCACCAGTGCGGTTAGCCATCTGTTCTAGCACTGATGCTGGAATGTCTCGTGTGCGTTGCTCAATGGAAGATGCGTACGATGGAGGCCAGTACGATGCTGCACCCTCTTCTCAGCATGCTGGATCTGAGGTAATTGTGTTTTGTGGGGTGGAAGCCTATAAGCAGGTTTTAGAAATGACAGACAATTACAGGAGAGAGAGAGACGTTTGCATGCATTGTGTAATAAATCTTTAATGCAAAACATTTATTTGCAGGACCGTATTCTTTCTCTTCATATTTGCAAGCGTTAATGCTCGCTTCGATTCTACATTCAGTGAGCTGTGGATGCACTCCTCAGCTGAATGAGCGCATGTAATACACCCTGTCTGGCACCAAAATCTCGCTAACTGAACAGCTGTCGGTGTTCAGCTCAACAAGCACTGATATCGCAGCCTCTTGTGGTGGTAACACCAAACTAAGCCTATAGTGATGCAGGTAGATAATAAATTTAAACAAATGTATACAAATTTAAGGAAATTTAAACAAATTATATTCAAACTGAAGGACAACATGAGCAGACTTTAGTGGGGGCCACACCATAATTAATTCCCCTCAGTTGCATGAGTAAGCTCTTAGAGCAAAATTCGAAATTCCCGCCTATTTTCCAAGAGGATGACGTGCCAGGACCCCTTGGCGAACACACTTGGTGGCGGTACTCGTTTAAATAAAAACCGGAAATAAAGACTTATATCCAGCACAGGTTTGTCCTTTTCCCACCAGTTCCTAGGAAGAGATGGTGGTCGGGTGACTTAGGTTAGTGGAGGTAACCCAAGTGCCCTTTCTTTCCCATCATTTTTTGGGTTGGTAGAGATAGCCCAAGAGGCCTTTCTTTCCCGCCATTTTCTTAGGTTAGTAGAGATAGCCCAATTGATCTATCTTCTTCAAGTAGTTCTAAGTTCTAGGTGATTGATGACCTCAGAAGTTAAGGCCCATAGTGCTCAGAGCCATTTGACCTTCCTTCCAAAATACAAACCTCGCACCAAAATCGGCCATCTTGGGTATCGGTACCCACGTCATCAGCTGACGTCATGACCGACATCTTGGATAACGGTACTTTGGGCTGACGCCGGCCTAGCCCCCCTACTTCCGCCATAGCTGATATTTCTGCCTAGTAGCAGAATTCCTTACCGTCATCCACTTCGGATCACCAATTCTGATGTTAATTCACTCGCTGTTCTCATCTCTGGTACTTCTCATTATTCTCATCTTTCTTCGATTTACTCTCAATCGATATTCTGCAATCATTAGACCGTTCGTTTCACTCAACAGATCCTGTAATTCTTCTTCATTTTCACTGAGGATAGCAATGCCATCAGCGAATCTTAACACTTACCCTTTCACCCTAAACTGGCGGCTTCGCGGGAGGAAAGGAGGTAGATAATGGCGGCGATTGCAGGGAGGACGCACCGGTCAGTCTCTAGATTGAGCAGAAAGGCAGCGACTGTGTCTTGTGCTGTGTGTCTGGTACTCAGGACGCCCCAAATCGAACACTCATATCTGACAGTCCTCTGCTTTGGTGTTTTGACACTGAGCTGCTTAACTGTGCCACCCTGCAGAATTATGTGGAATATTATGTGCACTCTAAGACAAAAAAAAAGGCTGTACCAGGAACGAATTACCCGAATGGGATGGAAATCGGTAGAAGTGATGTACATGTACAGATAGACAGTTTCACAAAAAATAGATGATTAATTTAAGAGGGAGAGCTTCATATCTTGAGCAAGTCAATAGCATGTTGGTCGATCTCTGGATTATATGCATGTAGTTATTTGACTTAGCACTGACTGACAGAGCTGTTGTATGTCCTCCTGAGGCATATCGTGCCTAATTCTGTCCAATATTGTCCCCTCCGTTCTTTTACCTTTCACAGCAAGCCATCCTGGGCTTACATTTGAGCAAGGTAATGCCCGCCCGCATACGGCGAGAGTATCTACTGCTTGCCTTCGCGCTTGTAAGACCCAACCATTGCCAGCAAGGTTGCCAGATCTCTCCCCATCTGAGGACCTTTGGAGCATAATGGGCCGGACCCTCCCACCATCTCGGGATTTCGACCATCTGATGCGCCAGTTGGAGAGAATCAGGCATGATATCCCTCAGGAGGGCATCAAACAACACTAGAAATCAATTCCAAGCCGAATAAGTTCATGTATAAGAGCCAGAGGCAGACCAACACTTTACTGACTCAGTTTGTCATAGATAGACATGTTTGGAGACCCTGGCTGTCATATAAAATAAATTGTTAATGGTGAACAGCAACCAGCCACAAATTAATTTTACGTTACTCTATTCAAAAAGTAACGTTACTTGTTTCGAAATTTTTACAATTCTTCATCAGACCGTTTTTTCGTGCTGTCATCAATAGAGATTATACATTGCTTTCCTGTGAGTTGTCCTACGGTAAACAATAACTTGCATATTATTGTAACGTAAAACTAATTTGGGTGTGGTTGCTGTTCACCACCAACCATTGACTTTACTTACTTGCTAAATTTATGAAGTTCTTTATCCTCACTAAAGCATCCAATTTTTCTGAATTTGTGACTATTTGTTTGTCTGTACATGTACATCACATACACCGATTTTCGTTCCACTCAGATAATTACTTCGTGGTGCGTCGTTTTTTCGATTTCCTGTGGGAGTGTATGTCCACACAGGTTCTACAGTGATCTGTGGTGCTGCTTTCTTGTCGAAGTTACTGAATACATTTCTTTGATTTCTTCTTTTCTTTCTTCCCCTTTAAATTAGGCTGTTATTTTATTATTGTTGTTTCCTGATGGAATTTTATGTATGTATAGTAATTTGAGCTAGAGGTCAGTTGCGTTTGATCAGTCGTGTTCACCACTAAAATATATTTGCCCGTCAACAACTCCACGTCACATCCAGTCCCCAGTCTACTGCGGCTGCAAAATCTAGCCCATCACATAACATAATTGGATAAATTGGATAGGAAATGTTACAAACTGAAGAGTGAGCAGTGTCTGTGGGGAAATTTTTTGGAAATTTGTAGTAAGTTCCAATGGGATCAAACTGCTTAGGTCATCGGTCCCTAGGCTTACCACTACTTAATCAACTTAAAGTAACTTACGATAAGGACAGCCGGCCGGTGTGGCCGAGCGGTTCTGGGCTCTTCAGTCTGGAACCGTGCGACCGCTACGGTCGCAGGTTCGAATCCTGCCTCGGGCATGGATGTATGAGATGTCTTTAGTTAGGTTTAAGTAGTTCTAAGTTCTAGGGGACAGATGACCTCAGATGTTAAGTCCCATAATGCTCAGAGCCATACGCTAAGGACAATATGCACACCCATGCCCGAGAGAGGACTCGAGCCTCCTGCGGGGGCAACCGCGTGAACCGTGGCAAGATACCTTTGACCATGCGCCTACCACGCGTGGCCTTTCTCAGAAGAGCGCAAAAACGGTCATATAGAGTGACGAAGAATCAGCATCCATTCATTCTAGGAATCAGCATCCAGTCAAACAGAGTGGTGAAGATATACGTATATTCTATCCGCATGTATTTATTTCGTTAGTTTCATTAGTAACTAAGATCTGTCTTGGGTAGGATTTTCATGTTTTTGTGGAAAATGAACTCTTCCCGGGTGTGTGTCCACGCTGCATCGCCACTGGTTTATAAGCTGCGCTGTGGAAGGGTTGGTATAACTGTGAAATAAACTGTAGTTGCTTCTGATGGTGTAGCGGGGTAGAGCTAGTGGGAATTAACCTGCGCCGGCCGTTGTGGCCGGGCGGTTCTAGGTGCTTCAGTCTGGAACCGCGCGACCTATACGGTCGCAGGTTCGCATCCTGCCTCGGCATGGATGTGTGTGATGTCCTTAGGTTAGTTAGGTTTAAGTAGTTTTTAAGTTCTAGGGGACTGATGACCCCAGTCCCATGGTGCTCAGAGACATTTTTCAATTAACCTGTTCGCTCTTCGTTTTGAAGACGCCCAAATGTGGAACAAGTAGACCACATTCCAACGCAACCCCCCCCCCCGCCCCCCGCCGCCCCCTCCACCCCTGATTCTCCATCCAGTGAACATAATTTATCCATTAATACGACTCTGTTACTCTTAGATGTCATACAGACATTTAATATTAGGTCTGAACACAATTCATTTAACAATAACCACAATTTTATAACACTAAAACATTGTTTTTTTCTTATAATCAGCGATTTTTCAATCCCTTTCGTGGCACAAACTAGAGGAAAACTGAATAATTAATTCTTTTGTAGGAAATTTGAGGTAGTTTAATTTATACTACGACATGCCCAACGTTTCCAGTTATTTCTGCCGCTCACATCTACTACAGCACAAAAATTCGCGACTATACCAATTGCACACAAAGAGAAAAAGGGACGCACCACGAAGGAGTTACCCAAATTGGACACAAATTGATTTCATACGGGTATCGACGGAAAATGTAAAAGTGCACACTCGGCGGCCGATGATGAATGTGTGACGCTGCAGAGCAGTTTTACAGCGCAGCTGGCAAGGACGTATCGATACCAGGTCATAAAGACTTCGCGATTTTGATATTGTGTTTACAGCTGGACAGTAACTATGCCTCCCGGACTGGCGCGTTAACAGTATACGCAGATGTCGATATCTGAGAGAGGCAGCTCGTGTAATCGGCGAGTCTCTCTACATTTGAATAGGAGTGATGGCGCTATAGGATGATGTTGGTGGGTATGTGTGAATCATAATCGAACACAGCGTCAAAATGGTTCAAATGGCTTTGACCACCAAGGGACTTAACTTCTGAGGTCATCAGTCCACTAGAACTTAGAACTACTTAAACCTAACTAACCTAAGGACATCACACACCTCCATGTCCGAGGCAGGATTCGAACCTGCGACCGTAGCTGTCGCGCGGTTCCAGACTGTAGAGCCTAGAACCGCTCGGCCACACCGGCCGGCAACACAGCGTCAAGAAGGAAGCGGTCGACCTAGAGAGACGACAGAACGAGATGACCGAGCAGTTGTCAGAGAGATAACAGGATTCATTATAAAGTGCACCTGGTGCTTCAGTGACCGCGGGGACTATTAACAGGCGGCTCGCAGAAAGGAGACTGAACCCTCGGCGTCCGTGGCGCCAACAACCTTTGACCGCTGTAAATCAGCAATGATGCAGGGCACATTCGGCCTATAGTCTTATAGTCTGGAGTATAATTGCCTTCAGTGACGAGTCTCGCTTCGAACTGAACCTCGATGAGAACCGAAGACGTTCGTGGAGACGCCACAGAGAGCAGTGGGATACCACTCTGCCCTATTGCCCGACAACGAGGAGTTATGGTCTGGGATGCCACTTCATTTCATAGCAGGACTCCTTTGGCCGTCATTCGCAGCACTGTTGCTGCATAGTGGTAAATAGACGATATTTTATGCCCAGTTTTGTTCATAGAAAGCAGTCCTTAGCTTACATTTCAGCAAGATAGTGCCCGCCCGCACACAGCGAGAGTTTCTACTGATGCTCTTCTGCCCTTCCTGACCATACCTTGGCCAGAAAGGTGGCCGGATCTCTCCCCAAATGAAAACGTTCGGAGCGTTATCGGCGTGGGTCCTCAAGTAGCTCAGGATTTTGACGGTCTATCGTACAAAGTGGACATAATTCGGCACAATATCCGTCAGGAGGATATCTATCAACTCTGTCAATCAATGCCAAGCCAAATAAGTGCTTGCATGAGGGTCAGAGGTGGATCAACGAGGTTTTCACGTGATCAATTGCTCTTGAATATAGGATACAGTCTCTCTGGAATTGTAATCATTTGTTTGTCTGTACACGTTCATCACATCTACTGGTTTCCGTCTCATTCGAATAATTATTTGTTTCAAGTTTCTGCTACCAGTCACTTTTTATTTTATGCAAAACCTAGCATAATGCAACGCGTTTCGAACATGTTCTGTTCATCTTCAAGCGTTTATTCATACAAACATACATAGAGAAATGAGAGAAATGTTACTTAAAAATAAACAGTCTAAAACTAGATTAATCTAGAACATTATGTTTTTTTCTGTAGCTGTTGGTGTGGCATTTAGGGGTAAGGAAGGGGGTAGTGTATATCTAGAAATCGAAGTCTGTGATATCTTCTGCTGGCTTTCTTCTTTATTGTTGACTATGTATATCACAGACTGTATCGGATGCAGATAGATTTGCATCAGTTATGTGTTACGAAAATAGTGTGAAAGGGTTTTATATGACCGTTGATCACTTACAATTACATCATCTTGCTGCGTCACTTGCAACACTGGTTTAATGGCGGAGCTGTTGATTGACATTACACTATTGCACATTATATTTTGTTACTGACTGCCACTGCACTAACTGCTTCGGTGTTATACACACAACACAAGATGGCGGACTGTAGTATGTGAGTCTGTATCGACTATCGAGGTTTTGTATCAATATTCTTGGTTCTAGTCAATTCTCTACACTGACATTTCTTGAATCTATAGAGTTAGAACTGGCTTTAGACTGTTGAAGTATTTTGAGTTGTTGAATACTGTTATTTCATTAGGAATGTTATCTCCATGCTTTGTGTTATGTACGAAACTTCTCCATTTCTTCCATGATATCCATTCTTTTACTTTTTCCTGTTTTGTGTAAAAAGGTTGTTTTCGATTTTCAAAGGGTGTGAGTTGCTACTGATGATTTGTTACATTTATCAAGCCTGTAGCAGTCTAAATGTTCTTTGAATCGGGTTCTGAAATTTCTGCCTGTTTAGTCGATATAATATTTATTACATTGCCTGCAGGTAATTTTGTAAATGCCAGATGCATCAAGACTTGTATCTGGTGGTTTTATATTGTGAATAAGCTTCCTACTTAGGTTGTTGTTGGTACTAATTTTTACTTGTGTGTTTTTGAATAGTCTTGCTAATTTGTCAAGAGTCTTAAGCCAGTTCTAACTCAATACATTCAAGAAATGTCAATGTAGATAATTGGCTAGAACCAAGAATATCGATACAAAACCTCGATAGTCGATACAGACTCACATGCTACAATCCGCCATCTTGTGTTGTGTGTATAACATCGAAGCAATTTGTGGAGTGACAACCAGTTACATAATATAATGTGCAATAGTGTAATGTCAATCAACAGCTCCGCCATTACACGATTATGCAAGTGAAGCAGCAAGATGATGTAATTGTAAGTGATCAACGGTCATATAAAAGCCTTTCACACTACTTTCTTAACACATAAATGATGCAAATCTATCTGCATCCGATGCAGTCTGTGATATACATAGTCAACAATAAAGAAGAAAACAAGCAGAAGACATCACTGACTTCGATTGCTAGATATACACTGCCCCCCTCCTTCCCCCCAAATGCCACACTAGCAGCTACAGTACAAAACAAAGTGTTCTAGATTAATCTAGTTTAAGACTGTTTATTTTTAAGTAACATTTCTCTGTGTATGTATGTACGTATAAATGCTTGAAGATGAACAGAATATGTTCGAAACGCGTTGCACTATGTTAGATTAAGCATAAAATAAAAAGTGACTGGTAGCAGAAACTTGAAACAAATAATTATCCCACACAGTCACGGTTCACAAACATAGCCATTATGGCTGAAAATAATTATCATTCGAATAATTCCTTTTTGTGTTTCCTTCATTCGACCTTTTCTGGTCCTGGTTTGCAAGGCTAAATAAATGACTCGACAGTCTTTCGATACAGTTTCCCGCCCCTTCAAGGCAATTCTTTTATGAGATTCTGGCAGATTTTTCATACGGTGGAGAATGCAATAAACAATAAACTGAGATGTTGCAGAGGCAGTAAGGGGCAAGTAGCACACGGCATTGTAGGGGGTTGAGCTGAGACTTCTCAGGAGGAAGCGTGGTCGGAGGCGGCGGAGGGTGGGGAAACGGCCGGAGCCTCTCAGAGCTCATCGCGCCCGCCGTCCTGCTCCGCCCCCGCCTCCTGCAGAAGGACCAGTACAGGGGCGCCTGACGCGTCGCCGGAGAGGCCACAAAAAATGACAGATTGTGGGGCGGAAGCTGCAAACAAAACAAGAGGTTGCGGCAATACATCACCCGTGTCACCGCCATTCGGAATCAATACGAGATTAGTGCGGCCGTCCTCGCCGCCTATAATTCATTTAGGCTGGACGGCGGCGCCTTGCAGGGTCGCCTGCTGATCCCCGGTCGACAAATGGGGGCTCACGGGGCGACGCTGGCGCCCGAGGCGTGGCGTTTCGCCCCTTTGGCCCTGCCAGAGCTGCGTCAGCCGCACCTCACCCACGCACTGACCACCGTCCAGCAAACAGACAATCGCTCGTTTCCAGTGTTATAAAAACATGTTGTTAATAATCTGTCAGAGTAAATGCAGGCTTTCGGACTGTTATCTTAGTTTTATAACTTTGTTTCCGTTAGTTAGGAGTGTGTACACTACTGGCCATTAAAATGGCTACACCACGAAGATGACGTGCTACAGACGCGAAATTTAACCCACAGGAAGAAGATGCTGTGATATGCAAATGATTAGCTTTTCAGAGCATTCACATAAGGTTGGCACCGGTGGCAACACCTACAACGTGCTGACATGAGGAAAGTTTCCAACCGATTTCTCGTACACAAACAGCAGTTGACCGGCGTTGCCTGGTGAAACGTTGTTGTAATGCCTCGTGTAAGGAGGAGAAATGCGTATCATCACGTTTCCGACTTTGATAAAAGTCGAATTGTAGGCTATCGAGATTGCGGTTTATCGTATCGTGACATTGCTGCTTACGTTGGTCGAGATCCAACGACTGTTAACAGAATATGGAATCGATGGGTTCAGGAGGGTAATACGGAAGCCGTGCTGGATCCCAACGGCCTCGTATCACTAGCAGTCGAGATGACATGCATCTTATCCGCATGGCTGTAACGGATCGTGCAGCCACGTTTCGATCCCTGAGTCAAAAGATGGGGACGTTTGCAAGACAACAACCATCTGCACGAACAGTTCGACGACGTTTGCAGCAGCACGGACTATCAGCTCGGAGACCATGGCTGCGGTTACCCTTGACGCTGCATCACAGACAGGAGCGCCTGCGATGGTGTATTCGTCATCGCCATACTGGCGTATCACCCGGCGTGATGGTATGGGGTGCCATTGGTTACACGTCTCAGTCACCTATTGTTCGCATTGACGACACTTTGAACAGTGGACGTCACATTTGAGATGTGTTACGACCCGTATCTCTACCCTTCATTCGATCCATGCGAAACCCTAAATTTCAGCAGGATAATACACGACCGTATATTGCAGGTCCTGTACGGGCCTTTCTGGATACAGAAAATGTTCGACTGCTGCCCTGGCCAGCACTTTCTCCTGATCTCTCATCAATTGAAAACGTCTGCTCAATGGTGGCGGAGCAACTGGCTCGTCACAATACGCCAGTCACTACTCCTGATGAATTGTGGTATCGTGTTGAAGCTGCATGAGCAGCTGTACCTGTACACGCCATCCTAACTTTGTTTGACTCAATGCCCAGGCGTATCAACGCCGTTATTATCGCCAGAGGTGGTTGTTTTGGGTTACTGATTTCTCAGGATCTATCCACCCAAATTGCGTGAAAATGTAATCACATGTCAGTTCTAGTATATTTGTCCAATGAATACCCATTTATCATCTGCATTTCTCATTGGTGTAGAAATTTTAATGGCAATTAGTGTATATTATCTCTGGGTTGCATCATATACTACTAGACATTTCCTGAATCAAACAACTAAATTTTACTTATTACGAGGCGTGGCTATAAAATACTGTCACTCAGCCCCAAAAATCAACGATCAATAGCTGTGAACTGTGAAGCGTTATCAAACGAATACGTCATATCTGATGTGTGTAGACAAATCAGTGTGGTTGTGGCCGTCGTTTAGGTAAGACTGTTAATTTGTGTTTCCGGGAAAGTGATAAGTTAGGCCTAATAACAGCAACGAATATCGTCGTGAATTTTCACATGAAACTTGAAAAACTGCTACTGAAGCCTGTCTTTTGGTAAATGAAGTGTATGACGAAGACTGTTGAGCAAATACGAGTGTTTTGACTGGTTCAGACATTTTCAAGATGGACAAAAGGATGTTGAAGATGACTCAAGCCTGGGAGCCCTTATACATCAAAAATGCTGAAACTGTAGGAACTGGCAAAGAATGTGCAGCGCAAATTTTACATAACCAATTTAAAATCAGGAAAGTGTGCGCCGTACTGCTACCGAAAATTCTCAAGACCGAACAAAAAGAAGCTCGTGAAAATGTTTGAACTGACACTTTGAATACCACTGAAAATGGCCGCGGCTACACTGATTTGTCTACACACACTAGAGATGCCGTATAGGACAGAGAACGATTGGCGTTTCAAAGCTATTGGTCATTCATTTTTGGGACATGCGTACTTACTCTGTGACAGAAGCACCTTCGTCATTTTAAAGCCACATCTCGTAATAAGTAAGATTTCTTCATAATCATGGAATTGTGTGACTTTACTGGCTTCTTGAAGGTCAAACTTTTAATCAACATTATAAATCTAAAGGTCGCTGCTGAACTCCGAGAGAAAATGAGAAAAGAAGACCCATACTATAGAAGAACAAGTCATGAGTTGTGCATCAAGACAAGCACTACTTCATACCGCACTGTCTGTTAACAGGTGTCGTCTAGTGAAGCACGGCATTCCAGTGTCAGACCACCCACCTTTCTCAGCTGATCAAGCACCGTGTATCCTTTATTAATTTCCCAAATCCAAATTTGCAATAAAAGAACAAGATTTCAGTCCGTTGAAGCAGTGAATGAAAAAGCAGCACGCGTCATGAAGGAATTCACAGAGGAAGAGCGTCCAGCGCTGTTTCCATCAGTGGAAAATTCGCATGGAGCATTTGTAGGGATAGGGTAAAGGCGTATTTTGAGGGTGACAATAAAAGCTTTTACAGAAGTAGTCCCATGATTTTATAGCGACACGTCATATATGAACACAGCATGGCAAGAAGAACATGTGATTGAATTTCTAGGTAATTTGGGGTGTACGGGGTATGAAATTTAGTACACAGAGCTGCCAGCTCTTCCAGCAACTGTGGCTGTAGTGCAGGTGAACTTAGCTTGAATGACAGATATGGATACATCATTCCATATCGTGTCAACTCGCTGCCAGAGATTGTCAGTCGTAGTGACTGGTAGTAACTAGTAGCGTGTCGGGCTCTCGGCAACCATGAATCTATGTTTCCAGTGCAGTGGATACAACATATGGTAAATGTGCTGTCCAGTATGTCAGACATTGTCTGTCTAGGTAGGTCAGGAGAGCTTGGACAAAATGTGGTTTTGCGTTATCTTGTTGGAAGATACCATAGTGGCATTCTTAACGGTAGAGCACAGCTACCGGTCTTAAACCGTTATAAATATAACAGGTGCGGTACGAAGAACAATTTGAGAAAATTACAAATATAAGAGCAAGAAACGATAATTTTGAAATTTTCTGAAGTTTCTCTGAGTTTCTTTACTGATATTAACTCCCTGAGGTATGTGCTATACATCGGAACACTTTTATGTATGAATCATTTCAGACATAGAGGGCTGTTTTGAGCGCTACTGGCACTAAGATCGTCAAATGAAAGGAGAAGAAGATACCTTTGGAAAGTTTTAAAGCTATTTTAAAGTTTTTGATAATAATCTTTCCATCTATATTTCATAGTTTACATTGAGTAACATGTTTTATGTATTCTATCAGTCCATGGAGGGCACTTAAATCTAGCGCTACAAACTTTGCGTCATTTGTGATCCATATAAAAAATTAATTTCTCTTCAGATGTTTTATAACATTTTTAAAAAAATATTTTAATGCTATTAAATTCCACCTCTGTGTTTCAGGCCGTATTTAGGACCACTTTGTATGAATTACACCAGTCCACTTCCTACAGATCGAGGGCACTTTTCAGCGCTGTAAGTGTTGCACCAATCAGGTTTCTACTTTTATTTTTTTTATTTTTTATATAAAGCTCCTGTAGGCTAGTGCATGGCGGGTTATGACAAAAGAGTTTCAGTTCCTTGTTCAGCAGGTTACGCTGTAACAGTGACAAATGGTATCACAGTAAAATCGTTCCCTCTTGTTAATAAGCTGTCCAGAGGCTTATTGATTATTTTTCTTCTATGTTTTCTAACAGAAATTTTGAAATTTCACATGTTAGTGAAGGACCGCACTCTACTCAGAGCAATAAGAACAAAAAAAAAAAAAAAACAATGTCACTTGAGGCCTAGCTTGAAACAATAAACAGAGTTCTTCTTGGCAAGTATTGGTATATTTGATCATCTCTTATTACTTATGTCGTCCGCCCCCGGTAGCTGAGTGGTCAGCGAGACAGAATGTCAATTCTAAGGGCCCGGGTTCGATTCCCGGCTGGGTCGGAGATTTTCTCCGCTCAGGGGTTGGGTGTTGTGTTGTCATCATCATCATCATCATTTCATCCCCATCGACGCGCAAGTCACCGAAGTGGCGTCAGATCGAAAGACTTGCACCAGACGAACGGTCTACCCGACGGGAGGCCCTAGTCACACAAGATTTCTTATTACTTATGTTGACCGGTTACCTTTTTCTTCTATCTTTCAATATAAATGGTATTTTCTTGAGCCCACTTTCTAAGAAATTGTATGTCTCTGTTAGCATTGAAGTGGCCGATGCTCACAGTTCGTATCTGTTTTATGCTGCAGAATGTTCGAAATGTTGTTTACAGCGTATTTTCGGCCTTGGAATGATCACAGAATTTCACGCTCGGCAGTTGTAATATATTTTAGAACTATTTCCAGAGGGCATAACGAGTGATTTGTCTAATGCCTCCTCAGCGTTTCGTCACGCCACTAAGTTTTCAGCGCATCTCTGCGGGTATCTCCCGTAGATCAGCCTTACGGAACCAGCGCTCGGCAGTGGCTATATAAATGTCAACCGGCGGGTCCTTTGATGTCGACGCGGAGGCCCTAGCTGTGGTCTAGGTGCCCGCTCCCTCCCACATTGTAGCTCCTAACACCTCACAACACCGGTGGCCTCCCACATTTGTCTGGCCCGACTGCATAGGCAGGCGTCCGGCAGCAGTACGTGTCACCTGAATTTACGAAGTCACTGACTTTAATACATACAGGTACTTCATCTGTGGTTCTAACACTTTTAATTATCAATCTCTCGAGCAGTCTGATGCTGTCCTCCACCTTGTTCTAACTAGTGCTAACCTTTTGGGTCAACATGACCCTTCGAAGCCACACGTTGGCTTTGATCTGTGATGTAATGGCGTTCTGGAGTTAGAAGTTAAACATGCGCAGAACTTTGCTTTCTTTTGTTTCGGGAAAGTATTAGCGCCGGCTAATGCTGTGTTAGTATGAGAGCCGTTAAATAAGTAACACACCAATTCTTTTTATCTAAAAAGAGGTTCGTGTTATCCAGGATTCCAGTACACCATATTTGAGCCGTGGTAAAAATTGCTGTTTTGAAGAGCGCGCCGCAGCGCGTAGTGTGAAGCAGTCGCCCTCCGTTTCTGGCGGTGGCGCCGCTGTGGCAATCGCAGCTTTGGTGTCTCACTCTAGTGGGAAAGGGGAAAAGTTGCCTGTTCACGTGCATTTAAGGGGCGCTATGAGCCCGACAGTCGGTCAGTTTGGGCCAGTCTCTCGTCCGCATTTGTTAGGCAGTTAGTGTCTGTCTGTCGTTCGGATCAACCTTTAAAGCCGGTAAAATCAGAGTCTTTCCGCTCCGCCAGTAAGAGAACTCAGCGAGTGGTCGCCCGGTCAGGGCGAGTCGGCGCGTTAGGCCGCCAGTCTGCTCGAGTTTGCTCAGGCAATGGTCATTGGCGGTTGGATCAATCGGTTGGTCGGTCGCGCACTGAGACACAAGATGGCTTGTCCGTCTTGAGCGTCGGCGCATGTGAGGTCGCCACGTGAGTCCAGTGGGCCGCGACGTATAGCAAGGGGTAGTGGCTTCGCGGTCGACACGAGAGCAAGAGGAGTCAAAAAAATGGTTCAAATGGCTCTGAGCACTATGGGACTTAACTTCTGAGGTCATCAGTCCCCTAGAACTTAGAACTAGTTAAACCTAACAAACCTAAGGACATCACACACATCCATGCCCGAGGCAGGATTCGAACCTGCGACTGTAGCTGTTCCGCGGTTCCAGACTGAAGCGCCTAGAACCGCTCGGCCACTCCGGCCGGCAACAGCAGTCAACCCACGACAGCAGTCTGGCGACGCCGTGAGACGGGAGATCGGCGCGCCTTCCTGCGTCCGTTGAAGCGGCTGGCAGCGGACGGTTCGAGAGAGCGATTTGGGGGTGCTGCGCCAGGTCTTCTCGAGAATCGCAGTTTATTAGAAGTTAAGTGATTGGTGATATGTTGTTTGATTTACTCTTGTCAAATTCTACTTGCTTTCTTGGTGAGGTCACCAGCCGGTTTGTTTTGTGGTCGTCCCACCATTACTCTCCGTTTGCTCACCCGCGGGGCAGGTGGTTGTTTATAAACTGGGTAGTCCGTTTCTCCCTTGTGGAGTAGGGGCGGGTTAGAGAAAACCTGCGGTTCGGGTTGTTCGGTAATCTCCCTATCAATCTACCGTACGTTAGTAGCTGCCTCTGTCATGTTTGTCGAATTTGGTGTGTTAACGAATTTATTGCTTGGAGTGTAACGGCCTAATACCTAAAATGTGTTTCGATCTTTGGAAACTTTGATATTATTGCCTATGATCTTGAGAGGCGGTATCTGTGTACTGTACAGCATCTTAACTATTGTTTGGCCAACCTCGTAGAATTTTATATAAGATTGCATTTCATGGGCTTTTATTTAAATGATCATTTTAGTGTATAAAGTTGCCACCCTTTCACCGTAAGACTTTTCTTAGAAGTTAAAATCAAGTTGCACCTTCGGTGGCAAGGTTAATATTTTAATTGTTAGTGTTTTGTACCATTTCCATCGCTTCTACGTCGTGGGTAGTGGAGTGGATAATTTGTGTCCTTGTGTAAATTGTTAAAAGTCTTAGTTTAAGGTTATCTGGTGTGTTCCAGATTTTCACCAGTGTAGTTTTTCAGGGGCTGTTGTGAGCGGTCGTAACTACGTCCGTGTCAAGAGGGAGCGGCAAGGTTCTCTGCCCAAAGGCTCATACAGTCAAAACTTGTTTCGTTCTGCCTCTGAATAAATTGTAACTTTGATATTTAGAGGATGCTTTCTGATTATAATTTTAAATCTCTCTTAAAAATGCTTTTAGACACTATTAAAGTGAATAAAATTCCCATTTGTTAAAAGTAATTTGGTTACGATTTCATCAGTTACTCCCTGGCAACTACTTCCATGCTTACATTGTGTGATTAAACGTGTTAATGTTCTTGATGAATCGCTAGTAAATAAAATAAAATCTTAAGAATATTCTTTGAAAATAAATCACGGTCCAATATTATTTCCCACTCTTCTGGTTACAAAACTTTATTTTTCAATATAATCTCTGTTCAATGTGGCGGCCTTTTACGTCGCCCATTACGCCACCTTACTGGGACGACCTGTGTGCCCGCATGGTACCAATCAACCGATCGGCGTCGGAACCGAAATCCTGCTGCGTCAATAACCTCCCCATCCCTAGGAGGGCACCCAACATTGGGCCAAACAGATGGTAGTTGGAAGCTGATAGGTCCTGACTGTTGGTGGATGAGGAAGAACAGTCCAGCGAAGTTTCGTGAGCTCCACTTGGGTGTGCAGACTTGCGTGAGGCTTGCGTTGTCATGGGGAAGGAACAATTCGTTTGCATTTTTGTTTCGACGAATATGCTGAGTTTGTTCCATTTCCTGAGGGTATGTGCGACGGGCTGTCACGCGGCGAATCGGACAGGTTCGCGCGATATTCTTGCGATGATGACCGACGCCTCGCCCAACGACTGACCGTGTTTTTGTTCACTGCTAGCCCTCTGTAGACGTTCTGCAAGTGTCTATGAATATCTTCAATGCTCTGGATTTCCGCCAAAAGAATCTAATTGACAGTTCTCTGCTTGCAACGCTCTTTCGTCACAGACGCCATTTGGAAAGCTACGTATTCCGCCTCCAACTATCGGAACCTCATGAAATTACAGAATCTGTTGGATTACTTTTTCAAAGCCCCTCGTAGTATATAATGTGTTTGTTGAGGGCTTTGTGCTGGTGGAGACACGTTACTAAATCTCCAAGTTTAGCTACTTTGACAGAAGATAACGAGCTCCGTCTCCATGGGATCGTCCCGTGGTGTCATGATGACACACTTTGGCGGCTGACGTTGCCGCGCTACCCTCTGGACTCATGAATCTTGGGAAAGAGAGACTGAAAGGTCGTCGTGTACATGACAGAAGCAAGTTAATTTTGATGGCGGCGCTGCAATACACCAGGACCTGAAAGAAGATGTACGTGCAAGCGCCAAGTCGACGGAATATCTCGCCTCATGCACCGTCTAATGCCGCTAAAAACCCTGAAAAACACAATATCATGGTTCATCTTGTGAGTGCGAATGATATGAGGAGAGAAACATCGCAATCCCTGGTGTGTGCTGAGCGAAGTTTGACCATCTGCTACTTGAATGTTCTGACAAAACGTTCAGCTTCGCCGTTTGACTGTGGATGGTTCGGTGCACTAGTTAGATGCTGTATGTCATTGCGTTCACAGAATGTTTCAAGTTCATTTGACGTGCATTGAGGTCCGTTATCCGACACCATTACTTCAGGTAACCCTTGGAGGCAAAAATTCGCTAACAATACCGGAACTGTGCTACGTGACGTTGTCGAGTTCATTGGCACAGCAAAAGGAAACTTGCTACAAGAGTCAACCAGAATCAACCAACTGGTGTTCCAAAAAGGTTCCTTAAAGTCTATGTGAACACGATTTCGTGGTGATTGCGACTTAGTCAAAGCAGAGCATCGATGTGACAAGAAGATACAGCAGAAGCGCCAAAGTCTGTATCAGGGCCATGAAAGTGCGTCCGCATTACCATGTTGATCCGTCAGACGATACACAATCTCTTACTGGTATTGAGACAACAACAAAGCCCATATTTGCAATTTTAGGGCAGTTCGTACAGGAACCGGTTTCGTCGGATGAAAGAAAGACTACAAAGGCTTGTTATCCGTTACCAAGTAGAATTTTCTGCCATTCACACAGTGGTGGAACTTGGTGACACCATACACAATAGCCAAAGCTCCTTTCTCAGTTTATGAATAGTTACACCGAGCTTTGGACAACACTTTTGATGCGAAAGTAATAGGCCTATCTTTATCACCAATTCTGTGCACAAGCACTGCACTGATTCCGCAAGAGGAAGCGCCAACATGCAATACAACTGGTTTTTCAGGATCAAAGTTAACTAAGCATCGATAACTGAGCAATGCATCTTTAAGTTTTTGAAAATCTATCTGGCACTCATCTGTTAAACAAAGGGGACATTTTTGCGACGCAAGCGATGCAGTGGAGCTGTGATTGGTGCAGCATTTGGTATGAACCGAAAATGATAGGTCATTTTCCCTAAGACTGATTGCAATTCTGTGACTTTGTGAGGAACTAGCAGATAACGTATGGCTGACAAATGTGACTGAAGAGAACGTACACCTTGACTGTTAATGACATGACAAAGATACTGCAACTCATGTTTAAAAAATCACGCTTGTCCAGTCTACACTTTGGTCCTGCATCAGATAACACACGGAACAAAGCACGTAAATCTGCAATATGTTCTTCAGGTGTACGACCTGCTACGGCAATGTCGTCCAAATAGTTTGAACAGTTTGGCATTTGTGCAGTCTGCTGTTCCAAATACCGTTGGAAAATGGCGGGTGCGGAAGCACTGCCAAAAAGCAAACGCAAATATTTGAACAAACCCAAATTAGTATTTACAACACACACTCTTTGAGATCACCCATCGAGCGGTATTTGAAGATAGGCGTCGGGCAAATCAATTTTTGAAAAGTACAGTCCAGCGCCTAAATTGTCTATAAGATCCAATGGGCGTAGCAATGGATGTGGGTTGACTATAGACTTAAAGTCAACACAGAGGCAAATGTGACCTGATGGTTTGGGGAGCAAAACAAATGAATGGACTTGCCTATTGAGTAGCTGATATGGGTGCAATAAATCTTGGAATTCTTACAGTTCAGCAGTGACCTTGTCCCGTAATACAACGGGAACAGTTCTGGCCTGGCAAAATTTCGACTGGACATTGTCTTTGAGAGTAATATGTGCTACAAAACTGTTAGCTTTGCCTAAGCCTTCAGAGAAGAGTTACTGGAATTCTTATAGCAAGCTATCTCACTGTCTTTTGCATTGAATGCAGACACTGACAACACATTGTCGTGAATGTTAAAGCCAAACAGATCAAAAGGATCTAGACCATACATGTTCTCACACTCGCGTAATCGGGGCACTGAAAAAATCACTGTTCTCGTATGAGGGTGAAACATGGCGGGAAAAGTACGTGTACCAGGAATGGGAATGCCTTGTCCATTATAAGCCGTCAGCTGAGTGCTATTTTTTGACAGGCGTGGGGAGCCTAACAGTTCATATGAGTGACGATTTAGCAATGTGACAGAGGCACCCGTGTCCAACTGAAATTTCACACGTTACCCACAAATAAGTAATAAGTAATAACGTCATAACGCTGCATGCAAAAGTTAGTGAACAAGACAGAGAGCAGTGGAACAAGGGATGGCCGCCATTATCGGAAGAAAAAGTGACTGACGCGCAAACAACGATTATTGGCATCTCCTGCAAAGTCTGTTCGACGTTCGTACCAGGAATGTGGAATGTGACGGAGCACATGTCACAGAGCTGCGAAGATAGCCGGCATGTATCCATAAGGGTTTACAGTTGTTCAGGAACTGAATGTCAGTGACAAAGCCAAATGCAGTACTTTTTGCCATCGATTTCAGTAGTTGATTGCTCAGAAGCCAGGAATATTGCAGTACACAGTGTTCAGTGATTGAGGCGTGGTTCCACCTCTCTGGACACATAAACTCTCAGAATGCACGTTTGTGTTATAATGAAAATCCACATGCACCGATCGATCAACCCCTGAATTCACAAAAGATTGGTTTATTCTGTGCAATGTGACAGCGTCGTACAATCAGACCAACGTTTTCGAGTCTACTGTGACAAGTCCGGGTTACATGGAAATGTTTCGAGAATAGGAGATGAACTTACCACCGGCTGGGACCAACAGGACGGCGCCACATGCCACACGTCTTGAGTGAACATGGCTGAGGTTGAATCATTTTTCCCTGGCGGAGTGATTTCGAAATAACTGCGGCCCCCAAGGTCACCTGGTTTAACACCACCAGACTTGTTCCTCTGCGGTGGCCTAAAGGGCAAAGTCTACATGAAAAAAAATAATAAAATAAAATAGAAATACATATAGCCAGGCACTGATACCAACTGTTCTGGCAGCAACATTCGAGAATCTGCAGCGACCGGCCGTAGTGGCCGTGCGGTTCTAGGCGCCACAGTCTGGAACAGTGCGACCGTTACGGTCGCAGGTTCGAATCCTGCCTCGGGTGTGGATGTGTGTGATGTCCTTAGGTTAGTTAGGTTTAATTAGTTCTAAGTTCTAGGCGACTGATGACCTCAGAAGTTAAGTCGCATAGTGCTGAGAGCCAATCTACAGCGTCGTGTTTACAAGTAGAGGGCGTTCACTCTCTGCACCTTTTGTGATTCACCTTTATTTCCCCATGAACAGCGTATGACATGTTTATTTCATTTCATTTTATGATTTTTATGCAAAGTCTTTAAGTGTAATTTAAGAAAATGTTTGTTTGTGGGGCCTATTTTGAGTGGGACACCATGTATAAGAAGTCACTATAGTAAGCTCTATGACATTCAAAAATTTTTGAAGGTTAGTTCATCTCTTTCTGCAGTCATCAAGTTCGCTTTATAATCCCAACTGCCGTTCAAGCAACAAGTCGTCCTTGCCCAGTGCTCTCTAACCAACGTTCCTCGCTGGAATTCCTTAAGTTACCGAAACACAGAAGAACAAGAGTTCGTCGGCGAACGTTACTTCAGCTAACAGCATCTTGCAATATCCTTCTCCACTCCAATTTACTTTGGGAAACGCTCATGTTTGATCAAAATATATGCAGGTGTTTCCACTGTTATCTCTCAAAACCAAGACTCTCGAATACAGTAAGGAATGCTAGAAATTACATCGCTACATTTGACGCAAGACACATTTCAGTTGCTTAGGAAAATGTGTACATTCTCTGGTTGCTCGTATTTTCAGTCAACAAGAAATCCGACAAGCTTCATGCGTCCATATGCAGAACTGCCAAAACCACAGATATTTGAATGCACAGGAGAGAAAGCAAAATACTCTTTCTTATGAAAAGAATAATAAGATGTCATATCAAACGAAGGCGGAAAGGATGGCAAGAAGTAACATTCCCCTCATTTATTCACTTACATAGCTGTAGCCTGCAGACCCGTATTAACTACCACACTCAAAGTGGAGTATTGATAATGGTGAGGACACAATATAATTTTACATTGTATAAACTATGAAGATGTCAAAAGTATGAGGGTTTGTCGCTGTTATAGTTCTTGAATCAGCTGCATAGTACATTTAATTCTAAATTTTCTGACGAATCATTCTTAAATGCAGTATCTCTCCAAGTCGCAATTTCTTGGAAGTAATGTTAAAACGATATACAAAACAATCACGTAAGAAAATAATTACCATGTTGAAACTTTTCACTTTTTATTGCCAATAAACACTGTATAAACATTGTATCACGATTCCTTATTTTTTTATTGTTACATTTACTAAAATCTTATGCAACTATCCAACGTTAAAAAAAAAGGGGGGGGGGGGCGAGGAGAGAGTAAAAGTGAAGGAACGAGAGAGACTAAATGACCATCATATAGTTTTGAAAATTCAATACAAATAGCTCTGGGGCATTTACTACTATTCAACATGGTTTACAGGTTCTGGCTTGCTTTTAGAACGTTATTGGATTGATACATACAGTATGTCTGTGTAACCGGGGAAGGGGCGGGGATGATGCGAGTATTGTTCGCAGAGACTATACTTTCTTCCTAAGGGAAAAGCAGGGCCATGGGAGGGATGGGGGATGGGGTGAGACCTGTTTGGCATACACTGCCTCTCGTTTGGCACACTCTTAGCGTGTGTTGCCTAGTATTTGGCGTTATCTGCAAATTTTGGTTTGTTTCATTTCATTCTTGTAGTGCTGATTATGTGACTGCCACTTTTACATAGTGGTAAGTCTTTAGGGGTCTTATTTTATAAATCGGTAAAAACGGAACTTTTTTTAGGGTCACTTCGTTATCGGTCTTTCTGCCTGCCTGTCTATTCGACTATTAAAAACCATTTTTCTCAGGAATTGGCAGAAGTACCAAGTTGAAATTTATGTAACATACTAGGGTCAACGGTCCCTTAGCGATATATAAAACTAAAGCTCCTAGCCCGCCAGGTTTGCCGTGTGGTGTAACGCACTTCTTTCCGGAGGAAGGCATGCCGGTCCCAGGCAAGAATCCGCCCGACGTATTTGTGTCGCGGTCCGGTGTGCCGGCCAGTCTGTGGATGATTTTTAAGACGTTTTTCCATCTGCCTCGGCGAATGCGAGCTGGTTCTCATCATTCCGCCTCAGATACACTACGTCGGCGATTGCTGCGCTAACACTTTGTCCATGTACGCCTATACCGTAATTACTCTGCCACGCAAACATTGGGGTTTCACTCATGTGGTGTGAGACGTTGGCGGGGGGGTCCACTGGGGGCCGAACCGCACAGTGACCCTGGGTTCGGCGTGGGGCGGCTTGGGGTGAGTAGACTGCTGGACTACGGTAGACTGTTGTGGGGTTGTGAACTACTGATGGCTACGGCGGGGACGAGGCCTGTCCGTCGATTCTAGGTCCCCAGTTTCATACAATACAAAGCTTCAAAGTCAATGCAGTCGCCCATTTATGTCAAGTATTTTGATACACGCAAAACCAATCATCAAAACCTTTAGCGAACTTCCCGTTGACCTGGAATCATGAAATTGGGAAGGAACCGAGGTTTCAGAATACAACTAAAGGAAAAAAAATTTGAAATTGTGAGTTTGTAATTAAGTCACATGAAATTTTTTTCATCATTTATTATCCGACTGCCTGTCCGAATATTAAGACCCCTTTTCCTCATGAATGGTTTGTCGTATCAAGTTGGTATTTACATCACATACTAAGGCCTGTGGTTCGCTGGCAATGGGAGCTTCTAAGCCAATGCAATCAAAAGATACGGCCATTTATATCACATATTTTAAAGCTCGCAAACTCTCTCATTAAAACCTATAG
Source organism: Schistocerca cancellata (assembly GCF_023864275.1). Taxonomy (NCBI): domain Eukaryota; kingdom Metazoa; phylum Arthropoda; class Insecta; order Orthoptera; family Acrididae; genus Schistocerca; species Schistocerca cancellata. Next base: position 465,072,175 of record NC_064631.1, on the reverse strand, counting down.
GGTAGCATCATGAGATTTACTGAGAAGCTGATCAGTGTCTATAAGAGGCAAAAAGCGTCGAAATTCGCTATTAATGGGATGTTTGAACTATCTATACACATCATTAAGGTTGTACGGAATCTACGGAGCAAGAGCCCTACTCCCTCTTGCCCATTTTCTTTTTCCTTAGACCCAATGCTTTCCTTACCTAATTTCTTCTTCTGTTCTTCAGTTTTGTTACAGACGTGCCTGTAGTTCACTAACTGTCACACTAACAAAGATTTTTACCGTGAATTTTCGACACAGGAAAAGCCAGTCGGTAGAACGACCGCGAATTACGGGCGGACTATGCAGCGGTATTCTTGCGCGGATCGCATATTCACGCTCCGCTTGGCTCCAGCATGTTCCGGGCCCATTTAACCCGGCCGGGCCGCCTCTCCAGGGAGCGAGCGGGAGGGTCGCGCGAGCGTGAAGCGGAAAGGGACGTTTCGCTTAAAGCGGCACGGCGAGGCGCGGTTTTAGCGCGCGTTGCCTTCCGCGTGGGCAGTCACACGGGGGAGGCGCGGTGCTGCGATCTGGCGGCCGAGGGCCGAAGCCGCGGCCCGCCCCGCGGTAGGTAGGCAAACGCGCGCTAAGCCCGGGAAGCAGGATTCACTCCGCTGACAGACAATCAATAACCGATAGATGGATTTTCTAACAAGGCGATATCGCCGCAAGGCGGCCCCTCAGCCGAGGAGGAATAAAGAACGGGCGAGAAGCGGGTGGGTGGGGGGCGAGCGCCTGGTGGTCCGGGCTGCGGACCTCGAGGGAGTTTCCACTGTTCCAGAAACAAGACGGAGTGGCTGTGACACAAATTGGCTTTATTCCATTCAATCACACTTGGTGAAGTGCGGTTCGTCTCCTCTCTCTCCTTCTCTCTGCTCCTCCCGCCCCCCTAGACCCGATCACCAGAAACAGATATTGCGGAATTTTATTCCCGCTGTGGGACGGTGCAGGAGACGCTTCTGCGGTTGTCAGCTGGGGACACGGGCGGACACACCGCTGCCGACCGCCAGTCTCGGCGGAATCTCGTTTCCCGGTCCAAATACGTTTTTTGGTATCGTTCAGCTTGCAGGGGAAAGAGGAATGTTAAAGCGGACCTCGCTGTATTATATAGAAGACCCATTTATACTGCGCTAGAGTGACTGATTCGTCAAAGTGTTCGAATGGACCCTCTGCTCAGTTTAGTGGCAGAATGACTGGCGCTTGGTATATTTGTGTGAAAAGTGTGGAAGCGTAGAATTTTCGACACGGCATGGGAAAATTTCTAGAGATAAAGGGTCTTGTACCAGCATTATTGACATTATTACCGGTGGCTGTAGTTTCTCCTTTGCATGCATTTGCTACATTTTGAGTATTATATTTTTATACTATTTTCTTTTTGAAGATAAAACCACTTCAGCAGGAAGTACTTTATTTATAAGCACGACCGGTTTCGCAGCTTTTTAGCTTCATCGTCAGGTGCGATTTGTATAGACTAATAGACAGAAACTCATGTAAGGCAAGAAACGGAAAACTATATGGGATTAACATACAAAAGCATGTCTTGTTCTCATCAGAAAAGAGAATGGGACGACCCAGCGTTCATAGTCAGCGGTTTTACGCTAACTACCAGACGTCACATATAAAATAGCATAGAACATCATGGAATGCTCCCGTGATACCTAGAAAGAACAAAATTTAGAATAACACCTTGCCAACAACAAAGGGAGACCTACTGAGGTAAAGGGCCCCCTTACACACACAAAAAAAGATCAATAACAAGCCTTATACGATCCTCTGTGAGTAATCTAAAATTAAGCAGCTCCGGTCCCTTAGGTACGTAAAAGAGATTGAAAGCCACACTGGTAAAAACGCCAGTAATCAATCTTCAATTGTGCTTCATTTCTCAAGAATCGAATATAAAACTATTTTAAGGCTTAGAACGAACCTGACATGAAGTGACACAAAACTGAATATCATGACGTACCTAAACAGCTCAATCGGCAGAGAGCAACTCATTGCAAAGCCGGATAGCAAAGGCTGCACTTAGCACCGCGCATTTCTGCCAGAATTCACGCAACACGCGCGGCCACATGGCCGCCTCTCTCACGCGGCGTGAAGCCCAGCGAAACGCCAGTAGTGCTTTGGTGCAAGCTGTGACATCTACTGTGCGCAGTTTAGTATCAACTATGAGCGGAAATACATTAAACAAGAACGCGGTTCTTGCAGTATGTGCTGCGTTAGTTGTACATAGGCGTCGGAAACGACGGCAGGAAAAAAAATACTGTATTCATCCCATACTAAGCGACAGATCAACTAAAGGAAAGTTCGTGCTGCTACACAACAAACTGAAGTCAAATCCAGACAAGTTCTTTGAATACTACAGGATGTCGGTTAACTCATTTGAAATGCTTCTGAATATGACTGGAGAGAAAATTTCTAAAAGGAACACGAACATGAGGGAATGTATCAGTGCAGTTGAAAAACTCGCAGTAACCTTAAGGTACGTTTTATTTTTTAATTCTTTCTCTGTTAAGACATTAATATTAATTTAAAATGTTTATGATAAGGAAAAAAAATCTAGATCTGAAAGACCTGACATAGTTTTTAATTACAAGTCAAAAAATGTCACAAAAGCATCTTCTGTTTCTTCTGTGGACTCTCTTTCTTCTGTGTACTGTGACGAATAGCTTTCGTAGTGATGTACAAAACACTGGTTAATTGCGCTGCCACTTGGTGAAGATGGTGAAGGTGAAGACGTCAGAATTGTGTAAGATCTTAAAAGTTGAAGGAATTTCGTTTGAAAATCTAATTTGTCCTCTGTTTTAAGCTTCCTAATAACAGGAAGTTGCGACATGAGGAACATCTCATCCGCATCAGGCACGTGACGTGCAGGTTGTTCAAAATGCCCTTTTAAGACCTTCACAATTTCGTCCTCGAACGTATCTTGTTTCCGCTTTTTTGGTTTTGGCCTCGAAATATTTTCTGCACTTCGAGGTTCTGGTGCTAGTACGTTCTCTGTTATGTCGTCATTCTCAATAACGGTCATATTCCCAGCAGTTCTGAAAAAATAACCTTTTTTTATAATTTAAAACAGTATCCTTTCATATTAAACCTACTGAAACAGCTACTATGTTCAACAAGTGACCTTATAATCCACAGACAGTCAGGGGTAATTGTCACTTACGTCCTTTGTTGCAGTACTCCATCAAGGAACGTCATTTACTTATAAAATACATATGGTTTGCTGGACGTAGCAGCATCACCACTTCTTCCTTTGCTTTTCATAAATTTTGTGTAGGAATCTCTCATAGTTTTCCACCGTTTCTGAACTTCTATCCCTAAAAGATAACGAATGAAAGTATTGTGGATTTATGTAATTACCTGGAGCTCATTTAATTTTTCCTACTTAAAATGAAATCATTTAATGGTTTGTGTATGAAACAATTTTTCTACCACCAGGAACGATTTTTTCCATTTATATTTTCCACAAAGTGTTTCATGAAATGGTTCCCATTTTCAAGTGAATTTCTGCGTGCTGTCCGGTACTGCAGTCTTGTGTTGTCTTTAGTATATTGTTTAAATCCATGTGCAGTTTTTAACTAATGATCGACGTTTTTGCAGACTTTCCCCATTAACTATATACAAAGACAGACAATTATTTCAATATTCATCTTGGTTTTATATATTACAATGAAGACAACAGGGCAACGGAGCACCTTACACATGGAAAAAATCACGATAAAGTAGCATAGCACACAAAAATACGTTTGGCAGTGAGAACCATTTCCTGAAACATAAATAAAGAGAAAATCCATTGGCTTTCCCCAACCATTTCTAACTGATCAAATCAAATTTTACAGGTATCGGGGGACTGGAAATTCGATGCGTTCTCTGCATTTTGAGTTTCTTCTCGGCCGATCCACAATTGCTGATAGTATTAGAGATACTTGCACTTCCATATGGGAGATGCTGAAAATTCCTTTGTGGCTGATGAGGCTTTTGCGATGAGTGACCATTTAATGAGACCATGTGCCGCAAAAAACCTTACGAATTAACACAGACTGTCACAAGCACAACGTTATGTGGAATGTGCATTTGGCATTTTATCCAATAAATGGAGAATTTTCCATCGTCCAATCGATGTTAACGTGGATGAGGCGGATACTATTGTTCAAGTATGTTGTGTACTTCACAATTTTGTGAGACAACATGATGGTTACAATTTTGAAGACACACTGACTTGCACAATTGAAAGTATTCCGGCACATGGGACAAAAGGAACGGTCAGTAGCAAAAGTATGAGAGATCATTTTGCTGATTACTTATGTTCCCCTCAAGGATCTGTACCATGGCAAAATCATTATGCAAACTTCTTCGGATGAAGACTAATTTTTGTATTGGCTTGTTAAAATTTTATTCATGTATAAATTTCATTGTACATTGTTTATAGCAATTAATAAAATATTTGCTGTCTGTAATTACCTAGATCTGATTTTTGCTTGTTATCCATTCCATCCCATTTTTCTACCAGAACGGCCGCTGTAACTGCTCGCCACGATTCTCTTTTTCTTTCTCTAATTTTGTATTCCGGATCCCTTGTATTGTACAGCCATGGATGTTTCTGCACTTCCATAATAATGATTTCACTGACCAGACGCTCCATTCCGGCACTTTATAAAATACAAGAAGACTGCTACAATGACAACGAAGCGAGGACGCAAAGTCTGTCCGTAAACTGAACAGCGAGCTGCCGAGCAGGGTTGCCGACCATAGAACTTTTTTCCTCGTACATAAACAACTAAAATCCCGTACTTTGGCTTTCAAACCACGTACATTTATCATGCATTTGACATGTTATAAAACCAAAAATAAGACATGTGTGGCTACTTCATTATGAAATACCTACTTTTTATAATATCGCACCACGCATTGTTAGACTGCATATGTTCTTCATTATGAAATACCTATTGAAATAATACCGCTCCACGCATTGTTGCATATGTTGGCATCGCTACGATTTCAGTTCAGTAATTGTCGGTAAGGCTACGGCCACACGAGCGTTTTTTTCACGCGCTTTTCTGCCGGCGTTCACGCCGACATTATAGACCACTGCGTGTTAAATGGGGCTGGCCACACCAGGCGTTTTCGCACGCTGTGGGCCCGCAAACTTCACGCTGAGCGAACGCTCTCGGGTGCATTCGTTCTGTGTGTTTTTCACGCTGGGCGCTGGCCACACGGGCGGGAGACACTGTGCGGCAGAGTCCGGAACGTCAGCCCTTTCCTCCGACGCTTAACGGGCGCCCTCCACATGTACCTTCTCACCACGTCGCTATATGCCGCTCCCAATATTCCGCCGTAGCATGCCGCGCCGCCTGTTGGTACACACACAGTCCGCGCTTACGGTGCTCCAAAAAGGTTCAGATGGTTCTGAGCACTATGGGACTTTGCATCTGAGGTAATCAGTCCCGTAGAACTTAGAACTACTTAAACCTAATTAACCTAAGGGCATCACACACATCCATGCCCGAGGCAGGATTCGACCCTGCGACTGGAGCAGCAGTGCGATTCCAGACTGAAGCGTCTAGAACCGCTCGGTCACACCGGCCGGCACTTACGGTGGTAATTGCAGCCTTTTGCCATCTGGCTCGGGAGTGGGTTGCTTCCTGCCGATTGAGCTGTCTAGGTACAATAAACTATTCAGTCTTGCTTCACTTCATATCAGTTTCGTGCTAAGATTTAAAATAGTTTTATATTGAGTTCTTCGGAAATGAACCGCAATTTAAGATTGAATAACAGGCGTTTTCACCAGTATGGTTTTCAATCCTTTTTAGGTAAATGCTGGACCAGTGCTGCTTAGTTTTACATAATCTCGTAGATGATCATATATACTTCTGATCATTTTTCGATGTATGAGGATCCGTATGGTCACCAGGTGCTGGGGAGTGGAATTTTGTAGCATTTCACGTACCAGGTAGCTTATTATTAGGAAGTTATTATCATAGCTTTTGTTCTTTCTAAGTATCACGGTAGCATATCACGAGGGCGTTCCGTGTTATTTTATGTTGTTTTATAACTGACATCCACTACTTAACGAAAAAATGCTAACTATGACTGTCTGCATGTGAAGTGTGTTTTCAAGAAGGAATGTAGGGATTTTTACACAGTTTTCATCAATAGAAAGAATAATTCACAAAGAAAGTTTGTCCAACTAATTTATAAATATTTAGTTCATGCCCCTCGACCCTTACAACTGCCGCTGCTTTCTGTATATAGCATTTCGCTCTCCGTATTTTATCTCTGCTACCTTCACAATTTCAAACATCGGATCTCAGTCAACATCGTCAAAAGCCTTCTCTAAATGTACAAGCACTACAGAAGTACGTTTGCATTCTCTTAATCCATCTTCTAAGATAAATCGTAGGATATTGACCTGTGTGCTCCTACGTTTCTCCAGAGCCAAGAGTAATCTTCTGCGAGGTCGACTTCTAAAAGATTTTTCCATTTTTCTGCAAATAATTCATATCAGTATGTTGTAATTATGTGATTCGTTAAACTGATGGTTCGGTACTATTCACACCTGTCATGACCTGCCTTCTTCGCAACTGGAATTATTACATTCATTTTGAAGTCTGAGAGGATTTCCCCTGTCTTATATCTCGCATACCAAGTGCAACAGTCTTGTCATGGTTTGCTCTCCTAATGATCTCAAATTACAATGGGTACGTCGTCCATGGTAAGTGCCTTGTGTAAACTTAGGCCTTTCAGTGTTCTGTCATAGTCTCCTAGCACTATCATGTGTCTAATTTTCATTTACTCTGTAATATTGCCTTCAAGCTGATTCCCTACGCAGAGTCCTTCAATGTACTCTTTCTACCTTACAGTATTTTCCTCTTTGCTGAGTACTGGATTGACATCTTGAAATTCATGCAGATTGTTCTTGTTTCACCAAAGGTCTCTTCAGTTTTCCCCTAGGTGGCAATTTTTTCTAATTGTGCATGCTTCTCTAACCTTGCATTTGTCCTCTATTCATACCAGCATTTTTTACTTGCTGCAAATCTCTTTTTTGTACTTCCATATTTCCTGTCGCCTGATTCGTTAGGTCGCAGTTATTCCACCCATAAATTCTGAATACATTATGTGGGTACACAGATATGCTTACATGTCCTGAAAAACAGGTAGCTGGTGGAAACGAAAACAAATTATTGATATTAGATAAATAAACTTTGCTGCTGTAGTCTGTGCCACTTAACCATATTTACTTCCTTGTGTTCTCTGAACTCGCAAGTATAGTCACAGTCTTTTAGTAAAGTTATTTACCTTCTGTTTGATACAGTGTAAGATTGAGGTGGTGGACCTAAGCATCACACAGTATCATTAATTCAACTCGTAATTATTCTGCTAATTGAGAGCTTGCGTTTACTTTAACGTAAGTTACGAAACAGCGATTAAAATTACATTTGGCACTCATTTTCTATAGAAGTACAAAATGAGCTACCAGCTGCAATAATATTACTTAACTCCTTTGAGTATCGTGACTTCACATTTTGAGATATTGAATACTGAATAGTAAATGAAGCGATTGAAGATGCAAATGAAGGTGAAACTGAGATAGTGTGAGGCTTCTTGCAGCGTTACTTCCCGTGTTCAAAATTTCTTAAACAGTGGTATCGTCATTATAAGAAAACACAGAAAAACTTCTTGAAAACGTGGACGAATTTTGCGATCTAGAAAGCAGAGCAGCTAAAGAAGGAAGATGCAACGAAGACGGTACCAAGGGTTTGCGCAAATCGAGAGGAATTTCTATAAAAGGGACAGCTGCTAACACCCAGAAACATAAGCCTTGGAACCAAAAACATATCAATGAATATCTATGTTTGGAGTATGTTGATGCGAAACGTGGATAATGTGTAAGACAGAGATGAAACGATTAGAAGAAATGAAATAATTAGAAGCTTCTGGAACATGGTGTTAGAAGAGATTGCAAAAGACTAGATGGACTTATCGAATAAGAAATAAAACCTCCTACAACGAGTCAACGAGAATAAATTGCAAGTAATGAGCATAAAGTAACGCAAAGACCGTCTTCTGACACATATTACAAAAGTATTCTTGATGCCAACGTCAGTTGAAGCGAATGTGGAAGGACGAATCGCGATTACACTGAAATGGAGCTAACTGGAAAATGACAGGAAACGAGAAGTGCATCAGACCAACCTCTGAGTTGATGTTCAGAACAACAGCGATCTCAGTGGCATGTGATTTTAAATTTTCCAGCTGCATCAGATTATGTGGTGTTTGCGTTTCTCTCGGCTAGAATGAACGTCTTTTCTAGATAGCGCATTAGCCGACTGCCCCACTGCACGCAGCGTCACACATGGAATGGTAGTGGTGGTGTGACGTGGGCGGGTGGGGGGGGGGGGGGTTGCGGGGGGCAGCAGGAAGAGCGCGTAAGCCAGAACTTCGGATACGAAATCTGGTTCGTGAGCGCTGTGCTTGAACACGACTCGAACTGCTTCAAGCTTCTGATCGCCACGCAGTCTAATGCCTTCTGCTGGTACTGATCCCATGCCTTCGAAGTACTTTGCATTGTTAGTATACTTTGGATATTAACAAATAAAGTAACCGTGGAACAAGCACTGTAATATTTCTTAAGATGCCGATCACACTTTAAAACAACTAGCAAATAAATGTGAGATCGCAATAAAGCGGCAGTCCTGTTGTCGAGTTTTTGTCCGCAATTTGTTGGTACTATTTCGACGACGTGTTTTGCCACTGTAAATTATTCTCTCGATCGCAGTTATGATCAGTTTAATGTGATTTATTTCATATCTTTGGCATTTCATTGTTGTTTAATTTTCGTCTTTGTTTCATCTGACTGTTGCCAGCTATTTTCAAGCTGATGAAAAGCCAGTAACTTTTGCCCATTTTTGTACAATGTGAAGCGTCTGAAATGGTAATTTGCAACATACTTGGTAAATCCTTATAGTCTCTAATAAGAACTGAAATACTATATTGAGTATAAAGTCAAGTAATATTTTTAAGTGGCAATGTATTCACCTGCGAATGGCAGATTTACTTATAGAATTATTATAAATGTTTACATACCCGAAAATACTATATGAGAATACTTACTGTAGATTTGATCACATACAACTCATTTGTAGGGTGGTAGGATTTAACGCTATTTCATCGAGAGTTCCATGAAATTTTAAGCAAAACTGTAGCTTCTTGCTGTTGTCAGCGTTTTCTCGTGTATCATTCACTCCAGTGCGGCGTGACTCAGTTTTGTCGCTTGATTACTCGAAGAGGCTTACACCCGCGTCATCAAGTTATGCGTGGTATCGAGAATTCTCGATCTCACTCGAACTAGGGTACCGTTTGCCCAGCCCTACCGTCTGTCTCTCATTTTGGACATGGAAGTCATTCTCGGACAACATGACTTCAGTTGACTGAGTGCTAGAACCCACGATTTATTGATAGTTACGCCACTGTGTCTGTTGATCAGGGCATCGGCCACTCGTTCTTTGTCAGGTCCTCCACTGCTATATTATGCACCTTAAAATAAACTTTCGATTCTGTATTTCATGTTATAATATGATGAATGATATCGTGTCAGCCACCTATTGTTTGTGTTGCTACGTTATTCTCACACTTAATGAAAAATCAGTTTGATAGTACAGAGGTACTAGCTTCTACTTTATAGTTGTTATTAAGGACTCTCATTGGACTGTAGCATAGGAAATTTTTAACTATGATAGAGTTTAACATTCCATTATATTTTCATAGTTAAAAATGTTTGTTGGGAAAAAGAATTTTAGCACTTATAAAATGTTACTCCAAAGTAACTACTACAAAATCAGTTCGGCTTAATGAAATGCAATAAACGAATTAATTAAAAATTATAAATTTCTCTTGCGAATATTCATTTGCATAAACTCAGTGACATTCGACAGTACATCTGAATTACAGGCTTCAGCTGAACGAGAGAGCAATTGGTAATGATGCTGTTACCTCTGATATGCATCAAATAGTGACGTTTAAAGTAAAACAAGTAGACCTACGTAGAGAATTTAGGGCGTTAAAAAGTATTCGATATTTTCAGAGGTGATGGTAAGGACTGTATACACGGGCAGTAAAATTCGTGATTTAAGGGATATAAGAACTTTTCTATCTTCGCTGACGAGAAACACATTTCTTATACTATAAGCTCTTTGGTATTACGAACTACCCGTAAAATGCAATAAAGCAATGGGTATATGTTCCACTGTTATTGCCCATGGATACAGCATGCAGTAAACATCTTTTAGTGTTATTACTGTAAATCGTATTCAGAGTCCATCTCATCATCAGTTCTAACGGAACCAGTTTGTTTCAATAAGTTTGTGAAATGGTTTTGCACCATAGTTTCAACTTTCACCTTACTTGCATGACGGAGGCCTATTATCCCACACAGGAAATGGTAGACATGTTCTTCTCTTATGGTCTGGCAAATAGAAAAAATTTCCGAGATATTTTCTGTGTGGAATAATAGGCTTCCATTACGCTGGTAAGTGCAAAGAAGAAAGTTCGATGTAAAAGAATTACACAAACTTGTCAAAAAGCAAATTGGTTAAATTTTAACTTAATTATGTGCTGAATTTACCCAGAACTGTGAGTACTGTTTACGGTAACACCACAAATAGATGTTTCCTACAAGCTGTATCCACTGTTGTTAATAACAGACGAATGTGACGTTATTTGCTTACCGCATTCTGTAGGTCATGCTCAACACCGAAGACCTTGCAGTGGAAGTGTTTCACAGTAGTGAAAGTGAACAAACACACTTACGTTTTAAGATGCGTTTTTTAGAGCCCATTTTCAGTTGAGATTCTGTCTTGCCTTTATCTATACAACCTTCTCTCAAAGTATGGAGCTGTTTTTTTAATACTCTGTGTATGAGTGGTGAATATTAAAATATAGCAAATATACTTCTATGTTTATGGGCCTTTTTCTATATTTCATCTCATACAGAATTATACTGTATATTTGTATGATTAAAATTTTAAAAATACAAATCAGAAAGAAGCTTTTATGCTCAAGGACATGATTCTTACCGTCTTCCCTGGAACCGCCAAGCACGGACAAAATAAGATGTCGATGCATTTTTCTTTTATTTTCGGTGCCTTATTGAAAGTCTAAATGTTGACTTTCATTTTCATTGTTGATTTATTGACTAATCGTTATTATTAGCAGTTTGTCACAGTAGACCATACGTCTTTAGTGTAAGGAAAATTTTCTAAAACGAGTAATAGAAACCTCAACGACGTGGAAATTCTTGCTAAACTTTTAGTACATGACTAATTATCAGTGTTCAGTGATTTTGAGTCGGATCACACAGAAGCTGAAGAGAATTCAAACCAAGAAACGGAGGACAATCGAAGAAGCAAACCACGTAGGTAATGATCAAAATAAATACGTTTGAAGGTCCAAGGCTTGGAAAAGGCTTTTCGCCAACATGGTCCTTGAACCTCAAGGGATTACTGCATTTATAGTGACAAATATATGTGAATCATTCAAGAAATTTGTCACTCCTGAAATACTAAGGAAAATTATTGACCTCACAACTGAAGAAGGTAGAAGAAAAACTCTCTTGCTAGCGATTCGAATACATGCTTCATAAGAATTTTAATTCTAATGGGAGTTTACCAGGACACCAATATTTAATTACCTGATTTACAGTCAAATTTATTCGAAAGAGCCATACATAACGAAACTCTGAATACGACAAGAGCTTATCAGATCTTGAAAATTCTTCGTTTTGATAATAAGGGCACCAGGGCAGAAAGACATTGAAACGGGGCTCTCCTATTTGACGTGACGATTTTCAGGAAGATCTGGCCATAAATGTGAATCTAGATGCGAATTTGATAAAATTATTCAACCTATGTTACATTAATATGATCGTATTATTTGTAAGAGAGTGTCTGAAACAATATTTATTTATTTATTTATGCATTTATTTTACCTGGCAAGATTAGGGCCTTCAGACCCTCTCTTACACCTAACCAGGCATACTCAGATTCAACAAATTTCAGTGTCTACAGAACATTAAGGGCATATAACATGTTATACAGTATTAATGTTAAAGAAAAAAATAGAGATTATAAAAGTAGTACAATGATAATTATAACAATCAAAAAATAATTATAACAATCAAGAATAATAATAATAATAATAATAATAATGACTATGTATATGAAAGTAAACATATTTTTCTTTTATGAATGTCAGTCCTATTGCTAGTTGGGAATTTTCTCGTTATATTCTCGCAGCTTGTGAGTTATTCTCATCAAGCAGAGACATAAGACGATAGAATGGGGTGAAAGAGATATAGAAGAGGTAGATAGGTTAGAGGAAGAGAAATAGAATGGTAAAATTCGAAGCTATGATGGAGAGGAGAAAGAAAAAGATGAGAGGGGCACAACAATGGTGGCTATACCGTCCCTAATATGTAAGTCTTGAGTTCCCTCTTGAATGTTAAGTGGATCTGAATAAGACGCAGATCACAGGGGAACGCGTTCCATAGTCGTATGGCTGAGATGGAAAATGACATGGAGAAAGATTTTGTGTTATGTAAAGGTACAGCCAAGATGCTAGACGTATCCGATCTGGTATTGCGGTTGTGGAATGATGATAGGTGTTTAATGTGAGAAGATAAGTATTGGGGGCACCAGTGGCTAAGAAATCGATGAAGTAAGCACATCGTGTGGAGATCGCGTGCCTTATGTGGGCGTATCCAACCTAGCTGGGAGTATGAAGGACTGATATGATCATACAACCGTATATTGCATACGTATCTAACGCAAGCATTCATCACTAGCTCGAGGCATCTCGAATTTTCACTATTTGTGCCGTGTTGAACTACATCACAGTAGTAAAGATTAGGCAAGACTAGTGTTTGGACTAATTTTTGTTTAACATGGGTTGGAAATATTTTTCTAAATTTTTGAATTGCATGTAGGGAGGAGAGCGATTTCCGGCAAGCTGTGACTGTTTGTGTTGGTCTGAGGAAGTCGTAGAGTAGCAGCGTGTGTTGGTCAGTCCGGCAGTGTGGGTTTGAAAAGGATGGAAGATGGCCTACCGAGTAGTAGAGGCAGCATTATTTGATAGGCAAAGACATTTCGCAAATGAGATTATATTAGTGGAAGAATGACAAAAAACAACCTTTAAGGTAACTTAATTTTCTTACACACACCTCAACAAAAGTTTGGAATATCATAGAGTTTACTACAACGACTTCTCGTAGTACACCAACACAGGTTCGTACAGTACCTTTTAACAAAATAAACATAATTCCTTCTGAAAACAAGAACGATTTTGGTTAGTTACAAAAAAATCATTACGAAACAAAGCAGGCTCTTGAAAACAAAAACAGTGATAACAATTATCTCATGATGATGATTATCTGTCTTCAGTATTGAGTATGTGTTCCCATCTCACGGATGAGTTCTTCCAATCTGCGGGGTATACTATGGATGAGACCATCAAATTTATCTTATAGTATGGAGTCCCACTCTTGAATGGCAGCTTCAGTGAGGTGCTGACGATTGTCATGTGAATTCGGATGTTGTGCAATGCCAAATTGCATTCACATCTGAGGGCTGTACTGGCCAATGTATTCAGTTAACGTTGCATCTTTATAGAGACGGAGAAAATGATAGAGCACAGTGAGGTCTTACATTGACATCGGCTAGGATGAAGTTGTCAGCGACTTCACGTCTCTAGGGCCCTACAGTCACTTGTAGCATGTCTTTGTGGTATCGGGGACCAACCAGATTTCCGTAGAAGCGGAAGAGGGTTCCCCCTGTTCCATCATTATTGCCGCTCAGAACGTTAGACTTCCACCTGCAAACGAATGGACTTTCTAAGTGTACCGGCGTTCCTGGTTTCGTTTCTCCAAATCCTAACACGTCTAGTGTCTGGTCGCAAACCATTGCTGATCTCGTCAGCAAACATGACATTACTCCATTCTGCAATGGTCCAGATTCGACGTGTAAGAGCCCAGGCCCTTCGACTGCGTCGGTTCCGTTGGTTCAGTACAACTATTCGCATTGTTCTTCTGGAATGAAGACCACCCTGATACAATCTTCCCGCGCTGTTTGGTCTGAGACTCGAAACCCTTTTTCCCAGGAGAAATCATTCCCAGTATTTCTGGCAGTTAACTTTGGGCACCTGCGAGCCGACAGTTGGAGGAAACGATCCTGTATTTTTTATTGTCATACGTGGACGGCCACCGGGAGGTTTATTGTTCAGATTTCCTGTTTCTGTGTACTTTCTCCACACCACTTCGAGTGACGTGTACCCTTTAGGCAACATCTCTTTCTACATGACCTGCTGAAAGTAAAACTAGTATCCTGACTGTTTCAAGGGGTTGTGTGCCTCTAGGTGGCATGTTATTGCAGTGCTTAACACAAACTGAATGAAGCAGGTCTGCTTGCGATGCCCTGCTGCGGCAGCGGTATGTTTAAATGACTGGTAAACGGCCACAAAGCATGCCAGTAGTAAACACTATCCAGTATATGGGCTCTAACTAGATGATTTATGAAGAGCCTAGGTCAATGAGACATTTTCAGATAGTATTCCAGGCTATTGTTGAGCAGTGTATTTGTAACTCAGCAGTGTCTAATTGTTAGAACATTGTGTAAGGTTGAAGTTTTACAACACCATGTCTGGTTTGATCTTGTACTTGAAACGAGTGTCAAGGAAGGCAACTGTACACAGGAGAATTGTTAAGAAGTATTTTTATAAACTTGTATTGGTGTGAGAACTTCAGGAAAAGGTGAATTGTTGTCATGGTTTCATGCAGCATAGTTAAACTTAGAGTCTCTGTTCTCATTTATTATTCGTTAAGATTAGTTCCCATTTTCATTTTTACTCTCATGACTCTAATTGCACGCTCGCATTGCACATCGGGAGTTGTGTACTGAGAAGCATTTTACGAAAATTAACATGATACCGTCTTCAGGGGAGGTTCTATAACTCGGTCAAGGGAGGGGGGGCTAACGGCGGAGGTGGGGGGAGGGGATTTGGGGGAATGTAATATAGCTTAACGAAAGGAGAGTTGGGGTCCTCCACCGACAAATTGGTAAAATTTGGTGTTGCTTAGAGTAGTTTTTGGTAACCGTTTTCGAGTTCAGGGTAGAAACGTGTCTACAGAATGTGTGTGCCAGAGAAAATAATACGATTTGACCCAGGTGTCCGGCAATTACGAAATTATTGTCTGGGGTCAGCAATTTAAGTGTTGGTAGGCACACCCAGAATATTTAGCTTTCTTGATTATTGTAAGTGGTACTCGTACATTAATATACATTCACTGTATATTAATAAATAGTAACACGCCTATTTTAAGTAAAATTATATTTATTGGTTTCGATACTGAGTTATTTGCCGCTCTTATTCTTTTGTTAGTATGTTTTTGAAATACATTGCAACCTATATTGCTACATAATTATAAAAAAAATATTGAATATGTTGAAGTAATATATTCGCTGATTTCTGAAGTCGTTTTATCCAATGTAATATGATACTCCATTGGCGGGGGGGGGGGGGGGCTATAGCTCCCATAGCCCCCCGTCCTCCCTCTTGCCACCGCCCATGACCGACTTGCATCGCACATCGCTAGTAGAGTCCTGCATGACCGAGTAAGCGAGCACAAAATACGAGATGGGGCGAGCACACCCTAACTGGATAGGCTGCCCGCACTAGTTCTAGTGACCGAGCATAGAAGCCGTGACCGAATACGTAGCACACAACTTCAAACACATTACACATGTCATTATCCGTGTGAGACTGCAGCCAGTACGGGCTTCTCATTTGTGGTGTCTCTCTCTCTCTCTCTCTGCAATCATGCAGTGCGAGGAAACCAGTGCAGTAAGACGTAAGATTGAAATCAATGTTTGCACGTCGAAGAGACGGGAAGATCTAAAAAGCCAAGTACGGAGTACATTTCTGTTGGTTGTGGACGAAAACAGTGCGTCTACTGGGTACGTATCGTGCATAAACTGCTCCACATTATTGTGTTTCCAATCGCGAACCACTCTTTTAAAGAAACACAGTTGCAAGAAACCTCACAAAGATACAGCTCCTTCAGGAATACCGGCAGTAATAAAAAATAGTATTAGAGCAAAGTGTGTTGCAATGTGTGCTTAAGATATGAGACCTTTTAATGCTGTTTGCGGTGAAGGTTTCAGAGAACTAGGCCAAGAATTAATACATCTAGGTGCGCATTATGGAAAAGTTAACGTGGCAAATGTCATGCCACATCTCTCTACTATAAGCAGACAGGTCAAAGAACAAGCTGATGCAATACGAAACAGTATAATGCCTTCTGTTATTGCGGAAGTTATTAATAAAACATGTGCTGCGACAGTTGATATGTGGACTGATTCGCATAATCAGGTGCACTATTTGACGCTTACATTTCATTACATTAACACAGATTGGTCTCTTGTGATCAATGTTTTATTTACAACAAAATTCCCGGACGTTAGGAAGACGGGAGTAAATATTATAAATGAAAGTGCTCTATGAATTTAGCTGTGTAACGTACCCGTTCTTGGAAACGTTACTTTTGTATTAAAAGAGAGAGAGAGAGGCGTGGGATTTGTACAGTACAGAGCAGCGAGCCGTGGCAAGGCGAGGTGAGACGTCAGCGGTGACCGGCCATGCTCGGTTATCCGCGTGTCCGGAATCCAGGCAACAGACATGGGGCGAGTACGTGACCGAGCCGAGTCGTATGGGGCCGAACACGAGCGGCTCAGTCCCCCCGTCAACAGGCGAGCCGTGACCGGTCAAACACGGAGCGTTGCAGCACTCTAATCGCTAGTACGGTAAATGAAAGTCGCAGCATTATCCGTAACAAAAACGAGTTGCAGTGCAGACGAGTGTTCCGTGCTTACAAACAGTTACAGACAGTTAATTACCGTGGAAGTTCATGTCCACTGTAAGACACTGTGATTATCAGAGCATTTATGCAAATACTACCAGTAACAGTTCAGAGACTGAATAACAGTAAAAGATATCAGTAAAGCGCTATCTCGTGAACTTTCAAGCAGTTTTATCACAGAATCAAATGCGTTAATTTTTATGTCCATTTGCTGTGTAATTATAATAACAGATTTGATACAGTGGTTGTCTGCAATATTCAGGGTCAACATTTTAATCTGAATCATTTTGTTTTGCAGTCAGATGTCACACGTAAATTTCATCGAAAACTTATTGCTTTCTCGCAGATGACTTGCGTGATCTACCGGCTTCTCTGGATTCGTATCGTGTAGCGTGAGCACATACTTCGATTCAAAATTAAATTCTCACGTAGTTCTATTGCGCTGCACTGAGATTTAGGCATTCCGATGCTTACAAACATTAGATTCAAAATATATAAGAAACTTTCAACGCGTTGGTCACAAATTTGCATCGTTGAGTGAATTATTTGAAGAATTGAATGGAACATTTCCAAAGCACTTAGGAAGTGAATTTCAGAATACACTTGAAGAAATTCTATGTCTTTTCAGAGGTCGCTCTCCATTTAAAGTTTCCTTCAAAGACAAGCCTTGCAAATATGGTGTACTTGATACAGCTGCCAGTAGCGCAGTTAAACGACACATAGGAAAAATGGAAGTGTATACTGGAATAGACAGTAGACCTGCATGTGAAAGAGATCCTTCTGAGATTGTGAAGAGATTGGTGAAGCCCATAAAGGATACGCTGCAATATCACAACTGACCGCTTCTACACTTCATTGGTATTGCTGGATAGCTTGTATGAAGATTACAAACTTACCTTGGTTGGAACAATCAAATGCAACAAAAAACACATACCGCAAGGAATCAAGACGACTGCGGGAAGAGAGCTGTATTCCTCCACATTTGCGTTCACGGATCCATCAACTAAGAAGCCCCAGTAACACATTTCGCTGACAACATATATGAAAAATGGAAGAAAAATCTGTTGATGTTGTCTACACAACATCGTGATGCAGGAGCAGAAGTAAATAGACGACATAAGACAACTCATATAAGTCTGTCCTATAATTCCACTAAGGGAGGAGTGGATGCCATAGCTCATATGGCTTGGACACGCTCTAGAAAAAGTAGTACTAGGAGATGGCCACTGTCAGTGGTCCATAGGCAACTTAGCTATAGGCCAAAATAAACTCATACACACTGTTCACCATGAATGTGCCTAAGTGGAATGAAGGGAAATCAAACGCCAAAAATTTTATCTCCATAAATTAGGCCTTGAACTTTTAGAAATGTATATAGAAGAGCGAACCAAGGACATGAATAGACTCTACTTACCCATCAGCGCCCATACAAAGTCCCAATTTTTACACAGTCCAATCTAGCCGCTGTCACGAATGATGATGATGATGATGAAATGATGAGGACAACACAAACACCCAGTCCCCGGGCAGAGAAAATCCTCAACCCAGTAGGGAATCGAAAGAGTTCAGTATACCATAACATATATTTTTTCGTTTTTGAAATTTTTCGCCAAGGACAAAACTTTATTATTCACTGATTAGATCAAAGAACATATAGAAACTTGTATTCAAGAACGAACCTTATAGCTGATGCAAATTTTCCTTGTCCAAGTTTTGACCACTGTAGGTTGTTATATTCACCCTGCATGGTCCTAAACATTATGTCTTTAGTTGTGTTGCAACAATTTACTGTTAATCTGATCTCAATATGGAACCACAGTCACTTCAAATAACCACATATTACAAGACTTACAGCCTATTTTAAAAAGGGCAAATTTTGCTCTCGGTTGGCCATCTATGTAAACTAAATACCTTGGTGCTCCTAGGATTACCCAGCAAACGCCGCCACCGCAAAGCGTTTCACTGCACAGGAACGAGCACTTACGTATTCGTGGAAACGGGGCCGGTTTCGAATTCGGTGCGGAATTTGTAGAGGGAAACGGAATGGGTAACAAGACCGTTTAATATTGAATGTGTGGTTTCCGTGCTGCGAAGGCGGTGTCCTCAGGCAACCCGGTGCTCGATCGAGCGTCAGCGTATCTGCGGGCGTGTATGTGCAGAGCACACGTGTGTCATGGGGAGCCGGTCTAATTGGGCCTGCGGGCTGCGACCTGCGGCCGTGTACAGACCGATGTAATTTCCGCCGCCGCGCGGCTCGGTCAAAGCCAACCACAGGCCAAACACGGCAGACGCAAGATGCCGCCGCAAACGCCCCGGCAGCGCTAGCGCTGTCTGTCACCGCTGCACGGCCACCACATCCGCGTCTAGCAGCCCAAGCCGGACTCCGATCTCCTGCTGCACTTGCTGCTTACCAGGTGGAGAGGAATGCATAATAGCTGAGCTCGTGAAGCTGAAGGATGCTATGGGTAACGTGCCGAGTGGTTAAGGCTCACTACTCACGTTGCAGCAGCGATGGAGGTGAACGCCAGCTAAATGTTCAGTATTCCCGCTGGATATCGTGTGTTCACGTGTAGTTTTAGTCGCCCGCAAAAAGGTGCTATGACCTGTGTTTTGCCGCGAGCATAATACAGAATCAAGGGCCCACGTGTGTCCTACGACAATCGATGTGCGCAAAGGGGGACAAGACATTCGAAAAGCCGCGTGGGATTAGCCAAGCGGTCAGGGGAGCTACAGTCATGGACTGTGCGGCTGGTCCCGGCGGAGGTTCGAGTCCTCCCTCGGGCATGGGTGTGTGTGTTCGTCCTTAGGATAATTTAGGTTAAGTAGTGTGTAAGCTTAGGGACTGATGACCTTAGCAGTTAAATCCCATTAGATTTCACACACATTTGAACATTTGAGACACTCGAAAACAAAATTGTTGTATCGAATGAAGTTTTCAATACTGACGATCAGTGACGAAGCCAGGAAAAATATAGATTCTGCACAATATCATGAGTTGAGAGCAAGATCTTGTGATACTTCCGAATCAGCAGTATACAGAGTTGCGCTCTACCAAAACTACGGTTCGGTTGTTTTGATAAAATAGATAGTCTTGTTGTGGTTTTCAGTCCAAAGACTGGTTCGATGCAAGCTTGCCATGTTACTCTATACTCTGCAAGCCTCTTCATCCCCGAATAATCACTGCAAGTTACGTCCTTCTGAATCTGCTTACTGTATTCATCTCTTGGTCTCCCTCTACGACTTTTGCCCGCAGTGGTTCCCTCCAGTTCAAAATAGGTAATCCCTTGTTGTCTCAGAAAGAGTCCTATCAACCGATCCCTTCGTCTAGTAAAGTTGTGCCACAAATTTTTTTTCTCCCCTGATCCATTCAGAATCTCCACATTAGTTGCGTGCTTCTCCGACGTAATATTCACCAATATTCGGTAGCACCACATTTCAAAAGCTTCTATTCTCTTCTTGTCCAAACTGTTCTCTTCACTTCCATTATGGCTATACACCACACAAACACCTTCTTAAAAGACTTCCTGAACATAAATCCATATTCTATGTCAACAAATGTCTCCTCTCAGAAACGCTTTTTTGCCGGCCGAGGTGGCCGAGCGGTTCTAGGCGCTACAGTCTGGAACCGCGCGACTGCTACGGTCGCAGGTTCGAATCCTGCCTCGGGCATGGATGTGTGTGATGTCCTTAGGTTAGTTAGGTTTAAGTAGTTCTAAGTTCTAGGGGACTGATGACCTCAGAAGTTAAGTCCCATAGTGCTCAGAGCCATTTGAACCATTTTTTGAAACGCGTTTTTTGCCATTGCCAGTCTACGTTTTATATCCTCTCTGCATCAGCCATCGTTGGCTATTTTTCTGCCCAAATAACCAAACTCAACTAATATATTAACCGTCTCTGTTCCTATCCTGGGTTTTCTCTCTCTCTCTCTCTCTCTCTCTCTCTCTCTCTCTCCACCTGATTTAATTCGACTACATTCCATTAATCCTTGGTTTGCTTTTGTTGATGATCGTCTCATATCCTCCTTTCAAGACACTGTCCATTCCATTCAACTGGTGTTCCAAGTCCTTTCCGTCTCTCACAGGATTAGTTACATCGGCGAACCTGAAAGCAAAGTTTCTATTTCTTTTCCTACTCAAAACTTTTCTTTGGTTTCCTTTACTCCCTGTTCAATATACAGATTGAATAACGTCGACGATAGGCGATAACAGTGTCTGACTCCCTTCTTCTCAATCCCTTCTCAACCACTGCTTCCTTTCATGCCCCGCGACTCTTATAGGTGCCATCTGGTTAATACACAAGTTGTAAACAGCTTATTGCAACCTGTGTTTAACCCCTGCTACCTTCACAATTTCAAAGAGAGTATTCCAGTCAACGCTGTCAAAAGCTTTTTGTAAGCGTAGGTTTTGCCTGATCTTAAGCGATAAGTCGTACGGTCAATATTGCATCGCTTGTGCCCACATTGCTCCGGAATCCAAACCGATCTTCCCCGAGGTCGGTTTTTACCCGTTTTTTTCCATTCTTATGCAAAGATTCGTGTTAGTATTTTGCAGCCATGACTTATTAAACTGATATTTCAATAAATTTCACACCTGTCATCATCTGCTTTCTTTGTAATTGTAATTATTAAATTCTTCTTGAAGTCTGAGGATATTTCGCCTATCTCATAAGTCCTGCACACCTTACGGAAGAGTTTTGTCTCGGCTGGTTCTCCCAAGGCTAACAGTAGTTCTGACGGAATGTGGTCTACTCCCGGGGCCTTGTCTGCACTTCGGTTTTGTGTGCTCCATTAAATTATTCTCGCTTTATCATGTCTCCCATCCGATCTTCGTCTTCGTCCTCTTCTGTTTCTGTAATATTGCCTGCAAGATCATCTCCCTTGCATAGACCCTTGTAACGTTTATGTCTAAAGTAAGGTGCGATGCTTATGTCTAACAAAGAATAGTTATATCAGGAGATGTGCTGACTGCGTGTCTGATTACGTGCAACTGTATGTTTACCTGATCCTAGTATAAACAATCAGTTTACTAGCAAGAAGGCAATACTAGTAAACCCAAACTAATTAAAACCTGTCCGTGACAATGACAAATTAGAGGGAAGTACATTCAGATCTACTCCATCTTACTACAGCTCTGTAAATCGGAAGAAGTGCAAAAGTGATCACTGTGTTAAAATACATAAACTGTGTGAAATACAGTTTTTGGCTACCACGTATTGGTGTCGCCTTGGATAACACGTTGTTCTACTCCCAGCACTACTAAACTAAATACATTGAAAAAAGGAAAATTGCAAGATACGCTATGTGATCAAAAGTATCTGGACACCCCCACAAACATACGTTTTTCATATTAGGTGCATTGTGCTGCCTTCCACTCCCAGGTACTCCATATCAGCGACTTCAGTAGTCATTAGACGTAGTGAAAGAGCAGACTGGCGCGCTCCGCGAAGCTCACAGATTTCGAACGTTGTCAGGTGATTGGGTGTCACTTCTGTCGTATGTCTGTACGCGAGAATTTCACACTCATAAACACCCGTGGTCTAGGGGTAGCCAGCACGGTAGCTCAGCGTGTTCGGTCAGAGAGCCGGATGGCCTTTGTAATAAAAAACTGAGTGGAAGGATCAACCACCGAACTCGAACAGGATGTCTTGCGACGTCCGCAATGACCAAACACAACGATCAATAATGAACAAAATGCAAAAAAAAAAAAAAAGGGGTAGCGTCTTTGATTCATAATCAAAACGTATTCGGTCCCGGATTTCTGGTCAGGATTTCTGGTCAGATGAGTATCGGGTAATATCAACAGCAGCAGAAAATGGTATAACACGTGTAGGATTCGTTATGAATGGGAAGGTAGGGCAGAGGGTGTGTTAGTGCGAACAGTTCAGTGACTGGGTTGTTCTAATCAGAATCGACAGCAGACCAACACCGACAACGATAGTTCAGATATACATGCCGACGTCGCAAGCTGAAGATGAACAGATCGAGATAGTGTATGAGGATATTGAAAGGGTAACGCAGTATGTAAAGGGGGACGAAAATCTAATAGTCATGGGCGACTGGAATGCAGTTGTAGGGGAAGGAGTAGAAGAAAAGGTTACGGGAGAATATGGGCTTGGGACAAGGAATGAAAGAGGAGAAAGACTAATTGGGTTCTGTAACAAGTTTCAGCTAGTAATAGCGAATACCCTGTTCAAGAATCGCAAGAGGAGGAGGTATACTTGGAAAAGGCCGGGAGATACGGGAAGATTTCAATTAGATTACATCATGATCAGACAGAGATTCCGAATCAGATACTGGATTGTAAGGCGTACACAGGAGCAGATATAGACTGAGATCACAATATAGTAGTGATGAAGAGTAGGCTGAAGTTCAAGACATTAGTCAGGAAGAACCAATACGCAAAGAAGTGGGATACGGAAGTACTAAGGAATGACGAGATACGTTTGAAGTTCTCTAACGCTATAGATACAGCAATAAGGAATAGCGCAGTAGGCAGTACAGTCGAAGAGGAATGGATATCTCTAAAAAGGGCCATCACAGAAGTTGGGAAGGAAAACATAGGTACAAAGAAGGTAGCTGCGAAGAAACCATAGGTAACAGAAGAAATACTTCAGTTGATTGATGAAAGGAGGAAGTACAAACATGTTCCGGGAAAATCAGGAACACAGAAATACAAGTCGCTGAGTAATGAAATAAATAGGAAGTGCAGGGAAGCTAAGATGAAATGGCTGCAGGAAAAATGTGAAGACATCGAAAAAGATATGATTGTCGGAAGGACAGACTCAGCATACAGGAAAGTCAAAACAACCTTTGGTGACATTAAAAGCAACGGTGGTAACATTAAGAGTGCAACGGGAATTCCACTGTTAAATGCAGGGGAGAGAGCAGATAGGTGGAAAGAATACATTGAAAGCCTCTATGAGGGTGAAGATTTGTCTGATGTGATAGAAGAAGAAACAGGAGTCGATTTAGAAGAGATAGGGGATCCAGTATTAGAATCGGAATTTAAAAGAGCTTTGGAGGACTTACGGTCATTTAAGGCAGAAGGGATAGATAACATTCCATCAGAATCTCTAAAATCATTGGTGTGTAGAATATATGAGTCTGGCGATATACCATCTGACTTTCGGAAAAGCATCATCCACACAATTCCGAAGACGGCAAGAGCTGACAAGTGCGAGAATTATCGCACAATCAGCTTAACAGCTCATGCATCGAAGCTGCTTACAAGAATAATATACAGAAGAATGGAAAAGAAAATTGAGAATGCGCTAGGTGACGATCAGTTTGGCTTTAGGAAAAGCAAAGGGACGAGAGAGGCAATTCAGACGTTACGACTAATAATGGAAGCAAGGCTAAAGAAAAATCAAGATACTTTCATAGGATTTGTCGACCTGGAAAAAGCGTTCGACAATATAAAATGGTGCAAGCTGTTCGAGATTCTGAAAAAAGTAGGGGTAAGCTATAGGGAGAGACGGAGCATATACAATTTGTA
Source organism: Schistocerca cancellata (assembly GCF_023864275.1). NCBI lineage: Eukaryota > Metazoa > Arthropoda > Insecta > Orthoptera > Acrididae > Schistocerca > Schistocerca cancellata. The sequence goes on along the minus strand of NC_064631.1, from coordinate 465,047,755 downwards.
CAACAACCAAGAGGGAATAATAAGAGTGGACGATCAAGAATGAAGTGCTCGTATTAAGAAGGGCGTAAGACAATGCTGTAGCCTTTCGCCCCTACTCTTCAATCTGTACATCGAGGAAGCAATGATGGAAATAAAAGAAAGGATCAGGAGTGGAATTAAAACACAAGGTGAAAGGATATCAATGATACGATTCGCTGAGGACATTGCTATCCTGAGTGAAAGTGAAGAAGAACTAAATGATCTGCTGAACGGAATGAACAGTCTAATGAGTACACAGTATGGTTTGAGAGTAAATCGGAGAAAGACGAAGGTAATGAGAAATAGTAGGAATGAGAACAGCGAGAAACTTAACATCAGGATTGATGGTCACGAAGTCAATGAAGTTAAGGAATTCTTCTATCTAGGCAGTAAAATAACCAATGACGGACGGAGCAAGGAGGACATCAAAAGCAGACTCGCTATGGCAAAAAAGGCATTTCTGGCCAAGAGAAGTCTACTAATATCAAATACCGGCCTTAATTTGAGAAGAAATTTCTGAGGATGTACGTCTGGAGTACAGCATTGTATGGTAGTGAAACATGGACTGTGGGAAAACCGGAACAGAAGAGAATCGAAGCATTTGAGGTGTGGTGCTATAGACGAATGTTGAAAATTAGGTGGACTGATAGGGTAAGGAATGAGGGGGTTCTACGCAGAATAGGAGAGGAAAGGAATATGTGGAAAACACTGATAAGGAGAAGGGACAGGATTATAGGACATCTGCTAAGGCATGGGGGAATGACTTCCATGGTACTAGAGGGAGCTGTAGAGGGCAAAAACTGCAGAGGAGGACAGAGATTGGAATACGTCAAGCAAATAATTGAGGACGTAGGTTGCAAGTGCTACTCTGAGATGAAGAAGTTAGCATAGGAAAGGAATTCGTGGCGGGCCGCATCAAACCAGTCAGTAGACCGACGACCAAAAAAAAAAAAAACATCCCTAGGTCCATTGTTTCCGATGTGATAGTGAAATGGTAACGTGAAGGGACACCTATAGCCCAAAAGCGTTCAGGCCGACCTCTTCTGTTGATTGACAGCGACTGCCGACAGTTGAAGAAGGTCGTAATGTGTAATAGGCCGACATCTATCCAGACCATCACACAGGAATTCCAAACTGTATCATGATCCACTACAAGTACTATGGCAGTTATGCGGGAAGTGGGAAAACTTGGATTTCATGGTCGAGCGGCTGCTCATAGGCCACCCATCAAGCCGGTAAATGCCAAACGATGCCTCGCTTGGTGTAAGGAGCGTAAACATCGGACGACTGAACAATGTAAAAATCTTGTGTGAAGTGACGTATCACGGTACACAATGTGGCGATCCGATGGCAGGGTGTGGGTATGGCGAATGCCCAGTGAACTTCATCTGCTAGCGTGTGTAATGCCAACAGTAAAATTCGGAAGCGTTAGTGCTATGGTGTTATCGTGTTTTTCATGGAGGGGGCTTGCAGCCCTTGTTGTTTTGCGTGGCACTATCACGGCACAGGCCTACATTGATGTTTTAAACTGTTTCTTGCTTCCCGTTTTTGAAGAGCAATTCGGGGATGGCGGTTGCATCTTGCAACAACATTGAACACCTGTTCATTATACACGGCCTGTGGCGGAGTGGTTATACGACAGTAATATCCCTGTAATGTACTAGCCTGCTCAGAGTCCTGAACTGACTCCTACAGTACACCTTTGGGATGTTTTGGAACGCCGCTTCGTGCCAGGCCTCACCGAACGACAGCGATACCTCTTCTCAGCGCAGCACTCCGTGAAGAATAGGCTGCCATTCCTCAAGAAACCTTCCGGTACCTGACTGAATGTATGCCTGCGAGAGCGGAAGCTGTCATCAAGTCTAATGGTGGGCCAACACCATATTGAATTCCAGCATTACCGATGGAGGGTGCCACAATCTCGTAAATCATTTTCTTCCAGGTATCCGAATACTTTTGATCACATTGAGTGTTTGACTGACACATTTAGAATTTGTTTAAATAAGAAGGACTTGGAACTGGTAGGCGGAACATGACAGGAGAATGACCAAAACACTTACTTGAAAATCTTAGTAGAGTGTGAAACTGGCTTGGAATTCTTAAGGCATATCATAAAATTTACATGTACGCAAACCACAGATGTTTACAAAAAGAATACAATAAAAAACTTGGCGTTACTTACAAATCTGGCCTCACTCAAATTCGTTCTACAGCAACAAGATGTAGAAAGATTTTTCAAAAAAATTTCGTAGTAATATTTGTAGCATTTTCTTAATTAATTTTACTTCAAATCTTTTTTCTTCCATAAATCATTAATACACAACACAGAAATTATTACACTGAACATGTAATACTTAAGCGACTGTCAACTCCGGAGCATCGCAATAGACACTGCCAGCCTCTGGAACGCTTCCAGTCTACTCCTGCCCGACCTAACACAAGCTCATTGTTAAACGTATTCTGCCTCAGCGATAGCTGCCTCGCAGCGTTCTTTCACGCGTCTATCTTTGTAATCGATATATCGCTTATGCTCTTCCAAGATACGTTAAAATTAACTATTTTCATTATGTGAATCTATTTCAACCTGTATATACTTCTTCCACCTTTCAGTTTTCCCTTTTTTTGCTTAGGAATTTGACGATTTCAATAAAATGTTAACTCGTGGAACTGTACTTGATTGCTACAAGGGTGGATAGTGTCTGACGGCTCTAAAAATATTGGGTCATCTCCTTGAAAAAATTTAATTATTCTGGCTCAGCGGCCTTTGTTATTCATCTTCTTCGCTCACCTGGTTTTCGTCTCATAAAGTGTAATGCTGGACGAAAACTTTTAATGAAATGCAGAGACACTGCAGCAACAAGCGTGAAATTATTGTGTACAATTCAGTAATCTGGTAGTTTACTTAGATAAAACTTGGGTTTAGCAGCACTACACGAACAAGTATATTTTGCTGGGCTTCGTGGTAAACACTGGGCTGAAAGTACCTCCGGATACATTTGTAAAGCGCATATCGGCGTCTTCGGTGGAAGGAGTATTCTCCGTCCCATTAAAGTGATCCGTCGGAACAAAAATTCTGGCCGTAGTATGCAAGTACTCGCGTACCCACGGAGTCATTTGTAAATCAATGGCATTCATAGGTGGCACGACACAGTAATGATGTCTCAAATGTTACCTAAACTAATGTTATGGTCTTCTTAAGATCTTTCTCGCTGGATGTTTCTACGAGGTCCAAAGGAAAGTAAATTCATCAGCGACAACATTTTTCGTTATACAGGCGGAAGTTTCACACCTCTTACGGTATTTTATGCTTTATGCCGGAATACATAACTTAGTATTTCATATTGTTTTCAGTCCAAATATGTTCTGGTTTCTTTTCTCCACAAACTGAAAATCTCTTGTAACACTGATTATTTTTTTTTTCTAAACAGTTGGCAAGATTTTGCTTTTGATAAGTACTTTATCGTATTCCAGAATAAAAATAGAGATGTCTGTTTCGACAATTTTACTGACATCAAATATTATCACTAACTGGCAATACAGTAAGGTAAGATGACCATGACCCGTCTAGATTCGAGATGCACACTGTGTTGGGACGTACTGCATACATCAATACCACCCTTCTCGATTGACATCAAAATGGCCAACTTCACTCATCGAATTACAATATACATGAAATACAATACACGTGAATTACGTGGAGTACAAGATTATTGTTATTCTCAAGAAGACACTCACCTTAGCGTCACTATATCACAACAAAACTGCCGACTTTCAATTTAACCTAGACGCTGTGCTACGCTAAAGATAAGTCTGTCATGTTTTTCACTCTCAAATAAATATTTTCGAAAAGTCATCATTTAGCACCATAGTTGTATGATGCTTAACTAAAATTAACAGTTCCAATCAAGTAACAGACTACCCTCTGGCACAAAAATACGGCATTTATTGAGCAAGATTCACCCAATTACCAACATCTGCATCCACATGAACGTTATACGCCAACTGCATAGAACTTGTAGAAAGCGAGAAAGTATCTGCCTTATACATCAGTCAGCATATAAATACGGTGAAGCATACGGCTACACTGAAATGGCACTTGCTCTTTGCTCGCGCAAGAGCAAATGACAATTCAGTTTGGTCAGATGCTTCGACCTGCTAAATCGGTACTTTCCTACATTCTATACATTTGGTGCGGATAAAGTATAAAGATGATCTACATTCAAATAATGACAATTGGAGTCATCTGCTATAATGAACGTTTTATGTACCTGAGGATTGTCTGTTACTTGACCAAAAATGGTAACTGTAATAAAGTGACACACAGCAACTGTGTCAAATAGTAATTTTTAAGAAATATTTAGGAGCGACAGAAGAATGACTGCTTGTACACGCGTCTATATGCATGCTCTGGCAGTTCTCTTAAGGACAGAAGAGTAAACCAATATTTCCTAAGCAGATTGGAAACATCATGTATCACAAAATTATACAAGAAGTCGAAATCAGCAGTCGTGTAAGGCGTTGTTACTCATTGTTACCAGTGATGTCTAATTCATATATTATTGAAAAAGTATATCCTTTATTTTCCCGTCTCACTTGCACGTTTTCGAGATCGGAAGACCAGTTTCTACCATACATGATGATCTTCAAACAGCTGGGAAAGCAACTGTCGTGTTTATACAGTAAATAATCAGAATAATTTTCTTGCCCTAGTAAGTACATTAGTAAATGCATGTTTTCTGATGGAGGGAATCCTTGGCAACATTTGAAAATTTAAAAAGAAATATTAAAAACTCACAATAGCAGAAATATTTCTTATATTTTTTTGGCTTTATGTAAAACAAATCACAACTGACTACAAATACTTTCAAGTATCTTTTGGACAAGAAGTGAAGAAAGATAAGTTGAAAGAGGAATAAACAGCAAAGAGCAATATTTTCATAAGGAAAGTATTTAAACTGAAATGATTTCATGCTATAAGTGATGCAGAAGTGTGAAGTAGGCTAGGAAAGAAAAAGAAGATGACAGCAGAAAGAGTACTGAATCGTAGATGAAAAGAAAACGGAAATCAAAAGCTACTACAATTAACATATGTTTGACCGGAGAGAGGGGGGGCGGCTGTGTGCCTAACTTTTTTGTGTCTGTAATTTTTATGTTCATAATTTTCTTTATAAAGTGAAACATCGGTCTGGCTGTAAGCCAGGAATTGCATTCTCACGTCGTCTGTTCATGACTAGTGCAACTTGTTTACTTTAAGCTGCTGACTAATAATTTCCCGTCATCTGTTGATAGGAAGAGCAGTAACTTTCCGAATAAATTAATTTCTTCAGATTTATTTTACATGCTCGTAAAATTAAAAGAGAAAAGTTTGTAATAATTTTAGTTGTAATATGTAAGGGTTTTGTATCAGACAACTGTATGAGAGACTTCCGCTAAACATCATTTTACTCTTTATGATATTGCAGTGCTAATACAAACACTGCCCACCAGAAGGGGAGGAGGGAACGCATAATTTTTGGACATTGAAAGTGGTTGCGTTAATGATTCGCCCGAAGAGGTTGACGTAGTATCAACTGACGTTGCGGTATAAACGTATGCAAATGTACGAAAAGCCCAGCATGTGGAATGTTTAGCAGGATAAATATGGCAGCTAAAGGATCTGACTGTGAATGTATTCGAACGATAATAGCTCTTATGAAGGATGGGTACTCTCGAAACGTGAGCAAGTGCAACTCTGTAAAACTATCAAGATGTTGTACAAAAAACAGTTACTTGAAGTTATGTCGAGTATGAGATACTGAATGACCGACATGAAATACTCCTGGAAGGCTACATGTAGCATAATATTTATTCTCACTGTTCAGGAAGTTTTTTCTTTGTTCAGTGCTTCCAATACAATGATTGCGCTAAAGACAAATACGAAATTTATTTTAAGTTTAGTAAAATCTAAGAATGATGTGTCTCAATGCATTTAATTCTTTGATTACTGAATGTAAATTATATTGAAAGATGATTTCTGTCAGACTACATTTTTCAACTCTGACTCGACACGAATTTCTAGGATTGTTTGAGTTTTATGTTAACGTACTGATTGGAGATCTTAAACATACTGCTAATGTTGCAGTAATACCTCATATAGTACTGACGGGCAGTGCATGTTGATTAAATGGGAACTATTTAAAGTTATATTCGAAATTAGTGCTTGAGGAATGTCTCCAGAAAAAGGCAGCATTGTCTTGTAACTCTAGTGGTGGTTGTCAGGCAAGAATGATTGAAGTGTCTCATCGCTTTCTTGTTAAATTAAAAAAAATCAATAACTCGTTTCTCTGTTGGTCAAACGATTATTCCTGAAAAGTGTTGATGCAACAGTCCTTAGGTTATGACTGTGAATAGTAGGGCATGCTTTGATAACATCAGTACCAGTAAAAAGAAAGAACAGTTTTCTCAAGGCATATTAATTTTGTATTTTAACATGGTATATGATGCCATCAACACAGTAATTTTCACTAAATTAAGTAAAATTTCTGAAACAGTGCTGTATTTTACGACAGTGTTTTACTGCGTAAGTATTCGTCAGGCAGTCCCCTGAAAATGCCATTAATTGCAGAAGGAAACATTTTAGGATTTTCTTAAATGTCATTTAAAATCTGATCTATTCATCGAAAATTCACATGCCATTTAGCAATAGTGAGCAGTTACCTGAGCATTTGGTTCAGAAACAGTACCGTTATTTTAAGAAAATATTGCGCTGTCAAATAGCTGTTATAAAATGACATTAGATATAATTTCGACAAAATTGATATAGTTGTATAGTAAATATTACAATGTATACTAGCTCTGACAGTCTATAATCTAATAAATTATCGCAGTATATGACGCCAACAGACAACAGAAAGCTAATCTCATCTGTACAGACATGGTTTGTTTGACGAGAAGTGATTCACTTCAAGTGATTCATCATTCGCTGATATTTTAAGAGTCCTTTCTCCCTCTGCTTAATTATAGCTCTCAGAGAGTGGCAGTGTTGAAATTTATGCTACTAAGGCAATTGCTCCTGAGTTCGTTGATCTGATATACCGCCCTTATGCCCTTCTTCTTTTTCACAGCGATTCCATCTTGGACAACCCATTCCAGATTGTTTACCTCAGTAAACATAGCAACAAGATAACATATGTAGTAACAGCTTTTCATCTCCTGATCGTTTGATTCTTTTCTCCCATGCATTATATGCGTACTGCAATACTTTCAATATTCTAGTAACACGTACCTTAACCTTTACAACTGAACGGTTTCTTACAAAGACCGCCCTCATCCAATGTTTACAAAAATTGAGATACTGACATGATCGGTACATAAACTGGTGAACTACATGCGCATGATGCTAGTGCCGGCAAAACAAGACCACGTTCCGAAATATAGGTCGCCAAATAATTCCATATTCCTCAAAAACAGCATTATTCCATTCTTTCTCAGAGAGAATGTCCCTTGTCCAGGGCTGCTTTTTGTTGCAAACGTTGGCTGTCCCCATAAACAAGAGGACCGCCTTAGAGACTTATTCACGCCGTTGTGAACTGTACTTGTCCACATCCGTTTCTTTATGGGTAAAGAGCCTAACAGTGTAAGGGGTATTGAAAAGGATGCAAAGAAGAAAGAAGAAAGTATTAGAGATGAAAAAGTAAAATAAAAAGTAATGTTAACCACGCTGGGAAGATGGTGAATGGAAGAAGAATTGATAGTGAGTGCAGGTAACTATTTGTTTTACATTTCTTTGTCAAAAGCATGCAGTGTTTCCATATAATACTTCACTATTACGTTTAACTTCACAGATAACAAAATTTTAATGACTATAAATAACAAGCTAATTAATGATTGTTTCTTTTAGATGCATGCGACACAAACTTTTCGTAAGAATAAATGCACAACAATGTGAAGAATCATTCATGGATTTCTACAAGCTTCCAAGCTGAACTGCCAGGGCTCTTATTTAGGTGGTTTAATTACGATGGACTCTGTGCAGCGCAGGGAAGGATGAAAGGAAAACGAAACTGGAAATGCAAGATTTAGCCACTCGTACAATTCTTCCACAGCGTAAGGATTACTGAAAGTTACAGTCTCACAGATGTATCCGTGTGTCGGAATGACCTTTTACCTTTTCATGGGATTGCAAGCCACGTTTGAGGTATATCCGATTCTCTCTTGTTTCAGGCAAACAACCGCCTAAAGACCAGAGAGGAAAATATTGTAACAGGCAACGAATGTGTCCTGAGAAGATAAAGAAGTTCGCTGAATTGGGTTATTAGCTTATTTCAACAAATAAGGTTTCTTTTCTCAGTAAGAAATAATTCAGACGGCAAACACTTACCAGAATCACTGAAAAATAATACAATCTATACAACGTTCTTTGTGATGTACCTTAAACATTCCATACAAGTTCTATTGGACCGTTTTTTCTCAAAAGGTTTGTATTAAATTCAGAGTACCTACGTCTGCGAGCTGTAAACGTCGTAACATTCTAAAGGTCAATATTCAGTCATCATCTGCTGACAAAGCAACCAATGAGAAGGAGAAGTGTTGCATCTTTGAAAAGATGTGATGTTCCAGGAAAAGACAAGGAAACTGCACCATAATCAACCAGGAACAAATCTGTTCTTAGACTAAAATGTAGCTTTGATAGTCTACTTAGGGTATAATCTAACATAGTTTAACTGTCTGGAAACTGTGAGTTGTTAGAAGCCATTTTTGTTTTCCTGAAAAATTATTAACAACGAACAAGCGCTTTTTTTGTACAAAACCCTTCGCACTCGTGCTAGCTCAATACGTAGAATACCGGTGTCTACACAAACGAATTGTCGGTGAGAGGTGGTTCCTATCCCTCGAATCCAACGACGTAGAGATAAATTTCTCTTTGAATAGATCTCCTTTTCTTCCCTCTGCATTCGTCTGTGATTAAAAGTTCATCTCAGAGACAAAGACTTCTCCATTGCTTTGTGCCAGCCGTAAAAAGTTCTTCATTTCCTTACCGCAGGGAAAAGCAGTTCCCTTTATAAGATCACTCATAATTAAAATCTACAGTTCTGTGCAATCATTTACGTAATAGAGAACTTTAAACATGTGATGTCAATTATTTTCTTTTTAATCTTGTTTATCATCCAGAGAACAGTACGACTAACGGTAAATAGTAGGCGTCATTAAAAGCTATCATATAAATTATTAAACAAAGTAGAGCACAAGTTTCATAAGCAACACAACGTCAAGTGTAGATACTCAACAAATTATGAAAGAAGTTTCTGAAATGTCTCAGCGTATTACCAGTTGTAGTGTAAAGAAACTTCGGAAATACATACAGTAGTTACAACAGGATAACAGGGCGTATCATGGTGCAGTTTCAAGGTAACTGATGACGTGACTTTCGGTGTTAGGTTACGCAACTGGAAATACTATCAAGACGGAAAACACCTACAATGCATTTTAAAGGTGACAGACTCAAGTGGAGCACATGCAAGTGGTGCATTCAGCACCATACAAGAGAACGAAAAAGATGCAAATAGAGATATAGGGGTAATAATACCATGTCTGCAGATGGGTGGCGGTTAAATTGGTCTGGAACTATTAAAAGATGATTTCAAAAGGCTATATGCAGCATGGTCATCTGACGATACAAAAAGAGCACACCTGTTACAAGATTGTTCATTTAGCTGTCACACGAGAAGATAACTCCTTTGTCAGAATCAATAAAAAAAAAAATTCGAAGACAATATAAAAACAATGCCAAATCGTGGGAACCAAGGAATAGTAGTTATCTCGTATGAATTTTAAAAACTCTCTAACATAACATCAGGAAAGAGATCACAGAAATAATGACGAGGAAATAGCGCTGCGGACAGAAACCGACCATAATGACATTCAATTATTTATACGGCTTTAAGTGTATGTTCTCTTAAGCATACGCTACGTGCCCTCTAATCACGAACAAATAAAATCATGCTTTCTTTCTACTTTGCGTTCCCACATAGTTGCTATCCTTCTCGGTACTGCAGCTCGTCGTTCATTAGTTTTTTGTAAGGAATCTCTTAAAAATGTAAGCGTGGTCGGCACAATAAAGTTCTTTATTCTTGTAAGTTGGCTAAAAGATCCTCAGTGGAGAATTAGTCTACTTACACCAGCGTATATCGCACTTAAGGAAAATGAAGCTAAAAGAAATTACTGTTCATACGGAAGCATATAGACAAGGAAGGGAATGAGTATAATTTCATTGGCCGAAGGCACTCTCCACCCTGTATCATATGATGGCGTGAGGATTATGCATGAAGATGTGGAATATGTGTCTACTGACACCAACGTAGATCCCACTTAAGGAACATGAAGCTAAGTGAGATTACGGATCATACGGAGGCACATAGACAAGAAAGGGAATGACTATAATTGCGTTGGTAGAAGTCACTGTCCATCATGCATATGATGGGTTGAAGGTTGTGCATGTGGATGTGGAATATGTGTCGTTTAGGTATAGTGGATGAACTCGGACGTTCCACGACACCAATCACTGATCCTGAAACAAGCACTGAAGCGGCTGCTGTTCCCACAAAGACCATATTCCACATGACTTAAGAAAATGATCCAGGGAACTGAAGAATTAAATCTAGATTTCTACAACAGAACGATGAGATATATACCCTAAATCTAACATCAGGATCGGATTTTAGCTGAGTTGTACTCCGAGATCAATGACACTGTTCTAGCCAGACTATTCACCTACGACCATCCGTACATTTTCTACACCTCCCTCAAAATAGATTACAGTATCAGTCGCCACACCATGAGTGATTGCTTTTCTCATCTTTCGCTCGTGTGAAATAATCACTGTGAACTGGCGTAACACTCAATTTTAATAAAATGAAATGTAATTTCTGATATCAAAAACCGAGTTCAGAAGCTGGAGCATAATATAAAATTGTCCATCGTTTGCTACATACAACACTACGCAAATACATGGCACAGTTGTTAGATCGGTTACTGCTGCTACTATGGCAGGTTATCAAGATTTAAGTGGGTTTGAACTTGGTGTTACAGTCGGTGCACGAGCGATGGGAGACAGCATCTCCGAGGTAGCGATGAAGTGAGGATTTTCCCGTATGACTATTTCACGACTGTTCCGTGAATATCAGAAATCCGGTAAAACATCAGATCTCCGACATTGCTGCGGCCGGAAAAGAACTTGCAAGAAAGGGACCAACTACGACTGAACAGAACCGTATAACGTGACAGAAGTGCAACCCTGTCGCAAATTGCTAAGATTTCACTGCTGGGCCGTCAACAAGTGTCAGTGTGCGAAGTATTCAACAAATCATCATCGATACGGGCTTTCAGGGCCGAAGGCCGACTCATGTTCCCTTGATGACTGGACGACACAAAGCTTCACGCCTCGCTTGGGGCCGTCAACACCGACATTTGACTGTTGTTGACAGAAAACATGTTGCCCGGTCGGACGAGTCTTGTTTCAAATTGTATCGACGTCTATGGGTATGGAGACAACCTCATGAATCCATATACTTATATGGTGTCTGTTCTTTCGGTCATGTCCGAAAGAACAGACACCATAGATGACCTGCAACTGTCTAGAACGAAATTATAATTATATATTAATACCTTCATCTGCTGAAGGGCGTTGACACACATCAACGGGAACAGGTGAAAATGTGTGCCCCGACCCGAACTTGAACCCGGGATCTCCTGCTTACATGGCAGACGCTCTATCCATCTGAGCCACCGAGGGCACAGAGGATAGCGCAACTGCTGGGACTATCTCGCGCACGCCTCCCGCGAGACTCACATTCACACCTTGTATGTCCACACACCACATTCGTAGTGTCCCACCCCAACACACTCATTACTCGTGGAAGACATTATTACCAAGTCCCGTAAGAGTTCGGGGAATGTGTGTGCATCCACACAGAAGAAGAAGGTCATAGCCGGTTCTGCCAGAACTATATACTTATATGGATATGGTGTCTGTTCTTTCGGACATGTCCATTGTTTCTTGTGGACACCCATTACCTGCTTCGCTCGCCTGAGTTAACTGTTCTCTTCCCATTTGTTTCAGTTTCGTTTCGGTAATTATTGACGCAACCTCTTGTGGATATGCGACTGGAATCTCATGACTTTTTGTGTTTCTGCAACTGCTACAGAAGATTGCACAACTGATTTCTTTACTTTTGGATTTCTGTCCATCACTATGTCGGATGATACTACCGATTTCGCTACCTCATTACTACTTTCTATACGGCTCTCGATACACTGTTTCAGTTCTGTACGAAGCTGTTCATACTGTTTATTATTGTTCGAGACCTTGTTTTCAATGCACGTATTGAATCTTTTTAATGCGGTTCGCGTAAAACGTATTCTGACATTGAACTCTTCCACAATTTGTTGCGCCTTACCAGACGTCTTACGTGCTAAATTATCAACTCTTTGGTTAACATTAGACACTGCATCCTGTGCCTGGTCAACGATAGAACGCATCTTTTTCTGGTCAGCCATTAACGATTGTATAAGCTCGCGAGAGTCTCTCGCCTCTCTGCGGATTTTAGTAAACTGTTCATTAACTTCCGTTCGCAGTTTTTGCTGATCTTCGCGCACTTTTTCGAGTCCAGCATAGGTTTCAAATTCGAGACCGTTTAAGGCAGCATTTTTAAGTACAATAACCCTCCTTCAGATGATCCTTTCGCCACGGTGTACAGACTTCGAATGACGAAATTCACACAATTGGAATAGTAAGGAAAAGGGGGGGAAGGGGGATGGGGAGGGATCCGACTAAAGCAATCCTGTTGATCTAGAGAGAGGCTAGGTGGAAGAGGTGGAGGAAGACCACGTTTTTGCAGCCAGAGTTGGGCATAAAGGATGGATGACCTTGAATTTGATCCTCGTATGTCCACGGTGGATGGGTGACTTTCAGTTTCCCGCCTTTTAGTTGTCACTCGATTGCCCGAGAAACATCATGGGCAGGTTACCTTTTGACCTTGAAAGTGCAGTATAAAACCGCCTGAGTGGCTTAGAGGGCCGGGGAGTGGTGGGTGGGGGGGGGGGAGGGGGAGGGTATCGAACTACACAGTGACCTTCTGTCCTATATTATACGTCTTCTTTCTGTGTGTGGCAGTAACACATCATTCGTCCTTAAGTTTTGCACACCAATGCACAAGTATATAGAATCAAAACACGAGAAAAAAAGAAAGTTTATAATTTAAATACTTTGGAGAAATAATTCTGCCAAATGCTCTAGACAAGGCACCTAACAAAGCCCTAAATGGGGAAACGATATTTCACATAGCAAGAAGTATGTAAAAGAAAAAGTCATCTATTAATATAAATCTGAGATATTACTATATTTTCATTAAAACTGGGTGTTTTTATGCATCAGAATGTCTTGCAACAAACACAGCAATAGAGTCAAATAATTTGAAGAAGAAGGAAATAAGAATAATTTAAAAATTTTGGGTCCAAAGATATGAAACTAGGATTTGGAAATTCAGAACCAACAAGGAGGTGTAAGAAAAAACGGAGAATATAGCAGATGTAATGAGAAAGCAAACACTTAAAAACAAGGGGTATCAAAAGCCTAAATTTCCTGGTTTATAGAATTTAAGAAAGATTCTCTGGATTTGAGAATAATAGACAAAGACATGTATTACAGGAAAAGGAACACAATGTAATGGAAGTCAAGGACTTGCTGCAGAAAGCACAAAAGAGGAGAGGAGGGATGTGGACAGGAAAATAAGAGAGCAGCATACAACAAGAACGAATAAGTGCTGGGAAGAAAATAAAAAAAATTCGTAAACTAAAAAAAGAAAACAATATTTAGTCATAAATGAAATGATTCTCGTGGTTCTGAGTTGGTCATATAGGAATAAAAAAAGTAATAAATTAGTCGAAATATAAGGAAAACTATGACATATGCAAAATGTTTACACTTTTTATGTACTAGTCATGCTCATCTCTTCACGTGTAAGTGGCTGTGTGTCTGTGACGTTCAATGCGGACGTTTTAGCAACGTTCCCATTCGCTGCGAGACTATGATGGTTTTAAGTGTGCTCTCGCGCATATATGGCGCCTATTACAACCGCAGTTATTGAGTGGTCCTGCTGGTCGTTCGCTCGCTACCCGCTTTAATCGTGAGTCGTAGCCTCTTCGTGGAGTGGAATTATTCGAAAGTGCCCTCTCCCCCCACGATTCGGCTTTTCGCCCAGAATAAATCCTGCCTCATGCATCCCGTTGAGCGCTGTAAAACGTACAGAGATTCCAATCAGTGCACGAGCTCTGCCATCCGGTATTAATGAATTAAAAGCCTTGAATTACAGCATGGGTCAGTTGCGAACTCGACGTATTTCCCGAGGACCGTCAATTGAATTCAGTCAGAAAGAAAGTAGAAATATTTTTTTCCAAGTGCATATGTATCCAATTAAGACGTGAATTACGTTAAAATTCCGGTCATACAGGATATTGAGTACGCACTGAAGAAAAGTCTTCAAAACAGCAGAACTCATTTATGCAGCTAGCGCTTTATTATACTGAGTTATCTCGTTTATGATGACTCGGCGTGCACATTTCTGGAATAGACAAATCGGTAGTAATGGCTCAAATGTCCCCGTTTTCAGAACTCAATTCAACTGATAGCAGATGACACAAATATGCTTATAAATTTATTCTTCCTCGTGCCTGCATGTAGCGGCGTGAGAAAGGAACATACGTATTCGGTTCCTGATTCCAAGATCACACGAAATTTTTCGTAATCTTCTGTGGTAATACGAGGGTTATTCGGAAAGTAAGAAACGATGGAAAATACAGTGAAAATTCGATGAAGATTTGCATAGATGCGTTGGGCACTGTGTCTAGTATGCCCATCGATCGCATGATGTCGCTCTTTTCAGTTCTCAGCTCACAGTGAGAACGTGAAGATGACTTGAAATTAGCGTCTCTCGCCAAGTATGAGGGCCTGTCGAAAGATTTCGCCTGAAGCTATGCAATCCACATAACATAACTGTCATGTGGTTGATTCTACACGACAATTCTCGGCCGCACTCTGCAGGGGTAACGAAGATGTTCCTGCAGCTTTTTCGATGGGAAGTGTTTGATCACCCACGATACAGCCTGTACTTGGCTACCCCTGAGTTTCATCTCTACTCAAATGAACTGCTGGGTATGAAAACATTATTTTGACGCACACATCGAGCTGCAGTCCAGAGGAGAAAACTGTCAAAAAGCGCTGGCGGCTATCTTCTATAACGAGGGAACTGAAAAGTTGGTACAACGCTACGACAGATGTCTGAGCAGCGACTATGTGGAGAATTAGCTGGAAGGTGCAGCTATCCGTTACAAATAAAACAGCTTTGATTTTCACTGCGGTTTTCATTTCGCGACTATCGTCCCTTACTTTCCGAATAGCCCTTGTATAATTGACACTGCTATAATGTTTCTTTCTTTCCTTCCTTTTATTCATTTTTGATTATCAGTATGAGAGATCTAGATCTTGTTCCAGCTGTGCAGACGGGTATAAGGTACAGGACACGAAAACTTCGCTTCAGTAATTAAGTAAACTCTGGTAATATCAGTTGCATCACAACGCCACGAAAAATCTTTCGAGCTCCAACACTGACAAGGGGATCGCGTTTACTTCACCTGTTTCGTTCAAATTTATGGTATATGCTGGACTTAGCCAGACATGAAAGTGATGGAAGCTCCAGACTGCCAAGCGTTTAGAAAAAATAGCTTTTTCGACGTGTATCGGGCGAGGCATTAGCCATTTATGTTAGCGTAGTTTCCAGGCAGCGGATGGGGCAGCAGGAAGAAGAATATTACTCCGAGGCCAAGCTCTGCATGTTCCATAAATCTGGACGAAAACAGTGGTCTCATTATAGGGACACTACAGTATATGACATAAAGATACACGGAAGGGATAAAGTAAACACATAAAATGTATTAATGTTGTTGTAACAAGTGAGCGTAACTTCTAATATCTTCGTTTAGTTTCAAGAATGCAAGGAATATTTGAATTAATGGTGTAAAGTGTAACAGCTGATGAGACTATTAAGTTCCACAGATGACAATTTTCGTTTCCATTTGCAGCTAACAGATCATATAAGAACTTGTCACAGCAAAGAACAGCTGTTTAGGACGAATTAGAATAGGAAGAATATAAAACTTAGATGAGCAGCAGATAGAAAAATCCATTCAAGACAGTCATACGAAAATCTTGGAAAACAATCGAAAAAGATTCAGGCGCAAGAGAGCGTAACCGTGGGCGTTGGTTTCGTCAATTGTAGTTACTTACTGCATGATGCGGTACCATACCCAGAAACCGTTGATGTTCACCGACTCTGGCCACGGTAGCCTACGCAGTTAAACCAAATAAACAGCTAATAAAACCGAAGAAGATACAAAAATCAGTCAAGCTTGCGAATTGGAATTATATCATAAAATGTATCGTAGTTGTCAAACGGCGGCCTAGAACTAAAATTAAAAGCTTACGACGGTATGCAAGTGTAACGTCGTCGTTAGCGAAAACCAAAATAGAGGGATCTGAATCTACGTGTAATGTAGATTATTCTATCTACAAAAACAGTCATAATTAGAGGCGAAGGGATCCATACTAGGAAAAGAAATGACAGGTAATATGTGTTCCAGTGATCAGATAATCAGTCTACGTGGTGAATAGAGCTATGGCGAGAAACACGTGCCACTGCTGTCACAGGGAGATTCTCTGTAATGACTGCACTTAATAGTAGAAAATGGGAGATTGCCTTGGCAGCGGCACTAAGACGTCGGTTGTTTGGGTGCGAACGTAATTACAAGTAGTCATCGAAACGGCGCTAAGCGGTATAACTATGTAGTCTGGAGACTGACTGGACCACCCAACGAAAACGCGTCTTAACGGCATAAGGACACTGCTTGAAGCGAGCAGAGAGCTATTTCTGTGTTGCTGTGTGAGGAGAGGGGGGAAGGGGGAGTTAAAAATCTCGGGGTTGAAAGAAAACAGTGGTCTTATTTGCACAGTCAACCTAATTCTGCCTATATGCACAGTTTTGTGCAGTCTGCATAGTTACATTAGGTTGTCTTCATTGACTATGGAATGCCAGATCAGCTTCCTTGACGACAGAGAAGGCATGTTGGCTAAAATTACTAACTTCCTAATTAATTGCTACGACAACAAGCGAACACTAAGGACAATAACTGTATATCAAGGCACCATACTCTCTATTTGGTTCCGTCCGGCCTCGCAACACACACAAAAAATCACCAGTAAATAATCGTCAATATTTATCAATATAATAATATCATTGCTAGCCCCAAAGACTTCTTCACATTGAATTAAACCAATTCTGGTGTGGCAGTATAGTTTTTCATGAGTATGGCACCACAGCTTCAGAGTGGTTTCAAAAGTGTAGATGTAGTTGACTGTTGAAACATAAATTCACGATAAACAGAGACTTCACGATCCACAAAGACTCAGTCCCTGCCCAGGGCTCATTAAAAGTGGGTAGATCTGGAGGCAAGGCACAAGCGACGTCTCCTCAGTTCTTTACAGGTAAGCTAGCAGGCTTCATAGACGCCCTTGCGTTCGTGGAGTGTTTCGACAGCTATTCTGATTGAACGTAGAACATGTATGATGACGCAGTTTTTTATAACAAGTGTTCGTCGCCAATGGTGTGCCATACGTAAACCGAAGCACGTGATAATGCAAGAGATACGCCAGTGAGAGATGGTGATAGAAGTTTAACGGGCCACGTGACTTTCCCCGATTGCTTTTCACGCATACGAAAACGGTAACCGTCTCCCAGAAAAATGCCCAATTCAGAAGCGCAGTTCGTCGCCACATTTGGTTTTCGATGGACTCCTTCCCTCCTATCGGTTTGTACAAACGTATACAGCGGCTCGTCAGTCCATGCTATCTTTTATTTCTATGCTTGCAGCGTTGTAGTCCGTGGAAGTTGACGGCGACTTCTGTCATCAACATGTCGTTTCCCACAGCAACTGACTCTGAAGTAGATGGTCTTAGCTGTAGCTGAGTACTCATAGCAAACGCATGAGACGATGAACATGAAAAGCTCAGTGCGTACATGACCTCAGAGACAGCGTACCATTGTTAAAATCGTCGCTTAATTATTTATACTGAAATTTTTAAAAGTTGAAGTTTCAAGGTGGCTATAATTTCCCACCTTACAAGCACCCATCTACATACTTTGCCGTGATCTGCAACCGGAATTAGGTATCATTTGGTAGATTGTACTACGTATATATGAATATTTAAAGAAGACTGATATTGTCATGTACACCTTGTAAATAATTGTTAAAGTTTATTGCATGAAACGTGACGGAGAGTCTTTGTTATCAGAGCGGCGTAATGAATGATTGCCTATACTAGTATATGTTAGAACGCCAGTGGAAATGAAACAGCAGGCGTAACTCAAGCGCTGGGTGGAAAAGCCCGTACAGGTGTGTTCGTCCTGTTTCACACAAGAAGTGCCAAGCCGGACATTCTGGGCACCTGAGCGCGGAAGCACAATACAACGGCGGCCGGCCGGTTTTGTAGTGGTGCAGGAAGAATAACCGGATAATGCTTCGGAAACTCTGAAAATCTTGGACACAGCAGAGAGGAATGAGGAAGCGTTACCTTGGAAATCGGAGGCTGGGGTATTTTCGAGGATTTTTACTCTGACAAGCGTACCATTGTGTGAGTATAGGTATTTCCTCGCAAACTTTCCGCGCTGCACGACAAAAGACTAAAATATGGTTGGTCGGCGTTTGGAAGAATCTGTAGAGAGGGAGAATATTCCGTGGTTTCGAGAAAATGATTCGCCTTAAGAGTTACGAGGGAGGGAGCCGAGCTTTGCTGGGAAGCCAGCAGTGGAGAGAAGAGGTCTTCCGTTTTGAGCGCCCGAGTTTGACGGTCGCTCAGTATCAGCTTTGTTGGTACAGACGGATTTTCTGTCTTTCCTCTCAGGAGATTTTATAGTTAGAACGGTTAGGCACTGTACTGTTGCGAACTTATACGATTCTGGACTTCGCCTCCGGGTTGGGAGACGTCGCTGAGTACACAGCGTTCAGTGATTGAGAGAACTTCTTCTGCCTGTACTCACGTAGAGACCGAACTCCGTCCTGGTGGCTGGGAGTTTGCGTTTCTTGTCTGTAGAACATAGAGAGGAAAAGACAGATTAGATCATACTAGTCAGAGGACCGCCTTCTGTCATGCTAGTGTTTGAAAGATTTTTTTTTTATTTTGTGGCGCCGCGCGGGATTAGCCGAGCGGTCTCAGGCACTGCAGTGGGCTGTGCGGCTGGTCCCGGCGGAGGTTCGAGTCCTCCCTCGGGCATGGGTGTGTCTGTGTTTGCCCTGTAACGTTCTCTGGCAGCACGCATCCAAAGTGAAAGTTAAAAGCACATTTGGATGTATAATGCTCACTGTAACAAATAATTTGTGTGTATTTCTGTTAATTGAATTTCAAAAGGACACTTAATTTTGTGAGAAAAAAGATAATTATGAATTTTGATATTATAAATGATTATTCAAAGATGTGTGAGATATTCTCTGTGGTGGAGGATGTGAAAACCGCCACAGAAGAAACGATATGTAATGAGAAATGACAAAGACTGTACAAGAATTATTTAAGATATAAATAGGCAATATATTGTAATAGAATCGCTTATCTTCTGAACGGACTGAATGGGAGAGGAACCCGTGACGTTGCTTTAGGCTCTTAGGTAGTTTACATTTGTCATAAGTCGATGATCGACGGCATTTGTAGCTGGGATTGTAAAAGGTGCGTACAGATTCTAATTATTTCTGTTAAAATATATTTATCTAGTACAATATGTTTGTCACAATTACTGAAAAGTTCGCACCGGACATTACCCATTTTATTTAAGAAATTTCAGCATGTTATTCGATATCGCTGGCGGTGCGGAGCTGCGCCGCGAGCGAGCAGTCTGCAGCAGCGGCAGATTTAAATATACGATCGCAATAATGACCATATCCTAAAAAGGGTACAGGTAGAGGTGAAGGAAAATAATAACGTGTTTCTTTTCACAGCATTC
This sequence comes from Schistocerca cancellata, assembly GCF_023864275.1. NCBI lineage: Eukaryota > Metazoa > Arthropoda > Insecta > Orthoptera > Acrididae > Schistocerca > Schistocerca cancellata. Next base: position 465,027,659 of record NC_064631.1, on the reverse strand, counting down.
CAGACGCAGAATAGAAGGAGACAATAGATTTTATCTTGTGCATTCACAGATGGATACAAGCTGCAGCTTTTGTAAATTTTCATTCAAAAAGTGATAAATTCTGAACATATCGTAATGTATATTTAAAAGTGGATAATTTTTCAGTAGAGCTTAGCAACATAAGAAAAACATTTTCATTTAGTAAATATAGTCTTATGCTTCAAAGCTAGTCGGGGTGTATCCAGTAAACAAAAATACACTGCAACGTAAAAATGTTTGCTAAGTTCGATGGACAATAATATTTTCATTGTTGCACAAACAGCTTTAGTACTTGAATAAAAGTAAAACTTGAATCATTATTTTGGGAATATTCGAAGAAATTAATTTTTATTAATCTGTAACGGAATATTTCATACGTAATCACAGATGAAAAATTTATTTCAACCTTTCATTTCTCATGTCCATCCATGTACATGTTGAGTTCAATCTCAACAGTTTCCCAATCAAATTAAACGCAAAAAGCATAAGAAAGTTTAAAACCAGACGGTCAACTCCCGAATAATTAAAACAGACAGAATCGCATTAAAGTCCTTAGGATAATTTATGTTAAGTAGTGTGTAAGCTTAGGGACTGATGACCTTAGCAGTTAAGTCCCATAAGATTTCACACACATTTGAACATTTTTTATTTTGTGGCTGGAGTTCTTCCATCGTCGCAGATGTGTATGAGAACCATCACTCCGAGGCACCGGACGCAATACATACGGTGATATTGCTAATTGCTTTGGCTCATTATGGCTATAAAGCTAAACTTCTGTGATACGTAAATTTTATTTGCGCTGAGGTTGCACACCACTGTAGAACATCATTAAAGTAGTGTCTTCTAGCGCTTGGTACGTAGGTGATGTCAGTCATTTCGCGTTATTTATATTAGATCGCGTGGCTATAGAAAGGGGCAGATTTGGGGCAACTGATCAATCATATTAGTTATTTAACCCATTTGTATCTCTTTAAGTCCATTGAACATTGACATATAAACATTTGTAATATATAAAGGGGTTTTAATCTACAATAAATGTATAAGCAGAAACAGCATTTATCATATGGTCGTTACTGGTTCCCTTATTCATTTATGTTTAAGTTGTAATTTATATGTTAAAGAGGAAGAAGGAGGAAATATCATCACAATAAAGATATCCTAAGATCTGCTTCCGGGGATAGTCAGAGAGGGCCAAATCTTGATTTTCGCGTTCAGTATTCTCCGTTGCGCACATTCATTCTACACCCACCTGGAGTAGCATCTTGGAAAGTCATTCCACATTAGTGTCCCCCCCTATAGCTGAGTGGTCAGGGAGCGTAACGGATTGCCGTCCAACGGGCCCGGGTTCGATTCCCAGCTGGGTCGGGGATTTTCTCCGCTCAGGGACTGGATGTTGTGTTGTCTTCATCATCATTTCATCCCCATCCAGCTCGCAGGTCGCCCAGTGTGTGGTCGAATGTAATAAGACGTGCATCAAGGCGGCCGGACCTGCCCCATCAGGGGCCTCCCGGCCAATGACACCAAACGCTTATTTCCATTCCACATGAGTGCTATTACTTTGGTGCAATGTTTATCATTAAAGTTCAAGAGAAGAATTTTCACATATCTTGTTAATTATTTGCTTAACTTCCATATGACTTCATTGCCCAGGAGTCTTCATCATTGTGCGTTAAACTTGTATTTAATTAGGTTCTGGGATTCGTAAATGACAAGCTTGAAGTTTGTTTGCAGAATCAGATATTTTATTACTATTTAACATTATACATGCCACAGTGACAAATACTGTCGAAAATTACAAGTAAAATATAAATTAGGAATGCACACGAAAGATTAGTCGAGATCCATTGTCTGTCTAACCACGTGAATCAAAGACCTCCACGTCGTGTTCCCTCTCTCAGATGCAGAACGAGTCTCGGGGTGAGACTGTCGCCTTTGGCCCTAAGACAGATGGTTCATATGAACTGTGAATTGTTCCAGAAGCGTCGAGACAGTTCTATAAATCGTATTACTATCCAGGCAACATTGTTTCAGATTAATGGCTATAATTCAGGAAGGTAAACTTAGATAATTGTGATAATGACTATCATTTGACAGGGATATCAAAATAATATTTCTGAAGTGACTGGCTCTATGTTTCGTTATAAATCTGATCTGAAATCGACTGTTAAAACGAGAATAAGATAAACAGTACAAGTTTCTTGAAAACAATGAACAACTTTGCAAAAGAAAAATAAATGTTAATTCATGGTGTAATATCGTAACAGGTAAGTAATTATTGTTTATAAACGGATAAATGTGTGGCAATGTTTCGCACAAGTAGTATAACCTGTTATAAATGCCCAAAATCATGAATTAAACACGTTGCAAATGAAAGGGAATTCAAACACGGCCAAAAAACAGATGGTATAGTACATTTCTGTTGATGTAGAGAAATTCCTATAGAGATTGATTTATTGCACCACATATACGACCTGTCCGCGATCCAACACTCTCGTATAATCTCTGTAAACTGAAAAGCAAGCAGGCAAGTCCCAAAACCCGTCCACACACCTCACGAGGAGCACCTGCATCGCCAGTTCCACAATGTTACATCGACCTTTACGCGGAGCGCTCTTTGAATCGATGGAGATGCATGGCTCAAACATGCTCATGTAGTGATTATTTCCATAAAGACCTGAACACTATTATGAGATCAGAAATTAGTAACTGCTATAACTAATTCAGAAACATACACGGACGTATACTGCAAATATCACATCTTGTACTGCACTGCTCAGCGGGAAATCGATCGATCCTTTACAGCCGCTGTAGCGTTCTTCCGGGAAAGGCACTTCCCCACCACGAGAGGTGCTCGCTCTTCATGTTGCAGACTGACTATATCGTGCCCATCCCGCGATCAACTTTCACATCGATGCCAGGCAACTTCCGACGACATCCAATTTACGTGACACACTGAATTATTCCATCCGCCGTGGCGATGTGAACACTTTCTCTTCAACACACCAGCTGTCCCTGTTTCAAGTGCTCATTAGCGTAGGTAGTTAATTTCAGTCTTGTGGCAGTTTTCGAAATAGAATTCCGGTCCGAAACATGCGTAACTGGCATCTTTCCTGAATTAACATCGCTATCTGTCACACTACACAGCAGATTCAGTGACTGTTTTAGAGCATTTTAAGTTAAAAGATACAGTCGTCTCTTATGCCATTTAACAAGAAATTAATTCATAAGCTTTTGTTTGCAGTTGTTTCTACTTCTTCAGCAAATTAAAATCAGTTAGATGAAGTACATAGGGGAATGAGTTCCAGGAAACTCTATGAATTCACCTTACAGTCAAAACAGCACAACAGAAATGATAGTAGAAGAAGGATTTACTACTGTAAGACAGTTCATGTAACTATCAGAGAGAATAAAGTGAGCCGGCTGCGGTGGCCGTGCGGTTCTAGGCGCTGCAGTCCGCAACCGCGGGACTGCTACGGTCGCAGGTGTGAATCCTGCCTCGGGCACGGATGTGTGTGATGTTCTTAGGTTACATAGGTTTAAGTAGTTCTAAGTTCTAGGGGACTGATGACCTAAGATGTTAACTCCCATAGTGCTCCGAGCCATTTGAACTTTGCGTGTGAACCCCTGGAAAGGAGTAGAAGGAAAAATCCCAGCAGCATGTGTGCTAAATGTCAAGCTACAGTCCGCGTAAAGTACTCATTCTTTCCTCTCCGAGCTGCTTCTCACCCACTAAGTTCCATTTCACTCAGAAGTGGCGGAGAGGAGGTAACAAGGCACACTGAACTGGTAAACTCAGTCACACACACACACACATATACACACACATTCACACACACACGCGCGCATTATAATCACGCTACCATTGTCAAACAGCAAAATTATATGTTTCACCGAACAAGTGGAACTCAAAAGCGTTTGATTAAGCCAGGGTAAAGTGAACATTTATGAAAGAAGAATAAAAAACACAGGGCACTGAGGGAAGCATGTCTTTACACATCGAGGAGAAAAGATCCCGTTCCTGGAAAACTGCCATCTGATAGTAAAGTAGACAAATATTGTAACTGCAGCTCGTGATGAAAGAACATCCTTTCTCATGATCTGCGTTGCAAAAATTATTTCACTTCTTTAGACCAGAAATTCGTCATTAAAGGGTACAGTTCCCTACTGCGTGATAGAGACTTCTGCCGTTACACAGAGGAACAAAAGATCACACAGACGACTGGATTCCAGCCATTGCTAACGCCAAGGACAACGGACTCCTTGTCGGAAACATGAAACCAGAGGATTTCGGGGATCTTGTCGCACACAGGGTCATTCAAAGCAACGGAGTCTGTGTGGCTACAAATTTCATTCCCCGACTCTTCTACACTAACGGGAAGGAAGAGTTAGAACGTCCTGTAACCATAGGTTTGTCAAATCGTCTCAAAGTTGCCGAGAGGTACTGGGAACTAAATCTACCGTTAGATAAAATTTCAGTTTTCTCTGTATTGTACTATAAACATCAGCCCAAAAAAAACCGATAAGAAGAAAGCCTTAATTGACATGTGTCAGTATATCCCAGCTGAGAAACGGAATTGCGAAGAACAGCTGCCAAGCGAATAATTAATTTGCATGTCTGTCTGGCAATACCCATTAACGTCAGAATCTCTCCTGCAAACCTTGCAGAAGTAGCACTCCTGAAACTTGGGAAGTTCCGAGACGAGGTACTGGCAGAAGTAAAGTTGTGAGGTTGGGGCGTGAGTCGTGCTTGGGTAGCTCAGTTGGTAGAGCAATTGCCCGCGAAAGGCAAATGCCCCGAGTTCGAATCTCGGTCCGGCACACAGTTTTAATCTGCCAGTAAGTTTCATATCAGTGCACACTCCGCTGCAGAGTGAAAATCTCATTCTGGAAACATCCCCTAGGCTGTGGCTAAGCCGTGTCTCCGCAATATCCTTTCTTTCAGGAGTGCTAGTTCTACAAGGTTTGCAGGAGAGCTTCTGTAATGTTTGGAAGATAGGAGATGAGGGACTGGCAGAAGTAAAGCTGTGAGATCAGGGTGTGAGTCGTGCTTGGGTAGCTCAGTTGGTAGAGCAATTGTCCGCGAAAGGCAAAGGACCTGAGTTCGAGTCTCGGTCGGGAACACAGTTTTAATCTGCCAGGAAGTTTCAACATTATGTCCTTTTTCCGCGCTGCTGCACTTTCTCAAAGTAAGCTTTCTACTTCTGCAATAAGTAACACAGAAAAACCAGTGTGTTTAAGCTGCACAGTGTTGCCACCAGGCAGATACAATGATGTCTTCCAAGGAAATAAAAAATGTGCTAATTCTTCAAAGATAACTAAAGCTATTGTTTAATAACTGTAACAGAAACATGCAGAATGAAGTTACTCATGTACAGGCTACAATGGTTTCATCAACAAAGTCCAAACAGGTTGCCGGCCGGAGTGGTCGAGCAGCTCGAGGCGCTACAGTCTGGAGCCGCGCAACCGCTACCGTCGCAGGTTCGAATCCTGCCTCGGGCATGGATGTGTGTGCTGTCCTTAGGTTAGTTAGGTTTAAGTAGTTCTAAGTTCTAGGGGACTAATGACCTCAGCAGTTAAATCCCATAGTGCTCAGAGCAATTTGAACCAAACAGGTAAGGGTAAAACGTTGTTTTTGTTCTCCTGCAAAATTTACTTTTTGTAAGTCACAACGTTGTTCGGGTGAACGATTCAGTTATGCATCATCAGGTGAAATATTACTGGACAACTTGTTTCCCTCGGATTTTCAACAAAGTTCTGCCTTTGGTTGTCTTATTCACTACGAACCCAATAATCTGCACGATTGTGATCGCACGATAAAGGACACCCCCCTTCCTGTTATTTTACGACACATTACGTTTAACTTTTAATCATTTCTCAAACTGACGCGTACTAAAATCAGCAGCGCACCACTTGAACGTCTCCGCCACGCGTCGCTCCCATGCAATATTCGTGGCTACAAGCGTCCATGTTGCTCACCAAGAATGGACGCGTCTCCACCACACCACCTCTGTGTGAAGTGCTTCATTTGTGAACGTGGAGGTGGCATGCAACAGCGCCACGTCCCTACCAGACAAACACGCAACACCAGTTCTGTGTGAATTGGGAGTTATTCGAGTGCCGTTTAGTGAGTAATGCAATACTGTTTTTTTTCTGAAAACAGGTTGCTTTTATTCGGGATTCCAAAACACCACATTATTCCCGACTCTCCTGGCTATAAAACCCTGTTGTGTTGTTGTGGTCTTCAGTCCTGAGACTGGTTTGATGCAGCTCTCCATGCTTATCTATCCTGTGCAAGCTTCTTCATCTCCCTGTACCTACTGCAACCTACATCCTTCTGAATCTGCTTAGTGTATTCATCTCTTGGTCTCCCTCTACGATTTTTACCCTCCACACTGCCCTCCAATGCTAAATTTGTGATCCCTTGATGCCTCAAAACATGTCCTACCAACCGATCCCTTCTTCTGGTCAAGTTGTGCCACAAACTTCTCTTCTCCCCAATCCTATTCAATACCTCCTCATTAGTTATGTGATCTACCCACCTAATCTTGAGCATTCTTCTGTAGCACCACATTTCGAAAGCTTCTATTCTATTTTCCTATAATCTCCGCTCAGTGCGACGGCCTTACGCGACCTTGCTGGGATGGCGTGTATGCCTGCATGGTATTCTACTGGTCGAAGTCGGATCACCAACAACGTCCCCGTCATCCACGTACTGTGTCCCACGGAGTGCATTCGTCATTGGGCTAAACTGACGGAAGGTGCGAGATCTGGGCTCTAGGCCGGTTACACACCTTTGTGTGCCACAAATGGTGGTTCAGTGAGTCAGCACCACCAACAACACGTCCAGCTGTGCATCGAGGCTTGTTGTTGAGTGCAGGGAGTGGCAACTGTCCTTAACATAGACAAATGTAATGTATTGCGAATACATAGAAAGAAGGATCCTTTATTGTCTGATTATATGATAGCGGAACAAACACTGGTAGCAGTTACTTCTGTAAAATATCTGGCAGTATGAGTACGGAACGATTTGAAGTGGAATGATCATATAAAATTAATTGTTGGTAAGGGGGGTGTCAGGTTGAGATTGATTGGGAGAGTCCTTAGAAAACGTAGTCCATCAACAAAGGAGGTGGCTTACAAAACACTCGATCGACCTATACTTGAGTATTGCTCGTCAGTGTGGGATCCGTACCAGGTTGGGTTGACAGAGGGGATGGAGAAGATCAAAAGAAGAGCATCGCGTTTCGTCACAGGGTTATTTGGTAAGCATGATAGCGTTACGGATATGTTTAGCAAACTCAAGTTGTAGACTCTGCAAGAGAGGCGCTCTGCGTCGCGGTGTAGCTTGCTGTCCAGGTTTCGAGAGGGTGCGTTTCTGGACGAGGTATTGAATATGTTACTTCCGCCTACTTATACCTCCCAAATAGATCACGTATGTAAAATTAGAAAGTTTCGAGCGCACACGGAGGCTTTCCGGAAGTCGTTCTTCCCGCGAACAGGAAAGGGAGGTAATGACAGTGGCTCGTAAAGTGCCCTCCGCCACACACCGTTGGGTGGATTGCGGAGTATAACTGTAGATGTAGATGTAAATTGGGATTCGTTGATCACCTCAAATGAGAGGGTCTGCACGTTCCAATACACCGGCGAGTCACAGCAGTATGAGGCCGGATGGGAAGCGGGAGATAGAACAGGTTAACACAATCTCGTTGCGATGACGACAGACGCCTCGTCTGACGACTCAACGCTATTTTGTTGACTGCCAGGTCTCCCCCGACATTCTGCAAGTGCCTGCTCTATTTTTCCACCTAAAGAAACTCGGAGACAACACACTGCTTTGAAAGCACTTCCGTTACAGACGTCATTTTGAAGGCTACGTATAGCACCAACACCAATCAGAGCTTCATGAAACTATAGGATCTGAAGCGGGAATATCCACGATGCCTAACAAAAAAATTCCCCTTTTTTTTCTACTGAAATTGACCGAGAAAAGAAGTGCTGCGTTACTTATTGAACGCCCGTCGTACCTTGGAAGGTGCCTCTTACGTGAGGAAGACATTTTTACCAGTTTTAATAAACTATTGTCTCTTTTTGATGTATTCACGATAGTTAGGAAGTGCTGCAGTCCGTAGCCGGGCATGAGTCGGAGAACATTTCCCACGCTGGCTGGCAATGTGACGAAGCGACCATATGTCGCGCGTAGTGGGGTGGGGCTCGGCGCTGGACCGTAGGCCGGTATTACACTATCAAATTTCTTTGTCCAATATCTTTGTCAAAGATATTTGATAGTGTAATAGGGACTTTGTCAAATGTCGTCCAATATTTGATCAAATCTAGGGCCTCGCTGTATATTTGATCAAAGAAACCGCTTGTCTTCTGTTCACTGCAATGTGACATGTTACCACATGGAGCGCTAGCATCGCTGCAGCGTACTGTCGTCTGTAGTGTTTTTATAACCATTGCCGGTAAATAGAATTGGTGTGTGCCGACAACTACAAAATTAATAGAGATGTCTGAAGCTGATGAGGCTCTTTACAACGTGAGGCACCCTGAATACAAAAATAGATTAAGAAGATTGGAGACCTAACCTGATGTAACCTAACCTAACCTAACATAACCCTCTCCTGTAGCAAGGAATGGGAGTGTTATAGTGAGCCTGTCTTCTGAAGAGTAGCAGTTCTTAAGTGAATATTGTGCTTTGTGATATGAGGATACACGTCATTGAGCACATACAGAAATGTATGCTCATCCATTCTTAAGTAATTGATGTACGACTTGATGTCTTCTACTGTAAGCTCACGTAACAAGTTTTGTTGAATGCTTTTATCGTGTCGCCGTAAAACCCACGGCTTCACCCAGATTAGATTCGTTTATCGTTCCATAGATCCGTGCTGAGGAGAGCCTCGTGGATGTGGAACATGTCGATTTTTTTAAGCTGAAGTAACAATACTAATAGTATGAATAAATACAATACATCATTTGTTTCTATTAAAAATTTCGCCAATGGAGTAGAAGGAGTTGGCCAGTAGTAAGTCTTTCAGGCTCCTTTTAAACTGATCTTTATTTCCAACTAAATTTTTTGTTTCCTGGCAAATTATTGAAGATGAGTGTTCCTGAGTAGTGGACCCCTTTTTGAACTAAAGTAAGTTGGTTGGTTTGTGGGATTAAAGGGACCAGACTGCGATGGTCATCGGTCCCTTTTTCCAAATACTAAAAACACCCACAGAGAATAAAAACGAGTAAAAGAATAGATCACAGACGCTTTTAAATCCTTATGCAGATCATTTTTGTTCCTGGTATTGTATGTATGAACTGAGTTGTTTCTTGGAAAAAGAGATATATTATTTACGACAAATTTCATTAAGAAGTAAATATACTGAGAGGCAGTAGTTAGTATACCCAGTTCTTTGAAGAGGTTTCTGCAGGAGGTCCGTGAATTTACTCCACAAATAATACGTATTACACGCTTTTGGACCTTGAAAACTTGTTTGACTTCAAGATTTACCCCAAAATATTATCCCATATGACGTTATGGAATGAAAGTATGCAAGCTTTTTCATTTTTATGTTTCCTATGTCTGCTAACACTCGAATTGCAAATACAGATTTGTTAAGGCCTTTCTGCAGTTCTGTGGTGTGCTCCTCCCAACTGAATTTAGTATCAAGTTGTAATCCCAGGACTTTTAAGACTGTCAACCTCGTATGTATGGTTCCATTTTTCCCCCACTTCTTTTCCGCATGTGCACACAATGGAATTGGAGTACGTAGAACTGCTGCGGTTAGTAACAAGTTGTTGTCAGCCATCTTGAACTTTGACGAAAAATTTGATGACAGTGTAATACCCCCTCTAGCGCTACGTCAAAGATCTTTGTCAAATATATTGGACGGAATATTGGATCACATCTTTGATCAAATCTTTGACAAAGAAATTTGATAGTGTAATACCGGCCGTAGCAACAAGCGTCAGCCTGAGAAAAATACATGACAGGAAGTACCGCCATCTTGGCGCCAAAGTAACCGATTTTGTTAATTTATATTTAATAATTAGAGTCATTTATGACAACATGAATACTAGGAGGAGCCTCTGGATGTTTAAAACTGTTTATCATAATTTTGCCTCGTTAAAATTCACACCCGTTCATTAACAAATGCATATCTTAGTAAGTACGAACTTGATCGGAAATCCACGAACTGTGACGAAACTAGTAAGAGATACGGACTGCGCGCCAAAGCCGGCAGTCGGCGTTAAGAGCTCTTCCTATCTTGTTCGATGGTAGCCATGCTCTCGGTTACGAGTAGTTTGTGACATGAGTGTTTCATTATTGATCTAATAGGAATAAAAGTGATATCACGGCATTCTGAATGTTAATTTCGAGTAAATAGATACCCCAAAGTTGATCGACAGCAATTTCAGGTAATTAGCTTCTACCGACAGAGACATCCAATGCGCCAATGAAGACTCTGCACGGGACAACATTTACGAGAACTGCACCGCGCACAGGTAGGAGGAAATCAGACGACACGACCCACCAAGGCGGATCAAGAAAGGTCCGACTTACACTCGCAAATTCCGAGTGGAAATGCTGACCAGTTATACTGTACGTCACATATACCACCCTCTAAGGACTCGCGGCTTAAGCTGAATAATAACAGTATCAGTTTAGAAGCGAAGGGATCTTGTAACCTCCGTTGTCGCGACCTCTTACTCCAATCTCCGTATGGTGTGTCATACATGATTTCTGCGCCGGGATTTACATGATAAACAGTAGCTCAATTGTGCATTTCATTTGTTGTGAATGTCAGTAGCGTTAGGCACTTGCTGTATGAAAGCTATCGAAAGACTCGTCACAAACAAAAAGCGTGGGTGGCAGCTTATGGCATTAATTTATGAGCCAGCACCAGCGCGGCCTTAATGATGCCGCGTTTCTCGGCGTGACTGCTTTGAATAGCGCCGTGGCGCGTTAGGGACGGCGGGGCTCGTGAGTCCGCGTCTCCGTTCTGCCCCGCCGTGGTCCGTCGCCCACTCCCACTCTACGCTCTCACACTCCTTTCCTTTCTTTTTTCAATGGCTGTGTTTAATTGGTGCGCATCGCTGATGCGCCGAGGAGATACAAGCGTCGGAACAGGGGGACGCGACAAAAAACAGCTTCGGGTCGGGACGGCGGTAACTGATGTTCCAGCAGCGACCAGGAGTTACGCTTCTTAGTGATACAAAGTGCTTCTTGCCTCCTACTTGTCCACGCGCAGAGGAGAAGAACGAGCCCCCACTGATCAACGGTAATGGCCACGGAGAAGAATGTCACTGAAAACATCGCATCTGGCTCAAAATGGAGCGCTTCACTGCTGCTCTGTGACCGATTAGACGACAAGCAAAAAAATTTTAAGAAGGATAATAATTCGAGTGAGTCACCAGCGCGAAGACAATTACAGCTTCTTAAAGAAAATTTGATGTTTAGACTGATCAGAATCCAGACATTCCCACGGTGTGAATTTGTATCTACACGATCAGCTTTCATCCTTCCTCAACTGTTATGTTGTCCCCTTGAACCAAGTCGTTCGTGTATACACTGAGCATGTGCCATGGCTGTTCCACAGGACCCAGGATGTCAGAGTACCGATCGACATCAGACCGAGGAGGGAATTGCCCGACTTTAGTGTTTCGTCTTGAACTAGCTTTTATTGGCGAAGTTGCTTAAAAACTAAGAAACGCACATATTTATCAAATCCTGATACGGAATACTGCACGACAACCTATGTCTGTTCAGTATCTACAGACAAAAGGGACTTAGATTCGGAGAAAAAAAGAAATCCACTGTCCACAGTTGTCAAGAAGTGTCAGAGGCATGTGGTATGACATCACCGCAGACAAGATGACGACACATGACAAGAAATACAGGGTGAACGAGAAACTCTCCAACAAACTTTCAGAAGTACTGGTTTGGAACAAAACCAGAAAATACGTATAGTGAATGTGGTCTCTGAATGCTGCATGGGGGCTTAATTAAATGAGAATGCAAATAATTTTACTGTCTGTCCGGTTACGCAGTCTCGTAAACGGTTGGCCCTGACTAGTATTGTACGCAATCTGACTGCATAAAATAACAACAAACAACGAAAGAAAACTTCCGTTAACACAATTAATTAATTAAGTCCCCAGCAACTACAAAACCTACGAAACAACAAAACACAAGTGTAGCTGTTCTGTGTGTTGAAGTATACATCTGGCACGGTTCTTCCCCAATAAGACCAGATATTTTAAACACCATTTATACTGAAGTAATTAAAAAAACCAGAAATACTGTAATTGCACATAGAAACCAGAAATACAGCCTAATACAAGAACACGAGCCAGATGCTTTGTTGACTGAACCTGTGACCAAGAGGCATTATTGTTTAAGACATTGAAATAATAAATAAAAGGAATTTTTTTACCTTCAAGTATATTGACGAAAAGCACATTACAGCATCCCTAATCCAACAACATCTGGTGTCTAGCCCATCAAAACAATATGACAACACCTGAGCAAGCACTCTCCATGTGTACTTCTCAACAACGACACGCTACTGCAACATCTCCACAAGCACTCTCTACCACCGCTTCTCGACAAGAACTCTCCTACCACCGCTTCTGAACAACTACTGTAGACGACTTCACGACAAGCACTGCTTACCACCGTTTCTGAACAACTACTGCATGTGGAGGCGGCTGAATAATACTCTTTGGCGCAATCTCTGGCGCTGTGACTCAGTGTAGCCACCTTTCATATGCCCCTCCTCCACGGGCTAGAATTTGATGGTATTTTTGCCAGCATTGGTGGTGAAAATATCACCAAATTCGTCCAAAAAATACAGACTAAAATTAGAAAGTAATATTAATAAGTAAATATAACATAATTAAATAAATTTTGGCTTTGCATTGACCCTTCAGTAACCTAATATATAAAATACAGTAAGGAATACAAATGCTTTCATACATGTGATTTTACATAATACACTCCTGGAAATGGAAAAAAGAACACATTGACACCGGTGTGTCAGACCCACCATACTTGCTCCGGACACTGCGAGAGGGCTGTACAAGCAATGATCACACGCACGGCACAGCGGACACACCAGGAACCGCGGTGTTGGCCGTCGAATGGCGCTACCTGCGCAGCATTTGTGCACCGCCGCCGTCAGTGTCAGCCAGTTTGCCGTGGCCTACGGAGCTCCATCGCAGTCTTTAACACTGGTAGCATGCCGCGACAGCGTGGACGTGAACCGTATGTGCAGCTGACGGACTTTTAGCGAGGGCGTATAGTGGGCATGCGGGAGGCCGGGTGGACGTACCGCCGAATTGCTCAACACGTGGGGCGTGAGGTCTCCACAGTACATCGATGTTGTCGCCAGTGGTCGGCGGAAGGTGCACGTGCCCGTCGACCTGGGACCGGACCGCAGCGACGCACGGATGCACGCCAAGACCGTAGGATCCTACGCAGTGCCGTAGGGGACCGCACCGCCACTTCCCAGCAAATTAGGGACACTGTTGCTCCTGGGGTATCGGCGAGGACCATTCGCAACCGTCTCCATGAAGCTGGGCTACGGTCCCGCACACCGTTAGGCCGTCTTCCGCTCACGCCCCAACATCGTGCAGCCCGCCTCCAGTGGTGTCGCGACAGGCATGAATGGAGGGACGAATGGAGACGTGTCGTCTTCAGCGATGAGAGTCGCTTCTGCCTTGGTGCCAATGATGGTCGTATGCGTGTTTGGCGCCGTGCAGGTGAGCGCCACAATCAGGATTGCATACGACCGAGGCACACAGGGCCAACACCCGGCATCATGGTGTGGGGAGCGATCTCCTACACTGGCCGTACACCACTGGTGATCGTCGAGGGGACACTGAATAGTGCACGGTACATCCAAACCGTCATCGAACCCATTGTTCTACCATTCCTAGACCGGCAAGGGAACTTGCTGTTCCAACAGGACAATGCACGTCCGCATGTATCCCGTGCCACCCAACGTGCTCTAGAAGGTGTAAGTCAACTACCCTGGCCAGCAAGATCTCCGGATCTGTCCCCCATTGAGCATGTTTGGGACTGGATGAAGCGTCGTCTCACGCGGTCTGCACGTCCAGCACGAACGCTGGTCCAACTGAGGCGCCAGGTGGAAATGGCATGGCAAGCCGTTCCACAGGACTACATCCAGCATCTCTACGATCGTCTCCATGGGAGAATAGCAGCCTGCATTGCTGCGAAAGGTGGATATACACTGTACTAGTGCCGACATTGTGCATGCTCTGTTGCCTGTGTCTATGTGCCTGTGGTTCTGTCAGTGTGATCATGTGATGTATCTGACCCCAGGAATGTGTCAATAAAGTTTCCCCTTCCTGGGACAATGAATTCACGGTGTTCTTATTTCAATTTCCAGGAGTGTAGTTTACATAAGTATTATTCAATCAATGGCACCAGAAATGACGAACAGGTGCAGGTAAGAATCTCATAACATTTCATAAACAGTAAACACACAAAAAATCAGTTTTTATAAATATTCACATAAAACCCTTTCAATAGTTCAATAAACAAGTAGAACTCCTCAGAGTAGTTGACAGTTCCAACAGTAGCACCCAGCAATGATCAACAGGTGAAAATAGCAGTCTCATAACATTTCATCAACAGTATTTAAACAGCTTCAACAGTGGCACCCAGGAATGTTGAACAGATGCAGACACCAACAAGTGACATCATTTCAATAGAAGCAGTCCATCAGTGGCACCCAGCAATGTTGAGCAGGTGCAGACACCAACAAGTGACATAATTTCAGTAAAAGCAGTCCATCAGTGGCACCCAGTAATGTTGAACAGGTGCAGACACCAACAAGTGACATCATTTCAGTAAAAGCAGTTCCATCAGTGGCACCCAGCAATGTTGAGCAGGTGCAGACACCAACAAGTGACATCATATCAGTAGAAGCAGTCCATCAGTGGCACCCAGCAATGTTGAACAGGTGTAGACACCAACAAGTGACATCATTTCAGTAGAAGCAATTCCATCAGTGGCACCCAGCAATGTTGAACAGGTGCAGACACCAACAAGTGACATCATTTCAGTAGAAGCAATCCATCAGTGGCACCCAGTAATGTTGAGCAGGTGCAAGTAACAGTCCATAATATTCACTATCACTAATTAGACAGTTCATCAGAGCTCATCAGCAGAAATTAAACATTTCCAAGTGGCACCCAGCAATGTTGAATAGGTGCAAGCACGAACAACAGTTTGAATGCACACACAATTGCTTTTACAAAATCATTATCAATGCTCTTACACTAAACATACAAATTATAACAAACACACAACTCGTATCAGGTAATTGTCATATTAACTATTACAAATACACAAATATCAGTAAACCTATGATATTTATGGGTGGCAGTGCAAGCCACAACAAACAAGTAAAAAAATATTTAGGAGATAGGTCAGTACCAATTATTTGGGATTAGGAAAGGAAAACACACAAAACACACTCACTCATCTTTCATCCACATTAAGTACTACTGTGTAAATGCAATTCTGTCCAAAATTTTATGTTCAACTTGTGTTTCAAGTAGTAGTGGCAGCAATGTATAACAGTCGATAATAGTTAGTCAACGTCATAGTCATCATGTCAAGACCAATGTTTGCCAAGCCAAATCAAAATGTACAGTTGCTGAACAACTGTCAGTGTGCCAAGATATGCAATTACTTCCACTCTCCAAAAAAATATATACTGCTTATTGATTTAACAAAGTGTGTGCGTAGACAATCTTCTTTCCACTTGAGTGTTCTAGTCTGCTATCTTCATCCTTCTCGTTTCATATAGACCAACAACAACAACAAAAAATGCTCCTCACTTACTTCACCTCTTATCCACCAAATCTCCAATAATCATTATCATCACATAATCTTAATACTTCAATAATACCTCTTACGTCGATACATATAAACCTTATCATCAATATCATTTACCTTACCACTTGTCCACCAAACCTCCAATAATCATCAATTTCACACAATCTCAATAACTCAATAATACCTCTTCAATACGTCGATACATATAAACCTTATTACCAATATCATTTCACTTCCATAACAACTCTTTCCTCTAGTCAGTCTCCTTGAACAAGTACAGATAAAAACCTAGTGCAAACTTCAATTCATCATCCCATACAATCCGAAGACACAATGTCCACACACAACCTCTGTGTAATCCACCTGAGCCAAATCTTCTATTCATTATGAATTATAAAATACATTTTGGTTACCTTGTCCATCGTAAAATAAAAGAAATGCATACATGACCTCTAACAGCCTTCAGTTTGATTAACTTTCAGGAAGTAACTTTCACAGTGTGTACACCACTTCAAGAATCATGGCAAAACAGAAGCAAACATGTGGAGTATTTCTTGTATCAAGTGTCACTTACTATTTCAATTGCTCACGAAGAATACAGTGTAATAACTGTCAATGGTATAAACCTAGTGTTGGTATGTCATGTCGTTAGCTTTCTTCCTAGTAACATAAATTTATACAGCTTCCATAAAACCTTCAGCTCATGTGACTTCAATGAAGTTTCTTGCACCAGTGTCGTTCGTAGCATTATAACAGTTCATTTTCTTATCTTAAAATATAAGGCACTGAGCGTAAGCAAAACATGCAATAGCGAGTAAATATACCAGTAGAGAACACAATGTCAACAAATGGATGTAGCACAATCCCTACAACGAGGCTCTGCCAAGCGAACAATCTATAATTAATACCATAGTATGACCTAAACTCAATGTTCATACACAGTACATCAGCATTTCTATATGCAATCCATACGCAAAGCAGCAAATATATATCTTACATAATAAACAGGTCATTAGCATCATATCAGCATAAGCAAATAAATGTTCATATGTAATCTTAATAAGTAAACATGAAGGCGCAAGCAGATAAATCACAAAGTATGACTTACATACATAAACATATCAGTACAATTAAGTAGGTGACAATTATAATTTAAATAAACAAGCACAGCAGGGACATAATAGAAAAATATGACATCAGTAAAAAAGCAGTGCAGCCAAGCGATGCATGATATACATAATTAACAACCCTGTTCATTAATCAATCATTGTCACAATCAGCAAATGTACGCAAGCACGTCGCTTCACAAGTAAATTTATAGAACATAAAATTTAGCACAAAGTATAAATCACGTAATCGCGAGCAGCAAATTACGTCTAGAGTACGTACCAAAGTGGAAATATGTTACCTGAAAAATAAACTCAATTAATAGTTACCTTTTTAGTTTATTAGTTTCTTCTTCGAAATTACATTCTTCCCGAAATTTTCTCGATAGCAAGTCCTCTTAACGTCGGACACACACAGAATTTACCTGAAGGTCTTAAATATTTTATACAACCGTATCCTGAAAAATACTGAACGTTAGTAACATAATTTATCAAGTCACTATAGCTTCATACTGAATTTAATCAGAGAAATTAAACTGTGTATTTGTTTACGGCTGTCAGTGCATTCGCACTGAGCGCTCGATCAGCTGTAGGTACGCGTGACGTAGGAAGTAATTGTTTGCGGTCAACGACAGCCTTGTGCGGCGCGCAGACTTGACTGTTGCTTTGAGTATGTGCCGCCGCCAAAACACAGCGCGGTATCCTTGTACTCTCCGTGTGTTTACGTATAACTGTTGATGTCTCACAAGTATGTCATTCCACAAAAATTTTAACGTTTGATATATGATGTATTCCTTTAGAGCGCCGAGATTTAAGAATTTCTACTTCGACAGTGTTATCATGAATAATTTTGCGAATCCTATATGGACCGTTATAAAGCAGAAAAAATTTGCGACACAAGCCTTTTCCTTTGTGAGACAAACGATGAGACTTAATTAACACCTTTTGACCAACTGACAAGGTTTTTAAACGACCAGGACATTTAGCTGATTTCTCTCTTCTAGCAGCCGCAGATGCAATATTTCGTAGAGCCAGGTTCACAACTTCAGAATGCCGCAGTTTCCGTGTAGGCGGAAAAGGAACGATTTCAGAAATGCGATTTTTCGGTGCTTTATTTTTTAATATCAATATAGGCGGTAAAGAAGTTGAAACATTAGGGAGTTCATTCAGAATGTTTTGAAAAATATGAAGATACTGATCCCACGTTCTGTGATTCTGATGACAGTAAAGACGACACAATTTATTGATTTCCTTCATCCATCTCTCTGAAGCGTTAGATTGAGGGTGAAAAAGTGAAATGAAAATTGGTTTAATTTTACGACGCCTTAGAGTACGAAGCCAAATTTTAGAACGAAACTGTGATCCATTATCTGATATAACCTTATCAACATGACCCACTTCTTTAAGAAAATGTTTGATGAAAGCATTAGATACTGAACGAGCTGTTGCTTTGCGTAAAGGTGTAAAACACACATATTTTGATGTCAATTCCACTGCTACCAAAATGTACGCAAAACCATTAGTAGAACGAACCACTGGACCGAACAAATCGACTGCAGCCATGTCCTTTAATTTCACTGGAATGATAGGAAACAACGGTGCTCTGTGAGAAATAGTTGCCGGCTTAGCCTTTTGACATAATTTGCATTTGGCAAGAACAGATCGAATACGTTTTTCCATATTACTGAAGTAGCAATTTTCTCGTAATTTATGAAAGCATTTCCTGGGACCAAAGTGTGCATAACTGAAATGTGTGTACCAAATCAATTTATTAACCCACTCCTCAGGAATACAAACTAACCAATCAGAGTTGTCGACCGATTTTCGTTTAAAAAGAATATCATTGCGAACTAAATAATACTGTCTGATCGCTACGCTTTCCTTTCTCCTCCACTTCTCCTTAATGTCCTTCCAGATTGGATCCTTATTTTGCTCCTTAGCGATGTCGTGGAGCGAAGACGAAATAAAATTCTCAAACGCAACACCTTGAATATACATCAAACAATAATTGTTTTCTTTGCAGTCCTCTTCAGCACTTTGTTTCAAACCCATAGGTGCACGTGATAAAGCATCAGCAATAATATTTGAAGATCCCTGTATGTAAACAATACTAAAATC
This sequence comes from Schistocerca cancellata, assembly GCF_023864275.1. Taxonomy (NCBI): domain Eukaryota; kingdom Metazoa; phylum Arthropoda; class Insecta; order Orthoptera; family Acrididae; genus Schistocerca; species Schistocerca cancellata. The sequence continues at coordinate 465,008,555 of NC_064631.1, read as the reverse complement.
AAACTCCTGTAGATACAGCGCCCATCGTGACAATATCCATGATTTAATTTTGTTGACATAAGAAATTCCAGAGCTCGATGATCGGTGTAAACCTTAGTATGTCTGCCATACAAAAATATGCGAAATTTTGTGAAAGCCCATACAACAGCCAAAGCTTCAAGTTCCGTAATCGAATAATTCTTTTCTGATTTAGAGAGAACACGACTTCCAAATGCAATAGTTTTCTGTACTACAACGCCGTTTTCTTCTATCTCTTGAAATAAATGTGCACCTAGGCCTTTGTATGATGAGTCCGTCGCCAAACAAAAATCTTTAGATAAATCCGGATGTGAAAGAAGTGGAGCAGCAACTAAAGCATCACGAAGTTGTTCAAATTCTGATTGAGCTTCCTCATCCCAACACCAATTAGAATTCTTTCCCGACAGTTCACATAAACGAGGTGTGGCCAAATTGTCCAATCTAACAAAGCGTCTAAGAAAATTACAGACACCAAGGAAACTACGAACATCACGTTTTGTGGTAGGAACAGCATAATTACGAATAGCGTCTAGTTTTTCTGGATCAGGAAGAATACGTTCTGTAGAAATAATATGACCAAGAAATTTCACCTGAGAACGACCAAATTCAGATTTTTCCAAGTTCACTGTAATGTCAACTTTTGCAAAAATACGTAATAATGAACCCAAAATTTTGTTATGCTCACTCCAAGTACGTTTAGCAATAAGAATATCGTCAACATATGGAGTAATATTGTCACGAAGATAAACAGGTAAAATTTCGTTTAAGCTACGAATGAATGCTGCTGAAGATACAGTAAGTCCAAAGGGTAATTTCCTAAACTGGTAACAGTTACCAAAGGCTAAAAAGGCAGTGCATTTTCTACAATCAGGGTGGAGTTCTATTTGCCAAAAACTTGCGCGCATATCAATCGTGGATAAAACTTTAATTCCATGGAAATGTTGAAGAAGCTCATCTAAATTTTGTGGACGGTCAGTTTCAGGAATGATGATATTATTTGTCTGTCTGGAATCCAGAACCAAACGAATTGACCCATCCTTTTTAAGAACGACGTGTAATGGGCTGATATAAAGACTGACTGCTGGCTCAATAATGCCCTGATCTAACATGTATTGAAGTTCACTCTTAACCTTGTCTCTGTAAGCCAAAGGAATAGCGTACGTTTTCCCCCGAAATGGTGTGTGTTCTTTTACTTTGAATAAATATTGTAAGCCTTGTATAGTTCCTGTGTGATGACTAAATACTGTAGCATGTGAAGTCAAAATTTGATACAGTTCCTCTCTCGCAACGTCATCTGGCACTTCAGCTTTCTTAACCTTTTCATTAATTAATTCTTCGCTGTTAATTATATCATCCATCCCGTCTCTGTATCTATTGTCATTCTCATGAATGAACGCATTGTCGTCATAATGCTCAGCGAAAACATCTGAAGTAAGGAACCTTTTACATTTTGTGTCTGATACAGATTTTGTTAAACACTCGAAAAATTTCAAACTTTTCGGCATTCCGGCAACAGTCAAATTCACACTTCCTTCTTTAAAGTTCAAAATTGCCTTATGTGTGTTAAGAAACTCCATACCTAATATAATTTGTGTACTGAGTAATGGAACAATAATAAAATTAGCAGAAAATTCGTATCCTTGGCAAATGAAATTTAAGTTGGTCTGTTGTTTGACTTCCACACTTTTTCCAGAAATAGCGCCTCGAATTGTAGTTTAGAAACAGGTAACACAGGACAGGCAATAGTTCTTACACATATACGAAAAACTGATTCACTAATAACATTCAACGGGCTCCCAGAATCTAAAACTGCAGTGAACTTATTCTTACCCACACATACTTCAATAACAGGATGTAAAAATGCGTCTACATTATTTTCCTTTTCGTCTAGCAAAATGTCTCTCATGTCCTCCAGGCGTACGTAGTGTAAAGTCGTAGTGTGATTACTTTCTGAACCGTCTATATTGCTGCCAGAAGCCGAAGCTACTAGTCATTGTCGATTGTTCGCGTCACGTCTTTGATTATTCCCATCATTTCGCGGATCAATTTCTACTATTTGCACTTGTCTCTCTGAATTTCTGTCACGCGGAGGATGCCAATTGGGTCCCGCCTGTCTGTTACATGTAAATTCTTGGTTGTGTCTGTTATTAAAATTTCTGTTTTCCTTGCTATCTGAACGACTACTTCTTGTGTAATTTCGACTGTCACTTCTGAAATTACTGTTAGATCTACTACCCTGGTTATTTCTGTAGTAAGAATTTCTATTATTGTATGAATAATTTCTGTCTTGATGATACCGATTACTGTTTCCGTATGATTGATCATTCCGGTAGGAATTACCGTTATTATAATTGTCTGTGTAATTTCTGTTAGATCGTCTGTTATTGTCGTAAGGCTGGTATCTATTGTCCCGTCTGTTTCGTCTGTCATTCTCAAAATTACCCATAAAACGTCCGTTCCGATCACTATCCCTTTTCTCTGAAAATCTATTGTAATTACTGTTACTGAAGAAATTACAAGAAGTCCCGTCGTCGTTGTCATACTCTAGTTCTTGTAGCAACGTCTTAAAAGTCTCAATGTCGTCTTTACATCTTCCGGCTAGAGCAATTTGTCTTATCGATTGTGGCAGCTTAGTTAAACAAATGCGAATTAATTCAGTCGGGCCATAAGGGTTGCACAGAAATTGATTCTTTCGAATCATGTCTTCAAAGTATTCTGCCGGCGTGCGGAACTCAGACTGTTTAAAATTACGCTGCATAATAAGACTATGTTTGACTCTGTCTTGCGTGTTTTCGGACCAATATGCCGATAGAAATGCATGATAAAAATCATTTAGATTATTACAATCTCTAATAAGTGCGCGCATGCGCGTCGCCGGTTCGTTTTCTAAATATCCACACATAAATTCCAGTTTGTGACTTAGTGGCCAATTTGGTGGAAATGCGTACATAAATTGATCTAACCACGAACATGGATGTATGTCATTCTTAGAATTGCGAAAGATCTTAAATTTCCGAACAGTTAAGAAGTGTTTATAGTCAAAGTTTTCTCCTCGTGGCGACAAAGACCTACCGCGTCTGTCCCAGTCCGAATGTCGATTATTGTCAAGTTCGCGCGCCTGGCGCTCTCTTGTTGCTTCTCGTAAACGAAATAAATTATTTTCTTCAAACCCCTCTGCTATCTGTGATTCTAAATTTCTTCTACTGTTTTTTCCTACGATTTCACCTTCAGTTTGTTTGACTTGCTTTCGTAATGCCTCAAATTCCCTTTTGACGTGTTCATTAAATTTTCCCTGATTTTCAACATGTTTATTAATGTTCTGGTACTCTTCGGTTTCTGCAAATGGTAATGGAGCTGTATCATCCGAATCTCCGTCCCCATTTAAACTAAGACTTGTCAATTTATCTGAAATCTCCTCAACTCTTTCCGATAAGGCACCTAATTGTTCTTTCTGTTTATTTACGTCTTCCGTAAGTGTCGCGACTCGGGTTTCAGTATTGACACATTTAGTAGTTAACTGTTCATATTGCTGTGTTAGGTTATTTATTCTGTCATTTGGTACGGATTCCTCGATTCTCTCAAATATTTCTTCCTTATCGTGTGCACGTTGTAAATTTAACTCTGAAAATTTTTGTACTATCACGCGATCTCTTTCTTCCTGTTCTCTATCCTGTTCCTTTTGTCTGATTTCTATTGAAATTAATCTATTATTGTGAGCATTTAAAATCGGTTGTACTTCTTCTCTAATTTCTTTCTTTAATTCATCTTTCATGTTTTTGAAACATGTCCCTATTCGTGAGTCTAACCGTGTTTCCATTGTTCCCATATCTGTTTTAATTGTTCCTATATCAGTTTCTATCCGTGTTGCCAAAGTTCCCATCTCTGTTTTTAATTCAGATCCTAACTGCGATCCCAGTGAGTCTAACCGTGTTTCCATTGTTCCCATATCTGTTTCTAACCGTGTTGCCAAAGTTCCTATCTGCGATCCCAGTGAGTCTAACCGTGTTTCCATTGTTCCCCTATCTGTTTTTAATTCAGATCGTAACTGTGATCCCATTGTTTTTAATCCAGATCCCAAATTTAATATTGCACTCATCAACTGCTCCACAATGACTGGTTCGAAATTCTTTTCGCCCCTAACATTTCTCGCAAAACCAGTTTCCTTCGTCATAGCAGTAAAGCTATCTGTGTTCGATACTATTTCAGAATCTTCTAGCGTTAATCTCGTATTCTGTAAATTTTTTGATTGAGAAAAATTTTGAACTGGTTCCGGACTATTTTCCCGACTTACTAAATTGTCTTCAACTTCATTATTCATCATACTATTCTCATGTGTTGGCGAGTTCGCCATGTTAACAATATCGTCATTCTCACTATCCATCATTTTTGCCTTTTTCATCGCTCGCGTAATCATTTACAAAACATACAAAACTCGTCACTGTACGAAAATTACACACAATGACACTTTATCTCCAACAATACCATTCACACGAAATGTTTCCCAACAAACACGTCTAACAAACAATTGAAATCTTCATAATTGCACAAAATTGTCAAACCCGTATACAAGACAACAAAAATTAAATTCTGCAAAAATACCATTAGAATAATGACAATTACCAAATCTATACATGCAATATAGACTACTATTACTAAACTACAAATTACTACAACAATACTACTGTCTGCTATTTTTACTATCAGAAGATTCCAAGGGACGATCCGAAGCAGCGGTCGCCACGTGCTTGGGGGCTTAATTAAATGAGAATGCAAATAATTTTACTGTCTGTCCGGTTACGCAGTCTCGTAAACGGTTGGCCCTGACTAGTATTGTACGCAATCTGACTGCATAAAATAACAACAAACAATGAAAGAAAACTTCCGTTAACACAATTAATTAATTAAGTCCCCAGCAACTATAAAACCTACGAAACAACAAAACACAAGTGTAGCTGTTCTGTGTGTTGAAGTATACATCTGGCACGGTTCTTCCTCAATAAGACCAGATATTTTAAACACCATTTATACTGAAGTAATTTAAAAAAACCAGAAATACTGTAATTGCACATAGAAACCAGAAATACAGTCTAATACAAGAACACGAGCCAGATGCTTTGTTGACTGAACCTGTGACCAAGAGGCATTATTGTTTAAGACAATGAAATAATAAATAAAAGGAATTTTTTTACCTTCAAATATATTGACGAAAAGCACATTACAGCATCCCTAATCCAACAACATCTGGTGTCTAGCCCATCAAAACAATATGACAACATCTGAACAAGCACTCTCCATGTGAACTTCTCAACAACGACACGCTACTGCAACATCTCCACAAGCACTCTCTACCACCGCTTCTCGACAAGAACTCTCCTACCACCGCTTCTGAACAACTACTGTAGACGACTTCACGACAAGCACTGCTTACCACCGCTTCTGAACAACTACTGCCTGTGGAGGCGGCTGAATAATACTCTTTGGCGCAATCTCTGGCGCTGTGACTCAGTGTAGCCACCTTTCAATGCATACCTGAATAGCTTTGAGTACTTGTTCAGCAGAATAGATGTGTTTCATAGTCGTGGAGATGAACATAAGCTCATAGCTTTAGGGTATGAATTTTGGAGCCAATATTTACTAGCCTTCTTTCTCATACAAACACCTATGAAAGTTCGCGGTGCAGTTCTGGTTAACGCTGAATAAACAATAACTTATACGGATAAATCTTTATTTGTGCGACCTCCACAACTGTTCCGCAACATATACATGGTAAAAAGTGTTTGCCTGCTAGATTGGGCATTGACATGACGTCCTATTACTGCTATATTTTAGTTACAAGTTATGCTGGCGCAAAGACTACAAAACTGTGGTAGCTAATAGCGACTTCTGTCATCCAAGACTCTACTCAATAAAAGTACTTTACAACTTTGGAGGATTTGTTAACCTTGAGACTCATTCGAAGTTCACCCTGCAGTCCCTGTAATCTGAGACCATGAGTGCACTTCCTTTTTAGGCAAGGAGCCTCATTGTATCATATGGATCACGCACGCCCTCGGACTTTTTTCTTTCTAGTTCCTTTCATTCTCCACCCTGGTAGTTATACACTGAAAAACGAAAGAAACTGGTATAGGCATGCCTATTCAATTATAGAGATAGGTAAACAGGCAGAATCCGGCGCTTCGGTGGCCAACAGCTGTATAAGGCTACAAGTGTCTCCCACAGCTGTTGGATCGGTTACTACTGCTACGATGGCAGGTTATTACGATTTAAGTGAGTTTGAAAGTGGTTTTATAGTCAGCGCACGAGCTATGGGACACAGGACCTTCGAGGCAGCGATGAATTGGGGATTTTCCCGTACGATCATTTCACGAGTGTACCGTGAATACCAGAAATCCAGTAAAAAAACACATCTCCGACATCGCTGCGGCCAGACAAGGATCCGGCAAGAACAGGACCAACGACGACTGAAGAGATTCGTTAAACGTGACAGAAATGCAACCCTTCCGCAAATTGCTGTAGATTTCGATGCCGCGCCATCAACAAGTGTCAGCGTGCGAACAATTCAACGACACATCGTCGATATGAGCTTTCGGAGACGAATGCCCACTCGTGTACCCTTGATGACTGCACGACACAAAACTTTACGCCTCGCCTGAGCCAGTTAGCACTGACATTGGATAGTTGATGACTGGAAACGTATTGCCTGGTCGGATGAGTCTTGTTTCAAATTGTATCGAGCGAAGTAACGTGTACGGATATAGAGATACGTAGAAGTGTGGCTGTTAACGAACCACGTGGAAATGTCTCTGTTTCAGCAAAAATTAGGGGAGGTAATGTTCAGTTACTTGCAAGTGGCCGCATTCCAATTTCATTTACTCATAAGCGTAAAATGAATCTCTGAAATAGTTTCATTTTTCTGCAGGTGTGGCCACACAGTGCACAATGTTCCATTGTTTCAGATCCCTTACCAGTATCAACCATCAAGCGGACGTACAACAGAAATCTGCAAGTCCATCCCTGACCTTATACTCCAAAAACATGAAATAAAATAAAATGCTACCCTGGACAATATAGAGTGAAACTATCATAGGTAAAACAACAATTCTTATGCTGTTGTGAAGGGATTCTACTTCTCATCCAACTTCAGGGGAAATGTACCATATACGGAAACAAAGAATAGTTTTTGACTACATGTATAACTTTTTAACGTTAGAAGTAAAGCAACATTCGTTTGGACGCATATTCATGGGTTGACATTCCAGTTAAAACTGAAGCTTTCTTGCCGTTCCTCTCATACAGTTCCCTTTTTTTAATAACAGCAGGTGCTTGCGTGACATGTGGCACAGTGCAGGGCCATGTCTCTGTACCGCGACTACAAGTTCATAACAATTTGCTGCACGCACACACGTTACTCACGCTCTTGGACAGCTGTGCTGTTACGGGCAACGGTAGCACACATTCGCTCTGACGGCAAAAATTGCATACTTGGCGATACGACGTAATGCGTGTGCTCTGCAAATAAATTTTATTTGCCGTTCACAGTTACTTTTGTAAACATTGAATTGGAACTCCAGTAGCAGGCTAACCCGAGTATAACGTAGCTTTAAATTTACATAAAATTTTGTCAGTTTGCGTGGAACCAATCAGCATGCGCTTGGTGTCTTCTGAAATCCCTCTGTTGAAAAAATTTTGAAAGTTTGAAAGCGAGCAAATTACATTTACTAGAGACACTCTGACAAATATGATTGCGAATATCTGTGAAGCTCAAGGGACAAACAACCAACGAATGTGATTTAAACTTTTATAATTAGTTTCTCCAGTGAAACTAGTACTTCGCTTTATTCAACGGCGGAGTATGTGACTTATGCTGTTTCATTTTTCTGAATCAACCGCACATCCGTTTCCAACACTGGAAACGTTACTGTGTGTAGGTCTAGATATTTTATAAGATTAATAAAGATTTCATGTCCCTAACAGCAATGCGCAAGGTAAACAGTTCAATTGTAATTATTGTTGAAGTTTCAAATTGTAAACATCTGCATGGCTAAGTTATTTCTGCGGTATTTAATCGAGCGTGCGTAGTAGCGTGTTCCAGTCTGCTTGCTGCGTCCGCAGAACTCCTCCCTGCTGCCACGGAGAAGACATTTTAATTGTTAACTGAAGCTAACAAATGTATGATTCGCTAATAGTGTCTCTTTAGCAGCCACGATCTTTGATAGCCACTCACCACAGTATTCCACGCTTCGTCCTTCTTCATCCACAAGGGTCACGGCCCCGTCAACCTTACCGATTTGCTTTTCAGGAAAAAATATGTGTGTTACTTATTGGTGAACGATATAACGACATATTATATTTTATTAATATCACACATATTTCATTATTCAAGATTAAACTTAGTTTCAAGGCGATAAAGATAGTTATAATATGCATCATGTTTATTTATTTATGTGCATTTATAACTTATAATTCCTTTTACTAAACATTTTACAAACAGAAAACCATCTGTTAGCTTGTACACTGTGTAAAATATAAATTGCCTTTAGCAGAAAGAAAAAGACTGATACTATGTTGTGTACAACACTGGACCACACAGCTACAGGCTGATTCAGATGCCACAACTGATAGGTTATGCAACCAGCAATGCCTTCAGGAACCACGCGCGAGATTTTCATATTCTCTCGCTCGCTTCGTGAAAACTATTAGCCCCACAGAAAAACATGAACAGGGCCTTTTTGTAAGAAATTTAATGTAGTTAAATTTTGCGCTGAGATACGTTTACGCTGGAGGCCATGGTTTTCGAATTATTCAGGAGAAACGAGTTTGTTGAATAATTCGAGAACTAGAGCCTCTAGTGAAAGCGTATCCCAATACAAAATTTAACTACTTTAAACCTCCTACACAAAACGTCCTGTTGATTTTTTTCTGATTTAGAGAGTGTGAGAATATGAAAATCATGTGTGTAGTATTTGAAGGTGTTGCAGGTTGCATAAAGCTCATGCATAGAGGCAGCTGAATCACCCTCTATACAAGTCCAGGACTTGTTCATGGTTTGGAAAATATTAATGGATAGTTTCACGTGAGAGCAATTGTGGCCACTTTTGATAAGATTTGTATGAGTTTTATCGTATTTGGTGGAGGTAACATCGAAAATGGTGGTAAATGTGAACTAAAGATAAGTACATAAATAAAAGTATGCTAGTCCATGCTATTTTAGCATTGGATTATTATCTGAATTACAACCGTAAAAATACTATATAAGCTTTTCTAGCTGTGGCGGGGAAAGGAGTTAAGACTACCGCGGAGTGACTCTTCTACAGAGCGGAGACCGTTGCTTAAATAATCGGCCTCTCCCAGGTACAGGGACATTAAGAAATGTTACATTGTACCACAGCGTGCTGTAGTGTGCGACATGTGTACAGACGGACAATTTACGAATGAATGTCGTTCACTATCATTTGCCTGCGTGTCCGCTGCAACGAATTTGGTAATCGGTGTCCACCCACACAGACTCTGTAAGAATCGCTCAAAGGTATTGCTGCCATGATTCGCTAGAACACTGATTGCCTTAGAGATAGTCTTGTCGCTCTTCTTTAGAGAATATTTTACAAATTGCAAGAGAGATTTAACCGACTTTTGCATCATATTCAAGGAAATCGATGATGTAGTCTATTTTCGCCTCCCAATAAACTTATTACGGTATGTACAAGATTACCAATGAGTATGACGTGTACCAAAATAATTTTCAGTATTCACATCCCATGTCCATGATCTTTCATTGGTTCAATGAAATCAGTCACGAAATAAATTCTCTCAAAATTCGTTTCGAAAGTTCAGCAGGCGTCACTACTATCATGATATTAATCATGTATTATGTAATTAAGAACGTAGCAGAAGGGAAAGAAGATAAGGGTTCAGTGACTAGTCGGCAACGAGGCCACTTAAAGGAAGGGAGAAAGGAAAATTAGGGTCTAACGTCACATCGACAACGAACTCAACAGAGACGGACCACAATCTCGGGTTACAAAACGAAAGTGAAGGAAATAGGCAGTGCCCTTTCGAAGGAACCACCCCGGAATTTGCTGGAACGATTCACGGAAATTACGAAAAACCTAAATATGGATTGCCGGAAGCAGATTTGAACGGTAGTCCTCCAGAACGAGAATCCAGTCTGCTAAGCTAATGTTGTCGGGGAGGGTAACCAAAGACTGAGTTTTATTGGTAGGACACTTAGAAAATGTTACAGACCTACTAAGGAGACTGCCTACAGTATGCTTGTCCGTCCTCTTCTAGAATACCGCTGCGCGGTGTGGGATTCTTACCAGATAGGACTGACGAAGTACATCGAAAAAGTTCAAAGAAAGGCAGCATGTTTTGTATTATTGTGAAATACGGGAGAGAGTGTCACAGAAATGATACAGGATTTGGGCTGGAAATCATTAAAAGAAAGGCGTTAGTCGTTGCGACGGAATCTTCTCACGAAATTCCAATCACCAACTCTGAATGCGAAAATATTTTGTTGACACCGACCTACATAGGGAGGAACGATCACCACGATAAAATAAGGGAAATTGGAGCTCGTAGGGAAAGACATAGGTGTTCATTCTTTGCGCGCGCTATACGAGGTTGTAATAACAGAGAATTGTGAAGGTGGTTCGACGAACTCTCTGCCAGGAATTTGAATGTGAATTGTACAGTATCCATGTAGATGTAGATGTAGATGTAACCACTGCGTTACATTGCTCGGTGGGATCATATGGGAAAGAGAAATAGCTCGGAAATGAGAAACATTGAGGAATAAAATCGATATGCCGTTTCAGACAACCCGTAGCAGCATTTGAGTTAAGCAGTTTAGGAAAATCATGGGAAATATAAATCTTGACGTCCGGATGATTATCTGCACCGCCAAATTCCGTAATAGATACTGATTTGTAAATGGTTAACTCATACGGTAAGAAAATTTACAGCAAAATGCGTGGATTTGGGTTGAAATCTTGTTCAGTCTCGCAGTGTTAACATGGAAGGAAGGTTTAGGTACGAAATTATAGAAGGAATCACTCACTATAGCTAACATCACATTCAGTCAATTTGGATTTCCATTCAGTCGAGCACGCTTTATATCAAAGCAGATCAGGACAGCTTGGGAAAAATTCGGTCTTGCATTGTCCTGTTGAAAGCAAACGTTATGTTGACTTCGACAAAAGGGTGCAATCCCCAGACTTAACACAGAAATGTTACGGCTTCTATCAAAATTACAGACTATGAGATCAAGGGGTGAGGTTGGTGGATAGTCAATGACACATCATGCTGTGTGCTGGGCCTGCATGATGGTGACGAAAGTAAACCTTCAACACTTTTTCTCCTTGGAGCTTGCACACTCGCAGTTACTACCATCGAAATGCTGTACAAAGAACGTGACCTGTGCTAATGAGCTATCACCGTAAGAGGGTGGTACGGGACTACAAGTCCCACCGCCACACCTCCAAAGTGAATTGCAGTGACAAAGTCACTGCACAGTGGAAATTTACTGGCCCACCAACACAGTTAGACCGCAACAGACCGGTGATGCTGTATTGTAACCTATCACCTCGGACTACAAGTCCATTAAAAAAAAAAAAAAAATAATGAGCAGAGAAAAGCCCTCTGGTCGACGAGACCACAACACGAAGGCAACGGCAGCGCCGACCACAGGCGCCCCCGCTCCCCCCCCCCCCCCCCACCACCACACGCACACACAGCGACGCCCATGGGATGACATGGCGGCCGGACGGCACCGCCGGGCCCCCATGGCCCGCTCGGGAGGAGCGAAATAATAAAGAGCAATGAATATTTGCAGACTGCTTCTCCAGTGCCACCAAGCGCCCGTCAGTCCGCACCAAGGGGCTACCAGTAGTCGGCGTCAGCCAGTGTCAACAATATGGAGCACATCAGATAACCTATGCTTTCTAGCTTTAACTAGACGAATCCTGTGCTTCGCTGCGTAATTTCAAGAGCCTCATATGTATAGACGCGCTTCAGTGACATGTTAAAATGGATTTTATACACGGTTCAACCTATAACTGCCCACGTCGTGTTGTGCCGACTCCACTGTAGCTTGAATGGTTTTTAAGCTTGTTTTATATGCCCGACTTCTAATTTCACCACACACGTCTCCAGGGTTGAGCAGTTATAGCCCGATGACGACACGCAATATAGTTTGTTAAATCGGAGTTCGCCGTTATTAATTATGTTTTTAGATTTAATTTTATTACTCGTACAGAGACTCAACGTTCCTTTGTTTACAACGCGTCGTCAAAATAAGTATGAAATGTTAATGTCTTTCCAATACATAAAGTCCATATTGTCGACTATTGAGTTAAAGTTCGTACCTATTTTGCCATTTTAGAGAAGAGAAACCTTAAGCGCTTCTGCTTCTATAGTCTCAGTATCAAATGTTCACTAATTTCAATTTACTTCCTATCTCAGTTCAGTATTTAACACAAATTATATATCAATGTCATTTCAGAGATATTACGTCGGTTCCACACTAACGGAATAACACGTAATTGTCATTTAACATCACTTTTATTAATAATCTTTTTTGTTATGACGTAAATGTTAATGAATGATCACTATCTAGGAGGAAAGAGGGATTGATCCTAATCATGAGATAATAGCTTTTAATGAGCCCGCAATCGTTAATTAAATAAAAAGTCACGTTCAAGGATCATATGCGAACAACTTTCGTTACGTCCGTTTTCACGTATCTGTCAAAATTAATCCTGTCGCCCACAATTCAAATTAACACTGACGTTAACCCTTTTTGTCGGAACATTGAATCGTAACTATTATGTGACAGTTTATTCTAGTCCCCGAATTAATTCCTTTCTTTCAGATACGCGCACGACCGAACCGCAGAACGGAACACAAACGACTTGTTTAAACAACCGAACAACGCAATGACGTTACATTACGACAATGTCCGCCCAATGAACATCTCTTTGACTTTATCTTTTCTACTCTGCTTAATTAAATTATTCCTAATTACAATTTATTCAGCTATTTAACGAAAACATCTAACAAAAAATAAAATAAATTTATCCCAACGTAAAAGATCCGTTATAAATCTTATTACTCTGGTATGATGGTTTCGTTTTCAATGGAATTTAGCGCCTTGACAAATATAGGCTGCCAAGAAATGTAATCAGTACCTTCTATAGGGTGGTCAGAGAAGGTCTGAAAATCTCGTTAGGATGTTACAGGGGAGGCTGTGCTGAGAAATAATTGCCATGAAAACTACGTTATGCTTTTTCCGATTTAATTATCATTGAGGTTAGCCAACCAGATCGTTGCACGCCCAAATTCAAGCACTTTCACGTGCAAAAATGTGATAATGCACGGACATCTGTATGCCTGAGAGTTACCAGTTGTTCAGATGCTCATTACCAGTTAAAATGCGCCTTGTTCTGAAGTGAAAAATTTAAGCTATATGAACAAAAGCTACTTTTGTTCGGTTTGAGGATACCAAACGAAGAACGCGTTCGGGGACACCTGTCTCTGGCAGAATGCTTGATTTGCACACGGAACTATCTGACTGGCTATCGTGAATGCTAATTAAATTACAAATGGTTCAACGTATCGAATTTTCCCTTAACAATTAGTTCTGAGCACAGCCTACCCTGCAACACCTTTACAAGCGTTTCAGTCCGTTTCTAAGCTTCCTGTGTAATTGTAAAGGAAATACAAGTCATACAACTGGGTATTCTCTTTGGTACTTGGACTGAGCCACAACAGCAAGGTATTCAGGCATGTTTCAAAGTCATTCGTGCAGGTAGTCGACGAAAGTGTAGATTGAGAAACGCGAAGTCTGCGACAAGGAAGGCTAGAATAGGCTTAAATAGAAAGAAATTATTAGGTGAGTTACAGCTCCGCAGACTTTCTCAAAACTGCTTGTTGGCAGACATCGACTGATTCACAGACTGCAACATATAACTATTAGTTTAAATAAGGTCACCAGACCCGCTTTGACCTGCGAGAATGATTTAATTTTTCACTAACCCAGTGTTCGTAATTAATGGCCTGCTCGTTTTCCCACCTAGTGGTCGGATTTGAGTTGAGCAACAGGCCATAATTACCGGTACTGGTGTAGTGAAAGTGAAAGTTGATAGTCAAAAGTCAAACGGGAGACGAAACAATACTTCTCTTCAAGTTTATAATGGATCAAATGAAATTTATTGCTTTCTGCAAGCCCTCGCCACCTCCAAACATCAGCTCCAGCTAGCTGATGTCTCCATTATCTGATCTCAGACATCAGCCCTTGATTATAAAATATTAATTTGTCTTTAAATGATACAAATTTAAAGTTTGGTGGACGGGATGAGATACATCAGCCCGTCCCACATATTTTTGAAACGGCTGACGAAGTAACTGCCGACCACAGATGAGTCGTATGTCATACATTCATTTCATCTGTTCACATTTTTCCTGCTAACTTCGGCAATTGTCGCCTGCTGGTAACATTCCAATACCACCCATTATGTTGTAGTTACAATTAACGTTCTGCAGAGTCCTTTGAAAAGTTTCAGTGCCGTCATTGTGTACAATAGTAATTTCATTTCAGAAAGACTACGCCGCACATAGAAATGTCAAATTTGTCAAAACTTCATGTGCTAAATGCACTATATTTACACTTACTGGTACCCGAATACGACTCTTAAAGTGATACGACAAGCATTCCTTAAATTTACGCCACAGAGGTAACAGCTCAGACACTACACAAATACCCATATAATTATCATGTTTTCGCGGCGTAAAGATAGTTCCATAAAATTTCGGGTCTGCAGCCGCATAAATTCAGCTTCTTCTTCTAATATTTTGCCGGCCGCGGTGGTCTAGCGGTTCTGGCGCTGCAGTCCGGAACCGCGGGACTGCTACGGTCGCAGGTTCGAATCCTGCCTCGGGCATGGGTGTGTGTGATGTCCTTAGGTTAGTTAGGTTTAAGTAGTTCTAAGTTCTAGGGGACTTATGACCTAAGATGTTGAGTCCCATAGTGCTCAGAGCCATTTGAACCATTTTTTTCTAGTATTTCGTGGCCCAAGTCAGACTAGGTTCGTGAGGTAGCCACATAGAGACAGATGGTAAAGTTTAACCCGTTTGAGACGTCTTCGCAGAAAGAAACTGTTATTCAACAATCCGTTATTAATATGACGACTAAAGATTTGGATGACGCTTCGATGATGGTTTTAAGTAAAGGATTGGTCTTCGCACCCACACCAAAGGTTTTACCAGTACCGGCTTTCATCAGTGCCGTTGAAGAAGCTGTTCGTCCTCTTTCTGCGGAATCATCAGAAGAAATAAGACGCCAAACTTGTCGAGCAGTTATGAAGGCTCGCCCACAAAGGAGTAACATATCTGTGGCAGAAAGGGCTGCACTACGTAAGCTTCGCCAGGATTCCGAAACGGTGGCTCTTCAGCTGATAAAGGTAATGCCAGTGTTTAAATGTCTTGTGACGAGCATCATGAAAAATGAACAGTTTACTGAGTGACAGCATAAACCGGAAGATCAGTAAAGACCTCAACAGCCAGGTGAGAAGGAAGACTGCTTCGCTTCTGAACGCCTTCCCCCTTCCACCAGAAGTTGTCAGAAGATTGAAACAAAATGGTGCCGTTCCTCCAAGGCTTTATAGATTTCCAAAGACCCTCAAGAATGGGGTTCTTCTACGTCCGATAGTGAGTCACATCAGCTCTCCAGCCTATGATTGTGCCAAACACTTAGCGTCGATATTATGGAGTCTCGTGGGAAAATGCGCTCATCACATACGTAACTCTGTGGACCTCATTGACAAACTGAAATCACTCAAACTGAACAATTCTGATATGTTAGTCAGTTTCAACGTAGTGTCGGTGTTCACAAAGGTTCCTCTTTCAGAATCATTGTCTCTCATTGGAAAGACTTTCGTTAAAACGATTTCAGCTTTATTTGAACATGTTTTGACTTCGACATATTTCTTATACAATAACAAATTTTATAAGCAGACTAACGGTGTCGCCATGGGTAGTCCTTTGTCGCACTTGGTGGCCAACATTTTTATGGAAGACTTTGAGGAGAGCGCGCTGTAACCTGCTAACTTGAAACCCACAGTGTTTTGGAGGTATATTGATGACACGTTTGTAGTGTGGCCCCATAGTGAAGACAAGCTAAAATAATTTTTAAATTATCTGAATTCTATCCACAGACAAATTCAATTCACGATGGAAATCGAAAAAGATGGATGCCTTCCATTTTTGGATGTGTTGGTACGGCGCAACGATGATGGCTCTTTGGGACATGCAGTGTATCGAAAACCGACCCATACGGATTTATATTTACGTGCAAATAGCTGCCACCATCCTTTTCAGACGATGAGTTTACTCAGAACTATAGTACACAGAGTATACGTCATTGCTGACGAGAGCAGTCTGGAGGACGAGCTTCTACACCTGAGAAGAGTTTTTGAAGCCAACGTGTGTTCTCCACAGCAGGTAAGTCGGGCACTACAAATAAAACCGACAGTGGGTGCAAGAAAAGCGGAAGAAGACACGGAAAGCTTTAAATCCGTGGCTTTTCTGCAAAACGAGGGAAGCCTTTCGTCAAAAATTGGACGGATCCTCAGGAAACACAAAGTGATTTTTCGCCCTCCACTAAAGACTGCAGCACTCCTGGGTTCCGTTAAACATGGTGCATCGGAAGCCTGGGGTATATAGGATCCCCTGTGAGTGCGGCCGTTCATACATCGGACGACACCTACGGTCCAGGAGAGATGCACAGAGCGTCGCAGGTACACCCGTCTCTTACAAACTAATAAATCTGCGGTGGCGGAGTACTTTATTGACACTGGGCACTATATGGTGTACGATAATGTCGAAATTTTAGCCTCGACTTCATCTTTCGGGGACTGAGTAGTGAAAGAAGCAATTGAGATTCGATTGCCCTCAAATTTAATTAATAGAGATAGCGACTTCACCTTGGACAAATCATGGAATCCGGCAATTTCTGTAAATAAATCACGTCGCGACGGTGCAGCTCTCTGTGACACGTGCATATCACCATGCTGATCGAGTCCGCAGCCATAGATTTAATTTCCGTGCACGTGTTACACCTGTTTGCCGCCTATCGACGTCTCTGGCTCCTTGTGTATCCTCGAGTTTAAAAGGACGGAGCAAGTGCTGGAGCGTCAGTCACCTCGGCTCACTCTGAAGATGGCTGGACGGTATTCAGCCGAAATATTAGAAGAAGCTGAATTTATGCGGCTGCACGCCCGAATTTTTATGCAACACCCACATAATTGTTAAAATCTATGATGAAACCTTTAGCTGTCATTTATTTTGCACAATTTTTGGAAATTTGTTTTAAGATCTTACGGGACCAAACTTCTGAGATCATCGGTCCCTAAGCTTACACACTACTTAATCTGATTTAAACTAACTTACGCTAAGGACGACACAGACACCTATGCCCGAGGAAGGACTCGAAACTCCGACGTGGGGGAGCCGCGTGGACCGCGACATGACGCCTGAGACCGCACGGCTACCCCACGCGGCTTTGCACAATTCGCTACTAGTTTTAGTCAGTGACCATTATTAAGCTTAGCTGGCATAACCTGCAAGAAAGTTAAACCATAATTTGAACAAAAGTAATGTGCTCCTATAAGCCAGCCACAGAACGTAAAAAAATTCGCACAGTAATAACTGTGTACTACAATTATTCGTCAAGAACCAAGTCCACGTCGACAGCTTATGTCGGTACCACAACGAAACTTTACCTGTTTCACCCCGTAGCGATTAATTTTCGAAAAATACCTTCCTCAGGGGTGCCTCACTACGTAAGGAAGGATCCAAATTTCACATTCCAAGTACCGACGGTATGGGGCGTACATTGATAAGTCAGCCAATACACAGGGTGCAACGAAACGGTTCCCACAATTTACGAGGGGCTATGGAGGCTATCTTTCGAAACAAATTCAGGATAATCGCCAGTGCCCTGGAACGTATTCCAACGGCGTCACAGGATACCAGAGTTATAACGGACAAGGTCTGACGCTAGGCCACACGTGTGGTAGCAAACGTTTGTTCGCTGACGGCCGCAAGCGGAGCTTCTCGCGATGGACGTGACAGAGTTTAGGACGTCAGACGGTGCCGAAGACGTCAACACTGGTCACATGAGCGCTGTCCAGACGCTGGTGGCACAGGCTTCAGCGAGAAACTGCTTTCTGCCAGAGGTTACTGACCTAAATTTGGTCCTCAAGACGCTCTACACACCCTTTTTTAAACCTGTCGCTGTCGCTTCGTTAGGCACTACATATCATAGCGGGCGGAGTTAGATATGACGCAGTCTGGTTACATCTGTGTGAGCAAGAAAAGAACTTGTATTCATGCATTTGTAACTGCTTTCATCAAGCTGTTTCAGCTGTTTTCTGGGGCAAATATTTTGTAGCGAAATAAACGATCTTATCCAGTAGTGCCCATGTCGCCTTAGTTATATTTGAAAAAGGTACCATGTTGTTGTAATTTGCTTATCAACTCCAGGACATGGTTTGGAATAAGCCAGTAGTGTGACCTTCAGCTGAGTGGTCAGCCGGCACGGTAGTTCAGCGTGTTTGCTCAGTGGGCTGGCTTCTCTCTCTAACAGAAAAACTGAGTAAAGGAGCCAACGGCCAGTTCTAATGGGTGGCATGCGACGTCCACCCAGACCAAATAAAACGAACAATACCGAACAAAATGAAGACAGGAAGGGACAAAAAAGTGGTCAGTGCATGTCATTGCCAATCAGCGGGACCAGGTTGCGATTCCTAGCTGGATCAGAAATTTTCTCTGCTCGTCATCATCGATACGCGTGTCGCCCAATATGACATCAACTGAGTAGACTTGTTACTCGGCGGCCGAAAATCCCCAGGTGGGACTCATGGCCATCAATGAAATACGACAACTTGGTTTCAACAGTGAGACGTGCATGTAAACCACTGTTAATTCATCACAGTTGGTGTTATCATACAAAGAATTTACATCATCGGTGATTCATAACTTCATAGAAATTACATAAAACCATTTTTTCCACAGTTTATCAATTACAAGAAATGTTATTTAACATACATGTCGATAATCTGCTATTGCAAAAAATATCTTGAACACAAATATTATTTTCCGCGACTACATTTTAAACACAGTGTATACAATAATTAAATATCCGAATAGGTCACTTCTTACTTTTTATCAATGATGTTTATTTTAAATTATAGAAAAAATAAAATTTTTGCATCAATTATTTCTGATATTTATGTATGTTAAGCAACGACGAGGCTTTTACATAAGTGCTTGGCTTCTAATTAATAATTTGTGTACACGATGGGTTATGTAAATTCTCTGAAGTTGCTCGTTGTGAAGCGTGTCGATCGACAGGTGGATATAAATGCAGTGTGACTTCATTCGATTTTACTTTTCTTCTCTTCCCGCGCGATTTAATGAACGAACGTACACCGTTAAATATGTCACTAACTGGGGTAAGTGAAATAATGTTATTAGTCTAGAAGTATTTGCAGTGTATATGTCTTATAGATTCCTGTACATGCTCCAGCTTTACTTTGTAGGGTAATTTCCAAGAATGTTTGCCTATCGATGTCACGGGGTCCAAACGATACATATCGAACGTGCGATTGTAAATCGATCATGCGACTCTGATGGCCGGCGCTATCATCAATTATTTGTGATCGTCCTTTTCATCTGTTTTCCGTCGTTCCCTTAGTTGCTCTAAGTTACATACCTCCGCGAATAAATGACAAATAGGGCATGTTCCCGTAGCGTACACATCACGGGGACTTTCACGTGACGACAACGAGTAAGGTAAGTCATCTCTGTTGTAATTACAAGTATTTTTGTAACGGTCTTCTTTTGTCATTGCTGTAGTGACGACCATAAACATACTCATAACGCCCGCCACCAGCGTTGCGTGATCGATTTAGGATCGCACGTTCGGTATTTATCATTTGGACCCCGCGACTTCGACAGGCAATCATTTTCGAAAAGTACCCTTCGTAGTGTTCGGCAGTTAAAAGGTACTTGCAACACCACGACCGTATTGAACACAGTTAGTTTTGCACATTTTCTCGTACTGGTATGCGATCAGTCACGGAATTGTGTTTTTAATGTCAGTTGTAAGGCATGATGAGGTTTTTATACCAAGAACTCGTTTTACTCAAGGAGAACCCTGTGTCTTGCGTTGTGTATTACCACTAAACGTATGTGCTGAACAAAATACAACACTGTTAGAATCTATGTTGTACCGAGCAGTCCGTGCGCAGTCGTTGAAAATATATAAACAAATTAGACCTTTTCGCGACCTAATAATCCAGAAGATTTTACAAGTAACTTCAGTGACAACGGCCACGAAAGCCTGGAGACTTACACCTCACATTTCTTGCACCACACAAAAAAGATTCCATCTTGATACAAATCTTGCATCGTCCTCTTGTTTCCTTACATATAGGCCAATGATGATACTTGTCCTTTTGGAAGTCTCCAACAGGCAAAACTGTTGTGGCAGCCCTCTTCTTCCCTTTTGACATGTCATCTTTACTTGGGAGTCCCCTCTCTGTTTTGTCTTTCCTTGTCAAGACTAGTCCACTCGCAATTTCTGCTTGGAATTTACGCTATGGTATGTGCTGTCCTTGAAGAAACTTACAGTCCTTAAGGAATTTGAACCGACTGTTGACTACCGCAACTATAATTGTGTGTCAGAAGAAATATAAACTCCACTTCCTTGATTTAATGTGATACTTTTATTGTGATGATAGCACGTCCATCAGATCAGTAACAACCATACAGGTGTAGTAAGTTGGGATAACAGCTGGTCTTGGGACTTGCACATATCCTCTTGTGATTTGTCCCATCTTTTTTCCTTGTCCTGGGGCTCAATACAACGAAAGATGACAGCAGAGTGACAGGTTTGTTGTCGTACCATCTCACTATAATGAATCGACCCTTGTGGTCTACTAGTCTTGCTACTCCTCTTGGTCCTGTAGCCTTCATGTCTTTCCCGTTGGGCAGCCTATTTTCTCTTACGGTTCCAAAGAAACAGATACCTCTGTTGAAGAGGTAGTGAACAAATATATCATTCCTAAGTAAGTTGTTGGAACATACCTTTAAACTGTGGTTTTCTGTCAACGTATCCGTTAATTTCACGATCACTTCGTATGCGAGCACTTTCCCAGCTTCTGTCTTACTGTTTATATTCATTTCCTGCTTCACACTAAAAAATTCAAAGTCATGTAAGTAGCCAGCAGCTCTTGACATACCCCACATTCTGAATCCCCGTCTTACTGTCTTGTTTTGCTTAAATTGTTTCAATGCGCTTCTGCCTTTAAAACCGATCATTATTTCATCGACATTGGTGTTTCTCTGGAATTTCTTCCAAACAATTTTTTCTTAAGTGATTCAGAAGTGGTCGAATTTTCCAGAGCTTATCATTAGTTTTAGTTTCATCAGTTGCAAATAAATTATTATAGAAATGGAAGGCACCCAACGGTGTATCAAAACTGTTTCCTGCTGTAACGTTACAAACCAATGGGAGGGACATGTGGGTCTCCCAGCAGCAGCGAATGCTAGGCATTTGAGGAAGTGCCATTCTCAGATACATGCCTAACATTTTTTCCAGTTCCTAATTGCCTATGTTCAGTGTTTTTCCGGTCTTTTGTACCCTGTACTGATATGATTGGTTTACGAAGTTCTGAAGCGTGTCGTCCGTCACAAGACTTATGAAATATTCCAGCGGACTCATTAGTGTAATAGGAGCTGATACAAGAAGAGGAAATAATGACTCAATGACTGGAGCAAAATCTGTCTTCTTCCACTGTAGTCGATCAAACCTTTCTGCACTATTGTCGTCCCCCCGTATGGACTCTTCAACTTCCTTAGCTAAACAACCTTCAGAATCATTTTCAGCAGAAAAAAGAATATTGAGGGATACTTGTTCGCATCATGGCAAGGCTCTTGTCGTAACTGCAGTCGTTTCATCAGAGTCATCATCAACATCATCTGAGTACAAATCTCCTATGTCACTGACATCAGGATCGTCCAGAACAGAAAATATATCTTCAATGGATAGCTACAAAACGGCAGAAAGGTCATTGTCATTTAAACTTTATCACGAGTGAAATGAAATAATTTGGGAATCATCCACAACTGTAATACACCAATGTAACACATTTGTAATATGCATTTTAAACCACTGTTACGGCACAGTATATAATAGTTATTCCATTCCCAAACAGTATTTACTATTTGTAGTACGGCCAAGTAAAAAAATATATTAAAAATCCAACAAACTCCAGTAATATGAATACAATGAATGCAATAATGTTACCTGGCTGTTCACAGAAGCGGTTGTATGACGAAACTACCTCGGTGCACTTTGTCTGCACTGATTCATATGAGCGCTACCAGGGATAGCTAGGGAGACGATAACAGCCATTAAGCAGAAAGGAAGCAAACTGCAATCTCTTCAACACATCAAACCCAATCTCTCGCGAGCATCACACAGAAGCCAATATTTTATCTCATACGGGTAAGGTTCATTCGGTATGTACTATATGAATGCACTTGCATAGATACAGTTGTTCGTCGACAATCATGTTCTCGCCTGACGTGTAGCACGCAATACACTTGTCGGCAAATAGATTCCTATTTCTTAAGCAAGGCAAAATTTACCAGTTTCCTGCATATTTCTGCAAATCTATTCCTTGACATGGTGCTTTGAAAGAAAGGAGGTCACCATTTATTGCTCCATAAGTCTTTGTGTGAAATACCCCGAGAGCCATATGTTCCACGAGCATAGGGTACTCCAATGAAAGCATCTAGTTCTTCCAGGTTTATGAACAACTCGTTATTACCAATTTTGCTGCGAGCCTTTTCTTCAGCGTACTTTTTTATCAGTTTCAGCATCGGGTCACTGACATATAGTCGCAACGCAGAGATGGCGACTTGTCTACAACATATTGTTTGGCGCGTCCCGTGTTTTGCGTCTTTTGCCCGCTTCTGGGTTCTGTGTGCCCCTGCTTGATTATTTGTAGTTCTTCCCTGTCGCTACACAGCGACTGGTTTTAGCATTGTTTGAGTTGCTTGTGGTACTGTGTTTTGGGCAGATCTGTGAAGCGGTCCAACTAATAGGAATCCTACTGGAACAGACAGCGCAATTATTGCGCCGAGTTGTTAAACTCCTTTTTTAAAATGTGTTTTAGAGTCACATAGGCCATCCAACGGTGTGTCCATTAGCCCTAACTAAACAGAAGACGGCTGTCACGTAGCGGACTTTGTAGACTGTTGATGAATGCTCTACATGGGTAAGGTGCAGTAATTTCATCTAGTGACAGCTTTCAATCAGCATTATTTCTTGGGCTTAAGTGTTAGAATCTTATTTCAGTAT
Source organism: Schistocerca cancellata (assembly GCF_023864275.1). Classification (NCBI taxonomy): domain Eukaryota; kingdom Metazoa; phylum Arthropoda; class Insecta; order Orthoptera; family Acrididae; genus Schistocerca; species Schistocerca cancellata. Next base: position 464,985,112 of record NC_064631.1, on the reverse strand, counting down.
TTGTCTTTTTTTTTTTTTTTTTTTTTTTTTAGGAGGTGCAAATGGTGAATTGTTATTGTGTTTTACGTGGTTACTAGTTAGCTGTATTCTTGCTGACACAGCTCCTGTTTGTCCGACCAGACAACAAACTGTTCCGGTGTGTGCCCCACCACCCGTCCGACTTGATGACGGAGGGAAAGCGGGTTCTGTGCTCGGCGGCCTCATTGGGACCGCTGTTCCGTGCCAAGATGTGAATTGTTGTCAATTTAACAAACGTTTAAGCCCCTACGGACCTGTTTGCTGTCACTGTTTTTACATTTGTTGTGTTCCTGGTAGCCATGCCATCGCCTAGTTGTTTTGAAGCAGGGTGTTTACTCTCTTAAACTGTTTTGGAAACAATTGTAAAATTTCTTCATCTATTTCTCTTAAAGTGTTAGTTTTTTAATTTTTTTAAAGGGAATAAGTCCTCTGGGGCTCTGTATTGTATTAATTAAAATTTCAAGGCAATTTCTGAGCCTTCTGGCGCCTTATGGTTAGTGTTTTTTATTTTATTGTATTTTTTTAAGAGAGAAAATTCGCAGCAAGTTTTAAAGCTCTTGTGCTCTGTCATTATTGGTTGATAACTGGCTTTTCACTTCATTCCATCGTAAAGGATAATTTTAAATGTTTTCACGAAATAAATCTAGATGATTTCAGCCACAAGTGACGTTGAAATTGGGGTTTGGGCCTTGCATCATTTCCTGCCGCCAGCAATGAAAGAACATTGCAAGTGACTTACTGACTCCATCAGGTAGCTGACTGATAACTCTTCCGCCCCACCGTTTTCGTCCTTCTTGAAGGCCCCGTCCTGCATTGCACGCATATATGGCTCGACGTTGGGAGGGACGTCCACTCCCTTGGGTAGAATCCGTAAATACGTCACCTATAGTATAGAAGAAAGAAAGCCTTGCGGTGGACTGCGCGCTCATTGGTTCACAGATTTAGTTAGATTGGTCCATGTTTGTGTTGTGGAACAGATAGGTCATCATCAGATGGATTATACTATGCTTGATGTTAATTTTATACATTTGAATCACTTGAGTCAGCAGTTTCCACTGGAACAAAATCGTCGTTCTACTGGACGTTCGTCTCACTACCGGATTCACAACTCAGTTGCGTCGGTGAAATGTTCTCCAGATAGGCTATCTCAGCCTCGGTAAGGCCTCGTCATCTTCCCATTGTAACTTCAACGACGCGAACTTGCGAAAATAAACTGCAATTTAACGCTGGCGTCAGGACTACCTCAGAACGTTCGGCTTGACTACGAAGATATACTGGCAAGAAGTTTCTCCAAAGGAGAAGTGCCTGACATCTGCTATCGTGTAAGAGAACTATGGGTAGTGCCTCAGACAGTTGTGTCGTAGGGTGGAAGTGGACTTCCCCACCATAGGATATGTTAGTCTGTGGCTTACCAGTGTCACTTCGTAGGTCTGCATGTCGCCTGTCCCTAGAAAACGGAATGCCGCTTTGATTTAAAGTATCGCCCGACCTCAGAATTCTTCGTATTTCACGTTCGTTTTGGTCCAAAGTGCAGTAATATCTTGTGAATAACGTCGAGGCACGCCCAAAACGTATTTAGTGTCTGAAAACCAGTGCTACTGATGTCAAATCGCGAATGGGTCAAAAATTTCCCACGTGGTACTACTGTCATAACAGATAAATTTTTCATATTTCTTGGTGGGCTAGGAGGATGAAAGTTTGACGAGTTGTACAGCCCCATAAATGAGGGAAAGTCACGGGAGCGTTTGGTGAGGATTATGGAAGGGACCACAACTTTGGTGAAACTTCTAGTGGTAAATGCAACATCAAGAATTATTAACCTCAAATAGTTACCCGCTCGCCGCCGGAGACGGCTGCTGGCATTTGTAAGACCTGTAGTGTCACGTGCTATGACGTAAGCACCACGGACTGGCTTTCACGTTGGCCTCGCGGCAGTCGCGCGCGACGAATGTGTTGCTCCCTCGACAATGCTGGTCGCATTTTCGGACTGTCGGGCCTTAAGGTGCGGACTAGTGCGCTGACGGCCACAGTAAACGCTGCAGAGCATACGACAGTGCGATTCGCGCAGCGCCTACCGATGATCGCGCACGCAACTATCCGCGCTCTCTGCACAGAGGACACGTGCTGTTACGAAGCGGTCCGGCAGCATCCGACGGTGATACAACACGAGAGGCTGGCACGCGGAACAGTGTCTGCCCTTCCAGGCAGCGTCCTCGCGTCTGGAGGCTGCCCATTAAGGCGCGCCGAGCGGAGAAATGCCAGTCATTACGTAAAGAGAGCAGAGCGAGCGGAGGCGCACGTGGTGGACCCTCACCTTGAGGGGGTGCAGAAGGAGCCAGAGCGGCGTGGCGTGGCGTGGCGTGGCTTACCGGGAGCCTTGACACGTGACTGCCGGCCGTTGCGCAAGCGGCCGCTGCGCGTCCAGAAAGAAGTTCCCACGCCGGCCGCTCACCGCCGCCGGGCAGGGCGCACTCCAGCCACCTGCCATGACGCAACAGTCAGCCGCTCTGGGAATCCTCCTTCTGGCTTTCCGCCTGGCTTCAAAAGTAGGGCAGTCCGGGCTGGCATGAACCCTCCACCATACATCCGTACTTTCCAACTTACCGTATCATGTAGTACAACCTGAGCTAATATAATTTCTACAGCCGGATTACTATGTTTCGCATCACATATTATAGTTACGGTCACAGCCCAATAGAAGGAAACTTTATGTTTCATGCAGTGTTCATGTTTACTTTGAATTCTTGACTGAGATATACTACAAGAGACATGAGTGCAGTTTCTGCGTCACGTTTTGACGCAGTGTTTCTCGGACGCGGTGTTTAAGAGTATTGGACAGTCAGAAATTTAGTGTTCCTGACTGGAGCACAACGGTCGGTATGAAATGTTAAAAATCAATAAAAAGTATCGATTGAGTTTTCACATCTTCTGTTTGTTGACAACCTGTTTCGGCCCGTCCTTCAGATCATCTTCACTTCAGGTTTGTGATTTCCCTAAATCGCTCCAGGCAAATCCCGGGATGGTTCCTCTGAAAGGGCACGGCCGACTTCCTTCCCCATCCTTTCCTAATTCGATGAGACCGATGACCACGCTGTCTGGTCTCCTTCCCCAAACAACCAACCAACCACTTCAGGTTTACAGCGCCATTATGGCTGCTGGTGGCGGCAGACTGGGCGAGATTCATAGAAGTGCGGTTGTCGCTGGCAGAGTAAGCCTGAGGAAAGGGCCTAAACCGATTGCCAACAAACAAAAAATCTGAAACACAATGGAGACTCTTTTTATTGACTTTTAAAATCAATTTCACTTCTACAACAATGTGTAACATGCAATAAATTGCTTAAAAACGTAGATGACTTTGACAATGCGCTGCACTCATGTCTCTTCTTCCGTATCTCAGTCAAGAATTGAAAGTAAACTAATACTTCATGGACACTGTATCAAGGACAAAGATTACTTCTATTGGGCTGTGAATGAACTATGGTTATATATTTTACCATCTGTGTATAATGCCAACCACACTCTTACGTAACAGATGTGCTTGGGAGAAGAGACGAAACAGCGATGGCATCGGTCTCATAGGATTAGGCAAGGATGGGGAAGGAAGTTGGCTGTGTCCTGTCAAAGGAACCACCCCGGAAAACTTAAATCAGGGTGGCTGCATCTGGGATTGAACCGTCGTCCTTCCGAATGCAAGTACAGTGTGCTACCCACTGCGCCACCTCGCTCGGTAGCGTGGTAAGACTGTGTGCTTGTACATCCTTGTACGAGCTGTTATTAGCCTACATCTCGATCCAAATAACAGTGTGATTGACAGTCGAGCATGGCGTGGGACTGGTGTCGTTTCATGCTTGTCTGGGCATAAATTAGGGTTACTAGAGGATTTAAGTTAATGTGATTTGCATTACATACTTTTTCTTTCCGTGGACTTTATTTAGAAAATGTTTTCTGCACATAATTTTGTAGATAGTACTGAACGAAGGCTACTTTTTTTCATGTTGCACAGTACATTCAACACTAAGTAAACTAACTCCATCCAAACAGGCCTCGGAATGTCCAAGGGCACCGACCGACCGCCATGTCATCCTTAGGCGATAATCATCACTGCATACGAATGTGTCAGCATACGGCTCCCTCAGTTTTGGTGACTGGAGCCGCTAGGCCACTAGTTCTCAGTCAAGTAGCTTTTCGGTTGGCCACACAAGGGCTGAGTGCACTTTGCTAGCCAACAGCGCTTGGCAGACCCGGTCAGTTACGTCTCCAAGTTCCAGCCTAGCCCGGCAGCGCTTAACTTCGGTGACCAGACGGGAACTGGTGTTACCACTGCGACAAGGTCATTGGCACAACAACAGCTTTATATTTTAGACAGTGGGCTAATTACGCTTATCCTCCCATTGGACATTTAGCGGAGAATATATTTTTCTGCAGCTGCTTTATGTGCTGGTGTAGCAAACAGTACTGCACCACTTTCAACGGCTCACTGCAATCAACAGTAGTACTGATATATTCGTACCATTTCTCAGCACCATTTTTCCCTACCAAAGTTGCCAAGTTCATCATTTAGTATGTTCTTAAAGTACTTATTGCATCGCAGAGTACAGAGTCATCAATAAAAATATTAAGACCTCTTGAAAACAACAGTTTTTTCCACTACTTGCCACTCTGGCTTTTTTTCCACAATTAACCACCGAAATACAGACATACCACTGTGTTGGGTCACTCACTTATTATAATAATTGTAACAAACATTGTAAAAAATGTACATTTCACTTTCACTATTGCAATATACTATATATCTTATAATAAAGCCGTTGGTTCAAACTTCAGAATATGTAGCTTCACTGAAAACGTTACTGCGAAGCTTCTCCTGTTTACCGCGTCGTTACAAAAGAGAAGCGAAAACAAAGAGTAAAGAGATGCGTTATTGTAAACTTTAAGCAGAGTTCAGCAAAGACCCTCTAGAAACCAGACAGTTCATAGCAAAATACAATCACAAAACAATTGCTAAAGGTGCAATAAATTTCGTCGTTGACTGTTGCCAGAGCCAGGATTCAAAGTACGAGGGTTGCCCAGAAAGTAATGCGCCGTATTTTTTTCTCATCCGAAAACAAAGCTACGAATGCAAACGTTACGTATGTATTATTTTAAGTCTCCTGAGTGAGCGCGCCAAGTTTCTGTCACTTCCAACTGATAGCGTAGCTGCTGTACAGTTTCAAAATGGCTCTTGCAGGTGACGTAAATTACAAGCAACGTGCCGTCATTGAATTTCTCATTGCAGAGAAAGAAACTGTGAGGAATATTCACAAACGCTTGTGCAAACTCCATAGGGCATCTGCTGTCGACAGAAGTACAGTCAGTCGCTAGCCACGGAGGGTGAGGTCATTAGAAGGCGGTTCGGCGGAGCTCCACGATTTGCAGCGGTCGGGGAAACCATCCACGGTTGTCACACCTGACATGTTGCAGCGAGCTGATGTCATTCGCGAGGACAGACGCATTACGACTCGGCAGTTGGCGCTGCATCTGTCAATCAACAGAGGAAGTGTGGATGCAATTATCCGCACTCTTGGATCTTCAAAAGTGTATGTGCAACGGTGGATCACAAATCGCACAGAAAAAAAACATTTGTCTTGATTTTTGGCAACGTTTTGAAGCTCACGAGAAAGCTTTCTTCTCACGGATTGCGACAGGTGATGAAACGTAGGTGCACCATTTTGAGCCCGAAACAAAACTATAGTTGATGGAATTGCGCCATTCCCACTCCACACTCCCAGAACACGGTGATCATGACTTTACCGGCGGAAGCAATTGCTTTGAATTGTTTCTTCTGTGTGCAAAATTTTGAAGGGAACAGTGATAAAATACAGTAAACGAAAGGCTGTGGTTATAACGATCAAAGAATATGAAACGGAAGCAGTGGTTGAAAACTTGGTGAGACAGAGTTGTAGCCTATCCCTGATGTTATTCAGTCAATATATTTGAAAAGCTAACGAAACGAAAGAGAAATTTGGAAAGGGAATTAAAGTCCAGGGAGAAGAAAAAATAACTTTGTGGTTCGCCGATGGCTTTGTAATTCTATCAGAAACGGCAAAGGATTTGGAAGAGAAATGTATGTGTCAAGATCTGACATTCTGGAGAAATCTACATAGAATTTAACATTATTTTGTGTTCATTACAATGGCAATTCATTATCTGATTCTCTGTTTGTCGATTTTGGCACATGAAGTCCTATAGAGATCAGGCTGGACTAATAGCCCCCCCCCCCTCCCCCATCCAACTGTAGTATATGCCTATGTATGTTCGCATCCGAATTTTAAAATAGATACACGAGAATCTTTTATAGCTCCTACAACGATGAAACTCTGAATGAGGTGTTTGTTAAATATTAATCAACTTCACCGCGTAAATAACGTGTGAAAGACCTTAAGATTGCTCTTTTGTACCACAACACATTGTTACCGAAATAGTGCAGATAAATTGTAAGAAATGTATGGAAAATAGCTTCCTGAGAACAGATTTAGTCCTACTATGAGAAATACATGAATAAAGGATCCGTTACTTGCTGACCGACAACTGGGCGGCAACCAACCTTGCTAGTAAGGCCGGATTCGTTCAAACTATTATTAGTCTGAAATTGGAAAAAATTAGTTCGAAAAAACTTTTGTTCAGTTTACAATAATTTCTGAACACTTTGCAACAGCCATTTACGGATGATAAACTGATGTAGAAATATATTCAAAACTATGTTGAGTTCATACATCGTCAGATGCACAGGCATGGTTCGATTTTGGCCTTTAGTAACAATGCAAAAACTCAACATAGTACACTGTTCAATATACCGTTATAATCTAACGATAGTTTGTGTAATTTCATCACTGTTAACAGTCTAATTTTGAGAACTTAGCAATCGCAGTGGTTGTACTTTGTCCGATACAGGTTGTTCCGGGCGGCTAGGACTAACGTAATACAGACGGTGGAGAAAATTAAACAGAGCTCTTTGACATACGAAACTAACTGTGGGAAATTATCATTTCATTTTCGTTTAGATAACCAACCTACATCTGATAGCAACAATTTAAGCTTACAATCAGCGTTCAAGTCCCAATTCATGGACTGTAACACTGCATAAAATTTTCCACACTCTGGCCTTTCCTTGTTCACTATCCTAAAATGAGACAAGGAGCTATGATCCTAACAATAAGTTCCCCTCGATCTTTAGCGCCAAAAAACAAACAAACTGCGATTTGTTCTACTAACATTTGTTTATTGCGGAACAATTTTCTGTTTGGCTTATTGAGCCTTTGCCAGGAAATAACTGACTAGCCTTCACTAGAGAAGTTAGTGTCTGGGAAACCAGACACAGAAAAGAAATATACTATCAACACATGCGGTACCTTCTGTCGTGACATTAGGAGAGAATCTTCATATTTTTTTATGCACCAAACGTTTTGAATTACAATTTACAAGATGGACACTATCCATCACAGTATAAAACGAAACAAAAAAGTATTAACATATACAATCTGTATGACTGTAATATTGCAAGTTGTATGGACAAATAAACTAACTTACAATCACAATTATACTGTGGTACAACATAAATAATCTGTAGAGATCATCTCGTCATTGGAACTAAGGCTGTGCTAAACTGTAACTGATCACTTAGAATCAGGAGAGGGTTTCTGGTAAATGCTTATTGTCCTCCACTACCTCTAATAGGCTAAATTTCGTCCCTTTTTTGGCTTTAAGTAGCACTTCTGTGTTGGCTTTGGATCTACCACCTTCCTACAGCACATGTTTACTAAAGTTGGTGTCTAATTTGTGTCACCTCTATCTATATTCACGCTCGGTCAGTCAAGCTGTTATTTTCGGATTCATATTCACTAACGTGTGCCGCAATAAAATTCACATTAAAATTTACTCTGTTTTAACTTACAACCTAAAGTTTTATATGCATATAAAGGGTATATTTTAATATTTCGTGTTTCCATTACGTACCATGTTTCATAATATCCACCTTTTAAACTGTAATTTAGTACAGTATAAAATGTTTATTGTGTAACGTGATGGTGAGCGTTTGATTTGACATTACTCGCCTAATCTGAAGATTGTGCTTTGTTTCAAAAATTCGGTGTCCCACACGAAAGTGTCTCTAGTTGACGCTAATCTATAGTTTGCTGGTGATTACCTAATAAACTGGAAACCGATTCGAAATTGACAAATATTGGTAGACCAAATACCTGCAGTCTCGGTTTTTCGACCTTAAATATGAAATTGTTCTATCAGTAGATGGCAGATAATCCGTATACAGGGTGAACATTAATCAAAACGACAAACTGCAGGGACGGATTCCTGGATAGTAATGAAGGAGAAAAGGTCGTATGAACATGTATCCGAAAGTGCATCGTCGTCACGGTAGAAGGTGCTGAAGAATGACTGTTCCTCTAACCATGTGCCATGTTTTCCTCATGCGCTGCAGACTGTGTGATTGACGCTGCGAACTGTTAGCGCAGAATGGTCCATTCATGTCGGGAACAAGCCGAGATGGTGTTTGTGTACGGCCAAGCGGATGGAAAATAATAATTTTTTCACAATTTTTTAAATTTTTTCATAATTTTTCATAATTCGGGGCCACAGTCATAATATATTTCCTTAAAGTCAGTACCGCCATTAGACTGTCGTTTATTTACAGTGTTGCCGGCCGCGGTGGCCGTGCGGTTCTGGCGCTGCAGTCCGGAACCGCGGGACTGCTACGGTCGCAGGTTCGAATCCTGCCTCGGGCATGGGTGTGTATGATGTCCTTAGGTTAGTTAGGTTTAAGTAGTTCTAAGTTCTAGGGGACTTATGACCTAAGATGTTGAGTCCCATAGTGCTCAGATCCATTTGAACCATTTACAGTGTTACATTTACACTTACACAATCATGATTTCGGCTTCAAACTGCCATTATCAAGTGTTTTAAGTGATATAAATTACCTAAGATGGCAAACTGTCGCATTCTAAGACAAATGGAAAAGGTCGACAGGCAGCACGGGGCGGCCGCTGTGGCAGAGCGGTTCTTGGCGCTTCAGTCAGGAACCGCATTGCTAACACGGTCGCAGATTCGAATCCTGCCTCGTTTCAGGAAGACGAACATGCAGGGAGGCGGCAGACCGTGCACCAGATCTGGACGACCGAGTTCTACAGAATACTGAGACGAAACCTAGACAAGTTCCAAATCTGGTGTATGCACATTCCGCTACCTCCCTAAACGCTCGTTTTTCTGAAAGGACCTATGATCACAGAAACAGCCAAAAAGAGATAGAAATTTTGTGGGATGTGATTGTGGTGGTACTTGTTTTGGTATAGCCGTGCTGCCTCTGACGGTTTTCATCTGCTTGGCCATTTTAAAAAACGATCTAGGCTTGTTCCCGACATGAATACCGGACCATTCTGCTGCTAAGTACGCTGCGGCAATCATACAGCCTTTAACATACAAGGAACACACGAGACGTGGTCATTCGTCGGCGCCCTCTATCATGGCAACGATACATTTCCTCGACACATGTTCACTTGACCTCTTTACCTCCATTTCCGGTCATGAATCCGTCCCTGCAGTTCGTCGGTTTTATTAGCGTTCACCTTGTATATATGAGACCTTCATTTTCTGCTGAAGTTTCAAACACCAAAGACTTCATGTAACCCAACAGGAAATATTCCAACATGGATGGTTGGGTATTCTTTTAAGACAGCACCATCAATGTTGATGCAAAAAGGCAATCAGTGTACAAACACGTGATTCACATTCTTTGCTACTTAATGTTTTCCCATGTCCTAAAATATTCATTTCCTACATTTCATTTACTTTCTCAATATACTGAGTTTAGATTTCAGACGCTTAAATAACTTTGACTAGAGAGTTTGAGACACTCTTTATACTCGTTTATCGTTTCTTGCATTCCAGGAGCAAACTTTTTAGGCTGCGTTACTCTGAATCAGTGTGAATGTGTGGTTTAAATACCTTGTGTTGAAGACGAAATTCGTAAAACTGCCACAAAATGAGCGTTTGATTCCAGCTTTTTTATGACACATTCTTCGTGTCTATTTCATTCCCTGTGTGACACGTCACATATCAAATACAGCTTCCCATGCTTTAGTTTATTTATTTATTTCGTGTCAGGTACAGATAAAAGCACAATGTTGCTGTTGTGGTATTCAATCGTAGGAGTTGTTTCATGCAGCTCTGCACGCAAGTTTGATCATGAGCAGTTGTCTTCAAGTTACAATGGTACTCCAACCTATGTGATTTTCGTGCTGATAACTACAACCGACCCTCGGCCTCCCTCCATCTCCTTTGGTACGGCTTCCCACCATCTCCCTTGGTTTTTCAGTTGTTGTGCTTTCCACCAGCCAGGGCTAACGTGAATAAAAACATATCCGTCTTCTGTATACAGCCACAACTAGTTAACATAGTAATGGCCCATTTAGAAACCGGTTCCGAACATAGGCCATTCACCGTGACCTTACGCCTACATGCGTGTTTATTCCTATAACCCAACGCTGGGTCTTGATACGAGAGCTGATACGGAATGTAGCTTTAAATTAAACGCACGAACATTCAGAAACTGTTTATATACGTTACTTTTACATCCAAACAGACTTTTAAATCAAAATAAGAATAAGAACGTTTTTGTAGGACGAAAATCTCTTCTTAAACATTAACATACAATCAACAAACAGAGATCTTGCGAAACTTAGCTCGCTCTGTTCCTCCATGATATCCGCAGCGCGTATGCAACGGCGCTGAGGTGGGTGCCGTGTTCCTCGACTTCAGGACAGCAATTGACAATGTCCCGCACTGCTGTTAGTGGAAAAAAAAGACAAGCTTACCGAGTATATGGTCATATTTGCCATTGGAATTAAAACGTATAGAAGATAAAGCTCAATACGTGACTGTTAACGAAACAAAATCGAATGATGTAAAGGTAATTTTCGAGGGAACCCTAGAACATGCGGTAGTTCCGTTATTGTTTACAATGTATATAAATGATCTAGTTGAATGCGTATTTAAGACTGTTCGCAGATGAAGGGCTTGTCTAAAAGAAGACAGCAACGCCAGAGAACAGTAACGATTTGCAGGTAGATCTATGGAGGATTGATGTACGATGCAGGGACTGGCGATCGACCCTGAACTTGAATAAATGTAACATTTTTCACGTACATAGGAAAACAAATGCACTACTGTACAACTTCACTATTCATGGCAGATGGTTTGAAAAAGTGTCTGCCGTCAAATAACGAGAAACACATATCCGGAGTGACCTTAAGTGGAATGACCACATCAGACAAATACATTGAAGAGTTAAAGAAACTGGTACACCTGCCTAATATCGAGTAGGACCTCAGCGAGCACTCAGAAGTGTCGCAAAACGACTTGCCAAGGACTCGATTAATGTCTGGAGTACGGGTGGAGGGACCTGACTCCATGAATCCAGCACCGCTGTCCATATATCCGTAGGAGCACCAGGGGTGGACCACAGCACGTTGCAAGACATCCCAGATATGATGAATAATGTTTGTGTCCGCAGAGTTTGGTTGAAAGATGGTTCAAATGGCTCTCAGCACTATGAGACTTAACATCTGAGGTCACCAGTCCCCTAGACTTAGAACTATGTAAACCTGACTACAGGGCATGTGCGAAACGTGCGGCCGCAAAGGACAAAATCAACATTCATGCCCAAGAGGGGATTCGAAACCAGATCTCGGAGGGAGCGGCTTCAGGAACTGTGGCATGGCGCCTCGACTACCTGCCGGCCGCCACTGTTGAACAAGGGGGGGGGGGGGGGGGATGAGGAGGACTAATTTCTTCCTCGCCACTGTGGCAGCCCCGTCGTGTTTACGCCGGAGGAACAGAGAGGGGGAAGCAGTCTGGCGTGCAAGCCAGTATTCTTACGAGCGAGCGCTGCCAGCCTGTTACGCGCCGTGCTTTTACTCACAACTAATTTTGCAGAAGACGAAATATAATTTGGAAATTCGAATGCAATGTTCGATACTGCCGTTATATGTTAAGCCTGAAGCAATTTTGCTAAGCCCTTCAATGGCAATTTCCAAGTGTTTTATTCTTCCCTCATTATGGAACAAAATGGTAGTACACTACTACAGCCAAACATGTCCAACACCTACAATGGCTAGAAGTATTTCGAATGGGTAATTACAAGGGATAAGGACACTGATATTAAGCCTGTCATAAGTTGGCTTTAGACGTATTTTTGAAAATTTTTACTATCCGTTTTTGAGTGATAGTCTGACGTTTTGGTTTGTTCAAATGTTCAAATGTGTGTGAAATCTTATGGGACTTAACTGCTAAGGTCATCAGTCCCTAAGCTTACACACTACTTAATCTAAATTATCATAAGGACAAACACACACACCCATCCCCGAGGGAGGATTCGAACCCCCGCCGGGAACAGCCGCACAGTCCATGACTGCAGCGTTTTGGTTTTTGAGGCATGAAACACCTGTCTCCGCCTACATGAACGGCACTTTCGTTTGACAATACTACTCGCACACTATCACTTTGCCAACATTTGTTTACTGTATAATGCCTGTGAATCCATGTTTTATCTTAGTAAACTACTGGTCGCTTTGATTCTGATGAAAACCTGAGAAAGTATGGTCCTCTCGTCCATACAGAACAAAATGTTAATTTTGACACCTTCTAAAACGAAAATCCATAGTCAGAACATTGCTTCTAAGGGTTTCCTTGCTAGCTCTGAAGCTCACTTCTGCTTGACAAAATTTGTGCAGTTTTCGCAAAGTTGGTATTTCTTTCTATTGTTCGTAATGCCATAGAAATTGCTGCTTGTTAATACATTTATCCATATCATCGACCACATATTTATTGTGAGCTTCTTGCTTCTTCTTTTCGGGCGCTAGTTTAACCATAGCCTCGCTGTACCTCGTCATGTGACCTAGTTCCTGGCACTGCCGCGTCACCACTTCGCCTTTCCAGGCAATACGTATTGTTGCGCGCTCTACAGCGAAAACTACAGAATTCGTTTCGGTAGTTGGCCGAGGGAGTCAAGATTGGTCAAAAGCACTGTCATTGCGTTTCGTAAGAACAGAAGAATTGGTGTGTCCGAATTTCTTGCAACTTGGGATGTAATAGGTAAGTGCTTTTCATATAACGTACAGTTAGTAATGCGCATGTACGTTGCTCGTAAGTTAGAATTTTTCTCCTTCAAGACTGTAGAATAGGAAAATTTATTTTTCTTCTGTTTCTACACATTGATATATCAACATTAGTTTTTACTGAAACTTACTTGACTGGATACTCACAATGGTTCTTGAGGATGAAAGACTCACAAGACCACGTCCAGGTATCTGTGTGTTTTAGCAGTTAACTTTTACCTACCTGACTTGTCGATTTCGGAGACGGTAGGATCTGGTCTCGTTTCATTATGCCCTATAACGTTACCTGTAACACGTTTTTTGTGGTTAAGGATTCATACTTAGGCGGTGAAGTCAATATCATCAGCATAAAGAAAATTTGTGGCAACCTGGAGAATTGCGTGCTTGTTGAACAGTGCTGGTACAAGCACACTACCTTTTAGTGTTCTGGTTTTTAGTTTCACCGTTTGCTTGTTTATCCTCAAACAAAACACGAAATAGTCTCTTAGAAAGAAAAGACTGAATTATTAGTACCAAATCGTAGTCAGAGGAAGTAACAGACATAGTTAAAATTTAAAACAAAAGGAAATCATGAAATAGCGAACCCAGCCAAGAGGACGCTATGACCACTCGAAAATTACGAAGGAGGAACAGACGTGAATGGTAACTGATTTATGTCCGCCAGTTAAAGTTTCCATTACCAAGGGTGAAGTCATTCTGTCACATAGTGAATATTCCTCTTGAAATGCGTGTAGAGTGGCAGTGGAATCTGTTCTTTTTATCCCGTAAAGGGGGAGATAATGTATACCACAAAATTTCTTCGTATGAAGTCACCTGTATTTTGTCTGTCCCTAATACATTTCCTTCCACACTGTTCCACCCATGGCCGAGTTAACTATTTGTGGATGCGGTAACAGATGTCTCATAGGCCAGACTCTTCTTCTGGTAATGTCCTCCGTTATCCTTTGTACTAATTCTCATTTGGTGCTTTAGCAAAAGTACAGGGTGTTGTACGTGGAGGATAGAGTACCTAGGAACACATGAAGTTCTCTGATCAGTGTTTTAGTTTAGTAACCTATTTGAGAATCACATGAATGACCGCGCACTAGATACCGTCATAAAAAGTTACCGGCCGTTATTGATGTTCCTGAGATCAGGATGGGTTTTGTGCAGTGTTTACAGATATTACACACTCTACTTATTTCACTGTTGCATTATATATTAAAACCGTTTTCAATGTATGGTTAATTCCTCAGTTAAAAAATTTATGGTGAGCAAAATTCTGTATACTTTTGAAACTACACTCCTGGAAATGGAAAAAAGAACACATTGACACCGGTGTGTCAGACCCACCATATTTGCTCCGGACACTGCGAGAGGGCTGTACAAGCAATGATCACACGCACGGCACAGCGGACACACCAGGAACTGCGGTGTTGGCCGTCGAATGGCGCTAGCTGCGCAGCGTTTGTGCACCGCCGCCGTCAGTGTCAGCCAGTTTGCCGTGGCATACGGAGCTCCATCGCAGTCTTTAACACTGGTAGCATGCCGCGACAGCGTGGACGTGAACCGTATGTGCAGTTGACGGACTTTGAGCGAGGGCGTATAGTGGGCATGCGGGAGGCCGGGTGGACGTACCACCGAATTGCTCAACACGTGGGGCGTGAGGTCTCCACAGTACATCGATGTTGTCGCCAGTGGTCGGCGGAAGGTGCACGTGCCCGTCGACCTGGGACCGGACCGCAGCGACGCACGGATGCACGCCAAGACCGTAGGATCCTACGCAGTGCCGTAGGGGACCGCACCGCCACTTCCCAGCAAATTAGGGACACTGTTGCTCCTGGGGTATCGGCGAGGACCATTCGCAACCGTCTCCATGAAGCTGGGCTACGGTCCCGCACACCGTTAGGCCGTCTTCCGCTCACGCCCCAACATCGTGCAGCCCGCCTCCAGTGTTGTCGCGACAGGCGTGAATGGAGGGACGAATGGAGACGTGTCGTCTTCAGCGATGAGAGTCGCTTCTGCCTTGGTGCCAATGATGGTCGTATGCGTGTTTGGCGCCGTGCAGGTGAGCGCCACAATCAGGACCGCATACGACCGAGGCACACAGGGCCAACACCCGGCATCATGGTGCGGGGAGCGATCTCCTACACTGGCCGTACACCACTGGTGATCGTCGAGGGGACACTGAATAGTGCACGGTACATCCAAACCGTCATCGAACCCATCGTTCTACCATTCCTAGACCGGCAAGGGAACTTGCTGTTCCAACAGGACAATGCACGTCCGCATGTATCCCGTGCCACCCAACGTGCTCTAGAAGGTGTAAGTCAACTACCCTGGCCAGCAAGATCTCCGGATCTGTCCCCCATTGAGCATGTTTGGGACTGGATGAAGCGTCGTCTCACGCGGTCTGCACGCCCAGCACGAACGCTGGTCCAACTGAGGCGCCAGGTGGAAATGGCATGGCAAGCCGTTCCACAGGACTACATCAAGCATCTCTACGATCGTCTCCATGGGAGAATAGCAGCCTGCATTGCTGCGAAAGGTGGATATACACTGTACTAGTGCCGACATTGTGCATGCTCTGTTGCCTGTGTCCTTGTGCCTGTGGTTCTGTCAGTGTGATCATGTGATGTATCTGACCCCAGGAATGTGTCAATAAAGTTTCCCCTTCGTGGGACAATGAATTCACGGTGTTCTTATTTCAATTTCCAGGAGTGTAGTTACATGACGTGTGGATTGTTAAACCACGCTTCGTCGGTCGTGCACCATGTTATACTTGTTTAAACGGAAGGTCGTTTTACCATGGGAGACGTGATATTTGCCAGTAAACTGAGTCCTTAATGTCTGAACAATTTTGCATTCCTCGAAAATTGAAACTGGTGTTAGTTACCAATAGCTTCCGTTACAAAGTGTTTTAACAGGTAACCTGTTTTTGATAATACCTCTTCCAAATTCGATTTCATTTACCGGCCATTGGTATGTAGTAGACAAATAATGTAACACAAATGCTACTAAACTCAGTTCTAACAAGATTTTCTCGACTGCAATACATTTAAATTTGACTAAAGCATTTTTTCTTAGGTTGCGAGGTGGCGGAGTGGTTTGCACACTGTACTCGTATTTGGGAGGACGATGGTTCATACCCACATCCGGCCGTCCTTATTTAGGTTTTCCGTGATTTCCCTAAATCACTTCATGCAAATGCTGGGATGATTCCTATGAAAGGGCACGGCCGATTTGCTAATTCGATGGAACCTATGACCTCGCTGTTTGGTCCCATCCCCCAAACCAACCGACGAACCTTGTTGTACGTTGAAAAAAAAATCCAAATTACCCTTTGTAATTTCAGAAAAATTCTGCAGTTCACATGAACTGATTGCTGTCGTTACATAATTGGGTAACAAAATATTTTGAACTCCTATTATAACTGGCTGGAGGCGAAAGTGTGAAAAGTGTCACTTTATAAAGGCACATTTGCATGCCGAGCGTGAGTTTCCTCGGAAACGCGAAATATTAATTAAATAAATAATCAGTGACAAATAAATAAAGCCTATGGCACACAACTGCAGCGCTGTGTCGCTGATAAAACAAAAGCACAATTACATTACTCTTATGTTTGATTAAGAAAGGGGAGAGCTCTGGTAGAAGTGGTGCGAGAAGCACGTATTTTATTCTATTGTCTGGCACACC
Organism: Schistocerca cancellata; assembly: GCF_023864275.1. Lineage (NCBI taxonomy): Eukaryota > Metazoa > Arthropoda > Insecta > Orthoptera > Acrididae > Schistocerca > Schistocerca cancellata. The sequence continues at coordinate 464,968,256 of NC_064631.1, read as the reverse complement.
GCCATATTTCATGTTATTGAAGAATACTGCGAGTTGCAACCAGACTAGGCACTCGATTCTGTAAAGAATTTATATTTATAAAAGTAAGTAGGATTATGAACTGTAGGCTTATTCATTGAATATATCTGATTTAACTAACTGTGTAATTTTTTTATGTTTAGTAGACAATCACCTCTGTACGACGTATTGGCATGGCTGGCAAATTATTGAAATATTGAGATTTAGATTATGAGTCCGCACCTACCGCAGCAGTCTTTGGAAACGATTTATTTACGAAGTCCGATTATTTCAGTTTTATTTCACGGTCAACTACGAGTAACATTGCCTTTATGAGAAAGCCATTGTCAAGCGTCTGATACCGAATAATTAAACGTCCACGTTCCAGATAAGCAAATATTTGTTACAATCACAATCACCATCATACAGAGAGAATAATTAATATTTAAATAATATTTTTTATTTTATTTATTTTATAACTTCCTTACAGTGTCGTGCTCGAGACGTACCCTTTCATAAGTTTTTCTGATCAGTTCTACAGCAATGATACATAGGTGAACTCGTTCACTGTGTAAACTTTTATTTTCGCCTGTGTCTACTTCTGACATCTTTCTAGCTTCAGTTGTCCTGTGTTATCTTCCTTCGTTGATATAATTCTTTCACGTCTTCCACTTCTGGGTCGTCGGATTCTGTAGTTACTCAAGTCGTCAGCCTTGTTCCTACAATTCTCCACTACAGTTGTATTTGCTTCGGTAACTCTAAAACAATATTCTGTGGTACTTATGCCGTCTAGTCCGTTCATCAGCTCTGAAGTCTTCCTTACTTCCGGTCAGGGAGGCTATGCCGTTCGATAAACTAAGAATTAATATCTGCTTCTTCGTCGAACAAGTTGAGCAAAGTATTGGAAAAGGAAAGCACACTTAGTTGCAGCTACATAATTCCCCTACTTTAGTACTATTCTTAGTCTGGCATCGCATGAACGATTGTTCATTCATAGATATGTTACACATAAACAGTGTGCCTCAAAAGTTATGACACAACTTCAATGTGTCATAGTATCGAAATTAATTAAGATACAACATGTCTGTCGTATGTCCCACAACTTTGGCTGCATGCAGAACATCCATTCTGTGATTAAGCTGTATCCACACTCGGTGCAAAATACCCGCCTCAGCTGTGGCAATGGCAGCGACGACTTGGCTCTCCAAATCACTGGTGTTTTCGGCAGGCTTTTGGTAGACTCTGTTGTTGATGTACCCTCATAGACATGAGACTATCAGTGTAATGTCAGGCAAGTTAGCAGGCCACGCAATTGGACTACCACTGCCAATCAGACGATGTGGATTCTTCGAGGTCGTCCACTATGGCCGGCCGCTGTGGCCGAGCGGTTCTAGGCGCTTCAGTCCGGAACCGCGCTGCTGCTACGGTCGCAGGTTAGAACCCTGCCTCGGGCGTGGATATGTGTGATGTCCTTAGATTAGTTAGTTTTAAGTAGTTCTAAGTCTAGGAGACTGATGACCTCAGATGTTATTTCCCATAGTGCTTAGAGCCATTTGAATCGTCCACTATAATGTTTCTCATCAGCCCGTCCTGTCCACATAAAATCCCTGTGCCACAAGCGTATCGACACGCGCGAGAGTGACTGCTGCCTGTAACTTAGTTGGATTTATTTTGAACCTGTATGTCCCATTTGGTCTGAATGCACCATTCCGCGCACTGAGCCTTTTCTTGAACCTTTGTCACTACGCTTCACTCACGAGAATCTGAAAGACACACAAACAAAATGTTGTGTGTTGCTCACACAAGCCAAACACGGTGTGCATATCTTAATTAGTAGGATTGCTATAACATGTTGAAGCCGTAGTATACCTTTTGAAATATACTATATTTTAAATTCATATTACTTTACTCACAAGCAGACACCGTAACAATATTTTTACTTGTTTCAAAGTGGTAATGTAAGCTTTTTTAAATTTTTGAATGTTTCATCATCTGAAGATGACCATTGTGAACCCAAAACGGTTATGGTAATGTAAAAGTTTATTGTGTCAAAAATACACTACAGGCCATTAAAATTGCTACACCTAGAAGAAATGCAGATGAAAACGGGTATTCATTGGACAAATATATTATACTAGAACTGACATGTGATTACATTTTCACGCAATTTGGGTGCATAGATCTTGAGCAATAAGTACCCAGAACAACACCCTCTGGTCGTAATAGCGGCCTTGATACGCCTGGGCATTGAGTCAAACAGAGCTTGGATGGCGTGTACAGGTACAGCTGTCCATGCAGCTTCAACACGATACCACAGTTCATCAAGAGTAGTGACTGGCGTATTGTGACGAAGCAGTTGATTGGCCACCATTGACCAGACATATTGAATTGGAAAGAGATCTGGAGAATCTGCTGGCCAGGGCAGCAGTCGAACATTTTCTGTATCCAGAAAGGCCTGTACAGGACCTGCAACATGCGGTCATTCATTATCCTGCTGAAATGTAGGGTTTCGCAGGGATCGAATGAAGGGTAGAGCCACGGGTCGTAATACATCTGACATGTAACGTCCACTGTTCAAAGTGCCGTCAATGCGAACAGGAGGTACCGAGACGTGTAACCAATGGCAGCCCTTACCATCACGCAGGGTGATACGCCAGAATGGCGATGACGAATACACGCTTCTAATGTGCATTCACCGCGATGTCGCCAAACACGGATGCGACCATCATGATGCTGTAAACAGAATCTGGATTCATCCGAAAAAATGACGTTTTGCCATTCGTGCATCCAGGTTCGTCGTTGAGCACACCATCGCAGGCGCTCCTGTCTGTGATGCAGCGTCCAGGGTAACCGCAGCCATGGTCTCCGAGCTGATAGTCCATGCTGCTGCAAAAGTCGTCGAATTGTTCGTGCAGATGGTTGTTGTCTTCCAAACGTCCCCATCTGTTGACTCAGGGATCGAGACGTGGATGCACGATGCGTTACAGATATGCGGATAAGATGCCTGTCATGTCGACTGCTAGTGATTACGAGGCCGCTGGGATCCAGCACGGCGTTCCGTATTACCCTCCTGACCCCAGCGATTCCATATTCTGCTAACAGTCATTGGATCTCGACCAACGCGAGCAGCAATGTGGCGATACGATAAACGGCAATCGCGATAGACTACAATCCGACCTTTATCAAAGTCGGAAACGTGATGGTACGCATTTCTCCTCCTTACACGAGGCATCACAACAACGTTTTACCGGGCAACGCCGGTCAACTGCTGTTTGTATATGAGAAATTGGTTGGAAACTTTCCTCATGTCAGCACGTTGTAGGCGTCGCCACCGGCGTCAACCTTGTGTGAATGCTCTGAAAAGCTAATCATTTGCATATCACAGCATCTTCTTCCTGTGGGTTAAATTTCGCGTATGTAGCACGTCATCTTCATGGTCTAGCAATTTTAATCGCCAGTAGTGTAAACAGAGCTTTGCTTCTGCTAATATTTTACGCTGCAGAGTGTCAGATTCACACTGGAAACAGCAGTGATATGCTACAGCCGTTCGTTACACTATTCAACCGGGAAACTTGCCTTACTTGAACTTCCAGCTGCGTGCTGTACCGGGCCGAATGCTTGGAGAGGCAGAGAATGAAGTAAAGTTCGCACGGACAGCTCACACACTGCCTACGGAGCTTCGAAATCACCTCTGACGGCGGCGGAACGCTCGGCTCGGCTTTCGCGGCTGGTAGGCAGCCGATACCAAACGGCGGTGCGGCGGTTGCCCGGTGACCCGTAACAGCCCGCGGGAGCGGCCGGCCGCTGCGGGGTGCGAGCCACGTTCCTGTGTGTGCGGCGAGCAGCCAGCCCTCCGCCGCCGGCTGGAAGAAACTTCCCTCTTCCGGCCGCGCCGCGCCACAGAGCTATCTGTGTTCAAAGCACGTCCCGGTCCACCACGGCTGGACCCCGCGTAATTGAGATTCTTGGGGTGGCGAGTTTGAAATGAACCGAACGCTCGCTGGCGCGCGCGCCGCCACCGAATAGTTTCACATTACAGGCCCATCGGCCGTTCCCACAGCGCACCGGTCGTGTCGCTCACATCTCGCACGCGTCCGCGCGTCGGGAACCGTGGATCGTGGGCGCTGCCGCGGGCAAGCAAGGTGCTTACAAACGGACCTCTTCGCTCAATAAATGGAGTGAAAGGAAATAGCCAATTCTGACGCTTCGTTTCACAGTGCATAACACGCTCTTCTCACAAACATCCGAGCTTCAAATGCGATATCTGAATGAGGAACGCGCTGTCTAATATTTCCTTATACATGATGATAAGAAAAGTACGTTCTGCAATGCCTGTGTCATTCTGATTATGATGCAATATGTGAATTCCTAAGGGACCAAACTGCTGAGATCCTCGCTCCCTAGACTTACACACTACTTAAACTAACTTACGCTAAGGATAACACACACAGCCATGTCCGACAGATGACTCGAACCTCCGATGGGAGGGGCCGCGCAATCCGTGACATGGCCCCTGAGACCGCGCGGCCACTCCGCGCGGCAATCTCGTAGAGACCAAGGCAGATTTAAGGAATTACGAGAACTTTTAACATTGCAGTGCGTCGGCAATCGTGAATAATTTAATTATCATATAGATTCCGTCAAGTAGAAACCGGATGTTGACCTAGGTTTCGGCGCGGATAACCAGGCCTTCTTCGGAACACACTAAAACTAATTAAAACTATTAATCTTGGACCATGCCTCTTTAGGCAGTTTGTAGTTTTAGTGTGTTCCGAAGAAGGCGTGGTTATCCGCGCCAAAACCTAGGTCAACATCCGGCGGCGGATTCTTTATAATCATTTAAGGAATTACGTTTTGCCGGCCGAAGTGGCCGTGCGGTTAAAGGCGCTGCAGTCTGGAACCGCAAGACCGCTACGGTCGCAGGTTCGAATCCTGCCTCGGGCATGGATGTTTGTGATGTCCTTAGGTTAGTTCGGTTTAACTAGTTCTAAGTTCTAGGGGACTAATGACCTCAGCAGTTGAGTCCGATAGTGCTCAGAGCCATTTGAACCATTTTTCTTTAATTACGTTTTGTAATTATTTTACTCGCAGTGAAATGACAGTTGCACATTAGAGGTCATCGCAGCTCCATCCAGCCGTTATGAAACACATCAAATGAATTCGCAATAGCGAATAACGGCTACCATCAGCTGTAGAATGGAATGACCACAATGAAATTTTGTGCCGGACCGGGAATCGAACCAAGTCCACCCGCTTATCGCAAGCGGTCGCCTTACAATTTGCCTATCCGTGCATGACTCACGGTGAGATCTCACCTTCCGTATGTCGTCCAATATGCGTCTACCACCTTTGCTCGTACATCCATTACGTATATTCCCGTACAGGTCAGACGTTGTACTTGAAAGTCGCTTGTCCGTGTCCGGGATCGGCAGATAAATACGATTTTGTAGTGGCTGTGTTATTCTGATAACGATGCAAAGCTCATATGGACATGCGTGCAAGTGACGAACATTTTAAGAGATGGTAGTACCCAGCAAAACAAGAAAAAGAACTATCTAGTAAGCATAGGCTCTAACATCCATATCTTAAGAGATCCGTGTGAGCACTCGTTCACCTTCGATATTATGAAACACATCTCTTCCACTGCAAGCTCTTACCTATCCATATTTTGCGAGATTGTGGTACAGAGAAACCGAGGAAAAAATGACCGATATGCATGGGCTCTAAAATGGATATCTTGTGGGCTATGAGCACTTGTTCATCTCCGCTTCATTGAAACACACCTCTTCTATTGAACAAATGGTCGTAGCTCTTCAAAGGTACATTTTAGGTTTACTGACTTTTTTTTGTGTTTTGGGTCCATACTACCTCCTTGCTAAATACGAAAAGCAAAGAGCTTGCAATAAAAGAGATGTGTTTCGCAATATCGAAGACGAACAAGTGCTCACAGCTCGGAAAGGTACGCATTAGAATTTTTTTTTCTTGTTTTGGTTGATGATGATGATGATGTTTTGGTGGGTTACGCGACCATTCAGTATATTCCCCCCTTTCTTTCAACCATGTATATATATTGCAGATCGCGTTACTCCTGCCTACGTTGTGTAGTTCCGCTGAAATGCTGATCATTTGGATGTACGACCATGTGGTACGTGTCATATCAATTCGACGTTTTTGCACGCCACCTTCACGGTGTTGGAATTTTAGTGAGCAGACCAGTATAAACTGTCTTGTATGAAGGAAAAACACAGCCATAAGTGGACATCTTGAATAATAACCGCTTGGCTGCTATTGTAAACAATTTACTTAAGACCAGTTTCGTAGTCTAGAGGAGACATAGTCATGTTTAATCTGTTAAATTACTAAAAGTGTTCGCTACAATTGTTGTGGTATTATAGTTACAATCAAAAGAGAGAAACAGAGCAAATTAGTTACATGGTGAATCATGACATAAAATCTGCTACACAGACGGGACCAAACATTCCTCGTATATGAATGAATGGCGCAGTAAGCGGATCGTCAGGTTAGCGGAATGTGTGGATCCACGTTCGTCAAGCATACCTGAAAAGCTTTTTTTTTTACTGTAAGTATTGTAAGAAATATCCTCCGAACCTAATCTGATAAAGGACAAATAATAGCCTAGATCATCGAGTCACAAATTAAAAATTGAAAACACCAACCTAAAATGCAAACGGACGACACAACGACGAACATAAACGATTAATCATTAGATATTGGGCCACATCTATCCAAAGTGCCAAAAAATTAGCAAAGCTGAGGTAAGTATCAACTGAAACCCAATTAGTAATAAAAACAGTATAAAGACGATAACTGATTGGGTAATCTGTGTGAATCTGTGTAAATACAGCAGACTGCAGTGCATGGAGATACAGGCGGAAACTGGCCTGTGGTGGACCGAGATATAAAATATGACGAATAGTACTATTTTCTGGTCGTGATTCTTTGTCACCTACAATTTTTCGTTCATGATACTGAGTGCAGGATCCTAAGAATTTTTGTCTACGAGTGTAACCAAGCCACGAGAATTTCTGTAGGTCATATTGCCCCACTGCGCATGTGTAGGCCCGATTTTCGCCATCCCAGGATGTGGAATCCTTATTATTTCAAACAGTTTAACAATAACAATTGCCATTTCTTGAACTCTTCTCCAAAAAGATGCCTGTGGATGCATACGCAACAATACTCTTTCCCACCACGGTAAAAGTTTGTACTTTCTTTACTTATTGTCATATTTTACCTTTCTCTTTCTGGCCTTTCGGCGATGTTCACTAAAGCCAACTTAATCTTTTTTTCCAAGTGGGCTTACAACATGGCATCTTTGGCAGACTGTTCACCCATTCATTCCTTTCTTCCTTTTGAAACATCAATTTCTCTGGTGTGAAACTCGTTGAAGTGTGAGGTAAATTATTTACAAGGTCTTCGAAGTCTTCCACATATTCTATCCACTGTGTTTGACTATGCGGACAATATGTCCTCATAAATAAATTTAGCTCGCGAAAAACCCTGTCAATCGGACTCGCTTGTCGATTATATCTTGATGTTAGTATTTGTTTGATTCCATTTTGCTCCAATGTGTTCCTGCAGGTACAAGAAGTAAAATTACTGCTATTATCTGATATAGTAGCTTGCGGTTTCCCTACTTGCGGTATATATTCCAGCAATAATTTTCTTAAGATATTTTTACTCGTTGCGGTTTTCATTGGATAAAACTTCACGTGTTTTGTAAATACATTCAAGAAGCCTACAATGTATCTACATCCTCCTCGCGCTCTGGGTAATGACCTGCAGACCTCTGTGGATACCAAAGCTAGTCGTTTCTCAGGTAATATAGAATGGAGGAAACCCCTGTTACCTTTATTATTGGGTTTTGTTTTTTGACATACTGCACACATTCTAATGACCTTCTGTACTTTCCGTCGCAAATTAGGAAAGTTCGTAGCTTACCGGGACACTTAATTACACCGAAGTGGCCCCATACCGGATGTGTATATTGAATCAACTTGACTCCATGGCTTTCAGGAATATATACATACCAATTATCTCCTTTGTATTTTTCTGGTGGAATAAAAATCCACTTATCACCTTAAAATAGTCATTCAGGTTGGCATACACAGGTTGTTCCAATTTCTGTTGGACACCACACCATCCTATAATCATTTTCTGTAACTTCTCGAGCCCCTGGCATAATTCCAGATAGTACCCTCTTGCCGTTGGTTCTTTCATTAACATGATAGTAAATTCTTCTCTGCACTCACCTAATTGTTCTTTCTGATCTAATCCTTCTGACAGTCTAGACAGGGCGTCTGCAATTTAATTGTTCTTTCCTTTAATATATCGTACGTGAAATCTATACTCCTGTAATGCCAAGTCAGCCGTAATATACTCGGTGTGAGCATCTTGCACAATTGCAAGAAGCTGAGGGTTTGAATGTTGTTTGGGCCCCATATAAATAATAACGGAACTTCTTGAAAGCCCAAACTATAGCTAATGCTTCCAGCTCAGTCATGGTATATGCCCTTTCACTACTCGAGAATACTGTACTTGCAAAAGCTGTTGGGCAGAATGTGGGTTGCCCATTAATTGTCTTAATTTGGAAAAGACAAGATCCTATTCCAACTTTTGAAGAATCTGTCATCAAGCAAAAATCTAAGTCCATATCTGCCGATGCAACAATTTCGCATTTACCAAAGTGTATTTCATTTTCTCAAATGCATACTGACAGTCATTTGTCCATTGACAAGAAACATTCTTTCTTAACAAATTTACTAATGGCCCTACATTCATGACTTGGTTCTCTATGAACAGTCGAAAAGCTGAGGCTAAATCAAAAAATGCCTTAAGTTGTTCTTATCCTTAAGTGTAGGAAAATTCTGGATAGCGCTTATCTTGGCATTGTCTGGCGAAATTCCTTTGTCATCAATTAAATGACTCAAAAATTTTATCTTCTTCCTCCCGAAATGAGACTTTTGCAGGTTTGTGGTTATTCCAGACCCCCAAAAAATTTCCAATAATCTCTCTAATAAGTAGATGAGCTGTTCCCATGTTGCAGTAGCGATTAAGATGTCATTGACCAACAGGGTGAGCTGACTTCTTAGTTCTGGTCCTAAAACTGCATCTAATGCCATTATAAAAACTCCTGCACGCACATTCAAACTGAAAGGCAATACTTTAAACTGATAACTTTTTCCAGCATATATGGAGGCTGCATATTGTCTTTATTGTTCATCCAATATGATCTGCCAGTAGGAATCCCATAGGTCAATACTGGTAAAGTACTTCGCTCAAAGAAACTTCTGGATGAGTTCATCTATATTTTCTGGGTGAGTTCTCACTGGGACAATAATTGTATGGGTGACTCTTGCATCCAATACCAGTCTTACTTTTTCCCCTGTTTTAGGTATAACTAACAGTGGACTGTAATATGGACTGACTGATGGTTCTACCAGGTCCCAGTTCATCATCGTGTTTATTTCTTCACTTACTGATTTCTTCAATCTCCTCAGAATTAGATATGATTTACTACAAAACGTCTCATGAGGAAACACCTCAAAATGGCATATAAATCCCCTAATAATTCTTGGCCTTTCTTGAAAAACCTAGATATGTTTCTCCAAAGGATCTACCAATTGATCATTTTGTTCGTTTTCCAATCCATCAGCTTCCTTTGCCTTTCTTCCACTTGTTCTGCGATCCCAAGTATCTTGCTTCCCTTTACGTCTTCTGTACGTTGAGGTCTCCTTTCTTTTCTAATAAAAAGGACAGTAATTTCCAATGCCCTTTTATTTAATGATCAAATCAACTTGCACCATTTCCCCATTATCACAAAAACTGACTTTACCAGACGAGAAGTCTATTTTTAAGTCCTTCTCCCTCATAGTCTCTAATCTGAGGATACAATCTTCTATTCATTTTTGAATTAATAGGAACACGCATCTTATTACTGTATTTCCTATTCTTCCATCTAGCAAAGATTGTATCATGACCGGTTGCGAGAAAATACCTAAGGCTCCAATGATTTTACAGTTTCATATTGGCAACGTCGGTAACTCTGTCTTCTGGGATAGCCGTTTAGATAAATTGTTGGAGATCGCATTTATCGAATCTCAGTTATCCACGATTACTCTGATACGTATGTCTAATATTTCGGCACGGATCGCTGCTATTGGCACATTATTGGAAACTCATTCCGCAGGATTTACATCTTCCATTAACTCCTCAATGATCCACATTCCATCGTTGTACCTAAAACAGTTTACAGGTGATTGCATGCCCCCCCGTCCCCCATTACTCTTTTATCGACTGAACCTCTGGGGCGTAATCTGTTCGAATCCAGTTTAAATTGCACGGTGTAGCCAGTCTGTTGTTGTCATCGGTTGCTTCGACTGTGACCGGTGGTTGTTCTCGCCAGGCTCGATTATTTGTTGGCCTTGGCTTCGCCTCATGTATGGTTTGATTACTTTGTCCTTGATTTCTATGGTCATTATATACAGGACTGTACCTCCTTTCAAATCGCCTATGTAGGTTTCTGTGTGGCTCATAATTTCTTCCGTTATTCTGCTGTTCCATACAGACTGTTCCATTGTTATAACCATTATTCATATTGGTTCGATGAAAGTTATCCATTTGTCTTCCATTCATTCTTCCATTATTATTGTTATAACGTGTCTGCCTATTTTCCATTTGATAGGATTTATTGTAATTATTTTTTCCTCTTTGTTCCTCCAGTAGCAAATCGATTGAATCTACTGCAGACATGAATTCTTCCAGATTATCTTCTGAAACACGCAGCATTTTTTCCCTGATCTCCATCGGAAGCTGAGCTTTGATGATCATCATCACACTCTTGTGATCCATTGGTTGATCCCAATATCTTACTTTATTCAAATATTTTTCGAAGTATCTCCGTAAGTTCCTATTTCGGTAAGAGAAGGATTCGGGGTTATGTAGTTCTTTCTTCAATCTCTCCTGAATGCCTCTTGACCACTATCTATTGAGGAATGCCTTCTAAAAAATCCTTCGTAGGTGTGACACTTTTCTATTACGTCAGTCACCTACAGGCTACAATTGTCGTGGATGTAACGTGATACATATTCGATTTTCTGCTATCAGACCAAGCTCGTGGTAACACTCCTCCGAATCGTCTGATAAATACGACAGGATTTAATGTCTTCTTTTCTGGAAAAAGTGTTTGGAGTTGCCTGTGCTTTAACATTTTCTCTTTCATGAGAGATATGGTATAATCACTCACAGGTGACATACTTCCATACATTTGTTCATTTGGGCTTGTATCTGGGTACTGCTCATCGCCCCCTTAATTATACATCGAGCCCCAATTCCTACCTCTAGATCTCCACTCTGGCTGGCTTCCTTCCTCTCTTCAGTAGCAGCCCCCCGCAGTTCGCGCATCCTTTGAGTGCACGTTTGCAAAATCTGTGTAACTTCTCCATTCCATCTTTGGAACTCGATTCATATCTGCTCGCGAATTTACTTCAGCTCTTGATCTGTTTGGCGAGGTAACGATAGGCCTTCACTCACAATATTCTCTACAGCTTCCTTGATACCTGTATTAAAAAAGCAGTACCACTTGCTGTTTCTTATTCACTACCCAGTCGTCTAGTTGTCGCTTATGTTGCTGTTTTTTTTTTCGTGGAACATTTGTTCCATTTGCCTTCCACATCCTGACGCTATTTCACTTACTGTTGAGGCCAGGTTCTGTACCTCTACTTCTACCGTTTGTTGTCTCACCCGCACGGTGAGGTGAGCAGTTTCACTGCTTACTCTGTTTATTTCGATCGGAAACAGTTTATGGGTTTACTTCATACTATTTATTTATTTCCTGATTTCTGTCTGTTCATTTGTCACTCACATCAGCTAAGACTTTAACAAAATCTTCCCTTTTGTGCAGTTCGTTCATTTTATTGGTTATACCCTTTACTTTCTCGTCTAACTCTGCCTGTTCTGTAACTAAATTGCTCACAGTGGTGGTCAGATTTGTTACTTTAGCCACTATATTTGCCTGTTCCAGAGCTATGGCTTCTACATTTTCAGAAATAGACGCCTGCGCAGCTCATATATTCGCTTGAGCAGCAGATACTGTATATTCGCTTGCTCAGCTAACAGTTTCGTCTGAGCAGCAGACACGTTGGACTGTTCCGAAGCTAAATTTTCAACTGTTTTTGAAATATTCGCTTGAGTATCAGACATAGTCATTTGAATAGCAGACATGTGAACTGTTCTGAAGCTAAACCTGCTACGGTATTCATCAAAAGTTTCGTTTGATTTAAGAGCTCAGCCATAGGATCTTTGGATTCTCCTTGGCTAGCATCTACCATTTGCTCTGGGTTTAAGTCATAATCACTGAGCTGCACATTTGCTTCCTGTTCCCTGCGCATTTTAAACTGAGATCTGGTATTAAGCATAAGAATTCAGTTGTTCAATACTCTTTTAATTACTTTACTCTAGACGCAATTCATCCTTACCCCACGAAAATACACATCAAAATCTATACCCCAGAATATCTCTCCACAACTGTGAACACATCAACAAAAAGCACAAATCACTCTGCATATACTAAAACATATAATAACGAAATCAAGAAGTATTGCTAATCCAATCGTTATCTACAAAGACTAGACTAATGTGTGCAACGAGTTAGCATGTCATTCTTGTGCATGCCTTTACTGCAGTGTAAAACCGCATCAAGTTCATATGTGATGGACCCACGTTGTCGTGGCTGTCTGATGTCGGATGTAGCTCGTACATGAAATTATACGAGGGTGAGTCAAATTAAAACCTTAAATTTGTAACAACAAATCGCAATTTCGCGCAGTTATCCTGTAAATTTGTAAGGGTGGTACAAACAGCGTGCAGAATGGCGTCTAGGTGGCAGCATAGTGCAGATGCACACATAGCGTCGCAGTATCAGTATAAAGATGGACGCCCCACTTGCGACTAGCACCAGAGAAGAACAGCGTTCTGTTATTCGGTTTTTCTGTAGTGAAGGTGTGAAACCTATTGAAATTCATCGAAGAATGAAGGTTCAGTACGGTGATGCATGTTCGTCACAGCAAAAAGTCTATGAATGGAGTAGGAAGGTCGCATATGGTGTGACTTCAGAGGAAGATGCTCCTCGTCCAGATCAGGCACAACGAGTTGTGACTCCACAGAACATTGCAGCAGTTGAAGCCATAGAGAAGGAAAACGGCCGAGTGACACTGAATGACATTGCAGCATGTTTACAGATTAGTCATGGGTCAGCACACCACATTGTGCATGATGAGCTCCAGTTTCACAAAGTATCTGCAAGATGGGTGCCACGGCAGCTGACACGTGAAATGAGAGAACGACGTGTTGATGCTTGTGAAGGACTCCTTCGGCGCTTTGAACGAGAAGGTGATAGCTTCCTTGCAAGAATCGTTACTGGGGACGAAACCTGGGTTCACTTCCACCAGCCAGAAACGAAGAGAGCGAGCAAGGAATGGCGCCATTCCTCATCACCAAAACAACTCAAAGACGCAATGGGAGGAAGGAATTCCGTTCTGCGAAGAGGTACGCCACGCGGTGCATGAGTGGTTGCGCGGACTACCAAAATAATTTTTTTGTAAAGGGTTTTATGCACTTTGTAAGCGCTGGAGGACTTGCATTGAGCGTGGGGGAGATTATGTTCTAAAGTGATACAGCTTTGTACCACTTCTGCACAATAAATAATATTTAAACAAATATTTAAGATTTTCATATGATTCACCCTCGTATAAAGCACAACATTAGTACATGGAAATATACATTTCTCACAACAAATCACAATATATACAATAAATACATATAATTCAATCATAATGTATTAATTTGTTTTTGGTCATGAAATATTTGACAGTGTCTATGTTTCACTCCTTGTAGGTTCTGTCGCGTTTTAGTCATTTATGTTGTTAAGCTGGTAATATTAAACTCGTTGTTATTGAACTAGAGTGTGTAGTGTCTCTGTATGTCTATGAAGGACAATACCAATTTCCAGAGAAGCGTCGACTATACACGTAGGCAAGTTAACTGTCGTGGTGTAGAAGTAGCTGCCGACTCCATCTGGAAAATTTATAAGTGTAAGAGAAAGAAAACTTTACAGGATGTTCTCGAATTGGGATACTGGCATACGCATTTGGTATTTCGATGACTTTCTGCGAGTGAAATGAGTTTGTTTTAAGAAGAGAGAACTTACTCTATGTTTTTGACCATGTTATTGAAGCAGATTCTACGGCAAACATCGACCACCAAATGTTCAAAGTCCTATATAAGCCTGTCGGACATTAAAGTTCATCACAGAATTTTTTGATCAAAATTAAATACATGAAATTACCTTTGAAATGCACCAGACAGTAGTATGGCTGTTACTAAACTCCACATAATGTTACATGTTGTTGTTGTTGTGGTCTTCAGTCCTGAGACTGGTTTGATGCAGCTCTCCATGCTACTCTGTCCTGTGCAAGCTTCTTCATCTCCCAGTACCTACTGCAACTTACATCGTTCTGAATCTGCTTAGTGTATTCATCTCTTGGTCTCCCCCTACGATTTTTACCCTCCACACTGCCCTCCAATACTAAATTAAATGCACCAGACAGTAGTATGGCTGTTACTAAACTCCACATGAATGTTACATGTTGTTGTTGTTGTGGTCTTCAGTCCTGAGACTGGTTTGATGCAGCTCTCCATGCTACTCTATCCTGTGCAAGCTCTTCAGCTCCCAGTACCTACTGCAACTTACATCGTTCTGAATCTGCTTAGTGTATTCATCTCTTGGTCTCCCCCTACGATTTTTACCCTCCACACTGCCCTCCAATACTAAATTGGTGATCCCTTGATGCCTCAGAACATGTCCTATCAACCGATCCCTTCTTCTGGTCAAGTTGTGCCACAAACTTCTCTTCTCCCCAATCCTATTCAATACTTCCTCATTAGTTATGTGATCTACCCATCTAATCTTCAGCATTCTTCTGAAGCACCACATTTCGAAAGCTTCTATTCTCTTCTTGTCCAAACTATTTACCGTCCAGGTTTCACTTCCATACATGGCTACACTCCATACAAATACTTTCAGAAATGACTTCCTGACACTCAAATCTATACTCGATGTCAACAAATTTCTCTTCTTCAGAAACGCTTTCCTTGCCATTGCCAGTCTACATTTTATATCCTCTCTACTTCGACCATCATCAGTTATTTTGCTCCCCAAATAGCAAAACTCCGTTACTACTTTAAGTGTCTCATTTCCTAATCTAATACCCTCAACATCACCCGACTTAATTCGACTACATTCCATTATCCTCGTTTTGCTTTTGTTGATGTTCATCTTATATCCTCCCTTCAAGACACCATCCATTCCGTTCAACTGCTCTTCCAAGTCCTTTGCGGTCTCTGACAGAATTACAATGTCATCAGCGAACCTCAAAGTTTTTATTTCTTCTACATGGATTTTAATACCTACTCCGAATTTTTCTTTTGTTTCCTTTACTGCTTGCTCAATATACAGATTGAATAACATCAGGGAGAGGCTACAACCCTGTCTTACTCCCTTCCCAACCACTGCTTCCCTTTCATGTCCCTCGACTCTTATAACTGCCATCTGGTTTCTGTACAAATTGTAAATAGCCTTTCGCTCCCTGTATTTTACCCCTGCCAGCTTTAGAATTTGAAAGAGAGTATTCCAGTCAACATTGTCAAAAGCTTTCTCTAAGTCTACAAATGCTAGAAACGTAGGTTTGCCTTTCCTTAATCTTTCTTCTAAGATAAGTCGTAAGGTCAGTATTGCCTCACGTGTTCCAGTTGTTACATATGTTACATATGTTACACACCAGATGAAATGTTACATATCGTTTGTGAATTTCAAGAAACACAAATCATACAATATGGCGGTTAACAATGACTGTTTCATAGCACACACTTCATACACGTCCTCTCGTTATCCTGTCTCGCAGCAAAGGCCGGTCACATACCGATTTTCTTGCATTTCTTCGCTCGCCATGGTGCAAAGCTATGTCAAGGAATAAATATTTCGCTCGCGCAGGCGAAACGCGCCGCTTTGTAATATATATAAACTTTGAACCATGCAGTAATTCGATCTACTAATCGACGCACGTATCTCAATTGCCAGGAAAGTGAAGGGTTATTGAAAGCCGAAAATGGTCTTGCTGAGAACCGAGCTATTATACATGACGAATTGAACTGTTAATTGCTATTGACTTTGATGTCCTTCAATTGCTTGATTATGACGCTGAGGGCAGGGTCCTAAGAGTCTCTCTCTACGAATGTGACGCGAATGTCTGTAGGACATTTTGTCCCTCTGTGCATCCGTAGGCCTGACCTCCGCCATCGACTTGTCTTATCGCTAAGTTCACCACTTTGCCGCCGGCATTTCCAAGCATTGCGGTCTGATGAATTTGTGGTATACCATTTTTATACACATTTCCCCATCAGTTATCATATTTATTCTGTTTTTATTACTAAGTGCGTTCGGGTCGATATTTCTCACGTTTTCACTAATTCGACACTCATTGTGCCCCCTATATCTAATGCTAAGCCAGCTGGGCGCAGCGCACTGTCGTCCGTTCGCATTCAGGGTAGGAGTTTCTAATTTTTAATTACTGACTGGTGTTTTTTAGGCCATATTGATGTTTTATTGCATTAGGATATTTCCTGACAGTTGTTACAGTTTTTAAAAAAATATTTCGGGCACGACTGACGAATCCTGAAACCATCTTTCCATTTACCTGACGGTCTGCTAATTCCGTCATTTATTCATGGCCAGGAAAAATTCTTTCTCGTCTATGTTGCAATTTTAAATTCATGATCCAGCATGTAAGTACTTTGCTCTATTTCTAAACTATTGATTGTAACTATCATTTGACTACAATTGTAGCGAACACGTTTTGTAATTTAACAGAGTTAACCTGATGACATTTCCTCTAGGCTACGAAACCGGAAGTTAATTAAATTACAACTGCAAAAAATGGTTCAAATGGCTCTGAGCACTATGCGACTTAACTTCTGAGGTCATCAGTCGCCTAGAACTTAGAGCTAATTAAACCTAACTAACCTAAGGACATCACACACATCCATGCCCGAGGCAGGATTCGAACCTGCGACCGTAGCGGTCACGCGGTTCCAGACTGAAGCGCCTTTAACCGCACGGCCACACCGGCCGGCTTACAACTGCAACCAAGCCATTATTATTAATTTTATTGACAGTCGTATCAGAATTACGCTCTGCCACACGCCTTAACGCAGCTTTCAGGCAGTATATGCATATGAAGCAAAAATTGAACTGTGCTATTGTTCGGTTCATCTACATCTTCACATACTCCGCAATCCACCATACGGTGCGTGGCGGAGGGTACCTCGTACCACAACTAGCATCTTCTCTCCCTGTTCCACTCCCAAACAGAACGAGGGAAAAATGACTGTCTATATGTCTCTGTACAAGCCCTAATCTTTCTTATCTTTGTGGTCTTTCCGCGAAATATAAGTTGGCGGCAGTAAAATTGTACTGCAGTCAACCTCAAATGCTGGTTCTCTAAATTTCCTCAGTAACGATTCACGAAAAGAACGCCTCCTTTCCTCGAGAGACTCCCACCCGAGTTCCTGAAGCATTTTCGCAACACTCGCGTGATGATCAAACCTACCAGTAACAAATCTAGCAGCCCGCCTCTGAATTGCTTCTATGTCCTCCCTCAATCCGACCTGATAGGGATCCCAAACGCTCGAGCAGTACTCAAGAATAGGTCGTGTTAGTGTTTTATAAGCGGTCTCCTTTACAGATGAACCACATCTTCCCAAAATTCTACAAATGAACCGAAGACGACTATCCGCCTTCCCCACAACTGCCATTACATGATTGTTCCACTTCATATCGCTCTGCAATGTTACGCCCAAATATCTAATCGACGTGACTGTGTCAAGCGCTACACTACTAATGGAGTATTCAAACATTACGGGATTCTTTTTCCCTTGTCATCTGCATTAATTAAGGTTTATCTATATTTGGAGTTAGCTGCCATTCTTTACACCAATCACAAATCCTGTCCAAGTCATCTTGTATCCTCCTACAATCACTCAACGACGACATCTTCCCGTACACCACAGCATCATCAGCAAACAGCCGCACATTGCTATCCACCCTATCCAAAAGATCATTTAAATAGATAGAAAACAACAACGGACCTACCACACTTCCCTGGGGCACTCCAGATGATACCCTCACATCCGATGAACACTCACCATCGAGGACAACGTACTGGGATCTATTACTTAAGAAGTCTTCGAGCTACTGACATATTTGGGAACCGATCCCATATGCTCGTACCTTAGTTAGGAGTCAGCAGTGGGGCAACGAGTCAAACGCTTTCCGGAAGTCAAGAAATATGGCATCTGTCTGAACCCTTCATCCATGGGTCGCAAGATATCATGTGAAAAAAGGGCGAGCTGCGTTTCGCAGGAGCGATGCTTACTAAAGCCGTGCTGATGCATGCACAACAATTTCTCTGTCTCAAGGAAATTCATTATGTTCGTGTTGAGAATATGTTCGGGAATCCTGCAACAAACCTATGTTAAGGATATTGGTCTGTAATTTTGAGGATCCGTCGTTCTACCCTTCTTATATACAGGCGTCACCTGCGCTTTTTTCCAGTCTCTCGGGACTTTACGTTGGGCAAGAGATTCGCGATAAATGCAAGCTAAGTAAGGAGCCAATGCAGTAGTCACGAGAGAAGTGAGTTGGACGAGACTAGCGGAAACATGGATTTGTCAGTGGCTACCTGTAGTCATATTATGTTCAGTGAAGTTGGGGAGAAAGGAAAGGAAATACTGACGTCAACTGCATCGGGACTTTATGCGGAATCAACGGCGACGAGTGAAAAAGTGTGCTGGATTGGGATTTGAACGCGGTATCTTCTGCCGAGGAGGCAGTTGTGTTAAGTACAGCGCCATCCAGGCACAGTATTTATCCCACTTGCGAGGACTATCTTGGCAGTCCTCCTGGCCGACCCATATTCCCACCAATCCGCAGTTCCTACCCACATCATCCAGGCTTTGAGAGTCGAACTAGACGTCGAATGTAATTGTGCATCCGCACTGAAGCTGATGGATTCATTGCCCATCGAGACGAATCAGTTATAGAAATGCGTGGGGCATGCGGACAAGACCGAAGGAACACAGACCACACATTCGCATACCTGCATCATCATCACCATCATCATTTAAGACTGATTATGCCTTTCAGCGTTCAGTCTGGAGCATAGCCCCCCTTATACAGTTCCTCCATGATCCCCTATTCAGTGCTAACATTGGTGCCTCTTCTGATGTTAAACCTATTACTTCAAAATCATTCTTAACCGAATCCAGGTACCTTCTCCTCGGTCTGCCCCGACTCCTCCTACCCTCTACTGCTGAATCCATGAGTCTCTTGGGTAACCTTGCTTCTCTCATGCGTGTAACATGACCCCACCATCTAAGCCTGTTCGCCCTGACTGCTACATCTATAGAGTTCATTCCCAGTTTTTCTTTGATTTCCTCATTGTGGACACCCTCCTGCCATTGTTCCCATCTACTAGTACCTGCAATCATCCTAGCTACTTTCATATCCGTAACCTCAACCTTGTTGATAAGGTAACCTGAATCCACCCAGCTTTCGCTCCCATACAACAAAGTTGGTCGAAAGATTGAACGGTGCACAGATAACTTAGTCTTGGTACTGACTTCCTTCTTGCAGAAGAGAGTAGATCGTAGCTGAGCGCTCACTGCATTAGCTTTGCTACACCTCGCTTCCAGTTCTTTCACTATGTTGCCATCCTGTGAGAATATGCATCCTAAGTACTTGAAACCGTCCACCTGTTCTAACTTTGTTCCTCCTATTTCGCACTCAATCCGTTTATATTTCTTTCCTACTGACATTACTTTCGTTTTGGAGATGCTAATCTTCATACCATAGTCCTTACATTTCTGATCTAGCTCTGAAATATTACTTTGCAAACTTTCAATCGAATCTGCCATCACAACTAAGTCATCCGCATATGCAAGACTGCTTATTTTGTGTCCACATATGGCCACAAACTGTTCGTCTCCTCCGGCCGCTGTGGCTGAACGGTTCTAGGCGCTTCAGTCCGGAAACGCGCTGCTGATACGGTCGCAGGTTCGAATCCTGCCTCGGGCATGGATTTGTGTGATGTCCTTAGGTTAGTTAGGTTTAAATAGTTCTAAGGTCTAGGGGACTGATGACCTCAGAAATTAAGTCCCATAGTGCTCAGAGCCATTTGAACCATTTTTGTTCGTCTCCTACTTTGGTGAAACTTCGTTACAGCTGATAATTATCAAAACATTTTCATCAAACTACCAATGCTGTATCTTTCACTGTAGTTGGCACGACATGGAACACCAGAACCAAAGACCGCAGCAGTAGAGACGTCTAAGCACGCAGAGTGCCTGCGGGGCACGGCTGCTTGGGCAGCGTGGGACATGCGGCCGGGAGCCGGGAGCACGCCGCCGCCGCAGCCGCTTTCCGGCTGGGTAAGAGCGCAGCGTGACGCGGACGCTGGCCCTGCTGCACCTGGCCACGGCTAAGCGACGCCCCACCGTGACGGGCCGCGCTGGGCCACGCAGCGGTCACACCGGCGGGCACGCCTCCCTGTTCCGCCCAGCTGCCCCCGCCCCCCGTGTTCTAAATGGGCGTCCACGGCGAGGTCACGCGGGAGCTTCCGCTCGCGTTTCACATTTAAAGCGTCTGCTGAGTCTTGTCGTCTGCCACGGGACTTATTCACAGTGTAATGAACGTTCAGTCATAGAGCACACACAGGCTGATTAATAAAGAAAAAAAGAGACAGATTTCAATTGTTTATTGTCTTGTGACAGCCAGAGCGAGAGCACCAGCAGCAGCGAGTAGTGTTTGTATAAAGCGTTTTTGTACTTATTTGCTGCGCTTAGCTTTTAAATAGTTTTTCTGGGAAAACCTAGCGTAGTTTTCGCGTCTCGTATTTCAGTGAGTGTTTCTTGATTATCAGAGTAGCTCATCAGAAGATTATCTTGGGAATTTGTCACCGTATAGGGTAGGGTAAACATAGTCATGTGTAGGGACTGTGGTTGTTGTGAGCGGACGCAAGGAGAATTGGCCACTCTTCGGGGGCAGGTGGAGGCTTTGTCTGTTAGGCTCATCGAGCTCGAGGCGCAGGCGTCGGCTCGTAGTGGCGTTGGGGCAACTGTGGTGAGACCTATGCCTACTTCGGTGGCCTTGGAATCACATGGAGCCCCTGATGTCGCTGCGTCTTCCGGCAGTGAGCATCTTACCGGTCAGCCATCACTCCAGGGTGAATGGCGGACAGTGGTGGGCTCGCGCGTGCCTGGCCGAAAGGCGAAGGTGGGATCTGGCCGCGTGGCAGCTGCCTTACCCCTTTCCAACAGGTACGGGGTGCTTCCTAGTGGTGATGACATCGTTTCCGAGCCACCACAGGATGCCTCGCCTGTTGGGCCAGTGGCCGATTCTCCGGCAAGGTCCCGACAGTCACAGAGGGCGGGCCTATTAGTTATAGGGAGCTCCAACGTTAGGCGGGTTATGGAGCCCCTCAGGAACATAGCGGGTAGGTCGGGGAAGAATGCCAGTGTGCACTCGGTGTGCTTGCCGGGGGGTCTCGTCCGTAATGTGGAGGAGGCCCTTCCGGCAGCTATTGAACGCACTGGGTGTGACCGGCTGCAGATAGTAGCACATGTCGGAACGAATGACGCCTGCCGCTTGGGTTCTGAGGCCATCCTTGGTTCCTTCCGGCGGCTGGCTGATTTGGTGAAGACAACCAGCATCGCACGCGGAGTGCAAGCTGAGCTTAATATCTGCAGCATAGTGCCCAGAGTCGATCGCGGTCCTCTGGTTTGGAGCCGTGTGGAGGGTCTAAACCAGAGGCTCAGACGACTCTGCGACTATAATGGTTGCAAATTCATCGACCTCCGTTATTGGGTGGAGAACTGTAGGGCCCCCCTAGACAGGTCAGGCGTGCACTACACACCGGAAGCAGCTACTAGGGTAGCAGAGTACGTGTGGCGTGCACACGGGGGTTTTTTAGGTTAGAGGGACCCCCCCTTGGGCGAAACGATAAAATACCTGACGGCTTACCAGAGAGGACATTATCATCGTTGATAAACAACGTCCGTCCTCAGAGACCAAAAACAGGAAAAGTTAACGTAATATTGGTAAACTGCAGGAGTATCCAGGGCAAGGTTCCTGAATTAGTATCTCTTATTGAAGGAAATAGTGCGCATATAGTATTAGGAACGGAAAGTTGGTTAAAACCGGAAGTGAACAGTAACGAAATCCTAGACACAGAATGGAATATATACCGCAAGGATAGGATAAACGCCAATGGTGGAGGAGTATTTATAGCAGTAAAGAATTCAATAATATCCAGTGAAGTTATTAGCGAATGCGAATGTGAAATAATCTGGGTTAAGCTAAGTATCAAAGGTGGGTCAGATATGATAGTCGGATGCTTCTATAGACCACCTGCATCAGCAACCGTAGTAGTTGAGCGCCTCAGAGAGAACCTGCAGAACGTCGTGAAGAAGTTTCGTGATCATACTATTGTAATAGGGGGAGACTTCAATCTACCAGGTATAGAATGGGATAGTCACACAATCAGAACTGGAGCCAGGGACAGAGACTCTTGTGACATTATCCTGACTGCCTTGTCCGAGAATTACTTCGAGCAGATAGTTAGAGAACCAACTCGTGAAGCTAACGTTTTAGACCTCATAGCAACAAATAGACCGGAACTTTTCGACTCCGTGAATGTAGAAGAGGGTATCAGTGATCATAAGTCAGTGGTTGCATCAATGACTACAAGTGTAATAAGAAATGCCAAGAAAGGAAGGAAAATATATTTGCTTAACAAGAGTGATAGGGCACAAATCGCAGAATATCTGAGTGACCACCATCAAACGTTCATTTCTGAGGAAGAGGATGTGGAACAAAAATGGAAAAAATTCAGAAACATCGTCCAGTACGCCTTAGATAAGTTCGTACCGACTAAGGTCCAAAGCGAGGAGAAAGATCCACCGTGGTATAACAATCATGTACGAAAGGTACTACGGAAACAAAGAAAGCTTCATCATAGGTTTAAGAGTAGTCGAATCATAGCTGATAAGGAAAAGCTGAACGAAGCGAAAAAGCGCGTAAAGAGAGCAATGAGAGAAGCATTCAACGAATTCGAACATAAAACATTGGCAAACAATCTAAACAAGAACCCTAAAAAGTTTTGGTCATATGTAAAATCGGTAAGCGGATCTAAATCCCCTATTCAGTCACTCGTTGACCACGATGGCACCGAAACAGAGGACGACCGAAGAAAGGCAGAAATACTGAATTCAGTGTTCCGAAACTGTTTCACTGCGGAAAATCGTAACACGGTCCCTGACTTCAGCCGTCGCACGGACGCCAAAATGGAAAATATTGAAATAAACGATATCGGAATTGAAAAACAACTGCTATCACTTAGTAGCGGAAAAGCATCCGGACCAGACGAGATACCCTTAAGATTCTACAGTGATTATGCTAAAGAACTTGCCCCCTTTCTATCAGCAATTTATCGTAGATCGCTGGAAGAACGTAAAGTACCTAGCGACTGGAAGAAAGCGCAGGTCGTTCCCATTTTCAAGAAGGGTCATAAATCAGATGCGAATAATTATAGGCCTATTTCGCTTACGTCAATCTGTTGTAGAATAATGGAACATGTTTTGTGTTCTCGTATTATGACGTTCTTAGATAATACAAATCTCCTTCATCATAACCAACATGGATTCCGCAAACAGATATCATGTGAAACTCAGCTCGCCCTATTTGCCCAAGAAATTCACAGTGCCGTAGACACTGGCGAGGAGATTGATGCCGTATTCCTGGACTTCAGGAAGGCATTTGATACGGTTCCGCACTTACGTTTAGTGAAAAAAATACGAGCTTACGGAATATCGGACCAGGTTTGTGATTGGATTCAGGATTTCCTAGAAGAAAGAACACAACATGTCATTCTTAACGGTTCAAAATCTGCAGATGTAGAGGTAATTTCGGGAGTACCGCAAGGAAGCGTGATAGGACCTTTATTGTTTACAATATACATAAATGACTTAGTTGACAACATCGGTAGCTCCGTGAGGCTATTTGCAGATGACACGGTTGTCTACAAGAAAGTAGCAACATCAGAAGACTCGTACGTACTCCAGGAAGACCTGCAGAGGATTAATGCATGGTGCGACAGCTGGCAGCTTTCCCTAAACGTAGATAAATGTAATATAATGCGCATACATAGGGGCAGAAATCCATTCCAGTACGATTATGCCATAGGTGGTAAATCATTGGAAGCGGTAACGACCGTAAAATACTTAGGAGTTACTATCCGGAGCGATCTGAAGTGGAATGATCACATAAAACAAATAGTGGGAAAAGCAGGCGCCAGGTTGAGATTCATAGGAAGAATTCTAAGAAAATGTGACTCATCGACGAAAGAAGTAGCTTACAATACGCTTGTTCGTCCGATTCTTGAGTATTCCTCATCAGTATGGGACCCTTACCAGGTTGGATTAATAGAAGAGATAGACATGGTCCAGCGAAAAGCAGCGCGATTCGTCATGGGGACATTTAGTCAGCGCGAGAGCGTTACGGAGATGCTGAACAAGCTCCAGTGGCGGACACTTCAAGAAAGGCGTTACGCAATACGGAGAGGTTTATTATCGAAATTACGAGAGAGCACATTCCGGGAAGAGATGGGCAACATATTACTACCGCCCACATATATCTCGCGTAATGATCACAACGAAAAGATCCGAGAAATTAGAGCAAATACGGAGACTTACAAGCAGTCGTTCTTCCCACGCACAATTCGTGAATGGAACAGGGAAGGGGGGATCAGATAGTGGTACAATAAGTACCCTCCGCCACACACCGTAAGGTGGCTCGCGGAGTATAGATGTAGATGTAGATGTACAGACACCTACACATAAGGCAGAAATCGCAAGACCAAAAAATTATTACAGTAGTGTAGTGAAATTTCTAGGAAATTGCTAGGCAGCATCAGTAAGTATCTGTATCCAAAATATGAGGGTGAGTCAAATGAAAATCTTAAATTATTATTATTATTATTTTCGATTATTCCCATTTAAAGAGAGCGTTTGAACTTGAATTCCTTTATGATGATTGTTTATGTTTTTTCTGAGCCCAAATTTTCTTCGTGTGTTCACTGTGTTGTTTTTTTCGCTCCGCTGTCCATTTGCATCCTGGTCTCTTCTATGTTGTGGTGTCAAATTTATGTTTGTTGATGATGTTCCTGAATTCAGTTCTGTTTTCTGCATCGTTTACTGTCGTGTTTGCTTGTCTGAGGTCCTCTTCAACTTCTTTTATCCATTTTGTTTTTCCCCTGCCTGAGTTGATGACTTTAAGAGCTGCTTTTAAATCCTGTTTCCATTCATCCTGTGGATATGTCCGTAGAACTGCACTCTTCTTTTCCTTATTGTATCCGTAATCTTGTCTGTGTATTTATATAATTCTGATGTTGGCCTCTTCTTCCAGATTCCTTGCTCTTGTATCGGACCAAAAATTTTACTGAGAATTTTCCTTTCTTGTTTCTCTGTTTCTTTGATTTTAGTTTGCCCACCTATTTGGATTGTTTCAGATGCATACAGTGCCTCCGGAAGTACGACAGTGTTGTAGTGACTCAATTTTGCGTCAGTGGATATGGACTTTTTGTTATAATGGTTCAACGTGAGTTTATATGCTTTCTGTAGTTTTTTTTATTCTTTCCTCATTGGCCTTTAGGTTGATCCCTGATGGCTGGATGATTTCTACCAGGTACTTAAAATGTGGTACTTGTACGATTCTCCCATGGGTTGTCACAATAGGCAATTTGTCTTGTGGCACTCTTTCTATGTACTGCTTTTTCTCATACGAGATTTGCAGGCCAGTTCTTTATGCAATTTCGTGTAACTTCTCTATGGCGTTAGTGGCTTCTTTTCTATTATTTGTGAGGATTGCAAGATCATCTGAAAAAGCTAAACACTTCACGTTGAATCTGTTATCTTTTCTAATGCCAGTTTGGATTCCTTTGACTTCTTTTTCCCATGTCCTGATATTTTTTTCAAGAATGATATTAAAGAGTAATGGTGAAAGTCCGTCCCCTTGTCGCACTCCAGTTTGGATTTCAAATGGTTCAGAGATATCCCCCATAAATTTAACCTTGGAGACTGTGTCAGTTAATGTTTGCTGAATGATTGCTCTTGTCTTTCTGTCAATGCTGAATTCTTCCAGCGTGTTGCAGAGCGCTACTCTGTCTATTGAGTCGTAGGCCTTTTTACAATCTACAATAGTGACCACTGTGTTTCGGGTGTTTCTCATCTGGAGAATCATTTTCAGATTCCAGATCTACTCTATGCATGATGAAAGGTCTCTGTTGGATTCCTTTCATGTTTAATTTCTTAAATCTGTTGCCATTTATGGAATAAATTCCTCTTCTAAATGTACTGTGGCGTTTCTGACTATCTGGGAGGAGACTGAGCAGTGGAACGTGTTACTTTTACACATAAACAAGAACGATCTGTCACACTACTACACTTTAAAGCACAGTTTATATGTAATTCTTATATGTAATTCATGTCACACAGTCTCATACGGAACCTACATCCGCTTTCTTTTATATACTGTATATGATAAGATACTGTCATCCCCCTTCCCTTTTGTGTGAGAGGATGAATGAGCATATGTATTTCTAGTTGCATGCTTGAGGGTAGCAGACAAGGCTGTCTGCTAGAGAACAGTAGGACCAACGTCGTAACAGGTAGCTACGCTTCCTAAAAGAAAAGAGGTTTCTATCCTTAGTATGGTCCTGTCCGTCCGTTGTCATGTTGGTATAGGAAGCTGCCCCTCTGGCCACTTCCGTTGGTCTTTGTGAGCCACCCTCAGGAAGCACGCTCGGCAGTAGGGCAGTTGCAGGGTGGCTGTGGCGAGCGTCTGAAGTGGTAAGATCTCCGGCTAAGCGCGTGTCTGTTTAGTCCGTAGGACAATGGATCTCTTAAGTTCAGCCTAACTGAACAATTTAATCACCTTTATTTCGGATTTAGGTCTAAAATATCCGATGTTATCTTAAATCGCAGCGCAGTATAATTCTCGTGCAAAGTTCAGATTATTTTCCGGTAGTTGCTTTGTTACTACTTTGTGAGTTAAGTGGAACTACGTGTTGATCAGTAACTCTAACTAAGATCAATCTTAAATGCGAATGCTTGTGTGATTATAACGTCTTGTCTTGACTATATTTTCAATATAGCAACTTTTCTTTATGTTCAGCCCACGTGTGACATCAACACACCACGTTAAATCTCAGTGGTAACTAACTCTCACTATCGTTACAATTTATAGCAAACCTGATTTGCAACCTCACAATGGTGGTAGCTGAGCCACCGTTATGCGTCTGGTGCGAAATGTGAACAGACATAAAAATTTCAGATTGTGAAACACGCTTAACAACTTTCGTTCATGTCGCACAGTTCCTTTTTTTTTCATCAGTGTATAAAAGATAGAAATACATTGCTCACGTCACTGAGGAAGCTTCGAAGTTTTGAAACATTTACGCAATTGTTTGTTTGTACTGCACCGCAAGAGAACTCATTTTGTATCTTGGAATTTGGGAGAAGTGAGTCCATTGGTCAAGTGCATCGTGCATTTCGGCGTCGCTTCAGCAAGAAGCAGCCCCCTCACAAGCAAACTTATGATTTTCAAAAAATATATTTACGGTCGAATTTTGCTGTACTGTTGGAAACTTCATTACACATTACAAAAAATAGCTCTGAGCACTATGGGACTTAACATCTGTGGTCATCAGTCCCCTAGAACTTAGAACTACCTAAACCTAACTAACCTAAGGACATCACACACATCCATGCCCGAGGCAGGATTCGAACCTGCGACCGTAGCACACATTACAATACGGTAAACCGTTTCAGTGTCTGCTTTCTTTCATTGGACTTCTGGCGGTGAGCATTCAGTCAACTTAACAGCAGAATGTGAGTTATGAAAATAGTAACGTAAGGACAAAAAAACTCCCACTCCCTGAGCGGAGAAAATTTCCCACCGGCCGGGAAACGAATCCAGGCCCCTTTGCTTGGTAATCCGCCGCGCTGACAGCGCCGCTACCAAGCGGATCAATGTCTGCTTTGAATCTATTTTAAGCGTGATCCAGTTTGAACGATGTGGATGTAATTTATTTCCGTTCCCATCGGGATGCTCGATGTCGTTGAATCCCTTTCTCTCTGACCACTGGGGTGCTTGATTTGTGTGCGTATCGATGTCATGTGCGCCTGTCACTGTCACTTCATGAACATTATGCCTTATCACAAATGTGGTGGTTTGTGACCCGCCGATAGCCTCATAAGCCAGCGCGAGGGTTACGGTGATTGGATGGAAACACAAACCGGAATCAGTCACCCTTGTAGGGGGGTTCGAGGGTGGCCACAGAAACACCACACTCAAGCCGCAGGAAATACAAAACTACGTCACTATACAATAGGCTTATTTGCTAGAAATGTTAATGTCTAGCCACATTATTTGTGGTGTAAAGTCGCATTTGCAGCAAGTAAGTAACGTTTGAACATCAGTATCAATCGTTAGAACAGAGAAGTTTACATCTACGACGTAACTAAAATATAGAATCAAATGTATCAGTCCTTAATTGTAAATAGGGGCACACGCGATATTTTCCAATTACTGCGCCATCTACCACGAATGGGAAAGAATGCTTTGAGTAAAGCGTAAGTACTTTTTTTGATGTAGAATCCGAATAGGCAAAAAAAGGGAAGTTCCCGTTTGAAAATACGAAGTTGACCTCGTCCACGCAGGATGGTTGATTAGGAGGTGGCCAGTTGTAGCGCAGACGGCTGTCCCCCATACTACACTACTGGCCATTAAAATTGCTGCACCATGAAGATGACGTGCTACAGACGCTAAATTTACCCGACAAGAAGTAGATGCTGTGATATGCAAATGATTAGCTTTTCAGAGCATTCACACAAGGTTGGCGCCGGTGGCAACACCTACAACGTGCTCACATGAGGAACGTTTCCAACCGTTTTCTCAGACACAAGCAGCAGTTGACCGGCGTTGCCTGGTGAAACGTTGTTGTGATGCCTCGTGTAAGGAGGAGAAATGCGTACCATCACGTTTCCGACTTTGATAAAGGTCGGATTGCAGCCTATCGCGATTGCCGTTTATCATATCGCGACATTTCTGCTGGCGTTGGTCGAGATCGAATAACTGTTAGCAGAATATGGAATCGGTGGTTTCAGGAGAGTAATACGGAACGCCGTGCTGGATCCCAACGGCCTCGTATCACTAGCAGTCGAGATGACATGCATCTTATCCGCATGGCTGTAACGGATCGTGCAGCCACGTCTCGATACCTGAGTCAACAGATGGGGACGTTTGCAAGACAACAACCGTCTGCACGAACATTTCGACAACGTTTGCAGCAGCATGGACTATCATCTCGGAGACCATGGCTGCGGTTACCCTTGATGCTGCATCACAGACAGGAGCGCCTGTGATGGTGTACTCAACGACGAACCTGGGTGCACGAATGGCAAAACGTCATTTTTTCGGATGAATCCAGGTACTGTGTACAGCATCATGATGGTCGCATCCGTGTTTGGCGACATGGCACTGAACGCACATTGGAAGCGTGTATTCGTCATCGCCATACTGGCGTATCACCCGGCGTGATGGTATGGGGTGCCATTGGTTACACGTATCGGTCACCTCTTGTTCACATTGACGGCACTTTGAACAGTGGACGTTACATTAGAGATGTGTTACGACCCATGGCTCTACCCATCATTCGATCCCTGCGAAACCCTACATTTCAGCAGGATAATGCACGACCGCATGTTGCAGGTCCTGTACGGGCCTTTCTGGATACAGAAAATGTTCGACTGCTGCCCCGGCCAGCACATTCTCCAGATCTCTCGCCAATTGAAAACGTCTGGTCAATGGTGGCCGAACAACTGGCTCGTCACAATACGCCAGTCACTACTCCTGATGAACTGTGGTATCAGTTGAAGCTGCATGGGCAGCTGTACCTGTACACGCCATCCAAGCTCTGTTTGACTCAATGCCCAGGCGTATCGAGGCCGTTATTACGGCCAGAGGTGGTTGTTCTGGGTACTGATTTCTCAGGATCTATGCACCCAAATTGCGTGAAAATGCCATCACATGTCAGTTATAGTATAATATATTTTGTGGTGTCACCGCCAGACACCACACTTGCTAGGTGGCAGCCTTTAAATTGGCCGCGGTCCGGTAGTATACGTCGGACCCGCGTGTCGCCACTGTCAGTGATTGCAGACCGAGCGCCGCCACACGGCAGGTCTAGAGACACTTCCTAGCACTCGCCCCAGTTGTACAGCCGACTTTGCTAGAGATGGTTCACTGACAAATTACGCTCTCATTTGCCGAGACGATAGTTAGCATAGCCTTCAGCTACGCCATTTGGTACGACCTAGCAAGGCGCCATTATCATTTGCTATTTATCTTGTGATGCATGTACCGTCAGACCGATGTTCACCAATTATGAATTAAAGTTAAGTATTCCATCAGCTACGTTCTTTGCTACTATAAATTCCCTTAACTGTTCCAAACCTCACGCCAGCCAGCGTGAGCTTAAACGCGTGCCTTTCGGCTACCGGTCATAGTGGCTTGGCTGTCTTGCCAAGTCACAACATATTTCATATATTTGTCCAATGAATACTCATTTACCACCTGCATTTCTTCTTGGTGTAGCAATGTTAGTGGCCAGTAGTGTTATATTAAGTTTTCACCTGGAACAAATTTTCCATACGATGAGTCGTTTTCAAGATATTTGGTAGTTTTGTAAGTAGGCTGTTTATATTTTCTTATTGGCAACGTTACGTAGCGCTCTGTATGAAAATCACTGGCTGTGCTGTGTGCAGCCTGTGGCTAGTTTGCATTGTTGTCTGCCATTGTAGTGTTGGGCAGCGGCAGCTGGATGTGAACAGCGCGTAGCGTTGCGCAGTTGGAGGTGAGCCGCCAGCAGTGGTGGATGTGGGGAGAGAGATGGCGGAGTTTTGAAATTTGTCATGAACTGCTATATATATTATGATTATTAAGGTAAATACATTGTTTGTTCTCTATTAAAATCTTTGATTTGCTAACTGTGCCTATCAGTAGTTAGTGCCTTCCGTAGTTTGAATCTTTTATTTAGCTGGCAGTAGTGGCGCTCGCTGTATTGCTGTAGTTCGAGTAACGAAGATTTTTGTGAGGTAAGTGATTTGTGAAAGGTATAGGTTAATGTTAGTCAGGGCCATTGTTTTGTAGGGATTATTGAAAGTCAGACTGCGTTGCGCTAAAAAAATATTGTGTGTCAGTTTAAGCACAGTGCTGTATAAATTGTTCTAAGGGGACATTACATATGTCGACCCTTAGTCTAGGATACCTCACTGGAATCTTCTGATTTTTTCTTGTAGTTTGTGTAATTAGTGTAGATTTTGTTTATTACTAGCGCGTAATTATAGAGAGAATTTCCTTGGTAGTTGTGGTTTTTCATTGTTGCACAGTAAAACAGTTGTGGCATGCATGTAGATTTGCACCAAGTATTTCGCAGCTGCGCTTGCAATTAACTAGATATTATTTTCAGTTCTATGTTAATGTGTTCTCTTATTTTTGCTCTTCAAATTGTGTTTTTTTTTGTGTTGTCGTGTGAAATATTGTGACAATAATGGCGTGTGAAAAACGTAATACTAGGCTCCAAAGCAAACTGAGAAATGACAGTGAAGACGAAAGCAGTGTGTTAGCGCCACCGAGTAATGAATTAACTAATGTTGAAAGTAGTAATTTGGTAATTGTACATAGGGAAACGGAGCGGGTTGCAAACAATGGTGTAGACAGTGAAACAATTAGTGAACAGGGAGGCATTATCGATCGATTGGTCGGCAACAGCTCCCCTCATGAATCCGATATGACAGAACACAATATTGCAAATACTGTAGACTTAGGTTTTGGGTCCTCACCGTTTTCTCAAATAAGTCAAGACACATTTTCTGCTTGTCAAAATGTGAATGTTGCCGGTGCAAATTCACTGCAGAAAAGCACTGAGGAACATGTTTCAGACACCAGTGCGTTGTTATTACAATTAATGCAACAAATGGGACAAAAGCTTCAAAAGTTAGACACAATGGAACAATACCAGAGACAAACACAGCAACAGTTAGACACAGTGGAACAAAATCTTAAAAAGTTAGACACAGTGGAACAAAATCTTAAAAAGTTAGACACAATGGAACAAAATCTTCAAAAGTTAGACACCACACTTGAACAAACACGTGAAGATTTAACTACTGAGTTACATAACATCGAATCGAAATGTCAAAAGGTCTGTAATGACGTAAAAACAGTAATTTGTGAGCATTTCCAACCTATTTTTTCGCGTCATGAAAATGCATTACAGAATCACGAAGCAGCCATAAAAAAACTGCAAACTATTGTTCATGAAAATCATGAGACCTTGCAAACTAAAACTGACTCAGTTGCATCTACCGATTCGGTTACGCAAACTTGCAAAAACTCAGGAAAATTTAAAGGACACAGTAGATACCCTGAAAATTGGTTCAGAAAGACACATTGAGGAAATAAGTACACTATCGGAGAAAGTAGCCGAACTTTCGGATCAGGTCACTAACTTATCTACAAAGGTAGATGATGATCTGAATGACACAAGACCCGTAGCCTTCACTGACACAGAAGAGTATGAACAAATAAGAAAATTCAAACAAAGTCAAAATCAAATCAATACACAGTACAAAAGAGAAATCCGGGAAGTACAAAATCAGTTGATGCAGGTAATACAAGAATTACATATTTCAGAGGACACTCGCGCTCCAACACGGGAAGAGGAACTTTGAAATACGAAAAAGTCACAAAATAATAACACAGGGCATTTCGGTAACACGACAAGGCTATTCTTACAACGCAAATCGTGATCAAAACAGACACCACCCATATGACAACCACTGGTAGAGTAATAATAGTTACAGAGAAAGATCGCATTTTCATAGTATGAATATGACAGAGATTACCTTGGAAACAGACAATATGGGAACCAAAAATATTATTATCAAGGGAGACAGAATAACTTCAGACGCAACGGTCCAGTGCGCATGGAAAAATAACATTGACGCTAACCATGAGCAAAATTCCAGTATTCATTACGGACGAATACCGCATGATAATTGCATTCAAGTTGAAACTCTGCGTACTGAGAAGAGTAAAGGTTTACACCACATTTCACATGTAAAACCGTTTATTGAAAGATAATCTGCTTTTTAACTTTGTCTTTGCCATAAAACGTTTCACTTCACGTTACTAGTATGCTTTAGAAACTGTTACCATGCAACAATGTTTAAAGTTAAATATCCCGTCAAGAACCAAGAGAACTTATTCAAACAGAAATTACGAATGCATTGTTATTGTGGACAGATGACACAGTGGTTAGTTAATGTGACAGCTACACGATTTTATCACGACGCTACTAATGAGTGACAATTTACAATGTCGCTTTTGCGGTGTTTCTGTTTTATACCTGCACAGTTTTTCTGTATTATTCTGGAAAGTAAAACATGTTTTAGTAGTAACTTTTGTGGTATAGCCACAATGAGACAGCCGTTTCTGTAGCACAACAATACGTTACAGCACAGTAATTTCTTCATCACAACAATAAGCGTAATAACTAAGATATCTATACGCAAAGCATTTCACTTTTACAATTTCAAAGGTACAAAATACATCATTAAAGAACATAACAATACAGATAACATTTGTAGTACAGGCTTTACAACAGAATAGAAATAAACATATACATCAGTGTTACAGGAATTATGACATAAGTAAATACATAAACGATCAGAATAACTTTTGAAACATCAACATTACACATGAACATTAAAACAAAACAGAATAAATAATGTCTAAGCATCTTTACAAGGTATATAACATATTATTAATGCCAATTATATTTGAGGATAACAGTATTCCTCATCATAGTGAATATAGCTTAGTATTAGAAGAAGATAAAATTCTATGAAACTACACAGAGACAGGAAGAAAACAACTACACAAGGGTACACAAACACATAGTGGGATAACGCAAAAGGAAAGGACAGGGTTTGTTTTCAGTGTAACATTTGGTACTGCAGTCCACCCCAAAACTTCATTCCATATATCTTTCCTCTTATTTCATCCTTTGTTTCCACCAAAAAAATTCTATCTAAGCATGCTTTCTGTATTTATATGTTCACACATTTCTTACCTCATCATTTATTTCCAAGAAAATCCTACCTAAACCTGTTTTCTGTACTTTTTTTCGTATAACTTCTCAATGCATTTCTTCCAATTCATCGCAACTCATTCTCTTATATAGTCTACCCCTCTTAAGCTAACTTAAATCTACTGAGCTCAGATGCTAAACTAAGGGATGAGGCAATGCAGCAGCACAAAACAATTAACACAAACATCAATGACAAAAAAATTCAAATTGGCAAAGCAATTGCAATATTGCAACTAATATAAGGCACTGTGCAGCAAACAAGAAAACTAAATCCGTGGTAAAACTGGCTTAACAGCGTAATAAAAAGTCAAATTCTGTAACATTATGCCTGGCAAACAGCAGCACCAAATAACAAAACTTATATCTAAACATGACATAGCTCAAGCAGAAAAAATATTACACTAAAATGGCCATGTCTAATACCTATGTCACATCTTAACACTAGAGTGATGCATCACGAGAACTTACACTAGCAGATAAGTTACCAAATCGTAAAGAAATTATTTATGCAATTCC
Organism: Schistocerca cancellata; assembly: GCF_023864275.1. NCBI lineage: Eukaryota > Metazoa > Arthropoda > Insecta > Orthoptera > Acrididae > Schistocerca > Schistocerca cancellata. Next base: position 464,933,340 of record NC_064631.1, on the reverse strand, counting down.
TGTGAAGGGAAATGTATATTTATGTGCCCTCGTTTTCTTGGAAGTAAATCATAAATTTCTTATTGACTGGATCTGTAGGCATAAAATAACTATATTAGTACATATATTAAATTTTATTTTAACCAATGCTGCAGTGCAGCTAGAAACTAGATATTAAAGAAAATGAGCAAATATGTACAAAGTAAAGCATAAGAACATCATTCAGTAGTCATGAGGCATTTCATAAGTTAGTAGAAAAATCTCTCAACTAGAGAGACAGTAGTATTAATCAGGTGTATAGACATAAAAATATTTCTCGTCATTTCATTAGGCATTTCAGTAAATATCGTAAATTAAGAGCTCCACAGTGTAATCATATGTTTTGAAGTTCGACCAAGTCGTTTTTGCGATGCTTTCTAGAAAGGAATGTCAACAGCGAGGTTAATGGCCTCTTTTTTTCTCCACCTAATGGCTTTCTTTTGTCAGACGACTGCCTCTCAGCTGGGTGCCCACGACGCATTATGTGCAGGTGGTCACTTAACTTTCTTACGGAAATATTTACTACAGCAGTTTCCGCTACAGTGACAGTCTCATATAAAAATGTTTCACAGGTCAAGAATTTGCGTTACAAATCTGTAGAAACAAAATGCTATTGGTATAACAATGTCCAGAAAACTTTCGTCGGCATTGTAATACATTCACGCATTTACATATACATTTCATAACTCTTAAAGTACGATTCTTGGTTTCCAACATCCTTTTTCACAAGTCAGAGTCCCTAACCACTATTCATTACTCCTTACCTTATTCGTCGACACTTCTTCAATATTTCATCTTAATAAATATGTAGCATAATCAAATTCCTCATATGACATCGTCTTATTGATCATAAACACACCTCAACAGCATAATACACATCGTCGTCGTAAAAATAACATCACAACACCTCAGTCAAATCTCAAAAACGTCGTAGCTTTCTGCAATAATTTCAAAACCTAAAGAAAATTCTCTGCCCATGTCAAAAGTGTCATCTACCTCAAACGTTCTTTAAAAATCATGATCCCATACCAAATACATCATTCAAAGCTCTCATAGTATCACAATGGTTCCAAAAAATTATGAAAAGTGCACAAAGTACAGACAAAATACAATTTCGTAAGTGTGAAGTAATCCAACTCTGTAATTGCGTAAACATGTGTCACTGACGTAGTAAAAAGATGTTTGTTTCTCTGTTAAATGATCAGATAGCTGTGTAATTTATGTGTTAGAGAAATATGGTACCGATGTGTTAAATTGTAAAAGACGTTTCATAGTTTCAAAACACAAACACTCTGTATATGCATCAGAACTGAAAAAGATTAATCAGTTATATGACAAACGAGATAAACGAAATAATGAAATGTTGCGCAGTATAGAGACACCTTTCACAGGATAGGTCGACCGCGAAAAGCAACGGTGGCATGCATGATAACAGCTTTGCTTAGCTTGCGAGAGATAATGACAGGAATGCTGAAAATGAAAAGTTTCCTCTACATCTACATCTACATCCATACTCCGCAAGCCACCTGACAGTGTGTGGCGGACTGTACCTTGAGTACCTCTATCGTTTCTCTCTTCTATTCCAGTATCGTATTATTCGTGGAAAGAAGGATTGTCGGTATACCTCTGATTTTATCCTCATGGTCTCTTCGCGAGATATACGTAGGAGGGAAGGTATGTTCTCGAAACTTCAACAAAAGCCCATACCGAGCTACTGAGCGTCTCTCCTGCCGAGTCTTCCACTGGAGTTTATGTATCATCTCCGTAAAGCTTTCGCGATTACTAAATGATCCTGTAGCGAAGCGCGCTGCTCTCCATTGGATCTTCTCTATCTCTTCTACCAAGCCTATCTGGTACGGATCCCACACTGCTGAACAGTATTCAAGCAGTGGGCGAACAAGTGTACTGTAACCTACTTGCTTTGTTTTCGGATTGCATTTCCTTAGGATTCTTCCAATGAGTCTCAGTCTGGCATCTGCTTTACCGACGATCAACTTTATATGATCATTCAATTTTAAATAACTCCTAATGCGTACTCCCAGATAATTTATGGAATTAACTGTGTAATATTTTTGCATTAATTTGTGGTGTAAGCGGTGCTGATATAAAAGACCATAAAAGTGGGTTAAAAGCTGTAAGCTGTCTGGGGAAGTTAACCTTGCATTACTGTGCAACTGTTTCACCAGGTATCCAGTCTAGCTTACCAAATTCCCAACCAGACTAACATTAATTATAATTTTTTATTATTCATCTTACGATAACCGGTGATATATATATATATATATATATATATAAAGACAATTTAAATAAGAAGAAATAAATCAGTTTATATTTGGACATTTATTTTAACACTGATCATTGTTCCGTTACAATTTCAGCATATCAAACTTGATTCATGACTAAACTGGTGCCTTATTTAGGATTGTGAAAATGTGAGTTTGTAATCTTATGGAACACATCAAATGTGGAGACAAGATTGGGAGAGTGCGTACAACACTGCATTCATAAAATAACACACGAAGAACGTTGAAACATATGCAAGAGGAAATTAACCACAACCAACCGATTCAATTTTCACCCAAAGAATTTGCATTTGTAGCGCAATCCTGTCCGTCATGTAATTACCACACACTGGTATACTAAATTCATACTAACTCTCTGTGAAATCTTCCCGAAAAGAATAGCTGAGGGCTACTTTGATGATTACACCACATGCTTCACGTGGTCAACTTAGTTTACACAAAGAGTGTAACTCCACAATAATTTTGATAATTAAAATAAATTAGATCGAAAAGCAATTTACAAAAGAAAAACCTCGGACTGGTTACTATTAACCTGATGGGTCAAACAATTGTATAAGCACGTGGTACTGGTCTCACAACGTACACCCCACGTGGGTTGAACATAAAGAAAAGCTGCTATATTGAAAAATATTGTCAAGACGAGACATTATAATCTCACGCCCATTCGCATTTAAGATTGATGATCTTAGTTAGAGTTACTGATCAACACGTGGTTCCACTTTACTCACAAAATAGTGACAAAGCAACTACTGGAAGATATTCTGAACTTCACACTCGAAATACACTGCGTTGCAATTTAAGATAACATTAGATATTTTAGAGCTAAACCTGAAAAGGTGATTAAATTTTCAGTTAGGCTGAACTTAAGAAATCCATTGTCCTACAGACTTAGCAGACACGCGCTTAGCCAGAGATCTTACCACTTCAGACGCTCGCCGCAGACAGACTGACCTGGGCTCCTACCGAGCGTGCTTCACAAATACAAACGGGAGTGACCAGAGAGGCAGCTCCCTATACCAACATCACAAGGAACGGACAGGACCATACTAAGAATAGAAACCTCTTTGCTTCTATAATGCTTAGCTACCTGTTCCGACGTTGGTCCTACTGTTCTCTAGCAGACAGGCTTGTCTGCTACCCTCAAGCATGCAACTAGAAATACATTTGCTCATTCATCCTCTCACACAGAAGGGAAGGGCGATGACAGTATCTTATCATATACAGCATATAAAAGAAAGCGGATGTAGGTTCCGTATGAGACTGTGTGACACGAATTACATATAAACTGTGTTTTAAAGTGTAGTAGTGTGACAGATCGTTCTTGTTTATGTGTAAAAGTAACACGTTTCACTGCTCAGTCTCCTCCCAGATAGTCAGAAACACCACAGTAAATTTAGAAGAGGAATTTATGCCGTAAATGACAACATATTTAAGAAATTAACATGAAAGGAATCCAACAGAGACCTTTCAACTGCTTCCAGTTGCTGACCTGCTATACTGTAGCTAAATGATATGGGATCTTTCTATGTATTCGCAGCACATTACACTTGTCTACATTGAGATTCAATTGCCATTCCCTGCACCATGCGCCAATTCGCTGCAAATCCTCCTGCATTTCAGTACAATTTTCCATTGTTACAACCTCTCGATATACCACAGCGTCATCCGCAAAAAGCCTCAGTGAACTTCCGATGTCATCCACAAGGTCATTTATGTATATTGTGAATAGCAACGGTCCTACGACACTCCCCTGCGGCACACCTGAAATCACTCTTACTTCGGAAGACTTCTCTCCATTGAGAATGACATGCTGCGTTCTGTTATCTAGGAACTCTTCAATCCAATCACACAATTGGTCTGCCACACACTATATTGTAATTATGACAGAATATGCCCCTACGTGAGAGAGTAATGAAAAGAGTGTGGTGTTGTACACACAGCAGGCAGCGGCGCGCGCCGTCCGCTGCTGTGTTTACGGCGGCGCGGCGGGACGGCGGGTGGCAGGTAGCGGCTGCCAGCGTCGGCTGTCTGGCCCAGGCGTCGCCACGGCCCTGCCCCGGGCCCAACTTTGTTTTGCTCCTGCCGCAGCGAGGGCAAGTTTCCGGGGGAGGGAAAAGGAACTCCACTTTTAATCATCCTGTCATATTAGATTGTGTGTGGGGTCGCGGGCTGGCTTCCAGAAATGCGGACCGACGCGGGCAGTGGCGCGTGGACCGGCGTCTGCACGGCGGCGTCCGGGCGGCGGCGGCGGCGGTGGCGGCAGCGGCGGCGGACCGCCTCCGGGCTGCACTGCGCTGGACGACGCCACTGACCGAACGGGTACCTCTGGCAGCCGAGGAGCTGGAACAAATACACAAACACAGTACACAAGAAAAGGAAGGAAGCAAGACTAGAATTTAACGTCTAACCGACGAGAAGTAATTCCATCTACGAGGTCTGTTAAAAAAATTCCGGAACGTACGTAACTTCGCACCAATGGTGGGTTAGAGCGAAATGCGGTTGGCGAAATGCAGTTACTAGCTGTCGTTGTGCACTTGCTTCTCGACGAAAATGATCGAACATAGTTATTATTTCCAGAATGAGATTGTCACTCTGCAGCGGAGTGTGCGCTCATATGAAACTTCCTGGCAGATTCAAACTGTCTGCCGGACCGAGACTCGAACTCGGGACCTTTGGTAGAGCATTTGCCCGTGAAAGGCAAAGGTCCCGAGATCGAGTCTCGGTCCGGCACACAGTTTTAATCAGCCAGGAAGTTTCATATCTGCGCACACTCCGCTGCAGAGTGATAACCTCATTCTGGAAACATCCCACAGGCTGTGGCTGAGCCATGTCTCCGCAATATTCTTTCTTTCAGAAGTGCTAGTTCTGCAAGTTTCGCAGGAGAGCTTCGGTAAAGTTTGGAAGGTAGGAGACGAGATACTGGCAGAAGTGAAGCTGTGAGGGCGGGGCGTGAGTCGTGCTTGGGTAGCTCAGATGGCCTTCCTCTACAGTGCCGGCACGGTAGCTCAGCGTGTTCGGTCAGAGAGCTGGTTGGCCTCTGTAATAAAAAACTGAGTGAAACGATCAACAACGAGCTTCAACGGATGTAATGTGACGTCCGCTACGACGAAATACAGCGAACCACAACGAACACAATGAAAAAAAAAAAAAGATGGTAGAGCATTTGCCCGAGAAAGGCAAAAGTTCGAGTCTCGTTCCGGCACACAGGTTTAATTTCCCAGGAGGTTTCATAGTTATTATTATGCGAAATATTTTATGAACTTTCTTTTTTAGTCATCAATCTTCTGAATGGTTTGATGAGGCCGGAAACGAATTCCTCACCTGTGCTAACCTCTTCAGCTTTTCATCTCAGCGTAGCACTTGCAACCTACGTGCCGGCCGCTGTGGTCGAACGGTTCTAGGCGCTTCAGTCTGGAGCAGCGCGATCGCTACGGTCGCAGGTTCGAATCCTGCCTCGGGTATGGATGTGTGTGATGTCCTTAGGTTAGTTAGGTCTAAGTAGTTCTAAGTTATAGGGGACTGATGACCTCAGATGTTAAGTCCCATAGTGCTCATAGCTATTTGAACCACTTTTTTGCAACCTACGTGCTCAATTATTTGCTGGATGTATTCCAATCTGGGGTCTTCCTCTACAGTTTATGCCCTCTACAGTTCCATGTAGTACCATGGAAGTCATTCCCTCATGTCTTAACAGATGTCCTATCATCCTGTCCCTTCTCCTTATGAGAGTTTTCCACATATTCCTTTCCTCTCCGATTCTGCGCAGAACCTTCTCATTCCTTCTTATTAGTCCACCTAATTTTCAAAATATGTCTGTAGCACCACATCTCAAATGCTTCAATCCTCCTATGTTCCGGTTTTCCCACAATCCATGTTTAACTAACACACAATGCTGGACTCCAGACGTACATTCTCAGAAATTTCTTTCTTGAAATGAAGGCTGATATTTTATATTAGTAGACTTCTCTTGGCCAGGAATGTCTTTTGTGCCATTGCTATTCTGCTTTTGGTGTCCTCCTTGCTCCGTCCGTCATTGGTTATTTTACTGCCTAGGTAGCAGAATTCCATAACTTCATCTACTTCGTGACCATCGATCTGATTTTAAGTTTCTCGCTGTTGTCGTTTCTACTATTTCTCATTACCTTCGTCTTTCTTCCTGAACCTGAAGACGTTTAACCAACAATGGTGGGCTTAAAAGAGCAAAATACCTTTGTTCAGATTATGGTACAACTTTCCTGCCGTTTATGGCAGCTAATCTTCATAATGGTCATTGAGCGAAACTAGAAGCGTATTGTGCAAAATATGTGATAGCTGAATGTTTCATTATGTATTTTAACAATTATTTGGTGGCTGAATGTCCCCAGCTGCAAACATACATAAACTCCTGCACACGTCTGTGTTTAATGCGGAAGTTTTATTGTTATATGTCAGTGAACTTTTGCTATTGCTGTATTGAACAGAACTCAAGAAATCCCGTACAGGTACACAGCAACTGATGCACGAACGATACGGTGATGAATGCTTAAGCCGTACCCGGTGTTACGAATGGTTCACACCGTTTAAACATGACCAGAGGGAAATTAAAGGTGACCCTCGTTCAGGACGCCATGCGACATCTACCGGTCATGCCACGAACGTCAACGAAACTGTGCTTGCCAACCGAAGACTGAATGTCTGAGACATTATAGTAGAACGTTACGTTTCAGTTGGATCATGTCATGAAGTCCTGACAGAGTATGTTGGAATGCATCTTTTGCCGCCAAGTTTGTCCCACGACTCGTGAGTCAAGACCAGAAAGACACAATCCATGAAGAGTTTTGGATGGCGAAATGAGAACTAGATGTACCTTAGGAGAATCAAAAGTGGTATTGAGACGATGGGTCTATGGTTATGATGTTGAGAGACAGGTTCAATCTCCACAATGGGTCGGAAAAGGTTCTCCAAGACGAAAAATATCTCGTCAGATCAAACGTCAAAGGCTTGCTGATAATTTCCTTTGACTTTGAAGGATTAGTTCATCATGAATTTGTGCCCCAGGGACAAACTGTTAATCGATGGTACTATCGGGACGCGTTGCGATGCCAGCGAGAAAATGTGAGAAGGAAACGGTCTGAAATGTGGCAAGACAAGTCATGGATCTTGCATCACAATAACGCACCCGCACATTCATCCACGTTGGTGCCTGACCACTGTGCACAAAACGAAATCACTGTGCTGCCCCATCCTCCGTAATCCCCAGACCGTCCTCTGTGGACTTACTTTTATTTCCAAAGTTGGAAACTTCGTTCAAAGGACGAAGATTTGTAATGACAGACGAGATGAAAGACAATTCGCAGACGCCGCTTCGTGCGGCCCTGCAAGAGATGTACCAAGACTGCTTCCGGAAGTGGAAACGGCGTTGGGAGTGGTGTATCAATTGTGGAGGAGAGTATTTCGAAAGAGATTATGCGCAATAACTAAAAGGTAAACGTAGAAAAGTTTTGTGTACAAAATTCCGGAGTTTTTTTAACAGACCTTGTGCTCCATAAGCACTTAACGGAGTATGGCAGAAGGTGCGTCTGTGACCCATAAGAAGGACGATTGGTTGGTTGATTTGGGGAAGGTCGTCGGTCCCATCGGGTTGGGTAAGGTTGGGGAAGAAAGTTGGCAGTGCCCTTTCAAAGGAACCATCCCGGCGTTTGCCTGAAGCGATTTAGGGAAATCTGGGAAAACGTCAATCGTTTGAAACGTCGTCCTCCCACATGCTATTAGTGTGTGCTAACCATCGTGCAACCTCGCTCGGCCATAAGAAGTAGGACTAACAAAAGATACTGTACGTATACAAATGAAGGCACCGCAAATGGAAACAAGTTTCAGAGGTGTGACCTAAAGTCAAGGAAGAGACTAGCGACCATTCTAATAAATTTGATCATCACAGAGAATGAATGAAGCGTTTCGGCATTATTTACATCTTCAGAATGACAAGTGCAATGGTTGCACAAGGACAAGACCGGTACCATTTGTATAGGTATACAACTGACAACGCTCTTGTCCTAGTACTACCTTTGCACGTGGATTTCTGAATATGGAAAGGCGTACTTTGTGATTAGTGAAATCATTCTTACGTTCTGTTTGATATTTTAAGAGACCTAGCCAGATTAACTATAGACCTGTGCATAAATACTTGTCACAAGTATGTTTCACCAGCAGGAGAGCGCCACTGATGCTCGGAGGTAGACTTCAATCACCTCACGAAATCCTACTTACAAAGTTTTAAAAAAAGTATTAAATGAAGCGTCTAGAGATACTCTTTAGTTCTCTAGGTACAGATCCAGCGAATAAAGGGGTAGACTAACTACAGCATTCACAGTGAAATTTTAACAGTCATTCTTGCTGCCATCCATGCGCTATATGAAAGGGAAGGAATTTTAACATATAGTAGCAAGATAAGTGTCGTGTGTGATAGACTTCACAGTAGCCTGAAATTTGTGTAGATGTGTACAGTATCACTGTCTGCCTCCCCTCTGTACCCGTTTCATTCGCACATGGTACGTGGTAAGAGTGATCGTCGGTAAATCTCCACACAGTCTCTAACGTTCCTGATGACCATTCCACGAGATGTGTGTGGGATGAACTAATATGCTGCCCGACTCTTTCTGGGAAGTGTGCTCGCGGGATTTCAACAGTGGAACTGTCCGTTATACACCGCGCCTCTTACGCAGCGTGTGTCACTGGAGTTCGTTGAGCATCACTGTTCCGCTCCCGCACCAACAGAACGATCCCGTGACGAAACGCCCAGCTCTTCGTAGGATCTTTTCTATTTCTTGTATTAACTGTAAGCCACTTATTTTGTGGGTGATTTACACTTCCTTAAAAATCTTCCACTGCACCTCAGATTGACATCAGCTTATCCTACAATTTGCTCTGTGTGGTAACTCTATTTTAGGCTGCTTCAGATGATAATTTATGGTTGAAATGCATTTCCTTTAGGTTCAGCCTCAACTGCTTTGCACTTTTTTCTGCAGTGTGGTACTGACTTCTACCTTTACCCTTCTATAGACGACATCATTTCGCGAATAACCTTAGAGACAGTCAGAAGTTCAAATTTGTGGTGCTGAGGCGAAGACAATGCGACGTGTCTTTTTCAAAAACCCATCGCAGCATTTGCTTTGTTTAGGAAACTGCGAAAAGCTTGTAACGCCGGAAATGCATATCCTCGTATTTCCATCTATTGTACTATAATTTTTTTTCCTTCTTTTGTTACCTGAATATATGACGTTTCTTTGTATATTGTAATTGTTTTACTATTTGTATATATATGCATTTATGTCGATGTATAATTGGTTTGTTGTGTAAAGATTATTTGTATTTTTACGCTGGGTCTGGCCTAGGGAAAACTATGCTATCGAACCATTACATCGATAGGTCGAGTGGAGAACCAAAGTGTTTACGATCTTTGAGAGTGTTAACTCTGTCGCGTGGAGCGTGGGCAGAGGAGAGTCTGGCTGGGGTAGGGCGGTGGAGCAGGTGTGTTGTGTGACGCTCCCGCGAGTTGCCGCGCTTTCGGGGTTGGGCAGCATGTAATTGCGCTCGACTTGCTATGATAGTTTCTGACACGGTGTCGGGGAAGGGAAGCATTAGCTGGCGCACATCAAGAGCCCGTTTCGCCTGGTGACCGTGTCGAGAAGAAGGCGCGCCAACATCCAGCTTCTGCAACAGCGACGGCCGACAATGAGTGACTGTCGCCACCTCCTCGATCGACGGCTTCAAACCTTCAATCAACGAACAAGGAAGACTGGAAGCACGTAAAGTTTTAGAACTGTATGGCAGACCACAGCTTTTCAAAATTGTTCCATTTGCCTGGCAAAATTACAGCAACTTAGCATGAACCTTTGTTGCTCATTGTCCCAGTTACATTACCAAGCAGGGTCCCTTCCTTTTCCGGAATGAACCCGAGTGTCGTTGAAATTCAAACGCCAGCATTAAAGTAATATCATTGGATTTCACTGCTTTAATTTCAAAGATCAGTTAAGATCTTCATAGCTGTCTACGATATTTACATTATACAAGCACAAATTAAGAGTGCGAGGTTTGTTACCATATTGTAGCTTACCTGTGACTGCAGCTCAACTTGGTACGTACTAAATTTTACTATTGTTAATTGTTCAGAATCATTTAATTCAAGTTCAAAGTTAAATCTCTCATTTCTAAATTGCGTAGGTTCAAGTAGCTTTTGAAATGATTGTTGAGGTAGCCCAAGACTAACCCTTTTTTTACTGAATTTCGATGTGCTTCAGAAACAAAGCTCACTATTAATTTCAGTCACTACATTAACTTTCAATTTTCCGGTTTTATTAATTCTTTTGCTAAATTAAGTCAGAGTGTAGCGAAATTTATTACTTCTGACAAACTTTCAGTTTTCACACTACACGTGTCAACCTTCAGTTGCCACGCTTCTAGTGCTAATTATATGTGTAATAACCTATCTTTTTCAGTTACTATAGTAATTGTCCATAGGACTGGCGACCGTAATTTCCCCCAAATCTCAAATATCTAATTACCGCTAGTTAATTGTTAACGTAATGGCCGCACATTTACTTTCTTTATTAACATTACCCCTTTTCAAAATTAATTTCCACCAGTTTCATTTGCATTTTTCCTTTCATTTAGATGTAACCCTTTCCTCCCTCTTTACCGACAGATTAACAACGGTGACGATTGCTTTTCCCAAATTTCCATTAGGTACACGCGGTTTAATTTTTCACTGTCATTAAGGTCGATAAGTGAGGGGGAGGTTACAAGCTCATATCTTGATGGCCTAGCTGACGTTTGAACCGGCCCTCCCGAATACGACCCCACTGTGTGGAAATCTGCCTACCGGAAGATGAATATTGAATGTTTTTATACTGCCTGTCTGCTTTCACACTTCCTATCCTAGGGGCTCGAAGAATATTAATTCCGATCCAGTTGGCATCAGCCGCACTAGGGACCTAATATGTACCGCGGTTACAAAAACCATGAGATATCGGTAGGAGTTCAAATGGTTAAAATGGCTCTGAGCACTATGGGACATAACTTCTGAGGTCATCAGTCCCCTAGAACTTAGAACTACTTAAACCTAACTAACCTAAGGACATCACACACATCTATGCCCGAAGCAGGATTCGAACCTGCGACCGTAGCGGTCGTGCGGTTCCAGACTGAAGCGCCTAGAACCGCTCGGCCCCTGCCGGCGGCAGCGGTAGGGGCTATGCACGTATGCATATGGCGGCATTATCGCAAACATAAGGTATCAAAGGCCATTTCATTGGTGGAGCTTTCATTTTTACGAAAGTGATTCATTTGAAACGGTTTCCGACAAGATTGTGGCTGCACCACGGGAATTAACGCGGAATGCTAGCTGGTGCTAGACGCATGGAACGTTCCATTTCAGAAGTCGTACAGGAATTCAATACTTAGAGATCCACAGTCTCAAGACTTGTGCCGAGAATAACAAATTACAGGCATTACCTCTCACCACCAACAACGCACCGGCCGACGCCATTCACTTAACGACCGAGAGAAGCGGCGTTTGCTTAGCGATGCCAGTGCTAACACACACTCAGCACTGCGTGAAATAAGTGAAGAAATCAACGGTGGGCGTACGACGGACGTATCCGTTAAGAAAGTGCGGTGAAATTTTGCGTTAATTGGGTATGGCAGCAGACGATCGACGCGAGCCCCTTTGCGAACAGCACGACACCGCCTGCTGCGCCTCTCCTGGGCTCGTGATCATAACGGTTGGACCATAGACGACCGTAAACCCGTGACCAGTTCCGACTAATCCCGATTTCAGTTAGCAGGAGATGATGGCAGGGTTCGAGTGTGGCACAGAACCCACGAATCCGTGGATCCAAGTTGTCCAGAAATCACTGTGTAAGCTGGTGGTGGTTGCATAATGGTTTGGGTTGTGTTTACATAGAGTGGACTGAAACCTGTGGTCCAACTGAACCGATTATTGACTGGAGTTGGTTATATTCGGCTACTTGGAGACCATTTGAAGCCATTCATGGACTTCGTGTTCAGAAACAAAGATGAGATTTTTATACATAACAATGCGCCATGTCACCGGACCACAATTGTTTGCGATAGGTTTAAAGAACATTCTGGACAATTTGCGCCAATGATTTTGGACATCCAGATCGCCTGACATGAATCCCATTGAACATTTATGGGACATCTTCGAGGGTTCAGTTCGTGCATAAAATTCTGCATCACATACGCTTTCGCAAGTATGGACGGCTATAGAGGCATCATGGCTTAATATTTCTGCAGCGAACTTCCAATGACTTACTGAGATCATGCCACGTAGAGGTAGTACACAACGACGGGAAAATGGAGGTCCGATACGATATTATACGATATTAGGAGATATCCCATTATATTTTGTCACTTCAGTGTAAATCCCCAGTGAATGGGCAGTGTTTAATTAAAATGAAGGACTGCATGTGACTGCGTAGAATTTAAGTTCGTTGTCGCTTACGATGTACAAGTTTGAGTTCTCTAAGAGATTCCATGAATTTCGTTGGAATAAGTATAATTCTCGGTTACGTTAATATTTTAGACACTCAAATAAACTGTTCAATCTATTGAACTTCAAATCAGTATTCACACTGAAATACATTCACGTCATTAACTCCTAGCTACATATGTGAACACAGTTATGTGCCGTAACTCATTTCCCTTTACAAGCAATGCGTCGTACGTTTCCTGACTATATCCACTTAAAATTAAATAATATTCAATATTAAGCAATAATCTTTGCCTGGTGCGTACTCAAATGAATGCGTCAGTAACACTGTAACGACTGACTGTACATAATCAGATATTTTATGTTTCTTGTTCTCTAGCAGTGGCGTCCCGTGTGCCAATGGCTGTCGTGTGTCGTGTGTTATCGCCCAGCTTCGTTGCCACGCAACCGCATGTACTCCCTCAGCACATCATACTGCGTGGCTTGTTACAGTGAACAGCTTTCTGCAACACATTTACTAAAATGTTTGCCTGCTCACGCAGTAATATCTGTGGTGTGAATACTGTAATTCAAGTTGGGAAACGAGACACCTAACGCAGTAGAAGCAAAATAATTGATGATGGTCTAAATACGGAGGATATAAAATGTAGACTGGCAATGGAAAGAAAAGTATTTCTGAGGAAGAGTATTTAAGCGTCAGGAAATCTTTTCTCAAAGTATTTGTATGGAGTGTAGCCATGTATGGAAGTGAAACATGGACGATAAACAATTTGAACAAGAAGAGAATAGAAGTTTTGGAAATGTGGTGCTGCAGAAGAATGTTGAATATTAGACGGGAAAATCACATAATTGATGAGTAGATATTGTACAGAAGTGGGGGGGGGGGGGGGGGGAAGAGAAATCTGTGGCACAACCTACTAGAAGAAGGTATCGGTTGCTAGGACACGTTCTGAGGCATCAAGGGATTACCAATTTTGTACTGGAGGGAAGCGTGGGAGGGGGGGGGGTTAAATCGTAGAGGATACCAAGAGATGAGTACAGTAAGCAGATTCAGAAGGATATATGTTGCAGTAGTTACTTGGACATGAGGAGGCTTGCACAGGATAGAGTAGAATGAAGAGCTGCATGAAACCAGTCTCCGGAGTGAAGACCACAACAACAACAAATTATCATACCTTTATGATACATACGAGGATTAAAATTACGTATTGATGGTCGTCATGGGCGAAACGTCGTAAGTGTGGTAGCGTTGCTCTTGGGGGGCGAAAAGAAAAAGAATTGTTATTTTATATTTTTTGAAAAATATCCAAAAAGTGAATATTTTGGTGATCCACTTGGCAACAGAATCAGGGATTGATTACACTATTATAATAACATACGTTGAGCGTTAAATACCGGAATAAGAGCAGCAGATTGATTTATTTGAGATCGTTCGGGCCGGCCGGTGTAGCCGTGCGTGACCGCTACAGTCGCATGTTCGAATCCTGCCTCGGGAATGGATGTGTGTGATGTGCTTAGGTTAGTTAGGTTTGAGTAGTTCTAAGTTGAGGACTGATGACCTCAGATGTTAAGTCCCATAGTGCTCAGAGCCATTTGAGATCGTTCGGAAGAAACATTATCATTTCTGTGAATTTTTATAGTCGCAATGTAGTCATACCCGGAACAACACTAAGGGACTAGAAGATTTATAGACTTTAAAAGAAATGCAACACTACACAATAAAAAAATAGTGGATTCAGAAATAATAGGAAAACGATAATGTCCTTACTGCCTCCTGCTGCGTTCGGCCCATCAGCGTGATCGTAATTTCTGGTGATGAACTAACACAAAACAGTTATCATTCAAGTAAATGAGGAGATGGAAATAATCAAGGTTAATTTACTAAAATAAGCACACTTATCTTTAACACACGTTTTTTTTTAATGCTACGTACCTTTTCATATTAAATTACAATAGAAGACCATTGTGGTTAAATACTTTATACATAACAGTCAAAATATCCTTTTGATGCTGTCTGTTCATAATCAATTACAAGAAACTACACGTTTTCTGATTGGAAAAATAACAGCACATTATTGAATATTTTCACATAAAATATAAAATACCGATGCGGAACGCAGCAAATCCGCGTCCGCCTTTAATGGGATACAAGCAGTAAAAGGTGAGGCGCCCAACGCCTCATTTGTCTTGAAAACAACAGAATTCCTTTTTATATCATTAACCGATACATGTACATAGAGATTTACAGGCACCGCGCAAGAACGGCAAAGATAAAGAATAATAGATTCTGTCGCTGCTATGCAATGGTTCATTTCTTTTACTTTACAATTATTCGATAACTTTAGGCCATCAGGCGTTTACTATTGAGCGCATATTAATGTTTGTGAGGCGAAAATTACTAATATTACAGTGTCTTACCACCATGGTCAGTGAAAGTACGCCCCAAATCCTTGGCCTCAAAACTTGGGACTGTAATGGACCAATGGCTCAAAGTTTTGAGGAAGGAATGTATGTACGTTACAGGTTTATACATTGTTTGTGTTTCGTAAAAAACGATTATCTGCCGAATCGACATTAGTGGCAGTAAATTGGAAAAAAATGTCAATTAGTAACCTGTAAAATGAGCTCTGTGGAGCTTACTACATTTTGTGTCGTTGTCGCAACCCAAATTCCCTTACTTCTCCATGTGACATCCGGCACAGCCATCTTCGTCGGACGTTTGCCGCCGATATTAGAGACATTTCTGGACACCATCTACATCTACATCCATACTCTGCAAACCACTGCGAAATACCTGGCAGAGGGTACTTCCCATTATACCAGTTATTAGAGCTTCTTCTCATTTCATTCATGTACGAAATGACGGGAGGAGGAGTGTTGCAAAGACTCTGTGCTCACCGTAATTAATCTGCTCCTGTCTTCGTGATCCATACGGAAGCTATACCTAGGGGATTGCAGTATGTTCCTAAAGTCATCATTTAAAGAGAGCTCTTGGGAGTTTGTAAGTAGGCTTTCTTGGGACAGTATGCATCTGCCTTTCAAGTGTCTTTCACCATCATGAACACCATGAACAGATGAACAAAGCCGCTGAAATCCTTGTGCTTAGTTCACAGAATCGTTGCTTTTCTAGATTTTTCATTTCTGCGTCTCATCAATGAGCCTTGTTTCACAATATTTTTGCGAATAGCCCGCTCTTGGCACGAAGAGACTTTCTTTTGTTCTTACGGAACTGCTTTTACCGTCGTTAGTTGCTACAGTATTTTGAGCTAGCTTTTATTTAAGTTACGTGTATAAAATAAAAGATGTAAATTGTTTAAGGTATTGGCAAGGACAGTATTGTAATTTATCTAAGAGTAACGATACCCCAAAGGAATGTAATGTTCATAGTCGTGACTAGGCTGCTTTTTAATATAATGGATATAAGACGATGATTCATGGTTCTTTATCCTATTCTGAAGATTCCTCTACTTGATGCTGCACCTTGGTGTAAATGTGAGTTGTTTTATCTTAATAATACAGAGTAAAATAGGTCTTGACTTTCATTCAATACGGCTGAGTACCTTGAGTCGCCCCCTTTTTAAACTGAAGTTGCGTTTATAAATAGTGGTGGTCTCAGTAACTGTACTAACTGTCGACTGTGTTAAGTGCGCACGATCGGTCAGCTTTCTCGACAGACTGCAAGTTCAGTATCCGAAAACAAAAGCCTGCTTGATTCATTAGTAATATACGAATTCTGATGTCTTAAAAAGGCGATGTTGCAAAATTTATTTACGTATTTCAACGTGGTCTTAATGTAACCACACAGAGCCGATGCTACTTATTCCAGTAACGTTGACTTGATCCTAATTCAAAGGAATAAGATAGGCTAAAGCGTATAAAATTCTAGTTATGATAATTTAAACGAAAGAGTTATTTTCACTTCCATCATTCAGCAAGGAAAAGATCATATAGAATAACAATACTGTGGCCGAGCGGTTCTAGGCGCTTCACTCCGGAACCGCGCTGCTGCTACAGTCGCTGGTTCGAATCCTGCCTCGGGCATGGATGTGTGTAATGTCCTTAGGTTAGTTTGGTTTAGGTAGTTCTAAGTCTAGTGGAGTGATGACCTCAGACGTTAAGTCCCATAGTGCTTAGAGCCATTTGAACCATTTTTAGAATAACAATATCGTTATTCTTCCAGGTTAGAGAACATAAATTACCCTCTCGTGGTATTACTGGAGGCATTTCTAAATATTTTTGCATTGCGCGGGGATAAGTTGTGCTACTCAGACCTTCACGACCGACGAAGAGCTCAAGGACATTATCAACAACTGGCTGCAGCACCAGGTTGCACCATTTTCTGACGAAGGAATAAACATGCTTGTATGACGTCACGACAGAATTTGTGTGGCGAACGTTTGAGGTAATTCCAAAGTGTAAGTATGGATTGTATATAAAATAATTTCTACTTTTTCTTTTTTAGTAGGTTGGAGGAGAATTTACGAACGGTCCATGTAGTTTGTTATAGTGCAGGTAACATATCTGTGTGTTGGATAGAATACCTTCAGTTATTTTGTATTCTGAAACTGGTAGTTTATTTGAACTCGATGGGCAGTGTGGGCATTCGCCTTACAGAATCGCTTTCAGAGGAACTAGGACAGGCGAGTAGCAATGCACTTACATATAGCGTCCCAAACAAGCCGTACGGGATCTAGTTTAAGAGTGTCACAGGCAATTAGTACCCTCAACTGCAAGCCGTCAGACATAACCGTGCTCTGGACGAGCGCTGAGCAGTTCGGTGTTATCGCCTTTTACTTGGAGAACATCGCCGTTTGTACGTTTCGCACCCTGACCGTCTCTGTCTGAGCTGCTTCCAGTCTACAAACGGCCTTTCGTCGCGGCTCCTCTTTTAAAGCAGCACTCGACGCCAGTGAATCTAGCTGTCTTTCTGAGACGGCTTCTCATACCCGCAAAACGCTACCTGTTGCCTTACTATCAAACGTGCAGTTGTCTGCTTTTGGAAATGAGGAAGGATACTGTGGAGCTACCATTCGCCCTTGATAATTCCTGTACCACTGCTTCGAATCAAGTAAGGAAAGGTGACATGTGTAGAATCTAAACAAAAAGTAAATGGAAGGACATTCGTAAGCAAACCGTTCTCAACCAGGCATAAACACACTATTTGAAATTCTGAAATCAAGAATAAAATGCAGTGTGCGGTACATCATCTGGCTGAGTAAAAACTAGACTTCTGTTGTACGAGTAAGAGTCATAGAACTTTAAAGAAAAATAATAACTGAGAAGGGACTCAGACGGGATCCCGTATGCTATTTAATCTTCATTGTATCAAGAACCAAAAACTTCGAGTTTCCTCGGTGACTTTGTAATTCTGTTAGACACGAGAACACACTTGGGATACCAGTTTAACGTAGTTGATCATTTCTTGAATAGAAGTTGTAAGATGCACATGATACAGGTAAATGGAGACAGAGATAATGCAATGTGATCGAATTAAGTAGGGTGGTGCCTGAGGAGTTATGCCAGGAAATGAGAGGCTGAAGATAGACGGAATTTGATATTAGGGAAGAAATGAACTGACGACGACAAAAGTAAAGTGGATGTAAAATGCAGTTTAGCAGCTGTAACGAAAATTTCTCTGTGATACTGATATTCCAATATAGAATATCAGTTTAGTGGTGACGAAATCTTTTATCAAAGTGTTTGTGTAGAGTAAAGACTTATACGAAAATGAAATGTAGTCCATAACCAGTAAGTACCAGAATGTTCGCCTGTGGAAAGTACTGCGACAGAATAATCATGAAAATTGAGAGGGTAGATATAAAATTTTTCTTAAAGGAGGGATAGGTTGGTAGGAAACATCCTTAGGCATTAAGAAATAATTAATTTACTAACGGAAGGAAGTGAGGGGGTATAAACTGTGCATGGAGACAAAGTCTTGAATACAGTAATTAGGGGCAAAGGAAGTAGGTCGCAGCAGCTAAGAGACTTTCATGAGGATTCGTTGTTTCATATGGGTATACTATAAGTTATAGTAATTTCATTATTTAAAATAAGAGACCCATATAACGCCGCAAATAGTGTTCTCAATCTTATATAACTTTCAATATTACCGTTCGTGCTTTAATTTTTATCTGCAAAGCTGTAGTAAGAAAATTAGAATTTAACTGTTTTATAAATGGAAGAAGGATATCAAAACATAATGTATCGAACTGAACCTCTTAAAACACACTTATTAGCTGCCGTACCACGTCTTTCAAATTTTTTATGACCTGCACAATGTTGCACGTTAACTGAGATGAGTTTTCACAAAAAAGACACAAAAGAAATAAAGACATTAGCTGCCAGCTGATAAATTCTGCCAGGCCGTTATTCGAGACCAGAACTCCTGTTTACTAGGCAGATGTGCTGACCGCTGGCCGTCCAGACACAGTGGTCACCATAAACGCACATACCTAGCATACCTCCCGTCAGAACCAAATTCTCATCTTATACCACACACTGCTGAAGCATTACCCCTTTTCATTAGCCTCATTAGTCACAGCATCTCTCTGATACTCGTAGGAATCCGAGCTTGGTGCTCATTTGCACTGAAGGGATCATTGCCTTCATCGCAATAGTTACATACAATGAAGTGACAAAGAAACTGGTATAAGCAAGCGTATTCTAATGCAGTGATGTGTAAACAGGCAGAATACTGTGCTGCGGTCGGCAGCGCTTATAGAAGACAAGTATCTGGCACAGTTGTTAGATCGATCACTGCTGCTACAATGTCAGGTTATCAAGATTTAAGTGAGCTTGAACGTGGTGTTACTGTCGGCACACGAGCGATGGGATACAGAACCTTAGAATTAGCGACGAAGAGGGGATTTTCCCGAACGACAGTTTCACGACTGCACCTGAATATCAGGAATCCGATAAAACATCACAACGCCGACATCAGTGTGGCCGGAAAAAGATCCTGCGAGAATCGTACAATGTGACAGAAGTGCACACCTTCCGCAAATCGTAGCAGATTTGAATGCTGAGCCATCAACAAGTGTCAGCGTGCCAACCATTCAACAAAATATCATCGATATGGGGTTTCTGAGCCAGAAGCCCACTCGTGTACCCTTAATGACTGCACAACACAAAGCTATGCGACTCACCTGGGCCCGTCAACACCGGCATTTGACTGTTGATGACTGGAAACATGTTTCCTGGTCAGACGAGCCTCGTTTCAAATTGTATCGAGCGGATGGACGTATACGGGTATGGAGACAACCTCGTGACTCCATGGAACCCGCATGTCAGCAAGAGAGCGTTGAAGCTGGTGGAGGCTCTGTAATGACGTGGGGCGTGTGCAGTTGGAGTGTTATGGGACCCCTGATAACTAGATACGACTCTGACAGGTGAAGACGTACGTAAGCATCCTGTCTGATCACCTGAATCCATTCATGTCCATTGTGCATTCCGACGGACTAGGACAATTCCAGCAGGACAATGCGACATCCCATGCGTCCAGAATTGCTTTAGAGTGACTCCAGAAACACTCGTCTGAGTTATACACTTTCGTTGCCCCCCCCCCCCCCCCCAGGCACGAGCATGACTGAACATAACTGTAATGCCTTGCAACCTGATGTGGTTCACCCCCTCGTACTCTTACGGATTT
Source organism: Schistocerca cancellata (assembly GCF_023864275.1). Classification (NCBI taxonomy): domain Eukaryota; kingdom Metazoa; phylum Arthropoda; class Insecta; order Orthoptera; family Acrididae; genus Schistocerca; species Schistocerca cancellata. The sequence continues at coordinate 464,912,882 of NC_064631.1, read as the reverse complement.
ATGGACAGCCCTGCAGGATTCATAGTGTCAATTCCCTCTAGCACTCCTTCAGACATTAGTCGAGTCCATGCCTCTTCCGCGTGCTCGCAGAGGCCCTATACGATAATAGGCAGGTATACCGGTTTCCTTGACAGACACTATTTTGATCCTGCAGCCGCTATGAATGAAGAAATCGTCCGTTTCCATCCGTATGAGAAATTTTATATCATACTAAATTCAGAGGAAACATAAAGTACATGATAGAAGCATCTATCATACACGAATTTGTAAATTAATGACTCCAGACTGTGGCAAACGCTTGTTACTGTTATCTAATATTAAATAAATTATTTCATAGTGCTGTAGCAAAATTGCAAATAAGATATCATTATGATAGAAGTGATTATATCTCATAGGTACAAGTTCAAAGAAGTATGAAGTGACAATGAAAAGTGGGTATAGAATGGTGCCTCAGCTTAGTGACTGAGTCAGAAACACTGTTTGATGCAGTTGGATGCCTTCTACACCGTGCGTATGCGTAGCGTGTGATACAAAAGCGTCGCACTGCGAAGACCCCCCTGACAACGGTGGATGACTGATGGCAACTTATCAGTCGAAATGCATTAGGACGCTTACTGTTGGTACGTCATATATAAGAAATCACCGTTTCTTGAAAGGAACGCTGTCAGTTAAAGCGTTACCTAGGTAGGAAGTACACCTGGCACAGCGTTGCCGCGGCGGTTAATCCCCAGCGGCGAGCACTGAGGTGTGGTCTGGCGAGGTCTCAGCGGTCTGTTTGGAATCAGGTCACACGCGCACTGGGTAGCGACCGCGGGATTACGAGGCCCGCTGCGCGTGATGCACGGCCGTGCCGCGTGGATCCCGCAGCTACCGCTAATCTCCGCTGCAGGCGCTGGCGCTGCTGCTCTTTACACAGCAGGCGACCGCGCCAGGCGCACGGGGTGTTCTGTACATAAGAAAGCACCACGACACAGTCGTGTACATAAAATGGCGAGCACCAGACCACAGCGTAGTATCCCTAAACTGCTCGACGTGGTTGTTGTTTCTGTCGCTAGGCCTAAGCCTGGTCTGGTGTTCTCCACTTCTGCCGGTTACCAGCTACCTTATTTACTTCAGTAGAGCTCCTGCCTCGTACACATCAGCCATCTGCCGTATACTCGTATGCTTAATACTGCCCCTGTGATTAATTCCTCCCACTGCTCCATCAACTATTTTCAGCAACATTTGATGTCGAAATATGTGTCTGTGAAGAAAATCAGAATGAGTGGACAACCGTCATATGCAGCCCCCAAAACATGGGCAATAGCTCCAAGGATGAGTATTTGACAGAAAAGCATTGAGTGACTTCGAAAATGATTTGTAAAATATGAACTCAAATTTATGTAACAGTTGCTTCTTTTTACGAATCGTCTGGTTTAGAAGAAATAAGGGCTTACCATCTCCAGTAAAAGAGGTATGGTGTTGAATTTGGATAATGTCTGCCTTATTGGAAAACAGAATGAAATAATATTTATATTTACACTGTGAATATTCTTATGTCTGTTCCGCTGCTCACCTTGAGATTTAAGAGATACAGTCAGACTAAAGGAACAGTTTTAGGTATTACAGGAAAACCTTTGTTTTGTATCAGTTAATACGACACATTTCGCAGGTATCCATTTCACCATAGGTACTACATCCTGCACAATCAACGATACCTTACATGAAGCCGTTTTCCTACCCTGACTGTACTTTTGTTTCGAAAAAAAGACTCTGTTTCACTATGTAACGCTTAAAAAATTTGACCCCTCAGGGAATATCAAGCTGTACCACAATGAAAATTCATTTGCTTAGAGATAGTTGTATTTCAAAGGCCATTGTGGGCCAAAAGCGCAATGTGATTGATGTCCATAATGACAGGTTTACATAACCACACTAGTTACAGGCAGAACTACCACAGATGTGATGTCCAGATGCAAGTGCAATCCTTTTGCTGTTCTTGTCACTTTAGCAGCATAAATAAGAAATCATGCTGACTGTTGCCTGATTTTCCTCCGTTCCACCTGCTGCCCCTATGATGTCACTAATGATGTCATCAGATATGGTTCCAGCGACCACTCACTCCCCCCATTTAAAAAAAATGATGTATGGAGCCATACGGAGTATCAGTGGGAGTGGTGGAGGCTACCACTCATGAGTGTTACCGACATGTATGGTATAGTACGGCATGGCGGTACCTGGACGGGACCATACAATGAAGCCCCTAATGTACCATCCAGATTGCGTGTTGTTCAGAGCAGTACCCAGGTGCGGTAGCTGGTCATGGGGAACCTTTTCCCTTACCCACAGAAACTTTAATGTTTTTGACCATCCACATTCTTACAGTGAGTATAAGCTTCAAGTTTCTGAATGTAGATTGCACAAAATGAGACAAGTACGTAGCGTTCACGTTGTAAATTTTCGTTGTATGTGAAAATCCAGTAACACTGTCAGTGTCTGAGAATTGAACACTGCAGTTATTTGTCCTGCATTCTGTCTTGACTCATCTCACTGGTAAACTGGTAGCCTACTGTCATGACACTAAATCATGGATTTTCAAAAATTACCACTACAGTGAACCCTCAAGCTGATAAAAAACATGTAACAACACGTTTACTGTCACGTTCAGCTTGTACACCACAAAGAATAACCTAACATCCATTGGTGCACTATGCAATGCAAGCATCTTGACGAATGTTGCAGACATTGGAGATAGCGGAAACTTAAATTCAGGACACAACTCAGTATCCTGCTACCCTGTATCAGTCTTGCATCAGGGAGCTCGTCTGGAAACAGTTCTGCACGCTGCTCCAACGTATCAGTCGTTGCATCAGCTAGTCTGTCTGTAAGCTAAATTCATTTCTGCCCCAACACATCAGGAATCTGTTGCGCTGAGTAAGAAATAAAGGAGAGCAGTGAAAAGACAGACACATACACAAGAGTAATAGTAACAATAATGCCCGCCCGGTTAGCCGTGCGGTCCAACGCACTGCTTTGCGGGCGGGAAAGTCTGCCGGTCCCCGGCACGATACTACCCAGCGGATTAGTGTCGAGGTCCGGTGTGCTGGCCAGTCTGTGGATCGTTTTTAAGGCGGTTTTCCACCTGCCTCGGCGAATGCGCGCTGGTTCCCCTTATTCCGCCTCAGTTACACATGTCGGCGATTGCTGCGCAGACACTTCCTCCACGTACGCGTACACCATATTTACTCTACCACGCAAACATAGGGGTTACACTCGCCTGATGTGAGACGTTCCCGGATGGGGGCGTGGGGGTTCACTGGGTGCCGAATCGCACAATAACTCTCGGTTCGCTGTGGGGCGGCGGGGGTGGGGGGTGAGTGGACTGCCGTAGGCTGTTGTGGTGTTGTGTTCCACTGCGGGCTACGGCAGGAACGAAGCCTCTCTGTCGTTTCCAGGTCCCCAGTCCAATAGAATACAATACAGTAGTAATAATATTAATAATAATAATTATAATAAACATTAAGGTGGATCACTACTTGTACGTCCAGAGTACTATCTTCAATCTGACATTTTACTGGGTCTACCTTTGACACTTCGTGGTAATCACCATTTCACTACAGTGTACAGAGTAACCCTGTCGATCCGAGCATGTGACTGGAACGACTGGCTTTAATAAGAGTGATGGGAGTGGGCGACAATAACGCCGCACAAATAGGAACAAAAATTCTTGGGCACACATAGCATGCAGGTAGCGTCTTAGGCAAGTAATCAGAATATTCTGGGTACAAGGTTCGAACCTGTCACTACTTATGTTTCGAATAAAAGTCGTCACCAATGGCGAATGAAGAAATATGGTATAAGAAGTCACCCTCATCCTGACAATAGCCTTGTCAAAAAGGGCAGTGATGCAGACAAAGGTGCAGGACACACTCTTTTCCTTAGTGTAGGAAACTGCCCCTGAAAGGCGGAAGAATCGGCGAGGGTCAACGGCATGAGGATGCAGAAGGCAATGGAAACCACTGCATTAAAGACATACATTGTGTGTCCACAGGATATGTGGCTTGTAATAGAGAAAGAGTCATAATGTTCTCACCATTGGCATTATGTATTAATCCACCGTTCGGATCGCTGGGAGGGGACTGCCAATAGGGGAGTTGACCACGAACAGTTCAGTTCTAATGTTGCTTTCGTCAGATCCGATAGCAAATCAATCCTGAACAATAGTTGACATTGGAAGGAGAAGATGAAGTAACAAAGGAAGTGCATGAGGATACTGAATGAGTAATTCAGCGTATAAAGGAAGATGAAAATCTAATAATTATGGTAGATTGAAAAACGACTGTATTCTCGAAGTATTCTTTAGAAATGATTTAGAAACTGTGTATAAACGTGTAAACTCACCAAAATACACCTTGCTAACAAACAGGTATCCTTCCTCAACCTGTCTGTTAAGATGACGAAAAAATTTCACAAATCGGACCCACCTTAAGATTCCTCAAATGTCTTCCTTTAGAGAGCAAGTGGAAAAGTCAGACTTATATGTACATAAAACGCAAAGGGTCACTTCAGTTCGTCTTTATTTAGTACTTCAAATGTCCACGTTTCAGTACCACCAGACTTCAAAAGTTTTCAATCTCTTCTTTTCCAAATTACCAATGGTTCGCTTTTCATTTCCATACAATAGTGTTTTACAGGAGTTCGCACTCAGGTACTTTCTCATCATTTCTATATTAATACCTAATATCAGTAAAACTCTTTGGTTCAAAAAAGCTTTCTTTGCCGTACCACTCGAATTCTGATGTTTCCTGACTTCTGCTGATGTGTGTTATTTTGCTTCGTAGGAAGGAGACGTCTTTCGCGTCTTAGATTACTGTCTCGTTCCCAATTTTGACTGTAAAATGTCCTTATTTCACTTCCTATTACTCTTTCGTCTTTACTTTGGTTATTCTTGAGTCATGCTCCGTGAAAATTGTACAGTCCACTTGAAACGTAGCAGGGTGGAATATCTCCTCTTGCTATTACTCCCTCCATAAAAAAACACTTTTCTTTTTTTATGCGTTTTCTACAGATAAGCTATACATATTTATCATATAAAATGGCTCAATTTATATTCACGCTGTAGTTTTCTAGAATTTATTATTCAGGGCATGGTTAACAGACTGCTAATAAGAATAGTGTAGATACTTTAAGTACAATCATTGTCCTCAGAGAAGTATTGTAAATTTTTGATTCAATAAAACAACGTGCACTACAAAATTTGCACCCGCTAATAATTATTCTTTTAGTACTGACATACTTTGTTTAAAAGCCCTCATTGTCGTCTTTCCGAAGAACAGGCAGCATTATCTTTTCCGAAAACTTAGTATTTTAGACGTTATTCATATTGAAAATTCGTATTCCTATTATTATTATAGAAGGAATTACTGTCAATTTTACCATTTTGTAAAACATAGTGTAACGCGCATCTTAAAACAGGCGTCACGCATGAAGATAGAGTCATTTGGTAGTGAGCATCAACCAGAACTAGAGCTATGTTATTCAGTTTGTGCGGTCTGCATCCAGTAATCATCGTCAAAACTTCCCCGTCAATAAGAATATTCATACAGTCAATTCGCAGCTACATTTGGTTGCGATGATATTGTTTTGTGTGCCTATTTCGAGCCTGTATGCTGATGTATAAAATACTACCAGAAAGCTGATAAAATTAAATAAACTGACTGGTACACTAGACAGTGTCGTGTTGATCGTTATTGGCTCCTCAGAGCAAGTAAAAATCATAGGAAGGAAATTGTGGGAGATGGAAATCTACGAGACTTACGAAACAGACGGGTAAGCTTACACGCTCATTTCGACGGGTCTTCCACGTATTTCTCTCCTCCGGTGAGGACGGCTATGCCGTCTGCGTATGGTACTGGGTATTCACATCATTTACCCTTGCGTTTGTCTTCCTCTTCCGACATTTTATTCGGTGCCTTCATCGCTTGGCTCAAAAATGGTTCAAATGGCTCTGAGCACTATGGGACTTAACATCTGGGGTCATCAGTCCCCTAGACTTAGAACTACTTAAACCTAACTAACCTAAGGTCATCACACACATCCATGCCCGAGACAGGATTCGAACCTGAGACCGTAGCGGTCGCGCGGTTCCAGACTGAATCGCCTAGAAGCGCTCGGCCACACCCGCCGGCCCTTCATCGCTTCTTGGACGATTAAATGGAACAAGAATGGCGATAAGCTATAAACCTTGCTTCCATCCGTTTCTATAAGAACTGTTCTTTCTTGAACTCCACCTCGTAAAACTAAAAAATGTCTTGAATTATAACTGTGCATGAGATTTGGAGCATGTTTAGAAAGCTAGTTTGGCCAAACCATCAACAGCGTGTTTCGGAAAACTCGTCACGTCGCGCAGCCTGTAAAATCAGGGCTACCGGGCGTAAAGTAGTTTGGGCTGCATCTGCGCTCCCTACGCCGCCGGCTGATTGGCGGAGAGCGTGGCGCCCGCGCAGGGCGCGCTGATGCGTTATTTGATAGCGGAGTTGTCACATGTGCTTTTACGGCCCGTATACCGGCGCAATACATATCTGATCCGGCGGTACATCAAAAGTTGAGACTCGTAAAACACGTACGCCATAAATCCCTTCACCCGCCATTTCCCCTCTCCTGCCCTTCCCCATAGGACGTCACTGACGATGAAATATTTACTGCTCTTGGCAAGTACAAATTGCAGACACGCACAGCGTTTTAACGCAAGTGTAAAATCTGCCTGAAGCGTGAGATAAGTGTCTGATGTGTTTAGATGTCAATGGCGGGGAAAGTGGCGAGGAATGTTTTCCCTAGTCATTATTCTATCCTCTGCTGGACACAATCAAATACACTCAGTATGTTTGTTCCACCTCATTGCCCAAATTTGCCCATTTAGACGAGGGAGTACCCAAAAGAAGCCGAACTAATTGTTTGGTGGGCCGCTAGGAGCGAGTAGGGCGAACTTTGCAGCGTCTGTAACCCGAATGCCGTCTTTGAAGAAAGTCAGGGCTAGTTTCGGCATACTTTATAGTGACAACTGTTTTGTGTGATAGTCGTTTTTGCAGTGAATGATTTTGATAAACAGTATGCGGTTGTGAAATTTTGCTTTTTGTTCGGAGAAAGCAGAACAGAAACACTTGAAATGCTAAAAAACGGCGACGCTATGGAGAAAACTCAAGTGTATGAGTGGTTTTACCATTTCAAAAATGGCCGTCCTTCCATGGCAAGAACACATGAAAATGTTGAAAAGCATACGTGTATTCTTCAACGGAGATCGACGACGGACTATTGAAGCAATTGTGGAGCTGTTGGGAGTGACTTGGATTTCAGTGCAGCGAGTTGTTACAGAAGATTTGGGACTGAAAGGGATTGCTGCCAAGTTCTTGCCATGACTGCTGAACAGAAACAAGGCCGCATAGGAACATGCTGTACTTTAATAGAAGAGCCCGAAATGATCCGAATTCTTTCAAAAATTATCACATGTGGCGAGACTTGGTGCTATGCTTACGATCCTGAATCAAAGCAACAATCAAGCCAGTGGAAAACCTCATTTTTGCCTCGCCCCAAGAAAGCTCATTATTTGAAATCAAACACTAAAACAATGATGGAAATTTCTTTTTGGAAATTTATGGTACGCGTCCATAGGCTTACACACTACTTAATCTAACTTAAAGTAACTTACGCTAATGACATCAACACAGCCATGTCCGAGGGAGGAAACGAACCTCCGACTGGGGGAGCTGAGCGAACCGTGGCAAGACGCCTCATACAACGCGGCTAAAAAAAAAAAAGAAGATTGTATTTTCAGTGTGAGAGTGAGTCCACTCAGAGTTGTTCCCCAGCATCAGACAGTTAACCAGGCTTTCTACTTCGAAGTTTTGAATAGACTGCGCAATAGTGTGCGGCTGAGCCGGCCTGATTTGTGGCAGTCGGGTGACTTGTTTTTCCATCATGACACTGCCTGTGCTCACATGCCCCCGTTTGTACGACAGTTCTTGTCCAGAAATGTTTGTCATTCCTCATACTCACCCGGCCTTGCCCCGTGCGACCGTTTTCTTTTCTTTCCTAGAATGAAAAGAGGTATGAAAGAAAAGCGTTTTGTTGACGTTGCTGAGATGAAGAAAGAAATGACGGAGCCTACGTCAAGCATCAGAAGAGATGAATTTATCTGCTAAGGAACTTGTTAGAATGTTTCCCTAGACAAATGTATTAGTGCAGGTGGAGAGTACTTTGAAGGCGACTCAAGGTCTGTGCTTAAAATGTTGAATAAATAAGTTTAGAAAAATCAGTTTCTTTTGGGTTCCTGACTCACAATTAACTGCAAGCTTGTGTTAGCTAAAGAAAGAAATGACACTTGTCAATCCTGAAGAAACAAACTAAGTCTTTTTACATGTTTTCAAAAGTAAAAATCGAATTACAGATTATAATCTAAATCTTTTTAAAAATCATTGTGATGTTAATCACACAAAAAATCGGTAATATAACTTCAGTTGTATTGATTTCCCCTCCAGCTGCAAGAATAAATATTGTTCCATGTATTCTGTCATCTCGTGTTAGGCACACAACTGGTAACGCTCTTGTCCTTGTGCTACCTTTGCACATGGATTTCGGAAATAATTCTGAAACGCGTCATGCATACTTTCTGATCACTGGAGTCATTCACCTGCTGTGTGACTTTTATACGACTTAGTCTGCCTAACTACAGATCTACGGATATTTACAACAAAGATCGCTAGCCTGCTACGTGACTTAATGTCAGACGTTTATTAATAAATAAGTTGTTCGGTCAACCCCCTCTTGGACAAGCACCTTACTGATACTTCCTTGAGCGACCCCTCTAAAGTACTTAACAGACTGCCTCTATAGATTCTTTTATCCTGAGCGAGAACATACATTTCGCAGGAAATTGTAATATCTATGTATAAAAAGAGATAGACGCGAGAATTATGGATTTCTGTTTGATGGAAGCTGTTTGAGTCTTTTTCTTTCTGTTACGATTTTCGTTTGAGTTAAGCTGCCAAACATCTTCTTAGAGTGTTTCCCTAGGCAAATAATTTGGGTTGACAATGTTCCATACGACCCAAAGCCACTGTCACACCCGTTCTGTAACGTCACCTCCATCCGTGGGAATGCCACGTGCCACAGTAACTTTCTTTGCGGATAATAGGTGACATTTTTATCAGGTAAATCCTTCACACCACACACTTTTAACCACCACTACACCTCCAGAAGTGAAGTGTAACTAAGGACACTAATAAGATTCGGAAATCTATAGATTCGACAATAATATCACGGTTTTAGATCATTTTCTTGTCCCTTCCACACCTGCACACCATCCCTAAGGGTGCTAGGACTGTCCTACTCCAACAGTATGTTTGTCCTTGTGGTAAGTCACATACATACCAGAGTTGGTTGAAAGTATTTCATGTACTCCATGGTTCTGCTTACATATCATCAATTACCTACGTCCACAAACACAGCCGCTAGTGTGTCTTACCACTACAAGCACACATATGCAGGGTGATTCAGCAGCTCTACCCATGGGTTCTATGCAGCCCGCAGCACCTTCGAGTACCACATGCATCAATTTCATATTTTGTCTCTTGCTACACACAAACAATTAGTCCTACAGAAAAAAATGAACAACAGTTTGTTGTAGGAAATTTAATGTAGTTAAATTTTTTACTTGGATACATTTTCGCTAGGGGCTGTACGTTTCGAATTATTCAAGAAAAATGTACAAAAGTGACCTTAAAACACGTTTTTATTGAATAAGTCGACAGCTGTGGCCTCCTGCGACAACGTATCCAAGTACAAAATTTAACTGCAGCAAATTTCCTACAAAAAGGTCCCATTCATTTTTCCTGCTGGCTAATAGTTTGCGCATATCCAGCGAGAAAACGTAAAAAGCTTGCTCGTGGTTTTTGAAGACATTGAGACATTGTGGGTTCCATAAAACCTATCGCTAGAGGCAGCTAAATTATCCTGTATATACTACTCAGAAATAAAATAATACAGGATAAAAAAAAAAACTAGCATCAAACATTGGCCTTAATTTGAATAAGAAATTGCTGAGAATGTACATACGTAGCACAACATTGTATGGAAGCGAATCATGAACTGTATGAGAATGTGAAAAGACGATTGATTGATGTGTAGAGCTATAGAAGGACGTGTAAATTAGGTGGACATTTGAAATGTGGAGTTCCCCACAGAACTGGCGTGGAGAGGAGTATGTGGAAAACACTGCTAAGAAAAACAGCCAGGATGATTGGGCGTGTGTTACGGCAACAAGCCGGTCGCGGTGGCCGTGCGGTTCTGGCGCTGCAGTGCGGAACCGCGGGACTGCTACGGTCGCAGGTTCGAATCCTGCCTCGGGCATGGGTGTGTGTGATGTCCTTAGGTTGGTTAGGTTTAAGTAGTTCTAAGTTCTAGGGGACTTATGACCTAAGATGTTGAGTCCCATAGTGCTCAGAGCCATTTGAACCATTTAAGGCAACAAGAATTTACTCCCATGGCACTTCAAGCACCTGCAGAGGATAAAAGCTATTTAGAATGAAAGACATTAGAAAGCATCCGACAAATAACTGAGGACGCTGTATGAAAGTGTATTCTTAGAGGAAACTGGTACAGGATAAGATCTGGTAACGGAAAAAGACTGACGAAAAAGTAAAAAATAAAGAAGCATCAGCACATCTATCGTTTCGTCTTTAACGACAACTACACGCCCACGGAAAACCAGATGAATGTTTCCACAATGTATTTGCTCTCTACAGTGAAGTACACGCTGATATGGAACTTCTTGGCAAATTAAAACTGAATGCCTGTCCGAGACTCGAACTCGTGATTTTTGACTCTACCAACAGAGCTACCCAAGCACGACTAACGACGCCTTCTCGAAGCTTTACTTCCGGCAGTACCTCTCATTCATTCTGGAAGCAGCCGGCCGCGGTGGTCTAGCGGTTCTGGCGCTGCAGTCCGGAACCGCGGGGCTGCTATGGTCGCAGGTTCGAATCCTGCCTCGGGCATGGGTGTGTGTGATGTCCTTAGGTTAGTTAGGTTTAAGTAGTTCTAAGTTCTAGGGGACTTATGACCTAAGATGTTGAGTCCCATAGTGCTCAGATCCATTTGAACCATTCTGGAAGCAATCCCCCAGGATGTGGCTAAGCACATTTCCGCAATATCCTTTCTTCCAGATGTAGATGAATGCTAGTCTTTCAAGTTTCGCAGGAGAGCTTCTGTGAGGCTTTGGGGTACTGGTGGAAGTAAGGCTGTGAGGAGTGTTCGTGAGTCGTGCGTGGGGAGCTCAGTTGGTAGACCACCTGTCCGCGAAAGACAAAGGTCCCTAGTTGGAGTCTCGGACTGGAACACGTTTTAATCTGCCAGGAAGTTTCAGGTGAATGTTCCCCAAAGTGTAATACTGCTCCTACCGGTCTTTGTCAGTGGTACCCTGTCTACTTCAACCAGCCATTTGTGTCCGGATGACGTATCCCGACACGACCATCCACTTGGTGTAACAAGAAACGAGTTTCATGAGACAGTGCAACATGTTTACATTTACCGACTGTCCAGTCGCGATGCAGTCGTAACTGACGGTGCCGTTGGGTCGTCATGGCATCAAGCAGGGATCGTCTGCTGCACATCCAATATTCAACAATGTGTACAGAACTGTGTGGTCCGAAACAGTTGAGCATGAGACAGCACTGTGCACGTTGTCGCCTTCGTTTTCACCATTCTTGAACCACTTTCAATAGACGCTCACGATTATAGCAGACAAACAGCCGACCTGCTTTGCCGTTCCTGAGATGCTCGTCTTCAGGCGCCGGGACAAAGTAATGTATCGTTCTCAAATTTGTTCATGCAAGTGGATTTCGTTTTTGCCACGCATATCGTCGCTAGAATGATTTCCATTCGTCTCTGCTCCTCTTGGATAATTTACTTGTACCGTCCCGTTCCCTCAACATCACCAGGCGGCATTTCATCCCGCGGTGGGGAGTGGTCATAATGTGTTGGCTCATCAGTGCGTATTTGTATCCCTTTGGTGATGATGTCTATTGTCGTGGCTAGGATTAAAATATTTTCAAATTTGTAGTACATATGAACTTTGGAATATGTTTTTTTCATGGAACACGACGTCGTAGGATTGTATTTCTCAAAGCCAAAAGAATGGAATAGGGCAGGTGGTTTAAAAAGGGAGGGATGGAAGATTCAACGTATCGCCGCCAGCGTGGTCATTAGGGACGGAGCATTAGCTCGAATTACAAACCGAAGAGGAAGGGAATCTCCAGCGCCTTTTTCCGAAGTAACCATCCCAGCATGTACCTGAAATGAATTAGGGAAATCACGGAAAATTTAGATCTGGATGGCTGCGAGTCCGCTGTGCTAACCACTGTGTCACCTCACTCGGAGGCGCGCTTCCACCACACAGACAATCTGCGCACATCTACGTCCAACGCCATGACACTGGAAACTGAAGACTAGAGCATTGGTTATCAAGTCTTAGTGACCTCTTCTGCCGGTGGACTGGTTTCGGTTTATTGGTTTTGTTTTGAAAATCTACCCACTTCCCGGCGCAGAGTTTCCTTTTGTATTCATTCTCACCTGCCAATACGAGTTAACAAATGACTATGATCTCTATCGGATAATTTAGGGTTAACTTCCCCCCACTGCTGAAAATATATGTATTGGTATTCAGGAATTAGTGCGTAAACCTACTGCTCGAGTGAACGTCCACTTAGTGTGAATGTTTTATCCCAAAACACAGCGATTTAGAGATCATGTAACGTTGTTGTAACTACCCGACAAAAAATCTGTGAAAGGTCAATGTTAATATTTGCTTTAACGAGCTATTGGCCAACCAACCAGGAATTCTCGAGGAAGACTAATCAAAGTATAGAAGTGACATTCAGGAAACTTTCATCGTGTGCCTGAGGGATCTTGTATAATGAGTGAACAAACTGACATAAAAATAACTAGTACAGGCCACGGAACACCTTCGGCAACGAGAGAAAATCACACTTATTAATTTCAACGTGTAAGTAAAACAAAACTATAAATCACCAGTCGTGGACGATGAACGGCATACTCTGGTACTGTAACTGTTTTGAAATGGAACAAAAATAGTAGAACGTAATGAATGAAAGTAACCACAGCTAAAGAAAGAACGATGGAGCTGGAAAGAAGAACAAGCGACCACCCAAAAAGAACGGGATGACCGAACGAAGCACTGCGGCAACGAGGAACAACGGAAATGGGACAAGGGACAAGATCAGCTGAAGAGGTCTGAAGCGAGAAGGAGGAATGAAGGAAGTGGAATGAGAAACGAGACCGAATGAACAAGAACGAGGCGGGAACGAGGCCGTTCTGAAGGGAAAGATTAATGACCTTTCCTTTGGAGTCGTTCCTCGAACGTTCAGTTCAGTTTAGTAACCGTTCCTTTGGAGCAGTTCCTCACGAGAAACCCACATATATTTTGCACCAGCAAGAAAACTGTAAGTTTTTGAAAGGCATAAGATTCCTCCTTAATTACTGACATTGTTTTACCTCCTTTTTGTTGAATTGATGGATTAATGCACATTTCCGTTCTTCCGGTATTTCTTCTGTATCTCAAATTATGTTTTGTACGATGTTTTTTAGATTTGGACATTTTATTTTCCACGTATCTGTCAATGTGCTGTCTTCTAACGATGATTAAGACGTTTCATTTTTTGATAATTCTTTGTATTTATCCGAATCTGGGGGCTGAAGAGCTTACAGTTTGGATTACAAAATGTAGGATGGTCATCCTTTCCCTTCGTTCCTCACAGTTGAGCAGTTTTCCAAAGGAGTCAACCAGCAGTTTAAATTTCTTTTATCGTTCAGTAATAGTTCTCCATTTTCTTTCCATAAATATAAACTTTGAGACTGATGCTTCAGTAGTTCGCTTTGAAATGTTTAGTGCAAATACGTTGTGTTGTCCTTCTGAATGGATTTGCCAATAGATTCTAAATGCTTCATATTTAACGTTCTTCTGGAATGTCTAAATGTGTTCCGTGTTCACTTCTGTTTTTCTTTGAAGTCTTGATATTTTCTTGCAATTGACTGACATACAGTGTTTTTTCAGTGCAACATCCTTCCGCGTAGGGCTTCATCACCATCTGCCCTTCACCATCTGTGTTTTAGAGATCTTAGGGGGGCTGTATCTTCGGCAACTTCTGTAATATTCTTGGATACTTGCATTTTTATTTGCTATCAGATTCTTCTAATTGTCAGCTGAATAAACGAGAGTCTTTCTGAATTTTTGTTCTATTTGTACTTTATTTTTATTCTTTTTCTTTGTCACTAAATGATTTCACATTTCTCAATTTGAACCTTAAAGTCCCCCGACAGTATTTTTACATTTTCGTTGGGACTTTGTTTCATTTTCCAGTTGTCCCCAAAATGTTATTACGTTTTTGGGAACCTTCTCTATTGTCTTCGTTGGCTGTGGCGGGAAAACTAATTACTATATAAAACTTATTCGCATGTTAAAAGGTTAAAAGCGATACTCTCTCCGATGAGGAGTGGAAATTATGGATGGATTTCTTATTTTTCTATGACAGAACGTAGTCCAAAGATAATTCTTTCCCCTCGTTTCCCTTTCAAGATTCTGTAATTTTCAGAGTCTAGTACGTTGTGGTCTGTAATTCTGGTTTCACCTATTGCAAGGATTAAATTTTCTCTTCTTCTAAAACTCATGGATTCAGCAGTAGAGGGTAGGAGGAGTCGGGGCAGACCGAGGAGAAGGTACCTGGATTCGGTTAAGAATGATTTTGAAGTAATAGGTTTAACATCAGAAGAGGCACCAATGTTAGCACTGAATAGGGGATCATGGAGGAACTGTATAAGGGGGGCTATGCTCCAGACTGAACGCTGAAAGGCATAATCAGTCTTAAATGATGATGATGATGATGATGATGATGATGATGATCTAAAACTTTATCTAACCACTTCAGAAAACCATCTTCTAACATGTAGTTTATATTCAGAGTTCCATGGAAATGTTTCTTCCTGGGTTTGATTTTATGGTCTTCAAGACGTTGTGATTTATTTTTGCAGGGTGTATATAATTCTTAGGCCCAATTGCGCTGTCTGTGGGCTTCCTTATATGGATAAAACCTCTGAAATTTTCTATAAACTATTTTTTTGAAATTTGGTTTTCAGAAACAAAGTCAGTCCTTAGTTTCAAAGTTAAAACTAGGATTCAAAGTTCCAAAAGATTTTCTACAAAAGGTCATAACCTGCAGAATTGACTCTGACCACAGTATGGCTCACTGTGAGAGACGTCGTGTCTGGATTTGGATTCAGTAAGGGTAAGGACTCTTCCACCTTCTTCACCTTAGAGATTGTCCTCTTCGCCTGTAGTCCTAGGCAACGTCCCTTACAGGGGTGCTATTATCCGGAGCCAAACGAACGAACTTCATTTTCAACCAGGCTTGGGAACGGTTATGGCGGTGTTATTGGCTACAGTCTATCAGATCTGTTTTGATCTTGTTAACATTCACCGTATAACTTCTTTTCGAAACACTTCCAGTGTTATACATCTGATCTTCCGTAACCTTTAATGTTTGTGAGAGAATTACAATGTCATCGATAGACATTTAATTTTTTATTCTTCCTGAACTGCAAGGAAGAGTGAGATACCTGTAAGATAGTGCAAGTAGGAATACGTAATATTTCCTGGTTGGTGTTTCAGTCTAGAGAGTTATTTTGGAATCTAATGAATAAATGTGCGCTAGAAATCGCCATAAGTAGTTCCCTCCATTTTCTACCGTTGGTTTTTTTTTTGTGGTGAGACATGAAGCTGAGTTTTGTGCGTCATTTGTAAATATTATGAATTCTACATGCTTAAGCTTTGTACAATATATCTGTATTAAAACTATTTGAAGGATATTATTAACACCTCAGATACTGTTTTTTGTGACGAGTAAAACTGTGTACATCTTTAATGTGAGTGATTATAGCATACTCTTCGGTAGTACATCATCTTCTACCATAGAGCACGAGATATTACAATGAACTAAGTTTCATGTCTTTACAATTTTTCCTTTTCTGTAAAGGAATGTACACTCCTGGAAATGGAAAACAGAACACATTGACACCGGTGTGTCAGACCCACCATACTTGCTCCGGACACTGCGAGAGGGCTGTACAAGCAATGATCACACGCACGGCACAGCGGACACACCAGGAACCACGGTGTTGGCCGTCGAATGGCGCTAGCTGCACAGCATTTGTGCACCGCCGCCGTCAGTGTCAGCCAGTTTGCCGTGGCATACGGAGCTCCATCGCAGTCTTTATAACACTGGTAGCATGCCGCGACAGCGTGGACGTGAACCGTATGTGCAGTTGACGGACTTTGAGCGAGGGCGTATAGTGGGCATGCGGGAAGCCAGGTGGACGTACCGCCGAATTGCTCAACACGTGGGGCGTGAGGTCTCCACAGTACATCGATGTTGTCGCCAGTGGTCGGCGGAAGGTGCACGTGCCCGTCGACCTGGGACCGGACCGCAGCGACGCACGGATGCACGCCAAGACCGTAGGATCCTACGCAGTGCCGTAGGGGACCGCACCGCCACTTCCCAGCAAATTAGGGACACTGTTGCTCCTGGGGTATCGGCGAGGACCATTCGTAACCGTCTCCATGAAGCTGGGCTGCGGTCCCGCACACCGTTAGGCCGTCTTCCGCTCACGCCCCAACGTCGTGCAGCCCGCCTCCAGTGGTGTCGCGACAGGCATGAATGGAGGGACGAATGGAGACATGTCGTCTTCAGCGATGAGAGTCGCTTCTTCCTTGGTGCCAATGATGGTCGTATGCGTGTTTGGCGCCGTGCAGGTGAGCGCCACAATCAGGACTGCATACGACCGAGGCACACAGGGCCAACACCCGGCATCATGGTGTGGGGAGCGATCTCCCACACTGGCCGTACACCACTGGTGATCGTCGAGGGGACACTGAATAGTGCACGGTACATCCAAACCGTCATCGAACCCATCGTTCTACCATTCGTAGACCGGCAAGGGAACTTGCTGTTCCAACAGGACAATGCACGTCCGCATGTATCCCGTGCCACCCAACGTGCTCTAGAAGGTGTAAGTCAACTACCCTGGCCAGCAAGATCTCCGGATCTGTCCCCCATTGAGCATGTTTGGGACTGGATGAAGCGTCGTCTCACGCGGTCTGCACGTCCAGCACGAACGCTGGTCCAATTGAGGCGCCAGGTGGAAATGGCATGGCAAGCCGTTCCACAGGACTACATCCAGCATCTCTACGATCGTCTCCATGGGAGAATAGCAGCCTGCATTGCTGCGAAAGGTGGATATACACTGTACTAGTGCCGACATTGTGCATGCTCTGTTGCCTGTGTCTATGTGCCTGTGGTTCTGTCAGTGTGATCATGTGATGTATCTGACCCCAGGAATGTGTCAATAAAGTTTCCCCTTCCTGGGACAATGAATTCACGGTGTTCTTATTTCAATTTCCAGGAGTGTATGTCTTTGTTGCCCATAGCTTCTATTCCAAAATGCTGTTTATCTTGTAACTGATTTCTGAAGATAACTCTTCTAAATTTGATTGCACTTACTGGTTGCTTGATAGTAGTAAATTAATAATGTAACACATAGACCATCAAATGCAGTACTGAGATTTTCTCTGTTGCAACACTTTTAAAATTTGACCATGTTGTACTATGGTGTGAACGGTTTCTCATATTTGGTAAAACCTTACTATCCCGAATTAATTTTTGTAATTTCGAAAAGAAATTGGAAATGAAATAACGAAAAATATTGAAATTGTAGCACTGGGCTGGCTAGCAACAAAAGTTTGAAAACTGTTCCACCTGTAATCCCTTTTCCAAATTTCTCCTTCTTTTCGTTTATTGCATGTTTTATATACATACAATATAAGATGAGGATTGAGTACAGATGTCATTACAGCCTACATAATCTGCCTGAGAGATTCAGGAACTGTTTATATAATTAAGACAATTCTCGTTTATTGTTTCATCTCAGATGAACATTTTAATTAGATTACATATTTCGATCACTCTGGATCATCTTCATATCTAAAACAAAGCAAAACCATCTAATATTTTACGATAAGTAGAAAAGACAAGAATTGTACACAAACGTAGAAATACCTATGAATTTGCGTCAGCAGCCCGTCTTGTCTACACAGAACCACATACCAGAGTACTGTGTACTGCAACTGCGGCCACTGTATTAAATAGGTATATCCCTGAGGTAGGGGAGAAAGAGAAATGGAGTAAGGCTGAGTGTGGGAAGGGAAAGAAAACAGGGAGGGTGTGATGGGAGTGTCATGAATTTAACAAGAGAGGTCGTGCTTAAGTGTTTTCTTTTTCTTTTTGGGTCATCAGTCTTCTGACTGGTTTAATGCTACCCGTTACGAATTGCTCACCTGAGCCATACTCAATGTCTCGTAGTAGCACTTGTAACCTACATTCTCAGTTATCTGCTGGTTGTAGTTCAATCTCTTTCTCTACAGTTTTTAACACCTACAGCTGCCTCTAGCTCCACGGAAGTTATTCCCTAATGTCTTAACAAATGTCCTATCATCCTGTCCCTTCTCCTTGTCGGTGTTTTCCACGTATTCCTTACTCTCCGATTCTCCAGAGAACCTCCTTATCCCATACGTTATCAGTCCACCTAGTTTTCTACATTCTTCTGTAGCATCACATCCCAAATGCTTCGATTCTCTTCTTTTCCCGTTTTCCGACATTCCATCTTACACTGCTATACGAAGATGTGTTCTCTTGGCCAGGAATCCCCTTTCTGCCAGTGCTAGTCAGATTTTGATGCCCTCCTTGCTCCGTCCATCTTTCGTTATTTTGCTGCATAGATAGTGGAATTGCTTAACTTCATCTACTTCGTGACCTTTAATCCTCATGTTACGTTTCTCTCAGTTCTCATTTCTGCTATTCTTCATTAATTTTGTCTTTCTTCGATTTACTGTCAGTGCATATTCTGTGCTCATTAGAATGTTCATTCCATTCATCAGATCATATAATTCTTCTTCACTTTCACTGCGGATAGCCTTGGCACCAGCGAATCTTATAATTGATGTCATTTCTCCCCGATTTCAGTTCCATTCCTGAACCTTTCCTTTATTTCCCTCATTGGTTCTTCGGTGCACAGATTGAATAGTATAGGCGAAAGACTACATGCCTGTCTTACAAACTTCTTAATCCGACCACTTCGTTCTTTGTCTTCCGCTCTTAGTATTCTCTCTTGGTTTTTGTTCTATGTTGTATATTACCCATCTCTTCTATAATTTACCGCTAATTTCTTAATAATTTCGAAAATATGCACCATTTGACATTCCGAACGCTTTTTTCAGGCCGAAAAACCTATGAAACTGTCTTGAGTTTTCCTAGTCTTGCTTCCATTATCAGACGCAACATCAGCATTGCCTCTCTGTGTCTTTACCTATCATAAAGCCAAACTGATCGTCATCCAACAAATCCCCAATTTTCTTTTCGATTCCTTTGTAAATTATTCTCAGCAGGAATTTGGATGCTGATTGTGCTTTTAAGCCGACTGTGCAATAATTCTCGCACTTGCCAACTCTTGCAGTCTTCGGAATTGTGTGGATGATATTTTTTTCCGAAAGTCAGATGGTATAGCGCCAGGATCATACATTCTTCACACCAACTTGAGCAGTCGTTCTGTATCCACTTCTCCCAATATTTGTAGTAGTTCTGATTCAATGTTATCTATTCCTTCCGTCTTATTTGACTTTAAGCCTTCCAATGCTCTTTTAAGTTCTGATTCCAATAACGGATCCCCTGTCTCTTGTTAATCGACTCCTGTTTCTTCTTCTATGACATCAGACAAATCTTTCCCCTGATAAAAGGCTTCAGTAGGCCGATAGGTTTCCACCTATACACTCCCTGCTCTGCATTTAATACCCAGAATTACAATGCATTTTCACTCCCTTCTGAACTACCACTTCTCTTTCATGCCATCCGCCTCTTGTAAGTACAGTTTGATTTCAGTGCAACCTGTAGCGTTTATTTTCTTTAGAGTTGTTTTAGGCTATCCGATGACAGAAATTGGCAATGAAGCCCCGGCGCTAGGGTTGTTGTTGTTGTTGTGGTCTTCAGTCCTGAGACTGGTTTGATGCAGCTCTCCATGCCACCCTATCCTGTGCAAGCTGCTTCGTCTCCCAGTACTTACTGCAACCTACATCCTTCTGAATCTGCTTAGTGTATCCATCTCTTGGTCTCCCTCTACGATTTTTACCCTCCACGCTGCCCTCCAATGCTAAATTTGTGATCCCTTGATGCCTCAGAAAATGTCCTACTAACCGGTCCCTTCTTTTTGTCAAGTAATCTTCAGCATTCTTCTGTAGCACCACATTTCGAAAGCTTCTATTCTCTTCTTGTCCAAACTGGGTAGTCCATACGATCGTCGGCTGCCGGGTTCATGTCGCCGTCCCTGCCAAGCTAGCCGCCGATACTTGCTTCGCCCAGCTGACAGCACTTGGAAAGGTACTAATTGCAGACATGACCCTTGTGCTAATCGAGTTCGACCTCAATAAGACGTCTCCGCCCAAGCTGCGAGCTGCTGGTTTCCAGCGCCATGAATAAAATTAAAGTTGTCTAAGAACTGCCCTGGTCCCATGCGGCTCACCGACTAATTGGCTCGCTGGTTTGTCCTGTCACGGCAGCGACAACGCCTTCCTAATGAGACGGTACGGCGGCATTACTAAACAACAAGTTCTCAGTGTAAGAACGGAGATGTCACCATGCATTAAAAAGCAATACACTGTCTGCCAATAACGCTGCCACTCCCTGAAGGTGCCACGATACGGAGTGGGCAAGTCTCCAACCAGTATTTTCTGTGATGATGATGATGTTTGGATTGTAGGGCGTTCAACTGCGCTGTCATCAGCACCCGTATAAAGTCCCAATTTTTACACAATCCAATCTATCCACTGTCACGAATGATGATGAAATGACAAGGACAACACAAACAAACAGCCCCGGGCAGAGAAAATCCCGAACCCGGCCAGGAATCGAACCTGGGACCCCGTGATCCAGAGACAGCAACGCTAGCCACCAAACCACGACCTGCGGACTTTCTGTGATGATGCGTGGACGTCCAACACATTGTCGCCTATTCGCAGTTTCACAGTCCTTGAACACCTTTCATTAGATCCTCACGACAGTTCGTAGTAACCAAACAAACGACCAGCTTCGCCGTTTCCGAGATTCTTACTCTCAGGCGCCAAGCAATAGCAAATATGCCCTTTGTCAAAGTCGCTTGTAACAAAACGTGAATACAGTTGAAAATCAAGTGGTATGAGGATCCACAAATACGTAGCACTTCAGTCTTCTTGGAAAGATTGAAATTTATTGGTTTTAATTGAACGTTGAAAAGCTCGTCGCTTGTATCAAACACCACCTCCAGCTACCTAATTGCTCCACAATTTGATATGAGGCTTCTGCCTAACGAGATCAATAAATCACAGAAATCACCCAGGAAACGCCTCCTTTAGAACCTCTCGCCTTTACATGCGATTGCACGTCAGAACAGTCAATGGGGCCTGCGGCCGACTCCTTGTCGGTATCATGAGTACCAAACAGGTTAACGAAATTATTTTTTAAGCTTAGCCCTTTCATCCAATCAGCCTCAGGAACAGGGTCAAGGCGTTTTCTGGTCTCAATAAAGCACTCTTCAGAAAAGTGTTGCTTTCTGGCAGGGATTTTGAATATTTGTTTCGAAAACGATTGATTTTGATTTGATTTGATTTATGCTCATTTAGAATCCTGTTGCCTTACATTTTATAACAGGTCGTGGTTTTTGGGTGGTTATTCACGCTCGTTTAGCAACATTTTAGGATAGTTTTCTGCCGTCACCTCAGTAAAAGCGATACACAAATGATTAATACACGTTTACACGAAGTGCAATGTTCACTCAATTCACAGACAGAATCTGCAGAAATATTCTCTTGCGTCCATTAACTAACGATTGTGATGACAAAAATCGCATTATACCACAATGCAAAATAAAACAAATCTTCCAAATTATGAAAAGAGCATAAACTGTACAAAGGGATTAACTCCAGTAAAGAAAGACTGTGAGTTGCTGAAATTGTCTGGAAGTCAGAGTCTACCATTATTTAGGCGCACATTATGTCAACTGGGGACAGGATACTCCAGCAATGTGCTGTAAATTCACGTGGTCAGTACTGCTGTAAGGTCTATAAGACGGCATTTTGTGTTAACGAGTTTAAGTACTGCAACTGACGTTCGTGGAGCTACAGCACCCACTCCATTCACCGCCATCGCCTACTGTCACGATATGGGGCACTGAGGGTGGTCAAAAACTGACCGAAATCGGTTGCCATCGAAATAAATATTGTTGCGGTTGACACTGTTTGTGTCCATTTGTAAAGTACTGTTAACCAGCCCGTTGTTTTTATGGGAGAAATGTTCTCAAAAAATTAATGAGTTGAAGTGTGCTGGTGATCAGTTGTAATGAAACAGCATTGTATCCACTTATGGAATTAGCAGACTTCAGAACTGCAAGAAAGCTGACAATCGTTATAAGGCCAAGTAACCATGTAGCCGACATCCGACGCACATCATACTTCAAAAGTTTCCCAAAGGCAAAATGAAACAGAGTAAGGGGTTTCACAGTACCGCGACCATAGGCTTCAGACCGTCAAGGGGTTCTGCTTGCTTGCTTGCATTAGATACCAACATTCAGCATTAGATACTATCAAGTGAAATGTGCAGCCGGCCACAGTGGCCAAGTGGTTCTAGGCGCTACAGTCTGGAACCGCGCGCCCGCTGCGGTCGCAGGTTCGAATCCTGCCTCGGTCATGGATGTGTGTGATGTCCTTAGGTTAGTTAGGTTTCAGTGGTTCTAAGTTCTAGGGGACTGATGACCTCAGAAGTTACGTCCCATAGTGCTCAGAGCCATTTTTTTTTAAATGTGCATCCCGCTGTCCCACACAGCATAGTCGGAACTACTGCGGGAGTATCTACCATCCACAGCAAGTGCAAGCTTTAATTCTTGTCGACTTTAAACCCCACTTCTGTCCACGAGTAAGTATCCATTTGTATGGCGCCGATCGTGCGAAATTCAGCTTGCCCCTCTCTCACTCGATGTACTCAACTTTGGATAAAGGCGATAGGCATATTTCATATTCCTATATTTTCGGAAGGCGTCTGAATACAGACTGCTAAACAAGTTACGAGCTTGGATGTGTGAGGGCCTCAAAGACTCTTTAAGCAATAGCAATTATCCTGGACGGCGAGTGTTCATCAAATACAGGGGATGCACAAAAGTATGTAAACACTGCGAGAAATGAACGTGAACGCAGACTTTGGCCAAACCAGCAGATTGCGATAATGCATCTGACCACCAATGCAAATTTCATCCGTTGTCATTACAGTGTTGTGTGTAGCTGTGAGTACATTATGTGGGAGCTAAGTGAATTACACTGAAGTGCACAGGAATCTGGTCTTCAAATACAGAGATATGTGAACACGCAGAACACGGCGCTGCGGTCGGCAACGCCTATATAAGACAACAAGTGTCTGTCGCATTTGTTAGATCGGTTACTGCTGCTGCAATGGCAGGTTATCAAGTTTAAATGAGGTTGAACGTGTTGTTGTAGTCGGCGCACGAGCGAAGGGACACAGTATCTCCGAGGTAGCGATGAAATGGGGATTTTCCCTTACGACTATTTCATGAGTGTACAGCGAATACCAGGAATCCGGTAAAACATCAAACCTCCGACATCGCTGCAGCCGGCAAAGGATCCTGTAAGAATGTGACCAACGACGACTGAAGAGAATCGTTCAGCGTGACAGAAGTACAACCCTTCCGCAAATTGCTGCAGATTTCAGTGCTAGGCAATCAATAAGTTGAAGCAAAGCAAGCACTGTACCGTGTGTGAGATACAGAGGCGAACGAGTGTGATGGGACTTAACCCAGTTCACTGCTAGTAGCGCCAAGTCACCTTAACGCGTCTGCGAGTAGCGCGCAAGTATTGCATCACAATCAAGTATAAAATTAAAAGTCAAAGTTTTTTTAAAACTTTGTTAAAATATAGTTTAGTACAATAATATTTCAAATATCAAATCTTTATGTATCTAGAATTGATAGTTTCCATAAAAATGCAGATTTAAGAGAAGAATAAGTGGCGCTAAATAATAAAAGCAGGAAGCCAAAATTTCGTCAGTATGTGTCTATAGGGTTCATAAATAAGTGGTGCAAGTTTCATAGTTAAAGAGCGATAAATAAAACCGGAATCCACGTTTTTGGGAAAAGTTAAAGGCGCTAAAAATTGGACTTAGTAACGTAAAAATTTGTTTTATGCTTCAGTTCACCCTAAAAATAATAACTGATAGACCACGTTAGGCTACCTCTTATAGTTTTTGAGTAATTAAGTAAAGACCAATTTGAAGCTGATATATACCCATTTGTAGTAGATTAAGTACCCGTAATTTTAATAGTAGAAGATTTCGGTTAAAGCAGATTATAAAACCTATCAAATAATAGACTGTACCAAATTTGATTTGGTGTTAATAACAGCGAATACAATTTGTAGTAAAAGTGTGGTTCAGAGGTAACGATCTATCGTTAGTTCCTCTATAAAAATCTAGAAGGTAAAGTTTTATTCTAGCGAGTTGAAACATTTTCTATGCTTCCAAACAACTTACCTGAACACATGTAAAAATTAAGGAGTTTCTGAATTAATTCATAGCTATGTTATTATAGATTAGGTGTCCGAGAAAGCAGTCGTTCTGAGGCTGCTCCTATGTATTAAATCAGTAGACAACAGACGTTCCCTTGGCCGTCTAGTGGCACCTATATAAATACAGCCCGAGAGGCAGTAGGAAGATTCACTTCGCACTCAGCCACTCTAAGATCCACGTCTGTTAAAAGCTGGATCGCGCTCTGCCTCAGATGACGTCAGAGACAGGCAGTGACGAATCGCGTATTTGCGGTTAAAACGGATAGTGAACTCAAGAAGGCTGTATACCGTCATGGATCGCTTAGAATTCGCTAAAGTAACTGTTAGTGTGCCGTCCGTGAGAATTAGAAATCCGCGTGGCAAGTGGTGAATATTATTTCCACTTTTATGGCGAGCATTAATTTTGAACATTCTGTTGAGCATTATTAGTCAGCCCGAAAGACGATCTGGTTGGAACGTACCGTAGAGGTCGCCTTTGAACGGCTAGTGGTGCTATTTATGATAGAAAGATTTACTGCCAGTTAAACATTGTGAATTTCAAAGTGTTGTTGGTGAGAAACTTTCTGCAACATATATATTAACTAGAACTTCATACTTTCATTTTAAAATCATAGTCCTGATTCCGCTAAGTAGAAGGAGAATAGAAACATTTTTTTCAGTGGCCTGGACCAGAATGTGGCCGTACAGATTGGGAACTAAGGTCAGTATGTTTCCCTTCGCTTTCTGGGTGACCACAAAATTAGTTGCCAGGCTCGCGTGAGAAAGACGGCGTAATACCACCATCGTTATAGTCTAATAACATACAATAATTTTACCCACCGCCCCACAAAGTGTCAGCGTGTGATCAGGTCAACGAAACATCATCGATATGGGCTTTCGTAGCTGAAGGCCCACTCCAGTACCCTCGATGACTGCATGACTCAAAGCTTTACCGTTCGCATAGGCCTGTCGACATCGACAATAGACTGTTGGTGACTGGAAACATGTTGGCTGGTCGGACGAGACTCGTTTCAAATTGTATCGAGCAGATGGGCGTGTTCATGTATGGAGATACCGTCATGAGCCCATGGACCCTGCATGTCAGCAGGGGACAGTTCAAGCTGGTGGCAGCTCTGTAATGTTGTGGGGCGTGTGCAGATGGAGTGATATGGGACCCCTGATACGTCTAGATATGACCCTAACAGGTGGCACGTACCTAAGCATCCTGTCTGATCACCTGCATCCATTCATGTTCATTGTGCATTCCGACGAACTTGGGCAGTGCGACACGTTACACGTCCAGAATCGCTACAGAGTGGCTCCAGGAACACTTTTCTAAGTTTAAACACTCCCGCTGGCCATCAAAGTACCCAGACATGAACATTATTGAGCATATCTGGGATGCCTTGAACGTGCTGTTCAGAAGAGATCTCCAACCCCTCTTACTCTTACGGATTTATGGATAGCCCTGCAGGATTCATGGTGTCAGTTCACATTAGTCGAGTCAATGCCGTGTCGTGTTTCGGCACTTCTTCGTGCTCGCCACGATATTGGGTAGGTGTACCAGTTTCTTTGGCTCTTCAGTGTAGAATGCTCGTGGCCTATCTGTTGGTGCTCGAACGGTGGTTGCTTCCATAAGCACGGCAGAAGATGTGTTTGAAGTTTCAAGAGGCTCCGTGTTGACTGCATACAGGGAAAGCGGAAAAACCTCATCCGCTAAGTCACAATGCGGACATGAGTATGTGTGTTGAGTGATCGTGACTGAAGGTCATTCAGGAGGATTGCGATGAACAATAAGAGGGTGATAATTGCAAAAGTCACTGCTGTACTGAATGTCGTACATATGAACCCTGTCAGCACCAAAACAACATGAAGGGAACTTCCTAAGAAGGGAACTGCAGGAAGAGTTGGAATTCTAAAACCACTTATCTGCGATGCGAACGCCCGTAACAGCGAAACGTGGTGCCGAACGTGGCGGCTCCATCATCGTTGCCTCGACCTGCGACTATTTTGCAGGGAGAATGGCATAAGATATTCTTGAAAACCACATATGACCTGTATTTATCCATTACGAAACGAATGGATGCCTGGAAGCTGTTTCATATGCCAATGGGTTTCTTATACCGTACTAGGCATGTGTGTTGTGTTTTTGATGTTTCCATGTTTCGCTTCAGCCTCTGTATGTAGAAGGTAAGGGTGGCCCTACAAAACACTCTCTGCAGTACCAAGCTTACGGAATCAACCATCACACGAGCAACAACAGCTAGAGCACGAGCATTCTAATTCACATAGCTCCGACATAATGGACTCATAACTACACAGAACACTGTTATGACCAAGGATGACACATGCAAAATATGGAAGATGCAAAATCGCGATCTACTGGTGCGGCTGACTTCTGAGTTTACTTGCAAGCATACATTTCTCACAGTGTTTCCATATCTCTGTGCATCCCTTGTATGTAGATGTAGATCTTGACCCACTGGGCGTTGCACTGCTGTGTGGCTGGACCTCCCTTTCCTCGATATTGAATTTTCTCATTTTGCGAGAACCGAAGAGCGACTTGCTTAATTGTTAAAAAGCATTCAACAGCCAATGTCACATAAAATATTTTTTATTTAAGACAACCGGTTTCGACAGACTGTGCTGTCATCTTCAGGTCTTAAAATCTTTTGTTGTGAAACATGTTCATTTTGCGCTGACCTAACACACAAGATTGACCCTGAATAAGGAAAAGTGTGAAGTTATTCACATGAACACTAAAAGAAATCAGATAAATTTCGATTACGTGATAAGTCAATTTAATCTGAAGGCTGTAAATTCAACTAAATACTTAGGGATTTCAATAATCTAAATTGGAACGATCACATAGATAATATTGTGGGTAGAGCAAACTAAAGACTGCGATTCATTGTCAGAACACTTACAAGGTGCAACAACTCTACTAAAGAGACCGCTTACACCACGCTTGTCCGCCCTATTCTGGAGTGTTGCTGTGCGGTGTGGGATCCGCATCAGGTGGGACTGACGGATGACATCGAAAAAGTACAAATAAGGGCAACTCCTTTTGTATTATCGCGAAATAGTGGAGATAGTGCAACAGACATGACACGTGAATTGGAGTGGCAATCATTAAAACAAAGGCGTTTTCCTTTGCGTCTGGATCTTCTCACGAATTCAATCGCATGTTTTCTCCTCCGATTGCGAAAACATTCTGTTGGCACCCACCTACATAGGGAGAAATGATCATCACAATAAAATAAGAGAAATCAGGGTTCGCAGAGAAAAATTTAAGTGTTCGTTTTTCCCGCGTGCCGTTCGAGAGTGGAACGCTAGAGAGACAGCTTGAAGGTGGTTCATTGAATCCTCTGCCAGGCACTTTATTGTGAATAGCAGAGTAATCACGTAGATGTAGATGTAGAAGATGTCCACTGGAATCTTGTGCGTTAGGTCAGCATAAAATGACCATGTTTCACACTGAAAGATTTTAAGACCTGAAGACGACAGCATAGTCAGTTGAAAACGGTTGTATTAAATTAAAAAATATATTTTATGGTTTCCTGGATATGTACGTTTCTTTAACAAGGTCTCCAATGCTGGAGTGCTGAATAGTAGCAGTAATCTGTTTCAGGCCACCATAGCTGAAATGCTCAGTAGTCGCAGTAATCTGTTTCTGACTGTTTAGCGCCCTTTTCCCCTCTACGCATGCGAAGAGCCACCAATACACATTTGCAGTGAACTTGTGAGAGGAACTAATCGGTATCGACTTTAAAGGCAGGTAAATTCACTGGCGTACGCTATGTTTTTAAGGTATTTACTCCCTTCTCTGCCGGCCGGGGTGGCCGAGAGATTCTAGGCGCTACAGTCTGGCGCTACAGTCTGGCGCTACAGGCGCTACATCCCGCCTCGGGCATGGATGTGTGTGATGTCCTTAGGTTAGTTGGGTTTAAGTAGTTCTAAGTTCTATGGGACTGATGATCTCAGAAGTTAAGTCCCATAGTGCTCAGAGCCATTTGAACCATTTGAACTCCCTTCCATGTTGGTGGAAAACGTTGCACTTGAATTTGGTTCATGTCTGTTATTCAATCATGGTGTGGACCTAGCACATCTTTCTCTTAAAGATCCGTATCAGACGAACACTGAAATGTGTCGGGAAGACACCTGACCATAATAGATATATTCTTGTTGGGTCTTATGAAACGTCTCGTATACGAGATACCTGTAAAATTATACGAAATTTTGGTGAATGCTATTTCGGACATGTACGGAAGAACAGACACCACACATTCATATAATTTTATAAGCATAGCTGGGCAGTGAATCCACCTTCTTCATTTCGGTTGCTCATTACATGTACATGTACATCTAGATCTACATTTATACTCCGCATGCCACACAACGGTCTGTGGCGGAGGGCACTTTACGTGACACTGTCATTACCTCCCTTTCCTGTTCCAGTCGCGTATGGTTCGCGGGAAGAATGACTGCCGGAAAGCCTCCGCGCTCGCTTGAAACTCTCTAATTTTACATTCGTGATATCCTCGGGAGGTATAAGTAGGGGGAAGCAATATATTCGATACCTCATCCATAAACTCACCCTCTCGAAACGTGTACAGCAACCTACACCGCTATGCAGAGCGCCTCTCTTGCAGAGTCTGCCACTTGAGTTTGCTAAACATCTCCGTAACGCTATCACGCTTACCAAATAAACCTGTGACGAAACGCGCCGCTCTTCTTTAGATCTTCTCTATCTCCTCCGTCAACCCGACCTGGTACGGATCCCATACTGATGAGCAATACTCAAGTATAGGTAGAACGAGTGTTTCGTAAGCCACCTTCTTTGTTGATGGACAACGTTTTCTAAGGACTCTCCCAATGAATCTCAACCTGGCACCCGTCTTACCAACAATTAATTTTATATGATCATTCCACTTCAAATCGTTCCGTACGCATACTCCCAGATATTTTACACAAGTAACTGCTACCAGTGTTTGTTCCGCTATCATATAAGCATAAAATAAAGGATCCTTTGTTCTATTTACTCGCAATACATTACATTTGTCTTTGTTAAGGGTCAGTTGCCACACCCTGCACCAAGTGCCAATCCGCTGCCGATTTCCTGTGGGAATCTCGGAAGAACGAACGTGGAGGCAATGGTCGTGGGCTGCGGATAAGTGGCGCGCGATGGGAGTGTGCATAGGCAGTCGGTCGCCGTGTGGCTAGCGCCTCCCGTCGGGTAGACTGTTCGCCGGATGCAAACCTTTCGATTTGACGTCACTTTGGCGACTTGCTCGTCGATGGGGGATGAAATGATGATGAGTAGGACAACACAGCACCCAGTCCCTGAGTGGACAAAATCGCCGACCCACCCAACCGGGAATCGAACCCGGGCCTTTAGGATTGACATTCTGTCTCGCTGACCACTCAGCTACCGGGGGCGGCCAGATCGGCGGTGAGAAGAGCCGAGATGGTACCTGCAGTTCCGGTAGCGCTGTGTCCCGCGCAACTGACTCCGCGTAATGTCTCAAAGCATGTAACAGCAGTGAACCCTCCCCATTCCTTTCCTTCCTTCCCCTCTCCACCTTTACATATGCCAGTAAAATCTGTAGATAACCTCCTAGCAAGAATTTGGAGTGTCTGTGAGGTTTCCGAACAAGATTGTGGTGACTGGGGGAGCAAACAAGGTAAGATTTCTCTTATCGTTGAAGTGCTTGACATAAAGATCTTTTTGTAGGTGACGTGCACCACTTTATTCACCTTTACAGAGAAATTGAAGAAAATTCAAGCATGAAATTTATCTCAGTTACGCTATATTCCTACCCTTCATTGGTCACTTGTCTAAAATCATAAAGTCGTTCAGCACGTCGCTGAGAAGGATGTGTGTGCTACGACAGTGAAACACCATTCAAGCCTCGAAAGACATGTGGCCTTTACGTAACACAGCATACACCTGTGAACAACTTCTAAGTTTCTGCCTCCTTTGTACATCATCGCGCTGTTCCACTGATGAGATGTCCCGTGTGAGTGCTGAAGTTGGGTTTCGCCGTGGCAGTTGTTCGCCTTGTGTTTACAGGACCAGCGGGACAGAAGGGAAGGGAGACGAGACGTAATTGGCGGTACGGCGGCGAGCGGCGGGCGCCACCTGCATCTCCACAATTAATTACGACCCGCAGTCGAGGAGTGCCGCTCCGAAGTTGGCGCCGCTGAAACGCCCAGTTACGGCGAGCGCCGCGCAGTCGCACCCAGGGGGCGCAGGGGCGTCAGCCGGCTGCCGCCCGCTCTGCGGAGCCGCCTCATACGCTTCAGGTTACCGGCTGCGGCATCACTCAAGTTTCCGGGAACACCTGGTTCTATTGCCATTAAGTTGGAGTAATCTGCATTTTCGTAAACATGATATTGCACCCCGCTGACTGTGGTTGTTGGGAGGGGATCAGTTAGTATAGTGGACGACGTGCTTAACACTCCGTCCGTGACGAGGTCGAAAAAAACGGAGTACAAAGGGACTTTAATAGAATGAGGACGGAACTCAGATCAGCCGTGTTCCTCTCGTTGGAAACATCTCATAATTCACCGCAATACGTCTACGTTTTTATTTTATTGTATTTTACTTGATATCATCGGTGGAAACATTAGGCGATCTTCTTTATTTGAAAGTGTGGTATACTTTTAGAACACCCTATTGCCTAGACCGCAAGTTTCGTTTCATAGATAACCAGTTTCAGCCAGTTCAGTTGTCGTCTTCATATCTATAATTCCAGAACTGGTTACGTACTAGACTGTCACGTAGAGAGGGAAAAAAAAAGTGCAGAATCTCATTTCTATGATGATGTTACACTTTCTGAAATAATAACAATAAACAATATAAAAATGTCATCCTGTATGACTTGGGAACCAGTTGAAATTCTCCCGCTGACAGGAAAAGGCGAACTGCCTGTTTCCGTCAGTGGGACAATTTCAACTGTTTCCTTTATCATGCAGGATGACGTTTATGTTGCTTATGGTTATTATCTCTACAACCCTTTCCTATTTTGCGCTACAGTCTGGAACCGCGCGACCGCTACGGTCGCAGGTTCCAATCCTGCCACGGGCATGGATGTGTGTGATGTCCTTACGTTAGTTAGGTTTAAGTAGTTCTAAGTTCTAGGGGACTGATGACCTCAGAAGTTAAGTCCCATAATGCTCAGAGCCATTATCCTATTTTACGCACGATGGCATGCTACACTGTTCATGCTTACTGTCTCACAAAGTGTAAAATCATCATACACATCGGATTCTGTGCCGTCTTCATGCACTACGTGAGAGTGCACAATACTGTGCACTGATATGTTGTAAAAAATGGTTCAAATGGCTCTGAGCACTATGGTACATAACTGCTGAGGTCATCAGTCCCCTAGAACTTAGAACTACTTAAACCTAACTAACCTAAGGACATTGCACACATCCATGCCCGAGGCAGGATTCGAACCTGCGACCGTAGCGGTCTCGCGGTTCCAGACTGTAGCGCCTACAACCACTCCGCCACTCCGGCCGGCCGATATGTTGCAAGTTTTGAGATTATGTCTCTGAACTGGCTGAAATTGGTTATCTATGTACCAAAACTTCCGATATAGACAATAAGAAGTTCCAAAAGGATATTAGATTCATTTATTTTATTTTATTTATTGTTTGTTTGGTTCCATGCAAGCTGCCACGATTTTCTCTCCTATATTAATCCCTTCATTTCCGAATAACACTTGTAACCAACATCCTCAGCTACATTTGAAGACAGTTTTCATGGTGCGAGGGAGAGCCGTTGAGGGGAAACAGAGATTAGATTATATAGAACAAATAATTATTTGTTCTCTGCGTGGTTGCGTGAATGTTTGTTTTCAAATGTTTAGTCAAGTTATTCCTTTCATTTTGTACACAATATTTCGATGACCGACCCAGTTGTCTTCTGCAGGTGGCTCGAGCTGTGTTGTGGGTATTCGGTGCTTGGACACCAACTCCTTCACAAGACAGTTAGGTCGAGCGTAGAAATATTGTACACAAAAAAATGTGTGTGAAATCTTCTGGGACTTAACTACTAAGGTCATCAGTCCCTAAGCTTACACACTACTTAACCTAAATTATCCTGAGGACAAATACACACACCCATGCCCGAGGGAGGACTCGAACCTCCGCCGGGACCAGCCGCACAGTCCATAACTGCTATTGTGCACAAAATGGAAACAACATCTCTTCTGAACACCCAAAAGCACATAATTAAATAACCTTTTGTTGTATACATTCTAATCTCTGTGTACCCCTTCGATTCTTGGCCGCAATGAATTTCTACAGCACCATGAAGGATTGGCATACGGTTTTCCTTCCTGTGTCTTTCTCTCTTTAGCGTTTACCACATATTTCTTTCTGTTTCTGCGGAAAACTTCCTTCTGTCGTATATCAGCCAACTTAATTGTTAGCATGTTTCTGTAGCACATCGTTTTGAAGTTTACGATTCTCTTATTTTTCATTTTTCTGTGAACAGCCTATTCTGCTCACTAGCTCCTATAGTGCTTTCTCACTTTCACAGAAGACAGCATGCCATGAGCGAATGTTATTGTTGATATTATGTGACCCATAATTTTAACTCAGCACATTCATCGTGATGTACAAGAAAGGGTGACACTTGGTCACTGAGAATGTTGACCAAGCTTTCTCATAAGGAAATAGTCTACTTGTTATTGTACTGAACTGACTGCATGAGAGTATGTGACTTTCTTAAGAACAGTGCCCCATTTATACAAAATTTTGACCCAAGCAAAAATGTTAATGGCATCTGTCCATGGTTTAGTAAACACATTCCAGAGCACGAGATGCTTTCATTATCCCACGGAAAGGAATGGGTGCATGAAAGAATATTTGAATGAATCTAACATCACTTCTGGTAGTTTCTCGATATTGCTCATGAATGTGTATGTGATTCCCCTTATAACAGCGCATGTGTAAACTTCATATTGCAAGTCTAACGTCAGTCAGGTCAAACATAGTCTTGGCCGGCCGGAGTGGCCGAGCGGTTAAAGGCGCTACAGTCTGGAACCGTACGACCGCTACGGTCGCAGGTTCGAATCCTGCCTCGGGCATGGATGTGTGTGATGTCCTTAGATTAGTTAGGTTTAAGTAGTCCTAAGTTCTAGGGGACTTATGACCACAGCAGTTGAGTCCCATAGTGCTCAGAGCCATTTGAACCAAACATAGTCTCCAAACAGCTTGCAGTCTCTTAGTCTCACCAGCATTAACATACCTAATGAGCTGTAAAGGCTCACGAAAAAATCAAAATGCTTCTGCCTATGGCAGTACGGCTTTGCTTTGACTAATAACTCCTCTGAAGATAGAATTCACAATAAAGTTCGAGCTCGAGTCAAATGCATGAAGAAGAATAAACATAAAACTTGTATGCTGATCAGGCAAGGTAATGCTTTCAAAAATGGCTTTGAGCACTATGGGACTTAACTTCTGAGGTCATCAGTCCCCTAGAACTTAGAACTACTTAAACCTAGCTAACCTAAGGGCATCACACAACACCCAGTCATCACGAGGCAGAGAAAATCCCTGACCCCGCCGGGAATCGAACCCGGGAACTCGGCGCGGGAAGCGAGAACGCTACCGCACGACCACAAGCTGCGGACAGCCTGTTTGTCTCATCCCCCAGCAATTTGGAATTTGGGCCATCCCGCCTCCCTAGCACCTTGTGTAGATCGTTTGTATTCCACGGAGTTTTTGACGTCCTGTGTATGCGCGTTGCGGTGCGGTGTTGTTGTTCCTGACAACTTATGTTTACGAACCCAGCGTTGGATAGGGGCACTACGGCAACAAGGCAGAGTTGGTGTTGGCTAGGGCTGTGGATTTCGATAGCTCGGCTATAGTCTGACTACAAGCTCTGCGGTCTGGTGTTCAAAATGGTTCAAATGGCTCTGAACACTATGGGACTTAACATCTGAGGTCATTAGTCCCCTAGAACTTAGAACTACTGAAACCTAACTAATCTAAGAACATCACACACATCCATGCCCGAGGCAGGATTCGAACCTGCGACCGTAGCGGTCGCGCGGTTCCAGACTGAAGCGCCTAGAACCGCTCTGACACACCGGCCGGCCTGCGGTCTGGTGTTACTAAGCACGTCGTGTATGTAGAGTCCTAACGTGGTTGCTCGGTGTTTTTGGTTATTGCGTTGGCCACAGACAAAGTAGGGGCTTGTGTAATTTGTAACCGAGCGTGGTGGTTATTCTGTGGTCGGTCGCTCTATGTTGCATGTAGCTTCACCCTTTCAGCAATGTCGTTAAGGGTACGTCAAAGCGGTGGAAGGCGACTCGAAAACGTTTACTTCAATTTATAAGAAGGAAACGCTTATACAGTGTGCCGCCACCAAGAAGTTGGGCGGTGCTGCCGTTGTGGATTACTGTAAGGACTGGCTAATGCAGCAACATTGGATTGTTTAAGCCTATTTTTTGCAATGGAGTGTAATAACACGTACCTTCCATTGTACCTGCGTCCATTTTCCCTGTCTTGTTGTTGTCATCGGATTAATTAAAAAGTGAGGAATTGGTGTG
Organism: Schistocerca cancellata; assembly: GCF_023864275.1. Classification (NCBI taxonomy): domain Eukaryota; kingdom Metazoa; phylum Arthropoda; class Insecta; order Orthoptera; family Acrididae; genus Schistocerca; species Schistocerca cancellata. Next base: position 464,877,581 of record NC_064631.1, on the reverse strand, counting down.
CTGCCGCCTTCATATGGTTTCCAAAACGGTGTGTTCTCGCATGCTTTCGGATGGTGTACTTGGTGTATTGTTACCGACAGTGCAGGGCGTTGTGGGTACAGTTGTCTTGTTTGTAATTGGTACTGGCTTTGTTGAGTTGATGTTACAGCTCTTTTTTGTGGCGGTTGTTTTTGCGGAGCACGTTTGTGTGAAGTAGGGTGTTTGCTTCTGTAGAATAGAAGAGTGGAGCACAACAATAATTACTTATTTTAATTTAGAGTGCTTGACCGTCAGTACTGATCTAGGTAAGGTCGCAGCGTCTTACTTGATTTGTTCTGCTTACGCCCTAGGGTCAGTTGTGCTAAAACCTCCGCAGTGTTTGCCCTTCCTTGAGCGGCCACTTCCACTTATTGTTAAGTTTCTCGCCATCTGTAGCTGATTCTGTGATTCTGTGGGCGTACTCGGCGACCTGTGCGGCAATGACTTATTTTTATTTGATTAGAGTAGTTATGAGCTTGGCCAGCGTTAAGCCTTTTTTTTAAAAATTGAGGCAGTAGTTTCAGGAGTCCTGCCGCAGCGTGTTGCACTTTCGGCCAGGTTCTAGTCTCAACAGCCGGCCTTGCGGGATGCCTCTCTGAGATACTACCGAAATTCAGAATTCCACCAGCAGGACTTACAAGGGCGCCCTCCATCTTCCCATCATCCGGCGGGAGTCGGGTGCCGGCAACCCTGGATAGTTTCATCCTTTTACTGTCTGGAACTGTTTAAAAAGGTAAAGATATTTCTTTCATTTCAACCTCGACAGTTAATACCCAGTCCTCCAGCTTCATCAAAACTGGTCCATAGTTTACACTCGTCCCGTGTAGGATCACAGGGTACGCAATCCCACGATATACGAAAAGCAGAACGAAACTCTGTAGACGCCAGAATGCTCTAAACATTTAAATCAATGAGTGTGCAACAAAGCTAACTCGCTAACCTCAGAGTGTGACAAGTGAAATACCGATACCGTACTGCAAGCATGAAATAAGAACCATCTCTTTTAACGACGAAAGCTATGTCTGAACACTGATGAATGTGCAGTTTACTATAGGTCTATTTGCAAACTACCTTCTAAGAGAAATGCCTTCACTTTACCAGCCAAAGACAGTAGTACGTTTACCAGTTGGTAACCAGTGTAACGCATGTCTTTGCATAAACACCAAGACTCGGAACCCCCGTAGGGAGAAAAAAAAAGTTCTTGAATGTTGTCGAACGACTTTCAACAGTCACGGTACCTGAATAAATTGGCCGAAGTGATGAAACGAAAAAAATACAGATAAATATCGCAGTGTTACCTATGGAGACACATTCTGCGTTAAAACTTTCGATGCATTCGAAGCCTTGCATCACTGGAATTGAGGCAACAATTGCCGTTGGTCGCAGCACACTACACGTCTACAGTCAGCTACTGTCCGGTGTCTGTGTTGTTTGCCCCAATGAAGACGCTGAGCGTTACAAGACGCCGTGGACAATGGCCTTCCGCAAGGTACCCGACTCCAAATGATAACTTCCTGCACTTATCTTCGCAATGTTTTCTCGGAATCTAGTTGAAATGGACATGCGTTCAGTCATTACAAGAGTTCCTATCAAGTCTGAAGCCGGTTGTCACTGACTTGGCGTGACACTCGTCTGCGACCCCTGTTGACCAAGATCAGTTCACATCACTTTTAAAAATAGTGTTGTAAGGGACAGAGTGGTACACTATTCCTTGTAGACATGTTGGACAGACCGCGTTCGGACACTAAAAAATCAGGCCTATTCATTCACAATATGGGCATGGATACGTCCAAACGCGATAGCTACCTTATACCATACTGTTAGAAATACCCGTCAACACATTTGACATCGCTGATTCCATACAACTGAGTGGAACGTATACACTACTACACGGTTATAACTTACGTTACCCGGCACCAGTTCTTGATCATTTACAAGCTCTTCAAAGTACTAGTGTATACTTTTAAAGGGAGGACAAATTTTTTTTCTGGTGAGCTTGCATTCTCCTACAGTTAATGTAGGCTAAGTCCAGCGCAATTTTAAGCAACACGACACTGTAGGAGGTATTTAGTAGCAGTGTAACAACGGGAAGAGCTTTAATTGCTACCTGCAACATTTGGAGTCTGGTGCCTACACTCACTAAAAGCAGTTTTACGAGGACGAGGAATGCAGTAAAAACTGCGGCTGTTGTTGAACCTCGATATTCTAAAAAAAAAAAAAAAAAAAAAAAAAAAGTCGTAAGTCATTGAAAACATTGCGCAGGCGTCATTTACTTTTTCCAGCAAATTTTGGCTAAGTCTAGCAGCTTCGGGTAAGGTAGCACTGTAGGAGATATACAGCAGATGAATCAGTGAAATGATCTGTAATTGGGACCTACAGACTGTGGTACATATACACTGAAAATCCAAAATATTAAAATATTACAACTACTGCCCACCGCGACGTTGGATGCCGCCTGGTGGCGTTGGCGGGCACTTCTACTTCTACATGATTACTCTGCAATTCACATTTATTTATTTATTTATTTAACCTGATCAGATTAGGGCCATCAGGCCCTCTCTTACATCGGACCAGTGTTCCACACATGCAGCGTTTCACACATCAGAGTTACATCATGACAATAGTTTAAATGAGAAAATTAGATTACTCTAGTGACAATATGAATAAAGAGTAGTGACTAAGACCTAATAAAGTAAATGCAGCGGTAGTTTTACAACAGGTGCTATACATACAGATTATGATAAAAGCAATAATAATAACAGTAAAAAAAACAAATAATAATGATAAACATGACTAAAACCTAATAAAGTAAATGCTGGCAGTATTTTACAACAGGTGCTATACATAGAGATTATGATCAAAGCAATAATAATAACAGTAAAAAATTAAATAATAATGAGAAAATGATAATGAGAAAATAATAATGAGAAAAATTGGCAATAGTAATGAAGATTTGTGCAGATGTACATAAATATGTTGGTGCGTAAAGTAGATGTTTACTAGTATAGCGAGTTTTGGGGAAGGGAGATTTAAGGAGGGGGAAAGAGGGAAGTAATGAGGTGAAGTGCTTTCATGTACAGAGGAAGGCATTACCGTTGCTTAAGTAGATACGTCATTAACTCATTAACTGTTTTTTGAAGCCGGACATGTTTTATTTCCATGGCTGTGTGCATATACTGTATACAGCTGTGTAAGGCGGGTGACCTTGAAGCGGACTTAGCCGCTGAGCGAGGCAGCCGCGCGACACGGGCCCTAGTATTACGAGGGAGGTTATTCCATAGTCAGGTTCCTGCTACTGTAAAGGACTAGGAGAAGGTGACTGAGCGATGCAGTGGAACAGAGAGGATTTTATTATAATGGGAACGTGTGTTTCTGTCATGTTGTTCCGACATGAGCGTTAGTTACGAGGAGAGATATGAGGGACAGTGTACATTTATAAAGCAGTGGATGACACAGAGTGTATGGAAATCTCTGCGTTTGTCTGCACGCAGCCAGGACAATTTTGCATATGCTGGTGAAATGTGATCAAAACGTCGAGCGTCACAGATATATCGGACGCAGACATTCATGACCAGTTCTAGACGTCGCGAATTTTCCTGAGAGAGGCCTTGTAGGATAATATCACTGTAGTCAATGATTGGGAGTATAAGCGTTTGTACTAATTTCTTTTTCAGATCTAAAGGGAAGAGTTTTTTATATTTTTGTGGGACATGAAGGGATGCTGATGCTTTTTTGCACACTGCAGTTACGTGCTCTGTCCAATTTAGATTTTCATCTATTATTACTCCCAAACTCATTGCAGAGGGAGAGAAGTTAATATTTGTTCCATTTAGGATAAGAGATGGTACGGATTCCCGATTTTTTGGGCTAATGAGCTTAGAGTGACCAACAAGTACCGCTTGGGTTTTAGAAGGGTTTAGTTTTAGACCTATGTCCAGTGCCCATTTTGACAGTGCATCGAGGTCAGTACTGAAATTTTCAATAGCTTTCTTGAGATTGCTTGGTTTCGTACTTAAATACAACTGAAGGTCATCAGCGTACATATGATATTTGCAAGAAGGTCAGAACCGATGACACATCATTGACATACAGAGAGAAGAGTATAGGACCTAATACTGAGCCTTGGGGAACGCCTGAGACTACCTGCCGCCATTGTGATTTTATATTCCCAGATAGGACGCGTTGCTGACGAGACGTCATGTATGAGCGAAACCATTGCACTGCACTTGGTGAGAAATTTAGACGGCTAAGTTTGGCTAGTAAGATGTCGAAGTCGACAGTATCAAATGCTTTGCTGAAATCTAAGAAGCAAATGATAGTCGCTTCTTGTCTGTCCATGGGAAGTTTCAGGTCATCTGTCACCTTTATCAGTGCGGATGTTGTGCTTCGATATTTACGGAAACCAGATTGGTATTCGTCTAGTAGGTTGTTAGTAGTTAGGTAGTTGGTGAGCTGGTCATGAACTATATATTCTAAGGCCTTTGATAGTGCAGGAAGAAGGCAGATGGGGCGGTAGTCAGAGGGTGCTGTTATAGAGGGCAGTAGTTGGTCAGTAATAAGTTTTACCATATGGATAGTGATGCAATCATGTCCAGTAGATGCTGATCTAATCCGCGGTTCAGTTGTGGTTGTAGGTAATGTGAAGAAACTGTTTAGTTTTTCAGCTGGGACCATGGGATTTTCTGCAACTTTTTTATTTTGCCTAAACCGAGACTACGGAGATTTTTCCACAGGATAGCTGGTCTACATCTATTGTCAGCTAATGTACGGGCATGCCTGAGCTTAGCGTTTCTCACCGCTTGACTGACTTTGTTTCGGTTCTGCTTGTAAACAGTGTGATTTTCAAGTGTAGGGTGTGTCTTGTACGCTCGATGTGCAGCGTCTCTGAGATTCCTGAGCTCTTTTAGTTCATCGGTCAGCCAAGGTGCAGGTTGCCTTTTTACTTTTCTGGTCTTTATCGGAGCATATTTGTCATATAGTTGACTAATTTTGTTAGTGAAATCCTGGAGTTTGTCGTTTATGTCCATGAGGGGAGTAGAGGTCATCCCCCAAACTATTTCTTGTGCCTCAGTTTCGAGTTCAGGCAAATTTATACGTTTGAGGTCTCGGTATGTAGACAGTTTTTGTTTCTTTCTAGGACATTCTAGTGAATACGTCATGAAAATGATGTCATGGGCAGACATGCCGGGCGCAGATATTTGAGAGATGCGGATTATTCTGTTTGGAGATTTTGTTGCGAATATATCTATGAAAGTGTGACTGGTAGTCGTGTGATGAGTAGGTGCCAGCTGAAGTAGCGTCATATTTGAGGAAGAAAGCATTCTCTTGAATTTCCCAGTGGAAGGACTATTTCGCAGAAAATTAATGTTAGTGTCACCTGCTATAATTACACGTTCATATGACGATTCGAGACTAGAGAGGGCAGTTTCGAAGCAGGCAAACCCGCCTACTTTAGGAGGTTTGTAAAGGACACATATTAAGCACTTTCTGTTAAGGGATTTGATCTCTATGAATATATATTCCTCTTGTTTATCTACATTGTTGTCGGATGTGTGTAGTACTGTAGATGACAAATCAGAGCGTATGTACGCCCCTACTCCGCCCCCTCGTCTGTTGCATCTGTCGCGCCTGAGAAAGATATAGCCATCTAGGTTTACGGAAGTTGTAGGAATACTTGGTTTGAGCCAAGTCTCTGACAAAAGTATTACGTGTATATCAGCAGTTTGAAATATATATTTGAACTCGTCGAAGTGAGCTGGCAGTGACTGGACATTTGCATATGCAATATGCAGCTTGGTGCGTTCGGGTGTTGATTGCCCGAGGAGGCTGCCGACCGATGTTTGCGGGTCGTGGTTAGCGGTGACAAGAGGCTCTGGCATGAGGAATGCGGAAAGGCGTGTGAAGGAGGGGGGGTGAGGGAGTGTCCTCCTAGTTTTGTGCAGTGAAAGCGGCCGGGAGGGGGAGGGGGTGGGTCCCCGGGGAGGCAACGGGATCTCCGGCCAAGGTCAGCGAGGTCTGCAACGGTTCTGGAAGTAGCCGTGGGCTGGCAGGGGAAGGAATTTCGCTAAACACAACGGTAGTAATCTGCACGGAACTTTCGAGTTCATTTACACTGCAAATGGTTTTCTTTCCGTTTTCGGTCTTAACCATTATCCTGCCGTCATTTGTCCATACGTTCTGTAACCCAAATTTCGAAATCGCGCTCTTCAGAATGTTTAGTCTTTCAGAGATCAGATCCTCGCGTACTGTCAGACCCGACTTCGCGAGATTCTTCTTTGCTCTGAAGACTTCAGATCTTTTCCTATATGACATAAATTTCACTATTATAGGTCTTGGTTTTGTAGAACCTGGCGACCTACGACCCATTCTATGACTTCTGTCAATGTCACTCAGAGTCACCTGCACGCCTTGCTTTTCTTGGACAAGGTTTATCACAACTTCATCTGTGATCTCTCTGCTGCTCTCTGGAATGCCGAACAGTCTGAGATTATTGCGTCTCTGATATTGTTCGAGCTCGTCCGTCTTCTCAATCAATTTCTGTTCGAGCAGTCGTACTTTCTCCTCACTTGCTTTTAACGATGTGTCCAGTGCACGGATCTCGCTCGCATTCGCCTCCAGAGTTTTCTGTATTTTGTCCGTCACTGCTGCAGTGACGGCATCAGTGATGGTTTGAACAACGAGCCCGAGCGTCTCCTTAGCCTGCTGCGTGGCACTCACCTCAGCCTTCACGAGTGCGGCGATGTCAGCAATGCCGGGCGGGGCGGCCGCAACTCCCGGTGTAGACTCCCCCCCTGCGCTGTCGCCGGCCTGGCCGTTGGCTGCGCTGTGCGTTGTTCGGCGATTTTTCATTTTAAGTGCGATTCCTTATAATTGGTGCTCAGTATGTGATGTAAAATACGACACTCGGCAGCAAATATCCAGCTTTAGTATATGTAGACTTGCCTAACTGCTTAAAACACCTCCAGATTTCATGTAAACTTGCGAGCCAAGCTAACGCACGTCACTCACTCGCCGCCATGTTTCTACAACTGTAGTGCTTGGCAAAGGGTTCTCTCTACCATTCCACTCCCGAACAGCGCGCGGGAAAAACGAACACCTAAACCTTTCTGTTCGAGCTCTGATTTCTCTTATTTTATTTTGATGATCATTCCTACCTATGTAGGTTGGGCTCAACAAAATATTTTCGCATTCGGAAGAGAAAGTTGGTGACTGAAATTTCGTAAATAGATCTCGCCGCGACGAAAAACGTCTTTGCTTTAATGACTTCCATCCTAACTCGCGTATCATATCTGCCACACTCTCTCCCCTATTACGTGGTAATACAAAACGAGCTGCCCTTTTTTGCACCCTTTCGATGTCCTCCGTCAATCCCACCTGGTAACAATCCCACACCGCGCAGCAATATTCTAACAGAGGACAAATGAGTGTAGTGTAAGCTGTCTCTTTAGTGGACTTGTTGCCATCTTCTAAGTGTCCTGCTAATGAAACGCGACCTTGAGCTCGCCTTCCCAACAATATTATCTATGTGGTCTTTCCAAATGAAGTTGTTCGTAATTTTAACACCCAGGTACTTAGTTGAATTGGCAGCCTTGAGAATTATACTATTTATCGAGTAATCGAATTCCAACGGATTTCTTTTGGAACTCATGTGGATCACCTCACACTTTTCGTTATTTAGCGTCAACTGCCACCTGCCACACCATACAGCAATCTTTTCTAAATCGTTTTGCAACTGATACTGGTCTTCGGATGACGTTACTAGACGGTAAATTACAGCATCATCTGCGAACAACCTAAGAGAACTGCTCAGATTGTCACCCAAGTCATTTATACTTGTCGCGCTAACAATTGTATGTAAGCAATGTAAGCAGAGCAGACACGGAAGGGGGGGAGGGGGGGATGGTCACCCTAGCGAAGATGTGGGCTGCAAATGGTGAAATCCATTGGGATAAGCGACTTTGACGGAGGGCAGGTTATTGAAAAGCAGAGATTGTAAACTAGTATCTCGAAAACGGTGAAGCTGGTCAAATGTTTACGTTCTGCTGTCGTGAGCATGCACGGAAAGACGTAGAAGAACAGAGAAACTACCACTAGGCGCTAAGTGGTTGGACGTCCCGACTCTTCACAAAACGTGGGATTCGGAGGATAGTCTTCTCTGTAGAGTAGGATAGATGGTGATCTGTGGCATCTTTGCCGGAGGACTACAATGCTGGTGCACAGACAAGTGTTTGGCAGCACACTGTCCATCGTACAGTGCTGAACATGGAGCTCCGCAGCAGACCACCCCTACCTTTTCACACGTTGACCCAACGAAATCGTCAGTTACGATTGTAGTGGGCAGTGGATCGTAGGCATTAGACCGTCCATCAACGGAAACGTGTCGGCTCTTCGGGGGAATAATATTTTTGCTGCGTTAGGTTGATGGTCGTCTCCACAAATGTCGTTGTCGAGGTGAATGGCGGCTCGAAACGTACAGCGCGGCATGGACGCTGGCTGGTGGCAGCGGTATTATGCTATGGAAGACATTCTCCTGCACCTGCGTTGGGACCTGTGGTACAAATCAAAGACACACTGACAGCTGCGAATCACCTGCATCCCTTCATACTTGGTGTCTTCCCCGATGGTGTTGTTATCACTCAGCAGTATAATTGTCTGTGTCTCGGAGCCAGAACCGAGATACAGCTGTTTCAGGAGCATTACGGTAAACTCAAATTGATGTGTCGAAGACCAAATTCGGCTGATGTAAATTCTATGGCACCCATCTGGGTCGCTATTGGACGCCGTCACCGCGTACGCAGATCAATGGACCGTTATTTAGGCGAATTACGTGACCCATGCATAGACATCTAATGTCACACACCTCCACAATCCTTCCAAAACTGCCCGTTCCCTGATACATAGCGTCAATGATGTACTTCGCTCCAAAGACGGGGAAACAACCTATTAAGCTTATGTTCTGGTTCATCAGTGTATGTATTGTTATGGTCAAAAATATCCCAACGACAGGAACTGCGTTCCATCAGATTTGTATGCAACCTAGATATCGTAACTTTCTTGTGGGTCCTCTAATCTCTTTCCGGTACAGTTGTTTGACTATACAAAATGGTTCTTACAAGAGACCAGTACATAACCCTGTTATGTATGAAAATAAGTCCAGTTGAAAATTAATACCACGATAACGAAAATATCAAGAAACAGTTATTAGAGGTAAGAGAGCCGTTAACGCTTGTAAGTTTATTACAATAACAAACTTTTCAGAGAACAAGTTTCAGCTGGAAATTTCATGAAGAAAATTTTATACTGTATGAGGAGTACAGACTCCGATCTAGCAACTGGTGCAACTAGTCTCTGTGTTACTAGCCAAATAAGATCTTGAAAATGGTGTCAGTCACGAATAACGAAGTTGGCGCATATTTAAACTTGAAATGACTAGGTTAAGTTCTGTGAGATCATTTGAATCTATCTTTAAAAGTCTGCCAGTTCAGGTTTTCCAACATTACCGTGACGCTCTCCTGTGAGAACAGCCGATTTTGTGGCCAAATTGACCTCTCTGATGATCACTATGGCGTGTTACCGGACTGAGACAGCGGCGATTGCCTCAGGTGACGTCATAGGTACCCACCAGAAAAACTAGCTCGGCCACTACTAGCAAAGCCCAACACCCCTTTATGAACTGTCGCTGGTGGCAAGAAGATTTGGCAGCAGAACTACCGTCTTAAGGATTCTCCTGGATATTGTTCTTTCCCACTACTTGTCATGGCCCCTTTTTTCCCTCTGTTGCCATTAAAAGCTTCTGTCTACTTGCTCCCAAGTGGGACTATATTAATGAGCAATTGAACCCAGAAGTATGGACAACATCGCAGATCCGCATCCTGAGAACCCTTGACAGCAAATGAGCTCCGTCACAAAGGCAACAGTAGAAGTTACTGTGGTGGTCACGGTGCAGACACAGGTGTGAAGAGACTGCTATCTTTTACTCCGCTGATTAATGCTTTCACAGAACTGAGCAACTGTTGAACCCATTATTAAGTGCTTTTACTCTAGCAACAGAGAAGTATCTGAATAACACATCGAGTCACTTTCCAGGGCGTTATTGTTAGTTTCTCCTGTACCAGGAGAGTAAATGTATTTATGAAGTATTCAGCAGCGATAGTCTCTTAAAATTAAGACATAATCCCAAGTTCGATGTCGTGTGTTCAATAGTGTGTGCCGGTCTGACGTGTGTAACTGCAGTTTCTGAACATGAAACTAATATTTCTTTTATAATACATTTGGTGAAACATACAGTAGAAAACATTTCAGAAAACCCTAATGTAATTCAGTATTGTAGATCACATAACAAGAAATGTATAGTGAGATATTAAAGTAGTAACAGTTAATACCTGAAGAGGTGATGATACAATTTTCAGTGAAATGTTTAGTATAATTATGCGTTTAATTTCACGAACAAGTGAAGTCACGACTCTATGCAGTTTGCTGAGACTTTATAAAAAATTACAGAAAGAGGAAATAAACAGAATGGTTGTACTACAATTAATTTCATAAAATTACTTAATTAACATTTCTCGACCTGGTCCTGCCGTTCTTTTGGCTCTTTATAACGTTCACGTCGCAAAAAATATAAGTTCGTGAATTTAAACATTTCCTGGAAAATGTAAAAACATTCATAGGAAATTTTCAAGTAAAATACCTCATACTGTCAGCTCCAGAGAATCTGAGAACTCGTCAATGACTCTGTGCGCAATTACGTTTTAAACAACAATGTTTAACAGTATTTTGTTTCGATAACTATGGGTAAATGAAACAATAATTAAAAACAGCATATGAGCTTTGTAGCGACGGATTATCTGCTGTCATTGGAGCAAGGAAGTTTAATACTTGCGAGAAGTTTCACACTATAATTTACTACTACGCTGTGTACATTTTCCAAACGTATTTTTAGTTCCGTTACATAAATGTGTTTATTTACAATACAATTACTCTCAGGCTGCTTGCTATTGCTTAGTATGTCGTTAAAGCACTTAAAAGACAGCTTCGAAAGTATCGTATGTTGTAACAGACACTGTGTTCTGACAAATGCCTCGACTTAATTCAGATCGTAAAATGGTTTAAATTGGGCATTCAGTTAGAGCGTCCCGCTTAAATGAAATTATTAGCAGCTCGAGTAATTGAATAGGCTGCTAGGGTCGTAGCCCCGCGTGACCTCTCACAGTGTTAGCTGTTGTTCGTCCATTACTGTAAACAAAATTAAGTGGTGCTACAACCGCCATTACACGATATCAAGTGGTGTGTAACGCGCCAGTCTCGAGTACGTGGTACATCGTCCTCCCATACACACGTTATCACTGTGTGACGTAACCAAGTGCAATATGCTAAAAGAAAAGTATCCACATAATGACCTTTTACGATCCGATTATGGTGATGAAGTACCTTTTGAAAATAAAATCTATGTACAGATATTTCTAGAGCCAACAGGGGAAATTGAAGACAGGTCGTTATTACGGAGATTGGCTATTTTAATGTAAAATATTTACCCATTAAAGATTTGGGAAATATGTGATGGTTATAAATATAGGTTTCCAGAATTCAGAGCGGCTAGTCACCTTTCGTAATGGTAGAATTTTTATTTTCTCAGTGAATCTGGCACGGTATATGTTTTCTTAAACGATTCGTGCATTAGAGGTAATACTGTAGGATGAAATAACTATCGACGTTATGATTTTATGTTATAAATATTTTCTGATAAGTTTAGCACTAATTGTTTCGATTTATTTTATTCTCGCTACGACCTACACAATGACCCACAAAATTCCTCAGAACTTTATCACCTGATGATGAATCTCTAGGTTTAACTTCCTGGCAGATTAAAACTGTGTGCCGGACCGAGACCCGAACTCGCACTTGCCCACGAAAGGTAAAGGTCCCGAGTTCGAGTTTCGATCCGGCACACAGTTTTAATCTGCCAGAAAGTTTCATATGAGCGCACACTCCGCTGCAGAATGAAAATCTCATTCTGGAATCGCTAGGTGATTTGAAACTAGTTAAGGGAAAATAAAAATTCTACTGTCATGAAATGCGACCTGTTGCAGTAGTATACAACCGATGCACCCAATTCTTCACTGTTTCAACAGGAGATCTATATTATTCGTCATGAAATGTACCACTTATTTCTGCTGAGGAAAACAAACGCTTTTGTAGCGGATTCTCTCTTCTGTAGGAGACAACAACTTCTCAAATACTGGATAGTTTACGAGAAGCATCCACGTGTGTATTAAACAACATCCGAACTGAAGTAATAGTTTTGATACAGGAATTGCCGTACTGGAAGATGATGTTCTTATTGTGGAGAACTCGTGTGTAATAATACCAATTCGGTTATCTCAGAGGTTGACATAGCGCTTGACTATAAATGGTGTATTCTACCATGAATGCCTGATCCAGCTTCCCGAGTTACGTTCCCGGTACTTCAAGGAGTTTTTGAGTAGCAGGAGGACTGGTACGGGGTGCAGTTAGCGTCTTGAGGCTATTATGAGCTACTCGACCCATTAGCAGTGATTCTAAGTACAAAAATCACGACTCTGTATTACGTTAAATACTCACTATAGGTCACACACGTGACATCTCTAAATTGCATTGTTGATGTGCATAAAGAAAGTACACTGATACCCCAGATTTATGTGCAGAACAATTACCACAGGCATTTATTTACGAGGTGTTGGTGTAACATTCAGGAACTAAATAACTACACTTTTACACAAAACAAACAAGACAGGTAAGGGCCTCTCACATCCAGTCTGCGCAGTGTGTTCATAAGTGCGCCCACCCAAGCCATCCAGCTCCACAAAGCTCTTTCTAGACAATGCTAACTTCCATACATGGAATGTACTGAAAAAGGAATTTATCACACCAGCAAGTAATCTTACGGCATGTGGTGGAGTGTACTTTCTTCAGTTGACCCCCTTCCCTGACTTTCATATTGTTCGTTTTGACTAAGAACAGTGTAAACATCCTGCCATACTGGTAGCGCACATGCGCAAACTGTCTCCTATTTATACATCTATCATTTCACCTCAATCACCGTTCTGTTCACGACAATGTGTGGAAAGAAGGTTGCTCGGTTGGGATTATTTCACAACACGTATCTGGGAGGAAGTGTTAAGTCGCCCAGAATGTGCTACATTGGAATTTTTTTTCAACCGTAAACCTCTCTAGGATACCCAACGCCTTTCTTGTACAGCTTACCACAGTAGTTTGCTTAGCGTGTCAATAATGCTCTAACACTGACTAAATGACTGCTTACCCACCGCTCTGAACTGAATCTTTTCTGTCTCTTCTACTGATCCGACCTGGGAACGGTCATAGGCTGACAATAATACTAAAAGGACTGTCTAACAAGTGTTTTGTAAGCCACTTCCTTTGTGGATAGATTACCGTTCCTTAGGATTCTGAAAATGAATCCAGGCATTGATTCCCGATATAACTACAAGTTGTATTACATTTGTGATCACTCCTCCTTAGGATGGTCTGCAGGATTAGTCCTAGGTGTTGTTTGGTCGTTACTGTTTGCAACGATTCGTCAGCAACAGTGTAAATGTACACAGTCTTTTTGTCTTTTGATGTTCAAAACTAAATATTTTCCTACATTCAGTGTCACCCTTAATCCTTGTAGCAACCATCAGTCCCCTACAGGTCTTCCTGGACTAGCCAAGTTTGATTACAAATTACTACAAAACGTGTCTCCCGCTTACGGGTATCTTTGTCTGACTCACCTATACTTTAGAATGGCCTATCCTTACAACAATCATAGTAAACAACACCCACGGTATTACACTCAAAGGGAAAAACAAAACACACCACGAAATAATAATCCAAGTGGGAACAAAATCAGTAGATGTGCTGTACGTACACAGACAAACAAATGATTACAATTTCAAAAATTGATGCTTTATCCGAGATAAAGAGTTCCACATACTGAGCAAGTCAGTACCTACCTATGACTCTTATGCTAGTACTTATTCGGCTTAGTTTGATGGAGTTATTAGATGTCCTCCTGAGGGACATCGTGCCAAATTCTGTCCAATTGGAGCGTTATTTTGACAAAATCCCGAGCTGGTTGGAGGGACCGGCACATAATGCTCCAAGTTATCTCGACTGGGGATAAATACAGCAAACTTGCTGGAAAAGGTAGGGCATGGCAAGCGCGAAGACAAGCAGCAGGAAAACTAGTCGTCTGTGGACGGGAATTATTGTGTTGAAATGTAAGCCCAAAATGGATTGGCATGGACAACAAAACAGGGGCTAGAATATCGTCAACCTACAACTGAGCTGAAAGGGTGCCACGTATGACAACCAAAGTGGTCCTTCTAAGAAAAGAAGTGGCACCCCATGCCATCACTCCTTGTTGCTGGGTCGTATCGTGGGTGATAGGGTCGTATACCGCCGCTGTCTGGAGCGTTATAAATTAGATCCGGAATATACATGAAAAAATTCAGACAGGAAGGCTGAGCTAGCATGCCTCGGCCAATAGTATAATGCCCCTTCTCCAATTATTTTAATTTTGTGGCCTTTGTACGTAAAAAAACGGGCCTCAAGGACTGGTGGAGGGGGTGGGGGTAGGAGGAGGGAGGGGAGAAGGAGACTGAGATGATGGGGTATGGAGGTATGAAGAGAGGTGGAGATCGGGCAACAACGCAAGCAGTGCTGCAAGAGACTCTCCTCGCCCGCTGATTTGCAAACAGTCATTTTAATAGTTTTGCTATAGAAGAATTATGGGAAAGGCATAGATCTTTACAAATGCTCGCCAGCTCAACAACCCAGGTTCAACTAACGACCTGGTCTGAAAACTTTAGTTCCGCCATCACCTACCTCCCACTTTCTGCACCTCACACTTATCCTGCACACCTTGTAAGATTATCACTTTCGTAAGAAAGGCTATTACGGTGAAATTTCTTAGCCACAGCATATGTACTGGTTTACAGAATGAATTTCGCCTCTGCAGTGAATTATGCGCTGATGGGAAATACCGAGGCAGCATTTGTCTGCAAAAGCAGAGGTTCTGGATTTGAGTCCCGGTATGGCACACAGTTTTAATCAGCCAAGTAGCTTCATGTCTAACTTTTTGTTCGGCTAAGTACGCACAAATTATTGTCCATTGCATTTCTTTTCTCATTCAGACAGGTCTACCTCGGTAGGTCCGAGGACGAGTCCTGTCTCCTAACAACGACAGAACTGCGAACTCGCTCCGGGGCTTCCGATGAATCAGGAAGTGCAGTCGCATTTCCGGGCCGCCGAAAGTCCATTCTGGACAAGGAACATATATATATCTGGAAAGAGTTGCACGCGCTGGCTTCCGCGAGTCCGCGAACAGGAAGACCGGCCGACCCAGTAGCCAGCCAGGAAGAACGAAATAAGGCGAGGAGGGCAGAGGAGAGGAAATGTGATTCGGCGGAAGCCACAGCGGCGCGCGGCTCCGCAAGAACAGACCGGGGTGCATAAATCAAACATGCCGTCGCTGGTTTATTTATTACCCCAAAGGGTTGTCTTCCGTAATCTACCAGTCAATAAGAACTCCATGAAATATGAACAGCAACCACGTCGGAAACAGAATACCAACTTGCCACTCCGTGAAACGATCGGGAAACTTGGCATTCGTGACGGAAGTACGGCCCTCACATAACATATTTCTTTCTCCGTAAAAATACTAAAGCAGCGGCTAATGTTTTTGTATTGTTGGTTGCTGGCTTTGCCATGGGAGTAAATCGACAGTATGCCTGAAGTTTCTCAAAATCTGTTAGTTTTTTCTCGCAACGAAATACGTAGTTTGGAAACGAAGGGACAGTGACTGCTTTGCCTTAAAGTTTCTGATGGAACCTGTTGTTATGATAATGAAATACCTGGCTCTGAAACAACAAACTCTTACTTTCTTCTCTGTCAGCTAATCTACGTTTATTACGTTCAAACTTGTTTTCACGAGAACAGCTAACAGTTTACGCATGGAAGTCCTGCAACGGCATTACCTGAAGTTAACTTTTCAAAAATCGGTTATACATGAGAAACAATGCTCCAACTTTGGTTTTCATTTGTTGATTTTGAAATTTCACATAAAAGATACTCGCTGTCGAATTTATTGAGGAAAATCAAAAATGAAAAAAAAGTAACTTAGAAAAATTCTTGAGTTTCTCCCGGCGTATTTGATAATCAAAATATCCACGGGTGTGCTGCCGGTCTATAGTGTCCAACGGGCACAATATTTCGGCGATCATACATGTCGCCATCATCAGGTGAACTGACGGACTGAGCTCCTGTGAACGTGCCGGCACGGAGATCCGTACGCTATGGCTGCTCAGAGGGAACTGGGTTCGGTCGCGGCGGCGGCCGATTTAAATACCCTCCGCCCGCGGCGCGCTCCCTCCGCCGTCCGCGCCCCGCGCCACGGTCGCGCGGTGGAACAGATTGCGACGGCGTCTGAGATGACGTCGGAGTGATGGCTCTGTCCGCCGTGGTCGTCACAACTATACGTTTGCTCGATGTACTCTTGATTAACCCAATCGCTGGTTCCCAAGCCTTGCTAAGATTATAGCCACAGTCACGGTTTATGAGGTCGTCATTGGTGCGAATTTCGATGGCCTCTCTAACAACGCTGTCCCAGTATCTTGACGTCTGTACCAGAATCCTCGTGCGGTCATACTCCATGGCGTGATTTTCCGACAAACAATGTTCAGCGACCGCCGACTTGTTCGGATACATCAGTCGAGTGTGCCTCTGGTGTTCACGGCATCGATCCTCGACGGTACGCATCGTCTGACCAATATACGACTTGCCACATTGACACGGAACCTGGTACACGCCGGCCTTCCTCAAACCGAGGTCATCTTTGGCGCTCCCCACCAGTGCACGAGTTTTATTTGGAGGACAAAACACAGTTCCGACCTGGTGTTTCTTCAGAATGCGGGCGATTTTCCCCGAGAGTGCGCCTGTGTATGGAATAAATGCAGTGCCTACCTCCTCCCTCGTGACTTCATCCATCTCAACAGGTTGTGCTGCAGTGGTTGGGCGGAGAGCACGTTGAATCTGCCACTCTGAGTACCCATTTTTTCGAAATACAGTTCTCAGGTGTTCCAATTCCTGGGGTAGACTCTCTGCATCAGAGATAGTGCGCGCCCTATGTACTAGAGTTTTAAGTACCCCGTTCCTCTGTGAAGGGTGGTGGCAGCTGTCTGCGTGCAAATACAGATCGGTATGCGTTGTCTTCCGATACACCCCATGACCTAGGGTGCCGTCAGCCCTTCTCTTGACCAAGACGTCAAGGAAAGGTAATTTACCCTCCGTTTCAGTCTCCATAGTGAATTTGATGTTGGGGTGTATGGAGTTTAGATGTGTAAGGAAGTCAAGGAGTTTATCCATACCATGTGGCCAGATGACGAACGTGTCGTCCACGTAACGGAAAAAGCAAGTAGGTTTCCATACGGATGACGACAGGGCTTCCTCCTCGAAGTTCTCCATGTACAAATTCGCTACCACTGGTGAGAGTGGGCTACCCATGGCGACTCCCTCCGTTTGTTCATAGTATTCTCCATTAAAAAGAAAATACGTGGAAGTCAAGACATGCCTAAAAAGTTCAGTGGTCTTCTCGTCAAACTTCTGACTAATCAATTCTAGTGACTCTCGAAGGGGTACCCTCGTAAACAAGGAAACGACATCAAAACTCACCATGATATCTGACTCATCCAGCCTGAAGCTATCAAGGCGTTTAACAAAATCCACGGAATTACGGATGTGATGAGGGCATTTACCCACATAAGAACTTAATATTCCCGCCAGGTATTTGGCCAACAAATATGTGGGTGCCCTGATGTTGCTGACAATGGGGCGTAATGGTACCCCCTCTTTGTGAACCTTCGGGAGTCCATATAGTCTAGGCGGTACCGGACCTTGGGGTAACAATTTCTTAGCGTCACCCTCCGGTAAATCTGCGTCCGTGTCAATGTGGCAAGTCGTATATTGGTCAGACGATGCGTACCGTCGAGGATCGATGCCGTGAACACCAGAGGCACACTCGACTGATGTATCCGAACAAGTCGGCGGTCGCTGAACATTGTTTGTCGGAAAATCACGCCATGGAGTATGACCGCACGAGGATTCTGGTACAGACGTCAAGATACTGGGACAGCGTTGTTAGAGAGGCCATCGAAATTCGCACCAATGACGACCTCATAAACCGTGACTGTGGCTATAATCTTAGCAAGGCTTGGGAACCAGCGATTGGGTTAATCAAGAGTACATCGAGCAAACGTATAGTTGTGACGACCACGGCGGACAGAGCCATCACTCCGACGTCATCTCAGACGCCGTCGCAATCTGTTACACCGCGCGACCGTGGCGCGGGGCGCGGACGGCGGAGGGAGCGTGCCGCGGGCGGAGGGTATTTAAATCGGCCGCCGCCGCGACCGAACCCAGTTCCCTCTGAGCAGCCATAGCGTACGGATCTCCGTGCCGGCACGTTCACAGGAGCTCAGTCCGTCAGTTCACCTGATGATGGCGACATGTATGATCGCCGAAATATTGTGCCCGTTGGACACTATAGACCGGCAGCACACCCGTGGATATTTTGATTATCAAATACGCCGGGAGAAACTCAAGAATCACATCATACACCTTTACGGGGAGGAGATGTATCGCAGCATGAAGAAATTTGAAAAGTTGCGCCACCGTAGATGTCGTTTGCTAAGTACTCTTGCCTTTCTAAAGAGATGTCGTTCCGAGAATGTTGTTCCAAATTTTGCTAAGGTTATGCATCACATCGATTCTGCAGCAGCTAAGAGAATCAAGAAACGAGCCAGCCTCGCATTGGTACGTGAGAGAGTGCAATTCACCCGCCGGAGCCTTGAGTTTATCTCACAGGAATTACTCAAATTACATTTGCAACTGGCTAGTAAGTTCACTTCTTTTTCCTGGGATTGGATTGATGGTGTCACCTGGGTGTCAGCTGATTCCGCCCATAAGAAGGCTACGGGACGTCAAACAGCTAAGTTCTCACGTCTCCTTGACAAACCATCTCTGCAGGTTCCGTGCAAGACTGTCATCAATTTGAGTGGCATGGTGTTGAGTGATGATGCGGTCTCGGTTTTGCAGAAAGGTCTCAACTTCGCTCCCACCCCCAAGTTCACTCCGGTCGCAGAAATTGTTAGTGCTGTTGAACAGGTTGCAGCTCGACTTCCGCCAGAATCAGCCGAGGAAATACGTCGTGAATCTTGTCGTGCGTTGACGAAATCCAAGCCGATGAAGTCAAATATCAGCAGTAAAGAGAGGGCAGCCATTCGTGATCTGAGGGAGCGCTCTGAAATTGTTGTCTTACCTGCTGACAAAGGCAATGCTACAGTTGTTGTCTCCCGTAAGGACTACACTGATAAGATGCAGAGCCTGCTAAATGACGATTCCTACCGGAAGATCAGCGTTGACCCTACAAAGAAGGTGGAGAACAAGACGAGGGCGCTTCTCAAGGACGCAGATTTACCGGAGGGTGACGCTAAGAAATTGTTACCCCAAGGTCCGGTACCGCCTAGACTATATGGACTCCCGAAGGTTCACAAAGAGGGGGTACCATTACGCCCCATTGTCAGCAACATCAGGGCACCCACATATTTGTTGGCCAAATACCTGGCGGGAATATTAAGTTCTTATGTGGGTAAATGCCCTCATCACATCCGTAATTCCGTGGATTTTGTTAAACGCCTTGATAGCTTCAGGCTGGATGAGTCAGATATCATGGTGAGTTTTGATGTCGTTTCCTTGTTTACGAGGGTACCCCTTCGAGAGTCACTAGAATTGATTAGTCAGAAGTTTGACGAGAAGACCACTGAACTTTTTAGGCATGTCTTGACTTCCACGTATTTTCTTTTTAATGGAGAATACTATGAACAAACGGAGGGAGTCGCCATGGGTAGCCCACTCTCACCAGTGGTAGCGAATTTGTACATGGAGAACTTCGAGGAGGAAGCCCTGTCGTCATCCGTATGGAAACCTACTTGCTTTTTCCGTTACGTGGACGACACGTTCGTCATCTGGCCACATGGTATGGATAAACTCCTTGACTTCCTTACACATCTAAACTCCATACACCCCAACATCAAATTCACTATGGAGACTGAAACGGAGGGTAAATTACCTTTCCTTGACGTCTTGGTCAAGAGAAGGGCTGACGGCACCCTAGGTCATGGGGTGTATCGGAAGACAACGCATACCGATCTGTATTTGCACGCAGACAGCTGCCACCACCCTTCACAGAGGAACGGGGTACTTAAAACTCTAGTACATAGGGCGCGCACTATCTCTGATGCAGAGAGTCTACCCCAGGAATTGGAACACCTGAGAACTGTATTTCGAAAAAATGGGTACTCAGAGTGGCAGATTCAACGTGCTCTCCGCCCAACCACTGCAGCACAACCTGTTGAGATGGATGAAGTCACGAGGGAGGAGGTAGGCACTGCATTTATTCCATACACAGGCGCACTCTCGGGGAAAATCGCCCGCATTCTGAAGAAACACCAGGTCGGAACTGTGTTTTGTCCTCCAAATAAAACTCGTGCACTGGTGGGGAGCGCCAAAGATGACCTCGGTTTGAGGAAGGCCGGCGTGTACCAGGTTCCGTGTCAATGTGGCAAGTCGTATACTGGTCAGACGATGCGTACCGTCGAGGATCGATGCCGTGAACACCAGAGGCACACTCGACTGATGTATCCGAACAAGTCGGCGGTCGCTGAACATTGTTTGTCGGAAAATCACGCCATGGAGTATGACCGCACGAGGATTCTGGTACAGACGTCAAGATACTGGGACAGCGTTGTTAGAGAGGCCATCGAAATTCGCACCAATGACGACCTCATAAACCGTGACTGTGGCTATAATCTTAGCAAGGCTTGGGAACCAGCGATTGGGTTAATCAAGAGTACATCGAGCAAACGTATAGTTGTGACGACCACGGCGGACAGAGCCATCACTCCGACGTCATCTCAGACGCCGTCGCAATCTGTTCCACCGCGCGACCGTGGCGCGGGGCGCGGACGGCGGAGGGAGCGCGCCGCGGGCGGAGGGTATTTAAATCGGCCGCCGCCGCGACCGAACCCAGTTCCCTCTGAGCAGCCATAGCGTACGGATCTCCGTGCCGGCACGTTCACAGGAGCTCAGTCCGTCAGTTCACCTGATGATGGCGACATGTATGATCGCCGAAATATTGTGCCCGTTGGACACTATAGACCGGCAGCACACCCGTGGATATTTTGATTAACTTAGAAAAAGTTTTCATATTCTCATAAATTAGTTTCCTTCTTTAAATGCTGTAACAAGAAGTGACAGGTTTTGAATGTTACTGTACAGTATTTCTCTTATGAAGACAGTAATTGTTTACGCTATAATTTCATTTTCTCCAACATGCTGTTAGCTTGTTTCTTTCAGTTTAAGCTCCTACACAAGGAACTTCCGAAACTAGCGTCTTCCTTCCGCGTTGTGTCACATCAACAACTTTGGCCGATAAAATGCAATTGAGCTGTGTACACTTTTGTAACATTTTCTTTGATGCTAGCTTCTTATATTTTAGACTCGTCGCTTTCACTGCGGAAAATATTAACGGCCTTCCTCAAATGTGAATTAGTCTCTGGTATGTCGATTCAGCCAGCTTTCGAGACGGGATATATTTGGAGTTAAGCTGTAAAATAACGCGGAGACAACTAATGGAAGCGAAAGAGAGCATCTTCTGTTAATCAATGGTTACACATTATGAAGTATGACATTATAGTAAAAGACATTCATTTGCTGTTTTAACACAAATCAGTAGCTATGGAATAACTTACTATATGAGTTTTGTTTTACATGTGACAGGCAAAATAGCTGAGTTGTGGAAATAAGCCAGTGTTAGCCAGTTGAAGTCTGATGAGAGAATCGTCATACTGTAGCCTTGAAGCCGAAGAGGTGATCGCGATAATCGAAGACCAATTTCCACTGATTAAATGTTTGTCGCATTGTTATACGAAACAGGGCTATACGTTAGTGGTGATTGCTGTCTGCACAAATATTTGACTCATCAGTTACGTTAACCACAGTTAAATACCCGGCGAAACATTATGAAGTCTATTTTTTCTTTTCACTCAGATCTGACGAGCTTCGATCGTGAATATCTCTCTTCAAAGCTAATATTACGTTTTTAAACTCACGTGGAGTCAATTGAATGCGTACATAGACCGTTCACGTGAGCCAGAGCTGTGTAAGCTTCGATCACATGTAGCTATGAAATGAGAATGTAAAATTATCAAAGGCCTAGAAACATCTGTAGTTCCACAGACATAATGTCCAAAATCATTAAAATTTCTCTGGGTTTCTGACAGTATGAAAGTGAAAGTCTTTTCAGTGTTTCAGTCCCTTCGTTGATGCAGGGAACTACTGCAGTATGATGCCTTCTCCCACGTGCAAGAGTTGCATCATGACAGAATGACAATGCGCACAGACCTCCACACTTAAGTTCTCCAGAGGCCTTTAACATTAGGATAGTGCGTGTGTGGGCTTGACTGAAATTCTCAGGATATGAGAAATTAGTACAGTAACGTGACTTCAAAGCTTTATGCTGGATGTGAGAAAATCGTTCTTCAGTGTGAATCAAGCTGTGTCGACTTTGAAAGTGTCGGAAGGTTTTCTAAGAATAAAGAAAGAAAAGGAAACTTAACGAAAAAATGTTTCCCCACCGATACTCTATTTCTCAAAAATCGAATTCAGTTACGTCACTGGTGAGATCTGATCTCGTCTCGTAACAGAAAACTGTTAAACAGGCTAACGTTCGACGTCCAGTTAACATTGTCGAATCTACGAACAGAACTGTAACTGAGTTGGTTATGTAGAAAGAATTCGCCGATGATTTTGTCAAAAGAAATCACCTGAAATGGTGCAAGGAAATCGTAAAAAAAACAAACAACTTCCGAAGTTCCGGATCTTACCCATTGAAATACTAATACCATAACACAGCGTGATTCAGCTACCTCTGCCGATGGGTTTAGTGAAACTGCTTCTAAAACCATGAGAGACATTTCATATTCGCTCTCTCGATACCTGCAAACTGTTACTGCTACAGAAGATATGGGCAAGACCTTTTGAGGGAAATTGTAGTTAAAGTTTGTACCGGGATGCGTTTTCGCTGGAGGGCATGGTTTTCGTGTTATTCAAGAAAAATGAGTCTGAAGGAACTCTTTTGTACGTTTTCCTTGAATTATTCGAAAAATTCGGCCTCTAGCGAAAACATTAGTACAAGATGCAACTACATTACATTTTCTACAAAGAGGTCCTGTTCATTTTTTCTACGGGAATGATAGTTTTCGTGCAGCTAGCTACGGAATATGAAAATTGTGTGTTTAGTATTTAAAGGCATTGCGGGTTGCATAAAACCCACCGATAGGTGCAGCTGAATTACCCTGTATATCGATGATGATGATGATGATGATGATGTTTGGTTTGTGGGACGCTCTCCACTGCGCGGTTATCAGCGCCCGTACAAATTCCCTCAGCCCAATCTCACCACTTTCATGAATGATGATAAAATAATGAGGACAACGACAACACCCAGTCATCTCGAGGCAGGTGAAAATCCCTGAACCCGTGTACATCGATAAACCGCTTACAGTAACGTAAGAAATGACCGGTTGCTGACTAGAGTAAGAAGCAGAAGAATAGAAAGAAAAGTGGAACATAGTCATACCAAACATCAGCTTGGCTTCTGACACCACACCTAGTAACGTAAGGCAAGTGAAAGAAAAATCGGAGAAACCTCCTAGCATTTGTAGATATGGAGAGAGCTTTCGAAGGCGTAAAATGGAATAAGATGTACTCACGCCTTGTTGGGTTGAGATAAATCACATAAACGGACAAATAATCTTCAATGCCTATAAATACCAATTAGGAGTAAATGAAACACGAAGGAAGATTTTGTTAGGAAGTGTACAAAGTTCGGTGGCATTGTCACTACTGTAGCTCCAGGTACAATTCGAGGAAACACTTTTGGGAAATTAAAAAACATTTCAGAAGAAGAGTTAAAGTGGAGGAGCAACAGGTACCAGTGCTAAGGTTAACAGACGACATATATTTCTGGCTGAATCTAAGGAAGACCCAGAAGACCTCTCGAAAGTACGGATAGTATTATTAACACACTATATGACTACAGCAAAAATATGAAGACAAAAAGTGACGAAGAGGAGTAGAAAAAAGAAAGATACTTGTTCATCGTAAACGGTAGGATCGATGAATTAGTGGAAGAAGTAAGAGAGATCTCTTATCTAGGAAGCACGATTGTTCGGGGTGGTCGGAGCGTCAGGTGCAGATTGGCACTCACGAATAAAGCTTTCTTCAGTAACAGCGATCCCCTGAAGAAGTGACAAAGCAGTTTCTATGAGAATGCGTCTGCAGCACAGCACTGTATCAAAGTGAAATGTGCACCATCAGAAAACCAGAGAGGAAGAAACCGGAAGCATTTCAGAAGTGGTGATATCACAGAACGTTAAAAAAAAGTGGGCGGTTAAAGTATGAAATGAAGAAGTACTAAAAAGTACTGGGGAGGAAAGTAGTCTATGTAAGAAAATCCTTACCAGAAGGGAGGCAGTAGTAGAATAAGCGCTGTCGCATCCAGGAACAGTTGGCGCTGGAAGTAGCTGTAGGGTAGAAAAATACTGACAGAAAACGACTGGAATGTTTTAACCTTTTCATTTTCTATCCCTGAAGATATAGCGAGCTGTTGGAGTTATGAACCACTGCAGAGTCAACAAAGTACCAGGCGAGCTGATTACGGGACAGAAGGAGTCCCAATTGGGAATATTCTCGAGAGTATTTCTATTTCTGGCATTTCCCTCACAAACAAGGGAAACCTCCCGAAGGTCTTGTTCAGAGGCGAGGTATGTGACGTATTTTTAATTTAATTCTAGGACAAGATGTTCTAGACAAAGGTATGAAGTCTCAGTATTAAAATCGATGACTTTCTCAACATGTGCGGTCTACCTACGTCGCTGCTGATCTTAAACAATTATATTGACGCTTGAGCGTGCTACAGAAAAGAATAATGTAAACTACAAGTTATAGAAGATGTAGTTGCTTGTATTTGGGTACGGATGAAAATATGAGTACGAGATAGGAAAATATGGAGGACCGCATCAAAGTAAATAAGGGAGTCTTAAGTAGGCGCCGGAATGGAGGGGGAAAGGTGAAGTGCCAGCACAACTGGAGCCGCGAGCATTGCACGGAGCAACGGCCGTCCTTGGTCTGGACTTCAGACAACTTGCTGGAGAACAGCTGTAGCAGCTGTCTGGAGGGCCGGCAGTTTCTGATCGTACTAATGCACATGTCTTCAGATTCCTTTACATCTCTTGGGCAACAAGAGAGATAGGGAAAGCATGACGCTCACAGATCTGAGGCCCTTGAGGTATTATTTGGTGTATACCACTTGCTATTTGAAGTAACGTGTAGAACAATACATTACTGCTGACCTGAGATGGTCGCATTAACAAGTCTAATGGATGTGAACATTCCTGAAGACAACGTCTGAACTCGACGTGTTACGTATGATGTAGACTCTCTCACCTGTAGTTTATAAGTATCTCATGTCACTGAACCCACGAAGATTTTCGAGCAACTGGAACATGGTGCAAGTCATTCACGTTTAATAAAACGGTCGTCGACCAAATGGTGAAGTCAGTCAGTTGTAGAACTGTGAAACACGTTTCATATCGCGTACTGTGATATAGTTTTGAGACAGAAAAAGTTGAAATGCTCCTGTGTATAAAGTCACCTTTTCTCATCAAAACTTTAAATTCCGTAGCATTTCAAAGTCTTCCATAGGAATCCCTATGACTTCCGGAAAAAGAGATGTTATAACAGCACCATATTCTAACTAATAGTATCCAGAGAGCAACATATAGTGCAGCCAATGTTAATGGCGTTTTCCGTTACTATAGGAAAGCTACATTTCCGGACTGTTGCTTGGTGACAAGATACGAGCTTACAGGATGTCAGACCCACTGGGCTGAGGTCCCTACATGACATCCTCATCAGAAAGAAATCGTTAGATTTATGGAGAACTTCGTGCATTGTGTAAGGGAGTGTTAGAGGTTTATTACTGTTCACGATCTGCAGGATTAGTCGGTCTCACGATTTCAGTATCTCATGAATAGTTTATGGTGCGGTAATTTCGTTTTTAACCACATGAAGTGCAAGAAAGTCCGACTAAACAACGTATAGTCTCTTGACATTGCGGTATGAAGTGTACCAGATGGCGGTACGGACTTTATTCTTTCAGATAAAATTATGATAATTTCTGCTACTAACACCGTAGAAACATGGTAGATGAATATGGATTGGGGGTAAGAAATGAAAGAGGAAGTCGTCTGGTAAAATTTTGCACAGAGCATAACTTAATCATAGCTAACACTTGGTTCAAGAATCATAAACGAAGGAAGAATCCTGGAGATACTGGAAGGTATCAGATAGATTATATAATGGTAAGACAGAGATTTAGGAACCAGGTTTTAAATTGTAAGACATTTCCAGTGGCAGATGTGGACTCTGACCACAATCTATTGGTTATGAACCGTAGATTAAAACTGAAGATCCTGCAAAAAGGTGGGAATTTAAGGAGATGGGATTTGGATAAACTGACTAAACCAGGGAGAGCATAAGGGAACAATTGACAGGAATGGGGGAAAGAAATACAGTAGAAGAAGAACGGGTAGCTCTGAGGGATGAAGTAGTGAAGGCACCAGAGGATCAAGTAGGTAAAAACACGAGGGCTAGTAGAAACCCTTGGGTAACAGAAGAAATATTGATTTTAATTGATGAAAGGAGAAAATATAAAAATGCAGTAAATGAAGCAGGCAAAAAGGAATACAAACTTCTCAAAAATGAGATCGACAGGAAGTGCAAAATGGCTAAGCAGAGATGGCTAGAGGGCAAATGTAAGGATGTAGAGGCTTATCTCACTAGGGGTAAGATAGATACTGCCTACAGGAAATCTGAAGAGACCTTTGGAGAAAAGAGAGCCACTTGTATGAATATCAAGAGTTCATATGGAAACCCAGTTCTAAGCAAAGAAGGGAAAGCAGAAAGGTGGAAGGAGTATATAGAGGGTCTATGCAAGGGCGATGTACTTGAGGACCATCTTATGGAAATGGAAGAGGAGGTAAATGAAGATGAAAAGGGAGATTTGATACTGCGTGAAGAGTTTGACAGAGCACTGAAAGACCTGAGTCGAAACAAGGCCCCGGGAGTAGACAACATTCCATTAGAACTACTGACGGCCTTGGGACAGCCAGTCCTGACAAAACTCTACCATCTGCTGAGCAAGATGTATGAGACACACGAAATACCCTCAGACTTCAAGAAGAATATAACAGTTGGAATCCCAAAGAAAGCAGGTGTTGACAGATGTGAAAATTACCGAACTATCAGTTTAATAAGTCACAGCTGCAAAATACCGACACGAATTCTTTACGGACGAATGGAAAAACTGGTAGAAGCTGACCTCGGGGAAGATCAGTTTGGATTCCGTAGAAATGCTGGAACACGTGAGGTAATACTGACCTTACGACTTATCTTAAAAGAAAGATTAAGGAAAGGCAAACATACGTTTCTAGCGTTTGTAGACTTAGAGAAGGCTTTTGACAATGTTGATTGGAGTACTCTCTTTCAAATTCTAAAGGTGGCAGGGGTAAAATACAGGGAGCGAAAGCTATTTACAATTTGTACAGAAACCAGATGGCAGTTATAAAGAGTCGAGGGACATGAAAGGGAAGCAGTGGTTGGGAAGGGAGTGAGACAGGGTTGTAGCCTCTCCCCGATGTTATTCAATCTGTATATTGAGCAAGCAGTAAAGGAAACAAAAGAAAAATTCGGGATAGGTATTAAAGCCCATGGAGAAGAAATTAAAGCTCTGAGGTTCGCCGATGATATTGTAATTCTGTCAGAGACAGCAAAGGACTTGGAAGAGCAGTTGAACGGAATGGACAGTGTCTTGAAAAATGTTTTGGATGTATCAGATGCTGTCAGGAAAAGCAGTATTGAATCAGAGTTAGTATCAACGATACCAGAGACACTACTGCTACTACTTCTACTAGTACTACTTCTACTACAACTACAACTAACCATATTAACAACTACTGTTAGTACAGTGATAGTAGAAGATAAAAACATGTTAAGGAGTCCGCGTGAGTTTCTAAGAAGCAGCGACGCGGTGGAAGAGAAACTGACATAGAATTACCGGTCACGTTTACTGGAAAATGAAGGTGTGGTGGGAAGGAAGTGCATTTATTTGTAATGGCCTAAGGCATGTGTGGAAGACGATGACAACAGAAAGGATTGGTGGAAGAACGTGCTCACGTAAAAGAACTTATTTTGTCTTACTCCATGCTATACGTTTGACCATATTGTAAGACAAAAACATTAAAAAACAGACTAAATAATTTATAAATTAGATAGCGTCCTCTAGCCGTACATATAGAATTACTTGTTACCAGCACATAGTTTTCTAGATAAAGTTACCAGCCTAATCTTTACTGAACTGATGGTTGGCACTTTCTGCCGCCAGCTACTTGAAATGCATGCTGGAGTAATTGCTGCTTTCGACCGTACAATGGAAAAACAGCCAAACTTGCAGTTAGAATTTTGCTTACTTGATGACTAGTTTCGGGTCGGGACACATTTTCAAATGATCCAGATAGTCAAAATGGTGTTTCATAAGCTATAAGAACCACATCACGATTACAAACGTATCGTATAACAAAGAGTAAATGAACATTTACAGGTCATGCAGGTAACTTGCGCTTTATTATACGTATAGTTTCGCTATCTTGACACTGTTCTTGTATTTCGGGAAATACCATTTTGACTGTGTGGATGATTGGAAAAGGGGTAGCGACTCGAGACTATTCATCAAGTAAGTGAAAGTGAAATTTTCAACTATGGCTGGTTCCTTGTTATATTCCTGAAATGCTTTGATAGTCTATATGTCAATAGCTGTCTTTCGAAACTCGTGAAGTGACTGGAATTATTCTCGCTATTGAACATGTCTTAGAGCCGGAACTGGACGGAAAGGACTTTGATGATAAAATCTTTTCTCGTTGGCAGCCAATTCTCCAGCAACATTTCAGCAAGTTTCTTACTTGCCATGTTCGGGCAAAGTGTCTGGTTCACGTCTCGTCCGGATTTTTATAGCCTCTGGATCACGGGCTTCTCTGAATCCTCTGCGCCGGTCGGGCCAAACAGGCTATGCCGGCTGACCAGTTTATCACTGACCCGTATTTCCAATGTCTCTTTAATAACAGAGCCACAAGAACCTTTCGCTCTACACAGCCTCTTGGTTTGTCCAAACTGAGACGTGTATTCTTCAGTGAGGCTGTGCTCCTATACCGCGGATTTTTCCATTTGTCCGAGGCGAACGCTTCTCCCATGTTCAGAGATGCGTTGTGTGATGCAACGCTGCGTCAGTCCAATATATTGTTTTCCACATTCACAGGAAATACTGTAGACACCCGGTGCCCCGAGACCCAAGTTCTCATTCTATGAGCCCATCATATTCCTGATTGTTGCTGGAGGACGGAAGGTGGATTTATCTTGTTATTCTCCACTATCCTGGCAAACATTGCCATGGGCGGCCCTGCGTACGGGAGGAACGCCAGACCTTTGTTGTTCTCTTCTTCCTGAAGGTCCTCCCTCTTCTTCTTGCTCATCTTGAGAGGGCATCTAATGTGCGTTTCGGTGTAGTCATTCTCCTGGAATGTTTTCTTTAGGTGATGAATCTCAGTGGATAAACTGTCTTGTCGCATATGTCTTGAGCTCTGCGGACAAGGGTTGTGAGCTCGGATTTACGTTGTGCTGGGTGATGGCAGCTGTTGGCGTTGAGGTATAGGTCTGTGTGTGTCTTCATTCGGTAGACTGAGTGTCCCAGTGTGCCATCCATTTTCTTCTTTATTAGGATGTCGATTAAGGGTAGGCACCCATTTTCTTCTAATTCCATTGTGAACCTGATTGTCTCGCGTATGCAGTTCAAATGGATGAGAAATACCATTAGAGTGTCCTTGCCGTGCGGCTAGACCACGAAAGTATCGTCCACGTACCGATAGAAGACCTATGGTTTATGGTGTGCTGTTTCCAAGACGAGATCCTGGAAGTATTCCATGTACAGATTGGCGATACATGGTGAAAGTGGTGGGGATCCTACAGCCACTCCATCCTCCTGTTGCTAAAACTTGCCTCCACGCTGCAAATACGTGGTCGTGAGTGCATGGCGGAATAATTCCACTGTGTCTTCGTCGAAATGATTCGCCAGTAGTTTCAACAAGTCCTCTAGCGGTACCCTCGTGAGGTGAGATGTAACGTCAATGCTGACTATAATACACTCCTGGAAATGGAAAAAAGAACACATTGACACCGGTGTGTCAGACCCACCATACTTGCTCCGGACACTGCGAGAGGGCTGTACAAGCAATGATCACACGCATGGCACAGCGGACACACCAGGAACCGCGGTGTTGGCCGTCGAATGGCGCTAGCTGCGCAGCATTTGTGCACCGCCGCCGTCAGTGTCAGCCAGTTTGCCGTGGCATACGGAGCTCCATCGCAGTCTTTAACACTGGTAGCATGCCGCGACAGCGTGGACGTGAACCGTATGTGCAGTTGACGGACTTTGAGCGAGGGCGTATAGTGGGCATGCGGGAGGCCGGGTGGACGTACCGCCGAATTGCTCAACACGTGGGGCGTGAGGTCTCCACAGTACATCGACGTGGTCGCCAGTGGTCGGCGGAAGGTGCACGTGCCCGTCGACCTGGGACCGGACCGCAGCGACGCACGGATGCACGCCAAGACCGTAGGATCCTACGCAGTGCCGTAGGGGACCGCACCGCCACTTCCCAGCAAATTAGGGACACTGTTGCTCCTGGGGTATCGGCGAGGACCATTCGCAACCGTCTCCATGAAGCTGGGCTACGGTCCCGCACACCGTTAGGCCGTCTTCCGCTCACGCCCCAACATCGTGCAGCCCGCCTCCAGTGGTGTCGCGACAGGCGTGAATGGAGGGACGAATGGAGACGTGTCGTCTTCAGCGATGAGAGTTGCTTCTGCCTTGGTGCCAATGATGGTCGTATGCGTGTTTGGCGCCGTGCAGGTGAGCGCCACAATCAGGACTGCATACGACCGAGGCACACAGGGCCAACACCCGGCATCATGGTGTGGGGAGCGATCTCCTACACTGGCCGTACACCACTGGTGATCGTCGAGGGGACACTGAATAGTGCACGGTACATCCAAACCGTCATCGAACCCATCGTTCTACCATTCCTAGACCGGCAAGGGAACTTGCTGTTCCAACAGGACAATGCACGTCCACATGTATCCCGTGCCACCCAACGTGCTCTAGAAGGTGTAAGTCAACTACCCTGGCCAGCAAGATCTCCGGATCTGTCCCCCATTGAGCATGTTTGGGACTGGATGAAGCGTCGTCTCACGCGGTCTGCACGTCCAGCACGAACGCTGGTCCAACTGAGGCGCCAGGTGGAAATGGCATGGCAAGCCGTTCCACAGGACTACATCCAGCATCTCTACGATCGTCTCCATGGGAGAATAGCAGCCTGCATTGCTGCGAAAGGTGGTTATACACTGTACTAGTGCCGACATTGTGCATGCTCTGTTGCCTGTGTCTATGTGCCTGTGGTTCTGTCAGTGTGATCATGTGATGTATCTGACCCCAGGAATGTGTCAATAAAGTTTCCCTTTCCTGGGACAATGAATTCACGGTGTTCTTATTTCAATTTCCAGGAGTGTATGATTTTTGTCAAGACGTCTTAACACATTCCTTGGAATTCTTGATGTAGTGGGGACATTTACCCACTAGAGACTGGAGTAGTTGTGCCATGTGCTTGGCTATACCATAGAATGGAGAATTTACCGAGTCTACTATCGGGCGTAGTGGTACCTCCCTCTTGTGTACTTTGGGAAGGCCGTATAACCGTGGTGGAACCGGAGCTATGGGGTAAAACCTTTATTCCACGTACTGGTCCAGGCGTCAGTTGTTGAGAACACCGATGGTCTCTCTAATCGCAGCTATTGTAGGGTCCTTCTCCAGTTGTTTGTAGGCCTGGTCTGCAGCAACGAATTAATCTTGTCTCAGCAGTCAGCCGCTCTTAGGAGCACCGTCGCGTTCCCTTTGTCTGCTGGTGAATAACAGTATTCTTATCTTCTCTGAGGCTGCATATTGCCCTGCGTTCCGCCGCCGCCATGTTGGTTTTAGGCATTCTCATCTCTTCAGAGGCTTCAGACGGCAGTCCGCCTACGACCTGTTCGATGCTGCTGAGATCATACCACACCGAGCTGAGCCAGGGTGATGAGAGAAGGCGTGTCTGGAAACAATGGCAGGACCCATTTGCTTCCCATCCCCGTCGCTCTAACAGCACAGCATTACGTCGACGATATTCTACACCCCGTTTTGTTGTCCTTTATGGCAAGAGTTTCTGTTGCTTATCTTCTTCCTTGCCTAGCCCTGCCCTGGCCAGCAGATCGCTAGATCTCTCCGCAATAGAGAACGTTTGGAGCATTATGGGGAGGGCCCTCCTTCCAGCACTCGATTTTGACAATCTAACGCCCCAATTGGAAGGAATTTGGGACGATATCTCTCAGCAGGAGTCTATCAGTCAGTGCCCAGCCGAATAGCTACTTGCAAGAGGGTCAAGAGTGTACCAACGCAATACAGACTTGCTCATTTCTGAAGCTCTTTCTTTGAATAAATTATCCATTTTTTTGAAATTTTAGTCATTAGTTTGCGTAGCCGGCCTGGGTGACCGAGCGGCTCTAGGCGCTTCAGTCTGGAACCGCGCGACCGCTACGGTCGCAGATTCGAATCCTGCCTCGGGCATGGATGTGTGTGATGTACTTAGGTTAGTTAGGTTTAATTAGTTCTAAGTTCTAGGTGACTGATGACGTCAGATGTTAAATCCCGTAGTGCTCAGAGCCATTTGAACCATTTTTTTAGTTTGCGTAAACATGTACGTCCGATCTATCGATTTCCGTCCCATTCGAATAACTCCTTCGTGGTGCGTCGTTTTCTTTGAGTGTATATCGTACTCAGGTGATTATCATAATGTGAGCGCCGTAAGACTTCCTGTGAACTTGCAGGTGTATTTTATTATGAACGCTTCAATGTACAGACATCTGCACAAGAAATTTTTAAGGTGAAAAGAGAAGAGCTTTTATATTTTTGTAGGGGACTGAAGAGATGTGGATGCTTCTTGCAAATTGTTGCTATGTGCTTGGCCCAGTTTTGGTTTTCATGTATTGTTATTCAAAAGCTCTTGGCTAAGGAAAATAAATTTATTTTCATCCTTTGTACAATAAAAATGGCAGGGATTCCTCAAGTTCCCGCTAATGAGCCTCAATCTTAAGATTTGGTGAACTATTGTTCACATCTTCATTTACATCTACATACACACTCCACAAGTCTTGTCTGCCGCTCGTGGTCTCGCGGTAGCGTTCTTGCTTCCCGAGCACGGGGTCCCGGGTTCGATTCCCGGCGGGGTCAGGGATTTTCACCTGCCTCGAGATGACTGGGTGTTTGTGTTGTCCTCATCATTTCATCATCTTCCAGGAAAGTGGCGAAATTGGACTGAGCAAAGATTGGGTAATTGTACGGGCGCTGATAACCACGCAGTTGAGCGCCCCACAAACCAAACATCATCGTCACTCCACAAGCCAATGTAAGATGCGTGTGAGAGGGTACCCAGCACCACTATTAGTCACTTCCTGTTCCACTCGCAAGCAGAGCGAAGGAAGACGACTCTGTATGCCGCCATATCAGCCCTAATTTCTCGTATCTTACCTTCGTGGTCCTTACACGAAATATGTGTTGACGGCAGTAAAATCGTTCTGCAGTCACCTTCAAATGCGGGTTCTCTAAATTTCCTCAATAGCGCTTCTCGAAAAGAACGTCGCCTTCTCTCCAGGGATTCCTATATTCGTTCACGAAACATCTCAGTAATGCTTTGGTGTTGTTCGAACGTACTGGTAACAAATCTAACAGCCCGCCTCTTAGCTGCTTCGATGCCCTCCTTTAACTCGACCCGGTGTGGATCTCAAACACTCGAGCAGCGCTCGAGAGCAGGTCTCACTAGCGTCCTATGTACGGCCTCCTTTGCAGGTGAACCACACTCTCCTAAACTTCTCCCCGTAAATCGAAGTCGACCATTTTCCTTCCCTGCCATAATCCTCACATGTTTTGCAAAATTACACTCACACATTTAAACAGCGTAACTGTGTCAAGGAGTAACATACTAATGCTGCATTCCAAAATTCTGGTTTGTTTTTCATACTCATCCGCATTGACTTACATTTTATTACACCTGGAGCCAGCTGTCATTTATCACACCCAACAGAAATTTTGTTTAACACACCTTTTACCCTCCACAGTCACTCAACGTCGACACCTTCCCATACACCACAGCATCATCAGCCAACAACCGGAGATTGCTGCCGAACATGTCCGCCCGATCATTTATGTTTACCACACTTGCCTGGAGCACTCCTGACCATATCTTTGTCCTGATGAGCATTTGCCGTCGAGGGCAACATGCTGGGTTCTGTTACTCAACCCATTATATCCCATCGTATGACTTATCAAACGCTTGCTCTTTTCAGGATTATTTGTTTTCAGAAGCTCTTTGTCCACAACTGAAATATTTCTTTTATGTTTCATTGTTAGTTTGAAAGTCCACTGTTGAAAATGACATTAAGAGTGGAAGATTGTGTATCTCTTGGTGGAAAGTATTTGTTCTAGTACTATTGACTCAGCTGCTTCTCGTCATGGACAGGCGGTAAGTAATTATAAAATTACGACGTGCAGATTCATAATTTCGCTCATATTATTAAAAATTAGTAATCTGAATAGTTAAATGCAATATATAAGCACAAATTGGAAAATAGTACTTCATCTGCTTTCTTGTGGTACTGGCTTATATCTTTACGTATGAAGTATAATACGGTGGGCAGTAAGGAGTCATTTTCTCGCAGTTGGTCCGACTTATTTCAGATATAATTTGGAAAAGGAGAGATACTCTGGGAGGGCTATGAATGTCCAGTTGTTTAGGAGTTCTTGACGGTAGAGGACGATGAAAGCTTGTTCGACATATCTGAAACATGTCAGTGGCCTGAACCCGCACTTGCTGCGCCAAATGATGGTGAGGGCACTGATTAAGATGATGCAGAAGGACAAGTCACTGATTTTGGGTGCGTCAAATGATGGTGAGGGCACTGATTAAGATGATGCAGAAGGACAAGTCACTGATTTTGGGTTAGAGAAGAAGGCTATCTTATGCAGCTAGTGATGCAGAGGGACAACAAGCCACTGCTCTTGGGTTAGAGAAGAAGGCTATCAATCTGCAGAGATACAATCAGTAACTACTGACGGCCCTGCTGAAAATGTTACATCTTCATCCATTCTAGAGCAGAATCCCTGCTGTTAAAAATCACGATCGCGGCCCTGAGGTAGGAAAGCAATACACTGGATAGAAGACTAGACACAAAAATTTGAGGTATCCTGTGATCCTACATCTGATATAATAGAACATCTCTGCACATCAAACTCAACTCCAACAGGTCTTTTTCGTAAATTTTTTGATGCTGATTTGGTTGAGATTCTGACGAGAGAGACAGTAAAACATACTGCTTAAAAGGGACACAACATGCAAATAAGTCACGATTACATCTGCAAATAGATCGCTATTTTGCTGTTATGTGGATATTGTAAGGTCATTCATTGACGTATGTACTGGGAGATCAGACCTGACACGAACAATGTCCTTGTTTCGAATTCTGTCTCCAGAAATACTTTAGGCAACATTCATAGCTTCTTCCATGTCAATGATAATGACAGCATTGAAAAAGAAGATAATGTTTATAAAGTTCGGCAATTAATTTCACATCTACATAAAAAATGTCAAGACACCACAGAACTTCCAGTGTCATACCTCTCCCTGGATGAGGCCATTGAGCCTTATTATGGCCACCACTTCGTGAAACGGTTTATAAGAGACAAGCCAATTCGCTATGGTTTCAAATGGTGGTATTTAGCTACATCTAATGGATATCTCATCATATTTGTCATTTGTCCTTTATTATTACGATGTCTTACTTTATTCATGTAATGCAGTACAGTTATTTTGTTGATTATACTACATGAATTTCACGTATATACTTGATGTATAAATAAATAATGTGTCTTTAAAATATAAATAAAATGAACTTTACCATACCTGGAAATTATTATAGCACTTTTTCTTCATTTATTCGTCTAATAAATAATAATCACGGAAAGTTCAACATATTACTTGTGGTAAAATTGTGTAAGGAATTCTACCCAAGAGTGCCCATCGTATGTTATACGTTAAAAAATTTGAGGCCATAATCATAAATTAACATTCATAATGTGATTATTGATCCATGTGGGTAGTGGATCTGAAATTTTATCAAATTCTAAGAAAAAAATTAGTTCTCGAATACAATGGTTAAGAAGTGTTCGAGGCATTCATTTATCTGGGAACTTATTCCATATGCTCTTACCTTTGTTAACGATCTGCAGTGGGGCATCGTGAAAAATGATTTTCGAAAAATCACACACATCTATGCCCGGAGCAGGATTCGAACTTGCGACCGCAGTAGCCGCATGGTTCCGGACTGAAGCGCCTAGAACCGCTTTTTTTTTTAATCTCGTTTTGTTCTGCATTGTTCGTTGAATTTGTTCGTGGCGGACGTGCGATGACACCCGGTCAGGTTGTTCGTTGATCCGTTCACTCAGTTTTTTTGTTACAGAGGTTAGCTAAACCCTCTGACCGAACACGCTGACCTACCGTGCCGGCAACTCGATCACAGCGACCAGCACCAGACACACAGTTCTCCAGAACACGAGTTATAGTCTCTTTAAACTTCGCCCATAATTCCTCTGCGTCCTTCATTCCTGAAAGAAGTGATGTCAATTCATTGTTTAAGAGGAATGCTAACAACTGGTCATCTGCTCTTTCGAACAGAAACGCTCTCCTAGCCTTCTTGATTGATTTATTAACTTCAATTTTAACCACATATTCGTCGTCCGTTTTTATGATAAACAGACGTCAGCATTGACATTCTCGATTACTGTCAAGTAGATTGGTTTTGAACGTAGATTTAATTGTAGAACACCAGTACACATATGATATTTCTAGTGGGTGGAACTGAACGTCATTGACGTATAGTGAGAAGAGTGTCGAACTTAGTACTGTATCTCTCCATTGGGACTTAGTGCCTCCAGACGTGGCATATTTTGACGAGACGATAGGCACGGGTGGAAAAATTGCACTGCACTAAGAAAGAAATTTTTCCTACTATTTTGTCTGCTCAGAGTGGTGGATAACATATTGAAATTAACAATGTTAAAATAAGATTTGTTACAAATATAAGAAACACATGATGGTTTCCTCTTCTCTGTCCATTTCTAGGTCCTGGTCGTCTGTTGAAGATATTGTAATACGATGTTCGCCGAAGTCTGATTGGTATTCGTCTCTCTGAAGTTGAGTACTCGTAGTCGCTAGGCTGGTCGTCGACTAGACAGGGGTTACACGATTGGCTGATAATCGCTGGTCACAGTCACAGCCATCAAATAGCTGTAACTATGAGTCCGTATGTTTGTACACATCAGCGTTCCTCTAGTTCCCTACTATTCATTTAATACAGGTGTATCACCAAAGTGGTATTTTTAAATTTGCAGAAATGCCGCGTTGTCGTGGATGTCGATATAAGCCGGACAACGTCTGCTACATCTGTGGGAAGTTCACTTTTGCCAGAAATAGGAAGAAAATTTCTTCAGTCATAAAGAAAGCATACAAACATTACTTTGGAGTAGAGGTAGGAGACCAAGATAAAGAATGGGCACCACATTTCTGTTGTGCTACATCTTACTGCAAAATAATTCAGTGGTGGAAAGGTAAAGAGAATGTGGCGTTGTTTGCTGTTCCCATGGTGTGGAGGGAGCCTATGGACCATGTTACTGATTGTTATTTCTGTCTAAGAAAAATTCAGGGTTTTACAAACAAAAAGTCAAAGAGGCACATTGTTTACCCAGATCTGCCTTCAGCGAGAATGCCAGTGCAGCATTCCGACAATCTTCCAGTACCTTCAAGAGCTCGAGATCAAAGTCCGGGTGACAGTGAAATAAGTAGTACTGAAGAAATCACAGATGATGATTCTTTATACCACTGCACAAGTGAGTCATCGCCACATTTGTTAACACAGGCAGATTTAAATGATTTAGTACGTGATCTAGGACTAAGCAAACAAAAGGCGCAACTGCTTGGTTCAAGATTACAAGAGTATAATCTACTGCACCAAAGTACTAAAATCAGTGTGTTCAGGCACAGAGAAGATGCCTTTATTTCTTATTTTTCAACTAACGAAGCACTGACATCTTGCAATGACGTTGCTGGCCTGATGAAAGTGCTGAACTTCACTTATATTTCACAGGAGTGGAGACTTTTCATAGATGCATCGAAAACAAGTCTGAAGGGTGTTTTGCTCCATAACGGAAATAAAATACCCTCTGTTCCAGTAGCTTATGCTAGTTTGACAAAAGAGAATTACGAATTCGTACAAAGGATGCTAAATTCATTAAAATACAATGAGCACAAATGGAAAATATGTGCAGATTTCAAGGTAGTTGCTATGGTACTGGGAATGCAACAAGGCTACACAAAGTATGCCTGTTTCCTTTGCGAGTGGGATAGTCGAGACCGAAATTCTCACTACGTGAAAAAGAAATGGCCTAGGCGAAGATGGAAAGTTGGCGAAAAGAATGTACAACGTGAAAGTCTGGTAGCTCCTGAATATATACTACTTCCACCGCTTCACATCAAACTTGGCCTGATGAAACAATTCATGAAGGCCATGGATCCAACAGGCTGTCGGTTTGCATATCTAGTTACCAAATTCCCCCGTCTTGCAGCTGCAAAAATGAAGGAAGGTGTATTTGTGGGCCCACAAATCAGGGAGTTGCAGAAAGATTCAAATTTTGAAGCATGTTTAACTGATAAAGAAAAAACCACAAGGGACTGTTTCAAGATGGTGTCGGAAAACTTCCTCGGAAGAAGAAGAGCTACTAACTACAAAGCAATGGTGAAGGATATGATCAAAGCATATCAGGATTTGGGGTGCAATATGTCTTTGAAGGAACATATGATGGACTCTCATCTGGACTACTTCACAGAGAGTTGTAGTGACGTATCGGATGAACATGGGGAAAGATTCCATAAAGCCATTTCTACCATAGAATGGCGCTATGAAGGGAAGTGGGTACCTTCTATGTTAGCAGATTAGTGCAGGAATATCATTCGAGAGAAGAAAGATTCACAATACAAGAGAAAAAAGTGATGTGCATTACAAGGCAGTGGCTCATTGTTTGACAATTTTCTGTAATTTCTCATGTCAAATAAATGCTTCAAAGTGTATACACAAGGGTTACTGTGTTATATGTTAGATCCCACCCTCCATTAATGTGATGAACTTATAACATCATAAAGATGTGTATTTGTTTGTCGAATTTCACCTCACGTTTGCTGCGCTATATCAGAAACTGAAAAGAGAAATAAAATTGCGATTACTCATAAACTATCCCTGACAGAAAAAAACCAAAAACAGTATTCAATTCAGCACTCAAAATACAACTAGGATCACAATATTTTTTATCAGAAATAGAAGAAAAGTTTTTTTTTTGTAGAACAGTGTAATTAGCACCTGGCATCAGCTGGACTGTAAGATCAGTATCTAAGATACAACGTTGTTAACGTTAGTGAGAAATTGCTATTATTTTATGTGAACACTCTTGTCGTGATTCGATGCCTGTATGCTGTACCGTCATAGTGGAGCGGCATTCTGTCTCCATGAGCTGTGGATCAACTAGAATCGATCACGGTAACACAGCCATGAAGTCTCTGTGAAATAAGTAACAACGTTGGAGGCGCAAGATAATCCTCTAAGGACTTGGAAGGTACCATAAAGTCGTCAGTAAGTTAGCCACAATTCACTTGAGTCTGATCACTTGAAAGGGGGGGGGGACGATACAGAATGGGAAGTCAGCGTCAGTCTTCGCCTGCTATGTAAAAAAATAAAAATATAAAAAAGACTGACAGGTGCACAGCTGAAATATTGTGCCTGTTACTAAATGACGTCTAACTGAGCACTCATAAGGCCACGTCTTTTGATGTAATTAATCACGTCCGCTTGTTTAGCGTGATCAGACTTGTTCCAGGCATAATTATCCTTTTCACGAGTTGCAAATTAAAGCTCTATGGCAGACTTTTTAGTGTCGTTCGTGTGATCCGTTTTTCTACACGTGACGTATAAGGACCTTTCATTCAAACCTGCACTCCCAGTAAACGTGTTCTAATTCCGTGGTCACAATTACTAAGTGTAACATTCGTTCTAAATCATTTAGTGATTATATTAATATGAAATCGAACTACACGTCTCATGTTGTACAAATTCTTAAATATATAAGCTCAGCAACATTTGCTTCATGGAAGGTGGCAGACATTGAAAATGTATTTTCACGAACTAATGGATTAAGGTTTCATATTCTGTGGTAAGTCTTCCTTGAGAAGATAAATGTTCGTCGCATAGAAGTTTGTAAAGAGTACAGTATGTGGTGTCCACTGTAAAATTTGTTGTAGATTGCTCCTTAAACATATGGGTTTACTGACAAGCCAGTCACAGGACTAAAACAACAACAAAGGTTTATAAATGTAATACTAAAACGAAACGCGACTTATCAATAAAACGTAACTGTAGGGAAGGAAGCAGTTTTTGACCACATACCAGGAAACAGTGAGAATCCAAGAGAGAGAGGCAGACATATCTGTTTCGGAACTCCTAACCCATAAAAGAGTTTCTGAGTATGTGGTACTACGTGAATATGTGAGTGAGTGTATGTATGTGTCAGACGGAAAGAGAGATAGATAGATAGACAGATAGATAGATAGATAGATAGATAGAGAGAGAGAGTGAGATGGGGCGATGGAGGGGGGGGGCAATAGAGAATGGAATGTAGATTGCATATATGATGTAAATATTCCTACGTAAAAAATAAAGGTAGTGTAAAAAATTCAGATAGTATCAGATTAATGTAAAGGACACAAATGTAAATATTAGCATGCTACCATGTTTTTCACTGCGGAAGAGTATTACAGCTGTGAAAGAAACGGCATGTTCTACATCATAGCGACAGAAAGAATTCATGATGCACTTAAATAATTAACTAAAGGGTTAATTAACATGGTTCGTAAATGTGTAGTTGGCACGATCAGACGGCGTCACCAAGCAACGGGGGCCGAATCTAGAATCTCATATGCTGCTGGTCGGAATATCAGTTATTGTGAGGAAAAAATCTCGGATAATTTTCTTAAGGCAATCTAGCAATGTGCAATAATCTTCCACAGAGAAGCATTCGCTGCAGTACTGCTATTGAAATACCGAGATTGAATTCGTGAGGTTGCATTTCGTAGAATAGATGGGCAGTCATAATCACATGAAAATTACACCGATTAAAGGTCAAGGCTGGTTCTAGAGAGGACGAGCTGGCGATCCTTTGGCCTTGAAGGTTTGTGGCCCTCACTTATTATCGTGTAACATGTATTGCAGTGGAAGGGCACGTTCATGTGAATTCGTACTTGCACCACCTCACGTGCTGCATTCTGCGGTGCAAGAATCCCGTCCGACTTTTCTTTTATAATCTCATGCCTTCGATTCTTTCGTACACTTTTTGACAGAGCCATGGTTCCTTCGTAGTCTGCATCCTTTATTTGTCACTACGCTCAGCATCTAGCTAATTTTGTCTCCATGGAGCACATCGTAAAAAAAAAAAAAAAAAAAAAAAATAAGAGACATTTTTCATCTGGGCAAAGGGTAAAATAGACTAGAGAATCAAATTTCTCTCAAGCATATTAATTTTCGAAAGCTTTACATACATTCAAACACAATTTAATTCGGCAGAAAATTTTCTAGTTTCATGTGTAACATAAACTGTACTCTCCGTCGGTACTTGGGTCAACACGGCAACAATGAAAACGGGAAGAAGCCTTTCTTACTGCAGTAGTAGTAATGTAGGTATGTAACAATTACCAGTAAAAAAAAACAAATCTTCGGCACCAACTGATCTGTTTAAGATGACCTTCACGCACTTTCGAGAAATTTTTGTTGTTCAGTCAAGTAGAGCTGCGGCTAGCAAACAGTCAGTACATGAGAGACTGTAAAACAGAGATTCAATCTTTTCATCATGTTTCAGCGGAGAACCATCCATACAAATTACATTACGATGTGCTACATATAGTAAGAAAATCAGAACATTAACACTACTGGAAAACAAGAAAACAATAAGTTTGAGTACAAGCGATAGAACGCTTAGTTGCAAACGAACCATCACATATTCACTTTTCCCTTTTGTTAAATCTAATACTAGTTATGCATATGTCATAGAACCAGATTACGACGATAAAATTAATTTTAATATTCATTTTTAAAATTTGCTGATGTCGACTCTAATCCTGTATAAGAATCTAATGATTTACTTTGTAACATATCTGTAACTGTATCACTAACAACTGTGTCGGTCGAACGCTATTTTATACGTAGTTCCGACATTCAGTGTTCACCCGATGATGGACTAAGAAGTCGAAAACTGTTCAAACAACTTACGGGAAAGCAGCCGGGTCAGCTGCCGCCCATATTTTGACAGGTGCACACCGTGACATTTTCGAGGTAAAACTGCAGCAAGTAAACGCTGTGCAAGATGATTTAAAACCACAGTTTGTTGAGCAATTCCGGAAAGATAACTCGCACACACACACACACACACACACACACACAAACACACACAGACAGTAGAAATACTACTGCCATCACACAACAAAATATGACCAACGTCATGAGTTGCCCATAACGGAAAATTAATAGCCAACGGCTGAGGCAGCATAAACTCTGTCCACCTGTCTTTCGATGAGGGAAAGAATAGCATCCCACGCATTTGTGGAATGTCAGACATTAGTCAGACTGCCAAAACTGTGGAGGACCGGTGTACTGAGCATAAGCGTTACATGTGGTTATAACAGCAGAGCAAATCTGCTATTCTTGAACACTGTCTTTACACCGGTCATCCCATCCAATAAAATAACACGGAGATTCTGTCATGCACTTCCAGCTTTTCGTATAGATTTTTAAGAAAACAGTTGAAATTAAATTGTCAAGTAATCTTATGAAAATAGGTGGGGTTTTTTGTTTAAATTCTGCGAGCAATCCTGCTCTCTCTCACTTGCCGAGAAACAAAGGAACCCGCTGGCTGTTAATTTTCACTATGGATTAACTCCTGACTTCATTCATTTTTGGTCGTGTCATGGCTCGAATGTTTACGTGTGTGTGTGAGTTACGTTTCCGAAATTGCCCTCCAAACGGAGGTTTTAAATTCCCTTGCACAGCGCTTACCTGCTGAAGTTTTGCCTTGAAAATAATAGCGTGTGCACTTATCGAAATATGGGAGGTTGTCGACGACGTCACCCGACTGCGTTCGTGAAAGTGATCTGAACACCGTATACGGCGGGAGAAATTCCGGTTTCACAAGTCGAAAATTGTCTTGTTGTGTAAATATACAACAGTAGCAGAACATCAAGAAAGTGTTTTCTTTATTGTTATGCATCAACACTTTGGTACAATACAAGCGTTTGACTAAAAAAGAGTACGATCATATGTGGTATCAAACCAAATTTATGATTGATTACTAACGATGTAGCATCTTATCTTGCAAGGAATGTCACCAGTAAAAACTACAAGCAACTTGAGGCGCCCCCCTGTTAAGTGTATTGATGCCCGCTCCATACACGTCGCACATTAATGACTTGGATGACGGAACTCATATTAACTTCAGAGTTTTGCAGTTAATGAGGTTATCTATAATGAATTAATATCTGGAAAAGCTTTACAAATATCCACTCAAATCTTGATAAAATTCCAAAGCGATGGATACATTTGAAACGAAGCACGTTTAACCATTTAGAACTGTAGAGGCACCACTCATCTCCTTATCACAAATATATAATAGTGACTGCAACATAAGTGTGTACGAATTTGTCGGCTTTTCATTTGGTAAGCGATATCATATTCTTATTATAACAGATGAACCTGATCCATCCAAGAACAATGTGATGTAGCTTTTTCATTTAAAATTAATTAATTCAAAAGATACAAGGATATGAAGATATCGTAATGTCATTACCATACTGAAGTATATGTGTCTAAATTGAAATCTAAGAACCAGCGACCTCGTGAACGTGGTTTACCAGTTGTTCGTCATTCCGAGAATGCGGTTAATTTGGCTTAAACGTCCGTAATTCAAAAGTTGTTAATTAATTATGATAAATTTTGAAAACACCAGTCACTTTTGTACCTTGCAGTATTTTAAAATTCTGTCCTGTTGATACTGCTACTAAGAATTTTCCGAACGCAATGATATTCTTAGATTTTCCAAAATCGATACTTAAAGGAAATACTCAAAATTTAAACTCCTGTTACATAAATTTTTACTGGCGACCCTATTAGAAGCCGGGGAGTTTTACTGAACATAAAGGTTCTGAAGCATTAGGATATGAAAAAGTAGTGCCTTGTATTTCTGTAAGACACAAGGGTACAAAATAATGGGTACGTGAACTAACTGGCCCTAAAAATCCGAACTGGTTACCTTTATAATTTATCTGTTTTGTGTGGTTAATTATTGTATCATT
This sequence comes from Schistocerca cancellata, assembly GCF_023864275.1. Taxonomy (NCBI): domain Eukaryota; kingdom Metazoa; phylum Arthropoda; class Insecta; order Orthoptera; family Acrididae; genus Schistocerca; species Schistocerca cancellata. The sequence goes on along the minus strand of NC_064631.1, from coordinate 464,832,723 downwards.
ATCTTGTAAATTACTAAATACCATGAAGTGGAGTGTTCTTGCCATAGGTCGCAATTATAAATAGCTGAACATGATCTGGGAAGGGGCAATTGCAAGTGTGTTTTAGTTAATGGAAATTCTGTAGCAGATGGGCTAAAAGTTAGGGTCAGTCGAGATTATAGACTGTTGAAAACATGTGTGGAACGTACTGCACAGGGATACTATGAGAATCACGGAGATGTTAATATCATGATAACGCCAGACGAACAAAATTATGTACTGAGCAGTCAATCGTGCAGTTATGTAAATCAGCTGTGAACGAGTGTTATGGTGCACGTATTTCGAGACTGTGTTAGTGATTAGTATGTGGAATTACTAAGAATTATGTGTTTCGTGGGAATAAACTGCCCAAGAATTACAATGTTGTGTATCTGTTTCTCTCTCTCTCTCTCTCTCTCTCTCTCCCTCTCCCTCTCTTTTTTTTTGTTTTATTTTTTACACTCTTGGCACGGTAAGTAACGTGTACTATAAACGATAATGTTTCACATTGGCAGAAATGAAAAATTTACAACTGCGTACAAAAGTTGTATTTTAGGACTACAGTATTGTCACAAGCTGTGGCACATGCAGTGCGACGTAGTTGTGAGCGCCTCTGGCTGGCCTACTACGGATCACCGTTTCGAACCTGACCATCAGCCGTTATTTAGTATTTATCATTTCTGGGTGGTTCTTGAAATATGTTCCGAATGCTTATAATTGCTCGAATATTTAATGTTTGTAAAATTTTTGAAATATTCAGTGTTTGTATAAATACGCTGAACAGCAGAAGAAACTGGTACACCTGCCTAATATCGTGTAGGGGCCCCGCGAGCACGCAGAAGTGCCGCAGCAGCAACACGACATGGCATGGACTCGACTAATGTCTTTAGTAGTCCTGGAGGGAACTGACACCATGAAACCTACAGGGCGGTCCATAAATCCGTAAGAGTACGAGCGGGTGGAGATCTCTTCTGAACAGCACGTTGCAGGGCATAACAGATACGCTCAATAATGTTGATTTTGGGGGAGTTTGGTGGCCAGCGGAACTGTTTAATCTCAGAAGAGTGTTCCTGGACCCAATCTGTAGCAATTCTGGATATTTAGGGTGTGGAATTGTCCTGCTAGAATTTCCCAAGTACGTCGGAATGCACAATGTACATGAATGGATGCGGGTGATCAGATAGGATGCGGGTGTATGCTTCCAGTCATCAACAATGCGATGTCGATGTTAACGGGCGCAGACAAGGCATAAGACTTTGTGTCATGCAGTCATCAAGGGTACACGAGTGGGCCTTGAACTCCGAAATTCCATATCGCTGATGTTTCATTGAATGGTTCACACGCTGACACTAGTTGATGGCCCAGCATTGTAATCTGCAGCGGTTTGCAGAAGGGTTGTACTTTTGTCACGTTGAACGATTCTCTTCATTCGTCGTTGGTCCCGTTCTTGCAGGATCTTTTTCCGGCCGCAGAGATGAAGGTTCGATGTTTTACCGGATTCCTGACATTCACGGCACATTCGTGAAATGATCTTACGGGAAAATCCCCACTTCATCGCTAACTCGGGGATGCTTTATCCCATCGCTCAAGCGCCGGCTATAGCACTATGTTCAAACTCACCTAAATCTTGATAACCTGCCATTGTTGCAGCAGTAACCGCTCTAACAACTGCGCCAGACACTTGCTTTCTTATGTAGGCGTTGCCGCCGGTAGCACCGTACTCTGCCTGTTCACATATCTGTGTATTTGAATACGCATGCTATACCAGTTCCTTTGACGCTTCAGTGTAGCTACAACCTCCCTCCAGAAGTTCAGTGCAGTTCTGGCAGTACGTTGTTGCCAATAACAAGTTCTTTCAGGTCTTAGTTCTGTGCTTGTTTGACAAATCTGCCTACGGGTTTGGAGTCCGAAACCGCGGGACTGCTACGGTCGCAGGTTCGAATCCTGCCTCTGGAATGGATGTGTGTGATGTCCTTATATTAGTTAGTTTTAAGTAGTTCTAAGTTCTAGGGGACTTATGACCTAATATGTTGAGTCCCATAGTGCTCAGAGCCATTTGAACCATTTTTAGCCTACGGGCTATAGCAGTTTATGAGAATACTAAGTGAAATAGGCTCAGTTGTAGGTCATTCAACGGGCACGCTCAGGCAGTGGTACACGCTCAGTTTCCATGGGTGACGGGGGGGGGAGGGATCACAGTTCTTCACTTCCCCTTCCCACTGCCAAATATAATGTGATGTCATCTTCACTTATAATGTGTCACAGATTACTTGAACTTTAATTACAGTAACAAAAAATATATACTTTTCAGTATAATCGTAATAGTTTCCTTACATCAGTGCATTAGAACCTCGACAGACTTCGGTTCATTGGTAGGATACTGCCAAGATTCAGTAAGACTACGAAGGAGGCAGCTTACAGAATACATTCGAGTCCTGGCGTAGAATACTGCTTAAGAGTGCGGCGTTCTTACTAAGTGTACAAACAGAGGATACTGAATGGATGCGAGGAGAGGCGGCGTAAATCGTCACTGTTCACTTTAAATTATGAGAAAGAGTCACAGTATTGACAGAATACCTTAATTTGGAGTCTCTCGAAATAGGCGCAATTAATCCGTTAAAATTTCGATAGTCAGGTTTATCCAGAGAATCTAATTATACTACAGACACATACATACCACTCCTGTAGGGGCCGCCAAGACGATTTTAGGCAGGGTTCTCACTGAGGCAATACGATTTGCTACACAATACGTGGTAGCTGAAGCGACTTCACTGGTCCACACTGGGAAGACAGCAGTACAACACCGGCCAGCATATCTGTCGCACCGGCCGGTGCAACACGGAGTGCTGGTTGATCCACTCATCTTATATCGGGCGATACACGGTGAGGACAATTTCAAGTCATCCGATGTGCCTCAAAAGAACTGTTTTGTGTAGAGGAAGCATATCCATATTCATCTGTGTAGTCAGTTAGTGAAAAGTTTTATTTTCCGCATAAAAAATTAAAAACAGCTGTTGGGATCGCTCATGTTATCCGCAGTGCTAATTTTTCACATTCTATTTTGAAGACCTTATTACGTGTAAGAAAAGATTTTTTGTATCTTGCAGTCTGCCATGACAGCTTCATAATAGACTGGTTTTCTTTTCTTTAGTGACCGTACTACTTATTATGCTACTTGGAAGTGTAGTAACAGACCACGAATTTTGCGGTGAAAATTATAGTCACAGGCCAGTTTACGTCTGGTGCATTCTAAGACACACATTGCTGCATACAGAATACAGCTGACACAGCGAAATTGTTTTTAAAGGTGAAAGGAGAGCGATACCTTTTTCTGACCTCGAGAAAATGTGTCAGATACACTGGAGGATGTCTGCAATGAGGCTGGCAACTTAGCGACACATACGAGGCTACTGCCGCTTGCTATGGCCTGCAATGCCGAATACGGAGCTGCCTTGTCTTTCTCGTTTCCTTGTGCCGCCGGTACAAGCTGTAGCTGGAAATAAGAGAAAAACTTACCGAAGTGATGCTGACTGGATGTTTTTCTGTGTAGTCTCCCTGTTTTCAGGAAACTTTCTGACATGTGTGAAAGAGAACTCAAAGCTAAATTCCTGTTATGTCTGAATGAGCGCTTGGATGAACCTGTGTACAGCTCATCGGGCTATTACTTACCATAATGGGCCTCTGCCAATTCTGAAAACACGCTGTCTCCCCTCTACACAACCATCGTTGCCCTGTAGATTGTGAGATATCTCGATGCAAATCCAGCATTATTTCTTCTGAATACTCCTCATGGTGAATCATGTATTACTTTGCGAAACTGAAGAGTCTAGGTTTATGAATTTGTAACCACCATTTATATGTAGGTACCACAATGAACAAAATGGTCTTACTCAAAACAAACCTGTCAAAGTGTAATTGACGTCCCACAGACCCTTGCACCAACTTACCGTATTAATGAGTGGCTTGTCAGCAGAAGATGTAGGAAGTTGAAAATTTTAGTCCCCTTTGTCAAAGTTGCTGATATTAGTTGCTCCAAAAAGTGGAAACTGTCTGGTCTCATTATGTAAAGTCTCTGAATTTGTGTCCGTCTTGGGAGAGCTCAAGAGAAACCACAGCTTAACTATGATTTCTTGTATATTGCACGGGTACATCCAGTACTTCCTTTCCTATTTAAGTTTTTTCAGCTCTAAATAACGGTAAGTCACAATAGGTTCCTCTTCAGAAGAGCTCATGATTGAACCGAGACTGAAGCAGAAACTTGATTCATGCTGACTTGTTGCTTACCGTATAGCGAGTCGCGTTGCATATAGCAGCGTATCGTATCAACCGAGTGCCAATAGGAGTGTCCCACCGATAGGTTACGCGTCGTGGCGCGTAACCTTTATTGCAATGAGTAATATCTAATATCGTATACACTAATTACAGAACGCACAAAGGCATTCTAAAGTTATTGCCACAGTACATGCCTGACTGGCACGGGAAGAAACCTTAAGATATCGTTCATTGCTAAGTACGCTGTGTCATGAACTTCAAAGTGGTCTGAAGCGTATGCATGTACAGGGGTCATACTTAAAGTCGTGAACAAACAGCTGTTAAAATTCAGAATCCAACAATTTAACAAAAACGACTGCACGATCACAATCTACACTCTTGACCACATATTGCCGTATCGTGAAGTAATTAGCGTCTATCGCGTGACCAGCGGCAGTACTTGTAAAATGGCTAACACCGCTTCGATGGCGTGCAGTCATTGAATTTTTCGTTAAAGAGGGAAAGTCTGCTGCTGAAATTCACATCAGAATTCAATGCTTGCTTGGGTGCTATTAGTGTCAGGAGATAGGTCAAGCATTTCAGAGATGGGAAAACGAGTATGCAAGACGAACCCTGTAACGGTCACTCGCGAACTGCGTGCACGGAACGCAACAGGGGGAGAGTTGTTGAGCTCATTAGAGAAGACAGGTGTGTCACAGCGAATGAAATCCCGGCTAAGCTTGGAATAGACACAGTGTAGTGCAAGAAATGATTCAAAACTTAGATTATCGGAAAGTTTCTGCCGGTTGTGTCCCGCATTATTGACTGACGACTAAGAACTTCAGAGAAGAATCTCGGTGTCGGAAACTCTCCAAAACCTTGGCGTCCTGCGACTACCCTCGTTTTGGTTCTGTATAGGAACGAAGGCGAGGCCAACACTACGAGACGGCGGAGGTTATTCAGAAAGCGATGCCTTCGTGCAGCTAGAACGTAGTTATCGTAAGGGTATCTTCAGAGTTGTAGAACAGTGCGAAATACTTGCGCACAGCAATAGGGATTATATTGAAAAGTGAGGGAAAAGTCTGTAGATTACGATGATGTCCTCGGTTTCTCTAAAAAAATTAATATTAAGAGATTAAAAAATTGTTAGCACACTAATTTTAGTATGATCCTCTTAAATGTATCTGTGGATGTAGACGTGCGGACGCTTTCGTCACGGATTCGTTAAAAATCGTGAAATCGCCACCGAGATGCTAATCATATTCCAGTGAAAACGCTACAGGAGAGACAACGTGGGTATCGAAAATAGTTATTTTTGAATTTTCAGGAAAAGTCAGCCACGACAGTGTTATTTATTCCCACATCCACCACACGAAACAGCCACGACAAGAAAATCAGAGCAATTCGAGTTCATGCCGAGGTTCTCGGACAGTTGTTTTTCTCACGCACGTTTCGCGAAAAGAATAGGAAAGCGGGGAAATAATATTATTAATACAAGGCCTTGGCCACAACTTAAGGTGGCTTGCGGAGTATGGGCGTGGATGTAGATGCCACTACTTCGAAGTAATGAAATTTTAAATTGCAGACGCTGTACTTTCCTAAAACGATGCTACCAGTGCTGCATCGAATTATATTCCTTTAGAATACGTAACCGTCTAGTAGTTAGTGGAAGAGGCTCTCACCCAGCAATTCGGAACACACCTATTAGAGCTAATACGTTAGCGTTAGCATCGTACCTCGATTTCCAGCACTTTGCCGAGCCGCAGTCGATATGCCGCATACGCCATTCGACACCGCGAGGCGGCCGGGAATGCTTGATGCCCCCAGGACAGCGGCCGCCGGCGCGGTCACGCGACGGCGCAGCCCGGCTGTCGCTTTTATGTAACGAAGGCCGTGCGTCACGGACGGTCGGCGCTCCGTCCCTCGGAAGGAAGGCGGCGACGGGCGCCACGCCATTGCGATGCGCCGCAGAGGCGGCTACAGGTGTCCGCTGATACTGGAACTAATTATCGAAAGAGCTGCTGCCTTTCCGACTAATGACTGCGCGAAACAAGCTTACCAAATACCAGAATACACGAACAGATATGCGTCTGGCCTTCGACATTGTAAAATGGAGCAAGACTTTCGAAATTAGAGGGAAAAATTGGAATCTAAGACCAAGAACTAAATGCTCAAACTAAAAATGGTGCAGGACGGGAATCCAGCCTTTCACGTTCAGTCGGTACACTAAGAAACAATGACGGAAATAAAAGAATTGATATGGGTTACGATTAAAAAACAGGGTGAAACGATATCAGTGATAGGATTCTACGGTAACGTTGGTTTCCTAAGTGAAAATGAGGAAGAATTGCAAGACCTGTCGAATGGAATGAACAGAGAGCACACATAGTGGACTGAGAGTAAACCTAAGAAAGACGAAAGTAATGAGGAGTAGCACAAAAGAAATTAACGATAAACCTAACACCAAAGCTGAGGACCACGAGTTAGACGAAGTGAAGGAATTCTGCTAGCTTCAAACCAAAAATGAAAACAGACATGACAAAGATCAACGACAGATATAAATAATGTGAAGACATATTTGTATGTAGAGTTGTGCATTTATCACGCTGGACGTGAATAGCATGATAGTTCAAGTATTATTTTAACTAACGCAAGTTTTCTCCTTTTTTTCATCTTTGTTGTGGGGACTGAGTTAAGAGACTTTGGATATAGAAGCGACTGGTCTACTAAGTGAGACAGGCCTGTAGAAGCTATAACAATCATCCTCCTGCTTCAGTGTTTTTTAAGTAGGTTATAAATGTCTGTAAAAGACATGAATTGTGTTGTAAAGGTTTTGCAAAAATTTTGATTGAACAACAATGATCAGTCTTGTAACATATAATACATGTAGTGAAAGTTTTGTATCCCGCCTGGAAGGCGGCTCGTCAGTCTGCTCCTGTAAAATGAAGGGTAGGTCGAATGTAGGAAGTGAGTAGGAGCAGGAAAAGGTATAATACGTCGGTGCTGCAAGTAAGTAAAAGTGGTTTACTGGTGCATGAATATATACAGAGGCATACATAACTTTGTACGTAGGTGCGAAGCGTTAGACCCGTCGTAAGTAGAGCAAAGTCTCTACATGAAGCGAAGCTGAAGCGAACTGTGCCGGCAGTCTGCTCTTGATCAAATGGTCAGAATCTGCAGCGTCTCTCGGAGAGCTCAACAGCGCCTGCTAGAGGGCACTGTCGTTTGTGTCGGTGTCGTAGTGCCAACCTATGAACTTGCACCTACGCTGTGGCATCGTAGCTATCGATACCGCAGAAAGCTTGTTATATGAATATTCTTAACTTTTTTCACGAAATAACTGTAGATTGAATGATAAGTGATATATTACGCTACATTATGACAGTATGGGATGCAGTTGTTAATATATATATATTTTTTACATTGGATAACCCAGATAGATGCTTTCAGTATCCATCAGTATAATACAGTCCAACGTCTTGTAACTCTTTCTGTAATTCAGGAAATAGTAATACTCAAAAATTAAGATGTGTGAATTTTTAGAATGCAAATGTTTCAAAAACACTGTTCTACTCTCTTGTTGTTGTGTTGGCCGAAGAGCCAACACCGTGTTACTAGAGGAGGCCAAAATGCACGCCGATTTAGCTCACGCAGGCTGGCGTGAGGAGGGAAGGACTATACTTACGTGAGGTCTGGAACATGACAAGGAATTAGAATTCAGAAAGCGGACGTATTTAGTTGATACTTAACTTTAATCCATTAATGATGAACGTCGCTCTTGACAGTACATGATTCACAATATTATCTGTTCAGGAGACATAGTAACTGAATATTACGCCTTGCTAGGTCGTAGCAAATGACGTAGCTGAAGGCTATGCTAAACTCTCGTCTCTGCAAATGAGAGCGTCTGTATACAGTGAACCATCGCTAGCAAAGTCGGCTGTACAACTGGGGCGAGTGCTAGGGAGTCTCTCTAGACTAGACCTGCCGTGTGCCGGCGCTCGGTCTGCAATCACTGATAGTGGCGACACGTGGGTCCGACGTATGCTAACGGACCGCGGCCGATTTAAAGGCTACCACCTAGCAAGTGTGGTGTCTGGCGATGACACCACACTTGTAGCCTGAAGTGTTAGGAATTATTATGTACTTCATTAAGTTCTAAAAGTAAGACATTAGCAAAGAAGGGTGCATGAAGAGGTCAGCAAATCGACAGATTAATAAGGTGGAGAAGACAATGGAGTTTCAGCCCACAATAAGCTTCATGGATTAATAATGAGTGAGTTTTTGGAACTGCAGCTGCTAGTACTACTGCAGTATGTTGCCCTGGACTTTTCACAACGTACGTGGTTTCAAGATAACGGTTGCCCAGCACATTATGCAATTGAACCATGGGAGTTATTAGATATACGAGGTGCATTCAAGTTCTAAGGCCTCCGATTTTTTTTCTAATTAACTACTCACCCGAAATCGATGAAACTGGCGTTACTTCTCGACGTAATCGCCCTGCAGACGTACACATTTTTCACAACGCTGACGCCATGATTCCATCGCAGCGGCGAAGGCTTCTTTAGGAGTCTGTTTTGACCACTGGAAAATCGCTGAGGCAATAGCAGCACGGCTGGTGAATGTGCGGCCACGGAGAGTGTCTTTCATTGTTGGAAAAAGCCAAAAGTCACAAGGAGCCAGGTCAGGTGAGTAGGGAGCATGAGGAATCACTTCAAAGTTGTTATCACGAAGAAACTGTTGCGTAATGTTAGCTCGATGTGCGGGTGCGTTGTCTTGGTGAAACAGCACACGCGCAGCCCTTCCCGGACGTTTTTGTTGCAATGCAGGAAGGAATTTGTTCTTCAAAACATTTTCGTAGGATGCACCTGTTACCGTAGTGCCCTTTGGAACGCAATGGGTAAGGATTACGCCCTCGCTGTCCCAGAACATGGACACCATCATTTTTTCAGCACTGGCGGTTACCCGAAATTTTTTTGGTGGCGGTGAATCTGTGTGCTTCCATTGAGCTGACTGGTGCTTTGTTTCTGGATTGAAAAATGGCATCCACGTCTCATCCATTGTCACAACCGACGAAAAGAAAGTCCCATTCATGCTGTCGTTGCGCGTCAACATTGCTTAGCAACATGCCACATGGGCAGCCATGTGGTCGTCCGTCAGCATTTGTGGCACCCACCTGATGACACTTTTCGCATTTTCAGGTCGTCATTGTGTGCACAGAACCCACAGAAATGCCAACTCTAGAGGCGATCTGTTCAACAGTCATTCGACGATCCCCCAAAACAATTCTCTCCACTTTCTCGATCATGTCGTCAGACCGGCTTGTGTGAGCCCGAGGTTGTTTCAGTTTGTTGTCACACGATGTTCTGCCTTCATTAAACTGTCGCACCCACAAACGCACTTTCGACACATCCATAACTCCATCACCACATGTCTCCTTCAACTGTCGATGAATTTCAATTGGTTTCACACCACGCAAATTCAGAAAACGAATGATTGCATGCTGTTCAAGTAAGGAAAACGTCGCCATTTTAAGTATTTAAAACAGTTCTCATTCTCGCCGCTGGCGGTAAAATTCCATCTGCCGTACGGTGCTGCCATCTCTGGGACGTATTGACAATGAACGCGGCCTCATTTTAAAACAATGTGCATGATTCTATCTCTTTCCAGTCCGCAGAAAAAAAAATCGGAGGCCTTAGAACTTGAATGCACCTCGTATTTACACTGGTCGGTGGATCAGTAGAGGTGGCGCTATTAATTGGCTCACTAGGTCGCTGGATTTGACGTTGCCTGATTTCTTTCTGTGGGTATAGTCAAAAGATAACGTGTACCAGCAAGTGCCTACAGGCCATGAAAACATGTTCGATTGCATCAGAAACTCCTGTGTTGACATCCCCAAAGGTGTGTTTCTGACCTGAGTATGGTCATTTGAAAAGCGGATCACTAAATGTATTGAAGTTTGTAGTACTAGGTTTGAAAACTTACTCTAATTGGAAAAGTAGAGTAGCTTTCACCTCAAGCCACGATCATAGTGGTGCGTCAAGTAGTCCCATGTTCGATATATTTGAGGAATTCAAGTTTATGAATGGAGTTTCCAATCATAAGTAATGAAATACTGGCCTCTCGTACCCTCACAGCATGGAGTGGTCTCACGTGCCATTGGTTATTCAAGGGCCATTGAGTATCATATCGTCAATTCCTATTCCTCCATTTACAGCACCATCCGTGGCGAAACGAAGAAAATTTAGAAACAAAATGTATGTAGATTTTGCCATAGAATGGTAATCTGCAATAAAAAAACAGGCGTTCCCATTGAAGATTTCAAAGTTGGTCTCCACCACCCAAGCATGGGGCTGGGTAGGTGGTCGAGTGTGGTATGTCCCCCTGTGAGGCAAACAAATTGGAATTATAACTTTCTTTGTTCAAATGTATAGTTTTCGAGGTACTTCAATGTCTTCAGTTAAAGTGAACACACTGTATAGGTCTGTATAGTGACAGAAGGTGTAGATCATTTTGAATTTTGTGTTGTGGTTAATTATTATAATATGACATCTTGTCAGACTGTCTACGGTGAATGTGCTGCTCTGCATGGTGGACGGATTATATGTATGAGTGAAATGACAGTATTGAATAATGAATATTTCCTTTGGTTTGAAGCCAATGGTGCAACGATAATGGTGTCTTCCTTCCCAGATGCTTGATTTACTTAGTACTGCACAGATCTCTTTTCTGTGATTTAATGTTTCAGTGTATTTTCAGTGTGATGCCTGGTTCACCTATGTTCTACATACCATACACTTATGTTTAATGATTTTTTTCAGTGTGGTACCCTACTGATTCGTAACAGTTTGGGTTTTGTCTTACATGTCTCTTGTCAGTGGTGCTACTGGCATAAATATTAGAGTGTTTAGTTTTAGCATACCTAGCCATGTTATTCTTTTAACGCTGTATGTCTGTTCTCACAGGTCCTTTATTTATGAGGTTTAGGTTGTTTTCATTAATTCAAACAGTTTATTCTTTTTGTGCATTGCCATAGGTGTTGCAGCTGTGCCCATGACACAGGGCGATTTTTACTAATGCCACACTCATCCCCTATTTTCCTTATTGTTATGTATTGTGATCGATATTATGTATTCTGTTGTGTAATGATCTTAAAATGAATGAATCAGTTTAGGTGATAGGAAGCCTGTTGAGGAGGAGATGTATCAGAGGTTGCAGCATGTAAGAAGAGGAAGAAGTGTATTCATTCATTTACTTTTGCCTTATTTGCGAACAAATTCCTATGTATGAATCTTGTTTCTTCGAGTTGGTTAGGGGATGAGGATAAAAGCAAACATAAATCTGTGTTTCCATCAATGAAAATAATAATGCAGACACCAATAGAGGACGTATACCACGCCTTACTATCAACCTCAACTCCAGATAAGATTATAACAGCCTTTTCCACCCTGAGGAAGGCCATTTGCAATAGTGGTTAGGATGTCAGAGAATTTCACACACTGACAATGCAGTCACATACCCAGAAAAATTGTGTTGACTGTGACAATGGCCATGGAAGCCTATGCTTACATCATGCAAATATTCACAGAGATACGTGCCATATGAATATGAACATAATCGTCATGAAAACTGGCACCACAATGCTGTCATATGAGAGATACAAATGAGGATACAGGAGGTTCAAGGCATACTGTTAGTAACGTGATAAACGGGGTTCTGAGCCATTTTGTGTGTGTGGGTTGCATACATTCAGGGGTAAATTATCTCCCACCTCTTAATATATCGCACTGCTGATTGATTTATGACCTTGTGGGTGCTGATTAATAACTCCTGGGAGTAATCCATTCTCCCAAAAAACCCCTGCCCTCTCCCCTCCCCACTTCTCTGGTAACAAGCTTACCCTTCCCCACCCCCTCTAAAATATGAGTACAGTTAATGACCTGATTGTTTAAATTGGTCAGTTAATTACCCCCTCTGAGAAATCCTCCAGCCCTCCCCTCTTTTCCCCCACTTAACCTGCCCCTCACCATCTGAAAATTGAAAGGAAAAAAACTCAGTTTGTGTTGGAGAGAAAGGATCTTGCAACATGAAATTCAAATAATATATTGCTCAATCGAATATGCATGTTCTTTATTTAAACAGCTTGCGGGAGAAAGGGCTACCCCACTTGTGTAGAGCTCATGTCTTCACCCACACCCCACTTTCCATGATGTACTGTTTGCAAGCACCAATGTATCGAATGAAGTGCATTTCATTACCCACCATTTTGAGTCACCTGCATGTGTGTCTGTTGTCCAAGCACCAAAAGGTACAAGGCATAGTGCTGAGTGTGTGCAACTGCATGCTGGGGATGTTGGGTCGCTTCTTAGTCTCTAGTTACATGCAACACTGATAATCAGCCTTAGGATTCCAGTTAGCCCCCACCCCTAAATCTCTCAGTCTGTGTTGATCTATCAGGCAGGAAGAATCTCGCTATGTAGTCTCATGTGAAGATGAAGAGAAAACGAGGGATGTTGTAGTATGGTATTGATCTTTCCAAAAATCTTAGCTCGGTTCAGAACTCTGCTACCCTAGAGTCTCAGTATGTAGTGTCCTCCTGGGTAGGTACTGCCATAATGTGTTCTGTTGAGGAGATATTGCTGTTGGGCAGAGAGGAATTTAGTAAGTGCATTACTTGTAAGCATACAACTTAGGACTGTGGAATGGAAGGAGGTGAATACTTTTTAGTGATACAGTGAGACGCATTTCACAACTCATAGAGACTACTGCCTTGTGTTGGAACCAGCCACCCAGTTCACAGGGCAGCAAACAATTTCTTCCTATGGCACTGTCCCAGAGTGAACCAGAGGTAGTCATCTGGGTGTAAGGGCCGTGAATGAGCTAGTCTACAAGAATGTCACATATGGTGCTCCAAAGATGTTTTTCCCCTCCCAAACACACCACTCACCTCCTCCCCAACCTGAAAACTGACGGGAGTCGATAGGAACGCTACATCCACTCACATGATAGTGATGTCAGTAGTACATAAGATGGATGCACTCTCAGTGGCAGTCCATCAGTGGAAGACCCATGAAGCATCAACAGCAACTGAGATCATCATTCACCTCTGCCTAGCAGAAGTTCCAAGTGTTTATTCAACACCATGCCTTTGTTTTGGGGTTCTTATTGTTTCTTCTTTTCCTTATTCTTTGTTCAGCGGCCACCAGCATGTCTGGACCTACTGCAACGTCCAGCATGTCTGGACTACCAGAAAACACAAGTCAGCAGCGGCAGCATCACCATAGGATCCTGTAGAATACTGATCAGCATGTTGGAACAGAACAACAATCTCCTTTTATCCATCCTCCTCATTGATTTGTGCCCAGCTATCAGAAGGACTGAGCTGGGGGCCCCATACCACATGGTGCAGTTCAATACTGGTCCCTGACATGTGCACCATCCCAGAACATTCTGGTTTTACTGGAAGGGCAGAGCATTGATGTGGTTGATGAGAAACTGCCTATCCCTCCTAGTGCTCTATTGCTTTTCGCTTCAACTTATAAATTAACAGCAACAGGTCAAAGTGCTTAAATATTGTTACAGAAATATCAGTGGACAGTCAGTGGCATGTTGTGTTAGATACTGAAAAGGCGTCAAGAAGCATTAAAGTATTGCTTATGGAGTTGGAATGAGATAAACTGTGTCGTGCAGAACCCTACATCAATCACCAGATGATCTACAAGTATTGCCTATCTCATCCACCCTTAGAAATTTACTGTGCCAAAATAATTCTGTCAGTAAAATCAGTGTAGTATGGCATGGCACTCATAGTGATATGCAGAGGTCGATCCATTAATCCGCAACACTACACTGTTACGAACATGTTTGACCTACAGATGGTGCTATCCCTTGTGTTGAAAAGAATGAACTGTTGGCTGCCATGTGTTCAAACTGTGTATAAGGATTTGTTAACTATGTTGTACTATAGTGTGCATGCAGACGATTTACAACACTGCATCAACATGGCATCAAATGAAGAAGCTAAAGTAACTCCCATCAGTTTGAGAAAAATAAACCCTGAATTCTGAGCATACAAGAAAACTTTATTTGCTAAATTCTTTACGGATGTGAAGATAAAGAAAGTACCAGTATTTTTGTGATGTAGTGCACCCTGTACATGACTGTCGAATAAAAATATGTATATTACCGCAAATGATGATTTTATTTTCTTCATACCCCTCACAATAACGTTACTGCTACCAGTGTTTTCACTGCAATGTCTAGATGATGCAGCAGAACCAAGCTATCTGAATCAGCTCACCATCATAGTCATCGTCTTCAGTCATTGTCAACCTGAATTGTAGGTGAAGGTTTTCAGATGTATATACACTGAAGAGCCAACCTGCCTAATATCGTGTAGGGCTCCTGCGAGCACGCAGAAGTGCCACAACATGAGATGGCATGGACTAGACTAATGTCTGAAGTAGTGCTGGAGGGCATTGACACCATGAAACCTGCAGGATTACCCATAAATCCGTGAGAGTACGACAGGGTGGAGATCTATTCTGAACAGACATGTTCATGTCTGGTTAGTTTGATGGCCAGCGGAAGTTATTACACTTAGGAAAGCGTTCCTGAACCCACTCTGTAGCAATTATGGACTTGTGGTGTGTCGCATTGTCCTGTTGGAATTGCAGAAGTACATCGGAATGCACAATGGACATGAACGGATGCAGATGATCAGACAGGATGCTTACGTACATGTCACCTGTCAGAGTTCATTATTTTATTTATTTATTTATTTATTGTTCTGTGGGACCACATTAAGGAGAAGTCTCCATGGTCATGGAACGAGTCAATACATGAAATTATAACACGATAGTGGAAACAGATAAAATGAAATATAAGAAACATATTCAGGCGACAATTCGTAAGTTTAAATAAAGAAAATCAACAATGTAACACTGGAATTTGTTTAATTTTTCAGCTCTTCCAGGAGCTCCTCAACAGAATAGGAGGAGTGAGCCATGAGGAAACTCTTCAGCTTAGATTTAAAAGTGTTTGGGCTACTGCTAAGATTTTTGAGTTCTTCTGGTAGCTTATTGA
Organism: Schistocerca cancellata; assembly: GCF_023864275.1. Taxonomy (NCBI): domain Eukaryota; kingdom Metazoa; phylum Arthropoda; class Insecta; order Orthoptera; family Acrididae; genus Schistocerca; species Schistocerca cancellata. The sequence continues at coordinate 464,817,366 of NC_064631.1, read as the reverse complement.
AAATGGATGCAGCAGAATACTGCACTCCTTTCTGCACAAGAGTCAAGGAAGTGCATTCCACATGCAGATTTGCTTTCTGTCTAGTATTAACTGAGTGAAAGGTGCTACCTCTTGAGAATAAGCAAATATTGCTAACAACAAACGACATTAAAGAAAATATATACTGTGAGGGCAATATCAGAGTTCCCAGACTATTGAATAGGGGTCGACAAGAGGTTCTCGAACTTACACCAAATATAGCTCGAACAGCCCGTTTTTTAGCCAAAAATACCCTTTTTGAATCAGAAGAATTACCCCAAAAAATAATACCATGTGACACAAGCACATGAAAATATGCGAAGTAGACTACTTTTCGTGTTGAAGTGTCACTTATTTCAGATACTGTTCTAATAGTAAATAAAGCAGCATTTAGTTTCTGAACAAGATCCTGAACATGGGCTTTCCACAACAGCTTACTATCCATCCGAACGCCTAGGAACTTGAACTGATCCGTCTCGCTTGTATTATGTCCATTCTGTCTGATCAAAATATCGGTTCTTGTTGAATTGTGAGTTAGAAACTGTAAAAACTGAGTCTTACTGTGATTTACCATCAAATTATTTTCCACAAGCCACAAACTTATTTCATGAACTACATTATTTGATACTGTTTCAGTATTACACACAAGATCCTTCACTACCAAGCTGGTGTTACCAGCAAACAGAAATATTTTTGAATCACCTGTAATACTAGAAGGCATATCATTTATATAAATAAGAAACAGCAGTGGCCCCAGCACCGGCCCTTGGGGAACGCCCCACTTAACAGTGCCCCATTGGGACTGAACATCACTACCACTCTCAATATTGCGAAGAATTGCCTGCTGCTTTCTGTTCTTAAAGTAAGAGGCGAACCAATTGTAAGCTACTCCCCTTACTCCATAATGGCCCAACTTCTGCAGTACTATTTTGTGGTCAACACAGTCAAAAGCCTTCGTTAAATCAAAGAAAACACCTAACGTTCGCAACATTTTATTTAATCCGTCCAAAACCTCACAGAGAAAAGAGAATATAACATTTTCAGTTATTACGCCATTTCTAAAACCAAACTGTACATTTGACAGCAAATTATGTGAATTTAAATGCTCCAGTAACCTTGTATATACAACCCTCTCGATAACTTTAGCAAACACCGATGGCAGAGAAATAGGTCTATAATTGTCAACATTATCCCTGTCTCCCTTTTTATAAAGTGGCACTTTGATCGGTCAGGAAACCGACCACTCCTAAAGGAAAAGTTACAAATATGGCTAAGTACTGGGCTAACATACATAGAACAATACTTCAGTGTTCTGCTAGATACCCTGTCATATCCATGAGAGGTCTTGGTCTTTAGTGATTTAATTATTAACTCAGTCTCCCTCTTGTCACTATCATGGAGGAGCATTTCAGGTAACTGTCTCGGAACACTTTTTTCTACGAGCGCTATATGATTCCCTGTTGGGACTAGGTTTCTATTTAGTTCACCTGCTGTATTCAGAAAGTGATTATTAAATACTGTACATATATGTGACTTATCACTAACACGGACATTCCCACTACGCACTGATTCTATATCCTCGACCTGTCTCTGCAGACCAGCCACTTCCTTTACGACTGACCATATGGTTTTAATTTTATCCTGAGACTTAGCTATTTATTCTATCTGAATACCACATACTTTTTGCCTTCCTAATAACTTTTTTAAGCACCTTACAATACTGTTTGTAATGGGCTGCTGCATTTAGATCGTGACTGTTTCTAACGTTTTGATGTAATTGCCACTTTGTCCTACAAGATATTCTTATCCCTTTAGTCAGCCACTCAGGCTGCCTGTTTGTGCTAGTACCCTATTTGGAACGTTCTAACGGAAAGCAACTTTCAAAGATCACGAGAAAAGTCTTGAGGAATGCATTATGTTTATTGTCTACCGTATCAGCACTATAAACATCTTGCCACTCTTGTTCCTTGATAGGGTTTACAAAGGTCTCTACAGCAACTGGATCAGCTTTCCTAAAAAGTTGATAACTATATTTAACATGTGTTGCAGCACAAAAATCTTTTACAGTTAAAATTTGTGCATCATGATCTGAAAGGCCATTCACCTTTTTGCTAACAGAATGCCCTTCTTGTAATGAGGAATGAACGAAAATATTGTAAATGGTTGTTCTACTGTTCCCTTGCGCTCTCGTTGGAAAGAATACGGTTCTCATAAGATTATATGAATTAAAGAGGTCTACCAGATCCTTTTCCTTGCACAATCACTTACACAATTAATATTGAAGTCACCACATATAAGTAACTATTTGTATTTCCTATAAAGTGAACCAAGAACTTCCTCTAGCTTTGGCAAAAATGTTGTGAAATCGGAATCTGGGGATCTATAAATAACAACAGCAAGAAGTTTAGCTCCACTAAATTCAAACACACCTGCACAACATTCAAACACCTTTTCAGTGCAGTACTTTGAAACATCAATTGACTCAAATGGGATACCATTTTTCACATACATGTCTACTCCCCCGCAACGCAAAGATCTCCTACAAAAGCTGCCAGCCAACCTGTATCCTGGTAAAGGAAGCCTCTGAACTACCTCCTTATTTAAGAAGTGTTCAGATATACCAATAATTTCAGAGTCAACATCTATAAGCAGTTCTACATCTACATCTACATTTATACTCCGCAAGCCACCCAACGGTGTGTGGCGGACGGCACTTTACGTGCCACTGTCATTACCTCCCTTTTCTGTTCCAGTCGCGTATGGTTCGCGGGAAGAACGACTGTCTGAAAGCCTCCGTGCGCGCTCGAATCTCTCTAATTTTACATTCCTGATCTCCTCGGGAGGTATAAGTAGGGGAAAGCAATATATTCGATACCTCATCCAGAAACGCAACCTTTCGAAACCTAGCGAGTAAGCTACACCGCGATGCAGAGCGCCTCTCTTGCAGAGTCTGCCACTTGAGTTTGCTAAACATCTCCGTAACGCTATCACGGTCACCAAATAACGGTGACGCAACGCTCCGCTCTTCTTTGGATCTTCTTTATCTCCTCCATCAACTCGACCTGGTACGGATCCCACACTGATGAGCAATACTCAAGTATAGGTCGAACGATTGTTTTGTAATTCACCTCCTTTGTTGATGAACTACATTTTCTAAGGACTCTCCCAATGAATCTCAACCTGGTACCCGTCTTACCAACAATTAATTTTATATGATCATTCCACTTCAAATCGTTCCGCACGCATACTCCCAGATATTTTACAGAAGTAACTGCTACCAGTGTTTGTTCCGCTATCATATAATCATACAATAAAGGATCCTTCTTTCTATGTATTGGTTATACATTACATTTGTCTATGTTAAGGGTCAGTTGCCACGCCATGCACCAAGTGCCTATCCGCTGCAGATCTTCCTGCATTTCGCTGCAATTTTCTAATGCTGCAACTTCTCTGTATACTACAGCATCATCCGCGAAAAGCCGCATGGAACTTCCGACACTATTACTTGGTCATTTAAATATATTGTGAAAAGCAATGGTCCCATATCACTCCCTTGTGGCACGCCAGAGCTTACTTTAACGTCTGTAGACGTCTCTCCATTGATAACAACATGCTGTGTTCTGTTTGCTAAAAACTCTTCAATCCAGCCACACAGCTGGTCCGATATACCGTAGGCTCTTACTTTTTTTATTAGGCGACAGTGCGGAACTGTAACGAACGCCTTCCGGAAGTCAAGGAAAATAGCATCTACCTGGGAGCCTGTATCTAATATTTTCTGGGTCTCACGAACAAATAAAGCGAGCTGGGTCTCACACGATCGCTGTTTCCGGAATCCATGTTGATTCCCACAGAGTAGATTCTGGGTTTCCAAAAACGACATGATACGCGACCAAAAAAACATGTTCTAAAATTCTACAACAGATCGACGTCAGAGATAAAGGTCTATAGTGTTGTGCATCTGCTCGACGATCCTTCTTGAAGACTGGGACTTCCTGTGCTTTTTTCCAATCATTTGGAACCTTCCGTTCCTCGAGAGACTTGCGGTACACGGCTGTTAGAAGGGGGGCAAGTTTTTTCGCGTACTCTGTGTAGAATCGAACTGGTATCCCGTCAGGTCCAGTGGACTTTTCTCTGTTGAGTGATTCCAGGTGCTTTTCTATTCCTTGGACACTTATTTCGATGTCAGCCATTTTTTCGTTTGTGCGAGGATTTAGAGAAGGAACTGCAGTGCGGTCTTCCTCTGTGAAACAGCTTTGGAAAAAGGTGTTTAGTATTTCAGCTTTACGCGTGTCATCCTCTGTTTCAATGCCATCATCATCCCGGAGTGTCTGGATATGCTGTCTCGAGCCACTTACTGATTTAACGTAAGACCAGAACTTCCTAGGATTTTCTGTCAAGTAGGTACATAGAATTTTACTTACGAATTCACTGAACGCTTCACGCATAGCCCTCCTTACGCTAACTTTGACATCGTTTAGCTTCTGTTTGTCTGAGAGGTTTTGGCTGCGTTTAAACTTGGAGTGAAGCTCTTTTTGCTTTCGCAGTAGTTTCCTAACTTTGTTGTTGTACTACGGTGGGTTTTTCCCGTCCCTCACAGTTTTACTCGACACGTACCTGTCTAAAACGCATTTTACGATTGCCTTGAACTTTTCCCATAAACACTCAAAATTGTCAGTGTCGGAACAGAAATTTTCGTTTTGATCTGTTAGGTAGTCTGAAATCTGCCTTCTATTACTCTTGCTAAACAGATAAACCTTCCTCCCTTTTTTATATTCCTATTAACTTCCATATTCAGGGATGCTGCAACGGCCTTATGATCACTGATTCCCTGTTCTGCACCTACAGAGTCGAAAAGTTCGGGTCTGTTTGTTATCAGTAGGTCCAAGATGTTATCTCCACGAGTCGGTTCTTTGTTTAATTGCTCGAGGTAATTTTCGGATAGTGCACTCAGTATAATGTCACTCGATGCTGTGTCCCTACCACCCGTCCTGAACATCTGAGTGTCCCAGTCTATACCTGTAAATTGAAATCTCCACCTAAGACAATAATATGCTGAGAAAAATTATGTGAAATGTATTCCAAATTTTCTCTCAGTTGTTCTGCCACTAATGCTGCTGAGTCGGAAGGTCGGTAAAAGGAGCCAATTATTAACCTAGCTCGGTTGTTGAGTGTAACCTCCACCCATAATAACTGAATCGCTAATACCTTGTATATTTTGATGAAATATACTAATTCCCTCATTAATCTAGAATCATTAATCTAGAATCTAGACCTATCTGAGATCCCATATCACTCTAACTGCAACGTCCCACACCATTTCAGAGCCTCCACCAGCTTGAACAGACCGCTGCTGACGTGCAGGGTCCGTGGATTCATGAGGTTATCTCCATATCCGTACACGTCCATCTGCTCGATACAATTCGAAATGAGACTTGTACGACCAGGCAACACGTTTCCAGTCATCAACAGTCCAATGTCGGTGTTGACGGGCCCAGGCGAGGCCCAGCGTGCAGTCATCAGAGGTACACGAGTGGGCATTCGGCTCTGAAAGCATATATCGGTTATGTTTCGTTGAATGGTTAACACGCTGACTCTTCGTGATGGCCCAGCATTGAAACCTGCAGCAATATGCGCAAGGCTTGTACTTCTGTCATGATGAACTATTCTCTTCAGTCGTCATTGGTCCCATTCTTTCAGGATCTTCTTCGGCCACAGCGATGTCGGAGATTTGATGTTCTACCGGACTCCTGATATTCATGGTACATTCGTCAAACGGTCATACGGGAAAAACCATACTTCATCGCTACCTCAGAGTTGGTATGTCCCATCGCTCGTGCACTGACTATAACACCACGTTCACACTCACTTAAATGTTGATAACCTGCCACTGTAGCAGCAGTAGCGGATCTAGCAACTGCGCTAGACATTTGTTGTCTTACATAGGCGTTGCCGACCGCATCGCCGCATTCTGCCTGTTTACGTATCTCTGTATTTAAATAAGTATGGCTATACCAGTTTCTTTCGCACTTCAGTGTATATACCCGGTAGCTTTAGTGGTGACATATATTTTCTATAAAAACTCATTGCACACCAAAACCTCGTGTAGTCAGTGTCATGGCATGGTGGGAGAAGCACCAGGACTCTGTTGTAAGTGACAGGTCCTGTGACGGTGTGGAAGAAGAGCAGAAGATGAAGAATGGGATACTCGTACCTGATAATATACAATCGATAATTATGGGTCCATCCAATTGCTGCAAGACAAATGTTCTCATGTCACTGCTAACACACCCAGATGGAGTCTACTTTGAGCATGCATATGTATTTTCAAAAACTCTGTTTCAACCCAAGTATCAATTACTGCAGAAGGTACTGCAGGGTGTTGTTGGTTTATCATACACGACATTCAGTCAAAGCAGTCAAGTCCCTCCAGCACCAAAAGTAAAGCTGAACACAGTGTTCATATTTGACGGTGTTGATATGGAAACCAGGATCAAATTTTACGCTGTTTCTGTTCTGGTCGTCATATGACTGTTGACGTATTTTATTTTTGTCAAAAATATTCCAGAATCCTGAAACAGATGGCGCAGAATAATGCATATCTCATTACAGGTTTCGAACAAGACAATCTGAATTTAATCGTATTTACTGTGTCATTCAATGATTTTGTGAATATTTGTGTAGATTGCTGTTATCACACAGTACAGGTTTCTTGTTAAGGATAAATTAATGAAATTGAGAGGTAGTAGATATAGATGGAACTTCCAAGAGTTTCTTTATACAGGGTGTTACAAAAAGGTACGGCCAAACTTTCAGGAAACATTCCTCACACACAAATAAAGAAAAGATGTTATGTGGACATGTGTCTGGAAACGCTTAATTTCCATGTTAGAGCTCATTTTAGTTTCGTCAGTATGTTCAGTACTTCCTCGATTCACCGCCAATTAACCCAATTGAAGGAAGGTAATGTTGACTTCGGTGCTTGTGTTGACATGCGACTCATTGCTCTACAGTACTAACATCAAGCACATCAGTACGTAGCATCAACAGGTTAGTGTTCATCACGAACGTGGTTTTGCAGTCAGTGCAATGTTCACAAACGCGGAGTTGGCAGATGCCCATTTGATGTATGGATCAGCACGGGGCAATAGCCGTGGCGTGGTACGTTTGTATCGAGACAGATTTCCAGAACGAAGGTGTCCCGACAGGAAGACGTTGGAAGCAATTGATCGGCGTCTTAGGGAGCACGGAACATTCCAGCCTATGACTCGCGACTGGGGAAGATCTAGAACGACGAGGACACTTGCAATGGACGAGGCAATTCTTCGTGCAGCTGACGATAACCCTAATGTCAGCGTCAGAGAAGTTGCTGCTGTACAAGGTAACGTTCACCACGTCACTGTATGGAGAGTGCTACGGGAGAACCAGTTGTTTCCGTACCATGTACAGCGTTTGCAGGCACTATCAGCAGCTGATTAGCCTCCACGGGTACACTTCTGCGAATGGTTCATCCAACAATGTGTCAATCCTCATTTCAATGCAAATGTTCTCTTTACGGATGAGGCTTCATTCCAACGTGATCAGATTGTAAATTTTCACAATGAACATGTGTGGGCTGACGAGAATCCGCACGCAATTGTGCAATCACGTCATCAACACAGATTTTCTGTGAACGTTTGGGCAGGCATTGTTGATGATGTCTTGATTGGGCCCCATGTTCTTCAACTTACGTTCAATGGAGGACGTTATCATGATTTCATACGGGATACTCTACCTGTGCTGCTAGAACATGTGCCTTTACAAGTACGACACAACATGTGGTTCGTGCACGATGGAGCTCCTGCACATTTCAGTCGAAGTGTTCGTACGCTTCTCAACAACAGATTCGGTGACCGATGGATTGGTAGAGGCGGACTAATTCCATGGCCTCCACGCTCTCCTGACCTCAACCCTCTTGACTTTCATTTATGGGGGCATTTGAAAGCTCTTGTCTACGCAACCCCGGTACCAAATGCAGAGACTCTCCGTGCTCGTATTGTGGACGGCTGTGACACAATACACCGTTCTCCAGGGCTGCATCAGCGCATCAGGGATTCCATGCGACGGAGGGTGGATGCATGTATCCTCGCTAACGGAGGACATTTTGAACATTTCCTGTAACAAAGTGTTTGAAGTCACGCTGGTACGTTCTGTTGCTGTGTGTTTCCACTCCATGATTAATGTGATTTGAAGAGAAGTAATAAAATGAGCTCTAACATGGAAAGTAAGCGTTTCCGGACACATGTCCACATAACATATTTTCTTTCTTTGTGTGTGAGGAATGTTTCCTGAAAGTTTGGCCTTACCTTTTTGTAACACCTTGTATACTGATACGAAAAAAGTGAAGAATACATTAGTTTACATCACACCATTGACAAGTTGACATGTAGGTGAAGCTATTACCTGAGAGGATAGCTGTACATAGACAGAAAGTGCGTCTATACATAGATGGAAAATTTCAGCCTCTCGAAGGTAAACTTGAGGACCTAGAGATGCATGCCCAGACTCTTCTGAGATTGATCAATGACATAAATGCTAGAGTTAAAGAACCAGGTATGTACACCCAGACCATTATTCGAAAGAAAATATCTGTAAACGTTGACGGAATTGAAACGAATGTACACGACTTAACTATATAGTTTGATAGATCTGGACGGAATACATACAAGGTGCACCCTGTAAAGGAGTTCGCTTCGGACATAACAGTCCGCACCTCGTGGGCTTGAGGTCGCGTTCTCGCTTCCCGAGCACAGGGTCACGGGTTCAATTCCCGGCGGGGATAGGGATTTTCAGCTGCCTCGAGATAACTGGGTGTTAGTGTTGTCCTCATCATTTCATCATAATTCATGAAAGTGGCGAGATTGGACTGAGCAAAGGTTGGGAATTTGTACGGACGCTGATAACCACGCAGTTGAGCACCGCACAAACCAAACATCGTGTAAGATCATTCTCGCACGGAAGGCTGTTCAGAAGTTGCGACTGTTAAGGTTAGGACAATTTGATCGAGAGCAGACACAGAGAAATATTTAAACCAGTTACTGAATCTCTTGATGAGCTCTTGCCAAAATTACACAACGACGACGACCTTGCTTATTTCATTAACCATCAAGCGATGCAAAGATAGGCAAAACGTTCAGTGTCAGTGGTGAAAATCGTATGTGCTGGGCAAGCAGCCTCTAAGTTTAAAGGGGAAAGCGGTACAGATAGGTGACAGGGTATTTCAAAGAGCATGTGGTCTAATGAAATTTTCCTAAATCCCCCAAAAAACTGAAATTTAATAACCCAAAGATCTGGATATGTGCAGTGAAATACTGCAATTGACCAGTGTTCATAAGGAAGTGGGAAGCAGGTGCAATGGAAATTACAGAACCATTATAAAAACTATATTAGATGTTCGATATAGCACTGGTGACGGTAGTGACACAGATCAAAAAGCGTCCGCAATCGACCCTTACAGTATGTGTATTACAGTGACCTCAGTGAGCTAATAGATTGAATGTGACTGCTCAAGGAATCAGCCGCTGTTAGTGATACTGTTCCTTTCGAATGAGTTTGTTTCAGTAATCTCCGAGCTTAGAGAGAGAGAGAGAGTTATAATCAAATAATATGGAGACATTAGTTCGAGAACTGAACAAACCAATACACAAAACATATCCTCATAGGCGTGTTATGATTAAACAATTGGATGACTTACAGCAGGCTCATCTTGTAGGTATAATGGATTCACATATCTTTAAATAGTTGTTGATCCATTCTGCAAATCAGCATCCGAATTACTTGTTAAAACAAAAATGGGGAAGATGTCGCAGAGGTGTTTGATCATTTGTTGGAGACGGGGACGAATCGATCCTGAGACAACCTCCAAAAAGATCATGGTGGAGAGTTTTACAATAGGTATTTCAAGATCGTGATGCAGCGGTATGGAATATATCACTACTCAACATTCACTATCCTGAGGGCGAATATTATGGAACGTCTGAACAGAACAACGAAAGTTCGAAATGGGATGTCTTTCAACCTTTGCAGTTCGTACAAGCAGATGGATATCCACCCAGAAATAATTTTGCAGTATAATCCAACCAAACAATACACAATAATAATGAGATCAATCGATGTTCATGATAATGGACTCATGGACAGAGTATACTACCTGCTGTGTCGTCCGAACAAGACACAGCCGGTGGGGAGCATCACAGGCTTAAAGATGTGGGATGGTGTCAATGCCACAGAGACTCGACACTTGCGCGAATTCCACCAGCACTACGGGTGGCGCTGGCCGGGTACAATCCGCCAACTACCGGACGATAAAGGACAGAAGCCTATTCGGGAGACAGAAGAGCAGCTCCCTCCCACTTTGTTACAAATCATCATCCAAGGTTGACTTTAGACAGGGATCGTTATTTAGAGAACTCTTAGAAGTGAACACTCAGTTGTTGTAAATTGCATTTGCTATGTACTGTCAAGTTTACCTACGATTATTTGCGCTTAGCCATTGAGGGCCTTTTTTGTGTTATATTACATGCAGTGTTCCAGACTGCATTATTCAATTAGTCACAAAGATAAGTAAACTTTTTAACTGGTTTGTGCGACTTTATTACTAATTTGTTGGAGTGCTGCAGAACATTCATTCTTCTATCCTGTTACCTGACACTGGGGCATAGCTGTTTTATAGTGAGTGGCTGGGAGAAACTGTCTTAGCGGAGTACTGCACCAGCAGCCGTTTCACAAAGTCACAAAACTCGGACTACTGTAGCAACAGTCGCAACTCAGTCTTCAAAGCAGTAGCGACGAAGCCTTTACAAGGCTGACGACGAGGGTTTACAAAACCATCGTATTAAAATGTTGGGTCGACACAAACAGAAATTTAATGTGGGTGATCTGGTAGATATCTGAAAACAGATAGGTCGAGTGAGATATTCATAGTTTCCAAAGTGAAGAGAACAAATCCCAAAATTACATCTGAAAAGGATAGAAGTGACACCGGAATTTCAGGATGCCTTTATACAGAGGAATTGCAGAAGAGCTCAGAACATCATAAGAAGTCGAAGAAATAGAGGAAGATTTAAATGACTTGGATTTCCTGTAACACAACACACCTGGAATGATACTGATGATTTGCTGTATAATGGTGTACAAAGAGCAGAGTCGGCACTGTTGTATAACATGCACGAGAGGAGACATGTTATAGGAAGTGGTGGTATTCTCAATAAACTTGCAGTTGAATTGCGTATTCCAGAGTATAATACAAGCCGACCTGGCACACCTGAGTCAATATTGGCCCTATGCCTTATCTTGCAGGAAAGATTAAGGAAAGGTAAGTTTACGTTTCTAGCATTTGTAGATTTAGAGCAAGCTTTTGATAATGTTGGGTGGTATACTCTCCTTCAGATACTGAAGGTGGCAGGAGTAAACTACAGGGAGCGAAAGTGTATTTACGATTTGTACAGAAACCATTTGGCAGTTATAAGAGTCGAGGGACATGAAAGGGAAGCAATGGTTGGGAAGGGAGTGAGACAGGGATTTAGCCTATCCCTGATGTTATTCAATCTGTATACGGAGCAAGCAGTAAAGGAAACAAAAGAAAAGTTCGGAGTAGGTATTAAATCCATGGACATGGGTTCGCCGATGACATTGTAATTCTGTCAGAGACAGCAAAGGACTTAGAAGAGCAGTTGAACGGAATGAACAGTGTCTTGAAAGGAGGGTATAAGATGAACATCAACAAAAGCAATACGAGGATAAAGGAATGTAGTCGAAGTAAGTCGGGTGATAATGAAGGAATTAGATTAGGAAATGAGACACTTGAAGTAGTAAAGGAGTTTTGCTATTGGGGGAGCAAAATAACTGATAAGTAGAGAGGATATAAAATGTAGACTGGCAATGACAAGGAAAGCGTTTCTGAAGAAGAGAAATTTGTTAACATCAAGTATAGATTTAAGTGTCAGGAAGTCGTTTCTGAAAGTATTTGTATGGAGTGTAGCTATGTATGGAAGTGAAACATGGACGATAAATAGCTTAGACAAGAAGAGAATAGAACAATGGTGCTACAGAACAATGCTGAAGATTAGATGGGTAGATCACATAACTAATGAGGAGGTATTGAATAAAATTGGCGAGAAGAGGAGTTTGTGGCACAACTTGACCAGCGGAAGGGATCGGTTGGTAGGACATGTTCTGAGGCATCAAGGGATCACAAATTTAGTACTGGAGGCAGCGTGGAGGGTAAGGTAAAAATCGTAGAGGGAGACCAAGAGATGAATACACTAAGCAGATTCAGAAGGATGTAAGCTGCAGTTCGTACTGGGAGATGAAGAAGCTTGGACAGGATAGAGTAGCATGGAGAGCTGCATCAAACCAGTCTCAGGACTGAAGACCACAACAACAACAACAACAGGATATAATTACTGCAGACCTGGTACAAAGCTCCAAGTCATTTCGCTTGGAGCGGTGAGGAAATTAACACGTTTGGCAAGTTGCGGTTCGAAGATGCTGCGCGTCGAATTTTAACTGATGAAGCCAAGGCAGTAAATGCGAGGAAGGATGTTAATATAGGGCAGCACATTGCAACATTTGTAATTGATAGAACTGGATTTGATAAAATTAAGTTGGGATTGGATGTGGATTTCAAGCAGGTTATGGATGGCAGACATCGTACATTGGAAAAGAAGAGGACAACAGTGAAGAAGAAGAAGCCAAGGCAGGCGTGCTAAAAAGCTGTATCTTTACACGTATGTATGCGGCTAAAAGCGCCGTGAAACGTACAGAATTCGTTAAAGCAGCCCTGAGTGTGCCGATACTCAAAACATCAAGTGGAATTATCCCCTGCCTCATTCTTGCTCTTGCAGGTCTCTCAGCTATAGGTTCACTTGTTGTTTGGGCTGCATCTCTTGCCAGAACAGTCAAGACGCACAGGATTCCCAGGAGCAGCTACAGGAAGCAAGAAGACATTACAGCATGATGGAAGCACCTACGATCAAAAAAGGACTATACCTGAAACCGCACAAGAAAGGACAATGTCTCTTCATAAATAAACAAGAAGCCCATTAGCTATCCAATTTGATAGACTGCTTACAAATACAGATCTGTTCAAGTTTATTGGCAAAAAAATCACTATTCCAAGAATCCATGGTGTGTTCATGTGGGATACATTACTGAAGACTATGTAAAATTGTGAAATTAGATGTTGCTGGGGACCAGAAGCCCACTGGATCGGGTATGTTAAGGAAAATATAAATGACGTCTACTATTTCGGCTCTTTTGAAGACCTGCAGCCACCAGAAGAACTACAATGATACTTCACCAACAGAACACTTGTCTTCTACAATTTTCATAACTACCAAGACTTTAATACTTGAGATACCAGAAGACAGTCTGGAATTTGTCAATCAAAGGAATTCCAGCACCTGGTGATTTGTTTGGGGCCATGAGAACAGTGGGGCAGGGGTGTCCATCGGGTGCATAGGCATTTACGAGCGTTTGAACCCTTATCAGTGTGTGTGATGGCTGGCTGTGTGGCATCCAACATCTATGCAGAGGACTGCTGCCTCATGTGTGCGCAGTCTTGCGGTAATTCCTCTGGCTTCCATGTGAATCTGCTTGCTGCAAGCGCCATTGCACAAAGTGCCATTAGCCCCACAGGCTTCCACTGCAAATGAAGCTGTTGGTGTTCGGTTTTCCACTTGGTGCCATTGGTGCCAGCATCGCAGATATGGCCCGACCTTTGCGGTGTGCAGGTGCATGTGCTTAGCACTCTACCCAGTGCCTGGTGGTGCCTGGACGACAGACACAAGCGCAGGCGACCCAAAACAGCGCTAATATATTGCTCCTCGTTCCATTCCTCGGTGCTGACAGTTATTTCTTATTGGGAAGTAGGGGTGGGGGTGCAGAAGTGAGCTCTACTCAAGTGGAGGAGCCCTGTCTCCCACAAAATGATTAAATAAACAAAATCCACATTGAACTGAATAGTATATTATTGAATTGGCCTTAATTTTGTGTTGTGTGATCTCCAGCACAGACTCAGCTTTTCACAAGTATTACCAGACGTGGGAGGAGAGGGAGGAAGTGGGGAGATCAAATATATGGTCATATCAGTGAGGGAGGTTGAGGAGTATTGGGATTTTGAAAAAGAAATAGTGGAGGGGGAGGGGTTGAGGATTTCTCAGAAGGATGGATTAATCCCAGGGGATCATAAATCAACCATGAAGAGTCATGAAACAATTAGTGGAGCAGTATGACAAGGGTGGAGGCATAATTTGCCCCTGAATATATGCTTGTCCCGGAATGTTTGCAACCTGCACAAACAAAATGGCCCAGTACCCTGTTTACCACAATACTACCGGTGTGCCATCAGATTTTCGTCAGTAACTGTCAGCCTTGACCTGAAGTCATATGCAGTCGCTCCTCACACTGTGGTGGCAGGAGCAAAACGCCTTGTTTCTCCATGACAATGGAAGAATTCGACCCCTCTCCAGGTCGCTGCCATACTTTATGACGATGATCAATCACGGTAGTAAAAAATGATTACTCAGGGGCTCAGTACAATGCGACACCATTCATCAGCAGTTCAAGCTTCCACCACGGCTTCACTCCAGGCACAGATACATGTGTTTTGGCATTAATGGTAGCTTGCAAATGGGATTTAATGAGTGTTTTTTTTTTGTAATATTGAACCTTAACATTTCTAGCACAGCTCTCAAAATTGATTACCTATTCGTTCCCATTCAGATTCAGTGTAGTTTTGTAAGTTTGTAAGGTCTACTGTCAACATTGTTATGATAGATCTTAATTATTAACACTTGGCAGATTGTACTTTTTGATCTTATAGCGGTGGTAAGATCTTCAAGCAGCACTTTGCAGTATGTAGAAGATAAATGTGCAGAGCCAGCTGTAATGCATTACCATGAACTATCCTGATCAATCTTTTCTTCTAGAATTAACTCTTTAAGCATCTTGTTTAATAAATTCATGATGTTTTAGAATAGGGTGTGATGATACAGTTTGGAATCTCCCCTTTAAGTCCACTCGAGAGCACATTTCAGCTCTTCATAATTCAGTGAAGCGGAGATGATGAAGTGTGCTTGTTAGTTGGCTCTTTCATATCCTCAAAACATATTTCTTTTAGTGATTTGTAATATTTAGTTTACTACTGTCTACGAAATCTTGTGGTAAACAATTCAAACATATACCAGTTCAGGTACCTATGCCATCGCTTCGCTAAGCTACTGCTTTGGTTCGTTAGTCCAGTTCCTCCTAGTCTTTGACCAGTGCTATGGAATGGCACAGAATGTTGTAGAGAGTCAATTAATTCTGCTCGGATGACAGACAGACATGTGAAGGGGTTGTGATGTGCTTGATACACAAGACGAATATGTCAGCTATACTGGCAGATATTTTCCCTTGTAGTGGTCAGACATGGTCGACTTGAACCTTGACAACGAGTGTGCTATCACTTTCCCATGCAGTCCAACATCAGGCCAGTGTCACATCTGAATGCTCCGTTAATTTGGATATTGCACAACCAGGTAGCCAAATGGAGACCCACAATGAATCCCTTTCAAACTCTGTCAGGTGGTGATAACACTGTCTCACATGACTACGCAGCATCTCTGGGTCATTCACAGCAATCAGTCAACATGTGATGCTGCTCACATCTCTTACATAACCTACCAGGTTTGGTAACAACACTAAATATGAAAAAAAAACGTAACGCATTTTGGTGGCCGTTCTATCTGTCACAGGGAACTGCAGCTCAAATCATTTACATACCAGCCGATAGTGTGTATGTGTACGAAGTTATAATGGCATCCAATCATGTTCTCTGAATTCTCAACTTTTTTTGTCAGGCAGTGTGTAAATACATAGAAGCAGCAGTCTCACGTACAAGAAGTTTTAGTCATGTATAACTGAGGATATATTCTATATGTCATCATAATTCCATGATTATACACATCTGAACAAAATGCCTTAGGCAATTATTGCAGAATTTTTTAAAGTAAGCTCCGACTACGTATATTCCAGAAATAGTTGTAGACACTTTCGAAGGGATGCCAGAAGTAATTTTTGGAAATATTAATTCATGAAACTTCAACATCGTGTTGTTTCTGACCATTATACTGGCTGGGTTTTATGTGTTGTGACATAATTATTCACGACTGTAGCTCATGTAAAATTTTCCCGGAAGGTGGCTTGTTTGGTGTTATGCTTTAATATTTCCGTATTGTATTCTCAACACATTTTGTTAAATTCATTTAATGCATTTGTTATTGTTTGTTTTGTGATTGGCAACATCACTGTTAAATTTATTTTTAATTAGGTATTAAATCCTCCTGAGTACCATATAATATCAACTAACACTGTGTGTAGTGTTTCTAAATCATTTTCGTCGGTAATAAATGGTTTCCACAAACGGCCTCATTTCCATTAGCGAGGTAAGGCCACCAATGGTTGGTTACAGTTGGTAATATTTTCACAAATGTAAAACATGTTTGTTCACAAAATAAAAATCACTTCATTGCCACAAAGTGTTTTACTCGTTTGACGTCGAAAAGATTACGACTGTTAACAAAATTCCTATTTCTGTTTACTTATTAACTAATATTTACTTCACTTTGGCATTACATATGATCTTAAAACTGAAGAACCTAATAAACCGAAACTACGTATTTTCATGATAACAATCCTGATTTAGTTTTTATATTCTGTATTGTACATAAACGAGATGCAAAATTGTAAAAACAGGAGGAGCTAGAACAACAACAACAAACAGTGCCTTGAAAATAAACAAGATTTAACTGATAGCAGACTCATTAAATGGCTATTGGCTTTGTCAAAATTCTCATGAAGCAACAGTTTTCTGTTTTCATATATCGTTATCTGGCTCACGATCTGTAACTCATCTGTCAATTCAAATTACGATCCCTTTAATTTTCTGACCTAAATTAAAACACAACAAAAGTTTGCTCAGCGTAGAGTACTGCAGGGTTTTGAATACAGCGTAACACATCTTGAAAAGCGCTATTCATTTTCATACCAACAGTCTTATACATACTTACTTGACGGATGGTATATATATATTCTATTTTTCACTTTTGATTTCTTTTTTCGAGTTCACGCCTCAAGTTGCTACATATATTGAGGTCAACTTCAGGTGACAGTTTGGAGAAATCAATAAGCTTATTCCGTCAGTCCCGATATAGTGCACTGCGCTGCGTGGCTTTCTTTACTGTTTATGGACAGCTTTTGATAGTAAATTAGTTACATCCGCCGAAGCAGAAGGACAAAACTCTTCGGTTGCAACACCTAGCTTCCGACGCAACATTATACGTTAATTACTTTGAACTGATTAAAACAATGATATGAACTCACTCCGTAAATTTCATGCAGCCTGTCTGATTAAAAGAATATTACAAACTTCGTCGGATCAAATGGTACTGTTGAATATGGAAGATGATGCCATACCACTTTAGTTTCTCATTCTGTATTATTTTTCTGCTGTTTTTCTTTAATACGGGGGCATGAAATGATAACTTCGCAGAATAAGGTGGCTGTGATTGTAAATTAAAATACAGAACAAAAGGCAAGACTTATTAAATGCGTCGTGCAATCCTGCAGTTTTCTTTCTGTTATAGAGTATCCACTATTTACGCTCAGAAAGTGGGAGACAAAATTAATTTAAGAACGTGGATGAGGACCGAAGCTAAGGTCGGGGAAGGCACATTGTGATAAGCTGATAACGTCTTTGTTATCATGAAGACAATTAATGTTCCGAAAGACGCCCTCTGCAAAATGTAAAGTATTTTCTATAACCTGACTGATATGTAGATAAGGAAGAGGAAGACTAGAGTAACGATACATAGAGCTAGATCTCTTGTTATGGCAACAGAGATATAAATTAGAAGACGTAGAAGAATTTGCCTATATGTGCAGCAAGATCACCAGAGGAACAGCAGAAAACTGTTTGTAAGTAGAATACAGTATGTAAAAATTGCTTGTAACTCGAAAAGTAACTTGCTCACCAGTACCATCATAAGCACGGAAACTGGAAGATAAATCATTTGACTGGGGTGCGGTCTTATAAGTCAAAAACTCGGGCAATACTAAAAACGAAACAATAAAAAAAACAGCCTGCAAGAAGCTCTAGTGATTTGTACTATGGAAGGGCTTGAAGATCAGTTATCAGCAGTAGAAATAGAGATTACATTGAGAATAAGCAAAAGGAAATTCAGGAACCATAAATGTCGCGTAGCAAATTCAAACAATAAGAAATAATCTTTTAGGACACATCTCGGGGCACAACAGCGTTACTGGCAAACCAAAGGACGTACTGTCGTGAAAACACATCGTCAGGAACAGCCAGAGCTGTAATACACGCTGCAGACAGAAAAGTTAGTTTCGGATGCTTCGACTGCGTCATACTGTAAAGTGTAACAGTACGACTCAACTTTACAGAAGCTGCCTCTAGCCGCGTAAGCCCAGGAACATAGACGCAACAGGCTGTAGTGTGGAGTCTCTACATACGTATGCAGAAATGTGGAAGAGTAGCGCACTTCAGCAAAGGAGTGTCTGTATATGTGTGTGTGTGTGTGTGTGTGTGTGTGTGTGTGTGTGAGAGAGAGAGAGAGAGAGAGAGAGAGAGAGAGAGAGAGAGAGGGAGGAACAGAGGGAGAGAAAGAGTGAGAGAGGGAGAGAGAGAGAGAGAGAGAGAGAGAGAATGGAGATGCCCTGCGGAATGATTGGGTTTGAAAAGTGCACCAGTCCACAAGAAACATTTTTCGGGGAATCGATAGTTTTTTTTAAATTTTTCATTAATGTATATATTTAACATCTATTGTGTACCTAAATTGCAAGAAATTATCTTTTTTGTTTTCGCAAAAAAATTTAAAGAATGTGGACTTATGCCCCTTTCAAAAAGAAAAAAAGGAAATTTGAATAGTAGCACTTTCTAGGAAAATGTCTTTCTATTTAATGTTGAATCTGGATATGTTAACATTGTACCCAAAAGATCATTACTTATTTGGATTATCAATGAAAAATACCAAAAATATGTGCATATTAAGGTTATATTTTATATTCAGTCATCAGTGAGTTCTTCGTCTTGTGTCGGCCATTAACATATTTCTTCATAAAAGGGAAGATGCTCCTGTGGAATGTACTTTACCAACATTTTAATATCTTCAACTTTCTTGTGGTTGATTGGGCACTTGTTATAGTAAGCCTCCTCTGTTGGTAAGGAAATGTTTCCTGCCTTTGCCACACTAAAGTGGTGTACTTTTAACCCATCAATATGTTCATAAGCTTTAATCACACCAGGATTATATTTTTCACATTGTAACGTGAAATACGGTGATACATGAAAATCAATTTTGTCCTTTTTTGGCACCCTATTTCCCAAAGATTCAGGCCACTTGGTTGTCTTTTTGTAAAATTTTTCACGGCAACCGTTATAATTAATACTGAACGATTTTTCATGCAGTACGCTGGTAAATTTACATTTTGAACTTGATTCAGCTACTTTCATTACATACTCTGTAGGCGAGTACACACGACCACTCCGCTTTATATATCTTTTAATTACCCCAAAGTCATGGTCAGAGGGGAGGAAAGAGTGCCCCCGTGTAGAATAATATTGCACAATATTGTTGAATCTTCCTGTTATGATAAAGCGTGTGACTGTATGGTTTCAGTTTTGACCACCACAAGAATCTGCAAATCAATGGAACTCGTAGGTGCGTTCAGGTATGTTATTACATAAGTAATGATTAAGGAAGTGAGCACAAATTCAGGGGAAATTTTCAAAATTATTGTCTTGTCAAGGTCACTGAATTTTGTAAAACACTTCATACTGCATCTGAAATCAAACAAAAGCTACTAGTTTTGGCTTTCGCGTTTTGTAATGGGTGTTTAGGCAAACTGTGTTATCTGCATAAGTCCGTGGAAATATAAAATTAGTGCTGTAGATTTTTAATTTATTTGAGCTCAAATACAGGTGAGACTGAATTTATGGTATGTGGTTGTTCAAATGTGTGTGAACTCCTAAGGGACCAAACTGCTGAGGTCATCGGTCCCTAGACTTATACACTACTTAAACCAACTTATGCTAAGAGCAACACGCCCATCCATGCCCGAGGGAGGACTCGAACCTCCGGCGGAAGAGGCCACGCAATCCGCGACGTGGCGCCTAGGCTGCACGACCACTCCGCGCGACCTATATGGTTGAAGATTAATAATTACAGTATAATTCATTGCCTGATCCCAGTCAATAGAATAAGCCTAGATTAAAATTTTGATATATTTATTTTATAGGTTTTAATTAGTGAAGATGAAGTGAATGTTTGCCCCATGCGATTGTGATTTTTATTGTTCTGCTGACCATTATGTTGAAAGCTCATTTTGTATTAGATTATATTTTTAATAAAATGTAACCTACATAAACGTTAGGTTAGAGGCTTACGGGCAATCGGGTCCGGTAGATTTGATTGCAATGACTTTCCCAGAATAGCCGACGTGTTCATTTCCATTTACTTTACACCTTTTAATCTTATTCTGTTTATAATCGTCTGGGTTTCGCTGGCCATTTGTTTCATTTTCCAGGTGATTCATTGGTGTCACTGTCTATGTTTCCAGGGAAATCAACTGTAAAACTACACTGAACCAGCTGCTTGAAGAGTGTACTAAAATGGTCACCAGATAGCAGCAGCGTAGTTGTTTTGAAAGGGGCAACGGTCCAGGACTAATGCCCTTTTCAAAACATTCAACAAACTCATTGCCTTCCCCTACCTATGTTCTGCATTAGACTGATGCCGCTTCCATACAAAACGAAGTATCTATCTCTATAAATCTACAACTTCATCTGCATCCATACTCCGAAAGCCACCTTACGGTGTGTGGCGGAGGGTACCTTGAGTACCTCTATCGGTTCTCCCTTCTATTCCAGTCTCGTACTGTTAGTGGAAAGAAAGATTGTCGGTATACCTCTGTGTGGGCTCTAGTCTCTCTGATTTTATGCTCATGGTCTCTTCGTGAGATATACGTAGGAGGGAGCAATATACTGCTTGACCCTCGGTGAAGGAATGTTCTCGAAACTTCAACAAAAGCCCGTACCGAGCTACTGAGCATCTCTCTTGCAGAGCCTTCCACTGGAGTTTATCATCTCTGTAACGCTTTCGCGATTACTAAATGACCCCGCAACGAAGCGCGCTGCTCTCCATTGGATCTTCTCTATCTCTTCTATCAATCCTAACTGGTACGAATCCGACACCGGTGAGCAGTATTCAAGCAGTGGGCGAACAAGTGTACTATAAACTACTTCCTTTGTTTTCGGACCGCATTACCTTAGGATTCTTCCAATGAATCTCAGTCCGTCATCTGCTTTACCGACGATTAATTTTATATGGTCATTCCATTTTAAATCACTCCTAATGCCTGCTCCCAGATAATATATGGAATTAACTGCTTCCAGCTGCTGACCTGCTATATTGTAGCTAAATGATAAGGGATCTTTCTTTCTATGCATTCGCAGCACATTACACTTGTCTACATTGAGATTCAATTACCATTCCCTGCACCACGCGTCAATTCGTTGCTGATCCTCCTGCACTTCAGTACAATTTTCCATTGTTACAACCTCTCCATATACTACAGCATCATCCACAAAAAGCCTCAGTGAACTTCCGATGTTATCCACGAGGTCATTTATATATATTGTGAATAGCAACGGTCCTACGATACTCCCCTGCGGCACACCTGAAATCACTCTTACTTCGGAAGACTTCTCTCCATTGAGAATGACATGCTGCGTTCTGTTATCTAGGAACTTTTCAATCGAATCACACAATTGGTCTGACAGTCCATATGTTCTTACTTTGTTGATTAAACTACTGCGGGGAACTGTATCAAACGCCATGTGGAAGTCAAGAAACACGGCATCTACCAGGGAACCCGTGTCTATGGTCCTCTGAGTCTCGTGGACGAATAGTGCGAGCTGGGTTTCACACGATCGTCTTTTTCGAAACCCACGCTGATTCCTACAGAGTAGATTTCTAGTCTCCAGAAAAGTCATTATACTCGAACATAAAACGCGTTCCAAAATTCTACAACTGATCGACGTTCGAGATATAGGTCTATAGGTCTGCACATCTGTTCGACGTCCCTGCTTGAAAACGGGATACCGAATCCAAGCATAACTCAATACGGCAAAAAATGTGACTCGTGGCCTTTTCAAAATAACTGACTCAGTTGGCATCGAAATCAGTCGTACACAACTGACAAGAGTTCCCTTCTGAGTCGTCGTCATAGCGCCCCGTGAGCCTTTGAGAAAACAGCTGATGGGTTTCAAGGTTCCGTCGAGTACGAGTAGGCGGGTGGTTGTCGGCGGCGGTTGATACGTACGGCACGCCAGGCCAGCTGCTAGAGTTGAAGGCTGCACGGCGCACCGGAGCGAAGGCCGCTTACGTAAGCCGCGCGGACGCCAGATGCCTGGCGGCCAGCGGGCCTCTGGCTCACCGGGTCACCGGGACCTTGAGCGCGGCCAGCCAACCGCGGGGCAAGGGACGCCACGGGATGTGAACTCCCTCTGCACCGCCCAGCAACCCGGCCGTCTCGGAAATACTACTTACTGGAGTTGCCTGGCAGTGTCCGTGCTGCCACAACGATGGCAATACATCGCTGACAAGAATTATAGACCGCTCATCGTCGCCGGCCGGAGTGGCCGAGTGGTTCTAGGCGCTACAGTCTGGAACTGCGCGACCGCTATGGTCGCAGGTTCGAATCCTGCCTCGGGCATGGATGTGCGTGATGTCCTTAGGTTTGTTATGTTTAAGTACTTCTAAGCTCTAGGGGACTGATAACCTCAGAAGTTAAGTCCCATAGTGCTCAGAGCCATTTGAACCATTTTTTGCTCATCGTCAAGTTCTTTCTCGAGAAGTGGCCGTCAAAATTGGCGTACACTACAGCGACGTCATTGGACTTTAAACCGCTGTCATAAGACACAAAATAACATAAATCTGTCTCCTAGTAGTTGTCGTCGGTTGACGACACCAGCCAATGACCAGTATTTTCCCTTCAACAATAGCTGGTAAGTAACCCTCTTACCCCCGGCCCCCTCGGTATGTGTCTGCAAGAATGGCGTCCGAACCATCTTGATCATAGAAGACCACGGAGTCGGCTAGGTGTCAATGGACGGTTTACGTCTTCAATTACTTACTGGGTGTAATCCTGTATCTGTCTTCCTCTACAGTTTTTATCCTCTACAGCTCACTCTTGTATCATGGAAGTTGTTGCGGGATATCTTAACACATGTGCTATCATCCTGTAACCTAGACTTATTTATTAGTGTACAAATATTGAGTGGTAAGAGGCGACCCGTAATTATTACTCGAGAGAAAAAATTGTTCAAATGGCTCTGATCACTATGGGACTTAACATCTGTGGTCATCAGTCGCCTAGAACTTAGAACTACTTAAACCTAACTAACCTAAGGACATCACACACATCCATGCCCGAGGCAGGATTCGAATCCGCGACCGTAGCAGTCACGCGGTTCCAGACTGAAGCGCCTCGAACCGAACGGCCACACCGGCCGGCTACTCGAGAGAAAGAGAACTTCTTAACCGAGATTGATTGTAAACAACCTTTACTGGCGATTGGCTGTTTGGGGAAGCGTGGCTACCACCATTACATATCAATAGAAGCTTATTACATGCCACCTAAATCAGATATGCAGGTTCTCTTTCTAAAAGATTGCCAGGTACCTGACGGTCGAAATGAGCAGCGCATCGGCAAGTGAAAGTCAAAACCACAAGAAACAGAGTAGTTTGGCAAATGCTCGTACCCCATACCACATGCTACTCTGAACTTGTGACCCCGTAAACGTTTCTGGCGTAGTAATTGGAGACGTTTATATCGGGTCTCCAACGGGAACACAACGTTATCTTGACGTTATCGTAACATCATCTAGACTGAACTTCATTGCAGCCAGAACACCGCTAGACTGACAGTAATGTGAGCTATGGGACGCAAGAATTTGGCGAATTACTCTGCGCATTGCGGCTGAAAGTAAGGGGAAACTACAGCGTAATTTTTCCCGAGGGCATGCAGCTTTATTCTATGGATAAATGACGATGGCGTCCTGCTGGGTAATATATTCCGGAAGTAAAATAGTCCTTCATTCGGATCTTCGGGCGGGGAATACTCAGGAGGACGTCGTTACAAGGGGATGCAAAAGTGCCGTTCTACGGATCGGAGAGTGGAATGTCAGATCCCATAATCAGGCAGGTAGATTAAAAAATTTAAAAAGAGAAATGGATTGTTTAAAGTTAGATATAGTGGGAATTAGTGAAGTTCGGTGGCAGGTGGAACAAGACTTCTGGTCAGGTAAATACACTGTTACAAATACAAAGTCAAATAGGGGTAAAGCAGGAGTAGGTTTAATAATGAATAAAAAAAATATGAGCGCGGGTAAGCTACTACAAACAACATAGTGAACGCATTATTGTAGCCAAGATAGACACGAAGCCCACGTCTACCACAGTAGTACAAGTTTATACGCCAAATAGCTCCGCAGACGATGAAGATATTGAAGAAATGTATGATGAGATAAAAGCAATTATTCAGATAGTGAAGGGAGATGAATGTTTAATATTCATGGGGGACTGGAATTCGATAGTAGGAAAAGGAAGAGAAGGAAAAGTAGTAGGTTAATATAGAATGAGGGTAAGTAATGAAAGAGGAAGCCACCTGGTAGAATTGTGCACAGAGCATAACTTAATCATAGCTGACGCCTGGTTTAAGAATCATGTGGAAGAAGCCTGGAGACACTGGAAGGTTTCAGATACATTATATAATGGTAAGACAGAGATTTAGGAACCAGGTTTTAAATTGTAAGACATTTCCAGGGGCAGATGCGGACTCTGTCCACAATCTATTGCTTATACACTGCAGGTTAAAACTGAAGAAATTAGAAAATGGTGGGATTTTAAGGAGATGGGACCTGGATAAACTGAAAGAACAAGAGGTTGTAGAGAGCTTCAGAGAGAGCATTAGGGATCGATTGACAAGAACCGGGGAAAGAAGTACATTAGAAGAAGAATGGGTAGCTTCGAGAGATGAAGTAGTGAAGGCAGCAATGGATCAAGTAGGTAGAAAGACGAGTGTTAGTAGAGATCCTTGGGTAACAGAAATATTGAATTTAATTGATGAAAGGAGAAAATATAAAAATGCATTAAATAAAGCAGGCAAAATGGAATACAAACGTCACAAAAATGTGATCGACAGGAAGTGCAAAATGGCTAAGCAGGGATGGCTAGACGACAAATGTAAGGATGCATAGGCATATATCACTAGGGGTAAGATAGACACTAGAACGTCCGGCCTTGGAAGGCCCAATGTTACTGACTGGCCGCGGTGTCTTCCTCAGTCCACAGGCGTCTCTGGATGCGGATACAGAGGGGCGTGTGGTCAGCACACAGCTCTCCCGGTCGTATGTCAGTTTACGGGACCGGAGCCACTACTTCTCAATCAAATAGCTCCTCAGTTTGCCTCAAAAGGGCTGAGTGCACCCCGCTTGCCAACAGCACTCGGCAGACCGGATGGTCACCCATCCAAGTGCTAGCCCAGCCCGCTTAATATCGGTGATCTGACGGGAACTGCAGCAAGGCCGTTGGCAAAATCGATACTGCCTACAGGAAAATGAAAGAGACCTTTGGAGAAAAGTGAACCACTTGTATGAAGAGCTCAGATCGAAAACTAGTTCTAAGCAAAGAAGGGGAACCAGAAAGGTGGAAGCAGTGTATAGAGGGTCTATCCAAGAGCGATGTACTTGAGGGCAATACTATTGAAATGAAAGAGGACGTAGGTGAAGATGAAATGGGAGATACGAAACTGCATGAAGAATTTTACAGAGCACTGGAAGTCATATGTAAAAACAAGGCCCCAGGAGTAGAAAACATTCCAAAAGAACTACTGATAGCATTGGGAGAGCAGCCTTGACAAAGCTCTAAGATCTGGTGAGCAAGGTGTGTGAGACAGGCGAAATACCCTCAGACATCAAGAAGAATGTAATAATTCCAACCCCAAAGAAAGCAGATGTTGATATGCGTAAAAATTACCGAACTATCAGGTTAATAAATCACGGCAGCAAACTACTGATACGAATTCTATACATACGAATGGAAAAACTCGTAGAAGGTGAAATTGGGGAAGATCAGTCTGGGTTCCGTACAAATTTTGGAATGTGTGAGGCAGTACTGACCTTAGGACTTATCTCAGAAGATAGATAAAGGAAAGCCAAGCCTGCGTAGCATTTGTTGACTTAGAGAAAGCTTTTGACAATGTTGATTGGAATACTCTCTTTCAAATTCTAAAGTTGGCATGGGTCAAATACAGAATACAAGGAGCGAAATCTATTTACAAATTGTACAGAAACCAGATGGCAGTTATATGAGTCGAGGACATGAAAGGGAAGCAGTGGTTGGGAAGGGAGTGAGACAGGGTTTTCACCTATCCCAGATGTTATTCAGGCTCTACAATGAGCAAACAGTAAAGGAAACAAATGAAAAACTTGGAGTAGGAATTAAAATCCATGGAGAATAAATAAAAACTTTGAGGTTTGTCGATGACATTGTAATTCTGTCAAAGATAGCAAATGACCTGGAAGAGCAGTAGAACGGAATTGACAGTGTCTTGAGAGGAGGCCATAAGATGGACATCAGCAAAAGCAAAATGAGGGTAATAATAGGAATGTAGTCCACTAAATTAGGTGATGTTGAGGAAATTAGATTAGGAAATGAGACACTTAAAGTAGTAGATGAGTTTTGCTATTTGGGGAGCAAAATAACTGATGATGGTCGAAGTGGGGGGATATAAAATGTAGACAGGCAATGGCAAGAAAAGCGTTTCTGAAGAAGAGAAATTTGCAAACATGGAGTATAGATTTGAGTGTTGGGAGGTCTTTTCTGAAAATATTTGTGTGGAGTATAACCATGTATGGACGTGAAACATGGACGATAAATAGTTTGGACATGAAGAGAATAGAAGGTTTCGAAATGTGGTACTACGGAAGAATGCTGAAGATTAGATGGGCAGATCACGTAACTAATGAGGAGGTACTGAATCGAACTGGGGAGAAGAGGAATTTGTGGCACAACCTGTCTAGAAGAAGGGATCGGTTGGTAGGGCATGTCCTGAGGCTTCGAGGGATCACCAATTTAGTACTGGAGGGCAGCGTGGAGGGTAAAAATCGTAGAGAGAGACCAATAGATGAATACACGAAGCAGGTTCAGAAGGATGTAGGGTGCAGTAGGTACTTGGAGGTGAAGAAGGTTGCACGGGACTGAGTACCATGGAGAGCTGCATCAAATCAGTCTAAGGACTGAAGACCACAGCAACAACAACATTGCGGTTTTAACCTCGACTTGCCGATGCACTGTTCATCTCGTCCTTTATATACCTGACAATATTTTTGAAAGAGTTCTGATATAGGAGACATGTAATTACGTTTTATCAAGATCTGAAATATTAACCATGTTTATCGAAACGTACCGGTTTTTTCAAGCGATCTTGGATAAGAAGTTCACCCTCTCTCAAGTAACTACTAGCATGAATTAAATACTCCATAAATTTAACAGAACGTCAATGGAACACAACAGATACACACACCCACGCCCACCCGCCCACCCACCCACCCACCCACCCACCCACCCACACACACACACACACACACACACACACACATACACACACACACACGCAGGGAGAGAGAGAGAGAGAGAGAGAGAGAGAGAGAGAGAGAGAGAGAGACAGAGTGAGGAAGGGGGAGGTGGGGAGGGAGGGAGAGCTTCAACACAGTCGTGTAAAAATCACAATACCAGAAAAAGACTGCTAAAGACTAGCATGTCAATTGCTACGACGTCACATTAATATGACAGAGAAAGTGTGCTTTGATTTCAAAACTTATTGTTTCCGGATCAAAGCAAAACACATCAAGCAGATATGATCGATGGTTCACGCAAATAACTAACGTTTCCTGCGAGTGGCAGGGATCCACTTCGAATCGACATCTCCTACAAAGTTTGAAATTGTCATGTTAAATCGACATACAACTTTATTAATCGCTCTAATACCTAACATGCCTGGGATAAGGAACGAGGTATTTCAAAATACATATTACTCAATAATTTGTAAATTCTGCGAAAATGAAGCTAAAGTAGCAAGTAAATTTATGAATGGCTTGGACCAAACGAAATTATATATTCCGCTTTATATCAGCGCCCACTGTGCCACAAAAGTATTACGCAATTGTCACGAATACTTGTTCTGTGACCCAAAATATTCAATTATGTTCGTATTTCCTGTCCTTTAGGTTTACTTGCGAATTACTCCATCAAAATAGGCGGGTTCTGTACTTGTCGACATTGTGATCACTGATGAGAATTTTTGCTCGAGAAAACGCACTTTTTATACTACATTCTCTTTAGCCTTTACACCTCACAATGAATGGGAAAACTTTAATAAATGGCATCATGAAGAAGCAATATGGAGAGCTTGGTACCTGCACAGCTCTCTCCAGGCCGTTGTCGCCTCTGTCGACCTTGGAACCGCTACTACTCACTCACGTAGCTGCTCAACTCGCATCACGAGCCTGAGTGCGCCCACCATGGGAACACCCTTAGCAGTACGGGGAATCGACTCCCAGGCTCCTGCATAGCAGCCACACACGCTGAACATCTTTTTGTTTTTGTTTTTCAGGCTTCATTCTTTCAATCTTATTTCTTCGTCCCCTTTCCGTCAGAGATTCTGTGAAGATATGATATACAACATGCGTTACATATGTGAGAAATTCGAGGTGCGTCCAATAAGTAATTCCGAACATTTCTTTTTCTGAGAGCAGGTTGATTTTATTCAGGATTCCAAGACACCTTATCATTCCCCACTCTTTTCGGTACAAGGCCTTGTTTTTTAACATAATCTCCGTTCAGTGAGACGATCTTGAGCCACCTTACTGGGAGGGCCTGCACGCCGGTACGTTACCACCCTACAGGCTGACGTCGGAGCACAGGTCTTACTGCATCAGTATCTCCCCATTATCCACTTACTGCTTCCCACAGGGTGCATCCTTCATTGGTGCAAACATATGGAAGTCAGAAGGTGCTAGACCCATCTATAGGGGGGATGAGTAGGGTCAGTTCTGTGAAGTTTTGTGACCTCTTCTCGAACACGCAGACTTAGGTGAGGTTAGCGTTGCCATGGAGACGGGGAAGCTCGGTTTCATCCTTCGATCACCTCGAACGAGAATCTATGGACGTTCTAACATCGCAGGAGTCACAGCTGCGTGTGGCTAGCCGTCACGCGGGGCAGATCGGACAAGTTGGTGCGGCCTTATTGCGATGATGACAGACGTCTCGCCCCACGACTCACCGTGCTTTTGTTCTATGACAGGTCTCCTTAGAATATCTGCGATGCTCTGGTGTTCCGCTGAAAGAAACTCAATGACAGCTCTCTGTTCGGAAAGCACCTCTGTTACAGACGTCTTTTTGATTGCCACATAGAGCGCCGCCACTTATTAGAACTTCACGAGGCAGTAGGGGCCGAACCGGGAATATAGCCCGATGTCCCACAGTAAGTACCGCATCTTATCAACAGAAATTGGCTGAGAAAAATGTGTGTTGCGCTACTTACCGAACGCCTCTCATGGTACAGGATAATGAGCAAAGGTTGGACCTTTTTGCACAATATTTTACCAACGTGGCAAGTCTTTTTTGTGAGGTGCTTATGTCAATGGTCTTAGAAAACTTTTCCAGTTCTAACTGCACTGTGATATGCTGTTGGCTTGACTCCAATACTTATAACGCGAGTTCTACAAACAGCCCTTTAACGTCGTTTACCTCTCGGTGACTGTTCCAGCGTTCTGTAAAATATTCAATTGGAGTTTACAACTCTGCTTTGTCAGGTGTGACATCAGGCACACAATCAATGGAAGCAAGACCGAAGAAAAATGGAGACACGTTCACAGTATTTCTCAACATGGAAAATGTGTTCGACATTATGAAATGGTTCGAAATTCTGATACGCTACAGGGAAAGACGGGTACAATAAGTAAAAGAAACAAGAGGAAGATATAAGAATGAAAGACCAAAAATGAAGTGCTATGATTAGAAAGGCAGTAACACAGGTAGTTAGTCTTTCGTCCCTGCTGTTCAAACTATACATCGAAGAAACAAAGACGGAGATAAAAGAAAAGTGCAAGAGTGAGTTTCAAATTCAGAACGAAAGGATTTACTCAAAATAGTTCAAATAGCTCTGAGCACTATGGGTCTTAACATCTGAGGTCATCAGTCCCCTAGAACTCAGAACTACTTAAACCTAACTAACCTAAGGACATCACACACATCCATGCCTGAGGCATTCGAACCTGCGATCGTAGCGGTAGCGCGGTTCCAGACTGGATCGCCTGGAACCGCTCGGCCATGCCGGCCGGCAAAGGATTTACTGATAGCATTGCTATCCTCATCGAATGAGAAGAAGAATCACAAGACGTTTTGAATGTAAATAATAGTGTAATTGTTACAGAATATGGACTGAGAGTAAATCGAAGAATGACGGAGGTAACGAGAAGTAGCTGAATTGAGAATAGCGAGAAGCTTCAGGTCGGGATTGAGGAGCGCGAAATAGACGAGGGTAAGGAATTCTGCTACCTAGGCTGAAATATAACCCATGATGGACGGAGCTTGAAGGACATAAGCAGCAGACTAACACTGGGAAAAAGGCATCCCCTGTAAAGAGAAGTCTACCCGTATCAAACATAGGCCCTTATTTGAGGAGGAAATTTCTGAGATTTTGCTGTTGGAGCAGAGTATTGTAGTGAAATGTGGACAGTGGGAAAATCGGAACAGAAGAGAATCGAAGGATTTGAGATGTGGTGCTACAAATGAATGTTGAAAATTAGGTGGGGTGATAAGATGAGGAATGAGGAGGTTCTCCACAAAATAGGTTAGAAAAGAAATACATGCAAAGCAATTGCACCGTTTTTGTTCTACTGATTATTCAGCCTTAAATATGGAATTGCTGTGCCAAGAAGTAACGGAAGAATCCATAAATAAAAATATGCAACACACTAACAACATGAAGCGACAGGATGATAGGACATCTGTTAAGACATCAGGAAATGACTTCTACGGTACTAAAAGGGAACTGTAAATGGTAAGAACTGTAGAGATTGGACTACATCTAGCAAATAACTTAGGACGTGGGCTGCAGATGCTACTCCGAGATCAATAGGTTGGCACAGGAGACGAATTCGTGGAGGGCCTGCATCAAACTCATCAGAAGATGACGCAAAAAATTTTTTAAAAAATTGGAAAAAAACCATTCGGGTAAGGGGTAAGAAAGAAGAGGAAGTGGGAGAATACAAGGTCTACCTGTCAGGAGTCAAAGAAGGACTAGCACAATCGGGTGTAGGGCTTTACATCAGGAAAGAAATGGAACCCAGCGTAGATGCAATAAGGTATGTAAACGAACGACTGATGTGGATAGATTTGACAGTGTGTAGCAAGAAAATTAGGATTGTGTCAGTATATTCGCATTGTAAAGGGACAGATCAAGATAAGATGGATAGTTTTTACGAGGCACTCAGTGGTGTAGTTGTTAGAGTATAGGACAAGAACAGTGTTCTGCTCATGGGTGATTTTGACGCCAGGATTGGAAATCGAACAGAAGGGTATGAAAAGGTTATGGGTAAATTTGGAGAGGATATGGACGCCAACAGGAACGGGAAACAACTCTTGAATTTCTGTGCCAGTATGGGCTTAGTAATCACAAACTCCTCTTTTTAAACGTAAGAACATTCACCGGTATACTTGGGAAGGCAGGGGAACTACATCTGTCATTGACTATATAATAACAGATCAGGAATTCAGGAAGGCTGTGAGGGACACACGTGTATTCAGGGGATTCTTTGATGACACTGATCATTATTTAATCTGCAGTGAAATTGGGATTGTGAGGCCGAAAGTGCAGGAGGTCAGGTCCATATGAGGGGGATAAGAGTGGAGAAACTTTGGAGTAAGGAAATCAGGCACAAGTACATAACAGCGATCTCAGAAATGTACCAGTTAGTTGAATGTAATCAGTTACAGTCATTGGAAAAGGAATGGACAAGGTACAGGGACGCAGTACTAGAAGTGGCTAAAGAATGTCTTGGAACAGTAGTGTGTAAAAGTAGGATGAAGCAACCAGCTTGGTGGAATGACACAGTCAAGGAAGCCTGTAAAAGGAAAAAGAAGGCGTATCAAAAATGTCTACATACAAGAACTCAGGTAGACAGAGAATGTTATGTTGAAGAAAGAAACAAAGCCAAAAGATAACTGCAGCATCCAAGAAGAAATCTTGGGAAGACTTTGGAAACAGGTTGGAGACTATGGGTCAAGCTGCTGGAAAACCATTCTGCAGTGTAATTAGCAGTCTTCGAAAGGGAGGTAAGAAGGAAATGACAAGTATTTTGGACAGGTCAGGAAAACTGCTGGCGAATCCTGTGGATGCCTTGGACAGATGGAGGGAATATTTTGAAGAGTTGCTCAATGTAGGTGAAAATACGATCAGTAATGTTTCAGATTTCGAGGTAGAATGGGATAGGAATGATGAAGGAAATAGGATCACATTTGAGGAAGTGGAGAAAATGGTCAATAGATTGCAGTGCAATAAAGCAGCTGGGGTGGATGAAATTAAATCGGAACTCATAAAATACAGTGGAATGTCAGGTCTTAAATGGCTACACAGGATAACTGAATTGGGCTTGGAGTCGGGACAGGTTCCATCAGACTGGACAAAAGCAGTAATCACACCAATCTTTAAACATGGAAACAGAAAAGTGTGTAACAACTACAGAGGTATCTCTTTAATCAGCGTTGTGGGTAAAATCTTCTGAGGTATTGTTGAAAGGAAAGTGCGAGTATTAGTTGAGGACCAATTGGATGAAAACCAGTGTGGGTTGAGGCCTCTTAGAGGTTGTCAGGACCAGATCTTTAGCTTACGGCAAATAATGGAGAAGTGTTATGAGTGGAACAGGGAATTGTATCTATGCTTTATAGATCTAGAAAAGGCATATGACCGGGTTCCTAGGAGGAAGTTATTGTCTGTTCTACGAGATTATGGAATAGGAGGCCAATTTTTGAAAGCAATTAAAGGTCTTTACATGGACAGTCAGGCAGCAGTTAGAGTTGACGGTAAATTGAGTTCATGGTTCAGAGTAGTTTCAGGGTTAAGACAAGGCTGCAACCTGTCGCCGCTCTTGTTCATATTATTTATGGATCATATGTTGAAAACAATAGACTGGCTGGGTGAGATTAGGATATGTGAACACAAAATAAGCAGTCTTGCATATGCGGATGACTTAGTTGTGTGGCAGATTCGATTGAAAGTTTGCAAAGTAATATTTCAGAGCTAGATCAGAAATGTAAGGACTATGGTATGAAGATTAGCATTTCCAAAACGAAAGTAATGTCAGTGGGAAAGAAATATAAACGGATTGAGTGCCAAATAGGAGGAACAAAGTTAGAACAGGTGGACGGTTTCAAGTACTTAGGATGCATATTCTCACAGGATGGCAACATAGTAAAAGAACGGGAAGCGAGGTGTAGCAAAGCTAATGCAGTGAGCACTCAGCTACGATCTACTCTCTTCTGCAAGAAGGAAGTCAGTACCAAGACTAAGTTATCTGTGCACCGTTCAATCTTTCGACCAACTTTGTTGTATGGGAGCGAAAGCTGGGTGGATTCAGGTTACTTTATCAACAAGGTTGAGGTTACGGATATGAAAGTAGCTAAGATGATTGCAGGTACTAGTAGATGGGAACAATGGCATGAGGGTGTCCACAATGAGGAAATCGAAGAAAAACTGGGAATGAACTCTATAGATGTAGCAGTCAGGGCGAACAGGCTTAGATGGCGGGGTCATGTTACACGCATGGGAGAAGCAAGGTTACCCAAGAGACTCATGGGTTCAGCAGTAGAGGGTAGGAGGAGTCAGGGCAGACCAAGGAGAAGGTACCTGGATTCGGTTAAGAATGATTTTGAAGTAATAGGTTTAACATCAGAAGAGGCACCAATGTTAGCACTGAATAGGGGATCATGGAGGAATTTTATAAGGGGGCTATGCTCCAGACTGAGCGCTGAAAGGCATAATCAGTCTTAAATGATGATGGAAAAAACATGTCTTTTCCTGGGAGCGTCCCCGAGCTCGTCATTTTCGCTCGAGCTGAAGAGGATGGGGACATATTGTGCAGCAGTCCTTCCGCAGCCTCTCTAACTGCGTTGGTGCCGGAACCCACTGGGTTGGCTTAAGAGCTTGTGATTTCGCACGACGGTCGGTGTTTCCTCTGAAACGTCTGTAAGTCCTGGTAGGAAGAAACACCTTACAGAAACTGCTACTAAAGGGCCAAGCAATGGTCAGTTTATATTCCTCCATCCTGCTTCTGAATTTGAACTGCAGAAAGGCCTAGATGTAAAATATTTTCACGCAGAGGTTATGGAGCTAACGAAATTGGTAGTCGGCCGACAGCGTTCGCGAAAGAAGGAAGACGTCTGTGTTTCACAGTGTATTTTTGCAGTAGGTATTCGGTATTTCTTACAGATCAACCAAGTTAGTATTTAAATTCAGGACAGCCTGCAACAGTCCTGAACTGCGATCCCGTGAGCGGGAGCGGAAGTCTGATTGCACCGGCCACTGTTTCCTAAGCGAGTGTTGCTATTCAGCGAATGTGCATATTGTAGGTGTCCGGTAGGATCGAGGACCCAGTAGCTACCTCGAAGTGGTTTTGAAGAACGATCAGATTTAGTGATGTTAAATTGAGGCCAATTTTCGTTGAAAATGAGTGTAATGTTTTTGTTGACTTCCCATGTTGACTTTAAACTGTTATCCTGTTTTATTTTTGCGATGATCGTAGACGTACGTAGCTTGGAACCAGCAGGAAGGCGTGTGTGCACTGTAGGGGGTGCACATTTTCCAGTTCAGTGGTTGGATATGTGAATCTTGCTGAGACTAGTTAGAAAGACTTAAATAGTTGATGTAGTACTGAGAGCTTTAATCTCTTCTAACAGGTCGAAGCGAGTGCAACGACAGTTATTTAAACTGATTTATTAGCGTAGCAGGTCTGGCAAAAAAAAGAGCCTTTGCCATGTAAATCCGCGGATCTACATGACTCGTTATTTATCTCGCTCATCTCATGTACACGTACGTAAGAATGAGTTAATTGTGACCGCTGCAGCGAACATGACGACATGAAATGTATTCGCAGCTGCGAATACGGACAACCTTCAGCTGTGTAACAGAGTAACGACAGTGAAAATCTGTGGCGGATCGGGATTCGAACCCGGATTTCCCTCTTTACGCGAGCATTAGTCTTTGTCGCTTCGGCTATCCGACCACGACTCACGGCCAGGCTCAAACTTTCATATGTTGTCGTTCACGTGTCTTCAGTCTGCTCTCGTTCACATTATGTAATTCCCCTACAGGGGAGACATTTTAATTGAAAGTCGCTGGCCCGGTAATAGCCAGTAGATAAAATATTGTAGTACTTATGTTGGTGAGAAATTGATGCATGTCCTAAGAAACAGGTAACGCGGTGACTATAGCGTTAATGAAACACATGAAATATGTTCGCAGTTTCGAATACGAATAACGTTCAGCTGTATAACGGAATGAAGACAGCGAAAATTTTTGCGGGACCGGAGTATTCCATCATATTTCTTATCAACGCAGGCACTGTCGTATTTACGGCGACTACCGGGCCTGCGACTTATTAATCAAAATGTCCCCTGTGTGCCAATTACATGGCGTGTACGAGTGCAGGTTGTAGACACACGAAAGACGACATATGGAAGTCGAGCTCGAATAGTCGAAGCCGTAAAGGCGACCGCTCGCGTGTAGTGGGAAATCCGCACTCGAGTCGAGGTCTGGTACACATTTTCATTGTCCTTATTCCATTATAACGCTGAAAGTTGTCCGTTTTTGGAAATGGGAATACAATTCACGTATCTGATTATGGCTATAGTCACTGCAGTATCTGTTCCTTCTGATATTCATGCATCCTTGTCGGAAGGAACATTGCATCGTAGTTCTTAGCAACACAGGCAATGCAATGTGATATCATGACTTCACGTGACGCCGTAGAAGTTTCGAAAGAGGGACGAAGGGAAAGTTCCGAAATGACCAGAAACAATTTTTTGAACTGTGAGTACAGATGTGCTGCAGGACGAAAAGTGTGCATATTTATGTGTATACATAATGTATACAATATTCTATGCACACTGTACCTAAAAACGATATAACCGCTACCGGGAAGAGGCTAGTGTTAATCTAAAGCCAAAAATGATGTAGACTGATCAAGCCCCCCCTGGTTAGAAATGCAAAGTGCACTGAAATAAAAATAAAGATTTGTGACTCAAGACGATTCGCTTTTATTTTACGAAAGTAATACAGTCACGGATGCAACACCGAGAGCAATGGATAAAATTAGTCATCTACTAGCGGAACATCTTCTTCCTTGTCTGCTAGCCGGCCGCGGAGGTCGTGCGGTTCTAGGCGCTCCAGTCCGGAGCCGCGCTGCTGCTATGGTCGCAGGTTCGAATCCTGCCTCGGGCATGGATGTGTGTGATGTCCTTAGGTTAGTTCGGTTTAATTAGTTCTAAGTTCTAGGGGACTGATGACCACAGCAGTTGAGTCCCATAGTGCTCAGAGCCATTTGAACCATTTGAACCTTGTCTGCTGTGACAATATGAGCTCTCACGTTTGATTTGAAACGTTCCTGACAAGCCACTTGATGATAAACGTTGAAGGCTTGCATTTTGGGGAAAATCTTCACGATGGGACATTCGGTACTATTTTGGTCTTACTCAGTCCGTAACACGGCAATGACTTTAAGATATACGGAGAAATTATCTTCAAGGCTGAATGTAAAGTAGCAGATTTTCCATGACCTTAGCGGTTGACCCACACGGGGTCTTGTAATAAGCCATGCCAAAATTTAGGTAAGTCATTAATTAACACATGTACGCAGATAACACAGAAGACGTTTTTATGTGTTATGTAAGCCTGTTTGTCCTGTATCTCAAGACAAGGTGACCGTCTTCAGCTGACAAGAATCGTGTATGCTTGACATCATTTAAGAGCATACAGTCAGTGGCAGATAAGATGTAGATCCGTGTTGATTAACGTGACTGCAAGACTCACTGACAAGTAACAAATGAGTGAAATTAGTACTGCCACTGTCTGCATTAAGGCTGTAAAATATTCCCAAGAAGCAGGTTATCTTTCAGGTGGAGATGAAGGGATTACGTAGGTTGCTGACATATGTTCACTAAACATATTCGTACGTCAAGGGTTTACAGATGTACAAGACGTGTTAGGAAGCAAACCGATAATTTCCACTTACAATGAAGCCATGCTATTAAGTTTGGAAAGATCGAATGTAGGGTTCTTGTTCAAAGCTCGGACCTAGAAAACGAAAGGTCGTGGGATCTAATCTTGGTTGGAACACGGAATATCTCAGAGTGCGTTTATCCTAACATTCACGTCTCAGTGATGTGATAATTCGTCAAGGACGACACGTGGTTCGGATTCCACGTTAAGCTTCCCCGGTAGGGTTACTGACATTAGTTAGAGTCACTCAAGTCGCCCAGGTGATGTCCAATTAACATATGTATGTAGTATGCATATACACTGAGTTGATGACATCATAAGACAGCGATATACAGATATACAGATGGCGGTAGCATCGCGTACGCAAGTTATAAAAGTGGAGTGCTTTGACTGGGCTGTCATTTGTACTCAGGTGACTCATACGTTAAATTTTCCGACGTGATTATGACCGCACGACGGGAATTGTATGACTTTTAAAGTGGAATCATAGTTGAAGCTAGACGCATGGGATATTCCTTTCTGGAAATCGTTAGGAAATTAAATATTCCGAGATCCAAAGTGTCAAGAGTGTGCCGAGAATACCAGAATTCATTCGTAACCTCTCACCATGTATAACGAGGAGGCCGATGAACTTCACTACTTAACGACAGAGAAGAGCGGCGTTTGCGTAGAGTTGTAATTGCTGACAGACAAGAAACATTGCGTGTTATGTAGGACGAACGCTCCCTTTAGGACAGTGCGATGAAATTTGATGTTTATGGGCTATGGCAGCAGACGACTGACGC
The DNA here is from genome assembly GCF_023864275.1 of Schistocerca cancellata. Lineage (NCBI taxonomy): Eukaryota > Metazoa > Arthropoda > Insecta > Orthoptera > Acrididae > Schistocerca > Schistocerca cancellata. The sequence goes on along the minus strand of NC_064631.1, from coordinate 464,779,123 downwards.
GAGTGCGTTTGCTAACAGGATGGCATCGCTTGTAGCGCCTCTCCTGGGCTCGTGACTGTATCGGTTTGACTCTAGACGCCTGGAAAACCGTGACCTGGTCGGATTAGTTCCGATTTCAGTTTCTAAAAGCTGATAGTACGGTTGGAGGGTGACGCAGACTCCATGAAGCCTTGGACCTAAGTTGTCAACAAAGCACTGTGCATGTTGGTGGTGGCTCCATAATGGAGTGGGCTGTGTTTACCGGCAATGGAATCAATGGACTGCGTCCTCTGATTAACATTAACCGATCATTGACTCGAAATTGTTATGATCTGCTACTTGGAGACCATTTGCAGCCTTTCATGGATTTCGTAGAATTTATATGATGAAACTGCGGCATGTCACCAGGCCACAATTGTTTGCGGTTATTTTGAAGAACATTCAGGAGAGTTCGAAGGAGAGATCTGGCCACGTAGGTTGCGAGACATGAATTCTATCGAATATTTATTGGACATAATTGGGAGGCCAGTCCGTGCACAAAATCTTGCCCGGCAACACTTTTGCAGTTATGGATGGCTCAGCATCTCTGCAGGGGAATTCCAAAGACTTGCTGAGTCCATGCCATTGAAATTGCTGCACTACGCCGAGCAAAAAGAGGCCCGACACGATACTAACAGGTATCCCAAAAGGTTAGTCAAATAGGTGTGCGTTCTATAATTTTTTCTAAACTACTTCATTGATTTCAGACTTCCTGTACATATCTCTTACTATCTGAAAAGAAGCATGTCATAAAAATTCAGTATAAAAACGTTCAGGGAAATTCAGGCATACAGAAATGCAAGTCACTTAGGAATGAAATAAACAAGGAGTCCAGGGAAGCTAAATGCCTACATGAAAAATGTGAAGGAAATAATAAAGAAATGATGGTCTAAAGGACCAGCGCAATGCCCGGGAAAGTAAAAACAACCTTTGGTGAAAGTGAAAGCAAGGACTGTAACGTTAAGAGTGTAATGAGAATTTCACTGTTAAATGTAAAGGAGAGACCAGTTAGGTGGAAAGAGTATACTGAAGGCCTCTATGAAAGGGAAGATTTTTTTGATGTGATAGAAGAAGAAACAGTAATAGATTTAGAAGAAATAGGGAATTCAATATTAGAAGCTGAATTTAAAAGAGCTTTGGAAGACTTAAGATCAAATAAGGCAGAAGGAACTGATAACATTCCATCAGAATTTCTAAAATCGTTGGGAGAAACGGCAACAAAACCACTATTCCCGTTGGAGTGTAGAATGTGTGAATCTGGCGATATATCATCTGACTTTCGGAGTAACATCATACGCACACTTCCAAAAATTGCGAGAGCCGACAAGTGCGAGAAGTGTAGCACAATCAGCTTAACACCTTATGCATTCACGTTTCTGGCAAGAATAATATACAGAGGAATGGAAAAGAAAATTGAGGATGTATTACGTGACGATAAGTTTTGCTTTGAAAAATGTAAAGGCACCGGAGACGCAGTTCTGGTGTTGCGGTTGATAATGGAAGCAAAAGTAAAGAAAAATCAAGACACGTTCATAAGATCTGTCAACGTGGAAAAAGCGTTCGACGATGTCAAGTGGAGCAAGATGTTCGAATTTCTGAGATAACAGGGGTGAGCTATACGGAATGCAATATGTACAAGAACAAAGAGGGAAAGAAAAGAGCGGGAGACCAAGAACGGAATGCTCAGATTACTTTTCAATCTCTACATCTAAGAAGCAGTGATAGAAACGAAAGAAAGGTTCACGAGTGGAACTAAAATTCAGAATGAAAGGATGTCAGTGGTACGATTGGCTGATGACATTACTATCCTGAGTGAAAGTGAAGAAGAAACACATGATCTAATGAAAGAAATGAACAGTACAATGAGTAAAGAATAAGGATTGAGAGGAAATCGAAGAAAGGCGGAAGTAATGAGAAGAAGCAGAAATGAGAACAGCGAGAAACTTGACGTCAGAATGGTTGATAACGAAGTACGTGAAGTTAAGAAATTCTGCTACCTAGGCAGCAAAATAACCAATGGCGGTGGGAGCAAGGAGGATATCAAAAGCATACTATCACTGGCTATCAAACGTAGGCTTCAGTATGAGGAAGAAACGTCTAAGAATGTACTTCTGGAGCACAGCGTTGTATGGTAGTGAAACAGGACTGTGGGAAGAACGGAACAGAAGAGAATCGAAGCATTTGAGATGTTGTGCTACAGACGAATGTTTGACCTATAAGGTAAGGAATGAGGAGGCTCTGCGCAGAATCGGCGAGGAAAGGAAAAAGTGAAAAAGAGTGACAAGAAGAAGGGACAGGTTGCCAGGAAATCTATTAAGACTTCACGGAATAACTTCCATGGTAGTGGAGGTAGCTGTATAGGGTAAAAATTGTAAAGGGAGAGGTTCGAATACATCCAGCAAATAATTGAGGACGTAGATTGGAAGAGCAACTCCGAGGTGAAGGGATTGGCACAGGAGAAGAATTCTTCGTGACGGGTCGCACTAATCAGTCGGGAGACTAATGACTAAGAAAAATAGGGGGGACGATGTTTCGATGTTTTACTGGTTACTTATTATCTAGGAGGAAGAACTCTGGGGTGAAGAACCACCTACATCCCATAGGGGTGGGAATGAAAATGGGATGACGTAACTCATTCAAACCTGCCTGATCGCTATTATACAGCATTTATTGTGATAACTGGTCTCAGCAAATAGCGTTGCCATCATCGGATCTGTAAAGCAAAGATCAACATATCCAGGCACACTGGGATCACTGCAGACAACCTTGTAGGTGGGGCAACCAGAACTATGAGTACTCATTTTGGATATTAATAACCATTTCATTACTGGATCACAACCGGTTTCGTGGCACTAAACGCCACGTCTTCAGGTGAACATACGATTAAAATATTATAGCGGGAAAGCTCGGATACGTTTTACTCAATATTCGTAGTCCGTCAAAACAAAACACCACTAAAAATCGGTGATCGCTTCTCCGATCTATGCCGAACCGCGCACAAGGGACGCGTCCGCGTGTTCTGTCATACTGAAGGCAGCAGAAAAAAAAAAAATCAACCAGTACGCGGTTCCGTATAGATCAGAGAAACGATCAGTAAGAGTTGCCTTGGACCCATCCAACATATTGGAATCAGGCAGTTTTTTATTCTGTGACATACCCTCCTTTACCGGTGTTTTGTTTTGAAGGACAACGAATGTTGGGTAAAAAGATTCCGAGCTCTTCCTCTCTAATGTTTTAATCATATGTTCACCTGAAGATGTGGCTGTAGTGCCATGAACCGGTTGTCATCCAGTAGTAAAGGACTAAATACAGCTGAAGCAGTTTTTAATACCCTAGATGAACAGTGGAATCAGATGTAAAGGGGGGTAACACAATGTTACCTAAAACATGAACTGGGCTACGGAATATAACATACCTTCTGCATACATTTTACTGAATCTTGATCAAATACATGGTGTCTTATAATACAACAATACTTCATGGACAAGAGAACAATAGTATATTAGCAAGTCAAGCATAAAATAAGTATAATTAACTAATTTCATTTGTATAATAGAACGGATGTTAACTCCGCCATAGCCGGTCCCAAGCCCGGTTGAAAAAGGAGGAGGGGGAGGAGTAACACCTCATAAAAAAACCTTGGTTCACCTGGCCCGGGTGATAGTACCTCGTGAGGGCCCCTTGCCAGGGACACGGTGAAGACCTCAACGGCAGTGAAGGCGGAGATGAAGATCATATGTACGGCGGAACTGGCAGAAGAGGCAACCTTGCTTTTTGGGATACTATAAAAGCTATCGTCCAAGGTTATTTGGACAAAGGGCACGACGGTTCCACAGGTTAGTGGCGGTAACCCTACAGCGTCTGTTCCACATGTTAGTGGCAGCTGATCTATAAAACTCAGAAGTGGAACTCTGAGCTTAACCAGACTGAAATCTCAATTTCAGTCACAAACCCAGTCCAATTAAATCAACATGGATACAGCACCTTCAAAGAAAAATTACCCCAGTGGGTCAAATGCCACGGTTGAAAAACCGCAAGTGGTCTATTCGGATTCTGGGGAGACCACAGAAGTGTGCATGGAGGTAAATCGGAGTACCTCAAAACCCCGTAATAACAAAATCAAACCAAAATCTAGAATTTGGCTAATGACATTTAATGTAAATTCTCTCTTAAAAATGGGAAAACTAAAAAACATCCTGGACAAATCCAGAGAACGTAAAATCAAAATTATTGCATTTCGGGAATCACGATATACAGATGAAAATCCTTTTGATTCGGAAGGATACAGAATATACAAAGGAAAACCTGGAAAACGAGCCATGGCAAATTGTCCACAATTTGGAACACGATTTATAGTAGATACATCAATACTTGATTCAGTCGCAACTTTCAAATCTTACTCGGGTCGGCTCTCCACGATGACAATAAAATCAGCTAATAAGATATACACCCTAATCAACGGACATGCACCAACTAACATCACTATCAAAAACAAAATAGAAGAAGTAGAAGAATTCTGGAACCAATTAGATAATATTCTCCAAAAAATCCCAAATAACCATGTCAAAACCCTTATGGGCGATTTCAATGCACAATCGGTAAAGAAAAGAAATATCGATATTGGGTAGGTAAATGGTCAGGGCATACACAGACCAACCGGAATGGCATGCGACTCATTGAAATCTGCAAAAACCATGACCTATTTTTCAAATCAACATTTTTCAAGAAAAGGGCCTCGAAAACGAAAACTTGGATCTCACCTAATCCATTACTAGGTGAATATCAGTTGGATCATGTAATGATCTCCCGCGTAAATACAGTAGAAATCATGAAACTTAAAGTCCTTAATGGACTAGACCTAGACTCCGACCATTACCCAACAAAATTCTCCCTAGATGTTATTCCAGAAAAAAGAAAATTCGCTAAGAAATCTCCACACCGTAAATATGATGTACAAAAGATAAATGGCAATGAACAATTTACAAAAGAAACGCAAAATTTAAAACCACAAAATTGGCAACAACTGCAAGCAGGACTTTTAAATGCAGCTGAAACTGTAGCCCCGCAAACAAGAACACGTAAACACCCATGGTGGACAGATGAGTGTGACCAACTGATAAATCTCAGACAACAGGCGTGGCAAAATTGGTTATGCAACAAAAATCAAAAGACCCTGGAAGATCTCAAAGATACCAGGAAAACAGTCACAAAAGCAATACGAACAGTCCGTAAACAACACGAAGACAAAAAATTGCAAGACATAGAAAATGATTTCAAGAAAAACAATTCCCGAAATTTCTACAGAGTATTCAAACAAAAATTAACAAAGTACTCTCCTCCATCACTCCAGTTCAAAAATGACCGTGGGGAAATTGCTCATACCAACTCCGAAAACTGTGAAATTCTTGCAAAATACTTTTCTAAATTACTGAATTGTGAAAAGCCTGCAGAAAAATTTGAGTTCCATCGTACACAACGAAACCCAGACTCAAAGCCACCAAGTTTACAAGAGATTAAAGAGATAATTCAGTCACTGAAAAATAACAAAGCATCAGGAGAAGACCAAATCCACGCAGAATTATGGAAAAATGCAGGAGAAAATCTTATTGCAAAACTCAAAGAAATTATACATGAAATCTGGAAAACTGAAAAAATCCCCACAGATTGGAAGACTGCAATCATACATCCTCTGTACAAAATAGGAAATAAAACAGACCCTAACAACTATCGTGGAATCTCTTTATTGTCAATAACATACAAAATTCTGTCTAAAGCCCTACTAAACCGCGCAGAACCTCAGCTGGATTCAAAACTAGGCGAATACCAAGGTGGTTTCAGAAAAGGTCGATCTTGCGTAGAACAAATCCTTAACTTGAAAAACTCAATGAAATATTTACATAGTACTTCAAACAAAAGTTATGTCATCACGTTTGTCGACTTCAAAAAAGCATATGACAGTATAGACCGAGAATTCCTTTTTGAAGTATTAGCAGAATTTGGACTAGATTAAAAGACAAGAAACATCATAAAAGAAACACTCACGGAGACCAAATCCAAAGTAAAATTTATGGGAGAATTGAGCACAGAATTTGAAATAGACACAGGAGTACGACAAGGGGATGTACTGTCCCCAGTGCTCTTCAATTGTGCTCTTGAAAAAGTTGTTAGAGAATGGAAAAAAGCAGGTGCACCAGCACACAGACTGGGACCAAGACATAAGGGCATAGAATTACACTGTTTAGCATTTGCTGGTGACATGGCACTGATCGCACAAGACATTACCGATGCACAGAAACAGCTAGAATTATTACAAGAACAGGCAGCTAAAATAGGATTACAAATTTCATTTGAAAAAACAAAATTTATGACTGACGTCAAAGATGCACCTTCTGATCTCAAAATTGGTAATAACTACATCTCTCGAGTAAAAGAATTTAAATATTTAGGTGAATGGATTGCAGAAAATTGTAATGAAAAGAAATCTGTCAGATCAAGAGTCCAGAAAATGGAGACGGCGTTTCAGTTAACAAAAAACATTTACAACAAAACGAGTCTCTCGTGGAACTGCAAAATACGACACTACACAACAGTAATTAGACCCGAAGCTCTCTACGCATCTGAGACGCTAAACCTTCAACACAGAACACTAAAAGAGGAATTAAAAGTGAAAGAACGTAAGATAATGAGGAAAATCCTAGGACCAAGAACTAAAGATGGGGTACATTATCCAAAACCCAATGCAGAAATATATAAAAATAGCTTCAAAATAACAGACACAATGCACATGAGAAGAATCCAATTCATGGGGCACTTAGAAAGAATGGACTCAAACAGGTTAACGCACAAAATCCATACATTTTTAAAGAACAAAACTACAAGACCGAACTAGTACAAACAGACGGAAAAAGACCTGAGAGAATTTGGGTCTCCAAATCTACATGATAGAAATGAAATCAGAAAAATCACAAACACACGGGGTTTTGAGGAAGAAGAGAGAAAAACTAACCGACATACATGGTCTACGCAACGAAAGCTAGCCCATTCGTTGTTTATGAAGGAATACTGGGCGAAAAGGAAGGCCAACAAATGTTGATTACGCGTGGTCCTAAGTGATCCATCCGCGAAGAAGAAGAAGAAGAAGAACGGATGTTATCAAATGAAATTGTGGTGGCTGCAGTGGTTTGTATGTGGGACAGACGGGTAGGTCATTTTTTACGAGATTTAAGGAATACGCTAGTACTCGTAATAAAACGAATTTCGGAGATCATCTCAGAGACAGGAACTATAGCATTACTGATATTCGTCGTAAAATGGCAGTTTTACGTAATATTCTCAATGGGAAAAGACTCAATATCTTAGAAAATCTACAAATTTGTAGTTAAAAAAATCGTCGAATAATTTACTAAATGGCCAATTAGAATCGAACTAAGAAATTTTTTACTATTTTGATGAAATTTTGTGGCTTGTTTTTACTAAACTTGTTCTTGTCAATGTTATATTCTACTATAATTTCACGAAAGTTGAGGTCTCCTTGTTCTTCGATATTGATTCCCTCTCGCTCATACATTGGAACAGTGGAAATCCCACACCGAAAAGACATTGTTTTCCCTCCTGGTTTGACGACATTCATCGAAACACTTCGACTTCGAAAATCATTTCACGTATTTGCGTCACTTATCATGTAGACACTATTAGAGTGTGACATTTCTGATCTCATTTTGTTTTCGGTTTTTATTAATTTTCAAAAGTGTTGAAACATTAAACATTACGACATGATAATTTCTGGAAATATGCTATTCGTTCCGTTTGTCCTTTTCTGTTATTATTTCATACTTAGACCTCGAATTATATACTAGTACTTAAACCTCGGGCTACAAGTGATAGATTAATAAAGTATAAACTGTGTATAGCAATCTACAGGACCCTATTTGTATAGTTCTTACGACTGTAACGATTTGTTCATGATTTTTATATTTTTATTGTATTATGCAGCAAGTTTCAGAATTAAATATTTATTCTTGTGGTCTTGACATCCGTGTCTTTCGCACCATGATCTTGTGCACCGTGATAGTACCCAAATATCGAGCTACATCTTGATAGCCTAAATATTGTGGTGTGGTTGCTGTACTTGTAATGACGTGTTTGTGGTAGTTAGGTGTGGAACACTTGATGCTCCCTTTGTAGTTTCTTCGTGTCTTTCTGACTACACTGAGGTGCCGACCAACAGCAGTGTGTGGCTGTCGAGGCTTTATACTTCCTGCATATAATGTCGTTTACGTTTTTATTATTTTTTTATGTATAAGACGAACATGCCATTTCACTGGCTTCACTATTTGTGTATTATACATTGAAGGTACAGTGCCCTTCCTGATATGTTTTTTTAGGCGGTCCTAAATTTTATTTAAATTAATTTAAAATTATTATAATAACATTCTGGGATCGTTTGTAACTACTTGTTTGTAACTACTACCACAGTGCCACCTAGTAGTAGCTGGTTGTACGTTTATGGTGTTTATTTGAGACTCTCAGTCTTCATTTTGCTAATGTACGAACACGACCTCATATATTCCGTGCAATATGTACGTTGTTTTATGTAATTGTTATTTTATGCTTGACTTTCTACTATATTATTGTTCTCATTTCATGAAGTAACGTTCTGTGACTTGATACAGTATAATACGCATTTGATCAATATTCAGTAATATGAACTGCAGAATATATGTTATATTCCATGACATAGTCCACGTTTATGTGAAACTGTATTACGCCCCTTTACATTTGATTAAAGTGTGCTTGAGTATGTTGATCTATGCTTTACAGATGTTATGATGGCAACATAGTTATCTGAAACCAGTGATCACAGTAATTGCTGTACAATAGCATTTAGCTCTTTTAAGTTATACTTCTGTTTCTAAATTTTGTATACGTGTTTCAGAACCTAAGGTCAAGTCACAAGACTGAACACTGAAGCTAAAGCTAACTTCCTCTCTGGAGTCGTATGGAAAAACAGCTGAGAATTGGACATACATGTGTGGAATATGTGTCACATATGCATATTTTCAACATCTCCTAAGCCTCTATATCGATTTCAATCAAAGTTGCTACACATATTACTATCTGGGAAAAAATACTGTGGTGGTAAAAACCACCAACCTACCATTATTGTACGTGTAGGGGTGCAAAAATCGATGGATAGAGGAGAGGGAGGGGTGGACAGAGAGAGGAGAGATGAGGAGCTGGACAGATAAAGAGGGGATGAGGAGATAAAAAGAGAGGCAATGGAGGAGGAGAGGGACAGAGAGATGGGATACACTGAGAGAGGGGGACGAGGAAACAGACAAAGAGAATAAGCAAAAGAAGACCTAATAGAATATTGGAATAAACACAAGAGCAACGCCGGGTTTCGGAGATAGTTATTAATAAAGTTTCGAAAACAAGGCAGGAATACTGTTCGCTGGTGCAAATCATGTCAGCACAGATTATGGTTTGCACTATTTTCATAGGTGGATGAATGCCATAGACATTTCATGACGCTACGGGCTATTGTTTCTGAGTGAATAGATCCATCATTTTTTCCATGGAGACGACGGGATGTGATGGGATTAAACCCTTTTCATCCTGATGGTTGGCTTCATTCGTATGTTTTTTAGGGGCTATTTCCGTTTATTTTTGGGAAAAATTCTGTTCTAACATTTACTTTTCATTTTTCCGAAACTCAAATTAATTGCTGTAAATGACTGATTGTATTCTAAAGTTCAGTTAATTATTGTAAGAAGTATTTCCAATAGCTTGCAACATAATTAATGGAAATTGTTAGTGTGTATCTTTCGAGTAGTCGAAATCCTGGGCTTGATGAGTGGAGTGTGTTAGTTGTTCTGTTGCCTTTTAATCTGCCTAGTCTAGATCCTACACAGTGCCCTTGGGTCATGATTACAGAAGCAATATCATCATAAATTCTGAAATACGCATTGGAAAAGTGTCCATTGTCAAGAAAACCAATAAATTTAACGTATGCAACAAAATATCCTTAGTAAACCAGATATGAAGTGAAAAAGTTAAAGCAAAGTTATAGCATAAGGGTACCTACATGTGAATAATTAATTATCTGCCAAAAGCAGTAAATTATTTAGTTATTAAAATCGCTTACATTTGCTAAACCTTTCAAAACTTCGTTTTCTTACACTTGTGGCACACAGATACATCGTTTAAAGATCCAACATACAATTACAGAACATCACTACACGAAAAATAACACATAGAACAATGTTCACTGCAAAAAAGTTAACACAACAAACAAATGATTTGCCTTTATGGAGGTCCTTTGATAAAAATATTTTGCCTAAACACAAATCTGTGCTTTCACTTTCGCCACATGACGCTGGACTGTACTTACACTGTCATTTTATACAACACACGAAGGAAACTTCGGTCTGTCAGTTCACAGTTCCTTATCAAAATGGTCTAGCTCGAGGATTTGCGTGCAGTGACTGGCAACAGGACAAAGTTGTTTTCGGTCGGTGGTGGTCTCTCGGGTTGTCGTAACTGCTCCTCTCCAGGAATCATTGGCACTCTGTGGTTGTGGCATGAGGTAAGGCTTTGTCGATGGTTTTGTGTCAGGTCGAGGGAAGCTTTTGTTATTGGCAAATTTTTTGGTATTATTATGTGTATAGTTGCTGTACACCACAAGATATACTCGGTATTAGGCCGTGAAGGAAACAAATGGTACAGTTCACCATGCATGTAGTATCCACGCAAGAAAAAGTCTCGTTACGATAGTCATTTCCTTTATTCGTCAGAACGATTGGCTTCACAAGAACTAAAAGCACTATTGGCTAATATTCTTTTCATTTTACATTACATATTACATTCTAATCGTGGCACTTTTGGTTTTCTAAATTTTGCAGTGAACATTATCCTAGTACTTCTATATTAACTCGCCCTGTCTCATAGATCAGTGGTTAAAAATATAACCTCTTTTTACATTGACACCCCACTTATGCATCCCTATGCCCTCCAGCTATTCGCTATCATGCTACAATAGGAAAATGGTCGATCCTCCCTGTTACACATACACACGGGTAGCCATGCACGCTCATGTGCAGTTTCTGGGATGAGGAGATGTGTTGGCCCAAATTGAATGCACCTGGAGGATTAGCAAAGAGGGTCACTTTTCCAGACAGCCTCTATGTGGTTATAGGCAGTTTTTCACACTCCATTAGGCGAATACTGGGCTAGTACACAAGTCTCGCCTTAGTTACACGATAGAAAAACATTTTGAAAACTTGCGCTCGTTTTCACATGACTAGCACCACACACAGACAATTGGAGTGCTCACATTCCATCCTGGAGAATAACGTGGTGGTGACAGAAAGGGCATCGGGAAACCTCTTAAAATTAAACACGCCAATTCCTTAATAACCATGTCGCCACTGCGTCGATGCGGGACAAAGGCACAAGAAGAGGACTCCCTGTTCCGCATATACTGCACATCATCACGTTGCTGCCTATAAACATTAAATTTCTTGCATGACTTGTACCTTCACATTCTACTCTTGTCAATATCTCCTTTGTTTTACCTCTCATTATTATTCATTATAGATTTTACTTATCTTTACTTCACATATAACTCACAACATCAAAACAAAACTTTAATCTGTAAACAAACTGTTATGCTTACCCTTGACTTAACAACACTTTTTTCTGTTCTGACTGTATTACCTCTTGTCCAGCTAATTTCCACTTCTTCTTCGTATTTCAAGTTTCCCAAAAAATTCCATATGATTCTTAATCATTTATCGTTCACTGGGTTTCATGGTTCTGCATCATACTTCCTCCTTTCTTATCGTTGCTTTCTTCTAATAGGATTTTGCTTCCTCTGTAGTGACTCGACTGTAACAATGCGTACTGACACAAACATACAAAAAGAAATTCGAGTATTACTTTAGAGTTGTACTGAGCTAGCACAAACACTGAATTCTCTTGGCATAATCTCACATCTGAATTCGATTTCTCTGATTCACAAGCGCGTCTCCTCTGTTCATCTGGTAGGATCCGAAAATTTCCTGCAGATTCTACGCTTATCCCCGTTGAGGGTCCCAAATCTTCATCCTAGCTTCTTCCACACATAAACTTCCTATATGTGGTGGTCCTGGTGCTCTCTGGCGTGGACGGCTAAATTCATCACATCTCTCTATACTCACAGCTTCGGTGCTCAGTGATGCAGACAAAATGCAACTCTCATCTCCCTAATCTCCACTTACACTTTTAGACCCTGTTAACACGGTCCTCACGCTACGTTGCATTCAACCGAAACAAGCTAACTGTGTCTATAGTCATCTTCATGGGACACAATACCAGAGGGAGTCTCGCTCTAAATAATTCCCCATCTCTGCCCTTGATTATTCGTTTACCTTTTCTGATTACTGGTCTACACCCATTGGGAACCTCTTCTCTTGTCCTTATCGCATCTTCACAGATCATAGAACCGGGTAATTTTGGTTTCTCGTCCTCAATTAATGTCCTCATCATAATATTTCGTGTGATAATCATCATAATCGTCATCACAGTTTCATGTCGTCAAAGTAGTTTCACACACGTTTAAAAACTTCTCTGTATGGCGAACTAATGGTCGGAAACTGAAAATTTACGTTGCCTCCCACTTACAATCACCTTTTAATCCTTATTATACCTTGTTAAGTTATTCAATTACTACCTTACACAATTACTTTATCCCTAAAAAACAGAATGTGTCAAATAATTTTACTCCCCTAAGTTTCCAAAGTTTTCCGTAAATCAGCGAGTACTCCTCGCACATATTTATTTCTTAATTCTTACAACTTCTTTTACTCAGTGTGTAGCTTTAATTCAACACACGCTGCGTTCTTTACAACTTTCCAGGTTTGGTGAATCCCAGTTTCACACTATTCCCATGTACAATTCTCCTCACGTGTTGCATTCTGATATATAAGTAAAAAAATTCTGATACGGCCTGTTTTGCTTATCTAATAATCTGTGTGCACACACCGACATCTATTGACTGATTCGATTTTATCGTGTTCCCTCAACTTCCGTTTTCATTTTAATTTCTGTTTCTTCGTCAGTTGGCGTTTCACAGCCCATTTTGATTGCACGCTATTCTCACAACCGCTGTTTGATGATTACGGCTGAAGATGACGCGATGCTTTTGCAATTTGCGCGGTCGATTCATTTGCGATCAGCGTACGCTTATAGGTTGCTACTCCCGTATGCCTCCGTAACACAGTGACACTGATGGTCGAAGTTTGCTGCACGGCCCAATGCAAGATTGAAGGTTTCTGTGTTAAATAAAGGCAAGCTACCGCTCACCGACAACTATGTTACTCTGAATACGAACAACTGCTCTTCACAAAGAAGCCTGAACTATGACACTTCTCAGCACGGAATCAGTAAAGTCGCTCTCCATGACTCGACACCTGAGCTCTGAGCAGTGTGCCCTTTCTGCCCCCAAGAGCAGCCTCCAATTAAAGCCAATGACAGTAATATTTTAACTTTCACCAGCGTCGGCACAGAGCAGACAGTCGAACACACTCCCACCTACACACCAAACTCATCCCTCCAGCTTCTCAAACAGGAGTCGACTTCTTTCCCACAAGAATACAAGTAAAAAGTCTAATATTCTCAAGTGCCATTTCTTGAAACACTCTTCCACTGCATTCCGAAGGATTGTGATTTTTTAGCAAACGATGTTACCTGGCGTCCCTTCTGCCGGCTGAACGCTGCTGAAGCCTCAGTTTTATTACCCAGAGGTTCTCTCTCTGGATTGTTCACCCCCAATTTCTAAATAAAAGGCCTTCTCTTGCTCTTGAGCTGATGATCGCCAGTACAACGCCTTCGGCCGTTTCCAGGCACAGATGGGCGCCATAGCACTCCAGTAAGTACCCCAGCTAGACGTTGCTTGCCCCTCCCCCCCTCCCACACCCTCAGCTCTGCAGGTTCCCAGACAGAAAGCCCGTCGTAAACTCCTCTCTTTACACCAGTGTGGCACAACAGAACTTTTGGCGAATACTAGCCTACTGCATACTGTACCTCAAGCACTGATGTAATAATAAATGCAAAAAAAGTAATGTGATGAAATCAGTCACTATATATGAGCCTAGAAACCGCTGCTGTAAATCAACCTCATGTCAAATAAGAATAAAATCATGGAAAGTTAATTTAAAGTTAGTGAAATACTATGAGAGGAGGGCGCCCAGACAAGACTCAACCTGAGTTCACTCAAACTGTAGAACATAAACTGGAATGATGTTGCATGTTATATAGACTGTTCAAAACTATGACTCCCTGTCAGAGGAAGGTAATTTCATTAGAAGAATATTCTCATTCAGATATAGTTCCAGAACCACACTGCAAATCAACATACAACAAATGTGGTGACTTCCTTTGAGCAAGGAATAGCATGGGATTTTCATCAGCCAGAGCAAGGTAGTGGGTGATGGCCAACCAACTGACGCAGTGGCTGAGTGAAGAGATTGCAAAAGTATCTGAATCGATAATATCAAAGCTGGTTAAATCAACACCTCAGAGGTAACTAAGGTTTTTCCTTTGTGTCGATGCGGGCCGCCAGGAATTCCTCTCCCGCGCCAACCTCTTCATAAGTAGCACTTACAATCTATGTCTTCAATTATTTGCTGGATATATTCCAATTTCTGTCTTCCTATACAGTTTTTGCCCTCTACAGCTACTTATAGTATCATGGAAGTCATTCCCTGATATCTTAGTAGTTGACATATCACCCTGTCCCTTCTCCTTGTAAGTGTTTTCCACATATACCTCCTCATTCCTTACCACCAGTCCACCTAAGCCGGCTTCTGTGGCCGAGCGGTTCTAGGCGCTTTAGTCCGGAACCGCGCAGCTGCTACGGTCGCAGGTTATAATCCTGCCTCGGGAATGGATGTGTGTGATGTCCTTAGGTTAGTTGGGTTTAAGTAGTTTTAATTCTAGGGGACTGATGACGTCAGATGTTAAGTCCCAAAGTGTTCAGAGCCATTTGAACCAGTCCACCTAATTTTCAACAAATGTATGTAGAACCACATCTCAAACGCTTCGATTCCCTTCTGTTTTGATTTCTGGGGTTCCTGAGCTGGGTCTGGTAAGCGCCGCCAGTCCCCTGTGACTGTAAACTCTGGGCATGCTTCAGCGATCACCGTGCTACATGGCGATGGAGCGTTGTGGGTTCTCAGGGAATGACGATCTTGGCTTGACCACTTGGATCGGGAGGACGGAATAAACCTCTATAAAAAACCCTCAATCTCAAGGTGTGCTGCGTGCTGATGGGATGCATAGCTGTTGAGGTGGAACAGTCGTTAGTGGACAGTCACTGCGGAGGCTGCCGCACCTGTTTTGTACAAGGGTTACTCAGCCACGTAGTGCTCTGAGTGGACACCTATGTCGCTAGATATTCGTGGGACCTAAATGGATCATCCTAAATTTTCTTTTCCTCCTCCAAGCGGAAAAGATGGGTCGCTGGTATGTACCAAGACCCAATCAAATAAGAGGGCTCATATAGCCAGTTCTCCTGTCTCGGGAGTGAAATATGTTTCGGATCGCTTAACAGAACACATTCTTCTAGTCAGAATGTGTCTTTGATCGTCAAAAGGAAAGAGGGCAGCTTCGATAAAGTTTCACCTTTCTATATTCAAAAAGAGCTAGAAAGCATTGGTGATAGTTTAAAATCTGTTAAGCAGTTGTGTAACTGGACGCTGCTGGTGATAGTTTAAAATCTGTTAAGCAATTGTGTAACTGGACGCTGCTGGTGGAAACCGCTAGTTCCCAACAACATAAGAGTGTACAGAACGCGCAATGCCTTGGAGAATATGCCTTTTAAACTGAGCTGCACTCCACCTTGAATGGCAGCCAAAGTATTGTGAAGTGCAGGGATTTGGTGAACGTTCCCAAGGAGGAACTGAAATATGAGTAGGCTCCAGAAGGAACAGCTGATGTGCAAACCATCTCGAAAAGGGTGGCTGGGGATGCTGTAAAGGCCGACTCCTTTATCTTGGTGTTAAATAGTACAAAACTTCCTGAGCATATTAAGGCAGGTTTCCTTCGCCTAAGTGTGCAGCCTTATGTACTCAACCTAATGCAGTGTTTCAAATGCAACCACTTTGGGTATAGTACTATTGCCGCGCGGGATTAGCTGAGAGGTTTGGGGCGCTGCAGCCATGGACTGTGCGGCTGCTCCTGGCGGAGGTTCGAGTCCTCCCTCGAGCATGGGTGTGTGTGTTTGTCCTTAGGATAATTTAAGTTAAGTAGTGTGTACGCTTAGGGACTGATGACCTTAGCAGTTAAATCCCATAAGATTTCACACACACATAATACTATTGGGTGTCCATGGAGAAGCCGCTCGTGGCAAGTAAGGTAAGGCCGCCCAGTAAGGTTTCCGTTGTGAATTGCTCTGGATCTCAGCCTGTCTGGAGTCGGGACTGCAGCGTGTATCTGGAAGAAAGGAAGATACAAGAGCTTAAAACTACGAAGCACATCCCATATAATAAGGCAAAAACTATGCATAAAGCCATGATGCCCCCAGCTTTTGCTACCTCCTTCACATTTGTTGTTAAACAGCCGGGGCGGAAAGCTGATGCTGCTACTCAAACGGAGGTTGCTAGTGTCAGCACTAGTACCTGGGTTTGTCCATGCACTTGTGCTGCTGTAGTCATTTCTAGGACTGTGCCTCCTCCGAGAACTTCAGAAAAAGCAGCAGTTTCTGACATTGTGGAGCTCCCTGAGCCTCCAAAGGTCCCATCTGGTACGCTGTTCAGTGCCGCCACTACTACAGCCGAAGTAGGGCTTCATACTCAGGAAAAAAACAAAGGGAAAACGTCCACTAAAGTTAGAATCAGGCAGTAAACAGCATGACGATGTCGACGTCAACCTGTCTTACGTCTCTCTCGATTCTTCTTCAGAGGCTATGAGACTTTATGTTGGACTGGGGCAATCCCTTAGCGCGAAGATTGAGCCCCCAAACCTTGTGGGCTCTCCTTCACTGCGGAAAGTCAGGATGAAAGTGCTATCCCCGTGACAGATGGTTCCCATTCTACAGTGGACCATTACTGGGTTCAGGACTGAAACTCCTAGCACAACAACGCCCCCTGTGATTGTTTTTGCAGGAAATCCATTTTAAAGCATGTGATGCCCCTGTACTACAGGGCTATACCCTATATCACAAGGATGACCTGATTGGGGAAAGGGCCATGATAGTGGTTACCATGTTTGTCAGTAATGTGCACCGCTTCTCTGCACTCCCCATGGCTACTGATCTGCAAGCAGTTGCAGTTGAAATTCATGCATGCCAGAGGATTACAGTTTGCTGTCTGTATCCACCTCCGATGGATGCAGATGACTCTGAGGCTTGCACAGATCTTATGGAACAACTCCCCTGATCATTTCTCCTGGGAGAATTCAATACATGTCCTGTCCTGTGGGGCTCCACCTCTACTTGCCATTGGGGTTGGGTTTTGGAGAGTCTCTTGACACCTCAAGAGCTATGATTGTAAACACTGGCCCCTCCACTCTTTTCTGTGTGGCTGCTGGGTCATTCTCGGCCATCAACCTGTCTGTCTGCTTTCCAGCCCCTGCCGACTCTGTTCGCTGGAAGATCATGGACGACCTTCATTCCAGTGACGATTTCCCAATCCGCATTCTCCTACTGGGTAGTGGATTGCTGGAACAGAAGCCGCCAACATGGCAAACAGGCAGGGCTATCTGGAGCACATAACACATGTGATACATCATATTGCTGATCTATCCATACCATAGTCTTTCGGTCCTCTTAGGAGATTACCTGTTCCCTGGTTGGCAGAAGAGTGCTGTCCAGCCATCTGGGCTAGACGTGCGGCTCTTCGACAGTTTAAATGCCGCCTGACAGCGGACAAACTCACAGCCATTCGAGTCGCGAGGGCCAAGGCCCCACGCGTCATTAAGTAGAGCAAGAAACAGTCATGGCAAGCATTCCTGGACTCCATCAACCGTTCCACTTGTTCTACAGTTGTATGGGAAGCCATCCAGAGGTTTTACCAGTAGCAGCAGTGCTGAAATAGGGATGTCCCCAAACGACGTCCAGAAACATTGGTCAGATGCTGGCCAAACATATTGCACAAACTACAACTGATGCAAGCCAGGATCTGGCATTTCGCCGCTACCGAGTAACTGTAGAGAGGGGCAAACTGGACTTCAGATCCTACTGTACTGAGCCCTACAACTCTCCTTTCTCCGTGTGGGAGCTGGTATAGGCACTGTTTGAGACTCCTGATACTGCACCTGGTCACAACCAAATCCTGTACTGTATGTTTCGACATTTGCCAGTCGCGTCAAAGGAAATCCTCCTCAAACATTTTAGTCTTATGTGCTAGACAGACAACTTTCCTCATTCGTGAAGGGAGACAGTTCAGATACCTCTCCTGAAAGGACTGTACATCTTCCAATAGTTTCAGAAGTATCGCCTTAACGAGCTGTGTAGGAAAGGCTCTGGAACGAATGGTTAACAATCTGCTGGTCTGGTTGTTAGAGACCAAACAACTCCTTAGCCGCTCTCAGTGTGGATTCTGGAGATTTTAGTCCACTGTAGACAACTTGACCTTGCTAGAGGAGGCTATTGAGCAGTCTTTCCTCTGCAACCACTACTACATCGGTATATTCTTCGATAATAGTAACGCATAAGATACCAGTTTGAGACACTGCATTCTTACACAATTGCGTCAATGAGGCTTTCGTGCTCACCTACCCTTCTTCATACAGTCTTCCGTGTCTCAACGGCTTATTTGGACCACAGTTGGTGGTTTTCAGCAGGAGAATGGTGTGCCTAAGGTCAGTGTTTTAAGTGTTACCCATAGCCGTAAACAGTATGATGTATATGGTGAGGAGACCCGTGCAGCACTCCTTATTCGTGGAAAATTTTGATGTTTTCTGTTCCTCCTCCAGTGTTGCAACAGAAAGCCATCAGTTGAAAGTTACAGCGCGGAGGTTAGAGGAGAGGGCTGCAAAGATACATTTTCTGTTTTCTGCAGATAAGTATGGGTGGGCGTTCATTTTAATCGTTCTCGTCGTCTTCTGAATTTCTCTGCCTTGCATTTGGGGACACCATCATACATTTTAGAGACTCATTGTGGTTTCTGGGCCCCATTTTTCACTTGAATTCGCGCGGTAGCCACACCTGAGAGACCTGGAAGCTCGAATCCTGAAGGTATTGAATCTAAGTGCCTCAGCCACAAGTCTTGGGGAGCAGAAAGAGCTCACCCCCTCCTGTTTTATAAGGCTTTCCTGCGTTCGTGGCAGGACTATGGGCGCATGGTGTATGCATCAGTATGGCCTTCTTGTTTGAAGATCGTTGACGCTGGCCGCCATGAGAGGATTCGGCTGGCCACGGGTGCTTACAGTCCCATACCCAGCCTCTAGGTGCATGCAACTTTGCGGTCACTGGAGGTGATGAGACGTTCTTCCAGTTTATTGGTTTTTCAGATTTTCTGAGCGCTCTCTGTAACGTTTGTACCCAGCCGATAAAGTCATCCAGGAAGCCCTCCTCCAACTACAACTACTGGTACCTGTGCACATGGGAATTTCATGGAACGAAAGGGCGGTTCGAGTAGCCAATGAGGAGTGTCGTGACCCTCAGGTATTTCAGAGCACCATTCCCCTTCACGCTATCACCTCACTGTTGAGGTATGAAGTCCTGCGTCAATGGGTAGACGAGTGGTTGGAAGTTATCGACAACAAGCTCTGTGTAGTAAAGCCCACAACTCTGCCATGGCATACTTCCTTCCAGTCACATCGACGGGGAAAGATCCTTCTTGCTCGTCTCTGCGTAGGCCGCATGCCCATGACACATGGATTCGTAGCCAGACGAGGGGCCCTCCAATGTGTGGTGCTTGTGGCGTGCAGATCATTGTGCACCACATGTTACTGGACTGCGCTTTATTTTCCGACCAGCAGACTGTGGCGGATTTCCCGACAGATCTGTCTAGGCAATGTTCAAACGAATGTGGTTCAAGTTTTAAAGATTTGTGAATTCTCCAACATTTTTAACAAGATTTGGGGAGATGCTTTTAATGTGTCAACAGGGTAGCTGGCTCATCCATGTTTCTTGTAAGTGGTCATCCAGTGTCACTTTTCCATGCTTTTCTTTTGGATCTTCTATGTTTTGTTTTCATTGTGTCTCGTTTTTTCTGTCTTTCGTTTTCTCTGTGTTTTAATTTCATGTATAGGTACTAATTGGTTTTAGGACATGTCAGATAGAGTGACTTTGTGGTCATTTCGAATGCATGAGTGTACAACTGTTTTATATACACTACTGGTCATTAAAATTGCTACACCACGAAGATGACGTGCTACAGACCCGAAATTTAACCCACAGGAAGAAGATGCTGTGGTATGCAAATGATTAACTTTTCAGAGCATTCACACAAGGTTGGCGCCGGTGGCGACACCTACAATGTGCTGCGCCTGCGATGGTTTACTCAACGACGAACCTGGGAGCACGAATGGAAAAACGTTATTTTTTTGGATGAATCCAGGTTCTATCTACAGCATCATGATGGTCTCATCCATGTTTGGCGACATCGCGGTGAACGCACATTGGAAGCATGTATTCGTCATCACCATACTGGCGTATCACCCGGCGTGATGGTATGGGATGCCGTTGGTTACACGTCTCGATCACCTCTTGTTCGCATTGACGGCACTTTGAACGGTGGACGTTTCGTTTCAGATGTGTTACGAATCGTGGCTCTACCCTTCATTCGATCCCTGCGAAACCCTACATTTCAGCAGGATAATGCACGACCGCATGTTGCAGGTCCTGTACGGGCCTTTCTGGATACAGAAATGTTCAACTACTGCCATGACCAGCACATTGTCCAGATCTTTCACCAACTGAAAACGTCTGGTCAATGGTGGCTGAGCAACTGGCTCGTCACATTACGCCAGTCACTACTCTTGATGAACCGTGGTATCGTGTTGAAGCTGCATGGGCACCTGTGCCTGTACACGCCATCCAAGCTGTTTGACTCAATGCCCATGCGTATCAAGGCCGTTATTACGGCCATAGGTGGGTGTTCTCGGTACTGATTTCTCAGGATCTATGCACCCAAATTGGTGAAAATGTATTCACATATCAGTTCTAGTATAATATATTTGTCCAATGAATACCCGTTTATCATCTGCATATCTTCTTGGTGTAGGAATTTTAATGGCCAGTAGTGTAGTTTCTCCCCACATTCGTTCGTATTGTGCAGTGTAAGTACGCCGATAAACCTCTCTGTTGGGCGCCCATAACATCCATGCACACACACACACACACACACACACACACACACACACACACACAGACACACACACACACACACTCTCACACACACACACACACACACACACACACTCACACACACACACACACTGTTCTGGTCTTCCCACTGTCCTTGTTCCTCTACCATACAATGCGGTGCTCCAAATGTACATTCTCAGAAATGTCTTCCTCAACTCAAGGCCTGTGCCTGACACCAGTAGACTTCTTTTGGCCAGGAATGCCCTTTTCGCTACTGACTTTCCTATAAGCTGAGTGTGTCCCTCCGACAATAATTTCTTTTTAGATTTCTTCACATTTTTCATGCAGCCATTTCGTTTTAGCCTGTCTGCACTTGCTGTTTATTTTATTTCTTAGTAACTTTTATTTCTGTTTTCTTGAATCTCCCTGAACATTTTCGTACTTCCTTCTTTCATCGATCAGCTGAAGTATTTTTTCTGTTATCCACGGTTTCTTCGCAGTTACCTTCTTAGTACCCATGTTTTTCTTTCCAGCTTTTGTAATTGCCCTTTTTGGATGCCCATCCCTCCGCCACTGTACTGTCTCCTGAACTTTTCCTTATTACGGTATCTATAGCCTTTGAGAACTTCAAGCGTTCCTCATCATTCCTTAGTACTTTCGTGTCCCACTTCATTGCGTATTCATGTTTCCTGACTAATCTCTTAAACTTCCGCTACGGTCGCAGGTTCGAATCCTGCCTCGGGCATGGATACGTGTGATGTCCTTAGGTTAGTTAGGTTTAAGTAGTTCTAAGTTCTAGGGGACTGATGACCTCTACAGTTTAGTCCCATAGTGCTCAGAGCCATTTGAACCATCTTAAACTTCAGCCTACTGTTGATCACTACTACATTGAGGTCTGAGTCTGTATCTGCTCCCGGCTACACCTTATAATCCAATATCTGATTTCGAAAGCTCTCCCTGACCATGATGTAATCTAACTGAAATCTTCCTTAACACTGACCTTTGTCCAAGTATACCTCCTCCTCCTGTGAATCTTGAACAGAGTATTCACCATTACTAGCGGAAATTTATTTCTAAACTAAATTAATCTTTCTCCTCTCTCATTCCTCGTTCCAAGCCCATATTCTCTTGCAACCTTTTCTTCTACTCCTTGCCCTACAACTGCCCTCCAGTTCCCATGATTTTCATCTCCCTTTACGGACTTTATTTTTATCTCAATAGCCTGATACTTTCTCTACCTTTCTATTCATAACAAATCCTATTCCCATTATACAATTTTGTGCTGCTGTTGATATTACCCTACACTCATCCGACCAGATATCCTTGTCTTCTTCCCATTTCACTTCAATGACCCGTTATGTATTTAGATTGAGCCTTTGCATTTCCTTTTTCAGGCTTTTGACATTCCACTCCCCGCCCCGCAGAACGTTATGCTTTCGTTGGTTATTCAAACTTTCTCTTACGGTCACCTCCCCTGTCTCTCGGAGATCTGAATGGAACACTATTCCGGAATCTTTTGCGAATGGAGAGATCAGCTTGACACTTTTTGAATTACAGGCCACTTGTCATGTGGACGCAAGTTATGTGGTTTCGATTGTGATTTGCTTCTTCATGCCGTAGATAATTGCTGATTCTTCCACCTTTAAGGGCAGTTTCCCGCTCCAATGACAAGAGAGTGCCCTGAACCGCTGTCCGCTCCCCCGCCCTCTTTGAAATGGCTGTTAGCAGAGTGAGGCTGAATTTTTATGCCGGGAGTCTTCGGCCGCCAATGTGGATTATTAATCAAAATTTAAGCAGTGGCGGGTTTCGAGCCCGGGGGCCGAAGACGTTTTGATAAGTAATCAAAGACACTACCTTCTTTTTCTATATCTCATTCTGTTCGTTACTGCGCGTTGCATTTGTTCGGGGCGGATGTCCCATGACACTCATTCAAGTTCATCGTTGATCAGTTTACTGAGTTTTTGTGTTACACTGAACGAGTAACCCACTGACTGAACACGCTGAGGTACCGTACCGGCGAATTTTTTAAGCTTCCTGGTAAGTTCCTGATTTTGACAACTTTACTTTATATTCAGATCCGGCTAGCTCAAGCTGTCTCTGTTGAAAATAGTTTTTGAAATGCAACTATGCAATAAATTTAATCCGGGACAATACGTGTATGCTCACAACTCTTTCGAGGCATGTACAGAGAAGCTAATCATAGCTAGCAGTCTTGGCTGTGCCTTTTCTTGTTTCTAACCAATGCTTCACACAACAGATTTTTGGAATGGGAACACACTGAGAATACACGACAGTTGTTTGGAATTTAGGAACATTACACTCGCATGGCCACTTATTAGAGTAGTCTCACCTGAGATGAGTTTGACAGGAGAAGAATACAATAACACACACATACACACACACACCACAATATCCTTCGTGATTCATCGTGTACAGATATTTCTCTTAGTTATTCGCTTTCAAGCAAGGAAGGAAGCTGCCATGGAGAAGTACAATAGATGACATCAGTACACTATTCTATAAACTTCCGGCTAATGTCGAATTGGTACCAGATAAAAGCGTACTGTAGGAAATCCGTTTGTACTAGATACGAAAACATGTTTCTGAGTGGATGGGAAACCTCTTGGCAGGCAAAACGTACAGCTATCCAGTCACATCTGTATCAAATATCACTGTGCAACAACTCGTTACTTCAAGTGGACACATTTGCAAAATTTACTGTAACCAACTGAAGGATGTGTCATACCAATACCTAGAAAAAAAAACCACTACAGACGTGATGTAGCCGGCTCGGGATGGCCGAGCGGTTCTAGGCGCTATAGTCTGGAACCGCGTGACCGCTACGGTAGCAGGTTCGAATCCTGCCTCGGACATGGATGTGTGTGATGTCCTTAGGTTAGTTAGGTTTAAGAAGTGTAAGTTCTAAGGGACTGATGACCTCTGAAGTTAAGTCCCATATTGCTCAGAGCCATTTGAACCATTTGATGTGAAGTAGAAAAGAAACATATTTTCCGAGGCATGAAAGCATGGCTATTTTAGGATGACTAGAGACTGTGATTCGCTTACGATGGGAATTGCTAACTAACATGGTAATACGGCTTATACTAGCCAAGTGTGATATGTCACAGGATCGGTTAACAGTGATACACCAGGAATACACAAAGAAGGGTAGCACAAACGTTCTCGCTTAAGAGTGTAAAATAAATCCAGAAATAGCTGTATTTGCGGACATTCTAAGAAAATTCCAGGTCGTGGGAAATAAGAGTTTCATTGTTTCCAGCACCATAAGCCTTAACCCATAGCGACCGCAAAGACAAAGTTAGACAAATAATGAGACGCAGAGAAATATGTAAGTTATTATTTTTATCCATTCTCCATCCAAGAATGAAACGAGAGGAAATTATATTACGTGACTCTGAAGTGCCCTTCTTGGTGCACTTTCGTTTATACAGGTCTCCCACACAAGATTGCTCTCATTGTCTGATTCGATAAGCAGCCATTGAAGGTAACAGCGGGGTAGTGAACCGTTTAACAAAGCGGGACGCACAATTAACGGCACGCGCAAAAATGAAGCGAAGCTTAATGGCCCGTGAAATAGCTAAGATATGTCACACGCGTGTGGCAACATTTCAGGCCTGCGGAAAGGTGGGCGGGAAAGCCCGAATCCATTAAAATGAATTATGTTTCCGGCTGAAGTATGAATGTGGGGGTAGAGAGGAAAAAGAACGAGTGACAAACGGGGAGAGAAAAAACAAGGTGTAGCAGCGATAAATCGAAAGGCAGAGTCGGCGACGCGAGGCAAATGATAGCGTAATGACCGCAGCTGCCGCCTGGCGCTACCTCAGGGAGGGAGAACCAAGTGTTCATGGCCGCTGCGACGTCTTCATTAATTGACCGGAAGTGCTCCTTTTAGGGCACCGAGGGAGTACTGTA
Organism: Schistocerca cancellata; assembly: GCF_023864275.1. Lineage (NCBI taxonomy): Eukaryota > Metazoa > Arthropoda > Insecta > Orthoptera > Acrididae > Schistocerca > Schistocerca cancellata. The sequence goes on along the minus strand of NC_064631.1, from coordinate 464,753,880 downwards.
GCCTAGCGTCATCTCTGTGCCATGATGAGCGTAGTTTCACTTGAAACTCACCTAAAAGAAGGGAGTCTGGAGACTCGATTCCGCAGAAATCCTCATACCCACTAAAACATCAGTGTCAGCCATTTCTCGTGCGGAACAGAATGTAGGCGTTTGCTATCCTGTAGAGTACAGAACAGGTATCATTATCTTGAACCCCATCAGTTTTCTGAATTTTTCAAATTGGCTAATGGACATAAAACGAATAAATGTGAGAATTATCAGACGATTAAACCGACAATTTATGTATGTAAGCTGCAGATCAAGATAACCAAGAGGAGCGTACAATTAAGCATTTTACGAGTGGACGAAGATCTTGTCAGTTTCAAGACGAGATAGGTAATCGTCAAGCTATAATGACATTGCGCTTGATACTGAGTGACAGACTGAAGAAAAATTAGAATTATTACTTCCGCTTGTGGTCTTAGAGTAAACCTTCGACAGTGAAAGGTAGAAACATTTATATAAATTTATTTATAAACCTTAGAAAATCGGGGCTAACGTACAGAGACAGGTGAATGATCTACAACAGCTATAGATCCACGTGGAGGCAATAAAAGTGGAAGATCAAGATGAAAACAGTCGTATTTCAATGCTCGTTAGGTAAAACTGCAGTTTATTGGCATTGTTTCCAACTTGTATGTCAAAGACGTTATGAAAAAAGGAAAAAAAAATTGGAACAGAAATAAATAATCGACACAGAGAACCGATACCATTGCTAAGGCTTTCATGTGACATAGCCCATATTATGGACCAATGGTAAACTCTGTTGGAAGGAATGGACAGCATACTAAGCGTGGATATGGTTTCAGTACAAACAAAGCAAAGATGAAGATGATGAAGACTAGATGAAAGGAGAATAAAGACTGGCTTAACAACAGAATCTGGAATACCTCAGTGGTAGAAGAAATGAAAGCATTCTCTTATTTATGAAGTAGAGTTACACAGGATAGTTGAAGCACGGAAGATGTTAGAAGTAGACTGTCATGGCCAAAAACTGGTTCTTCGGTAAGAGAACACTGGTATCGGTTATCGATATTAAACTGAGAAAGAACTTAGTTTAAGCTGCGACATAAAGTCGCGCAGAACGCTTGTGGCCGTGATGTAGGCTTGAAAGGACGTACGTTAATGCTGTATATGTCGCTAGAAACGAACTTGTCACTTGTTGAGCATTTTTCCGGAGAAACGAGTCAATATAAAAGTTTTTTAACAACAAGTGACCATTTATAGCGACCTGTTCAGCATAAATATAAGTCCTTAAATAAGAAAGAACATCCCAATATTATAAATCTGGAATACAACATTGTATGAGAATGAGACATGGACTATCGGAAACGTAAACTGAAGATTTTCAAATCATATGTATGTCTTGTTTAGCTAACGCACCGTCCCACTCTACTGCTGAAGCTTTGTCGTCCTATGATGACATCAAAGTATTTGGCAACATTTCTGAACACAAAGACGAATTGGATATGTGTACTCATAACGGCCGGCGTCTTCATTAGTTAAAACAGGGCTGAGAGGCCGTGGTCGATCTGTAAAACTTCTCCTTCCTGACGTTTCACTGCCAACTGCGGGCAACATCTTCCGCAGTGAGTCAACGACTCATGGTTTACAAAAAACAAGGTGGTACCGTAGGACATAGCGTTCACCGAAAATAGACATACGCCGACCGGTATCTGCATGCCATGCTCCCTACCGGTACAGTGGCGTCCTTAGGACTCTGGTCACAGAGCAAGTTCCATTTCGGATGTGAGCTGTTTAAACCAAAAACTTGGACATTTGGTGACTGGGAAGCAAATACGTTGTGCTATGGAGTCTGGCTCATCCCCGGATCCTCATGAAGAGAAGGACTGATCTGTGGCGTTTATTCCTTAAGACGACGGCATATTATTTAAGACTGTCAGGATTTAAGGAATTTTAACCTTAATAGTGACTTGGTCCATCTTCCAAGGTTAGGGACAACTTGACTCCTTGAAAGATGGTTTGGGACTTAAAAAGCTGCAATTTATGAAGTTCCGTGTGGGAAGCCGGCCGGAGTGGCCGTGCGGTTCTAGGCGCTACAGTCTGGAGCCGAGCGACCGCTACGGTCACAGGTTCGAATCCTGCCTGGGGCATGTATGTGTGTGATGTCCTTAGGTTAGTTAGGTTTAATTAGTTCTAAGTTCTAGGCGACTGATGACCTCAGAAGTTAAGTCGCATAGTGCTCAGAGCCATTTTGAACCGTGTGGGAAGGCTTACATCGGCCGTTCGATTCACACAGTACAAGTGTGTGTAACACTGCTCCCACAGGAAGCTACAACAGCCGGCAATATCAGCGGTAGCAGAACATTGCATAACCGAAGGACATAGGATGAAATTTGGAGGGACTGTGGTAGTTGCCAATATTTCTCGTTTTTGGAACAGAGTTTATATAGAGTCAATTGAAATTACCTTGGCAGACAATATTCCTTGTAGCAGAACGTGTGGAAATCTGTACTATTCCGCATCAAAACACAACGTTGTTCGGTGTGACCTGCCAAAGTTTATGAAAACCGTCTTTGACTGCGGTATATCGTTGCCTCCCGTGTTCCTCTACCGGCTGCGCTTCCAGCCCAGTCTTGGAGGGCAGCAACTGTGGTGGGCAGCACATGCGCCGTGTACTGTACGGTTGCCTATATAGGACTAAGTTCTGCAGTCCCGGCATCAGCTCTCATCGGGACTCAGCAATAGCAGCGCTCTCCTGAAGATGGTGGACATCGATAACCGAAGTATCGATTCGTGTTGATTTTAGGATCAAGCAGAGAACTGTGGAGGCTATCAAGCGTTCTATACTTTTGATTACTAGGATCTAGCGTAATTAAATTTTCTGTTCTGATGTCATGGGTATAGACAGTTCGTCATAAAATTTTATTTAGTCATTGTGAATTGTAATCCTTTGGGCTGGCCTGAAGTAAATTCTGTTGTTTTTAGTATTTGTGTTATTTCTTGGTCATCTTCTTCCATTTTGGATTTAATTATTCAAGTTCCGGTGAATGGATGAGGATTTAAACATGTGGAAGAATTTCTGAGATCAATAGGAGTCTATTGTGGGAAGGGGGAAAAGTTAACTTGGCGGTGGAAAGAGCAGCAGAGGGGGAAAACAACATATTAGGACTGGAAGATGCAAAACGGTTTACAGAAACTGCAGGGTACAGCACTCACGTAGAAACCGAAACCACAGACTTCGATCCCCTTCCTCATCCCACCTCCCAAATTAAAACTCACAACTCTGCTATCCGTAGGCAATGGGTTGCCCAAGCACGACTCAAGGACTAAGTAAAATTACCCCGCCTCTTTTTTCCAAACCGCACAAAGAACTCTGAAAGAATGACTATGACGAAAAGTTTGTCCAAATTATCTGTCCATACACATAGAGGAATACGTCACGCTAGAGCTTCTGCGATACTTTGGCCGAAATGGAGAGAAGCCTGCGGCAAATTAATGTTCCGAGATAGGAAGTGAGATGCACCAAGACAATGCAACCAGAATAATTACGGAAAGCAGATTAACGGATGTGAGTCTCCCTCCAGCACGCGGATTCGCTCGTCATATACCATCAAGAGCAGACTTTTTAGAGAGGACAAGAACTGCAGAAGATAACAGAGGTGGAGATGTAGTGCACAAACGACCGAGGACGTTGTGTGTAAGTGCCGCCATGCCTTCAGTAGGCAGGAACGGAATTCGAGCGGACCTCAGCAACTGAAGATAAATGAATACAAACCCCAACCTAGAACTACACTACTGGCCATTAAAATTGTTACACCACGAAGATGACGTGCTACAGACGCGAAATTTAACTGACAGGAAGAAGATGCTGTGATATGCAAATGATTAGCGTTTCAAAGCATTCACACAAGGTTGGCGCTGGTGGCGACATCTACAACGTGCTGACATGAGGAAAGCTTCCAACCGATTTCTTATACACAAACTGCAGTTGACCGGCGTTGCCTGGTGTGATGCCTCGTGTAAGGAGGAGAAATACATACCACCACGTTTCCGACTTTGGTAAAGGTCGGATTGTAGCCTATCGCGATTGCGGCTTATCGTATCGCGACATTACTGCTCACGTTGGCAGAGATCCACTGACTGTTAGCAGAATATGGAATCGGTGGGCTCAGGAGGGTAATACGGAACGCCGTACTCGATCCCAACGGCCCCGTATCACTAGCAGTCGAGATGACAGGCATCTTATCCGCATGGCCGTAGCGGATCGTGCAGCCACGTCTCGATCCCTGAGTCTACAGATGGGGACGTTTGCAAGACAACAACCATCTGCACGAACAGTTCGACGACGTTTGTAGCAGCATAGACTATCAGCTCGGAGGCCATGGCTGCGGTTACCCTTGACGCTGCATCAGAGACAGGAGCGCCTGCGATGGTGAACTCAACGACGAACCTGGGTGCACGAATGGCAAAACGTCATTTTTTCGGATGAATCCAGGTTCTGTTTACAGCATCATGATGGACGCATCAGTGTTTGGTGACATCGCGGTGAACGCACATTGGAAGCACGTATTCGTCATCGCCATACTGGCGTATCACCCGGCGTGATGGTATGGGTTGCCATTGGTTACATGTCTCGGTCACCTCTTGTTCGCATTGACGGCACTTTGAAAAGTGGACGTTACATTTCAGATATGTTACGACCCGTGGCTCTATCCTTCATTCGATCCCTGCGAAACCCTACATTTCAGCAGGATAATGCACGACCGCATGTTGCAGGTCCTGTAAGGGCGTTTCTGGATACAGAAAATGTTCGACTGCTGCCCTGGCCAGCACATTCTCCAGATCTCTCACCAACTGGAAACGTCTGATCTGTGGTGGCTGAGGAACTGGCTCGTCACAATACGCCAGTCACAGTGGTATCGTATTGAAGCTGCATGGGCAGCTGTACCTGTACACGCCATCCAAGCTCTGTTTGACTCAATGCTCAGGCGTATCAGGGCCGTTATTACGGCCATAGGTGGGTGTTCTGGGTACTGATTTCTCAGGATCTATGCACCCAAATGGCGTGAAAATGTAATCACATGTCAGTTCTAGTATAATATATTTGTCCAATGAATACCCGTTGATCATCTACATTTCTTCTTGGTGTAGCAATTTTAATGGCCAGTAGAGTAAATAGACTTGTGTATTAACACACCTTACTAAGTGACCTTGGGAAGCACTGCACGAGTATGTTGGGCTCGAGGTCACATTTCGAGACCTCCTACGTGGGAGTGTATGTGGAGCGACATCTAATACTCCATCTGTTCTACATTATTTTATCGTTCTTCTGAAATCGGTTATGCTCTTTACAACTTACTATTTATAGTTCCATGTACAATAGTTTAATACATATAATTGCCATTCTCGCAAAGAAAGAATCAAAGATCTCCACGAGGCCCCTGTGGCATATGGTCTTGTCTTGTGACAGCCAGAGCGAGAGCACCAGCAGCAGCGAGTACTGTTTGTATAAAGCGTTTATTTTGCATTTTGTTTACGACCTTCCACTAAGGAAGGGATTCTATTTGTGTTTATCTGCTCTGCATAGTAACTAACAGTTCTTGATAAAACTTTACGTAGTTTTCGTGTTAGATTTCTTAGTGTTTTCTTGATCGTTTAGAACAGAAAGCGCCCTAAAACCGTCTTTGTTTGTTTCGCGGCCGTTAGCCACTAGTCACTTGAATCAGCAGTTGTCTTGTGACAGCCAGAGCGAGAGCACCAGCAGCAGCGAGTACTGTTTGTATAAAGCGTTTTTGTACTTATTTGCTGCGCTTAGCTTTTAAATAGTTTTTCTGGGAAAACCTAGCGTAGTTTTCGCGTCTCGTATTTCAGTGAGTGTTTCCTGATTATCAGAGTAGCTCATCAGAAGATTATCTTGGGAATTTGTCACCGTATAGGGTAGGGTAAACATAGTCATGTGTAGGGACTGTGGTTGTTGTGAGCGGACGCAAGGAGAATTGGCCACTATTCGGGGGCAGGTGGAGGCTTTGTCTGTTAGGCTCTTCGAGCTCGAGGCGCAGGCGTCGGCTCGTAGTGGCGTTGGGGCAACTGTGGTGAGACCTATGCCTACTTCGGTGGCCTTGGAATCACATGGAACCCCTGATGTCGCTGCGTCTTCCGGCAGTGAGCATCTTACCGGTCAGCCATCACTCCAGGGTGAATGGCGGACAGTGGTGGGCTCGCGCGTGCCTGGCCGAAAGGCGAAGGTGGGATCTGGCCGCGTGGCAGCTGCCTTACCCCTTTCCAACAGGTACGGGGTGCTTCCTAGTGGTGATGACATCGTTTCCGAGCCACCACAGGATGCCTCGCCTGTTGGGCCAGTGGCCGATTCTCCGGCAAGGTCCCGACAGTCACAGAGGGCGGGCCTATTAGTTATAGGGAGCTCCAACGTTAGGCGGGTTATGGAGCCCCTCAGGAAAATAGCGGGTAGGTCGGGGAAGAATGCCAGTGTGCACTCGGTGTGCTTGCCGGGGGGTCTCGTCCGTAATGTGGAGGAGGCCCTTCCGGCAGCTATTGAACGCACTGGGTGTGACCGGCTGCAGATAGTAGCACATGTCGGAACGAATGACGCCTGCCGCTTGGGTTCTGAGGCCATCCTTGGTTCCTTCCGGCGGCTGGCTGATTTGGTGAAGACAACCAGCATCGCACGCGGAGTGCAAGCTGAGCTTAATATCTGCAGCATAGTGCCCAGAGTCGATCGCGGTCCTCTGGTTTGGAGCCGTGTGGAGGGTCTAAACCAGAGGCTCAGACGACTCTGCGACTATAATGGTTGCAAATTCATCGACCTCCGTTATTGGGTGGAGAACTGTAGGGCCCCCCTAGACAGGTCAGGCGTGCACTACACACCGGAAGCAGCTACTAGGGTAGCCGAGTACGTGTGGCGTGCACACGGGGGTTTTTTAGGTTAGAGGGACCCCCCCTTGGGCGAAACGATAAAATACCTGACGGCTTACCAGAGAGGACATTATCATCGTTGATAAAGAACGTCCGTCCTCAGAGACCAAAAACAGGAAAAGTTAACGTAATATTGGTAAACTGCAGGAGTATCCAGGGCAAGGTTCCTGAATTAGTATCTCTTATTGAAGGAAATAGTGCGCATATAGTATTAGGAACGGAAAGTTGGTTAAAACCGGAAGTGAACAGTAACGAAATCCTAGACACAGAATGGAATATATACCGCAAGGATAGGATAAACGCCAATGGTGGAGGCGTATTTATAGCAATAAAGAATTCAATAATATCCAGTGAAGTTATTAGCGAATGCGAATGTGAAATAATCTGGGTTAAGCTAAGTATCAAAGGTGGGTCAGATATGATAGTCGGATGCTTCTATAGACCACCTGCATCAGCAACCGTAGTAGTTGAGCGCCTCAGAGAGAACCTGCAGAACGTCATGAAGAAGTTTCGTGATCATACTATTGTAATAGGGGGAGACTTCAATCTACCAGGTATAGAATGGGATAGTCACACAATCAGAACTGGAGCAAGGGACAGAGACTCTTGTGACATTATCCTGACTGCCTTGTCCGAGAATTACTTCGAGCAGATAGTTAGAGAACCAACTCGTGAAGCTAACGTTTTAGACCTCATAGCAACAAATAGACCGGAACTTTTCGACTCCGTGAATGTAGAAGAGGGTATCAGTGATCATAAGTCAGTGGTTGCATCAATGACTACAAGTGTAATAAGAAATGCCAAGAAAGGAAGGAAAATATATTTGCTTAACAAGAGTGATAGGGCACAAATCGCAGAATATCTGAGTGACCACCATCAAACGTTCATTTCTGAGGAAGAGGATGTGGAACAAAAATGGAAAAAATTCAGAAACATCGTCCAGTACGCCTTAGATAAGTTCGTACCGACTAAGGTCCAAAGCGAGGGGAAAGATCCACCGTGGTATAACAATCATGTACGAAAGGTACTACGGAAACAAAGAAAGCTTCATCATAGGTTTAAGAGTAGTCGAATCATAGCTGATAAGGAAAAGCTGAACGAAGCGAAAAAGAGCGTAAAGAGAGCAATGAGAGAAGCATTCAACGAATTCGAACATAAAACATTGGCAAACAATCTAAACAAGAACCCTAAAAAGTTTTGGTCATATGTAAAATCGGTAAGCGGATCTAAATCCCCTATTCAGTCACTCGTTGACCACGATGGCACCGAAACAGAGGACGACCGAAGAAAGGCAGAAATACTGAATTCAGTGTTCCGAAACTGTTTCACTGCGGAAAATCGTAACACGGTCCCTGACTTCAGCCGTCGCACGGACGCCAAAATGGAAAATATTGAAATAAACGATATCGGAATTGAAAAACAACTGCTATCACTTAGTAGCGGAAAAGCATCCGGACCAGACGAGATACCCTTAAGATTCTACAGTGATTATGCTAAAGAACTTGCCCCCTTTCTATCAGCAATTTATCGTAGATCGCTGGAAGAACGTAAAGTACCTAGCGACTGGAAGAAAGCGCAGGTCGTTCCCATTTTCAAGAAGGGTCATAAATCAGATGCGAATAATTATAGGCCTATTTCGCTTACGTCAATCTGTTGTAGAATAATGGAACATATTTTGTGTTCTCGTATTATGACGTTCTTAGATAATACAAATCTCCTTCATCATAACCAACATGGATTCCGCAAACAGAGATCATGTGAAACTCAGCTCGCCCTATTTGCCCAAGAAATTCACAGTGCCGTAGACACTGGCGAGCAGATTGATGCCGTATTCCTGGACTTCAGGAAGGCATTTGATACGGTTCCGCACTTACGTTTAGTGAAAAAAATACGAGCTTACGGAATATCGGACCAGGTTTGTGATTGGATTCAGGATTTCCTAGAAGAAAGAACACAACATGTCATTCTTAACGGTTCAAAATCTGCAGATGTAGAGGTAATTTCGGGAGTACCGCAAGGAAGCGTGATAGGACCTTTATTGTTTACAATATACATAAATGACTTAGTTGACAACATCGGTAGCTCCGTGAGGCTATTTGCAGATGACACGGTTGTCTACAAGAAAGTAGCAACATCAGAAGACTCGTACGTACTCCAGGAAGACCTGCAGAGGATTAATGCATGGTGCGACAGCTGGCAGCTTTCCCTAAACGTAGATAAATGTAATATAATGCGCATACATAGGGGCAGAAATCCATTCCAGTACGATTATGCCATAGGTGGTAAATCATTGGAAGCGGTAACGACCGTAAAATACTTAGGAGTTACTATCCGGAGCGATCTGAAGTGGAATGATCACATAAAACAAATAGTGGGAAAAGCAGGCGCCAGGTTGAGATTCATAGGAAGAATTCTAAGAAAATGTGACTCGTCGACGAAAGAAGTAGCTTACAAAACGCTTGTTCGTCCGATTCTTGAGTATTGCTCATCAGTATGGGACCCTTACCAGGTTGGATTAATAGAAGAGATAGACATGATCCAGCGAAAAGCAGCGCGATTCGTCATGGGGACATTTAGTCAGCGCGAGAGCGTTACGGAGATGCTGAACAAGCTCCAGTGGCGGACACTTCAAGAAAGGCGTTACGCAATACGGAGAGGTTTATTATCGAAATTACGAGAGAGCACATTCCGGGAAGAGATGGGCAACATATTACTCCCGCCCACATATATCTCGCGTAATGATCACAACGAAAAGATCCGAGAAATTAGAGCAAATACGGAGACTTACAAGCAGTCGTTCTTCCCACGCACAATTCGTGAATGGAACAGGGAAGGGGGGATCAAATAGTGGTACAATAAGTACCCTCCGCCACACACCGTAAGGTGGCTCGCGGAGTATAGATGTAGATGTAGATATGGTTCTGCAGAGGCAGCCGAGCCCTTGGCTTCAGTTGCGTAGCATGAGAACGACGTGGCGGAAGTCGTTGGTTCCAGCTAAATGGACTGAGTGCAGTACTATGGCCCGTGCAAAACATATTACATGGCACGCTCTAATAGTCCAATCACACCGTGAAAAAATTTCAGCAAGTACTCTATATACAGTATATATACTGACGGATATGGGAAATGCTACGACGAACACTGACAAACTGCTACTCCAGTGTTTCAAAGCCTGTGAAAGCTTTTTTCAGTAGAGAAAAATTTCATTCCTGCAGATGGAAAATGCTGAGAGGACATGGCGAGTACTGGATGTGTCTAAGGTTACCGGAAATCTTCGGGTGGAACCGCAACGCAGCTTTCCCACAAGACGTGTACGTGCAATTACATGTATCCGTTGGACTTCGTGGAAGGTCGGATCACCGGTATGAGAGTCATGAGAGCATCACACCGACATATCGGGCGGACAGTTGGCTGTTGTGCAGTGTCTGCAGGAAAAGTGATGAGGAGATGGGTCAGAATTAGAAGGGTATGCACGGGTCCTTCAGGAAAGTCTGCCGCACAAGAAAACTGTAAAGTTGTTCGACTGGCTCTTATCAGTAGATGGATGGTATCAGTTGAATGTTCAAAGTTTCAAATGTGTGGGAACTCCTATGGGACAAAACTGCTGAGGGTCCCTAAACTTACACACACTTAAACTAACTTATGCTAAGAACAACACACACCCACGTCCGAGGGAGGACTAGAACCTCCAGCGGGAGCGGCCGTGCAATCCGTGATGGTGCCCTAAACCGCGTGGTCACTACGCGCGACTGTAACACTTGAAATCCGGGCAGATATTACAGGCAGAGTGTTACCATGAACAGTCGGAAGTAGACTGTCAGAATCTGGGTTGAGATCTCGAGTTGTCGAGCGTGCTTACCGCTGATAACATACGGAAGGCAACGGAGACTTTCGTGGAGCTAGAGCCTTTGTGCGGTGTTCAGCTATGAGTCTAGGTTTTGTGTTTGGAAGACAGATGGACGCCATCACATCTGTGGAAGACTTGGTGAAATGTCACAGGAAGAAGCGATACTCGAGACCCATTGTTGTCCAGTTCCTGAAGTCATTGTGTGAGGAGCTAATGAAGGGGACAACAGAACCTATTGATAGTTGTTGAAGGTAAGTTACACTCTCACCAATGTGTGGCAAGAATGGTAAAATTTATTTTCGTAGCCTACTTGAGCATTGTACCAAATGAACTCCGACTGCAGTTTACACACCAAAAGCTTTGAGAATTGTTTAGGTTGATGTTTGACCTACCTGACCCCAAACTTACCAGTCAAATAGTTTATCTCGTATACGATAGAAAGACGTACAAGTTCCTACGAGCCTCTAACGAACAGTCGTCGTGAATAGACAGCATACGTTTCAGACAAGGTAAGAAACTCTTGAAGATGACATTCAGAAGCAATTAACTTCCGTGCCACAGCAAATACGAGGCGTATTTGTGTCGGTAGGGGTCATAATTCTTACTGATGCTAGTGATGGTCATCTGTTCAATCGAATGAAAGTTTAATCATTTAAGTCCCTTTACACGGTGAACATCTCCAAAACGTTGGATACACATCAGATCGGTGCTTCACGGTGTTCAATAAGTAAAGCCTCGTATTTTTTTAAAGCCATTAATATACATAGACAAACGTCCTTGTTGGTGCTTCATAGCCGGCCGCTGTGGCCGAGCGGTTCTAGGCGCTTCAGTCCGGAACGGCGCTGCTGCTACGGTCGCAGATTCGAATCCTGCCACGGGCATGGATGTGTGTGATATCCTTAGGTTAGTTAGGTTTAAGTAGTTCTAAGTCTAGGAAACTGATGACCTAAGATGTTAAGTCCGATAGAGCTTAGAGCCATTTGAACCGTTTGGTGCTTCAGACTTGATGTTTGTTCTTTGTGCCGGTGTAGTTTCGAACCGTTCTGGCAGATGGCAGAGTCGTAGTACAGCGTCAAAATTGCGTCTACATACGACTTAAGTTACAAGCAGCGTGCTGTTATTGCATTCTTGTGTGTAGGAAAAGAAACCGTCGTGAACATCCATAAACGTTTGTGAGCAGTGTATGGCGATGCTGCAGTTGATAGTACAATTGGGCAATGGGTAAAGAAATTTACATCGTTAGGAAATAGAGAAACAAAGCTCCATGATGAGCCACGCTCGTAACGTCTTGTCACAGCCAATGTTCCAGACATGTTGAATCGTGCGGATGCCATCATTCGTGCCAGCCGGCGCGTCACAACTCGTCAATTGGCTCGTTGTCGGTCAGCATTGGAAGTGCGTCTGCAATGATCGAGATTCTCGGATATTCAAAGACTTGCTCACGGTGGGTTCTACGAATGCTCACAGCTGACCACCAGATTCCAAGAAAGGCCATTTCATCTGAACTGTTGGAGCGGTTTGAGACCGACGGAGAGGCCTTTCTGTCACGGATCGTTACGGGGGACGAAATCTGGGTGCACCAGTTTGCGCAGGAAACAAAAAGGCAGCCCATGGAATGGCATCATCCTCATTCACCACAAAAGAAGAAATTCAAGACAACACCCTGTACCGAAAAAGTCATGGTGACAGTCTTCTGGGACTCTGATGGCGTCATTCCCGTGGATGTGAGACGTAGAGGGTCAACCATCAATTCAGAGCCGTACGTGAAGACTCTGAATAAACTCAAGAACCGTTTCGGACGTGTTCGACCGGACAAGAATTCAGCAGAAATCTTGCTCCAACTCGATAATGACCGCCCACGCACAAGTCTGAGAACCCGGGAAGACATCGCCAAATTGGGTTGGACATCACTGCCTCATCCATCCTACAGTCCAGATCTAGCACCCTCGGACCTCCATCTCTCTCTCTGCCGCTTAAATATTTTCTATGGGGAATACACTTTGAAGATGACGAGAGTGTCAGTCATGCAGTGAAAACATGGCTACGCTTACAGGACAAGAGCTTTTACCGCCAGGAAGTACATGCTCTTCTACAACGTTGGAGTACGACCTTAGAACGCGATGGAGACTACTTAGAAAAATAGACCGTGGACAAAACATGTTGATGTAATTGTCACCTAATTCATACTCTTAACGGTAAATATGTTCTGAGAACAAAAAAAGGGATATTAATTATAGAACGACCCTCGCAATTTCCATTTCGGACACTGTGTGTTGGTCGCGAAGAGCAGGAAAAGTTCAGTCTCAATTAAGCACTGTGTGTCTCCTAGCCGCGTTGGTTTGTCAGACTGCCAGCACAGCAACTCGACGGCTCAGTAGAGGATCCTGAGACGACGACGGCAGGTCCGAGGCGCATCACCAGCCCTGGCGCGGCCGGATCGCTTCACGGTCGATCTCGTAGGGCGGCTCCGCCCACGCGCCCGGGACCTGGCACTCCTCCTCAGCCGAGGACGTGGCAACGGCGTGGCGCGAGCATTGAGATGCTATCGAGCCGGGCAGGGCCCCGGCTGGCCCGGCGTGGCCTGGCCGAGTGCTGAGGGCCCGCGGTCAGAAATACCCGCCTGCTCGCCTCCAGAGGGCGTCGCGTCATTAAGAGAGCCCTCGGCCCGTCCGCCGCTGGGAGGCACACGCGCCCACCGCGGAGCCCCGCCAGTCGGACGCTCCCCTCACATAGGGCCGTCGGCCGACTGTGGGATTAGTCTCAGCTATATCGGTCTTCGCCAGTGACCTCATGGCATGAAAGTCGTTGTAGAAACTCTGTTTTACTGTCTATCATCCCATTATCAATGACACACACATTTGTCACATAAGCTACTTGGTTGAACCTCTCGGTTACTACGCCCGATTGTTCAGTAGTCTGGAAGAACCAAGCTAAATCCTCACTCTTGTCCCCACTGCACATGGCCAAATACCTCTACATCAGGCACAGCTCGCAGTCAAAAGTTCTCAGGCGGAGCTGCTCCAAAATACAAACTAAAATATATTTCTCAATAATGTATTACAGAATTTAATGTTATCAGATTCATTTCCAATAATTTCCACTCAAGCACTGTGTAAGTTTCTGGAACTGTTTGAAAGATATAAACACCATTAGACTATCGCTATAGATTGGTGTTTTTCGAACAGGCGGTAGTTAATTTAAAAGTGAACTGAAGACAGTCTTGACCACAGTAAAAAATTTATTTACAATTGAAACGTCCCCTTAGAACAATTATACAGGACTGTGCTTAAACTGACACAATATTTTTTTTAGCGCAACGAAATCTGACTTTGAAAAATCCCTACAAAAGAACGGCCCTGACTAACATTAATCTATACCTTTCACAAATCACTTACCTCACCAAAAATCTCCGTTACTCGAACTACTGCAATACAGCGAGCGCCACTACTGCCAGCTAAATAAAAGATTCAATCTACTGAAGGCACTAACTACTAGTAGGCATAGTTAGCAAATGAAAGATTTTAATAGAGAACAAACATTGTATTTACCTTAATAGTCATAATATATATAGCAGTTCATAACATCCATTCTTACAAATATCAAAACTCCGCCATTTCTCTCCCCACATCCACCACTGCTGGCGGCTCACCTCCAACTGCGCAACGCTACGCGCTGTTCACATCCAGCTGCCGCTGCCCAACACTACAATGGCAGACAACAATGCAAAACTAGCCACAGACCGCACACAGCACAGCCAGTGATTTTCGTACAGAGCGCTACGTAACGTTGCCAATAAGAAAACATAAACAGCCTACTTACATAGCCCCCATGCTCCCCACAAAAAATTTTACAAATTGTTTTGGGCACTGGCCAATAATGATTTGATAAAATTTTTCGTAATTATAATAACAAAGATATCAAATGCACACACTTATTGATACAATGTTGGTCAAACGCTAAAATTTTCTCACTGTCCATAAAGACAGTCCTGATCATTCATCACAGTAAAACTGCCGTTTCTTTTCTCAAAGTCTGAGCAGTGAAAGAAAATGCACACGGAAGTAGTGGATTTCCATGCAGTCTTGAAGAAGTAGTGTTGTCCTTCCAACAGAAAGACAATGCTGACTCTTGACATGCTGACAGGTAATGGGCTACAACCGAGCAAACCCTCAGCAGAGTCATTCGACGTTTTGAAGAATATTGGTAACTAGGTCATCACAGAGCAGACCCACTGTAGTCCTGGTAGAGATTACGGTATTGGTGGGCCACCAGAGGTGCAGACCCACTGCAGTCCTTGTAGAAATAATGGTACTGGTGGGTCATCAAAGATGCAGACCCACTGTAGTCCTTGTAGAAATAATGGTACTGGTGGGTCATCAAAGATGCAGACCCACTGTAGTCCTTGTAGAGATGGCCAGCAGCCATCTGTTGTGACTGTGCGGGTGCACAATCACCATTGAAGAGTCTTGCACTTAATATAGCAAGTCCATAACCACCACTTGTGCACTCACAAAGTTTTTGGAATTGTTCTTAGAACCAGCAATGCTGTTATCCAGTCCCTTGCTGAATTATCAACACACATGCAAACACTAACAGTCCCTACTTCTCACATATTGTTCATATACTATGACCAACAGAAAAGTGCAGTGAAATGGAACTAACAAGTTAATAATATGATGAACTGGTATCAATTACAATTTTATAACATAAGAATACAATTACAAAGGTACAAAATACATCATTAAAGAACAATACAACACAGATAACATTTGTAGTACAGGCTTTACAACAGAATAGAAATAAACATATACATCAGTGTTACAGGAAGTAAATACATAAAAGATCAGAATAATTATTGAAACATCAACTTCACACATCTGTTCACCGCCACCACCTACCATCACGGTATAAATGATCTGAAGATGGGCACATTCTGAGCGCAACCGGTAAATATTGTAATTAATTATTTTAGTTTGGTCAGGGCATTTTTAATCCATTTTATAGTATTTTTAGCCAGACCGGTGATCTTCCACAAGAAATGTTTTCAAAAATCACAGGAATTAACTAGTCTTCAGCCTGCGCCTTGAAATGCCCATGAACTCGATGTAGTAGTAGCTCTGAGAATGGATTCTACATCTACATCTACATTTATACTCCGCAAGCCACCCGACGGTGTGCGGCGGAGGGCACTTTACGTGCCACTGTCATTACCTCCCTTCCCTGTTCCAGTCGCATATGGTTCGCAGGAAGAACGACTGCCGGAAAGCCTCTGTGCGCGCTCGAATTTCTCTAATTTTACATTAGTGATCTCCTCGGGAGGTATAAGTAGGGGGAAGCAATATATTCGATACCACACCCTTTCGAAACCTGGACAGCAAGCTACACCGCGATGCAGACCGCTTCTCTTGAAGAGTCTGCCACTAGAGTTTGCTAAACATCTCCGAAACGCTGTCATGCTTACCAAATAACCCTGTGACGGAACGCGCCGCTCTTCTTTGGATCTTCTCCATATCCTCTGTCAACACGACCTGGTACGGATCCCACACTGATGAGCAATACTTAAGTATAGGTCGAACGAGTGTTTTGTAAGCCACCTCCTTTGTTGATGGACTACATTTTCTAAGGAATCTCCCAATGAATCTCAACCTGGCACCCACCTTACCAACAATTAGTTTTATATGATCATTCCACTTCAAATCTTTCCTTACGCACACTCCCAGATATTTTACAGAAGTAACTGCTACCAGTGTTTGTTCCGCTATCATATAACCATACAATAAAGGATCCTTCTTTCATATTTATTCGCAATACATTACATTTGTCTATGTTTGGGGTCAGTTGCCACTCCCTGCACCAAGTGCCTATCCGCTGCAGATCTTCCTGCATTTCGCTGCAATTTTCTAATGCTGCAACTCCTCTGTATGCTGCAGCATCATCCGCGAAAAACCGCATGGAACTTCCGATACCATCTACTAGGTCATTTACAGAGTACCTCTACTACTGACCTCCCGACGGCTCACTAGCAACATGTAAAGGTGCCCTACCAATCTATAGACGATTTTCACATTCCGCTGCTTACATCTAAAGGTGATGAACAGAGTGGCTGCAATTTCACATTCGAATACTTGTCTCTCTTTATCTCTGTTATGCTATTTTGCTTTTGAGCGTCACTAAGCGACTATTACTAATAACGGCTTGATAGTGTTGTACGTAGTTTCTTGTTTCTTTCGCTGGAAAAGCTATCCGCTGTAGCAATAAGGTTCGTAGATGTCTCTTTATAGGGTACTAGAATACGGTAACAGTAGGTGCTACACCTAGCGGGACAATCACATAAGGACAGAGCAAACACTCGCGCGAAAATATCCCATTACCGTTATTAGCAAGTTTCTTTTTGTTGGTGTATTGTGCCTGAGTTGTACTTGGTTTTATTTTATTTCATACCTCAATGCTGAGAACAGCAAAACATTAATTCAGTATGGAACTTAATAGCCAAAAATTTGGAAAATGTGCTTGAAAAAGAGCTATCGGATCGTCCAAATTTTAATGAAATGATCGTAGATCATTTCGCCGCTCAGCAGGAGGAAGAACTAAATTCTCTACAAAATTAACTGAGATAAGCAAAACTTGAATTAATAGGTGACAAGAACCAAAATATTTGTGTTAACTACCTACTTAGCCTGCTCAGTAAAGTGCTTAAAAATGGTTGAAATGTATTTTTGCGCCGGTATGCCATTTTCCGATACTGTATCACAACAAAACCGTACAAAAATAACACGTTTTGGGGAGATCTACAAAATGCTTTGTCACTCAAACGACATATTTTCGTAATACACAAGTATAAATACGAAAAACAACAAAATACGGTACGCCTGCTCCACAAACAAATAAACCTGGTGACTGTTCGTGGCCATGTCACGGAAATACCAGTGTTTTTTTTCTTGAGAACTCATACCCGCTGCCCACTGAACGCGCACAGAACATAAAAACGCAAGTTTACGTTTCAAAACGAGAAAAAAACATATAGTACGCGGCGGGGCAAACCTACGCAGCATAAAAGATCACTTTCCAAAACGAGTCTTTTAATGCGATTGGTTGTGATAAAGTGTCAGGAAATGTGACTTTGGCAGATAAATGTACTACTTACAGATCTTGTGATCTTATTTAGTACAATAGGGAGACTCATTACGTAAACTCGCCTGAGACAGTCACTGTGGTGACAGGGATATCATAGCACAGCCGGACTCTAGGTTAGATCTGATCGGTAAATGTCACAGCCTTCTTCACTATGGAAACCACTAGCCTGCTCCAGGTACGGGATACGGCATAACAACAATAGCGCACTTCTTCCCACTAGCAACGTTATTCTCGGCGAAATGAGTAACAGGCCTTTTCACCAGTGATTACATGCGTGGATAGTTAACTATTTACGGAATGAGTGGATTTGCATGTGCAAGGGGCCCAGCTGTATCAAGCTACACCAGAATGAAATACGAGAGTTTTAATGTTTCCACATTTCATGCGATGTCGTTATCCCAGCAGAGAAATTGCACTTTGGTCTTGAGTCCATTGTTTCCTATGAGAGTATCTGACGGAGTTACGGTGAAACAGCCTAAGTCGGCAGTCTTTTGTTATAAACATTCCTTCAGATAAAACAGGAAACTATACTGGAATACAGTGTGAACATTAGTACACATTACAATTGTTTTACACAAAATCATAAGTCGTTCTCATTAGCCAAACTGCAGCCTTTATCAATTTCTGAGGAATACCTATTATTAACATATCGCAAGAAAAGTTACACATTCCTGAACTAGTAATATAATCTGCTTTGCTGCGAGATGGCCGAGCTTAACCGCTAACATCCGAACACCGTGCTGTCATTCCTAACACTGATTAATTGGCACGAGTTATTTCGCTGGATGGTCATCCGTATGACTGCCGCTGACGCACAAGGCTGTTCTTATCTGCTGAGGGCGTCAATTGCTTATTTAACGCTGACTATAAAATTTTGTTCTTATTACTTCGTGATAGTACCGTACCGAGGATTAACCATTCTATTTTGGACTATATTAACTTAGATGTTATTAATAAATGAAAATAATCCGTGTGACTCACAGACAGGAGGATAATCCTCTTTATCTTTCATTACTGCAGGCAATCAGAACGAAAATAGTTTTTTTATGGGGCAATTTCCCGCGATTTTTGCATGAAGATAGCAGCATCTGTTGTGTGGTGGCTGAACTCAACTTGTTACGTCATACGTCTGCTAAAATGTCGCTTAAATTATATGCAATCTGTAAGAGAAAAAGGAAATGGCAGCCATTGGCCCAGCCTGCATCCTTCACTTCTGTGTAATACCTGCAGCCTGTTGCACACCACCTGTTCCTATAATCGTGAAGCAAGATATTCTCCTCCCAAACCTGAAGCAAGTCAGAGAATTTGTTAGACTGCAGTATGATTGTTATTTCTTATAACCGGTTCCCGCCATAGGTACTACTATATCAAACTAAAACCTGAAGTGTACAAGTAGATACGATGTGTCAGACCATCAACTGTTCTGTACTTTACGCTGGTAAGTGCCACGTTCTGTGGCTGTGTTATATTGAGAGAAGTCATTTGGTGGTAAGATACCCGAGTAGTAAGGTTTTTAACATGGCTGTCAATCAGCGACTGTTGTATAATACAAAATTTTGAAAAACATATCCCTCAGTCGCGAACACAATTAATTTGTGACCTAGGTTTCGGTGTCACAAGGGACACCTTCTTCGGACAGAATTAAAACTAAATGTTACAGCATAACGTACCAAAAAATATGAAAGCTGCGGTCAAACTTGACAGCGTCAGATAGTCAGAATTAAAATAAGATGCAACAGAGGTGCAAGCCACTAGGGGCTGCCATGTGTCCTCTGCTACAGTCACCACAAAACTCTATGTGACGCTGTCAGGTATGACCGCAGCTTTCACATTTTTTGGTACGTTATGCTGTAACATTTAGTTTTAATTTTGTCCGAAGAAGGTGTCCCTTGTGACACCGAAACCTAGGTCACAAATTAATTGTGTTCGTGACTGAGAGCTGTGTTTTTCAAAATTTTGTACCCGAGTAGTATTTGGGAGGACTGTGTCTGAAATTCCCCTCCGGGCACCCAAATTTAGGCTTTCTATCTTTCTAGAATTTCCCTGAATCGTTTAGAGTGAATGTCCAGATGGTTCCTTTCCCATGCTTTCCCTATTCTGACTTCCGCTTCCGACGAGACGTTAAGCGAAAATCGTCCTTCCTTCCTCCTTACTACATTTTAATTTCTTTTTTTAATTCGGATAATTCAGCCAGCGGGAGGGCACGACACTTAGAAAAACGAACTACAATGATGAGTTAAGCAGAGCACAGATTGTGCAGGACTAGCATGAAACCAGTGGCGTAAAGATAAATAAATATATCAAAAACTGACAAGTGCGGCTTGATTTACATGTTGAACATATCACTCTCGGAATCAACATGACAAGTAAATGGTAGGAGCCACGAAACTGCACTGAATAAACGGAGGGAACCTGGGAAAGTAATAAATCACTTGCAGAATGTCACATTTTCTGTAGCAATGGCAGCCACTTTGGTCGATCTACACCATGTATGGAAACTATTTCCGGGAAAAACAATGATAGATTATTATTCAGATGAAACAAAAGATACGGCGATTATCGGAGGCAAAAATATACTGAAGACGAAGGAGAAAACTAAAGTTCTATCTGGACTATTAACATCGCTTACTGAAACGATTCACTCCGACCAGAAAAAGCATACCACACAGTACTACACCAATATTCAGGAAAGTCATATAGCAGCGACTAGGAGGGCGTAATAGGTGTGAAACAGTGTGACGGCCTGATGCGTTAATCAGACATGTTATGCAGGATAGTCGTTCATGAAATGTGGCCGGTCCCTGCAGAGCAGGGACTCCCAAGCTTTCCCACTGACGAAACAGTTCCAGAATCCTGGTGTTTTGATGGAATACGTTGTTTATTTTGGAGGATAACTGAATTCAAAAATTATTTAAAAACGAGAAAAACTTATTTTGTTCAGTGAGTACTACGTTTTAAAATACTAAGTAAAACTCAGAAATCATTGCAAAATTTTTGAGGAAGAAAAAAGAAAACGTGCAGCTGCTGTAGTAGAGTAGATGACAGAACAATATACGCAACAGAAATGACACTGAAAGAACATTCCTGACACATCGGGGAAAAAGCAGGATATTGTGCTCGTTTTGGTATATACTTTTAGTGTTGACGTAGCTGCTGATTGATGACGAAAAAATAAGAATGGTAAGTTATTCTGCATGTGTCCGCAGGCAGCAGAATAATACGAATAGTACTTAATACCTGCGAGAAACAATTGTTAGCTGGACAGAACAGCTCTGTGGTCCTGAATTACTATGTCGAACTCTTGCAAAGAAATCAAAATATACCTCAACAGTTACACCAGCAAAACTTACTGCAACGAATCATATCAAAATACCTATATTGAGAATTTCCGGTCCATTACATTGCGGTACTACATCTCTCTCTCTATTCGTTTAGTCGGTTCCGACTCTTCGTGACCCAATGAACCAAATCACGCCACTTTTTCCTGTCTTGCACAATTCGAAGGAGTCAATTCTTCGCCGTTCAGCCTTTCTAATGGTCCAGCTCTCACATCCATTCATCACAACTGGAAAGACCATAGCCCTCACAATACGGATCTTTGTTGCTAGTGTTATATCTCTAGACCTTATAACCTTGTCAAGGTCTGACATCGCCTGTCTACCGAGCAACAGGCGTCTCCGGATTTCATGGCTGCAGTCGCCATCAGCAGAGATCTGGGAACCGAGATAATTGAATGTGGTCACTACCTCCATGGTTTCTCCTGCTATATCCCACGAATTGGTAGGTATAGTTGCCATAATTTTCGTTTTCTTCACATTCAGCATAAGACCGGCCTTTTCACTTTCGTCTTTCACCTTCAGTAAGAGTGTTCTCAATTCTTCTTCACTTTCTGCCAACAGGATCGTATCATCCGCGTACCTGAGATTGTTTACATTTATTCCACCTATTTTAATTCCTGTTTCTCCGTCATCTAGCCTCGCATTCCTCATAACATGTTCTGCATACAGACTGAATAAGTACGCTGACAGTATGCAGCCTTGCCGGACCCCTTTGTGAATCTTTATCCAGTTCGTTGTTCCATACATAGTTCTCACCGTGGCTTCTTGGTCAAGGTACAAACTCCGTATCAGATGAATGAGGTGATCTGGTACACCCATGTTTTTCAGTACGTTCCATAATTTGTTGTGATCGACACAGTCAAAGGCTTTGGCGTAGTCAATAAAGCAGAGGTACACATCTTTCTGGAATTCTCCCGCTTTTTCCATAATCCACCGAATGTTAGAATTTGATCTCTAGTTCCTCTTCCTTTCCTAAATCCAGCTTGTTCTTCTGGTAGCTCTCGATCTAGATATTGGCGAAGTCTATTTTGTAAGATTTTCAACATAACTTTGTTAGCATGTGAAATAAGCGCGATTGTTCGGTAATCTGAGCATTCTTTAGAACTCCTCTTCTTTGGAATGGGGATGAATACTGATCTTTTCCAGTCTTCTGGCCACTGCTGCGTGATCCATATTTTTTGACATATTGAGTGCAGCACTTTCACTGCATCCTTTCCAGTGACTTTAAACAATTCTGCTGGTATTTCATCATGTCCACTAGTTTTGTTATCAGCCATATTTTCAAGGGCCCACTGGATTTCGCTCTCCAAAATATCTGGCTCTAGTTCTAAATTAACATTAACATCAGCAGTAGGAGCCCTGTCATGATGCAGTTCTTTGTTGTATCGGTCTTCTACATATTCTGCCCATCTTTCCTTAACATCCTCTGCTTCACTCAGATCTTTCCCGTTTCTATCTCTTATCATTCCAATTTTTGCCTGGAATTTTCCTTTAATTTCTCTAATTTTCTTATAAAGATCTCTTGTCTTCCCCATTCCGTTACTATCTTCAACTTCCTTGCACTGTTCATTAAAGAATATATTTTTATCTCTTCTAGCTAATTTCTGAAAATCTTTATTTAATTCAAACATAGCTGATCTATCTCCCTTGATTTTTGCTTTCCTTCGTTCTCCTGCAACTTGCAGTGCCTCAACTGATAGCCATCTAGCCTTCTTGCTGTTCCTTTTCTTGGGAATGTGTTTCTCTGCGGCCTCCTTGACAGTATTAGCTACTTCTGTCCGCATCTCTTGCGAGCTTTTGTCCTCCAGCTGTAATACATTAAATCTGTTTTGTACCTCTACAGGATAGTCGGAGGGTATAGAGTTAAGGTCGTATCTGCAAGTTGGGATACTTTTTGCTACATTCTGAAGTTTCAGCCGAAAGTTTGCAATCAGGAGCTCATGATCTGATCCGCAGTCAGCCCCAGGTCTCGTTGTAGCTGACTGAACCGCGCTCTTCCACCTCTGATTACAAAGTATGTAATCAATTTGGTTCCGGTGTTGGCCATCTGGCGAAGTCCAGGTATATAGGCGTCGTTTTGGTAGTTGAAACAGTGTATTAGTAATTATCAATGAATTTTCTTGGCAGAATTCTAGGAGTCTCTGTCCAGCTTCATTTGTTGTACCAAGACCATATTTCCCTGTTATACCTTCTACAGCTGCATTTCCCACTTTTGCATTCCAATCTCCAACTATGAAGACGATATCCTTTTTTGGTGTTGACAGTAGTAATTCTTGTAAATCTTCATAGAACTGGTCAATAATTTTCCTTTTCAGCATCGGTTGTTGGTGCATAAACTTGAATTACTGTGATGTTGAGGGGCTGACCTTGAAGTCTGATGGACATCATTCTATCATTTTTATATTTGCATCCCATTACAGCTTTCCTCACTTTATCACTAACTATGAAGGCTACTCCAGTACTTTTGTTGTTATCGTGCCCAGAATAATACACCATATGGCCATCCGAAGCAAATTCTCCCATGCCAGTCCACCTCATTTCACTTATTCCCAATATGTCGATGTTAATTTTCTCCATTTCTCTTTTCACTATGTCTAGTTTTCCTTGATACATGGATCTTACATTCCATGTTCCTATGCAGTGCTTCTCTTTGCACCATTTTACTCTTCGTGAAGCTCCTCTCAACCTGGTTTCCCCCGGAGATCCGATCGGGGAACTTGAAACTCCGGAACATTTTGAGCTGTGGTTTCCCGTTACCTTCCACTGTCCTCCAACGCCTATCTGCTCACCGACTCGGTTTCCCGCTGGGGTTGATTACCCAACCTTCCGCTGAGTTGCTCGGCTTAACTGGGGCACCACGTGTAGGTAGGAAGTTGGAGAATTGAGGTGACAGAGGCTGTGAGAACTCTCTTGCTGAGTTCTTGTAATCGCGTATCACCCCCATTTTATGCCAGAGTCTCATTATGTCTGCAGAGACCCCCCCCCCCCCCCAGGTCATTTCCTGGGCCCGCGGTACTACATATTCTCTAACAATTATCGGATCCTTTTTCATTATCCTAAGAAGATGTCTTCTGGGTAGTTGTAGCTTCGAAATTAGTAGTAGAAAATAAGAGAGTGGAGTGTCTTCCTCAGATGGGGTCAAAACATTGAGATTTTCAGGAGATTCCTGAATTCCATGGAACACAAGAGCGTACCTGGTATAGAATAGTGCGACCACTCTATTATTACCTACAGTAAACTTAACTATAACATTGTAGTTTGTATGAGATTTCTATGTATTATTTTTCTGTCAGCCAGTTAACTTTCCGAAACATTGTTACACTACAGTTTGCTTACAAAACTCTCCTGTAACTGATACAAAACAGAATTAAAGAGCCAGTCAAATAGTAACAATTAACCCCCATTGATTAACGAGGTGTGGAATAGTATCAGTGATTGCTACGACTTAACTAACATAGATTACCATTTCTTACTGAATTACATGTTCACCCAAGTAGGACACCAGTATGAAAAAACGCCAAGAATAACAATGCATACAGTATCTATCATGGTGCTCAAACAGTATCTATCACGGCGCTAGGAGACTGGCGGCGTCTGTTTCCAGTAACCTGCATGTGGACGAAGGAGTGTGCTGTTTTTGGCAAGATCCGCAAGAATGCTTTTGTGAACAGAACCATAGAAAGCGTGGCTTCTTCAAAATACATGAACTACTGTAAGTAACATCTGATATTGGAGCTAGGACCAGGCGATTTATGCCCTCTTTAAGGGCGTGGGGCACCGCCAGCCAGCTCAGGCAAAGCCAAACAAATATGTTTTGACATAAAGTAAGAACTTTAGCGACTGGGTAAAATAAATAACTTAGACGTTAGAGAGAGAACCACGGTTGTGCTACAGAGACCCAATCTCATTGGCCATAGACAGACACAGAAAGTAAGCAAGACACTATTTCAGCACCTAGTGTGAGACAGCTTGTTAGAGATTCACAGCCTGAAACAAGAGTCAGAGAAGGGAACCAGCATCTTTTAAGTCTTATTCTCACTGATGAGCAATCAGAGTTCAGCCTTCCAAAACGATGTGACGAACGAAGAACGCTGAAATTTGAGTCTTCCTTTTAGGGGTCAGATAGCACAAAATTACATCTCCGTCGCACTTTTTTTCAGCACCTCATTAGCCGAGTCTCTGAAGCCAGATGCCTTTTCGTGCAGGTGAGCTAAGGACTTAGAAATTTTTGTGACTAACAAAGGAAAGCTATTGATACAAAAGTAATGACTGATTTTGCAGCCATTTAAACCTCCACCTGAGGATTAATATGTGGAGATCCAACCACGACAATGAGACAAACCGCAGGGACAGTTAAGCTGACTTTACTGAGTCCCAGTAATTTCAGGCTTCATTCTGAAGAATGGCTTGCAGTTGTACGATCAATGTGCCTTCAACTCCAGGGACAGATACGAATTCTTCTATAGCGCTATCTGTATTTTACTACTAAACTTTTGGTGATCACAGTCCGACTTTGTGAATTCAGTTGTTTTATCCTCATACATGTTTAATAGAGGCAGACCCCAGATCCCTTGACCAGGATTGCCGTGGTATTAATTTAGCACTGTCAATATTTGTCAGATGATGTATGATGCACTTTAATGTAGTAATCTGAGTTACTTGAGACTTTTGTTTAATTATATAGATAACAAATACTTAGTCCATTATTTCGGAGGGCGACGAGAGAATTACGTGAGATCAACAGGGCCACGTAACGTATCTCTAGTTAACATCCTCCCATCATACCCTTACAACAAGCAAATACTTTTTATGCAAATATTTTCAGTAGTTTTTCACATTGGATGGTAACTCGAGAAAAGTCACTGTGAACCAAAGACACAATGCTACTACCAACTTTTAGAACCAAGAGCCATATGATATTTTCAGTTGCAAGGAGAAGCTAAAATGGCTAAACAGTTTTCAGATTCCACGACATACAGCTCTTATAACATACCCACGTTACTGGGGCGATCTAAAGTTGTAATTTTCACAATTGGAAGCCAAGATAACTTGATACACCGGAGTCCAGAATTGAAGCAATAAACGGAAATTTGGCAAGGTTGCGTTTGTTTCGCCACCAATTAGTATAAAAAGATGATACTAAAGTAGAAACAATGTAAAGAAAACAGAACGTAAAGAACTGCAATATCCATAATGGTAGACAAAAATGTTCTTCGATTTTCCACATTATCAGATTTGCACACACATTCCGACAACTTGTTAATGTACTCAGTATGAGGTGTGACCACGTCTGACAGCAATACAGACCCGACAACAACGGGGCATGCTGTGAATGATGTCATTAAACTCATGTTTGAGGGAATAACACCCGTTGCTCCTGCAGAGCTGCTCTAAAGTCTTGGAAAGTGAATGGTGGCTCCTGACGTGATGCAACCTGTCTCCCTAGTACATCCCAGACATACTCTATGGGATTCAAATAGAGAGAGAGAGAAAGAGAGAGAGAGAGAGAGAGAGAGAGAGAGGAGGCCACGGCAACTGTGCAACATTTACCGTTTCCAAGAAAAGGTCTACTACCCGTTCTCTACGAGGTCGAGCATTATCGTCCATCAATACGAAGTCTAGGTCCACACAACATCGCAGCAACCGCACATGAGGTCCAGTTTAACCTTGGCGATTCACCCGTAGAATTTCATGAAGCGGTATTCAAGTTGGCCATGTAATCCCTGCGTATACCATTATGGATCCCCCTGGATATCCACAATGCTTCGGTTTCGAAATAATGTTTCACATTCCTTCCAGAGCGGATATTTAAAGAATCATTGTCCAGACCGAAATGGAGCTCATCTGTGGAAAGAGCATTGGCCGACTCTTTTACCGTGACTTATCTGTGAAAAGAATATCGGCCCACTCTGTTCGACCGTTCAGGTGGTATGTTGACGACTCCACTCTATATGTTCTCTTCTGTGGGGATGCATCAGAAGTACACATACAGCAGGTCTCCGACAGTAAAGTACCCTCTGCTGAAGCCTTCTGTGCACCGTTTCCCTCGATGCTGCGAAGACAGATGCCAGTTGCTGTGCAGTACCACGGCGATAACGTTGTGCCCTTACAGCCAAATAAGCGAGTCCCATCTTTCTAATATCACACATCGTCGGCCCTGCCCTGATCTTCAGGATACTGTTTAGATGTCTATAAATTGTCACGACGTCCGAGAAACAACAGAACGATTTACATTAAGCCAGCGTGCCACACGAGATTGGGACTGTTCTGCTTCCATTCTATGGCCCTCCACTGCAGAGAGTCCAGTACGTGTGTTTCTTGTGCAATACTGCCCTGTATGTGGCTGTATACACAGCGACTGTTGATGTGGGACTATCCGTCATACACTATCCCGTTTGATAGGTGTCCTGACGTCATCGTTGGCGTGGTTGTCCATTGACCAGAATGCAACCTTCCGTGCACAGTAGGATTTTGCGGATATCTGTTAATACTTTGTGTGATTATACTGTGAGTTAGACATAATACGGGGAAATAGTGGTGTGTTGCTTTAATTTTAGACACCAGTGTGCTTTTATTTAAGACCAGTTTCGATAGCAACTACCTGTCATCTTCAGATTCACAGATCTCCCAGACATATGACAATACATCAGTCTTTCCGACGAGAATGATGTATAGCTTTATTTCTGGGTTGATATAAGAATCTGAAGATGACAGATAGTTACTGTTGAAACTAATCACAAAATAAACTATTTCACATCAAGTAATCTTGGCTAGTAATAATACGTATCGCTCTCAGTACACAAGTTGCTAGATACACTACTGGCCATTAAAATTGCTACACCACGGAGATGACGTGCTCCAGACGAGAAATTTAACCGACAGGAAGAAGATGCTGTGATATGCAAATGATTAGCTTTTCAGAGCATTCACACAAGGTTGGCGCCAGTGGCGGCACCTACGACGTGCTGACATGAGGAAAGTTTCCAGTCGATTTCTCATACACAGCAGCAGTTGACCGGTGTTG
Organism: Schistocerca cancellata; assembly: GCF_023864275.1. Classification (NCBI taxonomy): domain Eukaryota; kingdom Metazoa; phylum Arthropoda; class Insecta; order Orthoptera; family Acrididae; genus Schistocerca; species Schistocerca cancellata. The sequence goes on along the minus strand of NC_064631.1, from coordinate 464,725,601 downwards.
CCTGGTGAAACGTTGTTGTGATGCCTCGTGCGAGGAGGAGAAATGCGTGCCATCAGGTTTCCGACTTTGATAAAGGTCGGATTGTAGCGTATCGCAATTGCGGTTTATTGTATCGTGACATTGCTGCTCGCATTGGTCAAGATCCAATGACTGTTAGCAGAATATGGAATCGGTGGATTTAGGAGGGTAATACGGAACGCCGTGCTGAAGCCCAACGCCCTCTTATCACTAGCAGTCGAGATGACAGGCATCTTATCGGCATGGGTGTAACGGATCGTCCAGCCACGTCTCGATCCGTGAGTCAACAGATGGTGACGTTTGCAAGACAAAAACTATCTGCACGAACAGTTCGACGTCGTTTGCAGCAGCATGGACTATCAACTCGGAGACCATGGCTGCGGTTACCCTTGACGCTGCATCACAGACAGGAGCGCCTGCGATGGTGTACTCAACGACGAACTTGGGTACACGAATGGCAAAACGTCATTTTTTCGGATGAATCCAGGTTCTGTTTACAGCATCATGATGGACGCATCAGTGTTTGGAGACATCATGGTGAACGCACATTGGAAGCGTGTATTCGTCATCACCATACCAGGGGTGATGGTATGGGGTGCTATTGGTTACATGTCTCGGTTACCTCTTGTTCGCAATGACGGCAATCTGAACAGTGGACGTTACATTTCATATGTGTTACGACCCATGGCTCTAGCCTTCTTTCGAGCCCTGCGAAACCCTACATTTCAGCAGGATAATGCACGACCGCATGTTGCAGGTCTTGGGCCTTTCTGGATACAGAAAACGCTCGACTGCTGCCCTGGCCAGCACATTCTCCAGATCTCTCACCAACTGAAAACGTCTGGTCAATGTTGGTCGAGCAAATGGCCCGTCACAATACGCCAATCACTACTCTTGATGAACTGTGGTATCGTGTTGAAGCTGCATGGGCAGCTTTACACGCCATCCAAGCTCTGTTTGACTCAATGCTCAGGCGTATCAAGGCCGTTATTAAGGACAGAGGTGGTTGTTCTGGGTACTGATTTCTCAGGATCTATGCACCCAAATGGCGTGAAAATGTAATCTCATGTCAGTTCTAGTATAATATATTTGTCCAATGAATACCCGATTATCATCTGCATTTCTTCCTGGTGTAGCAATTTTAATGGCCATTAGTGTAGATACATTTTCTGCCTTTCGTTCAACTGATAGCGTACGCCCATGACAGAATTACAGTATGTTTCACCGTCAATCCTGAAATTTTACATTCGTCGAAGCATGGAGACGTACGACGGTGTCAGACTTGCTAGAGGATTAAGCTGTGTGGATGTGAGAGTGGGTGGCTGAGTGAATGCAGCGGACACGGGCACCGAGAGCGGAGGAGCTGTCGCCTGTGCGGCGGTGCCGGGGCGCGCCCACACTCGGCCGAGCGCCACAACGAGGGTCAAGTGAGGCGCACTCGCCTCGCGCTCACTTCCTCATTGACAGCGCCGCGGATGGCCCGCCGAGTCGCGCCGGGGACGGACCGGAGGAGTCGGCCCGCGGCCAGCATCCGGCGCACTCCGCCTAATCGCGGAATTTCGCGGCCGCTTTATTTACGGCGGGCCGGCCGGCCGGCGCATCCGGCTCGCGGCCGACCTCTCGCCCTGACCGCCGTCGCGAATGTTTGCCTCGGCTGTTCGCACTGGGGCCGTGACGGCACCCTCCTAATTGGGCGCCGCCGGTGGCGCGGGAAAGCGAGACGCGCGCTGTTTGCGGCCTGCGCGCTAAACGGCCAGAGTCACCTCTAGCGCGCCGGGGAAAAACAGCGCACAGTGCACGAGAAACCGTCTGTGCGTCATCGTCTCTAGCAAGCCGCCTCTCGACACGTGACTCGGATGCTTAACGAATGCCCGAGGTTCGTGCCTTGGGCATACGTGTACGCATGACGAGGTGTCCCACCGAGGAAATCGGGAATAATACGAGTTACATTTTATACGTCTACTATGGTCGCAGTCACGAGCTCAATACTTGGCGTGACACGTGTCATCAAATGGTTCAAATGGCTCTGAGCAATGTGGGACTTAACATCTGAGGTCATCAGTCCTCTAGTACTTAGAACTACTTATACCTAATTAACCTAAGGACATCACACACATCGATGGCCGAGGCAGGATTCGAACCTGCGACCGTAGCGGTCGCGCGGTTCCAGACTGAAGCGCCTAGAACTGCTCGTCCACAACGGCCGGCTCACGTGTCATTCTCGGAGCTTAAGGGGTACAGTCTCAGGTTCTAATCCTGTCTCGGGCATGGATGTCCTTAGATTAGTTAGGTTTAAGTAGTTCTAAATCTAGGGGACTGATGACCGCAGATGGTAAGTCCCTTAGTGCTTAGAGCGATTTTAACCATCACCTCAGAAACATTTATTTGCACACTCGGATTAATTCTCTACATTGCTATACAACAGTGGTACAGCAAAAGCAATATGGTCACCGCCTATGTTCAAAATCAACGTGCAGTTACAATTCAAAGCCTGCAGGTGGCAGCACTAGCAATGGAGGGTATTATAGTCTGTCCATGTACCGCGGAAAACAGTGCAGTCGTTCTCGTAAAGTCGAATGGGAGAGATTTATTGCAGGTGGCAGCACTACCATTGGAGGGTATTATAGCCTATCCAGGTACCGCGGAAAACAGTGCAGTCGTTCTCTTGAGATTTATTTGGCCTCCAAAAGCGCATAATCATTAGCTTCTGGGCCAATGGTGGAAACATTTCCGAAATAGCTAAGTTCCTAAAATGTTCACATTCCACCGTAGTTGAATTATACCGTGCTTGGCAAAATGGCCGTGTCTAAAACCACCGCCGAAGCAATTGGGGCGCACCCCGCGCCATATATGACAGGGGTGAATGACGGTTGGGGAGATATATACGGACGAACAGATGTGCTGCTGTTGAGCAACTGACCGCCCAGATTAATAAAAGGTAATGTTGCTCCGTACGACCCTACGCAGCTGGGGTCTGCTTTGCGCACCCGTACTGACTGCAGTACATCGTTGATTGGAGTTCGAGTTTACGTGCCAACGTCGCTACTGGACGTCCACTGACTTGCGAGTGGTGACAGATGGCCTTTTCAGATGAATCACGTTTCATGCTCCATCGGCGTGAGAAGTCTGAAAAGAAACACCCTGCAACAATCGTCAGAAGTGAATGGTTAGCTTGACGGACTGCGGTCCTAAGTGGCCCTGGTTCGCTTCCCGGCTGGGTCAGGGATTTTCTCCGCACAGGGACTGGTTGCTGTGTGACCTGCCTCGTCAGGGGCCTCCCGGCCGATGACGCCAAACGCTCATTTCCCTTTTCCATCTATCCTTAGGGACCACGTCCACCCCTAGATGCAGTTTACCTGGGCACGATTGCATCAAACAGCAGAACAACGCAGCGTCTCTCACACATCTAAGTGTACATGTTCAAATGTTCAAACGTGTGTGAAATCTTATGGGACTTAACTGCTAAGGTCATCAGTCCCTAAGCTTACACACTACATAACCTAAATTATCCTAAGGACAAACACACACACACACACACACACACACACACACACACACACACACACACACACATGACCGAGGGAGGACTGGAACCTCCGTCAGGACCAGCCTCACAGTAAGTGTACATGCGGGTTTCGAAGTGCACCAGGACGAGTTTACCGAACTCCCCTGGTAACCAAACACCTCGGAGAATCTATGAGATCACCACAGTCTGGCTGATCGCCCCATAGATCCTCAGTCGAGAAACCTGGCGCATCTGACCACGGCACTGGAGTGGACGCGGCTCCACATCCCTGTTAGGCCTTCCAGGACCTCACATAACCTCACTGGCACTCTTCCTTTATGTCTTGCAGTGATCCACGCTGCAAAAGATAGTTATTCAAGCATTAGACAGGTGGCCATATTAATGTCATTGGACAGTATTTTAAAGGTTCTCCAGCGTCGCTTTGACATGTGAGGGAGTGTTTAACTTGTAACCACTCGAAAAATTAGTCATTAGTGCCTTAAAGCAATTAAACTAATTACAGAAACATTCCGATATCCAACCACTGGACTGGAAACGATATTTCTCTAACAGTTCATACGTCGTCTCCAAAAGTCTGCAAGCAACTTATAAGCGTCCTTCTCTTTATTCCGTCTCATTTTCGTGACTAAACTGAGTTGTGACTTCAGTAAATTGCACTGAGAAGGTGCTCCTTTTATGCACAATTTTGGCTAAAGAAATAATTGATAACGCTCTTTGATCACTGTGTCAGAATATTACACCAAGCTGCAAAATGCATGCTGCAGCGTCGATCGATTTCAGTGTTTGTAGTTTGAGAACGGCCATCAGAAAGCAATCTCATTTCAGATACCCAGCTGTGGCACCAGTAGTCTAGAACATAGCTCGTGGAACTGGCGAGTTGAGACGAGCGAAACCAAAGAGCAGAACAAAATAGAGTGCATTGTCGCTGTGATTTCTAGTTCACAGGCATGTAAAACGGCCCACGCAGGCGTTTTGTTGGTCAGTAAGCATTGTCTCCAAATTGTAGGCTATCAGATAAGTCTTCACTCGACTAGTACAAGAATGGCTTTCCAACAGACTTGTGCCTCACAAGTTGAGCACAAATGAGTGACCTGCAAGCTGACATTTTAAGGAATGACTTTCAAACTTCTGCTGATAATGCCCTGCAAAAGCAAAATGTGTTATTAACTCAAATTGGCAAAAATGTTACTCAAAAACACCAGCCTTTGTGTTTCCAATGAAACATATGTACAAGTACTTCACTGGTTCAGGTATACCTCATCAAGCCCGCCATTTTATTTAAACATTATCTCTAGATAGGTAATAACTCCATGCTTTGATTTGAGGCCAAGCAGATACACAGTCAATAAACTGCAACACTCACCTAGAAAACTGCACACTAAGCAGAATTCCAATCCCATTCATGGGGATACACTTTTGAATTCTTGTAGGCTTTCCATATTGGAAACCTAGCTTTGTTGATCCATAAGGATCACTACCGAAATTAGAAATTTTAAAAACTTTTTTAATATCCATCACCATCCCAGAGGGCACAGTACTTAACCTATTGAACCCCACAAGGGGTGTAATTGATTTCAGTTACTTCAAAATGCTCCAATTTTTTTTTCAACGATCAGGATTTCCAGTCAGCTTCAGGAGCAGACTGAAAGCACTTCATTTGCCATCTCCTGCTGTTGCTAACACCCCTCCTTTGCGAAGTGCTGCTTATTTCCAGAACTAACCATACGTTTGTTTCCAGCAAGTGTAGCAAGACATTTGCCCTTCTGGGAAGCTCATTAGCATTTGAAGTAGCCTAGAAGGATTTGACTGCAAAAATGTTTACTTAGAGTTTGATCGCATGCTTTTCAATCGCTGTATTTCTCTGAAATGCAAGTTCCCAGACGTCATGTTAAAGCAATGAACTACGTACTGATGTAAACAAAGCATTATTATGTTAAACATTTACAGATGTAGTTGTAATTAAACAATTTATTCATATTATGTTAAGATTTCTTACATAGTTTGTTGCTTTTCTTATTAAAATTCTGAGAGTCCATGGCACGAGTCGAGGTATTAGCAAGTTACGTTAGGGGCAGAGACAGGTAGGACAAGCAATTACAAACTTTGTCTACCCGCCAAAGAAGGAGAAGGAAAAAGGACGAATTCTGCGTATCCGCAACTGTGGCCAGGAACTTCAGTTTCGATAATTCGCTAATGTCCATAGGCTTGGAAATAAGGTACTCTTTGACACCACTCCTTCGAAGTTCTGATGACACTGTTCGTCTAAATGTTCGTCGAACAATATCAAGTTTACAGATAACTCACGAATGATTTTAAACTGTGCAGACCACACACACACACACACACACACACACACAAATATATATATATAATGCTTGCAGCATGTCAGTATATTTTGTCACGATTTGCATAGTTCTCAATAGTCAATACATCAACGTTTGTTCACCATCATGTCCCTGAAACCAATGTAGTACTATTCTGGCCTTGTGAAAGGGCCGACAGTCATCCTGCTGAAGATGCCATCGCGGTCGGAATTGAAATCAAGCATAAAGGGATGCAGATAGATCTCAGTAATGCTTGCATTGAAGACAACTATCATCGTTCCTTGATTATAATCTGTCGGAAAACTGAAGACTGAGCAGGTGAGACCCCATTCTCTCTACCCAACTTCGTTCCGACGATTAACTATGGGCTGTTTCTCAATGTTACACCAGCTTTTCCGCTGCACGACTTTTAAATGAGTGTCAACTCAGTGCTGAGACACGCGTGTTATGGTTTATATATTAATAATGCGCAGGAATAAAGAATTTATACCAAATACATCTAATACAAAAAACGCACATTAACAGAACCTACTAAATCACCGCTCACTGTACTGCACTGCTAGTCAAGAATCTGATTCTTAAGGCATTCATTCACTGCCCTACTGGTCTGCCGACACGTACGCCGACAACAGCATCGACCCACCCGACAGTGTGTGGATACCGGTGACCGCTTGGCGGAACCTACCTATCTGACGCAGTGTGGAATGCGAGGTAGTGGTTGGGCAAGCAGGTAGTGCTTCACCGATCGAACCGACGGACTGGCCACAGACTGGTCTATGAGCCTGTTGTCAATATACACGAGAGCAATTTGGGACATACCCGCTCAACGGGCCTTAAGTCATTCTGTGTGGCACTGGGGCTTTCTTACAGGAAAGGTCACTTTCCTTACCACAGGCACTGCTGCCATGATGCTTCAGGTTCCATGGGATCCAAGATGAATATTCCCCATAGCATAATACTGCTCATGTCAGCCTGTTTACGTTTCGAGCAACCGATTGTTTGGGCGTCTCCGGAAGGAACACTGGGTTTACCGTCCCGTCGACATCGAGGTCTTTGAAGACGGAACACAAGCTCGTCACGGATGGGGAAACAAATCGGCCGTGCCCTTTCAAAGGGACCATCCCGGCATTTGCGTGGAACGATTTAGGGAAATCACGGAAACCCTAAATCTGAATGGCCAGACGCGGGTTTGAACTGTCGTCTTCCTGAATACGAGTCCAGTGTGCTAACCACTACACTGCAGTACATCTCTGGAGACGAGCATCAATTCCGTGTAACACCAAACATGGTTCATGCCTTGAGTTCCCAGCCAGCCACGCCCACTCTTGACCGTTTGTAACCCCACTGTCTTGTTGCCTCCAGTTTTACGCTCCGACTTCAGGTGGCACTGTTGAGCTTCCTTCACGACGTATTCCCTTTCGCTGGCGGTTACCACCTACCAACCTGATTCACCGCACCTCCCGTCGCAGACCCGTGGTCGCCCATCCTCTACTATTGCCACACAGACTCCGGCCGGCCCTGCTGATATCAGACAAGGTCAGCGTCCAGCGACGCACCGCTAGTTGTCAGCGACTTTCCATGGCGACACGGCACTGGCTCCCAGAGTATGTGGTCGATTCGGTCCCTGTCGTGCAACTCATCTACAATGAATTGCAGCAAATCCATGGGTCAGCCACGCTGATACAAAACAAATTCACTGGCGCAACAAACATGACCCCCGAAGAAAGCCTTGTCAGCTGCTGCAATATGCTGACTTCCTGTTCAACTTTTCGTTGCAATTCTGTACTTCCCACTGCCTGTAGCTGTCCCGGACCGCCGCAGCAAATCGCGAATTGGTGCTGCGCTAGCCAATGTTATTTGATTACGCGATCAGCTAAAAATCTCAGACGTCTGCTACAACCGTTAAAAACTCCAGGGTACTTTATGGGATGATCTAAGGTGGAACGACCGAATAATTCTAGATTTGGGGAGAGCGGAAGGGCCCTAACAAAGTGTAATTCAAGTAGGCACGAAGTTGACCAATTCCGGCTAAACATCGCCAGTCTATGCTCTATCAAGTAGGATGAACGAAGGAGACAGAGAAAATTCAAAGAACTCCACGATTCGAAAAAGGTTTGTTTAGACAGCGCAGGAGTACTACACGTGTGCCCAAGAAACCCCAAACTTTCGTTTACTTCAGGTTGGTTGCATCTCGGAATTGAAGTCAGCAAGCAGGTATCAGACAGATCATCATTGGGAATGGAAATGCCGTGTGGCTAGGGCCTCCCCAGTCCGTGAGAGGAGAAAATCTCCGACCCAGCCGGGAATCGAACCCAGGCCGTTAGGTATGACAGTCCGTCGTGCTGACCACTCAGCTACCAGGGGCGGACATATCTTCATTGATCGGCTTATCGTAGTTTCATTCAAACTCAAGAGGCCGACATTCTGTCTGAATCTGGAAATACGGACAGAAAGACAGAATGAGTGAATGTGTCGTAAAGCTCCGAAGATTCCGTTTATTAAGCTCCGGAAGCTCCGTGGATTAAAGATCCGAGTCCACGCTTTGGCTCTGGGTACATAAGCGAATTTTCCCTCGTTTATTCGTCTTGCCAGAGCTCCTTGTTTTACTGCAGTAGCTCAATTCTTTTTCTGGGCTGCATGTTGTGGCGCTTTAAGTTATGTGGTGTTACCTTATACTGTCCTGTTAAGTTGTAACGCTTCACTCATTCGGAGGTTGTGAAGAAATGCTCGCCTGTTGCCCAGTCTTCCGCTGCACCGCCAATGCGCCGTGTTGCCATTCCGATTGGCACGCCGCCTCTAGGTTGGCCTCCTCTGAGCACGCCGGCTAAAGCTTGAAAAATTTTATGGTTGCACAATGACTTCATTCTGGGGCATAACAGTAGCTTCAGGATATTTTTCTTATTTTAGTAATATGTGAAAATATTTTAACAATAATACTAATCTGTAACATACGATATTTTTAGTGACGCTTTAATAATGCCTTTGAAGACTTTAGGGTACAGAAAGGTCTATTCTCGACGGACATCAGTGTAACGGAATGGAACGGAATGTCTGCAGCAAGTGAATGTCTGTTCACACAGGACGGAAAGTGAACAAAGTGTCACTTGGCTTAGCCTGACAGTGGATGGTGGAAGTGAGGTTATGAGATACAGTCATTAATACAAAAGTTGGAAAATAACCTTGGTCAAAAATGATTGTCATCCGCTTAAAGATGCACACTGGATGCTTTGAGGCACTTAACGTGTCGTAGTACTGGTACTAGGTTTGACGTAATCATAGCAGGTAAGTTACATGTAGGGCAACATATGGGTATGGCCACACTGGTCTTTTTTTTATGCACCAAAGCCGATTATTAACATTACAATGCTGAACCAGACGCAGCAACGTAACACGGCGTAAGAACAGTTGTCGTAGAAGGACCGTAAGGGACAGGGACTCTGAGACGTGTGTGAAGCCTTTCAATGGCAGCCAGACCATAGAGGAACTGCTGCTACCAGTGAATGCAGGCCAACATTTCATTGAGTTCCCCAGCGAACTTTACGAAGAGAACTGCACCTCGTAAAAGATCAATGTTCTTAGCGGCACATGCTGCTGCACGTCTTCAGTGGTGCAAATACACAGAAAGCGGACAGTAGTTGGCTTGGGTCGTGTAGTTTGGTCCGACACCCCGATTCACCTCTTTTCAAATTACGCAAGGGCTGGAGAACTCCGACGTCCTAATGAGCAACTTAATACGCGTTGTGTATAGGGTGTAGTTAGGGCCGTGAACATGAACCAGAAAGGTTAGTCCAACGTTCTCGGTAATCAAGACTTCTTCTTATTCTACGGACACTGCTGTCTTCCGAGACGACAACAACCATGTTCATAGGGCTGAATGCATACGTTTCTAGGTTCACGAACGCTCAGGCGCTCCATGACGCCTCGTTTGGGCCGCTAAATCACCCTATCTTAATGTCATAGTAACTGAATCAGTCTGAAACAGGGTGTGGCTTCAGCTCGGTATGATAAACCAGCTGAAACTTGTCGACTCTTCTCCTCATCGAATGGCGGCGACATGCAAGCAACATTATATGCTGTTAGGGTGATGTGACTTGGAAATAACTAATTTTTTATTCTATGTTGTTAGTACTAGGATGTATATCTACAGTTAAAGAGTGTTTAGGAACTTCTAGTGGTTGTAGAGAGGACTTACTAGATCAAGTTTGACATGAGAACCCGTGTCCGGAAACAGTTCGTTTATATGTTACACGGAAAACAAGAGGTATTCAATTGTGTGCTAGATGTTTCTTACGCAGTTCGCCTTTTATGGTAGGCTATCCACATTCAAGAACGGTACGCATTGTCACGTGATGCCCTCTGTCTCCATCTGCTTTGTTTTTAAGCTTCCTTGTGGTGCGTCGGTTGACATTACAGTGATTAGTACCGCAGTAAAAGGAGGCCAGATTACTCGTTCGCAGAGTACACCGATATGTTGTTTTCGGTGAAGCTCGCTGTTATGGAAGAAAAGCTCAACATCTGTACCACGAGTACTTTCCAAATCCTGTGATTCCATTCCATCCCTCATATATCAGAGTAGAACAATAGCTGCGGGGACGTCGGAAATTTACAAGCGATAGAGCAAACTGTGGCGCTCGAAGAAAGAGCACTGTCGTATTGGAACAGGATGGGATTCATCAAGCTGAAGAGAACTCATCGGTAAGTACTCGAGCCGTGACTCGCATGTGTCTCACTCGTCTGTCTGGCGTGTTCCGCACGAACAAAAACTCCACCCATATCACACTTAGTGGGTAGAAAACACGTTTCCGGCGTATTCTGTGTCACGTGTCAGTTTCTGTACTTGGATTTTACACTGTTGAGTGGATTTTCCTCAGTTTCCAAAGCGAATTTTGTTCAACGACGAAGCGCATTTCAACAGAGAAGGCGTTTTGAACGCTCGGAATAGCCACATTTGGGGCCAAGAAAACCGCAAAGACAATAGTACACGAAGATTTCGGCACATATGTCTCGGCATGTATCGGTGAAGGTACTGAGATTTTGCCGTAAAGTCCTTCCTCTTTACCTAACGGGTGCGATCCGTATCACATAGAATTGACAGAGGAACCAGAGAAGATCCAAAAATAGAACAGTACGTTTTATTACAGATTTATTTAGTAAGTGACAATTGCCACAGTGAATTTCAGTCAACTCCAGTGGCAGACGTTACAAGAGATGTTTGCATCACGGTATGGTTTACTGTTAAATTCCCGAGAGCGTACCTTCTTAGAACAGTCAACCAATATAATTTATTGCTTCCTACTATGTATGTCTCGCGGAAAGACTCATAAGATAAAATTAAAAATATCCGAGCTCACACATAGGCTTAACAGCAATCGTTCATCCCGCTAACCATTCGCGGCGAAATAATGAAATCTGGAACTGACAGTGGTAAACAAAATATCCTCCGCCACACACTGTAAGGTGGATTGCGGAGTATAGGTGTAGATGTGATTTAACTGTGGATATACAGGGTGTTTCACAATTCATGTTGCACACGTCTAGAGGTTCTAAAAGGTACTTACCAGATCTAGTCTGACACAGGGATGTATGTCCGGAAAGAGTTCGCTTCCGTGCTACAAGGAAAACAGTACATACAGATTTCACTTCTGTTTACTGTGATATTACAACATACTGTTCGCAATGAAGACCACCAAGTTCGTTGCCCACAGTGCCTCTGCGCAGTAAGTTCTCATAAACTCTGACCAGAATGCGTGGTGTATGGTTAATCACTTCTTCCTCAGACATGATCCGCGCACCAGATCTTCCTCCGACTAGGCAGAGGTCCCGGAAACAAGGCTCTCCATACGACACCACAGAAAAATATCCGAAAGGGCTACATCTGGGGATCTTGGTGGAGAAGCAAATGGTCCTCTTCGACCGATCCAATTATTCAAGCATTTCAAAACACGAACATTTTATCGAGAAAATGTATACGTATAAGCATGTCGAGTAATATTGTAGAAAACAAGTGCCTTGGTATTTTAACCTCTGCGTAATGTTTACTTGTTAAGTAGCGCCGGCTGGTGTGGCCCAGCGGTTCTAGGCACTTCAGTCTGGAACCGCGCGACCGCTACGGTCGCAGGTTCGAATCCTGCCTCGGGCATGGATGTGTGTGATATCCTTAGGTTAGTTAGGTTTAAGTAGTTCTAAGTTCTAGAGGACTGATAACCTTAGATGCTAACTACCATAGTACTCAGAGTCATTTGAACCATTTTGTTAAGTAGCAAATAAAGTTAAAACCTTTTTACTTCTTCAGTACACTTGACGCTTTTACTCTTAAAATAAGTATTTTTAGTAACCACTGTTTACTCTATTTATGTCCTTAGTTGTGCGCAGTGTAGGATTTTTCTTTGTCCAGCTACTACAAAACTTAAATTATTTTTGGCATTCATATACTAATCTCTTTGTAGAAGTAACTCTTGGGAAAAAGCCCAAGTCCTCATGCTATCTTCGTTATTTGTAAGGAAAGCAAAGCAAGAAGTAGAGGGAAATAACTCACAAAATCCATTACATATGAGTGAGTATGCACGGTAAGTTAACTTGCGTTCTTGTCAAACGTTGCTACTGTCCCCCTCCCGATGTAAACCTCAAAATGTCTTTGCCGAGAATGCTTGACCTTGGCCTGCCGTTCTGTCCCCTCAAGTCGGTATTACACGACACATCTATCGTATACAAGCCTGCATTAGAGCCCCAAGTGTACAAGTGTTAAACTACCAACTTTTTTAATATGATGATGCTGTGCTGATTATATTTATCTGTTTTGACGATGCCATTATGGCCTTATCACTTTAGGACATGGTGTAAAAAGGATCTGAGGATGGTGATTACGGACTGAAACCTGTCATCTTCTAAAGAATTGTGATCAAAGACTGGAATAAAACACATTTGACAGTATTGGATCACTGTTTGTATACGCGACCATGCCGCAGTTGGTGATACCAACTTTTTCGCTAGCCCTACTGCACAACGCACCTAACGCCTAAGTCTGCGCAAGCGCCCCAAGGGAGCTGCAGGCTAGTTTACATAGCTGAGCGTGAAAGTTGATGTTTTTATAAGGCTGCTAAATATTTATACTCAAACTTCTGAGAGTTCTAGGTTCGTATTTTTACTAAGCAGCTATTGTTATCTTGCGCAGTTAGAATGAAATTTGACTAAACAGAATAATGGACTAAAGCTTTCGTTTTACTTCAGGCTCGTGCAAGCATTTTAGAGATGGAGGACGCAGTTATCTACGCTGGATTTTCAGTTACAGTGCCCACCTTAATCGTTAGGGGAAGGGCAGAATGACGACGTAATGCCAGGAGTAGGAATTGTGTTCGACCCTAACGGGGAAGAAGGGTGACGGCATGACATATACTGACTGTTAATGAAGGAGTTTAGGCTCGACTCCGTCAGAATGAATGTTCCTTGTTTTGACAAACTGCTGTTGACAGTACATGACCGGATTCGCGCAAATGGCACCGTAATGAGAGAAGCTATTTTACAATAGTGTGAGCACAAAGATGCAAAACGGCATTTACAATCATCACTGGTCGCAGCTGGCAAAACTGCTCTTACCCTTGTGCCTATTCTCTCAACACTATCCTTCCTGGCATGCTGAAATAATATAAAAGACGCTACTTTCTCTAATAAAGGTGATACATACACATATACAAAGCAACATTGTCTGCTCAGGTACGTGAAACATAAATTCAGAATTAAACATTTGTAGAAGTACATAATTATGGTATAGCGTATCAAGAAGACTTGTAGACACCTCTCCTTGCTTTATGCCTCAATAAGCACACTTATTCTTTCATTCCATTTCTACAGCAAGAAACTGTTATTACATAAAAGCTTTTCTCAACGACAAATAAAAAAATTTCATTTGTTTTATTACTGTATTTATAAAGAATTACTCATGAAAAATTTGTAGAATATCTCGCGCAGTAGCCGAAAGAGTCTTCAGGAGTTCATGCATTCCTTGGCCGCTGACCACAAAGTGAAAACGGTAACAAACAGAAAGCACGCCTGAAACGCTGCATTCTGCTGCTGCGCGCAGACAGCTCTTCTGCTGCGCATGTGCAGATGCACGGCAGAATAGAATGGTTCCATTTCTCCCCTGTGGATAATCCATCTGCTAAAATCGTAGCTCCACCGGTTCTGCCGCTAGGTGGGATGGCGTCTATGCCTGACTAGGTACGTCGTGTAATAGCGGCTTTACACTCAATTCTGTTGAAGGTCTGTATGATTGCTCCCGTAAATAAATTATGGAATATTCCACATTCCGTTTCGTGACGCCCAGTATGAATCGACCTTAAAGAGCAGTACGAACGACATGTGAAATGGTCTATTTGATTGACTGGCACGACTGATGATGATATTCTACTCTCCTCTACAGGTCCAAAGGTACCAGGGGTAAGTGACGTACGAAACATGGAGTCCGCCATGTTGTGTGCTGTGGATGCTCGATTGAGCGAGCACTGTCGGATTAGATAAATAATGGTATCAAGTAACCACTGATCATCAAAGCGAAAAAATCAGGCACACAAGAGTTGAAATCACTTTGAAACTGTAAATTAAATGGATGTTTTAGAGACATTATTACTCTATAGTTAAGACAGAAATAAGAGACTAAGCTTTGCTTGTGACATTTCTGTCTGTGACTGCCTGTTTTGTCTTCTTACTAATTTAAACAATAAATTAAAAGTATATATTCAGTATCATTCACTTTCATGTGACTTCGCTTAGATGACCTGAACGTCAAAGGTATTGCATCAGAGGTATTGCTTATACTTAGCACCACATCTTATTTTGCCTCACGAGGCAGAGACGGTCGATTTAGTAAGGAAGAATCGTCATGGATAGAACCCAGGACTTATGATTCAGTATCTTGCTTTGCAAAAAAAAAAAAAAAAAAAAAAAATCTGCGGACGCAAATGTCATTAAATAAGTACAATGCAAGAAGAATCTAAATAGCTTTTCGTGTTAACTACATTACATCAGCGATATCATAGGCTGTAAAGAACATATTTCTGTTGCACAATGCAAATTGTGGTTTTCAATCAGAGAATGTATGTAAATAAACGCACCATAATAAGAGGTGGTTTTATTGACGTACATTACGCTGCCTCCGTGCCGATTCTGAGGAGTGGTGTGCCTGAAATATGTTCTTCGTCGTCATTTCAATGCTGGGTGACGCATTTCCGAGGTCCATCGCAGAGGTGTCAACAGAAGGGGTGAAATATCCCATTGTGTGACGCGTTAACGATGGTGTTGGGCAGAATTAAGGTGAAATTTGGCGCCAATGTGACATAATTAACCCAACTTACACCTAATATGACCGTCTGAGCTCCGGCATTTTTTTAGCTCATGTCGACACCTTGCTATTCGAATCGTCGGCGAGTGACAGTGACGTCGTAGGGCCCCACACGTGTACTGTTTTACAGACGAATGTTGCAGACGTCCTTGAGCCACATTTCAAACTTCTGCGTCGCAATTGGAGAGAATTACGTGGTTCCATAAAAGTGACCCTCTCATTGTGTTGCGGCGTGTATTAAACGAACTTATCCAGTTGTCACTTCTACCGACTCAAGCTCTGTAAGACGCATTCATCCAGCTACGAGTGACTGTGTATTTCCAACGCACAGTGTTGTAATTAATTTGGAGCTTCGTAAAAAATAACACGACAGCAATGGTGAAAGCATGGAGCCACGCTGTTTTATGTAACATGTTCCTAAGAACAACCCGGTGAGGTTCCGTATTTATCCGTGTACACGATCAAATTCAAATGGCTCTGAGCACTATGGGACTTAACAGCTGTGGTCATCAGTCCCCTAGAACTTAGAACTACTTAAACCTAACTAACCTAAGGACATCACACACATCCATGCCCGAGGCAGGATTCGAACCTGCGACCGTAGCAGTCGCGCGGTTCCGGACAGTGCGCCTAGAACCACGAGACCACCGCGGCCGGCCGTGTACACGATCCCAATGTGATACTAAGCTGCAGGAAGACATAGACATTAATACACAGGAACAATATCCTCAGCTCTCTAGAATGGTCTTAACATTCTAGCAAATTACTGCCACATACAACGTTATCCAACACGTGAAAGACTACAATTATCGCAGACACACACGCTCGTTGGACCCAACCTCCCTTACTACCAAGCTAGTGTCATAAGCAAAAACAAATATTTTAGAGTTACCCATAAAACTAGAGACATATGATTTATATAAAAAAGGAACAGGAGTGGCCTCAACACTGATCCCTGCCCCCCCCCCCCCCCCCCCCCGCCACCCCACTAACCGTACCGCACTCAGACCCCACATCACCACAGCCATTCACAACACTTAGAACAAATTGTGAGCTACTCCACGTATTCGGTAATGCTCCAACTTCTGGAGCAATATTTTGTGATCAACCCAATCAAATGGCTTAGTTAAATCTAAAAATATGCCTAGCATTCGAAAACTGTTAGGGGTATAAGTGCAGATATTTTTACTGGTGACTGAGGACAGGGCACAGAGCAACATTACATCAGTATTAACTTCATCTGGAGACTAACAGTTGCAGCTGTTAGAAGTAATACACTACTGGCCATTAAAATTGCTATACCACGAAGATGACGTGCTACGTACGCGAAATTTCACCGACAGGAAGAAGATGCTGTGATATGCAATTGATTAGCTTTTCAGAGCATTCACACAAGATTGGTGCCTACAACGTACTGATATGTGGAAAGTTTCCAAACGATTTCTCATACACAAACAGCAGTTGACCGGCGTTGCCTGATCAAACGTTGTTGTGATGCCCCGTGTAAAGAGTAAAATTGCGTACCATCACGTTTCCGACTTTGATAAAGGTCGGATTGTAGCCTATCGCGAATGCGGTTTATCGTATCGCGACATTGCTGCTCGCGTTGGTCGAGATCGAATGACTGTTGCCAGAATATGGAATCAGTGGGTTCAGGAGGGTAATACGGAACGCCGTGCTGGATCCCAACGGCCTCGTATCACTAGCAGTCGAGATGACAGGCATCTTATCAGCATGGTTGTAACGGATGGTGCAGCCTCGTCTCGATCCCTGAGTCAACAGATGAGGACGTTTACACGACAAAAACCATCTGCATGAACAGTTCGACGACGTTTGCAGCAGCATGGACTATCATCTCGGAGACCATGGCTGCGGTTACCCTAGACGCTGCATCACAGACAGGAGCGCCTGCGATGGTGTACTCAACGACGATCCTGGGTGCACGAATGGCAAAACGTCACTTTTTCGAATTAATACAGGTTCTGTTTAGAGCATCATGATGGTCGCATCCGTGTTTGGCGACATCGCGGTGAACGCACATTGGAAGCGTATATTCGTCATCGCCATACTGGCGTATTACCCGGTGTGATGGTAAGGGGTGCCACTGGTTACACGTCTCGGTCACCTCTTGTTCGCATTGACGGTACTTTGAACAGTGGACGTTACATTTTAGATGTGTTACGACCCGTGGCTCAAATGGCTCTGAGCACGATGGGACTTAACTTCTGAGGTCATCGGTCCCGTAGAACTTAGAACTACTTAAACCTAATTAACCTAAGGACATCAGACACATCCATGCTCGAGGCAGGATTCGAACATGCGGCCGTAGCGGTCGCGCGGTTCCAGACTGAAGCGCCTAGAACCGCTAGGCCGTTCCGGCCGGCCCCGGCTCTACCCTTCATTCTATCCCTGCGAAACCCTATATCTCTACAGGATAGTTCACGACCGCATGTTGCAGGTCCTGTACGGGCCTTTCTGGACACAGAAAATGTTTGACTGCTGCCCTGGCTAGCACATTCTCCAAATCTCTCACCAACTGTCACTTGTCACAATACGCCAGTCACTACTCTTGATGAACTGCGGTATCGTGTTGAAGCTGCATGGGCTGCTGTACCTTTACACGCCATCCAAGCTCTGTTTGACTCAATGCCCAGGCGTATCAAGGCCCTTATTACGGCCAGAGGTGGATGTTCTGGGTACTGATTTCTCAGGATCTATGCACCCAAATTGCGTGAAAATGTAATCACATGTCAGTTCTAGTATAATATATTTGTCCAATAGAATACCCGTGTATCATCTGCAGTACTTCTTGGTGTAGCAAGTGGCCGAGCGGTTCTGGGCGCTACAGTCTGGAACCGCGTGACCGCTACGGTCGCAGGTTCGAATCCTGCTTCGGGCATGGATGTGTGTGATGTCCTTAGGTTAGTTAGGTTTAAGTAGTTCTAAGTTCTAGGGTACTTATGACCTCAGCAGTTGAGTCCCATAGTGCTCAGAGCCATTTGAACCATTTGTATTTTATCAATGTGTATTTTAGCGATATAGAGGATATTTTGTTGCTGAAACAGGAGAGTGTTAGTTACCGTCGGGAGGAATAGCTGTGCTTGAGTGTTGCAGTGTGGAAATCTTAATTTTGAGTGTGAGATATGTTAGGAAAAGGATTGAGCTTAGACTGTAATTTAGGGAGTGGTTCTGCATGCTCTCTTCTGGCTGTACTTGGCTAAGTGAAGACAACATGAAAGCTGTTGAATAACTATTTTGTATGTCGCAGTATTATAAAAATGGAGGATACCATTATGTTAAACATGGAAATTATTGAAAGATTTCACTCTCGAGTTGAACTGTCTGACAGAAAGAAGTTTAATAAGTGAAAATATCTGACATTAACTGTGAACTTTGTTAATTACATGTTGAAGTGTGTGGAAAGGTGATTTGTTCTTACGGAGAGACTGTGATTTTAAGCAATCGATTAAAATTTATACTGACTGTACGCGACTGACTATATGGTCCACTCACAATTTTTACGTGTTGCCTGTGTGGGATACATTAAATATACACACTCTGATGAACATGGAACGGTCGTTGCAGTTGACTGCATTAGGTACTTGGACCCAAATTCCCGGCCTAGCATCCGACAGTGATTGTTGAGACTTTCAGCATTTCGCAAGCTGTCGAACAACGGACTTCCAGCAGAAAATTCCATCACGCTCAATTTTAATCTAATTTTTACTGATATTAAACACTGAAGTTACGCCATTACCAAATTTGATCATTTTGTCTTGGTGTAGCGGCGATCGCAGATTTTACTGTAGCATTAGCGAGCTACGTCGTCCCGTGGTATGTCATCTATGACTCTTTCTTGTCTTTGACGGAACTCAACAGTAACAAGAAAAGACGATGCAGCTGCCCAGAAATTTGTACTTCATTATTTATTTACGAGAATTTACGTTGCAGATACCAAAGTAAAGTCATAATTAAAGCTTGCAAAAGGGCATAGTGTTATCAGCATCGAGAAGGAACTCGTTTGGAATAAAAAATAGAAAATAACTCACCTACTGTTGAAAATGTAGAACGTGAAGTATTTTGATTGACACCTTGGCAACAGTATTCAAATCTAATAGCACTGCAATATCATTTACTATTCTTACACACAGGTAAAAAAGAGCAAAAAACAGAAATGTATATCAAGGAGTTTTAAAGTACCAGATAGTGAATATCATGGAGAACTACTTCGCCCAATTGTCTGCTATCATGACTCATAAGGCAAGAAACAGTTAAAATTACATTTTAGTTCCATAATAGCTAATGTTTATGTATCTGTCACTATTAAACTGTTGCATGGTATTTGAACATCTTACCGTGTATTATGACAGAGAGAGTGTATATGTTACATATGTGTCAGTTACGCTTAACTCTGTCAGACAGGAAGTAAGTCGAATATTTTAGCAGAAAATCTACCTAATAGGGGGGCAACAGCGTTTCTGACAGACGCTGATCTAGTGCTTTTCGGCTCGATTCAGATTTTTTGTTTTGTTTTGTTTTTGGGAACAAACTGGCAGAATGAGGATTTACTTCAGTTAGTATAAAAAGCAAGATGTATAGAAGTGCAAATGGGGACGGGCAAAAAAAAAAAAAAAAAAAAAAACATTTCAGCACGCCTGTTTAGGCAAACCTGTCATGTCTGCTTGAACGTGTGTGGCGGTTTAAAGGAAGGGTTAGTGTAAGATGCGTGACATCAACAGCCTATCTGGACGACGAGTAATGCCGGTGGAAAGGAACGCAGCGTAACGCCGCCCTCATTAGACGAACCACAAGAAGCTATTGACAGGTGGAAACGGCGGACAGGAAAGGAAGTGGTCGGGTCGTTTGTGGATGCACGCGCCTGGTGTTCGTCATGGATCACTAATGAAATAGCGCTCGTCTGCGAGCCAAACCGTTTTCTCTCATCTTCAAGCGCAACTGTGTACGCGCAACAGGAAAGTTGTGCGATGTGCATAATTATCTCAGGAGTGGTCTCACAATACTGGAAGAGGCCCCAATAAAGTAAAATAAGCGCTGTTGCTAGACGAGGAGACTTCAGTGTTGTAACAGACACAAGTTAGTGACGTTGTCGATTCATCTGAGAGATACTGCGAGGGCTGGAGTTTTAACATTGAAAAGTATTTATTTACATCTCGTACAAAATAGATACGTGTTTCAAAGTTTTACTGAGCTTCAAAGTAGTCACCAGCATTGTGTATAACCCGTTGCCAGCGATGTGGAAGTCGTAGGATACTCTAAGCAGTGGCAGTTGTATTGACAGTTCGAGCGGCGCGGTCTATTGCCCGACGGATTTGTAGCAGTTCTGAAGCGAAAGCCGTGAAGTGTTTCCTGCAACCGGGTTCCCGGGTTCGATTCCCGGCGGGGTCAGGGATTTTCTCTGCCTCGTGATGGCTGGGTGTTGTGTGCTGTCCTTAGGTTAGTTAGGTTTAAGTAGTTCTAAGTTCTAGGGGACTGATGACCATAGATGTTAAGTCCCATAGTGCTCAGAGCCATTTGAACCAATTTGTTTCCTGCAGTATAGAAATCGAGTTGAACTCGCGAGGGCTTAGGTCAGGGGAGTGGAGCAAGTGGTATAGCATTTAGCAGCCCCATCAGTCAAACAAATCAGTAACAGCTTGCACTGCACGTTCTTGAGCATGGTCCTGAAAAATGATGGTCAGGTCCTGCATAAAGTGTCATCACTTCTGTCTCCATGCTGTTTATTTTTGGAACACAACCTACGACCAGCTCAGAGCTGTACGAGCTGTAAATAAATAGTTGCCACTATTGAAGTTGCAACCCTCGTACTTAAGGCTCCCGTGCAGTTGCAGAGACTCCGAGCGGATACTACTAGTACGGACATTGGACCTGTCCTGGGGTTCTACTCATTGAACATGAGGAGAGAGACCACACAAGCCATAAATTGTAAGAAAGACAATTATCCTCTCTGCTCATGGCATGTGATTTTTCGAGTGCCGCAGACAATACCACCAGCAACGTTAAGCACAACTGCAAGATGAAAGACTGGAAAAGACCATTCCTTTTATAATAGAAACCGGGCGATAGTGGCAATATTGCATTGTTTTTTCACTTTCATTAATGACTTCTTCAATTCATTTTTAATAACATGTTCCTTAGATTTATTAACTTATATTGTAAATTAAGTATCAGATCTTTCTAACCCATCGAAGCCAGATCGAAACTTTCAGATCCCAGGAGAGCTGCATCCTGAGAAGTGGCCTGGATAACAAATAAAGTTACGGGCAACATACAGAAACTCAAGTTTAACTGAAAATGTGTGTGATTAGGATGATACAGTTTGCAAAAGCTTCTTTACTGCATGCGGCTCTAAGATATCCACCGTAACAGTAAAACATGTTCAAATGCTTCAAATGTCTCTGATCACTATGGGACTTAACTTCTGAGGTCATCAGTCACCTAGAACTTAGAACTACTTAAACCAAACTAACCTAAGGACGTCACACGCATCCATGCCCGAGGCAGGATTCGAACCTGCGACCGTAGCGGTCCCGCGGTTCCAGACTGTAGCGCCTAGAAACGCTCGGCCACTCTGGTCGGCTGTAAAACATGTCACTGTAACTATAAATAAATACAAATTAAAAATAACAGGGGTCTTACTATGACCAATCAATAGGTTTACTGTGTCTCGACCTGTACCCACCTATTCAGAATCCCACTCCGAAACTCGTGGCACTTGAATACAAAATGGTTGTACAAACTTTACTGAGCAGAAACGGATTAGTAACAACCAATACGTGTAATAGTTATAAATTGTGAATAGCTTCGCAGATAGCAGTTCTCATCAGTTCTAAGTTAATGAAACTGGAAGTGCAGCTACTCGAGAGTAGCTAGAAACAACCTTCGTAATCACTCGCATATGCGGTGACTCGGAAACCGATGGAGCAAGTAGTCTGTAACGACACAGTTAACGTAGTGAGTAGCTGACCAAAAGAGACGTCTGGAATACAGCCAAGAATGGAATACATCCAGCAAGTAATTGAAGGCATAGTTTGCTAGCGATGTTCTGAAATGAAGAGGTTGGTGCAGGAGAGAAATTCGTGGCGGGCCGCATCGACCCAGTCACACGACTGATGAGACAAAAAAAAAAGTTTCATCAACAGGTTTTCTATGGAAGGCATAATAATTGATACCTCTTGAACTCTTAGTTTTTTGTGTTACATTCATATACGAGGGTTGGAACTTAAATAGTGGCAATTATTTATTCACGGCCGATACAAAAAGAGTTACATGTTTTCACCTGTTACTGTCCCTCAAAGTAGTCACCAGCGTTGTGTAGAACTCTTTTCCAGTGATGTGGAAGGCGGAGTATACCATTGACAGAGCCTGTCCTGTTGATGGTGCGACTCGAGCGGTCTACTACCTGTCGAATTTTGGGAACTGTTCTGAAGCGAATGCCGTGAAGTGGTTCCTTCATCTTCGGAATCAAATCAGTCACAAGGACTTAAGTCCATGAAGTATGGTGGGTGGTACGGTACTTCCCAGTCCCATCGACCGAACAGAGCGGCCATAGCTTGCGCTGTATGCACCCGCGCATTGTGCAAAATGGCGAGTGGGTTGCGCCGAAAGTGCAGCCGCGTATTACCGTTCGTTTCCGGAGCTTCACATACGACCAGCTTTGCGAAAGAAGAACTTTTGTGTCCCACGAACTTTAGCAGGTTTCAAGGAATCGTCCTTTCCAAACAATCAGTGACACGGCGAATAAGTGTTATGGGCGGCGATGCGCACAGGCAGTTAATAAATAAAGCTAAGAACTTTGTTGCTTTCTCTGTTGCGTTGGATGAAGCAACAGATTTTACAGATACAGCTGAAGTATTGATATATACACGTGGTGTCAATAAGGCGCTGCGTGTGGCAGAGAACGTTTTGGACTTAATGCCTGTGAAAGGAACTACGACAGATGTAGACTTCCCACTCGAAGCTGTCGAGCAGCGATTGATGGTGTCGGTATGGATTGGAAACGTTTAATCTTAGTGACCATGGATGGAGCATCTTATGCGAGGCCATCAGAGAGGACTCGTGCCACTGATGCGAGAAAAAGCTAGGACGCACAGAAGACATCTTGTAAGGAATTCATTGCATTCCACGTGGAAAGGCGCTTTGCGCAAAATTTGTAACGTCAGAAGATGGCGTGCAAATTTGAAACTATGTGAAAGCACTTGGGCTTACGCATCGCCAGTTTCGGCAGTTCTTGGAGCAATTAGGAGGGGAGAACGGCGACACCTCTTACTATCAAGGAACGTAAAACGCTGAAAAGATTTTATGATTTACGTTTGATCGTAGTACATTTCTCACATGAGAAGGGAAAGAGCGAACGGAAATTAGAAGACCCTTGCTGGATATCAGACTTTATATTTCTCGTGGGCATTACGTCTGATATGAACATCCTGAACGTCAGTTTGCAGCTGAAAATAATTTAATTTCTATCATGTTGGAAAACGTAAATGTTTTTGAAAGGCAGCTTACTCTCTGGGAGAGCCAGCTATTGTCTGAAAAAAACTGCATATTCCTCCACTTTTGCTTTGGTCCACGAAAGTGCTAGATTTAAAGAATACTTGTGAATAACTGTAAAAATTAAGGAGTAATTTCGAGCACGATTTGTAGATCTTACGAGTGTGTCTCGTATCATTCGTTGCCTTGCACGGCTGTTTTCAGCATTAGTTGAAGATGCTTCGAATCATCTACTGCTGGAACTGACCGACCTGCAATGCAAAATACGGCCGAAGGACAAGTTCTTTGCACTACGAAGCACAAAAGGATTCTACAAAAATTTTCCACAGCAAGCAGTTCCACGCTTGCATCACGAAGCTACGGGAGTTATGTCCACGTTCGAATGTACTTAGATGCGTGAAAGATTTTTCTCCATAATGAAAACGAGTAAATCAAGGTTTCGATCGAGTACTTGCGACTAAAAGCTAGTCTATTGTTTGCGTTTATCAGTGTATCGTGCTTTTGTAGCAGACAATAAATGTGTCTTTTCTCGTCACCGATAATAAACATATTTCGGATTTCTTGCTTTTTCTAATTTAAAATAGTTATTTACTAACTGTGTCTCATTCTGCTCCATGTTACGAAAAATTCGGTATTAAACCGGTTGTTGAAGGCGTACTTACGTGCTTAAAAATTATCCTTTAATTATAGAGAGACATGTTTGGTACCCTTGCTTTGAGGGGTATTAAGTCACCTAACGTGAGCGTAAAACCCATCCGATATAATTATGCACCATTTGTTTTTATGTTTTGCTTTAGAACCGTAACGTTTGTTGATCGGTTGATGGAATAACACCATACCTTCCCGTGATTGTGTTGCACACTGTGAAAAGAGCACGGGAGAGCCGCAGCAACAGGGTATCACTGCTAGTGGGTAAAGCGAAGCGGCAACATCTTTGCTTAGATACATGCAGTAAATGAGCGGTGACGGTTCCGTTTCCCTATTTATACGTCTGGTAACTGCACACTGTAACCAGGAATATGCACATGTGCAGCAGTTTCACGCGCGTGCAGAATTCCTGGTCGGCTTTGAACTGAGGTTTCATAGAGAGCGAGAGAGGACTGCGGTATATAATAGTGGATCCTGCCAGAGGCCAGGTCTGCTTCACACATCGCTTGCGCCTTCCACAGAGGGGATAATTTGCTGGATGGATGGCTGGACAGCCCCAGAGTATCGGACTGAGCATCGAGACGGATAGTCGCAAGCGGCAGTGAATCGTTTCCACGTAAAGAGGATTCGAATGGTGGTGTCATTTTAGTGGTGCTACTTGCAACATCTCCAGAAGACTGTCGCGTGCGCCTATGTTTCCCACCAACGTCTTAACTATCAGCTGCTGAGGTCAAGGTCGTGGTGTGATGAAGTGCCTCGGATGACACTTGAACAACCTTGGCGTTAAACAGAGGATTTCAGGCAAGTAATGTGCTATAACAGTTTCATTTGTTTGGAGAATGCAATAATGTGTGGATAAAATGTTACTGATTTACGGTACACGTCATTTAGAATAAATCTTCGAACTGTTTGACACTTCCACCTGTCATCGTCGTCAGGAGAGTCTGGCACAGTATCCCGATTACACAGGCGCGGCATCAGCCTTCCCAGAACTGGGCAGAAATTACAAAAAAAAAAAAAAAAAAAAAAAAAAAAAAAAAAAAAAAAGTCTGAGGTCATCAGTCCCCTAGAACTACTTAAACCTAAGGACATACACACATCCATGCCCCAGGCAGGCGACCGTAGCGATCGCGCGGTTCCAGACTGTAGCGCCTAGAACCGCTCGGCCACCCCGGCCGGCTTGTACCATAGCAGCTGGCAGTTGCGATTCGTGTTTGCCCGTGAGTTGTCAGTACTGGAAGACAAACAACGAAAGATTCTCCCTCTCTGACCCTGAGGTAATCGTCCAAATTTACTCAGCTCATGACCGAATTCACCAACGTCAGTTAAAATTAAGCACATTTTAAAATAGAATTTTACGCTGCCTCAATGTATGAAATTATCTTGATAATTTACGAATAAAATCATTTTTAATATATATTGTTAGGAATGTTGACTCGCTGCTCTGACATACTTGAAGAGAGCAGAACTTATTTTTTTCTAGGTAGTAAAGACATTATTATAGAGAATGATTCAGCTTCCCCTTAAGATTCGTTTTATGCAACCCATGCTACGTCTGTACCAGGATCGGTATCCAGGCAAGAGTTAGCCACGTAATCGATACAAGTTCCCTTTCAGAGCTTTGGGCGACTGTTAGGAAACAGAATCATACTGTAAGAAATGCAGGTTAGGATTGGCCGTGAGTTAGACGATTTTTTTCGACCCAGATATACAGGGTTATTACAAATGATTGAAGCGATTTCACAGCTCTACAATAACTTTATTATTGGAGATATTTTCACAATGCTTTGCACACACATACAAAAACTCAAAAAGTTTTTTTAGGCATTCACAAATGTTCGATATGTGCCCCTTTAGTGTTTCAGCAAACATCAAGCCGATAATCAAGTTCCTCCCACACTCGGTGCAGCATGTCCCCATCAATGAGTTCGAAAGCATCGTTGATGCGAGCTCGCAGTTCTGGCACGTTTCTTGGTAGAGGAGGTTTAAACACTGAATCTTTCACATAACCCCACAGAAAGAAATCGCATGGGGTTAAGTCGGGAGAGTGTGGAGACCATGACATGAATTGCTGATCATGATCTCCACCACGACCGATCCATCGGTTTACCAGTCTCCTGTTTAAGAAATGCCGAACATCATGATGGAAGTGCGGTGGGGCACCATCCTGTTGAAAGATGAAGTAGGCGCTGTCGGTCTCCAGTTGTGGCATGAGCCAATTTTCCGCGGGCTACGCGTGAAACTTGCCCGCACGCGTTCAACCGTTTCTTCGCTCACTGCAGGCCGACCCGTTGATTTCCCCTTACAGAGGCATCCAGAAGCTTTAAACTGCGCATACCATCGCCGAATGGAGTTAGCAGTTGGTGGATCTTTGTTGAACTTCGTCCTGAAGTGTCGTTGCACTGTTATGACTGACTGATGTGAGTGCATTTCAAGCACGACATACGCTTTCTCGGCTCCTGTCGCCATTTTCTCTCACTGCGCTCTCGAGCGCTCTGGCGGCAGAAACCTGAAGTGCGGCTTCAGCCGAACAAAACTTTATGAGTTTTTCTACGTATCTGTAGTGTGTCGTGACCATATGTCAATGAATGGAGCTACAGTGAATTTATGAAATCGCTTCAATCATTTGTAATAGCCCTGTATATACAGGGTGAGTCACCTAACGTTACTGCCGGGTATATTTCGTAAACCACATCAAATACTGACGAATCGATTCCACAGACCGAACGTGAGGAGAGGGGCTAGTGTAATTGGTTAATACAAACCATAAAAAAATGCACGGAAGTATGTTTTTTGACACAAACCTACGTTTTTTTTAAATGGAACCCCGTTAGTTTTGTTAGCGCATCTGAACATATAAACAAATACGTAATCAGTGCCCTTTGTTGCATTGTAAAATGTTAATTACTTCCGGAGATATTGTAACCTAAAGTTGACGCTTGAGTGCCACTCCTCCGCTGTTCGATCGTGTGTATCGGAGAGCACCGAATTACGTAGGGATCCAAAGGGAACGGTGATGGAACTTAGGTACAGAAGAGACTGGAACAGCACATTACGTCCACATGCTAACACCTTTTTATTGGTCTTTTTCACTGACGCACATGTACATTACCACATTTAAAAAATGTAGGTTTGTGTTAAAAAACATACTTCCGTGCATTTTTTTATGGTTTGTATTAACCAGTTTCACTAGCCCCTCTCCTCACGTTCGGTCTGTGGAATCGATTCGTCAGTATTTGATGTGGTTTACGAAATATATCCAGCGGTAACGTTAGGTGACTCACCCTGTATTACTTCTTCCATACTTATCCAAGTGTCTCCACTCTTTCTTTGTGTAATAAGCAGTGTGGCTACAAAGGTTTTGGATGTCTTTGTAAGTTTATTCCGTTTATAGCACTTAATCTTTGGTAAATGGCTCTGGCTCTGAGCACTATGGGACTCAACATCTTAGGTCATAAGTCCCCTAGAACTTAGAACTACTTAAACCTAACTAACCTAAGGACATCACACACACCCATGCCCGAGGCAGGATTCGAACCTGCGACCGTAGCAGTCCCGCGGTTCCGGACTGCAGCGCCAGAACCGCTAGACCACCGCGGCCGGCCTTTGGTAAATGGTACAAATGTTATGTACTAGAAAGTTGATACTTCCATGGTTCCCATTTTGATAAGTCCCGTTAATTATTTACAAGAGATTAACTGCTATAAAGGGAATGAACTTACAGTGACTTCCAAAACCTGTATGATTAGACCGGTAATTAGAAAAAGAAAGACTGGAGATACTGGGAGAAGTATGGCAGGAGTATCATATATCTTGGTCCAAAAATACCGCGTAACTCAAGGCCAATCCGCAGTTGTGTTTTTTGCAGTATGGTTCCGTTTGCTAACAGTTGCCCAAAGCTCAGAGATGGAACTTCTATGGATTACATGGTTGACAGTTGGGGTAGCGTTGCTGGTATAGTGTAATGCGGGTTGCACAAAAGGAATCGGTAGCTGCAGCTGAATCGTCCTGTATAATATCTAGATTTAGTCTTGTTGTATTCCAGAGTTACCAGTTGACTAGCAACTGCGCCTTAGCTGAAGTATAATATAACAAACAGGTGGACAGTGTGGTAATCATATGGAGGTAGTACTATGAAAACCAGTACATAAACTATCTTCAGAATTTACATAACCCCACAATTCCCTTTTGTTTGTTGCGTCCAAATGGGTTAAAGGCCGTTCAGAATGTCGAGAGATCTCGGATTCGTTCCTAATTAGGTAACTCGCCGACCGTGAATCACACACGACTTTCACGTGATGATTTTGCTATTACTGCCGATTCCGTGCTTCCGCATCATATACTGAGTTAGAGATTTTTCACACCACAGCATGACATCAACAAGTATTACAACGTTGACTTTCTCAAGAGCAAACCAAAGCTCGCAAACATTGCTCGTGTCCACAGAAACAAACACCTACAGTGAGGTGACATCATTTGATACCAACGAATATCGTGTCGGACCTTCTTTTGCCCGGCGTACTGCAACAGCCCGGCGTGGCATGCACTCAACAAGTCATTGGAAGTCCCCTGATGAAAAACTGGGCCATGCTGCAGCTATAGCCGTCCATAGTTGCGAAAGTGTTGCTGGTGCCGGATTTTGTTCGTGAACCGATCTCTCGATGATGTCCCATAAATGTTCGATGGGATTAAAGTCGAGCGATTTGGGTGTCCAAATCATTCGCTCGAATTGCGCAGAATTTTCTTCAAACGAATCGCGAACGATTGTGACCCTGCGACATGAGGCATTGTCATCCATAAAAATGAAGTTCATGTATAACATCGTGGAGTCTGCGCCACACTTAAACCTTGTCATCGGCTCTTCAATTGAAATCGGGACTCAGTTGACCAAACCAAGGTCTTCCAGTCTTCTAGGATCCAACTGATATGGACACGAGCCCTGGAGAGTCGCTGCAGGCGATGTCGTGGTGTTAGCAAAGGCGCTGGTGTCGATCGTCTGCTGCTATAGTCCATTAACGCTAAATTTCGCCGCTCTGCCCTAACGTTCGTCGTACGTCCCACATTGACTACTTCGGTTATTTCACGCAGTTTTGCTTGTCTGTT
This sequence comes from Schistocerca cancellata, assembly GCF_023864275.1. Lineage (NCBI taxonomy): Eukaryota > Metazoa > Arthropoda > Insecta > Orthoptera > Acrididae > Schistocerca > Schistocerca cancellata. The sequence goes on along the minus strand of NC_064631.1, from coordinate 464,696,140 downwards.
AGCACTGACAAGTCTACGCTAAGTCCGCTGCTCTCGGTCGTTAAGTGAAGGTCGTCGGCCAATGCGTTGTCTATGATAGGTGGAAATGCCTGAAATTTGCTATTCTCGGGACAATTTTGACACGGTGACAGCCGAACATTGTATTTCATAACGTTTTCTGAAATGATATGTGTCATTTGTTTAGCTCCAAATTCCATTCCGCGTTCAAAGTTAATTCCCGTCGTACAGCCATAATCAAATCGGAAACATTTTCGCACCTGAGTACAAATAACAGCTCCACCAATGCACTGCCCTTTTATACTTGTGTACGCTATACTATCACCATTTGTGTAAGTGCATATCGCTATCCCATGATTTTTTTCACCCCAGTGTAATTTTCTGTCGGACAGGTTTATGCGCCCATAATGGCCAGGATCCCGCCCTGTCTTCTGCTCCCCACGGCCTTTCTGTATTCATGACACAACTAGCTCATCCATAATAGCAAAATGCACAGGCTGGAGCAATTAACTGCGGGATACTCTGCATACATAACAACTTGACGAAATCAATGGGACAGGGCCCATTCACGCCACGCTTGCAGCAAATTGACAAAGGAGATAGCGGATAGTGGAGATCAGCCCGGGGGGATGAGCCCCGGGCGCGCCGACGGCTTTGCCCAGCCGGCCGGTTAACAAGCGATCATCGGCAGCGGCGGGCGTCGCCAGCGGATCTATAATTACTGTGCCGTGGCGAGCGGGCGGAGGCTGCGGCTGTGACGGCGGCGACAGCCCGCCGTGTTTGCCTTGGCTCGGCCCCCGGGGCGCCGCGCGGCGTTGCTGCGACCGAGATTAACGAGCGCCTAATGAAAGATCGCCAGAGCGACACGTGGCCCGCCGGGTCACAGCCTCCCACACGCCACCCGCACCCTCAGCTGACGTTCAACCATCGCTAAAAAACCAGTGTCGAGACAGTTCTGTTTGTTCAGCTGTAAAGCAGGCAAGAATAGCCGTGTAGCGGTCCTTACGTAGTGGGATTCGTGGGGTCTTGTTTTTTGTCGTTACATCACACTGCTCAACAGACTGCTAGCAAAGTCTGCAAACGTAATTTTCACTGTGCAATGACGGAGCTAGTAGTCTAGGGAGTATATCGTTCTACGCAACCGGTTACTCCTCGAAATCACAGAAACTACGGCCTTTCCACATAGCCATAAATCTTCAGCTTGTTATGCTATCAGATTAGGCTGGACCCACTTGTGTTTGTACTTCAATTGGGGTTAAGTTTATTTCTACACATACGTTTACCGATCTTGTTAGTTATCCCGATATTTTCAAATCGGTAATAGGCTATGGTGATACAGTAGTTGAAAAACCCATCAGAAATGTACACTGTGTGACCAAAAGTATCCGGACTCTGGCTGAAAATGCCTACCATAGGCAATGCTAGAATTCAATATTGTGTTGGACTACCCTTAGCCTTGATGACAGCTTCCACTCCCGCAAGCATACGTTCAGTCAGGTGCTGGAAGGTTTCTTGGGGAATGGTAGCCCATTCTTCACGGAGTGCTACACTGAGGAGAGGTATCGAGGTCGGTCGGTGAGTCCTGGCATGAAGTCGGCGTTTCAAAACATCCCAAAGGTGTTCTAGGATGTTATTGTCGTGTAACCACTGCACCAAAGGCCGAGCATTATCAACAGATGCACGATCGTGTTGAAAGATGCAATCGTCATTCCCGAATTGCTCTTCAACAGTGGGAAGCAAGAAGGCGCTTAAAACATCAATGCAGGCCTATGCTGTGATAGTGCTACGCGAAACAACAAGAGGTGCAAGCCTCCTAAATGAAAAAGACGACCACACCATAACACCACCGCCTCCAAATTTTGCTGTGGGCACAACACGTGCTGGCAGATGACGTTCACCAGGCATTCGCCATACCCACACTCTGATATCGGATCGCCACATTGTGTACTGTGATTTGTCACTCCACATAACGTTTTTCCTTTGTTCAATCGTCGAATGTTTTCGCTCCTTACGCCAAGGGAGGCGCCGTTTGGCATTTATTGGCGTGACGTGTGGCTTATAAGTAGCTCCTCGACAATCTAACCCAAGTTTTCTCACCTCCCACCAAACTGTCGTAGTACTTACAGTGGATCCTGATGAAGTTTGAAATTACTATGTGATGGTCTGGATAGATGTCTGCCTATTACACGTTACGACCCTCTTCAACGGTCGGCGGTCTTTGTCAGTCAACAGACGAGGTCGGCCTATACGCTTTTGTACTGTACGTGTCCCTTCACGTGTCCACTTTACTGTCACATCGGAAACAGTGGATTTAAAGATGTTTAGGTGTGTGGAAATCTCGCGTACAGACGAATGACACAAATGACACCCAATCACCTGACCACGTTCGAAGTCCGTGAGTTCTGCGGAGCGCCCCATTCTGCTCTCTCTCGCTGTCTAATGACTACTGAGGTCGCTGATATGGATTACCTGCCTGTAGGTGGTAGTACAATGCACCTAATCCGAGATAAGAATGTTTAGGAGAAATAAAAAAAGACTGATATATACTTGTTCCTCATCTTGTTGCTTTATGGCCTCTGTAGCACCACTGGTAGCCCATTCGTGGACTGCATTTTCCTCTTCTTCGCCGATAACCTCTTCATTCTTTCTCTTCTCCTCTCCCGCTCTTCTTCCGAGATCTTCAGTGTCCTTTCCTCCTGTCGGCTCCACTGGTGACACACTGATCTTGAAACGTCCCCTTAGAACAATTTATACACGATTGTGCCTAAACTAACACACAATATTTTTTAGCGCAACGCAATCTGACTTCCAATAATCCCTACAAAAGAATGGCCCTGACTAACATTAACCTATACCTTTCACAAATCACTTACCTCACAAAAATCTTCGTTACTGGAACTACTGCAATACAGCGAGCGCCACTACTGCCAGCTAAATAAAAGATTCAAACTACGGAAGGCACTAACTACTGATTGGCATAGTTAGCAAATGAAAGATTTTAATAGAGAACAAACAATGTATTACCTTAATAGTCATAATATATATAGCAGCTCATGACAAATTTCAAAACTCTGCCATCTCTCTCCCCACATCCACCACTGCTGGCGGCTCACCTCCAACTGCGCAACGCTACGCGCTGTTCACATCCAGCTGCCGCTGCCCAACACTACAATGGCAGACAACAATGCAAACTAGCCACAGACTGCACACAGCACAGCCAGTGATTTTCATACAGAGCGCTACGTAACGTTGCCAATAAGAAAACATAAACAGCCTACTTACAATCTTTAACTGTATTCTTCTCTGTTGTGGACTACTGATATAAATATTTATATTATAATAGCCTGGAGATATTTTCTGCAGTGTTTAGTCACTTACTATTTTAAAGAGGTAAAATTTGTTATTCCTAAAAAGTATGTAATAGTAGTAATAAGTAATCAGATACAAATTACACAATCCATACTAAAATTTAACATTTCGTTCTGTGCCCCGAATTATTTTCTCTGGACACCAGAAAATTTATGTGAAAACCGGGAGTGTCCTGCAAAAAACTTGGACGTCTGGTCAGCCTACACGCACACGCACACACACACACACACACACACACACAACACACACCACGCTAATGTAACAGATATGAGACTTGTTAATGATTGCAACACTTTGCAAGATAGTGATGCGTCACAATAAATCCCTCAACAAGGCAGGCTTAAAGTCATCGCCTTTCGACATCCACACCACATTCCTGAATCCTTACAGCTGCTAGATGCGTTCAATAAGCAGTGCAACACATTTTTTGGTCGGCCAGTTGAAAAAAAAATGTGGAGCTTGTGGGACATCGTGGAATATTCCCGCTTCAGCCCCTATAATTTCATGATGTTTCATGACGTTTACATACGTGGCGAGGCTATACATAGCTTTCAAAATGGTGTCTTTAACGGAGGTCCGTTCCAAGCAGAGAGTTATAACTGAATTTCTTTTGATAGAAATTTAGAGCATCGCAGGTATTTATAGATGCTTGGCAGTGAACAAAAGCACGGGTAGTAGTTGATCGAGACGTCTGTCATCACTGCAACAAGGTTGCGCATACCTGTCCGATCTCCAGTAATGTTGGAATGTGCGGACACTTCCATTCAAGGTGAACGACGGATCACAATCAAACCCCTCGCTGCTGAACTGGACGTTTGTGTTGGTACTGCTGACACACGCTCCATCAGTTCTGGGTACTCAAAGGCGTGCGTCAACTCGGTTCCTCGCCGCCTAAGACAAGACCATCAAAACCAACGAAGGACGATCAGTGCGGGGTTGCTTGCGCGTGAAGAGGGTGATCATGACTGGCTTTTATCGAACATCGTCACAGCCACTGAAACATGAGTTCATCACTTCGAACCGAAAACAAAATGGCAATCCATGGAGTGGCGTCACGTCACCTTTACTGCGAAAAAAGTTTAAAGCCGCACCCTCACACTGTAAGGTCGTGGCGACCGTGTTTTCTTGGACTCTGGAGGGATTATTTTATCTGATGTCCTCCCTCGTGGTGCAACGATAAACTTTGACGTATACTGTGCTACCTTCAGGAAACTGAAGAATCAACTTCAGCGTTTTCGTCGCCACAAAAATTCGAACTTCTCCTTACCAATGTGAACGAAAGGCCTCACAAAAGTCTGTACACACAAGAGGAGTTAACAGAACTTCATGGGACTGTTCTTCCTGACCCTCCCTACAACTCAGATCTCCCACCTTCCTACTACCGTCTGCTTGTCTGTTTGGCCTAATGAAGGATGCACTCAGCGGCAAGTAGTACGTGGATGATTGGGGAGGGGGGTTACTCATGCAGCAAGACGTTGACTTCGACATCGGCCTTAGAGCTGTACCATGCGAGGATACGGGGCCGCCAAGTAAAGTGACGGAAGGCGGTCGCAATGAACGGAGCTTATTTTGAAAAATAGGATTTTGCAGGCAAAAGAGTGGGGAATAATACGGTGTACAGGAATCCTGTATAAAGCCAACCTGCTTTCAGGAAAAATAGTGTCGCGTAACTTATTGAACGCCTCTCGTAATTTTAATATGAGTGGAAACCATTAACCAGACGCTTCATGTAGTGTTTCCCTCCTTAAGGTATAGTTTCTTGAAGTTACGCTGACCAACAGTGCCCGCGTTCACTTTACGAGGAGATATATGATGCCTCGGATTTGATGGATACCGCCTAGAAAACGTGTTTTAGACACAAATGAAATATAAAAAACGGGTGATGCGAAAGAGTAATAAAACTGGAGGAAGCACGAAGTTTAAATGAACAGTAAAAGCTTTCATCATTAGCGGAATAAAACAATTACTCTGGACAATGGGAGGCAAATGAACACAAGAAGACAGGACGAACAGTTAAAACGGTCTGCTCATACTGAAAATGGACTATTATCTCTCTGACGTCACTCATTGTGGATCTGTCTAGCCTTCTGTGGTCTCGAAAAGCATATTCGTCGACTGATGATCATGCAGCAGCAGCAGAGAGGCACTGTAGCGACATGCGCCAGTGCTGACAGACAACCGCCACTGCGTAACGCTATTACGGCCTCGGCCAATCCTGGTGAGTGGAAAGAAAGAAAGCGTATCACGATAGCAGCCGTAATCGTCATCTATAGATAGTTATGACAACAACGAATAAAACCAGAAGGTCGCCCAAACTCGATCGATGGTTGTTTTTCGAACCTCATTCTGCAATCGAACGGAGTCTTACAGAGTGACCCAATGAGCCCTTTGATGTACATTCTTGCCACTGAAGAAGAACTGCGAATTGGAGGAAAAGGATATGTACAAGTATATGCATACGCTGACGACATACCCGTAGGTTCAACAGATATACAGAAACTGCAGAAAATCATTGAGAAAATAGACAAATGCAGTGAACACAAACTACACATAAACATAACAAAGACAGAAATGGTGCTTTTCAGAAAAGGAGATAAAACACCCAAGAATGTGGAAATTAACATCAGAGGACAAAAAAGAAAATCTCATCAGACTTTAAATACCTATGGGTGACTGCAACCAACAGCCAAAACATACAACAGAACGTGCAGCCGAAGCAATAACAGCAATACAGGACATCAAAAACATCCACCTACTCAGTCTAGAAACGGCCAGGAAGTATTCAACGCAAAAATCTTGCCAGCCCTGGCATATGGGGTAGAGGTTATATGCGACCACCTCACAGAAAAAAATCTAGAAACACTAGAAAAGGTAAAATCGACTTATCTAAAAAGAGCACTAGGTCTCTCAAAGACAACAAGATCTAGACTAGTGTACCTGCTAGCTAGAGAGACATTCTTAATGCCACACACCAGGGCTTCCAGAAATCAACTGAAGTTCATGTAGGACAAACGAGAAAAAGTATGGCTGGAGTTCTATAGCACGGAAGCAATGACGAACCGCTCATGGCCAGCACTAAACTTGGAACTGCGACATGTCGTAACTAGATGTTCTATTCACAGCTTTCATCATCCAATTTGCAAAAACAAAATTTATCACCATCCAACCACAACTTGTATGTGAACTGTGTAACGAAGCCTGTGAACGATATCGCATAGAACTGTGCAGTAAAAGAGTGAAATCGATAAATGAATATGCAAAAATGTAAAATGTTAAGCAGAGTAACTATATGTGGCTATTTGGCTGCAATTTTATTAAATAATTTGTTCATGTGATACATCGTTTACAAACAGTCACTATGTAATTCTGATATGAATACAGGCGTAACGTTTCAAAGCGACATGAAATGGAACGAGGGCCGAATGGTCGACTTTGGCTTATTGAGAGAAGTCTAGGAAAGTGTAGCTTATTTGTTAAGGGGATCGTGTACAGATGTAGAGAAATCTTGAGCGACGCATTGTTGAGTATTACACGAGTGTCTGAGATCCCCTCAGATCAGATTAAAGGAAACCATTAAAGCTAATAAGAGACATATTGTTACTGGTAAGTTCGACTAACACATATAATCGAAATGCCCCATAAATTCAAAGCGGAATGCCGACAGGGAAGAAGACATTAGTTTCGCGAAACACTTTTGAGAAAGTTTCGAGAATTGGTATTTGCCACAGACTGCCGAAAGGTTCTTCTGCCACCAAAGTATATCTCGATTAAGACCACGAAGACACGATAAGAGAAATCAGGGCTAGTAGAGCGTAGCATAACTGAGCTTTATAACAGAACTAGCTGACCAGGCGAACTTCGTACCGCCTAACAGTCAATGAATGTCGTGTTACCTTTTAGCTGAACTAATTTAGGCTTTGATGAACGTAATACAATGATACAAAATAATATTAATATAGATAGAAATATAAAAGTATTTTATTTTGATGAATGATGATGAATACATACAGAATGAGAATAAAAATTAAAAAAATAATAAAGTATTTCAAACACATGTCAGAAAAAAATTATTGAAAACTACAGGGTGTTTCAAAAATGACCGGTATATTTGAAACGGCAATAAAAACTAAACGAGCAGCGATAGAAATACACCGTTTGTTGCAATATGCTTGGGACAACAGTACATTTTCAGGCGGACAAACTTTCGAAATTACAGTAGTTACAATTTTCAACAACAGATGGCGCTGCAAGTGATGTGAAAGATATAGAAGACAACGCAGTCTGTGGGTGCGCCATTCTGTACATCGTCTTTCTGCTGTAAGCGTGTGCTGTTCACAACGTGCAAGTGTGCTGTAGACAACATGGTTTATTCCTTAGAACAGAGGATTTTTCTGGTGTTGGAATTCCACTGCCTAGAACACAGTGTTGTTGCAACAAGACGAAGTTTTCAACAGAGGTTTAATGTAATCAAAGGACCGAAAAGCGATACAATAAAGGATCCGTTTGAAAAATTTCAACGGATTGGGAACGTGACGGATGAACGTGCTGGAATGGTAGGGCGACCGCATACGGCAACCACAGAGGGCAACGCGCAGCTAGTGCAGCAGGTGATCCAACAGCGGCCTCGGGTTTCCGTCCGCCGTGTTGTAGCTGCTGTCCAAATGACGCCAACGTCCACGTATCGTCTCATGCGCCAGAGTTTACACCTCTATCCATACAAAATTCAAATGCGGCAACCCCTCAGCGCCGCTACCATTGCTGCACAAGAGACATTCGCTAACGATATAGTGCACAGGATTGATGACGGCGATATGCATGTGGGCAGCATTTGGTTTACTGACGAAGCTTATTTTTACCTGGACGGCTTCGTCAATAAACAGAACTGACGCATATGGGGAACCGAAAAGACCCATGTTGCAGTCCCATCATCCCTGCATCCTCAAAAAGTACTGGTCTGGGCCGCCATTTCTTCCAAAGGAATCATTGGCCCATTTTTCAGATCCGAAACGATTACTGCATCACGCTATCTGGACATTCTTCGTGAATTTGTGGCGGTACAAACTGCCTTAGACGACACTGCGAACACCTCGTGGTTTATGCAAGGTGGTGACCGGCAACATCGCACGGTCGACGTCTTTAATTTCCTGAATGAATATTTCGATGATCGTGTGATTGCTTTGGGCTATCCGAAACATACAGGAGGCGGCGTGGATTGGCCTCCCTATTCGCCAGACATGAACCCCTGTGACTTCTTTCTGTGGGGACACTTGAAAGACCAGGTGTACCGCCAGAATCCAGAAACAATTGAACAGCTGAAGCAGTACATCTCATCTGCATGTGAAGCCATTCCGCCAGACACGTTGTCAAAGGCTTCGGGTAATTTCATTCAGAGACTACGCCATATTATTGCTACGCATTGTGGATATGTGGAAAATATCGTACTATAGAGTTTCCCAGACCGCAGCGCCATCTGTTGTTGAAAATTGTAACTACTGTAATTTCGAAAGTTTGTCCGCCTGAAAATGTACTGTTGTCCCAAGCATATTGCAACAAACGGTGTATTTCTATCGCTGCTCGTTTAGTTTTTATTGCCGTTTCAAATATACCGGTCATTTTTGAAACACCCTGTATGTTGTGCAGGTTGGGATACACTCTGATTAATTCATTAATCGGATTTTCATTCAAACACCTTGTGGTAAACAACATTCTTTGTTTTTTGGTCAGGCGCAAGAACAAATAATGCGGATGGTTTGCCGACACGTGAGCATGCCACGTACAATTGACCATGAGAAAAACACGCATTTTCTAGATTGAGGCCACAAATAGTCAAGGATTGGCCCTTTTATTTGTTGATCGTCATGGCGAAGGTAAGACGAATCGGGAATTGAACTCGTTTAAACTCAAAGGGCATATCTGTTGGGATCATCGGAATCCTTGGAATAAGAACTTCCTCATCTTTAAATTTTCCTTTAAGTATCGACGCGTGAATCACATTGCTCATCAGTTTTCTTATCGCCAAACGCGTTCCATTGCACAGTTTTGGTTGGTTTAAATTTCAAAGCATGATGACTACCGAGCCAACCTTCAGTTGTAAATTGTGCGGTGGTAAACCAGGCACATCCAAGGAGTTCAAAAATTCAGTTGGATAATTAGTGGCTTCTTCTTCGTTTGTTACACAGTCGATAGATTTGAACGAATACAGAGTACCTACGATTTGATTTTGAATTATAAAATTGAGGTCATCTACATCTTTATTTTTAGCCGCCAAAATTGCTCGCTCACTTAACCATTTAGTATTTTTGTGGTTAGCAATGATATCCGGAAATACTTTGTTGATAAGCTCGTCTTTTGATGAGACGAAATTGCAAAAATTTGGAGGAAATGAAATCAAACCGCTCGATTCGTCAACAGGAACACGGCCATTACCGATAGTCAGCAATAGCTTCGAGAAATCATCAGCAGATAGATCGTTCAACAATGCAACTCTCATATTTACATACAGTTGAAGTTTGTTTACATATCGCCACAGATTTGATGCTTTGAGGCAAGCGTTTATTTCGTCGGCAGCAGTAGATCTTGGAATTACTGGTAGTGTTTGTCGGAAATCGCCAGATAATAAAATCATTGAACCACCAAAACATCTCGAGTCATTGCGCAGATCTTTTAATGTTCGGTCTAGTGCTTCCAATGCGCGTTTGTGCGCCATTGTGCATTCGTCCCATATGATGATTTTTGATGCTACTAAAACTTTGGCCATTGCGGAGTGTTTCGAAATGTTACATGTCGGTTGTTCAGTAGCTTGAAGGTTTAATGGCAATTTTAACGCTGAGTGAGCCGTACGGCATCCGTCTAATAACGTGGCCGCTATTCCAGAAGAAGCAATTGCTACCGCAATTTCGGATCTCGCACGTACAGTGGCCAAAATCAATGACATGAGGAATGTCTTCCCAGTTCCACCGGGGTATCCAAAAAAAATAAGCCACCATTTCCATCATCAATTGCATTAATCAGTGTATCATAGACTTCCTTCTGCTTAAGATTCAACAGTGGTACATTCGTTTGAACTGATTGGATTAGTTCATGTGGATCATATTCACGTTCACGTTCCAATTCTCTATTAAATGCGTCATTCATTCCGCGATCTGGCGCTGGCATTCCTAACCTAACTAACAAACTGCCGCACATGAGGTAACACATAGCTTCGATCAAGAGCAAAGCCTGGTTATGCATCTCCTCATTCGCCTCAAGATCGGGATTTCTTGAGCTGACACGAATTCGATATAAAATGTCTTCTGACATGTTATCTTTGTATTTGTTCCACAGGTCACGTGGGTTCGATGGGAAGCATGTCGAAATGATGATAGCAAATAATGTGCGTATCTGACTTGGAGATGCAGAAATAATTGCTTCAGCGATTGTCGTGTCCCAATTAGTATCGTTTTCAAGCAAATTCAGCTCTTGACATGCTGCACGAAATGTGGGGCACACTATACCATTAACAGTTCGTAGTGATTCAAATGATGTTGGCCCTCGAACATGTACCAGCAACAACCGCAAATAGAAACATTCATCATTCTTCGGATGAACTGTGTAAATACGACCAAGAGCATCAGCAGAACGCATATCTGGATGACCAGGAACTGCATCGCCTTGCTTCCGACGTGGAAATTTCTTCGATGTAGCGTTCCAAGTGTAATAACGTGGCATTTCCGAGTAAAGCAACGTTCGTGCGAACGGATCGTTTTGACAAATCGCAAAGAAACTGGTCAGTGTTGTCGCTGGAGGTGTTTCGGCACGTTGAGCAGCATTCGACGCTGTGAAATATACTCTCTGACCGTTCTCTAGATGCACCCCCAAATGTACAACAGTGGGATAACGTTCGTGAATAGGGAATGAGAATATACGCCAAATTGCTTCATTGCAGTTCACATATCTACCAACTTGATAGCGCGTGATTTCATCGTTGATATTGGATATTTGGATACCAAAAACCGCCATGTCGCTCCCTTTCGTGACATATTTGCAAATGTATTTAATAGATTTGACCGAATTGCAATACTCAACATTACAATGTGCCTTGAATGTTTTGGAAAGAAGTGGCGAATATGGAACAATCCAACTGTTGTCAACTATGAAATCGTTTCCTTTCACTTTAGTTGTGATAGTTCTACCATTATCATAGGGCGATCGACGCCGATACAATGGATAACCATCGTTGCCTGTAATGGTCTCTGCCGTGAATTTTTGCGGATACCGTTTGGAACACTCGCCGTCGACCATGCACGGTGATTGGCGGTTGATAGTGTCACATGGTCCATGAATCATATTCGTGATTACAACATCATCTATTTGATCTGGCCGAATTCTGTCTACTAACCAAATTAGAATGTGAGCATGCGGTAGGCCTCGTTTTTGCCATTCGACTGAATACATCCAGCATCGAGTAATCCCAAAGACGTGTTGCTTAACAATGTAATTTATTAGTGACCGAAGTTTTTGCTTGAAAACCCGTGCGGTGATGTCGTGTCGATCACTTGATGTTTGTCCGGGAAGCAGCAATTGAATAATTTCCATCCATTTCGGATTACATGTAAATGTAATGAATAGATCTGGCCGACCATAATGACGAACATATGTCATTGCATCTTGCGCATATTCATGCATATGACGCGGGCTACCTGTGTATGTCGCTGGTAAAACAGTCAATCGACCAACATTTTCTGAATCTCCTTCTGTGCTTATTGCATCGCGTAAATGAATATACTCTTCCGAACGCAATTTAGCTTGATTCAACCGGATGAAAGTCAGGCGCTCCGTTTCGATTTTAACGTACATGTCAACGCAGTATTGTTGAAGCAGTCGACGAAATCGCAACAAATAATTGTCAGAATTTTCACGAATCATCAAACGATATGCGTAATAATTCATCGAACTAACCTTCTTGGTAGTTTCCTCACCTGAAACAAATACAGTAAAAATTGTATTTTAGAACCCCTAATAGGTTAACGACTCTTACAGCTACTCTCTACTAAATTAGGAGTGACAACTTTTTTTGTGTACCAAAAGCAAACAGAATAAAACGTATATCAAGTTAAAATGAAAACAATGATATTGATCTTACCATTCAATGGATTATCATTTTGATATTAAAGTGATATCCATCGTCTCCTTGCCAAAACATCAGCGGGTATTGTAACGCGTCATATGAACGGTGTGTTTCATATATTCTTTGTAGTTGCCCAGTATTGCGTCGTGTAAGCACAATATCACGTGTTTCCAAGTTTTCACCAACACTCAGGATTGCCACTTCATTGATTGTTGGAGCATTAAATGTCCGTTCATGTGTTCCAGCTGGTCTTTTATCTGCTCTGATTACAACGTTATAGTCATCACTTGGCATGCGCTCTAAAGCAGTCTTGAACAGCCTGACCAATGCATGATGTTCATGAAGCATTTGCTGCAAATCTTGGAGAATTGCTCTTTTCGTAGCTGTGTTGATCCCTTGACGCCGGTCAAGTTTTTCTTCCATATTGCCCATGAAGTATATTTGCAAGAATTTGTGCTGTGCACCTTCAATAGGTTGCAATGATCCAATGCGATGGCAAATCTGGCCTTGAATCTGTAAATGCAAAGCCATAGTTATAGTTAGATTTACAAACACCTTTTTTTCAAATAATAACATACCATTTTTATTTTAGAGACAAATACAGAAATCTAACAAACTACATTCCAAATTTTTTTTACAATCATAGAAAATAAAGTTTTTAACGTAAATTACCTTAAATGTCGGATTATATCCGTGTTCTTCGATAATTTCCGCCCCAAATGAAGTCATTTGGAAACAGACATTGTATTTTTGAGAGTTCGCTAGAAAATGTCGTGATTCTAGTGTTTCGCCATAAAGCAGGGAACGCAATGGCTCTGGTGGCGGGACCACTAATGGCAATGTCACTTTACCACTAAGGCAGCACAAACCAGGCGTTTCACCAGCAAACTTCAATGCGCCACAATGCTGGCAAACAACGTTCATTGGACCAATGCAAACTAAACGATGCAAGCTGTAGTCGATGGTGCAATCATATCGAAACGCTGCTCGATTCAAATCAATACTTGAACCATTTCTTCTTGCTCTTCGAAGATTATTCCTCTGTTCATCTGTACGATAAGCTCGACGATTTCTCGTTTCTAATCTAGCCGTTTCACGGGCTGCCTCTCTTTGCTCTTGTGTTTGAGAAGCACGAATTAAGGCCCTTCTTTGCTCCATCCTAACGCGGCGCTCTTCTCGGGCAATTTCTCGTTCTTCGTCAGATAATTGACTCGCGATATTCCGTTGCCTAATTGCATTACTGCTCCGCTGGGAAAGATTAGATCTTCTAGGACGCGGCATTTTTATTAATAGTAATACTGAATATGCACTCGCACAAAACCACATAAAACAATCGAGACATAGACAATAGCTTATCAAGAAAAATCATAGACAACCTATGAAAAGACATTTACACATTTGTTAACCTGTAGAATAACTCTTTAATTAATTTAATAAATAATTTACACAAATTAATGTCTAAAACAAACAAACATAACAGTACCTACCTCAACTTTCGAGACATTTTACACAAAATAAATTTCTGAACGCACACATAAATAGTTGTTACAGTATTCGACAGGATTGGACAACAAATGTTTGACATGTAATAAACAAATGAGCATTTATTGAAATGATTAAGTATTCATTACACATTTCTGAACGCACGCGTAATATTTTTCAATCTTTTTTAAAAAAAATACACATAATAGTTTATTCATCCATTTTAAATAGTTTATGAACGCATGCATAAATGTCAATCATTACTTACAGATTTTGACAAAAAAATTTGACAGCTCCGAAACTAAAGAACTTTTAGGGAAAATAACGCATTTTTCAAATATTCGTCAATTTTTCATTATTTTTAAGATGTATTCTGCTATTCGGGGCGGAGACAAATCCAACAAATCAAAAACCATGAAAATTTTTATTCGTCAATTTTTCATTATTTTTAAGATGTATTCTGCTATTCGGGGCGGAGACAAATCCAACAAATCAAAAACCATGAAAATTGGTCCAGCAGATCTCGAGTAATAAGTGTTGTAACAAACCCGACTTTGTTATATATATATATATATATATATATATATATATATATATATATATATAAGATAAAGTCAGCACTCTACGTGCACCCCAACTGATGAAAGTGCATGTGCTTTAGCCCTGGCTTTTGCGGTTAGTACTATGTGTCTTCACATTTGGAAGAAATATAGTTTGTAGATACACTGGCCAGGCTGAGAACCTGCATCACAGCTGGATGGTGTACAGGGCTCTCACGCGGGTCCCTGCCACATAACTGACTCAAGTACTTGTTATGCTATGCCTTGCCATCGACTCCAGACGTTTTGTCGCGGCCTCAATACATGGACCATCCACAATTGTCAGCACATAGCGTAGAAGGTTTAAACCACCACAACTAGCTAGTCATGATGTCGTCGCAGCTGGTCGCACCTATGACACTGCCTCCACCGGACCATGAACCAACGACTTTCGTCTGACTATCCATTCTGGGCACACGGGCGTCGCTTCGCTGCAGCGCCCAAAATTCTGTTGACTGAAGAGCAAGCAGTGTTTAGAAAGGGTCGATCAAGCACTAACGATATATTTCATTAGACAATGCGTACTGAGAAAGAAGACAGTTTACAACTTGAGATACACATGGTTTTCATCGACTGTGCAAAAGCCGTTGCTTGAAATAGCAGATCCCTAGTACGACTTATGGCCAGCCAGCAGTCATCTGCCATCATGCTGTAGAAGTTTCCATCCACAGGGAATGCCTGCAAGAGTGAGTTCATACTGCCGAAAAAAGTGTTCTAACAACTGATGTCCAGCAATACTCGCTCATTCTTCCGCTGACCTCCAGCAGAGAACCACTCACCCACAACTACCCTACAGTATACCTGATACAATTTTGGTGTCAGAATACCTGCTGGAGCTGAAAATCGTCGTCCAGCAGACTGTCAAAGTGTAAAAGGTGCAGCAGCAATGGCGTTCAGCACGTGTTTGCAAGTAAGTGCCACCGAGAAGTGGATTGTGTTTGTCCTTTCCTTTCTGTTTGAGTATATATGCCTGTGTTGGTACTACTGATCCAAATGTCTGCCATTGAGACAGCAACAAGCCAACAAGTCAGTGTACACTAACTGGGGTGGCTGAAGTTAGAGCTGACAATGAAATTTTCAGTAGAGAAGTGATAGTTTTGCAAGAAGGGAGACGTCATCTTCGGAGGGGGGGGGGGAGGGGGGTTGATCTATCCTTGATGCTGGTAAGGCCTCATTGGTGGCACCATTTTTACGTAAATCTGAGAAAGATATTTCTATCATCGTGGATAGTTTGCATATGGCCGTAAAATTTGGGAACTGGAGTGATGAATATTTATTGAGAGTGTCGCGTTTAAAATTGGTAGGGGATGGGTAAGATACATGTCATGTGGAATCAAAAACTGTTTGATAATGAGTCCTTTGCAGACTTTCTGGAAGGGTTAGTGAGCCGTTATAGGAAGACCTACATTTCATGGAATTACTGAAAAACGTAATAGTGTTACATGAAAGCAAAGAGAATCAATAAAAGGTTCTGGGGACAACATCAGAATAATCAGTATCAATACGTATGAATTAAGGAATGATGATTTTGCAGGGTGCGGAACAACGGGCGCCTGATGCGATCCTGTGGGGCCTGGGTCAGAAATGTCGTGGAACTCAAGCATGGAGTTTCTGAGAACCTGGAACGAACCAGTGTCAACTGAAGTAGCGTTTACTGAAATTGATCCAGTGACTAGACCAAGGGAGAAGCGGGAAGCGCTTAATGCAGAGACTGTGTGCTGTAGGTGTGTTTCTCCAGGCCAAATCCAACGTTTCTGTATGAAGCCAGAATATCTGAGTTGAGAAATGTCTGCAGGCGCACTGAGGGTGAAGTCAACGTAACACTCGTGCCACTGCCTTAAATGGAAATGGGTGAAATGTGACCACTGTGCAACGCTCCCAGTAAACTTTACTAAGGGACATTCAGTACAAAATCAGTGGTAGACATCTGTTTACTTCGGTTCGTAAACAGAAGCTTGCGTAAATTTTTGTTACATCCAGAACCGCAGGTAGCCAGTGTGTGTTGAATACAGTGAATCTGAGCCCACCAGGCTGTTCGTTAAGTGATGTGAGTAGTATATTTTTGTATTCTCTCGGTTCCACATTGTTGGCTTTTGAGTGGGAGGGAAGGAGTTTCGAGAATTTGTGGAAATTCATCCTACTGTGAGTATTAGCTACGACATAAATCATGTCATTTTTATATTCGTATTATTCTTATGCCTAATAGTGATACAGTCAGAATTGAAGCACGGCACAATGTTTTATACAACGCTAGTTGTCATACATGCAGCACCTAGACAGTAGCCAAACAGTGCCCGTCAGTATAAATAAATTGGGTTCAGAGGCGATGAAGCTATCAAAAGGAGCACTGAGAGCTAACTTAGAAACTTTAGGGGAGGGATTAGAAAGGGGTTTCAATGCAGAATGCTAAAAGATAGGACAGTCCATTGATTTAACTGTACTAAGGGAAAAAGTGTTGCATCTGAGAGGACATGATAGAGTAGATATGGAGAATTTATTGGAGAAATATGCAGGATTATGCAACACATCTGGACCACTCTCAGTTACACATCTGGTGCAACACAGAATTCTCACTGGGGACGAGCCATCTGTATACAAGAAACCATTGTGTGTCCCCCACTTTACAACTGGTGAAGCAGGAGTTCACTGATCAGCAGCTTTGGGATGGAAGTACAGGAGAAAGTACTAGCCTCTGGTTGGCTCCAGTAGTAAATGTACCCAAGAAGTCCTTGGATAGGAAAACACTTACAGGTTCAACAGTAATTACCGAGGTCTGAATCAGCAGAAAGTCACCTATGCTTACCAGACCCCCCTATGATTTGCTAAAAAAGGAATAAAATTTAACTGGATGCCAGATTATCAAGCATTTCAACCATTAAAAGAACTACTGACCGTAGATCCCATTATCATTTTTGAAGACTATTTACCTAGTCTTCTGACTTGAGAAAACATGCCTTTGACTGTGTTCTGACCCAAGAGGTGGATGGGAAGGAGCATCCCATCACCAATGGTTCCAGGCAGCTGTATAAGCAGAAAAAGCCATTCAACAAAAGAAAAAGAAACGATGGTGCTAATAAAAAAACTTTGAACATAGTTGCTAAGGTTCAGTGACCGTGTCAGAAGTATATTAGGACAAATAAGCCCTCGTTCACAAATATTAAGTCAAAATTGACCAGGTTTCGACTCTACTATGAGCGTCGTCTTCAGTATTAGACTAACTGTTCTAAAACATATTAGGTATATAATACATTAATAAAATTAAAGTTTATACTGACTGGAAAAATATGCAGTACTTACAAGTCACATATTAAAAAAGATCTAAGACGGAAAGGCGACGTCATGAATAGTTGTAAGTAAGATGGCGAGCCGCTAAGGGCTGCTCGTACTGTGAACAATTCTTGTTGCAACCCTTGCCACAGTACGAGCAGCCCTTAGCGGCTCGCCATCTTACTTACAACTATTCATGACGTCGCCTTTCCGGCTTAGATCTTTTTTAATATGTGACTTGTAAGTACTGCATCTTTTTCCAGTCAGTACAAACTTTAATTTTATTAATGTATTATATACCTAATATGTTTTAGAACAGTTAGTCTAATTCTAAAGACAACGGTCATAGTAGCGTCGAAACCTGGTCAATTTTGACTTAATATTTGTCACCGAGGGCTTATTTGGTCTAATATGATGGTGCTAATTCTTGGTATAATTTGTTTTGTTGCCATCTGTATAGGAAGCATTTTAAGGCCCTAACAGATCACACTGCACTAAACTGGCTTCTGGGATTAAAGAATCCAATTAGTAGGCTAATGTGCTCGGCCTTAAAGCTTGGTGAATTTGGGTTTTGAGGTAATTCATCGTCTGGGGAAGTCTCATGGTAGTGCTGGTAAAGTATGTGATATCGAATGTGAAACAGACACGGAAGAGTGTTGCAGAACGTAGGCCACCAACCTGGATTGTCAATGGTATGTAGAACAAGCACAGTTCAGGTCTAAGGATGGAGTGCTTTAGTAGCAAACATGATGTGGCTGCCACATCGTTCAGCCAGCCTGTTTGCTGGATGAAGTATTGGCGCAATCTCATGATTCAGATTTAGCTGGGCATAATGGACGACAAGCTACACACTGTGGAAAATTACTGGTGGCCACAGAGAAAACAATATCGAGCGCTACATAAAGAACAGCATTCCTCCTGCTCAAAGAGCCAAATTGAGTCGTCAGTTAGTCCCACTACAATGACTGCTTGAGGAAGAGAAACCGTTTCAAATGAGAGAACTTCACATCCTTCAACCATCTGCGCAAACATCAAAGGGAAATCGTCATTTACAACCTATAGCTAGTCATCTCTAACTTTACTTAGCCATGGTTGCCATACTAAATCAATAAGCAAACACAGTGGCTCACGCGATATTTATTCAGTGGCTACTGAAATTATACACAACAGATCAATTATTAAAGCAGCTACATTACTATTTCACGTGAAGAAGTTACTAACTATTGCCCTACAGTATTAAGCGACTGGCAGACCAGAGGGAGTTCATAGGACATTGAGCGAAACGCAAAGTTTCACGGACAGAGTACCCGTAATAAATGGCTCACCCTATAAAATGTCATAAGTGCATACAATGTAAAAATCCATGAAAACAAGTGCCTTTTGACCTATAGGAAGAGAGAGCAGAACATTTGTTACTGTAGACAACTAAGAGATGTGGTTGTTCTCATTTGAATTGACTGCAAACCAACACCGACATTGGTAGTTCACCTACAAATGCTAATGTCGCAGGCCGAAGATGAAGAGACAGTACACAAGGAAACTGAACAGGTAATTAATTATGTAAAAGGAGATGAAAATCTAGTAGTCATGGGAGACTGGAATGCAGTTATAGGTGAAGGAGAAAAAGAATAAAGACGCCAAGAAGTTGTCTGCCGATAATCGGAGTACATGCCCCAGAAGAGGGACGGGATGATGATTCCGAAGACTTCTACGATATCTCGAAAAGAACGAGAGAAACAAAAATGATTACCCGATCATAGCTGGAGATTTAAATGTAAGGGTAGGTAGCACCCACATGGCAAATATTATTGGTTCTGAAAGGAAAATGTAATAATTAATAATGGGTATAGATTAAAGGCGTTATTATTAAATAATGAGGTAAGGGTAACAAACACATTCTGCAGCTATAAACAGATCCAAAGATATACCTGGTGAACTCTGCTACAAATATAGACCACGTAATTGCAAATAAGAAGAGTTTCGCTAGCAAGACACATGGCTACGAGGATCTTCAGATATCCAGATGCCTCTTCAGATCATTTCTTGCTGGTTACAAAAAATCCTACTCAAATGATGGACGATATATTCCAAAGAAAAACAAAATAATGGTGATACAATATTTGAATTACATTTACTTGAAGAAGAGTGTATCCAGTTACTCAATCAGAAAAAGCTTGAAGAATACGTAAGTTTAAATATAAAAGTGTATAACACCAACTAGAAATGGAATAACATAAAGAAAGTACCAATTAAAGAAGCAACAGAAGCACTTCGTGCAAGAAAAAGAAGTTTTCACAGTAGAGGTCTCTGATACGTGGCTGGTGAAACACGTAAACTAATTCCCCAGAGTATCACGATCTGCGATTGGATTATGAATCAGCTCTAGTCAAAGGGAAAGTTAAGCAGGTTAAAAATCGTAGTTGGGAAAAATATGTTACATATATTGAAGATGATGTAAGAGGAAGACAAGACAAAGCATGCAAAATAATGAAATTTTCAAACAAAGGAGATAATAAAAATCTGCAAATTAACATAATATCTGTCGAATGTGCAAGATACGCAGGAGATTCTGACTGAACCGGATAGGAACGTAGACTTAATAACGTTGGAGGAACTATAGGATGCAGTCATGTCAAGCAAGAACAGATAAATTCCAGGGTGTAACAAAACCAATACAGAGCTGATAAAATATACACAAAATGTTGCAAAAATAAGAGTACTCTGTTTTATGAATATGTGCTGACAAAGTAGTAAGTAGAAGGATGGAACGTACCCCAACCTGCAAGAAAAAAAGAAAAAAAAAAAACAAGCATGTCTAGAGGTATAAATCTTCTGAAATCATGTTATAAATTTTATGCTAGAATTTTAACAAAACAACTGTCGACAATCACTGAAACTGTATTATTTGATGCCCAACATGGTTTTTCGAAAACGCAATTCATACTCAAACTGAATCATCACCAAGACAAAACTAACATAAAAAGAGCTTGAACTCAGTTTTCCAGCTTTCCCTCCCTACATTGACTATGAGACTACGAGAAGGCATTTGATAAAGTAAATCAAAACAAAGTGCGCGACATTTTAACAAACATATGGGTTCGATCTCATCTTGTAAGCTGTACAGGGTTTATATTTGAATAACAAAATACAAACGAAAATAGCCGTCAGCATACATAATATGGCTGAAATAAACGAAGGAGTTACAAAAGCTGTCCCCTCTATATCAGCGATGTAACCAAAACTTGGGTACAGGTAATAAAAGATTTTAAAATTGACGATGTGTCTATTAGTATTACTTTTTCTGGCGACCAAGTAATTGTTAGAATAAAAATGACTTATAAGAAACTGTCTTTAATTTCAGTAAAATAGCCAGAGTATACAATCCGAACATCTCAATCACAAAGACAAAATCAGTGGCATTTTTAGGACACCACTCCTTGCTAGTTAAGATACTCGTAGAAATTGGAATCACGGATACATTTAAATATTTAGGACGCAGTATTACATACAGGGCGAACAATGAAATACAAAAAAAGTTAGACCTTTTTAACTATTTCTGTGAAACTTTGCCCAGAACATTGGGGAGGATAGTCCACAGATATACTCTACTAAAGTTCCTTAAGGTTATGGCTCTATTAGCACTGCACTGTGGATGCGAGAACAGGACTTTCAAGAAGAAAAATGAAAATATAATAGACGTATGCGAAATGAATTTTCTTAGATAGGCGGCTGCATATTCTTTGATGGACAAAAAGAGAAATAATGACATCAGAGCTGAAGTGAATAAGCAATATATAAGTGATTCAGTAATTCAGTATCATTTAAGATGGAAAGAACGTATACATCGTATGCTAGAATCACTAAAGTCATATAACAGTATAAATCAAGAGGCAAGACATCTTTAGATAGGCCAGTTAAGAGATGCCTTTACCAATCTGGAAGGAGACGGAACGGACCAAAGGCCCAATCCGTGATGTAGATGATGATGTCGATATCCCTAGGCCTTAGGCATCGCCTCTTCGATTAATAATCCGGACGTTATTATTCTCCCATGCCCTCTCACTTGTCATTTTTATCTTGTTGTTGCCGCCCTGTTTACACTCGACTAACAACTGTTGACTGACCCTAGCTAGTCAGCTAGTCTCTGTTGATTCTTCGAGTCATTCCGGCTCCTTGTCAGATGGTGGTCACAGTATGCAACAGTAAAGAAGTTTCATGCTCGCAGGTCTAAAAAGCAGAAAATAATTATTTAAATAAAAATGAATTTTTAATATAACGCGTTTTTAAATCGGACTAAAAGTATAAAATAATTTCCCTTACAGCCACGTAGATTCCTAAACCCACACGGATTGTCGGAAAAGATGCGAATGTGAACTTTTGATAGCTATGAAAATACCTGTAACATTTCTAAAGAAAAACGTCGAGTGCAACAACATATAATAATTAGAAGGAGAATTAGATAAGCGTCATTTTTTGAAGAACATCATATTCGCCTCTAGTTGTTGACATTACTTATTTCAAAAATGCAATTTAGATCTTTGGACCAGTTTCAAATGATACTGCGGAAGATTTTGGTTCACCACATATCAGAATTTTAAAATTCATCTGACGTGTAAACCTGTCATCGTCAAGAATAACCCTTTTCACCCTAGAAACATCAGACGAGTATTAGATACGTATTGCGTGCACCCCATGTTTTTTGTGATAAAACTTCCAAGTATTTTTATTTGTTTAGTTTATTTATTTATGTGTTTATTTTTGAGTCATCAGTCTTCTGACTGGTTTGATGACACCCGCCACGAATTCCTCTCTTGTGCCAACCTTTTCATCTCGGAAAAGCACTTGCAACCTACGTCCTCGGTTATTTACGGGATGTATCACAACCTCTGTCTGCCTCTACAGTTTTACCCTCTAAAGCTCCCTCTAGTAGCATGGAAATCATTCCCTGATGTCTTAACCGGCGTCCTATCATCCTGTCCCTTCTTCTTGTCAGTCTTCGGTGTATTTCATTCCTCGCCTATTCCTTACCTTATCAGTCCACCTAATTTTCAAGATTCTTCTGCAGCATCACATCTCAAATGCTTCTTTTCTCTTCACGCTTTTCTAGAGTCCATGTCTCACTGCCATACAACGATGGGCTGCAAATGTACATTCTCAGGAATGTGTTCCTGAAATTATGATCTTTGTTTGATAGTAGTAGACTTCTCTCGGCCAGGAATGCCCTTTGGCAGTTGCAGAAAAAAAGAAAAGAAAATCGGAAATATCTGCACAGGATTAGAATTTGTTTGGGGCTAACAGAAATTTTTTTGTACTTCTTAGCCCGATTTAAAAACGTGTTATGCTCAATATGTACTTTCATTTAAATAATATTTAATCCTTCAAATCAGAGAAGCGCAGAACTCAGAGAGCGAAAGTAATCTTACAAGCATTCGTTTGTACAGAGCGAGCTTGAATTTAGCTGCAAGTAAAGGTCCACAGGCGCAGCGAGGGAGCGCAGTTGGAGACAGTGGCTGGGAGGTGAGGGGCGCATCGCATCCCTTATTGCGGCCACCCCAATAAAAGCCGGCAGCGATAAGGCGCGGCCGCATCCAGCCCAGCCCTCCACAGGCCGGTCGGATTACTTGGCTGGTCTGGCCGTGCCGCGACTACCATGCTACGCGGTGGCATCCATCTCCAGGCACCGCCTGAAGACAACGACTCACCAGGTATCTTTTCACAGTTGTGTCTCCGGTCAGTTGTGCTTGTACATTCGCTTATAAACACAGCGAAAGATTTCGCTGTAATCGTAGCACAAACGATTTAAATCACTTTCTGTTTGATGATGTGTAGCATGTGTGTGGTGCTATAGAAGAATGCTGAAGTTTAGATGGGTAGATCACATAACTAATGAGGTGGTACTGAATAGAATTGGGGAGAAGAGGAATTTGTGGCGAAACTTGAATAGAAGGGATCGGTTGGTAGGACAGGTTCTGAAGCGTCAAGGGATCAAGAATCTAATACTGGAGCGTAGCGTGGAGGGTAAAAATCGTAGAGATAGACCAAGAGATGAATACACGAAGTAGACTCAAAAGGCTGTATGTTGCAGCAGTTATTCGGAGATGAAGAGGCTTGCACAGGATAGAGTAGCATGGAAAGCTGAATCAAACCACTTTCTGGACTGAAGACCACAACAACAACAACAACAACAAACAGACACTATGGGATCAAAAGTATCCAGAGACCTGGCTGAAAATGACTTAAGGGCGGTAGGACGTCAAACTGGCCGACTTGGAGCAGGAGAGGCACCACAGGACATTTTAATTTCCACTGTCCATACTTTTAGAAATAAATTCATAAAACTTGATCAGCATGACCAGGAAGGGTTCAGGATTCACGCTCATAGCAGTGGAAGTTCAAAAATGTAACAAAATTATTTTTTTTACACGTGATATGTCATCATTTTTTCAATTACTATTGGCTGCATTGGTTGCTATAGGTACACTTTTCTTCATAAGTAAGGGAGATTCTTCGATGAATTTTGCACAGCATACAAACCATACTTACAGGTGTATCAAACTCTAGAATTTTCCAAATCTATTAAAAACTGTGCTAAAAATTGAGATAATTAACCATAAAATTTGAGTTTTTACTAAACATGAAGTTTAAAATGTAACAGCTCATTCATTTTTTCATTAATTAAATAAATTCTAGAGATTCATTCACCTGTAAGTATGGTTTGTATGCTGTGCAAAATCCATCGAAGAATCTCTCTTACTTGTGAAGAAAAGTGTACCTATAGCAGCAAATGCAGCCAATAGTAAGTGAAAAAATGATGAAATTTCACATGTAAAAAAAAATTTATTTTGTTATACTTTTCAACTTACATTGTTATGAGTTTGAATCCTGGTCGTGTTGAAAAAGTTTTATGAATTTATTTGTAAAAGTATAGACAGTGGAAATTAAAATGTCGTGTGGTGCCTCTCCTGCTCCAAGTCGGCCCATTTGACGTCCTACCCCCCGTAAAAGTTCTTGGCGCCCTCCATCGGTAATGCTGGAATTCAGTATGGTGTTGGCCCACCATTAGCCTCGATGACAGCAGGCATACGTTCAGTCAGTTGCTGGAAGGTACTCTGTGCAGGCCCGCCCACTACAGGGATGTTATAGTCGTGTAACCAGTCCACCACATGCCGTGAATTGTGAACAGGTGCTCGATTGTGTTGAAAGATGCAATCGCCATTCCCGAATTGCTCTTCAACAGTGGGAAGCAAGAAGGTGCTT
The DNA here is from genome assembly GCF_023864275.1 of Schistocerca cancellata. Classification (NCBI taxonomy): domain Eukaryota; kingdom Metazoa; phylum Arthropoda; class Insecta; order Orthoptera; family Acrididae; genus Schistocerca; species Schistocerca cancellata. Next base: position 464,671,063 of record NC_064631.1, on the reverse strand, counting down.
AAACATCAATGTAGGCCTATGCTGTGATAATGCCGCGCAAAACAACAAAAGGTGCAAGCCTCCTCCATGAGAAGCATGACCACACCATAACACCACCGCCTGCAAATTTTGCTGTGGCCACTACACATGCTGCCAGAAGACGTTCACCGGGCATTCGTCATACCCACACCCTGCCATCGGATCGCCACATTGTGTACCGTTATTCGTCACTCAACGTTTTTCCAAAGTTCAATCGTCTAATGTTTACGTTCCTTACACCAAGCCAGGTGTCGTTTGGCATTTACCGGCGTGGTGTGTGGTTTATAAACAGCCGCTTGACCATGAAATCCAAGTATTCTCACCTCCCTCCTAACTGTCATAGTACATGCAGTGGATCCTGATGCAGTTTAGAATTCCTGTGTGATGGTCTGGATGGATGTCTGCCTATTACACATTTCGACCCTTTTCGACTGTCGGCGGTCTCTGTCAGTCAACAGACGAGGCCGACCTGTACGCTTTTGTCCTGTACGCGTCCCTTCACGTTTCCACTTCATTATCACATCGGAAACAGTGGACCTAGGGATGTTCAGGAGTGTGGAAATCACGCGTACAGACGTGTGACACAAGTGTCACCAAATCACCTGACCACATTCGAAGTCCCTGAGTTCGGCGGACCGCCCCATTCTGCTCTCTCGCGATGTCTGATGACTAGTGAGGTCACTGGTATGGAGTACCTGGCAGTAGGTGGTAGCACAATGCTCCTAATATGGAAAACGTATGTTTTGCGGGGGTGTCCGTATACTTTTGACCACATAGTGTACATTAACATCATACCACCCCTGTAATACACAGTTGATCGCTAGACGACACGAAAGGCAGACTCGCAAGTGTTAAGTCATGGCATGGATTATTGTGTTGTCTGAAGAGAAGTATTGACAGCAGAAAAGATGAGCGGAAACCAGTGGCTTGGAACGTAGATGTCACATCAGTAATAAATCTTCCAGGAACGTTGCAACCCTTCTAAAGCTGCCCAAGTAGATGGTAATATGGCTGTGAAGTGGAAACGCTGAGGAACAATTACACATACACCAAGGCCAGACAGACGTCATATACTGACAGAAACTGTAGGGCATTGTGGAGGGTGGCTGTAAAACTTTAAATGAAATCGGCAGAACGAATCACTCGTCAGTACCAAAACGCTACCAGTATTCCAGCTATCACCATCACTGTGCGTAAGGAGTTAAAAAGAATGGGGTGCGGTGTTCGAGCAGCTCCTCTTAAGCCACACATTTCTGAAGTCAATGCTGATACTTGAAGTGCTATAAACAGCGGCATCACTGGACAGTACATGACTAGTAAAGAGTGCTTGGAGAAACACAGGGTGAACACTGTACCGTCTTACAATTTACTTAATTACAGCTGGTTTCGATTATTGATCATCTTCACAGTGGAAAAATATTGTGACTGCTTCACATGTCAAACATGATATTTAACCAGAAAAAAGCCACGTAGCTGACTTTCAAACGTCAGAGAAAGATACTTCATGTCATAATACCGTCTTAAGCGAACAGAAGACATTGATATATGAAATCATTTAACAGCAGTACACGTAACAGCAGTAAATGCACAGCACCATTCATGCTGAATGAGATTTTCACTCTGCAGCGGAGTGCGCGCTGATATGAAACTTCCTGACCGATTGAAACCGTGCGGTCCCGAGTTCGAGTCTCTGTCTGGTACACAGTTTTAATCTGCCAGTAAGATTCGTTACCATTCATGCTGTTAACTTGGTTTCATGGTATCATTTTTCATTGTTTTCTGCTTGCTTAAGCGGGCATTATGCCGTGAAGTATCTTTTTTTGACATTTACAAGTCAGCTATAGCGTCTTTTCTGGCTAAATAGCATGTACGACTTGTAAAGCTGTCACAATATTTTTGCATTGTGAAGATGATCAATGACGAAGCCGGTTGTGAATAAATATACTCTAAGACAGCACATTGTTTACCATGTGTACCACAAGGAAGCAAGGGAGAGGATGTTGTTCTGGTGGCCGGTATCCTCTTTCTAGAACGCAAATACACAAATGGATTAATACGGTTCTTTATTTACAAGAATATTTATTTAACTTGAATAGAGTCCATGTTCGTTGTACAAGCTCATCTGTAACAGTCCTCTTGCAGACAATATCGGTAATCTTGCTATTACAAACTTTAGTCTCACTGCTGGTCCTGCTACAGTCAGTAATCAAGATGCTGTGTACTGTCGTAACCTGTGACCATCTCTGCAAATAACTGACAGAAGCCAAACTGGAGCATGAGTTTGTGAGGCCCTCTTTTTAGTGGCGGAGGCCTAAATACATGCTGTCGAGAAGGCATGGGTGGCATGTTGCGTCTCGGTGTGTCTCTGGCCTCTCTTGCGATAGGCGCGGTTAATCCAGCGCCTACTAATCGACCTTCGCTGTATCTTTTCCGATCAGTGTGCTGCCGAGAGCTTACGCCAGGACACCATGCATTTCCCCACGTACATCTATGCTGTTAACAGTTACCTGACAAAAATTTTTGTTTTCTTAAAGACTGATTTGGAGAGATGAATTACGCTATACCCTGTGGCAATTCGATGGAAATGTTTGTGTTTGCCGAATGCCTGGAGAACGTTGCCTGTTGTCATGTGTAGTGCCAACAGTATTCTGAAGAGATGGCATTAAGGTATGGGGTAGTGTCTCATGATTGGAGTGTGACTCGCGCATTGCGCTTAAGAAAACGTTAACTGTGGGAGAACATGAATACATTTTAAAGCATCGTGTTCTGTGTACTGTAGAGAAACATTTCAGAGACGATGATTCCTTGAATCAGATCGACAAGGCATTTTGTCAAAATGGCAGCGCGTGTGAGGTAATGGCTTATGGACATTAACGTTCATGAAACTGACTGATCTGCAGAGAGCCCCGACCTCCAGTGTCCATTATCATTAACTGAAACGCACTGCTAAACCCTCAGGACAGGACAGATAGTTTAAGTTGTGGAAAGGGGCCAAAATAACAGGCTGTCAGTTACACTCGAACATACAACCTTTTATTTGATCAAACATTACAAGAGCCAAGAAAATTAAAAAAAACACAGCTTTAGTTTTGGAACTTAAGTAGCGGCTGAATGCCCCGTACAATCTCATGCCTTAAGGGCAAGACCACTTTAATTTAAAAACGGCTGAAATCCAATAACTTATAGCTCAACCAAAATAAAAAATTTAAAAAGCAAATCCTTATCTTAAAACAGTTCCTAAATTAGGCTGAAGGCCCAAAGAATCTGACACTTTAAGAGCAAATAACTTAAATTCATAATTAATCGGCTGAAGGCCCAACACTTAAGACTCAATAACATTAATTTTAAAAAAATTCCAAAGGCTTTAGATAAAGCAGTTCTTAAATTAGACTGAAGGCCCAAACCATCTGACGCCTTAAGGGCAAAACAACCTTAATTTAAAAACTGGCTAGAAGCCCTACAAGTACAAACAACAAAACAAACAAGAAAATGCAGTATACCCAAGGACGCTCAGAAGTTCCGAGGGTCGGCCTGGAATTCAAACACTAACGCTCACTTAGGTGAGACAGGCAGTCGGTCCAACTATTGTCGATCGGTTGACAACCCAACCGGCAGTCAGTCAACAGAGCCACCGACAAGCTAACCTCCGCTTCACCCGACCAGCACACAACAGGGAGTTCAATGGAACAACGTAGAACTTATTTGCCCCCACAACCAATTATACATTGAGCTGCCAAGCTACACACCATACTGGACAGCGATAACACAATGAGGAAAATAAAGTGCCTGAATTTACGTCAACAGCCAGGGCAGGTAACCGGAACGTTAACGGCCACAAGGCAGAACATCCCCCTGGTGCACTTCAATTCAAATAACCAAGTACAGTTAAACTCCACTGGAGGGTGGCTAAAATTTGCCAAATTGGAAACACACGTTGTTCCTCGTGGGAATATCCCAACAGCCGACAATGAACTCCAAACGACACAATGTGAACAGTCGTGACTTGCTGGTAGATTAAGTCAAAACTCAACTTTTATGCCCAGGATCGGTGAGCCACGAACCTCGTAGCAATGAGAACAGCACCAAACACTCTGACACCGCATAGAGGCTGCCAGCGCGCCTGGCCAAACTACGCGCCGTGGAGATTTCCTCGCTGCTCCACGCCAACCGACCAACTGCCCAGGCCCGGAAACGGTGAAAGGACCAAGTATGCGTCGGCCGATGGGACGACCAACCGAACGACCAACCAACGGTCGTCCCTCTCCAATCTCCCTCCGCCGGACAGTTCATGTGTGTCGCCAGCGGTCGGTGAGCACTGGCTGTCGGCGCCTCATCGACGCTACGTCCCCCGACTTCACTGCTGCTGCGTCCCGACTGCACTACTGGTCCATCCCGAACCGACTGCCAGACACACGACCACCCGTAAACACTATCGGTCGCTCCAGAGATGGTACGACAGTGCACTTATCGATACACGCTGCTGCTGCCGCTCACGGGCAAGTAAGCGAGCGTTACTAGAAACCCGTGGTTATTAAATCCATAATATAATATATTAAAATTAAATGCTAGTGGGGTAGACAAGATTTTGCTTTAGATACACAATTATACTGGATCCAGAGTGATTCTTTCACTTTACATGGGAGCGGGCGCTGTGTTGAAACATCCTGGCAGATTGCACTGAGGTGACAAAAACCATGGGTTAGCGATATATACACAAACAATGGTGGTAGTTTCGCGTACACAAGGTATAAAAGGGCAGTGCATTGTGGAGCTGTCCTCCGTACTTAGGTGATTCATATGAAAATGGTTCACGACGTGATTAAGGCCGCACGAACTGAATTAAAAGACTTTGAACGGGATATGGTAGTTGGAGCTAGATGCATGGGATACTTCATTTCGGAAATCGAGACCCACAGCGTCAAGAGTGTGCCGAGAATACCACCATACAGGCATTACCTCTCGCCACACTCAACGTAATGGTCGACGGCCTTCACTTAACGACGGAGAGCATCGGTGTTTGCATAGCTTTGTCAGACAAGCAACACTACGTGAAATAATCAATGTGGGACGAACGGCGAACGTATCCGTTAGGATGCGGTGGATTTTGGCGTTAGTGGGCTATGGCAGCAGACGACCAACGCTAGTGCCTTTGCTAACAGCACAACATCACCTACAGAGCCAGTCCTGTGCTCCTAAACCACTGGGAAACCGTGGCTTGGTCAAATGTGTACCGATTTCAGTTGGCAAGAGCTACCTGCAGGGTTCAAGTGTGGTGCAGACCTCCCGAAGCCATGGACCCAAGTCATCAATAAGGCACCGTGCAAGCTGGTGGTGGCTCCATAGTGGTATGGAAGGAAGTAACATTGGGTTTAACGTCCCGTCGACATCGAGGTGATTAGAGACGGAGAACAAGCTCGGGTAGGGCCCTTTAAAAGAAACCATCCTGGCATTTACCTGGAGCGGTTTAGGGAAATCACGGAAAATCTAAATGTGGATGGTCGGACACGGGTTTGGAATGTCTTTCTCCAGAATGCGAGTCCGGTGTGGTAACCACTGTGTGACCTGGTTCGGTCATAATGGTGTGGGCTGTGTTTACATTGAGTGAACTGGGTCCTCTGGTCCAACTGAACCGATCATTGACTGGAAACGGTTATGTTCGGCTACTTGGAGACCATTTGCAACCATTCATGCATTTCTACATCTACATCTACATGATTACTCTGCAATTCACATTTAAGTGCTTGGCAGAGGGTTCATCGAACCACAATCATACTATCTCTCTACCATTCCACTCCCGAACAGCGCGCGGGAAAAACGAACACCTAAACCTTTCTGTTCGAGCTCTGATTTCTCTTATTTTATTTTGATTATCATTCCTACCTCCGTAGGTTGGGCTCAACAAAATATTTTCGCATTCGGAAGAGAAAGTTGGTGACTGAAATTTCGTAAATAGATCTCGCCGCGTCGAAAAGCGTCTTTGCTTTAATGACTTCCATCCCAACTCGCGTATCATATCTGCCACACTCTCTCCCCTATTACGTGATAATACAAAACGAGCTGCCCTTTTTTGCACCCTTTCGATGTCCTCCGTCAATCCCACCTGGTAAGGATCCCACACCGCGCAGCAATATTCTAACAGAGGACGAATGAGTATAGTGTAAGCTGTCTCTTTAGTGGACTTGTTGCATATTCTAAGTGTCATGCCAATGAAAAGCAACCTTTGGCTCGCCTTCCTCACAATATTATCTATATAGTCTTCCCAACTGAAGTTGTTCGTAATTTTAACACCCAGGTACTTAGTTGAATTGACAGTCTTGAGAATTGTACTATTTATCGAGTAATCGAATTCTAACGGATTTCTTTTGGAACTCATGTGGATCACCTCACACTTTTCATTATTTAACGTTAACTGCCACCTGCCACACTGTACAGCAATCTTTTCTAAATCGCTTTGCAAGTGATACTGGTCTTCGGATGACCTTACTAGGCGGTAAATTACAGCGTCATGTGCGAACAACCTAAGAGAACTGCTCAGATTGTCACCCAGGTCGTTTATATAGATCAGGAACAGCAGAGGTCCCAGGACGCTTCCCTGGGCAACACCTGATATCACTTCAGTTTTACTCGATGATTTGCCGTCTATTACTACGAACTGCGACCTTCCTGACAGGAAATCACGAATCCAGTCGCACAACTGAGACGATACCCCATAGGCCCGCAGCTTGATTAGAAGTCGCTTGTAAGGAACGGTGTCAAAAGCTTTCCGGAAATCTAGAAATACGGAATCAACTTGAGATCCCCTGTCGATAGCGGGCATTACTTCGTGCGAATAAAGAGTTAGCTGCGTTGCACAAGAACGATTTTTTCTGAAACTATGCTGATTAAGTATCAATAGATCGTTCCCTTCGAGGTGATTCATAATGTTTGAATACAGTATATGCTCCAAAACCCTACTGCAAACCGACGTCAATGATATAGGTCTGTAGTTCGATGGATTACTCCTACTACCCTTCTTAAACACTGGTGCGACCTGCGCAATTTTCCAATCTGTAGGTACAGATCTATCGGTGAGCGAGCGGTTGTATATGATTGCTAAGTAGGGAGCTATTGTATCAGCGTAATCTCAAAGGAACCTAATCGGTATACAATCTGGACCTGAAGACTTGCCCGTATCAAGCGATTTGAGTTGCTTCGCAACCCCTAAGGTATCTACTTCTAAGAAACTCATACTAGCAGCTGTTCGTGTTTCAAATTCTGGAATATTCCATTCGTCTTCCGTGGTGAAGGAATTTCGGAAAACTGCGTTCAATAACTCCGCTTTAGCGGCACAGTCGTCGGTAACAGTACCATCGGCACTGCGCAGCGAAGGTATTGACTGCGTCTTGCCGCTTGTGTACTTTACATACGACCAGAATTTCTGCGGATTTTCTACCAAATTTCGAGGCAATGTTTCGTTGTGGAATCTATTAAAGGCATCTCGCATTGAAGTCCGTGCCAAATTTCGCGCGTCTGTAAATTTTAGCCAATCTTCGGGATTTCGCGTTCTTCTGAACTTCACATGCTTTTTCCGTTGCCTCTGCAACAGCGTTGGGACCTGTTTTGTGTACCATGGGGTATCAGTTCCATCTCTTACCAATTTATGAGGTATGAATCTCTCAATTGCTGTTTCTAATATATCTTTGAATTTGAGCCACATCTCGTCTACATTTGCATAGTCAGTTCGGAAGGAATAGAGATTGTCTCTTAGGAAGGCTTCTAGTGGCACTTTATCCGCTTTTTTAAAAATTATTTTGCGTTTGTTTCTGGTGGATTTGGAAGAAACGCTATTGAGCCTAGCTACAACGACCTTGTGATCACTAATCCCCGTATCAGTCATCATGCTCTCTATTAGCTCTGGATTGTTTGTGGCTAAGAGGTCAAGTGTGTTTTCGCAACCATTTACAATTCGCGTGGGTTCGTGGACTAACTGCTCGAAATAATTTTCGGAGAAAGCATTTAGGACAATCTCGGAAGATGTTTTCTGCCTGCCACCGGTTTTGAACAAGTATTTTTGCCAACATATCGAGGGAAGGTTGAAGTCCCCAACAATTATAACTATAAGTGGGGTATTTATTTGTTACGAGACTCAAATTTTCTCTGAACTGTTCAGCAACTATAGCATCGGAGTCTGGGGGTCGGTATAATGAGCCAATTACTAACTTAGTTCGGCTGTTAAGTATAACCTCCACCCATACCAATTCCCTCGTAGTATCTACTTCGACTTCACTACGAGACAAACCACTACTGACAGACACAGACACTCCACCACCAATTCTGCCTAATCTATCTTTCCTGAACATCGTCTGAGACTTCGTAAAAATTTCTGCAAAACTTATTTCAGGCTTTAGCCAGCTTTCTGTGCCTATAACGATTTCAGCTTCTATGCTTTCTATTAGCGCTTGAAGCTCAGGGACTTTCCCAGCACAACTACAACAATTTACAACTACAATTCCGACTGTTCCTTGATCCAAGCACGTCCTGAATTTGCCATGCACCCTTTGAGATTGCAGCCCACCCCGTACTTCCCCGAGGCCTTCTAACCTAAAAAACCGCCCAGTCCACGCCACACAGCCTCCGCTACCCGTGTAGCCGCCAGCTGAACTCCTGACCTATTCAGCGGAACCCAAAACCCCACCATCCTATGGCGCAAGTCAAGGAATCTGCAGCCAACACGGTCGCAAAACCGTCTGAGCCTCTGATTCAGACCCTCCACCAGGCTCTGCACCAAAGGTCCGCAGTCGGTTCTGTCAACGATGCTGCAGATGGTAAGCTCTGCCTTCATCTCGTAAGCAAGACCGGCAGCCTTCACCAAATCAGATAGCCGCTGGAATCCAGAGAGAATTTCCTCAGATCCAAAGCGACACACGTCATTAGTGCCGACATGTGCCACCACCTGCAGCTAACTGCACCCTGTGCTCTTCATGGCATCCGGAAGGACTCTTTCTACATCATGTTTTCAAACAACGATGGAGTTTTTGTGGATGACGGTGCACAATGTCACCGGGTCAGAACTTTTCGCGATTGCTTGGAAGAACATTCTGGACAGTTCGAGGGCCCGACATGGATACCATCGAAAATTAATGGGATATAATCGAGAAGTCATTTCATGTACAGAACCCTGCATCGGCAACACTTTCACTATTATGGAGAGCTGTAGCAGCAGCGTGGCTCAATTTTTCTGCTGGGGGCTCCCAACGACTTGTTGAGTCGATGCCACGTCAAGTTGCTGCACGAAGTCAGCAAAAGGAATTAGGAGGCATCCCAAGATTTTTGTCATCTCAGTGCTGGGACTAAACCCGGAATCTGCTTTCTATGAAGTTTGGAAGGTAGCAGAGAGGTTCTGGTGGGGCAAAGCGGTGCCGACGGCTCGAGAGTCGTGCCTGAATAGTTCTGTCGACAGAACATTGTCCGTCTAAGTCAAGTTATCAAGCTCGCATCCCTGTTTGGCAAACAGTTCAATGCCCCGAGAAGTTACAGTAGGACTGAATCAGTGGAAATATCTTTCAGACCGTAAGTAATTGTAAAAATTTATTGTGAAACCTCCAGCTGTCATTTGTTTTGCACAATTCTCTACTAGTGACCATTATCTAGCTTAGCTGCATAAAGGGCAGTAAAGTAAAACCGTAAATTGAACAAAGTCCGTAAAAAATTTTCACAGTAATAACTGTGTACCATAATTTTCGTCAAGCAGCAAGTTCATATCGACAGCTAGCAACACATTAGATGTGGACCTGCTTCTTGAAGAAAATTATCGTACACAGCTATTATTGTGAGAAATTTTTGACAGACTGTGATGGGCGTGAAAGAGCAAATTACTTTCGTTCAAATTATGGTATAACTTTTCCACAATTTATGCGTGCTAGACTTAATAATGGTCATTGACCGAAACTAGGAGCGAATTGTGCAAAATAAATGACAGCTGAAGGTTTCACTATGAACAATTATTTGGTGGCTGAATATCCCCACCAGCAATCATATACAAGCAAGTAAACACAATGCGGGATGTAACTCAGAACCGACCAAATCCAAACAAGTAAACGTTGTAACTGAAGAGAAAAGCTGCATTCTTGTCGCCAGTAATTCATTACATTCCATGTGTAAATCATTAATTACCTATAATTTCGTAGTTTCAGCTTCGCATGGAAGGGGACGATCTGGTTTGATGCTCGATTGTAATCGTGTGACTGGATGGCTATCAAGTACGCCCTTTAACATCCTAATGCTCTCAATACGAGCATATCCTGAAAGCGAGGGGGATTTCCTAAAAACAATAATGGACTCTTTACAGGTACATGTCTGTCAGTAATATTTTGTATAATGAAGATGAAAACTTCCAAAAATGCAATATCCTGCTGAACTTCTTCTCCCTGTTAAGTATGTGACTTACTGCTCGCCACAGGTTATGTAAATAAGTCCACACCTTACACATATAGATTTACCATAATGTTTCGAAACAGTTTCGCATTCTACGACTATGCATTGACATCAGCTGTTGGCCGCACATGAAAATTTGTCCCGCACCACAACACGAACCCGAAATTTGCGCTAAAAGCGAGCGATAGCTTTGACCACTTCAGCTATTCGAGTACGCCTCCAGGACCTATCAAAACTTCCATATATCACGTAGCCACAACACTTATGCTCGCACAATTCGTGATTCCCACACAGAGATAAATATTATATCGTCAAGGTATGGACGCATCATTGATGGTTACAATGTCTTTGTTTATAAAGTGTCTGTAGCTGCACAATACAAAGACCTTGAAATATGCATAACCAACAATGTTGCTACCATAATATTTCTCGGACATGGATAAAGGCGGTAGCGACACCGCAGCACTACTACTAATCCCGAGATGTCACTAACTTCCGTCGTCATGATGACACCTTCAAACTGAAAATAATCTAGACATTCTCAAGTGATGTTAAAAAAATTTTTGTACTACGGTAAGATATTAATTGCGCAACAGGATGGCTACTGCGACAATTAATCGGTCTTGCACTAGATGGCAATCTCCACTTCCTGGAGTGGCCCTACCGTTCTCCGTAGGAGACACCGTGTGACTTTTACCTGTGGGGCTACATCAGAGATTCTGTTTTCACACCTCCACTTCCCAACAATATCCTTGACTTACTAGGACTATCAGTGTAGCTGTGACTGACGTGGATGCGGCCAGTTCGCCACAAGTGCAGGCTGAATTGGACTATAGACGGGATTTGTACCACATGACTAATGGTTCACGCGTTGTCCATGTTGTTATAGATGCTGCCGCTGATTAATCGTGTATACGGATGTTTTTAACTCCCTCAACGTCACATTAGGCCTGAAGATGTTGCACTGAAGCACCAAAACTGGTAGCCACATAATAACGGCCGAAGTCCCACAGACCTCCAATTACAAGGATGGACATACAAAAACTACTTGACTTTCTGTTTCCACACATGTACAAACATTTTTCACAGTCACTGGGAAGAGTTTGGATCACTTTAAATAAATCTGCACTAGCATAGCAGATATGGACGGCTTTTGGCTTAGGTGAAGAGCAAATTTGGAAAATAATAATATCCTTCTTTAGTTACCAGCACAACATCGAATTTGTATTCTAGCTCCATGTACACACGGGGTATCCGCAACTGTGGCGATGGTAATAGTATTTCCGACGTTCAAATCATTGATATCTTTCACTGGCGATGGGAGAACAAGAGCAAAGGTGCGAAGATGTAATTTCGAGTCACGTAAGGCGCTAGAGCAGTTGAAAATAATTGAATGGACAGTGATTTTGGTAAATTACGGAGTTTTATATGTGACTCAAAACGTTATTTTAGAATCAGTGTATACTACACGTTTTGACTTATTATAGGAAGACAAGAGATGTTAACGTGAAGGTCATTCAGAATATTAGGCTTTCTCTACAATCCCTGTTGGGAATTTCGAAAAGATACTTAATTACTCTGCGATACCTGAGGGAAATTTATGGAAAGATACAGGGAAAAAAAAAACTTGTCAGGGTGAACATGGAGTGATAGAAATGGTTATGGCTGTGATGAAAATGAATTTATTAGCTGGTTCCAGGAGATAAGAATAGACTGAAACGTCATCTAATTGACGGTGAGTGACATAAGAAAACATGTACGATCAACATGCACTTTTATATCTGATGACCGTGACATACTTGGAAGGCTAGAATGGGTCTTTTCTCGCATCTGGCATACGTGTCAAACGTCTGACGATGATGTCTGCGCAAATACTCTGCTGGTAGCAGGAAAATAATGCACTTGTCGTCAACACCGCTCACGTCGTGTGTGCACGAGACCGCCGTCCCGGACTTTCTGGCTTGGACAGGGTAAGTTCGTACAGCACGACAGGCACCAACAGCCCGAGGCGAAGAATTGGAGAACGTCGTCGGAGCCCCCCTTACAAGATTGTTATGCTGTCAGTCTCCGCGTTTCGTGGCTTCCGTCATAATAGCTCCTGATGGTGGATCGTATCAGTTCTCTCGCCGTCTGCATATATCAAACGCGTACCACGGCTATTACGAAAGGTAAGTGGAAATCGATTTAGTCGTAGATAGCAGCAATCACGCGACGGTCCGCCGCGCCGAGCCGGGCCGGGCAACGCTGGCGCTAGTACCGCCGGCTGCCGCTAGAGCGCGCGGGCTGTGCCTCGGCCGGCCGCGGCTGTCACCGTCGTGTGATATATAGCAGCGCCTGCTTACCTATTTATAATCGCGATGTACCCTCTTAGCTCCATCTGTTCCATTAGGCCGCATTAAATTCCGATGTGGAGCCTGCTGCCTCCGTTTTCTTTCTTACCCTCCTCCAGTTAAAATAGAAAGGTAGAAAAAAGAAATATGGAAGTAATGCAATTTGCGGGGAAAGCTAAAACTGCTGACGTGAACCACGACTGTGTACAGGCCGTAGACTAACTGCCTGCTTTTCAGATTCTTCAGACGCACATATTTCCATGAAAAGCGATGGTCAAAAGCAGTTTTCTCGAATTATGTTGCTGTTGTGTTTACACAGTACCACATATGAACAAGATAAAAAAATATAGAGATATAGTTTCGCTACTACGAAATTAACATACGCACTATTACCACTAATCAGAATCTAGTGTTTTTCATACAATTGCCGAAAATTCAAATCCCATCAACTCTATTAATCCCCAACTCGCTGTCCATGTTCGAGCAAGACTACTTGAAAACGTAAACTTTGGCAGCTAGAAATATCCCTCTTATTAAGCAATAACAAATTTAGTGAAAGTGATTATCCGTAATGACAGTTCCCTCTGCTTGCCACTCACAGCAGAAGATGTAATCCGTATCATGTGCTCGCCAAAGCACATTCTCCCACAGCTTAAGATAATGTGTAGTCTGTCACTAGCATCTCCGTCTTTGATGGTTCGACACTGCGCCACAATGTCGTTTCCTAGCCGAGATAGTGTCACATTGTATATCATCGCTAAAGTTAACTGAGTCGATGAAAATTTGACTAACAAAATCCAGTATGTTATACCGAACGGCGATTGTTTTACAGAAACGGAAGTAACGTTGGGTGTTCTCCAAAGTAGCGTAATAGCACCTCTAATATTCTCAAAATGAATAAACAATTAATGTGATACGGCCGCAATATCGTTGTTCGGCGACGATGCAGTTTTCCACAGGAGTGTACATCTACATCAATATCTACATACATACTCTGTGAGCTACCGTATGGTGCACAGCGGAGGGTACCTTGTACCAATAGTGAACATTTCCTTTCCTTTTCCACACTCAAATAGAGCGACGGAAAAACTACTGTTCACATGTATTCGTACGAGCCATAATTTTTCTTATTTCGTGGTCCTTATGTTGCCGGGACTAGAATTGTTTTGCAGTCAACTTCAAATGTCAGTTCTTTAAATTTTCTCAACAGTGTCCACGAAGAGAACATGGTTATTCCTTTTGTTTCGATTCTCAAATCAAGCCAGCCGCGGTGGACGAGCGGTTCTAGGCGCTTCAGTCCGGAACCGCGCGACTGCTACGGTCGCAGGTTCGAATCTTGCCTCAGGCATGGATGTCTGTGATGTCCTGAGGTCAGTAAGGTTTAAGTAGTTCTAAGTTCTAGAGGACCTCAGATGTTAAGTCCCATAGTGCTCAGAGCCATTTGAACCATTTCACGAAGCATCTCCGCACCATTTGCGTGTTCGTCGAACCCACCGGTAATTAAATTAGCGTTCCGCTTCCGAATTTTTTTTAATCCGATCTGGTGGGGACCACAATTGCTCTAGCAGTACTCTAGAACGATTCGCAGTGGTGTCCTATAACCGGTCTCCTTTACAGATGAACTACACTTTCCTAAATATCTACCGTTAAATCGAAGTCGACCATTCGCCTTTTCTGCTTCCGTACTTGCATGGTCATTCCATTTCATATCACTTTGCAGAGTTACTCCTGGATATTTAATCGACGTGACACTGTCAAGCAGAACATTACTAATGCTATACTCTAACATTACAGGACTGTTTTCCCTACTCATCTGTATTAAATAACGTTTTTCCACATTTCGAGAAAGCTGTCATTCATCAGACCAACTAGAAGTTTTGTGTAAGCCATCTTTCAGACTCCTACAGTCACTCAATAGCGACGCCTTTCCGTACATCGCATTGTTGTCAGCAAATAGTCACGGACCTGCTCACCCTGTATGTTAGATCATCTACGTATGTGTAGAATAAAAACGGCCCTATCACACTTCCCTGGGGTGCTCCTGCTGATACCCTTATCTCTGATGAACTCTTGCCGTCCTGGTGTCTCTTACTTAAGAAGTCCCCTAACCACTCACGTATCTGGGAATGTAATTCGTATGCTCATACCTTCGTCAACAGCCCACGAGTTCCATAAATCTGTTCACTTTCGTCCATGATTCACAGGATATTGTCTGAGAAAAGGGCGAACAGAGTTCCGCACGAGCGATGCTTTCTAAATCTGTAAAACTGTCCTGTCTAAAGAATTTATTATATTCTAACTCAGAAAATATTCACGAATTCTGCAACAAGCATGTGTTAAGGATATTGGCCAGTAATTCTTCGGCTACCATCGCTGGACGATCATTAGGAAAAGCAGAAATAGTTGGATAAAGTATCCACTTCAGTAGTGAAAAAAAGCTCCCTTTAAATATGGACAATTTTACGATAATACCTATAACAAAGTGAATGAGCCTGGAAGCATCCGATTTCAAGATTAGCAGTGAACATCTTGAGTACGTCACATCCTGTAAGTAATACTGAGAAGGGGAGTGAAATGCGACGAGCTTGTTAACTTCGTATTAGGGAAGTCCCATCCTGATATCTTCTACTTAGGGATCATGAGAATAACACAAGAAAGACTACGGAGACGTACAATCACTTTTACCTCAGTACGGAAATGGAACAGGGCAGAAAATCCGTAATAATGGTGCAAAGTACACTCCGCCATGCACTGTACTGTGGCTTTCGGGGCTGGAGGGCCGTATTTATATAGATATGGATGATAATAATAGTCTTCTAATCAATAATACAAAACAGCCAATTTCTTGTTCAAAGACATAGAAAGCGTAGTTTTTCTTTAGGGCTCGTCACCACCCCTCCAGGCCCTGGGCTTCTTCTTTCCCAGACCTTTCCCCACGCGACTGAACACGCTTTAATATCCTTCCACTAATTACCGTCGTCCTTCCAAGTCCACTGCCACCACATTCACCTCCAGAAAATTTCCTCATCGACTAAATAATGGCTCCGAGCCTATGGGACTTAACTTCTGAGGTCATCAGTCACCTAGAACTTAGAACTGCTTAAACCTAACTAACCTAAGGACATCACACACATCCATGCCCGGGGCAGGATTCGAACCTGCGACCGTAGCGGTTGCGCGGTTCCAGACTGTAGCGCCTGGAACCGGAGGCCTCCCCATCGACTAAAAGTAAAAGTATCAGCAGCGGCAGGAATCGAGCACCACCTATAGTTTTTGCATTTCTCGGCATTTATTTCACCACATTCGAAACAACACACATCGTCAGAGGTGCCTGGAAATAATAAAATAAACGACTGTGAACTATATTCGTGTTCAAAATTGTACACTGTCACTGTTATTTTCATTAGCAAAACGTTCTTGAATATGATAATGATCTACTTCTTCATGTATGCTCTTCAAGTAACTGTGAGGTGCATGAGGGAGGGCCGGCCGGAGTGGCCGTGCGATTCTAGGCGCTACAGTCTGGAACCGAGCGACCGCTACAGTCGCAGGTTCGAATCCTGCCTCGGGCATCGATGTGTGTGATGTCCTTAGGTTAGTTAGGTTTAATTAGTTCTAAGTTCTAGGCGACTGATGACCTCAGAAGTTAAGTCGCATAGTGCTCAGAGCCATTTGAACCATGAGGGAGTATACGTCCTACTGTACCAGTTAGCACGGTTTCCTGTACCATTCACATGTCGAGCGCAAGATGATTTTTTAAATGTAGAGAATAATTAATATTGCCCTTATGTTTCCTTTGGGAGCGATACGTAGAGGATTAGAATATATTCCTAGAGTCATCATTTAAAACCAATCCTTGAAACTTTGTAAATAGGCCTCCTCAGGATAGTCTTGTCCTTCAAGAGCCATCCCATGCTCCAGTCTCTCTCTGACACTCTCCCATGCATCAATGCATCAAACATACCAGTGAACATATGTACTACCCTTCTCAGTATACGTTAAACGTCCACCCTTAGTCCAATTTGGAACATATTCGACAACTAGAGGAACATAACAGGATGATTCACACGAATGATTTGTAAGTAATCCACTTTTGTATGCTGATTGCATTTCCCTAGAATTCTACCAATTAAACGAAGACTGCCTCCTGCTTTACTCACAACTGAGCCTATGTTATAACTCTATTTCATATTCCTACAAAGTGTTACATCCAGGAATACATGGTAGTTGACCGTTTCCAGCTGTGACTTATCACTATGTACAAATTTTTAAAATTTCTCAGTATATTCTATACTTACGACTGGCGATTCTAAACAGTCCTTGCCTGCGCAACTCCAAAGAAGAATTGAATGACAAACAAAAGAAACGGAAATCATGGGTGTGTTCGTATATTTCAGTCAAATTTTCAGTTGTCCCCTAAGATAGAAGTTGCAGTCAAACTTTATTCATGGCTTCAGCGCATGCCGGGACATCCAATAGCTGTTACGCCCTCCATTACTGCTGATTTGGTGACCAAATGCTTCATGAAGTAAATCAAAGCCTTTCTTGGGTAGAAATACAATGAGGTCTAGAAGACCAAACGGTAAAGAGCAACGTTAGTGTTCTGAAAGAACGTGAATATCTTTTCTTGAGAGCTTATTCTGTAGTCAGTACGTTTATTGTAGTGATGTTACTCTCTACTACAAGAGCCCCCAGACAATAGTAAGAATGGCAAACTAAGGAACAATAAATATTAAAACGGCAAAATGTGGGACGCCTTATTCTCTCTCTCTCTCTCTCCTCTTTTTTTCTGTTCAACACACACACAGAAGAAGCACAGAAGAAAATAAAAGTAAAGTTTACAAGGGCAATTAAAATTCAGGGATTGAGGAAATCAGAATCACTCAAGTATGAAACTGTATGAATGCAAAGTCTCGCGACGATAACTTTGAATAAAATGTTCTCGGGTTTCCAACTGCGTCAATTGTTTAAAACTACACAAGCTTTCGGCCAAGCCTCCTTGGCCATTGTCAAGTGTTGTGGCTGCCAGTGGGCTGTTGGTGCGCCCTTATATACGCTATCTGCCGGCTGTGACGTCACTGGTGCCCATGAAATTGCCATATATAGGCATGTTTTGAGTCGGCGTTCGATGTGCCCTCTTCAACCACGCGATCGCTGGATCCCATGCACCGCTGAGCTGCAAGCCACCGTCTCTATTCAGGGTGTTTGCGGTAATTTTTATTTCAATAGCTTCCTTTATTAAACTGTCCCAGAAGCCGTTTGTGCGAGCCACGACAGAGGTATCGTCAAATTTTATGTGGTGACCGTTTTCTAACTCATGGTTCAAATGGCTCTAAGCACTATGGAACTTAACATCTGAGGTCATCAGTCCCCTAGAACTTAGAACTACTTAAACCTAGCTAACCTAAGGACATCACACACATCCATGCCCGAGGCAGGATTCGAACCTGCGACCGTAGCGGTCGCGGAGTTCCAGACTGAAGCGCCTAGAACCGCTCGGCCACACCGGCCGGCTCTAACGCATGCTCTAACGCAGATTTCTCTGGATAGCGTAGGCGGTAATACCGCTCATGTTCTTTCCTGCGGTGGTCCACAGTGCGCACTGTTGTCCGATGTACTTGTGGCCACACTCACAAGGTATTTCGTAGACTCCGGTGTTCAGAGACCTACTGCGTCTTTAACTGGGCCGCGCGGGATTAGCCGAGCTGTCTAGGCGCTGCAGTCATGGACTGTGCGGCTGGTCTCGGCGGAGGTTCGAGTCCTCCCTCGGGCATGGGTGTGTGTGTTTGTCCTTGGGATAATTTAGGCTAAGTAGTGTGTAAGCTTAGGGACTGATGACCTTAGAAGTTAAGTCCCATAAGATTTCACACACATTTGAACATTTTTCTTTAACTGGTCTCAGTAATTGACGGATTTTCGTTGGAGGCCTGAAGATTGATTTGATCTTCTTGCCCGACACAGAGCCACAGAATGGCAGCAAAGCAAGTTTCTTTTCCAGCTCTTCGTCGGTTGCCTTATTCTGATATTTCCCAGAAGTCACTTCTTTCACTTGATGGGCGCTGTAGCCGTTATTCCTGAAAACCTTTCGTAGGTGGCTCAGTTCGTGGGACAGGTGGTCGTCGTCTGATATTACTCTTGCACGATGCACCAATGTTTGTAATACTGTGCACTTCTGTGCTGGATGATGATGGCTGGTGGCGTGCAGGTACAGGTCTGCGTGGGTGGGTTTTCTGTAGACGCTGTGGCCAAGGCATCCTCTTCGTTTACGATGGACCAGGATGTCGCGGAAGTGAAATGCATTATCTTTTTCCACCTCCATGGTGAACTGGATATTACTTTGATGCCATTGAGGTGTTCCAAAAACTCGTCTAATTTCTCGCGTCCGTGTGGCCAAATGACGAACACTACACTGAGGCTTCCTGGTGTACCTGCCTATGATCGCTAATACGCAGCCTGAGTGGGACACGCATCTGGATTACACAACTGTCTCGCAAGTAAGAACACTGTGTATTACATTATACGTCTGTCTCCGTGGCCCATTATGCACTCCAATTAGTTCTACCTCATTCTCTTGATACTGAGTGTTGGTTCTACTGGACGAAGTTTGTTGGCGTGGTTATTTTCCGCAGCAGTTATGTAAATATTCTTTTGTAAACAAGAAGCTACAGTTTCAGCGTGTTTCCTATACTCATTGTACAGTACAGATACGAAGGAAAAATTTTCTGATCATAGTATGAAGGCTTTCACGACCGGATGACATATCTTCTGGTAAACCTTCCGGGATGTAAGGTCGTGGTCCATGAAACTCTTCAGCTCCTAACGCTTCGTCCAGAGCTGCGCTGGACATCTTCAGAGGGGTGTTTCTCCTCCGGTGGGTCTTGCCGACTCGGCAAGAGTTGCCGAGTCGGCAAGACCCACCGGAGGAGAAACACCCCTCTGAAGATGTCCAGCGCAGCTCTGGACGAAGCGTTAGGAGCTGAAGAGTTTCATGGACCACGACCTTACATCCCTGAAGGTTTACCAGAAAAATTTTTTTCTTCTTTATGTGAGTAATGTTTCCTGAAACTTCAGTCTTACCTTTCTGTTACATCCTGTGTTATATATTAACTACGTTGCTAATATTTGGGTGAGGGGAACAGGCTGCACTGTTGTCAAATTTCCCCAATCATCCACCAGATCTTCCCTCCTCCACCACAAAACAACATTGCCACATCTTGCCAACCCCTCCCACTCAGTGTTAATGACAAGGTCAGGATCACCCCTCTTCTAGCCATTTCCACCACTTCCTCTCTCCTCCCCATTCTCCCTCTCCGTCCAGCCAATCCAAGATGGGATATTCAGTCCACTTGCATCTACAGAAGAATTGTGTGTATACTGTATCATTGACATTGCTCACATTTATTAATAAAAAATACCAGCAAACCCTACCTTTCACCTCACTCTTGTTTGTATGTGCCTTTTGGATCTGTGTGTATTATTATTATATTTATTATTATTATTATTATTATTTGGGAACAACTGCACTGGAGGGGGCAAATCATGAGCAAGGAAAAATCAGCTGACTGTCACATTGCACTTGGTAAAAATGCATTCTCTGCTAGCAACTTTACTCAGTAGATTCTAAGGAAACTATTTCATAAATAAACTTTGTTCTTTCACTTCTTATAGTTTCCCAGCATAGCTTAATGCTGTTCCTATAGATATTATGATATTTTGAACTTAGTGATAAATCATACATATTTTGAAGGTTTTGCATTGAAAAATGTTGTCAGTAACCGGTTTTCATATAATGCACTTTAGGTCATACATTTTTAAAGTCTAGAGTAAATAGATGACATAAATTGGTGGATGGCTACTACAGGCTTTGCCTGAGACTATGTTTGTGTGCAGTGAGATGTGCATGATACTTCTTTCAGTTGGTTTAATTCCATCTGTAATGAGTGTTGTTAAGGAAATGAGTGTGGTATACAACAGAACAAGAGATACATGCAATTGAAGATATCAATGAGGGAGTAGTGTAGCTGTGGGAGTTCTGACAGAGTCTGCAATGTTGTCAGACTTCTGATGACATCATTAATGAGTCATGCAACGTTGCCAGACTTCTTCCCATACCACAGATGCCATATGTCAATTGCCCTATGTATAAAATTGCAGGATGCGAAAATCAAAATAGCCGAATTGTAGTAGAGGGTTTTCTGTGACTCTGGTGACATCACATTTCAATTTGGCTAAGAGCCTACATATCCCAAGTGGAAAATGACAGGAGATCCAAAAATCCAAAGAGACAATTGACCTATTGATAAAAAACTTAAAAATCCACAGTGGTGATCCAAGATAGTGGACCTGGGTTAATCGTGCAACCTGTATGTTTGCCAGATCACATAACTCCACACAGTACTGAACTGGAGAGACTACTACAAGAACAAAAGCCATGACATGTGATGTTAAACAGGGGCAAGCTGCCAATTTATCCTGGTATGCAAAAGAAACAGAATTACCGAGTATCGATACTATGTAATGTTGCCTGGGTTTAGTTTATGGTTCACTGATACTTGTTACTTTGTACCTGCTGCTAACACTTCTCTGCAAGATAAATTTCGCAGTTCTGCTGTTTACATATGTAATTTTCGTTCAGGTGCCGAAGATGGTCACAAATTATACAACTCAAAATTTTACCTCTGAGCACGAAAGTTTTTGCTTCTACTTGTCACATTGTACTTCATGAGTGATGAGATGTGAAAAGTAACTGGTAGGTATCTCTTGAGCCAGCTAACGAACTTTTAAGCAATAGTTCATGTTATTGAAAATGGTTCTCTATACTGTATCTAATGAGAAAAGTTCTGTAGATAGCATCAGAAAAAAAAACTACTAAACCATTGCTTTGTTCTTATTGTAACAGGAAAAATCGTAAATAGAGGAAAAAATACTTTGCTATTAATATGAATCATTCAACTTGAAGGCTAGAGATTTTTGGAAAGGTAGTAAGTGGTCAAATTAGTATCATTTAAAGATAAAAGTATGTATTTCCGTTTATTTTGTTTCATTCAACAGAAACTGACATATACATAATGCAAATCTAATAAACTTTGCCCACCTATGTCCATGCCAGAATAGCTACCCCAAGCAACAGCTGTCACTTTCTTTGTGTGTGCTTTTAATCTAATTTCCAGATGCGTAGTAGCAATATGTCACATAGATTGTGATTCATGCATGTATTCACAATTATTGCAGAGAGTATATGAGATTTGCCAAATACATTGGATTTTTCACCCAAGAAACAACATACAGAATTAAGCAGACTGTGAACATTTTTCTGTGTGCTGCACTATTTCAAACATTGGTTCACATGGTTGAAGGAAACCACATCTGTCGGTCTCAATAGTAAAGACAGATGGATTTCTCACAGATATCTTGGAGTGTGTGTGATTACTTGGGTACATGAAGAGTAAAGAAATAGTTTCTTTGCACTCTGCACTCTTGCTACATGAAGAATCTTTCTCACAACATATCCTCATAAATAATAAATGATATTCTCCTGGTATTCACTCAGTGTCCCTGAATCAGTGTCCTCAAAGTAACTAATATCTTTACTATCATAACTGAACTTGCAGCTCATCTTGTTATGGCACATGAATTCATGAACAAAGAAAGAGCTCACTTACTCAGTGTTGCCTACATTACTCTTATCACTTGCTGTAACATTGTTCTTGAGCAACATTGTTCTTAGGGCAGACCGGAACTGTAATGTGGTGGAATTATTGTTCCAACCAAATCTACATCTGATGCAAGAAAAAAAAAAAGAGCTCTGGATGAGCTTGAGAGAGTTTGTAAGTTAAGAAATACTTTAGAAGTTCACTGTGCCAATACAGAAATTATTGGGGGAGGCTTCTACCACATGTATGGATATCAAAACCCCCAAGACAAATATTTTACATGAATGTAAAATGCACGCACCCCATTAACTTTTAATGTCCGAAGGAAGTATTCTGCATGTTAAATTCTTTCCCATAAATTTCAGTTTCAGCCCTCAATGGTTGTTTGAAGCCCATAATGTGTGTATTTCAAAAGTTGCAAACATCAAACAGTTTATAAGAACTCCATATTCTTCAACGGCGCCGGAGTCTTAACATTCAGGAGATGTCTCCTGGAGCTGGAGGCGAAATGTCAGGAAGCAGTGCAATACATCGACCATGGCCTCAGTCGAGAAGATTTAACTGAAGAAGACACTGGGCATGAAAGGCTACGTTGTAGAAATAGGGCATACAAGTCTCTGTGCCTATGGCAGGGGTAGGCAATAGTTTTGACTTGGGGGCCTCTTTGTGAAAGCAAAGGTTGGTGGATAGCTGCACCTTTTAAAATGATTGCGTGCTTTAGCTAACTTTGCATTTCAGAAAATGATTTAAATTGTTACACAAAATTTCTGTCGTGATGGGCTACACAAAAATCATTAGCGTCCCACACGCAGCCCATAAGCTGCTATTTGCCCATTCCTGGCCTAGGGGCATAGAAATGTAGAATGAGGGGAAACTGTTTGGTCAGTTCACTATATCACCTAGAATTCTTTTTTACCACCATTGTTTTTCACTGTTTTTCAATTGGGTGACAACAAAATCCAAACCAAAGCCACTAAAATATTCTTGAAGAACACTTCTGGATTGCTATTTATACAGTTTCTTTTTTTAGCATTTCAGTAAATCCTACCATGGTTTCTACCTTTTATTCACGCTGCTTAAGTTTCGTTTGCCATTTTCCCAATGACCATAATTCTGTGAGATACTTGTATCTGAACACTTGCATCATATTTGCCATGGATGTCTTCAGATTCATAAAATATATTTACTGCCTGTATCTCATTCAGTCAATGAAACCAAATTAAAACAACCCATTAATAATATTTACGAGCTACTACAACTACATAAAAATACATGAACAACAATGCACTGTTAATAGTGAAATAATGGTCTTACTGAACAAGATACCTCGTCCTATTGATTTCGACCTGCAAATGCACAGGGGAAGTGAATAAACTTGGCACAGAGTTATCTTTCAGTAGATGTTTGTCACCTCATGATCGAAACATGTAGCTGTTTTTGTAAAATGACACCTTTTTTCAACAGAGTCAAGTAGTCCCTTTGCACTGCATCCGCCCACTTCTTCACAAGTTTTGGACATGAGCGAGGAGAACTGAAAAGACATTACACATCTTCGTATAATACTTGCGTTTTCGATTGTTTCATTTACTATATATTAAAGCATATTTTTATACAGGTCGAATTGAACCCACTTCCAATCATTCATCAATTACTACATCGATATGCTGCACAACGTTCAGCCATTATCGTTGAAAAGGTAGACAGAATCACCCAAAAGTCGCAAGCAGGAAGGCTACAAACTCCTATGGATGCTGCTTAACAATATGGCGGCTCTACCATAGACCATCTAGATTTTCTAGGCTATGAGCCTCTGAGTAGGCTCTCCAGTTTATTGTTGAGCTCACTGGGATACTTCCAAAGCCTAAATGGTTCTAAGTTTAGAATCCAAGATAGTAAATATTTTTATTCTGGTCCAGCTGCATAGTTGGCATGTTTCCTAGGTTTTCTCAGGGTAAGGATTTCGCAATCCAAGCTGACAGAGCTGAGGATACTAGCACAGCTTGTCCTACCTATAGTGATATCACCAAAGACACCAAAATCCACTGTGGCACAGCCTGCTGGAATTAAAATGATGCCACAAAAAAAATCTCACTATCCAAGAAGAGTCAGGCAGCAGCAGCCGGCCGAGACACATCTGTGTGCTTTAATAGTTTCATTTCTTGAGTTTCTGCGTGTTAATTTAATATCTAATAGTCATAGTTCTCGCGTTTTCGTTTGCGTCCGAAATTATACCAATTCTGTGACATATTACAAGTACCCAAACAGGGGCGAATTATTTAGCTTCACCTGAGTGCTTTGGTAGTTAGGTTTCTGAATTTCTGCATATCAATCTAATTCATTAAACGTCCTGCGTTTTTGTCTGTGCCTACAGTAGAGATGCGCAGCACGTGCTGATAGTCCATTTATTGGCATTGTTTAGTTTTCCACAGCCTTTAGTATGGACAGGAACTGCGAAAGTTGTATGCAGAAGCGAGCGGAGGTGGTGACACTTAAGTTCTCAGCTCCAGATTGTGATGGCTTCGGTTGCACAGCTTGAGGCTGCAGTGGATGGGCACCGCCGTTGTGGGTCAGCTGTGGGGATCTAACAGACGTACAGCACGCCTGAGTCCTCCGATCGGTCCTCACCAGTGGCCAGCCCAATTACTGCTCGCACTGAGGTTGACCCCTTATCTGTGGTCGAGTGGGAGGTCGCCCCAGGGCGTGGAAGGCGGCGAAAGACTTCCCAGGCGGCCGCACATCAGGCCTCCCCTGTTTGTCTGACAGACATGTTCCAGGTGCTGTCTGTGGCTGATACTGTCGCTGAGCCAGATGCCGTCTTCTTTTCTGTTTCAGAGGAAACCTCTCAGCCTGTAAAATCTTGACAATCACACAGCGTGGGATTATTGATAGTTGGGAGCTCCAATGTTAGGAGCGTTATTGGGTCCTTAGGGACATGGCTGATAAGAAGGGAAAAGAAACCAATGTGCACTCCATGTGCATGCTGGGTGGAGTCATTCCAGACGTGGAACCGGTCCTTTCGGATGCCATGAAGAGCACCGGGTGCAGCCAGTTGCAGGTGGTCGCTCACGTTGGTAACAATGATGCGTGGCACGTTGGATCAGAAGAGATTCTCTCTGGTTTCGAGGGGCTAACAAAAGTGATAAAGGTTGCCAGCCTTTCTTGCAACATGAAAGCAGAGCCGAGCATTTGCAGCATAGTTGACAGGACCGATTATGGACCTCTGGTGTAGAGCCGAGTGGAGAGCCTGAATCAGAGGCTCAGACGGTTCTGCGACCGTGTAGGTTGCAGATTCCTCGACTTACGCCAAAGGGTGTTTTTGTATCGTGTTCCACTGAATAGGTCAGGTGTCCACTAAAAGCAGGAGGCGGCTACACGGGTATCAGGGGCTGTGTGGCGTGGAATGGGCGGCTTTTTATGTTAGAGGGTCTCGGGAAATCACAAGAAGGGCTTCAGTCACAAATGGTGCAGGCTGAACACAGGAAGAACGTAGATAAAGGAACCATCGGTATAACAGTTGTATACTGTCGTTGCTGTGTTGGGAAAGTGCCAGAGCTCCAAGCGCTAATCGAAATCACTGATGCTCAAATCGTTATAGGCACTGAAAGCTGGTTAAAGCCGGAGATAAGCTAAGCCGAAATTTTTGCGAAGAACCTAACGATGTTCCGAAAGAGTACGCTAAACACTGTTGGCGGTCGCACGTTTCTTGCTGTTAGAAGTAGTTTATCTTGTCGCGAAATTGAAGTAGATAGTTCTTGTAAGTTAGTAGGGGCAGAGGTCATTGTTGGCAACCGGAATAAAATAATAATAAGACACTTTTACCAACTTCCCAATTCACATGATACAGTTGCTGAAAGGTTTAAAGAAAACTTGAGATTTATTTTAAACACGTACCCGACTCATACGATTATAGTTGGTGGTGACTTTAATTTATCCTCGATGTGTTTATGTCCGGAGGGACGCAAAAAACGTCATCCGAAATTGTGCTGAATACATTCTCTGAAAAGTATTTCGAGCAGTTGGTTCGTGAGCCTACGCGAATAGTAAACGGTTGTGAAAACACACTTGACCTCTTAGCAACAAATAATCCTGTGTTAATAACGAGCTTCAAAATGGATACTCAGATTAGTGAACACAGGGTTGTCGTAGCGAGAGTGAATGTCTAACCATCAAATCATCCAAAAATAAACGAATATTATACCTATTCAAAAAAGCAGATATAAATTGACTTGATGCCTTCCTGAGAGACAGTCTCCGCTCATTCCAAATTAGTAATATAAGTGAAGACCAGATGTGGCTTTCATTCAAAGAAATGTACTACTGACCATTAAAATTGCTACCCCAAGAAGAAATGCAGATGATAAACGGGTATTCATTGGACAAATATATTACAAGAACTGACATGTTATGACATTTTCACGCAATTTGAGTGCATAGATCCTGAGAAATCAGTACCCAGAACAACCACCTCTGGCCGTAATAACGGCCTTGATACGCCTGGGCATTGAGTCAAAGAGAGCTTGGGTGGCGTCTACTGGTACAGCTGCCCATGCAGCTTCAACACGATACCACAGTTGATCAAGAGTAGTGACTGGGGTATTGTGACGAGCCAGTTGCTCGGCCATTATTGACCAAACGTTTTCAATTGGTGAGAGATCTGGAGAATGTGCTGGCCAGGGCAGCAGTCGAACATTTTCTGTATCCAGAAAGGCCCCTACTGGACCTGCAACATACGGTCGTGCATTATCCTGCTAAAATGTAAGGTTTCGCAGGGATAGAATTAAGGGTAGAGCCACGGTTCATAACACATCTGAAATTTAACGTCCGCTGCTCAAAGTGCCGTCAATGCGAACAAAAGGTGACCGAGACGAGTAACCAATGGCACCCCATACCATCACGCCGGATGATACGCCAGTATGGCGACGACGAATACATGCTTCCAATGTGCGTTCATCGCAATAGTGCCAAACACGGATGCGACCATCATGATGCTGTAAACAGAACCTGGATTCATCTGAAAAAATGATGTTTCGCCATTCGTGCACCCAGGTTCGTCGTTGAGTACACCATCGCAGGCGCTCCTGTCTGTGATGCAGCTTCAAGGGTAACCGCACCAATGGTCTCCAAGCTGAAAGTCCATGCTGCTGCAAACGTCGAACTGTTTGTGCAGATGGTTGTTGTCTTGCATACGTCCCCATCTGTTGACTCAGGGATCGAGACGTGGCTGCACGATGCGTTACAGCCATGCGGCTAAGATGCCTGTCATCTCGGCTGCTAGTGATACGAGGCCGTTGGGATCCAGCACGGCGTTCCGTATTACCCTCCTCAACCCACCGATTCCATATTTTGGTAAAAGTCATTGGATATCGACCAACGCGAGCAGCAGTGACGCGATACGATAAACCGCAATGGCGATAGGCTACAATCCGACCTTTATCAAAGTCGGAAACGTGATGGTACGCATTTCTCCTCCTTACACGACGCGTCACAACAACGTTTCACCAGGCAACGCCGGTCAACCGCTGTTTGTGTATGAGAAATCGGTTGGAAACTTTCCTCATGTCAGCACGTTTTAGATGTTGCCACCGGCACCAACCTTGTGTGAATGCTCTGAAAAGCTAATCATTTGCATATCATACCATCTTCTTCCTGTCGGTTAAATTTCGCGTCTGTAGCACGTCATCTTCGTGGTATAGCAATTTTAATGGCCAGTAGTGTAGTATCGGCAGCAATTCAGAGATTTATACCAAATAAATTAACAAACGACGAATTTGATCCTCCTTGGTACACAAAACGGGTCAGAACAATGTTGAAGAAACTACGAAACAAACATGCTAAATTTAAACAGACGCAAAATCCCCAAGAATGCCGATTCTTCACAGAAGCTCGAAATTCAGCGCGGGCTTCCATGCGAGATGCTTATAATAGTTTCCGCAACGTAACTTTGTCTCGACACCTGGCAGAAAAACCAAAGAGATGCTGGTCGTATGGGAAGTATCTTAGCGGAAAGAAACAATCAATGCCTTCTCTGTGCAATAGCAGAGGAGACAATATAGAAGACAGTGTTTTCAGAGCAGAGTTACTAAATACAGCCCTCCGAAACGCCTTCACAAAAGAAGACGAAGTAAATATTCCAGAATTCGAATCGAGAACAGCTTCCAACATGAGTAACGTAGAAGTAAATATCCTCGGAGTAGTGAAGCAACTTAAATAACTTAATATAAGCAAGTCTTCTGGTCCAGACTGTATGCCAATTAGGCTCCTTTCAGAGTATGCTGATGCATTAGCTCCATACTTAACGCTCGACGAAAGATGCCTAAACAAATACTGGAAAGTTGCACAGGTCACACCAATGTTCAAGGAAGGTAGGAGGAGTAATCCACTAAATTACTGGCCCATATCATTAACGTCGATATGCTGCAAGATTTTGGTACATATATTGTGTTCGAACACTATGAATTACCTCGAAGAAAACTGTCCATTGACACACACAGTCAACATGTATTTAAAAAACATCGTTCTTGTGAAACACAACTACACTCCTGGAAATGGAAAAAAGAACACATTGACACCGGTGTGTCAGACCCACCATACTTGCTCCGGACACTGCGAGAGGGCTGTACAAGCAATGATCACACGCACGGCACAGCGGACACACCAGGAACCGCGGTGTTGGCCGTCGAATGGCGCTAGCTGCGCAGCATTTGTGCACCGCCGCCGTCAGTGTCAGCCAGTTTGCCGTGGCATACGGAGCTCCATCGCAGTCTTTAACACTGGTAGCATGCCGCGACAGCGTGGACGTGAACCGTATGTGCAGCTGACGGACTTTGAGCGAGGGCGTATAGTGGGCATGCGGGAGGCCGGGTGGACGTACCGCCGAATTGCTCAACACGTGGGGCGTGAGGTCTCCACAGTACATCGATGTTGTCGCCAGTGGTCGGCGGAAGGTGCACGTGCCCGTCGACCTCGGACCGGACCGCAGCGACGCACGGATGCACGCCAAGACCGTAGGATCCTACGCAGTGCCGTAGGGGACCGCACCGCCACTTCCCAGCAAATTAGGGACACTGTTGCTCCTGGGGTATCGGCGAGGACCATTCGCAACCTTCTCCATGAAGCTGGGCTACGATCCCGCACACCGTTAGGTCGTCTTCCGCTCACGCCCCAACATCGTGCAGCCCGCCTCCAGTGGTGTCGCGACAGGCGTGAATGGAGGGACGAATGGAGACGTGTCGTCTTCAGCGATGAGAGTCGCTTCTGCCTTGGTGCCAATGATGGTCGTATGCGTGTTTGGCGCCGTGCAGGTGAGCGCCACAATCAGGACTGCATACGACCGAGGCACACAGGGCCAACACCCGGCATCATGGTGTGGGGAGCGATCTCCTACACTGGCCGTACACCACTGGTGATCGTCGAGGGGACACTGAATAGTGCACGGTACATCCAAACCGTCATAGAACCCATCGTTCTACCATTCCTAGACCGGCAAGGGAACTTGCTGTTCCAACACGACAATGCACGTCCGCATGTATCCCGTGCCACCCAACGTGCTCTAGAAGGTGTAAGTCAACTACCCTGGCCAGCAAGATCTCCGGATCTGTCCCCCATTGAGCATGTTTGGGACTGGATGAAGCGTCGTCTCACGCGGTCTGCACGTCCAGCACGAACGCTTGTCCAACTGAGGCGCCAGGTGGAAATGGCATGGCAAGCCGTTCCACAGGACTACATCCAGCATCTCTACGATCGTCTCCATGGGAGAATAGCAGCCTGCATTGCTGCGAAAGGTGGATATACACTGTACTAGTGTCAACATTGTGCATGCTCTGTTGCCTGTGTCTATGTGCCTGTGATTCTGCCAGTGTGATCATGTGATGTATCTGACCCCAGGAATGTGTCAATAAAGTTTCCCCTTCCTGGGACAATGAATTCACGGTGTTCTTATTTCAATTTCCAGGAGTGTAGCTCTTTATTCGCATGAAGTGTTGAGTGCTATTGACAAGGGATTTCAGTAGAAAATTAACTTTCGGGCATGCAGCCGCGCAAATAAAATTTCCTCCACTGATATTTCGGCCGCGTATCGTCCGGCCATCGTCAGAGTGAATCACAAGACTGACGACAAGATGCAAAGCGCAGCCTTATATGCTCCACCGTGGCGGTACTTCGCATGAGGGTCACAGATGCTGGTCGGCAGCGGAGAAATACGCTTACACATGCGCCGAAAGCGTACAGACATTCGATTCGCTTATCGATGTAGGCCTATGATCGGCGGCGATGACACCATGACGACTTCTCTGCAGTTTAATTACCCCAAGATTGGTTCAGTATTTCTGGATTTCCGGAAGGCCACACAAACGGCTTGTAGTGAAATTGTGTGCTTATGGAATATCGTCTCAGTTATGTTACTGTATTTGTGATTTTCTGTCAGAGAGGCCACAGTTCGTAGTAACTGACGGAGAGCCATCGAGTAAAACAGAAGTGATTTCTGGTGTTCCTCAAGGTCGTGTTATATAGGCCCTTTGCTGTTCCTTACCCATATAAACGGTTTGGGAGACAATCTGAGCAGAAGTCTTAGATTGTTTGCAGATGACGCTGTCGTTTATCAACTAATAAAGTCATCAGAAGATCAAAACAAATTGTAAAACGGTTTAGAAAAGATATCTGAATGGTGCGAAAATAGCCAGTTGATCCTAAGTACCCGGCCGAGGTAGCCGTGCGGTTCTAGGCGCTACAGTCTGGAACCGCAGGACCGCTACGGTCGCAGGTCCGAATCCTGCCTCGGGCATGGATGTGTGTGATGTCCTTAGGTTAGTTAGGTTTAAGTAGTTCTAAGTTCTAGGGGACTGATGACACCAGAAGTTAAGTCCCATAGTGCTCAGAGCCATTTGAACCCTAAATAACGAAAAGTATGAGGTCATCCACAT
The DNA here is from genome assembly GCF_023864275.1 of Schistocerca cancellata. Taxonomy (NCBI): domain Eukaryota; kingdom Metazoa; phylum Arthropoda; class Insecta; order Orthoptera; family Acrididae; genus Schistocerca; species Schistocerca cancellata. The sequence continues at coordinate 464,639,731 of NC_064631.1, read as the reverse complement.
GAGTGCTAAAAGGAATCCGTTAATCTTCGGTTACACGATAAATCAGTTAAATCTAAAGGCCGTAAATTCAATTAAATACCTAGGAATTACAATTATGAACAACTTAAACTGGAAGGAATTCATAGAAAATGTTGTGTGGAAGGCTAACCGAAGACTGTGTTTTAGTGACAGGACACTCAGAAAATGTAACAGATCTGCTAGGGAGACCGCCTGCACTACGCTTGTCCGTCCTCTTTTAGAATACTGCTGCACGGTGTGGGATTTTTACCAGATAGGATGGACGGAGTAGCACGTTTTATATTATCGCGAAATATGGGAGAGAAAGTCACTGAAATGATACAGGATTTGGGCTGGACATCGTTCAAACAAAGGCTTTTTCTGTTGCGACAGAATCTTCTCACGAAATTCCAATTACCAACTCTCTCCTCCAAAAGCGAAAATATTTTGTTGACACCGCCCTACATAGGGAGAAACTATCACCACGATAAAATAAGGGAAATCAGAGCTCGTACGGAAAGATATGTGTTCGTTCTTTCCGCGCGCTATACGAGATTGGAATAATAGAGAATTGTGAAGATGGTTCGATGAACCCTTGGCCAGGCACTTAAATGTGACATGCAGAGTATCCATGTAGATGAAGGTGTAGATGGCTATCCAAGATGGCGGACCTATGGATATTTGTGCAACCTACGATGTGCCTCAGTGATGCAATTTGTATGGTTGTTGAGTCAATGTGAAATCCTGGCCTAAGTTTAAAATGATGGGAAATTCTGGAACCCCTCTGTATCTCAAAAAGCTAAGGTGGTCTAAGTTTAAAACTGTGTGTTGTTTACCAGCGCGGGATTAGCCGAGCGGTCTGAGGCGCTACCGTCATGGACAGTGCGGCTTGTGCCGTCGGAGTTTCGAGTTCTCCATCGGGAATGGGTGTGTGTGTTTGTCCTTAGGATAATTTAGGTTAAGTAGTGTGTAAACTTGGGGACTCATGACCTTAGCAGTTAAGTCCCATAAGATATCAGCAGCAGCAGAGGGCAGCACATGTCAACAGCCACCTGCAGCGTAGACTAAACACCTTAGTCACGTTGCAGTGTACACTTGAGATCTACATCTATATCTACATACATACTCCACGGAGGGTACCTCGTACCGCAACTAGCATCTTCTCTCCCTGATCCACTCCAAAACAGAACGAGGGAAAAATGACAGCCTTTTTGGTCATCAGTCTACTGAATGGTTTGATGCGGCCCGCCACGAATTCCTTTCCTGTGCTAACCTCTTCATCTCAGAGTAGCACTTGCAACCTACGTCTTCAATTATTTGCTTGACGTATTCCAATCTCTGTCTTCCTCTACAGTTTTTGCCCTCTACAGCTCCCTCTAGTACCATGGAAGTCATTCCCTCATGTCTTAGCAGATGTCCTATCATCATGTCTCTTCTCCTTATTAGTGTTTTCCACATATTCCTTTCCTCTCCGATTCTGCGTAGAACCTCCTCATTCCTTACCTTATCAGTACACCTAATTTTCAACATTCGTCTATAGCACCACATCTCAAATGCTTCGATTCTCTTCTGTTCCGGTTTTCCCACAGTCCATGTTTCACTACCATACAATGCTGTACTCCAGACGTACATCCTCAGAAATTTCTTCCTCAAATTAAGGCCGTATTTGATATTAGTAGACTTCTCTTGGCCAGAAAAGCCTTTTTCGCATAGCGAGTCTGCTTTTGATATCCTCCTTGCTCCGTCCGTCATTGGTTATTTTACTGCCTAGGAAGCAGAATTCCTTAACTTCATGGACTTCGTGACCATCAATCCTGATGTTAAGTTTCTCGCTGTTCTCATTTCTACTACTTCTCATTACCTTCGATGCATGAGCTGTTAAGCTGATTGTGCGATAATTCTCGCACTTGTCAGCTCTTGCTGTCTTCGGAATTGTGTGGATGATGCTTTTCCGAAAGTCAGATGGTATATCGCCAGACTCATATATTCTACACACCAACGTGAATAGTCGTTTTGTTGCCACCTCTCCCAATGATTTTAGAAATTCTGATGGAATGTTATCTATCCCTTCTGTCTTATTTGACCGTAAGTCCTCCAAAGCTCTTTTAAATTCCGATTCTAATACTGGATTCCCTATCTCTTCTAAATCGAGTCCTGTTTCTTCTTCTATCACATCAGACAAATCTTCACCCTCATAGAGGCTTTCAATGTATTCTTCCCACCTATCTGCTCTCTCCTCTGCATTTAACAGTGAAATTCCCGTTGCACTCTTAATGTTACCACCGTTGCTTTTAATGTCACCAAAGGTTGTTTTGACTTTCCTGTAAGCTGAGTCTGTCCTTCCGACAATCATATCTTTTTCGATGTCTTCACATTTTTCCTGCAGCCATTTCGTCTTAGCTTTCCTGCACTTCCTACTTATTTCAGTCCTCAGCGACTTGTATTTTTGTATTCCTGATTTTCCCGGAACATGTTTGTACTTCCTCCTTTCATCAATCAACTGAAGTATTTCTTCTGTTACCCATGGTTTATTCGCAGCTACCTTCTTTGTGCCTATGTTTTCCTTCCCAACTTCTGTGATGGCCCTTTTTAGAGATGTCCATTCCTCTTCAACTGTACTGCCTACTGCGCTATTCGTTATTGCTGTTTTTACAGCGTTAGAGAACTTCAAACGTATCTCGTCATTCCTTAGTAGTTCCGTATCCCACTTCCTTGCGTATTGATTCTTCCTGACTAATGTCTTGAACTTCAGCCTACTCTTCATCACTTCTATATTGTGATCTGAGTCTGGATCTGCTCCTGGGTACGCCTTACAATCCAGTATCTGATTTCGGAATCTCTGTCTGACATGATGTAATCTAATTGAAATCTTCCCGTATCTCCCGGCCTTTTCCAAGTATACCTCCTCCACTTGTGATTCTTGAACAGGGTATTCGCTATTACTAGCTCAAACTTGTTACAGAACTCAATTAGTCTTTCTTCTCTTTCATTCCTTGTCCCAAGCCCATATTCTCCTGTAACCTTTTCTTCTACTCCTTCCCCTACAACTGCATTCCAGTCGCCCATGACTATTAGATTTTCGTCTCCCTTTACATACTGCATAACCCTTTGAATATCCTCATACACTTTCTCTATCTGTTCATCTTCAGCTTGCGACGTCGGCATGTATACCTGAACTATCGTTGTCGGTGTTGGTCTGCTGTCGATTCTGATTAGAACAACCCGGTCACTGAACTGTTCACAGTAACACACCCTCTGCCCTACTTTCCTATTCCTAACGAATCCTACACCTGTTATACCATTTTCTGCTGCTGTTGATATTACCCGATACTCATCTGACCAGAAATCCTTGTCTTCCTTCCACTTCACTTCACTGACCCCAACTATATCTAGATTGAGCCTTTGCATTTCCCTTTTCAGATTTTCTAGTTTCCCTACCACGTTCAAGCTTCTGACATTCCACGCCCCGACTCGTAGAACTTTATCATTTCGTTGATTATTCAATCTTTTTCTCATGGTAACCTCCCCCTTGGCAGTCCCCTGCCGGGGATCCGAATGGGGGACTATTACGGAATCTTTTGCCAATGGAGAGATCATCATGACACTTCTTCAATTACAGGCTACATATCCTGTGGATGCACGTTACGTGTCTTTAATGCAGTGGTTTCCATTGCCTTCTGCATCCTCATGTCGTTGATCATTGCTGATTCTTCCGCCTTTAGGGACAATTTCCCACCCCTAGGACAAGAGAGTGCCCTGAACCTCTATCCGCTCCTCCGCCCTCTTTGACAAGGCCGTTGGCAGAATGAGGCTGACTTCTTATGCCGGAAGTCTTCGGCCGCCAATGCTGATTATTTATCAAAATTTAGGCAGTGGCAGGGATCGAATCCGGGACGGAAGACGTTTTTGATTATGAATCAAAGACGCTACCCCTTTTTTTTTTTTTTTTTTTTTTTGTTTACCTAGACCACAGGTCTATATGCCTCTGTACGCGCCCTAATCTCTCTTATCTTTGTGGTATTTCCGTAAAATGTAAGTTGGCAACAGTAAAATTGTACTGCAGTCAGCCTCAAATGCTGGATCTCTAAATTTCCTCAGTAGCGATTCACGAAAACAACGCCTCGTTTCCTCTAGAGACTCCCACCCGAGTTCCTGAAGCATTTCCGTAACACTCGCGTGATGATCAAACCTGCCAGTAACAAATCTAGCAGCCCGCCTCTGAATTGCTTCTATGTCCTCACTCAATCCAACCTGATAGGGAACCCAAACGCTCGATCGATACTCAAGAATATGTCGTATTAGTGTTTTATAAGCGGTCTCCTTTACAGATGAACCACATCTTGCCAAAATTCTACCCATGAACCGAAGACGACTGTTCGCCTTCCCCGCTACTGCCATTACATGCTTGTCCCACTTCATATCGCCCTGCAGTGTTACGCCCAAATACACTCCTGGAAATTGAAATAAGAAGATCGTGAATTCATTGTCCCAGGAAGGGGAAACTTTATTGACGCATTCCTGGGGTCAGATACATTACATGATCACACTGACAGAACCACAGGCACATAGACACAGGCAACAGAGCATGCACAATGTCGGCACTAGTACAGTGTATATCCACCTTTCGCAGCAATGCAGGCTGCTATTCTCCCATGGAGATGATCGTAGAGATGCTGGATGTAGTCCTGTGGAACGGCTTGCCATGCCATTTCCACCTGGCGCCTCATTTGGATCAGCGTTTGTGCTGGACTTGCAGACCGCGTGAGACGACGCTTCATCCAGTCCCAAACATGCTCAATGGGGGACAGATCCGGAGATCTTGCTGGCCAGGGTAGTTGACTTACACCTTCTAGAGCACGTTGGGTGGCACGGGATACATGCGGACGTGCATTGTCGTGTTGGAACAGCAAGTTCCCTTGCCGGTCTAGGAATGGTAGAACGATGGGTTCGATGACGGTTTGGATGTACGGTGCACTATTCAGTGTCCCCTCGACGATCACCAGTGGTGTACGGCCAGTGTAGGAGATCGCTCCCCACACCATGATGCCGGGTGTTGGCCCTGTGTGCCTCGGTCGTATGCAGTCCTGATTGTGGTGCTCACCTGCACGGCGCCAAACACGCATACGATCATCATTGGCACCAAGGCAGAAGCGACTCTCATCGCTGAAGACAACACGTCTCCATTCGTCCCTCCATTCACGCCTGTCGCGACACCACTGGAGGCGGGCTGCACGATGTTGGGGCGTGAGCGGAAGACGGCCTAACGGTGTGCGGGACCGTATCCCAGCTTCATGGAGACGGTTGCGAATGGTCCTCGCCGATACCCCAGGAGCAACAGTGTCCCTAATTTGCTGGGAAGTGGCGGTGCGGTCCCTTACGGCACTACATAGGATCCTACGGTCTTGGCGTGCATCCGTGCGTCGCTGCGGTCCGGTCCCAGGTCGACGGGCACGTGCACCTTCCGCCGACCACTGGCGACAACATCGATGTACTGTGGAGACCTCACGCCCCACGTGTTGAGCAATTCGGCGGTACGTCCACCCGGCCTCCCGCATGCCCACTATACGCCCTCGCTCAAAGTCCGTCAACTGCACATACGGTTCACGTCCACGCTGTCGCGGCATGCTACCAGTGTTAAAGACTGCGATGGAGCTCCGTATGCCACGGCAAACTGGCTGACACTGACGGCGGCGGTGCACAAATGCTGCGCAGCTAGCGCCATTCGACGGCCAACACCGCGGTTCCTGGTGTGTCCGCTGTGCCGTGCGTGTGATCATTGCTTGTACAGCCCTCTCGCAGTGTCCGGAGCAAGTATGGTGGGTCTGACACACCGGTGTCAATGTGTTCTTTTTTCCATTTCCAGGAGTGTATTTAGTCGACGTTACTGTGTCAAGCGCTACACTACTAATGGAGTATGCAAACATTACAGGATTCTTTTTCCTATTCATCTGCATTAATTTACATTTATCTATATTTAGAGTTAGCTGCCATTCTTTACACCAATCACAGATCCTGTCCAAGTCATCTTGTATCCTCCTACAGTCACTCAACGACGACACCTTCCCGTACACCACAGCATCATCAGCAAACAGCCACACCTTGCTATTCACCCTATCCAAAAGGTCATTTATGTAGACAGAAAACAACAGCGGTCCTACACACTTCCCTGGGGCACTCCGGATGATACCCTCACCTCCGATGAATACTCACCATCGAGGACAACGTACTGGGTTCTCGATGCTCGAGTGGGTTACGCCTCTAAACGCACCTGGATGGGTCCAGAGTTTACAGTCCTCCGCTTGCACCTGGTTCGATACCTGTCGAGAATCGCACGCAACTTGTAATGTGGATAGATGCATGTCGCCTATTGAACACTACAGGCGGCGCACCTCTCACAACAGCCGTTGTAGATCTAGCTGTATAGAAGACCACACACCTTGACTGCAAACTTTAATGGGGTGAAACTCTGGTACACAAATCACTGCGACGGCCACAGACTATTTGATACGTGACAGTATTACCCTTTTACTAACATCGATTTTTGTTCTTTGTTGCAGTTAGACTCTGATGCGAAAGAAATTTAGCAATAATATCAGAGAAGAATTCTAGTAGGACATTTTGGGTACATTAAGCAAGACTGCGCGATAGCGATGGAAATATTACCCATGATGGTGTCACTAAAGCGGAGTTACTAAATACAGTTTTCCGTAATTCCTTCACGAAAGAAGACGAAGTAAATATTCCAGAATATGAAACCAGAACAGCTGTTAGCATGACTGACATAAAATTAGATATCTTAGGTGTTGCGAAACAACTCAAATCGCTTAAGAAAGGCAAGTCTTCCGGTCCAGATGGCATACCAATTAGGATCCTTCCAGAGTATGCAGACACGATAGCGCCTTTCTTAGCAATCATATACAACCGCTCACTTGACGAAAGGTCTGTTCCTAAAGACTGGAAATTAGCACAGTCACACCAGTATTCAAGAAAGGAAATAGGGGTAACCCATTGAATTACAGACCCATATAAGTGACCTCAATTTGCAGTGGGATTTTGGAGCATATACTGTACTCGAACATTATGAATCACCCTGAAGAAAATGACTTATTGATACATAACAGCTAGCTCTTTATTCCCATGAAGTAATGAGTGCTGTCGACAAGGTATCTCAGATCTATTCCATATTCCTAGATTTCCAGAAGGCTTTTGATATCGTTCCTCACAAACGACTATTAATTAAATTGCGTGCATATGGATTATCGCCTCAGTTGTGTGACTGTATTCGTGATTTCCTCTCAGAGAGGTCACAGTTCGTAATGACAGACGGTAAATCATGGAGTAGAACAGAAGTGGTATCTAACGTTCCGCAAGGTAGTGTCATAGGCCCTTTGCTGTTCCTGATTTACATAAATGATCTAGGTGATAATCTGAGCAGCCCCCTTGGATTGTTTGCAGATGACGCTGTGATTTACCATCTAGTAGAATCATCAAACAATCAATTCCAATTGCAGAATGATCTGGAGAGAGTTTCTGTATGGTGATGGGGGTGGCAGTTGGCACTAGGCAGAGAAAAGTGCGAGGTCATCCACATGGGTACTAGGAGAGATCCGACAAATTTTGGTATGCGATGGATTGTACCAATCTGAGGGCTATCAGTTCAACTAGATACCTAGGAATTGCAATTACGAGCAGCTTGAATTGGAAGGAGCACATGGATGGTATTGTGGGGAGGGTGAATCAAAGACTGCGCTTTGGTGGCAGAACACTTAGAAGATGCGACAGACCCACTAAAGAGACAGCCTACATTACACTTGTCCGTCCTCTGCTGGAATATTGCTGCATGGTGTGGGATCCTTACCAGGTAGGATTGACGGAGGACAACGAAAAAGTGCAAAGAAGGGCAGCTTGTTTCGTGTTATAGCGCAATAGGGGTGAGAGTGTCATTGATATGATACCCGAGTTGGGGTGGCAGTCACTGAAATAAAGGCAGTTTTCTTTGCGGCAAGATCTGTTTACGAAATTTCAATCACCAACTTTGTCTTCAGAATGCGATTTTGTTGACACCCATCTACGTAGGGAGAAATGATCATCATAATAAAATAAGAGAAATCAGAGCTAGAACGGAAAGATTTAGGTGTCCCTTTACCCACGCATCATTCGAGAGTGGAATGGTAGAGAAGTAGTATGAAAATGGTTCGATGAACCCTCTGCCAGGCACTTTAGTGTGAATTGCAGAGTAACCATGAGAGGTTCAGTGCCCTCATTTGCATGTCTCCTCTCATTTTCATCAATTTTATTAATGTGTGCGTCATTTCACGGTAGTAACAGACCGAATATGGTTATTGTAATGAGAGTATTTGTACTGAGAGCTCAAAAAATACGTTCCACTTGATTCGTATACATGTTGGCTTACTTCCCTGGGTGACCTGTGCGAGGGAAGCATCGGAGGACGCGGCACGCGGCATTTCCGGTTGGGGGCTGCACTGCCCTGAATTCTGAGGCGTTCGTACAATAGGCTTAAGTGCCTGGCGGACCGACTGACGTCGGACAAGTTTCGCCTATTGTATGCAGGGCGAAACGACCTGCGAGATGTCTGAGTGTCGCCGCACTATATGTGTCTATCATTCCGGCGCGTCTGGAACGAAGACTCTGGCAGAGACTGACTGCATTGTCCTCCTGATTCTGAGAATACTTGTGGACCGTGCCCTGCTAGGTGCGACTGTCTGGCGCCGGATGGCCGGTGGTCTAGGCAGGTTGTTTTCGTAGTCGATCAAACGGCAACTTCAGTGCCCTCAGCTGAATAGCAGAGACATGATTGGTCAGCTTAAACTTAGGGTAGTTGACGTCATAAAGCCCTGCTCGAAACTGGAAGGAACAGTCGCTATTGGCGCGAATGATATTCTGAGACAGTGCGGGGTAATTTTGGAACCAGAGGTGAATGCTGATTCGCGGTTTTCGAGGACAGTAGGGAGTAGAGCAATGTTGGCTTCGCTTTTGTGTCGCACGGGCAGTGGATTCGGGGATCTGATCTTTGTCGGAGTCGAACGGTCTTTCGACTTGGTCGCTCTTTTTCGGAAGAAAGATTTCTCAGACAGCCTTTGAGGTCAGGGGTTGATACAGAGTTGCTGCACGGCAGAAGCCGGCGTCTACATCATCAGGACGCTGCCTACCGACGACGTACTGCAGATTTCAGTACTGGTACAGCATTTTGCAGCTCCGGTATTGTAGGACCTTATCAGTCTTATACTGAATCCCTCGGCACCTCGGCACCATGCGTGCCCGCTTTGCTACAAGTCCACCTTGCTTGTTTCTACATGTGATCCTATTTGAGCTCTCACTACTAATTACGGTACTGCTATATAGTCGGGAGATTAATATTTGATTCATTAGGACCTCCAGTCATTATCATCAGTCTATTGCATCATAGAGAGTAGGAGCCCCTTGTACTAGAGCCAACTCTTATTCTCATAATATTTCAGTATACCCTATCCTTTAACCTACTGTTTGTATCGATAATATGTGCATTTATGTTCTGATGTATAATAAATCTCATTTTAATATTTAATCCGCATATCATTTCGTAGATATATGCAGAATACTATTTCCTGTTGTTTATTAAGATAAAGTTCTCTTTTTTTCTAGTTAAATTACGATTTTTATTAAATTATTGTGAATGTGCACTCCTTATTTTATCACCTAGCAGGGTTCACCATCATTTTCTTCCGTTACCGTTGTGTTCATAACTAATTAGGTGGTAGATTAAGGAGGGAGTCGAGTGCCTGTCTAGTTCTCGTGCAAAATTCCTCCGAATTAAAGATGTACAAACTCTTCTCCATCCCGGCACCTCGCAACCATGTAGATGTAGATGTAGGTACCATTGATCATTGCTGGTTCTTGCGTCTTTTAATGATAATATGCCATCGCAAGGGCATGGACGTACCACACAGCTGAATCCAATCCTTTCGTCATTGACGATGTCGTTCGCAGGACAAGTATGACTCCTTTCGTTGCAACTGATAGATTTTACTCGAAATTTAGCAGTGGGTGTGACAGAACTTGGGAACGTTTTGATTAAAAGGCAGAGACGCCACCTCTAGACCAAGATGGTTTCTACTAGCTTTAACTCGTCAGAAATGAGTCCCACAGTTCTAAATTTTTGGCTGTGTTAAACAGAGGTGATTATGATGTGTATCCAGCTGCATCTCAAACTATAATGATAGATGCTGGAACCATATAACGACGACGAATGCAATTTGAAAAGATTCATTCTCGTTCTGGGATTCACCCGAAGATGCAGCCATTATGATGCTGGACTCAGAACTTGGACTGAAAGCCATAAGTGTTCAGCATTGTCGATGGCTACTTCTCTGCCGTTTTTCTCTGCTGCTGCGCTAAGAGAAGCTGCAGTAGTGGTCGCTGTGTTGGACAGACCATGGTCTTCAGATGTTCTGGCACTGCCTGTGTTGATACTTCTCTTGCTCCAAACAAGCCCTTTCTCTGACTTGAGGTGCGTGACATCACTGTACGATCCTTCATGGGTGAGTGAATCTGTCCCCTTGGAGGCTAGTCATGCGGGATCGCTGAGATCCTTCATGATGTTGAGTTTGGCTCTCGCAAACCCAATGATTCCATATTTGCATACTAGTGATCGAATCCCAGTCAAAGAAACCAACAATATTTCAACGATAAATCACTGTCTACAGGTGTCATGAACCTGCCACTGTCGTGTTCTGATAGTTGCTGCTAGATATTCCTTTTCCTTACAAAAGGCCTCCTAATAAGGTCCTACAAAAATCCATCCTGAAATTTGGTTTTTCTTTTATTTTTTCTTTCATGCCATCAATCTGGTTTTATGTGGCCCACCATTCATTCGTCTCCTGTGCCAAGTTCTTCACGTCAGAGGAGAGTTTGCATCCTACATCCTCAGTTATTTGTTCGATGTATTCCAATCTGCCTTCCTTTCCAGTTTTTACCCTCTATGGCTACCTCTTGTACCGTGGAAGCTGTTTCCAGATCTCTTAACACATGTCTTATCTTTCTGTTTCTTCTTCTTGTTATTGTTTTCCATATGTTCCTTTCTTAAGTTATTCTATGTTAATCTGCTTTATATGTCCTTCTTCCTTCTTTCATCAAGGGTTATTTCGCTTCCAAGTTACCAGACTTCCTTAACTTCCTCTATCCTGTGATCACCAAATGGTGCAAAGTTCGTTTCGATTCTCATTTCTGCTACTCCGCATTACTTAGGGAATTACTATGGTTTACCGTCCACCCATAGTCTGTAAACCCCAGACTCTTCATTCCATTCAACAGACATTGCAATGCTCCTTCACCTTCAATGAGGATAGGAATGTCATCATTGAATCTTATCATTGAGATCCATGAATTTTAACCCCACTCATGAACCTTAATTTTATTCCTATCATTCAGTGATTAATAGACTGAAGTGCAGGGATGAAAGACTGCGTCACTGTATATACCATTTTTACCCGAGCACTTTAGCCTTGTATTTCTAATCTTATTGTTCGCTCTTTGACCTTGTACGTATAGTATGTTACTCACCTTCCGCTATAACTCTTATTTTTCTCAGAATTTCGGACACCTTGTACCATTTTACATTGTCGAACTCTTTTTCCAGGTAGACAGATCCGATGAACGTGTCCTGATTTTTCTTTTGTCTTGCTTCCATTATATAGAACAATTACAGGAATGCCCTGGCGCCTTTATCTTTTCCAATGCCAAACCGATCATCATATGATAGTTCTCAATCTTTTTTTCCAATCTTCAATTATATCAGCAACTTGGATGAATGAGGTGTTAAACTGATGTGGGGAAGATCTCGCACTGACCTGCTCTTGCTATCTTCTACACACCAACTTGAATAGTCATTTGGTTGTCACACCCTCCAATGATTTTAGAAATTCCGAAGGAAAGTTATGTATCCCTTCTGCCTTATTTAATCGCAAATCTTTCAGAAATCTTTTTAAATTCCGATCCTAATACTGGATCCTCTATATCTTCCATATTAACTCTAATTTGTTCTTCTCTCACGTCACTCAGCTCCCCACCATCTCTCTCCCCCATGTTAACAGTGGATTCTCATTTCGCTCTCAGTGTTACGACCACTGGTTTTAGTTTCGCTGAAAGCTGTTTGGAGTTCTCTATATGCTGAGTCGCTGAGTCAGTCACTTGGACAGTCCTGTGTGTTTCTGTTTCTTCATATTTGTCCTACAGGCATTTCGATTTGGCTTCCCTGCACTTCCTGTTCATTTCATTCCTCTTGATTTACATTCCCGTATTCCTGTCTTCCCCTGAACATTTTTGCACTTCCTTTCTTCGGCAATCCGTTGAAGTATTTGATCTGTTACCCTAGGTTTCTTTGCAGTTACTTTCCTGATACATATACCTGTCTTTTCGTCGCCTGTGACTGTACTTTTTTTGTTCACTCCTCTTCAACTGCAGTGCCTACTTTGGTATTCCTATCGCAGTATCAACATTTTTAGTGAACTTCAAACACATCTCATCATTCCTCATTGATTTACTATGCCACTTCCTTCTAGACATTCTTCCATACTGGTCTTTTATAAATCAGTCTACTCTATTTGTTCAATAAATTGTGATTTTAGCCTCTATGTGCTCGTCGGTACACCTTACAGTCGAATATCCGATTTTTGAATCTATGTCTGCCCAAGGTGTAATCCAGGTGTAATCTTCATCTATCTCCAGGTATTTTCGATGTATATATCTCCTCTTCTTGCTATTTTTGAGCAATGTATTTGCTGTTACTAACTAAAATTTATCATAGAATTCAGTTAGTGTTTCTCATCTCTAATTCCTACTACCAAATCCATATTCTCCCGTATTTACTCCTATCAGTTATTCTAAAACAGCATTCCAATACCCTATGATTATTACATCTTACATACTATCATCCATTCAGTTTTCTTATTTACGTTTTCTATCTCGTCAGCTTCCGCTTGCGAGGTCGGCATGACCCGTTGTTGTCAGCGTGCGTAGAGAGCAGTTTTCTTCATTCCTACTTACATGATGCGAGCGTACTGAGAAGCTAATCATTACTGTATATAAGCATCCAGCACACTTTACGCTAATTTGACATTTGTCGATTGTGATTTTCATGATTTTGCCGTTTTAATGCCCAGACGTGTACTGGGTGATCAAAAAGTCAGTATAAATTTGAAAACTTAATAAACCACGGAATAATGTAGATAGAGAGGTAAAAATTGACACTAATGCTTGGAATGACATGGGGCTTTATTAGAACCACCCCATATTGCTAGACGCGTGAAAGATCTCTTGCGCGCGTCGGTTGGTGATGATCGTGTGCTCAGCCGCCACTTTCGTCATGCTTTGCCTCCCAGGTCCCCAAACCTCAGTCCGTGTGATTATTGGCTTTGGGGTTACCTGAAGTCGCAAGTGTATCGTGATCGACCGACATCTCTAGGGATGCTGAAAGACAACAATGCCTCATCGTAACTCCGGACATGCTTTACAGGGCTGTTCACAACATTGTTTCTTGACTACAGCTATTGTTATGGAATGATGGTGGACATATGGGTTTTTAAACTTTTGTATTTTTTTTTTGTTCTAATAAAACCCCATGTCATTCCAAGCATGTGTACCTCTCTATCTGCATTATTCCGTGATTTATTCAGTTTTCAAATTTATACTGGCATTTTGATCACCCGGTACATTGCCTGCACTTTGCGCGTTTAATCCTTTTATTTGGTACTATTTGCGTGTTCCGCATCTAAGTATATCATTTGTAATTAACAGTCTATCCAATCTATTCATTCTGATAATGCATAGAAAACAAAAATCCATCACCATGTACGTTAGTTTCTGAATTTGGGGTAACAATGGCGGCACTGGTCGCCGGGACGCCTTCCAAGAACTTCCCGACAGAGAGCTCAGCACAGACAGGTCGTTACCAGCGGCGTGTACACAAGAGGAGCGCACGGCTGTGGGCCATCGGCGCAGTGTTCGGTAGTCGGGACTAATCAGCCGCGGCGTTTGCCCTGATAGCTGGCGGCGCCGGCGGCACAGTACTCCGTGTTTACCCCGGGTCCTGTGATGAGGCGCTGTTTCCTCTAGATTGCGTTATCGGGCAGGACGGCACACAGCGACTCCTCAAAACGCTTATCGCCGACTCGACGTGACACGCCACGCCACGGCCTCCAACAGGAGGCTCTGTTCCGCCCCCGCCACCCACGCAGCTCAGAGTTCGAATCACCTCCATTCGTGGTCTTCCGCTCGTCTTACCCACACAAAACAACACACACAAGACAGCACTTTCTACACGAGAATAACATTGTACAACAAACTGTCCAAGGAGACCTACGGTACCGGTAAGATTCAAATCAGCGGAGGAAATATTCCTCTTGTCGTCATATAGTTACACAACAAGAAAGTCTTACGATTTAGCCCATTGATATTGTAGCAGATACAACATGAACCTCTCGCATGCAACCGGCCGCTGTGGACGAGCGGTTCTAGGCGCTTTAATCCGGAACCGTGCGACAGCTACGGTCGCAGGTTCGAATCCTGCTTCTGGCATGGATGTGTTTGATGTCCTTAGGTCAGTTGAGTTTAAGTAGTTCTAAGTTCTAGGGGACTGATGACCTCAGATGTAAAGTCCCATAGTGCTCAGAGCCATTTTTCTCGTATGCATACAGAGGTGACTCGAATGAATAGAATATGATGGAGAATACAGAAAGGAAATGAAACACGAGGATCCAAACAATTTTTTTTAATGAACACACCACCACTTGACTGTATTGTTGTTTATTTAATTACTGCTAAGGTTTCAGCCTTTTATGCCATTTTCAAGTGATTGAGTTTATGTCATTAACAATTGTTTTGCAGGAGTTCAAGCTCAAAATTGGCCATAAATTAAGTTCTGCGGGACATAAGCTACCCTCACTATGACCAAACTCACAAGCAAACGTTGTTTGATGAGCTACATGTCTCATTAGTATCAAATAATGACGTAAAATCGTTTGAAACTACTTAATTTACTCTTCAATTTGGTAGCTTAACAGCCCATAAAAAATGTGTCAGCTTACCACGCGATTTTAAAACGTAAGATATTCTTGTTGTGCTATCGTTTACTCTGTTGATTTGAATCTTAATTGTCCACTTTCTCAAAGCCGAAGCTATATCCATCTTTTAAGAAATTCATTAGCTAGCTAGGGCGTGTGAAAATATTAAAGAGAAATGCCACAGACACGTATTCTATGTATATCATGTGCAAATCAATAGCTTGTTTAGATGTCGTCTTCAGCTCTACATAACCACTGCGTGGTACGCCCATTTCAACTTGCTCACTGCTAAAAGCCTTACTTTCATCGGAAGTTATTATCTACCAAATTTCGCTCCGTCACACGTTGATGATTACTTGTTGTCTCAGGATGTCCTATCAACAGATTCCTGTTTTTTTTTTCATTTTATTTTTTTTTATAGTCAAACTGTGCCACAGATTTCTATTCTCTTCATCTACATTCAGTACATCAGTTATCCGGTCTATTCATCTAATATTCAGCTTTCTTCTGTTGCAGTACATATCGACATCATCTATTCTCCCCTTCCTTGAACTATTTATCCTTGAAGTTTCACTTGCTAACGTGGAACTATCCAGATAAGGCTTCTTAACATCTAAAATATTAATTTCTCTTATTCAAAAACGCTTCTCTTGCAGTTGTCAGTCTGAATTTTGTATCCTCTCAACACCAGTGAACTTCAGATACTTCCTGCCCAGAAATCGCCATCCACAAATTTTAATACCTCATTTCCTACTTTTCTCAGCATCACGCTGTTAAATTCAATTCCATTGGTAAGTAATGGCCATTGGGCTTAGAATACAGCAGACAGTTTCCATCTCCCATGCCTTATTCTGACACTAAATTCACGGATGGTGCCTCAGGTTCCTGTCAACCTATCACTTCTCGTAGTGAACTTGTGTCCTAAATTTTTATGCAGTACCTCTTCATAAGTTACTCGAGTTATCCATCCAATCTTAAGCTTCGTTCTGTAGCACTAAAATGAATCGTTTCACAAGCTACGACATAGTCGCAAAAAACACAGTGATCCGTATATGTAATAAGTTTCTTTAATTTGCGTCAATGGTCACAATCTTTTTTGTTTAACAGATTACCGGTTTCGGTCTTTAATGACCATCATCAGATCAGTTTCATAAAAACAAAGTCCTAATGTACTGCAGCCATAGTGGCATCGTCAAATGTTAAATGCGGAATCAGCACCAGCATCGTCAAATACATATAAATCACATCACATGCACGAGTCATGTCGTCAGTAAAACTACTCATCGTGTGAACATAGCTCTGTTTTACAGCGTTTCCACTTTAAATACGTATTGCGTCTAAGTGGGAGATTGGATTCAAATGGCTCTAAGCACTATGGGACTTAACATCTGAGGTCATCAGTCCCCTAGACTTAGAACTACTTAAACCTAACTAACCTAAGGACATCACACACATCCATGCCCGAGGCAGGATTTAAACCTGCGACCGTAGCAGCAGCGCGGTTCCGAGCTGAAGCGCCTAGAACCGCTCGGTCTCAACGGCCGGCGGGAGATTGGGAACCAGTGCGACATTTGCCTGGACGGGCCTGAGAAACCGCCTAAAAACGACTCTAAGTGTGATCGGTGTACCAGACCAGCAGTGGTTAATCGAGATTGTGAATTCGAACCAGCTCTGCCTTACCTCCCTGTCTCAGTCATATGATAGCGCGCTTTGCCCTAAGTGAAGGTAAAAAAAAAAAAAAAAAAAAAAAAACGATTTCTTAACTTGTCTTAAAAATTATTTTGTGCTTTTTGTACAAGAAAAAAATTATTTTCAACAAGTTGTACCGAAGAAGGCCCTAAAATTAGAGGAATTTAAAAAAATCGGCACACATGATTACGTGCCAACTCACGCAGACAGCTCTCTTAAAAGAGAATTTTGTTCTCATTGTTTGTTTTTTCCGACTTTCAGTCTCTAAATTTTAACTATTGTAGTTGGGAATGGATAAAAAAACTGTTAAAATATAGTTAACGAAAAAGTAAACTATTCTTATGACTTAAATGATTGAAAAATAAACACGTATTTTAAAGAAAACCAATGTCTTAATTATTGAAATTTTTAATAATCAGTACTAAAAATTTTTTGAAGCGTAACTGAAGCCGGCCGAAGTGGCCGTGCGGTTAAAGGCGCTGCAGTCTGGAACCGCAAGACCGCTACGGTCGCAGGTTCGAATCCTACGTCGGGCATGGATGTTTGTGATGTCCTTAGGTTAGTTAGGTTTAACTAGTTCTAAGTTCTAGGGGACTAATGACCTCAGCAGTTAAGTCCCATAGTGCTCAGAGCCATTTGAACCATTTGAATCGTAACTGATTAATTGATTACATCAACATCTCCTTAAAAGTCTGCTTTAAAGACAATAATGTAAATAACTTCCAGAAAAAAGTCGAACTTTTGAGATACGTGCACCTCTTCTGTATAAAATAATTAATATATTTTATTTGATTTGCAACAAAAAACACAGTTCACAAAGAAATGTGAGGCCAAAAGTTGCTGTTCATACATCAAAATTCTTCCAGAAGATTTGTTAAAAGATGGAAAATATTACATGGGCTTACAACCCTTATTCTTTGAACTGCATTAGAAAACCAACAAATTTTTCAAAATTTCCCCTTGTGTTCACTAACCAGTCCCCTTAAACTGTAAGAACTGATCAGTGGCCTTAAGGCATACATCCTGGAGTTGGAAGACCTTATTCCCTCACGGAGTGACTTTCCTGGGCTACTCTCAGCGTCATTCCGTGCTTGGAGAAACCGTCCATCACACTTGGAAATGTGCTTTCGTGAAAATTATCGTCTGACTCCCCTCTCTGATTGTCATCCCTGTCACCGTAGCAGCTATTATGCCTCTCAGTTGTGTCATCACAGTCGCCGTCATCGGTTGTCATCTTGTTTGACTTCGCGGACACCACATTTTCTATTGTCCTTACTTAACTTTTGGCGATTTCGGCTACTGTCGCCTACACAACAATTTGAAATCTTCTCCAACTATTCGCTCAATACTATCTGCTTAGCAGCTTTTGAACCTTCCTGTGGCCAGGATAGTCCCTACACGTCCAGTTCCAAGCACCTTCATGTCCACCAAGCTAACCTATTTCTCCTGCTGTCACTGATATTAGTGAATATTTAGTAGCTCCAATACCAACACTAATATCTTACGCAAATCTCACGGCAGCACCACCGACAAATGCATGAAAATCAAAATCACCTGCAGCTAAATCAGCTTCATCATCTCATAAAACTGATTAGGCTCCAGGCATGTTGCTTGCAACACAAATCCAGTCCATATGGCCACTAAAAAAATTAGCCATCCCACTTAACGCTTATAACTTCGAATAAAAGCCAAAAATTCAAAAGCCAATGAAAAAAAAAACAGGTGATATCACAGAAGCAGAGGTGATCGCAGCTGTCTTAACACTTGAACACAATAAAGCGGCTGGTCTGGATGAAATGTCAACCGAAAATCTGACGAACGAACTAAATTGTGCGGTAGTTAATGGAAAATTAGGCAAACTCCAGAAAACTGGATGCATAGCTCCATTGTTAAACTACCAAAGAAAGGAAGTGTAATCGAACATACGAATTGGAGAGGTATCACACATATCCCAACGCCAGACGAATCCTTTACCCTCACTCTTCTAAAAAGGATACAAAAGCAGAAGATTGTCGACTACGAGAAAACAAGCTGGCTTTCGCGGTGGGATATCCTCCTCGAAACAAATATTTATTCTGTGGAACATAATACAACAACGCGTAGAATTCAACTGCATCTAAAATTCGTTGACTTTAAAAAGCATGCGACAGTATACACAGGGTTATTGTGCAATATTGGAAGCCTATGTGGAATTTCTGACCACCTCACTGTTGTTTTCAGAAATCTGTACCTAGACCCGAGTTGCTGTATAAAACACAGGATGGGAAAACTCTTCCCTTTAGTATTCTGACAGGCGTCAGAGGAGGATGCGTTCTGTCACCATTCCTTTTCATATTAGTCGTAGATTTCATAACGAGGAAAAGTGTGCAGAACTCCAACATGAGCATGCGTTCATATGAACACTCTACGAGTACGGATCTGTATTTTGAGCTCTTCTGGCAGAAACACAACAAGGATTTCAACAAATGACTACCAAGCTGGATGGAATGTCCAGGTGCGTAGAGCTAAAAATTAACAGTAATAAAACAAAAACAATGTCCTCAAAAAGCGGAAATGAATCTACACAAATTGTAATGCAACAGAAGAAACTACAAGATGTTGACCGATTTCCATTTCTAGGCAACTTTGTCTGTAATAAGGGGGACGCAGATGTCGACACCACCAGGAGAAATGAGAAAGCTTCTGCAGTCCTTAAAAAAATGCAATTATTACGGTAATTAGACTGTAACAGCAAGTTCACAAATCACTCGAGTCATCAGTCTTCTGACTGGTTTGATGCGGGCCGCAACGAAATTCTCTCTTGTGCCATCCTCTTCATCTCAGAGTAGCACTAGCAATCTACGTTATTTGCTGTGTGTATTATATCTCTGTGTTCCTCTATAATTTTTATGCTCTACAGCTCCGCCTAGTACCATGGAAGTCATTCCTTGACGTCTTAACTGATGTCCCTTCTTCTCGTCAGTAGTTTCCACATATGCCTCTCCTCATTCTTTACTGTATCAGTCTACCTACTTCTCAACATTCTTCACCACATCTCAATTAAGACCTACGTTCGATACTAGTAGACTTCTCTTGGTCAGGAATGGCCTTTTTACCAGTTGTAGTCTACTTTTTATGTCCTCCTTACTCCCTCGATCATGGATTATTTTGAGGCCGCGGTATCAGAATTTCTTAACATCAGGATTGGTGATCAAAAAGGACACGAAGATAAGTTTCTCACTGCTCTCATTTCTGCTACTTCTCATTCCTTTCATCTTTCTTCAATTTACTTTTAGTCTGTATCCTATACCCATTAAACTGTTCATTCCATTCCCTGGACCCTGTAATTCTCCGTCAAATTCACTGAGGTGAGCAATGTCATCAGTCAATCTTATCGTTGATATCATTCCAACTGCTGAATTTTAATTTCACTCTTGCATCATTATTTTATTTCCATTATTGCTTTTTCGATGCATAGACTGAAGGGCAGGGGCGAAAGACTATATCCCTCTCTTACACACTTTTTAATCCGAGCATCTTCCACCCGTATTGTTCACTCTTGGCTATTGAACATATTGTATATTACTCGACTTGCCCTACAGCTTACACCTATTTGTCTCAGATTTTCGAAAATTTTGCATCATTTGACAATGTCGAATGTTTTTTGCGGGTCTACAAATCCTATGAACGTGTCTTGATTTTTGTTTAATCTTGCTTCCATTATCAACCAAAACGTTAGAGCAGCCTCTCTGGCGCCTTTGCTTCCCGGAAGCTAAACTGATGGTCGCCTAACACATCCTGAATTTTTTTCCATTACTCTGTATGTTATTCACGTCATCAACTTGGGTACAAGAGTTGTTAAGCCAATTGTGCGATAATTATCGCACTTGACGGCTCTTGCAACCTTGGAAATTGTGTGGATGTAATTTTTCTAAAAGTCAGATGGTATGTTGCCAGACTCATACATTCTGCACACCAACGTGAATAGTCGTTCTCTTGCAACTTCCCACTTCCCCCAATGGTATTAGAAATGCGGATGGAAAGTTATCGAGCCCTTCTTCCTTATTCGATACTAAGCCTACAAAAGGTCTTGTAAATTCTGATTGTAATACTGGATCCCTTATCTCTTCCGTACCGACTCATGTTTCTTCTTCTATTACGACATCACTTCCTTCTCATAGAGGCCTTCAATGTATTCTTTCCACCAGTCCATTCTCTCCTCTGCATTTAACAGTAGAATTCCCTTTGCACTCTTAATGTTTCCACTGTAAGCTTCATATTTACCGAAGGTTGTTTTGACTTTCCTATGTGCTGAGTTAGAGTAGCATGGAGAGCTGCATCAAACCAGTCTCGGGACTGACGACAACAACAACAACAACAACATGTGCTGCGTCAGGCCTTCCCACAATCATTTCTTTTTCGATTTCTTCATATTTTTGATGCAGCCGTTTCGTCGTAGCTTCCCCACACTTCCTGTTTATTTCATTCCTCAACGACTTATATTTCTATATGCCAGGATTTCCCTGAACATTTTTGTAATTCCTTCTATCATCTATCAGTTGAAGTATTTCTTCTGTCACCCATGGTTTCTTCGCAGTTACCTCCTTTAAACCTATGTTCTTCTTCCAGTCTTTCGTGACTCCACTTTATAGATATGCCCATTCCTCTTCAAATGCACTGCCTAGTGATCTATCCCTTGTCGCAGTGTCTAAAGCCTCAAAGAACTTCAAGCGTATGTCTTCATTCTTAAGTACTTCTGTATCCTACTTCTTTGCGCACTGCTTCCTCCTTACTAGTCTCTTAAACTTTTGCCTACTGTTCATCGCTGGTAAATTGTGATCTGAGACTATATCAGGTCGTTGGTATGCCTTACACTCCAGTAACTGATTCCGGAATCTCTGTCTGGTCGTGATATAATCTAACAGAAATGTTCCCGTAGCTCGTGGCCTTTTCCAAATTTACCTCCTTCTCTTGTTCAAATGGTTCAAATGGCTCTGAGCACTATGGGACTTAACATCTGTGGTCATCAGTCCCCAAGAACTCAGAACTACTTAAACCTAACTAACCTAAGGACATCACACACATCCATGCCCGAGGCAGGATTCGAACCTGCGACCGTAGCAGTCGCGCGGTTCCGGACTGCGCGCCTAGAACCGCTAGACCACCGCGGCCGGCCCTTCTCTTGTGATTCTTGAACAAAGTATTCGCTATTACTTGCTGAAACGTGTTGCAGAATTCAGTCTTTTTCGTTCCTGGTACCAAGCCCATATTATCGCGTAACTCTTCCTCCTGCTCCTTCCCCTACGGCCACATTCAGGACCCCCATGGCTATTAGATTTCCTTCTCCCTTTACGTACTGAATTACCCGTTAAATATCGCATTATGCTTTCTCTCACTTCAGCTTCAGCTTCCGTCCTCGGCATATATACCTGAAATATCGTTGTTCGGGTTGGATTACTGTTGATTCTGATGAGAATAGCCCTATCACTGAATTTTTCACGGTAACTTCCTATTCACAACGAATCCTACTCACGTTTTACCATTTTCTGTTGCTCCTGATATTATCCTCAACTCATCTGACCACAAATCTTGACTTCTTGCCATTTTACTTCACTGACTCCCACCATATCAGTATTTCCATTTTAGATTTTCTTCAGTTACAGACCCCACGTCCTGCGGATACACTTTATGTGTCTTTCATGTAGTATTTTCCACTGTCTTCCGCATCCTCATGCCGTTGATCACTGCTGATTCTTCCGCCTTTAGGGGCAGTTGCCCACCCAAGAGCAGGAGAGTGTCCTGAACTTTTGTCCGCTCCTCCTGAAAAGGTCATTAACTGAATGAAGGTAACTACGTATCTTCGTATGCCAGAAGTCTTCGGCATGTCCAGTGCGTGGACATGAAATGGGAGGAAGATGAAAACCTGGCAGCTGATCGGGTTCGCAAGAATAAACTTCCTGTCCGATATGCTGCGTAGTACTGGAGGAAGCGATCCTAGTATTGCGATTTTAATACCCAACAAGGTATGATGGGCGTTCATTAAGTAATGAAGTGTATTTTATCTGAAAGCAGGTTGATTTTATTCATGGTTCCAATACGTTATTTCCCACTCGTTTGGCTAGGAAACCCTATTTTTCAGCACAACCTCCGTTCAATGCTACCACGTTACGCCACTTTACTGGGGGGCCTGCCGGCAGGGGTGGCCGAGCGGTTCTAAGCGTAACAGTCTGGAACCGCGCGATCTCTACCGTCGCAGGTTCGAATCCTGCCTCGGGCGTGGATGTATGTGATGTCCTTAGTTAGGTTTAAGTAGTTCTAAGTTCTGAGCGACTGATGACCTCAGATGTAAAGTCCCATCTCTACTGACCGACGTCGGAGCCAACTTCTTCCTGCTTCAGTAACCTCCCTGTCATCCACTTAGTGCTTGTAGACACTCGGGAGGACGACAGTTCAAACCCGCGTTTGGCCATCCGTGACTCCCCTAAATCGCTTCAGGCAGATGCCCAGATGGTTCCCTTGAAAGGGCACGGCCAGTTTCCTTCTCCATCCTTCCCTTATCCGAAGGGACAGATGACCTCGATGTTAGGTCTCCTCCCCCAACTCAACCAACCAACCAATTGCCTCCAGATGTAGATTGGATGGTGTGAGATCCAGACATGAGGAGGAAGAACAGCCGTGCGGAGTGGCCTCGCGGTTAGAGGCGCCATGTCACCTGACTGCGCGGCCCCTCCTGCCAGAGGTTCGAGTCCTCCCTCGGGCATGGGTGTGTGCGTTGTTCTTAGCATAGGTTAGCTTAAGTTAGTTTAAGTAGTGTGTAAGTATAGGGGAGAACTCACACACACATTTTTGAGGAAGAACAGTCCATCGAAGGTTTGTGAGAAATTCCGCACAGAAGCTCCTTCGTTGCTCTTTATGGCCTTCGGTTAGGTGGCGAGGTTCTCAACGGGCACACACTTTTGAATACCCCAGGTGGTGGACAGCACGACCAACAGTGACGTACAGTTGCGTAGCGAAGTGTCTGTTTGTGATCAGTCGATCACATTGAATAAGAGTGTCCGCACGTTCCAACACTGCAGGAATCACAGCAGTGTGGAGCCTGCTGGCACGTGGGAGATTGGACAGGTTTATGCGACCTTGTTGCGATGTTGACGGACCCCTCGTCCAACGACCCACCGTGCTTTTGTTAACTGCCACGTATTCGTAGACATTCTGCAAGCGCCTACAAATATCAGTGATGCTCTGGTTTTCTGCAGAAAGAAACTGAATGACAGCTCTCTGCTTGGAAAGCATCTTTTTGAAGGCTACGTACATCGCCACAATATATCGGAACTTCATGAACCTGTAGGGGCTGAAGCGGGAATATTCGACTATGTCCCACGACAAATTCGGGATTTTTTGAACAGAAAATGGCCGAGAAAAGGAATGTGTTGTATTACTTACTGAATGCGCCTTGTATTTGGCTGCCGGTGAACTGCTTCCTGGCGTGAAACGACATTTAAAGAAGCGGAACTGAATATTGTTTAGCATTTTATAGCTGCGAATTCGATGCGTTATTCGAGAAACCGTCGTAGCGAACCACAAATGGCTGTCGCCGCGGCATCTGGGCACCGCACAAGGTGGTGGTGTCGCGCCAATGCAGACGTCAGGGCGGCGGCTGCTGCTGTTGCGGTGGTGACAAGGCAGATAGCCCGGTGACGCCGCCCCCCGATGCTAATGGCCAGATAGCCATGGTAATGGCCAGATAGCCATGGTAATGAGCCACGAGCCGTTGCGAAACCACGGCTGCGCGCCGCGCGGCGCTGCGGGCGGCAGGCGGCTGCGACCCCCCGCAGATGGTATCTGCGGGCCGCGTTTCCGGCGCGCCCGGACAGCGCCGATGCCGATGACTTGCAGCCGCAGCCGATTAATAGCGCAACCAGCGCACCAGTCAACGGGGCCAGCGCCAAACTGCTGATCGTGTAGTCACTGTCGCAGACTGGGTTTCCCATTACAGAAGGAATAATTGTACATACTGAAATCTCACGGATAATGTGTATCCGACTGGGAGTCGAACTCGGTACTTCATCTTTCGTGAGCAATGTCCTGGCCGATTCAGCTACCAAGGAACGACTCACCCCCCTCCCTCTTCCACCCTCCTCCCTCACCATCTCAGACTGCAATTCTCTCTCCTACCTATCAAACATGGGTTAGCAGCATTTGTGAGGGGAGGGGGAGGGGCGAGAGAGGGTTGTTCCCATGGTGAATCTTTCAATCTGCAGCGAAATAAGTGAGGGGAGGAGGGAGGGGCGGGAGAGGGTTGTTCCCATGGTGAATCTTTCACTCTGCAGCGAAATAAGTGAGGGGAGGGGCGGGAGAGGGTTGTTCCCATGGTGAATCTTTCACTCTGCAGCGAAATAAGTGAGGGGAGGGGCGGGAGAGGGTTGTTCCCATGGTGAATCTTTCACTCTGCAGCGAAAAGTGTTACTTTTTGAGTCTTTCTCATACATTAATACTAAGTGCTGGACTGGGTAAGCAGGAAAGTGTCTGAACAGCGTGGAAAGGTAAGACAAAATTGATAGACACAGAGGAGTTGAAGACATTAACTGTCAGTGGGCACTGCTGTGATTGCACCTACGGTACAGCTATCTTTATCGCTGAGGCATGCAAGGCGAGGCAAAGCAAGGTCCGTGGTTCATGACGGGGGTGGGGGTGGGGGTGGGGGGGTTAATGATGAACGGCAGTATATCTGTAGTGTGTGGTAAAGCTGAGAATTTGGATCTGACGAGAGACGTGCTAGGGTAGACCGTGCAGGTGTGGTGACCACTGCGTCCGTATTGCACAGTGGTCAGGGCATCTGTCTTGTATAGCTGGAGACCCGGATTCGAATCCCAGAACGACCCAAATTTTCGACCTGTCCCATTGATATAAGTCAGTTCCCACGGGCAGTTGATGTCGTTAATTCATTTGTGTCTCTATTTTTAGTAGCTACAGGTTCGAAATGAAGCTTGTTATTTCCAAAGTCCTCGAAAGAACAGACATCATATATCTTCAGGACAGAAGTGCTAGGAGAGCTAAAGATGAATAGGCTATGTTGGATCAGTATGTAACGTCAATGCCCCAGAAACCACAGTCTCTGTTTCGAGTAACCGTCCGGAATGAAGTTTTAATCTCTCTGAAAGTTTCAAAACAACGCACATTCCACTGCATATTCATTAGGGAGGTTACGTAATATTTGAATATTTGTTGTTGTTGCTGTCGTCTTTAGTCCGAAGACTGGTTAATGCAGCTCTCAGAGAGACTCTATCCTGTATACGGATTTCCGAATAACTACAGCGGCTTCTGAGTGTGCTTATTTATTCATCTCTTGGTCTCTCTATACAATGTTTACCTCCCACCTCCCTCCCACCCCCCAACCCGCCCAACACAAGCATTACACACATTCCACTAATACTAAGTTGGTAATCCCTTGATGTCTCACACAGTTTCTTATCAACGGATCCCTTCTTCTAGTCGGGTTGTACCACAAATTTCTTTTCTTCCCAGTTCTGGTGAGTATCTTTTCATAGGTTAACCTTATTTACCCGTCGTATCTTCAACAAATATGAAATAAAATCGTTATAACTTCTGAATGGTTTGCGTTAGGACGTTCAAACTACACGGCTGGCCGCGGGGCGTAGAAGGAATTAGTATGTACTCTATGGTTTGGTTTAGTGATGAAGCCCATTTTCATTTGGCTGGGTTCGTCAATAAGCAAAATTGGCGTATTTCTGGGACTGAGAATCGGTATTTCTCTTTCGAGAAGTCTCCTCGCCCTCGAGGGGTGATTGTGTGGTGTGCCATGTCCAGTCACGGAGCAACGGGTGCGATGTTCCTTGCTGGCACCGTGACTACAGAACGGTACGTGAAGGTTTTGGAAGATGATTTTATCCCCATTGTCCAAACTGACCCTGATTTCGACAACATGTGGTTCATGCAAGACGGAGTTCGATGCCATCGAAGCAGGAGAGTGTTTGATGTCCTGGAGGAGCACGATGGAGAGCGCATTCTGGCTATGTGGTACTAGGAGGTCACTGGCTTAGTCCTCGATTGGCCGCCATATTCTACGGATTTGAACACACTCGACTCCTTTTGGTGGTACTATATTAAAGTCAAGGTATAAAGAAATAACCCCAAAAACCATTGCTGAGCTGAAAACATTAAGGAGGGATTCTAGAGCATCGATGTTCCAACACTTCAGCAGGTCATGTAGAATTTCGCTACTCGTCTGCGCCACATCATCGCCAATGATGGCAGGCATATCGAACATGTCATAACCTTAATCCGAATATCTGTAGTGAAGATAACACGTTGAATTAAGTGTGTACACAGCGTAGTTCATAACTAATTTACATTTTTGTTCATATAGTTCAGTAGTTGTACCCTGTATGTAGCACCACATTTCGGAACCTTCTGCTCTTTTCTAGTCTAAACTGCTTGTCCTCTATTTCACTTCCGTAAATAGCAACGCTCCATACAGATACTTTGAGAAAAGACTTCTTAACACTTAAATCTATATTTGACGGTAGCAAATTTCTCTTCCTCACAAACGCTTCTCTTGCCATTGCCAGCATACATTTTACGTGGATTGAATAAAAAGTAATGAATCCACCCTAGTTAATTGCGTTTGGATGGGACTATTTTAATAAATGAAACGCAGAAATAACCCTTATAATGTGATCTTTAATTACCAATATTCACTTTTCCATATAATCACCAGCCAATTGGACTCATTTCTGCCAACGATGAACAAGTTTTCTGAAGCCGTCGCGGAAGAAGTCGACACTGGTGTTTCGTCTCCGGGTCGTAATGGTGTACCCACGTTTCGTCTCCTATCACAATTGAATGGAGAAAGGCGTCACCTTCATTCTCGCAACGTGAGAGGAGTTCCTGGCAAATTTCAAGTCTGTGCCCTTTCATTTCAGGAGTCAGCATCCGGGGTACCAATCATGTACAGATCTTCCGATAGCCAAGCAAAGCAATAATGTGACCCACACGTTCTTGTGAAATGCGGATTGTGCTTGCAGTTTCTCTCTGAGTGATACGACGATCGTCCTGAATCAATCTGTCAACATTTTGCTTGTGAAACTCGGTGAGTGCTGTCACAGGACGTCCAACTCTTTGTTTGTCACGCTGGTTAGATGTTCCCGTCTCAACATCTTTAAATTTACTCGCCCTACGACTCACGGTACTCACATCAACACTGTCACCGTAAACTGCTTTCATTCTCTGATGAATCTCCTTTCGGCTGACACCTTCTGCTGTCAAGAATTCAATGACTGCACGTTGCTTAAATCGCATTGACCGACCGTCTGCGCAGGGTTCCATACTTTGCACTGTAACAACACAACCGCTCAATGCTAAGGCTTCCCGCGAACTGTAGCTGTACAGAAGAGGCTACGGATAAGCCAGTACCTGCCGCATACCAATACTGCCAACTGTTGAGGAATTACGAAGGCGGAGGCATTACTTTTCAGTCAACTCTCGTATGTCCTCTCTACTTGAGCCATCCTCAAGTATTTTGCTTCCAAAATAGCAGACTTCAGCTACTACTTTAAACGTCTCATTTCCTAATTCCCTCACATCACCTGATTTACTTCTAGTACATTCCATTACTCTTGTTTTGCTTTTGTTGATGTTCACCTTATTTCTCCTTTCAAGAAACTTTCCATTCCGTTCAGCTGCTCTTCCAAATCCTTTACTGTCTCTCACAGAACTGCAATGTAGCCGGTATACCTGCAAGTTTTATTTTATCAACCTGAACTTCAATTCCTACTCCATATTTTTCTTTGGTTTCTTTAACTGCTTGCTCAGTGTACAGATTTAATAATGACGGGCATTGGCTATGACTCTGTCTCATTCCCTTCTCAACCACCATATCTCTTTGATGCCTGTCGAATCAAGTAACTGCCGTCAGATTTCTGTACAAGTTCTCATACTAATGCGGGCAGATTAGAATTAGATTACTTTAGACCTGGATTACGGCCTTAAATGAGGCACTGACATTGAAATGGTACTTTTTGGTGGCATGTTAGCTTACATTTCTCTTGCTGGGATGAATAGCTTAATGAAATGACTCATATGCATTTATTTTACATCACTGACTACATTTTTACATATTAACTGGGTTCCATACCATTCTTCCAGTTCCTCCTCACCTGTGTTTCGTATCGTTATGAATTATGTAGTTTCAGTAACCTGTTTCACTTTGTTACTTTATAGTGATGATGAGACAGTGTTATGGAAACGTAAATCCTGTCCACCTTTCCCAACTTTCAGTATTTATAAACAATGGAATCATACCTTACATATGTCTGATTGGCAATGCATATTTTCCTTCCTTTTAGTTAAACTGTGCGCACAAAGAAGGGTTTAGGGTACTATTATTCGCTTTTAACACAATTCTAGTACTGTTTCATGCCTATGTTATTATCTCTAAGAGTAACGGTACGTCACCTAGACTTATATATACACCCCCATTTTTATTCAAGTATCTGGTACTGATTTATAACGCAAATGACCGTGTATATTTAACATAATTTGTACTTTCTACCATATGAATTGCTAATGTGAAGGTAAATTGCATCTTAGTGAAAATGAACGAAATGTAACTACTTTTAATGAATTCATCATTTATATAATATGTTTATAATATATTTATTTTGTACAATAGCTCACAGACTACGGATGTCTCACCTTGTTTGTTTTATGTATGTTGTGTTATATAGGGCCTGAAGATGGCGTTGACGCAACGTCGAAACTAGTACCCAAATAAATGTAAAATCTTAAATATAGCTGGAGGAGCTTCATTTTAAATAAAAAGTTGTAAACAGGCTTTCACTCTCTGTATTTTATCTATGCTAATTTCAGAATTTTAGAGTACTTCACTCAACATTGTCAAGAAGCTATAAACGTAGGTTCGCCTTTCCTTAAACTATCTTATAAGATTAGTCGTAGGCTCAGTACTCTCGCGCGTTCCTATATATCTTCGGAATCCAAAGTGATCTTCCCCGAGGCCGGCTTCTACCATTTTTTCCCTTGTTCTGTAAATACACTCCTGGAAATTGAAATAATAACACCGTGAATTCATTGTCCCAGGAAGGGGAAACTTTATTGACACATTCCTGGGGTCAGATACATCACATGATCACACTGACAGAACCACAGGCACATAGACACAGGCAACAGAGCATGCACAATGTCGGCACTAGTACAGTGTATATCCACCTTTCGCAGCAATGCAGGCTGCTATTCTCCCATGGAGATGCTGGATGTAGTCCTGTGGAACGGCTTGCCATGCCATTTCCACCTGGACGTGCAGACCGCGTGAGACGACGCTTCATCCAGTCCCAAACATGCTCAATGGGGGACAGATCCGGAGATCTTGCTGGCCAGGGTAGTTGACTTACACCTTCTAGAGCACGTTGGGTGGCACGGGATACATGCGGACGTGCATTGTCCTGTTGGAACAGCAAGTTCCCTTGCCGGTCTAGGAATGGTAGAACGATGGGTTCGATGACGGTTTGGATGTACCGTGCACTATTCAGTGTCCCCTCGACGATCACCAGTGGTGTACGGCCAGTGTAGGAGATCGCTCCCCACACCATGATGCCGGGTGTTGGCCCTGTGTGCCTCGGTCGTATGCAGTCCTGATTGTGGCGCTCACCTGCACGGCGCCAAACACGCATACGACCATCATTGGCACCAAGGCAGAAGCGACTCTCATCGCTGAGGACGACACGTCTCCATTCGTCCCTCCATTCACGCGTGTCACGACACCACTGGAGGCGGGCTGCACGATGTTGGGGCGTGAGCGGAAGACGGCCTAACGGTGTGCGGGACCGTAGCCCAGCTTCATGGAGACGGTTGCGAATGGTCCTCGCCGATACCCCAGGAGCAACAGTGTCCCTAATTTGCTGGGAAGTGGCGGTGTGGTCCCCTACGGCACTGCGTAGGATCCTACGGTCTTGGCGTGCATCCGTGCGTCGCTGCGGTCCGGTCCCAGGTCGACGGGCACGTGCACCTTCCGCCGACCACTGGCGACAACATCGATGTACTGTGGAGACCTCACGCCCCACGTGTTGAGCAATTCGGCTGTACGTCCACCCGGCCTCCCGCATGCCCACTATACGCCCTCGCTCAAAGTCCGTCAACTGCACATACGGTTCACGTCCATGCTGTTGCGGCATGCTACCAGTGTTAAAGACTGCGATGGAGCTCCGTATGCCACGGCAAAATGGCTGACACTGACGGCGGCGGTGCACAAATGCTGCGCAGCTAGCGCCATTCGACGGCCAACACCGCGGTTCCTGGTGTGTCCGCTGTGCCGTGTGTGTGATCATTGCTTGTACAGCCCTCTCGCAGTGTCCGGAGCAAGTATGGTGGGTCTGACACACCGGTGTCAATATGTTCTTTTTTCCATTTCCAGGAGTGTAATTTGCAACTATGATTTATTACTGTAAGAAAATGAAACGCCTACAGCCGTCCTTATGACCTTATTTATTGTGTAGCTACCGGTTTCGGCACTTCAGTACGGCGTCTTCAGGACTTCGTTGATGTTGAAGGGGCTGTCACGAATCATATATACGCTGGATCAGTAGCCAACATAACTGTTTTACAGAGACTATCTGTAGTTGTGCGACTGGATTCGTGATTTCCTGTCAGGAAGGTCGCAGTTCGTAGTAATAGACGGCAAATCATCGAGTAAAATTGAAGTGATATCAGGTGTTCCCCAGGGAAGCGTCCTGGGACCTGTGCTGTTCCTGATCTATATAAATGACCTGGGTGACAATCTGAGCAGTTCTCTTAGGTTGTTCGCATATGATGCTGTAATTTACCGTCTAGTAAGGTCATCCGAAGACCAGTATCAGTGGCAAACTGATTTAGAAAAGATTGCTGTATGGTGTGGCAGGTGGCAGTTGACGCTAAATAACGAAAAGTGTGAGGTGATCCACATGAGTTCCAAAAGAAATCCGTTGGAATTCGATTACTCGATAAATAGTACAATTCTCAAGGCTATCAATTCAACTAAGTACCTGGGTGTTAAAATTACGAACAACTTCAGTTGGAAAGACCACATAGATAATATTGTGGAGCAGGCGAGCCAAAGGTTGCGTTTCATTGGCGGGACACTTAGAAGATGCAACAAGTCCACTAAAGAGACAGCTTACACAACACTCATTCGTCCTCTGTTAGAATATTGCTGCGCGGTGTGGGATCCTTACCAGGTGGGATTGACGGAGGACATCGAAAGGGTGCAAAAAAGGGCAGCTCGTTTTGTATTATCACGTAATAGGGGAGAGAGTGTGGCAGATATGATACGCGGGTTGGGATGGAAGTCATTATAGCAAAGACGTTTTTCGTCGCGGCGAGATCTATTTACGAAATTTCAGTCACCAACTTTCTCTTCCGAATGCGAAAATATTTTGTTGAGCCCAACCTACATAGGTAGGAATGATCATCAAAATAAAATAAATCAGAGCTCGAACAGAAAGGTTTAGGAGTTCGTTTTTCCGGCGCGCTGTTCGGAAGTGGAATGGTAGAGAGATAGTATGATTGTGGTTCGATGAACCCTCTGCCAAGCACTTAAATGTGAATTGCAGAGTAATCATGTAGATGTAGATGTAGATGTAGATGTAGCCGTGATGTCAGCACAGCAACCATCAAAAGCCAAGCGAAACTGGTAGCTACACAATAAGTAAGACCATAAGAATGGCTATATACGTTTAATTTTCTTACAGTAGTGAACGGCATGGTCCCCAAGACCTCCTGCTAAAAGGATGGACATACAAAAACATCATTTATTACGGTTCAGTAATATTAACAACTGTCATCACCTTCTTTATTTGGACTTGGAACTATAGCATTCTTATTGAAGTCTGAGATCAGTTCTCCTGTCTCATACATCTTGCGCTTTCGATGGAAGAGTTTTGTCATGGCTGGCTCTCCCAAGGCTATCAGAAATTCCGACACAATGATGTCTACCCCTGGGGCTCTGTTTCGGCTGAAGTCTTTCAGAGCTCCGTCAAATTCTCTCACAGTATAATATACATTTCGTCTTAATTTACGTACACTTCTATTTCTGCTATTGCCTTCAGCTCCGTTGTATAGATCTTCTATATACTACCTTCACCATACAATTTCCCTCCTTTGCTGGTTTTCCGTCTAAGCTCTTCACATTGATACAGCTGCTTCCCTTTTCTTCAGGGGATCAATTATTTTCCCCTATTTGATGAGGAAAGCTTTGATGTGGAGGTGCAAAAGAGTAAACAATTAATTTTAAATACATGTGTCAGAGAAATATGTTCTTAATCAGTTACGTTAGCGTTAATAAAGGAGATGTTATTTGTAACCAAAAAAATGCCCATAAATGAAATGTAATAAAGAGCTTCAAAATACGATATTAGTCTTTGAATAATGACAAATAATCATAAAGGATATAAAAATGGTTTAGGAAAATCATGAATTGTTCTTGAAAAAGTTTGGAATATCTGTGTAACAAACTAAGAAATAACCATTTACTGAGAAACCGATGCAATCAGAAAATTATTTACGATATTGATCCAAAAATTATACTTAATAATAAAGATATTCATTTTTTAAAAGTCTTTCCATAAAACAAGATAAAAACATTGACAAGGTTACAATTCTTAAGGAGGTAATACTGTTCGACATTTACAGTTTACATTTTGACAGTTCGAGATACATTCACATGTATTATCATTCTGTATCTCATATGAACAGTTAAAAGATGTTAAGACACCACTACTCTTATTGGCCTCGGTAGGCAACATTTTACAAAGTTAAAGTACTTCCTAAAATTTCTATTGACTCTGACTGATGAGCGCTGTCAGGAAACCCACAAACGAGAGGACAGGCGACAGAAACGAGTTCTCTACATACCTTTTTGTAGCACTTAGCTGATTGCATCCAATTAGGTGTAAAGAGGTCAGTGAAAGAAATTAAAATACAGAATGTAAAATGATTTAATCATGGTGAAAGAACAGGTGATAACAATCTCAAGAAATAGTGGTTAAGTAGAAAGACAAATGGAAAATTATTAAGAAGATCACAAGAAATGTGGGAAGACCAGTTTCGATATCTTTGAATAAAAGTCTTAACAAAACTAAACCTTCGCGTTAATGATTACTATTGAGTGAAGAAACCCTCTGTAGCTTTGAAAGTTATTGATTATCAGATTTGTTTCCAAAAAATAGAGTTTCGGTTTCTGTGGAGATTTCTGAAATGTTAGATTTGTTGTTGCACGATGTCTTCTACTGTCCATCCAATTGTTTCCACAAAAAGACATCGGTTGACTCTAAGAGACAATGTTACTTTTTAAAGTTTCCTTCTTGATGTATTTATTATACGCTTTTATTCTCTTCTCCCTCTTCCTCCTTGACAACTTCTCCTTATTCTCGTCCTCCTCCTTGTTCTCATCATCCTCCTCTATTGTGTACCACATTATATCAAGTGTCTTTTTTTAACCTTACCTTGCACCTAGTATTCAAACATTATTCGTTTCATTTAAGAAAAAACCATGTAGTGGTAACTTTTTGCTTCAGCTTTTCTTGGAAATGTTGGTGTGTTCCAATTTTCTTCTTGAAGCGCGTCACATTCCTGAATGTTGTCTTTTGTGATTCCCCCTGCTTGACAATCCTGTGCAATAAATAATGTATTTGAGTTTAATTACATTTAGTTTTAAAGCCTTGTGGTAAATGATAGTTTTTACAAAATTGCTCCATAGCCTGAATATTAAACCACTATTCAAATTGAACTACCAAATCGATTCAAATTACCTTCGAAGCATGAAAGTACGCAAGCGACAGAAACAAGCACCAATGATTTTGAATTTAGTAAGTACTTGTTCATTTAATTTCTAGACAGTAGTGAAAATATGTAATTTTTGTGTGAGCTGAATCAGCTGGCTGACTGTGAGAACGTAAAGGCAGCAGGGGTAGGACATGAAACCGTAAAAGTGTTCCTTCACTGAAAGGCAGAGTCACTGAGAGGTATGCACGGGGCGATAGGTGCTCTTTGGTTTGATCACATTGTCTCATTGTTGGCCACAACAGGAGGCACTAGACGGAATTCGGTGAGTCGTAGACTAGCATTCTGAGATTCAATGCAAAGAACGCTCCTAAAAGGACAGATGTCTGCAAGGGAATGGAAACCTTGAGACACTCAGAGCAAGGGGAATCTGTTGGACACAAAGCTAATCAGCAGTACTTGATGTGTAGTTTTTGTAAGGGGGCCCAGGATTGGTTCATAAAACTTAGTTTTTGTAGCTGGCATGAAAACTAGTGAAGGTGTATGTGCAGCCACTATCATTAGCTGAAATGTGAAACCAAAATGATAGTGCGAGAGAATTTCTGCCTTCTATCCCCATTCTAAAAGTGAAATGTGTAATGCTGATTAATCACAGCGCATCTCTTAACAGGAGGGATGATGCTAATATATTTATGAACTTTTCAATAGACCGGACGCAGAAGGTCCATAGTGTTTGGCTAACGATAGTCCGGTGCTGGAAGAAACAGCAAAATTTTTAGGAGGAGGATACAAACACTTCGTCTTAGAGCACCCGAGACGGAACATTCGATCTTCGTCTACACTTTCAGCAGGCTGTGCTTTGGTTGATAGTCATTTTGAGACTGTCCCAAAGACGATGGTAGAAACTTGTGACTTCCTGCTATCACCGCAGCCATTCTCTGCATTTGAGTTTTAGAAAGATGGTAGGGATGTGCAGCATCTGCTCACGATGTGGCGAAGTGGACGCAAAGTTTTTTTATTATTATTTTTTATTTGTGGTAAATACCTGTGGGACCAAACTGCTAAGGTCATCGGCTTACACTAATTAATCTAACTTTAACATACGCTAAGGATAACACACACGCCCATGCCCCAGGGAGGACTCGAACCTCCGAAGGGGGGAGCCGCGCGAAACGTGGAAAGATGCCCTAGACTGAACGACTACCCCACGCGGCGCAAAATTGTTTGTTTTGAGTTACGGTGTCGCTTTGCTGAATTATTTCACACACTGAACATACCCTTAGGCAGGGGTTCTGGTGCACAAATGTATTTCTATAGGTCGTTTCCTTAATCTGTTAACTAATTCAGCAATCATTGACAAATAGAACGACATTATCGTCGTCAGTTCCTTTCCATCCCAATGTACCAAGGAATTACCGTGCATGTTAAGTGACTCGTTTAAACGATTATGCACTTAATAATTACTTGTATTACCTACTCAATGTTTCTGGTCAGGTTCATACATTTTAGCGATAGACAGGATTTTATTGTCACCTTTACCTTGATTTCGTATTCTGATAAAACCCCTTTTTTATTATTTCTATGCTAACTGTGGTAACCGTATTTTATGTTTAATTGCAACATACCTGCCAGGTTCAGGTGTTCAATAATATCTGTTGCGTGACTTTGTCGTAATTTTTCACATGATCTTACATAGCGGTTTGTTCGCTGGACAGCGTCACGCTCAGCTGTAGTCTCAGACAAGCTGCAAACGAAGTCTACTCTGAAACTTCCTGGGAGATTAAAGCTGTGTGCCTGACCGTGACTCGCACTCGCGACTTTTGCAAGTGCTTTACCAACTGAGCTACTAAAGAACAACTCGTCCTCACAGCTCTATTCCGCCCGTACCTCTTCTCCTACCTTGCAATCTTCACAAAAGTTCTGCTGCAAAACTTTTAACACTAGCACTCCCGGAAGAAAGGATATTGCGAAGACCAGCGAAAGGCAAAGGTTACGAGTTAGTGTCTCGGTCCGGTATACACTTTTCATATCAGCGTACATTCAGCTGCCGAATGAAAATTTCATTCTGGCAACTCTACTGTTTGTTTCTTAGTTGTTGTAGTATGTCTGCACTATATGCGAGTAGAGCAGTGCTGTCAGCAAAGAGCTTGTTGTTGTGATGTGTGCCGTTAATAGGATTTTTTTCTTGTTTTCTTTTTCCAGTTTAGGTGACATAAAAGTCGCTGTGCCGACACTGTGAAGAGTTTAGGGACATAATATTGGTTTCCTGAGGCCTGTTTATTTTCTGTACATATTCGTATACCAATGAAATCTTACGAGACATGTAGCAGAATAATAACAATGGCTGCATCAATACTGTGAGAGCTGTTAGTGCAGATATATTTCGGGTGAAGTGAAAAGTGTTAGCTAAGTCCGTCAGTTACACACAAAGAGTCAACTGAAAGTCACACTTGGTTCCATACTTTCTATTCGGGCTATATTCACTTTTGTGGTAGGCTTTCTCCTTCGCTTGATTTAAATCTAATGTT
The DNA here is from genome assembly GCF_023864275.1 of Schistocerca cancellata. NCBI lineage: Eukaryota > Metazoa > Arthropoda > Insecta > Orthoptera > Acrididae > Schistocerca > Schistocerca cancellata. Next base: position 464,602,698 of record NC_064631.1, on the reverse strand, counting down.
TTTCTGTGTAGTTAGTAATAATATTGTGTCAGAAGCTCACACAACCTCACCACGGACTGTTATATTACTGCGTAGGATATCCGCAGTTCCACGCTTCGCCGAGAAGCGCCTGCCTCTGCAGCCTGCACACCATTCCAAGATGCGATGAGTGCAGCGGAGCGTCGAGCAGGCAGCCTGCAAATGCCGAGCCGGTCGCGGAGGCGCAAACAGCCTCCGCCGCCTAAGTGCTGCAGATGAGTGGCTGTTAATGCAGACTTGATACAGCTGATTATTACAATCCGCGGTCGCACCTTTGAGCTCGCCAAGGCCTAACTCGATCAGCCGTCGGCGTCGCGTCGGCGTCGGCTGCTGCTGCTGCTCCGGCTCGGAGCGCTGATTGGATTAGCGTGACGTCACCTCTGGCAGGCGCTCGAGTGGGGATCGCTAATAGCGTTAGGCCTGGGATTGTCGCGGCGCCGCTCCACGCAACCATCCGTCAAATCCGGCACCGCGGATAATTCAAGAGCTCGCCCTTACCTGTGAGGTCGATCAGCAGAGACCTTCAGATGCCGATATCACCTGTCTGACTTCCAATTTCGTCGCACATGCTTGTTAAATACTTGTTCCGTTTAACTTCAACAGAAGTTCGTCCTGTAAGATGGAGAATAATACCCTTAACAGAAATCACTGGGATAGATGGCAATGGCAATGGCAGACTCTATAAGACTGGAGAAATTACATCAAACATTGGGAAACATATCATCCACACAATTTCGAAGATAACAAAAACAGAATGAGATTTTGACTCTGCAGCGGAGTGTTCGCTGGCACATTAAAACTGTGTGTCGAACCGAGATTCGAACTCGGGTCTCGAGTTCGCGTACCGCTCCGCCTCACAGTCTTAATCTGTCAGGAATTTTCACAACAAAAACAGTTAAGGGCGAGAATTAACACAAATTGAGCATAAAAATTCATCCATCCAAGTTACTGACAAGAAAACTATACAGAAAAATGGAAAAGAATTTAAGTCATTTTAGGCGACTATGAATTTGGTTTTCGGGAAGGTAAAGCGACGAGAGAGGCAGCTCTGAAGTTGTGCTTTATAACAGAACAAGGCTTATGAAAAACCAAGACACGTTCATAGGATCTGCCGACTTTAAGCTTTCGTCAGTGAAAAACTGAGTAAATTGTACAACATTATCTGTAATCCATAGGAAAAGTCAAGTAACACACGATATGTATAATAAGAAAAACGGAACATTTGTAGCAAGAAGTAAAAATAGGAATCGAAGACCGAGAACGAACTACCAGGATTAAAAAGTGTGTAGGTCTCTAACGTAATCTTTATACCGTACTCTTCAATTTGTACATCGAAGAAGCAATGACGAAAATAAAAGGAAGTTTAAAAAGTGGGCTTAAAATTCAGAGTGAAAACACAGTAGTTACACGAATCGTTGCTATTGCTATACTCAGTGCAACCAAGGAACAATCGACGGACATACTGACCACGGAATATAAATTCTGAATAAATCGAAGAAAAATGAAATGAAATAAGCGACAAGCTACCATTCAAATTGAGGACTACCAAGTACAGGAAGAGAACGAATTCTGCTACCTTGGAAGCAAAAATGAAGTAAGACGGACAAAGCAAGGAAGACACTAAAGGCATACAAGCACAGGTATATATGAAGTTCCTAATCGACAGACGCCTACAAGTCTCAATCATTGGTCTAAAATTAAGAAATTTCTAAGAATATACGTCTGGAGTACCGGCAGAGTACAGTATGAATATGAATTATGGACGATGCGAAAACCATAAAAGAAAAGAATCGAAGCATTTGGTACGTGGTGTTTCAAAAGTATGATGAAAGTTTGGTGGAGTGATAAGATAAGAAATGAAGTATTTCTTCGCAGAATCGGCGAGAAAAAAATATTTAGAAAACACTGACAAGCAAGAGGGACAAGACGATAGAACATGTTCTAAGACGTCAGGGAATAGCTTCATGGCACTGGAAGGAGCTGTAGAGAAAAAAATGGTATGAGAAGTCAGATATTGGCAGAGAAGACAATCTCTTCGGGCCGTATCAAACTAGTACGAAGGTTGACGGAGAGAAAGACAAGGAAACAGGTAGCAACACCTTTACAAGCTCGTTGGTGAATATCTAATGCAAACCACATGATGCTACGATGCTATATGAAGTGGCGTATGTAAAATCAGTATTAGATAATTCTAACGGGTGCCTTAGATTTGATGAGAGAATGTTGTTGGAAATTTCAGTTAGAGCAATTCTAGAGAACTTGAAACTTTCATATGCTTATGGTTAGTTTCCGATTGGTAATTAAATGAAACTCTCTTGCTTTTACGTTTATTCTTCCTACCGATACTTAAGGATATGTCTTATCGAAAATAAGGACCACGTATGCTATTGGGTGCGGCTCGTAATTCATGTGCATTAACAATTCTTCTTATGCCCTGAAATTACTGGCCTGAAATGAATCATCAAGTAAGCTAACCCTTATCTTGTGAACTGGCATTTTCCCGTTCCTAAGTTCAGAATAATTATTTTATGATATGAAGGTCACCACGAAACACAAGAAATAATTTTAAAGAATAACGCGATCTGATCCGAAAGTGAGAGGGGGAACAAGCTTACCCATAAGCGCATCAAACTGGAGAAAATTCATTTCATAGTGAATGCCTAGCTGAAAATTACGAACTGCGAGTTCCTAGTTTCCGTATTACATAGCGCAACAGAAAACTACCCAAGCAATTCCATTACTTTTTAATAACCTACGAGTATAATCTGTCTTTTGATTAACAGAAATAAAGTACTAGTTGTCTCCCCCGGTGGAAGTTCTTGGGGAAACTTCATCCGCATCGGACTTAATTTTCGACCTGAAAATCACTCACGAAAGATTCGTACCAAGGGAGTGCGCTCGTGCAGTGTGTCTCTGTAATGCTAGTTTTTACAGCCCATGTCAGATAGCTGAGTGGCTTTGTTTAAGATCTCAACACAGATACCGTAACATACGGCAATTTTAAGATCCAGGAAAAAATAAAACTGAAGTTAATTGTTGCTTTAACGTCAATTAAATTGGCCGAAGCTATAATTGAAAAATTCAAATCTTTAATTTAGCTCCGGCGACTGTGTCACCCATAGAAATGAACTAACTTTACGTATTTTCTGAACAATATCTTAAAACAAGTTCGCGGAAAATAAAATACAACGTTTAAAGTGAGTTAAGTTGATTGAAAATCACTTGTGGCATAGAATGCCTACTATGGAAACAGATTTCGGATTCCACGTTTTACAGAACAAGTACTAAGCCGAACCGAGGCGCACATATAGTACGCGAAATCACAGCTCGATAATTGGCAAAACAGGATCTCATTTTAAACGAAACTAAAACCCAAGGCGAGCAGCGAAATGCATACTTATCCATTCTTATCGGAGTAAACTGCTCAAAAGATTCCATGTCGTGTCCTAGACAAGACGACTGAAAAACTGCTTGAATTCGCCCCACCGAACGAACAGTACGGAATAGTAAGAAAGCTTTATATACTAAGCAGCGTGACTGAGACCAGGTGAAACTGCCTGCTCGCGTTCTAATATAAATACTATCGAAGATGCATAGGTACCTTTGGATTACAGCGGACTCGCTGATCAGTACACTAACCAACGAAGGTTCAAACACAATGTGCGATGCAGATTTAGGAGGAGTGAAATGGCGCTTGTCATTTAATAGCAATCCTTCAAACAGTGTAAAACATTTATGTAACACGATCTCTCTATACACCCCCCCCCCCCCAAACACGTAGACTCATACAGTTACAAACTTATCTAGTACGGTCAAAAAATGGTTCAAATGCCTCTGAGCACTATGGGACTTAACTTCTGAGGTCATCAGTCCCCTAGAACTTAGAACTACTTAAACCTAACTAAACTAAGGACATCACACACATCCATGTCCCAGGCAGGATTCGAACCTGCGACCGTAGCGGTCGCGCGGTTCCAGACTGTAGCGCCTAGAACCGCTCGGCCACCCAGGCCGGCAGCACGGTGAAAGAAACACCATTTATGTACTTGGTGTTGTGGCACATAGCTCAATATATTACAGTATAGAGAAATTGTGACCTTGGAAAAAAGCGGTTGAGGGTTAAGAAACATTATGGAGCGGGTTTGTGCAGTCACTAACAACAATCTCTCATGAATCTATAGTGAGACGAAAACAGCAAACGGAACGGGAGCTCCAGTCACGATGCAAACATACATACAGCCAAATCCTAATTTATCTAACGACATGTCACTAAAGGCGCAAGACTCGCGAACTCTAAATAATTATAAATTCATTTAAATACGCATTGAGAATGCGAGTAAGAGAAATCAACGAACGAATACGGGAAGCAAAAGCGTCCATGTTCGCCAGATCACAAATTACGATTATTTTTTATGCAGGTATGCACGTTAAGATACGCGAGAATCGATTAACTGAAATTCCGCGGCTATAATACGCCGAGAATGTGGCTTTAACTTCGACTGATCAACCAGTCAGTAAGAATCATCAAAAATCATTAGCGAAACGTGTATAAGAATTACAGGGTTTCGTTAGCCACATCCTACAGGGCAGTTTATCAAGAGCAGGTCTTGTCTCGAGTTCGCCAGGGAAGTCTGAGCTCACATAGAAGTGTTGTGCCTTTATTTTCGCGCAAACAGAAGCAATTGTTACTTTTTCCCAAACAATCTTAAGAAAACAAAGTAGCGCACGTGTCTGCTGAAAAATATATAAATTCTGAGAACGACATTTGATGAAGAATGTAAAACAGTCCTGCTGTCTGTATCGTATATCTCTTCTATATATCATGAGATTAACAATTACATGGATGACATAGTTTGTAGTCATCAGTACTTATAGGGATACATCACTAACTTGCAGTCATCGGTACATAGAGGCAATAATCATATTTACATCTTTTAAAAAACAAACTTTTTAAAAACTCATCAAAACAATCATACCATATTCTAGCCATATAACACCTTAAGTTACTTACAAACTCCGCCTATTTCATACTCGTATCCTGGTGGTTGATTTACATAAATTTCTGAGAAAAGTTTACCTTTAGAAATGCTGTCTGTCCGTCCATTTGTTCTAAAATTAAGTCCTTTTTACAACAGTATGGCAATAAAATTTTCAATGTTTGCATCACAGCAACCGGGGAATAACCATCGAACACATTTTCTTTTTGTTAAAAGCGCCTTACCCTTAGCCTTGTTTTACACGTTTTATCAGATTTTCTTGTAAAACTTCAGTTTAAATCAAGATCATTTACAAACACTTCAATTACTATTTTCCTTATGTATTGCTTGATTCCAAACTTTTCGCTCATTTCTACTCATCCCCTCAAAATTTTCTGTGTTCTCAGTCCTACAGAAGCTTGATGTAGTTAATCATGACATAATCATTAAAACTATCAGGCACTCTAGGTTCTCTAGTTGAGTTTATGAACTCACATTCTTGTTCTTGTTTGCTTCAATCCCCTTTGATACCCTTTCCTCCTATGTGCTATGCCTTATATCCATAGTCACGAAAATATTCGCTCCCAGAACGAGAGCCCTTTAGATCAATACACCTGATGCTTTCTTCTACAGTATCAGCATGTCTGGCAGTGATAGCTCTATCAGTACTCTGCATCCAACTTCACTGTGACCTATTAAAATTGTCAATCCTGCTTTTCAATCTCACTTTGACTTTCTCCACCGTTCTGGTACATGTACAAAAAATTCTACTTGCGAGGGCATGCTGAAAAATTTTATGTGACAACTGTTAAAACTTTTTAAATAAAAACTATAAAAAATTTCTATAAAATATAAAAGTATAAAAATAAATAAACTTTATTAGCACTCTATATATTTATTCTTCATGTTTGCATATTTATTTTTCGGTATAGTCACCCTGGCGAACAACACATTTCTTCAGTCTGTTGACACAGACACTGTAGGATGTTCGACATTGTTGATGGAGAAACAACGTCACCTCTGTTCGCACTGCTTCATCACAACCAAAGTGAGGTGCTCGAAGGTGTTTCGCACGTTTTGCAAACCCATGAAAATTGGCTGGGGCCAAGTCGGGACAATATGGAAGATGATCGATGACAGTGAAACCAAGGCGTCGGGTTGTTCCAGATGTTGTAGTGCTTATGTGTGGTCTGGCCCTGTCATACAGTAGGAGACGATGCTCCTTGTGCGGAAGAAGGTTTTCGCATTCGAATTCGATTACAGCAAACTGTTTCTCATGCACAAGCATATTTATGTTACACACCGCCATGTTATATCCTACAATTCAGAGCCCTCTAGCGGCAGAGGGCAGAAAATTTGTACACATGTAGAATGTTGATAAAGTTTGGTTTATTTGAGAAGCCTTAAGAGTTTTCACATAAAAAAATTCGGAGCCCTTACCTTTCAGCACGCCCTCGTACACACAACTTTAAAAACTGAATATTTCCAAACAATACCGCGTAAGACGTTTTCCTTTCAATAGTATTAGCTAAAGTTCTGTTTTTAAGATATGCAGATGTGAAAACTACTTCAGGTCAAAATCTCCTATCTGTTCTTGCTTCAGCTAATCATATCCATGATTTACTGGTTGTGTCCTCCAGCTATAGCATTTAATTCAAGCACATAAGGAGGACATGTATTTAAAATTATTCCCTTCTGTCGTGTAAATTGATAAACACTTGGATTTAAATATTCCTTCCCGTTCTCACGTCTCAGTTTCTTAATAGTTTTGCCTGTTAAATTTTTTAATTTCATTTAACACGTAATTTACACATAGTAATCATAAACTTGATCTTTAGATTTGATAGTGTAGACTCTAACCACTTTACTATAATCATCAATACAAGTGAGAAGGTATCTTTTCCCATTGAATAATATCAGTTGAGTGTGCCCCTTTCACGTCAGTACGGATAACCTCTAATGTTTCTTTTGCTTTCCTTCTATTGTTTTCAAAGGTAAGTTTTGCATTTTATTTTCAACAAAAGCTTTACATTCATAAATTCTGATTCTAAATTTGTCAGCAATCCATCTGCAAACTGTTTCTTACATAACACATACAATTCACTAAAATTTACATTTTCAAGGGTACCATACCATAACATGCTATCGTTATTATTCACTCTATTTACATTGACATCTGTCTTAAAAATCTGTCATTTTGTACAGCCTATCTCTTTTCAAAGCAATCACAAGTAAGTTATTGTCTTTATCAAAACTTTTGATAAATTGTCTTCAGATACAGTTTTCCATTGCTTTAGCGTAGCTAATCAAATTTCTCTCCATGTCTTTGACGTAAAATACAGTTTTGGTTTCAGCTGGTATCTAATCAGATTCATCTGTACTTCTTCTACATAAAAGATATGTCATTATAAATTGGAAAATAACTAATCATAGTTCCTATTTTTGTAGCTTGCTCGAAGTTACCACCTGAAGTTTTTACATTAACAGGCTCCTTTAAAATGATGCACTTAGAGAAATAACTGTCGTTACTAACAATATGATCTGTGCAACCACTATCTGGTAACCAGTCAATCTGTACATTGTTTCCTGACTGCATACATTCTGTTGTGGGTTTTAGTTCTGTTACAAAGCTGTCATGCCTATTCATGTAACTTCCGTTCTGTTGATACCCATGGCGCTCTAGTTGACAACTGTTGTGTACAAATCCATACACAACGGCAAGGAGTGGTAGGCTACAGAATGGTGTGACAACACTTGTCCCAAGAAAGCTGGACAGAAACAGAAATGATTAGCGAACAAGTTAACACATTAAACAGATGATTTATTTGACTTGCATTTTTCTAAGTCCAAGACTCACATTACAGATAACGCAGAAAGAAACAAAGTCAAACTGGTGTAATAGCAGCAACGAGGTGTCTCTATGAACTAAACTACAAGCAACAGTGTTGAACCATGACTAATTGGTGCCTGCATAGCATCACATAGCGAAGAGGCTCCGAGTGGGAGTGGGCTGTGTGGTTGCTGCTGGATGTCCTATATCATGGCAGCAGAGGGCGCTCATGGTACAGAGTGCTGCACCGTGGACGTGCTCCATTGTCTTTTGACAGATCCCGCACGACTGCTGTCGGTTTGTGATGGAAACTTGCAGTTCCATTGCCAACAATATGACGCCTGTCAGGTGGTATCGGTAGATAATACCACAATGGTAGCCTCTTGAACCATACTATTTACTTCGACCATGTGACCAGTCATAATTATTCCACTACACTGCTTGCTTGACCGATGTCGCCAACTGTCGCGACCGCTTCCTCAAAGACGTCCGCCACATGTCCATGAATCTATGCTTGTTTCTGATGGGCAACAGTGGCTCTTGAAATGTTCTGGTTCACCAAATCCATAACATAACTGCTCCTGTTAGAGCATAATGCATGAAGAGCATTGGATTTTGCACCTTCACTTCCATTATTGTTTTTTACACCCATCATTTGAAATGTATTTTTAAAGTATTGGACTATATGAGCTTGAAAAAAGGTCTATTAAGTCCCCGACATAGCTAAATACCGCCAACGTTTTCAATATTTACAAGAGACTTGCCTTTTCATTATTTACAAGAGAATGGTCCAATCCGATTTGCCTAAACCTAGCCTGAAATTCTTCGTGCAGGAAGTAAACACCGAAAGAAGTGCACTGTGAATATTTTAGATGCTAAGGCCCACTGCAAGAATTCAGACAGAAATTTCAAGGCGTACACTCGCGAATTTTACGACACTTGAAGCATACCAAACTTGTCTCAGATCGTTAATATTTTAGGATAACTTTAAATTTATACTGACAGCCAAACTGCTGTAGATGTAATTGTTACACAAGTCATTAGCAGAGGACACAAAATCAAAGCAGTCTATTTTGTTACACTATAGATGACTTCCATCAATCGAGATTTTAATTCGTTGACATGAAATGTTTTATAAAATTACTGTAGCCCATTTCTTACGATAATTTTTGAATAATATACACTCCTGGAAATGGAAAAAAGAACACATTGACACCGGTGTGTCAGACCCACCATACTTGCTCCGGACACTGCGAGAGGGCTGTACAAGCAATGATCACACGCACGGCACAGCGGACACACCAGGAACCGCGGTGTTGGCCGTCGAATGGCGCTAGCTGCGCAGCATTTGTGCACCGCCGCCGTCAGTGTCAGCCAGTTTGCCGTGGCATACGGAGCTCCATCGCAGTGTTTAACACTGGTAGCATGCCGCGACAGCGTGGACGTGAACCGTATGTGCAGTTGACGGACTTTGAGCGAGGGCGTATAGTGGGCATGCGGGAGGCCGGGTGGACGTACCGCCGAATTGCTCAACACGTGGGGCGTGAGGTCTCCACAGTACATCGATGTTGTCGCCAGTGGTCGGCGGAAGGTGCACGTGCCCGTCGACCTGGGACCGGACCGCAGCGACGCACGGATGCACGCCAAGACCGTAGGATCCTACGCAGTGCCGTAGGGGACCGCACCGCCACTTCCCAGCAAATTAGGGACACTGTTGCTCCTGGGGTATCGGCGAGGACCATTCGCAACCGTCTCCATGAAGCTGGGCTACGGTCCCGCACACCGTTAGGCCGTCTTCCGCTCACGCCCCAACATCGTGCAGCCCGCCTCCAGTGGTGTCGCGACAGGCGTGAATGGAGGGACGAATGGAGACGTGTCGTCTTCAGGGATGAGAGTCGCTTCTGCCTTGGTGCCAATGATGGTCGTATGCGTGTTTGGCGCCGTGATGTATCTGACCCCAGGAATGTGTCAATAAAGTTTCCCCTTCCTGGGACAATGAATTCACGGTGTTCTTATTTCAATTTCCAGGAGTGTATATTTTACTAACAGTTACCCTTAAAAGTAGCTCGAATTGTTCAGCAGGTTTAGTAACCTCGAGTTTTTTTTGGCACTGGATATTTGCTTCTAAAGGCCACAGTGGTTGTCTTTTGTGCCTTGTCGAGCAGATCCGCTGGAGAAAATTCAGCGGTATCTAAAGGACTTCCTCAGAATGTTGAATAATAATTGTATCGTCAGCAGAATGCACTGTACCTAAGTACATTCTATCTGAGTATGTTCTTTCAATTTTTTAATTCCTTGGCTTTCTTTGAACTCTTATTACCTAATTATAATATCTGTGCCTATATTAAAAAGCGAAAGAGATAAGCTGCAGCACCAGCGTACTCCGCACTTGATGTAAAAGTACGTGAGATAGATCTTTTTATTTTCACCACAGTTTTTGTGCCATCAATTTTTGATACTTCACCAGATGGAGAGGATGTCGTTTCATTAACAGTGGACTACTCACTGACAGGGATATTTTGGCTGTAAAAGGTTGATTTAGTAATCAGTGAATGTAAGGAGTCTCTCTTCTCTTTTCACTCAATATTTTCAGTGACAGATAGTCTAGGACTGATTCGGCCTTCTAAACATTGCTTTTCCTAAACGTTAAAGCATTCCGTAGATTTTGCCACTAGAATGTTTTTTAATCCAATACCTCTAACAGAGTCCTAGTCTCAAATAAAGGCTGTATGTATGTTTGCAAGCAGAATTAAAGACGACGAAGCCAAAATCGAAATCGACGGGACTTCATCGCTCGCTCCGCCAACCCCCCCCCCCACCCCCTCCCCGCCCGTTCACAAACGCCTCTTGTTTTTTCTCTTGGACAGCTTTGCTAGTTGCTCATGTAAAGTAGAAAAATGCGCTTTTCCCACCGGTGGTGGCCGGGTGCGGGGAAATTAAAGGAGATGATACGACGCTACACGGAACGGCATTTTACCCCTAATCATGTCACGCGACAGTGTAAAACGATGACAAACGCTCGCGGAAAAAGAGGGAAGCGTCGATATTCGGAGACTGTTTGTCACTGACTCCTACTCGCGGCGCTCGCAGATTGATGGCGATGTTGCATGCTTATGGGGCCAGAGATATGAAAGATTAAAACATTGTGAGGGGCCTGGAGATAGCCGCCGTCACGGAAGGCGCCTGCGTACAGTGAGCGAATGCACCGCATGCGGGACATCACGCTACCAGCCCCTCCCAGCGGTGCTGGCCCGCTTGGACTTGGTCGGCGAGGCGTTCTTAGTCACCTCCAGTACACAGTATACGTAAACAGGTCGAGTGAATAGTTCCAAGTTTATAATATTAGTTATACGGAGGTCCTGTACTGAAATTGCTATACTGAACCAGAAACCACACGGAAAAACAGGAGTTTTATAAACAGAGGTCTTGGGATAGCGATATTCACACGTATCGATGTTGGTAGTATCGCGCACACAAGGTTAAAAAGGCAGTGCAGTGGTGGAGCTGTCATTTGCACTCAGGTGATTCATATGAAATGGTTTACGACGCGATTATGGCCGCACGACGGAAATCAACAGACTTTGAATGTGAAGTGGTAATTGGAGATAGACGCATGGGAAGTTTCATTTCGGAAATCATTATGAAATTCAATATTCCGAGATCCATCATGTTAAGTGTGTGCCGAGAATACCAAAATTCAGGCTTCACTTCAAACCTTGGATAATGTAGTGGCCAACGACCTTCACTTAACGACCGATAGCATCGGCATTTGCATAGAGTTGTCAAGAAACACTGCCTCAAATATCCCCTAAAATAAAAGTGGAAAGTACGACGAACGTATCCGTTAGAACAGCGCAGTGAACTCTGGCGTTAATGGATTGTGGCAGCAGACTACCAAGACCTGGTCATATGAGTCCCGATTTCAGTTGGTAAGGGTTGATGGTAGGATTCAGGAGTGGCCCAGACCCCACGAAGCCATGGACCCAAGTTGTCAACATGGCAATGTACAAGATGGTGGAGATTCCATAATGGACACCATGTTCCCAAACGACGTTCGAATTTTTATGGATTACAAAGCGCCATGTCACTGGGCCACAACTGTTCGCGACTGATTTGAAGAACATTGTGGACAATTCGAGCTTATCATTTGACTACCCAGATCGCCCGACATGAATCCCATCGGACAATTATGGGACATAATCGAGAGGTCATGTCGTGCACAAATTCCGGCACCGGCAACGCCTTCGAAGTTATCGACGGCTCAGTATTTCTGCAGAGAACTTCCAACGGCTTGTTGAGTCCATACTACTCTAGTGGCTCCTCTACGCCGGTCGAAAAGAGGTCAGATACCATGTTAGTAGGTATCCCATGACTTTTGTCACTTCACTGTAACGTGAGTGACTGCTGAGACAAATGCAGAAAATGTTAACCAAAATATATGTGATGGAATGATTTGGAATCTTGCAAAATTACTGACAGTAATTCGCTGCTTTAAATAAAGCGTGCAAGTGAATAACGCACTAGGACATATTCTGAAATATAAAGGGTTTCTGCTGGATAGTACTATCTACGACAGTCTCATACGCTAGCGGTGACATACGGACGAATGCCTGTTTGGTATCGTGTTGGTTCATCTTTCCAGATCAGTACAGCAGCCACGTTTGAGACATGGCATCGATGGTTCTTGTTTTGTAAGGTTTTGGAAGTATATAGCACCGGATGTCTACAAACAGGTCAATTTCAATAAATTTCGGGCCGTTGATTTGTCGGCGCGGAACTACCTTCAGACAGCATCTCATATCCGACGAGTTTGGTTTCCAAGGCATCAAAATAAGTTTACTATCATGTTCCTCAAACTACTGTAGCACAATTCTGGCACTGTAACTTGTGCAGCTGTCCTAATGGAAGATGCCGTCTCCCTAAAGGAAGTTATCAAACACAAATTTGTTAAGGCTTTCGTGGTCACTTGTTGACAAACTGCCTATTGGTTTCTGCCTCGGGTTCTTCGGCCGACGTTCATCTAATGATTTTACTGACGTTTCGCCATCACCAGTGGCTGGCATTGTCAAAGCTTCACCCTCCACTGCCGGTGGTGAACTGGAGCCGAGCTCGCGGCCGCAGACTATATGTACCTGGCGCGCCAACGTCCGAGGGCTTCTCCGCGGTCATTTCCGGTGCGGTTCTCCTCTTGCTACCTTGCTGCAGTACGGGAAGCCAGGATCCGTTTACCTTAAGGCTTTCCTCTTTCTTGTTGAAGCTGTTCGCGTGCTTTTGTATTCCTACAGCTTCTCTGAACAAGCGCTTGTGATAGTGTTTCTTTACAGCCAGAACTTCCGTGTCGGCGAATTTTATTACGTGCGTGCTCTGCCACGGCCGATTTCTCCACCTGCACCAACGTGCAATGTCGCTTATGCTGTTTGATCCTGGTGTTAATTGATCGTCCAGTCTGTTTTACAGGGCGGGAAAGCCTTCGCCCTTCGCTTTCTATGATGTTGCGTGGACGTCAAACATCCTGTCGCCTATTCATGGTCTAACCGCCCTTCAATCGCCTTCCACAGATGCTCACAACAGTAGTACGAGAACAGCTACTACGAAAACAGCCGACCAGATTTGCCCTTTCCGAGATGCTAGCTCTCAGCCACCGGGTCAGAACGATCTCCCCTTTATCCGAGTTTCTTGTGTAAATGGCTTTTCCACTTACGACCGTATCGTCACTGAAACGATGACTTACTCGCCTCTGATCTGGTTATATACCTTCCCTACTGCGTCACTTGCCCACAATGGCACTAGACGGCATTATTTCGCGATGGACAGTGGTCATAATATTTTGTCTCATCAGTGTCGTTCTCATGGCATCAATCCGGCCGTGCGGCTGCAAGTGACTGAATTCAGGTGTTTTGTCAGCTGGAACAACTCTGTATGCTCAGACATGGCTGTCAGCGGCATTATGAGCCTCACCCCTAGCAATGCAAAAAAAAAAAAAAAAAAAAAAAATGGGAATAACTTACATTTCAAAATTAATGTTATCCTGTAGAAAGACATCATGAGAAAAAAATTCTCGATGTGATTTGAAATACGCTCAGAGAAAAGGGAAGTTAGTCTCGACTAAACAACCTCCGACGTAGGTGCGTAGAATCACTTTGTTTATGAGTATCGTGCTCTTCTACCTGTATGAGGCATTTGCATAATGAAACAGACTGAATGTTGTATTCACTGTCAAGAACACAGCCTATCCCTAAAGAGATTAACTCGAACGTAATCGTATGGGGAAACAGTAATAAAACTGACATCAATTGAAGGTCGACAGTGTGAAAATAAAAGTCCGCTTAGATTGCTCCGTGTACACGAAAACGAACAGAATACCATACATCTATATCAAAACTTGGTGAACATTTATTTCAGGTCTCTGTTCATGCACGAGCTTGTAATTATAGTAATTTCTTAAAGAGTGAATATAAATAGATAAATCTCAAACTAATGAAACGCTGTACTGAGAATACCATATTTGCAATGCGCATACTTTCTGTTTTATGAAGTGCACAGAAATAAATGAACTAGTTCCATGGAAGGAAACACTAGGCGACTTAACATCAGGAAAGAAGATAACGACCTCCTGGATACGAAGTATAAGAAATCTTACAAAAGTATGGAATGTAAACAACGACACGAAATGGTGAAAGTAACTTGATTCTTTATTTAGAACAATAATTATCCCTAAATGTTTGTATTCACTACTTTTTTACAGCAAATAAGGTGTTGCACATGTTCCCTATTGACCTAATAAAATTGTATTGATGCGCGTACAGACAAAGAGCATTACAATGTTCAGTGAAGGAAACCCATGACAAGGAACAAATCATATGTATAAGGCTGACGGTGATATTACACTCTTCTAAACAAAAATCTTGGCAAGAAAGACCACTGAATCTACTACTAAATCTTATTCTGCCATTTTATACTAAAATTATCTACAAATGTTATAAGTCATCTGCTAAACAATTGCTGTGCCATTATTTTTCGACGCCATATGTGATTTTCCCGTTTCTGTAATTTTAATTACATCACTAAAAGGCTGAGGAATATCGACAAAACCTGCTTTATGTACATACAGCGTCATTCAAGGATACCCTTCATTTCTTAGAAGTTCGTAACGATAGATTAATGTACTCCAGGTGATAACTATTTATTTTCTGGGAAATGGACAAATGTTTGTGACACCAGGAGTGATGCAGAGAGGTGTTTAAACATGACTCTGGATTACATTAATAATATTCAAAGTTTTCTATGTCTACTCTATGTTTGACAAGGAAACAGACGAGAAGAACATCTGCGAGGGATGAGGCTCCCGCACACCTCGCGGCTGCTCATTCACTCTGTTATAGGCTGTCACAAAGATACAGTCTTAGCAGTAGACTTGTTTCCAGCTTTGTTGTCTTTCACTGTTTGTAATTTATTGTCTCCCAGTCGTTTTCACTTTTAACGTAGCACTGAGAAACAGAAAAATATTTGTGAACGTACACGCAGGCATTATAATGAAGCATTGTAAGCAAGAAACAGACAGACAACTCTACCATATTTAACTGAATCAAGTGAAACGTCTCCAGCGTCGAGAGAACGCATTTGAGAAGTTGCATACACGGTACCAGTACGAATAAGTTACTGGTAGAGGAGCTTCTCATACACACGCAATACCCTCTAAGACAAAAAGAAGGACGCACAACGAATTGTCCGAATAAGGCGGAATTCGATGCACGTGATGTAGATGTACAGACAACGATGCTTACAGTTTCAGAAAAAATTGGATGAATTATTCAACAGAAAGAGATCCACAAACTGAGCAAGTCAGTGACGTGTTGGTTCGTCTCTGGCTCATATGAAGGAGGGTTGTTGGATGTCTTCCTGAGGGATATTGTGCCAAATTCGTCCAAATGGAGCGTTAGAGTGTCAAAATCCAAGATGGTGTGGGGGCACTGCCCATAATGCTCAAAACCTTCTCAGTTTGGGTGAGACCTGACGACCTTGATGAACAAGGTAGGATTTGGAAAGCGCGAAGACAAGCAACAGAAACTCTCTCTGTGTGCAGCAGAAATGTAAGCCCAGGAGAGATCGCCATGAAAGGTAACGAAACTGGCGCAGAATATCGTCGACTTACCGTTAAGCTGTGAGGGTGCCACGGATCACAACCAGAGAGGTACAGCTTTGAAGGAAAACCATCGTTTGGGGTCGTACGGCAGGCGGCTGTCAGACTGGTCGCCCGCCGCTGTCTAAGGAGTCTCAAGATACGTCTTATGCCCCCAAATTTCATTGACTGAAGCAGAACGGTCTTCAGCGATGTTTCCAATGTTTCCAGCTGTCGCCCGCCATACGGATTGACAATCAGAAATGATGGTCTGTGGCGCTGTTTCTTTTCATAGCACGACCCTTTTGGCAATCATGGCAGCCTCACAGCACACTGGTACGTGACAATATTGTACGCCTTCATTGCAAGCAATCCTGGGCTTATATTTCCCTCGCATCAGGCGTGAGTTTCTACTGCTTGTCTTCATACTTCCCAAACCCTACCGTCGTCAGCAAGGTTGCCGGATTTCTCCGCAATTGCCCATTTGAGAAGGTTTTGAGCATTACGAGCAAGACCGTCCAACCAGCTCGGGATTTTGATCATTTAATGCCCCAAATGGGCAGGAAGGCGCACGATATCCCTAAGGATGACATCGAACAACTCTATCAATCAATGACAAGCTGAATAACTACTTGTGTAAGGGCCAGAGGCGCACCAAAGCGCTATTCAATTGCTCAGCTTGTGAGGCTCTTTCTCTTGAATGAATCATCCAATTTTCGTGACACCATCATCGCATCTACCGAATTCGGTCGTATTCCGATAATTCCTAAGTGTGCGTCGTAATTTTTTTTTTTTCTTTGAGTGTCTATTTACGTCGCTGAAACCTCTTCACGTCAGCCACAGCTGCAATGTTTACGTAACTCCGTTCATGAAAATGTTTTTAGAACGGGACGTACGACTCTACTCCAGGTACGTCACAGTGTACGCCCGAATCGCTTCCGAATTGCTGCAGCGCGCAATCTTCTCGACAACGGGCACCGAAGAGCCAGTAGGACGGTATCGCACACAGCAGCTTAGCTCTGGAGAGCGCCTCGCCTTTCCCGACTTGTCACTGCAATGGACTGCAGAGCTCGCCGGAAGGGCGGCTGGGTGCTGCTGCTGCTCCTTCCTTCCCCCTCGCCCAAGAATTCACTTCTGGGCGCCAATTACAGGCTAACGATTTCCAGTGGCCCCGCGCCCGCCTTTGTTTCCCCGCAGAAGTTTGCTTGTTACCGTTTAAGTGAGAGCCGAGAAAAGTTTAAACACTCACGCCTGCGAGCGACAAGTTCTCCTGCCAGTTCCGTAACGAGTCTTTGACGGTATCCGTTTGTTCCGGAAAAGGCGACAGGCGCAGCCCTGCCGGCTGGCGACATTAAGGAGAACGAGCGATTAGGCCTATCATTCCAGAACGCAGCGGCTCAAACACACTGGAGAAATTATGCGCTGAGGTTTCTGCAAGTGCATGCGGACGTTTCTAATTCGCATCTGTACTATTTGCTCATTAAATGTGCACCAGGTGCTGTCTTTTAGGTAAAGAGTGATCGTCAGCTATGATTGCAGTAGTAGAAGCACCAAAATTTAGTATAAGTTATATCGTCATGGTCTTTAGTCGTAAGGCTGGTCCAACTTACATCCATTTGAACCTGCTTACTGTACTTGAGTCTTGGTCCCCTTTACAAGTTTTATACCGTCGCCTGCGCTCACACACACACACACACACACACACACACACACACATGCTTCCTTCATCAATAATGTGATCATTCCTTGATCCCTCGTGATGTACTCCATCAATCGATCTCTTTTCTCAGTCAAGTCATGCTCCAAATTTCTTCTTTCGCCAATCCTGTTCAGTACCTCCTTATTATTTATTCGATCTACCCACCTAGTCTTCAGTATTCTTCTGTAGTACCACTGTTCTAAATCGTTTATTGTCTTCTTGTCTTCTCCTTCTGTAGTACCAAATTCCTAAGTCTTTTACTGTCTTCTTGTCTGAACCGTTTATCACCCAAGTTTCACTTCCATAAAAGACTACAATCCACAACACCACCTCCAAAAACAGCTTCTTAAATATTTATTTGAATATACATTCATTTGGCGGTATGTGCAATGTATGCTACAGCCAGACGATTTTTTGACCTTAGGACACACGGAGGGTCCTATGCCAGAGTGAACCAACTACAAATTTTGACATTTTAGGCCAACTATTGATAATGCTGCAGAAAATTATAAAGATTCATATGGCAAAACGAACCAGGACTCTTGAGGGACACTGAGCGATTTTTTTTATGTTGCCGCTTCTGGAGTGTCTCGAATCTACATTTATCTCTGGTGCCAGAGTGAACTAAATCCAGTAACAAGATGGCAGACGAAGTTGCATACAGGAGTTCAGAAGAGTCAAATGAGTGTGGTTCCAGCGATGAATATGTGGCATCCTCACGTCAGTCAAGTAGTGAAGGTATGTTTTATACTTAAAACTGCATAAATTTGGCTAAGAATGGTGTGCAACATTACTTCGTTACATGCGATTATTGAAGGCTACTGTCATATGCAAAAGTAAACTAACTACATGATGATGTGCTCTGCTACTGTCTAGGGAGTAAACTGTGAACTACGTAGTGAAATACTCACAACTACCGATAGGGACATGTTCCTGATCGATTATTACAGTCGCTGAACATCGAGAATGCCGTCAGCGCTAGGAACGTAGTTGGTATACTTTGGCAAATGAAATATACGAAAACGCATTGTTTTGACTGCACGTCTGTTGTCAACTTTTATTTAACTATTTTACTTGCTAAATTGTATTCGTAATGATGTAAGTGGAGAACATGTACGCCATAGTTTTACATTAAGAAACATTTTAATTTTTTGCAGAATCCAAAGAACCAATTACAGTGAAGCGCAAGAAAAGCAATCCAGGTAATTGGAAAAAGAATGTTCGGAAGACTCGCAAAAACAGCGAAAACGTATTTACATCATCGACGGGACAAACAGTAATGGGAAAAACGTTAAAGGACTACCGCTGTACATGTCGTCGAAAATTTAATGAAAAAGTCTCACTGCAGGATCGACAGTTATTTTTTGATATGTATTACAGTGATGGACGGTATGAAACACAAACAGCTTTGATTGGACGGTCTGTAAAGTCCTTCATTGTGAAGGACAGATGATCAAATGCTGAAGATCCCCTAAGAACATTTACTCGACATTACTTTATTCTTACCACATCAGGTGATGTGAAGGTTTGCAAAACTATGTTCCTAAACACACTCTGTGTTAACAGTGCAGAGATTCACAGAGCTCTTCTGAAAGTGAAGTCTGGTCAACTACAAGACAGAAGAGGAAAACATGAGCCGCATAATAAATTTCCCGAAGAAAGAATTCGTCACATCAGAGATCATATTAATTCATTTCCAGGCTATAGGAGCCACTATTGTCGGAAGGATAGTCCCAATAGGAAGTATCTCTCCTGTCACCTCAATTTGAGCTTGATGTACAGGCTATATAAAGAGCAACTGATAGCAGAAAATGCAGAGTCTGACATTGTGTCACAATCGTTGTATGAAAAAGTTTTCAAAACTAAGTTCAACCTCTCATTTAAATTGCCACACAAAGACACATGCAAGAAATGTGATATCTTTCAAATTAAAACCAACTCTCTAAAAGCATTCTGACAATTTGAAAGCTCTTGAAGATGTAAACATGGAAAGAGAGCTACATCATCGACAGGTTGACCTTGCAAGGGCAACACTACGAAAAGACAAAGAGAAAACAATAAATGGTGAATGCACAGTCCTTGCGTTTGATCTGCAAAAGACAATTTCGCTCCCAAAAGTTCCCACTGGTGTTGTGTATTACAAACGTCAACTTTCTTGCTTCAATTTGGGTATCCATGATATGGGTACATCCAAAGGAACTATGCACGTTTGGCATGAGAGAATAGCAGGTCGAGGATCAGATCAGATAGGATCGTGTCTTATGACACACCTAAATGCTAATCCTACGAAAGAAACTGTTGTGTTTTGGTCAGACTCATGTGGTGGCCAAAATAGAAATTTCAAACTGGTAACAATACTAATGCGTATCGTTCAAGATCCTGCTCAGCATGTCAAAGAAATCATTCAAAAATTTTTAATCCCAGGCCACAGTTATCTGCCCTATGACACTGATATCAGTCATATTGAGAACAAGATGAGATGCAACCAAAACATTTACCATATGCATGAAATCTAGAACATAATGAAAGCATGCAGAGTCAGGTAACAAAAGTTCGGTGTGGTGGAAATGAAACGTGATGATTTCTTCAGCTCTGACAGCTTAACATCAGTTTTAAGAAACAGGAAAAAGTTGATGGACTAACTGTAGCTTGGACGAAAATAAGATGCATCAGAATAAGCAAAGAGAATTCCAACGTAATGCAGTTCAAGTACACACACAATGATGATGTGGAGTACTAGGAAGTTAGTTTCTCTAAACGAGTTAGAGGTCGGATACCAAATCTTCACCAAATAGCACTGAATCCCGAGTATCCCAGAGGAAGACCACTTACGAGTGCAAAGAAGAAAGATCTTGAGTCAATGCTGTGCTTCATTCCCCCTATCTACGATGATTTTTACAAGAACTTGCAAAGTGCTGCAGAGATAGCTGGAAATTCCAGTGAAGATGGGTTATCAGAAGATGAATGAGATTCCCGAAAATTCTGTGTAAAATGTACCAGACACAGTTTCCTTATAGTATATGACGTTTTCTGTTGAAGAATGATACAAGACTGCTATAAACATAACATGTGTGATGAAACAAAAGTGCTTTAACAGCTACATCTGTGCTGAGACGATGTACTTATTCAAACTTTATTTCACTTAATTATAATCACCATCATTTTTTCAGACCTGTAATAGGTGCATTTTGATTGAAAAGCCAATAAACAAGATTCAGTATCTGTTAGCAATCTGTTGAAGATCATTTACTGCCCTCAATATCTCATCAGATTTTTTTCTGTAGTTCAACTTTAGAGCTGAATATCTCGAAAAATGTAATTTGTAGTTGGTTCACTCTATCGTAGGACACTCCAGTCATAGGGTTGGTAGTACTGAAAATTATACTAGGAATAACTAAAAACTTGATCAATAACTTTGATTGCTACACATGTATAAAGGTGAGAAGAACTGCAGAGATCTCGGGGATACGAATTACGGAAGTAAACCTAGTTAAGTGGGGCCATTAGCTGGAGACACACTGTGTGTGACTACGTCACTAATATACAAACTATTCAAAGTTATAGGCTAAACATAATTACAAAAGCACCGAGAAGGCACAAGGAAAGAGGATGAACGACATTCTAAAGAAAGAAGCCCATATCGTATCTCCGGTTACAGACCAACAGAAGCGTGCCTGCACTACAATGCCAGAGACGTCCCAGCTTTCCCGAATTCTACAGTGAGAGAAGAAAAATCTTTCATCTCTGTACGTTGGTAAAATAGCATAACGTATAGGGAGCGACTGTATACTGGAAACTTTAAAACTTAAAAGAGGCAGGGAAACACCTCTTAACGAACTTGGGATCACGAGAAGAGAAGGCGATAACAAGACAGTCATCAGGGCATTACGCTCTCCCCAGTTTTATTAAACATCAGCACAGCGTACATCTAAATGTACCGGATATGTTTCGATATGAATTACGTAAAGGACGTTGCCTATGTTAAAAATGGTAACTAAGCGCAGTTTTAGAAATGTTGCCTGCTCATTTGCTTACAGGGGCACCAAACTCGTTCCCACCGATTGTTTCGAAGTTCTTGTTGAGCTGATGGGTATTTGCACCTTGAACAAAGGTCCATGTCTACACAATAACTGCCTCACTCTGAACGTAATGACAAACAACCAGCCGGCCACTATTGCCCTCTTTTCCCCGTCACTAAAAAAACTCAAAATAACATTCTACACTCCTGGAAATGGAAAAAAGAACACATTGACACCGGTGTGTCAGACCCACCATACTTGCTCCGGACACTGCGAGAGGGCTGTACAAGCAATGATCACACGCACGGCACAGCGGACACACCAGGAACCGCGGTGTGGCCGTCGAATGGCGCTAGCTGCGCAGCATTTGTGCACCGCCGCCGTCAGTGTCAGCCAGTTTGCCGTGGCATACGGAGCTCCATCGCAGTCTTTAACACTGGTAGCATGCCGCGACAGCGTGGACGTGAACCGTATGTGCAGTTGACGGACTTTTAGCGAGGGCGTATAGTGGGCATGCGGGAGGCCGGGTGGACGTACCGCCGAATTGCTCAACACGTGGGGCGTGAGGTCTCCACAGTACATCGATGTTGTCGCCAGTGGTCGGCGGAAGGTGCACGTGCCCGTCGACCTGGGACCGGACCGCAGCGACGCACGGATGCACGCCAAGACCGTAGGATCCTACGCAGTGCCGTAGGGGACCGCACCGCCACTTCCCAGCAAATTAGGGACACTGTTGCTCCTGGGGTATCGGCGAGGACCATTCGCAACCGTCTCCATGAAGCTGGGCTACGGTCCCGCACACCGTTAGGCCGTCTTCCGCTCACGCCCCAACATCGTGCAGCCCGCCTCCAGTGGTGTCGCGACAGGCGTGAATGGAGGGACGAATGGAGACGTGTCGTCTTCAGCGATGAGAGTCGCTTCTGCCTTGGTGCCAATGATGGTCGTATGCGTGTTTGGCGCCGTGCAGGTGAGCGCCACAATCAGGACTGCATACGACCGAGGCACACAGGGCCAACACCCGGCATCATGGTGTGGGGAGCGATCACCTACACTGGCCGTACACCACTGGTGATCGTCGAGGGGACACTGAATAGTGCACGGTACACCCAAACCGTCATCGAACCCATCGTTCTACCATTCCTAGACCGGCAAGGGACCTTGCTATTCCAACAGGACATTGCACGTCCGCATGTATCCCGTGCCACCCAACGTGCTCTAGAAGGTGTAAGTCAACTACCCTGGCCAGCAAGATCTCCGGATCTGTCCCCCATTGAGCATGTTTGGGACTGGATGAAGCGTCGTCTCACGCGGTCTGCACGACCAGCACGAACGCTGGTCCAACTGAGGCGCCAGGTGGAAATGGCATGGCAAGCCGTTCCACAGGACTACATCCAGCATCTCTACGATCGTCTCCATGGGAGAATAGCAGCCTGCATTGCTGCGAAAGGTGGATATACACTGTACTAGTGCCGACATTGTGCATGCTCTGTTGCCTGTGTCTATGTGCCTGTGGTTCTGTCAGTGTGATCATGTGATGTGTCTGACCTCAGGAATGTGTCAATAAAGTTTCCCTTCCTGGGACAATGAATTCACGGTGTTCTTATTTCAATTTCCAGGAGTGTATTTCCTCAAAACGTCACAGCAATGCACGCATGAATATGTGTCCATTGTTTAATTTTGTTGTGTCATATTTGTCCATATAGCTAGCTAACACTTGGACTGAGTGTGTGGGCTGGACTGGGTGTCTTTTGTAGTGGTGGCTTAAGACACGCCGTTTACGGGCAGGAGTCCAGCTACCTTGATAGATAATTATGTCTGACATCTCGCAAAAATTACACAGAAACTGTGTGGCTACATTTATATTGGAGAGTGGAACAAAATTAGGCTGAAAGAAACTCCGAGCTTACACAAAACTGAACGATATTACCCCTTAAAACTCGTAGGCTGAAAGGTCCTGCAAGCCATCTGGTTTCTTTACGTATAACAAATACTAATCTGCACAAAGGCAACGTTCGGATCTACTTTCAAGTCTTTGTTTGCTCCTGCTTTCTCATTACAAGGAAACCCACTGGTAACTATCCGACTTTCTAATAAATTCTCAAACCTATCCTAGTAGGATGCAGGCTCTCAGTTTTGTAGCAAACA
This sequence comes from Schistocerca cancellata, assembly GCF_023864275.1. Taxonomy (NCBI): domain Eukaryota; kingdom Metazoa; phylum Arthropoda; class Insecta; order Orthoptera; family Acrididae; genus Schistocerca; species Schistocerca cancellata. The sequence continues at coordinate 464,578,892 of NC_064631.1, read as the reverse complement.
TAAAAGAAACGGGACTCAGATTAGGAATCATTCAACTGATGCGCGACTCCGAATTATTGCTAAAACAATCTTACTAGTTCTTTGATTCAGTGTTGGGACAAAATTTTTCCTGTTATTGAAAATTAGACAGTTCTTTATTTCTTAGCACACGTTCCACAAGCCTGATTTAATGAACTCATCATTAAGATTCTCGTACTTTTCTTTACGTGCTGTCTGACTTTTAAAACTCTTCTGTACCACGTTTCTTTTTTTAGCGGAGTATCTCCAGCTTTCTGAATCTATTTCGGTTAAAGCTGGACCCAAGATTCTTTGCATTCCCTCCAGAGCTTAATCTGTCCTACAGTGTACGCTACTACAATTATTAACAAAAGCCACTACAGTGACATACGTTTTTTAAGGCAGTAATCTGTTGAATGGTCTTGTGTTCCATATTTTATATCTTGTACTGTTCATTTAGTATCCACGGAAGTACAACAGCCAACACACTCAGCACATTTTTGTCATGGTGTGCTTCTACTATTTTTCTCGTTGACACCTCCCCCTCCAACGCCAAGTTAACTATTCCCGGATGACGTTGCAAATGTTTCTCTTAACTTCTCCCTTCTTCTGGTAACAGTGTGCTGTAGATTTCTTTTATGATCTGTTACCGTTAGTACTTACTGACATCTTACTTCATCCATACCCTTAGTTTTTAATGTCACTCAACAGTACCCCGTTTCAAACGCTTCCCATTTCGTCTGCTATAGCGCTTTCAAGCAGTGCTGGAAACTATTTCGTTATTTTGAATCACCATCTGAGTTATTGCTTCTTCAACGTACCAGATGAAAGAGAGTAGTGATCAGACGCAACTCTGCCTTAGATGCTTCTTATAACTAGTATTCATCTGTGTCTATACTTTTTCCCTAATCTAAAGACTGTGAATGTTTACCTTCACATTGAGGAAGGCTTTCTATAACTAGGAACATGCTAGAAGGGTGTCCTGATTTTTCTGCAGATCCCTAGTATATGCAGTGTTCAAAATAGCTCTAAGAATGATGGAACTTGACACCTGAGGTCATCATTCCCCTCGACTTAGAAGTACTTAAACCTAACTAACCTAACGACATCACACGCATCCATGCCCGAGGCAGGATTCGAACCTGCGACCGTAGCAGCAGCGCGGTTCCGGACTGAAGCGCCTAGAACCGCTCGGCCACAGCGGGCGACTTATACGCAGTGTCAGAGTACATTTTTTATTCGTGCGTCTTGGAGGTCAAAAAAGAAAAACACACACACACAAACACACACGCGCACGCACATAAACAAACAAACGTGTCGTTACACGTTCAGGCAAGCAGACATATTCACGTTTAAGCTGTTAAGTAGTTCACTTGGGACAAAAACTAACTAACTAATAACATTCTTGTCAGTGGCGTTATTTTTGTGCAAGGTGAAAGCAAAACGGCATTCAGCGAAATACGTTTGTGTCAGGCGATACACTTTGTAATTGTAACTGGCAGTGCAGAGAATAATGTTCCTTCTGAGTGCAAACATGTTCGGTAAATACGTTTCGCAAATACTCTGACATGCTAATAGACACACTCACTAGTCTTCCGTGCGAGCGAAGAAAAAGCCCTGTTACTGCTTTACGAGACACATCTGGAAGACGACAAACAGCCAGCCACTATTACTTAAGCTGCTGAACCACGCACGCCAACTTGCAATCTGCAGTGTAGTCAGTCGTTACGGAGAACCGCGCGCTTCTTGTTTTCGCTCATTTGCTTTTCCTTTTCCTACTGCTGTCGCGGATGACAAACGGAAAGCAGAATGGCCCCCGCCGTTCGTCATACCCGGCGAAACGCGCGTGCAAACACGCAGCGGGCTCTTGGCGGACGTGAGAGCGAATAATGGCCACTAGTTACTGGCCTCGTGGGAGGAAGCCTGTGGTCAGCTGACAAACACATACATTCTCTTAATAGTTACCGGGAAAAATATTTCGACTTGTTGCCAATCTCAATTTTATTGTAGCAATAGACAGTAATGAAGTGTGACGCTGCAATAAAGTTCAGCAAGATATGTATTCCGTCAAATTTCTTCCTACTTTCAATCACATAACAGCGAAGGTAAGAAACGAAGATTCCAAGAGAGAAAGGAGTATTTTGAAAATAAATGGCTGAAAGAAATGCTTAATAAAAAGCTGCATGTGACTCACTTTTTATTGGGGATGATGCTAAATGGGCTACATCTTGAGTTTCTGTATGAAGCAGTTAACGATTTTATTAAAGACATCCAGCTCCCTGACCCATCGACCAGTGAGAGACATAATAAAATTCGATTTTTCATCAATGCTTCTTACTGTATCACACCAAACGCGAAATTCTGTGAGAGAGCGGCGAGTTTCACAATATAGCTACCTCTAATAAAGCGGTTAGAATATTTGATACGTGTACGAAATGCAATTGAGGTCTTGAATAGAAAAACATCCCCAAGTCCACCTTCGGTCAATTTTCACTTTTAATATAAAACTGAATATACATGCCCAGTGCTACGTCCCTGCCGAGAAGAACTTTCCAAGTCCAGCTCCTCTCCACTTAAAATGGCACAATACATTTTCAAATGAATGAAATAACATCTCAGGTCCATGGAGTTGGGCCGTTTTTACGTTCAGTAAAACCTTGGAAGCCGCATTCAGTTTTCAGTACCTCATGGTAGCTACAGCAATCAATGAAAATTTTTTTCTCAACAATGGACTGGCTTACTAGGTACTGCATTATTGATATTTTATATCTTTTACTACCCACTCAGTTTTCATTATGCCCCTGTAGTGAATGAGAACCGTGCTATATTTTCAAAGAATTTTCTTGAGAATTTATTCTACTTACTAGCGATTCATCAAGAACATTAACACATTTAATCACACTATGTGAGCGTGGAAGTAGTTGCCAGGGAGTAACTGATGAAATCATAAGCAAATTCCTTTCTAACAAATAATAATTTATTCACTTTAATGGTGCCTAAAGCATTTTTTAAAAGAAACAGTTTTAAAATTATAATCAGTAAGCACCCTCTAAATATCAAGTTACAATTTATTCAGAGGCAGAAAGATATAAATTTTTAACTGTATGAGCTTTCTGGCTGAGAACCTTGCCGCTCCCTTTTGACACGGCTGTAGTTACGACCGCTCACAACAACCTCTGAAAGACTACACTGGTGCAGATCTGCAACACACCAGATTACTTTAAACTAAAAGTTTCAACAATTAACACCCCCTAGAAGGGATGGAGATGGTAAAAAACCCTCAAATTAAAATATTAACTTTGCCACTGAAGGTGCAACTTGATTTTAACTTCTATGAAAAGTCTTACGGTGGATGGGTGGCAACTTTATATACTAAAATGACCATTTAAATGGAAATGTCGTGTGGCTAGGGCCTCCCGTCGGGTAGACCGTTCGCCTGGTGCAGGTCTTTCGATTTGACGCCATTTCGGCGACCTGCGCGTCGATGGAGATGAAATTATGATGATTAGGACAACACAACGCCCATTCCCGGAGCGGAGAAAACTTCCGACCCAGCCGGGAATCGAACCCGGGCCCTTAGGATTGACAGTCTGTCACGCTGACCACTCACCTACCGGGGCGGACACCATTTAAATAAAAGCCCATGAAATGCAATCTTATATAAAATTATACAAGGTTGGCCAAACAAGTTAAGATGCTCTACGGTACACAGATACCGCCTCTCAAGATGATAGGCAAGATGAAAACATATTTCAGGAATTAGGCCGTTACACTCCAAGCAATAAATTCGTTAACACACCGAATCCGACAAACATGACAGAGGCAGCTACTACAGTACGGCAGACAGACAGACAGACAGACACTAACTGTCTAACAAATGCGGACGAGAGATATAAGAGAGAGTGACCAAGAAAACAAGTAGAATTTAACAAGTAAATGACACAACATATCACCAATCACTTAACTTCTAACAAACTGCGATTTCTGGAGAAGACCTGCCGCAGCACCCCCTAATCGCTCTCCCGAACCGTCCGCTGCCAGCCGCTTCAACGGACGCAGGAAGGCGCGCCGATCTCCCGTCTTTCCTGGTCCGCACCAACCGACCGACTGCCCGCTCCTCAGTCCGCGACTGCTGCTCCGTCGCGATTGCACTGCTGGTGCGTTTCCCACTCACTTCCTGACACACGACTGCGGAAATACTTGCTCGGACCCACCCATGCAGGGGAAACACGCCCACTGGCAAAACGACATCCCTGCACCAGGAAAGGACCGAGCCAAGCTCCACAAGATGATAACTGAAGGGGCCCAGAAGCGCTCGGAGAACCAGTTACATCACGACGTCGCAGCTCGCACCGGCTAGATTGATGTCGTGGGTTGAATCCTGTTGCTCTCGTGTCGACCGCGAAGTCACTACCCCTCGCTATACGCCGCGGCCCACTAGACTCACGTGGCGACCTCACAAGCGCCGACGCTCAAGACGGACGAGTCATTGTGTCTCAGTGCGCGACCAACCGACCAATCGATCCAGCCGCCAATGACCACCGCCTGAGCAAACTCGAGCAGACTGACGGCGTAACGCGCAGACTCAGATACAGGAACTCAGCACCGACCGGGCGATCACTCGCTGAATTCTCTTACTGGTGGAGTGGAAAGACCGTCATTTTGCCGGCATTAAACGTTGATCCGAACGACAGACATACTAGCACTCCGAACGACAGACAGACACTAACTACCTCACAAATTCGGACGAGAGACAGACTAGCAAGCTGGGGAGGAGAGACTGACGCAGACTCACCCCCCGACTGACCCCCGTCTGACCCTGACTGACCGACTGGCGAGCTCATAGCGCCACGTAAATGGACGTGTACAGGCAACCTTTCCCCTTTCCCACCAGAGGGAGACACCCAAAACTGCGATTGCCACAGCGGCGCCACCTCCAGAAACGGACGGCGACTGCTTCACACTACGCGCTGCGGCGCGCTCTTCAAAACAGCAATTTTTACCACGGCTCAGAATGCATCATTTGTGAAAGTTGATATTTTTTCCTTTCTAACATGGAAGTGGTTTCAAATGACGATTCAAAAGTTTGTGGTAAAAAAAGCAAAATGCCTGACAAATGGAAAAAATGAGGCGAACCAAAAACGCAATGGGGGAGAAACACATCTGGGTCGGAAAACACTCGAACTGTAAGTGCAGAAGAAAAGTTGTGATTTGTTGCCTGCAGAAGAAAAGTCAGCTTTTTTAATTAACTTTAATGTTTCGCTGTGAAAAGTAATCAAGATATTCATCTCTCTAGGACAATGTCTCGTATGGCATTTTGTTGTTGAAGACTCTGCACAGACGAATGTTCCCAGATCACCTTTACAACGAAATATAGGGTAAGTTTATTTATATCCATGATATTCTGAATTACATAAAATACTAATAATAATTTCTCTCTCTCCCCCTTTAAGCTGCTCTGTGTTCTCTCTCTCTCCTACGTCTCTCCTTCTTTTTCTCTCTTTCTCGTATTCGTAGCCAGATTTTTTTCTTTAAAATGAATCATTATTAGGCATATAATGCTGTAATTGTTTTATGTAACCATTGCAACAACGAGTCATCTTGTGTGCTGAATGGTATTCTGCAGTCTTCATGGCATGAGAAGGGAGTGTGAAACGCGTGGCAACACTAGTTGCAATGGGAGAATCTCCTACTGATAAAAGAGGTGCACTTACTAACAGATCCCATAGAAAGTCCTTGGAAACCAGATCCCATAGAAAGTCCTTGGAAACCAGAAGTAAGATACGTCTTTTCTCTTAAGGTGATTAATTTTCTTGATTTCATCTTACAGTTAGTTCAAGTCTGCCTGTAGTAATTTTTTTCTTTATTATATCTAACAGGTTGATGAACACATACGATCTTTTCATTATGAAGAGTCACTATGGGAGGAATAGAAGTAAGAAGCGATATTTGTCATCAGGTCCGAGCATTATGAAAATTTACACTCTGTATCTGGAGAAACATGAGCTGGAAAATTACTTAAACATCAAAGGTGGTACCTCACCCGAAACAGTAAATGCAGAAATGAATATACTGGTGGTTTCGTAAATACCATACAGGCAGTTTTAATCTCTCGTCTGCTACAGATGTATGTAATTCATGTGGTGAGTTAGAGAAATTGAAATTTTGCGCAAATGATAGTTAAAGAGAAAGATGCCTCTAAAACTAGCAATTAACAAACGAAAAACTTCTGTCATCTATGACAATAAGAAAAAGTTTACAAATCTTGCCAGCGAAAAGGATAGTGTGGATATTCTCTGTTTTGACTTCTGACAGATTCTGCCATGCCCTTTACTCCCCGTAAATGAAATATTCTACCTCAGTTAGCTTTGGGAATTCAACTTCTGTGTTCACAGTGGGAAAGCAACAAAAAGTACAATGTTTATGTGGGACGAAACACAGGTCCATAAAGGTGTGAATGAAGTCATTTCATGCCTACACAGCTACATTAGAGGTACATTATCACCACAAGCAGACACAATTTACTTGTTCCCCGATGGCTGCATTGACCAGAACAAAAATATGGCAATGGTTAATTATCTAAAATCTTTAGTTGCTTGTGGAAGATTCAAGTACGTCAGTCATTACTTTCCCATGAAAGTCCATTGCTCTCTTCCATATGACGCCAACTTCGCAAAACAACAAAAAAATTAAAAGAAAAAAAGAAAAGGTAGAAAAGGCTACAGATTGGGAAGATATTGTCACGAATGAGGCAAATTTCAACATGGTACAGATGACAGGTGGTGATTTCCAGGAATTACAAAATGTCAGTAAGAAGCAGCGGTCAGAAATTCTCTGTTTCGAAGTATAAAACATCTAAATACACACAGAAATTTCCAGGAAAAGTTGCAGTCACAGAAACTGTGGGAGGAACAGACTTAATAGTATATTCCTTCATGAAAGATCCTTTCTAGCACATCACTTTCAGCACTTTGTCATCGAACACCAATACACTGCCCATAAAATCAGAAAAGCTGCAAAATCTTAAACTTCTGATAAACTGCTAATACCAGAGGGTGCGGCCTTTTATTCATCACCTGTGGGGTATTCCCCACCAAAAGTAACAGTTATGGAATCAGAAGAAGAAGAAGAAACAACACAGCGAAAGAAAAATGTTCTTTTTTTATTATAGGAAAAATTGTGTACATTACATCTTTTTATTTCCAAAGTTATGATGTTTTATTCATATATTCAATGCCATAAATTACGTTAGGCTGTGAAAAATATAATTGAAAATAATTTTTCTATCGCCAGTGTATTTTTTTTTACTGTGCATTGAAAAACATTCCAAGTCCATGACTATATATTGGTCATTTCGTCTTAAAGTATGCACCCCAAGTGTCTGAAACCTGTAGCGAATATAAAGGTGAGAAATTCATAAATGATGACTAAAAATTACGTCGATTGAATACAATAGTGGGTACAAAAAAATTCAAGCAAAATATACAAAGCCCACAAATTTGTGCAGTATACATTCATACAAAGTAAACAAAAATGGGAAATGTTAAAATGAATAAGAGTAATGTGTACTTAAATATAAAATTCAGATTACATTCAAAACATCATCGAAACTATTAATAGAAAACTATGGTCAAATACTGGGCAATGTTCTTAAGCAAACTCTATTTTCTAACATGAAAGAAGAATTGGAGTTATACAAATATCTTTTATTCTTATGTTAAAATAGATGGAATCATAAACTATACTTTCTGAAAGTTCTTCATTGTAGCTTCAAGCTAATTAGAGTGTGACCTAAGAAGCACATTTACATTTCAAGAGTACTGAAACATATCACATTATGATTGAGTGACACATACAAACAAAGTTTCTACACTGAACAGTGAAATCCAAGGATAACAAAATGGTTAAAAGACACAGAAGTAGGAAGGCAATACATTTATATACCTTTATATTATATGCAAGGAAGACCAAGGTAACTATATCGACTTCTGCCTAAATGTGTGAACAGAATGTCCACAAGTACAATTTGTATTAGTTTAAATCATTTGTGTGTACCAAAATGGTATCTAGCCATACATAAATTGGTCCTCACAGAAAAATGTCTTGTACTCATAGACAAATGTTTCGTTGTGTGGGTGCTATTGGCTAAAGAGAAGGTGGAGTAGAAATATCATAATTGAAAAATAATAAATCTTACAAAGAACCAAATGACTAATTTGTTTTATATATTTTTTGTCATGGCTTTACATTGAAACGCATCTTCTACATTTCTGGAAACATCATCAATGAAATTCTTAAGTTACTTTTTGAACGTGAAACAGCCATAGGGTGAAAATTTATATAAATAAATTACAGAGATCCAACTTATGTCTGTTTGATTTTATTGTATTATTATAACTGTGCTCCTCATGACATACGAGTTTTCTTTAACTTTCTTGAAGCTCTGTTTATGACTAGGTAATGAAGGAGGAATCACATGTTTCATTTCTCCATACTATTTGCTGGATCTGATTTCTTGTATTCAATAACAGGAACGAATGAGGACTTAAGTTGTTTATTTCAGTTTAGTTTCTCTATTTATGCATTAGTTTGTAATTATTTTTTATTACTTGACCTGGAATGCTGAATCTGTTTTTCTTCACTTCTCATGAATTTGAATACTTACATGTTTTCTAGTAAGTTATGCTTCTAGGTTACATGGCTTCACTTTGTACCTTATAGGTATGATTGGTTTCGGCTAGAATGTGTGTGGCATATGTATGCAAAGAATATATGTACAGCACACATATTTCAATAACGAAAAAAACTCCACTGTTGTACTTTTACTCTAGCTTATGAGTAATCTTAGGTAGAAGCTGTTCTGTATCATTATGGAGGCATATTGTCTTTGTCTGTAAGAGCTTTTTTCTGTTATCTTGATGATTTTTTAGATCATATCTGTATACTTGACAGCCAGTGTATTGCCTCCCATTGATTGAGCCTTATTATTTTACCTGTGGAGCTTATGTTCACTGTTTTACATACTGTGATAACGATCAAGTTATTCTTCATACGTGAAGATATGTTTGCCAAGTGATGTTGTGATTGTAGTTTTTCAGAAGTATTTGATGTTGACTATGTAACCTTACTTGATCTTTTATTATTTTTTGGTGTTACACAGCATTTCTTCTTTCTTATCGCTTGTACAGTACCGTGAGGGTGGTCACTGAGCGAAACTTGTCGTAATAAATAAGTATTAGAAAGCAGTATTGCGTCTTGTATTTTTCCAAGTAATATTCAGGCAATGCACAACATGTGATGACAGGTGACGACAGGTGCTGATAGATTGATGTTACACAGCATTTCTTCTTTCTTATCGCTTGTGTAGTACCATGAGGATGGTCATTGTGCGAAACTGGTCACAATAAGCAATAGGAAGCATTATTAAGCCATGCATTTTTCCAAGTAATAGTCAGACAATGCAAGAGATGGTGTGACAGATGGTTATCATTATGTGGGCCAGAACGCTTATGAAGCCAGCAACTTTGCTGGAGCTGTGGGCAAGAACAACTCTCCCAGTGTAGACTGGAGAGGCCAAGGGGCTATACGAAGCAGAAGCACTACGGCAGAACTAGTCAGAATGTTCTAGAATGTCTTGGAAAAAATTCGTTTCTTAAGAGTTCGTTCACAAGCGTCAAGATAAAACGACGCTATGGGAGAAACTCGATGGAAAGCCCTGAGAAATCTATATGTAAGCAGATTGCCAAATCATTCATTACCAGGGAGCAGTTAGGATCAGGATTACACCCGCATCGTCAGGAATAGTGTTACAGTTGAAATTTGGACTCACTATAGAGTGATTCTTTAATGATGCTACTGCAGTAAAAGCACGAAAAGCCTCTATATATTCGAGGCAGGACAACTGTGATTTTGATAAGTATCCAGCTATACTGATTATTTTGAGTTTTGTATCTATTGAAGAGGAATAAGCACTACAGAGTTTATCTCTAATAGCGGCAAGTAATAGTTAATATTTTGTGTGTCAATATATAGGGAGGAACAAGCTCTGTCTCACACATTTCTCCAGGTGTGAATAAGGTACCTGATTTCATAAATCGCAATGAGTAATAGGAAACAATTTTCTGCCGATCAGAATATAAAGAGGAATGAGCACTGTCGCGCTCCTGTCTCCTAACGTAAAAAGGGTATTTGACTGCGCATGATCAGAACGAGTGTGCAAGCACAGTGATCATCTCTCATAACCAACGGTTGATCTGAGGAACTGGAAGTGTCTGGAAAGGCCTAAAATACGAAGGTTGCTCTTATTGACTGAAAAGATATATAGTCGCCTATCCGAATAAGATTACATTATTGGTAAACTAAATTGTTCTTAAATTGAATCCTTAAATGTTTGCAGCCTTGTACACTTCCCCTCTCCAGAATCACCTGTGCTACGCACCCTAGGAGAATTTCTCCCTCTATCTCCGTTAAAGGTGACTTACAAGGGAATGGTCAGACTTGTCATGTCGAAACCTGTGTTGCTTTTTTTACCACTGTGAGTTAACATTGCAAGAAGTCTGTATGCAGAATTTTAGCTGCTGACATGACCTGGAAGTCTGTAAACAATTTTATGAAGTAAGACATTGTCGCATGGTTTCCGCGCTTATAACTGCCTCTTGTACAACCCTGACCTCTCGCTACGTTATACCAACGCCATCTATGGACAAGGTGGCGTTAGTTACGCGCCGCTCTCTTGCCACAGCAGTGAGAGAGCTGATTCCCCCAGTGAAAGCGACCGTATGATAATTAAACATTCGTTGACAAATATGGCTGATACGTTATCTACAACATTCTTTGCAAATAGCTATGAAATAGACACAAATAAATATACAGTTTAGAACACGTCCAAATTTTATTTCTTGTAATCACCGCAAAAATGCGAAATATGGATACAATGTCCAAAACATAGGTTTTTTTTTGCACCAAGAACATACAAGCGAAGACGACATATGGCAGCCCTGCGAATCACAGACGTTAGATGTCCGTAGACAAAACTGGGCTCGTGTTAGGAATGAATCAGGCCTAGTATCAGTATATTTCGAGGGGTGCCACGTATATTTAATCAAATTCTGAAACCGTGGGGAGGAAAATTGATAATGTACTACTGATTGCTGTTTGAGAATATTGTCACGGTTATAGACAGGAAATTGCAGTGATTCGCACACAATAATGTTCTCTGTTAGTTTTCTGTAAAAGGCCTTCCACTGACAGAAAAATTCTCTGTCTAAAGGTTGAATTACGTTCGTCGTGCCGGGTGGAATCTGAAATATCTCTACTTCTTTGTCAGGGTGGGCTCGAAATACAGCTTTTAATGATTCAGACCTTTTATGACCTGACCACGAATCTAGAAGGAGAAGAGATTTGTTCCCGCAGAACAGAAGAAAAGCATGACGCTTGAGAAGTGTAACGTTTTAATTTCCCATTTTTCATGACTTCGATGCGTCTACCACAAGATTGTTTGCGTAGAACATTGTTCTTTTGACGCGTGGTCCAAAACGTCCAGTTGGTTCTTGAAGACACACATATAGTTTAGGCAGCAATGAACCATCCAAACTAATTATGGGCATTATAGTGTATGAATGGGTGAGTGCAGTCGTGGACTGCGCAATCGCGTCAATATGTTTTTCCCCTTTGAATGAAAGTGTTCTTTTCGCACGCATTTCTTTTTGAAAACCTGACTGATCTGCATTGTACACGTACGATTCACTAAAACTAGCGATCTTATTTTTTGCATTCGTAAGAAAAGCTTCTATCATTTCGATTTGTGTCGCTTCATTTTCCGACCTGTTTCTCGATACAAATTTTGTTATTTTTCTTGCCACAATTTCATGTGATCTTTTGAAGCGACTAATCCAACTTTGAGAAGCTGTAAATTCTTTAGCGCCTATCGCGTTGGCAAACTCTAACGCCCAATCACGCAAAGTTGTATCGCTGACACTAAATGACTGTTGTCTGGCATCGGTAAATAGCTCAAAAAGTCGCGTATTTATCTCCGTAGCAATTTCCAGTCGACTCTTACGTCGTCCAGCGACTTCCTTTTTCCATCTATACAATTCACGTTCAGAACGGACAAAGCGATACTTATTTTAAACAGTACTGACACGTAGGCGTTTCTTACCACTTTTGTTCAACCAATACGTCACCGCGTTTTCTTTGTCTGATAAGGTAATTGTAGTTGCTGGTGTTACTTTCGGAGATAACTGATGATGGTACGTGGCACTATCACTCGAAGAGTCTTCATGAGTGCAAATTTCGTCGGTGTCTCTGCCTTCTGTAGATTCACAGTCTGCAATATCGAGTGTTTCAGTTGTTTCTAGCCAAATGTCTGCGCCATTTACATGCTCGTCTAGAAGTTTAACAACCATGTCGCACAACACATAGTCTTCCGCGTGTTTTCTGTTGATTGCTTCATTTGGCGTCTGTGGTGTATCTCCATGGCAAGCATTTACAGGGTTCGCCATCACCTTTGAGGGGAGATTGAATGTTCACCGTAAAGTGGCTTGCTGAGTATAGATGAACATGTACAGAACACTTTCACATCTCTAACCAGTTTCCGGACGGTATGTTTCGAAATACGTACCAGATATTAAAAGGACGTGCATGCCACAGAAACGAATATTCGTTTCCCCTTTCCACCAAAACCGTGCAGCGATATTCCTCTTTAGTGAACGACCGCACTTCCCGACCACGTGCACAACGCTCGCGACTCGCCATTTCCAGGGGTGGCCAGCCGCCACTGCAAGCGCCAAGCAGGAAACACAGCCGTGTTCGTGATTTTTTTTAGGTGACTTCCAGTTCATGTCAGCAGCTACAATTTTGCACACGGACCTTTTGCACAGTTAAATAACAGTGCTAAAAAAAGCAATACATGTTTCGGCATGACAAGTCTGACCATTCCCTTGTTAGTAAAACTCGGCCCACAATGACGTAAGCACCGTGATTGCGCTACAGCGCCACAACGTCATCCAAAATGTTGGTAGTACCTGTGTTGGGACTGTCCGTAATCCTCTGTTCGTGCCCTGATTTTATCATCCTGACCCCTATGCGAGGCAGACGACAGTAGCACTGTGATTAGGGTTTATTCTTCAAATACAAGGTCTCTAAATGTGCCAAATACGTTTCGCGAGAACTTCTTCGCATTCCTTTAAAGTTTTTCATTTAAATTTCCATTTCAAATACTCTTAGTATGTACCGATCTGCTATCGTCCTAGAAGTCCGTCTCTGCACTCATTCCATGACCCGTTACGCTACTTTGCAAGGACTGCAAAAGCTTGAACAATACTGTGGAACTGATGGTACTAGCGTCCTGTGTTCGATTTCCTTTACAGTAGGATAGCATTTTATCAGAAACTTTCCGACAATCGTAAATCTTTCCATCCACTTCCCTAATACCGATTTTAAGTGATCGTCCGGTTTAATAGCGCTTCTATTTCCTACTACCACAATGATCAAAATGGCCCCAGAAGCACATTTCAAATATAAATATCCCCTATCTTTAAAACTATCATTTTCAAAATATAAGACTTTCTCCTTCTGAGTCAATTGTATCCATTGATCTTCTGTTTGGTTTTATGTTAAAACATCAAAATTTATTCATTGTTTCCGCACTGAACTCCACTGGGGGTCTTTTTCTGTTGTTGTTTTATTTCTTGAATGTAACATTACGATAATACTAGGGTCATTTCAAAAGTTCTGCACACTGTAAGACAGAACTGAAGAAAACAATTTATTTTACAAAATGCCTTTACAGGAATCCAGGGCTTTACAGGAATCTGCAGGCCGGAGTGGCCGAGCGGTTCTAGGCGCTACAGTCTGGAACTGCGCGACCGCTACGGTCGCAGGTTCGAATCCTGCCTCGGGCATGGATGTGTGTGATGTCTTTAGGTTAGTTAGGTTTAATTAGTTCTAAGTTTTAGGGGGCCGATGACCTCAGAAGTTAACTCCCCTAGTGATCAGAGCCATTTGAACCATCTCCATTCTTGGTTATGACATCATCCCAACAGTTTGGCAACTTTTGTATTCCGGGTAGGGAACCTTCATTGTTGAACTGTCGGATTACTCGGGTCACCCCACTGGAAGTTTTAGTTCTGGCTCAAAATTTCGTATCCAGGTTACATCAAGTGCAGCAATCCTTTTTAGAAACTGTTCTCCTTGTGTTCGATAACGCTGAAGCAATTCTGCGATTCTTTCGCTACATGCTGTCTGCTCGACATGCAGATCATACGGAACCCATGTGACAGTAACTTCTCTCATCTTTAACTTTTCAGTTATATCGTGTATACCGAGATGACAGACTTTCTGGCTTCATATGCAATTTCCTCACATGTTTTTCGTCAATCCTCTCTCAAAATATCATTAACAATAACGAAAAAGGTGTTACCTGTTGCAGTTGAATGAGTTTCACTTCTTGGGTTGTCCCAAGTGCTTACCCGACCTTCACAGAAACGAACAGACCACCGTGATAACTGCGGTACGATCCACACACTTTTCTCAAAACACTTTAAATTTACAGTGGGTTCTTCCGGCGTGGGGATTCAATTTTGATGTAGGAGCGCTGGTCACTCCGTGCTATCCGACCCGACTCGGCTTCAGTTTCCATTTTAAACCTGAATTACTCACGAGAGAACCACGCGAAGCAGCAAACTCTTATAAGACCACCACACCCATCGTACCTAAAGTCTCTCTCAGAACCGATATGAATTTCAGCTTCATCACGCCACTACAACGATCGCGCATACGCACTGTGCAGGAATTTTGAAATGAAACTCGTAGAAGCACCATTGTTACGTTGAACAGGTGATCACCTGCTTTCGCACTTACTTTGTACCCACTGGTAAAGTTTCTTGAATCAGCTGTTGTTGTTTGTTGCTTCAGTTGTGAGATTTTGCCTCAGAGTGTCGTAGAATTTCATTACGAGTAGAAAAAAATGTCATTCTGTGAACATCCCCCAGGCTGTGGCTAAGCCATGTCTCCGCAATATCCTTCCTTCCAGGAGTGCTAGTTCTGCAAGGTTCGCAGGAGAGCTTCTGTGAAGTTTGGAAGGTAGGGGACGAGGTTCTGCCAGAAGTACAGCTGTGAGGACGGGTCATGAGTCATGCTTGGGTAGCTCAGAAGGTAGAGAACTTGCCTGCAAACGGAAAGAGTCCGGACCGGAGTTCGAATCTCGGTTCAGCACACAGTGGTAATCTATCGGGAAGTTTCGTATGCTGCAGAGTGAAAATCTCATTCTGGAAGGAGGGTAATATTACTATCGAGAGCAAATGGGTACGCCTTTATAGAGAATAACTGGAGTGGTTTCATGGTCTGTTTATACTTGCACGAATGTACAGAGGTCATAATGAGGGCATATTGAGTTTACATAACAGTGCATAGGTCCGAACTGTTTTCAGTAGTTCTATGTCTAGGAACCGCTTTACGGAAATATCAAGCTGTATTCGGTTCGTTGATGTAGAGGAGTGACGAAACAGTGATAGCGCTGATAAATTGTATCCTTTAAGCGATATATTTGAATAGTGGATAAACATATTAAATGATGGTACGAACCACATAAGAACATTACAGTTGATCAACAACTGGTAAGGGCGGCATGTTACTGCGCTAATTGCTATGTCCCAAATCTGCAGGTTTGTCGGATGATGATGATGTCTCTTCTGTGGGGCTCTCAACTGCGCGGTCATCAGCGCTCGTACAAAGTCCAAATTTTTATGCAGTTCAATTTTTTTCACAATCTAGTCTAGCGACTGTCACGAAAGATGATGATGATGATGATGATGATGATGATGATGATGATGAAATGATGAGGACAACAAACACCCAGTCTTCCGGCAGGGAAAATCCCCAACTCGGCCGGGGATCGAATCCGGGATCCCGGGATCCTGAGGCAGCAACGCTAGCCGCTAGACCACGAGCTGCGGTCAGGGTTTAGGAAAGACAAGCGTAGAGAAATAAATTAGGGAAAAGAAGTATAGTTTGGGTTAACAGAAAATTTATCCATGAGGTACAGAAGTATCATAGCAGATAATGTCTTCGTAATTTTAGAGTTGGCAAAGGGATTTGAACGAAAAGAGGTGACTTTGCTTGGAACATGTGAAAAAAATTATCGTGAACTACCACCAAAAACTGCAGCAGCAAGGTGAAGAACAGCAGTTTCAAATCTCTTTGCATTCCAGTAATCAGCTACAATAGTCTTCTGTTGCCTAAACAAGGTAAGACAGTGATACTGCTGTGTAATACGCATTTGTAAGAGTATGTAGGTGAAGCTGAAGCAGAAAAACCTGTTATAATGCTAGACTATAATGGAACTAAGTCTGGTGTAGACACACTGGACAAATTATCCAGTACATACACTACGGAACGTATGAGAAGATGGCACGTAATTATTTTTATATCGTTTAAGACATTAGTATCCTCAGTGCTTTCATGATTTGGCTGCACTTAAATTACGACTGGGAGAAAGAAAGCAACTACAGAAGAAGAGAATTTCTTCTTCAACTGGGAACATTTCTAGTACAGTAAAAAGGAAATTGCTCCTCTTCATCCTCTTCCTCCTTCAAGCGGATGTGTAAAGTCGGGCAAATCGTGGTAGATGCTCCCTGAACGAACGTTCCGTGAATCGAAAAATCCAGAAAAACTGCGGAAGATGTTTTTCTTTTGTCTGCAAACAACATTCAGATTTTCTTCGGTTTAAATATATAGAAGCTGAATACAAATGACGAGGACAACTAAAAGTGATATGTGAATTACGTTATGCACATAGCCTGCAATAGATGGATGTAAGCGATATTGCCCTGAATGCTGTGCATTCCAGTATGGGAAGGATAAAATCTTAAACAATTCCTTTCTCATTTTCAACTTCCAGAGATGATGATATTTAATAATTATCGCTGGTTTGCATTTCTGGTGAAAGCACCCATAATAAACACAGTTTTATTCGCATTACTGCAAGCAGTACATTGCAGTATAATTATTTGTTCCGATATAAAACTTCGAACCTTATAATATGGGCTATGTTTGTTCGAAAGATTTTCTTTTGTGGTTCTAAGCATGAATTATAGGGAAAGGTCGCATAAGTACGTAAAATTTTTTAGTCGACTACTATCGAATATCTATGATTACTTTACATTTATATACATTTAAAGAGAACAGTCATTCATTTTACCAAGAGGAAGATTGGTGCTAGAGTTTCTGCGCTTTCTTACGATTGTTCCAAGACGATCCCATAAGAAGCAGTCGAATAAAACTACACAGATGCGGAAAATGTAAATAAACTGTTTATTATTTCAAAAGGAATCGCCATATCTATTAATTAATTTACCCTAGTGGGTGACATTTCGGTCAATGCGTTCATGGGAACGTGACTGCAGTTGCCTAAGGAACAGTGATTATACCCAGGGCGCACCTGTTCGTCCGAATGGAAGACCAAAAATGTCTTTCTTCAGGATTACAAACACATGGAAATCGCTTGAGACATGATCGGACTGTATGGAGGATGTGTAAGGGCTTCCCAGCGAAACTTCTGCAGTGTACTTGAAGTAGTCTTTGGCAGTTGGCGGGGGGGCATTATCCTGCAACAAAATGATAGCGCCCATCAACACCCATAGGCGTTTGGATTTGATGGCATGCTTCAATGTTTGCTAATTGTCCACGTACCGCTGTGCTTTCATTGCGCCACTGTGTCGGGAAAGCAAAAGAGCAGCGGACTCTTATAGTCAAAGCAAAAGGTCATCATAATTTGCCCGGATCTTGCATACCTGTTATTTCAACTCGCCTGCAGAGGTTGTTTCGCAGCGAGGCCCTTCCACACCCATCGTACAGTCCCGATCTCTCACCTTGCGATTTCCATATTTTGGGAGCCCTGAAGAAAGACAGTCGCAGCCGTCGATTTACTTCAGACGAACAGGTGCTGGCCTCAACAAAACGCTTTTTTCCATGAAAGCACTGACCGTCTTGTGTCACAGTACGATATTAACAGTTACGGCGATTACTTTTGAAATAATAAACGGAACACTTACTTTTTCCATAAGTATCGTTTTCATTCGACAGCCCTTTACATGCTATAGACAATAGCGCAGTCGATAAACAAAGTTTGTTGTATGCTGATGTACATGAAGGAAGCTGTGAATCACATGGGAGAAATTTATTGAATCTGTGCTGATCTTGCCTCATAAATCTTTTGTGAGTGAACCAGCGACTGTTTCTTTGTGAAACAAAGCCTGTATGTCTACACTGGTGTGCAAAACTTAAGGACGAAAGAAACTTTCGCGTGGTGTGTCACTGGCAAATAAGACAGCTCTGTGAAACTTGGGCTATAGATAGAAAGAACTGCTACAGTATAGTGTAGAACGTAACTCAAATAAATATGCACGAGACGAGCAGAAACAACACTTTTATTCGAAGACAATTGTTACGCTGAAGTCAAAAAAGGTGGAACACGGCTCTTCCTAGCGTGCGAGATCACCATGAACAGCAATGCGTGTTGTGCAAGGCCCTCCTATCAGGGCCACAAGGTTGGGTTGGGGTTGGGTTGTTTTTGGGGAGCAGACCAGACAGCGAGTTCTTCGGTCTCATCGGATTATGGAAGGACAGAGAAGGACGTCGGCCGTGCCCTTTCAAAGAAACCATCCCGGAATTTGCCTGGTGTGATTTAGGGAAATCATGGAAAACCAAAATCAGGATGGGCGGACGCGGCATTCAACCGTCGTCCTCCCGAATGCGAGTCCAGTGTGCTAACCACTGCGCCTTCTCGCTTCGTGGCGGCCAAGTGCCACCTCGCTCGGTGACCAGAACGTTGGTAAGAGTTCTTATGGTAGGGCGTTCCATTCCTCCATCAGCGTATTTGACAACTGCTAGATTGTCGTTGGTGGAATTGAACGTGCTGTAATACGTCCCTCCAACGTACCTGACACGTGTTCTATGGGATCTGAGGGAACGAAAAGTCCAGTCTAATCACAGAATATCCTCTCGTTCCGAATGCTCCTCCATCTGAGCAGTTCCAAGCGGTCGCGCATTGTCATCCATAAACATCAAGTCAGAGCTGAATGTACCCCTGAGCAGACTGGTGAGTGTGACGTGTTCAGAGATTTGGAGGTCAGCAAACTCACGCAACGTTAAACTTCCCCAAACCTTAACCCCTGGACCACTACAAGATAATGTTAGAGAAAGTTTCTGTGCTGATTATGTGTTGCCACCGATAGCTATATGAGGAGGGTATGTAACGCAGCCAGGACCCTTGTCAAATATGATCGTTTTGCTGGTCCGTATCGAACAGTGCAGGCGGAAGAGCCCTTTCAACGAGACGATATTCGGGAAATGAGCTGGCCTGCACATTCCCGCGACTTAAATGCCATCGAGTACATGTGGGATGCGTTGTGGAGGCGTAATGCAGAACGTTCAAATGCTCCAAGGACCATCCAGCACCGCGATGGTGAAGGAATGGAACGCCCTACCAAAAAGCGCTGGCCGGGGTGGCCGAGCGGTTCTAGGCGCTACAGTCTGGAATCGCGAGACCGCTACTGTTGCAGGTTCGAATCCTGCCTCGGGCATGGATGTGTGTGATGTAATTAGGTTAGTTAGGTTTAAGTGGTTCCAAGTTCTAGTGGACTGATGATCTCAGATGTTAAGTCCCATAGTGCTCAGAGCCATTTGAACCATTTGAACTAAAAAGCTCTTTGTCAACCTTTTGGCCAACATGAGAGCTCGTTATGGAGCATGCACTGCCGTTCGTGGTGATCACGCATCCTATTAAGAAGCAACTCGTGCCTTTTGTAATATCCCGGGGACCATCATAAATCGCGGTGACTATAGTGAAATTGTTACCTACGAAAAAAAGTATCATTTCTCTTCTTCTGATTGAGTATGTCTTTCAGTTACGTTTTGTAATACACGGTAGCAGTTCGTTCTATGTATAGTCCAAGTTTCATCGAGCTATGTTACATGGTCCTCAGTGTTCTCTTGTAAACCGAATATTTCCATATCATCTGTGGAAAGATTTTCAATCTCTTTTAATAAACCATTTAACAAAATTAATCTTTCATCGATTTATCCTCCACACCGCATTCTTACTTCAAAATTTAAAACCTGTGTTGGCGAAGTTGACCAAAAAACAACCCATTATCATTAAAGTGACCTTCAAACAAGGACCTTTCCGCTGACAGAAGGAATTATGAGTTAAATGAAAGTGTAGCTAATCAACCAATCCATGTAATTAACATGATTCATATGCCATAGCAGAGTCCTAAAAGAATGTTTATTACATCTTTTTCCGATACATGCGAGTACAAGTTTACATTGGCAAAAGAAAGGAAAGAGATACAGGAAGTATCTTAACATCTGCTTTGCCTTTTCTATACAATGTATATGTATGCAGTGCTGAATAACAATGTAATCCAGTGTTCTTGTTATGATGTGTGCACGCTATCTATCAACACTATTGGCACATTATGTTTCTGTAGCTGTAGGTTGTTTCATCCTTTGTGCTTAGTGGTTTGATAATAGCTCTTTTAGTTTCTCAGGTATTTTTTCTTTAAATTAAGCGCTGAAACCTCTTCTTAATGTCACAGTTAACATCTAGAATGTCGTTAATTGTACAGAATTCTAAATTGTTGTTGATATTCCATTTTTATTCAATATGGTGACAGTATTTCGGCCATCTGATGTACCACTTAGTCGTCTTCAGGTTTTACGTATTAAAATAGTTTGTTCCGTAGTCTGAGTTTTCGATTTTTATCAGTAATAAAACCTCCTTTAAGCACCCTATCGCTAGGAAGCGTCGGTGCTCTTTAAGGCTACTCGCAGATGATGCAGTTGTCTGTACCGAAGTAGCAACGCCAGAAGATAGTAAGAATTTGCAGAACGACCTGCAGAGAATTGACGAATGGTGCAGACTCTGGTATTTGACCCTGAACGTAAAAAAATGTAACAGATTGCGCGTACATAGGAAAAGAAATCCATTACTGTACAGCTACACTACTGACGACAAATAGCTGGACACAGCGTCTGCCGTAAATTATCTAGGCGTAACTATCCGGAGCGACCTTAAGTCGAATGACCATATAAAACAGATAATGGGAAAACCAGACACCAGACTCAGATTCATCGGAAGAATCTTAAGGAAATGTAACTCATTCACGAAAGAAGTGGCTTATAAGGCGCTTGTTCGCCAGATTCTTGAGTATTGTTCATCTATCTGGGATCCCTATCATGTAGGACTGATAGAGGAGATAGAGAAGATCTAACGAAGAGCGGTGCGTTTCGTCACGGAATTGTTTAGCTGGCGAGAGAGCATTACGGAGATGCTAAACAAACTCCACATGCAGACGTTACAAGAGAGGCGTTGCGCATCACAGAGAGATCTACTACTGAAATTTGAGGCAGCACTTTTCAGGAGGAGTCGGACAACATATTACTTACCCCCACATACATCTCGCATATTGAGGAGAAAATTCTAGAAATTAGAGCCAATACAGAGGTTTACGGACAATCATTCATCCCAAGCACTAATTCGCGAGTGGAACAGGGTTGAGGGATCACACAGTGGTGCCAAAAGTACCCTCCGCCACACACCATTAGGTGGCTTGCGGACTATGATGTAGGTATAAAATTTAATATAGGTATTTTTATCATATATAACGCGACTATAGTGTGTTCCGATGTTTTCTCCGTTTCCGATTCTGTTATACCATGTGGTTGGGACTACCATTTACGACTCGTGTATCTGAAAGTCGTAAATTTTACGTTTCTCTGCGCACCTCGCTAACATCACACGTATCAGGTCATTTTAAAGAGAAAACGGGTGCCCATTGCACGCCCGGCGCCTTTACGATGTGATATTTTCCTCAAGGAACTTCGTCCCGTCCGACTCTTGATCGATACCAGAGGCAATGGTGGCGAGTAGCAGCGGTCTGTAGTGGTGGCCAGCTCGGCGTGCCGGCGCCTCTGAATTATTTAGAAGGCGCAGAGGCCGGTGGTTATTCCTACGTGTGGCGTTAGCGCCCTGGCCTCCCTCTCCACCGGCGTCCGACAGCGGTTCCTTTCACAAGACTCCCGGCCTCGCTGGGGGCTGGGGTGAGACGCTGCAACAACCTGCTCCCCTAGGTCCGACAGGCGAAATACAAAAAGAAGATGACGGCCCACTCTGCGGTCGATACTCTACGGAAAAAGCTCTTTAATGCAGCGTTTCTCAGCCTTTCAGTTTTCGAGACACTTTCATCTTCTCATACAATAACAATAAATATATAATATCCAGAATGAGATTTTCACTTCACTCTGCAGCGGAGTGTGCGCTGATATAAAACTTCCTGGCAGATTAAAACTTTGTGCTAGACCGAGACTCGAACTCGAGACCTTTGCCTTTCGCGGGCAAGTGCTCTACCATATGAGCTACCCAAGCACGACTCACGCCCCCTCCTCACAGCTTTACTTCTGCCAGTACCAGTACCAGCAGAGCAGTTGCTAGTTCTGCAAGGTTCGCAGGAGAGCTTCTGTAAAGTTTGGAAGGTAGGAGACGAGGTACTGGCAGAAGTAAAGCTGTGTGGACAGGGCGTGAGTCCTGCTTGGGTAGCTCAGATGGAAGAGCACTTGCGCGCGAAAGGCGAAGGTCCCGAGTTCGAGTCTTGGTCTGGCACACAGTTTTAATCTGCCAGGAAGTTTCAATATATAATATGTTTTAAATATTGTGACGGTGAAGTTATGAGGTTACATATCTTGCAAATTATCGGGCACAAATAAATTTAATGATGTTACGCAGCAGTTTCTAGCAGAGGAATACCAATTGGAAGCTGAGAAGTTTCGAGATGGATTACTTGCGGTGAAACTGAGCTACCTGATTGGCATGTCCAGGAAAGAAATATCTTCAATATTGCTCTGCAGGAGTTATAAAGTGAATGCTTTTTGTAGAAAACTGCAATCGTTGAGCAGAAATTTAAAAGAAAAAACGCAGAAATGTTCGCAAATGTGCATGAATGTGTTAAAACTTACAAGCTTAAGAAAAACATGTGAAAACTGTTTTTCTAACCACTGAAAGCCATTTAACCACGCTATAAAAGAATTTTAAAAAGTATATTTTGCTGACGAAAAACTTGGTAGCAGTTACGAGTCGATTGTGAGTCCATTTCTAAATACTCTCGATTGTTCTTCAACTGTCGAAGAAGAAACCTCCATAGACGTAACGGCAAGTGGCGAAGTCAAACGACAGTTTAGTAATATAAACTGGCCTGTGACAATTTGGGAGGGGTAGATGATGCACTGAAAACAAGAGCATTTCTTATACTGTTACCATTATCAAGATCCAAGTTTTGCGGAACCGGATTTTCTGTGTTGGCTGCTTATAGAAAAATCATAGATACCATCTAAACATAGAAAATAAAGTGTCAATTTCTAATATTAAATCCTCTCTCGATAAAACTTCGCCCTGCAATTCGGGCCTAAGGGAGTCACTAATAATCACTGAAGTTGTTTCTAATACAGTACTGGAAAGTTAATTATTAAAGTCATTGCGCAGTATTTATACAGTCCTATTTCCAAGCACATTATATCAGTCTAGATGTGAATTTTTAAATTTTATTGTTTCAGACTGTATTTTGTCTTGCTTTCATTTCGGTAAATTAATCAGTTTTTGCAGTCATATTTACTTTGTTAAAAACTCAGGACTCCCAGTTACAGTTATCAAGCCCCCCTAGGGCGTCGCTCCCCACACGCTGAGGCTTGCTGCCTGAAGGAGTAACATTCCGCTACCCTCGTCGCTTTTGAGGCTAATATCCCCAATTTCGTAAGAGATTCTTAGATTCTATAGCAAAGCTACCTGAATCAAAACGTATACCCGACATCCTGTATACATCTACACGATCAACGTTTTTGCGACGACTGGCATTGCGCCACCATTGTAAGGTGTACCAACAAAACGGACTGATTATAATTAAAGTGCAGGTACTCACAGAGGTCCACTGTGGGCTGTAATTATCCTATAGCATCGAAACTTGGCAGATATTTTACCGGGTATGATGTGGCCTAATAAGGACATTAATTAATGAGAGAACACGATCAACAGGTTATAGTGGAAGAACTGGGTAACAAGTTGATCGTCGGTCTTTTATTTTAAATAATATCTTGACAAAAGTTACAAGGCCATTCAATAACTGAAGAGACAAATTGGTCTGGAGAAAAAAGCGTTTATTTTTACAAAACAATACTTTACTGCTTTTCAACATAACCCCTTTCAATATTCATACACTTTTTCCAATGGGCTACAATATTTTTATTCCGGCTGCAGAGAACTCTTTATCTTGGTGTTTCAACCAATTTCGCACGAATTTTCTAATGTCCTCGTTGTCATGGAACCTCTTCCCACACAATGCCTCCTTCAGTGCACCAAACAAATGGAAATCTGTGGGTGCTAAATCAGGATTGCAAGGGGATGAGGCAGTACTTCCCAGCCCATTTTGTCGATGGTTTCAAGGGGTCAGCTGAGCAATATGAGAACGTGCATTCTCTTGCTGTAGAATCACACCTCTCCTCTGAGATCCACGACATCTCTCTCTCATGGCTGGCTTCACCTTGTTTATATGCAAGTCCGAGTAGTATTGCTTGTTCATTGTACGCTGCTCTTCGAGATAATCACAAAAAAACTGGACCTTCAGCATCCCAAAACACCGTCAACATGACTTTTCCTGCTGATGCTTAGTTTTTGAATTTTTTGTTGACAGGAGGGTTGGTATGCTTCCACTCCATGCTTTGTGTTTTTGATTCTGGCTTATAATTGTGAACCCAAGTTTCATCACAAGTTAAAATTTTGTTGAGGTCTCAGCGTCTCTCTCATAACTTTCCTTTAGGTCTACGCACACTCTCAACCTTGTTTGCTTGCGTGTCAACTTCTTTGGGACCCATTTTGCACATGTTTTACGGTACTTCAACTTGTTACAAATAATGTTAGAAACTGTACCAGCACTTACGTGAACCTTATCAACTATAATTTCCACAGTTACACGCCAGTAGGCACGAATAATGTCATCAATTCGACTTTGAAGTGAGGATGTTGAAATGCAACAGGTCGGCCAGTACTACGTTCGGCAGTCAATGAGTTGCGACCATTTTTGAGCTGCTCTGCCCACTTATAAAAATTTGCACGATTCATACAACCTTCACCATACACTTTAGACATTCTACAGTGAATATTCACTAGTTTCTCGCCTTCAGCAAGTAAAAAACGAACAACAGAACGTGGTTTAACTAATGTGGCCGTTTCAAGCGGACTTGCCATCTTGAAAAGTATTTTGGAGGTTATAAACAAAACAACGTTGATACATCAGCAGATGAGGGCTGAACCCAGTGATACCAACTTAAAGCCATAAAAGTACTAAACTTTCCCTACTAACAGTTTCTCCCCAGAACAATTTGTCTATTAAATTACTGAATTATCCTCGCATTGCCACACTATTGTTCACCAATACATTACAAACGCTTATATATTATTCTTTTGACAACAAACCGTTTACTAGACAGTAAACCATTTACTAATGGCAAGAATTAAATTTTTTCTGTTAAAAGAGTGCGATATTAAGTAAAGTTCATCTACATTGAGAATCCAGATTCTGCATTATGTTCCAAAAGGATTACGAAAGCTATTTACTAGTTTCAGACATTAAATTTTTTCCTATTAAAACAGTGTAATATATATACTCTGTATGCTGCAAAAAATTCAGGCAGAACAGTTTACTCAAAGAGATTCTTCAGACCACAATCAATAAATTATGAGAAACCACCCCGGTAGGAGCGGAGGCGGGAAGCCTGCAGACGGCATATTACACTCTGAGGTAGACCTCGGGCAGCCGGTCCGTGGCAACATGGCGTGAAGTAAACACTGGCTCAAGTGCAACATACATAAAGCAGGGATAAAACAACAGTTCTTCGCTGCGTCTCTATTCGAGCCCAGAGCAGAAGCGACACGAGCAATTTAACAGCATCAAAACACAGCCACGAACTTCAAAAATTTCATTTTAAAGTTGATCAAGCGTGCCAAAGAAAGCAAAGTATCTTTTCAGGGTGCAACGCACGGACTAACCGATATCTCAATCTTGAACACAGTTCGACTAAAAAGTTCAAGTTAACCACGCCAGTTCGTAACAAACACTTCAGTACGTCTGAAGGATTACTCAGGCAACTGTTAACCAAAACTTGACAAGAATTACAAATTAATAATTCTTCGCATACCAGGTGTTACTTCTACAAGCTCCCTTCTTGATAAACACAAGCTGAAAAGCTAAAGTTTAAAACAACACATAGTGGCTGCAAGACCCTTCAAAAGAAATTAAATACCATTGACACTAAAAGACCTAACCTAAAATTATCTCTCTGTGATATTTGCTCTTTTAGTTTAAGATAAATTAAGGAGAAGGTTGTGCACACGTGATGAAAGTTCAGAAATAGACTTTACCAAAGCAGGACTGCAAACCGGATGGCGGAGAGTTTTGCACGGAGCAGTCAGTAATCACTAAACCGGTGCAACACAAACAAGAGCTAGTGGCCGGAACGATTGTCACAGAAATGTAAAAGAATGCTCAAAATTAAGACAGGTAGAGACAAATCCCAAGCTCTGTCTTGGACCAAGCGTAGCATGCAAGCTGGGCAAATGTCCTGTTGGTTGACTGATTTGAGGGGAGGGGATCAAACAGCGAGGTCATCGGTCCCATCGGGTTAGGGAAGGATGAGGAAGGAAGTCGGTTGTGACCCTCCAACGCAACCATCCCAGCAGTCGCCTGGAGCGATTTAGGGAAATCACGGAAAACCTAAATCAGAATGACTGGACGCGGATTTGAACCGTCGTCCTCCCGAATGCGAGTCCAGTGCGCTAGCCATTGGGCCACCTCCCTCGGTTCAAACGTCTTTTCAAACTACTCGTCACACGGCCCTGTTGGAGTACACCAGTTACGGCTGGCATGCCGCAATAAGTGCCGTGGCACCCTTATGCCGTCAGCGGCACACACGGGCCCGCTGCCGGAACATTTTCACACAAGGAAAGTTAACGAGGCTTACCCAAAACAAGTATGCTCCGCCTCGTGCGCCGTCCTCTGCACCCAACAACTCGGTCCGATTGCCACTTCCACCGTTCTACCGCCAGAGAGCGCTACCTCCCCAGATACGCAAAGATGGTGCTCAAGTTCGCCGTATATGAGGTAACGACCTCGCCACACAGCTCATAATTAATGCCGAACGGATTTACGCTGGAAAAAATTAGTTCCAATTTTGGCCACGAGGTGAAAATCTATGAGTGAAGAAAAGGCTTAATGATACGTTTCCATATGTAACGGATTAGGAGCATCACGTGGGCAGAAAAGTCAAACAAGTGCGAAAGGTACAATGCTGATTTTATTATTAACTTGGACTTATACAATGTGTTTAATATGAGCACCGGATACGTCGACAAGATGCTGTACAGTGCCAGATTTGCACCTGGTAGACAAAATTGGAACTCTTTTTCAGCATTAACACATTAGCATATCCACCAAATTTCGCTGTCATACGATAAGTACAGCACACGCTGGATCTCTGTGAGTAGCTGCACTTTAATTATAACCACTCAGTACCATTATAACACTTTGGGGCTGACATGTCCACAACGCTATCGCAATGGGTTATTGGCTGAAGAACTCTGATAAACCTTGTAGCCATATGCTAGTCTTTGATCATGTAGAGATTGAAGAGATGTTGTGTATAAGTTGAGCTAATATCTGCTGAGCAAGTACCGTTTCAGTTGTAATAAGCTGCTAACTGTTAAAACTGCAAAACCAGAGAGGATAGGAAATAACGAAATTTTACTTATACTACATATACAGAGAAGTAAGAAGAACGCATAATTAAATTTTTCGGTGATGCTGACACACAGACACTGCGGTATATAGCACAGAGAACTGAGCAACTACTTGGACAGTTTCGACGTACGATATGGTATGTCATGAAGTGGTGTTTCAATGAGGACTAGCGGGAGGTGATTTGGCAGTCACTTGGCAACAGGTGAGAGATTTGGTGGACATGCTGGCTGGGGTAACATGCAAATATCTTAAGTCTTGGTCTAGGTCCGGACAGTATGGGCAACGTACGTTCTGACATTCTTTTTTTAAAAGAATACACCATGGAGACCACTAGGACAGGCTACAGGCAACAGCCTCCACACATCAGAAATGTAACGCCTATTGTCCCAATTGCTAGCTATGTGCGCCAGGGAAGCTCGTGTCATGTATTCAGTAGCACGACAGATGCTGGGCCAATTGAATGCAGTATCGCAAAGTTCACAGTCCTCTGAGTCCTCACCAATCGATTAGTCCGTGATGCTGTAGGCAGAACCAGGACTCAAAAAACCAGACAAGTGTGACTCGCTCTCTGAAGGTTCCATACAAACATAATTACATATAGACTATGGGTAGTGACGGGTTTCCCTCTTAAATCTACTAGAAGAAAAGGTCTCAGATATTCTTAAAATGAAAGTTTTCCCGTTAAGTTACAGCAAGAATATGATATGACAAAGTTCTAATTATTACATAATACCATTGCAAAGAGTGTGTCAGAACTCTCCATTACATTGAGAATAATATAGTCAACTTAACTCTATTCTTTGCATTGTGTAAGCACTCAGATATCGATAGTAACAATCTGAGGGCAAAACATGGGAGCGCATATCTAAGCATTGTTGCGAGACGAGGTTTGTCTGCGAGAGTTGAAGTAGTAGTGTCGGTTGAGAGCTCAGAGAGAGAAGAAGAAATTGGTCAATTATTTACTGTGTTTTAGAAAGCACAGAGACATTAGGCTACTGGCTTACTTCTATTCCTTTGATATATGTTATTTAATTTGTTTATGTATTTAATAATGTGTGTTAGAGCATGTTTAAAGTCCAGACGTAGGAATATTTATTTAATTTCAAGTTATTTAAATGTAAATCCAGTATTTCGAATGTCTTTCAAAATGTTTGTGTGTGTGCGTTGGCTTGGAGACATGACGGGACCGCTATCGCCAATCACAGCGCTCTTTACTAAGGGAGGCGACTACCCGAGTGAATGGAGGGGGAGGCCTGAACAGGGCAGCGCGAGGGACAGTCGCACAGGACAGGAGCAGCTTGCACGTTGTCGCGAGAGATAGAAAATTTCGTAGTGCCGACTTGTGCACTTGTGAGATATCTGTGACTTCTGCAGTGAAGATGTAGTACGCATTTGGAAGTGAATATCTCACGAGCTATGTTGATGTTCATAACTTATTACGTGAAGTAGGAATCTATTGTTTCCCTGTTATTCAATTTATATTTTATTTAGTTGCTGGACCATCAACACCAATAAGTGTTTTGCAGGAATATGCCACATCCTCAAAAGTACTTCTGCTATTGTACTTACCATTTAAAGTTGTTGAGATAGTACCTGCAGATTTTATTGATTGCAATCTTTTATTTATTAATTTCTACATTACATTCGCGCTTGCCAAGTGATAGGAACCTTCGACCATTCGATTCTTGTGTATATTCATATTGTATGGTGTAGACTCAGCAGTATTTGGCATGTAACGCGGCGACTACGTATCCCAGCCCCTAGACAGCCCCTAGAAATCAGCGAAAACTTTTAATATTTCAACTCTGAGTCGGAGGGTACGTAGTTGAGGGCCATCACATCATATCATGACATTTATTTTTGAAAGCCCACAAACTCCGAAATTGAAACAATTTTTAATCTGGCACTCAGCCATTATTGACACATACGTCATTGTCGTTGTCTTTATCAATATTTGTTCATGATGATTCTGAAGTTTTAAATAGACTTAACTAATGAAATCCCTTCTGAAAAGTTATGTAGTAGTTAACAGGACCCAAGCAAACTCCTTTGTATTAAATTCATTCTTAGTAACATTAAGCTTTAGCCGCTGCTGCTGCATGCTGCTGCGAATTGCTGTAAACCACATGGAAAAAGGTAGTCATCTACAGAGGTGAGTGCAAAACGTAGGGCCAAAACAGAGACACTGGCACTTCACAACATGTCATGTACTATAGTCCAGTAAATTCCGTTGCACAAGTCAGATACTGTATCTCTTCTAAATTATGTTCAAGTACGCAGTTAGATAGCTTATCCAAATTTTTAGTTTTAAGTTTTTCATGTAATGATCTGCTGAGGGCTTAAGTGACAGTAAAACTGACACTCATACAACAAGCACACAGTGTTATGCAGGTAAGGTTCCGTTTACTGATTGTCTAATTTGTCTATCGAATCCATTTTCACAGACAAGACAGGTAATATTGGCTGTAGCTACGTTACAGATATTGGCTGCATATACGTTACACCGTGACGGCAAAGCTGATCCAACTTTCTAGATAAATGGAATTAATGACTGCTGTTGAAAGATGACAAATACGCATTCGCTTAATATTTCAGGTTGCCACTTGTTGATTTTGGGGGGACATGATGCATCAGGCCAATGAAGCGATTGCTGACGTCATTCTCAGAAGGTATTTGACCAATCTAGCCGAGAAAAATTCTTAGAGAAATATACGGAATGAATTGAAATACATTGTCGGAAAATAGATATAGGGAAATTTTGCTTCGTAATGCAACATAAATAACGAAAGAACGCTAGAAGCGTTCGATCGTTACATTTTCGAACAATTCGTCATCAACGCTTACCTTACAGCCTCTGAAAAATTAACTCATACAAAATTATGGTTATCAGCATAAGAGTCTGCCAGGTCCAATAATACTAAATAAGTCATACATACACATACATCATACATATTGAAACGTCCCCTTACAAACATTATACATATGAAACGTCCACTTAGAACAATTGTACATGGAACGTCCCCTTTAGAACAATTTATACAAGACTGTGCTTAACCTGGCACACAATAATTTTAGCGCAACGCAATCTGACTATCAAAAATCCCTGCAAAAGAATGGTCCTGACAAACATTAAACTATACCTTTCACAAATCACTTACCTCACAAAAATCTTCGTTGCTCGAACTACTGCAATACAGCGAGTGCCACTACTGCCAGCTAAATAAAAGATACAAACTACGGAAGGCACTAACTACTGATAGTCTTAGCAAATGAAAGATTCTAATAGAGAACAAACAATGTATTTACCTCAAGATTCATAATATATACAGCAGTTCATGACATTTTTCAAAACTCCGCCATCTCTCTCCCCACATCCACCACTGCTGGCGGCTCACCTCCAACTGTTGCAGCTTTTGCTGTGTTTGTCTCTGATTTTGTTCCATTATGTGTAACTGTTGCTGTGTTTGTCTCTGGTGTTGTTCCATTGTGTCTAACTTTTGAAGATTTTGTTCCATTGTGTCTAACTTTAGAAGATTCTGTTCCATGGTGTCTAACTTTTGAAGATTTTGTCCCATTTGTCTCTGATTTTGTTCCATTTGTTGCATTAATTGCAATAATAATGTATTAGTGTCTGGAATCTGTTTCTCTATGCTTTTTGGCAGTGCATTTTCACCGGCAACATTCACATTTTGACAAGCAGAAAATGTGTCTTGACTCATTTGAGAAAACGGTGAGGACGCAAAACCTGAATCTACAGTATTTGCAAAATTGTGTCCTATCATTTCGGATTCCTGAGGCGAGCTGTTGCCGACCGATCGATCGATAATGCTTCCCTGTTCACTACCAGTTTGACTGGCTACACCATTGTTTGACGCCCGCTCTATTTCACTATGCACAGTTACCAAATTACTACTTTGAATGTTAGTTAATTCATTACATGGTGGGGCCAACACACTGCTTTCGTCTTCACTGTCATTTCTTAGTTTACTTTGGAGCCGAGTATTACGTTTTTCACACGCCATTATTGTCACAATATTTCACACGATAACACAGAAAAGCACAATTTGAATAGCAAAAATAAGAGAACACATTAACATAGCACTGAAAGTAATATCTAGTTAATTGCAGCTGCGAAATACTTGGTGCAAATCTACATGCATACCACAACTGTTTTACAGTACAACAATGAAAGACTGCAACTACAAAGGAGATTCTCTCTACAATTACACGCTAGCTATAAACAAAAGCTACACTAAATACACAAACTACAAGAAAAATTCAGAAGATTCCAGTGAGGTATCCTAGGCTAAGGGTCGACATATGAAACGTCCCCTTACAAACATTATACATATGAAACGTCCACTTAGAACAATTGTACATGGAACGTCCCCTTTAGAACAATTTATACAAGACTGTGCTTAACCTGGCACACAATAATTTTAGCGCAACGCAATCTGACTATCAAAAATCCCTGCAAAAGAATGGTCCTGACAAACATTAAACTATACCTTTCAATATACATACGCTCTATTAAACAAGATGGAAAATACACGAAACACGTACGCTTACGTTAAAACAGCTAGACGACAAAAGAGTGTCTTAATGTGCCCAGTTTTTTTTTTTTTTTTTTTTTTTTTTTTTTTTTTTTTTACAGAACGTTACGTGGAGTATGGTGGTTCAGTAATTTTGGCTCGTTTGTCAAGTCTCTGGCCAAGTACTCTGAGGTGACAAAAGTCACAGTATACCATCGAATATTGTGTCGGACCTCTTTTGCCCCGCATAGTGCAAAAAGTGCGACGTGGCATGGACTCAACAAGTCGTTGGAAATCCCCTGCAGAAATAATGAGCCATGCGGCCTCGCAGCCGTCCGAAATTGCGCAAGTGTTGCCGGTGCAGGATTTTGTACACGAAATGACCTATCGATTATGTTCCATAAACAGGTGAAGGGACTTATGTCGAGCGATGTGGGTGGCCATGTCATTTTCTAAAACTGTCCAGAATGTTCTTCAAACCAATCGTGACAATTGTAGCTTTGTGACAACGACCATTATCACCCATAAAAATTCCATCGTCCTTTTGGGAACGTGACGTCTTTGAATGGCTGGAAATCGTCTCCAGAGCCGGCTGCGGTGGTCTAGCGCTTCTAGGCGTTCAGTCCGGAACCGCGCGACTGCTACGGTCGCAGGTTCGGATCCTGCCTCGGGCATGGATGTGTGTGATGTCCTTAGGTTAGTTAGGTTTAACTAGTTCTAAGTTCTAGGGGACTGATGACCACAGATGTTAAGTCCCATAGTGCTCAGAGCCATTTGAACCATTTGAACCATGGTCTCCAGACAGCCGAACATAGCCAATTCCAGTCAACAATGGGTTATGTAGGACCAGAGGACCAAGTCCATTGCATCTACACTCAGCATACAAAGGACCAAGTCCATTGCATCTACACTCAGCATACACCATTACGGAGCCACCACTAGCCTGCACAGTGCCTTGTTGACAACTTGGGTCCATGGCTTCGTGGCGTCTGCAACACACTCAAACCCTACCATCACCTCTTACCAACTGAAATTGGGGCTCATCTGACCAGGAAATGATTTTGTAGTCGTCTAAGGTACAACCGATACGGTCAAGAGCCCAGCAAAAGAGCTGCAGGCGATGTTTTGATAGGAAAGGCACTGACGATGGTCACTTGCTGCCACACCCATTAACGTCAAATTTCGTCGCACTGTTCTATCGGATAGGTTCTTTGTAAGACCCACATTGATTTCCGCGGTTATTTCACGCAGTGTTGCTTGTTCGTTAGCACTGGCAACGCTGCTCGCGGTCATTAAGTGAAGACCGTCGGGCATTGCGTTGTCCTTAGAGAGAGGTAATTCTAGAAATCTGGCGTTCTCGGCACGCTCTTGACACTGTGGATCTCGGAATAGTAGTGGTGGATGTGAGGAGAGAGATGGCAGAATTTTGAGAGCAGACGATCCATCAGAAAGAGTAAATTTGTAACACTGTATATCATGAACTGATATATATATATATATATATATATATATATATATATATATATATATATATATTTGAATATTATTAAGGTAAATACATTGTATGTTCTCTAGCAAAATCATTCATTTGCTAACTATGCCTATCAGTAGTTAGTGCCTTGAGTAGTTAGAATCTTTTATTTAGCTGGCTGCATTGGTGCTCGCTGTATTGTAGTAGTTCGAGTAACGAAGATTTTTGTGAGGTAAGTGATTGATGAAAGGTATAGGTTATTGTTAGTCACGGCCATTCTTTTGTAGGGATTACTGAAAGTCAGATTGCGCTGCGCTAAAAATATTGCGTGTTAATTTAGTGTTGATCAGAATAAGGAAAGAGAGAAACGTCTGGGTAAGTTTTGTTCTACTCAGCTGTTTGAAAATCAAATAACGTAAGAGGTTTATCAGCACAGTATTTCACTAATTTTTCTAAGGGGATGGTACAAAAGCTCCGTCAATATACTGCCCTTTTATATGTTGTGTCCGTGATACTATCGCCACCTGTGTACTCGTACATGTGCATATCGTTACCCCATGACTTTTGTCACTTCAGTATATATATCTTCCGGTTTTGAAGACATGTGTCACACATAGATTAAAATGGAAATTCACATTCATTACAGCATTAATATATTCTTAGAGGGTATACAATTATTTTATGATTTATACTTTCACATGAAACCACTATCGTAACATAAATACATAAGGATAACTTGTGCAATATTATATAGGGTGAACAATTATAAAATTGACAAATTGAAGGGACGGATTCCTGACTGGAGACGGAGGAAAAAAGTCCTATGAAAATGTTCCCATAAATGGACGGTGTGCGTGTAACGACAACAAACAGTCCCAGAACATTATCATGTAGGATACACATAATAGTACTTTGGATTATACCATGTAGGTGGGCCACTTGCTCTGAAGTTGTACTAGCTTTCGTCTCAATACCCTATAGAACCTGGTCCTACAAATCTGGTTAACTTTATACACGTAGCCATATGCTAGTCTTTAATCATGTAAATATTGAAGAAAACTGGCCCCGTGTCTGACTACTGGCCAAAATTACTGGACTTGAGAATGTTAACTACAATAAATAATACAAGAAAAACTTTTCTATAAGCGACCATTCCTACTCGTATCAGCTTAAAAAGAGTGGTTGTATGTATCTAAATGTGGCAGTGTGGACGTTGTGCACCTGTGGACTCGTTTGCAAAAACTGTGAACTTTGAGTTCTATACAGAAATTCCGCAAGAATGTGTAGCTGGAGAGCTATAGCGTACAAACAGGAAGATGTGGAATGCTTTCACAATAGTGTCATTGAGGAAATAAGAAAAAAATTAAATCGCCAAATTCTGTCACCTATAAAAATTACAAGAAGAGTGAGACCTAATTGTTAAAGCCATAAAAGAGATATTTCACAGGAAGAAAACTAGATGTTTTCAGATTCGAAAATACATATACATCGAATTCGTCAAACCACAGACTGAAGAAGGAAACAGGTGTGGATTTAAAAGAAGTTATAAGTTGAAAATTAACTTGGATATTATTAAAACTACACCAAACAAAAATAAAGAAATTGCTGTTCTCTGTGTGTAAATGTATAGGCAAAGCTGATAAAAATTTTTGAGCGAGGGTGTTCGTCGCTATTCAATACCATGCAAAAATCCAAAATAGTCTCCTAAATGTACCACTTTTGGATTGGTAGTGGATAGTTGGATGACTACAAAAACTAGTTGAAAGTAGTTTGTTGAAAGTGTAGCGACCTCCTTTTCATACCTACATGAAGCTACCCACTCTACTGGTATATTTATGAAAGCGGGAGGGGAGATTAAGGGGGAGCTTCAATCATATTATTCCAGGGCCGACCTTCCTCTTCCCACCAATTTTATTGCTCTGCAGAATGAGCGGGATACAACGTGACATCCTTGAACGTATCACCCTGAAGACCTTATTTAAACCATTACTAACCTGTTCTTCGCTTGAAATGGCAGCACCCCAAGTGCATGGGAGTCTGAGAAGGAATGGGTTGGCGTGGCCTTCGACATGCAAGCTACCTTTCCGTTTTATCTTCCACATTTCCTTTTAAAAAATATGAATTAAGGTTTTATATAATTGAGTATAAGGACTGTATTACCTAGAAATCAAGTAAAATGACATTCAGCAGCAACATGTGGGCTTGGATTTGGATGGAGGCCCTTTTCATGCTCTTACGTGGCAGCATAACTGTGTCTCACTTCAAGTGCTGTATGTACGCTTCAATGGCGCTTTTTACGTACGACAGTTTTATTTGTTTCACAAAACCGAAATGGCTAATGACTTTGAGTGCAACATCACATGATATGACGTGATATGTGTAATGCAATACGTTTCTAATCAGGTATGGATATGTTGTACAGTTGTTTTATAATATTTTTTGCTTTACATTCTTATAGTTAGGAGTGTGTTTGTAAATTACGCTACCTCTAAGTGCTTATATTTTACTACGTCTGAGGATGGTCATTACTGTCCTAAATTAATAACATGATTACAAATAAACATTTTATCTCAAAACTGGAATTATAGTAAAATAAATAAGTCATGCAGTATTGTAACCTAGCACTGACCTTATCAGGTATGTGGCCACGTCTCGGGGGTGAGGAAGGGGGAGGGAGGAGGGAGATAAGGTGTGGGGATATGACATTGAATATATCTTGCCCAGTTGCCTCAGCTGTAACGCAGTACCCCCTCTCAAAGTCAAGTGTAACCTGACACCAGAAATTCTTATCGGGTGCGTGGGCATGCCTCTGAAGGAAGGAAGGAAGGGTAGTGACCTTGAACATTGAAAGGTGGCTACACTGAGCCACAGCGCCAAAAATCGCGCCAGAGAGTATTGTTCCGCCGCCTCCACTGGCAGTGATTATTGAGACGTAGCGGCAAGCAGTTCTGGCCGAGAAGTTGTGGTGGACACTGCTTGTCGTGAAGTCAGAGTGAGATGTGGTAGTGGAGAGTGTTGTTCCATGTTTTATGGAGTGGTTTGATGGGAGAGATAGCAGATGTTATTCCAATGGAGATATTGTAATGGTCAGAGTGCTTTTCGTCAATATATATGAAGGTAATAAATATTATGTTGTTTATTTATTTGTGTGTCCTGAATAATGTGTCATTACAGGTTCAGTCAACAAAGCATCTGGCTTGTGTTCTTGTATTAGAGTGTAATTTTGGTTTTCTTGCACAATTATGGTATTTGTAATTTTCTTTTATCACGTCAGTATAATTGGTATTTAAAAATTCTTGTCTTGTTGAAGAAGAACCGTGCCAGATGTGCGTTGAGTCATACTACCACATACAGAACAGCTACACTTGTGCTTTGTTGGTTTCGTAGGTTTTATAGTTGCTGGGGACTTAATTAATGAACTGTGTTAACGAAAATTTTCGTACATTCTTTGTTGTCATTCTAAGCAGTCAGATTGCGTACTAAAACTAGTCAGGACCAGCCGTTTACGAGACTTGCGTAATCGGACAGACAGCTACTAAAAAATATTTGCATTTTTTTTTATTAAATTAAGCCCCCATGCACGTGGCGACCCTGCCAGGATCGTCCCTTGGAATTCCTCTGATTGTAAAAATAGTAGACAGTAGTATTGTTGTAGTAATTTGTAGTTTAGTAATTGTAGTCTATTTTGCATGTGTAGATTTGGTGATTGTCATTCTTCTATTGTTCGTTAATCGTGTTTGAAGGAAGCATTTTGTGTGATTGATATTGTTGGTGATAAAGTGTCATTGTGTGTAATTTTCGTACAGTAACGAATTTTTTATGTTTTGTAAATGATTACGCGGTCAATGAAACAGGCGAAAATGATGAATAGTCAGAATAACGAAATTGTTGACATGGCGAACTCGCCAACACAGGACAACAGTATGATGAATAATGGTGTTGAAAACAATTTAATAAGCAGGGAAAATAGTCCGGAAACAGTTCAAAGTTTTTCACAATCGAAAAATTCTCAGATTGCGTGGTTAACGACAGAAGAAATGGAGCAGTTGATGGATGCTATACTAAATTTGGGATCTGAATTAAAAACATATAGGGGAACAATGGAGCAGTTACGATCTGAAATTAAAACAGAAATGAAAGCAATGACAACACAGTTATGCTCACAAATAGGATCAATTAAAACCTAGATGAAAGCAGTGGGATCACAGTTACGATCTGAATTAGAAACTGATATGGGAACAATGCAAATACAGTTAGGCTCACGAACAGGGACATGTTTCAGATACATGAAAGACGAATCAAATAAAGAAATTAGAGAAGATGTACAACCAATTTTGAATGCTCACAATAATAGTTTAATTTCAACAGAAATTAGACAAGAGGAACAGGATAGAGAACAGGAAGAAAGAGATCGCGTGATAGTACAGAAATTTTCAGAGTTAAATTTACAATGTGCAAAAGATAAGGAAGAAATATTTGAGAGAATCGAGGAATCCGTACCAAATGACAGATTAAATAACCTAACACAACAGTATGAACAGTTAACTACTAAATGCGTTAATACTGAAACGCGAGTCGCGACACTTACGGAAGACGTAAATAAACAGAAAGAACAAATTGGTGACTTATTGGAAAGAGTGGAGGAGATTTCAGATAAATTGACAAATCTTAGTTTAAATGGGGACACAGATTCAGATGATACAACTCCATTGCCATTTTCAGAAACCGAAGAGTACCAGAACATAAGTAAGCATGTTGAAAATCAGGGAGAATTTTATGAACGCGTTAAAAGGGAAGTTGAGGCATTACGAAAGCAAGTCAAACAAATCGAAGGCGAAATTGTAGGAAAACATAGCAAAAGAAATTTGGAATCACAGATAGCAGAGGGGTTTGAAGAAAGTAATTTATTTCATTTACGAGATGCAACAAGAGAGCGCCAGGCGCGCGAACTTGACAATAATCGACATTGGGACTGGGACAGACGCGGTAGGTCTTTGTCGCCACGAGGCGAAAACTTTGACTATAAACACTTTTTGACTGTTCGGAAATTTAAGATCTTCCGCAATTCTAAGAATGACATTCATCCATGTGCATGGTTAGATCAATTTGCGTACGCACTCCCGCCAAATTTGCCACTAAGTCACAAACTGAAATTTATGTGCGGCTATTAATGTCCTCAGGGGATTCACTACTCTAAGCGAGCATAGGGCCCCGAGCTGTAGTGGTGCTATTTCCCTTTTAGTTTTCTGTACCGCTGCCTACTCTTTTACTATTCTTTGCATCTGTCAAAAACAACTCTTCTACTATCAATCTATCTAGAGAGTAGATAAACAATAACCGGATATGACTGTTTTACCCAAAAGTGACTTTGGAATTTACCGTTTGGACTTACTATATTTTCTGCAGCATTCATTTGTAGTTTAAACGAAATTTTACCTGTTCATCTTCGTGACAATATTACTTCATATGTTGACGACATTCTTATTGCTAAACGTTCTTGGAGTGAGCACAACAAAATTTTGGATTCATTATTACGTATTTTTGCAACAGTTGGCATTACAGTGAACTTGGAAAAATCTGAAGTTGGTTGTTCTCAGGTGAAATTTCTCGGTCACATTATTTCTACAGAAGGTATTCTTCCTGATCCAGAGAAACTAGACGCTATTCGTAATTATGCTGTTCCTACCACAAAACGTGATGTTCGTAGTTTCCTTGGTGTCTGTAATTTTCTTAGACGCTTTGTTAGATTGGACAATTTGGTCACACCTCGTTTTTGCGATCTATCTGGAAAGTTCTTTTTGAACGAAAATCGGTCGACAACTCTGTTTGGTTAGTTTGTATTCCTGATGAGTGGGTTAATAAGCTGATTTGGTATACGCATTTCAGTTATGCACACTTTGGTCCCAGAAAATGCTTTCATAAATTACGAGAAAATTGCTACTTCAATAATATGGAAAAATGTATTGGATTTGTTCTTGCCAAATGCAAATTATGTCAAAAGGCTAAGCCGCCAACAGTATCTCACAGAGCACCGTTGTTTCCTATCATTCCAGCGAAATTAAAGGACATGGCTGCAGTTGATTTGTTCGGTCCAGTGGTTCGATCTACTAATGGTTTTGCGTACATTTTCGTAGCAGTGGAGTTGACATCAAAATATGTGTGTTTTACACCGTTACGCAAAGCAACATCTCGTTCAGTATCTAATGCTTTCATCAAACATTTTCTTAAAGAAGTGGGTCATGTTGATAAGGTTATATCAGATAATGGATCACAGTTTCGTTCTAAAATTTGGCTTCATACTCTACAGTGTCGTAAAATTAAACCAATCTTCATTTCACTTTTTCACCCTCAATCTAACGCTTCAGAGAGATGGATGAAGGAAATCAATAAATTGTGTCGTCTTTATTGTCATCAGAATCACAGAACTTGGGATCAGTATCTTCATATTTTTCAAAACATTCTGAATGAACTTCCTAACGACTCAACTTCTTTACCACCTATACTGATATTAAAAAACAAAGCACCGACAAATCGCATTTCTGAAATCGTTCCTTTTCCGCCTTCACGGAAACTGCGGCATTCTGAAGTTGTCAACCTGGCTCTACGAAATATTACATCTGCGGCTGCTAGAAGAGCGAAATCAGCTAAGCGTCCTGGTCGTTTAAAAATCTTGTCAGTTGGTCAGAAAGTGTTAATTAAGTCTCATCGTTAGTCTCACAAAGGAAAAGGCCTGTGTCGCAAATTTTTTCTGCTTTATAACGGCCCATATAGAATTCGCAAAATTATTCATGATAATACTGTAGAAGTAGAAACTCTTAAATCACGACGCTCTAAGGGAATACATCATATATCTAACGTTAAAATTTTTGTGGAATGATATACTTTTGAAAAATTTTTTAGGGATGACATACTTTTGAGAAACTAACAGTTGTATGTAAACACACGGAGAGTACAAGGATACCGCGCTGTGTTTTGGCGGCGGCATATACTCAAAGCAACAGTCAAGTCTGCGCGCCGCACAAGGCAGTCGTTGACCGCAAACAATCACTTCCTACGTCACGCGCCTACAGCTGATCGAGCGCTCAGTGCGAATGCACTGACAGCCGTAAATAAATACACAGTCTAATTTCTCTGACTAAATTCAGTATAAAGCTATAGTGACTTGATGAATTCTGTTATTAACATTC
Organism: Schistocerca cancellata; assembly: GCF_023864275.1. Classification (NCBI taxonomy): domain Eukaryota; kingdom Metazoa; phylum Arthropoda; class Insecta; order Orthoptera; family Acrididae; genus Schistocerca; species Schistocerca cancellata. The sequence goes on along the minus strand of NC_064631.1, from coordinate 464,537,866 downwards.
AGTATTTTTCAGGATACGGTTCTATAAAATATTTAAGAACTTCAGGTAAATTCTGTGCGTGTCCGACGTTAAGACGACTTGCTATCAAGAAAATTTCAGGAAAAATGTCATTTCGAAGAAGAAAGTAATAAACTAAAAAGGTAATTATTAATTGAGTTTATTTTTCAGGTAACATATTTCCACTTAGGTACGTACTTTAGACGTAATTTACTGCTCGCGATTACATGATTCACACTTTGTGCTAATTACATGTTCTATGAAATTACTTGTGAAGCGACGTGCTTGCGTATGTTAACTGATTTTGACAATGATTATTAATGAACTGAGTTGTAACTTGTGTATATTATGCATCGCTTGGCTGCTATGCTTTTTCACTGATGTCATATTTTTTAATTATGTGCCTGCTGTGCTTATTTGTTTAAATTATAATTGTCACCTGATTAATTGTGCTGATGTGGTTAGGTATGTAAGTTATACTTTGTGATTTACCTGCTTGCGCCTTCATGATTATTTATTAAGATTACATATGAACATTTATATGTTTACGCTGATACGTTACTAATTACCTGTTTGCTGCTATGCGTATGAATTGTATACTTATACATCTCTGTTTGTTGTCATAACTACTCTTTAATTTGGTATATAGAAATGCTGATATACTGTGTACAAACATAGTGTTTAGGTTACACTATGGTATTAGTTACAGATTGTTCGCTTGGCAGAGCCTCGTTGTAAGAATTGTGCTGCATCCACTTGTTGACATTCTGTTCACTACTGGTATATTTACTCGCTGTTGCTTGTTTTGCTTACGCTCAGTGCTTTATATTTTAACATAAGAAAAAGAACTGCAGTAATTCGACGAGCGACTTTAGTACAAGAAACATCATAGAAGTCACATGAGCTGGAGATTTTATGAAAGCTGTAGAAATGTATGCCAATAGGAAGGAAGCTAACGACATGACATACCAACACAGTTATTACACTGCATTTTTCGTGAGCAATTGAAATAGGAAGTGACACTTGACACAAGAAATACTCCACATGTTTGCTTCTGTTTGCCATAATTCTTGAAGTGGTGTACTCACTGTGAAATATTAGGATCATTCACACTCTGTAATCGTACTTAATTACTGAGAATTATTCGAACTAAGTCTGTTAGAGGTCATGTATGCATTCTTTGTTTATAATTCATAATGAGTAGAAGATTTTGGTCAGATGGATTACACAGAGGTTGTGTGTTGACAGTGTGTCTTCGGATTGTATGGGATGAGGAGGTTTGCATTAGGATTTTATCTGTACTCGATCGAGGAGACTGACTAGAGGAAAGAGTTGTTATGGAAGTGAAATGATACTGGCAATAAGGTTTATATGTATCGACGTATTGAAGAGGTATTATAGAGGTATTGAGATTATATGAAGTTGATTGGAGTTATGGTGTATAAGAGGTAAAATAAGTGAGGTGCATATTTTTTTGTTGTTGTTGGTCTATATGGAACAAGGAGGATGAAGATAGCAGACTAGAACACTAAAATGGAAGGAAGATTGTCTACACACACTTCGTTAAATCACTAAGCAGTATGTACCTTTTTTTTGGAGAGAGGAAGTTGCATATCTTGGCACACTGACAGTTGTTCAGCAACCGTACATTTTGATCTGGCTTGGCAAACATTGGTCTTGACATGATGACTATGACGTTGACTTAACTATTATTGACTGCTATACATTGCTGTCACTACTACTTGATACACATGATGAACATGAAATTTTGACAGAAGTGGATTCACACAGTTAACACTATTCAATTACACAGTAGTACTTAATGTAGATGAAAGATGAGTGAGTGTGTTTTGTGTGTTTTCCTTTCCTAATCATACCCACCTATCTCCTAAATATTATTTTATTTGTTTGTAGTGGCTTGCACTGACACCCATAAATATTATAGGTTTACTGATGTTTGTGTATTTGTAATAGTAATATGACAATTATCTGATATCATTTGTGTGTTTGTTATGATTTGTATGTTTAGTGTAAGAGCACTGTAAAAGCATTTGTATGTGCATTCAAACTATTGTTCATGCTTGAACTGTCTGATTAGTGATGGTGATATTATGGACTGTTACTTATACTTTTTCTACATGATTGGTGCCACCTGGAAATGTTTAATTACTGCTGATGAACTGTCTAATTAGTGATAGTGAATATTATGGACTGTTACTTGCACTTTTTCTACGTGATTGGTGCCACTAGGACATGTTTCATTTCTGCTGATAAACTCTGATCAACAGTGTGATTAGTGATAGTGAATATTATGGACTGATGTCTGCACCTGCTCAACATTGCTGGGTGCCACTGATGACTGCATCTATTGAAATAATGTCACTTGTTGCTGTAGCACCTGTTCAAGATTGTTGGGTGCCACTGATGGACTGTTTCTACTGAGATGATGTCACTTGTTGGTGTCTGCACCTGTTCAACATTACTGGGTGCCGCTGATGGACTGCATCTATTGAAATAATGTCACTTGTTGGTGTCTGCACCTGTTCAACATTGCTGGGTGCCACTGATGGAACTGCTTCTATTGAAATGGTGTCACTTGTTGCTGTAGCACCTGTTCAACATTGCTGGGTGCCACTGATGGAACTGCTTCTACTGAAATGGTGTTACTTGTTGCTGTAGCACCTGTTCAACATTGCTGGGTGCCACTGATGGACTGATTCTACTGAGATGATGTCACCTGTTGCTGTTTGCACCTACTCAACATCGCTGGGTGCCATTGATGAACTGCTTCTACTGAGAAATGTGACTTGTTGCTGTGTGTACCTCTTCAACATTGCTGGGTACCACAAATGGAACTGCTTCTACTGAAATGATGTTACTTCTTGCTGTCTGCACCTACTCAACATTGCTGGGTGCCATTGATGAACTGCTTCTACTGAGAAATGTGACTTGTTGCTGTGTGTACCTCTTCAACATTACTGGGTGCCACTGATGGAATTGCTTCTACTGACATAATGTCACTTGATGGTGTTTGCACCTACTCAACATTGCTGGGTGCCATTGATGGACTGCTTCTACTGAAATGATGTCACCTGTTGGAGTCTGAACCTACTCCACAATGCTGGGTGCCACTGATGGACTGCTTCTACTGAAATGATGTCACTTGTTGCTGTCTGCACCTGTTCAACATTACTGGGTGCCACTGATGGAACTGCTTCTACTGACATAATGTCACTTGATGGTGTCTGCACCTACTCAACATTGCTGGGTGCCATTGATGGACAGCTTCTACTGAAATGATGTCACCTGTTGGAGTCTGCACCTACTCAACATTACTGGGTGGCAATGATGGACTGCTTCTACTGAAATGGTGTCACCTGTTGGCGTCTGCACCTGTTCCACAATGCTGGGTGCCACTGATGGACTGCTTCTACTGAAATGATGTGACCTGTTGGAGTCTGCAAATACTCAACATTGCTGGGTGCTACTGCTGGAACTGTCAACCACTTGTTGTGTAAACATTTTATGTGAATATTTGTATAAACTGATTTTTTGTGTATTACTGTTTGTGAAAAGTTATGAGACTCTTACCTGTACATATTCGTCATTGCTGACGCTATTGATTGAACTGTTTAACCACATAATACTTGTGTAAACTATTATGTAAAGTCACATGTATGAAAGAATTTGTATTGCTTAGTGTAATTTATATATTAGGCTATTGAAAGGTCAGTGCAAAGCCAAAATTTTATCTAGTTATATGATATTTACGTATTAATATTATCTTTTATTTTTGTCTGTATTTTTTTTTGACGAATTTGGTGGTATTTTCACCACCAATGCTGGCAAAAATACCATCAAATTCTAGCCCGTGGAGGAAGGGCATATGAAAGGTGGCTACACTGAGCCACAGCGCCAAAAATCGCGCCAGAGAGTATTGTTCCGCCGCCTCCACTGGCAGTGATTATTGAGACGTAGCGGCAAGCAGTTCTGGCCGAGAAGTTGTGGTGGACACTGCTTGTCGTGAAGTCAGAGTGAGATGTGGTAGTGGAGAGTGTTGTTCCATGTTTTATGGAGTGGTTTGATGGGAGAGATAGCAGATGTTATTCCAATGGAGATATTGTAATGGTCAGAGTGCTTTTCGTCAATATATATGAAGGTAGTAAATATTATGTTGTTTATTTATTTGTGTGTCCTGAATAATGTGTCATTACAGGTTCAGTCAACAAAGCATCTGGCTTGTGTTCTTGTATTAGAGTGTAATTTTGGTTTTCTTGCACAATTATGGTATTTGTAATTTTCTTTTATCACGTCAGTATAATTGGTATTTAAAAATTCTTGTCTTGTTGAAGAAGAACCGTGCCAGATGTGCGTTGAGTCATACTACCACATACAGAACAGCTACACTTGTGCTTTGTTGGTTTCGTAGGTTTTATAGTTGCTGGGGACTTAATTAATGAACTGTGTTAACGAAAATTTTCTTACATTCTTTGTTGTCATTCTAAGCAGTCAGATTGCGTACTAAAACTAGTCAGGGCCAGCCGTTTACGAGACTTGCGTAATCGGACAGACAGCTACTAAAAAATATTTGCATTTTTTTAAATTAAATTAAGCCCCCATGCAACATAAGCTGTGCAACTGTGTAACCTGACAAGGGAAGTGACGTCATGATTCTTAAGGTCATTTGTAGGCTCTACTGGTAATGTTATCCTACTGCTTATCAGTTACAGCGTCATCTTTTCACCGGCAGTGTGTGTTGCCTATCCCCCTTGCCCTGGTCACAAACCTGTCCTGCTTTGCTACTGCTAGTCCTACAGATCAGATCAAAGCTGAGTGCGAAAGCATGCTGTATGCCACAGCCTTCAGGTAGCTACTGAAGACATTCAATAGTTATTAATACAAAGCACTACGATGATGCAAAAGGGCTCTAGGATCCCCTCCGACTAACGGGCTTTAAGTCGAAACGATGGAAGTATCCACATCACTATGCAGAAAACATCTCAGCAAAAAATTTATTCTGAAACACCAACAGCGTTTTATGCGTCACTGACGAGTAAAATTTGTGATCTTACAGTGCGATCCTACTCCTGGCATTACTGGACCCATAAATGAAATACATTTAAACGTTAAGTGGTTTTCAGAACCTCATATGACCAACGGGAGTGCTCTACCTTACTTTGTATCTGACTAAGAACACTCGCCACCGGGACAATCATTTCTACTCCTAACATAATGAGAATAATTGTTTTCAAAAACACCAGATAATGATTTGTGGACGTACTGAAAATTTTCGATGAAGCAAGATGGAATAATATAACGATCGTCCGCAGCTCGTGGTCGTGCGGTAGCGTTCTCGCTTCCCGCGCCCGGGTTCCCGGATTCGATTCCCGGCGGGGTCAGGGATTTTCTCTGCCTCGTGATGACTACTCTTTAATTTGGTATATAGAAATGCTGATATACTGTGTACAAACATAGTGTTTAGGTTACACTATGGTATTAGTTACAGATTGTTCGCTTGGCAGAGCCTCGTTGTAAGAATTGTGCTGCATCCACTTGTTGACATTCTGTTCACTACTGGTATATTTACTCGCTGTTGCTTGTTTTGCTTACGCTCAGTGCTTTATATTTTAACATAAGAAAAAGAACTGCAGTAATTCGACGAGCGACTTTAGTACAAGAAACATCATAGAAGTCACATGAGCTGGAGATTTTATGAAAGCTGTAGAAATGTATGCCAATAGGAAGGAAGCTAACGACATGACATACCAACACAGTTATTACACTGCATTTTTCGTGAGCAATTGAAATAGGAAGTGACACTTGACACAAGAAATACTCCACATGTTTGCTTCTGTTTGCCATAATTCTTGAAGTGGTGTACTCACTGTGAAATATTAGGATCATTCACACTCTGTAATCGTACTTAATTACTGAGAATTATTCGAACTAAGTCTGTTAGAGGTCATGTATGCATTCTTTGTTTATAATTCATAATGAGTAGAAGATTTTGGTCAGATGGATTACACAGAGGTTGTGTGTTGACAGTGTGTCTTCGGATTGTATGGGATGAGGAGGTTTGCATTAGGATTTTATCTGTACTCGATCGAGGAGACTGACTAGAGGAAAGAGTTGTTATGGAAGTGAAATGATACTGGCAATAAGGTTTATATGTATCGACGTATTGAAGAGGTATTATAGAGGTATTGAGATTATATGAAGTTGATTGGAGTTATGGTGTATAAGAGGTAAAATAAGTGAGGTGCATATTTTTTTGTTGTTGTTGGTCTATATGGAACAAGGAGGATGAAGATAGCAGACTAGAACACTAAAATGGAAGGAAGATTGTCTACACACACTTCGTTAAATCACTAAGCAGTATGTACCTTTTTTTTGGAGAGAGGAAGTTGCATATCTTGGCACACTGACAGTTGTTCAGCAACCGTACATTTTGATCTGGCTTGGCAAACATTGGTCTTGACATGATGACTATGACGTTGACTTAACTATTATTGACTGCTATACATTGCTGTCACTACTACTTGATACACATGATGAACATGAAATTTTGACAGAAGTGGATTCACACAGTTAACACTATTCAATTACACAGTAGTACTTAATGTAGATGAAAGATGAGTGAGTGTGTTTTGTGTGTTTTCCTTTCCTAATCATACCCACCTATCTCCTAAATATTATTTTATTTGTTTGTAGTGGCTTGCACTGACACCCATAAATATTATAGGTTTACTGATGTTTGTGTATTTGTAATAGTAATATGACAATTATCTGATATCATTTGTGTGTTTGTTATGATTTGTATGTTTAGTGTAAGAGCACTGTAAAAGCATTTGTATGTGCATTCAAACTATTGTTCATGCTTGAACTGTCTGATTAGTGATGGTGATATTATGGACTGTTACTTATACTTTTTCTACATGATTGGTGCCACCTGGAAATGTTTAATTACTGCTGATGAACTGTCTAATTAGTGATAGTGAATATTATGGACTGTTACTTGCACTTTTTCTACGTGATTGGTGCCACTAGGACATGTTTCATTTCTGCTGATAAACTCTGATCAACAGTGTGATTAGTGATAGTGAATATTATGGACTGATGTCTGCACCTGCTCAACATTGCTGGGTGCCACTGATGGAACTGCTTCTACTGACATAATGTCACTTGATGGTGTCTGCACCTACTCAACATTGCTGGGTGCCATTGATGGACAGCTTCTACTGAAATGATGTCACCTGTTGGAGTCTGAACCTACTCCACAATGCTGGGTGCCACTGATGAACTGCTTCTACTGAAATGATGTCACCTGTTGGAGTCTGCACCTACTCAACATTACTGGGTGGCAATGATGGACTGCTTCTACTGAAATGGTGTCACCTGTTGGCGTCTGCACCTGTTCCACAATGCTGGGTGCCACTGATGGACTGCTTCTACTGAAATGATGTGACCTGTTGGAGTCTGCAAATACTCAACATTGCTGGGTGCTACTGCTGGAACTGTCAACCACTTGTTGTGTAAACATTTTATGTGAATATTTGTATAAACTGATTTTTTGTGTATTACTGTTTGTGAAAAGTTATGAGACTCTTACCTGTACATATTCGTCATTGCTGACGCTATTGATTGAACTGTTTAACCACATAATACTTGTGTAAACTATTATGTAAAGTCACATGTATGAAAGAATTTGTATTGCTTAGTGTAATTTATATATTAGGCTATTGAAAGGTCAGTGCAAAGCCAAAATTTTATCTAGTTATATGATATTTACGTATTAATATTATCTTTTATTTTTGTCTGTATTTTTTTTGACGAATTTGGTGGTATTTTCACCACCAATGCTGGCAAAAATACCATCAAATTCTAGCCCGTGGAGGAAGGGCATATGAAAGGTGGCTACACTGAGCCACAGCGCCAAAAATCGCGCCAGAGAGTATTGTTCCGCCGCCTCCACTGGCAGTGATTATTGAGACGTAGCGGCAAGCAGTTCTGGCCGAGAAGTTGTGGTGGACACTGCTTGTCGTGAAGTCAGAGTGAGATGTGGTAGTGGAGAGTGTTGTTCCATGTTTTATGGAGTGGTTTGATGGGAGAGATAGCAGATGTTATTCCAATGGAGATATTGTAATGGTCAGAGTGCTTTTCGTCAATATATATGAAGGTAGTAAATATTATGTTGTTTATTTATTTGTGTGTCCTGAATAATGTGTCATTACAGGTTCAGTCAACAAAGCATCTGGCTTGTGTTCTTGTATTAGAGTGTAATTTTGGTTTTCTTGCACAATTATGGTATTTGTAATTTTCTTTTATCACGTCAGTATAATTGGTATTTAAAAATTCTTGTCTTGTTGAAGAAGAACCGTGCCAGATGTGCGTTGAGTCATACTACCACATACAGAACAGCTACACTTGTGCTTTGTTGGTTTCGTAGGTTTTATAGTTGCTGGGGACTTAATTAATGAACTGTGTTAACGAAAATTTTCTTACATTCTTTGTTGTCATTCTAAGCAGTCAGATTGCGTACTAAAACTAGTCAGGGCCAGCCGTTTACGAGACTTGCGTAATCGGACAGACAGCTACTAAAAAATATTTGCATTTTTTTAAATTAAATTAAGCCCCCATGCAACATAAGCTGTGCAACTGTGTAACCTGACAAGGGAAGTGACGTCATGATTCTTAAGGTCATTTGTAGGCTCTACTGGTAATGTTATCCTACTGCTTATCAGTTACAGCGTCATCTTTTCACCGGCAGTGTGTGTTGCCTATCCCCCTTGCCCTGGTCACAAACCTGTCCTGCTTTGCTACTGCTAGTCCTACAGATCAGATCAAAGCTGAGTGCGAAAGCATGCTGTATGCCACAGCCTTCAGGTAGCTACTGAAGACATTCAATAGTTATTAATACAAAGCACTACGATGATGCAAAAGGGCTCTAGGATCCCCTCCGACTAACGGGCTTTAAGTCGAAACGATGGAAGTATCCACATCACTATGCAGAAAACATCTCAGCAAAAAATTTATTCTGAAACACCAACAGCGTTTTATGCGTCACTGACGAGTAAAATTTGTGATCTTACAGTGCGATCCTACTCCTGGCATTACTGGACCCATAAATGAAATACATTTAAACGTTAAGTGGTTTTCAGAACCTCATATGACCAACGGGAGTGCTCTACCTTACTTTGTATCTGACTAAGAACACTCGCCACCGGGACAATCATTTCTACTCCTAACATAATGAGAATAATTGTTTTCAAAAACACCAGATAATGATTTGTGGACGTACTGAAAATTTTCGATGAAGCAAGATGGAATAATATAACGATCGTCCGCAGCTCGTGGTCGTGCGGTAGCGTTCTCGCTTCCCGCGCCCGGGTTCCCGGATTCGATTCCCGGCGGGGTCAGGGATTTTCTCTGCCTCGTGATGACTGGGTGTTGTGTGATGTCCTTAGGTTAGTTAGGTTTAAGTAGTTCTAAGTTCTAGGGGACTGATGACCATAGATGTTAAGTCCCATAGTGCTCAGAGCCATTTGAACCATAAGATAGCGATCCAGAGGAATACTGGAACTAAAGTATGGGATGTCCCATAACGTATGCTACAACTTCAGTGTCATGTAACTCGATTTGTAATTAACTTAGAGAAGTAAGGAAAAGTTTGACTGATGCACCAACTTAAAAAGGTTTTTATGTAAGGAAATGAATAAATATTTTGCATTTCCAGGGGACAAGAGCAACATAGCTGAAATAGAAACACCTTAAATGAATCGAAGAATGAAGGCTTCACGGGAAAAGGCACAGTGTGCAGCTTGGCTTACTGAAACAAAATGAGACAACAAGTTCAGAGAAATTTCACAGCGAATACGGGAAACCACCACCCTCTCTGTTACCCAAAGGAAACGGCGCAGAAACATCATGGCAACTGGGAGTGTGGATTTGAAGCATCATTTACGCAGGTCAAGCAGACGTGACGAAGATACGGAGACAATCCTACACATTTTCAATGCCCACCGCAGAAGTTCTATATATACATCTACATCTACATCTACATCTATACTCCGCAAGCCACCCAACGGTGTGTGGCGGAGGGCACTTTACGTGCCACTGTCATTACCTCCCTTTTCTGTTCCAGTCGCGTATGGTTCGCGGGAAGAACGACTGTCTGAAAGCCTCCGTGCGCGCTCGAATCTCTGTAATTTTACATTCGTGATCTCCTCGGGAGGTATAAGTAGGGGGAAGCAATATATTCGATACCTCATCCAGAAACGCACCCTCTCGAAACCTGGCCGCGATGCAGAGCGCCTCTCTTGCAGAGTCTGCCACTTGAGTTTGCTAAACATCTCCGTAACGCTATCACGGTTACCAAATAAACCTGTGACGAAACGCGCCGCTCTTCTTTGGATCTTCTCTATCTCCTCCGTCAACCCGATTTAGTACGGATCCCACACTGATGAGCAATACTCAAGTATAGGTCGAACGAATGTTCTAAGGACTCTCCCAACGAATCTCATCCTGGTACCCGCCTTACCAACAATTAATTTTATATGATCATTTCACTTCAAATCGTTCCGCACGCATACTCCCAGATATTTTACAGAAGTAACTGCTACCAGTGTTTGTTCCGCTATCATATAATCATACAATAAAGGATCCTTCTTTTTATGTATTCGCAATACATTACATTTGTCTATGTTGTCAGTTGCCACTCCCTGCACCAAGTGCCTATCCGCTGCATATCTTCCTGCATTTCGCTACAATTTTCTAATGCTGCAACTTCTCTGTATACTACAACATCATCCGCGAAAAGCCGCATGGAACTTCCGACACTATCTACTAGGTCATTTATACACATTGTGAAAAGCAATGGTCCCATAACACTCCCCTGTGGCACGCCAGAGCTTACTTTAACGTCTGTAGACGTCTCTCCATTGATAACAACATGCTGCGTTCTGTTTGCTAAAACCTCTTCAATCCAGCCACACAGCTAGTCTGATGTTCCGTAGGCTCTTACTTTGTTTATCAGGCGACAGTGCGGGACTGTATCGAACGCCTTCCGGAAGTCAAGGAAAATAGCATCTATCTGGGAGCCTGTATCTAATATTTTCTGGGTCTCATGAACAAATAAAGCGAGTTGGGTCTCACACGATCGCTGTTTCCGGAATCCATGTTGATTCCTACTGAGTAGATTCTGGGTTTCCAAAAACGACATGATACTCGAGCAAAAAACATGTTCTAAAATTCCACAACAGATCGACGTCAAAGATATAGGTCAATAGTTTTGCGCATCTGCTCGACGACTCTTCTTGAAGATGCTCTTTTCCAATCATTTGGAACCTTCCGTTCCTCTAGAGACTTGCGGTACACGGATGTTAGAAGGGGGGCAAGTTCTTTCGCGTACTCTGTGTAGAATCGAATTGGTATTCCGTCAGGTCCAGTGGACTTTCCTCTGTTGAGTGATTACAGTTGCTTTTCTATTCCGTGGACAGTTTTTTCGATGTCAGCCATTTTATCGTTTGTGCGAGGATTTAGAGAAGGAACTGCAGTGCGGTCTTCCTCTGTGAAATAGCTTTGGAAAAAGGTGTTTATTATTTCAGCTTTACGTGTGTCATCCTCTGTTTCAATGCCATCATCATCACGGAGTGTCTGGATATGCTGTTTCGAGCCACTTACTGATTTAACGTAAGACCAGAACTTCCTAGGATTTTCTGTCAAGTCGGTACATAGAATTTTACTTTCGAATTCACTGAACGCTTCACGCATAGCCCTCCTTACGCTAACTTTGACATCGTTTAGCTTCTTAGCTTCTGTTTGTCTGAGAGGTTTTGGATGCGTTTAAACTTGGAGTGAAGCTCTCTTTTCTTTTGCAGTAGTTTCCCAACTTTGTTGTTGAACCACGGTGGGTTTTTCCCGTCCCTCACAGTTTTACTCCGCACGTACCTGTCTAAAACGCATTTTACGATTGCCTTGAACTTTTTCCATAAACACTTAACATTGTCAGTGTCGGAAAAGAAATTTTCGTTTTGATCTGTTAGGTAGTCTGAAATCTGCCTTCTATTACTATTGCTAAACAGATAAACCTTCCTCCCTTTTTTATATTCCTATTAACTTCCATATTCAGGGCTGCTGCAACGGCCTTATGATCACTGATTCCCTGTTCTGCACCTACAGAGTCGAAAAGTTCGGGTCTGTTTGTTATCAGTAGGTCCAAGATGTTATCTCCACGAGTCGGTTCTCTGTTTAATTGCTCGAGGTAATTTTCGGATAGTGCACTCAGTATAATGTCACTCGATGCTCTGTCCCTACCACCCGTCTCAAACATCTGAGTGTCCCAGTCTATATCTGGTAAATTGAAATCTCCACTTAAGACTATAACATGCTGAGAAAATTTATGTGAAATGTATTTCAAATTTTCTCTCAGTTGTTCTGCCACTAATGCTGCTGAGTCGGGACGTCGGTAAAAGGAGCCAATTATTAACCTAGCTCGGTTGTTGAGTGTAACCTCCACCCATAATAATTCACAGGAACTATCCACTTCTACTTCACTACAGGATATACTACTACTAACAGCAACAAATACGCCACCACCGGTTGCATGCAATCTATCCTTTCTAAACACCGTCTGTACCTTTGTAAAAATTTCGACAGAATTCATCTCTGGCTTCAGCCAGCTTTCTGTACCTATAACGATTTCAGCTTCGGTGCTTTCTATCAGCGCTTGAAGTTCCGGTATTTTACCAATGCAGCTTCGACAGTTTACAATTACAGTACCGATTGCTGCTTGGTCCCCGCATGTCCTCACTTTGCCCCGCGCCCTTTGAGGCTGTTGCCCTTTCTGTACTTGCCCGAGGCCAGCTAACCTAAAAAACCGCCCAGTCCACGCCACACAACCCCTGCTACCCGTGTAGCCGCTTGCTGCGTGTAGTGGACTCCTGATCTATCCAGCGGAACCCGAAACCCCACCACCCTAAGGCGCAAGTCGAGGAATCTGCAGCCCACATGGTCGCAGATCCGTCTCAGCCTCTGATTCAGACCCTCCACTCGGCTCTGTGCCAAAGGTCCGCAGTCAGTCCTGTCGGCGACGCTGCAGATGGTGAGCTCTGCTTTCATCCCGCTAGCGAGACTGGCAGTCTTCACCAAATCAGATAGCCGCCGGAAGCCAGAGAGGATTTCCTCCGATCCATAGCGACACACATCATTGGTGCTGACATGAGCGACCACCTGCAGATGGGTGCACCCTGTCCCCTTCATGGCATCCGGAAGGACCCTTTCCACATCTGGAATGACTCCCCCCGGTATGCACACGGAGTGCACATTGGTTTTCTTCCCCTCTCTTGCTGCCATATCCCTAACGGGCCCCATTACGCGCCTGACGTTGGAGCTCCCAACTACCAGTAAGCCCACCCTCTGCGACCGCCCGGATCTTGCAGACTGAGGGGCCACCTCTGGAACAGGACAAGCAGCCATGTCCGGCCGAAGATCAGTATCAGCCGGAGACAGAGCCTGAAACCAGTTCGTCAGACAAACTGAAGAGGCCTTCCGTTCAGCGCTCCGGAATGTCTTTCGCCCCCTGCCACACCTCGAGACGACCTCCCACTCTACCACAGGTGAGGGATCTGCCTCAATGTGGGCAGTATCCCGGGCAGCCACAGTCGTAGTCCGATCGGGGGATGCGTGGGACGAGCTGGCCGTCCCCGACAAACCCATATCCGGACCCCCACAGTGATGTCCATCGGCAACAGCCTCAAGCTATGTGACCGAAGCCAACACTGCCTGAAGCTGGGAGCGAAGGGATGCCAACTCAGCCTGCATCCGAACACAGCAGTTTCAGTCCCTATCCATGCTAAAAACTGTTGTGAAAAGAACGTCTGAACTAATCTACAGAGAGCACAAACAATTCGACACAAAATTTAAACGGTTATTAAAATACGACACTGCCTAGTAAATGCAGTAATGCTGCTACTTGCGCACTGCTGACACACTGCTCGGCGGCGGAAGGAGACTACGTGATTTTACACTATTCAGGTACTAAAACGCGATGCTACAACTCTCAAATACTATAATACGCCCGAAATTTATGAATTAAACAATGCAAGTACCAAAACCACGCAAACAAATTAAGAATTAAACTATGTAGCAAATAAGTGAGCTAAGAGTATACGACTTGCTGCTGGCAGCTGCTTATCCAACGGCGGCAGGGAGCACACTGACTGTGACCAACCGACACTGGCCGTTCAAAACAAAAACAGAAGACAGACGACTACGCGAATTTACACTGTTCAGGTACTAAAACGCGATGCTACAACTCTCATTCGTAAGGCAGCAAAAGAATTGGCAGTTCGTCGTACGAAACTGCACTGGGTACTCCGAAAATGTCTTCATCTGTTTCCGTACAGGCTGCAAATGTTACAGGAGACAAAACCAGATGACAAGCCATCGGTTTTTGATTGGAAAGCAACAATGACGGCAGCTATTGGGACAGTTTACGTACACTTGTTGAACTGCTTTGGGCCGCGTTGGAATATCGACTGGGTACTGTACCTGCCACAAGGGGAGCGTATACGGAACATGGTTGAAGAACCAGACTAAAACTTTTTCAGTTGATGCATCAGAAAAACTGTACTTTTTTCTGTAAGTTAATTACAAGTTACGTAACATTCATGTTGTGACAAACTTCTGGGACACAATGAAAAAACTTAGACGAATAATCGCCAACAGGTGCAAAACCAGTGTGAAGTAATAAACGCGGACTTCAAAAAAGCCACCATTCGTATAAAAAATATTGTATCGTAAGATGTACCGTGTTATAACCTTTGCAAAATTTGTGCATGGAAAAAGGGGCTAATGACAAGTTTGACACAGAAATAAGGTGCAAGGAGAATAGATGCCAGTGCTAGAGCGACATAGCCACCTGCCCAGATGTAAGGACAACGTGTTGAGGTGAGTGGACAGACGACGACACTGCATAGTAGTGGAACTGAGAAGAACCACTTGCAGAATTTGAAACAAGATACTAACAAAAGAAGTGAAAGAGTACTCCTGTACCCGAAGCAAGATTACACCAAATTTCAGAAAAGTAGTGTGGCACAGGTGAAAGAACCTTCCCTCATAAAAGGAGCTCTAGAGATGTTAGATACTGGTATCAAAATGAGAAAGAACTATGAGAGAGTGTACCTCTGGAACACCGCAGTGTGGAACTGAAACGTGGACCATTTGAAATTTGATGATATCGGACAACATCAAAAATTAGGTGGACAGATAAAATATGAAATCAAGAATTACAAATATAAAAGATAGAGAAAGAGTTCAACGGAGAGGGAAGATGTTAACCGTATATTTCTGCTATTATCTTGGCGCTAGCAAAGCAGGAGAGGGAGGAATAATAGGGGCTTACAAAGACTAAATAGGTACAGCTGATTATAGAAGATGTTGAATGTGAGGTTCAAAGGATTAGCGCGAGATACGAAGGATGTAGGGTAGCATCAGACCAGTCAAGAGATTAATGACCAAGTGAGAAACTGGTGGACTGAGGAGTGAGTTCATTGCCAATCGGCATGAGCAAACTGAAAGCTGGACATTATAATCCGAGGACAATGTTCCCATGATCGATCAAGAAATGTTAAAGTCTAGGAGTTCAACATTCTTCAGTGATCTCAACGTGTTCTCGGTACCAGACTGAGGGAATTAAATATAACTGTGTAAGTCAGTTCACAGACTCAGCCTCGTACAGCCTGCCATGGTCGTAAAGATAGTGTGAAGAAATACTACTTTTTCTTGCTTGTTTTCTGATAAAAAATGCACTTTATCATTCGAATTTTGATATAATTAGGCAGATAATATGTTCATCAGTATTCTCTAAGCAGTAAATTAAGAGTAATGTATTAGACATATTCTAAAGCAATGAGACTTCTCTTCAACAGACTGCAGAAAATACGTACTTTTTCCTAGAGTCCGAGAACGACAGAAGTTACCATTTTTCCAGCGAACACGTGGATTGGTGCATTACCTTACTGGCCATGACCAACACTTAAATACGTAGGATAAAAAGGAAAAGATGGTTCAGATGGCTCTAAGCACTATGGGACTTAACATCTGAGGTCATCAGTCCCCTAGACTTTGAACTACTTACACCTAACTAACCTAAGGACATCACACACATCCATGACCGAGGCAGGATTCGAACCTGCGACCGTAGCAGCAGCGTGATTCTGAAGCGCCTAGAACCACTCGGTCACAGCGGAAGGCTAAAAAAAGGAAAGGGCAACATGAATTTGCCAATGTGTTGTCCGTTAAAGCAACATCAGATCACGAACTATTTTAGTGCGCATTATATGCCCACTTGCCCTATGTGGTAGGTAGGCGTAGAAAAGTATAAACGCAAGTAAAATAGTCGGAGATATAGGAAATGGACTGTACTTCATAGTACAGCAGACACAGTACCTCATAAAGTTCTGGACGACTGTTCAAAGCAGGGGAAGTACAGTGCAACAAATGGCAGTTACAAGAAGTTTCGTGTCAGTTGCTCGTGTTCTAGTAAAATTACAACATTAGTCAGTGGAGAGGAATGAACGAAAGGATCGTCGATCAGAAGCCCTGAGCCGCCAGAGATAGACTGACTCCCAGTGATGGAATGATTTGGAACTGCTAATTACATAATGATGGGGGCAGATTTTTTGTACTAACTATGTATTTGTGGTAGGAATTGGGTTAGATAATGTAGGAGGATAGGATGTAGTTCTAGTAACTTGCAGTAAACCGTATATGTTGCAGGGTCGTAAATCTGTATCCTGTGGTGTAAATCATTATACACTCCAGGAAATGGAAAAAAGAACACATTGACACCGGTGTGTCAGACCCACCATACTTGCTCCGGACACTGCGAGAGGGCTGTACAAGCAATGATCACACGCACGGCACAGCGGACACACCAGGAACCGCGGTGTTGGCCGTCGAATGGCGCTAGCTGCGCAGCATTTGTGCACCGCCGCCGTCAGTGTCAGCCAGTTTGCCGTGGCATACGGAGCTCCATCACAGTCTTTAACACTGGTAGCATGCCGCGACAGCGTGGACGTGAACCGTATGTGCAGTTGACGGACTTTGAGCGAGGGCGTATAGTGGGCATGCGGGAGGCCGGGTGGACGTACCGCCGAATTGCTCAACACGTGGTTCGTGAGGTCTCCACAGTACATCGATGTTGTTGTTGTCGCCAGTGGTCGGCGGAAGGTGCACGTGCCCGTCGACCTGGGACCGGACCGCAGCGACGCACGGATGCACGCCAAGACCGTAGGATCCTACGCAGTGCCGTAGGGGACCGCACCGCCACTTCCCAGCAAATTAGGGACACTGTTGCTCCTGGGGTATCGGCGAGGACCATTCGCAACCGTCTCCATGAAGCTGGGCTACGGTCCTGCACACCGTTAGGCCGTCTTCCGCTCACGCCCCAACATCGTGCAGCCCGCCTCCAGTGGTGTCGCGACAGGCGTGAATGGAGGGACGAATGGAGACGTGTCGTCTTCAGCGATGAGAGTCGCTTCTGCCTTGGTGCCAATGATGGTCGTATGCGTGTTTGGCGCCGTGCAGGTGAGCGCCACAATCTGGACTGCATACGACCGAGGCACACAGGGCCAACACCCGGCATCATGGTGTGGGGAGCGATCTCCTACACTGGCCGTACACCACTGGTGATCGTCGAGGCGACACTGAATAGTGCACGGTACATCCAAACCGTCATCGAACCCATCGTTCTACCATTCCTAGACCGGCAAGGGAACTTGCTGTTCCAACAGGACAATGCACGTCCGCATGTATCCCGTGCCACCCAACGTGCTCTAGAAGGTGTAAGTCAACTACCCTGGCCAGCAAGATCTCCGGATCTGTCCCCCATTGAGCATGTTTGGGACTGGATGAAGCGTCGTCTCACGCGGTCTGCACGTCCAGCACGAACGCTGGTCCAACTGAGGCGCCAGGTGGAAATGGCATGGCAAGCCGTTCCACAGGACTACATCCAGCATCTCTACGATCGTCTCCATGGGAGAATAGAAGCCTGCATTGCTGCGAAAGGTGGATATACACTGTACTAGTGCCGAAATTGTGCATGCTCTGTTGCCTGTGTCTATGTGCCTGTGGTTCTGTCAGTGTGATCATGTGATGTATCTGACCCCAGGAATGTGTCAATAAAGTTTCCCCTTCCTGGGACAATGAATTCACGGTGTTCTTATTTCAATTTCCAGGAGTGTTGAAGCAAACAGACAGTAAACATTATTGCAATAAAATAGATAAAATACAACAACAAATAACATTAGACTGAACGGACTGAGGGGTATGTTTTGACAACCAGGAGATACGGCTTGATCATCATAGATAAGAGGGTCACTCCAAAAGGAATGCACATTATTTTTGTAAAAATACAGTTTTTATTCTGCATGTGTGAAACTTTTACAGTGTTCAGATATATCTTTCCCGTTTGTTTTCAAACTTAGTTCAACTTGTTCCCGTGAGTGGCGCCGCCACAGCGTGTCTTCGATATGGCTGCTACGCTGAACGTTCGTGAGAAGCAACGTACTGTCATAAAACTCCTGTGCTGTGAAAACGAGACAGTGGGAAACATCCACAAGAGGTTGAAAAAGGTGTATGAAGATGCTGATGTCGATGGCAGTATAGTTAGTCGATGGGCAAGCAGGTTACGTGATGAAAGCGGGCACGGCAATATTGAGGATTGTCCTCGCAGCGGCAGGCCTCGTACTGCACACACTCCAGACAATGTGAAGAGAGTTAACGAATTGGTGACTGCTGACAGACGCATCACAGTGAACGAATTGATACGCCACGTTGGGATACAGGAAGCAAGTGTTTGCAGATTACTGAAAGTATTGGCGTTAAAAAGGGTTTGTGCCAGGTGGGTTCCCAGGATGTTGACAGTGGCTCGCAAAGAAACAAGAAAAACGGTATGCAGCGAACTTTTGGAACAGTACGAGAATGGTGGAGATGAATTTCTTGGAAGACTTGTGACAGCGATGAAACGTGGCTCCATCATTTTTCAGTAGAGACGAAGAGGCAATCAATGGAGTGGCATCATGCAAATTCACCCACGAAAAAACAATCAGAACCACACCTTCTGCTGGAAAAGCTATGGCTATGAAGTTTTTCGATTCCGAAGGACTCTTGTTTGTGGAAATCATGCCAAGTGGAACCATCATAAATTCTGATGCATATGTGACGACACTGAAGAAACTTCAAGTTCGACTGAGTCGTGTTCGACCACATCGGCAAAGCAGGATGTTTTGCTGTTGCACGACAATGCAAGGCCACATGTCAGTCAAAAAACCATGGAAGCGATCAACAAAACTCGGATGGACAACACTGAAACACCCGCCTTACAGTCCTGTCATGGCTCAATGTGATTATCATCTCTTTGGGAAACTGAAAGACTCTCTTCGTGGAACAAGGTTTTGAAGATGATGACTCCCTTGTGCACGCTGCCAAACAGTGGCTCCAACAGGTTTCTCCAGAATTTTACCGTGCGGGTATACAGGCTCTGGTTCCAAGATGGCTAAGGCAGTTGGAGGGGTGGAAATTATGTGCAGAAATGAAAATATTGTTCCTAAAGGATGTACCTACACCCTGTAAAACTTTCAAAAATGTAGAATAAAAGATGGATTTAAAAAAAAATAGTGTGCATTTCTTTTGGAGTGACCCTCGTAATTTCTCTCCCTTTTTCTTAGAGGGTTTGAAGTGAGTCTGGAGACCCTTCAACGAAACGATACAGCTGATCATTTCGAAGTATTACAACAGGCAGACGACAGTCTGTGGAGCGAGAGGTTACACACGGCACGCCAACGTTCTCCTAGGTATCAACAGCAGGAACATTTCAACATTGTCTCACTATTTAGCATCTCTTCGACAGGATGTATAAGTAGTCACAACAGGGGAGGTGGGTGCATGAGTTAACCGTCCAGTTGATACACACTGCTGAATACAGGCTTTCTTAATTTTCCATGTGCCGGCCGAAGTGGCCGTGCGGTTAAAGGCGCTGCAGTCTGGAACCGCAAGACCGCTACGGTCGCAGGTTCGAATCCTGCCTCGGGCATGGATGTTTGTGATGTCCTTAGGTTAGTTAGGTTTAACTATTTCTAAGTTCTAGGGGACTAATGACCTCAGCAGTTGAGTCCCATAGTGCTCAGAGCCTTTTGAACCATTTTTTGAACCAATTTTCCATGTACAACAGTCTTCCTCTATATGCATCCATGTTGCTCTTGCACATTTCCTTAATATTTATCGTTAGGTCGTCATCTTCATCATTTATCTGCATTTTGAAGCGCACTTCATTGGTCTTTCTACCATTTCTTCTCTTATCCATACGTTGGGTGCAAGTCTATTTGATATTCACTACAATTATAATTGCGTCCTAAACTCCTGTCCTTTCCCTGGTCCATTTCTCTCGACTCTGCTAGCAATTCTCAACAAGCATCTCTTTATTGCTCCGCGTGTAACTGTCAATTCTTGGATAGTTTTCACTCTAAAAGTCAATGTCTCATTGCCATATGTCAAAGCACCTAGTACGCAATATTTTAAATGTTCTGTTTCAGTCATATCGGAAGCTTAAGTCAGAAAACTATTTTTGATATATTAATCTGATTAATACCATATACCTAAAAACATTTCACCATCCATTACGAATTTAGTGCACGGATTTTCTTGACTGAGAGCAGAACAGTGTTAAAAGTTTTCAGATATAATTTACTCAGTATCTTGGAATGTTTAACATGTTACTGACAAATTTTCTTTTCATCGTGAGAATATTGTGATTTCTCGTAGGAAAAGCAGCTTCTGGCTCTAATCAGTACTGAGAACACAGGAAATAGTGGCCTCTCCAGCTCGACAGAACAGATTATTCTGTTCTCTTCGAGGAGAATGATGACTCTGGCTGTATAGCCTGTACTAAAAGTGTGTTTTCAAGACACGATCACGTTAGTTATAACGGCATATGCATCTCGTTTACAACTGTTTATTAGAAAGCTATGATTGTTAAATGAAGCCCCTTGGCAAGTTGGAGTTACTATGGAATGCTGATGTACCGATTGTATTATGTGTGCCTAGTAAGATTCTAAACTTGGCAGCAGACGTGGGCTCAGTTCATTACTGGTATAGAGACGAGTGTCTTGTCCCGCTTTATCCTAAACCATTAATCTCATGTCGTCTTCTTATCCGGTGAATCTCAGCCAGTACATGCATAGCGCCATTAGATTCGTCCATTTGTCTGCCTTGACAGGCAGCATAATGCGACTACTCGGGGTACAAACCATCTGCTTGTTCTTGTCTTGCAGTTTATATTTTCGTTGTATCATTAACAACGTGACAGTTACGTGACAATTTCATTTTTCGAGGATGAAAGTGGTGCTCGGGTTAAATATGGTCACATTATCAGTTAAAAAGAAGCCCAAAAGTAAACCAATGTCATTTCATACTATGGCAATTGAGCCTTCCGTCCTCATAAATAAAAAGCACAATACTGTGACTGTTCTACAGGATTTATTTTGTTAACCGTTTTTCGGTTTACAAGGCCATTATCAGACTTTAACTTACTATCGTTGTCAAAGAAATTACAATATATATAAACAATATTCCAAAAGATGTTACTCGTCCAAACTGAGGGACAATTATGCAATTAATACTATCTCTGTAGCGGAATTGAAAAGGCAAAATGTGGAACAATAACTAAATGTAAAGGACCCAAAGTAGGGAAAAAAACATTAGCAACTACCATTAATCTCGAAACACATATCACTATTTACTTTAAAATAGTATAGTAATATAGTAAATTAATACATGACAAGAATACTAAAGAATAGCTTGAGGAGGTGTTGGGTGGTCTTCAGCCCAAAGGGTGGTTTAATATAGTCCTCTATGCTACTTTATCCTATGAGAGCCTCCTCATCTCCGAATAACAAGTGCAACACTCTTCCATTTGAATCTGCATATTGGTCTCCCTGTACAACTTTTACCCCACACACTCGCCTCCACTACTAATATGATGGTTCTTAGATACCCCAAAACGTTTCCTGTCCACCGATCCCTAGTTGTACTCGACAGATGCCAGAAATTACTTTTCTCCTAGTTCTGTTCAGTTCCTTCTAGTTAGTTACTTGCATCACCTGGTGTTCAACATCATCTGGTCTTCAACATTCTTTTGAAACACCACATTTCCAACATGTCTATTCTCTTTTTCTGTAGACTGTTTATGATCCACGTTTCACTTCCATACCACGCTACACTACAAATCAATGCCTTCTGAAAAGATTTCCTGATACTTACACTTGTATATTCGATTTTTCTTGCCATTGCCAATCAAAACTTTAGGCGCAGAGGATTGTGAAAGTTTTGACGGTGAAGGATTATACGCACGAACTGACCTCTCGATTTTTTCCCATTAATGTTCGATCTGGGTAGCCAAATCATTCGCTTGAATTGAACTCACTGTTCTTCAAACTAGTCGCCACCAATTGCGGCCTGGTGAAAGGGCGCATTGTCATCGATAAAAATAACTTCATCGTTGTTACGGTACATGAAATCCATGAATGGCTGAAACTGAGACGGAAATTGGTAGATGTGATGTACATGTACAGACAAACAAATGATTGCCACTTCAAAAATATTAGATGATTTTCTGAAGAGAAAGAGCTTCACAAATTGAGCAAGTCAGTAAAGAGTAGGTCCTCCTGTGGCTCTTATGCAAGCAGTTATTCAGCTTGGCATCATTAACAGATTTGTTGGATGTCCTTCTGAGGGTTATTACGTCAAATTCTGTCCAATACGTACGTTGTACCACCGCTGTCCAGGGCGGCCCCAAACACGCCTCCTACCTGAGATCTCATTTAACGGAGTGTTGTCTTCCGTGATGAGTCCCGCTTTGAACTGAGCCCCGATGACCAGCGGGGACGTGTATGTAGACACCCTGGATAGTGGTGGGTTAGCAACGTGAGTGTCGGCCACTAAAGGCCCCAGAAAACCAGGAGTGATGGTCGGAGTTGCCGGGACTCCTTTGGTTGACATCCGCGTCGCCCTTGAAGCGCAGCGGTACGTCGACGATTTTCCATGCCCCATTTCTTGCCCTTCGTGAAAAGAAGTCCTGGGCGCACACGGCTGGAGCCTCTACTGCTTGTCTTCGTTCTTGCCAGACCCTATTTTGTCAACATGGTCGCCAGATATGTCCCCAGTTGAGAACGTATGAGGCATTAATGACAGCCGGCCGGGGTGGCCGAGCGGTTCTAGGCGCTACAGTCTGCAACCGAGCGACCACTACGGTCGCAGGTTCGAATCCTGCCTCGGGCATGGACGTGTGTGATGTCCTTAGGTTAGTTAGGTTTAAGTAGTTCCAAGTTCTAGGGGACTGATGGCCTTAGAAGTTAAGTCCCATAGTGCTCAGAGCCATTTGAACCATTATTGACAAGTTCTTACAACATTCACGGGATTATGAAGATCTGACGCGACAGTTGGACAGAGTCTGGCATGATACCCCTCAGAAGGACATCCAACGACCCTATTAATCAATGCCAAGGCTCAGAGGTGGACGAGCGGATTATTAATTTGCCCAATTTGTGCAGCTCTTTGTTTCGAAAAAGTCATTCAGATTTTGTGAAATTGTGACTACTTGTTTGTCTGTACATGTTCATCACATCTCGGATTTACATTGAATTCGGATAATATCTTCGGCGTGTATCTGCCTTTTTTGTCTTTGAGTGTATGTATGAATAAGATCGTTACAGTTATTTATTTAACTTAAAACGATACATGTACTTCAAGCAGTTACATATCCGACCAATAGCAGCACAATGGGAATGTAAAATAGATATTTATTGTTATATAATTAATTATCATAGCGCAGCGAGTGAAAGAGGATGGCGCCAATATTTATTTATTTATTTATTATTAGTTTTTTTTAATTTTCGCGCAAGGCCCGGATGCGAGCGAAGATCACTAACATCGGAAATAAATATCCCTCGAAACGATTACTATACTTTCCCGGGTTGACGAACACTTAGGCAACCTGTCACACCTCAATTGGTCTGCTAAATCGCATTTTCTTAATCTCCTGGAAAATTTGTGTCTCTAATCTGAATAGCGGGTGAAGTAGAGCTATCAACATTACCACAATTTGGTAGCTATACAAGGTGCAATAGTTCAGAGCGGCTTCAACTGAATATGGTATACCTGAAGAAAGTACTGATTGTATTGGCAACCAAATTTATGTCACTGTCAGGTCTAGAAGCGGTATAAAATGGTACTAAAGCGACGCCCTGTGGAGTGACGAATGTATCGTTCCTGGCGCTTATGTAGACTATTACAACTATTTTGTCTGTGAGGAGTCCGTGTCAGAAGGCGAGTCCTCGTTCTCAAATGTCTAAGTTGGAAACGAGTATCCACTACCTCACCCACTGTCTTGACTGTGATTAAAGAATCAAGCACATCTCCTGTTTTAGGCATGATTACACTCTGTCTTCATGACTACTATGCATAGTTCAAAGACGGACTGGGTTGGCAGAACTCAACGTAAGTAAGAGTTTGCGACAGACACAATTAAATAAGTATTTTTAAAAAACATAAATCAGTCATAATGTTACAAGATATGACAACAAAACGGGCACGGAATTAGGTGGACAAACGTGACTTGGTACGAGATAATTACTGGACCAGAAAACAATTCTCGGTCAATCAAGAAAAACCACATGCATGAGTAATCGCAGAACTCGCACAAAAGTAAAGAAATAGAGCACTTAATCGTGGGCGAGTGAGAAAAATACTAATGACGGCACTCGGCAGTAGAATGTGGCAGATTACATTGGCAGCGGTATGCAGGTCTCGGTGGTACGGAAACCATCGTAATTACAGTTACGAGACTGACGTTATTGCTGGCGCATAAACCAGGTCACTGCAGCAACTGTGGTAGTAACTTGAACCAACAGCTGTAAGCAAGAGGTGTGCATTCTACCAATCAGCTGTCAGCAGGCAGTGTCAAATATAGGACGTGCAGTCGTAGTGTTTTAATGTTGTTGTATTGCAAATGGCAGTGGGGAAACATCTTGTGTTCAACATATTCTTCAGAATGGCCTAAAGAAGAGAAACGTGTGTGCAAAGTTTGTCCCGCACGCGTTGACTCTGGAACAAAAACTACGGTGAACGGATGACAACCACGACTTAATTGAAACACAAAATGCGGACAGTTCTTTAAAATAAAATAAGTAAATAAAACAAAATAAAAAAAGAAAACAAAAAATAAGCAAAAGAACTTCACGGATGACGAGACTTGGTGTTAACAATACGAACCTACCACGAAATGACGAAGTACAGAAATTCACACGAAGGGTTTAGGCTTTGACTTCTTAACCGACATTCAAACCAATATAGCGTGCATGTTCAACAACATCCCAAAGAAGGACTTTCCTGACAATTTCTCATGGCTTTATGATCATTCTGTGCACTATGCTTAAGTGAGCGGTCATTATGTGAGACACTAGGACGTGTCTCACTGTGAAAAAATTGTGGTAAACTCCTATGGGGCCAAACTGCTGACGTCATCGGTCCCTACGCTTACACTTGAACTAACTTACGCTAAGGACAACAAACACATCCACGCCCGAAGGAGGACTCGAAACTCTGACGAGGCGAGCCGCGCGAACCGTGGTCCCTGTAGCACTCAGTAAACTGCCTCAAAATATCATCTAAACGACAGGACTATGTAGCCACCTACAGCAACTACATCTACATTATACACCGCAAGCCACGTAATGATGTGTGGCGGGGGTACTTTTGGTGGCACTAACTGATCCCTGCTTCTTCATTCTGTTCGCGAATGGCGCGTCGGAAGAATGATTGTCGGTAAGCATCTGTATTTGCTCTAATATCTCGAAATTTCTCGTCGAGGCCATTTCGCGTGATGTATGTGGGAGAAAGTAATATGCTGTCAGGCTCTTCCCGGAAAGTGCACCCTCGAAATTTCAGTAGTAGACCTCTCCGTGACGCACAACGCCTCTCTTGTGTCCGAAAGTACAGATACCACTCGAAGTCCGCACTGTGATAGGTATAATATAAATCGAAGGTGGAAGGGAAGAAAGGAATGAAAAGAAAGGAACTGATGATTTCAGCGGATTCAGCGGAATCGGCGGCTGCGAGTGAAAATGTGTACCGAACTCGGACCCGCAGCCGTGATCTCCTGCTTACCAAGCAGTTAAGTTAAGCATAGCCGCATCCGGACACAGAGTCCCCGTGCATGTACTCCGTGCTCGCTCATTTTAGATTCCGTCGGGAGGTCGAACGATGTCCGGATGGCGCACTGATTAACGCAACTGCAGATTAAACAGGAGACACGGGTTTGAGTGCCGGTCTGGTGCACATTTGAGTAGTCGCTGCCGATTCCGCATAAAGTCCGGATGCAGCTGTTATTAGTTCCCTCCCTTCCCTTGCGTTTCTCCACCTTCCACCTCCGTTTTACATAATACGCAAAAAGATATTTGACTACTAATTTAATTGGAATTTTAATCAGCAAAAATTATTAACAATACCCCTATAGGCTTACTACGGCACTATTCCAGCCGATTAGTGACCGGTTCACCAATGTTTTTTACAAGTGGTCAGCTTGTCACAGTTTCCTGTGCCTTTTTTTAGCACCTCTGTGGTTTTACTTACGTTTCAATCCCACGTGTAGCACCTTTCAACCTTTCTCCGTTAGCTTAAGGCGTGTGGGACAGATTGTGCTGGTCAAAAATAATGGGAGTGAGTGATTCAGTATCGTTTTGACGGTTTCCATCGGATGGGGTGGCCGATCGGTTCTAGGCGCTACAGTCTGGAACCGCACGACCGCTATGGTCGCAGGTTCTAATCCTGCCTCGGGCATGGATGTGTGTGATGTCCTTAGGTTAGTTAGGTTTAAGTAGTTCTAAGTTCCAGGGGACTGATGACCTTAGAAGTTAAGTCCCATAGTGCTCAGAGCCATTTGAACCATTTTTGTCGGTTTCCTCCTCCCTGCGTGACGACAATTTTAGCCGTTTTATCCACATTTGTTTCTTTTAATATGTGATACTGCCGACCCTCTCAATGCATATCAAATCACGAATAAAGTAACTACCATAATTACACTGAAGCGCCTATGAGACCGATATAGGCATACGTATTCAGATATAGAGATATGTAAACAGGCAGAATACGGCACTGCTGTCGGCAACGCCTGTATTAGACAACAAGTGTCTGGCACAGTTGCTAGATCGATTACTCCTGCTACAATGGCAGGTTAACAGGGTTTAAATGAGTTTGAACGTAGTCTTACAGTCAGCGAACGAGAAATGGGACACAGCTTCTCCGAGATAGCGATGAAGCGGGGATTTTCCCGTAGGACTATTTCACCAGTGTACCGTGAATATCAGGAATATGCTAAAACATCAAATCTCCGACATCGCCGCGGCCGGAAAAGGATCCGACAAGAAAGGGACCAACGATGATTGAAGAGAATCGTTCATCGTGACAGAAGTGCAACCCTTCCGCAAATTGCTGCAGATTCCAATGCTAGGCCATTATCAAGTGTCGGCGTGGGAACCATTCAACGTACCATTATTGATATGAGCTTCCGGAGTCGAAGGCCCACTCGTGTACCCTTGATGACTGCACGACAGAAAGCTTTACACGTTACCTGGGCCCATCAACGCCGACATTGGACTGTTTATCACTGGAAACATGTTGTCTGCTCTGAAGAGTCTCGTTTCAAATGGTATCGAGCGGCTAGCGTGTACAGGTATGGGGACAACCTAATGATCCACGGACCCTGCACGTCATCAGGGGACTGTTCAAGCTGGTGGGGCGTGTGCAGTTGGAGTGATATCCGATCCCTGCTACGTCTAGATACGACTCCTTCAGCATCCTATCTGATCATCTGCATCCATTCGTGTCCATTGTGCGTTCCGACGGACTTGGACAGTTCCAGCAGGACGATGCGACACCCCACACATCCAGAGTGGCTTCAGCACCACTGTTCTGAGTTTGTGCACTTCCGCTGTCCACCAGACTTCCCAGACATGAACACGATTGAGCGTGTCTGGGATGCCTTGCTACGTGCTGTTGAGGTCTCCACCCCCTCGTACTAATACGGATTCATTGTGTCACTTTACTCCAGCACTGCTTTAGACATCAGCCGAGTCCATGCCACGTCATGTTGCGGCACTCCTGCGTGCTTGCGAGGGCCCTACACGATATTAGGTAGGTGTGCCAGTTTATTTGGCTCCTCAGTGTAATTTCTGTATGTAGGAATATTACTGATAGCCTCAACGGCTTGTTACACGCTAATTTAACCAAACAGTTTGACACCGTTGGGAAGTGTGGTATCACAACAGGTGGTCTGCACTGGAGCGAAAGGGTCTGCCCTCCCACTTCACGGAACGCCGGCGATCGGTAGCGCCGCTTCCCTAAAGGATGAGAGTTGACGGGGCGCATCCGACACGAATCGGACACGACACGGCACTGCACGCCTCTGCACGGAAGACGGCCTGCTGGAAGGCGGCCGTGCCGTCAGGCCTCGCGGCGCGCATCTCCTCTGCTCCCTCGGCAAGAGAGCAGAGTGCAGCCCCAGGGCCCCGTTTGTCCGCGGGTAGAAAATTCGGAAGGGCGATACGGAGTGCGTGCACGCAGGCGGCCGGCAGCCAGCAGAGCGCATCTCCGGCCGGCCTTGGGTCCACAACGCACCGGAAGCGGCCGACAACCTGCCCAACGCAGCATTTCCATGCTCCGCGCCGGCTAAACGCTGCTCCCGCGCTTCCGGTCGCCACCCCGCCGCAGCACGCCGCCACTTGTCAAGTGAACCGTACGGGCTCTCCGCTCCTAAGAGAGCGCTTCGTGTCTTGTGCACTGCACTCGCGCTCGGACATTTATATGGTAGCCGCGTGACCAACGATCGATAAATCAACATACCGGGTGATCAAAAAGTCAGTATGAATTTGAAAACTTAATAAATCACGGAATACTGTAGATAGAGAGGTAAAAATTGACACACAAGCTTGGAATGACATGGGGTTTTATTAGAACAAAAAAAAAAACAAATTATTGCTAGACGCGTGAAATATCTCTTGTGCGCGTCGTTTGGTGATGACCGTGTGCTCAGCAGCCACTTTCGTCATGCTTGGCCTCCCAGGTCCCCAGACCTCAGTCCGTGCGATTATTGGCTTCGGGGTTACCTGAAGTCGCAAGTGTATCGTGATCGACCGACATCTCTAGGTATGCTGAAAGACAACATCCCACGCCAGTGCCTCACCATAACTCCGGACATGCTTTACAGTGCTGTTCACAACATTATTCCTCGACTACAGCTATTGTTGTGAAATGATGGTGGACATATTGAGCATTTCCTGTAAAGAACATCATCTTCGCTTTGTCCTACTTTGTTATGCTATTACTGCTATTCTGATCAGATGACGCGTCATCTGTCGGACATTTTTTGAACGTTTGTATTTTTTTTTTTGGCTCTAGTAAAACCCCGTGTCATTCCAAGCATGTGTAACAATTTGTACCTCTCTATCTACATTATTCCGTGAGTTATTCAGTTTTCAAATTTATACCGACTGTTTGATCACCTGGTACACTGACCGAGGTGCCGCCATATTTGAATCCAACGGAAAACTTAGCCGCCATGATTTGCAACGCCAGGTTGGGAACCAGTCGTCTGCAAGCAAGGGGTCACATTATATTTTTGCCACACATCAGCGTTTGCTGCTGCCAGGCACGGAAAAGACGCATTCGGGAAAAATTCACGAAGTGACAACAAAACGACAATTCAAGTTGGTGTCTAGAATATATGAGTCTGGTGGCATACCATCTGCCTTTCGGAAAAATATCATCCACACAATTCGGAAGACAGTAAGAGCTGATAAGTGCGAGAATTATCGCACAATCAGCTTAACAGCTCATGTATTCAAGTTGCTGACAAGAATAACACACGGAATAAGGGAGAAGAAAATTGAAAAAATCGAGGAGATGTTAGATGATGATCAGTTTGGCGTTAGGAAAGGTAAAATCATGAGAAAGTCAATTCTGATGTTGCGGTTGATAATGGAAGCAAGACTGAAACCTTCCCGTCTCCTCTATATCTCTTTTTTTAGCCAACCTTCCCTTTTGCAATAACCTATGAAACCTTCCCTTAGGATCTATCTCTTGCTTAATAATAACAAATGAAATCTTAACTTTGAAATTAATTCTCTTTCTCAATAATAATAAGTGCAATCTTCGCATACAAATTTAAGTGCTGCTTATTAAAAGCTATTTTCTAATTATTTCGACGAAACATAGAAAGTGTCGTCGTCGTGGCCCTCAGTTGTTACCTGCAATAACTCAAAACTGTTCCTTACCTTTCTCACTGTTACTGGATAGCCATCTGACTGCTACATCGAACTGCAACATGAACATACTTACTCTGTTTTACTATACTTTATTAGCTGCTGGTGGGCTGTCATAATGAGTAGCTGTAATTATTACCAAAGCTGACGCTATTCTCTATAGCAAAGCTGACGTTTTTCTTTAATTAATTTGACTGAAGTTACGTAATTCATAGTTAAACTTTTTCTTGACAAGAATAAAATTTTGCGAAGTTTTACGTTGATGGTTTTGGAGATGGTTTATAATCAGTAATGCAAATTTGTGGCAAAAATTAATTATATTCTGAATGAAATGATTTTACAAACGTTCAAATGGGACTTACTTTTTACAATAATCTTACAACTAGCAATGCGCAAACATACCTTCAGTAGTCTTGAGTTTCTCAAAAAATTAATTCAGTTATATTAGTTCCTCTTATGATAACAGTTAGCTGATGTCTCTGTACATCCGTTTATAATCTCTTGTAAATCATAGCTAGTGGCTGGCAGGCACACCGCTCGTCTCAACCTCTCGCTTCAGACCTGCTACCGACTAGCTTCACATCTTGCTTACTACTGACTGCCTACGAACGCTAAAGTGCGGTCTCTCCTGCCAACAATGCTTTCTGGTGCAGACAATCCCTGCTACCATTACAAAATGTATCAATGCGCGGTCTTTCCCGCTCTTTTCTTAAAATGTATCCATACGCTGTCTCTCCCGCCCTTTTTAAAATGATATCAATGTGCGGTCTCTCTTGCCAACAATACTTTGGCGCAGACATTCCCTGCTTCCACAGTTATTTCCAACATGACAAATATTAATTATTCCTACTTAATCCTGTTAATAAAATATAAACATCTTTCATAAATTGTGGTTTGACAATAGACAATAGAAATATACACGTCTTACAAGACTAATGAAAAATCAAGACACGTTCATAAGATTTGTCGACCGGGAAAAGGCGTTCGCCAGTGTAAAATGGTGCAAGAGGCACGACATTCTGAGGAAAATAGGGATAAGCTACAGGAAGAGGTGGGTAATATATAATATGTACAACAACCAAGAGACTGGACGACCAAGAACGAAGAGCTCGGATTAAAAATTGTGGAAAACAGGAATGCAGCCTTTCGCCCCTTCTGTTCAGTCTGTACATCGAATATAGTTTAAGGAGTGGAATTAAAATGCAAGGGGAAAAGATATCAATGATACGATTCGCCGATGACATTGCTATACTGAGTGAAAGTGAAGAAGAATTACACGATCTGTCGAACGGAATGGACAGGTTAATGAGTACAGAATATGGACTTAGACTAAATCGAAGGAAGACGGAAGTAATGAGAAGTAGCAGAAATGAGAACAGCGAGAAATTTAACAGCAGGATTGATGGTCAAGACGTAGGTGAAATTGAGGAATTTTGCTTTCTAGTCAGCAAAATAACCAGAGACGGATGAAGCAGGAGGACATCAAAAGCAGACTAGCACTGGAAAAAAGGGCATTCCTGGCCAAGAGACGTCCACCAGTATCAAACATAGGCTTTAATTTGAGAGAGATATTTCTGAGAATGTACGTTTGAATCACAGCATTGTATGGTAGTGCAACACGAACTTTAGGAAAACCGGAACAGAAGAGTATCGAAGCATTTGAAATGTGGAGTTACATATGAATGTTGAAAATTAGGTAGACTGATAAGGTAAGGAATGAGGAAGTTCTGCGCAGAACCGTAGAGGGAAGCAATATGTGGAGAAAATTGACAAGGAGAAGGGACAGGATGATAGGGCATCTGTTAAGCCATCATTAAATGACTTACATGGTACTAGAGGAAGCTACAGAGGGCAAAACTGTAGAGGAAGACAAAAATTGGAATACATCCACCAAATAATTGAGCACGTAGGTTGCAAGTGCTACTCTGAGATGAAGACATTGGCACAGGAGAGGAATTCGTGGCGGACCGCATCAAACGAGTCAGAAGACTGATGTTTCAAAATAAAAATGAGGTGCGTTTGCTGTGTAATATGTCATCAACAGCGCGATATTTGCGTTGTGCGAGCTCCTGCATTATTTTGGGGACTTTACTGCAATGTCTGCAACCATATTTTTGTAATTACGGTGTATCATTCCATAAAGATAAAGGCAAATTGTTTTATAACTTTTTAATCCAGTTATTCCACTTCTGAATCGAAAGAGCTTTCACTCTTCGAGGCACTGCCTTGCGTATTTATCAGAGGTGTCTTCAACAGAACGTTGGTATTTTTAATAAAAACAAATGATGAGTAAACAAAAATTTAAAAACGTGCTTCGTTGTTGTTGAGGAGAATTACATATATGTAGGCAGAATTTCTGTTTCTGTAGCGTTAGATCTTTTTCGTTTGGCTTTGAGCTGTTGAAATGGAGGCCAGGACAGTCACGTTTTATGTAATATTGCTTTAGGATATTCGATTCTCAGAGAAGGGCAATTGTGAGATTCCTTATGATTAGTTTGTTTAGATTAAATATTAATACAATTATGTAACCTCCTGCATGATTCAGTATCCTACAGGGGACCATAAATCTGATGCCAACCTGCTACTGTCACTGTGTGAAATCAGGTATCATTGTTTAAAAAGTAAAACCGTTGTTTTTACAGGGGAGTCTTTCAAGGATCATTTGGATAAAGTAAAATCTGAAACGAATCATTGTATGTTGTACAATGAGTTAAGAAACAAATATGTACTAAAAATCTATTATTTCTCTTGTAAAGGTAATAGGAATAAACTGAAATGAAATAAAATGCTTTTATGCTATACAGTAATTGACAAGTTTAATAATAAGTACTGTGTTTCTTAGTCCTAAGGTTATGCGATAATAATATATAGCTGATATACATATCTATTTTAAGAAAGCCAATTTACAGGAAATGCCCATCATTGCCCTTACATGTCCCCTCTGTCCTCTACTGATTTAGCTTTGCAGAAATAATACAACCTACAAGTGAAATACCAGTGACGCTATAACAATTGCTTTCTCAAAATAGACTAATTCAGATGAAACCATTGAGACCATCAGGTAATCAAATGCAGTAAATAAACTGCTCCAACATTCCGAATGCATCTAGATATAAACTTAAGAGAAAATAATTCTTACCTAGTGACCTTTGACAATTCCTTAAGATCCTTTCTGCCTTTTTTTTATTGTGCTCTAGGCACAATTTATAGTTCAGAAACAATACTTCTATTGCATGATTTGTTGATTATAGACCTCGTTGCCTGTGACTCAAGAATATTTTAGCTTGGTTACGAAATGGTGTGTGTGTGTGGGGGGGGGGGGGGGGAACCTAAAAGTAACGAGACTTTTTCTCTGGCAGTTAACAGAGCGTTAGTTCCGAATTCTTCCGCTATGTGCCTTCACTGTACGACATGTATCAGTTGACCTAATGGGACTGTTGTGGAAACATACGAGGAGCATTTAGTAGGTAATGTAACAACATTTTTTTTTTCAGAGAGCCAGTTTGTTTCATTCAGTATTTCAATGTATCATATTATTTATTACTTCCCATGGAGAGCATCCTTCATTGGGCCAAACAGACACTATTCGGAAGGTGCGAGATCCGGGCTGTTGGGAGGGCGAGGAAAAACAGTCCAATGAAGTTTTTGTGAGCTCCTCTCGGATGCGCAGACTTATGTGAGGCGTTGTCACGCAGTAGGATAAGTTCGTCTGCATTTCCTGAGGGTAGCACAATGCACTTCAGAGTCGATTGTAGCACCAAGATGGAGGACATCAAACAGAATAACCCCTTCAGAGTCCCAGAAGACTGGCAACATGATTTTACGGCTGAGGGTGCAGCTTTCATCTTTTTCTTCGGTAGAAAGATGGTTTGGCGCCACTCCATTGCTTCCGGTTCGAAGTGACGAACCAATGTTTCATCGCCTGTGAGGATCTCCGCCAAAGATCCGACACGATTAGCCTCACAACGCGAGAAACTTTGCCCAGGTCATCCTTCGTTGCTCTTTAAGGTCTACCGTCAGGCGGTGAGGAACCAGTGAGCACAAACCATTGAGTACCCAGTTGGTGGGCGAGGGTTCAGCACTACCAATAGCGACGTCCAGTTTTTTTAGCGAGGTGTGTCCGTACGTTCCAACACTGCAGGAGTCACAGCTGCATGCGGCCAGCCGACGCGCGAGAGGTCGGATACGTTTGCGCGACCTTGTTGCGATGATGACAGACGCCTTGCCCCAAGACTCACCGTGCTTTTGTTCATTGCTAGGTATCGGTTGACATTCTGCTACCAATACTCTGATCTTCCGCCAAAATAAGCTCAATGACAGCCGTCTGCTTGGAATGCACGTCGCCGGCCGCGGTGGCCGTGCGGTTCTGGCGCTGCAGTCCGGAACCGCGGGACTGCTACGGTCGCAGGTTCGAATCCTGCCTCGGGTATGGGTGTGTGTGATGTCCTTAGGTTAGTTAGGTTTAAGTAGTTCTAAGTTCTAGGGGACTTATGACCTAAGATGTTGCGTCCCATAGTGCTCAGAGCCATTTGGAATGCACGTCTGTTACAGAAGCCATTTTGAAGGCTACGTATAGTGCCACCACGTGATGGAACTACGGGGGCCGAAGCAGGAGTATTCCATGACGTCCCATAACAAAATCCGCACTTATTCAACCGAAACTGATAGAGAAACAATGTTTTACATTACTCATTGAACCTTCTGCGTAGATGTGGCCAGCGTGACTCTTCTTGTAAGCGCCATTTCACGTGTTTGGCGATTTTTCAATGACAGACAGCAAATACCAACGTGCCAGCATCAGATTCTGTTTCCGAATAGAGGAATGTGGAGTGCAACTGTCGCAGAAGCTCAGATGGCTTATGGTGAGGAAGGTTTGATCCAGGCGAGGGTTTACAAGAGTTTTTCTCGTTCTAAAAATGGTCAAATGACAAATGAAGACGAATCACGGCGGGGGACGCCCCTGGACTACCAGAACGTACGAAAAAATGAAAAAAATCCGTTTTGTGATTATATTTAATCGTCATAGACCAACAGACAAGTTTGTGGAAATGACTGGAATATGCTGGAGTTCATATCAACCAGTTTTGACCAAAGATCTGAAGATGAAACGTGTTGCAATAAAATTCGTTCCGCGTGTGCTTTCTGAGAACCAGAAAGCTAATCACGTGCGCATGTGACGAGTATTGAAAGAGCAGTCACAAATTGATCCGGATTTTCACTCAAAAGTCATCGCGATAGTGTTACGGACATGAACCAGAAAGCAAGCAACAATCCAACCAGTGGAAGAATTTTTCATCACAAAGACTAAAGGAAGCAAGGCAGGTCAGATCCCATGTGAAAACAATGTTGGGTTGTTTTATTCGAGGGGATCAACCACCACGAATTTATTTCCCGACGCACCACAGTTAACCAACTACTACCTTCAAGTGCTCAATCGATTACGTGAGGCAGTGAAAAAAAAAGAAAAAGACCCACCCTGTGGCAATCAGGAGAGCGGCAAAAGCCACCCGAATACGGCCCTTCGCACACAGCATTGAGTGGCAATCAGTTTTTGGCTAAAAACCATGTGAAAGGTTTCTCACCCACCCTTCTCATCGGGACTGGACCATTGTGGCTTTTTTTATTCCCAAGAATGAAAAGAAACCTGAAAGGGAAGCGTTTTCATGAC
Source organism: Schistocerca cancellata (assembly GCF_023864275.1). Lineage (NCBI taxonomy): Eukaryota > Metazoa > Arthropoda > Insecta > Orthoptera > Acrididae > Schistocerca > Schistocerca cancellata. Next base: position 464,501,830 of record NC_064631.1, on the reverse strand, counting down.
GCAGAAAAATTGTTAAAAATCTCTGGTTCCTTGTGGATTTTTTTTTTATTCCCAAGAGTGAGAAGAAAAAAGAAAGCGTTTTCAAGGCAGAGAAAATTTTTAAAAAATCACTGGAGGCCTAAACAGTTTAATTTCGGATGGAAAACTTTGGGAGGATTGTGTTATGTCTGATGGATATTATGTCTGATGGACACTATTTCGGAGGTATTTAATTTTGAAAATGTTCTATTGAATACACCTCTTTTATGAAACAGTTCTCATTATTTTAGGTCCACCCTCGTATGCCAGAACTTACTCTACAAGGAGGTAACTCATTAGCTTGATCAGTGACTCTGCGTTAAACACCTCTTTATGTTCACCACTTGCAGCACGCTGATGGCACCGCTCCCCTAGCCATTCACCCTGAACTCCACATTCCTCTGTATTGAAGACTCCATCACCTGCTGCAGCCAATGGCCACTGGACACAAATCTCACATCTAGTCAATAAGGCCAGGGCGAGAAACTGCAGTTTACGTTAGTTTTTACTACCCGTCTACAATTGTGTTATCCAATTAACTGTAACACTAAGATACCTTAGACTAACCCTTTACAATAAACTGCTGTTGAAATAGCTAAAACTTTTAACGGCCCAACTTAGAGATTGCGTCAATCTCCGTCGCTACAAAGCTTTCACCTGACCCATTCTCTCAAATGACAGTATCGTCCTCGTCTCCGCTTAAGACAGTTTATACCGATTCCTCCAGATTCCTGAAAGCAATGATGTGCTTCTTACTTACTGTATCCGCTTACCCTCCTGAAATCCTTCACCAGTTCGATCAATTCCCTTCCCGCCTCAACCATACTGAACATGTTTTTACCTCCTTCTTTCCCACACAGGTGTTTTCTTTCCTTTCTTCAATCACCATCTGCCCTCCATCACATTCACCCCTATCGCAAGTCTAATTTCTCCTGCCACACGCTCTACTGCATTACAGGTTTCATATCAACCCAGAACATTATCTACCTCATCACTCCACACAGCAGCCTTTAACCATTCTATTCCCAATGTGTTCTTTCCCAGTGAAAGTCACACGACTTATTATGGTGAAGTGAAGTTGTTCGTTCTTTTTACAAAAACTACAGGTTCAAACGGCTCTGAGTACTATGCGACTCAACTGCTGTCATCAGTCGCCTAGAACTTAGAACTAATTAAACCTAACTAACCTAAGGACGTCACACACATCCATGCCCGAGGCAGGATTCGAACCTGCGACCGCAGCGGTCGCTCGGCTCCAGACTGTAGCGCCCAGAACCGCACGGCCACTCCGGCCGGCACAAAAACTACTGTCGATATATGTGTTTCAAGAGACTACAACGTTTTCAAAATCTTCAGTTCACAGCCACCATCTTTAATACTCACTAAGAATCGTAATTTCTATGATTTTAATATTTTTAAGTTCAGTAAATGCACTCTCAGTTAATAGGGACAGTTTTACTGCTGCAAGCTCATACTTTTTCTCATCAGATTTCAGACTAACAGAATGAAAAACCAGCCCAAGTTGCAAATACTCTATTTTTCATTCGATGTCTAGTTTCGGGCCGAGACCCATTTTCAAATCAACATGACAAAGTCTGTTTCACTGTAAATGTGCCGCGATTAATTTCTGTGGGGTAACCACATCTTCACCGGTGTAAACAGAAGTCACTGTAAGACTGCACACTAAATTAACGATCACCAAGTTGCGTATTTCCGGAAATGGGTGAGTCGAAGTTGTCGCTGGAGCTGTACCGCTGTAGCGACGAACTTGCGTTATTTGGCCAAACATCTGAGTTTACTTTCAGGTCCCCCGCTTGCCGCAGCGCAGTCCGCGCCTTCCATCAGCAGCGATACGCCGGCGTCTTCGGAAGCTGCAAACTTCCTTTAACTGCCTGTTAGCTGCCAACTTGGAACTCGCGCAGGAAGTCCGTCGGAGATTTGCCGTCAGGCAAGAAATAGTTTCGGTCATAACTGTATCCGCAGAGAACTGAAGCGAGCGACAACAGCGCGGACGGCGATCCCTGAGTCGACGCGAAAACTCGCCTTCTCAGCTCAGACGGTTCTCAAGTTCTTAAATTCCCGCTTATGTATCTTCACTAGAAGTTTTGTTTACAAGAACTGGATACTTTATCTGGAGGATCTGACTTCCTACGGTAGTTCTGCTAGATTCAGTTAGACCTCTAAGCGTATTCAAGACGGTGAACACGAAATTTCCAGCTCTTATTGTCCATAACACTCGCGAGTTTTCAAGAAGATTAGATGCAGAAAAATATTTGTTACAAACTGCTAACATAAACTTCTGCAAAAGTTATTGTACTCGAACACTTTAGATCAACTCGGACCATATATTGTAAGAAACGTAATTTATGGTATTATTAATTCTCGTTTTTCAATATTAATCAGAATGAAGTCAAACTGGTATCAGCCCGCAGTGTCTAGTTCCTTCCAGACATGTTATGAGTTTTGCTATATTAATGATTTTGTTTATCTATTGAATGACTTCATATGCTTGAAGTTTTCTGTGTGTTATTTGTAAAGCATGATTGTTTTAGATAATGAGCTGAGTGAAGAATATGAGTTGACTGCTGGAGTAGCAGACGCTATTGGAGAAATACAGAACATCAATGGTTCTATTGTCTGAATAAAATTTCGATTTGAGAAGTCGTTTCTTGAACACTTGTTTTACAGTTCCCGCGGCTGCAGTTTATGTTCTACAGACACATCTAAATTTCGTGCCAAAGTGGGTGAGACGTCTTCACGATCTGCGCACACTGACTTATACATCCTGCGTTGGTAGTTGCTGTGAGCAACGAATACTTCGAGCTGTAGTCGACGGTTACACTATGTATCTGGAATCCTGCAATGACAGACAGGTATGAAAGAAACTTAGGAATTGTAAAATCTTACTGATTAAGCCCGTCGAATTATTGGTGCTGAATAGAGGAATGTTACCTAAAGTATCTACTTGTATAACCGATAACGATGTCCGTCGCAGAAGTAGCCGGTATGTTTAACAGTTACAGCGCCGTCTCTCGCAAAAGCAGTCGAATGATAAATAAATATTCGTGGCATCACGATCTGAACCCCAAAAATACTTCTCCACCGAAGGCAGTGAAGCTTTTCAGTTATTTTGTTTTGTGAAATATATTTGTGTAGTCATGACACTATTCAGAATGAAATTTCCACACTACAGTAGATCGTACGCTAATATGGCACATCCTGGCTGATTAAAACTGTGTGCTGGACCTAGACTCAAAGCCGGTAGGGCACTTTCCCATGAAAGGCAAAGGTCCCGAGTTCGAGTCTCTGTCTGGCGCGCAGTTTTAATCTGCCACGAAGTTTTATGACACTATTATTATTAATTATTATAAAGCTTATTATTATTATTAAATATCAAGAATTTGCTGTCTTTATACGAGGGTTATTCGGAAAGTAAGGAACGATCGGTCGCGAAATGGATACCACAGTGAAAATCCGATAAAGTTTTTCACAGGTGTGTTGGCAGTGTCTCTAGTATCCCCGTCGATCGCGTAACGTCGTTCTTTTTTGGTCTGGGCACGCAGGGAGCACATAAAGATACCTGGAAAAATGGTGTCTCCCGCCAAGTACGAGGGTCTGGTGAGAAATTTCGCTTGAAGCTATGCAGCCAACATTACATAATTGTCGTGCGTTTTCTTCTTCAAGACAATTCTCAGCCACATTCTGCAGGGGCAATGAAAATGGTCCTTCATCGTTTTCAATTGGAAATGTTTGATTACCCACAGTACAGCCCGTAATTGTCTCCCTCTGACTTTCATCTCTGCTCACATGAACCGCTGGTTATGAACTCAACATTTTGGCACAGTCACCGAGTTGTAGGCCAGCGTAGAGAACTGGTAAAAAACACTGGATTGGAAAGTTGGTACAACGGTACGACAAACGTCTAAGTCGGATCGGGGACTATGGAGATAAAGTAGCTGGAAGCTGTAGCTAACTGTTGCAAATAAAATAGTTTTGATTTTCACTGTGGTTTCCATTTCGGGACCTATCGTTCCTTACTTTCCGAATAGCACTCGTAATTGTTTCTCCAATTAGTTAATTTCAAAATTTTAGGTCTTCTTGCTTATTTTCTAAGCATCTCATTTGCAGCCGTCTTGTTCGCCTCCTTCCTCCTCATGATTCTTACAGCTCTTCAACCTCGACCTTCTTACGATCGCTTTGCATGTGTAATCCGTAGACTTTATTTTTGGAACAATTTCAGTTTCTTTAAAAAGCTCTGATCATCTTACGTTGCTGTCACATTCGCCGGTCTACAATTTTTGCATCGTGGTTTTTATCTTTGGGCTGCCTTACTTCCTCGTTTCAATATTCTGGTGACTTTATTCGTGGGGGATGGGGGGGGGCGATTTTTTTTTATGAGACTCATTAATCGCATTGATTGAATCAAGGACATGAATTACAAGTTGACCTCAGTAAATGTAGTTAATATTCGATATTTATCTCGCTCTGTGCCAAGAACAAGCTTATGGTGAGGCCGTGTTAAGTCCCCAATATAGTTCCTCGTATATTTGTGACTCATCTCCTTCGCCCTATGACAGTAAGTACATTTCTGTACATTATTGCACAAATGCAGGTTATTATCGACGTAGCTTCTTGAACGGGCTGTGTTACTTTTGCCCAATAGTGAACCAGTATCTTTCGCGCAACGTAAATATCCATGCCTTGCTTATCCCTTTATATTCATGTTTTCTTCGTTTCATCTCATCTGCTGATCTTACCCAGTCATTTCTCGCTCTTTCGCCGACGAGTGTGAGTGGATACACTGGTTTCCGTCAGATCACTCATTTTAAGCACCGATGGGCGTGGTTGTCACTTGGATGGGTAACCATCCTGACCGCTGTGGGCTGTTGACAGGCTGTGGTGCACTCAGCCTCGTGATGCCAACTGAGGAACTTCTTGAGCGAGTAGTAGCGGATCCATATCACAGACACGCACATGGGCCGGGAGAGCGGTGTGCTAACCCACACCCCTTCGGATCCACATGCGATGACAGCAGTCAGCTGAGGGTGACATGGCAGTCGACCAATACCGTTGGGTCTTCACAGTCCTGTTCATAGGGAGTTTTCTCTGACCAGTCAACTTCCTCTCCGCAATAATTCCTTCTGTACTGCTGTTATACATTTAGATGTCATTACTAACATTCAACAAGAGCATAATGAAAATGGTTAACACAACTATAATACGTTAAATGTATTCGTACATGCGACTATGGACAACCATGAACTGTATAATGGAATGACGACAGTGAAAACTTCTGCCGCGAACCTAGATTTCCCGTTTTACCGAGCTGTTACCATAACCGCTTTGGCTATCCTTGCACGTCCCACAGTCAGGCACAGCTTTACAAAGTCGTAATTCTTTCATCGAAACCGGCAGGCGCACACATTTTGTACAGGATGGTCAAAAAGTCAGTATAAATTTGAAAACAGAATAAATCACGGAATAATGTAGATAGAGAGGTACAAATTGACACACATGCTTGGAGTGACATGGGGTTTTATTAGAACCAAAAAAAAACGTTCAAAAAATGTCCGACAGTTGGCACTTCATCTGATCAGAATAGCAATAATTAGCATAACAAAGTAAGACAAAGCAAAGATGATGTTCTGTACAGGATGCTCAATATGTCCACCATCATTCCTCAACAATAGCTGAAGTCGAGGAATAATGTTGTGAACAGCACTGTAAAGCATTTCCGGAGTTATGGTGAGGCATTGGCGTCGGATGTTTTTCAGCATCCCTAAGATGTCGGTCGATCACGATACACCTGCGACTTACGGTAACCCCAAAGCCAATAATCGCACGGACTGAGGTCTGGGGACTTGGGATGCCAAACATGACGAAAGTGGCGGCTGAGCACACGATGATCACCGAACGACGCGCGCAAGAGATCTTTCACGCGTCTAGCAATACTTTTTTTTGTTCTAATAAAACCCCGTGTCATTCCCAGCATGTGTGTCAATTTTTACCTCTCTATCTACATTATTCCGTGGTTTATTAAGTTTTCAAACTTATACTGACTTTTTGATCACCCGGCAAATCCCGCGCATGAGAAAGAAATTTTAATTGAAAGTCGTTGTCTGGTATCGGCGGATAAATACGATATTGTTGTGCCCATGTTTTTAACAAGCACTATGATTTGTTCCTTAAGATATGCATGCATACGTTCTTCCTAACAACAGAGGCACTGCATGTCGTATTTATCCGCTGATACCAGGCAGCGCCTTTGAATTAAAACGTCCTTCCTCTTACAGGAAATATGTAATGTGTGTACTAGTACAAGTTACAGGCTCATGTACGGTTTCAAATGTAAGTTTGCTCTTGGCTGTGGGTCGTGAACGGATACCCAAAGCGGCTAAAGCGACGGCTCGAGTAAAGACAATCAACGTTCGAATCTGGGTGCGGCACAAATTATTAGTGTCGTCATTCCATTATAAAGTTGGTGGTTGTCCATATTTGTGACTGCGAATACATTTCGTGTATTGCATGATGGCTATAGTTGCCGCAGTGGCTGTTCCTTCGGACATGCATGCATATACGAAGGAATATGACGTAGTATTTCTTAACAACGCAGGAAGTAACATTTCTTCAGTTTCACATATTCTTTACCACTGTATACCGGGTATCTCCCCTAAGAATGGTTAGGTGCATTTTCTCTGGTGTTGCGCATTGCGTAGCTGGAGTCACCTCAAACAATTTCTGCTCGTCACACCATTCATGCGACGGCCAGTTACAAAAGAAGGCGACGGTCTGTCTGCTATAAAACAATGTGATTTTTAAAGCGGAATTTTACATGGCCTCTCGATGGAGCACTCCCAAATTCGTGTAGATCGATATTCGTTTTATGGCTGTGTGTTAACACGGACAGTAAGACACGAAGAATAAACAGCAATCCAGCGGCGACTCAGTAGCGCTGCAGGTTTGGCTGTGGCAGTCAGCGCGGGCCGATGCGGTGCTGCCGCTGCTCGAGAACTGGTTATTCCCCGTGTTTTGCTGTCCCTGTTAATACTCATCGATAGAACTAATAATGGAGCAGACAAATCTGGGATCACTCTATCGAGTGGGTACCTAAAACCACATCAGATGAATTCGCAGTTGCGAATAATGAGTACCATCAGCTGTAGAATGGACTGACGACAGTGAAAATTTGTGCCGGACCGGTTTATCATGAGCGGTCGCCTTACCATTTAGCAACCCGTGCACGACTCACATCCGCTATAACTGGGAAATCCGGATTCGAGCCCCGGTCAGGCACAAAATTTCACTGTCGTCAGTCCATTCTACATCTGATGGTAGTCACTATTCTCAATTACGAATTCATCTGATGTGTTTAGTAAGAGCTGCGGTCACCGCAATGCATCGTGACCAGAATAACACCGACACTGCAATATCGGGGTACCTGAAATTCCGCTTTAAAAATCAGTTTATTTGTAACGGGAAACAAACCGACCCTCACCGTCGACACTGGGCATCGCATGAAACACATGACGAGCTGTGTTTGGGCTGACAGCAGCTGCACAACGCAGAACTAAATTGGAAATATCTGCTGAAACACCAGAGAAAACGCTCGTCAGCTTTAGGAAAGACATCATGTCTATTACTATTGTCTTATTGTTATATATAGGGTGTTCGGAAATTCCCGTAACGAACTACTAGAACTTGTAGAGAGGAGTGAATAGATAATATTTTGAATTGGAACTCAGGCCATTCGAAAACATTTTACTAGCATGACCACTTTTACAAGTAACTGATTAGGCGTGACCCAGTACATCACTTGTCTCAGTAACAGCCAAAGAAACTGATCGTGTACTCGTTGACGGATGCTCTTCAAAATGACGCAGTGTGGCCTCCTCCAATTCGAGTGTGCGGCGTCTCCTTAGAGCACTCTGAAGCTGTTGCGTGATTGTGGCGAGAAAGGTATGTGGTGGAGTGGGAAGTTGTGTAGATCAGTCTTGATAAAGGCGACGAGCAGCTCCAATACCATGAGCATCATCATTCAGAATTATCACGTCGGTGTATTTTGCAAAAGTGTACTGAACGATGTTGCTCTAACACTCGCATTCACGTGAATGAAGCTCGAACCACGTCGGAGATGGTTCAAATGGCTCTGAGCACTGTGGAACTTAACATCTGAGGTCATCAGTCCCCTAGAACCTAGAACTACGTAAACCTAACTAACCTAAGGACATCACACACGTCCATGCCCGAGGCAGGATTCGAGCCTACGACCGTAGCTGTCGCGCGGTTCCAGACTGAAGCGCCTAGAACCGCTCGGCCACTCCGGCCGGCCCACATCCGAGAGGTAGGACAAACATTAGCCGATCCGACGTAACCGCTCACCACCACGACTACACTTATGCATGCCCACCTGTAGCACATAAACGGTACTTTTTCGGACATGTCTTCCTATTCAAAATATTATACAGGGTGAACATTAACAAAACTGCAGGGACGAATTCCTGACTTGAAGTGGAGGAAAAAAAGCTCTTATGAACCAGTTTCCCGAAGTGTATCGTTGCCACTGTAGATGGAGCTGACGAATGAAAGTTCCTCTGACCGAGTGCCGTGCCGGCCGGAGTGGCCGTGCGGTTCTAGGCGCTACAGTCCGGAACCGAACCACCGCTACGGTCGCAGGTTCGAATCCTGCCTCGGGCATGGATGTGTGTGATGTCCTTAGGTTAGTTAGGTTTAATTAGTTCTAAGTTCTAGGCGACTGATGACCTCAGAAGTTAAGTCGCATAGTGCTCAGAGCCATCTGAACCATTTGAACCGAGTGCCGTGTGTTCCTTGACTCTTGCAGGCAACGTACTGGCAGAATGGTTCGGTATTCATGTCGGGAACAAGCCGAGATGGTGTTCGTGTGCGTCGAAGTAGATGGGAACGCTCGAGAGGCAGCACGACTATAGCAATACAAGCACCTCCAGAGACACCAATCACATCACGCAACATTTCAAGCCCTGTTTGAGCATTTGGGTATTCACACCAGATTTTGAGGACCGGGTTCTATAGGATATTGAGACCAATCCTAGCACAAGTTCCAGGCAAGCGTCCAGCCAACAAGGTGTAAGCCAAAGTGTATACTGCACGACAGGATGGGCTTGAGATATTGTGTGATGTTGTTGATATCTGTCAGGGTACTTGTTTTGGTATAGCCGTACTGCCTGTCGATCGTTTGCATGGCCGTACACAAATACCATGTCCGCTTGTTCCCGACTTGAATACCGGACCATTCTGTTGCTTACACCACGCTGCGTCATTCATACGGCCTGCAACACAAAAAACAGAAGGAGCGTCGTCAGGGCAACTTTCGTTCGTAGCACCATCTGGTTTTTCTGGACTCTTGTTTATAGGAGTTATTTCCTCCATAATGTGATTTTCACTCTGCAGCGGAGTGTGCGCTGATATGAAACTTCTTGGCAGATTAAAACAGTGTGCCGGACCGAGACTCGAACTCTGGACATTTGCCTTTCGGGGGCTAGCTCTCTACCAACTAAACTACCAAAGCACGAATCACGCCCCCTCCTCACAGCTTTACTTCTGCCAGTACCTCGTCTCCTACCTTCCAAACTTTACAGAAGCTCTCCTGAAAGAAAGGATATTTCGGACACATGGCTTAGCCACAGACTGGGGGGTGTTTCCAGAATGAGATTTTCACTCTGCAGCGGAGTGTGCGCTGATATGAAACTTCCTGGCAGATTAAAACTGTGTGCCGGACCGAGACTCGAACTCGGGACCTTTGCCTTTCGCGGGCAAGTGGTCTGCCAAGTGCTCTAGGTTCGCAGGAGAGCTTCTGTAAAGTTTAGAAAGTAGGAGACGACGTACTGGCAGAAGTAAAGCGGTGAGGACGGGGCGTGAGTCGTGCTCGGGTAGCTCAGTTGGTAGAGCACTTACCCGCGAAAGGCAAAGGTCCCGAGTTCGAGTCTCGGTCCGGCACACAGTTTTAACCTGCCAGGAAGTTTTTATTTCCTCCATTTCCACCTAGGAAACCATTCCTGTTGTTTGTCGGTTTTTTAAATGTTCACCTTGTGTAGTCACTCTCCTCCACAAGTCCTTGAAGTTTGTGAAGGGTTTTGCTGAACACCCTGTATACACTGTACATAATGTAATGTTTACTCACAAAGGATGTATGATTAAACGTAAGAGACGGCCTGAAAGTCCTAATCTTACCAAGTAAAATAAATGCATAAATAAATTTATTCCAGTGGCTCAGCAGAAACAAATTGCTGTTCATTTGAGTGCTTCCGAGCAAATGAGAATTTCGACGGGAGAATTTGGGACCAGAGACGCCGGTGCACCTGAATGAGAAGACGCCTAAATACTCCGCGACCGCGGGCGTCCGAGGCGCTGACGGACTGGCGGAGCAGTTGGCGGTTCATTAGCGGGGGCGTATTTGTGCTGACGCCGCGTCGGGTCGGGAATAATCCGCGCCGGGCCCCGCGCCCGCGCACGTGAATAATGATTAAAAAATCCCGGTCAAACGAAAATTAAATTGGAAATGCCATTACCTATAAATTCCGGTTTGCACGTGACATGAAAGTCTTACAAAACTCGCCGCTCGCGCTCCCAATTACATTTGTCTCTATGCATGCGTAAGCACGGCGGGAAATTGCATCACATCGCGGGCTAAAGCCCGATTTTCCGCCGTAGCTAATGAGGTTTTGCCGGCGAGCGCGGAGCGGGGGGCCGCGGCGGGCCTCCCTCGTTTTAGTCCGCGATCATCGAATTTTGTCCGGCAAACTCGTTTTAAAAGCGCATTTCCGGCGGCGTTTCCGGCGATCGAATGTTTCCGGCGGACGAGGGAAAAAACGAAGAGGCGGAGCGAGAAATGGAGAGAGTGACTGCACAGTAGATGAGCGGACGAAATGCGATCTCTCACATGCACCCCGCTGCGCTATAGCCACCGGGTTTCTAAAACGTCCGCCCTCTGAGTCTCTCACTGTGCAAGTATTTTAAGCAGTCTGTGGCACGGCATATTACGAACGCCACGAATGTTAGTTTAATTTTTCTCGTAGTAATAAAGTGATAAACGATAGTCGTTGATGTTTTGAGAGTATAGGAGGACGTTGTGTACTTCGGAACATGACAGGCTATTTCAAATGAATATTCCACAGTCGACGAAGAATTGCTTCCTTTTTGGTTTCCATTCCCCATCACATGAGCTGCCGCTAAACCGTTTTCTTTCCCCTATGTGTGTTTGGAAATTTACAATCGTAAAGGTCAAGGCAACATATCGACACTTTGTAGAGCATCCTGGGTCGCAATAACGGTATGTGAGCTAGCCTTATCCTTTTGGAGAACACCTTCTGCAATGCAGTTCATAAATGGCATACGGCAAAAAAGGAAGAATGAATTGATTGTTGGTGCTAATAACGATCATCCTTCTTTACCTCCTCTGTACTACTGCAGATGACGTGTCACTGAGCACCTTTGTTCTGTGCGTGCAATACACGTGAGGCGCCTAGTTGTTTTCACTGCACTGTCTGGAATACTAAGGTTCTGTTATAGTTCACTAACCTGCTGTCTTCAAGTTGATGTCCCCAGCGCAGAAAACAGCACTCAGGTCGTAGGTTCTGTATCTTGAGGCTGAAACTGACTTTTAGCGAGGTTCTGTTCTGAAATAATATATCACTTCTTTGGGGTGCCACTCGCGTATTTTAATATAGACACACGAGAAGACTATATGATCTTAATACAACACCTTCTGATACAGCAAAGTACATGATCAAGCATAGTGTTTACGAAAATGTATCTGTACACTATTTGTGGCACGTGTCTGTGCCTCATGACTACCGGAGTGAATCTTTGAATACTGGCAAACACATCCTGCGACAGACAACATGACTGTACATCTCGACTGCCTAATCCAGAGTGACGAACAGGAATTTAAATAAAAAGTGGAAACACATTCTACGACAGACAACATGTCTGTTCCTCTCGACTGCGTAATCCAGAGTGACGAACAGCCCGAAAAACTTCGCGCGCCGTAACAGAAAAGGCGTGACCCGAACGCTTCCGAAGTGCTTCGTCTGCAATTTCGTCAGTCTTTTGTTTTTGATTTAAATTGTTTTTAATAATTCTAAAATGACTGATTGATAGTCAGCTGTTGAGAGATATTTATATTAAAAAGTGAAATCATTCCAATGAGTAGTTTAACTAATAATAATAACTATACTTTAACGTTTTGGCGCCCTTGCTCCGAACACAGCCGCCAATCACAGAGCAGTAGCATTATGCAGGCGGTCTTTCTCACCGGAATGGAACCGAATCTAACATCTGTCACAGGTACCTCACACCACATTTCGTCATCTATATACTTCATGCATCTCCACTGCTCTGGGAACAGCTTCTTGGAACCTAACATGATGGCTGTCTAAGCCAGAAATATTACAGGCAGCACAACTGGTTGAACCACCAGACTGATGTTACAAATTTTCCGTCAGGGTGCATGAGGTAACCATGAGAACGGTCCTATGAAATGGAACACCTGACCATAGCTCCAGGTGTAGCCCTGGTGTGTCTAGCACGCAGATAGGTTGTTTGTAGGTCCTCAACTGGCGTTCTTCTAACCAACACATGGACATCACTGGCACCGAGGCGGAAACAACTTTCATCAGAAAACACAACAGACCTCCACCCTGCCTTCCAACAAGCTCTCGCTTGACACCACTGAAGTCGAAAATGGTGGTGGTTTGGGGACAGCAGTCAACAGGGCGTCTAGGTCGGAGCTGTCTTTGAAGTAACTGATTTCTAGCAGCTCGTTGTGTCACAGTGGTGTCAACAGCTGCTCAAATAGCTGCTGCGGATGCAGTACGATCTGCCAGTGCAATACGCCTAACGCAATGGTCTTTCCTCTCGGTAGTAACACGTGCTGTCCAGAGCCCGCTCTTCTACCGACCGTACATTACCACATTGCTACCAGGAATCACGCACAACGACTACATTCCTGGCAAGTCTTTCTGCAGTATCGCAGAAGGAACGTCCAGCTTCTCGTAGCCCTATTACACGACCTCGTTCAGAGTCGTTGAAGGGTTGATAATAGTGTTTTTGTCGTCTTAAAGGCATTGTTAACTTACATCAACTCATCACGTCCAATCTCAAAGGTGCCTACGACCGTTACAGTGTGTATTTAAAGCAAACCGGTTTGTACCCTCATGGTAGCACTACTAACACAACTCTTATGCAACTGGTGCGAAATATGAACAGACATGACCTTTCAGATTTAGAAAGACACCTTCCAACCTCCGTTTATCTCTCACAACTCTTTCATGGTGTTGCGATTTTCCTTCCCGTTGGTGTATCTGGGTGTTTGGATGGATAGGAGAATGCATTGGACAATGGACTAAAACATTTTTGAATTAAACAACGTAAGAAAGACGAACTGGAGCTGTCGCCCAGGCAGATTCTGGAAAACAGTTAATTTATAATGTGAATGTAGGCTTTGCCGGTGTATATTGCCGATGAAATTTCCTCGGGCTTCCATCCCAGTAGCTGCGTCGAAAATCGGCGACGTTTCGATGAGTGTCATTCTCATCGTCTTCTGCTGAAGATCATGAGAATGACACTCATCGAAACGATGCGGATTTTCGACTCAGCTACCCGGATATGGAAGCTCGAGAAGATTTCATCAGCGGTTAATTTCTTTTACAAAAGATGTTAATTGGGCTGAAATTAATGCTCAGCTATTACGACCATTTATGTGTATATAGTTCGCATTTTACGTGAAAATACGTGAAAAAAACACGTTTTCTGGGAGGTATTTGAAGCGGGCAACATCTGTAGTTTAAAATTGCACGAATCGGTTCAAACTTTGCACTAATGTAGATAAACACGAAACTTTGTTATCCAATAATACTTATCCGTTGCCGAAATAAGACGGATCCAAGTTGAGCTAAATGAAGCACATAAATTTTGTTATTATGTGAACTGAACGTGCGGAAGCGGCTTAAAGTAATACAGATAAACGAAAAAAGTAAATTCTTGCGATAAAATTGAAAATTTGCTTTCAAAAATATAGCTTAATCTGGATTTTCTGTATAAAAAAAAAAAAACGTTTTTGTTAGTTTTTTTACCCGTACCTCTTTTACATTTCAGAATTGTGCGAATCGGTTCAAATTTTGTAAAAAGGTAGACAAATACACGTTATTACTGTTGCTCCTGTTGTTTTGTGAAAGATTTATCCTTAGACTCGATACAAGCAACGTGGTTCTACAGACAATAGAAAAACCTATACCGGGTGAGTCGTCACCTGAGTCAACAAAAATCTACATCGATTGCCTAGCTATGGTGGTCGAATTTCTAAATTATAGTAGAGTAAAAGTATGAATTGTTCCTATCATATTACAAAAAAAAGCAAGTACGTCCTGCAGAGAGTTAGGGATGCACAGGAAGGGAACTGCTTTTCGACTTATCTGACAGCTTAAAAGAGATTTATATCAAAGATCTTGACATATTCGCCCTTTTTATTGAGTTACATCTATTTTCCCAGCACAGTAAGCTCTCTTAGCTGCAAGGTTCTGGTAAGCCTGCATCTTGCAATTTACAGGATAAAGTCCCTAATCGTGTGCCCAAAATCCAGAAGATTCGCCAGTCATAGTAAACAATATATAATTTCATATGAGTGAAGAGCATACATGCAAGAGCCAAAAATGTTTTTCTGGTGGTGGTTTGTTCCTTGGGTAATAACGCAGGGATCATGCTATTTTCGCGACATGATGCTTTATATTACATGGCGTAGATAGTAATACTAATAAGCAAAAAAGCGGCAATATGTTCAGATAGTTTGCTTTGCGCAATTGTAGGAAATTTTTCATTCTAGTAATACTTACGATGTTACAAGGAGATTAAAATAAACGGTCAAAATACATAAAATGTGTGGTTATTGATGTTAAGCTGTGCTTTTAAGTGGCTGAAAAGCTGCTCCTGGTACTTCTTAATCAGTGGAAGAGTGCTTACATCGGAACTTCAGTAATGCGAATAACAGGGGTTTGGCATCGGTTTTATTGAAATGAGGTATGTAAAAGATGAAATAAATGTGGAGTGAAATTTGGAGGGGTAAGTAAGACAACTTTTTTTCACGGAGGACTATAGCTGTAAGGAAGGATACTCGTATATTCCTGGTGCGTATTTCTGGACAGGAGGCAAGTTGGCTGAAGTTAACGTCGGCCAGCATGGTGAATGTACGGAGGAGAGGAGAGAGAGGCATTTGGTTCTGTGGTAGAGCCGTAGCAGCAGCTCGGATTGGGTGAGGAGTGGAGACACTTCCTAACGATGCTTCACTCCTGATAAATAACTTGATGATAACAAATTTCTCGTTTCCACAAACGCTTTTCTTGCTAAGGCCACTGTGCATTTTATAACCTCTCTACTTCTGTTAACGTCAGAGATTTTGCTGCCAAAATACACTCATATACTGCTTTTAGTGTCTTATTTCCTAAAGTACTTCCCGCAGTCAGGCTTGATTTAAATCGACCACAGTCCATTAGAAAGTAATGGCAACAAAATGAAGATATGTACCATCGACGAAAAGGTAATTAAAAATGAATCATATACTCAGAGCGTTGGGCTGAAATTAGGCCAATTTCATTACGTTTTTGATAAAATGCTTACTGTAGCACAATAAAATTTGTTGTGAGATCACAGTCTCGTAGAATTTTTAAGTAAGATCGTCTTCGAAATCGACTGAAGTGTAAGGGGCAGTCTTATGGAAACGAAACACATGCAAAGTAAGTAAGTAAACTGTTCATTATTTCAAAAGTAATCACCATAATTGTTAATGCACATATCAAAAAAAGATTTGCATCACCTCGGTTTCGAGACTTCCGGAACCTGTACAGAAAATTGGAATAGAGATCAACATAAACTTCACTTCCATCCTTTTTATTGCTCATGCAAACCACACATTGCATGTTGTACCAACATACAGCGAGACCTTCAGAGGTATTGGTCAAGATTTTTGCACACAGGTACTTCTAATACCCAGTAGCACGTCATCTTGCATTGATGCATGCCTGTATTCGTCGTGGCATATTGTCCACAATTTCATCAAGGCGCTGTTGGTCCAGATTATCCCACTCCTCAACGGCGATTTGGCGTAGATCCCTCAGAGTGGTCGGTAGGTCACGTCGTCCATAAAAAGTCCTTTTCAATGTACCCCATGCATGTTCGATAGGCTTCATGTCAGGAGCACATGCTGGCCACTCTAGTCGAGCGATGTCGTTATTCTGTAGGAAGTCATTCACAAGATGTGCATAATGGGGGCGCGAATTGTCGTCCATGAAGACGAATGCCACGCCAATATGCTGTCGATATGGTTTCACTATCGGTCGGAGGATGCCATTCACGTACCGCACAGCCGTTACGACGCCTTCCATGACCACTGGCGGCGTACATCGGCTCCACATAATGCCACCACAAAACAGCAGGGAACCTCCACCTTGATGCACTCGCTGGACAGTATGTCTAAAGCGTTCAGACTGACCGGCCAGCTTCGAAACACGTCTCCGTCGATTGTCTGGTGGAAGGCATATGCGAAGGCATCGGTGAAGAGAAAGTGATGCCAATCCTGAGCGGTCCATTCGGCATGTTGTTGGGCCCCGCAAGGTGTCATGGTTGCAAAGATAGACCTCTCGCTATGGGCGTCGGGAGTGAAGTTGCGCGTCATGCAGCCTGTTGCGCAAAGTTTTAGTTGTAACACTACGTCCTGTGGCTGCACGAAAAGCATTATTCAACTTGGTGGCTTTGCTGTCTGGGTTCCTCCGAGCCACAATCCGTAAGTAGCGGTCATACACTGCAGTAGTAGCCCTTGGGAGCCCTGAGCGAAGCCTGTCATCAACAGTTCCTGTCTCTCTGTATCTCCTCCATGTGTGAACATTGCTTCGGTTCACTCCGAAACGCCTGGACACTTCCCTTGTTGAGAACCCTTCCTGGCACAAAATAACAATGCGGACGCGATCGAACCGGCCATCAGAACCTCTCCGTCTAATAGTCGCTGCTTATGTATCTTTAGGCGGGTTTAGTGACATCTCTGAACAGTCAAAGAGACTGTGTCTGTGATACAATGGCCGGCCGGAGTGGCCGAGCGGTTCTAGGCGCTACAGTCTGGAACCGCGCGACCACTACGGTCGCAGGTTCGAGTCCTGCCTCGGGCATGGAGGTGTGTGATGTCCTTAGGTTAGTTAGGTTTAAGTAGTTCTAAGTTCTAGGGGACTTATGACCTCAGAAGTTGAGTCGCATGGGGCTCAGAGCCATTTGAACCATTTTTTTGTGATATGTTATCCACCGTCAACGCCCGTGTTCGGAGTTTTAGGCAACCGGGGTGATGCAGAACTTTTTTAGATATGTGTACGTTAATTCCACTACGAGACAAGATGGTGATGCCCTCGTGGACAAATTTAGGGTGAGACTACATGTTGCCATGGTTGTTTCGACAATACCGCTGGACCTTCTCCATAGATCACTGATCTCTCCCATACGATTTCTACATTATTGGTGTCCTTAAGAAAAACATTCGTAACCGTCGATTTGCTTAGGACAAAGCGGTGCACGGCGGGCTACGATCATGATTCCGAAAGGAGCTGGAAACATTTTTCACTGAAGGCATTGACCGTCTTGCGTTACAATGGGATAAATGTATTACTATTTCCACTTCTGCAATTTCGACATGAGACCATTTTTGTGTGGTTGAATGTGCTGAATTCACATCAACTGTCACTGTTAATAAAATGAATAAAAATGATGTGAACTTCCATAGCCTACCTAATAAAAAGCTGCCGAAAGTTGCCCATAAGTATTTTGTTACGACCACAACAGGTTTATGTCGACCCATTTTCAAGTGATCTAAGAACTGTGCTGAAGACAAGAGCTCAAATAATGTAAAGCCGAAAACCTGTAATGGGCTTAATAAAAATTCCTACTAGCAACTGAGACGACGTTTAATTGATTGAACGCACAGCTGCGGAATCAGTACCCTACGAACTTGTAGAAACTAATACTCTACTATTTACGTAAAATTAGTCTAGTAGTACATTCGTTACATATCGAATGCTGGCGTGAGCCATAGTGGATCACATACATTTTATTCATGTTGACCTCTGCTGCCTTTTCATCATCTTCATCCACTTCAAAATGAGCTAAGGACGAAACTGCAATCGCAGAAACTGTGATAAATAGTGCAGTCGGTGGCAAATGAGGTGTTACTTGAAAAATTTCTATTTTGGTGTCCGTGCCTCTTTGCTTAATGAAATTGATATGAAATTGTAAGTAGGCTGTTTAGGTTTTTATGTTGGTAACTCCACGTAGCGCTCTGTATGAAAATCACTGACTGTGCTTTTAAGCACAGTCATGTATAATTTTTTTAAGGGGACGTCTCAAAATGAAATGATCATATGGAATTGTTGGCCGGGATGTCCCAGTCGGGTTCGGTCGCCATGTGCAAGTCTTGAAAGTCTTATTTCAGCCGGCGCCTCATTGGGCGACTTGCGGCCGATGATGAGGATAAAGACAACCAGTCCCCGGGCCCAGAAAATAGGAGGCAACCACGTTACCACCC
Source organism: Schistocerca cancellata (assembly GCF_023864275.1). Taxonomy (NCBI): domain Eukaryota; kingdom Metazoa; phylum Arthropoda; class Insecta; order Orthoptera; family Acrididae; genus Schistocerca; species Schistocerca cancellata. The sequence goes on along the minus strand of NC_064631.1, from coordinate 464,483,226 downwards.
AGGTAATCAGGCAGACGGTGCAAAGATGTATAGACGCCATAGAAGCTTGTTTCGTCTGGCTCAGGAAAACGTCACACGAAGTACCCAACGATGATGGCAGAAAGATCCCAGAACATTTTTAGGCAACAAAAGGATTACTTGTTAGCGTAGCAAGGGGCTCTGAAACGCCATGGTAAAGATTATATGATACGAAGCCAGTTATTCTCCGTACAGCTGCGCCGGGAAGAAGTAATGGTAGGCCGGAAGGAAGATATCGCCACTGACCTAGAGAATACGGCGCAGTAAAGAATGCGGGGCAGGGGAGACGCCGCTTCAACGAGACCAGCCGACCGTGAAGCGCCACAGCGGAGCGGACGCCGACTAACAAGCAATGCGTCCAGCGAGCCTCTCCGCTGATAACGGTCTCGGCTGCGCGCAGCGGTTGCGGCGGGCAGGGAGGCAGCGCGAGTTTTTGAGGAGCGCGTGACAGGCATGCAGAAGAGGAGGTGGGAGGCGGCACTGGGGCAGGAGGCCCGGCCTTTTGTGGGCGACGCCGCGAGTGGCGAGCCGGCCCGGGAAAGGGAACAGTCAGGCGCGGCCGGCGCTGCCTCCACAAAGGCCGGCCGCGGGATTCGTCGCAGCTTTTTGTGGCTCGGCGCACAGTGATGAAGCGACTCGGTCGCCGGCACCGAGTACCTCCCGGACAATCGGCTGTCATTCCGTGGCGCGGTCTCGCGGGCGCTGCCGACACTGAGCTGCGTTTCGCTTTGTACCGCCCCCCCTCCCCTCCCTCTCACTCAACCCCCCAGCCCTTCCTTCACTGTCAGTGGGCCAGCCTGTTTAGCTGTCCCTCGAATGCATTCGATTCGCGGTCGGTCCTCGCCAGCGACGTCAATTACGTCCGACTGTACGCGAGCTATTTGGATACACCGTCCGCTGCTCGTCCTAATTCCTGCCCACTACTCTCCGGGGCAGCGGACTGAAGGCGGTGGAGAATATTCATTTCCCATTGAACTGCGGCCTGCCCGCTCCGGAACAGATTCGATACGTCGCCAGCGACGGACGTGAGCCGCGCGCTGCGAGACGAAAGCCCAGCGGGTCGGAGCAGTCGCTCGCTCCGTGGAGCTTAACTGATTTAAATATAGAGCCGACCTCGCCTCCAATAAATCAGTGCTCGGCTCGAAATAACTTGCAGTCGAAGGGTCGACGACCATTTCACAGCTACCAAACGAGATTGGGAACAAATGAGTTCACTGGTTAGCACGTTGCCTTACACGACGCGCGAGGCGCTGTAGAAAACAAATGGCTACGCGCTGTTTTTCTGTAGAAACCCATTAACTCCGACCAGACTCTTATTTATCATTCTCTGGGTGATATTCATAACGAACAGAACTGGAAATCAAAAATTGTGTTTCCGCGTTAATACCTACTATACTTCCGCTTGGCCAGATTTTAAATTGTAAGACATTTTCAGGGGCAAATGTGGACTCTGACCACAGTCTATTGGTTATGAGCTGTAAATTAAAACTGAAGAAACTGGAAAAAGGTGGGAATTTAAGGAGATGGGACCTGATTAAACTGACTAAAACAGAGGTTGTACAGAGTTTCAGGGAGAGCATAAGGGAACAATTGACAGGAATGGGGGGAAAGAAATACAGTAGAAGAAGAATGGGTAGCTTTGAGGAATGAAATAGTGAAGGCAGCAGAGGATCAAGTAGGTAAACAGACGAGGGCTAGTAGAAATCCTTGCTTCGGTAACAGAAGAGATACTGAATTTAATTGATGAAAGGAGAATGGCTCTGAGCACTATGGGACTTAACATGATGACAGGAGAAAATATAAAAATACAGTAAGTGAAGCAGGCAAAAAGGAATACAAATGTCTAAAAAATGAGATCTACAGGACGTGCAAAATGGCTAAGCCGGGATGGCTAGAGGATAAATGTAAGGATGTAGAGGCATATCTCACGAGGAGTAAGATAGATACATCCTACAAGAAAATTAAAGAGACCTTTGGAGAAAAGAGAACCACTTGCATGAATATCACGAGCTCAGATGGAAACCCAGTTCTAAGCAAAGAAGGGAAAGCAGAAAAGTGAAAGGAGTATATAGAGGGTCTATACAGGGGCGATGTTCTTGACGACAATATTATGGAAATGGAACAGGAGGTAGATGAAGATAAAATGGGAGATATGATACTGCGTGAAAAGTATGACAGAGCACTGAAACACCTAAGTCGAAACACGGCCCCGGGAGTAGACAACATTCCATTAGAACTACGGACAGCCTTGAGAGAGCCAGTCCTGACAAAACTCTACCATCAGGGGAGCAAGATGTATGAGACAGGCGAAATTCCCTCAGACTTCAAGAAGAATATAATAATTCCAATCCCAAAGAAATCAGGTGTTGACAGATCTGAAAATTACTGAACTATCAGTTTAATAAGTCACAGCTGCAAAATACTAACGCGACTTCTTTACAGACGAATGGAAAAACTGGAAGAAGCCGACCTCGGGGAAGATCAGTTTGGATTCCGTAGAAATGTTGGAACACGTGAGGCAATACTGACCCTTCGACTTATTCTAGAAAAAAGATTAAGAAAAGGCAAACTGTCCGCAGCTCGTGGTTGTGCGGTAGCGTCCTCGCTTCCCACGACCGGGTTCCCGGGTTCGATTCCCGGCGGGGTCAGGGATTTTCTCTGCCTCGTGATGACTGGGTGTTGTGTGATGTCCCTAGGTTAGTTATATTTAAGTAGTTCTAAGTTCTAGGGGACTGATGACCATAGATGTTAAGTCCCATAGTGCTCAGAGCCATTTGAACAATTTTTGAAGGCAAACTTACGTTTCTAGCATTTGTAGACTTAGAGAAAGCTTTTGACAATGTTGACTGGAATACTGTCTTTCAAATTCTGAAGGTGGCAGGGGTAAAATACAGGGAGCGAAAGGCTATTTACAATTTGTACAGAAACCCGATGGCAGTTATAAGAGTCCAAGGTCATGAAAGGGAAGCAGTGGTTGGGAAGGGAGTAAGACAGGGTTGTAGCCTCTCGCCGATGCTATTCAATCTGTATATTGAGCAAGCAGTAAAGGAAACAAAAGAAAAGTTCGGACTAGGTATTAAAATCCATGGAGAAGAAACCAAAACTTTGAGGTTCGCCGATGACATTGTAATTCTGTTAGAGACAGCAAAGGACTTGGAAGAGCAGTTGAACGGAATGGATAGTGTCTTGAAGGCAGGATATAAGATGAACATCAACAAAAGCAAAACGAGGATAATGGAATGTAGTCGAATTAAGTCGGGTGATGTTGAGGGTATTAGATCAGGAAATGAGACACTTAAAGTAGTAAAGGAGTTTTGCTATTTGGGGAGCAAAATAACTGATGATGGTCGAAGTAGAGAGGATAGAAAATGTAGACTGGCAATGGTAAGGAAAGCCTTTCTGAAGAAGAGAAATTTGTTAACATCGAGTATTGATTTAAGTGTCAGGAAGTCGTTTCTGTAAGTATTTGTGAGGAGTGTAGCCATATATGCAAGTGAAACGTGGACGATAAATAGTTTAGAAAAGCAGAGAATAGAACCTACGAAATGTGGTGATATAGAAGAATGCTGAAGATTAGATGGGCAGACCACATAACTAATGAGGAGGTATTGAATAGAATTGGGGAGATGGGAAATCTGTAGCACAACTTGATTAGAAGTAGGGATCGGTTGGTTGGGCATATTCTGAGGCATCAAGGGATCACCAATTTAGTATTGGAGGGTAGCGTGGAGGGTAGAAATCGTAGAGGGAGACCAAGAGATGAAAACACTAAGCAGATTCAGAAGGATGTAGGCTGCAGTAGGTACTGGGAGATGAAGAATCTTGCACAGGATAGAGTAGCATGGATAGCAGCATCAAACCAGTCTCTGGACTGAAGACCACAACAACAACAACACATCATATCGACAAATTTCCGTCGTCCCATTCTGATAGTTCTTCATGGCATGTAGTTCTTTTTTTTTCTCTTTTAGAGTGTGTAACCTCGGGAAGATGCATCGCCCCGACAGCCTCTAGAGCTACGGATACAAAGGGCACCGTCGTGCAACCAGCCCCAGAAACGCGTCCGTTTCCGTGGGAAGCACCGAGCCTGAGTCCAGCGACTGTCTCGTCAGTCACGCAGACCGCGATGGCTATCATCGAGCCCCGCTCTGACCCGGATAACGCTCATACCGGCTGCACTCTAAAGCGGGGCTACTTCTGAATCTTACACAACGTTGGCCATCCATGCCGCCCGTGTTCACACGTGCTGTGTCCGGCCTGGCGGACAGGATACAGACGTAAATATCAACAGTGAGTGGCGCAACCAGGGTAAGCGGCGGCATCCAACAGGGCAACTATCAACGTGCAAAAAAATGTATCTGAGCACTATGGGACTTAACATCTTAGGTCATCAGTCCCCTAGAACTTAGAACTACTTAAACCTAACTAACCTAAGGACATCACGCACATCCATTTCCGAGGCAGGATTCGAACCTGCGACCGTAGCGGTCGCGCGGCTCCAGACTGTAGCGCCTAGAACCACTCGGCCTTTCGACCGTTATCAACCTGCACACTCCCACACTCCCTCCCCCCTTTCACACTTACCCCACAATATTTTGCTTAATCCTTATTGTTGCTTGCTGTTAGCCTGTTTGTTCCTTTATCGAGATCAACACAACTGTTGCAATGAAACAGAAGTTACACGTTTCAGTAGTTCTTTTTATTTGATGCAATTAAAAATACCAAGCCAAACGATCTAAAGCCCCATTGCTTGCTACTATGTCCCGTTCTTTCTTTCTTGTTTCATTAACAATCAATACAAAACCGTAAAAAACAAAACATCAAATGCAAAATATTCTTTTTACATTTCTTTGGAACACTTTGCATGTCGAGAATGGTTCCGTCTTCTTACGGAAAGGAAGGCACAAGCGTGTACATGGCAGGGGAAAGAATGTCTTACGAAATTGTAGCTCGCCACAGTCCATTTCCAATCTAATCAAGGTTCCGTTTCAGGCAACTCCACTCCCTTGCCGTTCTAGTGACCACCAATCAACTTCGTTCTTCTTCTTCCTTCTTTTTTTTGTTCCTCTTTACTTCGTTTCCCCTCTTCTCCATGCTTTCAGCTCTTTATCATTGTCCGCAGCTCGTGGTCGTGCGGTAATGTTCGCGCTTCCCACGCCCGGGTTCCCGGGTTCGATTCCCGGCGGGGTCAGGGATTTTCTCTGCCTCGTGATGACTGGGTGTTGTGTGCTGTCCTTAGGTTAGTTTGGTTTAAATAGTTCTAAGTTCTAGGGGACTTATGACCATAGATGTTAAGTCCCATAGTGCTCACAGCCATTTGAACCATTTCCTTCATCATTTTCTCCCGCCCGTCACAAAACTTCACCCAAACTTAAGCAGCGCGCTAACAAGCACTCTATGGACCATATATTTGGTGTAAAGAAATGCTTTCCTTATTTTGAGAGGTCGTAGAATGGATCATAACAAGAAAAAAGTCTAGGAATGTCTCTAAAACTCTCTTTTAAGCTAGTCATTGGATGTCACACGAGTAACAAATCAGTGAGCAACATTTCAGCTGGACATTTCAACGTTACTGAAGTTTCCCAACTCGACTGTTGGTAGCGCGATTGCGAAATGAGAACCCGAAGCAACGATCACAGCTAAAGCATCATCAGGCAGACCAGTGTACCGACAGACAGGGACCGTTGGACATTGCAGTTTCGTAGTCCCAAAAATACTGCATGGAATCAAGTGAAGGGATCGCTCGTGAGTCCGAAAGTGGTACAAGCAATCCATGTAGTACAATCACTGTGTGTCAGAGGTTAAAAATAATATAGTACAGTGATACAGCATCTACTCAAAAACCACACATTTCTACCGTCAGTGCTAAGCAACATTTGAGGTATTAGGTTCTAACAATACCACCACTTGCAAAGTAGGTTAGAAATCAGGTTAATAATGTTGCTCATGCAGCATATGTTCGCTTTTTCGGGCAACAACAAAGTTATTAGCTGTGGATGGTATCGTCAGAATGGATATAATGAAGTCACTGTAAAAAAGTCATTAATTTTGGCACTTATCTTGACTGGATTCCCACGTAGAGTCCGTCGAAGTTGTTATGGCTCATCTTTTTGATTCTAGGGTGATTCCAATTTGACTGCTAGAAGGTCCAGTTCTGTATTTTAGCAATATTTGAAGACCTAACAAATGCGTTTTTTTGGGAAATTCTTAATAATTAAACAATCCCAGATCAGAACAATGGTATGGTAGAATTAATTTTTGACTTGATGTTCACGATCCACATTTTTATTAAACTTCTTGTAAATTCACATATACTTCTTTTTAATTGTCACATCATAAAGCAAACAGTTTGAGTATCAGTCTTCATATATTTAATTTCCCCTTTAACCAGACACAAGACTTGACTGTTCTTTTACAAATCGAAATAACAACTTAACTTCTGCAAAGTGAAACAAAGACTGCTCTGTGCGCATTCGCGCCAAAACGGTTACAAATAAGTCAAGGATTGTGACAGTCTCACAGAAATGAATACACACAGGAATCATATCATTGGAATATATCGATACATCGGAGTACCTATACATTAATAAAACAAAATGTGAATATTGTCACAAAAATATGTCTGTTACTTCGCAGAAAAGTGGTACGATATTACTGGTATCGAGAACTGGGGTTGGAGTGCCGTAATGGTGACGTAAATAGAGAACCATTACAAGGTATAATAGACAGCCAACAAGTTGCAATATATGGTTGTTTTCAAATAACATTTGCCATGTTTTCGATAGATTTAAACCCGTCTTCCTCAGAAGGACAAACAAACTTCACATTAGCAATCAGTCAGGTAATCTATCTCAATACGGACGGCCGGTGTGCCCAACCGGTTATAGGCGCTTCAGTCTGGAACCGTGCGACCGCTACGGTCTCAGGTTCGAATCCTGCCTCGAGTATGGATGTGTGTGATGTCCTTAGGTTAGTTAGGATTAAGTAGTTCTAAGTTCTAGGGGACTGATGACCTCAGATGTTAATTCGCATAGTGCTCAAAGCCATTTGAACCATTTTTTTTCTCCATATGACATGTGTCGGCGACGGGCTGTATGTCCAAATATAAAAGTTCAGGCCGCTAGAATCGAGGGCTTATCACACCAGTAAAATCAATATCTTAAAATAACCGACAATATTAATAGCTACTTGCTGAACTACGTGCTGACTTTTACATTTGGGCCTAAAGACCGCCGCCGACACATGTCATGCGGAGATAGCTTAACTGACTGATTGCTAACGTAAAGTTTCTTTGTGTCTCTCAGGAAGATGGGTTTTAATACGTCGAAACCATGGTAAAGGTTGTATGAAAACCACCATTTATTGCAACTTGTTGGCTGTCTATTACACCTGCTGTTCTGTACACGTTGCTGTAGTATAGCCTTGTTCAAAATACACTCCTGGAAATGGAAAAAAGAACACATTGACACCGGTGTGTCAGACCCACCATACTTGCTCCGGACTCTGCGAGAGGGCTGTACAAGCAATGGTCACACGCACGGCACAGCGGACACACCAGGAACCGCGGTGTTGGCCGTCGAATGGCGCTAGCTGCGCAGCATATGTGCACCGCCACCGTCAGTGTCAGCCAGTTTGCCGTGGCATACGGAGCTCCATCGCAGTCTTTATCACTGGTAGCATGCCGCGACAGCGTGGACGTGAACCGTATGTGCAGTTGACGAACTTTGAGCGAGGGCGTATAGTGGGCATGCGGGAGGCCGGGTGGACGTACCACCGAATTGCTCAACACGTGGGGCGTGAGGTCTCCACAGTACATCGATGTTGTCGCCAGTGGTCGGCGGAAGGTGCACGTGCCCGTCGACCTGGGACCGGACCGCAGCGACGCACGGATGCATGCCAAGACCGTAGGATCCTACGCAGTGCCGTAGGGGACCGCACCGCCACTTCCCAGCAAATTAGGGACACTGTTGCTCCTGGGGTATCGGCGAGGACCATTCGCAACCGTCTCCATGAAGCTGGGCTACGGTCCCGCACACCGTTAGGCCGTCTTCCGCTCACGCCCCAACATCGTGCAGCCCGCCTCCAGTGGTGTCGCGACAGGCGTGAATGGAGGGACGAATGGAGACGTGTCGTCTTCAGCGATGAGAGTCGCTTCTGCCTTGGTGCCAATGATGGTCGTATGCGTGTTTGGCGCCGTGCAGGTGAGCGCCACAATCAGGACTGCATACGACCGAGGCACACAGGGCCAACACCCGGCATCATGGTGTGGGGAGCGATCTCCTACACTGGCCGTACACCACTGGTGATCGTCGAGGGGACACTGAATAGTGCACGGTACAGCCAAACCGTCATCGAACCCAGCGTTCTACCATTCCTAGACCGGCAAGGGAACTTGCTGTTCCAACAGGACAATGCACGTCCGCATGTATCCCGTGCCACCCAACGTGCTCTAGAAGGTGTAAGTCAACTACCCTGGCCAGCAAGATCTCCGGATCTGTCCCCCATTGAGCATGTTTGGGACTGGATGAAGCGTCGTCTCACGCGGTCTGCACGTCCAGCACGAACGCTGGTCCAACTGAGGCGCCAGGTGGAAATGGCATGGCAAGCCGTTCCACAGGACTACATCCAGCATCTCTACGATCGTCTCCATGGGAGAATAGCAGCCTGCATTGCTGCGAAAGGTGGATATACACTGTACTAGTGCCGACATTGTGCATGCTCTGTTGCCTGTGTCTATGTGCCTGTGGTTCTGTCAGTGTGATCATGTGATGTATCTGACCACAGGAATGTGTCAATAAAGTTTCCCCTTCCTGGGACAATGAATTCACGGTGTTCTTATTTCAATTTCAAGGAGTGTATTTAACATTTGAAGTGGCGTAGAGAGCGACTCCACGGCGCAGTGGATGAGTGGAAACGAGTGATTTGTAACTTTACCTGCCATCACGTCTAGTGCCAACGGTGAAGTAAGGAGAAGGATACAGATTTTTCATGATTAAGATGTGGTCCTCTTATTTCGCTTAAGGATGGGCTAAGTGCGGAATAATATGAACACATTCTACAACATTTAGCACTGCCTGCAGCAAAGGGGCCGTTTTGAAACGATGATTGTTTGTATGAGCATGGCAATGCAGTCGGTCGTAAACCAGAATCTGTGAGGCAATGGTTTGTATACGAAACGTTCCTATAAAGGAGTGTCCCCCCAGTAGTCGCGAAATGAACCTTATGGAACTCTTTTCTCTGGTTTCAGCTCTTCATAGAGGTTGAGATACCACTCCTCCACGGACATACGGACATCCGAATTCACGACACATCGCTGATAGTGTTCCCAGGTGAGTTCAAACCGTCATAAAGGCGAACGGTGGCCACAACTCATATTAAATCCAATGACAGGTGTCCGGATACTTTTGATCTGGTAGCCTATGATTCGCTTCATGTTTTAGAATTCTGAAAGCAACACTCTCTGCCGTGCACAGTACCTGCCTTGCAACGTTCCTCAGGGCACTGTGTTGAGTATCTTTTGTGACGCTTTCACCCCAGAAGGTTTTCTTGAAGAGGGAATTCACACCCTATTATGGAACTCTGGTTCAAGTTTAAGAGAATAGTGAACCAGGCACTAGAGTCAGGGTGACAATTATTGAACAACACTAAATAAAATCATCATAACTTCTGAACGGTTTGTGTTAGGACGTTCAAACTGCACGGATAGCCGCGGGGCGTGATAGGAATAAGTAAGTGCTGTGTTGTTTGGTTTAGCGACGAAGCCCACTTTCAACTGTATGGGTTCGTGAACGAACAAAACTGGCGCATTTGGGGGACAGAGAATCCGTATCCCACGATCGAGAAGTGTCTTCCCCCTCAACGGGTGACTGTGTGGTGTGACTGTGACTGTGTGATGTGACATGTCCAGTCACTGAATCATGAGTGCGATATTTCTTGATGACACGGTGGCTATCGAACGGTACGTGAAGGTTTGGGAGATGATTTCATCCCCATCATCCAAAGTGATCCTAATTTTGACAAGCTGTCGTTCACGCAAGACGAAGGTAAATCCCACCGAAGCAGCAGAGTGTTCATGTCCTTGAGTAGCACTTTGGGGACCGCGTTCTGGCTCTGGAGTACCCAGAGGCCACTGGCATGGGCCTCGATTGTCCGCCATATTCTCGGGATCTGAACACATGAGATTCTTTCTTGTGAGGCTATATTAAAGACAAGGTGTGCATCAAAAACCCCAAAACGATTGATGAGCTGAAAACGGCCATTCAGGAGCTGATCGACAGCATCGACATCCCGACACTTCAGAATTTCACTATTTGTCTGCGACACATCATCGCCAATGATGGTAGCCATATCGAATATGGCATAACCTAAATCGGAATATGTGTTGAATAAAGTGCATGCTCGCCGTACTTTGTAACTAATTTATGTTTTTCTTTTTCATATAGTTTTGTCACTCCGTGGATGATAGTAGAACACTTCATGATGGAAGTGGCCCTTCATGGTATACAGTCTCTGTAAAGGAATTTCAAAAGAATTAATAACTATTGCATAGTAGATGTAAAACAAATTATATCACTACATATCGATAGATGCTGATCGGATTGCGTTTGGCTGTCTAAAGAGCAATGTGAGAAACCATCAACGACTGCCGTTGCAGTATCTTATAGACATGCCTCTCACAATGCGCGAAGGAATTCTGCAGATATGTTAAGGCTTGACACTCAGTCACGACACACAATCTGAAACTGACTGGATCAGTGCAAGAGCAGAAATGCTGAACTTCGTTTGAAAAGTTTCTTTATAAAGTAAGATCCAGGATTATTGCCGCTGTTTCGATCTTGCACCAGTACAAATCTACTGGTGTGGATGTTGTTGTCGGCGTCAGAGAGAAACAGCTAAAAACTCTATAACTGAATAAGAGCCCAGAGACAAATGGACCCCAGTCAAATTTTGGACAGGATCTTCTGCTACGAGTAAGACAGACCTTATTTTAGTCGTCGTATACTACAGAAACTCTTTTAACTATAATACACACAGGTCACGACCGTCATCGAGAAAGTTATAGTAAGCGATCTGCAAAATTATCGTTTAATATCACTGACATTGTTTGTTGTAGCATCTAGAACGTTCGCTCCGCTCCAATTGAGGTATAATGAATAGAATTATCTCCTCACCTGTAGGTTAGCAGACAGTTCGTTTATAGGATACGGGAATATGCATTGTCCACAAAGCAAGTCGCTTACAAAACATTCTTATGACTCGGAATATTGCTCAAGTGTGTGCGGTCCACTCTATATAGAATTAACGTATGGTCCTGAATGGCATCACAACTTTGTGAAAGTCTACCCACAAAGGTTCAAGAACCGGTAGTGGCACTAAGGTTGGTAGAGGGATCGACAATTCGGTGAAGCACCCAGAATGACTATTTAATATTTATTAATTAAAAAAATAGTTTCCTATAAAATGAAACCTTAAACAGTTTCTTGCCATTGAAACAAAAATAGACAATTTACACTAAAAGCTTCGGGTAATCGCCTTCACTGTCATGAATGGTCATGAATGTTGTTCCGTAGGTTATAGGTAGTGATATGTATATCGTCTTTGCTGACAAGCAATGGTGTCTCTGCTCATTTGATAAATAGGTTACATTAGACTCTAATCAAAATATAAGGTTGCAGTCCCAATCCGTTCTGTCCTCTCAGGCATTTTCACAGTATTTTAAAAGGCCAGTCCCAGCTCGGAGGTAAAACTCAAACATTCTTGCCAGTGAAACAGCTTAATACACTTTTCATTAATTAACTACTATGAGTGGCATAGCCAGCCGCTGTGGCCGAGCGGTTCTAGGCACTACAGTCCGGAACCGTTCTGCTGCTACGGTCGCAGGTTCGAATCCTGCCTCGGGCTTGGATGTGTGTGATGTCCTTAGGTTAGTTGGGTTTAAGTAGTTCTAAGTCTATGGCACTGATGACCTCAGATGTAAAGTCCCATAGTGCTTAGAGCCATTTGAACCATTTTTTGAGTGGCATAACTATCAATCCCCGAGTAAATACCAAATATCATTCAGTTAACTAACAAGAAGAAATTTCTCAACAGAAATGTTCACAATAAACGCCTGAAGTGGATACTTAAACTAACTGCCTACCAGAGGTTTACGACATTTCCATGATGCTACTCCAGGCGCGTGTAAAATGAATGTGCGCAGCGGAAAATACTGAACGCGAAAATGAAGATTTGGCCCTGTCTGACTACCCACTGAAGCAGATCTTAGGATCTCTTAATGGTGATATCATCTCCTCCTTCTTGCTATTTAACAAGTATATTACAACATAAAAATAAATGAATGATTAAGGGAACTAGTAACTACAAAATGATAAACGCTGTTTCTGCTTATACATTTGTTGTAGATTAAAACCCCTTTATATACCTTACAAATAATTAATTAACGTCCAATGGACATAAAGAGTTACAAATGAATTTCCTAACTAATATGACTGATCAATTACCCAAATCTGCCCCTTTTTATGGCTACCAGATAATGCGAGGTGACAGAGACCATCTATGTACCAAACACTAGAAGACACTACTTTCAAAGATGATCTACAGTGGTGTGCAACCCCAGTGAAAATAAAAGTTACATGATCACGGCTATTTAGCTTTACAGACCTAATAAGTAGAAGCAGTTAGCAATATCACCATATGTAGTGCGTCAGAGTGATCGTCCTCGTACACATCTGCGACGACGGAAGAACTCCAGCCATAAAATAAACTCTTTCAAGCAACAAGACGGCAGCAGGTAGTCCTCTTACTAGTATATTCTAATAGTGTCTTTTTCTCTCTGTGTTCTACAGACAAGAAAAGCGAACTCCCAGCCAGAAGAGCGGAATTCAGATAACGTCTCTATATGAATATAGACAGAAGAAGTGCTCTCAATCCTCAATCACCAAACGCTGCGTACTCAATGACGATTCCCTACCTGGAGGTAAAGTCCAGAATCGTATAAGTTCACAACATTACAGTGCCTAACCGTTCTAACTACAAAGTCTCCTGAGAGAAAAGGTAGCAAGTCCGTCTGTACCAACAAAAGTAGATACTGAGCGACCGTCAAACACGGGAGCTCAAAATGGAAGACCCTTTCTCTCCATCACTGGCTTCCCAGCAAAGCTCGGTTCCCCTCCCTCGTAACTGCAGAAGGCGAATCATATTCTCGAAACCACGGAATATTCTCCCTCTCTACAGCTTCTTTCGAACGCCGACCAACTATATTTTAGTCTTTTGTCGTCCAACGCGGAAAGTTTGCAAAGAAATACCTATCCCCGTTACTTGGGAATACGTACAGTGGTATGCTCCTGAGAGAAAAATTCTCGGGAATAATCCAGCCTGCGTGATTTCCGAGGTAACGCTTCCCCGTTCCTCTCTGCTGCGTCCAGTATTTTTAGAGTTTCCGAAGTATTGTCCGGTTATCCTTCCAGTCCCGCTACAGACCGGCCTGCTGCCGCTGTATTGTGCCCCGACCGTCCGTCTTGGCTACTTCCTGTGTCAAGCAGGGCCAACACACCTGTGCGGTCTTTTCCTCCCAGGGCTTGAGTTACACCTTCCATTTCATCTCCACTGGCGTTCCTACCTCTACTAGTATAGGCAATCATTCATTACGCCATTTTTATTTAAAAAGCGTACGTGACAATGTCAGTCTGCTTTAAATATTCATGTATACGAAGTACAACCTATCAAATGCTACCAAATTCCGGTTGTAAATCATGGCAAAGTATGTAGATGAGTGCTTGTAAGTTGCAAAATTATAGCCACCTTACAATACCCCCACCTAATGAACCATTTTGTACTAGGATGGGGTAATTCTTATAGTATTATCTCATCCAGTGCAAAATAATATAAACATCAATTGACTTTACAAGCGAACTAATAAGAATACGAGGGAGAGGAACAATTGAATCATGACATGTTCTTCTGCAGTCATTCTGTGTTAATTCATAGGCTTACTGCCATAAATTTATTTACTACATCTGTCTGCTCCTCACGTTTGGAACATCTTTCCGAAATATGAAAATTGGTATGTACAATAACACGCAAAATAACTCACGTTATCAAAATAAATTTAACTAACATTAAAAAAATTTTATGCTCTTTCAAAAATGGCAGTTCTCGTCTTTCTTTGAAACTTAAGCCTTATGCTTTCTGCCACTCATCCATCCCTAAGACATAGGTTGAGGTAAGAGATATTAAAGTTGTAAGGTGGCTGTAATTTCGCACCTTACAAGCGCCCATCCACATACTTTGCCGTGATCTACAAACATAATTAGGTATCATGTGATACGTTGTACATTGTGTTTGAGAATGTATAAGGAGACTGACATTGCCACGTATGCTTTGTAAATGATTGTTAACGCTTATTGCATGAAAGGTGACGGAGTGTCTTTATTATCATACTAGTAGAGGTTGGAGCGACAGTGGAAATGAAGCGGCAGGCGGAACTCAAGCCCTGGGTGTAAGGCCCACACAGGTGGGTTGGTTCTGCTTAAACACAGGAAGTAGCAAGATGGACTGTGGGACACCAGAGTGCTGGGGCACAGTAGAGTCAGGACCGGGTGGTATTGTAGCTGGATGGGAATTATTATACTTCGGAAACTACGAAAATCTTGGACGTAGCTGAGAGGAACGAGGAAGCATCACCTCGGAAACCATGCAGGCTGGATTTTTACTCAGAAGTGTACCACTGTACGAGTATAGGTTTTTCCTCTCAAACTTTCCGTGCTAAACGACAGAAGACTAAAATATGGTTGGCCGGCGGTCGGAAGTGTAGAGAGGGAGAATATTCCGTGCTTTCGGGAATATGATTCGTTTTCGGAATTAAGAGGGTGGGGAGACGAGCCTTGCTTGGAGGCCAGCGGTGGAGAGACGAGGTGTTCCGTTGTAAGTGCCCGTGTGTGACGACCGCTCGGTATCAGCTTTGTTGCTATAGACGGACTTGCTGTCTTTGCTGTCAGGAGAGTTTATAGCTAGCACAGTTATGCACTGTACTGTTGCGAACCTATACGATTCTGGACCTCACCTCCGGGTTGGAAGTCGTCGTGGAATACGCAGCGTTCAGTGATTGAGAGCACTTCCTCTGCCTATACTTAAGTTGAGACGTTATCTGAACTCCGTCCTTGTGTCTGGGAGTTCCCGTTTCTCGTCTGTAGAGCACAGAGAGGAGAAGACAGTATCAGAGTATATTAGTCAGAGGACCGCCTTCTGTCGTCCTAGTGTTTGAAAGAGTTTATATGCGGCTGGAGTTCTTCCATCGTCGCAGACGAGCACGGGTACCATCATTTCGACGCACCGGACGCAGTACATACGGTGATAACGCAAATTGCTTCGGCTTATTAGGGCTATAAAAGCTAAAGAGCTGTGATCACGCTAGTTTATTTCCACTGAGGTTTCACACCACCGTAGATCACCTTTGAAAGTAGTGTCTCCTAGTGTTTGGTACGTGGATGATGTCAGTAATTTCGTGTTATTAATATCAGATCGCGCATTCATAATAAAGAGCAGAGTTGGGCAACTGATTAGTAATTTTAATTAGGAAATGTAAACTTTGTAATATAAAGATTTATTGTAATCTACAATAAAGATACAAGCAGGAACGTCGTTTATCATTTTGTACGATTAGTTACCTTCATCATTCATTTATGTTTAGATTGTAATTTATAGAATTAAGAGATCCAAAGACCTGCGTCAGGGGGTAGTCACACAGGGCCAAATTATTTTTTTTCGTTGCGCACATTCATTTTACACCCGCCAGGAGTAGCATCTAGGAAAGTATCCTAATCTTTTCAAGGTGGTCGTCCAATAAATTATATGTGCTTCACTTAGCCATTAATATGCGCAACAAGTAGTTACGTCAATTATTCTAGAGGTTATCTACTGGCCATCATACAATTTTATAAAATTCTGTGAAACGTGCTGCGTAAATTTTACGTGGTCACATTTATGCTCTTGGCTCGCATTAAAAAAAAAAAAAAAAAAAAAAAAAAAAAAAAAAAAAAACACGTGTACTGGTAGTGGTTGCAAGGTCTGCAGCGATCTACCCAAGAGTGGGATGTTTGTATCTTTCCGCCATAGGCCTACGTATGGATTCTCTCGCTGTGAGTTGGTTCGTTTACGACTACCAGTATGCTTTCGCATAGTATTTCCGCATTCAGCGGCCTTCTTTAATCACGAGACGACTTTGGCCGCCGTGGTACCACACGGATTGTCGCACCAACGTATTCCACATTAACCTGCAGCAGATACCATACTGCATGAACTGTCGAATGCATACAAAGCGTTCGTGCACAGGCTTCATTGCAGTTAACATGTCACGCCCTCTACATTTATTTTTACTGTCACTGGTCAGGTGTCTATAACAACTGTCGGTTGTTCCGTAGCTACTGACAGTCCTCCCTTAACAAGTGTCAGTTGTTCCTTAGCAGTTGTCAGTTAGTGAAGTTTCAGTTACACTTCCAAATCAATAAGGAGACAAACTGGCATTATTATTATTTCTTAGTAATACGCATCTAGCTTTTAAGAAAGACAACGGGATATTTAACAATACTGAAATCGAGTTTACTTAAAGTTCACTGGGTAAAGCCTCACACTGTTTCAAAACGTGCACGGATGGGATATAACAGGATCATACAGTTCGTCACAAAAGTTGAGACTCTGCCTCCGTTGTCGTCGACAATACCGCAGTTGCTCGAGGTATAGCGCGCACACTTTAATTAGGAATGACTAATTATGGGGCAGGATCCCGATGGTTTTGGAGCCTCATGCATCTGTCCACACTTGTTATGCCCCTATGCCACGCAGTTAACAATTTCGAATGCATAGGTCTGATTTCGCACTGTACACGTAACTCGCGTGTTCGCTCAGTCCCGTGTCTGACACCACAGTCCTTCTGCAGGTCATTCGCTCTGACGTCACATTAGTCACGGCTGTAGCCCTCAAGAAATACGGGCCCCACAACGAATGTGTGACATCGAACTAGTAGGCTCGTCCACCACACTTGGCGAACGCTCCTCTCCGTGCAGGGCCCACGGGAAGTCAATAAATAATTGAACAGGTCTTAACTTTGTCGTGTGCTATCGAGAGCGTGCGTGCATTTAAACGCACAGTCAAGAATAATTAAATTCTTCTGTGACAGTAACTCGCTCCCCGTCGCAGGAGGAGGCTGATGGCACTCGTAAGACGTTCATTCTCTTACACGCAAACTACATTCCCAAAAATTCCCCAACGGCATTAACCCAGTAAAATTACATCATATAACACAAATAATTCCTACAGGTTAGAAAAAAATATTCCTTTCCAATTTACAAAAACACATTTTAAAATTTGCAGAAATCATAATTACAAAACACAAGGTGCGACAATAAAGTAATCAGACTGATGTGAAAAAAAATGTTGCTTACCGTTTTTTTCAAGTTTAATGTTGTCTCCTTCAAAGTAGTTCCCTTCTGATTGCACACACTTTTTCCAGCGCTTCTGCTATTGATGGTAGCATTTCTGGAACTCATCTTTTGTAATATCCTCCAAGAACCTCGTCCAGCTTTTTGGACATCTTGTTTGAAAATGGTGTCCCTTGACCGCCGTTTTGACTCTTGGAGATAGAAAAAAGTCGCATGGAGCGATATCTGGTGAATAAGGTGGCTGTGGCAGCACTGAAATTTGTTTTGAGATTAAAAATTTCTGTACTGACAGAGCAGTATGGGATGGCGCATTATCGTGATGCAGAATCCAATTATCAGCAATGTTGGCACAGACACGGAGAACTCTTTTACGAAGTCTTTCTAAAATTTCTTTGTAGTGATTGGATTGAGGAGTTCCTAGATAACAGGACGCAGCATGTTATTCTCAATGGAGAGCAGTCTTCCGAAGTAGGAGTGATTTCAGGAGTGCCGCAGGGGAGTGTCATAGGACCGTTGCTATTCACAATATACATAAATGACCTGGTGGATGACATCGGAAGTTCACTGAGGCTTTTTGCAGATGATGCTGTGGTTTATCGAGAGGTTGTAACAATGGAAAATTGTACTGAAATGCAGGAGGATCTGCAGCGAATTGACGCATGGTGCAGGGAATGGCAATTGAATCTCAATGTAGACAAGTGTAATGTGCTGCGAATACACAGAAAGATATATCCTTTATCATTTAGCTACAAAATAGCAGGTCAGCAACTGGAAGCAGTTAATACCATAAATTATCTGGGAGTACGCATTAGGAGTGATTTAAAATGGAATGATCATATAATGTTGATCGTCGGTAAAGCAGATGCCAGATTGAGATTCATTGGAAGAATCCTAAGGAAATGCAATCCGAAAACAAAGGAAGTAGGGTACAGTACGCTTGTTCGCCCACTGCTTGAATACTGCTCAGCAGTGTGGTATCCGTACCAGATAGGGTTGATACAAGACATAGAGAAGATCCAACGGAGAGCAGCGCGCTTCGTTACAGGATCATTTAGTAATCGCGAAAGCGTTACGGAGATGATAGATAAACTCCAGTGGAAGACTCTGCAGGAGAGACGCTCAGTAGCTCGGTACGGCCTTTTGTTAAAGTTTCGAGAACATACCTTCACCGAAGAGTCAAGCAGTATATTGCTCCCTCCTACGTATATCTCGCGAAGAGACCATGAGGATAAAATCAGAGAGATTAGAGCCCACACAGAGGCATACCGACAATCCTTCTTTCCACGAACAATACGAGACTGGAATAGAAGGGAGAACCGATAGAGGTACTCAAGGTACCCTCCGCCACACACCGTCAGGTGGCTTGCGGAGTATGGATGTAGATGTAGATGTAAATGTAGATGTAGTAATATTGGTTAACTGTTTGTCCAGGAGGCACCCACTCTTTATGAACAATTCCCTTGGAATCAAAGAAGAACACAAGCAAGCATTTCACTTTTGACTTTGACATGCGAGCTTTCTTTGGACTGGGTGATCCCTTTGAGCACCATTGCGAACTTTGGCGTTTCGTCTCTGGATCGTACTGGAAAAACCAACTTTCATCACCAGTGAAAACACGGCTCAACAATTTTGGATTGATTTCTGTTTGCTCTAGCAGATCGGCTGCCACATTTTTCCGTGTTTCTCGCTGTTCTGGTGTGAGATTATCGGGGAACATTTTTGTACAAATCTTTCTCATATCAAGATCTTCAGTTATTATTAGAGAAACCGTTTCTCGATTGATGTTCAGTTCTTCTGCAATCATCTTCACGGATAATCTTCGAGCAGATCGTACGAGTTCACGCACCCTGGACAAGCTGACATCCGCCCGTGAGGTTGATGGTCGTCCATTGTAGTCTTCATCTTCAACATTCGTTCTGCCTTCCCTAAACGTTTTATGCCAACGAAAAAATTGAGCTCTTGACATAACCTCTTCTCGAAAAGCCTTCTAAAGCTTATCGTAAGTTGTCATCGCGTTTTCACCCAATTTAACGCAAAAAGAAATGGCATACCATTGCACAATATTATGAGGTTCCATTTCCGTGACGAGAGACACAAACAAGTGTTAACTTATTACAGCACAACTCACGACTGAGCAGTTGCATCGATGTGCCACTTGGACTAGAAGCAGATTATAGACTAGGTCAAAGATATTGTGCCTACGCAAGCCTGCAGGGTTGCCAAATCTTGCAAAGAAAATCAGTCTCATTACTTTATTGTCGCACCTCGTATTTTCTGCATATATGTATCGTGAAAATTTTGGGTGGCACGTTTGCATTATAATGTGACATAAGGTGTGTTATCGAACTCTTGTTTTCTTCCAAGTGAGTAGCTGTTTGCATAATCTCATGCACTACACACTAAATCATTTTTCTTCAATGCACGTAACAAAATATTTCGTAACACACGCACAATAACACCATAACATTTTAAAAAATGGTTCAAATGACTCTGAGCACT
This sequence comes from Schistocerca cancellata, assembly GCF_023864275.1. Classification (NCBI taxonomy): domain Eukaryota; kingdom Metazoa; phylum Arthropoda; class Insecta; order Orthoptera; family Acrididae; genus Schistocerca; species Schistocerca cancellata. The sequence goes on along the minus strand of NC_064631.1, from coordinate 464,463,274 downwards.
ATGGGACTTAACTTCTAGGTCATCAATCCCCTTGAACTTAGAACTACTTAAACCTAACTAACCTAAGGACATCACACACATCCATGCCCGAGGCAGGACTTGAACCTGCGACCATAGCTGTTGTGCGGTTCCGGACTGCAGCGTCTAGAACCGCTCTCCCACCGTGGCCGGCGTCACATCTGTATCATATTGCCATAACTTTAGTAGTGACTCATGAGAAGCTCACGCTGGACTCCCCCAGCGGCGGCTCCGACATCTCCCCATGGCTTCGCCAGACAGAGGGCACCAATGCGCCGAGCTAAGGATCGCGAGCAGCTTGGGATAATGAAATATGAGTCCCAAAGCTGCGCGATATGAAGTGAGGAACCTAGAAACGTAGATTCACACTAACTGCTACGTATCGGCCTCGTAGGCCCGTGCAGAGAAGATTAGACTAATTATAGTGTGCGCAGAAGCAAATAAGTTGTTCCTCCCGTGCTCCACACGCAAAGGGAAGAAACCCTAGCAAGTGTTTCGGCTGGGTGGACCCTTTTCGCGGAGGTGTACAGTGTATGGCTGTGGAATAAGATGTTAATCACTATAAGTACGCTGATGTGGGTTGGATGTTTTATCCACAGACCGCAGTGAAGTGATGGATTTCAAAATGAGGATGTACTTCTACAGCTAGAAATGAGCTGTTTGTTTGCTACCTGCCTTAAACAGCCGTCCCGTACCGCATGCTGTGCTGGTGCCTAAATGTACTGGAAAGTGTTTTAGTGAAATGTAAGGGATATTTCCATTAGAGCGTTCGATAATTTAACAGGACACACAGGTTGCTCCACTGAACAATTAGGGGTAGGTAACCTGGGTTCGGAGAAGCCAGATTAAGGAGATAACAGGAATAAAATCACATTACTTTTTTGTTTGCATTGGATACAGTTAACTACAAACACCATCAGTGACACAATGAGCGTGCCATTTGTACTTTATCTTATAAAATGCCCTTAATTTGATGGTCAACAGCTTCAGTGCAAACGTGACATCGGCGCAAGATCCTGCGCACCCTGACATTTATCTCTGGTGTGTTTCGAATTGCATCACATGCAGCTACAATACTGACAACTTATTTTAACTCTGTATGATTCCATCTCTCTATTCACTGGGATAGTTTGGAGGTTCCGGTGGTGGGTAATTCAAGTTGAGTAGCTTTGAGGGTCGTTGATTAGACCATTATTAAAATCCGTATGACCGACCATCCGCATGAAGTGGTTCAATATACATCGCGAGGTGGTGCGTTTGCCTGCGCGAGAGAAACTTTTACTCTTTGACATTGCGGTGCTGCATGGCGAGCTAAGAAAAGTAAGAAAATCGGAATGTGATTGGACTTTATTACGAGACACGGTAACGAGAGGACGTGTAGGAAGTGTGTACAATGAAACAGTCATTGTTAGCCGCCATAGTACATAATTTGTGCTTTTGAGATTCAAAGACTATGTTACGTTAATGTGGAATTTACTAACAGCCAGAATACAGTCTGTTGCATTTAAAAGGTAACTGCACGTATTTAATTTTTATCAAAGGTTTCTGTGAGGAGCTATTATGCACTATAAGCTTGTACAGGACTTCGAACATTTGGTGGTAAATGTTTGCGGTAGAACCTGCTTCTATCACACGGTCAAAGCATGCAGAAAGTTTTCTCTGATAAAAAGAACTCATTGCACTCCTAGACAATCATCGAATGACCAAATGCGAATGGCAGCGTTCCAGTTCTAGAAGTTCCTATACAAGTTTTCATTCTTTTACGTTTCAATAATTTTACAGGCATACGTCGGAGTCGGCAGCTGCTTCTCCACCACGAGAGTAACTTGTCTAAGTGGACGAAATTACGTACGCTGTGGGGATCGTCGACGCCGACGGAGATATATTCTTCACAGACATACTACACACACCAGTTCAGTAACAACGAGTCTAATATTACCAGCTGGAAAAACACTAATTTCTTCTTTTTGGGCAGTAAAAATACTATACCTTTCCTTCCAATACAGCGACCAGGAGATAGAGTACCGGTACTGCTCCATCGTCTTGTACCGTACGTCCCTGAATAGGACTGAGTAAGGAATGGGTCTGTCGTTGATTCATTGCACGTCCTGTCATGGGTTAATGTAAACACGATACAACAGAGCTGCCTCACGGACAAGTAAAGCAAACCTGCATCATGACTTCCTAGTAATCAGGCTCGTTCTCCTAGTTTCCGTGCAGGTTATAAAGAATGTACTTGAAAATAAACAGCACAGTACTTGTAAACTTGCACGCATGTTAGTTGTAAATAAAATGAGAAACAGTAATGCTAGAAAAAACGGTAGACAAGTTTACTTCCATAGTAAGCTGGCTTCTCCGGCCACAGGTTCCCTACCTCAAACTGTTGAGATTCCATGCCTCAAATTGTTCAATGGAGCATTCTCTATGACGTGTTACATTTTTGCACGCTCTTACGGAAACACACTACATACTACAGAAAAGAATAAAATTCCAGTTATAAACGAGGAACAATATATTGAAGTTTGCTCTGATTCTTTAATTAATATAACTTTTGTTTTAAATAAAGGTGGGCAGCCTTGCTACTGATGCGTGGCGTGAGGAGTATTGAAATGTTACACGTAAATTGTGTACGTGATCTATCGAAAAGCTAAACATCGGAGGGTATATTTCATATACTTAAGCATGAGGAAATATTGTTATTCGTGCATTTCACGAGGCGAAATATAGCTCTCTCTTCGCAATGAAACGTAAATTATCTTCCAGTCTCATTTTTTACTTCAAAATATTGTCTGAAATGGTAGGCTAACGCCATTAACCGGCCTGTTTGAATCAATGAACTGATGTCCACAATTTACGATAAATACTGCAAATTCCTTAAAGTTACTAATATACTGATATAAGGCCTGTTAAAGAGAAATTATTTATACACTCCATGGCCTTTACGCCTGAGAGAAGCTGTGAAAATATTAAAAGACGTGTTACCGCTGATAATGGCGGCCAACAATTACTTTTATTGGAGCGATCTTTCCGCGCTGCTGCAGTCACTGAAGATAAGAAAAGTTATTACTTCCTCCGGAGGAAAATACTGTCTACTTAAATGAAACAATAATAACTCTTACTATAATGTATTTTAACAATTATTAAATTATTACAGTTTTACAATGTTCAATGGCCGACAGTTGGGTGCATTCCAGAACAAGAGAAACCTAATAGCGAACTCTTTGTCCTTGTACAACGATTAACAATTAAAATCCTTTCACCCCAACTACACACATCAAACGGCTTCTTTAATATTATACAACGTCAATGCAGAATTTATCGACATTATTCTTAATTTTAGTTCCTTTTTTCTTCCCACACGCCTCTATCAAAGTTTTTGCGTACTGTCAAAAATGTTTCAGTAAATAATATCATCCGCAAGTACAGGTACAATACGATATGTATAGCAAACTTCATCGATAAATTCCTATAAGAAAGAAAAACCATATAGCACCCAGAAAGAATTCACCTCATAAAAATGCGGTAGTCCGTCGTTATTACAGTTGCATGTAACTGGTTTTATAAATAAATTGTTCTCTTTGCTAATGAGCTGACTGATGATGTTGTATTCTAACGTGTTGTACCCTCCACAATGACGGAAGTACCAGAAGCTCTTACGTAAATCAACGTGACATCAACAGTCAGCCCAGCTGTCATATAAGAAAGTATACTTGTCGTTCTATCTATATCCGAATCCGAATCCCGCTCCAGCTACTGCCGGATCTGGGTGCTGACGAGTCCTCTCCATTTGGCTCGGTCCTCCCACCACTTTTCTTCCTCCACTTGCTGCCAGGTCACACCTCTCCTTTCAACAGATATTCTCACTCCCATTTTCCACCGTGTTCTTGGGCGCCCTCTAGGTCGTTTCCCATCCATCTTTAGTTCTTCCATAATTTTGGGGAGTCTCTGCTCATGCATCCTCTTAACATGCCCATACCATCTTAATCTCTTTCTTTCAATTTCTTCTCTCATACTTTCTTGTTTGAGGTCCTTTCTAATCTCTACATTCCTTACTCTGTCCATTCTTGTTTTTCCCTTAACTGCTCTGAGAAATTTCATTTCCCCTGCTTGCAGTCTGCTCCAGTCCCTTTCTTTCATTGTCCATGTTTCTCCACCATAGGTGACAATAGGGAAGTAATAATTCTTATACATCAGGAGTTTTGCTCTTTCTGAAACTTCATTATTCCAAATCAGATGTTTTATTGTTTGGTAGAAATTGCCTCCCTTCTGTAACCTCCTATTAATTTCGTTAGTTATTCTTCCATCCCTAGATATTTCACTCCCTAAATAAGTGAAACTTTCTACCACTTTGAGGGGTTCTCCATTCAAGGTAATATTTCCATTGATTCCTTTCTCTCTTCCAAATACCATTACTTCACTCTTATCTTTATTTATTCTTAATCCATACCTTTTCATTATTTCCTTCCACGCATCAAGCTGTAACTGCACATCTACCTCTTTATCACCCCATATTACCATATCATCTGCAAAAATCATCTTTTTGTCTTTTTCTTTTACTATATCTTTAACTGCCCTATTCATTCCCACCATCACAACATTAAAAAGCGCAGGAGATAGAATACTTCCTTGCTTAAGTCCTTGTCTTATTTCGAAGTATTCAGAGTTCCCCAATGGTGTTCTAATTCTACAATTGTGGCCTCTGTACATTGTCTTTATAACATTAATGTATCCATCTTCTATATCTATCTTCTTCAGTTCTTCCCAGAGTCTTTCCCTGTCAACTGAGTCATATGCCTTTCCTATGTCTATAAAAACCGTTATCACCCTTTTGTTATACTCCCAACTTTTTTCCATCAGTTGACGGATAGAAAATATCAGGTCGATTGTGCTCCTTCCTTTCCTAAACCCATGCTGTTCTTCACTCAGCTCCTTTTCTATCTTTTCACTTATTCGATTTAGTAAAATTCTTTCAAAAATCTTGGCTGTATGACTCATGAGGGTTATTCCTCTGTAGTTTTTACAAAGTCTTTTATTGCCTTTCTTGAAGATGGGAACAATGTCTCCTGTTCTCCAGTCGCCAGGTATTTTACTATTTCTCCACACGCTTGATAGTACTCTATACAGCCACTGCATTCCCACTGGACCTGCTGCTCTTATCATGTCCACTGATACTTCATCAGGTCCTGGGGCTTTCCCCCCATTCATCTTCTTCACAGCTTTTTCCATTTCTTCCTGTGTAATTTGTCCTAATTCTGCTTCCCAACTTCTCTCAATTTCTATACTTGTCGTTAATGGATACATTATCTGATCAGAGCAAACACGATAGTGTTTAAAATTGACTCTCCCAAGCAGAGTAGGTTGGGTCGGACGTGAAAGTCTAGGAGTGGAGCAATCAAATAACAGTCAGCCCTACTCTCAAAGACTTCTGAGAATATGCACCTATCAACGACTGCAAAGTTCACGTACACCGAATTGTTATTATGTAAAGACAACGAGGCAAGGTCGGCAGAGCGGAATCCTGATGTACATCCCCTAGGAAGAGCTAAAGGAGAGCATTTTTGTACCACGAAAGTGCCGCTTGCGGAAATAGTAAGCAGAGTGTGAGAAGTTAATTCCGTTGTGGAGAAAGTAAAATATGTCAGAAAAGTATGACAGCATGAGTTTTTTGTGTCTGGATAAATGTAGCAACAGAAGCATGCAGACAGCTTGTATAAGAGCTCAAGATGTGTTGTCGACTGCTGTAAATATCTAGAAGTTAGCTGTACTTGAGGCACACTAGGCTATCAGAGGGAAATGCTTGAAACATTCATCCGGTATCATACCAGGGTATTATGGTAAAAAATTTCTAAAAATTCTAAAAATAATTGTCATTGCAATAAAAATTTCGGGAAAGATGTTCGTTGACGGCAGTGGACCCAATAAATACAACAAAAAAACCGAAAGATGGAATGAGACACAACTGTATTAGATGTTCTTCCCCAAAGGTAAGTTCTCGATGTGCAGTGAAATCTAAGAAACCCATCCATTTTAAGTGTATCATGTCTCTGTGGGGTTCAATCCGGATTACCTCTGCTGTTCTAGCAGATGCTTTGAGCAGAAGCATGTTGTTAGGAACCTGGAAGGAGCACAGGTTATGCACATCAACAAGAAGACCAGAAAATCTGATCCATAGGACGGTCGGTTGATGTTGGTGACAATTAATTACGTATAAGATACGGCAGGTATAAGATTAAGTGATGTTCCCGTGCCAACTGTCGTATATTCCGAAACACGGTGATTACCAATCCTGTCATGCCCCGTTTACAGAAAATGTCCTAAGAAGCAAAGATAAAAGGAAATAAAAGGCATCCTATTCGTCACATTTAAAAGGCTTCCCTTCACCTGTAAAATAAAAAAAACAAAGATTTTCAAAAAAAAAAAATTAAAATACAAGATTTGAGGTAATAGCTGATGAAAAAGATCAGCTATCAACCCTACTCTAGTTTTAAAAAATTCTAATTCATTATAAACTTCCATGCTTCAGCAGCAAAAAGGAACTTCTTCAGCCCAGAGATTCATCCAGAGGACCGTCCGTGTTACTCATGATCTCTGCCAATGCGAAATCGAACATTACCTATCTGCCATTGTACTCTTTATTTCCTGCCACATCATAGCTATTGTTCCTGAAGCTATGGAATAACAAGCAGTTTCGTTTATCTGAGTCATACGTTATAGAAAACAATTAAAGGTTTCACGATAATTTACTGCAGTCGGCTGTAGGGCTCACAATAAATCCGCTCGCTAATTCTCGTATGACGGCAGCCATTTGTCTGCCGCCTCTTCCACCTGAACCTACCGGGACCCTCCTAGCGGTGGATGGCCCACTTCACGTGGGCCCCACGCTCTTGCAATTATATTTACATCGAAGTTGCTATACACCACAGCATTCGAAATTTCGATCTATCTAGCCATCGCCACCAGTTCCTTTAATAGCGCCATCGAGGAGTGCTCTACGAGATCTACTGTACGTTGGCACTACCGTGTACCGGACGGATGTCTCGTGATTGGCTCAAGCTGTTGTTAAGCCAGAGGGCTCAAAATTTACAAACACAAAAAATTCCGAACAAGCTATTAGGACCCCAACTTACCGACCGCCCGCCATGTCATTCTCAGGTCTTAGCAGTCGCCAGACGCGGATACGGAGGGGCTTGTGGTCAGCACACCGCTCTGCCGGCCGTTGTCAGTTTTCGTGATGGTTGCCGCTACTCCTCAATCAAGTAGCTCCTCAACCGGCCTCACGAGGGCTGAGTGCACCTCGCTTGCCACTAGCATTCGGCAGGTTCAGTTTTTGTTAATTGCCGGCCTGTGTGGCCGTGCGGTTCTAGGCGCTTCAGTCTGGAACCGCGTGACCGCTGCGGTCGCAGGTTCGAATCCTGCCTCGGGCATGGATGTGTGTGATGTCCTTAGTTAGGTTTAAGTAGTTCTAAGTTCTAGGGGACTGATGACCATAGATGTTAAGTCCCATAGTGCTCAGAGCCATTTGAACCATTTTGTTAATTCGTCATATAGGTGTGGATGTTGGACTGCGGCTTATGGGTAGCTCGCAGGAGAAAAAAATGGCTCTGAGCACTATGGGACTTAACATCTATGGTCATCAGTCCCCTATAACTTAGAACTACTTAAACCTAACTAACCTAAGGACATCACACAACACCCAGCCATCACGAGGCAGAGAAAATCCCTGACCCCCCCGGGAATCGAACCCGGGAACCCGGGCGTGTGAAGCGAGAACGCTACCGCACAACCACTAGATGCGGGCGTGCTCGCAGGAGAATCATCTGTAATTCTTCCTACAAGTTTTATTATTTAAACAACATGTTCCGACACTTCATTAGCGTCATCTTCTGGCCTCTATGCAAAAGATCATGATTGGAGACGCCCAAGCACTGGCGCACATGGAAAAGGTATCATATGTATTGAACTGGATACCGTGGAATTTTATTTGTTCGACGTGTACGCACGACAGTTACGAGATCTTCGCTGATCACTCACAGTTGTTGACGTGGGTCTGGAGAGTACACGTCGATTAAATATAAATCCACAGTATCCACTTCAATATATTAGGTAGCTATTCTATGTTCCTCAATGTTTGAATGTCTCTAGTCATCTTTCGCAAAGGGACCTGAAGATGACGCTAATGAAGTGTCGAAATGCTTGCTTACATAATAAATTTTTTATGCTGAATTACGGCATTTGGAATTCTTTTCCTACGAGTCACGTGTATGTGATAAGGAAGCAGCCATGCTTACAGTTGAGGTAATATTTTGTAAACTCCCTCGTTTCACGTCTTTGCAAATTTATCGAGTAAAGTAACTCGTCCAAAATGTAACTATGTAACTATATGTTTAGAATGTTAAGTAAGTATTATTTTTTTACGGTTGATGTTAGCTTTCAACGTACGAACGAAGAAACAGCACGCACAAAAAGGAGTTACTAAGCGTTTATGCTGTCTAGTAAGAAATCAGCTTTTTCAGGATGTGGAAAATTTTATTTTCTTATTTAACTTTATGGCAAGACATTCCTGAAGCCACAGTAGTCATGCAACCTTATGGAGGGAAGTTGTTTGCGCAGCCTGTCTTTCAATTGTGTTCAGTTTGTTGTCTTACTTTAACTGTTTGAGTACAGTATTATCTGAAGCGGAATTTGGGGATTACTTCGGCATTTGAGTAAACTAGCATGTGAAACAACCTAAAAACCACACTCAGGCAGGCTGTGTACCACCCCAATGTTATTAACACGCCGTCTGGGTCTGATCTGTGTCAGGCTCACCTACCTACACAAACAATCATGTCTAGAGTTAAATTTTGAAACAGTATTTGTATAGTGTGTATAGTGAGAAATGAGTAGACAGTGTAGCACTAGTTTTCTACGTTGTTAAACAGCTTCTTTGTAAAACAGTATTGCACACTAAGGATAAACGGGATGAGACTGCGCTGTTTTAAACAGATTGGCATTGTATTCGTGAAGATGAAGGCCACAGTTTCTATTTGGTCATCCTGATTTACGAGGGTCGTTCAGTACGTAATGCCCTGCATTTTTTTCTCCGAACATATTTATTTTTAAGAGTCAGAACTTAGTGACAATACACATTAACACGTCTTGTCCATGTCTTGTTTTACTACGTAGTCTCCATTACGCTCTATGGCCGTATGCCAACGTTGTGGAAAAGCATGTCTCCCCTACCGGTAAAAGCTCTTGTCCTATAGGCGTAACCGTGTTTTCAGTGCATGACTGACACTCTCGTCATCTTAAAAGCGTGTTCTCCATAGAGAATCTTTAAGCTGCCCAAAGAGATGAAATGGCAATTCATTGAATCCTGTGGTTAGCTGTGAGCATTCGTGGAACCCATCGTGAGCACCTCTTTCAATATCCGAGAGCCTCGATCGTTACGCTGCTAACCGACAACTGTAGAGCCAATTGTCAAGTTATGATGAGCCGGTAGGCATGAATAACGGCATCCCCACGATTCAGCATGTCTGTAGCAGTGGCCGTGACAGGACGTCCCGAGCATGGCTGTTTCTGCATTTTCTGAGGCTGTAACTTTCTTTACTCATCGCCTAACTATACTCCAATCAAATGCAGCATCGCCATACACTGCACACAAACGTTTATCGACGTTCATCAAGGTTTCCTTATCTGCACACAGGAATTCAATAACAGTGCGCTGCTTGTAACGTGCATCGTATGTAGACGCCATTTTGACGCTGTACTCCTGCTCTGCCATTTGCCAGATGGGTTCGAGGTTATGAACTCCGGATGAATAATAAAACTAGCAATGATACAGCTGTTACTATTACAACTACTGCTGCTGTGAAAACATCGGTCTCGCATTTCAGTTATCGACCGCAATTAATATAAAACGTCAGGCTCTAAATTGTGTAGATCGAAGAGTAAGAATTTTGAGATGAAGAAATATTTGTGAGATGTTGTTGTTGTGGTCTCTTCAGCCCAGAGACTGATTTGATGCAGCTCTCCATGCTACTCTATCCTGTGCAAGCTTCTTCATCTCCCAGTACCTACTGCAACCTACATCCTTCTGAATCTGTTTAGTGTATTCATCTCTTGGTGTCCCTCTACGATTTTTACCCTCCACGCTTCCTTCCAATACTACATAGGTGATCCCTTGATGCCTCAGAATATGATCTACCAATCAATCCCTTCTTCTAGGCAAGTTGTGCCACAAATTTCTCTTACCTCCTATGCAATACCTCCTCATTAGTTATGTGATCTACCCATCTAATCTTCGATATTGATATTTATTTCTAGTTATATGAGCAGATTTGACCTCAAGAATATTTAAAGATCATTTAAAAAGCTGTAAGTATATTGCTAATTGTATAACACAGTGCGACAAGGAAATATCCCGCAGGATGGCATTGAGGAAAACAATTGTTCATTGTCACCTAAACTTTCTTCTGCAAACGCAATTTTAACTGCGGTCGGCTGCGTTATTTATGTTGTCTCGCCGCATATCATACTGTGATATGTTAGGAATATTATTCCCTAGTTGTGGGAGGTAGCCACTTGCGGTAGGTAAAGGAATGTTGCAGCTGTATGAGCCAATCAACTATCGACTATCTTACTATGAGTTCACACAATATCGATTCTTGATGTACGTACATCCGGTAACGTCCAGAATATTGTTTATGCGTGTTCGCTTGTTTCTTACACTCGGTGCAGTATAGGAAGTGTGGTGATTCACCAAATCTTTTCTGTTATATGCGTGGCGAGTTTGCCACTAAGTCTCAAAGACATCATTTTACCCATCGTCAAAAAGGCGTACGAGTTGTATTCTGACTCAAAGGTAGATGAGGGTACTGCTATTTAATAGGCTGATAACAAGGAACCCTCTCATTTATGCCATTTACAGTACCACGTTTGTGGAAGGAACCTATAGACCACATTACAGATTGCTACATTTGCTTAACGAAGGTAAATGGAAGCTCAAGTAAATCAAAACACACGGTTTCTTATACATATTTGAAATCTGTATTTCCTCTAGTTCTGCATACTGATTCTCTCCCAGTTTCAGAGCCACCAAAGGAATCGACATTGGAAGATGAACCTGACAATGGTAGTGACAACCAACAGGCCATGAAGATCTTGAGTACACTCCATCTGCTACATGGCTACAAACACAGCCATCTCCGCAGGCAGAATTAAAGGATTTTTAAGAAACTTCCTGGCAGATTAAAACTGTGTGCCCGACCGAGACTCGAACTCGGGACCTTTGCCTTTCACGGGCAAGTGCTCTACCTACTGAGCTACCGAAGCACGACTCACGCCCGGTACTCACAGCTTTACTTCTGCCAGTACCTCGTCTCCTACCTTCCAAACTTTACAGAAGCTCTCCTGCGAACCTTGCTGAACTAGCACTCCTGAAAGAAAGGATATTGCGGAGACCTGGCTTAGCCACAGCCTGGGGGATGTTTCCAGAATGAGATTTTCACTCTGCAGCGGAGTGTGCGCTGATATGAAACTTCCTGGCAGATTAAAACTGTGTGCCCGACCGAGACTCTAACTCGGGACCTTTGCTTTTCGCGGGCAAGTGCTCTACCATCTGAGCTACCGAAGCACGACTCACGCCCGGTACTCACAGCTTAACTTCTGCCAGTACCTCGTCTCCTACCTTCCAATATCAGCGCACACTCCGCTGCAGAGTGAAAATCTCATTCTGGAAACATCCCCCAGGCTGTGGCTAAGCCATGTCTCCGCAATATCCTTTCTTTCAGGAGTGCTAGTTCAGCAAGGTTCGCAGGAGAGCTTCTGTAAAGTTTGGAAGGTAGGAGACGAGGTACTGGCAGAAGTAAAGCTGTGAGTACCGGCCGTGAGTCGTGCTTTGGTAGCTCAGATGGCAGAGCACTTGCCCGCGAAAGGTAAAGGTCTCGAGTTCGAGTCTCGGTCGGGCTCACAGTTTTAATCTGCCAGGAAGTTTCATATCAGCGCACATTCCGCTGCAGAGTGAAAATCTCATTCTGGATATTTTAAGAGGTCTAAATCTTTCAAAGAGAAAAGAAGAACTACTTTGTCTCTTCAAGAGAAGAACCTGTTACAACCAAACACCAAAATTATATTCCGTAAACGACAGCTTGACCTTTCCACTTTTTTCGCAATGACGGAGGATTTGGTATTTGTAATGATATAATTGGGCTGCTTACAAAATTTAGAATGATTCACAGTCAATAAAAAATTGGCCTACTTATAGATTCCTCAAGGAATAGTTTCAAAGCTGTTCTCTTACATAATGGAGATATCTTCAGAACTAGTGACCCGTTCGGTTCAGTGAAAGGAAACAGATGAGAGCATGAGGCTACTCGTGTATTGCCTATTCGATTCACAGATGGAAACCCTGTGGTGGTCTGAAAGGTCAGGGACTGCTCTTCTGTGACTGCAGACTAATTACACAAAATATTGCTGTTTCTTATGTCACTGGGATAGCAGGACAAGGAAAGACCATTATACGATGAAAGAAAAATTTTGAGAGAATTTTTCATTCCTAGTGGAAAAAAGGTGTCGCATGAAACCGTTGTTGACAAAGATAGTGTGCTGTTACCACCATTCCATTTGAAATTGGCTTTATCAAGAATTTTGTGAAAGCAACGGACAAAGAAGTCAGTTTTTCCAGTTTTTACTATTTAAATTTCCTGCAATTAGTACTGCGTAAACTGAAGAAGTAATTTTCATGGCCCTCAGATCCCTGTCTATATAAAACATATTACCTTTGAACAGTTGCTGACAAATACTAAAATGTAATCTTTGCTTACTTTTAAAGATATGTGTTACAATTTTTTGAAAAAAAAAACGTAATTTTCTGAGAATTACAGGAAACTAACGGAACACATGGTGGACTGTTACAAGGCTATGGGGTGCAACATGTCTCTGAAATTACATTTCCTCTACTTCCATTTGAATTTCATCCCACTTAATATTAGAGATACGGTGAGCGATTTCACCGAGATATCGCTGCCGTGGAAAGACGATATTAGGGGAGATGTTCACCAAGCCTTTTGGCGGGTTACTGCTGGACACTCCTACAACAAGTTTCACCATCTACTCACAGACGCGAAGTTTGCAGGAAAAGCTTTTAACTTGCAAGTACACTTAAAGCCTTATTCATGTTTCTCGTACTACTTTCATTTTATTTTATGTCTTGTGATACAAACAATTACATGATCTGTATATTAATAAACTGCAGATGCCTCTTGTATTGTTACTGAGTCATTTCCAAGTTTCTTGGAAGTGGCATAAGTGGCGTATCTTTTCCAGAAAAATTGATACACGATAGAACATTTCTGACTTCATTTTCGCAATCACCGCACACGATTTAGAAAAGAACACGGGTCAACAGAAACATCCGATCTCACGCGTCGGCTTTGACCCGTGACGTAAGGGTGTTGAGGTGTGTGACGTCATTACGGCGCTTTTATCAGTTTGCCATTAGATTGTTCAATCTTTATGGTCTATATGTTTTGTCGCTACTCGTTATGTCTAATGAATCAATATTGTTTTTTCTTTTTTTTATTTGTTTCTTTTTTTTTATTTTTTGATTGACCTACACATTGATCTGTAGCGTAGCCCTGAATACGAGGTTAGGTTGGGAGTTTTTTTTTGGCGGGGGGGGTCAGGGGGGGGGCTACGCCCCCCCCCCCTGCCTGGCCTTGAGTACCACTTGTTTATTATTATCTTTGTTTGCTATCAATGTTAGCAGATTGTTCTTGTGAAACCTTTGTGTGTGTTGTTTTTCTATGTGTTTTCGTCTTGTCGTTTCCGCCATATTTGTGACGTCATGGGTCAAAGCCGACGGGTTAGATCGGACGCTTCCGTATTTCCAAGAACACGTACTCTCTTCTCGTGCCAATACACGAAGTTCGGATTTGTTGCACTATGTAATTAGAACTAAGTAGCAGCAAACTGCATATACTGGGCCAGCCAGCATTGTTGCCAGATTTTCGATGGCGTTACCGGGTGATATCAACCAATGACGTCACCTGATGACATCACGCAAAGTTACCAAGTTTCCACATCCACTCGTCTCCCCACTTCTCTCATGTGACAGTCCAAGATGGGAGGCTTTGCCAGTTGCCTTACGACAGCAATTAAAAAAAAAAAAAGTTAAAAATGGCTGAAAAGTGAAAACATCTCCTATGTTTTAAAATTCCGACTACATAATCCAAAAGGCCACTTATCCTAAGTTTAAAACTGTGGTAGTATATTTGCCCTAAGTGAGAAATTTAAAAAAAATTATATGAAATTTAGATGTTCTAGGTTTTTTCCCTCTCCCCAGAGATCACAGTCCACTTGTGATGTTTAAAGCATTACCTCTGTGTGTTTAGTAGAAGAGCGATGTTTATTTATTTGTTTCAACAACTGAAAGGCCATGCCGGATGGGATATGCCACCACAACTGCTGCTGTGTCACACGATACCAGCCACCAGACCATCTGGGATGATGCACAACCGACATCGGACGATATGACACCCAACTGCTTTGGTACTATATTCATGGCTGAAACCTCATGAGTCCTGCTGGCTACTCCTTCCACATGATGCCACTGCTCTCATGTACACAGGTGCTGCCTCACATCCCCAGCTGTTGCTTCATCATGCTATTTCCAAGGACAATGTTAACATTCCAAGACTAAAATGGACGTCACTATCCCAGTGCAGCTTCTAAATAATATTCCAATTTAGAATTGCAGTTAGGCATGCACAAACTTGCTTTCACCATTACTGGCATTCTAGAATGAAAATGCTCTCACTAGGAGTGCGACAAGCAGTTATAATATTTCTGAGTAATTCTACGTGAGACCTAGTTTTTATCATGAGGGCTTATGTATATATGCAGGGCATTTCAAAATGAATATGGTTTTTAAGGTTTTGCAGTATTTATTACATTCAACTTCGAGTTGTGAACAATATATCAAATGAAAGAACAACTGAGATAGCTTGAAGCATCAACTCACTCTCCACATGCATACAGTGTACAAATTTGATCTATGTCAACCAAATAAAACTCGCCTGCATTTCCAAATAGTAAAGGAATCCATCAGCTTTGAAGGTTGTGAAATTTCAGACATATTTGCAGCCAAAAACCTTTAGATGTGATAGTGAAGAATTTATTGATCAGAAGTGGTGGTGAAACCAGTAGAGTTATACAGAGATATGTCTTCCTTGGGCAGTATATGGGGGTAGTTTTCTTTCATTTGAGTCAAACATACTGCAGGATTCCAAAGCAGATGGTAGTAGGTAATGCAGACCTTTTTGCTATCTTCAAACCAGATAAAGACACTGCGAATTTAAATCACAATTTATCAAGCACATGCAGTAAACGACGAGACATTCAATGAATTTACTACTTTTTATGAAGATTGTTGAAATCATTCACAGTAGATGTTTTTGGTTATTGATAAAACGAGGCTACTGTTTAACAGAGATAAAACTTCCAGTATGTTTATAAAAGATAACAACGAGATAATTATTACTCCATTATATGTCGCACTATGGACAAATCTGACTGCACTCTGTCTGAGAGGGGAAGGGGCTGAATATCTGTCTAAATGCTGACCAAAAATTTGGAGCCCATAAAACAAAGATTCAGAAGATCCACAGTAGTATGAAACATCATACTATTGGGACTGAAAGCAATTACTCATTCTCAAACCATTTTTAAGTTACTTAGTGATCTGTAAGGGTTGCTGGACATGAACAGAAAACAAATGAGAATGTATGTAAGTCGTGTACTACTGAGTGCATAACAGCATGCCAGTCGGCCGATGTGACAGAGCGGTTCTAGGCGCTACAGTCCGGAACCGTGCTGCTGCTACGGTCGCAGGTTCGAATCCTGCCTCGGGCATGGACGTGTGTGATGTCCTCAGGTTAGTTAGGTTTAAGTAGTTCCAAGTCTAGGGGACTGATGATTTCAGATGTTAAGTCCAATAGTGCTTAAAGCCATTTGAACCATTTTTTGAACAGCATGTCCATAAAATATGTTGTTGAAGTACGAAAGGCAAACTGAGAGAAACTATTATAGCTAAGGGTAAGGCATATGGAATGAGACCAGTATCTCAGAGAAGAGTTTATAGCATTACGGACTAGCTTGAATGACTCTCGAAAGTGAATGATAAAGATGGTGACACTGGCGATTTCATTAAACATCACAGGGACATTGCATAGGTAGTATAAATGGAGCAAGCAGTAAAAAAACTGTGTATGTTTATTACGCAGCTGACAAACATTACCAGGACTGCAATAGAGATCAGCGATAAAGAATTTGAAAGAATGTTAGATTTGCTCAATTTCGCATTCTTAGAAACTTCAGAACTCAAGTATTCACTGAAAAATACAGAAATGTGTGATACAACATTACATATGACTGATGTGTGTAACGAAACCACAGGTGAGGAACGAAGAGCCCCAACAGTGCAAAATATTTCTTTCAATAATTTTTAATTTATTTTTGGCTGTGGGTAGCAAAGACAATACAGCCCACAGTAGTTGCTAAAATACCATATTAACATACCTGCAATTTCGACAATAGACCAATGAAAAGAATTCGGCGTGCAAACGTAAGTTCTTCATGTGAAACAAAAGCATTTAAAGATGAGCAGCAGATAGCCAGCAGTAATTACAATAGTGTCAAGTTAACATTAGTGCAGTTTTTACAACAGAACAATCATTAGGAGCGTGATGAGCAAAAATAAGATCGTATTATAAAGAAAAAGAAACTTTACATTACGACCAGAGTTCAAAATGGGACGGTTCGAAAAGAGAATGAATCCCAGCCAACTTATAATTGAAAGCTAGAGAACGGCGTGTTTTAAAGAAAAAACTTCATGACGTAAAATAAAAACACAGACGTAACTGTTTTCGAACTGCGCTGGTTCCATGGGAGGACAAGGTCCACACGAATTATGGATCATAACCGGATACTGGCGTCTTTTAAGTAGTTCGCGAGCAAATAACACATTTAGATATCGAACTGGTGAACTAAAGCAGTTACACCTGGGGGGAGGGGCAGCTCCTTGCAATCAACTTTCTGTACAAGAGTGCTTGTGAGGCTACTAAATACTTGTTACACGTCAATATGACGTGATTTAGATCCTCCAACGCCGTTGTGTCCTAATCACAGTGTCCAGAAGTGATGACTTTCAACCGGTACAGGTGGGCGGGATCACTCACGTCCCAGCCTTCTAGGAATCAGAAGGGTACATGACGACTCCTAAGCTTCACCGAGGTGAACCATGGCCGAGAAGAGACGTTCGGGTGTGTGGCTGCCAGGTGGCTGCCCTTGCAGTTCTGAGACACGTGCCATTCACAATTTCAGTCAAGATAGGCAGATTTCTTGGTCAACAGTTTCATTATGGAGAATGCTTCGATCCCCTTTAACCAAAATAAGCAGCCGTTAGTGTCCAATGTCTGTACTTCTGTTATGGCCTCCAAGACATCCAAGATATATTCGTTAATCTGTTGATTAAAAAACTTCTGTGAATATAAATCCTACGTCGAGACTGGCTTCGGCTCGTTAGTGGGCCATATTCAGACCAGTATAAAATATTGTTCAGTGTGTGACAACCACTATATATCGTCGTACTTTTTAGAGCAAAGTTACTGTAATTAAATATAAAATCGTAAAACTAATTCATAGGTGATTGTGCAACTTTTGGCAAAATGGGCACGATAATGATATTTGATTAGTGATGTTATACATATCTGTTAGTATGTTTATCAAACGCCGGATGTTATAGTTTCTGAAACACACTTTGACATTTCATGTAGATCATTGCGAGCCGGAAAGTCTGTATGCCAAAATAAGCAGTCTCCCTGATGTTCTTCATCGTGTTGACAATTGATTCAGACGGCGGAGTAAACATTTGGTATGTGTCGCTATAGCGGCACACCCACCTTCGGTTAAGGAAAGTCTTTCCATTAGAAACGACCTGCAGTTAGGTACGAAGTATTCAGTACAGTTACTTTCTTTGTTTCCTAGGCGGTGAGGTGGGACTCTAACAAAGCCTTAGACAACAGACAATGCAGGAGAAGGAGATTGACAGTTCTATTTCAGGAGAGCGATATTCTACTTTTGTCCGCGGCGAAAGAATGGAGAAAAGGAACAAATTGATGGTAGAACGACAATTAGCAGAACAGAAACAAGTCCATGTCTTCGAGCACGACATGCGAGAGAACACGGATGCGCCTCAGGGAACATGGACCCGTGCGCTGCCCCCGGCGGGGATCGATCGCGGACCGGACATGGGCAGAGCGGGGCGGTTGCGGGGCTAACTAATTGGGAGGCGGGCGCCGGTGGCGCCGCTGCGCCGCCCCAGAATCACGGTCCATCGGCGTCGGTTAACCGCAGCCACAATGAGGTACTGTGCCGGCGCCCGGCGCCCGCGTCTCGGCGCGGCTCTCCCTCTCCGCGGCGCATTAGCCCGCACGAAATGCGCCTCTACTCAAATTGAATCGAAAATCAATCCCCCGGCGCGCGTTGGCGCAAATTGAGTTTAGGCGGTGGACACGGGTGGGCAGGCCTCTCCTAACAGCGTTTCCCCCTCACTCCGCCAGGGTGCCGGGGCCGTCCCAAACTTCACTCCCCATTTGGGACGCGGTGAGTACAGAACAAGGCCGTTCGTGGTTCTTCTTCTGTCAAGGTGTGCGAACCTGCCGTAGCTCTGACAAGCACTATTTACGTATTGGCTTTAGACCCATCATTCAACTGTCTGAAGGAGCAGTACTGAGAATGTTACGCACCAGGTGTCAGATTTGTGATAAACACAAACGGGGCACCACGAAGGAATCATCGGAATGCGGTGGATACCAACAGATATACATCGACAGACAAACAAAGTGTTGCAGTTTCAGAAAAAAATTGGATGATTTGGTCAAGGGAAAGAGCTACGCAAATGGATCAAGATAATAACGCGTTGGTCCACCTACGGTCCTTACGCAAGAAGTAATTCGATTTGGCACTGTTTTATAGTTGCTGGATGTCCTCCTGAAGAAAATCGTACCACACTATGTCCAACTGATACGTTAGATCGTCTAAATCCCGAACTGGTTGGAGGGCCCTTGTAAGGGATCCGTGATCCCACGAACATAGATGCTAGTATCCGACGCCCAGGTCGATAGCAGACAGGAGTCGATTGTCGAGCGCTGCAGGAGCCAGTGAGACTAGTGTCGAGTGAGAAGTAGTAATGGAGAGTGTCGAGTGAGCAGTAGTACTGGAGAGACGGGCAAGAATGGTGGTCGAGGAAATTCACCGGAGTATGACAAATGAGCGCGTCCCCCTGATCCTCGTGGGGTGGACCCTCATCGATACCGATTCGCTATTGATAAGAAACAGAAAGTGACAAGTGCCGAATTACGTGTTTCGCGTCGACCGCGTCGGCCAGCAACAACCACGGATTGCAGTGAGGATTGTTGTGAATGTTAACCATCATCATTGCGCGTGACGAAGTACCTAAAATCAGTAATCAATAAAGGATATAACCGTAATTAAACGTGTAAGACGAAGGTAGCAACTGTCTCAAATTTGTGTGTTAGTAGAAAATATATATCAGTTTGTACATCGCAACCTTTGTGGTCCTTAATAATAGACAAACTTTATCGTTAACTATTCCGTCTCAGAACAGCCGCACTCGGTTGAAATACCCCCGAAGCCACAGCAGAAAAACCGATAGCCTTTCATCCATTAACCACACGGTCATATAATCATAAATATTAACTGTTTGGTGGCTTCGATAAATTACACAAAACCCTATAAAAAGACATAAAATGTGGGTGTTTCACCCTGACCATGATACTCCGAACCTTCTCAGCTGTGGAAAGATCCGATGTCGTCGCTAGCCAAGGTAGGATTTGGCAAGTACGAAGACAAGCAGAAGAAACTCACGTCCTTTTGCGAGTGGGCATTATCTTGCTGAAGTGTTAACCCAGGAAGGCTTGCAGTGAATGGCAACAAAACAGAGCCTTGAATATCGTCGGCGTACCGTTGTGCTCTAATAGTGCCGCGGATAAAAAACAAAGAGGTGCTGCTATGAAAAGAAATGGTACAGCAGAGCATCACGCCTGGTTGTGTGGCGAGCGAAGGCAGGTTGGTATCACGCCGCTATCTGGTGCGTCTCTAGACTCATCTTCGGCCTGGATTCTCGCTGTCGGAAGTGGAATTGTCTTCAGTGAAGAGTTCTGCTTCGAACTGAGACCCGATGACAAGCTAACACGTGTCTGGAGAAGCCCCAGACAGTGATGGAACGGCAGCTGACTGCCCCCCGCCATATGCTTACAGCCCATCAACCATGGAGAAGATCGCTGGGTCTCTCCCCAACTGAGAAAGCTTGGAGCGTTACGGTCAGGATCCTCGAACGATGTCGTAATTTTGATGATCTAGCGCGCCAATTGCATATAATTAGGCTCCAACAACGTTGTGAGTCAAAGTTGAATTACTGCTTACATATGGGCCACAGGTAGATTGGCCAGAGAAAGACTAAAGCGTCACTGTTAAAATTCATGGTGAAACCATCAGCTGTCCTTTGTTTTGCAAAAATTTGCTACTAGTTTCGGTCAATGACCACTATCAAGATTAGCTGCCATAAATGGCTGGAAAGTTATACCATAGTTTGAATGAAAGTAATTATGGTATAACCTTCCTGCAATTTACGACAGATAAGCTTCATAATCCCCCCCCCCCTCCCCCCATGAACCATGGACCTTGCCGTTGGTGGGGAGGCTTGCGTGCCTCAACGATACAGATAGCCGTACCGTAGGTGCAACCACAACGGAGGGGTATCTGTTGAGATGCCAGACAAACGTGTGGCTCCTGAAGAGGGGCAGCAGCCTTTTCAGTAGTTACAGTGGCAACAGTCTGGATGATTGACTGATCTGGCCTTGTAACACTAACCAAAACGGCCTTGCTGCTGTGGTACTGCGAACGGCTGAAAGCAAGGGGAAACTACTGCCGTCATTTTTCCCGTGGGCATGCAGCTTTACTGTAATGCATGGAGAGCTGCATCAAACCAGTCTCAGGACTGAAGACCACAACAACAACAAGCTTCATAATGGTCATCGACCGGAACTAACAGCAAATGTGCAAAATAAAGGACAAATGAAGGTTTCACCACGAATTTTGAAAATTATTTGGCGGCTGAATATCCCCACCTGCAAACATACAACGCATAAGCGTTATTGCTCTATTTGTGGAGCTGTTTCTCTTCTATAAATCATCTAATTTTTTCCGAAATGCAATCATTTGTTTGTACATCAGATCTACGAATTTCTGACTCTTTCGGGTCATTCCTTTGTGAGGCATTTTTTGTGTTTATCAAAAGTTAAAATTTTTTGTTGTCTAAGAAATTGGTTATGTTCAGATATCTGGAGACAACCTGCAGCTATTCATGGACCTCACTTATGGACAACATTGCGCCTTGTCACTGGGCAACATTTGTTCGTGATTGATTAAAAGAGCATTCTGGACAATTCGAACGAATGATTTGGCCACCCAAATCGCCCGACATGAAACTCTTCAAACGTTTATGGGACATAATAGAAATCCAGCACTGGTAACGATTTTCCGATGGACGACAATAGAGGCAACGACTATAGAGGCAACATGGTGCAATATTTCTACAGGGGAGTTCCAAGGATTTATTGAGTCCATACCACTTCGAGATGCTGCACTATGCCGGGAAAAGTGAGGTCTGACAAGATTTTAGGAGGTTACTATGACATCTGTCACCTCAGTTTTTACCACGCATTTGATCACTTGTGCGAAACGTTGTTGGTATTCAAGAATTACCTCCTTTTCGTGGCGAATGCCGTTTTGACCGGCGTAATGAAAAGTAACTTCTGTCTTGCTTTCTTTCATTCCGTTGTCGTTTATCTTGTCTGTGAGATGATCCGCTGTGAAACTGAAACATTTCTTATATATATATATATATATATATATATATATATATATATATATATATATATATATATATTGTACTAAACTTGTAAAAAAATGCTATGACGTTTGCAAAAGACACCAGTTGGTGTCTCCATGCAAAAAAAATACAATAAATAAATAAGTACTCAGAATTTGCCAATTTATTTTATTTGTCTTCGCATTCGGATTCCCTTCCTACCGCTCTAGTCGTCAGTTACCTAAGAGAGGGTAGTCGTGTACAGCAACCGTCTGTGACCTGTGTAAACCATGTCATGTGTGACCATATTTTAACTGTTTGTGTATCGTATTTTCTGAGACAAAAGTTGGGGAGCACCCAGAATTTGCCTAATCCAGCTTGTAAAGCAGCCTAATAATTACGAGCCGTCACAGTCGCTAACCCACCACGCGGATTTGATCCGGGGTTGCTTCTTCTTCACGTATCGCATGCTAGCGCACTGTGCGTTACGCTGTCTGAGGAGGCGAAGTAATGGACAGTGTCACCCTTGAAGAAGACGCGTTTGTCCCGCTTCTAAGAACGCCCCCCTCCCTCCCCCCCATCCTTACTGTTTTCGTTTTTACGAGGGATAGTCATAAAGTTTTTACATCAACTCTAAAAAAAATGAAGGTATATATTTAATTTTTTGTTTGTGTGTAGGAATATATCTGCAGTTCCGCTACTCATTTAAATCCCCAGGCTACAGTATCGCAGTGCACCGCTAGGGGAACCAAACCCAAAAGACGTTTTCCATCTCAACTATGTTGTGGAAAGTGTGGGGCAAGATGTTAAAAACTGGCCCATGACTAATTTTAATTGTTTTCCACTCTCGCCTCGATTGTAGTGTGAAGGCCTAGAGCACAAAGGCCTTCACTCTCATGTGGTTTCCGGCTGTCTATAGAAAGAACTTGGTTCTTAAGATTTCATTGACGTTAGCCGCATTTAGGCACTGCAATGAATTATAGGTAGCAGGTGAAGACATGTGCTGGGCAGGAATCAGACCTGTATTTCCCACTTTACGCGAGCGGTCGCCTTAAATGCCTCAACCATTTGAGCAGGCTTCCCTTTCGGCAAAAACTTCCAGTCTCCTTCACAATACTGACACGAAACCCTTACTAACAGATCTGTGAGTGTGACGAGATACCAGGCACGGTGTGCATTCTCACTAAAAGAGAGGATCGTTGATCTTGTGTTTTCCGTAACTGTCGTCAAGGGCACTTGCTCTGGTGTTTCAGTTTCAGTAGATATTGTCAAATTTTGCATTGTGTAGCTGGAGTCAGCCCAAACAAACTGTGCCCATCACGTCCTTCACGCGACGCGCAGTGCCAACGAAAAGCGTTGGTTTGTTACCCAGTACAGAATGATTGCTGAAGCAGAATTTTACGTGCCCATTCGACAGAGCAGTCACAAAATGTCTGGTGCAATAGAGCAATTCCACATTAAGTCTAGCGTAGTGTTTGTTTTATAACTAACAATGACAATCTTCCAGCAGCAACAATACCACAATGGCTCGCACTGACTGCTACAGCCAAGCTTGCACCTACTGAGTAGCTGCAGAAGTACTGGTTATCCTTCGTGTTTTACTGTCCCTGGTAACACATGTTGGTAAAACACATGAAGAAATGATGAAGAGTAAGATGAAGTTTAAGAGTTATTAAGGAAGAATCTATACATAAATAAGTGAGGTACAAAAGTACTAAGGAATGAATGCTTGATGTTCTCTAAGGCTACAGATACTGCTATAAGGAATAATTCGGTAGGCAGTTCAGCTAAAGACGAGAGGACATTTCTGAAAAGGGCAATCACAGTAGTTGGAAAGTAAACATAGACACAAAGACGTTAACTGCGAAGAGAGCAAGGGTAACAGAAGTGCTATTTCAGTTGATCGATGAAAGAAGGAAGTACAAAAATGTTCAGGGAAATTCAGGAATATAAAAATATAAGTTGCTGAAGAATGAAATAAATAGGAAATGTGGGGAAGCTAAGACGAAATGGCTGCATGAAAAACGTGAAGGAATCGAAAAAGAAACGATTGTTTGAAGGACTGACTCAGCATATAAGAAAGTGAAAAAAAGCTTCCGTGAAATTGAAAGTTAGAGTGGTAACATTAAGAGTGCAACGGGAATTTTACTTCTACGTGCAGAGGAGAGAGAGAGGCTAGGTACACAGAGTTCATTGAAGGCCCTTATGAAGGGGATGACTTGTCTGATGTGATAGAAGAACAGACAGGAGTACATTTAGAAGAGACAGTGGATACAGTATTATAATCAGAATTTAAAAGAGCTTCGGAAGATTGGAGATCAAATGAGGCAGAAGGCATAGATAAAATTCAAACAGAATTTCTGCGTGTATAATGGTCGAGTCTGGCGATATGCCATCTGACTTTCGAAAAAATATCAGCCACACAATACCGAAGACTGCAAGAGCTGACAACTGTATCTATATCTACATCAATACTCTGCAAATCACACTTAAGTGTTCAGCAGAACGTTCATCGAACCACCTCCACAATAATTCTCTATTATTCCACTCTCTAACAACGCGCGGAAAACCGAACACGTATGTCTTTCCGTGCGAGCTCCAATTTCCCTTATTTTATTACGATGATCGTTCCTTCCCATGTAGGTCGGCGTCATAAAATATTTTCGCATTGGGAAAAGAAAAGTATGAGAATTATCGCACAGTGATCTTAACAACTCATGCATCCAAGTTGCTGGCAAGAGCAATATACAGAAAATTGGAAAGAAAATTGAGGATATGTTAGAAGACGATCTGTTTGATTTTAAGAAAGGTAAAAGCACCAGAGACACAATTTTGAAGTTGCGATTGATAACGGAAACAAGAATAAAGAAACCTCAAGACACCTTCATAGGATTTGTCGGTCTGGATAAAGCGTTCGACAATGTCAAAGGCCGCAAGGTATTCGAAATTCTGCGGAAAATGGGGCAAGCTACAGGGAGAGGCAGGAAGCAATAATGGTAATGGAAGACCAATAACAAAGTGATCGAAGTAAGAAGGGTGTAAGAGAGGGTTGTAGTCTTACGCCCCTACCGTTCAACCTGTTCATAGAAGAAGCAATACTGGAAATAAGAGGAAAGGTTCAGGAGTGGAATTAAAGTTCAAGGTGAAAGGATGTCAATGACACGATTCGCTGATGACATTGCTACCGTCAGTGAAAGTGAAGAAGAATTACAGGATCTACTGAATGAAATGAACAGTCTTGTGAGTGCAGGATATGGATTGAGAGTAAATCGAAGAAAGACGAAAATAATGAGGAGTAGCAAAAATCCGACGAGGAATTTAACATCAGGATTCATGGGCACGAAGTATATGGAGTTGGGGAATTCTACTACCTGAGCAGCAAAATAAAAAATGACGGATGGAGCAAGGGGGACATCAGAAGCAGACTAGCACTGCCAAATCGGCTTTTCTGGCATAAAGGAGCCTATTAGTATCAAACATAGTTCTTAAGGTGAGGAAGAAATTTTTGAGAGTGTAAGTTCGGAGCCTAGAATTGTATGCTAGTGAAACACGGACTATGCGAAAAGCGGAACATAAGGCAATAGAAGCATCTCAGATGCCGTGCAAAAGACAAATGTTGAAAATTAGGTGGACGGATAACTTACGGAATGAGGAGAGAAAGGTATATGTGAAAAAAACTTACAAGAAGGAGAGACAGGATGATAGGACATTTGTAAAGATGTCAGGGAATAACTTCCACAGTACTAGAGGTTTTCACCCTCTACATCTCGTAGAGGGCAAAAAACTCTAGAGGAAGGCAAAGACTGGAATATAACCAGCAAATAATTGAGGACATGGGTTGCAAGTGCTATTCTGAGATGTGTGTGTGTGTGTGTGTGTGTGTGTGGGCGGATGGGTGTGTGTGTGTGTGGGTGTGTGGGTGTGGGTGGGTGTGGGTTCAAAAATTGTTGAAATGGCTCTGAGCACTATGGGACTTAACTTCAGAGGTCATCAGCCCCCTATAACTGAGAACTACTTAAACCTAACTAACCTAAGGACGTCACAAACATCCACGCCCGAGGCAGGATTCGAACCTGCGACTGTAGCGGTGGCGCGGTTCCAGACTGTAGCGCCTAGAACCGCACTGCCAATCCGGCCGGCTGTGTGTGGGTGTACTCATCATCTATGTGCAAGTCATCGAAGTGGCGTCAAATAAAACTCACAAGGCGGCCGACCACCCCACATGGGGTCTTCCGATCACCAGTGGTATACACGGATTTCATTTATTCCTTCAGCGTATGGTATTCGCACTGAAGGAAGCCTCTTACTCTCCACTTATCAGGAGTTGGTTCAATTCTGTAAAATACTTTTGTCTCTCTCCCAGAAATCCAACTTCTGCAGGAAATATATTCTTCACGATGTCTTGCCCCTCGCAACCTATAATTATCTCTTGGACCATCTTTATTCGGGGGAAACACTTTCTTGTCAGTGGACATTATGTTGTCCCCGCAGCGTTCAGCCGGAGTTCCACGAATGGCAACCGGCTAAACATCTTCCTCTCTGAGTCCCTCTTTCACAACGGATCTCTGTGTGCTTAGCAACGGAAACTTTCGGCTCTTAGGTACAAGTTCTCTGTCCTCGTGGAGCGTTGTCAGTCTCCTCCTGCCTGGGACAATAACTCTGTTGGTAGTGTGTCTTTCAACGTAATTCATCCATATCTTGTGGCACACCATACCTCCTGCCAGTCTCTCTAGCTGAAAACCTGACTTCACCAGTCAGAGCGACGACTCTGTTTCGTAGTGAATGCTCTCAGTGAACTATTGCACCCGACTGCCCGCGATATTTCTGCTTGCTGCTGCTATACTTATGCCTGGGGAGGAAGGAAACAAATTTCCATCAAAAGGAACGGTGGTAGGGTCAGACACAGGAAAATCTGTTCAAAAATTCTTGCTGCTTTTGGTCTGCCTTTAAGTCGATGTGGCTCTGTCTTGTAGAGGCAGAATGAGCCAAGACACTCAATATTTTCTGAGATCATGGATTCGAATTCTCCCTGTGAAACTGACGATTTTGTCTCGTTTCTGTTCGTCCATGTGTGTCTTTGTGTGTACCTGATTAAAAATTTCTGATTAGTTTTTAAGAAATAATTAACAAATATTTAATAGCTGCACTGCTAAAGTTGCTAAATGCCAGTAGATAACTTCTACAGGAGCCATGTGCTCGAGACCAGTTTCTTTCATGTCGTCTCGTTGTCTCTGTAGAGCTGTACCAAGGGAAGCGAGGAGAGGGTGTTCGTTTGGTGGCCATTATCCTCCTTCTCTAATACAAACTGCACGCAAAGATCAACTGGGTTATTTATTCATCAAAATGGAAAGTTTACGTAACTCAAGATATTCGTTGTGGTATATGCCCTTCTGTATAGTCCACGTTAGTCTCACTGCTGGAGATGTACAAAGTTCGCTATGTACACTATGTGGTTGCTATGTGCTACCTGTCCTTGAGTTATGAGCGGAGATAACTGCTACTACGATTCCCGATGGTCTGAGACTGATGACACTGGAACTTATTCGGTGCGACAGACTACATCAGACTCAGACAGACTCGCTTTCCATTTCGCGGCGGCGATCCTAAATACTGGCGGCCGAGAGGGCTTTGACAGCGCATTTCCTGCAAGTATGTTGTTGGCCTCTACCTATCGTCTCGCAACCTGTTTGCCACATGGTATGCTCACGTCAACTTACGACAGTACATTACTCGCCCCCCCCCCCCCCCCGCCCTCCCAAATGCTGCACTGTTGTCATGTAGTGAGGCTGTGAATGACAATGGAGAGGGAGGCAGGACACTGGACGTAGAGGTAGGCCGAGAGCTGTGGCTGTGGAGCATGACGTATTCCCGACTGTACCCTGCCATCTGGCTTGCGAGACAATAGGAAAATCCTCCGAAAAACTGCTGCCAGGGCTCACATCCAGGCCTGAGGTCGTGTGCTGGGACAGCGACGGCGACGGTGATGGCGGGTGCAGGTCCATGGGCTCGGCGAGCTGGGACGGCGGGGAGATGGTGCATCGTCCATCCACTCTTCCTGGGGTGCCCTGGTGGCACCAGTGGACAGCTGGAAAGTCCGAGCGGTACTGTGAAGCCTTGAATCTGGGGGAAGAAAAGCAGTAAACACGGGGCAAATGACATGTGCGAATTTGGCTCTGGTGGCGGCGTTGCAAACCATCGGGACCTGTAATTAAATACATAGAACAGTCAATGTGCTTCTGGATTACGCGTCTTTCTCAGTGCCAACAGTTGCCATAAATCCTGAAAAGAACAAGATCGCGTGGCTCAAAGCCATACTTGCGGACCATTGGCGGCCCAGGATGCTGAGGTGGATGTAGCAAGCGTAGCAGCGTCCGATGGCGGCGGCCATGCAGAAGTTCCGCCGGTGATGGACCGTCACGTGGATGGTGAGGCGAGAAAGAGTTGTTGTTCCTGGTCCTCTGTGTGTGTGTGTGTGTGTGTGTGTGTGTGTGTGTGTATGTGTGTGGTGCGAAGCTTGGCCATCTGTTGCTCGAAAGTGATTTGAATCATGCTGCTTCTCCGTTGGACTGCGGGTGAAATGGAGCACATATTAGAAGATGAATGCTGTTGTGTTCACAAACGTGTTCAAAGTCACGTAAAGTGAACGGTGGTCCGTTGTACTTCCGGCAAACCTTCTATCCAAAATCTGGGAGACAACGCTTGAATGGTGCTACGTGACGTGGCAGAAGCCATAGGCACCGCAAATTGGACCTTGCCAAAACAGTCTACCACTATGAGCCAATGCGTGTTCTAAAATGGTCCAGCTAAGTCTATAGGCCATGGCGATTGACTCTTAGGCCAAGGTATCCATGCCCTGTCAAGAACAGTGACGTCGCACTAACTGTTTAGGTCCCCAATCTCCTTGATAGAGCAATCGCAACACATTCTTTTGCAACTCTTGAGAAAGTGAAGGATCGAAATACTTTAGGATCTGTTCCCATATTCTTCTATGTTGTAGCACCCCTAATCATTAAGAAACTATAAAATTCCTACAAATACTCTTAAATTTACACAGCCTAGTCATGCCCGTTAATTCTGTAGAGCACTGACGGTACATCTGTTCCAGCTTTTTCTGTAAACAGAAAAACTGTTATCGGGCTGCAACTCCTCGAACTTGTTGATCATAGTACTGAGTTCCGGACTCGATGAGTAATAGCGCTGACGATTAAACATAGTGAATGATTGTTTGGCCTAACTGTCGAATGTCAAGTTCAAGAGTATGATTCATTACTACACGTACACTCCTGGAAATTGAAATAAGAACACCGTGAATTCATTGTCCCAGGAAGGGGAAACTTTATTGACACATTCCTGGGGTCAGATACATCACATGATCACACTGACAGAACCACAGGCACATAGACACAGGCAACAGAGCATGCACAATGTCGGCACTAGTACAGTGTATATCCACCTTTCGCAGCAATGCAGGCTGCTATTCTCCCATGGAGACGATCGTAGAGATGCTGGATGTAGTCCTGTGGAACGGCTTGCCATGCCATTTCCACCTGGCGCCTCAGTTGGACCAGCGTTCGTGCTGGACGTGCAGACCGCGTGAGACGACGCTTCATCCAGACCGCGTGAGACGACGCTTCATCCAGTCCCAAACATGCTCAATGGGGGACAGATCCGGAGATCTTGCTAGCCAGGGTAGTTGACTTACACCTTCTAGAACACGTTGGGTGGCACGGGATACATGCGGACGTGCATTGTCCTGTTGGAACAGCAAGTTCCCTTGCCGGTCTAGGAATGGTAGAACGATGGGTTCGATGACGGTTTGGATGTACCGTGCACTATTCAGTGTCCCCTCGACGATCACCAGTGGTGTACGGCCAGTGTAGGAGATCGCTCCCCACACCATGATGCCGGGTGTTGGCCCTGTGTGCCTCGGTCGTATGCAGTCCTGATTGTGGCGCTCACCTGCACGGCGCCAAACACGCATACGACCATCATTGGCACCAAGGCAGAAGCGACTCTCATCGCTGAAGACGACACGTCTCCATTCGTCCCTCCATTCACGCCTGTCGCGACACCACTGGAGGCGGGCTGCACGATGTTGGGGCGTGAGCGGAAGACGGCCTAACGGTGTGCGGGACCGTAGCCCAGCTTCATGGAGACGGTTGCGAATGGTCCTCGCCGATACCCCAGGAGCAACAGTGTCCCTAATTTGCTGGGAAGTGGCGGTGCGGTCCCCTACGGCACTGCGTAGGATCCTACGGTCTTGGCGTGCATCCGTGCGTCGCTGCGGTCCGGTCCCAGGTCGACAGGCACGTGCACCTTCCGCCGACCACTGGCGACAACATCGATGTACTGTGGAGACCTCACGCCCCACGTGTTGAGCAATTCGGCGGTACGTTCACCCGGCCTCCCGCATGCCCACTATACGCCCTTGCTCAAAGTCCGTCAACTGCACATACGGTTCACGTCCACGCTGTCGCGGCATGCCACCAGTGTTAAAGACTGCGATGGAGCTCCGTATGCCACGGCAAACTGGCTGACACTGACGGCGGCGGTGCACAAATGCTGCGCAGCTAGCGCCATTCGACGGCCAACACCGCGGTTCCTGGTGTGTCCGCTGTGCCGTGCGTGTGATCATTGCTTGTACAGCCCTCTCGCAGTGTCCGGAGCAAGTATGGTGGGTCTGACACACCGGTGTCAATGTGTTCTTTTTTCCATTTCCAGGAGTGTATGTTTCTACCATCGTATTCCTAAACAAGAGGACGACGAATCATGTGTTCTGAAAATATCTAGATATATAAAATATATGTCAAGCCCTTGTTGGTTTGCCGGCCGGAGTGGCCGAGCGGTTCTAGGCGCTACAGTCTGGAACCCGCATGGATGTGTGTGATGTCCTTAGGTTAGTTAGGTTTAAGTAGTTCTAAGTTCTAGGGCACTGATGAACTCAGAAGTTAAGTCCCATAGTGCTCAGAGCCATTTGAACCATTTTTTTGTTGTTGGTTTTTGTTGAAGACCATACATTTACTATGTCCAGAGTTCCAGCCTAGGACTACATCACTTATATTCTGAGGTTCCAGTCATCGTACAGCTGGATATTTAATCCACTGTTCCCAGTACAGAAACTACTCCCATCCTCCTATTCATCCGTGAGGTGAACTGTTTAGCCGCTGACAATGAATGTCACTGCGACTTTATCACTGCCATGTGGATCCAGGATACCTAAAAACTCGCCAATGTGCCAGATAGTTGAATGTGACACACGTGTATTGCAAGTCACTTTATCTGCCTACTGCAGGTTCAATTCAATTGGCTCTGAGCACTATGGGACTTAACATGTGAGGTCATCAGACCCCTAGAACTTAGAACTACTTAAACCTAACTAACCTAAGGACATCACACTCATCCATGCCCGAGGGAGGATTCGAACCTGCGACCGTATCGGTCGTGCGGTTCCGGACTGAAGCGCCTAGAACCGCTCGACCAGTCCGACCGGCCCTACTGCAGGTTTTCGTTGAATCCTGTGCGGGTGCAGCCAGGCACAGGTTGGAGGACAGGCCCTGCAGTTGAAGGAAATTGCTTTAAATACTTTCGATATCGTCAGCTTGACAAGAGAAATACATAAATATCAGATCATTATACTACGCCTGACAGAAGTCATTAACGCCTTTGCCAACAACTCAGTCATCCATCCACAATCAGCATCACAATACACTTAACTGGAGGTAAACAGTTCGACTGTAACCTAGGACAGGAGTAACGACCTTAAGTGGTATGTTGGATTGTTTGTCTATGTTTATTTGTTATTTTTGTCACTAGAGATTAGTTTCTCACAACTTTTCAAAGGCCTCTTCCAATTTCTTCCACTGCCGTTTGTCCCGTGCTGTTGTTGCCATGATGGTTCGTTACAACCCGCATCTCGTGGTCGTGCGGTAGCGTTCTCGCTTACCACGCCCGGGTTCCCGGGTTCGATTCCCGGCGGGGTCAGGGATTTTCTCTGCCTCGTGATGGCTGGGTGTTGTGTGCTGTCCTTAGGTTAGTTAGGTTTAAGTAGTTCTAAGTTCTAGGGGACTGATGACCATAGATGTTAAGTCCCATAGTGCTCAGAGCCATTTGAACCATTTGGTTCGTTACACGGTGGGCGCTCATTTGTCGTCTTCTTCCTCTTCTTCACTTTCTAGTTTTTCTTCTTTTTTAGTGGCGGTTTGTCTTTTGTTTGAAAATAATCGCAGGGGTATCCACACAATATGCAGTGTCCCAGAATTCGCATCCAAGGTATCAACTGTAGATGACGAAACCTCAATAATATTACAAACACCATTAAGAAATTGGAGACTGGAGACTTCTTTGCTATATAATGGTCTCTGAAACTGAGTTTCACAGCTTCGACATTGTGCTGGATCCTACGCAAGTATTTTAGTCGTGGGAATGGAAATAGCACACGTGACGGTCGAAATTTGTAGGTATGTAATGGTGGATTGTGATGCAGCGTATAGCTTAACTAGGGCAGCAAAAGGAAGATACAGCGAACCGTGATTTTTATTGTTTTCGTTCTTTTAGTTAGATGTCTGGTTCGTATATATGCAACTATAACGAACTAAAAGCTCATTACTCGCATTTAACTCATTACTGGAGATGCCAACATCTGAGTTCATATTCCTCGTATGTCAAAGTTGACATTTTCTGACAATTAGATGATCCAGTAAAGGTATATTACTAATCTGATAAAACTGCTCCCTCATAAGAGCTTTAACGGCTGTTTATAGGCGCAAAAGTACTCATAACATCCTTATTCATTCGCTCTTCAACGAAGTACTCTATTCTTAATTTATTGGGAAAAGTAAATTCACTGCTTCTGATGAGTTTTTAGGTGTACCTGTAAGAATCTTCACCATTTCTTAAGCTGTTCTAGTAATAATTTCATGTTTGCTTCTATCGTTTGAAAATAGTTCTCGAAAAATTCGTTATGTGTTTGGATATTTCCTCTAACTTTAGCTACTTAAAGAAAATATCTGAATATTAAATCAAACCCCCCCATGAACCATGGACCTTGCCGTTGGTGGGGAGGCTTGCGTGCCTCAGCGATACAGATAGCCGTACCGTAGGTACAACCACAACGGAGGGGTATCTGTTGAGAGGCCAGACAAACGTGTGGTTCCTGAAGAGGGGCAGCAGCCTTTTCAGTAGTTGCAACGGCAACAGTCTGGATGATTGACTGATCTGGCCTTGTAACAATAACCAAAACGGCCTTGCTGTGCTGGTACTGCGAACGGCTGAAAGCAAGGGGAAACTACGGCCGTAATTTTTCCCGAGGGCATGCAGCTTTACTGTATGATTAAATGATGATGGCGTCCTCTTGGGTAAAATATTCCGGAGGTAAAATAGTCCCCCATTCGGATCTCCGGGCGGGGACTACTCAAGAGGATGTCGTTATCAGGAGAAAGAAAACTGGCGTTCTACGGATCGGAGCGTGGAATGTCAGATCCCTTAATCGGGCAGGTAGGTTAGAAAATTTAAAAAGGGAAATGGATAGGTTAAAGTTAGATATAGTGGGAATTAGTGAAGTTCGGTGGCAGGAGGAACAAGACTTTTGGTCAGGTGACTACAGGGTTATAAACACAAAGTCAAATAGGGCTAATGCAGGAGTAGGTTTAATAATGAATAGGAAAATAGGAATGCGGGTAAGCTACTACAAACAGCATAGTGAACGCATTATTGTGGCCAAGATAGATACGAAGCCCACACCTACTACAGTAGTACAAGTTTATATGCCAACTAGCTCTGCAGATGACGAAGAGATTGAAGAAATGTATGATGAAATAAAAGAAATTATTCAGATAGTGAAGGGAGACGAAAATTTAATAGTCATGGGTGACTGGAATTCGAGTGTAGGAAAAGGGAGAGAAGGAAACGTAGTAGGTGAATATGGATTGGGGCTAAGAAATGAAAGAGGAAGCCACCTGATAGAATTTTGCACAGAGCACAACTTAATCATAGCTAACACTTGGTTTAAGAATCATGATAGAAGGTTGTATACATGGAAGAACCCTGGAGATACTAAAAGGTATCAGATAGATTATATAATGGTAAGACAGAGATTTAGGAACCAGGTTTTAAATTGTAAGACATTTCCAGGGGCAGATGTGGACTCTGACCACAATCTATTGGTTATGACCTGTAGATTAAAACTGAAGAAACTGCAAAACGGTGGGAATTTAAGGAGATGGGACCTGGATAAACTGAAAGAACCAGAGGTTGTACAGAGTTTCAGGGAGAGCATAAGGGAACAATTGAAAGGAATGGGGGAAAGAAATACAGTAGAAGAAGAATGGGTAGCTATGAGGGATGAAGTAGTAAAGGCAGCAGAGGATCAAGTAGGTACAAAGAAGAGGGTTAGTAGAAATCCTTGGGTAACAGAAGAAATATTGAATTTAATTGATGAAAGGAGAAAATATAAAAATGCAGTAAATGAAGCAAGCAGAAAGGAATACAAACGTCTCAAAAATGAGATCGACAGTAAGTGCAAAATGGCTAAGCAGACATGGCTAGAGGACAAATGTAAGTATGTAGAGGCTTATCTCACTAGGGGTAAGATAGATACTGCCTACAGGAAAATTAAAGAGACCTTTGGAGATAAGAGAACCACGTGTATGAACATCAAGAGCTCAGATGGAAACTTAGTTCTAAGCAAAGAAGGGAAAGCAGAAAGGTGGAAGGAGTATATAGAGGGTCTATACAAGAGCGATGCACTTGAGGACAATATTATGGAAATGGAAGAGGATGTAGATGAAGATGAAATGGGAGATACGATACTGCGTGAAGAGTTTGACAGAGCACTGAAAGACCTGAGTCGAAACAAGGCCCCCGGAGTAGACAACATTCCATTGGAACTACTGACGGCCTTGGGAGAGCCAGTCCTGACAAAACTCTACCACCTGGTGAGCAAGATGTATGAAACAGGCGAAATACCCTCAGACTTCAAGAAGAATATAATAATTACAATCCCAAAGAAAGCGGGTGTTGACAGATGTGAAAATTACCGAACAGTCAGTTTAATAAGCCACAGCTGCAAAGAACTAACACGAATTCTTTACAGACGAATGGAAAAACTAGTAGAAGCCGACCTCGGGGAAGATCAGTTTGGATTCCGTAGAAATACTGGAACACGTGAGGCAATACTGACCTTACGACTTATCTTAGAAGAAAGATTAAGGGAAGGCAAACCTACGTTTCTAGCATTTGTAGACTTAGAGAAAGCTTTTGATAATGTTGACTGGAATACTCTCTTTCAAATTCTAAAGGTGGCAGGGGTAAAATACAGGGAGCGAAAGGCTATTTACAATTTGTACAGAAACCAGATGGCAGTTATAAGAGTCGAGGGGCATGAAAGGGAAGCAGTGGTTGGGAAGGGAGTGAGACAGGGTTGTAGCCTCTCCCCGATGTTATTCAATCTGTATATTGAGCAAGCAGTAAAGGAAACAAAAGAAAAATTTGGAGTAGGTATTAAAATCCATGGAGAAGAAATAAAAACTTTGAGGTTCGCCGATGACATTGTAATTCTGTCAGAGTCAGCAAAGGACTTGGAAGAGCAGTTGAATGGAATGGACAGTGTCTTGAAGGGAGGACATAAGATGAACATCAACAAAAGCAAAACGAGGATAATGGAATGTAGTCGAATTAAGTCGGGTGATGCTGAGGGTATTAGATTAGGAAATGAGACACTTAAAGTACTAAAGGAGTTTTGCTATTTGGGGAGCAAAATAACTGATGATGGACGAAGTAGAAAGGATATAAAATGTAGACTGGCAATGGCAAGGAAAGCGTTTCTGAAGAAGAGAAATTTGTTAACATCGAGTATAGATTTAAGTGTCAGGAAGTCATTTCTGAAAGTATTTGTATGGAGTGTAGCCATGTATGGAAGTGAAACATGGACGGTAAATAGTTTGGACAAGAAGAGAATAGAAGCTTTTGAAATGTGGTGCTACAGAAGAATGCTGAAGATTAGATGGGTAGATCACATAACTAATGAGGAAGTATTGAATAGGATTGGGGAGAAGAGAAGTTTGTGGCACAACTTGACCAGAAGAAGGGATCGGTTGGTAGGACATGTTCTGAGGCATCAAGGGATCACCAACTTAGTATTGGAGGGCAGCGTGGAGGGTAAAAATCATAGGGGGAGACCAAGAGATGAATACACTAAGCAGATTCAGAAGGATGTAGGTTGCAGTAGGTACTGGGAAATGAAGAAGCTTGCACAGGATAGAGTAGCATGGAGAGCTGCATCAAACCAGTCTCAGGACTGAAGACCACAACAACAACAACAACAACAACAACAAATCAAACAAAGACTGTCCGAATAGGCCTTTAAGGTCCAACGATACTGACCGGCCGCCGTCTCATCCTTAGCCTTTATGCATCACCAGATGCAGATTCGGAGGGCATGTGGTCAGCATGTTGCTGACCCTATCACTGTCAGTTTTCGTGACCAGAGTAGCTGCTTCGTCGACAAACAGCTCCTCGATTAGCCGCTTATGGGCAGAGTCCACCCTACTTGCAAAAAGCATTCGGCAGACCCGGACAGTGACACATCCAACTGCTAGCCAAGACCGACAGTGCTTAACCTCGGTGATCTGACGGGAACTGGTGTTGCCACTGTGGCAAGGCCGTGGGTATATTTGAACTGTAGTGAAGCCAATATGCAGTAAGATCAGCTATGTTATTACTCTCAAGCCCGATTTCATTACTTTGGTGAACATTGTCCGAAATTTCGGCACCTTTTTCATTCTAATGTGTACGGTCAAGGGATAAAATCTGGAAGGGAGCAGGATTAATTTTGCGCCTTCAGATTACTACCGCCCCACCTCTAACCACTGCGTCATGAGAGGCAGCTGTCACAGTATTATCCTCCAATACTTGACCCACATGCTCGTCGAAGGTAATTTTACGTCTTTTATCTTCATTCTAAAACATGATGAGTTATCTTTTCATGTTACAATAGACGAATGTTAGCGACTTTAGAAAAAAAATGTTGTTGAAAAAGTGGTCTTTTATCCATAGTTGAGCCTGAACGATAAGTAGTGAGTCCTTACAAGAGAATTCTTAAAACTTTTATTGTCTTTGTTGCTATCCTGTGCTGTCCATAATCTGTATCGTAAAGTACATAATCCTTGATACAAAGTGTGTAGGTGAATACAGAGTGAGCGTCGGCTGTCTCGCATTTCCTCAATCAATGACCCTCTCCTCTGTTCGAAGTCACCCCGCCCTGGTTTTTATGCTGCTGTTGTCAATTTGTCCAATTTTTTTTTTTTTACCATTTTGTCTGCAGTATTCTTTTTTTGGTGTTGACTGTACTTTACATCAACTAGTCATCAAATAACAGACACACTGCAACGATTCAGTATTTTCTTCCCATACGACTTGTGCCTTATACGGACTGTCTACTGCCACGGAAGCTATCTCTAAAATCTTAAAACGGCTCCCAGCATCGTGTCGTTTTTTCCAAGTTAAGTTTAAACATTGCTATTCCCCTTCAGTCCTGCGGATAGATGTGTCATTCAGATGTGGTATGAAGTGGTAAGGGGCCAACACATCACAAACTCGACGTTGCCGACTTTCCAGATATTGGAGACGCAACTTCTCAATAGAGTGTCTCATGAACATGAATCGTGGGATTGATTGTGGAGCGCGTTCCAACACTCTCTTTAATGAAGAATGCCTGACAGTACCGGCAATTGTACCCAAAGCTTCTCCACACGGCAGCCAGTCACGCTGACCGCTCAGCTATGGAAATCAGTTAATATTCAATCTTCTTCTGCAACACCACTTCGTAAACGATTCGAGTGTCTTGTTGTCCTTTTTTATTTTTTTATTTTATTTTAATATCTTTACAATAAAGGTAGGCCGGCAGCGGCCTATCTAGGCCGCTCTTTGGCCACAGTGAACACATACAGGAAACAGAAAGACAGAGAAACAAACAAACATGATGGACAAAAACGGGAGACAGACATAGTAAAAATAAATGAAGCCATTCACGGGCGTACTGATTTGATAAAAAAAAATGTTCATCACTGTACACAACGGGGAAGAACGAGTTTCCACACGTGAATGGAGGAGCACAAACGGAGAGACACCGAAGCACTTAGACGAAGACACACACGGGAACTGGCAACGACCTCCGGCGCACGAAGATGCGCTGTTTGCGCACAAAGCCGGGGACCTGCCAAAGGGAATAGGTGCGTGTAAGAGGGAGATGGGGAGGGTGTTGATGCCAGTGGGAGAGGAGAAGGGAGGGGGAGAGGGTAAGGGGTTGTAGAAGCCCAAGGGGGGAGGGGAGGGAAGGAGGAAGTGAGGAGGGAGAGAAGGGAAAGAGGGTGCCCTGGAGGAAAAACATAGGAGGAGGAAGGGGAGGATTAAAGTTGGTAGGCGGGGTAGATGGAGGGGATGAGGGCATCATCAGGGAGTGGGAGTTGGCGGAAGCCATCTTGGGCAAGGGTACAGAGTGTGGAGAGATGGAGAACAGGTGGGATGTGGGAGTACAGGCACGGCAGTGGATGGGGTGGGAAAGTATGGGAGAGACAAGCGGGTGAGGAGGATTTTTTTCTTCTTTATTGTTATTTTAATACCTGTACAAATCAGGTAGGCTGTCAGCGGCACACTACGCCGCTCTTCAGCCATAGTGTTGACAATAGTACAAGAATGGAGAGTGATGATGAATATAGTGATGGGCAAAAGATAGGGGTCACAGAGACACAAAAAACACGGAGCCGTTCACACGCGACGATAACAACACTGAAGGGGTTGTGGAAGCCCAAGGGGGGAGGGGAGGGAAGGAGGAAGTGAGGAGGGAGAGAAGGGAAAGAGGGTGCCCTGGAGGAAAAACATAGGAGGAGGAAGGGGAGGATTAAAGTTGGTAGGCGGGGTAGATGGAGGGGATGAGGGCATCATCAGGGAGTGGGAGTTGGCGGAAGCCATCTTGGGCAAGGGTACAGAGTGTGGAGAGATGGAGAACAGGTGGGATGTGGGAGTACAGGCACGGCAGTGGATGGGGTGGGAAAGTATGGGAGAGACAAGCGGGTGAGGAGGATTTGTTTTTCTTCTTTATTGTTATTTTAATACCTGTACAAATCAGGTAGGCTGTCAGCGGCACACTACGCCGCTCTTCAGCCATAGTGTTGACAATAGTACAAGAATGGAGAGCGATGATGGATATAGTGATGGGCAAAAGATAGGGGTCACAGAGACACAAAAAACATGGAGCCGTTCACACGCGACGATAACAACACTGAAAACACGTTGACACGGCGCACATAACCTCGACGAATCCGACAGCACAAGTGAATGTAGTAGCGGGACGGCGGACACTAAAAACACAAAATGACGTCACACACACGTGACACAGATGGCGATGATCTCCAGCGCGTGAATGTTCACTATGCGTGTGCGAGTCCGGGGACCTGCCAAGAGAGGAGGAGGAGGAAGGGGAGTGGGAGAGCGAGAGGGGAGAGCAGAGATGCCACGGGCAGGGGAGATAGGGGGGAGGGAGGAAGGGGGAGAGGAAGCCCGGGGGAAGAGGGATGGAAGGAGGGGACGGGGAAAAGGGAAAAGAAGGGAAGAGAAGAGAAGGGAGGGAGGGTGCTGAAAGGAAAGGACACTGGAAGTGGGGGATGGGGCAGGGTCAAAGTTGATAGGAGGGGTAGATGGAGGGGACGAGGACATCATCAGGGAGGGGGAGCTGGCGGAAGCCACCTTGGGAGAGGGTAAGGAGGGTGGAGAGATGGAGACCGAGTGGGACGTGGGAATACAGGCGCGGCAGCGGGCGGGGGTGGGAGAGGATTGGGGACACGAGCGGGTGAGGAGGATCAAGTTTACGGGAGGTGTACAGGATCCATATCTTTCCAAGGAAAAGGAGGAGTTGGGGGAAGGGGATGAGATCATACAGGATCCGCGTGGGGGAGGGGAGACGGATGCGATAGGCAAGGCGGAGAGCATGGCGTTCAAGGAGGTGAGGAGGATCAAGTTTGCGGGAGGTGTTCCTTTCGAGGAACAGAAGGAGGTGTGGGAACGGAATTAAGTCGTAGAGGATCCATGTAGGGGAGGGGAGGCGGATGCGATAGGCGAGGGGAGCGCATGGCGTTCCAGGATTTGAAGGGATTTGTAGAAGGTAGGAGGGGCGGCCATCCAGGCGGAATGGGCATTGCAGAGGATAGGGCGGATGAGAGATTTATAGGTGTGGAGGACGGTGGAGGGGTCCAG
The DNA here is from genome assembly GCF_023864275.1 of Schistocerca cancellata. NCBI lineage: Eukaryota > Metazoa > Arthropoda > Insecta > Orthoptera > Acrididae > Schistocerca > Schistocerca cancellata. The sequence continues at coordinate 464,423,079 of NC_064631.1, read as the reverse complement.
ACCCCATGTGTCTTGTTGTCCGATTGCCTCCCCATCTTGATTCACGTTCATGCAATACTGTGCTCGAGACAAGCATACGATATTTTGTCTGCAGGCTACAGATAAAATCATTCAGAAAAATTAAGTGAGTGAATATCATCGTTTGTATATGACTTATGTACTGTAAGCAGCGCATGGCAGGAAAGTTGTCTACAGGCATGAATGTTATGTGTTCCATATAGGATTGGCATTTGGAGTAACATCTCATGGTAATCATGGGAGCGCAACCTGATGCAAGTAATACGTTGACAACCAATGTACACAGTGAATGAAAATCATGAGTGTACGGGTGTGTGAGTGATTCAATATCTGTCGGAGGCTGGCTGAGGTGAAACAGATAAAAAAAAAAGAGAAACTCACATAAAGCATATGTTTAAATCGTGTTACAGTAAACCTCTTGTGATGCATTGTTGGGACACATTGCTGCAATTCTTTTGTCGTGCACTCTCTATGGCAGGCTTCTTCGCCATGGCAAGCAAAGAATTGTGTCCACATCTGGGTGTAATTAAAAAAAAAACCAAAAACAGGAAGTTGAAAATTGAGTAATCTCCTGCGATACTGAAAGAGTGACTGCATATAAACGAAAGAACGTTGCTGAAGTAGTTTTACGGAAAACGTATTACTTCAACCATAAAAAATGAAACACCACATTTTTCGTTTCCCATTTTTTTCTCGCTGTGAAATTGTTTTCAATTGATAACTTGGAATCTATGGGTTAAAATATTTACCTTTTTCAAACTGTAAGTCTCACAACATATGATGAGGTGGTTATCTATTATTAAAATACTTGAAACCTGATTTACTTACTGGACATTCTTCGAAGGATTGCAGTGAATTAAGAGTGCAAATTGCGATTCCTAATGTGTAAAATGCAGGATATGACGGTCTGAAGTTACCATCATATTTCGGAATCCGTTGCCAGTAGAGATTAGTTTGCCAGGCTTTAGAATTATTTGGAAGTTGAAACGTCCCCTTAGAACAATTTATACATGGCTGTGCTTAAACTGACACACAATATTATTTAGCGCAACGCAATCTGACTATCAAAGATCCCTGCAAAAGAATCGCCCTGAGTAACATTAAACTACACCTTTCAGAAATCACTTACCTCACAAAAATCTTCGTTACTGGAACTACTGCAATACAGCGAGCGCCACTACTGCCAGCTAAATAAAAGATTCAAACTACGGAAGGCACTAACTACTGATGGGGATAGTTAGCAAATGAAAGATATTAATAGAGAACAAACAATGTATTTACCTTAATAATCATAATATATATATCAGTTCATGACAAATTACAAAACTCCGCCATCTCTCTCCCCACATCCACCACTGCTGGCGGCTCACCTCCAACTGCGCAACGCTACGTGCTGTTCACCAGCCAGCTGCCGCTGCCCAACACTACAATGGCAGACAACAATGCAAACTAGCCACAGACTGCACGCAGCACAGCCAGTGATTTTCATATAGAGCGCTACGTAACGTTGCCAATAAGAAAACATAAACAGCCTTTTTACAAAGTGTCCTGAAAATTATATCTTTCACTCCACAACGCAGAGAATCATGTTTACATTTATGTTTGGCTCAATGGAAGCAGCAAACTGACCATCGAGCAATTTGCTGCCCTGCTGTAAAACTTTCTATATGTGAACGAAGCAAATCTGCATCAGATGCTTTGCTTTAATTTATAAATAAATAATTGATACCCACAGGTTCTGGATTCGAATGTTATTTTCAATAAGCAATTTTTCTGAAACTACGGCAGTGAGTTTGATGACATTTAGGCTTTTTGGACGACCATAACCAGTTATATAACAGTGATAAGGTGAGCTACAGTGTAACGTGGAATTCGAGACACGTTTCGTTCCTGGCTAATCTGCACATTGGGGTAAAGGCCAGCTTAAAAGGCATAGAGAAAAATGTGAGCCACCACGGATTGGATCCTAGAACCTTTCGGTTCCTAGACAGACTTTTACAGCTAGACCACTAGACCAGACGCAAATTAAATCACACTTTCCACTGTCTCTCGTAGCTGCTCCTGTCTCGAATTATGACGGCTACCTGCTGGCTGGCAACAGTCTCGCTTTCAAAACTAAACTTTAATTCGTTGCAATTCAGATAGTTTGTACGATGTTAAAGACAATTCAAAAGCCAAGAGCGCACAAAACATATTTTTATTCTAGTCAGCTGGTTTCAACATAGTTGTCATCTTCAGGTCTTAAAACATTTTTTGTATTAAAAAAGATGTTCGTTTTACGCTGAACTTCACGCACCAGATGTCAAGTGGATAAAAGTCAGCTCTTATCAACGTGTTTCTGCACTAAAATATTTAAAAATACACCGACCATGTCAATATACATATTGCTCACAGATGATTGTTACGTGATACGAATATGGTACACAAGCATCTGTGAGTATGTATGTTTATGGTCATCGCCTGTGTGTTTTTAAATATTTCAGCGAAACAAACGTTTATTATGTGCTCAGTTTTATCTACTTGACATATTTTTTGGAACAAAAAGATAACAACTAAGACTATTGAAACCGGTTGTCTTCAATAAAAAGTATTTTGTGCGATCTTAGCTTTTGAATGGATTTTAACAATTAAAAGAGATCGCCGTTCATTACTCTCATAATGTGGAAATTCAATTAGTTTGTACTATGTATTTATAGATATCCTTTGTGAATCAGTATATCCACTACTCAAAATTGTATCAAAATTTCCCCAGCAGTGTCTCAGATTAGCATGCACATAAAGACGGACATGAGGAGGCGAGTATATATATGTAAAAGATGGAAAACCAGTTCTAAGCAAAGAGGGAAAGGCAGAAAGGTGAAAAGGGTATGTAAAGGGTCTATACAAGGGCGATGTACTTCAGGGCAATATTATGTAAATGGTGGAAGACGTAGATAAAGATGAAATGGGAGATATGATACTGTGTGAAGAGTTTGACAGAGCACTTAAAGACCTAAGTCAAAACAAGGCCCCAGGAGTAGACAACATTCCTTTAGAAATACTGCTAGTCTTGGGAGAGCGAGGCATGACAAAAATCTACCATCTGGTGAGCAAGATGTATGAAGCAGGCAAAATACCTCAGACTTCAAGAATAATAGAATAATTGCAATCCCAAAGAAAGCAGGTGTTGACAGGTGTGAAAATTACCGAAGTACCATTAATAAGACAAGGCTGCAAAATAGTAATGCGAATTCTGTACAGACATGGGAAAACTGGTGGAAGCAGACCTGGCGAAAGATCAGTTTGGGTTCCGTAGAAAAGTTGGATCATGCGAGACAATACTGACCCTACGACTTGACTGGAATACTCTCAAATTCTGAATGTTACAAGGGTCAAATAGCGAACCGCTATTTACAATTTGTGCAGAAACCAGATGGCAGTTATAAGAGTCGAGGAGCATGAAAGGGATGCAGTGGTTGGCAAGGGCACAGAATTGTAGCCTATCCCTGACATTATTCAATCTGTGTATTGAGCAAGCAGTAAAGGAAACAAAAGAAAAATTTGGAGTAGTAATTAAAATCCACAGAGAAGAAATAAGAACTTTGAGGTTTTCCGATAACATTTTAATTCTATCAGAGACAGCAAAGGACCTAGAAGATCAGTTGAACGGAATGGACAGAGTCTTAGAAGGAGGATATAAGATTAATACCAACAAAAGGAACCCGAGGATAATGGGACGTAGTCGAATTAAATTAGCTGATGCTGAGGGAATTACATTAGGAAATGAGACACTTGAAGTAGAAAATGAGTTTTGCTATTTAGGGAGAAAAATAAGTGATGATGGACGAGATAGAGAGGACATAAAATGTAGACTGGCTACGGCAAGGAAAGCGTTTCTGAAGAAGAGAAATTTGTTAACATCGACCATAGATTTACACATCAGGAAGACATTTCTGAAAGTATTTGTATGGAGTGTAGCCGTCTACGGAAGTGAAACATTGACGATAAATAGTTGAGACAAGAAGAGAATAGATTAGACGGGTCGATCACGTAACTATTGAGGGGGTAGGTACAAAATAGAATTGAGGCAAAGAGGAATTTGTGGCACAACTTGACTAGAAGAATTGATCGGTTGGTAAGACACGTTCTGAGGCATCAAGGGATCACCAATTTAGTATTGGAGGGCAGCGTGGAGGGTAAAAATCGTAGAGGGCGACCAAGGGCTGAATACACTGAGCAGATTCCGAAGGATGTAGGTTGCAGTAGTTACTCGGAGATGAAGAAGTTTGAACAGGTTAGAGTAGCATGGAGAACTGCACCAAACCAGTCCCTGGACTGAGGACCACAACAACACACACACACACACACACACACACATATATATATATATATATATATATATATATATATATATATATATATATATATATATATATATATATATATTTCGTGTGTGTGTGCGTGTGTGAGAGAGAGAGAGAGATCTCGTTTCACAATAAATTTTAATCGCACTTTTGAACCTTACATTTCCTTCATTTCTTCTTCAAAGTCCAAATTGTACAGTAGAGGAGAAAGGCATCTTCCCTGCATTGCACCCTTTGCAAATTCAGCCCTTCTCTCTTCGTCTTCCACTACATGTAAAGTTGCAAAAAAAAAAAGGGGAGTTTCTAGCGATGCTAAACCTATACACACAGTCAGCAAAAGCTGTAACGCCGAGAAAGAGAAATTATGCGATTCGCAAAACGTCGTCGGACTGGAACGCTGGCTTTGCATTTTGCAACTGCATCTCTGCTGCACATTACTACGATGCGATTTACTCCCCCGCGCAAGCACACTACGCGTCACTTTTCTAGAGTTAACAGAGGCGCTGAACGGCAACCTAATTAATTCGTACTGTTTGAAAGCGGCGCGCGTCGAGAAATTGCGTTACTAGACACCCCACACGGCAGCTTTCGGACCAGACAGCGAAATTACGAAATTACGGGACGGGCGGCAGCGGCGGCTTCCCCCGGCTCTGCAGGCCGTAATTCGTTTTACTTTCTATCAGCGGCTTATCGCTTTAGCGCAGTGGACGGCTGCTAACAGAATCACGGGCTTCTCCTCAGAAGACAAGCGCCCCTCGCGTGCGCTCGCAATCACATAATTGCGTATAATCGCGTTGCTTCGCAGCAGTTTAAAAATCTACCCTCGTTCCCTCTCGGTGGCAGGCCATACCGCGCCGCGACCGTGCACTTCTGGCGTAGCGGCTTCCGAGATCAGGGCAAATGTATGAGCAACGCGGCACACAGTACATAAGTACTAACAGTTCTGCAAGAGTGAAATCAAGCCAGTCTCGTATTAGAGGATGGTGAACACTCCTTACGTTCTTGTTCTTGAGATATTACAAGTTACGTCTTTAGTCAATCTCTTAAGTCAGTACGACAAGCGCTGAACGTGCACCCGTCAGGGAGAAAATTCAATTGAATGCACAGAAATTTGTCTTATTCTTAATGACACGAGGTAATGCGGATCATGTTACACTTTGGGTCATCGTAATATCAACTTTCGCCGAAGATTAAATTCTTATGAACATACTCGCGGCTTATTTCATGAATAACATTTTCGTCTACTGTTATGGATGTTGCAGTGTAAGTAGGCTGTTTAGGTTTTTATGTTGGTAACGACAGGTAGCGCTCTGTATGAAAATCACTGACAGTGCTGTGTGCAGTTGTGGCTGGTAAGCATTGTTGGAATATTCGCTATTGCAGTGTTGGGCAGTTGGATGTGAACAGCGCGAAGCGTTGCGCAGTTGGAGGTGAGCGGCCAGCAGTGGTGGATGTGGGAGAGAGAGATGGCAGAATTTTGAGAGCGGACGATCTGGAAGTGTGTCCATCAGAAAGAGCAAATTTGTAATATTGGATGTCATGAACTGACATATATATGATGACTTTTGAACAGTATTAAGGTAAATACATTGTTTGTTCTGTATTAAAATCTTTCATTTGCTAACTATGCCTATCAGTAGTTAGTGCCTTCAGTAGTTAGAATCTTTTATTTATCTGGCAGTATTGGCGCTCGCTGTATTGCAGTAGTTCGAGTAACGAAGATTTTTGTGAGGTAAGTGATTCATGAAAGGTATAGGTTATTGTTAGTTAGGGCCATTCTTTTGTAGGGATTATTGAAAGTCAGATTGCGTTGCGCTAAAAAAAAAAAATAAAAATAAAAAAAATTGTGTGTCAGTTTAGTGATGATCAGAACACGTAAAGAGAGAAATGTCTGAGTACGTTCAGTTCTGCTCAGCTGTTTGAAAATCAAATAACATAAGAGGTTTATCAGCACAGTAATTCATTAATTTTTCTAAGAGGACGTTTCATAGCAGTTATTTAAGTGCAGTACTCTTGTCGTTGTTTCTACTTTGCTATCACCTGTGTATACTGTTTTGCATCAAAATAAAGTCAATCTAGATTAATTTTCTGTTTGTTGCTTTAATTTTGGACAGCATACCCGTGCAGCCGTTGGTCGCTGAATTGTTTCTGGATGTATGTTGACGTCAGTGCGTTAACGACCGAAGATCTGTTTTTTACTACACGAAGCTTTCACCAAGGTTAAGCAAAACACAGTAACGTACTAGGAGTTGTCTGTATATACTTTACTACAGGCCCAAACAAATACACCTATTAATAGTGGCTTACAGAAAGAAGTGTTAATCTTTATCCCAACTCCAGGAAAAATAGATAGTGTAATTTGACATAATGATGCGGCCACATACCCAGAAGAATTTTGATAAAGCCTTCTCCATTTGCAGAGAAACAGCAAGTTGACATACCAATAGATACACAACAACGGAGAGGATTGTAAGTAATATTTTTAACGGAATTGTTGATAACTTCTGCAAATGTACTCACTCTCTTAATTAGAAAACAACATTAACAGTTCCGACTGTCCAAGAGAAGAATAGCAATGATAAACTGAAGGAATGAGCCAGCACTTGAAATAAAGTATTCCAGAATTTGTGAGTGAATGATTGATAAGATTTTAGATTTATAAAACAATTTTTATATCTCCTTATGCAACTCAGTTCAGCCACTGTTGCATTCCGTCTCATTTCAAGCGACAGAGAGAAAAATATCAGTTAATTAACACATTCTTTTGTTCAGTCATGTCATACTGAATTATAGTCTCGGGAACTTTTCTTTTGAAAAGTAAGTTTTCACTAACAAAAGTGTACCATAAGTATAATATCTGTTGCCCACGCACTTTCGTCTTCGATTCAGCTGTCAAATGTTTTTAATGGCAGCAACACTACGTACTTTTTCTCATCAAAGTTTTATCAGTAATGCATTAGAGTGCAGAAGGAATGATATAATTAATAATAACACTACTAGAAGAATAAATGGCCTTAATTAGTCTCCATTAAAGTTGACTTTAGACAAGAAAGCTATGAATAATGGAGATATCAAAATATTTGGGCCACCTTAAACCTCGGTAGGTAGCGCCTAAGTCTCAGAAGTATGTTATACAGCTGACAGAAGCAAAGCTAAATTTGAAAGTAAGTTAAAAAAGTTAATTCTGGGAATTTTGTTAGAAAGTTGTAGCCAATGTTGAGCGTGTAACTATACCGTACTTCCTTCTTTATTTTCCACTATGTGAACAAATTTGTAAACAGTGAACATACAGTCATATTTAAATAACAATTACGTAAATAAACCGTAAATTGGCTCGTTAAACGTCATTTATGTATAAAGAGAACAGCATCTGGCCTATCACGCTACTGACGATACCCTTGTCTCCGATGAACACTCGCCGTCGAGGACAACATATTGGATATAGCCACTCACGCGTCTCTGTAAAAATGGTTCAAATGGCTCTGAGCACTATGGGACTTAACATCTATGGTCATCAGTCCAACTACTTAAACCTAACTAACCTAAGGACATCACACAACACCCAGTCATCACGAGGCAGAGAAAATCCCTGACCCCGCCGGGAATCGAACCCGGGAACCCGGGCGTGGGAGCGTCTCTGTACTTATTCCATATGCTCGTGCCGTCGTTAACATAATGCGATGGAACATCGTGTCAAATGCCTTCCGGAAATGTATAAATATGGATTCTACCTGTTACCCTTCGCTTGTAGTTCTCGATATATCATGTGAAATAAGCGCATGCTGAGACTCGCACGCGATCGATTTTCAAAATCAACGCTGACTCGCGAACATCTTTCTTGTATAATGGGGTCACCTACGTTTTCTTTCCGGTCGTTTCGGTATTTGTGTCGGATGAGAGAGAGAGAGAGAGAGAGAGAGAGAGTCATGACTGGGGGACTGATCAGTGCCCTAGAGTCCTCCTTGTAAATTCGAACTGTAATGCCATCCAGACAATATGATTTGCCTGTTTTTCAAATCTTTAAAATGGGGCTCTGTCCGAAGGTCAAGAGACTGCATGTTTAAATAGTTTTCATGCGTGAACGATGTCTTAAATGTGAATTTTAAAACTTAGGTTAGAGCCAGGCTCTGAGGGGCAAACGATTCACCTCGGACGACGACGTCCAGCTGTACGTGTGGAACTGGTTCACATCGCAGCACCAGGCAATTTATGAGACAGCCATTGACCACCTTGTGTCACAGTGGGACAAGTGTCTCAACAGCCAGGGTCATTACTTCTAACATACAGGTACTGGTTACTGTAATTATGCCCCCGACTGGTTTCTTTTTGAATGCCCCGGATGAATCTATGAATCTTACACTCAGCAGCATTTGTGTACGCTGTAGATTAAAACTAAATGCCGAACCAAAATATATGCGGGAGAGCTGGTGTGATCCTTGCAGTGTAACAGCGATGTGTTGGCACAGCTGAGGCCGCGCCGGAAGGCGTGAGATGCGCCTGGATAGTTATGTTGGTAAGAGTACTACTTGCTAAAGACACCGTTCCCCGTTGGAAATCCCGTCCGACATACAGTTTCAATCTGACAGGAAGTTTCAAATAACCCACACATCACTGCAGAGCGAATCATGCCTATTGAGAATATCTTAGCCGGCCGCGGTGGTCTAGCGGTTCTAGACGCTCAGTCCGGAACCGCGCGACTGCTACGGTCGCAGGTTCGAATCCTGCCTTTGGCATGGATGTGTGTGATGTCCTTAGGTTAGTTGGGTTTAAGTAGTTCTAAGTTCTAGGGGACTGATGACCACAGATGTTAAGTCCCATAGTGCTCAGAGGCATTTGAACCATTTTGAGAATATCTTAGGCGGCCGCGGTGGTCTAGCGGTTCTAGGCGCTCAGTCCGGAACCGCGCAACTGCTACGGTCGCAGGTTAGAATCCTGCCTCGGGCATGGATGTGTGTGATGACTGGGTGTTGTGTGATGTCCTTAGGTTAGGTAGGTTTAAGTAGTTCTAAGTTCTAGGGGACTGATGACCACAGATGTTAAGTCCCATAGTGCTCAGAGCCATTTGAACCATTTTTTTGAGAATATCTTATTTGACGACTGGCTGAGCACCAGTTACGTCAGAACCTCCATCGCGGCTGTGTTAAGTCAAGGCTAACGGCGACACATGTCAGTTACCTTTTTAGACTGATGAAGAGGAACTTGTCCTGAAGCTCGTAGGATTCGAACCAACTAAAATTCCAGAAGATTTCAATAATTAATATCACCATAAAACCAGGCCTTCATATTGGTGCGTCGCACTGATCTCGATCACCCCAATAACTTTTTGTTCAGATAAAAATCAAGCAAATATTAGCTACAGGACATTAACCAGCATAACTGCCTTTCGTTTACCTTCATTCGTATAGAATCATGAACAGCAATACATTTTTAAATAGCACCCTATATTCTTTATTCTAATATCCACTTTCACTCCTCAAGGCCTGTTCAAAAGCGTACCACAGTGTACCATTCGCGGAAACATGACGTCATTAAAAACGTAATGCAAAGTTGACTTTGACACTTTCGTACTAATACAAAGTGGAGGTATCTGGACCGGCCGCGGTGGTCTAGCGGTTCTGGCGCTGCAGTCCGGAACCGCGGGACTGCTACGGTCGCAGCTTCGAATCCTGCCTCGGGCATGGGTGTGTGTGATGTCCTTAGATTAGTTAGGGTTAAGTAGTTCTGAGTTCTAGGGGGCTTATGGCCTAAGATGTTGAGTCCCATAGTGCTCAGAGCCATTTGAACCATTTTTTTTTTTTGCAGGTATCTGGAATTGCGTAACTCGTCCACTTGCTGGAGTTGACAGTAAGCAAATGGAAACACAAGAAGAATGCACATCGGTCATTCAATCGAAGGTCTCCAGCTGAATGTTATTGTGAGACGATGGAAGATAGAAATGCTACTCATCTGTGGAGAATATAACTGCAATACATTTCCAATCAATAAATTTTTGTCTAGAAGCGTAATAGAAAATTTTTCAATTAAATTTTTAGCTGTCAGGAGGACATTAACCTGTATGATTGCCTTTCTGTTCACTACTCTCCTGCCAACTTATATTCTCAATAAATTAGCATTTCTGCCTTCCACCATCTCACAAAAATATTCCACTGGAGACCTTTAACTAAATAGTTGCCTTTCTTGTCAATGCTCTCCTGTTTCATTCTAGACAAAAATCTATTTATTGGAAATGTATTGCAGATGTGAATATGAAATACCTTCGGTTGTACATTAAAATCACTGGAATGAAGATTTGTGCACGAAACATGGCAAGACCCAAACTTCCATTTACCGTGTCCTTGTGTCACAACCTGCACTCGCACGTTATGTATATGCTCGCTCAGAAAGTACCTATTTATTGAGAATCGATGACATGGTATTGGCGAGTAAATACGAAGATAGAAATGCCCGTGTTATTGAGAAATACGATACAATGTTACTTCGGATATGTGTGCATGTCCGAAAGAAGATAGCGTGGTACATCTTAACAATACAGGCACTTCAAGATCTTATTTATCCGCCGATACTAGGCCACAAGGCTTTCAGTTAAAATGTACTTCCCTGTACGGGAACTGCATAATATGTCCGAGTACAGGCTTTGACGCATGAACTACGACATGTTGGGGTTTAGATTTGGCTGTGATTCGTGCACGGATACCCGAAGCGGATTAGGCGACCGCTCGCTTAAAACGGGAAATCCGCGTTCTAGTCACAGTCCAGCACAGATTTTCACTGTCACCTTTCTAATATATAGTCGGAGATAGTACATATCCACCACTGTGAAAATGTTTCCTATATTCCTTGGTGGCTGTAGTCGTTGCATTGCCTGTTCCTTCGGACAGCCATACTGTACATGTGCGAAGGAACATTGGATCGTACTTCTTAATAACAAAAGCACTGATATTTTCGTAAAAATTTACCTGGGGTGGTGAGTAAAATGGGATAAATTGTATGCCTAGTATTTTCTTTTCAAATAGTTAATTGCAACTTAATCACTGTGAATCTCTGAGCTGATTGCCAAGGTAAGATGAAATGTCGTTGAGGAATAATTTGTACCAACATAGAGTGTTCATACGATACCTGTGATCAGTGCAACAATGAGTGTCTACTGTTGATTGTATATTATTATTCTTCATTTTAAAACTTTGTTTTCTCTCTTTAAAAAAAATTCCAGCTAAGTTCATAGAAATACCGTTACTCACCTTTTTAAGTAGCAACTTTGAACCGGCTAGAGTAGACAGACACGGTCGTGGTACACGACACAGAACAGGCATTTATTTGATTTACCGTGAACGGACATTAATTTCAGGTGTCGCGCGTAATGCTGCTAAAAATAGCCCGCGCCACCGCGACGGCCGGGGAGGGAGTCGGCCGCGCCAATAATTTGCAGCCGCTCGGAAGCCCGATTTCATGCTGACGCCGGCCTGATTTATGTCCATAAATCTGCCAGTGAAGTGAGAATAACACTGCAGTAGATAGACGACTACAAAACACCCATACAGCGCGGCGCAGCGCCGGCGATGATTTATTGATATCGGAAACCTACTTCGGCGACACGCCGCGCCGCTCCGCGCCTCGCCGGGACCGAGTGTAGGCGGCGGCAGCAGGGCACGGCACGGCACGCCACCGCGGCCGGACACGCTTCGCCGGTCGATACCGGCAGGAGGCTGGGGGTCTGGAGGGCACCTGCCCGCATCCGCACTCGTCTCCAAGCCGCACTTCCGCCGCTCGGTTGCGTACCCGCTCTGTAAAAAGGCGCCTGTATAGCAGGACATTTATCAAACATCGCTACTGCAGGAGAACTTCAGACTCACTGAAGTTACGGCGTCCGTCTGCTGCAGATTTGTGAACTTAGTCTTACGCGACGGCACTATTGTATAAAACATTCTCAAATTTCTTGTTGCGTCAGTTCAGAGTGAAACCTCAAGCTCTCGGCGATTACCTCCATAGTCTTCGCCAGTAGCAAGTTGTAACGTGCGCGTGGGGCACACAATACTCATTAAAGCCTGTACTATGGTAAGTGAGCGGGGTTCACCTTACGAGACAGGATTTTCGTATAGATATTGACCGCGTGTACCTGAATGGTGGCAAATCAGACTTACACCCACTCTGTAATAACAATGATCCGTCAAGCAAGTTCGAAATGCAATTACACGTCAGTATGGACCAAAAGCAACACTGAAGATGCTACCAATTTAATAATAATACGGTCGCCAGCCTAATTAGGCATTAACTGTGTTTCTTCCCTGTACAAGTTGGTAGATATTCATACAAAACAACAAGTAGTAACACTGCATAATATAGTAGAATTTTAGAACCAGAGAATCTATTGAACTGATAGTTTCACGTTCTGTACTGATATGGAAAAAATCATGAATACATAACACTACACTATAATGTATACTACAAGACTTTATACTGTCTATTAATCTGATTAAAATCGAGCCCAGGTTAACCTAGAAATAGCACTTTCGAGCTACGCACAAAATGTCAATTTTGATAAAGATAAAACACTGATAAATTTTGACTTATATATTGACTTTAACTTTTGCTGGTCAAACTAATGTGGAACACTTCAGAATTCAAATGAATAAAAGGGGGGGGGGGGACCCTGAAGCTGTTACGATCACTATATTAAAAAATTTGATTACTGAATTTATTATGCGTTCAAGATTTCCAGTATATGAGTTACTACTCTTTTTATCTTATTTACTTCTCACTTAAATACCTTTATATCTGTCTCGAAATAATTAAACTTCATTACTATATCAACATTAAAGTTACCTTTCAACTTCGTTAGACCTACGTTATTCATTTACTGGTTCATTAACAAAACAGTTCTTTAAACACCATTCTAACATAGTTAGGTCTGCAAGTAATTATTATTAACACTAAATTTAATTTTTCATTTCGGGACACTTGGATTGCACAACATTTGGAAAGGACCCTGTCTAGGTTAGTTGTGAGGATAATTAAATGAGGGGAAAGTTCCGGTAAAATTTAGGTTATTATTGAACAGTTCACTCTATGGTCCATGCGAATACAGTACTAAAAGTTTCAACCTGCTTGTATCGATGCGGCGGTTGGCGAGCGGCTAGATGGCGAGGCACAGAGCACACATACAACCACAGCTATGGCTCTTGACGTATCGGCACTTTAATTCTTCTTAGCGTCGCAATACTTTTCCATATAGTGCGTATAGAATTTTGCCATGCTGTGAGGGCGTTGGAACAGCATACCCGAGGCTCAGTGAAACTACGTCTTCCAGGAGAGCCTCCTCGCTCCAGAACGTGTTGCTCAGACCAATGCCAAACTCCAACTACTACTGCTGAGCCCGTTGTGCCGTGCAGCGCCCGTGCGCATTTTCCCGCGCTCGCCTGCCATCCACCTTTTACCGCTCCCTTACAGACCAGGTATTCACCCGACGTTTTGCATTCTACATATCCTAACACACTGCCTACGTATGGACCAGACGCACGGTTACAATTTTAAACATCTTACAACAGTCTCAACATTTGTTACATTTCAATTCTATTACAATATTGCTTGACATTTGACATAAACATTAATATTCACATTGAAAATTGTTTACAGTTTTCTTAACACAATGGCATGAAACGAAAAAGAAATGAAATCAGAACATCAATTGCACTAATTTATCGAAAAATCAGATGGAAAAAAATTTACTTATATGTGCAATAGTACAGCGTCGTTGTTGTTACAAAGTGACTGTCAAAACGGCTTATTTTCTTTATTGTTATTTTATTTCCTCACAACGGGGGCGGACTGGCAGCGGATAAAATCAATTTTTTAGCAATTACATAAACCGTGTTTAAAAGACGGTTAACACGTACAAAAATGGTTGTGACTCAGGAAGCCGGGATTAGCCCCCATATTGTCACTCCTTAAACACAACAACTAGCAGATCAATAAATTAACAACTTATTCAAGACCACATTTATAAAACAGCTAACACACAATCAACACGTGGCCGTCTTAAAAACAATATCCAAAATGACAAATAGCTTCCTTCTCAAGCAAGCAGCAAAATAGAATTACTTAATGGACAATAATTACAATCTGAAGTAATTTAAAATGGTGGCTCAGATAAAAAGAAATTTTTGAGCAGTAACAAGCACAATATGTTACACTAAATATATTTCATTGGCAAGCTAATTTAATTTTTTTTTAAAATATACATGAGAGATGTTAAATGTTTATCAAATGGGCAGTGACGCCAGGCTGCCCTGGGCAAAAAGTGACTTAACTTAAAATGCCGGAAGCAACAGACCAGCCGTCCAAAGTAACACTTAAACGCAGGGGCCCAACCGGGAGTCACTTCCCATTAGACGACACGTCACAGATTCTGTGCACCGAAGCGGAACGTGGTACCGCTCCCACACACCACAACTCGCAGAAAACTGGAACACAAACAGACCGCAGAAATCACGGCAAACACCAAGCAAACATAAATTAATATAAGTTAAGAGATCAGTAAACAGTATAATAAAATTATAACCAACTGACCAGTTGCAATGGATAAAGAAATTCTTTACCTAGGTTTCGACAAATATAAATTTGTCTTCTTCAGAAGGTAGCAATTTTACATTAGTAAATTGCTTCCTTCTGACGAAGACAAATTTATATTTATCGAAACCTAGGTAAAGACTTTCTTTATGCATTGCAACTGGTTGGCTCGTTATAATTTTATTACGTGGAACCGTTGCTGTTGTGCAGCTATGTTTAAAATATTAAACAGTATAAGTTAAAAAAAACAATAAATGCTTTCAATAGAAACGACTTAAGCTTTGCAGCAATATCAATGCTGCGAAACATTTAAAGTAAGACTTTTACACTCTCATAATTTGCCAAACAGTATTTACATATGATTAAGGCCGACAATGTGTACAAAGATGACATGGAAATAATTTCAAGGTAATATCACGTTATTCAAATGCACAATTCACAACATAACTAGGTTTTGTTCACTTTAATTTAGTTGCATAGGTCTGCAATGTTGTGTGATGCGGTTTGTGTCTGTAAGGGTATTTGTTTCGGTGTAGCCGTGCTGTTTCTTGACCTTTTCCATCTGCCTTGCATTACAGAAACACCCCCTCGGGTTGTTCCCAACATGAATACCGGAGCATTCTGCTGCTTACAGTGCGCGGCGTCAGTCAGTCAGATTCCAAACACAAGGAACACACGGTACGGGTCAGAGGAACTTTCACTCGTCAGCGCCATCTACCGTGGCGGCATGCATTTCCGGGCTCACGTTCACAGGACCTTTTATCCACATTTCCAGTCTGGAATCCGTCCCTGTAGTTTGTCACGTTTATTAATGTTCACCGTACATAAAAGGTGACAATAACAGATGATTTTGTAAAAAAATATGTAGGTGGACCGATTTTCGCATAAAAGCAAGTGACAATAAAAGAGGATTTTGTAAAATACACGTTGACTGAAAATTTTGATTGTTTTTAAAACACGTTTGACGGTTTTATATTACAGTTAAAATATAGTGAGAGATAAATGTGAATGATGCCATGCTGTAATGGTGGTGCTAGATCACACATGAAAAAACTGTCATGATGAAGGTGCGATTTTAGTCCCTCAGCCGTTAGGGGTAAAACCCAATGGGACTCGGGGCAAGTAAGGCTAGCAACCTGCTTCCCTGGTACTTTAAATATGATGCTGGCAACAATCACAGCTAAATGCCTCGGACCTTTGGAGGTGATGGAGTCCCACCTCTAACTGACAAACCAGGGACTCCTAAGATACGACTTGGCAAACAAATGGTAATGAGATGGGGAGCTATTAATATCAATGGGGGCTACTCTGGATAGAAGGTAGAGCTGGCAGAGGCTGCAAGTAAGATGGGGCTGGACGTTTTAGCTGATAGTGACATTCGGGTAAGGGGTAAGAAAGAAGAGGAAGTGGGAGAATACAAGGTCTACCTGTCAGGAGTCAAAGCAGGAATAGCACAGTGGGGTGTAGGGCTTTACATCAGGAAAGAAATGGAACCCAGCGTAGTTGCAATAAGGTATGTAAACGAACGACTGATGTGGATAGATTTGACAGTGTCTAGCAAGAAAATTAGGATTGTGTCAGTATATTCGCATTGTGAAGGGACAGATCAAGATAAGATGGATAGTTTTTATGAGGCACTCAGTGATGTAGTTGTTAGAGTAAAGGACAAGGACAGTGTTCTGCTCATGGGTGATTTTAACGCCAGGATTGTAAATCGAACAGAAGGGTATGAAAAGGTTATGGGTAAATTTGGAGAGGATATGGAGGCCAACAGGAACGGGAAACAACTCTTTGATATCTGTGCCAGTATGGGCTTAGTAATCACAAACTCCTTTTTTAAACATAAGAACATTTACTGGTATACTTGGGAAGGCAGGGGAACCAGATCTGTCATTGACTAAATAATAAAAGATCAGGAATTCAGGAACGCTGTGAGGGACACACGTGTATTCAGGGGATTCTTTGATGACACTCATCATTATTTAATCTGCAGTGAAATTGGGATTGTGAGGCCGAAAGTGCAGGAGGTCAGGTCCATACGTAGGAGGATAAGAGTGGAGAAACTTCAGGATAAGGAAATCAGGCACAAGTACATAACAGCGATCTCAGAAAGGTACCAGTTAGTTGAATGTAGTCAATTACAGTCATTGGAAAAGGAATGGACAAGGTACAGGGACACAGTACCAGAAGTGGCTAAAGAATGTCTTGGAACAGTAGTGTGTAAAACTAGGATGAAGCAAACAGCTTGGTGGAATGATACAGTCAAGGCAGCATGTAAAAGGAAAAAGAAGGCGTATCAAAAATGGCTACATACCAGAACCCAGGTAGACAGAGAAAGTTATGTTGAAGAAAGAAACAAAGCCAAACAGATAATTGCAGCATCCAAGAAGAAATCGTGGGAAGACTTTGGAAACAGGTTGGAGACTATGGGTCAAGCTGCTGGAAAACCATTCTGGAGTGTAATTATCAGTCTTCGAAAGTGAGGTAAGAAGGAAATGACAAGTATTTTGGACAGGTCAGGAAAACTGCTGGTGAATCCTGTGGATGCCTTGGGCAGATGGAGGGAATATTTTGAAGAGTTGCTCAATGTAGGTGAAAATGCGATCAGTAATGTTTCAGATTTCGAGGTAGAATGGGATAGGAATGATGATGGAAATAGGATCACATTTGAGGAAGTGGAAAAAATGGTCGATAGATTGCAGTGCAATAAAGCGGCTGGGGTGGATGAAATTAAGTCGGAACTCGTCAAATACAGTGGAATGTCAGGTCTTAAATGGCTACACAGGATAATTGAAATGGCCTGGGAGTTGGGACAGGTTCCATCTTACTGGAAAAAAGCATTAATCACACCAATCTTTAAACATGGAAACAGAAAAGATTGTAACAACTACAGAGGTATCTCTTTAATCAGCGTTGTGGGTAAAATCTTCTCAGGTATTGTTGAAAGGAAAGTGCGAGTATTAGTTGAGGACCAATTGGATGAAAATCAGTGTGGGTTTAGGCCTCTTAGAGGTTGTCAGGACCAGATCTTTAGCTTACGGCAAATAATGGAGAAGTGTTATGAGTGGAACAGGGAATTGTATCTATGCTTTATAGATCTAGAAAAGGCATATGACCGGGTTCCTAGGAGGAAGTTATTGTCTGTTCTACAAGATTATGGAATAGGAGGCAAACTTTTGCAAGCAATTAAAGGTCTTTACATGGATAGTCAGGCAGCAGTTAGAGTTGACGGTAAATTGAGTTCATGGTTCAGAGTAGTTTCAGGGGTAAGACAAGGCTGCAACCTGTCTCCACTGTTGTTCATATTATTTATGGATCATGTTGAAAACAATACACTGGCTGGGTGAGATTAAGATATGTGAACACAAAATAAGCAGTCTTGCATATCAGGATGACTTAGTTGTGATGGCAGATTCGATTGAAAGTTTGCAAAGTAATATTTCAGAGCTAGATCAGAAATGTAAGGACTATGGTATGAAGATTAGCATCTCCAAACCGAAAGTAATGTCAGTGGGAAAGAAATATAAACGGATTGAGTGCCAAATAGGAGGAACAAAGTTAGAACAGGTGGACGGTTTCAAGTACTTAGGATGCATATTCTCACAGGATGGCAACATAGTGAAAGAACTGGAAGCAAGGTGTAGCAAAGCTAATGCAGTGAGAGCTCAGCTACGATCTACTCTCTTCTGCAAGAAGGAAGTCAGTACCAAGACTAAGTTATCTGTGCACCGTTCAATCTTTCGACCAACTTTGTTGTATGGGAGCGAAAGCTGGGCCGGCCGCGGTGGTCTCGCGGTTCTAGGCGCTCAGTCCGGAACTGCGCGACTGCTACGGTCGCAGGTTCGAATCCTGCCTCGGGCATGGATGTGTGTGATGTCCTCAGGTTAGTTATGTTTAAGTAGTTCTAAGTTCTAGGGGACTGATGACCACAGATGTTAAGTCCCATAGTGCTCAGAGCCATTATGAGCGAAAGCTGGGTGGATTCAGGTTACCTTATCAACAAGGTTGAGGTTACGGATATGAAAGTAGCTAGGATGATTGCAGGTACTAGTAGATGGGAACAATGGCAGGAGGGTGTCCACAATGAGGAAATCAAAGAAAAACTGGGAGTGAACTCTATAAATGTAGCAGTCAGGGCGAACAGGTTTAGATGGTGGGGTCATGTTACACGCATGGGAGAAGCAAGGTTACCCAAGAGACTCATGGATTCAGCAGTAGAGGGTAGGGGGAGTCGGGGCAGACCGAGGAGAAGGTACCTGGATTCGGTTAAGAATGATTTTGAAGTAATAGGTTTAACATCAGAAGAGGCACCAATGTTAGCACTGAATAGGGGATTATGGAGGAAATGTATAAGGGGGGCTATGCTCCAGACTGAACGCTGAAAGGCATAATCAGTCTTAAATGATGATGATGATTAGTTTGCTGAATTTATTAGAGTCTCCACCAAAGACTTCGTCGTTATGGTTTAAGCTGCAGATCAATCTAGTGATCTGCGCCTTGATCTCGCCGCAACCCCTAACCGATCTTTCTCAGCAACAATAATATTGCTTGAATATTTGCTCCAACAAAGTCCTAATACTACTTCTAAATTCATGCTTGTCATGCACTCCTTCATGCTTTCAGCGCCCGTTTACAATCCCCCAGGCAGTCCTTTAGCAAGTCATCAATGTTCATCCCAACGTAGCCAACAATGAACACCTTAATATACAGCAGTCCTGGCCAAGAATTGACCTCTCGGAGCGCGATCGCGTTCCGCCGGTGCAACCGAGTCTGCTCAGCACTTTGGCTTTCCTCGCCACTGCGCTGTTCTGAGCAGCTGTGTGAGTGAGATGGCTTCATGCCGAAGGGTCCACCACACCTAGGGGACTTAGGTAGACGTGTTTACAACACAGTGCTCTGAGAGGCGAACTTTGTTGCATACTGATACGCCCGCTAAACCCGCTGGACAGAACAGGTAATTAGGATTGTGGAAAGGGCTAAATAAGGTTGAGGTCAGTTTCACCTATCAATTGGAATTTATTGTAATTTAATAATACATTTACAACCAAAGCGGCACATAGCCGAACCTTTACCAAATGCAACTCTTTCACGGCTGAAGGCCTCCAAACAAGAAATCTTGAAAACCAACAAGATAAAAATCCAATTAAAATAGCAATAAAATTATTTTAAAATATCACAGCTAGGTGGAAAGCCTCAAAGCACGGCAGATAGAACGAACATATGTAAGGCGCAATTCAAATGGCTGAAGGCCACAATTAAGTTTCAAAATTTTAGAATATATTACCATAGACCTTTAAAGGCAGAAGGCCACATTGTGTACAAACAAGAAATCTCAAAAATCAAGATAAAAATGGAATTAAAAAAAGCAAATAAAATAATAAGAAGAAATACATATATCACAGCTAAGGGGAAAGCCTCAAGGCAAAGCAGATAGAACAAACATATGCAAGGTGCAATACCAATGGCTGAAGGCCACAATTAAGTTTCAAAATTTAAAAAAATATTATTATAACTTTTGAAGGCAGAAGGCCGCAATGGTTAAGCTTGATAGATAATTTTAAGAATAAGGTTATAAGACTGAAAGCCCACAATTAATTTTGCAAGATTTTTAAGAAAAAAGAAAAAACACATAAGCCTTAAATTTTAAGCAGCTGAAAACAGGTAATTAAACACCGGTGGGAAAGACAATAAAGACAGTAACACTCAGAAGCCGCCAGGGAGGTCGGTCTGCCTCGTTCACTTAGGTGAGACAGGTGGTGAGCCCAACTACACTTGATCCGTCGGAACCCAACCAGGGGACAGCCACGGACCGACCGTCACAACGACTTGCTTGCCATCTATGAGTAAATGAGAACTCAAACACAACAGGTTACGAACGTAATAATCCACAATGATGTATGTATTAGCTGTCAAAATTACACTCCATGTTGGAGAGCGACAACAGGTGAGGAAAAGACGCCGCCTGAAATTAAGTTAGTGGCTAGGGCAGCTAACCGGAAGAGGTTCGCAGCAACCGACCGACTCAGGCTGGTCCGTCCGCGATTGCTGCTCCGTCGCGACTGCAACGCTGGTTCACCTCCGACTCACTTCCAGACACGTCAGCGGAAATGCTGGCTCGGACCCAACCATGCAGAGCAAACACGCCCACTGGTTAAACGACATCCCCGCACCAGAAAAGCACCGACCCAAGTTTCCACAAGATGGTAATTAAGGGGCGCAGAAGTGCTCACTCAGAGAACCAGTTAGATGTCGCCCGATGAGACGACCGACCTCTCAGAGCGAGCACGCCGAGAACATATAAAATACTCGTCAGTGGAACTAACGCCAACTACACACAAAACCTGACAAATACATGCACGAAGACGTGAACGATACAGCAGCAACTAAGCACGTACGGAGACAAATCGGAAGACGATGCACACACACACACACACACACACACACACACACACACACACACACACACACATATATATATATATATATATATATATATATATATATATATATATATACGCGCGCGCTCTCGCAACCGACTCATGAATGATAGGCGAACCAAAACGCGTCGTCCGGTAGGGCGACCGACCGATGATCCACCAAGACCGTGACGCGACTCAAGTGATGCGTGGCGGCAATGGTCCGGCGAGCCATGTCGACACAGGCCTCACTGGTGCTCCAACTCGACTGCACTACTGCCGCATTGCAACTCCCGGCTGGCAGATCCGGACTGCATTCCAGACATTTTCCAACTGACTGGCAGCTCGAACTCCCTACGACAGACAGCGACCGGGAAGTAATAGCAGTCGAGCAAAGATACTACGAGAGGGGATATATCGATACGTGCTGCCAGCGCCCGTCACGGTCACGTAAAGCAGCTACACAGTGGTAATAGTAATTTAAATAAACGTAGTGAGGTGGAAGTACGTTAAAAACATGGTGTAAAATACATGTGGCGGGAACAAGAGCCACAGACGGCTCACATACTTTTATAAGGAGGAGTTTATCACTTATGTTTATTCTCAATTTTTATTCCTTCGTCAAAGCGATAACTTTACTACTTAATCCAATAACTACCTTTGACTGCTCTAAGACAGTGAACAAAACTACAAAGAACTTTACAAACAGACATTTAACATCAAGTTCTTTTGTTTGTAAATATACACTCATTTCGCTTTTAAAATATGTAATATATTTGAAATTATGGTTTTGTGATACTAACACATGGTGTAACACAAATTACAATCTGCTAACCCAAACACTGGGGGGACATTCTCAACTTCATAAAAGAAACAAAAACTGTTCATACATTGAATCAAACATTGAAATAATTTAGCAACATGTCTGTGCGGTCGAGGATATTCCTCCTGGGGTAAACTTTTATAAGAGTCTTATCACTTTCTGGACTGGACAAGGCGGTCATTGAGCTGTACGTCTATCTGCTCAAGCTAGAGGTAATGATGAGATACATCAGCAATCGAAAGCGAGAACGATCTGTCAAATAAATCGCACTCATTATTAAACGTGCTATGTCTTGGAATGTGAGGATTCATGATGAAACGTAGTCGGTCATGTCAGGTCCACAAATGACTGTCGTTATTTCCAGGAAATGTTCCATCTTGTGAGTTTTCCATAGGATTAATTTTTGTTTGATAGCATCGGTCTTAGCAAACAGTGACAAGTCGACTGCCTCGCTCTAACGGCGTCCGGGTGCTGGTTTTTCCTGTTCCTCTCTACTCCTCGGCATCAGCTGCCGCTGCGCTCGGAGTGCTAGACAAGAGAGCGGCTGGAGCACTTACGCGTTTGGAGAGCTATTTGGCCAGGCAATTACATAGGGTGTCCAAGGAGGAATGGTCAGTATTTAAGCATGCTGCAGAAAGCATCGTTGGAAACAAAAAGTACTATTAAGATGTGCTCTAAAATCCATACCTTAAGGGCTATGAGTACTTCTTCGTCTTTGATACTGTGAAACAAATCTCTCATACTGCAACTCTTTGCTTTCCGTATTTTGGGAGGAGGGAGTAAACATAGGTTCTTAGGTGTATTATCTTAAGAGCTACGAGCACATGTTCCTACAAGTTTAACAGCATCGAAGATAAAGTGGTGATAGCTCTTAAGGTATGCATTTCAAAGACTCTTTTGCTTAGAACCATCACGTCTGTCATATATCTAAACATTGACGATTCCTCCTGGAACATCCTGTATAAGGACTATCCGCAAAGTAAATGTCAAAGATACCAGTTTTTTTTTATAATCCTGGTATGTTCCTGTGCCAATACCAACGTATTTCAATAACTGTAAAACTGTTACCCAAACATACTCACTGCTCTCACGCACTGAAATTTTACTTACCCCCTCACCTGGGTAATGAAATCCATCCCTATGTACATCCAACGTATCAGTTCACAATCTCCCTTATCTAGGCTATCCTGTCTACCTTTCACTATTCCATTCCATTTCCTACCATGGCCCATTACCCCAATTCTCCCGGACATCCTGATTTAGATTCTCCGTGACTTCCCTAAATCACTCGAGGCAAATGCCGGGATGGTTCCTTTGAAAGGGCACAGCCGACTTGCTTCGCCATCCTTCCCTAATCTAATGAGACCAATTACCTCACTCTCTGGTCTCCTCCCCCAAACAACCCAACCCAACCAGCAGTTCTCCACTCATTCTGGTTTCCCACTATCCGTCCACTCCCCATTCCTAACGCTCATTTTATTTATACACACATCCTGCAGGACCTAAAACCTTTCCAAAAGCACAGTTCTCTCTTTCAGTTACAATGAATAGCAACGAAAAGCAAAGTCAATAATAAGACATTGCCTAGCGGAAACAGTGAAGTACCCGGAAGTGGAGAAGGAAAGAAAATGAAACTTCACATTTGGAGAGGGTATGTGATATTATTTCAGTTATTACAAAATCGAGTCAGTATAACTGCATTTGCTTCAGCGGCCAGGTCAGATGAAATAAAAGTTTTCTGAATATCGTACTGCATCATAATCTAAAAAACCGAGAAGAGGGCCCCTCTAACCGAAGCCGGAACGTTGGTTTTACCAGTACAGTTTTTTGCACTATGACGCAGTATGATATTCAGAAAACTTTTATGTCATAATCGAGTAAAATTTACAAACAACTTTTCATTGTGGACTTACTTATCGGCATAGCGTTGCAATCATCTGGCCTGGATGCAAGATCAACCTTGATGCAAGTTATCACTCGTCGCTTCCGTCTGCTTGTATACATTTAGACAAGTACCATTCGTGGAAGAGCACTGTCCTGTTGAAAAATGGCACCACTACACTGTCGCATGAGGGTAACACATCAGTGTGCAGGATGTCCGTAATGCACCGCTGTGCTCTCAGGTTTCTCTCAATCCCTATCAGCTGTCTCCAAAAGTCATATCAGTGGCTACCCACATCATAAGGACAACAGTAATCCCACTGTGGCTACCCAAAACTTCAAAACATTCGAAGAGTCAGTACACCTCTCCAGGAAGGCACCATTCTCTTCGACCACAGTCATCCAGGATAGTGTAGAATCGCCATTCATCGCTGAACAGGGCCGTCCATGCTTCCCGGCCACGGAAGCATACACATGGTACGGAAATTTCGTAATCTGGCTGCTACTAGTCCGCAATCAATTGTATGGGATGAGACAAAATGTCGCAGGGAGTCAATTATTTGTTTCTGGACGGCAGTGACAGTTAGGATGTTGCTCAGTTGTATTTGAAGTATAATAAGACGATCCTCCGTTGTGGTGGTCGATTCAAACCTTGAAAGCGAGTATGTATGCCCTTGCGTTCCCAAGCAATCGAATAGCACGTCATAACCACATCCGAATGACCCTCACATTTGGATATTACACGATTCGACCTGCCGTCAAAATATAAACCCAAAATCTCTGACAGGTGCTGATAACGCCGTGTCTCACTAATATGAAACATCTTCGTGTCCTTCACAGTGAATACCTCTACACTTTCCACACCCAGTATATGTTCTACTAATCCCGGTAACAACACTAAACACGAGCACTAATACACTCTGGTTGCCTTCGAACCTGCCACAGAGAATTGATTTGCATACTCATGTATATGTACAAAGTTACAATGTCTCTTCTGGATGCATCACTTTTTTTGTCAGGCAATGTATATTGCAATACCACCAACGAAACACCATTTTATATCGATTCTAAAAATACACGTAAATTACACATGATTTGACAACGAACATCTGTATGAAACATTATTCCAAATTATTACCTGAATGCGAACTTCATAACGTCAGCTGCAATGGACATACGAAAATTTTATGCTAGATCAGGACTCGAAACCGGTTTCCTATTCATCGCAAGCTGTCACGTAAACCATTTTTCTCCTTAATTTTGTTCATCGTTGTTCTCGGCATTTGGTCTGGACGGAAGACGCACGACACCCTTTCAAGTTCATCGTTGAATGCTTCAGTCAAATTTTTATTACAGAGGGCGGCCGGCCCTCTGACCGAACACGTTAAGCTAACATGCGATGATAAATTGCTGCTTGGTAGAACTTCATTGTACTCGTATAGCTAGCGCAACTAATGTTAACTATTTGGGTATCCAGTGCACACTCCCTGACCCCATCCAAGCCTCCGCATGTCACTGGCCACTTACTTGTATCGTAGTCTTACGCACGCCTTCCTACATGCTGGCAGTATTACTTTATTCCTGTAGAATGACAATGACAATGTTACAAGAAGTCAAGACCACTTTAACTCCCATCTCAGGTTATGCTACATATGATTTGAAGGGTAATGCATCTGCAATCATAAGTGCGAAAGTCTTCCTGGTGGAGGATTTTTTGAATGAAATGACCTCTCGTTTACGTGTCGTAAATATTCTATATGCTCTGAGCGACCAGACCATTCGCTTGAACTGTCCAAAATTTTCTTCAAATCAATCGCGAAAAATTGTGGCCTGGTGACATGGCGCACTGCCATCCTTAAAAATGTCATCATTGTTTGAATGCGAATGATCTCCAACTAGTCGAACAGCCAGAGGATCCAGTCAATTCGTGTAAACTCAGCCGACACCATTACGAAGCCACAACCAGCTTGTACAATGCCTTGTTGACACATTGGATCCTTGGCTTCGTGGGGCCTGCGCCACACTGGAACTTCCATCAGCTTTTACCAACTGAAATCACGACTCATCCCACCAGTCGATAGTTTTCCAATCGCCTAGGGTCCGACCGATATGGCCACGAGTCCAGGAGAGCCACTGCAGCGGTGTCGTGCTGTTAGCAAAGGCACTCGCGTCAGTCGTTTGCTACCATGGGCCATTAACGCCAGACTTCGGTGTACTGTCCTAACGGACAGGTTCCTCGTACATCTCACATTGATTTCTGCTGGTATTTCACGTATTATTGCAGGTCTTTTAGCACTGAAAACTCTTTGCAAACGCCGCAGTTCCCCATCGTTAAGTGAAGGCTGTCGGCTACTGCGTTGTCTGTGATCAGAGGTAATGCCTGAAACGCGGTATTCTCGGTGGATGGCGGAATATTGAATTCCCTAACAATTTTCGAAATATAATGCCCCATGCACCTAGCTGCAGAATTCATTCCGCGTTCAAAGGCTGTTTATTCTCGTCGTGTCGGCGTAATCATATCGGATAACTTTTCACATGAATCACTTGAGTACAAATGACAACTCCGCCAACGCACTTGCCTTTTATACGTTGTGCACGCGATATTACCGTTATCTGTAATTGTGCATATCGCTGCCCATCAGTTTATCATCTCAGTGTATCAAAATTAATTCATGTAATCGTTTCGTATGGAAGTACACTTTAATGATATTGTTTATGATGTATCTCATCTCAGTTTCTGCTTGTTAATTTTCACCAAGATCTCTGTGGCCGTTACATAGGTTTTTTTGTACGAGGGATAACATCAAGGATACCTCTGATGGAAAGCAGTTGATCTTAGGAAGAATAAGGAACATCAGAATTCTACTTCCCGGCTACAGTGAGATCATTACGAACCGAGGGAAAGCTCGAATTACGAAAGAACGTGGAAGGAAATCGGTCGTACCTTTTTAAGAAGAACCATCCCGCCAGTTGCCTAGAGCAATCTGGGGAAACCACTAAATACCTAAACCTCTATCATCGAACTCGGATATGAACCATCGTCCTTGCAAATATGACTCCAGTGTGCTGACCACTGCGCCATATCGCTCGGTTTTGGTGATTACGATCAGCCATGTAATGAGGGAAATTAGAACCAAAGACGTACACTGTGTGATCAAAAGTATCCGGACACTGCCAGAAACATACGTTTTTCATATTACGTGCAATGCACTGCCGCCTGCTGCCAGATGCGCCCCCAATAGTCATTAGACATCGTGAGAGATCAGACTGGGACGCTCCGCGCAGCTCGCATGGTCAGGGACTGGGTGTCACTTGTGTCATACATCTGTACGCGAAATTTTCATACTTCTAAACACCCCTAGGACCATTGTTTCCGATGTGATAGTGAAGTGGAAACGAGAAGCGACACGTACAGCACAAAACCGTACAGACCGACCCCGTGTGTTGACTGACACAGACCGCAGACTGTTGAAGGGGTTCGTAATGTGTAATAGGCAGACATCTAGCAAGACCACCACACAGGGATTCCAAACTGAATCAGGATCCACTGCAAGTACTATGACAGGCGGGAGGTGAGAAAACTTGGATTTCATGGTCGAGCGGGTGCTCATAAGCCATACATCACGCTGGTAAATGCCAAACGACTCCTCGCTTGGTGAAGTGGCAACATATGTCCTCAATTTTCTGGATGTGTTCCCTCTGTGTCTTCCTCTACAGTTTTTGCCCTCTATAGCTCCCTCTAGTGCCATGGAGGTCATTCCCTCATATTTTAACAGACGTCCTATCATCCTGTCACTTCCCCTTATCAGTGTTTTCCAATTATTCCTTTCCCCTCTGATTCTGCGCAGAACCTCCACATACCTTACCTTATCAGTCCACGAAATTTTCAACATTTTTCTGTAGCACCACATCTCAGATGCTTCGATTCTCTTCTGTTCCGGTTTTCCCAGAGTCCATGCTTCACTACCATACAATGCTGAACTCTAGACGTACATTGTCAGCAATTTCTCCCTAAATTAAGGCCGATATTTGATATTAGTAGACTTCTCTCGGTCAGGAATACCCCTTTTGCCATTGATAGTCTGCTTTTGATGTCCTCCTTGCTCCGTCCGTCACTCGTTATTTTACTGCCTAGGTAGGAGAATACCTTAACTTCATCTACTTCGTGACCATCAACCCTGATGTTAAGTTTCTCGCTGTTCTCGTTTCTGCTACTTCTCATTACCTTCGTCTTTCTTCGATTTACTCTCAATCCGTACTATGTACTCATTAGACTGTTCATTCCGTTCAGCAGATCTTGTAATTCTTCTTCACTTTTACTTAGGATAGCAATGTCATCACCGAATCGTATCACTGATATCCTTTCGACCACAGGCAGCGACAATACTATGGCTGGCTACGATGCATTGTTACAGTGGCCAAAGGCAGACCTTTTTACTACTGCTTTCACCTATTAGGGAAGGAATGGCGCCCCGGCAATTGTTCTTGGACAAGCGGTGTGTGTTCCTCCGTTTTCTGCGTGTGTTTTCACGATGTTTCCCGTGGCATTTTTGTAAGAGCAATATCAGCAACGCTTACGAATAACATTTGATACCCAAATGGGCTGGCACTGCAAGACGCCCGACTCTGTGTCCCCGGGACGGCTATTGCGGGTTTTGAGAGTCATGTATGATGCTGTGAGATGTGCTAGGATTGGAGGAACGGATTTTGCCTTCTTCTGGAGGGTTTCTGTACAGTACACGGGGAGCATATGTGATTGGTGCACTTGAGCACTAGAATTTTCAGTTGGTGATTTTTAACTTTTTGGTTCGTGCGCCACATGGGGTGTTTTGGGGACTTGAGTGAAACGTGTGGAATCCAGGAATTTCGTCGGGGGCTGTGAAGAAGTGAGGACGAATCGTGCTCTCGCCGAGATGGAGGAAGACCGATTCGGTCTGTCGCCGTGAGGAAAAGAGTTGGTTTTTTGCACAGTGGCTGTGACTGGGGTGAGAGTACGTGGTTCTCTTCGGATTCGGTGCGGGAAGGTGTAACCGTAAGGAAGAAGCAGACGGAGGTCCACCACTCGCACTCTAACATAGAGACGCTCTGTTTGCGCATTGGAGAATTCTATGTGCTTGTGGTGATCATATCGCAGTACCTACATTAGCCATCTTTACTGTGAATTTCACCGTTGCTCTTACAGCAGCAGTCGCTGACCGATATAAGCAAACTGCGGTAGTTGCGAGCAGTAGAAGTACAACCACTCAACCGTATTATGTACAGGCAGATTGCGTTATCCGGTACCAAAGTTACAGTCAATCTGCCCCGCCCTCCGTCTTCCCCTCCATCGCCAATTTCCCCCCCCCCCCTGTGCTACTGTATTAACTGCTGTATATCAATACACTTCATTTTATCAAACTCGAGCATGAATGTAATCTGTTTGGTGTGTTGATCTATGTCCTATATCATTCATCTATTTTTGAAATAAATATTCAATGCCATCTGTTGCCCAGTTAGACAGTTTTATCCTTTTTTATGTGAGCAATAATAGGTGTAGTCTTGGAATAAATACATCATGTAAACATCACTTTCACTGCACATGGACAAATAATTTGACATTCGTGTTTAGATTCTGTTGTGCATAAATTTTACAGTACTGAAACTGAGAGGGGGCCGCGTATTCTATGTCTTACAGATGCTGAAGTTCATCAGAAGTACCGACATAAGTGCACACTAACAGGATATCAAGTAACTGAAACCGTCCGACTCGTCTGTGGTAAGGACTTCGTCACGTTGACCAGCAAACCTACAATTTATGTATGCGTTCGTTCCCTTAAAAGCGTACATATAATTCTCAAAATATAAAATGTTCGATTTAAAAAGTAGAAAAACGGAAATTCCCATTGTATGCTCCGTCAGTTTTCTACAGTCATTTCAAGTTTGAAGTTCTGCAGCTGTGCATGTGTATGACCGCCGATATACGAGAGAAGTGGTAACGTTTTACTTCTCACTTCCACAAAGTAAAGTTATGTACATAAATTGTAATTTGTTTGTAGGTACTCCAGTGGAATTCTAGTGTACGAAGTGTGTTCAGTAAGTAATGTAAC
The DNA here is from genome assembly GCF_023864275.1 of Schistocerca cancellata. Classification (NCBI taxonomy): domain Eukaryota; kingdom Metazoa; phylum Arthropoda; class Insecta; order Orthoptera; family Acrididae; genus Schistocerca; species Schistocerca cancellata. Next base: position 464,392,949 of record NC_064631.1, on the reverse strand, counting down.
ACTCTTTATCTGAAAGTAAGTTGCTTTTATTCAGGATTCCAATACACCATATTATTCCACACAATTTTGTCTACAAAAACTCTATTCTCAACATCATTTCCGTACAATGGGGTGGCCTTACGCCACCTTGCTGTAGGGGTCTGTATGCATGCGTGGTACCACTCCGCTAATCGACGTTGGAACTAAAGTCTTGCTGCAACAGTAATCTCCCCGTCATCCACGTACTGCTTACCAAGGAGCATATCCCTCATTGGGCCAACATGTGTTGTAGTCTTCAGTCCAGAGACTGGTTTGATGCAGCTCTCCATGCTACTCTATCCTGTGCAAGCTTCTTCATCTCCCAGTAACTACTGCAACCTACATCCTTCTGAATCTGCTTAATGTATTCATCTCTTGGCCTCCTCCTATGATTTTTACCCTCCTCGCTGCCCTTCAATACAAAACTGATGATCCCTTGATGACTCAGAACATGTCCTACCAACTGATCCCATCTTCTAGTCAAATTGTGCTACAAGTTTCTCTTCTCTCCAATTCTATTCAATACCTCCTCATTAGATATGTGGTCCATCCATCTAATGTTCAGCATTCTTCTGTAGCACCACATTTCGAAAGCTTCTATTCTCTTCTTGTCTGAACTATTTACCGTCCATGTTTCGCTTCCATACATGGCTACACTCCACAAAAATAGTTTCAGAAACGACTTCCTGATACTTAAATCTATACTCGATGTTAACAAATTTCTCTTCTTCAGAAACGTTTTCCTTGCCATTGCCAGTCTAAATTTTATATCCTACCTACTTCGACCGTCATCAGTTATCTTTTTACCCAAATAGTAAAACTCATCTACTACTTTAAGTGTCTCATTTGCTAATCTAATTCCCTCAGCATCACCTGATTTAATTAGACTACATTCCGTTATCCTAGTTTTGCTTTTGTTGATGTTGATCTTATATTCTCCTTTCAAGACACTGTCCATTCCGTTCAACCCCTCTTTCATGTCCTTTGCTGGGCCAACATATGAACATCGGAAAGTGCGAGATCCGCGTTGTAGAGTGGATTAGAAAGAACAGTCCAGTTTTGTGGGCTCCCCCCGTGTTAGCAGACTAGTGTGAGGCGTTGTGCTGCTTTTCTGCACTGCCAGGTGTCCGTATAAATTCTGCAAACGCCTGTGAATATCTGTGATACTCTCTTTTTGGCCCAAGACAAGCTCGGTGACAGCTCTCTGCTTGGAACGCACCCCCGTTACAGATAAAGTTCTGAAAGCTACCTATAGCGCCGCCACTTATCGAAACTTATTGAAACTATAGGGGCTGAAGCGAGAATATTCCACGTTGCCCCACAACAAATTCAGCGTTTTGTCAAACAAAACTGCCCGAAAAAAAAGTGTTGCATTACTGATTGAACGCCCCTCTCACGCTGAAATCTCCGTACATAAGCACCGTAGGACAGTAAAGCTCTCCTCTAGCGATGCCCAATGGTGCTGTTGCACAGGGATTTCAAAATATGCTAGAACTGCAAACATGTAATTGCAATTAAACAACAAAAAAAGAAACCTCATTCGTGACGTTACTGTGTCACGAACTTGGTCAGGCACAAGCGTGTTTCCCAGCTTTGAATCTGTCCCAGTAGTCTTCTTGTGTCGACGAACTCCAGCGTTTAAAACATCTCGCATTGTCTACTGGATGATAGTGATCTGCAGAGAACCTGGGTCCGTTTTCGTATTGCTGACTAGTACTCTACATAGGCCAGCACTTATATCTCAGAACCGTTCCGCACCACATTAAAACAGACAAAGTGAGTACGCATCCAGCCGGTGCGGCGGTCTCCCTCGAAATGCGGCGAAAGAGACCCTGTATGTATTACTCGGCGAGTTCATAGCGGTCCCACGGAAGCGTCCTTCCCCCAGCGCCAGGGGCCAGCGGCAATTTCCGATGGAGAGCGCACGCCGGCGGAAGCCCCGCAGCAGATCTCGATTATCCGCAGGGAATTTGAGGCGAGATTTATGCCCGGGCCGGAGCCACTAACTGCCCGAATTTGTCAACGCGGCGCAGCCAGCGAGTTTCCTCGCAAGCCATTACGGCCAATCCGAGCCGCGCGCAGAGCTGCGGTGCGGTGCGGTGCGCTATTTTTCCGGGGCGCGTTAGCTATCTGCGGCCGGCGGGAGGCGCCGGCGGGTCCTTTTACTGCTGTAAACACACAGGGGCCTTCTGGGAGCGCCGACCATCAATCGCACGCCGTCTTCGCCCAGTTAACAATCCATTCCCGCTGTCGGCGGCGGCGGTTGCGGCGGCTGCTGCGGCGTCGGCGGCGGTGGCTGGGTGGCCTGGAGCGGAGATATCGAGCTGCCGTTCCAGGGGCGAGCGGTAAATCTCCAGGACCGCTTCGCTATCTGGTGGCCGAGGTGGCGTCGCGACGCCGCCACCGACGCCCAGGTGCCTCCACGAATCCGTACAGTTGTTGCTACGCCGGCGAATCAAACTTTCCGATTATTTCCTGTATACAGGGTGTTACAAAAAGATACGGCCAAACTTTCAGGAAACATTCCTCACACACAAATAAAGAAAAGATGTTATGTGGACATGTGCCCGGAAACGCTTAATTTCCATGTTAGAGCTCATTTTAGTTTCGTCAGTCTGTACTGTACTTTCTCGATTCACCGCCAGTTGGCCCAGTCGGAGGAAGGTAATGTTGACTTGTGTTGACATGCGACTCATTGCTCTACGGTACTAGCATCAAGCACATCAGTACGTAGCATTAACAGGTTAGTGTTCATCACGAACGTGGTTTTGCCGTCAGTGTAATATTTACAAATGAGGAGGTGGCAGATGCCCGTTTGATGTATAGATTAGCACGGGGCAATAGCCGTGGCGCGGTACGTTTGTATCGAGACAGATTTCCAGAACGAAGGTGTCCCGACAGCAAGACGTTCGAAGCAATTGATCGGTGTCTTAGGGAGCACGGAACATTCCAGCCTATGACTCGCGACTGGGGAAGACCTAGAACGACGAGGACACATGCAATGGACGAGGCAATTCTTCGTGCAGTTGACGATAACCCTAATGTCAGCGTCAGATAAGTTGCTGCTGTACAAGTTAACGTTGACCACGTCACTGTATGGAGAGTGCTACGGGAGGACCAGTTGTTTCCGTACCATGTACAGCGTGTGCAGGCACTATCAACAGCTGATTGGCCTCCACGGGTACACTTCTGCCAATGGTTCATCCAACAATGTGTCAATCCTCATTTCAGTGCAAATGTTCTCTTTACGGATGAGGCTTCATTCCAACGTGATCAAATTGTAAATTTTCACAATCAACATGTGTGTGCTGACGAGAATCCGCACGCAATTGTGCAATCACGTCATCAACACAGATTTTCTCTGAACGTTTGGGCAGGCATTGCTGGTGACGTCTTGATTGGGCCCCGTGTTCTTCCACCTACGCTCAATGGAGCACGTTATCATGATTTCATACGGGATACTCTACCTGTGCTGCTAGAACATGTGCCTTCACAAGTACGACACAACATGTGGTTCATGCACGATGGAGCTCCTGCACATTTCAGTCGAAGTGTTCGTACGCTTCTCAACAAAAGATTCGGTGACCGATGGATTGGTAGAGGCGGACCAATTCCATGGCCTCCACGCTCTCCTGACCTCAATCCTCTTGACTTTCATTTATGGGGGCATTTGAAAGCTGTTGTCTACGCAACCCCGGTACCAAATGTAGAGACTCTTCGTGCTCGTATTGTGGACGGCTGTGATACAATACGCCATTCTCCAGGGCTGCATCAGCGCATCAGGGATTCCATGCGACGGAGGGTGGATGCATGTATCTTCAATAACGGAGGACATTTTGAACATTTCCTGTAACAAAGTGTTTGAAGTCACGCTGGTACGTTCAGTTGCTGTGTGTTCCCATTCCATGATTAATGTGATTTGAAGAGAAGTAATAAAATGAGCTCTAACATGGAAAGTAAGCGTTTCTGGACACATGTCCACATAACATATTTTCTTTCTTTGTGTGTGAGGAATGTTTCCTGAAAGTTTGGCCGTACCTTTTTGTAACACCCTGTATGTATTGTACGTAAACAAGAGGGAGACATGGTTTCTGTTCTGTGATGGTCACGTGCTACGGATGCCTAGTATTTTAGGAGGCGTGCTGAAAAGTAATGTCACTGTTTTTATGTGAAAACTCTTCAGCTTTTTTAAGTAAAACTAACGCCATTAAGATTCTACATTTTTATTCTTCATGTCTACGTATTTACTTCTCTGCATAGTCACAGTGATTACGAATACATTTCTCCTAACAAGATACCGGCATTGTTGAATGTCTCACAATTTGAGTTTGGATGCCATTAAGAACCACATGCTCAAATGCCACGATATTAGTATTGGAAGCAAGAAAATTGGCTTCATCGGTAAGAGGTTTGATATTATTTATTACTGCAAATCAATTATTCCGACGTATAGTTATGCAAGTTTAGAGTATTTTTTCTAGGAAGCGTCCCGCAGTCGCTCACTACACACGTCATTTACCGTTGAAGCAAAAATAAATGTTAATGTAAACTGATGGTGTGAAAACTATTATTACTTGTCAGAGTTCTTCGAGTATTCGTATTTGGCAGAACGACGGTTCAGACCAGCGTCGGTCAGTTCTTATTTAGATTTTCTGCGATTTCCCTAAATCGCTTAAGGCAAATGCTGGAATGGTTCGTTCGAAAGAGAGCGGCCGCTTTCCTCCTCCATCCTTTCCTGTTGCGAGATTGTTCTCCGTCTCTAATCAAGTCGGTGTCGACGGGACGTTAAACACTAATCTCCTCCTTCTTCTCTTCAATTATAAATATCTGTTTATGATTTTATGAACGGTACGTCATAGAGCGTATTACTCTCATTGCTGTATTTTTATATTATTTATCTTCTTGATTTTTTTGATTTAGAAAGATTGTGTTTTTAAGTTTAATAGGTGCTTCAAGAGACTGTAAGATGCAAGTTCAGGTCAATCTTTTTCCATTAGCTGCTATGTTCTTTTTTACTGACGCCTTGTTGAAGTTGTACTATGTGCTTTTGCTGCTTCACTCTTCAAGGTTTTAATATCTGGTGCGTACTATACATTATAATTGTAATGTACTCAATGTGACTAATGTCTATGGTTTGTAACATGATCGTCATGCTGAATTTTATGTCTTATACTTTTTTAACACTGAAGACGGTTACTCAGTGACTGCTGCAGTAAATGATTTCAAACCTCTTACGACCGATGCTGCCAATTTTCTTGTCTACAGTGTTTTAATTCGTTGCCGGAGCTACAGCCTCACCTCTGCTTGCACCACTTCATCACCATCAAAGTGAGGCGCTCGAAGGTGTTCTTGAAGGTTTGAAAATACATTAAAATCAGATGGAACCAAATCGGGAATGTATGAAGGATGATTGATGACAGTGAACCGAAGGCGTCGGATTGTTGCAGATGTCACAGTGCTCGTAGGGTCTGGCGTTGTCATGCTGAAAAAGACAGTATCCCACGTGCGCTTAGAAACTCGACTACGGTACGCTGTTTCTCATGCACCGACAGAGGTACGTCATGTTAAATGCCATAATTCGGTGTCCTCTACCGGCAAGGGTTGCAACTTGCGTTGGCGAAACGAGACATTCGACCAAGTAATATGTTTCGGGAGACACCCGTAGAGCTATCATCAAGATGAGTCGGTGACAGGATGAAAATCACTTGACACAATACTGTGGAATAAATGCGCATGTAGCAGAGGTGGCACAGTTGGCATCAGGAATGTCAGTTAGAGAAAACGTTATGCATCCAAAGGAAAATTGCAGTTACGGTGTACCTGTGTCTTCCCTTAAATGCTGTGGCTCGTAATTGCGCAATGAATTATAGGGAGTGGAAACGACGAATCGTCGTACTTTTTGCTTGACATCTGTTGTCTTCGACAACTCACAACCTAAACGTCACATTCCAAACTAACCTCGGCCTTGGACTTGGTCAGTTTGTCACCACATCAGACGTTCTCTCCACTGTCCATATCGCATAGAAATGCAGTCAACCATCTCCTGTCATGCATCAGGCAGTTACCAACTGCAGCACGCAACGGAATCTAAGATTGAAACATTGCATTTAAGCCAATTTAAGAGTAAAACGTAGCAAGTACAGAGTCAGAAAATCGTGTTTTTAACAATTGTGTGGTTCATTAGAAAAAGCGGTGGCATGTGCTGGAATGCCAAGCAGCAAAGATTCAGAACAACAATATCTCTGAGAGCGCACTCGTGAACTGGATGGTTTCCATGATTTGTACAGCTGGTAACAGCCACTTTTGTCGCCGATAGCGTTATCTCTGGCGCTCGCTCGTTTATTGCGCATTATTGTGTCAGGTGGTTTTCATTCTGACACCGACGCTCCTTGAAGACGGGTGTATGGTTGTCAGTAGATATACCGGAAGAGGGAATCATACTGTCACGGATGCACACCCGAGAGGTAATGGATTATTCTCCCCGCCGGGGAAACTTCAAGAAACATGTTTTCTTTATGTCGGTGCGTAGTTCATCGGTTTAGCGTAGCTGCCAATACATCCTAGTTGAGGGTGGCAGACCACTTCATAAGCGTTGGCCATGAGATTTAAAACGTAGGTTGAACGTGCAATGATATTGATATAAGAAAAATAACAGCAACAAACTCTCACAAATTCTATAGGAGTGTCAAGCAAAAAGTATTTTTATTAACATATGACCTCGATTCAGTGCCGTATGCATCATCATCAAATGCAAGAAGTTTGGCTATAAATAGAAGTTTTGTGTAAACTCCAGTACCGTAACCATCTGAGAATGGTCCTTACGGCATTAAAACAGATCGTGTTGCTAAAAATACGTCGTGATAGAGACAGAATGTTTTCTGTTACTAGTAGTATTGCAGTCGCTACATTCCTGTGAGAAAGTATTACAAAAACGTTTTGAGCAAGTAATAATTTTGCACTGTATAAAATGTTACACTAGGAACAGGATAGGGAACACATGTAAGTAGAAGATGAGTTTGTGAACATTAGGGTAAATGGAGATGGTGGTTGAGAGAGGCAGGAGCGAGGGAAGTGCTACTTCTTTCAGCCTACGTTCGGAAAATCAGTTACTGGTTGCCATTACCTGGCGGCAATGTTTCCTGGAAGTCGTCAACCCATAAGCTCATATGTGTGGGCTATCATCTGAAAAACATATTGCTAACTATTTCTTTCAACTTACCATCCTCGTTTCTCCTAGTTTACTTTATTCTCAACGAGCGAGATGGTGCAGTATTAGCACATTGGACTCACACCCCGGAGGACAATGCTACAAATACGTGTCCGACCATCTAGGATGTAGTCTCTGATAATCCATTGAGGATAGTAGGACAGCAGCCGGACATCAGGTACTGGTATAATGATAACTGAAACGAACAGTTGTATTTAAGTCCAAGACTCTGTTGCTCTTTGTCACTGTCGTTCGTTTGTCGATGGTAGATTACGCTTTGGGCCCTGAAGACGTCGCTTTTTGCGTCGAAACTGGTAGCACGTTTTGAGTATACGACATTGAATTACAATAGAGCTATTGGTTTCAGTTATCATTATTCAAGCATTCAGATTCATGTTTTCCTATATTTTGGTAAATGGCCCCGACAAATGTACTGATGATTCCTTTGAATGGGAACGGCCAATTTCCTCTCCCATCCTTGAATCATTCCGAGCTTCTGCTCCGTCTATAATGATTTCGATATCGATGGGACGTTAGCCCCGATCTTCCTCCTTTCATTTCAGCAATTCCAGCGTGTATGTCTGGACACTACTCTCTGAATGCCTTCTCTTTCACCACGCCAGGGCCTTCATGAGAAGTTATGTCAACGAACTATTGCAAGATGATTACATAATCACACCAGATTTCAGAGAAACAGCTTACTAATTGGTGTAAAATCTAAAATGGCTGATCTATTATTGTATCTACATGACAGAATGAAACTAATGAACTTGTCGCTAAGCGCACCCACATTTTCATCCGTTTTAGCAATAACCGATGTTTCTGTGTTACAGAGAAAGTGATGGAAAACAGTAAGTGGTTTAAATCTCCTCCTACCTACGTGGGAAGGAGTTGAAGCACGTTGGTACGCATTCGTATCAGGGTACTAATCTGCTTCATGCAGGTCAGAAATTTACGATATAAGGGTAATTTGTAACTATTGCTTGGATCGAAGCATAGCACTGACCTTTGACAAGTTCTCTCGCCATTATGGTTGTGCCACGTTCGTGTACAGAGCCGACTGCTCGCAGACTGGTTCCTATTGCTTTCGCGCGGGGCGGACCATAAAACGTTTCCTGTGGGAGACCAGGGCGAGCGCCGTAAGAAGAAGCGCCCCACTGCTGAGGCCGCAGTAAAAAACTTTTAATTTCGCCGTAGATTAGCGAAGTCCTGCGAAGGCGGGCGGGCCAGCCAGCCGTAATTAATGCGCGACACAGCCGCCGGCATACGAATGTTTGCTGAGTTACGCGCGCGACGTGATCCGCGAGGCGGCCAGGCTCCCCACCGCGTGTGAGCGAGCCGCTTGCCGCAGGGCCACGGGAGTCGTCGCGAACCCGCAGCCACTGCTCAGTGGGTTTCCTCATTCTCACTTGCCACGATGCGCTGGGAGTCTGTCATTTTCATCCTGTTAGCACAAAAAATTTTAACTTTGGATACCACTTATAGTGAGGTGATAGAACTCATAGGATAGCGAAATGTACATATACTGATGGCGGTAGTACCATGTGCACAAGGTATAAAAGGGCAGTACATTGGCGGTGCTGTTATTTTCATGCGTAGAATTTTCCGGCTTGAATATGGCCGCGTGACGGGAATCAGCAGACACTGAACGCGGAATGGTAGCTAGTCCTAGACGCAAGATACATTCCATTTCGGAAGTCGTTAGGAGATTCAGTATTCCGAGATCCACAGTGTAAAGAATATGCCGAGAATACCAAATTTCGGGCATTACCTCTGCCACGGACAATACAGCGACTGATGGCCTTCACTTAATGACTGAGTCCAGTGGCGTTACGTAGACTAGTCAGTGCTAACAGACAAGCAAGACTGCCGGAAGTAACCACAGAAATCTATGTCAGACGTACGATGAACCTATCCGTTAGGACAGTTCAGAAAATTTGTTGTTAAAGAGCTATGGCAGCAGCCGACCGATGGGAATGCATTTGCTAACAACACGACATCGCCTGCAGCACTTCTCCTGGGCTCGTGACCATTTCAGTTGGACTGTAGAGGATGCAAAACCGTGGCTTGGTGAGATAAGTACCGATTTCATTTGGAAAGAGCTGATGATAGGGTTCTAATGTGCCGCAGAGCCTACGAAGCCATGGACCAAATTGTCAACAAGACATTGTAAAAGCTGGTGGTGCCTCCTGTGTTTACATGGAACAGATTGGGTCCTCTAGCGGTTGATTGGAAATGCTTCTGTTCGGCTACCTGGAGACTATTTGCAGCCATCCATGGACCTCATTTTCCGAAACAACGATGGAATTTTTATCGATGACAATGCGCTATGTCACCGAGCCACAATTGTCCACACAGAAAGTCGGTGTGGGGTCGAAACAGCGCTTCGTTCTCCGCACCACATCCGTCTCCAGCGACATGTGCTGCTCCGAAGCTATGTTTGGTGTTGGGGGTGGTGCTCAGGTGGTGCAGTGCTGCTTTCTTCTCGTTTCAAAATTGGTGCCACATGACTTTATAGCTAATGAGACTGAACTTAATGATAACTACCACTTGAGAGGGTCTACAACTTTCATATTTAGCTGAAACAATAAAACAGGTTTATCTGATAAAATCAACTCTTATCTGAGCACTTGTCGTAAATGAAGCACCATAACCATCATTCGCAGCTTTGTTACAAATAGAAGTTCATACATATAAGTTGTGCCACGAAATAGGCCTTTCAAGACGTGTCTGAATTCCCGTCCATCATGCAAGTCGCACCAATACACCTCATGTGCTCTGGTGAGGTAGACCATATGCGTAACCGCTTGTCAGCAAGAAGAGCATTATGTTGAGGCGTGAAGTGACATGTTGGCAGAGCTGAATTGTATATGTGGTGTCTTTTGTTTCGGACATATCCAAAAGAACAGACAAAATTTTTGATCCTACATCCACTATGCATCAAGACAGAAAGCGATTAAAGACATCAGCTGCCAGTGGGAAGTGATTGATACCAATAGCGCAAGTTGAAAACTTGTGTCACGCTGGGTTTCGAAAATGGGTCTCCTGCTTAATAGACAGATGAGCTGACCACTGTTCCATATGGACACAGCGATACCGGAATCCCAATTCAGACCGTTATTCTTAACTTTAACCACTTACCACTGACGTAGTGCCCAGTCTCATTGGCCTCATTACTCGATAAAGGTCATTGCCCACGGGCAGGTAATGTCTTCCTATTAACAACCGCAACGACCTGCAGTTTTCCTTTTTGTCATGTTTCGTAGTGATTGCAGGATCAAAACTTGTATTTGTTTTCTCGGAGATGTCCAAAAGAACAGACACCACATATATTGGCGATGACAGCCAGTGATCCCCTCAGTGCAGATACACACCAGGCTCGAGGTCTTATGGGAAATGGTCAGACGCCGTGAGTAATAAAACTAATGAAGACGGACTGGTCGTTGTGTGATGTCCTTAGGTTAGTTAGGTTTAAGTAGTTCTAAGTTCTAGGGGACTGATGACCATAGATGTTAAGTCCCAAGACGGACTGCTACATTAGTGTCTCACGAGATGCGTGCTGATGTAGTACGTCTGGGTGTGGTGACTATTGTGTCCGGATGGCATAATGGTCAGTGCATCTGCGTGGTAAGCAGGAGAGAGGTACGAATCCCAGTCCAACCCACTGATATAAAACAACGGCCACTAGCAGCTAATTGGCCACATCAGCAGCATCTGGGAGACAGTACACGATGCCGTGGTGTGCAACAGTAGTCGATATGGCGTCATGATCCCAGCATGGTAAGCCAACCGAGCCTTATTTCCATCAGCATGACTGGCCACGAGAAGTGCCCATGTGGGCACGGTTCATTGTTGTCAGAAAACGGGTGGCCGCCATCACCATCGAGAGAGCAGGCACGGTAGAACAGGCTGTTAATAGGGATCCACCCATTCTGGGGGAAGCTCAACAGTGGCTCCTGCTGTTCAGAGTGCTTAGCATGGAGGCAGCAAAGCAGAGGAGTTGTGAATGGTCACCATGGGCTGCGAACGGCTCTTAGTGCGAGGCATTGTTCGGTTGGAACAGAGGACGGTTTTCGCTTCCATGTCTCCGGAGGTTACAGCAGCTGGGAATCAGGAAGCGTTTGGAGAACAAAGATTTCCGTTCAACGTTTGAAAGACTGACCGTAATAGTGACTTGTGTCACATAGTTGCGCTGGATTTGGAGTCTGTGCTAGGGTCAGTGTGCCACCAAGGTCTTGAATTGACTAAACACGCGGGGGCCGTCATTGATCCCCAAATTAGAGGAGCAGTGTCTTGTATAATTGTATTGTATTTTTACGAGGCACAGTGAAGCCTTTGTGGGGCTTGAATAGTGTAAAACAGTAAACTCTTTGACTAAGTTTGTCTTACTGGTAAGCCTGCAGCGATTAAAGTTGCCTTTCTGCGTATGTCGATATTCATGCACGTTGTCTGTGTGTCATGTAAATTGGGTGTGTTTGTCCACGTTGCTTGGCTATAGTTGGATGTCATTTTGCTACGTTGATGCGAAGAAATTATTTTGAATGTTATATGCATGTGAATATTAAGCTCTGCTTACGTAATCAGTGGTGCCCGACTGAAGTTTTTATTTACTATTATGGGGTAATATTAAATTTTGTGTTATGTTAGAAGTAAAGCTTCTTGTAAATTCAGCACTAATTCTTTGCGTGTTTTTCAACCCATTTGTTCTGTTACTGCGTATTGTATTTTTCTGTTAATAAATTGAAGTACTGCTGGATAAAAATACACATCTATACAACCTTTAGCCAAACTCCACTCCCACCAGAAACCTGCGCTACAAAGTATTTAATAGATGCAATAGCGATTCTGAAATGAAATGGGAGAGCATTTTAAGAAGTACCAATAAACTTCGATTCCGTAAAGAATAGAGCCCCCATGGATAAAACAGCTTCAAATCTATGAGTAACATACAAGTAAGTAAATGTATTCAGTATTTGACATTAAACATGTAAGCGAGAAAGAGCTTTTAAAATGTTTGAAATTATGTTAAAAGTTTGTTGGAAGTCGCTAAGTGCTCTCATTCTCAAACAATGAATGAATATAGTAACCGCGCGACTGCTACGGTCGCAGGTTCGAATCCTGCCTCGGGCATGGATGTGTGTGATGTCCTTAGGTTAGTAAGGTTTAAGTAGTTCTAAGTTCTAGGGGACTGATGACCACAGATGTTAAGTCCCATAGTGCTCAGAGCCACTTCAACCATTTTTTGAATATAGTCCGAGTAGTTTGCACGCCGTAACTTACGTTGGCTCGGGACATATTCACAGCTCTAATATTTACTTTAGTGAATCAAACTTTGAACGTAAGATTATACCTATTAAAAAGTAAATTATGACAGCTTTTTAATTTTTAATTTTGGTCGTTAAGTACACGGAATGCCTGCAATTCCTGAAATTGGGACTGTGCACCATGAACAGGGTCAGCCTTTTAATATTGTGGATGTCGAAATACTTTTCCTCACAAATCTTGGAGACGGCTGCTGTGGTTCTAATTAATTGTTTAATATATTGTGGCATTGCAGCACTGATGTCTTTGGATGTTCCGTCACAAACTGGGGTAATATTTTGTGACATGTAAATACCTTGAATAGTAACATCTACTTTCGAAAGGTAGCAGCACAACTGTGTACTTACATTCCTAAATTTCTTTATGTTAGCGTAACAAATGCGCTTTCAGCTGATTTTCGTTCTCTTGAAAGCCTGCAATGACGGACGGGGAAGGGAGGAAATAAAAAACAGACTAGCACTGGCTAAAATGGCATTCCTGGCCAAGAGCACTCTGCTAATGGACCTTAATTTGAGGATGAAATTTCTGAGAATGTACGTTTGGAGCACAGCACTGTACTGTAGTGAAACATTGACTGTGGGAGAAGCGGAGCAGAAGAGGATCGAAGCATTTGAGATGCAGTGCTACAGAAGAATGTTGAAAATTATGTGGACTTACATTGTAAGGAATGAGGAGCTGTAAAGGGTGAAAACTGTAGAGCAAGAAAGAGGTGGGAATACATTCAGCAAACAGGTTAGGTCTTAGGTTGCAAGAGCTACTATGAAATGAAAAAGGTTGTGGGCATCATCAAGGCAGTCAGAAGACTCCAAAACCTTTCTTCTATTGGACCACAGGTAGTAAATCATTACGGTGTCCCTATAGCTGAGAAAAGCTTTAACTTTTTTGTCGGCTTGAGAGCTATCTTCATGGTATCTCATCACGTCAACCACTGGCTGTACCGACGCCACTATAAAATTGCTCTTTTGGACATATCGGAAAGGCAGCAGTACATACCTGTACTAAACCCTGAGCTGGTGTCGCTCTGTGTCAGCGATATACGCACTGCACCTTTTTTCAACCGCAGATGTAGCACTTATTGACAGGAAAAGATTTCACTTGCATATTGTCTACTATATTACTTGCGATATGTAAAACAGTCGCCTTGGATGATAAAACGCATGCATGTAATAGATATACTTTCGAGGCAATTAAATATACTGCCCTGCTTAAATGAACAATTCACATAAAATTCTCACGACCTGAGGTCCACATCTGTGACTGCAGCATATTTTGTATAGTGTTTTATTACCAGTTGTATCACTCATGATAGCTGCAACCAGTATTCTCCCACAAACGACCGTCGCTCTCACCATTTTACTCTGCTACTGTAGTGTAATATCTGTTGCAATAGATGACGCCTGAGCCGGACTATCTGTGGAAACAAGTCACTTGCTGCTGCTCACTACAACCTTCCTCGGGTAGGTGCAGTGCACACGGAAATGTGGCTCTTACGTTTGGTGGCAGCTGCTGGAGAAATAGAGATGTGGGCGAAGCACATCGGAGTGCCGGTGCAATAAGCGCGAGACGGTCGTGTTACAGAATACACTGAGCTGACAGAAGTCAAGGAAAAATGATATGCATGTATAAAGATGGCGTTAGTATCCCTTACACAAGGTATAAAAGGACAGTGCACTCGCGGAGTTGTAATTTGTAATCAGGTGAGGCATCTAAAAAGGTTTCCGACTAGAAGATGGCCGCACGACGGGAATTAACAGACTTTGAAAGGAGATTTGTTGTGGGACCTAAACACATGGGGCATTCTATTTTGGAAATCGTTAGGGAATTCAGTTACCCGACATCCACAGTGCCAAGTGTTTAGCGACAGTACCTCATTTGAGGCACTACCTCTCACCAAAGATAACACTGTGGCTGACGGCCTTCACTTAAGAACCGAAAGCAGCAGCTTATGCTCAGAGCTGTCAGTGTTAAAAGACAAGCAAGACTGCGTGAAATACACGTATAAATGGATGTGGAATATACGACGAGCATATCCACTAGCACAGTGCAGCGCAATTTGGTGCTGCAGCGTATGACAGGACACGATCGACGCGAGCGCCTTTGCTAACAGCACAGCATGGCCTGCATCGCCTCTCCTGGGCTCGTGACCTTGTCGGTTGGATCATAGGCGACTGGGAAACCGTGGCCTGGTCAGACGAATCCCGATTTCGATTATAAGAGCTGATGGCAGGGTTCGAGTTTGACGCAGACCACAAGAAGCTAAGGACCCAAGTTGGTAGCTACGTAATGGTGTGCGCTGTGTTTACATGCAATAAATTGGGTCCTCCGAACCGATCACTGACTCTAAATGGTTATATTCGGCTACTTGAGACCATTTTGGTTCAAATGCCTCTGAGCACTATGGGACTTAACTTCGAAGGTCATCAGTCCCCTAGAACTTAGAACTACTTACACCTAACTAACCTAAGGACATCACACACATCCATGCCCGAGGCAGGATTCGATCCAGCGACCGTAGCAGTCGCGCGGTTCCAGGCTATAGCGCCTAGAACCGCTCGGCCACCCCGGTCGGCGAGACCATTTTCAGCCATTCATGTAGTTCATGTTCCCAAATTGCGATGGACATTTTATGGATGATAATGCAACATGTCCCTGGGCCACAGTTGTCAGTGACTGATTTGAAGAACATTCCGGACAGTTCAAAGGAATGATTTGGGTAGCCCGATCGCCCACGATGAATCTCTTCCAGCATTTATTGGACATAATCGAGAGATCAGTTCGTGCACAAAATCCTGCACTGGCAACAATTTCGCAATTTTTCCTATCTTGTCGTGAGTCATCAGTGTTCTAACTGATATGGTGCAGCCCGCCATCAAATCCTCTCATGTGCCAAGCTCTTCGTCTCAGAGTACCGCTTGCAACCTATGTCCTCAATGATTTGCTGGGTGTATTTCAATCCCTCTCTTCCTCTACACTTTTTACTCTCTACAGCTCTCTCTAGTGCCATGGAAGTTATTCATTCCTGTTTTAACAAATGCCCCATCATATTGTCCCTTTTTCTTGTCAATATTTTCCGTGTATTCCTTTCCTCGCAGATTCTACGGAGAACCTCCTCATTCCTTGCGTATCAGTCCACCTAATTTTCAACATTCTACTGTACCTCCACGTCTCAAATGCTTCGATTCTCTTCTGTTTGGGTCTTCCCACTGTCCATGTTTTACTACCATACAATGCTGTGCTCCAAACGTTCATTCTCAGAAATTTCTTCCTCAGTTAGTGCCTATCTTTGATACTAGTAGACTTCTCTTTGCCAGGAATGCCCTTTTTGTCACTGATATTTTGCTGCGTACGTAGTAGGATTCTTTCGCTTCATCTACTTCGTGATCAACAATCCTGATGTTAAATTTCTCGCTATTCTCATTTCTGCTCCTCCTCTTTACTTATATCTTTCTTCCATTTACTCTCAATTTACCTTCTGTACTCATTAGACTGTTCATTCCATTCAGCACAATCTGTGCAATTATGGACGGCTATAGGGCCAGCATTCTTTAGTATTCCTGCAGGGGACTTCCAGCGACTTGTTGATTTCATGCCATGTTGAGTTGCTGCACTACTCTGGGCAAAAGGAGGTCCGAAACGAAATAAAGTGGTATGTCATGACTTTTTTCACCTCAGTGTACTGCAAATATACCGTCCAGATCAGATCCAGACAGTGACGCACTCTATATTGTGCAACTGTTTGGCATCCAACAGCGAGGATGTTGAACGCTTCAATTACACCTTAAAAAGGAGACGAAATATAATATATGAGACATTTATTCCGGGATATTTGCAGAATTCCTGTATTGTGTTATAGGAAGTAAGGGGCATCGTTCAGGGCATCGTTCAGGGAAAATCAAACGAACTGCTACCAAAAAAATGGTTCAGATGGCTCTGAGCACTATGGGACTTAACATCTATGGTCATCAGTCCCCTAGAACTTAGAACTACTTAAACCTAACTAACCTAAGGACATCACACAACACCCAGTCATCATGAGGCAGGGAAAATCCCTGACCCCGCCGAGAATCGAACCCGGGAACCCGGGCGCGGGAAGCGAGATCGCTACCACACGAACAGAGCTGCTACCGAATGGGATGAAATGTCTAACAGTTTCGACGCATTGCGGGACCTGATCAACTACGCCCATAGGATCGACGACAAACACACAGAAAAAGAAAAAATAATGGAACCTGTGTGTTCGAGATGCCTTAGCGAAATACGACAGACTTCTTTGAGGTATATTTTTAGCATTTGCAAATGTAGATAGCATATTTGCAATCATAAATCATGGAGGTACATGAATAATTTCGATAACATTCGTTAGGTGAGTCAAGTTCAGTTCTGTGTTGCTTTATACTAAATATGTTAAAAATGGTTCAAATGGCTCTGAGCACTATGGGACTTAACATCTGAGGTCATCAGTCCCCTAGAACTTAGAACTACTTAAACCTAATTAACCTAAGGACATGACACATATCCATGCCCTAGGCAGGATTCGAACCTGCGACCGTAGCAGTCGCGCGGTTCCGGACTGAAGCGCCTAGAACCGCTCTGCCACCGAGGCCGGTCTGAAATTTATTGCTTAATTTAGATATAATATATCTGAATTTAACTATGAGCTACATTCGGCTCTATGGTGTTGTGGAAATGACTCCTGGTCGCTACGATAAATCTGACGCCTCTCAAAACAAGGTGGTTTTTCGTGAGCTAATTCAGCTTAACAGTCAAGCTTGAGTGTTCAAAGGCACTTCTACGACTGTTCAGAACGAACTGCTGCCATGCGTGTTGGAAGTATACCAGGAGGAAGCTCATAAAGAAATAAAACGTGCGGATTATGTTGCAATTGTCGCTGATGAAACATCAAATGTCTCTTGGGAAGCCGGCCGGGGTGGCCGAGCGGTTCTAGGCGCTACAGTCTGGAACTGCGCGACCGCTACGGTCGCAGGTTCGAATCCTGCCTCGGGAATGGATGTGTGTGATGTCCTTAGGTTAGTTACGTTTAAATAGTTCTAAGTTCTAGGGGACTGATGACCTTAGACGTTAAGTCGCAAGTGCTCAGAGCCATTTGTCTTGCGAATTTAATGTGGTTATTGTTTTGCGATACATTGTTGATGGAAAACCCGTTGCAAGACTTTGGAAACAGTTAATCCATAAATTTGGAATGCTCATACTGTGCCGGAGAATATTATGAGAGGAACTGAACTCTTAATTGGTGATGACGGGGCAAGAATAGTAGCTCAGAGTGATGACGGTGCAAACGTTAGAAATTTAAAAAAAAAAAAAAACAGACATCCAGATGCAAATTATCTCCATTACTTTGCGCACCAGTTCAAAATACTGTATAATGTCTACGGAACCGTCTATTAATAGTAAGACGCGCATCTTTTCTGCACATCTTTCAGTTATTTCTTCTTTCTTTTCAAACTCGCCACAAATATCAAAAGTCTTCCAAAGCATCATTCAGAAAAGCTTGCGCCTTGTGTCACGAGATGGAATACTATTCGCTAGTAGTAAAGCATGTTTGAGAAAATAGAGAAGACATTACTCTAATGGAAGCGATTCAAACAAGTGAGAGCATGGGACTATTACAGACAAAGACTGTACCAAAAGGATTTCATTTCCCGGCTACCGTTTATCAGTAAGATAATGCCTTATGAAGACATACATTTTAATCCGCTGCAAAAGAAGATAACTGAACTGACGAAAGCAAAACAAAATATTCAAAACATTGAAGCGATAGTGCAGAGCATCAGAGATGACGTTGATTCCATCATTGACCAGATTATTTTTGAAAATGACGAAATAATGCCTGCCAACAGACCACAGATTTTTAATGATTATGAAAAAAAGAGATTCTCTGTAAGTAGCCGACGCCTTACATTCCAAAATAAAATTACGTTTTCTATTCGTTTAATGTAAATCAGTTTGACAAATACTTAACAAATTTTTCAGACAATTACCTTGAGGTTACCGACACGTATTCATGTTTGGAGAAAAGAAAGATGAAGGCAGGGGCTCATGTCTCCTATGCTAGGCTTGAGTTGAGAGCAGTTTCCAATGCAGTGCCGTTTCTTTCGATGATTCTGGTGGATGAGCTTTGTGATATTTTCGAAGACATTGTTAAAGCTTTGAAATTGTTAATCAGGATGCCTGTCTGGTCTTCATAAAGTGAGCACAGTTTTTCGCTGCTCAAGAGAATTAAAACGTTTCAGCGAAACCCTATGAAAGTAAAACGACTGAGTGTAATACAGATGTTATCCTGTGAAATGTCAGAACCCTGTAAAATTGAAAACGTCAACTCAAGATTGATAGATTTGTCAAAAACAAGGAGCGATGAAAATGTTTTCAACGCCATTCCTTCTAATTATTTCGAATCTGTCTTCCATAGCCATGGAGCTACTGCTTTTGCTGAGTACAATGCTTCTAGTTTTAAATGTTGATCCAGATTAGAAATTCTAATTTACCCACGCTCTATTATTTTGCTTACTAATTACACCAATGTTGCAGCCTATGAGCAGCGAATAGGGGTCTGTATGTGCGCCCTCAAGCGTGCATTTGTGTGTGCGAGAGAGATTTTCCGTGTGGCCGTTATATTTTATTTTCCAGAACAGATGGCTAAAGCAACCACTTCTCTCTCTCCGTTTCGCGAAATCGCATCCAAGCGCTTCCTATCGCATTCTCCCGAAATAAATATATGAAACTCTTGCTGTGCATGAAAACAGCGCCGTTGTAATAAACGATAACTTCTGTTTCCCTATGCATTTCGTTTGATACAGTGTGTGATGAAATACATGAATTAATCACAAGGTTGCCTAATGAGTTCGACCTTACAGCAACAGAATGCCGCAGTGGCAGCAGCCGCCACTGCAGCTGAGAGTACAGTCGTGGTCCATAATACGAAAACTATATGTTTAGTAGTTGTGAATAATGTGTTACAGAAAGCACGATGTATAACACTGGGCACTTCTGTCAATATTCGGCCAAGAATAGCGGTTAGCCGACGGCTGGGCGAGAATGTGGCAGGCAGACATGTTGGCAGGCATCAAAGAGCACGTATTAGCGAAGGCCGAAGACTTAATATAAAATATTAAAAAATTTTAAAAGAAAACAGATTTGTTCATGTACTTATGTCTACATCGCTAGTTCCTCCTTGATGTTGAATTGAAATGAGTATCTAGTTATGGGTTTTTAAGTGGCGCATTGACATATTCGTTACCAAAAAATAAAGCGATGTCGAGTTCTGCTAGAAATGTTGATTTCGGCTTGGTAGTCTTCTTATGTCCAGTGGTCACGAAGTACACTGTCGTGATTTGAGCTCAGGCTTAATTAGATCTTGATACGAAACGTAGAGCAATTTACGCGAGTGTATACTTGCTCGGCGGCTGCGATATTACTCTTTGATTCCGGTGAACTATTCGCGTACCGCCACAGGTACCAATTTTTATCCGCGATTTCTGATTAGTTAAGTTCCAGTGACACAAGTCAGGGTCTACTAACGATTGTTAAAATAAAAGCCGGTTGCGTATTTCTATCAAAGCAACCTTTTGTGTGGCTTCTCTCTGAGTCAGTGACATCTCGAAGCACTCGGGATTCCTTAGGCCTGTCAGTTGATCGAACACCTGCTCCCGAGAAAAATAGGATACTGTAGGGTAAGTGAACGATAAAATAGTATACACCAATGGCAGGCTGACATAGTCTGCTCCCAACGCGTTGCCATTTGCGCTGCGCAAAGCATTGTTCCTATCATTTCTCAAGTACGTAACTTTTTGGAGCGAGAAAACTACGCCTATTTCAAGAGGAAATATAACTCAGCTGCTTATAAAAAATAGGAACTAATTTTTGATAAGCTTAGAGAAATTACAAGAATCAATACGTAAATTATTTTCAGAATTTGTACATGATTTTTGTAGAAGATACGAAATTTGATATTCATACTAACTACGAGCTGAAAATTCCAAAACTGGAAGAAAATCGTTTTTGAAGCTGATTCGTAGCCTACGGAATGCGAAAAGTTTTTGAAAAGTTTTATAGCCGAGTGAATTATTTTGAAAAACAACAAAAGAAAATTGTCTGTTGTTGGCAGCGCTATGTACTGCGTCAGTATCGCTGACAGGGCTCTGCGCCCTCTGTAAGAGATTCTGTGGTTGGGCGGACTAGCAGTTAGCGAGTGGATAGGGAAGTGTATGGACATGATATTCTTAGTGGAGACTGTGTTGGTAAGGCATGCATTGTAAAGTGAGATGAAATCATGTGTTTATAAGAAAATACGGAAGGAACTGTATGGCGATGGATGTTTGATAGTGTTTGGGCAATGGAATTATTGACAATTTTTGGAACTGGATGTCACATGAATAAGGTAAAACTTTCTAAATACATTGTTTGTTCTTGAACAAAAATCTTAGTTTCGCTAACAAAATGCCTCCTAGTAGCTAGAGTCTGTAGTAGTTAAAATCTTTTTATTTAGCTGGCTGTAGTTGCTACTTGCCGTAATTGCTGTAGTTCGTGTTCTGAAGTTTTTCTGTGAGGTACGAGACTTGTGAAAAAGAGTGGGGTTTGTACTGTTGATATTCGCGATTGAAATTAGTTCACGCAGTTAACAAGTTGGAGGTAGTTTAATATTTCTTTAATTTCATATTTTTTGGATTTGTATTGTTGTTAGGATTTCTTGCAATTCAGGGCCATTCGTTTGTGTTAGTTATTGGAAGTCATGTTGTCAATGTAGAGCAGTCAGTTGGAATTGGGCTTGTGTATTGTGGGTAATAAATAAATTGGTTAAGACTGAGTTGTCCTTGTCAGGGAAAATTCTGTAGGTAAGTGTTTAATAAAAAAATAATTAAAGAGATAGTTTCAATATTAACATAACGCTGCTCTCAAATGGAGATAAGAACTATTAGTAATACTTACATGCAACACGGACATTCGTATCACACATGAATTTTGTAGATGTTACTTCAGTTTTGTCTGACTTTAAAGCGACTTTAAGTCCGTGGAAAGCAGTATACTGTGGCCTTTGCTTGTAGGCAGTATTTGTCGCCATAACTTCACAACTTCGTCACAACATAATCACAGTGAAAGACAAGGCGATCCAGTGGTTAAAAGTAATAGAATGTAAAAGAGTCTTGGACTGCAAGAAAAATTAATTTACAACATAAACGTTTTCGATCTATGCGATCATCTTTAGTTATGTCCAAAAAAGGAAAAAGGAGGAATGAGTTTCAGTTATCTATGGTATCATTGTAATCGAAGTAGCATTTACGTAAATTGCATGAGAGGCAGCTAAAAGTTTCGCGGGGCGTCATAGATGTATTGCTCACATAGTATATAAAAATCAAAGACTTTTTTAATGGGAGCCGGAGGTGGTGAAAATCCAAAAAATTACGATTTCTTTTTTTTGCTACCGAAAATTAATTGGAACATTCCTCTTTAATGTAAACTTTAAATTATTGTTCTACTCGCCCTAGAAGTGGAGTTCTTACCATTTGCCCCCACGCCTGCAGAGGAAATGGGCGGCCGCTGAATGCATCTAACACCCTCTCGTGACTTCCTGGCGAACTGCTTGGGATTTTCTCGGTCTGTTACGCAAACAGCGCCTTATGTTACGCATACAGCGAGTGTGCAAGGGTTGGCTACATTGTTTTACGTGACAAATATTACTATTTCCTTACAGCTTACTCCTATTTTCCTCAGAATTTCGAACGTCTTGCTCCATTTAATATTGTCGTACACTTTTGTTCTGGTTACGATGCCACGTTTTAGTAACCGTGTATATATGAAGAGGAAGAACGTAGCGAAAAGAAAATTAACACTAATACCAAGTTGCGATACTACAATGAATAGGAGCGCGGAACATCGTCTCTTTGCTGTTTACCGTTTCGAATTAATTCAGTGTTGCGCCTGTTGTTGGTAGTATTATACTTCTTGTGTAAAGCGGGTAATATGCAATATGTACAAGAATCAGGAGGGAACAATAAAACCAATTTTTCATGACTTAGCACAGCCAGAATTGTTACACAAATGTCTACACGGAAAGACGCAGAATCCTGATGAGAGCGTAAACAATTTGATTTGGAAAGTGATTCCTAAAAGGGTGTTTGTAAGCATAAAAACACTGCACTTTGGCATTTATGATGCAATAGCAACCTACAACCAAGGGAACAGTGTGAAGTGTGAAGTTGTGAAGGCATTAGGATTTACAGCTGGGGTGAACACTCTACAAGCACTAAGAAATATTGACAGAGAAAGGATAAGAGGAGCAGAAAGAAGAGAAAGGCATATAAAGTATGATGGAACAACAGGCCAGAAAAGAAATCAGAAGAGGAAGCTTTTGGAGGATGAAGAAGAAGACCCTGATAATCCATCCTATAGTGCAGGAATGTATTGAGAAACTTTGATAGCCATTTCCCGTAAATTAGAATTTTTCGAATATAAGGAACATTTTCTCAAAATCCACTCAAGCTAGAGAGATGAAATTTTTATATAGCACTCCTAGTGGTCAAACTTACATTGTAACACAGCCATTTGGAAATATGTTCAGTAGTTTCATTTCAGTTTAATTATAAAGCAATTATTTGTAAAAAAAATTTGGGTCATTAACAAAAAAAAAAATAATTGGAAGGAAACTACAGGGTGTTTCAAAAATGACCGGTATATTTGAAACGGCAATAAAAACTAAACGAGCAGCGATAGAAATACACCGTTTGTTGCAATATGCTTGGGACAACAGTACATTTTCAGGCGGACAAACTTTCGAAATTACAGTAGTTACAATTTTCAACAACAGATGGCGCTGCAAGTTATGTGAACGATATAGAAGACAACGCAGTCTGTGGGTGCGCCATTCTGTACGTCATCTTTCTGCTGTAAGCGTGTGCTGTTCACAACGTGCAAGTGTGCTGTAGACAACATGGTTTATTCCTTAGAACAGAGGATTTTTCTGGTGTTGGAATTCCACCGCCTAGAACACAGTGTTGTTGCAAAAAGACGAAGTTTTCAGCGGAGGTTTAATGTAACCAAAGGACCGAAAAGCGATACAATAAAGGATCTGTTTGAAAAATTTCAACGGACTGGGAACGTGACGGATGAACGTGCTGGAAAGGTAGGGCGACTGCGTACGGCAACCACAGAGGGCAACGCGCAGCTAGTGCAGCAGGTGATCCAACAGCGGCCTCGGGTTTCCGTTCGCCGTGTTGCAGCTGCGGTCCAAATGACGCCAACGTCCACGTATCGTCTCATGCGCCAGAGTTTACACCTCTATCCATACAAAATTCAAACCCGGCAACCCCTCAGCGCCGCTACCATTGCTGCACGAGAGACATTCGCTAACGATATAGTGCATATGGGGAACCGAAAAACCCCATGTTGCAGTCCCATCGTCCCTGCATCCTCAAAAAGTACTGGTCTGGGCCGCCATTTCTTCCAAAGGAATCATTGGCCCATTTTTCAGATCCGAAACGATTACTGCATCACGCTGTCTGGACATTCTTCGTGAATTTGTGGCGGTACAAACTGCCTTAGACGACACTGCGAACACCTCGTGGTTTATGCAAGATGGTGCCCGGCCACATCGCACGGCCGACGTCTTTAATTTGCTGAATGAATATTTCGATGATCGTGTGATTGCTTTGGGCTATCCGAAACATACAGGAGGCGGCGTGGATTGGCCTCCCTATTCGCCAGACATGAACCCCTGTGACTTCTTTCTGTGGGGACACTTGAAAGACCAGGTGTACCGCCAGAATCCAGAAACAATTGAACAGCTGAAGCAGTACATCTCATCTGCATGTGAAGCCATTCCGCCAGACACGTTCTCAAAGGTTTCGGGTAATTTCATTCAGAGACTACGCCATATTATTGCTACGCATGGTGGATATGTGGAAAATATCGTACTATAGAGTTTCCCAGACCGCAGCGCCATCTGTTGTTGAAAACTGTATCTACTGTAATTTCGAAAGTTTGTCTGCCTGAAAATGTACTGTTGTCCCAAGCATACTGCAACAAACGGTGTATTTCTATCGCTGCTCGTTTAGTTTTTATTGCCGTTTCAAATATACCGGTCATTTTTGAAACACCCTGCAGAAAAGATACTTCAAAATCCCTCTGTCATAACTGCAGTACTAAACCACTCTATATGTAAAAAAAATTCAAATTTTTCTGTTTGGTAGTTTATTCATAAATGTTCCTCAAACTTAGTGATTTTAACATGGGCAGCATAGGCACCTCCGGCTCCCCTTAAACCCCATATACTTCCAGTTACGTTACCGCGAAACATGCCGATCGGAAATCGGTGCAGGCGTTGCGGTAAAAGATACCATCCCCTTCAAATTCTAAAACTGGTAGCACCTTAACTGCGAGTCGAGACACGGCCATTAACCGCGACCAGAAGGGAGCTCGTAAAGCGGACCGTCGTCAGATGCGTCTCGGAGTCAATCGACACGCGGCAGCCCAGCGCGCGGGCAGAAAATAACGTTTACGTGGGGCGCGCCGAGTCGCGACTGCTGACCCCAGACCGCCCGGCCGGTGGCGCTCCCGCGTACTCGGAATAACTTTTAGTGCGCGAGGCGTGCGTTGGTTCCCAACAAACAGGGAGTAGGGGGCTTAGCGTCGGCTGTCTAATTTTAGTAGGTAACCGCAGTGAGCCCTCGGCGCCGGCGTTTTCCATATAGTTTAAGAGGTCGTAAAGTCCCAGACAGCCCGCCCACCTCCCGGCCCCGGAGAAGCTGAAATCAGTTAATAACCAACTGCACAAGCAGGAAAAAGCTTTGGGGCGATGGGCAGTGACCTTGCAATCGGCTGCCGATTTTAGGATCGTTCGTTCCGTTAAAAACGTATTACCTGCAATCTGACGTCACCGCTACTCTGCTGGAAAACGACTTCATTACCAGAAACTTGAAATGGAGGAAAATCTGCTTTAGGATCGTCTAAGTTTTATATTCAGTTAACAAGAACGACGTCATGGGCTAATAACTGTAATACTGATTCCAAGCCTTTCATATGACGAGAAACTCTTTACAGACTTTACCTAACAACAACCTGCACCTGGCTATGAAAGTTCCTTATTACATCTCAACGAATCGAAAAAATATCGACGTCTAACTTCGGTACAAGTTCGATTTTCCCAAAATTGATAGTTGATCCTGCTTACTTTCGTTTGCCACGTGGTATGTCACACTGGTGAAACACACGAAACACAGGAAGTTCACAATATCTGAAAGACAGTTAATGGAAATGTGTCCACTGTTCACTAACAGCGTTACACAAAATGTCAGTTAATAAGCTTCTCTAGACGTGAAAAAACTGTTCATTCCACGACAGGGTTCAGTTATGTTATTCCCCAAATTTTAACAAGTCAATTCGAGATACGAGACTTCTACCGTCATCCCAGACACACACGCTTCCCTCACATCCTGACTGTCGTGAGTGTATAGTTGAGAGTGGCTACGCTACCGATACTGCCCTGACTCAGTGACAATCCCACAGACGTACCTCGGAACGTACATCTCAGTGAGAACGCGATTTACGTTTACAGAAGACCTCTAGAATGTTATTTAGTCGCTTAAAGCTTTCTACCAAAATATTCTCTAAACGACATTTAATTTGTGACAGAGAGCTATGTCGCAGCCGACACGAAAAAATATCATCCCATGCTTCCATAAATTTTGCTAATACAATATAAAATGTTGCTGAATCATAACTCTTTAGCTCCAAAATAGTATGTTTCCAATTCCACATACATTGAAATATTAGAAACACCATTAAAATTTGTTTCAGTTTTTCAATCTCTTAACTGAAAATGGTGCTGCAGTTTCTAAATTGCGACATTAGTTAGTCTATAATTTTACGAGCAGGAAACCATACTTTTGTCTATAAAGTGGAAAATAATGAAAGTATTTGTTAATGGCTTTTACGACGATGCTGTCATGTTACAACACGATTTGCAAATTTCAAATTTGTGATCATTTTTTGCTACAACCTTACAACTTAAAAAAAAATTATGAAATGAAGTCAGATTTGTTAGCTACTTTTACCTACATCTGCGTTGAGGATGATACAAATTTTTATGGGTCTTATACATATTGTTCGGATACGTTATTGCAGACGTGTACCAGTGAGCCGTACGCCACAACTAGCGCTGACTACGGCATGTCTCGTTCCCGTGGGCTGAACGCTGGTTAGGACCAGAAAGCCGTACTAGTCCACATGCACACAGGAAATGGAAAGAGGATCTGGATAGTTGTAGGACGCTAGATGTAGGGATGAAAGACAGCCACGTTAATAACGTTGACAATGACAGTTCAGAGTTGAATCACTTTTTTCGAAGGATTTTTGGAAGCAAAGTGATACGGTAAAACCAACAATACGCCTGTTAGATTAGATTTGATACATTGTTTGCTCTGTGGACACATAGCGAGCAGATCGTCGAATATACTAGCGAAATGTAAATGCACGATATATGCTTATGAAAAAACTGTTATCCTATTGCTCCTCCCAAACACTCTGAAGGAGGTGCATAAATAAATACTTCCGCACAAACATTTGAATTCAAACACTAAAGATAATTCCAAACTAATTTTAGCCAAGTATCGTCATATTAAAAATAAAAATAAAAGAAACGCTTTACTGGGCATACCTGCACAAATCGTACTGCTGCACTGAAGCTATGACAAAGTCAGATGTTATAGAGAACTCTTGTTATGAGATATAGTTACAACAGTTGGAATGCTCAGATATTCCTCAACTGGATAAAATCGGTTTGCCACGAAGAAATTCTTTAGCTCTTGTCAGACTGTCTATTGTTGGTAGGTAAACTGGGCAGTTACAAAACAGCTGTTGAAAACGTGTATTCTTAATTAACGGACACGCCTTTGAACCATAGTGAGTGACTTCAAACATTTTAGAAGATTGTTCCTACTATTTGCTTCCATCGCATCAACTGCAACTGTTGCTTTGAAAGAGACAAATGGTTCAAATGGCTCTACATCTACATCTACATTTATACTCCGCAAGCCACCCAACGGTGTGTGGCGGAGGGCACTTTACGTGCCACTGTCATTATCTCCCTTTCCTGTTCCAGTCGCGTATGGTTCGCGGGAAGAACGACTGTCTGAAAGCCTCTGTGCGCGCTCTAATCTCTCTAATTTTACATTCGTGATCTCCTCGGGAGGTATAAGTAGGGGGAAGCAATATATTCGATACCTCATCCAGAAACGCACCCTCTCGAAACCTGGCGAGCAAGCTACACCGCGATGCAGAGCGCCTCTCTTGCAGAGTCTGCCACTTGAGTTTGTTAAACATCTCCGTAACGCTATCACGGTTACCAAATAACCCTGTGACGAAACGCGCCGCTCTTCTTTGGATCTTCTCTATCTCCTCCGTCAACCCGATCTGGTACGGATCCCACACTGATGAGCAATACTCAAGTATAGGTCGAACGAGTGTTTTGTAAGCCACCTCCTTTGTTGATGGACTACATTTTCTAAGGACTCTCCCAATGAATCTCAACCTGGTACCCGCCTTACCAACAATTAATTTTATATGATCATTCCACTTCAAATCGTTCCGCACGCATACTCCCAGATATTTTACAGAAGTAACTGCTACCAGTGTTTGTTCCGCTATCATATAATCATACAATAAAGGATCCTTCTTTCTATGTATTCGCAATACATTACATTTGTCTATGTTAAGGGTCAGTTGCCACTCCCTGCACCAAGTGCCTATCCGCTGCAGATCTTCCTGCATTTCGCTACAATTTTCTAATGCTGCAACTTCTCTGTATACTACAGCATCATCCGCGAAAAGCCGCATGGAACTTCCGACACTATCTACTAGGTCATTTATATATATTGTGAAAAGCAATGGTCCCATAACACTCCCCTGTGGCACGCCAGAGGTTACTTTAACGTCTGTAGATGTCTCTCCATTGAGAACAACATGCTGTGTTCTGTTTGCTAAAAACTCTTCAATCCAGCCACACAGCTGGTCTGATATTCCGTAGGCTCTTACTTTGTTTATCAGGCGACAGTGCGGAACTGTATCGAACGCCTTCCGGAAGTCAAGGAAAATGGCATCTACCTGGGAGCCTGTATCTAATATTTTCTGGGTCTCATGAACAAATAAAGCGAGTTGGGTTTCACACGATCGCTGTTTCCGGAATCCATGTTGATTCCTACATAGTAGATTCTGAGTTTCCAAAAACGACATGATACTCGAGCAAAAGACATGTTCTAAAATTCTACAACAGATCGACGTCAGAGAGATAGGTCTATAGTTTTGCGCATCTGCTCGATGACCCTTCTTGAAGACTGGGACTACCTGTGCTCTTTTCCAATCATTTGGAACCTTCCGTTCCTCTAGAGACTTGCGGTACACGGCTGTTAGAAGGGGGGCAAGTTCTTTCGCGTACTCTGTGTAGAATCGAATTGGTATCCCGTCAGGTCCAGTGGACTTTCCTCTGTTGAGTGATTCCAGTTGCTTTTCTATTCCTTGGACACTTATTTCAATGTCAGCCATTTTTTCGTTGGTGCGAGGATTTAGAGAAGGAACTGCAGTGCGGTCTTCCTCTGTGAAACAGCTTTGGAAAAAGGTGTTTAGTATTTCAGCTTTACGCTTGTCATCCTCTGTTTCAATGCCATCATCATCCCGGAGTGTCTGGACATGATGTTTCGAGCCACTTACTGATTTAACGTAAGACCAGAACTTCCTAGGATTTTCTGTCAAGTCGGTACCTAGTATTTTACTTTCGAATTCACTGAACGCTTCACGCATAGCCCTCCTTACGCTAACTTTGACATCGTTTAGCTTCTGTTTGTCTGAGAGGTTTTGGCTGCGTTTAAACTTGGAGTGAAGCTCTCTTTGCTTTCGCAGTAGTTTCCTAACTTTGTTGTTGTACCACGGTGGGTTTTTCCCGTCCCTCACAGTTTTGCTCGGCACGTACCTGTCTAAAACGCATTTTACGATTGCCTTGAACTTTTTCCATAAACACTCAACATTGTCAGTGTCTGAACAGAAATTTTCGTTTTGATCTGTTAGGTAGTCTGAAATCTGCCTTCTATTACTCTTGCTAAACAGATAAACCTTCCTCCCTTTTTTTATATTCCTATTAACTTCCATATTCAGGGATGCTACAACGGCCTTATGATCACTGATTCCCTGTTCTGCTCTTACAGAGTCGAAAAGTTCGGGTCTGTTTGTTATCAGTAGGTCCAAGATGTTATCTCCACGAGTCGGTTCTCTGTTTAATTGCTCGAGGTAATTTTCGGATAGTGCACTCAGTATAATGTCACTCGATGCTCTGTCCCTACCACCCGTCCTAAACATCTGAGTGTCCCAGTCTATATCTGGTAAATTGAAATCTCCACCTAAGACCATAACATGCTGAGAAAATTTATGTGAAATGTATTCCAAATTCTCTCTCAGTTGTTCTGCCACTAATGCTGCCGAGTCGGGGGGTCGGTAAAAGGAGCCAATCATCAACCCAGCTCGGTTGTTGAATGTAACCTCCACCCATAATAATTCACAGGAACTATCCACTTCTACTTCACTACAGGATAAACTACTACTAACAGCGACGAACACTCCACCACCGGTTGCATGCAATCTATCCTTTCTAAACACCGTCTGTGCCTTTGTAAAAATTTCGGCAGAATTTATCTCTGGCTTCAGCACTATGGGACTTATCATCTGAGGTCATCAGTCCCCTAGACTTAGAACTACTTACACCTTACTAAGGACATCACACACATCCATGCCCGAGGCAGGAATCGAACCTGCGACCGTAGCAGCAGCGCGGTTCCGGACTGAAGCACCTAGAACCACTCGGCCACAACGATCGGCTTGAAAGAGAGATCTGTTACGTATGACAGATTTCGTTAACGGAAGAATATTCTGAAAAGTAGAAAGTGCTTATGAAGGAACTCATTCTAATCTGCTGAAGAAGGGCACTATATGGCTGAAATCAGTAAGGAAATAAAATTACTTTTGTGCAACTCGTTAGTGTTATTTTCTTTTTAAACAAACTATGAAACAATATTTGGAATCCCCTGTTCTCTGACCATCTTTCTGCAAGACATTATCGAACTAACTTGGCAAATATTTTTACACTGTTCAGCCATAGCGCTCTCTCTCTCTCTCTCTCTCTCTCTCTCTCTATTTCACACACACACACACACACACACACACACACACACACACACATATCACTGTTCAGCCATAGCGCTCTCTCTCTCTCTCTCTCTATTTCACACACACACACACACACACACACACACACATATGAGAGGACGAAGACTGCGAATACCACGGAAAATAAGTAACGAACTGGTCAAAATGCCTACAGAATATAATTCAGCTATGCGCCAATCACAGTGATTAATTCAGCGCACCCATCATTGACACTGTATGTAGGAGAACATTCTTGCTTCAACAGAATATTATTATCTTTCAATATCAAAAGTACCGATACTCCACTGCTTTCATGTTGAGATTTATTTAACAGACGATCTTCAGATCTTTAACTGCGACAATAGGAGATATAACCAATATGCATATTGGTCAGCATTCTGTGTCAAATGGAACACTGGACGTGCCTGTCTTTTGGACCCTGTGCTGTCGCAGTGGGAGATACGAAGACGGGTTTTAAGTAAACCGAAACCTATAAAAGTCAGAAAATTAAAGCATGTGATCCACTGGAAAATAAATATTCTGCTGCACTCTAATACTCAATGTGTTTCGTAGATGTCGCGTTTTGAGTACGGCATCTTCACAATGAATCGAGGGAGTTGGTGGCGCGTTTAGATCCTCTTTCAGGGGGCAAGGTGTTACGTGGAACCATAGCTGTGCCCACGCATGACGAAAACATCCATAAACTCCTTCGCCGCTGATACCCGCATCTGGAACAAGCTAATCTGCAACCAGACGCAGCTGAATGTTCTGCTGCCTTTAAGAAGAATCAGAAACGCCACCTTCTGTCACTTTTCTAACGTTCCGCTAAAAAGTTGCGTACATGGGTAGATTATTCCTCTGTGAAACAGAAAAGCAAATGTTCCCATCCTCTGTCACTTATGCTTCTTTCTCTTTCCATTCCTCGATCAGTCACGTCGCTTTTTTCCTTTTCTTTTCATTAATGGTGTTTCATCACTTTCCTCATTATTCCCCTCTGCCAGCCCACGTTTCATATCCATTGCTGCTCGCCCTCGTCGTTTAAACACACCTTTCTCTCACTCGTTCCTGTACTGTCAACTGTGTTCATTTTTTTCTCTTTCTGCACTATAACAATTACAAAATATTTCATAATATTGTATGTTTAGTGTCACTTATAACGTATAAATATGTAGTGTACCCTGTTAAATATGAGGGAGGACCTCGTGGCCCTAATCTTCTTAGGATAAATAAATTAATAAATAAACAAATAAAACATTTTCTATTACCATCCTTGTGTTACATGAGACCATGATTCTTCTCAAATGACCTCCTCATTGATGGGACGTTAAACACGAATTTTTATTTAACTTCGCTCCAGAACAAAGGTAACTTGAAAAGTTAGGACTGAACTTGTAAAATAATCTAACAATTGAATTGATTCCTCCGTCATTTGTTGGTAGAAAACAATCATATTGAAAAGAAAAGTGAACAGCTGTGTCTTCTTGCTTATTACAATTATTACAACTTGTTTTCGGAGTGAGGTGTGAACCGAATGACGTTTCCTAGATATACTGGAGTGGAAAAAGAAACATTTTAATTGAAGATATTAACAAAGCAACTGAATCTTTGGCCATGGGATTGATGCAAAATCGAGCGCTCTTCATTTCCCTACTGTGGATCCAATGTGTCAAAGCTGTATGGGAAAGAGGTTGAGGATGGATAAAATTGCGATTCCATAGTTGCCATAGTACGAGAAACACATTTCAAGAAAAACACAGCTAACAGAAAACATTCATAAAGAGGTGTTCTAGTGGTTGTTTGGCTTCCTTTCCCACGAAGTGCTACTGTGGGACGGAATCGTGCGTAATATGTGTACCAGGAATCGAATCACATGCGAACAGAATCACTGACTTGTTAAATCGTTAACCATTTGTATTTATCACCCCTGCTCCCCCCCCCCCCCGGCTCCACTCCCCCTCCCCCACCCTGTAACACAACCGCCCACCTCCACACACACACACACACACACACACACACACACATATTTCTGTCGCAGTGCACAAAAGTGCTAAATGTCTCTACCTCAGCAAGTTGTAGGCACCCCGACAACTTCCCTCGCGAATAATATCGTATAACGGCTGCTAGCACTTAATGACAAATTAGAGAGTCAACCAGCTGTAATAGAGAGGTGTTCCGGAGGTGATTCAGAGATGTTTTTCTTGTAGTTTGGTGTAATATGCCCGTGGTCGCCGACGCCTCGATATTTAGTTACTACGTTCCGTTTGATTTGTTACCCCAGTTTATCTTTACATCTACAATGCACTGAAAATGTTAAAAATTGTTGTAACAAATAAGAAAGATAAAGAAGGTTATGTAAATGTTCACCTGTTTGCTTCCTGAAAGTTTAGTCTCTTTATCAGTGTAAGCTGTTCTAACAGTGCATATTTCATTTACATTCTCGCAGTCATATTTGCTTCAAATTCCCGCAGCCAGATTTAGTAGTTAACCGTAAACGTAAGGTTAGGTTATGTATATACAGAGTTCGCCAGAAAAATGTATACACACTTCGTCAGGCTGTCAGGCTCTATCGAGATATCGATATTGTCGTTCGATTTGAGCAACGAGTGTGTTGTAGTACGGTTTTTAGCTGAACAGACGTCAGTACTTTCATCTGGGTATTGAGAAAACAAGATGGCTGGAGCACGCTTCACATTCGAGTAACGAAAATGTATTGTGAAGTGGTTTTTCATGTTTGATAATGCTGTTGAAGTGCAACGTTAGAGCAGGCGGGAGTTTGCAATAGAACCGCCAACATACCTAGTAATTAAACGCATCATTGACAAGTTTGAATTCCAGAACGATTTGTGATGTTCACAAAGGAAGATCAGGAAGACAACTTACAGCTGTAAGTCCTACTCCGTCGGCTCTCCTGTTGGAAACTTTTGTTAATTCTCCATAGAAGTCTACTACACAATGTGCACGTGAAGTGGGGGTTAGCAAAACGAGAGTACGAAGAATTCCGAAAGCTGTGAAGTGGAAATTTTACGTCCCACGATTATTTCATGCGATTAATGATGATGATCCTGATCGCCGAATGCTATTTTGAGAATGGTATCAGCAAATGGTAACTGATGACGGACAATTTGTGACGAAGGTAGTGTGTAGTGACGAGGCACAATTTAAATTTAATGGAACCGTGAATCGGCATAACAGTATGAACTGGGCAAAAGAAAATCCGCAAGTTAATGTGGGTAACGCGGTCAATCTACCAGGGGTTCATGGGTGGTGTGGACAATCATCTAGGGGCTTAGTAAGACTCTTTTTCTTTGATGCTGCTATCACTGGAAAAGTGTACGTGGAAATATTACTCGCATTAGTTTTTCCAGGTATACGTGCGCTTTATGGAGCTGATGAAGATGTCTTGTAGCAACAGGACGGGTCCCCACCACACAACCACCTATCCGTACGAGCTTTCCTGGATGACAATTTTCCGGGGCATTGGGTTGGACGAAGAGAGCCCATTGAGTGCCCTCCACGGTCGCCAGATCGAACACCTATGGACTTTTACTTGTGGGGGAGCTGTGAAAGATAACATCTATCGATGCCAGCCACGTCCGCTGGAGGAACTTCGCCCGGAGATCACAGCGACATATGTAGTGATTTCCACTGCAACATTGACTGACGTAGTTGCGGCGACCGCTCGTCGTTCTGTTATGTGTATAGCCGCCAACGGTGAACATTTTAACATTTAATGTAACCATGTGGTAAACTTATGATTGTACAACATGTGTGATCAGTTATTAAATGTAAAATGAACACATAAGTAATACCTTTCTTTCCTTAAAGTGTGTATTTTTCTGGCGGACTCTGTATTTTTCTATGAACGGATTTGTGGGTATGCCACAGTTTACATTCGTAAAGAGAGTATACATGCAGACGGGACAGTCCAGAAGTAATGCAAACATATGTACGTTCACATACTAATCTTTAACTTTATCCAAAATTTCACAGTTGAAGACTTACGAAGCATTAAGAATATGTTTCATTACAAATTACAATCAAGTAAGATCAACTGTGGAGAAATATAAAAATGTAGCTAAAAAAAAATTTAAACTATAGCAAAAGTCCTCATGTTAATAATTAAATTCTTTACGTTCAAAATGCTTCAAATGGCTCTGAACACTATGGGACTTAACTTCTGTCGTCAGTCCCTTAGAACTTAGAACTACTTAAACCAAACTAACCTAAGGACATCACACACATCCATACCCGAGGCAGGATTCGAACCTGCGACCGTAGAGGTCGCGCGGTTCCAGACTGTAGCGCCTAGAACCTCTCGGTCACCCCAGCCGGCAAATTCTTTTCGTCTTCTGAAACTCATTAACACTAACTGGAACAAAACTTTATAAAAACATCTACAAATTCCTGATTTTGATGTCTGTGTTGAATCAAGAATGCCTAACCAAATACTGCCGCAACAAAATAAAATATGTTCACTCGTTACCTTATATCCCAGTCTTCTGAAAATAGTATCTGTGTTAGTAAATCCGTCTAATTCAGTGCATAATGATAATGAATAAAATAATTCCCAAGAGCACCATATTCCGTGTATTTCCTGTACAAGCTCACTGCCACGACACACCGTAAAAACTCCATCTCTCCTCTCCTCGCGATCAACACCTAACGCCTGCGCATCTTCGCACAGCAAAGATGACGTAACTAGTCTCCAAGCAGCAAACCGCCTCTGATGAGGCCGCGAGCGTAACTAAACGATACAAATATCACAGATGCATGCGCCTCCTAACACTATATAAGAACAAGAAAATTACCTGTAAAATTATATACACATACCATTTAATAACTGCACAACAGTGCTAATGTCGGCGACATTTTTTTAACGTTGACGTTATCAGCTACTTTAAAATAACGTAGTAGAAATTATACCTAGTCACAACGTGTACAAAAGTCGACAGCTCGGAGACACGTACCTTCCTGTACGATGAGTGCGTATCGATCACTCTTCCATGAAACAAGAAATGTTTATAAGATACTGATATTTTGTAGCAATAATACGCGATCGTCCTTGCTGAGGGAAGCAGTGCATCACTGTTATTAATTCACCAAATGCCGTTGGGGAAGAGAACTCAACGGACTCTAGCGTCGAGGCTGCACGACAAAGCGGCAGACCCCGGAAGAGACAGTGAAGCGATCAATTACGGGGATTGCAGAGGCGCGGCGGTACGCGGTGGCGTTGCGCTCCCAATCTGCCTTCCTCCTTCACTTTTTTCTACAAAAAAATAGGAGGGGGCAGGGGTGTAGGGTGAGGCGAAGGTGGGAGAGACAAGAGGGAAATCAATAAGGAGTGCCGCTACGCAATATGGAAAAAAGCCCCGCGCTCGATCGAAGGCCTGAATAATGAATACAGCAGTGGCGCGGCGAGTCCCGGGCCCAACTGCAGCCGCCGCCGCCGCCGCCGCCGCCTCCGCCACGCATGCAACCGCCACCGCCGACGCTGTCGAGACGACCGGCAGGCAATCAGACCGGCCGACAAGTTATCAGCATTGCGGATCAGATCGAGCTGGAAAAACCCTGCAACTGTTGAGAATTTGCAGCGACAGGATTAGGAAGTGCAACAGCAATCGCACGTGGTCTGAAAGGAAATTCTAGAAATTTGCTTGCCTAGCTATAGTGCTACTTCCAGATTCGAGACATCTGTTATTGTAAATATCACGTCTACAACGTTGTCGTCAGTTTCTTAGGTCTTGTTCGGTCCCTAGAAACCACGAATGCTGTCGAAAAGGAAACGAAAATTAGAAACTAACATCTCTCTTGCTTATCTCATTTGCTAACAAAACAACTTCATCAGAGAAATATCTTACCAGATAGTATTATTATGATTTACAAAATTGGCCAGTGCGCGCACTATGTATACAGACACTTCCTCGATTACGGGAGTCGATAATTCTGTAAAAAGCCATCCAACAACCAGGCGCACACAAGATATTTCTTAATTTAAGACTTAATTTAAGACTTCGCTACCATCTTCAGGTCTTAAAATCTTTTTGTTGTAAAACACGTTCATTTTAGGCTGAACCTCGCGCGCAGGATATCAAGTGCAGGTACAGCGAAAAGTGAACGTGTTTTACAACAAAAAGATTTTGAGACCTGAAGATGACAGTAAAGTCTGTTGAAACTGGTTGTTTTTAATGAAGAAACATTTTCTGCTATCTTGGCTGTTGAACGGTTTTTTGCATTTAAAATAGATCGCCCTTCAGGTTCTGAAAAAGAGAAATTTCAGTCTACCATTTCTCTCTGTTATCGGCGTTTATGCTGGAAAGATATCAGTCACAGGGATGTCAAGATTTTCTTCAAAATGGTTCAAATGGCTCTGAGCAGTACGGGATTTAACATGTGAGGTCATCAATACCCTAGAATTAGAACTACTTAAACCTAACTAACCTAAGGACGGCACACACATAGATGCACGAGGCAGGATTCGAACCTGCGACCGTGGCAGCAGCGCGGTTCCGGACTGTAGCGCCTACAACCGCTCGGCCACATGGCCGGACAAGATTTTTTAGAACGTTTTAAATTCAACAATATAAATCTGACATAAAGTCATGCAGTAATCGCTCCTGGACGTCTGATGGAATATAAATTCCGAAACGCTTCATACGAGCAACAAAGTCATTTGTTGCCTGATGTTCGACTTTTATAATTGCGATCGAATGAGCCTGAATGCAGAATTACTGTTTTAATGTCAAGTTTGGTCAAGGATAACAAATAAAAAGTAAATACTTTTTCGTATGATGTAGCGCGAATTAACAATTTTCGAATTTTTTCCTTTAATTGTACTGTGAAACCTTGCTACTTGCCAGATTTCGTCATTGCAGATGAACGGGAAGTACCCTATAGGTTTCGACGAATGAGTTGGTGAGTATTAAAATGTGTGACATATTTTAATTGCATTGGCTTAGAAGCTTCAGTCTACACCACCAAGGGATCAAAGGCATTAGTATGTGACATACATTTCAATTTGATACGTCAACCCGTTCCTGAGAAAAAAGATTTTCAAGAGCTGGACACATAGACCGACAGACAACGTGATTCTATAAGATTTTAGTTTTTACCGATTGAAGCACGGAACCCAAATAAAGCCGCAGCTACGTCCTCTCCCATTTATCAGTTTTTGGGATGCCTTTTGTCTTTTTCACAAATTTGTCTTAGTCAATTCTGCTTAATTTCCCAACAGCGAGAAAGTTGTGATTCGAATTCTTTCGCGTAGGGACGCTCGAACATCATTTTTAGTCCGATACTTGATGTCAATAACAGACTCTAAAATTGCAACGATACCTCGATAAAATCGGAAAAGAAGTATCGATATCGAAAATATGTGATACATTTGTTATCCGCTGTGGACGAGTGGTTCTAGGCGCTTCAGTCCGGAAGCACGCTGCTGCTACGGTCTCAGGTTCGAATTCTGCCTCGGGCATGGATGTGTGTGATGTCCTTAGGTTAGTTAGGTTTAAGTGGTTCTATGTTCTAGGGGAGTGATGACCTCAGATGTGAAGTTTAAGTCCCATAGTGCTTAGAGCCATTTGAACCATTTTTTGTTATGTTTTACGTGTTTTTAAACTACTCTTTTATTCGAAAGGACTTATTTAGGAAACGTAAACGTAAGTACAGTGGCTTGTAAAACTTGAAGACGAAAGTAAGTGTCACATGGTGTCAGTGCCAAGTGACAAAGCTCGATAAGACTTGGATCATACATAGAAAGAAATGCTACAGTACAGAAGATAAATATAAGATGAGAGATGAAAATAAATGACAGTTTTATTCAGTGACAGTATTTTCGCTGAAGACACCGCGAGTTATGATGGTCTCCAGGCGCAAGGTGGCTCTCAATAGTGTGCCTGATCACGACGAACGGTAGTGCACTTTATGCAACTTGCTCCCATGCTGACCGTAAGCTTGGTAAAGGGTTCTTGTGTTAGCATGTTTCATTCCTCCACCAGACCTGTTTACACCGCCGTGTGGTAGATGGTGCACGTGGACGTACTGCAGTAGGTCTCTCCAAAGCATCCCAGATTGGATTAAAGTAGGGGGAACGGTTAGACTACTCCATTCGCAGAATATCCTCTCGTTTCAGGAGCTCCCACCTTCGCTATTCGATGCTGACACGAAATGTCATCCATAAAAATGAATGCATTCGTCACTGACTTTATGGATGGCAGTGTGTGAGCCGGCCGCGGTGGTTAGCGGTTCTAGGCGCTCAGTCCGGAACCGCGCGACTGCTACGGTCGCA
This sequence comes from Schistocerca cancellata, assembly GCF_023864275.1. NCBI lineage: Eukaryota > Metazoa > Arthropoda > Insecta > Orthoptera > Acrididae > Schistocerca > Schistocerca cancellata. The sequence goes on along the minus strand of NC_064631.1, from coordinate 464,353,920 downwards.
GGTTCGAATCCTGCCTCGGGCATGGATGTGTGTGAGGTCCTTAGGTTAGTTAGGTTTAAGTAGTTCTAAGTTCTAGGGGACTGATGACCACAGATGTTAAGTCCCATAGTGCTCAGAGCCATTTTTTGGCAGTGCGTGGTCACATCTAACAGCACATGGGAAAGGACTACAGTCTCTCACGTTGACAGGTGAGAGTGCTGTCATCAGACGTTTGGAGGTCACTAACCAAGTATCGGTATGCCCCCTACACAGTGACACATGAACCGTCAAAGCCATCACGTTCAACAATGTTACTGCGTGCAATAGTTGTTCCCAACTCTCAGTATATGACAGTAAGTCCATTATTATTCAGATGGAATCTGCTCTCATCCGAGAACAGCACGTCATCTCACCTTCCGTTGGTCTAGTACCTATGCTCTTTGCACCATTGCAAACGGTTCCACTGATGTGCTGGTTTCAAAGGATCAATACGTACTAGTTCATGGTGAACGAATCCGCCAAAGTAGTACTGGTCATCGAGTAAGGAAGCCACCCCAAGCAGTCGCCGCGTTGCTTTGGAGCGTCAGACTGCATGTGTTTCAGTCGTATTAAATGTGGTTCTAATTGCACCCGCTGTTTGACGTGCGTCCCTTATTATCAGTTGAACAATGCAGAGGACGTCTGTTTCTGTAGTTGACAGTGGTCGGCCGCCTCCTCTCCTTCGGGCAGCAGTGCCTGTGGGCCAGAATGCTCCCCATGCACGTGAAAAAATGTTACAAGCAATGTGAAACACCTCGTTCTTCTTCCGTCTACATCAACATCATACGCCGCAAGTCACCTAACGACGTGTGGCAATAATGATTCTGGTACCTCATTAACTGATCCCCCTCTCCCTGTTCCATTCACGAATGGCGAATGAAAGGAATGATGGTCGATAAGACTCTGTATCAGCTCAATTCTCTCGAATTTTCTCGTCGTGGTCATTTCGTGACATGTATGTATGAAGAAGTAATGTTTTTCAACTGCTTCCGGAAAGGGCTCACTCGAAATTTCAATAGTAAAACTCTCCATGATGCGCAACACCTCTCTTGTAAAGCCTGCCATGCAGTTTGTTGAGTATCTCTGTAAAACTCTCGCCCGACTGAACAAACCAATGATTTTGTTTTATTCACATTTGTTGTTTATTAATACTGTTAATAATAGTAGTTACTTCCCTTGTAGAGTAAGTTTGTGTTTATTGTAGTCAGGTTTTTAACATCTTCTTACTGTAGTAGCAGAACTTAGAAAAAGTAAAATTTTACCATGAGGGAGAAGTGTGGGCTTTGCCGTAGGTTCGCGAGTAGTGGATTGCGGTGTGAGACTTGTTCGAAGTATTTTCACTGGGGGGAATGCAGTGGGGAAGCCAGTGGGCATTCTGGTGAGATCCTCTCCTGGAACTGCAGGTTATGTAGCAAGAGTAAGTTGATAGAGGAGCAGGAGCGTAAGATCTGTGCCCTTCAGGTGCAGTTGAAAAACGCACAGGAAGAGCTAGATAGGATGAGGAGGGAGAAGGGGGTTGGGGAATGGGAGCTGGCTGTTGGCAAGAGATCTGCTAGGAGAAGAAGATTTTCAGATAGTTTCACTATCGGTGTTTACAATAGATATGACCAACTGTCAGAGTCTAGTGGAGAGGAATCTCTAGTAGCTGTAGATGTAGGAAGTATGCAGCAGACCTCAGCAGTTACGGTGGCTAGAACAGTTGCAAAGTCGAAGAGGAAGAAGAAGGTTCTGCTGTTAGGTAGTTCTCATGGCAGAGGTGTAGGCCAGCAGTTGCAGGAAGTGCTGGGGAGTGAGTACCAGGTCACCAGCATTGTGAAGCCTAATGCAGGATTGGCTCAGGTGACTGTTAACATAGGGGGGTTATGTAGGGATTTTACTAAAGAGGATCAGGTAGTGATTGTGGGTGGGGCTGGTAACAGTATTGATAGGGATGCGGAGTATGATATAGATGGTGACCTGGAAAAGATAGCCACTCAGACTGGCAACACGAATGTGCATTTCGTGGAACTGTTTCAGCGTCATGATCGGCCTCATCTTAATACAGCCGTCAGTCGTAATAACATGAGACTTGGGGGTGCGCTGATGACAGAAAGCATGGGTCACATTTCAGTGGTGTCGGTGGAGTCTATCAGCAGGACGGGTTTCACTAGACATGGCCTGCACCTCAACAGGTATGGGAAGGGGAGGTTGGCAAAGCTTATAGGTGACAGCATAGGTGGGGTTGGTGGGATTACTCATGGGAAAATTCCTACAGTAGTGGGTGTTGGAGCTGCACCTTTTTTAGATTGAAGTCAGCTGATATGTATTCCTGCTTAAGGGAAGTCTCTCTAACAAAGGAACCACTTTTGACAAAGCTTAGGTATCCGAGTAATGAGGGAATTAGTATATTTCATCAAAATATACAAGGTATTAGAGATAATGTTAGTGAACTGCTTATAGATGTTGACTCTGAAATTATTGGTATATCGGAACACTTCTTAAATAAGGAGATGATTCAGAGGCTTCCTTTACCAGGATACAGGTTGGCTGGCAGCTTTTCGAGGAGCTCTTTGCGGTGTGGGGGAGTAGCCATGTATGTGAAAAACGGCATCCCATTTGAGTCAATTGATGTTTCAAAGAACTGCACTGAAAAGGTGTTTGAATGTTGTGCAGGTGTGGTTAAATTTAACGGAGCTGAACTTCTAACTGTTGTTATTTATAGATCCCCAGACTCCGATTTCACAACATTTTTGCTAAAGCTAGAGGAGGTTCTTGGTTCACTTTATAGGAAATACAAAAAGTTAGTTATATGTGGTGACTACAATATTAATTGTATAAGTAATTGTGCAAGGAAGAGGATGCTGGTAGACCTACTTAATTCATATAATCTTATGCAAACCGTATACTTTCCAACGAGAGTGCAAGGGAACAGTAGAACAACCATAGACAATATTTTTGTTCATTCCTCATTACTAGAAGGGCATTCTGTTAGCAAAAAGGTTACTGGCCTTTCAGATCATGATGCACAAATTTTAACTCTAAAAGATTTTTGTGCTGCAACACGTGTTAAATATAGTCATCAGCTGTTTAGAAAAGCTGATCCAGTTGCTGTAGAGACCTTTGTAAACCTTATCAATGACCAAGAGTGGCAAGATGTTTATAGCGCTGATACAGTAGACGATAAATATAATGCTTTTCTCAAGACTTTTCTAGTGCTCTTTGAAAGTTGCCTTCCGTTAGAACGTTCAAAATAGGGTACTAGCACAAACAGGCAGCCTGGGTGGCTGACTAGAGGGATAAGAATATCTTGTAGAACAAAGTGGCGATTATATCAAAACGTTAGAAACAGTCAAAATCTAAATGCAGCAGCCCATTACAAACAGTATAGTAAGGTGCTTAAAAATGTTATTAGGAAGGCAAAAAGTATGTGGTATGCAGATAGAATACCTAAGTCTCAGGATAAAATTAAAACCCTATGGTCAGTCGTAAAGGAAGTGGCTGGTCTGCAGAGACAGGTCGAGGATATAGAATCAGTGCGTAGTGGGAATGTCCGTGTTACTGATAAGTCGCATATATGTACAGTATTTAATAATCACTTTCTGAATATAGCAGGTGACCTAAATAGAAACCTAGTCCCAACAGGGAATCATATAGCGCTCTAGAAAAAAGTGTTCCGCGACTGTTACCTGAAATGCTCCTCCATGATACTGACAAGAGGGAGATTGAGTTAATAATTAAATCACTAAAGACCAAGAACTCTCATGGATATGACGGGGTATCTAGCAGAATACTGAAGTATTGTTCTATGTATGTTAGCCCAGTACTTAGCTATATATGTAACTTTTCCTTTAGGAGTGGCCGGTTTCCTGACCGATTAAAGTACTCGGTAGTGAAGCCACTTTATAAAAGGGGAGACAGGGATAATGTTGACAATTATAGACCTATTTCTATGCCATCGGTGTTTGCTAAAGTTATCGAGAAGGTTCTATATGCAAGGTTACTTGAGCATTGAAATTCACATAATTTGCTGTAAAATGTTCAGTTTGGTTTTAGAAATGGTTTAACAACTGAAAATGCTATATTCTCTTTTCTCTGTGATGTTTTGGACGGATTAAATAAAAGGTTGCGAAGAAGAAATACTTCAGTTGATCGATGAAATTCAGAAATACAGGTCATTCGGGAATGAAATAAATAGGAAGTGCGGAGAAGCTAACACGAAATTATTGTATGAAAAATGTGAAGAAATCGGAAATGAAATGCTTGTCAAAAGGACTGACTCAGTATACAGGAAAGTCAAAATGACCTTGGTGAAAATGAAAAGGAGGATGGTAACTTTAAGAGCGCAATGGGAATTCCACTGTTAAAAGCAGATGAAAGAGCGGGTAGATGGAAAGAGTACACTGAAGACCTCTATGAACGGAAAGACTTGCCTAATGCGTGATAGAAGAAGAAACAGGACTCGATGTAGAAGAGCTAGGAGATCCAGAATTTAGAGGAACTTTGGAAGACTTCGAATAAGACCGAAGGGATAGATAACATTCCAACAGAATTTCTAAAATCATTGGGTAAGTGACAACAAAACAACTATTCAAGTTGGCGTGTAGAATGTATGTGTACATCGTTGAGAAGATTGCAAGAGCCGACAAGAACGAGGATCATCGCATAATCAGCGTGACAGCTCATGCATACAAGTTTCTGACAGGAATAACATACAGGAGGATGGAAAAGAAAACTGAGCAATTGTTGGACCACGAACACTTTGGCTTTAGGAAAGATAAAGGCACCAGACAGACAATTCTGACGTCGCGGTTGATAATGAAAGCAAGACTAGAGAAAAATTAAGACCGTTTAATATTATTTGTCGACATGGAGAAATGGTTCGACCACGCAAAATGATGCAAGACGTTCGAAATTCTGACAAAAATAGAGGTAAGCTACAGAGAAAGATGGATAATATACAATATGTACCGGAACCGAGAGGGATAATAAGATTAGAAGACCAAATACGAAGTGCTGTAAGACAGGGTAGAAGCCTTTCGTCCCTACTGTTCAATCTATAGATCGGAGGAGAAGTGACGGAATTAAAATTCAAGGTGGAAGGATATCAGTGACAAGAATCGCTGACGATATTGCAATCCGCAGTGAAAGTGAAGAAGAATTATCGGATCTGCTGAATGGAATGTACAGCCTAATGAGTGCAAAATATGGACTGTGAGCAAATCGAAGAAACACGAGTGCAGTGAGAAGTAGCAGAAGTGAGAACAGTGAGAAACTAAACATCAGTATTGGTGATCACGTAGTTGATGAAGGTGAGGAGTTCTGCTACTTAAGTAGCAAAATAACCCATGACAGATGGAGCAAGGAGGACAGAAGAAGGAGCCTAGCATTGGCAAAAAGGACATTCCTAGCCAAGAGAAGGTTACTTGTCTCAAACGTTGATCTTAATTTGGGGAGGAAATTTCTGACGATGTATGTTTGGAACACAGCATTGTGTGGTAGAGAAACATGGACTATGGGAAACCGGGAAAAGGAGGGACTCGAAGAATTTTAGACGTGGCGCTACAGAAGAATGTTGAAAATTAGGTGGACGGATAAGGAATGCGAAGGTTCTGCGCAGAACCGGTGAGGAAGGCATATATGGAAAAATTGTAGGAAACATGGGGCAGTCCTCAGCAGTCAGTTGCAAAGTCTAACATAAAGAAGAAGATGCTGCTGCTTGGTAGTTCACACGGTAGACGTGTGCACCAGCAGTGGCAGGAATTGTTGGGGAGTGAGAACCAGGTCACCAGCATTGTGAAGCGTAATGCAGGGTTGGCTCAGATGACTGACAGCATTGGGGAGTTATGTAGGAATTTTACAACGGAGGATCAAATAGTGAAGCAGGGAATATTCTTGATAGGGACGGGGAACATGGTGTAGGTGATGACCTGGTAAAGATTGCTACTCAAACTGGGAGCACTAATGTGCATTTCGAGCAACTGTTTCAGCGTTATGATTGTCGTCATCTTAACGCGACTCTTAGGCGTGTTAACGTGGGACTGGAGAGCGCACTGATGGCAGGGGCCATAGGCCACATTGCGGTGGTGACAGTTGAGTCTGTAAGTAGATCGAGTTTCACTGGGCATGGCCTGCACCTCAATAGGTATGGGAAGGGGAAGCTGGCTAATCTTATAGGTGATAATGACGTGGAGGGTGGTGGGATCACTCATGGAAGTGGGATCACTCATGGAAAAATTCATGTAATAGTTGGTTTTAGAGCTGCACTTCTTTAGACTGAAGTCAGCTGATAGTTATATCTGCTTAAAGCAAGTCCTCTAACTAAGGAATCACCTTCAGAGGACGTCATGTTTCCAAATAGATAAGTAATTAGCATATTTCATCAAAATGTAAGTGGTTGTTGTTGCTGTTGTGATCTTCAGTCCAGAGACTGGTTTGATGCAGCTCTCCATGCTACTCTATCCTGTGCAAGCTTCTTCATCTCCCAGTACCTACTGCAACCTACCTTCGTTCTGAATCTGTTTAGTGTATTCATCTCTTGGTCTCCCTCTACGATTTGTACCCTCCATGCTGCCCTCCAATACTAAATTGGTGATCCCTTGATGCCTCAGAATATGTCCTACCAACCGATCCCTTCTTCTGGTCAAGTTGTGCCACAAACTTCCCTTCTCCCCAATCCTATTCAATACTTCCTCATTAGTTACGTGATCTACCCACCTAATCTTCAACATTCTTCTGTAGCACCACATTTCGAAAGCTTCTATTCTCTTCTTGTCCAAAATACTTATCGTCCATTTTCACTTCCGTACATGGCTACACTCAATACATATACTTTCAGAAACGACCTCCTGACACTTAAATCTATACTCGATGTTTACAAATGTCTCTTCTTCAGAAACGCTATCCTTGCCATTGCCAGTCTACATTTTATATCCTCTCTACTTAGACCATCATCAGTTACACTCCTGGAAATGGAAAAAAGAACACATTGACACCGGGGTGTCAGACCCACCATACTTGCTCCGGACACTGCGAGAGGGCTGTACAAGCAATGATCACACGCACGGCACAGCGGACACACCAGGAACCGCGGTGTTGGCCGTCGAATGGCGCTAGCTGCGCAGCATTTGTGCACCGCCGCCGTCAGTGTCAGCCAGTTTGCCGTGGCGTACGGAGCTCCATCGCAGTCTTTAACACTGGTAGCATGCTGCGACAGCGTGGACGTGAACCGTATGTGCAGTTGACGGACTTTGAGCGAGGGCGTATAGTGGGCATGCGGGAGGCCGGGTGGACGTACCGCCGAATTGCTCAACACGTGGGGCGTGAGGTCTCCACAGTACATCGATGTTGTCGCCAGTGGTCGGCGGAAGGTGCACGTGCCCGTCGACCTGGGACCGGACCGCAGCGACGCACGGATGCACGCCAAGACCGTAGGATCCTACGCAGTGCCGTAGGGGACCGCACCGCCACTTCCCAGCAAATTAGGGACACTGTTGCTCCTGGGGTATCGGCGAGGACCATTCGCAACCGTCTCCATGAAGCTGGGCTACGGTCCCGCACACCGTTAGGCCGTCTTCCGCTCACGCCCCAACATCGTGCAGCCCGCCTCCAGTGGTGTCGCGACAGGCGTGAATGGAGGGACGAATGGAGACGTGTCGTCTTCAGCGATGAGAGTCGCTTCTGCCTTGGTGCCAATGATGGTCGTATGCGTGTTTGGCGCCGTGCAGGTGAGCGCCACAATCAGGACTGCATACGACCGAGGCACACAGGGCCAACACCCGGCATCATGGTGTGGGGAGCGATCTCCTACACTGGCCGTACACCACTGGTGATCGTCGAGGGGACACTGAATAGTGCACGGTACATCCAAACCGTCATCGAACCCACCGTTCTACCATTCCTAGACCGGCAAGGGAACTTGCTGTTCCAACAGGACAATGCACGTCCGCATGTATCCCGTGCCACCCAACGTGCTCTAGAAGGTGTAAGTCAACTACCCTGGCCAGCAAGATCTCCGGATCGGTCCCCCATTGAGCATGTTTGGGACTGGATGAAGCGTCGTCTCACGTGGTCTGCACGTCCAGCACGAACGCTGGTCCAACTGAGGCGCCAGGTGGAAATGGCATGGCAAGCCGTTCCACAGGACTACATCCAGCATCTCTACGATCGTCTCCATAGGAGAATAGCAGCCTGCATTGCTGCGAAAGGTGGATATACACTGTACTAGTGCCGACATTGTGCATGCTCTGTTGCCTGTGTCTATGTGCCTGTGGTTCTGTCAGTGTGATCATGTGATGTATCTGACCCCAGGAATGTGTCAATAAAGTTTCCCCTTCCTGGGACAATGAATTCACGGTGTTCTTATTTCAATTTCCAGGAGTGTATTTTGCTCCTTTACTACTTTAAGTGTCTTATTTCCTAATCTAATTCCCTCAGCATCACCCGACTTAATTCGACTACATTCCATTATCCTCGTTTTCCTTTGGTCATGTTCACCTTATATCCTCCTTTCAGTACACTGTCCAATCCGTTCAGCTGCTCTTCCAGGTCTTTCGCGGTCTCTGACAGAATTACAATGTCATCGGCGAACCTCAAAGTTTCTATTTCTTCTCCATGGATTTTAATTCCTACTCTGAATTAAGAGGTATTAGAGATAAAGTTAGTGAACTGCTTATAGATGCTGACTCTGAAATTATTGGTATATCGGAGCACCACATACATAATTTGACAATTCAGAGGCTTCAGTTACCAGGATATAGATTAGCTGTCTGTTTTTGAAGAAATTCCTTTCCGGGTGGCGGAGTGACCTTGTACACAGAAAGAAATATTCTATCGGAGGCCATAGAGTTATCACGGCACTGCACTGATACTCGAATGTGGTGAAGTCGCAGTTGAATTTAGTGAAACTAAACTTCAAATTTTTGTTGTTTATAGGTCCCCCCATTAAAAAAAAAAAAAAAAAAAAAAAAAAAAAGGTCCCCTAACTCTGACTTCAGAGCATTTCTGCTCAAACTAGAGTGGGTTCTTGATTCTCTTCATAGGAAATACCAACAATTAGCTATATGTGGTGACTTGAATATAAATTTTGTGTATGATTGTGCAAGAAAAAGGATGTTGGTAGATCTCCTAAATTCATATGATCTGATGCAGATTATGCTTTTTCCAACTAATGTGCACAGGAACAGTAGCACAGCCATAGACAATATTTTCATTGATTCTTCATTACTAGATGGGCATTCTGTTAGTAAAAGGGTGTAAGATTTTTCAGACCATGATGCACAAATTTTAACACAAAAAAGATTTTGTACGCAAACAAATGTCACATATAATTACAAACTATGTATGAAAGTTAATCCAACGGCAAGAGAGAGCTTTTTAAAACTCGTCGAGGAACAAGAGTGGCAGGATGTTTATAGTAACGATCACATAGATGACAAATATAATGCTTTCCTTAACACATTTCTCATGCTCTTTAAAAGTTTCTTTCCATTAGAACGTTCTAAATGGGGTACCAGCAGAAAAAGGCAGCCTGGGTGAGATAAGGATGTCATATAGAACAAAGCGGGAATTATATAAAAATGTTAGAAGTCATCACAATCAAGCTACAGTTGGCCATTACAAACAGTATTGTAAAGTGCTTAAAATGTTATTAGGAATTATGTGGTGAGCAAATAGAATAGTTAATTCACAGTATAAAATTGAAACCATATGTCAGTTGTGAAGGAAGTGTCCGGTCAGCAGCACAAGGTCGACGATATAAAGTCAATTCGTAGTACAAATATTTCTGTTATTGATAAATCAGGTATATGTACGGTATTTAACAATCATTTTCTGAACATTTCTGGTGAATTAAATAAAAATTTAGTTTCAGCAGGGAATCATATAACTCTTTTGCAAAATGCCTTTTCGAGACTGATGTCTGGAATACCCCTTTGTGATACTGACAAAGGGGAGATTGAGTCAGTAATAAAATCACTGAAGACTAAGGACTCTCATATGATGGAGTGCCTAGCAGAATTTTAAAGTACTGTGCTGCACAAGTTAGCCCTGTATTTAGCTATATTTGTAAATTTTCCTTTAGGAAAGGTCAGCTTCCTGAACGATTAAAGTACTCAGTAGTAAAGCCGCATTATAAAAAGGGAGAAAGGGATAATGTAGACAATTTTAGACTTATTTGTAAGCCATGAGTGTTTACTAAAGTTGTTGAAAAGGCTGTGTTTGTAAGAATAATTGATCACTTTATATCACATAGTTTGCTATCAAGTGTATAGTCTGGCTTTAGAAGTCGTTTAACAACTGGAAATGATATATTTTCGTTTCTCTTTGAGGCACTGGGTGGGTTAAACACAAGGTTTCCAACGCTAAGCATATTTTTTGGTTTAACTAAGGCGACTGATTATGATGTACATTAAATATTGTTCCAGAAGTTGGACAATTATGGAATACGGTGAGTAGCTCACAATTTAGCCACCTCTTTCTTTAACAAAAATGGTTCAAATGGCTCTGAGCACTATGGGACTTAACTGCTGGGGTCATCAGTCCCCTAAAACTTAGAACTACTTACACCTAACTAACCTAAGGACATCACACACATCCATGCCCGAGGCAGGATTCGAACGTGCGACCGTAGCGGTCGCGTGGTTCCAGACTGTAGCGCCTAGAACCGCTCGACCACTCCGGCCAGCTCTTACTTTAACAACAGACGACAAAAGTCATTATTCACAGTGTTGGTGCCAGATGAGTCTATCAGTAGATCGGGTTTCACTAGCCATGACCTGCACCTCAATAGGTATGGGAAGGGGAGGTTGGCAAAGATTATAGATGCCTTCTAGTATTACGGGTAAATCTAAAATATTTCTGTTTGCTGATGACACTACCTTGGTAGTAAAGGATGTTGTGTGCAACACTGGCTTTGTTTAAAACAGTGCAGTTAATGGCATAAGTTTATGGCTTGTAGAAAATAAACTAACGCTAAATCACAGTAAGATTCAGTTTTTAAAATTTCTAAACACATAGTTCAAGAAAATCCGACGTTTTAACTTCACAGAATGAGCATATGATTAGTGAATCTGAACAGTTCAAATTTCTAGGTGTTCAGATAGATAGTAAACTATCGTGGAAAGTCCGGGATCTTGTTCAAAGACTTAATGCTGCCATTTTTACCATTCGCACATTATCTGAAGTAAGTGATCCTTCGACACGAAAATTGTCTACTTTGCTTATTTTCATTCGCTTATGTCGTATGGTATTATATTTTGGCGAAACTCTTCCGATTCTAAAAGGATACTTTTTACTCAGAAACGAGCGGTTCGGGAAATAAGTCATGTAAGTTCGAGAACGTCTTGTCGACCCCTGTTCACTAGTCTGGGTATTTTGACATTGGCCTCTCAATATATATATATATATTCTTTAGTGTCGTTTCTTGTTAACAGTATCAGCTTATTCCCAAGAATAAGCAGTTTACATTCAGTTAGTACTCGGCAGAAATCCAACCTGCATTTGGATCGGACTTCCTTAATTCTTGTGCAGAAAGGTGTGCAGTATAGTGTTGTATCCATTTTCAATAAACTACCGCAAGAATTCATGTAGTAGCATGTTGCAAGACCTTGGATATTTGCTCCTAAATTTGGTCCTACGGAACTTGACATGTAAATAAACAAATAAAACTTTCAAGGAAAAGATACAGAATGGTAGGATGTATGTTAAGGCATCGGGGAATAACTTCCATGGTAATAGATGGAGCTGTAGAACAGAAAAACTGTAGAGGAAGACAGAGATTGGAATACATCCAGCAAATAATTGTGGACGTAGGCTGCAAGTGCTGCACCGAGAGAGAGGAGGTTGGCACAGGAGAGGAATTCGTGGTGGCCCGCATCAAACCAGTCGGAAGGCTAATGACTAAACAAAAACAAAACAAAAAAGAGTTCTACAACAGACTGACGTCAACAATATTCGCCTATAATCATGTGCATCTGTCCTGCAATCCTTCCTCGGATTAACCTGTGCTTTTTTTCAGTCGCTAGTTAGCCTTCGTTGCGCCAGCTACCTACGAAAAATTGGTACTAGAAGGGGAGTAAGTTTGTAAAACATTACCGGTATCTCATCTGGTCCTGATGTCTTTTCAGTACTAAGCGAACGTACCTGATTTTTCTATCCCGTCATCGGTAATTTTAGTATCCGCAATTTCGACGTTCGTACGATGACTGAATGGAGCGATCGCGTTACGATCTTCCGCGGTGAATTGTAATACCTGTCGTCATAGTTGCTATCACAGCGTTATGATCACTGACAACTTACTATACGTTAACTGATTCTATAATTTCAAGTCTGTTTGTTGCTAGGAGGTCTAAGATTACCTTCTCGAATTGGTTCTCGAATTTTCGGACAAGACATTCAGAAGAACGTCGCACGAATCTCTGGCACCAGTTTTGGTAGCATGAGGCTCCCAATCTATACCTAGAGAGTTGAAGTCACCCTTATTGCAATGGCATGATCACGGAAATTACTAACGATAATCTGAAAGTTCCCTCTGAAGGGCTCTGCCACTATAGCTCCTGAATCTGGCTGTCTATATAAGAAGCCGACTACCATTCTTGACCGACATTTGGTTCTTAACTTCACCCAAATTAATTCACATTCGGAATCTATAATAAATCTCGCCACATATTATCGAGTTCTCTACTGCAGTAAATGCACCTTCGCCTTTGGCGATCCTATTCTTAGCACAAATATTCCGATCTCAACTTAGGATTTCATTACTAATCACTTCTGGTTTCCATAAAATTTCTTTCCTAATACTGTCTGGACAATATAACCGTCAATAAGTGGTACTAATTCTGGGAAGTTTCCTTAGATGCCCCTGCAGTTTTCTAACATCATAATAGGTTTTTCTATATCCGATCCTCGAGGACGAGCATTCTATTAGAACATTGTGGCTGATGTTACTTCGATTTTGGCAGGCAATACGTCTCTGGTCGCAAGGGGGCCTGTGAGATCTCTGTAACCTAAAAAAACTCCATGTGCATGCCACATGTACTCCACTACCCTAGTAGCCGCTTGCTGGATGACGCCTGGCGAATAAAGGGAAACATTACAACTCTTCACCCAACTGTGGAGTTCGAGAAATTTTCATCCGATACCGTCGCAGAGTAGTCTGAGCCTTTGGTTTGGACTTCCTGGTCTCCTCCAAACCAGAGAAATGCTATCGATTCTGTGTATGATGCTACGAATAATCAGCTTTGCCTGCATCCTGAGTCCGATGGCATTTGCCTTCAACAAATTAGCCATCCACCGAAAGGAGCCGAAGATGTCTCAGAACGAAAGGATGCCGACATGTGCCACTATTTGCAGCTGGCTGCATCCAGTGTGCTCGATAGCCAGTGGCAAATCTACTCCACGCCAAAAAGGAGAACCCCAGCAAACGTACCGTGTGCTCTCTGGCGTTTTTTCCATCCCTGTGTGCTGTTTTCCAGAAGGGCTTCATTACCTGCTCCCAATGTGTAGCATACCCGCCCTCTCCACTTGTCCAAATTGAGCAGGAAAATCGGCCGCTGATCCGAGAGGCAGCTGTGCTGTCTGAGAAGTGTTATTAGCGCAGGGTAGCAACTCGTACGTGTTGCTAAGGCGGGATGAGGGATCCGCGCTGCCTGTTTCCTCTTTTGCCTTTCGCCAAGTTACACGTGAAGCCACTACTGTCCGCCACTCTCTCTAGCGTGAGGGTGGACCGGCCAGGCGATGCGTATCAGAAGACGCAGCGACATCCAGGTCATCAGAGCATCCGACGGCACCAAAGGCGTCGCAGGTTTAGTTAGTTGCGGCCCCGATGTCGCTGCCGCTTTGAGCTGTTGCCGGAAGCCTGTTGAACATGGCCAGTGCAGCTTCCAGCTGTTTACGGATAGCAACCAACTCTCCTCGTGTCCGCTCACAACAAGTCCTAAGCCACATCCAACTACGTGAAAAAATTTAATAACGTTCGAATAAATACAAGTAAAGTAGTTAGGAGTAACTTAGAAAGTACAGACTGTGGTGACACCGCCAGACACCACACTTGCTAGGTGGTAGCCTTTAAATCGGCCGCGGTCCGTTAGTATACGTCGGACCCGCGTGTCGCCACTATCAGTGATTGCAGACCGAGCGCCGCCACACGGCAGGTCTAGAGAGACTTCCTAGCACTCACCCCAGTGGTACAACCGACTTTGCTAGCGATGGTTCACTGACAAATTACGCTCTCATTTGCCGAGACGATAGTTAGCATAGCCTTCAGCTACGTCATTTGCTACGACCTAGCAAGGCGCCATTAGCAGTTACTATTGATGCTGTAATACATGTACCGTCAAGAGCGATGTTCACCATTTATGGGTTACAGTTAAGTATTCCGCAGTTACGTCCTTTTTTGCTAGTCTAATTTCCTTGACCTGTTCCAGACCTCACGCCAGCCTGCGTGAGCTAAAACGCGTGCCTTTCGGCTTCCTCTCAAAACAGGGTTGGCTCTCCTGCCAATCCACAACACAGACAACCGCCAAAGCGAAAATTACCTGAGTATGGCACTGCTGAGGTTGGAATGTACGCAAAACATAACTCGGGGACTAAGGAGGCACTAGAAATCTACTCTGAAGAGTTGTCACTACAGCCTGGGATCGCAAGATCCGCAAGCTCTTAAAGCAGAAATAAATTTCTCTACTGAAAATTGAAGTGTCAACAGTTACTTTTACTACGAATTTTGCTTGGCATTGATGTGTGTACTCATACGAGATTCAAATGATGTTACGCGACGTGGCGCTTTTGTCGGCGGAAAAATTACACGAGGAAGCCGCCTCACACAAGGATATGCATTAAGATTTACGTAAAAGCCAAAGCTTAAAGGAAGTTGGTAAACTTTAGTCTGCGCAGTAAAATAAGCAGGTACAGTTTATTTCTTCGCAGTAGTACGTAGAGGAAACGGGCACTCAACTAACTTGCTGAGTATCAGTCAACTGCTACGGCTGTTACCGCTATAGGGGCGTCCCTCTCGTTCCGCTGTCCAGCTTTCCGATGAGACTTGGCATTGCGGATTCATCCAGATGTTGCATCCGGGCGATGCTGTAATGAAAAACATCACCATTGTGCACCGAAACTGCTCGATAATTGACAGACATTATTTTCTTGTTCTTTCAAATGCTTCGCTTTGTGGGGCCAGGTCCGTTTGGGCGCTGTAGTCACACTGACCTCACGCCATGTGACGTCCAGTTTTTTGTGCATGACTGGGAGACCTTCGGAAACATGCTCCTGCACATTCACTAATGTCCACCGAGTTGTTAATATGTTATGCTACTTCATCTACCTCGTATTTCAATTTTGCAGAGCAGTGTCGCAAAGACCAAATATTCCAAACACAAAAAATATATTGTCACTGGAAAAAATCGCAACACCAAAAAGGAGTTCAGCGTTATAAACGAAAGTTGACTGGCTTGCTCCTATATCTGAAAGATGAAGTCTATTCAAGCGTCGCGCTACTCTTATAAGATTGGCGCTAGTAGCGCCACTATGAGAAATATATCCGGTTTGCAGAAAATACATACTGTACCGCTCGTGAGCGTGAGATACACTTAAGATTGGACGTGTTGGGTTCATATTAGTTAAGAATGCCTTTAAGCCGACAAAGACGACCTTATAAACACCTCACTGAGTTTTAAGGGATCGTGTAATAGGGCTATGAGAGGCTGGAGGTCCCCTCTGAAATATCGCTGAGACTTGGCAGGATTGTAGCCACTGTACATGATTTCTGGTAGCAGTGGTTAGGAGAATGTGAGGTCCTAAGAACACCGGGCTCGCCGGCCGCGGTGGCCGTGCGGTTCTAGGCGCTCCAGTCCGGAGCCGCGCTGCTGCTCCGGTCGCAGGTTCGAATCCTGCCTCGGGCATGGATGTGTGTGATGTCCTTAGGTTAGTTAAGTTTAAGTAGTTCTAAGTTCTAGGGGACTGATGACCACAGCAGTTAAGTCCCATAGTGTTCAGAGCCAACCAACACCGGGCTCCGGACGGCCACGTCGTACTGCCGACAGGCGTATAGCTGTGGCCCAACGTACTGCATCTGCAGCAGCAGTTAGAGCACCAGTTGACATCACAGTGACACAACGAACTGTTAAAAATCAGTTACTTCCCAGACAGCTCCGATCCAGATGCCCTAAAGCGTCCAATCCACTGACCCCAAACAACCACCATTTGCGACTTCAGTGGTACCAATGAAGTGTACACTGGAGGACAGGGTTGACGTCTGTTATGTTTTCTAATGAAAGCTGGTTCTGTCACGGGGCCACTGATGGCAGTGTGCTGCTTAGAACAGAAAGAACGTTACCATAGAGACTGTTGCAAATAATTTTATGATACCTGAAGATGATCTAGAAACTGAGTAACTTCTTTACAAAATAAAACTCATTATATCGGTAAGCGATGCCATTCCAATGTTACATGATTACCACTGGACACAGCCCAAACATTGTCAGACATTGTAGACTTCGAACACGGCATGAGAGAATAAAATCTGAACCTATGTAGCAAGTGTACATCATGTTAATAATATAAAATAATTCACTGATAACTATCTAAAAAAAAGCACCCCCTTACCCCCATGCTACGGAAAGGTACCCTGACTTGCAGGCTACGAGTTAAAAAAAATTCTAACATAATTAAAACTACACATTGCTGATAACAGGTTTCGATAAGAGCTACGACTGTGGAAAATTTCTATAAATATCGCCACTACTACTTTCAGTCCCCAATAGACATTCACTGTCAAATGTAGACAAGATGTATTATTTAAGTCTGACTGCCGCTACTACTTTCGAGTCCGCTACATAGACATTCAGTCTAAAATGTAGAAAAGATGTATTTATTTTTTAAAAAATTTTATGTCTTATTTTTTACACAGGAGACAGTATTGATTTAGACTGGAAAGTGGATTCTGTAATAACTGCGCATAAACAGAAATATATCGAGCTCTAGGTAATTCTGCCCGTTGACAGCCAAGTACGTGTTGTCATTACATTAAGATTTTCATGTAGTTAGTACCCATTCTAACTCATCATTCAGCCCTGTTTCTGACAGAGTGAAGAATTCGTGTGAACACGTCCGACAGGCCCCGAACTTGGTCGAATGAGACACACGCTCCTTTCAACATTGCTGATGTGAGTGATATAAAGCAATCTTTTTGAGTGAACCCCCAGAGAAAATTTAAGACTGAAAGATGAATGGTTAGACACGCTGCTGGATTTTCTTGACCAACCCACACGCATCACTAAACGTTCCTATCAGTTGTCTTTCTGTAAGTTCTGTGATAGAGTGGGGAATAATTATAAAAAAAAGACTAGGTTAATGTTTACGATGAGGAGTATAGATTTGCGAGTCTGTTACCCGCAATTCCTACCTACACGTTGATACTGATGCGATTCTGATGTCATACTTCAATGGTCGTTCGAGGAAATCTACCTGCCTGCACGTGACATCTAGGTATTTTATGACTAGACTTAATATTAAATCCGTCTTATCGTTACATAAAAAAGAAACTGTGAACTGTGAATCTTTAGCATTCAATACCGTACATATTGAATGGCTGATGTAGGGTACCGCTGTAGTTGTTATTATCATCAGTGCCGCAGAAAGCGCATACGAGCAAACACAACCATTTACAAACGAGTACGAACGTAATCAGGAGAATCATCAGGAGAACAGCATGTACGGCTAAGTCCTGATCTTGATTCAAGTAAAACATCCCATATCTCAAAAGATGTTTCTTCGTGAAGATTTGATTATAGGACATCCGGTTCTCGTTTTGAAGGTACAGGTAAATCTTATGGAAAGTGTAGCCCAGTGGGTTGGCATGGAGCAAGAGCCATAGCGGACAAAAGTTATTACTATCGGTTAGATTTACATTTTGCCAAAGCACACCATGCACATACTCAAGTCAAGGTCCTGTGAAATGCAAATGCAGAACCATCAACGTTACGTAAGGTATCCATATTTATAGTAAAACACAGTCTCAGTCCCGTTTATTTACTATTGTGAGCACTTTCGGCGAGAAGAACATCGTCACTCAACTTTGAGGCAGCAGCGACTTGAGAATCGACGTTATTATTAGTATTATTCTCATTATTATTATTTTGAATTATCGGTCTCCTGCGACAACACTGTTCGTGGAGCGCAGCGATCTGGTGCTATACTTTGGTCAAAGCAACAGTCGAGATCTCAATAACATTTGTTTATTATGACCGGTTTCGGCTTACGTTAAAGCTAACATCAGATTTTTTGGGCCCCCTGTGGCTGGTGCTCACGGCTTCTCGGTTTTTCACTTGATACCACGAACGTACAGTGCTTAGCGTTTAACTTAAGCTACTGGGTATTAGTTTTATGATGACGGGAAGCGCTCACAACAGTAAATAAATGCGACTGACAATCTCAGCAACCTTTTTTTTTTTCAATTGGCTATCTGGCTGCACCCACTCAGACATCTCAGTGCCAGTTATGGCCATACGAAAGTATTGGCAATGCAACACGCAGTATCTTAGCGTAAAAAGATCTTCGAGGCGGCCGGGAATCGAATCCGAACCGTTCCGTTTAGTAATACGCCACGCTGTCCGTCCCGCTAGTGAGGCACCTAGTAGATAGTGTCGGAAGTTCCATGCGGCTTTTAGCGGATGATGCAGTAGTATACAGAGAAGATGCAGCATTAGAAAATTGCAGCGAAATGCAGGAAGATCTGCAGCGGATAGGCACTTGGCGCAGGGAGTGGCAACTGACCCTTAACGTAGACAAATGTAATGTATTGCGAATACATAGAAAGAAGGATCCTTTATTTTATGATTATATGATAGCGGAAAGAACAGTGGTAGCAGTTACTTCTGTAAAATATCTGGGAGTATGCGTACGGAACGATTTGAAGTGGAATGATCATGTAAAATTAATTGTTGGTAAGGTCGGTGCCAGGTTGAGATTTATTGGGAGAGTCCTTAGAAAATGTAGTCCATCAACAAAGGAGGTGGCTTACAAAACACTCGTTCGACCTATACTTGAGTATTGCTAATCAGTGTGGGATCCGTACCAGGTCCGGTTGACGGAGGAGATAGAGAAGATTCAAAGAAGATAGGCGCGTTTCGTCACAGCGTTATTTGGTTAGCGTGATAGCGTTACGGAGATGTTTAGCAAACCCAAGTGGCAGACTTTGCAAGAGACGCGCTCTGCATCGCCGTGTAGTTTGCTGCGCAAGTTTCGAGAGGGTGCGTTTCTGGATGAGGTATCGAATATATTGCTTCCCCCTACTTATACCTCCCGAGGAGATCACGAATGAAAAAGTAGAGAGATTCGAGCGCGCACGGAGGCTTTCCGGCAGTCGTTCTTCCCGCGAGCCATACGAGACTGGAACAGGAAAGGGAGGTAATGAGAGTGGCACGTAAAGTGCCCTCCGCCACGCACCGTTGGGTGGCTTGCGGAGCATAATTGTAGATATAGATGTAGAGGCGGTGGACGAACCGTTGAACTTCCACGGATGTTATATCCAAAATTGAAGTCTCCATACTTCTCAGTCGACAATTTTCTGCACACGGCGATGACGGAACGATCATCTGAACGCGGTTGGCTTGTTTCCGCAGTCACATTAGGGAGAAGTTGTAGTCTAAATGCCGTATGGTACGGTGTAATCAGTCCACAAAAGTCGGCAAAGTTTTAGGATGCTTCAAATAACTAGGTCTGTCTTGAGCCATCTTCATTCTGTCAGTGCCTTCCTAGAGACTCTACTGTGAAATAGTCTGTTTTCAGTATTTGCGGTATAGAGCGGTAAACATATTGCACAGCAAACTGAACTCTGGTTCTTATTCTCCTTTGTCCAAGATAGATCTCGTTCAGCCTTTCTTATTTAGCCTCACTTTGTGTCATTCTGCGACCAGAATTTTCGTGGGCTAGGTTCTGTAGTAATACGAGATACTTTAAAAGGAATATACGATGTAAGCAAAGAGAACCAGAGAGCCACTTCGTATAGTAGCAGGCTTACGTACGCTACAGATTTTTACGCTAGTATTGTGTTCTTATGCGATGATAATAGTAGCTCTCATGGTGCCACTCCCCGACTCTGACGCAGCACTGTGCCTGGCTGAGTACTAAACGGAGGCGTCGAGCCACGGGGAAGCTTCAAGGCCGGTCCGCGCCGTGTGCCGAAGCGAGAGACGCCGCGACCGCGGCCTCACAAAGAAGGCGCTCAGCAGCACCGAGCTGAACCGTGCTGAGCAAGGTGCGAGCTGTTTGGAATTCGCACGCGCCAGCCGGCGCACAAGGCGCCCCCTGTTCGCCGAGCCTGCGGCCGCGCAGATAACTTTATCTCGTTTACCGGCGGCCGGCCGGCTGGCCTAATATGCCGGCCAAACAGCGCCCGCTACGGAGGGGACCCCCAGGGCGCGCGTCCAGCCGGCGGCCGTGGCCCCGGGCACCACACCACGGCGCACTGTCCTCCATATGCGTCCACAGTAGCGCAGCAGGTTTCTCTAGCCTATAAATGCACTCCAGAGGCGACAGTCACGCTCACATAACACACTGGGCGCCACAGCCAAACCAGAATATTAGTTCTAAATGAATCGAGCTGTTGTATTGCTGTTTCATCTACAACTCATCTGCATCATAAAAATTAATAAATAATATTTCGAGGAAATAAAGTTTCCAAATAACTTGCCGTAAAGGAATAACTTCTGAGTCGTTGTTAACAAGCCATCCTCTTGTTGCGTGTTTCTAAACTAGTTCCGCAGCTACATTTATTTTCGTTTCTTCATTTACTTATCAAATTCCATTGAACAATGGAGGCCAGTTGGTCATGACACGAGTCAATGCATACTTCACAGAATGATGCTTAAAAATTATAAACAAAGAGGAAGTAATAAAACACGATAGAAAACAGAAGGTATGCGAATAAATAGTGCATTACAGAGAATAGTTTTCAACTGCGGCGAGAAACTCCTGTGCAAAACATGAGTATGCTACAAGGAAGCGGCAACGGCCTTGCCACAGTGGCTACACCATTTCCCGTGAGATCACCGAAGTTAAGCGCTGTCGGGCGCGGCCAGCACTCGGATGGGTGACCACCCAGCCGCCATGCGCTGTTGCCATTTTTCGGGGTGCACTCAGCCTCGTGTTGCCAATTGAAGAGCTACTCGACCGAATAGTAGCGGCTCCGGTCAACGAAAACCATCAGAACGACCGGGAGAGTGGTGTGCCGACCACACGCCTTTCCTATCTGCATCCTCAGTGAGGATGACACGGCGGTCGGATGGTCCCGTTGGGCCACTTGTGGCCTGCAGATGGAGTGCTTTACAAGGAAGCCTCCCAACTTCAGCTTGTATACGTTTGTATATGTGGAGTATATCACGCCTATTGAAAATCCTTCTGAAAAGTACACATCTTTCTCTACAGTGCTCAGTGAAGTGGTACGCAACTGTATATCGCTTTTACGTCTTGTGCTCACTGAAGGAATATTAGAGTTTCTTCTCAATGAGGCAATATTGTCAACATTAAGTACCACGATAATGTGCAGGTACAAGGAAACCTTTCAAGTCGCCGCGCAGGGTACCGTGCGGTCTAGGCGTCTTGTCACTGTTCGCACGGTTGCCACGTCGGAGGTACGAGTCCTCTCCCGGGCATGGGTTGTGTGTGGTGTTGTCCTTAGCGTAAGTTAGTTTAAGTCAGATTAAGTAGCGCCTAAGCCTAGGGAAAGATGGCCCCAGAGTTCGGTCCCATAGTCCTTAGCACAAATTTCCAAATTTCCAAAACCTTTCAACTTCGATTCCAGTACTTGGGATTTATCACTCAATCTTTTGAGCACTACACGAAGCCCACTGAAAATGTAACATGCTGAACAGTGCACACCTTTCTGTACAATGCTTACATTTAATATAGTTAAATTTTGTACTGGGATACGTTTTCGCCAAAGGGCGTAGATTTCGCATTATGCAGCAGAAACGCACAAATGTTGCCTTCAAAGGCGTTTTCCTTGAATAATTCAAAAACAGTGGCCTCCATCGAAAACGTATCCCATTACAAAATTTAATTACAGTAACTCACCTAGAAAAATATTTTGTTCATTTTCTTTTCCTGTAAGGCTAGTAGCATTCGTGTAGCGAACGAGAGAATATGAAGGAATCTTGGGTTGCATACAACTCATAGGTAGGGGTAGTTGAAATCCACTGTATTTATAACGAGATGGCAGAGTTAGAACAACGCCCTACACGAACTGACATCGCATATGAGTCTGACTCCTGTTATTAGGCGAAGAATATTGTTGGAAAGGGCGCGCAGTTGCTCCAAAATAAAACACTATACAAGATAACCGAGCGAAAGCGAGCAAAGGGAGGAATTCTTCGTGTGTTAGTGTCACTGGTCATTTTTGTAGTGAATATAGCAGCATTCAGATATTGCTCAAGATATCAAATGTTCTGCAGGGCTGCAAACCTCAATTCCAAAATTTTAAAATGGTCGACTTAGCTCACTGACCACTATTACATAATAAAATTTCATAAGAGTTCCTAGTCAAAAACTGTATGCAATGCGTTTTGTTACAGTTAAGTGTTAATATATTCTTCGAAAGCCACGTTCTGATGTTACTGACTATCCTGCTAGACACATCGTTTACGCTACCTTCCATGTCTACCCATAACGCTTATGTAATCCGCTAAGAGAAAATTTTTTGTGTCGTTTGTCCTGTGTAATAGCAGACCACTGATACATAGACTGCTTGTTTTAACTTGAGACAACTAAATATCTCGAAAATGACGCATCGTGCGAAAAATAGTTCTGGGTGAAATGTTAATATCACTAAAGGGGTCGTCTGTGTTACAACTAGACACCTCGTAACCATCCTTTCTGCGTCTGTGACGTCAGATTTGTATTTTCAAGTGATAAACCCCCTATTTCTATTGCATATTCCGATTATACGCAAAAACTACGTGTCGTTTACTGAAACCGTTGCTTCTCATACTTGGTAGGTGGCGCTACATTCACCAGCTATCAACTGTGCCTGTTTTCGCAGTTAAGACCCAAAGCATTTCGTTCTACATCTTATTTGTGATATAAGTGTAAACCTTTGCGTTCTACCAGTTGATACCGACATTTAAACATTACTTGAGTGTTGCAGATGTGACTGTACAATGCAAATAACATGGCTCGAGACCTGAGTTTCTCCCGTCGTTAGAATGTTTAAATAACTTAGAGGAATGCTGTCGGCTGCTCAGCTTCACTCCCGACGTCCATGGCGAGGTCCATATCTGCAACCACGAAACCATGCAGCACGGTACACATGGGCCCAACAACATGTCGAATAGACCGCTCAGGATTGGCATCACGTTCTCTTCACCGATGTGTGTGGCATATTCCTTTAACCAAACTATCGTCGGAGACTTGTTAGGAGGCAACTCGGTCAGGCTGAACGCCTTAGACACACTTTCCATCGAATACAGCAAGGTGGAGGTTCCCTGCTGTTTTGAGGTGGCCTTATGTGGGGCCGACGTATGCCACTGGTGGTCTTGGAAGGCGCCGTCACGGCTGTACGATACGTGAATGTCATCTTCCGACCGATAGTGCAACCATAGTGGCAGGATATTGGCGACGCATTCTTCATGGACGACAACTCGCGCCCCCAAAGAACACATGTTAGGAATGACTTCCTTTAGGATAACATCGCTCGACTAGAGTGGCCAGCATGTTCTCCAGACACGAACTCTATGAAACATGCCTTGGAAAGATTGAAAAGGGTTGTTTATTGTCGACGTGACCCACCAGCCACTCCGAGGAATCAACATCGAATCGCCGTTGAGGAGTGAGACAATGTGGACCAACAGTGCCTTGATGAACTTGTGGATAGTATTCCGCGACGAATACAGGCATGCATCAGTGCAAGAGCACGTGCTACAGGGTGTTATAGGTACCGGTGTGGACAGCAATCTGGACCACCACCTCTGAAGGTCTCGCTGTATGGTGGTACAACATGCAATGCGTGGTTTTCATGAGCAATAAAAAGGGCGCAAATGATGTTTATGTTGATCTCTATTTCAATTTTCTGTACAGTTTTCGGAACGCTCGGAATCTAGGTGATGCAAATCTTTTTTTGATTTGTGTGTTTAAAAAAAGGAGAGAAGAGAGAGGGAGAGAGAGAGAGAAAGAAGGGGAAAGGGGAAAGAGGATAGCAAAGTTCAGGTACGAGACCACGTCCAGCAAACAATTTTAAACAGACAGGAATATTCTGCAAATAGTTATAAAATTCGTTTCGTACAATTTCTCCTCCAAGCTTCAACATTTTTGTTGAAAAATAGTCTTCCTGCGCCTTTTCATTTCATATATGTCTAATAGCTGTATGTTCCTCATTTAGCTATACACCAGGAACGTCATTACTTTCATTAGTAGTTAGGTGCTCCTAATTCATCTATTGAAGTACCAGCGCATTTAAAGAAATCTTGGAATGCTTGTACAGTTTACAGTTAGTGCGCCATTATCCTGTTTGACTAATGAAATGTACTGCCTTCCCAACTTTGCTTCAGTTTTGTTTTCTTTGTGCTTTTGTCGTTTTCAGTTATTCATCTTACCGAAATTCAAATGCGTATTCTCCCACACTCTTTGCAACTTTCAAGAATAGTTATTTTTAATTCAGAACCTCCTATTTTCCTTAAAATTCACTGCATACTATTCTCTCCACAAAAACATGGACCTTGCCGCGGTAGTGAGACTTATGGGCCTCTGTGCTCTGAAAGTATTTGTCTGGATCGTACTATTGCACGAAAGTGAAATGTGAGCGATAAACGGTTCAGAGAAAGAGGGAACAGATGATTTGAAAAGATGGTGCTACAGAAAAATGATGATGATTAGATGGGTCGACTGAATAGCCGATGTAAAGGTACTCTTCCGAACGGGAGAGATAAGAAATTTACAGCACAAATTACTAAATAGAAGAGATGGACTGATATGGCATATCCTGGGGCCTCAAGGAGTTGTTAATTTGTCAATGAAGGAAAGTATGGGTTGTAAAATTGTAGAAGGAGACCGTGGCCTCTCTAAAATAAGTAGGTTCAAACAGATGTTGGTTGCCGCAAAGGCTAGACTAATGTTGAGAGCTGCATGAGACCAGTCTTCAGACTGAAAATCACAATAACTGCGCGCGTTCTGTTCTGTATCCTGTTATCTTTTACTTCAAATGCAATATCAGAATTTATTTTATTCCGAATAAAATAGTTTCTTCAATGCAAAAATAATTGCTTAAGAGGTTACAACAGCAAACAGAAAATGCACTCGTCCAAAAACCATTATGTCCATCACATCTTACCACTTCATTAGTTCAGTATTACATTCCCATCCAGGGTAATCTTGACATACTGCAACGTTTTGTGTCTTTTTACGTCTCACATTCGTAGCACACGATCCATAAAACAGGGTGTGGCCGATAAAACTTCATGACCTGAAAGCCATTTTAAACTTGTTTCTGCACTCACCTAATAAAAAGGATAAAGAGCGCCACAGAGCCGGAAAGTCAACAGAAGCAGATAACTGCCTTACAGCTGTTACACAGTGATATGCCGAACAGAGGCGCACTGTATTTCCTGCTCCCCTCACGAAGAGAAGTGCGAAACATACGGGGGCGGGCGGCCCACATGTGACCACTGGCAGCGTCCACAAAGCTTCTGGAGTTCCTTTCATTGGACAATCTTGTGATTCGATGACGACAAGCACGCTAAGGAAAGCAATGACATGAGAAACTGATGGAGAACAAGGAAAATTATATCGGCGTGCAGTGGACAACATGCAGATGAATAATGTATTTCGGTGGCTATGTAGGTATAGTGTAAAACTACGAACATCCTGGGATATGCTCAGTCATAAGTTAAGTGATGAAAACTGCACCAGTTACGTATTTTCTGATGCTTAGCGCAATGTGTTTCGAGAATTTTTTCTCGTTTTCAAGTGCGTATGTGTATTTGTTTACATGAATATGTTTGGTGATTTTTGCATGTGCGATTTTCTGCCTCTCTTGCGGCTTTCTCAGGTTAGAAACTATTGTACCTCCTCCACTAGTAGCACGTTTCGTAAACAAGCAGTGTAAAGTGCTGACTGGCGTGGTGTGTGATATTCTGTATAATGGAGGAGCCACAATACCTTCGAACCTCAAAAACACGCAAGAGAGGCATAAAAATTAACATGCAAGCATCACTAATCACATTTAAGTAAAATTGAAACAAATGAGCCCTAAATCACAATAAATTCTCGAAACTCGTTGTGCTAAGCATTAAAAAATAAGTAACTTTTCATGTTTTAAATCATGAATGATACAGTTGAAGGCTTTTCTGAAACATCGAATATGAGAACGAAATTACTATACTCAGTCACTTGGCACTTCTTTCATCTCCGGCAACGATTTGTTAATGTGATTAACAGTAAGTTACACTATGGCGTGAAATCCACATTTATGCAATGACAGACAAAAAATGCAACACAAAAAATGATTACTCTAGAGTAATGAAACTTAAGGAATACATTCGTCTGTGTACTATATTTAAGTGACTAACATTGGAAGATCACAACTTAATGTACGCGAGAGATAAGTCCTTGAAAATGTGAAACGATGGTATAATAATAACAGGTGTACACATCAGAATGTTGCTTGGAAGAATGGAAACATGCACACATTGTGTTATACAGCTACCAGCTATCGGTTCGTGGGATGGAATACCACACCTGTTACACTTGATCGGTCAATACAGGGACGACTAATACGTTTGCGGATGACGTTGGAGTTGTCCTCTGATGAGGTCCCACTTGTGCTCCAGTGGATATATATTTAGTGATCGAGCAGGCCAAGGCAACATGTCGACACTTTGTAGAACATGTTGGTTTAAAACAGCGGTATTTGGGAGAGCGTTATACTGTTGGAAAACACCCACTGGAATGAGGTTCATGAATGGCAGCACAAAGGGTCCAATCACCATACTGACGAACAGTTTGTAACCTCCCCGCAAGAAATTTGAAAGTCAATTATTATAAAAATGTGCCAAATGTTGTCTTCCCACAAAAGTGAATAATAAAAATGAGCCAAGCGTAACCTCCTTGCAAAATTAAAGAATAATAATAGCCCAAATGTAAACTTCCCACAAAATTAAAGAATAATAATTGATCATAAACCCACAATAACATTAATTAAATAATGAACCATGAACTGAATGTAACAACTCAACAGCAATAATTAAACCTGACAAGGACAGCAGCGCTGACCTACGGCCCTGTGAAATAATTAAACCAAAATTCTTACCGCAGTAAAACTGCATCTAAATCTGCTCTTATTTTTCGGCACAGCTTCGTGCAATGCTGGCGTATATTTAATTTTAATTCCTGGAGGGAATGCATAGGAAATATTATTTAACTTGAAATGAATCTTTTTCTTTAAATGAGTTACTTTATAAAAAGTTATTATTGGGGCATTTTTTCTTGAACAAATTAATTACAATTAACATACATTATTAGCTGAGTACAATGCTGCTTCATTACCTTCTACAATAATATACATCGTCCACCACAATCCTGACCAGACTCGTGGGCAGAGCACACCGCGGACGCATGCCGACACGCTACACACTACTACTGTATCCGACTATTACTGCAGACAGAGTGCAACTCGCAACTGAACACTCGCGCGGTCAAGCGCAGCCTAGCAACGATAAATAACTCTCTGGTCAGAGATTCTGTCATGCCTCGCCATCGCTGGTAATGAATACATACGTGTTTCAAGTTTTACGGCCAGGACGCTTGGGATAACCATGAGATTGTTCCTGCACTCCTGCCTCTTTCGGAATCGCTCCTCATGCGATAACTCGAGGTGTAGAACCAGTGTGCCTAGCACGCGGACAGGTTGGTTGCAGGTCCTGAAATAGCCTTCTTCTAACCAACACACGGCCCTCATTGGCAACGAGGCGAAACCGGTTTTCATCAGAAAACGCAACAGACGTCCATCCTGCCCTCGAATGAGGTTTGCGCTTGACACCACTAAAGTCACAAATGGCGCCAGTTAGAGGTCAGTGGAATGGACACTACAGGGCGTCGGATTTGGAGCTGTTATTGAAGTAACAGTTCGTTGTGTCACTGTGACGCCAACTGCTGCTCAAATTGCTGCCAGAACCATATGCCGAACACGGTGGTCTTCCCTCTCCGTGGTGCCACGTGACGGTCCGAAGTACGGTCTCCTTGCGACGGTACATTCTTGTGACCGTCGCTGCCAGCAGTCATGTACAGTGGCTATATTCCTCCCTAGTCTTTCTGCAATGTCGCAGAAGCATCCAGCTCCTCGTAGCCCTGCTACACGAGCTTGTTCAAACTCAGTGAGGTGTTTAAATTGGCGTATTCGTTTCCTTAAAGGTATTCTTGATCAATATCAACTCAGCGTGTCCAATCGCAAAGGTAACTAACGCTGACAACCGTTACAGCGTGTATTTAAAGCAAACCTAATTTTCGTGCTTATAGTGGCGTAACTAGTGCCACTTTCATGCGACTGGCGCGGAACGCAAATATCATCTTCCAGATGGAGAAATACACCTACCAACTTTCGTTTACGTCCCACAACTCCTTCTTGATGTTACGATCCTTTTTCCGCCAGTACTTATAGATCGCTGTATAACTGGGAGGTCGGAGGAAGGTAGGTGCATAATGCCTCCGATAGGATCGGGAGAAGTTTTAGCGGTGCTGTGTACAAAGCAATCTTCATATTGAGAACAGCCTCACGTCTTTTACTTTAGTGTGGTTGACAGAAAAATTTCTTGAATTAGTCCATTTCAGGTCAATATGCGCTCAATGGCCATAAAAAGTATTCGTTTCTTCTGCGATTTAATTTATTAGCAATTAATAACTGAGAAGGTAAATATCACCACCACAGTTTCGTTTCAAGCAGGTGAAATCTCAGTGTAATATAAATTCGAAACATCCTTCATAAAAATTTTGTAGTGCATCCATGATTAACTAGACATTCCTTAGTACGCTAGCTACTCTTGCAAGTTTATTTGGTGTATTCCAGTGAGCTTGAAAAGTGTTTTTCCTGTGGAGTTGCATGCAATACAATCTAATAGAATCGAGCTATCACGAACAAAATGCACGGTATTGTTTGTCACTTTGTGAAAGCGTGGTTCTATTCTTCTACTTTTACATCTATGCAGCTACTGATCCAAAGGCGTCCGTCGAAACGAGAGGGGAAAAGAGAGTGAAATTGTGTCGTCTCTATTAATTAGAACCTCCTAATCGGGTGCAACCAAGCGCAATATGCATTCGTAGAGTGACGAATCATGCACAGTAATATGTTAAAGTGAGCAAACCTGGACTACCTTGGTTCCGTTCATAGTTATAGGGGGTGATCAGAAGTTTGCGTTTGAGGGCGTTACTGCAGCGTAGTCTATATAATGTTGCGCAACGCCGTTTCGGATATGTAAGTACCGACGTGTACGTAATGTACCACTGTGGCTTTCCTGTGTTTCCTACTTATGTGCGGTAAATGCAGGAACGTGAACTACGGCGGCGTTATTACCAATTTCTCCCAGACGGAACCAACATGATGTTATCCTTTTCTTGGGTGCCATGAATGAAGAATATGTATGAGGCAGCATGTCCATCGAAAACCACTGTTGTGGAACTGTGCACAAAGTTTCGTGCTGGTCGCTATTAGACACGAGATGTCGGTCGACCTGAAAGGCCAGCTTAACTGGGAGACTCGACACTGGAGTACCCGCCCTGTAGTCCTGATCTCTCCCCGTGCGAATATAAAGCCTTCGGGCCTTAAAAAAGACATTCAAAGGTCGCATTTGCTGTCAGACCAGTATGTGTCGCAGGCAGTTCCGGACTTCTTCGCGCAGCAGGACACGTTGTTTTAACAAACGGGTATGCCAACCTGGAGCCTCCGTGCGATGATTGCACCAATGCTCAGGGACATTTACCATGCATGATTGTACTGTTTTCCATACGTTATTCATAATTAATACTGAGAGAGTAGAGGAAGTTACTTGTAAAAAAAAGTAAAATAAAAAAACTTTTTGTGTACTTCCACCATTAATCAATCATTCACTTCAGAAACGATTGCCTTAAAAAGTTTCTAATGTAGTTAGGCTCACGCGATTGAGGTCAATAAGTTCGCGTACCCGATTAGTCTATGGTGGAGGATGGCGTAGTGGTTAGCACGGTGGACTTGCATTCGGGAGGACGAGGGTTTAAGCCCGCGTCCCGCCATCCTGACGTTTCTAAACTGCTTCAGATAAATGCCGGCATAGTTCCTTTCATAGCGCACGGTCGATTTTTTTCCCCATCCTTCCCTTATCTGAGCTTGTGCTGCGTCTCTAATGATCTCGTTGTCCACAGGATGTTAAACACTAATCTCCTCCTCCTCCTCCTCTATATGGAGGTTACACTCTGAAGGGTAGGCGGAGCTATTGTAGTCCATCCAGATGTATACGTTTTACAGCAGACAGAGCGGCGCCAAAATTAGAAACAAGAACTGAGCATCGAGATATCAGAATTGTGTATCGCCGGAAAGGTGATATATCTGACGTTGATATCAGTTAAAACGTTAGAAATAAGGGTCGAAGGCCCTAGTTCGAGGAGAATCAGGATCAGTGTAGAGTGAGGACGGGTAGCTGGTGTCCGCTTACATTCGGTGATGCAGTGATCGTTTTGGTAGTTGATCTGATGTTTGCAGAGTCGAAATGTGAACAGTTACGTAAGTTTAATTGGTGTTTCAATATTTTATTTTACGCTGTGACTATAGCTACAGATTATCATTGTTCAATCTCAGACTGGAATCCCTGGACAGGCGATTTCACGGGATATCGTTATTGCTAGGAATAAGTGGCTACAGTACAGTCTCTATGAACTCCGGTGCGTCGCGCTAATATCTTTGTGATTATAAACATCAAACGCTGCTTGTGTAGCATTTTAAGCACGAACTGACCTCTCGATTATGTCCCATTAATAATCGATGGGATTTATGTCGGGTGATCTGGCTGGTCATACCATTTGCTAGAGTTCTCCACAATGTTCTACAGTCCAATCGCGAACACTTGCCGCCCAGTGACATGGCCCGTCGTCATTCATAAATATTCAAGCGTAGAACATTAACGCCATATTTCACCGCACTGTCCTAGCGGATATGTTCGTCTTACGTCCCACATTGATTTCTGCTATTATGTCACGCAGTGTTGCTTCGCCACTGCTTTATCCATGGTGTGAGTTATTCTCTGCACACTCTTGACACCATGAATCGCAGAATGTTGAACTCTCTACCGATTTCCGAAATGGAATGTTTCATGTGTCTAGCTTCAACTACCAATCCGCTTTAAAAGTCTATTATTTCTCATCGTACGGCCATCATCAAGTCGGAAACGTTTTCATATGGATCACCTGCATACAAATGACAGTTCCGCCAACACACTGCTCTTTTATACTTTGTGTGCGTGATACTATCGCCAGCTATCGATGTCCATATCGCTATCCCATGACTTTTGTCGCCTCATTGTAGTGCCTTGACAATATAGAGCGTTTTCACCAGACTCGCTTGTCAATTGTCTGATGGTGCACAAACCTCTCCATGAGTTGTTTTTGGTAACGCAAAGAGCAGATGTGCCATCCCAATTGCAGCGCATCGTCAGAGAGAATGTAGACCAAATAAGGGCTGGTAGGTTTTATCTGCAACAGGTGAACTGAACCAGCGGATACGTCGCCGGTCACTAGCTCTCGCACAACAATTATTGCTCTGCTCACAGCCGTAAGCCGTTCTAAAGCTGTTCTAAATGCAAGATTGTTTATGCAGTTTTTGTCCTATTCGTTCTAAATCGATGCACTATTTATTTATGGGAGTATTGACATTACAGTGTGAAACGTGATCTTTAAATCCAAAATCCGAGGATTCTTGTACAACATAGGAAAGAAAACAAATGAATAAGAGCTGTCGTTGATTGAAATAAAATAGAGATAGGGGGTACAAATAGCAAGGGAGATCGATGGTATCTGGACTGGGTAAATTCTGTGTTGGATTTATCTACGCAAGAGATCAAATAAGAAGGAGACACGAACGAGTAACTACTGTGTGTGCAGCTGAAGGGTGTGACACATAGAGAAGTGAAGGGGAGGACTTTTATCTGGCATTGCACGTCGAATGACTGTATATTAAAAATTAAATGTCGTATAGCGTTGTTGGTTGTGATACACCGCCGGGTGGGTTCAGCTGCCCGCCAGAAATGGTGTTCTTCCTCCACGTACATTGGCTACTTTCGTTGCGGATATGTGAGAGTTGTCTAGTACATGTATTTATGCCATGAGTGTACATGAGTGCAATTGGTGCATGTACTCTGTACTGTTATGTTTGTGTTGCACGATTACGATGACGGTAGGGAGAGATGAACGGCAGTGTCAATGCACAGCCTACTCCTCTTGAGTAGCACCAAGAGGCCACCGAGCTAAACATCCCCATCCGGCTGACGGATCACCATCAGTAATGTTACATGCCCTCACTTCACGAAACCCTGGAAACAGGTTTCGAATTTAAGACAATACATTGGCGCTAAGTTTGGTGATCAGTAACTTGAAATTTCTTCCTTTTGCCAGCCAAATACTGGCATCCATCACCAAGATTCAGCATCACTGACATCTGAGCAGAGCGACACTTACGAGGCATGCGTCAGCGAACCAGATGTGGATGCAGTGCTGCTAGATATGATCAAGGTAGAGCAAAATTATTTCTCCGAATCTGATGTCTATATCTGGAGCTGGCGCCAATTGGTAGTACGTGGTTGCAGACACGACATAACTGTCACAGTCTACGGAAATAAGTCCGTAAGTGGTTAGCTACTGACGCGATAGTGTCCACGACTGGAATTCACTACCTCAACGTCAGTTAAGGTCTGAGGATGGCGTATTAAATCACCGAAACTGATAAATATAAAGTAAAAAACATCGAAAGGACGATTGCAAGTGTTCCATTTTATTACATAAGTGAACTGCCGAAGTCCCTCAAAAATTCGATACAGTTCCGTACTCTCCTTACGGAGGAAAATACGAGCTTACCGAGCGTAGGACCAGATTTTTGATTGGATTCAGGGCGAATAACGAGGCTAAAATCATTATTCCTAAGGGCACTGATTCGACAGAAGTAAAGCTAATTTGTGAAGTACCCGAAAGGAGTCATATAGTGCCGTTATAAATGACACACTCGATTTAGTGGATAACAATGAAAACTTTGAGAGGTTTGTTCGGAGACGTTACTGTTGTCCATAGGAAGGTTCCTGCGCGAGAAGACTGGTGTGGCGTGGTTGGACCATCACCCCTCATTTTGATTCACGATTTATATAAATTCCAGTTATACAACTACATTTTTTCTTTAGTTGCATATTTTTTAATCACTCAATGAGTGAATAGTAGGTTTGGATGTAACGATTTCCTTACTTAATTTCATTTCGTGGTTCCTCTTGCAATTGGAATTACAGGGGTGCATGTAACATTCTGTGCTGCAGGGTCTTGGCAAAAGTCCGTTTCGCTCACTACTGGTGTGAGGAATTTATAACTGCTCTCTGGACGCCCGCTGGGAGAATGTCGTGTGGCAGACAGGAAGTTAAGCACTGAGAGGCCAGCTTCATGGAAGCTGGAACAGCGGACAGTACTTACAGTCAGCAGGGAGAGGGGAGTGGAGGGTGTGTGTGTCTGCCAATGTACGGCTGAGTCGGCAGAGCCGATTTCCCTCCAGAAGGAGGGAACGGACAGTTCAGAGAGGGGCACCAGATAATAAAACTGAACCTTCAGTTAAGGGGAGCTGAACGCAGGATAACGCTGTATGCGAATAAGGCATGAGGCTAAGGAAAGTGAACGGCAGGGCTTTCGGACCTGATAGCATCTTCTCCAGGCCCGCGAAATCAGAAATCAGAAAGGCTTTCAAGTTTACACGCTTGGTAGTCGGATGAATTGTTGTGGGAAAGGAATCTATCGTAGGCATCTGGAGTTGGAGCAATGAATTTGCGTATACATTCTGCTGCAGATGGGGAAAGTTTGAGTCGCTCCTCTATGCTGGACACACTGGTTAGGTTTAAACATGATTCTAAATTATTTTGATTGGGAGCTGCGTCTCGCGTCTCCCTAGCGATTGGTCATAGGAGAGGCGTCAGGCTCTGAGGCTAGGTGGACAGTCACGGTTTTCAAGAAAAGAGACTCTGCGTTTGGACTATGGAGGGAAAACATTGGTGTGCAAACTGGCTTCCAAAGAGCAACTGTTCTTTTTTGTTGAAGTTGGAATGTTATCAGTAGGCTGTAGCTTGCGTCGGTTAGAGACGAAGGTCTGCTGTTTTGCACTGAGTGATATTGCGGGATTCGTACAGAGGCATCGACGAACTGTGGAAGCAGACTGCGATAGCAATCCATTTGCATTCGCTACTGCCACATGAGATGAGGGTGAGCCCTCCAGCTGCATTGCGCCATCAGCTACCGTAACCATCAAATCTGTGCTCCCACGGCAAGCATGCTGCGCAGTGTGAAACACTGAGGTCACACTGAAGGGAAGAGAGATACAAGTCAGGTAACATGCGGCTGAAGTAACGGTGATATGTTTTGAGCAAAGAAAAGACCTCAGACAAATAGTGATATCTTTCAACTTTCTGTTCTTGTACTGTTAGAGCCAAGTGATCATTCATTTAAGCAGTTAAGTTTGCAAGAACATGTGTCGTGGTGTTGGAAGAAAAGTAGCTGCAGTCGTTTACTTCCTTTATTGAACCCCGGTTTTTGCTTCACTGATTGTGATTAAATATTGATTTATAATTATTTATTTTTATTATTAAATTATACTAAAACGTTTGAGACAAATTTTGCTTTAAGCTTGTTTGAGTCTTGGGACAACCCTGATAATGTATCATTTTATAAATAAACTAATGTTTCTGGATCACGATTTTTCATTTAATAATTTGTGGATTCTTTTAGAGTATTGTAGCTACGTTACTATCCAAATTAACATAGTTGTTGTGGCACAAATTAACTGCAATTCAATAGCTTGATAGAGTTTCCTCATGCTTTGCAATTTCTTGGCCGCCGAGTTCAAAGTGGTCCCATTATCACTGGTACCAGGGTGTCATGGATTAATGCGAACAAATGTATTACATCAAGCCCTAGGGAGTTAACGTCTAACAGACTGTACTGACACGTAGAAAGATCTGCAGAGGACAGATGTTTGGTGCAGGGACTTAAGTCAATGCTTGTATGTAGGATAACAGCTCCATTAATCGCTCGAACAGTCCACGGGCGTACTGCCGGTCCATAGCGTCCAACACTCACAATATTTCGGCCTTAAGATATGTCGCCATCGTCAGGTGCGCTGACGAACTGAGCTACTGACCGCAGGCGGCCGTATTAAAATGGTTCAAATGGCTCTGAGCACTATGGGACTTAACTTCTGAGGTCATCAGTCCCCTAGAACTTAGAACTACTTAAACCTAACTAACCTAAGGACATCACACACATCCATGCTCGAGGCAGGATTCGAATCTGCGACCGTAGCGGTCGCGCGGTTCCAGACTGTAGCGCCTAGAACCGCTCGGTCATCCCGGCCGGCACAGCCGTATTAAATACGGTCGCCCGCCCTCAGGAACTCAGTTCGTCAGCGCACCTAACGATAGCGACGTGTCTGATCGCCGAAATATTGTGTGAGTTGGACACTATGGAATGGCAGTACAGCCGTGGACTGTTCGAGCAAGAAATACGCCGGGATAAACTGAAGAATCAGCTCCATTGATGTTCCATTGTGCTATTGGTGGATACAATAAGAGCCAGCCGCGGTGGCCGAGCGGTTCTAGGCACTTCAGTCTGGAACAGCGCGACTGCTATGGTCGCAGGTTCGAATCCTGCCTCGGGCATTGATGTGTGTGATTTCCTTAGGTTAGTTAGGTTTAAGTAGTTCTAAGTTCTAGGGGACGGATGACCTCAGATATTAAGTCCCATAGTGCTCAGAGCCATTTGAGCTATTTGAAACAATAAGAACGGTAAATCGACCTGTGTTAGAATGATCACATAAAACAGATGAAGGGTAAGCAGGTGCTAGGGTGAGATTCATTGGACAAATCATCAGGAAACGTAGTTTATCACGAAAGTAGTTTCCAGCTGACGCCGATTTTGGTCATGTGGGATTCAGCAGACCCAATGGAGCACGCCTGCTGTGCCTCCAGCCGCTCTGGACTATTAGCGCCTCTGCTGCCGTAAGGCCGGCCGAAGTGGCCGTGCGGTTCTGGCGCTGCAGTCTGGAACCGCGAGACCGCTACGGTCGCAGGTTCGAATCCTGCCTCGGGCATGGATGTGTGTGATGTCCTTAGGTTAGTTAGGTTTAACTAGTTCTAAGTTCTAGGGGACTAATGACCTCAGAAGTTGAGTCCCATAGTGCTCAGAACCATTTGAACCAACCTGCTGCCGTAATACGGGACGGCCGGTGGCAGCCACTCGCCCACTTGCACTTGGAGCCTCTTCCTTAGGACACCATCGTTCATGTCGTGCTGCAAGGAGCCTAACCCTTGTTGACATTGAAAGGTGGACTCTATTTCTTTGTAATGAGTCTCCGTTCACTTGGAGATATACAAGTTAAGTAAATCTTACGTTTACTGTTTTAAGTTGTTCGCCAATCATTTCTGCTCCTGTCCAGCTATCCTACAACACCACTCTGTAGCCCACCTCTCCTTACCACTGTGTACGAAGTCGTTCGCGACACTTACAAAACACTTATTCCACCCTTACCAAGTACAATTAACAGATTCCCACGCCCGGGTTCCCGGGTTCGATTCCCGGCGGGGCCAGGTATCCTTACCACTGTGTACGAAGTCGTTCGCGACACTTACAAAACACTTATTCCACCCTTACCAAGTACAATTAACAGATTCCCACGCCCGGGTTCCCGGGTTCGATTCCCGGCGGGGCCAGGTATTTTCCCTGCCTCGTGATGACTGGGTGTTGTGTGCTGTCCTTAGGTTAGTTAGGTTTAAGTAGTTCTAAATTCTAGGGGACTGATGACCACAGATGTTAAGTCCCATAGTGCTCAGAGCCATTTGAACCATTTTGATTTGAACAATTAACAGAAGAGGTAGAGAAGTTTCAATATGAGCTGCATGTTTCTTCACTTGTTCTTTTAGTAAGGGTGGAAGAGAAACAGAGAGGCTCAACAAACTCCAGTGACTGTCGCTAAAAGAGGAGCGTTGCGCTTCATGTAGACGATTACAGCTGAAATTCGAAAAGCGTAAGTTCGCAACAAGACTATTACAGAAGAGTCAGAGACTTTAGACCGTAAGTGGAAGTTTACATACAGTCTTTCATTCCATGGGCCATTAACGAATTCAACAAACAAGGGTAAAATGATTGTCGTATGAAAGGTACCGTTCGCTATAGACCGTAGGTGACTCGTGAAATATAGATGCGAACGCAGATTCGGCTTATCGTCGTATTTCAGCCCAAAGGTGGTTGTAAGGCGCTGCGCCTGTCGTAATGCGTCTAGTCACCGAGAGTGCTCGGCCGACCTTAATAACGCTCATATTTATGAGCGTCGGTAAAGTTTCCCCTGCAAAATTTGCGTCCTCTCTTTCCGGCCACGAATCCTCTTACCGCGTCATCTCACGCTAGCCTCAGGGCAGGCGCCATTAAAAACAAAATCTCCGCTCTCACTCTTTTCTCCGATGTATAACGCATACGTACACATACACCCCGACGCAAAACTCTGCAGGGAGCAAGGGGAGGTCGTGCGCCGCTGCTTGTCGCTCTAACAAAATATTTGTAGCTGCGGGCTGCGAACGGGCGCGCGTGCGTGAGAGCCAAAGGGGTGCATATTTTATCCGCTGCCCGTCCGGCGCTGTGCTGTGGTGTGCGCCGCCAGACCCGCCGAGGGCTACTGGGTTGCTGGGCGGCTGGGCAGCCCCTTCCGCGGCTCAATAAAGCGATGATCCGGCAGGGGTCTGCATGTACATTACGTCCCCGACAGGCTCGGCGCCGCCGGCCGCGTGACGGACGAGCCGAGCGGCGTCGGCAGCGGCCGCCGACGTGGCCTGGCGCCGACGTGCTGCGCCACGTTTTGTTAATTTTTTTTTTTACGCCATCCAACGCCCCGACACTCGTTCGGCACTGTGCAACTCAGTCACGCCCGAGCTGTCGGCCTGGGAAAGGGCATGCACGGTAGCGGCCACCGGCGCCAACAGCTTCCAGTTACTCGCCGCAGGCAACAGGCTCTACCGGTTATTAGCAGCTTGTCGGCAGCTTACAGGAACTAAGAGTGGCGGCGTAGTGTGCGTGTGTGCGCGTGAGTGTGTGCGTGTGCGCTTGCGTTTGAATACTGACGTTCGGCGGGTCTTGCCACGATACAAACCACAGTGTGTTGTCATTAGTGGCTAGTGACAGCCATGACGTAACACAGCATGACAAATTCATTGTAACTCTAAGCTTTTTCAGGCTTCCCTCCTTCTTTGGAATATATTCTTACGACAGGCATCGTATATATGCTCTCTACTTTGGCCTGTGCTTCTTTCGCAATCTTCCGTTAACATCGTCAATTCTTAATATCATCCAGCATTCCTTCTTCTTCCTTTCCCCTCTTTCCTCCGATCTTTCCGTCGTTGACTCTTCGTTGCAGTTAGTAATTCCGTCAAAATAAGAAGTCTCTGCTGACTGGGAAAAAAAGTCAAATATGGGGCTCCACAAGGCTCAGCATTAGCTCCTCAATTATTTCTCATTTATCTAAATGACATTCCGTCTAATACAGAGTGTAACAAAAATACCGGGTGATCAAACAAGTCAGTATAACTTTGAAAACTGAATAAATCACGGAATAATGTAGATAGTGAGGTACAAATTGACACAGATGCTTGGAATGACATGGGGTTTTATTAGAACCAAAAAAATACAAAAGTTCAAAAAATTTCCGACAGATGGCGCTTCATCTGATCAGAATAGCAATAATTAGCCTAACAAAGTAAGACAAAGCAAAGATGATGTTCTTTATAGGAAATGATCAATATGTCCACCATCATTCCTCAACAATAGCTGTAGTCGAGAAATAATGTTGTGAACAGCACCGTAAAGCACATCCGGAGTTATGGTGAGGCATTGGCGTCGGATGTTGTCTTTCGGCATCCCTAGAGATGTCGGTCGATCACGATACACTTGCGACTTTAGGTAACCCCAAAGCCAATAATAGCACGGACTTAGGTCTGGCGACCTGGGAGGCCAAGCATGACGAAAGTGGCGGCTGAGCACACGATCATCACCAAATGCCACGCGCAAGAGATCTTTCACGCGTGTAGCAATATGGGGTGGAACGCCATCCTGCATAAACATCGTACGTTCAAGCAGGTGTTTATCAGTCGGGCTGGGGATGGTGCGATTCTGTAACATATCGGCGTACCTCTCACGCGTCAGGGGTAGCAGTTACGGTACAAAATCAAAATCACGCATTTCCTCGAAGAAAAAAGGCCCGATAACGGTAGATGTGGTAAACGCAACTCATAACGTGACTTTCTTGTCGTGCAATGGAGTTTCCACTACAGTTCTAGGATTTTCGGTAGCCCAACTTCTGCATTTGTGGGCGTTGACAGACCCTCGGAGCGTGAAATGAGCTTCGTCGGTCCACAACACGTTACTCAGCCTATCATCTTTCGCCATCTTTTGAAACGCCCACACCGCAAATGCCCTCCGCTTCACTAAATCGTCAGCTAACAGTTCATGATGCCTGTGAATTTTGTACGGATAGCATCGGAGGGTACGCCTAAGTGCCAACCAAACAGTAGGGTATGGAATGCCGGTGCGACGTGCGACTGCACGAGCGCTGACTTCCCCGTACATAGACGAACCCGCTACAGCCTCCATTTCATCCTGAACTGTCTCAGCAGCATTACGCCTTGTTCTCGGTCGGCCACTACGGGGTCTATCGTCTAAACAACCCGTAGCTTCGAACTTCGAAATCATTCTCGCCACAGCTGCATTTGTCAACGGACCTTTACCCGTTCGAACCCCTTTCTTATGGCGACAGGGTCGCAACGCTGAACTAGCACATTCCCCATTCTGATAATACAGCTCCACTAAAAGCGTCTTTTCCGGTAACGTCAACCTGCTACGACTGCTGGCGCATCTGATTCTCTCTCTCATTACAACTCCTTTTATACACGATTTTCATGCGCAGTCACTGACGTTTTTCTGTCCATCGCCATCTGTCGGACATTTTGTGAACTTTGTGGTTTTTTTTTTGTTCTAATAAAACCCCATGCCGTTCCAAGCATGTATGTCAAGTTTTACCTCTCTATCTACATTATTCCGTGGTTTATTAAGTTTTAAAATTTATACTGACTTTTTGATCACCCGGTATATGGTCACACTTTCAGGAAACATATTTCACACGTAAAGCCACGAACAACATTATATGAACATCGGTCTGGGAAGGTTTTGTTTCCATGTTTGAGCTCATTTATACTTGTCTTCATAATCACATTAAAGACGAGAAACGCACAGAAACAGAATGTATCAGCATTATATGAGACGTTTGCTTACATCAAATGTTTAACGTACCCCACTGGTGACAGTATGAAACACTGTTCAGACTGAAATGTTCAAAATTCCCTTCATTAAAAAGGATACATGCATCAACCCACTTGCGCTTTGAATTCCTGATGCATTAATGTATCTCTGGGGAACTGTGTATTGTTTCACAGCATCTCACAATGTGGGCATGAAGACTTTGTAAATATTATATCGGGGTTCTGCACACAAGAGCTTTTAAATGCCCTCACAAATAAAACTCCATTGGGTTAGACTCTGGAAAGAGTGGAGGTCAAGGAAATCATCAACCTCTCACCATACATCTATCAAGGAAACTGTTATTCATAAACTTATGAATATCAGCACTAAATGAGAAGAAGCTCCGCCGTCCATGTAGTGCATGTTTGTCACACTCCTAAGGCTTTCTCCATTGAGAACTGGTGGAAGAACATGAGGCCACAACAATGCCGGCCCAAACGTTGACATAGAATTTTTGTTGGTGATATGATTCTCCAGGGATACAACGGCGGATCAGGGATTTAATGCAATGTCAGCTTTATGAATGTATGCTTGCTAATGAAAGGCATTTTGAATATTTCATTTAGGAAAATGCTTAATGCTGTAAATAAAAGGATGTAGGAAAAAGTTTCGTATGATTCTGGTTTGTTCTCTTTCCGTCTGTTTCCCATGATTTATATGATTATGTAGAGAAGTAGGAAATGAGCTCTGACATGCAAACTGAAGTGTTTAATAATCAATGTGCATATAAAATATTTTTTTCTTGTATGTGTGAAAAATTTTACCTGAAAGTTGAACCATACCTTTTTGTTACCGGTATAAAACCATCAAAATTTATTTCTTTGGCAGATGACATCAGTATTTTTATCAGTTCAAACATAGGCACAGCAACAAAAGAAATGGTAACTAATTTTCTTATAAGTGTTATTGAGCGGTTTTTGGTCTCAATTTCAACTTCAGGAAGGCACAGCATATTGAACTCTGCATATCTTGAGGTTCTAAACCAATCACAAATGTATGATATTGGGATATAATAACTAGAGTGATAATTTCAAAAATTTTAAGTGTCCGTATTGACGAGAATTTAAACTGGAAAAAAGGCATTTTTGAACGCCCAAAACAGCTAAGTTCAGTCACGTTTCTGTTTCAAATGTTTGCAAATCTTGAAGAAAGACAAATCAGCAAGCTAGGTTATTTTCTTTTATTTTCATTCAGTTATATCGTATGGGGTAGTAATTCTGCGTACTTCATCTCTGAGAAATAAAACTGTCGTATCTCGAAAATATGCTGCAAGAATATTGCTTGGTGTTTACCCATGGCCATCTTGTAGACATGAGCTTAAGAAATCAGGTCTGTTGACTGCTGCTCTGGTATATTGATTCCCCCATGTAGTTTGAGGTAAATAACCAACTGCAGTTCAAGGGTAACACTTTCGTACGTTATAAAAACACCTGAAGAGAAAATGATATTCATTTTTCCGCTTATATGCTGTCTTCAGCACAGACAGGAATGCACAAGGATACCACCAAAAT
The DNA here is from genome assembly GCF_023864275.1 of Schistocerca cancellata. Classification (NCBI taxonomy): domain Eukaryota; kingdom Metazoa; phylum Arthropoda; class Insecta; order Orthoptera; family Acrididae; genus Schistocerca; species Schistocerca cancellata. The sequence goes on along the minus strand of NC_064631.1, from coordinate 464,311,837 downwards.
ATTCGATCATTTACCCAGTGATGTAAAGTATCAGAGAGCAAAGTTAAAACGAACAGAAAAAGTTTTTCTCTACAGCTTCTTCCATTGTGTGCAAGCATTTCTGTTAATGTGACGTGTACACGGTTGTGGGAAGAAACGAATAATTCATATATTTAAAAAAAGAAAAAACAGAAAAAACTTGTAAACGGTTAGCATTTGACATATTTAAATACAAATGTGTTATAGAAGTACTACTTCTATGACATCCTTATGACGATTAATGATGTCAATGAGCCATGCAACGTAAGACTATGTAGCTAATCTTTGCAGTTTGTATCCCAGCTAATACATTTTTCTCAGTGCTGCAAAGCGGAAGATTAGGGTTTAACGTTCCATCGACAATGAGATCATTAGAAGTGGATCTTCAATCTTACCATTTTCATAAGTTTTCTTTCCATTCTTACTCTTAGAGCTACTTCTAAGAAATCATCCATCTAAGATTTCATTTGTCATTCTGTCAGGCCATTTCAGTTTTAGCATTTTTCTCCACGATCACTTTTCAAAAGTATCTCAGTATTTTATTTCTACTGGAAATCTTTTTATTGTCAGTAAATCTTTCACCATTCGAAAATTCCCCCCCCCCCCTCCAGATATTCTAACTCTTATTTACTTCACACAGCTTCCAATTTCTGTTGCCAGTCCTTACGAGTAAATAAAATATTTTACTTGATCCAATGTCTTTCTTTCTGAAGATTTTTGACAGTGCCTACATGTCTTCTGATTTTCATCACTTCGGTCTTTCCTACGTTTATCCTCATTCCATACTCTTTTTTCACTTTCTTATCTTTCCGCCATAGATTGTAGTTCTTACTCTGATTCAGCCAACACTGCTGGATCACCAAATTACTTAATCTCCTAAGACATTGTATCAGTTACTGTCACAGTTGCGGTCAAAAAACTTTTGTGCTGACTAGTTTTGAACCACATTGTCCATTCCTAAACTGTAGCTCTAATTGTAAATGTTAACATGCATTTTCATCAGTGTACACACGTACAATAGTTATTGCTGGTATTTTTCTGGGTCTAGAATAGTAACGCCTATTCAGGATCCAGCAAATTCACAAACACAAGTAGTGGAAGCTACTCACATGGTATACCATGTGCTTTTGGAGAGATGTTTTACTGTTTGTCTTTGTGAATTTACTGCATCCTACATAAGCGTTACTATTCTATGTTTAATTTTGCAATCAATCAAGAGTAATACACGTCTTAAAAGAAAAAAATCTACTCATGATTATGTAACATCTAGAAATACGTACGGGTGAAACCTAGGTGACAAAACGATTTAAATGACACTGTTTGATATTCTATAAAATCTGGGGTCTTGAGGTAGCGTTTTTGATTCATAACAAAAACGTCTTCGGTCCCGGCTTCAACTCCCGTCACTTATTACACTTTGATTAATAATCAGCATTGGCGGCCGAAGACATCTGGCCTAAGAAGTCGCCCTCATTCTGCCAACGGCCTTGTCAAAGAGGGCGGAGGAGCGGACAGAGGTTCAGGGCACTCTCTTGTCCTAGGGGTGGGAAATTGCCCCTGAAAACGGAAGATTCAACAAAGATCAACGGCATGACGATGCATAAGATAATGGAAACCACTGCATTAAAGACACGTAACGTGGGTCCACAGGACATGTGGCCTGTAATCGAAGAAGTGTGATGATAATCCCTCCTTTAGCACAAGTTTCCGTAATAGTCTTCCATTTGGATCTCCGGGAGGGGACTGCCAAGGGGGAGGTGACCATGAGTAAAGGATTGAATAATCAACGAAATAATAACAGTTTACGAGTTGGGGCATGGAATGTCAGAAGCTTGAACGTGGTAGTGAAATTAGAATATCTGAAAAGGAAAATACAAAGACTCGATATAGTAGGAGTCAGTGAAGTGCAGTGGAAAGAAGACAAGGATTTCAGGTCAGATGAGTGTAGAGTAATATCAACACCAGCAGAAAATGGCATAACGAGAGTAGGATTAGTTATGAATAGGAAGGTAGAGCAGAGAGTGTGTTACTGTAAACAGTTCAATGATACAGTTATTGTTATCAGAATCGACAGCAAACCAACACCGACAACGATAGTTCCGGTATACATGACGACGTTGAAAGCTGAAGATGAAGAGATAAAGTGTATGAGGTTATTGACAGGGTGCTACAGTATGTCAAGGAAGACAAAAATCTAATAGTTATGGGGGACTGGAATGCAGTTGTAGGGGAAGGAGTAGATGAAAAGGCTACAGGGGAATATGGGCTTGGGACAAGGAATGAAAAAGCAGAAAGAGTAATTGAGTTCTGTAGTAAACTTCGGCTAGTAATAGCGAATACTCTGTTCAGGATTCACAAGAGGAGAAAGCGTACTTGGAAAAGGCCGGCTCATACGAGAAGATTTCAGTTAGATTACATAATGGTCAGACAGAGATTCCGAAATCAGATACTGGATTGTAAAGCGTGCCCAGAAGCAGATATAGACTCAGATCACAACATAGTAGTGATAAAGAGTAGGCTGAAGTTTAAGACATTAGTCAGGAAGAATCAATACGCAAAGAAGTGGGATACGGAAGTACTAAGGAATGACGAGATGCGGTTGAAGTTCTCTAAGGCTATTGATACAGCAATAAGGAATAGCTCAGTAGGCAGTATAATTGAACAGGAATGGACATCCCTAAAAAGGGCGAGAACAGAAATTGGGAAGTAAAACGTTCGTACAAAGAAGGTAACTGTAAAGAAACCACGTGTAACAGAATAAATACTTCAATAGATCTATGAAAGGAGGAAGTACAAGAATGTTCCGGGAGACTCGGGAATACAGAAATACAAGTCGCTGAGGAATAAAATAAAAAGGAAATGGAGGGAAGCTAAGACGAAATGGCTGCAGGAAAAATGTGAATACATCGAAAAAGAAATGACTGTCGGAAGGACAGACTCAGCATACAGGAAAGTCAAAACAACCTTCGGTGACATTAAAAGCAAGGGTGATAACATTAAGAGTGCAACGGGAATTCCACTGTTAAATGCAGACGAGAGAGCGGATAGGTTTAAAGCATTCTTTGAAAGGCTCTATGAGGGGGAAGATTTGTCTGAGGTGATAGAAGAAGAAACAGAAGTCGATTTAGAAGAGATAGGGGTCCGGTATTAGAATCAGAATTTAAAAGAGCTTTGGAGGACTTAAGATCAAATAAGGCAGAAGGGATAGATAACATTCCTTCAGAATTTCTAAAATAGTTGAGGGAAGTGGCAACAAAACGACTATTCACGTTGGTGTGTAGAGTGTATGATTCCGGCGACATACCATCTGACCTTCGGAAAAACGTCATCCACACAATTCCGAAGACGGCAAGAGCTGACAAGTGTGAGAATTACAGCACAATCAGCTTAACAGCTCATGCATCCATGTTGCTGGGAAGAATAATGTACAGAAGAATGGAAAAGAAAATGAAGGATGCGCTAGATGACGATCAGTTTGGCTTTAGGAAAGGTAAGGGCACGAGAGCTGCAATAATGACGTTGCGGTTAATAATGGAAGCAAGACTAAAGAAAAATCAAAACACGTTCATAGGATTTGTCGACCTGGAAAAAGCGTTCGACAATGTAAAATGGTGCAAGATGTTCGAAATTCTGAGGTAAACTATACGGAGAGACGGGTCATATACAATATGTACAACAGCCAGGACGGAATAATACGAGCGGGCGACCAAGAACGAAGCGCTCGTATTAAAAAGGGTGTAAGACAAGGCTGTAGTGCTTCGCCTCTACTCCTCAATCTGTACATAGAGAAGCAATGATGGAAATAAAAGAAAGGTTCAGGAGTGGAATTAAAATTCAAGGTGAAATGATATCAATGATACGACTCGCTGATGACATTGCTATCTGCTGAATGTGTAAGTGGGCTGTTTAGGTTTTTATCTTGTTAACGCCACGTGGTGCTCTGTATGAAAATCACTGACTGTGCTGTGTGCAGTCTGTGGCTGATTTGCTTTGTTGGATTATTTGCTATTGCAGTGTTGGGCAGTTGGATGTGAACAGCTTGTAGCGTTGCGTTGTTGGAGGTGAGCCACCAGCAGTGGTGGATGTGGGACGAAAGATGGTAGAGTTTTGAGAGCGGACGATCTGGCCTTGTGGCCGTCAGAAAAACGAAATTTGTAAGACTGGATGTCATGAACTGATGTTTATATTATGACTTTTGAACACTATTAAGGTAAATACATTGTTTATTCTCTATCAAAGTCTTTCATTTGCTAACTATGCCTATCAGTAGTTAGTGCCTTCAGTAGTTAGAACCTTTTATTTAGCTGGCAGTATTGGCGCCGGCTGTGGTTGCAGTTGTTCGAGTAACGAAGATTTTTGTGAGGTAAGTGTTTCATGAAAGTTATAGGTTATTGTTAGTCACGGCCATTCTTTTGTAGGGATTATTGAAAGTCAGATTGCGTTGCGCTAAAAATATTGTGTGTTAGTTTAGTGATGATCAGCAAAAGTAAAGAGAGAAATGTCTGAATACGTTCAGTTTTGCTCAGCTGTTTGAAAATCAAGTAAAGTAAGAGGTTTACCAGCACAGTAATTCATAAATTTTTCTAAGGGGACGTTTCAAATGGTATGAACGGTCTAATGAGTAAAGAGTATGGATTGAGAGTAAATAGAAGGAAGACGAAGGTAATGAGAAGCAGTAGAAATGACAACAGCGAGAAACTTTACATCGTGATCGACGGTCTCGAAGTAGATAAAGTTAATACTGCAGGAATACTGCTAGCTAGGCAGTAAAATAACGAGCGACGGACGGGGCAAGGGGGACATCAAAAGCAGACTAGCAATGGCAAAAAGGGCATTCCTGGCAAAAGAAAAGTCTACTAAAATCAAATATCGCCCTTCACTTGAGGAAGAGGTTCCTGAGAATGTACGTCTGGTATATTGTATGGTAGTGAAACATGGACTGTGGGAAAACCGGAACAGAAGAGAATCGAAGCTTTTGAGATGTGTTGCTACAGGCGAATGTTGAAAATTACGTGGACTGATAAGGTAAGGAAGAGGACGTTCTGAGCAGAACCGGATAGAAAAGGAATATGTGGAAAACATTGATAAGGATAAGGGACAGGATGATAGGACATCTGTTAAGGCATCAGGGAATGACTTCCATTGTGTTAGAAGGAGCTGTAGAAAGCAAAAACTGTAGAAGAAGACAGAAATTGGAATACATCCAACAAATAATAGAGGGTGTAGGTTGCAAGGTCTACTCTGAGATGAAGAGGTTAGCACACACAGGAGAGGAATTCGTGGCGGGCCGCATCAAACCAGTCAGATGACGGACGACCCAAAAAAAAAAAAAAAAAAAAAAATTCTGTTGTTTGAACAGAAATTTAAACTCCACAACCAGGTAATTTATAATTTCCGCCGCGCGGGGTAGCCGAGTTGTCAGGGGCGTCTTATCACGGTCCGCGCGGCTTCCTCCGTCGGAGGTTCGAGTCCTCCCTCGGGCATGGGTCTGTGTGTCGTTCTTAGCGTAAGTTAATTTACGTTAGATTAAGTAGTGTGTTAGCTTAGGGACCGATGACCTCAGCAGTTTGGTCCTGTAAGACCATACCACAAATTTACAAATTTCCCATAATTTTCAAATGCAACTTACTTACTTATTCTGTTTTAAATAGATAGTAGATAATATTCAGAGGATATGTTGCATGTATGGCATGTTACATACATACCTCGTATCAAGAGACGAACGAACTATTGCCTATACATAATGACATCTAATAGAGTACAAGGAAACTGAATTTTTTTTTCAAATATCGTTATGCTGTAGTGTGCACGAAGTGAAAAGAATTACATATATTTATCTTCCTTACCTGTTACACTTACGTATCAGCAAATAAAAGTTGTTTTACCTTCAGAGTATGTCGCTTCACAGTGCCGTCATCAGAATTCGACCCTACAGCATGTTTTCACTAGGTAAAGTTACGCTGTGTGTAACAATGGAAAGGCCACAAATTGAAACAGATAAGGAATAAATCAATGGAAAATGAATATAATGAACTTTCAAAAACAAGTTTAAGTGTGAGGTAGCTTTGTTTCAGCATAGGACTACATCAATCCACAATTCTGGATTACTCGTCGGCTTGCCGGTCATCAGGAGAAAACAGTCCCTCAAGAAAAACAAGTGCGTCCAGCTTCTAGAGATTCCTGACTATTGAAACATGAAAAACCATAATGAAAATCGCACAGTAGAAATTGTTTCTTCGCTAGGGAGGAGAGATTCGGATGTGAAGAGTGACAGATGTACAGGGAGTTTCAAAAAGACCGGTATATTTGACACGGCAATAAAAACTAAACGAGCAGCGATAGAAATACACCGTTTGTTGCAATATGCTTGGGACAACAGTACATTTTCAGGCAGACAAACTTTCGAAATTACAGTAGTTACAATTTTCAACAACAGATGGCGCTGCGGTCTGGGAAACTCTATAGTACGATATTTTCCACATATCCACCATGCGTAGCAATAATATGGCGTAGTCTCTGAATGAAATTACCCGAAACCTTTGACAACGTGTCTGGCGGAGTGGCTTCACATGCAGATGAGATGTACTGCTTCAGCTGTTCAATTGTTTCTGGATTCTGGCGGTACACCTGGTCTTTCAAGTGTCCCCACAGAAAGAAGTCACAGGGGTTCATGTCTGGCGAATAGGGAGGCCAATCCACGCCGCCTCCTGTATGTTTCGGATAGCCCAAAGCAATCACACGATCATCGAAATATTCATTCAGGAAATTAAAGACGTCGGCCGTGCGATGTGGCCAGGCACCATCTTGCACAAACCACGAGGTGTTCACAGTGTCGTCTAAGGCGGTTTGTACCGCCACAAATTCACGAAGAATGTCCAGATAGCGTTATGCAGTAATCGTTTCGGATCTGAAAAATGGGCCAATGATTCCTTTGGAAGAAATGGCGGCCCAGACCAGTACTTTTTCAGGATGCAGGGACGATGGGACTACAACATGGGGCTTTTCGGTTCCGCATATGCGCCGGTTCTGTTTATTGACGAAGCCGTCCAGGTAAAAATAAGCTTCGTCAGTAAACCAAATGCTGCCCACATGCATATCGCCGTCATCAATCCTGTGCACTATATCGTTAGGGAATGTCGCTCGTGCAGCAATGGTAGCGGCGCTGAGGGGTTGCCGCGTTTGAATTTTGTATGGATAGAGGTGTAAACTCTGGCGCATGAGACGATACGTGGACGTTGGCGTCATTTGGACCGCAGCTGCAACACGGCGAACGGAAACCCGAGGCCGCTGTTGGATCACCTGCTGCACTACCTACGTGTTGCCCTCTGTGGTTGCCGTACGCGGTCGCCCTACCTTTCCAGCACGTTCATCCGTCACGTTCCCAGTCCGTCGAAATTTTTCAAACAGATCCTTTATTGTATCGCTTTTCGGTCCTTTGGTTACATTAAACCTCCGTTGAAAACTTCGTCTTGTTGCAACAACACTGTGTTCTAGGCGGTGGAATTCCAACACCAGAAAAATCCTCTGTTCTAAGGAATAAACCATGTTGTCTACAGCACACTTGCACGTTGTGAACAGCACACGCTTACAGCAGAAAGACGACGTACAGAATGGCGCACCCACAGACTGCGTTGTCTTCTATATCTTTCACATCACTTGCAACGCCATCTGTTGTTGAAAATTGTAACTACTGTAATTTCGAAAGTTTGTCCGCCTGAAAATTTACTGTTGTCCCAAGCATATTGCAACAAACGGTGTATTTCTATCGCTGCTCGTTTAGTTTTTATTGCCGTTTCAAATATACCGGTCATTTTTGAAACACCCTGTAGCAACTCACACATCAGCATCGCTGAGTGATGTACAGGATGCTCGCAACATAAACTACGGTTTCTAGTGACTGCAGCAGTCGAGGTAATCGTGCGCTTACGCTCGCTGGTTGTGGCGAATTCTACCACTCCGATTTTACACACGACTGATTCTAAAGTAACGACATCCAGCATGTTAATTAAATATGACGGCAACTCCTACTAACTGACAGCACCGTCGCCTTGTTGCAATCGAATGCGCTCCAGCACAAGAGTGGGCTTGGAGAGCCGACATCTGTGGTTTTATTGCCTCATATCAAACACTGTGGAAGGCCTACTACAGAGAGAATAGTTCCTATAACCAACCCTTCTGGGGGCGTGGGCGGGGAGGGGGGGGGGGGGCAGCGCAGACCATAAGAGGATCTGAGTGGTATTCCCTGATGACACTGCCTGACGTCTAATTTGGCCATTCAGGGAGCAACTTTCGCCAGAAAACTGTCCTTTTCCGTATTAGTGTGGCTGTGTTGCGAATTTCAATGCAACAGCTCTGTCTTTTAAAGATTTGTGCCTCACGTTTAGAGTGTTGCAGAAATGGTGTAGTGCTTTTCTGAAAAGACGTATGTTGAATATGTCATTAACTCTAAATTTCTTACAAGTACTACATACAGTCGATTAATACACACACTTATAAGACTAATGTTTCACTTGAAAATGACAGTGACATCAAAATCAGCCGGTCAGCAAGCTTCATTTTATGTTCAATAAAATATGCGACTGAAAATTATTTCACTTCAGAACTTCATAATGGGTGTGATTCTGTAGACAAGGAAAAAATTGGAAGAATCTGTGTTTTGTTCGCGGCAATGGATTAAAAAAAGATAATTTATTGAAGTTAAAACATTTCACATCAATTTAATTAACAAGTAATGGAATACATATTGTTTCAAATACACTCCTGGAAATGGAAAAAAGAACACATTGACACCGGTGTGTCAGACCCACCATACTTGCTCCGGACACTGCGAGAGGGCTGTACAAGCAATGATCACACGCACGGCACAGCGGACACACCAGGAACCGCGGTGTTGGCCGTCGAATGGCGCTAGCTGCGCAGCATTTGTGCACCGCCGCCGTCAGTGTCAGCCAGTTTTCCGTGGCATACGGAGCTCCATCGCAGTCTTTAACACTGGTAGCATGCTGCGACAGCGTGGACGTGAACCGTATGTGCAGTTGACGGACTTTGAGCGAGGGCGTATAGTGGGCATGCGGGAGGCCGGGTGGACGTACCGCCGAATTGCTCAACACGTGGGGCGTGAGGTCTCCACAGAACATCGATGTTGTCGCCAGTGGTCGGCGGAAGGTGCACGTGCCCGTCGACCTGGGACCGGACCGCAGCGACGCACGGATGCACGCCAACACCGTAGGATCCTACGCAGTGCCGTAGGGGACCGCACCGCCACTTCCCAGCAAATTAGGGACACTGTTGCTCCTGGGGTATCGGCGAGGACCATTCGCAACCGTCTCCATGAAGCTGGGCTACGGTCCCGCACACCGTTAGGCCGTCTTCCGCTCACGCCCCAACATCGTGCAGCCCGCCTCCAGTGGTGTCGCGACAGGCGTGAATGGAGGGACGAATGGAGACGTGTCGTCTTCAGCGGTGAGAGTCGCTTCTGCCTTGGTGCCAATGATGGTCGTATGCGTGTTTGGCGCCGTGCAGGTGAGCGCCACAATCAGGACTGCATACGACCGAGGCACACAGGGCCAACACCCGGCATCATGGTGTGGGGACCGATCTCCTACACTGGCCGTACACCACTGGTGATCGTCGAGGGGACACTGAATAGTGCACGGTACATCCAAAGCGTCATCGAACCCATCGTTCTACCATTCCTAGACCGGCAAGGGAACTTGCTGTTCCAACAGGACAATGCACGTCCGCATGTCTCCCGTGCCACCCAACGTGCTCTAGGAGGTGTAAGTCAACAACCCTGGCCAGCAAGATCTCCGGATCTGTCCCCCATTGAGCATGTTTAGGACTGGATGAAGCGTCGTCTCACGCGGTCTGCACGTCCAGCACGAACGCTGGTCCAACTGAGGCGCCAGGTGGAAATGGCATGGCAAGCCGTTCCACAGGACTACATCCAGCATCTCTACGATCGTCTCCATGGGAGAATAGCAGCCTGTATTGCTGCGAAAGGTGGATATACACTGTACTAGTGCCGACATTGTGCATGCTCTGTTGCCTGTGTCTATGTGCCTGTGGTTCTGTCAGTGTGATCATGTGATGTATCTGACCCCAGGAATGTGTCAATAAAGTTTCCCCTTCCTGGTACAATGAATTCACGGTGTTCTTATTTCAATTTCCAGGAGTGTATATTTTGTGAAAACGCACCAAATCGGGGTACATTAGCTGCGACAGAACGCAGTCTGAATGAGAGACATACCTTCTAATGTCAAACAAAAATGTTGGGCCAAGGTAGTAGCTTTCTGGAGAGCGTCATTAAAGAATCAACTGAGATAAGACTATATGACAGTCTCATCAATAATTAAAGCATCGTCATTTAAAGACCAGGATACATACATTTTTCAGAGAGATATCATTAGTGTGTACGATGATTTTACTAAAAAATTCAAGTACCAATTATTTTCAAAAAAATTATACATATTTTAACCCAGAATCATTACTTGCTATTTGCTCCTTCCTCGCTCTGTCGAATGGAACTGCAGAGAAGGGGGTCAAATATTTAATTTACTAATATTTCTGATAATAACAAATGTACTTTGTTTCATTCTTTGATATGACCGCAGTAATTCTGTTCTGCTGAAAAGAAAGTATTTAAATGTACCAGCTAACTAAAACATTGGAAGTGAATTGTTTGGTGACGTGATAACATGGCACCATCAGCACGCAATCGAAGGTACTGCAAGAGGCAACTATTCGCTGCTGGAAGGGCATCAGTAGAGTTGGTTCTGCGTCAGGACACGCGGTAAAATGTACTTCAAGTGGCGACTATTTGGAGGGCATACGTAGAGTTAGTTCTGCTTCAGGAGGCACTCTCCCAGTTCGCTCCTTGCCAGTTTTCCTCGGGTGGATCGTAGTGACTTGTGGTCGCCAGTAGGCGCAGTGAAAGAAGATTCACAATTAGTCATTTATTTCCATAAAAATACAGGTATCTTTTTGACTGGTGGTTAGCATCGTCTGTCAATGCCAGCTTCGTTCCAGCCGGCTTCTGCACTGGCGGTTCGCCGCTTGTGGCGTCCTCGGTGCCAGCTGTACCGCGACGCCTCGGCAGTGAGTGAAGGCGGTGCGAATATTGCACTCACATACGCCGACTTGGGAGGTGCTCTGTCCCCTCCTGCGCACCACCCTTCTTTTTCATCCCTCATACCGTGATGACGGTTGCCATGTGGCAGTGAAGTTCGGCGATACTGTGCAGCGGTCCAGGAAAGCCTGAATGTCAGGAACGCTGGTGACCTGATCCTGGTTGGATGGAAAGACCTCCAGATCCTCCCAGAGGTAGACTGTGGTGTTGAACTCTGTTACTCGTGATTATGGCAAGATAGCCGTGTCTCCAGTAGCTGCTGTCAATGACCGTAGCATGCAGACTTGTGCAAGACGTCCCTTCTCTGCAGCCAGGAAATCGAGTGCGAACATCATGTACGTCATCGATCTGTCCGACCGACTGCCTTACGAGCTAAACTCTGGGGTATTTATGGAACAAAGCAGTGACTGATGTTTACCCGACGTCATTCTTCATAACCGCGCAGGATTTGCTATCACGAAGGTATCAGCGGCTTTCCTTCTGCCGTGCTTCCTTAACGAGATTTTTACAGTGTAGAATTCGTTCGTAAAATCTCTTGGGACTGTTTACTGCATTTATCTTACCGTTTCTTTTGTCACATAGCGAAAATGACATGACCCTGTATGGCTGGTCTGACCCACTACATTCTGCTGAAGTCTGCTACCTGGTTCGTCTGGAACGCTGATGTAATTTGCTCTCACTCAATCTCGGAGGCAAACTGTTTCTATAGCAGCCGTCTCGTGTCGACATTACCGTAATGTAGCAGATGGCTTACCTCTGGGACTTAAATTTCACCTATTTTACTGACCTATACAAGGATGGTTTACAAGAGTACATTTACATGTTTCAAAAGCGGTCCCTATGGTCTGATTTTCTTTTTACGAAATCCGATTATCCTTACTACTGTCACACAAAACGTTTCTAGCACTTCAGGTTTTATGGTCCTCAGTCACCAAGGTTCTCCGTACTCCAACAACGAATTCAACGCTTGACATTCACCAGAATATGAAAGTTAAGGTAGTGGTTTTCATTCGGCACAGCAGGAAATAAATTTTAATCATTAACAAAAAGTCTACAGAATCTTGTTATTCTCATTACACTGCGACTGTCACCAATGTGATGTGTCCCACTTCTCGGACACTTAATACTAAAAAATTGATTTAATTGTGAAACTTCCTGGCAGATAAAACTGTGTGCCGGACTGAGACTCGAACTCGGGACCTTTGCCTTTCGCGGGCAAGCTCTCTACCAACTGAGCTACCCAAGCACGAATCACTAACTGTCCTCACAGCATTACTTCTGCCAGTATCTCGTCTCTTACCTTCCAAATTTTACAGAAGCTCTCCTGCGAACCTTGCAGAAGTAGCACTCCTGAAAGAAAGGATATTGCGGAGACATGGCTTTGCCACAGCCTGAGGTATGTTTCCAGAATGAGATTTTCGCTCTGCAGCGGAGTGTGTGCTGCTGTGAAACTTCCTGGAAGATTAAAACTGTGTGCCAAACTGCTCAAATAATAGTAGACATGACCGCTAAGGGTTTTATAGGTTTCTTTGACATATAAATCGGCGTAAATGATGGCTTGTTAATTCAAGGAGCAATGATGGAACACCAAAATTGAGCAACTACCTGTGTAATATAAGTAAAAAGACTTTCTTCTTTGTTTTAGAAATAGATGTGCTCACAGAGCGGTGGAAATGAAATTATACTCGTATATGTAAGAACTGTGTTTATTTTAATGTTGCTCAGATTATGTTTACATAACATGACATAACATTGTAAGTTTAAAGTAAGCTACTTTTATTGATTTAATTACAACAACTGTATTAAACCACACGTCATCCTTAGGAGCTGTTAATTTTATAGAAAGAGTAAATTAATACTACTTGATTGCAATAACAAAATATTTGCAGTTTTTTTACTTTTTAGATAACTTCTGACAGAATTATTTTAAATAGTCAATATAATTGGGATCAGTAATATGATTTGAGTACTCACGGAATTCCCTCTTGTGCTGACATGACATTTTTATCGTTGTTATATTTCGTCTTAACATTATTCCGAAATTGCTTAAGAATGCAGCTCTTACTTATAGTAAATGTAAGTGGATGTAACATATATAAACCAGAAAATACGATACTGGTAATGCATTTTAAGTGTATTTGATAAATATTTTGAACAGTAACATGTGACTTACATGGAACGTAGGTGAATGTATCGTATCTTGAGATACTCTTCTAATCACCTATATTAATTTTCTTGCCTCTTAAAGTTAAATGGAAGCCAGTACATTTACTATGCTGTAGTATTATAAACGCAAGAAATGTACATTTTATGACCTTAAGAGCATATTAAAAATGTAGATATTCCTAAGCTCTTGCAACGTGGATTATTTAGCCCGTATCCGGTCATAATCCGTTACCAAAACGAATCGGAATTCGTGAATGAACACCATGTTTTGCCATTCTATGGCAGTCCACATCTTTCTGTCTTGACACCACTGTAGGGGAAGTCACTGATGGTTCAAATGGCTCTGAACATTATGGGACTTAACTTCTGAGGTCATCAGTCCCCTAGAACTTAGAACTACATAAAACTAACTAACCTAAGGACATCACACACATCCATGCCCGAGGCAGGATTCAAACTTGCGACCGTAGCGGTCGCGCGGTTCCTGAGTGTAGTGTCTAGAACCGCTCGGCCACCCCGGCCGGCATTTAGAGAAAAGACAGATGCCATTGAAGAACAGTGGAACAAGTTCAGAGGCACCCACAAAGCAACCAGTCAAGATGTTGTTGATTTGGTAAAGTGCAGGAGCAGAAGGAAACCATGGGTCACCGATGACATGATCTTGACGATGGAAAAAAGGAGAAAATGGAAAAACGCACAAACTGATGAAGGAAAAAGACATCACAGAAGACTGAACAACGAGTTGAGAAGAGTAACTGATCAGGCAGGGAAAAATGGGTGAGAGAGATTTGCTCAGAAATTGAGACACTGGAGAAAGAGGGCAAGTACGAAAAGATGTATAGAGTATCCAAGGATATACTATTTCAGGGAAGGAAGAACAAAACAAATACGGAGATAGAAGGGAAAGATGCAACTCTTTTAAGTGACCCACACGCTGTTCAGAATAGGTGGAAATAATATATTGAAATTCTCTATGAAGCGGATCAAAGGCCTTCCGATCTGAAGTCTGAGAAGGAAGAATCAGTAAATGAAGATGAAAAAGGAGATTTTATCCTAGGTTCAGAGGTAAATAAGGCATTGGGAGAGCTTAAAATCAACAATGCGTGTGGTGTAGATGACATTCCGTCAGGAATCGTAAAGAGTTTAAAAGTAACAAGCGAAAATGAGTTAAACTCTCTTTGCAACTACATATATGAAAGAGGCTAATGGCCAGAAGACTTTCTATCTAAGAATGGACTGCCTTCTAGTAGAGGTAATTGAAGGTTTCGTTCTAGGAAAGAGAGGGAAGGACAGAGGAAGATTTCAGATGCTGGACGATGTAAGCAGGCCACAAGGAGGGTACAGTACCAAAGAATGAAGAAAAACGCGGGAAGACAGAGAAGCACCTGATGCATGGCAGAAAACCCAGTGATGATGATGACACAGTACCCTACTCCAGTATTTTACATCATCAAACTGTGACCAAAAATGAAGAGGATGGCAAGTAAGATACTCGTGTTATAAGTTTTGCTAGTCACACCTTCTCAGAATAATATAAATGAGCGTACTCTGTTACTGGGTTTGAAACTCTACCAGTAGTTTGGGTCTTTAAAAAGTTCAGTTCTTATATTTATGGAAAGTGCACCATAGCCTGCTGTAATAATCAGGCATTAAGCCATCTTACGTCATACAAACTACTCCATGCACATTTAGCACAATGGTCACTATATTTATGGGAGTACACTTTTGAGAACATACACATCTCAGCAAAGGATAATGTAATCACAGACACTCTGTCAGGCCTACCATAGGAATTACCAGCATACACAGAATTTACAGAATAAATCTCTGACTAAAGTGTATTACTAATGGAAGATGGTAATAATTACCAGCAGTATTATGTAGATATCGATGAAACAAGGCAGATTTGCGTAATGCTGACCAAAATTGGACTAAAGTTAAAATACTACTCTCCCAAAATCCTACACAAAATTTAAACAACATTACAGAATAAAACAAATGCTGTCATATATAATTACATCCTATTATACCAGCAAAACCATTACAGACCGTTTCAGTGGATATTACAGGACCTTTGCTCTCAGCTTCATGGCGAGTTAAGTATGTTGTAGCACTTTCTCATCTCTTCACTGGGTATTTTAAACTATATGCTATGAAGTCTACTTGTATATCACATTATGAAGACTCTATACTATTTACAGAAACATCACGCGCACACACACACACACACACACACACACACACACACACACACACACACACACGTGTGTGTGTGTGTCTGAACTAAATACACTCCTGGAAATTGAAATAAGAACACCGTGAATTCATTGTCCCAGGAAGGGGAAACTTTATTGACACATTCCTGGGGTCAGATACATCACATGATCACACTGACAGAACCACAGGCACATAGACACAGGCAACAGAGCATGCACAATGTCGGCACTAGTACAGTGTATATCCACCTTTCGCAGCAATGCAGGCTGCTATTCTCCCATGGAGACGATCGTAGAGATGCTGGATGTAGTCCTGTGGAACGGCTTGCCATGTCATTTCCACCTGGCGCCTCAGTTGGACCAGCGTTCGTGCTGGACGTGCAGACCGCGTGAGACGACGCTTCATCCAGTCCCAAACATGCTCAATGGGGGACAGATCCGGAGATCTTGCTGGCCAGGGTAGTTGACTTACACCTTCTAGAGCACGTTGGATGGCACGGGATACATGCGGACGTGCATTGTCCTGTTGGAACAGCAAGTTCCCTTGCCGGTCTAGGAATGGTAGAACGATGGGTTCGATGACGGTTTGGATGTACCGTGCACTATTCAGTGTCCCCTCGACGATCACCAGTGGTGTACGGCCAGTGTAGGAGATCGCTCCCCACACCATGATGCCGGGTGTTGGCCCTGTGTGCCTCGGTCGTATGCAGTCCTGATTGTGGCGCTCACCTGCACGGCGCCAAACACGCATACGACCATCATTGGCACCAAGGCAGAAGCGACTCTCAACGCTGAAGACGACACGTCTCCATTCGTCCCTCCATTCACGCCTGTCGCGACACCACTGGAGGCGGGCTGCACGATGTTGGGGCGTGAGCGGAAGACGGCCTAACGGTGTGTGGGACCGTGCCCCAGGAGCAACAGTGTCCCTAATTTGCTGGGAAGTGGCGGTGCGGTCCCCTACGGCACTGCGTAGGATCCTACGGTCTTGGCGTGCATCCGTGCGTCGCTGCGGTCCGGTCCCAGGTCGACGGGCACGTGCACCTTCCGCCGACCACTGGCGACAACATCGATGTACTGTGGAGACTTCACGCCCCACGTGTTGAGCAATTCGGCGGTACGTCCACCCGGCCTCCCGCATGCCCACTATACGCCCTCACTCAAAGTCCGTCAACTGCACATACGGTTCACGTCCACGCTGTCGCGGCATGCTACCAGTGTTAAAGACTGCGATGGAGCTCCGTATGCCACGGCAAACTGGCTGACACTGACGGCGGCGGTGCACAAATGCTGCGCAGCTAGCGCCATTCGACGGCCAACACCGCGGTTCCTGGTGTGTCCGCTGTGCGGTGCGTGTGATCATTGCTTGTACAGCCCTCTCGCAGTGTCCGGAGCAAGTATGGTGGGTCTGACACACCGGTGTCAGTGTGTTCTTTTTTCCATTTCCAGGAGTGTACAAGAACGTAAACTGCTTACAATAAACTGACAAATTTCTCAAACTTAGTAAATAGTTCATTACTGCAATTGTCTTTCAAAAAGAAAACTGTGATCAACATTGATAAAATATGTGTAGTATGACATGCTTTTCATTTTTCAATGCCACCTTTAAAGCATTAACGTTGGAAGCTCCACTGCAAAATTCCCCAGGTTTCCTGGATTTTCGGGAAGGGGAAGGCAAATATTTATCTAAATAGTCCTGAGTTCAGCTAAACTTCTAGACCCCAAGACTATGCTGTAACATTTAATATTTTGTTATCAAAGCATTGATATGCTGTGATTCACAGCTTGCTTAAGCTCTCATAATATGAAAAATATACTTTTGTCTAATATGCAGCAAGTCAAAAACTACCATGTCAGAAACATTAATGAATAACTTGATTACACTGTATTCCTACGGTATTATATACTGAACCCATATTTCCATACTCCCTCAAGTTTGAGTCTACAATTCATTCAAATACTCAGTCATAATGTGAATTGTACTTGAATGGCAAAACAATTTTTTTCTGTTTTGTCTAAACCACTCAAGAAGGTATTTAAACGCATCCTTATTTAAAGAAGAGGATATAATCATTTTCCTGAGCGTTAATCACTAGCATATACGATAAACTTTGTAAAAAAATCAGGCATCAGTTGTTTTCAAAAAACTAATGAACGTTTTAATCTGGGATCATCACTTGTCATTTGCTCCTTGTCGACTCTCTGAAACTGACGTGCAGAGAAAGAATTTCACGTATATAATTTTAATAATATATTTAACTGGGGTAGCACCTGAAGTAGTTGCTATGGCCATTCCTCATGTGTGAATCTCCCGTACACACTGTAAATGATTTAGTGACCTTTTATACGGCTCCCAGTTTTTGCGTAATTAAAGTGTTTCAGTGGGTTTAATTTAATTTCATATGGTGAGCTAAAAAAAATTAAAAAAAACAATGATATCAGGGTAATCGTTCTAATAATCAATTTTTATAGCAATTACATCAAAATAATGTGAAAATATATATTAGGCATTAGAGATGTATTTCTTTTTCTGTGCAGTTCTGACCAATTCGGTCTTGCAAGATTTCCTTGATTTACTTCATAAACTCTGAAACATCCTGAACTTTTCACGTCAATTAAGGCCATTGAAACATACCTTGTCCCAAATATATTTCCCACCAAAAAGCGGTTGTGTTTTAAAATGAAACAGTTTTATAAAACTTTTTATCCTATGTTTCAACAGTTTAGGGACTGAACTTTCAAAAAATCGGGAACCGTGTTTTTTTTAAATTTCCAGTCAAAAAGTCCTCTTAAGGGTTTTCAAAAATACCGAAAAAGCATTCTTTTAAATTTCTAACCGAAAAACCAAACTCGAATTTTCGTAGTTCCGGCTTCAAAATTGCCTTGAGAGCGATAAATTTTCGGAAACCCTTTCATCCTCTAGTTCAACCCTTAGAGATGGTATTTCGAAAAATCCCTTCTGAAACGATCTCTACATTGCAAGATGAAAATGATGTGAAAATATGTATTAGGTTTACTGAAAAATGAATTTATTAGAGATCTGTTTCTTTTTCTATTCAGTTTTGACCAATTCGATTTGTCGTGCTAGCTTTCTTTCAACACCATCTCCCAACTGCAAGTTTCCGCCCTGAGTGATTTGGGCTGGGCGATGATGAGTTAGTGAGGTAGAGCATTTCCTTTTATACTAGTATATAGGGATAATTACAAAAGTACTTTGCTTCATTTTTTAAATGACCATTATGATTTTGTTCTACTAAATAATGGAGCATTTATACGGTCCAGCTGATTAAACCATTGGAAGTGCATGGTTTAGTGGCTTGATAACATCGCCCCGTCTGCTCGCTACCGAATGTACATTTACGTCTTTCACAAGCCGAATCTGCAGCCTAACTTTCTTTTCACGGCGTCCGATTATCATTGCTACTGTTATGACAGTCATTTCTTTCATATTCCATTTAATATTTTCATGCCCATGCGTCACACAGCTTCTCCATTCTCCAACGACGACTTCTGTGTCTGACTTTCACTAGAATATGAAATTTCGCTGATAGTTTTCGTATGACACAGCAACAAGTTCATTGTACTCATTAATCTAAAAAGTGTACAGCTTCATGGTACCCTTATTACACTCCTGAGGCGTCCGGGTGTCTCCTGCTGTCGTCAATGTGATGTTCCCCACCTCTACAACAATTAATGCTCAAAAATTTAACTTTGTTAATTTTTAGTGTCTTTGAGGGATACGTCGAAATTCGGATGGGAACTACCAGCTAAGTTCGAACCGAACACTGCACTAGGAGTTATACGTCAAGACTTCTGCCATCAGTAGACGTTTCGCGAGTCTATATAAGACTGAAAGAACTGAAAGCTGAAGGGCGTTCCACTCCATCCTCTCCTACCACAGGTCACCGACTTCCTCGTCAGAGGGAACGGGTGATGAGTGACGGCAGTCGTTCAGGTATATATATATATATATATATATATATATATATATATATATATATATATATGGGGTGCCCGTGTATTCTCGACATTTTGCCGGAAGACGGCGAGAGGGCGAGGGTGAAACTCATCGAAATGTGGCTTAATTTCAAAGCAGCCACTCGGCTGGAAACCCGAACGGAAAAAGGAATATCGAGGTTTAACATCCAATCGATATCGTAGTCACTGAAAACGGAGCACAAGATTGGATTAGTTCAATGTTGGGGAAGCAAATTGGGTGTGCGCTTTCAAAGGAGCCATCCCGACATTTGCCCGGAGTGTTTAAGGGAAGTCACGGCAAACCGAAATCGGGATGACCGGTTGAAGATTGTAGCAGTCGTTTTCCCGAATAGTGTCCAGTGAGTTTGCAAAATCTGTGCCACCTCGCTGGTGGGAAACCCAAGAAGCTTTCGTCAGCAGCATACGCCAGGAAAATCCATAGTCACAAAATTATATTTTTGGAATAGTTTTGTTATTATTCATTTTGTACAAGTAAACTGTGGCTGCTATAAGAGTTTCTTGGTATTTATTTTTCCGTTCTACTTATTACTTTCTTTTTCTACTGGGCTTCCATCTATTGACATGCAGTAGTCACCATCATCTTCTCGCTCGCTCTGTTTTTCTAATACCGCACTTTTGGTGTAGCCTTCCATTAGTCTGCTTGTTTACTTCATTTAGCCAGTTAATGTGGGTCACCATGCCATCCATGTATTCCTAGATTCTTTAAATCTTTCACTCCGGTGTCTTTCTTTTGACGTGCCCACAGTGGCTCGGTCGACTTCCTTCTGGGACGTATTGGGTTTTTCATAATTCTCATACAATATTTTAAACATAGCTGCACAACAGCAACGGTTCCACGTAATAAAATTATAACCAGCCGACCAGTTGCAGTGGATAAAGAAATTCTTTACCTAGGTTTCGACAAATATAAATTTGTCTTCTTCAGAAGGTATCAACTTTACATTAGTAAGGACTAACGTACCATCGTCGTTTTTACAATTGTCGGCATAGATCCATTTGTCAAAAATGAAGGTAGCCCAAGAATTAAGGTTTGTCACGTAAATATAAAATAGTTCATGGATCTTGCAGAGCTCACAACCCGTAGGGTTATGTGAGAAACCCTAATTCTAGGGCTACCTTCATTTATGACAAATGGATCTATGCCGACAATTGTAAAAACGGCGATGGTACATTAGTCCTTACTAATGTAAAATTGTTACCTTCTCAAGAAGACAAATTTCTTTATCCATTGCAACTGGTCGGCTGATTATAATTCTCATACAGTTTCTTACTTGGTCGTCATTTGTATTTTTATCCATTTGTCGTGGATAACTGGATCTTCCTCAAATAGTTTATGTTCTTTATTTCCAAGTTCTCTGTCAGGTGTTTTTCATACAGTTCCATACCTCCATTTGGAAGCTGTGTTTCCCATTTTATCAGTAATTGCAACGAATGAATTTTGCACTGACTGAGATGGGTTATATATATATGTTGGCATTATTGGTTTTCTGTTGCCATTTCTTTCCATTTTTCTTATAATGCAATAACCACTTTGATAGTTACCCTATAGATACTTAAATCTCTGCGTCACTCAGCTGTTTCGTTCTTGGCCTGTAACATTTGTGTTGGAGCTCATTCCTCTTCCATCATTATAATTGTTTTCACATAAGATATCCGTGATCCTGGTTTTTAAAGAGCTGTTACAACATACTAATCTGTAATTTGTCTGTTTCCACGCCATCTCCCACTATTACCATTCCACAAGAAAATGAAATTTATTTTTGTTTCACATCTTCCTAATTTTATTCTGATTTTCACTTCAGCCTTTGTCTTCTTTCCCTATTTCCTACACGTTTTTTAATAACAGCATTCAACAACAATGGCGATACCATATTCTGTTGCCATACACTTTTTCCAGCAATACTGCAGTCGGTGGTGACAGCCTCTATGAAATTCACTTGTGATTGCATGCTAATCACAATTTCTTTGATTAAACTCTTGGTTTCACTATCAGTTTCAGAAGTATTAATGAAGCTAGGTCTATCAGCTGAAACATATGCCTTCTGAATGGTTTTGTGGTTGTTTATTAAATATTGGTTTTTTCTATAATTCATTGAGTGATGTATCTCTCGTAACTAGTACAATACACATTGCTGTACTTTTGTCAGTAGATTGATTTTAATTATTCATACAACTAATTTCCTTGTCATTTCAGTTAATGTACGTAAAATCAGCAGTGAAACTGATGTCACGGGATATGTATGTTGCAAGTGTCTGTGATGCAGTGCTTGAAACAGCGGTAGTTTGGACACGAATCGGAGCTAGTAGCGCACAACGTGGGGCGCCAAGACGTTCGACAATCTGAAGCTGGCACGAGTCTTGTTTCTTGAGCGCTGCTAAGCAGAAAATCCGGGCGGACTTAAGCTTTGGGCGTCAGCGAGTGTCTGCTCGGACTACGGGCAGTGAGACGCGAGCATTCGCGACACCTCGAGGATGGCCCACGCCCAGGGCCAGACAGGGGACGGTCGCCGGGGATTTGCCCCGCGGATCAGGTTGGAAGAAACTCGATTAAAGGAGGACCGATCGATTCCCTGAGTCGTTCGGAGAGGACGCTGCGTCGTCAACAAGTGGCTCTCGAGTGGTCTGTTAATTGCCTGCGGAATTCGAAACCGGTCTTGTGTTCCGACAGTCATGGCCGATGCCCACGAATACTCTCAGTCGACAGGACGATCACATCGTTGTGTTTCTTTCGCAGATTTCAAAACAGGAGGATTGAGCCATGCCATATGTCATATTATATCAGTAGTATGTCTATAGCGACTCTGCGCACTTCGTTTACATTTGTGAGGTCATCTGAGCAACGTCATTCTCCTAGGTACATCATCACACTTATCAGTTACATCTTATTTCAGTAACACCTCTTATCTGCAGCCAATCACAGTGTTGAAAAATTCAAAGGCTGTAGAAATAGCCCAACTTCAGAAGAAGAATACTTAAAAAACCCTCAGCTTTCTCCCTCTTTTCCCCACATCTCCAACCAATCATAGCGTAGTATCAGAAGTCCAAGATGACAGAAACAAACCGTGTGCTCACTCTCCTCCTCTTACAGCAAATCAGAGTATAGTATTTAAATGATGTGCAAAATTAGCGCCAGATATTCGGTAAGAGATTGCGTAACCTCCATGTGAAAGTCAAACATAACGATTATTTACTTGGGAGTCAAAGACGTTGAACTTGAAATTCTCATTATTTCGTATATTGTACACATAAAATCTAATCTCTGTACGTCAAATGCCGTTGTCCTTACGAGCGTGTAATCTCTGTGTGTGCTACAGAAGAATGCTGAGGATTAGATGGGTAGACCACATAACTAATGGATTACTGAGGGACCGGTTGGTAGGAAATGTTCTGAGGCATCTAGGGATCACCAATTTAGTATTTGAGGGCAGCTTGGAGGGTACAAATCGTAGAGGGAGGCCCAGAAATTAATTCACTAAGCAGCTTCAGAAGGATGTAGGTTGCAGTAGGTACTGGATTATATATATATATATATATATATATATATATATATATATATATATATATATATATATTGTTGTGGTCTTCAGTCCAGAGACTGGTTTGATGCAGCTCTGTATGCTACTCTATCCTGTGCAAGCTTCTTCATCTCCCAGTACCTGCTGCAACCTACATCCTTCTGAATCTACTTAGTGTATTAATTTCTGGGCCTCCCTCTACGATTTTTACCCTCCAAGCTGCCCTCAAATACTAAATTGGTGATCCCTAGATGCCTCAGAACATGTCCTACCAACCGATCCCTTAGTTATCCATTAGTTATGTGTTATCCATTAGTTATTATATATATATATATATATATATATATATATATATATATATATATATATATATGACGAAATAGTACAGAGAATAATTTCATAGGACATTTCTTTGCAGTTTCTGGGAAATTTGACAAGAATTGCACATCATATATGTACTTACGGAGTATACGGTGTATTCGTGATGTATTAAAGACATATGTAATTTATAGAAATTATTATAAAATGAAATGGGTTTTCGTACTGTTTCTTCATGTATTTACATTTTTATAATATTCACGTTACGTTTTTTTAAGTTTTGACATATTTACAATAAGAACAAATTTCGGTGTATCATTAATTTTTTACCATCCGAAAAAAGCGATAGTCTAGTTACAATCTAAAATTTACATTATTGACAATAAAATCAAATTACGATGGATCACTAAATTTTTTCCATCATGAAAGTGTAGTATTCGTCTCAAGCTACATTACTTCCAAAAAAATCAAATTGCGATAATCGCAAAACTTTTTTCCATCAGTAAGAGGCAATATTCACCTCAAGTTACATTATTTGCAGTAGAATCCAGTTGTAATGGATCACAAAATTTTTCCATTCCAAAAAGCTTTTACTCACATAATGTCGCAAATTTTGTTTCAGGGAACGCTGATTATTGCTTCAAACGGTCAATTATGGGAGGTCTGTATACGGCAAATAACCATCTGAACCGTGTATCTAGTTATCGTCAATATTCACACGTATTAAAGTTCGTGCATGTTTCATTTCCTGCTGGATTGAATCATGTGGTTCAGTAGAATGCATCGAAAGATTATAATCGTGAGAAGGATGTGACTTCCTTAATCTGCCTGTTGCAAAGACAGAAATTCACAATTTCTGCTACATTATAGCATTTCCAGCCTAGTACGGATTAACATCACAGCTCGTACTAGATGTCCATTGTGGTATGCGATGTTTGTGCTACTGCAATTTCAAAGAGATGTCGGCAGCTCAACTGGTATCTCATTGACTGGAGTAGAATTGTGTTCAGTGATGTGTTCAGCTGGGAACTGAGCCACAATGACTGGCGAGTGCACTTTAGGGTAAAACCTCAAACCGTTGCAAAATGGAATAAACACGTGAAATCTTCAATCATAAAGAGGAATGGAAGACATATATTCTTCGGATGTATTCTGGGCAGTGTTGCAAAGGAAAGCCGGATGTAAACCGACAGATTCTCGACTAAATCACCACTGTCTGGAGACCTTCTTAGTTATATTGTATGTGACAGCACACATCCAAGTGGTTCAGACACAAGTCCTCAATCGCAAGAAAGCAGTATAGTGAAACCGAAAGCGTGGTAAAATTTCTCAGGAAACGGAAAATAGGTATCTTGAGAAGAGAGACGACGTTCTTATGATGTTCTTCCTGGTCGCAGTTCCGCGGGGCTGTTTTATTTGAACAGAATGATCTATTCGTCACTATTACGATTTCGACCAGTAGTAAGCTTAGTTAGTAACTGTTATGTACGTACTACCATTTACACTGCCTCACAAAAATGTGAAGCACCCATAAGAGGAGTAGGAAACGAAATAAAATTCACCAGTTGAGAGAGTATGTAATCCCACTTCAGTGAATACAAGATCCAGTCAAACAACTTAGTAATACGAGCCCACTTATTAGTATTACATTGTGCCCTCTCTTGCCTGGCTGACTGCACCGACTCGGCAGGGAAGGATGTCGTAAAGCCATTGTATCCTCACCTGAGGCAAGGAGGCCTACAACTCCTGTAACCAGTGCTCGACATGCTGGCTACTGGCACAGGGCCGACGTCGTCCCACACTTCGTTGTTTGGGGCTGATCTGAGGATATTGCATTGGTCATGAGAGTACTTCAGTATCATGCAAATACTTCACAGAGGCACGTGTCATGTGTGGACAAACGTTGAAACACGGCATCGCAATACTGTCGCATTAGAGGTAAGACATGAATTATACCGCCAGAGCTCCCTCAGTCACTACCATTCGTGACATGAAGCGATACCCAATGGGATGACTCCAGGGGTATCGCCGCTGTGGCTCTCCCAAACATTGGAAGAATGGGACCTCCATGTTCACAGATGACGCTCTTCCAGGGCACAGCAGAACCACAGCTCGGTGCTGAACAAAGTGCGACTCCATGTGTGAGCAGTACATGTTTCCTGGTCACAGCATCACTCGAAACGCAGCCGTTTCCGTTGTGTTAACGGCAGACCAAACGTGACCAGGTAATTCCCTAGTCAGTTGCTCCTAGTCTCCTACCAATGGTGCAGGAGGACACAGAATGTTGCAGAGAGTCCATTACTGACAGGCGCAGCTGTGAAGGGATACAATTTGCTTGCTCCACGATTCGGCGGTCCTCCCTTTTGCTGGACAGTAGTGGTCGATAGGAAATTTGACGACGAGTAAGCCTGTTCTCGCAACTCTGGATATTGCACGATTCGCCCAGCCGGCCAAATGGAGACCCAGAATGAGGCCCATTTCCGACTCGGTCTGGTGCTGATAACGCTGTCTGACACTGGTACGTGGCAGCTTCGTGTTCTTTAGTCCTCACACTCCTAATACACTCTACCACGCCAGGTAACAGCGACAAACACGAACGACACTAATCTACATCTACATCTACATGGATACTCAGCAAATCACACTTAAGTGCCCGGCGGAGGGTTCTTCGAACCACCTTCACAATTCTCTATTATTCCAATATCGTATAGCGCACGGAAAGAATGAACACCTCTATCTTTCCGTACGAGCTCTTATTTCCCTTATTTTATCGTGGTGATCATTCCGCCCTATGTAGGTCGGTGTCAACAAAATATTTTCGCATTCGGAGGTGAAAGTTGGTTATTGGAATTTTATGAGAAGATTCCGTCGCAACGAAAAACGCCTTTCTTTTAATGATTTCCAGCCCAAATCCTGTATCATTTCTGTGACACTCTCTCCCATATTTCGCGATAATACAAAACGTGCTGCTTTGCTTTTGAACTTTTTCGGTGTACTCCGTCAGTCCTACCTGGTAAGGATCCCACACCGCGCAGCAGAGTTCTATAAGAGGACGGACAGGCGTAGTGTAGGCAGTCTCCTTAGTCGGTCTGTTACATTTTTTTAGTGTCCTGCGCTGGTCGGGGTGGCCAAGCGGTTCTAGGCGCTCCAGTGTGGAACCGCGCGACCGCTACGGTCGCAGGTTCGAATCCTGACTCGGGCATGGATGTGTGTGATGTGCTTAGGTTAGTTAGGTTTAAGTAGTTCTAAGTCCTAGGGGACTGATGACCTGAGATGTTAAGTCCCATAGTGCTCAGAACCATTTTTAGTGTCCTGCCAATAAAACGCAGTCTTTGGTTAGGCCTCTCCACAACATTTTCTATGTATTCTTTCCAATTTAAGTTGTTCGTAATTGTAATGCCTAGGTATTTAGCTGAATTTACGGCTTTTAAATGAGACTGATTTATCGTGTAACCGAAGTTTAACGAGTTCCTTTTAACACTCATGTGGGTGGCCTCACACTTTTCGTTATTTAGGGTCAACTGCAAATTTTCGCACCATTCAGATATTTTTTCTAAATCGTTTTGCAGTATGTTTTGATCTTCTGATCACTTTATTAGTCGATAAACGACAGCGTCATCTGCAAACAACCGGAGACGGCTGCTCAGACTGTCTCCCAAATCGTTTATATAGATAAGGAACAGCAAAGGGCCTATAACACTACCTTGGGGAACGCCAGAAATCACTTCTGTTTTATTCGATGGCTTTCCGTCAATTACTACGAACTGTAACCTCACTGACAGGAAATCGCAAATCTAGTCACAAAACTGAGACGATATTCCAGAAGCACGCAATTTTACTACGAGCTGCTTGTGTGGTACAGTGTCAAAAGCCTTCTGGAAATCCAGGAATCTGAGATCCCTTGTCAATAGCACTCAGCACTTCATGTGAATAAAGAGCTATGATGTCCATTCTGCTAACCATAGAAAATTACAACACTCATAATTAACACTTTAAGGGAAAAAAACGACGTATCACGAGGGAATTATCCGTGTGGAACACAAATCGGTAGATGTGAGGAACATGTACAGACGAACAATGATTACAATTTCAGAGAAAACCCAGTGATTTATACCAAAACAAAGAGCTTCACAGATTTAGCTTAGTTCACATTTGGACCTTATGCAAGCAGTTATTCGGCTTGGCATTGTTTGGAAAAGTTATTGGATGTTATAAGGGATGCCGTGCCAAATTCTGTTCCTAAAAATCACGATCTAGATGGAGGAACCTGCCAACGACCTTCAAAAAGCTCTCAATTGGGAAGAGATCCGGCGATCTTGCTGGCCAAGGTAGAGATTGGCAAACATGAAGACAAAAAACAAAAACACTCGCCTTGTGCGGACGGGTATTATCTTGCTGGGCTGTCATTAAGGGCAACAAAACAGGGCGTAGCAAATCGAAAGCACACACGTGGTATAGATGTCTTTGATTAGTGATCAAAACGTCCTCGGTCCCGCGTTAGAACCCAGTCACTTCCTAAATTTTCAACAAAAATCATCAGCAATGGCGGCCGAAGGCTTCTGACAAGAAAAGTCACCCTCGTTCTGTCAACGACCTCGTCAAGGAGGTCGGAGGAGCGGACAGATATTCGGGGCACTCTTCTTGCCCTTGTGATGGGAAACTACCCCCAAAGGCAGAAGAATCACCAATAATCAACGGCTTGAGAATGCAGAAGGCAATGGAAACCATTGCAGTAAAGACACATAATGTTCATCTGTGGAAAATGTCACCTGCCCACTCCATTGACAAAAGATTCCGGACTAATCCCCCATTCGGATATCGGGGAGTAGACTGCCAAATGGGAGGTGACAATGAGGAAACTGTTGAACAACCAACGAAAGGATAACGTTCTACGATTCGGGGCGAGGAATGCAAGGAGTTTGAACGTGGCAGAGAAGCTAGAAAGTCTGAAAAGGGAAATTTAAATTCTCAATCTAGGAACAGTTGAGGTCAGTGAAGTGAACTGCAAAGAGGAGAAGGATTTCTGATCAGATGAGTAAAGGGCAATATCAAGAGCAGCAGAAAATGGCATAATGGCAGTAGAATTCGTTATGAATAGGAAGGTTTAACAGAGTGCGGGTCACTGCGAACACTTCACTGATAGGGTTTTTCTCAAGAGAATCGACAGAAAACCGACACAGACAATCATAGTACAAGTGTACATGCACACGTTGGAAGCCGAAGGTGTAGAGACAGAGTGTGAGGATGTAGAACAGTTAATTAAGTAAATAAGGTGAAAATCTACCAATCACGGGGGCTAGAATGAGACTGGAGGAGAGGAGTGGAAGAAAAGGTTAGTGAAGTATAAGTTCTGGGAGAGAAGAAGGGCTAATTGAAATCTGCAATGAATTTCTGCATGAAAAATTGAAAACTCTATTCAAGAATCACAAGAGAGGGAGGTATACTTGGTAAAGGACGGGAGATATGATAAGATTTCAGTTAGACTGCGTCATGATCAGGCAGAGATTCTGATGAAAAATATCGTATTGTAAGGTGCACACAGGAACAGATATAGCCCCAGTCACAATTTAGCAACGATGAAGAACAGGGTGAAGACTAAGGGACTAGACAGGAAGAATCACTGCACAAAGAAATGAGATACCGAAGTACTAAGGAATGAAGAGATATGCTTGAAGTTCTTTGAGACTATTAAGACTGAAATAATGAACAGCTCAGTAGACATTTCAGTTGAAGAGGAGCAGACATCTTTGGGAAGGGCAATCAAAAAAGTTGGAAAGAAAGTATAGGTGTAATGAAGGAAACTATGGACTTCTGTTGATCGCCAGTGCCGGCCGCGGTGGCCGAGCGCCCTGCCAATGCCGAGGGAAGTGGCGAACAGGATTTTGACTACTTTTGGCCACTTCGTCAGCCGCGGCCACATCTTCAAAGTCAAGTACCAAACACTGACTCTATCGATTGAGAACGGATGATTGAATCTCACAGACGTGTACAATAAAGCACAAGCATTGTACGTCTGTAAAACATATAAACTGTGAAAGCGGTCAGTCGACAGTGTCACCGCATTCTTGTTAAATGAAATAGCGCCGGCCAGCCAGGACGCCCCAATAGACGTTCACCACATCCCAAATGAACTTTACCACCTAAAACATTTCTTCGTAGAATATAGCTACATTGGACTGGGAACACCCGAGAAAGATGTCATCAAAGTCAAGAAAATATACCAAAACTTAATGAACTTTCAGACCAAGAACATCATAGAACAAAAATACGTCGGTCACTCTTGGCATGATATCTGGAGGAACATACACCACTCGTATTTACCAACAAAAGAATGTCAGTTGAAAATTATGTACTACTGTGGAATGTTATGACTAATAATAAAAAAGTAGTGGCGCTGGAAAAAAAAGAAAAAGCGGTTCTAGGCGCTTCATTCCGGAACCGCGCGACTGCTACGGTCACAGGTTCGAATCCTGCCTCAGGCATGGATGAGTGTGATGTCCTTAGATTAGTTAGGTTTAAGTTGTTCTAAGTTCTAGGGGACTGATGACCTCAGATGTTAAGTCCCATAGTGCTCAGAACCATTTGAACCATTTTTTTTTTTCATCACCGGTGATGAGAGGTTATAAGATTCGTTGGGTGCTGTAGTTAGTTTCATCTAGTCTGCAATCTTCTTTAACCTGTTTTCACTACTACAAGTTTTTACCTAACGTCTCTGCATGTGTGCACTGTTTCTGGAGCTACGTGTGGGGGCCTCTGAACTCGTAGTTCTCAGGTCTTCTGACACCAGGTGGACCTTCGTAACATGCTTTTGGCAGGCGACCTGCAGGCGAGACACGAAAAATCTGGCGCCCAAGGATCATGGCTAAGCCGCTTACAGCGGAATCAAAAGAGGACTTGTAGTCCCAGTTTTGGAGAAATGCTGTGCGCGAAATATTGTACCCGTGGAAGGTCACAGGGCGAGGCGAGCCAGCCCCGTTAGACGGAGCGAAGAAAGAGGAGCGTTGACACTTCATATTTCCGTTCATTTTTCCATAAATCATACGAGAATGGCGATCTATCTCCACAATGTAGGAATCAGGCCAGCCGGCCGCTGCTCCGTGCAGAAGTTGCTCATTGGTTAGTCCACAGTCACCATTATGCTGCGAGTCTAATGTTCATTATGATTCTCTGTAATTGGGAGAACGTTTCGGCGATGCCCTATGATTGGCCGCGAGAGAGGCACGTGAGCGCTGCTCTAAGTCTAGAAGGGAAGCCAGAGAGAAGAGTGCTAACAGGTTTTATTCCGGGATGAGAAGTGACTTGGTCATTCGTATTTTTAGTATTTCTTTCGGAACAGCATATGCTACGGTGGAGCGTGTAATCTGCGAGCACCTCCGCTGTACGGTCAGTCCTGCCCACACCTAATGTGACATCCCGGCGGAACTCAGAGCCGCACCGTCTTCCGCCACGCATGCAGTCGAATGGTGGTAAGACGGCATTGCAATGCGAGAGACCAGCGCAGTAGTGTGGAATAGTTTGTGGAGAGATATTTCGTTAGAAACTTTAAATTCACGAGGATTTCTGGTATCTATGCAAGTTCAGAGGTGCAGCACGAGCATTCTTGTCTTATTTCTCTTCTTGTGAGGCGAACTGGTCGAGTAATCACTCATGTTACTAATTAATGGTGGAGATAGTCTCGAAGATGTTGATGGTAAACATGTGTCTTCCTTTTCCATTACATCTCAATTGTGGGTTTTGTCCTCTATTTTTATTTTGTACTCAAACGTAAATTTATAAATTGAATGTCGTGCTATTTGTTTAATGACCGCCATTTGGATATTAATTCTCCAGCTACTTCCGCTCGTGGCGACCCTATATTATTCTCCTTTAATTCAGTTTCGTTTCACCGTCGTATCACCAGTTTCACTTACTGTCTTACTGAATAAATTATGTCTTGCTAGATCTCTGAATTTCATTTCGTAGTTGTAATGGACACCTTTTTACATTGATTGCAACATGTCTTTTACCATAAGCTAGCGATTATAGCCACGATTAGGTCTCTTAGTATTCAAAGCGTTTCCTTTATGCACACAGTTGGTTCACCAAGATGACTGCTACTCTCATTTGGGGACCCTGCAGCACTTGATCTTGCGTGCATGGGAAAAAACAAAGTTACTCTGTCAGCCTAGGGAGCACTCGTTGAGCCAACGGTTACTTGTAAAAACACCGGCTTCTTGCGCCGTCGGCGAAATTAAGAGTATGGCGATAACATTAAGAGTGTAATGGGAATTCCAGTGTTAAATGCATATTCTACACCCCGGTTTGTTGCCCTTCATGGCAAGCCGGCCGCTGTGGCCGAACGGTTCTAGGCGCTTCAGTCTGGAACCGCGTCAGCGCTACGGTCGCAGGTTCGAATCCTGCCTCGGGCATGAATGTGTGTGATGTCCTTAGGTTAGTTATGTTTAAGTAGTTAAGTTCTAGGAGACTGATGACCTCAAGTGTCAAGTCCCATAGTGCTCAGAGTCATTTGAACCTTCATGGCAAGCCATCCTGGGTTTAAATTTCAGCAAAATAATGCCCACCCGCACACAGCGAGAGTTTCTGCTGCTTGTCATCGTGCTTGCCAAACACTACCTTTGCCAGCAAGATCGACTGATCACTTCCCAATTGGGAACGTTTCGAAAATTATGGGCTCGGGATTTTTACGATTTAAGGCGCCAATTGGACAGAATTTGGCGTGATATCAGACAGGAGGAATTCCAACAACCTTGTCAGTCCCAAGGCGAATAACTGTTTGTATAAAGGCCGCAGGTGGACCAAAGCGTTGTTGATTTGCTAAATCCGTGAAGCTGTTTCGCTTGAATAAATCATACAGTTTTTTCTCCTGAAATTGTAACCATTTGTTCCATTTGTTCGTATGTACCGTGGAAGACGCAAACGTCTATATAGTTACATCTACAAGTTCCAATGACATCGAGTCGCGTCGTATTGTTGCTTAACTTTTTGTGCTTCCGTATATTCACTAACAACGAATCGTGCATGCAGAAACAAATCACCAAGAAAATTCTGGGACATATCACACTGCTCAGTCACATACATTTCCCTACAAAAAATGGTTCAAATGTCTCTGAGCACTATGGGAGTCAATTTCTGAGGTCAGTAGTCCCCTAGAACTTAGAACTAGTTAAACCTAACTAACCTAAGGACATCACACACATCTATGCCCGAGGCAGGATTCGAACCTGCGACCGTAGCGGTCTCGCGGTTCCAGACTGCAGCGCCTAGAACCGCACGGCCACTTCGGCCGGCTTTCCTTACAAAACACACAAACTTAATCCGTTTTGTAATATCCGTTAGGAGCTAAATGATGAGACTGATTAATTTACGGAACTGGTGTCACAGGGAGAATGTGCAAAAAAAAATGGCTCTGAGCACTATGGGACTTATCAGCTGTGGTCACCAGTCCCCTAAAACTTAGAACTACTTAAACCTAACTAACCTAAGGGCATCACACACATCCATGCCCAAGGCAGGATTCGAACCTGCGACCGTAGCAGTCGCACGGTTCCGGACTGCGCGCCTAGAAATGTGCAAAAGTCTGACGGCTTCGCCGCACATCTCTCACAGGAACCTGGAGAATATCAGTGCGTTGTGAGCTTACTGAGGGGCATATACACAGCCACCTACCCACTATCGATGTAAACCCCTCCAGGCAATAGCAGCGTCATTTGGCGGGAAATAACTGCTAGTCAGACACACGAACGGTGCACGTAGTATCAGTGAGCGCGCCCCCCGTGTGTTGAATGGAGAGGGCGCGCGATCTATCTTTGTTTGACCGAGGGAAGACTGTGATGGCCCGGGGGCCCGTCACGAGCATTTCGGGAACTTCATGACTCGTCAGGTGTTCGAGGTGTTCTGTGGTGAGTGTTTCCAACACGTCGCGAAACAAGGATGAAACCACGTCCAGACGTCGAGGCGTTCTGTAGCCACCCCTCACCGCAAATGTCGCACGTAATAGGCTGGACAGACCGTAAAACGGGGCATGCGGCGAACTGTGGCTGAACTGACACCAGAGTCTGCTGGGCAGAGTACAGGCGTATCTGAACACACAGTGAACCGAACGCTCCTAACGATGGGCCTCTGCAGCCGACGACCCATGCATGTGCCAATGTTAAAACCACGACATCGGCAACTATAACTGGAATGGGGACTTGACTGTCGGCACTGGACGTTGGTGCTTTGGCAGAGCTTCGCACCTTCTTCATCATGCAGACGGAGGGCGCGAATCCGTCGTCTTCCAGGGGAACACACATTTGACACCTGTACTGCGGGACGGAGACAAGCTGAGGGCGGCTCCGTTATGCTCTGGGGAACATTCATGATACGTGGCGCGGCTGGCGCCAGCACCTCTTTCTTGTCATCTTTGCCGCCGATTTCGCTTAGCCGTCCGCGAGTCGATTCTTTTTTTTTTATTTATTGTAATTCAAGCACCTCATACAAGGTGGGCTGGCAGCAGCATATTATGCCGCTCTTCAGCCTTGAGTGTTACAATAACAGAAAATATAGGTGGCACAGATAATACAATAAAAACGGCGGGCATAAAAAAGTAGAAACGAAAAATAATAAACATGAAGCCGTTCACGCTGGACGAGAAAAAACACTAACACTTGTGAACACGGCGCACAGAACATGAATGACGGCGACGGCACACGTGAACAGTGCTGACGTAATGGCGAGAAACACACTAAACACAAAACGATGGCACACACACGAGACACTGATGGCGATGATCTCCGGCGCGCGAATGTTCACTGAGCGTGTGCGAGAGTCCGGGGACCTGCCAAGAGAGGAGGAGGAGGAAGGGGAGTGGGAGAGGGAGACGGGAGAGCAGAGATGCCATGGGCAGGGGAGATAGGGGGAGGGAGGAAGGGGGAGGGGAAGCCCAGGGGAAGAGGGGATGAGGGAGGGGACGGGGGAATAGGAAAGAGAAGGGAAGGGAAGAGAAGGGAGGGAGGGTGCCTATAGGAAAGGACACAGAAAGTGGGGGGGGAGGATCAAAGTTGATAGGAGGTGTAGATGGAGGGGAGGAGGTCATCATCAGGGAGGGGGAGCTGGCGGAAGCCACCATGGGAGAAGGTAAGGAGGGTGGAGAGATGGAGACCGGGTGGGCCGGGGGAATACAGGCGCGGCAGCGGGCGGAGGTGGGAGAGGATGGGTGAGACAAGCGGATGAGGAGGATCGAGTTTGCGGGAGGTGAACAGGATGCGTATCCTTTCAAGGAAAAGGAGGAGGTGGGGGAAGGGGATGAGATCATACAGGATCCGCGATGGGGAGGGGAGACGGATGCGATAGGCGAGGCGGAGAGCATGGCGTTCAAGGATTGTCGGTTCTTCACCGCGGGTTCGGCTATTTAGGCACACAGCGTCGAGGCAGCAGGTGTTACTGTGTGGTCCGTCGGTTGCGGTTAAAATGGAGTCGGCAGGTTGGCCCTTACTTGGCGCATATGCACATTGCGCTTGATATTACTGGAGTGCTGCGGTCGCAGACGGCGGAAAGATTTGGGTTCCGGCACGAGGCGTGGTGTTTGCCTTTTCTTGCCACGCATTGCATGTTGAGAAGAAAAGCTTGCCAGAGCGTCGCCTGGCATTTACCGTTCGCCTGGGCATATGGTGAGTGTTTCATTTAAACAGGTGAAACTGTGTGCTTATCTATATATCTTTTAATGGTAAGCTAATGTTGTCTTCAGTGTGAATTTGTTGACAAATCAGATATGTCAAAGTTGTGTCACAGGTGGCATGATAATGGGGCTTCAGCTTTCCATCTTAGTTTCCTACCACTTCATGAAAGATCTGCAGCTTTATGTAAGGAAGCCCGGTGAGATGCTCATTACTGAGTGGTTGTATATCTAAATTTGTTGTAACCTTGGTCATTAAGTACCAAAATGCGCACCTTAGTTTACGAGTAACGAAATAATGCACTGTCTCGTAAATCTATATCAGATTGCCTGACAGTGTAGTGATAGCGGGCTCTTGCCCGTCTAAAATAATACTCAGCTGTTGCTATTACATTTCAAGGAACAATCTTATTCAGGCGTGTTTTTTTTCAGTATTCAAATGAATTTTTAAGGGCTGAGTTAAAAACTGACGAGCCTTCCTGCTTCTATGCTATGTTTTATTCTTTTATGTAATTTCAATGTGCAACCAGTGTGCTGTTGTAGTTGATTTATGTTTCAGTTGGGTGGAGCGCAGTGTATTTCCTTCGGTACGGTATGACGTGCCACCTGGGCTTGACGACTTGGCCGTTGTCAGTGGAACTGTGTTTCGTTAGACCGGGCTCCATGTTGCTGGCCTACTAACTCGATCTCGTTCTTAAGCTGAGTACTGCTGTTCTCTTTATTCCTTGCTTTGTCAGTTCGTTAAGTTTTGTAGCTCGTTTCTCCACCGCCTTGGCGGATGCACCTTTCGCTCGAAATATGAACGTTTAGAACTGGCTCACTCTGTAATTATTGCTCGATCAAATTGCTGGAGGCTCCGCATTATTAATTCTGTATTTCCTTATCAGCCATTTTTATCATATTTGTACCTTGTATGCTGATTATGAAGTTTAATTCTATTAAAGAAGGGTTTCATGTGCGTATGTTCTCAGGCTATGATTAGATACCGAGACGCTGTTCTTTATTAATTGTTTTTTGCTTAAATAACGCCTACCTCGACTCGCATCAATTAGTTTTTCATTTAGTCAAAAGTTCATGTGACCGGTGTCTTCATCGCCGGGCGTTCAAGTTTTAGAAGCTGCCTTATTGTTACTCGTGTGCAGTAAGTTATGCCTTAATGTTATACCTTTGCATGTACTTACGTTGCAAAAGAGAAGTCCTTGTGCAGGACAGCCTTGCTGGTTCAGAATTTGGCAAGTTTGAATTGTACTAAGTATTTACATCAACCGAAATTTTCTTAATGTTTGTTATGCAGATTTCAACAGGGATTTAAGAAAAACTTTAGTTGTCCTTGTTAAATTAACCGATTTTAATGAATTTAATTTATGCAAGCTAATAAAAATTATAGATACGAAGACAGTAACTTGTTCTCGAAAGAACAGTTACTGTTGATGACCGTGCGGCATTTCCCTGGAATAAATGATAACTAACTGAAAACCTCATCTGCCGACAGGTGTTGTTGATATACCTCGATGTGGACAGCTGAAAATGTGAACCCCGACCGGGACTCGAACCCGGGATCTCCTGCTTACATGGCAGACGCTCAGTCGATCTGAGCCACCGAGGACACAGATGAATCGCGCGACTGCAGGGACTCATCCCTTGCACGCTTCCCGTGAGACTCACATTCCCAACTGTCCACGTTTCTACATATGTATTGTACCTTATAGACATTTGCCCAACCACTCATTACTCGCGCACGCTTTGGCGAT
This sequence comes from Schistocerca cancellata, assembly GCF_023864275.1. Taxonomy (NCBI): domain Eukaryota; kingdom Metazoa; phylum Arthropoda; class Insecta; order Orthoptera; family Acrididae; genus Schistocerca; species Schistocerca cancellata. The sequence continues at coordinate 464,275,073 of NC_064631.1, read as the reverse complement.
TCCCATAAGAGTTTGGGCAACCTGTGCGCATTCGCACAGACGAAGGTCAATGGCCAAAGCGTGCGCGAGTAATGAGTGGTTGGGCAAATGTCTGTTAGGTACAATACATATGTAGAATTGTGGACAGTTGGCAATGTGAGTCTCACGGGAAGCGTGCAAGGGATAAGTCCCTGCAGTCGCGCGATTCACCTGTGTCCTCGGTGGCTCAGATGGATAGAGCGTCTGCCATGTAAGCAGGAGATCCCGGGTTCGAGTCCCGGTCGGGGTATACATTTTCAGCTGTCCACATCGAGGTATATCAGCAACACCTGTCGGCAGCTGAGGTTTCCAGTTAGTCATCATTTAATAAAAATTGTTTAACACAAGTTGTCTATGGTTGGTAATTATGGCCCTGCTGCTTGCTGTCTTATTATTGGACGCAAATAATATTTTTCAATTCACATGGATGTCCATGGGTCCAAAGAAGGTCGTGGAAGGCAGACAGACGGCCAAGGAGTATCATACAGTGGCTGCAGACCACTCACGCCATGTCGCAAGGCCAGAAGTCTGACGGAGCAGCCTGAGGAAAATGGCGAGTTCCAATTGATGTGGTGGCCCACCAGCTCGCCAGATGTGAGCCCGATCGAACACATCTGGCATGTGATTAAACATGGTGTCACACCACGACATCGGCAGCTACGACTGGAATGGGGACGTGACCATCGACACTGGATGCTGGCGTGTTGTCAGAGTGTTGGATGGTCTGATACCTTCTTTATCATGCCGGCAGGAGACCGCGAATCCGTCGTCTTGCCGGGGTACAGACCTTCGAAACCCGTACTGCGGACGGAGACAAGGTGAGGGCGGCTCCATTATGCTCTGGGGAACATTCACATGGACTTCCGTGGTTCTCCGGAATATACGGGTATCAGGTGACTTGTGTGAGCAGATGTGGTGCCAGTTCCCTCCAGCGACCTACCAAAGCCTCATTGGTTCCATGCTACGATGCGTCACGTCTGTTATCCGTGCTAAAGGTGGACATGCTGGCTGTTAGGTAGGTGGTCATAATGTTCTGGCTGGCGAGTGTAGACAGTCATTTTTCCTCGCTCCGTACGCTGATAGGTCAAATAATTTATAACACTGGTATGATGTATCGACTCGTTAGTGGGTGTAAACTTCGAGAAAAAATGTTCTTCCCTCTGTACTTTGGTGAACTCAGACTAAAAATTACGTCGCTGGCCAGTAAAGAGAACTGCCACACAAGTACAGGAAGAGCCGTGACTGAAGTTAATATTAGAGTTGAATCTGACGTACATTGTATCTGGTTGATCATCACTATACCGAATTACACTGATGAGCCGAAACATTATGACGACAGTCCACCGGGAGGTTGTATGCTACCTGGCGGCGCTGAGGACACGTGACGCGGTAAGAGAAGTATTTGGGGGGAGCAGAGACGAATAGGGAGTCACTCTAGCGACGGTAAGTGGCGCAAATGCGGAAATCTGGCGCCTTAATCGACTATGACGAAGTCAGATTGCTGTGGCCAAGTGCCTGGGAGCACTGGTCGCGTGCTTCGTGAGCTTCAATGGAATGCAGTTGGAGAATGCTGAATGCACGAGTAGGCGACAAGAAACTGGACGTCCATACATCGTCACAGGACATAGGTATCGGAGGCAAGCCCGCTCTCTAAGGCAGGATAGACGTCGATCTGTGCCAGATATCTACCCGTATATACGCCGTCATCTAGGCGAACGTCTGCTCGGAACATACAGAGCGCCACGGATGCAGGCAGGTGGGAGCATTATTCTGTTATGGGGGACATTCACGTGGGCATCCATGGGACCTGCGGCAGTAATCTAAGGCACCACGACAGCTATGGACTAAACTCCATGCGAACAGGCTTTGGAAGGCCCAACGGCACCGACCGGCCTCCGTGTCATCCTCAGACCACAGGCGTCACTGGATGCGGATACGGAGGGACATGTGGTCAGCACACCGATCTCCCAGCCGTATGCCAGTTTCCGAGACTGGAGCCGCTACTTCTCAATCAAGTTCGTAGTTCGTAGTAATTGACGGAAAGTCATCGAGTAAAACAGAAGTGATTTCTGGCGTTCCCCAAGGTAGTGTTATAGGCCCTTTACTGTTCCTTATCTACACTCCTGGAAATGGAAAAAAGAACACATTGACACCGGTGTGTCAGACCCACCATACTTGCTCCGGACACTGCGAGAGGGCTGTACAAGCAATGATCACACGCACGGCACAGCGGACACACCAGGAACCGCGGTGTTGGCCGTCGAATGGCGCTAGCTGCGCAGCATTTGTGCACCGCCGCCGCCAGTGTCAGTCAGTTTGCCGTGGCATACGGAGCTCCATCGCAGTCTTTAACACTGGTAGCATGCCGCAACAGCGTGGACGTGAACCGTATGTGTAGTTGACGGACTTTGAGCGAGGGCGTATAGTGGGCATGCGGGAGGCCGGGTGGACGTACCGCCGAATTGCTCAACACGTGGGGCGTGAGGTCTCCACAGTACATCGATGTTGTCGCCAGTGGTCGGCGGAAGCTGCACGTGCCCGTCGACCTGGGACCGGACCGCAGCGACGCACGGATGCACGCCAAGACCGTAGGATCCTACGCAGTGCCGTAGGGGACCGCACCGCCACTTCCCAGCAAAATTAGGGACACTGTTGCTCCTGGGGTATCGGCGAGGACCATTCGCAACCGTCTCCATGAAGCTGGGCTACGGTCCCGCAAACTGTTAGGCCGTCTTCCGCTCACGCCCCAACATCGTGCAGCCCGCCTCCAGTGGTGTCGCGACAGGCGTGAATGGACGGACGAATGGAGACGTGTCGTCTTCAGCGATGAGAGTTGCTTCTGCCTTGGTGCCAATGATGGTCGTATGCGTGTTTGGCGCCGTGCAGGTGAGCGCCACAATCAGGACTGCATACGACCGAGGCACACAGGGCCAACCCCCGGCATCATGGTGTGGGGAGCGATCTCCTACACTGGCCGTACACCACTGGTGATCGTCGAGGGGACACTGAATAGTGCACGGTACATCCAAACCGTCATCGAACCCATCGTTCTACCATTCCTAGACCGGCAAGGGAACTTGCTGTTCCAACAGGACAATGCACGTCCGCATGTATCCCGTGTCACCCAACGTGCTCTAGAAGGTGTAAGTCAACTACCCTGGCCAGCAAGATCTCCGGATCTGTCCCCCATTGAGCATGTTTGGGACTGGATGAAGCGTCGTCTCACGCGGTCTGCACGTCCAGCACGAACGCTGGTCCAACTGAGGCGCCAGGTGGAAATGGCATGGCAAGCCGTTCCACAGGACTACATCCAGCATCTCTACGATCGTCTCCATGGGAGAATAGCAGCCTGCATTGCTGCGAAAGGTGGATATACACTGTACTAGTGCCGACATTGTGCATGCTCTGTTGCCTGTGTCTATGTGCCTGTGGTTCTGTCAGTGTGATCATGTGATGTATATGACCCCAGGAATGTGTCAATAAAGTTTCCCCTTCCTGGGACAATGAATTCACGGTGTTCTTATTTCAGTTTCCAGGAGTGTATATAAACGATTTTTGAGACAATCTGAGCAACCGTGTTCGGTTGGTCGCAGATGACGTTGTCGTTTATTGACTAAGAAAGTCATCAGAAGATCAAAACAAACCAAAACTACTTAGAAAAGATATCTGAATGGTGCGAAATGTGGCAGTTGACCCTAAATAACGAAAAGTGTGAGGTCATCCACATGAGTGCTAAAAGGAACTCGTTAAACTTTGTTATACGATAAATCAGTCTAATCTAAAATCCGTAAATTCAACTAAATAACTAGGTATTACAGTTACGAATAAAATAAATTGGAAGGAACACACAGAAAATGTTGTGGGGAAGGCTAATCAAAGACTGCGCTTTATTGGCAGGACACTTAGAAAATGTAACAGACCTACTAACGAGACTGCCTACAATACGCTTGTCCGTCCTCTTTTAGAACACTGCTGGGCGGTGTGGGATCCTTACAAGATAGGACTGACGGAGTACATCGAAAAAGTTCAAAGAAAGGCAGTACGTTTTGTATTATCGCGAAATATGGGAGAGAGTGTCACAGAAATGATATAGGATTTGGGCTGGAAATCATTAAAAGAAAGGCGTTTCTCGTTGCGACTGAAACTTCTCACGAAATTCCAATCACCAACTTTATCCCCCAAATGCGAAAATATTTTGTTGACACCGACCTACGTAGGGAGAAACGATCACCACGATAAAATAAGGGAAATCAGAGCTCGTACGGAATGATATAGATCTTCATTCTTTCCGCGCTTTACGAGATTGGAATAATAGAGAATTGTGAAGGTAGTTCGATAAACCCTCTGCCAGGCACTTGAATGTGATTTGCAGACCATCCACGTAGATCTAGATGTAGATGTAGAAGTAGCGCCCTAGTTTGCCTCACAAGGCGTGAGTGCATCCCGCTAGACAACAGCGTTCGGTAGACCGGATGATCACCTATCCAAGTGCTAGCCCAGCCCGACAGCGCTTAACTTCGATGATCTGACGGGAAACGGTGTTACCACTGCGGCATGGCCGTTGGCACAGTTGTGGACCACACGAACATTATTAGGGACCACCTACAGCCCTTTGTGCTTGATGTCTACCTCAACAGCAACTGCATGTTTCAGCCAGATACCTGTTAGTATCACAAGCCAGATTGGTACTGCAATGGTTTGAGGAGCATTATAGTGAAGTCACGTTGCTGTCTCGGTCATGTAATTCGGCTTATCTGAATCCGATGTAACCCAACTGGGACGCTATTGGCCGCAAGTTCCACGTCCACAAAACCAACCGCACGTTAATTACGGGAAAAGTGTCGCCAGTGCGTAGACAACGGGTGCCACATATCTCTGGAAATCTATCAAGTGCTTGTCGAACCCATGGCATGACGAATCAGTGCCGAAACGCATTCCAGAAGTGGACCAATATGCTTTTAAGTATGTTGTCATAATGTTTTAGACCATTAGTGTATAAAATACGGTATGAGGCTTCCGCTGCTATTACCGATTTCATTAAAATCTTTAAGTGTACTTCCAAGTCATCATGTAAAATTCTACCATAATATTGAAAGAGACCGTTGGTCTCTGTTCGAGTGGTATTCCGCGGAACGTAAGCTCAGTCTGCTTCCTGAGGAAAGCTCCTATAGCTCGGCCCAAACATCAGTTTTTCAGTGTTTTATTTGATGTTACGTAAATAAATTCAGAAAAATTGTCATAAAAGTTAAAGTAATTATATTCATTTACGCTTTAGTTTATTCTCGCGGAGTAGCTGAACAAAACTGTTATTTTTCACAAGCCAGCTGAAGCATCCAAATTGTAATAGATGCTTATAATGATGTACTCATTGAAGACTGAAGTACGTATTACGCCAACTTAACAGGGGTGGAAATCCGAAACGCGTAATGACATAAATGAAAATACGGGGAAAGCGGCTGTCTACGTGAAAATAATATGTTTTATTCTCTGCCCAATACTCCTGGATCAGGACTTTCAAGTGGACGTCCACTTAATTCAGTTTTCATTCAAAATTATGTACGCTCTCGACACATTTCTTGGAACTTGTACACACAGTCGAATACACAGTTCTCTGATTTATCACATATTTTCAGTCATCCTGATCGATACAAACTGAGCTCTGAGTGACCGTGTGTACTAATTACGACTTTCAGGTATCCAATATTTAAAACTCAATGCCACATGGATAGATTTGAAGAGAGGCGCTCCCGTTCTGTTTAACGTGCTCTACCAATATCACTTTCTGGGACACGAGTGGTTGCTTTGTTGGGATCTCGCTGTCGAATTTCGCTGCTAACGTTGGGAACAACGGAGAAAGGAAATACGGAAAATGCCTCTCAATCGGATTACGCTGTGCATGCGTTTTCGACTCTTCTGCAATAACTGGAAAGCTCTGTGTTGTTTACCAGGGAAACGGCGGCCGGCAGTGGTGAGGAGGGGGGGGGGGGGGGGTGAGTTGTTGGGGCAGTGGCGAGCCCAGCAGCTCGTCATGGCAATTAAACGCCTGAATGTTAATCGAAACAGAATGCGGAGCAGCGGCGCAATTTACTGCCACAGAGTGATTCGGCTGAAACGCCAAAGAAAAGCTCTCAAAAGCGTTCCACCCGCTCAGTTGGACTACCGAGTTCCCCAGGCCAGTCACAAAGGGCGGAAGATAAACCTGTTACACTCGCACTGGAGCTGAACAAATACTAACTCGTTCGAGCATATCAAGTCTCGTAAAACTGCATGTACAGGGCTGCTGGTCGACCAGAAGAGAGTACTTGTGTTTTTTTCTTTTCTCCTTCCGTTTCCTAAAACACTTCAGGCTTCAATATCGTTACCTCGTAAAGCAATTCTTAGCGACTGGATACACAGTGGAAATTTAATTAAACGCTTCACAGAACTCTTTCACATACTCGGAACAGAAAATTAGACGGTTTCCTTGTAGGACTGCTGCTCGCATACACTGCCGCAGCATGTTCTACACCTGAGTGTTTCAGAGGTGTGCCACCGCAGAATACCCGAGATCATACTCCTGTCTTAGTGTAAGGTCTAGTGGGTGATATATTCAGCAATTATCTGTTGACTGCTTACAGAGAAAACATACAAGACGAGTCCATCTTGTTTCAATAACCACCAGGGTTCTCCAGAACACGTAGCGATTTGCACAGAGTGCCTTACGTTTCAAATAATTTAGCTACGACAAACCTATTACAACGTGCTGATTTTTAACTACATGACGGCTTGAGATCCAATGTAAAATGGACACGTTTCATAACAAAAAGGGTTTTTAAGACCTGAAGATGACAGTAAAATCTGTCAAAAGGCATTGTTTTAAATAAATAAATATTTGTGCAAACTTGTCTGTTGACTATTTTTAGCTGTTGAAGAGTGTGCTTGTTTCGAAATTTCCTGAGAGACTGAAATTTTATGTTGGACCATGACTCGAACCCGTAACCTTTCCTGGCCTAGGTTCCAGTTTAGAGTCCTGGTCCGGACACACATTTATAATCGGCCGGGACCTTTCATCAGAATTTTACTTTCATAATGTGCGGGCATCAGCAGCAAACCAACGACATCACTGTGGTAAGTAAACTGTAGAGGAACCTGAAATTAATTTCAAGACTGCTCCTTTATGTACGATGCGTAAAGATTGTTTTCACAACTTGCAATGACGATAAGGTGCATGTATAAAACTTCAATAAAACACATTTGGTTGATAAACTGCAAATACGTTTTCGTCTACGTATATAAGATGGTAGTAGCAAGATGACAGCATACATCGAAACAATATTGGAATCTGTTGCATCTTGACTGCTTGCTATTACGTATATATTGTTAAAACTCTGGTAGATCAATGTTTTCATCTTTAACATTGGATCTGTTGAGAAAGCACTGTCGGTCTTTACATTTCTTGATGAAGGATTGCAGGGATTTCGTTCATAGTTTCAGTGGAGGGCGAAAGCTGCTGAAACGCAAGATACGTCATTTCCACTGTATTCATAATTTTGCAACATAAAAAGTTTTCATGTAGCGCCCGAGTCCCCACTGGTGTGAAATACGAATATCATGGTAGGCAAACGAAAGTGCTTCCTCTTGCGATCCACATCTCACACATTTTTTCACGTGGTTGTTTCGAATATTGTACAGAGTGGGACTAGTTTTCAGTTACCTTAAAAAAAAGGGTTCAAATTGCTCTGAGCACTATGGGACTTAACTGCTCGTCGTCCAGGCTGTAGCGCCTCGAACCGCTCGGCCACTTCGGCCGGCCCAGTCATCTTCATCGAGACACAGTTGATGATGACTACGAACAACTGTAGCCATGGAGAATGACGAACCGTATGGGACTGTTTTGATACAATCATACTTCGAAATTTTTGAACATAGTTTTTCCACATCCTATAGATTACCTTAAGATTTGAGCGCCAACGCTGAACTGAAACAAAAAAATGAATGTTGGGGGATCACTACATCATTTTTAACATTTTGCAATTGTTTGCACTCAAAATTAGAGAGTTATGCACCTACTGCAAAACGAAAAATGATTTCGCTGTTAGCTTTAAAGGGGTTATTTTATTTCTGTCTGATGTCATGTAAGTGCTATAATATAGTGGATGATTTCGACTATTAACTTTCTTCGTACTATCTTTATTTAATAAATAGTGCGGAGTGTTCGTACAAGATACATGTCTCGTCTCTTTCTTCTCCAGTATTGTCGCAATTTTGCTTGTGCGTGTCGAAGTTACTTTAAGCTATGGGCGATGTTTATATTCCTTCTGCGAATCTCTCTGGTTTCAACAGATATTTATTTAATTTTCTTTAGTGGTTTGTAACTTACATAGCGGGGAAGTATTATATACTTTCCTATCAAAATGAATTTTGATTCATAGTTCATCATTGCTTAACACTGTTAAGGCACAAATACGACGCCAACCTGTACACATATCAAAAGATCTTTAGGAGTTTGACATGTGCTAAATTAACGCCGGTTTATGTTGGACCACCAAAGTTAAGCGCTGTCGGGCTTGGCTAACACTTGGATGGGTGACCGTTTGGATCTGCCGATAACTGTTGGCAAGCGCGGGGCACTCAGCCCTCGGGAGGCCAACTGAAGAGCTACTTGGCTGAGAAGTAGCGACACGAAACCTAACAACGGCCGTTTGCTGATTACGTTACTCTCTACATCCGCATCTAGTGACGCCTGTCGGCTGTGGATGATGCAGCTGTCGATCCGTACTGTTGAGCTTTTCGCGGCCTGTGCGGACTGAGTTTATTTTGGTTTGAACATATGCTGAAGAACAATCTTTTGAAATATATCATTTGATAATGACCTCAAGGCTGAAATAGCAATAGTGGAAATAAATAACTTTGACAGTTAGTGGCAACTATGATGTCTGTGAGACTGTGAACCCCAAGCAAAACCACTTAATACAGTCCGTCTCAGATTCGATGTTACTGATTATCGGTTCCGGTCTCTTACCGAGCCATCTTCGGATCAGTCTGAAATGTTGTTCAGTGTGTGACGTTCATTACACATCGTGCCATGTTTTAGAGTTAAGTCCTCTAATTAAATAAAAAATTCTATACCGAAAATCTTAGTTTGTTATTTACATACTCTAAATATGTGAATAAGCAACTAAGATTTTCACTTTAGGATTTTTTTAAATTAATTACGACGACTTAACTGTAGAAAGTAAGAATTCGGATTGATCTGAAGATGTCTCGGTAATGAGACGAAACGGATATTCAATAAATTTACGATCTTGACGTAGGATTTTTATCCACACATATTTTGTACGATAAATATTTATTTATAATCCAGCATCGCGACTCTTACAAGAAGTGGCCACCAGGTGACGTAGGTGAAGATCCCAGGTATCACGCCACAGCTTTTTGCATGTGAAGCTATTAGCGTTTCCATTATGCCACGCAGCCAGACAATGTAATCCGACTTCTTTAACATTACTACGGGCTTGATTTGCAGCAAAATAGGAAGAGTCCTGCGTAGACGAAGTATAAGACCGATTTTTCGCCCTCCTAAGAAAATTAAGGAGATGATACGCCCTCTTAAGGGTCCCTGGAGTTTATAATATACCCTGTGTGTGGAAGCAATTATATAGGTGAGGCGATTCGTACCGTTTCCGATCGCTGTGCAGAACACCAACGCCATATTAAAAATAGAGAACTGGAGAAATCGGCAATTGCGGAGCACAGCCTCACGAACAAACATAAAATATTGTTCGATGAAACTAAAATTCTGTCCCTTGCCTCCACGTACTGGGATTCTGTAAGTAAGGAGGCTCTTGAAATAAGAATGAGCCAAAAGAACTTTAACCGCGATAGCGTATACCATCTCAGCTGTCTGTGCGTGGAAACGAGCGCTTGATGCAGAGAAGCAGCAGAGACGTTCCTTCCAAGGTTTACGTTCAACCGGAAGCGGTGGCGCCACCGGCGCACACAATGACACCGTTTGCGACAGCAGTACATAACCGCCGACCAGTCGTAAGCCGACCAATCAGAAGCCGTCCACGGGCTATGAAAACGCTACCACAGCAGCAGTGAATACAGTCAACTCCTGACGATGACGATGGAGGTAATCGTCGAAAGCTCGAGATTTTATCCAGAACTGACGCGGCAAGAACACCGAGAATGTTTTATATATTACTGAGTATCACGCAAAACTCCGATTTTTTTTCGTCAGTTACTCGCAAACTAGGGACCGTCAGGTTGATTGGTTACATAACCAACTAAGATTTTCAGTTTTGGATTTTTTTATTTTAACTAAAGAAAATTGGCGAGTTTCACGTAGGATTTTTATTTAAACATGTGTTAAATCAACAGATAGCATACCTTACTCTACTGAAAATGTCAAAGAATAACATATACGTCATACATAATTTTCTTGCAGCTCAGCCTTGTAGGCTCAACACAAACCGTTAGCGTCATTACGTTTATTACTTTTACCACAAGTACCCTTTCATTAGCAACTTTGAGCCAAGCACAAAATCAGTTACCTCTCTATTGTATATCGTAAAAAGTTTAGCAGGTTGGACATGGAGGTCTTGGTCTTAGTTTCTAGCTTTAACGTACCCTAATCTCTTCTAGTTAAGTTAGTTTTTCGGATGGTAGCTGTTAAAGGCATGGTGAGCGATGGCTAGCGTCTTGAGGGTCATTCCAAGACCCGGGCCGCCGCCCACAACCACGCGACAGGCAATATTATACCTATCTCTTCTCTATTCAATTCTCTTCCTTCCTTCTTTCTAAATATTTAGTTTCGTTTTGTTTATCAATATCTCACTTGATTTTGTATTAGTTATAAGTTTTGCTAATGCAGCGCAAAAAAGATATCAAATGGATGTAAACAAATAGAGCCCGCCTCCACGTGGCGGGACACGGATAACGGTGTGAGTGGGGACGGGAGCCGGTGTGGTGTCACTTTCAGTCACACCGGACTCCGGACCCAGTCACAGCGGCTAAGTGGCAACATACGACCCACCATAAGAAATTAGACCGTGGGTCATAAAAATAAGCAGCTAGCGAAAAAAAAATGTTCCTAATGCTCAACATTGTTCTGTAACACATCTCAGAGGCTTCGATCCTCTTCTTTTCCGATTTCCCCACAGTCCATGTAGAGCTACCAACAATGCTGTGCTGCAAATGTACACTCTTAGAAATTTCTGTCTCATATTAAGGCGTACGTTAAATATACTTTTTTTTTTGGCAAGGAACGGCCTCTTTTGCAGTGCTAATTTGCTTTTTATGTCTTCCTTTTTCTGTCCATCATGAGATTTCAGCTGCCTGGGTAACAGAATTCATCATCTTCAGTTTTTATGTTAAGCTTCTCTCTGTTCTCATTTCTGCTACTGCTCTCAGCATTATGTGATTTAATTGGGCTACACCTCTTACGGTTGTTTTAATTTTGTTGAAGTCCAACATATAGACACTTTTCATGACACCACCCATTACATTCAATGACGTTCAAAATCCTTCACAGCATCTCAGAGAATTACAAAGTCACTGGCAGACAACAAAGTTTTTAGTTCTTTTCCATGAACTTTAATTACATTTTCCATAATTTTCCTAGGTCTGCTTTTCAACTTACTTTTTGTATGTATTAAGAAACATAAGGGATAGGATGAAAATTCGTCTCACTCTTTTCTAGACCACTCTTTGGGTTTTACGTCCTTCCATCCCAGCAACTGCCTTTTGGTTTTTGCACAAGTTGTTGGTAACTTTTCACTCAGTTTTATCCCTGATAATTTTGGTATTTCAAAATGGTACTACGGTCATCTTTCTAAAAGATCTTTTCTACGTCTGCTGATTTGTCTTCGTGTTCTTATCACGCAATTATTATCGCTTCCGTTGGTGACCTCTCGGCTTGTCGAAGTGATCATTGGGCACAGAACGACGGCTGTTGCGAGTCGCTAATTCTGGCCCGTGATTAAGAGGCGCGTCCGAGGCGTTTGGCGTCGCCTCCTGGGATATCCCGGTTGCCTGCCTGACGCAACAGGCTAAAGGTGCCGGGGCTGCGTCGTCCGCGCCGCTCATCGGCAAAACCCCGCCGTACCACAGGTCACTGCCAATTTATGTCGTTGCCTGGTAAAGGCATTGTGAAATAATTTATAAGAATATCTGTTGTGAACTCAATCAAGAGAGATTATTAATGTTTTCTTTAACAACTATTCACCTGATTCCCTGATTCTATCAGGACTAAAATGGCATAACTTAAATTAGCGACCAATAACAAGAGAACTTGTTTCTGGTAAAGCGGGGCTGTTCGGAAACAGAAACAAGACAGTTGTTAGACGCCAGCTCAAATAAGGAAAAAACAAAACTAGAACTATAGTACAGGTTTCGAGAATGATGAATTCTTACAAGTTGTGTATAATTTATAGTTGGAACTGATGACGGAAAAACGAAAATAATTGCAGTGAAGATCTGAAGCAATTTCTGTAATTTTCTTTGATGTGACAATTTTGCCATACTTGGTTTAAAAACAGGCCCACTGTATGTGCACGAATACTGTAACCTTCATGTGATGGTCTTCGTATTTCTACGGGGCTGTGATTGGCCCTAAAGTACAGAGAGAGACGAGTAATCTACACTAAAACTTAACTCCGCTTCAACAGGCCATGAGGGCCCAGTGGTACCGACAGGCAGCCGTATCATCCTCAGCCCACAGGCGTCACTGGATGAGGATACGGAGGGGCATGTAGTCAGCACATCGCTCTCCCGGCCGTATGTCGGTTTACGAGACCGGAGCCGCGACTTCTCAATCAAGTAGCTCCTCAGATTGCCTCACAAGGGCTGAGTGCACCCCTTTTGCCAACAGCGCTAGGCAGACCGGATGGTCACACATCCAAGTGCTAGCCCAGCCCGACAGCGCATAACTTCGTTGATCTGACGGGAACCGGTGTTACCACTGCGGTAAGGCCGTTGGTTACGAGTAATCTACAGCATGCACAAAAATTACACGCGAGTGATGAAAGTGGAAGGTCAAGTTAGTGAAGTTAGGGTTAAAGGGTGTGTAAGGTAGGGCTACAGCTTACCACCACTGTCGGTATACTTGTACGACGATGAAGTATTGAAGGAACTGAAAGGATAGTTCTGAAGAGAAATAAACAGCCTAGGGAAACAGACATCAACGTTAAGATTCGCGGATGGCATAACTGTTCCGATAAGATGAGCAGGCAAGAAAAGATATAGTTCGTTAGTTCCATGTTCCGAGGACCATTTTTACATTTAATCCTAATGATGGGGAAAGGGTCATTTTACATTAACATTACACAGTGATTTGTAAATATGGCTACATGAGGATCATTTACAAGTTTTTTTTTTAATTTTTAACTTTTTATTTCTGTATTTACATTTTTATTACTGGTGTGAATTCTTGCCTACCTCCTGTTACAGACTAAAAACATAGAAATTATTCTACAGAATAAAAGAAGTGTCAAGGATAAACTGTTTCAGTTTGCTTTCTGATTTAACTTTACTGTCTGTCGAACGTTTTATACCACTGAGTAAGTGCAGCACTGTGCACCCTTTTTTGTGCTACAGGGAACTTTAGTGTGGAGTCATGAATGTCATTTTCCATCTGGAACTGTAATGTTGTACATTATTGTTCCTTTTGAACTGCAGTGAAATATTTACAACAAATTTTGTGAGGAGTAAATATACTGTGGAGCATTAGGCAGACTGCCTAACTCCTAAGGCAAATGTCTACAAAATGATTATGAGTGGGTACCACATACTATTGGTATGAGCGGAATGAATAGCAGGCTTAGCATAGAAAAAGCTTAAAGATAAAGAAGAAAGTGTTAATGAGTAGTGTTAAAAAGTAAAGGAATTTTCGTACTTAGTAAGTAATATTAAACAGCATGGCAGAAGCCGATACAGCAAGTAAAATGGCTAAGAAAGCTTCCTTCAGTAACAGAGTTCTGTAAGATATTGGCATGTAACTAAGTTTGAAATTTCTTACAGTTTACGTCTGGAGCACGGTGTTGGACAAACGTGAAATATGGATTAGCGGAAATCAAGAGAAGACGAAGTATAGGAAATTTGAAATGTCATGTTGTCTAAGAACATTAAAGCTTAATTAAATGTAAAGTACATAAAGAAAAAATTACTGAATGTACAGTCGAATACTTCAGACAAACCCGTTACGGTTAACAAAAGAAAATATTTACCGAGAGGCTGAGCATTGTCTTTAGCAGTACAGAAATGTAATGAAATACGAAGAATTTGGAAATTACGACTGTGATTCTTAAGCACAAGTAGGAGACTGCTCTCTGGGGTGAAGTACATTGGAGCTAAGAGGGTTCCGTGACTGTTACAGAGCCGTGAAGGCCCAGACAGAATCCTAAAGATATAAGAGAGTCACACATGCACGAGTACAGTGAATAACACCTGACAGAAACACACGCCCAGACAACAAATTTACTTTGAAGGAACCAGAAACCGAAAAGTGGTATTTATTTAACAGTAAAAAACTCTAAGAAAAGTTTCGGGATTCAAATCGAAATAGTAAAGCAAACAGTATCACTTAGCCCAACGATTGCTTTTAGCTTAAAATAATTGAGTCGATATACAAGAAGGAAAGTTATTTATTGTTGCAAGAAAATTTTTGTTTTACAATTTATATTAAGTAATATCAAAAGGACATTTTATCTCAGTAATAACTTAATTATCAAAGAAAATTAAAATTAAAATCAAAAGTTATGTACATACTTCAAGACAATAAATTTTTAGTAGCAAGCGCTCTAATTTAATTTTTATTTAATTAAATGTTGTTTCAACAACGCCAGAGGACTAAAAGCTATAAATCAGATAAAAACACATTTTCCTTCTGAAAACAATAACAAAGAAATATGCAGAATTAGTCTTACATTCAGCATATGACAATATTATAAAATAAAAATAATAAAGAAAATGAAGTATTAAAGAGATAGACAATGTCATTCATTTACCATTCAGTTCATGTAGCCGGCCGCCATGCAAATGACCGGCCGGCAAGCGTGGCCGAGCGGTTCTTGGCGCTGCAGTCTGGAACCGCGTGACCGCTACGGTCGCAGGTTCGAATCCTACCTCGGGCATGGATGTGTGTGTTGTCCTTAGGTTAGTTAGGTTTAAGTAGGGTAGGTTAAGCCATATAACTGGATCCGTGAATCAAATCGCTATTGAACAGCTCTTGGTGGCCTGTGTCGCCTGACCATCAAGAGCTGTTGCATAGCGATTTGATTCACGGATCCAGTTATATGGCTCCTTCCGTGTTTAGCGATTTTACCACTATGACGTGTGGGGCCTGATGATGGCATCAGCGTAATGCCGAAACTGGTTGCATATAAGAAGTTCATAAAATAAAGTTCTACAATACAAACGGCTGTTGGTAAATTATTTTGTCAAGAAATACACGTCATCCGTTGTGCCACAGTCCAAAATGAATCAACAATGATCACTCTTTGTTGTCGGGCCATATGACGGGAGAAGATATGGTTGATAAACTATTGCGCAGAGCATTTCGTCAACGGTATTAGCTGGCTCAGAGCACTATCGGACTTAACATCTGAGGTCATCAGTCCCCTATAACTTAGAACTACTTAAACCTAACTAACCTAAGGACATCACACACATCCATGCCCGAGGCAGGATTCGAACCTGCGACCGTAGCGGTCGCGCGGTGCCAGACTGAAGCGCCTAGAACCGCTCGGCCACCACGGCCGGCTCAACGGTATTCTACGTCCCGTTTTGTTGCCCTTTATGGCAAGCCATCCTAGGCTTACGTTTCAGAAATATAATGCCCGCCCTCACATGGCGAGGGTTCCTTCTGCTTGTCTTCGTGCTTACCAAACCCTTCCCTGGCCAGCAAGATCGACAGATGTGTAGCCAATTGTGGACGTTTCAAGCATTGCGGGCAGGACCCTCCAACGTCCTCAGAATTTTGACGCTCTAAAGCGCTGTTTGGAGAGAACGTGGCACGATACATGATACGCATCGGAGGGCTTTTTAGCAAGTCTATCAGTCAATGCTGAGCATGGTAAAGTCTTGCTTAAGGGCCACAGATGATTTGCTCAGTTTATGAAGTTCTTTCTCCTGAATAAATCATCTTTTTTTCTGAAACTGTAGTCAAATGTTTTTATGTACTTGCACTTCATATCTACCGATTTCGGTCCAATTCACATAATATTTTCTTTTTTTGTGTTAGGGTGTGTACGACAACGTTTTCATATCTTACTGTTCACTC
Source organism: Schistocerca cancellata (assembly GCF_023864275.1). Classification (NCBI taxonomy): domain Eukaryota; kingdom Metazoa; phylum Arthropoda; class Insecta; order Orthoptera; family Acrididae; genus Schistocerca; species Schistocerca cancellata. Next base: position 464,258,794 of record NC_064631.1, on the reverse strand, counting down.
AAATTTGCACATTCGACAGTTGAAATGGGCACCGACAATTTGAAACTGTCGAATAATCGGCTTTGTCTACGGTGCTCAGGTGTAGTACTAGTGCATGACTTTGTGCCCTTGACCAAAGGCTACTTGCAGGCACATAACATTAGGAAACACCACCGTCCTCAATGAGGGCAACCGTCTCTACTTAGTTAGTATACTGCGGCAAATAAACACTCCAGAAAAATAATAAATATTACAGTAGCACTTACTGAAAAAAATGATTCAAATGGCTCCAAGCAGTATGGGACTTAACATCTGAGGTTATCAGTCCCCTCGACTTAGAACTACTTAAAGCGAACTGACCTAAGGACGTCACACACATCCATGCCCGAGGCAGGATTTGAACCTGAGACCGTAGCAGCAGCGCGGTTCCGGACTTACGCGCCTAGAACCGCTCGGCCACAGCGGCCAGCTTTCTGAAAAGAATGTCTTTTCCTTAAAGTGAAAATAGATGAACACTAACGGAAAATATCGCAACATCAAAAACTTTCTAATCTAGAGTAATGATACTTGGGGGATACATTTGTCTAGGTAATATACACTCCTGGAAATTGAAATAAGAACACCGTGAATTCATTGTCCCAGGAAGGGGAAACTTTATTGACACATTCCTGGGGTCAGATACATCACATGATCACAATGGCAGAACCACAGGCACATAGACACAGGCAACAGAGCATGCACAATGTCGGCACTAGTACAGTGTATATCCACCTTTCGCAGCAATGCAGGCTGCTATTCTCCCATGGAGACGATCGTAGAGATGCTGGATGTAGTCCTGTGGAACGGCTTGCCATGCCATTTCCACCTGGCGCCTCAGTTGGACCAGCGTTCGTGCTGGACGTACAGACCGCGTGAGACGACGCTTCATCCAGTCCCAAACATGCTCAATGGGGGACAGATCCGGAGATCTTGCTGGCCAGGGTAGTTGACTTACACCTTCTAGAGCACGTTGGGTGGCACAGGATACATGCGGACGTGCATTGTCCTGTTGGAACAGCAAGTTCCCTTGCCGGTCTAGGAATGGTAGAACGATGGGTTCGATGACGGTTTGGATGTACCGTGCACTATTCAGTGTCCCCTCGACGATCACCAGTGGTGTACGGCCAGTGTAGGAGATCGCTCCCCACACCATGATGCCGGGTGTTGGCCCTGTGTGCCTCGGTCGTATGCAGTCCTGATAGTGGCGCTCACCTGCACGGCGCCAAACACGCATACGACCATCATTGGCACCAAGGCAGAAGCGACTCTCATCGCTGAAGACGACACGTCTCCATTCGTCCCTCCATTCACGCCTGTCGCGACACCACTGGAGGCGGGCTGCACGATGTTGGGGCGTGAGCGGAAGACGGCCTAACGGTGTGCGGGACCGTAGCCCAGCTTCATGGAGACGGTTGCGAATGGTCCTCGCCGATACCCCAGCAGCAACAGTGTCCCTAATTTGCTGGGAAGTGGCGGTGCGGTCCCCTACGGCACTGCGTAGGATCCTACGGTCTTGGCGTGCATCCGTGCGTCGCTGCGGTCCGGTCCCAGGTCGACGGGCACGTGCACCTTCCGCCGACCACTGGCGACAACATCGATGTACTGTGGAGACCTCACGCCCCACGTGTTGAGCAATTCGGCGGTACGTCCACCCGGCCTCCCGCATGCCCACTATACGCCCTCGCTCAAAGTCCGTCAACTGCACATACGGTTCACGTCCACGCTGTCGCGGCATGCTACCAGTGTTAAAGACTGCGATGGAGCTCCGTATGCCACGGCAAACTGGCTGACACTGACGGCGGCGGTGCACAAATGCTGCGCAGCTAGCGCCATTCGACGGCCAACACCGCGGTTCCTGGTGTGTCCGCTGTGCCGTGCGTGTGATCATTGCTTGTACAGCCCTCTCGCAGTGTCCGGAGCAAGTATGGTAGGTCTGACACACCGGTGTCAATGTGTTCTTTTTTCCATTTCCAGGAGTGTATTTAAATGGCAAACATTGCAACATCATAGGTTAATTAAGCGTGAGATAATCCATTGCAAATGTGTAATTCTGGTACATTAATAACCGTTGTAACCGCCAGAATGTTGCATGCAAGCATGAATAGGTGCATGCGGTGTCTACGTCAGTTTGTGGGATGGAGTTACATGTCGGTTGCTCTTGGTCCGTCAATACAGCGACGGGTAATGCCGGTTTTGGATGACGCTGGACCTATTGTCTGATGATGTGCCACATGTCCTTGACTGGAGACAGATCTGGTGATCGAGCAGGCAAAGGCAGTATGTTGACACTCTGTAGAGCATGTTGGGTTACAGCAGGCGAGCGTTATCCTATCGGAAAACACCCTTTGGAATCCTGTTCCAGAATGGCAGCGCAACAGGCCGAATCATCAGATCGACGTACAGATTTTCAGTCAGGGTACGTGGGATAATCACGAGATTGCTCCTTTTCTCATAAGAAATTGCACCCCAGCCATTAACTCCTGGTGTATGTCCAGTGTGTCTAGCAGGTAGACGAGTTGGCTCCATGCACTCAACTGGCCTACTTCTAATCAACACACGGCCATCACTGACACAGAGGCAGAACCAGTTCTCATCCGAAAACCCTTCATATCTGCATTTTGCACTCCAAAGAGCTCTCGCTTGACACCACTGAAGTCGCAAATGGCGGTGGTTTGCGGTCAGTGAGTGCACAGTACATGTGCTACTGTCTTGGGGCTGTCCTCGAAGAAACCGATTTGTAACAGTTCGTAGTGTCACTATGGTGCCACCTGCTGCTCAAATTGCCCCTGCGAATACAGTATGATGCTCCAGAGGCAAATGTCAACCACGATGATCTTCCCTCTCTGTAGGGCCACGTGTCCGACCGGAGCCCAGTCTTCTTGAGACCACTCGTTCTTGTAGTCACCGCTGCCAGCAGTCATCTACAGTGGCTACAATCCTGCCAAGAGTTTCTGTAGTATCGCAGAAGGAACACCCAGCTTGTCACAGCCCTATACAGACCTCTTTCACACTCACTGAGGTGTTGATAATGGCGTCTTTGTCGCCATAATGGCATTCTTGACTAACATCAACTCATCACATCCGGTATCAAAGGCAAGGTTCGCTTAGCAACTTTCGTTTATGTCAACAATTCCTTCTTGTGTTGCAACTTCTTTCCGTCGTTATTTTCATTCCCTCTTTTCTAGTTGTAGGGAATAGATCATATGAAGTTAAATTTCTCTCATAGTGTGACAAAAGTTTAAAAAACTGGTTGAAAATCACATAGACTGTGAGACTGTATCAAATTAGAGAAATACAAAGTTACAACTCCGACGTAACCTTAACCAAGAGAACGTCCCATCATTAGTCTGTCTCGAGTGCAGGCATAGCCTCTAAATTACTGAGCAAACCTTGCCATGTATCAATATTTGAATTGAGAAATCATTAACTTTTGAACCATGGGCTCCTCCTTCTGCAGTTGAGAGGGCTGTGGGAGACCTTTGAAGAAAAGGCATGTGCCTGTAACTTGTTGGCTGGACTGGAATAACATTTTGAAAGTGACATTAGTTGAAAACGTGATAAAGGCTTGATATTGTGTCACAGCACCTAGAGGAGATGATTTGTCCCTGACAGTTCCTGACTGCTTCCTGAACACAGTGTTACAAGGCGAAAGGTGTTCTCTACACGAAGGAAATTGTGACAAAAGAGTCAATATTTTCATAGAGGAAGTTGTAACGAAAACGCCAGAAACGTTACAAAACGATTGGTCTGTTTCTAATTTTACGTCATCTGATCATCGTATTAAATGGCAGAAAAAATTGATTCGTTAACGTCACAAACACGAAATAAGCTATTTTCCATTGTTCCTAGTAAAGTATATTGGTTGCTGCGAGGATAATCAGTGTAAGCAAATCTCTGTCCAAGTTATCCTGGTGCATGTTGATATCTGTTTTGGCACTACAGGTTCATGTGGTGATAAAATTCAGTTTAACATATAGATTAACGTTTAATGTTCTTAATGTTACGTCGGCATCAGGGTCATTAGAGACTATAGATTAGCTAGTATTGGATAAAGTTGGAGGAAGATAGCGGCAGTTGCCTTTACGAAGGATTATCTCTCATTGGGAATCACAAATTTTGGGCACAATAGGAAATTATGCTGGACAAGTTCTGCTGAAGAACAGAAACAGTCAGTCATCCTAATCGTGTCTATTTCTTGTTTTCTCCGAACGTACATCGTCCATGACAGTTACTGACTGAAGGATGGGAAATCCGAATCCCACTCATCTCGAATACGATAACACTGTCTCAAACATTGTGTTACCTCACTCAGTCTGTGTCATGTGTAGGACACCGACGGCGCAGAAATCACATCTTATTCATTATCAGTGCGCTATATCGACACGTTGTTATTTCCTTGTAGAAATAATAAAAAAATAACTGAAGGATTTGCTGAAAGTTCATACTATCATTTCACACTGAATCTAATATAAGGGGCCACTTCATTCCTGGATCATTTCTAATAATAAATACCGTACAGTATTTGAATATCGTTCTATACGGTCTTGATTAAACGTAATAGCTTTTTAGATTATTAAGAATTATCAAAACATGTAAGCAAATCTTTCCACGTATTATTAGTATGAAACATGTAAAGCCTGCATTGAAATGAAGACAGAACACTGCTGGCCAATTGCAAAATGTAAAAAAACGTCAAACTGGCATGAAGTGTGGAATAATTGTTTCCCTCGGTTGCGCTAGCATACCAGCAGTTTCGTTATGATTAATGATAGGTAAGCAAGCTACGGTGGTGCAATAATACAAGCTGACGTCAAGTTTCTGCCTGTTCGGGTAAGCATATCTCATGATGTACATCCCACTCCCCCCCTCCTCCCTCCCCCCAGACCAAGCCGCTGCCGAGCACTGAGCACAGGGCAAGGGTAGGAAGGGTATAGGTATAGAGGGGCAAGGGCAGGAGCGCACATATATGCATCCCGCTATTGAATTAGTTATATGTTATACAGTGTGTACATTATGCAAAAAACAGCGTTGAAGTATGGATTTAACACATAGAAGGTTGCATAGGCACTTTATTAATTACTTTGTATCGTATCACGTAGAACATATCAACCAATAAATGCGTTTTCACGATTGAGATAAAGACCAAAAGTTTGAGAGTAAGATAGCTTTTTCGAAGAGTAAATAAATGGTTTTCCGTAATTCGTGTAATAGTCTTCATATCATGAAGTATCTTGCACGATACACTTTCTAAAGGAGCTTATGTTCTTCATCAAGGTTCAAACTATCTCCATACCAGATTTCATCGGAATCGGTTTATCGTGTTAGTCATGAAAACGTAACATAGAGCTTGTTTGGCGTTTGTAATATTGGTATGGATGAAACTTATAACGATATATATTTATCTTTGTAAACCGATTTTGATGAAATGAGAACTTTAAATATCTGTATCCTTCTTTGCCATCCGATTTTGATGCAATAAAACCTATATGGTGCCCCAATCTGTGCTTAAGTTGCCTGTGAAAAACGCCATAAAAATTTGCGTAATAGTTTTGGAGAAGAGCGTGCAAACAGAGACACAGATAGGAACGACCATGTTATAGATTTTTTGTTAGTATAAATACACCCTAAAATATTAGCTTCTCAACATAACTACACAAAGTAGATATACGTAAAGCCATACACATGCTGTATACACGGTGTAAATGGTATAAGGCGTCAAAATTATACAGATGGCACATCTCGCAATGCTTGACAAAAACGTCTAGTAACATGTTTGCGTATTTCCTACGGTTGTCCCAGAAAAGAAAACAGTTCGTCTCAGGATAATGGTTTTGGAAAAGTAGATACTTCGCCGTGCACGTACGTAAGCAATCGGTTCCTGTTATTGCCCGCTGCGCGTACTGACATCGCGAGCGTAAATCGTAAACCCATAGGCAACTGCGGCCTGAGTGGCTGCGTCATTGTAGTACACGTAGCGTCGACAGTAGGCGAGTAACCTGTGCAGATGTTATTGCAACTCTGTTAACTGTTAGGATGGAAAGGAGATTTACTATAGCGGAACTATGCGATATGCATTCAATTTATGGCGAGGGAAAAGATGTTGCGAGGGCAGCTGTACGAATTTATCGAGAACGCTTCCCACAACGACGACTTCCTGCACGAAAGACATTTGCTGCCGGCCGGGGTGGCCGAGCGGTTCTAGGCGCTACAGTCTGGAACCGCGCGACCGCTACGGTCGCAGGTTCGAATCCTGCCTCGGGCATGGGTGTGTGTGATGTCCTTAGGTTAGTTAGGTTTAAGTACTTCTAAGTTCTAGGGGACTGATGACCTCAGAAGTTAAGTCCCATAGTGTTCAGAGCCATTTGAAACATTTGAAGACATTTGCTGCTGTGCACCAAAGATTTGTGTCATTGTAATTCTCTACTTGTATGCGATTGTTATGCATTTACATATTAATAAAGTACAGTAACTATCTGCACCTTCTTAAATTTTCGTCCGTATGCGACACGTATCTTCTGTTCTTCCGTTTTTGTTACATCATGACAGAATACAACTGACGAGGACGTATTTAATTTCCTTAGATTGAGAGATACTGGCTCTTTACTGCTCCGCGCAGAAGGCAGAGGCCCCCAAGGCGCCGATCGTACATTGGAAGCTGAGGGAAGAATTCTGGACCGCATCCAGGAGAATCCTTCTCAGAGTACTAGAAGCATCGCCCGCCACGTGGGTATATCGCACACTGTCGTTCATCGCACTTTGCAAGAGGAGTGTCTGCGGCCTTACCATATTCAACGCGTACAAGCATTGGAAGAACAAGATTTTCCTCCACGACGTGAATTCTCAGAGTGGTTTTTGTTACACAGTGCGCAGCATGATGCTGTCAACAAAATACTCGTCACAGATGAAGAGTGTTTCACTCGCGACGGAATAACTAATTTCCATAACGTGCACACGTGGAGTGTACACAGTCCTCACCACGTAGTGGCAACACATTTTCAGCGACGATTTTCCGTAAATGTCTGGGCGGGTATGCTCGATAATTACATCATTGGGCCCTATGTTTTACCTGCACGTTTGACTGGTAACTATTACCGAACGTTTCTAGAGGAAACATTGTTACCAACGTTGTTAGAAGACATTCCGTTAGGCATACGTCATAAAATATGGCTCCTCCACGATGGTGCTCCACCCCACATTGGTCACAGAGTACGCATATTTTTGGATAGTCGATTTCCAGGACGATGGATCGGGCGTTCGGGTCGACGTCGATGGCCAGCACGCAGCCCTGATTTAAATCCACTGTATTTTTACTTTTGGGGCCATATGAAGAAACTTGTTTATGCTGAGCCAGTAAATACTGTGGACGAAGATTTTAGATGCTGCCAATACCATAAAAGCCAATGTGCATGTGTGTGAACGAGTGCGACGAAACTGGGTTCGCCGTAATGAAGCATGTGTAGAAGCGAATGGTGGTCATTTCGAACATTTATTGTAGTATTGGTGTAAGAGGAAACGAAGTAATGGGTTTTCTTTTCGTTACGATGTTGTTGTACAGAAGTAAAATAATGTGAATTTAGTATTCGTTATGGCATTGCCGTAAAAAGGTGAAACAGTTGATTGTAATTAATGCAAAACGACCTACTTGGTGACTGATTGAATTTGTACTAACGGAAATACATTGTGTTTGATATTAGCTTGTCATTACTACTACGACCTTCGTTATCGACTTGTTGAGAAACAAACTGGTTGTATTCAATTCATGTAAAGTGAATTACACATTCTTGACAACCCAAAAACCGTTTACATTCCTTTTTTCGGTACCACCTGATTATCACACCACGTCGTTGTACACGTCTAATGATTTCAATCCTCTGGTCGGCTCGATGCCTTTCTCTGGCCGCCCCGTCATTGTAGGCAATAAGCTCGGTACGCCTTGTACTGTCGGTTGACTACGTAAACAGAAATGCGTATACTACCTATCCTACGAACATTAGGTTTTAACAATACAAAAATAAAGTACATGATACAAGAAAATGTCATTAGACTTTTTTGTCAAGCACACCGAGATGTACCATCCGTATAATTTTGGCGCCTTATACCGTTTACACCCTGTATAAGATTATGCAGTGGAGTGCGCATTCAGAAATTTCATCTGAATATTGCTTACTTGTGAGAGGACCATGTTATGCCTCGTGTGAGAATGAAGACAGGAATTCGTGGCGGGCCGCATCAAACCACTCAGAAGACTGATTGGAAAAAAAGAGAAAAAAGCGAGAACGGCATACCAGCAAGTGCCGGAATTAGACAGTGGATGCATCGCAGAATACGGAGACTGCGGATTATGGTTTCGCGATATTCTTGCTCGCAATGGTCGGGAGCTCACACTCTAAGTCGAATATGGATCCGATGGGTTCAGTACAGCCCATGCAGGATTTCAACAGCCCCCCGTGATTAGCCCGGAGACAGACATATTTTTTTCTCTGACATTCAGTATAATGCAGTCAGGTCTCGTATTTTGAGCCAGGAAACTGGCTTGTTTCCAGCAGGCAAGTATTCGTTCGGACAGAGCGACATCTGGAGCTCCTCAGACTGCGGGCGACCTTAGCTGCTACTTCCTTCGAAAAGGCAGAACAGAGGGGTTTCGCACATTTGTTAAAGTGGACCCATGACTGGCTTCACATCGCTTTTTCCGAAGACTTCATGTTCTTCAGACAAATGGTTCAAATGGCTCTGAGCACTATGGGACTTAACATCTGAGGTCAACAGTCCCCTAGAACTTAGAACTACTTAAACCTAACTAACCTAAGGACATCACACACATCCAGCCCGAGGCAGGATTCGAACCTGCGAGCGTAGCAGTCGCGTGGTACCGCACTGAAGCGCCTAGAACCGCTCGGCCACCGCTGCCGGCGTTCTGCAGAGAGAATCACAGTGCAGGTATCAGTGTGTGCAGGTTCCGAAGAGAACGAACTTTGCCAGCCTGCAATTGTTAAACCACGAGACTGCTACGGTCGCAGGTTCGAATCCTGTCTCGGGCATGGATGTGTGTGATGTCCTTAGGTTAGTTAGGTTTAAGTAGTTCTACGTTCTAGGGGACTGATGACCTAAGATGTTAAGTTCCATAGTGCTCAGAGCCATTTGAACCATTTGCAATTGTTATCGTTATATTGGCTCAGCACACGGTGTGATGGTAAAGAATATCACTGCGGAGTCAACACGGTACCTCTCTCAGCTCTACAGAGAACTTCGTGATGTCTTCCGACAAGATAGTTCAAAGACGCATATTACTGGTGCTCTCCTGACATACCACGATTCAGGAATAGTTCGACTGTACGACCTGCAGACATCTCGCCTGTTGGAACCAGCTTTGGGTACCGAAAGACTGGCACGTCACTAGTCGGAAGCACCTATGATTGAAGAACTTAGAATGAAAGGAACATGGAATGACGCGCCTGTGCCTTTTATGCAAGATCAGTTCTTCTCGGTGCCTATTTACATATACGTCTATACTCTGCGAACTATTGCGAAGTGCATGGTCAAAGATATGTCCCACTGTCCCGGCCATTATGGCTTTTCCAGTTCCATTCACATGTGCAGCGCGGGAGAAATGCTTGCTAAATGTCTCTCTGCATGCTGTAATTAACCTAATCTTATCTTCACGATCCCTATGAGAGCGATATATTCCTAGAGCCATCACTTAAAGCCCTTTTTGAAACCTTGTTAGTATACTTTCTCGCTGTACTTTACGCCTGTTTTCAATAGCCTGCCAGTCCAGCTCTTTCAATACTTCAGTGACACTTTCGCGCGGGCCAAAGAAACCTGTGATCTCTCGTGCTGCGATTTTCTGTATACGCTCTGTACACCTGCCAGTATTATTTGGTATCGGTCCCACAACTTGAGCAACATCCTAGCAATTGTCACAATCATTGATTACGAGTGGGCGCGGCTCTCTTTTTAGTGTCATAATCTGAACATAAATGAAGTCGAATACTTGTTGTCACTATCAAAACATCAATATTAAAACACTATTCTGATGAATGGTGCTTCTCTCACGTCGCTAATCAATGCCCGTAATACGTGGAGCGCACGCCACCCGATACCTTTGATTTTGACGTTCGCGCCACAGTGGAAACCGGACAGGCGACCGCGGCGGACAGGCCGTGTTTCATGCGTACGTGCGGTATATATATATCTGTATGCCGGTCGACACATGTAGCTTCACGCATACCTGCGTGTTTCCCTGTGCCATACATTATCGCTCTTTCACCGTCACACGGAATAATAAGGGCGCGACAGGCGAGCGTGTCGTAATAGGCACAGCCCACAGCCACGTGACGGGCTAAGTAATGCCGGGCCCGCGTGATTCACGTGCGAGGCATGTGCGCTGTCCGTCGTAAACACTGAAACCGTGTACGCTGTTACGGCTGTGGTCTGATGACAACCATAGGCGGCGGCCAGGTTTTCCTTATCTCGCTGCGCGCCCCGAGCGCCGAGTTGGCAGCACGTGTGCTAATTTGTGGTACTATGACCGTGGTTCGCATTTCACTTTAAGCTTCTAGTTCCCTTGTAACTGGCCGGGAGAGCCAGTTCAAAGGAAGGAGGAAGGCAAAGGATAGCTCCTCCAAAAAGAAATTCAGTTGAAGCGGACCCATGACTTAATGACGTTTTGACGTCTGAACCGATAAGAACATCAGAATGACGATATTTCTTTTGTGAATATTGTGTTATAGACCGTAGGTGGTGGTGACAGACTGAGTTCTAAGTTAGATTGGCAGGTGAATAGTTTTAAGTCATCAGAGCCAACGAGTTTGGTGTCATAAAAAAAATAATAATTTCTATTATGATGCGTATGTTATGCATGTTGGATATCAATTAGGTTTTTATGTCCATGTTTTGATTATGTTCATGTAAAGCCTACGGACGGTATTTAACACTTCACACAGACGCTACAGGACCATTGGTAATAAACAAATGTGGGGTTCAGACCAACTATTGGTAAGAGGAGAGAAAACCGGGTTTTCAAGGAGCCGACTCTCATAATGTGCTTAGCAGGGCTAGAAATTCCTGTCGCAAAACATATGTTTAGCTTTTTCTCGTTTTTGATCCGTGTGCGTCATCCATTGCGGGTTTCGGTGAAAATATACTACAAACGTATCGACACTTTTCAATTTTATGGCCACAGCTTTAACATGTGTCTCTGTGGTGTTATGATTCGCCCCAGAAGCTCATCGTGTAAAACTTCGGTTTTACGGCGTGGCCTGCTATAACGCATTAAAACCATTCTGCAGAATAGTAGTAAATATTATCTCTCTTTGTTCAAAAAATAATTAATGTCAATATTTTTTGTGTAACTTTTCCGAGAGTAACTTTATTGGATGTTCTACAATTTTTTTTTACTTATTTAGGACATCCCTCTTATACTTTATGGAATGTAAATGTAGGCACTGTCACACTTTTTGCTGATTCAGCCACCCGCCATTAGCAAAGAGCCTACAGAAAAATAGCAAACAAATGTGTGTTTCAGATTTATTGCCACGACCAAAAACGAAGTAAAACTTTTATTTATTGTGAATGTGGAACACTGCGACTGTAATATGAAAAGATTTTCACAAATTACCACAACCAGTCGCATTTTAAAATAGATGTATTTCAGTAAACCATGACCAGTTTCGAGCTGCCTATCAGACCATCATCATGTGGTACATATATAAATTCTGTGCCTTTTTGTTGCAGCTTTGTGCGGCTTGTTATAAATATCTATTTAAAAAGTCCACTGGTTGTGGTAATTTCTGAAAAAACGAAGTTCTGTAATTTCAAACGGTTCTTTTCATTGTGCTACGGAAAAGTGTTAAAAAAGCGAAGAAGGTGATCGAGACAGCGGAAGAGTCGGCAAAATAATACGAGATGCAGGAAAATGAGCTGCAACTAGTGTGGAAAAGATGATGGTGTTACAAATTAAGTGGAACGGCGGCAAATGTCCGTTCATTGTAAAACCACTGATAAATTTCAAGTGTATGTAGTGTGTCTATACACGAAAATATAAATCTACGCAAAAGAACTTCCTAGTTTCAAAGGGGGCCAAGTTTACAGCAAGTTGAATATTGCCAAAGTACTTCTTTTCAAGCAGTAAGCAGTTACTAATTTAACCGTGTGGATACATTTCAAACCCGCTAACAAGAAATTAAAAAGAATCCGGTAGTCAGGAGCGACTTTCAAAAATGGCCGTGCCTCGTGTATCGGTCACGGTTGAAACACTTGCGACGTGATTTGTGCAGAACAGCGGTGCTGCGGAAAACACAAGCTGGACCGATGAAGTCACGATAGCTCAAGTGCCGCTGCTGGAGACTGTCCAGTCATCGCATAGCGTAACGAAGTAGATTGGAAGAGCAATCCAGAAACAGAGACAAGCCAAAATTGTCCTGAGAGAAGTCCATAGTACGAAGAGAGAATTCTGAAAGTGTAGTCCAGATAATAATGCCGGGTCGTTTGTACTGGCATTCTTATGGCATGTGATCAATAGCTTCAGGCAAACAGCAAGGAACGGCTCGGAGAGCTGTTTGGGACTTTAAAGCCCCTCGCCAGGTTCAAATGGCTGTGAGCACTATGGGACTTAATTTCTGAGGTCATCAGTCCCCTGGACTTAGAACTTCTCAAACCTAACTACCCTAAGTACATCACACACATCCATGCCCGAGGCAGAATTCGAACTTGCAACCGTAACAGCAGCGCGGTTCTGGACTGAATCGCCTAGAACCACTCGGCCACAACGGTCAGCTCCTAGCCAGCGGCCGTAAGGTTCCAGCGTTTGTTAGCACACAGCTAAGATATGCGCCTGTAATACAATATCAACATTTTGAATGTACCAATAAGAACACAAACAATTTTCTGTAAAAAGGTAATTCGGCCTCGTCTTTCTTACATATTAAAGGCTGTGGCATATTCAATTTAAGGACTTGTTCCAGTTTGCCATTAGCAGCTGAATGGTCGTAGAAGGCTAGTACATAGATGTGGGACTCACTCATCTGAAAAAAATAAATTAAGCATATTTGAAACATTAATCATCATATAATGAGTCCAGTATAAGAAATCGCAGCAACCCTGGCAAAAGGAACAACCAGGTGTTCAAGGCCGTAGTTATATTGAGGAAAAAGGAGCAGTATTCTCTGGCATGGGGAAACGAAAGAACGAAATAGAAAAAGAGAAATGATAGAAAAAACGAAAAAGAGTGACGTATCGATATATATTCGTTAAACTCCATTGGTGTGTTGATGTTCATCGGCTGAACTTCGGACCGAGTCTGTAACATGCGAGAAAATGGATTTCGCTCCGTTCGGTATATGCCGATAATTCACAAATAATTTGTAGAAAATACGAATTTGGCTTCCACCGAGGCCTCACCCCAAAACAGAAAAAGCACTCCGTGTCATGGATGGCACGCTTAGGTATGGGCTGATCATCAAAACACGAGTGTGAGGCTGCCAGAGAAGAAAGAGTTACTATACGCCACAAAGCGGACAGTTCTCCAGGCAGAAGTGAGAATTATGGAAGTGAAGCGACTCATGGTAATTTTGCGAGCATCTGAATGCCTCTGGGAAGTTATATTCCAGCATTATGCAAATATAAGTGAAGAAAACGTACGAAAATTGTTTACTTTGCTTACTCACATCAAGAGTCGGTCTGTATTGAGTCTCGGTCGTAAAAATAATAGAATCCATAAAAGGCAGGAGCATCACGGTTCACACTCTCGTCGATGACGAGGAGCAAGCCCTCAGATTTGCCAGGGAGAAGAAGTGAAATCTGCGTTGTCGTTTTCAAAGGGGTCTTCCCGGCGTTACGCATTAAATGATTTAGGGGAAACAAGGAACGTGCAAATCCGTTTGAGCAGATCTGCACGATGCTCCTGGTGAACGCAGTACCTCATTGACTTCGACAATTTCGTACATTTGAAGAAGTTGAATGAAAGGGCATAGATCTGAGTAAATTATAAGGGTGGAACAGTATTTATCGTGGGTCGAGTGTACAGTTGTACGCAATACAGAATAAGTTTATTAGTATACAATACTCAATTTCTACTACCCTTCAAGTTAATATTCAAGCAGAAATTTTGAAAGGCACTGTTGGTGCTAAACAACACAAAGTTCTCTCTCTCGAAATAATCTGCGAAAATATTTAGATTTAGTAAGTAGTTCTATGAGTTCTTACAAGGTAATGTTTTACGTTTGGAGATTCGTCGCCATCTGCGTACTTTAGGATTTGTTGTTATTAAGGTGCTAATGAACATTTTACTTAAGAGCAAGAAATATAATAGATGAAATGAAACAATGAGTCTTAAACAGAAATCTGAAACAAATATATTTATTAATCTTTTGGCAACTGAGGTCAAAGTTCTGTAGCAAATGAATACATGTCGTCTCGTAATATGACAGTATGAAAGTTGCCTTTAGAATGACATCTTAGGAATGGACGGAGGAGGAATCACTTGCCCGGAATCCTGTAACCATTGTTATATCCATATTTCCGCCTCGGATCTCTCTTCTAATTGCCGTAGTGTGTGCGTAGGTAGGTTAGACAGGCTATATACGCCGATAATTCATCTAATCGTTCGTGCTATTGCAGGGATCACTCCATCCCACTGGTTTCCGCAGACTTCTTCTCGGCAGACGTGTGCTCTTCACACATCTAACGAGAGAATTGTCGTTAAAGGTTGAAGAATTTACGTTTACCGAGAAGCCTACAGAAACCAACTGGATATAGTGGTCCCTGTAATAACACTATTACATTACTACCTAGCTAGGCGTGCGTGCGGTGAAGATGGTGCCAATGCGGCGCCGAAACTGGTAGCTGAATAAAATTATTAAATAAAATTACGGCTGTGAGTATCTATTTTCTTCAAGTCTTCGACCAGCCGCAGCAGCATTCCATTTGCACAAGATGGAGTTACTGAAGCTTGAAACAATGAAAAGACCTTAGGTTCAATTATCTGTTGGTCCTAGGCTGTTTCCTGTGACTTATCGTTTGTTTCACCTCTGGCAATTACCTGCGTATGCGAAAATGCGGAACTGCACTGGGTTCGGAGTCTGCGTTAAATTGTAGGTGCCCCTCAACGCCTAGGTAAGTCTGTTCAAAGGTCTGTGTAGAGTCTTGCAAATCATTGATATCTGGAAAACGTTTGACTCAGCGCTAAGCGTACGCTTACCATCGAAAGTACGATCGTATGGAGTATCAAGCAAAGTGTGAGTACGTATTAAACCCTTAAAATTTCTCCAAAACTAGCAAGGCATTAAAAAGATTTGAAGAGCAGAGTATTAGTAAAAATTTAAAGAACATAAGTGTGGTGGCTGACTTGTACTTTATTGTATTAATCGTCTTATCCTTGATGAGTGGAAGTAGTAAAGACATTCCCTACATCGCGGCAGGAAGCATCCTACCTGAGGTTTCCTTGTGGCGGCGGAGGAAATTAACTATCAGTTATATGTTTGTTCTGTAACTGGTCATGGTTAAACTTCAATTTGTTAACAGATATGTGTAACCTACAGATGGTTTATGTACTATTTCCAAAAATACTGTTTTGTCTGTCTTTTACATATATCCCGGTAAGATACCTTCTGTGTCTTGTTACCTGCACCTATAAATTTTTTGTAACAGTTTTTTGAATAAATTGTAATTTTTAACTTTCCGTCTCACAGGAAGGTTTGAAAATGGTTTCAGGGAACCCGAAACTAGTCATTAATTAAATAAAAACTGAATCTAGCAACTACGGCTGTTTTTAAATCGAACTGGTTAACACAACTTTCTATCCTGCAACTAATCCAGTGTACTGGAAATCCATAGATTAAGTTTTTCTTGAAAGAGAGAACGCAGCATGTTATCGTATCTTAAACGGGGAGTTAATGACAGATGTAGAAGTAACTTTTGTTTGCCCCAGGGAAGTGTGCTGGGACACTTGCCGGCAATATTAGTAATAACCTCAGGCTATTCACAAATGATCTGTACCGAAGTTCTGTCTGAAAACTGCTGCATAGATATTCAGTCAGATCTTTATAAGACTTCAAAGTTGTGCAAAGGTTGCCAGACTAACTGAAACGTTCAGAAATAAGAAATTTTGCAGGTCACAAAACAACAAGCAATAGCAACCATTTTGGAACTTGACACTTCCTTCTTTAAGCTCTTTATTGTATTACTATCCGTAGCAGTCTTTATAGTATGTAGTCGCACAATTTGGATCAGCACTGTAACGCTACAAATATATGTCCTAAATGTCGTTTTCTTTTTGACATGGGGCCGTACAACAGTTACAGTTAATAATCCCTTAGGTATTGTTAACACCATTTGTCATTTGCATAATAAATTAATGTCCTTTGCTTGTTGAGGATATGAAACAGAACGATCACATATGCTGAGTTACAGGTAATGCAGATGACAGAGTTCATCGATAGAACACTGGGAAATTCAGTCAGTCTATGAAACAGATGACTTGCAAGCTCTCGTGCGACACACCCTGGAACACTGTCTAAGTGAGCGGTATCTTTTCCAACTAGAACTGACGGGATGTTAAGTAGATGAGCAGCACGAATGGTCACGGGAAAGTGTTAGGGAGATGCTTAAACAATTTGGTTGGTTGGTTGATTTGGGGGAGGGGACCAAACAGCGAAGTCATCGGTCTTATCGTATTAGGGAAGGAAGTCGGCCGTCCCTTTGGAAAGAACCATCCTGGCATTTGCCTGAAGTGATTTAGGAAAATCATCTTAGAGAAGTAAAGCTGCAAACACTTGAAGATAGACGAAAACTATCACATGAAACGGTACTTCATACGTTTCAAGAACCAAATTTAAGTGAAGAATCTAGGAATAAAATACAACCTCGTACGTATCGGTAGCGTAGAGATCGCGGAGACAAGGTTCAGTTGCAGCGCACGCAGTGGCGTTTAAACATTCATTCGTCCGCACTCTATACATTAATGGAATGGGAGGAAAACATCTGAAAACTCATTAGATGTGAAGTAGCCTCTGCCATTGTTTTATTACTGTTTGTGTTTGTTATTGTTGTATGTAAACTGGTTTCCTATTCTTAAGTTTTCGTATATGTCTGTGTTGTAATGTTAACCTGAACGAGCAGAGTGGTCTGCTACATTAACGCTATCTGGTAAAAAGAGACACCAAATCCATCTGAAACTGTATAACTGCATTACAATTAAAAATAATTAGGAAACGTAACACTGTACGCTAAGTAAGATGACTAGTGAAATTCTGTATTGTGCACCAAATCCATCTGAAACTGTATAACTGCATTACAATTAAAAATAAATAGGAAACGTAACACCGTACGCTAAGTAAGGTGACCAGTGAAATTCCGTATTGTGCAGTGCAGCGTACACTGCTACAATACGTGACGTCACAGTAAGTGACTTTCCATTCAGATACACAAAACTAACAGAATAAAAGTTCTACGCAATATTACAAATCAAATTTTGGAAGAATAAATGCCGAAAATGCTTTCATTAATATGCCCTGTAATTTTAACTATGTAAAGTGACTAAATAAAATTTCGAATATTAAATGATGTACTTATAAACATGTAATTCTCCTATGTAAGAATAAGACTGTCTTGATGCAATTTTGTCATATGATGACATGTTGGAGACCGTGGCTGTTTTTGAAGACAAATGTTGATGGTGTTAGGACAGCAACCAGCCACAAATTTACTTTGAGTTCCTTTATTCAAAGGAAACCGTTACCGGTTTCGAATCGTTGCGATTCATCATCAGACGGTTTACACGCTTTCTTTCTGACATTTGGTGTGTTTTTATAGATTAATTGTCCTAAAATATAAATAAAACATAATTACAAACACGCCACACACAGATGGTTGCGTTGCACATTTTCGTTGCATGTGACTTACGTGAAAAGTCGGTTTCGAGTGATTGTTTCCATGACGTTCATCCACTCGATGTAAATGCATTCCCACTGCATCCTCGTTGTTGCACACGTAATAGTTCTCACTGTACACTTTAGATTTGTCGCTGAGATCATTCCAACCACGCACCACATGTTTTGGTACATACAAAGAGTTTACGAACATATGGGTGTCACAGAAGCTATATATATCGTAACATTTGACGATGATGTCCTATGTTTGGAAAGGATCATATATTCTTTTACAAAACTGTAATGTCCTTTACATTAGTACAGAGAGATGGATTTTTTTTAAATCTGTTATTGCTAATTTAATTATAAAGTTTTTTATATATATTTAGAACTGTATAGGTAAAATAGTATATTATTTTATTACATTTGGCAGCATGAGAATTATAGTAACATATAAATTTTCTACTTGATCTGCAGATAGGTGTATTAATATTATTTGCTTTGGAGGCTGGAAAGTAATTTTTGGAAATTTTTCAGGAAAGGGGTGTTAGCCAAGTCTGTTTGTTCGTTAAGGATATAGTCTGGAGTGTTGTTTTTGTGTGTGTGTATTTCTAATTCTTCTAATATATTCATAGTGGCTCCTTTTTCTGTTAGATGCAAAATCTTTAAGTTGTCCTCAATGTTTCCCACTAAATGGTTTTCTTCAGCAATATGGGCTGCAAATGCTGATCTGTTCAAGTTACCAAGTCTTAGAGCTTCAATATGTTCTTTGTATACATGCATTTACATCGATTGGGTGAACGTTATGGAAACAATCACTCGAAACTGACGTTTCACGTAAGTCACATGCAACGAAAATCTGCAACGCAACCATCTGTGTGTGGCGTGTTTGTAATTATGTTTTATTTATATTTTAGGACAATTAATCTATAAAAACACACCAAATGTCAGAAAGAAAACGTGTAAACCGTCTGATGATGAATCGCAACGATTCGAAACCGGTAACGGTTTCCTTTGAATAAAGGAACTCAAAGTAAATTTGTGGCTGGTTGCTGTCCTAACACCATCAAGATAAGACTGTCTGGCAAAGAAACGAAATCTCAACTGAATTTTACCTAAACTGATCCGGGTGCACCGCTTAACTGTAAATGATTCTACTGTGTCCTGAGTGTAGCGTTAAACTGGCCCTAACAAATTGTCATGTTTTATCTTATGCCACCGGAAACTCGGTACTGCTCGAAAGCGGTGAAAATTAAAATACGGCACAGCAGCTAACCAGCTAAAGAAAAGCCTTGCCAAGCGCACTGCAAGGAAAGGCATTATGTTTCAAGCAAGAGAGTTCTGCTGAGTGCAAAGCAGCGACACACGATAGCAAAATTTAACTTTAATATGGAGATGGAGCAAAAAATTCGGCTTACTAAATAACTGAAAAGAGAATAGCATTCGAAACGGTACTATGAACGTCATTATTAACAATTACAGCCATCTTCACAAAAATCACTTTTTGTAAAAAGTGTGGGTCTGCCCTGAAATTTGTTAAAGGAATGGTAAACGAGTGGTTAATCTATAACCCTGTATCCATGCTATGTGAGCTGGTAACATTGTTTTGTCACATCTCGACAATCTAACCAAAGACCCGAACAAATAAACGAAAGTTACACTAAAACTTTGCCTTACTCAAGCTCATGATAAATCATGCACAGGCAGTCAATGCAGTGACAACATTACGTTAATATCTTCACACTTTTCAAATCAGTCTTTACAAAATCGTGTTTCCAAATAGTAGCTTCCTCTTCGTTCACGTCTCTGTGTTCTGCTAGTTATTTCCAAACCGCAGCTGCGTGACGAACACCCGACGCTCTCCCTCACTTCTCACTAAATGCTACGTTGGCAACGAAAATACTGCCGACAACCAAAGATCATATCGCTTTAACTCAGAAACGCTGTAGCAACATATCGATTACTAAAGATTTATGTTTGATAAATATCCGATGTATGAAATATGACATATCGAATAAAAGCAGAATTCACATCACTTTCCTTGAATACCAGAAATAAGCTATGAATTTTACAATTTCACGGTGGTTTGCGGCGTGTGGATGTAGACAGGGATTACTGTCATGTTCAAATCGATCTTCTAATTTAGGGCCGGACGGAGTGGCCGAGCGGTTCTAGGCACTTCAGTCTGGAACCGCGCAACCGCTACGGTCGCAGGTTCGAATCCTGCCTCGGGCATGGATGTGTGTGATGCCATTAGGTTAGTTAGGTTTAAGTAGTTCTAAGTTCTAGGGGACTGATGACCTCAGATGTTAAGAACCATAGTGCTCAGAGCCATTTGAACCATTTTTTTTTCTAGTCTAGGAGAACTCTAACGTTTACTTACTTGTAGATTTCTTGCAGTTGTCACATCATCGAGTGTATCTGTTCCTGCAGTACTGCTGTACCTGCATGTTTTCAATGAGGAGTGCATCTGTGTGGAAGCTGCGGTCCTCCTTCATTCTCCCAGGCGGGGCCTGTTTCTCCCTCCGGCCGCAGGCAGCTCGGCGGGGTGGCGTGCTCGCAGTCTCCTCGCCCCCCCCCCCCCCTTAAATTCCCCCACCCCCCTATGCGTTCGTGAGGAAGACAAGGAAGTATGCTTCCCCGGAAAGACAACCTATTAATAACCAGTTTAAGTTATGATAATGGCCGGTCCTAACTCGCTGCGCACCCATTAAGGGTAGTTTGTGTCCGGAGCGTTGGATTTGTACCCCAGACCGTCTGCGTGCCCCTCTTTTGGGAGGGTTTCGTGTTAAAAATACTTCCACAGGCAGGCTGCAGAAATACCGCCCAAACATTTGTGTCTGCATCCGAATGGGTATCAACAGACTGATTTTAGTTTCCACGCACCTTGGCCCAGAGCATGTCTTTAATGTTGAAACTATTGTTAGCTGCATATTCGTCATATTTTCTGTACAATTCTTTTCGCTTTACACAGAAGTAAAAACAATTTTCTTCCCAAATTTATACTCCTTTATCAAGGCAGTGTCGTTCGAATGCGTTGCTTGCAACACAGTTATATAATCACTCTATTTTAAACACATCTCGATTAGGTCTCTGTAAATCGAGTGCCGTACGAAACTTATCGTAATAAATCCTACATTTATCCCAGATGAATAGGTTTTTTGAAATGCATGTATTTGCCTTCAGCGAACTCTACAGTGTACGGGACTCTGACGTAGAGGAATGGAATAGAGAAGAGAAAGTTGTTTGGCATAAACTGGAAAACGATTCATAATTTGATCGGAAATCACACATATTTTGAAACTAAGTAACTGGATTGTCGTATTACAAACAGGACGTACGAGTAGAGTCTTCCTTGTCTCTTGTCTACAAATACGAATATTGGCAGTTCTTCCACGCTGGCAGTTCCGTATCTTGAGCCGTCTTATCATAACCCGTCGCGCCGCAACCACGATGGCAACAGATTGATTACCAAGGAAATGCGAAGACCTTGGTTCGCATCTCGGCCCAACTAACAGTTTTCAACAGCCAAGAAATTTCAAAATCAGACATATTCCGCAGCAGAGTGAAACAGTCATTCTGGAAAAAACCCCTAGACTATGGCTAGAAGCGAGCGAGGTGGCGCAGTGGTTAGTACACTGGACTCGCATTCGGGAGGACGACGGTTCAAACCCGCGACCGGCCATACTGATCTAGGATTTCCTCGATTTCCCTAAATCGCTTTAAGCAAATGCCGGGATGGTTCCTTCGAAAGGGCAATCCCTCCCCATCTGATGGGACCGATGACTTCGCTGTTTGATTCCCCACCCCAAAATCAAGCAACCAGCTGTGATTAGGCCATTTCTCTGCGGTATCCTCTCTTCCAGCAGTGTTAATTCTGCCACGCACGAGAGCTTCTGTGATATTGTAGGGAACAGGATATTGTGAGTCGTTTCTCGATAGCTCAGTCGATAAAAGTACTGCGTGGGAAAGGCAAGGTACTGAGTTCGAATCCCAGTAAAGAACACGGTCCTAAACTGCCACTAAGGTTCAAAACAGTATGACAGATTCATCCAAGAAACAAGTGTCGGCACATGATTATAAATTACAGCTTACGCGTTTCAGGAGAAGAAATATTCGTACAAACAAATTGCTTTGATATATTTTCAGAATATTTATTTTACATCCATCTTGAACCAATATTGGCAAACATGAACTGTCTAATAAAAAGTCAATAGAGATTAAGCTTCAGATGCATCCAAAAGAGGAAAAACTATGTTGGGATCAAATTTTGGTGGAAATTACGATACAAGCGGCGCGTAACTATAGAACGATCGATAGAAGGCTGCAGAAAATTAGAATGCAGAGAGGGAAAGATAGAGAGACAGAGAGTGAGAGGAAGTAAGACGGAATGTCGTAGTGAGCCGTGCTGGGGTAAAAGGAAATCGCTAAAATTCATATATTTGAACAAGTTCTTGAATAAGCAAACTATTGTTGCGTTCTCAATTTTCAAGAGAGTTGGTAAGTGTGTGACGTTATGGTGTCTTAGAGGCACTGGAATTAGCTTTGCGTACCACTATGTCGCATGTATCGAAAGTTTTCAAGGTACGACAAGGTTTCACACTTACACTGTATTGCAGAGATAATCATCGCTAAACGATCAAACTGGTATAAAAAAGCAAGGTAGAACGAAGACTCACACATTCTGTGTTTCAGTTTGCACTAAAGCTGCAGTACTTTGTAAAACTGTATTCTCTCTGCAGTTTTCACACACCTATACATATAGTCATACTCTACAAAATATTGTGAAGTGCATGGCTGAGAGTACTTCTCATTGTATCAAGTATGAGCGTTCTTCGTGATCCATTCGCATATGGATCTCTGGAAGAATGAAGGCTAAAAGTCGTCTGTTCGATCAGCGATAAGTAGGATATTCCTATACTCCTCACTTAGTATTGGTTCTTGAAACTTATTAAGAAGCCTTTTACGGGACAGACCGTGTCTATGTTCAAGAGTCAGGTTGTTCTACATCTCCATGGCACTCTCTCATCAGTCACACAGACCTGTTACCGTTTCTGTGCCCTTCTTAGTTCAATACTCTCTGTTAGTCTTGAGCAGTATTCTAGAACACCCTCTAAGAAACAAACACTGTTAATCATCAGTTCGACAATAATATAGCATCGTGCAGATGTTACTGTTGGACACATCATTGGTTTTACGGAAGTACCATCATGTATGTATGTTTGGGATTCTTATAACATTAAATGTCCGAGGAAGGCTTAAAAATTTTACTTAAACTGTATTACAGTGTCTGTTTAGTATCGTATTTCCGTGTTATGTTACTGACGATAAATTTTCAATTCTAAGAAATGATTTTGCTACTTTTTTTTTTTACTGTGGAGAATTTAAACAGTGATTCTTTTATGTATTTAGTAAGTACATAAGCCGTTTTCAACATGGAGAATTTTGACTGTATGTCAAATACAAAACAATATTTTATGGTAAGAACTAAAATATAATGTATAAACGAAAATGTATAGCAAAATGCATAAAACGGAAACAACATACGAACAGAGTGGAGAAGACAGATTAATTAAACGAATAATGAATAAGATATAGAGAGACATATATAAAAGTCAAAACAACTTCCGGTGAGTTTCAAAGCAAGGGCATCAATGTTAAGGGTGACTAGGAATACCTCTGTTGAACGCAGAGGATAGCACGTGTAAGTGGAAGAAAACGCTGAAGGTCGCATCAAGGGGGAGGAACTATCTTATGAGATGATAGAAGGAGAAATACCAGTAGATACTGAAGATATTGGGGCTCCGTCATAAGTAAGAGTTAATCGAGCTTTCGAAGGCTTGTGATCAAATAAGGCAGAAGGGGAAGACAACAACCATTCGGAAAATCTAAATTCGTTGGCAGAAATGGCAAACATGCGACTACCCAAGCTGGTATGTAGAATCCATTAGGCTGGAGAATGCCATCAGACTTTACAATTCCGAAGGCAGCAAGTGTAGCTAAGTGTGTGAACTATCATATAGTCAGCGTGACATGTGATGTATCCAAGTTTCAGACTAAATAATACACAGAAGAATGGAGAAGAAAACTGCGGTTGTGATACGTAACGATCATATTGGTTTTAAAAAAGGTAGATGTAACAAAGGGGCACTTCTGATAATGGAATTTGAGCTTAAGAAAAATCGAGATAAGTTCACAGGATTTGTCGATATAGAAATAGCATTCAGCAATGTAAAATGGTGCAAGATATTCAAAAGTGTTACAGAAATAGGTGTAAGGTATAGGAAAAGACGGGTAATATAAATATGTACAAGAACAATACGAACAGAAGACTAAGAACAAAATACTCGGATTAAAAATAGTCTATGATTGCGATGCAGTCATTCGACCCTCCGTTCAGTACCCAAACATAGGCCAAGCTACAGTATCCCATTACAGACAGTGTTGTAAGATGCTTAAAAATGTTATTAAGGAGGCAAGTAGTATTACATGGTACGCAAATAGAATAGCTAATTCACAGGGTAAAATTGAAACTATATGGTCAGTTGCGAAGGAAGTGTCTGGTCAACAGCACAAGATGGATAATATAAAGTCAATTCATAGTAAAAATATTTCTGATACTAATAAGTCAGAGATATGTATATTATTTAACAATCATTTTCTGAGCATTGCTGGTGAATTAAATAAAAACTTTGTTTCTACATGTAATCATATAACTCTCTTGGAAAATGCATTTCCGAGACTGATGTCTGAAATACTCCTCTGTGATACTGACAAGGGGGAGAATGAGTCGATAATTAAATCACAGAAGAATAAGGACTCTCTTGGGTATGATGGAGTGCCTAGCGGAATATTAAAGTACCGTGCTGCACATGTTAGCCCTGTACTTAGCCATATTTGTAACTTTTCGTTTAAGAAAGGTGAGTTTCCTAAGCGACTAAAGTACTCAGTAGTAAAGCCGCTTCATAAAAAGGGAGAAGGGGAGATCGTAGACAATTTTAGACATATTTCTATGCCATCATAGTTTGCTAAAGTTATTGAAACGCTGTGTCTGTAAGGATAATTGATAATTTTATATCACGTAATTTGCTATCAAATGTACAGTTCAGCTTTAGAAGAGGCTCAACAAATGAAAATGCTTTATTCTCTTTTGTCTGTGAGGTACTGGTTGGACTAAGCAAAAGGCTTCTAACGCAAGGCGTATTTTTTGGTTTAACTAAGGCGTTTGATTGTGTTGATCACAAAATATTGCTCCAGAAGTTGGACACTTATGGAATACGGAGAGTAGCTCGCAACTGATTCACCTCTTACTTTAACAACAGACAGCAAAATGTCACTATTCACAGAGTTGAGAATGGCTGTGATGCGGGACGGGATCTGAGTGGGTCACGGTGAAATGGGGGGGGGGGGGGGGGGGTGCCCCAGGGATCAGTGTTGGGATAAAACCTGTTCCTTATTTATATGAAAGGAAAGGTATGCCCTCTTGTATTACATGTAATTCTAAAATATTTCTGTTTGCTGATGGCACTAGCCTGGTAGTAAAGATGTTGTGTGCAACATTGGCACTGTTTAAAATAGTGCACTTCATGACGTACGTTCATGGCGTGTAGAAAATAAGCTGACGCTAAATCACAGCAAGACTCAGTTTTTACAATTTCTATCACACAATTCAACAAATGTCACAGAACAGGCATATGATTAGTGAAACTGAACAGCTCACATTTCTAGGTGTTCAGAGAGATAGTAAACTGTCGTGGAAAGCCCACGTTCAGGATCTTGTTCAAAGGCTTAATACTGCCATTTTTACTATTCGAACGGTATCTGAAGTAAGTGATCGTTGGACACGAAAATTAGTCTACCTTGCTCATTTTCATTCGCTTATGTCGTAACGTATTTGGGGTAACCTTCCCATTCTCAAAGGATATTTTTGGCTCAGAAACGGACAATTCGGGCATTAAGTGGTGCAAGTTCGCGAACCTCACGATCCCTGTTCACTAGTCTGGGTATTCTGACATTGGCCTGTCAGTGTATATATATATATATTCTTTATTGTCGTTTCTTGTTAACAATATCAGGTTATTCCCAAGAATTATCAGCTTTCACTCAGTTAAAACTAGGCAGAAATCCAATCTGCATTTGAATCGCACTTCCTTGACTCTTGTGCAGAGAGGTGTACAGTACATTGCCGCATCCATTTTCAATAAGCTACCACAAGAATTCTAAAAACGTAGCGGCAATCCACGTGCTTTCAAATCGAAACTGAAGAGCTTCCTCATGGGTCACTCCTTCTATTCTGTCAAGGAGTTCCTTGAAAAAGTAAGCTGATTGCTATGTTATATTGTTGATTGCGTTTACTTAAACTTATGGCTAGTCGTCTTTTGGGTTCATGAACATTTGAATCTATCTGTGATTATTTTTGTGTTGTAATTTCATGTACTGACACGTTCCATGATCTTGGAGAGTTTCTCCTCAGTTTGGTCCTACGGAATAAATTGTAAAATATTTATGTTTTCTGATTACACTAGCCTGGTAGTAAAGGATGCTGTTTGCAACATGGGCACTGTTTCAAAAACGGAATAAAAATTTGAGGAATAAATGTGCGTCTGGGGCACAACGTTGTATGGCGGTGAATCACGGACTGTGGGAAAACAGGAAAATCGAGGCTTTTGAGATGTTGGGCTATGGAAGGACTGCATTTAAGACCAAAGAGATTCTCCGCAGAATCGATGGAGAAAGGAACATACGGAGCACAGCAACCAGAAGAAGGGACAGGATAATAGGATATGTATTAAGACACAGGGGAACATATCGATGGTGCTATGGGGGAGCCGCAGAGGCTAAAAACAGTAGGAGAAGACATTGGAATATACCCAACAAATAACTAAGGGCATAGGGTGCAAGTATGCTTCTATGGATTCCTTGTACCCTCTTTTACAATTTGAGCTGTTTCAAATTTTCTTTTGAAGTCATAACATAGATATAATATTTAATTAATCTGACGTGAAAATCACTGCGGAAGTAAAATTGTCCGCGAATTGAATGATTGTCTGAACACTACAGTGTTTTGAGGCGGTATGTCGTTGCATTCTTGCGTCCTTTAAGCTCACTTAAGGAGCTAGTTATGAGGAGGGACCTGCAGTTTCCCGTGGACTGAGAGTCACTGTGCACCGTAACATTTTTTCATGCCAACAAGTTATTGCCAGAAATGAAAGAGGTGATGTGTGACACAAAATAATGCTTCGAACCGCAGGGTATTAAATCAATGACCCATGGAATGGTACTCGGGAATTGGTTATTTGTCATAGATATGTTCCGTTACAAACCAGACTGTGGCTACTCACAATGTCAAATGTGTAGTATTACTTTGTTTCAACATTCGAAATTACGGTGTACAATAATTTCTATATTTTTTCTTATACGTGTTTTTTTAATTGATTTTATTCTATGTATATTAAGAATTCTTCACAAATTTTATTTACCAAACAATAATGTTCACACATACATAAACGAGGTTCCTTTGTAGTATATGGATGTGTGTGTTTATTGTGTGCTTACCAGCTGCGACTGAGATTTCTTCTGTTTTGTACTGCATTCGTTTATTGCGAAGTTCTCGTTGTATTTCTGAAGTTTCTGTATTTTCTGGTGTTCCCTGGTAATATAGCGTCAGCGGTTTGTCTCCTTTTCCCTCGGTATCACGATAGCAGTAACCAGCAGCACGAGTTCTTTTTAATTTTCGGATAGGGTATCACTTCCGGAAGCAGTTCATCTTCTGTGGCTATTTTCTGAGACGATGTCGTCATTATGATTCAATTTTACTTTCGTCCGTTTCGATATGCCGCTGTTCACTTTTTATCTTTTGCATCTTATAAGCTCCACGACAGACACCCGAGTAAGAGAAAAATTTCGAAAAGACGGCTTTTCCGTGGTCTTTCCATGCAACGATCTGTTCCATATAGAGCAGACAATACAAATTTGTTGTTTATAATGGGCCAGATTTGTTTCCAGTAACTGCTTTCAGTAGGCTATATTTTCCATTTTGTATGGTAAATAGCAACATTCCAGTGAAGTGGAACTGAAACTATGAGGCACTTCTGCCATGCATTCCTAGGTGAATTACGTTACGGTGTACCGATAATAGAATGCTGAAACGTAAACGAGACACTGAAGTTTTTACTTTAGGATTTTAATTCAAACTGCTGGCTGGAGCGAACTGTATTGAGAAATGTAATAGACGCATGCCTAATTATCTGTTAATAGGCACGTCGCAGTAGGACGTTTCGATATGACCAGAGACTGTCCTAGGAATCGATGAGGCGATCCACGCGACGTGCCATGAATTATGTAGGCAGCGGGACACGCTCCGTCTGCCTTATTCAGGACCTCCTTACCCTCCTCAGAGAGCTCCCCCCCCCTCCCCCTATTATTGGCCAACTACCATCCACAGACTCCTGAATTCTTGAACAAAAAACTTCTATCTATAGTTCTCCGGCACACCCACATCCGCTGTAATTGCTACTACCTACTTTACTTTATTTCTCGAACGTTCCCCGTAAGATCGGTGCTTCAGCTACACTCTAGAGCAAATTAATATGATCACCGCCACATTAGACTCCTACCTTCGACTGCAAGTTTTCTGAATACTGCTTTTCGCAATAGCTGTGCGATTTATGATAGTCACTGTGGGAGTGTAATCGCCGGTATTAAGAATCACGAAAAATAGTGATACAGCCACTAGTCTATAACTAAACTATAAAAGGCTTTGAGCTGAAATGTCTTCATACTAAGTCAAAGAGCACTGAAATACCAGCACCTCTTCCAGAATAATGAAAAATTATTTTGGGGTAATTTACTGTACCCCGAAGTTCTATCGTTATCTACTTCCTTTGTGTTCATATACCGTTAATGTTTCCTTTATTTCATATAACTAACCACAGCGATTTAGATATATATTTTCAAATATCTATTCTGAAGGCTTTTTGTTCTGTGTTTTGTGTACTGCTATTTCTGCACTGGGTATATTAAAGAACGTTTTGGGGAAATTATTTCTGTGCCACTGGAGCTCGTGATCAGTGATCAATTTGTACATATTTGTATGAACATTCGATTAAAGTCTCACGGCCATGAAATTGTGTAGTTTCTATGGCTTTGGTGCAACACTGACCTCAAATAAAATAGTTGCTTTCTTGAGATAACTATTTTCATTTTCTGGCAGCTTCCAGTCCCATATTCTAGCCCTCAGCCTTTCAGTATACTCACAAATAAGCAACTGCCTCCATAAATTTTTAACAGACTGAAACTAGTGCGTTGTATGAGACAGTGAAAGTTCAACAGAAACTTAAGTAACGTTTGATATGGTTTCATGTGCAGAAACACAAATGTTGTCCATCTACGTAAACAATTTCTTACATAAGATCAGCAGCAGTATTAAACTGTTTGTGAACGGTGCAGTCAGCCGCAGCACCGTATCGTACTTGAGTTATCGTAAGTAAATAGCGCAGACAGAATTTGGCAAAATTTTCACTTGGTGGAATGGAAGTTAGATCTCTTTACATGTGGGCAGATGCCAATTAATTCACTTAGGACTTGGAACCTGCTAGTATCTGATTGCAATATTACTGATTAATATGTTGAGCATGTCACATCCTTCACATATTTGAGGGTAATACTAAGAAACGATATGAAATGTGTCCAATCTGTAAAATCTATGGCGATGAATGGAAGATGCTGAATTCTACATCTGCATTTATAGTCCGCAAGCCACCAAACGGTGTGTGGCGGAGGGCACTTTACGTGCCACTGAGATTACCTCCCTTTCCTGTTCCAGTCGCGTATGGTTCGCGGGAAGAACGACTGCCGGAAAGCCTCCGTGCGCGCCCGAATCTCTCTAATTTTACATTCGTGATCTCCTCGGGAGTAGGGGGAAGCAATATATTCGATACCTCATCCAGAAACGCACCCTCTCGAAACCTGGACAGCAAGCTACACAGCGATGCAGAGCACTTCTCCTGCAGAGTATGCCACTTGAGTTTGCTAAACATCTCCGTAACGCTGTCACTCTTACCAGATAACACGGTGACGAAACGCGCCGCTCTTCTTTGGATCTTCTCTATCTCCTCCGTCAACCCGACCTGGTACGGATCCCACATTGATGAGCAATACTCAAGTATAGGTCGAACGAGTGTTTTGTAAGCCACCTCCTTTGTTGATGGACTACATTTTCTAAGGACTCTCCCAATGAATCTCAACCTTGACCCCGTCTTACCAACAAATAATTTTATATGATCATTCCACTTCAAATCGTTCCGCATGCATACTCCCAGATATTTTACAGAAGTAACTGCTACCAGTGTTTGTTCCGCTATCATATAATCATACAATTAAGGATCCTTCTTTCTATGTATTCGCAATATATTAAATTTGTCTATGTTAAGGGTCAGTTGCCACTCCCTGCACCAATTGCCTATCCGCTGCAGATTTTACTGCATTTCGCTGCAATTTTCTAATGCCGCAACTTCTCTGTGTACTACAGCATCACCCGCGAAAAGCCGCATGGAACTTCCGACACTATGCACTACGTCATTTACATATATTGTGAAAAACAATGGTCCCATAACACTCCCTTGTGGCACGCCAGAGGTTACTTTAACGTCTGTAGACGTCTCTCCATTGAGAACAACATGCTGTGTTATGTTCGCTAAAAACTCTCCACTCCAGCCACGCAACTGGTCTGGTGTTCCGTAGGCTCTTACTTTGTTTATCAGGCGACAGTGCGGAACTGTATCGAACGCCTTCCGGAAGTCAAGGAAAATGGCGTCTACCTGGGAGCCTGTATCTAATATTTTCTGGGTCTCATTAACAAATAAAGCGAGTTGGGTCTCACACGATCGCTGTTTACGGAATCCATGTTGATTCCTACAGAGTAGATTCTGGGTTTCCAGAAACGACATGATACGCGAGCAAAATTGTGGGGATGATTGTGCGAAAATGGACAGAGCTCAACAGAAAGTAAAATTCAAGATGTTGGTGTGACGAGTTCTATAGTCAACAGCAAGTAGACGTGGCAATACAGATTGTACGAATTCAGAGATGAGCTATTAGAATAGGGAAGTAAGACCATACGGAAGGGTAACTAAAGCTCTAGGGTAACTTGATTAGAAATCTTTTAAAGAAAAGTGTGGTTGCTCTTGCGAAATTGTGTATAAATTCATTTAAAGAACTATTATTTAATTAATACTGTACGACGATTCTGCTACTAACGTCGTACATCCCGAGTATAGATGATAAGAATATCGTAATAGGGATAAAAGTACATGGGCAGTAAGCGAATGGAATAGAACAGACAATCGATAATATTGGTGCCAACTGTTTTCCGCCAAGCAAACTTACAATGACCTGCGAAGTATTTAAAATCTGTAGATGCACCAAAGCTCCGCACTCCAACATTCAGTTCTCGTTAGAAGTCTAAACGTTTTCTCGTATCACATTTTCATCCATTTTCATTTTTTCTCGTGGCTTTGTCGAATAAAATGGCTCTGAGCACTATGGGACTCAACTGCTGTGGTCATAAGTCCCCTAGAACTTAGAACTACTTAAACCTAACTAACCTAAGAACATCACACACATCCACGCCCGAGGCAGGATTCGAACCTGCGACCGTAGCGGTCGTGCGTTTCCAGATTGTAGCGCCTTTAACCGCTCGGCCACTCCGGCCGGCTGTCTAATAAAGAATAATCCCCTCAGCAGTTGCTTTAAACGTAGTATTAACACCTCACGTAGATTCTGTGTTCGGATCTCTAGATATTTTCACAATTTTTGCCAAATAACCACAACAAAAATTTAGCTTCCTTAGTGACATTTCCAAGTACATATTGTCAACTAGATCATTTTATTTAAGTATCTCGTAGCCATTCTTAATCGAAATGTGAAGGACCCATTTTTCTGGGATTCTCTTTGAATTTCTCTAACACGTGCCTAAGCGTTCATAAACTGTCGTTCGTACCCCTAACACTAACTGACTATAAACGGAAAAAAATTACCAAGAGCAGACATTGTCTGTCGAGAAGGCGACTGAGAATGATCATTAACGAGTAATCTTTTATCCGTTACCGTAAATGTCACTCTAATATATCGTTCTTTGATAAAGATTTTATATTCTTCATTAATGGGTTAAGACTGTGTCCTTGTGCCACATATTTCCCGGTAGTGCAGAGAGTAGAGTGTTATACTTGCTCATTACGCTAAATGTCAGAGAGCAGACGCCCATTTTAAGCACCGTCGGAATGAGAGCTCAGGGCTATCCACGGATAATAAAGGTGGCCTAATCAGAAAGGGGAAGAAAAATTACGCCTTGCTTTTCTCTTTTTTGCGTACGGTGGAGGTACGTATGCGTTCGGTTGACGCATGCTGATGAAGTGCCTTCTTTTGCTACAGCAACTGTGTAACTATTTTCCTTTCGTCTACCAAACCGGGACAGTTTCTTTCGAGTTTTAGAGAGAGTGTGCAGTGATCCGTTTTTAATGATCTGTGTCTCTTCTGTGTTGTTCCAGTGTTTTTTCGAGTTCTTTTTAGTGTTCTTCATGTGATTTTAAAACTGTAATATCTGATCATATTTCATAATCCGCATTTTCACCACTACTTTAAACTCATTTAAAATAATTGTCATTTTGTCTCGATGTTTCGATGTTTTATTTGCACCTAAGTAAGTATAGCCCCTGGATGA
Organism: Schistocerca cancellata; assembly: GCF_023864275.1. Lineage (NCBI taxonomy): Eukaryota > Metazoa > Arthropoda > Insecta > Orthoptera > Acrididae > Schistocerca > Schistocerca cancellata. The sequence continues at coordinate 464,226,193 of NC_064631.1, read as the reverse complement.
AGAGCGGGTTGAGTGTACTGCTGCCAGCCCCGAATTACAATAAAGAGGAAAAAGAATCATTTTACACGAAAACTCGCAATGATCTGGATCGAGTCATTGATAGTTAAGCCATGAACTTTAATGCTATGCAATAGTATAAATCTTATGCTCCAGAAAACAATTTGGAAACGCAATCTCATCCGTAATAGTTATTAAAAAAATGGCCATACACACACACACACACACGCACACACACACACACACTTAGAGCAACTAAAAAGGGGGCTGGCACAGTGAATAAAGAGTCATAAAGAAAGTGATTAAGAACTCTATAAATGCTTGACTTCTGCACTCCCAATGAGAAGGTTTCCTCCGTTTTGTAATAAATGACGTGAAGCGTTACAGAATAATTGATACATCAGAATTACCAACGATTTATGAATATTACCTCTACGTAACGTCACAGTAATATGCGAGACAGACTCAGCAAGCAGCGGGCGTCGCAACAACACTCGCAGACTTTTCTTGTCTGCATCTGTAACATGAAAGCATGCGGAAAGAATGTTTTACGACTGCAGTTCTGGGTAACGCCTCTGATACTACAGAATATTCATTGGACGCGAATCGAATTCACGAGTTACCACAGGCGTGAAGCCATGAAACGTACCACACTGTCAGTGATAAGTGACAAAAAACTGATTTGGTTTGGACAGAAATAATTCAGAAGGAAATTCGTTAATGAACATATCCATTGTTACCAAACTATAGAAACGCACATGCGTAATGGAAACAACAAACATAAAATTTAATTTGACAGAGACTGAACAAAATATTAGGTTCTCAGAACACAAATTTAAACTAAGCAATAACTGTTTTATAAATCAGAAGAGGATGATGACTTTGAATCTAGAACACGACGGATTGAGAAGATAATGCTCGTCACTCTGACCAGCTTCCATTTAATAAAATTGGAGCAACCGATGAGTTTTCATTTTATGCACTCTAATCACGGAGTAATCGTGAACGAGTAGTGCCGAAATAACCTAACCGCTTCAGCTAAGCTGCAGCAAGGCAAATATTTGAAATGCTCTCACCCATTCTTTCACCAGACCAAGTCCGTTTTCCTTCCACGGCAGAACACACAACCTCCGCATCAGAGCACATAACAGAACTGCAGTGGTGAAATGCTGCTTGAAAGAAGACCTTGTGATTCCTAAGCCGCAAAGACTCCTCCCAATCATTAGAAAGGCAGACTGACTCCCCAAAGATGAGACCACGCAAACAGATTGTTTGAAGACCTTATATCGATCAGTGGAAGAGATAACTGTTGCAAGCTACTAAAACCAAAAGACAGTGAAAACAAATGATACTGTCATATGTACAGGTAACTTTCGATAGACAGATAGATAATGGAGGGGTGCCGTCCTCATGTACACCCGGTTAGTAGGTTTAGTACATTCAGGGATTTCTGTTGCAAGGTTAATAGGTGGGTTTCTCAAATTAGTTACCACTAGAACAATATTCCAAAATACCATAGCGTGTTAGTTATATAGATGTGGTGGCTCTGTACGATTAGACAAAAGTCATAAATGGCGAAGCATTTATAGATAGCGAGGGATATGAGTACGGTAGAAACGGAGAGAGGACAGCGTCTTGAGGAATACCTGCAATGGGACGTAAGATACTGAAGCTAGTGTTATTGATGGTGACGACAACATATTAACAACTGGACAGGCTGACATAAGGAGACAAAAATGGCTTACATTGGCACAAGCTTCACTTTCAGTTTGAGCAACAGAAAAATGGCAGAATTGTTTTGGTTAAAGTGGTGCGATAGTCCACTGTGTAGGAGTAATATACAGCTGTTGCCGCGCTGCTACGCTATGTGATCAAAGGTATCCGGACACCCCCCAAAAAATACGTTTTTCATACTAGGTGCATTGTGAAGCCACCTACTGCCAGGTACTCCGTACCAGTGACCTCAGTTGTCATTAGACATCGTGAGAGAGTAGAATGGGGCGCTCCGCGGAACTCACGGACTTCGAACGTGGTCGGGTGATAGCGTGTCACATTGAACGTATGGCTACGAGAGTGGAAGCTGTCAACAAGGCTGAGGGTGAGCCATTACCGATGGAGGGCGCCACAGCCAGGTGTACGGATACTTTTGATCACACAGTATATATGCCCTGTAATCGGAGACAGTAACAACACACACCTTCAGTCATATTACCTCGCTTACATAGCGCGTGCGTACTTGCCAATAGTGGACCCTGTATGTAGAACACGATATTATACCATCCCAGAAATTTTGTCAATTCAAATAACATACTAACATCTAAGAGTGCAACATTCGAGGGTTGGATCCCCTCAGTTCCAAGCCGAGGAATTACACTGTCTGGGCTACACTCGGGGTGTATCGTTGCTTTGGAAGAGCCTCCTGCCGTTGCTGTCTGTCTGCCGGCCGCTGTAGTCATTTCGTCGGTCTGCACGCCGTCGCTGCTGCCCGCCCTCCGGTGCTCGCCGCCGCCGCCACCGCCGCCACCGTCGCTGCCTCCCGGTGTTCGCTGCCGCCGCCTTGCCGCCGCCTCCCGGTGTTCGTCGCCGCTCGGTCGCCGTCGCCGTCGTTGCCGCCCAGTGCTTGCCGCCACCGCCGCCCGGTCGCCACCGTCGCCAACTCCTGATGTTGACCGCCGACCAGTTGCCGCCGCCGCCCATTGCTCGGTCACCACCGCCACCGCCGCCGACGCCGGCCTCCGTTTTAATTCTTTTCGCACTTCGGCGACTCCTGTCCTCAATGGACGCCGCCTTCAATCATGGACACCCCCACTACCACCATTATCTATACCTCCCCTTCACCTGCCCCCGATGTAACCTCGTGGAGTGCTTCCTCTGGGCTTAAACCATCTCATCCACCTCCCCTACTCACAGTCTCTTCCCCTTCCATCTTCTTATCATCCCTGTATCCACACTGTATGTTGCTCCTTCCCCTGCTCCTTCAACTGCTCCTGCCCGTGTACTACCCTCCCCCCCCCCCCACCCACTGCTGCCGCCCGCTAAGACGACTTCCCCCCCCTTTCCACGAGCCCCACAACAACTACTCCAGCTTACCCCACCTGAGTAACCACCTGTCGCGCCCCACCCCCTTACCAAGTGCCACTGCCTCACAAGAGGGCCCTGCCTCCCACCATCTCCCCATCCATCCAATCCCTCATCCCTCCTCCCAGGCCACACCTCCCAAAAATTCCTCCCAAGCACCCAAGTGGCGACCTGACCTGCTCCCCCTCCTCCAAGAAACCGCTGCCTGCTCCCACCATGGATACCACCCGTCCTCCTACCTCCCAAGACCCCACCCTGTATACCTTTGTCTTTGCCAACTCTGATCCAAAATTCCTAGATGCCCATACACTCACCCTAGAAATTTTGACATATATCCCCAGTGCAGCCATTACCCAACTTAACCCTCACAGAGACTCTATCAAGTCCTCCCTCTTTCCATACAGATCTCCTCTGGCACCTTCCCCACATCACCTTTGGCACCCATGTATCCCTCACCCTCTTCCTTACTTCCTCACCTACCCTCTTTGTATGCCAGTCATCACCGTGATCACAAAACTCAGCCCTGTGGTCATACAAGAGGAGGTGTTGCCAGAACTGATCGCCCATCTCATCCTGGAAATCTGCTCAGCTCGCTGTATTTAAAACTCCTCTGGCCCTACCTTCCTCATGAAAACCTTTACTAAGTCCTCCTCCTCCATAGATCACCTCCTCACACAGGGAGCCGTGATTTTCAACTGCTGCCACCCTGTTGCCTCATCCCATTCCCCTCCTCAATGCTACTGCTGCCAGCACTGCCTCTTGTGCAATGGCCACCTCACCCAAAACTGCAAGAACCCCCCTGAACTCGACCTATTGCAAAGCTTTCCAGTTCCTCAAAGTGTCCTAACCTTGCCTCTTCCATTTCCTGCAACACCTGCAATGAACCCCACACCACTTACTCCTCCAGATGCAAACAAAACCCTCTCCCATCAACCCTGGGCTCACTGTGCACATTCGCCCCATTGACCCACCCATCCACCCCAACAATTCCCTCCACCCTTCCCCTACAGCAACAGACATCATCCAGATCCTAACCATTGTCTTGCAGAACGTACTCCCATTCCAGTGCACCCACACCCTCCAGGAGATTTCCCCCGCCTCCCGCTCTGTTTTCCTTTTAAATACCTACACCACCTACTCCCACAACCAGGCCCACTTTACGCTCACCCCCTAGACACCCTCGTTTAAACTCCTTTCTCCTTGCCTCACTTCCTTCCCCGCTCCCACCTCCTGGCATGTCACCAGTATCGTCTCCTCTACCTCAAAATTCATTCCCTCCCTGCCAACAAATACCTCTTCATGTGTACCCTGTCCCAGCACCAGGTTCACCCCTTCATCCTTAATGAACCTTCCTCCCACCTCACCATGTTGTCTGCACATCTTCCTATCTCCTTCACAGCACCGACAATCCCCTTCCCCTCGGCCGAGGTGGGGCCACTATAGGCCACTTCAAGCATCTCTCTGTCTGGCCACAGCCCCTCTTGAATGACCCAATTGAAAACCTTCTCCTCAGCATCCTTTTTCCCTCCATCACCTGTGCCACTATTTATACCCATCCCACAGCTCCTCTCCCCTATGAATTCATTTCCCATGTTGACCATACCTTCTCCACCTATGTGATTGCCGCCAACCTCAACATCCATAGCCATGACCCTGATACCCTGGCAAAGGCAAAGGTCCCGAGTCCGAGTCTCCGTCTGGCACACAGTGTTAATCTGCCAGGGAGTTTCATATCAGTGCACACTCCGCTGCAGAGTGAAAATTTCATTGTGGCACCAGACGATTTGTCTGTAACAAACTTCCCTCGTGTTTCAGTTTGTCAATTACTGCAAATCGTGTCAAAGCCACTATAATAGTTGTTGAAATTAGGCTTTATATATGGACAAATTTGTTTCTATATGGACAAATTTGTAGACTTAGAGAAAGCTTTTGACAATGTTGACTGGAATACTCTCTTTCAAATTCTGAAGGTGGTAGGGGTAAAATACAGGGAGCGAAAGGCTATTTACAATTCGTACGGAAAGCAGACGGCAGTTATAAGAGTCGAGGGACATGAAAGGGAAGCAGTGGTTGGGAAGGGAGTGAGACAGGGTTGTAGCCTCTCCCCGATGCTATTCAATCTGTATATTGAGCAAGCAGTAAAGGAAACAAAAGAAAAGTTCGGTGTAGGTATTAAAATCCATGGAGAAGAAATAAAAACTTTAGGTTCGCCGATGACATTGTAATTCTGTCAGAGACAGCAAAGGACTTGGAAGAGCAGTTGAAGGGCATGGACAGTGTCTTGAAAGGAGGGTATAAGATGAACATCAACAAAAGGAAAACTAGGATAATGGAATGTAGTCGAATTAAGTCGGGTGATGCTGAGGGAATTAGATTAGGAAATGAGGCACTTAAAGTAGTAAAGGAGTTTTGCTATTTGGGGAGCAAAATAACTGATGATGGTCGAAGTAGAGAAGATATAAAATGTAGACTGGCAACGGCAAGGAATGCGTTTCTGAAGAAGAGAAATTTGTTAACATCGAGTATAGATTTAAGTGTCAGGAAGTCGTTTCTGAAAGTATTTTGTATGGAGTGTAGCCATGTATGGAAGTGAAACATGGACGATAAATGGTTTCGACAAGAAGAGAATAGAAGCTTTCGAAATGTGGTGCTACAGAAGAATGCTGAAGATTAGATGGGTAGATCACATAACTAATGATGAACTATTGAATAGAATCGGGGAGAAGAGGAGTATGTGGCACAACTTGACAAAGAGAAGGGACCGGTTAGTAGGACATGTTCTGAGGCACTGCCACTGGGTCAGTAAAACGCTTTCCAATACTTTTGGAGCTAATGGGGAGTGTTGCTTGTGGTCTGATGCAGTCTCTAAATTTTTAGCATTTGATGTACTGTGAACTCCAGCTCTCTGTCAGTGAAAAAACGCAAAAGAATTATAAAAATCTGCACTTCTGACGCTGACACTGTGTGAGAAAGGTAAGGCAATGTACCAAGGGGGCGGATGCACGCAGTGGTCGGCAGGCCTGCATCGAGTCGGGCGTAAACTGCTCGTTTAGAAGGGAATACACGTTTGTTGGGGCGGGGGGGGGGGGGGGCGTGAAGCCAGGAAGTTGGGGGTGTGGCGCTTATACCAGACACTCTGCCCCCGAGCCGGCGCGGGGGCCACCCTCTGTAAACTAAACTACGGTCCCTCGCCAGCCAGTAGCTGGAGCTCTCACTGCCGACACGGGGACACAAAAAAGGGTCGGAAACGCATAAAGTTTTATACCGGCAGCTGAAAAACCTCTTTAGATCCAAATGCGTTTATTGCTGGAAACTTCGGCCATATTCAAACGTTTTACGAGCGAGGCATTCCGTCCGCTTGGCAGCGACTCCTAGGCGACGGGCCGCCCGCTGTCTGTTAATGAAACTCGTCGCGAGCGCCTGCCGCCCGCCCCCCGGCCAGGGATGAACGCCCCAGTGGGAGAGGCACGCCGAGGTTAGCGACTATCATATTCTCTTCCCTTCTCCCACTTTTGTTGCTGATTTGTCGCGCTTCATTAAGAGTCAACGGCGCGCTAAGCCCGACGATCAAATTCGTGACTCAACCTGGGGTCGACGAGAGAGAGAGCTGCGCGTCATTTCTTTCGTAATTTGTTTGCTGCGAGATCCCAGTTATGCAAAGTAATAACAGAAATTTAGACGGTGGGCAAATAAATGTCATGTGCTGAATGAAGAAACTCTATTACAAAGTCACATCGTTGTGTTATGAAGATCACATTTCGTTCGGAATGTCCTCACCTACGTCGATTGTGAATGCTATCTTTACGATGTATGAAAGTTTTTTTTTCACGTTCCATTCGGGTCTGGAATGCAGGAAAACGATTGGTCATATATTTGTAGAAGTACATATGACTTCCATAAGCTGCTTTTAGTTAGTAATGCTTTACTGTCATCTAGGTTAGGCAGAAAGTACCTTAGTCAAGTCGGCGCAGAAATATGTGGTAATAATAACTTCTTGATTATAGCTAGTTCCTACTGAAACTAGTATTCAATAAAAGCAATTTATAATATAAATATGAATTTCTTCAAATATATTAGAGATATGGAGTACAATTTATAAATAATGTGATAATGTACCCGTGGACGAACTGTTGTTACTTTTACATTATGTTTATGATCTCCACTCGAGTGACGAAATGCAAAAGAATATTTATATATATGGTAACGAAAGTAGGTTACAATAATTTTTTGTACAGGATATGTTAGTTCGTAACTGTATCTCCCTTCCGTCAGACTTTGGAAAAATGGTATTATTTGGTAGACTCCACTGAGAATAGAATATTTACCAATGACGCCAGAGTCGATGCATCACAAGACCAACATAATTTCTGTTTTACATGCAGTTGTATCTCGTAATTTCTTGTGACAATTATCAAACACTCCTATCACCGGGTTTGTTTAGGAATTGCAGTTCTGATGCCGCCCAGTTTAAGAAAAGAAAGTTTTGTCACTGACAGAGCTACAAATTAAATCACAAAAATAGTTATTTTGTAAGACTTTTACTGAACTGAAATACACTCAGGTACATTTAAAATTTCGCACCAAGAGGGGAGCAAAATGATACAAGTGAGAGATTCACTTAATCTCAAAATCAAGACACGAAAACAAATGCAGTGAACACACGCAGACAAATTCGGTGTAATCAGTAGCGCGATGGAACACCTTTTCTTCCAATACTTACCGCAAAACGCTCCGGTGTTGATTAGATGTCTAATGTAGTCCTGAGGCAGATTGCCCGGCAAATTTTGAACAGCCACATTGAAATTATGCGCAGAGTTACACGGCGGCATGTGGCACGCCTGCCGCCGAGGAATCGGAAGATGACGTAGGAATGTACGATATGTATTCTCAGTCACCAATATGGACAACTGTCAGCTGTGTAACGGAATGACGACAGCGAAAATCTATGCCGGTTCGGGACTCAAACCCGGATTTCTTGCTTATCGCTAGCGGTCGACTTAGCATTAGCCTATCCGAGCACGACTCAGGGCCAGACCCAAATTTCCATATGTCGATAATCATGTGTTCACAACCTGTACTCGTACATCCGTTATGTATATTCCAGTAAGGGGAGACATTTTGGCTGAAAGTCGCTTGCCGGGTGTCGGAAGATAAATACAGTATTGTAGTGCCTGTGTTGTTCCGCAATATGATGCAATATTTTTCTGGCATAAATGAATGCATGTCCGCAGGATTAAACAACATGTTGTTTGTTGTTGTGGTCTTCAGTCCTGAGACTGGTTTGATGCAGCTCTCCATGCTACTCTATCCTGTGCTAGCTTCTTCATCTCCCAGTACCTACTGCAACCTACATCCCTCTTAATCTGCTTAGTGTATTCATCTCTTGGTCTCCCTCTACGATTTTTACCCTCCACGCTGCCCTCCAATACTTATTAGTAAACTGAGCAATAGCATGGAATAATTAATCAGGAGATACTGAAACGAACTGCACAAATAAGAAATTTCTGACAGTACCTGACAGAACACATCTTGTAATTGTAACTGTCAATTTGATAATAGATGGAAGCGTGGAAGCCTTAAAATTGTAGAGGGAGATCCGGGATTGCATTTCTCGCCCCTTAATAAGAGTAACAACAGTTCATCTTTTGCAAATCCAATTTTATTTTTGGTCTAACCAAAGTAATTTCACGTGACTGTGTCAGGCACCTCCAGCTGATAGCAAAGAAATTGAAGAAATCATTGCATAAGTCGCGAGGTGCCGGGATGGAGAAGAATTTGTACCTCTTTAATTCTGACGAAGTTTGCGTGAGAACGAGACATGCACTCGACCCCCCTCCTTACGTACCACCTAATTAACGATGCGCACAACGGTAAAGAAAGAACATGATGGCGGAACCTGCTGGTTGGTAATATAAAGAGTGCACACTCTTAATAATTTAATAAAAATTTTAATCTAGTCAGAGAAGAAAAAAAAGACAGAACTTTATCATAATCAACAACAGGAAATGGGTTCCTGCATATGTCTACGAAATGTTATGCGAATTAAATATTACAAAGAGATTTATTATCATCAGAACATAAATGCACATGATTATTGACAGAAACAGTAGGTGAAAGATTAGGGTATACTGAACTATTACGAGAATAAAAGTTGGCTCGAGAACAAGGGGCTCGTACTCTCTGCGATGCAATAGATTGATGGTAATGACTGGAGGTCCTAATGAATCAAATATCTCTCTTCCGACTATGTTGCAGTATCGCGATTAGTAGTGAGAGCTCGAATGGGATCACATGGAGAAACAAACAAGGTGGACTTGCAGTTGAGGACTTCAGCACAAAATTGATAGGTCCTACAATGCTGGAGCCGCAAAATATTTAACCAGTCCTGAAATCTGCGGCAGGTCGTCGGTAGGCAGCGTTCAGATGATGTCGGCACCGATTTCGGCTATGCATCAACTCTGTTTCAACCCCTAGCATCGAAGGCTGTCCGAGAATTCTGAGGTCTGCTGAAAAAGTGCGATTAAGTCGCAAGACCGTCTTACTCGGACAAAGATCAGATCCCGAATCCATGCGCCTGCGCAACACAAGAGCGAAGCCAACTTCGCTCGACTCGCTACCACTCTCGAAAACATCGAATCAGCATTCAGTGTTGATTCCCTTATTCCCCCACACTGCTTCCGAACGTCATTCGCGCCAATAGCGACCGTTCCCTCCAATTTCGAGCAGGGCTTTATGGCGTCAACTAGCCTCAGCTTAAGTTGACCAATCATGCCTATGCTATCCAGCTGAGGGCACTGGTTCAAATGGCTCTGAGCACTATGGGACTTAACAGCTGTGGTCACCAGTCCCCTAGAACTTAGAACTACTTAAACCTAACTAATCTAAGGACATCACACACATCCATTCCCGAGGCAGGATTCGAACCTGCGACCGTAGCAGTCGCACGGTTCCGGACTCCGCGTCTAGAACCGCGAGACCACCGCGGTCGGCCTGAGGGCACTGAACTTGCCGTTTGATCGGCTACGAAAACAACATGCCCAGACCACTGGCCATCCGGCGCCAGACAGAAGCGCCCAGCAGGGCATGGTCCACAAGTATTTCAGAACTATGAGGACAATGCAGTCAGTCGTCGCCAGCAGTCTTAATTCCAGACGCGCCGGAACAGTAAACACATAAACTGCGGCGACTCTCAGATGTCTAGCAGGTCGTTTTGCCCTGCATACAACAGGCGAAACTGGACCAAAGTCAGTCGTTCCGTCAGTCGCTTATGCCCATTGGTGTACGACTGTCTCAGTATTCACAGAATTGCAGCCACCAACCAGAAAAGCAGTGTGCCGCGTACACGGGTGCTCGCCTCGCACAGGCCACCCAGTGAAGTAACCCAACATGCATAGGAATCAAGTGAAAAGTATTTGAGCTCTCAGTGCAAATACTCTCATTACAGTAACCTTATTCGGCCTGTTACCACAGTGCAATGAAATAAAACATTAATAAAATTGATGAAAATGAGAGGCGACATGCAAAAGAGGGCAGGGAAACTCTCAAAGTAGATTGTTTTATTTTGTAGATGAGAAGTCCAAAAATGATTAAAACAGAGTCAATGAATATCCAGAAGCATTCATCTTCTTCCAGTGTTATGTGATTTGCTTCATTCGGTCTTAGAAGAAATTGTTGGCAACGTTTCCTTTGACTCCTAATGTCCCTGTTACCATTCGGCCTATATGATAAAACTTCTTTTGGTGTTCTTCCGTCTTGCATTCTTTCCAGGTGTGGGAGCCATTTTTATTCGCTGTAGTTGATTCTGTCTTTTATTTCAAAAACATTTACTTCTCTCTATGCGTCGCCATTTTTTATTTCCATCTATTGTCATGCAGCGTGTCACTAATTTCAGGAATCTCATTTGTAAACCGTGAGTCCTACTACGATTGTTAGTACTCATCACCCATGTCTCTTAGCCATAAAGCAAATTCGGCCCATCCATCGCTTTGTAATATTTCATTCTTCTTGCTTTCCTCATTGATCTAGTTTATGTTCTTCGTATCGTTCCACATTTGACCTGCGGTTTGCAGTCTGGAACCTCGCGGCCGCTACGGTCGCAGGTTCGAATCCTGCCTCGGGCATGGATGTGTGTGATGTCCTTATGTTAGTTAGGTCTAAGTAGTTCTAGGTTCTAGGGGACTGATGACCTCAGACGTTAAGTCCCATAGTGCTCAGGGCCATTTGAACCATTTGTTTACTCAGTTTGAGATACTGATTGACTAGAGTCGTTAGTTGCGTCATGGCGAATAACTGGAAGTGAGGCAGTTACTCAGTATGTCTATTACCTACGGTTTTTTTTTTTGGTTCCTACTAGATGTTTGCTTTAAAGGTCATAGTTTTTGCTTATTGTGCAAAGATTTTCATATTATAGCCACAGCAGATTTTCTGAAGATAATACACTGATCATTCGTGAAGAATGCAGTTTACATCCGTATCTCGAAATTTTTAGTTAGTTACTTCTTTATAGATAACTGAAGATGCCCAAAATGGATGACACAGTTTTGGTTACAAGTAAAACAGAAATTGAGTTACAAAGGACAACAAACAACTATTATCTGCGAGGTAACGAAACAACAACTGGGTAAGAATTATACCAAATATTAACACTATACTAGCAATTAGCTCAGCAGAATTTCTATTTACTGCTTTCTCTGTTGTCTGAAAGCAATTCACCTTATTTGAGGCTAATACGGCTTGTTAATTCAGTTACAGTTCACGAAACCAGAGTGGACTGAGGCGACTACGACTCGCCACAGAGGAGGGATCGTATTCTTTGACGCTGCCGCCTGCGCTTCGAGTCGCCAAGGGAGAAGCGAGGCCATCTTCTCCCTTTCCTCCTCGGAGGCCGCGCCGCGCTGACGTCCGAGGACATTTCGAATGCCGAACTTTTTATGAGAAATTCCTGGCGCCCGTCCCTCCCGCTGGTCAGCGCATTCTTCGGCTATGGAAATATGCGCGGCGCGGGCCGTGTTGTTACACGCCCCGAATATGTCGGCGGCCGCACTCGTCACTCGCCAGTCGCCAGTCGGCTGCCCGCTTTATTTGAATCTCGGGCCCGCCGCGGTTCCTTTTATTAAACGAACCGCCTCGCCAACCTACGTTCTGCACGTTTATTACGAAAAGCAAAGCGCGCATCACAAAAGCTCTGTACGGCTGTGTGACGAAAATTGAATTTATTCATTTCTGTCTCTGCTCCCCGTCCCTCAGCCACCGTCACCACTTCCCCCCTCCTGTGCTGTAAATAATACGTATTTATGGTACCGCATCTTGTGTATTGTCTGTCTTATATTGCGCCGACTAGAGCACCTTTGGGTTACTCGCGATTTTGACCACAGGCGGATCTGCACCGAAGCGCCAGCTTCTAACTCGTAGACAAATGTAAAATGTGTTTCGGTTTGTGAGTCATTTTCTTAAGTTCGACGTAAGGTCGTGTGTACTGTTCGATTGTGGCAAACAACTACCACAACAGGACCATGGAATGGTTCCATTCAAAATTAATCACCATACGCGTTAAGGCATTTATCCCACAGGGACACGAGGCGATCAATTCCTGTTTCCTAGAAACCGCACCCACGCTTGTACCTCCTCGTCCGACTGAAACTGACGTGCCTCTTCAGGTCGCCAAAGATCACACGGTGATTTAGTATTCTTTGTGAGAAATCTGGTGCTTAAATTAGTGATGTCGAATATTTTAGCGTGCTGCCGTCACATTTCATTTCGAAGTAAAACAATACAAATAAGAAACTTCCTGGCAGATCAAATCTGTGTGCCGGACCGACCCTCAAACTCGGGACCTTTGCCTTTCGCGGGCAAGTGCTCTACCAACTGCGAGCAGGAGAGCAGGAGAGCTTCTGTAAAGTTTGGAAGGTAGGGGACGAGGTACTGGCAGAAGTGAAGCTGTGAGGACGCGGCGTGAGTCGTGCTTGGGTAGCTCAGTTGGTAGAGCACTTGCCCGCGAAACGCAAAGGTCCCGAGTTCGAGTCTCGGTTCGGCACACAGTTTTGATCTGCCAGGAAGTTTCGTATCAGCACACACTCTGCTGCAGAGTGAAAATCTCTTTCCGAATAGAAATAAAATTCGGTACCTTACTGTTCAATGGGTAACCGAAGGTCGTCAGTGTTACATGCCCAGTGTGACTGCATGGTCGAGTCTGTTCGTTCCTTGTCTCCTTGACTGTAATTAATCAATACCATCCATATTGGCCAACTCCGTAGCTCTGTGGTCAGCGTGTCTGTATGCTACACGGAGAACTCGCGTTCGATTACTGATACTGCTTTGTTTCTACTGAAAGGATTGTACTGAGGCACTTTTGCATAAGACTGCAGACCCAGAGATACAGCTTCTGGTCACAGATTATTATAGTGTTGCAGTAAGAGAGCGTTTGGCGCTCAGTTGTTGGTAGCTGTCTGTTTTGCTTCTATTTTGGAAAATTTTCGAGAATGAATAAGAGAAATCCAGATATTTCACATTTAGTATTCCAATACAGCATTTGTTCAGCGCAGCCTGACAAGGCAAGCTACAGTCAGATCTCGTTTCAAATTCATACAGCGCTACCACAACGTTGAACTGTGACATATTTCGTCGTCCTCCCTTTGCGTAATCAAAAATGTGCACTTAGTGTTGAATTGATGATGATGTTTGGTTTGTGGGACGCTCAAATGTGTGGTCATCAGCGCCCCTGCACATTCACAATCTGTACACAGCCCAGTCTAGCCACATTAATGAATGATGATGGAATAATGAGGACAACACAAACACCCAGTTCCCGGGCACAGAAAATCCCCAACCCGTCCGGGAATCGAACCCCGCGATCCAAAGGTAGCAATGCTACGCACAGAAGTGATTTGATACATCATGACTAGTGCCCGGATTTTAATGTGAAGTCATATTTTTTCTTGAAGTTTCGGTTGAATTTTTTACAGCTGACGTACGAATCCAGGTATTACAGTGTACAAAAACTAATTTTTATTGTATCAGGATATATTTAGATCTGTTTAGTAGGTCAAATTTCGGACCGTTTGCCATGACAGGTCAAATTTTCCGTTCATTCGGGCAACTTTTGCCAAAAATGAATATATCTGTCTTATCTTTAGTAACACAAAACCAAAAATATGAAAATGTTGCTCATACTGCAATGTTCCAGGTGATATTGTCACAAATAAATACAACAATTACTACAAACTTTATCACGACTTTAGGAGACAAGCAGCGTACTACCAATGTCGATTCTCTGACGTAAGTCACTGCTGCGCATGGTCGACAAAGTCCCTCGAAGCCGACGACTTCGGCTTCCAACTTAATAAACGTCGCATACCAGGTCACACTAATCACTCTGCATACAAACTCAGCTGAACATGCTGAAAGTAGAACACCCCCTAGTACGCAGTTGCAAGATTTTGTTCGTGATTTTGGAGAGAAGTTCTTCAGCACTGACGGGGAAATATTATTTTGTAAACAATGTGAATTTAAAGTTAGTGCAGAAGAGCGCTTTAATGTTCAACAACTTTGTAATACCCGCAAAAAAGGTAGGTGTGTGAAGAGAAGTGCCGAAAATAACAGCAGAGAACCACTTTTATTCCAGTAGACAGGTCCACATTCAACGGTGCAATCATTCTTGAAAGACTTGTGTGACGTGATGGCGTCTCGCAACGTCCCATTGGAGTGGTTGAAGAATCCACTGTTCACAGAGTTCCTCTGAATCCATGAGCCACAAGCTACCGTAGAGTGTGTGGCGGAGGGTACCCTGTACAACTAGTTATTTCCTTTCTTGTTCCAGTCGCAAAGAGAGTGAGGACAAAACGTCTGTCTGTATGCCTCCCTGATCTCTCTTCGTGATCCTTACGTCATATATACGTTGGCGGCACTAGAATCGTTCTACAGTAGCCTCACTTGTGCCTTGGAAAGAACGTCGTCTTCAGTGATTCCCTTTTGAGTTCTCCAAGCAACTCTGTAATACTTGAGCGTTGTTCGAACCTACCGGTAACAATTCTAGCAGCCCGCCTCTGAATTGCTTCGATCTCTTCCTTTAATCCGAAATGGTGGGGATTCCAAACGCAAGAGCAGACTCAAAAATGGGTGGCACTAGTGTCCTGTATGTAATCTCCTTTCAAAACGAACCACACTTTCCTAAAATTCTCCCAAAAAACCGAAGACGACCATTCGCCTTCGCTGCTACATGCTTACATGCTCATTCCATTTCATACTGCCTTCCTACATAACGCTTAGACGTTTACTCGACGTTACTGTTTCCAGCAGCACACTACTAACGGTGTACTCATTGTGTTGTTCCTATTCATCAGCATTTACTTACATTTTCTATATTCAGAGCTAGCTGTCATTCATCACACAAACTAAAATTTTTGTCTGAAACATCTTCAGTCCTACAAAATCGCTCTGAGCACTATGGGAGTTAACATCTGAGGTCATCAGTCCCCTAGAACTTAGAACTACTTAAACCTAACTAAGGACATCACGTACATCCATGCCCGAGGCAGGATTCGAACCTGCGACCGTAGCGGTCGCGCGGCGCCAGGCTGAAGCGCCTAGAATGGCTCGAATCCTTCTACAGTCACCCAACACTGCAGTATTATGAGTAAACAGCCGCACCTACTGCTTACCCAATCCACCATTTATCTACACTACTGGCCATTAAAATTGCTACACCAAGAAGAAATGCAGATGATAAACGGGTATTCATTGGACAAATATATTATACTAGAACTGACATGTGAGTACATTTTCACGCAATTTGGGTGCATAGATCCTGAGAAATCAGTAACCAGAACAACCATCTCTGGCCGTAATAACGGCCTTGATACGCATGGGCATTGAGTCAAACAGAGCTTGGATGGCGTGTACAGGTACAGCTGCCCATGCAGTTTCAACACAATACCACAGTTCATCAAGGGTAGTTACTGGCGTATTGTGACGAGACGGTTGCACGGCCACCATTGACCAGATGTTTTCAGTTGGTGAGAGATTTGGAGAATGTGCTGTCCAGGGCAGCAGTCGAACATTTTCTGTATCCGGGAAAGGCCCGTACAGGGCCTGCAACATGCGGTCGTGCATTATCCTGATGAAATGTAGGGTTTCGAAGGATTCGAATGAAGGGTAGAGCCACGGATCGTAACATATCTGAAATGTAACGTCCACTGCTCAAACTGCCGTCAATGCGTACAAGAGGTGACCGAGACGTGTAACCAATGGCACCCAAATACCATCACGCCGGGTGATACGCCAGTATGGCAATGACGAATACAAGCTTCCAATGTGCGTTCACCGCGATGTCGCCAAACACGAATGCGACCATCATGATGCTGTAAACAGAACCTGGATTCATCTGAAAAAATGACGTTTTGCCATTCGTGCACCCAGGTTCGACGTTGAGTACAGCATCGCAGGCGCTCCAGTCTGTGTTGCAGCCTCAAGGGTAACCGCAGCCATGGTCTCCGAGCTGACAGTCCATGCTGCTGCAAACGTCGTCGAGCTGTTCGTGCAGATGGTTGTTGTCTTGCAAACGTTCCTATCTGTTGACTCAAGGATCGGGACGTGGCTCCACGATCCGTTACAGCCATGCGGATAAGATGCCTGTCATCTCGACTGCTAGTGATACGAGAGCGTTGGGACCCAACACGGCGTTCCGTATTACCCTCCTGAACCCACCGATTCCATATTCTGCTAACAGTCATTGGATCTCGACCAACGCGAGAAGCAATGTCGCGATACGATAAACCACAGTTGCGATAGGCTACAATCCGACCTTTATCAAAGTCGGAAACGTGATGGTACGCATTTCTCCTCCTATCACGAGACGTCACAGCAACGTTTCACCAGGCAACGCCGGTCAACCACTGTTTGCGTATGAGAAATCGGTTGGAAACTTTCCTCGTGTCAGCACGTTATAGATGTCGCCACCGCCGCCAACCTTGTGTGAATGCTCTGAAAAGCTAATTATTTGCATATCACAGCACCTTCTTCCTGTCGGTTAAATTTCGCCTCTGTAGCACGTCATCTTCGTGGTGTAGCAATTTTAATGGCCAGTAGTGTATATAGAAAATAAAAGCTCTCCTGTGACATTTCCCTGGAGTATTGCTGACGATACCCTTATCTCTGATTAACAATCACCGTCTAGGACAACATACTGCTTCTGTTACGTAAGAAGTCTTCGAGCCACTCACATATTTTCAGACCTATTCCGTATGCTTGTACCTTCCTTAATAGTCGGCATTGTGGCCCCGTGTCAAATGCTTTACGGAAACCAAGGAATATGGAATTCGACTGTTGCCCTTCATCGATAGTTCACAGGATATCATTTGGGAAAAGCGCAAGCCGAGTTTGACACGAAGGATGCTTACTAAAACAGTGCTGATCTGAGAGCAGAAGATTTTTCCTATCAAGGAAATTTATTATATTTGAAATAAGAATACTTTCAAGGATTCTGCAGTAAACCGATGTTAAGGGTAATGAGCTGTAATCTGGCTTGTCCGTTCTTTCACTCTTCTTATAAACAGGGGTCACCTGCGCTTTCTTCCAGTCGCTTGGAACTTTACCCTGGATGGGAGATTCGCGATAAATGCATGCTACGTAAGAGGCCAATGCCGTGCATTACTATTTGTAAAGCCTATTTGGGATTCCATGAGGACCTGACAACTTATTTGCTTTCAACTGTTTCAGTTGCTTCTTACTATGTGCTCCACACGTGAGTCTGTGCGATGGTCAAACGACAGTACGTTTGTAGGACTCTCCTGCGTGAACAACTTAAATGTGAAATTTAAAACTTGAGATTCGTTTTTGCTATCTTTTACTGCCACACCAGACTGATCAGCGAATGACTGCGTAGAAGCCTTAGACCCTCTTGGCAATGTTACGTAGGAGTAGAATTTTCTCGGGCTCTCGACAAGTTCTTTTGCTGAGGTATGACGGTGGTAGATGCTGTAAGCTTCGCGCATCGATCTTTTGACAAACGCACGAATTTCCATTAAATCCTGCCTGTCGTCGTTCGTGCGTTCTCTTTTGACAGGGAGTGCAATTGCGTTTGCTTCCTCAGCATTTTCCAAATCTGCTTGTTAAGCCACGGTGGTCTTTCCGTCCTGGATCCACATACTTCTCCAGAGTGTTTGAACTTTGCCCATAATTCCTATACGTCCATCGGAAGAGAACTAAATGACGTCCATCTGAATGGAACTAAATGATATGATTTCATTGTGTGCATGGAATGCTAACAACTATGTATCTGTCCTTTCTAGTAGAATTATTCTCCAAGGCTTTTTGATTGATTTATTTACTTTAGTAACCAAAGTTGCTATGATGACTTCACGGTCACTCACCCGCGTCTCTATACTGAAGCCGTTGATTAGGTCAGGCCTGTTTGTAGCTACTAGATATAAAATATTTCCATTGCGTGTGGGCTGTAGAACTAGCTGCTCAAGAAAGTTTTGGAAAAACATGTCCAAAAGAACTTCACGGACTGACTGTCTGTACCAACTGCAGTAAATCCGTAAACGTCCGAGACTATACTCGGTAGTTTAAAGTAGACTCCAACTAATATTTAATGATCAGCGTACGTTACCGATCGTAGACTTACTTTCAATAACTCTAAAACCGTCACAGCGGAATCGAGTGACCAGTAAAAACATCCAGCAATTAACTTGATTTTACCTAGACCTATTATATGCGACCAAATATCTTCTTTGTCACACTCAAATTCGTTCTCAATAGAGACAACATTTTTCTCAATAGCAACGAACACATCCTCTTCTATTGCGTCTAATCTGTTCCACGAATGGCTAAATATCACAGAGCCTTCGACTTCAGGCTGCAATCAGCTCTCGGTCCCGAGAATAATTTGAGCGCGAGAAGTTTCCTGCAGGGCAGTAAATGTGAGAACTTCGTTACGAATACTTCGACAATTAGCTGATAATATTTTAACAGTCGAAGTTTCTATACTGTGATTGCCGTCTGATTTCCTGAAGTATCTGTGTGCTACTGTACGAGGGGGTGCCCAACAAATTACCAATTAGCGTAGCGAACCAAAATTTCTGGGTGTTAATGGATGAAACTACCGATGTGGGTCGGCGTTATGTTGGATATGTTGTTGGTGGTGCTCTAAAAGTTGAAAGGCCTACGGAAATGTTCTTCATAGCATGTGAAGCCCTCTAGAGAGTAAATAGATCGACAACTGCTATAGCATTTGACAGCTCTGCAAAGCTGCTGTGCCAGATTGTGCCAACAGGGACAACGTTTTGCTGCTAGCAACATACTGGGCTTCATAAATGGCTAAAGCCGCGAGGGACATCAGATTCTCTACCCCGGGATGGTGTACGTCCCTTGCCTTGTAAAAGCGTTAAACTGAGTTGCAGAAGGAGTGAAGTCTAATTACCCTCGTGTAGACAGATTACACTACAGGGCATTGAGTCAAACAGAGCGTGGATGGCGTGTACAGGTACAGCTGCCCATGCAGCTTCAACACGATACCACAGTTCATCAAGAGTAGTGACTGGCGTATTGTCACAAGCCAGTTGCTCGGCCACCATTGACCAGACGTTTTCAGTTGGTGAGAGATCTGCAGAATGTGCTGGCCAGGGCAGCAGTCGAAAATTTTCTGTGTCCAGAAAGGCCCGCACAGGAAATGTAGGGTTTCGCAGGAATCGAATGAAGGGTGGAGCCACGGGTCGTAACACATCTGAAATGTAACGTCCACTGTTCAAAGTGCCGTCAATGCGAACAAGAGGTGACCGAGACGTGTAACCAATGGCAGCCCATACCATCACGCCGGGTGATACGCCAGTATGGCGATGACGAGTACACGCTTCCAATGTGCGTTCACCGCGATGTCACCAAACGCGGATGCGACCATCATGATGCTGATTACAGAATCTGGATTCATCCGAAATAATGACGTTTTGCCATTCGTGCACCCAGGTTCGTCATTGAGTACACCATCGCATGCGCTCCTGTCTGTGATGCAGCGTCAATGGTAACCGCAGCCATGGTCTCCGAGCTGATAGTCCATGCTGCTGCAAACGTCGTCTTACTGTTCCTGCAGATGGCTGTTGTCTTGCGAAGTCCCCATCTGTTGACTCAGGGATCGAGACGTGGCTGCACGATCCGTTACAGCCATGCGGATAAGATGCGTGTCATCTCGACTGCTAGTGAAAAGAGGCCTTTGGGATCCAGCACGGCGTTCCGTTATTACCCTCCTGAACCCACCGATTCCATATTCTGCTAACAGCCATTGGATCTCGACCAACGCGAGCAGCAATGCCGCGGTGCGATAAACCGCAATCGTGATAGTCTACAATACGACCTTTATCAAAGTCGGAAACGTTATGGTACGCATTTCTCCTCCTTACAAGAGGCATCACAACAATGTTTCACTACGCAGCGTCGGTCAACTGCTGTTTGTGTATGAGAAATCGGTTGGAAACTTTTCTCATGTCAGCACGTTGTAGGTCTCGCCACCGGCGCCAACCTTATGTGAATGAACTGAAAAGCTAATCATTTGCATATGACAGAATCTTCTTCCTGCCAGTTAAATTTCGCGTCTGTAGCACGTCATCTTCGTGGTGTAGCAATTTTAATGGCCAGTAGTGTAATTTCCTCTTGCTATGTGAATGTTCCGCTATAGGTGCAGAAATTCAAGTAGAAAGCACCTTCACTGCCCCTCCACCTCAGCCTGTTCTCACACGGTGGGACTCCCGGATGAGTGTTACTACACTAACTACACCAAAATAGAGACAATCTGTGGTGAGATGAAAGCGATGAATCAAGTGCCGTCAAAAGTGAGAAAGAGATATTTGCAGATACCTTGTCTGGAAACTTCGCATACATCAACTCCAGCTCTTGAGTGGTGTCAAAATCAATCACACGAAACAGCTGGAACTCAACTATGTGACGGCCTGGTTGTTGTACAACATGTGCAGAATGAGTTGGGTTGAGCTTTTGATAATGTGGCTGACAAAGTGTACAACTAATTACAAAGTATCCTCCAGCGGAATCCCGTAATTGTACAACGTGCAATATTAGCGGCAGTCGTTCTGGGAATGCCACAAGATTTGAAGACAGCGAACCAAAGTTAGCTGTAGTTACCTCGCCGCTTTCGAATACGCTCCTGTGACGTCCCGTGACGTGGGGAGGAGATTTTCCAGTTACAAAACTATGCGCAGTGACAACCAAGGTATTTGAAAACGGAAAACCTGAATATGTGCCTTGTGATCCAGTGCAAGGCTGCAGAAACTGAATATTTACAGGACGTGTGGACTAATTTCAAATACTTCAAACGAATGGTGGGCAGTAGTAAGAATAATGTTTTATTGTTTAGATGGGTGTTATTGTTATGACTGTAGTTTGTGTTATTTTAGAGACATGCGCGTATTTCAAAAATAAGCGCTGGTTAGTTCCAAACACTGCAAAATGTAAGTACTGTCTTCACAATTTGTTCAGAAGTGAATTTTGTATTACAATGTACATAAAAGATTAGACAGACAGTTTGCAAAGAAACGTATATGATGTCATATCTATTTTATAAATCATATTTATGCCATTTTAGGTCATAAATGGTCGCGTATTTCGCTGTTTTTTGTGTCGTGAAATGCGAACCCTTACTATAAAACATACGTACGTTGGTCTCCGTACTTCATGTGATTTCTTTAAAGTAAGTCACTTCATTTTCACCCAAAAAGATATCCTCTGCAAGGGATTACTAGGTTCTCGTCATTTTATAGATGGAGTTTCCTCTCCAACCCATCACGATGGTAATCGTATCACCTTCTCTTAAACGATACACGATATCTACACTAATCGGATCCACTTGTAAATAAGTAACATGTTTCGATAAGTCACGTCCAATGTTTCGATAAGTAAGACTATGTGTAGGGAAGGAGAAGGTACGTCATTACGTCACCTGTGCGAGATAAGCGTGACGTCTCAACTTGTAGGTCCGATTCCGCTCTGGTGCTTCCACTGCATCGGACAATACGGAATTTCCCCTCACGGTGCACTAACAACCACCTACCGCAGCGACGTGTCTCGTTGCTATTGAGATGTGAACGATAAAGCAACACAAATGAAATTTTAATGGCGTCACGGGGAGTTTGGTAGGCACGCGGCAGCGGGGTGGGATGGTTTATTTGCCGGGACCAATTAGTGCGTTACGCAGCTACATTCCAGGCAGCGCTGCGTTGCCACGCACTGCACGCAGGACGGCAGGGGGCTGAAGCAGGTGGGTGGCACTGCGCACCAGTGCACTGACGTACTGTGTGTAGTCGTACCACTCTCTACGCGCTCTTCCGGTGTCAATACTATGCTGAGGTGTCTGTAAAACTCTGAAAATAGTTAAAAGTCTGTTACAAATTTAAAACTAAAAGATAATAGTATTTTAAATAATTAAGAGCAGTGACTGAAAAATAATTTCTATTCCAGATCCTTTCACGCAACAAAGAAAAACGTATACGCATCTGTACACCAGACTAGATCTAATTTGTTAAGAAAAACGCATCTGTACACCAGACTAGATCTAATTTGTTAAGAATAAAGATATCTTTCAGAAATTGGAGATCTACAACAGATGATTTTTTTCTGCCTTTGACACTTCACAGCGCACTCCTCTGTGCTTATTGTTTGTTTTAAAAGCTTAAGAAAGCCACCCGTTAACTATTTAATGACCAATCTTGTTACCACAATAATAATATTTTATGTAAGCAGTGAAAAGAGGCGGTAGGAACAATCCGGTAGCCAATATTGACAGTAAACGTTGTACGTCTTTCCAGGTAATTGCATCACGTGTGAAAAGATATCATAAAGTAGATCTTGACGAAACTTTAAAATTCTGCATGAACTGGCAAATTGCTTTAAATGCCCAGAAGTACAAAGTTGGGCACTTAATGGAAAGACGTTACCTCGTATGATTATATCAGTAGTCGTATTGGATGCAATCAACTCACAGAAATACTTCGGGGTACGAAATGTAATATCACGTAGGCTCAGTTTTAGGTAAAGCATGTGAGAGACTTCGATTCGTTGCTAGGATACTGGAATACTTAATCAGTGTACGAAGGAGGCTGCTTTCAGAGGACTCATGAAGCGCACCCGAGAATGTTGCTAAAATATGTGAGACCTATAGCAAATAGGACTAGCTGTGGGTACTAGACCTATACAAAGAACTGCAGCACCATTGGTTAAAAGTTTGTTTGAGCCGTGGGAAAGTGTTAATAAAATACTGGAAACCTTCAACCGCCACATTCTTCAATAAAGGCATCAACTCCTAAAGACTATCCTACATAAAAGCTACAAGTTTCAGTCTATAATAATACAGTGCAGTTCGACCATGTCATAAATACAAGATTAGCTTAATTACAACGCGAACATAGCCATTTCAGCAGTCATTGTTCTGTATAAGAATGGAGCTATACAAAATGTGACGTTATACAATGGGAAGTTATTTCTCCCACGTGGTTTGCGTTGACAGTGGTTTCCAGAGTATAGATGTGAATTTTATTCTGGACAAAAAAAAAAGGTTCAAATGGCTTTGAGCACTATGGGACTTAACATCTATGGTTATCAGTCCCCTAGAACTTAGAACTACTTAAACCTAACTAACCTAAGGACATCACACAACACCCAGTCATCACGAGGCAGAGAAATATTCTGGACAGATCCAATGCTTTGAAAGTATCACATTGGAGTTAAATAGGTCAATATGGCGTCAATATATCGTCAATTTTTGAAATTTTATGTATCTAGTGAATTAACTATTTCATTGTTTCCTTTATTAATGCTTGGGACCACAACCAGTGATTAATAGACTTATTGGTCCAACATGGGCTGTTTTTGACTTGAACAGAATGTTGTATACTCAGCAATGACCAATTTTGACCACAGGGTCAATATCAAGTGTGCATTACACTTGATAATTACTATGCGGTAATTAAAGTTGCATGGAAGATGTTACCTGATGTCTTAATTCATGTCCTATCATCCTGTACATTCTTCTAATCAGTTTCTTAAGGCATAATAATTTCCTTGTGGACTCTACAGAGGACGTCCTCATTTCTTAAGCATCCGCTTAATTATGAGTGAACTTCTGCACCTCCACGTCCCAGAAGCTTAATTTGTCTTGTTTCACCACAGCTCATGGTTCACTTACATTCAATGCCGTACTCCAGACATTGCGAACTAACACCTCTTTAGTGACCTTCCCCTGGAAATGCACCATTATTTTCTATACAGTCTCAGAAATTTCTGTCTCAAGCTGACATAGCTCTGTTACTGGAAAACTTTTTTCTCGAGAAGTGCTCTCTTTACATGAGTTGTTCTGCCTCTTATATCCGCTTTGTTTCGTTCATATTTTTATTCTATGTTTAACCAGTAGTATCTTTCACTCCATCCAGAAGGTGATTCCCTATTGTGATGATAAACTTCTTGGTTATCTGATTTCTGCTGATACTCAACACTGCTGTTCGATGTTCAAACGAACGCCAGAGAGCTAAACTGGGCATTGGCCAGAAAACCTTCGATTTCATGCTGAGTCACTTCCTGAAGGAAAGAGTTGGGATGATATAAGTAATTTATGTGGTTGACGAGAAATGGATCAGGAAAGTTGCATTAATTGGTCATGGCCAGCATTTAGTGCAGTAACATTTTCTAGGGTTACAACCATAGACATAAGATCATCTCTTTCATTGTGATTACGTTTTTAGAAGGCACTATTAGTCAACCAGCTAGTTTGACAGATTAAACTACGATTAGAAGCATGCATTTCATTTACTATTGTAGCTTCAAGTCCACCCATTTTTACGTTTTTTGATGGGATTTCCGGACGAAGTCTGGTGGGGACTCGCAAGTGTTAGCACAAGCTAAGTGTTTTGTTTTGCAATTCATTGCATAAAACAGAGACCAAAAGGAGATGCAGACTACCTGATTGGTAGTACGTTAGGTGGTGTATCAATAAGAAAACACAGACTAGAAGCTGCTAGACACGATGCACAATTGAGGATTGTTTGGTAATAGCACACGAGAAGGAATAAAAAGTGAATCCAAAATTACAAGGATGCTTATGAATATGGTAAAAATGAAGTTGAGGAAGGTGAATGGATGGCAGCTTGACAAAGGAAGTTCTTTGCTGGCTTCCAAGGGAGAAGGCTTCGTCCACCAATAAGTACAAAATCGGTGATAATAATAATAAAGATGATGATGACGATAAAGATGGGCTGATAACGTATGAAGGTTTTAACTTCATCATGGAGTATTATATTCTTGATTTCTGTTCAGTGGCAGTAATTTAAATAAATTTTGTTAAACAACTTCTGGGGAGGGCAACCACAGGTCATAGACATTATGAATAACAACAAAAACACTCAACTCTCAATAACGATTCTAATCATCGTAAAAATAACGATGAGGTGTTTACAAAAGCCGCATGGCTTTATGAAGGTGCTTTATTCGCTACTACCGATTTCAGGTCGTATAGACGCATCTTCAGATTTATCTGTCGATAATACAAATCACTGTGTAAAATTTTTGAAATGGTAGAAATTCAGAAACACAGTGTTGTCATTCAACAAAAAACCATGACGAGTAGTCACAATGGCCGTATTTCCATAATGATCGACAACTAAGGAGTTTTCGGGAAGCTATTCACGTCGAGAGTCAAACCACAATGGAGGGTGATCATAATACAATCGAGCACACCCACATATGGTTGTCAAAATATACAAAGCAGGACTGCTGAATGAACCAGGCCTAAAAAACAGCGAGGAGAAGTTAATAATGAACAGGATACTGCTGTGAACGAAAATAAAATGCTTAAAAATTAACTAACGCATAAGTAAATTACAAAAGTACCCGTGAATATCATCCAAAATATAACTGGAAGCTACCGGTATGTATAAAAGGATGTAAGGCGAAAGGTTACGGCTCATGTACCATCACGTGTCATTTCTTGTTACTAACTTATTCGCATAAATACCTCTGAAATAGGTAGCCCTTTGGTAGTTACAATTTCAGTTAATTACAACACAGATAGTGTAAGATATCAGATCTCAATAAGTGGGCAATTAAAACAGGTATACCTGGATTCATAAGAATTTCAGCTAACCAAGCATATGAAATAATTCCTAATTTAATTAAAAGGGAACAGGCCGGCCTTCAATACTAATAGCTTCATTTAAGTAAAATTACTAAATAGAAAACAGGAAGGTCTTCAATGATAACAGCTTCAGTTAAGTAAAATTACCAAAATAGAAAACAGGTAGGCCTTCTTTCGTAACGGCTTCAGTTAAGTAAAATCACGAAATAGAAATCAGAACGACCTTCTTTAATAATAGCTTCAGTTAACTAAAAACAGAAAATAGATAGGTCTTCAATAATAGGAGCTTGAGATGAGCAAAATTAGAAAATGCAAAACAAGCAGGTCTTCAATAATAACAGCTTCAATTAAATAACCAGATAGAAAACAAGTAGGCGTTCATGATAACTAAATAGAAAATAAGCAGACCTTCGTTGATACCAGCTTCAATTAGGTAATACTACCAAATAGAAAACAGATAGGCCTTCATGAATAATTGCTTCAGTTAAGTAACCAACAGTTTGATGTGCCGCCTCACAAGAGGTGCACCAAAAGGCTTATGTGCAAGAAGCCTAAGAATACAACAAATAGGAAGTTGAATAAAGGTTACAACGAGAGGACTGGCCTTCCTGGGCCCTTTTCGTTGGGTGCGGCCAGACCTAATAAATTTTACACAGCAAGATTAATTACGTGAAAACAACAATATGTAGCCAAACGGTATACCCGTGACACTGCTAGATATCGCCGCCACAACGACAGCGAAAAGCCAGGAAGTAAACTAGGCTGCCAAACCCAAATACATAGCCGCAGAAATTGCGAATTTTGAGACCCAGGCTCCCCCTAATCCAATATAATTAACAGTGTGATGACATCTGCAATGCCCAAAGATATCTAGAAGCCGGCACCCGGATGTATTACAAGAGAAAGGTACTTATCTGTTGCTCGACGACGTTTGCAAGAAGGTCGGCTAAAACCCAACCATCTAGGTACGAGGGGGGGTTCCGTCAACAACATAGAAGAAACACGTTATTGCTCGGGCTCAGGAAATACATTTTAAAATATCCTGTTAACAAAAAACCAAGGCGAGAATCGGCTCAGGAAAGGCAAACGACAGCTATAATTCAGGGACCAGCTGGTAGTGAATGTTGTTGTTGTTGTGGTCTTCAATTCTGAGACTGATTTGATGCAGCTCTCCATACTACAGTACCCTGTGCAAGCTACTTCATCTCCCAGTACGTACTGCTGCCTACATCCTTCTGAATCTGCTTAGTATATTCATCTCTTGGTCTCCCTCTACGATTTTTACCCTCCACGCTGTCCTCCAATACAAAATTGGTGATCCCTTTATGTCTCAGAACGTGTGCTACCAACCGATCCCTTCTTCTAGTCAAGTTGTGCCACAAACTCCTCTTCTCCCCAATCCTATTCTATACCTTCTCATTAGTTATATGATCTACCCATCTAATCTTCAGCATTCTTCTGTAGCACCACATTTCGAAAGCTTCTATTCTCTTCTTGTCCAGATTATTTATCGTCCTTGTTTCACTTCCATACATGGCTACACTCCATACAAATACTTTCAGAAACGACTTCCTGACACTTAAATCTACACTCGATGTTAACAAATCTCTCTTCTTCAGTAATGCTTTCCTTGCCATTGCAGCCTACATTTTACATCCTCTCTACTTCGACCATCATCAGTTATTTTGCTCCCCAAATACCAAAACTACTTTACTACTTTAAGTGTCACATTTCCTAAACTAATTCCCTCAGCATCACCCGAGTTAACTCGACTACATTCCATTATCCTCGTTTTGCTTTTGTTGATTTTCATCTTATATCCCCCTTTCAAGAAACTCTCCATTCCGTTCAACTGCTTTTCCAAGTCCCTTGCTGTCTCTGACAGAATTACAATGTCATCGAACGTTAAAGTTTTTATTTCTTCTCCATGTATTTTAATGCCTACTCCAAATTCATTTTTGTTTCCCTTACTGCTTGCTCAATATACAGATTGAATAGCATCGTGGAGAGGTTACAACCCTGTCTCAATCCCTTCCCAACCACTGCTTCCCTTTCAAGTCCCTCGCCTCTTGTAACTGCCATCGGGTTTCTGTACAAATTATAAATTGCCTTTCGCTCCATGTATTTTACCCCTGCCACCTTCAGAATTATTCGTCTGTAAAGAATTCCTTTTAGTATTTTGCAGCCGTGACTTAACTGATAGTTCGGTAATTTTCAGACCTGTTAAGACTTGCTTTCTGTGGTATTGGAATTATTATATTCTTCTTGAAGTCTGGGGGTACTTCGCCTGTCTCATACATTTTTCTCAAAAAATGGTTGAGTTATGTCAGGACTGGCTCTCCCAAGGCTGTCAGTAGTTCTAATGGAATGTTGTCTACTCCCGGGGCCTTGTTTCGACTTAGGTCTTTCAGTGCTCTGTCAAACTCTTCAAGCAGTATCATATCTCCCATTTCATCTTTAACTTCATCCTCTCCATTTCCATAATATTGCCCTCAAGTACATCGCCCTTGTATAGACCCTCTATATACTCCTTCCACCTTTCTGCTTTCCTTTCTTTGCTTAGAATTGGGTTTTCATCTGAGCTCTTGATATTCATACAAGTGGTTCTCTTTTCTGCAAAGGTCTCTCTAATTTTCCTGTAGGCAGTATCTATCTTACCCCTAGTGAGATAAGCCTCTACACCCCAACATTTGTCCTCTAGCCATCCCTGCTTAGCCATTTTGCACTTCCTGTCGATCTCATTTTTGAGACGTTTGTAATCCTTTTTGCTTGCTTCATTTACTGCATTTTTATATTTTCTCCTTTCATCAGTTAAATTCAATATTTCTTCTGTCACCCAAGGAGTTCTACTAGCCCTCGTCTTTTTACCTGCTGATCCTCTGCTGCCTTCACTACTTCTCCCTCAAAGCTACCTATTATTCTTCTACTGTATTTCTTTCCCCCATTCTTGTCAATTGTGCCGTTACGCTCTCCCTGAAACTCTGTACAACCTTTGGTTTAGTCAAATTATCCAGGTCCCATCTCCTTAAATTGTCTCCTTTTTGCAGTTTCTTCAGTTTTAATCTACAGTTCATAACCAATAGATTATGGTCAGAGTCCACATCCGCCCCTGGAAATGTCTTACAATTTAAAAGCTTGTTCCTAAATCTCTGTCTTACCATTATATAATCTATCTGTCAGTGTCTCCAGGCTTCTTCCATGTATACAACCTTCTTTTATGATTCTTGAACCAAGTGTTAGCAATGATTAAGTTATGCTCTGTGCAAAATTCTACCAGGCGGCTTCCTCTTTCATTTCTTCCCCCCAATCCATTTTCACTTACTACGTTTCCTTCTCTTCCTTTTCCTACTATCGAATTCCAGTCACCCATGACTATTAAATTTTCGTCTCCGTTCACTATCTGAATAATTTCTTTTGTCTCATCATGCATTTCTTCAATTTCTTCGTCATATGCGGAGCTAGTTGATATACAAACTTGTACTACTGTAGTAGGCGTGGGCTTCGTGTCTATCTTTGCCACAATAAGACGTTCACTATGCTGTTTGTAGTAGCTTACCCGCACTCCTATTTTTTATTCATTAATAAACCTACTCCTGCATGACCCCTATTTGATTTTGTATTTATAACCCTGTATTCACCTGACCAAAGGTCTTGTTCCTCCTGCCACCGAACTTCGCTGATTCCCACTATATCTAACTTTAACCTATCCATTTCCCTTCTCAAATTTTCTAACCTACCTGCCCGATTAAGGGATCTGACATTCCACGCTCCCGGAGATCCGAATGAGGGACTATTTTACCTCCGGAATATTTTACCCAAGAGGACGCTATCATCATTTATCCATATAGTAAAGCTGCATGCCCTCAGGAAAAATTACGGCTGTAGTTTCCCCTTGCTTTCAACCGTTCTCAGTACCAGCACAGCAAGGCCGTTGTGGTTAGTGTTACAAATCCAGATCAATCAATCATCCAGACTGTTGCCCCTGCAACTACTGAAAAGGCTGCTGCCCCTCTTCAGGAACCACACGTTTGTCTGGCCTCTCAACAGATACACCTCCTCTGTGGTTGCACCTACGGTAAGGATATCTGTATCGCTGAGGCACGCAAGCCTCCCCACCAACGGCAAGGTCCATGGTTCAGGGGCAGAGGGCAGTGGTGAACTATCAGTTAAGAAATCGCAATGATTGCAACAGACCTATAGGTAATAATAAGAAAATCTGAAACTTAACTGAAGTTTACGAATCGAAACTGAAGTTTGCCGGTTCCAAATGCGAGCTAGAATTCAGCACAGCGAAACTGGCTTCAACTCTCTCATTGGTTTGTCACGTCCCAGAGCTGATTGGTCAGGCTGCTCACGAAGTCAGCCACGGATTCAAATCGGCTCACAAATATGCCCAACAACCACCCATCGGACTCCATGACCAAGGCGCTTGCGTAAGCGCCTCACACGCGGGGCGGACCTCTCACACCGTACTACGCCACAACACGCCCCTTCCCCATCAACAGCCTCGAGGGAACATCATAGTGGGCGCAAACCAGAGGGACGTCACACGAGAGATCGAGCGAGTGGTTCCAGGAAATCGAAAGGCGACGCCAGGAACCCCGCCACGGCTCAATAATATCCTAGTACAGAACCAA
Source organism: Schistocerca cancellata (assembly GCF_023864275.1). Lineage (NCBI taxonomy): Eukaryota > Metazoa > Arthropoda > Insecta > Orthoptera > Acrididae > Schistocerca > Schistocerca cancellata. Next base: position 464,195,359 of record NC_064631.1, on the reverse strand, counting down.
AATGTCGAGAATGGAAGAAATCTGAAAAACAGCTTACCGGATAACACCACCTAAAATACACTGCAAAATCCGATAGACACCGGTTGTATAAACAAATGAAGTAAAACTTCATTTTCATTTTAGACACTGTGGTCACCCGCCTTCCGGTGTACTTCTAGCCTTCACGGGCTGCTTTCACCACATCGACCTGTTAGGAATACAGTGGAAGTACTCGTATTACACAGGAAGTATTACTTCATTCGTTTTGTAGAACTGGTTTCTACCGGATCTTATATCCTGCAGGGTGTTACCCCGTAAACTATTTTCCAGATTTCTTCCATTCTCGACGTTATGATTCCAAACTGAATATTATTTTTTGGATAATATTTCCCGTCTACTTATAGTACTTTCCCTAGGCTTCAGTTGATTTGTAGGCATTTTATTCCCGTTCGCAGCAAGGTGACATTCATTGTTAGAGTTTTACCCCGCTTCCTTCTAGGCCTGGCTCATTCAGCAGTCATGCAAACATCTTTGGGTGCACTCAATTTTATTATGAGAAGCCACTATTGTGATTTATCCCTTAACGGGGACAACTGCAAGAAAGCTACGACTCCGTAATTGCCCATCTGCGTTATGAAAATATAGCCATGATGAGTACTCATCACAGGGTGTTGAAGGTCAGTACCATGATTCATTATTTCTACCATTTCAAAAATATGACACAGTGATCTGTATTCTTGGCAGATAAACCTGAAGATGCGTCTGTACTGGGGTAAAACCGATAGTTGTTATTAAAGCACCTTCATACATCTTTGCGGCTTTTGGAAACACATAATCATTCTTGACTTTTAAATTGTTTTAATTTTCATGACGATCTGAATGGTTCTCTGGTGTTGAGTATTTCTGACGTTATTCATACTTTTCCTTAAACTTTATCTCGCCGTAGAGCGTATCAGTAGGTAACAGGTTCATTGTGTTTGACTCTAGGGGGCTATAAAGCAATAACGTTTAGAAGTTACGGCACGTGTCGGAGTTTAGATAAACGCAAATTCTCTGGTTTCCCTGTTCCACGAGTTGCTGGCGTGAGCTTCCGGAACCCTAAAAGAAATAATGATTGCCGGCCATCACGCGAGCGTAAGCCACGGCCATGCTGAGGCACGCTGCGCTATCGAACCCTCGACGCGGCGTCCCCAACCAAGCATCCAGCCGAAGAATCTTTGACATTAACAGCGCCCGGCGCGAGGGGTCGTAAGGCAGAGTGACGCTCCCTCGCTCCTATAGCCTCATACATTTCTATTACCCTTGTGTCATACTGACCGCCCACGTATGCAGATTTCATCAGGAGCTGGTTTTTGATACTATAACAACAGCCGTGTTTACAGACGGAATTATGGGACTCTGGTTCCGTGTATTATACAAACTTATCTTTCTGTTACCTCAACAGGAATTTGGGGACTAAAATCGAAAAGTCCACACATTAATTAACGGTGCAGAAGGAGATGAGACAGGTGCTCGTCCTGGATTCCACAAATGTGAAATCAAATTGCTGTGATGCTGTGTTCTGCGCTGCTAACGTGCTGACCCCTTCTCGAAGACAAAGTCGTAAGCACCTTTGCGGGACTCCAAGACTCAGGCAGCCTTTATCATGCTGCTATTCCAAGTCTGTCAGGGCACCACGGCTTCCTAACTCGAATTCGCTGCGGACACCCTAGCGTCCTAGACTGATCTGCTTCCCTTGTTGGCGACCACTTACGTGCTGCCTATCCCTTGCCGCCAAAAGCCGCGAGTCGCAAATCGCAAAATTACGAGCCACTGTGGTCCAATCACAACGATTCCTTCCAACAGAGAATACCGCAAACATAGCAAGCCTTTTTTAGTCTCTAACACAGTACAGTGCGATCTTTCACCGCCGATATGTGTGTCCCTTCTACATTTTGTTTTATGGGCATTGATCCGTGGCCCAAGATAAATAGGGTTCTATATGTTGAAAATATCAGCAGCTTTTTGTGAAAACCAAGTAAATGGAAAGTTTTCAAAAAAATGGTTCAAATGGCTCCTAGCACCTTAGAACTAATTAAACCTAACTAATCTAAGGACATCACACACATCCATGCCCGAGGCAGGATTCGAACCTGCGACCGTAGCGGTCTCTCGGCTCTAGACTGTAGCGCCTAGAACCGTACGGCCACTCTGGCCGGCGAAAGTTTTGCTCCCACTAGTAAAAGCAGTCTCTGATTGCATCAGATACGTTATTGAAAGACACGTTATTGAAACACTGTTTCGACCAACAAAAAACGGACGTGAGTACTCTAACACTGCAAAGAATCTACGCAAGCCGTTTGTCAAAGTGGGAGTACATAAACCTACTTGCACGTGCGGTCAGTGGTTATTAATGGGTGGACTTGGAAACAGAAACTGTAGGAACTCATCAAATGTGGAACTCTGCCGTCTACTGTGAGTTTCGCTTGCCACAAAATTTTTCTAGGTCGCCACCCATTTTAATTAAAATTGGGATAATTTAATATAAGAACTGAATTGATCAATGAATTGGTAAGCATAGCTAACTTGTTATTAATAAAAACATCCAAGTGAACATGCGGAATGTGCATGTGGGAACAATTTAAGTGTAAACGTTAAATCAAATAATTCAGAGTAAGCAGGACCTTAAGCCTCCACAAACAGAATAAGATAATCGAACAAAAGTCTACAAATAAAGGTCCTGCCTTTTGCGCGTCAGAAACGTCAGGTGGACTGTATTAAAAATTATCTATCACAAGGGGACGGGTTTGTCTGAGAAACAGTCACCACAGTTGAACACAGTTTATTAAAATAAAACACCATATTAAAAGCTAGACAAACAATCAAAGAACTCGTATTAATGAGTTTTATTACAATAAGACAAATACAGTACTTAACTATGATAGATGGGTCGCAAGTAAAGGGCGGCATACAAAATAATCAGTCTTCTTCAGAATAGACGAACACAAGTGTGTTACTACTGATAGAGGCTACAATGCGCCGGCTAACGAAGTGTCTAAAGTTGAAGCTGCTGTCGAAGGCGGCGGTGCTTATGTCCTCAACACCTAGGGGCCGCTTCGTTGTGTTGTCGTCTTAGAAGGGAGATCGGTCAGCATGCAGTTGACTGACTCCTTCTCAGAGCCGTCTCTTCTCTGTCGTCCCCGACTGGCGTACCGGCGCTGACTTTGCGCCGTAACATTCACAAAGTAATTCTAAACTATGATCTGCCGTTGGCTGTTATTAAATTAACACACTAATGTTATTATTGTACTGAGTGCTGTGGTACATTCCGTGATAAATGAAAAGGAAATCTTACACGCGCATAGGAAAAGTTCAAACAAACATAAACGATTGACTTACAAGAATAGAGACAAAAAGAATTTTGCTCGTGACAGTAAGTTAGAGGCTCAGAGGCTCAACCCTATTGCTATGACTGAATTATTGTGAGTAAGAATACTATGGAACATTTTCTGGCAAAGAAATTTATCTGCATCACCTTGCACATGAAACTAAGATTCGCTTGCGTGAAACACCCGCAAATACTGTGAATATTCATGAACAAAGCAAAATTACAATGACACGCGAAAACTTCGGGAACACAGATGTAAATCGCATAGACATATACGGCGATAAAATGTCACGTAAAATTAAGAAAAAAACATTATTCAAAATGGTTCTGAAATTACACACGGTGAAATCACCACCATGTGGTATGAAAAAAGCTACACATTATTAAAACTGAAACGAAATAAAAAGTAGAAGAAATAAAACACACACAGACGAGGAAAATTCACACATACATTTCAGTTACCTTTATGTTCCTGCTGTGTGCTTGATCCTTGTTGATGTTCAAATGGTTTCTCTCTCAACAACTACCAAGCACAGGGCAGGAGTTTAGACATCGTTTTTTGGAAAGTTCGAGGTTTTAACTTTTGGGTGTTGTTCTGTGCCTATTCGTACCAGTGAGGAGCGTGCAGCTAAGGTAAGAACTTCGAGAAAGGCCATAAACAGAAAATTAAGTAGCGAGATACTTCAACGCAACGAAATTACGTTTAAAGATGCAGTGATGTGCTAATTCGCCGTCCAGCTTCAGAAAAAAATTATTTTGTTGCAGCCGGCAAGCTATACCATAAAGAAGGACTTACTGAACCTAACATCCTAGAAAACAAGATAAATAATTATTTTACTCGGTTATTAATAAAAAATCAAAACACATGTTATAACGAAGACCAAATACATACTGAGAAATGTCGGTTATTTAGAAATGAAACACCGGTACAGTTTTAACCTGCCGGTTTTCCCCATCCCAGAAGTATCACTACAAAATTACTTACCTGGTGGAAGGATTGGGTACTTCGTTTGAAATAATTTGTATAACATACGTCACGATAGAGACAGTGCAAATTAGTAAGAATTGATGTTATGTCCATCAAACTGAGAAAAGCTTACTCACTTATGAAAGACACACCGCATTTACGTGTAGATATTAGCATATGTTATACCATAATATTAACAATATAATATTAACATATATTAACAATCCATTAGCCAAATACAGTAAGTATCAATATGATTACAAAAATGAATTATTCTCTTGCATAGTGCGTATCCCGCTTCTATGTCTGGTCTGCCCTGACGCAGGAAAGGAAATTCAGTTTTGTACTAAATTTTAAACGTGCACTTACAGTTTTCTTTTGGCATCTTGATTCCTTATACCATGGAGCTTATAAAACGCTAGTCAGTCCTGACTCCTGAACACGCACGTCCACCGAAAATATTAATATGAAACTTCTCTTGTTAACCACGACTTTACAAAAGCGAGGAGAAAGTAAAGCGTAAAGAGACGCGGTGCTGTAAACTTTAAGCAGATTTCGGCAATGATTCGCCTGAGAGTAAACGAATCACAACAAAATACATTTACAAAACTGCTAAAAGTGTGACAAATAGACATGATAACTGCTCCTAGAACCGGGATTCAAAATAAATTGAAGTGACGAATAAATTATACATTTTATTGTATGCTAAAAAGTGAATTTTTGCAAAAAGTTTCAAAAATGTTTGGGAGAACGGTGAAGGGTCTCAAAAAAGGGTAGTCCCCATTAAAAATGGGTGATACGGTAAATCTAGGTGTATGTAACAGGCTTTGTATTTGCCCTGCTTCTGTTAAAAGTTGTCTGTGCTCTGCACTGATACCAAGACTGTAATATATGAAAATGTACCACTATCACTACGCATAGTGGTACAATCAAAATAGTGGCTGACAAAGAAGATGGTTTTATTTATATTTAATTACCGGTTACTCTCACGTGATGCCGTGTTCTAAGGACGAAATACCTATTAGCCTTGCACAGTATGTCGAGATATGTAAATATAACACAAATTCAAACCGAAACGAAACAACGTTTACTTACAATTTATTACTCCTTGCAAATATTTTAAATGAACAGCCTTTCAATGCCAGTCACACCCATACACCGAGACACTGGTCCGAGTACCGTGGTAAACGTCAGTGAAGCACGCAAAGCAGCCGGCAGAGGCGTCACAGTCGCCATTAGGGGGACGGAATGCCATCCTCCCCGCAGCACCCGCTACCCAGCACCCTCACCCCACTGGGGCAGAAAACAAATGAACACCGATCAATCACTTGCTGGCGCGAGCGGCCGTGACAGCGGCGTGCCCCATTACACGGCCACCTCGGCACAGCCGCTGCCTCACTCTACGTCACATTGTGCCTCGACAGAAGGGAAGTGGGTCAAGAACAGCCGGTTCTTTACAACCCCAGTACAGCCTCCACTCTTCTCAAAGTCCCTATTACCTGAGTTTCACACGCTCTCCCACTCAAGAGATCTTCTACAAAAAATGTTCTCCAGGTATCCCGAATCCTGCAGGGTCCTTTACCATCGTGCCTTTGAATAGTATGGAAAGACAGCCCATGCACGCAGGCAGACTCATCTAATTTTGTTACAACACTCACCCCTGCAAGTACATAGCCCATTCATACGTTGTTACAGGTTATATTTATAGCAGACTACTTTCCGCAAAAACTAGATACTGACGGAAATGTGTTTTGAAGTTCCCAAGACGACCGTCTCATCAGAGATGGACTGCCAGTTCGAAATTTGGAAGGAAATTGACCGTCTTTCTCAAAGGAATCAACCCGGCATTAGCCTTGAGCCATTTAGGGCAACCACAACGACACCGAGGTGACAAAAGTAACGGGATATCTCCTAATATGATGTCGGATCTCCTTTTGCCAGCGTAGCGCAGCAACACTATATGGTGTAGACTCAAGAACTCGTTGGAAGTTCCCTGCAGAAATACAGAGCAATGCTGCCTCTATAGCCATTCATAATTGCGAAAGTGTTCCCTGCGCTGGATTTTGTGCACGAACTGATCTCTCGATTACACCCTATAAATGATCGAGAGGTGGCCAAATCATTCGCTCAAATCGATCAGAATGCTCTTCAAACCAATCATACACAATCGTGGCGTGATGATATGGAGCATTGTCACCCATAAAAATTCCATCTTTGTTTGGGGAGAAGAAGTCCATGAATGGCTGTAAATGGTCTCAGAGTAGCCGAATATAGCCATATCGACTCGGCGATCGCTTCACTTGGACTAGAGGATCCAGTCCATTCCATGTAAACATAGCCCACACAATTATCGAGCCATCACCAGCTTGCACAGTGCCTTTGTGACAAATTGAGTCCATGGCTTCGTGGGGTTTGCGCGACACTCGTACGCTACCGTAAGCTCTTACCAATTGAAATTGGGACTCATATGACCAGGCTACGGTTTTCTACTCGGCTAGGTACAAACAATATGTATTGAAAAAAAAAAGTTTTGTCAAGAACCCAGGAGAGGCGCTTCAGGCGATGTCGTGCTGTTAGGAAAAGCACTCACATCGGTCGTCTGTTGTCATAGCCCATTAACACCAAATCGCGCCGCACTGTCTTGACCAATACGTTCGTCGTTCGTCTCACATTGATTTCTACGGATATTTCACGCTTTGCTGCTTGTCTGTTAACACTGACAAATCTTCGGAAACACTGCTGCTCTCGGTCGTTAAGTGAAGCCCGTCTGCCACTGCGTTGTCCACCGTGAGAAGTAATGCCAGAAATTTGGAATTACCTTCACCCTCTTGACGCCGTCGAACTCGGAATATTGAATTCCCTAAGGATTTCCGAAATGGAATGTCTCATGCGTCCAACTCCTACTACCATTCCGCGTTCAAAGTATGTTAATTCCCGTCGTGGGGGCATAATCACGCTGAAAACCGGTTCACATGAAGCACCTAAGTAGAAATAGCTCCGACAATGCACTGCCTTTTAGTATCTTGTGTTCGTGATACTAACGGGAGCCGTGTACGTGCATAGGCTACCACATGGCTTTTGTCACCTTAGTGTAATTTGGGTCACGGGACGAAGATGCGAACACAGTGTCCTACCTTTACTCTACCTCTTTCGGTAGCAAAAGCAGACTCCTTTTAAAGTGCATACATCTATCGTATGGTCCGATCCCCGATCTTTTTGGTCGTCTTTTTTTCACTCATCATTTCTCGCACTTGTGGCAATGATTTCCATGTGAAACATGTCAAGTAGCAACGTCCCACTACAACTGACAGGGTGGATCAGTCCAAATGTCGGATAAAGGCAAAGAATACAATTTCCAATAGAACTTGCCACTTACATAAATGTGAAACTTCCTGGCAGATTAAAACTGTGTGCCGGACCGAGACTCGTACTCGGGACCTTTGCCTTTCGCAGGGAAGTGCTCTACCATTTGAGCTACCCAAGCACGACTCACGGCCCTTCCTCACAGCTTTACTTCCGCCAGTACCTCGTCTCCTACTTTCCAAACTTCACAGAAGCTCTCCTGCGAACCTTGCAGTAGTAACACTCCTGGAAGAAAGGATATTGCGGAGACATGGCTTAGCCACAACCTGGGGGATGTTTCCAGAATGAGTGTTCGCAGAAGAGCTTCTGTGAAGTTTGTAAAGTAGGAGACGAGGTACTGGCGGAAGTAAAGCTGTGAGGAAGGGCTGTGAGTCGTGCTTGGGTAGCTCAAATGTCATGCCGATTAATTGTTCGCCTTAATCGGTATTTTTTATAAAAATGCCGGCACGGTAGCTCAGCGTGTTCGGTCAGAGGGCTAGCTGCCCTCTGTAATAAAAAAAAAAACTGAGTGAATGGATCAGTAATGAACTTCAATGGGCGTCAGGGGACGTCCACCACGAACAATTGCAACGCACTATAACGAACAAAAGGAGATTAAAAAAAATGGTAGACCACTTGCCCGCGAAAGGCAAAGGTCCCGAGTTCGAGTCTCGGTCCGGCACACAATTTTAATCTGCCAGGAAGATTCATATTATCGCACACTCCGCTGCAGAGTGAAAATCTTATTCTGGATAAACTGTGTATGTAGACCTCTTGGAGCAGAGATCAACTCAAAATTTTATAATTGTTATGAGTGTTGTTGTTGTTGTTGTTGTTTTTGACTGCAGTTTGAAAACAGGTTTGATGCAGGTCTTTACGCTAGCCTATCCTGTGCAAGCCTCTTCATCTATGCATAACTAGTGCAGCGTACGTGTTATTTGAACATGGCTCTTGTAATCAGGCATTGGTCTCCCTCTATTCGGTTCAGCACCAGCTCATTAGTTTTCCTCTCTAATCCTAAACATTCGTCTGTTGTATTACGAGTACAATTAGAACACGTCTATACTCTCTTTCTCGAATTGTTTCTCGTTCACTTTTTACTTCTGTAAAAGTCTATAATCCAGACAAATATCTTCAGAAAAGTCCTCTTAACTCTTACGCCTATGTTCACTCTCAACAATCTTCTCTTATTCAGAAATGATTATCTTTCTGTTGGCAGTCTACATTTTATATCCTCTATACATCTGCCATCAACAGTTACTTTGTTGCCTAAATAGTAAAACTTATTGAAAACTTCTAGTGTCTCATTTCCTAATCTAACTCCCTGATTTAAGTAGACCACATTCGATTACTCTTGTTTTACTTTTGTTGATGTTCATCTTCTAAACTCTTTGCAAGATACTACCCATTTTGTAAAGCATCACTGGAGAAACGCCGACCTGTATAACATTTTAAAAAATTAAACAATCTTGATCGCATTAAATAGTTATTAAAACGGGAACAAGTTTCAGTCAGTTATAATCATTATCAGACCAGTCGCCTCAGATAGTATGCGGAGGCGGCGGGTGGAGCACGAATGATGTGTGCGAAGGCACAAACGTCGACTTCAGCCTGTTGCAGTCGACATTTGTGTCTTTGGACATATACAGTGACTCACATATTTATTCGAACAGGCAATAATAGTAGTGTTTTCAGTAATAGTGAAACACAGGTATAAAAGAAATACAAGTTCCTGTACAAAATGTAAAAACTATATGTTCATAGTACTTCTGTAGAACGCTGAAAAAAAAAAAAAATAAGAATTAACGAACACAACCAAACCAAAACCAATATTACACAAAATTATTCGTATACCTTTCTGTTTCGGGATGCACTTCCTTTAGATGTCTTCGGCAATCTAAGAAGTGAGGCACAGAGCACTTAACTTCGGGTTCTTTTTCGTTTGTCTGATGGTGTAACACTCTTCTCGCACAGAAAACTTTCTTGGATGTCCCGTGCGCGGTAGATTGTCAATCGTAACTTCCTCCTGGAATCTTCTGATTATATCGAAAACCGCACTTTTCTTCATTTGTAACATATCAGCAATTTTACTACAACTTTCGCTCTGAAGCATGGTGAAAAAGTACCAGCTCCCATTGTTCGAATGTGCTCTCTCCTCTGCAACCCACCGTTACTCCAATTGTAACACAGCACACTACTTCGCTGAATGCTCACGTTCACATTGTCCGTGACTCCTCTACACCTGCCGGACGACTGTTGACAACTGTTGACGCACTTTCGCAGCGTTCAGAGATTCCAGGGTCACTGGTTCTATGGTGTACATTATTTTATTTGAACCACAGGCCCAGTAGGTCACAAAGGCTAGTTATTAGTGAGTGTCCGAATTACGTGAATTATGTGAGTCACTGTAGTTCGTGTTCAACCCGCTACCTCCACTCACCATCGAGGAGACGCGTCTGGAGATAATCATTACTGATGGAAAACGATTACCATTTTAATGAACATTTTATGGGATCAAGACTGGTTTAAGGTTTCTTAAAAATGCTATCTGCTCTTTTAATTTGTTTTCCAAGAGACATTAAAATGTGTATTTAGTGGAAACAATACTAATATTCAAGTTAAGTACAAATCCGACTTTGTATTAACAAGAACAACTGTACTTTTATGTGCAAATATTGAAATGTTCAGAGGACGTGTGTGCGATGAACGTACTGTAAAATATAATTGGAAGAAACGGGAAAAAGGACAAAAAAAGAAATGCATCCAATGACTTTGATGGCAAGTTTATTGATTTAGAATTAATTGACAAATAAAATACATTTTTTTACAAAAATAATTATGTTTCATTTATGTTAACATATCCAATAATTCAGCGTCATCATCAGTATCACCCATTTCCTCAACTTCCTTCATCATACTCTTCAATGGTTTCAAATCCTGTTGGTAAGGTCTTTGACCTGGAACAGATCCTGTTGTTGAGGTTCCTGTAGTACTTGTAGTACGAATAGCTTTACGTTTTTTACTAACAGTCTCTCTTAAACGTTTACCAGCTTTAATAGCTGGATCAGGTTCAGGTATACTTTTCACGGCTTCACTTTCACTTTTCTTTTTTCTTTTTTTAGCTTCAATACTAACAAAACTAATTTCAGTAGCTGGCATATTATAATAATAGGAACCAACAACAGTACCTGCTCCAAGTATACAACCATCTTGTTGATATTCAAAGCTGTTAGGTGCCAGAGTACTAGACATGAAGCTCATTTTCTCATGAGCTGCAGTCTGAACTTGAGTATTCCAAGTATCATAATTAAATCCAACTTTAATCCTTGTTACAAGCAAACAAATCATTTTATCATTGACAAAAGAATTTTCACTACCAGGTGTATTATTAGGCACAGGATTAATACCAAGACTAAAATTAACAGCCTCTGTTACCTTACCTTTCCTTATCATAGAATGCAATGCAGAACTCTTTTCAACACCCTGATAATACTCATTATGTTAACTTGATGAATATGGTTATAAGGTACAATAGTAGGTTCAGTAAAACCAATAGGACCACCATCACTTTCCACTTCATATGGAGTCAACAAAGTATTATTTACCCTAAACGACTCACAACGATCAGTCATTGGAGGATGTGGTTACTCAACTTCAGTCTTCAAAACACCACATTGAGGCGTATGACGGTAAGTAAAAGGCCTACTGGCATCTACTATTGACTGTGCAACAAAGGACCTCCTAAATCACGAGAAACACGCATATAATTTTTAGTAGTAACAGATGTACCACTAGTAGGTACGACCCAAGAATCATAATAAGGCCAATTACGGAGCAATGCTGTTGCACTATAATACTTAGTCAACCCTGCATCACCCCACATTAAATTTTCAAAAGCAGTTGATATACAGGGTGATTCAAAAAGAATACCACAACTTTAAAAATGTGTATTTAATGAAAGAAACATAATATAACCTTCTGTTATACATCATTACAAAGAGTATTTAAAAAGGTTTTTTTTTCACTCAAAAACAAGTTCAGAGATGTTCAATATGGCCCCCTCCAGACACTCGAGCAATATCAACCCGATACTCCAACTCGTTCCACACTCTCTGTAGCATATCAGGCGTAACAGTTTGGATAGCTGCTGTTATTTCTCGTTTTAAATCATCAATGGTGGCTGGGAGAGGTGGCCGAAACACCATATCCTTAACATACCCCCATAAGAAAAAATCGCAGGGGGTAAGATCAGGGCTTCTTGGAGGCCAGTGATGAAGTGCTCTGTCATGGGCTGCCTGGCGACCGATCCATCACCTCGGGTAGTTGACGTTCAGGTACTTCATAACAAACCTTTTTCGTAGGACTCTCCATACAGTTGATTGTGGAATTTGCAGCTCTCTGCTAGCTCTGCGAGTCGATTTTCCTGGGCTGCGAACAAATGCTTGCTGGATGCGTGCTACATTTTCATCACTCGTTCTCGGCCGTCCAGAACTTTTCCCTTTGGACAAACACCCATTCTCTGTAAACTGTTTATACCAACGTTTAATACGCCACCTATCAGGAGGTTTAACACCATACTTCGTTCGAAATGCACGCTGAACAACTGTCATCGATTCACTTCTGCCGTACTCAATAACACAAAAAGCTTTCTGTTGAGCGGTCGCCATCTTAGCATCAACTGACGCTGACGCCTAGTCAACAGCGCCTCAAGCGAACAAATGTACAACTAAATGAAACTTTATAGCTCCCTTAATTCGCCGGCAGATAGTGCTTAGCTCTGCCTTTTGTCGTTGCAGAGTTTTAAATTCCTAAAATTGTGGTATTCTTTTTGAATCACCCTCTATTATCCATTTTGTTAATACTACTAATTGACATATCTGTACTTGAACCATTTACCTTTACAGTTTCATGCGCCTGTATAGTAGATCCTCCAATATTGTGAATAACAAAAGGTTTATGCGTCAAGGAACCATTCCCAGCCAAAGTAGAACCCGTTGCAAATGAAACTTCCAAACCAACAGGAATAACACACACTTCAGTATCTACTATATAACAATACCTAGGTAGAGCATCAAATTGTCCTCTATACACAAAAAAGGTACAGAATCTAAATACCACTGACTAGCTGACGTAACAAGTCTACTACAAAAATGTACTTGTAGCTTCACCAAATTTATTATCATAAAACCATTTATATTGATAACTCCATGTTGCAAACAAATGGGTATTTGTAATTTCCAAAATACCATCAGTCACCTTTTCCACATCATCAAATCAGGATCAGCCGTACCTCCACCGGCACTACCGGTATTAGCACCACTCGCACCAGCGGCATCTGTCATCGCCTGATGCGTTTCACCACCTTGCGTTTGAGCTGCCATCGCACGTTCTGGTAGTCTACCCAAAAACTCAACTAAATCATAAATTGCAGCAGGTAATGGACTTCTCAAATCTTGTACATTATTTGCAACTTCACCAAAAAGGTAGCTACAATGTCACGAATAAATGCTGCACCTTCACGATCACCCCTATTTTGAACAGTTTCAGCAATCACAGCACGTTGCACAAAACCACGAGCAGCATCTAAAGCAACAATTCCAGCATGAACAACTTGTTGAAATGCCTCTCCAGGATTATCCGAAAATGTCGCTGACAACCCCACGCCGGATGCGGGTGCTGCTGCTGCCTTAGCAAGCTATCAGTGTGTTTCCGCTGCGGTCTGATATATAAATTTCTGTTTCATTTTTGGTGAGCTAATGTTGTAGTGATGCTGTCTCGTGAAGATGTGTTTATATTGAGTGCGATGACTGCAATTTTTGTTTTGTTTGCTATGTGTGTTGTGTTATTGTATTTGCAGGAAAAAATGAAGAATGGCATGGCGGTCATGGCGTGATCGCTTTGGTCGTCAACATATAGCGCCTTTGAATGCTATTCGCAACGCACAGGTTAATCGTCGTATATTTAGAGAGGCGCAAGAACTAGAACGGGCAGCTATTAGAGAAACTGAAGAAGAAGAGCGTCGACAACAGAACGAAGAGGACGATAATTTTCCTGACTTTGAATTTGATTTGTCATTTTTGGATAATCCTGGAGAGGCATTTCAACAAGTTGTTCACGCTGGAAGTGTTGCTTTAGATGCTGCTCGTGGTTTTGTGCAACGTGCTGTGAATGCTGCAATTGTTCAAAATAGAGGTGATCGTGAAGATGCAGCATTTATTCGTGACGTTGTAGCTACCTTTTTTGGTGAAGTTGCAAATAATGTACAAGATTTGAGAAGTCCATTACCTGCTGCAATTTATGATTTAGTTGAGTTTTTGGGTAGACTACCAGAACGTGCGATGGCAGCTCAAACGCAAGGTGGTGAAACGCATCAGGCGATGACAGATGCCGCTGGTGCGAGTGGTGCAAATAGCGGTAGTGCCTGTGGAGGTATGGCTGATCCTGGTTTGATGGTGTGGAAAAGTGTGGAAAAGGTGACTGATGGTATTTTATAAATTACAAAGTGAAGAAGCCGCGTTTCTGAGTGAGTTCTGAAGTTGTCGGCCAAGTTCTAAGTTCCAATTTCCACTCACCAAAAGTCTCCTTGATTTCGTTTACTGCTTGCTCAATGTAGACATTGAGTAACATCTGGTATAGTCTACAACTCCGAGTAACTCTCTTCTCTACTGCTTTCATGTCCTTCGACTGTTATTACTTTCGTCTGTTTTCTGTACAAACTGAAGATAGTCTTTCACTCCTTTTTTTTATTTCCCAAATCCCTTCTCCCTTTCGAATTCCAAAGAGTATAGCGCTGTCAATACTGATAAAAGATTTCTTTAAATCTTCAAATGCTATAAAATTAGATTTGACTTCCTCCAACCTTTATTGTCAGATAAGTAGTAGTGTCAGTATTGCCTCATGTGTTTCTACATTTCCTCGGAACCCTTCCTCCAACCACATACATTCTGGAGTGCAAGAGAGGAAGTAATGCTAAGAGTAGAGCTGTAGAGCTCTGAGGGATAATCGTGAGTTGAGCTTCGTTTTTCTTATAATATACGTGGAATTCTCACTTTAGGAAAAACACACACAATATATATATATATATATATATATATATATATATATATATATATATATATATATATATATATATATATATAATGTTTTGTGCGTGGTCTTAACTGCATCATTAAGTGGACTATATGTGTCAGTATAGACTTACCGTTTTGCATCCACACTTTATCACCTGACCTGCTGCCTAGGAGAAAATAACCATTAATGGCTAGCTCTTGCCACATGTCCTTGGACATACTAACCAACCTAAAAATATTTCACACCTAACAACTATAATTAATAGTCTGCAAATGAAGTAAATATGGATGCAGTATTGTTCAGTATGCTGTCCTCATGGACAAATGAAAATATCTGCACTTATACCCTGAACAGCTTTATATACACTTTGCACTATAAAAAGTGGAGTACAAAGAATTTACGGTCAGATGCCGATGTAACATCATTCATGTACACACCAATGGTGGGCACATAAACGATTAGATTTGCAGTTCTCTGTCACAGAGAGAATGGCTACCACAGTGCATTAGTATTCTTCTTGTTTAGTCTTGTTACCAGGCAGGTAGAGTATATAAAAGAGGCGTGAAAAGTCAGATGTTGAGTGATCACTATGAAGGACATAGAGTTGCTTCACACCCGAGTGAGACAGCATCATCAGCAACTTATAAAGTTTGAAAGGAGCTTTATTTTAGGTTTCAATTTGGCAGGCTGGTCGAATCATGCTATTTCCAAATTTGTGGGGCGTTCAGATCTGACAGTGGCCTGACGCTAGACTACAAAGTGTCGTCGAAACTGCCGTCTGCTTCACGTCTGCTGTGCAGCGAGCTACGTTAATTTAAGTATTAACTGTATTTTTCTTACTTGTCACTTCCTCATCCGTGTGTTTTTCCTTTGAGGAAGCTTTAATTATCGAGTACTAGTAATAGTGTTCCATAGATTTCGTGTTTGTTTTGAATACAGTCAGAGAGAGTCCCTTTAGTCAGTCATAGTGCCAGTAGTGTCAGTGTCTTCGTAACTGCCGTCTGCTTCACGTCTGCTGCGCAGCGAGCTACGTTAATTTAAGTACTAACTGTATGTTTCTTACTTGTCACTTCTTCTTCCGTGTGTTTTTGCTTTTAGTGCTAGTAATAGTGTTCCATAAATTTCGTGTTTGTTTTGAATAGTCAGAGAGAGTCCCTTTAGTCAACCATAGTGCCAGTAGTGCTAGTGTTTGTTTTGAATACAGTCCAGAGACAGGTAGTGCTATTTTCATTGTTTTCTACAAGAAGTGTCTAGCAACCACAGTTTAGTCAACCATCAGCCGCCTTTAGTGAATTAGCAGTCTAGCTACAAGTTGATTAACTCTCTACAGTAAATTGATTTCTTAGGATGGATAGGATGTGTGACTGTTGTGTACGGACGCAGGAGGAGCTGACCACTGTTCGCGAACAGCTGAACGTGCTGATGGCCGCGGTCAGCCGTCTTCAGGCTGCTGCCTCGGAGTGTAGCGGCAGTGGGGATTCTGATGCGTCGCATGGTACACCCCAGGTGTTAACTGCTTCACCCACTGTCCCTGCTGGTGAGGACATCTTCGCGGGTACCGGGCGCGGTTGGGCCACCCTCTCCCCAAGGGGAGTGGCGGGTTCAGCGACGTTCGCGGCGCACGAGGCGGAGGGTCAATGTGGAGGCTGGCCGTGTGGCATTGCCCGCTCTGCCTGTGAGTGGACATGTGGCCGCTCCATCAGCAAGGTCCGAGCAGGCACACGGGGGGAGGGGTTTATTAGTTATTGGGAGCTCCAACGTTACGCGAGCCCCTTAGGGGAATAGCGGAAAGGTCGGGGAAGAAGGCCAGTGTTCACTCTGTCTGCTTGCCGGCGGGTCTCATCCGAGGTGTGGAGGAGGCCCTACCGGCGGCGACAGAGAGCACTGGGTGCACCCGACTGCAAATTGTTGCTCATGTCGGCACCAAAGACTCCTGCCGTCTGGGTTCAGAGGTCATCCTCAGTTCGTACAGGCGGTTGGCGGAATTGGTGAAGGCGGAAAGCGTCGCTCGCGGGATGGAATCTGAGCTAACTATTTGTAGTATCGTTCCCAGAACCGATCGCGGTCCTCTGGTTTGGAGCCGAGTAGAAGGCTTAAACCAGAGGCTCAGACGATTCTGCGGAGATCTGGGGTGCAAATTTCTGGACCACCGCTATCGGATGGAGAAATGTAGGGTCCCCCTGAATAGGTCAGGCGTGCACTACACGCCGGAAGCGGCTACAAGGGTAGCGGAGTACGTGTGGAGTGCACATGTGGGTTTTTTAGGTTAGAGAATTCCCTCCCTAGGCCCGATAAGACGCCTCCTGAGACGCGGCAAGGTAGGAGTAGGCAAAATGCAACAGGGAATAACAATATTAATATGCTAATAGTTAACTGCAGGAGCGTCTATAGAAAGGTCTCAGAACTGCTCTCATTAATAAACAGTCACAATTCCCATATAGTACTAGGGACAGAAAGTTGGCTGAAACCAGACGTAAACAGTAATAAAATCCTGAACTCAGATTGGAATGTATACCGCAGAGACAGGCTGGACAGTGAAGGGGGAGGCGTGTTTATAGCGATAAGAAGTGCAATAGTGTCGAAGGAAATTGACGGAGATCAGAAATGTGAAATAATTTGGGTGAACGTCGCTGTTAAAGCAGGCTCAGAAAGGGTAATTGGATGTCTCTATAGGCCCCCTGGCTCAGCAGCTGTTGTGGCTGAGCACCTGAAGGATGATTTTGAAAATATTTCGACAGATTTCCCCACCATGTTATAGTTCTGGGTGGAGATTTTAATTTGCCGGATATAGACTGGGAGACTCAAACGTTCATAACGGATGGCAGGGACAAAGAATCCAGTAAATTCTTTTTACGTGCTTTATCTGAAAACTACCTTGAGCAGTTAAACAGATAACCGAGTCGTGGCGATAACATATTAGACCTTCTGGTGACAGACAGACCCGAACTATTTGAAACAGTTAACGCAGAACAGGGTATCAGCGATCATAAAGCGGTTACTGCATCGATGATTTCAGCCGTTTAGCAAACGTGACAAAAAGCAGATTACAGAGTTCCTGACGGCTCAACACAAAAGTTTTGTCTCAAGTACAGATAGTGTTGAGGATCAGTGGACGAAGTTAAAAACCATCGTACAATATGCGTTAGATGAGTATGTGCCAAGCAAGATCGTAAGAGATGGAAAAGAGCCACCGTGGTACAGCAATCGAGTTAGAAAACTGCTGCGAAAGCAAAGGGAACTTCACAGCAAACATAAACATAGCCAAAGCCTTGCAGACAAACAAAAAACACACGAAGAGAAATGAAGTGTGAGGAGGGCTATGCGAGAGGTGTTCAATGAATTCTAAGGTAAAGTTCTATGTACTGACCTGGCAGAAAATCCTAAGAAATTTTGGTCTTATGTCAAAACGTTAGGTGGATCAAAACAAAATGTCCAGACACTCTGTGACCAAAACAGAGGATGACAGACTAAAGGCCGAAATACTACACTCCTGGAAATTGAAATAAGAACACCGTGAATTCATTGTCCCAGGAAGGGGAAACTTTATTGACACATTCCTGGGGTCAGATACATCACACGATCACACTGACAGAACCACAGGCACATAGACACAGGCAACGGAGCATGCACAATGTCGGCACTAGTACAGTGTATATCCAACTTTCGCAGCAATGCAGGCTGCTATTCTCCTATGGAGACGATCGTAGAGATGCTGGATGTAGTCCTGTGGAACGGCTTGCCATGCCATTTCCACCTGGCGCCTCAGTTGGACCAGCGTTCGTGCTGGACGTGCAGACCGCGTGAGACGACGCTTCATCCAGTCCCAAACATGCTCAATGGGGGACAGATCCGGAGATCTTGCTGGCCAGGGTAGTTGACTTACACCTTCTAGAGCACGTTGGGTGGCACGGGATACATGCGGACGTGCATTGTCCTGTTGGAACAGCAAGTTCCCTTGCCGGTGTAGGAATGGTAGAACGATGGGTTCGATGACGGTTTGGATGTACCGTGCACTATTCAGTGTCCCCTCGACGATCACCAGTGGTGTACGGCCAGTGTAGGAGATCGCTCCCCACACCATGATGCCGGGTGTTGACCCTGTGTGCCTCGGTCGTATGCAGTCCTGATTGTGGCGCTCACCTGCACGGCGCCAAACACGCATACGACCATCATTGGCACCAAGGCAGAAGCAACTCTCATCGCTGAAGACGACACGTCTCCATTCGTCCCTCCATTCACGCCTGTCGCGACACCACTGGAGGCGGGCTGCACGATGTTGGGGCGTGAGCGGAAGACGGCCTAACGGTGTGCGGGACCGTAGCCCAGCTTCATGGAGACGGTTGCGAATGGTCCTCGCCGATACCCCAGGAGCAACAGTGTCCCTAATTTGCTGGGAAGTGGCGGTGCGGTCCCCTGCGGCACTGCGTAGGATCCTACGGTCTTGGCGTGCATCCGTGCGTCGCTGCGGTCCGGTCCCAGGTCGACGGGCACGTGCACCTTCCGCCGACCACTGGCGACAACATCGATGTACTGTGGAGACCTCACGCCCCACGTGTTGAGCAATTCGGCGGTACGTCCACCCGGCCTCCCGCATGCCCACTATACGCCCTCGCTCAAAGTCCGTCAACTGCACATACGGTTCACGTCCACGCTGTCGCGGCATGCTACCAATGTTAAAGACTGCGATGGAGCTCCGTATGCCACGGCAAACTGGCTGACACTGACGGCGGCGGTTCACAAATGCTGCGCAGCTAGCGCCATTCGACGGCCAACACCGCGGTTCCTGGTGTGTCCGCTGTGCCGTGCGTGTGATCATTGCTTGTACAGCCCTCTCGCAGTGTCCGGAGCAAGTATGGTGGGTCTGACACACCGGTGTCTATGTGTTCTTTTTTCCATTTCCAGGAGTGTAAATGCTTTTTCCAAAGCTGTTTCACAGAGGAAGACTGCACTGTAGTTTCTTCTCTAGATTGTCGCACAGATAACAAAATGGTAGATATCGAAATAGACGACAGAGGGACAGAGAAACAATTAAAATCGCTCAAAAGAGGAAAAGCCGCTGGACCTGATGGGATACCAGTTCGATTTTACACAGAGTACGCCAAAGAACTTGCCCCCCTTCTTATAGCGGTGTACCGTAGGTCTCTAGAAGAGCGTAGCGTACCGAAGGATTGGAAAAGGGCACAGGTCATCCCCGTTTTCAAGAAGGGACGTCGAACAGATGTGCAGAACTTTGTTGTAGAATTTTGGAACACGTATTATGTTCGAGTATAATGACTTTTCTGGAGACTAGAAATCTACTCTGTAGAAATCAGCATGGGTTTCGAAAAAGACGGTCATGTGAAACCCAGCTCGCGCTATTCGTCCACGAGACTCAGAGGGCCATAGACACGGGTTCACAGGTAGATGCCGTGTTTTTTGACTTCCGCAAGGCGTTCGATACAGTTCCCCACAGTCGTTTAATGAACAAAGTAAGAGCATATGGAATATCAGACCAATTGTGTGATTGGATTGAGGAGTTCCTAGATAACAGGACGCAGCATGTCATTCTCAATGGAGAGAAGTCCTCCGAAGTAAGAGTGATTTCAGGTGTGCCGCAGGGGAGTGTCATAGGACCGTTGCTATTCACAATATACATAAATGACCTGGTGGATGACATCGGTAGTTCACTGAGGCTTTTTGCAGATGATGCTGTGGTGTATCGAGAGGTTGTAACAATGGAAAATTGTACTGAAATGCAGGAGGATCTGCAGCGAATTGACGCATGGTGCAGGGAATGGCAATTGAATCTCAATGTAGGCAAGTGTAATGTGCTGCGAATACATAGAAAGATAGATCCCTTATCATTTAGCTACAAAATAGCAGGTCAGCAACTGGGAGCAGTTAATTCCATAAATTGTCTGGGAGTACGCATTAGCAGTGATTTAAAATGGAATGCTCATATAAAGTTGATCGCCGGTAAGGCAGATTCCAGACTGAGATTCATTGAAAGAATCCTAAGGAAATGCAATCCAAAAACAAAGGAAGTAGGTTACAGTACACTTGTTCGCCCACTGCTTTAATACTGCTCAGCTGTGTGCAATCCGTACCAGATAGGGTTGATAGAAGAGATAGAGAAGATCCAACGGAGAGCAGCGCGCTTCGTTACAGGATCATTTAGTAATCGCGAAAGCGTTGCGGAGATGATAGATAAACTCGTGGAAGACTCTGCAGGAGAGACGCTCAGTAGCTCGGTGCGGGCTTTTGTTAAAGTTTCGAGAACATACCTTCACCGAAGAGTCAAGAAGTATATTGCTCCCTCCTACATATATCTCGCGAAGAGACCATGAGGATAAAATCAGAGAGATTAGAGCCCACACAGAAACATACCGACAATTCTTATATCCACGAACAATAAGAGACTGGAATAGAAGGGAGAACCGATAGAGGTACTCAAGATACCCTCCGCCACACGCCGTCAGGTGGCTTGCTGAGTATGGATGTAGAAGTAGACTGCATGGAAATATGAGGGCAGGCATACTCGTCATAAAGGTTTCGGTCCACCACCATCAACCACAAGGGAGGACCACCACATTGCGCAAAGTAGACATCATAACCCCTTCACATCTCCATCTGCTATTTTATAACAAGTAACGCACTCTGTGCGACATCCTGTGTCATCCTGCAACAGTGGTCAGAGACTACCAGCGGCTGGACTAACAAACTTCCATCTGATATGATGCTGCCAATAACATCACAACATGAAGGACTGCATTTGCAGTGCTGCCGTAACTAGGAATGATAGACTGCTGATGAATGGCGCTATATTGTGTTCAACGATGAATCGTGATTCTGCACTATACAGGATAAACATCATCGGTGGGTGTGGCAGTGAATTTTTGCAGTGTTTCGGAGTGACATAGTTGCATTACCCCCGACATCATGTGCATCATGTATGGGGAACAATTGGGTGTGACTTCAGATCATAGCTGGTAGAGATTGAGGCAATCTCTGACAGCGCCACGTAACATCATGAAAATCCCGCATCCATGTCACAATGCAATGTTTCAACTAAACAGTGCTCTTTCTCACATGGAAAGTGTCTCTGTGAACTGTTTGTAAGATGCAGAGGTACTCTCGTAGATCCCCAGATCTGTAACGAAATAGAACATGTGTGGGACAAGCTCTGGGTGGCAATTTTGACGATACCAAGGACCACAGATAGCACTTGTGGGCCATTTGACTTCAGGAGAGGATACAATGGCGTTATGACATCTTTCCCGATTGACTGAGTGTGCTCATCCAGGCTAAAGGTGCTGTAGCGTCATGCTGCTTCAAAATTTTCAAATGTGTGTCAAATTCTATGAGACTTATCTGCTAAGGTCATCAGTCCCTAAAGTCATGCTGGTGAGAGGGCTGTTATTGCAAAGTTCTTTGTAATCGTGGCTCGATACCGTAGTCGCTGAAATAAATACACATATCAGCTCAACCTGTGAAGTTTCATTTTGTTTCCTCCTTCTGGGTGCTATTGAGAGTATAAATGCAGATAGTCTTATTGGAGTCGAGGGCTGTGTAGTGGCCAGCATTACATCGCTGTTTACTTCGCGTGCAGACTAAAGTTTATATGTGTTAGGAGTGGTATGTCTCTGGGTTGGTTAGTGTCTCCAAGAGCATGTGATAGGAGTAAGCCATTAATGCTTATTTCCCCCAGTGCTATGGATCAGATTTTGTTATGTGGACGTGTACTGTGGTATACTATCCACGCTCAGTTTGTGGGACACCAGTATTTAATTCACTTGCAGACTAGAGATTATGGCTTTTGGAAGTGGCATTAATGGTTATTTTCACATGTGCAGCTGCTCAGAACTTGACATGTGGGCGTGTACTGTAGTATATTTTTCGCATTCTTCACTGGCAAACTTGCAGGTTGGCGACTATGGCTATTTGGAGTGGTATGTTTTTATTTTGATTGGTGCCTCAGGGACATGTGGTGGTGGTGGGGGGGGGGGGGCATTAATGGCTGTTTCCCCTGTGAAGCATTTTAGATCGTGGTACAGTGTTCACTCTCAGTTGTGTGGGACATCAGTAATTACTTCGCTTGCAGACTATAGAGTATAGCTGTTAGGAGTGGTATGTCTCTGTTAGGAGTGGTATGTCTTTAGGTTGGTTAGTGCCTCCAGGGGCAAGGGATAGGAGTAAGCCATTAACGGTTATTTTCGCCTATGAAGCAGGCCAGATTTTGTTAGTGGACACGTACTTGTACATAGTTCACACTCAGTTTGTGGGACATCGGTACATACTTCACTTGCAGACTAGAGATTATGGCTATTGGGAGTGGTGTTAATGGTTACCTTCCCATGAGCAGTAGCTGAGAATTTGACATGTCGGTGTGTACTGTGGTATGTTGATCACATACTTCACTTGCATACTAGAGATTATGGCTATTGTGAGTGGTATGTCTTTATGTTGATTGGTGCCTCCAGGGGAATGTGGCGTCCAATAATGGTTATCTTCCCCTGTGACGCGGTTCAGATTGTGGTATATTGTTCGCAAACAGTTGTGTGGGACATCTGTAATTACTTCACTTGCATACTAGGGATTATGGCTGTTAGGAGTAGCATGGATGATTATGTACCCATGTTCAGTGGCTCAGAAATTTGAATGTGGGCTTGTACTGCGGGGTACTGTTCGCATACTTCGCTTGCGAACTGTTGGGGATTGCGGCTCTTAGAAATGATACGTCTTTTTCTTAAAAGGAGCGAGTTATTGTTATTTTCCCCTGTGCGGAGGTCCCAGATCTCGGTATATGTACTAGTATTCCATTAAATTATTCGCATTAATGTAGGTTTATTTTTTTTTTTTTAATGGACTTGTAGTCCGGGGTGATATGTTACAATACAGCATCACCGGATGGGAAGCGGTGGATGGGAAGCGAAATGGGAAGTAAAATTCAGAAGGTCAGCTCAGAAGTGGGAAATAAAATCCAAAAGGTCAGCTCTGAATTGGGAATCCAAATAATAAGGGGGAATGATAAAGCAAGCGCTGAATTTGGAGTTCAGATAAAAAAGGGGAATGATGAAGTACGCTCTGACACGGCAAGTAAAATTCAAAACTTAGTGCTGAAATGGGAAGTAAAATTCAAAACATTAGTGTCCAAATTCAGTCGATATAACACGGAATGAGGGAAGTAAACAATGAGGTAGTGACACTCCGAACAAAACTAGAACGACAGATTTCGGAGGTCAGAAGAACCGCGGATGAAGTGCGATTACTAGCGAATGGTGCAAAGCGGATTGCTCTTGAAACGTTACAGAAGACATAAAATACGACAAAGATAGGTAGAGGTGGATTAACGAAGTTACAGAGGCGATTGAAACAAGTAGGAACAACGCAGCTGTAAAAGGTATAAATTTCACCAAATAAGGCATTGACTGCGGAGCTCTCACAATTTAAACAATATATAGAAAGCGAAATGAAACAATTATCTCAGGAAGTCAGGTCGGAACCTAGTCAAAAATCACATCTCAGAAAAGAAATAGTAGGCGATTTGGCAATAACAGAAACCGTAAGAGCTAATTCAAACTCAGCACGATCATGTCCAAGCCCAGAAGATACTAGAATGTGCTCCAATGTTAGAGTTTCCCGTCAACCACAGACTGAAAGTGTGTCTGCAGAACAACGAAATATCGCTAGAGAGATGTCCCCCGCGTCTACACAGGGCACGACTGGGTCGCAAATTGCGAATACAGGGAACGGCAATGAGATATTTCATATCCATATTTGTTACCCGATGAGACATTTTTCCAGTGATGAAAACGTAACAGGGAGTAGAAGAGAGGATTCCCAAAGTAACGGTAGACCGGAAACGTAAGAACCAAGTGAGAATGTGGTAGGCAAAGCTGGAAGAAATTCTAATGAAATGTTCGATTTTAAGCATTTTATCTCTGTACGAATATTGCAGCATTACAAAGACGAGGGTAATGTTTTACGCCCAAAAACATTCATTGGACAATCTGATTTATCATTACCTCCTCACTGGCGTTTGATGTACAAACTGGACTTCGTACGTTCACATATCGAGGGAACATCAGTCGAATGCATGCGGAACATTGCAAAAACGTGCACGTCGTACGAAGAGTTTCGTAACGCATTTTTTAACAAATACTTGTCCAAGAAGACACAGGACAGCATGAAACAGGAAACAATTATGAGCAGAGACTTGCAGTAGCAAGGTACTATCCAAAAATGGAAGGAATTACTCTGTTACCGAACTTGAAGCCCTTGCAGTCGTTCGGTAGAAATTCAAAAGTCAACACGGACCATAGGGTTCTAGAATTTCTTCCACATGGAAGACTAGCGAGATGAGTAGTTGTGCTTCAAGAGTACCAGTTTTCAACAGTCTATTCTACCCTAAAAACAATTTATTATAGCCATAAAAAGGGGAAGATTTGGGCAGCTGATCAGTAATATTAGTTAGGAAATTCATTCGTGTCTCTTTATGTCCATTGGACATTGATATTTAAATATTTGTAATATATAAAAGGGGTTTTAATCTATATTAAATGTATAAGCAGAATCAATATTTATCGTTTTGTTGTTACAAGTTCCCTTAATTATGAATGGGTTAAAGCGCTGTGTTGTGACGTCATGTGCATCTCATTTTCAGCAGTTGTGGAAATGGAATGTTCGTTGTGTGTTTTCATCGCTGGCGGTCAACGACGACCAGGTTGCTGCTGTCTTTGTGTCGCAATAAATAAAGTTCATCCTCCCAATCCTATGCAGACCTTCTTTGAAGGGTCCATTGTTTAATAAAATTTTCGTGTTCTATTTCGCTTTCTTTTTAACAATGGAATACTTTTGTATAAGTGCGTACTTCACCATAGCAGTGCCCCCTGGTACCGATGGATCTGTTACATTGACAGTCAGATTTACTTCTTAACGCTGCCAGTAGTGATCGCTGCTTTGGCTAAGTTGTGTGTCATTTCTTTTCGGTGAAGGCTGAAAAGGGGTTTTTTGCATATGAAGAACTAACTCTCTTGTAGACACTCCACGTTCTGGATTATCTCATAATTATGGTTTCCGACGTTACAAGTGTAATGCTTCTGGAGGTTTCTTCAGGTTAGTGTTTTCGTAAGCGGACTTCAACGCCACCAAAACTGCAGTTGAACCTATTGTCATAATCGTTATTTCAGTGGCATTTATTATCATCACGCTTTTACGGACGTGAATCGTATCGATACCACGCCTGTACTCGTAACGTCTGTCTGTATACTTTAAGTAACCGTTAAAAATCGCACGAATGAAAGATTAACACGGTAGAAGTAAAATATTCCGAGGACATGGGTCAGCAAACGAACCGTTTGCGAGATAATTGCGAAATTGTGGTCGTGAGGCGGCCCTAGCTTCAGTGTCAAGTATTGTCCTAATTAGTAAGATGTATCTGAAATTTGAATTTTTCGATTAATTACTCATCTAATTGAGCTCAAATTTGGGGAACGTAATAGATTGGTCCTCAGGCACTGGCACATCTTACTGCTGATGTAAGACGGCATCTAATGTGCCTGTATGGTACACTTCGTGACGCGCCTGAAGGTTAAACAACCCCTTAGACGTCCCTGGGCTGCATCTGCCTACCTTCAGGCGCTAGAGTGGCCACCAGGTACAATTTATGACGATATTTCTGACAGGTACATTTGTAACGTGGGTAGTTGTATAGATCGAACACGGCCTGTTCCCTGGTCTCTAAGACTTCAATTCTCTGGTTTCCATTTCGAGACCAATCGTATCTTACTTTCCGAATAGTTCTCGTAGTTCCCAAATCTTTCGCTTTAGTATGCGCGGGGAACGGCGCCTGCATATTCGGCCAATACACGTGCGGATACGCTTTGTGGGCCAGGCGCGGCCCATGCAAGTTGATTGTCAACAGAGGAGTCGCTGAGCTGTTAACCGCCAAGCCTCTTGCAGCCGTCACAGTGTCAAGCAGCGCAAGCCAGTACACAGCGCCGCAACAGCAGGCACCTATTAACGTCGGCGAGGCCACGTGTCCACGTGACAACGTCCTTGTATTCCTCTGCTGACAAATCTACATCTACATATATATTCCGCTAGGCACCATGGCGTGTGGCGGAGGGCACAATTCACGCCAAAGACATATTTCCCGCACCCCCCCCCACCCCCCCCCCCGCCCCCCGCACCCCTCTGTTCCACTCGCGGATCGCGTGGGGGTAAAACGACTGTCTGAACGCCTCAGTACGAGCTCTAATTTCCCTTATCTTTGAATGGTGATCATTGCGCGATTTGAAAGTTGGTGGTAGTAATATATGCTTTCAGCATTGCAGCGCGTCAGCAAACGTAAGTATCAAAATAATTTTGAAAAATCCGCCTCGATTGCACAAAGTACCTGGTGTTTACCTAGGTTTCAGCGTGGGTAACCACGCCTTCTTCAGACTATGCCTATTTAGGCAAGCTGTTTTATATTTGCTCTGAAGAATGCGTGGTTACCCACGCTGAAACCTAGGTAGTTTGTGCAATCGAGGCGGATTTTTTATAATTATTTAATAATATAGGCTCTACATCCTCGGCGAAGATCAGATTTCGGAATTTAATGAGCAGCCTCTTTCGTTTAGCGCGTCGTCTATCTGCAGGTGTGTCCCACTAAATGTACCAGTCACGAATCTTGCCACTCTTTTATGGACCTTCTCAATCTCTTGAATCAGACCCAACTGGTAAGGGTCCTATACAGACGAACAACACTTTACGACAGGACGAACTAACGTATTGTAAGCAATTTCCTTTCTTGAAGGACTGCATCACTTCAGGATTCTACCAATAAACCGCAATCTAGAGTTCGCCTTGCGCGTTACTTGTGTGATGTGATCATTCCATTTGAGATCATTTCGAATAGTCACACCCAGATACCTGACGGATGTTACCGCTTCCAAAGACTAGGCATTTATTTTGTACTCGTACATTAATCGTCTTGTTATACGCAATAGGTTACACTTACTAATATTGAGAGGTAACTGCCAGTCATTACACCACGCATTTATTTTCTGCAAATAATCTTTGATTTATTCACAATTTTCGTGTGATACTACTTTCCTGTAGACTACAGCATCATCGGCGAACAGTGAAATGCCGCTATCAATACCATCAACTAAATCGTTTATGTAAAGCGTAAAAATTGGCGGACCTATTACGCTGCCCGGGTTACACCTGAAGTTTCGCTTGTTTCTATTGAAGTCACCCCGTTCAGGACGACATACTGCTCTGTCTGTTAGAAAACTTTCTATCCAACCGCATATTATGTCATCGGATGGACCGTAAGCGCCCACTTTTTGAGCAAGCGACAGTGCGGATCTTGGCCGAACGCCTTTCGAAAGTCGAGAAATGTGGCATCGACCTGGGAGGCAGTATCTGGAGGCTGTTGTACATCATGCACAAAGAGGGCCAGCTGTGTATCGCATGACCGCTGTTTCCTAAAACCGTGCTGGTTTCTGCAGATCAGCTTCTCAGAGTCTAGAAAAGTCATTATGCCTGAACACAAAATATGTTCCATGATTCTACAACAAATCGATGTCAGTGAAATTGACCGGTAATTATGTGCATCCGATTTTCTACCCTTTTTTATAGATTGTTATGACAAGGGCCTGCTCTGATAGATGATGGATAAGAATCGTGCTATATTTGTAGCATAGTCAACATATCATCTTACGGGGATACCGTAAGATGCGTAGTAAGCCCCTCACACTCAAACCTCCAGATGTCAGGTCGGTTCCAAACGTTGTACCGTCGACTGAGTATCGATCGGACCTCCGATATAGTTTGCGCTATGTGCTGTCGTCCGTGGGCACATGCGTAAACGGTAATCAATAAGTATCAGCTGAGGTACATAGCATATGAAAGGCATAACCGTGGCGGTCCGTCACGTAGAACTCCCGTGGGGAAGCTGGTAGGCCGTTAGATTGTCGTACTAAGTGTCCAAAGTACGAGCCCTGGTCATGCCAGTTTTTGAACTATAGTAGGTGTGAAGCTGTTATAGGAGAAAATATATTACTGATATGTAAAAGTGTTGTTTGGAGTTTATAGTAATGTTCTATTGTCAATCCGCTTTCATTTCGTTTATTCAAAGAGGTAAACCAATAGAGTGCATTTGTAGTTTCAAAGAATAAACGTAAACAACTGGAAGAGAAGAATAAGGAAATTATTGCAGCACACATGCGTCAGTATTATTAGCAACAATAATAAAAAGGACAGCAAAAATAATAATATTAATAATGAAAAACGTAACAAGAATGATGATAATTACATAACATTTCGGAATCAATAGAAACACAGCCAAACGACAGTCTTTCATTCAGGAACAAAGGTTCCACAATAGTGGTTGTGTACAAAGAAGTTTCTGAACCAAATTATTTTCGTACACCAAGCACATTTGATCAATCCCACATTTGCGCATACAACCTACAATTTACTATTATTTTTCCGCACGGGTGATGCAATTGCTTTTCTTTATTTTTCTGTTCTGATTGTTTAAGTTTATTTTTTGAAACTAGAAATCTGTTTTTTTTTTTTTAGTTTCACTACTTTCAAATTAATGAAGCAAATGCGAACTACCAACTTCGAACAGTCATTTCAGACATCAGGAACATATTGTCTGATATAACAGTTTCACACGTTCTGTATACAAAACCTGTCATGACAAGGACTCGAAACCAAGACCATTGATACTGGAGACCAACGCACTACCGGCTTCCCAACGGAATCTCTACGCGACATTCACACTTATGCTTTTCCTCTCCTCGGCATAGCACAACTATATCGATGTTTTGACTGATACTCTATGCGTGTACAACGTCTGACTGTCTGACATCTGGAGGTTTGTGTGTCAGCGCATCGGCAGCCAGTTCGGCTCCAGGGTCCAATCCGTCCGCCAGCCACCTTAAAGCCCACGCTTCGGAGCATAACGCCTGTCTCTGCTGTTACCCATCAGATGTGCGATCACCGTTCCGGAGGACCCTACTTCCTTAGCTCATTCCCGTTGCCGACGATCGTGGCTTCCTCATGGTGGCCATCGCTAGTAGGACCGTTACAGAAGGGTATTTCAATTTTGCTCTTGTGTAGGCCTTACTCGTCTAAAGTAGTAGTAAATTTAGTTCACAGTGAATAAAAGAACACTTGCTATCATAGCGCGTGGCTGCCAATCGTAACCTAGGCACCCAGGCTAAAGTTACTGCATCCATCACTAACAAACGTTATCTATATATTACTGAATATTTGTGCAGCTAATTTCAGTCAGCACTTCACACTATGTATCTACATCATCTGCAATTTTTTTTAACTCTTCAGTCTTTTGACACCTCTCTTGTGTTAAACTTTCCTCTCAGAGTAGCACTTGCATCGTATATTCTAGTATTCTAATCTTTTTCTTCCCGTACATGTTTCATGTTTACTCTATACAGCTTACTCTAACAGTGTGTAAGGTATTCGCTGATATCTTAACACACGTCCTGTCACCCTGTCCCTTCTTCTTTACGGTGTTTTCATATGTTTTTCATCATCCACGAAGAGGGCCTCCTCATTCGTCGTCTTAACAGTTTATCTAATTATTAACACACTCCAGCAGCACCACATCTCAAACGCTTCTTTTCCGTTTTCCGACATCCCATGATTTACTATCATACAATGCTGCTCTCCAAATTTGCTTTAGCAGAACGTGTATTGCTGAGATCAAAGCCATTGTTCGATACTAGCATATTTCTCTACACCAGAAAAGCAGAAAAGCTACCTCTGCCTGGAATAATATCCTTTGCCTCCCACGTCATTCATCCGTCATGTGTTATTTTGCTTCCTAGGTACTAGCATTTCCTACTTTTGTCTAATTTTAGGTATATCGGTAGTACGAGGTGTGGTTTTTAAGTAAGTACCGTTTTGAAATTAAAAAAAAAAGACGTGCTGAGATATGTCAAATATTTTATTATTACATGAAAGCCTGTACCCTAATCTACGCACTGACGCCATTACAGTCTGATTCTTCCTTGTTTACGTTGTGTACTGAGTGTTTAAGATGCCTCCGATAATCGTGAGTCCCGCCGACTGTGAAGTACGGGCTATTATTAGATTTCTTAGTTCAAAATGGTTCAAATGGCTCTGAGCACTATGGGACTTACCATCTGAGATCATCAGTCCCGTAGAACTTAGAACTACTGAAACCTAACTAACCTAAGGACATCACACACATCCATGCCCGAGGCAGGATTCGAACCTGCGACGTAGCTGTCGCGCAGTTCCAGACTGAAGCGCCTAGAACCGCTCGGCCACACCGGCCGGCAGATTTCTTAGTACTAAAGGCCTAAAAGCGATCAAAATTCATCGTGAGATCTGTGAAGTTTACGGAGAAAACATTATGAGTGATGGAATGGTAAGACAGTGGGTGAGAGCATTTAAAGATGGCCGCACAAATGTGCATGATGAACAACGAAGTGGGCGTCCTTCAGTCGTTAACGAAATTTTGATGCAGGAAGTGGACAATAAGGTGAAAGGAAACAGACGCTTTACGGTTTCTTCCTTGCGGGATGACTTGCCTAATGTTTCTCGTAGCGTTTTGTATGAAACTGTGACCGATCACTTGAATTACCGAAAATTGTGCGCACGTTGGGTACCGAAAATGTTGACGGATGTGCACAAAACAAAACGTTTAGGCAGTGCATTGACTTTCCTTGAGCGGTACCACAACGACGGTGATGATTTCTTAAGCTTAATTGTTACGGGCGATGAAACATGGGTGGCCTTCATCTCATCAGAATCAAAGCAACAGTCCATGGAAGTTGAGCAAGGGCATCGTTTTGCTGCAAGGGCATTGTTTTGCTGCAAGACAGTGCCCGTCCGCATCACATCTTTTCGATGGGAAACTCTAGATCATCCTCTGTACAGCCCCGAACTTGCGCCCAGTGACTACCATCTGTTCCTGCACTTGAAGAAACACTTGGAGGGTCAGTGTCTTCAAGACGATGACGAAGTCAAAACAGTGGTGATGCAGTGGTTAACAAGTCAGGCGGCAGACTTCTATGAGGAGGGCATTCAAAAACTGGTACAACGTTACGACAAGTGCCTCAATATTGACGGAAATTATGTAGAAAAGTACATTAAGGTACAGACTTTCACGTAAAAATAAAATTAGTGAGATGTCTTGCAAGTCTTTTTTTAATTTCAAAACGGTACTCACTTAAAAAACACGCCTCGTACAATTTCGGCTACTCCTCATTTCTTTCGCCTTTCTTCGGATTACTCTCAGTCCATGTCCTACTCTTTAGACTGTTCGTTCTATCAACACGTCCTGTAATTCTTCTTCATTTTGATGATACCAATCCTCCTGCTATTCTCCGTCACTTTCACCGATGATAGCAGTCATTTCATTCAACACGTCCTGCAATTCTTCTTCAGTATCACAAATGATAGCAATCTTCCGGTAATTCTTCTTCACTTTCGCTGATGTTAGTAATGTCATTAGCAGTCATTCCATTCAACACGTCATGTAATTTTTCTTCAGTTTCACTGATGATAGCAATGTGATTAGCGAATCTAATCTTTGACAACCTTTCATTCTGAATTTTGATCTCTCTCCCGAACCTTTCTTTAATTTTCGCATTGCTTCTTCGATGTAGAGATTTAACATTTTGGGCGCAACACTGATTCCCTGATCGAACGAGGCCTTGCATTTGGGAGGACGATGGTTGAAATCCCCCTCCAGCCATCCAGATTTACATTCTACTAAATTGCTCCAGGCGAGTCTAGGGAGGTTCCTTTGAACCGAACATGGAGAATTTCCTTCCCCATCTTTGAGACAATGCGAGCTTGTTCTCTGTCTCTAATTATCTCGATGTCGATAGGACGTTAAACACTGATCCACCACCGCTAATTCTCTGTCTTACACCCGTTTCATTAAAATCACTTCGCTGTAGGTCTTTAATTCTTATTGTTCGCTCATAGTTCTAGTAAATACTGTATACTATATATCTCCCCCAAAGCTTAATCCCTTTTCCTCAATATTTCGAACATCTTGCACTATTTCTCATTGTCAAACGCTTTTTCCAGATCGACAAACGTTACGAAGGTGTGTTGATTTTTCTAAACTCCTGCTTCCAATATCTGTTGCAAAGCCAGAACTGCCGCTCCGGTGCCCTACCTTCCCCTAAGCCAAATTAATCGTCATCTCGCTAATCTCTCCCAGTCTTCTGCATATTATTCATGTTAGAAACTTGGATCCAGGAACTGTTTAACAGGTAGTTCAAAAAACTTGTGTGGGTGACATTTTTCTGTGATGAAGAAGTGGATTTGTATCGTCGAGGAATTGAATGATTGGTAGAACGAACATCTGCTGTTTCTAACAGCAGCTGTTTCTATTTAAAGGCGATGGTCAGTGGCAGAAGGTGATTTCTTCAGTTACAATCTTCTTTCGACTTCTTTTCATACCCATTGTTACTTGGTTATGAGGTTTACTCTATTTGTTATTGACACGTTGGACAGTGCACACTGATAAACAACTCGGGCAACTTCATTCTGTTGTGTACATAGTTCCGCGTAGTCAGCTCGTACACAACTTTCCCAATAGAGCGCGCCCCGCTAACCACAACAGCGCAGGCGCAGCGCTCGTCTGTCTCCGCTCTACGAGATGGCGCTGCCATAAAGACGGACCAAATTCTGCTTCCGCCGATCCGCATATTAATATGTCACGCAGCCAATGAGATCGCTGTTAACGTAGAACCTTTTCTCCTCGCGGATCACACTCGCGCAGTGATGACCTTTACATAACACAAAATCTTTCTCCGTGTCATTCTCCATCTCAGCCATACGACTATGGAACGCGCTCCCCTGTGATCTGCGTCTTATCCAGAACCACTCAACATTCAAGAGGGAACTCAAGACTTACATATTAGGGACGGTATAGCCACCATTGTTGTGCCCCTCTCATCTTTTTCTTTCTCCTCTCCATCATAGCTTCGAATTTTACCATTCTATTTCTCTTCCTCTAACCTATCTACCTCTTCTATATCTCTTTCACCCCATTCTATCGTCTTATGTCTCTTCTTGATGAGAATAACTCACAAGCTGCAAGAATATAACGAGAAAATTCCCAACTTGCAATAGGACTGACAATCATAAAAGAAAAATACGTTTACTTTCATATACATAGTCATTATTATTATTATTATTATTCTTGATTGTTATAATTATTTTTTGATTATTATAATTATCATTGTACTACTTTTATAATCTCTATTTTTTTCTTTAACATTAATACTGTATAACATGTTATATGTCCTTAATGTTCTGTAGAAACTGAAATTTGTTGAATCTGAGTATGCCTGGTTAGGTGTAAGAGAGGGCCTGAAGGCCCTAATCTTGCCAGGTAAAATAAATGCATAAATAAATAAAATAAATAAATACATGAACGAGCGAGGTATTACAACGAGTGTACAGACCTCCGACTAGTCAGTCTGCATTAGTCTGTAGTCAAGTTTCAGTCTGCGCCTAATAAGATTATCATATTCCTGTACATAACCATGAAGATAAATGTATAGACACTTTGTCAAGTATCAGAGATATTTGAGAATAAGATTAACGTACCAAGACCAAAGGAACTTCAGAATGTCAATTGTAAATAGCATCCAGAACCAAGTTAAGTTATTTTTATGCTTGTTATTATTTTAATAAATGTGTGTGAAAATTAATCAGGTTCTGTTTAAAGTTGGTCACCGTCAATGTGCTACTCTAAGCGTGCAAGTGGCATTTCTATCGTCTGACCTAACGGCAGAAGATAAACACGCCACGGTAAGACCACGAGACATATTGCAGACACTCTCCTACTTCGTTAGAGCGACAGGTCAAACAATCTGATGGTGTGTGTACCGAAGGTCTTACAGTACACGCACCACACATTCAGAGTGCGATCAACATTAAGTCAACTTCTGTCACTGTGTCACATCTCCATGTCGACCCACACAATTTGCTGGCACGTGTATTTTACCTGATTGTCATGACTTACTTCAGTGGTAGTGTGTGGCAAGACCGCCTGGCCCAGTTCGACATCATCTGAAGCAACCCAAAGTGTGAATTGCGGCTATTTAGAGGCTGAGTAATAATTGGTGTGGTGAGCCTATCAGCTTGGGCCAACATCTGAGGGAGCCTCAGCGGCAGTAGAGCGCTGCACGTGTGCTCTGCTGAACTTGTCCTCTAGGAACGGTCGGCAGGACCTAGCGAGTCGGTTCCTCCAGCTGGCTGCAGCACCCCGCAGTATTTAACGGCGCAGGAAGGCGCGGCGCTTTATCGGGCCATAACGCAGGCCATCTCGCTTTATGGACGTGGCTCCCGGCTAGGTGGGGGAATCCCCTTCCCTTTTTTCTCGCCCCGGCGCGGCGCCACCCGGGACGCCCCTTCCCCTTTACGAGGCGACACGTGACGCGGGCGATGGCAGAATCATTACCGGCGGCGCGGCGCGTCGCGGGATGAGTCAGTGTTTGCAATCTCCGTGGCCCCCTGATTAATGCCCGCTGGGTCGGCTTGCTGACATCAGCATCCAGCCAGCCAGCCAGCCGGAGAGGCAGGCAGGCCCGGCCGCATTCAATTGACAGAGGCGCCGCCAGCCGCCACCAGGCAGCCGCCTCTCCCGTCAATATCTGCCACGCAGCGCCGTGACGCACTTGCGAACATCTGCTGCTGCGCACTTCACCTCACGTCGCAGATGGCACACCCTGCCACGCAGGAACTGCGTGTCCACTTGCCGACAGCTGCGGTGCCAGCCAGAGTTAGCACCTTGACTAAAGAAACTCTACAGTGAACCCATCAACCCACAGTTCGTGGAAGTGTTGTTGCTATTGTTACTGTGGTCATCAAGCCGAAGACTGACTTGGCACAGTTTTCAACGCTAGTCTGCCCTACACATATGACCTGTTTGCTCTGCTTATTAAGCCTTGGTTCACCTCATCAGTATTTCACGACCTCACTTATTTTACGTCCATTACTATTTTAACTGCTTCATGTTTATCAACTATGCCATATGTTAGTCAAGTTGCGTTCTTTTCTCCACGTTTCTATGAAGTACAGAGGCTGTATTTCTGGCTTAGTCAGCCATCGTATTAGGCTCCAAGCAGCTGTTCCCAGAGCAGTGGAGATGCAAGGAGTATATAGATGACAAAATGTGGTGCGAGGTACCTGTGACAGACGTTACATTCGGTACCATTCCCGTGAGAAAGACCGCCTGCATAATGCTACTGCTCTGTGATTGGCTGCTGTGTTCGGAGCAAGGGCGCCAAAACGTTAAAATATAGTTATTATTATTAGTTAAACTACTCAATGTAATGACTTCACTTTTTAATATAAATATCTCTCAAGAGCTGACTATCAATCAGTTATTTTTGAATTATTAAAAACTAGTTACATCGAAAACAAAAGACTGACGAAACTGCAGACGAAGCACTTCGGAAGCGTTCCGGTCACGCCTTTTCCGGTATGGCGCGCGAACTGTTTCAGGCTGTTCGTCACTCTGGATTAGGCAGTCGAGAATAACAGACATGCTGTCTGTGGTAGGATGTGTTTCCAATTTTTATTTAAGTTCCTAATCGTCACTCTGTATTAGGCAGTCGAGAAGAACAGACATGTTGTCTGTCGTAGGATGTGTTTAAAATTTTTATTTTAAGTTCCTGTTAGTCACTCTGGATTACGCAGTCGAGATGTACAGTCATGTTGTCTGTGACAGGATGTGTTTTCCAGTATTCAGTACTAAAAGATTCACTCCAGCAGCCATGAGGCACAGACATGTGTCAGAAATAGTGTAAAGATACGTTTCCATAAACAGTGTGTTTGATCGTGTACTTTGCTGTATCAGGAGGTGTTGTATTAAGATCATGAAGTCTTCTTGTGTGGCTATATTAAAATACGCGAGTGGCATCCCAAAGAAGTGATACATTATTTCAGAACATAATCTCGCTAAAAGTCAGTTTCAGCCTCAAGATACAGAACCTACGACCTGCGTGCTGTTTTCTGCGCTATGGACATCAACTTGACGACAGCAGGTTAGTATTCCACACAGTCCAGTGGAAACAACTAGGCGCCTCACGTGTACTGCATGCAGAAAACAAATGTGCTCAGTGACACGTCATCTGCAGTGATGCAGAGGAGGTAAAGGAGGATGATCGTTATTAACACCAACAATCAATTCCTTCTTCCTTTCCTGCCGTAAGGTGGACAAAATGATTCAGACACTGGGAGTAATCAGAGAACTAAACCTTAAATGTGTTTTTAACTCAAAACATATTTTTTATTCTTTACAGTTGTGCAATACGTATATCAATCTGAACAACAAGTAACGAAATACGCCTTATGGAAAAAAAAAGATAGAAAATCGAAATATACAGTGGACGAAGGTAAGTCAGTTCTTGGCAATGTGACCCTTTCTCTGTATTACAGCCCTCACTCAGTCTTTGTGGCATGGGGTAAACAACCTTTTTCGTTACATCCGAACCAACATTCCCCCAATCTTCTTCTATCAATGCACTCAAATTTGTCAAACTGCTCACATGTCATTTGTGTAGTCTCGTTTACAGTTCATTCCAGATTTTTCCGATGGGTTTGAGGCCCGGAGACGGCGGGGGAGTGATGAGGCGATGAGGCGTGTTGTATAGTATCCAAAGTTTGACAGTTTCCGCCGTATGCTTAGGATCATTGTCTTGTTGGTGTTAAAAGTCACCTTCGAGATCCAGCTTCGCAGCACTTTTCGTCACATTTTGTTTGAGCATATATAGAAATAGACAAATTTGTCCATGGTGCCTACAATAAAGACAAACTCGCCAACACCTCTGGAAGACATGCATCCGCACACCATCACACTGCCGCCTCCATGTTTGATGGTTGCTTGCATGTTTTTGGGCTCCCACTCGGTGTTTGCTTGACGCCACTCTAAGCTGCGGCCATCCAAGTGGCTCAAAGTAAATTTGCATTCGTGTCTTCACAGAATCCTGTCCCAGTAGATCACATCCTTGCCGACAAATTGTTCAGCAAAAAGCATCCGTTTCTTTGCGTTACGCTTACTGAAGAATAATTTGCGCCTCTATAGCAGGGACCGTTGTCCGCGGGTCATTTTTCACCATTCGAACTATTTTCCTCTTGTCTCTGTTCGTGAGATTCTGAGGACGCCCCCGTCGTGGGCGATTGACGAGACTTTTTTCTTTTTTCCAGTTCTGGACGGTACTAAATATAGTTTTTCGGCTTGGGTTGACGACCTTTCCCATTTCTGCTTATGAATT
This sequence comes from Schistocerca cancellata, assembly GCF_023864275.1. Taxonomy (NCBI): domain Eukaryota; kingdom Metazoa; phylum Arthropoda; class Insecta; order Orthoptera; family Acrididae; genus Schistocerca; species Schistocerca cancellata. The sequence continues at coordinate 464,157,357 of NC_064631.1, read as the reverse complement.
TCCCTCAATAAGCCTTTGCTCTTCCACTGTCTTTTCCCTAACTTTACGTGGCATGGCGCTACGTTGGTCTTAATTTGACGAGTCCTCTGATTTTCCGTAGTACGAGACAGCTGTCTTGCGTACACTGACTGCTTGCTGCCTCCGAGTTGTGCCTTCAGATCGCAAAGTCGTCGTTTTTCGAAATATTTCCTGCATTATGGCACATACGCAGATACACATTCCGTGTATGAATCAGTCACAATTGACTATGAGATACGCATGTGACCTGTGTCTGAATATTTTTGCCCGCCTCTGTACCTATTCGTTTCTTATGTGATTTGCCAATTTAAACCTCACAAATCCTTCTTAACACCACTTTCAAAAAGAAATTCTATTAGCTTCTGGGGTATACTGTTTATAGACCAGCATTCAGATTTGATAAGCCTCAACAGTTATTTTACAAAAGGAATATACACTAGACATTCAAAACTACACACCGTTGTCGCTGTAAAAACCTCAGATATAGTCACAAAAAAGTCTTTGGTGAGCCAGGAAAATACTTACTTTATTATAATTTTACTCTTGGATGAAAGTGTTCATTTTAATCAGATTATTAATTTCAGTCAGTAATGACTACCTTCGTATCTAGAAAAATAAAAGCATACAGAGCTATCCCAACTTACAAAAATGGTTCAAATGGCTCTGAGCACTATGCGACTTAAATTCTGAGGTCATCAGTCGCCTAGAACTTAGAACTAATTAAACCTAACTGACCTAAGGACACGACACACATTCATGCCCGAGGCAGGATTCGAACCTGCGACCGTAGCGGTCGCTCGGTTCCAGACTGTAGCGCCTAGAACCGCACGGCCACTCCGGCCGGCCCCAATTTACAAACCCACTCCTAACTAAACGTATATCAAGTAGAAAGCACTGTATAATAAGTACACAATATGTCCATACCTAAGCAGAAAGCACCATGAAACACGTATGCAGCGTATACATACCTGAGTAGAAACGCTACATTTCACACCACGTCATTATATGTGATGGCGCAGTCAAAATCAGAAGTCATTTCTGCTTTGTCGAACAAATAAAATTGTGGAATGTAAAGGTAAGGCGTTCGCTGTGCTATTCAGTGGTTTGGTATTTAATTAATTTGTAAATGAAAATGATAATCTTATATCATTACATTGAGTAATTAGTAAATAATTTTTTCTTCTGGCTAAAGATTTGGTCACGTTGCTACAGAAATCCAAGTTAACGTTGAGTGAAAGTGTTGTCTGTAAGCTGTTTAAGTGTTACTAAATCACAGTTCATACAACAGATTCTATACAATTATTAATTTGATGGAAACAGTTATCTTCAACAAAATGATCATTAAAACCACCGAATATCAGCCGCTCACAACACTGACGTATGTTAGCTGAAAAAATATTCTTCGCAATTCGTGCGTAATCAATTTCGGCTCCATACATGAGCAAGAAAAAGTTTGTTATATGGATCGTGCTATGAGCACTGTTTTTAAAGAACAAATCTGATTCGAACTATTTTCATTAAAATGATTTCCGGACCACCGGTGCACATTTATTTTTACACAACTTTATTACCTTCGGCATTTATGTCTGCAGAGTTGCGTAATTTGTATTTGCCGCTGAGATAATTGTTAAGATGGCGGCAGACAATTGATAGAGACTTTCTATTGTTAGATCAACTTTCCTTTTAACGGGATAAGTATTTGAAATGCTTATTAAACTTTACTTTCATATTGTGCAATATTTAGACTAATTTTCATCAAGCAAACCTTTGATTTTTTCCTAAACACGATACAAATCGCTATCATCAATGGCTGCGCTCCTTGCAGCGGAAAGAAATAATTAACTCAGATAATGTTTATTGAGAGAGGAATTAAAGTTACAAATAATTATTCACTCATATGTATAATAATAATGAACTCTATTCTCAAGTAATAATTAAAAAATAATTACAATTTCTTAACAGACCTCAGTTGGATATGCGTCTTGCGTCTGCAACCTACAAAAGCCAACCAACAAAAGGTAAAAACAAAGAAAGACAAACGCAGATCATAAAAGGAATTTACAATTATTATTGTCTTTGTATGATACACATCGATATGTCCAATTACATCATAAAATATTATATAAATAATTAATATTTATAGTCATTTATTTCACTGTTTTTTCAAATGTCGGATAATTTCCTCTCGTCGCACCGTAGCTATAATTTATCTCGTGGATGTTACTAAGTGCACCACAGAACCGTACATACTGCACATCAAGAGAGACTCAGTTATACTGCCATGCAGCAGCAAGGAAGTGTCTCCATCAAAGCCCGCTAGATGTCGTCGCTGCACGTCAGTTTACGTGATTTCAAAGAAATCGAAGATGAAGAAAATCGTGTTAAGTGACTTGCAGGAGACATCTAGCGGGCTTTGATGGAGACACTTTCTTGCTGCTGCATGGCAGTATAACTGACAAGTGAGTCTCTCTTGATGTAAAGTATGTACGATTCAGTGTTGCTCTTTACATACCATAATTTTATTTGCTTGACGAAGCACAAATGGAACTGATTTTGACTGCACCGTAACGTGTAATGGAGTGATGCAATGCAACACGTTTCTAGTCGGTTATGGATATGTACATTTTTTTATAGTGTTACCTGCTGTGAATTCGCGTACCTTGGTAGAGCGTTTGATAGTTGGGCTACCTCTTCCTGTTTATATTTTTGTAGATCTGAAGATAGTAACCTGGTTACAAATAAACATAGTGACTCAAGATTGGAATTATAACAAAGCAAATATTTTCGTTATTGTCTCCGTTTTATAAAGTAATTGAAAGAGCAAAGTGTGAAAGGTTATCTAAATTTCTAAATAATAGTAAAGTACTAATTAATCCTCAAAATAGATAAATTTCTATGCCAACTTGTCTGTACCAAAGTTGGGCAGATCTATGCACATGAACTCCAACCGTTAACTGAAGAGCACACTGTTAGCGCCAGACCGACAAAACTAAAGCATAAACATTAGTGGATGTAACAAATTAAATTTTATAATTTATTTAGATAGCATACTGAAAATAGGTATGCCCTTGAACCCAGTGTGTTAAGAGTCAATAGAGTAATTACGTTGTTCCTTTGTATAAAACGTAGCAAATTCCTTTAGAGTACTTCTTGCTATATCTCCTGCAATATGTGCCGCAGTGGAATAAATTATTGTGTAAGACTAGTAGTTGCTCTATGAAGCCATATGTTACAAGAGCTCCAGTGCGAGAAGAAGTAACTCTAATTTTAAAGTGAGATATGTTATGAATAAACCTCTCACCGTAGCTGATACTTCGTGTATTACTGTCCGTTTTTGTGTTCCGGTAGGATGAATGGAGGCGCAGAATTCGCCACTGTATAGCAATAACTTGTGTGATGTGCGACTGCGTGATATTGCATGAAATACGATGAAATAGATCGCAGTGCATAGCAAGAAAAATCGGACTTCGTGTTGTAAGTAGGCTGTTTAGGTTTTTATATTGGTAACGCCACGTAGCGCTCTGTATGAAAATCACTGGCTGTGATGTGCGCAGTCTGTGGCTGGGTGGCATTGTTGTAATATTCGCTATTGTAGTGTTGGGCTGTTGGCTGTTACAGCGCGTAGCGTTGCGCAGTTGGAGGTGAGCCGCCAGCAATGGTGGATGTGGGGAAGTGAGATGGTGGATTTTTGAGAGCGGATGATCTGGACGTGTGTCCATCAGAAACAGTACATTTGTAAGAATGGATGTCATGAACTGCTATATACAGGGTGATTCAAAAATGCATGTAAATATTTCAAGGGTGTATTTGTGAGGTAAATATAAGACAAAAATGTTCTATACAATTTTTTCCATACTTGGCTTATTACAGAGTTATGAACAAAACAGGATAATACATTCAATACAACGTAAGGTATTTAATTCCCAGAGTTCACAGTTTAATTACAGTGCATTTGGACTAACAACGCAAACTGATAAATAAACGTGACGTAACAAACTGAAACAATTCCTCGCGAACACTGTATTAATTTAGGTCCTGTTGATTGAACTACAGCAATGCACAATAACTAAGGAAAATTGAAGCATTTTACAGACTGTACTGTACTGTACTGTATTTGCACAAATCTTAATGCAATGCATGTTCAAAATGCTGTCCCTGAACTTGCAGACAGACCCGTGCTCGTCGCATCAATGATCTCTGCACATTACACAGTCCGTTCAACTCTCCACGAATAATTTCACAACCACCTTCAATTCTTTGTTGTAGCACTTCTCTGTTCGGTACTGCAGAAGAATACACCAATGTCTTTAGTCGGCCCCATAAATAAAAGTCTAAAGGGTTCAGGTCAGGTGATCTGGCTGGCCAAGCAATTGGTCCTCCGCGACCTATCCATCGATGTGGATACGCAGAATTGAGGTACGCCCTTACGTTGCGGCTGTAATGGGCGGGAGCACCATCGTGCATAAACCACATGGTGGCTCGTGTTGCAAGAGGGACATCCTGTAACAATCCAGGCAATTCTCCCTCCACAAATTCGCAGTACGCGTGCCCATTCAGCCTTGGAGGCAGAACATGAGGTCCGAGTAAGTAATTCCCCACAATACCACACCAAATGTTTATGGAGAATTGATGTTGATATCCACGCACAATTCTCGCGCCAGGATTCTCGACAGCCCACTGGTGCATATTATGCGAATTGATTACACCCGCACGAGTAAACATGGCCTCATCTGTGAATAATATCCGCCGAATGAACATTGGATCATTCAAATGACGCTCTTGTAACCACTGGCAGAATTGCTGACGGCGAGGATAGTCTTCAGGTGTCAATTCGTGCACTTTTTGCAGGTGAAATGGATGCAACTGTTGTCTCCGAAGCAGCCGCCATACAGTAGATTGTGGAAGTCGTACAGCTGCACTAATTTGTCTCGTACTGATAGATGGATCTTGGTCTACCAGGTCCAAAACATGTTCCTCGACGTTCACTGCATGCTCAAGTGGTCGACCTGAATGCGGCCCAGGACGAATGCCATACTCCCGCATACGTCTGTCCACAGATACAAACGTCTGATGACTTGGTAACCGTCTTCCTGGAAACAGCTCACTGTACCTTCGTCTTGCTGCAAGTGCATTTCCATCTGCTGCACCATACACAAGGTGCATATCAGCATACTCACTGTTTGAGTACATCATGTGCACGAAACCTTTGGCCTTCCGACGATGAATGAACGACAGGACGTACTTTTCCGTTACCAACAACATCAGCGCCATCTTCCGTACAGTAAGAGTAAACATCACGTGCAAACAAAACCAAACACTATTCATGCAGTTTCGAATCAACTGTTGGGAGATACGTATGTGAATTACGTACCAGAATATGGCATCCTGCTGCTTGCACTGCCGTCGTTTTGATACGGACATGACTTTCGTATTTAACGATAACTCTGGAATTAAACGTTTATGGAAAAACATTTATAGAACATTTTTGTCTTATATTTACCTCACAAATACACCCTTAAAATATTTACATGCATTTTTGAATCACCCTGTATATTATGACTTTTGAACACTATTAAATACATTGTTTGTTCTCTGTCAAAATCTTTCATTTGATAACTATGCCTATCAGTAGTTAGTGCCATCAGTAGTTTGAAACTTTTATTTAGCTGGCAGTAATGGCGCTCGCTGTATTGCAGTAGCTTGAGTAACGTAGATTTTTATGAGGTAAGTAATTTGTGAAAGGTTTAGTTTAATGTTAGTCAGGGCCATTCTTTTGTAGGGATTATTGAAAGTCAGATTGCGTTGCGCTAAAAATATTGTGTGTCATTTTAGTGTTGATCAGAATAGGTAAAGAGCGAAATTCGAAATGTCTGAGTACGTTCAGTTCTGCTCAGCTGTTTGAAAAGCAAATAATGTAAGAGGTTTATCAGCACAGTTATTCAATAATTTTTGTAAGGGGACGTTACAGAGTTTAAAACAAATCAGAGTGCACATACTGAAATAAATGAAGTAAATAATCATGTAATAACACGCGGACGTCTGGTAATTTTCACATTGGTAGACATAAGATTCACAACGGGAATGAACAGATGGAACGTAGAATGCGAATATGCAAATAATTATGGATACAGGACAGGTATGTGTAATGAATGTAAACTCGTAATATGTCAAAACTGTGGTGATTATCGGCAGTTAACGAAGGAGTAACAAGATGGACATCTCAGTTTTAACACAGTAAAAGAGAGAAAGATAAGTCTGAAGGACTCGAAGATGTGTAATTTTTTTTACAAAAAAGGAGATAAATGAAAATAGCAGTGTGATAATTCTACTTCTATATCAGATATCCATCAGAGATGTTACAAAATTGAATCGATGAAAATTAATGTGTTACACATCTTCTTCCAACTTGAATGTAAGAACGCCACTTTTTGTAGCTCTAAAATCGCCATGACTAATAGGGTTTCTGTTAGTTAACAATACCTGTTGTTTTACTGAATACGTACCTTAACCATCATATATTGTATGTACAGGTTTATTCTATGGTTCGGCAGCTTCTATGGTTCAGCAGCTGCATATTTTAATTTCGTATTCTTTCTGCACACTATGGCATACATTATCCTACTGTGCTGCATTATAACATGGCCAACCATCGCCCAATTTATCCCTCTCCTGCAGCGATCTCAGCGCCTGGTTTCATCAAAACAGAAACTTTAAAATGTAACAAAGCGCAACAATAGGTTTAGTGTGGAGTTTTGCTTGGATCCTATCTTAACTGCAAACTAAACATGATAATTTTCACTTTCGCTTTACTTCTTGAGGCTGTTTTCCACCTAAGGATAATTTTCATGCTGAGCGTAAATGCCATCTAACATACGAGCTTTATTTTGATCTCATGATTTTTAGAAGAGCCACAAGGACTGTAACCATTACGTTGCTAAATAGTTATTTATTCAATTTCTTAGGACACACCGTATCATTTCAACAAGGAAAGCATACTGAAAACAGATTTGGAAAAACCAATAACGTCAATAATAGTCTCAATAGAAATTTTAAAAGAACTATGTTGGGAGAGAGAATATGATGATTTTTTTTTTTTTTTTAATGTGATTATTGTAGACGGGAAGGCATCTCATTATGTTTGGGATTGGAGTGGGTTACTGGGGATGATGAATGCAAATGAAATGTCTTGCCAATAGTGAAACTAACAGTTACTTGAGTTCGCAATTTATTGCCTTCTTCAGAAAAGAAAAGGGAGCGAGTTTAAAATATTACTTTTGTTTGACAGTGCTTGAAAATTTGAACTAAACAAGCACAGGAAAATGTCTTCAATAAGTAACAGTCCTATCACGCCTATTACAGACAGTGAATATGTTTCACACTAAGAAGTAAAACAGAACGCCTAGAAAATGGTGAGTGAGAAACCGAGGTGCATTAATAATTTCACTAAAGATATGAAAGAGTTGTTCCGTAAAAGCAAATATTCCGCTGAAGCACTCAGTTTACCAAAACGGCTCTGCTATTGTTTTTTTAGTTTAAAGCTGTGGAAATAAGTTACAGTTTCCGTCGAATTAATTTCAAAAGCTTACTCTTTCTTCATTCACTGTTACTGTTGTCGATGTGAATAAAGAGAAATGTTCCATGTTTCGATCTTCAAAACTATGACATTCGTCCACTCTACAGACTGATGAAGAGCTTCATTATGATGAGGGTGGCAGTGTTTCAGTGGGTAATGCCGTGCTGTCACGGAGATCGTTAGCGATGGAGCATTACTGTCACATTTGACAAGCAATGCGGAATTAATAGGCTGTGCATTCGCGTGGAACGGCGCAGTTGGACGACGTAAACTCTGATACGGTATGGACGAACTGGGAACCGAACGCGTGTCAGCTGCAACGGTACAGCGGCACAGCGAGGCGTCAGTGGAACTCTGCGGGGAATGAGCGCCGTGATGGAGTGCCGCGGCGGCAGCGATGATGGATGCGCTGGCGGAGAGCCGGAAGGCGTACGTCGTTGTGCGCGGGAAACGCCACATTGCAGCTCCGTGCCACGCGGCGGGACACTGCTGGTCGCCGCTCGACGTCGTTGAAACACAACACCGCACCTGCAGACGAGCTTAAACAGAGGTGCCGAACTGTACTCAGAAGTGAAAAACAATTGCCAAGGCAAACTGGCTACAAACCGGACCCATATCTTCACATGTAACGTACTAGTTACCCCACAACAAAGCTTAATTTCTAAAAATGTAGGTGCCGAAACGCACATACACTCCTGGAAATGGAAAAAAGAACACATTGACACCGGTGTGCCAGACCCACCATACTTGCTCCGGACACTGCGAGAGGGCTGTACAAGCAATGATCACACGCACGGCACAGCGGACACACCAGGAACCGCGGTGTTGGCCGTCGAATGGCGCTAGCTGCGCAGCATTTGTGCACCGCCGCCGTCAGTGTCAGCCAGTTTGCCGTGGCATACGGAGCTCCATCGCAGTCTTTAACACTGGTAGCATGCCGCGACAGCGTGGACGTGAACCGTATGTGCAGTTGACGGACTTTGAGCGAGGGCGTATAGTGGGCATGCGGGAGGCCGGGTGGACGTACCGCCGAATTGCTCAACACGTGGGACGTGAGGTCTCCACAGTACATCGATGTTGTCGCCAGTGGTCGGCGGAAGGTGCACGTGCCCGTCGACCTGGGACCGGACCGCAGCGACGCACGGATGCACGCCAAGACCGTAGGATCCTACGCAGTGCCGTAGGGGACCGCACCGCCACTTCCCAGCAAATTAGGGACACTGTTGCTCCTGGGGTATCGGCGAGGACCATTCGCAACCGTCTCCATGAAGCTGGGCTACGGTCCCGCATACCGTTAGGCCGTCTTCCGCTCACGCCCCAACATCGTGCAGCCCGCCTCCAGTGGTGTCGCGACAGGCGTGAATGGAGGGACGAATGGAGACGTGTCGTCTTCAGCGATGAGAGTCGCTTCTGCCTTGGTGCCAATGATAGTCGTATGCGTGTTTGGCGCCGTGCAGGTGAGCGCCACAATCAGGACTGCATACGACCGAGGCACACAGGGCCAACACCCGGCATCATGGTGTGGGGAGCGATCTCCTACACTGGCCGTACACCACTGGTGATCGTCGAGGGGACACGGAATAGTGCACGGTACATCCAAACCGTCATCGAACCCATCGTTCTACCATTCCTAGACCGGCAAGGGAACTTGCTGTTCCAACAGGACAATGCACGTCCGCATGTATCCCGTGCCACCCAACGTGCTCTAGAAGGTGTAAGTCAACTACCCTGGCCAGCAAGATCTCCGGATCTGTCCCCCATTGAGCATGTTTGGGACTGGATGAAGCGTCGTCTCACGCGGTCTGCACGTCCAGCACGAACGCTGGTCCAACTGAGGCGCCAGGTGGAAATGGCATGGCAAGCCGTTCCACAGGACTACATCCAGCATCTCTACGATCGTCTCCATGGGAGAATAGCAGCCTGAATTGCTGCGAAAGGTGGATATACACTGTACTAGTGCCGACATTGTGCATGCTCTGTTGCCTGTGTCTATGTGCCTGTGGTTCTGTCAGTGTGATAATGTGATGTATCTGACCCCAGGAATGTGTCAATAAAGTTTCCCCTTCCTGGGACAATGAATTCACGGTGTTCTTATTTCAATTTCCAGGAGTGTATTTAATGTCTACATCTACATACATACTCTGCAATCCACCATACGGTGCGTGGCGGAGGGTACCTCGCACCACAACTACCATCTTCTCTCCCTGTTCCACTCTCAAACAGAACGAGGGAAAAATGACTGCCTATATGCCCCTGTGCGAGCCGTAATCTCTCTTATCTTATCTTTGTGGTCTTTCCGCGAAATGTAAGTTGGCGGCAGTAAAATTGTACTGCAGTCAGCCTCAAATGCTGGTTCTCCTCAGTAGCGATTCACGAAAAGAACGCCTCCTTTACTCCAAAGACTCTCACCCGATTTCCTGAAGCATTTCCGTAACACTCGCGTGATGATCAAACCTACCAGTAATAAATCTAGCAGCCCGCCTCTGAATTGCTTCTATGTTCTCCCTCAATCCGACCTGATAGGGATCCGAAACGCTCGAGCAGTACTCAAGAATAGGTCGCACCAGCGTGCTATAAGCTGTCTGCTTTACAGATGAACCAAGTCTTCCCAAAATTCTACCAATGAACCGAAGACGACTATCTGCCTTCCCCACAACTGCCATTACATGCTTGTCCCACTTCATATCGCTCTGCAATGTTACGCCCAAATATTTAATCGACGTGACTGTGTCAAGCGCTGCACAACTAATGGAGTATTTAAACGTTACAGGATTCTTTTTCCTATTCATCTGATTTATTTACATTTATCTATATTTAGAGTTAGCTGCCATTCTTTACACAAATCACAAATCCTGTCCAAGTCATCTTGTATCCTCCTGCAGTCACTCAACGACGACACCTTCCCGTACATCACAACATCATCAGCAAACAGCCGCACCTTGTTATCCACCCTATCCCAAAAATTATCTATGTAGATAGAAAACAACAGCAGACCTACCACACTTCCCTGGGGCAGTCGAGATGATACCCTCACCTCCGATGAACACTCACCATCGAGGACAACGTACTGGGTTCTATTACTTAAGAATTCTTCGAGCCACTCACATATTTGGGAACCAATCCCATATGCTCGTACTTTAGTTAGGGATCTGCAGTGGGGCACCGAGTCAAACGCTTTCCGGAAGTCAAGGAATATGTCATCCGTCTGATACCCTTCATCCATGGTTCGCAAGATATCATGTGAAAAAAGGGCGAGTTGCGTTTTGCAGGAGCGATGCTTTCTAAAGCCGTGCTGATGCATGCACAGCAACTTCTCTGTCTCAAGGTAATTCATTGTATTCGAACTGAGAATATGTTCGAGAATCCTGCAACAAACCGATGTTAAGGATATTGGTCTGTAATTTTGAGGATCCGTCCTTCTACTCTTCTTATATACAGGCGTCACCTGCGTTTTTTTCCAGTCGCTCGGGACTTTACGTGGGGCAAGAGATTCGCGATAAATGCAAGCTAATAAGTAGCCAATGCAGTAGAGTACTCTGTGTAAAACCGAATTTGAATCCCATCAGGACCTGGCGATTTATTTATTTTCAACCCATTCATCTGCTTCGCAACCACAGGGATATCTATCACTATGTCCTCCATACCGGAATCTGTACGAGACTCAAAGATTTCTCAAATGCTAAATTTAAAATTTCAGCTTTCGTTTTGCTGTCTTTCGTTGCCAGGCCAGACTGATCAGTGAGTGACTGGATAGAAGCCTTCGACCCGCTTACCGATTTTACGTAAGACCAGAATTTCCTTGGGTTTTCAGCAAGATCTTTTGCTATGGTATGACGGTGGTAGTGGTTGAATGCTTCACGCATCGCCCTTTTTACAGCAGCACGGATCTCTACTAACTTTTGCCTGTCCTCATTCTCCCGATCTTTCTTTTACCGCAAGAGCAACTGTATTTGCTTCCTGAGCATTCTCCGAATTGCGCTGTTAAACCACGGTGAGTCTTTTCCGTGTAATCCTCCTCTCTCTCTCTCTCCCCCTCCCCCTTCAGAAAAGCCATTAAAATCACGAGATTCTATTTTTGAAATCTGAGCGTCGACCTCACAGTGGTTCGTGGCACGGAAAGGGGAAAGCTCTTGAGCGTCACGGGCAAAGGGACTTGAGGGGAAGGATGTTTACACGAGGGCTCGAAAGTCTGCCAACTTTTAACTATGTGTGAGCCTTGTGTGCATTTGATCAGCAGCTATTGCGTACATTACGACTCGGAAGAAACGCATGTCCTGAAAGCACATGACACAGACGCTCATGTTCAAACACTTCTTTCCGGCCGTTGTGACCCTGCGGTTCTAGGCACTTTAGTCCTGAACCGAGCTGCTGCTACTGTCGCAGGTTCTAATCCTGCCTCAGACATGGATGTGTGTGATGTCTTTAGATTAGTTATCTTATAAGATAGTTTAAGGAAAGGCAAACCTACATTTCTAGCATTTGTAGACTTAGAGAAAGCTTTTGACAATGTTGACTGGAATACTCCCTTTCAAATTCTGAAGGTAGCAGGGGTGAAATACAGGGAGCGAAAGGCTAATTACCATTTGTACAGAAACCAGATGGCAGTTATAAGAGTCAAGGGGCATGGAAGGGAAGCAGTTGTCGGGAAGGGAGTGAGACAGGGTTGTAGGCCCTCCCCGATGTTATTCAATCTGTATATTTAGCAAGAATTAAAGGAAACAAAGGAAAAATTCGGAGCAGGTATTAAAATCCATGGAGAAGAAACAAAAACTTGGAGGTTCGCCGATGACATTGTAATTCTGTCAGAGACAGCAAAGGACTTGGAAGAGCAGTTGAACGGAATGGATAGTGTCTTGAAAGGAGGATATAAGATGAACATCAACAAAAGCAAAACGAGGATAATGGAATGTAGTCGAGTTAACTCGGGTGATGCTGAGGGAATTAGATTAGGAAATGAGACACTTAAAGTAGTAAAGGAGTTTTGCTATTTGGGGAGCAAAATAACTGTTGATCGTCGAAGTAGAGAGGATATAAAGTGTAGACTGGCAATGGCAAGGAAAGCGTTTCTGAAGAAGAGAAATTTAACATCGAGTATAGATTTAAGTGTAAGGAAGTCGTTTCTGAAAGTATTTGTATGGAGTGTAGCCATGTGTGGAAGTGAAACATGGACGATAAATAATTTGGACAAGAAGAGAATAGAAGTTTTCGAAATGTGGTGCTACGAAGAATACAGGAGATCAGATGGGTAGATCACATAACTAATGAGGAGGTATTGAACAGAATTTAGAGAAGAGGAGTTTGTGGCACAACTTGACTAGAAGAAGGGATCGGTTGGTAGGACATGTTCTGAGGCATCAAGGGATCACCAGTTTAGTAATGGAGGGCAGCGTGGAGGGTAAAAATCGTAGAGGGAGACCAAGAGATGAATACACTAAGCAGACTCAGAAGGATGTAGGTTGTAGTAGGTACTGGGACATGAAGAAGCCTGCACAGTGTAGAGTCTCAGCACTGAAGAGCACAACAACAACAACACGTATAATTAGTTCTAAGCTTAGGGAGCTGATGACCCTAGAGGTTAAGTCGCATAGTGCTCAGAGCCATTTGAACCATTTTTTCAAAAATGGCTATGAGCACTTTGGGACTTAACAGCTATGGCCATCAGTCCCGCCGGCCGCGGTGGCCGTGCGGTTGTAGGCGCTTCAGTCCGGAACCGCGTGACTGCTACGGTCGCAGGTTCGATTCCTGCCTCGAACATGGATGTGTGTGATGTCCTTAGGTTAGTTTGGTTTAATTAGTTCTAAGTTCTAGGCGACTGATGACCTCAGAAGTTAAGTCGCATAGTGCTCAGAGCCAATTGAACCATTTCATCAGTCCCCTAGAAATTAGAACTACTTAAACCTAACTAACCTAAGGACATCACACAATACCCAGTCATCACGAGGCAGAGAAGAACCATTTTTTCAAACACTCTTTACAGTAACAGGGTGGAGAAAAATTCTGTCACCCTGGATATCTGATGCCAGTAGGAACCAAAATTGCTAGTGTTGTGTAGGTCAAATGGTTCAAATGGCTCTAAGCACTATGGGACTTAACATCTGAGGTCATCAGCTCCCTAGAACTTAGAACTACTTAAACCTAACTAACCTGAGGACATCACACACATCCATGCCCGAGGCAGGATTCGAACCTGCGACCGTAGCGGTCGCGCGGTTCCCGACTGAAGGGACTAGAACCGCTCGGCCACATCGGCCGGCCCCTGTATATTCCTCAGCGATCCACGTTGCAGCAGACGCCGCCATTCTACTGGGTAGCTGAAGTTGCTGGCACCGTAAACAAAAGGCGATCTGTACTGATCACCAGTTCTTGGTTCTGTCGATCTCTGAGGCTGCTGACAGTCATAAACAAAAGACAGTCGATACGAAGCTTACCGACATCTACCGATCACAACTTCGGAACGAAACTCAACTTACCTTAGGTATACTGTAAAAATACACACACACATATACCCGCGCGCACACACAACACAGTACCCCGCCCCTGCACATTGCATCACATCAGTCACCCTTTTTCGCGCTCGCTGGTGCCGGAGCAAAAGTAAATTATAGTTAAATCTCCGATGCTGATATGTTCCAGTAAGTTAAAACAACGTTCAGCCGAAATTAAGCCCTGCCGCACAGTGTAAGGTGGACGATACATAGTTAACAACATGTTCTATGGATCATTTGAACGATTCTTGTATCGAAATGAGATCGAGCTAGACAGTATTCTGAATATGTACGCATGGTTAATCTTAAAACTAATCTAATTTTAACTTCAAAACGTCTATTAACTCGTTGGTCGAACTTTCATGGGTGGCAGAAAACTGTCGGAAATGAATCGCAAATAACTACGAAACTAATAATGAGGAAACGTTGGTTGGGCTCACAACGGAGGGATCATGTCTGTACTTGTTTGTTTAGCATTATAGAGTAGATCAGAAGGACATGCCAATCGGGGCGAGATAAATAAAGCTGCCATTTCAGACGGATGATGATGGATGTCGACAGCATCGTGTAGAAAATTCGCTAATTGTAGTGACAGGAAGGAAGGCAGCTGCAAATGTCGCTTTGTTTATTGTTACTCCGTTTTCAATCCAACAAATACAACGTAAGAGCTAAAGCGACTGATTTTTAATGATGCACAGATATTTTCAAGTGCTTATAAGTGCATGGATAAAGCAGAAGAGGCAAATGTTAAACATGTTGAGCCTAGTGGCTACTACGTAGTGTACGTTGCCACGTTCAGTTTCCATGTGGTGGACATATTGTGCTATTTACGAAAAGTGGCATCTGAACCATATAGTCAGGAGAGATACCATTGTCTTGTTGGGATAAGATAAAGAATTTTATTCCTCAATTATACAGACGTTATTATCATAGAAAATGCCTCGAACGTACGTAGGAACATCAAATAAGGGTCAGTGGTCTATGGAGCATGTAAGTGCTTGTGGAATGAATTGCTTTAGAGCTTTCCAAGAATTTTGAAATCTGTGGTAAGTTCCTACGGGACCAAACTGCCGAGGTCATCTGTTCCTAGGCTTACACACTACTTAATCTAATATAAACTAGCTTACGGTAAGGAAACACACACACACCTACGTCCGAGGGAGGACTCGAACTTCCGACGGGGGGAGCCACGTGAAACGTGGCAAGGCGCCCTAGAATATACACGGCTACCCGTGTGGCAAGCTAAAGTCCTCACAGAACAAGTCGAAGAGAAGAGGCAAGAGCTAGGTCACAGTGAATTAGGTCTAAAAGCAATCTCGGATTATTGAAACAGGCACATCACAAAACACAGTGATTACTGCTCTTAGTGTGCCATGAACTACCACAACAAAAATGGACCACAGGTAATCTTGACTCATTGTCATGTGCAAAAAATGGTTGCATGAAACCTGTACAGAAGGAGAAATCGTGTGCAATAACTGTGCAAAAAGACTCTGATTTAATGTGGAAGCAATCTTGTTATTTGCTGATTTCCTAAATCGAGTCATATGTTTATTTTATGTTTTTCTCTTTGTAATCTATTAACTTTGATTTACGACTATATATTTAGCTACATTGGGTCATAAATCCACAAAAGTAGCGCTGGAGTCTGCTTCCGATACAACTGCCATCTTACCCCGAAGCTCAGGGTTAGATGCCTAAACTACACTATTCATAAAAAAGTCAAAACACATACAATCAGTAATTGCAGCATAGTAAGAGTAAATAGTACACTGAAAAGGCCTCTTAGTGAACACCAATTTAGTGTCGAATCTAAACTCCCATTTCTGACTAATATTTTGATCCTCCAGACTTTAAGTCTAGCGATCTACTCTTTGTTTTGGCTCGTGACATCATCGTACCAGTGTAGAAACATGCTCCTGGCTGTTACGAATTAGCTTTGTTACAATTTTTAGATATTTGTAGGGTGGAAACGCGTTTACCTACAGTAATGATTGGGGTGTCATTGTTGTGAGCTTGTAGTACCCTATCGTAACAAAGTGAAATTCGCTTTTAAAACTACGAAATAATGGAATGCATCTCGCAATGTGCCCGGAATTATAGAAAACTCAAGTCACAGGAAAGTTCACGTCGAAAGAAAGCCAACAAACCTAACAGATCCAGTGGCCAGAGAATGCGAAAGCTGCGGTAGCTCGTAAAAGAAGCGAAAAAACGATGCAAAGCGATTTGGTAACAGCTGTCCTCTATCTGTTCTGTGGGAATTGTAGTATTCTGCGTAACTACTGTATTAAAGGGATTAACAAGTAAATTACACATTAGCACAAAACACTTCTAATATTTGGATAACATGGTTGTGTAGTAACAGCGATTGATATAAAATTAACTTAGCATTAAGAAAACAGTCTTAATCGCTTTTTTTTTTTTTTTTTAATGTCGACCGGTTTCAGCCATCGCAGGGGCCATCCACAAGGGCGAACATACCGCTGGTCGACTGCTGGTGGCGCCACGTCTACCAAGTCACAGCCTCCTGCCACACCTTGGTAGACGGCCCCTGCGATGGCTGAAACCGGTCGACATTAAAAAAAAGCGATTAAGACTGTTTTCTTAATGCTAAGCTACACTTAGACATATTTTATCACGGAATTTTCTCGAAAAATCTACTGCACAGACCCGGATTGCAGACACAAATATTTTATTTGGTCCTACACATGCAGCTACACTTGCAAACTATTATTTTATTTAACAGGTTAACCACGCGGGATTAGCCGAGCGGTCTAGGGCGCTGCAGTCATGGACTGTGCGGCTGGTCTCGGCGGAGGTTCGAGTCCTCCCTCGGGCATGGGTGTGTGTGTTTGTCCTTGGCGAAAGTTAGGTTAAATAGTGTGTAAGCTTAGGGACTGATGACCTTAGCAGTTAAGTCCCATAATATTTCACACACACATTTAACAGGTTACCAATTGTTAAATAAATATTCGTCATGGAATAGAAAGATTCGTCCAGGAACAACGAATTTAGGTTAGGTTTAGAACTTGCTTTATCACATGTAAGACGTTTATGTTACTGAGCAAAAGTTGAGTCTTTTTTTTTTTTTTTCAAAAGTAGGAATTATATTGAAGAGACAATGTAGTTGAAATTAACTTTTAGAGTATTTCAGTAATCTTCCAGTACAAATTTTTATCAGTATGTACGCCCTAAAATTTGAAGCACTCTGCCATGTTCACTGACTCCTACTCACGGTATTCCACAAGTAATTCTCCCAAACTGTCCCGTAACTGATGAAAAACCCAGAATAAAAAGGCAAATCAAATCAAATTAATTAAACCCCACCTGTAAATGTAACATGCATCGGTACCAGTGGATTGGATTGGATTGGATTGGATTGTTTGAGGGAAGAGACCAAACAGCGAGGTCACTGGACTCATCGGATTCGGGGTGCCCTTTCGAAGGAACCATCCGAGCATTTGCCTGGAGCGATTTAGGGAAATCACGGAAAACCTAAATCAGGATGGTCGGACGCAGGATTGAACCGTCGTCCTCCTGAATGCGAGTCCAGTGTGCTAACCACTGCGCCACCTCGCTAGGTCGGTACCAGTGATTGTCAGCACAATGTAGATTACAATTTCCATAACTTATCTGCAGGTACACCTAAAGAACAAGGCTCTGTGAGAGCAAGTTGTCCTTATATGGGAGAGATCAGATGCACCATAGGCCATAAACCAGGCCCAGAGACCACTCTAGGGGAATTCACAGAAGGGACTCAGACACCTTCATGTGTCAATGCCACGTGATCAGACTGGTCGTGTTTTTAGGCAAGCCGACGCTGGATGCTAAAAGTCACAGGACAGATTGTGTGTCGAGTTGCGCTGGGACAACGGAGTCTGTTTTTAAAGAGCTGTCTGTGGTAGGGAGGAAGCGTGCTGTTTTAGGAAGAGAGACGGAAGAACTCTATTGTGGACAAAATGGTGGAAAGCCCGGTTTCGTCGAGATACGCAGACCACTATAGGTAAGTTCTGAGCGTGGAATGTGGGATAGCAAAGTTTAGGATGCCTTTGAAGATTGTGGGACACAGCCACGAAGCTCAGGCCCTGAAGCACACAATGTTTAATGAAATTTGAAAATTGCTGCTAACTAGCAGCATCAATAATTAGAAGTGTGTGTCTGAGAGAGAGATGCGGCCCTGCTTACAGAATACCATCCTCATTGGTTGTAGACAACAAGAGACTAGAACACAGTTTTTCAGCGACAAATATTATGAGGCTTGTTACTGAGTAACTACAGAGATGAAGGAGAACGTTAAGAGGATGAATCTGAGGTCAGGGGCCTTGGTCCGGAAACGTCTGAGTCTGAAGTTACAAGCAAAAATCGTTCTGATACGTATGACAGTGGATCTCTGTGTTTGCCTTCCATATTTTTTGAGGGAGACAGTATCGAGGAAAACGAGAGAGCCGGCCGCTGTGGCCGAGTGGTTCTAGGTGCTTCGGTCCGGAACCACGCTGTTGCTACGGTCACAGGTTCGATCCTGCCTCGGGCACGGTGGTGTGTGATGTCCTTAGGTTAGTTAGGTTTACTGGCTCTGAGCACTATGGGACTTAAATTCTGAGGTCATCAGTCCCCTAGAACTTAGAACTACTTAAACCCAACTAACCTAAGGATATCAAACGCATCCATGCCCGAGGCAGGATTCGAACCTGCGACCGTAGCGGTCGTGCGGTTCCAGACTGTAGCGCCTAGAACCACTCGGCCACTCCGGCCGGCTAGTTAGGTTTAAGTAGTTCAAAGTCTAGGGGACTGATGAGTTCAGATGTTAAGTCCCATAGTGCTTAGAGGCATTTGAACCATTTTGGAAAAAAAAAAAAATATATCCAGCAAAGACGGGCTCAAAGTGCATATCGTAAGAGCTATGAATACTTGTTCATCGTCGCTACTATTAAACACGTTTCTTCTACTGAACAAGTGCTCATAGGAGTTAAGATATGCATTTTATAATCCATATTTACCGGATATATTTTTCTCTTTTTGGTGTATACTACCACCTAGCAAAATATGGAAAAAAGACTTCCAATGAAAGAGATCCACTTTCATAGGCATCAGAGCTACTTCCACATGTAATTATAGACTCGGCATTTTCTAACCACGAATCCCTTACCTCAGATTGCCCGTTTTCATTCATTCGGAAAGCTTATAACATCACCACGGGATCACCCAGTATTGTTCACTATAACTCATTAAACCAAGACCAAATTTAAAAAAAAATCCTTACCTTTCAAATACTAGTCGAGCTGGATAGATTATCGGAGATGACACTTAAAACGAGAGGGTATTTCCTGTTATGGGATTTGCCTTACAACCAAGTGGAGCCTTTCGGAAACTCTTAGAAGCACCTAGTTATTTCTGGGACTGTGTCCTGGCCGGATATATGAAGACTGCGCTCAAGAACGTGGCAGTGTGTTTGTTTCTTAGTTCAGTCGACGACTATGTGCCCGGCGGACGCTCTCGCTCCCGAAAAGCGACCGCAGGGGCCACGGACCGCGGGCTTCCGCCACCCCGCCCCGCGCCAACCGCGCCGGCGACAACTTGGCGAGAGCCTGTCATGTTTATTCATAGCCGGCTGCTCAGTATTCCGCGGCGGAGGCGCAGCAAGTTTTTAATCACGCGTCGCAAACCAGATAACGTCTCCTGCGTCACGCCAGTTTCCCTCGCTTTACCCCCGAATTAGACTCGTTCCTGTAGCGAAAAGTCTTAACATGCGCGCAGAGTTCTCTTACTCGGTAAGTCTGTTTGATATGCGAGCAAATGAAGCATTTAGTTGGTTTGCCACGAGGAAGGAGGAGTTCACTAGTTTTGCTGCGCTCTGGAGATCGCTATATGCATCGATCGGAATTTGAACAGTATTGTTTGGAAATCGACCACATCACTACGTAATTACTTTTTAACTGCGTTTGCATTACTCCTTGACCCAAAATTCTACTGCTGGTATAGCTTACCAGATTTATTCTGATGAAATGAAATAATAAATCCTGGAAAGAAGAAGGACGACGATGATGTTGATCCGGTGCCGACATATGCCACATGAGGCAGAGCAGATGTTTCTAGATAACAGAACGCAGCATGTCACTCTCAATAGAGAGAAGTCTTCCTAAGAGTGATTTCAGGTGTGCTGCATGGGAGTGTCGTAGGACCGTTGCTATTCACAATATACATAAATGAGCCTATGGATGACATCGGAAGTTCACTGAGGCTTTTTGCGGATGATGCTGTGGTATATCGAGACGTTGTAACAATGGAAAATTGTACTGAAATGCAGGAGGATCTGCAGCGAATTGACGCATCGTGCGGGGAATGGCAATTGAATCTCAATGTAGACAAGTGTAATGTGCTGCGAGTACATAGAAAAGATCCCTTATCTTTTAGCTACAATATAGCAGGTCATCAACTGGAAGCAGTTAATTCCATAAATTATCTGGGAGTACGCATTAGGAGTGATTTAAAATGAAATGATCATATAAAGTTCATCGTCGGTAAAGCAGATGCCAGACTGAGATTCATTGGAAGAATCCTAAGGAAATGCAGTCCGAAAACAAAGGAAGTAGGTTACAGTATGCTTGTTCGCCCACTGCTTGAATACTGCTCAGTAGTGTGGGATCACTACTAGATAGGGTTGACAGATGAGTTAGAGAAGATCCAACGGAGAGCAGCGCGCTTCGTTACAGGATCATTTAGTAATCGCGAAAGCGTTGCGGAGATGATAGATAAACTCCAGTGGAAGACTCTGCAGGAGAGACGCTCAGTAGCTCGATACGGGCTTTTGTTGAAGTTTCGAGAACATACCTTCACCGAGGAGTCAAGCAGTATATTGCTGCCTCGCGAAGAGACCATGAGGATAAAATCAGAGAGATTAGAGCCCACACAGAGGCATACCGACAATCCTTCTTTCCACGAACAATACGAGATTGGAATAGAAGGGAGAACCGATAGAGGTACTCAAGGTACCATCCGCCACACACCGTCAGATGGCTTGCGGAGTATGGATGTAGATGTAGATGTAATTGTTTCAATGTCGTCCGCCAACGGATATCGTTGTGGAATAGCTACCAGTGTGCACTCTTTGTCTACTCGTTAACAGGAAATTCTCACCGCTATCAGCCTCAGTGTGGTGCTAAAGCAAACATGTGAAGCGAGCAGACACAGGTACCCATGCCATGGACAAGCTATCGTGCTTCCCACATCAAACTGAGCGAGTCTGAAACGGGTTAAATTGTGGCCTACTGAGTGGCAGGACGGTTCTTTCGGAGAACTGCCAGACAAGATGGAAGTGCTGCGTCAGTTGTGCAACGATGCTGCTATCAGTTGTCACGTGAACGTCTCACACCCATAGAAGAGGTTCTGGATTTCTACAAAACACAGACGCCCGCCAGGTTCGTCCTATAGTAAAGGCAGCTGTGGAAGATCGTACAGCTACTGTATCACAGATAAGAGGGTTTGTGGTACCGGACGTATCAACACGAATAGTTGGGAACCGGTTATTAGCAATGGGACTATGGGCACTCAAATCTTCAACCAGTCTTCCGCTCACGCCACAGCATCGACGTGCACGGGTCGACTGGTGCTGTCAGAGGGCACTTGGAAGACGGAATGACGCTCCGTGGTCCTCAGCAATGAAAGCAGATTCTGCATGAACGCAAGTGATGGTCATTTGCGCGTACGAAATAGACTTCGCGAGCACTGTCTCGTACAGTGCATTCGTCTGTCCCCACCTCAGGCCTTATGGTCTGGAGTGCGATAATCTACAGCTCTCGCTTACCTTTGGTGTTACTAGAAGAGACGTTAAGCAGGGTTCAAATGGCTCTAAGCACTATGGGACTTAACATCTGAGGTCATCAGTCTACTATACTTAGAACTACTTAAACCTCACACACATCCATGCCCGAAGCAGGGTTCGAACCTGCGACCGTAGCAGCAGCGCAGTTCCGGACTGAAGCGCCTAGAACCGAACGGCCACAGCGGCCGGCGCCGTTAATCAGGGGTCGGTACATGTAGGATGATGTTAGAACGTTTCTTTTGCAGTTCTTGTAACAGGAAGGTGATGTGTTGTACTAACAGGATATTGCTTGCTCACACACTGTCCTTGAAACACCACGTGCCTAGCGTGACGTGCAGCAACTTCCATGGCCATCACGATCCCCCAACTTGTCTCCAATCGACCTCGAGTGTGATACGATGGGACGAGAAGAGACTCGTGCATTTCTTACAGAACTACGTGAACGGGTCGAGCAGCCGTGGATTTACGTGTCACAGGACGGTATACGCTATCTGTGCGATTGACTGAATACCAGAGTCAGCACCTGCATTGCCGCCTGTGGAGGATACACTACGTACTAATATGGGTCTTTCAGCATGGATCGATACCTGGTACGTCAGAATAGCTTGTGCTATTGGTCTATAAATACAATCATTTTATGTACTCTGTATGCACTGTCGCAACAATAATTGTTGAATGTACTCGAAAACTCTAAAAGAGCGTACAAATTGTTTTCCCAGAACTTTATTTACAGCGTTTATGGCTGCGTGTTACATATGAACTTCTATTAAGCGAAGACAAATTTAGGTGGATACAATCCTTTCTTCCGTTCTATTTGATAGCGTTGTTGAGACTCAGAAATGCAGTGTACGCGTTTAACACCGTGCTAATGCTATAGATTTATTAGCCATTTATTACGTAACAATTCAGTTGTGGGAAGCTGCGAATGAAACTACCTCCTTCTAGTAGGAGTAAGCCAAGTGTGGCAGTGATATAAGCGTTCGACACTGCTGCCATGGTGTCTCGGTGTGCAGCAATCTTTTATTGGATCTGTAGCCAACAGTTCTGTGGAAAATTCCATTCTGAGGAAGCATACCACCTCTCTGTGTGCTGCTTAGGTTCTGTATGTCAATTCTCTTTCTTTAGTGTTTCGTTTCCTACTGTGCTGTTGTTGCAATGGATTACAGTAAAATTTATCTTGACTATTTATATTTGTAAATAATCAACGGCATAAGGATGCAGAAGGCAACGGGAACCTCTGCATGAGTTTTCGGGTTTTTTCGCCAACCTAACTAAGAGAATGATACTTATAGGTATAGGATATTTACTCTTCGTATGTGGATTAAAACTTAGATCACAGACCTAATTCACTGCTTCCGAAATTACATGTGCTGCATTACTGTTATGCTCAAGAACTTTATGCAATAAACAATCAATGCGACGATATACAAACTCATTATGTGTGTTATAATATTTATATCAGATTGTTTGTAACCTTGTTTAAATATAGATTGATTTATCTGCATGTTATACCGATCGTAATTGTGACCTTATGACATGGTGTGTAATAGATCAGTTCTGCAACTACATACACTTTCTCAACGAAAAAGAACGCAGCGTGCTGGCCATTCATGCAGGTGCCTTAAGCTACAGCTTTTGTTACATACAGTGTGTTAATCTTTCTCTGTCTCTGTCTCTCCCCCTTCCTCTCTCTCTCTCTCTCTCTCTCTCTCTCTCATACACACACACACACACACACACACACACATTACTATTACACATTCGCTTCTGATGTTCTGCTGTAGTGAACGACTCGTGGAAGATATGTGGTTCATATTTGTGTTTCATTATCTGTTATATTCTTTGCAACAATCGATAGATTGCCAAAGGTTTATATGATTGATTATGTCACTACTTGTTACGCTGTCTTAAAGGTTTGTAATGATTAGTGCAAGACATTTCTTCCCCAAGTAATATATTTATGAATGTTCTTATTATTTTCGTTATTATTTTCGTCCCCCTTTAAATACTGTATTGCCCTTTCAATATCCTCACACACTTTCTCTATCTCTTCATCTTCAGCTTGCGACGTCGGCATGTATACTTGAAGTATCGATGTCGGTATTGGTTTCTTGTCGATTCTGGTAAGAACACGCTGTCACTGAACTGTTCACAGAAACACACTCTCTGCCTTACCTTCCTATTCATAACGAATCCTACTCCCGTTATACCATTTTCTGCTGTTGTTGATATTACCGTATACTCATCTGACCAGAAATCCTTGTCTTCTTTCCACTTCACTACGCTGACCCATATAATATCTAGATTGAACCTTTGCATTTCCCTTTTCAGATTTTCTAATTTCCCTACCACGTTCAAGCTTCTGACATTCCACGCCCCGACTCGTAGAACGTTATCCTTCCGCTGATTATTCAATCTTTTTCTCATAGAAATCTCCCCCTTGTCAGTCTCCTCCTGGAGATGCGAATGCGGGACTATTCTGGAATCTTTTGCCAATGGAGAGAGCGTCATGACACTTCTTCATTTACAGGCCACATGGTCTCTGGATACACATTAGGTGTCTTTAATGCGGAGGTTCTCGTTGCCTTCTGCATCCTTATGCCGTTGATGGTTTCTGATTCTCCCGCCTTTAGGGGCAGTATCCCACCCCTAGGACAAGATAGTGTCCTGAACCTCTCTGTCCGCTCCTCCGCTTTCTATGAGAAGGCCGTTCGCGGAATGAGGGTGGCTTCTTGTGGCGGAAGTCTTCGGCCGTCAAAGCTGATTATTAATCAAAATTTAAGCAGTGGCGGGATTCGAGCCTGGGACCGAAGATGTTTCATTATGAATGAAGGACGCTACTCCTAAACCATGGGTAACAATTCATTTGTAGAGGATCATTTTATTCATCATGAAAAAAATTTCAATTTTAAGAATTGCCTGTGTTGTAAATAACATTTCAGTAACAGTTCATTTACAGAGAAAAATTTCATTAATCATGAAGAATATTTCATTTCAATTTTTAAGGATGGAAATATTTCCTTTGGAGTTGCTTCTAATATATGTGTTATAGGTGACCATAACAGTTTTTGCTACTTGGATATGTGATGAAAAAAAAAAAAGGAAACAAGAGTATAACCAACATCTCTTCCAGTGTCACATCTGTAGTGATTATTTGCGTTGGGAAGGCGCTGTTTCGTCATACACACTCCCTAGACTTTATAATTGAATACCCTTTAACGTTTCAGTTAGATAGTACGAAAACCAGACAGCTGGAAGTCCACTGTTACCGTATTACAGCTTCTTTAGGAAGATACTACGATCTACACAATTATATGATTTTGATGAATCACAGTAAATATCATCTGGTAGTATTTTGTCATTTAAATTTTGTATATTATCAGTAATGAATTGAAATATGGCATGTTTTTTTGGAAAGATTCCTTTCAACCAAGGATAAGTATTTAGAGAGAAATCGGGTGTGGTTATCATTTAATAATATTTTCCAGTATCTTCAAAAATGAGGTAAGTATTCAGACTGGTCTGTTATTATTAATACCTTTCAGCCTTTCTTGAAAAGGGGTGTGACACTAGCATATTTTAGTCTACCTGGCAGAACCCTACTTGAATTTGATGTCTTTCCATTTGACTGACTATATTGCATACATGTGATTAGTGATTTGCAAGACATATAATTACCCCTGTTAAAGTGATTCTTTTTCTGGGATTTCATCACATCTGTAAATTCTTTGACAAAGTAATGAGCTATGAGCCAGAACTGAGTTGTCGGGGATAGATCACTGTGTAATTCACAGATAGCCAGTAATGTGAGTATTCAAAAATGACAAAAAATGTAAAAATGCAGCAAAACTATTTACAATTATAATAACTCATATTGTGTGGCTTTAACATACTCTCAAAAACTTCTGCATAGAATAAAATTAGACTGGCAAATAGAAACCTATCAACTTCATTTTAAAATCTGGTGCTTCTAAATCAACTTTTTCAGTTTTGTTGGAAGTCTAAATTAAACCTACAGAACACTGCACATCTTCCTACACAATAGCACACATATTTCTGTAAGCTCGAACAGTATTTCAGTTTATTGTTCAACGATTGTATCTGACATTTTGTTTCCAGTGAGTCTTTACTATTAACCTCAGATTCAAGGAGGTCATGTAAGTGCTTGACCAACAGTCTTTGTGAAGTTTGTGGACATGTAGTTTGAGTTAAGAATGATTAATATGAATGAACATTTACCTTATTATATGACATCATAAAATGTAATAATTTGGAAATACCTAAAGTAAACATACTTCAGCATTTCCCTATCAGTTGATGTAACATTAGTAGGGAAAATAATAGCAGTCACTTTGTGTACAAGATCAGGAATCAGGAATGAGATATTTCGAAGAGAGCTTATCATCTATCTACAGTTCTATGAATTAAAATTGGGTCACCGATTTCCATCCACTAAAAGATAATTATCTCACTCAGAACTGGCACTGCAGCAGTATGTCAAATGTTATTATTCTGGATCTACCTTGTTTTGTTCGTTTTTAAGAACAATGCACTCTAGATGTTGAATCATTTACTTAAAAAATTAAGTAGTGTATAATTTAAAATCAATAATGATGTGAAGACTTCGCTAAAATTAGCTGCTAAGCTTAATGCTGAGATAATATGCAATGATTATTAGAGACGCAGAAGAGTTTTATCACTATTGGAAAGCTTGTTTTCCTTTCTCTCGTGAATGATGTATGTTATATTGAAGTGATATTTTGAAATAGATATTTCAGCGAACATTTTTGTTGACACAGAAAATAGAGAGAATTACAGCGTTTCTGCAGTTGTAGTTGCATTGGAACAGGGTGAGTATTTATTGAATTCTCAACATCTGAAACATTCCTCAGTAGACTTGGAATGGATGTACATACATTACAGACACTACATAATCAAAATCAATGCCACGTCACCTGTATCATTCGATTTTACCGCTGCTGTACCAAATCTCAGTAGCTGTGATAAAATTCTAACTTTGTTTGTTTCCATGAACATTTTCTGATTAACTATTTTCATTGATGGTCACTTCCAACGGCAGCATGTCCTTGTATGATGCTTTATTGAGGATTAGTCTTCGAATGTAGGTTGCAATGATGATTTATTCACTACTTGTCTAGCCCCACTTCTTGATACTGTCTCATTATCCTCCTTAAAATAGTTTAAATTACTAAGCACTGTTGACTTATGTAGATTTGAAGTATCACTATTTTCTTTTCCTCAAAAGTTTTCAGATCAACAGCTGATTTGGAAGTAGATAGCTGTATCAGACTGTTCTCAAGGTCTGATGAGCGCAAGTCATAAGTCAGTATCAGGAAGAACTACTTCTGTTGTTTAGAGGTACATGAATTCAATATTTCTATAAATATTTCTGTTACAATTCCGTGTTTTCGGAAGTCATTGTTTCCTCTTACAACAGTGGCGGCTTTCACAAAGATGTTTACACAGTTTTGCAGTTTCAAATTGTCATAATAGACTTTCATTTTAATTTCTCAGCCACATCAACACTTTAGCATCTTTCGCATGCCAGAAACTTCTTAGTGGCGGTATGAAAGAGAAGATGTGCACGCTAAAAGGAGAGATAGAACTAAACCATGCAGTGTCCTCCTGCAAAGTCAGCGGGTTTTCAGAATTCTAGTGTGTGTGTGTGTGTGTGTGTGTGTGTGTGTGTGTGTGTGTGTCACGTGGGCACCTAGGGGTAACATCTTTCTTAGGCCCACTTTTTGACACAGATTTCACAACCATCATAATAAAATAGGTTTTTGACTCATTTATTGCGCTGCACGACACTCATTCCTTATTTTTTCATCCTTACCCTTTGCAAATGCAAATTGCACTGAATGAAATTTCGATTGTTCTCCCACACAACAGAAGTAAAGTCGTCAACAAGCTTGCTTCCCATCATAGAACGTTCTTGTAATTGCTTCTTTAACTTTATATTGTTTTGTATTTTAGTGGGGTACAGTTTATGGTAGTACATGATGGCAGACAATAAATCATAGAAGTCTCTCACGAATGTGCTGCTCTTATTATTCTCTTAAACTCAGAATTTCTAATATAAATTGCTAGATTCTGTTTCCAGAACATACTGTAGGTTTTTCCTAAGTGCGTAATACACTGATACATCAGGTTTCTAAACTACTGCTAGAAAGCCCAAATAATTGTTTCTCCAGCTTAGTTAAAAATTACTTTTGCAATTCATAACCTGCATGTTACAGAACAAGGCGGTTACCCAACACAAACTTCTTTAGCCTAGCTTCAATTTTTTTACCAATTTTTTTATTTTTTTATCACGTTGCATGGTGTAATTACTCTATTAATAAGAGCTATGTTTTCTGTATAAAGAACAACTGTAAAGTTGTTCTTTGACAAATTACTCTGTAACGTACTCATATCATCTAATGCTGAGGTGCAAAGGATATGAAATGAATTACGATACCCTTGTGTGATCTGATACTAAAAGAATTTCATGTCTACTGTGGTCACAGTGTTCTCTTAAGAAAGTATGCACTGTTCAAGTAAAAAATAAAGTCATTACAAAATAAGCTTCGCTTGTCTACATAAACTTGTTAATAATTCATTTACTGTTTAATAGGTTATGTTTTACGAAAAAACAAAAGTTATTTTGGAACAAAGTTCTACTGGTGTTTCCCTGGAACACAGTGTCAGACATACGCTATGTTTTTTGGGGTAGTTTCGTCTTTTGCCATGCAGATATGTGTAAACTATTGCCACTACAGCATCTCCAAAATATTTCACTTATACGACGACAATTTCCATGTCCCGTAAGCGAAATATTTGCAGTCAGGTTGGTCTCTGCTTCTTTCTTTGTATCTTCTCAGAAAAGGATGCATCTGTAAACTGTTCGATGTCACTGTGAGCCTTTAAGCAGTTCAGCAGCAGTTGTAGGGGAGAGATTAAATAAAATATAAGTTGATCTTTCTGTTTCAGTTAA
The DNA here is from genome assembly GCF_023864275.1 of Schistocerca cancellata. Taxonomy (NCBI): domain Eukaryota; kingdom Metazoa; phylum Arthropoda; class Insecta; order Orthoptera; family Acrididae; genus Schistocerca; species Schistocerca cancellata. The sequence continues at coordinate 464,128,468 of NC_064631.1, read as the reverse complement.
CAGCAGCAAAGCATTAATATAAATTTCTGACAACAGTCATGGCAGAGATATCTAGAGAAAGATATTTTTCAGTCAAATTTACGTTACAACGCAGAAGCTAGATTTTATCGTGTCTGGTGTTTCACCCTATGAGAGTTATGCAATTTTTGTCAGTGCCAAGAGGCATATATCTAGGTGGAAACTGCCGTTCTAGAAAATTACCACCGAAACAGTGTGCCGAACGTGTAATATGTTTCTGACTTCACAGTGTTCAAAGTAATTCTCTCAGGTGTCGAACTACTGCAAATACAGGGCCCTGCGTAGGACAGTGTATCATATAAAATACACTCCATTAATAGTTCATCTCTAGCACTGTAATCAACCTCAGAACTAAACATTCAAAACTGAAGGAAAGTGTAGGCGCAAATGAAAGTTTCTGGCGGATTAAGTCTTTCCATAAAGAGTTTAACCCTGAAGTTCGGTAAAGTTTTAATCAGTTGCGAAAATTGGAGAATTGTTTGGTACAATTAATACTTGATCAGTTGTCAGAATCAGAGACCAAAGAAGAAATTTTCAGATAATGATACTTCTTGCTTATATTTTTAACATAAGATGTGAAGAAAAACAAAGAAATAAAGTGTGCTTTCAAAATCTCTGCGTCTTGGAAGCAACTTAGCAATTTCAAAAGAAGACAAATTAATCTTAGACCTACATAGTCTAATTTCTGTGGCATTACTCCCATTCCAATTGCACAGGTTTCTTCAAAGAATATGGTGTAATTTCTGTTGCCATGTTCCCAATTGAAAGTGGGAAGTGTCATAGGACACAATGTTGATGATTTTGTTGATCTGTCATTTGATAATTCTGTAGAGTATTACAGGGAAGTATAAATATATGAATAATACATAAATCATGAGGAAACAGATCTGTATATCTGAACTATATGTAACTACTACGAAAACGTTCCATTATAGTTCTTCTTCAAATCAGATCACTTCTAGATATAGTGGTTTCTACTTATTTGTCATCAGGTCTCTTATTTGCCACATAGCAGCAGAAGGAAACGGCATAACTGCTCCTGCAGTCATGTAAAAGACATAACCAGATGAAAACATAAATAGGCACAACATACCAGCATGTGTTTTCTAGTGATAAATTTACATACACTGACACTGCTCTACTCACACTAGTCAGCTCACTTAAATTCACCTACACAGTATTTAATTCCTTTCCCCAGGCTTACTGAGACAGCTTGATAACTTCACTGAAACAGTAGAGCAATAGAGGATGCAGCAAAAATATGCTCTGTATGTAAGACACATATTCTTGAACAAAATGGCACATCTAAGTCAATTTGAAAAACTTATACATTTCTCATACTATTAAATGTTAACTCCTTCTTAAATAAACAGTAAGCACATTACACATATTCTTGAACAAAATGGCACATCTACATCAATTTGAAAAACTTATACATTTCTCAAACTATTAAATGTTAATTCCTTCTTAAATAAACCCACTCTTTCTTTAATCTGCAGGAAATACACTTAAGATTGTTTTAGTTCTGTATAGAACCATGAATCTTGCCGTTGGTGGGGAGGCTTGCGTGCCTCAGCGATACAGATAGCCGTACCGTAGGTACAACCACAACGGAGGGGTATCTGTTGAGAGGCCAGACAAACGTGTGGTTCCTGAAGAGGGGCAGCAGCCTTTTCAGTAGTTGCAGGGGCAACAGACTGGATGATTGACTGATCTGGCCTTGTAACAATAACCAAAACGGCCTTGCTGTGCTGGTACTGCGAACGGCTGAAAGCAAGGGGAAACTACGGCCGTAATTTTTCCCAAGGGCATGCAGCTTTACTGTATGATTAAATGATGATGGCGTCCTCTTGGGTAAAATATTCCGGAGGTAAAATAGTCCCCCATTCGGATCTCCGGGCGGGGACTGCTCAAGAGGATGTCGTTATCAGGAGAAAGTAAACTGGCGGTTCTACGGATTGGAGCGTGGAATGTCAGATCCCTTAATCGGGCAGGTAGGTTAGAAAATTTAAAAAGGGAAATGGATAGGTTAAAGTTAGATATAGTGGGAATTAGTGAAGTTCGGTGGCAGGAGGAGCAAGACTTCTGGTCAGGTGACTACAGGGTTATAAACACAAAGTCAAATAGGGGTAATGCAGGAGTAGGTTTAATAATGAATAGGAAAATAGGTATGCGGGTAAGCTACTACAAACAGCATAGTGAACGCATTATTGTGGCCAAGATAGATACGAAGCCCACACCTACTACAGTAGTACAAGTTTATATGCCCACTAGCTCTGCAGATGACGAAGAAATTGAAGAAATGTATGATGAAATAAAAGAAATTATTCAGATAGTGAAGGGAGATGAAAATTTAATAGTCATGGGTGACTGGAATTCGAGTGTAGGAAAAGGGAGAGAAGGAAACGTAGTAGGTGAATATGGATTGGGCCTAAGAAATGAAAGAGGAAGCCGCCTGGTAGAATTCTGCACAGAGCACAACTTAATCATAGCTAACACTTGGTTTAAGAATCTTGATAGAAGGTTGTATACATGGAAGAACCCTGGAGATACGAAAAGGTATCAGATAGATTATATAATGGTAAGACAGAGATTTAGGAACCAGGTTTTAAATTGTAAGACATTCCCAGGGGCAGATGTGGACTCTGACCACAATCTATTGGTTATGAACTGTAGATTAAAACTGAAGAAACTGCAAAAAGGTGGGAATTTAAGGAGATGGGACCTGGATAAACTGAAAGAACCAGAGGTTGTACAGAGTTACAGGGAGAGCATAAGGGAACAATTGACAGGAATGGGGGAAAGAAATACAGTAGAAGAAGAATGGGTAGCTTTGAGGGATGAAGTAGTGAAGGCAGCAGAGGATCAAGTAGGTAAAAAGACAAGGGCTAGTAGAAATCCTTGGGTAACAGAAGAAATATTGAATTTAATTGATGAAAGGAGAAAATACAAAAATGCAGTAAATGAAGCAGGCAAAAAGGAATACAAACGTCTCAAAAATGAGATCGACAGGAAGTGCAAAATGGCTAGGCAGGCATGGCTAGAGGACAAATGTAAGGATGTAGAGGCTTATCTCACTAGGGGTAAGATAGATACTGCCTACAGGAAAATTAAAGAGACCTTTGGAGATAAGAGAACCACTTGTATGAACGCAAGTGATGGTCATTTGCGCGTACGAAATAGACTTCGCGAGCACTGTCTCGTACAGTGCATTCGTCTGTCCCCACCTCAGGCCTTTTGGTCTGGGGTGCGATAATCTACAGCTCTCGCTTACCTTTGGTGTTTCTAGAAGAGACGTTAAGCAGGGTTCACATGGCTCTAAGCACTATGGGACTTAACATCTGAGGTCATCAGTCCACAATACTTAGAACTACTTAAACCTAACTAAACTAAAGACATCACACACATCCAAGCCCGAAGCAGGTTTCGAACCTGCGACCGTAGCAGCAGCGCAGTTCCGGACTGAAGCGCCTAGAACCGCACGGCCACAGCGGCCGGCGCCGTTAATCAGGGGTCGGTACATGTAGGATGTTGTTAGAACGTTTCTTTTGCAGTTCTTGTAACAGAAAAGTGATGTGTTGTACTAACAGGATATTGCTTGCTCACACACTGTCCTTGAAACACCACGTGCCTAGCGTGACGTGCAGCAACTTCCATGGCCATCACGATCCCCCAACTTGTCTCCAATCGACCTCGAGTGTGATACGATGGGACGAGAAGAGACTCGTGCATTTCTTACAGAACTACGTGAACGGGTCGAGCAGCTGTGGATTAACGTGTCACGGGACGGTATACGCTATCTGTGCGATTGACTGAATACCATAGCACTTGCATTGCCGCCTGTGGAGGATACACTACGTACTAATATGGGCCTTTCAGCATGGATCGATACCTGGTATGTCAGAATAGCTAGTGCTATTGGTCTATAAATGTAATCATTTTGTGTACTCTGTATGTACTGTCGCAACAATAATTGTTGAGTGTACTCGGAAACTCTAAATGAGCGTACAAATTGTTTTTCCAGAACTTTATTTACAGCGGTTATGGCTGCGTGTTACGTATGAACTTCTATTAAGCGAAGTCAAATTTAGGTGGATACAATCCTTTCTTTCGTTCTATTTGATAACGAGGTTGAGGCTCAGAAATGCAGTGTACGCGTTTAACACTGTCTTAATGCTATAGGCTCATTAGCCATTTTGTACGTAACAATTCAGTTGTCGGAAGCTGCGAATGAAACTACCTCCTTCTAGAAGGAGTAAGCCAAGTGTGGCAGTGATGTAGGCGTTCGACACTGCTGCCATGGTGTCTCGGTGTGCAGCAAGCTTTTATTGGATCTGTAGCCAACAGTTCTGTGGAAAATTCCATTCTGCGGAAGCATACCACCTCTCTGTGTGCTGCTTAGGTTCTGTATGTCAATTCTCTTTCTTTAGTGTTTTGTTTCCTACTGTGCTGTTGTTGCAATGGATTACAGTAAAATTTATCTTGACTATTTATATTTGTAAATAATCAACGGCATAAGGATGCAGAAGGCAACGGGAACCTCTGCATGAGTTTTCGGGTTTTTTCGCCAACCTAACTAAGAGACTGATACTTATAGGTATAGGATATTTACTCTTCGTATGTGGATTAAAACTTAGATCACAGACCTAATTCACTGCTTCCGAAATTACATGTGCTGCATTACTGTTATGCTCAAGAACTTTATGCAATAAACAATCAATGCGACGATATACAAACTCATTATGTGTGTTATAATATTTATATCAGATTGTTTGTAACCTTGTTTAAATATAGATTGATTTATCTGCATGTTATACCGATCGTAATTGTGACCTAATGACATGGTGTGTAATAGATCAGTTCTACAACTACATACACTTTCTCAACGGAACAGAACGCAGCGTGCTGGCCATTCATGCAGGTGCCTTAAGCTACAGCCTTTGTTACATACAGTGTGTTAATCTTTCTCTGTCTCTGTCTCTCCCCCTTCCTCTCTCTCTCTCTCTCTCTCTCTCTCTCTCATACACACACACACACACACACACACACACACACACACACACACATTACTATTACACTTTCGCTTCTGGTGTTCTGCTATAGTGAACGACTCGTGGAAGATATGTGGTTCATATTTGTGTTTCTTTATCTGTTATATTCTTTGCAACAATCGATAGATGGCCAAAGGTTTATATGATTGATTATGTCACTGCTTGTTACGCTGTCTTAAAGGTTTGTAATGATTAGTGCAAGACATTTCTTCCCCAAGTAATATATTTATGAATGTTCTTATTATTTTCGTTATTATTTTCGTCCCCCTTTAAATACTGTATTGCCCTTTCAATATCCTCACACACTTTCTCTATCTCTTCATCTTCAGCTTGCGACGTCGGCATGTATACTTGAAGTATCGATGTCGGTATTGGTTTCTTGTCGATTCTGGTAAGAACACGCTGTCACTGAACTGTTCACAGAAACACACTCTCTGCCTTACCTTCCTATTCATAACGAATCCTACTCCCGTTATACCATTTTCTGCTGTTGTTGATATTACCGTATACTCATCTGACCAGAAATCCTTGTCTTCTTTCCACTTCACTACGCTGACCCATATAATATCTAGATTGAACCTTTGCATTTCCCTTTTCAGATTTTCTAATTTCCCTACCACGTTCAAGCTTCTGACATTCCACGCCCCGACTCGTAGAACGTTATCCTTCCGCTGATTATTCAATCTTTTTCTCATAGAAATCTCCCCCTTGTCAGTCTCCTCCTGGAGATGCGAATGCGGGACTATTCTGGAATCTTTTGCCAATGGAGAGAGCGTCATGACACTTCTTCAATTACAGGCCACATGGTCTCTGGATACAAATTAGGTGTCTTTAATGCGGAGGTTCTCGTTGCCTTCTGCATCCTTATGCCGTTGATGGTTTCTGATTCTCCCGCCTTTAGGGGCAGTATCCCACCCCTAGGACAAGATAGTGTCCTGAACCTCTCTGTCCGCTCCTCCGCTTTCTATGAGAAGGCCGTTGGCGGAATGAGGGTGACTTCTTATGGCGGAAGTCTTCGGCCGTCAATGCTGATTATTAATCAAAATTTAAGCAGTGGCGGGATTCGAGCCTGGGACCGAAGATGTTTCATTATGAATGAAGGACGCTACTCCTAAACCATGGGTAACAATTCATTTGTAGAGGATCATTTTATTCATCATGAAAAAAATTTCAATTTTAAGAATTGCCTGTGTTGTAAATAACATTTCAGTAACAGTTCATTTGCAGAGAAAAATTTCATTAATCATGAAGAATATTTCATTTCAATTTTTAAGGATGGAAATATTTCCTTTGGAGTTGCTTCTAATATATGTGTTATAGGTGACCATAACAGTTTTTGCTACTTGGATATGTGATGAAAAAAAAAAAGGAAACAAGAGTATAACCAACATCTCTTCCAGTGTCACATCTGTAGTGATTATTTGCGTTGGGAAGGCGCTGTTTCGTCATACACACTCCCTAGACTTTATAATTGAATACCCTTTAACGTTTCAGTTAGATAGTACGAAAACCAGACAGCTGGAAGTCCACTGTTACCGTATTACAGCTTCTTTAAGAAGATACTACGATCTACACAATTATATGATTTTGATGAATCACAGTAAATATCATCTGGTAGTATTTTGTCATTTAAATTTTGTATATTATCAGTAATGAATTGAAATATGGCATGTTTTTTTGGAAAGATTCCTTTCAACCAAGGATAAGTATTTAGAGAGAAATCGGGTGTGGTTATCATTTAATAATATTTTCCAGTATCTTCAAAAATGAGGTAAGTATTCAGACTGGTCTGTTATTATTAATACCTTACAGCCTTTCTTGAAAAGGGGTGTGACACTAGCATATTTTAGTCTACCTGGCAGAACCCTACTTGAATTTGATGTCTTTCCATTTGACTGACTATATTGCATACATGTGATTAGTGATTTGCAAGACATATAATTACCCCTGTTAAAGTGATTCTTTTTCTGGGATTTCATCACATCTGTAAATTCTTTGACAAAGTAATGAGCTATGAGCCAGAACTGAGTTGTCGGGGATAGATCACTGTGTAATTCACAGATAGCCAGTAATGTGAGTATTCAAAAATGACAAAAAATGTAAAAATGCAGCAAAACTATTTACAATTATAATAACTCATATTGTGTGGCTTTAACATACTCTCAAAAACTTCTGCATAGAATAAAATTAGACTGGCAAATAGAAACCTATCAACTTCATTTTAAAATCTGGTGCTTCTAAATCAACTTTTTCAGTTTTGTTGGAAGTCTAAATTAAACCTACAGAACACTGCACATCTTCCTACACAATAGCACACATATTTCTGTAAGCTCGAACAGTATTTCAGTTTATTGTTCAACGATTGTATCTGACATTTTGTTTCCAGTGAGTCTTTACTATTAACCTCAGATTCAAGGAGGTCATGTAAGTGCTTGACCAACAGTCTTTGTGAAGTTTGTGGACATGTAGTTTGAGTTAAGAATGATTAATATGAATGAACATTTACCTTATTATATGACATCATAAAATGTAATAATTTGGAAATACCTAAAGTAAACATACTTCAGCATTTCCCTATCAGTTGATGTAACATTAGTAGGGAAAATAATAGCAGTCACTTTGTGTACAAGATCAGGAATCAGGAATGAGATATTTCGAAGAGAGCTTTTCATCTATCTACAGTTCTATGAATTAAAATTGGGTCACCGATTTCCATCCACTAAAAGATAATTATCTCACTCAGAACTGGCACAGCAGCAGTATGTCAAATGTTATTATTCTGGATCTACCTTGTTTTGTTCGTTTTTAAGAACAATGCACTCTAGATGTTGAATCATTTACTTAAAAAATTAAGTAGTGTATAATTTAAAATCAATAATGATGTGAAGACTTCGCTAAAATTAGCTGCTAAGCTTAATGCTGAGATAATATGCAATGATTACTAGAGACGCAGAAGAGTTTTATCACTATTGGAAAGCTTGTTTTCCTTTCTCTCGTGAATGATGTATGTTATATTGAAGTGATATTTTGAAATAGATATTTCAGCGAACATTTTTGTTGACACAGAAAATAGAGAGAATTACAGCGTTTCTGCAGTTGTAGTTGCATTGGAACAGGGTGAGTATTTATTGAATTCTCAACATCTGAAACATTCCTCAGTAGACTTGGAATGGATGTACATACATTACAGACACTACATAATCAAAATCAATGCCACGTCACCTGTATCATTCGATTTTACCGCTGCTGTACCAAATCTCAGTAGCTGTGATAAAATTCTAACTTTGTTTGTTTCCATGAACATTTTCTGATTAACTATTTTCATTGATGGTCACTTCCAACGGCAGCATGTCCTTGTATGATGCTTTATTGAGGATTAGTCTTCGAATGTAGGTTGCAATGATGATTTATTCACTACTTGTCTAGCCCCACTTCTTGATACTGTCTCATTATCCTCCTTAAAATAGTTTAAATTACTAAGCACTGTTGACTTATGTAGATTTGAAGTATCACTATTTTCTTTTCCTCAAAAGTTTTCAGATCAACAGCTGATTTGGAAGTAGATAGCTGTATCAGACTGTTCTCAAGGTCTGATGAGCGCAAGTCATAAGTCAGTATCAGGAAGAACTACTTCTGTTGTTTAGAGGTACATGAATTCAATATTTCTATAAATATTTCTGTTACAATTCCGTGTTTTCGGAAGTCATTGTTTCCTCTTACAACAGTGGCGGCTTTCACAAAGATGTTTACACAGTTTTGCAGTTTCAAATTGTCATAATAGACTTTCATTTTAATTTCTCAGCCACATCAACACTTTAGCATCTTTCGCATGCCAGAAACTTCTTAGTGGCGGTATGAAAGAGAAGATGTGCACGCTAAAAGGAGAGATAGAACTAAACCATGCAGTGTCCTCCTGCAAAGTCAGCGGGTTTTCAGAATTCTAGTGTGTGTGTGTGTGTGTGTGTGTGTGTGTGTGTGTGTGTGTGTCACGTGGGCACCTAGGGGTAACATCTTTCTTAGGCCCACTTTTTGACACAGATTTCACAACCATCATAATAAAATAGGTTTTTGACTCATTTATTGCGCTGCACGACACTCATTCCTTATTTTTTCATCCTTACCCTTTGCAAATGCAAATTGCACTGAATGAAATTTCGATTGTTCTCCCACACAACAGAAGTAAAGTCGTCAACAAGCTTGCTTCCCATCATAGAACGTTCTTGTAATTGCTTCTTTAACTTTATATTGTTTTGTATTTTAGTGGGGTACAGTTTATGGTAGTACATGATGGCAGACAATAAATCATAGAAGTCTCTCACGAATGTGCTGCTCTTATTATTCTCTTAAACTCAGAATTTCTAATATAAATTGCTAGATTCTGTTTCCAGAACATACTGTAGGTTTTTCCTAAGTGCGTAATACACTGATACATCAGGTTTCTAAACTACTGCTAGAAAGCCCAAATAATTGTTTCTCCAGCTTAGTTAAAAATTACTTTTGCAATTCATAACCTGCATGTTACAGAACAAGGCAGTTACCCAACACAAACTTCTTTAGCCTAGCTTCAATTTTTTTACCAATTTTTTTATTTTTTTAACACGTTGCATGGTGTAATTACTCTATTAATAAGAGCTATGTTTTCTGTATAAAGAACAACTGTAAAGTTGTTCTTTGACAAATTACTCTGTAACGTACTCATATCATCTAATGCTGACGTGCAAAGAATATGAAATGAATTACGATACCCTTGTGTGATCTGATACTAAAAGAATTTCATGTCTACTGTGGTCACAGTGTTCTCTTAAGAAAGTATGCACTGTTCGAGTAAAAAATGAAGTCATTACAAAATAAGCTTCGCTTGTCTACATAAACTTGTTAATAATTCATTTACTGTTTAATAGGTTATGTTTTACGAAAAAACAAAAGTTATTTTGGAACAAAGTTCTACTGGTGTTTCCCTGTGACACAGTGTCAGACATACGCTATGTTTTTTGGGGTAGTTTCGTCTTTTGCCCTGCAGATATGTGTAAACTATTGCCACTACAGCATCTCCAAAATATTTCACTTATACGACGACAATTTCCATGTCCCGTAAGCGAAATATTTGCAGTCAGGTTGGTCTCTGCTTCTTTCTTTGTATCTTCTCAGAAAAGGATGCATCTGTAAACTGTTCGATGTCACTGTGAGCCTTTAAGCAGTTCAGCAGCAGTTGTAGGGGAGAGATGAAATAAAATATAAGTTGATCTTTCTGTTTCAGTTAACAGCAGCAAAGCATTAATATAAATTTCTGACAACAGTCATGGCAGAGATATCTAGAGAAAGATATTTTTCAGTCAAATTTACGTTACAACGCAGAAGCTAGATTTTATCGTGTCTGGTGTTTCACCCTATGAGAGTTATGCAATTTTTGTCAGTGCCAAGAGGCATATATCTAGGTGGAAACTGACGTTCTAGAAAATTACCACCGAAACAGTGTGCCGGACGTGTAATATGTTTCTGACTTCACAGTGTTCAAAGTAATTCTCTCAGCTGTCGAACTACTGCAAATACAGGGCCCTGCGTAGGACAGTGTATCATATAAAATACACTCCATTAATAGTTCATCTCTAGCACTGTAATCAACCTCAGAACTAAACATTCAAAACTGAAGGAAAGTGTAGGCGCAAATGAAAGTTTCTGGCGGATTAAGTCTTTCCATAAAGAGTTTAACCCTGAAGTTCGGTAAAGTTTTAATCAGTTGCGAAAATTGGAGAATTGTTTGGTACAATTAATACTTGATCAGTTGTCAGAATCAGAGACCAAAGAAGAAATTTTCAGATAATGATACTTCTTGCTTATATTTTTAACATAAGATGTGAAGAAAAACAAAGAAATAAAGTGTGCTTTCAAAATCTCTGCGTCTTGGAAGCAACTTAGCAATTTCAAAAGAAGACAAATTAATCTTAGACCTACATAGTCTAATTTCTGTGGCATTACTCCCATTCCAATTGCACAGGTTTCTTCAAAGAATATGGTGTAATTTCTGTTGCCATGTTCCCAATTGAAAGTGGGAAGTGTCATAGGACACAATGTTGATGATTTTGTTGATCTGTCATTTGATAATTCTGTAGAGTATTACAGGGAAGTATAAATATATGAATAATACATAAATCATGAGGAAACAGATCTGTATATCTGAACTATATGTAACTACTACGAAAACGTTCCATTATAGTTCTTCTTCAAATCAGATCACTTCGAGATATAGTGGTTTCTACTTATTTGTCATCAGGTCTCTTATTTGCCACATAGCAGCAGAAGGAAACGGCGTAACTGCTGCTGCAGTCATGTAAAAGACATAACCAGATGAAAACATAAATAGGCACATACCAGCATATGTTTTCTAGTCATAAATTTACATACACTGACACTGCTCTACTCACACTAGTCAGCTCACTTAAATTCACCTACACAGTATTTAATTCCTGACTTACTGAGACAGATTGATAATTTCACTGAAACAGTAGAGCAATAGAGGATGCAGCAAAAATATGCTCTGTATGTAAGACACATATTCTTGAACAAAATGGCACATCTAAGTGAATTTGAAAAACTTATACATTTCTCAAACTATTAAATGTTAACTCCTTCTTAAATAAACAGTAAGCACATTACACATATTCTTGAACAAAATGGCACATCTACGTCAATTTGAAAAACTTATACATTTCTCGAACTATTAAATGTTAATTCCTTCTTAAATAAACCCACTCTATCTTTAATCTGCAGGAATTACACTTAAGATTGTTTTAGTTCTGTATAGAACCATAGACCTTGCCGTTGGTGGGGAGGCCTGCGTGCCTCAGCGACACAGATAGCCGTACCGTAGGTACAACCACAACGGAGGGGTATCTGTTGAGAGGCCAGACAAACATGTGGTTCCTGAAGAGGGGCAGCAGCCTTTTCAGTAGTTGCAGGGGCAACAGACTGGATGATTGACTGATCTGGCCTTGTAACAATAACCAAAACGGCCTTGCTGTGCTGGTACTGCGAACGGCTGAAAGCAAGGGGAAACTACGGCCGTAATTTTTCCCGAGGGCATGCAGCTTTACTGTATGATTAAATGATGATGGCGTCCTCTTGGGTAAAATATTCCGGAGGTAAAATAGTCCCCCATTCGGATCTCCGGGCGGGGACTGCTCAAGAGGATGTCGTTATCAGGAGAAAGAAAACTGGCGTTCTACGGATCGGAGCGTGGAATGTCAGATCCCTTAATCGGGCAGGTAGGTTAGAAAATTTAAAAAGGGAAATGGATAGGTTAAAGTTAGATATAGTGGGAATTAGTGAAGTTCGGTGGCAGGAGGAACAAGACTTCTGGTCAGGTGACTACAGGGTTATAAACACAAAGTCAAATAGGGGTAATGCAGGAGTAGGTTTAATAATGAATAGGAAAATAGGAATGCAGGTAAGCTACTACAAACAGCATAGTGAACGCATTATTGTGGCCAAGATAGATACGAAGCCCACACCTACTACAGTAGTACAAGTTTATATGCCCACTAGCTCTGCAGATGACGAAGAAATTGAAGAAATGTATGATGAAATAAAAGAAATTATTCAGATAGTGAAGGGAGATGAAAATTTAATAGTCATGGGTGACTGGAATTCGAGTGTAGGAAAAGGGAGAGAAGGAAACGTAGTAGGTGAATATGGATTGGGCCTAAGAAATGAAAGAGGAAGCCGCCTGGTAGAATTTTGCACAGAGCACAACTTAATCATAGTTAACACTTGGTTTAAGAATCATGATAGAAGGTTGTATACATGGAAGAACCCTGGAGATTGCATGGGGGCTTTCTTAATTATTAATGAAAATATTTTTTAGTAGCTGTTAGTCCGATTACGCAAGTCTCGTAAACGGCTGGCCCTGACTAGTTTTAGTACGCAATCTGACTGCTTAGAATGACAACAAAGAATGTAAGAAAATTTTCGTTAACACAGTTAATTAATTAAGTCCCCAGCAACTATAAAATCTACGAAGCCAACATAGCACAAGTGTAGCTGTTCTGTGTGTGGAAGTATGACTCAACGTACACATCTGGCACGGTTCTTCTTCAACAAGACAAGAAATTTTAAATACCATTTATACTGACGTGATAAAAGAAAATTAGAAATACTATAATTGTGCAAGAAAACCAAAATTACACTCTAATACAAGAACACACGCCAGATGCTTTGTTGACTGAACCTGTACTGACATACTTTTCAGGACACTCCAATAATAAAACAACATAATACTTATTACCTTCATATATATTGACGAAAAGCACTCATATCATTACAATATCTCCATTGGAATAACATCTGCTATCTCTCCCATCAAATAACTGCATAAAACATGGGACAACACTCTCCACTACCACATCTCACTCTGACTTCACGACAAGCAGTGTCCACCACAACTTCTCGGCAAGAACTGCCTGTCGCTGCGTCTCAATAATCACTGCCAGTGGAGGCGGCGGAACAATACTCTCTGGCGCGATTTTTGGCGCTGTGGCTCAGTGTAGCCACCTTTCATATGCCCTTCCTCCACGGGCTAGAATTTGATGGTATTTTTGCCAGCATTGGTGGTGAAAATACCACCAAATTCGTCAAAAAAAAATACAGACAAAAATAAAAGATAATATTAATACGTAAATATCATATAACGAGATAAAATTTTGGCTTTGCACTGACCTTTCAATAGCCTAATATATAAAATACACTAAGCAATACAAATTCTTTCATACATGTGACTTTACCTAATAGTTTACACAAATATCATGTGGTTAAACAGTTCAATCAATAGCGTCAGCAATGACGAATATGTACAGGTAAGAGTCTCATAACCTTTCACAAACAGTAATACACAAAAACTCAGTTTATACAAATATTCACAACAAGTAGTTGACAGTTCCAGCAGTAGCACCCAGCACTGTTGAGTAGGTGCAGACAGCAAGAAGTAACATCATTTCAGTAGAAGCAGTTCCATCTGTGGTACCTAGCAATGTTGAAGAGGTACACACAGCAACAAGTCACATTTCTCAGTAGAAGCAGTTCATCAATGGCACCCAGCAATGTTGAGTAGGTGCAAACAGCGACAGGTGACATCATCTCAGTAGAATCAGTCCATCAGTGGCACCCAGCAATGTTGAACAGGTGCTACAGCAACAAGTGACACCATTTCAGTATAAGCAGTTCATCAGTGGCACCCAGCAATGTTGAACAGGTGCAGACACCAACAAGTGACATTATTTCAATAGATGCAGTCCATCAGTGGCACCCAGTAATGTTGAACAGGTGCAGACACCAACAAGTGACATCATCTCAGTAGAAACAGTCCATCAGTGGCATCCAACAATGTTGAACAGGTGCTACAGCAACAAGTGACATTATTTCAATAGATGCAGTCATCAGTGGCACCCAGCAATGTTGAGCAGGTGCAGACATCAGTCCATCAGTGGCACCCAGCAATGTTGAACAAGTGCAGGTAACAGTCCATAATATTCACTATCACTAATCAGACAGTTCATCAGCAGAAATTAAACATTTCTAAGTGTCACACATCAATTTTTACAGGTGCAGGTGTGAACAACAGTTTGAATGCACACACAATTGCTTTTACAAAATTATTATCAATGCTCTTACACTAAACATACAAATCATAACAAACACACAAATGATATCAGATAATTGTCATATTACTATTACAAATACACAAACATCAGTAAACCTATAATATTTATGGGTGTCAGTGCAAGCCACTACAAACAAATAAAATAATATTTAGGAGATAGGTGGGTAGGATTAGGAAAGGAAAACACACAAAACACACTCACTCATCTTTCATCCACATTAAGTACTACTGTGTAATTGAATAGTGTTAACTGTGTGAATCCACTTCTGTCAAAATTTCATGTTCATCATGTGTATCAAGTAGTAGTGACAGCAATGTATAACAGTCAATAATAGTTAAGTCAACGTCATAGTCATCATGTCAAGACCAATGTTTGCCAAGCCAGATCAAAATGTACGGTTGCTGAACAACTGTCAGTGTGCCAAGATATGCAACTTCCTCTCTCCAAATACTGCTTAGTGATTTAACAAAGTGTGTGTAGACAATCTTCCTTCCATTTTAGTGTTCTAGTCTGCTATCTTCATCCTCCTTGTTCCATATAGACCAACAAAAAAAAAAAAAATATGCACCTCACTTATTTTACCTCTTATACACCATAACTCCAATCAACTTCATATAATCTCAATACCTCCATAACACCTCTTCAATACGTCGATACATATAAACCTTATTGCCAGTATCATTTCACTTCCATAACAACTCTTTCCTCTAGTCAGTCTCCTCGATCGAGTACAGATAAAATCCTAATGCAAACCTCCTCATCCCATACAATCCGAAGACACACTGTCAACACACAACCTCTGTGTAATCCATCTGACCAAAATCTTCTACTCATTATGAATTATAAACAAAGAATGCATACATGACCTCTAACAGACTTAGTTCGAATAACTCTCAGTAATTAAGTACGATTATGGAGTGTGAATGATCCTAATATTTCACAGTGTTTACACCACTTCAAGAATTATGGCAAACAGAAGCAAACATGTGGAGTATTTCTTGTGTCAAGTGTCACTTCCTATTTCAATTGCTCACGAAAAATGCAGTGTAATAACTGTGTTGGTATGTCATATCGTTAGCTTCCTTCCTATTGGCATACATTTATACAGCTTTCATAAAACCTCCAGCTCATGTGACTTCTATGAAGTTTCTTGTACTAATGTCGTTCGTCGAATTATAGCAGTTCATTTTCCTATCTTAAAAATGTAAGGCACTGAGCGTAAGCAAAATAAGCAATAGCGAGTAAATATACCAGTAGAGAACAGAATGTCAACAAGTGGATGCAGCACAATTCTTACAACGAGGCTCTGCCAAGCAAACAATCTGTAACTAATACCATAGTGTAACCTAAACTCTATGTTCGTACACTGTACATCAGCATTGCTATATACCAAATTAAAGAGTGGTTGTGACGACAAACAGAAATGTATAAGTATGCAATTCATACGCATAGCAGTAAACATATATCTTACGTACTAAACAGGTCATTAGCATCGTATCTTAATAAGTAAACATGAAGGCGCAAGCAGATAAATCACAAACTTACATACCTAACCACATCAGCAAAATTAATCAGGTGACAATTATAATTTAAATAAATAGGCACAGCAGGCACATAATTAAAAATATGACATCAGTGAAAAAGCAGTGCAGCCAAGCGATGCATAATATACACAAGTAACAATCCAGTTCATTAATAATCATTGTCAAAATCAGTTAACGTACGCAAGCACGTCGCTTCACAAGTAATTTCATTGAACATGTAATTAGCACAAAGATTGAATCACGTAATCGCGAGTAGCAAATTACGTCTAAAGTACGTACCTAAGTGGAAATATGTTACCTGAAAAATAAACTCAATTAATAGTTACCTCTTTTAGTTTATTAGTTTCTTCTTGGAAATTACATTCTTCCTGAAAATTTCTCGATAGCAAGTCGTCTTAACGTCGGACACGCACAGAATTTACCTGAAGTTCTTAAATATTTTATAGAACCGTATCCTGAAAAATACTGAATGTTAATAACATAATTCATCAATTCATTATAGCTTTATACTGATTTTATTCGGAGAAAGGCTGTGTATTTGTTTACGGCTGTCAGTGCATTCGCACTGAGCGCTCGATCAGCTGTAGGCGCGTGACGTAGGAAGTGATTGTTTGCGGTCAACGACTGCCCTGTGCGGCGCGCAGACTTGACTGTTACTCTGAGTAAATGCCGCCGCCAAAACACAGCGCGGTATCCTTGTACTCTCCGTGTGTTTACATACAACTGTTAGTTTCTCAAAAGTATGTCATTCTACAAAAATTTTTCAAAAGTATATCATTCCACAAAAATTTTAACGTTAGATATATGATGTATTCCCTTAGAGCGTCGTGATTTAAGAGTTTCTACTTCGACAGTGTTATCATGAATAATTTTGCGAATTCTATATGGACCGTTATAAAGCAGAAAAAATTTCCGACACAAGCCTTTTCCTTTGTGAGACAAACGATGAGCCTTAATTAACACTTTTTGACCAACTGACAAAATTTTTAAACGACCAGGACGCTTCGCTGATTTCTCTCTTCTAGCAGCCGCAGATGCAATATTTTGCAGAGCCAGGTTGACAACTTCAGAATGCCGCAGTTTCCGTGTAGGCGGAAAAGGAACGATTTCAGAAATGCGATTTGTCGGTGCTTTGTTTTTTAATATCAGTATGGGTGGTAAAGAAGTTGAGTCGTTAGGAAGTTCATTCAGAATGTTTTGAAAAATATGAAGATACTGATCCCAAGTTCTGTGATTCTGATGACAATAAAGACGACACAATTTATTGATTTCCTTCATCCATCTCTCTGAAGAGTTAGATTGAGGGCGAAAAAGTGAAATGAAGATTGGTTTAATTTTACGATGCTGTAGAGTACGAAGCCAAATTTTAGAACGAAACTGTGATCCATTATCTGATATAACCTTATCAACATGACCCACTTCTTTAAGAAAATGGTTAATGAAAGCATTAGATACTGAACGAGCTGTTGCTTTGCGTAACGGTGTAAAACACACATATTTTGATGTCAACTCCACTGCTACGAAAATGTACGCAAAACCATTAGTAGATCGAACCACTGGACCGAACAAATCAACTGCAGCCATGTCCTTTAATTTTGCTGGAATGATAGGAAACAACGGTGCTCTATGAGAAACTGTTGGCGGCTTAGCCATTTGACATAATTTGCATTTGGCCAGAACAGATCGAATACGTTTTTCCATATTACTGAAGTAGCAATTTTCTCGCAATTTATGAAAGCATTTTCTGGGACCAAAGTGTGCATAACTGAAATGCGTATACCAAATCAGCTTATTAACCCACTCATCAGGAATACAAACTAACCAAACAGAGTTGTCGACCGATTTTCGTTTAAAAAGAACTTTCCAGATAGATCGCAAAAACGAGGTGTGGCCAAATCGTCCAATCTAACAAAGCGTCTAAGAAAATTACAGACACCAAGGAAACTACGAACATCACGTTTTGTAGTAGGAACAGCATAATTACGAATAGCGTCTATTTTTTCTGGATCAGGAAGAATACCTTCTGTAGAAATAATGTGACCGAGAAATTTCACCTGAGAACGACCAAATTCACATTTTTCCAAGTTCACTGTAATGCCAACTCTTGCAAAAATACGTAACAATGAATCCAAAATTTTGTTGTGCTCACTCCAAGAATGTTTAGCAATAAGAATGTCGTCGACATAAGAAGTAATATTGTCACGAAGATAAACAGGTAAAATTTCATTTAAACTACGAATGATTGCTGCAGAAAATATAGTAAGTCCAAACGGTAATTTACGAAATCACTTTTGGGTAAAATAGTCATATCCGGTTAATGTTTACTACTGTCTAGATAGATTGATAGTTGAAGAGTTGTTTCGATAGATGCAAAGAATAGTAAAAGAGTAGGCAGCGGTACAGAAAACTAAAAGAGAAATAGCACCACTACAGCTCGGGGCCCTATGCTCGCTACGGCACATATTCACTTAAGAGTAGTGAATCCCCTGAGGACTTTAATAGCTGCACATAATTTCTAGTTTGTGACTTAGTGGCAAATTTGGCGGAAGTGCGTACATAAATTGATCTAACCATGAACATGGATGTATGTCATTCTTAGATTTGCGGAAAATCTTAAATTTCCGAACAGTCAAAAAGTGTTTATAGTCAAAGTTTTCGCCTCGTGGCGACAAAGACCTACCGCGTCTGTCCCAGTCCGAATGTCGATTATTGTGAAGTTCGCGCGCCTGGCGCTCTCTTGTTGCATCCCGTAAATGAAACAAATTATTTTCTTCAAACCCCTCTGGTATCTGTGATTCTAAATTTCTTCTGCTATCTTTTCCTACGATTTCGCCTTCAATTTGTTTGACTTGCTTTTTTAATGCCTCAAATTCCCTTTTCACGCGTTCATTAAATTTTCCCTGATTTTCAACATGTTTATTTATGCTCTGGTACTCTTCGGTTTCTGAAAATGGCAATGGAGCTGTGTCATCTGAATCTCTGTCCCCATTTAAACTAAGATTTGTCAATTTATCTGAAATCTCCTCCACTCTTTCCGATAAGTCACCAATTTGTTCTTTCTGTTTAGTTACGTCTTCCGTAAGTGTCGCGACTCGCGTTTCAGTATTAACGCATTTAGTAGTTAACTGTTCATACTGTTGTGTTAGGTTATTTAATCTGTCATTTGGTACGGATTCCTCGATTCTCTCAAATATTTCTTCCTTATCTTTTGCACGTTGTAAATTTAACTCTGAAAATTTCTGTACTATCACGCGAGCTCTTTCTTCCTGTTCTCTATCCTGTTCCCTTTGTCTAATCTCTACTGCAACTAATCTATTATTGTGAGCATTCAAAATCGGTTGTACCTCTTCTCGAATTTCTTTCTTTAATTCATCTTTCATATTTTTGAAACATGTCCCTATTCATGAATCTAACCGTGTTTCCAAAGTTCCCATCTCTGTTTTTAATTCAGATCCAAACCGTGTTTCCATTGTTCCCATTTGTGATCCCAGTGAGTCTAACCGTGCTTCCATTGTTTCCATCTGTGTTTTTAATTCAGATCTAAACCGTGTTTCCATTGTTCCCATCTCTGTTTTAATTGTTCCCATTTGTGATCCCAAATTTAATATTGCACCCATCAACTGCTCCATATTAACGTGTTCGAAATTCTTTTCGCCCCTAACATTTCCCGCAAAACCAGTTTCCTTCGTCATAGCTGTAAAGCTATCTGTGTTCGATACTATTCCAGAATCTTCTATCGTTAATCTCGTATTCCGTGAATTTTCTGATTGAGAAAAATTTTGAAATGGTTCCGGACTACCTTCCCGACTTATTACATTGTTTTCCACTTCATTATCCATCACACTGTTCTCCTGTGTTGGCGAGTTCGCCATGTTAACAATTTCGTCATTCTCACTATTCATCATTTTTGCCTTTTTCATTGATCGCGTAATCATTTACAAAATATACAAAACTCGTCACTATATGAAAATTGCACACAATGACACTTTATCTCCAACAATACCATTCACACGAAATGTTTCCTTCAAACACGATTAACGAACAATTGAAATAATTGCACTAAATTGTCAAACGCGTATACACGACAACAAATCAAATTCTGAGAAAAAAAATACCATTAGAAGAATGACAATTACCAAATCTACACATGCAATATAGACTACAATTACTAAACTACAAATTACTACAACAATACTACTGTCTACTATTTTTACAATCAGAAGAATTCCAAGGGACGATCCGAAGCAGCGGTCGCCACGTGCATGGGGGCTTTCTTAATTATTAATGAAAATATTTTTTAGTAGCTGTTAGTCCGATTACGCAAGTCTCGTAAACGGCTGGCCCTGACTAGTTTTAGTACGCAATCTGACTGCTTAGAATGACAACAAAGAATGTAAGAAAATTTTCGTTAACACAGTTAATTAATTAAGTCCCCAGCAACTATAAAATCTACGAAGCCAACATAGCACAAGTGTAGCTGTTCTGTGTGTGGAAGTATGACTCAACGTACACATCTGGCACGGTTCTTCTTCAACAAGACAAGAAATTTTAAATACCATTTATACTGACGTGATAAAAGAAAATTAGAAATACTATAATTGTGCAAGAAAACCAAAATTACACTCTAATACAAGAACACACGCCAGATGCTTTGTTGACTGAACCTGTACTGACATACTTTTCAGGACACTCCAATAATAAAACAACATAATACTTATTACCTTCATATATATTGACGAAAAGCACTCATATCATTACAATATCTCCATTGGAATAACATCTGCTATCTCTCCCATCAAATAACTGCATAAAACATGGGACAACACTCTCCACTACCACATCTCACTCTGACTTCACGACAAGCAGTGTCCACCACAACTTCTCGGCAAGAACTGCCTGTCGCTGCGTCTCAATAATCACTGCCAGTGGAGGCGGCGGAACAATACTCTCTGGCGCGATTTTTGGCGCTGTGGCTCAGTGTAGCCACCTTTCAAGATACGAAAAGGTATCAGATAGATTATATAATGGTAAGACAGAGATTTAGGAACCAGGTTTTAAATTGTAAGACATTCCCAGGGGCAGATGTGGACTCTGACCACAATCTATTGGCTATGAACTGTAGATTAAAACTGAAGAAACTGCAAAAAGGTGGGAATTTAAGGAGATGGGACCTGGATAAACTGAAAGAACCAGAGGTTGTACAGAGTTACAGGGAGAGCATAAGGGAACAATTGACAGGAATGGGGGAAAGAAATACAGTAGAAGAAGAATGGGTAGCTTTGAGGGATGAAGTAGTGAAGGCAGCAGAGGATCAAGTAGGTAAAAAGACAAGGGCTAGTAGAAATCCTTGGGTAACAGAAGAAATATTGAATTTAATTGATGAAAGGAGAAAATACAAAAATGCAGTAAATGAAGCAGGCAAAAAGGAATACAAACGTCTCAAAAATGAGATCGACAGGAAGAGCAAAATGGCTAAGCAGGCATGGCTAGAGGACAAATGCAACTATGTAGAGGCTTATCTCACTAGGGGTAAGATAGATACTGCCTACAGGAAAATTAAAGAGACCTTTGGAGATAAGAGAACCACTTGTATGAACATCAAGAGCTCAGATGGAAACCCCGTTCTAAGCAAAGAAGGGAAAGCAGAAAGGTGGAAGGAGGATATAGAGGGTCTATACAAGGGCGATGCACTTGAGGACAATATTATGGAAATTGAAGAGGATGTAGATGAAGATGAAATGGGAGATACGATACTGCGTGAAGAGTTTGACAGAGCACTGAAAGACCTGAGTCGAAACAAAGCCTCCGGAGTAGGCAACATTCCATTGGAACTACTGACGGCCTTGGGAGAGCCAGTCCTGACAAAACTCTACCATCTGGTGAGCAAGATGTATGAAACAGGCGAAATACCCTCAGACTTCAAGAAGAATATAATAATTCCAATCCCAAAGAAAGCAGGTGTTGACAGATGTGAAAATTACCGAACAATCAGTTTAATAAGCCACAGCTGCAAGGTACTAACACGAATTATTTACAGGCGAATGGAAAAACAAGTAGAAGCCGACCTCGGGGAAGATCTGTTTGGATTCCGTAGAAATACTGGAACACGTGAGGCAATACTGACCTTACGACTTATCTTAGAAGAAAGATTAAGGAAAGGCAAACCTATGTTTCTAGCATTTGTAGACTTAGAGAAAGCTTTTGACAATGTTGACTGGAATACTCTCTTTCAAATTCTAAAGGTGGCAGGGGTAAAATACAAGGAGCGAAAGGCTATTTACAATTCGTACAGAAAGCAGATGGCAGTTATAAGAGTCGAGGGACATGAAAGGGAAGCAGTGGTTGGGAAGGGAGTAAGACAGGGTTGTAGCCTCTCCCCGATGTTATTCAATCTGTATATTGAGCAAGCAGTAAAGGAAACAAAAGAAAAATTTGGAGTAGGTATTAAAATCCATGGAGAAGAAATTAAAACTTTGAGGTTCGCCAGTGACATTGTAATTCTGTCAGAGACAGCAAAGGACTTGGAAGAGCAGTTGAACGGAATGGATGGTGTCTTGAAGGGAGGATATAAGATGAACATCAACAAAAGCAAAACGAGGATAATGGAATGTAGTCGAATTAAGTCGGGTGATGCTGAGGGAATTAGTTTAGGAAATGAGACACTTAAAGTAGTAAAGGAGTTTTGCTATTTGGGGAGCAAAATAACTGATGATGGTCGAAGTAGAGAGGATATAAAATGTAGACTGGCAATGGCAAGGAAAGCGTTTCTGAAGAAGAGAAGTTTGTTAACATCAAGTATAGATTTAAGTGTCAGGAAGTCGTTTCTGAAAGTATTTGTATGGAGTGTAGCCATGTATGGAAGTGAAACATGGACGGTAAATAGTTTGGACAAGAAGAGAATAGAAGCTTTTGAAATGTGGTGCTACAGAAGAATGCTGAAGATCAGATGGGTAGATCACATAACTAACGAGGAAGTATTGAGTAGGATTGGGGAGAAGAGATGTTTGTGGCACAACTTGACCAGAAGAAGGGATCGGTTGGTAGGACATGTTCTGAGGCATCAAGGGATCACCAATTTAGTATTGGAGGGCAGCGTGGAGGGTAAAAATCGTAGGGGGAGACCAAGAGATGAATACACTAAGCAGATTCAAAAGGATGTAGGTTGCAGTAGGTACTGGGAGATGAAGAAGCTTGCACAGGATAGAGTAGCATGGAGAGCTGCATCAAACCAGTCACAGGACTGAAGACCACAACAACAACAACAACAACAATAGCACTGTTTTCTGAAATGTGACCATGTTATGTACTTCGCTCTCTCTAAATTCACATGATTAGTTTGCAAAATTTGCAGTTATATAGATCACACCTCGCTGAAACAGGCTATGCACGTTTGCATAGTAATTACACAATACTTCTGTAGTGTTACAGCGGTCCCCAGGCACCTTAAAATAGTCTAGCAATTTTTCAATAGCTCGTGACAGAGAATGTGTGGTTGTCATTGATCAGTTTTTGGCATTATTTTTCCTGAATACGTATATAGTATCCTAAACCGACAAGGGACTTTTCTTAACTTCTCTGTCAATTTCTTTGAAATCCCTTTTCCAGATGGTTGATTATGTCATAATGTTTCTAGAATGTAAGTGATAGTTGATTGTGAGACGGTATAAAGCAGCCGAAATATGCTATTTGTTTAAACCAAGTCAAACATAAACTAAAATAAAAAATGAAAAAAGTTGTGAAAATAACCTCGTTCAACAAAACAGTTCGTTTTTCAGTTACAATACTAAAGCATATCGCTATTGTTCTAGAAGACAATTCACTCTATCTGATTTCAGAATATCTATTCTCGCCTCAGATATCATTTAACAATATATTTCGTTGATGCCTAAAGCAGCCTATGAATTATATGTAATTAAAAAATGACAATTTTTCGAAACAAGACTTCAAATTAAAACAGAGAAATTTTTGTTATTTCACAAAGAAATAAAGGAAATAACTAACATAAAAGTTATGGAAAGTACAAGGTCATCCCAAAAACTATTTCCTTGCCGATTTCCTGCGATACTTTACCTCAAGAACTTCACTCCGTGAAGATTAGCAGGAAAACGCCATTGCAGTACTCACTTTGCCTCGATAAGGCTTTTCATTTGAGGAGTCTATTGGTGGAACTTTTCTTCATGTTCTTCACTAACGGCGCCAGTGGTAGAAGAAACCTAAATGATCATTCAAGCGGCATAGTTTATGTTACATGTTACATCCCATACCATGTTAAGTTCTTTGTGGTTCTTGTACAGTACTGCACTAGTCTTGTCCTATTGTAGCATAAAAAGTTCTTTTAGACACATGTGAAAGACAACCATGCCTTTCTTTCGTTACTACTCAACAAACCAAGGAAATATTTATCAGACTCTATCTCTCTAGCTTATAGTGTCATAATTATTCATTCATTTTTGCTTCACTTGAACCTTGGAAACTGCTCTCGCAAGCACATGATTCCACGTGGAGTTTGTCCACGGTTTTCGCAGAGGTATTGACTAGACCTAATTTCATGTGCAGTGTAAGTAGATACGCATCTTTTGGACCAACGAAAGTGCTCCCACTCACACACAAAGCGGTACTGATCTGTGAACTGGAGTTGTGCGCCTAGAAAAATGGCATTCACGTCGAGATTATTTTTAGAACCCCACATATGCATCCGTATTTCTCGTACTGGATAAGTGTGACGAATAGCTCCCAGATGATCTTTTCACATTCACACCTCTTCACATTTAATACATGAACAATACGAGGAGAAGGACACTTGTTCCCCTTGTGGAGGAATACTGCTTTCAGACTAACTTTCTTGAGATCTATGACCAAACGCTACTCATTTACACTGAAATCATGGCCAACAGTTCCCCTAGGGGTCTCGATCTCATTACAAAAAAGCCGTGTCATCTTTGGATCCGAGAGAAATGAAGCCATCGTTTTAATCTCAAACCTGAAAGCTCACCCCACTTCTTTGACAAATTTAAATCGCAAATAAAATCATTATGATCACATTGAGGCAAAAAGTGTGCCTCACTTGATTCAAAGTGGCCTTGAAATGTTGTATCGGCATACATATCTCCTTCGGTGTTTACTACACGATCATCACTACATTCACCAGGAGTCACAAGTTTCGAAATTTCTTATAGCAGATGGTGAATTGCACAGTTTTCCACAACTTCGAGTTGTTTCCACCTACTTTTAGATAAAAATTAAAGTCCGTTGTGTCAAATCATGGAAATAACAAAATAAGTGTGACCTCGTGCCTATAATCAGACTGTGAGGAGTAGAGTACATGTCGAACAGCTTATCTTTGGATGGACCAAATTTTTTTCCTGGTCGCCAACTCTACATCAGAAATAATGTTCGTAGCACTTCTCACAAGATAGAAAGATATCCATTTAGCGTTTGCAAACTCCACACAGGCATAACAATAACAATTTGCGCTATTTCCAGTTGTAAGAAGCGCTTATTCTTCTGAATGATGATAAAACACCAACAACATACCCTAAAAAACTTTGAATAACAAGCACTCACTTCTAGCAGTTGCCAGATCTCTCAGTACTAGGTTGCAAGTAGCCACACACACAACTTGTTTCTACATGTTCAACCAGGACTCTCTAACCATGCTACCAAGCCACCTTCATTTTCTGCAGAAAGATTTCTGAACCTTTGCTCCTCATACACAATTCGATAAATTTTCATAAATGAAATCTGCAAAATATTTTTAAGTCTTTAGATCATAGCTAATACTCAGCGTTTTCAACGATTTCGATAGAGAGTAGCGTGTCACAAGGAAACTGAGCTCGAGAGCCAAACGGTGATTTTATTTTTGAATTTAGAAACGGAGACTTAGCAAAGAACACTATTCAGATTTGATGTTGTTGACCAGTATGCTCATAACATTAAAGAATACTTTCAGATCTCTTACAATTTTATCAGTTTACAAAACATTTTAAACGTAAACACGTCATACCACATCCCACGAATTATTTTCGATAAATTATTCAACTCGCATTCCATCTTATACAAGAGGCAACATTGTGCTTTCGAAATTATGTCATCGTAAAGTTTTGTTTGAGGTGTTCCTTGATATAATCATTTTCTGATGAAAGCTTATATAAACATTTTGTGATGGAAGTTATTTCCTTGGCAGATTTTGCTTCCTAATATGTGATTAGGAAATGTGTTTCGGCCTTGAAAAAACACATTTGTTACCCATACAGGTTTTGGAGAAGTTTTTCCATCTTCAAAGGGTTTTATTTATTATCTGTTGAACAATATACAAAGAATTTATGCATTATGATATTTATAAGTTTTCTGAGCTTACAGTATTTACATAACTGTAAGTACTGAAAGAAATAATAACATGAAAAATAGATACATAGCATATTACTACGTACTGGCGTTCACGAGCTTGTTTGGTATTTGCAGCAAAGCTCAGCTATAATTTTTACCTTCCAGTATGTCATCAGCAATCAATAAGCGTTTATCATAACTTCTCACAATTTTTTAATATATTTTTTATTTTATTTTATTTATTTGCTTACCTTTTTTTGTGTCTATAGTAATGCTGTCTTTTACCAAACGACATAATGTAACGATAGTAAGGCTACAGAAAAATCTTCCGTCGTTTACAAATGAACAGTTTGCTCTAGAAAGAAAAAGGGCGATAATATAATGTTAGGCTTGAAAAGGTAAAAAAAGGAAAAGGAAAATTAAAGAGATTGTGAGAAATTACGTAACAAAACAATGATAAAAGCTTATTAACTGCAGAAGACATAGAGGAAGGCAATAATTGTAGTTAAGCTGCAGTGAAAATTCCGAACAGACTTCTGAACAGCAGTATGTGATAATACGCTATATATTTATTTTCCGTGTTAATATTCTGTAAGTACTTGTAATTATGTAAATACTATGATCTCAGAAAACTTCTAAATATCATAAAGTATAAATTATTTGTACATTGTTCAACGTATACTGAATAAAACCCACTGTAAATACAGAAATTTCTCCGAAACATGTATGGTTAGTAAAACAAGAAAAACTGTACTAAAGGCAGAACCACATTTGCTTTGTGAGTGTTATAAAGTTTCTACACAGGATTTTCAAAATGTTCACGAAGGAGTCCTAAGGCAACAGCCATGTTCTTCTAGTCATCTATTCTCAATGACTAGCGTCGTTTCCTTTTTTTTTTACCTCCTCTTGTATACCAACGTCACTGTTATTCTTTGTCGTGTTCTGGCAGTACCTTCTAAGTGGCACATCTCATTGCCAGCTTTTCTCTTCAAAATTATAAATCTCTCTCAACAGCCCCAACAGTCTCCGTTCATTCTACCTCTTCTGGTAACTCACTGAGTGGTCTCTTTCTTCCTATTTTGCCTATCTTTGATTTATGGGGTCATGGGAAGAAAGTGCTAAGGATTAGTCTGATCACTTAGCCTGCAGTATATTCGAATGCACACATAACAATTAATTCCATAAATACCGACAGAAAAACTGTCTTGTGTATAAACCCTTCTGCCTTGCTGTGTATTTACATTCTTTTCTTTGTATTTACCTAAACGTGTAACAAGCAACTTCTTTGGCGATCCCTCTAATTGTTTCATGTACCACTCCTCTCAAGGCAAATGATGCTAATGTACTAGTTGTTTGCAATATGCCATAAACAACACACTTGGACCACATGAGTTATTTTACACAGTATCAAATTAAGATGTATAGCGAAATCTCATCACACTTTTCATGTGTATGAAACCATGCATCATTTATCTTATAATCCTATTAAAGGGCACCAACTGCCGTAGATTTAAGGTAACACATTAAAGAGTAGTAAAATGTCTACAACCTTCTTGTATCTCTATTGACAAAATTACTATGACAGAAGCAAGGGTCTCTGCCCTTACAAGCGGGTTGTATTCAGTCTCCCCACCTCCCACCTACCTTCACCCTTACACTACTTGCTGTTTACAGTTGACACATACCTACAGCGCAGCGTGGAACCAGTCCTGCTTGTTGAAAAACTAGCCTGCTACTTACTCAGAAAGAGAAAAATTGTTTCTCTAGAGAACTCTGATCTTTAAGTTTCCTGTTCGTATGGTCTTCCTTCGCAAATGTTATGCGCCTCATCGCCTTAGGTCGATGCGGAACCCACCGTTAACACGGTAAGGAGAAAATGATAGCTCTCAGCAAGCTAAGAGGATGTATTTTGTACGTGCAACATTTATTTAACGACCGTAAATAGCAGAGTTCCCACCTGGGCGTGATCCTTGTTTCCGTACAATCGTGTTACGAGCTGTGTTCGACCCCACGCTACCATTTGCCCTGAACCACGAATTACATTTCATTACAGGTCTCCATGATGGACCTCTGCATGTGATGAAGTCTCGTTAATCGACGTTTATAGAGGCAGATCTCAGCAATAGCGTTGCTTCATGGGCTGGCTCTACGCAGTTCTGAAGTGAAAGTTAGCGTTATTCCTCGTAAGAGGCGTTTAGTTGAGAATTTTTCAGTCTCCATCTTTTTCTTTTTACTTTAAAAGAAACTTATGTAGCGACGATAGTAGTGAGAACAGACGTAAATGGAGAGCTTTGCTGATGTCACTGCAGTTAAATGGGAAAATGGGGATGATTATTTCTGCGTGTTTTTCTATTTTTTGCTTTAGAGTAGGAAATAGAACAGTTTTTGATCTGAGTACATACCATATTCTTCCACTGGAATAGAATGATGGAAATCAAATACTGCAAAATAAAAGCTATTAAAACATAGAAATAAAAGCAAATGCAACAGAAAACTTGATAGAAAAGCCATATGTTTAACAAGAAACAGTACAAAAAAATAGGTGAGAGAGGAAGACTTGAGATAGATTAGTGTGAACGAACGTAGAAGGAGAATTTATACAAATAATACATTCTGCAATCAAATTCGTGTAGAATTAAGGGAATAGTCTCTGCTACCCTGTCTTTCGAAGGCAGCATTGGAAGAGTAAGAACTGGAATAGAAGATTGGAAGGCATTTGGAACAAAATTTTTCGGAAAGGATTTTAAACATTGACTAGACAGATGATATACGAAATCGAGAGTTATTTGCAAGCATAAGCGTGGAAAGATTATGAGAAAAGTGAAAAAATCATGTGAAAAACAAGCATCAAGCTCGAGAAACATGAACTAACGAGACAAGAACAAGTTGATGGTTTGAAACTTTGGCTCAGATTATTGTAGACGATGCTGGTATGTTGTTTGTTGTTGTGGTCTTCAGTCCAGAGACTGGTTTGATGCAGTTCTCCATGCTACTCTATCCTGTGCAAGCTTCTTTATCTTCCAGTATCTACTGCAACCTATACCCTTCTGAATTCGTTTATTGTATTCATCTCTTGGTCTCCCTCTACGATTTTTACCCACCACGCTGCCCTCCAATGGAAAATTGGTGATCCCTTGATGCCTCAAATACGTCCTAACAAGCGATTCCTTCATCCAGTCAAGTTGTGCCACAAATTTCTCTTCTCCCCAATACTATTTAATACCTCCTCATTAGTTATGTGATCTACCCATCTAACCTTCAGCATTCTTCTGTAGCACCACATATCGAAAGCTTCTATTCTCTTCTTGTCCAAACTATTAATCGTCCATGTTTCACTTCCATACATGGCTACACTCCATACAAATACTTTCAGAAACAACTTCCTGACACTTAAACCTATACTCCATGTTAACAAATTTCTCTTCTTCAGAAACGCTTTCCTTGCCATTGCGACTACTTTTTATATTCTATCTACTTCGCTCATCATCAATTATTTAGCTACCAAACAGCAAATCTCATTTACGACTTTGTCTCATTTCCTAATCTAATTCCCTCAGCATCACGTGATTTAATTCGACTAAATTCCATTATCCTCGTTTTGCTTTTGTTAATGTTCATTTTATTTCCTCCTTTCAAGACACAGTCCTCTCCGTTCAGCTGTTCTTCCAGGCCGGCCGAGGTGGCCGAGCGGTTCTAGGCGCTTCAGTCCGGAACCGCGCGACTGCTACGGTTGCAGGTTCGAATCCTGCCTCGGTCATGGATGTGTGCGATGTTGTTATCTTAGTTAGGTTTAAGTAGTTCTAAGTTCTAGGGGACTGAGGACCTCAGATGTTAAGTCCCCTAGTGCTCAGAGCCATTTCAACCATTTTTGTTCTTCCAGGTCCTTTGCTGCCTCTGACAGAATTAAATGTCATCGGCCAAACTCAAAGTTTTTATTTCTTCTTCATGGAATTTAATTCCTACTCCGAATTTTCCTTTTGTTTCCTTTACTGCTTGCTCAGTATACAGATTGAATAACATCGGGGATAGGCTACAACCCTGTCTCGCTCCCTTCCCCACCACTGCTTTCCTTTCATGCCCCTCGACTCCTATAACTGCCATCTTGTTTCTGTACCAGCTGTAAATAGCCTTTCGCTCCCTGTATTTTACCCCTGCCACCTTTAGAATTTGAAAGAGTGTATTCCAGTCAACATTGTCAAAAGGTTCCTCTAAGTCTACAAATGATAGAAACGTAGGTTTGCCTTTCCTTAATCTGTTTTCTAAGATAAGTCGTAGGGTCAGTATTGCACCAAGTGTTCCAACATTTCTACGGAATCCAAACTGATCTTCCCCAAGGTCAGCTTCTACCAGTTTTTCCATTCGTCTGTAAAAAAATCGTGTTAGTATTTTGCGGCCGTGGCTTATTAAACTGATAGTTCGGTAATTTTCACGTCAGTCGGCAACTGCTTTCTTTGGGATTCGAATTATTATATTCTTCTTAAAGTCTTAGGGTATTTCGCCTGTCTCATACATCTTCCTCACCAGATGGTAGAGTTTTGTCTCCCAAGGCTATCAGTAGTTCTTATGAATTGTTGTCTACTCCTAGGGCCTTGTTTCGATTTAGGTCTTTCGATGCTCTGTCAAACTTTTCACGCAGTACCATATCTCCCATTTCATCTTCATTTACATCCTCTTCTATGCTGGTATAAGCTGACTGAAACCACAATTAAATGGAGAGCAGTACTTCTTCAAATATTGTAACCTGATCTCTGGGGCTCTGAGCTTATGTTTTAGACGGGCCAAACGAACATATATGTCTTGTCTTGGTGGTA
The DNA here is from genome assembly GCF_023864275.1 of Schistocerca cancellata. NCBI lineage: Eukaryota > Metazoa > Arthropoda > Insecta > Orthoptera > Acrididae > Schistocerca > Schistocerca cancellata. The sequence goes on along the minus strand of NC_064631.1, from coordinate 464,097,065 downwards.
CAGCTTCTCTCAAATTTTAGGAAATTATTTTTTTCGAGGCATTAAATGATTTAATTTCTGGTCATTAAGAAAGTGCAGCAGTTACGTCAAGGAAAGGTCGCGCCGCAACTCATATACAGGAACTTCCTGGGGCGTGTAACGCCGCAGCAGTGAGACATAGAATGTGAGATAATGCGCTTTTGTTGTCTGTAGAGACATTTGAAGCTTTTTCTAGAGTCTGTGTCACCTTAGATTACGGAGACCAAGAGAAGAAGATCTTCTAGATCGCTGGTTCTTGAAACTGTCTTGAGATACATTAGCATGTTCATCCAAACAATGCATCTGCTGAAGATGACGCTAAAATGAGAATGTGCGTAAATGTAAGTTAGCCTTACAAACGCTTACCTTTTCCTGTACAGTGACTCGCATATCGATGGAGGATATTGAATCACGTCTGTCACTTTTCAAACTCAACACGTACTTTTCTGCTATATCTTAGGTAATGGAGACACTTTCTGTAAAATTATTCAGTGGAATGTCGAAACAAGAATATTTCACTAAAGGAAAGTTAATTGCAAACACAGTTAAAAGAGAAGAATAGATAATATAAACATGAAAACTGAGCCGTTTGGGGCTCGCGGTCCCCCCCCCCCCCAAATCATGTATTTTACATCCTGTTTTTTTAACGTAGGCTACTTCCACCTCACTACGTTAAATGAAATTACTACTGTCACTTGAGTTGCTGCTTTGCCAGACCATGAGCGGCGTTAGCAGTGCGTATCGATGTATCCCCTCTCGTAGTATCTTTGCTCGACTGCCATTACTTCCCGGTCGTTGTCTGTCGTAAGGTTTGGATAGGCAGTTCGGGTAGCGAGTTCGCGCTGCTACTGTGTTGGAACGTGTCTGGAGCGCAGTCCGGACCTGGCAGTCAGGAAGTTGTAATGCAGCACTAGTGCAGTCGGAATGGAGCTTTGAGGTCTGCGTCGACATGGCTGAACCGGCCATTGCCGCCACGCATCACTTGTGCCGGGCCATGGTCTTGGTGGATCGTTGGTCAGTCGTCCTACCGGACGACGCGTTTTGGCTCGTCGATCGCTCATGAGGCTGCTGTGTGCGTGCATCGACTCCCGAATTGTCTTAGTACATGCTTAGTTATTGTTGGGTGTCGTTAAGGTCTTCGTGCAAGTGTTTATTTTGTTGTGTGTGTAGTTGGCGTGATTTCGTTTCCCAAGTTATTTTGAATGTTGTCTGCATACTGTCTCTGAGAGGTCGTTAATCTCATCGGGCGACGTGTAATTGTTTCTCTGAGCACTTCTGGGCCCCTTCAGTTACCATCTCGTGGAACTTGGGCTGGTCCTTTCCTGGCGCAGGGATGGCGCTTAGCGAGTGGGCGTGTTGCCTCTGCATGGTTGGGTCCAAGCCAGTATTTCCGCCGTCGTGTGTCTGGAAGTGAATGGGAGATGCACGAGCAGTGGAGTCGCGATGGAGCAACAGTCGCGGACCGACCAGCGGGCAGTCGGTCTGTTGTTGCAGTGCAGTCGGCTGGGTCCGGTGGTGGTCCCTGTGCAGTGTCGGAGCGTGTGTGGAGCTGTCCAATCGCTACGAGCTTCGTGGTTCACCGACCCAGAATGCCAAAGTTGAGTAGTGGTTTCAACTACCCAAGCCACGTCCATTCATGTAGTGTGTTTCTTTTCGGTGGTTCGATGTTGAGAAAGTTTTCCTGTGAGCAACACCGAGTGTTTCTATCGCTGAAATTTAGCCGCCATGCGGTGCAATTAACTATATTGATTGACTACAATTAAAGTGCATCAGCGGAATTTTCTGCCCTGTGGGCGTTAGTGTTTTGATGACCTGCCCTGGCCACTAACGTAATTTCACGCAGTGTTCTTTCCTCACCTGTTGTCGCTGTCCAACACGGGGTGTAGTTTTGACAGCTTAATACATATACATATTTGATTGTGGATAATCGAGCCCATAACATTTTGTGTTTAACTTCTCATGTACCGATTGGTGGTAAGCAAGTCGTTTGTCGGTCGGTTCGTGTCTGTCCCTTGGTTTTTCCGACGGGCCGAGTGTAGTTGGGCTCACGACCTGTCTCGCTTAAGTGAATGAGGGCAGACCGACCTCCCTGGAGGATTCTGAGCGCCGTTGTTTTTATTGTCTTTCCCACCAGTATTTAATTATCTGTTTTCAGCTTCTTAAAATTTAAGGCTTATGGTTATTTTTTCTTTTTTCCTTAAAAATTCTGCAAATCAACTGTAGACTTTCAGTCTTGCAACCTTAATCTTAAAATTATCTTTCAAGCTTAAAAATTTCTTCCTTCTGCCTTTAAAGGATTATGGTAATATATTTTTAAGATTTTGAATCTTAATTGTGGCCTTCAGCCATTAGTATTGCAAATTGCATATGTTTGTTCTACCTGCTTTGTCTTGAGGCTTTCCACTTAGCCATGATATATGTTTCTTTTCATTTATTTTATTTGCTTTTTTTAATTGCATTTTTTATCTTGTTGATTTTTAAGATTTCTTGTTTTTAAGCATTGTGGCCTTCTGCATTTAAAAGTCTATGGTAATATATTCTAAAATTTTGAAACTTAATTGTGGCCTTAAGCCATTTGTATTGCACCTTGCATATGTTTGTTCTATCTACTTTGCTTTGAGGCTTCCCATCTAGCTGTGATGTTTTTTATTAATTATTTTATTTGTATTTTAATTGGATTTTTATCTTGTTGATTTGTTAAGATTTCTTGTTTGGAGGCCTTCAGCCATGAGTTGCTTTTCGTAAAGGTTCGGCTATGTGCCGCTTGGGCTCTAAATGTTATTAAATTATAATTAGAAAGTGAAACTGACTCCAAACTTATTTGCCCCCTTCCACAATCCTAACTACCTGTTCTGCCCAGCGGGTTTAGCGGGGTTTTCAAAAATGTTTACGAGAGCGAGAACTATCTAATCTACTTCCGCTCATAAAACCCCATTTGTTACCACCTGAGTAACAGCTACGTTTGGAAGCAACCATTTGACACGTTTTCCAGCCATTACCCTCAGGTGATGTCGTCTGTAAATCATGAAAATGCAAATAGCAAAAGGCTGCTTCAAGGCAATGTACTTACTCGGACGTTAACTGTGTCTGCACCAACATCCGTACTCTGGTAGTCACGGTGAAATGTGTTCTGGGCAACCACAGCGATGTTACTCCTAACGTCATGGTCTTGGGAGACACTGGTATAGCTTCAGGTCACGGTTACGGGTGATGGTGTGAACTCTGACGGCACAACGGTACGTCAAGCGCATCCTGCGTCCTCGTGTGTTATCTCTCGTATGACTGTATAGTGGTGCCATTTTTCCAACAGAACAATGCTTGTGCACACATGGCACTTGTCTCTATGAACTGTCTGGGTGATGCTGAGACATTTCTGTGTCATCGTTGGAACAAGTACGGCACCAGCCGGTACGTCAACTCCTTCCCAGTGCCAGCACCGAAGATATCAAGAATCAGTTACAACAGTTATGGGGAAACTTGTCTCAGGGCATGATACATCTTTCCCAACTGAATCAGACAGAGAAGGCTCACCGACACACTGATTTGTGGGCTCATATTCTCAAGTCCTTTGTAAATCTGACTACATTTTATAATAACCGAACTAACATTATACATATAATTGCGTAAGTTTCCACGGTCAGAGTCAGTCGACATAAAAGTTTTCTAGATATGAACAGGAAGGATGGACTCAAGCTTGCACCATCTTGACTGCCAGCAATCAGAGCCCAACAGACTTCACTGTCAACACGAGGCACGAGCACCAGCGGTGAGTAACTGCCGCCGTGCGGCCGACGTCCAGCAGTTGGTAAACAGCAGTCAACGTGTCATTCGACGGTGACCACCAATCAAGGCACGTAACATAAGAGCCAATAGACAACAGAGGTTACGTTCTCCCTTCACCGCAATAACCTATTAAAATACAGTTCCCTCTCCTTCTTCCTTAAGTGACCAATGAACTAACTACCTTTTTAAAATTATGACGTAATGGCATGCGCAGTGAACAGTAACAACAAAATATATAGGACACTATATATCTAGAACGCACCATTACACCCAGAAGAAGGCCGTTGGAACCGTGGCCGAAACGTTGGTTTTTCTCCAGCAGCAGTACTTTTTTTTTACCTTTTGACGCGGCACCATACCCAGAAAACTTTTATGTCGACTAACATCATACACCTTCAGAAGGCGTCAAGTTTCATTTCATTTTCTCATCTCCATCTGGGTGCTTTTGTTTCTCTCCCAGGCAGTGTAGATTAATCTGGTCTTCGCGGTCCGTACAGGGGCGATACATAGGAGGCTGTGTTATACTCCCACATTCCGCACTTAAAACTGGTTCTTGAAACTTTGTAAATACCCTTTCGAGGGATAATTTTCTGTCTTCAACAGTTTCTAGACGCTCTTGCTATAATCAAACAAGTCGGTCACCATTCGTGCTGTCCTTCTCTGCCTATTTTGAATAACTCCTGTTCGTCATATTCCACATGGATCCAATACACCTGATCAATATTCTAAGAAGAGTTACACTGTTCTTTTACAAGCTATCTCTCTTTTTGTAGGGTGATCGAATATCCCAGCATTCTACCAATGATCCAAGTGTGCCACCTCTTTTACGATGACTGAGCCAGCGTGATCATTGCACTTGATATCTGAACAAGTAGCTATAGCAAGTATTTATATGAGATGACTGATTTAATTTGTTGCTGCTTTCATAGTAACAGAATACTACAGATTTTATGTTTTGAAAAGTGCTCAGTTTAAGATTGCTGAACATTTAAAGGAAGTTGCCAATCTTTGCAAGAGTTTGAAACCTTAACGAAGTATGACTGAACAACTAGCTTTTTTGAGACACTACTTCATTAAAGGTAACTGCAAAATGTTTGACTTTATTAACAATATTACCTGTCAAATCGTTAACATACAGCACGAACAGCAAGAGTCGCAACACACATAGTTGGAGCAACCAGAAGTTACTTCTACATCCGTGAACGACTCTCCATCCGAGGTAATATGCTGCATCCTATCTGCGATGAAAACCTTCGAGCCAATCAGAAATTTCGTATAATAGTACTTTGGTTAAGATGCGTTTGTGTGGAATTGAGGCAAATTCATTTTACAAGACAAGACAAGGATTGCCTTGATCCATGATGAGAAATTTTGACCAAGACTTGTAGACTGAAGTGAATTCGTACAGCTGCCACTGAGTAATGTCTCCTTATTTGTTCAGTACTGGTAGATTGTGACTAATCTTAAAATATTTCTTATTTGTTCAATACTGGCAGATTATTGTCTCTTCTGCTCGAAATGTGGGTTTCGGACGCAGACACCTAGATACTTTGCGCCAGTATCTGTTGCTATCAAATGTTTGTCAATCACGTAGTAATGCAGTATCAGGTCTTCTGACTATTTATGTGCAACGCGTTTTCTTTCATTATGAGAGGGTCCACAGCCAGTTACTGCACCAAACTTCAACCTGTGACAAATTTTGCTACAAACTTCAAGCGTAGCGGTCTCGCTGTACACAACAGCCACAGTGACAAACAGTGTTGCACAGGTGGTTATGCCAGCCTTAGATTCCCACCCAGTAAAAATTTTTACTTTTTGAATTCTGACAGTAGCATAGTATGCTCCAGACAATACACGTCACTTCTTCCAGGAAGCTGTGATGTTAGCAGTGAAAGTACATCTGGACAGCAGCGAATCATCTGATATTCAGTTGATGACTCTTGCAGGAAGTGACACACACATACCGTCGGTTTCAATTGAAATGACAATCCAAAGGAACAGTGGCTCCCCCTGCCGAACTTGGCTACATATCGAGGGCCCCAGGTTAAATCATTGCGAGAGATTATTTCTTGGGATTTCCCGTTTCATAACTTTAAATACGTGGGAGCAACTAACGTGAATGTGGCTAACAGGCTTTAAAATACTTGTGGGTGAGCCATCCTGGACACCATATCCAAATAAATCTCTGCCCTTTACTAAATCCTTTCCTTTTCTTATCTGAGTGTTGTGTACATAGTTCCGCGTAGTCAGCGCGTACACAACTTTCCCAATAGAGCGCGCCCCACTAAGCACAACAGCGCAGGCGCAGCGCTCGTCCGTCTCCGCACTACGAGATGGCGCTGCCGATCCGGGTATTAATATGTAACGCAGCCAAGGAGATTTCTGCTAACGTAGAACCTTTTCTCCTCGCGGATCACACACGCGCAGTGATACCTGAACACGCGAGGTATTATAACGAGTGTACAGACCTCCGATTAGTCAGTCTGCAACAAGATTACCATAATCCTGTACTTAGCCATGAAGATAAATGTATAGACACTTTGTCAAGTATCAGAGACATATGAGAATAAGATTAACGTACCAAGACCAAAGGAACTTCAAGTTGTCAATTGCAAATAGCATCGAGAATCAAGTTACGTAAGGTTTATGCTTGTTACTATTTTAATAAATGTGTGTGAAAATTATCAAGTTCTGTTTAAAGTTGGTCACCGTCAATCTGCTACTCTAAGCGTGCAAGTGGCATTTCTATCTTCTGACCTAACGGCAGAAGAGAAACACGCCACGATAAGACCACAAGACATATTGCTGACACTCGCCTACTTCGTTAGAGCGACAAGTCAAATAATCTGATGGTGTGTGTACCGAAGGTCTTACAGTACGCACACCACACTGAGTCACCCTGTACGTTCACACTCTTCTGCCGTTCCAGACTTGGCTACCACTTGTGAACCTGTACAGCCTTGTGGAACTTCCAGTAAGTCACCCTGTAGTCCACACTGTACATCTACATATACATCCATACTCCGCAAGCCACCTATCGGTGTGTGGTGCAGGGTACCTTGAGTACCTCCATTGGTTCTCGCTTCTATTCCAGTCTCGTATTGTTCGTGGAAAGAAGGATTGTCGGTATGCCTCTGTGTGGGTTCTAATCTCTCTGATTTTATCCTCATGGTCTCTTCGCGAGATATACGTAGGAGGGAGCAATATACTGCTTGACTTCTCGGTGAAGGTATGTTCTCGAATCTTCACCAAAAGCCCGTAACGAGCTACTGAGCGTCTCTCCTGCAGAGTCTTCCACTGGAGTTTATCTATCATCTCCGTAACGCTTTCGCGATTACTAAATGATCCTGTAACGAAACGCGCTGCTCTCCGTTGGATCTTCTCTATCTCTTCTATCAACCCTATCTGGTACGGATCCCACACTGCTGAGCAGTATTCAAGCAGTGGGCTAACAAGCGTACTGTAACCTACTTCCTTTGTTTTCGGATTGAATTTTCTTAGGATTCTTCCAATGAATCAGTGTGGCATCTGCTTTACCGACGATCAACTTTATATGATCATTCCATTTTAAATCACTCCTAATGCGTACTCCCAGATAATTTATGAAATTAATTGCTTCCAGTTGCTGACCTGCCATATTGTAGCAAAATGATATGGGATCTTTCTTTCAATGTATTCGCACCACATTACACTTGACTACATTGAGATTCAATGCGCCAATTCGCTGCAGATCCTCCTGCATATCAGTACAATTTTCCGTTGTTACAACCTCTCGATATACCACAGCATCATCCGAAAAAAGCCTCGGTGAACTTCCGATGTCATCCACCAGGTCATTTATGTATAATGTGAATAGCAACGGTCCTACGACACTCCCCTGCGGCACACCTGAAATCACTCTTACTTCGGAAGACTTCTCTCCATTGAGAATGACATGCTGCGTTCTGTTATCTAGGAATTCTTGAATCGAATCACACAATTGGTCTGATAGTCCATATTCTCTTACTTTGTTCATTAAACGACTGTGGGGAACTGTATGGAACGCCTCGCGGAAGTCAAGAAACACGGCATCTACCTGTGAACCCTCTGAGTCGCGTGGACGAATGGCGCGAGCTGGGTATCACACGATCGTTTTTTCGAAACCCATGCTGATTCCTACAGAGTAGATTTCTAGTCTCCAGAAAAGTCATTATACTCGAACATAATACGTGATCCAAAATTCTACAACTGATAGACGTTAGAGATATAGGTCTATAGTTCTGCACATCTGTTGGACGTCCCTTCTTGAAAACGTTGATGACCTGTGCCCTTTTCCAATCCTTTGGAACGCTACGCTCTTCTAGAGATCTACGGTTCGCCGCTGCAAGAAGGGAGGCAAGTTCCTTCGCGTACACTGTGTAAAATCGAACTGGTATCCCATCAGGTCCAGCGGCCTTTCCTCTTTTGAGCGATTTTAATTGTTTCTCTATCCCTCTGTCGTCTATTTCGATATCTACGATTTTGTCATCTGTGCGACAATCTAGAGAAGGAACTACAGTGCAGTCTTCCTCTGTGAAACAGCTTTGGAAAAAGACATTTAGTATTTCGGCCTTAAGTCTCTCATCGTCTGTTTCAGTACCATTTTGGTCACAGAGCGTCTGGACATTTTGTTCTGATCCACCTACCGCTTTGACATACGACCAAAATTTCTTAGGATTTTCTGCCAAGTCAGTACATAGAACTTAACTTTCGAATTAATTGAACGCCTCTCGCATCGCCCTCCTCATATTACATTTCGCTTCGCGTAATTTTTGTTTGTCTGCAAGGCGTTGGCTATGTTTGTTTGCTGTGAAGTTCCCTTTGCTTCCGCAGCAGTTTTCTAACTCGGTTGTTGCACCACGGTGGATCTTTTCCATCTCTTACGATTCTGATTGGCACATACTCATCTTACGCATGTTGTACGATGGTTTTGAACTTCGTCCACTGATCCGCAACACTATCTGTACTTAAAACAAAACTTTTGTGTTGAGCCGTCGGGTACACTGAAATCTGCTTTTTGTCACTTTTGCTAAACAGAAAAATCTTCGTACCTTTTTTAACATTTCTATTTACGGCTGAAATCATCGATGCTGTAACCGCTTTATGATCGCTGATACCCTGTTCTGCGTTAACTGTTTCAAATAGTTCTTCTGCCATTCCAGACAGGATTACCACTTGTGAACCTGTACAGCCTTGTGGAGCTTCCAGTAAGTCACCCTGTAGGTCCACAGTCTTCTGTCATTCCAGGCAGGATTACCACTTGCGAACCTGCACATCGTTGTGGAGCTTCCAGCATTATCTGTCAGGTCATTCCTAGATATCGTGGGCAATAAAAGGCTCCGTGACATTTCACTGGCGTACATCTGATGCTAGTCCTTCAACTGACGAATTCTTCCTTTTCCATTTGTGACGAAGTATTCTATCCGATTTGACGTATTCTTCTTCTTTACCCCCACTGTGAAGACCTTATTGCGTCATGGAACACTGTCAAGGCTACCTAGATCTCGTGAACGAAGAGAACGAGATGAGTTACGTTAACCATGTTTTTACCTGCGGATGAGATTTTCGGTCTTCAAAAACTTTGTAAAATGAGAGGGTAAAATATGGTGTCCATGATTCTCGGATGGTATATCAGATTTGATATGTATAACTTATTGTCGAGCTTGTCTAGCAGATAAATGATGCAAATTTTTCAAGTATTAATAGCGAAGCTCAGATAAATTTGCTTTTTATGTTTTTACTGTTTCATTGGTCTGAAGCTCTTGTCGCGCAGCTTCTGTAAACCTTAGAAGTGTAGGAAGCGCATCGCAAGCGCCCTGCTGATGGATTGTCCCGTGGAGGGTTATCTCTGAGCACAAGGTCTGACAGGCGGGCGGCCAGGCAGATGTTCGCTCCGCCGCGCCGCGCCGCGCCAGCTCGAGTGTTTGTTTACATCTGGCAGCTGCGGCTGCTGCGGCGGTCGCCCACGCAGGCGTTGCCTCGGCCTCCACGTGCGGAGAGCGCCCACGGTCAGGCAGAGTCACGATGCTCCCCGCTCATCTGGTCCTGAAGCTAGCGGTAGTTTCAAGGCCGCCACCAGTGTCTGAACTAACGTTTAGAAACCGGGAATTTCGCATCACTGGGAACGCTGGTTGCATAATTGCTGAACAGCTTGTAACGGGATGGCGCTACTTATTTTTAATGACACATGATACCTCTGCCAAGCAATGTATAACACTGAAATCTCTGTGTAATTTGTATTATGCACATGTAACAAACTCGGTCTAGATTAACCTTCCGTCACTAGTATGGTGTTTAATTAAATTGTGAGAATGGAAACATGTTCCATATAGGCCCTATTCCTTTTATTATCCGTGCAGTTGGCCAGTTTCTACATCTATCTACATCTACATCCATACTCCGCAAGCCACCTGACGGTGTGTGGCGGAGGGTACCTTCAGTACCTCTATCGGTTCTCCCTTCTATTCCAGTCTCGTATTGTTCGTGGAAAGAAGGATTGTCGGTATGCCTCTGGGTGGGCTCTAATCTCTCTGATTTTATCCTCATGGTCTCTTCGCGAGATATACGTTGGAGGGAGCAATATACTGCTTGACTCTTCGGTGAAGGTATGTTCTCGAAACTTTGACAAAAGCCCGTACCGAGCTACTGAGCGTCTCTCCTGCAGAGTCTTCCACTGGAGTTTATCTATCATCTCCGTAACGCTTTCGCGATTACTAAATGATCCTGTAACGAAGCGCGCTGCTCTCCGTTGGATCTTCTCTATCTCTTCTATCAATCCTATCTGGTACGGATCGCACACAGCTGAGCAGTATTCAAGCAGTGGGTGAACAAGCGTACTGTAAACTACGAGGGTTGCCCAGTAAATAATGCCCCATATTTTTTTTCTCCAGAAGTATTTATTCCACAACAATCAAATTTACATATGTGAAAGACTGATGTTTTGTCTACTTGCTTTATTTTTCCACATAATCTCCTTCAAGTTCGACGGCCTTTTTCCAGCGAGAGACAAGAGCGTGTATTCCCTGCCGGTAAAACTCTGTACTCTACCTACGGAGCCAGGTTGTCACTTCGTGAATCACTTCTTCGTCATCGGCAAAACGTCTTCCACGAATGAAATTCTTCATTGGCCCAAACAAGTGAAAGTCTGAAGGAGCCAAATCGGGGCTGTAGGGTGGATGGGGTAACACTATCCAACCCAGTTTCGCGATGTGTTCACAAGTCCTCAAACTTGTGTGAGGACGAGCGTTATCATGCACACACTTTTGAGTATCCAAGCTGATTGATAATCACATCCACACTTCCTTTGCTTACTGACAACTCCAGTGCGAATTGTCGAGTCGTAATGCGTCGATCCCGTCGAATGAGAACATCAGCCCGCTGCAACATGTCAGGCGTGACAGCCGTGGGAGGCCTTCCCGACCGCGGCAAATCTCGGAGCTCCGCAGCACCGCCCTCTGATGCTTTCACCCTCTGTGCCCAGCGACCAACAGTACTCCTATCGACTGCAGATGTTCCGTAGACTTTGCACAAGCGTTTATGAATATTGCCCACGGTTTCTTCCTCTGCTACGAGAAATTCAATCACTGCACGTTGTTTATGACGGATGTCACCTGCAGACGCCATTTTAGAACATTCCTACACCACCGCTCTCTGTCGGAGGAAATTGAAACTTTGCGTACACACGCGGGAAACTTCAAATAACTCGCACCTAAAGTGTCACATTTCTAATATTTTTTATTTCGGAGAAAAAAAATATGGGGCATTATTTACTGGGCAACCCTCGTACTTCCTTTGTTTTCGGATTGCATTTCCTTAAGATTCTTCCAATGAATCTCAGTCTGGCATCTGCTTTACCGACAATCACCATTATACGATCACTCCATTTTAAATCACTCCTAATGCGTACTCCCAGGTAATTTATGGTATTAACTGCTTCCAGTTGCTGACCTGCTATTTTGTAGCTAAATGATAAAGGATCTATCTTTCAACCGTGACTGACTGAAACATCCCCTTTGAAAACTTAATGAATTACTGTGCTGGTAAAACCCTTACGTTATGTGATTTTCAAACAGCTGAGCAAAACTGAATGTACTCAGACATTACTCTCTTTACTTATTCTGATCAACACTAAACCGGCACACAAATTTTTAGCGCAACGCAATCTGACTTTCAAAAATCCCTACAAATAAGTGGTCCTGAGTAACAATAACCTAAAAATTTCAAGAATCACTTACCTCACTAAAACCTTCTTTGCTCGAACTACTGCAATACAGCGAGCGCCAATACTGCCAGCTAAATGAAAGATTCTAACTACTGAAGGCACTAACTACTGATAGGCATAGTTGGCAAATGAAAGATTTTGATAGAGAACAAACAATGCATTTACCTTAATAATGTTCAAAAGTCATATATAGCAGTTCATGATATCCAATATTACAAATTTACTCTTTCTGATGGACACATGACAGATCGTCCGCTCTCAAAATTCTGCCATCTCTTTCACCACATCCACCACTACTGGCGGCTCACCTCCAACTGCGCAACGCTACGCGCTGTTCACATCCAGCTGCCCAACACTACAATACCGAATATTCCAACAATGCAAACCAGCCACAGACTTCACACAGCACAGTCAGTGATTTTCATATAGAGCGCTACGTGGCGTTACCAACATAAAACCTAAACACCCTACTTACATGACTTTCAAGCATTTATCCTAAGCTTCCAGCTCCATTTCACATGATAATACATCAATGGTAAATGTGAAAATGTATACATCGTATTTCTGTTCGTACGAGTTTCAAAAAACAGTACAACACTGTAGTTAGACATTATTGTATTGTTTCTTTACCATATGTTGTGGTTGTGGTCTTCAGTCCTGAGACTGGTTTGATGCAGCTCTCCATGCTGCTCTATCCTGTGCAAGCTTCTTCATCTCCCAGTCCTTACTGCAACCTACATCCTTCTGAATCTGCTTACTGTATTCATCTCTTGGTCTCCCTCTATGATTTTTACCCTCCACGCTGCCCCCCCAATGCTAAATTTGTGATCCCTTGATGCCTCAGAACATGTCCTATCAACCGGTCACTTCTTCTTGTCAAGTTGTGCCACAAACTCCTCTTCTCCCCAATTCTATTCAATACGTCCTCATTAGTTATGTGATCTACCCATCTAATCTTCAGCATTCTTCTGTAGCACCACATTTGAAAGCTTCTATTCTCCTCTTGTCCAAACTATTTGAAAATACGGTGTATACCTGTCCACATGTATCAGAGACGTATTTCACTGTGAAATAAAGCTGGAGGCTTAAGATTAGTGCTTGAAAGTGGCCCACAGTTGAAACACACAATCGCACGGATAGTAAAGAAAGAATATTGCCTACTTGGTCCATGTTATCAATCTCAAAACAAGCTGAGGTTATGGACCCCATAAAAATAAAATCTTAAAGTGTTGATTAAAAGATACTGTTGCTCCGAGACAGATTTTTTAATTAATTCCACGGTAGAGTAGACGTATAGTTATTAATTAATGCCTATATCATCAGGAGCGTCACAGTTAACTAATGTTTCTCTATGACCACATCGACTGTGCCAAGATAGATCAATGGGAAGACACCGAACTCGTTTTCAGAAGAGTCAGGGTTCAAACATGCAAGATGTCATATAGGTTGAGATTTTCCTTAATTTCTCTAAATTACTCAAAATAAATCTCAGGATGGGTCCTTTAAGACGGGTACAGCTGATTTCTTTCCCATTCCTTGTCCGAGATTGTGTTCAGTCCTTTATGACCTTATTATCTACGGTTCGTTAAACCGTATGTTTACGTTCTTTCTTTTTTTCCCGCTCAGTGTGAATGAAACATGAGGTAAGTACCTCCCAAAACCCTTAAGACATCTGAAAAATGCTTCATAATTAATAAGGAATTAAAAAGGAATCCAATGAAAATTAAAAAGCTTACAGCACTAGAACCACAACACTATTATTAAGCCACGGGGAATCTCATAACGGGGATAAATATCAGAATTCTGAAAGCAGTAAATGAAAAAGCAGAACACTCAAAACTCTCACGCGTGTCAAGACATATGTACTGTACTCATTGCACATATACACAGTCATACCGAAAGCTACATTGTTATCAACAGACAACAGTAACATAGTCCCAGAATGTGCCATTTTGTTTCCAGGCAACACTTAGTTTGAATATGTTGCCTGTTTGTATGAATCAGTGTTTGTATTATTAACGATCTTGAACAGCTCAAGAAGTCTGCTTCATCAATTACATCACGACAGCAGATGAACAGCGTTGTAAACCAGGACAAAAATGAAAGTTTGTTACACAAACTTAGCTAAAGCGTAATGATAAAATTCTTTAGGCCATCAAAACAAGTATTTATCCAGTTAGTGACAATATGGGTGCAAATCTCCTTGGAGACATTTTGTCTAAAGTGATAAAAGGTATGTAACTGGACGTCTGCTGCATTTTTCTCTTTCAGTCTAAATTGACCTGATTGGTCCGGGTTAATGAAGATGCTCTTAAAGCTTAAAGCGAAGTGCGCTAACTTTCGAGACAGCAAGATGAGCTGGACCCGGATCGAAATGGCGAACCGTATTACTCAACTTTTAAGTTTTCTACTCACGTTTAAAGAGATTCTGAGCTTGTTACCAATGTCTGCACCGGAAAACGCGAATCCCTAACCAGTAAAATGTGAGAAAACACAGAAAAACGTATATGCGATTCACAGACTGACACTGCACACGACTTCCCCCCATTAAGTTAACTGACAACATCTGTGGTGGCAGGAAAGGTATCAGGACAAAAAGTTGAAATGTAGTAAGTTTTACCAATTATGACAAACAGTGGGCCTCGTACATGGTATAAGCCTAGGAAAGCAGAGACGCACGGGATAATGTGGACCTATCAATAGCAGTAACAATGCTGCCATGGTTCCATCACGAGTGCACAGATTGTCATTGGTTAATTTCCTTCTCGTAAAACTGGTTCTCATCTTCAGTCGCCTGTCTTAGACTGGTAGACTAATTAGACAATTTACCGTTCAGCTCACTAGCACATGTCCGTATTCCTAGAATGCTGGACTGGGCCCATCGATATCTACTGCAATCCTCGTTCTCTTCATTTTATTTTAATTTATGCCAAACGAACAGTACCGTATTAGAACACACTGGCAATTTACATCACGATTAAGGAAATAATGAACAGGCACGTGCACGGCATCTACGAGCTGATAAAAGATGGAAATAACTGTCGAGCGGTTCTAGGCGCTTCAGTCCGGAACCGCGCTGCTGCTACGGTTGCAGGTTCGAATCCTGCCTCGGACATGGATGTGTGTGTGATGTCCTTAGGTCAGTGAGGTTTAAGTAGTTCTAAGTCTATGGGACTGATGACCTCAGATGTTGAGTCCCATAATGCTCAGAGCCATTTGAACCATTTTGAAATAACTGTCTATGAATCTAGTATGGACAGAAGATCTCCCAGGTAAGACACATTAAATTAAGTGAAAGAACTACGATCGCTTCTGCTCACTTCAGACAAATACGTTTACAATAATTTATTACAAACAGTTTTTTAATATTACAGTTTATTTATTTACATTTTTTATTAAAATATGTAATTTTTTTATACCTAATGTTACCCACACATTTGACAGCTGACGTTTCTTTGAGAGGATTTCCACCCGATTTCTCCAGGAGGGTGCGAATGGAAACCCAAAAGATTTGGTTACTGCCATTAAGGTTGATGGGCAGTTGCAGGAGTTGGATACAACGAGTGCAGAATAAGCGAAGTGTTTTATATCCAGAGGTGAAATTTTGTACTTGTGGAAGTTTGGGCCACATTCTGAAGCAGTTCCGCCAAACTTACAACTATGAGTATAGAGTGGCACTGCATCTTGCGCGTGATTTTAGTAATAAGAAGGAGGGTGGTAAGAAGTCGTTAAAACCAATGGAAGTGTTGTCCCCAGTAGCATTCAGTGCTAAAAAGACGTATGCAGAGGCGGAGTGCTGCTTACTTGGCTTAATAAACGACACGGAACATAAATGTTTAGTGGGCACATGAGATCATGACTGTGTCAGTAGCAAGTCTGGACCTCTTGAGTAGGAAGAGACTGAGAACCCCATGCTACAGCGTACATGGACAATGAAATGACGTCATTGGGGCCAACGTTACGCATTATCTGTCCTGGAGAAATGAATTTTAGAGAATATAATTATGGAAGTACTGCATCAAAACAGGTTTGATTTTTTTCAGTACTCATCATTCAAAAGCTGATACATTTATTACAGCACATTGTCGAACTGGTTGGAACATTGTTCGACTAAGAGAGACCACTGGAAACGATAAACTGGCACAAGGATCGCCTAGCATGAAGGTGGAACTGATAAAAATGCGAACACAACCATTAACACTCCGATTATATCATGACGTTCCGAAAGACAGAGTAAAACTACTCTAGGTAAACGTAAGAATTGACTACAAAGTGATATTCTGCATGTTACAGAGCCATGGGAATACGATGATGAATAGGATCCTTCATATTTTTTTACATGTAGGAGCATAAAGGGAAAGAGCGTTACATAGTTCTAGTTAGTGTGCATAAATTTGGCACCTTGGAAGTGGTTTTGTTGAAGGGGCAATTAACTCCCGATGAGGACGACAGGTCAGCGCATCTGAATTACACGAGAAGGTACAGCATTTGATGGAGAAAAATACAGTACGCAAAGAAAATCTATTGATACAGTTCGTAGATTTGTTCATCCATGTGGGCCATTACCAGCAACACTCATGACACAACACAGGATTCTGAAGGGACCCTAATGCAGGAAGCTGTACAGAATACCTCATCATGGTTGTTGTTGTAGTCTTCAGGCCAGAGACTGGTTTGAAGTAGCTGTCAATGATACTCTATCTGTGCAAGCTTCTTCACCTCCTCGTACGTACTGCAACCTACGCCCTAATGAATCTGCTTAGTGTATTCATCTCTTGATCTCCCTCTACTATTTTTCCCTTCCACACTGCCCTCCAATACTATTGGTGATCTTTGATGCCTCAGAACATGCCCTACCAACCGATTCCTTCTTCTAGCCAAATTGTGCCACAAATTTCTCTTCACCCCAATTCTATTCAGTATCTCCTCATTAGGTAGGTGATCTACCCATCTAACCTTCAGCACTCTTCTGTAGCCGGCCACGGTGGCCGTGCGGTTCTGGCGCTGCAGTCCCGAACCACGGGACTGCTACGGTCGCAGGTTCGAATCCTGCCTCGGGCATGGGTGTGTGTGATGTCCTTAGGTTAGTTAGGTTTAAGTAGTTCTAGGTTCTAGGGGACTTATGACCTAAGATGTTGAGTCCCATAGTGCTCAGAGCCATTTGAACCATTTTTTTGAACTCTTCTGTAGCACCATATTTCGAAAGCTTCTATTCTCTTCTTGTCTAAACTATCGATCATCCGTTTCACTTCCATACATGGCTACACTCCATACAAATTCTTTCTGAAACGACTTCGTGACACTTAAATCTATACCTGATGTTAAAAAATTTCTCTTCTTCAGAAACACTTTCCTTGTCATTGCCAGTCTACATTTTATATCCTCTATACTTCGACCATCATAAGTTATTTTGCTCCCCAAATAGTAAAACTCATCTACTACTTTAAGTGTCTCATTTCCTAATGTAATTCCCTCATCACCAACCAATTTAATTCGACTACATTCCATTATCCTCGTTTTCCTTTTGTTGATGTTCATCTTATACCCTCCTTTCAAGGCACTATAAATTCTGTTCTTCCAGGTCCTTTGCTGTCTCTGACAGAATTACAATGTCATTGGCAAGCGTTGTAAGTTGTCCGTGTTTTAACGGACCTTACATGACCTTTATCCATAGTGACAGTATGATACAGTACACGCTCCTCAGAAAATAATGATTACATTATATCAACAAAAGACAATAGCAGTTATTCTCATTTACCCAAAAACTAACAAAACAGTCTCTACCAATATGTGGACAGTGGCATGAAACAAACAAGTTTAAGTAAAACGAGTTCTGGAGATGAACCGAGCAGGTGGCTAATGATATAAAACTCCCATTAGCAAGAGAACGGCGAACTTCAGCGCAGAAAGGGATAAGGCCAGAACAATACATTATTCCTTTTAGCGTAAATAAGACTGGGACCAATGGTAAGCGACTGCACATCATTAACAGGGCTAGGCTGCGACCCAGAAAGAAAAATAAAAATGCTTGTTTACCTCTCAGGAGACGGTGATTGGCTGTAGCAATACTTCTCGATGCAAACGCGACACAGTGGGGAGATCCCCATTATATAAAAGCATTTTGAGATCTAAAATTAAGGCTCTCTCTCTCTCTCTCTCTCTCTCATCTCGCGGCAAACCGAACAAAGGTGTGGAAATAAGCAAAGGCAATGGTAGTTTGCCTTCTGCGAAGTGAGGACGATACGTGAAGCGTATCGTGGCGACACATAGAAACCTCAAAGTTTTTATTTCTTGTCTATGGATTTTAATTCCTACTCCGAATTTTTCTTTTGTTTTCTTTCCTACTTGCTTAATGTACTGATTGAATAACATCGGGGATATGCCTCTCGACTCTTACAACTGCCATCTGGTTTCTGCACAAATTGCAAATAGCCTTCCGCTTCCTGTATTTGCCCAGCCACCTTCAGAGTTTGAATGAGGGTATTCCAGTCAACATCGCCAATAGCTTTCTCTAAGTCTACAAATGCTAGAAACGTAGGTTTGCCTTTCCTTAATCTAAGATAAGTCGTAGGGTCAATATTGCCTCACGTTCTCCAACCTTTCTGCAGAATCCAAACTGATCTTTCCCAAGGTCAGCTTCTACCAGTTTTTTTTCATTCGTCTGAAAAGAATTCGTGTTAGTATTTAGCAGCCGTGACTTATTAAACTGATAGTTCGGTAATTTTCAGACCTGTCAACACTTAATTTCTTTGGTATTGGAATTATTATAGTCTTCTTGAAGTCTGATGGTATTTCACCTGTCTCATACATCTTGCTCACCAGATGGAAGAGTTTTGTCAGGCCTAGCTCTACCAAGGCTATCAGTAGTTCTAATGGAATGTTGTCTATCCCGGGGCCTTGTTGTGACTTAAGTATTTCTGTGCTCTGTCAAACTCTTCATGCAGTATCATATCTCCTATTTCATCTTCATCAACATCCTCTTCCATTTCCATAATATTGTCCTCAAGTACATCGCCCTTGTAAAGACGCTCTATATACTCCTTCCACCTTTATGCTTTCCCTTCTTTGCCTAGAACAGTTTTTCCACTGAAGCTCTTGATATTCACAGAAGTGGTTCTCTTTTCTACAAAGGTCTCTTTAATTTTCCTGTAGGCTGTATCTATCTTACTCCTAGTGATACATGCCTCTACATCCTTACATTTTTCCTCTAGACATAGGTGCTTAGCCATTTTGCCCTTCCTGTCGTTCTCCTTTTTGAGAAGTTTGTGTTCCTTTTTGCCTGCTTCATTTACTGCATTTTTGTATTTTCTCCTTCCATCAGTTAAATTCAATATTTCTTGTGTTACCCAAAGATTTCTACTAGCCCTCGTCTTTTTACCTACTTGATCTTCTGCTGCCATTAATATTTCATCTCACAAAGCTACCCATTTTTCTTCTTCCCCATTCTTGTTAGTCCTTCTAGTGCCCTCTCTGAAACATTCTAAAATCTCAGGTTCTTTCAGTTTATCCAGATCCCATCGCCTCATCATCTTCGACCAATATTGGAAGATCCTGACTTTCTATCTTAGTGGATGGTGGAAACACAACCATGTGATCAGCAATTGTAAATGAAAAGACTTCTCATTACATATTTGTTTTTACATATATGATCACATAATAATGATGCTATAAAACCAATTTTGTAGAAACAGTCCATTTCTTTTATAAATAGTAATTGAGGAGGTGTTCATTACTCAGTAATTGAATGATGATGTTATGGAAGAAAGTGATAGCCCCTGGGGACCAATTACTGTTACCATACCCAAAAAATCTTCGGGTTGGATGCGGTAATAAAGGTTCTGTTGTAACGACCATTACTTTAACACCAGAACTGTAGTGAATGCATATTTTATATCAAATACCATGAATACACTGAACAACTTGAACCATTGTAAGAACTTTTCATCAAGTGAAGTGAAAAGTAACTGTTGGAAGTAGTGAGAGAGGACTGGCCAGAGATCATATTTACCATCCCATGGGGGTATTACGAGCATCGAAGTATGTGTTTTGGACTTTATAATTCACCAGGCACATTTCAGTGATTATTGGATAGAGTGTTGAGGGGATTAAAACCATACCAGTGTGTGGTCTACCTATGTGAATTATTGTCTTTTCTACAAATACGAAGCAGCATATGCATCAGCTGGAAGAATTGTTGAAGAGATTGCATGCAGAACACTTAATATCAAGTACTGAAAAGTATCGCTTTATGTAGACAGAAGTGAGCTATCTGGGACTTGTAATTTGCTATGATGGTATGAAAACAAAGATTCGTATTTGCTGACTCTGGCTTGTCAGTGTCATAAACTATGAAACAACTACAGTAATTTCTAGGGTTATGTAATTACTATAGGAAATTTCTGAAAGTGTTTTCCAACATTGTTAGATCATTAATACATCTGTTGAAGAAGGGTGTGAAATTTCAGAGGATAGCTGACTCTTTATCCACAGTCATGGGACTGAAAAAGGCACTAAGTGTTAGCGTTTCAGAATTGTGAAGAAGAGTTTATCTTGTCCTGTGATATGAACAACAAATTAGTGGGCAATGAGCTGGTGGCATATTTGTGAATGCAGTTAAACAGAGCAGAATGAAATTACTCAACTACGATGGAGATGTTGAGATTAAGCTATGTTATCATTAACTTTCATTGTTACCTGTAGTGCAGGAAATTCGAAGTTGTTGCAGACCATACGGTGTTAAAGTGGCTATTAGGACTGAAATATCTGTCAGGCAGACTTATGTGATGGATATTAAAACTATGTTCATTCGATTTTGAGGTAGTGCGCAAATCCGGCAGGAAGAATCGCAATACAGATTGCTTACACAGGAAAATTGGGGTCATAAAAGTGTTTTTTGGCCGGAGGAGCGCGTTTCTGATGTGGACTGCCAGCTGTTCAAAATGCAACCACAGTTCATTATGCACAATGGGCTACAGTGTAGGACAATGAATTTTGGGCCACTCATCATGGTGTCTACAGTACTCAAGAGAGAAGTATTAAAAGAAGCTCACAATAACGTGCTGGCAGGAAATGGAGGGCAAAGGACAGTGGATCATAGAGTAGCTGAGTTGTTTCGGTGAAGAACACGGAAACAACACATTAACCAGTACGTGAAGAATTGCATGCCATATGCATAGTGTGCCAATTTATGCTATCAGCAAATACTGCTTTAAAGATTACTGGCTATGTCTAAGACATATAAAATGGCTAGGATGGATTTTTGGGTCCACTTACCCGTATAGCAATGGATCACTTGCTGCAATCCCGTATTGTAACTAGGGGTGTTTTATTAATCTCTCGCTGAGTACTTCCAGACACCACCACCTCTACAACTTACATCCAGATGAGGAAGTGGCACCTTTCCCTCAACTGCAAAGACCCAATTCCTCTGTCGCCCTAGGATTACTTTACGAACCCAACAATTCCTTAACCATCCAATGTTAATAAAACTGCAAACACATCCATGAATTTTGTGTTTCTGATTCTTGTAGTTTGGTATCCACATCCCAAATCGGGCCTTGTTTCCTTCCAAAATTAGTAGTAATATCAACTCCCAGTTTCCATGTCACCAATTTCTTTATACAGATGAATCAAGAAATTTGTTTGCTGGATTCTAGGGGATGAGAAGAGAATGAAATGATGAAGATGGGTGAATGACCTTAGAGAATATGCAAGTGGAAGATGTACGCATATCGCCAAAGATCATGATTTATGGGACATTCTAGAGACCTTTATCGACTTGTGCATATTAAATAGCTAGTGATATTGAACTAGCACAAAACGGCAATTCAATGAAACCAGTGAATAATTTTTTTAGAGCAATTCATTTTACTTGTGAAACTTTCTAAAAATTCTGTGTTCTGTATCACACCGGGACATGACATACAGCAGGTACGGACACGGTGTGCCGAACGGCACGTTGATACATTGTGTGGGCCATGTATGGGCTTGGTATGTCTCAGCTTCGCTTGGTCCTTTTCGAAAGTACAGGAACAGCGTAACATTTTATTTAGTAATGCTGTGAGGCAGTTTGCGGTGTGCACAACTGTCTTCAGCTCCGTAGATCGTTGGTGTCAGTGCTGCTTATCCTTTGCTGTTTGTTGCTGGTATGGCGGAAATTCAAAGGTCCGGTGGTTGCTAGCATACAAAGAGACGTTAAAGCGACGTATCGTCACAAGCCTTTAAATATGAATGTGAATAACAGAAGTGTAAGGTGAGAGTTTTCAATGTCTATTATAATGCAGTTCAATAATCTATACGTACTGCAAGTTTGCTGTGGAACAACCTTACAACCCCACGCAGAAGCAAATTAAGGACTTATTTGACAATGAAAGAGAAAAAGTTGCAATGATCGACAATTGGCGTTCATTATTGGGTACGTCAAGTAGTTCTTGTGCTTTTCCCCCACTGTCCGTTGCAACGATTTTCGCGCTGGAACTGAACTAAGAGTTGGGAATTGGTTACGTCAACACGCATGTAGGGAACAAGTATTAGATTTGAAACCTGCTATTGCTGAATTTATGAAGGAAAAAGGAGTACATGACTGAAAATTAGAACATCCGAAATGGGTTGCAGATATTGCATTTTATGTGGACTTGCCCACAGTATGACACTGCAAAGAGGGGATCAACTTATTTTTCGTTTAATGGGGACACTTTCAAAAAGAAAATCGCATTATAGTCGGGACAAATTCTGACATAAAACACAGTGTAGTCCCTTAAGATCGCTGGCGTCAAAGAGAACGTGAGATCTGAAGAATTCATTGTGGCCTTAAAAGAACTACGAGGATAGTTTGCCAGACGATTTGAGGACATTGCCAGTTTTACATCTGTTTTAGAGACCGTTAGCCGTTTTAGTTGAAAGCACTCCTATTTATGGTACGTGTGCAATATATTCATCTGTAGCGTGATTACCTTGAAGCTCTTTTGTCTGTGTTTACTTTGACAATACATATGTTTTTAGATGTGGTCCGCCTGTAGCAAAACACAGTTTTGTTTTTTTATCCCAAACATGTTTCACTGCAGTTGCAGCAGCATCAGTGTTTTTTTCTTTATTTTATGAATTTTTACCACATGGTGTGGTTTTCCTGCTGTATTATGTCTTCACAGTGTGTTTTCTTTTACAGTTTGTCATGTTGTCAATTTTCATCTTCTTCACTGTGAAATTCTGTGTATTGTACTGTCAGTGTCTCTGTTCCATCGTTTACCAGCTGGTAATGGCGCACCCCATCCAAAAACATATGTATTGTAACGTAATTCTCGTTTTAAAGACAAATGCTTTTGCGTTAAAACCGTCCGTGACATGTATTTTACCTTCCTCAGGAAGAGTTCCCACATCTCGATAATGAGTTTGTAAACGTGATAAAATATTTTTATCAACATATGTCTGTGTAAAACTTCTTTTTTAGTATGGAACGAAATAGGTGAAGATGTGGCAAACTGAGAGCGAAAATCTCTAAAATTGTCTCTGTCTGTCCGTATTCCGACAGTTTGCACCAGATAAAAGTTGTATTATGTCTTCAGTGTACCAAAGATGATTAAATAATGCTGAAAATTTGTTGGATTTGTGATCTGTGTTGGTGAGAAATGTGAGATATGAAACCAGGTCGTATGCAGTGCGACTGCATTGCCATTTAAATGCGGCGCATTCGCCGTTTACCCCTTTTCGCCTTCCTCCTGTTCAGACAACGTGGCCTGGGTATGGTGGAAGTGCGCAACGAGGCCGAGCGCTGTGGCACATGCGCTAAGGCATGGCTTGTGAACCAAACACTTAGCAGTTCCTGACATACAGGCATGGCTAAACACTGAGGGATTAGAGGCAAGGATAGCTAGAAGCATACTTTTTCGGCAGGTAAAAGTGTATAGTGGGCACAAGACTGGACACAGGTGGACACCACTCATGATGCAAATGGAACAATTTCCGTCTCCGAAATGTTATTAAAGACGTAAGATTTAGCAATAGCAATTGACTAAGAAATTAATAACTATTAAACGCTTTAAGTGATTCCAAAGAAACTAGTTTCCAGAGACTGCGCTTGAATAGCTCCATTGGGACCAGTTTCAGAATTTTATTGATGGAATAAACTTTGAATTATAAGCCGGAACGTTCATTCTGACGTTAGAAAACGTATTTTAATGTAAATTAAACACAAATCATAAATAAAAAGGAGTGGAAGTATAAAAAATTAGATTACAATAGTTGTCTGTACTCATATAAACATCATGTTTGATAATAATTCATAGAAAAGTGTGAATGAACTGTCTCATTGATAAAAATGCAAATGAAAGGAAACTAACTCACTGATTAAAATGTAAGGGCAAGGAAACTGATGGCTCTAATTGAAATCTTTGTACATAACGCGAAAGCTGGCAAAATTCTAGTACTAATTAGTATGCAGTTTGTATTGTAGCAATAGATAAATGTCTGTTTGAGAAATTCGCGACAGATCGCGTTGTTTCAGGGCGGCGGCCGTATTGTCAAGGAACAGTTCGTTTTGAGAGTTGAACAAGGACGGACATATGTTCTGATGCCTGGCTTGTCAGTCACAGGCCTTGTCAGTCACAGGCTCTAAATGACAGAAATCTTTTGGACGACTTTTGTGGACTTGTAACGTTTTGTGTTGTCAAAAGTTAAAAAAATTTCTATAGTTATTTGTAGATTCTAACTGTGAACACAAGTGTTTCAATTCGTAAAATTTTTACGTCCGTTAGCCGGTGAACATAAACTCTGAAGCAGAAGCGCTTGGAATTGTAAACCGTTACGACAACTACTATGATGGACAGTTACTTTAAATAGAATCGGATTTTCGACACTTAGCCACCATAACTTTACTATTAAACATTAAAAAATGGTGGTGCACTGCCCTTTATACGCTTGTGCTGCACTTAACACTTTTGTAAATGAAGACTGACTATGTGTTGCGTTCCTTTCGAGTTCTTTAAGTTTAATAAACTCTCTTTTTTGTTTTAAACGTAAACCAGCTGCTGTTAGAAACACTATTATTTTACACTACATACCACATTCCTGTCCACCAGTATTATTAATTATTAAGAAGTAGCAGAACAATTGACAGGGCAATGGAGCAGGGGTGTGAGCGTCTCCTAGACACCAGCATAGCCAGCGACCATTGAAATCGGTCAAGCACTCACACGCTTTGACTTGCAGAAATCTGTGGTGACAACAGGAGGCAAGTACGTCGCAACAACCGAGCGAGCTGGCGCATTGGTTAAGACAATTCCCACTGAGGACGGCAGTTCAAAGTCCTGTCCAACCGCCCAGACTAAGTTTTCCCGTGATTTCACTAAATCACTACAGGCAAATTCCCTGATATTAAAAATAATAATAATAAAAAAAATGGCACGACCGATTTTCGTCTCCATCCTTTCCCAATCCGAGCTTATGCTCCCTGTCGATAGGGTGTTAAACAATGTTTCCTTAAATCTAAAATTTGCGTCGCTAACTGTCACAAGTTCATGGTGTTAGGTTAACGATTTTCGGGGTGATGCTGAACACCTCATTTGGACTCACCGACATTTCTAGGAATAAGTAATGAAGAGTTCAGTTTTTCTTCGAGTTTCTGTGAACACTACAGTTCTTTAGAAATCTTGTTGGCCCCCTTGCAGCTCCTTTAGTTGAGAACATTTTGACCTCAGCCATTGTGAATAATATCACACAAATTGCTATAGTTAATACATTATTGTATTTTACTTTACACCGAGCATTCCTTCACCTAGTGATTTTAAGTCAGTTAGGAAGCCATGTATGAACCCGAGAAAACCGGTGGCATTATCTTTTGATGGCCAAAGCTCCTTTTCCAGTTTTATTTACGTCACATCACTTTCAGACAATGAAGTATACAAAGATAGTTTGCTTAGTTTACTTTGGACGATAGTACCGGTATAATCCTCCGAAATGCGTAGTGGTAAGTATGATAAATGTGACAGGATATGGCAGTTTGTATTTCCAATTCATTATGTTACCTGTTTCGTAAGCAAATACGTGCTTTGTGAAGTTGAAGTTAGAGTTCTTATTTGAAGATGGTTGTCGCTGAACACGGCGTTTTATTCTGCGCTCCCTTTCGTTCTAAGGGAGCACTCCATTTGTTTCCCATTATTCTTCAAATGAGAGACTGCCATGGATACAAGCAATTGTTCAGTGTTAGGTCCTGCAACTGTAACGTTCAGTTTGTTTTACACTGCAAGAAAAACAAGTTAGTACACCTGGAAAGACGATATCGATTTTGACCTGGTGATGGTATGCGTCCTGAGGAGTAGTAGATCTACTGATAATGGTTTCAACGATGTCGACCAGCAGTTAGCGTAATGGTATAGCTACCAGAGCGCCACCAGTGTCTACCATTCAATAGGGAATGCTCCGAGACGGAAGGCTCAGTGTGAATTAAGGACACAACCATGCAGTCGTGCTTCCTACAGCCACCGAACTAGTTTGAAAGGGGTTAAATCGTGACCTTCTGAGTGGTGGGATGGTGGGGTGGTCCATTCGAAAAATTGCCAGACTAGCTGGATGTGCTGGTCAGCTGTGCTCATGTCAGTGATCAAGTGAACATTCTCACATCGGTAGAAAGCGATCTTGGACGTCCGCCGCGATCCTCGTATTGTAAGGGCAGCTGTGGCAGATCGTGGAGCTACCATAGCACAGACAAGAGGGCTTGTGAACCCGAACCTGTCAACATGAACTGTTGTGAACTGCTTATTAACAGTGGAAACATGGGCAAGCACACCTCTAGCCCGTCTTCCATTCACGTCACGGTATCGAAGTGCCCGGCTCGACTAGTGCTGTCAGTTGATCGCTTGGAAGATGGAATGGCGCGCCGTGGTCTTCAGCGATGAAAGCTGATTCTGCTTTCATGCAAACGATGGTCGTTGCTCGTACGATAAAAAAGAAATGCCGTGTTACTAGGGCCTACCGTCGGGTAGACCGTTCGCCGGGTGCAAGTCTTTCGATTTGACGCCACTTCGGCGACTTGCGCGTTGATGAGGATGAAATGATGATGATTAGGACAACACAACATCCAGTACCTGAGCGGAGAAAATCTCCGACCCAGCCAGGAAATAAACCTGGGCCCTTAGGATGATATTCCGTCGCGCTGACCACTCAGCTCCCGGGGGCGGACGCTGTCTCATAAAGTGAATTCCTCCATGACACCCTGGCCCACCCCAGGCCTTATGGTGCAATAAGCTACAACTCTCGTTCATCTTTGGTGTTTCTGGAGGGGACACTAACCAGAGCTCAGTGTGTGGAGAATGTTGCAAGACCAGCTTTTTGCCGTTCTTGCAGCAGGAAGGTGATATGTTGTTCTAACAGGATAATGTTCACTCACACACTTCCCGTGCAACTCAACGTGCTCTGCAAGCCATGTAGCAACTTCCGCAGTCAGCACAATCTCCAGGTTTGAATCCACTTGAGTATGAGTGGGATATGATGGGACGAGAAGAGATTCGTGAGACTCGCCAACCAGCAGCTCTTACAAAAGTATGTGAAAAGTTAGGCAGTAGTAGTTTCTCTGGACAGTATTCGCAATCTGTACGATCGGCTAAATGCCTGAATTCAGTGTCTACATTGCCGTCCGTGGAGGCTACAGTTGTTTCAGCATGGGTCGATACCTGGTACCTAAGAAACACTTGTGCTATTCATCTGCAAATGTAATCATTTCATGTATCCCATATGCACTGTAGTAAC
Organism: Schistocerca cancellata; assembly: GCF_023864275.1. Taxonomy (NCBI): domain Eukaryota; kingdom Metazoa; phylum Arthropoda; class Insecta; order Orthoptera; family Acrididae; genus Schistocerca; species Schistocerca cancellata. Next base: position 464,069,287 of record NC_064631.1, on the reverse strand, counting down.
ACTAAATCTTGAGTGAATTGAAAACCTAAAGAATATACTAATCTTTTTCCGGTAGTGTTTCTTGCATGTTAGAAATTTTTAAGTTTTGTAGTGCATTTTTTACGTTTTCTTATCAGCTTGTTGTTGCTATGTTGTGACTCGTCCCCTGAACAAGTGGTGCATGAAACCTGCCGGAAAAGTGAGTAAGCTCACATTCAACTCATTACTTGTAGAAGAGATCAGTTGAGAGTACCTAAAGAGAAACATTTTGAGAGATATTTTGGTGTTCTTCACGGATGAGGAGGAGGACGAGGTGAAGAATTGTCAGTATTCATAAATTTAGCAAAACTGCGCAATTTAACGACTCACGGTCAACGCAGTAGGTCACCCAATCATGCGACGATGCCGTAATTCACTGTGTGACGTCGCAGGGCGGCTCACATCTGATGACCTTTTCCCTGGTGAAGGCTGCCCGTGGGTCAGTGTGCCACCGACTGACCTCTGGGAGATCAAGAACTGCTCGGGCCAGCCGCGTGTCATTGTATACGGCGATAGTGCGACACGGGTTATCAGCAACACCGAGGAAAAATGTACCACTGTACTTGACCTTCGAGTGCGCGCAATTGTTTCGTGAGAGATAGCGGCGCTGAACTGAGCTGGGAAAATTATCCTGCTTTAATACGCACAGGGTTATGTAAACACAAGCTACTATCAAATCATTTAATTTCAGCCATCACGAGACCGACAGATGTCAGACGTAACTTATTTAACATTCCTCTAATAGAAAATTATCAGAGGCAAAAACCCATTCTCGTTAAGCGTTATTTTCCACTCAATATTACGGTTTGAAACGAGTTTATTAAATAATTTATCTGCACACTTTCATTATCTTGCTTTGACGTAGCTCGACATGTTGACGCGAGAACGTTCCTCATATCCTCTGACGCGAGAACGTTCCTAAGATCCTCAGTGTGAGATGAAAATTTTTGCCGAAAATTCTCGACTAAAATTATGCTTAGCGGATCCATTTTAGTCTTATTCTAAAGAGGAGTGACGGAAATTTGCTGCAGTACCTATATAACGATAGGGGCGGCCGGACGTTACACACTGCATATAGACAATGTTAATAAACATTTTCTTCGTAAGTTATTCGACATGTTTCCATCAATGGCAATTCTTAAGGACTAGTTATCTCTTCCGAGTGAACTAATTGTTGTGTTATATTAGAACTACTGTGAAGATCCAAAGAAACTGTACGTCTACCTAATACAGTGTAGGGCCCACTCGAACACAGAGAAGTACCACTACACGACGTGGCATGGACTTGCTAATGTCTGAAACAGTGCTGGAGGGAACTGACACCGTGAATCCTGCAAGGCCGTCAAAAAATCCGTTAAGAGTGCGAGGGAGTGGAGATCTCTTCTAAACAGCACGTAGCAAGGCATCCCAGATATGCTCAGTAATGTTCATGTCTGGGAAGTTTGGCGGCCAGCCGAAGTTTTTGAGCTTAGAAGAGCGTTCCTGGAGCAACTCCGCAGCAATTCTGGAACTGTGGGGTGTCGCATTGTTCTGCTGGAATTGCCCAAGTCCGTCGAAATGCAGAATAGAAATGAATGTACGCAGGTGATCAGACAGGATGCTTAACCACGTGTCACCTGCCACAGTCGTATATAGACGCATCAGGGGTCCCATATCACTCCAACTGAACACTCCACCAGCTTGGTTCAAATGGCTCTGAGCACTATGGGACTTAACATCTTAAGTCATCAGTCCCCTAGAACTTAGAACTACTTAAACCTAACTAACCTAAGGACATCACACAACACCCAGCCATCACGAGGCAGAGAAAATCCCTGACCCCGCCGGGAATCGAACCCGGGAACCCTGGCGTGGAAAGCGAGAACGCTACCGCACGACCACGAGATGCGGGCTCCACCAGCTTGAAAAGTCCCCTGCTGACATGTAGGGTCCTTGGATTCATGAGTTGGTCTCCATATCCGTACACGTCCATCCACTCGACACAATTTGAAACGAGTCTCGTCCGACCAGACAACATGTATCCTAATATCAAAAAAAAAAAAAAAAATGGCTTTTAGCACTATGGGACTCAACTTCTAAGGTCATCAGTCCCCTAGAACTGAGAACTACTTAAACCTAAGGACATCACAAACATCCATGCCCGAGGCAGGATTCGAACCTGCGACCGTAGCAGTCGCGCGGTTCCGGACTGAGCGCCTAGAACCGCTAGACCACCGCGGCCGGCTAATATCAACACTTCAGTGTTGGTGTTTACAGGCCCAGGCGAGGCGTAAGGTTTTGTGTCGGCAGTCATCAAGAGTACAGGAGTGGGCGTTCGGCTCCGAAAGCCCATATCGATGATGCTTCGTTGAAAGGTTCGCAGGCTGACACTTGTTGACGGCCCAGCATTTGCGGAAGGGTTGCACTTCTGTCACGCTGAACGATTCTCTTCAGTCGTCGTTGGTCATGTTCGTGCAGGATTCTTTTTCCGGCGCAGTGACGTCAGAGATCTGATGTTTTATCGGATTCCTGATATTCACTGTACACTCGGCAAATGGTCGTACGCGAAAATCCCCATTTCATCGCCACCTCGGACACGCTGTTTCCCATCGCTCGTGCGTCAACTATAACATCACGTTCAAATTCACTTAAATCTTGATAACCTGCAACTGTAGCAACAGTGACTGATCTAACGACTGTGCCAGACTCTTGTCTTATATAAGCGTTGCCGACCGCAGCGCCGTATTCTGCCTGTTTACATATTTCTGTATTTGAATGCGCATGCTTATACCAGTTTCTTTGGCGCTTTAGTGTAATTCTGGGCTGAAAATGCGTCTAAGCATTTGAAAATGTGTGAAGGTTCCCTATTTTCTCAAAATGTGATAATGTCTGACTGGAAATTGCAACCAGAAATAGAATGGCAAAAATCGGGCACGAATGTATAGAACTCAATGAAGAACGTAGTGTCAGGTCCAAACCCAAAACCAGAGCATTTTGGTATCACGCATCTGGCACATGTTAACAAGCTCATACGCCATTTAAAGGGATTAGGTCATGTTCTCATGTGGATTTCCTTGCTGGTATATGCATACGCGTCTTACACATACAAATTTTTCTAAATATGTCGTTGTGATCGTCGCATGTGGAATACATTGGCGGGTTCAAATGGTTCAAATGGCTCTGAGCACTATGGGACTTAGCATCTGAGGTCGTGAGTCCCCTAGAACTTAGAACTACTAAAACCTAACTAACCTAAGGACATCACACACATCCATGCCCGAGGCAGGATTTGAACCTGCGACCGGAGCGGTCGCGCGGTTCCAGACTGTAGCGCCTAGAACCGCTCGTCCACTGCGGCCGGCCATTGGCGGGAGTAATGCGTTTGTTGAACTAGGATTCTCGGAATTTTCTATGTCTCCCCGCGACACACAGTACGTCCACTGGAACCATCACATCTTTAAATGTGAACTAATGAATGAATTGGAAAAACCACCCCTGAATGCAAAAACGTGTGCGTTGTACTTAATTTCTTTCTACCTTAAGTGACTGAGTTTTCGTGAAAATTACTGTGACAGTGTCCGATGTTGCCTAAAATGCACTATATCATCCAAGGTATCTGTACTTGTACTAGACGACATTAGTATGGAGTCTGTCCACCCTTCTCATTTTAACTCCCTTCGCGCTGTCATTTTGATAGATGGACTCTGGAACTCACGAGTGAATCCTTCCGCCGACTTCGCGCCATTTTCTACAACTACCCTCCGAAGAGCTACTGTAAATACTGAGAGGGTACCTACGAAGTCCCACAGAAAACAGTGCTAAGAATCAGTACAGGAACGTGTCCCACCGTCATTTTCGATGCTGAGACGCAACCTAGGAACAGTTTAAAAGCACAGGATTTTTAAGGTAACTGTAGCCATAGTATTTAAGTATAGATACCTTGACTGTGTGAAACGAATTTATTTGTTAAAAGGCGCTTTATTTCATTTATTTTTGTCTAACTAACGAGTGGCGCGAGATCCGGACTATAGGGTGAATGAAGGAAAACAACAGTCCAATGAAATTTTGTGAGCTTCCCTCGGGTGCTATGACTTGTGTGAGGCCTTGCATTGTGATGGAGAAGGAGAAGTTCGTTTGACTGATGCTGGCATACAGGCCCTCCCAGTAAGAAGGCGTGAGGTCGTCGCGTTGAAAGCAAACAAGCAGCGTCTTACATAGGGCGGAATTCTCACAAATATTTCTCAACAAGCTGGGAAAGAGAAGACAGCATCAACATAGAAAAAAAAATGGTTCAAATGGCTCTAAGCACTATGGGACTCAACATCTTAGGTCATAAGTCCACTAGAACTTAGAACTACTTAAACCTAACTAACCTAAGGACATCACACACACCCATGCCCGAGGCAGGATTCGAACCTGCGACCGTAGCAGTCCCGCGGTTGCGGACTGCAGCGCCAGAACCGCTAGACCACCGCGGCCGGCCCGGAAAAAAAAAAAAAAAATCATTAACTTCGCCTGTTGTTATTAATACCAGTGAACGATCCACCCAGTATCATTTATGAACGTCTAATTGTAATAGTTGAATATTTTTCTCACCTGCAAATGTATCTGTAATGAACAAACTGTCAATACTTTGGTCGGAAGTGACGTATTGTACTTAAATAACTGCAGTTTTACTGCGTTTCTAGTAAAGCGGGCGTGAAAGGAAACAGCATAGCGCCTTGTTGATGCATCAAGTGAAACTGATGTCGGCTTCACGGATCACAGAAAAAATTGCAGTGTTCTCAGTCTCCATGGAAGACACGTCATTATACTTCACAAATAAAAATTTCCGATTGAGACTACCGACATTATACAGCTAACGTGAGTGTTCATATAGTCCCATAATTTTGTCATAATGAAGCATAACTCTCGCCATAAAGTCACATTTCCTCTCCCGCCACTGTGCAATCATTTAAGCCAAAGAACATGTTTAAAGAATATCATGTTTGCCACGTTAAGCTGCTGGTTAAATGAAAGAATTAGTTGACTATCAGTTTCAGTCACACAGCCCAGCTTTAAGTCCACAAAAAGCCAATGCGCCTTGAGCCTAGCATTAATAATAAAAACTGAAACCTCCCCTTAGAAAAATTTATGAATGACTATGCTGGTAAACTCCTTACGTTATTTGATTTTCAAACAGCTGAGGAAAACTGAACGTACTCAGACATTTCTCTCTGTATTTATGATGATCGTCACTAAACTGACACACAATATTTTTAGCGCAACGCAATCTTTCAATAATCCCTACAAAAGAATGGCTGTGACTAACAATAACCTATACCTTTCATGAATCACTTACCTCACAAAAATCTTCGTTACTCGAACTACTGCAATACAGCGAGCGCCAATACTGCCAGCTAAATAAAAGATTCTAACTACTGAAGGCACTATCTACTGATAGGCATGGTTAGCAAATGAAAGATTTTGATAGAGAACGAACGACGTATTTACCTTAATAGTGTTCAAAAGTCATAATATATATAGCAGTTCATGACATCCAGTCCTATAAATTTCGTTTTTCTGAGGGACGCCCGTCCAGATCATCCGCTCTCAAAACTCTGCAATCTCTCTCCCCACATCCACCACTGCTGGCGGCTCACCTCCAACTGCGCAACGCTACGCGCTGTTAACATCTATCTGCCCAACATTACAATAGCGAATATTCCAACAATGGCAACCAGCCACAGACTGCACACAGCACAGCCAGTGATTTTCATACAGAGCGCTACGTGACGTTACCAGTATAAAAACCTAAACAGCCTACTTACACAACTAATCGAAGTAGTTCTTATACAGTCATATCCAGCGATTAAAATCATATGACACCATTGTCATAATGGTCAAACGAAGACGGTCTCAAACGCGAAACGATCCTTCTCATAAATAAGAGCTGCTTGCTGAATACATGAAAGCACATCACAAAATATAGCTGTGGATACTGAGCTAGCTAGTACGACAAGCAGAGTGCCTTGTTTGTTGTTTCATTCGCGTTTAAACAGCGGTCAATGAAATTTGCACTGAATACCTGAAGATGACTACTTGGAAAATAGTTGAAACGTTGTGTGAAGAAAATGACAACTCGGCTGTGAAGGGGAAAAACATTGATGATCACATAAGCATTCGTTTCTGAAAGCCACTGACTGCCGTTTATGGGTTTAAGGAGACTAAATATCCAAGACCATCTATCTCCTATTCCCCCCCTCCCCCCACCAAAAAAAAAATCACGATCCACGGTGTATCTGTGTAATCCGCATATCAGCGTCCAGAGTAAATGCTAATTGCAAGAACGAGAAAGTTTTCGTAACGTGTATCTGAGGCGGAATGTCGGTACCACCCTGGTATTCACACAGTGGAATTTCTGAAAACGCCCAAAATCGTGGTCAATACTGGCCGGCACAAAGACATTCGACGTTAATCGGCAGGCTGGAATCGAGCCTGGGCCGGCACACCTCCTTGTCCCGGAAGCGCACGACTGTCATCCGAACGGGCTATTTCTGATGGCGCATCAATGAATTTGAACAAGGAAAAGCAGTGTGCGGGCTATAAAAGATGCAGATGAGGAACTGACACATTCATGTCTTATTCACAACAGAAACACTTTGCCCGAATGAGTTTGCAATCATTGAGGCTGCTATTAGGCATGCGTTTTGTTGAAACTGACACTTTCTTTGTTTTATAGGCTGCAAATTCTGATCTTGTGATGACAGTAGCCGAAATATCACTATAAATGATGAAATATGTTAAGTGATATAGACGGCTTTGTTCACAAAAACGTTAATGCCTTACACATAGCATTACTGTTATATCTATTCTCCTGAGTAAGAAGGAGTAACCTGCAGGTAACAGGGAGACGAGAGTTTACCACTTTATGGGTCATGAGAAGCAAAACGCTGTCTTCGATCTGGGAACAGCTTTGTTACATTAATTGAGCGTTGAACTTTCTTGATGTAAGTTATATCACAGCGTTCATTCTGCAGTGAAGTGAAAGATTCGTTTTCGGAACCAACCTCTGTAAGTACACAATCCATTCTCAGTATCCATTTAATCAGTAGTGTTAGTTCGGTAACACATTCAGAAAACATAAGAGCCATATGTCTTGGTTCAATTGTCATTGTTTCATTTGGGAATATAAGTTTCAGTTGTATCTAAACTTACGTGACAGCTCTAAAATTTATGCTTAAGTGTGTGCGTCATTTCCCGGCGATATTCAAGTCTCACCCTGCTCTCCGGGTTGCGCCAAGGCTGCAGGTGTCGGTTTGCTGCTCCAAATGGTGCGCGGAGGGCCAAAGCAGCCACGAATCTCTCGACCAACTGTCGACTGTTGTCGAGTGGCGAGCGCGCAACAGCTGTCCTGTGTGCGGCAGTGGCCAGCCGGACTTCTGCGACAACCCTCCGGGAGTGGAGCCGACTGAATGGTTTGCTCGCTCTTCTGGTTCCGAAGAGTAGGTTCCTTAGTATAGAGTTGAAGCGTGAACCTGAGGAGCTGAGTGGTGATTGTAGGCTGACGATACAAGAGAGGTCCCGAAAGTAACAAGGACGGGTCAGCAAGTGTTATAATGGCGTCCTGGAAGTCCGTTTCTAGCTGGAGAGTAAATTTTTCAACTGTTTTTTTTCTGCCGTACATGTGCGACAGAATGCGTGATGAAGCGGCTGTGCATAGGTTTATAGGAAACAGAGAACTGGGAAAGAAACGTAAAGGCTGGGTAGGAAGTCGTGCCTTCCAGACGCACATGGCATTGCCGGTAATGCTATGGCGAAAGTTGAAAATTTGTGTCGGACAGGACAAGAGCTCTCATTTACTGCTTCTCATGCGTGGTTGTAAGGCAACCTTAGGACACCCGGACGCGGTCTCTGGCCGACTGAAATCTCCAACTTATCGCTCGCTGAGATGCAGCGTCCTTGCAACGTGTTCGACAGAACAGACACCATTCAAGTATCTATATTTCTATAGCGGCTCCTTAACGTTCATTTCAGTGCGAGTTGACTAATATCGTCCGAACTCCTACGAAATCCATAATTTGCGAGTGGGGGTTTAATGGACAAGGGACACTGCACTGCAGCGAGCACTGATCTGGAAAATTGGGTCGGTCAGGGAGTGCACTCGGATGGCCGAAGCAGTAAAGGCAATCATAGGAAATGAAAAGCGCCAACTTCGGGTTCAGGACCCGGTCTGGCACACATTTTCGATTTTCGCCATTGTGTTACCACATTAACCTGTGCGTCTGGAAATCATGAATTCTCGCCCATTCAAAAATGGTTCAAATGGTTCTGAGCGCTATGGGACTTAACTTCTGAGGTTATCAGTCCCCTATAACTTAGAACTACTTAAACCTAAGTAACCTAAGGACATCACACACATCCATGCCCGAGGCAGGATTCGAACCTGCGACCGTAGCGGCCACGCGGTTCCAAACTGAAGCGCTTAGAACCGCACGGTCACACCGGCCGGCTCTCGCCCATTCCATCCGTTGCTTTCCCCATTATCTGTTTCATATAAATGTTCCTAGTTGTTCCGCGAGGGCACGGACAGTGATGGCAGCGTGTGCTGTGCACGGTGACTAGCACACAGGACTTCCCAAGGACCAGTGCAAGTTTGTTTTCAATTCTGTCAGCTATACGCCTGACAGTGTGTTGAGAGAAAATATGAGAACAGTGGCTAGTGCTACGAAGCTTACAGCTGCAGTGGTTCTATATCAGCTGACTACATATTAATACTCACTTTCACTGAGTACGTGTCTTTGGTTCCTCACGGCTATCTGAACTTGATGACTGTGGTACTGAACCAAGTTATTATTTGTTTCGTGCTGTCCCTGAGGAGTATTGAGTAAATCAAGCTAGAGCACAGTTTCCGTTTATTCTGTGGTCTAGGATACGTGTCATTTATTGTGCAGTGTTTTGTACCGTCAGATACACGTTTTGCTCATAAATTTTATTCACTGGTGTATTTTAATTACTGTTATATTGATTATAAGCATTAGTTTGGCATGCAGCAGTTTAATGCTACTGCTTGTGGTATCTTGTTTATTCATTGCGTGTTTTAACTGCTGTTACGTGAATAGGCAATGCCCTTTATTGCCAACAGAATTTGTTCCAGTTGTTCTGCATTTATTTAGCAGGCTTCTTTAATATTAGCTCTGTAGGCTTTTGTCTAAGGATTCTGCTATATTTGCGGTCTAAGGCGCAGCAGTCATGGACTGTCCGGCTGGTCCCGGTGGAGGTTCGAGTCCTCCCTCGGGCATGGGTGTGTGTGTTTGTCCTTAGGATAATTTAGGTTAAGTAGTGTGTAAGCTTAGGGATTGATGACCTTAGCAGTTAAGTCCCTTAAGATTTCACTCACATTTGAACATTTTGCTATATTAATTGGGCATTATTTTCTATTAATGTTCTATCATCAATGTGAATGTTAGATTTATACACTTGTTTGGAACTGTCTTGGTGATTGTATGGTTAATAACTTGTGTCTTCAGATAAGCAAAGTATATGCCCCACAACTCCCGTCCACACGCCAGAATATGTTGCGGCTAAATCTGGCGTATCACGTGTCTGGCAGAGAATTCATAGAACCACTTTATACTATCTTTTCACATTTCTACCAGTCTCTAATAGCACATAAGGTAAATCAACACTTAATTCATTCCGTATGAGCTCTCATTTACTTTATCACAACGGCATTCCTTCCGGAGTAGGTCAGGGAAAATATTTTTTTCTTTTTTGACATTCGAAGTAATAAGTTGCTGACTGAGTGAATGGTCAATACTGTTGCTCCAGAAGCAGTAGAATTAAATTGCAACAAGCCAAACCAACGCCTAAAATCCACATAACAGTAATTAAAATAAAGGAGTGAATAAAACGTCTTGTAGCTAGGCAAACACCTCGGTTATAATAATTACCACCCGAACTCGCTTACGATTTCCATGACACACCATTTCATGAAAATATAAAGCGAGCTGCCCTTCTTTGAACATCTTCAATGTCCTCCGGCAATTCCGTCTGTGCCGGCCGCGGTGGTCTAGCGGTTCTAGGCGCGCAGTCCGGAACGCGTGACTGCTACGGTCGCAGGTTCGAATCCTGCCTCGGGCATGGATGTGTGTGATGTCCCTAGGTTAGTTAGGTTTAAGTAGTTCTAAGTTCTAGGGAACTGATGACCACAGATGTTAAGTCCCATAGTGCTCAGAGTCATTTGAACCATTTGAACCATTCCGTCTGTTTAGGATAACATATCGCGCAGCAATACTCCACAAGTGAAGGGACTTACGTAGCATAGGGAGTCTCCTCAGCAGTTTCGTTCCACCTTCTTAGTGTTCTACCAATAATTCACTCTTTCCCCACTAAATTTCATATGTTACAGTTCCATTCTAAGTCTTTGGTAATTGTAGCCGCTAGATATTTAGTTGAAGCAAAGGCTAAAATGTTTTTGTGATTAATTTAACAGAATAATTTTATTATTAATGTGGGAGGCCTCACACTCTTTATTAATCAAGGTCAGTTGTTACAGTACTTTCTTAAACACTTTGCGTAGTATAAGAGATTTACCAGATGAAAGCAACTGCTTAATATCTGCTTACTTCCTTGTATGCTAACGGACACTAAATTCATGTAGGTAAAATATTTATTACTGCAGTAAGGGCTAGTGTCGAATCTTTAGATGATGAAGGAGTTTACATAACGCAGATATCATTTGTCATTAGTAACGAGCAGATCGCCAAAGCGACTTTTTGACTGCTAGTGTACCTGCTCTCTTACGAAACGGATCTATAATTTATTAATAAATCTGATTAATAAAGTTTTCTTGATGGAGCTTCAAAGTGTAACAAATAGTACAGCTACTCCACCCAATTTCTTCGACTGTAACTGTGACAGCTAGCACACAGAAGAATTTGTTTTTCATCCTTGAATCTTACAAGAACTATATCTCAATGGAGGCCATAGTTTGGGAAAGTGACCTGTCGATAACTTGAGGATGGCATCATCTGCCGAAACACTATGCCCGCAGTGCACTGATTGCACAACGAAACCAGCGATAGAGTTCGTTACGTGTCACTTTAACCTCGTAGTTATATACGCACATGGGCATTTTTGTGGAACAGTCAGTAAGTGATTTGCGAGTAGTAATCTGTAGAAGCTGCTAATTCTTTTCTCGAAGGTTCAGATTTTTGCTTGGAGTAATTCTTTCTTTCTGCAGCTCATTTAACAGTTCGTTATTTAACCCAAATCTAGAGTTAGAACAATTACGTTCTTGTACTGTCGTACAGCGAGAACATTCTTCTATAGCTTTTGTAAAATAAAATCCATAACAGATGACTTTCTACAAGTATTTTTAAAACATCTTCATAAGAATAAATATAATGTCTATTGAAAGTGATTACATTGAATACGGAGTGAAAAATCTATTCAGCATATGCAGAATAAAATTTTCTGTTTACTGCAGAGTGTACGCTTCTCGCAGAAGCTAAGGGTCCTTAGTTCGAGTCTCGATCCGACACACAGTTTTAATCTGCCAAGAAATTCCATATTTAGAATACATTTTAGATACGTAAGTAGAACCAGAAAGGAACACGTGATCTCTGAGATTATACATAATTTATAGACGCGTATCTGTTAAAAATAGAGCAGCTATTGTAGTAAATGAGATATGAAGGAGTAGGACAACGTCTTACAAGTGGGTGGAAGAAGGAATCGTAGCATCCAAATTCAAAATAGCCAGAGGACGTATAAGCACAATATCAACGTATAGCTCTGCAGAAGGAAGAAGGGGAGATTCTAAGAAATTTTACAAAAGCTTGCAAAGTGTCCTTGATTCACGAAGAAGAATGACTATATTGTTGTCGGAGGAGATATAAATGCCAGAATAGCACAACAGGCCATTAAGCATCTATTTGGAATAAGTGGAGAAGCAGCAACCAATGAGACTGGAAAAATATCACAAGACTCTTTTTGAGCAATTTTTCTTTTAATTTTTCCTTTTTTTTATATAAAATTTACATGGACGTCCAAGGATGTATATCAATAATAGATTATTTAATAGCAAACTGAAAGATGGAAAAATTATTTCAGCTCGTCAGAATGACGAGAGGAACAGACATAAATCCTGATCATTTCTTAGTAACAGGGAAAGTAGGTTAGCCGAGCGGTCTAGCGCACGGCTTTCCGGAGAGGGAATGAGCGCCTGGTTCCCGGCACGAATCCGCCCGGCGGACTTGTGTCGAGGTCCGGTGAGCCGTCCAGTCTGTGGATTGGTTTTTAGACGGTTTTCCATCTGCCTCGGCGAATGCGGGCTGGTTCCCCTTATTCCGCCTCAGCTACACTATGTCGGCGATTGCTGCGAAAGCAAGTTCTCCACGTACGCGTACACCACCATTACTCTCCAACGCAAACAAAAGGGTTACACTCGTCTGGTGTGAGACGTTCCCGAAGGGGGGGAGGGGGGGGGGTCCACCGGGGGCCGAACGCACAGTAACCCATGGTTCGATGTGGGGCGGTGGAGGGGTGAAGTGGATTGCGGCAGTCGTCGAGGGGTTGCGGACCACTGCGGCTGCGGCGGGGACGAAGCCTCTCCGTCGTTTCTAGGTCCCCGGTTAACATACAATACAATAGGGAAACTAACACTTAAAACTAAATAGGCAAGAACAGCACACAAAAAGGGAACTACAGAGGACATAGTCGGAAAACCAACTTATTAGAACAACCTAGCATCAGAAATTTGTATCAATCATGTATAAGATTATAAATGGTACAAGAACTTAGGAATACAAACATCGAATTAGAATGGCAGGAACTACCTCAACTTACTGTACGTGTAGCTTTCTAACCCTGAGGAAAAGAAATGAATACAGTGCAAAAGAAATACTTAGTGTTTGGAGTGAAGAATTAAAATACGCTATTCAATTGAAAAGGAACTCGTGACAAAAATTCCTCAGACACTGGAGGACTCTTAACAAGAATGAAAAGAAGCAAAGAATTTAGTAAGATCAGCACATAAGGAAAGCTGAAAAAGATAACAACATAGAGCTGTACATGACCATTAATTTACAGCATTGAAAATAATGAGACACCTAAACAAGGAAAAAAAGATGTGGCAAATTGAAATCTTGTAAATAGATAAGATGGGAGGAAACAGACGAAAGTAGAAGGAACAGATTTTTTTCCAGAAATTGATAGAATCTGAGGGACTTAAAGAGGCCCTACAAAACGGTAAAAGCCGAGAAACTTATGGAACGAACAATCCAAACACAGAACTTTTTAAATACCTAAAAAGTAATACATGTTTTTAGATTTTTTAAAATCAATGCTCGCAGCAAAGTAAAACACCGATGGTATGAAGAAATAATAGTAATAACCACGTTAAAAGAGGATAAAGAACGGACTGTGGAAATTATAGAGCTATTAAGTCTCTTACATACGACACATAAAATGTACGTGGAGATAGTAGTAAACAGAATGAGAAACATCGAAGAACAAACTGATCTTCAGAAAGGGAGTTGGTGAAGATGAGATTGCTGTGCTATACAACTGTTTTCCTTTCTCCTGCTCTTTCTTTGTTTGTTGTTTTCGGCCTTATTTCCTTAAACGTTAAAAGTTTTCTGGTAGGATAGATTCTGTAAATGTGTTGCCGTTTACGTTATGGGACTGCTATGAACTATAATGCTGTTTTCATTTTTCTGATGTTGCGTATTTACACGTTTATTAATACGTTATTTACATTTATTTTGTAGGGACAGAATAAAGTGAAGTATTATATAAAACTATAAATTCCTCTACTTTGTGTAATGTCAAGCCAGACGTGTTGAGCTGTAGAAACAAATCTATAAAGAAAAACTTAAACAAAGAGTGGAAGCCGGAACCGAAAATGTTCGTCTTTGTGCATGGGTGCGAGTGTACTGTTGTCCGTGAACGTTGTTAAGTAACTGCTTGATATTGATGTGCTTTTTGCTGTGTGTGCCACAGACCGGGAGCTTATAAACAAGAAGCTAATAACGAGATGCGGCACATTGCTTCTCATTTCGAACTGCTATTCGGCGTATTGATCTTAAAACCAGGCTGTGCAGATTGCCAAGTTCCCCGAATGCTATACGTGTACGGTTTTTAATGTAAACAGCACAGACAGTTAAATGCTTATCGCCGACTGTCAAATTAAACTATAAATAGGGAAATGCAGTTTTTTGTTCGGGAACTAATATCCAGAACACTAATCTGGAAGGGAAGATGTGCCGATCGCCGAATGGAAAGATGTGCCGATCGCCGCATAATAGCTGTTAGTATACGGTAACTATTATGGACAGTGCGGGATTTTGGCACGAGCCGTGGATTATTACATCATGTGAGGGTGATTCACGAAGATATGCAAATATTTTAATATGTTATTCTACTAGTAAAACTAAAGAAAAAAGTTAATATAAACATAGGCCCACGAATGTTTAGATACGGAGTTACGGCTAATGAAGTATTTTGCATGAAATTTAGCGACTTCGCTAATATGAAGCCATCAAAAACTGTTCGAGTTTGAAGTAAAGCACGATTTCCATTTATTTTGCTGTTATTGGTCTGATGCATCTGATAAAACATGTCCAAGACGCGTATCTGTAATAGTTCTCCAGAGCATCCAGAGAAGCAAAAAAGTACTTTCGTAAAATTTTTGTTTGTTAACTATTTGGCCCAATTTCTTTTTTAAATTCCAAAAAATTGCACAAAGCTTTCAACAGAAGTTGTAGAGAACTTATTTTGTGAAAAATGATGGTAATAACGTTAATTGAAACTGTATGAATGTGTCAGATAATCTGCTTTCATTAATACCATAGCACACGTGAATTCATGTTAAACCGGATAACACAGGTCTGGGACGGATTTTGTTAGTTTCACCAGACCAATAACAACAAAATAAATGGAAATGGTGCTTTACTTTAATCTCGTACAGCTTTGCGATTGCTTCAGATTAACGAAGTTGCCAATTTCAGGCAAAATATTTTATTAGCCGTAACTCCGTAACTAAAGATTTGCGGACTTATGGTTATCTAAACTTTTTTCTTTAGTTTCACTTGTAGAATAACATACTAGGATATTTGCATATCTTCGTGAATGACCCAGTACATTAACGTGCTTTCTTTATTGCGGACAGTGGTACTTCGTAATGTTCCGAGTTCAGATCGAATGTGAAATAGCAAATTCAAAACTGTGACCACAAATGGCTAATGAACGTTACGTCATAGGGATACGTCACGTGTTAATTGAATGAAGCGTGTCTTACCTTCGTCGGCAGTTTCAAATATGTTAACGGACGGCAGCGCACAGGCCACGCTAAGCCCACGCCGGTATTTTCTTTTTTTAGTTAAACCGTACTTCTCTGCATCACAGGTGACAAAATCTTTGTAACACCTGCTATGTGATTATACTGCAGTAGGCAGTATTGTGAGTGTGTAATTTTTGATTAGAGCTTCTGCAGTTTGTCAGCTTCACATTTAAGACACTCATTCGTAACTGGTACTATTGTAGGTATCACTGTAGATGCATTATTTTGCATTATTTCCCACTTCTTACATTTCTTACGTATTCTCAGAATTTAAAAAATATCCAGTGTGTCACTAAAGCCTTTGACAGGTAAAAAAAGGAAAAAAAAGTGTTCTGTCGTGGCCCATTTACATATGTGTTTATGAATTGTGTAACTTACAGATAAAGGCTGGCTTGCCTGTATGTAACACACTAAACTTTCATCAGACGTTTATGTCGCTTGTAATACTGCATCAGCATTCAGCAAACGAAATATCTGCTGGGGAAAGGATACCTTGTCAAGAAGCCATAGGTCTTCAGTAGGAAACTCTTCGTGCACAAGATACATGTGAGCTCTGCTTTCTTAAGTTGGTCAGGGTAAATGGGAAAATGTTCCAACTGCCCGAAGGTACAGGTATAACTCTTTGTGTGAACCGGTACTTTGCTGCTGACTACGAGACAGGTTCAAATGTCTCTGAGCAGTATGGAACTTAACATCTGAGGTCATCAGTCCCCTAGGACTTAGAACTACTTGAACCTAACTGACCGAAGGACATCACACACATCCATTCCCGAGGCAGGATTCGAACCTGCGATCGTAGCGCTCGCGCGGTTCTAAACTGAAGCGCCTAGAACCGCTCGGCCACAGGGGCCGTCTACGAGACAGGGGAGACCTACTTCGGACGGGCTGCACTGTAAGCTGTGGTTAACAACCTCCATTACTCTCTTACATGATTCGAAAAAGGCCACTGAACATTCATGTTATTTGTACAAATAGTCAAAATTAAAACCACATTCTGGACATATTGGGGTCGCGCACTTTCGATAAGTTGCTTTACACGAATCTTAATGTTGATAACGGCCAATCGGTCGTTTGAGTCATAGTCTCACACACATAAACGTAGTTTCTTACAAATTTCTTTCTTCAAATGTTCTTATGTTCTCTTTCAATGTGTTTTTCAATGCATTTTTATCATTACAATCGTTGTAAAAGTTCGCGAAGCTTGTACTTTCGGTAACACGTGGTCAAGTAATGTGTGCCTTTAGTGTTCGGTCATTCGTATGCTTACATTGTGACGGAAATCATCATACTTTTTGCTATTTTCGACTCAACATGAGTTTATTGGGAATTGGTTGTTGCTGATTTCACACACCCTCTACATAATCTTCGGTAATCTTCGGAGCAGCTTTCCCATTTGTCACAATACCACATTTCTTAACAAATAGAGCGATGTACACTGCGCACATTAGTAAATACATGTTTTCGTGCACAGAGATATTCTGATGCGCAAATTGTTATTGACTAATCGTGTTGATTCAGTTCAATGCTACAACCAATAAGATGGATTGTTAACGCACATTACTTATGGGCCTCACGTATTGGTAGTGGTAGTATCTACTTTTCAGTAAAATGACTTGCTAGTCACCAGTAAGACACCCGAGTCAACACAAAACCTTTTCTTCCAGAATTTCCTGGATATACTGGCACCAAAACAACAAATATGACAATAATAGCACATATTCATCTTCTTTCATAAATCTTGTTCTTATTGGCATATAACGACCATGGTATTCTGTAACTTACAAAAAGTTTTTGATTGTGTGTTAAATATTCCACTCTAGATGTTTACGTTTTCTATAACTGTTAGCGCATAGCCGGCCGCGGTGGTCTAGCGGTTCTACGCGTTCAGTCCGGAACCGCGGGACTGCTACTGTCGCAGGTTCGAATCCTGCCTCGGGCATGGATGTGTGTGATGTCCTTAGGTTAGTTAGGTTTAAGTGGTTCTAAGTTCTAGGGGACTGATGACCACAGATGTTAAGTCCCATAGTGCTCAGAGCCATTTGAACCATTCAGGCTGTTCATAAGTTCAGAGTCTTTATACGCTACTGGCCAGTAAAATTGCTACAACACGAAGATGACGTGCTAGAGACGCGAAATTTAACCGACAGGAAGAAGATGCTGTGATGTGCAATGATTAGCTTTTCAGAGCATTCACACAAGGTTGGCGCCGGTGGCGATACCTACAACGTGCTGACATGAGGAAAGTTTCCAACCAATTTCTCACACACAAACAGCAATTGACCGGCGTTGCCTGGTGAAACGTTGTTGTGATGCCTCGTGTAAGGAGGAGAAATGCTTACCGTCACGTTTCCGACTTTGATAAAGGTCGGACCGTAGCCTGTCGCGATTGCGGTTTATCGTATCGCGACATTGCTGCTCGCGTTGGTCGAGATCCAATGACTGTTAGCAGAATATGGAATCGGTGGGTTCAGGAGGGTATTACGGAACACCGTGCTGGATCCCAACGGCCTCGTATCACTAGCAGTTGAGATGACAGACAAGCATCTTATCCGCATGGCTGTAACGGATCGTACAGCCACGTCTCGATCCCTGAGTGAACAGATGGGGACGTTTGCAAAACAACAACCATCTGCACGACAGTTCGACGACGTTTGCAGCAGCATGGACTATCAGCTCGGAGACCATGGCTCCGGTTACCCTTGACGCTGCATCACAGACAGGAGCGCCTGCGCTGGTGTACTCAACGACGAACCTGGGTGTACGAATGGCAAAACGTCATTTTTTCGGATGAATCCAGGTTCTGTTTACAGTATCATGCCGGTCGCATCCGTTTTTGGCGACATCGCGGCGAACGCACATTGGTAGCGTGTATTCGTCTTCGCCATACTGGCGTATCACCCGGCATGATGGTATGGGGTGCCATTGTTTACACGCCTCGGTCACCTCTTGTTCACATGACGGCACTTTGAACAGTGGACGTTACATTTCAGATGTGTTACGACCCATGGCTGTACCCTTCATTCGATCCCCGCGAAACCCTATATTTCAGCAGGATAATGCACGACCGCATGTTGCAGGTCCTGTACGGGCCTTTGTGGATACAGAAAATGTTCGACTGCTGCCGTGGCCAGTACATTCTCCAGATCTCTCACCAACTGAAAACGTCTGGTCAATGGTGGCTGAGCAACTGGCTCGTCACAATACGCCAGTCACTACTCTTGATGAACTGTGGTATCGTGTTGAAGGTGCATGGGCAGCTGTACCTGTACACGCCATCCAAGCTCTGTTTGACTCAATGCCCAGGCGTATCAAGGCCGTTATTACGGCCAGTGGTGATTGTTCTGGGTACTGATTTATCGGGATCTATGCACCCAAATTGCGTGAAAATGTAATCACATGTCAGTTCTAGTATAATACACTCCTGGAAATTGAAATAAGAACACCGTGAATTCATTGTCGCAGGAAGGGGAAACTTTATTGACACATTCCTGGGGTCAGATACATCACATGATCACACTGACAGAACCACAGGCACATAGACACAGGCAACAGAGCATGCACCATGTCGGCACTAGTACAGTGTATATCCACCTTTCGCAGCAATGCAGGCTGCTATTCTCCCATGGAGACGATCGTAGAGATGCTGGATGTAGTCCTGTGGAACGGCTTGCCATGCCATTTCCACCTGGCGCCTCAGTTGGACCAGCGTTCGTGCTGGACGTGCAGACCGCGAGAGACGACGCTTCATCCAGTCCCAAACATGCTCAATGGGGGACAGATACGGAGATCTTGCTGGCCAGGGTAGTTGACTTACACCTTGTAGAGCACGTTGGGTGGCACGGGATACATGCGGACGTGCATTGTCCTGTTGGAACAGCAAGTTCCCTTGCCGGTCTAGGAATGGTAGAACGATGGGTTCGATGACGATTTGGATGTACCGTGCACTATTCAGTGTCCCCTCGACGATCACCAGTGGTGTACGGCCAGTGTAGGAGATCGCGCCCCACACCATGATGCCGGGTGTTGGCCCTGTGTGGCTCGGTCGTATGCAGTCCTGATTGTGGCACTCACCTGCACGGCGCCAAACACGCATACGACCATCATTGGCACCAAGGCAGAAGCGACTCTCATCGCTGAAGACGACACGTCTCCATTCGTCCCTCCATTCACGCCTGTCGCGACACCACTGGAGGCGGGCTGCACGATGTTGGGGCGTGAGCGGAAGACGGCCTAACGGTGTGCGGGACCGTAGCCCAGCTTCATGGAGACGGTTGCGAATGGTCCTCGCCGATACCCCAGGAGCAACAGTGTCCCTAATTTGCTGGGAAGTGGCGGTGCGGTCCCCTACGGCACTGCGTAGGATCCTACGGTCTTGGCGTGCATCCGTGCGTCGCTGCGGTCCGGTCCCAGGTCGACGGGCACGTGCACCTTCCGCCGACCACTGGCGACAACATCGATGTACTGTGGAGACCTCACGCCCCACGTGTTGAGCAATTCGGCGGTACGTCCACCCGGCCTCCCGCATGCCCACTATAAGCCCTCGCTCAAAGTCCGTCAACTGCACATACGGTTCACGTCCACGCTGTCGCGGCATGCTACCAGTGTTAAAGACTGCGATGGAGCTCCGTATGCCACGGCAAACTGGCTGACACTGACGGCGGCGGTGCACAAATGCTGCGCAGCTAGCGCCATTCGACGGCCAACACCGCGGTTCCTGGTGTGTCCGCTGTGCCGTGCGTGTGATCATTGCTTGTACAGCCCTCTCGCAGTGTCCGGAGCAAGTATGGTGGGTCTGACACACCGGTGTCAATGTGTTCTTTTTTCCATTTCCAGGAGTGTATATTTGTCCAATGAATACCGGTTTATCATCTGCATTTCTTCTTGGTGTAGCAATTTTAATGTAGTGTATTTAGTGCTCACGACGCGTCCCCATTCTTGTTTACTTGGAGCTTCTCCAGTCTTTTTAAATGTCTGGAAGATGCTACCTCCGAGACGACAGCTGCCTTTAAAACCAGTTTCCGCGAAACCCCAGCGTGGAGCGCGCGGGACCGCGAGGCTATTTATTTCGTGGCGCGGCGAACTGCCCCGGTAATCGGGAGCGCGGCGGGCGGCGGCTGCGGCGCGGTGTTTAGTATGCGGAGCCCGGCAGCGCCGCTGGCTCGCCACCGCCTGCCACTCCGACTTACTTAAAGCGGCCTCTCCCGCCGCTCTGCGCCGCCGCCTAAATGAATTTAAGTGACAGCCGCGCCATCATTTTCAATTAACCCCGCTAAGCGGCCGCCCTTTTTCCTCTCCCGTCTTTATCCTTTCTTCTTCCACCCCTCCATCAGCGCGTGGACCGGCGGTCGTCGCGTGCGCACTCACGTCTCATTACGGGCCCTAAGTGTCGCTCAGCCAGTAGTTTAATTGAGCAACAAAGGTCCGCAGTCGTCGCCCTGCAGACCGGCGGCTGGTCGACGTGCTGAGACTTCGACATGATGTCAACGTGCAGGCGAAGAAAGAAATGTGTGCTGATACGCCTTACCGTATTCAGAATAATGTGCTTGGTCATCAACACACAGAGTTCATTCCAGTTTCCTAGTTGTCAAACATCATGCACATTAAATATATTTTATCCATAATTGATGCATCTGAACTCTATCACTGTTCCTTTACAGGGCGTAGAACAATAACTGCGACTAGCCACAGTAGACGGTGATTTTATTTAACACACGACCGGTTAGGCGTTTGTGCCCATATCCATGTGGTTTACATTCTGGTTTACATTCATGTACGTGGAGATCTCTGAATAAATCAAGAACAAATAATGGACACAAAGAAACAGATGAACCGTTTGGAAGTGGCTAAGCGACATGTGTTGTAAAATACATACACAAAAAAAAGGTTTGCGTTAACTTGGGTCCGAGAGTTCCGGAACCTGTACAGAAAATTAGAATGGAGATCAACATAAACATCATTTCCGTCCTTTTTATTGCTCTGAAAACCATGCACTGCATGTGTTACCACCTTACAGCGAGACCTTCAGAGGTGGTAGTCCAGATTGCTGTACACACCGATGCCTTTAATACCCAGTAGCACGTCCTCTTGCATTGATGCACGCCCGTATTTATCGTGACATACTATCCACAAGTTCATCAAGGCACTATTGCTCCAGATTGTCCCACTCCTCAACGGCGATTCGGCACATATCCCTCAGAGTGGTTGGTGGGCCACGTCGTGCATAAACAGCCCTTTTCAATCTATCCCAGACATATTCGACAGGGTTCATTTCTGGAGAACATGTTGGACATTCTAGTCGAGCGATGTCGTTATCCTGAAGGAAGTCATTCACAAGATGTGCACGATGGGGGCGCGAATTGTCGTCCATGAGGACGAATGCCTCGCCAATATACTGCCGATATGGTAGCACTATCGGTTGGAGGATGACATTCACGTATCGTACAGCCGTTACGACGCCTTCCATGACCACCAGTGGCGTACGTCGGCCCCATGTAATCCCACCTCAAACCAGCTGGGATCCTCCACCCTGCAGCACTCGTTGGACAGTGTTTATAAAGCGTTCAGCCTGACCGGGTAGCCTCCAAACACGTCACTGACGATTGTGTGGTTGAGGGCTTATGCGACACTCATCGATGACGAGAGCGTGATGCCAATCCTGAGCGGTTCATTCGGCATGTTGCTGGGCCCATCGGCACCGCGCTGCATGGTTTCGTGGTTGCAAAGATGGACCTCGCCATAGATTTTGGTAGTGAAGTTGCGCATCGTGCAGCCTATTGCGCACAGTTTGAGTCGTAACGGGACGTCCTATGGCTGCACGAAAAGCATTATTCAATATGGTGGTGTTGCTGTCAGGGTTCTTCAGAGCCATAATCCGAGGGTAGCGGTCATCCATTGCAGTAGCAGCCTTTGGGCGGCCTGAGCGAGGCATGTAATCGACAGTTCCTGACGGTGTATCTCCTCCATGTCCGAACAACATTGCTTTGTTTCGCTCCGAGACGCCTGGACACTTCCCTTGTTGAGAGCCCTTCCTGGCACAAAGCGACAATGAGGATGTGATCGAACCGCGGCATTGACTGTCTAGGTACGTCTGAACTAAGACAACACTAGCCGTGTACCTCCTTCCTGGTGGAATGACTGGAACTGATCGTCTAATTGGCGCTGTCCTTGCATGCTTGTTTACATCTTTGGGTGGGTTTAGTGACATCTCTGAACAGTCAACGGGCCGGCAGAGCCTGTGCCAGTCACTTTCTCAACCATCAGAGGTACTGCTTATAACATCACGGTCACAACGTGTGACGCGTGGGTGTACTTAATTGTCTTGAGTCAGCCATCTAAACATTTGACGTATTCCAACACGCACAGTTGTGGCACGGAGTCAGATTGGTTTGGCAGCCCAGCAAATGGGTCCACCTGCACACTGGAATCCATTGGGGTTTCAGAGGCTCTTATGTTCTGAATTAACAGAACGCCAGACTGCGTACTTGCATTTTTCGGGAACGCGCATTTAATAACAGATTTCCGCCGTCCATGACTTCAGTCGCCGAACGCATTGTAGTGTGCCGCCTAGACCAGTAGCATGATAAAGTATTCACTGTGGCGACGTGAGGCTATAATATCCATTTCTCAGCACCCTGTTCTTTCGAACCATGTTTTTCCTTTATTTTGTATGGTAGAATATAGTTGCTTGGTGCTGGCGTAGTTTGATGCCATAACCTGGATGCACGTGTATGAAGTGAGATAAAGCGAGTAGTGTTCTGGTTAGTGTCGTGTGTCGACCCCAGCAGATCACATTGTCCACCATAGATCCCATTTTATTAAGGCTTTTGTTAAATAAATATTTTTTGAATGATGATTCTTTAATAATTTTGTTGTCTTGTCTTGGGTTAATAGTTAATGATGTGTGTGAAATCTTATGGGACTTAACTGCTATGGTCATCAGTCCCTAAACTTATACACTACTTAACCTAAATTATTCTAAGGACAAACACACACACCCATGCCCGAGGGAGAAATCGAACCTCCGCCGGGACCAGCCGCACAGTCCATGACTGTAGCGCTTAGACTTCTCGGCTAATCCCGCGCGGCTGTCTTGTTTAAGATCAATAAATCGATTGTGAATTAGACTACAACTACTCCCTGAGTTGTGATTAACAGTTCCTTTGCATTTTTATGGCAGTCTAGATCAGAAACATAAGCAATAGCTTTTTCATTTGGTGTCCACTGCGTGGATCTTTTACTTCATTAACCGTAATCTTCCTTCAAACTGTTGGCTCGAGTACAACTGTACCTCTGAACTGTCACTGCTCTCTCATTCCCAGATTATGTTTAGGAATATTTACTGCACTGTTCCTGTTCTTCATCAGCAGCCACTCATTGTTACACAGATTGCACACCTATAAAATTGAGTAACTGGAGTGTGCTAATTTCGTATCCTATAGTGCTGAAATCGATTCATACTGGGATGAAGAGACTTCCACGCGAGGCGTCAGTAGAGACCATGGTCGGACCGACCTCCAGCGTCCCTATGGCATAGGAGCTGCGGCATCTGGCGAGTTGCTTTAAGTAGCGCACTATTTAGCACTGTCGAAAGAAATCAAAATTCGTATTATAAAATTCATGACAGTGAGCGTTCCTCTAACTAAAAAAGTAAACGCAATCGCCTCGTGTCTAGAATTGTCACACACGGCAAGTGCATTACGTTAGCGAACGAGACATAGTTTCCACATAAAAAGCGGTTACGTGCCGTGTTTAACTTGACGCTATGTGATTTGCACACAAACTCGATGAATCATTCGAGTAACGGTGCAGTTAGCGTGTAAAACCTAGTCGTGTGTTGCTGATGACTGCAGAATAAGCTACTTCTGACGCTTCACCAAGGCCAGCAGCCGCAGCTCTCCGCGAGAAAATAAAAAGAGACCCGTGGCTCACCTGAACGCTGGCGTCTGCACCCCGCCAGTGTGCCTCTACCACGAGAGTGTCGTACAAAGCGTGTCATACAGTCGCTAGTGTAAACATTGTGTTTCCTCATTGTAGCTTACAAGGCAACATCTGCAAATGTAAATAAATAAATGTAAGTAAAATAAATTATTAGTTTTATAATGAGTGTTAAGATATTTTAATTAGGTATGCTGAAAATACAGCAACAGCACAATGTGCATGCTTTGTTTTCCAATACCTGTACTTCAGAAACCAGCTTTATTACACGAAGATGTATGTGGCATGAAAGCTTCTTTAATATATATGGTAACGAAAATTTACATTTTTCAAAATTAATGAGCGGCAGTGGGATTTTGCAAAATTGCGTTACAAAAGTTGATTATAAAGCTTTCAAGAAAATTAATTATATATCACCTTTTATATGAAAAACAAATTTTGCACATCAACGTTTCAGAGGTATTCCCTCTAAATCTAATAACGCAAACTACCTATCCAGCTGCGTTTTACCACTTATAAGTGAAATTGAGCACAAACAAAAAATACGTATTTCATTAATTTGCCCAGTCTAGATCCCTGACAAGTTTTATCAAGATCGTTTATTTCCTCTTAGGAACGTTCGCTTGTAAGCCTCACGTCCTCTCCTGGCATACGTCAAGAGCAAGTCATTATTCCTAAAGGGCTAATTAATGGGAAATTCTGTAACTCCTGTAAAAGGGAGGATTATTGTTTATTAGTGTTCATTCTTGTACAGCATTAGCGTGAGGATTGACTGATAAGTACGGGTGAAAGCGTAGCATCATTTTAGTCATTGAAACACAGAATTTACCTAGAATTTGTCTCTTTAATCACGTACTCCAACTTTTCACCATAGTCTCCAGGTAACTGCATACACATTCGCCAACAGCAAACACGTTTTATGAAAATGTCAAGGAAGACTTTCACTCTCCATTTTTCCAACCAATCCTCAACGCAGTCTAGATGTCTTCAGTGAAGACGATGACCAAAAAAAGCCTTCATTTTAAGCAAGAGACCACAAAGCTCTTCATTGTGGCCTAATGTCTCCTTGTAGCAACAATACGTCCCCTTTGTACACTCGAATTTTCATGAGGAGCGTTTTTATTTTGAGTACAAGATTTACATTGTTTTTGGTTCCAGGTAATAAATGTGGAGAAGTCCAGCAGCATCCAAAAACACAGATACTACCATTCATCCAAGAAAAGGTGATCATCAGTATGTTTCCTCTGGAGAATCTGTTTGTCGATATTCCATAGACTGATGTTTTATTTTGAGATCACAAGCTGCATCTAAAGCCACGATGTCATAAAAATAACCTCATCTTGAGTGTCAGAACACAACAAAATTTTATTGGAAGTTTCAGGCCCTTGGACATTCGTTTTAGGGGTGAGCAAAAACCTTCCGATGGTTAAGCAAAGTGATAATAAGGGTCATACGCCATTTCTCTTCGAGCAATGCGCCGACTCGCCTGAGTCAGTTTGTCTACCGTTGTATTGTGATACTGGTTCTTTGCTCACAGAGGTCGTCCCGTGCCGCTCAGTGTTAACACTACCACAGCAATTATAATGAATTTCTATATTCTGTTGTTAGGAACACGAACAGTGTTTCTTCGGTCGTACCTGCGAGTTCCCGTCATACAGTTGCATTTAACGACAATAACTACGCAATTAAACACAGGAATAGCTTGAATCTTACTATGATTGTAGCAGAGACTACACTCAACGTGCTGAAACCAGTTACGAATTAATACTGCCACTTGTTGCGAAACAGAACATTAGAGATATAACCGTTCATCACCGTAAATTAGATATTTGCTCTGACATTATTTTCTATCGTTTTTGATAAATTACATCTTTGTTAACTAAAATAATTGAAGTAAAGTAACTAGTGAAACCCAATTATGATCTACTGCAACTTCCGCGCTGCACAACTGTTCTGCTGTAAAAATTAAATGCTTTATCTTCTCAGAGATAGGTACTTACACAACGCTTATTTCCACTTAGGTTGCTGACACCGCTTTCCTAACTCTACAATTTCCACTACAGAAATCATAACGGTACCTTAAACTTTCTCAGCCAGTTTACCTCTGGCCGCAACCAGTCGTCCATCAAGGTAAACCCATCCAAAACCCAAGCAATATTTATATTACACGTCCTGTCACTTCTGTCTCACCATCCAATTAACTAACAAACTAAAATATCTTGGACTAAGTGTCGATTTCCCGAGCATACTACAAAAAGCCAACATTAGACTAAAAGTACTCTAAACATGGTGGACACAGACATTGCATCCCTCCAGCTTCCTTCGTTCATGTAAAGTTTTGATGCGGCACCCTCTGCTTTCCTAATATTGCCTGGATATCCGCTACATCACAAATTTACTGCTCCCCCAGTTCTTAGAACGTCATACCCTCCGCCTCGCCTTCCGTACTCGTATACATAGTGTTAACTGGATCCCATATAAACTTATTAAGGGTATACGGAACGCCCTATGCTTACAAAGTTAAATTGAGCTAAAAGTTAGGAACATTTTCTCATTTTTTATTTGGACGATACTCTTGATTTTTTCACAGAACGCAGATATATGTTCTGCTTTTATGCTGAATTATTAATTTTGAAAAAAATAATGTATAGTTTTTCAGATATTTTATTTTTTGTAAATGTTAAAAAAAGTTATACATATTTAACAAGTATTTTAAAATTTTCATCCATTAATACAAAATAATTCCACATATATGTTAATTGAGATATATTAGAAGGTCTTAAGGAACAACTACAGAAAATTTCATCTTTCTACAATAAATAGGCCCTGAGAAAATGTACCTTATACTCAAAGAAACTAAAGTTACAGGAAATTAGCTTCAAAGTTTTTACTTCAGTACAAGACTGCTCCATAGCTTGTATCATCAGAATCGTCCAACAGCTTCCTCTTGATGGCTCTGCTATGCTGTCTAGCCATCTTTGAATATACTTTTATGGCATTATCTGAAGACCTGAGCCGTTCCTTGTCCAAACAAAGCATAGCTGCGGCAGTTCGTAGTCCTACACAGAGCCCCAACTTCTGCAGAAATTTGCACTTTGTTATATTGCCCTGATTGAATGATGAAACAGCATCATAAACGCCAAAGTGAAGTGTGTTTATACCCGCAGACACAGTTTTAGGTAGTCTATTCCATATCACATGGTTCACACACTCATTTGGATTTTGAGTCCGGCCATGAAGACATTTCTTTAGTAGACTAATATCTGCGAGGTCTCGGAATATTGGTTTTATTTCATCCATTATGGCAGGTGGCAGGTGATGAGGGTGATTGTATTGTTTCTTAGTTACCTTGCCTCTGTTGTACTTGCACCAACTATCGTCTCCTTTTGGACATAGCCCATGTTGGGGATTCTCATTGTTTGAAGGTGTATGAAAAAACAGAGCACAGACTGCTCTTCTCATTAATTCTGCATCTGCTGTATTCTGTCTTATTGCTAGACCATAGCACTTTAACCGCTAATATAAAAAGTTAGCAGCTTTCATATTGGCTTTACATTTCCTTAATTGGAACTTTTGATCTATTGTAGCATCTGTCAGTCTATATTTCCCATCTAAAGTTTTTCCATCGCTCAATTTCTTGCCTTTCATGCCAGCCTTGAGCCGTCGAAGTCTTGATCCCATCCTTTTCTGAACATGGCCAACACACTCCAGTTTGGAAATTGTCACATCGTTACCATAGGGTCACAGTTATTTCTTTGAAAGCCTTTGAGTCACCATCTCCAAGATAATTTATGTATCTGGTGTTGTACCATTTTACTGAGCGTTGATAAATACTTCTTACACCAGCAACTTCCATAGCACCACTTGACCCATAGTAATTTGCCATGCACTCCTCTTCATGTTTAGTTTTCATTTTTTCCTTGCATCTGCAATGCTTGGAAAGTATTGTCACATCAACTACCTTACCAGTGTCCACACTTGTAGATGTTACTACACCATTCAGAGATGTGTGGCCTCTCTTCTGCCAGCTTCCATCAAAAGCTACGGACAAGTCTCTGCTATTATTATTTTCAACAACAGCTTTCTCAACAGCATATTTCATGTTTTCCTGTGCCACATCTTCTACAGCAGAGCCTATTGCAATTATGTGTTTGTTAAATTTTGAAGGTGGAGGAGGGAGGTTCATCACACCACACAACATGGCACCTGCAGCCCTGCCCTTTCCTATACACCGTAATCCATAAACCAGTCTAATGTTTATATAATATAGTTTACCTGTATCTGCAGTAACATGTGAGGAATTGAAGAAATTAACACTGTGTTTGCAATAACTGCACATAAACTCTAATTCACAAGCAAGTCCTACATGTAAGTTTGTTTTCAATGAAACACCACATTTTCCACATTGTTTGCAGCACACATTGTTCTCCAAAACGTCTGATAATAAAGAGACTTTAATTACCTCATATTTTGTAGTCCCAGCATTTAGTTTCTTGTATTCTTCTTTAATTCCAGCTAGTTTTCTTCTTGAAGCACTTTCCGGTGTAGTGGCAGCAGCATCACTACCGGTGTTGAGGTTAGTCGCTACTCGGACATCAGATACTGATGAAGATGAATCAGACGAATTTTTAGCACACTTTACTTTCTTGCGCCAATGTACACGCTTTCTAAATACCTTCAGACTAGGTCTTGGCATGTTGAAGGAAAGAAAACTCAATGACTTCTCCACATACGACTTTCACAACAATGACATGGATGTACTCTCAAAGGAAACAATACAAATGGTGCAGAATCTATTGCCAACTGTCTAGCAGTGTAGCCAACAGAAAAGCTAACTCTCTTGTGCTCAATTATATCTCTGACAAGGCTGTCTATATCAGGTATATTTCGCGTCTCATACACAAGGTGCGGATCATCGTGTGTCGAAATTATTTCAAAAAATTATTTAAAATAGTTCTATTCACGTCATCCAAATATTTTATACATGGTATTAAACGGGAGAGTCCAAATTTTTCGAAAATGCATTTACCCAAAAATCGATTTTTTCATCGAAAAACTCATTCCGTATACCCTTTGTTTCCTCCTCTCCTTTCCGTCTAACAAACTTCCTCTTATCTCTCGCACTCTTCGTTGCTTGTAACTACACATCCCTCTACCGTTACGCCTACAAAGTGTCCACGTCCTATCTCAATGACACTTTAACCATCTCCCATTACCTGACTACGAAATCGCCACGGAAGTCTACCCACCTTTCCAGTTTTAACAGAATACCTCTACATCTACATCAATACTCTCGTATTAATTGTAACAGCATACCAGAGGGTACTTTCTCGTCTAATCCTTCTCTTCGACCTCAACATCCTTTCGAACCTGCCACAAACTTCCTATAACCCTGTGCAGTAAAGTGTGGCCAGTTATATAATCACTATCGTTACATTTTTTATTTCCTATAACCCTGTGCAGTAAAGTGTGGCCAGTTATATAATCACTATCGTTACATTTTTTATTTTTATAAGCAACAATCATTTTCTTATGATCCGTACTGTACAGCCTCAAATTTTAACACTCTTCAAAACATATACAAATTTTATATAATTAAAATTGCTGGTGTAATTTACAAATGCTCCCGGCTGAATAGCGGCTATGTACCGTTCCGATATCAGCCATCTCTCCTCCTGATGGGCGAGGGAATGAAATTACACTATAGAAGAAAAAAATGCCTATTTTGAGGTATCCAATACGATATGGAGATTGCACAAACTTTTCTTCTTGGCCGTTTTTCTGGTAGTTATACGAACTAACACATCTTTGGTTATGAATATCTCCCTTCCCCGCCCCCCCCCCCCCCCCCATGAACCATGGACCTTGCCGTTAGTGGGGAGGCTTGCGTACCTCATCGATACAGATAGCCGTACCATAGCTGCAACCACAACGGAGAGGTATCAGTTGAGAGGCCAGACAAACGTGTGGATCCTGAAGAGGGGCAGCAGCCTTTTCAGTAGTTGCAGGGGCAACAGTCTGGATGATTGACTGGTCTGGCCCTGTAACACTAACCAAAATGGCCTTGCTGTTCAGGTACTGCGAACGGCTGAAAGCAAGGGGAAACTACAGCCATACTTTTTCCCGAGGGCATGCAGCTTTACTGTATGGTTAAATGATGATGGCGTTCTCTTGGGTAAAATATTCCGGAGGTAAAATAGTCCCCCATTCGGATCTCCGGCCGGAGACTACTCACAAGGGAACCTCCCTATCGCACCCCGCTCAGATTTAGTTATAAGTTGGCACAGTGGATAGGCCTTGAAAAACTGAACACATATCAATCGAGAAAACAGGAAGAAGTTGTGTGCAACTATGAAAAAAATGAGCAAAATATACAAAGTGAGTACTCCATGCCCAAGATATGCAACATCAAGGGTAGGTTCACGTCGTGGTCCCGTGGTTAGCGTGAGCGCCTCCCTAACGAAAGGTCCTTGGTTCTAGTCTTCCCTCACGTGAAAATTTTACTTTCTTTATTTTCGCAGAGTTATGATCTGTCCGTTCGTTCATTGACGTCTCTGTTCACTGTAATAAGTTTAGTGTCTGTGTTTTGCGACCGCACCGTCTTCAATGGGAACCGAAAACATTTGATCGCAAGGTCGTAGGTCAACCGATTCCTCCACAGGAAAACACGTCTGATATATTATATACGACACTGGTGACGGCATGTGCGTCACATGACAGGAATATGTTGTCGACCCACCTAACTTGTACACTTGGCGAATGGGTAAATAAATTCTTCTACGTTGCCCGATTTAGGTTTTCTTGTGGATGTGATAATCACTCCCAAAAAAGTGATGAAAACGTAAGACATTGTCACATAAACTGCAACAAATGAATGCAACAGTTTCACAGTCGCACAGTTTTCCCTGTGCTCTGTCAAAAGATATGTTTTTAACGTTTTCAAATTTTTCCGTGTGCAGACTGTCAAATCCTGCATATGTCCAAACAAATCTGACATGTCCTGGAATTTTGAAGAGCAAAGTTGATTATGTGTGAGTGCCTGAACTTTGATAATTGTCTGAATATAAAAAATTAAACTTTTCACACGAGGGAATACTCGAAACAAGGACTTCTTGTTCCGCAGGCGCTCACGCTAACCACGGGACGACGCCGCTCCTGGTCTCATCCTACCCTTGATGTTGCTTATCTTGGACATGGACTACTCAGTTTGTTTATTTTGCTTATTTTTTTCTTTGTTGCACACAACTTCTTCATGTTTTCTCGATTGACCTCTGTTCGTTTTTCGAGGCCTATCCACTGTGCCAACTTATAACTAAACCTGAGGGGGGTGCGATGGAGAGGTTCCCTTGTGAGGAGGACGTCGTTATCAGGAGAAAGAAAACTGCCGTTCTACGGATCGGAGCGTGGAATGTCAGATCCCTTAATCGGGCAGGTAGGCAAGAAAATTTAAAAAGGGAAATGGATAGGTTAAAGTCAAATATAGTAGGAATTAGTGAAGTTCGCTGGCAGGAGGAACAAGACCTTTGGTAAGGCAAATACAGGGTTATAATTACAAAATCAAATAGGGGTAATGCAGGAGTCGGTTTAATAATGAATAAAAAAATAGGACTGCGTGTAAGCTACTACAAACAGCATAGTGAACGCATTATTGTGGCCAAGATAGACACGAAGCCCACGCCTACGACAGTAATACAAGTTTATATGCCAACTAGCTCTGCAGATGACGAAGAAATTGAAGAAATGTATGATGAAATAAAAGAAATTATTCAGACAGTGAAGGGAGAGAAAATTTAATAGTCATGGGTGACTGGAATTCGGTAGTACGAAAAAGGAGAGAAGGAAACGTAGTAGGTGAATATGGATTGGGACTAAGAAATGGAAGAGGAAGCCGCGTGATAGAATTTTACACAGAGCACAACTTAATCATAGCTAACACTTGGTTCAAGAATCATAAAAGAAGGTTGTATACACTGAAGAAGCCTGGAGATACTAAAAGGTTTCAGATAGATTATACAATGGTAAGACAGAGATTCTTCCGCCTTTAGGGGCAATTTCCCACCCCTAGGACAAGAGAGTGCCCTGAACCTCTATCCGCTCCTCCGCCCTCTTTCACAAGATCGTTGACAGAATGAGGCTGACTTCTTATGCCGGAAGTCTTCGGCCGCCAATGCTGATTATTTATCAAAATTTAGGCAGTGGTGGGGATCGAACCCGGGACGGAAAACGTTTTAATTATGAATCCAAGGCGCTACCCTTTTTTTTATCTCATTTTGTTCTATATTATTCGTTGAATTTGTTCGTGGAGGACGTCCGATGACACTCGTTCTGGTGATCGTTAATTCGTTCACTCAGTTGTTTTATTACAGAAGGTAGCTAAACCCTCTGACCGAACACGCTGAGCTACCGTGCCGGCTAACCCTAGACCACGGGTACAATTTCCTAGGGGTGGGAAATTGCCCCTAAAGGCGGAATAATCAGCAATGGTCAACGACATGAGGATGCAGAAGGCAATGGAAACCACTGCATTAAAGACACGTAACGTGTATCCACAGGACATGAGGCCTATAATTGAAGAAGTGTCATGATGATCTCTCCATTGGCAAAAGATTCCGGAATAGTCCTCCATTCGGATCTCCGGGTGGGGACTACCAAGGGGGAGGTTACCATGAGAAAAAGATTGAATAATCAACGAAAGGATAACGCTCTACGAGTCGGGGCGTGGAATGTCAGAAGCTTGAACGTGGTAGGGAAACTAGAAAATCTGAAAAGGGAAATGCAAAGGCTCAATCTAGATATAGTAGGGGTCAGTGAAGTGAAGTGGAAGGAAGACAAGCGTTTCTGGTCAGATGAGTATCGGGTAATATCAACAGCAGCAGAAAATGGTATAACAGGTGTAGGATTCGTTATGAATAGGAAGGTAGGGCAGAGAGTGTATTGCTGTGAACAGTTCAGTGACCGGGTTGTTCTAATCAGAATCGACAGCAGAGCAACACCGACAACGATAGTTCAGGTATACATGCCGACGTCGCAAGCTGAAGATGAACACATAGAGAAAGTGTATGAGGATATTGAAAGGGTAATGCAGTATGTAAAGGGGGACGAAAAT
The DNA here is from genome assembly GCF_023864275.1 of Schistocerca cancellata. NCBI lineage: Eukaryota > Metazoa > Arthropoda > Insecta > Orthoptera > Acrididae > Schistocerca > Schistocerca cancellata. The sequence goes on along the minus strand of NC_064631.1, from coordinate 464,035,925 downwards.
CTAATAGTCATGGGGGACTGGAAAGCAGTTGTAGGGGAAGGAGTAGAAGAAAAGGTTGCAGGAGAATATGGGCTTGGGACAAGGAATGAAAGAGGAGAAAGGTTAATTGAGTTCTGTAACAAGTTTCAGCTAGTAATAGCGAATACCCTGTTCAAGAATCACAAGAGGAGGAGGTATACTTGGAAAAGGCCAAGAGATACGGGAAGATTTCAATTAGATTACATCATGATCAGACAGAGATTCCGAAATCAGATACTGGATTGTAAGGCGTACCCAGGAGCAGATATAGACTCAGATCACAATATAGTAGTGATGAAGAGTAGGCTGAAGTTCAAGACATTAGTCAGGAAGAATCAATACGCAAAGAAGTGGGATACGGAACTACTAAGGAATGACGAGATACGTTTGAAGTTCTCTAACGCTATAGATACAGCAATAAGGAATAGCGCAGTAGGCAGAACAGTTGAAGAGGAATGGACATCTCTAAAAAGGACCATCACAGAAGTTGGGAAGGAAAACATAGGTACAAAGAAGATAGCTGCGAAGAAACCATGGGTAACAGAAGAAATACTTCAGTTGATTGATGAAAGGAGGAAGTACAAACATGTTCCGGGAAAATCAGGAATACAGAAATACAAGCCGCTGAGGAATGAAATAAACAGGAAGTGCAGAGAAGCTAAGACGAAATGGCTGCAGGAAAAGTGTGAAGACATCGAAAAAGATATCATTGTCGGAAGGACAGACTCAGCATACAGGAAAGTCAAAACAACCTTTCGTGACATTAAAAGCAACGGTGATAACATTAAGAGTGCAACGGGAATTCCACTGTTAAATGCAGAGGAGACAGCAGATAGGTGGAAAGAATACATTGAAAGCCTCTATGAGGGTGAAGATTTGTCTGATGTGATAGAAGAAGAAACAGGAGTCGATTTACAAGAGATAGGGGATCCAGTATTAGAATCGGAATTTAAAAGAGCTTTGGAGGACTTAACGGTCAAATAAGGCAGAAGGGATGGATAACATTCCATCAGAATTTCTAAAATCATTGGGAGAAGTGGCAACAAAACGACTATTCACGTTAGTGTGTAGAATATATGAGTCTGGCGATATACCATCTGACTTTCGGAAAAGCATCATCCACACAATTCCGAAGACGGCAAGAGCTGACAAGTGCGAGAATTATCGCACAATCAGCTTAACAGCTCATGCACCGAAGCTGCTTACAAGAATAATATACACAACAATGAAAAAAAAATTGAGAATGCGCTAGGTGACGATCAGTTTGGCTTTAGGAAACGTAAAGGGACGAGAGAGGCAATTCTGACATTACGGCTAATAATGGAAGCAAGGCTAAAGCAAAATCAAGACACTTTCATAGGATTTGTCGACCTGGAAAAAGCGTTCGACAATATAAAATGGTGCAAGCTGTTCGAGATTCTGAAAAAAGTAGGCTAAGCTATAGGGAGAACGGGTCATATACAATATGTACAACAACCAAGAGGGAATAATAAGAGTGGACGATCAAGAACGAAGTGCTCGTATTAAGAAGGGTGTAAGACGAGGCTGTAGCCTTTCGCCCCTACTCTTCAATCTGTACATCGAGGAAGTAATGATGGAAATAAAAGAAAGGTTCAGGAGTGGAATTAAAATACAAGGTGAAAGGCTATCAATGATACGATTCGCTGATGACATTCCTATCCTGAGTGAAAGTCAAGAAGAATTAAATGATCTGCTGAACGGAATGGACAGTCTAATGAGTACACAGTATGGTTTGAGAGTAAATCGGAGAAAGACGAAGGTAATGAAAAATAGTAGAAATGAGAACAGCGAGAAACTTAACATCAGGATTGATGGTCACGAAGTCAATGAAGTTAAAGAATTCTGCTACCTAGGCAGTAAAATAACCAATGACGGATGGAGCAAGGAGGGCATCAAAAGCAGACTCGCAATGGCAAAAGTGGAATTTCAGGCCAAGAGAAGTCTACTAATATCAAATACCGGCCATAATTTGAGGAAGAAATTTATGAGGATGTACGTCTGGAGTACAGCATTGTATGGTAGTGAAACATGGACTGTGGGAAATGCGGAACAGAAGAGAATCGAAGCATTTGAGATGTGGTGCTATAGACAAATGTTGAAAATTAGTTGGACTGATAAGGTAAGGAATGAGGAGGTTCTACGCAGAACCGGAGAGGAAAGGAATATGTGGAAAACACTGATAAGGAGAAGGGACAAGATGATAGTACATCTGCTAAGACATGAGGGAATGACTTCCATAGTACTAGAGGGAGCTGCAGAGGGCAAAAACTGTAGAGGAAGACAGAGATTGGAATACGTCAAGCAAATAAGTGCTACTCTGAGATGAAGAGGTTAGCACATTAAAGGAATTCGTGGCGGGCCGCATCAAACCAGTCAGTAGACTGATGACAAAAAAAAAAAAAAAAAAGACAGAGACTTAGGAATCAGTTTTTAAATTGTAAGACATTTCCAGGGGCAGATGTGGACTCTGACCGGAATCTATTGGTTATGAACTGTAGATTAAAATTGAAGAAACTGCAAAAAGGTGGGAATTCAAGGTGATGGGACCTGGATAAACTGACTAAACCAGAGGTTGCACAGAGTTTCAGGGAAAGCATAAGGGAACAACTGACCGGAATGGGGGAAAGAAATACAGTAGAAGAAGAATGGGTAGCTTTGAGAGATGAAGTAGTGATGGCAGCAGAGGATCTAGTAGGTAAAAAGACGACAGCTAAGTAGAAATCCTTAGGTAATAGAAGAAATATTGAATTTAATTGATGAAAGGAGAAAATATAAAAATGCAGTAAATGAAGCAAGCAAAAAGGAATACAAAAGTCTCAAAAATGAGATCGACTGGGAGTGCAAAATGGCTAGGCAGGGATGCCTGGAGGACAAATGTAAGGATGTAGAGGCTTATCTCACTAGGGGTAAGATAGATACTGCCTACAGGAAAATTAAAGGACCTTTGGAGAAAAGACAACCACTTATATGAATATCAAGAGCTCAGATGGAAATCCAGTTCTAAGCAAATAAGGGAAAGCAGAAAGGTGGAAGGAGTATATAGAGGGTATATACAAGGGCAATGTACTTGAGGACAATATTATGGAAATGGAAAAGGACGTAGATGAAGATGAAATGGGAGATATAATACTGCGTGAAGAGTTTGGCAGAGCACTGAAAGACCTGAGTCGAAACAAGGCCCTGGGAGTAGACAACATTCCATTAGAACTACTGACGGCCTTGGGAGAGCCAGTCCTGACAAAACTTTACCATCTGGTGAGCAAGATGTATGAGACAGGCGAAATACCCTCAGACTTCAAGCAGAATATAATAATTGCAACTCCAAAGAAAGCAGGTGCTGACAGATGTGAAAATTACATAACAATCAGTTTAATAAGTCACGGATGCAAAATACTAATGCGAATTCCTTACAGACGAATGGAAAAATTGGTAGAAGCCGACCTCGGGGAAGATCAGTTTGGATTCCGTAGAGATATGGGAACACGTGAGGCAATACTGACTCTACGACTTACCTTAGAAGCTAGATTAAGGAAAGGCAAACCTACATTTCTAGCATTTGTAGACTTAAACAAAGCTTTTGACAATGTTGACTGGAATATTCTTTTTCAAATTCTGAAGGTGGATGGGGTAAAATACAGGGAGCGAAAGGCTATTTACAATTTGTACAGAAACCAAATGGCAGTTATAAGAATCGAGGGGCATGAAAGGGAAGCAGTGGTTGGGAAGGGAGTGAGACAGGATTGTAGCCTATCCCCGATGTTATTCAATCTGTATATTGAGCAAGCAGTGAAGGAAACAAAAGAAAAATTCGGAGTAGGTATTAAAATCCATGGAGAAGAAATATAAACTTTGAGGTTCGCCGATGACATTGTAATTCTGTCAGAGAGAGCAAAGGACTTAGAAGAGGAGTTGAACGGAATGGATAGTTCATGAAAGGAGGGTATAAGATGAACATCAACAAAAGCAAAACTAGGATAATGGAATGTAGTCGAATTAAGTCGGGTGACGCTGAGGGAATTAGATTAGGAAATGAGACACTTAAAGTAGTAAAGGAGTTTCGCTATTTGGGGAGCAAAATAATTGATGATGGTCGAAGTAGAGATGATATCAAATGTAGACTGGCAATGGCAAGGAAAGCGTTTCTGAAGAAGAGAAATTTGTTAACATCGAGTATAGATTTAAGTGTCAGGAAGTCGTTTCTGAAAGTATTTCTATGGAGCATAGCCATGTATGGAACTGAAACATGGACGATTACTAGTTTGGACAAGAAGAGAATAGAAACTTTCGAAATGTGGTGCTACAGAAGAAAGCTGAAGATTAGATGGGTATATCATACAACTAATGAGGAGGTATAGAATAGGATTGGGGAGAAGAGGAGTTTGTGGCACAACTTGATTAGAAGAAGGGATCGGTTGGTAGGACACGTTCTGAGACATCAAGGGATCACCAATTTTGTATTGGAGGGCAGCGTGGAGGGTAAAAATCGTAGAGGGAGACCAAGAGATGAATATACTAAACAGATTCAGAAGGATGTAGGTTGCAGTAGGTACTGGGAGATGAAGATGCTTGCACAGGATAGAGTAGCATGGAGAGCTGCATCAAACCAGTCTCAGGACTGAAGACCATAACAACAACAACAACATCTCCCTTTGTCTTCCAGTCAACAACCAAACAGAACCAATCACTTTTCGGGGAGCGTCACAATGGTGTTTTATTTAACATAGGGGTCGTTCAGAACGGTAGTCTTTTTCCTTTTTGATTCGAGTACAGTGTCTTTCTTCGGAAACGAAATTACCTGTTACTTGTAGTTGTCTGGCTAGTATGACTAGATCGTCGTCTGTTCAGATGAAAGGCCGAAGGACTACAGCGTGCACGGTTGACCTCTCCGTATCTGCAAGCGGGCGGCTGCATAAGTAAAAGGCATAAAGAGGTTTTTCGCATTTTCTTTCCTGGAAACAAAATTGTCCTCAGCAGTGAGTATCGTGATTGTATATGTTAGACTGTTGAATTGTCGCTAGTTGGTTGAATATATCCTTTTAGTTTTGATTCTCCACTAACGCATGATTTCGGCCGTCTAACAGTCACCAAATGTCTAAAATCAACAACGGAAGTAATATTTGGATCGATGTTGACCTACAATGGCACGACAGTCTTTGGAAAGATACCAGATTACGTGGAAGCTTTGCTCTGAAGTACATGTATAAAGGAAGTGCAACGTACACGTTCATCACAAATTTCCTTTCGAAGAAAGAGCTGCACGATTGTTGTCCGCAGTGCTCGTTAACAATGCAAAGGAGTACGGAGTAAATTAAAATCGCTGTCTGAATGCTTGATGGTAACACACAGTCGGCATAGGAATTACATTGCACTAACCCAGATTCGGACAGCGATTATCATAAATATTCCGTGCTTTCTGGTCACCAGTGCGGTACAGATAGAATACTCATACATTCTTGTAAATCGAAGGTTCTATCACGTACAGAGCTAACTCGCACGTCACATTAATGGTGAATATCCAGCGCCAAAACTCCATAACAAGTTGTCCGATGCAGCAGACTGCAAGATAATTCTGTCAAAATAGTCGTTGAAAGGACAGCTTAAAGACTTAGGATGTTAAGGGGTGTAGTCATAAAGCTTTAGTTATCACGTCGGAAAAATAAAGCTATGTGATATTTTCTATTTGTTTCCAGCAATATGTTACCGATCCTGGTACATACTGAAACCACCACACCACAGCACCGTATTATGCAGTTGGAACAATCATAACAAAACGGAGCAGTACATTTATGAGGGGCAGTCAGACTAAAACCTCAAATCCTCCAGATGGAGATCATAGATTAGTTTCATTCAAAAGTAACCATCACACGTGTTAACACATTTATCCCACTGGCCGACGAGGTGATTAGTTCTTGTTTCATAGAACGCGGTAGGCTACTGACGGATCTAGAACTGCACCCACTCTTGCACGTTGTCGTCCAACTAAAACCGACGTCCGGTCATGTCTTTCTTCAGGTCGCCAAAGACGGTGAAAGATCCGGGTTTTAAGGAGGGTGCTGCAGTGTTTCCCAACCGAACCACTGAAGTGTAGACAATGTCCGATTGACAGTGTGGGAACGGCCGTTATCGTGCAGTAGGATGATTCCGACCGACAGCTTTCCTACAGCCAGAGGGCAAACGACAATGCCAACATTGAAATCATCCCTCATCGCTCTAGCGCTACAAATCCAAAGCTGTTCACACAAGTTCCAGTAAGGCCATGATGATTTTTTCTTCGACTGCAGGGGCCCTCTGCTCCTCGACTTCCTCGAGCGTGGAATCACAATCAACGATCAGCGCTATGAAGACAATGTGGAAAAACTGCTATACGATCTAAACTAAAAATGCCCGGGAATGCTGTCGGACAGAAGCACCCTTCCTGCCGCCACCCTGTACCCCCTGGGACGGAATTAGTGTACCCCAACTGTCTGCGACTAGTGTAATCCATGGAATAGTGCGAATGTGTTCAGATGTCTGCGGGTCGTGTAACTGAGGCGGAACATTGGGACAGGCCCGGTATTCACCTAGTGGTATGCGGAAAACCGCCTAAAAACCACATCCAAGGTGGCCGGCACACCGGCCTCCTACCCAAGTCCAGGAAGCAGCACATTAGCGCTCTCGGCTAACGTGGCGGGTCATGCACAAGCTGCTTCTCTGGGCCACCAAATTTTGCCTCGCCTCCCTTCCCCTCGCCCGTTTTTCTCCTAACATTTCGCCAATTGATGTCCATGGTAACTGACTGGGTAAGTCAGTTCAAAGATCGAAGGCAGGCAGCGGCATACCACCTCAATCAGGACATGCCTCGCACAGCATCGTACTGATGAAAGCTATATCTTTCCTGTACACAACAAAAAATATTAATTTAAAGTGATTGGTTTATCCTCACCACTTACTGGGATGTGATACGTGCTCGGAACATCACTTGTCAACAATGTTTAAAATGGAGTGTACTGTCCCTCAGAGGCGTGACGATTTCTGCGTCAACAAAGTGCCTGTAATGTCTACGTCAGACAAGTAATAACGCACCAGCTCGAATTTGTTTGCCTGCGGGTTGTGTGGCGGCTAGAGCTGGGTACAGACGCGGCCGGCAGGAGGCGAGACGCCGCTGTGTTTACTGTTTCCCAGAAGCGTCGCGGCGCCAAGGTCGCCGAGCGGACGGACGTCGCGGAATACGAATGGGCGGCGCGCGGCCGGCTGCTTGCGCATTCAGCGTGGGCGGCGGGGCTTCCGTTACCGGACACGTCGCCCATCGCGTATGCGGCACCCGGCTCCGCTGTCATTGCCAAAATCGGCTGCCACCTGCAGCTTCTCCGCTCCGCCTGCCTAACCTACTGTCGCGGTGCAGTACCGGCCGTCCCCAGATGGTTGCTTGGTCCAGCAAAACAACTGTCCAGTGCCTGCTGAAATTATGGAAAATTTCAGTCATCTTGAAATCCAGAGACGTCGTACTAAAGACAGCCAATATGGGCAATGCAGCATTCATGACAACGAATAACCTGACAGGGAGGTTCAACAGTGTGTAAATACATAATGTCATTCATGGTATTGTACAGTTAGTTGTACAGAACTGCCTCACTACACTGTGTTTATTTTTATTCATTTCATTTCAACATACACTTTAGAAAAAGAAAAACGGCGCATCATGGAGGAAACAGGGCGAAAATTCATGCAAGTGAGGTACTTATACGCACAAATAGTGATTACAATCGCAAAAATTTGGACGATTTTTTCAAGAGAAAGAGCTTCGCAAGCTGACCAAGCCAATGAAGTGTTGACCCAATTCTGGCCATTATACATGCTGCTATTCGGCTTGCCATTCATTGACATTGTTGTTGTATGTCCCACTGAGGAATATCGTGCCAAATTCTGTCCAGTTAGCGTATTAGAGGAGATAGCCCAGAGCTGATTGTAGGGTCCTGCCCCAAATGCTCCAAACGTTCTCAGTTGGGAAGAGATCCGAAAGACCTTGCTGGCTAAGGTAACGTTTGGCAAGCACGAAGACAACCAGTAGAAACTCTCACCGTTTGCTGGCGGCCATTATCTTACTAAAAAGTAACACTAGGATGGCTTGCCATGAAGGGCAACAAAACGAGGCGTAGAATGTCGTCGACGTACCGCTGTGTTGTAAGTGTGCCGTAGATGGCAACCAAAGGGGTCCTGCTGTGAAATGAAATGTACTGCAGGCCATCATTCCCGGTTGTCGGGCCATATGCCGGGCAACACTCAGGTTGTCCGAGGGGTCTCGAGATACGACTTCGCTATCAACGTGGCTCACTTCAAAGCGGGACTCATCACTGAATACAGCTCTACTCCAGTCAATGAGATTCCAGGCCGAATTTGCTCGACACCACTGAAAACTGGCTTTGTCGTACAGAGTCAGTAGATATCGGCGCAAGCGGCGCCGAGAGATAAATTCCTTTTCTCTGAGCAGCCTCTTAATGATCTTTGTAGTCACTATAGTACCAGTTCAACGTAGGATCGATGATAACGATATGGGGCTCTGAGTGCCCCTCTGATAACTGCTCGGTCCTCACGTTCTGCCGTCTCTCTGTGCTCACTGGTTCCTTCTTGATGCTGTTTTCGGCCATGGTTCATACGTTGGCCAACATTCTCGAATACTGGCATCAGTCCTGTTCAAATGTCGAGCGATTCGCCGATTACTGTGCGGCTGGTCCCGGCGGAGGTTCGAGTCCTCCCTCGGGCATGGGTGTGTGTGTTTGTCCTTAGGATAATTTAGGTCAAGGAGTGTGTAAGCTTAGGGACTGATGACTTTAGCTGTTAAGTCCCATAAGATTTCACACACATTTGAACAACATTTGATTCTCGGATTACTCCATCTGTATTCTTTGATCCCAACTATACGTTCTCTCTCAAATGCTGACTTATACGTATATTTCGATATGGCCAGAAGCCGAAGTAGTAAAATTGCTTTTTTTATTACTAGATGACGACTAGTTTTGGGGTTTTATTCAAAACCCATTCTCGAATCATCGTGTGAAACAACACGCCAGAATTACGATTTGTTACATACAGTACCAAGTCTGCAGCTCGTGGTCTACCGGTTACCGGCACGGTAGCTCAGCGTGTTCGGTCAGAGAGCTGGTTGACCCCTGTAATAAAAAACTGAGTGAAAGCATCAACAAACGAACTTTAACGGATGTCATGTGACGTTCGCAATGACCAAACCCAGTGATCAACAACAACGAACAAAAATGAAAAAAAAAGTCCGGTAGCGTTCTCGCTTCCCGACACAGGATCCCGGGTTCGATCCCCGGCAGGGTCAGGGATTTTCACCTGCCTCGAGATGACTGGGTGTTGTTGTGCCGTCTTCATCATCATCACTCATCTCCCTTACGGTCGGAGGGAGGCAATGGTCAACCACCTCCGCTAGGACCTTGCCTAGTACAGCGGTGCGGGTCTCCCGCATCGTCCCCTACGCTCTACCAGGGAATATGGGACTTCATCATCATCGAAACAGAGTTCCAAACGGCCAAGACCATTAAAATCGAAACTTCCTGGCAGATTAAAACTGTGTGCCCCACCGAGACTCGAACTCGGGTCCCGAGTTCGAGTCTCGGTTGGGCACGCAGTTATAATCTGCCAGGAAGTTTCATATCAGCTCACACTCCGCTGCAGAGTGAAAATCTCATTCTGGAAACATCCCCCAGGCTGTGGCTAAGCCATGTCTCCGCAGTATCCTTTCTTTCAGGAGTGCTAGTTCTGCTAGGTTCGCAGGAGAGCTTCTGTAAAGTTTGGAAGGTAGGAGACGAGATACTGCAAGAAGTAAAGCTGTGAGTACCGGGCGTGAGTCGTGCTTCGGTAGCTCAGATGGTAAAAAAAAAAAAAAAAAAAAAAAAAAAAAAAAAAAAAAAAAAAAAAAAAAAAAAAGGTGGTAGAGCACTTGCCCGCGAAAGGCAATAGGTCCCGATTTCGAGTCTCGGTCGGGCACACAGTTTTAATCTGCCAGGAAGTTTCATATCAGCGCACACTCCGCTGCAGAGTGAAAATCTCATTCTGGAATCATGAAAATCGTTATCCAAAGGAGTGCAATGCAAGTTATCATGAAACCGGATAAAAATAGAAACTGACAGCCTAACCTTAGGCTGAGGAAATTTTACTGGGCGTGGCGCCCCTATCGGACGTTTAGAAAAGTCTTTACTGCCTATTGTTCACGCTCCTGTCTGCGAAGCATACTTGTTGTCCAAATGAATACAGAGAATGAAATTCGCAAAGCCTTATGCCATGGTATCAACACGATCCTTGTTTGTCAAATGCGCTGTCAAATTGCGCTGCACCGTCACATATTCATCCAACGGCGCCAGCTTACGATGTTGCACTTTACGTCGATACCAGTATATCAGTTTGTGACCTATCTGCAAACCTCTTTCGTGATGCGTCGTTGACTTTGTCCCAGGGTGTATATCTCTTGCAATACTCCGACTCTGGAAAGGACGCCTCAGTCGCAGAACAACGTGAAACATGATTATAGATCATGAGGAAGCTCATGACAGCGAGCATTGGCCATGCGGCACGTATAGGTAGCGAGGATCTGCACCAGAGATCGGGCTGGGGTACCTATGTACGAACCAGTCACTGAGTCTGAATAAGTCACGTGATGTCCATTGGCCATTAAACTCTGTTGCAGCGGGCGCTTCGCTATCCTACGCTCCTTTGCTTTGTGTGCTACCCATTTACTTTCCGTTTTGAACTGCCGTTCCCTAGCCGCCGCGACGATAGATACTGAACATCTGCCTTGGGTGATACGCCAGTAGTCGCACTGTAAGAGACTACAGCATAATCGTGCCAAGAACATTTTTCTCACCTATACGTGAGACATATACTATTTTAGCTTCCTCTCGTGAAGCCTATGTTCATTCCTTGCGACTCTATAAAAACAGCGTGTATACGCTGCCTTCTCTGAGGAGAGTCATTAGTTTTCTTACTGGTTTGATTCGGCCCGCACCGAGTTCTTTTTCTGTGCCAACCTCTTCGTCTCAGAACAGCAGTTGCACCCGACTTCCTCAATTATTTGTTGTATATATTACAGTCTCTGTCATCCCCGACAGTTTATACCCTCTACACTATCTACAGCACCCTCAAGTATAGTGGCAGTTAATTCTTATCCATGTCTCCACAGGTATCTCTCCTCATAAATTCTGTGGAGAATCAATTTCTTCTCTTGTCAGTCCAGCTGATTTTCAATATTCCACTCCAGTACTACATCTCAAACGCTTCGTTTTTATTCTTTTCTGGTTTTCTCGCGATGCAGTATTGACCTCTGTACAACACTTGCTCCAAACGTATAGTCTCAGAAATTTCTTTCTGATGTTTCGTACTGCTGGATTTCTTTTGGCCAGGAATACCCCCATTCCCGGATACACCTGTAGTCTGCTTATTACGTCCTCCTTGCTTCGTCCCTCAGGTATTATTTAGCTTCAACAGAAGCGGTATTCCTTTACTTCGTCTACTTCAAGGTTCTCAATTTTGATATTTTGTTTATCGGTATACTCACTTGCTATTTGGGGAGCAAAATAACTGATGATGGTCGAAGTAGAGAGGATATCAAATGTAGACTGACAATGGCAAGGAAAGTGTTTCTGAAGAAGAGAAATTTGTTAACATCGAGTATAGATTTTAAGTGTCAGGAAGTTATTTCTGAAAGTATTTGCATGGAGTGTAGCCACGTATGGAAGTGAAACATGGAAGATAAATAGTTTGGACAAGAAGAGAATAGAAGCTTTTGAAATGTCGTGCTACAGAAGAATGCTGAAGATTAGATGGGTAGATCACGTAACTAATGAGGAGGTATTGAACGGAATTGGGGAGAAGAGGAGTTTGTGGCACAACTTGACTAGAAGAAGGGACCGGGTGGTAGGACATGTTCTGAGGCACCAAGGGATCACAAATTTAGCATTGGAGGGCAGCGTGGTGGCTAAAAATCGTAGAGGGAGACCAAGAGATGAATACACTAAGCAGATTCAGAAGGATGTAGGTTGCAGTAAGTAGTGGGAGATGAAGAATCTTACACAGGATAGAGTAGCATGGAGAGCTGCATCAAACCAGTCTCAGGACTGAAAACAACAACAACAACAACAACAACAACAACATACTCACTTCACTAATCCGCTTTACTTTTGTCTTTCTTTGCTTTGCACTCCATCTATGGTGTGTGCTCATATGATTGTTCAACATATTTAATATGTCCCGCAATTCTTCCTCACTATTATATCCCTGTCTTATATCCTTTCTAACTCTAGCATTTCGTTTTGGTTTTCCATTCTTATTCTTCGCTCTTGGTTCTTGCACACATGGAATTTTATCCGTCTTCTCCTGTTGCTTACAAAAATTTCCCTGCAAATTTCGAATAATTTTACATATTTATATTTTACACTACGTCCAGGTCGACAAATATTATAAAAATATCTTTTCCATTTATAAGTGAAACGTCAGAACTGCCTGTTTGGCGACTTGAGCTTTGCTAATGTCGAACGTATCGTCATCTAACAGCTCCTCAAATTTCTTTTCTATTCTTCTGTATACTGTTCTTATCAGCAACTTGGATGCATGAGCTGTTAAACTACTTGTGCGATGGTTCTCGCACTTATCTCCCCTTACTATTTTCGGGAATGTGTGGATGCTATTTTTCTGAATTCTTTTGACATGCACTGACACTCATGAATTCTGCAAACAAACTTGAATGGTCGTTTGGTATCATTTCTCCAACAATATTATGAATTCTGAAAGAATTTTATCCATGCCTTACGCCTTATTTGATTCCAAATCTTCCAGAGGTCTTTTAAACTCTAACGTAGGATCGTCTTCGTCTTCGATATCGACTCCTATTTCTTCTTCAATCACGTCACCAGACAGTTCCTCCACAGAGGAGCTCCTCTTCCAATCGCAATGCTGACGCCTTTGCTTTTAATTTCACGGAAAGTTGTTTTGACTCTTCTCTAGTCTGGATCAGTCTTTACAACGCACGTTTCATTCTCAACTTCTTAGCATTTCCCCTGCAGGCATTTCACCGTGTTTAGCTTGGACTTCCTACTTATTTCATTCTTAAGTGACTTTTACATCTGTATTCCTGCCATTATCTGAAAATTTTTGTACTTCCTTCTTGTAGTTTCTGATCTGTTATCTACCATGTCTGTGGTTTTACGAGACATAGCAGGCAGATGTTTCATTTTTTAGAACTATAACTGTAAAACACATTTAATATTTTGATCAAAATAAAGTGATTTCGAGTGTGTTTATAACTATAATATGCGTTCGCTGTTGCCGGTCGCAATTACGCTCTACATTTCCTCTTTATTAAGGCAATACACCTTGAATTTGGTTACATCTTTGCGTAAGCTGCTGTGTCGTTTTACGAAACTCTCTTTAATGCATTCAGTCAAGAAAAATATTTCGCAAGCAACTTCGTGCAACAGGCATCTGAAAATATTAAAACGAAATGTCGGTTTAAAAAGTTTTGTGAATGCTCGAAAGCACAGAGGAAATACAATAAATAAACAAGTAAGCTAAAATTGTGGCGAATGCCAGAAAAACCTAAGTGTTACTTCCTTAGTAGAATCACTAATATATACAATGCGGAGGCACTGCAACGCCTTTAAAACGGGTTCGCGAAAAAGGTCGTAAAAGAATCAAAAGCTTTTATACTTACTATTATAATTATTTTCTACTAGGTTCGGAGTTAAATCATCAGCAGGTCGACCTATAACTACATCAAAAGAAGTTAAAGCACTTAGACTTATGGACATTGCGATGTAAGGATACATCCGTAATACAAGATGTGCAAATACGTACAAGTATTATACTTAATATATTATCTATGCGGGCTGGGACTACAATTCGTCGGTATTAAAAATACAGGTACCGCACAGGGGACCTCTCTACGAAGCATGAAGGTCTAACGATATAATTCAGTTTGTTGATACCCCATGAAAAAGATATGTGTGCCCACTTCATAGCGCAAAAAGTGTCTCTAATATGAACGACATTAATGAAATGAAAGTTTGAGTAGACACGAAGGATAAAGTCATAAAACAGAGCAACAACTGTTCTCCGTAATCTGAATGAAGATTGAAAAACTATAAAACTTTTAAACATGACAAAGCCATAAACACGTCCGCATAGCTAAGTACAGAGCAAGCCTGTTTGCGGGTATTCATTACAAACATCAGTCTGACGAGCTAAGTGAAGGTAAGAGCACGGCTGACGACGCACCGACATAAGTTACACGGCTCTATTACCGTTTGTTTCCACACCGGAGCGCCAAAGAAACTGGTATAGGCATGCGTATTCAAATACAGAGACAAGTAAAGAGGCAACGCCTCTATAAGACAACGTGTCTCTGGCGCAGTTGTCAGATCGGTTACTACTGCTGCAATGACAGGTTAGCAAGATTTAAGTGAATTTGAACGTGGTGTTATAGTCGGCCCACGAGCGACGGGACACAGCATTTCCGAGGTAGCGATGAAGTGGGTATTTTCCCGTATGACCATTTTACGAGTGTACTGTGAATGTCAGGAATCCGATAAGACATCGAATCTTCGACGTCGCTGCGCCGGAAAAAGATCCTGCAAGAACTGGGCCAACGACGACTGAAGAGAATCATTCAGCGTGATAGACGTGCATTCTCTCCGCAAATTGCTGCAGATTTTAATGTTGTGCCATCAACAAGTGTCAGCGTGTTAACCATTCAACGAAACATCATCGATATAGGCTTTCGGAGCCGTAGGCCCAGTCGTGTACCCTTGAAGACGGCACTACGCAAACATGTTACCTGACCGGACGAGTCTAGTTTCAAATTGTATCGTGCGGATGGACGTGTATGGGTATGGAGACAACGTCATCAATCGCTGGGGGAGGCTCTGTAATGGCGTGGGGCGTGTGCAGTTGGAGTGGTATGGGACCCCTGATACATCTAAATATGATTCTGACAGGTGACACGTACAGAAGCATCTTGTCTGATCCCCTTCGTCCCCTCGTGTCCATTCTGAAGGACTTGGACTATTCCAGCAGGACAATACGATACCCCTGACACCCATAATTGCAACAGCGTGGCTCCAGGTACATTTTTCTGAGATTAAACACTTCCGATGGTCTCCATACTCCCCAAATATAAACATTATTAAGCATATCTGGGATGCCTTGCAACATGCTGTTCAGAAGAGATCTCCACCCCTCGTACTCTTACGGATCTATGGACAGCCCTGCACGATTAATGGTGTCATTTCCCTCCAGCACTACTTCAGACAATAGTCGAGTCTATGCCACATCGTGCTGCGGTACTTATGCGTGCTGGCGAGGGCCCTAGACGATATTAGGAAGGGTACTAATTTCTTTGACTCTTCAGTGTAGTACGTGAGCAGAGCCGTGACTCGACACATCACCAAGAGTTTAGTCTTTGCTGCCAACTATATGCTACATTTAAAAATCGCAGCCATGGAGGTAAACTGTAGCATTGCATGGGTTACGTATCTTCGTATACGGTGGCAGGGTTTCCTCAAGTAATGAAGAGCTTGTGTATGTTCGTGTTTGGATATGTATTACCGTTTACATCAGAAGAATACTGTCAGTAGTAAGAAACTAACGAAAGCGTTTATAATGTACGGGATGCATTAGTTGCTCGAAAATACAGATTATTTTTCAACGACGGTAAAAATGCAGAATTATATTACGAACTGACCTCGGCTGCAGGGATCTATTAGTTATGTAATTCTAGAAATCAGCGAAGTTCTTATATTATTTTACAAATATAGTCACTAGTGAAGAGATGGCGATATCATTCGAGGTCAAGTATCTTGCGGTTACGTAAAAGAATAAAAAATCTTTTGACACTAAAACAGGCAGATGGAAAAACTAACACATATCGACAGATATCGAGGAGCAACTACAAGACTTGTGGGCTCCAGGTACATTCTATTTTAACGTTCATCACATAATAATTCTGTAGTATAGCAAAATTGGGATCCGTCGTTAGTGACACACAATTTTCCGCTACGAAAGTACAGAACAACATGTCTAATCCCCTCATCACACTAGACAGTTACGCAGGGTTCTTCGAAAGTGTGTTCCAGAAGTTCACGTATGTTAGAGGCCATAATCGCCAGTTCCTTTCCTATGTTTATTGTACCGCGCATACAAAAATATAGTTACCAGAAACACCGCAGATGCATCTGGAAAGTTCTGTCAGAAAAGCTGTTCTGCGTTTCCAAGAAATTATAAGCCGTAGCCAACAAGGTGTATGAATAAGGTCACCCCTTAAACGTTATAGAAGATGTCTTGGAAATCTGCACCTGTAAAATTAAGGAAGAGAACTAGACTTACTGAAGGAGTTATGAATAGCCATTCACGAGAAAAAATTCAAGTCTTCTTAACGTGCAAATGAAAACAGCAGAACTAGATTTTTAACAGCGTTTTGAATTTACTTTATTGCAGATGTATAATTATTACTATTTGGTATTCTATAGAAACTCCTTGAAAGGGTAAACACAAGCTGCGCATGCACTGTGACACCTCGTGTATAGCTGCTTACAATTATCTCTGGACACCATGGAAGTCTCAATTGGACATTTTTGGTTCCCAGAACTGAGGAAGACGACACGGCCAAATTGAGCATCAACAACCTGACGATGAGAACGTTGTCTCTTGAAATGCATAGTAGAAATGTATCAAGTAGTTTTAAAGTGATAGAACAAGAATAATTATTACTGGTCCTGAAGCACCTTATCTGTCACTTTTCGATTGGAAAGCTCAAGGCTAGTGTCATGTTCCTTTGCAGGAAGCACAAAAAACTACGAATGGTACTCCATTATTCGAGCATTCTCAGGTTTCCTAAGGAATTCTCGTGGGTCAGGTATAATAATGGGTCACCAGATTTTATGTTACAAGCTCAAAGCAGAGGGGATTTTCTTCTGGACATTATAGCACGACTTGTTTGAACATGATTACATTCTGAATGTTGTTTTATGCATAACCAATAACAGTCTTAAACATTTATAAAAGCACATGCGATCTGATGTAGAACGACGACACAGAGTTATTTGTCTGTAAAGCAGACGCCATTCTAAGGTTCTCTGGGAGAATCGTAAGGAAACTAAATGCAACAACAAAAGAAGTTTCTTACAAAAACACTCGTTCCAAGGTTTCCTGAGCATTGTTTGTCAGTCAAGAACTCTTATCGTGTAGGATTAATAGAGCAGATCGGTAAGATTCGAAGAAGAACAGCATGTTTCTTTGAGGATTCATTTTTGTAAGAACAATAGCATGCTGTAGATGCAACACTGAGATTCAGGAAAGGACTATCGTTAGAATTCCGAGATCATATGTTCCAAAAAGAGTCCAACAAATCATTTATTTTCTCTCATAGAAATCTCGCAAAATTGTGATATGATAGTCAGAGGTAGAAGCCTTACAAAGTCATGTTGGCCATAGTTATTCCCACGCACTCTTTTCGGATAGATCAGGAAAGTGGATGAAATGGTATTCTAAGAACCTGACGCAATATATACAGCGGATCATATTAGGTCTGCAACTTTGCTTCCGCCGTATTTTCTCGAAGTTCGAGGCTTTATTGTAAAAACTCATGATTCAAATTATTGACATCGCTGACCACTACTCTCTCACAAATTTCGGGCAGCATACGAATCCCGCTGTGCTGTCCATGAATGGATCTAATTTTGAACTTGTTCATGTGACCGGAGGTGCTGGTCAGCCAGGTCGTGTGCCACTGATCGAAAAAGGTGACTGATGGAGCAAAGTCTGGAGAATACAGCGGGTGAGTTGGGACTTCCCATTTCAACGTTTGCAAGTCATGCTGCAAAATGACCTTTCCATGTTTATCGCTATATTGTGGCCGTTTGTCTTTCATTGCTCGGCTTAGGCGCATCAGTTACTTTCGATAACGATCTCATGTAATTGTTTTCGCCGGGTTCGGTAGCTTCTAAAACCTTACGAACAACTTAAATTGAAAGAATACAGAAGATGCTGTGGCGAAGGCTAACCAAAGACTGCGTTTTATTGACACGACACTTAGAAAATGCAACAGATCTACTGACGAGACTGCCTACACTACGCTTGTCCGTCCTCTTTTAAACTACTACTGCGCGGTTAGGGATACTTACCAGATAGTACTGAAAGAGTACATCGAGAATGTTCAAAGGAGGGCAGCACGCTTTGTATTATCGCGAAATAGGGGAGAGAGTGTCACTGAAATGTTACAGGGTTTGGGGTGGGCATCATTAAAATAAAGGCACTTTTCGTTGCGACGGAAATTTCAATCACCAACTTTCTCCTTCGAATGAGAAAATATTTTGTTGACGTCGACCTACATAGGGAGAAACGATCATTATAATGAAATAATGGAAATCAGAGCTGGCACGGAAAGATATAGGTGTTCCTTCTTTCCGCGCGCTGTTCGAGATTGGAATAATAGAGAATTATTGTGAATATTGTTCGATGAACCCTCAGCCAGGCACTTAAATGCAATTTTCAGGGTATCCAGGTAGATGTAGACGCAGATGTAGACCTTCTCTCCTCCACCGTCTTGCCGATCTTCGACGAGGAAATCACCGTTCTTGAAGCGTTGAAACCACTTTCTGACCTTCATTCACTAATAGGTGCTTCACCATAGGTCTTATGCAGCGGTTTATGAGCCTCAACCGTAGATTTCTTCACGTTATCACAGAAAATTAAAACTAAATGCACGTGCCTAGAACTGGCCTTGTAAATTGTAGTATACAATCAAACGTAGCTTTATGTTAAAAATAGACCAACATTACGACGGCACTGTGTTTACAGACGTCTAAGCTTATTGCATTAACGCATATGACCTACCACAACTTGCTGCTACTGCCATCTATTGCAAACCCGTGGAAGCAAAGCTGCAGACCTAACAAATAAATTATTATTGAAGCATGGTTGGGTAGATACTAACTTGGACGTGAAGCCACTTGATACGCAGGATTAGCCGAGCGGTCTTAGGCGCTGCAGTCATGGACTGTGCAGCTGGTCCCGGCGGAAGTTCGAGTCCTCTCTCGGGCATGGGTGTGTGTGTTTGTCCTTAGGATAATTTAGGTTAAGTAGTGTGTAAGCTTAGGGACTGATGACCTTAGTAGTTAAGTCCCATAAGATTTCACACACATCTGAACATTTTTTGAAGCCACTTGATACATAGTACTAATATCATTATCACTCTAAGTAACAAGTCACTACTGTTCCTCACACATACAAAGCTATTGCCAAATATTTCTGCCAAGGTACAATTCGTTCTCCTTATTCAACAAAACTATCCTAGATTGGTTTATTGGTCAATACCTACCAGTCTGGACATCTCCCGGATCTTGTTCTGGACCATTAACTTTAAAAGTTGAGTTGTAGTCCAAGTCTCCAGAGTGACTTTATTGCTACAAGAGTTTCATTTAACCTTAGGAAAGATTGCAAGTGTAATGTAATTGAATCAAGCAACATAATGACTGCGCCAAATTTTACCGCACAGGTTTCCTCAAAAGTCAGAACACCCCTGTTAATCGGCAAAACAAGTCTGTAGGATCAGCAAAATGTACATGTGTAAATGTATATCTACAGCCTCGTCGGTTTTACGTACTGTGTGGCTTTCTGACGCTGAGGTACTAGATTCGACTCCGAGAGACTTTTGCCGTTGGCTACTGCGCATTTCCGTCAAGCGAGCAGGCAGAGAAACTGAGATACCGTATACTGTTTGAATAAATAAATACGCTGGTGGTGAAAGGCGTCGACAGAACGGTGCGCCACGCGTCAGACTAATAAGTAGCGGCTGCGTTATCAGCGTCGCTAGCCTTGAGGAATGATAATTAATTCTATAAAAAACACTAGAAAGCGGCGAACAGCTGAGAAGCTCTCCGAAGAAAAAAGGTCATTCGCCAGCGGCTGCGAATAAATAGGTTAGGCGGACTTCGCCAGCTCGTAAGGGATAGTTGTTTTGACGTCTCGCCATCCTGTAACTAATTCTCGAGTCAGATAGCCTCTGGCGCGGGGTTATCAATGCCGAATGTATAATTCAAGCAGAACCTTGGGAGCAGACACACACAGAGAGAGAGAGAGAGAGAGAGAGAGAGAGAGAGAGGGAGAGAGACAGAGAGATCCAGAAATGAAGACAGTTATACGCAGAAGCGTTGGCAGGAATATCCTTGGCGTCGACTTTGCTAGCTCAATGCATTTTCTTTTCTCTCTTTTTGGTCTTCTGTAGCTAACTGCCATTTAGCCAGCTGAAAGGTAAATAGCTGACATACAGTACAAAACACAAATAAAAGACGTAATGTGAGTGCTCACAGATACAAGCTTAAAAAAGCGTTATGAAGCCTGATCTTGATTGACTCGCATTTAAGATATTTCCCTATATGTTCGATTCGTTTGAAGGAAAAGCTGAAAAGCAATATAACAATGTAAACCATTAACAATGGTGTTCTGATACAAATGTAAATAAAAATGAAACTAGACGTTTAACAACGGTGTCCGTCATGCTCTATAGTACTGTACACGTTAGTTTATCGAACTTATTAAAAAATAAAACGAAAAACATAGAAGGAAGGGATTTATAAATGTTCGGTTTAACTGAATTAATTGTTTTGATATCACAAATTTAAGAAATAAAAAGAAATACAGCGACAACGGAAATGTAAATTGTACATATAATAAAACTGTATCTGGTCGAATTGTATTTTTGGAGGGCTAACTTAAAATCTGGTAAATGTTTGAGGTTGATAAGTCGCCTAGAAGCCGAGTTATATATATATTGATTTTTCGTTAACTGGGCCAGTACAGGGAAATCAAAATCCATAGGAAATACAAGGAAAGTAGCTCAGGAGCCTTCCGGCTTTTTTTTTTTTTTTTTTTTTTTTGTGAAAACAATTCTGCGATTGACAAAGTCTTGGTCAACCGTGAGTTGACCATGAAAAAGTAAAATAGTGAATTCTTTATGAGGATCGACTCAATTTCGTGTAAGGATCAATTTATTACACTAGAAGAAAAAAATCAGGATAGCAGTACTTTTTTTAAATTAATCTAAATAAACCAGGATAGAAATAATTCAATCCGTAAAAAGTAGTATTTTGGAACGTCTTATCATCACAATAATAATGATACCAGTTTACTCTTGTTATCCATAGACATTCTTGAATTCATTCTTGATTGGGTGTGACTATTCTCTTTGATAAGTCTTCCAAGTTGACGCTACAATTGTCGCTGATAAGTTTGTTGAACTGACAGTAAAAATCACTTTCGTACATTTCTTCAGAGGCTTTCATCGTGTCTTATTGGAACTCGAACTGGCGTGAATTCTGAAAAATCCTGAAGCTTACTGTCTCTGAGAACATCGAATATAAGAAACTGAAGTTAAAGTTATCAATAGCGCGCAACGGCAAAGAAATGGTGGTTTATAAGCACAGATTCTTTAGTAATTTCTATAAAGACGACACTAGGCTGTCCCCGTTTCCAGGACTATTGGTGTTTCATACTTCAAATAAATACAAATAAAAACATGTTAGTTCTTTACCGGTGCGGACTATTTACAGCTTCATCTTCAGTTTTTTATACCCGTTGTTCTCACCGATAATAGGCTTTAGGATTTTTCAAATTTTGTGTGGGCACGAAGTTCACGCGGACGAGTTTGCGGGCAGAAGCTAATGGAACTATAAATGTTCAGTGCCTAAACTGAAATAATTGCACAAATAAAATACGTATTAACATGAAATGACGACTAACATACACTCCTGGAAATGGAAAAAAGAACACATTGACACCGGTGTGTCAGACCCACCATACTTGCTCCAGACACTGCGAGAGGGCTGTACAAGCAATGATCACACGCACGGCACAGCGGACACACCAGGAACCGCGGTGTTGGCCGTCGAATGGCGCTAGCTGCGCAGCATTTGTGCACCGCCGCCGTCAGTGTCAGCCAGTTTGCCGTGGCATACGGAGCTCCATCGCAGTCTTTAACACTGGTAGCATGCCGCGACAGCGTGGACGTGAACCGTATGTGCAGTTGACGGACTTTGAGCGAGGGCGTATAGTGGGCATGCGGGAGGCCGGGTGGACGTACCGCCGAATTGCTCAACACGTGGGGCGTGAGGTCTCCACAGTACATCGATGTTGTCGCCAGTGGTCGGCGGAAGGTGCACGTGCCCGTCGACCTGGGACCGGACCGCAGCGACGCACGGATGCACGCCAAGACCGTAGGATCCTACGCAGTGCCGTAGGGGACCGCACCGCCACTTCCCAGCAAATTAGGGACACTGTTGCTCCTGGGGTAACGGCGAGGACCATTCGCAACCGTCTCCATGAAGCTGGGCTACGGTCCCGCACACCGTTAGGCCGTCTTCCGCTCACGCCCCAACATCGTGCAGCCCGCCTCCAGTGGTGTCGCGACAGGCGTGAATGGAGGGACGAATGGAGACGTGTCGTCTTCAGCGATGAGAGTCGCTTCTGCCTTGGTGCTAATGATGGTCGTATGCGTGTTTGGCGCCGTGCAGGTGAGCGCCACAATCAGGACTGCATACGACCGAGGCACACAGGGCCAACACCCGGCATCATGGTGTGGGGAGCGATCTCCTACACTGGCCGTACACCACTGGTGATCGTCGAGGGGACACTGAATAGTGCACGGTACATCCAAACCGTCATCGAACCCATCGTTCTACCATTCCTAGACCGGCAAGGGAACTTGCTGTTCCAACAGGACAATGCACGTCCGCATGTATCCCGTGCCACCCAACGTGCTCTAGAAGGTGTAAGTCAACTACCCTGGCCAGCAAGATCTCCGGATCTGTCCCCCATTGAGCATGTTTGGGACTGGATGAAGCGTCGTCTCACGCGGTCTGCACGTCCAGCACGAACGCTGGTCCAACTGAGGCGCCAGGTGGAAATGGCATGGCAAGCCGTTCCACAGGACTACATCCAGCATCTCTACGATCGTCTCCATGGGAGAATAGCAGCCTGCATTGCTGCGAAAGGTGGATATACACTGTACTAGTGCCGACATTGTGCATGCTCTGTTGCCTGTGTCTATGTGCCTGTGGTTCTGTCAGTGTGATCATGTGATGTATCTGACCCCAGGAATGTGTCAATAAAGTTTCCCCTTCCTGGGACAATGAATTCACGGTGTTCTTATTTCAATTTCCAGGAGTGTAGTTCCCAGTGTTGCGTTATTTCTACAGATTTATCTTGGCAAGTTGCAAAAGTTTAAAAAGCTCTGTACTATATGCGGTACTACTCAAAGAATGCGGCAGTCGAAGGAATTTTTACTTTCAGACGACATTGCAAAATCCGAGTGAACGAATTATAACAGGCTGAACACAGTCTACCACTGATGAGCTCAGAAACGATCCATTGCTTTTGCAACTGCTGAAAGACATTCTGCTGGTGTAATCCCAAAAGTATGGTCTCCTATTTTTTATAAGTACCAAAACCTGTTTATTTCTACAAAGGGTTACATCAGTTTACAGCTTGAACATTTAGCTATTTTTCGACATAATCACCATTTCTGTCGATGCATTTCTACAGACGCTGTGGCAGTTTTTGTATGCCCATGTCATACCAGCTTGCCGTTACGCTGTTCAGAAAGTTATGAACCTCTTCTTTCACCTCGTCGTCGGAGCTGATTCGCTTTCCGGCCAAATGTTCTTTTAACCTAGGGAAAAGGTGACAGTCACTGGGCGTCAAGTCAGGACTATAGGGTGGGTGGGTGATTATGTTCCACTGAAACTGTTGCAGGAGAGCAACGGTTTGCCGAGCGATGTGTGGGCGAGCGTTGTCATGGAGAATGTGTATGCCCTTGCTCAACATTCCTCTTCTCCGATTCTGAATTGCCCGTTTGAGTTTTTTTTAGAGTCTCACAGTACCTGTCAGCGTTAATTCTGTTCCGAGCGATTCAGCTCCGTCGACGAGGTGAAAGAAGAGGCATGGCGGCGAGCGGTATGACATTGGCATACAAAAACTGCCACAGCGTCTACAAAAATGCATCGACAGAAATGGTGATTATGTCGAAAAATAGCTAAATGTTCAAGCTGTAAACTGATGTAAACCATTGTAGAAATAAACAGGTCTATGTAATTACGAAAAAATAGGAGACCTTACTTTTGGGATTATCCTCGTATGTAGCCAGAGGGTGAAAGTTGCAGATTGAAGAATATTGCTGATTTTGTGTCCTCTTTAGCAAGAACATCGATTTCTTCATTATGAATTATTCCACAGTGAGATTTAATCCACAGGAATTCTATCGTCTGACTTTGGATTTACATTGGGTAAACTGCCAAACGATTCCTAAGATGTTGCTGGTTTTTGAATTCCACTTCTTGTGCTATAGAGATTGTAAAACTGACGTTTGATCGGATAGAATGAGTACCTAGGAAAGCTGAAGAAAGCTGACATTTTTAAAGGCTTCTAGTATAGCTACAGCTTCAGCAGAAGAAGCCAAAGTTTCTTTTGGCAACTGAAACATTTTAGGGACTTGTATTTGTGGACAGAGAGGCACAGCCAATATTTTCTCCCTCTTTCAATTTGCAGCCAACGGCATATACATGCAAAAAGTCTAGATTTTTGTAGTATATTTGGTACATCATACCGTTGACCACATCTTAAATTACCATGATTTTGTATTCGCAGTGTAATAAATAGTTAAATAAATATCTGGCAAAAACAGTAAAATATTTCTTAAATAAGTGTGACAAGATATAAGGTATTAGCGCTGTATTCATTTTCTGTGTTACTGTGGAGAATACACTAAAATGGTTCAAATGGCTCTGAGCACTATGGGACATAACATCTGAGGTCATCACTTCCCCAGAACTTAGAACTACTTCAACCTAGCCAACCTAAGGACATCACACACATCCATGCCCGGGGAAGGATTCGAACCTGCGACCGTAGCAGTCGCGCGGTTCAGGACTGAAGCGCGTAGAACCGCTCGGCCACACCAGCTGGCGGAGAATACACTGTTCTGACAGAAATTTTCATAGTGAAAAGTGTAAAAAGACGCCGTAATTCACTACATAAAATGGGAAGGTAAGTAGCTTTCATGGGACGATAGCTATAGTACAATGCTATAATCTAAGATGTCGTTTGGTGAAATCACACGAAGCGTTTAAAAGTAGTTAATTCAGAAGTTCACTGTGAAAATATTTAACACTGTAAAATATCAATTTCCGTAGCTTTAGGGATATTGAAAATATTGTTACATCACTGGATGTGCCTCATTTTTCTGAGGTCGCAAATGTATTCAAATTTGCTTCATTATTTGATTGTGTTAGTGCCGAATTTCTAAGTGCAGTAAGAAGCTATCTTTCACCTTGTCAGACGCTCCGCCATTGCTGGAGCATCGTCTCATCTCCTCAAGCAATCACCCATTACCCAAATTCCCCATAGCGAGATTTGTCCACATCCGGCCCTTCGCTGACACAGCACCTGGGCGCGCCAGCAGTGGCGCTTTGGAGGAGCCGGCACCGCCGCCCCCTGAGTCATGGGCCCATTAGCGTTCCGCCGTACAGACAAATTCAGCTTACTTCATACGGATTCTAGGCGACCGACCAGTTTGCCTGCGTACAAGTAATGTTACAGTGGGGCACCGACCTACCCTTCCGTTGCTATGGCCCATCCGCCTCTGTTCCACCCGCAGGGGGGAAGCACTGAACGAGACTCTCCACTTGTCATACAGCATATCTGAGCTTAGCCAAACGCATTTTCTAAATTGCCTTACATAAAGTGAATCCTTAGCTATCTGCGCTGGAGGCGGCTGCCTCGCCCAACAGCAGCCTTAGCGTGCCACGAGCAAAATGCATTTCCAACATTAGCACAATTGTTTCATCATGAAATACAACGCCCCGAACTACATTATAACCAACACCTAACCTAATCACTTCCAATCCTCCATACTGCACACTGATTTTGTCATTGTGTCTCTTTAACATGACACGAGTGCCCCAATCTACATATAGACCATAAACTAGATCAGTTAGGTGGAAAGAGGCAAGCCAAAGGAATAGCTGCTTTTCATATTCTCTGGCCCATAGTGGAGACCACTGCGCCAAGCTTCACGCAGCATTCGCCATCTGTCTATCAAGGCGAGACTCCACTACCAGAATACCTGATTCCCATATGTTATTTCCTAGTTTAGAGTAAGTTTAAACGTCAAGTTTACAAAACTGTGCCAGCCTGATTCTGAAAATATTTTGTTATAATTTAAAGGTCTTCATCGTGAAACTGCTTCTAGACTCTCGAAACATGGGGAAAGATGTCCTGTACTGATGGCTTTACATGCTGATGCATGCTGGCGAATGGACACAAGTGTACAGGAAACAACACAAGACAATGACTCCCACTTGCCGACGGAGGGCCTTTCAGACTATAAGCATGGGGGTACTCTTGTGTGAAGGGTATTTACATGGGATAAAATACGTCCCCTGTTACTTTCAAATATGTGTGAATTCTTAAGGGACCAAACTGCTGAGGTCATCGGTCCCTAAGCCTACACACTACTTAACTTAAACTACCTTACGCTAAGGACAACACAAACACCCATGCCCGAGGGAGGACTCGAACCTCAAAGGGCGCAGCCGCCCGAACCGTGGCAATAGGCCCTAGACCGCGCGGCTCCCTGTTACGTTTGGAATTAAGTCTTACTAGTGAATGAAACAAGAATACTCAGTCTGCTAATGTATACCCGTTTTTTCGCAGACATTGTGTGGCAGAATGATTTGAGAAGGCCGGCCGAAGTGGCCGTGCGGTTCTAGCCGCTGCAGTCTGGAACCGCGAGACCACTACGGTCGCAAGTTCGAATCCTGCCTCGGTCATGGATGTGTGTGATGTCCTTAGGTTAGTTAGGTTTAACTAGTTCTAAGTTCTAGGGGACTAATGACCTCAGAAGTTGAGTCCCATAGTACTCAGAGCCACTTGAACCATTTGAGAAGGATTAGTTTTCAGTTAATAATAGAGGTAAATTGAATTCTATTTTTAATTGATAATTTACAAAAATGAAATATGAAACCTAAAATATACACTAAAAACCTGGTTGGAACATTTACCAACCTTCCGCATTAAATACTTTACCACAAAATAAATGTAGCGAGAAAACAGTAGGATCTGACAGTAAGTAAATAAGTAAGAAAAGGGTAGAAGGAAAGGTAGTACCTACAGATAGTTTCCATCACGTTATTATATTTCAACGGGCATTGGGATGTTAGGAATATTTTTATTAGTAGTATGTCACCTTGAATAACAAGACATTGTCTTTCTGCTCTACTCCAGCTGTAACACATCAAATCCTGTCCACCCATGTGTGCGAGTCCTGGCCGTTATTGCAGTCACCAAAGACCGCTTACAGCTGCAGGGGGCGGGTTTCTGTTAGGCATGAAGATATTGTGCTGCTGTTTCGCGCAATCGGTACAGACTAGGCTGTACTTCCCCCATGATCGCCGGTGTTTTCCAACACCTGTCGCAGAAAAAGTTCTGTAAGTCCAGCCAGGAAACAGCACCATACAGACGCTTTACTATTAATGGGAGCAGGAAATGACAGAGCTTACATTCTGCTCCTGATTGAGATTTGCCGAAAGGCCTGAATGTAAAAGAGTATAGTGGAGGCGTGTGTAGCTCATAGAAATCTATGAGTCGACCAGCAGCCCTCGGGCACTGTGTAAACTCTGGACCTTCTCGAGTGGAGTTTGTTTTGTAACATGGTGCGTGAAATTTCATGATCAACGATGTTACTTTTCAGGTACGATAGTGTGTTCAAGTTCACTGACGCCGGATTCTGCTTCAGCATTTTGTTAGATTTCCAGCTTATTTTTGGAATTCAGTGAAAGTGACGTAAGGTCTTTTATTCTGTGTGTCATATTTCATATCTGCACACTGGATTTTTTCAAACAGAAGTCTTCGGTAGTTGTTATGTTACGCACATTGTTTCCGAGTACAAGCAGTGTTATCTTTGGTTGTCAGTACCATTGCCGACATAGCATTCAGTGAGAAGTGCGACAGTCGGGTGTCAGTCACGCTCCAGAGCGGTCTGGAAACCTCTAGCTTTTTGGAAATATGATTTTATAAAGCGTGATTTGCGACGTCTGAAGATGTGTAGGTAACGATTCTGCTGCATTGCTTACCCACACGTAATTAATCATGAATTTGCGAAAGAAAATATTTAGCATGATTTTTCGTCATTGATTGGGGTCAGTTTAAGTGTCGGGAAGTGATTAAACAAGTTATCAGGTCACATAGTTTCGACTAAGATTTACAAATTCACCACTCTTTTACCATATCAGTAACGGATTATATGGCAGAGTATTAAGTTGTATTGGAACTGTATTTTGTGAAGATGGATGTAATTGTTGAGGAAGCTGAGTTTCATAATAAAGTTTGAGTGCTAGTCCCTTTTCTATATTTTGGGAAGTTCAATGACTTTTACCATCTCCTCACGATTTTTTTGTTTTTAAAATCGTGTTTCGCCGCATTGCACTTAACGGTGTACAACCATTCAAAGTAAAACATGATGTGCTTGAATAATTTCATTTCCTTGCATTGCACTTGGACAAGGTTTATTTTCCAGAATGAGATTTTCGCTCTGCAGTGGAGTGTGCGCTTACATGAAACTTCCTGGTAGATTAAAACTATGTGCCGGACCGAGACTCGAACTCGCCTTTCGCATGCAAGTACTCTACCAACTTTTTTTTTTCTTCGCTGTTGATCGTCGGGTTTGGTCATTGCGGACGTCACATGACATCCGTTGAAGTTCGTTTGTTGATCCTTCTACTCAGTTTTTTTTTAATTACAGAGGCCAACAGGCTCTCTCACCGAACACGCTGAGCTACCGTACCGGCAGCCAACTGAGCTACCCAAGCACGACTCACGACCCGTCCTCACAGCTTCTGTGATGTTTAGAAGGTGGGAGACGAGGTAATGGCCGAATAGAAACTGTGAGTACGGGTCGTGAGTCGTGCTTGAGTAGCTCAGTTGGTCAGTGTCGCCTTGCGCGTCGAGCGAGCAGGTCATAGTTAACTCCCGACTGTGCCGCAGCGCCGCTTGTGTCGAAGCTACTCAGTCTTGTTGTTTCGGCCTGAGTCACATCGTAGTTGCTTAGCGGAGTTCCTTGTCGTTTTCCTCTTGGCGGCGGTGTCTTCTGCCCGCGCCATGGTGTCTGTCGAGTCTCCTAAATCTGATCCTCGCCGAGCTACTGTTCGTTTCAGTTTTGACAAGAGTACGCGTCGTGTTCAACCTGGCTCCTTAGCAATTCACGATTGGTTGGCCGATGTTATCTGTGTTACATCTAATCAGGTAGATACTCCTTACCTTGATACTGATTTTTATGCATTATTTGTGAAGTTTTATTATCCCGTTCAAGTGGGTTCTCTCTCTCGGGTGGGTTCTAAAGTTTTGTTTACACACTGCGATGGTTCCGTTAGTCAAGTTCTCCTTGAAAATGCGGCATTCCTGTTAGAATTTATAACCGTCATCCTGAAGTAGACGATTCATTTCTTAAAACAGAGTTGCTTCCGGCTTATCCCATGGGAACGCTGGTCAGCACAACATCGCTTCCAGTGTTATAGTGGTATATTGACTGTGGGCATGTGCGTTAAAAAGAATATTTCTTGTTACTGAATCCATGTTACGTTTGCAGAGCAAGAAGGAACATGTTTTCTCTGTAACGAAAGCGGTCATCTCAGATCTGATTGTCTGCGCCGTACTACTGTTTCTGACGTCGTCTTATCAAAACGTCTTCCTCTAACGATAGCAGACACAGTATCTCCGCAGTCAGCCGTCAGTCAGTCTCCAGCTTTAAGCGATGTAGGAGCAACATTAGCCCCTACTCCTCGCGAGTTTCCACCTTTACCGCCGGCTGGAGTGGCCGAGCGGTTCCAGGAGCTACAGTTTGGAACCGCGGAACCGCTACGGTCGCAGGTTCGAATCCTGCCTCGGGTAGGTATGTGTGTGATGTCCTTAGGTTAGTTAAGTTTAAGTAGTTCTAAGTTCTAGGTGACTGATGACGTCAGAAGTTAAGTCCCATAGTGCTCAGAGCCATTTGAACCATTTTTTTCCCACCGTTACCGGTTCGTCCCAGTGCGGCCTATGTCAATGAGGGGACGACGGCTCCTGCAGCGCAAGTCAAACGCTATGAGACTGACACCGGTACAGATTTCTAGAACTCCCCACTCCAGTCTCGTTCTTCTTCTGATACGGCGTGTAACGTCTAGTAGAAAAAAAATATATTATGTAGTAACGAGAAAATTATATGTATCATATTGTGTTATTGTATAAAATTATGTATTTTTTTTATTATTTATTTTAGAGAATATCTGCGTCGGCGAGTAATGAAACCGCCACAGACGATAAATATCAAACAAAGATTAGAATAGGTAACTAGTATATAATACTTGATGAACATTAATTTCTCTGTCTTCTTCTTCTTGGAGTTAAGCGAGTAGGATATCCTTTGACGTTGTATTGGACGCTAGCGTAGCATTCTTTTGTCAAGACTGAAAGATGTACGCCATTACGTTCGCATTTTAAAGGTGTGTATTTAAATGTTTGAATAGAGTTATTTAAATGAAAACTTGCATTATTAATTGTTATAGCTTGCTTGCATATTATCCCATCCCGTTGAGACATTTTTCAGTTATTTAAAATATTATCTGTGGTTCCGAGCTGCGCGGCGAACGAAAGAGCCGCTGCCGCGGCGTATTCAAACTACCTCAAATAGAATCTATCATACCGCAAGGAAGCGGGAAGGTAACAGTGAAATAATATTATTTCTTTTAGCTCCCGGACTTGCAGTGCAGAGCAGCAGATTTTATGATGTGTTGCAGGTTGACGCGGGCTGCTGATAATATATAGCTAACAGTACAAAAAAAGATAATGTACCTTCAAAATCTAATAGGAATCTTGCTGTGCTCGGTTCTGATCTGGCAAACTTTATAGTGAAAACGTATTTTTTCAATAAGAGTCTCATGTTCTTGTGCTAGTCGTGGTATTGAATGGTGTTTTACCGAGAAACAAAATCCACTGCAAAATCTTGTTGTTGAACAATCATACGAACTGTAACATCAGTATTCATAACAAAGTAATTTTCATTTTCAATAACTATAAAGTAGGGAAGATATGTTGATTTTTAGAATGAGTTACAGTCACGAAAAATGTTCCTTTAATAGAAGGCCAGATACAGAACAATAAGAACTCAATATATTCTGTTTTGTTAAAAAGTAATGATGATAAAGAAAGTCATAGCACAGCATTACTAAAAGATATTTCGCGGCTCTTTTCATATATGCGTTGTTACGCAAGCAATATTAATAATAACAGAAAAGAGTGAACGAGCAACGACGCGAAAGGCGTTGACAGAGGGTGCACCTTCTGGCGGTAATGAGTTGTCAACTGATGTTAATTGTGATTCCAGTATCACTAGAGATGATAAAGCTGCTTCTGTTGATGTTGAAATGCGTGTTGAATCTGCGTCCCCCACTTTAACCGTGGACGTGACGGTTCCTGTGCGTTCAGATGTTCCTGTAGAGACGTTGCCTGGTGGCCAGTCTTTACAGTGTTCCAGTGCCACACCACTCCTCCACGCTAAGACGGTGGAGCAACAGGATTCTACGGGTTGCGTTCCTGGCGATCAGGAGGTGCCATCCGACACCAGAACTACATTACCTGTCTCTTCTGTACCTGATGTTGCTGTTGCTCGTTCTGAGTTGTGCTCCCCCCTTTCCGATGAGTGCAGTGGCGATGGCTCCTCTATCAAATCGGAGCTTGGCGTGCCCCCAACCCCTCCACATCGAGAGCGTATGTTTTTACGGAGTGGTGTGAAACAGCGTTTTCAACCGGCACGTGCAGCGGCGTCTCGTAAAAAGCAAAACGAGGATTCCTCGGCATCCGGTGAGGAGGATTAGAATTATACCTTCTTTCCACCGCCTCCGAACGTTGAGGAGAGACGGACGTGATGAGTCTTTTTTCCTTAGTGTTGTTTTATTGACCTTACATGTGTTAACGGTTGCAGGCATATACATTTCTAGCCCTCAATGTTAATAGGATACGTTCCCAATTACGGCTTGCAGCGTTACGCCAGTATATTTATGATCCCCAAGCTGATATCGTGTGCTTACAAGAGGTATTATTTGATGCGTTTTGTCTTCCGGATACTCTATGTTTTTCAATGTCGCGCGTGAAAATTATACCGGTATAGCTTTGCTTTATAGAGATGGAATCCCGCTGACGGACTTCGAAACGCTAGAGTATGGTTATGGCATAGGCTGTAGTTTTTATGACCTCTCCTTAATTTTTCTTTACGCTCAGTCTGGATCCGGTCGTTCATCCGATCGCGGGCGGTTTTATAAGGAAGAAGTTGTTTATTTTCTCCGATGGAACCCGCGGAAGGTTTTGTTGGGGGTGGGGGTGGCGTGTAGATAAGACCCCCAATTATACATTTTGTCGTGAACTTAATGACATTGTGACGTCCTTCCATCTCCAGGATGCTTGGGTTTGCAGATATCCTACATTGGTGCGGTTTACTTTTTTACATCTAATTCAAGTAGCCGACTGGACCGCTTTTGCTTATCTGCCCCCGTATGTAGTCAGCTTCTATCGATTGTTGTAATTCCTTCCAGTTTCACTGATCACTGTGCTGTTTCAATGACTTTTAACCATGTCCGGCAGCGGGTCCATCTTTTGCGCCCTTTAAGGAAGCTAAACACTCTACAACTCAGGGACCCCACTGTGGAAGGCATAATCGCCGACAGACAACCCAGTCCCAGGCGCGTTATTCCTCACCTCTAGAATGGTGGGTTACCTTTGCTAAACCCCGGATTCAAAATACACTCAAGCATTTTAGCGCTGAAAAAGCGTCTGAAATAAGGTGCACTAGGGAAGTTTATTATGCTGTCCTTCGCGATCTTAACGATAACGCTCGTGATGCCCCCTTGAGGGTCGTCGACGTCCTCCGTGTGAAGGCAAAACTTCAGCAACTCAAACGCAGGCAAATGGATTGTGTCCGATTGCGTTCCCAGCCTCGTTCAATCGTACAGGATGAGTTGACATCTCTCTATCATCTTCTCCGGCTTCACAAGCGATCTCAAAGCATGTCTTTCTACCATCCGTTCTCTAGCTGGGCATGAGTGGTCCTCCCAATCTGATATCATGTGTGAAATTTACCAGTACTATTCCGCACTTTATACTGAAGTGGATTCAGACGGTCCACCGTCTGTTAATTTCACTTCCCTCCTTGATAGTGTTGTTACGCCAGCTCTCCATAAGAGTTTTTCTCTGTATTCCATCGCGATAATATACTCGTTACTGTGGCTCGTTCTCCCTCCCACAAATCACCTGGCCCCGATGGCCTTACCAAAGAATTTTATATTCGAGCTTGGCCCCTAATAGGAGACACGATAACTTCCGTGGTGAATAAAGTATTCCACGGAGGCCTTCTCTCGCCCAGCTTAAGGTTGCTGAACTTGTTTTGATTCCCAAAAAGCAGGGACGTTTGCGCGTGGATCAGGTCCGCCCGATAACCATCTTCAACTATGATTATAAAATAGTGACGCGAGCAGTAAATAGCCAACTATCGGTATTGTTGGCTACCATTATCGCGAGCCATCAGAGCTGTCTTCTGGATGGTACTCTCCTGATTCCCGTTGCAGAATGTCGTGATTTCGACCGCGTTAATCGTGGATTCCTTATGCGAGTATTGACAACTGTTGGTTTTGACGATGCTGCACGACGGCTGTTTAGCTCTCTGATCACTGGTATTCGGGCGTCCATTGACGTAAATGGCCGTATTAATTCCCCCATCGCGGTGTGTCAGGGCGTCCTTCAAGGGAGTCCATTATCTACGTCGCTCTTCTGTAACCCTTATTGGGAACTATAGCTGCTCGTTTGGGTGGCTGGTCGCTGTTGGGAGAAAGGTTTACCGTTCGTGCATATGCTGATGAAGTTATGGTTCTTCTCAGTACCCATGATGATATACCAGTGCTGAAGGAAGTTTTGGATGCCTTTTGTCGTCTTACGGGAGCGCGGGTTAATGACCAGAAATGTCGCTTACTCAGTTTGCGAGGATTTGACGCTGTTGAAATTACATGGGCTTTGAAGGTCACCCGATATCAATCATTGAGCGTTACAATTGACCGTTGCCCGCAAAAAGATGGCTACGATAAACTGGAAGTCTGTGACGCGTAAGATTCAGGGAGCAATCATTGAACACGTGCGCCGCTACCTCTCACTTCTTCATAAGATCCGGGCCATGGAAACGTATGTGTTAAGTAAGGCTTATTTTATTGCACAAATCTTTCCACTTCCTCCGATGATGTACCGCAAGTTAACTACAGGGCTATTACAAATGATTGAAGCGATTTCATAAATTCACTGTAGCTCCATTCATTGACATATGGTCACGACACACTACAGATACGTAGAAAAACTCGTAAAGTTTTGTTCGGCTGAAGCCGCACTTCAGGTTTCTGCCGCCAGAGCGCTCGAGAGCGCAGTGAGACAAAATGGCGACACGAGCCGAGAAAGCGTATGTCGTGCTTGAAATGCACTCACATCAGTCAATCATAACAGTGCAACGACACTTCAGGACGAAGTTCAACAAAGATCCACCAACTGCTAACTCCATTCGGCGATGGTATGCGCAGTTTAAAGCTTCTGGATGCCTCTGTAAGAGGAAATCAACGGGTCGGCCTGCAGTGAGCGAAGAAACGGTTGAACGCGTGCGGGCTAGTTTCACGCGTAGCCCGCGGAAGTCGACGAATAAAGCAAGCAGGGAGCTAAACGTACCACAGCCGACGGTTTGGAAAATCTTACGGAAAAGGCTAAAGCAGAAGCATTTCTTAAACAGTAAATTGGAAAACCGATGGATCGGTCGTGGTGAAGATCATGATCAACAATTCATGTCATGGCCTCCACGCTCTCCCGACTTAACCCCATGCGATTTCTTTCTCTGGGGTTATGTGAAAGATTCAGGGTTTAAACCTCCTCTACCAAGAAACGTGCCAGAACTGCGAGCTCGAATCAACGATGCTTTCGAACTCATTGATGGGGACATGCTGCGCCGAGTGTGGGAGGAACTTGATTATCGGATTGATGTCTGCCGAATCACTAAAGGGGCACATATCGAACATTTATGAATGCCTAAAAAAACTTTTTGAGTTTTTGTATGTGTGTGCAAAGCATTGTGAAAATATCTCAAATAATAAAGTTATTGTAGAGCTGTGAAATCGCTTCAATCATTTGTAATAACCCTGTATGGCACATCAAGGAATTTTTTCTTGAGTCAGTTATTTAGAGTAAATATCCTTTCCCAAGCGAATCTCTCCCTAAAAATACCGTCAAGCCGCTGGCAAATTCCTCACAGTATTTCCTCTGTGGAGGCCCTGTCGCCAGAAACGATCTTAAAGATTGTTTGGTCTAACATTAGCCTCCCGATTTACCCGATACAAGTGGAGTCCTCGTGGTGTCAAGTTGTTCATGATATTGTACCTACCAACGTGCGACTTTTTCGTATTGGTCTCAATGTGCCATGAATCTGATACACTATATCTTCAGTTGATCTCCTGCGGTCATGACCACTGGAGATGGCTTCGCCGACAACTGGCTTTTCTCCTGCGGACGTCGGAGGCGCCTACCTCGGGGGAGATTCTCGTGCGTCCTGATTCAACCTTCTTTCCCCGATCGAAGAACAATGCCATCATGTGGCTTATTGGACATTATGTCCTCTACGTGATGGTGAGTGGATATGACACAGATCCGTGTGCCTTTTCCCAGTAAGTGGCCACAACCCACCGGACGCGGGTCAGGATGCTCCGTTATCGTAAACTTTTTCCTAATATGCTGTGTCTTGTTTTCATCGACAAGGCGTTGGATGAGTTGATATCCCTCCCCCCACCCTCCTTTTTTGTGGACACTCTTGTTTGGATTTATATGTGCCACGATGTAAAAGTGACGGAGGAAAGAAGGTGTGAGCACGTTAAAATTAACGCCCCATTCCTTGACATACGTTTTTCTGATTTAACTCTTTTGTTTTTGTCAAAATGACTTCTTTTCGTTTATTTTAATTGATTGCCTTCAGTAAGTACTTTGAAAAACAAACTGAGTGAAGATTTTCGTTTTTTGAAGGAATACACTGCCATCTGAGTGTATATTTCCGTGTGTTTTTCCTGTGTGCTAGAAAAAGTAGTACATCACTTGCTTGTAAAAAAATAAAAAAAGTGGTAGCGAGCTTTGTTTCTGACTCCAAAAAAGTTTTTAAAAATTCTCAGTCGTCTAGAGCGTCTGCCATGTAAGCAGGGGGTCCCGGGTTCGAGGCCCAGTTGAGGGGGGGGGGAGGGGGGGGAAGTTGGTAAATAATTTGCCCGTGAAAGCCAAAGGTTCCGAGTTCGAGTCTCGGTCCGGCACACAGTTTTAATCTGCCAGGAAGTTTCAAGGTTTATTTTACTTAGCTAGTTTTCTGCTGATTTGCCTGTTAATATTCATCATTTTCGAGCAGTGACAAATTTCCGTTGCCGGGACGTAAACTGCAGAATTTTTTGGGATCAATTTAACATCACAGTCATGACACAGTAGAATCACTGACAGTCATACGTTGCATTTAAAAGTCATCACAAGCGTCTGTTAAGTAAAGGTAAGTTCAGATCCCACTTCTCAGCAGTTATTACTCTTACAATGCAGTGTTACATCTGCGTGTGTGTCGTTTGATGTTTGGAATGTAATCTGTTAGCGAACATAAATTTGCAGAATATTTTAACATTTTAACAGAAACATTTTGGGCAGTTATTCTTTCAAAGTTCACCTTGTAATTTTATGGAGGATTAGGACTCTGTTCGTTTCCTGTGTTGCAATTGCAAGGTACCAAAGTTAATTGCAATATAGTAAAACTACGTCAGATGGATTTTTCGACTCTCTTTTTATGAGGTATCGTTTACGTAATCACACTACGCATTTTTCAGATTCACGTTCAGCACAAACACGCACGAAAGTTTAAGAATAGGAAACCAGTTTAAGTACACAACAGCAAACAACAATAATAAAACAGAACTGATACAACTTTCCTTTCTTCTTGACAAGAGTTGCTATGTTAGTGGGCATGGACTTGTTCTGTAGAATGTTTCAGAACAGAGCGTGGAGAAATTGGCTAGCTGGAGGTGCTGCTGGAAGAAGGACGTGGCTGTGTTAACTGATACCAGTAAACTTAATTTGCTTCAGTGCATTTTGCGTATTGCGTTTTTATTTGACTTCCTCGGCATCGACTTTGAATTGTATTCCCGTTTCGCTGTGATAGTGATTATCGGCGGGAATTGCTAGTATCCAGCTGGAAGTGGTGCAATTAACTGCTAGCGAAGAACATATTCATGTCCAACGGCCAGGTCTCAGAACCCTCCCTAAAACTACAGTGGAGGAATTATTAATTGCATAATCATAACTTCATACTTTTGTCTTTATCGGCTGTTTGCTTCATATTACGATAGTTCATTATTGTTAAATCGTAGCTTACATATTGTTACCTTTATTGTTTCACTTCCTATTACATTTTTCCAACAACATCCAGTTCCTTGTTGCTATTGTTATCGCCTACAAGGAAGCAGTGTTAATACAGTCGTTTTTTGATGACACTATGAAGTGAAAAGACGGGCCGGTCAGTGGAATTAACACCCAAGAAGAAACCTGCTATACTTCGTTAAGCATCATTGGCCTCAGCACAAGAAAATTATCCTACATGGTAGCTTTTAATCAGTCAACAGTTTCGAAATTACTGAAAAAGTACAAGGAGAAAGGGTATATTGATAGTGAGAAGGGAAAAGGTAGAAAATGGACGTTTACTGTCAAACAAGATAGGATACTGGAAAGAATATCTCTCATGGATCGTTACTCGTCATCAGCTGAACTAGAGCGGAGACTGGGAAGAAATTTGTGACATCTCATTAGCCAGTGAAACTGTTAGAAACGGACTGCTGGAATCTGGACTCACTGCCCATCAAAGAAGAAAGAAGATTTATCGACAAAAACAATAACAGCCGCTAAAATGGACAAAAGCACTTGTAACATAGATGTCGGCAATATGGAACAGAGGAATCTTTCCAGATAAGTCTAAGTTTAATCTGCATGGCTCCGAAGGCAAAGTGTTCGTGTGTCGCAAAGTAGGTGAAGGATTTTCGCCTTCGTGTGTAACACAAACAGTCGAAGGTCCAGCAGGACATATGGTCTGGGAGTGGATTTCTACGCAGAAAATAAGTCATCTAGACTTCATAAATGACACGGTAGCATTTTATATGATGATTCCGCTCCTTGACACAGAGCTTTGAAGGTAAGTCCTGTGATCTACGTTTGTACCAAGCACGAATCAGATGATGTTCCAGATAATTTGTTATGCATTTCTACGTTTCAGGTAAACCTGTCCTTAGACAAAATGGAGTACAAGCGTTAGGATGGCCTGGAAATAGACCCGATCTCAATCCTATTCAGGACTGTTGGAAAGTTATGCGAAATGCTGTTGCAAAAAAGGAGCCACGAAATACAATGGAAGTGTTGGAGACTCTTATGCGTGTGTAGTTTCATGAACTAACTGAGGGATGTATTAAAAAGTTATTTCCCTCAATGTCTACACAATGCAAAGCGGTGATTAATGTATGAGCAGGACCGACCACGTATTCAACCGTAATATCGGATTCAGATGAGGTAACTGTGGTTGTATAAACACTAAAAATTATTTGTGCAATGTCGTATATATAACACACATACTTCAGAAGAACATATGCGCTTCCGCCCGATTTCTTAAGACAGTTTTGAAATGCAAATAACAGTTCGTTTTATAGAAATAAATCAAGAGAGTAAACAGTTAACCTAATATAAACTGTTATCACGAAAGTGTTACATTATAGAAGCTGATGTAATAAAGAATTCCACCACTGTAGATAGATGCAGGACTTTTAATTGTGGTATTCACTCTGGAGTTGTGAGAAACTTAACTCTGTTTTTGGATGCCGAGCTGAGAATTAAAGCAGGCCAACAAATGTATTTTTCAAATTAAATCTACACAGCAGTACGTAGCGTAATTTGTCTCGCGCTCTGCACATAGCCAAGATTATATGAATTCAGGCGGCGGATGCGAATGTGATTTCGTGTGACACCACGGAACCTCCCTGGAACTGAAGACATGGGCTTCTCAGAATGCGGTTCGAGGTTAAAATTAAATCTTCAAGGGCTACGTGGACGTTTTTTGGCGTTACATCTGCTTCAGTTTATCACGTTAATTTGCTCACGAAGTGTTCATTTTATGGATGAGTGCGTTTCGTCCACGGTTATACTTAGAATAATAGAACGTGTTAATTGCTGCACTGTATTAATAATTATTTACAGTATTGGGGCTTCCCTGTGTTTGAGGCATTGCGTGACAGAAGACGTAACGTAGCCTGTTCGAGCTGTTGCGTTTCAGGGCCGCCAGATGGCGTCCGATGCTCCACAGGCACGTGTGTGGCTGGCAGTACGCCCAGTTTCGTATCTCTCTCTTCCTTCTGTTTATTCAGCTTGTTGAAGACACTTGCCGTTGTAAAGTAACGGCACACAACAAAACATATTTGTGTATCTGTCAACAGGAAAAGCTAATGAAAACGTTACTCGAAAAGCTAAGCTCGTGATCATTCTTGCGCTTAAATGAGAGAGCAGGATGAGACCTACTACCGTCTCATTAAACTCCCACCCTTCCTCACCTATGTCGAACACATCCGCATCTCCTATACTATCCGCAGACTAGATTCCAATAATCCCATCGCCTCCCCTCTGATCACTAAGTGTGGTATGCTGACACGCCTGTAAAGATCTGCCCCAAAATTTGTCTGTCCTACCAACTTTACCTCTTGCCCCACATATCCCACTGCACATCAGGCCTTTCTCTCCTTTTCCCTCTCCATTTATCTCAATCCCTTCCATCTTGTAACCGTTTCTCTAACCCCGCTACTCCTCATCCTCTATCTTTCCCGCTGAATGTATTTCCCACGATCCTCCTCCTTATCATCACCATAACCATAATTTTCCTACCTAACAGATACCTATCTTCTTAGCCCCACGCCTCAACCCTATGGAACGTAATCTCTCCTCTGACAATATATCTCACCCTGTGTAGGTCCTTAAGATTTTAAATGAAAGTGCAGTGCTTGAGTGTTTTTTATCGGAAGAATTTCACCTTACTGCCTTGTGTCTTCAAAATGTATATATTTTCCTGTTTTTCACTGCCTGTCTTTGATTTTTAATTTAAAGTAAAAAATACCAACTCCATATTTTGTTTCTCATTGTCATCATAAATTCTGTAATTCGTTTGGCTGAAGAGCGGAATGTTGTCCAGCGGGCAACCCATCACCCCCCGCCCCCCCCCCCCCCCCCCGAAATGGGGCGATGGGATGAAATAACTATAAAGGAAAAAAGAGAAAGCTACTGGATTTAGTACAGCTGATATTTTTTAAAAGGTAAATTCGTGAAAGTAATTCACATGAAACTCATTCCGACTTGTATTAGCTACAGTAGGCCTCGGGTTTTGCTGCAAGGCGTCAGAAAGCTAGCAATGAGTGTCAGCTCGCTGTTGAAGTGGCCTTCAATGACCTCGACAACATTAGATTAGCCTGGCAATATACAATTAAACACTTA
This sequence comes from Schistocerca cancellata, assembly GCF_023864275.1. Taxonomy (NCBI): domain Eukaryota; kingdom Metazoa; phylum Arthropoda; class Insecta; order Orthoptera; family Acrididae; genus Schistocerca; species Schistocerca cancellata. The sequence continues at coordinate 463,995,212 of NC_064631.1, read as the reverse complement.
TCAGTCATTGCTATGGGGTATTCCCACTTTCATGTGTTAACTACTACCTTCTTGCATAGTTTTAGGTAATAACAAAATTTTTCATCTCTGATGTGACGGAGATAATATTCCTTAGTGTTTCACGTTACTGAATAGAGAGTCAATGATCCACAACTGTTGGGTCGCCGTGGTACGGGGTAGCGGTTTTGACTAGTACTCAAAACGTGCTGCGTCAGGGTTCGGTCTCAGTTGTTGTTTGAATTTTGCAACAAAAATCATCAGCAGTGGCCGCCGACGTCTTCAGGTATTAAGAATCACCTTGGTAATGGTCTTATCACTGGGGGCACAGGGCAGAAAAACACCAATTATGTTCCTTTCAGAATATGCTGATACAATAGCGTCATACTTAGCATTGACATACAGCCGAAAGATATGTACCAAAAGGTTGCACAGGTCACACCAATATTCGAGGAAGGAAATAGGAGCAAACCATTGAATTATAGACTCATGTCACTGAAGTCGATATGCAGAAGAATTCTGGAACATGTATTCTGTTCGAACAGTATGAATTACCTCGGAGGTAACTGTCTATTGACACACAGCACGGATTCAGAAAATATTGTTCATATGTAACGCTACTATCTCTTTTCTCACACGAAGTAATGAGTGCTATTGACAAACTGATTCTATATTTCTAGATTTCCAGAAGGCTTATGACATCGCTCCTCACCAGAGACTTCTAATCAAATTTAGTTCCTATGGAGTATTGCTTCAATTGTGCGACTAGATTCGAGATTTCCTGTCAGGAAGGTCATACATAATACGTATTAATCGACGGAAAATCATCGAGTAAAACAAAAGTTCTGCCGTTCCCCAAGGAAGTGTCTTAGGCGGCCCTCTGCTGTTCCTAATCTCTGTAAAAGATTTAGGATACAATATCTACAGTCTTCCTAGACTGTTTGCAGACGATGCTGTCATTTAGCGTGTAATAAAGTAACCAGAATATCAAACGCAATTGCAAACTGACTTAGACATGATAGCTCTATGATATAAAAAGCGGGAATTATCTCTGAAAGGGGAAAGTGTGAGGTCATCCATATGAATGAGGAAAGAAATCCGTTAAATTTCGGTTACACGGCAGGTAAGGTTGTCATTTTACTAAATACTTAGGAATTACAATTACGAACAAAATGGAACGATGACACAGAAAATAGAGCATAGACTGTGCTTTATTGGCGGATCACTTAGAAGACGCAACAGTTCTACGGAAGACGCTGCCTACATTACGCCTGTTCGTCCTCTGCCAGAGTATTGCTGTGCACTATGGGATCTTTACCAGATAGGATTGACGAAGAACATGGAAAAAGTTGAAAGAAGGGAACTCGTTCTGTATTATCCACAAAAACGGTAAATAATGTCAGCTGGCGAGATATTTTCACGAGATTTCAATCACCAACTTTCTCCTCTGATTGCGAAATTATTTTACTTCCGCCATCCTACATAGGTAGTTATAGTAAAATAGGAGAAACAAGAGCTCGTACAGAAGGATCTAAGAGTTCATTTTTCCCACGCGCTGTTCAAGAGTGGAATAGTAGAGACGGTGGACTCCACCTGATTGCTCCGGTCAGTGAGCCCACATAACAGCGCTACAGCACCTGAAAAAGGCTGCTGGGTCGGTAGTCGAAATGTTGTGTGTTAAATGGACAATTGAGCCGAGAAAACCTGAGAGACCACATTAATGGACAGTTTTCTGTGCAAGTGCTACTCTAAGATGAAGAGAGTGGCACAGAAGAGGAACAAGTTGCGTGCCGCATAAGTCAGTCAGATGACAGATATTACAACAATTCATCAATGCGTTCAGTTACATGGGCGTGTAGATCTGGTAGGGTTTCTAAGTTTCTGTAAGCAACAGTTGCGGCTTACTGCATGTGCAGGACAATGTTTGGCTGTAGCTTTGTACTGTGCCCTACAACTAACAGATAGCTGCAGAAGATATTGATGTAAAAGACGTACTTGAAGAATTTTAAATAAAGTCAATGATCTCCATTTTTTCAGTGGAAAGTTATGATTTTGTTATGACCTACGTAGCTTTGAACAGTTACGTTGATTTGTCTTTATGACAATCTCTGAAAAAGTTGTAAGGATCGATTTGCCATTTGCTAGTGCAGAGATCGGATATTAGAGTTTTTACTGCAGTTAGATAGTTCAAGGGGAATTATCGTTGACACTGGGTTACTGTTTTACCCTGTTTCTTGGGTCAAAGTAAGGCTGCTGTTTTGCAGTCTAGTTCCACCATTACACGTATCATTACTAATAAGTGATCCGTCAACGACTTATCCTGTAGGAATGCATCAATTCCGGCAGTGGACGCTTTTCGAATTTCAAGGTGACATGACGGAGGAATTTGAAAGGCAGGATTCAATGTATAAGAGCGTTGCTAAAAAAAAAAAATATGGAATTGAGAAGCGTGAAGAGACAGGGATGTAGAGAGGTACGCACGATTTAAATTGTGTAGGTGGAGGGAACGTTGGAGCCTTCATTACTACAGGGAGGGCTAAAGTGGATATGAGGAATAATTTCAAGCTCATCAGGGATAAGTTTATTCAAATTACACGCGGAGTGTGTGAAGACGTAAGGTAGGTAGGAAGTGGTAACAAAGGCGTGGAAAAAGGCAAGAGATTTCTAGGACAGGGAATCCAATGGTGTGCTGGGATTCAGTTCTGTCAGAGACATAGGGCGGGATGAAGGTATTTCAGGTGTCTGAGATGTGGAACCATCAACTGGTAAAGGATACAGACACTGGAGAGTACACTGCGAGCCAGAGTGGTTGACTTTCAAGGATTTGAATGGTAAAACTGAGAAGGGCAGAGATCGCTGCAACATTTGCATTTATATTTACCAAGGAAAATCAAGCAAAACACTCAAAACAAAATTTTTCTCTCAGTGAATAAAACTGTGCAATAAATTGCCGTCCGCAGCTCGTGGTCGTGCGGTAGCGTTCTCGCCTCCCACGCCCGGGTTCCCGGGTTCGATTCCCGGCAGGGTCAGGGATTTTCTCTGCCTCGTGATGACTGGGTGTTGTGTGACGTCCTTAGGTTAGTTAGGTTTAAGTAGTTCTAAGTTCTAGGGGACTCATGACCATAGATGTTAAGTCACATAGTGCTCAGAGCCATTTGAACCAACCAATAAATTGCCTAGGGAGATGGAAACGATAACTAAAGTGTAGCTACTCACAGAGGCCCAGTATGGGCTTAATTATCCTATGCCAGCGAAACTTGTTAGATATTTTAATGCCTTAAGGCTGAACCGATTTACGCTTGAAAAAAGAAAAAAAAAAACAAAAAGGTTTCAGTTTTGGTCTCCAGGTGCATATCTGGTGATGTGAATGTAAGGAAGACGCATAGAAATGTTTCCTCATTTAATGGAGAGATGTGGGCAGAAAAAATCAAACAAGTGCGAAAAACATAATGTTGATTTTATTATCAACCGTTGCTTACACTAACTGTCCGGTATAAACACTGGAGACATCGACGAGACGTTGTGTGGCACGAGATTTGCATCTTGTAGCCAGTATTGGAACTAATCTTTTTATAGGCTAAATCGATTCCGCATTAATATACCTTCCAGGTTTCGCTGTCTTATGACATACGATAATTACAGCCCACAATGAGTCTTTGTGAGCAGCTGCACTTTTATTATAACCACCCAGGTCATATGTTTAAAAAGGCATCTACTCAAAATTAATGCATACCGCACAATGAAAGATTAGTTTGAAGCCTCATCGTAAAGATTAGTGACGAAAGGGGCAGCTACACCACTCTTTCACATTACAGAACATGGTCGCAATGTATCTAATGATTTTACAAGGAATTCATGTGCTAAGATGTATTGCGCATGACGGCAATGTTTTGTAATTCTACTGAGTTTAACGTAACACTTGGGGGAGGAAGCTGACTCAATCTCTGAGACGGACTGAAGGGGGGACACGAAGACGAGCATGAGTCATTGTAGCATATTTATGGGCCTGGATTCTGTTTTCCAAAGAGACTGGAGAAAGTTCAGTGGGCACAGCAGCATGTTGGTGGTCCAGGAGTAACCAGCAGCCATGGCTGCATATTGGTGGTCCAGGAGTCACCAACGTATGCCTATAGTGTCTACAATGATAAATAATGTTTGAAATTACAAGTTATCTGGTACGGAATGTCTGCCCAACCGAATCAGGCACTGAGTTGCCAAGATTCTAAACTCATAATTGGAGGATGGAGTTTGCTCCGTCTGGCCATACTGATTTATGTTTCCCTGGTTTTCCTAAACCATTTCCGGGAAATTCCTGGATTGTTCCCTCAGCAAAATCACATTCTATCACATGTCCGATCCTGCATGTGCCGGGAAGCCCCACCGCGTCAGCACTGAGCATGCTTAGATAATACTCGAGTGGAGCGGATAAAAGTCGTTGTGTCTAACATTGTTACACCAAATGCTAGTTCAAGATACGTAGTATGTCACGATATCATGCTCTTTGACACCGAGTCAGTAAACAACTGGTAGCACTAGTGCCTGCATGATAGTTCCAGTGTAAACATGGAGCGCTACACATGGGGAGAACTGCTTGCTATGCAATATCCCGTGACCTCACAAGCGTCTCCTAACCAAACTGCGTGCCTATGTAGTATCGCCTCAGTTGTGGGATTGGATTCGTGATTTCCTGTCAGAAAGGTGGCACAGTTCGTCGTAATAGACGGAAAGTCATCGAGTAAAACAGAAGTAATATCCGGCGTTCCCCAAGGAAGTTTTATAGGCCCTCTGTTGTTCCTGATCTACACTCCTGGAAATGGAAAAAAGAACACATTGACACCGGTGTGTCAGACCCACCATACTTGCTCCGGACACTGCGAGAGGGCTGTACAAGCAATGATCACACGCACGGCACAGCGGACACACCAGGAACCGCGGTGTTGGCCGTCGAATGGCGCTAGCTGCGCAGCATTTATTCACCGCCGCCGTCAGTGTCAGCCAGTTTGCCGTGGCATACGGAGCTCCATCGCAGTCTTTAACACTGGTAGCATGCCGCGACAGCGTGGACGTGAACCGTATGTGCAGTTGACGGACTTTGAGCGAGGGCGTATAGTGGGCATGCGGGAGGCCGGGTGGACGTACCGCCGAATTGCTCAACACGTGGGGCGTGAGGTCTCCACAGTACATCGATGTTGTCGCCAGTGGTCGGCGGAAGGTGCACGTGCCCGTCGACCTGGGACCGGACCGCAGCGACGCACGGATGCACGCCAATACCGTAGGATCCTACGCAGTGCCGTACGGGACCGCACCGCCACTTCCCAGCAAATTAGGGACACTGTTGCTCCTGGGGTATCGGCGAGGACCATTCGCAACCGTCTCCATGAAGCTGGGCTACGGTCCCGCACACCGTTAGGCCGTCTTCCGCTCACGCCCCAACATCGTGCAGCCCGCCTCCAGTGGTGTCGCGACAGGCGTGAATGGAGGGACGAATGGAGACGTGTCGTCTTCAGCGATGAGAGTCGCTTCTGCCTTGGTGCCAATGATGGTCGTATGTGTGTTTGGTGCCGTGCAGGTGAGCGCCACAATCAGGACTGCATACGACCGAGGCACACAGGGCCAACACCCGGCATCATGGTGTGGGGAGCGATCTCCTACACTGGCCGTATACCACTGGTGATCGTCGAGGGGACACTGAATAGTGCACGGTACATCCAAACCGTCATCGAACCCATCGTTCTACCATTCCTAGACCGGCAAGGGAACTTGCTGTTCCAACAGGACAATGCACGTCCGCATGTATCCCGTGCCACCCAACGTGCTCTAGAAGGTGTAAGTCAACTACCCTGGCCAGCAAGATCTCCGGATCTGTCCCCCATTGAGCATGTTTGGGACTGGATGAAGCGTCGTCTCACGCGGTCTGCACGTCCAGCACGAACGCTGGTCCAACTGAGGCGCCAGGTGGAAATGGCATGGCAAGCCGTTCCACAGGACTACATCCAGCATCTCTACGATCGTCTCCATGGGAGAATAGCAGCCTGCATTGCTGCGAAAGGTGGATATACACAGTACTAGTGCCGACATTGTGCATGCTCTGTTGCCTGTGTCTATGTGCTTGTGGTTCTGTCAGTGTGATCATGTGATGTATCTGACCCCAGGAATGTGTCAATAAAGTTTCCCCTTCCTGGGACAATGAATTCACGGTGTTCTTGTTTCAATTTCCAGAAGTGTATATTAACGACATAGGAGACAATCTGAGTAGCCGTCTTAGACTGTTTGCAGATGATGCTGTCATTTACCGTCTTGTAAAGTCATGAGATGATCGAAACGACGTGCAAAATGATTTAGATAAGATATCTGTATGGTGCGAAAAGTGGCAATTCGCCCTGAATAAGGAAAAGTGTGAAGTTATACACATGAGTACTTAAAGAAATCAGCTAAATTTGGATTACGCGGCAAGTCACACAAATCTGAAAGCTGTAAATACAACTAAATACTTAGTGATTATAATTACAAATAACCTACATTGGAACTATTACATAGATAATATTGTGGGTAGAGCAAACCAAAGACTGCGATTCATTGGCAGAACACTTAGAAGGTGCAACAGTACTACTAAAGAGACTGCTTACACCACGCTTGTCCGCCCTATTCTGGAGTATTGCTGTGCGGTGTGGCATCCGCATCAGGTGGGACGAATGACATCGAAAAAGTACAAAGAAGGCTCGGGCCCTGAGCACTATGGGACTTAACTTCTGAGGTCATCAGACCCCTAGAACTTAGAACTACTTAAACCTACCTAACTTGAGGACATCACACACATCCATGACCGAGGCAGGATTCGAACCTGCGACCGTAGCTGTCGCGCGGTTCCAGACTGTAGCACCTAGATCCGCTCGGTCACTCTGGCCGGCCGTACAAAGAAGGGCAGTTCGTTTTGTATTATCGCGGAATCGGAGAGATAGTGTCACAGACGTGATATGTGAATTGGAATGGCATCATTAAAACAAAGGTATTTTTCATTGCGACGGGATCTTCTTACGAAATTTCAATCACCAGCTTTCTCCTCCGATTGCAAAAACATTCTGTTGGCACCCACCTACAACATGACGATAAAATAAGAGATATCAGAGATCGCACAGAAAAATTTAAGTGCTCGTTTCTATTGCGTGCCGGTCGAAAGTGGAACAGTAGAGAGACAGCTTGAAGGTGGTTCACTGAACCCTCTGCCAGGTACTTTATTGTGAGTAGCAGAGTAATCATGCAGATGAAGATGTAGATCTTAGCCTACATGAAAGCCGAGCCGTATTCTACGCCTGTTGACATGGAGGCGGAAATGGTTGCAGGAATTCCTGCAGCAGCCACATAAATACAGAACACGCCACACATTTTCCAGCGAATACATTAAGCCCTCATAGTCGATATCGGCTCTGCGCTGAGGTTAATGGCGCTTAATTTGAACATTTATTGCACTGTGATACTGATCAGAACAATAAAGCAAAGAAAACCGTTTAATACATTCTCTCTTCCTCAATCATACACAATAACCTGCTGCACACTCAGTACAACAATACTAGTTTCCGACTTATAGTCGATTTACGAGGGATATTTGTTTTTGCTTCCGTCATCATCCCTCTGTTTGGGCGCGGAATTTATATCACCCTGAGTGTTCTGTGTGTATGTACTCTACTGGCCATTAAAAGTGCTACACCACGAAGATGACGTGCTACAGACGCAAAATTTAACCGACAGGAAGAAGATGCTGTGATATGCAAATGATTAGCTTTTCAGAGCATTCACACTAGGTTGGCGCCGGTGGCGACACCTACAACGTGCTGACATGAGGAAAGTTTCCAACCGATTTCTCATACACAAACAGCAGTTGACCGGCATTGCCTGGTGAAACATTGTTTTGATGCCTCGTATAAGGAGGAGAAATGCGTACCATCGCGTTTCCGACTTTGATAAAGGTCGAATTGAAGCCTATCGCGATTGCTGTTTAATCGCATCGCGACGTTGGTGCTCGCGTTGGTCGAGATCCAATGATTGTTAGCAGAATGTGGAATCGGTGGGTTCAGGATGGTAAAACGGTAGGCCGTGCTGGATCCCAACGGCCTCGTATCACTAGCAGTCGAGATGACAGACAAGCATCTTATCCGCATGGCTGTAACGGATCGTGCAGCCACGTCTCGATCCCTGAGTCAACAGATGGGGACGTTTGCGAGACAACAACATCTGCACGATCAGTTCGACGTCGTTTGCACCAGCGTGGACTATCTGCTCGGAGACCATGGCTGCGGTTTACCTTGACGCTGCATCACGGACAGGAGCGCCTGCGATGTTGTACTCAACGACGAACCTGGGTGCACGAATGGCAAAACGTCATTTTTTTCGTATGAATCCAGGTTCTGTTTACAGCATCACGATGATCGCATCCGTGTTTGGCGATATCGCGGTGAGCGCACATTGGTAGCGTGTATTCGTCATCGCCATACTGGCTTTTCACCCGGCGTGAAGGTATGGGGTGCTATTGGTTACACGTCTCCGTCACCTCTTGTTCGCATTGCCAGAACTTTCAACAGTGGACGTTACATTTCAGGTGTGTTAAGACCCGTTGCTCTACCCTTCATTCGATCCCTGCGAAACCCTACATTTCAGCAGGATAATGCACGACCGCATGTTGCAGGTCCTGTACGGGCCTTTCTGGATACAGAAAATGTTCGACTGCTGCCCTGGCAGCACATTCTCCAGGTCTCTCACCAATTGAAAATGTCTAGTCAATGGTGGCCGAGCAACTGGCTCGTCACATCACGCCAGTAACCACTCTTGATGAAGCTGCGTGGGCAGCTGTACCTGTACACCCCATCCAAGCTCTGTTTGAGTCAATGCCCAGCCGTATCAAGGCCAGAGGTGGTTGTTCTGGGTACTGATTTCTCAGGATCTATGCACCCAAATTGCGTGAAAGAGTAATCACATGTCAGTTCTAGTATAATATATTTGTCCAATGAATACCCGTTTATCATCTGCATTTCTTCTTGTTGTAGCAATTTTAATGGCCAGTAGTGTATATGAAAGCTGTTTATTTTCATTATATTATGATGACAACTCATCGTGAGGTAATCCCTGGATGAATAAATACGTAAATAAGGATAGACCTTATGAAGGTTTTGCATATTTGATAGTCTTGAGTTTACCCTCCAGCCGTTGTCATTAGCATTTTATTAATTTCGATCAGTCAAGAGAGTGTGGTAAGGATCAAGGAAAGATGCAGAGCGGCACTTACTACTTTGAAGTAGTGGCTGCGCCCTCGATAGGCATGCCCCTTGACCTTAGATTAGGCAAGCCCTGGCCAGTGTCGTCCTGCTGGCTCTGTCTCACGCCACCACAGAACTTTCACGCTGTGCAATACGTGCGAGAAGTAGCGAGCACGCCTACATCCGGACAGCAGCCGGCAGGTGGAAGCTGGCTGGCGGCAGGGAGGGCCTCCGGGCGCCGCATTTGGGGCTGGCGGCGCGTCCTTGGGCAGGGCCGCGGCCGTGATTGGCGCCAGTGCGCGCTGCGGCGCTTTACGACCGCTGACGCAGCGCGTCTTTTGTGCCGACCCGGCCCTGGCGCCAGCGCCAGCGCCGCCATAAAGCCGCCGGACGCTTCCGGCCCGCCATGTCGTCCGGCCCCTCCTTCCGGGGTGAATCCCATCCCGTCGCTAGGACACCTGCCAGTAGGGAGGCACGCCAAAATGAGCGACGTTGAGGAACCCCAATAAAAAGTTCCCAAAACATCTTTCTGTTGCCTGGTGTCGTCGTTATTGTTACCACTGTTGTTGTTGTAGCCTCCAGTTCGAAGCCTGACGCAGTTCACCGCGATATTCTGTCCAAAGTTCTTCGACTGTACAGAACTACTGCAACCTACACCTGTTTGAAATTGGTTCTTCTATTCGAGCCTTGGCTCAGATTTCCTTCCATTACCAAATTGACGATTCCTTGATGTCTCGAGATGTATCCCATCAACCCATCTCTTCTTTTAGCCAGATTGTGTTACAAATTTCTATTTTTCCTTAATTCGGTTCTATTATTTCCCCAATAGTTAATGGGTCTACTCGTCTAATTTACAATTTTCTTCTGTAGTGCCACATTTCAAGAATTCTTCCTTTAATCTGAATTGTTTCCACGCAAGGTTACTCTCTAGTCAAATATCTTCAGAAAATACCTTCTTATGCCTAAACTTTGTAATATTTCTTGCTTATTCAGCCATCATATTAGGCTCCAGGAAGCTATTCCCAGGGCAGTGCAGATGCAAGAAGCATAGAGATGACGCAATGTGGGATGAGGTACCGGTGACAGAAGTTAGATTCTGTACCATTCCCGTGAGAAAGACCGCCTGCATGATGCTGCTGCTTTGTGATTGGCTGCTGTGTTCGGCGGTAGGGCGCCAAAACGTTAAACTTTAGTTGCTATTATTGATTCAACCTGTCATCCAAATTACTTAATTTTTTTTAAATAAACATCTCTCCACAGCCAGCTATCAATCAGTCATTTCAAAATAATTAAAATCAAAGTATTGCTAAAACAAAAGACTGACGATATTACTGCCGATGCACTTCGGTGGCGTTCGGGTCACGCCTTGCTGGCTTGGCGCGCGAAGTGTCTAGGGCAGTCCGGCTCTCCAGTTCTGATCGTTCCAGTAGACAGACATGTTGTCTGTTATAACAGTATTTGTTTCATGCAATTTTATTTACTACAGTTCTGACCGTCGCTAGGTATAAACATTTTGTCTGTAATAATAGTATTTGATTCATGTAATTTTATTCTCCTGTTCTGACGGTTCCAGTAGGGAGAATGTTGTCTGTAGCAGGATGTCGAAAGATATGTTCAATACGTTGTGATCAAGAATAGTTTCTCGTGTCTACATCAATAAAAACGCGGTGGCATCCCAAATGAGTTATAGTCTATTCGTAGCAGCAGTTCCTTGCGAAGTTAATTTCAGCCTCAAGAAAAAAAATCCATGACCTGCGTGCTCTTTTCTGTGCTGGGGTCATCACCATCATGAAGACAGCATTTTAGTGGAGTGTACAAGAACTTATGTCTTCCACACAGGTCAGTGGAAACAACTAGGCACCTCACGTGTACTGCATGCACAGTACAAATGTGCTCAGTGACACGTCAACTGCAGTAATGCAGAGGAGGTAAAGAAGGATGAAAGTACTAACACTACCTCACTTTTATTCCTCTTTTCTCGTCGTAACTTACAATCGATGTTAAAAATTTCTGTTTTGTAGGAGTGCTTTTATTTCTATTGTGCATTCCGTATCTGCTACCCTCTCTGCTAGGACGTTTTCGGCTTGTTTCCTTACCAAATAACAAAACTCACTTTCTACTTTCAGTGTATCATTTCCTAATCTAATTCCGTACACAGCTAGATAATGGCTTCCTATACATTTCTCAACGCACTCTGCACAAGTCGCCTCTGTCTTTTCTTATGTCTTGGAATGCCACAAACAAGTTTCCTGATCCATCTACTCGTACAGTGCTTCCGCTAGGCTATAATTCCTACCCATCACTGCTTCATTTTTCGTAGAGTGGAACTAACGCCTTCCTCTTCAATCTATTGATTTTTTTTCCTGCCTTTCCTGGTAATTCCCAAGATGAATATTCCCCATTTCTCGCCGAGCAATCTTCAATGATAGAATGGTTTTCCATGTGTCACTACACTAAGTTTAAACATTTAATACATGACTGACATCGGACACGTTTATATACTGTAGCCTACCTAGATTAGGGTGGACTTCACAAAAATTAAAAGTATTGCAGGTCTTCATGGCCACAACATTAACTCATTCTCAAGAGATGTTTGGTGTCTACACAAAATTTGTTTAAAACATCACACTTTTCACCAGTTTAAGGATGTGACGACACAAAACGAAGTATAAAAATATAAGGAAAAGAAAGGGAAATACGCTGCTTGTAGGCTATCACTCTCTTATTTTGTATTAGAACTAAGCCACGCGATGTAGCCCCGCGGTCTAGGCGCGTTGTCATGGTCCGCATAGCTCTCCCCCCGTCGGTGGTTCGAGTCCTCCCTCAGGAATGGGTGTGTGTGTTGTCCTTAGCATAAGTTAGTTTAAGTTAGATATGGTAGTGCGTTAGCTTAGGGACCGATGACCTCAGCAGTTTCGTCCCTTAAGGCCTTACCATAAATTTCCAAAAATTTGTTAGAACTAACTTACAATAAATTTTCTGTTGCACTATGAAACGTGGCAGCAACAGTAGTTAAGTAAGTTTTACATGCTGAGAACTATCTGCCATATTTAAAAATAAAATAAGCGAGCATTTTTACGATATTTCAAAGAATTGAGAATTTGTATCTCCAAGTATATCATCTCAAACACTGCCGATACAAAAACTGCTCTTAGTTTTTGTGAGTCTGCAGTATTTTCGTAGTTATGGGAGATTTACCATTCCGATTTGTATTTAAGTAATATTAATTCGGCTGACGCATTCGGATTACAGTTCTGTGCGTAAATTGTGATCGTTTGTCCCCATAATCTGCTGAGTAACTGAATGTAAATATTACGTATTAACTTTATTTGCACATGATAAAATTTTTGAATTACACAAATGAATTGAACCGCATGGAACCTATTTATCATTGTACTATGGTCCCTAGTTGCGGTCGTTTATTTGTTGGCGGTAGAAAAAGATGAACTAATGTGTTAAAGTTCTTTGAACATTTTAAATACGAATCTTACAGGAACCCTAAGGACTGTATCGTAATTATTATAATGTATTAATGGAATCATGCAACAATTATCAGTGTTGTACCTTTGTCTCAAATATATCTTATGCACAAAAATGTGTAATTCACATGATAAAACTTTTTACTTGCGTTCAAAGAGTTTGACGTTATATGGTGTGATCGACTTTGCTTCGCTAACCGATTATGAAATTATGTCACATTACCTTGTGTTCGATGTAGATCCTGCATTATTTTAGTTTTGTTACGATTAACTTTAGCCCTGAAACTTCCTGGCAGATTAAAACTGTGTGCCCGACCGAGACTCGGTCGGGCACACAGTTTTAATCTGCCAGGAAGTTTCATATCAGCGCACACTCCGCTGCAGAGTGAAAATCTCATTCTGGAAACTTTAGCCCTACTTTCAAGCTGGCTGCTACTTCAATAGTTGTTGAAGTTTACCTCCATTACGAAAGTGGTCCTTGTATATTCCATTAACCCAATTAAGGCTCTGAAAATTTCACTAGAATAACTCGCATTGCCTGCAGGGCCTTTTTAATCAACGTACCGATAAACCGCTACTGGTCACATGTTATTTGGTGTATTTTACTTGTTTCGCTCACCTGATGCGAGCATCATCAGATACGCACTGTGCCTGTGCCACAAGTTAAATGTTTAGAGAAATGCTTGGCACCATAGGTTTTTCTTCTTTTGTCTTTTTGAGTCATCAGTCTTCTGACTGGTTTGATGGGCCCTCAACGAATTCCTCTACTATGCCAACCTCTTTATCCCGGAGTAGCACTTGCAGCCTACATCCTCAATTACTCGCTGGATGTGTTCCAGTCTTTGTCTTCCTCTACATTTTATACCCTTTACAGCTCCCTCTAAAATCATGGAACTTATCCCTGATATCTTAACTGATGCCCTATCATCCTGTCCCTTCTTCCTGTCAGGTTTTTCATATATTCCTTTCCTCGCCAATTATGCGAAGAATTCCTTACCTTATCAGTCCAACTACTTTTCAACATTATTCTGTAGCAACATCTCAAATGCTTCGACGCTCTTTTCTGGCTCTTCCCAAAGTTCATGTTTCACTACCATACAATGCTGACATTCTCAGAAATTTCTTCCTGAAATTAATAACTATGTTTGATACGAGTAGACGTCTCTTCACCCGGAATGACCTTTCCGAAAGTGCTAGCCTGCTTTTTGTATCTTCCATCCGTCCGTCATGGATTATTTTCCTACCAAGGTAGCACAATTCCTTATCTTCATCTAATTCGTGATCGCCAATCCTGAAGTTTAGTTTCACGCTGTTCTCCTTTCCGTTACTTCTCATTACCTTCGTCTCCCTTTGATTTAATTTCAGGCCTCATTCTGTACTCACTAGATAATTCCGTTCAGCAGATTCTGTAATTCTTCTCTACTTTCGCTGGTGATTTCAATATCGTCAGTGAATCTGATCTGATGTCCGTCACTACTCCTCCGATGTATAGATTGAATAGTAGGGCGAAAGGCTACATCCCCGACAGACACTGTTTTAATCCGAGCACTTCGTTCTTCGTCTTCCACTCTTATTTTTCCCTCTTGGTTCTTGTACATATAGTATGATACCCGTCTCTTCCTTTAGCTTACCTGATCTTATCTCAGAATTTCGAATATCTTGGACCATTTGACATTATCTAACGCTTTTTCTAGATCGACAAATCCTACGAAAGTGTCCTGATTTTTGTTAAGTCTTGCTTCCATTAGCAACCGCAACGCCATAATTCCCTCTCTGGTGCCTTTACCTTTCCCAAAGCCAAACCGACCGCCATCCAACACATTTGCAATTCTCTTTTCATTCTTCTGTCTATTATCCTTATCAGCAATTATCCTTATCAGCAACTTTATGCACGAGCTGATAATTTGATCGCGTTTTTTTTTTTTTTTGTGTGTGTGTGTGTGTGTGTGTGTGTGTGTGTGTGTGTGTGTGTGTGTGTGTAAAAGCCAGATCGTATATCGCCAGTTTCATACACTCTACACACCAAACTGATTAGTCGTTTTGTCGCCATTTGACCCAATTATTTTATCTATCCCTTCTGCCTTATTTTATTTAAATTCTTCCACTGCCTTTTAAATTTCCATTCTGATACTGGTTCCCCTGACTCTTCTATATCGATTCCTGTTTCTGCTTATAGGTCCTCCCCATCATAGAGGCCTTCAAGGTATTCTTTCCACCTACCAGCTCTCTCTCTCACTCTCTCTCTCTCTCTCTCTCTCTCTCTCTCTCTCTCTCTCCTCTGCATTTAGCACTGCAATTGCCATTGAACTCTAAGTGTTACCGCTCTTGCTTTTTGTTTCACCAAAGGTTGCTTTTACTTTCCCATACGCTAAATTAGTCATTCCGGCCATTATTTCTTGTTCTGTTTCTTCACGTTTTCAAGCGATTTTGCCTTAGCTTCGCTGCACTTCCTATTTATTTCATTCCCAAGTGACTTGTATTTCTGTATTCCTGAATTTCCCCGAACATTTCTTTCATCGATCAACTGAGGTTCAAAAATGGCTCTGAGCAATATGGGACTTAACTTCAGAAGTCATCAGTCCCCTAGAACTTAGAACTACTTAAACCTAATTAACCTAAGGACATCACACACATCCATGTCCGAGGCGGGATTCGAACCTGCGACCGTAGCGGTCGCGCGGTTCCAGACTGTAGCGCCTAGAACCGCTCGGCCACACCGGCCGGCGATCAACTGAGGTATTTCTTCTGTTACCTATCGTTACAATGCAGTTATCTTCTTTGTAACTACGTTTTTCTCTCCAAATTCTGTGAATTAAAATCAACTGCCTGCTGAGTTATTCGCTATTTCAGTATCTATCGCCTCAGAGAATTTCAAGCGCCCCTCTTCATTCCTTAGTATTTCCGTATCACTTTTTTTCTGCACACTTATTTTTCCTGACTGACCTCTTAAATTTCAGCCTACTTTTCGTCACTATTAAATTGTGATCTGATTCTGTATCTGTTCGTCTGTAGGCCTTACAGTCCAGTGTCTGATTTCGAAATTTCCGGCTGATAATGATGTAATCTAACTGAAAACGTCCTGTATCTAACAGCCTTATCCAAATATACCTTCTTCCCTTACGATTTTTGAACAGAGTGTTCCCTATTACTAGCTGAAACTTATGGCAGAGCTCAGTTAGTCTGTCTCCTCTCTTATTCCCGTTTAAAGCCCATATACTCCCGTAGCCCTCTCTTCTACTCCTTCCTCTGTAACCACGTTCCAGACACCCATGACTATTAGATTTTCATCTCCCTTTACGTACTGAGTTACCCATTCAGTATACTCATGTACTTTACACGTCTCTTCATCTTCAGCTTGCGACGTCGGAATTTATACCTCAATTATCGTTATCGCTGCTGGTCTGCTGTCGATTCTGATGAGAACCACGTTATCACCGGACTCTTAATAGGAACTCATTATCTCCCTACCTTCCTACTCATAACGAATCCTACTACCGTTGTATTATTTTCTGCAGCTGTTGATATTAGCCTGTACTCATCTGACCAAAAATCCTTATTTTCTTTCCTTTTCACCTGACTGATCCCCACTGTATCTAGACTGAGCCTTAGTATTTCTCGTTTCAGATTTTGATTGTCTACCACCTTTCAAACTTCTGACATTCCACGCCCCGACTAGTAGAAGATTATCCTTTCGTTACATCTACATCTACATCTTTTTCTCATGGCCACTCCCCCTTAGCAGTCTCCTCCCAGAGATCCGAATGGGCGACTAGTCTGGAATCTTTTACCACTGGAGAGATCATAGTAATACTTTTTTCAATTACAGGCCACATTTTCTGTTGACACACACCATGCACCCGTTTCCATCGCCTTCTGCATCCTCATCTGTTAACCTTTAGCGGCAGCTTCCTATAGTAAGGGCATGAGAATACCCTGAACCTCTTCCCGCTCCTCCAACCTCTTTTACAAGGCCGTTCGCTGAATGAGGGTGACTTCTTATGCCGGAAATTTTCGGCCACCATTACAGATGATTTTTTTTCTTTAATCTAAACGGAGGCAGTGTTCGAACCCGGGACCGAGGACGTTTGGATTTTTAATCAAGGCTCAGGACAGTATATACCTGAGGATGAGAATACTCAGTCAAGAGAAGCTATGCTGATTTATTGGCAAGTGAACTTCTCTAATTTGGCTGAGTGGCATTTATGTGATATGCAATTTTCGTATTCGTC
Organism: Schistocerca cancellata; assembly: GCF_023864275.1. Classification (NCBI taxonomy): domain Eukaryota; kingdom Metazoa; phylum Arthropoda; class Insecta; order Orthoptera; family Acrididae; genus Schistocerca; species Schistocerca cancellata. The sequence continues at coordinate 463,978,259 of NC_064631.1, read as the reverse complement.
GCTGACCTGATGAAATCTAACGGAACCTGTAGCATTGACGTACATATTCTTCAGTATACTAACAAATGTAGTTCCGATCAAAAGATTATACCGAATCTGAGACGAAAGCTTTTTCAAATTCTATAAATACCTTTTAAATATGCATTATTACTCTTTTATCTGGACAGTTATTTCGTTCATGACTTGAAAATGGTTTCCCGTGCTGTACCTACTTCTGAAACCAGTTTTTCCGTTACTTCATAAAAATCCATCGTTATATTTTATTGGAGTTGGCATATTACGAAAAGAACGCTGACACGTCTACAGTCATGCATGGCTTGATGACAATGACAAGTCTATAGTCATTATCGTCTTGATGACAATGACAAGTCTGTAGCCACATATTTCTTGGATGATGATGATGATGTTTCGTTTGTGGGGCGCTCAACTGCGCGATCATCAGCGCCCGTACAAAGTCCCAATTTTTAAGCAGTCCAATTTTTTTCACACTCCAATCTAACTACTGTCACGAATGATGGTGATGATGAAATGATGAGGACAACACAAACACCCAGTCCCCGGGCAGAGAAATTCCCCATCCCAGCCGGGAATCGAACCCGGGACCCCGTGATCCAGAGACAGCAACGCTTATATTTCTTGGAGCTGAAGGTTAAGAGTTACTTACGACTTGTCTGTCTCGTTCCCTCGGAAGTAGAATCAATATAGCCTTGGTCCGCTTCAGGAGCTGTTTTCTTACACAACTGTCTATAAGTAATTTTGCACAACTTTTTTTCTACTTGTGGTCACCGCCACGAGTCTTCACTTTCTTCACACGAGTAAATCGATCGGCTTTCTGCACGTCTTCAAACATTACTTCGGAAAGCAAAATCTACATGAGCTGAAATAGGCAAATACGTACGCACTTTTTCCTTGATCGTCCGGTATGCCAAAGCGTGACGTCGAATGCGTAAGTAGCCCCTGCGATGATACTGACGTACCTCGCAGGAACCTTAATGCCGCTGTAACAACTCTGTATTCTATGTTTACACCTACACTCTGCAAGTAACCTAAGCTGCGTGATAAAGACTACTCTGGATACCAATGTCGTTCTCCTCTTTCTCATTACAGCTGTGCGCCTGAAGAACGACTGTCGACGAGCTTCTAGGTGAGATCTTTTCTAAGTTCCCCATATTTTACGAGACCCGTGTATGTGTGTGTAGGGGTGGGGGGGGGATGGGGTGGGGGGGGGGGGTGGGGGTGTAATCTGCTGCCAGAGTCTTCTAGCAAAGTACTCTCTCGGAATGTTATGAACAATATTTTTCTGCGATGCATAACGTTTGTCTCGCTGCGTCTGTGACTGAAGTATGACCATCTTCGTGACGGTCTCACTCGCACAAAACCAGCCTAAGACAAAACCCATCTTTATTCTTTTGATTTCCTATATCTGGTCTATTAGTCGTATGAGTCACAGACTGACAACAACACTCAAGATATGTCCAAAATTTATACGTTTTCATTTCAGAGATGAGCTACATTCCCTTAGGATTCTCCGAATGAAACTAGTCCTGACATCTGATTTTTTTAATACTAATTTAGAGTAGTCGTTCGGTTTTAGACAGTTCTGAATGACTGCTCGCAGGTGTTTTTGGTCGCTACAGCTTATAGTCGTTTATCACCAACAGTTTAATTGAAAAAGAGCTGTTTTGTCGAAAACTGGCTTTTTGAGACCGTGAGTTGTATCCCCATACTGTGTTCACCACTGGATACCTCTAGCTCCACCCCTGTTGCCATTAGCAGCCGATATTATAGTTGCAAGGTAGACAATATGTAGGGAGTTGTATACGGTAAACATCATTGGCCTTTTGCGACCTCGCACTCAAGGGGCTCCATGTGAGCAAGCGGTACGGTACCTCAGCTGACATGGCGGCGGCTGCACGGAACACGTGTCGACTCGGCGGCTGCGGCGGATCAGTTAAGACAGGAACCTGTTTAAAGGGAGCCGGCCGCGGGCAGCGGAACCATAAAAAACGAGTCGACAGCGCCGCTCCGTGGAGTGGAGCGGCGTGGCGCACTATTGTGCAACCGGCGCCGCAGCCGTCCTTGGGCGCCGAGTGAGTGACCTTGGCTTTCACTGTCCGCTCGGTCGCCACCGCGATCAGCTGTTCCCTGCAAAGAAGCTCGACTTAACGAAATCGTCCTCGCGAAACCGAAACCACTTTCTTGCAGTTTTCAGTCAGTTGTTTAAGTAAGGTATTTATGTGAGATACAATCATTATCAGACGTTTTAAGGGGACCTGGGCGGAATCGGTCTGCATTTTTATACCTCGCTCTCAGTTCACAATACTCTTGAACTAAAATGCGAAGAAAGTAGTGTTTTTTTACCAATAATGAATGACATTAAGCTGTAAAAGGAAATGTATTAAAATATCTGTTATAGTTTAAGAATTACAGTATTTTGTCTAATGATGTTTTTGTAATACACGTTCTCATTCTGGTACCATTTTCTCGTCCATCATGAGCCTAATAGCATTCAGACTGTGGCACGCTGCTGTCAACATTCATAACAAACACATTATGCCTCTCGTTTTGTAGTTTGGGGTATATCCGAGAATTGAAAAGCCCTTATTATACCACATTATTATCTTGTCTAAAAAATACCGCTAAAACTATATACAGAAGGAGAAACACATCATTTCGGCCATGTACTAGGCATAATACAAAGATACTACCCCATTGAAACTTCCTGGTAGATTAAAACTGTGTGCCGGAGCGAGGCTCGAACTCGGGACCTTTGCCTTTCGCGGGCTTGTCTAAAAAATACCGCTAAAATTATATACAGAAGGAGAAACACATCATTTCGGCCATGTACTAGGCATAATACAAGGGTACTACCCCATTGAAACTTCCTGGCAGATTAAAACTGTGTGCCGGACCGAGGCTCGAACTCGGGACCTTTGCCTTTCGCGGGCAAGTTGGTAGAGCACTTGCCTGCGAAAGGCAAAGGTCCCGAGTTCGAGTCACGGTCAGGCACACAGTTTTAATCTGCCAGGAAGTTTCATATCAGACACACTCCGCCACAAAGTGAAAGTCTCATCCTGGAAACGTCCCCCAGTCTGTGGCTAAGCTATGTCTCCGCAATATCCTTTCTTTCAGGAGTGCTAGTTCTGCAAGGTTTGCAGGAGAGCTTCTGTTAAGTTTTGAAGGTAGGAGACGAGGTACTGGCAGAAGTAAAGCTGCGAGGACGGGGCGTGAGTCGTGGTTTGGTAGCTCAGATGGTTGAGCACTTGCCCGCGAAAGGCAAAGTTCCCGAGTTCGAGTCTCGGTCCAGCACACAGTTTGAATCTGCTAGGATGTTTCGTATCAGCGTGCACTCCGCTGCAAAGTGAAAATCTCATTCTGGAATAATATACAGTCTCCCTCTGTTAATTAAGTGTGGGAGTGAGTCGTAACTCTCGCGTTGTTAAGGCCAGCAGGAGGAAAAGAAACATCAGCAGTGTCTATATGTTTGTATCTGAAATTTTTTTCACCACCCGTTTTCTTAACCTTTCTGTTGTCTTCGAGTCAATATGACCCAAAAAGAAATTTGTTCATTCATAACTTTTTAATACTTAAAAGGCATTGCTCCAAACGTGATGACTTTGTTTTTCTAATCATTCTAAGTACCTTCAAGCTCAAATTAAAAAAAAACTTTTCTTCCAGTTTCTAAAACTTAGTTTGTTACACCTGTAGTCCTCGGGTGAGTATCACCCCGGGGCCAAAAAATTCACAGAATGGACAAATATCGTAGTCAAGTTTTATTTCTGCTTCCCTTAGGTACATGCATAATAGTTTTTTTATGAAAAGTAAATATCTGGTTCCTTAGTGTTGAAATGTGCGAAGGTTGTGGATTATGCAAGTCGCTGATTACGTTCAAATTACTATAGCATATTACCATTAACAGTTACACTTTATCAACTGCAGTGTGCAGACGCAGTTCGTGATCTATCGTAGTAATTTTTGTGTCGTTTTCCTGACAAAACAAATTGTTTCCAATGAGCAATTGGAAGTAATAGTAAAAGTACCTGACAGCGAGGAGAACGTCTCTGAAGAAGAAAATCACAACAGTGAAGAACAAATTTAGCCTTCATCTGATTCAGAAGACATGTCAGATATTGATAACTCAAAATATGTAAGCTGTCAACTGATTCAATGTGAAGAATAAAAACCACGTTGAGCTTAGAACCGTTTCTGTATACTTGAAGAGCATCTAATGTAAACAATATAAAACTGACACCTGGCTCGACAAAATAGGCTGTCACGAGAGCAAGTGGTATACAATCATCTTTCCAAATCATGATGAACAATAATATTCTGAGTTTCCTAGTGGGAATGAGTAATACTGAAGGTCGCAGAGTTAATGAGAATAACAGAGAAGCATTAGATGAAATTTCGCTTGAAGCCTATAACGGCCTGCATTTACTGGCACCCATGTATAAATCATACGGTGAATCAGCAAAGAGTCTGCGGGATCCAGAAATAGGTCGAATAATCTTTCCTGTCGTAATGTCACTGAAACGCTGGTGTTGCTTCTCATGTCTGTGATGTTTCGATGACGCGTCTAATCGACAAGCACGAAGAGTAAATGACAAGTTGGCCCCTATAAGAGTACTGTGGAATAAGTGGGCGGAAATACTTTCGAAACTATGTAGTCCTGGCGTAAATGTAACCGTGGATGAACAACTGGTGGCTTTGCGAGGACGTTGTCCTTTCAAACAAAATATACCGATAAACCCTCAAAATTTGGGGTAAAAATGTGGACACAGTGTAATAGTGCTACTTATGTTTTGAAGACACAAATCTATACAAGAATATTACCTGGACAAGCACATCGATCTGACACATGAAGTAAAAGAACAAAACACATCTGCATTAGGCCAAGGACTTCTCAAAAGACGTATTACAAGCCTGGGGATGGCGAGAAAAAAAAAAGCCTGAACTCCCTAATAATATATCAAGCTAAGATGTTTACACTCCAAAGTTTCTTTTTTCTAATGATATCGCTGCCGTTTCTTACGTTCCAAGGCAGTCCTGATGAGCAACAGCGATGGAATAAGCAACAGAGAAGACAAGAAACCGAAAATGGTGTTGTACTGCCGCGCACGTAAGGGAGAAGTTGATACATTGGATCAGCTTCTCGGCACCTAAACATGTTGGAGGAAAACCAACCGCTGGTCACTGACCATTTACAATACTTCTACCTACCATGCATATATATATATATATATATATATATATATATATATATATATATATAAAAAGAGAGACAAAGAGCGAGCGAAGGGGGGATAGATACATGCTACATGCTACATGCTATTTAAAGTCTTTGCGGCAAACAGCCACATAAGCCATGCGGAACGGTTTTTGTTAGAGACAGAGTGATCGCTGAAACTAACTGCTGACGCTAGCCGCGCGGGATTAGCCGAGCGGTCTAAGGCTCTGCAGTCATGGGCTGTGCGGCTGGTCCCGGCGGAGGTTCGAGTCCTCCCTCGGGCATGGGTGTGTGTGTTTGTCCTTAGGATAGTTTAGGTTAAGTAGTGTGTAAGCTTAGGGACTGATGACCTTAGCAGTTAAGTCCCAGAAGAATTCACACACATTTGAACATTTTTTTGCTGACGCTAGGCATCGTTTACGACTGGTTAGGTCCCTGAGATGTGGCAGGGCATTGGCACTCTGCAACATTCGTATGCATTGTGTGTTGCCTATCTTCCAGTCATTTACTCTGCAGCAAAGGCGCTGGGCCAGTTGAAGTCACTGATTAGGGCTTAAAATACCTTTCTCCAGTTAGAGACAGTTATTCTTATGGTTTTCCTGTTGAAAATCGCTGTATCAATTTGCTGATGAGTTGCTTAGTAGTGACACCTTATTCGCTGAAACCTCATCTTCCCAAGGTGTGGGAAGCATCAGCAAAAATTTTATCTCTAACAAAATTTGTTATCCATGACATGATCTATTACCTCTACAAGTTTGTCGCAAACACTTCGGAACATCTAAAGTGTATAGATCATGCACATTTTCTCTGATGTTTGAGCAGCTTCAAAAAAAAAAAAAAAAAAAAAATTAATAAAGCTACTGTTCATCATGTCTTTCCTTTCTGTTGCAAACAATAATATTACAGTAAAACACTCCGGGGCGACTTACCACTCGTCGACTCGTAGAATGTTATTCTTTCGTTGATTATTCAGTCTTTTCCTAGTTGTCATCTCCCTCTTGGCAGTCCCCTCCTGGAGATCCGAATGGGGCTCTATTGTGGTATCTTTTGATCTTTTGCAATGGAGAGATCATCATGACACTTTTTCAATTACAGGTCACATGTCGTGTGGTTACGAGTTATGTGTCTTGCAGTGGTTTCCATTGCCTTCTGCATCCTCATGCTGTTTATCACCGCTGTTTTTCTGCCTTTGTGCGCAGTTTCCCACCCCAAGGGCAGCAGAGTGCCCTGAGCCACTACCCGCTCTTCCGCCCTCTATTACAAGACCATTGACTGAATGAGGGTAACTAACCGTGGAGCGGCTCGAACCCGAGACAAAAGACGTTAACCGTAAACTGTCTCACTATAAACTAATTACAGATAAAAGAGAATGTCATCAACAGTCAACTTTAATTTCATTATACTAAGGACTTCAGTTAAACAAACTAATTTCGCTGAATATAGGAGGAAAACACATGAAATCCAGTCTGTACTGTGTCGCACTGATAAATTAAAACTTGGCATTTTCTCTAAGATTACGAAGAATATGTGGATAGTATTCACAATCTGTTAATAAAAGTGACTTTTCATGAAGGCAGTTTTGAAAATGAACTGCATTTCGTTCGTCCCAGATGATTCTTCCCAAAGAGACAACTTAATTTTGAATGTTTATATACGGCCACTGAAATGTGTTATCGACAGATGCTTATATAAGTGTTACGTCGTTCGGATGGCCTGTGTATCGGTAAGGAATGTAAGGTCACTTCACCATTAAGACTGTTTCACTTCAGGCACACACACATTACTCATTTCCATAAACATATCTGTGTCATACAAAAGAAAAAAAAGTTAATTTAACAACTAGCTCCTACCAAGTCAGTACACCTTACTGTAATAAGGAAGACTTATTTACTAGCCGTCGATATCTTCCCTCACCCATCCATGTATTCTATTACATTATGTTCGTGGCGACATATATGCTACATGAGATTTTAAATTAAATATGCAATACAACACATAGAAATAACTATAAATTTGTGTTCCAAGCGATTGAAGAAGGACTTAGTTGACTCCTGTATACAAGAGGGGTAAAAGAATGGTCCGGATCAAGCTGGACTAAAAGAAGATTTTGAAGCAGTTCAGAAACGTGGTGCTAGATTTATTACCGGCAAATTCGATCAACAGGCGAGTATTGCAGAGGCCCTTCGCGAATTCAAATGGGGATCCCTGAAAAGAAGACGACTTTCTTGACGAGAAACACTATTGAGAAAATTTAGAGAAGTGGTGTTCGTGACTGACTGCAAAACGGTCCTACTGCCGCCAATTGGAGTAAAGGACCACGAAGACAAGAGAAGAGAAATTAGGGCTCTTACGGAGGCACATAGACAGTCGTGTTACCCTCGATCCATTTTCGAGTGGAGCATGAAACAACATGACTAGTAGTGGTGTAAGGTTCCCTCCGCCATGCACCATATTTCGTCTTGTGGAGTGTGTATCTAGATGTAGATGTACATAAATAGTGCAAACAATAGTAGCTACACCCAGTAAGAAAAAGTCTGTATGCGTTCAAGAAAACTAGAATAACAAACAACAGTGCACTTTACTACAAGAGGTGGCAGATGTAAGTAAAGAGACAGAACAAAGTAATGAAGAGAGAGGCAGAGTCTCGTTACTGACTGGGAAGTGAAATCAGAAAAAGCGCAACTGGTGGAAGAGCGGGAGCATTTGTATTTACTCTTTGACAGAATGTATATGAAATTTTTTATGGCAAACGTTATAGCAATAGAAAAGTGGAAGAGCTGTAGCTGCTTCTTAATTGCAGTAGGACTTTGAAACGTGTACAGAGAGCAAGGTGGCTTGTTCTGGAGACTAATAGTAGGAGTAAAGAAGCAGTTTTTGAACGTTTTTGTTTACGAATGGGCACAGATATGTTACTAGGTACGTGAAAACCCTGATAAATGTGGTAGTTACGTTACATGTGTCACCCGAAACAACGTAACTGATCGTATGAAGCACTGACATGGTCATACAGGCAAATGATGCAGACGCTATGCATACAGTTGTAATCGTCTAGTGTTTTCAACACTCATGGCACATTAGATTAGATTGCACACGCCCCTCCATATCCCATCCGGTCAGTACCGTTGGTCCTTCATGGCCTGTTCGGACGGAGTTTAGTTCAGTTTAGTGGAGGTTCGGCAGATCGTAACTGCAAAAGTTAACGTTCCACGTACTGCAGAAACATGTCCTGAAAATTGTGAAGGGCATAGGCTCATCTTCTGACTGTAAGGGTACTACTATCGATAGCAAAATGATACAGTAAATCGTGTCCTTTACGGATCGTTGGTTCTTTTGAGCCAACAATGAGCGCGCCTTTTTCCATTGTCATATTTTGTTCAACAGTGCGCAAGCGCTACAGGCAGCATGCGAAAAGAAACTCGTTGCCCGGGTTTCACGCGAAATGGTCGCGTGTAGATGTATCAGGTATATTTTGCAATAAAGCGTGTTCTGTGTTCTGACCATCCCATAGCCATTTCCGATCACTGCAAATAAAATGTAAGGACGAAGAGATCACACTGTGTGTGGTATCTATATTTCCTACCCAGCTGAGTTGCTCATACGAAGTGGCATCTAAGGTACGGTGACCAAACGTCCCGGAAAACCGGGATTGTCCCGGTTTTCATCCCTGTGTTCCGGTGTCCCGAAAATTTGTTTCGGGGCGCTCAAAAGTCCCGGAATTCAGTTTTGAAATACATTTCGTGAAACTTTCTCAAATTTTTGGGGTTTCGCTATATTGACTTTAGCAAGGCTTTTGATACAGTTGACTTTGATATATTACTAATTAAAATGAAACAGCTGAATTTCTCAAACAGCGCTATACACTGGTTCGACAGTTACCTCAAAAACAGAAGTTAACAAGTCATTTGTGGATCGGAAAAGTCATCATGGGAAAACGTGCGCTCTGGAGTTCCCCAAGGCTCCGTCCTTGGTCCATTACTCTTCTCACTGTACATTAATGATATTTCTTCAGTGATTCACTCCTGCAACTACCATCTATATGCCGACGACATCCAACTGTACATAAGTGCAAGCCCCAAGAACATTGCTGACGCAGCAGCGAGTATGAACGCAGATCTTTGCTCTGTTTCTCGATGGGCACAGAACCTAGGTCTGAAACTAAATCCCAAGAAATGCCAGGTCATACTTATATCTCATCCAAAGTTAATCAGTCGGTACTTTCGCGAAACAGTCCCTCAAATACTCCTCAATGGCATCCAACTACCATACCAAAAACAGTAAAAGACCTTGGAATAATCTTGGATGAACACCTAAACTGGGAAGAACAAACAGTCACAGCTTGCCGGAAATCGCTCTCCTCCCTACATGCAATTCAAAAATTTAGAAAAATATTTCCAACCCATGTTAAACAAAAATTAGTCCAAACACCAGTCTTGCCTAATCTTTACTCCTGTGATGTAGTTCAACACGGCACAAATAGTGAAAATTCGAGATGCCTCGAGCTAGTGATGAATGCTTGCGTTAGATACGTATGCAATATACGGTTGTATGATCATATCAGTCCTTCATACTCCCAGCTAGGTTGGATACGCCCACATAAGGCACGCTTACTTCATCGATTTCTTAGCCACTGGTGCCCCCAATACTTATCTTCTCACATTAAACACCTATCATCATTCCACAACCGCAATACCAGATCGGATACGTCTAGCATCTTGGCTGTACCTTTACATAACACAAAATCTTTCTCTGTGTCATTCTCCATCTCAGCCATACGACTATGGAACGCGCTCCCCTGTGATCTGCGTCTTATCCAGAACCACTTAACATTCAAGAGGGAACTCAAAGACTTACATATTAGGGACGGTATAGCCACCATTGTCGTGCCCCTCTCATCTTTTTCTTTCTCCTCTCCATCATAGCTTCGAAATGTACCATTCTATTTCTCTTCCTCTAACCTATCTACCTCTTCTATATCTCTTTCAGCCCATTCTATCGTCTTATGTCTCTGCTTGATGAGAATAACTCACAAGCTGCAAGAATATAACGAGAAAATTCCCAACTATCAATAGGACTGACATTCATAAAAGAAAAAATATGTTTACTTTCCTATACATAGTCATTACTATTATTATTATTCTTGATTATTATAATTATTTTTTGATTGTTATAATTATCATTGTACTACTTTTATAATCTCTAATTTTTTTCTGTAACATTAATACTGTATAACATGTTATATGTCCGTAATGTTCTGTAGAAACTGAAATTTGTTGAATCTGAGTATGCCTGGTTAGGTGTAAGAGAGGGCCTGAAGGCCCTAATCTTTCCAGGTAAAATAAATGCATAAATAAAGAAAATAAAAATAAATAAAGGAAATACAACACAAGAAATTAATATATTTTAGCTTATTTGTCTAAAACCTCCATTGTCCCTTACTAGTAATCACAGTATCAGTATTGATACACTCAGGCAATAATTTGCTTTGATCGGTACTTTGGCCAACAAGTAGTAAGTTGTATTATTGTAACAGAGCTATGAAACCGTCCGATTGTCGCGCCACTTAGTCACACACTCATTGTCAGAACAGTGTAGTAGTTGATGTTTTGTCAGACAAACCGCAATAGATTTTTCTCATATTAGTGGTATTATTGCTTCAGTACTGTGAAATACAATTCCGAAACGTGCCTGCAAGTTCAGTGACTGTTATTCCAAGGAATGGAATTTCATTAAGAAAGGTCGTTTTGATTACGAAGTAGAGTGTTCCGTATGTAACTGTTTTATTAGTATAAGTTATGGTGGACGTTCCGACATAGTTGATCACATGAGGTCAAAGAAACACATTAACAGATATAGTGCACCGAGCTGCAGTAAAACTCTACAAAATTATTTTGTGAAACATCAGTCAAGCGAAGAGTCGAAAGTTCGAGCAGCCGAGCTTACACTAGCCTACCACACGGTAAAACATCACCAAACTTATAAATCTAGTGCTTGTACTAATAAGCTTAACAGCATTATGTTTGATGATTCTTTCATTGCAAAAGAAGTTTAGTTCAGCAAGAACTAAAGTGTCAGCCTTAGTGAAAGGAGTTATTGCTCCCCAGAGTGTAAAGGAAAGCCTTGAATACATCAAAAAGACTTCTTTCTACGGGATATCCACTGATGCCACCAATCATAAGGCTACTAAAATATTACCGTTTGTTGTTCAGTTTTTCGATATTAATCAGGGAATTGAGACCAAACTTTTGAAGGTGAGTTCCCTACCTAATGAAACATCTGACGAAATTTCAAGATTTTTCATGAACACTATCGAAATGTTTGATCTTGAGAAAAATAAATGTGTGGCATTTTGTGGAGACAACACCAACACAAACTTTGGTGGTTTAAAAAGACAAGACAAATGCAACGTATTTACCAAATTAAAGGCAACATTGCATGAAAACATTGATGGTATAGGGTGCTCTGCACATGTTTTACACAGTAGCGTGCAGACATCTGCTGACAGTTTAAGCTGTGATGTTGAAACTATCGTCATGAAGGTATACTAACACTTTTACATACATACTGTTAGAACAGAGAGGCTTAAGGAGTTCTGTGATTATGTGGGAACTGAATATATGAATGTAATGTGTCACTCGAAAACTCGCTGGTTATCACTGTTTCCAGCAGCTGAAAGAGTAATCCACCTGTTTGAACCGTTAAAAGATGTTTTCCTAAATGAAGACAAAGCCCCCAATATTGGTTCAGTTTTTCAGCAACCGTTTAAGTGAAGCCTACTTATGGTTCATTCACAGTCAGCTTAGCACTTTGCAGCATGGGATAAAGGAAATTGAGGGAAGCATGAAAAGTGTAGTAGAGGTAAATGGTGTTTTGAAAAATACTCTGGAAACTGTTACTAAGCGAAGAGAACAGCAGTTCATTTCTTTCAATGTTAAATCTGTTATTAAAAGAGCAGAAGTTTCAGAAGCAGCGGAAAGGAGTTTTAGAGAAGAAGTTAACAAGTTTTATGACACTTGTGTAGAACATCTCAGCAAGTGGAGCGCCTCATATTTACCCTCATCGCCGGTGTTTGATTGGATGTTACTGAAGAGAGTGCCAAAATGGGGAAGTGTTGAAGAGACAGTTTCTTATTTGAAGAGTAAAGAGATTGAAATCGATGATTCCATTCTCTTTGATCAGTTCGGCATACTGACAAATTTTGTTGAAGAAAGTCTTCATAAGTGGAATGATGAAAAAAAAGAAAAACACCATTCGAATGTCATGAGAAGTGGGTGTTTTTTTTTAAAAGCTGTGACTGTCTTCAGCATTACCCTGAGTTGGTAATAATTGCAAGGTATTTATTTGCAATCCCAGCCCATACTGCCAATGTGGAAAGAATATTTTCGTTCATGAATATCCAGTCAACTGATGAAAGAAACAGAATGGAGGTGGACTCTCTTCAAGCAATCCTGCAGATCCTGTACAACTACAAAATGGATTGTGCCGAGTTTTATCACTGTGTCTAAAGAACAAAGACGCGATCAAGAAGGCTGGAGGCAGTGAAAAATACCCTTTTCTCCAAGGACAGTCAATTCCATCTACAAGTGCTCATTAACATTAAAGCTCATGTTAATATTAATTGATTAAAAGTTGAATGGCTGTAAAATTTTGTAAAATCGTAATACATTTCTTTATTACTGTATACGTTTATTAAATGTCATTAATTATACAGATAATCTAGATTATATCAATCTTTTGTATCCTCTTATTAGTTATAATCATCGGGTTAACAAAATGTATCAACAAAACATTAATATTTAAAATTAAGAAAGCTGGGTACATGTGGAATGAGGTGTCCATTGGCACCCGGGTGAATGTGTCCCGGTTTCCACCGAAAATAATTTTGTCACCCTAATCTAAGGTCTTCACTGTTTTCCCATACCATGATAGGCGTATGGCTTCAATACTAGAAACGACTACACAATAGCGAAAACCGCCCTCCTTTGTGATGGAGAAGGAGGTCGACTCCGCAAAAGACCCGAAAAGTACCTCTTTTGTTTGGCAGGGTGGAGTGGGTGTGGGGGGGGGGGGGGCCTTTAACAGTCTTCTGATTTGACGCACTCGGCCACGAATTCCTCTCTGGTGCCAACCTATTCATCTCAGTATAGCACATAAATTCGAAGTCTTCAGTTATTTGTTGGATGTATTCTAATTCCAATCCCAAAGAAAGCAGGTGTTGGCAGATGTGAGAATTACCGAACTATCAGTTTAATAAGTCACAGCTGCAAAATACTAACGCGAATTCTTTACAGACTATTGGAAAAACTGGTAGAAGCCGACCAAGGGGGAAGATCAGTTTGGATTCCGTAGAAATGTTGGAACACGTGAGGCAATACTGACCTTACGACTTATCTTACAAGACAGATTCAGGAAAGGCAAACCTACGTTTCTAGCATTTGTAGACTTAGAGAAAGCTTTTGACAATGTTGACGGGAATACCCTCTTTCAAATTCTGAAGGTGGCAGGGGTAAAATATAGCGAGCGAAAGGCTATTTATAATTTGTACAGAAACCAGATGGCAGTTATAAGAGTCGACGGACATGAAAGGGAAGCAGTGGTTGGGAAGGGAGTGAGACAGGGTTGTAGCCTCTCCCCGATGCTATTCAATATGTATATTGAGAAGCAGTAAAGGAAACAAAAGAAAAATTCGGAGTAGGCATTAAAATCCATGGAGAAGAAATAAAAACTTTGAGGTTCGCCGATGACATTGTAATTCTGCCAGAGAGAGCAAAGGACTTGGAAGAGCAGTTGAACTGAATGGACAGTGTCTTGAAAGGAGGGTATAAGATGAACATTAACAAAAGCAAAACGAGGATAATGGAATGTAATCTAATTAAGTCGGGTGATGCTGAGGGAATTAGATAAGGAAATGAGACACTTAAAGTAGTAAAGGAGTTTTGCTATTTGGGGAGCAAAATAACTGATGATGGTCGAACTAGAGAGGATATAAAATGTAGACTGGCAATGGCAAGGAAAGCGTTTCTGAAGAAGAGGAATTTGTTAACATCGAGTATAGATTTAAGTGTGAGGAAGTCGTTTCTGAAAGTATTTGTATGGAGTGTAGCCATGTATGGAAGTGAAACATGGACGATAAATAGTTTAGACAAGAAGACAATATAAGCTTTCGAAATGTAGTGCTGCAGAAGAATGCTGAAGATTAGATGGGTAGATCACATAACTAATGAGGAAGTATTGAATAGGATTGGGGAGAAGAGAAGTTTGTGGTACAACGTGACCAGAAGAAGGGATCGGTTGGTAGGACATGTTCTGAGGCATCAAGGGATCACCAATTTAGCATTGGAGGGCAGCGTGGAGGGTAAAAATCGTAGGGGGAGACCAAGAGATGAATACATTAAGCAGATTCAGTAGGATGTAGGTTGCAGTAAGTACTGGGAGATGAAGAAGCTTGCACAGGATAGAGTAGCATAGAGAGCTGCATCAAACCAGTCTCAGGACTGAAGACCGCAACAACAACAACAACATTCAAATCTCTTTTATCACCTACACGTTTTATTCTCTACAGCTGTCTCTAGTACCAAGGAAGGTATGCCCTGATGTCTTCACACATGTCCTTCGTCTTGTCAGTGTTCTCCCTGTGTGCTTTCCTTCGCCAACTCATCAGAGAACCTTCTCACTTCTTCTCTTATCAGTCCCCTTAATTTTCAAGATTTCTCTGTAGAGCCCAGCCTCAAACGCTTAGATTCTCTTTTCAGATCTTCCCATGCACACGGTACAAAGTGGTATGCTCCAAACCTACATTCTCAGAACTTCTCTTTATATTAAGACTGATGTTTAACACTAGTAGACCTCTTTTGGCCAGGAATTCCTTCTTCATCTGAGCTAGTCAAACTTATTGCTCCCTCCTTGATTTGACTGTAATGACTAATTTTGCTTCCATGGTAGCAAACTCACTTCGCCCACTTTGCAGTTACATATTTTGATGCATAGTTTATAGCTAATCTAATTTCTGTTACCCCTCATTATTTTTGTCTTTCTTCGGCTTATTTCTGTTACGAATGTTGTAACTGAATGCTACTGTTAATTCACTCATGCACCCAAGCTAGCAGAAAACTGCTGTAGTTCGTAACACGTAGCAATTGCAAATTTGTTGCTTCACACTTGTTTGATATTATTACAGAAATGAGGCCACAAAAAAACTAATACATATTGAGAATATGATACAAAATGGTACTTAATTTTGGTACAGTTAGATGTGTAGCACGTGATGCCGTACCTTATACACTGAAATCCTAACTTTGCTGTCTCTTCGCAGTCTGTGTATACTTGAATATAATGAGGCAGACATGCTGTTCATGATCCTAGTTCTCCGTAAATAGTGGCAGCTCTGTCGGAAGGCAGACTTCAGAGTGCTATTCTGAGTAGCCTGCATGCGCTGTACTGAATTGTCTAATGGCCAAATGGTAAGCGAGGCCGGCCGCTGTGACCGAGTGTTTCTAGGCGCCTCAGTCTGGAACCGCGCGACTGCTACAGTCGCAGGTTCGAATCCTGCCTCGGCCATGGATGTGTGCGATGTCCTCAGGTTAGTTAGGTTTAAGTAGTTCTAAGTTCTAGGGGACTGATGACCTCAGATATTAAGTCGCATAGTGCTCAGAGCCATTTGAACCATTTTCGTATGCGAGTGTCTGTGCAAATTGTTGTTTGGTGCCCGACGGCGAAAGTGTTTCCACGTCCGCCAGTTCAAGGCGGTGTGCAATTGACAGCACTCCCTGTAGTGGCTGTGTAGTATCGTACTTTATCGATACTGCCAGGGCCGGCGCCTCCATGAAGATTCCTGAATGCCACCACCAATGAAGAGCCTCCACGTCTCCGACCAATGAAAACGCCAGGGCTGTGTTATAAGCAACAGACATCTGGGCACCAGTATCCTGTATCAGGATTACTTCTATTTTCTAGTTATTGCCGAACGTTACACCGAATTGTTGATAGCCTCAGCAGCAAACATTCAGGGTACTTAGATGCCCACCCACATCAGGCCTCTGCTTGTACCTAGCCATGCTGCCACAAGTTATCAACAGTGTCGCATTTCCTCACTCACAAGTTGAGTGCAATATATTCATTAAAGGGCATTTGTGTCAACATGCAAGTTGAAGTACACAACTGGCAATTAAAACTGCTATACCACGAAGATGACATGCTACAGACGAGAAATTTGACCGACAGGAAGAAGATGCTGTGATAAGCAAATGATTAGCTTTTCAGAGCATTCACACAAGGTTGGCGCCGGTGATGACCCCTACAACGTGCTGACATGAGGGAAAAAAAATGGTTCAAATGGCTCTGAACACTATGGGACTTAACAGCTGTGATCATCAGTCCCCTAGAACTTAGAACTACTTAAACCTAAGGACATCACACACATCCATGCCCGAGGCAGGATTCGAACCTGCGACCGTAGCAGTCGCACGGTTCCGGACTGCGCGCCTAGACCCGCGAGACCACCGCGGCCGGCGACATGAGGAAATTTTCCAACCGATTTATCATACACAAACAGCAGTTGACCGGCGTTGCCTGGTGAAAAGTTGTGGCGATGCCTCGCGTAAGGAGGAGAAATGCGTACCATCACGTTTCCGACTTTGACAAAGATCGGATTGTAGCCTATCGCGATTGCAGTTTATCGTATCGCGGCATTGCTGCTCGCCTTGGTCGAGATCCAAAGACTGTTAACAGAATATGCAATCGGTGGGCTCAGGAGGGTAATACGGAAGGCCGTGCTGGATCCCAACGGCCTCGTATCACTAGAAGTCGAGATGACAGGCATCTTAACCGCATGGCTGTAACGGATCGTGCAGCCACGTCTCGATCCCTGAGTCAACAGATGGGGACGTTTGCAAGACATCAACCATCTGCACGAACAGTTCAACGACGTTTGCAGCAGCATGGACTATCAGCTCGGAGACCATGGTTGCGGTTACCCTTGACGCTGCATCACAGACAGGAGCGCCTGCGATGGTGTACTCAACAACGAACCTGGGTGCATGAATGGCAAAACGTCATTTTTTTCGGATGAATCCAGGTTCTGTTTACAGCATCATGATGGTCGCATCCGTGTTTGACGTCATCGCGGTGAACGCACATTGGAAGCGTGTATTCGTCATCACCATACTGGCGTGTCACCCGACGTGATGGTATGGAATGCCATTGGTTACACGTCTCGGTCACCTCCTGTTCGCATTGACGGCACTTTGAACAGTGGACGTTACATTTCAGATGTGCTGCGACCCGTGGCTGTACCCTTCATTCGATCCCTTCGAAACCCTATATTTTAGCAGGATAATGCACGACCGCATGTTGCAGGTCCTGTACGGGACTTTCTGGATACAGAAAATGTTCGAGTGCTGCCCTGGCCAGCACATTCTCCAGATCTCTGACCAATTGAAAATGTATTTTCAGTGGTGGCCGAGCAACTGGCTCGTCACAATACGCCAGTCACTACTGTTGATGAACTGTGGTATCGAAGCTGCATGGGCAGCTGTACCTGCACACGCCATCCAAGCTCTATTTGACTCAATGCCCAGGCGTATCAAGGACGTTATTACGGCCAGAAGTGGTAGTTCTGGGTACTGATTTCTCAGTATCCATGCACCCAAATTGCGTGAAAATGTAATCACATGTCAGTTCTAGTATAACATATGTGTCCAATGAATATCCGTTTATCATCTGCATTTCTTCTTGGTGTAGCAATTTTAATGGCCAGTAGTGTACTTGCATGTTCAGAATCCTACAGCGACATGCTGGCCACCTCCTAGCGAGGACGTAATATTCGGCTCCTCGGAACGTAGCGGTTACCGACTCACGTCATAACAGGCTATCAACACCATCAGCAGACGTACTGTATACGAAGCACTGGAGTAAGTAGCACAGAAGAAGGAAGAGGTCCAGATTTGTGAGCGCCATCTGTAGGATGCTTCATGGGCTTGAGAGGCTCCAGGTAAAGAAGTTGTGCCTGTATCTACATCTGCATCTACATTTATACTCCGCAAGCCACCCAACGGGGTGTGGCGGAGGGCACTTTACGTGCCACTGTCATTACCTCCATTTTCTGTTCCAGTCGCGTAAGGTTCGCGGGAAGATCGACTGCCGGAAAGCCTCTGTGCGCGGTCGAATCTCTCTAATTTTACATTCATGATCTCCTCGGGAGGTATAAGTAGGGGGAAGCAATATATTCGATACCTCATTCAGAAACGCACCCTCTCGAAACCTGGACAGCAAGCTACACCGCGATGCACAGCGGCTGTCTCGCAGAGTCTGCCACTTGCGTTTGCTAAACATCTCCGTAACGCTATCCCGCTTACCAAATAACCCTGTGACGAAACGCGCTGCGCTACTTTGGATCTATCTCCTCCGTCAACCAGATCTGGTACGGATCCCACAGTGATGAGCAATACTCAAGTACAGGTTGAACGAGTGTTTTGCAAGCCACCTCCTTTGTTTTTTTTTTTTTTTTTCACGATGGGACTGAACAGCTGTGGTCATCAGCCCCTTAGAACTTTGAACTACTTAAACCTAACTAACCTAAGGACATCACACACATCCATGCCCGAGGCAGGATTCGAACCTGCGATCGTAGCAGTCGCATGGTTCCGGACTGCGCGCCTAGAACCGCGACACCACCGCGGCCGGCACCTCCTTTGTTGATGGACTACATTTTCTAAGGACTCTCCCAATGAATCTCAAGCTGGTATCCTCCTTACGAACAATTAATTTTATATGATCATTCCTCTTCAAATCGTTCCGCACGCATACTCCCAGATATTTTACAGAAGTAACAGCTACCAGTGTTTGTTCCGCTATCATATAATCATACAATAAAGGATCCTTCTTTCTATATATTCGCAATATATTACATTACATTATCATGTCAGGCTCTCACCGTATTTGTTGTATACCTCTTGCCTGACACACGACACTCTCAGACCATCGTGAGTGCTGATTAGACTAGGCATTCCATTCAATAGCTCCTGTAATTCTTCTTTACTTGCTCCGAGTGCAGCAATATCCTGAGCGAATCTTATCATTCATATTCTGATGATTAGAAAATATCAGAGAGGACATGTCTGTGAGAGACATTAAACTCGGGGAAGATTGAGCAGGAAGCAATCAAACAAGCGAATCCTTCTTCCCTGCTGGAATACGTTAGGAAAGGAGTAGACATACTTTGACCGCCAGTGTGGGAGCGGGCAGTGTTGGGTAGGCGGCGCTGCTGGCGGCCAGCTCATGTGCGTTACTGGCGGCGGGCGGGCCGTCCTTGGGCCAGACGGCGGGTCACTGTCCTCGTCAGACGCGCCGTAGGCAGGTGGACCCCGGCGTCCGTTAGGCGCGCTATTCACCAGCCCTCGCAAGAAAACTGGCTCTCTTAGCGCGCTCCTGTTCCTGCCAGCGCCGCGGCAGCACGTGGGAACTCAAAACATCATTAGACCGCCGCCTCGGCGTGACAATGCGCTTCTTTTACGACGCGCGTGAGCCGTTCCAGTGATGGTGGCCTTCGGCCACGAGCCTTTTTATTTGTCAGCAGCGCTCTCTCCCGACAATGCGAGCCAATGACACCGTTAACAGCGTCATGTTTGCTCATCATAATAAGAACTACGAAAGGAAGGACTTCTCGGAACGTCTTACGACTCACGTATTGAACGAGTCGATGAAGTGCAGGCATTTACACGACAGAAGTTTGCCGCGATAGAATTATCGCCTGTGTAGGATCTCCTGTGTCCCTTCCGCCCGTACTGAGGTTTACTTACGGTTCGGTTTTCAACCACTTTCCCTTACCCCAATAACTTACATAATTATACTCATTACATTTACCAAAATGTCCAGGAAATTTGTGTCACGAGCACCGCTTGAAGGCGATGAGAAAAGTGGTTGTCAATATATAATGGAACGAGTTTGTTTCCAAACAAGACACACAGAGCAGCCTACATCTGCAATCTTATGCAAATATTTTCAGTGGAATACAGGTACAATGATAAATATGGCTCCGAAATCATACGAAATTCAATTAATCTGTTACGACTAACTGGAGACCACAGGTCTCTTATACGAAAATAATCCTAATCTAAACACGAACTTCGTCTGAAATTTCTTTTATGAGAATGGGGTTCATCATGCAAAGAATTTAGGCCAGCATGAGTATAGGCTATCGCGACATATGACATTTTAATAATAGACATTTTCACAAATCCATTCTCTCAAACCCCAATCTAGTCAGACATAAGTGTCAAACGCAGACGTTGTTGCAAAGCTGGAGCTGACAACGAGAACCAGTCGGAGCGCTACGACATTGTTTGCATAAGCACGCCCAAGCGGCCAACATCCCGGCGCCGAGCGACAAACAGGGATTGTAGACACAAATGGAGGGAAGATCGCACTGCGTACAGGACTACAGTCACGCTGAACGCAAATAGACGTTATAGGAGATGTTATACGATGCTTCCTAATATTTTATGGCCCAAGAAAGCGACATTTGTGAACAATATAAATATGTGTCCGTCCGCAACCCACGGGAGAACAGATCTGTACTACTAAGGAGACGACAACCCTGTGTTGGTCGCCGCCCGGTCTCGGAACGTCAGTTAGCTTCTGCAAGACGCCGCTGTTAACGATGTACCCTTCTGAGTTAGCCGACTTACATCGGCACACAGAATTAGTTATGGAGGTCTCAGCCTTGGAGTAGTCCCTACAGTGGAGTTCCATTGTCATGAATTCGTTCTGATTTTGATTTCTATCCTGAGTCCATGGGATTTACACCCGGTTCTTTACCTTGAAATACTTCCAACTTGTAGCTGACCCACTTTCGAAGTACAAGCAGCTCACGCCTCGACTGAGGTACGATCCCCTGTCTTCTCTTCGGTGTACTACCTCCTTCTTGGGACAAGACAACATTACAGAAAACTATGATAATCAATCTGTTGTTACAACGCATGTAGTCTTCCATTTGAACACTAATAGCTGTGTGAAGACCTATCATGGACACCATTCATGTGACATAAAGTTATCTATAGATACTACAACCTCAATTCGTCTGTCACGATTTCTGTCTGTATGTTCAGGCTAATCTCAGGACCAACTTCACAGACTTTCTTACTGTTTTTGCTAATAGATAGACTGATTCTTTAGTAATGTTTATGAATATAATTTATCACTGTGAACTAATGATGGATGCGTAATTTATGTATCATAATATGTTCCAAATTTAATTGGAGTTTGGAATCACATCTCGTGGCAATGATGGGAGCTACGAGTTGGTCATCTACAGAGAAGTCGGGATCTGGCGGCACGAGAAAAGCAATAAAGATAACAGCCGTCGTAATTGCAGAGATCAGCGACGCTTGGACAGAGTCTACGTCGAGTATAGCAGTCTAATGGTGCCGGCACAGTAGCTCAGCGTGTTCGGTCACGCGACTCGTCGCGCTCTGTAAAATAAAACTGAGTGGAGTTTTAATCACTGGAATGTGAGAGAATTCACTTGAAAACCGCACATAACCGTGGAAGAAAAACGACGGACGAAGAAACAGATAGAAAGCAAACGAGTGACCAACCACGTAACCGAAAAGGTGCGGCATCGAATCCAGTCGGACAATGGATTTTTCAGTCTGTTTTTTGTCATAGCATTCACGTTTTAATCATGTTTAGACACACCAGAAGCGCGTTTAGGATTCGGAGCTAAATTGTAGGTCCTTTTAACCCAACTGGATAACTGGGGTAGGTTAAGGACAAGCAAATCGCCGTAGTGGCGTCTATTTGAAAGACTTGAACCAGGCCATTGAACCACACATAGAGTGGTTCACGAGGAACGTTTCTGTATCTAATTTATTACAGCTGCGACAAACTGTTTGTCCGACAGTAGATACTTAAGCCGCACGTGCGAAGCTGGGTTTGGTCGCCAGTAGAATATAAACAGAAAACCAGTGAATGCAAACGAAAATGTAAATATCGTATGTTTCCTAAAGAAAATGACTATGACGTGATGAAAGTCGACATTGTGCTAATTCAACTGTTCCTCTGTAATCTGTTGTGTTCAGTGTACGTAATTAATGGAATTACTTGTTACGTCTTACACGTGTAAGAAACCTCTAAAGCGGTTGGATAAATGCGGTGGAGTGGATCAGAAAGGTTAGCATTTCAAATTCCATCGACAATAACGTCATTAGAGACGAATAACATGCTCGGATTGGACTGTGATGGAACAGCCGTGTGCTGTTCAATATAATCGTTCCGGCTTCGTCTCAAGCATTTCAGGCAAACCAGTACCAGACTAAATCGATACTCGCACTGTGTTCTGAATCTCGCTCCTTTTGAATGGAAATCCAATGATATAGCTGTACTTCGTTTAGTATCAAACAACAGTAACGTGAGAACCTACTGATTCTTGAAATGACGTTTTCCCGTGCCCTATGAGCTTCACTCAGATGGTGTAGGGAAGCAGCGAAGCTGGAAAATTATAGATAAATGCTGGAAGGCTTGTAGATGATCGACGCTTGGTGGAGGGACTTGAAGCAACTTTCCGACATCGTAAAGTGTAACTTAAAAGCTACAATTAAGCGAATACACATATTGTTGTTTGCTTAAAAAAATTGGCTATTAGTCACAATCGTAAACTACCGAAAGGTATGAATCCAAGCGATTTTAGGTGGAATTACCAGGTGAAACTTGTTGGAATGACAGATAGCACACGTAGATTCATTTGAATATCCTACGGAAATATTTGAGAAAAGACGTTGTGTCACAAGGCTGTGTTTTAAAAATTTTAGACAAAATTACTTACTACTAACTTCAAGGTTTGCTCATTCTCATGAACATCCATAACAGATGTGGATACATCATCCTTGTCAAGCAGAAATCGCACTCATGCTTGCCTGTTGGAAGCGCAACTGCTAAAGAGCACTACCTCTCAAAACATTAACACAAAACAACAGCTCATACTTAATATTACTGATGTATGTTGCCAAAATCTGAAATGTTCTTTTTAGAGTTGACATGGAATGTAGTTTTTATTACTGAATTGATGTTTCCTGTGCAGTTCGCAGATAATGTATACATTTAACTCCCATTAACCTAGTACTTACAGATTCTTATTTTTTCTTCTTCTTCTGCCAATCCAGTATTAGGTCCCACCGTCTCTTCCTCAGTCTTTCCTGACTGCTTCTTCCATTGGTACAGTATTTCATCGCTTGTCGAAGGATTCTGTGAGGTGAGATACTCTTTCCAGTTCTGCTTTCGTTGGATCTTAATTTCGGTTAATTGCTGTCCCCCAATTTCTTCCCTTATTCCTTCATTTCTGATTTTGTCTTCTCTTTTCACAGAGCTAGGGAACTTCGGTGGTGACATTTCAAGTTGTGCTTGGTCTTTTGATGGTTATGTCCAACTTTCTGCTCCATATAATCCACTGCTGTGGGTAACCCCATGACTTTTTAAAATTTCTCTTCTTATTGAACCACATATAAGACGCTAACGCGTCAATTTTTTTTATTTATGACTTTTCCTTCTTCAAAGTTACATCACATCTTACATACTGAAAATGAGGTACCTGTCATATTAGCGATGATTACCTTAGTTATTAAGGGACAATTTCCTAAAAAGGCAATTTTTGCTTCGTTATTGATCTCTTCACGCTATAATTCATGTTTATAAACGATGATCAAAATAATACTGTCCCATAAAATATTTAATGTCTGACTCTCCACTCCTTTTAACGTTTGTCAGGTATCAGCAAAATGTGTGAAAACTTATGGGACTTAACTGCTAAGGTCATCAGTCCTTAAGCTTACACACTACTTAGCCTAAATTATCCTAAGGACAAACACACACACCCATGCCCGAGGGAGGACTCGAACCTCCGCCGGGACCAGCCGCACAGACCATGACTGCAGCGCCTAGATCGCCAGGCATCAGCAGAAACACCCTTTGAGTCCGTTAGCGTCAGTAGAATAAATGACTGGGGTTAGGAGTGGACCCTTATTCTATGAAAGAGCACATCGTTGTTTAGCTATACACAATTTATTTAGTTTCTGAATTATTTTCAAAGAAGTACAAGAATTTACATAGATTGTGACATGAAAAAGTCAGGACAGTTGCCAAGATAACGCGTTACATTCTGTTTAGAAGAAATAACACTGATCACAACAATATCAAATTTGAGTAGAAGATTTTCTACAAGATTTTTCTTACTTATAAAGCGTGAAGTTGACCAATATTATGACAAATCATCTCATTCCGGTTCCAAGTTCGATACTATTTAGGATGACAATCAGGTCTATGGAGGATTGTTAGTTTTTGTGACAAGATGAGCAAAAGATTACTCAAGGTCGCTCGAGTTCAGAGTGGACGCAATCTGGTGAACCTTCAAGTTTATGCCTCAGCAAGCGGCATTTACCTTTTAGCTGTGATGTGCTGTTGGCTGCTTGGCTGCTCTCGCCCTCTGAAAATCCTATAAAAAGCTAATCAAAATCTTTACTTATTTTATCAGCTGACACTGTCCTATGTTTCTTGTTAGGCGAGAAAACATTCACTCATCCCTAGTCTGGAAAATATGGCGATATATACGTGCACATTTGGAGCAGTGTGTATGCTTCCACACCCTCACAGTTCTCGCGAGAACATTTAACTCCGTGACTGTTCCGTTTCTCCACTATTGGAGCTTAACGACTGTTCAGCTAATTTGTAGCTGAATGTCAGCCAAAGTGAACACATTGTTCACACAAAATTCCTCTCTTCAGCTAATTTCTAGCTGAATGTCAGCCAAAGTGAAAGCAGTGTTCACACAAAATTCCTCTTTTGTCAGGGTACAGAAGGTGATGCGCCCTCTTCTACAATTGACGCTAGTTCAGAGGAGTGTCCCCAAAGATTAGGTCTTGTGTCTATCGTAGCAAAGTGTCCCCCACCTGTTTCCTTTCGCGCTTCACGTCAAGGATTTTTCAGACTAATGGGAGCGTTCCTTTCATTTTGTGGAAATTACTGCTGCCAATTGCAAAGTGCCCACCTTCAAACTGCATCGAAATATCGTCCCTTTCTACTCCTTCAAGTTTATTTTAGACAATTGGACATTTTGTGCCCGCTCCTGACTCTTAAAGGTTACACGCGTACATCACAAGCGTATCACCAGCATTTCACGTGATCAACTGCATCGCTGGTCTGTTTGTATCCTTCTAGAAATTCTCCAATGCACTTTTCTAAAGAGTTTCTCTGTAGCAAGCAGCACTGTGCCGCTAGCTGCTCCGCTCGATGTATCGCCTGGCGCGTTCATTGTCCCTCTCGCTGTAGATCAACAACCACTTTTAGAAGTGTTCTGTTGTACTCGGGCCACGAGGCCGCAAGTCGCATCTGCCCCCAAACTCAAACGTTTCTTCCACCAGATTTTTTCACCTTTTGCTTATTGACATGCAGGATTTGGGTTCGGTGTGTTAATACCATCGAATCGAGTGTCATCCCTTTGCATTACATACCGTACGTTTTGATAAGCAAATCTGCTCATGATCGCTGAAGTATGTCAGGTGACATTTTTATCTACTTATTATTATGTATAAAGTCTCATGTAAGGTGCGTAATTGACATTCATTCAAGCTGCTACCTTACACATGGACCTAATACAGGCAACCCAACTTACTTCATCCGCCTAGGGTAAGGAAGTCAGGCTGCTAATCTTAAGGCATGAAATATTTTCCGAGGCTGTTTTATTTTGCTCGCCCTTTATTATTTTATCTATGTACCACTGTTTGTAATTGTTGCTTTCCCTGTGTAATTACCTGCTCGTCGGCAAAAATCATCTAATTTAGGAGCCTGTATGTCCCAATTCTTATCCTTTGGGGCATTCTGTCCATCGGCTCTGTGACCAGGTTGTCGATGCAGAAGTAGAACAGTGTTTGTGACATACTACGACCTTTCATTACTCCCTGACTTTCTTTCTTCTTTTGCTGTCAGCTCTTTGCCAGTATGTGTTCTTATTTTGGTATCTTTATGCAAACCTTGACACCTTTTTATCAGGTGACTGGTGAAACCTCTTATCTCCGTTACTGACCAAAGCTTTTTCTATGGATGTGGTTGAATGATTTTTCACAATCACTAAATGCTAGATGTGTTTCCATTGATTCATCTCTATAACATGAAGCGGCATACTAATGAAATATCAGAAGAAACGAGATGCGTTAAATGTATTCCACTGCAAGCAGAAGTAACAAAACTAATTACAGGGAAATTTGCTTCCGAATACTGCTTGTAAAATACACAGCAAAATAACTGTTGGAAGGCTTTGAAACACCTCTTATCTAGTTGCGTGAGAACAACAAGCTGGCATCGGTAAAGGAAGATTCTTTGCTGACGATGTTTCCACTCTGATACAAGCGGAATGAGACGAGAATTTAAGCTTCTTATTTTTCACTATATATTCGACATTCCTGGTACTGGTACTCATTTCTCTCAGTACTAAGTAATTACTGAATATCTAAAGTACTTGGTATCAATGCCTCTATCATAAGATTCTGTCTCGTATCAGTAGTACGAACTGGTTTCTACGCACCTAAATTTGGTAATACGATATTGGCGAAATTAAACCTGGATAATGTCGTACCTTTTTAGATCTTCAACAAACTGACGACAACTTATTTTTGCGCTTTGCTTTCCCTTGAGGGAAGATGGAAGATTGAAGGGAACTATACCAGCTTCCCTACGGCTGAAGGTCACAATGCGTTTCCTGGCAATCGGAAAGCATTTCTTGCAGTCGCTGTGTCATCTTCATTACATTCGGTATCCTTTTAGTAGTTGTCTGATAGTGGGAATAGCAAATAACGTTAGGCAAATCAGCTGGAGTTCTTAAAAGAGGTAATACTCGCCATATTTTCTTCTTTTGCTATCCTGGTTAAATTCTGCTTTTAAATTACGTTTTTTCCCTTTATTTCCTTTCACTGTCACCCCTTACACTGTTAATACTGATCTGTGTGTGTCTCTGTGTGCGTGTGTCTAGTACTAATAAGAAGCAATAAAAATGAAAAATTAAGAGAGAAATACTTGGACAAGAAAGGACGTAAATCAGGTTTAACCCGTAATTTAAAGCAACGGAAGATAAAAGAATTTTCAGGACTGGGTTTAAAATTCAAGGTGAAAGGATATTAATGATTCGCTCATGACATTGCTATCCTTCCTGAATATGAGAAATATTTAAAGGACCTTTTCAATGGAATGAAGAAGCTACGGCACACAACATAAATTGAGTGTAAACCAAAGAAAAAGATATTAGATTAATGAAAAACTTCACATCAAGATTGGAGATCACGTAATATACAGAAGAGGGAGTTCTTCTCTTTTGAACTCACAATAACGCATGCCAGTGGAAGTAAGGAGGACAGAACGTACAGACTAGCACGGACAATGAGATAATTCCTCGGGAAAGAGGTCTGCTACTGGGGAACGTTGGCGTTAATCTGAGGAAGAAATTTCTGAAAATGAACGTCTGTAATGAGCCGTGAACTATGGGAAAATGTGAGAAGGAGAGAATCGAGGCATTTTAGATGTAGTGCTCGAGAATGATGCTGAAAATAGACTGGACTGAGAAGATAAAGAAATGGAGCTATTCTCTGTAGAAGAGGCGAAGAAACTAATAATCGGGAACACTGGTTAATAGAAGTGACTGGAAGACGGTGTGTGTATTAATAAGTTCTTTAATTTGTGCTCCAGGCTCTACTTTTTGGTGATATATATTAAAAAAACGTCTTTGTATTAAGACTTGATGCAGTACGTTACATGGCACTAGAGGGAAAATTGTCGGTAAATGAGGAGACCAGTAACAAATAACTGTGGACTTCCATTGTCTATGCTACTCTGATAGGATAGAATTAGCTGCGGAGAGTAAACCTGACAGGCCGCATCATACCAGTTACACAGCAAACCAGAAACGAGCTCTACAACTGAACAACTTACAGGGACACTGGGTGAGAGACATCGTGACCCATTTTGTTTTTTGGCGTATTCCGGACTCCGGCGCAGTCGCCCCGGTGGTGGTGCCAGCGCCTCAGAGCGGGCCACGCCGAGTGGCAAGAACAATGCTGCTCTCGGCGAGGCGTCGCTTGTGGTGTTGTGGTGAGAGATGACGCAAGCACTGTGGCAGGGTGGCCACGCTGTTGAGGAGGGGCGCTCGCTCCGACAGATGGCCCGCCAGGCCACACGACCCAGCAATTAACAACGGCTCCACTCCAACCCCAGCACGAGGGCGCACCGCTCTGACCCCTCTTAAATCAATTACGACACCGACGTATTATTACCAGTTTTATTTTTGATCCCCTCGCAGGACTGCTGATTCATTTAGTCATTAACACGGACGCGGCTTTATCTAGCTGCTAGTTTTGTTCCCCGATTTACTCCCAGTGGAGGTGCCAGGTCTCACACCGAGCGTGAAGGGTAGCAGGTACAGTCTGCTCCATTGGACGTGGCGCAGATCGCCACAGTTCTTATACCTAGGTACCTGTGTGGTTCATCTCAACGGTGGTCGTGAGGATGGATTGTATTTACAGCGAGATTAGTTCCTTGTGACACACTACGCTCCCATTTCATATAACGAACCATTTGGCTAGTATCGACCACGTCCAAATAAGTGGAAAGATTTTATTTTTAGCTAGCTGCAAAAGCGACATTACTTTGACGTTTCTCGATATCGGCTGTGATGTTACTCTATTCGTCGTGTGATCGCTAAAGCGATGTGTTAGTGTGAAAGCTATCTTCTAATTTCAAATAACTTCCGGGAATTCAGCCAGGTAACACTTTCAGCGACCGCCGATATTTCGGCGGGAGAACACCCCGCCATTTACAAGGCAAACTGCAACGGACAGGCGGCGTACATGCAAATTTAATACCTCGGTTCTCGGACCGAAGCAGGCAAGATAACACACACACACACACACACACACTGAACACTAGTGCCACCAAAGATGACCAAAGTCAGAGCTATCGATAGTGAGACTATGAATTCTCAGGTGAGGCAGCATTGACTCTGTTCCTCTGTTTTTTGACAAGGGAGAGAGCCGGATTCCAAACAGAGTTTAAACAGAAACCTCCATCCCTGTTAACGAGGTTGCTCGCTAATTTAATCTCAACTGCCTCCCTAATGACACTGTCCCAATAGCTGGACCTGCATGCCAATATCTCGGTGTCAACGCCTAAGTCTACTGCCTTCTTGCCTTACGTAGGAAACACGTCCAATAAGATCGGTCGTATTTTACGGAAATACGATGTGAAATGTGTTTTCCGACCTCCATCTAAAATTAGAGCACTTTTGAGTTCCGTTAAGGATGATCTTGGACTGCGTAAGGCGGGTGTATATCGTATTCCTTGTAGCTGCGGCATGGCATATATTGGTCAAACTATCAGAACCGTGGAGGACAGATGTACTGAGCATAAACGGCACACACGATTACAGCAGCCAAATAGATTTGCTATTGCCGAACATTGCTTGGATACTGGTCACCCCATGTTATATAATAACACCGAGATATTGGCATGCACGTCCAGCTATTGGGACAGTGTCATTAGGGAGGCAGTTGAGATTAAATTAGCGAGCAACCTCGTTAACAGGGATGGAGGTTTCTGTTTAAACTCTGTTTGGAATCCGGCTCTCTCCCTTGTCAAAAAACAGAGGAACAGAGTCACTGCTGCGTCACCTACGAATTCATAGTCTCACTATCGATAGCTCTGACTTTCGTCATCTTTGTTGCACTAGTGTTCAGTGTGTGTGTGTGTGTGTTATCTTTCCTGCTTCGGTCCGAGAACCGAGGTATTAAATTTGCATGTACGCCGCCTGTCCGTTGCAGTTTGCCTTGAAAATGGCGGGGTGTTCTCCCGCCGAAATATCGGCGGTCGCTGAAAGTGTTACCTGGCTGAATTCCCGGAAGTTATTTGAAAGTTGTATACGCCAGGAGAAACTCAGGTATCTTCTAATGTCTGTTGTAGCAATATGATAACAACACACCCAGTGAAAAGAAATACACGCACTCTTACTTCGCAAAGCGATTTTTTGCATACTGTTGTTGCACCTAGTGTGGTCTTCAGTCCGAAAACTGATTTGATGCAGGCCTCCAAGCAAGTCATCCCTGTTAAAGCCTCATCATCTCTCCATAACTGCTGCAAACTACATCCATTTGAACTTGTTTAAACCGGCCGCTGTGGCCGAGTGGTTCTAGGCACTTCAGTCCGGAACCACGCTGCTGCTACGGTCGCAGGTTCGAATCCTGCCTCGGGAATGGTTGTGTGTGATGTTCTAAGTCTGGGGGACTGATGACCTCAGATGTTAAGTCCCACAGTATCCCACAGCGAATTGATATCTCTTTATTGGCCATCCAGTCCAAACATCTAATCTTTCAGCATTTTTCTGTACTAACACAACTCAAAAGCTTCTGTTTTCTTCTTATCTCTATTGTTCACCGTTCACATATCACTTCTCTGTAATGCTACATTCCAGGCAAACACTTCCACAGAAATTTTTACTATCAAAAACAGTCTTGATCACAATTTATTTATTACGGTGACCGGTTTCCACCACTACTGTGGTCATCTTCAGACCAATGAGTAAGGACCTCCTTCTGCTGGAGAATCACTACTTAAATACTGACAACCAAAAACAGCGAAACGTCGTAGACTGAAGGTAACTGGTATACGTCTCTTTTACTTTGTTGGAAGTGCGAAGAAGGAAGACCGAAGATGAGGGAAGAAATGCTGACAATGGACAGAAAATCATAGAGGGGAATAGTGCATTGTACTGTTTTGAATGTCAGTGACATGGATTATTAGTTTGTAAGTCACAGATTGCATACAGCGTAACAATGTAAACGTGTTCCTATCAGTAAATAGTATTAGCGGAAGTACCTCACAAATAGTTTTTAGAGAGCGTCACATTTCATGTCCTTTAGCACTACGAGGATATTTGAAAATAACAGCCGGCTGGAGTGGCCGTGCGGTTCTAGGCGCTACAGTCTGGAATCGCGAGACCGCTGCGATCGCAGGTTCGAATCCTGCCTCGGGCATGGATGTGTGTGGTGTCCTTAGGTTAGTTAAGTTTAAGTAGTTCTGAGTTATAGGGGACTGATGACCTCAGAAGTTAAGTCCCATAGTTCTCAGAGCCATTTGAACAATTTTTTTGAAAATAACAAAAAACACAATGTACCAGTTATTCCTGGAACTCCGACTTTCTACGTGGATACCTTTTAACATAAATTTGTCATTTGTAACATAAGCAGGGAGGTCCTGAACCCTTAGGATCAGAAATTAAAAAAAATGCAGACAAAACTAGACGGAGTACTTTGAGCTAAGGAACTAACAGCCAGAATGAATAATTTGGTTAACTATTAACGCAAACATCTTACACCTTTCAGCATCAAGCAAAGCTAATAGTAAGTGATGACTGTCAGTCTCAGTTTGAAAGTGAGCCTTATTGCTGTGTGTGCTGCAAGAATCGTCCAATACACTTAACTTTCATCATCCTTCTAGTATTACCTCAGCTTTTAGCAGACTACGTACCACTTGAAATATTTATTGCTGATCATTGTTTCCTTATCTGCTAAAGTAAGAGTACCCTGTCAGTCTCGACTTTTCTGATGCAGGAAATTCTTTGGGAGATGAGAAACACGCACATTACCTTGCTTGTCATACAATGAGTGAAAACGCTTTTGCGTGGAAACGTTGTGGTAACTTTTCTGTGAGTCCTCACTTCCCTACTCCTGACGAGATCCACTGCTGTAAGTAATGAAAGCTACGTTACTTATATACATGATTCACGAAATGCTTTTAATCATTCCTACTATGTACGTTATCAGTCAAAATTGAAGCACCATTGTGGGTGTATTTGGTCACAGAATTTGATTAGTTGGTTTTTGGGTGTTCGTGTCTACCAGGCGATGAGTTGACGTGTGGACTTTGTTGGATCCCGTATTCTTTCTCTGTATTCACTAATGCCCATTCTCAGACTGTTTTTTCAGTGAGATTTTATGATCATAATTATTGTGATATTTCTTGAGGTTTGCACTTCTGCTAATGTGTTGACGCGCCTTGTGTGCTTTAATACTTGGCGATGTATAAGTTTACACTGTAATTCGAACCGCAGCTGTTCTTGCTCCTTGTGAATCAACACAGATTTAGTCGAAATTGTTGTTCCTGATTTTACACACTGTCCGTAATCTTCCGTAATCCTCGACATATTTGCCAGGGCCATAATTTCGTCTTCTTCTAACAGAGTGAACTGTGTGTATTGCACACGTACGTTAATTATCACATGTAGCGTAAGATGTACGTTTGTCACTGTATGAGTGCACGAGATGTGGGACAGGTGCACAAAGAAATTCTGGCATCCAAATTGTTATTAACCGTTGATTCATCTCAAGGCCGTAATTAATACGATGACTTGTTCACATTATTTATAGGATCACCCACTTGTAGTGGTTGTGTCTATTTTCAATGACGTGAATCGCGAATTATGACAGAGCCTAAGCATAAAAGCGCGAATATTTCAAACTAGTGCAATGAAATGCAGTACTGAGGCTCACTGCAATCTCTCCAGCATGCCTTTCATCTCTTGGGTAAGAGAGATTGAATGATCACTTTGACAACCACCTCCCTTTCAGTTTGAAGTGTGGTTTCAACGATCATAAACTTACTGTGACCTCACTATGGACATGTACTTGACAACTGTGCATTATTTTTCAAGGTAGTGTCACAAAAATAATGTACCGGACTGTTCATTCTAGTCATCGTATCGCCTGAAACAGTTACTGTTGATCATTGATGTTTTACGCTTAACACTTTTTTTATCTTCTCTATCATACACTCCTGGAAATTGAAATAAGAACACCGTGAATTCATTGTCCCAGGAAGGGGAAACTTTATTGACACATTCCTGGGGTCAGATACATCACATGATCACACTGACAGAACCACAGGCACATAGACACAGGCAACAGAGCATGCACAATGTCGGCACTAGTACAGTGTATATCCACCTTTCGCAGCAATTCAGGCTGCTATTCTCCCATGGAGACGATCGTAGAGATGCTGGATGTAGTCCTGTGGAACGGCTTGCCATGCCATTTCCACCTGGCGCCTCAGTTGGGCCAGCGTTCGTGCTGGACGTGCAGACCGCGTGAGACGACGCTTCATCCAGTCCCAAACATGCTCAATGGGGGACAGATCCGGAGATCTTGCTGGCCAGAGTAGTTGACTTACACCTTCTAGAGCACGTTGGGTGGCACGGGATACATGCGGACGTGCATTGTCCTGTTGGAACAGCAAGTTCCCTTGCCGGTCTAGGAATGGTAGAACGATGGGTTCGATGACGGTTTGGATGTACCGTGCACTATTCAGTGTACCCTCGACGATCACCAGTGGTATACGGCCAGTGTAGGAGATCGCTCCCCACACCATGATGCCGGGCGTTGGCCCTGTGTGCCTCGGTCGTATGCAGTCCTGATTGTGGTGCTCACCTGCACAGCGCCAAACACGAATACGACCATCATTGGCACCAAGGCAGAAGCGACTCTCATCGCTGAAGACGACACGTCTCCATTCGTCCCTCCATTCACGCCTGTCACGACACCACTGGAGGCGGGCTGCACGATGTTGGGGCGTGAGCGGAAGACGGCCTAACGGTGTGTGGGACCGTAGCCCAGCTTCATGGAGATGGTTGCGAATGGTCCTCGCCGATACCCCAGGAGCAACAGTGTCCCTAATTTGCTGGGAAGTGGCGGTGCGGTCCCCTACGGCACTGCGTAGGATCCTACGGTCTTGGCGTGCATCCGTGCGTCGCTGCGGTCCGGTCCCAGGTCGACGGGCACGTGCACCTTCCGCCGACCACTGGCGACAACATCGATGTACTGTGGAGACCTCACGCCCCACGTGTTGAGCAATTCGGCGGTACGTCCACCCGGCCTCCCGCATGCCCACTATACGCCCTCGCTCAAAGTCCGTCAGCTGCACATACGGTTCACGTCCACGCTGTCGCGGCATGCTACCAGTGTTAAAGACTGCGGTGGAGCTCCGTATGCCACGGCAAACTGGCTGACACTGACGGCGGCAGTGCACAAATGCTGCGCAGCTAGCGCCATTCGACCGCCAACACCGCGGTTCCTGGTGTGTCCGCTGTGCCGTGCGTGTGATCATTGCTTGTACAGCCCTCTCGCAGTGTCCGGAGAAAGTATGGTGGGTCTGACACACCGGTGTCAATGTGTTCTTTTTCCATTTCCAGGAGTGTATGTATATTTTAACCCCAAAAATTTGAGACATTTAGTATTAGTTATATTTGGGAAGGAAGGAATATTAGGGATTGACTTTCCGTCCACATCGAGGTCCTTAGTGCTAGAGCATGGGCCTGGAGTGGGGATGGAGAGGTAAGGTCATGTAATTCGCGCCTTTCTGGGGGGGACCACCGAATAATTGATCCTAAGCGATTTACGAGCGCCGCAGAAAACCTAAATTTGGATAGCAAGACGGGGATTTGAAACGCCGTCTTCTGAATTGCTCTAACACTAAGCCACTTCGCTAAGTCATTACAGTTTATCACTGATTTATTTCCCCAACACACTCGTTCTAAATCCAATTGCCTTTTTACTGTTTTACTTGCAAAGACGTTTGCTGTCGACAATGGATGTAATACGAGTTACCCGCTAAAGAAGCCTTCGTTTCGTCCAGTTTGTTTCTGAATTTTGTCAAAACGAGATTTAAAAGATTTTTCCGAAACACCGAGAAAGATGTAACTGACAAATTGGTTAAAATGTCTCTGAGCACTATGGGACTTAACTTCTGAGGTCATCAGTCCCCTGGAACTTAGAACTACTTGAACCTAATTAAGGACATCACACACATCCATGCCCGAGGCAGGATTCGAACCTGCGACCGTAGTGGTCGTGCGGTTCCAGACTGTAGCGCCTAGAAGCACTCGGCCACCCTGGCTGGTGCAATTGCAAATCTTGCAGAGACACTCAAGGAAGTCAGGATGATCCGGAGACACAAATGAGATGTAAAAAACAGATTTAGGTTACATCCAGGACGTTTACTTTGTAAATTTTCCTCTGTTGCCGTTATTCCCAATTCTTCTGATTGGTTCCGATTGGTCTGATGCAGCTCTCCACAAATTTCTCTCTTGTGCCATCCTTTCCAATTCAGAGCAGCGCTTCTGCCTATCGTCCTCAATTGTTTGATGGATATGTTCCAGTCTCCGTCTTTCCCTAGGGTTTTCCACTAGTACTATGGAATTTATTCCTTGATGTCATAAAAGACAATCATCCAATCCCATTTTTGTCAATGTTTTCCACATGTTCCTCTCCTACCGGATTCTTCGAAGAACTTTCGAATGTCTTAACGGTATACCAACGTTTCAACGTGATTCTGTAGGAGCAAATCTCGACTCACTCCCATAGAACGATGTGGTACAAAATTACATTCTCAGAAATTTCTTTCTCAGGTTAAGGCTGATGTTTGATAATACCTTACTTCATGTTGTCAGAAATGCGTTATTTGCTTGTGTTAGTCTGCTTTTTGTGTCCTCCTTGCTTCTTCCGACATTTGTTGTTTTGTTTCCAACGTAACAGAACTCTTTCACTTCTGCTTCACGGTCCCCATATTCTGTGTTTATTTCTACAGCTCTTCACTACTTTCATCTTTCATCGGTATTCTCTCAATCGACAGTGTTTGCTTATTAGACTCTTCATTGTTTTCGATAAGTCCTGCTATTCTTCCTCACATCCATTAAGGATAATAGTGTCACCAACGAATTTTATCATTGATATCACATAACCCAGAACCTTTCTTTTATTTCCGTCATTGCTTCGGTGTATAGACTGAACAGTACGAGTGAAAAGCTAAATTCCTATGTTGTGCTTTTTTAATCCGGATGCTTCGTTCTAGATGATGATGATGTTTAGTTTGTGGGGCGCTCAACTCCGTGGTCATCAGCGCCCGTTCAAAGTCCCATTTTTTTACACAGTCCAATTTTTTTACGCAGACCAATCGAACCACTGTCACGGATGATGATGAGGATGATTAAATGATGAGGACAACTCAAACACCTAGTCCCCGGGCAGCGAAACTCCCCAACCTGGCCGGAAATAGAACCCGGGACCCCGTGATCCCGAGGTAGCAACGCTAGCCACTAGACCACGAGCTGCGGACCTGCTTCCTTCTAGAGTTTCCTTTCTCACTGCCACATCTTGTTTCTTTTGCATATGTATATTACCTGTTTTTACTGTGGCGTAAATTTACTTTCCTGAAAATTTCAAACACCTTGCACTATTTTTTCTAGGTCGACAAACTCTACGCATGTATCTTCATTTTTCTTAATTCTTTCTTCCATCATCGATTGCAATTCCAGAACTGCCTCTCCGTTAAACTGATCTATCCCAGAATGATACTCATATATCAGTTTATCAGTTTTCTTTTCCATTCTTCTGGGTATTATTCTTGTCAGTAACTAGAATGTATAAGTTTTTAAGATGACTGTCGCACTTTCTTTCCTTACTATCTGCGGCATTGTGTGAATGATATTTTCCCGAAAGTCTGATGGTCTGTCTCGAGACCCTTTAATGTGTGGATGACATCTTTTTCGAAGGTGTAATGATCTGTCTGCAGACTCACTGATCCTACAACCCATTTGAACAGCTTGTTTGCTTCTACTCCATTCGATTTTAGATACTCCGAAGGAATGTTATCAGTGCCGCCTTATTCGATCGCCAGTCTTCCAAAGTTCTGTTAACCTTCTAATGCTGCAGCCTGTATGTCTGTCATATTGATTTCCGTGTCTTCTACCACGTCAAACAGTTCTTTCCTTCGCAGAGATCTTCACTGTACCTTTGCCATCTATACTGTCTGTTCCCTGCACTTAACAGAGGAATTTCTAATAGGCTCTAAATGTCGACTCCTTTCCTTTTAATATCACCGAAGGCTGTTTTCACGTTATAAACGTGACAATCTCTTCTTTTTCGATTTTTTCTCACGTTTCCTGCAGCCATTTCGAAGTGGCTTCCTTGCACTTCCCACTCATTTCATTACTATGTGACATATTTGTGTATCCTGCCTGTATTTCGGCTGCTTTCGTGCTCTATTTCCAGCTTACACCTGTCGCAAAAACTCAACTCAATTACAGAATGGCACATATCAAGCAAAGGAATACGCATTAGATGTTGCAGCGTTTAGACAATTTTTAGATTTAGGACGGCCTGATATAGGATTCTCAGCTGTCTGACTAAACAAATTGAGTCCCCTCCATTGTCTCTCCATCAACAATTCAGGATTCTTCATCTATATCTGTTCTACGCAAGCGGAGGTTACTTCTGGTACTACTATCTTCTTCCCCCTTTCATGTTCCATTTGCTAATGGTACGTGAATATTTCACGAGATATATGTGAATATGTTGTCGACGCTCCTTGGAATGTACGCTCTCGCTCCGTAACGCTCTTGCGCTTACCAGACATCAAGAGACGAATCTAGTTGCTCTTCGGTAGATATTCTCTATCTTTTCTCTTAAACCGAGTTAGTAAGGATCCCATACTGACGATCGGTATTCAAGTACTTCTAGCACAAGTGCTTTGCAAGCAGCTTCTTTCCAGAGTGAATTACAGTTTCTTAAGTTTGTTCTCACTAACCTCAGACTGGCAACTGCTGTACCTACAGTTAGCTTCAATTGGCCATTCTGGTGTATGAAATTCTGCGCGGCTACGCCTAGATATTGTTTGGACGTTAATGTTCCTGTAATTGAAAAGTGTCGTACCTCTACACCCCTTGGCGCGCAATGCGCTACATTGATATCAGTTTAGTACCAACTTATTTGGTAAGTCAGACGCCCTCAATTCGCTAGTCTTACGCTGTTGCAACTATCCTAAAGAAATTAGCACAGTCTTGAACAGCCACACAGAAATTCCGACGTCATTCACTAGATCATTTGCCTATATGGTAAACATAAAGCGCCGTATAACACTTCAAAATGGTTCAAATGGCTCTGAGCACTATGGGACTTAACATCGATGGTCTTCAGTCCCCTATAACGTAGAACTACTTAAACCTAACTAACCTAAGGACATCACACAACACCCAGTCATCACGATATAACACTTCACTGGCGTTCTACCTGATAGGTGGTTGTAAATCCAGTCACAAATATAACACGATACTCGGTAGTGTCATATACTGCATTTCATTCTCTAAAAGGCAGTGCGAAACTGTACCGAATGCTTTCCAGTAGTCAAGCAACAAGGCATCAAACTGGGCGCCGATGTATGCGTCGCACTATGTCTCATCGTCAAACCAAGTAAGCTGACCTTCGCAGCATCGCGTTTTGCGGAAATCACGTCGGGTTATAGAGAATTTATTCGTCTTCCTTCTATTCGCATCCAAACGAGCATTTGCTCCATAAGTCGTGCGCTTACTTTTCTGCGGCCCGCCACCATCTCTTCAGTTCAGAATAGCTCTCGCAGCCTGTGCCCTCAATGTCTCAGTAGCCTCTGAATGGACGGAAAGCTGCACATAAACCATCGTTCCCGGTCCTTCACGTAACTGCCTGGGCCACCTCCTCCTTGTAGTTGCCGTTACTCGCCGCAGTGGCTCCAGAAGAGGTCAGTTTGCGTCCAAGAACTTTGTTACTTTCTCTCCAGCAGTCGATCGCTGGATAAGATACGCTCCGTACAAGTCGCGAATGTCACGTGGAACTAACCGACGACAACCTTGAGCAGGGTATTGGTTCTCAATGTGACGGTGCTTAGCCGGTAAAGTTCGATCCCGCCTCGCAATGTACTGCTTCTAATTTCGCGCTGCAATTCAGAATACATTGTTTGAAGTTGTCCAGTACTAGGAATTATATGCTAATTTTGGTACTGCTCCATCTGTAGCATAGCCATTAGTTGCAATCAGTATTATCTGAGGATTACAAGCTGACCTCGGATCAGAGTCAACAGTGATTTCAACAAGAGTAACAGTTTTAAAAATAAACTGAAATCGTATCTCCTTGACAACCCTTTCTATACCGTAGATGAATTCTTGACTAGGAGTAAATAAATCTGTAGGTATAATACATGCATTTTGTGCCATTTAAGGGAATGGGGTAGATAACAAAAAAATTGAAGGTTAAAAGAAACCTTGATTCATGTGCGCATTTCTTTAGCACTTGACACTGTCCACAACATAACGGTTACGGTGAGATTGATCAACGGAACACGTAACTAACTAATTAACTAACTAATAAGAAAGAAAATATAACGTGTTCTACTGTTACTAAGCCCAGTACTTTCTTATTTGTGGTAATTAAACTGCGAAATTAAAAACATAAAAACTAAATTGTTTATGTGATGTAAATTGTGTTCACTGTCGCACATGAATGTTCTGAAATGGACGAGAATACAGCAGCCAGTATGAGTATCCAGTCTGTCATACATACCAGCATACTCATCTGCTCTAATTGTCATTCATTTCTTGGCTGTAAAGATGGTGTACGAGTGTACGCGTTTGTGGTATTTGCACATAAATAACAATAGTTAAAATATATTGGCACTTACTCTCAAGTCACTGATGTTCATTTCTGACGCTCGTTCGGAAACAGAATACAGAAACTTTCAACTACTGGGAAATCGAAAGATAAACGCATTCACTAAAATCTAATAACATCACAATATTCAAACTTGAAAACATTTGGATGCATCTGGGTGAAACGGTGCAGTCACCTCATGCATCAATAAGGAATTAATTCAAAATCTGGTGGGAGTTCAATTCTAAGCATGAGACAAAGACACCCCTTGAGGGAGATGTCTGCCTAATGCAATATTCGCTTAGCTGCGATCTGACTCGCAACTTACACGGGGCCAAATAATGACCTATATGAAATAAAATCGTCATAACTTCTGAACAGTTTGCGTTAGGACGTTGAAACTGCACGCTTGGCCGCGGGACATGATTGGAATTAGTATGCGAATGTGCCTTTGGTTTAATAAAAAAGCCTTTTATTATGATTGGTTCGTCAGTAAGCAAAATTGGCGCTTCTGGGGGACTCAGAATCCGCATTTCGCCATCGAGAAGTCTCTTCACTCTCAACAGATGACTGTGTGGTGTGCAATGCAGAGTCACGCTATTTATGCATCATTCCAGTGAGTTATTCCTTGATGGTACGGTGGCTACCAAACGGTACGTGAAGGTTTTGGAATATGATTTCATCCTCACCATCCAAAGTGACCCCGATTTCGACAGGATGTGGTTCATGCAAGACGGAGCTAGATTCACTCGAGGCAGGAGAGTGTTTGATGTTCTGGAGGAGCACCTTGGGGACCCCATTCTGGCAGTGGGGTACCCAAAGCCACAGGGTTGGGCATCGATTGGCCGCCATATTCTCCTGATCTGAACAGGTGCGTCTGCTTTTTGTGGGGATGTTAGAGACAGGGTGTACTGCAATAAGCGCAAAACCATTTACCAGCTGAAAACAGGCATTCAGGAAGTCTTAGACAGCATCGATGTTCAGACACTTCAGCGGGTCATGCAGAATTTCGCTATTCACCTGCGGCACATCTTCACCAGTGATGGCAAGCATATCGAACATGCCATAACCTAAATCCGAATATCTATACTGACATTTACATGTTGAGTAAAGTGTGTACCAGCCGTAGTTTGTTACTAATCTACTTTTTTTATATAGTTCAATAATTGCCACCCTGTATATATGGCTGCCAAATACACTCCTGGAAATTGAAATAAGAACACCGTGAATTCATTGTCCCAGGAAGGGGAAACTTTATTGACACATTCCTGGGGTCAGATACATCACATGATCACACTGACAGAACCACAGGCACATAGACACAGGCAACAGAGCATGCACAATGTCGGCACTAGTACAGTGTATATCCACCTTTCGCAGCAATGCAGGCTGCTGTTCTCCCATGGAGACGATCGTAGAGATGCTGGATGTAGTCCTGTGGAACGGCTTGCCATGCCATTTCCACCTGGCGCCTCAGTTGGACCAGCGTTCGTGCTGGACGTGCAGACCGCGTGAGACGACGCTTCATCCAGTCCCAAACATGCTCAATGGGGGACTGATCCGGAGATCTTGCTGGCCAGGGTAGTTGACTTACACCTTCTAGAGCACGTTGGGTGGCACGGGATACATGCGGACGTGCATTGTCCTGTTGGAACAGCAAGTTCCCTTGCCGGTCTAGGAATGGTAGAACGATGGGTTCGATGACGGTTTGGATGTACCGTGCACTATTCAGTGTCCCCTCGACGATCACCAGTGGTGTACGGCCAGTGTAGGAGATCGCTCCCCACACCATGATGCCGGGTGTTGGCCCTGTGTGCCTCGGTCGTATGCAGTCCTGATTGTGGCGCTCACCTGCACGGCGCCAAACACGCATACGACCATCATTGGCACCAAGGCAGAAGCGACTCTCATCGCTGAAGACGACAAGTCTCCATTCGTCCCTCCATTCACGCCTGTCGCGACACCACTGGAGGCGGGCTGCACGATGTTGGGGCGTGAGCGGAAGACGGCCTAACGGTGT
This sequence comes from Schistocerca cancellata, assembly GCF_023864275.1. Lineage (NCBI taxonomy): Eukaryota > Metazoa > Arthropoda > Insecta > Orthoptera > Acrididae > Schistocerca > Schistocerca cancellata. Next base: position 463,936,489 of record NC_064631.1, on the reverse strand, counting down.
GTGGGACCGTAGCCCAGCTTCATGGAGACGGTTGCGAATGGTCCTCGCCGATACCCCAGGAGCAACAGTGTCCCTAATTTGCTGGGAAGTGGCGGTGCGGTCCCCTACGGCACTGCGTAGGATCCTACGGTCTTGGCGTGCATCCGTGCGTCGCTGCAGTCCGGTCCCAGGTCGACGGGCACGTGCACCTTCCGCCGACCACTGGCGACAACATCGATGTACTGTGGAGACCTCACGCCCCACGTGTTGAGCAATTCGGCGGTACGTCCACCCGGCCTCCCGCATGCCCACTATACGCCCTCGCTCAAAGTCCGTCAACTGCACATACGGTTCACGTCCACGCTGTCGCGGCATGCTACCAGTGTTAAAGACTGCGATGGAGCTCCGTATGCCACGGCAAACTGGCTGACACTGACGGCGGCGGTGCACAAATGCTGCGCAGCTAGCGCCATTCGACGGCCAACACCGCGGTTCCTGGTGTGTCCGCTGTGCTGTGCGTGTGATCATTGCTTGTGCAGCCCTCTCGCAGTGTCCGGAGCAAGTATGGTGGGTCTGACACACCGGTGTCAATGTGTTCTTTTTTCCATTTCCAGGAGTGTATGTTCACAACCGAAAAATATCTTATCGGCATACTCCTGTATAGTCAAAGAGGTCTTTGGGAGTACAAGAAAGACAGACATACACTGAATTTGCATATTGGTGCCCTCAGTGCTTTCATAATTGGGCTGAACTATCTACGAAACACGGGAATTTCTTCTCGAACTGGGAAAATCGACATTACAGAAAAACAGTAGTCGACTCAACGAAGTTCATCGTCCTCCTTCGGTATAAGTGAAAGATGGTGGGGAGGGGAGGAAGGGAGCGAAATGTGGACGGTTCTCCCTATGCGAACGCCGTGGACAGAAAACATCCAGAAAAGAGCGGGACAAATCTTCCTTGTGTATGTAAATAACATTTGGAGTTACTTTGTTTCGATGTAAGGATGTTTAAGATAATGGTCGAAGAAAAGATCTAAAAGGGTTGTACATTAATTCATGTATTTATGTTAGTTCATTGAAGTGAATGAAACAATCTACTGGTCATATATTCCGTGTAAATTGGGGCCTTTATGACCCCACGGGTACTCAGTGAAACGAAGAACGTCCTGGTAGTAGGAGTGCTGGGCACGCTGTGCTTCGAAACATTTGTGACTGCAAACAGCACTGTACTCTGTCAGCAGATCGGACAAATCCTGCCGGCTATACTGTTTCACGGAACGGGCAAGCCCCCACCTCTGTTTCCTGTCATGAGGTGTGGAAGTCTAACATCTTGTCACCTGTCACCTTGTCTTCTTCTACCATCATTCAACCAGTTACCATAGATAGCCACGCCAGCAGACCGAGAAAAACAGGCCAGATGAGTCGTTTCTAACACTCTCGTTCCCAGGTGCCGCGCCATAAGAATCTGTCACTTTGTTAATATCACTTCGGTCAGTAGAATTTCTGCATTTCCGGGTTGTATCGCCGCTAGAGTGGTTCTCCATTTGTCTCTGTTCCTCTTACATACTTTCCTTACCGCCTGACGTGCCTGCAGTACTACCATGTAGCCTTCAAAGTCGGTGGTGGTCATGAAGTTCCTACCAATCAGTGAGAATTGTCATTACTATTAACGATATTACTATTATTATTATTACAAATATTACTGTTCCTATCATTATGCATGTGTACACGATAACTGTTTTAATGAATCGCTACGGAGTAGGTGAATTCGAGACGATCAAATAAACATAGGGCACTTTTGGTCTATCTAGTCTGTCAAGTCTCTTGAATATTAAAATCATCTTGTACATTTACCTGCAAAATGTAAAGTTGACGTATGGCGCAAAAGGGCGGAAGAACACTGAAAATCTCGCGGCGAGCACAAGCGCTGTAGCTTTCATGCGTTCTGAAGGTCAGTTTGAGGTTATTTCTGGGCTTGATAGAACGCAAGTGTCCCACATCAGATTCTTCGTCTTGACTTCCCCTGCACCACTGTGGTACGTTACAAACTGTTATCGTCTACACTCTGTTTACTGCTGAAGGACTACATTTCCTATAATGCTGGTTCACTATTGAAAATTGTCCACGCGAAATAAACAGATAAATACACACATCAACAAAATTTTTGCATCACTCCTTTATTTCGGAAATCATGGCACAGAAAACAGAATTTGGTTCTGAGGAAAGGGTATATTCTCATTTGCAGTGCGCCCAGATCACAAATCATAAAAAACCAACATATATTTTTCGGCAAAATGGTCTGTTTTCCTTGACAATTTTCCGCGGCACTCCTACGTAACTCAGTAAGTGGTGGAATGGCCCCTAACTCTGTTGCAGTCTTGATTCCATCATGGTATACCATCGAAGCCAACTTCAATCCAGCTCTGGTCGAAATTATGCAACAGTTGAAAGACGACTCTACGTAAGTCGCGCATAGTAAACGGTCGTTGTCGAAGGCGAAATACAGCTAGTTTAAATTGATCCCACACTTTTTCAATTGGGTTAATATCCGCTGAATACGGAGGCCTCTCCAGTCTAGTGATCCTTGTCGGCGATACGGTCCCACTGTTGTTTTGTAGAATATCGTTCTTGTGCAGTAGAGCAACACCCACAAAAGATTCACGGTGGCCCCATGTAATGACCTAATGACCTCCCTAGAAAGTCACTATATCACCACCCTGTTGCACGTAGAACACAGTGTTGGAAGTGTTCGATATTACTGGCTTGTCTAAAAACACATTATCTACGATTTTGTAGGGAGCACATTGTGCTCATGTGGGAGCGATCTAGATGCTTGTAACACAGTAAACTGGTAGCGAAGATCGCAGGAACTCTTTTTATTCCACGATTACCAGCTTTGGCGAAACTGAAGCCTGTATGTGTCCTAAGATCCGATGATGGTGGCTTTAGTTTCGCCGAAACCGGTAATCATGGAATAAAAAAGAATTCCTGCGATCTTGGCTAACAGTTTATTGTGTTACAGTTACCTGCGATTATCGCAGTAGCTGAGCGGTTCTAGGCGCTTCAGTCTGGAACCGCGCGACCGCTACGGTCGCAGGTTCGAATCCTGCCTCGGGCATGGATGTGTGTGATGTCCTTAGGTTAGTTAGGTTGAACTAGTTCTAAGTTCTAGGGGATTGTTGACCTGAGATGTTAAGTCCCATAATGCTCAGAGCCAGCCATTTGATTATCGGGGTACAGACACGAGTTTTGCCCATAAGCAACCTTCGACGCCGATCCTGGGGCGTTCGTTCTGCATGATTTCTAGCACACAGCGAGTAAAAGAATAATGCATTAGCATAGAGATACTATACGGATATATTGCAGAGTTCGAATGCCAAAGTAGGCTACTGATCATCCTATACACTTGTCGAACTTCGATGGCCTGTGCGCCGTAAGTCCCCAACACTACTTGTCAATTGGAACCGATTCCATGCCCGCATCACCATCACTTAGACCCCACTGCACACGTCGTTCCTGGTTGACAAGTTCCTGTGCATAACTTGATGATGTGGACCCAATCACTCGTGGCGGTTATCCCTCGTGAGATGATGGATATTCTCTCTGCTGTTCCACAGAGGTCTCTAATGCGTCACTACTGGCGTGTTACCTACAGCCGAAGCGCTGAAATCTGTTCCAGTGCGCCATTCTGACAGTAGGTAGCGCTCATTGTTGAAGTGTATGTTTACAAACACCCTTCCGATCGGTTCAGGAATAGTGACAGTAGCAACACACCTGGACGACATTTCAGGCTGACGCAACACTTTTGTTGATGCGTGTACATAAATGAGTAATGGGATGTGATGGCGTCTTCAGCGGTGGCACGGAGAGAGGCCAGCAGCACCAGCCGGCCCGGCCCGCGTGCGCGGGGCGGCCGTTTGGGCGCCTCCCACGGCGGCCGCCACGTGAACCACTTATTAATAGTGCCGGGTGTGCGTGCGCCTCGTGTGTGTGTGTGTGTGTGTGTGTGTGTGTTTCTACGCCACGAGCGGCAGCGGGCGGCTCGTGTCGTTTGAGCGGCGGCCAACGCATTCCCCCGGCTCGCCTCTCCTGATGACACGGCCGGCTAAAAGCGGTGAGGGGCGGACGAGTCGCCTTCCACAGACAACAAACCGCCTGCCGCCTACACCTCACGCCACGGCGATTGTGAGCGTAGTATCTTTTTATTCGTTACATTATTCACTAGTCTCTTTTCATCTTAGAGCGAAGAAACAGCGTTCATGGATAGGAATACTACTGAGCTGCTCATGCTAGCCCTGTACATGGTCATATTCGTAATTATTTCTTTAGGAATGATCAATTTACTGAATGATTAAATAAGTTAGTAGTAAACCCGCTTTAGAAAAACGAAGAAAGGTATAACGTACACTGCTGGCCATTAAAATTGCTACACCACGAAGCTGTGCTAAAGACGCGAAATTTAACCGACAGGAAGAAGATGCTGTGATATGCAAATGATTAGCTTTTCAGAGCATCCACACATGGTTGCCGGCCGGAGTGGCTGTGCGGTACTAGGCGCTACAGTCTAGAACCATGCCTCGGGCATGGATGTGTGTGATGTCCTTAGGTTAGTTAGGTTTAAGTAGTTCTAAGTTCTAGGCGACTGATGACCTCAGAAGTTAAGTCGCATAGTGCTCAGAGCCATTTGAACCATTTGAACCACACAAGGTTGGCGCCGGTGGCGACACCTACAACGTGCTGACATAAGGAAAGTTTCCAACCGATTTCTCATACACAAACACCAGTTGACCGGCGTTGCCTGGTGAAATGTTGTTGTGATGCCACGTGTAAGGAGGAGAAATGCGTACCATCACGTTTCCGACTTTGATAAAGGTCGGATTGTAGCCTATCGCGATTGTGGTTTATCGTATCGCGACATTGCTACTTGCGTTGGTCGAGATCCAATGACTGTTAGCAGAATGTGGAATCGGTGGGTTCAGGATGGTAAAACGGCAGGCCGTGCTGGATCTCAACGGCCTCGTATCACTAGCAGTCGAGATGACAGGCATCTTATCCGCATGGCTGTAACGGATCGTGCAGCCACGTCTCGATCCCTGAGTCAACAGATGGGGACGTTTGCAAGACAACAACCATCTGCACGAAGAGTTCGACGTCGTTTGCAGCAGCATGGACTATCAGCTCGGAGACCATGGTTGCGGTTACCCTTGACGCTGCATCACAGACAGGAGCGCCTGCGATGTTGTACTCAACGACGAACCTGGGTGCACGAATGGCAAAACGTCATTTTTTTCGGATGTTTACAGCATGATCATGATCGCATCCGTGTTTGGCGACATCGCGCTCACGCGCACATTGGTAGAGTGTATTCGTCATCGCCATCCTGGCTTTTCACCCAGCGTGATGGTATGGGGTGCCATTGGTTACACGTCTCGGTCACCTCTTGTTCGCATTGTCAGAACTTTGAACAGTGGACGCTACATTTCAGATGTGTAACGACCCGTGGCTCTACCATTCATTCGATCCCTGCCAAACCGTATATTTCAGCAGGATAATGCACGACCGCATGTTGCAGATCCAGTACGGGCCTTTCTGGTTACAGAAAATGTTCGACTGCTGCCGTGGCCAGTACATTCTCCAGATCTCTCACCAATTGAAAACGTCTGGTCAATGGTGGCCGAACAACTGGTTCGTCGCAATACGCCAGTCACTACTCTTGATGAACTGTGGTATCGTGTTGAAGTTGCATGGGCAGCTGTACCTGTACACGCCATTCAAGCTCTGTTTGACTCAATGCCCAGGCGTATCAAGGCCGTTATTACGTCCAGAGGTGGTTGTTCTGGGTACTGATTGCTCAGGATCTATGCACCCAAATTGCATGAAAATGTAATCACATGTCAGTTCTAGTATAATATATTTGTCCAATGAATACCCTTTTATCATCTGCATTTCTTCTTGGTGTAGCAATTTTAATGTAGTGTATTTAGTGCTCACGACGCGTCCCCATTGTTGGGGACTGGAAAGGTTGTGTACGTATGGATAATCGATCATTTCATTTCACATAATTTGCTTCCAGCTTTAAAATGCGTTTTCAGATGTTGTTTAACAACTGAATATGCTATATTCTCTTTTCTCTGTGAGGTACTTGATGGAATAAACTCAAGGTTTCGAAAGCTAGGCATTTTTTTTATGTTTAACTATGGTGTTTGATTGCATTGATCACAAAATATTACCACAGAAGCTGTACCGTTATGCAATACGGGCATAGCTCGCATTTAGTTCACCTCTCAGTTCAAGAACAGGCAGCAAAAGGTCATCTCCACGGTACTGAGAATTGCTTTGATGTGGAGTCCAAGTGGGGCACAGTTAAACGGGCGGAGCCCAGGCATCAGTGCTAGGGCCACTCCCGTTCCTTATTTACATAAATGATATGCCTTCTGATACTACAGGTGATTCTCAGATATATCAGTTTGCTGATGACGCCACGTTTGTGGTAAACGATGCTGTATGTAACGGTGCCACTGTTTCAGAAAGCGCAGTTCAAGACAGAAGTTCATGGCTTCTAGAAAATAAACTAAAGCAGAATCACAGTAATACACAGTTTTTAAAATTTCTTGCATACAGTTCAACAAAACCTCACGTTTCACTTATAAAAAGTGGGCATATGATTAGTGGGACTGAGCAGTGCAAATTTGTCGATGTTCAAGTAAATAGTAAACTGTCATGGAAAGCCCATGTTCAGATTCTTGTTCAAATTCTTAATGCTGCTATATTTACTATAAGAAAAGTGTCCGAAGTAAGTTGTGCCGCTACCGCTCAGGTCCGTGCACCGTCGTAAGTGTACTTATGGTGTACTCAACGAATGAAATGAAAATGTAAGATTTTACCACTTAACTTTACCGATATTTATACCCGGCAAGAGCATGAATAGAGCACTTATTTGGCGGAGCGGACACAAGGAAAAAACTCATAATAATATGTGGGACGTGAATCTATACTTTCGTAAAATAGTTCTCTTAACTCTGAATATTTAACAGCGCGCGACTCACCGCCTTGTTAGTATAAGATTGCTTGAGGTGTTTTTATAATCAGTTTAAACAGAGGTCTACGTGGAGCTTTCATATTGAAAAAGGAACGTAAACCTAATCTCAGGGACTGTATTTCGTGTTATCACATTAAAATATTGCTGCAGGATATCTTTACTGTAATGAAATATAATCAAAAGAAACATTGTACTGGAAGAAAGTATTTCCCTTTTTCTTAACGTGATAATCTTTGTCTTGCCGAGAAGCGGCTAATATCTGAACTTAATGGAATGTTCTTCGTTTTTACTTTCATACAACATAAAATAGTATATTCAGTTTCTTTTCCTTAATAATTATGGTGCAAGTCTTTTAATGTGTCCGTTGATGATGGAACGCAATGAAATTTATAATGAAATTTTTCCTACACAAGATGTCTGCCATGAATGGTCGATTATTCGACCGTTCTTGTCGTTTATCCAGCGTGCTGAAAACTTAACAAATAATGTTTTTATTTCTGCATGAAGATCACTCTGCATATGAAGGAAAATATAGACAGTCAGCATAAATTATATGTTATTTAAAATTTACAACATACAGTGCATAATGGCCGCCGTAGCGTGTGTTAGCTTGGGGACTAGAACAGAGAGTGAGTAATAACGCTAGTCGTTTTAGTCTCTTCCATCAGCTAGTAAAAGAATAATCTATTAGCTTAGAGATATAATACAGTTATCTTATAGAGTATGTTTGCACCATTATTATTTAATTTTATTATAAATTACCATTATGGGAGCAAATTGCACGCGAATTTTCAGAGTTTTTTACTATTTTCATTTTGCTTTGTTTTGTGTCTGACTTTTCGACGCACTCTAACATTCTGCGTGGTGTCTGTTGTAGTATATCGTGTCACCCTACCACTTTCGCGCAACCACTTTCGCGCAACGACGCTCTGAGCGTGTTTTTTAGGGAATTGACTAGTTTGAACCTGGGACCTGTTGCTGGTAAGGAGACGCCAGACCACACATGACATGTAGAATTCAGAAGAGTTCAGTGAGACAATCGATGATATAACCAAATACTTAATGATTTCAGCGTCAGCTCCACTGCACTCCCTGTAAGAGAATCTTAATACTAACTAAATTTAGTGGCAGGGGTTCAAGGCTTTCCTATTTTTAGTTAGCTGGTAAAATAACGTCGATAAAGCAATTAAGTTTACCATTGGAAATTTTATTCTACTCACAAAACATTGTTTATAAATTGCACTATTGATAAAAGGATATGTTTTAATACAGGATGGTAAAAACCAACTGCGTTCAAAGAAATGTGAACGAATATTCCCTGAATGGGTTTCCATGTTCTACAATGGATTGAAGGATGACTTATACCATATCACATCTATAATCTATGTTTAAATTAAGTTTCACAAAAGAGAAAACTATCAAAATGGTCTACAGTGACCCTCAATTATCTAACTTGTCGTAAATTACAGTGGCTGATGTGGCTTCTCAATAACTATATAACAGAAAAATCATCGCGTTTCAGATTTTTACTTCAAGTGGCAAATGTGAACACCATGAGCTTTAATTGACGATCGACACTAGTATTACTCAAAAAGGGGAGTAACAGATGAGACTTCTGCAGTTCTGAGTGAAGCTTTATGTGCTGTTATGCGGCATCGTGTGCGTTCATTACCTTGTCGGTGTTCGTCAGGTGGCGGCGGGCAGCACAGCTCCGCTCACCTCGCCGTCTCGGAAGCAACTCTCTGCTAACTTCTCCTTACTACAATTTACCGAACTTGGTTTAAAAAAACTATCTGGCTGTGTTTTCATCTGACCAATCAGGGTCTCAATGTTAACCTTAAGCTCCGCCTACAAAAATTCTGTCTATCCAGTGAGAAACGTTATACTTTTCGTGGTGGGGCAATGTGTTTAATGTTTGCACTGTAACAGAGACGCGAAAAAGTCTCACGCTAAAACTTGCAGCTGGTGTGGTTCAATTGGTTCAAATGGCTCTGAGCACTATGGGACTTAACATCGTAGGTCATCAGTCCCCTAGAACTTAGAACTACTTAAACCTAACTAACCTAAGGACATCACACACATCCATGCCTGAGGCAGGATTCTAACCTGCCACCGTAGCAGTCCTGCAGTTCCAGACTGCAGCACCTAGAACCGCAAGACCACCGCGGCCGGCAGCTGGTGTAGTCCTTTTAGCGTTATCGTCAGATCTATACTGTTCTTCTGGAGGGCTCTATCTTTTAACATGGGCTGGGGGGTGGTCCTGACATAACAGAGATGTTAAAAAGTCTCACGCTAAATCTTGCGGTTCGGGTGGCCCTTTTTGTGTTATCGTAAGATCTGTACTGTTCTTCTGGAGGGTTCTATCTTTTAACATGGATTGGGGGGTGGTTCTGACGTAACAGTGATGCGAAAAAGTCTCACGCTAAAACTTGTGGCTGGGGTGTGGACCTAGCGGTTAGTTGGCGACGTGGGTGTCCGTCTCTCATCGTAGGGCCTTCCAGCTTAACATGGTTCTGCTCTCGGCTTCTGTTCTCGTTTCTCCCCTCGGAACTGCATCTGTCTCACGGTGGGAAGGTATGACATGCATTTAGGCATTCTTGTGTTAGTCTGTGGTATTCCATTCGCTCACTCGTTACTCGTATTACTTTGGTTAATTTAATGTCACGATTTATTTGGAGCTATGTGACATACTACTGGATTTGTTTATCATGTCAGGGTTTTCATGGAAGGTGTTGGATTTGCCTGACACCTTACATATCACCAACCTTCGAACTTAATTTTTGCACTGAAGTTAGGCAATGATTGAATCGTTGTCTAAGTCAGTCAAAAATTATTCCGTTATCTAAAATTTGTTGCCTACTGTTCAGCCACGTTATTCTGTTCTATGCTAGTTTGTATTACTAATTTATATTTTTATATTCTTCCACATTATTATCAAAAATGACAAGAGAGAAAATTTTTATGCTATTATTAATTTTTAATTATTTTCTTTCTTTATTGAAGTGTGAGGTTTGTTTTTTAAGATGTTTGTTATCGAAAGTGAGGAGTCTTTCACATCGATTTTCTTAGAAATATATTTTTTTATAAATGTAGTAATTAAGTAGAATCTATTCCTAACCCATTTTCTAAATATCATTACAAGTAAAATGTTTTTGTTTCTAGACACTCATTTCAACATTGTTACACTAACAAATAAGAATTATTTCCTAGAATTGCTTTGACAAAGAAATATACATACACAAGTACTGAGATATAATCCTAACAAATAGTACAAATGTTAAAAAAAGGGAAAACATCTAAAAAGATATTTTTTTATTCTTTGTTTTTATAAGGAGAAAATAACTAAAATATAGTTACTCTTTTATTTTTTATGAGGAGAAAATAAGTGGCATATAGTTTTAGTGTTTATTATGCCTTACTTTTGTTCTTTATGTACTGTCCATTTCAGAACTAATGACTTATTTTTATCGATAGTCTATTTTTTACTTAAGTCTATAGTCAATGATTGTTATTTTGTAGTTCATTAGCTGTCTAGTGTGCTTAACTTATTTAGTTTTTCACACGTTTCTTCTGCACAATTCCTACATCACATAATTTGATTTCACAAATTGACACAATCCTATGAATGTTTAAGCATGAGGTTGGCGAATGTTTTTGCACGAAGGTGATGGACTTGAGCGAGAGCGAGATGGATGTGGGCAAGTATTTGATGTACAGCTTCGTTCGTCGTTCCTTGTTGGCCTTGCTAGTGTGTGTTGCTGTTGTGGAGGTCCCATAATGGAATGGAGCTGTGAGTGCAGAATCTCGTGGTTTACTGGCTTTTTATGCGAGAAAGTTATCGTTATGTGTCTCTGAAAGAGGTCGTTTTTTGTTGTAATACTTCGCAGACGACTAGTTTACAATAGGATAGAGATTTGGGAAGGTATGTCGTCTATTCTTCACTCATCTTCTTTCTTGGCCGCAATCTTGCGACTCTTCAACTTCTGTTCTTCCTGCTTTTTCTCTGCTTCTTACTAGCTTCTTGGTTCTTCTCTGGGCAGGATATGGAAATATTTATTGATGACTAGTAGCTATGAAGTTCTCCTCTCAGTAACAGTCTGATAAATTGTTTGGGCGTGTCATTTTTACTCTGTAGAAGTTTTCTTCAGTTTCTTGCATCAGCGTGCTGTATAATAGCAGTAGTGTGACTTTTACACATTTTTTTTGCCAGTGGTGGCTTGCCCAAGCCGTCTTCTCGTCGGGCCATTTTTTGCTCGCTCCACTGAGTCTACGAGCGGTGAAAGTCTGGTGTTTGCTTGTCAGTCCCTGCACTGGTCCCTTCTGGCGTTCGGTGTCCTGTCGTGTCTCTGCAGGGTTCTGCCACTGTGTAGTTCCCTGTCCTGTCCCAGCAGGGTTTCGCTTAGCAGGCAGATTTACAGCCCACTTCTGATACAAGGGCCTTCAGTTGGTCTTGCTGTCCTTTCCTTTCTCTCAACGCTTCTGCCTTGTAGGAATTGTGTCTTGCTAATTACGTCCTTTTCTTTCTTGTTACTTCTCTCATTGCAACTTGTGGATCGTTGCAGCTCGTCTTTGCTGGAGTTTTTACAATGGTTCTTACAAAAAGTTTTACTTATAATCATCTAACATATGTCTAGTACCTACATTGTTTTACGCCTTTCTAAAAAGCTTTACAGATTTCGGAGTCCTTTCCATGTTACAATTCTAAGATATTTTAAGTCTTAACTTCTACAAAAATCCTCAAATTGGTTTTTTTTATTTTTTGTGTAGTGTCGTGGTGTACAGCATTTTAGTATTTCATGCTGTTAGACTATCTATGCTTTATCCCTTAACCTTAATCTATGGTACTATTGGTGTTATTTTTGTTTTTGTTTTTATTGAAACTACTTTCTTTTTCCCACCTTCCTCTCTCTTCATTCTTCTTTCTCCTGATGATCTTATCTGCAACATAATCGTGAAATATTGTGCTGATTATTTACCAGTAATAAAATTAATCTTCAGACTTTTTGATATGGCTCACATGGTGAAGTCCTAAGGTTTTGCATGTTTTTGGGTTCATTAGTTCCATAGCATTATCATGGGCAATTCGGCTAATTATGACAGGTCCTTTGTATGTAGCGTAAAACTTACGCATATTGTGTTTCTGTTTGCTGGAGAGATGGTGTGTTTTTACAAATACTTTCTGGCCTACTGATAATGTTCTTTTACTTGCTGTTCTATCTCCTCTTTCTTTTCTTTTACTGTGTTCCGAAATACCTTGAACTTCTTGCAATTTTTCGTCGACTTCTTTATGGACTTATAACATGAGTTAGGGGTCTAGAGGTAGCATCTTTGATTCATAATCAAAACGTCTTCGGTCCCGGGTTCGATGCCAACAACTGCCTAAATTTTGATAAATAATCAGCATTGGCGGCCGAAGACTTCTGGCACAATAAGTCAGCCTCATTCTGCCAACGGCCTTGTCAAAGTGGGCAGAGGAGCGGATAGAGGTTCAGGGCACTCTCTAGTCCTAGGGGTGGGAAATAGCCCTTAAAGGCGGAAGAATCAGCAATGATCAACGACATGAGGATGCAGAAGGCAATAGAAACAACTGAATTAAAGACACGTGACATGTATCCACAGGACATGTGGCCTGTATTTGAAAAAGTGCCATGATGATCTCTCCATTGGCAAATGATTCCGGTATAGTCCCCAATACGGATCTCTGGAAGGGGACTACCAAGGGGGAAGTTACCATGAGAAAAAGATTGAATAATCAACGAAAGGATAACGTTCTACGAGTCGGGGCATGGAATTTCAGAAGCTTGAACTTAGTAGGGAAACTAGAAAATCTGAAAAGGGAAATGCAAAGGCTCAATCTAGATGTAGTAGGGGTCAGTGAAGTGAAGTGGAAGGAAGACAAGGATTTCTGGTCAGATGAGTGTCGGGTAATATCAACAGCAGCAGAAAATGGTATAACAGGTGTAGGATTCGTTATGAATAGGAAGGTAGGGCAGAGGGTGTGTTACTGTGAAAAGTTCAGTGACCGGGTTGTTCTAATCAGAATCGACAGCAGAGCAACACCGACAACGATAGTTCAGATATACATGCCGACTTCGCAAGCTGAAGATGAACAGATAGAGAAAGTGTATGAGGATATTGAAAGGATAATGCAGTATGTAAAGTAGGACGAAAATCTAATAGTCTGGAATGCAGCTCAGTCTATGTGATTGCCGTAAGCTTAGTGACAACAGTGCATCCTAATTTAAGTTATACAATATAGCACTGAAGATGGTCACTCAGTGACAGAAAATCGATTTTGCGATAGTAAAAAATATACGACTCATGCTGTCTCTTTTTTCAATGATACGATTCGCTGATGACATTGCTATCCTGAGTGAAAGTGAAGAAGAGTGAAATGATCTGCTGAACGGAATGAACAGTCTAATGAGTACACAGTATGGTTTGAGAGTAAATCGGAGAAAGACGAAGGTAATGAGAAGTAGTAGAAATGAGAACAGCGAGAAACTTAACATCAGGATTGATGGTCACGAAGTCATTGAAGTTAAGGAATTCTGCTACCTAGGCAGTAAAATAACCAATGACGGACGGTGCAAGAGGGACACCAAAAGCAGACTCGCTATGGCAAAAAAGGCATTTCTGGCCAAGAGAAGTCTACTAATATCAAATACCGGCCTTAATTTGAGGAAGAAATTTCTGAGGATGTACGTCTGGAGTACAGCATTGTATGGTAGTGAAACATGGACTGTGGGAAAACCGGAACAGAAGAGAATCTACGCATTTGAGATGTGGTGCTATAGGTGAATGTTGAAAATTAGGTGGACTGATAAGGTAAGGAGTGAGGAGATTCTACGCAGAATCGGAGTGGAAAGGAATATGTGGAAAACACTGATAAGGAGAAGGGATAGGATGATATAACATCTGCTAAGTCATGAGGTAATGACTTCAATGGGAGGTAGCTGTAGAGGGCAAGAACTGTAGAGGAAGACAGAGATTGTAATACGTCAAGCAAATAATTGAAGACGTAGGTTGCATGTGCTACTCTGAGATGAAGAGGTTAGCACAGGAAAGGAATTCGTGGCGGGCCTCATCAAACCAGTCAGTAGACTGATGACCAAAAAAAAAAAAAGAACATGAGTTGAGTCGTTTCCCCCTTTTGTGCGTTTGGCAATTCCTCATTGGCATTACACTGCATGAATAAATTTTCTGAGATCGCAGTCAGTTCACTTCCGATATCAATAACAATATTGACTGGGATATGCTTTACCATGGCCTTACCAATTGGTTGAATTTGAAAGGGTTGGTTCTGTTCTTCTTCTTCTTGCATCAACGAATCCTCCACTGAATCATACATGAGTGTTTTTAGGATTTTCGAACTTTCTGTAGGATAAGCTTCGACTGGTACTTCTCTCTCTTTTATTTCCTGTTCTCTATTTCTTCCTTCATTTACGCTTTCTTCAACATCCTTTACTTTTTCCTCATCCTCATCTATCTTCTGCTTCTTCGTCACTACTACCACATAATCGCATCTAAATGCTCTAATTATCGCTTCATAACTTCCTTCATTATATACGTTGGGTTGTGTGCCCACTCGTAACTTATCTTCAACTTCTGTCGACTGCGCATTATCCTCATTGAATTCGCTTTCCCTGGTATCCATCTGAAATAGCTCTGCAATACTCATTACTTCGTCCTTTCCTCCTACATTCTTTGTGCATGGCTCTGGTAATTCATCTTCCTCGTCAGTTTTCTCCCAATTAAATTCGTCCCAACACGATATTGTTATTTTCTTGTCTTCGTTTTCATCTGGTCCCTGCGGATTTGTTTCTTCCTTCTTCTCATCTCGTTATAAAAGTTTTACTTCTCTGTTCAAGGTGCTGCAATTGTCCTGGGTCGGTGCGTCATTCTCTTTGGCATGGGCGCTTAGCTGTCAATTCGAACGTTTATCGGGGTTTGGTGCTCTTACCTCCACTTCTTCTATCTGTATTCTCTTTTCTGGTTCAGCTTGTTGATAGTGGTTTGTTTGTTGATAATTTGTCGGTCTATTGGTTCTCCAGTACCCGTTCCTGTTGTCGTTGTTCCCTCTGTAATAGTTGTTGCCGTTCCTGGGTGAATTATAGTTATTGCCATATTCTCTTCTAAATCCATAACCGGTTCTTTGTTGAAATCTATTGTCGTTTCTTGGTGCGAAGTTATCGTATGTTTCGTAATTATTGTTTCTTCGTACTGTGTCTAGTGGATTCCACTGCCTTTTGCTTTCGTTTTCACGTGCGCTTCGTCTTTTTCTTGCGTCATCTTCCGAAAATATGGACTCTAGTTCCCTTAGAATACCTTTAAATGCTTCGACGTCATTGCCTCCGCAACCTACTGATGATTGCTGGTATTTCAATGGTAATTTCATCGCGCGTAATTTAATCAACCTTCCGTCACAGTATGGTACATCTAAGCATTGATTTTTCTTTGCCATTAATTCGACAAATTTCACGGGACTCTTCTCTCCTGAATTTTCAAAATATTGGTTCTGTAATAATTCGTAGTTCACTCTGTTGTGTGCTTCGCTGGGCCAATATCGTGAGAGAAACTTCTCTCTGAAATATTCGTACGATCGGCATGTCGCTGCAACATTCTGCATGGTTTCTGCGACTGTTCCTTACAGGTGTGCACATATAAAGTCTAATTTGTGTGCTAGCGTCCAGTGTTCTGGTAATCCTACTCGGAATTGATCAATAAAAGTTCGTGGATGTAATGAGTTTCCTTCTCGAAAGTGTTGAAATTTTCTGACTGTGAGGAAATGATCGTTGTCGTACTTCGTCATAGTTCCATATCAAATTCGCGATTCTTCGCCACTTTTGTTTGTGATAATTTCTTCCGTCGTTCTTTCCGGTTGTGGTAGATATTGTCCACTGTAACTTTCACCTACCCTTGCGTAGTATCGTTGGAGTGGTATGCAATAATTTTCTTCCATCGGTTGTGAACGTGTAGCTGAGTGCATTGCACTGTACTCTTCGCGACATGGTGTTGGATTTGCCTGACACCTTACAGCACGTATTAATATTTTGTACAGTATATCGGTACGAAGTGATTTCACGAAATGAACAGTTGTTTACTTTGCTTATCTTCATTCGCTTCTGACGTATGGGGTTATATTTTGGGGTAACTCTTCCCATTCTCAAAGAGTATTCTTGGCTCAGAAGCGGTTCGGGCAGTAAGTGGTGTATGTTCGCGAACCTCTCGTCGACTCTATTCATTAGTCTGGGTGTTCTGAGATTGGACTCTCAATATTATATATATATATTGGGAGACCAATATATATATATATATCTATATCTATATATATATATATATATATATATATATATATATATATATATATATATTCTTCAGTATCGTTTGTTGTTATCAGCTTATTCCCAAGAATTAGCAGGTGTCACCAGTTAATACTAGGCAGGAATTCAGTCTGTACTTCGATCGCTCCTCTTTAACTCTCATGCCGGAAGACGTGAAGTATTTTGCTGCATCTATTTTCAATAAGTTACCACAGGAATTCAAAAATCTTAACAGTAGTTCACCCGCCTTCAAATCCAAACTGAAGAGGTTCCTCATGTGCCAGTCCTATTCTGTCGATGACTTCCTTAAAAAGTTAAACTAATTATTGTAATACATTGTGAACTGCGTACTGCCTTTTAGGATTCGTAAACATTTTATTTTATGTGTTATTGCTTTTCAGTTGTAATTTCATGTACTGACACGTTCGATGACCATTGATATTTGCTCCTTAGTTTGGTGCTACGGAGCTAGACGTGTAGAACAAATAATAATTAAATAAAATCTTACAAAAGTAGACAGGTAGATTTTGTCTCGCTATCTTTCTGAAACGTTTTTGCTTTATCATGATTCCGGTCTTGGATCAAAATATTTATTGGTAATCAGATCATTTATTTCGTTCAGTAATTGAGTGGTTAGTTTTAATATGATTTTTTAGATTACTATTTGTGTTTTGATGCTGTTAAATTTCTCGTGCCAATCACTACTCTAGCGTTGAGTAAAGTGTCTTTTGAGATGGGCCAGTAAACCGTTGTTTTATCCTCGTTTTATTTAAGAGAGGTTTTATGTATGTCGTTGTCGAGGCAAGATTGACTTCACGCCTTGTCGTCCAGGATCGGGTGCCCAAGCTTTTCTTCGAAATTAATGTACTGTCTGCGGGCTTGTTGCCTGATCTCACACCGTTCTGGTTCCTCATAATTTATTAATTGTGGTCTAAGAAGCCTCTTCGAGTACTTTTTTTGCCTGAAATTTATGAAGCATGAAGAGTATATGCATTGCACTGTTTTAATAACAGAAGATTTAATGCCTGAAACTAGTAAACTGCTTTTGTAATCGTTTTGGAACATAATTCTAAATTTGGATTCTCAATGTAGTTGGAATTTTGCAAATGTTGCACCGTACTGCTAGCAAAAACATTCAATTCTTGCAGCTACTAAATGGTGTATTGTCAAAAGAAAGGAACTTATGTTCAACTTGTTAACCCAGTCCATCCACTAGGAATTGTTGACTGTGTCCTCTCATTAATTAACATCCTCGATAGGCTGTATCAGTGGAAACTATGTGGAACTTAGATGAAATTCCATACGGTAATACATATGTGTATGGGTAAGAAATGAGGGTTTCTATGCTTTTAACTAAACTGTCACACGGTGGAGACTATGTGACACTTCAGTGAAATAATATGCAGAACAGTAGTTCATATATCTGACTTAAATACACATTTGATGACACAGGCAGGATGTTACACCATAACTGTAACAAACTGCTGTATAATTTCAGTTATTGCTGCCCCATATCTTTCCTAATTATTGAAGATCACTACGTACGCTTGAGCCAGTATATTTCTAGTCATTCTCCGTTCGACTAGTTAGCACCACCTTTGGTATTCTTTGTTTATCCTGGAGCTGGGTGTTATAAGTGTACTCCATGCGGTATGGCATGTAGAACAAAGATCATTCTCCTAGAAGGTCAAATACTGTTGTTATGTCTCCAAAGTTCGCAAACACTGTACATATATCTTACTCTGTCCTCTACATACTGATGTAAATCGTATTTTACTGCTCTCCATCGACGTTCTTGTACAAAATTCACTGCGGAAAAGAGATCCCACCACAGAAAAATAATTAATATACGGTAATGAGATTTGTAGAATACGTTTGTCTAGGTAACATATTTAAGTGATTAACATGCCAAGATCACAGGGGTACATGCGAGATGAGCCACTGCGAATGTGAAATGCTGTTACGTTAACAACCGGTGTAACCGCTAGAATGTTAAATGCAAGCTTGCAAAAGTGCATGAATTGAGTTCTGCAGGTGCCGAATGTCAGTCTGTGGGTTGGAGCTCCGTGGGTGTTGCAGGGACGGTAAATGCTGGTTGTGGATGAATCTGGTCGTCCAATGAAGTCCCAGATGTGCTCGATTAGAGACAGATCTGGTGATCAGGCAGGCCGAGGCAATATGTCGACATCCTGAAGGGCATGTTGGGTTACAACAGAAGTATGTAGGCGAGCGTTATCCTGTTGGAAACTACCCCTGGAATGCAGTTCATGCTGCACGTCAGGTCGAATCACCAGACTGAAGCACAAATTTGCGGTCAGGGTGCGTGGGATAACCACGTGAGTGCCCCCGCTGTCATACGAAATCGCACCCCAGGCCATAACTCACAGTGTAGGTCCAGAGTGTCTAGCAAGCAGACAGGCTGGTCGCAGATCCGCAGCTGGTCAGGTCATAAGCAAAACACGGCCATCACTGGCGCCGAGGCACAACCAGCTTTCATCAGAAAACACATCTCGCTCTCCAATAAGCTCTCGCTTGTAATGCACGCTGCAGGACGTCGGATTCGGAGCGGCAACAGTTCGTAGTGTCACTGTGGAGCGAACTGCTACTCAAATTGCTACTGCAGATGCACTACTGTGTGCCAGAGCCCCACGCCGAACACAGTGGTCGTCCCGCTCGGTAGTGTTACGTGGCCATCCGGAGTTCTTGCGACCGTACATTCTCGTGATCACTGCTGCCAGCAATCACGTACAGTGGCTACCTTCCTGCCAAGTCTTTCTGCAGTGTAGCAGAAGAAAAATCCAAATCATCGTAGCCCTATTACTCGATCTCGTTCAAGCTCATTGAGGTACTGATTATAGCGTCTTTGTATCCGTAAGGCATTCTCGACTAATATCAACTCAACACCTCCAATCTCAAACATGACTAACGCTCGCAACCGTTACAGCGTGTATACACTCCTGGAAATGGAAAAAAGAACACATTGACACCGGTGTGTCAGACCCACCATACTTGCTCCGGACACTGCGAGAGGGCTGTACAAGCAATGATCACACGCACGGCACAGCGGACACACCAGGAACCGCTGTGTTGGCCGTCGAATGGCGCTAGCTGCGCAGCATTTGTGCACCGCCGCCGTCAGTGTCAGCCAGTTTGCCGTGGCATACGGAGCTCCATCGCAGTCTTTAACACTGGTAGCATGCCGCGACAGCGTGGACGTGAACCGTATGTGCAGTTGACGGACTTTGAGCGAGGGCGTATAGTGGGCATGCGGGAGGCCGGGTGGACGTACCGCCGAATTGCTCAACACGTGGGGCGTGAGGTCTCCACAGTACATCGATGTTGTCGCCAGTGGTCGGCGGAAGGTGCACGTGCCCGTCGACCTGGGACCGGACCGCAGCGACGCACGGATGCACGCCAAGACCGTAGGATCCTACGCAGTGCCGTAGGGGACCGCACCGCCACTTCCCAGCAAATTAAGGACACTGTTGCTCCTGGGGTATCGGCGAAGACCATTCGCAACCGTCTCCATGAAGCTGGGCTACGGTCCCGCACACCGTTAGGCCGTCTTCCGCTCACGCCCCAACATCGTGCAGCCCGCCTCCAGTGGTGTCGCGACAGGCGTGAATGGAGGGACGAATGGAGACGTGTCGTCTTCAGCGATGAGAGTCGCTTCTGCCTTGGTGCCAATGATGGTCGTATGCGTGTTTGGCGCCGTGCAGGTGAGCGCCACAATCAGGACTGCATACGACCGAGGCACACAGGGCCAACACCCGGCATCATGGTGTGGGGAGCGATCTCCTACACTGGCCGTACACCACTGCTGATCGTCGAGGGGACACTGAATAGTGCACGGTACATCCAAACCGTCATCGAACCCATCGTTCTACCATTCCTAGACCCGCAAGGGAACTTTCTGTACAATGCACGTCCGCATGTATCCCGTGCCACCCAACGTGCTCTAGAAGGTGTAAGTCAACTACCCTGGCCAGCAAGATCTCCGGATCTGTCCCCCATTGAGCATGTTTGGGACTGGATGAAGCGTCGTCTCACGCGGTCTGCACGTCCAGCACGAACGCTGGTCCAACTGAGGCGCCAGGTGGAAATGGCATGGCAAGCCGTTCCACAGGACTACATCCAGCATCTCTACGATCGTCTCCATGGGAGAATAGCAGCCTGCATTGCTGCGAAAGGTGGATATACACTGTACTAGTGCCGACATTGTGCATGCTCTGTTGCCTGTGTCTATGTGCCTGTGGTTCTGTCAGTGTGATCATGTGATGTATCTGACCCCAGGAATGTGTCAATAAAGTTTCCCCTTCTTGGGACAATGAATTCACGGTGTTCTTATTTCAATTTCCAGGAGTGTATAAAGCACACCTGATGAACATCTTCATAACGGCGCCATTAACAACTCTCTTATGCGACTAGCGCGCTAGCTGCATAAATATCATCTTACAGATGTAGAAACAACACGACCAACTTCCGTTTATGTTCCACAAGTCCTTGGTGTCGCGATTATTTTTCCGTCACTGTATAAGTGGTGATCAGTCTGTTGCACTAGTATATTATACAATAAGGTACGCAGAAGACCTTATGCCCCCACAGATTGTTGGGAAGCAGCTGCTTTTTAGCTTTATGTAAAAAAAAATGGCATAGACGAGAAATGGTCCATTAACAACGGTGACCTATACGTGGTCACTAACCTGCATAAGATTCTGACGGAATTCTCTGTTTCCTACTCAGTTCCTTCCTTTGCACTGACAGTTACCACCGTTCTAGCCTTTTGCTGCAAGATAACACTAAGGCGTCAACAGCGGCATTTCGTAGTTGCTTCAGTTGTTGCGACAGGCGGGAGGGCCCGTAAAGGTGAGCTGAGGTCGTAAGTGCGAGAACGCGCAACTGCTGTGGCATATCAGTGGCTAACGTTGCGTGAAGCGTATTCCACGGAGGAGTTGAGAGAAACAGTGTTCACACAATGTAGTCAGTTCCTGATTTCCCAACTGTGACGACTTGGTTTATAAAGAGACCTGAAACCACAGAGAAGAACTTGCTGCTGTCACGTAATCGGAGGTACATGTGCATCTGTGCCCTTGGTAAGTATCGAAAAATAAATAATAAGTCTGTAACGTATTTTGTCACGACACTGTAAGGTTAAGAAGTCAATACTCATCAAGTTCATTGCCATCATCATCCATTTCACATCCACTAATGGATTAAGGACTCGCCTCTCTCAAAGGCGAACAATATTGGGGAATGTGTATACTAGGTGTCTCATTTCTAATCTAACATCCTTGGCATCATCCAATTTAATTTGCCTACACTCCGATATGCTTGTTTTGCTTTTGCTGATATTCGTCTTCTATACTGTTTTAAAGACACTGTACATTCTATTCAACTCACCTATCGACTCCTTTGCCAGTTCTGACAGAACTACAGTTTCATTTACGAATCTCAAGACTTTAATTTCTTGTACTTGAACATTAATTCGTATCCCGAATTTTTCCAGAGTGCTTTTACTGCCTGCTCAGTGTACAGATTCAGTAACACGGACAGTAAGCTACAATACTGCCTCACTCTTTTCTCAGTTAACCCTTCCCTTCCATGTTCTTTGACTATTGCAACTGCTCCACGCTGTCTGTACATGTTATCGATTATCTTTCTCCTCTCGCATTTTATTGCTGGTAACTTCCAAATCCGAAAAATTATACTCCAGCCAGTGAGTTTTTAAAGAATTGGCGGGGTGGGAGGGCGCAGATGGCGGGTGTGGGAGGGCGGGGCGAAGGGGACTAGGTTTCTACATCTACATCTACATCTACATCCACACTCCGCAAGCCACCTGACGGTGTGTGGCGGAGGGTACCTTCAGTACCTCTATCGGTTCTCCATTCTATTCCAGTCTCGTATTGTTCGTGGAAAGAAGGATTGTCGGTATGCCTCTGTGTGGGCTCTAATCTCTCTGATTTTATCCTCATGGTCTCTTCGCGAGATATACGTAGGAGGGAGCAATATACTGCTTGACTCTTCGGTGAAGGTATGTTCTCGAAACTTCAATAAAAGCCCATACCGAGCTACTGAGGGTCTCTCGTGCAGAGTCTTCCACTGGAGTTTATCTATCATCTCCGTAACGCTTTCGCGATAACTAAATGATCCTGTAACGAAGCGCGCTGCTCTCCGTTGGATCTTCTCTATCTGTTCTATCAACCCTATCTGGTACGGATCCCACACTGCTGAGCAGTATTCAAGCAGTGGGCGAACAAGCGTACTGTAACCTACTTCCTTTGTTTTCGGATTGCATTTGCTTAGGATTCTTCCAATGAATCTCAGTCTGGCATCTGCTTTACCGACGATCAACATTATATGATCATTCCATTTTAAATCACTCCTAATGCGTATGGTTCAAATGGCTCTGAGCACTATGGGACTCAACTGCTGAGGTCATTAGTCCCCTAGAACTTAGAACTAGTTAAACCTAACTAACCTAAGGACATCACAAACATCCATGCCCGAGGCAGGATTCGAACCTGCGACCGTAGCGGTCTTGCGGTTCCAGACTGCAGCGCCATTAACCGCACGGCCACTTCGGCCGGCTCCTAATGCGTACTCCCAGATAATATATGGTATTAACTGCTTCCAGTTGCTGACCTGCTATTTTGTAGCTAAATGATAAAGGATCTATCTTTCTGTATATTCGCAGCACATTACACTTGTCTACATTGAGATTCAATTGCCATTCCTTGCACCATGCGTCAATTCGCTGCAGATCCTCCTGCATTTCAGTACAATTTTCCATTGTTACAACCTCTCGGTACACCACAGCATCATCTGCAAAAAGCCTCAGTGAAATTCCGATGTCATCCACCAGGTCATTTATGTACACTCCTGGAAATTGAAATAAGAACACCGTGAATTCATTGTCCCAGGAAGGGGAAACTTTATTGACACATTCCTGGGGTCAGATACATCACATGATCACACTGACAGAACCACAGGCACATAGACACAGGCAACAGAGCATGCACAATGTCGGCACTAGTACAGTGTATATCCACCTTTCGCAGCAATGCAGGCTGCTATTCTCCCATGGAGACGATCGTAGAGATGCTGGATGTAGTCCTGTGGAACGGCTTGCCATGCCATTTCCACCTGGCGCCTCAGTTGGACCAGCGTTCGTGCTGGACGTGCAGACCGCGTGAGACGACGCTTCATCCAGTCCCAAACATGCTCAATGGGGGACAGATCCGGAGATCTTGCTGGCCAGGGTAGTTGACTTACACCTTCTAGAGCACGTTGGGTGGCACGGGATACATGCGGACGTGCATTGTCCTGTTGGAACAGCAAGTTCCCTTGCGGGTCTAGGAATGGTAGAACGATGGGTTCGATGACGGTTTGGATGTACCGTGCACTATTCAGTGTCCCCTCGACGATCAGTAGTGGTGTACGGCCAGTGTAGGAGATCGCTCCCCACACCATGATGCCGGGTGTTGGCCGTGTGTGCCTCGGTCGTATGCAGTCCTGATTGTGGCGCTCACCTGCACGGCGCCAAACACGCATACGACCATCATTGGCACCAAGGCAGAAGCGACTCTCATCGCTGAAGACGACACGTCTCCATTCGTCCCTCCATTCACGCCTGTCGCGACACCACTGGAGGCGGGCTGCACGATGTTGGGGCGTGAGCGGAAGACGGCCTAACGGTGTGCGGGACCGTAGCCCAGCTTCATGGAGACGGTTGCGAATGGTCTTCGCCGATACCCCAGGAGCAACAGTGTCCTTAATTTGCTGGGAAGTGGCGGTGCGGTCCCCTACGGCACTGCGTAGGATCCTACGGTCTTGGCGTGCATCCGTGCGTCGCTGCGGTCCGGTCCCAGGTCGACGGGCACGTGAACCTTCCGCCGACCACTGGCGACAACATCGATGTACTGTGGAGACCTCACGCCCCACGTGTTGAGCAATTCGGCGGTACGTCCACCCGGCCTCCCGCATGCCCACTATACGCCCTCGCTCAAAGTCCGTCAACTGCACATACGGTTCACGTCCACGCTGTCGCGGCATGCTACCAGTGTTAAAGACTGTGATGGAGCTCCGTATGCCACGGCAAACTGGCTGACACTGACGGCGGCGGTGCACAAATGCTGCGCAGCTAGCGCCATTCGACGGCCAACACCGCGGTTCCTGGTGTGTCCGCTGTGCCGTGCGTGTGATCATTGCTTGTACAGCCCTCTCGCAGTGTCCGGAGCAAGTATGGTGGGTCTGACACACCGGTGTCAATGTGTTCTGTTTTTCCATTTCCAGGAGTGTATATTGTGAATAGCAACGGTCCTATGACACTCCCCTGCTGCACACCTGAAATCACTCTTACTTCGGAAGACTTCTCTCCATTGAGAACAACATGGTGCGTCCTGTCATCCAGGAACTCCTCAATCCAATCACACAATTGGTCTGATAGTCCATATTCTCTTACTTTGTTCATTAAACGACTGTGGGGAACTGTATCGAACGCCTTGCGGAAGTCAAGAATCACGGCATCTACCTGTGAACCCGTGTCTATGGCCCTCTGAGTCTCGTGGACGAATAGCGCGAGCTGGGTTTCACATGACCGTCGTTTTCGAAACCCTTGCTGATTCCTACAGAGTAGATTTCTAGTCTCCAGAAAAGTCATTATACTCGAACACAATACGTGTTCCAAAATTCTGCAACTGATCGACGTTATAGATATAGGTCTATAGTTCTGCACATCTGTTCGACGTCCCTTCTTGAAAACGGGGATGACCTGTGCCCTTTTCCAATCCTTTGGATCGCTACGCTCTTCTAGAGACCTGCGGTACACCGCTGCAAGAAGGGGGGCAAGTTCCTTCGCGTACTCTGTGTAAAATTGAACTGGTATCCCATCAGGTCTAGAGGCCTTTCCTCTTTTGAGCGATTTCAATTGTTTCTCTATCCCTCTGTCGTCTATTTCGATATATACCATTTTGTCATCTGTGCGACAATCTAGAGAAGGAACTACAGTGCAATCTTCCTCTGTGAAACAACTTTGGAAAAAGACATTTAGTATTTCGGCCTTTATTCTGTCATCGTCTGTTTCAGTACCATTTTGGTCACAGAGTGTTTGGACATTTTGTTTTGATCCACCTACCGCTTTGACATAAGACCAAAATTTCTTAGGATTTTCTGCCAAGTCAGTACATAGAACTTTATGTTTTTGTAGGTTTTGACTGTGCAGCACAAAAGGGAGACACTTGCTTGGAATGTTCTTGCTTTTCTTTGCTGCTCCACTGCCTACAGCAACGCTGTAGCACTGTTCAGTAACATACTACAAATACTGCATGGACTTAGACGCATACTGGGATAAGATAAATCAGTGCACCCGATGTTAATTGCTCATTGTACGTACGTCTTCCTGCTGTCTCCTTCGAGAACCATCCGACTCCCTTATCAAAACATGGACACTGTTTCATCAGAAAACAGGCACCATGTCACGTGAAGACCCCATCAGAAGAGAGGTGTGAAAGAATTCACCAGAGGCGTCAGGCAGCGACACCACTATAGATACTATATCAAGTGACTTTTTCTTTTTAAATCAAAGACATCGCTAGCTAAAGCGACAAGGAACCGCTTGAGTGAGAGGTTGCAAAAGGACAAGGACAAACACTCCAAATATTGTCTTCCATTCAATCGCAATACTGGTTTCTAATGGCAACAGGCGGTGGAAGCTCAGTGGTGAGCACAGCATGATGCTACGGTGCGTAGTCAAACTGCTTAGTCGGCGAGTATCTCACAACAATGCTACATTGCTAATGGTGTTGGTACAAAGCAAGGTAAAGGCGAGTTTTTGTTTTTTTTTTGGTCATCAGTCTACTGACTGGTTTGATGCGGCCCGCCACGATTTCCTTTCCTGTGCTAACCTCCTCATCTCAGAGTAGCACTTGCAACCTACGTCCTCAATTATTTGCTTGACGTATTCCAATCTCTGTCTTCCTCTACAGTTTTTGCCCTCTACAGCTCCCTCTAGTACCATGGAAGTCATTCCCTCATGTCTTACCAGATGTCCTATTATCCTGTCCCTTCTCCTTATCAGTGTTTTCCACATATTCCTTTCCTCTCCGATTCTGCGTAGAACCTCCTCATTCCTTACCTTATCAGTCCACCTAATTTTCAACATTCGTCTACAGCACCACATCTCGAATGCTTCGATTCTCTTCTGTTCCGGTTTTCCCACAGTCCATGTTTCACTACCATACAATGCTGTACTCCAGACGTACATCCTCAGAAATTTCTTCCTCAAATTAAGGCCGGTATTTGATATTAGTAGACTTCTCTTGGCCAGAAATGCCTTTTTTGCCATAGCGAGTCTGCTTTTGATGTCCTCCTCGCTCCGTGAGTCATTGGTTATTTTACTGCCTATGTAGCAGAATTCCTTAACTTCATTGACATCGTGACCATCAATCCTGATGTTAAGTTTCTCGCTGTTCTCATTTCTACTACTTCTCATTACCTTCGTCTTTCTCCGATTTACTCTCAAACCATACTGTGTACTCATTAGACTGTTCATTCCGTTCAGCAGATCATTTAATTCTTCTTCACTTTCACTCAGGATAGCAATGTCATCAGTGAATCGTATCATTGATATCCTTTCACCTTGTAAGTTAATTCCACTCCTCAACCTTTCTTTTATTTCCATCATTGCTTCCTCGATGTACAGATTGAAGAGTAGGGGCGAAAGGCTACAGCCTTGTCTTACACCCTTCTTAATACGAGCACTTCGTTCTTGATCGTCCACTCTTATTATTCCCTCTTGGTTGTTGTACATATTGTATAT
The DNA here is from genome assembly GCF_023864275.1 of Schistocerca cancellata. Classification (NCBI taxonomy): domain Eukaryota; kingdom Metazoa; phylum Arthropoda; class Insecta; order Orthoptera; family Acrididae; genus Schistocerca; species Schistocerca cancellata. Next base: position 463,909,333 of record NC_064631.1, on the reverse strand, counting down.
GACCCGTCTCTCCCTATAGCGTACCCCTACTTTTTCAGAATCTCGAACAGCTTGCACCATTTTATATTGTCGAACGCTTTTTCCAGGTCGACAAATCCTATGAAAGTGTCCTGATTTTTCTTTAGCGTTGCTTCCATTATTAGCCGTAACGTCAGAATTGCCTCTCTCGTCCCTTTACTTTTCCTGGTCCTGTATGAGCCTTTCTGGATACAGAAAATGTTCGACTGCTGCCCTGACTAGCACATGCTCCTGATCTCTTACCAACTGAAACGTCTGGTCAATAGTGGCCGAGCAACTGTCTCGTCACAATACGCCAGTCACTACTCCTGATGAACTATGGTATAGTTTTGAAGCTGCATGGGCAGCTGTACCTGTACGCGCCATCCAAGCTCTGTTTGGGTCAATGCCCAGGTTTATCAAGGCCGTTATTACGGCCAGTGGTGGTTGTTCTGGGTACTGATTTCTCAGGATCTATGCACCCAAACTGCGTGAAAATGTAATCACATGTCAAGGAATTTAAACTAGAACGTATTTAAACTAGAACGTATAATATATTTGTCCAATGAATACCCGTTTATCATCTGCATTTCTTTTTGCTGTAGCGATTTAAATGGCCAGTAGTGTATTTTTACTACTGTGGTGAGTTGTGACATTTTGTTCATCTTCTCTCGATAACGCTTCACCATGATGATCAAAGTAATGTAGACGCATTAGCAGTTTTTTTTATTTTATGTTTATGGCCCTGCACTCCCCTGACCAGATACTTTCTTTTTCCACAACTCTTCCCTAGTTTCCACTATGTCAAGCTTCAGTCTACCCACTCCCCTTGTTTAAATTCCTTAACATACATAACAAAGTAAAGGATTTAACATTAAACACTTCGGTCCGAAGAACGCCAGGTTTCTCTTCGCTGGAGATTGGAAATGAGAAATAATTTTCTTCCAGTATGTTATATCCAAGCAGGTGTCATCGTTATAAAGCCGTACAGTAAGGCTGAATGTCCACAGGAATTAAGTTTTGCCTCGCTTTCAGCCGTTCGCAGTACCAACAAAGTACGGCCAAACCAGTTAATACAATTTGTTTCTCCTGCAACCACTAATGAATACGGCTGTGTGAATTCACGAGGCACGTAACACACCTCATGGGAGCAGGATCCAAGGTTCACTGGAAAGGAAGCAGATGGGGGGAATCAGAGTCTCTTACTTGTCCTTAATAAGCATAAGATAACCACTGTCGTTCTGGCCAGTTGGGACCGACCTATCACCATATCATGCATCAGCTGGTGGCGTCATGTGGATGCGTCAGTTAATGGCAGGAATGAGCTCACCATACTTCCGCTATTTTCAAGTTAGCTTACCCGATACTGAGATCATTTAGTGAAGTAGCTCGTTAAACGGCTGTGTGATTAGTAAGGCAGAGCGGGTTTCAGCCGAATGATTTATGACCTTATACCAACTGTCACTCTAAAGGCGATACTTCTCCCTCCTCTCACCCTTTAGGCCACTTACGCCGTTATCCTTTGTATCTTTAGGAGTCGTTGCTGTAATTTATTACCGTTATAGATATAATTTATGACCAAGATGGTTCTGTTGTTTTCTCAACACTGTAATTTATGAACCAACATGGCTGCTGGATGTTTTTACAAGAGAGTTATGTCTTAATTAGGTGTAATTTAAGATAGACTATGGTTGCCATAACAAAACATGGCTGCTCAAGATAAGTCCTCCACCATGGCGTCACAGTGGATACGCAAAAATATCAGGAAATTAAAAAATACCAAGTGGGATATCAACCCCTGTTTATTAAAGAATTATGTGAGATAATTTACTTGATAAAAGCAATTACTGACATGTTCTACCATATGATTTTAACTCTACAAGATCTTCATACAAAGATAAATGTACATTATCATAAGTATGATACTTCTGACGTTTAACCAATTACTGCTTTGTCGTTGTAGCACAGTTTGTCGAAATAAAAGCTCTGCCACCCATGCACAACTCCCCCCCCCCTGGCCCTGCGCCTGTCAAGAGCTCCTCACAGCAGCCATTAGTATGTTGCCGTGTTTCCTCCATCTACCTTGCCTATACCTCGTTGTGCCACCGCTGTGCTGGAGAGGATTGTGTACCTGCCACCATGAAGTCTCCTGTCACCTTGTCAGCACCTCACTGTGACACAGCTCTGCTGGAGAGGACAGCGTCCCTGACATTATCATGTCTCCATTTACCTTGTCCACACCACAGTGAGACACAACTATGCAGGACCGCACACTTGCCACCACGAAGTCACCAGCTGCCTTGTCCACAGCTGTGCTGGAGAGGACCACACACTTGGTGCTATCTGTGCCCGTCTCAGATGCCAAGCCTTCAACGACTCTAATAGCAAGGTCTCCATCACGTGTGAAGCAGGCAGCTGGTGTTAGCACAACTGAACCAGCACATTAAGTACCCCACGCAATACCGGGAGCAGCTAAGAGTCTTAAAGCAATCGCTCTGCCAACCTGAGGCTTTGTCTGGAGTGACACACCCTTTAGCGGCTAAAGTGTATATAACCCAAAATTTACAGTTTATGTAAAACATGTGGTGGTCTGTGTTTAACACAGATGCCATCCATGTTATTAAGAGTATATCCTCTGGTCCCCCCCATGAACCATGGACCTTAACGTCGGTGGGGAGGCTTGTGCGCATCAGAGATACAGATAGCCGCACCGTAGGTGCAACCACAACGCAGTGGTGTCTGTTGAGAGGCCACACAAACATGTGGTTCCTGAAGAGGGGCAGCAGCAGCCTTTTCAGTAGTTGCAGCAGGGGCAACAGTCTGGATGACTGACTGATCTCGCCTTGTAGCACTAAAAAAAAAAAAAACGGCCTTGCTGTGCTGGTACTGCGAACGGCTAAAAGCAAGGGGAAACTACAACCGTAATTTTTGCCGAGTGCATGCTTCTTTACTGTATGGTTAAATGATGATGGCGTCCTCTTGGGTAAATTATTCCGGAGGTAAAATAGTCCCCCATTCGGATCTCCGGGCGGGGACGACTAAGGAGAACGTTGTTATCACGAGAAAGAAAACGCGTTCAACGGGTCGGAGAGTGGAATGTCAGATCCCTTAATCGGGCAGGTAGATTAGAAAATTTAAAAAGAAACATGGATAGGTTAAAGTTAGATGTAGTGGGAATTAGTGAAGTTCGGTGGCAGGAGGAATAAGACTTCTGGTCAGGTGAATACAGGGTTGTAAATACAAAATCATATAGGGTAATGCAAGAGTATGTTTAGAAAACATGAAAGGGAAGCAGTGGTTGGGAATGGAGTGAGATAGGGTTGTAGTCTATCCCCGATGTTATTCAGTCTGTATATTGAGCAAGCAGTAAATGAAACAAAAGAAAAATTCAGAGTAGGTATTAAAATCCATGGAGAAGAAATAAAAACTTTCAGGTTCACCGATGACATTGTAATTCTCTCAGAGACAGCAAAGGACCTGGAAGAGCAGCTGAACGGAATGGACAGTGTGTTTAAGGGGGGGTAGGATGTCAAACGGACCGACTTGGAGCAGGAGAGGCACCACAGGACATTTTAATTTCCACTGTCTACACTTTTACAAAAAAATTCATAAAACTTTGTCAGCATGACCAGGAAGGATTCAGAATTCACACTCATAGCAGTGGAAGTTCGAAAACATAACGAAATATTTTTTTTATATGTGAAACTTCATCATTTTTTTCACTTACTAATGGCAGTATTTGTTGCTGTAAGTACACTTTTCTACATAAGTAAGAGAGATTCTTCAATGAATTGTGCACAGCATACAAACCATACTTAAAGGTATATGAAATTTTCGAAATCTATTAAAAACTATGGTAAAAATTGAGGTAATTAACAATAAAATTTGTGTTTTTCCTAAACATGAAGTTTAAAATGTAACAGTTCATTCGTTTTTTCATAAATTAAATAAATTCTAGAATTTCATACACCTGTGAGTATGGTATGAATGATGTGCAAAATTCATCGAAGAATCTCTCTGACTTATGAAGAATAGTGTACCTATAGCAACAAATGCAGCCATTAGTAAGTGAAACAAAATGATGAAATTTCACACGTAAAAAAAAATTATTTTGTTATGTTTTCGAACTTCAACTGCAATGAGTGTGAATCCTGAATCTTTCCTGGTGATGCATACAAAGTTTTATGAATTTATTTGTAAAAGTATAGACACTGGAAATTAAAATGCCCTGTGATGCCTCTCTTGCTCCAAGTCGGCCCGTTTGACGTCCTACCCCCCTTAAGGGAGGATATGAGATGAACGTCAACAAAAGGAAAACGAGGAAACTGTATGTAGTCGAATTAAATCGGGTGATTCTGAGGGAATTAGATTAGGAAATGAGACGCTTAAAGTAGTAAATGAGTTTTGCTATTTGGGGAGCAAAATAACTGATGATAGTCAAGTGTTGACTGGCAATGGCAAAGAAAGCGTTTCAGAAGAAGAGAAATTTGTTAACATAGATTATAGATTTAAGTGTCAGGAAGTCTTTTCTGAAAGTATTTGTATGGAGTGTAGCCATGTATGGAAGTGAAACGTGGACGATAAATAGTTTAGACAAGAAGAGAATAGATGCTTGCGAAATATGGTGCTACAGAAGATCGCTGAAGATTAGATGTGTAGATCACATAATTGAGTAGAATTGGGGAGAAGAGCAATTTGTGGCACGACTAGAAGAAGGGATCGCTTGGTAGGACATATTCTGAGGCATCAAGGGATCACCAACTTAGTATTGGAGGGCAGCTTGGAGGGTAAAAATCGTAGAGGGAGACCAAGAGATGAATACACTAAGCAGATCCAGAAGGATGTAGGTTGCAGTAGGTACTGGGAGATGAAGAAGCTTGCACAGGATAGAGTAGCTCTAACATTCTGCGTGGTGTCTGTTCTAAGTCGTGTCTCCCTATCACTTTCGCGCAACGACGCTCTGAGCGTGTTTTCTAGGGAATTGACTAGTTTGAACCTGGGACCTGTTGCTAGTAAGGAGACGCCATACCACACATGACATGTAGAGTTCAGAAGAGTTCAGTGAGACTAACGATGATATAACCAAATACTTAACGATTTCAGCGTCAGCTCCACTGCACTCCCTGTAAAAGAATCTTAATACTAACTAAATTTAGTGGCAGGGGTTCAAGGCTTTCCTATTTTTAGGTAGCTGGTAAAGTAACGTCGAAGAAGCAGTTAAGTTTACCATTTGAAATTTTATTCTACTCACAAAACATTGTTTATAAATTGCACTATTGATGAAAGGAAATATTTTAATACAGGATGATAAAAACCAACTGCGTTCAACAAAATGTGAACGAATATTCCCTGAGTGGGTTTCCAAGTTCTACAATGGATCGAAGGATGACCTATGCCATATCACACCTATAATCTAGGTTTAAATTAAGTTTCACAAAAGAGAAAACTATCAAAATGGCCTACAGTGACCCTCAATTATCTTTAATTACTTATCTAACTTGTCGTAAATTACAGTGGCTGATGTGGCTTCTCAATAACTATATAACAGAAAAATCATCGTGTTTCAGATCTTAACTTCATGTAGCAAATGTGAATACCATGAGATTTAATTGACGATCGACACTAGTATTACGTAAAAAGGGGATGTAACAGATGAGACTTCTGCAGTTCTGAGTGAAGCCTTACGCGCTCAAAAATGCGGCATCGCGCGCGTTCATTACCCTGTCGGGGTTCGTCAGGGGGCGGCGGCCGGCGCAGCTCCATACAGCTCGCCGTCTCGGAAGCAACTCTCTCCTAACTTCTCCTTACTACAGTTTACCGAAGTTGGTTAAAAAAAAAACTATCTGGCTGTGTTTTCATCTGACCAATCAGGGTCTCAATGTTAACCTTAAGCTCCGTCTACAAAAATTCTGTCCATCCAATGAGAAACGTTATACTTTTCGTGGTGGGGCAATGTTTTTTTAAGTTTGCAACGTAACAGAGACGCGAAAAAGTCTCACGCTAAAACTTGCGGCTGGTGTGGCCCTTTTAGTGTTATCGTAAGATCTATACTGTTCTTCTGGGGGGCTCTATCGTTTAACATGGGCTGGGGGTGGTCCCGGTGGTTAGCTGGCGACGTGGGTGCCCGTCCCTTATCGTCGGGCCTTCCATCTTAACACGGTTCTGCTCTCGGCTTCTGTTCTCGTTTCTCCCCTCGGAACTACGTCTGTCTCACGTTGGGAAGGTATGACATGCATTTAAGCGTTCTTGTGTTAGTCTGTGGTATTACATTTGCTCACTCGTTACTCGTATTACTTTGGTTAATTTAATGTCACGATTTATTTGGAGCTATGTGACATACTACTGGATTTGCTTATCATGTCAGGGTTTTCATGGAAGGTGTTGGATGTGCCTGACACCTTACATAGCATGGAGAGCTGCATCAAACCAGTCTCAGGACTGAAGACCACAACAACTAGTCGTTTGCAGACTGTATAGCAGCTTCCATCGTTTAGGTTAGTAATGATCATGTGCCTATTAGTGTTGTTTGCATGCTAAAAAAGAGTCTGCACATCTACGGAATTGTCGTCAAATAACGTGATTACCCTACATAAGTATGTTTATATCACATGGAAGGACGATACCAGAAAGCTTCAAGGAGCAGCATATGTACTACAGAGACTGCCTGCAGTACACTTGTCAGTCCTCTTCCATAGTGCTGCTGTATAGTATGGAATCTCTACTAGACAGACTTGATGGTTCCCTACAGAGAAGGACACAACAGATTTACCATCCCATCCTTACCTACTCCGCACTTGCAACCCTTTACTTTGTACAATAGACAACACTCGATTCTCATTTTATAGTACGATTGATATAAAAGCAACTGCATGTTTTCAATAAAGGAAAAAGAATGAAGCAAAAACTGACACATCCAAATCATCACGAATAAATAGATATTACAAAAATGATTCAAATGGCTCTGAGCACTAAGGGACTTAAGATCTGAGGTCATCAATCCCCTAGAACTTTGAACTACTTAAACCTAACTAACCTAAGGACGTCGCAAACATACATGCCCGAGGCAGGATTCGAACCTGCGACCGTAGCAGCTGCAAGGTTCTTGACTGAAGCGCCTAGGGCCGCTCGGCCACCGCGGCTGGCAGATTATTACACGAAAAACGCATTTCAAAATCTGAATCATTCCTCAAGACGCAACATGCAGTCCATATATAATAATAAAATCGTGACTGGTTATACAATAGAAGTTGTTTTGTAACCAAGCTCAAAATTTACATTACTTAACAAGGAACAAAGTTTACTGCTAAATTAATTGAAGGATAGAGCCCCCAGGTGAGAAATGCATAGAGTTTACGAGAGGTTATTTGCGCACTGGTCTGACAGAGAATTGTCTTAGTTTGTTTCTGACATTCACTTACGCAGTTCCAGGGCTGGTTACTTATTCCTGCAGTAAACAGATTCCACGGAAGACAGACAATGTATTTCTCCAGAAAATCTATTTGGCAAGATTAGGGAGCGGTCGTTCGAGGTAGACTGCGTTACAATTCCACTGCAGGAATCGTATACCTTGCACAGAGATGATGGGAGTATGGTAAGAGAGGTTAGAGTATGCAGGGGAATACAGTCACTATTCCGTTGCTCAATATGCATATATAGGAGAAAAATCGATAAAACAGCACACGTCATGCAAAAGTTACTTTTCCTTAAGTTCTGCACATCTTTGCACGTCGGCGTCACTCCGTTTCTTCAAATTTTCGTGCTCACCCTGAGCTATAGACTGATTACGGACTTTTGACTTGAAAAAATTGCTCTAAAATGTTGTTTTTCCCACTGGTTCAGACAATTAATTCTGTGGTAACCTCTTTGATCTCTGTAATATTGCCACGTTATGCATATTAGAAGCACACGTGGAAGTATTAAATAAAAATTAAATCCATGTCTCATCCCATATTCTGTGCAAGGCACTGTAGAAGTGGAAAAATACCTGGTTCAAATATTAGCAATTTTTCTGCTCTACACATATACTGTGCAACAGAGTGACTGTTTGGCTGCCTCTGCACGCACTCGTGTCTCTTTATCTCATTCCCATGGTCTCTATGGAAGCTATGGTAGGGTGGCAGTAGAACTATCGCGCGGTCTATCGCCCGTTCTCTAAACAGAATTTACTCAGAACTACGTTGTCTGTGTTCCGGGGAATCCCATATAATACAGGGCTGAGAAACCAGTCCACGAACTGTATATTGTCAAGTATAGGCTCATGAAACGTCCGAACATCAGCAACTCTAATTATTTTACACCATGTTTCGCTTCAAACATTTTACCCTAATCACATGACATTCTTTTGCAGTCAACATATTATCTACTACAAAATATATTTTCTCATAGGCGGGTACAAATGTGATTTACATTACATGAGTCATTTTTGATTAATCATTTCGTTGCAATGGAAATGAACTGTGAAACTTCCTGGCAGATTAAAACTGTATACCCGACCGAGACTCGAACTCGGGACCTTTGCCTTTCGCGGGCAAGTGCTCTACCATCTGAGCTCCCGAAGCACGACTCACGCCCGGTCCTCACAGCTTTACTTCTGACAGTATCTCGTCTCCTACCTTCCCAACTTACAGAAGCTATCCTGCGAACCTTGCAGAACTGTGTTATCACACACAGCTAAAGGCAACGTCTGTTTTTAAATCTATCACTTATCGTTAACCACCGTATTATGCATCTGAATTACTATTACTCGAAGCAGTTTATGAAATTCATCACAAATCACTGACGTTGTCAGAGGCCACATGAATTTTGTTTAAACCCATTAGTCCCACAATGACCGGAAGCTAAATGAAAATAATAATCAACTCAAGTAGATACTTCTTTGGCACTTTACTCGTCACTCTTCCATGCTGGCATTCTTTCGTGAGTATAATACGTCACCATAGATCTTTTAATGTCTCTGCAGTTTTTCACCTTTCTCATTCTTGTCATTGTAGCCAGTCTTAATCAGCTTCACACACTCTTCTTCGATCTGATAACAACGCATATTCAAATAACATATTTTCTACTTTCTTTTTCCCCAACATCCTTGAAGAACATCACTTCAGATATTTCCTCTGAATTTCCCTTATTAATTGTCCCAGCAGGATCATACTGTAGCCTAGGCAATCCGTCTGCAACACGGTTGTCTACACACGTCACATGACAAATTTCACAACTGAATTGCTGCATGTATAGGCCTATGTTCTCAATGTACCGTGCAACAATCTACGGCTTTTTAAAAACGTCAAGAGTCTTATGGTCAGTATGCACTATAGCTTTGAGCCCCCATAAGAAACCTCTGAATTTTTTGAATCTCCATACGATAGCTATAGCTTCTTTTTCCGATACAGTATCATTTCAGTCGTATTTCATCAAAGTCCTACTAGCGAAAGTTATGCATCGTCATTTCTTATTTTCACCTTCTCCTGATTCTTGGAAAATGTGAACTGCGATGCCATAGTCGCATGTACTGGTGCCCGTATGAAATGGCACTGCCAAATCTGGTCGTAGTAAAACTAGGTCTCTCATAAGTTCTTCTTTCAACTTTTCGAATGCTAGTTGACAATTCTCTTTCCTAACTCGCTATTATTCTTCAGTAAATTACTAATCATTAAAAACTTGCTCCTTCGCATGCCTGCGACAGAACTTACAAAGGAAATGAAACGCCTGCAACTGTTTTTCAGTTGTTCCGACAGTTTCTAATCGCCTCTAATTCCACATGTCTTTCGTTATTCCAGATGTAATAATATGGCATAAATACTTATTTTTTTTACAAATTCAGATGATGTGAACATTTTTCTTTTTCTTTTCAATGTTCGTCCTCCGCGTGCTAATGCATGGAAAACCTCATTCAAACATTCACAATGCTGCTCCCATGAAGAGGTCGCTATTACCAAATCGACAACGTAAATCTAGCACCAAAGTATTTCCCTGGTACACTGTCCAGTGCTCGGATGAACACTGACACAGGCGTGTTCAATACGAAAGAAATTACTTTATACTAGTACATTTTCCTGCAAACAAGAATTCGGACAGTTATCGCGATTCTTGTTCGAGAGCGATCTGCCAATAGCAAGTTCATCATACGGCACTTTATGGAATTTGTGCTACAACGCGGCTAAAGACTCAGAACGATCTGTCTCACCCTATACAACCATGTTAAGATAATGTGCATCAATCATGCTCCTAACGCTACTATCTTGATTATTTACCAAAACGAGCGGTTTATTATATTGGCTCCTAGAGCGTTCTGTTATTCCCCATTCTTCCATATGGTTCACTTCTTCTTGTACTGCTTCTTTCCTTGCTAATGGTACCTGATAGACTGGTCCACAAAATGGCTCATGGGGTATCGTTTCCGTTTCGTACTCAATGTCATGTACCGACCGCGCCTATCTGAAAATACCTCTCCATTATTGATCAAAATGTTATACAATTCGTCCTTCTGTTCGGCAGATCTACCCGAAACACTCTCCACTATCATTGCAAATTCATCTTCGGTGAGAGATATCAAGTTCACATTTCTGTCCAAGTAAGCCTCAGACCGTTCACTCAACACTTCATTCATGGATAACATAATTAACTCAGTCTTGTATCCACAAAATTTTTTTCTAATTTAATTTCTGCTAGAAAACACGTCATTACTTTCTTCTAGCAATCAAGAGTTGCCGGAACGAAATTTTCACTCTATAGCGGAGTGTGCGCTGATAGGGAACTTCCTGAAAGATTAAAACTGTGTGTTGGACCAAGACTCGAACTCGGGATCTTTGCCTTTCGCAGCTCGTGATCGAGTCTCGGTCCGACACACAGTTTTAATCTGCCACGAAGTTTCAGTCAACATTTACTTGGCGTTTCATCATGCAGTATATACGAATGATGATTTCAGTACTGAACTGATACATCACTAAAAATTTATGCTCAAACAAAATATATTTAGTATGAAATTGCAGGAAGACTTGCTTCTTAATCGGTTAGCTATGGACACCAAAAGCATTCACAACTTTTACTCCCATAACAGGTATATCTAAAATATCTATTACTCTTTTTATACAGGGTGTTACGAAAAGGTACGGCCAAACGTTCAGGAAACATTCTTCACACACAAATAAAGAAAAGATGTTATGTGGACATGTGTCCGGAAACGCTTAATTTCCATGTTAGAGCTCATTTTAGTTTCGTCAATCTGTACTGTACTTCCTCGATTCACCGCCAGTTGGCCCAACTGAAGGAAGGTAATGTTGACTTGTGTTGACTTGCGACTCATTGCTCTACGGTACTAGCATCAAGCACATCAGTACGTAGCATCAACAGGTTAGTGTACATCACGAACGTGGTTTTGCAGTCAGTGTAATGTTTACAAATGAGGAGTTGGCAGATGCCCATTTGATTTATGGATTAGCACGGGGCAATAGCCGTGGCGCGGTACGTTTGTATCGAGACAGATTTCCAGAACGAAGGTGTCCCGGCAGGAAGACGTTCGAAGCAATTGATCGGCGTCTTAGGGAGCACGGAACATTCCAGCCTATGACTCGCGACTGGGGAAGACCTAGAACGACGAGGACACCTGCAATGGACGAGGCAATTCTTCGTGCAGTTGACGATAACCCTAATGTCAGCGTCAGAGAAGTTGCTGCTGTACAAGGTAACGTTGACCACGTCACTGTATGGAAGGTGCTACGGGAGAACCAGTTGTTTCCGTACCATGTACAGCGCGTGCAGGCACTATCAGCAGCTGATTGGCCTCCACGGGTACACTTCTGCTAATGGTTCATCCAACAATGTGTCAATCCTCATTTCAGTGCAAATGTTCTCTTTACGGATGAGGCTTCATTCCAACGTGATCAAATTGTAAATTCTCACGATCAACATGTGTGTGCTGACGAGAATCCGCACGCAATTGTGTAATCACGTCATCAACACAGATTTTCTGTGAACGTTTGGGCAGGCATTGTTGGTGATGTCTTGATTGGGCCCCATGTTCTTCCACCTACGCTCAATGGAGCACGTTATCATGATTTCATACGGGATACTCTACCTGTGCTGCTAGAACATGTGCCTTTGCAAGTACGACACAACATGTGGTTCATGTACGATGGAGCTCCTGCACATTTCAGTCGAAGTGTTCGTACGCGTCTCAACAACAGATTCGGTGACCGATGGATTGGTAGAAGCGGACCAATTCCATGGCCTCCACGCTCTCCTGACCTCAACCCTGTTGACTTTCATTTATGGGGGCATTTGAAAGCTCTTGTCTACGCAACCCTGGTACCAAATGTAGAGACTCTTCGTGCTCGTATTGTGGACGGCTGTGATACGCCATTCTCCAGGGCTGCATCAGCGCATCAGGGATTCCATGCGACGGAGGGTGGATGCATGTATCCTCGCTAACGGAGGACATTTTAAACATTTCCTGTAACAAAGTGTTTGAAGTCACGCTGGTACGTTCTGTTGCTGTGTGTTTCCATTCCATGATTAATGTGATTTGAAGAGAAGTAATAAAATGAGCTCCAACATGGAAAGTAAGCTTTTCCGGACACATGCCCACATAACAGATTTTCTTTCTTTGTGTGTGAGGAATGTTTCCTGAAAGTTCGGCCGTACCTTTTTGTAACACCCTGTACACTCATGAAATGATTGAGACATGACACGAATTTGGCTACCACTCTCAATAAATTCTTTAGTTTCCATACTGTACACCTCAAAAGGGATCACAATAAGCTCAGAACGCTTCGATTCGTTACCTTTATGTTCCCACAACAAGTCTTGCTTCACTTTCAGATCGTTCCATTAAACGTTATCTCTTTCAGCTATCTTATCCATTTTTTTTTCAGTCTTTGCCTACCTCTTATCTCCTTTTAATACAAGGCATGTTCAACCATCGATGTATCAAAGTAATCAGCAGGTTCACTTTCATTATCACTGTCATCTGAACGTATCACATCAACCTTGACTTCATACACATTGCAGCCATCGGTTTCGCTTGCTAATTTCATTCGATCGTCAGACGCTACATACTCTTGTCCTATATTATAGTTACCGGCTGTGTGGTTAAATCTGGGACTGGAACGTCAATGGCATCTGCAAAATTCTTATCAGTCGCAATTCACATGCCCCTCTTCCTCACTATATTCATTAATATCATCGACATTTCTCATTACATACAACATATCTCTGAAAACTCCCCCCCCCCCTACGCCTCACACACTCCATAATTACAACTACTCTTAATTATCTTCCAACAGAAACATATTTTCCTACTTCTGTTCCATTCTTCACATCATACATTTTACATAACTGCATTAGCCATTTCTTCTCCTTGCCTTCTGATTCGACCTGCTTAACAACGACAACATGCTTTTTCGCCGTCAGACACTGATTCATTACCGGTGCCGCTGTACTTCTTGTACGTGCAAGACCCTATGTCGCTTCGACAACACCTCTGATTTCATTCGCTCCCGTAATTGTTTTATTTTGTTCTCGAAATTCATCACCCTTGCGTTGATATTCATGTGCATTGTTTCTTACTTGAACCTGCTCGTATTTGCATTCTTTACTTCGTTGGTTACTAAGCAATATATTGCTATTGTTACAGTAACATTGTTTTCGATAATGGGGCCGCGTACTGCTCCCCAGATCAGTGTACCTAATTACTGTTGCGGATTTCGTTTTACGAACAGCGAGTTTCGCGCGTTCGTCTATTCTGATTTCCTCTTCTGCGACAGCTACCTCTTCCTCCGTTTCTATCTCTTTCTACGTGACCACATCTCACCCCGTAATCATTGTTACGGCCGTTGCTCTGATTGTTGTGATTAAAGTTGTCCGAGTTTTCGTGATTATTGCCACCGTGGTACCGGTTTCCATTATCTTGGTACTAAGCATCAATGTCTCCTACTTTTTTCAGAAGTGCTGTGTTGTCATTTTCGCTCATTACGTAGCCTCAGACACTCCACGGTAATTTTCCGCGCTCCACCGTTAACATGCTCTTTTCTGATATCTGGCCATTTACGTACTCGACTCTTTTAAACAGTTCCTCGCAATACGATTTCGTGTTTGTTTGTTTCTTGCCTGGTCAGCATGGAGAAACTTGCATAAATTCCTGCAGTACTTCCTGTTTACTTACAGGCCAGTATTTGTCCTCAAACTTATTTCAAAAGTCTTCTAAAGTCTGGCAAATGTCCGTATTGTGGACTACGCAGCTCCTCGAGTCCCAGTTAATTTTGTTCGTGCAGTTCTAATTCGATCCTCTTCAGGTAATACTGAAAGGATTATTTTCCTGTATGCGTCCATTAAAATAACAGGTTGGACTCCTCCTTTTGCGACGAAGTTTACGAAGTCAAAATTTACATGATTAGGGTAAGCACTTCTTACTATAAATGTAGCAGATGAATTATTCACATTCTCTAGTTTTTTTATTTGCTCTTTGATTTTATTATTTTCAGATCTGAAACTCTCTACTTCTTTATTTTAGAATTCCACTAGTTTGTGATACACGCTAAATTGTAACATCTGAGTTTCAACCTGCACATCAGTGGTAATAGCAGACACGATTTCTTGTCATCTGGTCTCTGTCTCGTTTCGAACTTCCACGATCTGTCCCTTCAAACATTTTACAGACCGATCTAGTGTGCTACGAATTTTTTCCTGTTCATTGCTTGCAATTTTAATTTCCTGATCTACTTTCGTCTTTAAATCCACGATAATAGCATTAAGATCTTCAGCTTTTTTACTGCTAACTACATCGTACATTTCTCCTCCGTACTTTTAGATTTTATCGTTTACCAACTTCTTTCAAGCCTCCATCTTACTATCACATTTACTGTCTAGCACATTTATTTTCTTAGTTGTTTTATCGTTTGTTTAATGGGACAGTGCTCTTATCTGTTCATCAATTTTGGTTTCCAACGTGCTCATTTTATCATCCAATATCTGACTTGAAGGTATTTCATTTTTGAAATAATTATTCATCGTTGATATCATTTGTGTTAATCCATTCAGAACTCCATATTGCGCATCGTTCATTTGATTCAGTACAGTTTTTATTTCTGTTTTCGTTTCGATCCCATCCGCATGAGCTACGCCCTCTGAGAACATCTCTTCCGTGTTTTCCGGGTAAGAATCGTCGGTCTCCTGTTTTGTTGTCACGTTACTTAGATCTGCCATGTTTATTAAGTTACCCACTCCACCGTCATTAGGCAGCTGGACGTCAAAGATTTCCGAGCTCAGCTCATGCTTTTGTTGCTGCCGCTGCGCCTGCAGTTTTGCTTTATCTAATGTTTGATAGAAATTTCCACTAACTAATATTATTTTCGCAACTGAAATTTGCAAAGTTCGGCCACAGTAGAGTCCCAAGATTAAGAACAGTCCTATGACCAGGTCGCCACGTATAACGGACCTACAGTTTCGGATAATTGAAAGAATTGATGACACGAGTTCCCAATGTCCTTTTCATCTGGGAAAAAGAATCGATTTCGAAGAACAAACTAAATAAAAATAATTTGTAGAATCAGTTATAACCGAATCGTTATTGCTCGACAGCTTTTACGCAATAAAGCTCGAAAAAGTTTGTAAAATAAAAGAAAACTGCAATGTAGTTAGTGAAAATGATATTTTTAGTTTACATTGAAATGGTCGTAGAAGATGTTCTCCACTTCACTTTCATTAAATAACTACTGATTAATTTTTACATAACGCTGTTACGTATTTTGTATACGAGAGCAGAAATTTTTGATAACACAAAGAAATTCAATATTCTGATGTACAGTAATCTTTAAAAACGCTCTGACATTACTTTGCGATAATCACTGAATATTAATACTGATTTTTAAAGAGAAGATTTCGCTGATCATAATGTTTAACTATGAGTCTTAATCATTTCTTTAGTTTTTCATAACTTTCACTTTTTTAAACAAATTATCAAAATTACATTATCTTAGCAATTTTAGTCTTATTGTTAACGATTGTGTGACTTGGTTGTAATTAATAATAGTAGGATGAGAGCCTACTTGGTAACTGTTTGGGTTTAAGCACTTCTAACACAATGTTAACATTAAGTTGATTATCACCCACAAAGTGAAACTACTAGCTCGGCTAGCCTTGATACACTTCTAAATATTAAAGATGGCCTCGTCTTACGTTAGTGAGTGGCTGCTGGTGCTGCGTAAGGTGATAACAGCCGACAATGAAAGACGACAGGCTCATCTTAGAAACGATTTGCAATAAACAATTTTGGTTCAAATGGTTCAAATGGCTCTGAGCACTATGGGACTTAACTTCTGAGGTCATCAGTCCCCTAGAACTTAGAACTACAAAAAACCTAACTAACCTAGGGACATCACACACACCCATGCCAGAGGCAGGATGCGAACCTGCGACCGTAGCGGTCGCGGGGTTCCAGACTGTAGCGCCTAGAACCGCTCGGCCACCACGGCCGGCAAACAATTTTGGTCCCTCAGTACTCGCCTTGCATATTAATTCGTCTTGATGATTTTTACAGTGTGCCCAGTTAACACCGTAATTATGCCTGGCCTTAATGTACAGTTATTCATGTTTGGTACCTTACACTGTGCTGCACTACATGCCGCTAGGAACCATTACGCCTGAGCGCTTCTGTCACACTGCACTGCACAAGACCTCGCGCCAAACTCAACTGCACTGTGCGCGTCCGCTCCCAGAGACAGTGTTCCCTACTTAAATATATTCTTTGACTGTTCACAATAGCAGATCACTCTCACTAGATCAATGCGTTTACTACATGCTATTATGTAATTCATTTTAGATATTATATTTAAATAACTTAATCATATTGACTCATTAGAAAATATTTACAAAATAATGACATAATATATCGTATAGAAGATTAATCCGTTACTCAAAACTGCAACATTAATACTGGGTAAACTGTTATATTAGACACTGTGACGTTCTGTTGCAACACTAGATATCGAGCACCAAGCAACAATCTTCGGATTACACAACGGCTGTTCGAAGTACTGACGGAGATTTTCTGGTGCATAGTGACGCATGAACTGTGACTTTGCCTACGCTGACAGGCTAATCGAGGCTTTAGCTGAAGGAACGGAAGAATGAAGATGCGGAATTCCTTATTCCACTTCCCACAGAAGCCGTCGTCAGAAATCAACAATCGAAAGTTCGTTTGGATGCTTTAACTCATGCACAGTAATAAATTTGTAAGGATGTAAGTCCTTTTTGATAATGTTTCCATTCGACAGACTCTATTAGCATTTGTGCAGATAAACAGCGTTGAGATTTCGTTGGATTTTTTCCAGGCCTTCCTTCTCTCGAACAATGTTTTCTGTTGTTCGACTCTGTTGAGCAAGTCAGTAACGCGCTGGTCCACCTCTAGCCCCAATGCAGGCAGTTATTCGTTTTGGCATTGAGTGATTCAAAGAGTTGTTGGATGTCCTCCTGAGAGCTGTGCTGCCAAATTCTGTCCAACCGGCGCGTTAGATCGTCAAAATCCCGATATGGTTGGGTGGCCCTGCCCGTAATCCTCCAAACGTTCTCAGTTGGGGAGAGATCCGGAGACGTTGTTGGCCAAGGTGGGGTTTGATAAGCACGAAGACAAACAGTAGAAAGTCTCGCCTTGTGCGGGCGGGCATTATCTTGCTGAAATATAAGATCAGGATGTCTTGCTACGATGGGCAAAAGAACAGGGTGAAGAATATTGTCAACGTACCGCTGTGCTGTAAAGGCACCGGGGACGACAACCGAAGGAGACCGTTAATGAAAAGATATGGCACACCATTTCTACTGGTTGTCTTCGTGCTTGAAAAACCATACCTTTGCCAGCAAGGTCGCCGGATCTCTCCCCAATTTAGAACGTCTGGATCATCACGGGCACGGCCATCCAACCACCTCGCGAGGTTGACGATCTGTTGCACCAGCTGGATAGAATTTGGCACGATATGCAGCAGGAGGAGATCTAACAACTCTATCAATCAAAGTCACGCCGAATATGGGACAGAGGTGGGCCAAAGCGGTAGTGACCCGTTCAATTTGTGAGTCTCTTTCTCTTGAATAAATCATTCAGTTTCTCTGAAGTTTGTACATTTACGTCACATCTCATAGAGTGTATTTCGTATGGCACTCAACAACGAACACACGCTGTTTTATCCGAGCACCATTTTACATGTATTCAACTACTCACTAAGGGCATCTACCTCTGTCACTCACTCAAACATAATGACGTTGGGAAGTATTCCGGAAAGAGCATATGGTGTATGTCCTTGTCAGAGACGTGACTACAACTGATTAGTACATTGAAATAACAGTCTCTATTGTTCTCTGTCATGGACAGTTCTCCTACCCATTAACAATGGTCCGTTCCTTGTGTCTTACAAATATACTAGAGGCAACTCTTAGTTTGAACACCCTACAATTATTTTCTATTATCCTGATTGCTCGCTTTTTTAAATTTACATTTATAGTTTTGCAGTACTTAACATTTTCCCAGAGCGGCACATCACAGCTCAACAGGTTACGCTATTCTGTATAGTGAACACACAGTACATCCGGAAGGGATGACCTTACATTCACAGGGGTCACTCTTCCCAGGACAAGCAGAGAAACTGGATTATAGAATAACTCTTGACCTTCATTTGTTGTTTTCCCGCTTTATCCCTTTCAGACCTTAATTTTTTTTAGAGGAAGGAAAGTTTTTCTGTATGCTTTAATGCTCTCAGGTGATTTTTGATGGTTTTAGATGCATGGTTTACACAAATACCGTATGCACCCGTTTTCAATACAAACTTTGAATTTTTCGCGTCTTGTTATGGATTAAAATAAATAATTTTGAAATATTAATTGTTGTAATAAATAAACCAGTAACACGATAATAACCAGGTAAAATAAAAATAATAATATTCAGTTACAGAGACGAATATAATTCAGCGACAACCTACATTAATTCTGGCGTTCACAAGCTGCTGCGCATTGCTACATGCACTTATTAATATTTTTACAGTGATGCCCAACAGGTGGGAACACTTGTGCATAATGAAAAGATCGAACCTTCACACATGTGTACTTGAGATTTCCATTGAGCGAAAATATTTCAGTTGCAGTCAATAAACGCAAATATAGCCAGAGTGTCTGAAAGGGTTAAGTCGCTGTACTAGAGTAAAATGTGACTCTTGTCGGAACTCGCGCTACTGCTGCGTGTTGTGCTCTTTGCAGCGGCACTAGAGCGTCGACGAACATACCCGCTGTCGGTCTTAATGAAGGCGTGTCGTCAACCTGCCATTCACCAACAGCTCCGCTATTAACGGTCGCCTTATCTACCTCTCTGGTCTTCCGTATCTTCTCTCTCTCTCTCTCTCTCTCTCTCTCTCTCTCTCTGTGTGTGTGTGTGTGTGTGTGTGTAATACAGCGCCTGCTCGTTGAAAGGCCAAGGCTGGTGGTGGGAGAGCAAGCTGATCCAATCGCTTATTGTATTTAGCAGTACCCGCCGCAGCCACGGAGCACGATTCTGCGAGACCCTTCTTGTTGCACACCGAGGAAAGAGCATGCTACAAAATAAGAAGAAATGAAAAAAAAAATACAGTGAATCCAGCAGAGACAAGTATAAACGAGGAGAACGAGAACTATCCCAGCCGGGAGAGCGGGGGAAGGGGAGAACAGAGAAGAGGCAAGGTATGGAAGATAAATGAGGGGAAGCAGGACGAGGAAGGAGTGGATCAAAGTAAAAATAAAAAGGAACGGGCTGAGTAAGGAATAAAAAAGGTCTCAGTCGCACAGCATCTTTCCAAGGTTGCTGATACAAGATCTGCGAGAAATATATTAACCTTTAGCGAGCGAGTTATAGAGGCAGTGCGCCGCGTTCAGGGCCGAGGCGGGCACGCGCGCCCGTCACGCCTACGGCGGCCGCTGCCCGCTGCCCGCCACTCCTCGCTGCTGGCCGCTGCTCCCGGCGAGCGCCGCGCGACCTGCCACCGCGACTGTGTGACGTCAACGCCAAGACAGGTGGCCGCGTCTCTCACTGTCACGCCTGCTGCCTCGACTGAGCAGAAAATTAATTTGAGACACATGCAATGTTGAAGACAGGACACTCCTGTCTCCATGATGACTGAAAGGAGAGTAAGGTGCAAAGTCCCATCGCTGTAGATATCATTACTAATTTATTCAAAACCTCAGAATGAAGGAAGATAGTCACAGCACTTGCTGTCCACCTGTTTAGCCGGGTGGTAATGTGCTTTCCTCCCATGCACTGGTCCCTGATTGGATTTCTGAAGGGTTCTGATATCGAGAAGGCTATTTACACCTACAATGAAAATTTACTTAATTCATTAAATAACAAGTTACAAGCAGCAGGTATTTTCTGTGATTTGTCAAAGGCATTCGATTGTGTGAACCACAACATCCTTTTAAATAAATTAGAATTCTATGGTGTCACGGGCAGTGCTGCAAACTGGTTCAAGTCATACCTTGCTAACAGGAAACAAAGGGTGGCAGTGCAAGTGACTAGTGAATTAACTCATCAGTCATCATCAGAATGGGAAGAAATTACATGTGGTATCCCACAAGGATCCATCTTAGGGCCATTGCTTTTTCTTGTGTACATTAATGATCTCTCATCAGTTATACTGCCAGAAGCAGAGTTCGTTTTGTTTGCAGATGACACAAGTATTGCGCTAAATAGTATGTCGATTGTAGTTCTAGAAAGATCTGCTAATGATATTTTCATGGATATTGATAAATGGTTTAAAGCCAGCTCACTGACATTAAACTTCGAAAAGACTCACTATATGCAATTCAGAACCTGTAAGAAGTTTCCACCCAGCATATGCATAAATTATGAAGAAGAGCAGATAGAAGAGGTTGACAGTCTTAAATTCCTGGGATTACAACTTGATAATAAATTCAGTTGGGAGGAGCACACCACAGAGCTGCAGAAACGCCTTAACAAATCTGTGTTTGCAATTCGAGCGTTAGCAGACATAGGTGACATAAAAATGAAAAAGCTTTCATACTTTGCCTACTTTCATTCCATAATGTCATATGGTATAATATTTTGGGGTAACTCTTCAAGTCAAACAAAAGTTTTCACAGTCCAAAAGCGTGTAATACTTATTATTTGTGGAGTAAATTCACAGACGTCCTGTAGAAATTTCTTCAAAGAACTGGATATACTAACTACTGCCTCTCAGTACATTTACTCCTTAATGAAATTTGTCCTAAATAATGTATCTCTTTTTCCAACAAACAGCTCAGTTCATACATACAATACCAGGAAAAAAATGATCTGCACAAGGACTTAAAAACACTTACTTTAGTTCAAAAAGGGGTCCACTACTCAGGAACACTCATCTCCAATAATTTGCCAGAAAACATAAAAAATTTAGTTACAAATAAAGAGCAGTTTAAAAGGAGCCTCTTTCTACTCCATTGACGAATTTTTTAATAGAAACAAATGATGTATTGAATATATATTCATACTATTCTACTCCATTAACTAATTTTTTAATAGAAACAAATGATATATTGTATATATATATATATATATATATATATATATATATATATATATATATATATTCATACTATTAGAATTGTTATTTCAGCTTTTTATTAAAAAAAATTGACTTGTTCCACATCCACGAGGATCTCCTCAGCACGGATCTATGGAACGAAAAACTAATCTAATCTAATCTAATCTCCCGGCCGAGTTTGAGATTTTCTCCACTCGTGGACTGGGTTTTGTATTGTTCCCATCATTTTTTCCTCATCATCGGCCGCAAGTCGCCCAATGTTGCGCCAACTGAAATAAGACTTGCAGAAGGAGGCCGAACTTGAATGGGACCCCCCGGCCTATAACGCTGTACGATAATTTCATTTTTCCACAGCACTTGAAACAGTGCTTGGCCCAGAACTACTTGATAAAGCTACAGTTTTCATAGATGATAAGCTAACTGCCACATCCACGTGTGAGGACGACCTTGAGAACCTAGGAAAGATAGTGCAAAAGTCCACAGAAGGAAGTGTTATGGCGAATATTCGGCCAACAACAGACGGAGTTTCTAGGGTACATAAGTTCACCTACCTGATCCCTTTTTTGTCATCAGTCTTCCGACTGCTTTGAATTCCTCTCGTTTGCCAAACTTTTCTTCTCGGAGCAGCAGTTGTTGCAATCTATGTTGTTACAACCTACGTACTCAATTATTTGCTGTATGTATTTCCACCTGTGTCTTCCTCTACAGTTTTCATCCACTACAGTTCCTTGTAGTACATGGAAGTTATTCCCTGCTATCTTAACACGTGTCCTATCGTCCTGTTCCTTCTTCTTGTCAGTGTTTTCCGTAAATTCCTTTCCTCGCCAATTCCGCAGTGAACCTCCTCATTCCTCACTTCATCAGCGTACCTAATTTTGAACACTCGTCGGTAGTACCACATCTCGAATGCTTTGATTCTCTTTTCTTCCGGTTTTCCCACAATCCATATATCACTACCTTACAATGCTGTTCTCTAACGAACATTCTCAGAAATTTCCTCCTCATATTAGGACCTATGTATGACAGTAGCAGAATTCTTGGCTCAAATCTTTCAAACGGCTCTGAGCACAATGCGACTTAACTTCAGAGGTCATCAGTCGCCTAGAACTTAGAACTAATTAACCCCAACTAACCTAAGGACATCACACACATCCATGCCCGAGGCAGGATTCGAACCTGCGACCGTAGCGGTCGCTCGGCTCCAGACTGTAGCGTCTAGAACCGCCAGGCCACTCCGTCCGGCCAGAATTCTCTTGGCCAGGAATTCCTTCTTTTCCCGTTAGTCCGCAACTTATATACTCCTTGCTCCGTCCGTCAAGGGTTATTTGCTGCCTAGGTAGCAGGATTCCTTAACTTCATCTACATAATGATCACCATATCGGATGTTAAGTTTCTCGCTGTTCTCATTTCTGCTGCTTCTCATTACTTTCATCTTTCTGAGATTTACTCTCATTCCGTATTCTGTATCCATTAGACTGTTCCTTCCAGTCAACATTCCGTAATTCTTCACTTTCGCTGAGGGTAGCAGATATCATCATCTTATCATTGAAATCCTTTCAACCTGAATTTTAATTCCACTCCTGAACCATTCTTTTTATTTCTGTCATCCCTTCTTTGATGTATAGAATGAACAGGAAAGAGGAAAGACTACATCTCCTTCTTACACCCTTATCCGGAACTTCGTTCTTGGTCTTCTACTCTCCTGTTACCCTCTCGGTTCTGGTACATATTTGCATATTATCTGTCTTTTCCTATGGCTTAACCCCATTTTTCTCAGAATTTCGAATATCTTGCGGCATTTGACACTGTCGAATGCTTTTCCTAGGTCGACAAATCCTATTAATTTGCCTGTATTTTTCTTTAGTCTTGCTTCCATTATCATCCGTAACGTCTGAATTCTCTCTCTAGTGCCTTTACCTTTCATAAAGCCAAACTGGTCGTCATCTAAGCTATAGATACGAAGCTTTTATTGTCTTGAGCACGGTGTCGTTACACTGAATTACTGGTTTCGACAAGACTAAGCTGCCATCCTCAGATCTGCAAGGTTACAAAAATTACAAAAATGTCACACTGTTGTACCTGTAATCGTGAATTTACGTAAGTTCTTTTTGACATACCCTCAGGAAATCATGCGATAAACCGCACGTGTCATAGTAACGAACTCTTAATTTGAAACAAAAAATAAGATTACCTTTGCACAAACATATACAAGTATAAAAAATAGTATTACCTCACGATGAAAAGTGAATCAAACATGAAAATTAGGAAAAATAGGAGAGAGGGCAACGAATATGACACGTGAATTGTGGTAGCAATCATTAAAACAAAGGGGTCTTTCAGTGCGGCAGGATCTTGTTATGAAATTTCAGTCACCACCTTTCTCCTTAGAGTGTGAAAATATCTGATGGCGCCCACCTACACAGGGAGGAATGATCATCATATCTCGCACAGAAAAAATTAAGTGCTATTTTTTCCAGCGTGCTGTTCGAGAGTAGAGAAATAGCTTCAAGGTGGTTCGACAAACCCTCTGCAGGTACTTAATTTGAACTGCAGAGTAATGATGTACATATTGATGTAATTGTAGATGTAACTCTATCCACACGGCAACACAAAGTCATTCGGGTGTGGCAGACCAAAAAGTGTCGCTTCTGTCTGAGTTGACTGCCGGCTATATACTGCTCTAGACCTCATATTATTTGAATGGATAAGAAAATTGTGTGAACTCATTTTGGAATACGTAATTGTCCACCTTAAATCAGTAACCTAGACCTCGGTTTACGTAACATGGCAAGACATGTCCGAAAGAACAGACACCATATCCATATAAGTATGTAGTTCTGGCAGTACCGGCCATAACCTTCTTCTTTCTGCGGATGCACACATATTACCCGGACTCTTACGGGACATGATAAGAATGTCTGCCACGAGTAATGAGTGTTTTGGATAGGGACACTACGAATGTAGTGTGTGGACAGATACGGTGAGAATGTGGGTCTCGCAGGAGGCGTGCACGAGATACTCCCTGCAGTGACACTATACTCGGTGGCTCAGATGGATTCGAGTCCTCCCTCGGACATGGGGATGTGTGTGCTGTTCTTAGCGTAGGTTACTTAAATAGCCGGCAAGGTTGCTCAGCTTGTTCGGTCAGAGAGCTGGTTGGCCTCTGTCATAAAATAACTGAGTGAAAGGATCAACAACGAACTTGAACGTATGTCATGTGACGTCCGCAACGACCAAACACATACACAAAAAAAAAAAGGACAGAGCGTCTGCCACGTAAGCAGGAGATCCCGGGTTCGAGGCCCGGTGAGAGCACATATTTTCACCTGTCCCCGTTGATATACACTCCTGGAAATTGAAATAAGAACACCGTGAATTCATTGTCCCAGGAAGGGGAAACTTTATTGACACATTCCTGGGGTCAGATACATCACATGATCACACTGACAGAACCACAGGCACATAGACACAGGCAACAGAGCATGCACAATGTCGGCACTAGTACAGTGTATATCCACCTTTCGCAGCAATGCAGGCTGCTATTCTCCCATGGAAACGATCGTAGAGATGCTGGATGTAGTCCTGTGGAACGGCTTGCCATGCCATTTCCACCTGGCGCCTCAGTTGGACCAGCGTTCGGGCTGGACGTGCAGACCGCGTGAGACGACGCTTCATCCAGTCCCAAACATGCTCAATGGGGAACAGATCCGGAGATCTTGCTGGCCAGGGTAGTTGACTTACACCTTCTAGAGCACGTTGGGTGGCACGGGATACATGCGGACGTGCATTGTCCTGTTGGAACAGCAAGTTCCCTTGCCGGTCTAGGAATGGTAGAACGATGGGTTCGATGACGGTTTGGATGTACCGTGCACTATTCAGTGTCCCCTCGACGATCACCAGTGGTGTACGGCCAGTGTAGGAGATCGCTCCCCACACCATGATGCCGGGTGTTGGCCCTGTGTGCCTCGGTCGTATGCAGTCCTGATTGTGGCGCTCACCTGCACGGCGCCAAACACGCATACGACCATCATTGGCACCAAGGCAGAAGCGACTCTCATCGCTGAAGACGACACGTCTCCATTCGTCCCTCCATTCACGCCTGTCGGGACACCACTGGAGGCGGGCTGCACGATGTTGTGGCGTGAGCGGAAGACGGCCTAACGGTGTGCGGGACCGTAGCCCAGCTTCATGGAGACGGTTGCGAATGGTCCTCGCCGATACCCCAGGAGCAACAGTGTCTCTAATTTGCTGGGAAGTGGCGGTGCGGTCCCCTACGGCACTGCGTAGGATCCTACGGTCTTGGCGTGCATCCGTGCGTCGCTGCGGTCCGGTCCCAGGTCGACGGGCACGTGCACCTTCCGCCGACCACTGGCGACAACATCGATGTACTGTGGAGACCTCACGCCCCACGTGTTGAGCAATTCGGCGGTACGTCCACCCGGCCTCCCGCATGCCCACTATACGCCCTCACTCAAAGTCCGTCAACTGCACATACGGTTCACGTCCACGCTGTCGCGGCATGCTACCAGTGTTAAAGACTGCGATGGAGCTCCGTATGCCACGGCAAAATGGCTGACACTGCACAAATGCTGCGCAGCTAGCGCCATTCGACGGCCAACACCGCGGTTCCTGGTGTGTCCGCTGTGCCGTGCGTGTGATCATTGCTTGTACAGCCCTCTCGCAGTGTCCGGAGCAAGTATGGTGTGTCTGACACACCGGTCTCAATGTGTTCTTTTTTCCAATTCCAGGAGTGTATATCAATGCCCGTCAGCAGCTGAAGGTATTAATGTATAATTCTAATTTCGTTCTAGACGGCTGCAGGTCATTACTTATACCCATATAAATACAAAATTTTCAACTGTCATCTGTAGCACCACATCTCAAATACTTCGATTCTGTTCCAGTTTGGCCGGCCGCGGCGGTCTAGCGGTTCTAGGCACTCAGTCCGGAACCGCGGTACTGCTACGGTCGCAGGTTCGAATCCTGCCTCGGGCATGGATGTGTGTGATGTCCTTAGGTGAATTAGGTTTAAGTAGTTCTAAGTTCTAGGGGACTGATCAGATGTTAAGTCCCATAGTGCTCAGAGCCATTTGAACCATTTTTTTGTTCCAGTTTTCTCACGGACCATGTGTCACTCGCACACAATGCTGTGCTCCAGACGTACATTCTCATATATTTCATCCTCATATTTAGATCTATGTTTGATATTAGCAGACATCTCTTGGCCAGGAATACCATTCTTTTGTCGGTACGAGTCTGCTGTTTATGTCCTCCTTGATCCGAGGACGTAAAAAGCCAACTAGTACTTGTAAAAAGGGCATTCCTGGTCAAGAAAAGTCATCCTAATTTTAGATAGTTGCCGAAAAACACATTTCACATCATATTTTCGCACATTACGACCAGTCCCTTCGAAAATTCTGCCTGCGACAGGCAAAATATTCGTAGACACTGGTGCAGCCTCGGTATTATCATCAGCTAGCCAGTGCACTGTTGGTCGATAGCTCAAGGCACGTTTTATGTGTATTCCTCTATAACCATTCTGACGAAAGATTATCTCAAGATGGGCTAAATCAGCTGTCAGAGTCTGAAATGACATGGATCCCGTGAACCAAAGTAAAAGTACCCGTCCACTCTGAGACAGATTGTGTCAACTTTATCAGCCTGAGTGTGACAAGGTTTCCCATAATAAACGCCATGTGCTAAATTACTATCAACTTTCCGTCTGACCAACATAAGGAAGACAAGGCAGCCGTCCTTTTTCACTGCCATCTTGAAAGAAATATTAGGGTGGATTGAATCTCGGTATTCATTCACACTGCCCCGAGATCAAAGAATGTTAGTTTTGAGAATGAGATTTTCACTTTGCAGCGGAGTGTGCGCTGATATGAAACTTACTGGCAGATTAAAACTGTGTGTCGGACCGAGACACAAACTCGGAAGCTGGTGTCTCGGTACGGCACACAGTCTTAGTCTGCCAGTAAGTTTCAGCGATAGTTTATGCCTTCTAATCTGAAAAATACACGCACGACTAAAATTCGCCAACCAAATGGATGTTCCGAAAAAAAAAAGAAGACATTAATAGGTGACGACAGGATTGCCATCGCAGCTCCATCTGTCCCCTGATAGTACTGGTCACTGAATAAGAAGTAAGTGAAAGTCAACACATGTAGAACTACGTTTGCTAATTGAATACATAACTTAACATCAATTCACCGCTACGAATCCCACAGAGGTACGCGACTGAAGAAAGAGATCACATCAAAACTTACTAGATTGTCATTCAGACACATTTCCTCGAATCGACGTAAGAAATTCGCCGAGTTCTTAATGCGATGCTCGCACCGACCTACTAGATTGCTCAGCAGAGTTCAAATGGTTCATATGGCTCTAATCACTATGGGATTTAACATATGAGGTCACTAGTCCACTAGAACTTAGAACTACTTAAACCTAACTAACCTAAGGACATCACACACATCCATGCCCAAGGCAGGATTCGAACCTGCGACCGTAGCAGCAGCGCGATTTCAGACTGGGGCCCCTAGAGCCGCTCGGTCATAGCGGCCGGCTGCTCAGCAGAGTAAGAAGCCATTTTTTTACACGACTTGATGGAGCACCGATCTTAGCTACAACTGGCCTGAGATGAAGTCTTTCGTTGTGGACCTTCGGCGGGTGTTATAACGTAGGGTGAACTGCACAATAAGATTTAAGAATCTTGATAGCCTACAGCGACAAGGAACGTATTCCTAGAAGGCTCTCAACACTTTTTGTGTGGTAAACACCGATCCCACGATAAGCTGAATCAGACAGTCAACTCTGCTTCTATAGAACAACTGTAGCATTGCTCCTGTCCGCAGGTAAAATAACAGTACCCGGGTCAACTCTAAGTGAACGTAAGACACACCTTTCAGCTGCTGTTATAATAATGCCGGGTTCACGTGCCCCAATCAACACACGACATGCATTCCTATTAGCCTCCGCTGCAACATCGGGAGGTGGTTTAAAAAGAGCTTAAAAAGAGCCGAACTAATATTAATCAATCACTGGCAAAGCAACAAACACCCCACAGGTTACCACTTTCACATATAGATGTGTACATGATTCCAAAGAGTCATAATTAATGTGAAGATTTGTATGTGAAAGTATTAAGCTGTGATCTGTTTGTCACTGTCCTCTGAGTGGCGGACCACTAAACTGCGAACAAAATGATTCTGTTTCAACATACAATCTCACTCAGACACGCAGTAAATGAAGTTAATCACACTTCAGATAATACGCATTTAACTGGAATGCACCTGATGATGACAGAATGGTCTGAAACTCATCGTGCTAATTAAATATTAGTACAACCGTATCTGAAGGAGTAGAAATTATTTCGTAAATGCCACACTTAGTCTTCGCTTGCCACGATACGGTTTTCTATGGACTGTGGTACCAATATGGCATGCTCTGCTCTATAGCAGTATTAAAACAGGTGCGTCTAGTGAAGATTGGGCAGTGCTGGGACTCAAACCAGGAATTATATTATTTTCCATTATGATATTATATGTGTGACGTATCACATTTCTAAAGTCATAGCCGGCCGCTGTGGCCGAGCGGTTGTAGGGGCTTAAGTCCGGAACCGCGCTGCTGCTACGGTCGCAGGTTCGAATCCTGCCTCGGGCATGGATGTGTGTGATGTCCTTAGGTTGGTTAGGTTTAAGTAGTTCTAAATTCTAGGGAACTCTTAGCCTCAAATGTTAAGTCTCATAGTGCTTAGAGCCATGAACCATTTTTTTCTAAAAAATTGTTACAGCAATGGCGTACAATTGTTAGTAGATCCCTTATCTATTACCGATAAAGCACTGGAAGTGTGTAATGTTAATTTCCTTAGAGTTGAATGCAATTTCATTGTCAACTCTTACGTTGGAACCAACTAATATAGGTCAGAAGATCGTAGTTAGTAGCGAACTAGGTACATTGCTTGCTATAAATGTAATATTCGTGCCGGCCGAGGTGGCCGAGCGGTTCTAGGCGCTTCAGTCTGGAACCGTGCGACCGCTACGGTCGCAGGTTCGAATCCTGCCTCAGGTATGAATGTGTGTGATGTGCTTAGGTTGGTTCGGTTTAAGTAGTTCTAATTTATAGGGGACTGATGACCTAAGATGTTAAGTCCCATAGTGCTCAGAGCCATTTGATTTTGTAATATTCGTGTCATACATCACGTGACAGCTGAGCAGAATGATATACATAAAATATTTGCATCTGTGGCTAAATCCTGGTAGTTTAAGGTGTGAAAAGGAATCATACTGTGTGTCTCGTTCACATATCGAGTCGCTAAACATCTGATCTGCTGACTTTCTTCCAGCTGAATTTGGTCACAAACCGTATAAAATTAAAAGGTGTCTTCTTTAGCACAGATTATTCCCAAAACAAGACAGTATGTAGTAACGGTAACGTATCTGGCTTAACAGGAATAGTGTAACTCAGCCCGCATCTCGTGGTCGTGCGGTAGCGTTCTCGCTTCCCACGCCCGGGTTCCCGGGTTCGATTCCCGGCGGGGTCAGGGATTTTCTCTGCCTCGTGATGGCTGGGTGTTGTGTGCTAGGTTAGTTAGGTTTAAGTAGTTCTAAGTTCTAGGGGACTGATGACCATAGATGTTAAGTCCCATAGTGCTCAGAGCCAGTGTAACTCACTCGGCTGAAACGGGGCACCAGTTGTATGCTCTGGGGATGGAGTCGATTGTCAGCCAGAATCGAGGCGTCCCGTCGAGCGTCACCTGTGGCGGCGCGGCGTCGTGCGGTGCTGACCAGATCAATACACAGATTAACTGCGGGCTCGCATTGTCTGCGCTGGCAACGGTATCGGGCGGCAGTAAACACACGCGCGTTCGCATACGCACCTAGGCAGCCGGCGCTGTCCGCAATTTCCTGCGACCGGTGCTTCCTGCGCTAATCAAAACACCTCGCTCTGCGCGATGGTCCACATCAAACGTGGTGCAGCGCGGGTTCCGTGCAGGCGCTATTCGCGCACACAGGCGGTCGCTTTCAGTCTCCGCGTTTCGGATCGAGAGCCTACCGGAAATTACAGAGACCGCAAAGGGTGGATAAAGATACAGGCGCAGCGCGCAGAAACGCCGCCCGTGGAATAGCGAACAACAGACTGTGGCCACATGGACACATGTGACGTTTAGTAACACGTAATTGGACCACTGAGAGACATAGTAGTTTTCAAATATCAAGATCTAGGACATACAAAAAGAATTAATTACTTGTGTAATCATTTTTTATTTTGTAAAACTTGTTCGTGACTTGTTAAGAGAACCTAAGACCTTCATTTGTTCCTTCATACAGTGAGGGCGTTAAATAAGTAAGTCTCCCTGTTTCATAAAAAAAATTACACATTTATGATGGTGAAATAATTGCATTGACATTGTAAAATTCTTCTGTTAGTTTTCTACATAGTTGCCATGTTTTCCAAGCATTATTGGTAAGGTGACGGAAGTTTCTTCAAACACGTATTGTAACAGGTCGGGTCCTATGTTTGCAACCTGTTGCTCACTGGTCGATGTGACTTCGTCATCGGTTTGAAGTGCTTGCCTTCAGATGATCTTTGAGGGGATCACATACGAAAATCACATGGGGTAGGATCTGGTGAATTTTAAGGATGCGGGAACGATTCCAGGTTGAATCTTCCAAGCCCCGCCAGGGTCATTCGAGCTGTATGAGGCCGAGCATTGCCATGAGGGAAGAGAACTTCATCTGACAGAAGTCCAGGAAGTTTTATTCTGATGGCAGTTCGCAAATTGCTCCAGACATTACAGTAGCGTCCAGCATTCACTGTGGTGTTGCGAAGCAGGTAGTGAACGAGCAAAACCCTCGACAATCCCAAAAGACGGTTGCCGTAACTTCCCTGCCTCTTTTGGGGCAGTAGTGATCTTTGCCTCTTTTAGGGCACTTCCGCAAGTTTTCTTCCACACTGTGCCTTGACGTTTTGTCTGGAGAGTCGAGTGATGGACCCAGGTCTTAACTCCTCGTAGCAAACAGTTTGAAAATCAGATTTCCCTCTCTCTGACACATTTCCAGAAATATTCTGGCCGAATCCATCCGTTGCTGCTTGCGGACTTCACTGAGGAAACGTGGCACGTACCTTGCACAGACTTCGCGGCAGTGTAGATGGTCTGTTAGAATCTCTCAGAAAAGCGTCCAATTTCAGCCCCAGGAAGGTAGCCGCATTCGGTTGTTGTGAACGGTAACGCGATGATCTTCCTCCACAATACTTGCAGACTGCTACAGTGGCATTATCACACGTCGCTGTAGTTGCAATCCCTAAGTATTTAGTTGAATTTACAGCCTGTAAATTTGTATGATTTATCGTATAGCCGAAATTTAATATATTCTTTTTAGTACTCATGTGGATGAGTTCAGATTTTTCATTTATCAAGACTCACTTGCCAATTTTCGCACCATATACATATCTTGTCAAAATTATTTTGCAATTTGTTGTGATCATAAGGGCGGCTCAGATCGTCTGATAAATCGTTTATGTAGATCAGGAACAGGAAACGGCCTGTAACATTTCCTTTGGGAACGCCAGATATTACTTCTGTTTTACTCTATGACTTTCCGTCAGTTACCACAAACTGTGACCAGTCGCACAACTGAGACAATATGCTGTAGGCACGCAATGTGATTAGAAGTGGCTTGTGAGGAACACTGTCAAAAGCCTTCTGGAAATTCAAGAATATGGAATCAGTTTGGCATTCCTTGTCGACAGCACTCATTACTTCGAAGAGAATTAATAGCTAACAGTGTACTGGCAAGATACTGTGGTATGCATCGTAAGCCAGTGTGAGCGTTGCTAACACCTACCAGTCAAACTCGCCAGACCTCATATGTCGCCGGCCACTGTGGCCGAGCGGTTATAGGCGCTTCAGTCCGTAACCACACTGCTGCAATGGTCGCAGGTTCGAATCCTACCTCTTGTATGACTGTATGTGATGTCCTTAGGTTAGTTAGGTTTAAGTAGTTCTAATTCTAGCGGACTGATGACCTCATGTTAAATCCCTTAGTGCTTAGAGCCATTTGAACGTCATATGTCACGTGTACAATTTATCTTGCAAACAAATATAAAAGGGCAACTTATTTATTGGACAACACTCGTACTTAATGATTGTGTTGGTCTTTGTAATGTCAAACTTTAGAACAGGTAAAACTTTGTCAGCTGCTAAATCTGGACAATTTTATTGTGTTCCTCTAACTTTCCATGATTATCGACATTATCGACACATGGTATTAAAAACTACCGGAGTGAATCACATAAGCAGTTAACTTCAAATATTTAAGAAAGCCAAATTATCCGAGGATATATAGCAACAGGAGTGTTGCATCTCTTCAAGTAATGTGATCCATAAACGCGGAGAACAACCATCGTTAACAAATTAACAGTATTTTAAGAAGTTCTTAGTTGTAGCAAATATCTACGAAGTGACAAACAGCACAATAACGAAAGGTTGATTGGGGTGGAGGTAAATCATTTGGGCACAAACTGTATGGAGTTCGTAAAATGTGTATCGGTCTTCCAAACTGAAAGCTCCCTCCGCAAGGATCATATCACCACAAATGGCAAACCTGTCACTTGTATTTAAAAAGAATTTATCGTAAAAAAAGAAATCTTAGACTCTTCCAGTCTAGATCGTGTATCTTTAAAGGCTGAAAAACAAGATAAATTAGTTTTTCGCACTTCACGACAAGATTAAAATGAAATTTGACTGCTGTTGGCTTCTCTGAACTCGATTGTACCTTCATCTACATTTTTACACAATACGCAGCCGTACAATATGTAGCCGTGGGCACAGGGTATATTCGAATAAATTCCCTCTTCTCCCCAACCCCGCATATCCCCTTTCCCTTCACTTCCCACGCTAGCTCCTTTTGCCAGTGGTGCCTGGTGATTGGAAGGACCTTTGTGCGTACAGTGTCTTGTTGTAAAGGTACAACTTTTAGCAATTTTACAATCGTTTTTCTTACGATGTATTCCTGCGTAAAATGGAGGAAATCACGTATCTGTTGACTCGTACTGCAACCGCGGTACTCCAGGAATTTTCTGAGTAGTGTTCCACACGATACGCAGTGCATTAAGGGTCTTGTACTGGAGTTCCTTGTTCTGACCCAAGAAAACTCACTCCGAGTCAGAGAGTACTTAGGAGGCATTAGGTGGATCACGGTCCGAGCTGTGGTGATGAAAACGAATGAACTATCGCTGCAGGCTTATTGCGACAAACAAGTGGGGCTTTGACGCGCACGGGCGATCTCGCTTTACCAGGGCTCAGAGGCGTACACTGCTGGTTTAACACTGTGTCTCCCAGCGAACTCAGAAGTGATTTTCGGCTTTGGGATAGATCAGTATTCTTACTTTTTTGTGTTTTAATCTCACGAGAACTGTGATATCTATAATACAACATGAAATCTCCAGACGAAATAATCTTGTAATTACGTTTAGAGGACACAATATCTTCCTTAATTATCTCAATAACCTATTTATGTTATTTACCACTCAAGACAAAAACAACAGTTGGGCCATATTATGGAATTTCGCGGAATTTCGATCGTTGGTGTTTCGTGGGCCCTGCACTTGAATGCTTGAATCTTAATGCGACTCTTTTTCAGAAACACGTGGACGTCTTTTCTTCCCATGCTTTTCTTTACGGCTTCGTACTTTCTCTCTCATATGAATGTGTTTTCTCTTTGCCTTTTGTAACTGTAATTGATGAATGAGGTCGTGAGACTCGTACATTCAATAAAATGTGGTCACGCATTGTGTGCCTTGGTATTTGGCCATATGTGTATCTACAATAAATGTAATTATAAATGCCATTTCATTTCATAATTTAATTTGCAGTGTAGTGTTTTATACCAGATCATTTGGCGGTTACTTTAAATCAATCCAGAATAGTTTTGTTCAAATGTGTGTAAAATCTTATGGGACTTAACTGCTAAGGTCATCAGTCCCTAAGCTTACACACTACTTGACCTAAATTATCCTCAAGACAAACACACACACCCGTGCCCAAGGGAGGACTCGAACCTCCATCGGGACCTGAGTAGTTTTCCGTAGCTTTCTTCGCACGGCTCCACAAACATGTTTTACTCACGTTTGCGACAGTTACAGCTACGAACAGTGCAAGTGTAAGAATGACTATGTTGCTTTCCAGCGTAACAGGTAGGTTCGTCGCTGTCCGAGTCCATGAAGCGTTAGCATAGGTCCAACAAACAAAAGCATTTAACTACAGAGCATAATTCTGTCAGTAAATTAGTTTTAATGTTAAATTTTCAAAAGGACAAAGTTCAGAGCATTCTGATAATGTCGAGTTCAGGTCTGATCTAAAACTAGCAAGGTCCCTTTCCGAGTGTTGCATTATTTATTTTCAGGATCTGCAGTCAGACTTCGCTCGGACTGCCGTTAAATATTCACGTCCTCGTGCATTTCCTATCAATTTTGTAATGGCGGTCTGTGTAAAATTATAGTTACTTAGTTAGTTACAGGTTCCGTAGACCATCTGAACGATTCATTTATCGGAATGACGTGTAACGAGACAGAGAGTTTTTCCACATCATTGGGTCGACGTATGCGAAATGGGTGTTAATACAGCCTCCGAGAGCTAAATCTATTGTTGGATACATCGTTTACATATGTTTAACGCTGAGTGTGTATCTCCAGTTTCCATTCTTGTCTCTGAGACTGTGGGCTTAACACATGAAAAGTATTCCAGGTCAGCAAGCAGTTGAGATATTCATGTTGGGAATTACTAGGAGAGAACGGAAAACAATCGAATGGATAAAGGATAAAGGTGTGATTATGATTGAACTGAATGTGAAACGCAGATGGCCGGCCGGAGTGGCCGAACGGTTCTAGGCGCTTCAATCTGGAACCGCGCGACCGCTACGGTCGCAGGTTCGAATCCTGCCTGGGGCATAGATGTGTGTGATGTCCTTAGGTTAGTTAGGTTTAAGTAGTTCTAAGTTCTAGGGGACTGATGACTTCAGCTGTTAAGTCCCATAGTGCTCCGAGCCATTTGGACCGTTTGACATTTGTTTCCAAAATTCTATTTTGACTCGCAAGCACGCTCCAGGCCATTTTTGTACTTCTATTTAATTCCTGTCCCGTGAATTCAGCCGTTGTCATCATCTGCGTTTACTGGTTTTCTGTCCTACTTTCAAACTTACTCTTTTCACTTCATTTCGTTAACATTTACGGTCCTAAAACACTTTAATGGGATACATCAAACGCAGCTTTCGCTTACTATAACGTCGCTACACTCATAAGGGCTACATGAATTCTATTTGCTATGCTGTCTTTAGTCCAACAGTAAACCTCTACCGATATTTCGTAAGCATGTACTTTGTTTTCTAGGAAATACTGCGAAAGGACGCAGAAGTAAAAGAAATAAAAAGAACACGGTGTCAATATAAGCTTCACTGTTTACAGCCTTCGACAGTGTATGGTCTTCACCATTACGCTAGTAATGTCGCGGAATCGAGACAGACCCGAGGTTAATAAAGAATACGACCTGTTGAAATAAGACGTGTACTTGTTAAGATGAGATTCAGAATATGCAGAGGTTAATAAAGAATACGACCTGTTGAAATAAGACGTGTACTTGTTAAGATGAGATTCAGAATATGCAGTACGGAATTTATAACAAATGTCAGTTGGTTACTGCTGCAGACTCATTGTGGCAGTTTAATCCATACGAGCCGAGCTTGTCGCGCCTATTTCCATTCCACGTATAGAAGTCACGGACGCGAGTCCACCCTCCCTCTTTTGCATCGTAACAGTGAGACGCGCACGGGAAACGAAAACAGTCAGAGCGCACGCGAGAGTGGATACTGAAGCGCCGTTACTCACGGAAAACGTTACGAGTATTGCGGAACGTGAAATGTGAGGCTGCAGGAAAACGGGGAAGAAAGTGCCGGCCGGTGGAAGGGCGGGCAACATACGAGCTGTATAACAACTGGGCCATTCTCACGAAGCGGCGTCTGCCTGGTGGGCATACAAGACCAGCCCGGCGCGTTCCCAGGGCGATGCCTCGGCCGGCTGCAGAGCTACATCGGTTCTGCGTGACCACCTGCGGCCGACCCCGAGCACGGCAGCAACAAGCCACGCCAGTTCCACGCCCCAGATTGGCGCTGCGTTAGTTGGGCAATGCTTGTTGCAGGCAACGTTTACGAAGTCCTACCACCGGAGCGAACGTGTCTCCGGCTGTCTTCCTTTATAAAAGGAAAAGTTGTTAGAACATTCGATTCGACTATTTGACTTTTGCGTGATTGATGAGCAAGTACTGTATGTCACACAAATTTAATAGGCAATTTCGAGCGTTGAGATAACTAAATCCAATCTGTTTAGCGCTAACACCCAGGGAGAAGCTTGAAGAATTTTACAAAAAAAAAGCTAAGAACCATAGGATGTGGCGGGCGATTAAATGTAATGGAACTTCCTGGCAGATTAAAACTGTGTGCTGGACCGAGACTCGAACTCGGGACCTTTGCCTTTCGCGGGCAAGTGCTCTACCAACTGAGCTACCCAAGCACGATTCACGCCCCGTCCTCACAGCTCCACTTCTGCCAGTACCTCGTCTCCTACCTTCCAAACTTAAGCCATGTTTCCGCAATATCCTTTCTTTCAGGAGTGCTAGTTCTGCAAGGTTCGCAGGAGAGCTTCTGTTAAGTTTGGAAGGTAGGAGACGAGGTACTGGCAGAAGTGGTGCTGTGTGGACGGGGCGCGAGTCTTGCTTGATTAGCTCAGTTGGTAGAGCACTTGCCCACAAAAGGCAAAGGTCCCGAGTTTGAGTCTCGGTCCGGCACACAGTTTTAATCTGCCAGGAAGTTTCATATCAGCGCACACTCCGCTGCAGAGTGAAAATCTCATTCTAGGTATGGAATGGAGTTTGTTTGTAGGTGGTAATGTGCACCTGTTTCCCAAAAATCACAGAGTCAATCTTCTCCGTTCCAAGAATGTCTAATGTAACTAATGGTGTTTTCTAATACACTGATCAGCCAGAAAATTATGACCACCTACCTAATGGCCAATATGTCTACCTGTATCACCGGTGACAGCCGCGACGCGTCGACGCGTGGAAGAAATGAGGTGTTGGTGCACACACAAGTCACGTAATTCCCGTAAATTCCGGGGAGGGGGGCGATGAGCTCTGACGCCACGTTCAGTCACATTCAAAATGTTTTCGGTCAGTTTCAGTTTTGGGAACCCATCAATTGGAAATCGCCGCTGTGTTTCACGAACCACCCCAACACACTCGTGGCTCATTTGACACGGCGTATTATCTTACTGAAAAATACCACTGCAGTTGGGAAACATAATCATCATGAAGGGCTGTACGTGGTCTGCAGTCAGTGTACGATACTGCTTGGCTGTCACGGTGCCTTGCATGAACTCCACCAGACCCATGAATGCCCAATTGAATGTCCCCAGCGCATAACGCGGCCGCTGCCAGCTTGTCCTTATCCCACACTACAGGCGTTAAAAAGCTGTTCCGTTGGAAGACGACGGATTCACGCCCTCCCGTCGGCATGATGAAGAAGATACCGGTGTTCATAAGTCCGTACAACGTTCTGCCTCTGCATCGAAGTCTAGTGCCGGTGGTCACGTGCACATTTCAATCGTAGTTGACGATTTTGGCAGATTCATGGTCGTCGGCTGCAGAGGCCGATCGTTAGAGGTGTTCGGTGCACTGTGTGTTCAGACATACTTGCGCTCTGTCCAGCACTGAAGTCCAATGTTAGTTCCGCCACAGTTCGCCACCTGTCCTGTTTCGCCAGTCTGCCTATCTACGACATCTGACATCTGTAATGAGGGGCGGCTGTTCAACCCTACAACGTCTGGACGTGGTAGTACAATTATTGTACTGACCTTGGTTTTCCCAAGTGCTGAAGACACTCACAGTACTCCTAAAACACACGACAAGTCTGGCAGTTTCCGAAATACCCGTTCGAAGCTTCCGAGGCCATCACAAACTGCCTTCGGACAAATTCAGAGAGATCGCACGCCTTCCCGTGCTACACATGGGCACCACGCTCACTGATACTGAATGCGTCGTGCGTGTGTCTGATTAACAGTCATTCGTTGCCTAGTGACACTACTATAACCTGGACGGGTTTATATCGACAGAAGGTCAATGGTCATACTGTTCTGGCTTACCAATGTACATCATGCGTATTGTTTTCAAACATTATTACACTCGCCAGTAATTGTGAAGGTTTTCACATTATTGTGTGGGGTGTACATGTCCCAGCAAATATCGTAGAATGCAGATAACACTGAATGTCAATAGTTAAAACCATCTTGAAATTTTATGTTAAAAATATAAGCACCACAGTTCACATTTTTCACTGCCTCGAGAACAGATGTGTTTCGGTACTGATTTGTTGTTTCTATGTTTTCCGTCTTGATAAAATAGCTCTATAAAAAAAATTTATCTCTGAAAATCATAGGTTCAATTGAAGACGTGGAATAAGTTAAGATCCTGGGCTTCATGTGTCCCATTATACTGACTCTAAAAATTGATACATATTATTTTGGTGGTCAAAGTGAATGTTGACCAAACAAAAATATACGTAAAATTAATATTACCCACGAAAGATTTAAATGCTATGACCGCATTCCTCAAACATGATTGAAATCATGTTGAAAAACACGTCGACAACTGTTACACGAGTACGCAGCCAGCATAATCTACAGAACCGTCATTAGACTATTTAAATCACCTTACAGGAACTGTCTTAACTTAGAGACGTGTACTATAAAATGTGGTATTGAACTTCCGTCTCTGAAAAGACGGACGCGATTAAAATTAGGCCACTTTTGATGGATATTAGTGAAAAACGTAGCTCGAAGAACCGAATAAATTTTTTAGTGACAGCAACACCTACATAACTGTTCTGCAATTATCATTTAAGTTTCCGACATAACTTCTAGGACAAAAAATTCAGTTAAAGTAGCATACGAAAAGAAAAAGTAAGATAATTTCATGCTAGTAATAAAAATGCAGAAGGAATGATTCCATTATTTACGAACGTGGTAAGAGGTACTTTTTTGCGGGGAAAATTCGAAGTGTAGAATATGAAGTAAGAAAATAATGACTTACTACACATTATAATCGCGGAGCAAAATGCAAATAAAATAATCAAACACTTTTGCTTCGCTATAACACATTAAGACGTTTTCGAAAATTGATCGAAAGGAGGACAATGTTACAAAAAGGTAGGAGAAAGAGATATCTTTAGTTAAAGGGGGTCTATAGATAATCAAACACTGGTACAACATTGAGGAAATTATTTCTGAAACTCCTATCTCAAGGACAGTATTCTTCTTACTCTCCATACTTATTACATGCATTGGTAAAATATAAATATTACCTCAAACATTTAACGGCGATTTGGAAAATACAAGAAGAATTTAATGAAGACGTGGTGTTTGTACATGCTATTCACCAGAGAGACTAAATATCAATATTTTTTTGCGTTTTATTCTTTTGTTGTACCCATCACAGTTATTGATCACTGTATTCAAATATTACATACACATCTCTCTGAGTGTAAATGGTTACATGTACACTATCTGATCAAAAGTATGTGGACACCCCAAAGTATTATAGAATTGACCATTAGATATCACGGGAAGTGGACCCGCCATCACGAGAAGTGGACCCGCCAGTATAACAGGATGTGGGGAGTACTTAGTTGTCAATAGAGACACAATAATAGCAAAATGGGAGTTCAGGGCTTTCGAAACTGGAGTAGTCACTGGATGTTACAAACCTATCAGTGGCGCACCAGCCCATCTTAATTATCTCAAGTCGACTGTTGCTGATGGGATTCTGAAATGTAAATGCGAAAGGACAACCACAAACTAAGACCAGGCAGATCTCGTACACTTGCGGAAGGGGACAGTCGGTCATTGCGCACGATCGTTGTAAAATTGCATGATATCAGTGGAAGGAACAATGCACATGTTCCAAACTACTGCCAGCAGACCAGTTAGCACCACGACTCTGCTTAAGGAGCTAAAAAGAATGGGGACAATGGTAGAGCAGCTCCTCATAAGCCGTACATTTCTATAGTCAACACTAAACGATGCTTGAGGTGTTGATAAGAAAGATGCCACTAGCCATTGTATGAGTGGAAACAAATGAGTTGGAGTGATTAACCACGCTGTACCCAACCGCAATCCAATGGGAGGGTCTGACTTTGTCGAACACCTGAACAATATTACCTCCAAACATGTCTGGTGCCAACAATGAAGCATAGATATAGACACATAGTGTTACGATATGAGAGTGTAATTCACGGTTAGGGTGCGGTTCCCTTACTGCGCTTATAAAATGCTAAATGCGTAAATATATAGACATATTTTACATCACTGTATACTGTGCATGGTAGAGCAACAGTAGAGAGCCGATGACTGTAGCAGCATTACAATTTACCTTCTCATAAAGCAGCATCTGTGAGGCATTGGTTTGTGGACAGTAACATTCTAGAAAAGTAGTGGTCTGTGCAGTTCCCGACCTGAGCTCAATGAGGATATCTTTGGGATAGGTCACATTGTCAACTTCACTTAAAATCCTCTTGTCCATCATCACAAACCTTTCTGGTTTCTGCCCTTGGGGAAGATTGTGTGACCTTCCCGCGCAGACTATCAGACACCTCATGGAAAGTGTTCCTAGCAAAGTTCAAGCCATCATAAAGGTGAAGGGTGGGCACACACCACGTTAATATTCACTATTAGGTAGCCAAGTGCTTCTGTCTGATAGAGCATCGTTGTGTATCTTTGCTGTAAGAGAACCTATTTCAATCAAAGAGTAGCGTCACTGGTCACAGAGACGATTGTTGTTCATGTGATGGCTTGGCTAGTGGCTGCTTTTCATGTAAAAGGACACAGTTAACCATTTAAGTTAATCCATGTATCTTATCTATGTGAACTACGTAAACAGAGTGATTACTATTGTGTAAACTGTGAACTGTGCTCGGTGCTTTTATTTTTGGATGAACTACGACAGATTTGTGTGTGCAGTAGGTATCACTGGGTCCGTTGTAAAATAACGCATTTGCACAGTATCAGATATGAACATTTGCAAATACTGTGTGTTTATGTGAATACGCCATGGAGTGTGTCATGTCACCCAATGATCAGAAACAGTTTCACAGGTGCTACAGAGTTGGACATTGTGTAGGCAAACTCCTGAAGTAAACTCCATAAATACAGCCATACCAGTTGTTTCAATTTTTGCATACTCTGGTGTCGCCATACCTCCACAGCAGAAACCAGACGATAGCCACAACAATGCCGGAGACATAATTGCCAGGAAACAGGTACACAAGACAGAATCGTCAAACACTAACATCACATATCATCATCCCCACACTACCATGGGATCCTGCTATGAGGTGAGATGCATCCCTGCTGAATAGTTCAGAATACTTTTGAGTCTTCCTGCTGAATCAGAAAGTGGTGGGGAGAGAATTTCTTATCTTGTTTAAAACGCATGGTCAGTTTTGGGCAACTGGTTACAGTTTCAGAGCAAATTGTTACATTTATGGACAAAGTTGTTACAGTTGTGACATAAATTGCTACAGTTATAGGGCAAGTTGTTACAGTTTTGGAGGGGCAAGTTGATATGGTTTAAGGGCACGCTGAAACAGTTTTGGGGCAAGTTGCTACAGTTGTGGGGCAAGTTGTCAGAGTTTTGGGAAAGGGGGGGGGGTAAGTTATTACAGTAGGAAGACAAGATACAATTTGTTACAGTTTCATTGCACATTGTTCCAGTTTCAGCACAAATTGTTACAGTTGCAGAGCAAGATGTTGCAGTTCAAGTTGATAGATTTTTCGATCGAGGTTTTGCAGTTTATGAGCAAGCTTTTAGAGTTGCAGAACAAGTTGTTAGCTATAGTTCTAGTGTAAGTTATTACAGATTCAGGGAAAGTCGTCAGTTCATTACAGCTTCATGGCTAGTTGTTACAGTTTTTGGGAGCAAGTTGATACAGGTTTGGGACAAGTTGTTACAGGCATGAGGCAAGTTGTTACAGGTGTGGGACAAGTGTTTATCGTTTCTGGAAAATCTGTTGCAGTGCTGATGGTAGGTTTTTACAGTTTTAGGGGCAAGTTGCTCCAGTTTCACTGTAACATGGCCCAGCTGTCAGAAAAGTCTCAGCTTGCCTAGTCGACATCACGATTAGGCTTGCTCACATCTTTACATGTAATCTGAACAATGTTTATGGACAACATCATTCCTGAAATGGGCTAGCCAGCCCTGAAACCTGACCTGAACCCAATGGAACATCTTTGGTATGAGTTATAATGTTGACTAACTCCAGACCGCAGTATCCCATGTCAGTGCCTTCCCTCGTTTTGGCCTTGAAGAACTAAGGGCTGCAATTCTTCTACACACATTCAGACATCTCACTGAAAGCATCCCTAGCAGAGGTCAAGGTATCATTAAAGCAAAGCATTGAAACAACGTCTATTAACTTTATGATGTTGCAAATCGGCTGTAACATGGAAGGCAATTTGGTTCTGTAACGTGGCAACTATGGTTAGTTATGAGAAACACTTGTTTGGACATAAAATGATGATGTATAGACAGTTTGTTACAGTTAGTTGTGATTTTTGTGGCATAATAGTCTGATTCCCCTGTGAAGGCAACATCAGAAATTACAAACAGAAGATAAACAGAGGCAAAACAACACAAACATAAACAGAAGTGGCAAGAGAAGTAATAGCTGGTCTTCTGAGAGAAAGAATAAATGTGGAATAAATTTCATGATCCTATGACACTTCTGTTGAAAAATTCTGATGATAATAATCTTTATAGTTACACAATATTCTTCATCTTAATTAGCTTGGAAAACTATATTTTATGTGAAGTAAGTGAGTGAATATTTCACCATGAATTAATTTTATAATTTATTCCTATTATTCACAGTAAACAAAGTTAATCAATATGTAAAAGGAAGATAATATCAATATCTTATAGTCTCTTTACTATCAGTCAATGGCTGTATGATATTATTGTTCATTTCTTACCCTAATTCAGCTATGACTAATGTTGGATATAAAATATCTTACCTAGTTGTTTTAGTAGACAAAATCTGTAAAAAGACAAAGAAAGACAAAGAAGACTGAGCTGAAAAAAATTCCAAAGCAGAAAGTGGAAAAGAATGTGAAAAAAGATGAAAATGAATTTGACTAGGATGGTGATGGTGGTGTTGATGTTGACAAGGGGCGAGGACAAAACACTCTTATGGCTTCCAAAGCTCACAAGGAAAGCTATCTCTTCTACAGACCATGAAATAAAATCAGGTGGTCTAATTGTAACAAACTGAGAAGTGTGCTTTAGGTGAAAGTGCCAGATCATTATATTGAGCTAATGATATACATATTTGAGAAAACAAAAATGCATTTTTAACATTCACAATTGAAATATTCCAAAGACACCAGTGGGGGAACTACTTACCTTGCTAGTTTTGAAAGAAGTCAGCAATGATTCTCCTGATTTTGAAATAATATACCCTGAAGAGGAACTTGGAGTTTACAATGCCTGTGGAAAATAAAATGAAAGACTCAGTTGCAGAATGGGAATGAGCATTAAGTATTTCTTAGACAAATTAAGTTCTCAGGAACATAATGACGAGCTTACTCTTATTTTGATAAGACACAGTACATACAGTTCTGTACAGTAAATGGTATGACGCCATTAATAAATATAGACCTTAATCAGAAGCACATAGCTAAAGTAGAATATTCAAAATTTTTAGGTGTGTCCATTGACGAGAGATTAAAATTGGAAGAAACACATTGAT
The DNA here is from genome assembly GCF_023864275.1 of Schistocerca cancellata. Classification (NCBI taxonomy): domain Eukaryota; kingdom Metazoa; phylum Arthropoda; class Insecta; order Orthoptera; family Acrididae; genus Schistocerca; species Schistocerca cancellata. The sequence continues at coordinate 463,864,944 of NC_064631.1, read as the reverse complement.
GATCTGCTGAAACGTTTGAGTTCAGCTACTTATGCAATAAGGGTCATTGCAAATTTTGGTGATAAACATCTTAGTAAATTAGCTTACTACGCCTATTTTCACTCATTGCTTGCACATGGCATCATTGTTTGGGGTAATTCATCACTGAGGAATAAAGTATTTATTGCACAAAAGCGTGTAATCAGAATAATAGCTGGAGTCCACCCAAGATCATCCTGCCGACATTTATTGAAGGATCTAGGGATATTCACAGTAGCTTCTCAGTATATATACTCTCTTATGAAATTTGTTATTAACAACCAAACCCAATTAAAAAGTAATAGCAGTGTGCATAAGTACAATACTAGGAGAAAGGATGATCTTCACTACTCAAGATTAAATCTAACTTTGGGACAGAAAGGGGTGAATTATACTGCCACTAAAGTTTTTGGTCACTTACCAAATAGTATCAAAAGTCTGACAGATAACCAACAAGTATTTAAGAAGAAATTAAAAGAATTTCTGAATGAAAACTCCTTCTACTCCATAGGGGAATTTTTAGATATAAATTTTAAAAAAAAGAAAAAAAACAAAAAAATTATAAAAAAATTTAAAAAATAAAAAAGTTGTTATATTAACTTAATTATATTGTTAAATTAACTTAATTATGTCATGTATTGGAAAATTTGAATCGTTCCACATAATTACGAAATATGGTATTCATGATCCATGGAACTAGTATGAATCTAATCTAATCTAATCTACTCCATTGAACTGGGCAGATGATAATACTGATGAGATATATTCCAAAATATTCACCTTCCCAGATGTTTTTGTGTGTTTTGCAATATTACAGATCCAATTTTTATGCCTTTTTCATGAATTTAATGCAAGGTATAATGATCGAACTATGATAATTGACTAATCGATAATTTATTTAAATAGTGTCAAACTATCTGTTTGAAACCCTAGAAGTACCGAATTTCACCTTAATATATAATTCAGACGACTTAGATGTATAAATATTTAATCTGAAGATCAGTTGTGCTTATGATGTGAAGTAAACTAATCAACCTTTGGTGTTCAACCAATACAGGATAAACTATACAGTTTATGTAACAATCACATGCAAACATACGTGTTAAAAAGAAAAATTAAATTGTGGAGTTGTGCCATGTGTCTTTTGTGCTCAAAGCCTTCCATATTTCACCGAGCGAGGTGGCGCAGTGGTTAGACACTGGACTCGCATTCGGGAGGACGACGATTCAATCCCACGTCCGACCATCCTGATTTAGGCTGTCCGTGATTTCCCTAAATCGCTTCAGGCAAATGCTGGGATGGTTCCTTTCATAGGGCACGGCCGACTTCCTTCCCCGTCCTTCCCTAATCCGATGAGACCGATGACCTCGCTGTCTGGTCTGCTTCCCCAAAACAACCCCAACCCAACCCTTCCATATTTTGAGAAGTAATACAGTTTCGTTTTGATGTAAAGTTAGAATTTTTTTCATGATCTGAATTCTGTGATTATATTTGTGTACTACGATAAGCAGCCTGTGTGTGTTTTGTGTTCGAAATCATTATTTATTATTCATATGGTTTTATTTTAGTGGTGAAGATTAGATTTACAAGATAATGCCTTCTAATTCGTGTATTTTTGCACCTTTATCTTTGGCTATATTTCTTCTCTGTGTTGTTCCAGCACTGTAATTGTTCGTGTTGTGATGAATGCAAACACTGCAGAAGATTTTCTTGTGTATTAGGAAAATATTCAGTTGGAATGATACATCACAATAAAAAATTCAAAACAATTTCGTACTTCTTTCTTTACTGAAACCGTGTTTCGTCGGTTCTTTTGTCTTTTGGTTGTATTGTGTGTTTGATTCTAGATCACACATTATCATTAGATTTTGGTGTTAGTTAGTAGCTGGTAATAGAAAATGCATTCTGTAAAAGTGTTATTCCAATTGGAAAATATTGCAGCATTCCATGAAAATTTATTTTCAACATAGCCTCCAGTATGTCTCCTTCATATACAAAAAAAAGCACCATTAGGATGTTAAGAACATTGATGGTATTTTCTTGTGTAGGACATGATGCATTATCTTCGAAACCCCTAGAAATGGTGCGTGGTAAGGTGAAACATGGCTGAAATACTTGTAAAAACGCTAGATGAAATCAGTTTGTTCTACAAACCACCAATAACATAACCTCACACTGAACTTCTCGTATACTGACACATTTTAGGAGTGTAAATACCACTGTAACACTTCACAAGCATTATATAACAGTTTAGATGTTGAAATATTTAGTTTGAGTTTGTGTAGGACTGAAAAAATGGAATTTGCTTCAGTATACCTCTAGCGGGCAGTAAAAGGACTGTCTATTGTTCAAGTGCTTGTCTGCTAAGCACAGCATTTAGCCAACATATGTTCTTTGCAGTTATATACTTGGTCAGGTTAGTTTTACTACGTTGCCTGAAGTAAGGGTCAACATGAAGTTTATCGGCCTCTTTTAAGTTATATATGTTTAAGCATGAAAGTAATATTGGTGCATTTGAGAGTTCACAATAATTTTTAGGCAGAACGTATGACAGATATTTTGTGTATGTGCGCATGTGTGTACCACTTGACAAATATTATAAACAATTGAGATGCGGAAATTAGCTAATTTGTGGTACAACTGTGCCTTATAGTATGTATGATACAGAAACCAAACTTTTACATTCACCAAATTGGCTTAACTTGTAAGTTCATGGCATAAACATAGTGTGTGTCCATGCGTGTGTGTGTGTGTGTGTGTGTGTGTGTGTGTGTGTGTGTGTGTGTGTGTGTGTGTGCATGTGTGCGTTTATGAGCTGCTGACGTAATTTCGATGTGGAAATACTGAAAAATGCCCATTACATAATTTTTGGATAACACTTATGAACATAGCGCGAAAAAGAAATTCAGATCATTCGGACATTTTTGAGCACACTTAAGATAGCTGCTCTAGGGCTACATTCTGATTACATTTTAATGTCCACTAAAATACTATACTGTAATTGAATGTTCCATTGTAATATTACGCTGACATTATTTGGAGAAAAAAGTGAGAGACTGGAGGTGGAGGAGAAAGGGTGTAGCTTCTCATGTGGTGATAGCAGATAAAGGGAGTGGGGATTGTAACGTAATTTGCGTTAACGTAGTGTTCACTTGTTTGCCCTTAACGAGTTTCAGCATATGGTTGAAGGTCAAAGAGCATCAGCCTCCCCAGCAATCTACTACTGTTTATCATCCCATTGTGTTGATTCGTGCAGAACAAAGTTACGGATAATTTGCAAGACAATAAGAAACAACAGTGTGCTGTAACGTATGGAGAAGAAGAAATGTCAGACGGAATTTTTTTTCAGAAGAATTGAGAGATACTTGTCATATGTATCAGACTATCAAGGAAAACAAAAACCTGGACCATAAAACGTCTGGTACAGAGAAAAATTGTGAGGTTGTATAAGTTGTAAGCTTTCCGTGATGAAAACGTCACAGATGATGGACGAAATGGCGCTGGTAGAAACACTGATGTATGAACAGAGACCATAACCACGGTGAACATCAAGGTAGTTCAACATTTCCTAAGATTCAAATCAGCTCGTAGTTGGAAGATCCATTACCATTTGTGTTTCTTGTCAACTTGGTTGAACCTTTATTCCGTGGGACCTGTAGTCTTCATTGTACAGAATTTGTATTCCTTATCACTCAATAAGATATGGAACAGGGAGTGTGTAGTTAATGGGTTAATGAACTTAGAATGGTGTTATTTAAATAGATAATACGAGAGCACATTGTAAATTTTCTTTTCCTTATAGTGTTACGGCATCGTATAAATAAATGAAAGTGTATGACCGACTGTGTCTTTATACACTGAAGCGGCAAAGAAACTTTTATAGGTATGCGTATTCAAATGTACTGATATGTAAACAGGCAGAACACGGCGTTGCGGTCGGCAACGCCTATGTAAGACAACAAGTATCTGACGCAGGTTTGAGATCGGTTACTGTTGCTACAACGGCAAGTCAACAAGATTTAATTGAAACTTCCTGGCAGATTAAAATTGTGTGCCGGACCGAGACTCGAACTCGGGGCCTTTGCCTTTCGCGGGCAAGTGCTCTACCAACTGAGCTACCCAAGCACGACTCACGCCGCGTCATCACAGCTGTACTTCTGCCAGTACCTCGTCTGATTTAATTGAGTTTGAACGTGGTGTTGTAGTCGGCGCACAGCATCTCCGAGGTAGCGATGAAGCAGGTATTTTTTTCGTACGACCATTTCACAAGTGTATCGTGAATATTAGGAATCCGCAAACCATCAAATCCGTGCCATCGCTGCAGCTGGAAAAAGAGCCTGCAAGAACGGAATCAACGGCGACTGACGAGAATCTTACAACGTGGTGGAAGTGCAACCTTTCCGAAGATTACCGCAGATTTAAGTGATAGGCCAGTAACAAGTTTCAGCGTGCGAACCACTCAGCGAAACATCATCGATGTGGCTTTCTGAGCCGAAGGTCCGCTCGTGTACTCTTGATGTATGCACGACGCAAAGCTTTACGCCTCGCCTGGGCCCGTCGACATCGACATTGGACTTTTGATGACTGGAAACGTGTTGCCTGGTCGGACGAGTCTTGTTTCAAATTGTGTCGAGCGGATGGACGTGTACCGGTATGGAGACAACCTCATGAATCCATGGACCCTTCATGTCAGCAGGGGGACTGTTCAAGCTGATGGAGGCTATGACATGGTGTGGGGCGTGTGTAGTTGGAAAGATAGGGGGATCCCTGATACGTCTAGATACCACTCTAACAGGTGACACGTACGTAAGAATCCTGTCTTATCATTTGCATCCATTCACGTCAATTGCGCATTCCGACGGACTTGGGCAGTTACAGCAGGACAATGCGACACCTCACACTTCCATAATTGCTACAGAGTGGCTCTAGGAACGTAGGGCGCCGCAAGGTTCGGTCTTGGGTCCTCTGCTGTTCTTAATATACACTCCTGGAAATGGAAAAAAGAACACATTGACACCAGTGTGTCAGACCCACCATACTTGCTCCGGACACTGCGAGAGGGCTGTACAAGCAATGATCACACGCACGGCACAGCGGACACACCAGGAACCGCGGTGTTGGCCGTCGAATGGCGCTAGCTGCGCAGCATTTGTGCACCGCCGCCGTCAGTGTCAGCCAGTTTGCCGTGGCATAAGGAGCTCCATCGCAGTCTTTAACACTGCTAGCATGCCGCGACAGCGTGGACGTGAACCGTATGTGCAGTTGACGGACTTTGAGCGAGGGCGTATAGTGGGCATGCGGGAGGCCGGGTGGACGTACCGCCGAATTGCTCAACACGTGGGGCGTGAGGTCTCCACAGTACATCGATGTTGTCGCCAGTGGTCGGCGGAAGGTGCACGTGCCCGTCTACCTGGGACCGGACCGCAGCGACGCACGGATGCACGCCAAGACCGTAGGATCCTACGCAGTGCCGTAGGGGACTGCACCGCCACTTCCCAGCAAATTAGGGACACTGTTGCTCCTGGGGTATCGGCGAGGACCATTCGCAACCGTCTCCATGAAGCTGGGATACGGTCCCGCACACCGTTAGGCCGTCTTCCGCTCACGCCCCAACATCATGCAGTCCGCCTCCAGTGGTGTCGCGACAGGCGTGAATGGAGGGACGAATGGAGACGTGTCATCTTCAGCGATGAGAGTCGCTTCTGCCTTGGTGCCAATGATGGTCGTATGCGTGTTTGGCGCCGTGCAGGTGAGCGCCACAGTCAGGACTGCATACGACCGAGGCACACAGGGCCAACACCCGGCATCATGGTGTGGGGAGCGATCTCCTACACTGGCCGTACACCACTGGTGATCGTCGAGGGGACACTGAATAGTGCACGGTACATCCAAACCGTCATCGAACCCATCGTTCTACCATTCCTAGACCGGCAAGGGAACTTGCTGTTCCAACAGGACAATGCACGTCCGCATGTATCCCGTGCCACCCAACGTGCTCTAGAAGGTGTAAGTCAACTACCCTGGCCAGCAAGATCTCCGGATCTGTCCCCCATTGAGCATGTTTGGGACTGGATGAAGCGTCGTCTCACGCGGTCTGCACGTCCAGCACGAACGCTGGTCCAACTGAGGCGCCAGGTGGAAATGGCATGGCAAGCCGTTCCACAGGACTACATCCAGCATCTCTACGATCGTCTCCATGGGAGAATAGCAGCCTGCATTGCTGCGAAAGGTGGATATACACTGTACTAGTGCCGACATTGTGCATGCTCTGTTGCCTGTGTCTATGTGCTTGTGGTTCTGTCAGTGTGATCATGTGATGTATCTGACCCCAGGAATGTGTCAATAAAGTTTCCCCTTCCTGGGACAATGAATTCACGGTGTTCTTATTTCAATATCCAGGAGTGTATATTAATGACTTGCCATTCTATATTCACGAAGATGCAAAGCTGGTTCTTTTTGCCGATGATACAAGTATAGCTATCGCACACAAAAAAAAGAATTAACTGGTGAAATTGTAAAAGATGTTTTTTCAGAAAATCATTAAGTGGTTCTCTGCAAATGGGTTCACATTAAACTTTGACAAAACACAGTATATACAGTTACACAGAGTAAATGGAATGACACCATTAATAAATATAGACTTTGATCAGAAATCGGTAGCTAAGGTAGAATATTCAAAATTTCTAGGTGTATGCATTGATGAGGGGCTGAACTGGAAAAAGCACACTAAGGATCTGCTGAAACGTTTGTGTTTAGCTACTTATGCTATTAGGGTCATTGCAAATTTCGGCGATATACATCTGAGTAAATTAGCTTACCACGCCTATTTTCATTTTTGCTTTCGTATGGCATCATATTCTGGAGTAACTCATCATCGAGTAAAAGAGTGTTCATTGCACAAAAGTGTGTAATCAGAATAATTGCTGGAGCTCATCCAAGATCATCCTGCGGACACTTATTTAAAGAGCTATGGATCTTCACTGTAGCCTCACAATATATACATTGACTTATGAAATTTGTTATTAACAATCCGAACGAATTCAAAAGTAACAGCAGTGTATATGGCTCCAACACTAGGAGCAAGGATGATCTTCGCTACTCAAGGTTAAATCTAACTTTGGCTCAGAAGGTGGAAAATTATGCTGCCACAAAAGTCTTTGGTCACATACGTAATAGCATCAAAAATCTGAAAGAGAGCCATATAGCACTTAAAAGTAAATTAAAAGAATTTCTTAACGGCAACTCCTTCTACTCATTAGATGATTTTTTGGATATAGTACTCGTAAATGGGTAATTTCCCCAACCCCCACAAAAAAATTAAAAATATTAAGTGTCATGTAATATTCTGTGTAATATAATACCTTTTATAGACACCTTTTATTAACCTGGCACGATTCACATCATCAGGAAGTGTCGTATTCATGATATATGGAACAAGTACTAATCTAATCTTCTTAGTTTCATCATTTCCGCTGGCCACGTATCTCCCCAGACATGAACATTATTGAGAATATCTGGGATGCCTTGGAACGTAGTGGTCAGAAGAGATCTCCAACCTATCGTACTCTTTCGCATTTATGGATAGCCCTGCAGGATTCATGGTATCAGTTCCCTCCAAGACTACCTCAGATGTTAGTCGAGTCCACGCCACGTTGTGTTTCGCACTTCTGCGTGCTCGCAGGAGCTCTACAGTGTTTTAGACTGGTGTAGCAGTTATTTGGTTCTTTAATGTAATTTTACATAATAGTGGCACTTATTTTGGTCTGATGTTTTATGTCGCTCATATAGAATGTGAAAATGAAGAAATGCAGAAATGACAGTTTGTCTGAAACGCCCTGTCGAACTTCACTGAACTGCAATCACGTCGAGCTAAGCTCTTTCTTTAAGGCAGACTCCTGAAGCCTCTTGAGCGGAACGAATGAGAGAGCAAGTGATGTAGTCCGGCTTGCAGCTGCCCGTGGGAAGGGCAGCGGCACATAGTGGCGCCCGTTCCACTCTGCTAGGCGCGGACCGGTGGCGCAGGAAGCCGCTGCGAATTAAAAATAATAGGCGCTGCGTCAGCGCACCGGGCCGGCCGTTCACGCGTCCAGTCCACCTGTCGACCGGCAGGTCGCTGAACGCTGCGGGCTGTTCCTCTGAGCGGAACGCTGCATGCGCCAGTCTAGGATACTGCCGTGAAACCCGAACACGCACATACTCTCTCGAGAAAATACAATCCCAGGGGGTCTACATCAACATCTTTATGGCTCCTCTGCAATTCGCACTTAAATGCTCGGCAGAACCACCTTCAGGCTATTTCTCCGCTGTTTTACTCTAGAACAGAACGTGGGAAAAACGAACACTTAAATCGTTCCGTGCGAGTTCTGATTTCTCTTGCTTTATTACGATGGTCATTTCTTACTCTGTAGGTGTGAGTCAGCAAAATATTCTCGCATTTGGAGGAGAAAGTTGCTGACAGAAATTTCGTAGGACTTAACATCTACATCTACATCTACATCTACGTCCATACTCCGCAAGCCACCTGACGGTGTGTGGCGGAGGGTACCTTGAGTACCTCTATCGGTTCTCCCTTCTATTCCAATCTCGTATTGTTCGTGGACAGAAGGATTGTCGGTATGTCTCTGTGTGGGCTCTAATCTCTCTGATTTTATCCTCATGGTCTCTCCGCGAGATTTACGTAGGAGGGAGCAATATACTGCTTGACTTCTCGGTGAAGGTATGTTCTCGAAACTTCAACAAAAGCCCGTACCGAGCTACTGAGCGTCTCTCCTGCAGAGTCTTCCACTGGAGTTTATCTATCATCTCCGTAACACTTTCGCGATTACTAAATGATCCTGTAACGAAGCGCGCTGCTCTCCGTTGGATCTTGTCTATCTCTTCTATCAACCCTCTCTGATACGGATCCCACACTGCTGAGCAGTATTCAAGCAGTGGGCGAACAAGCGTACTGTATCCCACTTCCTTTGTTTTTCAATCACTCCTAATGCGTACTCCCAGATAATTTATGGAATTAACTGCTTCCAGTTGCAGACCTGCTATATTGTAGCTAAATGAAGAGCTATCTTTCTTTCTATGTATTCGCAGCACGTTACACTTGTCTACATTGAGATTCAATTGCCATTCCCTGCACCATGCGTCAATTTGCTGCAGATCCTCCTGCATTTCAGTACAATTTTCCATTGTTACAATCTCTCGATATACTACAGCATCATCCGCAAAAAACCTCAGTGAACTTCCGATGTCATCCACCAGGTCATTTATGTATACTGTGAATAGCAACGGTCCCACTACACTCCCCTGCGGCACACCTGAAATCACTCTTACTTTGGAAGACTTCTCTCCATTGAGAATGACATGCTGCGTTCTGTTATCTAGGAACTCTTCAATCCAATCACACAATTGGTCTGATAGGCTATATGCTCTTACTTCGTTCATTAAACGGCTGTGGGGAACTGTATCGAACGCCCCGCGGAAGTAAAGAAACACGGCATCTACCTGGGAACCCGTATCTATTGCCCTCTGAGTCTCGTGGACGAATAGCGCGAGCTGGGTTTCACACGATCGTCTTTTTCGACACCCAAACTGATTCCTACAGAGTAGATCTCTTGCTTCCAGAAAAGTCATTATACTGGAACATAATACGTGTTCCAAAATTCTGCAACTGATCGACGTTAGAGATATAGGTCTACAGTTCTGCACATCTGTTCAACGTCCCTTCTTGAAAACGGGGATGACCAGCGCCCTTTTACAATCGTTTGGAACGCTACGCTCTTCTAGAGACCTACGGTACACTGCTGCAAGAAGGGGGGCAAGTTCCTTCGCGTATTCTGTGTAAAATCGAACTGGTATCCCATGAGGTCCAGCGGCCTTTCCTCTTTTGAGCGATTTTAATTGTTGTAATCGGAGGTCATCAGTCCCCTAGAACTTAGAACCACTTAAACCTAACCAACCAAAGGACATCACACACATCCATGCCCGAGGCAGGATTCGAGCCTGCGACGGTAGCGGTCGCGCGGTTCTAGACTGAAGCGCCTAGAACCGCGCGGCCACCAAGACCGGCAGAGGCGTTGGAGTTCACCCAAATTTGTTGGGAGGGGAGACTTAAGCAAGCCGGAGAGCCCCGTAAATGGCGCCATCTGAGCTCCGGACGTCCCTTACGGCCGACCCATAGTTGATACTGCTCTCCGTTAATAAATGCTCCCCCATGCAGGTGTCAGTGCGGTAATGACCCATCCTGTTGGAAATCTTTTGCTTATTCTAGAAATAGTGGAAATAGTCGCTTAAGGGGCTCCGGAAAGGCTCAAAATCATGAAAAGTTCAATTTTTACTTTTTTGCGTTTTCTGAATCTGCAGACTATTACCTTTTAATAGATATATAATTTATTCAATTCCGAAGACTACAACTATTTTTAAATTTTTTTTGAAATGTGTTCTACATGGGCGTGACCCACTGTGGCGCTGTTAAACTGCTGTCAAATGGTGTTATTATTAACGTCCGTGTTCATCAGGTACATTTTAGTGATGTGAGATAAAGTATGTGTTGTGGCTAACCTGTGATGGTTCAATATATATCGCTGGTGTGATTGTCGATTGTTTCATGTTTATTTACTTTGTCGTTATCTCGAAAATATTCGTAATTAATTCTGTTTCTTGAGTCTCTGTTTTGTTGAAGTATAATAATGAGTGAAATTAAAGTTATTAGAAATCCTCTGAAGGATGGCAACTTTGTAAGGTGCAAGGTATTTAGAAATATGGGAATGAAGATAGGTTCTAACATGGTACGAGCGATGCTTGCTTTAAACAAGGAACGCCTTCGGGCTGCAGACAGGGCTGTAAAGAGTCTAGAAATACAAGCAAGAGTAAACAGGAGGAGGAACAAGAGGAAGCTGGAGGAGGAGTTTGCAGAGGATGAAGATAATCCATCCTATGGACCTGGAATGCACTAAAAAGTTAATCCAATCTTTGTCGCTCGATTCCCAAAACTTTTATTTTCTCATACTAATTACATGTTTTCTAAGGATCTTCCAAACATATTTGTTTCAAACTTTCAGTAAATGTTACACAGTACCTTCTGCATAATTTAACACAGCCTTTTTCCAAAAAACTGTAAATGTTGCGAATTTTCATTACAATTGAAAAAAAAATCATCTTTAATAACTGAACTAAAATTTTGTAAAATCCCTGTGTTAAGTTGTAGCCCATATTCCAATAAATAATCTGTAAAAAGTTCAACTTCCTACCTCAAATACTTTGTGAAGAAAGATGTAATTTATAAGCGTTATTTTAACATTGCAAGTATAGGGCGTTCCGGAGCCCCTTAACGGACGAGCGAGATAGCTGCGCCACAAAGATGACTGCCGAATCATCCGTTAACTTCCAACTGATGCTGAGGTAAAATTTAATTTCGATGCCTAAGTTGCGGTTAACCACTAGTTTCCCTCCTCATTCATATGTAGATATCGTTCCCTGTATAATTTCAGGTTCCTAGCCGAGTTTTCGTGTTCGAAATTGTAAGGGTAGATCTGAACAAGATGACTCAGCCTGTGGTCGAAATGGTATTGCACCCTAAACATAACCGTCATCTCAGCTAAAAATATGAAAATTTTCCGTCACTCAACCCAATAAAACCACAAAAACGAAAGTAAGCATCCGTTTCCTTCCAAATGTATTTCGTTCTCATCGTATCTTGAGATATCCAGAAATGACGATCAGTGTAAAGACGCAAGTCATAAAGTAGACACACGGGCTATGGCCATCAGATTAGAGTGTATTTGACGTCTCTTCGCTATGAGGAGATATCGCAGCATTAGCTCCTTATCTGAACTAGCAGGCAACTAGTAAATCAGAAAGAATGACAGCTAACTGCGGTTAAAACTGATCGTAAAGCCACAAATTTACTGCCTTACTTCATAAAAGAGATTGCAGTAAGATAAACAACGTACGACACTTCGGAATTACATCATCATACGATAACAACAACAGACGTAAGTGACAACTGAAGCGCAATATTCGACGGCTGTTTAAAAAATTTCATTGAGAGGAAAACGCGATTCTCAAGCAACGAATAAGACCAAATACTTTTTATGTTGTTTATTTGCTTGCACTCACTGTTACTTTTTATTGATTCAATTGTTTATTCTATAGAAAGGGCAACGATTCAGACTGGATGAATAGTGTAACACGCATGTGCAATGCAGGCACGGCATTTGTTTTTTTTTTTTATTCTATCAAGAAATTTATTTCCCTGTAAATGAATTCTAAAATGGCACAACTGCGACTAATTATTCTTTTGCATATAGAGGCAATAAATTCGGAGGTTTAATGAAATGTTTCGGGACATCGTGTAAGAAACAGTACTACTCATTCGATGATCCTCTGTTCGACTCCACATCGCACTGCATATTGCGGACAGTATGCTCGTACTTAATTAAGGACTGTTTTCGAAACGTTTTTGCTTCCTTATGTTCGACAAGGCAAGAGCACGTGAATGATTTAAGATAAAGAGATATGGTCACAAAACGATTTGCGCTTGGCGGCTGCAAGTAATAGCAAGAAATAGAAGACCTAGCAGGTTACTACCACGAGAGTAGTTCTGTTGAATGACGCAGCAAAAATGAATAACAATGAAACAGTTTTGTGTTATAATTATTGTTCAGTTTGTTTATTATGAGGTTATTATTTCGATCGCCCGTACTTTTCATTCATTCTATCATTATTAATTGCTGTATCCTTGAGTACCTCTAAAATGTGTCGGGAAGATTAAACTTTGAATGTAGAAAGTAATTCTCACTACTGTGTTTCAAGGTGGCTAACGACTTCGAAACATCATTACACGGATGTCAGTGTATAAGAGTAGTAAGAATTCTCTGATAGAGGGAACAAGATAAAATTGGAGAAGAGGAGATCAGAAACAGACTTTCACTGACGTAATGTACAGGGTGGATATATTTAAACTTCCGCTGCTTGAGAGGGCTCCTGGGCAGACGAGTGATCGTAGGACAAGAAAGGGTTTGTAAGGACATGCAGAAGAGAAATAACGAATAAACCCTTGAAAGAAACACATTTTAATTTCAACATGAGAGGGTGACATTTGTTAATTATGTACAATGTTTATCTTCAGTATTCTAAACGTTGCTCAATGTGACGACCACCTGAACCCACGAAAGCCTGAACCGCAGCAGAAATTGCGCTACTGTTGCCGGATACAACAGCGGACGGTGAAATGATCGGCTGTCGTCACACATCTCGTGCACTGATTGAAGATTTCATTACCTGCACCATTCTCAGTCATTGCAACTGTAGCTTTTGCAACGATTTGTGGCGCAGTTTGTCGTCGGTCTCTCCTAGGGGCAATTCCTGTATCACCAATTAATGCAAACTTCTGAGTCTTGTGCTTCAAGGACGGTGTGGAAAGAAGACCTCTTACCATCTCTTTAATGCATCGATACTCGCGGAAAGCAACTGTAGCTTTGCTGTTGTTACGATGAAACAGTTTTACGATTAAGGCCCTGCTCACTTCTCCATGAATTACGTTGACTGCTAACAACTGTAGTGCACACTGATATTTGTGTTTCAACCCTACGTTCTCGTACCAAGAGCGCACCTAGCGGCAAATCATGACACTAACATTACATGCAACGCAAGATCTCCTGCATACTGTCTGAACACCATTCCTACGAAATTGGGTACCCATACGGTAAATACACTGAAGCACTAAAGCCTATATAAGAAAAGTGACCGGCGCAGTTGTTAGATCGGTTACTACAGCTACAAAGACAGTTTATCAAGGTTTAAGTGCGTTTGAACGTTGTGTTATAGTCGGCGCACGAGCGATGGGGCACAGCGTCTCCGAGGTAGCAATGAAGTGGGATTTTCCTGTACGACCATTTCACAAGTGTACTGCGAATGTCAGGAATCCAGTAAAACACCAAATCTCCGAAATAGCTGCGGCCGAAAAAAGATTCTACAACAATGGGACCAAAGACGACTGAAGAAAATCGTTCGACGTGACAGAACTGCAACCCTTCCGAAATTACTGCATATTTAAATGTTGGGCCGTCAACAACTGTCAGCGTGCGAAACATTCAACGACGTATCATCGATACGGGCTTTCGGAGCCTAAGGCCTAGTAGTGTACCCTTCATGACTGCACGATACAAAGTTTTACGCCTCGCCTGGGTCTATCAGCACCGAAAATGGACTGTTGATGACTTGACACATGTTGCCTGGTCAGGCGAGTCTCGTTTCAAATTGTATCGAGCGGATGGACGTGTACAGGTATGGAGACAAAACCCATGAATTCATGGAACTGTTCAAGCTGGTGGAGGCTCTTTAATGGTGTGGGGTGTGAGCAGTTGGATGATATTATGGAACACCTGATACGTCTAGATACTACTGTAACAGATGACACGTACGTAAGCGTCTTGTCTGATCACCTGCATCTATTCGTGTCCACTGTGCATTCCGACAGATTTGGGCAATTTCAGCAGGACAATGCGACACCTCAAACGTCCTGAATTGCTACATTGCGGCTCCAGGAACACTCTTCTGACTTTAAACGTTTCCGCCGGCCACCAAACTCGCCAGACATGAACGTTATCGAGGATATCTGGGAGGCCATGCAAAGTTTTGTTCAGAATAGTTCTCCACCCCGTCGTACTATTACGGATTTATGGACAGCCCTGCAGTACTCATGGTGTCAGTTCCCTCCAGCACTCGAGTCCATGCCACTTTATGCTGCGGCACTTCTGCACGCTCGCGGGAGCCCTATGATATATTAGGCAGGTGTACCATTTTCCTTGGTCTTTCGTTGTAGTTTCCTTATATATGTATGAGATTGAGTGAATTCTTGGGGCCGATGTGCATTGTTACATTATTATTAAAAAATAAGGTTTGCCAGGATCGCTTGTACTTTTTATTGATTACCGATTTCGACACTTCTGTTCTGTCAACATCTGATCTGAAAGTTTAATAAACAGACATTCCAACTCATGATTTCATACAAACCCTGCAAGCTTTACTGAAGACTGGAAAGTACTTCGTAGCAAAATGGCTCTGAGCACTATGCGACTTAACTTCTGAGGTCATCAGTCGCCTAGAACTTAGAACTAATTAAACCAAACTAACCTAAGGACATCACACACATCCATGCCCGAGGCAGGATTCGAACCTGCGACCGGAGCGGTCGCTCTGCTCCAGACTGTAGCGCCTAGAACCGCACGGCCACGCCGGCCGGCGTACTTTGTAGCATATTAACGGAAGTTCATGACCTTAACAAACTTGCAAGGTACATAGTGATGTTTTGCCATTTTACAGTGAAAGGTAGCAAGGCACATCAGCACGGCAGCTATATGATACAAGAAATATAAAATGCAAATCATGTTGTGCTAAAGTCGTAGCACACTCGTTAACTTAACACCACAATGGCGACTGACTTAGTACGATATTTGCACAGATAAGTCTTCGTACAGTTGTTTATATTCCTGTACCCCACAATCGATATCTACTCGTACAAAATTGCAGCTGCCAGTGGCACAATGCAGATTCTTTCTTTACTCCAATCTCACTAAAATCACAACCAGCTTGAACAGTTGCTGCTGATATGCAGGATCCATGGATTCGTCGGGTTGTCTCCAAAACCGTTCACGTCTATCCGCTCGATGCAATTTGAAACGAGAATCGCCCGACCAGGCAACATGTTTCCAGCCGTCAACAGTCCCACTGTCGGTGTTGACAGGGCCAGACGAGGTGTAAGCTTTTGTCGTGCAGTAATGAAGGGTACACGAGTGGGCCTTCGGCTCCGAAAGCCCATTTCTATGATATTTCGTGGAATGATTCGCACACTGACAATTGCTGATGGCCCAGCACTGAAATCTGCAGCAATTTGCGGAGGGTTGCCCTTCTGTCTCGTTGAACGATTCTCTTTAGTTGTCGTTGGTCCCGTTCTTGCAGGATCTTTTTCCGGCCACAGTTATGTCGGAGATTTGATGTTTTACGGAATTCCTGATATTCACGGAACACTCGTGAAATGGTCATACAGGAAAATTCCCACTTCATAGCGATCTCGGAGACGCTGTGTCCTATCGCTCGTGAGCCGACTATAATACCACGTTCATACTCAGATCTTGATAAGCTGCCACTGTAGGAGCAGTAACCGCTCTATCTACTGCGCAGGACACTTGCTGTCATACATAGTCGTTGCCGACCACAGCGCCGTATTCTGCTTGTTTACATGTCTGTGTATTTGAATACGAATGCCTATACAAGCTCCTTTGGGGTTTCAGTGTATATAGGGACTCATTCGTGCGTATATCGTACTAGATCAGTCGAAACTGTAGTGTTAAGTGAATGAATGTCCTATGCCATGAGCACAATGTTATTCGTGCATTATATTTGTGGTATTTTGTGTCTGACATGCTGATCCTTCCAACTTTTTGTTGTGAAATTGCAGCACATTGCTATTTAGCTTGCAAGTTTGTAAAGATCGTGAACAAAAATGCTACAAGGTTCTAAAGCTATATGCGGTTTTTATATGAAATCTTACATGTATTTGCTGCCTTGACTCGGAGTGTTTACACATTAAATGTTCAGATTCGATGATGATAGGATATATCTGTTGAAACCTGTAATCAATAAAAAGATTTACATGTGATCTTGGTGAACATTTTTTTTAAAGATAATATAAATAGTGTTCCGTCTGACCGCCCCAAGTATCGGAAGTTTAGTTATAACCAACCTGTGTATGACTCCAATATCATCAGTCCTTAGCATGGAGCAGACGTAGAAGTGTGTTGAAACTGCATTTCTGATGAACAGTGTTATGTGGAAGACAATGCGGTTAATGTCAGAACAGATGAACCAAGAATAACTTGAATAGTTACGCTATAAGTGGATCTTAATATTTCGTGGGTTTACGAAATGTGAAACGACGTAGTACTTAAGAAATTATCGAAGGGGTATTTTTACTTAACATATTTATTACGAGAGGGTGAGACTGTTTAACTTAGTCTTCCAATAGTCGGTGCTAGAGAGAGTAACAAGAGGGGTTGGGGGATACAAGAGAGGCACATTTAATGACTAGAAAACATATCACTGTATGCTGGAAACCAAAGCAAAGGATGGGAACGTACGTAAAGGATGTGGTAAAGTCGTGGAGGGCATAAAAATGTAGGTGATGTGTGCATTAGAAGAGGTTGTTACATATAATCTGCCTTCATTTTCGTCTAATTGGTCTTCGTATTAGAAGCAAATAATTTTTATAACTCTGCCTCCTCTAGCAGAATGTATAGTTGTAGCTCAACTACTGCGTTCCGCAGCTGAAGTTTATCGCACACCGTACATGCCATCATTCCAGTAAGAATGGTATATATGCAGCTCCTGTTATGGAGGAAAATTGGACCTATTTGGAAATCAGTAAGCAGCAAAGTGATGGTGCGGCAGCACAATACAAAAGCTTGTCTCCTTCTGCTGGGTTCCACCACGCCCATAAATCATGCAAAGGATAGAGCAATTGGTACTTCCAGATAGGCCGGTATTTTCTTAGGCAATTTAGTGTATTAATATGTTGCAATTAGCTAGTGTTTGAGTTAGAACCCAAATTAGTTAATCACAGAAATAGCGAAATAACTTTCCAAAATTAGAGCAGTGTAGATGGTAGACAAACCTGTTTTATCATTTGCCGTACAAAAACTGCTGCTGTGCTTTGTTAGCATCTCGTGTTATTTCTAGTGGAAGCTTAAAACTGAAGATAATATTGAAGCGTTACAAGTAACTCAGAAAACTAGGGAACTGAGGTGTTTACACCAAGGTGTTTGTACTATTTTTTCAAATATCCATCAACAAAGGAGGTGGCTTACAAAACACTCGTTCGACCTATACTTGAGTATTGCTCATCAGTGTGCCATCCGTACCATGTCGTGTTGACAGAGGAGATATAGAAGATCCAAAGAAGAGCGGCGCGTTTCGTCACAGGGTTATCTGGTAAGCGTGATAGCGTTACGGAGATGTTTAGCAAACTCAAGTGACAGACTCTACAAGAGAGGCGCTCTGCATCGCGGTGTAGCTTGCTGTCCAGGTTTCGAGAGTGTGAGTTTCTGAATGAGGTATCGAATATATTGCTTCCCCCTACTCATACCTCCTGAGGAGATCACGAATGTAAAATTAGAGAGATTCGAGCGCGCACGGAGGCTTTTCGGCAGTCGTTCTTCCCGCGAACCACACGCGAGTGGAACAGGAAAGGGAGGTAATGACAGTGGCACGTAAAGTGCCCTCCGCCACACACCGTTGGGTGACTTGCGGAGTATATATATATATAGATGTAGATGTAGATTAATGAGAGATAGATGACAAGTATAGAATGAATCTTTCACTCTGTATTGGACTGTAACCCCTTTGGAAAATTCCTTAGAGATTAAAACTACCAAATCACCTTCCATTAGGAATGTGGAATGCGCTACACACCTGTGGTATAACTTCCGAAATGTAAAAAGCAGCAATCAGTCGTCGATTCCGGTAAACATTACTAGAGCACATCCAGATTTCTGCTAGCAACTATCCGTTACCAGTATTTCGGAGTTGTTATACATACCATCGTGCGTCTATACTACTTATACTTTGATTAACTGTGACAAAAGCCTGAACCACAGGTGTAGACGTAACAGGTCATTTATAACAAAGATTAAAACCGTGCGCCCGTTTGGGATTCGAATTCGGAACCTTGGCTCTGTCAGGCAATGCATTTAACGACAGCTGACCAGTCACGACTCTCTCTTTCTCTCTCTCTCTCTCTCTCTCTCTCTCTCTCTCTCACACACACACACACACACACACACACACACACACACACACACACACGCGCACGCACGCACACACGCACTTCACAGCTCTATTTCAGCTAGTTCCTGTCTCCTAAACTTCACAGAGGTTCTCCTGGATACATTGCATGACGATCAGTCCTGGAAGGAAGGATATGCTATTACATGAATAAGTCATGGATACTCAGCTGGTATGAGCATTTCCCGTGAAAGGAACGATTCCAAGTTCGGATTCCGAGGTGGCAGACGGTTTTAATCTCTGGAAGTACAACGTTCAGCTGAGTATGTCAAATTAACAATCATACATACTGCAGGTAAATGAATAAGATGCGAGTAGCTCTGTCAATAAGAGCATCTCCCACCAAAGCTACGGTTTCAGGTTTAACTTACCATGCGTCACACAGTTTCAAAACACGCTGTTTGGCTGAGTACGCCAGCCAGAGTGGCCGAGCGGTTCTAGGCGCTACAGTCTGGAACCGCGCGACCGCTACGGTCGCAGGTTCGAATCCTGCCTCGGGCATGGTTGTGTGTGATGTCCTTAGGTTAGTTAGGTTTAAGTAGTTCTAAGTTCTAGGGCACTGATGACCACAGCAGTTAAGTCCCATAGTGTTCAGAGCCATTTGAACCATTTCGCTGAGTACGCCAAAGTAACTTTCACAAAACTGCAGTTACAGTAGATAAACCATAATCATTGAAATCTGATACTCCAGCTTTCATGAAATCCAGTTCGAGACCAGACGTGTTTGCGGATCAGTGAAGCCGATGTGTGAGGACTCAAAAGGTTCTAGAAATGGGCCCCAATCCACAGGTGACAGCCGTCGAGTGTCGTGCTACCTGAGATCAGTACGGATGCTGAAATAAAGCCGCCATATTTCCCGTTGACCTTTCAATAAGAGCAACGTTATTGGAAGCTCGCCAGTCATATGTGGTGTCGGGGCACCTCCGGAGACTTGTTGAGGCTGCCGCTCGTCTCCAGGGGTCGCCGTTCGAGAGAAGCAGGCGGCGGCGGCGCGGCGCGCCAGCCGGGAATAGCAGAGGGCGCTTCACATGCAGATTGCGCGCCGAGATGAAGACAGCGGGCTGAAAACTTTATTTCCCTGGAGGGATTGCAAGGGAAATCACAAAGAAGCTGATACAAAGCCGACCGGAAAATCGAACATCCGACCGCCGAATACTAAACAGCAGCTCGCGGGGGGCGGAGGCTCCAACACTTGCAGGGAACGCGCCGACCTGTCTTCACGGCAGCGCGCCGCTACATACGCAAGGCCTTCGCCCTTTGCTCTGTACAACGCCGTCTCTTCCTCGTCCCTTGTTGGGGGAGTGCTACAATTTTCCCCACTTTATTGATTCCTTTTGTAACATTGCCAGTTGGAGCATAACTGAAAAGCGTGCACGAGAGAAGGGGAGTGGTTGAATTTGTTACTATTACAAAATGCTGAATTGTTCGACACTCTCAAAACTTTCCATACTCTGCTTTTACCAGTGACTGAAAATATTTTCCTACTTGCAGTTAGTAGCTACGTACGCTGAACACCACATTATTAAACCGCCATTTGGACCTTGTGGTCAATGTGTCTCCCTCCCTCTAAAACGCAGTACGCGGTTAAAATTGCCTCTACTCCTATATCACAAAGAAATACACTGTAGCAACTGAGCGGGTTTCTGAACAGTTCCTGCATCCGAACACTAGAGTTTAAAACGTACACCGCCAAAAGTCCCCAACTGCCTCCAACTGGTTTCTAGAACCTTCTACCGAAAATCTCCTCCCAAAAACTAAAAAAAAAAAAAGTAGAATAACACATCGATATAAAAAAAAGTAACAAATCGAGGAGCCACATTCCAAGTTTCCATAGAAATATATTTCATTTGATGCCTTCAATTAGACTTCATCAAATGCTCTTCGTTCATTAAACACTACTTGCACTCTACGCTCAGTTATGCGCCCTCTTCCTAAAGGGCATGTACACGCCCAATCGCCCAGTAAACCGGCGGATTAAACAGAATTCCACTCCCCTGAACGTGGATGAACTTGCTAATTCTTTCAAAGCTTCTGGACTGTTAGAAAAAGTGTGAGAATTACTGGGTCGCGGCTTCATATACACAACTCGCTCAAAACATCACCTCGCCCCCAACTCCACGATCAGTGTCCCCACCGCATCTCCTACACCTATGCCGGCTACCGACCATCTCCTTCATTTCACGATTTTAAAGCAACTGCACGAAGTTGTTTTTAGTCTAGGACTCCCAGCGTCTCTGGAGCTAATAGCTTGCTACCCCCTACAAATAATACTCCTCTTCAAAGTCTTGCTTCTTACCACATCTTTTAAGAAGTTAGTTCCTAACAAGTACTGGAAAACACTTGACCCCATGGGTAAGACAGCACAGTAGGCCCCGACAGCTAACCATTTAGAAGGACTGCCGAAAGACCGGCCCATCATCTCTAGGCTCAACAAAACTTCCTTACCCCAGATATCAGATTTGGCGTCTATGACAGCTAATGGACGTGCCCATAGACAGGAATTATGCGTTTGAAGTAATCAATTTTTGCTTCATTGATTACGTTCATGTATGTTCTGTATAATGATCCTTTAAAATCGTTCGAGAAGAAGGTATACTGATAATGATACTTAATGTAAAAAAACATATACCTATCAGCGGATCTGACAAATCAAGCTGAGTACAGCAAACATAAAATGAAAAAGTTTTTTAGAATTGGCATCAGCTATAATGACAACCGACTTCTCTTGGGCATCCAGTGCGCATTACAGGAAAACGAAACCAAAGAAAGGGAGAACGCTGCATTATATAAGTACATTAAATGTAAATGTGTTAGTTAATGTCTTCTAAGTACGGCATCGACAATATATTACACTTTTCATCCGTGCTAAACTAATAATTTTTTGTCACAGAGAGGTTTTTCTTACGTTTTGCGGGGTCGATGTCCAGAAGAAATAAGGAGTATTTCTTTACCACACCTATCTTCTTTTCAAACAATACGTAGATACGAAAAGTTAAAGGTATCTAGACAATAAGTGCTTCAAACTGTGTGTCTATCTACTTTAACTGAACGTGTGAATATTTCACGGCGAAACCTTCATCCTCAGTATTTCATTGAGGCTTTCCATCGGAAATGAAGAAGCAGTCGTGCCTGAGAGAATCATATTGGTGGCCAAAAGCGAATGACATGATAACTTTAATTAAACATTATGACGACATATTAGTAATTTGCTCCACTTTTCTTGTTTTAATAAAACCATTTTATTTTGGAGCAAATAAAATAGTCTGGCTACTAATGTGTTATATGTGGTGAAGAAGAAACATTTGCTTAGCAGATACGCAGTCATAATGCGTAAAGTCTGAAGTAACCAGTTTAGAAAACGTTACCGTTGTAAAACAATATCCGTCTTATGTCTGACGTTCTTCACATGTTACTTCCCTCTTGACCTTTCCTTCTCCTATCTCCGATGTGTTAAGAAGTACGTATCAATGTAATTTTCTTTAAGTGAAAATAATAATCGTTTCTACTTAAACTTGAATAACGTATTTTATTTTCTATAACTAATACCCTTGCTATATTGTTGACAGGTTTAACAATGGAAATGCAGGTGAATCTGAATGTATAAAGGCGAATAACCGGCTTCCACGATGTTGTTTAGCCACGACTACGGCCCTTTCACAGAGACCGTTACGGAATGTAGTAATTATTAATAACGTGTCTGCTTTTTAATCTACGAAGTCCTATTTGGTAGTGCGGAGAGATTCTAAGCTAACACGGCTGCAAAAAAAAAAAAAAAAAAAAAAAGAAAAAGAATCAAAGGCAGTTATTCCCGCAACTTACAATATTTCATGCAAAGTTAACATTCCTATTGATCGTCAATTTAAATCTTCAGTAATCGAGTTAAAATATACAGAGCTATTAGATACATGCTTTATACGGCAACCTGCCTTTCTTCTTGATCACGACGTATTTACTCTGCATTGTCTAGTCTTTCGTTACAACACACTCTCTACTTTTGGTCACATTAGCTGTCTATTTTCAAATACAATTGTTCAAAGGCCGACGGTTGTGGCCGAGCGGTTCTAGGCGCTTCAGTCCTCAACCGCGCTGCTGCTACGGTCGCAGGTTCAAATCCTGCCTCGGGCATGGATGTGTGTGATGTCCTTAGGTTAGTTAGGTTTACGTAGTTCTAAGTCTAGCGGACTGATGACCTCAAATGTTAAGTCCCATAGTGCTTAGAGTCATTTGAACCAGTTTTGAATTGTTCAAAGTAACTCTGTTAAACAGGCATTCAAGTTATGGAAACACGATGAGGAAGTACAGCTTTCTCACAAATGTGATAAATGATGTGGAATATAAGTGAAGTAACGAAGAGATTAGAGAAATGTTGACAACTTAATTTAAACGGAGCAGAAGGAGAAGAATATGAGAGGCGCATAGAACTGTGTACATGAGATTCTTGATGATTTATCCTGAAAGTAAGAGAGCACCAAACACGAGGAATGTTACTGTTGGCTAACGAAAACTGAAGAAATCTGCTATTTGTATCTTTTGTTAAGACCGCTGATAGTGAAGGTGTTACGGAAGGGATTATAGTAATGAGGTACACCGCAAAATTAATGAAAGTAGAAAACGAAATGCGCACGATTTTCACAACTGGAAAATTGAGAGCCAGAGAGTTACAGCAAAAATAATTTTAGGATTACGCTCATCATGTTTTCATAACTTGGAGTATTTGTGTAATAGAGTTACTCTGAACAACTTCATTTGAAAATAGACAGCTAATGTGACTAAAAGTACAGAGTCTTTTGTAATTAAATGTGAGCGTTACAGATTAGATGTCAGTATCCTGTACTCCATTTCGCGAGAAGCAGTGTTCATAGTGCTGTCTGGCCATCCCAGATTTACCTGTCCCGTGGTTTCCATATATAGGTTGAGACGAATGGCGCGACGTTACTGTAAAGACAATCCAATCATTCTAATTATTACCCCTTATTTGTCCTCAAATTATTTTCTTGTGTTGTTCAGTTACGATCCAGTCTGACGTGCCAGGTAAGATTGTCGTCTCAGCAGAAGTTGTTTGTTCCCGTGAAACGTGATCTACTGAGAATCTGCCCCCTATGCACTTTCTGCGTATCGTAAATGTGGAATTCTGGGGACGGATGAAGCACTGATTACTGGGTGCCGCCGAAGACTTTCTGCAGAAATTTCAAGCTTTTTCTGGAAGCGCAACCAACTAGCTACGACGTGTTTTGTTTCCTCCTCGTGGACCCAGGCCCGAAATGATAAAATTACAATTTAAATGCATCACCTCTCGTCCCCTCGAAGGCTGTCTAAACCAAAGTGAGTGCACTGAACTAAATTCTGTATACAGAATGTACTTGCCTTTGGTCCATATATAAAGCATTTCTTACTGTTGAACAAAACCAAAAGGCGTCCTCTTATTGGACGTGAAAACGTTCTTTATCGGTTACCTGGTGACGCCACAGCGTGGAATTCCACGTTCCACTACACCGCGAAGCGTGAAAGGAAGAATCAGCCGTGTCAGACTTTTGCTCGTGGAGAGAAACGTGGCTAATGAGATCCAGCGTCGGTTTTATGTCAGAAGCTGCACTTAGACGAGTTAGCAGACATGTTAGGTCGTATGGAGCGAACTCTGCATTTGGTGGTTTTCGTATATTATAGCGTACATGGTATGAATATAAGCTGTTTCACAGCACAGCACATTGAGGATCTGTCGTAAACGTGTCGTTTCTGGTACGATTTGTTATAATAAAACCACAATAAAACAGTAAAAAACTTGCCATGCTTCTTAGGATATATGAACTCATTCACTATCATTGTTACGGCACGATGATGATTTAACAGAAGTGCGTCATTTTTGGTACAATTTATTACAGTTAAATAATGACATTGTCGTTACAGCTTGTAGACATTTGTAAAAGTGATATACCATGTGAGTTAGGCAATAGCATCATGTTGAGGGTGTAGATTAATTGATAGAATCGCTAACTATCAGGAGAAAGATAGCAGGTTCGCCTCTAGTTACTTCCAGTTCTTTTTTCTCTATTTTGTTACTATTATGGGCTTCCTTACTAATTAACGAAAGCTTTATCTGCAATAATCGAACTTATTACTATAAATAATATACTTCCTGCAAGTGTTGTTGCGTGGGTCAACGACTGGAATGTTTCCCCAGAGGCCAAAAATCTTAACGTGACTGTTAGAGGCCGCTGCGCTGACGACCTCACCATTTAGCGTCTGAAACTGCTATCAGCCCGTCTGTGTCAGTAAGCAAACACATGTTACGCTGTAGAAGTTTTTGCTACTATGAAACTTTGTGTGAATGATAAATTTCTATCTCTTGGTCTTATGGGCTGTCTCATGTTTGTGTCTAGCGGATATATATCTTTTTAAGTAATGGTGAGAAGTTTCGAAAATGCCTCCTCCTCCATTCGAATGAAATTATGAAACGAATCTCGCTCTTGAAACTCATACGACGAGTTAGGTTACTTCACGGTGATGGTAGTCAATACAACATCGATAACAGAGTATTATGTTTACACAAACGGACGATAGACGCTATGTTTTCTACGATATTCAATTTAAAACATAAAATTTGTTGAAGATCGACGAATAACTTCTATCATTGTGTATGTTAGAACGTCGTGCGCCATATGTAATGTTCCTATACTACCAAACCGCTGTTCAAGCTACTGACGAGTCCACAAAGTTGTTTGCGAGTTTCCACGCCCTTGTTAGATGATCACGGAGGCCGTCGGCGCACGGGGAGAGTTAGCTAACGCTGACGTGGAGGTCTACGAGTTTTGTGGCGTCACTTTCTGCTGTTTCATATTGAGGAACCTTTCGTCACGTGAAACACAGAATAAGTTCTGCGATATTTCGGCAACGTGTCTCGCAAAGTAGAACCAGTAGTATACAAGAACGCTCCATACGTCACAAGCAGAAAGCAAGACGCCATACTGTATTTGTCGTGTTCAGCTGAAACCCATATCCGGTGGGTTTGGAAATTTGAAAAGTTGTGGTAAGGACTATGGGACCAAACTGCTGAGGTCATCGGTCCCTAGGCTTATGCACTACTGAATCTAACATAAACCAACTAACACGAAGGACAACACACACACCCATGCCCGACGGAGGACTCGAACCTCCGACGGGAGGGAGCCGCGCGAACCGTAACAAGACGCCTGAGACCGTACGGCTGTCCCGCGTGGCTCGGTGGGTTTAATGATATGCGTTACAGCCCAAGAATATATACTGTTTCAAAGCACTAGCACATTGAGTGCCTCGAAAACGAATCGTTTCGTTACTATCTGTTGGAGCATCATATTGGTGGTTAAAAATTTTCGTATTTAGTTATTTTCATTTTATAGCTCGCGTGTCATGAGAGCAAGCCGTTTTAAGGCAACGACCCAATGAAGATTGATGAAAACACTTCGTTCTTATGAGGATTTGTTATAATTAAGTGTTAATTAACATTTCGGCTATTAAAGCCTTTAGAAGACCGTAACACGAAGTGCAAGATCGACAGCAGCATTGTTTCAGCGTAGTGTAGTTGGCAGAGGCTCCATGCTACGAGACTAAGGGTAGAACAATAGAGGACTCGAGTTCTGCTATATACAATTTTTCTACCTTTTCAACTTCGCGTTTTCTGAAAGCTTGTGGGCCTTGCCTATGAAATTAATAGGAATAATTTCTGTAACATTTGGGGTTATAGAAATATAAGTGTACCCTGTGCCAGCAGTGAGATTGCTCGACATGTTGAACTTCTATAAGGTGATGTCCTTAGTCCGCAGCTCGTGGTCGTGCGGTAGCGTTCTCGCTTCCCACGCCCGGGTTCCCAGGTTCGATTCCCGGCGGGGTCAGGGATTTTCTCTGCCTCGTGATGACTGGGTGTTGTGTGCTGTCCTTAGGTTAGTTAGGTTTAAGTAGTTCTAAGTTCTAGGGGACTGATGACCATAGCTGTTAAGTCCCATAGTGCTCAGAGCCATTTGAACCAATTTGATGTCCTTATTGAGTGGACATGTATCCTTCATTTTTGTTTTATTACACTTAACGGATATTGAAGTGTTTCTTTGTGTATACCACAGTTAGAACAACAAGTCAAGCGTACGGTCAAGAAAGGAAATGTAACTTTTAGTAGAGCTAACATAGGAATTCGAATCGCGTCCATTCCCGTGATCAAACTGTATAGTTTGCGAGACAAATAAAGTCGACAACAGCCCCTGGACAGCGCTGAGAGCGCAGTATCACGTTAACCAGACATTGCCTAGTGCCGATTGCAGTGTCTCTCGTGACGCTGGATATGGACGTCTGCGTGCACGTCAACGTTAGCTGTCTCGCCCCGTGTGTCGAAGGTGTGACAGAGTTGACGCTACCATTTTCCGCGCATCAAGTTTCGTAAACCAAGTGTGTGATTAACGCTCCAGACGTAGCAGACAATTGCTGTCGCAAATAACGATGAAGAGCACGTTCCTTGAGGTGTAGGAGGTCGCTTCAGAGCGTGCAGTAGCCCCGACGGACACCACGTCTGGCGCGTTTCGCAATGAGGAATACACATTGGCTTTCGTAAACAGGCTGACTCTGCCTCTGAACGCCTTACTTCGAAATAGTCCCTGTCCAGTTCGAGCTTTTGCTAGGTCTCCAAACACGTCGCCGCAGAAGGGACGTTCAACCTGAGGCTCACCACCGAACCTCGCTGCAAAACACAGATGTGAACGCGTGAGCAGAGGTTGTGACCCCGGTGCGGGTAACCCGAGCTGCGACCGCCCGCTGTTAAACCAGTCGGCCTCCGCGGCGCGGGTACGTTATGGCGCTGCCCGGGCCCGCCGACACGAGTGCGGGACAGGACTGCGCGGCCGACGACCCGCCGTGTGTCGGCCGTGCTTAATTATCGCGGCGGCGACTGCGCGTCGCGGCGAGCGGCGGAACGGCGACAGCGGCGCAGGCCGGCAGAGTGCTGCAGAGCCGGCCGGAGAACTGACCCCGCCAAGGCCGCCGCCTCGTGACCTTCCTCAACGCCGCGCGCCTTGTCCGCCGCTCCGCAAAAACAGCTGCCACACCGCACCGGCCGAGTGCTGCCTGCACTGCGTGCGAGGGGCCCCACGGGGGCGCTAACGGGACACTAGCGCCGCCGCTCAGCCGGCCATTTACTGCTGCCTGCCGATAGTGGCGAATAACCCAACTACCACACCTGCACATGAAAGTTTACGCAGTCCCTAAACCTTGCAAATTCGACCCCCTCCCCCCTCCATCAACTGGACTGTACTCCGAAACAAATTCGGAACAAGAACGGCTGCCAACTTGGATAACTTAGAAACACATATCTTAGGTGTACGTGCAAACACTCTTTAAAAATATCGATATATATTGTATTGGTGTTTATAAATCTCTTTCATTTTACTAGGAAAACACTATCGATATCTTCAAATAGCTGTTACTTTCGGTCCATCCCTATGCGAGTAAAGTCTCTCGAGTGAAACATTTCTGATATTTGTTCTTGCATGAAGTATAGTACTTACCTTAAACATTTCAGGCAACAAGAGGCCATTTACCGCTAAATATCAGTTCAGTGTGTCTTTTGTGCCGAGCCTTCGTTATTTTTACAGTGCGTCTACCCTTTATACGTCCAAAAGTGCGTCTACATTTTCTTCATCCAAGCACTCAGAGGTTAAGGAGAGCGCACAATCTGCCTCATATCTCAGTGCAGGAAGTGATGATTTCCACCAGGTTCATACAGTTCTGTCATCAAACGTGTCCACTTTGCACTTCGTGCCTTTCATTTGCAATGACAGAAATGAGACATGGAAGTAAGAGATTTTCATGGATATGCAGCACGGTAACATTAATGTTATAATCCGTTGCTAATGTGTAGTACTAAATATGAGATTAAATTAAAACCATCTTAAAACATTTACCAGTAAATAGCAAAGATTGGTAGTAGCTGGAATGGGTAAAAAAATCTGCCGATGCGAACTATAGAGCCTGCAAGTCAAGAAAAGACAGATAATAAAAATATCGCTCCTATACTCAGTTTTTAATATCAGTTAATCGATATGTCGATAACTTAAATATCGTCGATGTATATCGATATATGATGAAACATCGATATATAAGTCAAGTTCCTTCCAGAGAATGCTGTCACAATAGCCCCATATTCAGCAATGATATACAACCACTCGCTTGTCGAAATGTCCGTACCTAAAGACTGGGAAACTGCACAAGTCACTGCAATATCTGTGTTACAGACCCACATCGTCAACGTCGATTTTCAGCAGTAATTTGGAACATATGCTGTGTTTCAACATTATGATTTGCCTCGAAGAACAAGATTTATTGACGAATTATCAACAACTCTTCAAAAAATATCATTCTTGTCAAACGTAGCTAGCTCATTATTTCGTGAGAATAAATACTATGTCAAATTGATCCCATATTTATAGACTTCCAGAAGGCTTTTGACACAGGTCCTCACAAGCGATTTCTAATAAAACTGCATACCAATGGAGTACCGCCGCAGTTGTGTGATTGCGTTTGTGATTTCCTGCCAGAAGGGTCACAGGTCTTAGTCTGATGGAAAGTCGTTGAGTAAAACAGAAGTAATATCTAACGTTTCCCAAAGAAGTGTTATAGGCCATTTGCTATTGCTGATTTATATTACGATTTAAGAGACACCGTCTTGTAAAGTCATCAGATGATAAAACCAAGTGCAAAATGATTTAGACAAGATATCTGTATGATGTGAAAAGTGACAATTGACTCTAAATAACGAAAAGCGTGAAGTCATCCACAAGAGTACTAACTGGAATACGCTAAATTTCTGTAACAAGATAAATGCCACAAAGGTAAAGGCTGTAAATTCATCCAAACATTTAGTTATTACAATTACGAATAACTTAAATTGGAAAGATTACATATAATGTTGTGGGGTAGGCAAACCGAAAACTGTGGTATATTGCAAAAACACTTAGGAAATTGCAACAGGTGTACTAAGGAGAGTGCTTACACTGTTGTTTTCCGCCTTTTTTGCAGTATTGCCGTGTGGTGTGAGATCCGCATCACGTGGGTTGTCGGAAGTCATCGAAAGAGTCCCAAGAAGGCCAGCTCGTTTTGTACTATAGCTAAATACGGGAGAGAGTGTCACCGATATAATACGCGAATTGGAGTTGCAGTCATTAAAACAAAGGCGTTTTTCTTTGCGGCACAACCTTCCCATGAAATTTCAGTCACCAACTTTTTCCTTAGATTGAGAAAGTATTTTGTTCGTGCCACCTTAAAAGGGAGAAATAATCCTCATTATAATATAAGAGAAATTAGAGCTCTCACGCGAAGATGTGAGTGTGTGCTTTTCCCACATGCTGTTCGAGAGTGGAACGATAGAGATATGGCTTAAAGGTGGGCCGATGAACCCTCTGCCAGGCATTTAGTTGTGAACTGCGGAGTACTCCTGTAAATGAGTAGATGAGTTAGGGCTTCTTCCCATTCCATTAGCGAATGGAAGATGGGAAAAATGACTGCTTAAATGTCACCGTGGAAGATGTAGGAGAGAACTGCCTAATTCCACCGGCTACTACTACTACTACTAAACATTTCGTACCTTTTGTACTACATGACATTTAGCCATTTCAATGTCAGCTACTTGATCCCCGGAGTCAGCTAAGAGTTCTGGGTGTTGTTCGTAAGATCACAAGAAGACAACGTTGATTTTGTGATGCTTTTCATTTAATTTTTTGTGTGTGTGGCGCAGAGAGTTACTATGATAACGAGTGTGCAAAGACAATGTTTTATTTATGGGTGATTATGTACCAAATTGCTTTAGATTTCAGGGAGTTGTGAAGCTGTATTCGCTGTGTATCATATGCAGGAAACTGGCAAAGAAAAATTGGCGACGCTGATCCCAACGTACCGCTGTAAGTTTCCAATATTGTGCCTGTACGGTTTAAGAAAATAGCCCCTATAGTGAACTTTAAAATTACATCTAGCATTATTAGTACTAAATTATGTTTGGAAATGTGGTGATGAAATTTCTGATGCGTTCTTTATCCTATATTATTTATTAAATAATTATTTTTTATTATATTACGACAACAGAAAGCCGTTATGGGTAGGGAAGCATAGATGAATTGCATTTAGCTGTAGTATGTCAATGGGGACCATGGATTAAATGAATCGGCAAGCATGTAAAACATCTCCAACCCAATGGTTAAGAGGCTTGCTGACAGTGGAGCAAACTGAAAATGCGGAAATAAAAATTTCTGATCTCAGTAACGAAATTGAAAACGAAATGGAAGAACATATTTTTATATTTGAAGGGATGATGCTCGGTTTCAGCACGTTGGACATAAGAAAACGTACGTTGGACGTAAGAAAACGTACGTTCGATGTTGCAGAACGGAACAGATTGCCCCCTAATTTCAATTCAGAAAAATCCAAGGTCTGAAGCTATGCATCCAATAGATGTCGCTGAATCCGAGGGAGATAATGTCAGCTACTTGCAAAACTTTAGAAGATAGTCAACGATCTTATGAGCTGACGAGGAACCAAAGCAAAAAATAGAGCTAATTGAAGCACAGGAGCAGAAATCTAAACTACAGCTGTACCTATGGAAAGGAAGTGTCTTGGAGACTGCGGGGAAGCCGAGACAGAAACTTATTCGTAAGACATTATAGCGAGTTCTCGATAAAGATCGAATGAGAAGAATATCAGTTGCATGAAATACAAACTGTGAATACAAAGTGTGCAGGCGATACGGTCAATGATGGATGGTGCCTTGGGAAGGGATTGAAAAAGTTTTGTAAGAACTGAAATGTGGAACTTTTCTTAAACTTAAGAGTAGTTTATAAGTGTGATGACCAGATATCTGATTTGTACCACTTGCAAATGTTTAGAAAATTAAGCGCAGTGTGTTTATTTTTCTCAGAATTTACATTTTTTTTGTAATGGATGAGGATGGTCCTTCTGAAGTAATTTTTCAACTGACCGTTTAGGCTATGATCAATGAAATCGTGAAAGTAATACAGTTTAGGCAACTCTTCCGTAATTGGCCTAATCTCTGCCCCAAATGATCCGACAGATTCACAGTGCGCTGTGGTACGCTTCTAGACTCCTCAGTTAATTGTGGATCATGGAGATATCACAATGCTGGCCATTTTTGTATAGGCCCAAAGTACACTGTTAGTCAAACTGCACGGGTAAACTGCTAACAGCCTCCTTTGTCGACTAACTGCGTTACTCCTCTGTCTTACCAATGAGCCGAAGTTGGCCATCTGCTTTAGAAGTGGGCTTTATGTTATCATTTCACTTCATCACTCACAAAAATTACACACGTGTATTTACATGAACTGACTTCTTCTAATTCTGATTAATTGATACTGCAGGCATAAAATAGTAAGTTTCTTCGTTTTCTGAAATGAACAGGTTTATATTTGTGAACATTTAATGCAAATTTCCAGACTTCGATGATACTACGTTATGGATAGCTGCATAACCTTTAAAAAGTCTGAAATTCCTATTGATATTGTCTCCCAGGTAGTTAATAGAAAATATGAACAGGTTCCAACAAACTTTCCTGAGACATTACTATCGTTACTTTTCCGTCCATGACAACATCCTCAATCCAGTGACATTTCGTTTGGTACTCCATATCACCGTGTTTTATTTAATAAGCCGTGGTGTGGTTCCCCATCAAATGTTTCTCGAAAGTCGAGAAGTGCTGCATCTATTAAATTGCCGAGTTTCGCGGCTTTCAGAATGCCGTATGAGAAAAGCGCGAGTCTCTCTCTCTCTCTCTCTCTCTCTAAATCAATATAATGCAAGATGTCCGCGACAACGAAGTTATCACAAGTATTTTCACACAAACAAAAAAATCTGTCATTCGCCAAAAAGCTCAGCTGGTATCAGATTTTGATATGTAAATGAGGAACAAGTTTCTGAAAGGGAAAGGCTGAAGGAAGCACTGCACTGCATGAAAGGAAAATCCAGAGAAACAGAACTACTGAAACTAACTAGAATATTAAAATGAAGAAACACTAAAAGCAATCGTTACGAGAAGAAGCGGAAGGTTAGGCGACATCTCCTATGACATGAAGGAAGGAGCATAAGGAAAACACTGTGGGAGCGGACAGAAGGCAAAACATGTGAAACTCATGATAGGGGATATACGATTCAATAGCTTCAAAGTGATTGAAAGATCAGCACAAAAGAGTAAATATAAAGAACAGCTTTAAATCAATATTAATGAATTACATAAAATAAAAGTGTTATGAAAGAGTAGAACTTTAATTTAAATGTAACGAAAGTGTTTAACCTACTTTTGGAAACTATACACGAATGTTTTAAACTGGTGAGAACTTGACGAAATATGCGTTTATTTTTAGGAGCACGTATAATTTCAAAAAATAATATTCAGTCTAGAATATTTTTCTTTGTAGATGCGTACACAGACACTTTCAAATTATTTAATGAAAAACTTTTCCTACAAGTTATCATCTAAGAATTTTTTCATCACAGTTGGTGAATTTCGGTGTCACTGATATCCAAAACAAGTGGAGTACAGCACAGAAAGCCTTGTCTGGTACATATGATACATATTATTGTTTTAACAGTTTGTGAATACTTTTGGGCAACCTGTCGAAACCGTATGCTTGACCATATACTCAAGTGAGAGACTGTGTACTTGAAAATGAGAATGGCCTCAAAATTAGGGACTCGTGCAGTGCAAGAAAATGAAGCAATTGTTCAATAAAATTCATTTTTGTAGGAAAAGTAGTTTAATAGTTTATGAGAAAATCTGCTGTGAACGTTTCTCGGCCCCAGAATAAAGGTAAGGTACGTGAAGACAAAGGCCAATACTGGCTAGGACTGAGCAATACAAATAATAGTCCTTCCCAGCCTCCATTATAAAACAGAATACCTAGAAACCCACATTATGGCAGAACAGAAAGTATTCTCTGCCATGTACTTTATTTTGATTTTTAGAAATAATATGCTGACTTTATGCTGCTTCCTTTAATGTTCTAGCATGTTCTTCTGCCCCTTTCATTCATTCTGATATTCGACATAGTAACTTAGTCTTACATTCGAAGTATTCACGATAACTGACAGTCGGGGATGTCGTTAAGTCCAACTCTCTTTCTAATATTTATCCAAAGAGGCTCGACTCATACCATGGTAGCTCACGCCACTTGGGTCTTCTAATACTATGATAACACTGTCTTACACTGACTTCGTTCACGGAAGTAAAACTGTTAATCTAATTTTTTTTAAACTTCCTTATTTCCATGCTTACAATCAAACCATTGAATCAATTTCAGTTTCTTGACGGTCAACAA
The DNA here is from genome assembly GCF_023864275.1 of Schistocerca cancellata. NCBI lineage: Eukaryota > Metazoa > Arthropoda > Insecta > Orthoptera > Acrididae > Schistocerca > Schistocerca cancellata. The sequence continues at coordinate 463,830,766 of NC_064631.1, read as the reverse complement.
TAACACAGTTTTAGTAGACCGTATGTGAAATAGTGCACGATGTTTTCTGGATATCTTACGACGGTTATTCATTTTTTCAGTAAATGAAAAATTGCGGAGATATAACCAAAACGTAATGTAACAATGTTCATTAGTGACAAATTATTTGAAGCAAATAAAAATAATTATTTTTGCTATCAGTATTGAACTAACTACTGGGTGATCAAAATGTCAGTATAAATTTGAAAACTTAATAAACCACGAAATAATGTAGGTAGAGACGTAAAAATTGACACACATGCTTGGAATGATATGGGGTTTTATTAGAGCAAAAAAGAAAAAAAATCCACCCTATATTGCTAGACGCGTGGAAGATCTCTTGCGCGAGTCGTTTGGTGATGATCGTGTGCTCAGGTGCCACTTTCATCATGCTTGGCCTCCCAGGTCCCCAGGCGATTATTGGCTTTGGGGTTACCTGAAATCGCAAGTGCATCGTGATCGACCGATATCTCTAGGGATGCTGAAAGACCAACGCCAATGCCTCACCATAACTCCGGACATGCTTTACAGTGCTGTTCACAACATTATTCCTCGACTACAGCTATTGTTGAGGAATGATGGTGGACATATTGAGCATTTCCTGTAAAGAACATCATCTTTGCATTGTCTTACTTTGTTACGCTAATTATTGCTATTCTGATCAGATGAAGCGCCATCTGCTGGACATTTTGTGAACTTTTGTATTTTTTTGGTTCTAATAAAACCACATGTCATTCCAAGCATGTGTGTCAATTTGTACCTCTCTATCTACATTATTCCGTGATTTATTCAGTTTTCAAATTTATACTGACTTTTTTATCACCCGGTACTTTTAGAAATAAAAATAAATGTGTAAACTTTGGAGTGTTTCGATGATCAGCCACTATCGAAAGATCAGGCATCTCTACGCTCCTCTCAGTAAACCGAAGGAGGACGGCTATTTTCTATAAAGAATTATAGAACATAAAAGACGACTTCAGTAAGAAATGGATTTTTTTTTCTGAAAGCAGGTTGGTTTTGTTCTGGACTCCAATACGCTGTATAATTCCCCACTCTTTCGGCTACAAAATCCTATTTTTAGTATACTCTCCGTTCAATTCGACTGCCTTACGCCACCTTATTGTGGGGGCCTATATGCCAGCGTGGTACCACTCTCCTGGTCGTCATAGCCAAAGTCTTGCTGCTTCAGTACTCTCCCCATCATCCGCGTGCTGCTTCCCGCGGAGTGCTTCCTTTGTTGGGCCAAACAGGTGCGTAGGCGGCGAGGAATCCAGCGGGAACACACCTCTGAGTACCCCAACTGGTGGACGAGAATGTCCGCACTACCAACGGAGATGTTCTGTTGCGAAGTGATGTGTCTGATTGTGATCCGTCGATCAAATCCAGTTAGTGTGTCCGCACGTCCAGCACTGCAGGAGTCACAACTATGTGGGAGATCAGACAGACCGGTGCGACCTTGTTGCGATGGTGACGGATGTCTCGCCCAATGATTCACCGTGCTTTTGTTCACTGCCAGGTATCCGTAGACATTTTGCGAGCACCTATAAGTACTTGCGTTTCTCTGGTTTTCCGTCGAAAGAAACTCGACCACAGCACTCTGCTTGGAACACACCTCCGTTAGTAGACGCCATTTTGAAGGCTACGTACAGCGCCGCCACCTAACGGAACTTATCTTCAACCCCTATAGGAGTGTCATAACATATTTCGCATTTGTTCAACCGAAGTTGGCCAAGAAAAGGAAATGTGTTGCGTTAGTTACTGACCGCCCCTCGAAATTGCGTGTAGTTAAGATGTACTTGGCCGCTCAACATAGGCAGAATGAGGTGCTTTTCAAGAGTCTTACTAAGCAATAGTGGCGGGAGGTGCCGTCGACGTCTGAAGCGAACGAAGGCGATGGGAACCAAGGTCAACAGAGATCGTTCCCAGGATAAAATCTTGACAATTGCCGCGCGGTATTAGCCGAGTGGTCCAAGGCGCTGCAGTCATGGACTGTGCGGCTAGTGCCGGCGGAGGTTCGAGTCCTCCCTCAGGCATGGGCGTGTGTGATTGTCCTTAGGATAATTTAGGTCAAGTAGTCTGTAAGCTTAGGGACTCATGACCTTAGCAATTAAGTCCCATAAGATTTCACACACATTTGAACATTTTTTCTTGATAATTGTTTTGAAAATGGCTGCGTTATCAGCGACCGTTTACAAAGCAAAATTAAAGCAACAACAGGCCTCGGTCGCAAAAATGAAGTCTTTTGACCTAGGTTTCGGCAACTACTAAGAGTGTCTTCATCAGAAGTAAAATATTCAAACTGGCATGTCACCTATAAAATAAATATCAAGCGATAAAGCTTCAGTCACAAAATTTTAAAATAAAAAACAGAGAATTTTAAAATTTTGTGACTAAAGCTTTAACGCTTGATATATATTTTATAAATGACACGCAAGTTTGAATGTTTTACTTCTGATGAAGGCACTCTTAGTAGTTGCAGAAGCCTAGGTAAAAGGCTTCATTTTTTCGAACGAGGCTTGTTATTGCTTTAATTTTACTTGGTAATTATCTTCACCGATTTAGGTAAACCATAGAAACCGATACCTGGATGGCCGGATGGGAATATTTTCCACCTTAATACGAGTACAGCGTAATGATCACTGCCATTACCATAATGGTAGTGGATAATGTGATTATGACTGTATCAAAAAGGAAATTAAGCTGGAAGTCGTATGTAACCAGTATAACGTATGTTAAGTGGCCAGAGATACTGTTTTTCTGTATGCGACTGCAGACTTTCTCGGCGTATTCCACTGATGAATTCTTCTCGGGTCATCAGCCCAGTGGTGGCGTCGTCTTGTCGCAACGTTTCAGTGAGTTTCGTAATCATCATCTTCGCCAGAAGCTGATAACCCGAGAAGTATTCATCAGTTCTTTTCTGGGCTCCAATAGATGAGAAAAGGGATGGGAAAAATAGGATTTAACATCACGTGTGAGGTCATTAGAGACGGAGCAGGAGCTCGGCTTACGGAAGGACGGAGATGGAAATCAGCAATGCCGTTTTCGAAGGAAACATCCCGGCATTTGCCTGGAGAGATTTAGGGAAATAACAGAAAACCTAATCCGATTTGAACCGTAGTCGTTGCAAATGCGATTCCATTGTGCTAACCACCGCACCGCTTCGATCGGTAGTTGCCAAAAGATTGATACGATGATTCTCATGAGGTGAATAAATGACATCAACAAACTTGGTCGTTAACGTGGCATCGTATTACTGTGAACTTCACATATGGAAAAACCGAGAGGCTATTTTCCTCTAACAGTGGGTGTGAAGTGGTTGACGTAACTAACAGAAGACTACTGCAGAAATTAACTCCCATCTCGGCGCAGTGAGAAAGCATACGTCTCATTTTCCAGGCGGGATGACTTTCTCCAGTATATTGCATATACGTTTAGAGAGGTCGTATTAGTTCTGTAAAACGATGCTCACATATGTCCCTGTCACCGTACATCCCGTTAGGTTTTTCCCGATAGCTCCGTCTGGCTGTAATGAAGCTGTGGAGTAGTGTGTTATTTTCGTTTCCCGGTTTACTTCGGCGTGAATTTTAGCGGAGACGAGAGACTTTTATTTTTATGACAGTAAAATAAATCACACATGTCGACAAACATATCAATAAAACGGTTACGCCGTAGATAATATATTTATTCCTAGTTGTCACAAGATCTTCGTGCGTCTCAGAGGATATTTACTCTTACGTATAGTGATTACAGCATCAGATTGACAACTGGAGTAAAACGTCTATGAGTTATTTCTATGTTATGAGTTATTCTATGTTATCAGTTATTTCTATGTTGTGGCCATATGCTATGGACTCTTAACTCCTCTGGACAAATTTGGAAACGAGAAAATATTGTACTACCGCTGCGACAAAAAGGAAAAAGGTGGCTCAAACGCTAATACCTGCATTATGTACATTAGAGTAATGCTCATTAAAGATAGGCACGAATGTCGAACCCAGCGTTCACGCCATGCAGATAGTAAATCCCAGAAGAGATGGGTTCCTTTCTGAAAGAAAAATTTGCATTGGCTGCTCATCAACTCAACCAGGAGACGGTTCCATTGATATCTCTGGCATATATTATTTTCATATACTGAAAGCTGATGTTTAATGTTTGATGTCATGATTGAAAACCAGACGGCATGAATCAAATCGAACACAGCTAGAAATTTACTCTGCCTTGATCAGACATTTCGAACCGTCTCATCATAATGTGTAGAAGTTGCCGGACTTGCTCTAGGCGAGTTTCTAATGGTATTTACTCGTAGTTATGGCTGTGGTCCCAGAATTTGTACAGCTCCTTCCACGATGAGTCGGAAATGTTTCGGTCTCATAGACAATGAAAACGATATTTATTATTGATGATAATGTTCTTGCTGATATATTCTCGATGCGGTACTTATCTCTAAGGCATTGAAAATACACTCTCCTAACAGAGTCCACTATGAAACAAATAAACACGTTGAAAGAGGAAGCAGCTAGCCTTCAAATTTCTTTCGAGGAAACCATGTACTTTACCGCCTCATCATATGAAGAGGCAGGGTGCGAAAAAATAGAATAATTGGACAGTTTCATATAGTTTCATGAAATAATACATATGAAAATCAGCTATTAAGAAGCCTACGAGAACTTGAGAGAGAAGACTGAAGATGATTTACATAGGACGCATGTTTTGTAGAAAAGAAAGTCAATCTCAATAAAAGCTACACGTAGGCACTGTGGCAAGTTTATTAAACGTCACTGTTTATACTCAATTGAAAAATTCCGAGTGACACGAAAGGCTGGACTGGGTGAAGCCGAGAAGTTTAAATGCAAAACCTTTCAGAAAATAATCGGTCCTAAGATAGCAGACGAGTAGTACATATAGTGAGTAAAGGACGAGTTTTACTGGGATAATGAACGGATACTGGAGTCAATAAGGAAGCGATGGCAAAAATTCTACGGACATCTATTCGAGATGTATGTAACTCTATTGATGAAGTACATTTTTATTGTACTGAACAACATACCTAAGGTGTCTTGATAAATGTCTCAAGAAAATAAGGAATGATCTCAACAGCATTAGAGTAAATCAAGATGTTTATGATAGATCAAAGTACACGTGACCGATCAACAACTTGAAGGGTATGTGTGATTAGTAGAAGCACAGCAGAAGCTGGAGGAGAGAAGAACGGCGCCCAAAGAAATAACGCAACGCTTTTGATCTGCAAAAATGGTTTTCATAAAAGCCTCATAGTTACTTAACGTGGTCTCTAGTCGCCTTAAGCGGAAAAAAAATTAAACACAGACATCAATAGACTTTCATATTGTTACAGAAATATTGTTTACGACGTACAAAGAGAGGCAAAAATGTGTGAAATGTTAGAACGTGTCAACTATCTTCACTCACTTCAAGGCTTCCTTTCTGACTAGTATAGAATAACTTGGTAAGGTCGAAACAGCTGGCTCGTCGCGCTTCGCTGGCAGCGTCCTGTCTTGCGCAATGTAACTGGCGCCAGTGCTGGCGCCGCGCCTCTGGTGGCGTGACCCAAGCCTTCATATTTCGGCTATCAGTATGAAGCTCGCTTCTCTATTGTTTCCTGTCTCCTTGAAACAGCTATAACACCCGCTGGCTCGACAGTAGGACCAATCAAGGGTACGGCGCATAAAATGGGACAAATGTCTTAGGGTCATATGTAGTTCCGTAGAGAATGTGACAAGTGTTTCATTACATCTCTAGTCACAGCGAGCCTAGTTTTCCCATAGGTTAGGGCTATTATAGTACTCACTTGCGACACATATATAACGGACAAACAGGAACTGTAAAGACTGCTGTACTTGCTATCGTATAAATCGATGAAAACTGCAAACAATTGCCAGGAGAGTACGCGTCTGAGCATTGGCTGGCTCATCAGGTGCTTGTTGTGAGCGTGTGTGTGTGTGTGTGTGTGTGTGTGTGTTACATGCGACAAAATGATATGCGAAGCCTAATCAGCCATGACGCAAGTCGTGTGTTCGTCTGTAAGCAATGATGTTTGTGAAATCTGCTGAGAGATTAAAACTGTGTGCTGGATCGGAACTCGAACCTTGTACGAGACCCAGATAGCCACACGGTTTTAATCTTCCGGAATTTTCAAATCAGCGCAACCTCCACTGCATAGAGGTCTGGACTTTTGTGCCTGATTACCGTTGCGACATGGAAGATCATTGATCTCCGCCAACCGCTACGAGAATTCTGCAAATAATATAGATCCTGAAAGGACACCTACCTGTGATTCTTATTATCCAAGTAGTACAAAATCAAATCATCCTAAAATGTTAAGGCAATTGTAATTAGATGGTAGTGTTATGTAGTGTGGACCATCATGATTTAGTCACACAAGAGAATTTTTTACGATGAATCAACTCCGTACACTAAAAGCACTCCGTCTTCAGGCCACAAGTGGCCCATCGGGACCATCCGACCGCCGTGACATCCTCAGTTGAGGATGTGGTTAGGAGGGGCGTGTGGTCAGCACACCGCTCTCCCAGTCGATATGATACTTTTCTTCGACCGGAGCCGCTACTGTTCGGTCGAGTAGCTCCTCATTTGGCATCACGAAACTGAGTGCACCGCGAAAAATGACAACAGCGCATGGCAGCTGGATGGTCACCCATCCAAGTGCCGACCACGCCCAACAGCGTTTAACTTCGGTGATCTCACGGGAATCGGTGTATCCACCGTGGCAAGGCCGTAGCCAATCAACTCGGTACAGTTATATTTCAATCTACAACTAGCAGCTAACTTGTTGGAAAAGAATTTTACTTTGACAATTTAAAACGTCCAGCAAAACACTTAGATAAGTAAACACAGTTACAGTAACAACGTAGACGAAGCGGGGAGATTAACCCGTCTCATCTTTATAGATTGAGTATCTTGTTCTTTCGCATAGTTTAAACAAATATTTTTTGTACGACTACACATATATACCCTAAGAGAGTCAAGTATGGCGCCCGTGCGACAAATGAGTGTGGATGCGTCGGTAAATATTTTTGCTTACAGTCTGATCGAATGTAATAATATTGTACCAAAAGCCGTTATTTTGATATTGTTTTATTAGGCAACAAGTTTCGACGTTCCAGTCACCTGAATATGACGTGTTTTATTAGATAACCAGTTCCGACGTTCCAATAGTGTCATATTCAGGTGACTGGAACGTCGAAACTGGTTGTCTAATGAAACAAAATGAAAATAACGGCACTTGGTACAGTATTATTACATTTCATCGAACAGCTCCTCTCTGAGCACTATGGAACTCTTGAGGTCATCAGTCCCTTAGACTTAGAACTACTTAAACCCAACTAACCTAAGCACATCACACACATCCATGCCCGAGGCAGGATTCGAACCTGCGACCGTAGCGGTTGCGCGGTTCCAGACTGTAGCGCCTAGAACCACTCGGCACCCCCGGCCGGCGAACAGCTGCTGAGCTTAAGATGAAGCTTCATTAAATCTGATTGAAAGTCACTGATATTCTTTATAGAAAAATAATTAATTAACTCCAAGAACTGAACGGGAAGGGTTCCGACTCCATCAGAGGCGATATGAAACTACACGGAAAGCATATGTGTACAATTTAACTAAGTTACAACAAATATGGCTAAGGGACATGAAAAATGTTGCTATAGCAAAATAACGCATACGGCGTGTTTTGCAACTGTAGGTAGGGTCTTAGCATACATAAACAGTTTCAAGGTCCCAGTAAAACTTTTGACGATGTATATATTACCCAAAGCGCTGAGGTACAGCTTCTCATTGTTCTCAACGTTAGTAGAACAACATGGATCCGATTTTTGCTGTGAGCCTCTATTTGTGCCTATACACTAACCGACTTTGTGTTTTCTTCATTTTTGATGATCATGTTGTTGCGGGCCAAAAGCACAAACAGATACGGCTGAAAACGGTGAAGCTTTACGGTTTTACGAAAGTCAGGTATTGATTCAATTTCTGTGATTACCATTAGTACACTTCCGGCCTTTAAACCTGCACCGATATAAGGTTGCGTAGTACAAGTGTCAAACTGGCATGATGTGTACCGCATTCTTAGATCTGCAAATGATTAGCATCTCAGTGGAAACGCACAAAGTAGAAGCAGTAACTCCATTTACATTCTGTGTGTAAGCAAAGATTACGCAAAGGGTTTGTTATTATACAGTGACTGAATCATGGCCTACAGTTACTGCAGTTCACAGTTACGTAATATTGTTGCTATGATTGATAGGAATCCCACGACTGTCATAGAATATGGAATCTCTGATTCACAGGAATCCCACGACTGTCACAGAATATGGAACCTCTGCATTCAAGAGAGCCGTACTCAAAGCTATGTAGAATCTCAATGGAACCCACACGACTAGTATCCGAGAAGAGAGATATACTGTTCACTCGATCGTGCAGTACCGTACCTTCAGTCAATAAATGGGCTCATTTGTGCTAAGATAAGTATTCGCAAGGAGAATGTGACGACGTATAGTGCACCAAGGGTTTTAGCATGAAGAAGATTATTATGGCTTCCCTTGAGAAGGCAGCTGAGAGTAGCCGCGCTGACAGTAGTGCATCGAATAGGAGTGGCGCCTCACTGCCTTTTCAGACAAGCCCCGGTTCTGCATACAGGATCACGATGATAGAATCTACGTATCCAGATTGCATTTGTCGCCGTCATATGAACTCTTCACCTAACGTAGTGATATGGAATGCCATTGGGTACACAACATTAGCACCTGTGGTTCTCATAAACAATCATTTGAAACGCAGGCAGCACATTTCTGACGTATAAAGACTGGTGACTGTTTTATCATGGAGGTCTGTATGACGTTATTTTTTCAGCAAGACAACGCAAAACCGCAAGCTTTCCGGATGCGTCGACCTTTCATGGCTAACACGTTTTCCAGAACTCTCAGCCAACGAAAACATTTGGGCATCGGTTGCCGAGAGACAAGCGCACCACCATTCGCTATCCGACTGATGCCTTCTCTCATAGAGATGAAGCAACATAAAATGACGTACCCAAATCTATCATCCAGACTCAGTTCAGCTCGATGCCTAACTGCGTTCGACCCACTGTTGCTGCAAAACAGTCGAAGTTCCTTCTGTACAGCCGCATCAGTGAAAGTCACAGTAATGCAGTAATGGTTGTCGTGCTACACGTGCGTGAGAGTCCAAAGGGCGCCGCACTGTCCGTATTGCTCCAAACAGGCGCATGGTGCTGTCCGGTCTTGCATGGCCGAGCAAGAAGTAAGTCTTCATAGGCGTTCGTCGCATCGTGCTATTGAGATCCTGTATGGCACTAGGTGTGGTCTTCATGAACTCTTCTATTTCATATTCACATAATAGTAATGGTACAGGAGCAATATGGACAGTAGTACCACGGAACTCTAATCCAAATACTCGATAGTTCGCAATCCTGTCGCTATTGATTTTCGGCATTACCTTGTAGCCGTTTCCCCTTTTTGATGCCAGTTTGACATTTCTTGCATGTGAACATTTGTGTATCCGAGCTTTCCAACCGAAATCTCGCGGGACTGAAACTCCTAGTTACATGAAGGTTTTGATTGTGACCATACAAGTCTGCGTCGTATGGTTCGGCCTCATTGAGATACAAATCCTGTATCACAGGTCATTTATAAACATCGTAAACTGCAGCAACTCTATCATAATACGTGGAGGTGTATTTCTCTATTGAAAATAACACACTGAGTTGCAGCTGTGGCAGGTATTAAAAAAATTGCTCTGAGCACTATGGGAGTTAACTTCTGAGGACATCAGTCCCCTAGAACTTAGAACTACTTCAACCTAACTAACCTAAGGACATCACACACATCCACGCCCGAGGCAGGATTCGAACCTGCGACAGTAGCGGTCGCGCGGTTCCAGACTGTAGCGCCTAGAACCGCTCGGCCACTCCGGCCGGCGCGGCAAGTATTCACTTCAATACAGATCTGTATGGATATTCCTTATGCACATATTTTGATCACTAAGTGAAGTGTAGAAAGCTCTCTGGGTGTCAAGAAACACCTAACTTTGAATCTGTAGGCTGAAAATCAGCGAGTAACATAGCAGTGCGTAACGCAACCAACACAACAAAGACATTAGAAGATCTCCGTTTATATCACTTTCCTCTGAATATTTACTTTACCACATTTAATTTTCTAACGTGATCTTCTCGGTTTTTTACGTATAGTACTTCCTACGGAGAATGGCAACGTTCACGATTCGCTGTAAATTTACGTACGTGCGCTGCCAGCCTCCTTCCCACAATTTATGGCACATCGCTCGGATTCCGCGTAGTGTACGACACCTAACAATGAATCGTATCGGGCACCTACTAAGTTCTCCAAGTGGAGCAGCATTTAATACGTGGTGCACTCATGCGTGATTTTTACGACTGCGGGTGCCAGGACGCGCATATTTCAATATCACTTCTTCTGCGACCGTGGAACGATCGTCTGCCAGCGCCAGACGGCAATAAAAGGGGCCGCCGTATTAAATTTACAAGAAGCGCCGCTGGTGAGACCGGTCCGTCTGATTGTCCTCCGGACAGCTTTTTACTGGCTGCAGCGGAGCCGAGGCGGTGCGCTACGAGCAACTGTGCGTCGCGCAGGCGGTCTACCTTCAGGCGCAGTAAAGACGCCCGATATTTGTGAATTCCCCTTACTTACCAATCAGTAGGTTTCATCGCAAGTTCACGATACACTTCAATTAATTGAGTTAAGATAACTAACATCATTAACATATGTTTCCTCTGGAATGATTCAGATCGGTAAAAATGTTTTATAAATTATACAACATATATTACACAGAGATTTTTTTAGGTACCCGACAAGCCACGATCCTGAGTCCCTGACAACATCTTCTGTTACGTTGTCATCAAGAATTTTAGGATGACACCTGTGCGTGATTTTTGGCCGTTTAAGATATCTTTAATGAGTTGTTATGGGCACCTACGTTGTAACACGTCATTTTGCAGCCTCTCATGTTTGCTACCATTGTTCGCCACTGTAGTCACCTCGAGCAGTAATCGACTGCAAGGGAAGGGAGTTTTTACTCGGCGTGACGAGCGGACTATGCTGTTTTCATATGTGAGTTCCACAGACGTGCCAGTCTTTCTTAACAACTTTTGGGAAGTAAACTTCGAAATCCCGGCCAGCTAAAGTTCCTTGCTGAGTTCTGATACAGGAAACAGTGGAAATTAAAAATAGCCAACAGAAATTCCCACTTTTGCTCCTCGTCGCGATTGGTTAAAAGGCCTCCGTGTTAAATAATTTTGTGGAGTGGTTTTGCGGCTCTCGTAATCGAGAAGTCGGTCGGTAGCAGTTTAGGGTCATAGAAGTCGTGTGTCTTGGACAGAGGTGATGTCGTCTTAGTTTATTTCTGAAGTCGGTAACAATCCTCCGTGGTCAAACAGGTTACTTCAGACTATAGAAAACGGTTGGTTCATGAGAAGTGTATCACAAGCTTCCTATCGAATCTGTGTCCAGTTTTTTAAGGAAAGAAGGAAGTAGCATGAAGAACATTCCTTGAATTAGGCTATAAATCAGTGGTTTTAATTACAGTATCACAAGTCTTCGAAACACTTGTTACGTGCAGAATTTCTCGTTCTTAATATTGTATTGAAGGGTAATGGATCCAAAAATACGAGAACTTTGAATGCATTCCACGTTTTAACAGGCTTAAATAAAAACTTTGTTTGAAAAACATACACAGAAACCAGTAGAGTATCATACAGTACTGGCCATTAAAATTGCTGCACCAAGACGAAATGCAGATGATAAACGGGTATTCATTGGACAAATATATTATACTAGAACTGCCATGTGATTACATTTTCACGCAATTTGGGTGCATAGATCCTGAGAAATCAGTACCCACAACAACCACCTCTGGCCGTAATAACGTCCTTGATACGCCTGGGCATTGAGTCAAACAGAGCTTGGATGGCGTGTACAGATACAGCTGCCCATGCAGCTTCAACACGATACCACAGTTCATCAAGAGTAGTGACTGGCGTATTGTAACGAGCCATTTACTCGGCCACCATTGACCAGACGTTTTCAGTTGGTGACAGATCTGGAGAAGGTGCTGGCCAGGACAGCAGTCGAACATTGTCTGTATCCAGAAAGGCCCGTACAGGACTTGCAACATGAGGTCGTGCATTATCCTGCTGAAATGTAGGGTTTCGCAGGGATGAGGGGGGGGGGGGGCTGAGACACGGGTCGTAACACATCTGAAACTTAACTTCCTCTGTTCAAAGTGCCGTCAATGCGAACAAGAGGTGACCGAGACGTGTAACCAGTGGCACCCCATACCATCACGCCGGGTGATAAGCCAGTATGGCGATGACGAATACACGCATCCAATGTGCGTTCACCGCGATGTCGCCAAACACGGATGCGTCCATCTTGATGCTGTAAACAGAACCTGGACTCATCCGAAAAAAAAATGACGTTTTGCCATTCGTGCACCCAGGTTCGTCATTGAGTACGCAGTCGCAGGCGCTCCCGTCTGTGATGCAGCGTCAAGGATAACCGCAGCCATGGTCTCCGAGCTGATAGTCCATGCTGCTGCAAACGTCGTCGAACAGCCGAACTGTTCGTGCAGATATTTGTTGTCTTGCAAACGTCCCCATCTGTTGGCTCAGGGATCGAGACGTGGCTGCACGATCCGTTACAGCCATGCGGATAAGATGCCTGTCATCTCGACTACTAGTGATACGAGGCCGTTGGGATCCAGCACGGCGTTCCGTATTACCCTCCTGAACCCACCGATTCCATATTCTGCTAACAGTCATTGGATCTCGACCAACGCGAACAGCAATGTCGTGATACGATAAACCGCAATCGCGATAGGCTACAACCCGACCTTTATCATAGTCGGAAACATTATGATACGCATTTCTCCTCCTTACACGAAGCATCACAACAACGTTTCCCCAGGCAACGCCGGTCAACTGCTGTTTGTGTATGAGAAATCGACTGGAAACTTTCCTCATGTCTGCACGTTGTAGTCGTCATCACCAGCGCCAACCTTGTGCGAATGCTAATCATTTGCATATTACAGAACCTTCTTCCTGTCGGTTAAATTTCGCGTCTGTAGCACGCCATCTTCGTGGTGTAGCAATTTTAATGGCCAATAGTGTACGTGGAATGTTCGGACATAAGTACCGTTTGCAAAAAAAGAATCTGATCAAAATATTTTCTTCAAACCAAAGTTTGTTTTTACAAGAGAGAGCACATCTTAAACTATTTTTCTACTTAGTTTCCATCATTGTTCAGACATTTTTGACTTTGTGAAAGCAATTTTCCTACGCCCTTTTCATAGAAAGTTGCCGCCAGCGAAGTATGTCACTGCTAAACACCGTTTTACTTTTGGGTCGTCATCGCTGTCAAAACGACTTCTTCGGAAATCACGCTTCAAGTTGAAGAACAATTGCTAGTCAAAAGCAGTGAGACCAGGACTGTACGGTGGGTGACCGAACTTCTCCCAACCGAAGTGCTGAATACGATTTTGAGTAACTCCAGTAGAATGGGGAAATCCGATGCTATGTAGCAGCACGTCTTGACCGAGCATTCCACATCGTGCAACCACCATCTCGCACTGTAAGCAGTTGCGGTAACACTATCATTTCACGATTAACGTTGTTCGTAAAAACTTAAACATTCTGAATAAACTAGGCCACCTTTACAAAAGATATTACAGATTCTAAGGCATATCTCGTTATGTTTTCAATACTGAACACTAATTTTCGGCTCTGGAGATTGGTACTGGTTTACTGCTGCACTGTTGGCGCATGTTTAACTACGGCATGGTGTTCGTGGCATGGCATTGACGTGAAAGATTCTCATCAAGCCGCTTCAAATGCATGACAGTAATGTTCTCTGAAACAGTAAGAGGGTAGGTAAGAATTTAATGATGAAAATTAATGGCCAGTTGGGATCAGCTGGTTTATACCTAATCACCAAATGGTGACTACCTAAAATTTGTATACTCCTCATCTGTACAAGAAGGGTTTGAACATACAGATTTACTTCAAGACCTAATGTAAGCGTGGATCTGCCATGATGCACTTTATTTTAGTTTAGATAAATTAGTTAGTTAAACAAAGATATAGCAAATGGATTGACAATATTAAAGGGAAACTGTAAAGAGCATGATCCTGTACGATAAGAATGTGATTCGTAGTCAATGGATTAATATTAGTTTATTCAAATGAGACACACACTTATCAAAAAGGGTGGCCTCACATGGGTTATCATTAACACAAGAAACAAGATACCAAATGACTAATTTTGCAGAGCAAGAAGCTAAAATGCAGGAAGTAATAAATGCGAAATAAAGGCATGGAGCAATGCACCAAATCACTTGAACTGCGTCAAAATTCTAAACTTTGTCAAGTATGTACTTATGTATATACCTTATCAAAATTCACCTCTTCAGGAAAGGTCAGTCACTGATAGCCCTACAAGAGTCTGTGCCAACTAGCACTCAAAGCTCCAAAATATTTCTGAGTTTTGAAATAGTACACATCGAAATAATCCTGTCCTCCAACGCAGCTCATTGTTTCTGTCTCATGACGGAGATCACCTAAATTACCAAAAAAGGCTGAAGCGGAAGCGACTCTCTCGCTGCGCAAAAAGTCACCAAAGTCAAGCTTACTAAGAAACAAAGGAAGAAGACCAGGAGAACTGCTTTGCCTCCTACTTAAAAAACTTCGTCTTGTAACCAACTTCTCCACTTAGTGTAGCAGCGTACAACATAACCATCTTCTTACAGATTACATACACTACAACATTTACGCATTTCAAACGTATTTGACATTCACTTTTAATTAATTTAACATACACTTTTAGTTAATTTGATGTCAAATATTGCATTATATAGTTTTATACATAGCTTAGTAGTTTACAATATACACCACAAACAGAACTGCAGCAACTTGATCAAATGTGTGAATTTATTCAGCTCGTCACAGCAGTCCAACAACAGTCGAAGCACAGTCTTACGAATATTAAGCCACAAAAATCCTTACTAAATAATACCAGGATACTGGAATAATGGAATAAATTTGTCATGTTCACGATAAACATTTGTGTGCATGTGGAGAGACCCTTGTCTTGGCGTCATTTCATGAATTACTCAATTAAATTACTTATAAAAATTGTGTATTTATTTAACAACAGTTTCAACAAGCTCATTCTCTAGCTGGCACCACGCGCTATCCTACTGTGTGTCATAAGCTGTATTGCCCATTTATAACATTTATCATTGATTTATAAAGATATTTTATTATAGAAGTTAATAACATTGGTAATGATACTGCATACACGTGGTAACCATTTTATTGAGTTCATCTCATTAATGTGACTTCATCGCTGTCTTGAGATTTTTCATAGCTTGCCTGGAAGCAGTTTTAGTGTTTTCTGTGAATATTGAAACTTGTAACGTAGTCACTTTCTGACCTCGTTTCAACTCTCGTTGGTACCTCCTCCCTGTCACTTTGCGGCTTTTCAGGGCGCTAGGCCGTAGTAACTAGCCCGACGATTCACTTACCTGTTCCCGTCAGCATACGGCACCTTTTCAGTCAGTTACCGCTGATCCGAACACTCTGCTATGAATATAAACAGCAAAGTGGGCTTGCCACCCGTAATGTCACGACTGGTAGGTGCATATGGCGGACCATTCTTTCAAAAATCATCTTCAAGTATTCAGTCACTGGCTCAGGGATGAAAAAGGAAACCGTCGATCGATCGGTCTCCACTGTTCACGGAAGTGTTACTGGCCAATGTAAGTGATATGCAGCCGGAACTAATCCTGTTCCAGTCGCCGAAGAGCACTGTGACATCAGCGCGATTTTTCCGATGTATCGTTCTGTGAGAATCATCTAGTACCGCGTTTCTCGCAAAGAATAATTGATACCAACACAAAATATGTGGCTCATCATTTAGCGAGCTATCTGCTCGAAGTCGATGCCAAGAGAGATGGTGTAGTTTTGAACACATTTTCCGGAGGAGCGAAGCAAAATGCCCATGCAGTCATACCAGTTACTCAACAAGACCATGGCCAGTTTCTTACCTCTCCTTGTCCAACTGAGCTAAGAACCACGACGTCCACTTCCAGTCCAGTTTTTCTCATTTGGTCTTGAACTGAATTCTGAGTTAAGTGGCTGTTAGAGGATTCCATTACATTTAATTATAAGTTCAACGGAGTGGACAAACCCTTGAAACTTTCTTCCCGTTCAGAAAAACGGTATTAAGATGCTAAATCCAGATAACACAGCCATTAAATCATTTGAAGCATGTTAAAGCTGTAAGTAACAGGTTACACGAATATAAAAAAAAGTTTTGCATCTCCTCAGTTAGAAGAGTTCCGAAATTTGTGCGGAAAATTGGAATAGAGTTCAACATAAAAATCGTTTCCCCCCTTTTTATTGCTTATGAAAACCACGCATTACATGTTGTACCACCATACAGCGAGACCTTCAGAAGTGGTGGTCCAGACTGCTAACACAATGGTACCTCTAATACCCAGTAGATCGTCTTCTTGCATTAATGCATGCCTGTATTCGCCGTAGCATACAATACACAAGTTCATCAAGGCACTGCTGGTCCAGATTGCCCAACTCGTCAACCCCGATTCGGCATAGATCCCTCAGAGTGGTTGGTGAGACCAGTCGTTTATAAACAGCCGTTTTCAATCCATCCCAGCCATTTTCGATAGGATTCATGTCTAGAGAGCATGCTGGCCACTCTAGTCGAGCGATGTATCTTGAAGGGAATCTTTCACAAGATGTGCAGTGTCGGGGCGCGAGTTTTCGTCCATGAAGACGAATGCTCCGCCAATATGCTGCCGATGTGGTTGCACTATCGGTCAGGTTATGGCATTCATGTATCGTTCAGTCGTTACAGCTCCTTCCATGACCACCAGCGGGGTACGTCGGCCCCACATAATGTCACCCCGAAACATCAGGGAACCTACACATTGCTGGACAGTGTGTCTAAGGTTTTCAACCTGACCGAGTTGCCTCCAAACTCGTCTCCGACGATTGTGTGGTTGAAGGCATATGCGACACTCAACGGTGAAGAGAACCTGATGCCAATCCTGAGCGGTTCATTCGGCATGCTGTTGGGCCCATCTGTACCGCGCTGCATGGTGTCTTGGTTGCAGAGATGAACCCCGCCATGGACGTAAGGAATGAAGTTGCGCATCATGCAGCCTACTGCGCACAGTAACACGACGTCCTGTGGCTGCACGAAAAGCGTTATTCAACGTGGTGACGTTGCTGTCAGGGTTCCTCCGAGCCATAATCCGTAGTAGCGGTTATCCACTGGGCTGCCTGAGTGAGGCATCTCATCGACAATTCCTGTCTCTCTGTATCTCCTCCATGTCCGAACAATATCGCTTTGGTTCACTCACACTTCCCTTGTTGAGAGCCCTTTCTGGCACAAAGTCGTAATGATGTGGACGCGATTGAACAGCGGTATTGACGTCTAGACACGGTTGAAGTACAGACAACACTAGTGGTGTACTTCCTTCCTGGTGGAATGGCTGGAACTGATCGGCTTAATAGGAGCTGCTCATGCATGGTTGTTTACATCTTTGGGCAGGTTTAGTGACATCTCTGAACAGGGACTGTGTCCATGATAGAATATCCACAGTCAACGTTTATCTTCAGGAGTTTTGGGAACCTGGGTGATGCAAAACTTTTTTTGATGTAGGTATATTGCAATTCACAGTTACACCATGTGTCTCATTTAAAGTGGCTCTTATGGCTGAATTAAGAATGTATGAGTTATTATTGTTGTTCTATCCAAAACTTCTGTACAGATTAATTAGGATCCTTTGTGATGGTAGGCTCCCGGTGTTTTGCCTTGTCTAATGATTTCGAGATTAATTAAGCACCTAGTCTGCGCTTCTTATTCATTAACAGAATGTGGCACTCACAACTGTGTGCAAGAATCGAATCTTGAATTCTAGAAATACAAATTCAGTTCTGAGATACCACTCACATCCGATTGCCACTAGTCTGTTAACTAACAGACTCACGTAGCTTTGCATATTGTGAGGAGATGTTCACACATCTTACAGAGAGCTGCCCACTATTGCTTTTGTTACTTTGAGAGATAATGAGGAGCTTCTTCGAATAATCGATGAGAAAACGAAAATGGGGAAAACCGTAACTATTAGAAGGAACAGGGTGATGCAGATGGGAAAACTGAACGGAGAGCCACAGTCTGACTCATTTATAAAGAACAAATGACAGGGATTATGACGATGAGTGTATGTGCTTCTTTGACATGAAGAAATAGGCACTGGAGAAGAAATTGTGGCGGACATTATCAAACTAGTCGTAAGACAAATGAACATTTTTAAAATATCAAATGCTACACTTCTAGATCCTTCGCTACAGCAAAATTTCACTGAACTGTGGCAGTTTCTGTGCCTACTGTGTCTCTCCAGTTGCCTTTGTCTACACGTAGAATGTTCAGTAGTCTCGTCCTATAAGCGACAACAGTTAGGGCTATCGGTCGATCATACGTCGCCTTAGGGGATGATTGTTTTTACTCTTGTTATTGTCTTTTTAAGTAAAAATAAAAATAAAATTGTCTCTGATGTACTAATCAGACTTAAAATATCTTTAGGTTGATTGTAGGAGCAGCAGATCTAAATAATATACCCGAACTACAGGCGGTTAAGTTTAGTAAATAAAGCCTGTTACTCCCAATATCAGACAAGATTTCTTAGGCTGGTTACGAACTCTGTGTAACTGAGTTGAAATTTAGCTGAAGCCCCCACTATAGTTGTTGGTAACCACACTATATAAATAAAATATCAGGAAAACGCAGGTGGTGTTCACGGCTAAAATTAATCGATGTCAAACTTTACACGAATAAATATTAATCATACCTACAGACTATGCAATAATCTCAAGTTTCGAAGAGTAATAATAGTACCCATTAGCAAACTGAGTTTAAAATGGGACTCAGTGCAAGTAAATCCCAGTCAAAATCAGTTTCACTGGCTAAAACACGAGATATGCTCAGCAACTTGCAGAAATAAAACACAGGCGTGACTACTGCAGAGTGTCTCTAAGCTTCCACCGAACTCACACAAACTATTTCAAAGTGTCATGAAAACTTCTGTCACAGAAATCCGTGCAGCTGGATCACAGCCCAGACTAACATAGACATTGCCTCTACTAAATTATCTCGAACAATTCAAAAGAGCAAGATGGGTCCCCACACGTTTACACCATCAGTGAAACCCTCCTAGGAGAATCCAAGTCTCTATGTTTTAATGACGTCATGCTATGATCAGCGTCTCCTACAACTTTTATATACGAATTATATTAAAAGTCTGAATGTGTCGTTAGACGCACATTAAAATTCAAAACAAAACTGATATCTTATTTTAATTCTACACACAGTAGTTTTCTCACCGATTGATTTGAAACTGGCTGGATCCAGCATGCACCACATCTGGAATACTATTCGCAGTGGATCAAACTGCACAAAGGTCTGCATAATTTTCTGTATGGATCCACCCACATATGATCTGAGGTGTTGTTGTACGAAATGTTGCTTCAATTGGGAAAATTGTTCAGACAGGATCTATCATGTGGTACATCTTAAAATATCATTGGGCTGGGTGGAACCTGGTGGTAGTCAAGGGAAGGCAGGGTTCGGTTACGTTTATGGACGGGGCCGTAATCAATCACTATTGTTTCTCTTTTGCATTTACAAACATTTATTTTATTTTAAAACGGTAATTCCAGACAGCAATAAATAAAGATATCATACTTCATTAATGAAGGAATAAACAACTGTGTAATTAATTAATAGTGCTTTCAGTGCGTTAAAATATCCCAAATGATCATAAAATACAGATGTAGCAAATAATGCTTTAAAAACAAGCCATGTGATCCCAGTTACAATTTTAAGGCAAGTAACCACGGTCACGGCTGAAGGCCTTTAACGCCAAGAATGACAATTATAAAAAAATTGTGTTACTACTAGTTTGATACCGTCCGCCATAATTTTTTCTCCAGTGCCTATAAAAAAATTAACAAACATACTGTAAAACAGCAATGCAATAGCAAAGGTTAATTTACAAAGACAGGCAACTGATCACCAAATGGTTGAGAGAAAATGATGGTAAACTTGGTAGCACAAACATTTATACGTGCTGTAACGCCAAGAATGGCAATTATATAAAAAATTTTAGAAACATACAATAAAACATGAAATACAATAATAAAACACAAGGGCCAGTCACAGACGGTGCACCAGGAATCGACCTCTGAGAAGGTTCAGCAAAAAAACACTTTCGCGAGCGATGAGATAGGCAGCCAAGATTTGCATGCACTTCACAAGATGGTAACTCAGACTAGTGGCAGTTTAACGAATGACTAATGATAATCTTGCTGAAGTTACCTGACGTCCAATAAACCAAATGCAACGATGGAACAATACACCAAAGCCGGAACCGTCAGTCTCAACTCCACCCACAGAATACTGTGCTTAGAGCGCTCAGAACGAGAAAGGAATCACTACCACCAGAGTAGAAGAATCGCCAACCAACCTACAATCAAGAAAGCTGTCAAAACTACACGCCTCACCGGACTGCAGCGGCAAAGCAAGGAAACGTACACTGCCGCTATGTACACCAACCCCCAGGGCAGGTAACTGTGGCATTAGCGGCCACGAGGCAGGAAAAATACCGCTTGTTGAACATAACAAATAGTAACAAACTGAACGCAATAAACAGTAATTAGAAGGCCAGGTAAGCTAATCAAACACTCCTTCCCCAGGCACTTCACTTGCTGCTCTTCGCCTCATCAACACTACGAGCAGCAACACGAACCCAAGTCACTGGAGAATCGCAAGATCTCACTATGGTGGAGGTTTCTCTACTTGAATGCAAATGCACTCAACTTAAAGCTTGCAGGATCCGATTTATGACGAGGTCGTGCACCCCCGTGACCACAGGCCTTTGATCTGGCAGGCCATGTGCGCCGCCAGCGGTCCCAGCATGTTGTCACACTGCGTGGACCTGGCACCTCCTGAGTCCACAACCGAACTCCCAACTGACACAACCCAGAAGAACAACAACATCGCCCGCCCCAAAGATAAGGCAACAGTTACTACAAATCGATAACCGCCGCTGCTGCCCCTAGCAGACAGGCAATGCTTGCGAAACCAAGTGGTGCCAGTCAACACGAAAAAAAGACAAACAACCACAACCATGTCAACTAAACGATACAGTCTGGCCTCCAACAGTGAGCGGAAACCCACAAACAGCACCAACGCGAGCCGCAGCATGACCCACTGGGTCCAATGTGCGAAGTTTGGGGTAGTGCATGTGGTGGATCCATCTATACAGTAATTCCTGGATAACATTTGACATGCATCCACCCATTTACTTGTCTAAAACATATATCTTCCTATGTTAGGTCTGCTGCTGCAGCCGCCATTGCACCTCTTACCATCACTGTCACTATCCCTGATCACGCCTTTGGCATTAGTGGAGGGAGTATCAAGGTCATCTCGCATGCATTGGGTACTTATGTGACACGTATAGATTAGCATCAAGATGTCGAGTTGAGCAAACCTCGTTATGTAAGCAGTAAGAGCATATTTACAATTATACATTTACATATATAACATGCAATAAACGGGTTTATACGGAAAGAAAGTGGGAAACACATATCAAAACAGACAAATCAGCATAATAACCACATTAAGCATTAAAACAATAAGATGCCGGTACATGCTTGCTGGCTGCTAGATCATGTATATAATAATACGACACTTACACAGAATACATGCCTTATCAAAATCCATTTCCTTACTCGGCAATAAAACCACAGGCTGCCTGGGAGTCATGGTATAAAACTATGTTACAGATAGAGGCCCGCATCAATATCCCAAGCGTTACAAACTGCAGATCACTGATCATGAAATTTCCTAAATGATTGTGCCTAACTGTGTCATTGCATTCCTTGCTTCCCTGCCCGCTTTATGCCCAGAATGCTGCAGCATTGATTATACCACCTTACACCAGCATGCCAGGACGAGGTGTTGTCTTACTATCTACGATTAACAGATGCCCAACTGCCAACAGCCAACGCCTGACAGCCCACGAGAAACTCACACATACACACAAGCACACACACAAAAGTGCAATTGAGCTAGTAGTTTACAGTTAAACTGCCAGTACAAGCAAGTTTAGAAGGAATTAGCGGAAGATCACGTGATCAGAATTACCGCCATTTTTTGTCGTAAGAGTGTAAATGGAGGTTCGCGTGGTGGTAAATGTATTAACATATCTCACTCCACGGTGCTAAACATCCTTCAGGTCTTACGAAGGAAGAAAAGACCAACCAACGAACAGCTTGGTTTGTGGTTATACAACATGCACAAAA
The DNA here is from genome assembly GCF_023864275.1 of Schistocerca cancellata. Lineage (NCBI taxonomy): Eukaryota > Metazoa > Arthropoda > Insecta > Orthoptera > Acrididae > Schistocerca > Schistocerca cancellata. The sequence continues at coordinate 463,808,274 of NC_064631.1, read as the reverse complement.
TTAATATTGATATTGGTAGCATAAATTACACGTGCATCAACAAACAATGTCTTCGTTTGTAAACAGAACTTGGTATTTATTTATTCACTACCTCTTTCCCATCTCCTCACTTAAAGGCTTCAGGTAAGTATTTATCATAAGCCGACTGTACTTCTCTTGAAGAGTAGGAGAAATAACTTAGGAGACTTCGTCAATAAGACGATTAACTGCCAGCTGTCGTATACTACTTGCATCCAGGATAAATGGTGAAATCTCAGTCGTTCAGTTTGTAAACTGATGTACACACAGGGTCCGGCAATCAAACTCACTACCTGCCGTTCATGTCTCCAGTGGTCGAAGCTCAGCTGTTCCTACTGACTCAGACAAACGCCTCTTCTCTAGCTGTAACAGTAGAACCCAATTGGCACGGTGCCAAGTAGTTGGTTCCAGGTTCTTTACCTTGGCTCATACCCAGAAGAGCTTTGTGAACAAGATGTGTCTCTCAGGTTGCACCAGCAGGTCACTGCAGGCATGGTATTGCTTTGCTGAGTGGCCAGTTCTCCAATCCCAATGCATCTTCACGTGGTGCAGTATCATGCATCGTGATACTTATTCATGACAGTTGTAGACTGATAATGGTCATCTGATTATCCTGAACGTATGTGTATATTGGAGACCAGAATGGCCCAAATACAGTACCTAGGAGGCTAGATTAACATCATTTGGTATTGTGGCCTCATGCTGCTAAGTGGCGGCAGGATGAGCTAAGTGAAGCATGGTACTTTTACACTGGTAACAGTGATGAGACAGTGTGTTGTCATTGTGGTCATGGTTTGAAGCATTGGCATGAAAACGATGATCCATCGCAGCACAGGCTCTTTTGTTCTCCAAATGTATATTTCTAAATCGTGAAAAAGGGCACAGAGTTGGTGGATACTATCTGTCGAATGAAAAATCCGATAATGACAACAAAGAATGTGTTAAATGTGTTAAATATTAGGCCTGAGGCAGATAATCTGAACACAGCAATGTGATCTGAATGTACAGAATGCGGTTGAGGATACTACACTGTGTAAAATTTGGTTCTGAGATGAAGTGGGTGCAATGTTCTATTCATGTTGTCACATAACTACTAGTGTTAAATGTTCACTCCTCATTTAGATGTGTGTTGCAAGTTGGGAGTCTATAGCATCTGCTATTGGAATATTCATATATTTTTTGCCTTTGCAACATGTTAATTCAAACAGTTCACGATTTAATACATATAAGTTGTAAAGTACAATAAATGTTTTCCTTTTTCTTTCAAGCAAGTTCAGATATACAGTTCATAATCCTACCCACGAAATTTATGATATATATAGGGTGTACCTGAAATGAATGAAGAAAATGAGAGAGAGCCGGTAGAGGGGGTCATAACAAGAATATTTCACACAGGTACCCATATCCATGTCTCTCAGAATATGGTGCTAGGCATCGTTGAGCAGCTTTGTGTGCCACCAGGAGGGTAGGCACACAACATGCCATCCCAGCTGTCATGGTTGGAGGTCAACAGGGCAACGATTTCGATATATTTGTGGCATCATGGTAAAAGAGACGTCAGGTTTAAGTTTTATGACCTTTATTTGCAAATACTGTAGTCGACATAGTTGCGGATATTACAGGTGGGACAATACTATATGTTTTCCACCTCTTACTGGGATGTGAAATGATGTGACAGTGAACGTGTTGCACCTGTGCACTTCGCACATTGAGTCTGAATACATTTGGTTGAAACTTTTGATGAGAGCTGGATAGGAATTGATGGGTCAATGGCATAGCCTGTGCACTCCCCCAACTTGAAGCCCATTGATTTTTTCTTTTGAAGTCACCTAAAATCTGTTATCTTTGAAACATCCATTGAGACAGATGAAGAGCTGATAGCGCACATTATGGGAGCCTCCAATCCAATTTACACTTTTCCAGGAACATTTGAAAGAGTGTGACAGTCACTCCAGCACTACTGCATACCATGCATTCAAGCAGTATGGTGTAATTTTGATCAATTTTCTGAACTGTTTTCACATAAATGTTATAAAATTTCATTCCAATATGTCATTTATCTTAATGCCAAATACATTGAAAACGTTGTCCTAGAGACCTGCTACTATTATGGATCAGACGGCATGTAATGTGCCTACCTTCTTGGCAGCATGCGATACTGTTCAATGAAGCCTAGTGCTATGTGCTGTGGTATGTGGACATTGGCCACTACCGGAAATATGCTGGTTATGATCCACTCTACCAGCTGTTTCATTTTCTACATTCATTTCAGATGCACCCTGTATATGTGTGTATAGAGTTATTCACGGACTCATATTTGGAAATTTAAAAGTCCTGCATAAAGAGGCTGAATCACATGCCTGAATCACATACAGCAATGTTAAGACTATAAGGCAGAGAACTCATTTGGAAATTCGCTTGAGAAAAATATACATCGCCACTGATACACAATTATATACTGCTATTGTGACACAAGCCGGTAGTGTTATACATATGAACATTATGTATGTATGAACATTAAGTATTATACGTAGAGTGACATGTTTTGAGAGCACTATGTCAGCAGTATCGGCTTGTTGTTGACCACAAATATCACTACACCTCCACGATTGTGCTGCACTCAAATCTTGTATGGCTTATGAGAACTAGACAACAGAAGGCAATTTACTATCACTCAATTATAGAAGGTTCCACTCATTGTATTCGTGCACTCAATCCATTACTGTGTCTCCTACTCTTGTATGCTGCAACTCAGTGAGTTCTGCTAGCACTGGATTGGTAGGTCCTCCGCTATTTATGTACTGACGGACAGGTAGACCATTAACTGTATTGTGTCTGTATATGGCTATAATAAACGCCTCTGAGTCAGGCAGAAGTGCTATATTAAAAGAGGGGAAGCGTTTTTCTCCAAAATACCTTCAGTAGACAGGCATTCCGTCGCTATCTGATACTCTCTCAAACAAATCGCTGTGTTTACCATTAAATTATCCCATTACATTTTTATTAGCAAGCCTAGGGGCGGACAACATTATTGGTAACGACCTTAGAGGTTTTACAGAGTAGCCAGATAAGTGATTGAGCTTAGGATTGCCTGGTTCGAGACTACTACAGCATGGATCGTGTGTTTGTTTCCTGCGCAAGAATGTTCGGGTGATTACACAATGACTTGTATTTTTTAATTAACCTATTATAATTACGTTATTTCAGCAATTATTGGTAATGACTCACTGTCAATGCTGCTGCAATCACATTATTTTCCGTGTACTATGACGTCGATATCTTTGTCTCTCTAAATTGGCACCGTCACTGACACACTGTAATGTTGAGGTACAACACCTCGTAATATTTAGACATTTTGTTTAAGCCATGCTTACTGTAGGTCCGAACACGAAAGGTATATTTGAGGGATTGAATATTAAGCGTATAATTCAGATTAGGTGACATAACGGGTTGGCAGTATCACTAAATTTTAAAACACGATGATATCCTCATTTACATTTACGTATATGTACCTTAAGAGACACGATCACTGTAATACATGTTTTGGCATTTGTTCAGCATTTGTAGCAATGGATGGTGGTTATATAAGATCTTGCTTTAGGTGTCAGGCGTATTATCATGATTCTTTGTGTCTGCGAGAAATAAAAAATCGAACTGTCGTAGCGGTTTCGATTATACTGCAGTAAACATGTATTTTAATGAGTGTTAAACAGACAATTTAGATGCGGCAAAATTTAATTTGTGCCACCAAAGGGCGAGACATCTCGCAGTAAATTATAAGCAGTTTCTTCCGTGTTTGCAAGACTGCTTAGGCATGTACTTGATGATCTTACAGAGTGACCTGACAAGTGTTTGAGCATGGTATTACCTGGTTCGAGACCACTATGGACAGGATCGTATGCTTGTTCCCCGTGCAAGAATATTTGGGTATTTTAATTAATCTGTCATAGGTAGGCCACTTTTACAATTACTGGTAATGACTCACTGCTATTTCTGCTGTAATCACGTTATCGATTCTGACATTGTATCTTTCTTTTCCACTACTCTGTCATGGAATGTAATTATATCACTTCGACTATTATTGGCAATTCTCTACTGGTAACATTGCTGTAATTACAGTATATTCCTTGTGTTAAGACGCTAGTACTGTCGTAGTGTTACACAGCAACGTTGGTGTACCATGCTTTGTAATATTTAAAGCCATTTTGTTTGAGCTTTTCTAACGGTAAGTCCGAACATGAATGATGTGGTTGAGCACTTAATATTAATCGTATATTTCGACTGTAGCAGCATCAGTGGTTGGCAGGATCTAACGTCATTTCCCGTTGTCATCGTATCTGTACATTATAGAGAATAACATCACTTTAATACATGTTGTCCAAGATATCAACTGTCTTTGGAAATGTCATATCTTTCACCACTACTACCTTTGGTCACCATTCTCACACAATTATACACAGTCCAGATCAAGTGATATTTCGTAATAAAGCAATTCATTCCTTCCTTCGTAATAAGACAGTTGTGTTGTGCGTATGTTTGGACGATGTGTTCGATTACGGCTTTTGTTTTTGCGACCTATAGTTTCCCGAAAGGCTGCTGCTAGAATTGAGTATATGCATTGCATATTTAATAACTGCTGCAACGTAAACTTCACCTTTTGCGACGCATTTCCGAATACTGTGATTGCTTAGGTATGTTAGGTAATATGGTAAATACCGCCTTTACAGGTACTAGAGAGCCTCACCACTGGAGTTCTGATTGCAAACAGCTGTTATTCTACTTAGCCTGCTGCAGTGTCATTTGAAATAATAACAGTATTTCAATAAATTGCGTCGTTCACATTTTTCTAGAGATTAACACAATACATTATCTTTCTCTCTCCTAAAAAGATGCTTCAGAACTATTTAAATGTGAGAATAATATTTAGTAGCGCACATCAAGATTTACCCTAATTAGTTACGTTCAGTCTGTCTATTTGCCTGCTTAACTAACACTTATTTTTCTGCTGTTATTAGCGTGATTAGGGTAGTTTTATGAATCAGATTGTTAAGCATACATTTTTAAATGTCTGCTATTAATAATTAATAATTGATTTGAGTCTTACAGCGTTTTTCTCATGTAGTAACCTCAACTAAGCCCTGAATACGTGGTGTAAACATGATAGTTTTTTGCTCTGTTGACATTTGTTGCAACATCATAGCCTTGAAAATAACGAATTTACGACTCAGTTGTGTTCCTTACTGTAAAGACATTTGTTGGTAACAGTGAGAACTACTTACCCTTGGTACAACCAACGACCGTAGGCTGATTTTTAACACTGAAGACATCTATTGGTGTGGTACAATGATTGAACATTGATCGATGTTTTTCCGTGCAGCCATCCACTGGTGACAAGATTAACTAGCATACGAAGCTGGCTTCCCTAATATTTTGGGTTTTATTTGTTTGCGTAATGGTATTTAAAGTAAAATTGCAACAAATACGAGTTCCTGCTTCGTTATTTATAGTTTACAGCAGATATTGGTTTTTAATTATTTGTAAGGAAATGTTGGTCTTCCAGTGAAGCGAACAGGCGGTGAGAGAAACAAGTAGGTTATAAAAGTGCCTTTATTTACGTTTTTAGAGCTTGTTGGATAGCATTTAAGGTAAAGAAAACTCATTTTCAGTGAGCTCCTATTTTGTTGTTCATATTTTATAAGCAAATGTAAAGCTAACATAGATGTAGAACAGAGATGCGAGGTGCACGGGTGTATGGAGCGTGGGGCACTGAGTACTTCGTGAGAACTTCGCAAATGTGTAGGGGGGGGGGGGGCTTATGGCAGCAAAGTATGAAATGCAAGCAAACTGCAGTCGAGTCTCGCTACCACATATGCAGAGCAGGACTGGGGGAGGGGTTGGATTCTCAGGGTGGGGGTGTTTTTGCATGCCGAGTGAGGTGGCGGAGTGTTTAGCACACTGGACTTGCAATCAGAAGGATGGCAGTTCAGACTCGCGTCTCACCATGCTAATTTAGATGATTTATCTAAATCGCTTTACGAAAATGCCAGGATGGTTCGGAAGTGCTAATTCTGACGTCAGTGAAATATCACATGTCTAATTTCTTCAGTTGTAATATTATCCCAAAGTTCATTTGAAGTTTATCTAGATCTCACCTTGCTCTACTACTATAGCTGCCCCCAAAACCTTGAGCAACTGAACTCCATGTCAAATTTACATGAAAATTACTGCATATACTTCCTGTACTCCTAGAAAAAGTTTATCCATAAATATTAATCATTATCATCCACTCTCTGAAACATGAAACGCTACCCAACCCATCCACATTTATTTTGTGTACGCTCTCATGTACTGAGTGTTAGCTTACAGGATTATTATTGCCGGCGATTTTATTACGGAATACAGAAGGCTCTACTATGAAGTAGTAACATACAGGGTAATCAGAAATATTCTGGTAAGCTTATAATTGTGATTAAGGGAGGGCTGTACTGAGAAATGATTATTAAGAAAAAAGTCGATACGCCGCGCAGGTTCCGACTTACTCAGCGTCGAGGCCGATCAGACCTTTGTGCTCGCAAACTCAATCAGTTCGCCGGAGACGGTGTCGCCAAACGTGTTCTCCGTTTGGTTTCCTAAAACCGAACAAGAAAGTGATAAAAAAAATTTGAAATGCGGCAGCAGTAAGGACTGAACCCGAGCCGAAGTCTGAGTAGTCTTTTGCGCTATCGTCTACGCTGTGAGAACAACTGACAATAATTGTATCCGGTAGGCTGCTTGAATTTGCATGCCCACCTGTCTGTGTGGTTAAATTCTGTGCTAATTAATTTGGAAACGGCGCAACGTTCAGAATTTTTTCTTAACAATTATTTCTCAGCACAACCTACGCTGCAACATGTTTGGAAGCTTTTCAGAGAGCTTCCGACCACCCTGTATATTACAGACAACACACGAAACATACGTCCTTACTTCACCAATTACATTTTTCTTCTCTCTGTATATATATATACCGCTAGACCTCGGTGAAACAGATAGTCTCTTATTACAAATTATTTCTTCACCAAAAGAAATGTTATTAATTTTTGTCTTAACAAATACGTATTTTAAAATGTCTGAACAACTCAGATGTGAACAATTCTAACTGAAATACGATGAGAAAAGAAGTAAATGCTATTAAAACAGTAAGTGATGTGCTTTATTCATACTAGTTGATAGTTCGACAATAAACGAAATGGCAGTTTGACCTTTGATTTCAGATTCTCGCTAATGTCATCTTTTTCAGAATGTGTGCCTGTAAAGAGTACCAGAAATAGACATGTCAGAAGTAGTAACACTGATACCTGGTTTCGCAGGACAGAGCGAATCAGGTTATTGTTGTGAAAGGGGGCGTAATCAGTAACGGTTAGTTGCACAAAACACATAAACTTTAATTTTCCTAAGAACCACTTATTTACACATTTCATTAAAATGGCCTAGTTAAGAAAACTTGCGATACCTCCTGAGCTGAAGGCCGAAAACCACACCAAAAACAAAAACAGCCGAAGGCCAGAACACAAGTTACAAAATTGGTTTAAAGAATACACATGACTGAAGGCCTCACTTAAAAAAAATTGACGTAAATACTCGTCTGAAGGCCACACGAGACGTTGAACAACTCAGGGCTTAGGGCCTGGATAACAAGAATTTCAGATAGAGCAATTAAAAAAAATTAGTTTTAAACAAACCAATTTTCAAAACTTTAAGACGATTGAAGGACTTTTCTTAAAAATATTTCACGTAAAAGCTCGGCTGAATGCCACACACTGGACACTGAACAACTCAGGACTTAGGGCCTGCATAACAAGAATTTCAGATAGGACAAACTTTCAAAATTATAGTTATTAAACAAATCAATCTTCAAACTTTAATTTAAGTCAGCTGAAGGCCTTATCTTAAAACTAAAACAAACTAATTAATAGACGGCTGAAGGCCTTGCACAGTACATCAGACTAAAATGAAAATGACAATCTAAAACCAAGAGAACAGTGGTGCTTAGAAGTGTTCCAAAGGTCGGCCTGAGGAGGTAGCTCTAATGTAAGGAGAGATGAGACAGGCAGCCAAGAGCATGGTTCAATAATCGGATGGCAACACGACCCAGGGACAGCTGAAGGACCGACCAACAACCTAATCAATTCCCTTGTGCACGACCAGCGGTACAAGAATGGAAAATATCAGCTAAGGACGAAGATACCAGGCGCACTACGTCTTCAAAATTGGCGTCTAAAAACAGCCAAGGCACAACAACGACTCTTAAGAAAAAAATATGAACAAACAACTAAAGGGCTGTCGAACTACACGCCGTGCCGGAGGGCATCAACAGGGCGAGGAAAAACACACTGCCAGAAAAGTACACCAACCATCAGGGCAGGTAACTAGAGCATTAACGGCCACAAAGTAGAAAATACCGCTGGTGCACTTCACTGATAAGTAACAACCAATTTAATAATTGAAGACCACACAGGAAGACAGCTGCAAAATTTGTCCGACTCCAACACACCATACATTGCTGCTAGCAGGAACGGGCCAGGAAGCAACAACAGACAATGAACGAAGAGGTGTCACAGCAGTTGATATTTCATAATCGGTTAACTGATCACTCAACTTCAGAGTCCAGGTTCAGTGGGCAAAGAATTTTGTAGCTCTCGTAGCTAGCGTCTCACAATGCAACTGTGTGTGCATGCCACCAGCGGTCCAAGCCTGACCGCGCGCCATGGAGACTTCCTCGCTGCACTGTCCCAACCGACCAACTGCCACACACACCAACACACAGAAATATAGCGGTCACACCAAAAATGGTACAGCAGTACCAGTATCGATAAGCGCTGCTACTGCCACTTATGGAGGCAAGTCAGCAACTTGTTGTGGTAGTAACTCAGGGAGAAGTAAGGCGCCACTCTAGTGTGCCAAAGTGTCAAAGGACAAACGGCATCAAGACGAGCCGGCCACGGCTCAACCTCCCCTCCACAAACACCAATCCAGGGGGTAACACAACAATTTTGCTAACCAAATTTAACTTAGCTAAGGTGGACCAGGAACTGCTTACTGGTGCGGTTATCCTTAACCAGCAGTTGGTTCAAATGGTTCAAATGTCTCTGAGCACTATGGAACTTAACATCTAAGGACATCAGTCCCCTAGAACTTAGAACTACTTAAATCTAACTAACCTAAGGACATCACACAAGAACCAGTCATCACGAGGCAGAGGAAACCAGCAAATTAACTGGGCCTAAAATACGCACAATAGTGCAAAAGCCCAAAAAAGGCGGAGTGAATTTACTAAGATTTCTGGCACAAATCTGCCTCCTGGGAAAATTACGGACATAGACCTGATCTTCTGCCTTCCACTAAAGGCTCTCCGATTACGATTGTAACGCTCAAATTGTTTGTTATGATCCCTGCGAATATTATGTCTGGCACGGTTACAGTTCTCCTTGACGACTTGAGGGGTAATATCCGCCGGAATTAGATCCTGAATTCCCCACAAGTTCGTTTGGGGGGAATTAAAAGGATAGGCAAGAATCAAGGAGACCGAAGTAGCTTTCAAGGCCTCATAATTGGTGGTAATGAAAGCAAAAGTAAGCCAGGGAAGACGGAGTCTTCTGATGGTAAATAATCAATGCAGATATAAGATTTCGATTGACTCTCTCCGCAAAAGATCCCGGCAGATAATATTGCGTCGTAGTGACATGATTGACACCGTTCTGAAAACAGAAGGCCTTGAAGGGAGCTGAAAGGAAGGCATTATCAGTAACGATTTGTTTGGGGGGGGGGGGGTAGAAAAAACGCTGAAAACATAGTTAAATGCGAAATAGTGGTGGTAGCAGTCACGTTGCGGCTTAGAAGGTACCAGGTAAATCTCGAAAACACATCAATAATAACCAATACGTACCTCTTAGTACAAGGTAAGGGCCTGACATAATCGATATAGAGTTTGTGCATAGGACAGGATTCGCGCTCAGAACTCAAGAGACCCTGTTGAAGAGCATTCTTACGTTTGGCTACATTACACAAGTGACATCGAGAAACCATCCCTCTCAAGTCACGGTCCATGGAGGGCCAAGTCAAATGCTCCTTAATTTTTTGCAAGGTCTTATAAGTTCGTAAGTGCTCACTAACCCACGAATCATGAAATAATGAAAAACCGGGCGCACCAGTGCTACAGGCCGACAGATCTTGAATTGCTTAGCACGTTCCAGCCTTCTACACAAAATGCCCTTCTTAATAACGTACTCATCCAACAGTTTCCCAGCCAACAGGCTTTGCTTAACGGATGCCCAAGTAGGGTCCTGATCCTGATGCTGAGCAACACCACCAAATAAAAAAGGAATCTCACCTAACACGACACAACTAAGACTTCCTCCCTCTGTTTCCCGTGTGTCCTCACTAGGTGTAGATTCAGTGAACATCCGGCTGAGGACGTCCGCAAGGACATCATCAGTGCCTTTTACGTGTTTAATTTCAAATTGAAATTCAGAAATGCATACTGCCCACCTGGCGATATGGCCAGTTTGACGTGAACTGGCTAACACCGTGCTGAATGCCTTATTCTCGGTTTCTAACTGAAATACCCGATGCCCAAGGTAAAAGCGGTACTTCTCCAGTGCGAACAAAACGGCCAACGCCTCGCACTTGTAGACGGAATATTTAAGTTCTGCACTGGTTAACCGACGAGATGGGTACGCTAATGGCTGCCCCTGATCTTCGAACTCCTGGAGCAGGACAGCCGAAATACCCGCATTAGATGCGTCAGTTTGGACAATAAACCTTTTATTAAAGTCCGGTACTCGGAGAATGGGAGGACTGGCTATAGCTGCCGTAATGTGCTCAAATGCAGCCTCTTGGGCAGATCTCGATTCAAAACGCACTCCTTTCCGGAGCAATTCATTTAAGGGAGCCGCCAACTGAGCAAAATTAGGGACAGAACGCCTAAAATAATTCGCCATGCCTATGAACCTAGCAATTCCACGTTCATGAGTAGGGGGAGGCAGAGCTTTTAATGCCTTAGTTCGTTCCTGGTCGACACGAATACACTGACCTGATACTAGGTGACCTAAGAAGGACACCTGCTGCCTAGCTATCGTCAATTTAATGGGTTTAACTGTTGACACGGCTCCCTGCAATCTCAAAAAACTTGCTGGACATGATCCAGATGGTCCTGAAACGAACGGCTATAAATGACTTAGTCGTCCAAATAATAATACACACAGACTAAGTCCCCAAGGATATTATCAAGCAAACGAGTAAGAACGGCTGCACCAGTAGCCAAACCAAAGGGAACCCTGTTAAACTCAAACATATTCCAATCAGTACAAAATGCAGTAACATGTATACATTTTTCAGCTAAGGGAATCTGATGAGGACAACCTTAGCGTTCAGGCGCTGGTAGTCAACAACAGACCTAAAATCATGCCCTGATCTTTATGGACAAGGAATATGGGGGTAGTTTTATTGATGAAATCACACCCCAAAATTAAATCGACTGGCAGCTCCTTGACCAAGGCTAATGACAAGGGCCAGGAGAAATCCTCAACCGATATACTTCCTTGGGCCCAATCATGCAGATGCAACACCTGGCCATTGGCCACCGAACATCTCTGCACCGGAGAAGGGACCGAACAAAGTTTTGTAAGATGACCAAATTCAAGAAACCATTCAAACCTCAGTAGTGAGAGGGAGCTACCACAATGCAAAAGATCACAAATTGGTTCCCCACCTACTCGAGAGGTCGCTGCCCAGCCTGGCGTCATATATTGGCTCTGGGCTCGTGATGTTGAACGCAAGAGTGCACCAAATGAGTCGCGCTACCACAAATATTTAAAGAAAAAGATAACAAACATTAGCAAAAAAAAAAGAAGCAGGCCCCCTTTGTAACCACAACAACTTCTCTTCCCATTTAACAGCCCCAGCCGATGTAGGCAATCCGGAATTTCCCTTGACAACGCACGTGGTCTGGCCCTTAAAATCACGACATACATCGTTCGCAAGCGGAAACGCAGATATTGCTACAGCAGCGGCATGGAGCTCTTCCCATCACGATCACGAAAAACAAAGTGCGACTAATCTGCCGCTCGCATTCCCCTAAGAACAATAGGCACCAACTCCAGTTCTGACAAATCGATCAACGAGGCCAAGCACGCCATCTGTACTCTGTCGACATACTGACGTTATTTTTTTTTTTGTCATCAGTATTCTGACTGGTTTGATGCGGCCCGCCACGAATTCCTCTGTATTCTGCTGAATCCCCCAAATGTAACGACACTCAAACTGTTTCCGAACTCCGGTGGTCAAACTCTGGTTAATGACAAGCTCCCTCAGCTGCTGTAAGGAAATCCCTTCTGCCATGGCTCGGGATATAAGGTTCCGCAACTCACCTCTAGCTAACGGGTACAATAGTGACAAAACTACTTTGTGTCGAATGCTAAAGGCAGCAGCATGTTTTTCAAGACTAACCAAAAACCATAATAAGTTTTCGACCTGCTCCAGTCGATCTACAACTAATTCAGTAATATCTAGAAAGAAATACGCCATGGGATTAGGCAATTTGGCAAACGCTGCGTCTAACTTCAGAGGATCTAACAACAGCGCTCCTGGATCCCCCTTGAAATAGCAAGTCCCGGTCTTCAGTCCTCTTCCCATCAAATTCTAAACATGTAAGCTTAAACTGCAATGCATTAAACAAAGACCTCAATTCGACGGTAAATTTTTTAAGATGATCCTCCAAATCTAACATGCCTAATCCGCTATCCGATTGGTTAACTGCACTAATTGTGCCCGTACCCTGTCCAATTGACTGCCACTAGGTTGAGGGCCTTCCTAAACACAAATGGTGTGCTCAAGGCCCCTAACAGAATTAAACAAAAATTCAAAGGCTGCTTTTGTCTCACCCACCATCTCCGGCGTGATGTCAAATGGCGTTGAGCACTATGGGACTTAACTGCTGAGGTCATCAGTCCCCTAGAACTTAGAACTACTTAAACCTAACTAACCTAAGGACATAACACACATCGATGCCCGAGGCAGGATTCGAACCTGCGACCGTATCAGTCGCGCGGTTCCAGACTGTAGCGCTCTAGAACCGCTCGGCCACTCCGACCAACGGCGTGATGTCAACCGGGTGAAGAACGGTAGCATGCAAGCAGGCCACTAAGTCCGGAACACTGCCTTCAATAGGCTGGCGCCTTATCGCCATCTCATAAACAAGGTGGTCCTTCCTCAACAGGCCGATCCCCGGGGACTGCCTGACCGCCATTAAATAAATCACCTGAAACAATAAACAACCAAATCAATATGGTGAAACACTAACAGAAATAAAATTCCACGGCTCAAACACTTTCTGTGTTCATGCTAGGAAAATAATTCTCGGGGATGATTTCTACGAATCTAAGGATGATGTGGAAGTGTACGACTCGTATAAAGGTCTTGAATGTCTTCATATACGCAAATGTGCTTCAAAGGTTTTTGCTGATCAGGTAAATGTGGAATTTATTCAAGCAAGTAAACAACGTTATGGTGTACTCCTTAATTCAGTTTGGAGTGTACAGGAATTTACAAGGCAGTGTGATGGTAGAAGTGTTAAGGGCCATCCTTAACACAGTTCACGAGCTTGTTATATTAATTTTATATTCTTCTGAATCGTAGATTAGTTTTGAACGCTGTTACACTTTACTAGAGTGAAATTCTTTGTATGAAAAACTGAAACTATTCTGACCATTTAAAATTGTATGTTTGAGAGGTTTCGCACTAAAGATTTGTTCATTCCTCCAGTGAATAAACGACGGAAAATCAATACTAACCCATATTAAGTGGGCGCAGTTTCCAAGTAAACAATGATAAGTACCCATAAATGAATTTTAAGAAAAAAGTTATGTCTAAAACGTACCATCTTAAAAATACTTCGTTACTGTGAACGTACAAGGGTGATTTCAGAGATTTGGTATAGAAGCAATAAAAAATATTGGTTTCTTAAGTAAGTCACCTCATTTCTCATCTCTGCTTACACTTGGTCCAGCGATCCTCCAGCTTTTTCATTCCATCGGTAAAATTGGCTGTGCCAAAATCCACAAAAGACTCGTTAACTGCAAATATCAGTTCCTCATTGATGAAAATTTCTTCACAGCAACACAGTGTTTCAAGTTAGGGGGAAAGAAGAAGTAATTTGGGTCTAAGTGTGGTGAATAAGATGGATGAGGAACCAATTCAAAGCTCAGTTAATGCACTTTGGCCATTATTGTCACTGGTGTGTGGATACTGCACTTTCCTGGTGAAATAGCACCTTTTTCGCATCAATCTCGATCTTTTACTAGTCAACTTAAGTTTCAAACTATCCAACAATGAAGCATAATAGATTCCAATTATGCTTCTGCCTTTTTCGAAGAAATATATAAGGATTATTTCTTAGGAATCCCAAAGAAACTGTGGCCATCATCATGCCAACAGACAAAATTTTCTTGTTTTCCTTAGTGCACTTTCACCAGCCTTTGTCAACTGTTTTGACTGCAGTTTTGACTCTGATGTATGATGAAGGATCCGAGAGTCATCAACAGCTACAAATCGTCGCAAACAGGCTTGAGGATTGAGATTAAACATCGTAAGACACTCTATTGAAATTGGGTGCCTGATGCGCTTTTGGTCGACGGCGGCCATTTAAGGCATCCACTTCGCGTGTAGCTTCTTTTCAGCTAATTCTCCGTGCAGAATGTTATGCACTCGTTCAGTTGAGATCTCTACAGTCTCAGCAATCTCACGAATTTTTATTCTGCGGTCCTGCATTACCGTCTCATAGATTTTATACATGGTTTCCTTTGTGGTGACCTCAATTGGACAGCCAGAGTGCGTTTCCTATTAGGTGCTTTTCAGACGTTGTTTAAATCCATTAATTCAACAATAAACGGTCTTCAACGATGGGTCAGGTTCGGCGTAAACTTCATCCAGTTCGGTTTTCATTTGTGCGGCAGTTTAACCCTTGAAATGAAACTCTATAATAACTTGAAGGAACTAAGTTTTCTCCATTTTAAATCGCGGCCGACACACTGCCAGTTCAGACGGGTGTCAAACATGAACTGTAAGCTGTACATTGCTGAATTACCTCTTACAATCTTTGGAATACTAAAGCTTACCACACATGAAAGAGCAAAAAAAGTTCCATTCTTTCATCGAAATTTACCAGACATATCAAACCAGCCTTGTTTTTGTAAACAATGTCTTCTTACCTGAAGAAACAATCGCATTGCATGTATGAAATAGCACATTTATGAGATTTTAAGCAGTTTTACTGTGCGATTTCTCAAAACAACCAATTAATCCCTTACAATTGTCTACAGCCGAGGTCTTCATACAGGGTGTTTCAAAAATGACCGGTATATTTGAAACGGCAATACAAAGTAAACGAGCAGCGATAGAAATACACCGTTTGTTGCAATATGCTTGGGTAAACAGTACATTTTCAGGCAGACAAACTTTCGAAATTACAGTAGTTACAATTGTCAACAACAGATGGCGCTGCGGTCTGGGAAACTCTACAGTACGATATTTTCTACATATCCACCATGCGTAGCAATAATATGGCGTAGTCTCTGAATGAAATTACCCGAAACCTTTGACAACGTGTCTGGCGGAATGGCTTCACATGCAGATGAGATGTACTGCTTCAGCTGTTCAATTGTTTCTGGATTCTGGCGGTACACCTGGTCTTTCACATGTCCCCACAGAAAGAAGTCACAGGGGTTCATGTCTGGCGAATAGGGAGGCCAATCCACGCCGCCTCCTGTATGTTTCGGATAGCCCAAAGCAATCACACGATCATCGAAATATTCATTCAGGAAATTAACTACGTCGCCCGTGCGATGTGGCCGGGCACCATCTTGCATAAACCACGAGGTGTTCGCAGTGTCGTCTAAGGCAGTTTGTACCGCCACAAATTCACGAAGAATGTCCAGATAGCGTGATGCAGTAATCGTTTCGGATCTGAAAAATGGGCCAATGATTCCTTTGGAAGAAATGGCGGCCCAGACCAGTACTTTTTGAGGATGCAGGGGCGATGGGACTGCAACATGGGGCTTTTCGGTTCCCCATATGCGCCAGTTCTGTTTATTGACGAAGCCATCCAGGTAAAAATAAGCTTCGTCAGTAAACCAAATGCTGCCCACATGCATATCGCCGTCATCAATCCTGTGCACTATATCGTTAGCGAATACCTCTCGTGCAGCAATGGTAGCGGCGCTGAGGGGTTGCCGCGTTTGAATTTTGTATGGATAGAGGTGTAAACTCTGGCGCATGAGACGATACGTGGACGTTGGCGTCATTTGGACCGCAGCTGCAACACGGCGAACGGAAACCCGAGACCGCTGTTGGATCACCTGCTGCACTAGCTGCGCGTTTCCCTCTGTGGTTGCCGTACGCGGTCGCCCTATCTTTCCAGCACGTTCATCAGTCACGTTCCCAGTCCGTTGAAATTCTTCAAACAGATCCTTTATTGTATCGCTTTTCGGTCCTTTGGTTACATTAAACCTCCATTGAAACCTTCGTCTTGTTGCAACAACACTGTGTTCTAGGCGGTGGAATTCCAACACCAGAAAAATCCTCTGTTCTAAGGAATAAACCATGTTGTCCACAGCACACTTGCACGTTGTGAACAGCACACGCTTACGGCAGAAAGACGACATACAGAATGGCGCACCCACAGACTGCGTTGTCTTCTATATCTTTCACATCACTTGCAGCGCCATCTGTTCTTCAAAATTGTAACTACTGTAATCTATAAAGTTTGTCCGCCTGAAAATGTACTGTTGTCCCAAGCATATTGCAACAAATGGTGTATTTCTATCGCTGCTCGTTTAGTTTTTATTGCCGTTTCAAATATACCGGTCATTTTTGAAACATCCTGTATATGAGTTTTGCTCGAATACACACACTCCTCTTTCTGCAATGTCTTTCGACCATTCCTAGATTACAATATGAATTGCACTCCACTTTAAGGAACGATTTTCTATAACAAAGATAGCAAATGAGCGAATCTATTTTACAACGTTTAGAGCTTGGGACACCACACTGCACAGATACTAGAATATTCGGTAAGGATCACCAGCTCTATGCGCAGTAGCAAGCTGAGCCGCTGACGTCAGAGTGAACCCAATCAGCGCTCAGTAGCCATAAACTACTGTGTTCTTTGTGTTTACCAACGAAATCAAAGTCTTTTATGGCAGTGTGAAATTTTATTAGTGACTGGCGATTGAGTTCAGAGTTACGTCATAATTATCAGCGTATTGAGCGATACTTTAGCGTAAGTTTTCAAGTGAAAAATAGTGGTTTGCTGCACAATCGCCAGTTGTGCTAACCACAGCGGACAAGGAAGTTAGGAATTAAGTTTCATGTAGTTCCTAAAAGGAATGAGACGAAACGGAAATAGATAAATGCTCGTAAATGTACAGATTCGCTTTGAGTTGGAAACGCTCGTATCTGCGCAATACATTTTACTAATTCGGATTGTGAGACGGAATTGAAACATGAGCTATTCAATATTCCTTCGAAACGCATTGATGCTGTTCCAACTCTCAATCTGCCATCCTCCTGTGCTGAGTAAGGTCTTAGTAATAAGTTTAAGACACACGGGAGTAGCCGTGCGGTCTTAGGCGCATTGTCACGGTTCGCGCGGATTCCCCCGTCGGAGGTTCGAGTCCTCCCTCGAACATGGGTGTGTGTGTGTTATCTTTAGCGTAAGTCTCAATCTGCCATCCTCCTGTGCTGAGTAAGGTCTTAGTAATAAGTTTAAGACACACGGGAGTAGCCGTGCGGTCTTAGGCGCATTGTCACGGTTCGCGCGGATTCCCCCGTCGGAGGTTCGAGTCCTCCCTCGAACATGGGTGTGTGTGTGTTATCTTTAGCGTAAGTTAGTTTAAGTTAGGTTAAGTAGTGCGTAAGCCTAGGGACCGATGACCTCAGCAGTTTGGTCCCATAGTCCTTACCACAAATAAATAAAATAAAATAATAAGTTTAATAATGAGAGAAATATTCGGGCACAAAAATAAAGCTCCCGTTAAGAAGTAGAAGATTATTTGAATATAAATATATTACTAGCTGATGTAGAAATTACTACTAGACAAAACATTAATCGTGAAAACAAACACTGCTGTAAATGCAACAATGTGTGCTTACGCCAATAATTCTTAACAGAAATGAAGGACCTTATGGAAAAGAATGCAGAATTACAGAATTGTCTCCCTCTTGCTGTAGCACCGAGTTACATGAAATTAAAACATGTTCAAAAATTGATTCAGAACCCTTTTCTACCGTGTGGTCTGAGGCATCCTGACACGGTTCACGCGGGTCCCCCCGTCGGAGGTTCGAGTCCTCCCTCGGGCATGGGTGTGTAAGTTAGTGCGTAAGTTAGTTTAAGTTAGATCAAGTAGTGGGTAAACGTAGGGACCGATGACATTAGAGTTTGGTCCCATGGGAATTTACCACAAAAATTTCCAGAACTCTTTTCTGACAGTCAAAGACAAGTGGTTATGAAAGGACAATGTACTACCTGGTCACCTGAAGATACTTCAAAGGCTACGACTTTATGTTGCCTATCTTATAAAGTGTTATCTTTCGTCGGAGACGTACTAAACTATCCTCTTCCTAATGGAGTCACTATTAAAAAGAAGACTCGCGCAGTTTAGCATTCCAACAGGTTTTATCGATTTAAGCCTTAGTGTTTCTGGAAACTGAAAGTTACTAACAAACTTTGAAAAAGGGGTCGTTAGTAGAATTTACACTATCATTTCACCGACCGCACAAAAACGTAAACTAAAACAAAGACTAAATAATAATAATAATAACACAGCCGGCCGGAGTGGCCGTGCGGTTCTGGGCGTTACAGTCTGGAGCCGAGCGGCCGCTACGGGTTGTAGGTTCGAATCCTGCCTCGGGCATGTGTGTTAGGTTAGTTAGGTTTCATTAGTTCTAGGCGACTGATGACCTCAGATGTTAAGTCGCATAGTGCTCAGATCCATTTGAACCAATAATAATACACTAAAACCTGGAAATGTAGATTACATTCATACCTAAGTATGAGTTGCACATGTGTGTGCCGTGTGCCAATAACCTTATGTGTAGTGCGGCGTGGCGGGAGGGATCAAGGTGATTTCAGAACTCACAGCCCGCCTGTGCGTGACCCCTACCGGCTATTCTAGCATCCGTGCAACACTGTATCGTCACAAAAGTTATCCGAAACCTCTCCTGCAAACCGTCCAATAGCTGTGGGCTAGTGGCTACTGGTTTCCTAAGTATTCTGCGCTGCGCTCGGCTGCCGAATAATTGTTGGGAGACTCGGTCCGCGGCCTGGCCTCCAGCTTTTACGTCCTGCGGAATAAATCTGAGCTCGGTCCGCGATAAGAGCGGGCGGGCGCTGCCGCTGGCCGGCGTCCTCGACAAGTCGCGGCGGCCGGTTTAACGGCGCCGTAAAGGCCCCGAGCTTTATTATTGTGCCCCCGCGCGGCCCCGCCGAGCGCGCTCCCAGTTAAAGAAATAGCCGCGCTCGTCTCCCCTCTCGTTAACTGTCCCCGGCGCGTCCTCCGCTTGCGAGCCTGCAGCCAGTGCGCTGGCGGTGGGCGGCGCGCTTAACGGTGATCGTCCGCGGCTGTCCACTCGCCGCCAAAGTGCCGAATCGCTGTCTCCACTCGGCCGGCGAAACGGCCTGGGGCTACGACTGCCGGACTTTTCCCACCTCGGAGGTTCTTACGGCCACTGTTGAGTGGATGGCGAACCGAATTTCAGTACAATTCAGGCTATGGTGCTGCATCGACTACTATACTCCGATGAAAATTTCTTGACATTTGTTTAAAAGCGTAGTGTCTGTTCTTTCATACATGTCCGAAAGAAGCGACACCACCAGAAATCAGCAGCTGTGAAATACACTCCTGGAAATGGAAAAAAGAACACATTGACACCGGTGTGTCAGACCCACCATACTTGCTCCGGACACTGCGAGAGGGCTGTACAAGCAATGATCACACGCACGGCACAGCGGACACACCAGGAACCGCGGTGTTGGCCGTCGAATGGCGCTAGCTGCGCAGCATTTGTGCACCGCCGCCGTCAGTGTCAGCCAGTTTGCCGTGGCATACGGAGCTCCATCGCAGTCTTTAACACTGGTAGCATGCCGCGACAGCGTGGACGTGAACCGTATGTGCAGTTGACGGACTTAGAGCGAGGGCGTATAGTGGGCATGCGGGAGGCCGGGTGGACGTACCGCCGAATTGCTCAACACGTGGGGCGTGAGGTCTCCACATTACATCGATGTTGTCGCCAGTGGTCGGCGGAAGGTGCACGTGCCCGTCGACCTGGGACCGGACCGCAGCGACGCACGGATGCACGCCAAGACCGTAGGATCCTACGCAGTGCCGTAGGGGACCGCACCGCCACTTCCCAGCAAATTAGGGACACTGTTACTCCTGGGGTATCGGCGAGGACCATTCGCAACCGTCTCCATGAAGCTGGGCTACGGTCCCGCACACCGTTAGGCCGTCTTCCGCTCACGCCCCAACATCGTGCAGCCCGCCTCCAGTGGTGTCGCGACAGGCGTGAATGGAGGGACGAATGGAGACGTGTCGTCTTCAGCGATGAGAGTCGCTTCTGCCTTGGTGCCAATGATGGTCGTATGCGTGTTTGGCGCCGTGCAGGTGGGCGCCACAATCAGGACTGCATACGACCGAGGCACACAGGGCCAACACCCGGCATCATGGTGTGGGGAGCGATCTCCTACACTGGCCGTACACCACTGGTGATCGTCGAGGGGACACTGAATAGTGCACGGTACATCCAAACCGTCATCGAACCCATCGTTCTACCATTCCTAGACCGGCAAGGGAACTTGCTGTTCCAACAGGACAATGCACGTCCGCATGTATCCCGTGCCACCCAACGTGCTCTAGAAGGTGTAAGTCAACTACCCTGGCCAGCAAGATCTCCGGATCTGTCCCCCATTGAGCATGTTTGGGACTGGATGAAGCGTCGTCCCACGCGGTCTGCACGTCCAGCACGAACGCTGGTCCAACTGAGGCGCCAGGTGGAAATGGCATGGCAAGCCGTTCCACAGGACTACATCCAGCATCTCTACGATCGTCTCCATGGGAGAATAGCAGCCTGCATTGCTGCGAAAGGTGGATATACACTGTACTAGTGCCGACATTGTGCATGCTCTGTTGCCTGTGTCTATGTGCCTGTGGTTCTGTCAGTGTGATCATGTGATGTATCTGACCCCAGGAATGTGTCAATAAAGTTTCCCCTTCCTGGGACAATGAATTCACGGTGTTCTTATTTCAATTTCCAGGAGTGTATATTACGTAAAGTGAAGGTGGATTGGGGCAAACGAAAGGAATGGGGAGGAAGTAACAAGGTCAGCTGCATCGTTACATTATGCAGAATCAGCTGCGACAAGTATGTCTCATTGGGACGCGAAACCAGGAGATCCTGGTTATTAGGAGGTTGCGTTAACCAGTGCACCACCTGGACACAGTGCTTATCGCAAATGCGTGAACAGCTCGGCACGCTCCTGGGCCGACTCAAATTCCCGCCAAACGCCACCTGTTCGCAGTTCTCTCCATGTCCTCCATGCTCACTAACTTTAGATTCTCGCTGGAACTCGAACGTAAATATGCACGTCGGAAAGAACAGACACCACACTTTTATATAGTTGATTCCCCTCAATGGATAATGAATTCGGTTCTTTCAGCGCAGATGGACATTTATGTTCGGCATCTCGCAGAAATCTAAAAACAGTGAGCGTTGAAGACGTGGTTGGTACTGGGTGAGAATTTGATTCAGCTAAGGATCATACTGAGATAGTCCACGCAGTGACGATAAGCACTGTGTGCAGATGGCTCAGTGGTTAACGCAAGTGCCATGTAAGCAGGAAATCTCAGATTCGATTCCCAGTGTAGCACAAATTTTCCCTCACTGCTGCTGATTACACAGGAAGTCCCAATGCAGATCGTACCATTAATTCCACTCCTTTCTTCCCCTCCACCTTTAGTCTAAATAGTACGTAACAGTCAACACCTTGAAACTGGAAGTGAACTAACTATTTGTGGTGGCAGTTTGGCAATGGTGAACTGCTTGGACTTGAGCGTTCCGTCTAGAGGAAGACAGCTCCAATAAATGGGAAGTTAAAACGTCCCATTAGAAAAATTGTACATCACTGTGCTTAAACTGACACACAATATTTTTAGCGCATCGGAATGACTTTCAATGGTTCAAATAGCTCTGAGCACTATGGGACTCAACTGCTGTGGTCATAAGTCCCCTAGAACTTAGAACTACTTAAACCTAACTAACCTAAGGACAGCACATATCACCCAGCCATCACGAGGCAGAGAAAATCCCTGACCCCGCCAGGAATCGAACCTGGGAATCCGGGCGTGGGAAGCGAGAACGCTACCGCACGACCACGAGATGCGGGCGAATGACTTTCAATAATCCCTACAAAAGAATGACCCTGACTAACATTAAACTATACCTTTCACAAATCAATTACCTCACAAAAATCTTCGTTACTCAAGCTACTGCAATACAGCGAGCGCCACTACTGCCAGCTAAATAAAAGATTCAAACTACTGAAGGCACTAACTACTGATAGGCATAGCTAGCAAATGAAAGAATTTGATAGAGAATAAACAGTCTATTTACCTTAATATTGTTCAAAAGTCATATTATATATATCAGTTCATGACATCCAGTCTTACAAATTTACTGTCTCTGTCCAGATCATCCGCTCTCACAACTCCGCCATCTCACTCCCCACATCCACCAATGCTGGCGGCTCACCTCCAACTGCCCAACGCTACGCGCTGTTAACATCCAGCTGCCCAACATTACAATGGCAGACAACAATGCAAACTAGCCACAGACTGCACACAGCACAGCCAGTGATTTTCGGACAGAGTGCTACGTGGCGTTACCAATAAGAAAACCTAAACAGCTTACTTACATAGCCCCCATGCTCCCCACAAAAATATTTTACAAATTGTTTTGGGCACTGGCCAATACAGATTTCAAAAAATTTTTCATAATTACAATAACCAAGAAATCAAATGCACACACTTATTGATACAATGTTGGTCAAAAGCTAAAATTTTCTCACAGTCCATAAAGACAGTCCTGATCATCCATCACAGTAAAATTGCAGTGTTTTTTTTTTCTCAAAGTCTGAGCAGTAAAAGAAAATGCACACGGAAGTAGTGGATTTCCATGCAGTCTTGAAAAAGTAGTGTTGTCCTTCCAACGGAAAGACAATGCTGACTCTTGACGTGCAGACAGGTAATGGTCCACAACAGAGCAAACCCACCACAGAGTCAGTCGAAGTTTTGAAGAAAATTGGTAGGTAGGTCATCACAGAGTAGACCCACTGTAGTCCTGGTAGAGATTACGGTATTGATGGTCCACCAGAGGTGCAGACCCACTGCAGTCCTTGTAGAAATAATGGTATTGGTGGACCATCAAAGATGCAGACCCACTGTAGTCCTTGTAGAAATAATGGTATTGGTGGGCCATCAAAGATGCAGTCCCACTGTAGTCCTTGTAGAGATGGCTAGCAGCCATCCGTTGCGACTGTGCAGGTGCACAATCACCATCGAAGAGTCTTGCAGAGAATATAGAAGTCCATAAACCACCAATTGTGCACTCACAAAGTTTTTTTTCTAATTGTCCTTAGAACCAGCAATGCTGTTAACCAGTCCTTTGCCGAATTATTAACACACGTCCATACACTAACAGTCGCAACTGCTCACATACTGTGCATATATTATGACCAACAGAAACGTGTGCAGTGAAATGATACTTAATTTGAAGAACTGGTGTCTATACAATTATGAATTTGCAACATAAGAATACAATTACAAAGGTACAAAATACATTATTAAAGAACATAACAATACAGATAACATTTGTAGTAATAGGGGCTTTACAAAAGAATAGAAATAAACATATACATCAGTGTTACAGGAATTATGACATAAGTAAATACATAAAAGGTCTGAATAACTTTCGAAACATCAACTTCACATGTGAGCATTAAAACAAAACAGAACAAATAATGTCTAAACATCTTTACAAAGTAAATAACATAGTATTAGAAAAATTCCACAACATAACTCATATCAGCTAAACACATAAAGACAGTAAAAACACAAATATACAAGATTACACAAACACATAGCAGAATAACACAAGAGGGAAGGGCAGGGTTTGTTTTCAGTGTAACATTTGGTACTGCAGTCCAACCCAAAACTTCATTCCATAGATCTTTCCTCTTATTTCAACATTTCTTTCCACCAAAACAATCCTATCCAAGCATTCTTTCTGTATTCTATTCATATCCTCTGTCAAAATAGTTATTCTCCTCTGTACACTACTTTTCTTTGTCCAAACCATTTTCTTATAGCTTCTCAATGCATTTCCTCCAATTCATCAGAGTTAGTTTCTTACATAGTCCACCCCCTCTTAAGCTAACTTAAATCTACTGAGCTCAGGTATATACACTAAGGGACGAGGCAATGCAGCAACGCACAACAAATTAACACAAACAGCGATGACAAAAAAATGGAAATAGGCAACTCTCATCCACCACTGCTGGTGGCTCTCTTCCAACTGCCCAACGCTACGCGCTGTTAACATCCAGCTGCCCAACACTACAATGGCAGACAACAATGCAAACTACCCACAGACTGCACACAGCACAGCCAGTGATTTTCATACAGAGCGCTACGTGGCGTTACCAATAAGAAAACCTAATCAGCCTACTTACATATGAAGATTGGCTCTCAATCCATGACGAGGAAATTAATCGGCTTTACCTTCTGTTAGACAACCGTTCGGAATTTTCTATGGAACTAGACACTAACAATCACTCTGCAAGTTCTGACAGGGGTGATATCGACGACATATTTGAAACTAATGAGGTAATTCAGAATAAAATCCAAACAATTGCAAATTGTAATGACACTCATAGGCAGGACTTTTTGAGATTTTACAAGCACATTCCACAGTTTTTACTCACAAAATAGATACAATCAAGGGATTTGAATACCTATTTCGTGTTCGTGAGCATACTAAATTTTGTGTTAGACCATACGTAATTCCAGCACATTATAGGGACCGTGTTAGAACAGAAATACAATCTATGCTTGACGAGGGCATTATTGAGCCTGCAGTAAGCTCATACAACAATCCATTACATGATGTTGAGAAGAAAAATGGATCGATCAGGTTTGTCATAGATTCTAGACAAATCATTACTATCATCATTCCTGAAACAGACAGGCCGCAAACGTTGGAAGAACTTCTTCAAAATTTCAATGGTGTAAAAGTGTTGTCTTCTATTGATCTCAGATCCAGCTTTTATCACATCAAACTTCATCCAGAATGTAGAAAATACACAGCTTTCCTTTGTTTCGGCGTTTGTTATCAGTTTCGGAAACTTCCTTTTGGTTTGAACATTTCTTCGGCAGCATGCATTCGCGGGCTAAATTCCATGTTACCTGAGTTCTTAAAACGTCACATCACCTTATATGTGGACGATATTCTGATAGCAGAAGCCTCATGGGAACAACATAATCGCATCCTCAACAGCGCGTTACATATTTTTGCAGAATCTGGAATTACGGTTAACTTGGAAATGTCTGAATTCGGTAGGACAAAGGTGAAGTTTTTGGGACATATTATTTCTTCTGAAGGTATTCAGCCGGATCCTGAAAAGTTAGAAGAAATCAGAGCCATTCCAGTTCCATCCACAAAAAAACAAGTACGAAGTTTTCTAGGTCTCGTAAATTTTCACCGTCGTTTTCTGAATGTGCAAATTTTAGTTACACCAAAACTTTGTTCTCTCACTGGAAAAATACTATTTGGAACTGGGACGAACAAGCACAGTTGGAATTCAATTCTTTGAAAGAATCGCTACTTAACGCGCCAATACTAGCTCATCCAGATCTGTCACAATATTTCTGCCTTAGCATGGATTCTTCTAAAGTCGGTCTTGGTGCCCATTTATTTCAAGAAGCCACAGAAAATGACACTACTGTTCAGAAAACCATTGCTTTGCTAGCCGAGTGCTAACAAAACCTGAAAAAAATTACTCCATTACTGAATTAGAAGCTTTAGCTATCGTTTGGGGATTTAACAAATTCTGTTTCTTTCTTTCTGGTAAGCACGTAAAATTATACAGTGATCATCGTGCATTACAATTTATTATGTCTTAAAAATTAAATCATGACAGGTTAAAACGTTGGGCATTGTATCTGCAAGAATTCCACTTCACAATAGTCTACATTCCCGGCAAGGAGAACATTGTTGGGGACGCACGGTCACGCGCACCGGCTGGGCTTGAGAAAAGTAACACAGAAGGCAACCTCGAGGAAAATTTCAGTATTCTTTACATTCAGAAAATCGCCTTTGAAAAATCATCACCACATCTTTAAAAGACATTGCTCATGAACGAGATAAAGATCCGATTTGGAAATACATCAAAAGTAAATGGCATGAAAAGACACACACTCAGATTCGGCATTATTATCTTGTTAGAAACAACCCACTCTTCAAACGCTGCACTGTTGATGACAAGCTATGGGTACCTTGCATTCCAGACGATTTTGTTAATAAGATCATTTGGTACATTCATTTCAGCTACGCACATTTTGGTCCACGAAAATGTTATCATATTCTTCGAACGACTTGTTATTTTAACAATATGGAAAAGAGAATTCGAAGAGCCTTGTCTATTTGTAAACTTTGTCAAAAGGCGAAACCGTCTACTATCTCACATCCTGCTCCGTTGTTTGCCATCATTCCTTCTAAATTAAAATAATTTGCTGCTGTTGATCTCTTAGGACCCGTTGTCAGAACATCGAATGTATTTTCGTACGTTCTAGTCGCTGTTGAACTTACTTCAAAATTTGTTTCTTTCACTACGCTACGTAAAGCCACTGGACGGTCGGTATCCAACGCCTTTGTTAAAAATTTCTTACGTGAAGTTGGACATGTTAGTAAAGTCATTTCAGATAATGGACCGCAATTCAGATCTGCTGTTTGGTCGCACATGCTTCGGAATCATAAAATCAAACCTGTTTTTATTTCATTGTACTCACTGCATTGTAACCCGTCTGAACGGATTATGAAAGAAATCAATAAGCTATGCAGACTTTATTGTCACAGAAAGCATCAGCATTGGGACAGATATTTACACTTATTTCAAAATGTGCTGAATGAAATGCCTCATGACTCCACTGCTTTACCACCTACTCTTGTACTGAAGAATGAAGAACCACCGAACAGAATCAGAGAGCTTGTACCTTTCCCGCATACACGTAAACTTCGACACGAAGACATAATTGATTTGGCTATTAAAAATATAAAATCTGGAGCAGACAAAAGGAGAAAACTACACGGTAAAGCAAATGCAAAGAAATTATATATTGGTCAGAAAGTTCTCATTAAAGCTCATTCATTGTCACATGAGAAGAAACACTTAAGTCACAAATTCTTTCTAGTTTACAGTGGACCTTACACAATCCGACGTATACCACATGATAATTGCGTTGAAGTTGAAACTCTGCGTACTAGGAAGAGTAAAGGTTTACACCACATTTCACATGTAAAACCGTTTATTGAAAGATAATCTGCTTTTTAACTTTGTCTTCGCCATAAAACTTTTCACTTCACATCTCTAGTATGCTTTGTCAGACTTAGAAACTGTTGCCATGCAACAATGTTTGAAGTTAAATATCCAGTCAAGAACCAAGAGACTTATTTAAACAGAAATTACGAATGCATTGTTATAGTGAACAGACGACACAGTGCTGTTATTTGTACATTCTTGCTTGTTAGTTGCACGATTACGCAACGACTACCAGGCTTACATACTTAGAACATATAACAGTACTGCTAATGAGATTTTACTGCAACATTTTTGTTTACTTGAAAATACATTATGGATTTAAATTGCTTTCTGAGAGATACCAGAAGACACAGTGGTTAGTTTATTTGACAGCTACATGATTATATCACGACGCTACTAATGTGTGACACAATTTACATTGTTGCTTTTGCGGTGTATCTGTTTTATACCTGCACAGTTTTTCTGAATTCTTCTGGAAAGTAAAACACGTTTTAGTAGTAACTTTTGTGGTATAGCTACAATTAGACAGCCTTTTCCGTACCACAACAATACGTTACATTATAGTACTTTCTTGATCATGGTAAGGTACGTAATAACTACGATATCTATACGCAAAGCATTTCACTTTCGTTTATAATGAGGTAAGTACATTGACTTCAGCAGAACTTAGCTTGCAGAGGACGATAACTACGACACTCCACAGAGTTATCTTACAGCAAGAGGCACATTTAGCGCTACAGGACACGCATTTGAGAGATTAATTTTGTACTTAAACCATTTATTTTTCAAGATTTTTGAATTACAAAGAAAGTTTTCCGTGATGCATTTCATTCCATTGCTGTAATCTGTAACACCTGAGGGTATAATTACATTAATCCTCAGGGGGTACACGCTTACTTTGTGTACCATGTGTGTGGCAAGCACAAGGAGCCCTAGTTAATACGGTATTTGCTTATACAACTTTACACATTGGTGCCATATTTCTTAACACAGAATTACACAGCTATGTGATCATTTAACTGAGAGAGACAAATATTTATTTTACTACATCAGTGACAGATGTTTACGTAATTACACAGTTGGATAACTTCACACTTATGAAATTGAATTTTGTCTGTACTTTGAGAAACGTTCATATTTTTTCGGAACCACTGTGATACTATGAGAGCTTTGAATGATGTATTTGGTATGGGATCATGATTTCTAAAGTACGTTTGAGGTAGATGACACTTTTAAAACGAGCAGAGAATTTTTTTTAGGTTTTAAAATATTCAGAAAGCTACGATGATTTCGAGATGTGATGGGTCTGTTATGAAGTTATTATTACGACGACGATGTGTATTATGCTGTTGAGGTATGTTTATGATCAATGAGATGATGCTACATGAGGAATCTGATTATGCTATGTATTTATTATGATGAAATATTGAAGACGTGTTGATGAATATGTATATGTGTAATAAGGTGTGGAATAAGGAGTAGTGATTAGGGACTCTGACTTGTGAAAAAGGACGACGGAAACCAAGAATCGTACTTTAAAGTGTTATGAAATGTGTGTAAATGCGTGAATGTAACACAATGCTGACGAAAATTTTTTAGACACTATTATATTTAAAGGATTTTGTTTCTACACATTTGTAACGCAAATTCTCGACCTGTGAAATTTTATATGAGACTGTCACTGTAGTGCAAACTGATGTCGTAAATATTTCGGTAAGAAAGTTAAGTGACCACCTTTACGTAATGCGTCGTGGGCACCCAGCTGCGTGACAGTCGCTTGGAAAAAAGCCATTAGTGTGCGCCTCCCAGAGGCACGGGTGGAGAAAAAAAAAGAGGTCATTGTCTTCGCTACTGACATTCCTTTGTAGAAAGCATCGCAATTACGACACACTCAAACTTGAAACACATGATTACACTGTGGAGCTCTTAATTTATGATATTTACTAAAATGCCTAATGAAATGATGAGAAACATTTCTACATCTATTGTATTTCTAGTTGAGAGATTGCTCAATTTGTTTAATATCTAGTTTCTAGCTCCACTGAAGCACTGGTTAATATAAAATTTAATAGATGTACTAATATAAATATTTTCTGTCTACAGATCCAGTAAATATAGTTTTATGATACACTTCCAAAAAAAATGAGGGAGCACAAAAAGGCATTTCCCTTCACAGGAACTGCATATGTAATTTTCTTTTCAGGTACTTGGTAATTTATTTTGTAGAGTAAGTTGTGGTGCACCACTTTAATTACATAGACATTAAGATGTGAATATACATTTCCATTATCTGCATTGTTGTCTTTAGTGTAAGATTTTTTCTGCTTCAGCTTTGTCATGTTTAGATATAAGTTATTACATTTACTGCTGCTTGCTTTGCCTATTTCCATTGTTTTGTCATCGCTGTTTGTGTTAATTTGTTGTGCGTTGCTGCATTGCCTCGTCCCTTAGTGTATATACCTGAGCTCAGTAGATTTAAGTTAGCTTAAGAGGGGGTGGACTATGTAAGAAACTAACTCTGATGAATTGGAGGAAATGCATTGAGAAGCTATAAGAAAATGGTTTGGACAAAAAAAAGTTGTGTACAGAGGAGAATAACTATTTTGACAGAGGATATGAATAGAATACAGAAAGCATGCTTGGATAGGATTGTTTTGGTGGAAAGAAATGTTGAAATAAGAGGAAAGATCTATGGAATGAAGTTTTGGGTTGGACTGCAGTACCAAATGTTACACTGAAAACAAACCCTGCCCTTCCCTCTTGTGTTATTCTGCTTTGTGTGTGTGTACTCTCGTATATTTGTGTTTTTCCTGTCTTTATGTGTTTCGCTGATATGAGTTATGTTGTGGAATTTTTCTAATACTATGTTATTTACTTTGTAAAGATGTTTAGACATTATTTGTTCTGTTTTGTTTTAATGCTCACATGTGAAGTTGATGTTTCGAAAGTTATTCAGACCTTTTATGTATTTACTTATGTCATAATTCCTGTAACACTGATGTATATGTTTATTTCTGTTCTTTTGTAAAGCCCCTATTACTACAAATGTTATCTGTATTATTGTGTTCTTTAATAATGTATTTGTACCTTTGTAATTGTATTCTTATGTTGTAAATTCATAATTGTATAGACACCAGTTCTTCAAATTAAGTATCATTTCACTGCACAAGTTTCTGTTGGTCATAATATATGCACAGTATGTGAGCAGTTGCGACTGTTAGTGTATGGACGTGTGTTAATAATTCAGCAAGGGACTGGTTAACAGTATTGCTGGTTCTAAGGACAATTAGAAAAAAACTTTATGAGTGCACAGTTGGTGGTTTATGGACTTTCTATATTCTCCGCAAGTCTCTTCGATGGTGATTGTGCACCTGCACAGTCGCAACGGATGGCTGCTAACCATCTCTACAAGGACTACAGTGGGACTGCATCTTTGTGGCCCACCAATACCATTATTTCTACAAGGACTACAGTGGGTCTGCATCTTTGATGGTCCACCAATACCATTATTTCTACAAGGACTGCAGTGGGTCTGCACCTCTGGTGGCCCACCAATACCGTAATCTCTACCAGGACTACAGTGGGTCTGCTCTGTGGCGACCTACCTTCCAATATTCTTCAAAAATTTGACTGACTCTGTGGTGGGTTTGCTCTGTTGTGGACCATTACCTGTCTGCATGTCAAGAGTCAGCATTGTCTTTCCGTTGGAAGGACAACACTACTTTTTCAAGACTGCATGGAAATCCACTACTTCCATGTGCATTTTCTTTTACTGCTCAGACTTTGAGAAAAAACACTGCAATTTTAACTGTGATGAATGATCAGGACTGTCTTTATGGACTGTGAGAAAATTTTAGCTTTTGACCAACATTGTATCAATAAGTGTGTGCATTTGATTTCTTGGTTATTGTAATTATGAAAATTTTTTTGAAATCTGTATTGGCCAGTGCCCAAAACAATTTGCAAAATTTTTTGTGGGGAGCATGGGGGGTATGTAAGTAGGCTGTTTAGGTTTTCTTATTTGCAACGCCACGTAGCACTCTGTCCGAAAATCACTGGCTGTGCTGTGTGCAGTCTGTGGCTAGTTTGGATTGTTGTCTGCCATTGTAGTGATGGTCAGCTGGATGTTAACAGCACGTAGCGTTGGGCAGTTGGAGGTGAGCCGCCAGCAGTGGTGGATGTGGGGAATGAGATGGCGGAGTTGTGAGAGCAGATGATCTGGACAGAGACAGTAAATTTGTAAGACTGGATCATCATGATCTGATATATATATAATATGACTTTTGAACAATATTAAGGTAAATACACTGTTTATTCTCTATCGAAATCTTTCATTTGCTAGCTATGCCTATCAGTAGTTAGTGCCTTCAGTAGTTTGAATCTTTTATTTAGCTGGCAGTAGTGGCGCTCGCTGTATTGCAGTAGCTTGAGTAACGAAGATTTTTGTGACGTTAGTGATTTGTGAAAGGTATAGTTTAATGTTAGTCAGGGTCATTCTTTTGTAGGGATTATTGAAAGTCAGATTCCGTTGCGCTAAATATATTGTGTATCAGTTTAAGCACAGTGATGTACAATTTTTGTAATGGGACGTTTTAACTTCATTTATTGGAGCTGTCTTCCTCTAGACGGAACGCTCAAGTCCAAGCAGTTCACCATTGCCAAACTGCCACCACAAATAGTTAGTTCACTTCCAGTTTCTTGTCTGGCTTTATTTGTTGATCTTTTTGGATACGGAATAGTAGGTTGGCCATTTTATTATGCATTTCATATGATAACCAACCAAAGACGAACACAAAGGTTTGAATCCTCCCTCGGGCTTGGGTGTGTGTGTTTGTCCTTAGGATAACTTAGGTGAAATAGTTTGTAAGCTTAGGGACTGTTGACCTTAGCAGTTAAGTCCCATAAGATTTCACACACAATTAAACTTTTGATTTTTTGAACAAACACTCGTGAGTGTTTGAGAAAGACCTGAGAAACTGATTCACCTGCCTAGTATCATGTAGGGCCCCCCTCCCCCCCCCCCCCCGAGCACGCAGAAGTGCCGCAACACGACATGGCATGGACTTGACTAATGTCTGAAGTAGTGCTCAAGGAAACTGACACCATGAATCTTTCAGGGCTGTCCATAAATCTGTAACAGTACGAGGAGGTGGAGATCTATTCTGAACGAAATGTTGCAAGGCTTCCCAGATATGCTCAATAATGTTCATATCCGGGGAGTTTGGTGGCCAGCGGAAATGTTTAAACGCAGAAGAGTGCTCCTCTTTAACAATCCAGTGGGTTTGAGGTGTTGCAGTGTCCTGCTGGAATTGCCCAAGTCCGTCGGAATGGTTCAAATGGCTCTGGTCATTATGGGACTTAACATCTTGTTGTGTACATAGTTCCGCATAGTCAGCGCGTACACAACTTTCTCACTAGAGCGCGCCCCGCTAAGCACAACAGTGCAGGCGCAGCGCTCGTCCGTCTCCGCACTACGCGATGGCGCTGTCTTAGAGACGGACCAAATTCTGCTTCCGCCGATCCGCGTATTAATATGTAACGCAGCCAATGAGATTGCTGCTAATGTAGTACCTTTTCTCCTCGCGGATCACTCGCGCAGTGATACATGGACGCGCGAGTTATTAAAACGAGTGTACAGACCTCCGATTATTCAGTCTGCATTAGTCTATAGTCAAGTTTCAGTCTGCGCCTAATAAGATTACCATATTCCTGTACATAGCCATGAAGATAAATGAATAGATACTTTGTCAAGTATCAGAGATACGTGAGAATAAGATTCACGTACCAACACCAAAGGAACTTCAGATTGTCAATTGTAAATAGCATCCAGAACCAAGTTAAGTTATTTTTATGCTTGTTATTATTTTAATAAATGTGTTTGAATGTTAATCAAGTTCTGTTTAAAGTTGGTCACCGTCAATCTGCAACTGTAAGCGTGCAAGTGGCATTTCTATCGTCTGACCTAACGGCAGAAGATAAACACGCCACAATAAGACCACGAGACATATTGCTGACACACCGTACATCTGAGGTCATCAATCGCCTAGACTTAGAACTACTTAAACCTAACTAAACTAAGGACATCACACACATTCATACCCGAGGCAGGATTCGAACCTGCGACCGCAGCAGCAGCACGGTTCCGGACTGAAGCCTCTAGAAGGGCTCGACCACAGCGACCGGCCTGTCGGAATGCACAATGGACATGAATGGATGCAGATGATCAGTCAGGATACTTACGTACGTGTTGTAACGTCTACGCTCGGGCGTACATTAACTCTTTAAAGCCTGTACTATGGTAAGTTGACGGGCTTCACCTTATAAGAAAGGATTTTAGTAAATATGTTGACTGCGTGTACCTGAATGGAGGCAAAATCAGACTTACAACCACTCAGTAACAACAATGATACGTCAAGCAAGTCTAAAGTGCAACTGCACGTTAGGACGGACAAGAAACATACACAGCAGATGCTACCAGTTGTTAATAATACGGTCGCCAGCCTAATTAGGTATTAACTGAGTTTTTTCCCTGTACAAGTGGATGTACGTGCAAGCATAACAACATGTAGTAATACTGCATTATATGGTAAATTTTAGAACTAGAAAAATCTACTGAACTAATATTTTCACTTCCTGTACTAATTTGGACAAGCTATAAATTCACAACATTACACTATAATGATTACTACAAACTGCGTTTTATCTACTGATCCGACTGAAATCTGGTATAGGTTACCCTAGAAATAGCACTATTGAAACACACATACAATGTCAATTTTAAGAAGGGTAAAACACTAATAAATTTAGGTTTTATATAGACTTTAACTTTGCTGGTCAAAGCAGTTCAGTACACTTCATGATTCAAATGAATAGAAAAGAAAAAAGGGGGGGGGGACCCTGAAACTGTTATGATCACTGTAGTGAAAGTTTGATCATTGAGAGCATTAAGCATTCTAGATTTCCAAAATATGATTTACCACTCTTTTTGTCTTATTTCCTGCTCATGTAACTACCGTTATTTTTGTCTCAATTTAAATAAACTTCATTAGTAAACCAATTTCAACATTATCTTCCAACTTGGTCAGACCTATATTATTCGTCCAGTATTTCATTAACCACAAAGTTCTTTAAACATCATTCTAACATAGATAAGTCTGCAGGTAATTATTATTAACATAAACTTTAAATCTTCATCTTGGGACACTCGGATTGCACAACATGTGGAAAGGACCCTGTCTAGGTTAGTTGTGAGGATAATTAATTGATAGGACATTTCTGGTAAAATTTAAGTTGTTATTGAACAGTATGTAGCAAAAGTAACACTGGTCCACACGAATACAGTACTAAAAGTTTCAACCTGTTCGTATCGATGAGGCGGACGGCAGGCGGCGAGATGGCGAGGCACAAAGCATACGTGCAATTACAGCAATGGCTCATGAAATATCGGCACTTTACTTCTTCATGGCGTCGCAATGCTTTTCCATTTAGTGCCTATGGAATACTGCATGCTGTATAGACATCGGAAACAGCGCATCCGAGGCACAACGAAACCACTTTTTCCAGGAGAGCCTCCTCGATCTAGCACGTGTTTCTCAGATCGATGCCCAACTCCGACTACAACTGCTGAGCCCGTTATGCCGTACCGCGCCCGTGTGCATTTTCCCGCGCTCGCCTGCCTCCACCTTTTACCGCTCCCCTACAGACACGGTATTCACCAAAGGTTTTACATTCCACATATTCTAATACATTGCCTATGTATGGACCAGGCATACAATTACAACTTTCACATCTTACAGTAGTTTCAACATTAGTTTCACTTCCCTTCGATTACAACTTTACTTGAAATTGAACATAAACATTAAAATTCACATCGAAAATTGTTTATAGATTCTTTAACATAATGGCATGAAACAAAAGAAATGAAATCAGAATATCGATTATACTAAATTATTGAAATTCAGAAGAAAAAATTTTAATATATACAGGGTGATTCAAAAAGAATACCACAACTTTAAAAATGTGTATTTAATGAACGAAACATAATATAACCTTCTGTTATACATCATTACAAAGAGTATTTAAAAAGGTTTTTTTTCACTCAAAAACAAGTTCAGAGATGTTCAATATGGCCCCCTCCAGACACTCGAGCAATATCAACCCGATACTCCAACTTGTTCCACACTCTCTGTAGCATATCAGGCGTAACAGTTTGGATAGCTGCTGTTATTTCTCGTTTCAAATCATCAATGGTGGCTGGGAGAGGTGGCCAAAACACCATATCCTTAACATACCCCCATAAGAAAAAATCGCAGGGGGTAAGATCAGGGCTTCTTGGAGGCCAGTGATGAAGTGCTCTGTCACGGGCCGCCTGGCGGCCGATCCATCGCCTCGGGTAGTTGACGTTCAGGATAAGGTTTCATAACTAACCTTTTTCGTAGGACTCTCCATACAGTTGATTGTGGAATTTGCAGCTCTCTGCTAGCTCTGCGAGTCGATTTTCCTGGGCTGCGAACAAATGCTTGCTGGATGCGTGCTACATTTTCATCACTCGTTTTCAGCCGTCCACAACTTTTCCCTTTGCACAAACACCAATTCTCTGTAAACTGTTTATACCAACGTTTAATACACCACCTATCAGGAGGTTTAACACCATACTTCGTTTGAAATGCACGCTGAACAACTGTCGTCGATTCACTTCTGCCGTACTCAATAACACAAAAAGCTTTCTGTTCAGCGGTCGCCATCTTAGCATCAACTGACGCTGACGCCTAGTCAACAGCGCCTCAAGCGAACAAATGTACAACTAAATGAAACTTTATAGCTCCCTTAATTCGCCGACAGATAGTGCTTAGCTCTGCCTTTTGTCGTTGCAGAGTTTTAAATTCCTAAAGTTGTGGTATTCTTTTTGAATCACCCTGTATATCGTAGGATAACGTTAGTGTTGTTACAGTGTCACCTGTCAGAATCGTATCTAGACGTAGCAGGGGTCCCATATCAATTCACCTGCACACGCCTCATACCTTTACAGAGCCTCCACAAGCTTGAACAGTCCCCTGTTAACATACAGGGTCCATGTATTCATGAGGCTGTCTCCACATTCGCACATGTCCATACGCTCGATACAATTTGAAACGAGACTCGTCCGACCAGACGGCATGTTTTGACGGTCCCAGGCGAGGCGTTAGGCTTTGTGTCGTGCAGTCGTCAAGAGTACACGAGTGGGTCTTCGGCTGCGAAGGCCCATATCGATGATGTTTCGTTGAATGGTTCGCACGCTACCGCTTGTTGATGGCCCAACATTGAAATCTACAGCAATTTGCGGAAGCTTTGCATTCATGTCACGTTGAACGATTCTCTTCAGTCGTTGTTGGTCCCGTTTTTGCAGGATCTTTTTCCGGCCGCAGCGATGTCGCAGATTTGATGCTCTACCGGATTCCTGATATTTATGATACACTCCGGAAACGGTCGTACTGAAAAATCACCACTTCATCGCTACCTCGGAGATACTGTCTCCCATCGGTCATGCGCCGACTATAACAGCACGTTCAGACACTTAAATCTTGATAACCTGCCACTGTAGCAGCAGTAACCGATCTAACAACTGCACCAGACACTAGTTGTCTTATATAGGCGATGCCGAACGCAGCGCCGTCTTCTGTCTGTTTACATATCTCTGTATTTGAATACGCATACCTATACCAGTTTCTATGGCATATATATGTATATATGTATGCCACTGCTTAGGAAATACACGTGTGTGATTCATAGCGCTAAAGAAACACTACTGGATCCTTTTGCCCAAGACGCCATTCAGCATCACAAGTACAGTTATTACAATCACAGAATGTGGCTTACATTAGACAAGTTTCATACAACATTGCATGAGGCCGAAATTTTTGAAGGTCGCAATTGATCAGTGTGACTGGGTCAGCAGAGCCACAAATATAAGAACATAGGCAGTGGAATGGGGTACTGTATTGGTTAGAGAACAAACTTGGCATGCAGAACTTTGTGGGTTGAAATCTGGCCAACTGCTCAGCAACTTGTTTTATGTATAAACCCAATGAAAATGATTTTGACTATTATTTTTCTTCAGTTAACTGGTTTAAATGTAACTTTTTGCTTCTAATACTTTGCTGTGTTATTTTAGTCAATGTACTGACTTTCTTGTTTGCTCTTATTTTTCTTCGTGTTATTCTTTTTCCGTTTGGAATCTGCCTGTGTAACCTATAACCGGTAACAAAGTGCCAACCAGACCTGCTGATCGGTTGCTTACACAGCATCAGATGTAGCCAGTTTGACGATGGTTTTAGGTAACTAGGGATAGCAAGAAATTACAGTTAGCTTTTAGCGAAGCAACTGAAATTTTTTTGTCCCTACTTTGCTCGTAGACAGATGTGAGCTTTCATTGCTGTGAACAAAGCAATAGTGGTTTTAATTCTACTGCAGATTACTGACTGCCGCTACTCGGATACGTTACACATTCCGAGGTTGCGATTAGGTTAGGACAGGGGCTCTAATTCAAGGCTACAAAAAGGCAGTCTTCCACAGTTCCGAGCATTAGTCACTTAAAATCAGCGGTCGAGAAAGCATCTCACATTTCACCCATAACTCGTGGCAGCCACTTCCAACGTCGCTCCAGGTTACACATTAACAGGATTTGTGCAGCGACCCGCCGTGTTTGAGTTGTAAGGGGTTCATCACCCTGCTGGAGCAAATGTAATCTGGATGTATTGCTCACTTGCTAGATCGACAATTCACAGACGCTGCCTGAGACATATAATATCTTTCCCCCTATTAAAAGAGAGCAGTAGCTCGCTGCTACAGTGTAGTTGTAGGCTGTCACTGGTACAGCGCAGTTTATAGTTAGTAATTGTTAAAGTCACAGTGCAGAACAAATTGTAAAATTTTATTATATGGAACTGAATAATAATAGTGATCAGCCGCAGAGCTAAATGATATCATGGAATGAGATGAGATGAACAAATTAATAATTGTTAATATAATGAAAAATCATCAGTGTAATTAAGTCAATCATCTATTGTAAAGTAATATTTACTATTTTTATTGGCATGCGCGTATTTAAGTCATTTGTCTGAGATGTTAATACGAATTTGTTTCAATCTTGTCTTCTATGATTCGTCAGCACCAGTTGACCAAGATTTGTAATATATTCAATTTTCCCGTGTAATGGATTTTAGGTCGTTGTCAACAACGTAAAAAATTTCCAGAATGTAACTGCTTTTACCAGTCGACTACAAAAATATAATTTCCCCTTAAGTCATTGCCAGACCTGATCCAGTCATTTATCTAAATTAAAATATTCCAGAATTTTTGTCAGATCAAAGTCATGTGGTCTTTAGTAATCAGAGGACCAGTTGTGAAGCTGTGTCACTAAGTAAAGTCAGTTTTTCTAGTAATTCAGATCTCAGACAAATGTTATCCAGTATTAGTAGGTAGGTCAGCATTGCACTAAGCTGTGCCATTTATGAGCAGATATACAGACAGCGTTATCCGGCGACACCATCACGAGGTAAGAATTTTTCAGTCTCTTTATCACGGACAGATTCAGATTGATTTCACAGGGCCATGGCGTAGCGCTGCTTAGGTCAAAATTTATCAATTTTTCATGAGTTAAGATTTATCAGTTTTCATACGTCGGAATTTAATCATCCAAAT
Organism: Schistocerca cancellata; assembly: GCF_023864275.1. NCBI lineage: Eukaryota > Metazoa > Arthropoda > Insecta > Orthoptera > Acrididae > Schistocerca > Schistocerca cancellata. Next base: position 463,768,898 of record NC_064631.1, on the reverse strand, counting down.
TTAATTGTTTTCATTTTTTATTTTCTGTTCTGGAAGGTTGCACATCATTATTTTATATTTTTTTTATTTATGCGGGAATGTTACAGCATGTCGTCTATAATGGAACGGCAGCGGATGTGGCAACACTATAGCGACAAGTGACGGACGTGAACCGTCAAGTAATTTTAATTGGGCTATAGGCGGTGATCCGTGAGTGAGTACTCCGCTGGCCGCTGATAATGCAACACCAGGGGGGAAGCAATTTTTTTTTAAGAAAAAAGTCATTTAGTGCATAAACAGTTTGATAGCAAGAACACATTATTGAACTTGTATATATAAATAAGTCGTTTCACGCTGCTTCAACTCTCTGCCAAAGTTCATCGGCGGCGCGTCACACTCGCAGCGTCACTTCACCAAGTGCTATAACTGGATTAGAGATGCGAAGAACTTACTGGCCAAGTCGGCCATTCTCTGTCTCTCTTGAGACATTTTGTTGAAAGAGAATTTTCTGGAGATATCGAAGATAGGGAACCGCAGTCAGCCTTAAAAAGTCAGGAATATCGCATTCTACCCAGACTCCTGGCTATTAGTTTGAGATTCCAAAGGCATTACGCCAGTTGTTGGGTCCGTATGATGATTGCGCATGCAAACTGATAACTTTTGCCCTCCTCGAGCGTCTCTTAAGCTGAACCAGGCTGGGTCTCTTGGAAAAAAAACGTGGTACCAATCCTGTGCGCAGTGTTGCCGTTGGATATAACTCTTTCGGCCCGTCTCTCTCTCTCTCTCTCTGCTGCCGCATCAAATAAAGCCGCAGCAGCGGTTGCCATGGTGACAATCCGCAGTGCTGCAGATGTCGTCGTATTGCCTCTTTTGATAATTCTATTGCTGAAAAAAAACCCTCTCCTTACTCAAGGTGCAGGGGACGGAAAAGTATGTGAACTCCAGAAACATAACTCAATTACCATGGCTAATGCGGTGTAGGACAACAGTTGGCCTTTAAAACCACTTCCAGTGTTCTCGAAATAGATAAAAGCATTTCTGTATTCCTTGTGAGAGAATTTTATATCATTCTTCCTGCAAAAATGGTGGTGAGTTCACGTAATGAAGATGGAAGTGCATAGCGATCGAGCATACTACTCACCAAAGTAAACCACAAAAATTTAATAACATTGAGATATTGTGGTTGTGGTGGCCAGGGAAGATGCGAAAATTCATCCTCGTGGTCGTAGAATCACTCGTGGACCATGAGAATTGTATGGACAGGCGTCCTCTCTTCCTGGGACACAGTATCGCCGTTGGGGAACAAACATTGTACCATGAGACGGATCTGATCAGCCAAAATGGTCACATAAACTCTGATACTACTGTGAGCTTGCAGAGTAGCAATGGGGCCCACGAAACACCACGATATGTGAACCCGAATCAAACAGTGAAAAACTGTTTCAAATGGCTCTGAGCACTATCGGACTTAACTTCTGAGGTCATCAGTCCCCTAGAACTTGGAACTACTTAAACCTGACTAACCTAAGGACATCACACACATCCATGCCCAAGGCAGGATTCGAACCTGCGACCGCAGCAGTACCACGGTTCCGGACTGAAGCGGCTAGAACCGCTTGGCCACAGCGGCCGCCTGTGGTAAATACACTATAAAAAGTCAACAGAGAAACATAAGTGATTTTGTGAGGAAAGCCTATTTTGCATACTTTAAATTAAAACTTGGTGATCAAGATAAACTATGGGCCTCGTATAAGGTGTGTAGGAGATGTGAAGAAGATCTTCGTTTGTGGTTTAACGGCAAGAAAAATGCAGTTAGATTTGGAATTCCTATGATATGGCAAGAGCAGAAAACCCATACCACTGATTGCTACTTCCGTTCAGTTGACGTAGAGGGATTTCAATTCAAAAAACAAAAGAAGCATAAGTTGTCCCAACCTTAACTCAGCTATACGTCCAGTGCCCCATAGCTCTGAAATACCTATCCCACAGCCAGCTTCCAGTTTGGATGAATACCCGAGTGAGTTGGAGGACGAGGTTACATTACCTCCTCAGGGTGAATCAAGCTCAGATTTTTCTTCAGGCGAAGATGAAAGGTCTCAAATATTTTCTCAAAGTGAGCTCAATGATCTAGTAAGAGATTTAGGTCTTTCAAAAGATGCAGCCGTACTGTTAGGTTCCAGATTAAAAAACAAAAACCTTTTATCATCTGGCACCTCATTTTCATGGTACAGACACCGAGAAAAAGAATTTACTTAGTGTTTTTCAAAAGACGGAAATTTAATTTTTTGCAGTGATGTGGAAGGACTCATGCATTTCTTTGATACGCAGTATGACTCAGCGGAATTGCGCTTATTCATTGATTCATCCAGAGCTAGTCTTAAAGTGATATTATTGCACAATGGAAATAAATTTGCATCGCTTCAAATGGGATATTCTGTACGTATGGACGAAAACTATAACGATTTGGCCATTATCCTGGAAAAAATTTTTAGGAGCATCAATGGATGGTCTGTAGGGACTTCAAAATACTCACGATGCTTTTGGGTCAGCGGGCAGGCTATACTAAATACCCATGCTTCTTATGCTTGTGGGATAGTAGAGCCAGAGAACAACACTGGACTAAAAGTGATCGGCCACCCCGAGAAACTTTAAAACCTGGAGAGAAAAATGTTATCAATACTACTTTGGTACCATCAGAAAAGGTTTTGTTGCCCCCTCTCAATATCAAATTGGGGTTGATGAAACAACTTGTAGAATCGCTGCAGAAGGATGGGGACTGTTTTAAATATCTATGTACAAAATTCTCGATACTGTCAGAAGCAAAGTTGAAAGAGGGAGTTTTCACGGGCCCTGACATAAGAAAACTTTTAACCGGCACCCTCTTTGTGGAAAGTATGAATGGGAAGGAAAAAGAAGCTTGGGTATCGTTCAAGGCTGTAGTGCGAAAGTTTTTGGGAACTACTAAGGATCCTGCCTACTAAAGCATTGTTCAACGGATTCTAGCAGCATACGAAGCTCAAGGCTGCAAGATGAGCTTGAAGGTCCATCTTTTACACTCCCACATAGACAGTTTTCCTAAAAATCTGGGAGCTTACAGTGAAGAACAGGGGTAGCGGTTTCACCAGGATGTCCGTGATATCGAGAGAGGGTATCAAGGAAGATGGGATGTCAGTATGCTTGCTGACCACTGCTGGATGCTTAAGCGGGAAACTAAAGATGGAAATCGGAAACGGACTCGGCGAAGTATCAAGGAAAAGAAGAAAATGTTTCATAAAAACACGAATAAATACACTCCTGGAAATGGAAAAAAGAACACATTGACACCGGTGTGTCAGACCCACCATACTTGCTCCGGACACTGCGAGAGGGCTGTACAAGCAATGATCACACGCACGGCACAGCGGACACACCAGGAACCGCGGTGTTGGCCGTCGAATGGCGCTAGCTGCGCAGCATTTGTGCACCGCCGCCGTCAGTGTCAGCCAGTTTTCCGTGGCATACGGAGCTCCATCGCAGTCTTTAACACTGGTAGCATGCCGCGACAGCGTGGACGTGAACCGTATGTGCAGTTGACGGACTTTGAGCGAGGGCGTATAGTGGGCATGCGGGAGGCCGGGTGGACGTACCGCCGAATTGCTCAACACGTGGGGCGTGAGGTCTCCACGGTACATCGATGTTGTCGCCAGTGGTCGGTGGAAGGTGCACGTGCCCGTCAACCTGGGACCGGACCGCAGCGACGCACGGATGCACGCCAAGACCGTAGGATCCTACGCAGTGCCATAGGGGACCGCACCGCCACTTCCCAGCAAATTAGGGACACTGTTGCTCCTGGGATATCGGCGAGGACCATTCGCAACCGTCTCCATGAAGCTGGGCTACGGTCCCGCACACCGTTAGGCCGTCTTCCGCTCACGCCCCAACATCGTGCAGCCCGCCTCCAGTGGTGTCGCGACAGGCGTGAATGGAGGGACGAATGGAGACGTGTCGTCTTCAGCGATGAGAGTCGCTTCTGCCTTGGTGCCAATGATGGTCGTATGCGTGTTTGGCGCCGTGCAGGTGAGCGCCACAATCAGGACTGCATACGACCGAGGCACACAGGGCCAACACCCGGCATCATGGTGTGGGGAGCGATCTCCTACACTGGCCGTACACCACTGGTGATCGTCGAGGGGACACTGAATAGTGCACGGTACATCCTAACCGTCATCGAACCCATCGTTCTACCATTCCTAGACCGGCAAGGGAACTTGCTGTTCCAACAGGACAATGCACGTCCGCATGTATCCCGTGCCACCCAACGTGCTCTAGAAGGTGTAAGTCAACTACCCTGGCCAGCAAGATCTCCGGATCTGTCCCCCATTGAGCATGTTTGGGACTGGATGAAGCGTCGTCTCACACGGTCTGGACGTCCAGCACGAACGCTGGTCCAACTAAGGCGCCAGGTGGAAATGGCATGGCAAGCCGTTCCACAGGACTACATCCAGCATCTCTACGATCGTCTCCATGGGAGAATAGCAGCCTGCATTGCTGCGAAAGGTGGATATACACTGTACTAGTGCCGACATTGTGCATGCTCTGTTGCCTGTGTCTATGTGCCTGTGGTTCTGTCAGTGTGATCATGTGATGTATCTGACCCCAGGAATGTGTCAATAAAGTTTCCCCTTCCTGGGACAATGAATTCACGGTGTTCTTATTTCAATTTCCAGGAGTGTATAATATTGTCACCATATGTCTCAAAATAATGTTTAATTGGTTGTAAAATAATATTATGTTTGATAATTTTGAATAAATGAGAGCTTTTACCAATTTTTTGTGTTTGAATTTGCGAAAAAACCTTATGTGATAGGAAAAAATGGACATCACTTCTGAAATCAGGACATTCTGAAACATATAATTCAGTAAAAATATTTCATGCAGCTGACAATTTTTTTTTTCAGACCTGTGCTATTATTAGTTTATTGATAGAGAGATGATTATGAAATTGATTCTATACCTCTCTTGTATTTAAAAAAAGCTGTTCTATAACTTTTTTATAAGGTGCTTCTTAACATCAGTCTTGAATATTAGTTATCTTAATTAATGTACGTTGTCATTCTGTCCTAGTTGCATGCGCTGTTTACAGTTTCCTCTTACATAACTTACTGCTAGTTCACATCCGATCCTCAGGTATCTGAAGGATAGCTGCCTGATTTGACTGAGATACCTTTTACTTTATTCGAAAGTAAGCTGCCTAAATGAATACCAGAAACAAATTTATGATTGTTGGTGATACAATTAAAGTAACTGTAGTCTGCCTACGTTTATCGCGATGTTTTATCACATGCTCCATTATTTGACTGATAGAAATTTGTCTTCCTCTGAAGTTAATAATTCGTATTGGGTTTGTAGCAAAGTGTAATTCCAGACATGGTTAATAAAAGTTAGGTTTTGTTTAGGTAATATGTATGGCGGTTCCTCCGTCCAATACATCGTTGGTCCGGGCTACGGTATCCTTTTTGTGCCCGTGATGGGAGCTCGATGGTGATGCTGTTTTCCTAGTATTTCACATCTTGTTTCATTACAGAACAACCCATTGCCCTGAAATTCTAGTTTTATTATCGTGCCTGGTTTACAGATTTTTATCACGTTATAATTGCTGTTTTTGGTGAAAATATGGAGTACATGCAGTGATTTCCAGTTTTCACCTGTGTAGGTATATTGTGTAGCACTAAATTATCAACTAATAAGAACCTAGTTTCCAGTATGTCCTCCTGACATTGGTTCAGTCTACCAACTATCATGCTTACCACATACATGTCCATCTCATTTCTTTTCGACGTAGGTGCAGTTACCCGTTTCGCAGTTGATTACCAAATTCCATTATGTACACGCAGATGAGTACGGAAACAACCTGTAGCATGCTTGCAAACTACTCTTTGATCTGTGGATGCAGCTCTGCAGCGAAGAATTCAGGGAGGCGTGAGCCAACGAGTCGCTAAACGTTTGGAGATGCAGGGAGGTCTCCTCTGAAGCTTATGTGTGTTTTGCAGAAAACATGCTCCCCAAGGGGTGTATTCAAAATAATACCCTGATCACTCTCACTGAATGTAGTGTATTACTTCTGTCCTACTGCAGGTAATTTGTTTTTATCTATTGCACTTTATGAATATTTCTGACAAGGCTAAAAAAAACTGTTACGTCCAAAATTAAAACACCTATAGCTGCTTGATATGTGTCGTTTAAAAAACTGTGTGTGCTACAGATTATCGTGAAGTTTAGACTAGAAATAAAAGCTTTACACATAGACCCCGAATCGAAATGTCGAACTCTAGTGTTGTAAAACTAAACTCTATCCACTGAGCAACCTGCGCAGCACATTTGCACATTACCGCTGCAAGATATTTGTTGTACATGTGATTGCAGTGTTGCATAACTGCCTTTCTTTCACGCACTTTTCTATCCAAAATATACACAAGAAGAAAATTTCTTGAAGACAATTTTTGCTGGCGGTACGCAAGGAATCGTGCTGGGGCGTTCTGCTGGGAGAATTTGGGTTCACCTCGTATATTTGCTGCTCCTAAGTCTGAGGTCCTTTCCCTGCTTGTTACCGCTGCAGTTCTCCCCTTGCCAACTGTATATGTCGATCACAGCAAAGGAGGAATCCAGGCTTGGTTTATCTTCAGTCTCCTTTTATTTTTGACTAGGAAGTTTCCGTACGAAGAGCGCACAGTCCACAATCGGTATTCCAATCGGGCAAAATCGCCGTGAGCATTGAGATAGTCATGCCAGATTGAAGATACCGATTAGGTAAAACACCGAGATCTGCTGCGTGAAGAAGTCTCTGCCTACTGTATATCCTCGTCAGACAGGAGTCGTAGACCATTCAGGGCCTTTTTTAAGAGACCGGAAGCTTGATAATCGCTTGGGTAGAGATCGAGACTACAGGGTGGGTCCTCGAGTGTCTCCTAGTTGAGTTGGCATAGCTTCTGCAATACGACATTTTCAGTATGACGACTTGCGTTACCATGAAGCCTGCACGGAACTTGGCACACCATTCCACAACGATAGTTTTCGATAGACTTGTTGCCCTATACACATTCTTCATACACCGATGGATGTCCACAGTTGTTTGTCCTTCGACAGCCATGAAAAAATTAACAGCACGTTGGTCCTGTTCGGATCCATTTGTTAACAACGTCGCCATAGTTCACTTTTCCGTATTAACCGCCAGCACTTCGCGCGGACACGAGTGCCACTCTAGTGCTGTGCCCACGTGTCGGTGCTTATGCAGCAGCGTTTGTCACCCATCGGTCGTCAGGCACTGTTCTCTGGTGTTTAGAGAGATATTTGCAATTTAGTTTTTGCAAAGTGTAGCTGGAATCAGAAAAAAATAGAAACACAACTGATCAGCTCTTCCTGCGACGCCCAGTGCCGACAGAAAGAGAGAGTTTGTTTCCCCTTAACACCAAAACTATTTTTAAACGCGAATTTACATCCTCATTCCATTCAGGGGTCCCAACTTAGTCGAGTGCGATATTTTCTTTATCGCTTTGTATCAACAGCGACAGTAAAACACGAGGAATAACTACACTACCGGCCATTAAAATTGCTATACCACAAAGATGACGTGCTACAGACGCGAAATTTAACCGACAGGAATAAGATGCTGTGATATGCAAATGATTAGCTTTTCAGAGCAAGGTTAGCGCCGGTGGCGACACCTACAACGTGCTGACCCCCCACGAGGAAAGTTTCCAACCGATTTCTCATACACAAACAGCAGTTGACCGGCGTTGCCTGGTGAAACGTTGTTGTGATGCCTCGTGTAAAAAGGAGAAATGTGTGCCATCACGTTTCCGTCTTTGATAAAGGTCGGATTGTAGCCTATCGCGATTGCGGTTTATCGTATCTCGACATTGCTGCTCGCGTTGGTCAAGATACAATGACTGTTAGCAGAATATGGAATCAGTGGGATCAGTGGGTTTAGGAGGATAATACGGAACACCCTGCTGGATCCCAATGGCCTCGTATCACTAGCAGTCGAGATGACAGGCATCTTATCAACATGGCTGCAACGGATCGTGCAGCCATGTCTCGATCCCTGAGTCAACAGATGGAGACGTTTGCAAGACAACAACCATCTGCACGAACAGTTCGACGACGTTTGCAGCAACATGGACTAACAGCTCGGAGACCATGGCTGCGGTTAACGTTGACGCTGCATCACAGACAGGAGCGCCTGCGATGGTATACTCAAGGAAGGACCGCGGTGCACGAATGGCAAAACGTAATTTTTTCGGATGAATCTACGTTCTGTTTACAGCATCATGATGGTCGCATCCGTGTTTGGCGGCATCGCGGTGAACGCACTCTGAAAGGGTGTATTCGTCATCGCCATACTGGCGTATCACCGGCGTGCTGGTATGGGGTGCCATTGGTTACACGTCTCGGTCACCTCTTGTTCGCATTGACGGCATTTTGAACAGTGGACGTTACATTTCAGATGTATTACGGCCCGTGGCTCTACCCTTCATCCGATCCCTGCGAAACCCTGCATTTCAGCAGGATAATGCATGACCGCATGTCGCAGGTCCTGTACGGGCCATTATGGATACAGAAAATGTTCGACTGCTGCCCTCGCCAGGACATTCTCCAGACCTCTCACCAACTGAAAGCGTCTGGTCAATGGTGGCCGAGCAACTGGCCGAGCAACTGGCTCGCCACAATACGCGAGTCACTACTCTTGATGAATTGTGGTATCGTGTTGAAGCTGCTTGGGCAGCTGTACCTGTACACGCCATCCAAGATCTGTTTGCCTCAAAGCTCAGGCGTATCAAGGGCGTTATTACGGCCACAGAGCTGGCCGCGGTAACCGGGCGGTTCTAGGCTCTTCAGTCCGAAACAGCGTGACTGCTACGGTCGCAATTTCGAATCCTGCCTTGGGGATGGATGTGTGTGATGTCTTTAGATTAGTTAGGTTTAAGTAGAAGAAATAAAAAAGAAAAGTCTTGAGCCACTCGCATACTTGGGAACCAAATCCATGAAATTGTACTTTCGTTAACAGTCGGCACTTTAGCACCATGTGAAATGTTTTACGGAAGTCTAAGATTATGGAATCTGCTTGTTGCCATTCTAGGGGACTGATGACCTCAGATGTTTAGTCCCATAGTGCTCAGAGCCATTTGAACTGTTTAAACACTTTCTGTCGGCAGTGGGAGTCTCAAGAAAGACTTGACGAGTAGTATTTTTTATCACTCTACTTACTCATTGCAGAAACGAAACTGTAAATATCTGTGGAAACACCAGATAAAATGCGTCTGACGGATTTTAGAAGCGACACCCTTTATACCCGCTTGAGAGTCACGATAAGTAGCATATACACCTCAGCAACGCCCTGAAACGGAAATTTTCAATCGCCTCTTAACCTTAGTATGTTGAAAACTAAGCGCTAACGCTGTAAAACCAACCTGTTACATAAATACATGTAATATCAGTATGACTGAATTTTTTTGTCCATATAAAATTGAAATTAGAAGCGTTCGTCCCAGCAGATACATCCACAATGTGGGAAAGCGCTAAGGCTTTCAGAGACTGGCCGAACGAAATCCAAGGGTGATGCATTTTTCCTTACCTTGAACCGCAGGGCACTGAACTTCAGTCGCCTCCACAGTTCCTCTGACTCAAGAAAGTTCCGGCAAGTTTGGTAATTTTTATTGACTACGCCGACCGCCCTCCTCGAACGGAAGAGAGAGAACGAGAGAGATCACGGTCGAGTACTGCTAATGACAGGACTATTAGTGCGCCTTAATTATGAAAAATTCTTTCCGGTTCTCAGGACATAATGCGGAGAAAAGGAAGCAAAAAATGTATATATATAAAAGAAGAGCGGGACGGGGAGGTGAAGAGAGGGAGACAGGAGGGGAGAGAAGGAGAGAGAGAGAGAAAAAAAGGGGGCCACAGAAGCAATCTAGCAGGAACGTAATTTGTCGCCGGGCAGGAAAAGGGGTGTGGTCTGTGGAAAGGCAAGCAGTCGAGGCGGGCGTCAGCAGTGGACCAGGCGAGCGGCCGGCCGTCTCCACCAGCCTAGCGCTGCTTCCTCCGCGGCTCGGTTGGGGGTGGGCGGGGGGGAGGGGTCGACTTTCGTTTTACGATCTCATTAACTCTCGGGTAATTAAAATGTATTCCCAAGTTGGTAAATTACTGGAGGGCCGCGGCGACGTCCTCGCGGCGGCAGCGGGGCGCGATTTTCCGAGTCTATATTGGGCGCGGCACTCACAAAGGCGTGCGGTTTGATCCCGCAGCGGCAGCGGCAGCGGCAGCCGGCGACGAGCCCTGTGTTCTGTGTAATGAAACGCGCCGGCTCGCGCGCGGGGGGCCTGGAAATTAGATCCGGGCCCAGAGATAACACGGAAGGGCAGCGACTCATTTCTTGCTCATATAGCTGTCCCGCTCCCTTTCCGGTCCCGAGTTTCGCGGCCGCGCCGTTCGCTCGCTGTTTTTGGCATTCCGCGCGCGGTTGTAATGTTGATTAGCTTTTGCGGCAGCAAAATTACTCGCGGGAGTTCTCTCGCTGGTCCGTAAGCAAATCCGCGCCGGCCTTGCGACGCACTTAGGTATATGATATGAGGGATATCCTGCTTTGCGACCGGCGTTATATTCCACACGTACGGGCAGTCCTCTTCCGTTTAAACAAACACACTTCGCAAACAACATATCCATCTCTTGAAGTTACAACACTCGTATTTTTTCCGCGTTTGCAGTTGTAATTATTGGATATAGGTTTCGCCTTGTGCAAAAACACTGTTTCTGTAACTGATCTAACAAAGTGAAGCCTAAAGACAGGTTTTGTTCATCTTTTTTCTTGCCGTGACTTACACAGTCTTTGTTCGTTTTTGTTCTTACCGTGATTTCACATTATATAGTTTTCCAGGACGATTTTTATGGTGTCCTGCACTTATAACTTGTCATCTGCAAACCAAATGACGTAAATGTAAATTTAATCGGCGAGTTAACACATCCCTAGATTTTTTAAAACACACGATTTTGATGTGGCAAAATGTTGTGCCTATACATTTGTTATTACTCACGTTTTGTTGTGACTGATCGTTCTTCTTTTTCGTCCCGAGGGCGCTGAACACCCATATTAATGTACTTTGTGTAATTTAGGTTTTACAAATGCCTTTTCACCTCGCAAAACATATTGCTCACCGCGTTTGCTAAGTCAAAAGGCGTTTGTAAAACAGAAATTACATAAAGTACATTAATATGAATGTGCAGCACCCGCTGAACACAAAATCAGAAGGATCAGTCAGAACAAAACGTGGGTAATAACAAATGTATGGGCAAAACATTTTGCCACACCAAAACCATGTGTTTTTAAAAATCAAGAGGAGTTAACTCGCCGATTAAATATACATTTACATTATTTTGGCCGGCCGGGGTGGCCGAGCGGTTCTAGGCACTACCGTCCGGAACTGCGCGACCGCTACGGTCACAGGTTCGAATCCTGCCTCGGGCATGGATGTGTGTGATGTCCTTAGGTTAGTTAGGTTTAAGTAGTTCTAAGTTCTCAGAAGTTAAGTCCCATAGTGCTCAGAGCCATTTGAACCAAACATTATTTTATTTGCAGATGACAAGCTATCAGTGCAGGACACCATATAGATCAAATGTTCAAACGTGTGTGAAATCTTATGGGACTTAACTGCTAAGGTCATCAGTCCCTAAGCTTACACACTACTTAACCTAAATTATCCTAAGGACAAACACACACACACACACACACACACACACACACACACACCCATGCCGGAGGGAGGACTCGAATCTTCGCTGGTACCAGCCCAATACAGATCGTCCTGGAAAACCATATAATGTAAAGTCGCGGTAAGAAGAAAAACGAACAAAAACTGTTTTTAGGCTTCACTTTGTTAGATCAGTTACAACCTAAAAATGTTCATCTTTTACAGGTTTCAAGAAACAGAACCCACCGTTAATGGCAAGAGATGCCGAAACATGTTTGGGTAACAAGAGGAAAAAACAGCGTTTTCCTTCGGCAAAACTGTTACAGTTTAACATTACAAGAAACTTTTTTCATAAAAGTCGGAGCCTTTCTACAGTAATTCGCAAGCCACCATAAGCAGCATGGCGGAGGTTGCCCTCTGCCACAAGCAGTCATTTTCTTTCCTGTTACACTTGCAAACAGAGCGAGGAGGAACGACTATCTATATAGCTCTCTCATTTTAACGTCGAAGCCCTTACGCAGAATGTACGTTGGCGACGGTAGAATTGTTTTGCAGTCAGCCTCAAATGCAGAGTCTAAATTTTCTCAATAGCCGGAGAGGAATTCCACCTTGTCCTAGACACCTTTATTGTTTTTTTTTCACCCGGACATATTGCAGCACTTTCTGTGCCATCTTCAGTGGGTATGTCTATTTTCCTCCGGCAAGCTGTTACTTTTAACGATTAAAGAAACTTTTGATACAAAATATTTCCAAGTGTGAAATGAGCAATTACTGTCGAATGTTTTTACATTGGTTTTCAAACAGTACAGAGTTAAGACATGTATCACTGAGTTGAGGCATTCAGCGTTGTTTAGTTACGATATGTCTAAAGTTTTTAGTTTTGTAGTACATTTTGGAAACAAAGTGAATTCATGCATTTGATTAGATACCTCACATTGAGCTAATGGATTTTTATGATAGTACGTTTAAGTATTCAACGAAGTATACAGTTTGACGTCTGTCAACAGCAAAACTTTCTTTTATTTTTTTGTTTATTGTTATTTCCTACTGAGAACCACTATGTATAGTATTATTTGGCGTGTTATTTATAGTTTTTTGACGCTATGACGTTTTTACTTTTTTGTGTCGAGAAAAAACGATTGTTTATTTCGTTTTTCGTAGTTATACAGTCATTTTGTACTAATTGTTGCCAAGTACAGAGTCTTACGTCGCAATTACGTGTTGTTGTGACTGTTTAGTTTTCATTTGTTTCGTAGCATGTTCGTTTGAGATGAGGCGCGCGGATTTGAGTTTTGTTGACGTTTGTGGTGTTTACTTCATGTGTGTGTGTGTTTTAGGAAGAGAGAGAGAGAGAGAGAGAGAGAGAGAGAGAGAGAGAGAGACAGTAAGTGAGGTAGTTGTACTTGTGGATAGGCATGTAGATTGAATGGTGTGTAGTGTTGAGACGGAGGAATTTAATTTTGGGAGCTGATCATATGCAGTTTTGGGATAGGCCTTATTTATATAATTCATCTATAGTGCCAAAGAGAGTAATTTTTTTTATCTAACAGCTCCATGTGAGGTACGTAAACAAATGCCTACATCTACTATATAACTAAATGTACTATAAAACTAGAAATTTTTGACATATCGTTCATAAAAAACATAGAACGCCTCAACTCAGTGATATATCTGTAAACTCTGTACTGTATGCAGACCAATATAAAAATAGTTTAGCCGGCCGCTGTGGCCGAGCGGTTCTCGGCGCTTCAGTCCGGAACCGCGCTGCTGCTATGGTCACAGGTATGAAACCTGCCTCGGGCATGCAGGTTTGTGATGTCCTTAGGTTAATTAGGTTTAAGTGGTTCTAAGTCTAGGGGACTGATGACCTCAGGTGTTAAGTCCCTCAGTGCTTAAAGCCATCTGAACCATTTGAAAACTATCTTACAATAATCGTTCTGCTCAAAAATGCAAATATTTTGTACCAAAAGTTTCTTTAAACGTTAACATGTAACAGTTTTGCGGAAGGAAAATTAACAAGCCCACTGAAGATACCACAAAAAGTGCTGAAACATCTCTGGGTGAAATCAGAACTACAAAGGTGTCTTGCACATGGTGGAATCTCTCTCCAATTTTCTTAGCTAGCACGGAAATAAGAAGAACTGAAACATTCAAGAGAAGATTATTTTTCAGTAGTTCTCCTCGAAAAGAACGTTGAACATTTGAGTTCCCGAAGCATCTACGAACATTTGCGTGTTATTCAAACGTGCCGGTAACAGTCAAAACACTGATAACTCAATAAAGAAATAAAAAAGAAAAGTCTTGAGCCACTCGCATACTTGGGAACCAAATCCATGAAATTGTACTTTCGTTAACAGACGGCACTTTAGCACCATGTGAAATGTTTTACGGAAGTCTAAGATTATGGAATCTGCTTGTTGCCATTCATCCATAGTTCGCTGGATCTCATGTTGGAAAATGGCAAGCTAAGCTTCGCACGGGCAATTCTTTCTAAAACCGTGCCGGTTTGTGGACAGAAGCCTATCCCTCTCAAGGAAATTTGTTATATCCCAAATGAAAATATGTTCAAGAATTGTGTAGCAGACCGACGTTAAAGATAACGATCTGCAATTTTACGGCTCCGTTGCTTCACCCTTCTTATGTACAAGAGTCATCTGCACTTTTTTCCAGTCACTTGACATTTTGCAATGGGTGAGAGATTTTCGATAAATGCGAGCTAAGTGAGGGCCAGTGTTACAGAGTTCACTTCGTAAAATCAAACTGGGATTCCATCAGGACATAGCGATATTTCTTTTCAGGCCTGTCATTTATTTCTCTACACCAGGGATGCTTATTACTGTGTCCTTACGGGAGTCTGTCCGATTGTCAAACGACGGTATGTTTATACGATTCTCCTCAGTGAATAATTTCTTAAATGCGATATTTAAAACTTCGGATTTACTTTTGATAGCTTCTCTTACGACACCAGACTGATCAGCGAGTGGCTGGATACAAGCCTTTGACCCAATTAGCGATTTTATGTAGGACCGAAATGTTGTTTAGTTCTCAGCAAGATGTGTTGCGAAGGTATGACGGTGCTGGTTGTAAGCTTCGCGTATCGATCTTTTTACATAACCACGAATTTCTGTTAACTTTTACCTTCCGTTTCTCACGCGTTCTCTTTTGAAACGAGAGCGCAAAAGCATTCACTTCCCTAGTATTTTTCTGATCTCATTGTTAAATCACGGTAGGTCTTTCTGTCCTTAATCCACTTACTAGAGACATACTTAACTGCAAACTGGTGGAAATTAAGTTTTGCGTGGCTACGCTTCATATACACATACGCACACAGGAATAGGTAACGTCTGCATTCTCCCGTTTTCCTTAGTGACACTATTTAAACAGGTCGCCCTGCGAGCTAATCGTTTCTATCCATTTTAACTGCATCTTCCCATCAGTCCTCTTAGCACTACCATTGCGGAAACACGGCGAAACATGGTCGAAAATATGATCGATACTTGTGTGAGCTGTTTACCCTCCCTCTCTATGACTGAAACTTTCTTCAGGTATTGCGCAACACCGTCAAAGTTTTGTCAGCATAGAATTTTCAGGGAAAGTTTGTTTTTCTCAGTCATCAGTCTTCCCATCGTTTTTACATTGCCCGATTTCTTCTCCAGTACAGGTCTCTTCGTGTCACAATACAACTCTCAGGTAAAGTTCTCAATTATTACTTGATGTAATGTAATGTAATTTATATATACTTTGATAGCTATTAATAAAGTTACGACAAAACAAAAGAGGAGTAACACTAATAATACTATTAACAGTGTAATGTAATTTAATTTAGTCCGACGCGGATCGGCAATCAGCAAACTAGCTCCGTACTCAGTGGGGTTACGCGATTATAAATAATTAATTGTTTCTCTCTTGAATTATCCCAGATATTCCTCAACATATATCAAAAGTATAGTTAAAACTCGTGTGCTTATAGTACCAGGTAATGTTTCGTAGATCAGTTTAATGTGAAGTAATAAAATCCATAACTTCAGATCTTGGTTTCGTCTCGAGTACCAGTTTAAGATAACAAGCATAATCTTTCGCTGATGACAACTTATACCACAATTAGAATCCTGTGACCAGGCCTTTCTGCCTGGGACGTTATCTCGCAACCTTGAGAAAATCTGGAAGTGAAATATGTTAAATTATTCGTAGCGGCCGCATAACTCGTGGAATTTGGAAGAAAGTTTAGAGTCGTAACCGGCGGCACGTCTCGAAGATGAGCTGAAAGAAAATTACTAATTATTTAATATTATGGCGTCTAACAATGGTCAGTGTTCCCTAAAGGCCACGTCTACTCAGGACAAGCAAGGTTTAGGTACGCAAATTTACAGTCATGAGCAACTATATTTTAGTTTCGTTTACAACTTACATAGACTATTACAGCAAGATGAACCTCAGATAATCGTTCTTTCTCCTTTGAGTCCAAGAACAGAAGAACACAAAAAAAAAGTTCAGTCACAGATTCTCGAATGTGCATGGAATATATTACAACACAACGCATTTGTTTCATCTTTGGCATAATCGCCAGCTATTCCTACAATATTTATCACTACATGGAATTTATAAATTTCAAATTCATGACCACCCCAGGAGATACAGTACATTGTAATTATAGTAATATTCACATGAAAAGAGACAATATATATGCTTGGTGCACTGACAAAAAATAGTATTTGTAGGTAAAAGTTCACCGACGGAAAAGATCGCAACGCCAAGAAGGAGTTGTGTGACAAACGAAAGTTTATTCAAAATTCACACACTCGCATAAGAGTAAAGAACGCAAATCAGTGAGCGTTAGTTACCTTTGATATTGATATTAAAAGCCTGTAAGAGGTTTTGACCGCATGTAAAATCAGTAAGTGGGTCAAAATCATCTATACAATCACTCATTGACCATACTGGCACCGAAAAGGAAGACAAGGCCGAAGAGAAGGCCGAAGTAGTGAATTCGTTCTTCCGTAATTGTTTCACCACGGAAAATCGTAACTCGGTCCCTCCTTTCAATCGTCGTATGAACGTCAAAATGACTCTTAATGAGATAACTGATCGCGGAAAAGAAAACAACTACAATCGCTTAGTAATGGAAAAGCTTCAGGACGAGATGAGACACTTATAAGATTCTACAAAGACTGTGCAAAAAACCTTGCTCCGCTTCATGCTTCAGCATCGAAGGGTTCCTAGCGACTGGAAGAAAGCGCAGGTCATTCCCGTTTTTAAGAAGGGCCTTAGGACAGATGCACATAGTTACAGACCTATACTGTCGGCGGCTATCTGTGGATTCCGCAAACACAGATCCTGCGAAACTCAGCTCGCTCTGTTCCTCCATGAGATCCACAGCGCCGTGACTTCAGAAAGGCATATAACACTGTCCCGCACTGCCGTTTAGTGAAAAAAATACCAGCTTTACCAAGTGACTTCCCCCTTTCGTTCCCTTCCCACAGCCCCAGTTCTACTACTTTTCCTTCTCTTTCATTTCCCTCTATCCAATTCCAGTCACCTATAACAATTAGATTTCTGTTTCCCGTAATTATCTGTATAGTATCCTATTCCATCATACGTTGCCCTGTAACTTTCATCACCTACAGAGCTGCTAGACGTGGTGGACGTTGGCTTGTTGCCTATTTTGTCGGCAATAACTTTACGTTCAATGTAGCATCTTAAGTTTAAATTCTTGCAACAAGAGAATGTTGGCATAGACACATGCCCCTAGCCAGAAGTATGCGAAATATGAAGTCATTACTTTACATAGTATCCTTTAAAGGCTGTCCTAAGCTACCTTCTATGTGCAGCTTTCGCCCGTTGTTTTGACAGATAATAAGTAATGAAAATGAGATGGACATTAATGTTACGTAGTCTATTTTGCGACATCTGATACGGAAAAATGTCTGCAGCGGTTTCAGCGATGTACTGCGGCCATAAAGAATTGTCAGCGTCAAGCGATTCACGTTCTCTCGTGGTCATAAACCGAGCGGCACTATCGGATCCATCGAGGTCGGTTGTAAATGCCCTGCGAGATAACGCGGAAGTGCATTCGACAAATGCGCAAGATGCACTGCTCTGCGGGGAACGTCTTACAGTTCCAAAAGACTTTACGTGGCGGCGAATTGCGAGAGACCCGTCGTCAACAACAAATAATAAATCTTATCGCCGTCTGAGATCGATTCGGAGAGACATTTGATTTTAACTCATATTATCTGACGCTCATCTTTCAGAGTGCCCCGTTTCACAACTATTGCAAAGCTTTCTTTCTTGTATTTTACACCCTAAACCGTACACGGTGCATTCTCTTCAAAGTTTTCTTATGTACCTACAAGTATTTGATTTCTAAGAAGAAAGAGACAAAGAGATTCGGTCGTCTGATTAATGTTTGTTAAACAAGGTACAGATAACAAAGAGGTTGACACAACAAAATGGTTCAAATGGCTCTGAGCACTATGGGACTAAACTTCTGAGGTCATCAGTCCCCTAGAACTTAGAACTACTTAAACCTAACTAACCTAAGGACACCGCACACATCCATGCCCGAGGCAGGATTTGAACCTGCGACCGTAGCGGTCGCGCGGTTCCAGACTGAAGCGCCTAAAACCGCTCGGCCACACCGGCCGGCGGTTGACACAACAGCACTGATGTTTTAGAGAAAGAAAGCAACTTCAAAATTAATCATATAGTAATGGGAAACATTAGGTTCACTATGACAGCAAAAGCCGAAAGTAAACGTATAAAAGGTGCATTCTTACACGATAGAAAACCGCAGGCGGTAAACAGTACAGCTTTCGAAATGTAGAAATGCAGAAAAATGCTAAATATTAAATGGATAGATCTTGTGACTAAGGAATCGAATCGAGGTGATAAGTGAATGGCGAAACTTGAGAAATAGAATGGATAGCTTTATAGTAAACATTGTGAGTCATAAATTAGTACTTAATTTGGTAGGAGAGGGAAGAGTGTGTATTTTGTATGTGTGCTTGGGGGAAGGTGGAGTAAAAATAGTAGACGGAGACCAAGGGTTGAATACAGTCAGTAGGTTCAGTAGGTTCAAATGCATTGCTGTTGGCATCCAGAGATGAACAGTCTTGTGCTGGATGGACTAGCTGCTTCAGTCTACGAACTGATTTTACTGAACAATATGTATCACTGAAAGTATGATCCCATGTGGGTTTTTCTGTGGTTCACATACGTAGCTTCTTTACGTACTCATATGCATTTTCACCTCGAGTTAAATACCTTGTTTCATTGGAATCCCGCGAAAACGAATGGAACGTCTAGCAAACTTAAGATTCCACCTCATGATTACCACAGCAATCATTCCTCCCTTGACAAAGACGGGCTAGTGGTGATACGAAGGATCCACAAATGGACTGCACGGAAGATATATCGGTATTTGCCAGTCAGACACCTTGGATTTCTTCTATGGTGAAATGTACACATACTGGTGAGTCATATTGCTTCTCTAAACATTGTACGAGCTTTTCATTGTAATAGAGATGTCTTACAACAAGTGGAAGTAACGCTTTGTATTCATTTGGCAAATCGTCCTGTGTATAGCTCTTTGGCATCCCCGAAAGCAGATTCCACTCCCTGTGAAGCATAAAACCAGGGTTCTTGCTTTCTTTTGCTATGAACTTTGAAATTTACCACCCGATTCGCAATGGTTCAAATGGCTCTGAGCACTATGGGACTTAACATCTGAGGTCATCAGTCCCCTAGAACTTAGAACTACTTAAACCTATCTAACCTAAGGACATCACACACATCCATGCCCGAGGCAGTATTCGAACCTGCGACCGTAGCAGTCGCGCGGTTCCGGACTGCAGCGCCTAAACCGATTCGCAATGGCGAAACACACTTTCGGCACGTGTGATTCCAAAATATCGGCACCTGCAGTCTAATAAAGGATCTGCAACATCTAATCAAATTTAATGCCTTACTTTCTATTGTTTGTTATTCTATTGTTTTATTTATTTCCACAGTGAGCAATAATTGCTCCTAACAGTATGAAGCCCCCTGTAATTTTTTGGCTTTCACCAAGCTAGAATAATTAAAAAAGTTAAAAGAAAACGAGTAGTTTTTCGAAAAAAATCGCCTGTTTCACACAATCAGATTATTTTATTCGTTCTTGGTTCTTGTAACACAGAGTAATCACCTGTTGATATCAGACTTCATTTTCTTCATACTCTTTGAGGTAATCACTAATCACCACGTGTGTTCTGCAGACTGTGATAAATATATAGTATGGATAGGAATTCGGTGTCGACAGTCTGTTGAACAAGTTTGCCATAGTTAGCGAGCTGCTTACTATCGTTGCTGAGTAAACGTCTTGCGTGCTCACTACAGCGACTGTAAGTCTTCGCCAACAGACGGAATCTCTTGTTACATTGCTGAAATCCCGCCCCAGCCATATACAAAAAGAAGGTGCTGTTCAGACTACTACGACTTAGTAACCACATTGAATTGTTCGTCAGCTGGTCAGCGCACGTTCAGGGAGGAATATGAAATAAAACAAACAACAGAAAAATAAACTCACTAAGAATATTCTCGCAAAAGATACAACGCCCAGCGGACAATTACTTTGTTCTCATTTGAAAGAAAATTCAATTTTCCACCTTGGCTGTTACGCAGTCACCTTAACTGATATCACTGTCAAATGATTTAGGCTGTTTGCAAAGTGCATACTACTACGTTGTAATTTCACTGTCACACTTCACGGGTGTACACAAATGTACATCTGTCATTATAACACGCAACTTCTGTCGTAGGAGAGATGAGTGACGACAATGATCCATATTCGTCAATGCTTTCATAACATGAATGCACACATCGCTTCATGATTTTTGTTTCTGTTCTTTTACGATGACTTCTTGTGATACTTTTGATGGGAGTCGAAAGTCATTCGATTTCTCATAGAGAAAGAGTGAGTCTGGAGTGCTCGTCAGTGTACCATTTGGTCAGTAGAAGGCTTTTTCTTCCTAGGCATTCCAATCTAATGGGCAAGTAAATTCTTTGTATTCGAAATCTTGGATTACATTTTGAGATTCCTAATTTCTTATCCTTCCCCGTGGTTAGGCGACTGTTAAATTGTAAATATAAGAAGCTTCATTTTTAGAACGTTGCTTCAGTGTGATGAGATTCTGTTGTGTGCAGCGGGCAAGCATTTGATTCAAATACTCGTGTATGAGAAACGCAGATGTATAGTACTCGCACGTTTTATAGCAGGATTAATTTATGCACAAGCTATTGGATCTTATTTCGACCTCTTCCAGATCTGTTATTGTGCTATTATCCATGTAAATTGTCTCATTGACGTCCTACGGAACATTTGCATGCCTTTCTTTCGATTTCTGCGTCCACTTAATCATAGGTAATTATAAGTTTTGTTTCATTGGTGATAGTCCCACATAACCTACTTAACTTTATGACAAGAGGATTGTTTTTATTGTGAAGCCTTTCCGAGAAAATAACCAGTTAATTTTCATGGTTGGCCTTTGCCAAAGGCAAACACAAACAAGCAATTTTCATGACAACCCCTGTTCAGGATTCTTTCTTTGAGTTCCCCCGTGTCCTGTAGTCAGAATATCACAGTGAGGTGCGTCTTGAAGAGCAGAACACGTAGCGCATTTGGTTTTCTTTCTTTTGCATGTGCTGCAGCAAAGGCAATACTTGCGTAGTACATATGAAGCGTGATCCCCTTGTACTTTTCTGTGCATATAGTTTGTGGGGGATTGATTTGTATAACTTGTACTACATGTGAAGATTTTTTTCATGTGGGCTTTTTTTGCTTGTGGTGAGGGTTATTTTTATTTGATAAATTTATAAGAGTGATTCTTCACAGTGTTTAAGAACCCGCTATTTTAACTGCGTTGCGGACGGGGTCAGTAGATGAAGTTGGAGATAGGCGAGGAAGGATACCAGTGAAGAAGATTCTGTGGAAACCCGAGAAATTCTGTCGGAAATTTCCTATGAGGAGGCATCAACGTCAAAACCATCACCTGAGACCCAGGATACCCAATGAAGTGTGACTAGTACCGCTCACAAAATAGAAACTATCGTGGTGCAGAGCAGTTCAAACTTCATGGGTGCAAACTATTCTGGGATGGGCAGATGTTAGAACAAGCATGTGCAGACGCAGTGATTACATAATCGAAGGGAAGCAGAAGATTAGGGAAAACAAGCCGAAGTGGATAGAATGGAAACAGATTCAGGCAGAAAAGGAGGAGTTCATACAACATTCGATTCCACTTTAGTTTCACTAAATGTGAAGTTGGACGACGCATCGAAGACAGTAGAGAAAAATGTATCTGGGCTAGAGGAGGCGGAATCGGAGTTGAACTACTCAGAGGAGAGAGTGAAGATTTTATGGCAGCCACTGGGTCTGATCTCACAGTGGCAGTTCACATCTCCGAAAAAGGAAATTTCTTATGGGCTTATAAGACGTGGTCGCATTAAAACAGGAGAGGGTGAGACTGCAAAACATGGCGCTGAAACCTTCAGGTTTGGATAGAATTCCACAGGCACTCACCGAAAAATGAAGTTGCAAAGGTTTGGAATCCAGTGATGCATGTTCACCAATGCAGCCAGACCTGTGGCGAGAGAGACAAGTGTTGCGTCAGAATATCTGTCCAGTTGCGGGCAAGATTTCGATGACAAACTGCAAGCCGCTGCTTGCGTTAATCATAAATAATGTCTAAGTGTTGCTAAATGCTATTATTTTACAACAAGAAAAGTATAATCTTCTTAACAACTTTCAAATCGTGAGCTATACCCTAATTTTTATACATGAATCAGTGAATTTACTCATGGCACTTTTTTCCCTATGTCTGTGGTCACATTCAGAACTCAAATTAATAATCCAGTTAATTAACCGTTTTTTTTTGTTCCTACGGGACCAAACTGTTGAGGTCATCGGTCCTGGGTTTACACTCTACTTTATCTAACCTAAACTAACTTACGCTAAGGACAACTCGCACATACATGTCCGAGGGAGGACTGTAACCTATGAAGGGGTGAGCCCCGCGAACCATGGCAAGGCGCCGCAGATCGCCCTGCTACCCCTCGCGGCCTTATTAATCTAATGAGATTGAAGCTTAAAGAGCTGACATATCCATGTACCATCACAATAAAATAAAAACAATGAATAATTGAGGGAGGTTGAATGACAACAGTGGCGATTTTGAGTTTACAAAACAACGACAAGTTTTATTAATTATTTAGTGACTACAACTTACTGATAATCTTACACAAAAATGGCAAGCACGAATCAGAAAAGAAATGGTGTTTGATTGCAGATGGATGTATTGCGGTGGAAGCTATGCAAAGTCTCCCCTGAATTGATCCCTTTTACAACGCAATCTGACTTCGTTTACATGTATCCACTGTGACGCTCGACTTTCTTCAAATGATTTTTGATGCTGCTGAAAAATAGTTATACAATAATTTTTAAATAAACACTCCACCATTTGACTGTATTGTGGTTCATTTAATTGCGACCCAGTTTTCAGCTCTTTATGCCCTTATCAAGTGACTGAATTTATCTCATATACTGCAGGACTTGCAATGTATTTTAACAGCATATAATTAATCATTGAAAGTGGCATAAAAGGCTGAGACCTGAGCCGTAAATAAGTAAATAACAATACAGTAAAATGGCAGTGTGTTAATTTAAAAACTATACAGAGGGAATCAACTACGACCAAGTATATGGTGCACCTGAGAATAGCAAGCTGTGGATGTTATTAAACAACCCTGCACGGTGGGCGAGTAGCGGCGCGCTGTGGTAGCAGTAATTTTCTGACGCGTCTATGAAAATTTGCAAACTTCGCGGACTGGAGTTCTGATTATCAGAACGTGGGAAACTTCCCTAAGAGGACCCCGAAATCCCAGCACATTGAAGTGTGAGTTGCACGCGTTCGTTGGTCTGGCCAAATCAGTTTGACTCACAGGCATGATGGTGCACGATGGAATTGTCAAACGTCAGAAGGCCGACACAGGACGAATAAGTCCACCCTCGTGACACATGATGTCCAAAATGATATGCAGTTCCATTGTCGGTACAGTTGAAAGCTGCCACTGACTCTTGGTCCACTAGGAGTTGCAGACTTCAAGTGTCACCCACTAGTGAAAGACCTGAAGTTCTCCACCAGGGTAGGACCAGAATACGAAAAAGACAAAGAATTGCGACCACTTTCCACCAAGCCTCGGTACGGGAGCCAAATTAGCACAAATGAAGCGGGACCCACATTGCATAAATAAATAGAACCGTCCTCTTATCATTGAATTTCTTCTCATGACTGTTCTGTTGGCTTGGTAGCGAATCCAGACACAGCACTGGGTTTCCCGTGTTGGGGGAGCAAGGCTCCACACTGTATATCCTAAGTCAATCAGATACTCCAGATCTCCGTTGTCTGAAGAAAAAAAAATTTAGACTATGGAGGCATCGTTCTCCCGATAAGCGTAGCCCCGGTTTGGCAAAAAACATCTACCTACATGGGCCACAGTCCCTCATTTACGGAGAGATCAGATCTTTCAGGCCAACCGTTCCCAGTTTCTGAAAGAAGGCTGTTAAGCTTCCCAGACAGTCGTGCCCATGAAATATGTTTTTGCCGCTTGCTAAAAGAACCTGGTCATTCCCTGGCTTCAGAGGAGTTACAGTCTAGCCTCTATTAAACACTTGCACTAGCTGCTGTGTTTGTATCGTCCCAGCTTCTAACGTGGGAATGCAGGGAGTTTTTAACCTTCCCACTGTTTGCAAAAAGGCTCAGCTAATAGCGGTCTCTATTAAACGACTTCCTCCACCACTTTCTGTCGGCTGGCCACCTTTATGATGGACTGCCATCTCGCCCAGGTAAATATTGAGTGAACAGGAGCCCTCCTGTCTCAACCTAAGCAGGAGGGGTGTGCTACAGCCAGAAGTCCATCCGCAGGTACAATCCACGGAGCGCTGCTCCCCAGAATCACTCACACAGCCAGGTCGCTGTGGCTCCCAATCCATTTCTCTCCTTGTTCTCCATCGCTTCCACCATGCACTCTCAAGTACAAGTTCTCTACAAGTTGCAAATGCAGTTACAAGAACATTCTGCCCACAAGTTCCTCATGTAAAAAAGTCGTACACAACATATATCAAATGTAGCACTGAGGAACACCAAGGTAATGACCTAAAGGATGAACTTTGATCTCACTGACAATGTTGTTAAAGTGAGAGAGTGGCATGTCACCTCCAAAAACACTTCTTTTCGATGCAAGAACTGAAAGTTAGATTTAATGAGTAGCCGTATAAGCAATGAAGTAACAGCATCGCTGTTGCCAGTAAAAAGAGACTGCAGAACAATCACAGAGTTGGAGGTCGAAGTTACGCGGATCTACTGATCAGAACTGAGTACCTAAAAGCATCATGAAACTCCACCACTGTTAGCAACGTAAATCCAGACGTACTCGGTGAACTTCAATGCTACGTTGAAGAGAAGTCAGCATTTAGATCCCTCCTTCAATATCGGCGGACTGATAAAGCTCTTCATCAATAGGGCGCTGACCGAAGGCAAGAGGGCCCTGCTACTGTATAGAAGGGTGACCTAAAAGGATTCACTTTGGTTCTAACGGATGTGGACGAGTGGGTAAGGTAGTGAAAATGTGAGAATCTTGCAACTGAGAGACATCGACACATTAATTCATACGAGGATGAGTGCGTGGGTAGCAATGGCAACAGTTCTCAGAACCAGAGACGCGATTTGTGCAATAAGAGGCCAGGAAACAATAGCAACAAATCTCATCAGCAAAATGCTGTGCGTGGACAATGAAAATGGTAGGAAAACGAATGGCCGGAAATGACATAAATTCCAAATCCAGCTCCAAACAGAAATCAGTTGGCTCGACTGAAACAGGAGCAGAAAATAGTATAAGACAAGAGCTAAATCTATACTCTGAACACGCTGAAATAACAAGGGGTCAGGAGTGACTTCCTGGCTGAATTTCAGGTTGGGGATTTTGCGGTAATGTGAATCAGTTTCATGATTATTTTATTCAATATCAACAGAATAAAAATACATGCTCATCAATATTTCTGTAAGCGGGGCGGGGGGGGGGGGGTTTATCGAAGTACGGTTTCAAATACTAGATACGAAAATGTCTTCCAGTAAATAACAGAATAAAATCTAATCTTTGCCCTAAAATACATAAGTAGGCAACAGCATTAACACCTGATAATACATGTCTCGTGGCCACAATCATGTCTGAGGCGAAGTCAGCAGTATAACAATGAACGTCAGAGCAATCTTTGGATTTAACTAGGATCATAACATACAACAGTAAAGTGATCTAGGACTACTACCAGCAGCTGGCTGCCACAACAAGCTACACACAACTCTCTACCAAACCAGACACGTATCTTAACAAATTCTTATGCTGTAAAACAAACATTTCGTTATTCACATAGAATGAGTAACAAGATGAATTCTCAGGAGTCACACTTATAGCGCAGTTTAAACAAACCACTTTGAATTAATACTGTTAATCACCCTCACAACATTTGATTAGAAAGCAGATGATATCCTGATCATATATGTATGTATGTATGAAACCGGGGACGTAGATACGATGTAGAGGCTTCGTCCCGCCGTAGCCCTCAGTGGTTCACAACCCCACAACTGGCCACAGCAGTTTACCTACCCCACCGCCACCCTATACCGAACCCAGGATTATTGTGCGGGTCGACTCCCAGTGGACACTTCCGGGAACGTCTCATATCAGACGAATGTAAAAAAATGGCTCTGAGCACTATGGGAGTTAACATCTATGGTCATCAGTCCCCTAGAACTTAGAACTACTTAAACCTAATGACAGCACACAACACCCAGTCATCACGAGGCAGACAGACGAATGTAAACCCAAATGTTTGCATGGTAGAATAATTATGGTGTATGTGTACGTGGAAACGGTGTTTACGCAGCAACCGCCGACATTATGTAACTGAGGTGGAATAAAGGGAACCCGCCCGTATTCGCCGAGATAAATGGAAAACCGCCTTAAAGACCAACAACAGGCTGGCCGGCACATAGGACCTCGACGCTAATCCGCCGGGCGGATTCATGCCGAGGACCGGTACGCCTTCCCGCTCGGGAAGCAGCGCTTTAGGCGGTGTGGCTAGTTGGGCGGGCATCCTGATCATACGAGGTGCATTCAAGTTCTAAGGCCTCCGATTTTTTTTCTAATTAACTACTCACCCGAAATCGATGAAACTGGCATTACTTATCGACGTAATCGCCCTGCAGACGTACAGGAACCAGGTCAGGTGAGTAGGGAGCATGAGGAATCACTTCAAAGTTGTTATCACGAAGAAACTGTTGCGTAACGTTAGCTCGATGTGCGGGTGCGTTGTCTTGGTGAAACAGCACACGCGCAGCCCTTCTCGGACGTTTTTGTCGCAGTGCAGGAAGGAATTTGTTCTTAAAAACATTTTAGTAGGATGCACCTGTTACCGTAGTGCCCTTTGGAACGCAATGGGTAAGGATTACGCCCTCGCTGTCCCAGAACATGGACGCCACCATTTTTTCAGCACTGGCGGTTACCCAAAATTTTTTTGGTGGCGGTGAATCTGTGTGCTCCCATTGAGATGACTGCCGTTTTGTTTCTGGATTGAAAAATGGCATCCACGTCTCATCCATTGTCACAACCGAAGAAAAGAAAGTCCCATTCATGCTGTCGTTGCGCGTCTACATTGCTTGGCAAGATGCCACACGGGCAGCCATGTGGTCGTCCATCAGCATTCGTGGCACCCACCTGGATGACACTTTTCGCATTTTCAGGTCGTCATGCATGATTGTGTGCACAGAACCCACAGAAATGCCAACTCTGGAGGCGATCTGTTCAACAGTCATTCGGCGATCCCCCAAAACATTTCTCTCCACTTTCTCGATCATGTCGTCAGAGCGGTTTGTGCGAGCCCGAGGTTGTTTCGGTTTGTTGTCACACGATGTTCTGCCTTTATTAAACTGTCGCACCCACGAACGCACTTTCGACACATCCATAACTCCATCACCTCATGTCTCCTTCAACTGTCGATGAATTTAAATTGGTTTAACACCACGCAAATTCAGAAAACGAATGATTGCACGCTGTTCAAGTAAGGAAAACGTCGCCATTTAAGTATTTAAAACAGTTCTCATTCTCGCCGCTGGCGGTAAAATCCCATCTGCCGTACGGTGCCGCCATCTCTGGGACGTATTGACAATGAACACGGCCTCATTTTAAAACAATGCGCATGTTTCTATCTCTTTCCAGTCCGGAGAAAAAAAATTGGAGGCCTTAGAACTTGAATGCACCTCGTAGTGCACACGTCTGCTCTCCTGCGTACCACCAATACACAAAGACAACTTGTTTTATGACGACCACGGCTTCCGTACACAATCTGTGGTTCTGAGACACACACAGTGTTGCTTTCGTATATCACATAGTGCTCTGTATCAATCACAAAACAGCTTGCTGCAAAGAGCAGTCGGGCAGTGCCCCTGGTGACATACAGAAGTCTTTTACTCTCTCTCCATTAGAGCTGCTGTCTGTCCAGGTTTAAGACATCAACAGTTCTACGACGCTGCGTTGTCCACAAAGCGGGTATTCTGGTAGCAGACCATAGCGACGTCTGGCTGACAGTACTACAGCACGCCAATTCCTCCAAGCCCTTGTTCTCGGCTCTGCCCAGAACACGTTAGTTCATGTCCATGTAGCAACTGACCTTCAGGTTCAGCCTGCCTTTACAAACCGCACCAATCTGGTTTTTGGAGACGCACCGTATGCTTGTCCACCACTTCCACCGCAATGACAGCGCTGGTCTCTGTAAGACGTTGCTGTCACTGTAGTTGCTGCCACTGACTGACAACCCACTATCTGTGCTTGCCAGTGACAGTGCTCATAGCCGGCCGGAGTGGCCGAGGGGTTCTAGGCGCTACAGTCTGGAACCGTGAGACCGCTACGGTCGCAGGTTCGAATCCTGCCTCGGGCATGGATGTGAGTGACGTCCTTAGGTTAGTTTGGTTTAAGTAGTTCTATGATCTAGGGGACTGATGACCTCAGATGTTAAGTCCCATAGTGCTCAGAGCCATTTGAACCATTTTTGACAGTGCTCATAGCAATCACATGCTCGTGCTGCCCACCATCTCACTGCCAGAGCATGACACTCCTGTCACTACGAATCTCTGGAGGTATGATAATCAACTGTGCTGCTCATAACGACACAAACTTCCCTCCCAGAAACTCTTTCCTCCTCTCCTGCAGGCAGACAGTGGTAACACGATCAAAGCCTCTTGTAAAACAATATGGAAATGGCAAATAAAATCACAATTACTCATATCTACAGTGTGGCGCGCCATCACATAACATTATTCAGACAGGAACCTTTAAACATGCCCACACCTCACTGAATGATTCCGACATGACAGGACGACATACAGTCATACAAAACAACTACCAAAAATGATCTTGGCACCGGTCATGCTCTCACTGTGTAACCAACTAGGGAACACCCTGCACCACACCAACAGTAATGGACACTTGACTAGAATCCTGGCAAACTAGCCCAAAGTACTGTACCACAATGCATGAAAGTGACTCTGTCGAAACTGGTACCTGGTAAGGCCACGTGGTCTAGGAATAACACCTTTGATTACTGATCAAAACGTCCTCGGTCTCAGATTCAAATTTCACCACGGCTTAAATTTTGAATAAAAATCGTCAGCAATGGCGGCCGAAGACTTGCGGCACAAGAAGTCACCCTCATTCTGTCAACGCTCTTGTCAAAGAGTGTGGAGGAGCGGACGGAGGTTCAATGCACTCTTCTGCCTTTAGTGGGCAAACTGCCCCTAAAGTCGGAGGAATCAGTAATGAGGATTCAGAAGGCAATTGAAACCACTGCATTAGAGGCACACAATGTATATCGTACAGCTGTTTCGACGCCTTCCATAACCACCAGTGGCGTACGTGGGCCCCACATGATGCCACCCCAAACCAGCAGGGAACCTCCACCCTGCTGCACTTGCTGGACTGTAAATATGAGGCGTTCTGACTCACCAGGCTACCTCCAAACACGTCTCCGACGATTGTCTAGTTGAAGGTATATGCAACACTCATCGGTGAAGAGAACGTGATGCCAATCCTGTGCGGTCCATTCGGCCATCTGTACCGCACTGCAAGGTGTCGTGATTGCAAAGATGGACCGCGCGATGGACATCGAGAGTGAAGTTGCGCATCATTCAGCCTGTTGCGCACAGTTTGAGTCGTAAAACGGCGTCGTGTGGCTGTACGAAAAGTATTATTCAGAATGGTGGGGTTGCTGTCAGGGTTCCACCGAGCCGTAATCTCTAGGTAGCGGACATCCCTTTGACGGCCTGAGCAAGGCATGTCATCGACGACTCCTCTCTCTTTGTATCTCCTCCATGTCCGAACAACATTGCTTTGGTTCACTCCGAGACGCCTGAACACTTCCCTCGTTAAGAGCTCTTCCTGGCACGAAGTAACAATGCGGATGCAATCGAACAGCGGTATTGACCGTCTAGGCATGGTTGAACTACAGACAACACGAGCTAGGTACCTCCTTTCTGGCGGAGAGACTGGAACTGATCGGCTGTCTCCCTCCGCCTAATAGGCGCTGCTCATGCATGGCTGCTTATATCTTTGGGCGGGTTTAGTGACATCTCTGAACAGTTAAAGGGACTGTGTCTGTGATACATATCCACAGTCAACTTCTATCTCCAGGAGTTCTGGCAATCGGGGTGATGTAAAACTTTTCTTGATGTGTGTAGAATTAATCACGCTCGTAGCATGTAGTTAAAGAGTAGAACTGTTCGTGATCACAGTGCACACACCTGCATTCCTGCGTGACATCAATAAACAACAACAACTACTTAAAACAACCACAGGTTTCTGTGAAGAATTTTGGGTCAAGAAACACAACCTATGTACCACTTGTATACCACTCTGTGGATTGTATCAACAATGAAATTACCAACGTAGGAACACTAACTGCTAAGAGCACTCGGTAGTAGTCCTCTTGACATGCAAAAAAAACCCGTATCTGCCACACTGGCATCGCTGTGTGTCTGGCTTGAAATAGACGCCAACCACTCTACCAGGTTATTGTGTACACACAGGGTGCATGTCTCTCATGGACTCTAGAGATGTCCAACTGACAGCACTACATCACAGCAACTTATCGAGGCCTTCGCTCTTCGTTTCCAAGGAGTAGCTTCACGCCAACACTTTCAGATCAAGCGCGCCGTTATAGGCACTGCTACCGCCACGCCAATCTTGTCCCTGGTAGTGCGCAACAAGCTTGTCCACTAGATTAGATTAGATTAGATTAATACTTGTTCCATAGATCATGAATACGACACTTCGTAATGATGTGGAACGTGTCAGGTTAATAAAAGATGTCTGTACAAGATATTACATTACACAAAATATTGCATGACGCTAATGTTTAAGTTTTTATCCCTTAATTTATATCTAAAAATTCAGACAATGAGTAGAAGGAGTTGTTATCTAGAAATTCTTTTAATTTATTTTTAAATATTAGTTGGCTATCTGTCAGGCTTTTGATGCTGTTTGGTAGGTGACCAAAGAGTTTTGTGGCAGCATAATTTACCCCTTTCTGTGCCAAAGTCAGATTTAACCCTGCATAATGAAGATCATCCTTTCTCCTGGTGTTATAGCTATGCACACTGCTATTACTTTTGAACTGGGTTGGATTATTAACAATAAATTTCATAAGTGAATATATATAGTGTGAGGTTACTATGAGGATCCCTAGATCCTTAAATAGATGTCTGCAGGATGACCGTGGGTGGGCTCTAGCAATTATTCTGATTACACGTTTTTGAGCAATGAATACTTTTCTACTCAACGATGAATTACCCCAGAATATGATGCCATGCGAAAGCAGTGAATGAAAGTAGGCATAGTGCGATTCACCAAAATTTGCAATAACCCTAATAGCATACGTAGCTGAACATAGACGTTTCATCAGACCATCAATGTGTTGCTTCCAGTTTAACCTCTCATCAATGGACACACCTAAAAATTTTGAAAATTCTACCTTAGCTACAGAGTTCTGTTCAAAGTCTATATTTATTACTGGAGTTGTGCCATTTACTGTACGGAACTGTATATACTGTGTTTTATCAAAATTTAAAGAGAGTCCGTTTGCTGAGAACCACTTAATAATTTTGTGAAAAACATCATTTACAATTACATCACTTAGTTCTTGGTTTTTGGATGTTATTGCTATACTTGTATCATCACTTCCACCGAGCCGTTGGGGCTGGCCTTCCGGAGGTGTCGCTGATTCCACTTGCTGCTGCTGACTATCTGCCATCATGATTCCCATCCACTCTGTCACGGCAGCTCTCACAGAAATCACGAGCCCACGCTTTCCGTCATCCCGCGGCCACAGTATGACACTCCATTCATTATGAAACTATGGAAGTGGGGAATCATCTACGTTTCTCGGCACAGCACGTTATGAAGGGATGGGGTCCTGGATATTAGCGTACCCTCATCCCCTGTAGAATCTATGTTAGTCTCATGGGACAATATTATTTTATTGTTGAGCACTCTGCTGCCGGCAGTAGAGGTATGTTAGCATACTTATTTATTATTGCTTGTGAAGTTGTACATAGGGAGTGCCTATAAAAATGTGAGTGTCAGAGTACCCATAAAATTTGTGGTTAACTTATCACCGTATATAGGCGTGGCCTGGTAATCCTGCAGTGCTAAACCGAGTTTTTAGTGGTTGAGAGTCAACAGCTGACGTTGCTGAGCTGAATATCATTTACTGAAACGTTCATTTGCGATAAGCTACAGTGGAGATTTCGTCATGGCTCCAGAACCGCCAGCTTGGAAGTAATATCGGGCACCTTCGATACCCCATAACAATCGTAAACATCATTCTATAATTGAAATTGTTATAGGAACCACGACCCAGTCACAAGGTCATCAACCCCTTAATCACGGCAAGCAATAAAATATTTGAGATAAATACTGAATGATAAAAAAACTTTATATATGGAATTTCCTGAAGGAATTTTACTCTTAGAATTTCGTAAATTGTGTACCATTTTAAAAAAAAACTTAAAAATCCTCAGATTCTCATTTACTATAAAATTTCAAAACTGGCTCTAAAAGCTACCAAACACCAACATTAAACTTTAATCATGTGGTAGTACACACTCCAGTTTTGATGACTTATGTCAATGTTTAACGTTCCGTTTAACACTTTTCCACCATAAAATAATCAAGGGCAAGTGAATTTATAACTTGTTTAGTTTGTCCTCACCAACGAGAATCATTTCATAGTAAAAAATTATTCCACAGTAACCATGGCCACGAATCACCAACGGTCACAATACACATAACACAGAGCTAACAGTGACCAATGCATCACCGCAACTGGGCAAAGTTGCGCAGTACGCTCTCTAAACGTGGGAGACGCTTAGCAACCCAACCAAGTCATTTCTTGCGCACCGGAATTTAAATACATTAGCACGCCTTGGGTAAGATAGATACTGCCTACAGGAAAATTAAAGAGACCTTTGGAGAAAAGAGAACCACTTTGTAAGTAGGCTGTTTAGATTTTTATATTTGTAATGCCACGTAGCGCTCTCTGTATGAAAATCACTGGCTGTGCTGTGTGCAGCCTGTGGCTAGTTTGCATTGTTGTCTGCCGTTGTTGTCATGAACTGCTATAGCTGGATGTGAACAGCGCGTAGCGTTGCACAGTTGGAGGTGAGCCGCCAGCAGTGGTGGATGTGGGGAGAGAGATGGCGGAGTTTTGAAAAATGTCATGAACTGCTGTATATATTATGAGTATTGAGGTAAATACATTGTTTGTTCTCTATTAGAATCTTTCATTTGCTAACACTATCAGTAGTTAGTGCCTTCTGTAGTTTGAATCTTTTATTTAGCTGGCAATAGTGGCGCTCGCTGTATTGCAGTAGTTCGAGTAACGAAGATTTTTGTGAGGTAAGTGATTTCTGAAAGGTATAGGTTAATGTTACTCAGGGCCATTCTTTTGCAGGGATCTTTGATAGTCAGATTGCGTTGCGCTAAAAATATTGTGTGTCTCTTTAGTGAATGTTTGAGTACCTTCAGTTTTGCTCAGCTGTTTGAAAAGCAAATAGTGTAAGAGGTTTATAAGCACAGTCTTGTATAAATTGTTCAAAGGGGACGTTTCATATGGCGACCCTTAGCCTAGGATACCTCACTGGAATCTTCTGATTATTTCTTGTAGTTTGTGTAATTAGTGTAGCTTTTGTTTATTGCTAGCACGTAATTATAGAGAGAATTTCCTTTGTAGTTGTAGTTTTTCATTGTTGTACTGTAAAACAGTTGTGGCATGCATGTAGATTTGCACCAAGTATTTCGCAGCTGCGCTTGCAATTAACTACATATTATTTTCAGTGCTATGTTAATGTGTTCTCTTATTTTTGCTATTCAAATTGTGCTTTTCTGTGTTATCGTGTGAAATATTGTGACAATAATGGCGTGTGAAAAACGTAAAACTCGGGCTCCAAAGTAAACTGAGAAATAATAGTGACGACGAGCGTAGCTTATCAGCACCACTGTGTAATGAATTAACAGACATTCGAAGTAGTAATTTGGTAACTGTACATAGGGAAATGGAGCGGGCGGCAAATAATGGTGTAGACAGTGAAACAGGTAGTGAACAGGGAAGCATTATCGATCGATCGGTCGGCAACAGCTCGCCTCAGGAATCCGAAATGACAGAACACAATACTGCAAATACTGTAGATTCAGGTTTTGCGTCCTCACCGTTTTCTCAAATGAGTCAAGACACATTTTCTGCTTGTCAAAATGTGAATGTTGCCAGTGAAAATGCACTGCCAAAAAGCATAGAGAAACAGATTCCAGACACTAACACATTATTATTGCAATTAATGCAACAAATGGAACAAAATCAGAAACAAATGGGACAGAATCTTCAAAAGTTACACACAATGGAACAAAATCAGAGACAAACACAGCAAAAGCTTAAAAAGTTAGACACAATGGAACAATACCAGAGACAAACACAGCAACAGTTAGACACAGTGGAACAAAATCTTAAAAAGTTAGACACAGTGGAACAAAATCTTAAAAAGTTAGACACAATAGAACAAAATCTTCAAAAGTTAGACACCACACTTGAACAAACACGTGAAGATTTAACTACTGAGTTACATAACATCGAATCGAAATGTCAAAAAGTCTGTAATGACGTAAAAACACAAATTTGTGAGCATTTCCAACCTATTTTTTCGCGTCATGAAAATGCATTACAGAATCACGAAGCAGCCATAAAAGAATTTCAAACTATTGTTCATGAAAATCATGAGACCTTGCAAGCTAAAATTGACTCAGTTGCATCTACCGATACGGTTATGCAACTTGCAAAAACTCAGGAAAATTTAAAGGACACAGTAGATACCCTGAAAATTGGTTCAGAAAGACACATGGAGGAAATTAGTTCATTATCAGAGAAAGTAGTTGAACTTTCGGATCAGCTAAACAATTTATCTACGAAGGTAGATGATAATCTGAATGACGCAAAACCGGTAGTCTTTAATGACACAGAAGAGAGCGAACAAATTAGGAAACTGAAACAAAATCTGAATCAAATTGATACGCAACATCAAAGAGAAATCCGGGAAGTACAAGATCAGCTGACACAGGTAATGCAAGAATTACGTATTTCAGAGGACACTCGCGCTCCAATACGGGAAGAGGGACATAGAAATACGCAACAGCCACAAATTAATAACACAGGGCACTTCGGAAATTATGAAAGAAATTGGCAAGGTACACCGAATTTTGAGATGGAACCGCCGAAACGACGTAACAATGACCGACATGCGACTCGACGACATG
This sequence comes from Schistocerca cancellata, assembly GCF_023864275.1. NCBI lineage: Eukaryota > Metazoa > Arthropoda > Insecta > Orthoptera > Acrididae > Schistocerca > Schistocerca cancellata. Next base: position 463,733,259 of record NC_064631.1, on the reverse strand, counting down.
ATGATTTTGATTATAAGCTGTTCATTACTACACGTAAATTCAAAACGTTTAAGAATTCTGCCAAAGACATTCATCCACAAGTGTGGCTCCATCAATTCTCTCATTGTTTCCCTCCCAACTGGTCACTGGAGCACAGGTTAGAATTTATGTGTGGCTACTTAGAGAATGAACCAGCTGTAAGAATGCGATCGGTCATTCACGATTGCCACAGTGAAGGAGAATTTTACCATGCCTTCCTCTCAGCATATTGGTCTCAAGCCACACAAGACTGAGTAAAACATGGCATCACAATGATGAAACATTTCGAACAATCTGAATTTTCCAGTCTTGTGAAATATTTTGAAGACATGTTGCATAAGAATCAGTATCTTTCAAACCCATACAGCCCCTCAGAACTCATCCGCATTTGCTTAATCAAACTGCCTGAACATTTACGGCATATTATTTTGGCAGGACGTTGCAAAGACGGCATTGAAGCTTTTCAGGGACTCTTACAAGAATTAGAAATAGACACAGACAGTCACGGGATGCGAAAACAGGAAAACAATCACTACAGATCACATCCGTCACAATTCCGCGATGACAGAAATAATACACGACAAGGCTCTTCTTATAACGTAAATCGTGACCAAAACAGACACCACCCGTATGACAACCATTGGCAGAGTAGTAATAATTACAGGGAAAGATCACCTCTCCGCGGTAATGACTATCACAGAGACAATCAGAGAAACAGACAATATGGGAACCAAAACAATTATTATCAAGGGAGACAGAATAACTTTAGACGCAACGGTCCAGCACGCAGTTACGACTCAGGGAGAAATTCTCCACCACGTGACCGACAAGAAAGAAACTATGGAATCTACCGACATGACGACAGACGATATGATCGTAACGACAGACCTGAATTGCATCAGAACTGGAGGGATTTAAACAGGGCAGGGCCCAGGTCTCCAAATCCCAATAACGGCGCGCGCCAACAAAGAGGTAACAGACAATGACTCGCACCACAGGCTGCCAGTTGAGCCCGCTGGCTCAGGGAAAAATAACATTGACGCTAACCTTGAGCAAAATTCCAGTATTCTTTACGGATGAATACCGCATGATAATTGCGTTGAAGTTGAAACTCTGCGTACTAGGAAGAGTAAAGGTTTACACCACATTTCACATGTAAAACCATTTATTGAAAGATAATCTGCTTTTTAACTTTGTCTTTGCCATAAAATTTTTCACTTCACGTTACTAGTACTCTTTGTCACACTTACAAAATGTTAACATGCAATTATCTTTTAAAGTTAAATATCCAGTCAAGAACCAAGAGAACTTATTCAAACAGAAATTACGAATGCATTGTTATTGCGAACAGACATCACAGTGTTGTTATTTATACATTCCTCCTTGTTAGTTGCACGATAATGTAACGAATATAGGGCTTACATACTTAGAACATATACCAGCACTGCTAATGAGATTTTCATGCAACATTTTGGTTTGCTTGAGAGTGGATTCTGGATTTGAGGTGCTTTCTGTGAAATGCCAGATGACACAGTGGTTAGTTTATGTGACAGCTACACGATTTTATCACGACGCTGCTAATGCGTGACAATTTACGATGTTGCTTTTGCGGTGTATCTGTTTTATATCTGCACAGTTTTTTCTGAATTTTTCTATAAAGTGAGACATGTTTTAGTGGTAACTTTTGTGGTATAGCTACAAGGAGACAGCCTTTTCCGTAGCACAACAATACGTTACAGCATAGTACTTTCATCATCACAATAATAAGCATAATAACTAAGATATCTCTACGCAAAGCATTTCACTTTTGTTTATCATGAGGTAAGTACACTGACTTCTGCAGAACTTAGCTTTTGGAGGACGATAACTATGACACTTCCACAGAGATTATCTTACAGCAAGACGCACATTTAGCGCTACAGGACACGCATTTGAGTGCTTAATTTTGTACTTAAACCATTTATTTTTCAAGATTTTTGAAATACAAAGAAAGTTTTCTGTGATACATTTCATTCCATTGCTGTAATCTGTAACACCTGAGGGTATAATTACATTAATCCTCAGGGAGGTACAAGCTTACTTTGTGTACCATGTGTTTGGCAAGCACAAGGAACCCTAGCTAATATGGTATTTGCTTATACAACTTTACACATCGGTACCATATTTCTCTAAAACAAATTACACAGCTATCTGATCATTTAACTGAGAGATAAACATTTTTTTTACTACATCAGTGACACATGTTTACGTAATTACACCATTGGGTAACTTCACACTTACGAAATTGTATTTTGTCTGTACTGTGTGAACTGTTCATATTTTTTCAGAACCATTGTGATACTATGAGAGCTTTGAATGATGTATTTGGTATGGTATCACGATTTTAAAGTACGTTTGAGGCCACTTTTGACATGAGCAGAGAATTTTTTATGTTTTGAAATTATTGCAGAAAGCTACGACTTTTTTGAGATTTGACTGAGGTGTTATGATGTTATTTTTACGACGACGATGTGTATTATGCTGTGGAGGTATGTTTATGTCAATAAGATGATGCTACCATATATGAGGAATGTGATTACGTGTTTATATGTATATGAATAATGAATAGAAGTTAGGGACTCTTGACTTGTGAAAAAGGATGTTGGAAACCAAGAATCATACTTTAAGAGTTATGAAATGTGTGTAAATGCGTGAACGTATCACAACGCCGGCGAAAATTTTTTGAACACTGTTATATTTATAGGATTTTGTTTCTACACATTTGCAACATAAATTCTCGACCTGTGAAATTTTTATATGAGACTGTCACTGTAGCGGAAACTGCTGTCGTAAATATTTCCGTAAGAAAGTTAAGTGACCACCTGCACGTGCGTCGTGGGCACACAGCTGTGTCAGACACCTGGAGAACAAGCCATAAGGGCGTGCCTTTCCAGAGGCACAGGTAGAAAAGAAAAAACAGGGAGGCCATTATCCTCGCTTTTGACATTCCTTTGTAGAAAGCACCGCAAAGACGACACGCTTACATCTGCACACCTGATTATGACAAGCGTCTTTCTCTAGAATTGAGGGAAATTTTACTGTGTTATGAAATGCCATATGGCTAATGAATGATGTTTCATGCCGTCCTTTGTACATGTTTGCTCATTTTCTTTAATATCTAGTTTCTAGCTGCACTGCAGCATTGGTTAAAATAAAATTTAATATATGTACTAATATAGTTATTTTATGCCTACAGATCCAGTCAATAAGAAATTTATGATCTACTTCCAAGAATTCGAGGGCACATAAATATACATTTCCCTTCACAGGAATTGCATACGGAATTTTCTTTTCAACTACTTGGTAATATTTTCCGTAGAATAAGTTGTGGTGCACCACTTTAATTACATAGACATTAAGATGTGAATATACATTTCCCTTATCTGCATTGTTGTTTTTAGTGTAATGTTTTTTCTGCTTGAGCTATGTCATGTTTAGATATAAGTTATTTCTGCTGCTGTTTGCCAGGCATAGTGCTACTAATTTCACTTTGTATTACTCTGTTAAGCTAGTTTTACTATTGATTTATTTTTATTGTTGCTGCACATTGGCTCATATTATTTGTAATGGTGCATTGCTTGGTAATTTAGATTTACTGTAGCTTGCTTTGCAATTTTCCATTTTTTTTGCATTGCTGTTTGTGTTAATTTGTTATGTGCTGCTGCATTGCCTCGTCCCTTATTTTAGCATCTGAGCTCAGTAGATTTAAGTTAGCTTAAGAGGGGGTAGCCTATAAGAGAATGAGTTGCAATGAATTGGAAGAAATGTATTGAGAAGTTATACGAAAAAAGTATAGAAAGCAGGTATAGGTAGGACTTTTGGGAATAATGATGAACCAAGGGAGATCTCCATGCAAAATACTGCAGTAAAACAAACCCTGTCCTTTCCTTTTGTGTTATCCCACTATGTGTTTGTGTACCCTTGTGTATTTGTTTTCTTCCTGTCTCTATGTAGTTTCATAGAATTTTTTCTTCTTCTAATACTAAGCTATATTCACTATGATGAGGAATACTGTTATCCTCAAATATAATTGGCATTAATAATATGTTATTTACTTTGTAAAGATGTTAGACATTATTTATTCTGTTTTAATGCTCATGTGTGAAGTTGATGTTTCGAAAGTTATTCTGATCTTTTATGTATGTACTTATGTCATAATTCCTGTAACACTGATGTATATGTCTATTTCTATTCTTTTGTAAAGCCTGTATTACTACAAATGTTATCTGTATTATTATGTTTTTAATGATGTATTTTGTACCTTTGTTATTGTATTCTTATGTTATAAAATTGTAATTGACAGCAGTTCATCAACTTAAGTAACTTGTAAGTTCCATTTCACTGCACACGTTTCTGTTGGTCATACTATATGGACACTATGTGAGAAGTAGGGACTGTTAGTGTTTGCACGTGTGTTAATAATTCAGCAAGGGACTGGTTAACAGCATTGCTGGTTCTAAGGACAATTCCCAAAAACTTTGTGCGTGCACAAGTGGTGGTTAAGGACTTGCTATATTACCCGCAAGACTCTTCAATGGTGATTGTGCACCGGCACAGTCACAACAGATGACTGCTGGCCATCTCTACAAGGACTGCAGTGGGTCTGCATCTTTGATGACTCACCAATACCATTATTTCTACAAGGACTACAGTGGGTCTACACCTTTGCTGACTCACCAATACCATTATTTCTACAAGGACTGCAGTGGGTCTGCACCTCTGGTGGTCCACCAATACCACAATCTCTACCAGGACTACAGTGGGTCTGCTCTGTGATGACCTACCTACCAATCCTCTTCAAAACGTCGAATGACTCTGCTGTGGGTTTGCTCTGTTGTGGCCCATTACCTGTCAGCATGTCAAGAGTCAGCACTGTCTTTCCGTTGGAAGGACACCACTACTTCTTGAAGACTGCATGGAAATCCACTACTTCTGTGTGCAATTTTTTTACTAATGAGACTTTGTGAAAAAAAACTGTAATTACTATTACGATGAATGATCAGGACTGTCTTTATGGACTGTGAGAAAATTTTAGCTTTTGACCAACATTGTATCAATAAGTGTGTGCATTGGATATCTTTGTTAGTGTAATTATGAAAAATTTTATCAAATCATTATTGGCCACTGGCCAAAAAAATTTGTAAAATTTGTTTGTGGGGAGCATGATGGCTATGTAAGTAGGCTGTTTAGATTTTTATATTGGTAATGCCACGTAGCGCTCTCTGTATGAAAATCACTGGCTGTGCTGTGTGCAGCCTGTGGCTAGTTTGCATTGTTGTCTGCCATTGTTGTCATGAACTGCTATAGCTGGATGTGAACAGCGCGTAGCGTTGCACAGTTGGAGGTGAGCCGCCAGCAGTGGTGGATGTGGGGAGAGAGATGGTGGAGTTTTGAAAAATGTCATGAACTGCTGTATATATTATGAATATTGAGGTAAATACATTGTTTGTTCTCTATTAGAATCTTTCATTTGCTAACACTATCAGTAGTTAGTGCCTTCTGTAGTTTGAATCTCTTATTTAGCTGGCAATAGTGGCGCTCGCTGTATTGCAGTAGTTCGAGTAACGAAGATTTTTGTGAGGTAAGTGATTTGTGAAAGGTATAGGTTAATGTTACTCAGGGCCATTCTTTTGCAGGGATCTTTGATAGTCAGATTGCGTTGCGCTAAAAACATTGTGTGTCAGTTTAAGCATAGTCATGTACAATTGTTATAAGGGGACGTTTCAACTTGTATGAATGTCAAGAGCTCACATGGAAACCCAGTTCTAAGCAAAGAAGGGAAAGCAGAAAGGTGGAAAGAGTATATATAGGGTCTATACAAGGGCGATGTACTTGAGGACAGTATTATGGAAATGGAAGAGGATATAGATGAAGATGAAATGGGAGATACGATACTGCGTGAAGAGTTTGACAGTGCACTGAAAGACCTGAGTCAAAACAAGGCCCCGGGAGTAGACAACATTCCATTAGAACTACTGACGGCCTGGGGAGAGCCAGTCCTGACAAAACTGTACCATCTGGTGAGCAAGATGTATGAGACAGGCGAAATACCCTCAGACTTCAAGAAGAATATAATTCCAATCCCAAAGAAAGCAGGTGTTGACAGATGTGAAAATTACCGAACTATCAGTTTAATAAGTCACAGCTGCAAAATACTAACGCGTATTCTTTACAGACGAATGGAAAAACTGGTAGAAGCCGACCTCGGCGAAGATCAGTTTGGATTCCGCAGAAATGTTGGAACACGTGAGGCAGTACTGACCCTACGACTTATCTTAGAAAATAGATTAAGGAAAGACAAACCTACATTTCTAGCATGTGTACACTTAGAGAAAGCTTTTGACAATGTTGACTGGAATACTCTCTTTCAAATTCTGAAGGTGGCAGGGACAAAATACAGGAAGCAAAACGCTATTTACAATTTGTACAGAAACCAGATGGCAGTTATAGCAGTCGAGGGACATGAAAGGGAAGCAGTGGTTGGGAAGGGAGTGAGACAGGGTTGCAGCCTCTCCTCGATGCTATTCAATCTGTATATTGAGCAAGCAGTGAAGGAAACAAAAGAAAAAATCGGAGTAGGTATTAAAATCCATGGAGAAGAAATAAAAACGTTGAGGTTCGCCGATGACATTGTAATTCTGTCAGAGACAGCAAAGGACTTGGAAGAGCAGGTGAACGGAATGGACAGGGTCTTGAAAGGAGGATAGAAGATGAACATCCACAAAAGCAAAACGAGGATAATGAAATGTAGTCGAATTAAGTCGGGTGATGCTGGGGGAATTAGATTAGGAAATGAGACACTTAAAGTAATATAGGAGTTTTTCTATTTGGGGTACAAAATATTTGATGGTGCTCGAAGTAGGATATAAAATGTAGACTGGCGATGGCAAGGAAAGCGTTTCTGAAGAAGAGAAATTTGTTGACATCGAGTATAGATTTAAGTGTCAGGAAGTCGTTTCTGAAAGTATTTGTATGGAGTATAGCCAAGTATGGAAGTGAAACATGGACGCCAAATACACTCCTGGAAATTGAAATAAGAACACCGTGAATTCATTGTCCCAGGAAGGGGAAACTTTATTGACACATTCCTGGGGTCAGATACATCACATGATCACACTGACAGAACCACAGGCACACAGACACAGGCAGCAGAGCATGCACAATGTCGGCACTAGTACAGTGTATATCCACCTTTCGTAGCAATGCAGGCTGCTATTCTCCCATGGAGACGATCGTAGAGATGCTGGATGTAGTCCTGTGGAACGGCTTGCCATGCCATTTCCACCTGGCGCCTCAGTTGCACCAGCGTTCGTGCTGGACGTGCAGACCGCGTGAGACGACACTTCATCCAGTCCCAAACATGCTCAATGGGGGACAGATCCGGAGAACTTGCTGGCCAGGGTAGTTGACTTACACCTTCTAGAGCACGTTGGGTGGCACGGGATACATGCGGACGTGCATTGTCCTGTTGGAACAGCAAGTTCCCTTGCCGGTCTAGGAATGGTAGAACGATGGGTTCGATGACGGTTTGGATGTACCGTGCACTATTCAGTGTCCCCTCGACGATCACCAGTGGTGTACAGCCAGTGTAGGAGATCGCTCCCCACACCATGATGCCGGGTGTTGGCCCTGTGTGCCTCGGTCGTATGCAGTCCTGATTGTGGCGCTCACCTGCACGGCGCCAAACACGCATACGACCATCATTGGCACCAAGGCAGAAGCGACTCTCATCGCTGAAGACGACACGTCTCCATTCGTCCCTCCATTCACGCCTGTCGCGACACCACTGGAGGCGGGCTGCACGATGTTGGGGCGTGAGCGGAAGACGGCCTAACGGTGTGCGGGACCGTAGCCCAGCTTCATGGAGACGGTTGCGAATGGTCCTCGCCGATACCCCAGGAGCAACAGTGTCCCTAATTTGCTGGGAAGTGGCGGTGCGGTCCCCTACGGCACTGCGTAGGATCCTACGGTCTTGGCGTGCATCCGTGCGTCGCTGCGGTCCGGTCCCAGGTCGACGGGCACGTGCACCTTCCGCCGACCACTGGCGACAACATCGATGTACTGTGGAGACCTCACGCCCCACGTGTTGAGCAATTCGGCGGTACGTCCACCCGGCCTCCCGCATGCCCACTATACGCCCTCGCTCAAAGTCCGTCAACTGCACATACGGTTCACGTCCACGCTGTCGCGGCATGCTACCAGTGTTAAAGACTGCGATGGAGCTCCGTATGCCACGGCAAACTGGCTGACAATGACGGCGGCGGTGCACAAATGCTGCGCAGCTAGCGCCATTCGACGGCCAACACCGCGGTTCCTGGTGTGTCCGCTGTGCCGTGCGTGTGATCATTGCTTGTACAGCCCTCTCGCAGTGTCCGGAGCAAGTATGGTGGGTCTGACACACCGGTGTCAATGTGTTCTTTTTTCCATTTCCAGGAGTGTAGTTTGGACAAGAAGAGAATAGAAGCTTTCGAAATGTAGTGCTACATAAGAATGCTGAAGATTAGATGGGTAGATCACATAACTAATGAGGAGGTATTGAATATAATTGGGGAGAAGAGTAGTTTGTGGCACAACTTGACAAGAAGAAGGGACCGGTTGGTAGGACATGTTCTGAGGCATGAAGGGATCACAAATTTAGCATTGGAGGGCAGCGTGGAGCTTAAAAATCGGAGAGGGAGACCAAGAGGTGAATACACTAAGCAGATTCAGAAGGATGTAGGTTGCAGTAAGTACTGGGAGATGAAGAAGCTTGCACAGGATAGTGTAGCATGGAGAGCTGCATCAAAACAGTCTCAGGACTCAAGACAAAAACAACAACAAGATAGATTTACTCCAAATGAATTGATAAGTATACTAGCCTAAGCGACTGTGGTGCACTGAAACTAGCTTTAAATTTAGGGGCCAATCCAACTGAGCACAAGTACATATTCCTATACGTGATGAACTTTGTAACACTTAGAAGCTCTGGTCACACTTAATGTGGCTGACCGTAGGTAGACTTCCTTATATTTTCACCGGAATTCATAAGGCGGGTAGTGCTTTCAAAGGTACTACCACTAACGAAGGAAACCCTCGGCTATTATGATGCATGCGGCACCTAGTAGATGAGCATCAACATGAATCCTAAATGCAGTAATAAGTTGTGCGTTCGGTAATCGTGCATAAAATCGGTAATCACGTTTGCCACACAGGGGGCGTAAAATGTCGTTATAGAGTTGGCATCTAGCAATCAGTACAGAAAGAGAGAGAATTTTTCTGTAGTCTTGAGCAGTACAGCAGAATGTAAGCAATACCACACGACAACACTGAAACACCTAACGTGGACAGCACTCCGTGCTATCACATCTCATCAGACTCACGCATGTTACACAGTCTCTGTCAGTAGTATCTCGGTCGCCAGAGTTTGAAGCAGGCCGGAGTGGCCGTGCCGTTCTAGGCGCTACAGTCTGGAGCCGAGCGACCGCTACGGTCGCAGGTTCGAGTCCTGCCTCGGGAATGGATGTGTGTGATGTCCTTAGGTTAGGTTAGGTTTAATTAGTTCTAAGTTCTAGGCGACTGATGACCTCAGAAGTTGAGTCGCATAGTGCTCAGAGCCATTTGAACCATTTGAACCAGAGTTTGAAATTTTCATTTGTCTGTTTCTGTCTTCGTAATTTTACTGCTTCGCCCTCAGAGGGTGTGCAGAAATGTAAATTTTTATTTCAGCATGGACTCGCTGCCATAGTAAACACGATTGAGTACAACATTCCACATTCGTTAATGCCTAAAAATTACACTACTACCGTACCTGCATATGTGCTTAAACTTAAGAATACATACTGTATTTAAATGGCTCTGAGCACTATGGGACTTAACATCTATGGTCATCAGTCCCCTAGAACTTAGAACTACTTAAACCTAACTAACCTAAGGACAGCAGACAACACCCAGCCATCACGAGGCAGAGAAAATCCCTGACCCCGCTGGGAATGGAAACCGGGAACCCGGGCGTGGGAAGCGAGAACGCTACCGCACGACCACGAGATGCGAGCACATACTGTATTACACGCAACAGTGCACTACTCATGTTGATTCTACTCTGTTCAAAAATATGCTGATAAACCACTGCTGAACTATTCTTACCTTCCATATGTGCAGGGCTCATAGTGCCTCGCTGTTACACATCTTTCATCGGTGAGTATTTAAGTACCATACACGTATTTTACTTTGCATATGCAAATATTCTCACGCTTATGTCATGTCATACAGTAAATCATCCTGTAAAATAAAGTCAAAACATTTTAAACGATTAAATATTTCACAACCGTGACGGAATTGTAAGCTGTCGTATAGTAAGACACGGGTAACAGCAGACTATGTGGGCACTGACTTGCAATATTTATACTGTTAGATTCCATCAAATACTTGACTAATTTTCTATAATCCTTTGCAACGTAATCATGTTCTAGTACTGAGTAGAGGCTGTTCCTTCACGTTGAATTTGATTGCTTTGTATTATAATTTAGGTCTGCTGTTAATAGTTTTTGTTGATGCAATTCCCGTAGTTGGTGATTGTCTTGTGCACGCACGCTCTTGTTGACGAAATTGTGAATGGTGTGCAGTTGGATTTCCTCGTCTTTGTTGTTACTGGGACCTCCTACGGTTCGCAGTTTTTGCGAATGTTCATTACTGGCTTAGAGAAAGACTCTTACAGTGAAAAGGGACACTATTGTCTGTTCAGCGACCAAGACTCGAATTCTGTGGAAACATTGGGATAGCAGACACCACAAATTAACTATGCACTTCACGTGGTGAGTCATGTGCTACTATCTACAGGTGCCGAATAATGCCATCGTGAAATAGACTCAACAAATCGTTGGAAGTCCCCTGCAGAAATATCGAGCCATGCTGCTTGAATAGCGGTCCATAATTACCAAAGTGTTGCTGATGCAGACCTTTCGATTGTGTCCCATAAGTGGGATTTACGTTGGGTGACCTGGTTGGCTAAATCATTCACTCGAATTGTCCAGAATGTTCTTCAAACCAATCGCGAAAAGAATTATCCCGGGAACATGGTGCACTGTCTTCATGTTCTTTGGGAACGTGAAGTCCGTGAATAGCTGGAAACGGTTTCCAAGCAGCCTAACATAAGTATTTCCGGTCAATGATCGGTTGAGTTTGACCAGAGGACTCAGTCCATTCCATGTAAACACAGCACACACCATTATGGAGCCAAGAGTGGCTTGCACAGTGCCTTTTGAACAAACTGGATCCATGGCTTCGTGGGGCGTGCCGGAATCATCCAACCACTTCACCGTTTTCCAATCGTCAAGGGTCCAACCCGATGTGGTCACGAGCCCAGGAAAGGGGCTGCAGGCGACGTCATACTGTTAGCAAAGCCACTCGCGTCGGTCGTCTGATGCCATAGCCCATTAACGCCAGATTTCGCCACCCTGTCCTAACTGATATGTTCTTCGTACATTCCACTCTGATTTCTGCGATTAGTTCACGCAGTGTTGCTACTGTTAGCACTGACAACGCTATCAAAATGCTGCTACTCTCAACCGTTAAGGCAGTCGGCCACTGCGTTGTCCGTGGTGGGAGGTGATGCCTGTAATGTGGTATTCTAGGCACATTCTAGTCACAGTGGTTTTCGGAATACTGAATCCCTAACACTTCCGAAATGTAATGTCCCATGCGTCTAGCTCCAATTATCATTGCGCTTTCAACGTCTGTTAATTCCCGTCGTGCGGCCATGATCACGGCGGAAACCTTTCCATATGGATCAGCTGAGTACAAATCACAGCTCAACCAGTGCTCTGCCCTTGTATACCTTGTGTACGTTGTACTACCGCCAACTGTACATGTGCATATGGCTATCCCTAGACTTTTGTCATCTCAGTGTAATATGGTGCTGTCTGTATGTTACGCACACGAAATACCAATAAAGTTACATAAAAGAAGAAACAGTATTGTAGACTGAGACGGTTGTACAGTTAGCAGAAAACTGGCTTCTAATTATTGTAACAGTCTAGAAGAAGTGAAATATTTTCACAACTGTCCCACGCTCTGCGTGCTCCCAAGAAACACTTTAACATATTTATTCATTGCCATTTATCGTCAGTTACATACCATCGTTTTTTCGCATTTGACGAAAACAGTTGCCACAAATTGTGGACTATTGATGACAGTGTTTGTTTCCAAACGTCAACTGATCGGAAAGTTTATAATAAAATAATGAGACACGTTAGAGTTTCTAGTTTCACAACCAATTAAAAATCATTCCCACAGCAAATACATGTTTCATTCTGTCTCACAAAAGTGGTTGTAATAAGCTCATCATCGATCAGTTGAGCTCCACGACGAACAGTCGGCCGTTCATGGCATAAAACTGCAGAAAACATTATGACGTGTAGCCTGTCACATATCACAGCTGAAAGAAACAGTAATAAATAAGTAATTAAGATAAGAGGTCATAAAATCCACAGAGGAGGTAGTCAAGGGCCCTTTTAACTCTCCAGCTGCTGTATATTTTGGAAAACAACATAACGGCTTAAGTACGACTTTCTTTCCGATCCTATGTTTCCCAACTCTTCTGTTAGTTATTGATAGAACAGCTTCAAAATGCTGCCTGGCTGAACCCGAAGTTGACGTGTGGCTGTGTGTTCAACTATCAATAATTTCTGTAGACGATAAGCCGAGATGAATCACGAGTTACAATAGGACTGACTGTCCCACGATGACATAACCGTCAAAACCGATGAAGACCGCGAAATAATTTTTCAACTGTGCCTGAAAATGAAATTTTTTGATGGTAATCAACAGTCACTAATATGAATAACTAAAAAAAAGTATATGTATCTCTCACTCTGTCGAACCCCGAAGATGTTCTGTGAGCAAACAATCTGTCTAGTGGACGAACTTTTATTTACAGCCAGAACGTGGAAGAAATGGGGTCTTACCGTATTTTCAGAGAATGGCGAAGGCGAGAGGGAATGATTCCTTCTAATTGCAATAGGGGTAGAAAGATTAGACACAAGGGAATAGAAGGGCATGCGTTAGCTAGGAATTCTGGAGACAGTCGAGAAATTTATTAACCTGATATATTTATAAAATACATGACATTCATTGATTAAGAATTAACAATGAGCTGTGGGGGTTTACAGTACAATAATTTTGGGTCAGAGTCAAATATGCCGATTCTCAGTTAACCTTGACTACATTAAAGAAACATAACTTGGTGTCATCTCAGCGGAAAATTCGATATAGCGTATATTTCAGATGCTCCGTTAGAGCCCAGTCGACTTAACACCTCCCCGTCCCGCCACTGCTGATCGACCGACGGGAGTTGTTACTAACTGTAGGAGAGACGTCTACAGACGTTAAAGTAACTTCTGGCGTGCCACAGGGTTGTGTTATGGGACCATTGCTTTTCACAATATATATAAATGACCTAGTATATAGTGTCGGAAATTTCATGCGGCTTTTCGCGGATGATGCTGTAGTATACAGAGAAGTTGCAGCATTAGAAAATTGCAGCGAAATGCAGGAAGATCTGCAGTGGATAGGCACTTGGTGCAGGGAGTGGCAACTGACCCTTAACATAGACAAATGTAATGTATTGCAAATACACAGAAAGAAGGTTCCTTTATTGTATGATTATATGATGGCGGAACAAACACTGGTAGCAGTTACTTCTGTAAAATATCTGGGAGTGTGCGTGCGGAACGATTTGAAGTGGAATGATCATATAAAGTTAATTGTTGGTAAGGCGGGTACAAGGTTGAGATTGATTGGGAGAGTCCTTAGAAAATGTAGTCCATCAACAAAGGAGGTGGCTTACAGGACACTCGTTCGACCTATACTTGAGTATTGCTCATCAGTCTCGGGTCCGTACCAGGTCGGTTTGACGGAGGAGATAGAGAAGATCCAAAGAAGAGCGGCGCGTTTCGTCATAGGGTTATTTGGTAAGCGTGATAACGTTGCGGAGATGTTTAGCAAGCTCAAGTGGCAGACTCTGCAAGAGAGGCGCTCTGCATCGCGGTGTAGCTTGCTGTCCAGGTTTCGAGAGGGTGCGTTTCTGGATGAGGTATCGAATATATTGCTTTCCCCTACTTATACCTCCGGAGGAGATCATGTAAAATTAGAGAGATTCGACCGCGCACGGAGGCTTCCCGGCAGTCGTTCTTCCCGGGAACCATACGCGACTGGAGCAGAAAAGGGAGGTAATGACAATGGCACGTAAAGTGCCCTCCGCCACACACCGTTGGCTGGCTTGCGGAGTATGAATGTAGATGTAGATGTAGATGTACTGCGGACCTGCCAAAGATCAGAACAGAATGAGCTAGCATCTGAATTCGCTCCGAATCTGGATAATTCCATGGAATCGAATATAATTCATTCATGCTGCAGTACTTAGACAGCCGTCGCTTTGATATTCTGTCATTTCGAGGCAGGTTCTTGTCATACATCATTAGAATGATAGGAGACACCCACTGTTAAATGCGAAGTATCTATGAACGCGACGCCATTAAAGTTTGTAGAAGCTGCGAAAGGATTCTTGGCTCTCACCTTGCAAAAGCATGGAGAATTCCTTCCTTGTTTCCCTTCAAACTACGTGACCGATGAACCACTGGCTTCAGTTTCTGCACGTGTCTCGTGAACTGTTCTGCTAATCGTACATCCTTACTTTTCATGTTTAATATTTATTTATCAACATGGTCACCCAGGCGAAGAACATCAATTTGTTGATACCGTCACCTGTAGGATATTCGATGTTGCTCACGCAACCACAGCCTCACCTCTACTTGCACAGATTTATTATTATGAAAGTGAAGTCCTCGACGGGGCCAAGTCGAGATTGGAGAATGATCGATGACAGTGAACCCTAGGAGTTGGCTGGTTGCAAATACTGCAGCACTCGTGAGGGTCTGGCGTTGATATGCTGAAAGAGAGGGTGCTCCATGTGTGCTCGAACTCCAAAATTTGCACTTTCAGTTTTATGATGGTTGTGTAGTACCGTGCCGAGATAGTTAAGTTAGACACTGCTACTTCATGCTCCAATTCGGAGACCTGTAGCTCCAGAGAACTGCTATTTGCCCCAGCGAAGCGAGAAAGTCGACCGAGTAATATGCACGTCGTGTAATACCTCAACCGACATTAAGAACAGAATAAAACATTGGGCAGCATTATTTTTAAGCACAACCTTGTACATTTTATATAACAACATATTGCACCAAACATATCTGAAAAATAAGGGAAATTACCGTCAGCCGCCGTATCAGAATGGTGGCGAACAAATCTACTAGTTTCTTGATTGATAAACCTACGTCTGTGCGAGATCGCCATACGTTTAAATGTTTTAAAATTACTAGTATTAGCGATTGTTGGTCATCGTAAAACTTTTCTATTTTCAGAAGCAATAGCAAATTTATTTTACGGTCTTTACCTGTTCCGGCTGTTATGTCATCCTGAGATAGCCAGTGCCATTGTAACCCTTGACCCATCTCGGGATGTCGTCTTCAGTAATGACTGGCAGCTGTGTCCGCCTGTTTAGCTGAGTGTTTGCATGCTTGGATCACATGCAGCGGGCTCGGATACGATTCCCGGCCGGGTTTCGGACTTTCTCTGCTTGTGGAGTGAGTGTTGTGTCGACCTCATTGTCTCCTAACATCTCCGACACTCAAGCTGCCCAATGTGGGGTCACCTGAAGTAAGACATGCAACCCGGCGGCCGAATTTCCCCGGAGGGGTCTCCAGGCTACGCGATCTTTTCGTTTAATTTCATTGGTTGCTGAACACACAGGTAGACGTCAACTTCGGAATTAGGCAGGCAACACTTGAAAGCTGTTCTACAGATATAGAACAGAGCACATGCAAAGGTAGGATCGAGAATAAAGGTGCATTTAAGACATGAGGATTGTTTCCCAGATCATACAGCGGACAGAAGATTAAAAGGGCTCATGACTACGTCCTCTGTGGACTCTACGGCCTCTCTTATCTTCATTGCGTGTTTATTATTGTTTGTCTTAGGTGTGATATGTGATAGGCTACGTGCCATTCTGTTCTCTGTAATTGTGTTGCGTGCATGGCTGACTACTCGTCATGGAATTCACTTGATCGATGATGAGCTTGATAAAAGCTGCTTCTATTGTCGTTTTGTAAGAGGACGTAGTATTCAAATCAGTTTCCATTTAGTGGGTGATATGACTCATTATAATAGTGTTTCACATATGTTAATTTTAAATAAAGATGCGTTTAAAAGAAATTCAGTGGTGACACGGGTACTGATGCATCCTAAACCATTCCAGTTACTGATCTGTGTCGCACGCTACACTGGGATTTTGCCATGGACTATGTTAAGTCTTGTTTGGCTTGCAAAGGCTGTGACACCTGGCTGTAGTCACCACGTGACCTGGGCCACTGTGACAAAGTGTGTGGCTCACGAGGAGACGCTAACTACATCCTCTCACCGATCTCATTCACATTTACAGGCTGTGTAGGATGCAACACATGTAACAGGTGTAAACGGCAAGAAGCAGCTGTCAACAGTTTTCGAGAAAATCGAGTTTGAACATTTTACGTGTGCTTGCACGCTTCGTTTGGTCACTGGTAATCAAGGATTGCGTAGCCAGGAGAGTAAGTGCATAGTTTCATAAGCGCAAGGTCAGTGGAACGAATCTCGCTTTCGATTCCCTTTTTTCATTCGCACGTAATGCTAACAACAGACACATGTGGAACACCGCGAATATATGTGAACAAGCAACGTTTACGAACATAACCCAAGTCGGTTTTGTGTTAGACGAAGTGTTAAACCACGCACTTGCATAAGTTCGGTGCATATTACAAACGCTGTATGTCATAATAACCATTGTTTCTCATGTTTCTACGATCAGTATTATCCTGATTCGTACAGTTCTTCATAGGCCACACATTATACTTGCCATGTATGTAGATAAAATAACGTAAAGAAAATAACAATACTGATCAGATTGGAAGTTGTAGTGCATTCATTTTTTCCCATTTTCATTATAATTTTTTTTCTTTCTTTCAGGATAAATATTACGAAAATAATAAGTAGTTCATTCAATAACGACAGTCTGCACAGTGATAGTAATAACACGAGAAGGAAAAAAAGGTAAGTGCAGGTGTGCAGGTAAGGATATTCGATCCATGGACGCACTCTCCTGAAACAGTTTGCATGGGGGCTTATATAAAAATATTAATGAATAAATGCAATAATTTTAGTAGCTGTGTGACCGGTTACGAAGTCTCGTAACCGGTTGGCCCTGACAATTATTAGCACGCAATCTGACTGCATAAAGTAAAAATAAAGAATGACAATGAATTTCCATGAACACAGTTGATTAATTAAGTCCCCTGCAACTATAAAAGCTACGAAACAACAAAGCACAAGTGTAACTGTTCTGTGTGTGGTAGTGTGACTCAACGTACATGTATCTGGCCCGGTTCTTTCTCAATACGACAAAATATTTTAAACACCATTTACAATGAACTAATTGAAAAATCAGAAATACTATAATTGCACATAGAAACCAGAATTACAAGTCAAATAAATGAACACGAGCCAGATGCCTTGTTGACTGTAGCTGTGAGCAAGAGGCATTGTCATTAAAGAAAACTGTAATACCTTTTTACCTCATTATATATTGACGAAAATTTTCCATTGCACCAGCATCATAAATCAAAAGCCCATCTCCTCAAATACACTCTGACAATTGCAACGTCTTCCATATATACATTACACCAACCGAACAGCATCTACTCTCTCGCCCAACAGAACAACAACTGCCCTTGACATCCTCTGAACTACTACTGCACAAGTGGAGGCGGCGGAATAATAATCTTTCAAAAATGGTTCAAATGGCTCTGAGAACTATGGGACTCAACTGCTGTGGTTATACGTCCCCTAGAACTTAGAACTACTTAAACCTAACTAACCTAAGGACAGCACACAACACCCGGCCATCACGAGGTAGAGAAAATCTCTGACCCCGCCGGGAATCGAACCCGGGAAGCGAGAACGCTACCGCACGACCACGAGATGCGGGCTAATAATCTTTGGCGCAATCTCTGGCGCTGTGACTCAGTGTAGCCACCTTTCAAGTTACTGTCCGTCACATCTTACTTTAGACGCTCAGGGTCAACCGACAGCTTCAGTTTGTATCCCATTACAAACAAAATCACTTAAAAGACAGCGTTTTAAGTGCCCATTCGATAAAACGCTCAAGATTTGTCTTGTCCGATATTCGTTTTATCGATATGTATTAACAGCGAAAGTAAAACACGAAAAATAACCAGTACTCCAGCAGCAACTCAACTGCGCTAAATGCCTGTCAGTAGCAGTCAGCGCGGGCCAGAGCGGTGCTGTCGCTGCTCCAGCGCCTGACGAGTATTAGGAGACACACCCTCCATTCGCGCAAAATTTACAATCTCGCTTTTCTCCAAAACAGTGAAGACTTGCGTCTTCCTGTTTACAAATTTTGAAGTTGTACTCATGCCCTAAACGTCCTATCAATGTGAATCAAATTGGTGAGTGGAAGTTCGTATGGCCCCTTTCTCAGTGCCGATGTATCTTAAGCGTAAGTACTGGATAACTCTAATCTGGATATCAGGTGCTGATGTCACTCCATATTTCAATATAAGCCACCATAATGCTCCATAATTATTGATATGTCGAGATGCCTCACAGATGTGTTCACCGTTTTTGTCGCTGCTGTTCTACTGAGAGAGGACAATTACTCTCTAGACCATTTTTCATATACGGAAAGTTAAAGATTTTGTTATAACCTGACGCATCTCAAGCTAGTCTCTAGAAAGTTAATGGCCTGAGCAGATGATGATGGAGCTAGGTGGGGCGCTGAAAGCATGATGTATGTTTATGGTTCTTAGCTAACAGAAACAGCGTGTTGGGAGTTGGAAGCAATTGGCGGCGAGCCCATCCCTCTGTAAATCTTGCCGGACAGGTCTGCAGTCCTACAGGGAAGACAGAGCAGCCCCTTTCAGAGACAGGTCTCCAGCAGAATACTGCCGCAATACCCGCACTGGAACCAGCGGAAGCCTGGGCTAGGGGTGACCGACTGAACGAACGCATCTACACGGTGGAGTCGTAAACCAGGCCTTGTGTGCAGAGCCACATGTAACAAAAATTCATATGTTTTCGTGTTCACCGACAGTGCAAATAGGCCTGTGACCCACTTCCATTGGCCACCTCGGTTGTAAAAGAAATTCCATATCTGAGAAATGCTTACAGATAGAATCTCTGTTACACCTCATAGCTCCAAGGCACAGGCAATTTAGATAAAGGTCTTTAAAACTGTATCTGTTCACTTGTTGCTATGAGAAGTGATGTGACTTGAGAGAAAATCATCTTCCCCCTCCATGAAAACTTAAAAAAGGAAGTATTGGCGGTTTCTTTTTTTTTTCAGAGATGCAGGTACCTTAACTCTTACCCTGGTTTTACATGAGTTTGTGCTCTCTTGTGGGAGGGGAGATATAGCGCCTCTAGAGAACTATGATTGGCTCAATACGTCGTGAAGGCGTTGTCATTCTTGCACTTTGTGCGCAAACGGATTTTTTTTTTTTTTTGAAGAGGTTGCTATCCATCTGCCTGATCGCTAGACCATGAGATTTTGGCATTTCTTTCGTGGCCATGATCGATTGACATGTGCCGCCTCACGTCACACCTCCGCCGCACCCACCTCGCCAGCTGCAAGTTAAATCGCCGCACGAAGCAAACAGGGTAACGTACTGCTGCTCCGACATTTTCAGGGCATACAGATATCAAACGCCACTTGCTCTCAGCTGTACCTATGTAGTGAAAACACAGTAGATTTTATCAATCAAAATCTGCTCAGTGTGAGATCAATTCAGATTGCGTTATCCGCATTTTTAGAGCCAGAGTACTGACTCACTTCTGCCACCCAGGATCCTTGTCCAGTGTACTCTTAAACCAACTGTTAGTTGTTTATAGTATTCAATCAATAACTTGATTAACATAATCCGTGTCCGTCTTTGGTTTGGAAAAGTAAATGTTTTTAGTAAACTAAATTTTACATACATTCTCAATCATTTTATATAACTGCCCCACAGGGTTAACTTTCATTGTAGTGTCCCCTGCCAGGATCTCGGAATGATGGCACCTTCTGTCACCGTCAGATAGTAGATAGTGTTGCCTAGAGAAGCTTCTGTTCTCCAGATTTAACGTGGTGCACTGGGTAGAGTTGGTTCGCATTGCCGTCACCTGACATAGTACTAATACTTAATTTTTGTATGTACGTATTTTCATGTTTTGGTTGTGACTTCTGTGCCACTTGACTGTCTGTTTCTAACGGCGAACGGCGTTGTGCTGATTTGTTAGGATGGATTGAGATTATCGTTTGTGAGCATAGACAAGCGTGCTGTTATTTGAATTCGTTGTCAGGAACTATGAATCAGTAGCTTACGGGATCGTAATTTAGAGTAGAATCTGTGTGGCACAGGAATGTGTAGTTTTTAAATTCGTTTGGGTCAGAATCACCGTGCATGCTTACAAGAATCAAGACACGTTTGCTACAGAGTAGCGGAAGTAATTGTGTTTTGCTAACCATGGATCCACGTCCAATTATTACGGTGACCAGGCAGATCTTACAAGGAATTCTCACCGGGCAGAAATTTCAAACGTAGAACCTGCAAAATATGACGACATGTCTCAGTCAGGTGACGAAAGTGAACGGGAGAGAGCAGCAGAATGAAATATAGGCGCTGCTGGTACGAGACGCACCATCACTGAGACTGGCAGACCAGAATCACGAACGAAACTTCACAGAATGATGGAATCTCGTTTATATAGTCCGATAGGTGTTAGCGGTGGATCTCATTTTGAGTCTCTCGTGCAATTCATGCAAGAAGCAGGAAGGAAGAGGCAAGAGGCAGAAAGGAAGAGGCAAGAGGAAGAGAAAAAGAGACGGGAGGAAGAGGAGGAAACACACAAACTAGTCATAAGAACGCTCACAGACGGTACAGATGGAGTCAAGAAAGAGATCGCAGGAATCCAAGAAGAGCTAGAGAATGTGGAAAACGGCAGTAGAAACGTTTGAGGTTGGAGACGAGGCGAAGCGCGAAGCCAAAACAGCGCGATTGGTAGCGCAAGTAGCACGAAAAGAGGCATAAGTGGCCAAAGAACAAATTAAACTAGAAAGAAGTGAGGTGCGTAAGACAAAAAACGCACTTGCAACTTTCCAAAACTAAGGCAAAAAAATAGCTCAAGAAGTGCAGAAAACAATGAGTGGAGTGAGGCTGCGAAGCGTATCGAACAGATAAAGATCAAACAGGCCGAAATCTCTGAAGTTAAAGATTAGCAGACCCGAGTCGCCTCTCAACTAGACAAGTTGGCTAAGGACGTTCGGCAGGCACATGAGCGGGTCGCGCAATTGCAAACACAAACTCGTCCGGCAGAGCGCCGTCAAAAGCATCACAGAGGTGAAGAAAATGTTTTGCAACTCTATGAACAGCTATGTGAGGACACACCCCCTCCGCATGGGCGAATGCAGCAGGAATATGCTCCTGCCCCGGCAAAACGCGTAATAGAAAATGCACCGTCGATAACACGCAGCATGTCAGAGACCGAGCCCGAAAACAATTGTACACATGTACGGAGATCAGAAACGTTATTACGTGAATCTGACAATACGAGGGAATACCATAAAAGTGCACGAGGATCGTTTCGGCACGGATACATGGAATCACACGCTGCAGACGAGAGGGAAAATTCGTACGGCGGATATGTCGAACCTTTCGACCTCAACTTTTCTTGACCATCCAGAATTTTCAATTCTACAAGGAGACAAACAACACATTACATACAAAGACCTAGATATCACAGTACGATCACGTGCTACCAGAATGTTGTCCACTGAAGTATAAGCTCCAGTTTCTCTGTAGATTCTTAGAAGGATCGATTGCAGAACATATGCACGGAATTGTGGAGAGTTGTCGCTCCTACCGCGAATTTAAGGACGCATTCCTTAGCGCATATTGGTCGCAAGACTCACAGGACAGGATAAAACAGGAGATCATCTTAGGAAAGGACGTAGAAGCATCAGGATCCCGCAGTCCTGTCACATTCGAATCCGTGTCCAAGAAGAACCGATTATTG
This sequence comes from Schistocerca cancellata, assembly GCF_023864275.1. NCBI lineage: Eukaryota > Metazoa > Arthropoda > Insecta > Orthoptera > Acrididae > Schistocerca > Schistocerca cancellata. The sequence continues at coordinate 463,711,068 of NC_064631.1, read as the reverse complement.
GGTCAAACGTGCAGTCCCAAGGAAATTATAAGACACTGCTACATTAAATCACCTTTCTGGTCCCAGCAACTGCTCATCGGTAGATGCAGCGATTCCATCGAAGCTTTCAAGAGGGCACTATGTGAACTCGAGTACGTGAATGAAATTAACTTACGGGAAATAAGTAGAAATAATGACCGTAGGTGGCCAAATTTGCTAGAGAGGAATGACGGTGGACGAAATGGGGGAAAACATCGATCGAATGGAAACTAAAATTCAAACTTCAATGGGAATAACCAGCCACCATGGGAAAATAGAAGAAGACGAGGAAATTATAATCATAACAACAACTACCCACGAAACGGGAACTGGAGAGAGCAACAGAAGTCGAACCAGGATCAAAAGGGTTCTAGGAACCAACACCCAAGCAATAGCAGGACATACAGCGGTTAAGGTCAAGTGAATGACCAGCGTAGCGCATATGTGTAACTGAGGTCACCTAACTCATCGCAGGGATCACGCAGGGAAAATTCAAACAGGAATTGATACGCAGCCGCTACGAACTCAGCTCAAAACAATGTCGCACAAACTATCGGAACGAGGGATATTATCCTCTTATAGTACGAAGATACAAGAGAACTGTAATGGAAAGAAAAGGCTCAGTACATAAATAGTCTCCATGGACGAACTGTTTAACGTAATTTAGTGTTGATATTGAGTTGCTTAGCGTAATTTTACATTTGTTGTATTTCAGAGTTATTTTATTTGTTTGTCATTTGAATTCGTTTTCAGTAGCAGTCCTTGTTGAACGTGGTCAAATGCGTTGTGTATTTGCGACATCTTCACGCCAACATTCGCTGGCAGGTGGCAGATTGAATTCAAATTCCGCTCCAAGTTATATGTCATCACCAATTGGCACATTTTGTGGCATACCAAACGAGGTGCATTGCAGTACTGAGTACTCCAAACAACGGAGTACTGCTATTATTTCTTTGTACCTCACAATTGTTGTCCGATTTCCGTAACTGAGCACCGTATTCTGTCACAGCATTCTCGTAGAAGAGCCTTCACAATTATCACCATGGCCTATAAATTGTTTCTGTTTACTTTCCGTAGATTGCCCAAGGGACGGATGTAGGTTACTTCATGTTTTTCGTAGTGTCAAGTCGGTAAATCGTGCCATAGACCATGTGCGTCTCGACTTTCGGATGTATTTCGTCTGGTGTTAGCGGTCGAGGCTTTGGGGCGCCTGTCGACGCTAAGACGTTATGAGCATGTGCGTCTGGATCTGCGGAGGTGTTTTGTTTGGTGTCAGCAGTCCTCGATTTGGCCGCGCCGCCGACGCTTAGACTCGGTGTGTTTGAGCCGTCGCCTATAGTGCGATGTAGCCTGTCTCGTGGTGGAATTTTGCCAGCGCCATGTCAGCGCCGTCGGCGAAATATTGTGTATGGGGAATTATCACGGACAAGTGCAAGTCATGGTAGAGTGGCGAACCCCAGTCCCGGAAATAGGAAGTAGAGACGAAATGATGCATCCTGAATGAGACTTAAATGAGAAAATATTTATGTATATAAATAATGCACAATTCTCGTGTTTCATTTCAGCAGCAGTGATCCTGACAGAGGAGACTGGAGGCATCCTTGTACTTTGTAAAATTTCGTGTACTTCATTATAAATGCCACTACAAATGTTTCAGGTAAATCACCAGCACCTGAGTGTGTAGACACACTTCCTGACCACTTCAGTGTCAGCAGACAACACTGCCAGACATCAAAAAATAAAAGAGGAGTATACAAGGAATAAAATGCATGAAAATTCTGATCAGTAGTATTAGAAAAGACATAGAGTAGTACAACATGTTAGTATTTAGCATTGGGAGAAGTCTACATGTTTGGTGGAGGTATAGAGGTAGCGCCAGCGTAAAATTAGAGTGCATGACAGGAGTAGAACTAACCAAAAACTAACTAAATCAGAGGCCATTCCACTGCGGCACAAGCTACTGTTCTTCAGTCCTACCAGTCACAGTTTGTGTGAGTGCATAAGTGCCATGTTTTCAATTCGTGTGACATTTTCAATTGTAAATTTGTCTCCCCAGGGACCATTGTGGTGGGAGCGATAGGATACCTTTCTGTAATATCATTATGTAATATCTTTTTCTGTTTTTGTACGTATTAATTGAACTATCTTGATTGTGATATGTTTCTTCTGCACATTTATTAATCCCCCTATTGTGTTCCTGTATTTGTTTTCACAAATTTAAACAACTTAGGTAATAATACAAAAAGATTACACATGTTATTTCCTTGTCCATTGAGAATTTGAGAATGTATGTGTTTGATTATTGAGACCAAATGAATGATAGAGCAGGGGTAAATCAATGAGCAGAGAACAGCTCATACTCCAGGACACTAAATGGTTAAGGACACTAGACATCTCTGACCTCAGGATATGCTGTGAATTTTTTTGCGGCATATCAAATGTTTATCAGAAGTTTGTGATGTAGCAATGACCCCTGCATCCAACATAATTCATACTACTCACGGCAATGTTTATACGTACTCTTTCTGGGTTCCAGCTTCATGTGAGTCAATAACCCCTGGAATGTGATGTGGTCAGGCTAGGCTGTGTTTTAGCCATGGGCAATCCTGATTGGAAAAGTTATCCTTTTTTCACATATGTATCTGTTGTCAGGGTGAGATTCTCCAACTATTTTCAATGATTTCCTCTGGTTCATGTCACATTAAACAATACTGAAGCGAGACACGTACCCACGCAGAAATCAACGACAGGTAGAGGGAACTGACAGAGGACAAATTACTCTGTCATCTATTTTTCGTATACCGAAAATTATTAAAGATTTTGTTACAACCTGTCGCACCCTGAGTGAGATTCTAGAAAGTTAACGGCCTGAGCAGACATTGATGGAGCCTGGTAAGACGCTAAAAGCATTAGGTATTTTTATTGTTGTTAGGTCGTACGAATGGCATGTCAGACGTTGGAAGCAATTGGCGGCGAGCCTATCCTCCAGTAAATTTTGCTGCACACGCCCAGAGCCGTACAGGGCAGACAGAGCATCCCCTGATCAAGACAGGCCTTCAGCTGAACAATGCTGCCATGCCTGCACTGGTGTCAGTCGAAGCCTGGGCTGGGGCTGACAGACTGAAGGAACACAGTTTACACAGTGGAGTTTTAAACCAGGCATTGTGTGCAGAGCCACGTATACTACAAATTCTCATGTTTTTGTGTTCGCCAATACTGCAAATATGCCTGTGGCACTACCCCTTCGGCTGCCTTGGCTGTATAAGGAACTTCGGCATCTGACAAACGTTTAGAGATAGAATCATTATTACAACTCATAGCTAGGACTAACAATTTCCAAGGCACAGGCGATTTAGATAAAGATCTTTAATATTGCATCCCTTCGCTTGTTGCCATGGGAAGCGATGTGACTTTGGAAAAGATCATCTTCCACCTCCATAAAAACTTAAAAAAGCCAGTAATTGGCGGTTTCTTTTTTTTCAGTGATGCAGGTTTTTAACTGTTGCTCTGGTTCGAACGAAGTTTGTGCTTTCATGCAGGAGGGTAGATTTAGAGCCTCTAGAGCCCTATGATTGGCTCAAGAGGTCGTGATGGTGGTGTCGTTCATACACTTTGTGCGAAAACGGATTTTTCTTTTTCTGGAGAGGTGCGAACCACTCTGGTGCTGGTCTTTGGTCTGGTAAGAAGACTTCTGATCGATGCTCTGACATGTGTGGTTGGTGCTTGGGACCTGTCCAGAGACAAGCTTCACTTGTGAGTAGTTCAGACTGGGGAGCCTGTGGTGAATTTCTTACTGCGCCGACAGTGTCACTTCAAATGTCTCAGACTACTTGTTTGCCGAGGGCACACTTATTCGTTTTTGGTTTACCAGTCTTGATATTTGGTATCCTTGTGCGTTCTGTCATATGAGTGAGCCAAATTGGTCCTTGGTATGACCAGTGAACGGGTGATCTACCGTGATTGCCCTCAGTAGCACCTACGTAGTGAAACCACAGTGGATTTAATCAATCAAAATCGGCTCAGCGTCGGATCAATTCAGATTGCGTTATCCTCATTTTTAGGGCCAGAGTACTTGACTCACTTCTGCCACTCACGATCCTTGTGCGCTGTACTCTTAAACCAACTGTTAGTTGTTTACAGTATTCAATCAATAACTTGATTAGCACAATTTATGTCTGTCTTTGGATTGGGAAAATAAATGTTATCAGTAAACTAAGTTTTGCATACATTCTCAATCATTTTATAGAAGAGCCCCTCAGGGTTAGCTTTCACTACCATTTACGGTTCCGTTACCGATGTGGAAACAAATTTTAATATGAAAGTTACTGTGGCTAAAATTATTGATTTTCTTCGCCGCTTAAACTGTATTCCGTGGTGGTCGATTCCATTTTATTATACCTAATGTTGATGTTATTGCAGTGCAAGCAAACTGTAAAAGGATAACAAACAAAATTGAGCGAGTTTGTTTCTGACGCATGTCACATGCTTTTATCAATGAAGTATTAACATTTGTAGTGTATTTCAAAATTATATGCGACAGCTTTCGTGAATGATTCCTTTCCGTCGTCTCGGAAACCACCAATGTGTAATGAAATCGCAATCAGTGAGACGGTACCTTCCAGCTTCACGTTTGAAGGAACAAAGCAACGAGCCGTAACGGGATGTTCAGTCAGGATCAAGGCAACGCATTCAATCAAACGAATGCAGAATCGTATAGTCAAGTTTTTGTCGAAGTTCTAGAACTGGTCTATCAAGTAGTGTCAGCTCGCCAAACAGTGATCCACCGTGGGTTGTGAGTGTGTGAGGCAGCATCCGCAGCAGCGGCAGGTGTGCGATTCTTGTTTGCACAGCGTAGCGCAGCGTAACGAAGGTTGCCGGCAGTTTCAAGACGAGCAGCAGTCGCCGACAAATGGCAGTGGCTAATTGCCAGAAGTACACAGCGCCGAGTCTGGCGCTTCCCTCATAAAGATGTCGGCGCCGCGACAGTGAGGCAGCACCGGCCGGGGAATGGCCTCTGCGAGACGTCAGCGGCCGGGCGGCCAACAAGAGGTTACCGCGGGCAAACAACGGCACTCTGTTCCTCCGCTGCGGCAAGACATGCTAATGAAGACGAAAGAGAGCTCCCCAACTTGACTCTGGAGCAACTGGTTCTGAAACGAAAAGAAGGAAATTAGGAACGAAAATTGCGGTTCACCACTGCGCCACCTCGGGTAGGTTGGTACAGCCAAAGAAAGCTCATTTCAGTAAAGAAGCCCTTCTGGAGTCAGTTATTGATTAGAACAAAGAAAGAAGTCCCTGTGTGTGTGTGTGTGTGTGTGTGTGTGTGTGTGTGTGTGTGTTTTGCACTACCAAGCACTTCGTTGCTTGGTAGTGAAGTCGCAATTCCGTAGAAGAAGAAAATGGAAACATTTGAAATTAGATGTCATCCTGGAATATTAAAAAGTTAATGGACGTATAAAATACGAAGTGAAGAAGTATTAAAACGAATGGGCGAGGAAAGAGATCTGTAGAACACCCTTAGCGGAAGAAGACGCAGGTTTGTGGCACTTCTGCTATTGTATCCAGTAATACTTTATATTGTCTCAAGGATCAGTACAGAGTAGAAACATCTGGAACAGAGAAACTACAACAGCGGTCCCCGTCCTGGGGAGCATCCACCCCCTCAGGGGTGAAATGTAGTTTTCTGAGGGGCAAACACAAAAGCTTTCAGTTGTGTTTCTGTCACGAAACTAAATTATTTTTGGAAGATCATTATGATTATTATTGTTTCTAAAGTCTATAATGGTTCAAATGGCTCTGAGCACTATGGGACTCAACATCTGAGGTCATGAGTCCCCTAGAACTTAGAACTACTTAAACCTAACTAACCTAAGGACATCACACACATCCATGCCCGAGGCAGGATTCGAACCTGCGACCGAAGCGGTCGCGCGGTTCCAGACTGAAGCGCCTTTAAATGCGTGGCCACACTGGCCGGCAAAGTCTATAATGCTGATTACGTAAGTTACCAGTAATTAAATTTCTTTTCTATTACTCGAGTTAACAGGCCACACAATGTGGTGGAGGTTACTGGTTGTGGAAAGAGTGTATGAACAAAATGTCTTTCACGTAGACCACTCACTACACACACACATTTTGCTTTGCACAATGCACCTCTGACAGTAAAATTGAGACATCTACGGACGTATGCTAATATATCTCATGAAAATATCTTCTCACAGTTGTAGGTAGTTTCCTCAACAAACCAGAAATATCTTAAATTTTCATTTCACAACAATAAACAAATTAATGGACAGTAAAAGACAATTTTAACCATATTATGCCTATTATACTTCTCTGGGACTTACACTGTATGATCATTAACATTAATACTAATATTAATATTAATATTAATATTGCTATTACTATTATTATTATTACACTAGTAGTGGTAGTGGCCAGACAAAAATAATTGACAGCCTGAAGACTCCCAATTTATCCAGCTCAGAAGTACGGAGCCCAGCAATCAAATGATTTACAAACAGTACGACTAAGTATGATGCACACATTTCAATTTCGCTATGTTATCTTAAATTGCCTGCAACTAAAGTCAGATTTAATTTTGAATGGAATGGTCGGCACTGGGCGTAAAACATTTTTTATTGAAAGTCACGATGGGTTCCGCGTCAATTCAAGAGGCATCTACAGGTGGTAGAGATTCTTTTGAACAAACCAGAGCAGAAAGGTAACTGCCGTAGAGTCACTCCCAATAATTCACATCAAGTTGTAAACAAGTAGCGCTAAAACTCGTAGTCCGTAGTTAAAATGTAGGGTATAGCAAGCCACGAGCAAGAAGATGGTCGAGTGGCGGCAGCCAAGGCATTTCATGTTTGTGGCACGGTTCTGCTATCTCCTTCATTTTAACTATGGAGTACCGTTTTAGTGCGCTGTTTGTTTACAGCTTGACGTGAATCGTAGGGAGTGTCTACGACTTGTTAAAACGAATCTCTGTCAGCTGAGAATGCGTCTTCAGTTGATGTGAAACCGGACGTGACTTTCAATAAAAAGAATTTTACAGCCAGTGCGTATCATTTCATTCAAAATCAATTTCTTTAGTTTTAAATGAGGGTGCAGGTTGCGGATAAGGCAAGTGTCACAAGGAAGAGGAGTACTGCAAAGGAAGAGTGTTTTGTAACAAGTGTTTACCATAATTGGGGACGGTTTTCTTTCCTAAAGGATGAGCTATACTTAGCACTAAGAATGGTTTCATCATTCCACAGAAACGTTGTTACAAAAAAGCAGTACCAATTATCTCACTGACTCAGTGGTTCGTGTTTTAGTAAAACACCTAGGGACACTAAAATTTATTTTTGGCACTTGAAAAATGAAATAGTTTAGAGATAATTATTTTTCATTCTACAGTTTATTTAGGAGCTGATGTTCATTACGTTGGGGGGAAAGTGGTAAAGGTCTCAGAAAGCATGGGAATCACTGGACTAGAATATGTAGGATTCATGACAGAAAATGTACGATTAGTAAAACATTGTAAAATGAAAGACATATTTATGTAGCTACTGGTAACTTACTGAAATTGCATTTAATCTGATGTTCCCTTGGTTACTTTTTTGTTGATGGTCGTATTAAACAAAAAACATTAGCTAACTTTTTCTCATATTACGTCTTCATAACATAGATACGGTATTTTTCAGAAATTGAAGTTAGACGATCCTTTTGACCTCATATATTTTCAAGACTCAAGATACATATCGCTGAGACGAGCTAACACTCAACCAAAATGAACATTCAATGAGGAATTAAGGTGATGGAACCAAAATGAGCTAACAGAATGCTCTGAACGAAGCGAGAGCCAGACCTATTGTCTCTATTACTTATAGTTAACTACAAACAAATGACTTCTAATGTAGAGTACTCTGACCCCTTTACTCTCTTACGATTACATTGTATTCTTTTTCAATAGCTAATACTTAAATATTTCAGTTACATTAATTAAAGTTTATTTTTATTAAAATTACGGCTTAAGGCCGTCAAAGCGTGGCTAGAAATCGTACTACTAGTTTCGGTATATTTGGACCATCTTCTGGCACTAGTCAAATATCCGTTCTAGTGTTTTGCTTTGGCCGGCCGGGGTGGCCGAGCGGTTCTTGGCGCTTAAGTTTGCAACCGAGCGACCGCTACGGTCGCAGGTTCGAATCCTGCCTCGGGTATGGCTTTGTGTAATGTCCTTAGGTTAGGTAGGTTTAAGTAGTTCTAAGTTCTAAGGGACTGATGACCTCCGAAGTTAAGACCCATAGCGCTCAGAGCCATTTGAACCATTTTTTTGTTTTGCTTTCTGATGTATTGAACACAGTTGCCTTAAAATTTATGTACTGGTGTTTCCCTATTTAAGTCAAAATTAAAGCAACTTTATTTAATTCGGAGGAAAACTGAACAGCGCTTGCTGCAGTGGTAACTCCGGTTCCGTCACATCACCGAAGTTAAGTGCTGTCGGGCTTGGCTAGAAGTTGGTTGGCGACCATTCGGGTCTGCAGAGAGCTGTTGGCAAGCGGGATGCAGTTAGCCCTTGTGAGGCCAGTCGGTAAGCTACCAGACTGAGAAGTAGCGTCTCCGGTCACGAATATTGACAACGACCGGGAGAGCGATGTGCTGACCACATGTCCCTCCATATCTGTGTCCAATGCCCCTATCGGCTGAGGATGACACGGTTGTCGGTCAGTTTCGTTGCCCCTTTCGAAGCCTGTTTGGGTGGAGCGAAAACCGAGACCAGCAGCACATTTCAATGATGTTTAGCTGTGAAGAACCACCTTGTGTGAGAGAGATAGAGAAAGAGAGAGAGAGGTGAGGGGAAGGCAGAGAGAGAGGAGGAAGAGTTGGACGACTGCGTCTAATCATTCGTAAGGATGACTTACCTGGAGGGAAAGGTAAGTATGGCTCCACTAAGAATGTCGTCGTCAGTTTTGTTCCCCCAGACTTGACCGATATCTGCTAATGGCCCGTTGCTAATGACACAGTCGTTGACGGCGTGTGTACAGAAAGCAGGCGCCATTCGACGCTCTGTGTCAAGGTATGGTACTCCTCGGTGGGTACGCGGCACGTGAACAGTTCACACGGGCAGGCTCCAGAATTAGGAGGTGAGCCACGACTGTTGACGAAGCGTCGCTGATGAAGACACGGCGGGAGGAGTCATGAAGGCGACGAGCTACCTGCTCCCTGCGGGATCAGTTTAGCGCCGCTATTAGCGGGCGCGAAGGTCTCTCCAGAAGCTCCGCGGTCGTTGCTGCCTCGCACCGTTTAGCGGGCCCAGCCCGGCGCGTGTCTTCGACCACGTGTCGCGCTGGCGCATAGTCCTTGAATCACTGCTGCTTAAAATACTGACAGTCGTAAGGAAAACCATGAAACGTGAAGGAAAAATGTTAAATGTACACTACTGTGTTTCAGTTGAGAGTGGGCGGTACTTCATCAGTCGTCAGTCTTTTATTAACTACATTTGTTTCTAGTGTCCATTTCGTCACGTAACACGCATTTCAGACGTTCAATTACCGACATTTACGTTGGCACGAGTCTTGTTTTCGGGAGGTGGAATCTAGGCGGAAAATAAGTCACTCGTTGTTCGCGCGTGCATCCTCTCATTTGTGTAAACTGCGCGGTTAACGTTTGACGAACAGCACTGCACGTGGCACCCAATTTTTCTCTTTGCCAAACAGAACTACACGTGGCACTGTCTTTCTCTCTTTGCCGAACCGAACTACACGTGACACCTTCTTTCTCTCTTTTTCCTGGCCGGTACGAGTTTCTTTTGGCACACGCCTGTACACTGCTAACGACATTGTGTGCCATTTGCCTGGGTTGGCACGTCCGCGAAGCGCGATCTGGTCTCTTAGAAAGACACCGCCCGACAGAACGAAACAGTTGTTCTTTCACTTTCTTTCTTTTTTTTTGGGTGGTGGGGGTGGGGAACGGGGCGGGTTAACACTCTGGTTAGTGAGGCAAAATGAACAGCAGACATACTAAGCTTACAAGGCATAGACTTCACAATAGAGAAATATGCATGTTAATCCTTCTTCTGCAATCGACTGAAATCATTTAGGTGAGGAAGTGGATTACGAGCAGTAGAGAAAGAAGAGAACAGAACAATCTGAAATGCAGTATTTACAGTAATGTCGAAGATTTGATGGGCCGATTGGGCTGCTAATGGTGATTTAATGAATCGAATGTAAGAGAAAAGAGCTTTTCGACACGACTTGATTCAAGGAAGTCGATAGCACACATCCTGTGGCATCAATCAATAGGCAGGAAATGAATGGGACAGACGTAGGGAGGAAGTACGTGGGAAAAGATTGCAAGGCGACACCCAGACTTAACTATAAAAAGGATAAGTTGCTTTATTATGGGACCTGTAGCATATATGATGTCACAGTAGGACATTATGCAGAGGAATCGTAGACAGCATGCTGCTAGATATTTGCTAGTATATTTAATTCGGCTTTACTGCCTTCATCAGAACATCTGAGAACAATCGCATTTATTTATATTTTACACGATTTAGAGTTCAGATAAGTTTTTCTTTTACACCCGATATTGTACTAACGTCCTAATATTGTTGACGGATGTATGTGAACTTTGAATGAAGTGTTGCTGCTGTCTGTAGTTGTTTGATGTAGTATTTTTTCAATAACGCTTTAAACGTGTTTGATAATTATACGTTTTCTTATTATTTTGTCAGTCATCTAACCTAAAATAACTCTTATAAAATATTTATTACGTAAAATATAAGTAAATGCGATTGTTTGCAGACGTACTGATGAAGGCAGTGAAATTGAAATAAGGTTATACCATCCACTAATTCTCTGCCCAACAAGTATATTAAAACTGATGATGCTTCCAGTAATTATAAATAGGTGAGGAGACTTGTAAAGGAAAGTCTAAAGACCATTATGGAATACGGCAATTAGCTCACAATTGGTTCACCTCTTACTTTAACAACAGACAGCAAAAGGTCATTATTTACAGTGTTTAGAAAGCCTGTAATGTAGGATCTGAGTGGAGCGCAGTCAAATGGGAGGTGCCGGAGGGGTCAGTGTTGGGGCCACTCCCGTTCCTTACTTATTTAAATGATATGTCCTCTAGTATTACAGGTAATTATAAAATATACACATCAGAAAATGTTTTGCATCACCCCGGTTCTCAGAAGATAGACGTTGACTGTGGATATTGAATCACAGACACAGTCCTTTTGACTGTTCAGAGATGTCACTATACCCGCCAGAAGATGTAACCAGCCATGCATGAGCAGCGCCTATTAGACGGACGGGGCCCCACAGCCAGTCATTCCATCACGAAGGACGTACACGACTCGTGTTGTCTGCAGGTCAGACATGCCTAGACGGCCAGTACCGCGGTTCGATCGCGTCCGCATTGCTACTTTGTGCCAGGAAAGAATCTCAACAAGCGAAGTGTCCAAGCGTCTCGGATTGAACCAAAGCGATGTTGTTCAGACATGGAGGAGATACAGAGAGACAGGAACTGTCTATGACACACCTCGCTGAAGCCACCCATGGGCTACTAGTGCAGATGGTGACCTATACCTATGGATTGTGGCTCGGACGAACCCCAACAGCAACGCCACCTTGTTGAATAATACTTTTCGTACAGAAACAGGACTTCGTGTTACGACTCAAACTGTGCGCAATAGGCTGCTTGATGCGCAACTTCACTCCCAACGTCCATGGCGAGGTCCATTTTTGCAACCGCGACACCATGCAGCGCGGTACAGAAGGGTCCAACAACATGCCGAATGGACCGCTCAGGATTGGCATCACGTTCTCTTCGCCGACGAGTGTCGCATATACCTTCAATCAGACAATCGTCTGAGACGCCTTAAACACACTGTGCAGCAAGGTGAAGGTTCCCTACTGTTTGGGGGTGGCATTATATGGGGACGACGTATGCCGCTGGTGGTCATGGAAGGCGCCGTAAGGACTGTACGATATGTGAAAGCCATCCTCCGACCGATAGTACAACCATGTCGGCAGAATACTGGCGAAGCATTCATCTTCATGGACGACAATTCGCAACCCCATTGTGGGTATCCTGTGAATGACTTCCTCCAGGATAACGACATCGCTCGACTAGAGTGGCCAGCATGATTCTGCAGACATGAACCATATCGAACATGCCTGGGGTAGATTGAAAAGGGCTGTTTATGGACAACGTGACCCACCAACCACTCTGAGGGATCTACGCCGAATCGCAGTTGAGGAGTGGAACAATCTGGACCAACAGTGCCTTGATGAACTTGTGGATAGTATGCCACGGTGAATAAAGGCATGCACCAATGCTAGAGGACGTGCTACTGGGTACCGGTGTGTACAGCAATCTGGACCACCACCTCTGAAGGTGTCGCTGTATGGTGGTACGGTTTCGCTGTATGGAGGTACAACATGCAGTGTGTGGTTTTCATGAGCAATAAAAAAGGCGGAAATGATGCTAATGTTGATCTGTATTCCAATTTTCCCTACTGGTTCCGGAATTTTGGGAACCGAGGTGATGCCAAACTTTATGTTTGCTGATGATACTAGCCTGGTAGTAAAGGATGTTGTGTGTAACATTGGGTTGGTTTCAAATAATGCAGTTTATGAGAGATATTCATGGCAGACTAACGCTAAATGGCAGTAAGACTCAGTTTTGACATTTGTAACACACAATTCAACCAAACCCTACGCTTTAATTTCGCAGAATAGGCGTACGATTAGTGAAACTGACAAGTTCAAATTTCTGGGTGTTCTGATAGATTTTAAACTCTCATGGAAAGCGCACGTACAGTATCTTGTTCAAACACTTAATGCTGCCATTTTTACTATTCGAACCTATCTGAAGTAAGTGATCGTTCGACACAAAAATCAATCTATTTTACTTATTTTCATTCGCTTATGTGGCATTATACACTCCTGGAAATGGAAAAAAGAACACATTGACACCGGTGTGTCAGATCCACCATACTTGCTCCGAACACTGCGAGAGGGCTGTACAAGCAATGATCACACGCACGGCACAGCGGACACACCAGGAACCGCGGTGTTGGCCGTCGAATGGCGCTAGCTGCGCAGCATTTGTGCACCGCCGCCGTCAGTGTCAGCCAGTTTGCCGTGGCATACGGAGCTCCATCGCAGTCTTTAACACTGGTAGCATGCCGCGACAGCGTGGACGTGAACCGTATGTGCAGTTGACGGACTTTGAGCGAGGGCGTATAGTGGGCATGCGGGAGGCCGGGTGGACGTACCGCCGAATTGCTCAACACGTGGGGCGTGAGGTCTCCACAGTACATCGATGTTGTCGCCAGTGGTCGGCGGAAGGTGCACGTGCCCGTTGACCTGGGACCGGACCGCAGCGACGCACTGATGCACGCCAAGACCGTAGGATCCTACGCAGTGCCGTAGGGGACCGCACAGCCACTTCCCAGCAAATTAGGGACACTGTTGCCCCTGGGGTATCGGCGAGGACCATTCGCAACCGTCTCCATGAAGCTGGGCTACGGTCCCGCACACCGTTAGGCCGTCTTCCGCTCACGCCCCAACATCGTGCAGCCCGCCTCCAGTGGTGTCGCGACAGGCGTGAATGGAGGGACGAATGGAGACGTGTCGTCTTCAGCGATGAGAGTCGCTTCTGCCTTGGTGCCAATGATGGTCGTATGCGTGTTTGGCGCCGTACAGGTGAGCGCCACAATCAGGACTGCATACGACCGAGGCACACAGGGCCAACACCCGGCATCATAGTGTGGGGAGCGATCTCCTACGCTGGCCGTACACCACTGGTGATCGTCGAGGGACACTGAATAGTGCACGGTACATCCAAACCGTCATCGAACCCATCGTCCTACCATTCCTAGACCGGCAAGTGAACTTGCTGTTCCAACAGGACAATGCACGTCCGCATGTATCCCGTGCCACCCAACGTGCTCTAGAAGGTGTAAGTCAACCACCCTGGCCAGCAAGATCTCCGGATCTGTCCCCCATTGAGCATGTTTGGGACTGGATGAAGCGTCGTCTCACGCGGTCTGCACGTCCAGCACGAACGCTGGTCCAACTGAGGCGCCAGGTGGAAATGGCATGGCAAGCCGTTCCACAGGACTACATCCAGCATCTCTACGATCGTCTCCATGGGAGAATAGCAGCCTGCATTGCTGCGAAAGGTGGATATACACTGTACTAGTGCCGACATTGTGCATGCTCTGTTGCCTGTGTCTATGTGCCTGTGGTTCTGTCAGTGTGATCATGTGATGTATCTGACCCCAGGAATGTGTCAATAAAGTTTTCCCTTCCTGGGACAATGAATTCACGGTGTTCTTATTTCAATTTCCAGGAGTGTATTTTGGGATAAGTCTCCCCATTGTAAATGGATATTTTTTGTTCAAAAACGGCAATTCGGCCAATAACTGGCGTAAGCTCGCGAACCTCTTGTTGACCCCTGTTCACTGGTCCTGGTATTCTGACTTTGGCCTCTCAATATATATTCTCTTTACTGTTATTTCTTGTTAACAATATCAGCTTATTACGAAGGATTAGCAGTTTTCACTCAGATAATACTAGGCAGAAATCCAATCTGCGTCTGGATCGCACTTCCTTAACTCTTGTGCCAAAAGGTGTGCAGTGTACTGCTCCATCCATTTTCAGTAAGCTACCACAAGAATTCCAAAATCTTATCAGTAACACATGCGTTTTCAAATAGAAACTGAAGAGTTTTCTCATGGGTCATCCCTTTTGTTCTGTCGAGGTGTTTCTTGAAAAGTTAAGCTGATTCCTTTGTTATATTGTTGACTGCGTTTACTTAAACTTATGGTTTTACTTTTTTGTATTCATAAACATTTTATTTTATCTTGTTTACCTTTATGTTGTTATTTCATGTACTGACAAGTTCCATGGTCTTGGGGATTTGCCCCTCTATTTGGTCCTACGGAACTAGACATGTGAACAAAATAAACATTTTTAAGAGCTCAGACAGGACAAGGATGGAAAAGAATGTAGGCCATGACTTTACCAAACAAGCCAGCATGGCAAACTCTTTATGCGATGTAGGTAAAACGTTTTCGCCGTTTCCTGAAACTACGTACTTGTGTGTACTGTAACCTATACAAAGCGAAATGGTTTTTTAAGGTGTTTTAGGCCAGACCACAGCTTATAAAATGTGTGGTATCTCCTGTTTCCAGAGGACACGATTGGGGTAAGGGAGATTTCCAGGAGGCGCCGATTGTGGTGAGGGGATCGTGGAGGCGTTTATATACCACACAATTACATTTTTCGTTTGCGTTCATATAATAAATTGAAAATTAAAAAGAAACCACAGCTTTCGTGAGGAAGAATTCAGATCTTTCCGTCATTATGAAGGATATTTTGACTTTTTAAAAGTGCTGCAAAGTAATAAATGAAATTTCTGAACTCATGGTATCCATTTCGAATATCACATAATGTTTTGATAAATTAAATTCTGGAAAAGATATGTGTACTTCTAACTGAAATTTTAATACAGTCACTCAATAAAAGAAATATATTTGAAAATGATGTAGACCTCATTCTATGAAATTCAAGATACTTTGAATAATCGAAACGGAAGGTTAACAAATTGGAGCAAAAGGGTTAAATAGTTTCTTAATAAAAAAAAAGGTTTTTTGCTTTGTAATGCTCAGAAATTCGACATTCTCGCGTCTTACACCAATTCGACAAAAACTTTTACAGATTGCCGTTCTGGAACCACAGTCTTAAAAATATTTACTAATTACATTACCATGTACATTTAATCAGATAAAGGTAAGTTAATGCTGCTCGAAGATGGCGCATGTGTGTAGAGTGAGGTGACATCGTTAGGTAATTGTTACAATATGTAGAGCGCCCGTTGCAAATGTTTGAAGCTGTGCCTTATCATAAATAAATGTAATGGAGTGGTTCCTAAACGATCTCCGAAATGTATTGACTAATTTTTGCGAACTGTTGATACATCGATCATCAAATATTGTAGACAAATTGTACTTACTGACTTTAAAGTATTCAAAATCAACTAACCAACAGGATCTTTTAGAACATTTTTACATTACCATCCCCATCCCAGTCCTTAGGGGTAGTAATCGTAACTTACACCTACAGTAGCTGGTGTTTGGTGGAACATGTAGCCAGCTGAATGAGTAAGATGGGCCAAGAAACCTGTAAGCTAGCTTTCAAGAGACAGGAAAATACAGAAGCGACGGCCTAATGGAATGTGTTTAGTTGCTGCTAAGAATTTCCAGGAACAGAAGGGACACTATCGCTCAAGACCGTACTTAATGCATGGTAAAATCTATAGGAAACCTCTAACTTTCAAAGTATGCCGAATGTCTGATGACGATAAATAGATGACAGAAAACTAAGTGGGAATAGAAGAGTCAGTCTGACTGTGCATCCACACAACTTCAGTTCTAAAACATAGATAATGAAGTATGGTAGAGCAGTTAGTATACAGGGTGCTTCTGTGATGATGTTACAAACTGTTCGGGATAATGGGCATGGGTAAATGTATCAATTTGATTCAAGGGGCCCTAGTAGGGATACGAACGAGCCGAAAGTTATAGGCGAAAATCGTCCTCATACCTCTGATAGTGTACCTATTGTACTGAAAGGTCTTTGCTTTCGATTTTTCAGGACGAGGTAATGTGGATCAAAACAGTAAAAATTTGTGTAGTAAACGTGGGCTCTAAAATGCATACCTTAATGATTTGAGGCGAGACAAGCGCTGTATCAGTGTAAGTGGTACAGAGAGGAGCGAGTGTCCTGGGGCTTACCCCACTTCATTACTACTAGCACTAAGTCATCATAACGCCCTAGTGCTTAACATACAAAGGGATGCAGCATTATTTAAAAGTGAAATTAAAATTTAAAATAATTTTTACCATACTTCGTCACTACGCTTAAGCATACTAATGTCAACACTGCAAAGTCCCAAAATGATCAAATTAGTATATTAGGCAAAATATACGACCTTAAGAAAAATGAGTGGTGTTGAATAATAAAACTACAAAGCTACATATCATTCAGAATATGTAAATGTGCATCACAATTAGTATTACTAATATACTGGGTGATTCTGTTATGATGTTAAAAAGTGCCGAGAAACTTTATCACAGAAATATTTTACTTAAAATCGGCATTTTTGTGAAAAATTCTAGCAGCTAAATATTAGACTCGGAAATCTGAAAATTCGCACGTAGCCTCAGTTTCATAAAAAATATAAAATATGTGACACCAATAAGGTACCTCTACCAGTTTTCAAGTTATTTGCTGAAAACGAAATCTGGAACGAAACCGTCCTTATTTATGGTAGATTACGCATCATTTGTATTTATAATAGAAGGTTCTAATTATAGCACGTGATTAGTCGTACCAAGTTTCAAGACTGCATTGTAAATAACAATTATTACAAGGCATCTTAAATGGGCATTTCAGAGGTCTTGTCCTACTGTCAGTTCCGTTTACAAAACTCTAGCCGGCGAAGTTTAAACGCATTCGAGCTGATACTTCTTAAGTAACTCGAGCAAACTTAGCTGTATATAAAAAGGAAGAAGACTGTAAATTGCTAAGTAACAGAACTATTAATTAATACGTGTCCGGGGCGGTTGATAGCACATATTCCATTTAGCAGTCCGCTGCTCCCCTATATAAATACAGCCAGAGAGGCAGTGGCAAGAGACACTTCGCACCAACATGTCAATCTGTTCGCGTCAGTCAAACGCCAGTATGCGTTTTGCCTCGAATGATGTCAGAGCTGTGCAGACTTGAATGCGTTTTCGGTAAAAGTAGGAAGTGACCTCACGAGGGATGTAAACCGTCCTGGATCGTTTAGATTTCACGGAAGTAGCTGTTTATCTGTAGCCCGTAATATTGACAGAACCGCATGACAAGTGGCGAGATTATTTACCACTATTAAGCTAAGCAATTAACTTCTGGTGATCAAAAATTAGGGCTATAGTCCATTTCACTTGGAACTTCCCTAGAGGTCACCTCTTGAACTGTTAATAGTGCTTTTCCGACAGGGATGTTATTATTATTATTATTATTATTATTATTAAGGACACTATCGTATTTTGTGCATGTGAAATTTTACAGTATATATCAGTCAGTTAAAAATCAAACCCTATATTTATAGTCACAGTCACTGATCCCGCTGAGTAAATACCAAGTAAGAACTTTTTTTTTCAGTGAGCACAAAGAATAATGTGGAACTGGAGACTGGAAATTATGGTCAATATGTTCTCCATCCATTACTGGCTGACCGCAAAAATCATTTATAGGTTCCTGTAAACGATGAAAGTAGGTGTAAAGCACGCACAGATAATTTAATTGTCTTTTCATAACTGTATAACGAATTAACTATAATGGAAATGTTACCGATGGTGGTGCCTCTAAAGCGGGGTTACTAAATGCAGTTTTCCTTATTTCCTTCACGAAAGAAGACGAATTAAATATTCCAGAATTCGAAACCAGAACAGTTGTTAGCATGAGTGACATGAAAGTGGATATCTTAGGTGTTGTGAAACAACTCAAATCACTTAAGAAAGGCAAGTCTTCCGGTCCAGATGGTGTACCAATCAGGTTTTTTTCAGAGTATGCAGACACAATAGCGCCTTTCTAAGTAATCATATACAACCACTCACTTGACGAAAGGTCTGTTCCTAAAGACTGGAAAGTAGCACAGGTCACACCAATATTCAAGAAAGGAAATAGGAGTAACCCATTGAATTGCAGACGCATATCACTGACCTCACTTTGCTGTAGGATTTTGGAGCATATACTGTACTCGAACATTATGAATCACCTTGAAGAAAATGACTTATTGATACATAAGCAACACGGATTCAGAAAATATCGTTCTTGTGCATCACAGCTAACTCTTGATTCCCATGAAGTAGTGAGTGCTGTCGCAAAGGAATCTCAGATCGATTCCATATTCCTAGATTCCCAGATGGCTATTGATAACGTTTCTCACAAGCGACTATTAATCAAATTGGTGGTTGTGGAGTATCGTCTTACTTGTGTGACTGGATTCGTGATTTCCTCTCAGAGAGGACACAATTCGTAGTGATAGACGGTAAATCATCGAGTAGAACAGAAGTGATATCTGGCGTTCCGCAAGGTAGTGTCATATGCCCTCTGCTGTTCCTGATTTACATAAATGATCTAGGTGCTAATCTGAGCAGCCCCTTAGAATGGCTGTAGATGATGCTGTAATTTACCGTCTAGTAAAATCATCAGACGATCAATTTCAATTACAAAATGATCTAGAGGGAATTTCTGTATGGTGCGAAAAGTGGCAATTGGCACTAAACAAAGAAAAATGAGAGGTCATCCACATGGGTACTAAAATAAATCCGACAAATTTTGGGTATACGATAAATCGCACAAATCGAAGGGCTGTGAGTTCGACTAAATACCTAGCACTTACAATTACGAGCAACTTAATTTGGAAAGTCCACATAGATAATATTGTGCGGAAGGCGAAACAAAGACTGCGCTTTGTTGGCAGAACACTTACAAGATGTGACAAACCCACTGAAGAGGCAGCCTATATTACACTTGTCCGTCCTCTGCTGGAATATTGCTGCGCGGTGTGGGATCCTTACCAGGTAGGATTGACGGAGGACATCCAAAAAGTGCAAAGAAGGGCAGCACGTTTCGTGTTATCACGCAGTAGGGGTCAGAGTGTCACTGATATGATACGCGAGTTGGGGCGGCAGTCACTGGAACAAAGGCGGTTTTCTTTGCGGCGAGATCTATTTACGAAATTTCAATCACCAACTTTCTCTTCGGAATGCGAAAATATTTTGTTGACACCCACCTACGTAGGGAGAAATGATCATCATAATAAAATAAGAGAAATCAGAGAATGGTAGAGAAGTAGTATGAAAATGGTTCGATGAACCCTCTGCCCTCTGTGCATTGCAGAGTAATCATGAAGATGTAAATGTAGATTGGCTTGTTTCCTGCTGAACCAGAAGCTATGAGCATTTGTTCACCTCTGATTTTGTGGAACCCATAGGCTCTAAAGCGATTGTTCATAGCTCTTAAGGTAAGTGATATAGTGCCCATCTTTACTAGATAAGTTTTTCATGTTTCTGTACATACTACTTCTTCTCAAAATATATAAAGCAGACAGTTTGTAACCATTTAGGGGGTTCCCGTCTTGGGAGTATACCGATTAGCGACTGTGGGGCCTTGCGCTGACTCTGACATTACTTACACTTACAAGTGTCAATCTCCTATTTCGTTTCCTGTCGGCTTCTCTAGGGTAACTCTTGTTTCTTCGATCCCATCGGTATTAGGTTTAGAGACACGAGAGACTCTTTCATTTTCTGTCCTCTACTCAGACCTTGTAGAATAGGGTGTTGGATCACCGAAGGTAAATGGAAGAAAATCCTGAAGAAAAAGTCAGCGCATGCTGCTGTCTTGCAGTTAGGGAAAGGTAAATGTTGAAAACAAACCCACCGGCAACCAGCCAGCTACTACTGGATGTGTAATTTTATGCTTGGAGTACCAGTGCTCTGCCTCAGAAAGGATGGACTACAAACATGATAACCAAGGTGATAACCAAGGCTAGGAACAGATCTAAGATATTGAAAAATAAAAATATTCTGAGAACTAAAACATGGAAAATACAATCCATTAATAACAAAGATCAAGACCTAACAGAACAACTGAAACATTATGAAATCTAAGTACGTAGAGTCTAAGAGGCAAAAAAGAAAGACAAAGGACAGAAGGAATATGACCAATAGTTAATTATTTATAGTGGAGTTGAGAAGGAGACGAGAGCTAAAGCAGGAATAGGGATACGTAAACAATAAATGCAAAGATATTATTGAGGAGTGACAGTAATCTCTGACAGAATGATTTTATGGAAAGTAACATTGGCTCACAGTAAACTGAACGTTTTCTCACTCTGCAGCCCAGATAACTTACAAGAAATCATAAGTTTGATATTTTCAGACGATCTTACAGCCATAATACATAATGGGGGATTCTAATGCTCATATTGGAAATGGAGTTAAACAAGGATTTAATGTAATGGTGATACTGAGAATATGATCAACTTACGCTCAATCGAGGAACTGAGAGGAAATAATATCTTCTATGACCACAAAGAGCAATGTAAATATACTTTTCAGAACATAAGTGGTCATAATTCTACAATAGATTATATTGTTACAAACAGCAGTCAGTGCTAGATGTTAGGAATTTAAATTTTGACAACATAGAGAGTGAGCACAGCTTATTCGTGGCAAAAGTCTGATTCCATGTAGGAAGGAATAAGACTGGTAAAGAACGAACCTTAGAAGAAGAAACATTTAATATAACGTCACTATGGAATGAACCTACAAAAAATTCATATCAGAAATGATCAGCAGAGAAAATAAAAGAGAAACCCATTAACGGAGAGGGTAATATATATCACACTTAGGAGGAAATAAAAAGTGTTGAAGCAACAGCTCAAGAAGCACAAAGTACACGAGTTATAAAGCAAAAGATGAAAACAAACGGGATACCATGTTTTCGCAAAGAGGTTAAAGAAATGCGTAAAAAAAGTTTTGTGCCTAATCGAGAAAATATAACATTCGAGAGAAGAGATTTATCAAGATTATAAAAGAACTCGTAGTGAGATGAAATCGAGAGTGAATCGTTGTAAACAAGAACACTGAGAAATCATATTTAAGAATTTAGAACATGAAGCAGGTTGCAGAAATAAGTTATGAGAATGGCAGGACAGCAGAGGAAAGAATTAAATAAAATTTTGAATGTGAAGACATAAATGAATAGTCATTGGTTAGCTATTTAACAGCGTTGTATAAAGGTGAAAAAATCACGAGAAAACGAAGAGAGATCTGTGGGCAAGTAAACAATAATGTAACTGTTTCATATGCAAAGGTAGAAGAGGCTATAAGTCTGTCAAAAATAGGAAGTTTTTAGGAAAAGGTAGGATTTCGAATGAGTTATTGAAGTATGGAGGAAATTCACTAACTGAACAGTTAAACAAGCTGATTAATAATGTTATAATTGGTAATAAAATTCCAAACGAGCGCAGAACTAGTATTACAATGCTCATGTACAGAAAAGGAGATACGAAAGACCTATCCAACCACAGAGGAATAAATCTACTCATTTAGTTCTTCAATTTCTAAGAAAACTAATAGGAAATAAAATAAAAAGCATTAAAACCCTTGCAGAGGAGTAATGTCGTTTTAGATCCGGTAGGTCTTGCATCTTCCATAGGCGGAGTACTCATTCCTTGGCAGGTTATAGAGAAACCCATTGAGTTCAAGAGACCAGCGTATCTTTCTTTTATTGATCTAGAAAAGGCTTTCGATAGAATTCAGTTAACAGATGATTTAAACCTGTCAGACAATAGGGGGATTCATTCCAACTAAATAAAAACTGTTGAAGACATTTATTCTGACAACTAAGTCCAGAGAGAAACTGGTTCCAGGTTAACTAAATGCATAGCAGTTAATATGGGTACTACACAAGGTGTCTATTTGAGCCCAGTACTTTTTAATATACACTGATCAGCTAGAATATTACCATCACCTATCTAATAGCCGGTAGGTACGCCTTTGTGATGTATAACAGCGGCGATGCGTCATAGCACGGAAGCAATGAGGCCTTGGTAGGTAGCTTCAGGGAGTAGGCACAACATGTGCACATACAAGTGACCTAATTGCCGTGAGTTCCGGAGATGTGGGGTGATGAACTCTGACTCCACTCCCAATCACATACCAGATGTGTTCTGTCAGCTCAGATCTGACAAACTGGGAAGCCAGCACATAAAATGGAACTCGCACTGTGCTCCTCAAACCACTCCATCGCACTCATGGACTTCTGACATGATACATTATGTTGCTGAGAAGTGCCACTGCAGTCGGGAAACATGATCGTCATGAAGGGGTGCACGAGATCTGCGACCAGTATACAATACTCCTTGGCCGTCAAGGACCTTTCCATGGAACCCATTGATGCCCACGTGAATCTTCCGCAGAGCGTAATAGAGCAGCCGCCAGCCTGTATCTGTCCCATGGCATCAAGGAGCTGTTCCCCACGGAAGACGACGAATACGCGCCTTCCCAGAGGCACAATGAAGAAGATAAGCGGGTTTCATCAGATCCTTCTACGCTCAACCACTGCGCCAACGTCCAGAGTCGATGGTCACGTGCTCATTTCAGTCGTAGTTGCCGATGTCGTGGAGTTAACATTGGCACATGCATGGGTCGTTGGCTGCTAAGGTCCGTCGTTAGGATTGTTCGGTGCACTGTGATTTCAGACAGACTTGTACTCTGCCCAGCATTAAATCCTGATATTAGTTCCGCCACAGTTCGCCTCGTGTCCTGTATTACCAGCCTGTCCAGCCTATGACGTCCGTCAACTGTAACGATGAGTTGCCGCCAAACACCACGATGTCTGGACATGATTTCACCTTCGTTTCACCAAGTGTTGAAGACACTCAGCACAGCTCTCCTCGAACACTCTACAAGTCGTGCAGTTTCCGAAATGCTCGTGACGAGCGTCCATGGCATTACAATCTGCCCCCAGATAGATCGCGCGCCTTTCCCGTTCTCCACAGGGACACGGCACTCTCTGATGCTACAAGCACCGTGCGTGTGTCTCACTAGCAGTTATTCCCCGCTAGGTGATGTTGCTGTCCTCTGGACGGGTTTATGTAGATGGTAAGTCGGTGTCATAATGCTATGGCTGATCTGTGTAGTCATGGACGAGATGATAAGAAAAGGTATTGGCTGGTAGTGATTATAGCTCTGCTGGCAAACAGGCAACCAAAATTCTAAATATTCTTATATCCACTCTAAAAAC
The DNA here is from genome assembly GCF_023864275.1 of Schistocerca cancellata. Classification (NCBI taxonomy): domain Eukaryota; kingdom Metazoa; phylum Arthropoda; class Insecta; order Orthoptera; family Acrididae; genus Schistocerca; species Schistocerca cancellata. The sequence continues at coordinate 463,687,180 of NC_064631.1, read as the reverse complement.
CAAATGTATGACGACATCTGTGGAACCAATTAAATGCAAGTTGGAACTAGATGGAAAAGTTATTCAACAGGTGAGGACATTTGAATATCTTGGTATTGAACTTTTCACCCGTGGAAATGTTGAAATATCAGTTAGATAACAAGTAGGAAAAGCAAACAAACTTTTTGGAAAACATGCATATAGGAAAAGATGCAAAGGCAGGACCAGTTTTGACATACAGAGCTGATACAAGACCGGGAACATGAGAAACAAAGAGACTTTTGGAAGCCACGAAAATGAAAATTCTGCGAAGGATTTCAGGGAAGACACTGAAAAATAGAGAGAGAACTTGGAACGTTCCCTGTGGAAAATTGTAAATGACTGTGCTGATAAAAACTCTTACGTTATTTGATTTTCAATCAGCTGAGCAAAACTGAACGTACTCAGACATTTCTCTCTTTACTTATTCTGATCATCACTAAACTGAGACACAATATTTTTTTTTAGCGCAACGTAATCTCAATTTCAATAATCCCTACAAAAGAATGGCCCTGACTAACAGTAACCTATACCTTTCATGAATCACTTACAAAAATCTTTGTTACTCAACTACTGCAATACAGCAAGCGCCAATACTGCCAGCTAAATAAAAGTTTCTAACTACTGAAGGCACTAACTACTGATAGGCATAGTTAGCAGATGAAAGATCTTGATAGAGAACAAGCAATGTATTTACCTTAATAGTTTTCAAGAGGCATAATATCTATATCAGTTCATGACATCCAGTCTTACAAATTTCCTTTTTCTGACGGACACGTCCAGATCGTCCGCTCTCAAAATCTGGCATCTCTCCCCCCACATCCACCACTGCTGGCGGCTCACCTCCAACGCGCTGTTCACATCCAACTGCCCAACACTACACAATCGAATATTCCAACAATGCCAACCAGCCACAGACTGCACAAAGCACAGTCAGTGATTTTCATACAGAGCGCTACGTGGCGTTACCAACATAAAAACCTAAACAGCCTACTTACAAAGTGAAAGCATTAATGACTGGGGACATGAGAGAAGGCATGAGTGGAATGATACATACACTGGACGGATGAAAGGAAGATTGTGAAAGTCGTAAGACATAAATCACCAGCTGGTGAAAGAAATATTGGCAGCCTCAGGGTAGAACAGGTTTTACGCTAGGAAGATAGAAAGAAGAAGAAGAAGAAGAAGAAGAAATAGGTTGCAGTAGAGGAGGTTACTGTCAGACGTATCAGAACAATATTCGCTTATAATTTTCGACTCTGTCGTTTCTGGAACGAGCTCCCTTAACTCAAATTGATACATTTACTCTTTCCGTCATCCCTGAAAGTTTGCAACATTACGACGGAATCATCCTGTGTAATAAATGATTTACCAAAAAGTTTATTGACTATATTTTAACACTTTGGGTAGTTGTTGTTGTTGTGGTCTTCAGTCCTGAGACTGGTTTGATGCAGCTCCCCATGCGAATCTATCCTGTGCAAGCTCCTTGATCTCCCAGTACCTACTGCAACCTACATCCTTCTGTATCTGCTTAGTGTATTCATCTCTTGGTTCCTTTTTTAAATTTTCTAACCTACCTGCCCGATTAAGGGATCTGACATTCCACGCTCCGATCCGTAGAATGCCATTTTTCTTTCTCCTGATAACGACATCGTCCTGAGTAATCCCCGCCCGGAGATCCGAATGGGGGACTATTTTACCTCCGGAATATTTTACCCAAGAGGACGCCATCATCATTTAACCATACAGTAAAGCTGCATGCCCTCGGGAAAAATTATGGCTGTATTTTCCCCTTGCTTTCAGCCGTTCGCAGTACCATAACAGCAAGGCCGTATTGGTTAAAGAAGTCAGTTCCAATTGGGTAATGGATTAATTTTTTGTGGTATCATGTGAAGCTGCTCATCTCTCATGTTGTCATCAGGATGTCAACGGAGTATGTGTGAGTTGAAGAAAAAAGCAGGAAGATGCACAGCAAAGCCAAAAATTCGCCCAGTAAATTAAGTGATAAAAATGTCATAGATAGAAAAAATTAAATGTTTTTGTAAATAAAGCTTAACGAAACGACCGGAATTATAGACTAGAATTGTAAAAAATAGTTACCGATGCCGGCAACAGAGGGAGGCTTAAGAAAACGACTACGCATCTACGTGTTTTTGCTCGCGTATATTCTTATATTTATGCCTCTCAGTTTTTCCGACGACTAACTTGTAACTTAATAGTAACTGGAAAATTAGTCGACTTCGGCACCACGTAATTACCCTCAGTATAATTTAACGCTCACACCTTTACCATATGTTAAGAAAGTGACCCTGGCGCCTCGTTTTATTCCTTCCTTTTGCTCCTCTGTCGTTCCGTTTTATGGCCGTGCGTGCTGGCTGCAGGCTTGTCCGGTTCATTCAGAACTCTCAAGGCCCCTCCCCCCCTCCCTCTCCCCCTGGAGCTCTCTTACCCCCAATCCTCTGGGGAAAGGGAAAGGAGTGAGTTGAGAAGGGGGGAGGGGGGAGGGGAAGTGCTGGAGAGCAGCGAAAATAAAAGAGAAAGAAAAAAAAGGTGGAAAGAATAAGCCAGGCGGACCGACGGCAAGCAAGCCTACGCGTGTTGGGAACCTGCCGGAAAAGGTCCGATCATCCGATCCGTTTGCGAAGGAAAAAGTTTCGGCCGACCAGAGCGGCGCCGGACAAAAAGGAACGGGAGGGAGGGAGAGGGGGTGGCGGGCTTTAATACCGACCGGCTGGAGCGGTCGCCCGCTGCGGCTCGCCAAGGCTGGCGGCCGGCGGAGACGAAGTCGGCGCGGCGCAGCGCAGCGCTCACCTTACGTAACGCGGCCGCCGCACTTGCCCGCTGCCGCGCTGGCTGCTGGCTGCCGGTTGCTCATTAAGCTGAAACTTCTGCAACGCGGAGCTCAGCCCAGACGAGCGCGTGTTAACTATGCTGCAGAGTAGACTCGCAGCTTGTCGCCGCTCTTGTGCAACTTGTATCCCGCAGAAAAGAGCTACACGATTTTCTAGCTCACTTTGCCAAACCCAGACAGAGCGTTTCCCGTGGATTCCCTCTATCACGGATCTGCTTATTGCGGTCTCAGATATCCGTCCCAGGTCACCAGCCCGATAGATCCGCTCCATTTTCACAACTTTCGAAATCTTTGTGCATTGTCTGCCTTGACAAAAATTGATTGATGCTCCTTGAAACACTTCTTTCAGAGTATTTCTTATAACTACCCCTCATAAACATCACACTTCCGAGCTATAGAGAACATTTGGGACAGTTTAATTATTTCTCTAGGTTCAGAAGATGTTTTTTTCTGAAATTGTACTCAGTCAAGGAAAAGGCGCCTCAGTTGCTAAAAGAAACTGAATGACGTCCACGACCTGCTTCGGCCTTTACAGTCAGGCCATTGCGAAGTGGATCTGGAAATTGTACTGTTGAGAAACAACGCAAAATGCTCAGATGATCCCTACAGCACAATTTACAGATCTACGTGGAAATGGCCTGAATGTAAAGGTCGAAACCGGTCATGTTCCTAATAGCAAATGAAGCGGAGTTTCATTAATTTGGGACATCGACGCTGTTGTTGATGACGTAACCAAGGATCTAAATTCTTCACTCTGATATAGTAAGTTGTCTGGGGATGTCTCAAACATGGCGAATCGATTCGGCTCATATTTGGGAATTGACTAAGATCTTTTGGCTGATCCCTCCTCCCAGTCTTGAGAAAGCGGCCCCTAAGGTTCCAGATGGACAGTCGACTCAAAATTGACGAGATCGATAGGTAACTGAAAACTAGGGATTTTACATCATCCTATGTGGCGTCTACAAATTCATATTTCCTAGAAATCAAGAAAAGGTAAACGTTGTGCCACAAAAGAGCCGCTTGCATAGAGCCAAAGGCATAGCACTAGTGCCATCATCATCTATGACAGTCAACCGAAGGCTTTCTCAGCATACGGCCAAGAAGTCATGTTCTTTCCTTCTGTCTGTCCAGTTACCATCATGGGACGAGCAGGTGATGACCACACCTACAGCTCTCCCATAGACGTTTGCCGAGGCTCTCCAAGTTGCCCACCATCCGCAGACCGCAGAATGGTCTATTTTAGGATCATCGTCGTTCCGGAACAGCAGCAAGACACTGTCAGAGGAAGACATCGACTGAGCTTCTCCAGCTACACCTTCATAGGGAATGGTGGGCTGACACAGCCAATGGGGATGGAACTCGTGTTTGTGCCAGCAGTCAGCAACAGTCTGGAACCTCTTCGGACGCCGATGCCAACGTGCGCAAACAGAGATCTCAGAATCGCCGAAAAGAAATGTCGCCTGGCTCTGTCAGACACTTGCTGCACGCTATTACAGAAAGAAGAAGATCCTGCCGGTAGCAATCTTTATCTGTAAGAGGAAACGGTCATGGATCCGTCAGTCCGGCTCCTGCTGCATGTGGCATCGATGATGCACACTCACGGCAACACGCTGTGGATGTAGGGCAGTAGCCGGAAGCAAACCATGACTCCACGGCAGATTTAACACTACAGACACAGTGGCTTGACAGGACGACCACCGACACAGCATGCTGCTGCGGTCCTGTGATGTTGATTAAGGGCTGTATGACAGGGTGGCTGCAGTTGCAGCACTTGCGCCACTGCACGAATTCTGACAGTGGATTTAGGAGGCATGTGTTGCGGACAACGGAGCCGTTTCGGGCCCCTGTGGCTCATAGTACCACCATGAACGGTTCTCGTATTCCCATTCCTTGGTAAGAATATCGTATAGGCACTATCAATCTCAACACCACTAGCACATGAGCCAAGATCCAGAAGTTTAGCAACATATTGAGAGTGGGGCACTTCCTGTTGCCATTTTGCAGGAGTCTCGACTCGATCCCCTTCCGCCTTTTTACATGTCACTTACGTCTCCACTGTACCCTGGACATGGCAGAAGTTGTGGCGCAAAGGTGGCTGATGGAAACTGAGGGTTGCGCTCTTCAAAGAACCAGAGCGCTGGCAGCTGATAACGAAAAATGGAGGGAATGTGTGAGGCGCCTTCCGTCGTACCCGTCTACACTCAGGTGACATCTAGCATGCGCTACGTGTGGATAACGACAGTGAGACGGTCATAGTCCTGAAGGAAGATGTCTAGGAGAAAAATGTGACCTACCAACCATCGGCTCGGGGACTCATTGTCACCTTTCAGGGAGTCAGGATAATCTACTTTTACGCTCCTGTCGGTACTGATAAACGACGAGAGCAGGCTCGGTTTCATTTGGAAGAGGTAGTGCAGTTATTTGGTGATCGCTATGACCGCATCGTCCTCAGAGGCGATTTCAAATGCGTATTACCCTCGAAGGACCAAATAGCACACTTCACCACAAACTCGGAAATGAACAAGATGGTAAACGAATTGTACCCCGTAGATATCGTGCACACGAACATGAACACCAGCCAGGATGTACTCATTTCACCAGCCTCTAGGCGAGCTTTCTTGACCGTTCTACATCTCCCTAGGTTTTACGGTGACGATGCTCGATGCTATGGCCGACAGCAATCTCTGACCATGTCACTTACGTCTCCACTGTATCCTGGACATGGCAGAAGTTGTGGCGCGAAGGTGGGTGAAGGAAACTGAGGGTTGCGCTCTTCAAAGAACCAGAGCGCTGGCAGCTGATAACGAAAAATGGAGGGAATGTGAGAGGCGCCTTCCGTCGTACCGGTCTACACTCAGGTGATGGCTCGAATGCGCCAAACCGGCCTCCCAATGAACGCTGCTCCAATACGTTCCCCAAACAATGCGTTGGCATAGCCATGGAATTGAATACCATTTCATGCTGCTATGAAAGATCTCCTAGCAAGTGCTATCTGCTGCAAGTCAGATGAATTACACCTGATAAAGGCAAAGATCATCAAGCTCACGTTTCGCTGTCTGGAGGGAACACTTGTACATGTGCGCTGTCGGGATTGGATAGGAGGTGAACAACCGTCCATACACTGCATAATCCGCGGAAAACGGAGATTCCGTATGCCAAAACGGTCGATACCTTATGATCCAAAAGGATATTGCAGATAACTCTGTGTAACACTACCGGCCGTTATGTGAAGCAGCGCATTATGACGCCTTGGCGACGGATGACATTCTCCACTCGATGTCTATTTCTTGATGAGGAGACTGCGGCCACGTAAACAGGCCGCATTATGAATGACGAAATAGTTGACGATCTTCTCAAAGGGACTACGAAAAAATCACCAGGCCCGGATGGTTTCCACCTATAGATCTATGGCACATTCAAAGACGTTACGGCTCCTCGCTTGGTGCCGGTTCACCAGGAACTGATGACTGTCTGCGTTCCCTTTACGAGTGTGTCCTGTGCCAAATTGTGTTCCTTGGACGAAGCGTGACTGGGTGGTGAAGTAACATAAAGATGGGCTTCGGATATTACAGGGACATCATCGCCCTGGAATAGGGTTCTCACCGGAGCGGAGCTTTGGTGTCAGTGGACTTCAACCACATCTTTAATAGGGGGAATCATAACTACGTTGAAGCGGTTGGCCTACCTCCCTGCCTTCATTTACAGATTGATAATCAGTGGAAGCGCGGCAGGCCCGATTATCATCTCCCGGTCGGTGCGGCACCGATGTCGACTTTCGGTGACCGTGCGCCATCGCCCTCGAGCCACTATTACGTGGACTACTGACGTGAATTATCCCGAGAGGCCATGGCTTCATCTACCGCGCGTATGGTTGTCTGGCGCTATTGTGAGACGAAGCGCAAGGGACGCTGGAATGGACTGCCAGATACGGAGCTGCTGCGAACAGCCGTGTAAATTTAACGATGGAAGTGTGACTCGGTCCCGATTATAAGGTATGTTTAAATCTTTGGCGTTTTTCTTCCCGCACGATGTCAGGCAGAGGGTGGTGATTAATTATACCCGCCTTATTCAAGCAATATGCACGAGCGTCCGAAGCAACCTTCTGAGGACATAAAACATTGCTTACGTCAACGTTCACCTGGCGTTCAGAATACCCTATCTGACCAACATTTTACCGATGCCGAAGACGATGGTTCACAGGCTACTTCGCGAACGCGGATCTTATCTTAAAAGTACGGTACGACTCACTCACCCTACCTAATAGTGACGCGGTCTGTATCTCGTTAATGTCCAAGTTAGAGCGGAGGCCTTGTACGCCAATACGATGATAAAGTTGTGGACCCGATGTTGGCACAGCTTAACGGACGGTCAGCTAAGATCGTACAGCGCGGCAACGGCTCAATACGATGATAACGTTGTGGACCCTATGTCGGCACAGCTTAACGGACATCCTGATCGAAGAGCTGGTGACTCCCCCCTTCCGACTATTGCCCATTGCAATGTCGCATATTTACGCATCGCATTCCCACGTCAAGACTATTTTCGTTGACTACTGTTACATCCACCCAGATCTCCAGTGCACCAGTTCCCATACGGCGTGTACTATTTACTGCCTGGTGATGAGAGAACTTAACAGGAATCCGATGGAATGCTGCCAACCAAGTATAGCTTGGTCTTTGGTCTGGCGTTCAGTACATCAACGCCCCTCGATTCGTACTCCCGGACGATCTGATATCTGGCCGTCAACTAAAATCGTACATCGCGGCAACGGCTCAGTACCATTGATATGGAAGACTCTCCACTATGATACAGTGTCGTCTGCCTGACACGGGCGTCCATCGTCTGGAGTGAGAATCTTTGGTGGAGGTGTGCAGTTGATAAAAAAACTGCTTGGCCATCTTTCTTGGGCGGCCCTCCTACACAATGTTCAGACAGTCACTTTTGCTCCCGGATGAGGCGTTTTTCCCTTGCACTAAGAGTAATGCCGTTACTTGAATAAAAGGTATGTTGATATCGGTTTCACGACGTTGACAAGGGCTTTCTTGATTTTTGGCTTTTCTAAAGCTCGTTTTCGCACCACCGACGCTATCGATGGTATTATGCCTTTTTTGGGCAATGTTTTCTTGGAACCTTCCAGCAGCTGGGATGTGCCGGGCATGAGAAGTGTCTGAATCTCAACACAGGGTCAATGACAGCGACAGACGACATTTTTCTTCGAGACGACTTGCCAGGACCTCCCCTGAGGTACAAGGGGATCAACTTCTAACTAATCGCTTGTATCCCATTGTGTGCGGCCTTTTTGTTTGATCCGCCGGAAGGGCGGTCTTTTCCAGATTTTCATTATTGTTCATTTTGTTGTTGTCGTTTGCTTACCAACTAGCTGTAAAAAATAATTATACTTTAGGTCTATTCTGCAGAAGGCAAGGAGAGTTGTGAGACAGGAGTCGTGATTTCCTGTCAGAAAGTTCACAGCTCGTAGTAATTGACGACAAATCATCGAATAAAACAAAAGTAACACCTGGTTTTGCCCAAGGAAGTGTTGTAGGCTCACTGCAGTTTCTGCTCTACACAAACGTTTTAGGATGCAACTTCAACAAACTTTTTAGATTGTTTGCAGGTGATGCTGACATTTACCGTATTGTAAAGTCATTAGATAATCAAAACCAATTGCAAACTAGCTTAGACAAGATATCTCTATGGTGAGAAAAGTAACTAGGAGTGTGAAGTCATCCGCATGGGTACTAAAGGAAACAGCTGAATTTTGGTTACACGATAAATCGCACAAATCTAAAGGCTGTTAATTCAACTAGATACTTAAGGATTACAATTACGAATAATTTAAACTGGAACGATCTCATAGATAATGTTGCGAGGAAAGTCAGCCGAAGACTACGATTTATTGATGGAACAGTTACAAAATGTAACAGGTCTATTAAAGATACTGTTTAGACCAAGCTTTTCCACCCACTTCTGGAATATTGCTGTGTGGTGTGAATTCGTTCCAGAAATTACTGGCCGAGGACAACCAGAAAATTCAAAGAAGGGCAGCTCGTTTTGTATTGCTAGGAAACAGGATAGAGAGTGCAACGGATATGATACTAGAATTGTTGTGCCAATCATTGAAAACAAAGAAGTTTTTCGCAGCGGCAGGACTTTCTCAGAAAACCAACTTTCTCCTTGGAGTGTGAAAATATTTTTTTGTGCTCACCTAGATAGGGAAAAATGATCATCATGATAAAATAAGAGAAATCGAGCTAGCACATAAAGGTTTAAGTGTTCGTTTTTCCCGTGCCCAATTCGAGAGCAGAACGGCAGAGAAGTAGTTTTAAGGTGGTTTGATGAACCCTCTGACAAACACTTAATAGTGAATTTCAGAGTAGTCTTGTAGGTCTAGAAGCAAGATCCGAAACGAGCACGTAAGGAGAGATCTGCAAATGGAAATGTCCCTGGAGGAAAGGTTGAGTACTGCAGAACTGATGTGCTTTGGTCATGCAAAACGCACACGTAGTAACTGAAATCAACGTCGTTCTTTGGAATGGAAATTGCCATGACGCAGACAAGTTGCACTTCCAAAAAAAAGTTGGCTGATCAAAATCAAACAAGACCTTGAAAGGTGTGAAGGATCATGGGACGCTGAGACGTGGGTGGAAATCAATCCAGATAGGAACAGCTTGCTTCGACTTTATGTTATATTATAAATTTGCTAAGATTTTACTGCAAAGCTTCAAAATATAGAAATAATTTCCCATTGGACCACAATAAGTAATTTGTGAAAATAATCTTCACTGAACGATAAATTTTGTCGCGCTATCTTTCTTTAGACGAGCCTACGTTTTGCGATACATCAGATAGAGCGCGTATATGAAGGGTAAGCAGATGTTTCATCACCTTCAAAATACATGAAATTTATGTCAAATACGTTACCCCAGTGTATGTACGGAGATGTCTAAGTTTGAGACATTGTCATATAGACGGTATCAGTCATGACAAACCAAGGAAATATCAAAATCACTTGAAAAATAGACAAATCCACAACAATGGAACATTGAAGTAATATTATCAATACTATTCTATCAATTCCATTAACACCTGTATGTTCTGCCTAATAAGTCGCTCAAAATCAGTTCAAACAAACGCTCCAATAAACAAAATTTGCAGTCCCTGTGATGCGTGTAGATGCAGATGTACGTTACTCAAAATTCGAATCTGAAGCACAAAATACGTCTGCTCATTTTTATTTACACTGTCCTAAAAATTTTATTCTCTAGCAGGTAGTGGTTCGGGGACAAGAAATTATTTCCACGTCTGATTCATTGCAATTAATTAACCAAATTTTCAAACATCTGAATTTTTCCACTGATTCAAGCTTATCGGCTTGCAGTCAGTGTGGACGCATCTTATAGCACTCTTTGACATCAATACGTATTCGATCTTACTTTCACGGACCTGTAGGCTCGTCTGCTGCGGGAAACAAGAAAGGGAAAGCTCTGGGAATGTAGGAGATTATAATAATAAATATGTTAGCTCCGTAGTTACACACAAATGAAATTGCTAAGTAAGGGAGAGGAGGATACGAAATATAGCGTAAAATCAGTCAAAAATAGAAACGGAATGTCTCATAAACATCCTTCACCACTCTTTTTGACGTAGCATATGTAACCTGTCGAAGATAAATGTGACCTACGAAGCAGTACCTAACTCACAAGTATTGGTAATTGCGATGATGGGCAATTTATCTTGAGATCAGGTCATTGATGAAACAGGACAAACCGATTTTGTCATGACTCCAACCCATACAGAAGAGGGCACCCAGCGGCAGACAGGGGTACAACAAGGACCGATAGCTTAGTATCATAAATGCTGGGTATCCATTCTAACCTTCCCCAAAGGAGAAAGTACTAGAAATGCTCTCCATACAAGGCAACGCCACACCCGCCAATAGAGTTCTGGCCGGTCAACGCTGCATTTACGAGCGGAGTATCTGGGCTGCTGCCTCGGGATCCAGACCAGAATGGAGCCCGCACCACAAAAAGTTTAAATATACTCCTCCGCAACCGCGGTCGTTAACGATACCTGCGAGGTGGCACTCGACTCGGAGTAAGCCAGTTGGAATCTTGGTGATCGATGAAATTTTCGTTGCCAGTATTTGGCCAGAAAGAGGAAGACAGGTGGTGCCATAAAGTTCCTGATTATCAGTATTTCCACCAAAGTCCTGGATTAAATTCCAAATCCCAGTGTCTCATCAAGTGAAGGCGAGTAACGCTGTTTATTGTTATCTGTCAATAGGCTGTGGCGCCTCCCTTGAGTGTTATTCGTGAGGATTAGGCTAGGCGCCGCCAGCGTGTTTCACACTCTTCCTTCTCTAATCTGATTTGTGCATCAGAAACGTAACACTACACTTAACACATATGCACTGAACTCACGTACACTCTACAAATACGTGTACAACACGACTGTCACATAGGAGAGGGGGCAATGTGCACGGAGAAAGAACACCCTTCCGATAGCCAACAGTACCGTGCGACATCCACATTTTAAATAAAAAGAAATATTTTGTTTTAATACTCGTAAGATAAATTGAAGTTATTACTCTATATGTGCTTATTCGACTGCAATAGACAGCTGATATTATTTAAGTCAGTATTTAGCTAACCCCGCTCTCCCTCGCGTCAAGTTTCTAGTGGTACTCAGTCAGCCGCGTAGCACTTCAGTTGGCAAATCTGTTATTATTTTACAGGTATGTTAAGGGGACATTGTGCGTGAAATTCTACTCTATAATGTACTTTGGACTTTCCTGAACATTTTGGTACATAATACATCAGACAAATGTCAGGCATTCAACTAATACTTTGAATGTTGACGTGTGGCTGTCAAATTTCGCGGCTACACGTATACCGCCACAGTTGAGCATTCATATCTTTGGAATTGCACAGTCTAGAATGCTGTGAATTGCTTTGTTTTGTGCGTACTGCAACGTCTAAGAGGTTGGCATAACGAATAAACAAATCAGTCTGCGTAACCTAAAAACCAAGCTTGGAACAACAAAACTGTCTGATGGCAAGACAATAAAATGTGTTGGAAGACTAACAGACAAAGCAATTGATGAATTATAGGAATATTGTGGGAAGGCTATTAGAGGTAACTGTGACAATTTACAGAAGATGAAAAGTACTGTGTGGAAACTTTCTTTCATCGAATATCAACCGATGAAAAGGCATGTCATGCTTTGTGTCCACCTCCACCAAACACTTGGTATAAATATAGACAAGCTGAATTTTCTGGCACCCTGCATGAATTTACACATAAACATTCCCTCCATTTGACATTGAAGCAGACAATCAAATCTATTTACAGAGATCTGGCAAATCCTGAGCTACTGAAGAAGAGTTTAAGTGGGAAGACCCAGAATACAAATGAGTCCTTCAACAATGTTGTGTGGTGCCGTGTGCCTAAGAAATATATCTGCTGTCCTTATGACTAAAGTTAGCCGTGTCTGATGCTGTAATAACTTTTAATGGTGGGAACTATGAAAGACTTAAGATTCTGGAGATGTTAGGGGAAAGATTTGGACAGAACACAGCTAAAGGACTGCGGGAATTCGATGAGCTTCGTGTACGTGAAGCAGAGTTAGCTGCTCAGCAAATGAGAATAGAAGCAAGAAAGAAAGGGAGGTAAGCAATTGGCTGTTGTGACACTGAAGAAGACACAGACTATGAGCCGGGGCAATTCTAGTGCATAAAATAAGCAAAAATGCAAGCCTGTATAAGAATTTGTAATAAAAATGTTTTAAACCTCAATATCTTTCAACTACATTTTTTGCAATAAGTGACCCATTTTGTAAAAACGTACTGATGAAATTTTCACAGCATGCCAAGTGCGAGATTGAACACATATGGAACTAGAATAATTAAAATATCTTGAGTTGTTTCGTTTTTATGTTCATTTATTTACAAAATTCTGTCAAAAAACAGAGTGTTTGAAAAAAAAGATCACACGCCCCACAATACAATTTTAGTAATAATTCTATTTCAGTGTATCTAGAAAGGTGCATTCAATAATTGTGGAAAATTGGAAGTTGGTTTCTTAAATGTTTCCATAAAGTTTCGATAATTTAACATTGATGGCATAGGACATACAATGTTCCCTTAAAAGATGTGACCCCTGCACAAGGAATAAAGGCCATTGATCTAAGCACCTCCTCATTCTGAGATGGAGCAAACTTCATAGCCCGACGAATCTGCTTCTCAAATGCGTCTATTTTCCTTAAATGTAGACAAGAAGTGTGCAACATTCACTTCTGCAGTGACTTTTTCAGCTGTCGTACTCTTATTACGCATAAGAACCACGCAGATAAGATACCAGAAATTAGGGCTCATAGGAGGCTTATAGATAGTCGTTGTCCCCTCGCTCTATTTTCGAGTTGAACAGGAAAGGAAATGGCTAGTTTTGCTTCAGGATACCCTCCACCAAGGACCGTGGCTTGCGGAGTATCTGTGTAGATGTAGAAGTAGATCCTGACCGCTAGGGGTGAGTGCGGGAGTGGGGGTGCCGTCCTGATATCATGATTACACACAACATACACGGTAATTCAGCTGCCCCTACCGACGTCGTTTTATGCAACATGCAATGTTATATCTGGCCTTCAAAAATCAAGCACAAAATTTTCATATTTTGTCGCTCGCTACGCGCAAACTGTTAATTCTATAGTTCTACATCAAAAATCAGCAGAACATTTTTGTAATATATAGAACTTAATGCAGTTAAATTTTGTAAAGGAATACGTTTGCCGCGCGTGATTAGCTGAGTGGTCTCAGGCGCTGCAGTCTTAGACTGTGCGGCTGGTCCCGGGGAGGTTCGAGTCCTTCCTCGGGCATGAGTATGTTTGTTTGTCCTTAGGATAATTTAGGTTATGTAGTGTGTAAGCTTAGGGACTGATGACCTTAGCAGTTAAGTCCCATAAGATTTCACACACATTTGAACATCTTTTTTTTTTTTTTTTTTTTTTTTTTTTTTTGGAGTACGTTTTCGCTAGAGGCCATAGTTTTCGGGTTATTCAACATGTACAAAAGTGACACTCAAACGATTCCACTGCCGTTAACAACCAAGATGAATCCTGTCAGCATCAAAACAACACGAAGGGAGCTCTATAAGCAGGAAACGTTGTTTCCAACTTACTGAATTGTTACCATACCCAAGAGTGAAGCATAGAGGGGGTTCGCTGATGATTTCGGTAGCCATATAATGGTTCTTCGGGGCCCTACAGTTACTCTGAAAGGCCACATTACTTCCAAGGGTTATGTGATCATTTTATTTGCTCAGATCCATCTCATGGTACAACGTTCCAATACTGATGATGTGTTCCAATATGACAGGTCCCCTATTCACGGTTTTTGCGTGGTACACAAGTAGTTTAGTGAACACGAAAGAGAACTGTTGCATATGCGTGAACATTACAGTCACCAGAACTTAATATATTGAGCTATTCAGGTCTACATTGTAGAGGAGGGCGCGGGATCAGTATCCACCTATATCATCGTTCCCCGAACTTGCAACTGTTTTGCAGGAGGAGTCGAGTAATATTCCCCTGAAAACCATGCAGAACCTGTATTTTTCCATTCCGAGACGACTGAAAGCTGTTTCTCATATTAAAATGATTACTATACCGTATTAGGCATGTTAATGCGTTGTGTTTCTGGTGCTTCATATTTTTGTCTAGCCCTTGAGTTTATTTCAGTATTATTGTAAGACAATGTATGTTTAGTTTCTTGTATAATTCAACCTGTAACTGCAGCTTTTTAATCTTCCTAAAATGATGTGTGTTTCGACTGATAGTATGGGTGTAACCAAAGGTAATTAAACAAATAAATAAAATAAAAAAGTCTCCTACTTCAGACCATCAGCAAGTGCAGATGCTTTCTACCAGCCGTTTCTTTGGGACAAGTTATCTGCGCTATTGTAAAATACTACTCTATCAAAAAAGGCTCTGGAATTGGTTTATGCACGATGTCGTACCATTCCATTTTCTTCCCTTCCGCTCCAGCATACAGGGTCTATCAAAAGTAATCATCCTATTTGGCACGACCGTATTTCTGAAATTAATAAAAACAAACAATGAGTTTTGTTTTTTGATGAACAGGAAACTCAAAGAGGTTTTTTTCATACCTTTTCATAGGTGTTCAGTATGCCTCCCTTGAGATCCACGGCGTATGTCAATGTGGCATTCAAATTTTTCTCACGCTACAGCGAACATGTGTTGAGTTACAGCTTCTACAGCTGCGGTTATGCAGTGCCTCGGTTGGTTGGTTGGTTTGTGGGGTTAAAGTGACCAGACTGCTACGGTCATCGGTCCCTTTTTCCAAAAAAAACTAAAACCACCCAAAGAGAATAAAAAACGAACAACATTCAAACGAAAGGTTCATTCATCGCTGTTTGTAACGGAGGGACATAGATAGACTGTTTTATCAACCGCCGCAAGAAATAATCACATAAATTCAGGTCCGGTGATCTTGGACGCCAGTAATGTAAGGCCGAATCATTTGGTCCGGTGCGACCGATCCAGCATTCAGTAATACTTTCATTAAAAATTCCCGCACTTCCTGATGCCAATGTGGCGGTACGCCACCCTGCTGGTAAGTGAAGTCGCTCGAATTGGTCTCCAACTGTGGGAAAAGAAAATTCTCATGCATATCGGGATATGTGCTTCCTATAAGTGTTCTTGGAGAAAAAAAAAAGGACCATACAGCTTTTCCCGTCGGAGTACACAAAACACAATTAAATTTTGGAGCGTCCCTCTCATGTTGTACATTCTCACATAATGACGATTCACTTTTCCATTTAAATGGAATGTTGGCTCGTCACTGAACAGCATGCGTCGAAGAAAACTATGATCCTCCATTTTGCAAAGAACGAAATTACAGAACTCCACACATTACTGTTTGTCATCTTAACGAAAAGCATGCAGTAGCTGAATTTTGTTTGGTTTCATATGTAAACATCAACGCAACACATGCCAGACGGACGTCAGGGGCATGTTGAGGTGTTGAGCTGCACGGTGAACGGATTTCTGCGGTCTCCTTGTGAAACTATGGCGGATGCGTTCGCCGCCTGTGTCAGACACTCGGGGATGGCTCGGCAATTTGCCTTTACACAGACAACTTGTTTCCCGGAATTGTCCATGCCATCGTCTAATGCTCTGTGTTGGAGGAGGATCCACACCATATATCGTCACGCTTAGCAGTTATTACTGACCCGCACTGCGCGAAACGTACAGTATAACACAAAACGCTTTCTGTTGTCCCGACACCATTTTCACTGAACTGAAGTGGGCGCACACTGCTGTTACGTTGCTGGGAACCATGTAAGATTCGAGAGTTTACTCTTTCCAAAAGTACGTTGTTCATCAACATATATTAAATAACATAATCATTATGATTTTTTTTTTAAATCGGGTGATTCTTTTTGATACAGCCTTTATAATCTAGTTGTTTAAACAGCGATGGGATGATTGAAAACGGCCTAAAGTATTACATACCTGTTCATTTGACATTATGCCACTGGATTTATGACTTTGGTACATTTATAACCATTTATGTTTGGTTCACCCATCGACAACGTGCATGGTTTACAACCGCTTGTTTCCCACAAGTGTTCCCAAATTGAACAGCAAGGTCTGTTCACAAGACTTCGTGGTTGCTTATGAAGAAGATCTATAGCAGGTGCAAGAAGAGCTGGAACCAATTGGAATACCCCCCGCTGTGGCAACGGACGTTTGGTTGGAGCAGGACTGACCGCCCAAGTGTTGAGTTCTTGTATTCAGACATATGTCTACAGGAGCATTTTTATGGTTCTAATCAATTGTCTCCCATAAGAACATGGGACATTCACCCTCCACAGCTAGTGAGAACGGTTTATTCTATTGCTTGAATACTCCTCAAGTTGTTTAGTACAACAACGTGATGAAAAATATATGAATTTAGCTAAAATATGCTAAATAATTTTCATTGCTTTTATCTCTATGAGTTTCGAACCGCAGTGCATGCTTGTTAATGCATTAAGAAATTCACAGACTTTAAGATAAGATTGTTAACGGTATGCACTGCCATACCATTCTATTACTGGGATTGACCAAGCGCGATTTTGGTGAAAGGTTACGGTCCTGGCCGGGAGCCCGTCCTCTGAGCTGTTATTCGGAAGAAAGCCGCGACTAAAGACGCAGTGACAGAAAAAGGGCCCCGTGTTGGCACAAGAAGTGCCCAGTGTGAATGGTGATACTCCTCTGCTGCCCGAATGGCGGAATGGAGTCACTATTGAAAGAACGTTCAGCCTTCACCTGGTTCTTAAACCGGCCCACGTATTTACAGCTTGGGGTAGTCTTTCGCTGCCTCATCTGGCCACAGAAACCATGGAAACTAATTCTGTAATATATCTCGGCCTACAGAAATACCTGATGAGCCTCCTACTCTACGTCTAACACTCCATTTCCTATGGGAGAAGTGAAGAATAATGTTTTATTGCTTGTCTTCCAAATACTGCTGAACGGTTTTATAAAGTGTACGACCTTTTCACTCATGTTCCACGCATACCGCTCTTCGTTGCTTACATTCTGTTCTCTGCAGATGTAAACTTCCACCTATTTAGGAAGAAGTCCACCTGAATGTAAATGAATTTCTCTAATTAAAACGAAGCGGCTCACAAGATACATTCAGTTGAGCATCTACCGAGTAACATATCGTGGAGGTACAACTCATGAAGTGCAGTATTTAAACAGAATTGTTATTTTGCACAGGGCAGCTGCAACAGTCGATGATATTAACGAGGTGCTAAATGAAGATTTAAATATGCAATAAGCCAAATGAAGAAGGGCAAAAACCCGAAACGCGTATTGATAAAATTATAAATACATAAGTGAGTGGCTGGGTGCTATGTTTCTTAAAGTAATACAACACACAGTCATTGTAACTTCCCCGCAATAATGTTAGTCAATATTACCTGAATAATAAAATGAGCCAAGCGTAACCTCGTTGCAAAATTAAAGAATAATAGTGGCCCAAATGTAAACTCACCACAAAATTAACGTTAATAAATGAACATTGCTCACAAAACCCTCAATAATGTTAATTAAATAATGAATCATGAACTGACTGTAACATCTCAACACAAATAATTAAATCTGACAAATTTTATAGGTACAGCAGCGCTGACCTACGGCCCTGTGAAATAATCAAACCTGATAAATTCTTACCACAGTAAAACTGTCTGTCTATCTGCTCTTATTTTGGCACAGCTTCGCGCAATGCTGGCGTATATTTAATTCTGATTCTTGGAGGAAATGCATAGGAAATATTCTTTGAATTGAAATGAATCTTTTTCTTCAAAAGGGTGGAAAAATTCTTTAAATTGAAATGATTACTTTTCTTTAAAAGATTTACTTTATAAAAAATTATTATTGGGGCAATTCTTGAACAAATTAATTACAATTAACTTATGTTATTAGCTGAGCGCAATGCTGCTTCATTACCTTCTATAACAAAATACCTCGTCCTGAATCATGACCAGAGATGGAGGGAGAGCACGGCGCCGACGCATGGCGACGCCCGCTCAGTACAACCGTCCACTCGCTACAACTACTGCCGACAGAGTGCAACTCGCAATTGCTCTGCCGACTCCACACACACTACTACCATCTCGCGCGCGCTACTGTATCCGACTGAGTGCAACTAGCAACCGAACTCTCGCGCGGTCAAGCGCAGACTAGCCACGATAAATAACTCTCTGGTCAGAGATTCTGTCATGCCTCGCCATCGCTGGTAATGAATACGTATGAAACGTACGCGTTTCATCATATAGCTCAACAACCAGAAAGCTAGATAAATTAATATTGGAAACAACTCGAATATGCTTGGCTTGTATTAGCATAAAAGCAAGCATGTGCTTGTAATACGTCTTTTAAGACTGCTGTTATAATTATATTTGTGAGTTACATTTTTCTGCAAATTAAATCTTTTGATGTCCACGAAGTCCATTGATGCTTCTGGTGGATAATACAAAATATATTCAGAATGTTAATGTGCAATTTCGCTTCATAAACATCCAAAACGTCTAAGTAGTACGTATAGTAAATGTACTTCCACAGATATGAAAAATGAAATTTTGCTCTTCTAGAAAATAAGATTGGCAGAAATGCTGCACAAAGTTTAAATCTTCTGTGCTTATTGTGGCAAATACGTAAGTAGTTATTTACTTGAAATTCTCTCAGTGAAATATTACTAGATCCGAACCCAGACCCTTGCCTGATGTTGACAATTGTGTTACTAGGCAAGGCACAAATCCCACCTTCACGGCTCTCGAACTCCCAAAATTCTACAAGAATTCTTATGTATGGGTTGCTGACTGCTAAAGGAATGCTTATCACGGAGTATATGGCTTAGCTTAGGGGTTGGGTCCTAAATGAAACTACACCCTAAAGCAGTATATGCACATACATATGCTGTGTTTGAAACATCTCAACTGGTTAGAAGTGTATGCCAAACTGGGGCTCGAATTAGCAAATATAGTACATATTACATTACATGTATATGGCAGCAATGGACAGAATACAGTGGAGGAGGAAACTTGTAGAAGCATGCTGTCCACTGGGTCTGATCACGTAGAAGAAGAAGAAGTACATATTAACCACCAGCATATATTGCTGCATGTAATTTCTATGTTTCTAGAGAATAACTCAAATCGCTGCGGTGCCAGATAAGACAACTGTTTAATATCTACTAGAATCACCTACATACTTTTTTGCAATTACTCAGTATCCGTTCATTTGACGAATCATCTACAGATCTTCCTTTACACTATGTTTATTACGTAACCATGAGGTGTGGCATTGTCTGACACAGCTTATTGAGTAATAGCGACGTAGAAAAATAGCCAGAAAATTTATAGAATAAGTAAACTGGTATTTATTCGTATTGTTAATGAACTTTTAGTGCGGATATTTTCCTGATCTTCCTTAACACTTCGTTTGACTTAGCAGCGTTAACATACATTGCAATTGAAACTGGCTAACATAAAATTATATTATGTAAGGAAGAATCAAAAAATTCACATTATATACATTTTCGTTATTTTTCCTTGGATTTAGAATAACATTCCAAATTTCTCATTACATTAATCGTGTGAACACTAAATGTAAGCCGAACGATGAACAAGTGAGTAGCCGCCATAACACAGCCCCTCTCAATGAGCATAGAGATTTAAAAGTCTGCTTGAATCACGTTTTGTGGAAAATACGTGTGGAGTAAAGGTGAGAGTGACATTATTTAAAAACGGTGTGAAAATAGCGTACACAATCGCGACAGAAAATCTAGGTACAGTGACATACATAACTAGTAATTTTTGAGAATATTTCTCATGGAGAAGAGCGGTCTGGCAGATAGTGCTCTAAAAAAGAACACAAACAAGTGCAATTGACGTTCGTGGACTTATAACACCTGCTTCATTCACCGCCGCCGTTTACCATTATGGTATGACGGTCTGAAGGTGGTCAAAAACTCGCCGAAACTGGTTACAACGAAATAAATATTCTTGGGCTCGAGACAGTTTGAGTTCATTTTTAAACATACATAACTGCTACTCACGACACATTTTTCAAAAGTGCCCAGATTCCTTCGTTGCTACTTTGCAGATCACATGCTGTCAAAACGACAAAAGAGACACAAAAACCGACCCATAAAAATGTATTTGCACTAGTAACGGGAGCAGTCGAAACAAACCGAACAAAATGCACATGTTACATCTTTTAGGCCTACAATAGATAAACGACCTTAAACTTTGTGTTATGTATCAGTTTTTTTGTATTGAGTGATCAGGGGAAATATGTAGTAATTACTTGAGAGAAGATAAATTTTTTACCAAGATCGCTTCTAAACAACATTTATTGTAGATTACTTGTTTCGATAAGCGTGGTTACCACCTTTATCGAGATCTGAAGAGTATAACCACGCTCACCAAACCCGGTAATCGACAATAAAGGTTGTTTACAAGCGTTCTTGGATAAGAAGATTATCTACTCTAAAGTAAGCAGTTTGAATCATGTTTCACAGAAAAAACTAATCCACAAATGATGACACATAGGTATCGAAACATATCTGGGTGAATAAAAAGAAATAAATTATGTTCTGTACGAGACGGAGTTTAAAAAAACCAAATTTGCATTACTGTGTATAGTTTTGAGGGTGACAGATAGAAAATATATTTACGTACGTGTATTTCAGGTGATTTAATCTACAAATTAGTAGCTTATTTAGAGTAAAAAGATTACGTATTTACGGACATTATCAACCTAACTGTTCTTTTTCCGATACCTGACAACTTCTGACTGAGTGAAGAAGCAGAAACATTCTAAGCCACATTAAAGTTTTAAAAGCCGGCCTGAGTGGCCCAGTGCTTGTAGGCACTTCAGTCTGGAACCGCGCGACCGCTACGGTCGCAGGTTCGAATCCTGCCTCGGGCGTGGACGTGTGTGATGTCCTTAGGTTCGTTAGAATTAAGTAGTTCTAAGTTCTAGGGGACTGATGACCTCCGATGTTAAGTCCCACAGTGCTCAGAACCATATGAACCATTATTGAAAGTTTTAAAAACTGTAACCCCCCCACCCCTCTAACGTCCGTGTTGAGAATTACTGCCTGAAAATTTACTTTAATCTCCGTAAAACCTAGGCCTTCCAGAAGTCCGCTAAATCCCTGAAGATGTTTAGCTTCGAAACGTAGACTGACTATAGTAAACCAGTGCACGAAATTTGTCTTTTAATTTTACATTCTGTTCCTGGTTCAAAATCTTTTCTCATTGTGGCTACATCATCATGAAAACATAAACAGTCTATTTCCACACCAATTTTCTTACTCTCAATCCTTAAGGGTTTAATCATAATTCGACATTTTTTTTCCTTCCGCCATTAACGCATTTGAATATGCAGAAGAACAAATTGACTTGTAAATATCTTTTGAAAAATTAACGGATGTAGTGTCAAACATCCAAATATCAAAATATCACTGCAGGTAGACACTGGATACAGAGCAATAAAGGTGTGAACAGTTTCAAAGATGGGTTAAAGTTAATGGGATGGCTACAACAGCCCTCAAAGTAAGATAAGAGAAGTGGAAATAACTTTGCAAACCACATAAAATATTGACAACAATAAGTGATTTTCAAATTATTCCAAAATTCATCATTACAATTCTGTCATAAGGCCTCTGTGTCTACATGCATCATTGTGGTTGCTGCACTGGAAAGGTGGATATGTGCAGAATTAAAGTGGAGACACGGATCCTACACACAATAAGGGGTACAAATTATTAACGCGGTACTTTCATGAAAAGCTGAAGCAGTAACTACAGCATACTCCCAAACAGAAAAAATATAAACTTTCTGCATAAACACAGATGTTGATTTTACGGTTACATATGGAAAATGAGAGAATCCAAATGAATGAAGCTGATCTTTGGTATCTTTAAATACAAACCGACTATAGGACTACACTGCTACATTTAAAAAATCTAGATGAAGTGAGCTTAGAAGGCACCCGAGACCGGAACATTTTCCAGAACAGCTATAGCAACAATTGGACTTAACGAGTACTAGAAACGGACAACTGGTGTCAAATGTTCTGATGAAAGGACTGCTAGGCACAGTGTGCCGGTAGAAATCAAGTGACTTAAGCTAAGAACACTGAAAGTAATAAGTATCATAATGGTTGAAACCGCACAGTGCTCCTTAGAGAGCTGATTAAAGACAAATCTAAAAAACCAAACATTCTTCTTCTTTTGCATTTCAATGTTTAGGCATTTATGCCTTTACCATCTTCACTGCACCCCGTTCTTGATCTTCCTACATCCGCTCTTCCTCTTGGCTGGTACATATCCTGACGTGAGATTCTCTCTGCACTCATTCCTCGTAGGTGATGTTTACATGAAGTTCTATTTGCTTCAATCTTTTCATTAATATCATAAATATCTAAGCCACTCCCAGTATCTTCATTTCTTATGCGATCTTCCTTGGTAACATCTCTCACTTTCCTAAAAAAATACCATTTCCGCTTTTTTCAGTTTACTTTTTTCGCGTTTTTTGTGTGTCCATAACTAGCTGACGACATTAAAAAAATATATTTTGCTTCCTTCTGTTATTTTTTCTGGAATGTTTTGCTAGTCATTCCGCATATTAATTGATGTTTATTAATGTTACTTTCTATGTCCTTGTCCATATCGCAGCTTACGTCGCATCTTAAAAAATTAAAGTTGGAGGGTTGCTCAAGTGGTGTATTAACCGTTACTTTTGACCACGTGGGGTACTTCCCATGATGGGGCGTGAATTTCGATATATATATATATATATATATATATATATATATATATATATATATATATATATATATTTAATTTGTGGAGCATATTCAGTGGCGTTTTACGACTTTATTATTGCATATGTGCTGTCCTGGAGTTGTACGTAGTTGGTTTGCGTACCCACTAAGTCGTACATTCGGCATTTTATGAATTGTTTTCGAGTTAAAATCTCACTTACACTGTTGTATGGGTTTTGGTTGGTGTGTTTACTGCAACTGTTCTATCAAATGCGCAGAATAAAAACAATGAGGAAATTAATGATAACCATGATTAACTGCAATTGTGCTTAAAGCTGGTGATTTATGCATTGTAGGTAAGATAAGCTACTAGTCGCGTTTTAGAATACGATTTATTAAGACGTTAACTAGTTTTAGAGTTCTGCAGTGCTCATTACTTGATAGAGGAATATAATAAATCGTTTCCTTCACCATGTGCAGCTAGAAGCTAGCGTCGTAGCAATTACGTGGTATCTAGTTACCCACGGGAAACACTAAAAAATGCAATACATTCATGTCTCTGACTGAGATTGCTAAAATGAAGGTCGTGTAGCGTCCATCAAATTTAACTCAGGGCGATCATTTGAACTCTAACAACAGTTTCAACATACACAGGTTGCATTAGAATATTTATGTTATAATTGCCATACCGGTACTCATTTCCGCGCAGGTGATAATGACTGAATGCCTTGAAAGATACTAACTGAAACAGTTTCTGGTTGTATGATGACTGAATGCCTTGAAAGTTACTAACTGAAACAGTTTCTGGTTGTATGACACTCTGTATATCCCTTAATTATTAAATAAAATTATAGGAGATAATTTCTAGTAAATCAAAGATGTTAGAGAATTTGATGTTCTGTAAAGCTTGAGGAAGCAAGTATTAATTACATCAACGTGTAACTTCTCGTATGTATTTATTTCATAGCAAATTCAGCAACACGTACTTTTGTATTCTAAAAATCTAGAAAGTGTGTCCATTGCGTATTTTCTGCCCCGCAGTAACTTAGGTTCTTAAATACACCACTCAAATATTCAACATAAAAGTGCAGCACCTTCATTAGTTTCGCGGTACTTTTATAAGGTCGTTAATTTGCGGTACCTTAGTGGAGCGCAACCAATGGCAGCTATAGTTATTCCGCTGCGTCTGTGCTTACAAAGCAAATTGCTTTTGCATTGTTTACGAGCAGAGGGAGTTTTAACGTCATGGTGAGTGCTCTTCGTAGCGCTGCGTATGAGCTACGCCGGCTCGCTTACACCTCCACGAATTAAACTTTTTGACACCGAATTACTTGTTTAACCCCACTTTACATTAATACGACTCCCAGTGGCCCCCAGAAACGAGGCGTAATTAACGCTGTATACATGACACGCTCACAGCTTGTTGCGTAACCTCGCCGCCAGGGGAAAAAAGGGACAAAAAGAAACACAGCGCCGAGAGACTGCGAACTCGCAGGCGGCCGTAGCAACTGACCTGCTACCTAACACACCGCGGGAAAACTTCCCGTGTCGTGCCATCAGCGCATAAATTTGTCGCGTATTCTCAACTGGGGGAGAGGGAACTGTCGCACAATGTGCACTTGCCTTAGTGCACTTGCTAAAGGTCTCCAGAAATTAAGAAGAGTTAATAGTCTGTAAGTTGACTATTTATAGCCAACACTGTAGAGCCTGTCAGAATTGTCTGTTCAGTGTAGATGTTGCCTCCCTATTTGAATGTAAATAGGAAGTTCATACTGGCAAAAATTCATGTGATTCTTTCAGTCAAGTTTTCTAAGTTTTTGATTTCCTGTAAATGCAGATGAATCGAATGGGGAAACGTGTGTCAAAACCAAATTTATTTCCACATTGGAATTTTATAGCTCCATTGATTTCCGGTCTGTGTGGATCCGAATATTCACCGTAATTACAGCCGACAATTCTTCCGGTTTGTACGGCCGTGGTCTATGAAGCTCTTCTGTCCCTGAAGATTCATCCAAAGCTACGTTGGGCATCTTAGGAGGTGCTTCTGGTTGTGCTGAGTCTTGTCGACTGACGAGTCGGTCGTCGAAGAGCGGCCTAAATACCTTGGAAAGTGGGCGCGGTCTGGATTTCACGTGACAGCAGAGATAAACCTTGTCAAAGATAAAATATAACTATTGATCGTAGTACGTCAAAGATTGAAAGTTGTCATCGATTCTGTAGCGCCACTGTCCATATATCGCTCCGTTTCATGGCTTCTTATTTTCTGTTAAAATTATCCCTACGTTTATATATTTCGATGGCTGAAACATCCGGTCGTGAAAGCCTTCATTGCATGATTCGCTGTAATTATTCCTCCGAGGATAAAAGCCTTCACCGATCAAATATCGTCAACTGAGTTGAAGTCTTCGACGTGGGTACTTGGGCAGTTATAAACTGTCAGATTTCAGATAGTTACTGCCTGCTTGTACGCTCATGAAAATTATATCTGGAAAATCAGAACCGTATACAACACATTTTAACAAAGACTTATCAACTTTAAAATACAACACGCAAACATTGATTGCAGTCATATTGAGTTCTTAGGTAATAGGACCCAGTACGTTGTCCTCGATGGTGAGTGTTCATCGGAGGTGAGGGTATCATCTGGAGTGCCCCAGGGAAGTGTGGTAGGTCCGCTGTTGTTTTCTATCTACATGAATGATCTTTTGGATAGTGTGGGTAGCAATGTGCGGCTGTTTGCTGATGATGCTGTGGTGTACGGGAAGGCGTCGTCGTTGAGTGACTGTAGGAGGATACAAGATGACTTGGACAGGATTTGTGATTGGTGTAAAGAGTGGCAGCTAACTCTAAATATAGATAAATGTAAATTAATGCAGATAAATAGGAAAAAGAATCCCTTAATGTTTGAATACTCCATTAGTAGTGTAGCGCTTGACACAGTCACGTCGATTAAATATTTGGGCGTAACATTGCAGAGCGATATGAAGTGGGACATGCATGTAATAGCAGTTGTGGGGAAGTCGTCTTCGGTTCATTGGTAGAATTTTGGGAAGACGTGGTTCATCTGCTAGATTTGTTACTGGCAGGTTTGATCATCACGCGAGTGTTCCGGAAATGCTTCAGGAACTCGGGTGGGAGTCTCTGGAGGAAAGGAGGCGTTCTTTTCGTGAATCGCTACTGAAGAAATTTTGAGAACCAGCATTTGAGGCTGAGTGCAGTACAATTTTACTGCCGCCAACTTATATTTCGAGGAAAGTTCACAAAGATAAGATAAGAGAGATTAGGCATATACGCAGTCATTTTTCCTTCGTTCTGTTTGGGAGTGGAACAGGGAGAGGAGATGCTAGTTGTGGTGCAAGGTACCCTCCGCCACGAACAGTATGATGGATTGCGGAGTATGTATGTGGATGTAGCTTTCCACCTGGACTGATCATGCCAGTACAAACATTAGGTGATGCGTTCTTACCGCTTACGATGTAGAGGTGATTGTAATTAAAGTTCGTTTCAGATACGCTGAAAAAAAAAAAGACTGCTCAGAATAATATTAGAACTGAACGAATATTATCGGAGAAGGTGATGCGTGTGGGAAAATAAAAATAAATGTAACGAAAATTTTACCGCAGAATACGCAAAATAAAAGACGCGGGATACGCTGCTGTTCCACAGTTTGCGTCTGAGGTGCTCAACTGTCTGCCCCAATGCAGGATCGCCCGCTGCTGCTAAAGCTCTTTTACATGAATGGTGACTCTGTGCAAGTAGCTCTGCAGAAGTTCTTGACACTGAAGGGTATGAAAAAAGGCATTTGTCCGAGGTCCGCGAAGGGTCTGGAAAAAATGATCCGACACTCAAAAAGACAGTGTGGCAGATGGAGGATAACAACTGAGCCGACAGCAGTAGAAGATGTAGGCACAGCGTAGCAGACGGTCTTGAACGGTAGTGTGTAGATATGCAGAGAACAAGGAACTGCCCGAGGCTTGGACATGTCTGCGAACACCGTGCGTAAAATCCCACGAAATATCCTGCATTCCTATCCATACAAACTCACACGTGTTCAGGAGTTGCTTCCTGCTGACCTGTCAGTATAACAAAGGTTTGCTCAAGAATTTCTTGGTCGTGTGCAAGTGGACAGTGAATGGCTGTGGAACATTCTGTGGACAGACAAACTGCATTTCTGTCTCCAAAGACAGGTAAATACACAGAACTGCTGGATATGGGAAATGGAAAATCGCTCGCACATCAACCGTGGTGCAGATTGATGGCATCGTTTACCGGTTCCTGTTAGCTATGTAACAGTTCTGGTACTAAATGTAACTGGGTTTTCTCTTTTGATGTTAGTCAACTGTCAGGATGAGCATCACTGCTATGGGCATTTAATTGTAAAGCGTTATGTCAGGGTGAAAATACTAAATAAATTAATTTTTCTCTCTTAACAACTTGTGGGCAGGGTGGGTTCTTCCTTGGCTCGGGTATGAGGTAGAATGAAACAGCATTTTTCATAAGATAACTTTTATTGAATATTTGTACAACTGTTTCCTTACTCGATGTCCTGGCTCTGAGAGCGGCAGCTGTGTCGTTTGCGAAGCCTTTTGCTGCGGCAGCGGCGGCGTCTGATTACGCGTGGCAGTGTGTATCTCGTGTCGCCGTCTCGCCCAGCTGACTGGAGACGCGCAGCGCGAGGTGGCCCGTTTAATTATTGTGAGCGAAGTCGTGCATCGGATTGTGATACCTTAGATGTGGCGTCCCAGTGTTTCTCTTCTCTAAGCGGCCGCGTGTGTCGTGCGTCGGCCAGCGGAGCGGGGCGGCGGGGGAAGGCCAGTGTACCGGACTCGAACAACGGACTCCCTCTTGCCAGTCTTCGGCTGTCAGATCTTCATCCCAGCTCACAGGTGACTGCTGATGTGAGGCCGTCTCCTTTCCGTCCTCACGAGTCACCCGGGTACGTAAAAATCAGACTTCAAATACCTTTTAACTTCTGTCTTCTAGCGATGAGGCTGCTGCTTGCTATTCCATTACAGTGGCGGACTTGTTGCGTCTGTGCATGATGTAGTCTTTCCTTGCATGATGGTCTTCAGCACCGAAACTGACTGAAAACTACTGCTACTCTTTTCTTCTTCCTTCGTCTGTCGGGCCCACTGCGTCTCGCGTATTTATTCACTTCAGTTTACTGGAGGTGAACGACTTCACGGTCATTGCCTCGTCTGTCACGTTGACAAGCTTCTCGAAGAATCTTCTTAACGTCGGTCATTGGCTCTTGGAATGTAGGCGAGGGCCTTTGATCACGTGTGACAATTGAGAAACACGTGAGCCGGTCATTGCCTCTTCTGTCACGTTGAAAAGCTTCTCGAAGAGTCTTCTTAACGTCGGTCATTGGCTCTTGGAATGTAGGCGAGGGCCTTTGCTCACATGTGACAACTGTGAAACACGTGAGCCGGTCGGGCGATGCCCTGACGGCTGAATCGACAGCGTCCGCTTATGTGGAACTTGCTGACTTCATGGTCATTGTCTCTTCTGCTCTACTGTTCTGCCCTCTGTTTGCCAGTGTGTAATTCTTCTAAACTAAACTAAGTTTTTCATTTATAGTCTAATTTCTACTTCACTTTGATTTCACTAATTTATTTACTTAAGTACCACTCAACAGCTGGACCGTCACTGGTAAATGTCATTCCAATCCTTCAACACCGTGGATGTCTGGGTATGTCTATTTTTATACGAGATGGAGCTCATCCGCACATTGCACTGGCAGTGAAGCCGCTGCTGCAGAGGCATTCTGGTAATGCTAGAAATATCAAACGTCATTACCCTACAGCCTGGCCATCCAGATCACCAGATATTAATCCGTGTGGCGTATGCCTGTGGGGTTATCCGAAAGTTGTGGTGTTCATTGCGTAGCTGAAGTCAAGGCATGCATTGCGAAACGCATTCTGAATGTGACTCTTGAGACACCCGATTTGTTGTGGAACATGCTGTTTCTCGGTTTCAACATGTGGCAGAAAAAGGTGGACAGTATATCTGACTTGCCTTGTATTAGTCCCATGACAAAAACCGATTTCATTGTTGGTCTTTATGCGATTTTTGGCCTTAGGGCAATTAAAAATCGATTTTTCCCATCCGATGTTGTATGATTGCCACTCCAATTCACGTGTCATGTCTGCGGCACTATCTGTAAAGCTGTATCTGTGAATGAATGGCTTCTGGATGATAATATTCCTGAAATAGTTTAGCCTTCCCAGAACCCCGACCTGAACGCAGTAGGATCATTGGTGGGTGGGCTCACCTAGCTTACAGTGTCACAGCTGTTGAATGTCATACATGTACTGCCACGCACGTTGCACCGTACGGTTTGTTTAATATGCAGCGCACGCCATGGCCGTCGTATAGCGATTGTGTCATTTGAAGCCGAACCCTTTTACGTTATGGCTCCTACAGCGCCAGTTAGTGGGAAGATTATCGGTAAATTTATTTTGTGTTTCCATAACGTTCTTCTCACCCTCCGCCTGGGGCAATGTCAACGATTAAACCCATCAAAAAGGTGTCCTACTGCGTTCAGGTCTGGGCTCTGTGAAGGCTAAACTATTTCAAGAATATTATTATCCTGAAGCCATTGATTTACAGATACTGCTTTACAGATAGTGCCACAGACATGATACCTGAATTTGAGTGGCAATCATTGAAACAAAGGCGTTTTTCATTGCGACAAGATCTTCACATGAAATTTCAATCACCAGTTTTCTCCTACTATTGCGAAAACATTCTGTTGGCACCCACCTACACAGAAACGATCAGCACGATGAAATAAGAGAAATCAGGGTATGCACAGAAAAAATTTAGGTGCTAGTTTTCCCGCGCGCCTCTCGAGAATGGGACGGCAGAGAGACAGCTTGGCGGTGGTTCATTGAACCCTCTGCCAGGCACTTTATTGTGAATAGCAGAGTAATCACGTAGATGTAGATATAACAGGGTGCATTGTCATGTAGATACAAACAAACATCGTCTCACGGTACAAAAGAGTGTCAAACGAGTTCATATCCTCCTGTATTCAGTGTTTTCTTAACAACAGAAGGGGACTCCAGCGAAACCGCGAAAAGCACTTGCTGTAACACGACCTCCATCAAACTTCCCTGTTGACAGAATACGTGGTGGCCAGTAACACTCTGTAGCCATTCGCCATATCAAACGCTTCCATTGAATTGCCATCAGGTGGTCTGATCCATCACTATAAATTTTCGTTTCCAGTCACCCACCGTCCAGTGCTCTGTTTAAACCATCTCAAGCATCAGTTATCACTGGTCTACCAATGTGTTCCATTCTTTGTAACTCGTTACACACAGCCATTCTGCCATCTGGGCTGCTGGTAGCACTTTTGAATCCGCTGATTAAAAGCGATTTTTACAACCATCCTTCGCAATACTCGACGGTCCCTTTTTGTCAGTTTATGAGTGAGCCGTGCTGCGGCTAGCGCTGGTTCTGTTTGTAGGTTTCCGCCCGCTGTTGGAGGCCAGACGGTATCGTTTAGTAGGCACGGTTGCTGTTATTTGTCTTCTTCTCGTGTTGACTGGCGCCACTCGGTTTCGCAAGCGTTGCTTGTCCGCTAGTGGCAGCAGCGGCGGTTATCGGTATGTATTAAATGTTGCCCTTTCTTTGGGGTAACGTCGTCGTTTTTCCAGGTCGTGTGAGTGGGCCAGTTCGGTTGGGGACTCAGAAGGAGCTACGTCCATGCAGTGCCAGAACACTCTGGGACCGCTGGTGGCACGCATGGACTGCCGGATGGAACGGCTGTGGTCACGAGGGTGCACGACCTCGTCGTAAACCGGATCCAGCAGGCTTTAAGATGAGTGCATTTCAATCCAAGTGGAGCAGCTTCCACCATTATGATAATTCACGATTCTCCAGTGACTTGGGTTCGTGTTGCTGCTCATAGTGTCGCCGAGGCGAAGAGCAGCGAGTGGAGTGCTTGGGGAAGGCGGATTTGATTAGCTTTCCTCGACTTCTTATTGCTATTTACTACGTTCAACTTGTTACAATTTGTTAAGTTCAACCAGCAGTAATTTTTCTTGCCTCGTGGCCGCCAACGCCCCAGTTACCTGCCCTGGGGGTTAGTGTATGTAACGGCACTGTACGTTTTCTCGCCTTGCCGCTGCTGTCCGGTAGCTTTCTTGGTTGTAGGCTGGATGGTGATACTTCTACTCTGGGGATAGTGATTCCTTTCTCGTTCCGGGCGCTCTAAACACAATATTCTGGGGACTCAGTGCAGAACGCCGGTTACAGCTTTGGCATATTGTTCCAGCGTTGCATTTGGTTTATCGGACGTCAGGTAGCTTCAGAAAGATTATCATTAGTCATTCGTTAGACTGCCACTAGTCTGAGTTACCATCTTGTGAAGTGAATGCAACTCTTGGTTGCCTATCTCATCGCTCGGGAAAGAGTTTGTTGCCAGACCTTAACAGAGGTCGATTCCTGGAGCACCGTCTGTGGCCCCTTAATTCTTGTAAGATATGTGTGTTCTAAATGGAAGTCTGATGGCCAGTAGTTCAGTGTAACGCTCCTTCAGCCCACGCCTTTGCGTGTATAATCGGCCTCAGTACCCTTTAAGGAACTTACGTACTGGTCCTTGTGTTTTATTATTGTATTATTTATTACAATACCTTGTAATGCCTACATTAAAGGTTATGTATGTCTAGTTAATACTTCTGGTCGCCTTCTGCAATAAATGTAGCAGCGTAGTGTACAGTGGATGTTAAGGGTTGTGTTACAAAGTTTAGTATCGTATTATTTCACCCGTTTGGTGATCAGTTGCTTGTTTCTTAATTAACCTTTGCTATTGTATGTGTTGCCGATTGCCTTAAAATTCTAATTTGATATTTGCATTTACGCAGTAAGCCTTTACAACCTTATTTACTGCCATTCCTGGCGTCTGATGCCTTCTGCTGTGTTTGTGGCGACTCGCCTTTAATATTTCAATACCTGTAATTTGTAAGTGGCAGCGAATTTTAAACAATTCTTAATTTACTGCCATTCCTGGCTTGTAAGGCCTTCTGCCCAGATCACTGTGGCTTGCTTTTAAAACATTATCTGCTGTATCTGTATTTAATGGTGATCTGCTAAATTGTAACTCACTGAAAACACTATTATTTACACAGTTGTTTATTCCATCGTTAGTAACGTTTGGTATTTTTATTTATTGTTACGTCTGGAATTACTGGTTTAAAATAAATTGTGTGTAACTGTAAAAGGCAAAGAATAGTAACTGATTACGGCCCTGTCCACAATCGTAACCAGATCCAGCCTTCCCTTCACTACCAGGTTTCAATGAGGTCTGCTTTTCTTGTTTTAGCTGTGGTTGTTCCTTCACTTTTGCACTACACTATCACGTCGCTAAAAGTCGCCTTGAGGAGCTTTAGAAGGTTTGAAGTATTCTTGGTGCAGTTTTTACTCAGGTGTTATGCAATGAATGATTTGCTCACGTTATAAGTCTTTGAGCTGTCCTGATCTACGCACTCTGCTGTTACTGCTTCTCTCCCGACAACATTTCGCGCCTCCTGTTATCCAGCCGGGTGCGCCTCTCGTGACATCTGGTGGCATATTCCTCATTAAACAGGGGTGTCCAGGTACTCTTGATCGAATAGCGTCTACCTTTCAAGAGTCGACAAGGCTCAGTCTGAGAATTTCCAACGCTGCTCTGGGCGAACCGTCAGGAACGAAAAGATTCGCGGATCACGATCGTACAACCCGGACGCCTCTCGTGGCATCTGGTGGTATATTTCGCATTAAGTAGGGGTGTCGGCGTACTCTTGATCGGATAGCGACTGCCTTTCGAGAGTCGACAAGGCTGAGTCTGAGAATATCCAACGCTGCTCTGGGCGAACCGTCAGGAACGAAAAGGTTCGCGGATCACGATCGTACAACCCGGACGATTCACGAGCAACTAAGACAACTGGTCGTGAAAGCCATTATTCTATGAATTCCTTTCAACATTAGCAAACTGCCTTCAGTCTACTACATCGTATAAACAAAGATCTGCAGATTCTTCTTTTCACTGGCAACCCTATTCCACAGCATGTTCCCGGAACCGCGCGACCGCTACGGTCGCAGGTTCGAATCCTGCCTCGGGCATGGATGTGTGTGATGTCCTTAGGTTAGTTAGGTTTAAGTAGTTCTAAGTTCTAGGGGACTGATGACCTCAGAAGTTAAGTCCCATAGTGCTCAGAGCCATTTGAACCATTTTGAACCACAGCATGTTCGGGGTTGTAATTTCATCTGGGTCTTTTCTCACCATATTCCGGACTGATATGTGTGTCCTACTGCATCAGTCCTGAAAAGATGTATCATCAATACTAAAACATCCTGTATAATGTACAACTGCGCAGGCTTCCGTGGTCAGAGTCAGTCGACACAAAAGTTTTCTGGATATGGTACCTCGTCATAATGTAAAAACTACTGCTGCTGGAGAAAAACCAACGTTTCGGCGACGGTGCAGCGGCCTTTTTCTGGGTCTAATTGTTTTTCTCCAGCAGCAGTAGTTTTTACATTATGACGAGGTACCATACCCAGAAAACTTTTATGTATCCTGTATAATAGTTTTTCTTTTTCTTTCTCCTTCCGACCTAGACGAAAGCCTATTTCCGTAAGTAAGCCACTCCATCTGCTTTGACGTTG
Organism: Schistocerca cancellata; assembly: GCF_023864275.1. Taxonomy (NCBI): domain Eukaryota; kingdom Metazoa; phylum Arthropoda; class Insecta; order Orthoptera; family Acrididae; genus Schistocerca; species Schistocerca cancellata. Next base: position 463,653,314 of record NC_064631.1, on the reverse strand, counting down.
TCATTACGTCTTTTCCTTGGACGGCCCGCATTCCTTTTACCAGCTGGTGATTTATTTCTTATGATTTTTATCTATCCTCTCTGAGTACCAAATTATTAATGAAGTCAGATTTAAATTATCACCCAGTGGTTTCGCTTATCTCTCTATGTTTCAGTGTCTTCCTTGCTGTCTTCCGCAGAATACTCATGTCCGTGGTGTCCAAAATTCATCTGGTTTTTAAATTTTCACTCTCAGCTTTGTATATTTTGATTAATCTCACTATTGTTTTTTGTAGTTTCAGTCTCAGCTTTGTATATCATAATTAATCTGACTATTTTTTTATATTCTTGTCTTTGCACCTTTTCCTAGACTTTTCTTTTCCAAATCGTATAATTTAAAAACCCCGACTCTTTGATTTTGCTACTTATTCTCTAATTTCCTTTGGAGCATTTTCACTGCTAGACGGTCAATTATAAATTTATTTCAGTGACGTTACCTATTGACTAATTTTCCCTTTTACTTCCAGTTTGCATCTAATTGGTTCCACAGGTATGGTCCCATACTTGATTTTTTTGAGTTGATATGACCGTATTTAACTGTTTGGCCGCCACCTTAAATACATGTAAGAGGTCCTGAAGGTTATCTCCACTGTCTGGTGGCATACATTACTTTTATTTCTTCGTCCCCCAATCTATAGCCACTGTCGGCCAGTATCTTCTGTATCACTTGTCCATTACTATATGACAAAGTAGCTTGCTAAAACAGTCACCTTTTGGAGAACCACTGTTAACTGATACACAGCAAGTTAACCTGGAATCAATTGTAGAATTGATATAATTGTTGGAATAAATTTATTCAGTTGTTTTTTTCTGAGTTGGAAGGAAATCCCCAACTATAGAGCAGGTATACAGCTGTTAATTTTTCTGTCTAAAGGCTTCTGAAAGTCTATAAAATATAGATAAGCAGCGCTGTTGTATTGAGTTGACTTTCCACAATATAAGAATGAATAACCCTTCTGTGCATGACGTGCCAGAACCAGAATCATAACTGTCCCTCTGAAAGGGCTGTAACGTCTCTCATTGTGTTTCCTGTTAGCTTTTTTATGTGTTTATGAGCTGAAATTTATCCGTCTGTAGTTGGACTGATCTTTCTTACTTCCTTTCTTGTACTTGAGAATAGTGATGCCACTTTTCCATTCATTTGGAATTTTATTACGGGTTATAACATTATTAAGTAACTTGGTTAACCGTTCAGTTAGTGAATATCTTCCACACTTTAGTAATTCTTTAGCCACAGTAACTTTCCACGCAGACTTCATGTTTTTAGCAGACTTACAGACTCTTCTACCTCTATATGTTAAAGAGTTACTCCATCGCTTACTTGAATACCGATCTCTGATAGTTTTCAGTTTTCTGGTATTTTTATACGTTCAAACAACTCAGATACTTGATATCTCATTTATGTCGTTCAAAATTTCATTTAATTTCTTTTCCCTGTTGCAGTATCATTTTCCAAATTTATTTGCGGAGCCCACAGACGTCATGTTCTATATCTTTCGAAAAGGTTTCCCGGTGTTGTTTCTTAAAACGCTTCACTAGTGATTTTGTCCCATTACTTGTTCTTTTGTAATCTTCAGAAGACTCTTCTGTTTCGAGTGTTTTATGTTTCAAATAGGCACAACTCTTTTTTTACCCGATTCTGCTGGTGGCAATTGGTTTTTTGTAAGTGACAGATTTTAAGTAGTAAGAAAAACATTAATTTATTTTGTGTTAGTGCTTGGAAAATATCCATTTTTTGTATATGCACGTTAAGTTGGAGGTAGTACCTGAAAACTACCTTTTGTAACTATAGTCCTCATAAACAGTCACTAAACTGAACACCGAGATTAAGAAATTAAATCCAGCTGTTTCGTAAAACTTACTGAAACTATGTTTATTGCGAGCATTAGAGATGCATACAGGATAGTAAAGAAACACGTCATTATAGAGAGGGTGTTAAGTAATCGGTAAGGGTTCCATGTCAAAGGTAAATATCTACTTTTGAGCAAAGGATTCAAACATGGCAGAGTATGACTGGGTCAAACTGGTTAAATTAAAGTGCTGCCTTTAACCTCAAACCATAAAGCAGTGTTTCACGAACCTGTGGATGAATATCTGTCCATTTGGATGACCATAGGAACTCTGACAGTTTCCTGCGAGCTATAGTGGAGATGACCTAAGAAGATCCCTGGTAGCTCTCTGCATTGTTGCCAGCTCTGTACTTCAAAGCGCTTACGGCTGCACTTCAGTGGCCGTCTGCAGGGCTGTGACAACACTGAGGCGTTGCCATATAGATGTTTACAAAATCAAGTCACATTACTGGTTGAGGCAGACCCGCAAAGCTGCCGCGCTCAGCCCTCTAAATTTGTCAGGACTCAACTTACGCCGCCTCATCTATAGCTTCTGGTACGAAATATCATTCCCTTTCACTCCAATCATCTCCTCTATGCAGAGACTGTCCTGACTGACTGAGTGACTGACTCAACATCGCATAGCCCTAACCGCCAAGGATAGAAACAAGAAATTTGGATAGGGTGTTTATCCTACACTTTAGGCATCGTTTAACAAGGGATTTTTCGATATTACACCCCTGAAGAGGTGATATAGAGGATGAGAGGTTTTTGAAGATTTGTCGATGTTAAGGCAACTTTGAAGCTAGTAATACAAAAATTCGTATAAGGTTTTTCAGTAAGAAGTAAAAAAATACATATTTCAGCATTTTTGGACATTGAACTACTGAGAAGGGAAAATAGTGTGTCAAAGTTTATTTTCAAAATACGCTATTAAAGTATCTACTGCTATGAAAATTGGTACCTGACTTCTGAGTTGAAAATAAATTTACACTTTTTTCAATATTTTTCAAAACTCAACCCCTAAGGCGGTGAAATACTAGATGGAAAATTTTATGAAGGAATTTCTACATCTACACCTACATTTATACTCCGCAAGCCACCCAACGGTGTGTGGCGGAAGGAACTTTACGTGCCACTGTCGTTACCTCCCTTTCCTGTTCCAGTCGCGTATGGTTCGCGGGAAGAACGACTGCCGGAAAGCCTCCGTGCGCGCTCGAATCTCCCTAATTTTACATTCATGATCTCCTTGGGAGGTATAAGTAGGGGGAAGCAATATATTCGATACCTCATCCAGAAACGCACTCTCTCGAAAGCTGGACAGCAAGCTACACAGCTACACCGCGATGCAGAGCGCCTTTCTTGCAGAGTCTGCCACTTGAGTTTGCTAAACATCTCCGTAACGCTATCACGCTTACCAAATAACCCTGTGACGAAACGCGCCGCTCTTCTTTGGATATTATGAAATCGTGTTGAAGACTAAATGCAAGAAAATTTGTTTTCCACATTTGTGTCAGAAATAAAATAAATGTGTTAATAAAATTTTCTAGGGTTTCCAGCCGTGTCAGGTGGTCAAAATCCCAGGAAACCGTCACACACAGATCGGTATCTGCACTCCCTCAGCCACAACCATCCGGCACAGAAACGTGGCGTTCTGAATACCCTCGTCCATCGTGCTAAAATCGTCTCAGACGCTGAAAGTCTGCCACTAGAACTGAGCCACCTCCGAAAAGTGTTCCGGAAATCAAGTACAGCCACGGACAGGTGTCACTGACTATATAAGAAGAAAGCAAGAAGCTTGTGTTTTTGCCTTTCTGTGGTACAGTGTTGCGAAAGATAAGCCGGCTCCTGAAGAGATATAACATTTCATCGGTGTTCTGGCCCCTAGCAAAAATTCGGCAGCTCACGAGGCCTGTTAAGGACGATCTAGGGCTTAGAACTCCTTGAGTGTACAAGATACCATGTCAGTATGGCTGTTACTACGTTGGCGAAACAGTATGCATTGTGGAGTAACTCCGGACGGAACACGAGAGGTTCCTACGCCTACGCTATCCAGAAAAATCAGCCGTGGCAGATCAGCCTTAGAAAATCGACACCGAATTCTATTCGACGAAACATGTGTCGTTATGAGAACGAAGGGATTTTGGGATAGCGTCATAAAAGAAGCTATTGAAATAAAAACATCTGTAAACGCCATCAACAAGGACGGTGGTTTGCAGCTCAGCGAGGTTAAAACGGGCGCGACGGACGCGGGATGGAAGCATTACCATATATGGCGAGGAAGAGAGCGCTAGTGACGTCACAGCCAGCAGTGCGGCTATACAACGACGCGGCCACAGCGACACAGCAGTCATTCTTACCAATTGACAATGACTGAGGAGAGCTCAGTCGAAAGCTCGTGGGATTTTAACCACCTGACGCGGCTGGAAGCCCGTTAAAAAATTTATTAATTCATATCGCCGCGAAACCATGCATTCATACATAAAAGAAAGGTGATTCAGTGATTTTTGGAAATTCTGCTCCTAAGGGAGTGAAAAATGGATGAAACTTTCATGAAAATATTTTGTTGCCTTACAACATAAGTACAGCTAAAATACTGGTACCTCAGTTCTAAAGAAATATATGTTAGAAGACGAAAGTTTTTATGGAAATATCAGTACAAGAATGCAAAAAGCAGTGTTAGCAAATCCCTCTGACTCCAGCTACCAGAATCACTTTTTGATCAGAAGTACTTACAGAAAATACCATGCTGTTGTGGCCCTAGTTTGCTTAAGCAGCTAAGAAGACTTTGTAATTTAGAAACAACATAAAAATTCGATTCCAGACAAACAAAAATATCTATGTAGATCGCACAGTCTAATCGAGCGAAGCAGCGGATGCTCAGCTAGCGATTTCTAATAAGGCAGATACAAAAGAACAATGCAAATTAACTCAAAACATGTTACCAAAAACTCTGGAGCAATAGGCTGAGGAAAAGACAGGGACCAGCGGACATTAATAATTTCGTTATGTTCGATTTGAACTACGAAAGCCTGTTTTATCTTTCTGCTCCGAACTAACGGACTGAAATGAAGAAGTCTACCATGATGAAGGTACAGGCTTGAGTACTAAGCATCGATGCCTGTACTGTTTTGGCTAGACAATATTAATGTTTTCTATGAACTATGATTAAAACAACTCCGGTACTGAATTGGCAGTAAGACGAAGAATCGAGACCACAGCGGACACCGTCTGTATAAAAGAGCCGCCTTCTCTAATTAAAATACTTTGCAGTCGCGGTCTGAGCGGAAGGTCCCGGCGTCTGCTGTGTGTCGCGTAATTAATGAGCGTGTTATTGAGCCGGAGACAGCGTGAAATATGCTAATTTAGGGGCAAGCGGCGTGCGGCAGAGCTGATTTACGAATCGCTGCCACTCGATCGCCATCCAGTCGCCGCTTCTACGCCTAACGGTCGGTCGCTCGCGTACTGCTGCCTCTCCCTGAGAGTCAGCAGTTTCTGAAAGACTACAGCTACAACTGCGAAGAGCTTCTCTACTGGAGTCTATAGTAACCTCACAGAAAAAAGAGAGCGGCTCATAATTATAAAAATTTCGTCAGCAAATACATTTATATATTGTAAATACGTGAATTTTAGTTTTATTGTGTGTATAACTAACGGTGAGAAGACACAAAAAACTCACAGCCATTTTATTTCTTTTATACATATGGACTACGCCAATGTTTCAGCAACTAAAACACTTCAAATTGCAGTTGTGGGCTTTACAACAAATACGTGCAGTCGATTGGGAAAGTTTTGTCGTTCAAAATATTCAGCGATATTGCGTAGCCATGTCATAACAAATTACGCAGACAAAACTATCTTCTTATTACAAAAAGGTCAGAAACAACGTACGTACAACCTCTGGCATAAAGTTCGGTGAATGAAGTCAGAACCTATGCACCTACATAGCGGCCGGTGTTGACGACCTACCCCCACCGTAGTTCAGTTGAGCATCGTGTGTGTTCCGTGTTGTTGGACCCGTCGGACAAAGTGCTTGCTTAGTGCGTTGGTTCTGAACTGAGAACAGGACAAGAACGAGCAGAGGATTAATTTAAAGGTTTGTTTTAAGCCTGGCAAGATACCGAAAGAAACGCATGCAACGCTGGTAGGTGTTTATGGGATCAAGCACTGTCCATGACGTGTGTTTACGAGTGGTTCGCCCGTTTTCGAGGAGGCCGGGAAAGTGTTTCTGACAATCCCGTTAGCAGACGACCGGCGACCGCCTTCAGTGACGTAAACATTGAAAAAGTGAGGACATTAATCATGAACGACCACTGATTAACTGTGCGCGTGATAGCGGATGAAGTGCAGATGAACGAACGTCTACGCAGGGTACGAGCCCAGTACGCACAACAAGCTTCCTGGCATTTTGTTCACGACAAAGCTCGTCCACCCACAGCCAATATCGTCAAGAAGTTTCTGGCAAAAAAGGGGGTGGTGCAACTTGAACATCCACCACACTCGGCGGATCTCAAACCTCCACACTTCTTCCTGTTCCCTCTGCTCAGACTCGCTTTGAAAGAAAAGGTATTTGACATTATTTCTGACAACCAACGAAACGTAACGCGGCTATTGAGCACATCCAAAAGGAATAATCCAGGCAAAGTTTCAAGAACATGTATCGCAGAGCTCAGCGGAGCATAGTTATGGGAGATGACCATTTCGAAGGACAATAAGGTAACTGTAGTTCATATTCCACCTACGTTAATATTACAGGACTATTCACCGAAATTATTGTCAGCGGTTGTATTAAATAAGAAACCCACTCGGTAAAATGGAATCGAAAAAAAGCGCTTTGAGAGCAGTCTAGTTCAGCAACATATGTTAAAATACAATTGTATTCGAAAAATTACATAAAAACCGATATCCAGATAATACACAAAATAAAAGTACAGTCAAATGATGGTCTACGCTTAAAAAAAATATTGGGTTATAACACCTGGAGTCAATAGGTACACAAAGAACACAAATCACATATAAAACATTGATATTAACAGCGCTACGTACAAATGTAAGCGGCATGCTGAAAGAACAAAAATATGGAAAACAATGCACTGACGACGAATATTTATTAAAACGCTATTAACAACTCCGATTCGCTCTCGGAGCAGGGTAAATAACAAAATGCTACAAAACACATCTATACACAGGTATGAGCCAGAACATTTTTTTTATGTTCTCACATAAACAAGAAATTATACTGTGCCTGAACCACACTGAAAAATAATATGCATAAAACACCACTACGTTGGTCAAATGTTAAGTGGTAAGTGTCTGCTTTGTTAATAAATTATAGACATTTTAATATTAGCTGTGGAGATGTAATGCAGTTAAATCGCATGTTTATATAAATGAAATGTAAAAAGCATTGGACTGTGCTCGTATTTGCTTCAGTTATGTTACTTTTAAGTAATCGGACCAGCAATCAACAACAGGACGGTGACTTAAGGAAAAATAATTTTTCTACAAGCGCTACTGTGTTTAAAATGCAGTATATTGCTACTTGCTAAAGAATGTAAAGTTAATTGGCGCATGCATTACTGAAAAATCGTTAACGTTAGTAGCAGTACAATACTGACTCCATAGACAGCGGCAGCGAACGCTTCACCCAATTTAACCCAGCAAACTTGACATGTCACTGTTGTTAAAATCATTAGTTTTGTTCCATTTAAGCAAATACGTTTGAACGTCAATGAAGTTTACCATGGTCTCAAGTAATCTCTACAATGCTTGATCACTCGTTTATTACATGTACTATGAAAGGTGGCCATTGGCTTCGGCAGTGGCAACTCTCATATTTCTAATAATGTTACAATATTTAATGCAACTGATCGTCGTTTCTCTTGAAAACACGACTCTGATCGAAATAATAGCATTTTTGATCGTAATAATATCACTTAATTTACTTAGCACAGACTTACTGCCGGTGTCTAAAAGCCAACACCAAGTTATAAAGGAATGACCAGAGGAATCGAACTGTTTTTATTTATTGAATAAGTTAAGAATGGCCACTGTTTCCTATATTTCCTTATCGCACTGAGTCCACAGCATGAGGGAAGAACAAATGAGTGTATGAAAATAATTGCAGAAATAATGTTTGGGGAGAGAATAAGGAACGAACGATATTTAGCGATTATGGTTGTACGATAGGGAACAACTAGTCGATAGGCAGCGGTTATGGAAGCTGTGAAACTTCGGCCTTTGGCTGTAGCGAGGTGTAGGAAGGTTGGATGGTCTGCAAAACTTACGTTTCAGTCTTTGGGAAGCAAGGCGTGGGATATTTCCCATTATGTAGCAATGAGGTTTGACCGGTAACTTTAAACGGGCAATTTCCGAACTGATGATTGGTTGGAAACCGCCCCCACCATGAGCGATCAGGCGAGCCGAACAGTAGCGTGAGTCCGAGTCGTGGGACTGCTGCTGAAGACTTGGACGAGAGAGGACTCTTGTCTGAGGTGTGTCAACCCATGGTCAATTTAAGTGTGCGAAATGTGCTCTATTTGTGATTAATGTTTTCACATTAGGTGAACAACCTTTTCTTGCAGCTAGGCGTAATGTAATATTAATATTTTGGGGAACGAAATTTACTTAGTTAGGTAATGTGCAATAGTAGGTGATGCAAACTTGTTGCTTTCCTTTGTGATAGTAATTTGCAACTTTAGGGTTTTATAACAATTTTTCGGTGAATAATTTAATCTAATTTGTTTGAGCAAGCAATTTCATCAGGAAAAATGAAATATTTAAGTGCGTGCGGCAATTTATTTAGTTTTACACATGGCATTCACCACGTGGGGCTCGTCAAGAATTTTATAACTAGTGGATGCACGTGTGCTAAGAACCTATAGCATGTAAATAGGAAGCGTGCTATTACATGAAATATGCGTGTGAAATTAAGTACTGTTATAAATTTTCAGCCGGCCGTTGTGACAGAGCGGTTCTAGGCGCTTCAGTTTGGCATCGCGAGACCGCTACGGCCGCAGGTTCGAATCCTGCCTCGGGCATGAGTGTGTGTCATGTCCTTAGGTTAGTTAGGTTTAAGTAGTTTTAAATCCTAGGGGGCTGATGACCTCAGATGTCAAGTCCCATAGTGCTCAGAATCATTTGAACCATTTTTATAAATTTTCAATTTTCTTAGATATCTGCAATCTTGAAAGATTTACTAACGGGGGGGCTCCTTCATTAAGGTATCTCGTGTGAAAGCGTGTGTTGAATTTTAGCAAACAAAGTGATGATAATGCTTGTTTATTCATGTTTATTGGAACGTAGAGTCACGTGGGGAGATTTTCTGAATAATTAAAATTGCAAAGCGGGGAAAGAGATTAGTAAACTAATAACGTAGCCATGAATTTTGGCGGCAACAAAATAAGTAGTTCACTTGAGTGTGTGCATTTTGCATGTGTAATTTTGGAAGGGTTTTCATATTTCAGTGGGTGAATTTGTGTCGGGAGTAGGCAGTGAATGATCAAATACGAGCGGAATTTATATGTAATAATTTTGGTATCGGAACTGCTAACGGCTCAATCCTTACGTTTCTCCTGTGCATATGTTGGTGCAGTAATTGTGTGTGCATGTTGATTAATGGATACAGTAATGGAATATCCTTTTTTTCCGATCCAAAAGTGGACACTTTTGGTAATAAAAGATACCATTCTGTAGGAGACCATAGTTTTAGTAAAAAGTCAGATGCGTTAACTATAACTAAAGATACAAAGTCAGATGCGTTAAATTTTACATTGTTAATAAGAAAGCCCGATGCGTTTAATTCACAGTGTGGAATCTGATGCAAATTTCATGCTGTGTAAAGATCAGGCGCGTTAAGATATCGTGAAAGAAATGAATTTTTTTGTTCTTATAATTATATGAAATGCTTAATGAATAAACCAATTTGTTCTATAAAAATTCAAATTTGAGTCAGATCATTCTTTCTATAAGAAAAGACAAACCCTTCATTATTTTGTTTTATTATATGTTCTAAAAGTAATTTTATTTAATAATTTTACTAAATGTTTGAATGTCAGTAATTGGGCCAAGCAGAATTGACATAGCTTTCAAGTCAGGGCTTTTATGCAAGGGTTCCTCAAATAAATCCGTTGCGCGTAGTGTTAAACCGAAACAGTAGTAGGTACCTTGCAACTAAACACTTTACAAATGCGTATATCGTGACATTTCTTTCAAAATAAAATCACACGCAAAATAATACTTTCAACAGTCAACATCTAAATGCTCGTTCTTAGTAACGGAATAGCTATACAGGAGTATCATAAAGGACAGTATACATTCTAACCATAGCTTGTGTTAATGTGCAAAGTAGAGCCTAAAAGGCAATATCGAAAGGACAACACGCATCAATGGTTTATTTGAGTCGTCACATAAAGGCACCACCGGGTGTTAATACCTCTCGTACGAGTGGTATGCTATGGTCACTCAATAGATATTCTGCTCTAGCGAAATTATTCGATTATTTTGGTGTAAACCTGTTTGTTTACATTTTGCGTTAAACTTGAAGCTATAATACTGCAGAAATTTCAAATATTCTTACACACAACATCGGTTAATGCTATGGGAGCAAATGGAAATATGGGAAAGAGGACAAAGCAACTTTCGCAAGGATGTACCGTAAAGGTCTGATTATAGCTTTTATACAAGTAAGATGCGCTTTGTACCAGGTCAAAGACAAAAATCTGTGGCTTTTGCAGTAGTGTTGTAGCCAGCCTATGAAATACATTTTTCAAGATGAGCTGCCATTCTAAAATTGAATATTTAACTGCACCGTGTTTCATTGTTGGCAGTACACATGATGGTAGGTAACATTCTCCAGATATCGCCAAACACAAGCCCCTCTAATTGATTGCTACAGGGTGTAACACCACAGCTCTTATGCTGTATGGATTTATTTTGCTTTATTTAATGTTACATTGTTGATCTTCTGTAAATGTGTTTGAATCGATAACATAAAATTGTCTACTCTTTTCTTTGTCAAACCTTTGGTGTCGTGATTTGGTTCAATGCAAAGTAGTGTATCTGTAATTTAAAATTCTTTGTCCCATTTGGAGGGAACAAAACTTACTGTATATAATTGTAATTTTGTGTGAATAATTTTTTGTAGAAGTGTCAAAATGTTCTGTTTTATTTAATGTATTTGTTTGCTGTTATGTAAACTGCTGACCTTCACTTAGGGTTCTTAGTTAATTTGTATGTAAAAGGTGTAGTGGTTCCCCTCGGGAACGGAACTGTGTAGCGCGCGCAAATTGTGGTTGGCCTACGTGGAAAAGGTGGAACTGATAGTCAGTCGGGGACGAGCCAGCAGTCGGAGACGAGCTACGAGTCCGTGCACTGCCAAGTAACAAATGCATATTGTGATGATTCCGAGGGAGGTTTTTTCTGCTACTTTCCAATGCCTCAGATGGGTGGATAAATAGCTGGAACTATTCTGGAATTTGTATTTATCATCGCCACCAAGAAATGACAGAGCCCAACAATTCTACCTGCAATTCCACCTACCAACATGCAGTTGCCACCACATTGCGCAATCATTGTATCGGAATACTGCATTGATGTACAGTGAAGGATCAGGCTAATGGATGTGTTAGTGTGCTGAAATATAAGGTAATTCATATCTGAATTTATGTACCTACCTTGATTTTACTCCTCATCATAACACCTCTCAGGGTCCTCTCCGTTTGAAGTAAAGTGATTACCGAGGGTCCTTACTGAAAGTACATTGAAACCCAGTTTTCTAATTGATGCACTTTGAACATAGTAAAGAGAAAGTTAAAGTTAATGATGCTTGCTGAAATAATTTTCCTAGTAAAACTGCTTATGAAAGTGTTATTGCCAACTTCAAATTAAAATTTCTCAAGACAGTGGCTTATAGAGTTTTGCTTAGTAAATAATCACACTACTGCCTGTTGTTAATATCAGAAAGTGGGTCAGTATCTTACATTAATGTTAGTTTTATGCTTCACGGTAGTAAAAGTAGAAAACTGCATAGTAGGAAATTATATGTTCATGATCACTAAGTGTTTATCTCTCTTGTGTGCATATTAACAGTATAAAGACCACTCAGTTTGTGTAAACCCTGAAAGTGATAGTGTGTTTCGGTATCTGTTATAATTTTGAAAATAGTTTTTGTGCTGCTCCAGTTGTTAGCTTCAATCTTAAAACATATGTGTGTCAGAGTTCATTGCACTCGCGTGTGGCTAAGTCTAGGTTGTGTTTGTCCACTATAGTTACTTATACATACTTTCATAAACGAGAACGTTAATCTTTCTCTTGCCTAATTAGGCTGGCGACCGTTTCCCTTATTCTAGAAACAGTATAGCTAGACAAAATTTTGTTTGTCACTATTCCAATATTTACGTAATTCTGACTTTTATTTCCGTTAAGCCACCTCCGTTAGGAACAACACGGTCAATTTAACAAAATTCCTCTCAGAGGGTAACACTGTTCTGTTGCTTTATACCATTATTAATCTAATAAAATAATTCTGTTTTACAAATTGCCTTTAGTTTTGTGGTTATGGTATAACAATAGCAGAAAGGAGTGTTATAAGGGTATAGCGTGATTCATTACTCCAAGTGTCTTGTCTCTGGTCACCCGATGTCCAGTGGCGTCGCTGTTTGCACCAGCTCCAGTATGGCTTAACATTGATTACAGAAGGGTGTGTGGCTTAAGGGGAGTTTCTTGATCATTGTAACTCATGTTTGTTAACTCCCTGCGCACAGTCATCGTGCTGGCTGGACTGCTGGTACAACTTACAAACTCAAGATTAACATGTAAGCTTTCACGGCCGGCGTCTTCATTAATTAAAACTTCCGGGCTGAATTGCCGTGGTCCATATATAAAACTTCTTCTCCTTCCTGACGTTTCGTTGCCTACTGCGGCCAGCATCTTCTGAGGTGAGTCGGCGACTGGCTGCTAGGCGCTGGTGGTGCCGGTTATATAGAGCGCTTAGTTGACGCCACCACTCGTCACGTGCTTTCGACTTTAAAACTATCTCTGGCTAGTGCCATCTCTCTCGATTACAGGTAATCGATTGTCATTTCGTTGGTACAAAGTCGACCGCCATATCTTGTCTAGTTTTAATCCTTCTTCTTTTCTATTAAAATTATTTCCGTGCTTGAAGATCTGCATAGCTTCTCTATACATGCGAGTATAATAATATGAGGTACTAGCTATTACGTTTGTCTCACTAAAGAGGAACTGAGTGATTTGTTGGTGCACATAAATAGTTTCAATCCAAAGATACAATTCACCATGGAGAAAGAGAGTAATGGACAACAAAAGTTTTGGGTGTATTGGTTATTAAACGGGAAGATGGGACTTTAGGGCACAAGGTATATAGGAAAGACACACACACCGATCGTTACCTACATAAGAATGCGAATTATCATCCTAGGCAGAAGAGAGGAGTCATAAAAACCTAAGTGGACAGAGCTAATAACATCTATGAGCCAATTTACTTGAAAAATGAATTAAGCCATTTGCGCAGTTTTCAAGAGAAATGGGTACACTGACAAGGAAATAGACCGAGCACTCCACCCTAGAAGAAAAGTGTCCGAAAATACACGACAGCAACAACCGTCGGCTGGAAAAGTTTTTCTTCCATTTATTCATAACGTCACGGACGGTATTGGTAAAGTTTTGGCCAAGTTTCAAGTGGAGACAATCTTTCGACCTACCAAGAAAATTAGTGAAAGTTTAAGATCGGTGAAAGACGCACGACTCCCCTTAGCTACCCCAGGTGTGTATAAAATTCAGTGTATCTGTGGCGTGGTTTATATTGGAACAATTAAAAGGAGTGTTAATACCCGCCTAACGGAACAGAAAAGGAACTGTAGACTGGGACAGATTGACAAATCAGCTGTAGCGGAACACGTTTTCAAAGACGGTGATCACGAAATAAAATTTATTGAGACAAGCGTGACAGCTGAACCTCATATCATTATGCATAGAGAAGCTATAGAGATCTACAAGCACGGAAATAATGTTAATAGAAAAGAAGAAGGATTAAAACTAGACAAGATATGGTGGTCGACTTTGTACCAACGAAGTGACAATAGGCAGGAACGTTTTCTAAAAGGTCGTTCAGGAACAGTGTTGGTAGCCCCTTGGTTCATCTGGGTGGTCAGTTGCTCAGCAGTTACAAGTCTATTTGCTCGTGCCAATCTCAGCAGCCGTTCTTCACCCCTGTAATCTATGGCCTGTGGAACAGGCCTCAGTGCTGGTTTTAGATAATGCTGGAACAGGCCTCAGTGCTGGTTTTAGATAATGCCATTTTGCCATGCACGATATGCTTCGACCACGGCGGCATCCGAACAGTTTAAAAACTTAGCCGTTTCTGATATGCTTCCACCCTGGAACCGAGATCCAGTTACCATGCCCTTTTGTACGTCAGATAAATCACTCCGTTTCCACTTTACAACATCGTCTACACTGTTCCCACTTTCCCCCGACATGCCTTATAGATTCTCCAATGTTAATGCAGGCACCTGTCTATTGTATTTTGTCTATTGTACTTTGAAATAGAAAATAAATAGTGATCATGTTAATGTGAATGGACTCTATATTTACGCTGTAAGCATTACACAGTGTGACAATTCTTGAACTACATTAAATAAAATCGTCCTAACTTCTGAACGGTTTGCGTCTGGACATTCAAACTGCATGGTTGGCCGCGGGGCATGATGGGTTCAAAATGGTTCAAATGGCTCTGAGCAATATGGGACTTAACATCTGAGGTCATCAGTCCTCTAGAACTTAGAACTACTTAAACCTAACTAATCTAAGGACATCACACACATCCATACCCTGCGACAGTAGCGGTCGCGCGGTTCCAGACTGAAGCGCCTAGAACCGCTCGGCCGCACGGCCGGCGGGGCATTATGGGAACTATTATGTGCATGTGTGGTTTGGTTTAGCGACGAAACCCACTTTTATTTCTACGGTTTCGTCAATAGGCAAAATTGGCGCATCTGGGGGACTGAGAATCCGCATTTCGCGATCAAGAGATCTCTTCACCCTCAACGAATGATTGTGCAATGTCTAGTCACTGAACAATCGGTGCAATATTCCTTGATGGCACAGTGACTACCGAATGGTACGTAAAGGGTTTGAAAGATGATTCCATCGCCATTATCCAAAGTGACCATGATTTCGAAAAGATATGGTGCATCCAAGACGGAGCTGGACCCCGTCGAAGCATGAGAGTGATGTCCTGGAGGAGCATTTTGGTGACAGCATTCTGGGATGCTAGTAGCCACTGGAAAGAGCCTCGATTGGCCGCCATATTCTCCGGATCTGAACATATACGATTCCTCCTTTTTGTGGGGCTATATTTAAGACAATGTGTTCAGCAATAACACCAAAACCATTGCAGAGCTGAAAACAGCGTTCAGGAGGTCATCAACAGCATCGATGTTGCGACGCTTCAGCGGGTCATGCACCATTTCGCTACTCGTCTGCGTCACATCATCGCCTATGATGGCAGGCATATCGAGCATGTCATATCCTAAATCCGAATACCTGTAGCTGAAGTTTACATGTTGAATAAAGTGTGTGCACGCTGTAGTTTGTAGCTAATGTACGTAGTTTTTCATACAGTTCAATAATTGTCACCCTGTGCATTGATACACCGTAATCTTCTAACCTATTATTGGATTATTCTATATTTCTTTCCATCTGTATATTAGACAATCCTCCTTTTCATGAACAGTCCTAAAAGCATAGTGCAGCAGAAAAATTTTCATCGACAAAAGAAATGTACACTGTGCGAAACTCACTAGACTTTGTCTGAATGGCTGTGAGCTGAAATATCGCGGCAACATCTCGGCGTTATCCGGCTGCAAGCCCAAAACCTCTTAGAATACTCGTTATGCCGGGAAAACTTCAAGAATCCTTTATTATCACGCATATCGAATACAGAACATGTAATTGTCTGACGATAACCTAACGTCAGTTAAGTCTTCAATAGATTTCATCACTTTACAGCCTCACCCCTGAACAAAAACGCGCTGTATTGCTTGGTTTCCCGCCTAACTTTCCTATCAATGAGATAGGGCCATTTCAGTAACCACATCCAGTGATGGAAGCGAAACGCGTATTTTACGCTTGACTTACGCTTCCCGTTTGTGTACGAGATCGCTTTGCTGTGACTCATGTGACAACGCTTCTTCTCAAAATAATCGCCGGATATGACATCACCGCGCACTCACCCCTCACAGACACAGTGCGAATAGGGCGACCAGAGGCTCGGGAAACGCGTATAATGCGATTTGCCCGTGAGTGGCACACGCCGCCCCCTGGGTATACACTCGCCACCCCCTCGACGCATTTGACGCGTTTATCCACAAATCTGTGATCCGGCAGGGGTGGTAATACACATACTGAATGATTCTATCGACATAATAGGAGACGGCAGTTATCAGCAATTTTCCCGCTCCTGGCCGACACGTTACTGAACCGCAAGCTGTAGCTCTTTGAGCCCTGGATTTTTGCTCTTCCTAGAAACCGCATTGGGGAGTTAAGAAGCATGAGTTTTTCATAAAGAGCGGAAAAACCCTGTTTGTACGCAACACAAGCACTATTAGAAGCAGCCTTTCAATTTAGCTGATATAGTAGGTGAAGCAAAGTAACTACAAAAGTTGTGGTAGAGAACACGTAAAGTAAGTAGTAAAAATCATTGTCTGCCCAAAGTTGGACAGGTAATGAGACAAGAGAAAGTACCACACAAGAGAAATTAGAGAACTTTCGATATTTGACTCCCGTTTGCAAAGCAATGTTAGTCTCAATGAGCGCAAACGAGAGTCAAAGCAGCATGAATGCAGTAGTGGAAACGCGCAGGGGCTCTATGTGACAGAAACAGTTGTCACTCCTATTTAATTGCAACATGATATCAGAAAATATTATTTTCAGTCTTGCCTAGTATCCCATGGAACTTTCTCCACAATGATAAACAGCGACATCGCTTGTGAAGTATAAAATAAATGCAATTTTAAAGAAGAACAGCTGTCTGGGAAGAGCATGTCTGGTACGAAAGTAGTACTGGTGCTGATAATTCTTAATAAATTTTATTATTAGCAGTGGGTGGACGTTGTTTTTAATATTTGGTGAGAATTGATTGACTCGTTTCGATGTCGATTTATAGGTGTCGATCATAAACTGACATGCGAGAAAACTATACTGTCTCATTTTACAGTATAAGTAAACAGAACATGTGGTTCAGAATTTTTAAGTTAGTTCCAGTGACAGGTGAGTAAGCTAAAAAGGAAAAAAGAATCTCTTATTCCCAATTTTGATTCTACTGTCAGCCGTGTTCTCACAGCCGTAATTCCCATCACAAACTGTGTAATTTTCGCACAAGCTCAAGGTACTTAGCGCTGGTGTTTTAACAGAAAAGTTCATGTCCTGAGTATCAGGACTTCGTCTACGGTTGTGGCTGTCTCATTGTCCACTGGAAAAAGAATAAGGTTGTTTCCATTATCGATATACGGTAATTAATTGCGATCGTTAAGGAATGCCTGGGAAGGCGAGGCTTTTGTACTGTGTACGGCGCTTCGTCGCTGGGACGACACTCCAAACAAGGCAAGTTTACCTCGGCTGCGTCCCTGTACGCCACTCAAGGCTGGTGGTCCAGCAGCCAGCGCCCTATTGTTCGTCTAGGAAACATGAGGCCGGCAGCAGCAGTGGCAGCAGAAAAGCTTTCAGGATCGTGTGCCACGCTTCTGAGGAGCACTCGTGCCCCTTAGGTGTCTCACGTGTTATTGACCTCCCCGTCTGTCGTTTCAGTCTTGTTCTACATTAACTTCTTTTTCCCTTTATGGATACGTACATTTACTGCAACTGTCCATTCGGCCTCCCGCTTTCCCATCAAACAACTAAGCCGAATGATTTTCTTCCTTTCTGACCATCAACATATCTTCTGCCTTGTCTGGAATAGTCAGCTTAGCACTATACCATCCCTTCAGTTTATTGATTCTGCAGCGCTAGTCTCTTAAGTTGAGACGTTAGCTCGAGAACTATGCATTCTAAAAGAAAAAATTAAAGGCCAGATTCCGAGACACAGTGGAAGGCTACAGGCTGACATTACCCACTGTCTACTAGATGACGCTGTTGTGAGTGAAACTGAGGGTGGCTTCATATTTTAAATGGAAGCCCTATCTTGAACTGCAAATTCGTGCTCTACAAGAAACGTTAACAGCTTTTCACTCCAGTATTTTTCTGAATAAGCATGAAAGCTAAGTTTTACGCAGAAGAAGAGTATTCCAGTTACAAGCCGGTGGAAATAGCCGTGTTTCAGAATTATGAGAATATTTCCCTACGATGTTTTAGAATCACGAGCAGAATCTCGAGAATTTGTACAAGGATTGACAGTAACAGCAGCTAAAACTACATTCTCTCACCTCTCCCCAGTTTCATTTCTTGTTCGTATCTTTTCGATTGGTAATTCACTTAAAATATGGTTAAAACGAAGAACAGGCTTTTAGTATTAAAGGATTATTGTATTTGTGATATTGGTTTCGGATTCACTACAAAATAGAATTATTTAAATTTATTCATTAGCATTAGACTCCATTCCACACCAAATACCTGTAGCTATCAAACACAGTTCACGTACCGAAAGCAAAAGTAAGTGTACCTTACGATGTTGTAGAATACAAGCTGACAACACACACACACGCACCAACGCTCTTTACAACTGCAGGACCCACTTCAAGACACTGTTCCACAACAGTGAATGAATTGCACCTCAGTACGGCTAACACTCAGTTATGATCTTTTCTCTACTATTAATCACGTAAACACAACACTCTCCTCCTGGGTAGTCGTGGTATAGCCGCCATAACTCTGATTGCGTATTCGTGTTGGTAATTGGTTTCGTACCTTGTTCGGAAAACACGTTTCAGAACAAAGTTACTCATTTTTCTTATAGAATGAGTATTTGATTTTCACTATTTTCTTGATAGATACAAAGCTCTCAAGATATCTAAAATGACAGTCAAAATAATGGGTGGCGGGATCAACAGGCTCCGTCAGAAACACATTTACAAACTAAGATGCCTAGTACCAAGGCGGGGAAAACAAGTCCTGACACACACATATCCATAAAGCCTTCGTTCTTGAGTTATTCGTGCTGACTGGCTGTTGTGTGATGTCCTTAAGTTAGTTAGGTTTAAGTAGTTCTAAGTTCTAGGGGACTGATGACCATAGATGTTAAGTCCCATAGTGCTCAGTGCCTTGAGTTACTAATGAAAGAACATCTGACGTAATTACAAGGGTTGAAACTTTAATAGTGACAACTGTTTATTTACAGCTCGTACAAAATAGATACGTGTTTCAAAGTTTTACTGACCTTCAAAGTAATCACCAGCACTGTGTATAACCTGTTGCCAGCGATGTGGAAGTCGTAGGATACTCTTAGCAGTGCCACCTGTGTTGACAGTTCGAGCGACGCGGTCTGTTGCCCGACGAAATTGTAGCAGTTTTGAAGCGAATGCCGTGAAGTATTTCCATCAGTTTAGAAATCGAGTTGAACTCGCGAGGGCTTAAGTCAGGGGAGTGCAGTAGATGGTATAGGACTTCGTAGCCCCACTAGTGAAACAAATCAGTAATAGCTTGTACTGTACGTGCTTGAGCATTGTCCTGCAAAATGGTGATCAGGTCGTGCTGAAAGTGTCATCACTTCTGTCTGTAAGCTGGTCGTAGGTTGTGTTCCAAGTGGCTAGCAATGCTGCTTCTGTATCGAGGGGTCCTGGTTTCGATTCCCGGCCGGGCTGGGGATTTTCTCTGCCCGGAGATTGGATGTTTGTGTTGTCCTCATCATTTCATCATCATAATCATTCGTGACAGTGGCTAGATTGGTCTGTGGAAAAATTGGACTGTGAAAACATTGGGAATTTGTATGGGCGCTGATGACCGTGCAGTTGAGCACCCCACAAACCGAACATCATCATCACTGTAGTACAAATTCGACAGCGGAAATAGTGCACGAGTTTACGTTTCACCAGCTGTGGAAATACTCATAAATTTCGAAGATTTTTCTGGTTATAGAGGCAAGTGGAAGTCTACTGACTGTGTCAACAGTATTTTTTTGCGCCGCTGAGATGTTTGTTCAAAGTTACACCCAAGTTCTTTATTTTCTCATATGGTATGGGAATACCGTCACGGAAAATAACACGTAACTGTTAGCGCATTTCAGAACTAACTGTCTTCTGACAGGAAACTAAAATTACATGGAACTGTTTCTCATTTACTTCTCAGCCCACCCTATCACTCGCAACAGTTTATTAATCATCTTGACGAGGACAGTATTTATACTCTTACGGAAAGGCGAAGGTCTTTGGCATGTAAATAATAATTACAAGTGAACAGCACCGACGCGGTATGATTGTCATACAAGGAAAACAATAGTGAGCCACGCCTGACCCCTGTGGCACTCAAGAGAGAACATGTGTCAAAAAAGACTTGTCACAGGAGCAGACAACGGGTTGGCGTTTGTTTTTCGAGTTTCTTTCAAAATATTGCATCGTTTTCTGTGAAAATTTCAGCTGTCGCATTTTTTGAGTCGTAAGTCGAAGTTGACGGAATCACATTCTTTTTCTCAGTGTCAATATGTGGTGTTGCGGTTGTCCATGGCATATTTCAGGTCTTCAGTTACTTTAGTGAATGAAGAGTGTTGAAGGAAGCCAGGCAGATATTTGTGTTAGTGACTGATTATAGGAGGGACATATTCGCACTCATGTGACACTGCCAGGCCAACAATAGCATGAACCATGAAATACTTCCGTAATATGTATGCGAAATGTATCCAACTGTAACGCCGGAAATGCATATCCTACAATTTCCCTCTATTGCACTGCAAATGTTTTCCTTATTTTGTTACCTGAAGATATAACATTTCTGTGTCTTTGTATATTGTAATTGTTTTTCTATTTGTATATGTTTATGCATTTATGTCGATGTATAATTGGTTTGTTTTGTAAATATTATTTCTATTTTTACGCTGGGTCTGGCCTAGGGAAAACTATGCTATCGAACGATTACATCGATAGGTCGTGTGGAGAACCAAAGTGTTTAGGATCTTTGGTAGTGTTAACTCTGTCGCGTGGAGCGCGAGCAGAGCAGAGTCTGCCTGGAGTAGCGAGTGGAGCAGGTGTGTTGTGTGACGCTACCGCGAGTTGCCATGCTTTCGGGGTTTGGCAGCATGTAATTGCGCTCGACTTGCTATGATAGTTTCTGACACAGTGTCGCGGACGGGAAGCATTAGCTGGCGCACATCAAGAGCCTGTTTCGCCTGGTGACCGTGTCGAGAAGGAAGTGCGCCAACATCCAGCTTCTGCATCAGCGACAGCCGACAATGAGTGACTGTCACCACCTCCTCGATCGACGGCTTCAAACCTTCAATCAACCAACAAGGAAGACTGAAAGCGCGTAAAGTTTTAGAACTGTATGGCAGACCTCAGCTTTTAAAACTGTTCAAATCACAAAATTACAGCAATGTAGCATGAACCTTTGTTGCTCATTATCCCAATTACATTACCAACCAGGGTCCCTTCCTTTTCCAGAATGAACCAGAGTGTCGTTGAAATTCAAACGCTAGCATTAAAGCAATATTATTCGATTTCACTACTTTAATTTCAAAGTTCAGTTAAAGTATTCATAGCTGGCTACAATATTTAGGTTACACAAGCACAAATTAAGAGTGCGAGTTTTGTTACCATATTTTAGCTTACCTGTGACTGCAGCTCAGCTAGGTACGTACTAAATTTTACTGTTGTTAATTGTTCAGAATCATTTAATTCAAGTTTTAAGTTAAATCTCTTATTTCTAAATTGCGTAGATTCAAGTAGCTTTTGAAATGATTCTTGAGGTAGCCCAAGACTAACCGTATTTTACTGAATTTCGATGTGCTTCAGAAAAAAAGCTCACTATTAATTTCAGTCAATTAACTTTCAATTTTCCGGTTTTATTAATTCTTTTGCTAAATTTAGTCAGTGTGTAGCGAAATTTATTACTTCTGACAAACATTCAGTTTTCGCACTACACTTGTTAACCTTCAGTTGCCATGCTTCTAGTGCTAATTATATGTGCACTAATCTTTTCTTTTCAGTTACTGTAGTAATTGTCCATAGGACTGGCGACCGTAATTCCCCCCAAATCTCAAATATCTAATTACCGCTAGTTAATTGTTAACGTAATGGCCGCACATTTACTTTCTTTATTAACTTTACCCCTTTTCAAAATTAATCTCCACCAGTTTCATTTGCATTTTTCCTTTCATTTAGATGTAAACCTTTCCTCCCTCTTTACCGACAGATTAACTTTGATGACGATTGCTTTTCCCAAATTTCCATTAGGTACATGCAGTTTAATTTTTCACTGTCATTACGGTCGATAAGTGAGGGGGAGGTTACACAAGTTTTAGCGTGAGACTTTTTCGCATCTGTGTTACATTAGGACCATCCCCCAGCCCATGTTAAAAGCTAGAGCCCTCCAGAAGAACAGTATAGATCCTACAATAACACAAAAAGGGCTACACCACCAGCAAGTTTTAGCGTGAGACTTTTTCGCGTCTCAGTTACATTAGGACCACCCCCCAGCCCATGTTAAAAGATAGAGCCCTCCAGAAGAACAGTACAGATCTTACGATAACGCTAAAAGGACCACACCAGCTGCAAGTTTTAGCGTGATACTTTTTCGCGTCTCTGTTACGTTGTATACTATAAAAACATTGCTCCACCATGAAAAGTATAACGTTTCTCATTGGATAGACAAAATTTTTGTAGGCGGAGCTTAGGGTTAACATTGAGACCCTGATAGGTAAGATGAAAACACAGCCAGATAGTTTTTTTTTTTAAACCAACTTCGGTAAATTGTAGTAAGGAGAAGTTAAGAGAGAGTTGCTTCCGAGAGGGCGAGCTGGACGGAGCCGCGCCGGCCACCGCCCCCTGACGAACACCGGCTAGGTAATGAACGCACAGGATGTCGCATTTTTGAGCGCATAAGGCTTCACTCAGAACTGCAGAAGTCTCATCCGTTACATCCCTTCTTTGCGTAATACTAGTGTCGATCGTCAATTAAAGCTCATGGTGTTCACATTTGCCACTTGAAGTACAAATCTGAAACGCGATGATTTTTCTGTCATATAGTTATTTAGAAGCCACATCAGCCACTGTAATTTACGACAAGTTAGATAAGTAATTAAAGATAATTGAGGGTCAATGTAGACCATTTTGATAGTTTTCTCTCTTGTGAAACCTAGATTATAGATGTGATATGGCATAGGTCATCCTTCGATCCATTGTAGAACTTGGAAACCCATTCAGAGAATATTCGTTCACATTTTTGTTGAACGCAGTTGGTTTTTACCATCCTGTATTAAAACATTTCCTTTTATCAATAATGCAATTTATAAACGATGTTTTGTGAGTAGAATAAAATTTCCAATGGTAAACTTAACTGCTTTTTCGACGTTATTTTACCAGCTAACTAAAAATAGGAAAGCCTTGAACCCCTTCCACTAAATTTAGTTAGTATTAAGATTCCTTTACAGGGAGTGCAGTGGAGCTGACGCTGAAATCATTAAGTATTTGGTTATATCATCGCTAGTCTCACTGAACTCTTCTGAATTCTACATGTCATATGTGGTCTGACGTCTACTTACCAGCAACAGGTCCCAGGTTGAAACTAGTCAATTCCCTAAAAAACACACTCAGAGTGTCGTTGCGCGAAAGTGGTAGGGAGACACGATATAGAACAAACAGACACCACGCAGAATGTTTAGAAAATGGCGTCCCTGCCGGGATGGTAAAATACCATGTTTGAAGGTCGACCATATGCCTAACTAGGTCAGAAAAATATCTTGTTGAAAAATTTTAAACAAAAATTTATTTTCCTAAAGTTTTAAATACTCGAAAACAGTAGCTGCAGTGATAGACAGTAAGAAAGTGGCAGAGACAACAGCATAATTAAGTTATGAATTTTAATATTGTTAGAATTAAGTTTTCTCTCCAATGCAAGGGCACAGGTGGCGGATACATTGTTGACAAGTTGGTTCTGACCCAACAAGTAAGTGAATGGATTGTCAGTCTTGTTAGTGTCAAGTCGTGTGAACAAAAAGTTTATGAAACGCGTGAGATCATATGAGCGCATGTTGACGCGAAGTAGGGCGCGTGAATTGCTTTTAAAACAGAAAATAAGGGATTCGGATAGATTAGCAATGGCAGATCGAGACCTTGACCGACTTGAGGTAGAGACCCAGCATGAGAATGGACAGAGAATAGAGGACAGTACAACAGACGATGCAGTATCGCGAGAAATAGGACATATAACGCACCATAACGGGGATAATGTACGCCAAAGCATAGAAAACGTAGGTCAGCATACGACAGAGGAGCAGGAAAGAAGACAGACAGTCGATATGGATTCTAACTTGCCTCTTGAATACGTAGAACCCATAGTACAAGTAATCAGAGCTCCCTCACCACAGAGTACAAGGAATGCGAGCAGAAACGTGTCACAGCACAGTTCAATGCAATCGGTTGTGAACCAACAATTGGGCGAAAACACAGAGCGTAGGACGTCGGAAGAAAACGTAATGGGACCCACCAATCTGGCAGAATTACTACAACAAATTACGGAAACCATGACAAGACAAAATAAAGACATAGCGAACCAAATTCAAATTCAGAATGCAGAAACCACGAAACAAATGCGTGAGATTAAAGAACAAAACAAAAAAATTCAGTTACACCTTAGTCATATTGAAGACGAGGCAAAAGAATCTCGAGAAGTGATAGGAAACTTAATAACAGGTCACAATCAATTGAGAACAGACATTGACAAGGTACAAGCGGACGTACAAACATTGCGTAATGACACTCAGGACGAGATCAAAACATTACGTAACGACACCCAGGGAGAGGTCAAGAAACTAGAGAAACAGATAAACGTAATTACTAGACAAGCACCAGGTACAGCGCGTGAAATTGTTGAAAACAGTGTGTTACACAAACGTATCACAAAAGCAGCGCTGAAAAGATATGATAACCGCATAGTCAAAATAGAAGCGCAAACGAAGCGACAATTTCAGAAATTGCGAACAGAGTTGTTGCAAACCATTGAAGAGCGTAGTGAACAGGACCGAACAAGCACAGAGTCTGCAACCACATCCGTATCTGTAACAGCACTGGAGGAGCAGGCAATTATCGAAGATATTACGCATTTGCGATTCCAATCACAGGCGGAAAGTAACATACGTGACAATGGAAAGCCAGGTCGCGAAGAGTACAGTGCAATGCATTCAGTTACACGTTCACAACCGATGGAAGAAAATTATTGCGTACCACTCCAACGATACTACGCAAGGTAGGCGAAAGTTACAGTGGACAATATCCAATGGAT
Organism: Schistocerca cancellata; assembly: GCF_023864275.1. Classification (NCBI taxonomy): domain Eukaryota; kingdom Metazoa; phylum Arthropoda; class Insecta; order Orthoptera; family Acrididae; genus Schistocerca; species Schistocerca cancellata. The sequence continues at coordinate 463,628,008 of NC_064631.1, read as the reverse complement.
CTACCACAACCGGAAAGAACGACGGGAGAAATGATCAGAAACAAAAGTGGCGAAGAATCGCGAATTTCATATGGAACTATGACAAAGTACGACAACGATCATTTCCTCACAGTCAGAAAATTTCAGCACTCTCGAGAAGGAAACTCATTACATCCATGAACTTTTATTGATCAATTCCGAGTAGGATTACCAGAACACTGGACGCTAGCACACAAATTAGACTTTACATGTGCACACATGTCAGGAACAGTCGCAGAAACCATGCAAAATGTTGCAGCGACATGCCGTTACGAAGATTTCAGAGAGAAGTTTCTCTCACGATATTAGTCCAGCGAAGCACACAACAGAGTGAACTACGAATTATTACAGAACCCATATTTTGAAAATTCAGGAGAGAAGAGTCCCGTGAAATTTTTCGAATTAATGGCAAAGAAAAATAAATGCTTAGATGTACCATACAGTGACGGAGAGTTGATTAAATTATGCGCCATGAAGCTACCATTGAAATACCAGCAATCATTAGTAGGTCGCGGAGGCAATGACGTCGAAGTATTTAAAGGTATGCTAAGGGAACTAAACGAAAGCAAAAAGCAGTGGAATAAACAAGACACTGTACGAAGAAACAATAATTACGAACATGTGATAACTTCGCACTAAGAAACGACAATAGATTTCAACAAAGGATCGGTTATGGATTTAGAAGAGAATATGGCAATAACTATAATTCACCCAGGAACGGCAACGACTATTACAGACGGAATAACGACAACTGGAACGGGTACTGGAGAACCAATAGACCGACAAATTATCAACAAAGAAACCAGTATCAACAAGCTGAACAAGAAAAGAGAATAAAGATAGAAGAGGTGGATGTAAGACCACCAAACCCCGATAAACATTCGATTTGACAGCTAAGCGCCCATGCCAAAGAGAATGACGCACCGACCCAGAACAATTGCAGCACCTTGAACAGAGAAGTAAAAATCTTATCACGAGAAGGGAAGAAGGAAGAAAGTAAACCGCAAATCCGCAGGGACTAGATGAAAACGACGACAAGAAAATAACAATATTGTGTTGGGACGAAATTAATTGGGAGAATATTGACGAGGAAGATGAATTACCAGAGGCATGCACAACGAATGTAGGAGGAAAGGACGAAGTAAGGAGTACTGCTGAGCTATTTGAGATGGAAACCAGGGAAAGCGAGCTCAATGAGGATAATGCACAGTCGACAGAAGTTGAAAATAAGTTACGAGTGGGCACACAACCCAACGTATATAATGAAGGAAGTTATGAAGCGATAATTAGAGCATTTAGATGCGATTATGTGGAAGTAGCGACGAAGAAGGAGAAGATAGACGAGGATGAGGAAAAAGTAGAGGATGTCGAAGAAAGTGTAAATGAAGGAAGAAACAGAGAAGAGGAATAAAAAGAGAGAGAGGTAGCAGTCGAAGCTTATCCTACAGAAAGTTCGAATTCACAAGGGAAATTCCTAAAAAGACTCATGTATGATTCAGTGGAGGATTCGTTGATGCAAGAAGAAGAAGAAGAGGACCAACCCTTTCAAATTTAACCAATTGTGAAGGCCATGGTAAAGCATATCCCAGTCAATATTGTAATTGATAGCAGAAGTGAAATGACTGCGATCTCAGAAAATTTATTCATGCAGTGTAATGCCAATGAGGAATTGCCAGTTCTGAAAACACGTAAGATTAAAGTAAGAGGTCCTATTAGAAACAATGCTGCGGAAGTTACGAGACAAACAAGGTTAACTCTTTCGTGCGAAGGTCAAAGGATCGAAGCCAACTTCGTGATTACACCTAAACTAACTGTAGATTTGATTATAGGTGCAAATTTTTTAAATGAGAGACGAGTGATAATAGATATGTAGAAAGGTAGCGTAACATTCGGGAATGTCACAGTTCTCTTTGAGAAAAGCTAAAATTAGAAGAAATACCAGTCATAAACGAACAATTAAGAATGATGTGAGATAAAGAGGATGGAGAATTAGAATGGTATGCACAAAAGGGGGAATCGCCTCAACTCATGTTAGAAGTCCATAAAGAAATCGACGAAAAATTGCGAGAAGTTCAAGGTATTTCGGAACACAGTAAAAGAGAATTAGAGGGTATTTTACAAGATAAAGCAGAGGTATTTTTACCTAAGACTGGCAGTATTAAACACTTTCAGTACAAGTTTGAAGATTAATTTTATTACTGGTGAATAATCAGCACAATACTTCAAGATTATGTTGCAGATAAGTTCGTCAGGAGAAGGAAGAATTAAGAGAGAGGAAGGTGGGAAAAAGAAGGTAGTTTCAATAGAAACAAAAACAAAAATAACACCAATAGTACCATAGATTAAGGTGAAGGGATAAAACGTAGATAGTCTAACAGCATGAAATACTAAAATGCTATACACCACGACACTACACAAACATAAAAAAAAACGAATTTGAAGTTTCTTGTATAACTTAAGACTCAAAATATCTTAGAACTGTAACATGGGAAGGGCGCCGAAATTTGTAAGGCTTTTAAAAAGGCGCAAAACAATGTAGGTACTAGACATATGTTAGATGAATATAAGTAAAACTTTTTGTAAGAACCATTGTAAAAAACTCCAGCAAAGACCAGATGCAACGACCCACAAGTTGCAACGTGAGAAGTATCAAGAAAGAAAAGGACATAATTAGCAAGACACGATTCCTAAAAGGCAGAAGCGTCAAGAGAAAGGAAAGGACAGCAAGACCAACAGAAGGCCCTTGTAACTGAAGTGGGCAATAAATTTGAGCACTAGGCGAAACCCTGCTGGAGCGAACACAGAGCCACACAGTGACGGAGCCCTGCAGAGATGGGATGCCAAACGCCGGAAAGGTCTCCAAGCGCCCCTACTCAGCGGAGTGAGCAAAAAACGGCCCGACGAGAAAACCGCTTGGGCAAGCTACCACTGGCAAAAAATATGTGTAAAAGTCACACTACTGCTATTAAACAGCACACTGATGCACGAAACTGAAGAAAACGTCCACAAAAGTAGAAATGACATGTCCAAAGCATTTATTAAACTGTTACTAAGAGGAGAACTTCAAAGTGACTAGTTATCAATAAATATTTCCATATCCTGCCCAGAGAAGAACCAAAAATCAAGTAAGAAGCAAAGAAAAAGCAGGAAGAACAGAAGCTGAAGATCTGCAAATTGAGACTAAGAAAGAAGATGGGTGAAGAATAGACGACATACCTTCCCAAATCCCAATCCTATTGTAAACTAGTCGTCTGCAAAGTATTACAACGAAAAACGACCGCTTTCAGCGACACATAACGATGACTTTTACGCATACAAAGCCAGTAAACCATGAGATTTTGCACTCACAGCTCCATTCCATTATGGGACCTCCACAACAGCAACACACACTTGCAAAGCCAACAAGGAACGACGAACGAAGCTGTACATCACATACTTGCACACATCCATCTCGCACAAGTCCATCACCTTCGTGCAAAAACATTCGCCAACCTCATGCTTAAACATTCATAGGATTGTGTGAATGTGTGAAATCAAATTATGTGATGTAGGAATTGTGAAAAAGAAACGTGTGAAAAACCAAATAAGTTAAGTACACCAGACAGCTAATAAACTACAAAATAACAGTCATTGACTATGAACTTAAGTAAAAAGTAGACTATCGATAAAAATGAGTTATTAGTTCTGAAATGGACAGTATAAAAGGAACAAAAGTAAGGCATAATAAACACTAAAACTATATGCCACTTATTTTCTCCTCATAAAAATAAAAGAATAACTATATTTCAGTTATTTTCTTCTTATAAAAACAAAGATTAAAAAATTATCTTGTTGGATGTTTTCCTTTTTTTTAACATTTGTACCATTTGTTAGGATAATATCTCAATACTTGTGTATGTATATTTCTTTGTCAAAGCAATTCTTGGAAATAATTTTTATTTGTTAGTGTAACAATGTTGAAATGCGTGTCTAGAAACAAAAACATTTTACTTGTACATGATATTTGGAAAATGTGTTAGGAATAGATTTTACTTAATTACTACATTTATAAAAACAATATTTCTAAGAAAATCGATGTGAAAGACTCCTCATCTTTCGATAACAACATTCTTAAAAAACAAACTTCACACTTAAATAAAGAAAGAAAACAATTAAAAAATTAATAATAGCATAAAAATATTCTTCTATTGTCATTTTTAAGAATAATATGGGAGAATATAAAAATACAAATTAGTAATACAAACTAGCATAGAACAGAATAACGTGGCTGAACAGTAGGCAACAAAACTTAGACAACAGAATAATTTTTGACTGACTTCGATTCAATCATTGCCTAAATTCATTGCAAAAATTAAGCTCGAAGGATGGTGATATGTAAGGTGTCAGGCAAATCCAACACCTTCCACGAAAACCCTGACATAATAAGCAAATCCAGTAGTGTGTCACATAGCTCCGAATAAATCGTGACATTAAATTAACCAAAGTAGGAGTAATACGAGAAACGAGTGAGCAAATGGAATACCACAGACTAACACAATAATGCCTAAATGCATGTCATACCTTCCCACTGTGAGACAGACGCAGTTCCGAGATGAGAAACGAGAACAGAAGCCGAGAGCAGAACCGTGTTAAGCTGGAAGGCCGTACGATAAGGGACCGATGGACACCCACGTCGCCAGCTATCTGCTATGACCACACCACTTACAAGTTTTAGTATGAGACTTATTCGCGTCTCTGTTACGTTAGGACCACCCCCCAGCCCATGTTAAAAGCTAGAGCCCTCCAGAAGAACAGTATAGATCTTACGATAACACAAAAAGGGCTACACCACCCTAAAGTTTTAGCGTGAGACTTTTTCGCGTCTCTGTTACGTTGCAAACTTTAAAAACATTGCCCCATCACGAAAAGTATAACGTTTCTCATTGGATAGACAAACTTTTTGTAGGCGGAGCTTAAGGTTAAAATTGAGACCCTGATTGGTAAGATGAAAACACAGCCAGATAGTTTGTTTTTTAACCAACTTCGGTAAATTGTAGTAAGGAGAAGTTAAGAGAGAGTTTTTTCCGAGAGGGCGAGCTGGACGGAGCTGCGCCGGCCCCCGCCCCCTGACGAACACTGACAAGGTAATCAACGCATACGATGCCGCATTTTTGAGCGCATAAGGCTTCACTCAGAACTGCAGAAGTCTCATCCGTTACATCCCTTCTTTGCGTAATACTAGTGTCGATCGTCAATTAAAGCTCATGGTGTTCACATTTGCCACTTGAAGTACAAATCTGAAACGCGATGATTTTTCTGTCATATAGTTATTTAGAAGCCACATCAGCCACTGTAATTTACGACAAGTTAGATAAGTAATTAAAGATAATTGAGGGTCAATGTAGACCATTTTGATAGTTTTCTCTCTTGTGAAACCTAGATTATAGATGTGATATGGCATAGGTCATCCTTCGATCCATTGTAGAACTTGGAAACCCATTCAGAGAATATTCGTTCACATTTTTGTTGAACGCAGTTGGTTTTTACCATCCTGTATTAAAACATTTCCTTTTATCAATAATGCAATTTATAAACGATGTTTTGTGAGTAGAATAAAATTTCCAATGGTAAACTTAACTGCTTTTTCGACGTTATTTTACCAGCTAACTAAAAATAGGGAAGCCTTGAACCCCTTCCACTAAATTTAGTTAGTATTAAGATTCCTTTACAGGGAGTGCAGTGGAGCTGACGCTGAAATCATTAAGTATTTGGTTATATCATCGCTAGTCTCACTGAACTCTTCTGAATTCTACATGTCATGTGTGGTCTGACGTCTCCTTACCAGCAACAGGTCCCAGGTTCAAACTATTCAATTCCCTAAAAAACACACTCAGAGCGTCGTTGCGCGAAAGTGGTAGGGAGACACGATATAGAACAAACAGACACCACGCAGAATGTTTAGAATGTCATTCCACTTTTGGGCAAAGAGAGGTCTGATGTGGGTCCGCATATCTGCACCTGGAATCGGGAAAGGGAATGGGGGTAAGTATCTGCCTCTCTCGCCAAACAGGCAGCCAGTTCAATCCCTGAGATGCTCAAATGACTTGCGACCCAGAGAAATCAACTGGGCAAGCGGCACGCCTAAGGGCAGAGAGGAGGTCATGGATAGCACTGACCGAAGGGTGACAAGAGAAGCATTGGTCTATTGCATGCAAGCTGCTCATTGAGACAGTTCATATTAGAATACCGTGGAGGGAGGCTTGAGTAACAAAATGGAGGGTTCTGTTAATAGCTAGCTGCTCTGCTGTGAACATACAACACGATCCCGGCAGTAAATGGTGTTCCATAACAGTGGGAGACGTAAAAGTATATACCGCCTTATCTGCACCATGTGATAGGTTACGGCGCATGGTATACCCAATAACAGTTCGCTACCACACCAAATAAAGGCGACTGGAAATCTGAGGTTTTACTCCGCAATTCAGTCGGCGACCGCACTGGAAACGAAATCTTTCCTTTTTCCTTCTCGCAACAAAAAAGAAAGTTTTGAGGACAGAAGCTAATTTCAAATTATAGATCACCCCTCCTGTCGGTATTCTAAAACGTCGGTTCATTAGGACAGAAATGATATTAAATTCTTATGTCTCTCAGTGTCATTCTGGATGACGTCTTCCGACCTACAGTGGCTCGACAGGGCTCGCGTGCGAACCTTCATAGAATTGAAATGAACGTAACTAGCAGGACCCGGGGTGTGTCTCCTACCTCTCGCATATTGTGTGGAAGGCGCGCTTGTGAAATGAGAGCGAACCTGGCGCCGCGAGTTTCAGCGGGAAACCGCGCAACTTGGCGAAGCAGCTGCTGCCTCCTCGCCGCGCCGTGCTCTGCCTGCTGCCTGGATGAGAAATGGCTGCAAGAGGAAACTTTGACCTGGAGGTGGCTGGTATGGCTGGTGGCTGGCTGTCCCACGCACCACAGTAAACAACTCGCGGCCACAGTCGGCACAAGACGAGCAGTCCCTGCAGGTGATTAATACCGGAGGACAGGTCGGTGGGCAAATGCGACGTGACATTATCAGATCGCCTTTCCGAATCGTAGTAGATTAGCTGCATTATGTTTTTGTGGATGAGAATGTTATAGGCTCATCATCTCGTCGAGAGGGAAAGCATCAGAGATGGGCCAGAGAGGAGAGAATGCTGTAATTAAAAAAAAAAAAAAGAAAGGACGTATGGCACTATGGCTTGGTGCAAGTCTCTCTGTTGGACGTCGCTTGGGCGACTTGAGCGTCCTTAATACCAGTGACACTCGGTTTTTCCCGGACAGTCAAGTATCCAAGTACTACTCGGGCCCAACGTTGCTTAATTCTGTTGATCGGGCGGGAAACGGTTCAAAAAAATGTTGAGATGTGTGTGAAATCTTATGGGACTTAACTGCTAAGGTCATCAGTCCCTGAGCTTAAGCACTACTTAACCTAAACTATCCTAAGGACAAGCACACACAACCGTGCTCGAGGGAGGACTCGCACAGCCATGAGTACAGCGCCTTAGACGTCTATGCTAATCCCGAGCGGCGGGAAAACGGTATTATCAACGTGGCAAGACCGTTGGATTAACGTTATAAATTACCCAGTAGGGTTTACCGTTCTTGTACTATGCAGATTCTAACCACTTGTAGCACATTATCAATGTAAGCGATGCGATCTACAGGCTGAAAATGGTGACCGAGACAACTGATCTGCTGGTTGGGTCACTAGACTCGCATTCCAAAGAGAGCTGGAAGCTGAATCTGGCCAAGCTGCTTTACATGTCCGAAACGATTTTTAAAGATACTTTTTCGACGTTTTTCCTGCGGTTTTGTCTCACCCAAAGAGGGAGGTAATGTCGCTCCATCAGAGGAAGTACCACAATATCAAATGGCATTAAAGATCGTAAACGATGATTTTAGTTTCTCCATGTACCTATTTCAAATTTGCTTCACATGAAGATGGGCTTATATTCGCCCGTTATTGAACAAATATTTTTTGGCAACTTAAGCGAGTTATTATCTGAAAAGTGATTCAAATGGCTCTAAGCAATATGGGAATTAACATCTGAGCTCATCAGTCAGACTTAAGTCAGACTTAGAACTACTTAAACCTAACTAACCCAAGGACAACACACACATCCATGCCCCAGGCAGGATTCGAACCTGCGAACGTAGCAGCCGCGTGGTTCCAGACTGAAGTGCCTAGAACCGCTCGGCCACAAAGGCCGGCAACTTAGTATCTGTTTCTAAGATGGAAGTTACAATATGTGACTCTGACAATGAGACACTCTTACGGCGTTTTAGGTAACAGTAATAACATATGCAACAACAAGCCTACAGTCTCATAAAATAATACAAAGATATGTAGTTTTAATTTTATTACATTTTGTACAATTATCTAATTCATACTGTAGTAGCGACATTTGATGAGCTTCGACGCGTACATTTATTGTGGCTGGTGTACCTCAGTTTGTTATGAACAGTAGCGCTGTGACCATGATGACTCTGCTGTCACTGCGGTCTAGTTTGCACCACACTTTAAATATGTATGACGATGCGAAGCTGATCTTGTGGATATTCTTTGACGATGCCACTATGATTTCATTATATTACGATATGTTTTAAAACAGGTATGCCTAGTCTAATTTTAAGCGCTTGTTTTCCACGTGTCTGAAAGGAGTACTTTTCATTATAGCATATTCGTTAAGGTGTCGAATGTCCACTACTTGTATTTGATTTTCCCAAATTTTGCTGCAGATCTGAAGATGATCATCGATGACCGAAGCCGGTAGTCTAAGGATCAGAAAGATTTGTGATCACAGCCGGTAACGAAAAAATTTGTTCTATACTTTCTGGATCTCTTGCGTTCGCGACTATGTCGCAGCTTGTGAAGCTTTCTCTAAATCTACAAACGATGTAAACATAACTTTGCCTGTTTTCAGTGTATCCTGTTAAAATGTCGTAGGATCGGTATTCTCTCGCATGTTCTTACAGTTCCATAAACTCAAGCTGATCTTCCCCAAAGTTAACTTCTACAAGATTTTCCGTTCTTTTGTCAAATCTTAGTGTCAGTATTTTGCAAACGTGACTTATCAAATGGCTTGCTCGACAATATTCACAGCTATCAGCATCTGTGTTTTTTGAAAATGTAATTATTACATTCCTATTAAAGTCCCAGAGTACATATCTATATATATAGCATACCAGGTGAAATATCTTATTATAGTATGTCCTTCGAAGAATCTTAATGATACTGAAGGAATGTCGTCTACTCCAGGTGTCTTGTCTGAATGTAGATTTTCAGTGCTCTGTCAACTCATTCTCACAGTCTCATATTTCCCATCTCCTCTTCATCACTTCCCCTTCCCTTTCCACATTCTGTCTGCAAGTTTGTTTCCCTTGTATAAGGCTGTCTGGATATTCCCTCCAGCTTTAGCTTTCCTTTCTTTGCTTAGTACTGGACGCCGTGTGAAACCTTAGTATTCGTACTGACACATACTGACACTCTCCTGTCCCCCAAAAATCTGTTTAATTTTACTGTAGGCGAAATTCGTCTTTTCCATCGTTATGGATGCTACTAAATCCTTGAATGTTTTGTCCGTTAGCCATTACTGCTTTGCAGCTGTGCCCTTTCAGTCAGCCGGCCGAGGTGGCCGAGCGGTTCTAGGCGCTACCGTATGGAACCGCGCTACCGCTACGGTCGCAGGTTCGAATCCTGTCTCGGGCATGGATGTGTGTGATGTCCTTAGGTTAGTTAGGTTTAAGTAGTTCTCAGTTATAGGGGACTGATGACCTCAGCAGTTTAGTCCCATAGTGCTCAGAGCCATTTTGAAGCTTTTCAGTCAATAGCAATTTCTACACGTCTTTATAACCTTTTGCTTGCTTCATTTGCTGCATTCTTATATTTTCTCATTTCGTTAGTTAAAGTCAATGTTATCTACGGATATCTATCTGGGTCTGCCTATTTGATCCTCTGCTGCCTTCACTGTTACATGTCTCCAACATAACCATTTGCCTTATTCTATCTTCTTTATTTATCTTCCCTGTTTCAGTTAATAACACTCCAATGCTTCCTTTAAAATTCGCAGCAGCTTCTAGTTCTTTAAATTCATCCAGATCCCAACTCCTTCATTTCTTACTCTCCTGTACTTCTTCTGTTATTATCTGCGGTTCATTAACAATAAATTATGGCCAGGAGACAAAAGAATTTTGCGATTTTAAATCTCATTTCAGAACCTCTGCCTTATTATTATGTAATCTGTCTGATCCCCGGGGTGTATCTAGTTCTCTTAAAAGCATACAACGTTGTTATCTTCCACGTATACAAGCATGTTAACGATTCTTAATTAAAGTATTACAAATGAGTAAATTAATCTGTGTACAGATTCTGCAAGGCGCTTTCTCTTTCATTTCAATTCCCAAGTCCTTAGTCTCTTAATATTTTTCCTTCTCCTCCTTTTCCTGCTGTGGATTCCCCCACCATAATTAAATTTTCGTTTCCACAGCTATCTGAAAATTTATTTTATTCCATCGTACATTCTTTCAGTCTCTTCATTTTCTACGGAGCTAGTAGACATGAGAGATTGTAATGTGGTGGGAGTTTGCTTCGTGTCTGTCTTGGCTACTATGCTACATTTCAATATGCTGTTCACAGTAGCTCAGCCGCATTCCTGTTTTCTTATTCGTCAACAGATCGACTCCTCCATTACCACTACTTGACTACGTGCTTACGAACATGTATTCACCTGACCATCCTCAGTGGAGGATCGGCGAGGTTAAATAGCTTGACGGTGCGGTCACATACCTGCAACATATACGTCTAATCTGACAATAATTGAACATTTCACGAAGGCCACCCGATGGCAAAGTTCACAAGATGCTAAGGAAGAGAACAATAATTCCTGCCATATGATGAGAATCTTAATACAGAGGAAGGCCGTCTGAAGGACATAGAGGGGACGTATGTGCTGCAGGAATGTGACCGCACTGTCAAGTCATTTGGCCTTGCCGATCCTCCACTGTGTTTCCCAGCCACTGTAGAGCGTAGGTAGAGCGCTGTCGAAAAAAAGTGGCTAACAGCCAAGATTTGTCAAATGAATAGCAACTACGTGGGACTAGAACGTGACAAACAGAGGAACATAGTATCGTTACCCAATGTTTGGCCTTGAATGGATTGTGAGCCGTAGAATGCTATACTTGCAACGCAAAATGTCAGAAGGGCGAACGTTCCTTGATATATGTGTTGTGGCCAACAATGAAAATAAATTACTCTTGCAAGGGGAGACACAGACCTCATCAAGTCGTAAATGCTGTGTGGAATCCGAAGCCAGAAGGATTACTCACGCATAAAAACCGTATTGAAATGCATTGAACACATTTAAACAAATGGTTTAGTGTACTTGACCGCGTCATATTGTGAGTAAAATTATCAAGGTTTCAGCTCCTATTGCTGGTAGGCGTCATTAGGTTTATTCAGGCTGTAGCGACAGCTTAAATGTTGACAGCTTTCCTTTACACAGATTTTAATTCTGTTACTGAAAAGAAGTATGGCAGCTAAAGTTTATTTCCAAAGTATTCAATACACGCAAAGGATTCGGTCACATATATTAAGGACTTCCAGTGCAGTTAACTCCTAATCTTTTTAAACATTGCCGATTTATTTTGGGTTTCTAATATGGTTTCGCGAGAGTTTTATTTTCATTTATCAGGCTTTCGGCTGATATGATACCGTCCTTGAAAGGTTCCTCATTTATACCAAAAATTTCATCTCTGCGCACCTGCTACAACAACGTCTTCCTCTTACTATTTCATTTATTCTACTCTTATATGTTTCTAAAAATTTTCCCAGTTAATGTTACAGTCCAAAGCCAGCACTTACTGGGCGGCTTAGAGTGTCTACGTGACTGTAATTCTGGTAAAGATTTTCCATCGAACTGTTTTCTAGTATACTGATGTCGTACGTCATCTGTCAGTTAATTTGTTACAACCCTCCAGCTTCTATTACCGTATTTTTTCTACGTCCCTCGTTAAACACCTGTAGTACATTATTCCAGACATAAAACTTCAGGAAATGTTTCCTCAGCTGTATTTTAATATTTTGTACTTGCAAACTTGTTTTGTTGAAAGTAGCTGTAATCCTCTGAACCATTCTTCTAGTGTAACATCTCCTACTTCAGCCATCTTGGATATCGATCAAAACTACGGAAACTTTGTCAATGATCTTTTGTGTCTAGGATGCCTGCATACTCAGTTCGCTAGACAAATAATCAAACAACTCGAATTAATGAGTTTTATTACAACTAATCAAATACATTACTTAAAAATGTTCAATTGTTTGTAAATTCCTAAAGGTTGAAACTGCTGTAGTCCTCAGTCCCTAGACCTACACACTACTTAAACTAACTTATGCTAAGAACAACACACACACCCATGCCTGAGGGAGGACTCGAACCTCCGGCGAGAGGGTACAACACTTAACATTGGCAATTACACAGATGTGTCGCAAGCAAAGGGTGACACGAAATGCAGTGACTGCTGATCTCTATCTGACAAAAGACTGTTCTGAACTGCTATGGAAGTGGCTAATCTTGAAGCTGCTATCCTAGTCGCTAACACTGACACTGCTATCCAACTGGGGCTCCACCAGACAGGCGCGGCGCTTGACCTAGGTGCTGCTGCTTTTGCGATGTCGTACTGGAGGTCTGTCAGTGTGCGATTGGCTGTCTTCTTTTCACCGCCTTCCCTTCCTTGTCGTTCCCGACTGGCGTGCAAGCTCTTGACTTTACGTAGCAACATGATCTGTGATTTCACAGGAAAAAAACTACCATGAGTATCTTACATCCGAATCCACGCTTTTACTCTGCAGCGTGAAACGAGGCAAAAAATCAGAGAAAACAAATACTGCCACTATGCCTCTGCACGCGCTCTAACCCATTATTTATTATGCTGATTGACAGTACAGGAGGCAGCAGAACTGTCGCGATCCGTACCTCGAAAATCGTTTCTGAACATTCCTGCAAAAGTGGTCCAGGAGAACGATGTCAAATCTATTCGAACAGTTCCCATAGCGTATGTACTGCACAGTCGCGTTAGCTACATTGCCACGTTACTATTTTGGCAGCGAGTTCTGAATTCTTTCGACGATTTCTCACATGTAGTTTTCATTCGAGCCCTGGCCTCTTGTAACAATTCTGTAGAGTATGCTGAGCTAGAGTTTGCGTGTAGTTTCCTTAACAAATACACTGCACATTTAAAAATTTCTCCGGAAAGGCCGCGCTGGGTATCCGTGCGGTCTGTGGCGCCTTGTCGCGGTACGCGAGGCTCCCCCCATCGGAGGTTCGAGTCCTCCCTCGAGAAAGAGTGTGTGTTGTCCTTCGCGTAAGTTAGTTTAAGTTAAGTAGTGCGTAAGCCTAGGGACCCATGACCTTAGCAGTTTGGTCCCATAGTCCTTGCCACAAATTTTCAGATTTTTTTTCTCCCGAAAGCATAAATACACTCCTGGAAATTGAAATAAGAACACCGTGAATTCATTGTCCCAGGAAGGGGAAACTTTATTGACACATTCCTGGGGTCAGATACATCACATGATCACACTGACAGAACCACAGGCACATAGACACAGGCAACAGAGCATGCACAATGTCGACACTAGTACAGTGTATATCCACCTTTCGCAGCAATGCAGGCTGCTATTCTCCCATGGAGACGATCGTAGAGATGCTGTATGTAGTCCTGTGGAACGGCTTGCCATGCCATTTCTACCTGGCGCCTCAGTTGGACCAGCGTTCGTGCTGGACGTGCAGACCGCGTGAGACGACGCTTCATCCAGTCCCAAACATGCTCAATGGGGGACAGATCCGGAGATCTTGCTGGCCAGGGTAGTTGATTTACACCTTCTAGAGCACGTTGGGTGGCACGGGATACATGCGGACGTGCATTGTCCTGTTGGAACAGCAAGTTCCCTTGCCGGTCTAGGAATGGTAGAACGATGGGTTCGATGACGGTTTGGATGTACCGTGCACTATTCAGTGTCCCCTCGACGATCACCAGTGGTGTACGGCCAGTGTAGGAGATCGCTCCCCACACCATGATGCCGGGTGTTGGCCCTGTGTGCCTCGGTCGTATGCAGTCCTGATTGTGGCGCTCACCTGCACGGCGCCAAACACGCATACGACCATCATTGGCACCAAGGCAGAAGCGACTCTCATCGCTGAAGACGACACGTCTCCATTCGTCCCTCCATTCACGCCTGTCGCTACACCACTGGAAGCGGGCTGCACGATGTTGGGGCGTGAGCGGAAGACGGCCTAACGGTGTGCGGGACCGTAGCCCAGCTTCGTGGAGACGGTTGCGAATGGTCCTCGCCGATACCCCAGGAGCAACAGTGTCCCTAATTTGCTGGGAAGTGGCGGTGCGGTCCCCTACGGTACTGCGTAGGATCCTACGGTCTTGGCGTGCATCCGTGCGTCGCTGCGGTCCGGTCCCAGGTCGACGGGCACGTGCACCTTCCGCCGACCACTGGCGACAACATCGATGTACTGTGGAGACCTCACGCCCCACGTGTTGAGCAATTCGGCGGTACGTCCACCCGGCCTCCCGCATGCCCACTATACGCCCTCGCTCAAAGTCCGTCACCTGCACATACGGTTCACGTCCACGCTGTCGCGGCATGCTACCAGTGTTAAAGACTGCGATGGAGCTCCGTATGCCACGGCAAACTGGCTGACACTGACGGCGGCGGTGCACAAATGCTGCGCAGCTAGCGCCATTCGACGGCCCACACCGCGGTTCCTGGTGTGTCCGCTGTGCCGTGCGTGTGATCATTGCTTGTACAGCCCTCTCGCAGTGTCCGGAGCAAGTATGGTGGGTCTGACACACCGGTGTCAATGTGTTCTTTTTTCCATTTCCAGGAGTGTATTTCTTTCGTCCTCCCTTACAGATTTTATTAAAGATAGCAGATAACTGCTTAGTATATTCCAGGAAGAATGTAATAATAATACTGTGTTTTACATCGCACGAAAGCAAAGCTGTAAGAAAATCAAGCAAGTGCCACGCATTTGTTTTATAAGTTGTAGTTCTAGAACGACGTCAATATCTGCTTACCTACATTGTAAATCGTAGTCTACGTCTTACTGTGCCATTAATTTGGACGTTTCTCACTTAAAATTCATGGACAAAGCCTGGGAATAATATTTAGATACACTTTTTTGTGCTAACCGGTATTAAGAGTCTTTGCGGGAACTTTACGTGGACTGCTTAAGGATATTCGTAATTTACTCCCAGAAAGTTGGTTATTCGACTTTCATAAGCGAGTTTTACGCAAGATATACGGGTGTTCCCAGGAGTGCTTGCTAGTTAACAATTTTTCCAAACCTATGTTAGTGTCTATAGTGTTTCTTCTTGTACCATCATTATGAACCTGCTTTAATACCTCATCGCTTAATTTTGAAGAATGACTGTAATTTTCGGTATCCTAGATTCATTTCGTCTATTACTGGCATCACTTCACTCACTCAAGAAGAAGTAGTTTAGCTTCTTATCCAATACAAAATGTTAAAATACTCACGGAAAAGTGGAAATGCAAAAGGTAATACTTGGTAGAACTTAAAGTATACAGTAGAAGTTGAGAAAGAGGATTCTTCAAGATGTAGAACATATCATCTAAACAAATTATATGAGACGTAATTGCGAAAGACGAGTTACGTTCATAAGTGAAAACATTACGACCACTGCCCACCGTGACATTGGATGTCGCCTGTTGGCGTTGCGATCACGTGACGCGGTAACAAAACTATGGTCATCTGTGGCAGCTTTGACGATAGAGTACAATGCTGGTGCACGCACAGTGTTTCGGACCACATCGCTCACCGTACACTGTTGAACATGGAGCTCCGTAGCAGACTGCCTCTACGTGTTCACATGTTGACCCAACGACATTGTCAGTTACGATTGCAGTGGGCGCAGGACCATTGGGATTCTACCGTCGATCAGTGGAAACGTTTCGGCTGTTTTGGAGAATCACACTTTTGCTACACTAGGCCGATGTTCGTCTCCACAAACGCCGTCATCGAAGTGGACGGCGGCTCGAAACCAGGAGTGCACCACGGACGCACGCTGGTTCGATCAGTATTATGCTAAGGTAGACATTCTCCTGCGCTTGTGTCCGCCTGCTTAGCTGGGTGGTAACGTGCTCGCCTCTCATGCAGGCCGGCCCGGGTTCGGTTCCCGTGCCTCTTGCAGATTTCCTGAACTCGGGGATCGTGTGTTGTGTTTTCTTCATGATCATTTCATCACCATCCCGGCGCGCGAGTTGCCCAATGTGTCGTCGAATGAAATAAAACTCGCACTTGGAGGCCGAACTTCCCCAAATAGGGGCCTCCCGGCCAACGACGCCATGCGCTGACTTCCATTTTTTCCTGCGATCGTATGCGACGTGCAGTGATAATTTAACACACACTGACAGATAAGAACCATCTGCATACCGTTTTCGTTGATGCTTTTGCCGATGACGATGTCATCTTTCAACAGTATAATTGTCCAAGTTTCGGAGCCAGAACACTGTTTGAGGAGCATTATAGTGAACTCGCGGTGATGTCTCGGCGACAAAATTAGCCAGATGTAAATCCTATGGAGTAACCAGATCATCGATCCGTTATTAACGCGTATTATATGACCTGTACGTAGCTACCTAATGTCACATGTCTCCACAAGCCTACAGACAAACTGTCGGATCCCTGACACGCAGAATCAGTGATATATTTCGTTCCAATGATGAAAAACAACTTATAAAGCAGATTGTTATAATGTTTTGGCTCGTAGGCGTATGCTAATGTGGTTAACACAAATCCAAATTGATGTGGTCTCCAGGGATGTGAAATAAGTAACAATCTGAAGCATACACTGTCTGACAAAAAAAGCGAAGCAGATACAAGGAAAGGGGGAAAGGAAATCAATTTTCATGGGTTGAGGGGGTACGTGCTGTTATTGCAGTAGTTAGAAAATTGATTCACATTTACAAAAAACTTAAGAGCGAGCAGAATTGCCAGTATG
Source organism: Schistocerca cancellata (assembly GCF_023864275.1). NCBI lineage: Eukaryota > Metazoa > Arthropoda > Insecta > Orthoptera > Acrididae > Schistocerca > Schistocerca cancellata. Next base: position 463,610,941 of record NC_064631.1, on the reverse strand, counting down.
AAGTTGCACACTCTCATATTACCTACTGTCTCACCTGGTTCTAGCACTAATCTGTGACAATAAGAGTGTCGCAGAATCCTTGTATTTACTTCAGAGGAAAGCTGGCCCACAAATGTTCCAACTAGTCCTTGGTATCGTGGGTACTGGCACTGGGATTGAGTGAACGTTAGAACCGGTCTCACACGTATTCTGTAGTGGACAGATCTGGGGATCTTGTTGGACACCGGCGTACCTCAACACCGTACAAACCCTACATACAAATACTTAGCATGTATATGGACGAGCATTATCCCGCTGAAAAATGGCACCACGAACTGTCGGATGATAGATAACACATTAGAACGTAGGATGGCCGTGACGTACCGTTGAGCTGTCAGAACCTCTTGAGTCTTAGCAGCCGCAACCTAAAGTCATATTCTAGGGCATGACTCCAGGAGTAACACAATTGTCCTCTCCAAATCACTGAAAGAGTGGGGCCTCTCCTCAGATCGCTGCCATTATCGCCGACTATGGTAATCTGGAGTAGAAAGAGAAACGCGATTCATTGCCTAACGCACTGTGTTCATCAGCAGTTCATACTTCCCTGACACTGCACCACTCCAAATGTAGCCTCAATGCTAATTAACATTTGTTTAGACACTCCAGCTCTTCCGTTTTGTATTCCTTTGCACTGATTTTATTGTAAATTTGGATTCCCAAGAAATTAACATAGTCGAAATTTTGTATCTGCTTCTCGTCATATTTTACACACATTCTGTGTGAAAAACTATCTAAAGTTCCGAATTGTATGGAGTTTTTGTAAAATCAGCAAAGAAGACAAACTGATAATGTTACTTATAATTGGTTACTAACACACGGAGTAAAGTAAGGATTCTAAGTCAGAAACACAGAGGGACACCACACATAATTAGTTCCCATTTGGATGATGACGGTATCATAATTTGGGGAAATTTCCTATTTTGCAGCATTTTCTGTAACACCACAATATTCTAATTTACTTAAAGTCGTACTGTCGTTTATGCAGTCAAATGCCTTCGGCAGATAAAAGAGTATACCAGTAGACTTTTATTTATTGTATGATCTACATCTACATCTACATCTACATTTATACTCCGCAAGCCACCCAACGGTGTGTGGCGGAGGACACTTTACATGCCACTCTCATTACCTCCCTTTTCTGTTCCAGTCGCGTATGGTTCGCGGGAAGAACGACTGTCGGAAAGCCTCCGTGCGCGCTCGAATCTCTCAAATTTGACATTCGTGATCTCCTCGGGAGGTATAAGTAGGGGGAAGCAATATATTCGATACCTCATCCAGAAACGCACCCTCTCGAAACCTGGCGAGCAAGCTACACCGCGATGCAGAGCGCCTCTCTTGCAGAATCTGCCACTTGAGTTTGTTAAACATCTCCGTAACGCTATCACGGTTACCAAATAACCCTGTGACGAAACGCGCCGCTCTTCTTTGGATCATCTCTATCTCCTCCGTCAACCCGATCTGGTACGGATCCCGCACTGATGAGCAATATTCAAGTATAGGTCGAACGAGTGTTTTGTAAGCCACCTCCTTTGTTGATGGACTACATTTTCTAAGGACTCTCCCAATGAATCTCAACCTGGTACCCGCCTTACCAACAATTAATTTTATATCATCATTCCACTTCAAATCGTTCCGTACGCATACTCCCAGATATTTTACAGAAGGAACTGCTACCAGCGTTTGTTCCGCTATCATACAATCATACAATAAAGGATCCTTCTTTCTATGTATTCGCAATACATTACATTTGTCTATGTTAAGGGTCAGTTGCCACTCCCTGCACCAAGTGCCTATCTGTAGCAGATCTTCCTGCATTTCGGTACAATTTTCTAATGCTGCAACTTCTCTGTATACTATAGCATCATCCGCGAAAAGCCGCATGGAACTTCCGACACTATCTACTAGGTCATTTATACATATTGTGAAAAGCAATGGTCCCATAACACTGATTTATTGTCTGATGCGATAAGTACAATCTTGCTGTATGTATAAACAGCCTTCTCAGTATTAATACATTATGGAAGTTCAGATACTGATTTTACCAATATATTGTTTGTAGTTGAGGAGGTTACGAAGGCACTTGTATATTACCTTTCCTACATTATGTTGGTGACAAAACGTTTATGATATTTCGTTACAATCAACTTCCGTCTACTTCAGCCAAGAAAGGAAAGTTTCAGTGGTAAGTGACTGATAGCACAAATAACATAATATGTTTCTGAACTAAAAAAAACACGCTGTAGTTAGTTTTGCAGATATTTTATGAGAATCACTAGAATTCCATGATTTTAAAGATCCTCTGGTGGACACTGAAATTTCTGCTGTACAAAGAGTGGTATTTGTGATACTGAAGTTGTTTGTAATGGCTGACCTCAGGTTTTCCATTTCAGTATTTACTGAGGAGTCAAGCTCATATTTACTGCAACAGATATAAAATGCTGTGAGAAGCTTTGAAACACCGCACACTTTTATCTGTTCAAATTCATATCTGGTTTCACCAGATATTTCTCCTTGACTATACATCATATTGTCTTCATTTTATTGACTTGTGTAGCTATATTTTTCTCTCAATGCATTTCTTAGAATATTTGAATTATATTCTTCAAAATTTGTAGTACTTTCTGTAATGAGCTACACTTCTACAGTGTCAACATCCGAACAGTTGCTGACTAAGAGACAAATTTACCTCTTTTATTGTATAAAGCACCCGTTGGACAGGATGATTCCGTGATTTCAAGGATGATGGAAATGCGAAGTGGATCAAGATCAATTTGAGGCATGGTACCATGGTCCGGAAACGACCAGGTCGAAAGTTGTAAGCGAGAATCGTTCGGATAACGCTGGATACTTTTTTCGGTATTGTTGTTACTAAGACTGTAGCGCAGTCAACTTTTAGACGTGACAGAATGGTCCAAAACAAGAAAAAAATGCTCAGAGATCATGCGCTCTAAAATGCGTGCCTTAAGAGCTATGAGTACTTGTTGATCATCGATATTGTGAAACACATCTCTTCTACTACACACTCTTTGGTTTCCATGTTTTTGTGAAGAGGTAGTCAGGACCAAAACAAGAAAAAGATGTCCATTAAGTAGGGACAGTAAAATGTATGAACTGTAAAATGCGTACGTAAAGAGGTATGGACACTTGTTCGGTGGAAGAGATGTCATTTCACAATCGCTAAGATGAACAAATACTGGTGGCTCTAAACATATGGATCTTAGAACTCATGTTTACTAGATATCTTTTATTGTTTTTCTCCATGTTATCTCTCCAAAAATATGGAAACCAAAACTGCAGTAGAAGACGTGTGTTTCACAGAATCGAAGATGAAACTGTGCTCATAGCTCTTAAGGTACGCAATTTAGAGCCCGTGTTTACCGGACGCATTTTTTTCCTTTTTTGGTCCATACTACCACCTGTAACATCCACGTGATAAATTTTTGGCTACAGTGCAACGAGAAGAAATTATGCCTGTAACAGTTATAAACATTATCTGTTCAGCATATGAAAAAATTGTGAAAACGATGATAAATATTAATTATTTATATAATATTCTATGATGTAATTGGACATATCGATGTGTATCATACAAAGACAATGATAATTGTAAATTGCTTTTATGATCTGCGATCGTCTTCCTTTGTTTTTACCTTTTTTTGGATGTCTTTTGTAGGTTGCGGACGCATATCAATCTGAGGTCTGTTAAGAAATTGTAATTATTTTTTAATTGTTACTTGAGAAGAATAGAGTTCATTATTATTATAAATATGAGTGAGCATTATCTGTGTTAATTATTTCTTTCCGCTGCAAGGAGAGCAGCCATTGATGATAGCGATTTGTATCGCGTTTTTGTGTGTGTTTTCTTTAGAAACAAATCAGATGTTTGCTTGATGAAGTCTAAATAGTGCACAATACGAAAGTAGAGTTTACAGAGTTTAATAAGCACTTCAAATACTTACTTATTTGGTCTAACAATTGAAAGTCTCTATCAATTGTCTGCCGCCATCTTAGCAATTATCTCTGCGGTAAATTCAAATTACGCATCTCTGCAGACATAAATGCCGAACTTATTACAAATGTGTAAAAATAAATGTGCACCGGTGGTCCCGAACTCATTTTAATGAAAATAATTCGAATCAGATTGGTTCTTTAAAAACAGTGCTCATAGCACGATCCTTATAAGAAACTTTTCTAGCTGATGTATGGAGCAGAAATTAATTACGCACGAGTTGTGAAGAAGAGTTGTGAAGAATATTGTTTCAGGTAACATAAGTCAGTGTTGTGCGCGACTGATATTCGGTGGTTTTCATGATCATTTTGCTGAAGATAACTATTTCCATCATAATCAATAGTTGCATAGAATCTGTTGCATGAACTGTGATTTAGTGACACTTACACAACTTACAGACAACACTTTAACACGACGTTAACTTGGAGTTCTTTAGCAACATGACCAAATCTTTAGCCGGGAGAAAATTTATTTAGTAATTACCCAATGTAATAAAATAAGGTTATCATTTTCATTTACAAATTAGTTAAATACCAAACCACTGAAAAACACAGCGAACGCTACACACCTTTGAAAGTTCCCTATCCTACAGTCTTAGCAACAACAGTACCGACATGCATCCCCATGTCAGAGGTATCAGAACTATTTTCGTTTACAACTTTCAACTCTGTCGTCTCCGGGCCAGAGTCTCTTACCTCAGATTGATACATTTACGCTTCACCTTAATCCCTGAAAATTTTTAACATCATCATGGATCTACCCTGCATATTTTATGGAGTTTGAGCAATTACTTTTGAATACAAGTAAATTTCAGATAAGCGAAGGACCCTGTTTATGAATGGGTATTTTGTAATGCTGGCATGAGCATCAACTAAATCACTGCAGTTTGTCCTTTGGTAGTTTTCTGAAATAGAATATTTTTTATAGTGGCTACAATCTTTTATGAGTGTGAGTAATAATCATTTAAACTTCTTTTCTATATCATACATTCGACATGCATTACAGTTTTATACCTGTGAGTCGATTCTAATAAATGTAACTAAAGTTATAACAATCAGAAATCTTTGAATTAGGTGCTATAAAACATTCACAAGAATCCCATATTGCACCTAGTTCTAGCAGCGTAGAATGACTGTAACGTTGCGGATATGTAGGCAACATAATCGATGGACTAGAATTGGTAAGAGGTGAGGAAAATTATTTCGTGGAGCCGTGCAGCCCAGGGCTAGGAACGCGTTGCGTCCTGCTTAGGCAAGCCATGTGCAAGATCGTCAGGAAAGGGTCAGATATGGACAGATCGCACTTTGGGGAATTTTGCTGCTTAAGAGGACATACAGTGCTCTAAGAAAAGGCGGGGTGTCAGACAAGCTAAAGAACGGCTTCTCACAGCTGGTGGGAAAAGCGGAGCAATGGAATCCTGAAAAAATAAACTTGAATTGGCCTTCCAACTAACAAAAAACCCCTTTCATTGGGGTGCAAAATTACACATTAAAAGACAGTGATTAATCCAGAAGCACTGTATGCAGCAGAAACCTAAACATGAATTACAAAGGCCAAATGGAGAAAGTTGAGCTAAGGGAAAGAAATACTTTCAGAAAAATCATAGGACCAAAATTTCAAGACAATAATATTACATGCATCAAAAATGAAACTCTCTACAAGAAAATTCAAAACTTTTAGATACTATGTGAAAAAGTAGGCTAAATCCTTACGCTTATCTTCTCAAAATGAATCCCAACAGGTTAACCAAACAAATCTTTGACTTTTTCCGTAACCCCAACTGGTTTAAAGAAACTGTGAAAGACCTAGTAGAATTAAAGATTTCAGAAAATAAACTTATCGATCGAACAGTTAAATTAATTACCAAAGATGAAAACATAAGGTTCCAAGACACATCCACACAAAAGTCCAAACCATTCGTCTGGAAAGAAAAGAGGAAAGAAGATCAGAAAGAATGAAGAAATACTGGGCCTTAAGGATAGAACAACGCACAAAGAAAAGATTGATCCAGCGTACCCCAAAGAGAGTGAAACGAAAGAACAAGAAGAAACATTATCGCAGTGAACCTCTGAATTAACAGCTTTTAAATGCTTCATGCAATTTCAGTATAAGAATCTTAGATGAGAGCATTGCACTATACCTATCATCATTGAAAGCCATGTATCTGTATGCCTTCTATTTTTTGATTTATTACATTTTTATGTCTTTCCATTATGCAAATGTTTGTCAGAACATTGTATCACCCCAAAATAACACAGCAGATGAATAAGGCATGAATACCTCATGTTTTGTCATACTTGTGTACTCATTTAATGAACAGTTTCCTATTTTTTTCAGTAACTTTATTCAAATGATGGTTGTATGTGCTATTAACAATCGTTATAATTTAAGAAGTGGTCGTTTAGCTGACACCACCTTTGTAAAAGAGTCCAAGAGACAGATTTGACAAGCAAGCCTAAATAATCACTAAGTATTATTTAAACAACACAATATATTGCCATTTACCATAAGTGCACTTGTTCAAGAATACTATCTTGCTTATTTATGTACAAACCCTTATTTGTATTTATTGTGAACAGTCTGCGTGTGAACGATCGTTTATAAAATTTCTTTGTTTAAATGTTGTAAAATATTTGTTTGGCCAGGGAAGTGTTCACGATGAGTCAAATCCCGTCTGTAGAACTTCAGAACGATGTGTTTTTGGTGAGGATGTCCTTAAGCCAATGGTAAAGCAGACAATAGTGGAACACTTTGGGACTCAAGTGGAGACTGGAACTTTCTCGAGTAAAGAGCTCAGAGCAGCTATTCTGGGCACTATTCTGCGAGTTCTGGGTAACGAGTGGTGTCTCATTGTGGATGTGGTTGACTGTCAGTAGTGAACAGCTGCTGTCATACTTTGGCTGCTGTACAGTGTTTATATTTTGGGAGGTCTGTATGTGCACCAGTGTAGGACTCTTTTTCTACTTGTGTTACAGAACTGGGGATAGATAGAGCATGAATCCCTATTCGCTGTGACACGTGTGATAATTTGTAAATCATCATGTTGAACTCTGAACTGTTTGGAGCTGGTAAATATTTCATGTATTGTAATTACGAAATGTACTTACTGTTCGTCTGCCTTCGATTACCATTTAGTTTGGAGATTTTGCTGCCCTTCTCGTAGTGGTCTCAACGTTCCTTTACTCCATCTGATAGCAGTATTTTCTGTCATATTTTAACTGAATATCGTAGGACCACTTCCTGTTTATCTGAGGCGTCCTTTCTTGATTAAACATTATTGAACATAATGGTCTGCCATCTGCATTAATTATAGAAATCAGAATAGAACACAGTGCTATTAAATTATTCATTTAAAATTTATTTTGTACTTCTGTGTGCTTTATTAATTCTCATTTCTAGCTAATGTGTAGACAATTTGACTTTAGGACCACAGCTACAGGTTATTATTTGCAGCAAATTAGCTGTGATGGATGTAAGCAGACGTGTAAATCTCGACTCTATGACTGCTTTGAACTAATCTTTTCAAACAGAGTCGTGCACAGCCCAAGTATCTAAAGTATGAGTATCCATAAGCAAAGACGCAACTGGTTTGCTCTTATGGGAAGCTGTAAGGAAGAGCAAATACCCTATCAGTAACCCCTACATACTGTCACATGGCGACCAGAAAAAAATGGTGATAGGCCCTATCATCATTGTAATATATCTGAAAATGCAAAACTCCTAAGCAAATAGATGTGATAATTCTTTAAATTCACTATAATTTGTGTTAGAGTTGAGACTTTGGCTGCTGACCTTCCACAATCACAAATTCCAATACGTAAATTACACTTGAATGCAGGATTTGGATATTAAATAAAAGCACTGGGAGTGTAGCCACAAGAGTGCAAGGAGGCTTGTCACGACTAGTATTACTCGTGAAAGAAAGAACAGTAATTTGCCCATTATCAGAAGCAAGATTCACAGGAACGTTACCAGGATTTTAAATCGTGGTTGCTAAGAGACAAATGGAAATGGCAGACGGACTTTTATGAGAGTGCGTAGTGGTGTAGTGCATGTACCGGGCAATAGCTGGACTGTCGTGACGTGGCGGAAACGCGCTGCAGATGGGCGACAGCACGTGTCGACGGTGGCATGGTGTCACCAGGTGAGGCGTATCCTTGCTAGTGACCAGACCTGCACGCCCTGAGTTGACGGCAAAAACACATTCATAAACCAAGTGGCGTCTCTCGACTCTCGCCAGTAAGTGTCCCCTTTTCCGTTTTGATGACCTCTGTCCTTCTTCCATGACCTCTTCCATTTTTCTAGACCTACCTCCGTGGGTGTGCAGAGCGACACCCATGGAGATAGGTCTAGAGAAAGTGCTTGAGTCTGCGCCCCTTTAACACTTCTCAACTGCAGAAAGACCATATCCAGGGTGTCAAGAAAGTTACCCCCCTGTCGTACAGTAGTCTTGATATATATTTGGTGGGCTTAGGTGGACTCTTGGCGACAGGTGCATGTCTTTTACAGAGGATGCCCTACCCATCAGTACGTTTAAATACTTTCGGTCAAATGGAAGGAAGAATCTGCCTTCAGTCACAGATCATGGTTTTTATCGTTCCACCCCTGGAGACCTATCTTAAGGTACTTAACATAATTAAATCGTCAATGTGTGTATACATAGCAATATCAACAGGTCTTTCTATATGTAGGCACCGGCCTTGCTGCAGTGCCGTCAGATCACGCAAGTTAAGCGCTGTCGGGCGTGGCCGGCACTTGGAGGGATGACCATCCAGGCCGGCATGCACTGTTGCTATTTTTTGGGGTGCACTCAGCCTCGTGATCCCAATTGAGGAGCTACTCGACCGAATAGTAGCGGCTCCGGTCAAAGAAACCCGTCATAACGACCGGGAGAGCTGTGTGCAGACCACATGCCCCTCCTATCAGCATCCTCATCTGAGGATGACACGGCAGTCGGATGGTCCCGATTGGGTACTTGTGGCCTGAAGACGGAGTGCTTTTCTATAAGTAGATTAATTTGATGGTGATATGATTCTGATAAAACTAAAATTGCTGATGAGTTAAATGAAAAGATTTTTGAATTTCATATTCAGGAATTACTCTCGGTCAGATATAATTCATATAACATGAAAAGGAAAGGAAAAACTGTCACAAGTTACTGACACGAAATTAGTGTGGTATCACGTATCAATATCACCTCAAGGGCATTGCTGTGTTGGAAATAGCAAGTTTCCTTTCGAAGCTGATAGCAGTCACATGGATCAGGCAGATTCAATGGTGCATGCGCGCTAAGCAAACCTCCAGCGGCTCCATGCCACTAACGCCCTTTGCCACCATGATACAGGACTGCTGGAGAGAGCCGCTCAGCCCACTCGCACTTGAAGCCTCATCACACCGACACCACAGTTCGTGCAAAATACAGTGAGCTGCTTCCTTGTTGACACTGAGAGATGGCTCTGTTTCTTGAACCATTAGTCGTGAGAGTCTTCAAAAGCTCGGAGAAATACAAGTAAAACTTCTGTCTGTTGTGTCATCTTGTTCGCGAATCTCTTCTGCTACTGTCCAGGCTATAGGCCACCTACTCTTACCACTGAGTACGAATTCGTAGCAGCGCGGGATTAGCCGAGTGGTCTAAGGCGCTGCAGTCATGGACTGTACGGCTGGTCTCGGCGGAGGTTCGAGTCCTCCCTCGGGCATGGGTGTGTTCTTTGTCCTTACGATAATTTAGGTTAAGTAGTGTGAAAGCTGAGGGACTGATGACCTTAGCAGTGAAGTCCCACAAGATTTCACGCACATTTGAACATTTTAACACCAATTGGTACACAAAAACTCGTTCTGATAGAAGGTTATGCTTGGTTAATAAGAGAACCAGAATAGACAACAAATTTAATGTCACTGATTCTAAATTTCAGTTGCGAAAAAGAAATCATTGTTTCTATACGCTAGGGGCAGGTAACTCCCACCTATAAGCAGTAAATCCAGTTGCGACAGGATAAATTCAAAGACCAAAGCCGGAAATAATAAGGCCATAAATCAACACGTAAAGGGAAACCCTGCTATTACTCGTCACAAGCAAAGCGGACAGGAAGTAGTACAACCGGTGTTAGGCGGTCGGGTCGCCTGGTTATTGCGTCCGTCTCGACTTTCCTCGCGTCTCCGGGCGGATGGAGGATTCCACCGAAGACACTCGTCGGTCCCCTAGAGTAGACGGCGTTCATCAGTCGGGGGAGCAAGCCGGCAGGTGGTAATTGTTGTTGCGAAACGCGAGGCGGCCACGACTCTCGAAAAATGAGGAATCCCGCACGTAATTGCGGTGGACTCTCGAGTCCCCCTGCCTCCGCGGCGAAAGGATCGTTCCTCGCCGTCGCGTCGAGCTTATTTATCGCGCTCCGACTCGAAACTCGAGGAAAATTTCCCGGCTCGCTGCAACATCAGAATAACGTATTACCTGCGCTTGCGGCGGAGGCCTCAGATGTTAATTCCAGCCTTCCCTCCGGAGTTGTGCGACGCTTCCAGCTGGCACGGCTGCCTTTGGTTAACAGCAGGTATAAACCTAGTGTTCTGGATCGCCAGACTGGATGCAGGTGGTGAAGAAAGGCGTTACAAGCAATGCATTTCAGTAACCGCATTTATTTTCTTGCTGACACTTTTCTTGCGGAATGTGCTGGGAACAAGAAACATCCATTATCGTTATGTCAAGACGAGCCCGTCTGGACTCTGGCTTTCTTTTTTCTTCTATTTAGCATTCAAAGTTATTTCAGCTTCCCTGCATAGTACCACTTTGCAACAGTGTATTTACGTAACATCTCAGATTTTCTAAAACTCTGTGCCTGTGCTGGAATAAAATATGACTCAAACGGTCCGCCTTCAGGTTAAACACAGTTCTTCTCAATCATGCCTGTTGCGGCACAGTGAGCACGGTGGCCGCATGCTTTGAGTGACAGAATTCTATAGATATGGTATAACTTTAAGTAAATGATATACATACAGATAAAAATTAACCGAAAGCAGCAGCAATAACCTAGTGTCGGCGTAGTCCGAATACATGGAATGTCAATCGCTTATATTTTCAGAGAAACAGATAGACGTTTTCTGAGAACACCACAACGGTTGTCAAACATGTTTAGGTAACCGTTAATGTACAGGATGTTCCATAAAAAGTGACCCTCATTCTTAGGGAAGACTGTACTGACCAAAATTAGAAAGAAAAAATGTAAAAATTTGCCCGAAAGGAAATACTTCTTGAGATATGCACCATTTCATTTACGTCAAGAACGGTCAGTAGTCGCAAGGGAACATCCCCAACTCGATCCCATATTGAAAATGGAAAAAAGTACACGTACAAGCTCCCAGCTCCAGAAATGGTACCCGCGTGAAAATTTGGGACAGTTTTCTCATAGTACGCAGTTATGGCCTTCTGCAAATACAGCTTTTAAACAGGGGCGCGCATCTCTTGTTTGACACTCGCTCCGACCCACGGCGACTTCTTAATCCCCGAGCACCAAATACTGTACAACTGAATAGACAAGAAGTTTGTATTTATAGCGTCGGTAAATCAGCCACCGACAGTGCGGCACCTCGAGCAGCGATACGGAATGACGGCGAAACTATATTGTTTAAACATTAAATAACGAAAACAGCTAAAAGTCGTCGCTGATAAGCTTTATTATATGTGGATATTCGATGAACTTCTAAACAAAGTAAACGAAAAGTTATGGGGACTATTTTGTGCTATTTTTATACAATTCGCTGTCAGTGCAGGAAATAATAGACAACTTCTCGAAGGAAGACGTGCTAGATATAGAGCAGAATATTGGACTGACGTTCGCTGCTTATTTACTAGAGGATGACGATGACGATAATGAGGCTTCACTCTCAACACAATCACATTCGTCGAACAGTCACTGGTACAGCGGGACAGGGATGCAAAAACGAGCAAGTAAGCAATTATGAAGCCTACTTTGAAAAGGGAATACTGTTGGATACCACAGAGCCGCAGCGCATAACAGAGGAGTATATAAAAACGTACTGTTGTCGTTTGGGAAAGTAGAAAGAAGGGGAATCTGTCTTTCAGGACCGTCAAGAGTAACAGTAAATTACGAAAACAATAAAGATAGCTGTACATATGGAGTAGATATATTGAAATCCAATATCTGCATTAACAAAAGCTTCGAAGGTCGACACAATTTCTCTAGATAAATTCATTAACCAATTGAGGAAAAAATGACATCCCTCGATGTTAACATTCAGCAGTTCTGCCTTAAAACCGCAAATCAGGTGGGAGTCAAAACGTTCAAAGCATCTGTAGGATGATTGTACGCTTTGAAATATAAACATGGTATTCTGTAGCGAAAAATAACCCATACTGTTACAACTGCAAAGCTGGGTGATGAGAAAGCTTTACTTACTGAATGTGAAGAGTCTGTCGCTAACACAAGAAACTGTCGTTGGACAGAATGCATACAGTATGGAGTAGAGTGGTTAGTTGAGTTCTCGCCAAAAAAAAGAAAGGGAAGTGAGACGTCGACACAATCGTGCAGTCCATCAGTAACACGAAGCACAATAATGACACTGATATCCACAGTTAGATACTTGCTGTCACTTCTGTAGTTTTGCTGGCCGCGGTGGTCTAGCGGTTCTGGCGCTGCAGTCCGGAACCGCGGGACTGCTACGGTCGCAGGTTCGAATCCTGCCTCGGGCATGGGTGTGTGTGATGTCCTTAGGTTAGTTAGGTTTAAGTAGTTCTAAGTTCTAGGGGACTTATGACCTAAGATGTTGAGTCCCATAGTGCTCAGAGCCATTTGAACCATTTTTGAACTTCAGTAGTTTTAAAGGAGGCGACAAGGACGTTTAGTCCACAAGCCAAACACAGCTTAATGCGGGCAGTACTGTAGCAGTGCCAACGGCCTTTCCGTAGCGGTAACACCGGTTCCCGTCACATCACAGAAGTAAGGTGCTGTCGGGCTTGGCTAGCATTTGCATGGTTCACCGTCCGTGTCTACCGAGTGCTGTTGGCAAGAGGGGTGCACCCAGGCCTTTTGAAGCCAAATGAGGAGCTCCTTGACTGAGAAATAGCGGTACAGGTTACGGGAGAGCCGTGTGCTGACCACATGCCCTCCGTATTCGCATTCCGTGACGCCTAAGGTCCAAGGAAGACACGAGGCTGGTCGGTACCGTTAAGTTTTCGAGTTCTGTTCGGACGGTGTTTGTGTTTTGTTTGATACTGTAGCAGTTGCTTCATCTTCTGGGAAAACAACAACAAGTAACATTTAGGGATGTATACGAACTTCCAGCATGCTGGAATAGCTGTGGGTCAGCTACTTCTGTTCATCAGTACAATGAAAAAACCATTCCAAATTGTAAGTTTCGCCTTTTCATTCGCTCGATGACTAGTTTCGGGCCGGGACCCAATTTTAAATCATCGTAACATAGTCAAAAATGGCATTTCCGAAAATGCAAAAACCATGTGCAAACGAACAGTTATAGTAGGTGTTATCTACAACCGCACAAGGTGCCAGTAGAACAGATTTAACTGTTTTTCACCACCAAAGCTTGATAGTGCACAAACAGAACACAGTAAAAAGACCTTGCATTTTCTGCACTGATTATACCACCAGGCGGAACAAAATACCGTCAACCTCTGGATGTATTTGGCTTTCGCATATTGAAGTCTTTTGTCTGCAGGTTTACGAACCCGTCACAACTTTTGGACTTCGATGTGAGCTTCGGCCAGCATAGCAACATACTTCAAATGCAGTCTCTTCTTTACAGGCAGTTATGTGCACCAGCACGCTTGGTATCGAAGCGGCTATAACACTGACCGGCTAGATCAATTTTATCATCCAATGAAATGCTGTTTTTACACTGGTAACGTACTTTATTCATTGTATCGAAGTTTCCTAGCATGTTCTTGGTGCGAGAGATCTCTCAGTACTGAACATTTTTTATGTTGTAATTCACAGATGATATTTGAGTGAATGAAACGAATGAGTGTGTCATTAAAGAAGTAACGTAGAGCTATGTTATTGTTAACATCACTATTTTCTTTGGATTGTTAAGCTGACACTTTTAAAGAGAAGTACATTGACATGACTTTCGGTGTTCTTCAATAGCTGGGCACTGTGTGTCACTCTGCTGTACGGTACTTCGGGCTCGGGCATTAAGCGGCCTCAGTGGGGCGGATCGAGTGACAAATAATCGATGCGTGCGCCTGTTTAAGAGCTGTACATTTAAAGGTCCATAACTGCGTAGTATCAGAAAAATGACCCAAATTCTGGCGCCGGATCTATTGCTAGGGCTGATATCTTGCCCATGTGGTATTTTTCTCCTTCAAACTCAAAGTCGGTGATGTTTTCCTGTCATTGAAGTAGACAGTCCGCCAGTTGGAGTTCATTGCCCATTTTTTATTCGTTTTTTTTTTCTTGATACACAAAAGTAGGATAATAAAATGCTTCAGTGAGCACGTGTCGGTAGATGCAAATACTCCAGTGATAAGGGAAGCGAAGCGTCAAGTTTGCTTTAGTATCAGCAATAGCGGTTGACTAATATTGCCATAGACTTTACTCGACAAATTAATAGTTTCAGTTTATTACAAACTTCCAATGCACCACACACTCCCCACATTGTGGGAAAGCGGATGTTGTAAATGTAAACGGACACTACCCTGTTTCTACGCATTATACCACAGTATCTAACACTAACGTTTAAAAAGACGATGAAGGAAGTCCAATGTCATGGGCCCCCGAACCATGATTGCTTAGAATTGTCGCTACAGGGAGGTGTAAAGTAATTCGACACCCATCGAAAACATACAAACGTTACAGGTGCCTGTGTCCCATGCGTTACCCAATACAAGGGCAGCTGAGTGCGTTCACCCGAGTTCGTGATTCTTAAAGAAGAAGGGCTGAAGGTGCGAGAATGATTGGAAACGAGTTGGAGTACCTCCTGTAGTGTCAGTACACGAACGGTCCATATATCTACAAACATCTGTTTCTGGACACATGTTTATCTTACTTTCCCTACTTTTCACTAGTACTGTGTGAGGTTAGTATGCGGGAAACGTTATTTAAACTTTTTTCTGTATTTCACTAGAAGTAGGATGCTGTTCATCATTTCATATTTGGTTATTAGTTATTTATTCCCACACACTATTAACGTGTGAATTCTTCTTTACATAAAAACGTGCAGGGTCGAAATTCCGATAGTGGCCTTTAATGAGGTTACACGTTTCCTCCTAGTATTAGAATTGTATTGCTCTCGGGGATTCCGTCAGTTGATATAGTCGATAGACTGGGACGTTTAAGTTACCGGGGTACTGCAGGATATAGCCGATACAATACGGCTCGACCACAGCTCCATAAGCGTACATTTCAACAGCAATCGCTTTTGCAGTAGATTATAACACAAGGAGCTGTTACGTGATTCGCTAACTGGTGTAGTTTTAAGTGTTACAACTTGAATATTAGTGTCGAGTTGTAATATCGAATATTTCGGTACAATCACTGATAAAAGTACAGAAATAAAAATACTAAAAATAAATATATGTATACTAAACGATAACACTTTTTGTCAATGCTTCAAAAATTAAATCTTATTTCCTTCCACCATTTTGACAGTGAAAAGCTCATATGTCACCGGCCGAATGTTCATATATACCAGATTTCATTTCGATCTGATGCTGTGACCACAAATAGTGTTGTCTGACAAGTTACAGGACAGGTACTTTGAAGACAGCAGTCGTACTACAATGTGTTATGTTTCAGTAATATCGCGTCATTATACAATTCCTACGTTTGAAATTATGAAAGAAAAGAGGAATAACAGCACATAGCGTAGCCAAATGGAACAGTGTTTACGAATGGACTAAAATCTGGCAGAAGTGATGATTAAATAATGATGTTGTTAGTACACACCTGAATCGGCTCCAACGAATATTGAGATGATTCGTTTGTGTATGTTGTGGTCGTTTCATTTCTTCATCCTTGTCCAAATGAGCTACTTCTCCATCTACGAAGCCGACGGCTAAACTTCCCCCATTATTTTTCCAGTACTGAAGATTCTCCAATACGTAAACATACTTGAAGTTAGTCATGTGAACACATTACAGTTATATATAAGATTCGCACAGACAATGCTGAAAAGAATCATATGTTTTGTACCATTTTCACGCAAAGCAATTTGTGCAGATGTATCGCTACTTTTCATGTCGGAAAATCATAGACATATTCGTACGCAAATCGATCAAACTGAAAAGATTTCGTGGAAGTACTTTAGCCAAACTAAGCATAACTGTAGTAAAATGTTTGAAGAGTTTCAGTAGCGACCGTGCGATAGATGCTCATAATTTTAGATAAACTGCACTCCCTGGAGGCTTGACTGGCAGTCTCACTCAGCGATTGTCACTGCCACGGCCAGTTTTCTAAACTCGTTAGTATGGACAAGAGACTTTAATGTAAATTATCGTCTAAATCATTATTAAAACAAAAATAGTTGTGATTAGAATCTTTGGGACAAATAAATATGGAAAGATATTCATTATATAGACTCTAAAGTGATATTTAAGGTTGCATAACTGAGGTAAAAGCAAAGTATTTTAAAATATTGCCTGTAATGCCATAAGTAGTAGGGCAAGACCGGCGTCGCCACAATCTTCATTGTTGCGAAATTTATTCAGGATGGGGATCCTTGATGATGGCGATATAAGTGGCAATGTCACAATGAAGTCAAGACAAGAAGTTCAAATTTTGGCGAGAAAGTAGGTCAGTTGTGCTATCTCCACTAATCTAACCATCTACCCTCCACTCTCCATCCCCCCTCCCCAAAAAATAGAGGGAAGCTCTAATTTTCATTGGAAAAACGCTACTTGGCCTACCTCCACTAACCTAAGAAAATGGCTGGAAAATAGGGCACTTGGGATACCTCCAATAACCAAGTCATCTGACCGCCACCCCTTCCTTGGAATTGGTGGGAAAAGGACTCAGCCTGTGCTGGGCTGCTGGATAGGATGGACATAAGTCTTTATTTTGCAGGCAGCCCATATTTAAACAATTTGAGTGGTAATGGGCAGTAGCTCTGTTCACTGTGTTGACCTTGAGGTCTGGAGTCCAACTGACCTAGTACACAGCACTGCCACCAGAGGCGCTGTCATCCCACAGTGGTCTAGGGGAAAAACGGTGGGAAAAGAACTGAGTCTGTGGCCAGTTGCTGGAGAGAGGAAGGCATGTGCTTTATTTATTTTCAGTGCGTAGTTGGAATTATTTTATTTAGCGATCAATTCCACGTAGTTCATTTATTACACTGATACAAAACATTCGCCCTGACGTGCTTGGAGTTGCAGTAAATAGTCCACAAACCTGCAAACTACTCATAAATCATCAAAAAATGCAGTATACTGATGTACAGACAAGAAAACAACTCGGAAATGGTCGAAATAATGCAGGCAAAACGCTATGCAAAGACGCTCACTAACTATAAACTGTAGAAATAATGCATTGCACAGCCTACAGACCAGTACACAAAATAATGTAACAGACACGTTCCATCATGTAAAATTGTCAAAAAATAATGCAAGTATAACGCTCTGCAAACACAGTCACAATGCTTCAACAGCCGAAAATAATGCAGTGCACAAACACTCATTACTTGTAAAAATGCTTTTGAACTATCGTCAACCATGATGTATCAGCAAACTGTTCCCTACAGAGGCCCAAGGTGCTCAAGCCAGTGCAGCCAGCAAGACACCTCTGGGCCTCACGCACACGTTTTCTGTTGGTGGTGCGATACCGTTGTACCAGCAGTCCAGTGAAGACCTAACTGCTGAGGGACTCACCATCTCAAACACAGCTAAAAGGTTGTCAGTCGTATGCCGACGTCACATGTCTATGTAAATAACAGCCAAGTCTCCCTCTGGCTGCACTATAGAAACCTTTTGCAGTGTTTCCCAGAATATCACAGGATGCATTGTTCCTAGTTATCCAAATGGGACATGTGTGACTAGTCTAGAAGCATACGTGTTTACCATTGCTGATGCAGTGCTTTCTACCTGCGGTCCAGCGATGTAATTGCTGAGTGACTCGCCCATCGCCCATGCAAGCGCAGCTAAAAGGCTGACAGTGTTATACTGTTGTCATATGTCTATGTAAATAACAGCCAAGTCTCTATATGGACGTGTTATAGAGATCTTCTGATGTGCTTTCAGAAACTGTTAACGAAAATAGTCCAGAATAACACCAAATGCATTCTTCCTGATGCTCATAAAGGCAGAGCTCCTCATAGAAATCGTAAAGTGTTGCAGAAGTACTTAATGGTCGCTTTTGTTGTTTTTGTAGGAGCTTTCGTGATGACGCAGCCCGTCAGCATGGAAATTATTGTCCTAGCAGGTCCTGTGTAGGAAAATAGCCCAGAATAACGCCGAATCCATTCCTCCTGACGGTTCTAACGAGTCACTGCGTCCATCACAGTTTACTCTTCCTGGAAATCGTGATATCCTGCTTTCAACAAACGTCTCTGAAACGGTAAAAATTCTCACCGCTATGTAGAATCTCCTATGTCCCAGCGAAAAGGATGTCTTCTGAATGAACAGAGCATTCTGATTGACTCTTACTGAATTTACGCACAAAACTACCGCTGCTGCCAGTGCGGGAGCACTGTCAGCCATTGTTTTCTGTAGACGAGACTTTTAGCGATAAAAGTATTTTTTACAGATCGCCGTATTGCACTGAAAGTTAAAAAGTGGTCTACAGTTGTGAAATACGGAAAGAAACTTTCTCAATTGCACTGCTCTCCTACTGAGGATGGAAGCTTGAATATTACAACATGAAAGTGATCTCCAACCAGTCAATGTATCACCATGTGCTGTGTTGATGTAGTAAACATATGATTCGTAACCTGTGCCATACAAAATCGCCCCTTCTGTATTATGCATATAGCTATCGACTGCACATTCGTACATATACTGCCAAGACAGACAGCATAGGCAGATGTACTGTATATATACCTTGCAGCACCCAATCCACTCTCTGTCATCCTTTAACACAGATGCATATAAGTGTAGAGGCTGATGGTTTTTGTTTAACTGGAATGCGTCAAATAGAGTATTCAACTAGCATCTATTACTGTTACCTGAATAGACATACACTAGAATGCTGCTTCGACAGAAAAAAGTGCCTGTTCCCCTAGTTCCTGGCGCTTCCATGTCAAAGTTTTTTCGAGTTCCTCATGCTGTCGTACACTCGTCCCCATGTACAAGAATTGATCTGCACCAGCCAAAAGACACACAAACACTTCCTCAATATCCCTCCATTTCGGTGCATTTTTCCTCATTTTATTTGTATTTTCCGTCGTTTTCGTAGTTCTGTCGATTTTATGTCACTTCTACCCATGCAATCTGACATCACTTCTCGTTCCGTGTTCTAAAAAAGCTTGTAAATGTAGTACAGTTGCCAGCATCTACCGCAAATGCACTATTTTTCTGATCGGGTGGCATAGTATAGCACTGTAGTTGATTTCATCCATTCGCCTCCACCCACATATTCCACATTTGCTGTGTGTTTGCTCTGTTTTCTGTATATCTGTTTTCAGAGGCATGAGCGCCTTGGGGTCTCTGTAGGGAACAGTTCGCTGATGTGTCACCGTTGACGATAGTTCGATAGCGTTTATATGTGAGTGTTCGTGTACTGCAATATTTTCGGCTGTTTAAGCGTTGTTTTATGTGAGTGAAGGTGTAGGTTGATTTAGTTTGTGAACAGGTCTGTAGGCTGAGCAATGCATTAATTCTAAATTTAATAGCGTTTTACATGCATTATTTGGACAATTTACATGTTTTTTGCGTTACTGTACATTAGTGTACTGCATTTCTTCGGTGATTTATGAATAGTTTGTAGGTTTGTGGACTATTTACTGTGACCCCAAGCATGTCAGGGCGAGTGTTTTGCATCAGTGTAATAAATTATTCCAACAACTGACTGAAAATAAGAAAAAGTACATGCCTTCCTCTCTCCGGCACCTGCTCACAGACTCAGTCCTTCTCCCTCCATTTTTCCTCCAGACCACCATGGAATGACAGAGGCCTCTGGTGGCAGTAGTGTGTACTAGATCAGTTGGACTCCAGACCTCATGGTGAATACAGTGGATGGAGCTACTGCCCATGACGACTCAACTGCCTGCAAAATAAATACTTGCATTTGCAAGGAAGAGGTGGCGGTCAGATGACTTAGCTTAGTAGATGTATCCCAAGTGACCTACTTGCCAGCCACTTTCTTAGGTTAGTGGAGGTTAGCCAAGTGACCTTTTTCCCATGAAAATTTCAACTTGCCACTCTTCTCTTGCTGCAGGAGGGGTGGGGGAGGGGGAGGGGAGGGGGTTAAGTTAGTTGAGATATCCCAATTGACTGATTTTCCCGCCAAAATTTGAACTTCCTGCCATGATGTCATTATGACATTTCCACTTCTATCAACACCATCTCAGATATGTCATCTTGAATAAATTTCACAACAATGCAGAGTGTGGTGACATCAGCCTTGCCCTACTACTGCCATATTCCAGGGATGCGCTATTTTAACATATTTTACCCTATTTTATGGAGACTTGATGGATTCAGATTGCAATATGCATACACATACTGAAACCGGATTGTATTTTCCATTTTTAGAACTAAATAATTTTCACGGTTGTAGGGAATTTTATCATTGGTGATGAATATCAATAGATGTGACTGTCCCATTGAGAGAATGAGAAATTGGTGCTGGTCACACACGTATCAAATGTAAAGTGCAAATGGTTACCATCATTGAAGGATTTTGATAATATATGCGAAGTTATTTTCGAGTTTGTTGTGCGTCGTTCAGAACTAATCTTGCTGCCTATGAAGTTAATACCTACAGGTAGGATCAGTTGGAGAGTGAACAGTGAATGGTTGCAGCCTATGTACTGTAGAAAGGTGACTGACTGATATAAACCTTTTAGTACTCTGGTTAGACATCTACATAAATCAAAATGTAATAAATCCTTTGTTCAAAATCGTATGTCGCAGAAAGTTCTTGACCGATTGCTCTAAAATTTTGACACAACGTGGCATTCTAATGTAGGCGTGTACTTAGGTACCTATTTCTTTAATGTATGGGGTATGATATGTATGTAACTTTTTTAGTTTTTAACAATATTTCCATATAAATAAATTTATGAAGTATTGTATATTACACATATTAAAGAAACAGGTATATGAACATATCTGTGTTCCAGTACAACATTGTGTCAAAATTTCAATGTATTTGACACATGCTTTCCCAGATTTGCGATACGAACATTTACAGTTTCTACATAAGTACGAACGTAGATGTTTGTTCCTTAAAAATCTCAAATTTTCGAAAGATTTTGATGGATTCCTTTGAAATTCTGTCACAACGTTGCATTCGAATATGCAGGTATCATTATATATCTGCTGTAGCGTCATTTGGTATATACATAGTATATATGTAATAAAAGGGGAAACTTTATAAAAATGTAAATGTTGGTGTGTTACAAATCGTTTATCTCCAGAAGATCTTGAGCAACTGTTTTAAAATTTTGACACAAAATTAAATTATAAAATAGGGCGTCTTTTTGAAACATTGTTACCAAAAATCTCAAAATGTACATTTCTGATTTTTTTCAGACTTTTACACGATACTGTAATAAACGTTTAGACATCCAGATTATATACTTTTTAATGTCTAAACATACATCTATACATCAAATATGCATTTTTGACACGTTAACAAACATGAAAGTTGTATTTATCGCTTATTGGTTTGTGGTTAGAATAATATTACTGAAACTTATTTTGCAATAACAATAAACAAGGCACATGGTCAGAGAGTGGGAAGAAGAGGAAATGGATAGAAGGGTGGGAGGAAACAGACATAAAATACAGGAAGGAGGAGATAGCCAGGGAGAGGGGGGGGCAGGAGGAGATGTATAGAGAGACGGAAGGGGAATATGGGCAGAGAACGGGGAGAGGAGGCAATGGACTGTGAGATGAGGTGAGAAGGAGGGAGGAGGAGGTGGCTGGAGAGGGGAGGAGAAGAAGGACAGAGAGGGGAGAACAGAGAGAGTGGGAAGGAAGGGGAAATGGACAAAGAAAGGGCGGGGCAGTAGGACAGAGAGGAGAAGGAGATTAAAACGTATATCCAATACTCACTCATATTAGAAACTTACGCTTTCTCTTTTCTTTCTTCTCCATTTAAGCAGACTTGAACAACAATGAAACGTGGCCGGGCACATCTAGTTATCAAATATACAAATGAACCACACAGCTTTATGTCGCAATATGCCATGTAGAAGCGTAGGCAACGCGGTCAAATATCATTATAAAAACAATACTAGTACAACAATAAAGTACGAGAGGCGCTTCCAAATGAATGTTACTAGCTTTCATTGCTTACAGCCTTATAATCCTAATCTTGATACAACTGTACACTAAACCTCACCATTAACACATTTCACGAGTATGGCGAAAAAATGATTGCGCAATACTTCGCAATACTTCACGACTGATTTGTACATCGAGAGAACTCATAAGCTCGCTGATATCGCTATCGAAAAGCCACAGTTTCAGTACATTGAGAAATTACTTGAGAAGAAACTGCATTTTTATTTTTGTTATTTATCCCTTATCGTATAAAGAAGGTACTAGATTCGCTGCTCATTAGTGCTGTGACTGTAGCTCATGCAGTACACGATTCTCCGATTGCTGTAGAGCTCGACGGAGCAACACTGATATGACAGACGTTCATACGTTAATGTCACTGATAAAGTGATACGCAATTCATCAGCTGTACTTTGTTGGGTGACTCACACTTCAACCACACGATGTAACCATCCTGATGTTTTTAAAGTAAACTAAATGAAAGACTGATTTTGTAAACTTTGTTAGTTTCTTTTCAGATATATCACACTATAAAACACCTTCAATAATTGATCATTATCTAGCATTTAGATCAAAGGTTGATCATATAGTTGACTGATCATGTCTCCAACACAATGAGCTGCACAGTGTGTGTACATCTGTGCGTTATCTAAGTGCAGTGTAGGAATTAATATTTCATGAATCCAACATTTTGTGGTTGACAGTACATAACTGAGTTTATGTCTTTTGTTTTCTGAGGCAACAGCCCAGCAGACTCGATTTGAATCAGCTTCCTTTTTTATAGTTTCCGTAGATATTGAGATACATGAATGCACAGTGGAAGCCGATGAAAGTTTATCATAATATTTCGGAAATTACGAGCAAATCTTGGATACGTTATTACACCAAGCACCTCTAGCACGAGCCTGAAGAAAAAATCACATGATCCCGAAATAGGCGGCCTTATGAAATGAACAAAGAGTAATAAAGAATAAAGCAGTGAGGAAAATCGAATCTCGGTAGAATGTGACGTACTCACAAAGGCGCACTCGTTTGAAGAGCATAAGCTTGCTCATAATACTGCCGCCAGAGAGATGGACAAACAGACAGGCCGATTGCATTGCTGAAGAAGTTACAGTGGAAGAACAGCTTCCGAGCACACCTGTCCTAAACTCTTCGTCCACTGCTTCTGAGACGATGGACTTAATGAAAATTGTCTGGGCGTAAGGTCGAGGTTTAAGAACGAAAACAGCCGGATGATAAGAAGACATTACTAATAGTTCCAAAGTTGTGCGAGAGCTACTGATTCTTGTGTTTCAAGATAGCATACCGCACGAGCTGTGTACGAGGTAATTTTCGTCCTGCGTGTCGGTGCACAAAACTCGTAATCTTGCTGAAATTTTATGTTTTTGTTCCGTTCCTAGCCAACATAAAAATCTCTTATCACGTATTCATAATCTAAGACATGACAAAGGAGTCTTCAAACAGGAACTTGAACCACAGTCATACAGAGCGTCGTGAATGATATTTCCGTCATTTGACTGTGTATTACTATTCACTTAACTCACAAAGAATCGCGATTACAACTTTGCTGTCATTAACAAGTGCAGTACGAAATATCACAAAATATTCGACATGTCTACGTGACATGTCCTCGTCAAAGTAACATAGCGGGACCTGGAAACCAGTCCTCGTATTACATGAAATGTGTACAGATCAGTGATAGGTAATACGGCAACAGGACACAAATGGTAGCATAATGTATTTCGTGTATGACGATCGATTCAATGCTGTGATCTGCATGTGTCACGTCCACACATCAAGTAACAAATACCTCCACGCATCAAAACGACCCATGCAGGTCGCAACACTGTACTGGTCATAACATACGTAATACAGTATGTTAATGTTTGTTTTCTGCGCACAGTGTCAGCTATATTATGTACCTTTGATCTGTATTCAGATCCTGTAATACGACGACTGCTTTATAGGTCAAGATACACTCATCATCCACATTTGGCACGGATAACAGCTGCGACGCGTCATGGCATGGAGGCAGTGAGGCCTTGGTAGGTAGCTAGAGGAAGGTGGCACCGCATGTACACACAAGTCACCTAAACCCCGCACATTTCGGAGACGGGAGCGATCATCTCTGACGCCACGATCAATTGCACCTGGGGTGTGTTCTATCGTGTTGAGACCTAACGAGTTGGCGGAGGGGGGGGGCGGCAGAAAATCAATTAGAACTCGCCACTTTGTTACTCAAACCACTCTATCACACTTCTTGTCTTGTGACATGCAACATTATCTTGTTGAAAAATGTCACTGCTGTTGGAAAACGTGATCGTCATGAAGGTGTGTACGTGGTCTGCAAGCAGTGTATGATACTTCTTGACCGTCATGGTTCTTTGCGTGATCTCCACTGGATCCATGAATGCTCACGTGAATATTCCCCAGAGCGTAATGGAACCACCGACAGCTTGTCTCCATCCCGCTGTACACGTGAAATGAAGTGTCGAGTGACTAGGGCCTCCCGTGGGGTAGATTGGTCGCCTGGTGTAAGTCTTTCTAGTTGACAACACTTCGGCGACTTGCACGTCGACGGGGATCAGGTGATGATGAAGACAACACCCAGTTCCTGAGCGGAGAAAGTCTCCGACCCAGAGGGGAATCGAACCCCGGCTCATTTTCATGGCATTCTACCGCGCTGACCACTCAGATGTCGGGGCGACCGTAGTACAGGTGTCAAGGAACTATTCTCCTGGAAGATGAATTCGCGTCCACCAGCGGCATGTCGAAACAGGTAGCGGGATTCATCAACCAAGCAACCCTCTGCCATGGCGCCAACGTCCAGTGCTGAAGGTTAGATGCCCATTTCAGTTGCCGATTTCGTGGTGTGAACACTGGCTCCTGCATGGGTCGTCGGCTGCGAAGGCCCCTTCGTTAGGAGTGTCTGGTGCATTCTGTATTCACACTTTTCGACGCCTGTCCAATGTTACCACTCTCAACAGCCTACGATGTCTGATATCTGTGATGAGTGGTGGCGTCCTAATACGTCTGACGTCTTAACGTGGTTTCACCTTTTTTCACCACGTGTTAAAGGCACTTATTACAGCACTCCTCGAACGCCTGTCAAGGCGTGCAGTTTCCGAATTGCTCGTGCCCAGCCTCCGGGTCATCGCAATCTGCTCTCGCAACTAAGACAGATCGCTCGCCTTCCCCTTTCTACAGACGAACATCGTGCTCACTAATATTACATGCACTGTGCATGTGTTTGACTCGTAGTCATTCCACGCCAGGTGACGCTTCTATCGCCTGGACGGGTTTGTATCGATAGTAGGTCTGTAGTCATAATGTTATGACTGATCAGCGTATGTTATTTCGACGGTGACATGTTATGCAGGCATGTCGGAGATTTTGTTATATTTGACCTTGCGCCTGATAATTAGTACTCAGACGAAATCGCGACTGTGCGAAATTAACTAATGGTAATATGGGGGAAATTTCGTTAAAAATGTGTTATATCTGCTTTACAAATCTTTCAAATCAAGAAAAGAATCTGTCTGTGTGTGTGTGTGTGTGTGTGTGTGTGTGTGTATTTATATACAAAGTTGGCTCTAAGCAGTATGGGACTTAGCATCTGAGGTCTTACCTAAATAACCTAAGGACAACACACACATCCATGCCCGAGGCAGGATTTGAACCTGCGACCGTGGCAGCAGTGCGGTTAAGGACTAAAGCGTCTAGAACCGCTCGGCCAAAGAGGCCGGCAATATAACAATCATGTAGATGGTCAGGATGGTGCCGTATTTTTCAATGAGAAGGTGCACTGTATTCAAAAAGCAGAGTCGTTTCACATAACAGCGAAGGATGGCATATATGACCTATGGGACACGCAAAAAACTAAA
The DNA here is from genome assembly GCF_023864275.1 of Schistocerca cancellata. Taxonomy (NCBI): domain Eukaryota; kingdom Metazoa; phylum Arthropoda; class Insecta; order Orthoptera; family Acrididae; genus Schistocerca; species Schistocerca cancellata. The sequence goes on along the minus strand of NC_064631.1, from coordinate 463,584,603 downwards.
CTAAACCGATGTAAACTGAGATTTCTAAACAAATAGAATGGACAAGTTACCGTATCACCGGTTTTGGATTTTTGAACAATTCATCTTCAGATCGATCCTTGTTAGCCAACACCTCGTCACTTTAGGACGTATGCTGACGAATTACTTTGCAACAAAGAAAAATTTCGAAATGGTTTATTCTACGTACGAAAACGGTAATATTGAAAAAAGGAAAAACTGAGAAACAAAGCGATCCCACACTGATGAATAGAAATTTGTTGCACAAGCAGTGCTTATGGCTCTCTTTAAATGTGTAACATGAGTGTGATGGTCGACATTTAATATCAAGGCATTTGTTATTCAGTTCAGCGAGATAATTTCCGAGAGAATTTGGAAGAGCAAACGAGCACCCATTGTCATCAATATGATAATTCCGTCAATTTCGTAGCACGTGTCGCACAGTCCGCCGACTCCTGACGCTACGGTCGTACGATGTGCAGCAATCCCGTTCCGTAACAGGCTCGCAGAGTTTACAATATACACACCCCTGTGAAGGGGTTGTCGATTCAGTTTTAATATCAAAGAGCCGAGCACTCGTTACACGGCGAGCGCGGGCTCACGCGACGCCGAGCGGCGGCCGTCGCCCGGTTATTAATTTCACGGTCCACTACGCACTGACAGTACAAAACGAGGAAAACGAGGAGACGGGAACAAAAAGCGGGCGGCCGGCCTTTAGCGCACGTGCGTGCACGCACACACGCGCCCCATTCAGGCGGGCGCGCGTGTCAGCGTCCCCCGCGGCGCCGGCGTCGGGCGGCGTCGGCGTCCGCCCGGCGTCGCGACGCCTGCCCACTGACGCCGCAGTGTAATTAGCTTCGCCGGGACGGGGAAAACCGGACGGCCGCTGACATTTGGCCGCGATACGTCGCCCGAGCGCGCGCTGCGCGACATTTCGGCGTCGCAGCTGCCGCCGCTGTCAGCGGTGGGAACGCGGTTCCCGGCAGCGCGGGCCGAGCCGCTGCTAAGCAGACTGCTGCCGCCGCCGCCGCAAACTCTGTAAATTAATCCAGATAACGGTGGAGTGCAGCAGAGCAACGATTATTCGGGCCAATCTGCACGGGGGACTGCTCGCACTGCTCATTTTCCGAATAACCGAGCTTTAACGAAACTACATTGTACTACCGAGGCAGCTAAGAGAAGCCACCCAATATATAAACATATTTAATAAACATGGCGATGTGTGGTTCTCGCCAAGTTGTCGTGGACAATTTCTTGGCATTCGAAATTGTTGTCGTTGTTGTGGTCTTCAGTCCTGAGACTAGTTTGATGCAGCTCTCCATGCTTCTCTATCCCGTGCAAGCTTCTTCATCTCCCAGTACCTACAGCAGTCCACATCCTTCTGAATCCGCTTAGTGTACTCATCTATTGGCCTCCCTCTACAATTTTTACCCTCCACACTGCCCTCCAGTACCAAATTGGCGATCCCTTGATGCCTCAGAACATGTCCTACCAACCGATCCCTTCTTCTAGTCAAGTTGTGCCACAAACTCCTCTTCTCCCCAATTCTATTCAATACCTCCTCATTAGTTATGTGATCTACCCATCTAATCTTCAGCATTCTTCTGTAGCACCACATTTCGAAAGCTTCTATTCTCTTCTTGTCCAAACTATTTATCGTCCATGTTTCACTTCCATACATGGCTTCACTCCATACAAATACTTTCAGAAACGACTTCCTGACACTTAAATCAATACTCGATGTTAACAAATTTCTCTTCTTCAGAGACGCTTTCCTTGCCATTGCCAGTCTACATTTTATATCCTCTCTACTTCGACCATCATCAGTTATTTTGCTCCCCAAATAGCAAAACTCCTTTACTACTTTAAGTGTCTCATTTCCTAATCTAATTCCCTCAGCATCACACGATTTAATTCGACCACATTCCATTATCCTCGTTTTGCTTTTGTTGATGTTCATCTTATACCCTCCTTTCAAGACACTGTCCATTCCGTTCAACTGCTCTTCCAAGTCTTTTGCCGTCTCTGACCGAATTACAATGTCATCGGCAAACCTCAAAGTTTTTATTTCTTCTCCATGGATTTTAATACCTACTCCGAACTTTCCTTTTGTTTCGAAATTAATTAAATAAATTTTATAGTTTGCAGTCGACGAAGTACGCCGACTTTGTTCATTTCCATAAAGGAACTAGATACATTTCTCTGTGGCATTTGAAAGAAGCTTCTAGTAGGACGTCAGCAACATACGAGGGTCATTCCAAAAGAAATGCACACATTTTTTTAAATCCATCTTCTATTCTACATGTTTGAAAGTTTTGCAGTGTGTAGATACATCCCTTAGGAACAATATTTTCATTTCTCCACATAATTTCCATCCCTCTCAACTGCCTTACGCCATCTCGGAACCAGTGCCTGTATACACGCAAGGTAAAATTCTGGACCAACCTGTTGGAGCCACTGTTTGGCAGCGTACACAAGGGAATCACCACCTTCAAACCTTGACCCACGAAGAGAGTCTTTCAGTTTCCCAAAGAGATGATAGTCACATGGAGTGAGGTCAGGACTGTAAGGCTGGTGGTTCAGTGTTGTCCATCCGTGTTCTGTAATCGCTTCCGTGGTTTTTTGACTGAAAAGTGGCCGTGCATTGTCGTCCAACAGCAAAACATCCTGCTTTTGCCGATGTGGTCGAACACGCCTCAACCGAGCTTGAAGTTTCTTCAGTGTCGTCACATATGCATCAGAATTTATGGTGGTTCCACTTGGCATGATGTCCATAAGCAAGAGTCCTTCGGAATCGAAAAACAACATAGCCATAACTTTTCCAGCAGAAGGTGTGGTATTGATTTTTTTTTCTTGGGTCAATTCGCATGATGCCGCTCCATTGATTGCTTCTTCGTGTCTGGCGAAAAATGATGGAGCCATGTTTCATCACCTGTCACAATTCTTCCAAGAAATTCATCTCCACCATTCTCGTACTGTTCGAAAAGTTCGCTGCATACCGTTTTTCTTGTTTCTTTGTGAGCCACTGTCAACATCCTTGGTATCCACCTGGTACAAACGTTTTTTAACGCCCACACTTTCAGTATTCTGCAAACATTCCTTCCCCTATCCCAACGTAGCGTGATAATTCGTTCACTGTGATGCGTCTATCAGCAGTCAACAATTCGTTAACTCCCTGTACCTGTCTTGAGTGTGTGCACTGCCACTGTGAGGACAATCCTCAACATTGCCGTGCTCGCTTTCATCACGTAACCTCCTTGCCCACCAACTAACTGTACTGCGATCGACAGCGGCATCTCTATACACCTTTTTCAGCCTCTTGTGGATGTTTCCCACTGTCTCGATTTCACAGCACAGGAATTCAATGACAACACGTTGCTTCTGGCGAATGTCAAGTGCAGTATCTATCTTGAAGAGATGCTGTGACGGCGCCATTCACGGGAACAGGTTGAACTAAGTTTGAAAACAAGCGGGAAGGATGTATCTACACACTGAAAAACTTTCAGACATACAGAATGAAAACTGTATTGTTACAAAAATAGTGTGCATTTCTTTTGGAGTGATCCTCGTAACTTGCATGGGTCTTATCGAATAGTATTAAGATAACAAAGCCGCAAACGACTGTCCTCCGTCAGGAGAAGGGGTTCCAACAACATCTTCCGTATTGTACCAAATGTAAGTAAACACATAATTCATGTATGGTTCTAGCGTGTCCCTATGCGCTGGAAGCCCGTCAGTGTTCTGCTGGTAACTTGCTCGTAAAGCTACTGAGACATTCATCTTGTACTAGTGGCGTTCAAAAAATAGTGCAATAGTTTTCCTATTCTCGGACAGCTTCTGTTAAAAAATGCGGAATCTGTTGTAGAACATCGTCTATTATTCCCGCTTCGCCCGCTATGGTTTTATCAAGCCTCGACAGGTGGAGGAGCTACATGTAGCCTTAAAAAGGCGCCTGTAACGGACGTGCGTTCCAAGCGAGTTTCTCTTTTCGGAAAACCAGAGCGTCGCAGATATTCGTAGTCGCTTACAGAATGTGAACGGAGACCTGGCAGTGAACAAAAGCACGGTGAGTCGTTGGGCGAGGCGTCTGTCGACATCGCAACGAGGTTGCGCAAACCTGTCCGATTTCCCGTGTGCCAGCAGGCCGCACGTAGCTGTAACTCCTGCAATGTTCGAACGTATCTCGCTCCTCCCGTCGTCCCTCTGTTTGCTCCAATGAAGGGTGCACTCCACGGAAAGCAGTACGTTGGTAATGCGGAGGTTACTGATGCAGCAAGACGTTGGCTCAGACGTCGAACAGTTGAATGGTACCATGCGGGCATAAAGCCCCACACACCGTAAGCCGATGTGTTGGACGGAGATTATGTTGAAAAATAGATTTTTTGCAGCTAAAATATTGGGGCATAATATGTCATTTTGGAGTCACGAATAAAACCAAACAGCTTTCAGAAAAAAATTGTTGCATTACTTATAGAAAGCCACGACAGTCGAAAAAAGGAATATCGTTTACGGCGAATGTCCCGAAACTATTACAGCAGCGGTGCGGTTGTATGCCGAAGAGTCTCCAGATCGTGCCAAGAAATCACGATCTGTTTTTGTAAAATTTGTAAAAATTGTTTCTAAAACTAGAAGTGTGAAGAATAAAAAATGGTTCAAATGGCTCTGAGCACTATGGGACTTAACTTCTTGAGGTCATCAGTCCCCTAGAACTTAGAACTACTTAAACCTAACTAACCTAAGGACATCACACACATCCATGCCCGAGGCTGGATTCGACCCTGCGACCGTAGCCGTCACGCGGTTCCAGACTGTAGCGCCTAGAGCCGCTCGGCCACTCCGGCCGGCTGTGTGAAGAATAACATATGCAAAAAAAAAAAGCAAGAGATGAAGAAAAATCTGCAGCTCGTGGTCGTGCGGTAGCGTTCTCGCTTCCCACGCCCGGGTTCCCGGATTCGATTCCCGGCGGGGTCAGGGATTTTCTCTGCCTCGTGATGACTGGGTGTTGTGTGATGTCCTTAGGTTAGTTAGGTTTAAGTAGTTCTAAGTTCTAGGGAACTGATCACCATAGATGTTAAGTCCCATAGTGCTCAGAGCCATTTTGATGAAGAAAATCAAAATAAAATTTTTGCAGCAAATGCAGATGTCACTAAGAGCCATTTCGGAAGTACGAGAATAAACAAAGATATAAGTGTCTTACCAATACTGCAGTCCATCGCTTATCACCCGCTACACATTTTGCTGCGTCTACAGCTTGATGACGGTATCTTCCAAAACTGAATACAGTTCTCCGAAAGTTAACTACTAAAATTCAAAGTGATGCAGCATAGCTATGAATAATTTTGTTCAAGGAAAGAGCACTATGCACTAATCGTCAGTTGGAAATCCACGCTGATTTAGAAAAGTGGATAGGTTTATCAACATTCAGTGCATAAGACCCCCGTCATCGGTGGCTGTTTTATTGATGGAAATCTAAATATACTCAAGTATCTCGAAGTCCTTAGATATGCTGTTGCCGCAGTTATTAGGGGGCATTCCACTGGACATGAGACAATCAGTGTTATACCAACATGACTGACAACCCTCCTCTTCAGCACATATAATGCCAGACGCTATTAAGAGAATATTTGAAGAGCACTGGAACAGTCGCTCAGGAAACGCAGAATGCTCTGTGCCCTTCCCAAACTTAACCCTTCTGTACTTTTAGCTGTGGACGAAATTAATATAAGACCTCTATTATGAAATACAGATTACTTTCTAAGGCACTCTATGCCTTGTAACATGCGCCTGAACTGGCGTTAACACCAGATGAAATTCAACATGCAATATTTGTTCTACATAATCATTTTATAAACTGTAGCAATGCTCAAGGTCAACATTTTGAGCATTTGATATGACAGTCGTGATAATAATATATGCGGGCCGTACCTCAATTCTGTGCTTACTGACATTTGGTGTAATAGGCCAGACGCTTGCAGAACCTCTTCTCCTGATGTTGGGACAGTGGTTTGCGACGCTGCTATCTTGATAATTTTTGATCGAGTCCATGCATGTTGTGTCGCTGAACCTCTCTTAAAAGCTTCTTTCAAATACCACACAGTTGCATTAGAATGAAACAAAGTCGATGTCGTAATACGGCGGCTACGAGCGATAAAAGTTACTTGCGGACGTTGGGAAATTCACCATATTGACAACAGTAACTTGGATAAAACCATACTTCGATATGTTTTCTCATTCGGAATATGATGGTCGTTCAAATGGTTCACATGGTTCTGAGCACTACGGAACTTAACTTCTAAGGTCATCTGTCCCCTAGACTTAGAACTACTTAAACCCAACTAACCTAAGGACGTCACGCACACCCATGCCCGAGGCAGGATTCGAACCTGTGACCGTAGCGATAGCGCGGTTCCAGACTGTAGCGCCTAGAACCGCTCGGCCACTCCGGCCGGCTATGATGATCGTGTTCAGAAAATTAAGTCCCAAATAAGCTAATATTTTCCCGCTATATTCTGCAAATGTTGAAGACAGCGATTGGACAGTATCGCATTTGTCTTGTTGCACTAAATGCTGCGTAGCAAAGTGCAATAACTACTGATGGATGTATGGATGTCAAAAATAGATATTCATAGCCGTTTTAAGTGAGTGAAAACTACCTTATTGTGAAGACCTTTCTCAGCACACAAAGCCCAGACAGCAGTGACCTCCTTGTTTCTTGTTTATTTCAACAAGTTTTTCACAGTTGAAAGGGGAATTTGTAGCTTGTCCTAGGCTACGTGTCTGCATGAACTCTTTGTAAACTCTGGTGGTTGAATTCTGCTATACTATCATTTTCAGTACTTTTTCTACACTTCTAGGTAACGTCCCAGATCGTATAATGGTATCACAGTTCTTAATGTCTAATATTTTTGCGTGTTCAGCTCCATATACCTCAGCTAACCCAGCACCATTGTTTTGAATGGTGAAGTTTTAGTTGTGTCCGATATACATAGACAGTTTAAGATATTTAATTAAAGAATCCAATCAAAGTACTCCATTCACACACACACATAGGGTACTACACATAACATCTGTTGATTTTAGAATACATTTGGTGCTGTCACTATTTTCATATGTGATAGGAAAAAGTACTAATGTCAGATATACATGGACAATTTAAGATATTTAATTGAAAATTCCAATCAAAGTACTCCATTCACACAGTCTCATAGGTTACTACATCTGTTGATTTTAGAAGACATTTAGTGCTGTCAGTACTTTCGTATGTGATAGGAAAAAGTACTATTGACCAATACCTGTAACTACATTCTGTACACCACATTAGATACTTTCCAAACTACGGAATGATCAGATAGAAGTCCATTCCCGGTAGTGTACCTCAGTACGAAACGCATTTTCACTTTATTAGTGAATTTAAAATTAAAGATATTAATATAAATATACAGGACTTGTACAATAATGTGAATACTAACCCATGTCCGAAAACGTAGCGTTTTTGATCGGTCTCAATTGACATGTTTAACACATTCACTTCTGCTTGAGGAATTGAATTAGGGGTGACGCAGTACACTTATTAGTAAACAATTCGAAAGGAAACTTAATGAAACGTCCATGTATCACTTAAGTACATTTGTTTGTATTAGGACTAAAACATTATGTGTTTACATCATTCCAAAACAAAAAAGAATCCAGAACGTACGTACAGAACAGTACTGATGCGTTACTACAGCGGCTCAATGCCGCGACCACCAACTTTGTTTTAGACATTATACCTACGAAGCATGTTCTGGTACACACTCTACACACCACCTCGTATCTCTTCAATATCTAGTGCAGCGGACAAAACTCGTGCCAGCAGATCTTCCTCTGTCTCTACAGGCGTCTCATAAATTAAACTGTGCCTACGATCCAACAAGAAGTCGTCCATTGCAGTTAAATCCGAAGATCGCGACGGCCACGCGGTTGGGCCACGTCGTCCTATCCATCTTTCATCATACCGTCTATTGCGATGTCTCCTAACCGCAGGTGAGGTGGTGCACCACCGTGCTGAAACCACATTTCCTCACGGACATTCGGTTGCACAGCTTACTAGAACGGGTCCAATATGTTTTGTAGGAAGATCAAGTATGCAGGACCAGTTAGCTTCAATGGAAGGAGATGTGATCAGGTCACATGACTGTCCAGAATATCTGCTCACACGTTAATACCAAACCGACACTGGAATCCCTAAACCTGCGCGGCAGCCCTGGGGAATGACTGTGCGGTTTGAGGCGCCATGTCACGGATACCGCGGCCCTCCCGCCGGAGGTTTGAGTCCTCCCTCGGGCATGGGTGTATGTTTTGTTCTTAGCATAAGCTAGTTTAAGTTAGTTTAAGCAGTGTGTAAGTCTAACAGTTAGGTCACTTAGGAATTCACACACGTTAGAACATTTGGACATGCGCGGCACGAGGGTGTTCTTCTGCCGAGACTTGGCTGTTTCGGGAATTCAGAACAGTCTCTAGTGAACATTCATCTGTGAACAGAAGTCGGCTTGGAAACAGGGATGTGTCGATGAAACGGTACAGGAACCACGTGCAATAGGCATCGCGTTGAGGATAGTCGCCCGGACTCATAGCGTATACCCCTTGTAAACGGTACAGATGTAGTAGTTGTTCACGTAGAACGTCCCCGACAATTGTAACGGAACTGAAATGATGGTGGGCTGACAGTAATTTGGAGCCCGCGCGTCTGAAACGGGCGCGCTTGTGTGAGACTGCCAGGGAGTGCACCCTGATGCCATCTATTGGCGAAACTGGGAATTAGCGCTGTCAGACAATGCACTAAGCTCTCAGAGTCAAATGTATTCTTTTTCTTGGTAATTATAAGTTATTATTGTATAATTTAATGTTATAAAACGCTAGTAGTAAATTATTATGACTGGTATGGACTCCAGAGTAGTAAATATAAATATTCTTAAATACTAAATGATTTCGGTAAAAAGGTGGTAGGGGAACGCCCCCACTCTTGGCGATACGAGCGTAGCTAGGGGTAGCTGGAGACACAGGGACTGAACAAGGGAATGGCCTGGGGAGTGTTGACGTGATCGGACGTGCGTAACTGTGCTCACGCAAAAGTGATTGTGCAACAGCAAAGAGGCGAATATCGTCGCCGTTTTTGGAGTAAAACGCGACGAATGGTTGTTGAAGCCGCCTCTATGCCACTGGGGCTGATTGTAAGAGTTCCTGCGCCCAGAATTTACGGCGGACGTGCAGTAGCTTATACGAGTGCTACAGCTCGTAGTTTCAGCCGCCATTAAGGGCATGAGGCGTGAAGAGCTGCGTTAGCCACGTGCATCTCACCACCAGCACCGACACGTCTACCCAAGGCAAGACTGCTTGCAATTGTTAAGTCGAACTTTGTATACATGTAAAAGGAGAATACCAGAATATAGTAATGAGTAAAATTACGACGTATGTTGTTCATTGTAAAGTGTAGTAACCCCAAACATAGTATAGTGAAATCAGACTGAGGCCACCATCGCCTCTTTCATTTACAATTCTTTTGGTTGTAGAATACTTTAGCGTATAAGAATGTTGAAAAGAGCAATGGTCACACCAGAATGAGTCGCCTATTTACAGTTACTTAAATTTTTCTGAGCAACCTTTCAAGTAAAGTCACTTAACTGATTCTGTATCAATGGTCCAAAGAGTAATATCCAAAATCATTAAATAAGTTGAAGGATAGAATTTTGTTAACCAAAGTTGCATAACCTGTCTTGGTAGTAATTACCAAGCCACCTCACAGAAATTGAGAGAGTATTTGCTTTGTAGAATCATCTAGAATGATCAGAAATAGTAATATTCAGAATTAAGTTTAAATTCAACTCAAGTCATTTCACTTTGAAACGAGCCCAAAAATTGATTTATTCTTTTGCTCCTTCAGAGCTGGCGACTGTAGTTATAAGTATTTTCAGGAGGATTCGACGGTAAGTCTGCTGCTCTCGTCGTGCTGATAGGATTATCCACTGCTGCTAGCAGTGGTGATTGGATACATAAGCTCACTACCAAGTTAAGTGGGTCAGGTAGGCAGTGTTACCGTGTGAACTGTAGGGCACTGTAGGCCGTGGATCGAACCCGTTCAATCATCACAGCTCTTAGGGAAATAGTCCGGTTAGGAGTGTACTATTCATTAGGTAAATACTGGCGAGTAACGGTCAAAAATGTATACGCAAGTGAATTTAGCAAGGTCCACGTAGCACCTAGTTAATGTGGTGCAATGGCGAGGGTAGGAGTGGAGTAAAAGTGAGCTGAGCTTGTGGCAGCTGTGCTGGATTCAAATATTAACTACGTGAATTCACTACTGCCTCTTACCATTGGGACTGAGCTATTTACAGTTAAAATACGTAGCAGTAAGCGCAAAGGCGTGACAGCTACAAGTCCGTATTGGTTTTATACATACGGAATTGGGAAGTGGGTCATTCCGTCAGTGGAGGGGGTTAAAACAACCGAGTCAGTGGAGAACATACCCCATTTACTGATGGAAAGATTCAGCGGTTCGGTCGCACAGTACTGTGACTAACAGTCATTGCACGCGAAAGTTTTAGAATACTCGCTGTCGGGTTCTCTTCAGTGCGATACAGTACACCAAATTCGGGCGTGCACTGTTGCCGTGTAGCAGCACCGTCCTGCTTTCTCACTGTAAAGGTACCTGTTTCTCCAAGCACTTGGGCAAAATGTTTGTGCGATGGCGTTCTACATTGCAGAAAATGTTCGTTATACAGTCGACTACAGCTCTACCGTTACCTTGAGCTTCGCCATATACGAGGAGCACGTACAGAACCATGTTTACTGTATCGGAGATGCACAGGCATTCAATAGGTCTCGCAGCAAGTCAGATGTTAAATGGCATCACGTGATCGTCTGACGTACTACTCATCATCATGTCTAGCCTGTTGCATACCAGGCCAAGCAACTGTGAGACTGTTTTCTTTCCCACAGCAAATGTGGATGCGTTACACATCTGACTTGAAACCAACGGAAACTTGGGTTCACTTATGTACTCGCTCCCCTCTACAAGTCCCAGAAGTTTGTTACGGAAATTTCCGAACACGCTGTAAAAAACGCTAAGAGGCCACAGAAGGAAGTTTGAACGAAGAAGCACTTAGCAGGCACTTGAGGACACAGTCCGAAATCTGGAATCTGTGATTCTGACTTTAAGTAAAATGTACATGTTACTTGTTGGTTGATCTCTATTTTGTAGGAAGATTCCTTGATAACTGTACCATGTTCACGTTTTCTCAGCATGTCTGTTCTCTTACAAGATAACATGGAATATAATATCTCTTATTAATGCTGATTTACGCGACAGAAGCTGTTCTCTTTATAGGAAGCTCAGGATGTAACCGATGTGCTGTGTTATCAATAGTTTCTCACTGATCTGTAGCAAACCTTATGTCCTCTGATCACTGCATGACAACCATAATTCGCGAGAGCCGTATTTTCCAGTCAGTGGTATTTCGAACACAAGTTACGAAGAGGAAGAAAATGTCCAATAATGGAAATAGTGGACAGTGGCAAAAAGTACTTGCACACAACGTAACTCGCTTGTTGAAAGGGAAAATTCTGTAACGTTCACATTCATAACAAAACAGTCCAAAAGACAAAAAACTGCTGTTGTGTGAAGCTGCTGTCTTCCATATGGTCATGTTAGTGAATGTAGTCAGTCGCGTGAGCGATTTCAGTCCAAACAAATACACTGAAGAACGAAAGAAAGTGGTACACCTGCCTAATATCGTGTAGGGCCCCCGCGAGCACGCAGAAGTGCCTCAACACGACGTGGCATGTACTCGACTAATGTCTGAAGAAGTGCTGGAGGAAACTGACACCATAAATGTCTGTCCATAAATCTGTAAGAGTACGAGGGAATGGAGATCTCTTTTGGACAACACGTTGGAAGGTATCCCAGATATGCTCCATAATATGCATGTGTGGGGAGTGTGGTGATCAGCGGAAGTGCTTAAACTTAGAAGAGTGTTCCTGGAGCCTCTGTATACCAATTCTGTATGTGTAGGGTGTTTCATTGCCCTGCTGGAATTGCCCAAGTCCGTCGGAATGCACAATGGACATGAATGGACGCAGTCGATCAAACAGGATTCTTACGTATGTGTCACCTGTCAGAGTCGTACCTAGGCGTATCAGGGGTCCAATATCATTCCAACTGCACACGCCTGACCCATTCCTGAGCCTCCACCAGCTTCAACAGCTACTGATGTCATGCAGGGTCCATCCGCTTGATACAATTTGAAAGACTCGTCCGACCGGGCAACATGTTTCCATCATCAACAGTTCAATGTCGCTGTGGACGGGCCTAGGCGAGGCATAAAGCTTTGGGTCGTGCAGTTTTCAAGGCCACAGGAGTGAGTCTTCTGCTTCAAAAGTCCATATCGATGATGTTTCGTTGAATGGTTAGCGCACTGACACTTGTTGTTGGGCCAGCACTGAAATGCGCAGCGATTCACGGAATGGGTGTACTTCTGTCATGTTGAACGAAACTCTTTAGTCGTCGTTGGTCCCGTTCTGGCACGTTCTTTTCCCGCGGCAGCGATGTCGAAGGTATGGTGTTCTACCGGATTCCTGATATACACGGTGCACTCGTGAAATTGTCATACGGGAAAATCCCCACTTCATCGCTACGTCGGAGATGCTATGTCCCATCGGTCGTACTTAAATCTTGATATCCTGCCGTTGCAGAATCAACCGATCTAACAAAAATGGTTCAAATGGCTCTGAGCACTATGGGACTTAACTTCTGAGGTCATCAGTCCCCTAGAACTTAGAACTACTTAAACCTAACTAACCTAAGGACATCACACACATCCATGCCCGAACCGATCTAACAACTGCGCCACACACTTGTTGTCTTGTGTAGGCGTTGCCGACCGCAGCGCCATAATCTCCCGGTTTAAATATCTCTATATTTGAAAACGCATGACTATACCAGTTTGTTTGGCACTTCAGTGCATATCGTAACTTGCTTTTTCTGGTGTCGCAGCGGAAATGAAACGTGGCACAACGTACACGAAAACGGTTCCACAGACAACTCAGCGTTTTCATGCTCTCCTCCCCATCCCCTTTTCCTTCTTCCACCATGTGATGCAAGTCAGTTCCGTCTTGGATGTCGTCCGGCAATCACGATGTTGAACGTCGCTTGGCCCTACTTCGACGTAGTCTTTCTTCCATAGCTTCTTTGCTCAGTCCCAAGTCATTATTTGTTTAATACGAACTTCATTAATGTTGTGGTTCCGAGTTTCTGCAGAGCAGTTGTTTCCGTTTGCCGTTTACAGTATTCTAATACGTCCTTCCAAAATCCTATTCCTGGATTACAGGTATGATCTATGGGTCGTCTTAAGACCATAACTGATCTTTCAAATCTCTGTTTCCTGTTTCGCTTTGCCGAATGCTCAATTTTGTTTTACATGTAGTTGAACATATACACCTGCGACTTTCTAGTACTCTCTAAGACAAAGAAAGGGACACACCACGAATGGAACGGAAATCGGTAGTAGTGATGTACCTGTACAGACAAAAAAATGTTTATAATTTCAGAAAAAATTGGATGATACGTTCAAGAGAAAGAGCTTCACAATTTGAGCAAGTCAAACAACTGGCCTGCTTCTCGCCCTCGTGTAAGCTTGACATTCATTGAAAGTGTTGCTGGATGTCCTAATGAGGGATATCGTTCCAAATTCTGTCCCTATATGGAGCGTTAGATCGTCAAAATCCCGAGACCGTTGGAAGACCCTGCCCACAATGCTCAAAACGTTCTCAGCTGGGGAAAGAGCCAGCAACCTTGCTGGTCAAGGTAGGTTTTGGCTAGCACGAAGATAACAGTAGAAAGTTTCGCCATGTCTGAGGGGGTATTGCCTTGCTGAAGTATAAGTCCAGGATGTCTTGCCATACAGGACAACAAAACTGGGCGAAGAATATCGTACTGCTGCGTTCTAAGGGTGCCAAAGGGATCCTGCAATGAAATGAAACGGCACTACACATCATCACTCTGGTTGTTGGGCCATATGGAGGGCGACAGTAAGGTTGGTGTACCACCGCTGTCTGGGGCGTCTCTAGACACGTCTTCGCTGGTCTTCAGGGCTCAGTTCGAAGCAGGACTCATTACTGAAAACAATTCTACTAACGTCAGTGAGATTTCAGACTCAATGTGTATCTGGAAACGCCCGAACCAGCGACTGGATACTCCTCCCAGGAGTGATGGTCTGGGATGTCATTTCTTTTGATAACAGTTTTCAGTTATCATCTGCGGCACCCTTGCTTCTCAGCGCTACATCGACGATATTCTACTCCTCGTTTTGTTGTCCTTCATAGCGAGCCGTCCTGGGCTTACATTTCAGCTAGGCAATTCTCACTTGCAAAGTACTGCGTGTTTTCGTACTTGCCATGCCCTGCCTTGGCCAGCAAAGTCGCCGGATCTCTTCCCAACTGAAAACGTTTGGTGTGTTTTGGTCTAGGTCCTCCAACCATCTCGGTATTCCTTGATGCAATAATTTACCAACTTTTTTTATGAGCTTCTGCGTGCTACAAGTTTCGGCATTATACTGATGCCATCTTCAGGTCCCACTCGTCATAGTCGTAAAATCACTATACACGGAAGGAGCCACGTAACGGGATCTGTGAATCAATTCGTCCTGCTACAGCTCTCAGTGGCCAGGCGACACAGACTATGACGAGTGGGACCTGAATATGGTATCAATATAATGCCGAAACTGGTAGCACATAGAAGTTCATAAAATAAAAGAAATTTCTACAACACATACGGCTGTTGGTAAATTATTGCATCAAGAAGTTCATGCCAGCAGTCGTCCCACGATCCATAATGGATCAACGAAGATCTCGGGATTCTGACAATTTTATGCGCCAGATGGACAGTATTTGGCACGGTATCCCTCAGGAGTACTTTCAGCAGCTCTGTCAAACAGTGTCTAGCCATGTAATTGCTTGCACAAGGGCCAGAACTGGACCAGTTCGATACTGATTTGCTCAATTTGTCACGTTCCTTCTCTTGAAGAAGTCATCCAGTCTTTCTGAAATTATAATGGTTTCTTTATCTGTATACCTACATCATAACTACTGATTTTCGTCCCATTCGGACAACTCTGTGGTGGTGGATAGTGTTTTGTGTCTTAGAGTGTGTTTCAGCCTAGTTCTTCTAAAGTGTTCTGTTCAAAGATCTGATGGTGCTACAAAAACTTGTACTCAAGATCTTTCTCTTAGCAACAACTAATTGCTGAACAGAATTTTGATATTCTGGAATTGAATAGATAAAGAAGGAAGGTGCAAGAGACAAATGGTTGGCAGAACTGCACAAGGAAAAGGGACTTCCTACAAAAACAAAAATCTGTTAACGTCTTAAAATGTAAACCTCTTGAGACTACAAAAAGAGTCATGAAAAGCTATGTTCGAACCGTTGTTCTTATAGGTGACAAAAGCGGACAATGGTAAACATCTAAATGAAACGATTAGAAGCATTTGAAATGAAGTTTTGCAGGAGACTGTTGAAGATTATGTGGACTAGTCAGATCGAACAAGGAAGAAAGCAATTCTACAAAGGGTCAATGAGAAAAAATGGTTGAGGACATATTGGATCATGAGTCGTTACTGAAAATTGAAACCGAAGGAATGTTGGAAGAAAAGAACCGTAGGAGCCATCCAAGATAGTATACGTGTCAGGTCGTTGATGTTGTGAGATGCACCATTTCTAATAAAACGAAAAGTATCTCTGGCAAAAGACAAAAATAGAAAGCTCCATTATAGCGATCTTAGGTTTGGTGACCGAAATAACAACAATATTCAGGTCTAAAGAAATTAATTGCGCTTGTAAGGAGTCAAAATTTCTGCGTATTAATGTAAGTCCCCGACCACCTACTTCTGCCTGTATGTGAATGCTAATATCAGGAACTACAGGAGATATTTTGATGTGGTTTTCCATACCAGACTAATTCAAGAGAAATATTGGTGTATATGCTTTGTTACCGTTGCACCAGACATGTCCGTTTGCAGGTACTGGGTGATCAAAAAGTCAGTATAAATTTGAAAACTTAATAAACCACAGAATAATGTAGGTTGAGAGGTAAAAATTGACACACTTGCTTGGAAGTACATGGGGTTTCATTAGAACAAAAAAAAAGTTCACAAAATTTCCGACAGATCTCGCTGGATAGCAAAACGTCGGTGACTGCGCATGACAATCGTGTATAATAGGAGCTGTAATGAGAGAGAGAATCGAATGCGCCAGCAGTCGCAGCATGTTGACGTTACCTGAAAAGGTGCTTTTAGTGAAGCTGTGTTATCAGAATGGGGAATGTGCTAGTTCAGCGTTACGATCCTATCGCCATAGGAAGGGGATTCGAACGAGAAACGTCCGTTGACAAATGCAGCTGTGGCGAGAATGATTTCAAAGTTCGAAGCAACGGGTTGTTTAGACGATAGACCCCGTAGTGGCAGACCGAGCACAAGGCGTAATGCTGCTGAGACAGCTCAGGAAGAAATGGAGACTGTAGCGGGCTCGTCTATGCACGGGGAAGTCAGCGCTCGTGCCGTAGCACGTCGCCCCGGCATTTCATTCACTATTGTTTGGTTGGCACTGAGGCGTACCCTCCGATGCTATCCGTACAAACTCCATCGGCATCATGAACTGTTACCTGGCGATTTAGTGAAGCGGAGGGCATTTGCGGTGTGAGCGTTTCAAAAGATGGCGGAAGATGACGATTGGTTGACTAACGTATTGTGGACCGACGAAGCTCATTTGACGCTCCGAGGGTCTGTCAGCACCCACAACTGCAGAATTTTGGCTACCGAAAACCCTATAACTGTCGTGGAAACTCCATTGCACGACGAGAAAGTCACGGTATGGTTTGGATTTACCACATCTACCGTTATCGGGCCTTTTTTCTTCGAGGGAATGCGTGATTCTGGTTTTGTAACTGCTACCGTGACGGGTGAGAGGTACGCCGATATGTTACAGAATCGCATCATCCCCAGCTTGGCTGATAAATACCTGCTGGAACGTACGATGTTTATGCAGAATGGCGCTCCACCCCATATTGCTAGACACGTGAAAGATCTCTTGCGCCCGTCGTTTGGTGATGATCTTGTGGTCAGCCGCCACTTTCGTCATGCTTGGCCTCCCAGGTCCCCAGACCTCAGTTCGTGCGATTATTGGCTTTGGGGTTACCTGAAGTCGCAAGTGTATCGTGATCGGCCGACATCTCTACGGATGCTGAAAGACAACATCCGACGCCAATGCCTCATCATAACTCTGGACATGCTTTACAGTGCTGTTCACAACATTGTTACACGACTACAGCTATAGTTGAGGAATGATGGTGGACATATTGAGCATTCCCTGTAAAGAACATCATCTTTGCCTTACTTTGTTATGCTAATTATTGCTATTCTGATCAGATGAAGCGCCATCTGTCGGACATTTTTTGAACTTTTGTATTTTTTTGCTTCTAATAAAATCCCATGTCACTCTAAGCATGTGTGTCAATTTGTACCTCTCTATCTACATCATTCAGTGATTTATTCACTTTTCAAATTTATACTGACTTTTTGATCACCCGGTACTTAGCGCTTCCCGTGCAAAGCCTGGGCGGGTTGCTAGACTTAAATGTACTCGTAATATGCCCAGAAAAAATTTACCCGAAGCTAGTGAGACGTGGTGAATTTCCTGTTTCGAAGAGCGGGCCACAGCGCGTAGTGTGAAGCAGTCGTCCTCCGTTTCTGGCGGTGACGCCGCTGTGGCCATCGCAGCTTTGGTGTCTCCCTCTGGTGGGAAAGGAGAAAGGTAGCCTGTTCACGTGCATTTAAGGGGCGCTATGAGCTCGCAAGGTGAGGAGTCTGGGCAGTTGGTCAGTCGGAGTGAGGCTGGGTCAGTGTCGCGTCACCAGTTGCTGGTCTGTCTCTCGTTCGCATTTGTGCGGCAGTTAGTGTCTGTCTGTTGTCGGAGTGCTAGTATGTCTGAAGTTTAGATCAAACCTTATAGCCAGAAAATGAGAGTCTTGCCACTCCACCAGCAACAGAACGCAGCTAGTGGTCGCCCGGTCGGGGCTGAGTTCCTGCATCTGAGTCTGCGCGTTAGGTCGCAATCAGCTCGAGATGCTCGGGCAACGGTCATTGGCGGTTGGATCGATCGGTTGGTCGGTCGCGCACTGAGACACAAGATGACTTGTCCGCCTTGAACGTTGGCGCATGAGAGTTCCCCACGTGAGCCCAGTGGGCCGCTCCGTGTAGAAAGGGGTAGTGGCTTCGCGGTCGACACGAGAGCAACAGGAGTCAAACCACGACATCGGGCTCGCCGGTGCGAGCTGCGACACCGTGAGACGGGAGATCGTCGCGCCTTCCTGCGTCCGTTGAAGCGGCTGGCAGCGGACGGTTCGGGAGAGCGTTGAGGATGCTGCGCCAGGTCTTCGCCAGAAATCGCAGTTTATTAGAAGGTAAGTGATTGGAGATATGTTGTTTCATTTACTTGTTAAATTCTACTTGTTTTCTTGGTGAGGTCACCAGCCGCTTTGCTTTGGGGTCGTCCCACCATTCTTCTCCGTTTTCCCACCCGCGGGAAGGTGGTTATTTATGAATTGGGTGGTCGGCTTTTCCCTTGTGGAGTAGGGGCGGGTTAGAGCAATCTTCGTTTCAGGTTGTTCTGTAATCCCCCTGCAAATCTGCCATACGTTAGTAGCTGCCTCTGTCATGTTTGTCGGATTCGGTGTTAACAAATTGCTTAAGGTGTAAAGGCCGAATTCTTGAAATATGTTTTTATCTTGCCTATCATCTTGAGAGGCGATATATGTGTAATGTAGAGCAAGTTTGTACATTTTATGTAAGACTGCATTTCATGGGTTTTTTATTTAAATGGTCATTTTAGAATATAAAGTTGCCACCCTTCCACAGTAAGAGATTTCTTTTAAAAACAAGTTTCAATTTCAGTGGCAAGTAATTTTTTTAATGTAAGTGTTTGTGTGAGTTGTTGAAATTTTAGTTTAAAGTAATCTGATGCGTTGCAGATTTGCACCAGTGTAGTCTTTCAGAGGTTGCTATGAGCGGTCGTGACTACGACTGTGTTAAAACGGAGCGGCAAGGTTCTCAGCCCGAAAGCTCATATTGTCAAAAAAAAAAAAAAAAAAAAAGAAAAAACAAGTTATTTCTGTCTCGGAATAAATTGTAACTTGGTATTTAGAAAGGGTTTCCTGATTATAATTTGTAGATCTGTTTAAAAAAAAAGAGAAAGGGTTTTTAGGAATAAAATTTCCATTTGTTGAAAGAAATTTGTTTTCTTCAGTTACCCACTGTCAACTACTTCCACGCTCACATAGTGTGATTAAATGTGTTAATGTTCTTGATGAATCGCTAGTAAGTAAGGTAAATTCTTAAGAAAAGGTTTTGAAAGTAAATTCACGGTTCAGCTAGTAATTCCTAGTTTCTTTTACATAATTTAATATCTGGCACTGAAATCATACTTAACGCTGGGAGTAAGCCCTACCTGAAAACACAGATGCTCTGAAGACAATCAGTGCAAGATCGAGATTTGTCATGTTGGTTCGTGATGTGCCAAGTTGCTGGAAAAGTTGTTGGCTGAGTTGTTTTAGAGCTTCAAAGGTACAAAAATTATTGTGGAACTCCTTTTCAAATAGGAAAGAAAAATGTAGAACTTTTATACTACCATTTCTATATCTTGGCGTGTGCTATTTATTTCAATCGCTCATGCTCATAAATGAAGAGGTTTGAGTCCTAGCCGGCCGGAGTGGCCGCGCGGTTCTAGGCGCTACAGTCTGGTGCAGAGCGACCGCTACGGTCGCAGGTTCGAATCCTGCCTCGGGCATGGATGTGTGTGATGTCCTTAGGTTAGTTAGGTTTAATTAGTTCTAAGTTATAGGCGACTGATGACCTCAGAAGCTAAGTCGCGTAGTGCTCAGAGCAGTATGAACCATTTTTAGTCCTATGGAATCACCGCCGCAGAAAGTAGACTAATGGTTCAATCACTACAGATGTAAATTGGTAAAGGGAAGCCTTTAATAATGTTAGCTGGATGCTGTAGTTTCTCACAGAGGAGAATGTGACCAAAAGCTGTAAAATATGTGAGGGGAACTGGAAGGACTGAACCAGAGAAGGTCAGGTGCGAGCTGTATTTGAATACCTCAGTTGGTAAATGTGTATTTGGGGCACTATCATATTTTAATTCATGTGAAAAGTTCTACTATTCTGCCACAGTTATCCACACCTGTCTTATGAAGGAATTAGTACAGGTGCTGAAGACTTTGCTGGGGTGCTCCCAAACTAGATGCAGCAAGAAGTCCGAGAATGATTTATACAACGGTGCTGCTGCTGAAGACGTTGTTCTCATCTGACATCATCGTCATCATCATCATTATCGTCATCATAGTCAACATCACCAACGAAAGGCAAGGCTCGAGTCCTTATCCAAAGTCTGTAGACAATTACAATTTGTGAAGAAGGTCCATAACTCTGTTGCACAATGAATTCATTTTCTACTTCTTTCGAATTTGTCCTACATTACTTTCTAATCGTATTGGATTTATGATGTGCCTTCTGGTGTACAGAAGAGTCATTAATTCCATTTTATGCACTTTTATTTTTGCACATTATTTTGATTTCCAGTACAATGACGATCCTAACAAGGTGTCGAGATGTACAAGTTGTGCACCGCAAGTTCAGCAGCTTGAAACCAATTACGAGGGCCGTTTTTGTTTTCAACCTCCGATAGGCTGTAAATAAAAGACAAAATCATAGAAAACAATTATTTTATTAGCAAAAGTTTTGTACGCTAATGGTTACTTTTCACCATAATCACCAAAAAGGTTGAGACATTTGTCGTACCTGTGGAGAAGCTTTGCAATACTCTCCTCAAAAAATGGTGCCGACAACGATTTGAAATGAGCATTGGCTTTGTTTTGAAGATGTTCGTTGGTTTGAAAGTCCTGCCCTCCTAGCCACGTCTTCATTTCAGGGAAAATGTGGAAGTCGCTGGGTGCCAGGTCAGGACTGTGTGGCGGATGATCGAAAATGTCCCATCGCAATTGTTCAAGGAGCCGTTGGGTTGTGCCAGCAGTGGTGGACGAGTGTTGTCATGGATCAACACAATTCCTGAATTCAGCATTCCTCCCCTTTTGTTTTGAATATCTTTCCGCAAACATCGTAAACTTTCACAATAAGCAGCTGCTTTGATAGTGGTTCCGGGCTGCATAAACTCTACAAGCAACACGGTGTGGCCGAGCGGTTCTAGGCGCTAGGCGCTACGGTCGCAGGTTCGAATCCTGCCTCGGGCATGGATGTGTGTAATGTCCTTAGGTTAGGTTTAAGTAGTTCTAAGTTCTAGGGGACTGATGACCTCAGCAGTTAAGTCCCAAAGCGCTCAGAGCTATTTGAACCATCCACAAGCAACACACCTTTTTGGTCCCAAAACAAGATGGCCTTAAGGGGCTCCGGAACGCCCTATACTTGCAATGTTAAAATAACGCTTATAAATTACATCTTTCCTCACAAAGTATTTGAGGTAGGAAGTTGAACTTTTTACATATTATTTATTGGAATATGGGCTACAACTTGACACAGGGATTTTACAAAATTTTAGTTCAGTTATTAAAGATGATTTTTTTTCAATTGTAATGAAAATTCACAACATTTTTTTGCAATTTTTTATTTATATATTCAAAAATATACAGTTTTTTGGAAAAAGGCTGTGTTAAATTATACAGAAGGTACTGTGTAACATTTACTGAAAGTTTGAAACAAATATGTTTGGAAGATCCTTAGAAAACATGTAATTGGTATGAGAAAATAAAAGTTTCTGGAATCGAGCGACAAAGATTGGATTAACTTTTTTGTGCATTCCAGGTCCATAGGATGGATTATCTTCATCCTCTGCAAACTCCTCCTCCAGCTTCCTCTTGTTCCTCCTCCCGCTTACTCTTGCTTGTATTTCTAGACTCTTTACAGCCCTGTCTGCAGCCCGAAGGCGTTCCTTGTCTAAAGCAAGCATCGCTCGTACCATGTTAGAACCTATCTTCATTCCCATATTTCTAAATACCTTGCACCTTACAATGTTGCCATCATTGAAAGTCGCAACAGCATCATACACACCAAAGTGAAGTGTTTCTATTCCAACAAATACAGTCTTGGGGATTCTCGACCATATAACACTATTTACACTTTCATTGGGGTTTTGAGTTTTTCCGTGAATACACTTTTTCAACAGTTCAGGTGCTGCTAAGTCTCTGAAAATAGGTTTTATCACCTCCATTATTGCATGAGGCAGACTATGCTTATGAGTGTACACTTCACCAGTTAGCAATCCTTTGTTATATTTACACCAACTGTCTTCTTCTTTGGGACACAAGCTATGTTGGGGATTTTCATCGGTTGAAGAAGTATGAAAAAAAAAGAGCCCAAACAGCCTTCTTCATTTCGTCGACACTTTGTGTATTTTGCCTAATAGCCATTCCATAATAGTTCTGTATTTTGTCAATTACACTGTCAGTTAACCTTCCCTTCCCATCCAACCCTTTACCAGCACTGAGTTTTTGTTTTTTGTACGAAGCTTTCAGTCGCCGAAGTCTTGTACCCATTCGCTTCTGTACGTGTCCAATACACTCAAATTTCTGCACTACAACATCATCACCATAGGGCTTCAGTCCTTGAACATGTTTGAAACTTTTAGAGTCACCGTCACCAAGGTAATTAACATATCGCACTTTATCACACGCCTCAGAACGCTGGAATATACTGGCAACACCAGCCACTTCCATTCCTCCACTACTGCCACTATAGTTAGCTTTGCAATTATTTTCATGTGTACCTTTATATTTTTGTGGACATCTACAATACTTTGATATTACTGCTACATCTAAAACTTTCCCTGTATACATACTGGTGGCAGATACTACACCATGAAGAGATGTGTGTCCCCGTTTATGCCAGTACCATCGAACGCTGCAGTCAAATCTCTGTTACCATTATTTTCCATTACTGCCTCTTCCACAGCGTTCTTCATAGATTCTATACAGTCATCTTCTACTTTAGACCCTATTAATTTATTATAGGTCGTAAACTTGGTTGGGGGATTTGGAAGATTCATGATGCCACAGAAAATTGCACCTGCAGTAGCACCCTTACCAACTGAACGCAAGGAATAAACAAATCTAATGTTGTGTTCGTAGATTTTGCTACCATTTTCTTCAGTTGCAGTTACTGCAACACTGTTCCAAAAGGTGGTCATGTATGAACACTTATCACATTTCAGTTGTATTTCACTAGCAAGTCCTACGTGCTTTATTATGGAGAATTCCAGACCAACTTCACTACAGAGAATACATCTTACACAGTTTGAAAAAATTCCTTTGAGAACCGACATATCAAATATTTCATTCACATCCGATTCACCCATAAAACATTCATAGTTTTCACTCATTGAACCAAGATTCTTCTGTGAAGTATTTTCTTTCCCACTTTGACTGCTATGGGCAGGTGTACTTGAGAGGTTAGGTTCACTCACTTGGTTATCGTCTTTATTGTTTACAGTACTAACACATACCTTTGGCTTTCCAACATTTCTCCTTTTCTTAAAAGCCTTCAGAGGATTTCTAATAACTTTACTTTTACTCATTATTATACTTCAACAAAACAGAGACTAAGGCAACAGAATTAATTACGAATATTTTCGAGATAACGACAGAGTAAATAAACATGAAACAATCGACAATCACACCAGCGATTATATTGAACCATCACAGGTTATCCACAACACATACTTTATCTCACATCACTAAAATGTACCTGATGAACACGGACGTTAATAATAACACGATTTGACAGCAGTTTAACAGCGCCACAGTGGGTCACGCCCATGTAGAACACATTTCAAAAAAAATTTAAAAGTAGTTGTAGTCTTCGGAATTGAATAAATTATATATCTATTAAAAGCTAATAGTCTGCAGATTCAGAAAACGCAAAAAAGTAAACATTGAACTTTTCATGATTTTGAGCCTTTCCGGAGCCCCTTAACGTTTCTGTTGTTAAATGTTTGTTTGAATTTTTTGGTTTGTTTGGTGAATTTGGATGCCTCCGTTGTGGTGACTGCCGTTTTGTTTCGTACTGGATCCAAGTTTAATCTCCAGTAACAATTGATTTCAAAACGTTCTCTCTTTCATCATGATAATTGTCAAGGAAATTCAAAGCTGACACCATTCGGTGACTTTTGTGGGCGTCCGTCAACATTTTTGGATCCCAACTAGCACGAAGTTTTCTGTAGCCCAGATGTTCAGTAATTATAGAGTGTACAACAGATCTTGAAACTTCCGGGATTTCCGTAGACAAAGCAGTTGTAGAGAACCTACGCCTTTCTCTAACCATTCTATCAGCTCGTTCAACATGATCGGCTGTAGCGACAGTTGTGCGTCCTTGGGCCCCTTCATGATGTACGTCATTTCGGCCATCTTTAAGCTTTCGGCACCATTCATGCACAACACCATCAGTCATGAAGTTATCATCGTACTGTCGGCTCATTCTCCGATGAATTTGTGATGCACTATTCCCTTCTGCTTGCAGAAACCGAATTACACTTCGTAATTCACACTTCGCGGGAGCAACGATGACGGCAGCCATGTATACGTGACTGTAGTGCAACGCAGACAGATCCCTTGAGGTCGCCAATGACGGAGTGTGTAGTGCGAGATGCAACACCTCGGTTCACTTTACAGTGATAAAAGCTATAGAAAGAATAATTTAAAATTAAGAATAGAATTTTCAGAGGGGAAGATAGAATCAGAGTTCGGTAATTGCAGATCAAAATTATAGTATATCAGCAAGTAGTTTAACGTCTAAGTACAGCAAAGCCACGGAAGTTCCGTCATGTTGAAGGCAGTGATGTTAAACTCTTGTGATGAAAAACCTATAAAAAGGCCTGACCGTCATTATTGCCGCCCTTTTTTCCTTGATTGTTTTGTTACAGGGCGAGGAACCCGTGTCAGTCAGCGAGACAATAATTAGATTGGAGTTTATCGAGTTAAGATTCACGATAAACTGTTAGAATATTACGGAGATTAAAAGTGATGTACTGTACGGTCTCTGACTGTTGGTAGCAACGGAGTATTAAGGGGATTTTAGGACTTTAGTGCTAGATTGAAACTTTACGGATATATAGACCACAGAAACTCAAATTATCTGCTGATACGAGTGAATTCAGAGGTACCGGTATTCAGATATTAACGTGTGGACTTTTGAAAGTGTCGTGTGTCGTTAGTTGCGAATCTGGACGTAGAGCGCGTGCATATCGGCATATGCGGACTAGTTAGATTCCTCCAGGCTAGGAACCTTTTAAATAGACCATCATCCATCACCATCTTAATCCTTGAATGTAGAGTGAAAGTGAAATAGAAGAGTGTTGTACTTATTTCATTTACCTAGTACTAATCACTGAAGGTTTTACGGAACCAAAGCTATTCAGCAGTAAGTCAGCACCATCTAGCGGAAAGCGTAGGCATTAACTAACACGCTAACTGAAGCGAACGTTTACGTGTTTTACGGACTGCTTAATATGAACTTTCGTGATTCTTTGACGTCCCCACTCCCTCCGAAAGGTGGCGCAAGTTGTTTTAATCATAAATGGGGAGAGTTTTAGCCGGGCAAATTACTAAATAAAATCGATATTTACAATACTCGTAGCCGGCCGTTGTGGCCGAGCGGTTCTAGGAGCTTCAGCCTGGAACCGCGCGACCGCTACGGTAGCAGGTTCGAATCCTGCCTCGGGCATGGATGTGTGTGATGTCCTTAGGTTAGTTAGCCTTAAGTAGTTCTAAGTTCTAGGGGACTGATGACCTCAGATGTTAAGTCCCATAGTGCTCAGAGCCATTTGAACCATTTTACAATACTCGCAGTAATAGCAAAACACAAGGCCCGCACCTCATCGGAGAGTCGTCGCTGTCACGTCGGGAAGTAAAGCCGGAAAACGTAAAGCCGGGAAACCTACCGACGATACGTATCTACGAGCAGACGTCGACGTGGAGTACCTAAAAAGGGAACCACAAGAGAGTTGGGGATGCTTCAAAATGGCGCTCCAGACAGCGAGTCCGCATAACAGCACAGGTCGCAGCACCTAAAAAAGAGGTCTCGGTCGGTCGTGGTTGAAAATGGTTCAAATGGCTCTGAGCACTGTGGGACTTAACATCTGTGGTCATCAGTCCCCTAGAACTTAGAACTACTTAAACCTAACCAACCTAAGGACATCACACACATCCATGCCATAGGCAGGATTCGAACCTGCGACCGTAGCGGTCACGCGGTTCCAGACTGAAGTCGGTCGTCGTAACACTGTGCATTGAAGGAAGTTGTTAAAAGGAATCATCAATACCTCTGTGGTACGCCGAGGAAACCTGTGAGTTCGTAGCGGCTCATCACTACCGTAAGAAATGAAGAGACAGGGAGGACTGTGGGGGTGGATGGTACGCCCACATCGGTTCTATGGTGGGGGACCACAAGCGTTAGATGGTCGCCTCCAGGCAGGCAGCAGACGTCCGACGGAGCGACTCAAATTACGTTACTCACAGAGAAGCATCGTTAAGGAGCACAGCGCACGTGTTCGTTGCTGACCTACATCCCGGCAGGCGGCTTCCACTCCTCCCGGACCTGTTTTGCACGACATCAGTTTCTGCTTCAGTTGGGCTCATTACGCGCCACGGTTAACCTCCTATAATGGGGATTACGGAAACGCCGAGACGTTATCGACCGAGGTAATTTACCGGTCTCGGGTACAAATTACGTGCCACTCCGGCGTAATAAACTGGGCACAACCCCGGTGTGCCGGAGAAAGGAAATATTACACATAATTGCCTTTTATAACGATTAACAGGCTGAGACGTTAGGACTTGTTACTGGCGCAGTATTTTTCACCCACTCGGTGTAGCGGTAGGAAGATAACTGGTTTTTATTAGCTGCTCGAGTGAATTTTGGCGTATAATCGCAGGCCTGTTAATGGTAATAAGTCTTCCGCATGCCCCGGGCGGAACACGGAGGAGCGGCCCGCGCTGCGGACGTAACACGGCCCCCTGTGCGCCTCGGCGCTCGCGCCCGCATGCTAATTGATTCGCGCCGCCGGCCTAATTTAAAGCACACGCCGTCATGAATTAGTTGCAGCTGTAACGGCAGTCAGCGTTTTAAAATTATCTCGCTTCGAAGCCAATTTCGCTGGGCGCTAAGGAACTTCTTACGAAAACAAGAGAAAGAAACCGCATGATATTAAACTCATACACCGAGAAAGCTTTTGACAGCGTTGATTGGAATACACTCTTCCGAATTAAGAAAGTAACAGGAAGAAAATAAAGTGAGCCAAAACTTACCAGTGTTGGTTCAAGAGTCAGAGGGCATGTAAGTGACACAGTAATTGAGAAGGGAATGAGGTATGGATGCAGTCCATCACGTTATTATATGAAACGTCCCCTTAGAAAATTTAATGAATTACTGTGCTGATAAAACTCTTACATTATTTGATTTTCAAACAGCTGAGCAGAACTGAACGTACTCAGACATTTCGCTCTTTACCTATTCTGATCAACACTTAACTGACACACAATATTTTTAGCGCAACGCAATCTGACTTTCAATAATCCCTACAAAAGAATGGCCCTAACTAACAATAACCTATAAGTCTCATGAATCACTTACCTCACAAAAATCTTCGTTACCGAACTACTGCAATACAGCGAGCGCCAATACCGCCAGTTAAATAAAAGATTCTAACTACTGAAAGGGCCAACTACTGATAGGCGTAGTTAGCAAATGAAAGATTTTGATAAAGAACAAACAATGTATTTACTTAATACTGTTCAAAAGTCATAATATACAGGGTGTTACAAAAAGGTACGGCCACACTTTCAGGAAACATTCCTCACACACAAATAAAGAAAAGATGTTATGTGGACATGTGTCCGGAAACGCTTAATTTCCATGTTAGAGCTCATTTTAGTTTCGTCAGTATGTACAGTACTTCCTCGATTCACCGCCAGATGGCCCAATTGAAGGAAGGTAATGTTGACTTCGGAGCTTGTGTTGACTTGCGACTCATTGCTCTACAGTACTAGCATCAAGCACATCAGTACGTAGCATCAACAGGTTAGTGTTCATCACGAACGTGGTTTTGCAGTCAGTGCAACGTTTACAAATGCGGAGTTGGCAGATGCCCATTTGATGTATGGATTAGCACGGGGCAATAGCCGTGGCGCGGTACGTTTGTATCGAGACAGATTTCCAGAACGAAGGTGTCCCGACAGGAAGACGTTCGAAGCAATTGATCGGCGTCTTAGGGAGCACAGAACATTCCAGCCTATGACTCGCGACTGGGCAAGACCTAGAACGACGAGGACACCTGCATTGGACGAGGCAATTCTTCGTGCAGTTGTCGATGACCCTAATGTCAGCGTCAGAGAAGTTGCTGCTGTACAAGGTAACGTTGGCCACGTCACTGTATGGAGAGTGCTACGGGAGAACCAGTTGTTTACGTACCATGTACAGCGTGTGCAGGCACTGTCAGCAGCTGATTGGCCTCCACGGGTACACTTCTGCGAATGGTTCATCCAACAATGTGTCAATCCTCATTTCAGTGCAAATGTTCTCTTTACGGATGAGGCTTCATTCCAACGTGATCAAATTGTAAATTTTCACAATCAACATGTGTGGGCTGACTAGAATCCTCACGCAATTGTGCAATCACGTCATCAACACAGATTTTCTGTGAACGTTTGGGCAGGCATTGTTGGTGATGTCTTTGATTGGGCCCCATGTTCTTCCACCTACGCTCAATGGAGCGCGTTATCGTGATTTCATACGGGATACTCTACCTGTGCTGCTAGAACATGTGCCTTTACAAGTACGACACAACATGTGGTTCATGCACGATGGAGCTCCTGCACATTTCAGTCGAAGTGTTCGTACGCTTCTCAACAACAGATTCGGTGACCGATGGATTGGTAGACGCGGACCAATTCCATGGCCTCCACGCTCTCCTGACCTCAACCCCCTTGACTTTCATTTATGGGGGTATTTGAAAGCTCTTGTCTACGCAACCCTAGTAACCATATGTAGAGACTCTTCCTGCTGGTATTGTAGACGGTTGTGATACAACACGCCGTTCTACAGGGCTGCATCAGCGCGTCAGGGATTGCATGCGATGGAGGGTGGATGCATGTATCCTCGCTAACGGAGGACATTTTGAACATTTCTTGTAACAAAGTGTGTGAAGTCACGCTGGTACGCTCTGTTGCTGTGTGTTTCCATTCCATGATTAATGTGATTTGAAGAGAAGTAATAAAATGAGCTCTAACATGGAAAGTAAGCGTTTCCAGACACACGTCCACAGAACATTTTTTCTTTCTTTGTGTGTGAGGAATGTTTCCTGAAAGTTTGGCCGTACCTTTTTGTAACACCCTGTATATATCAGTTCATGACATCCAGTCTTACAAATTTACTGTCTCTGATGGACACACGTCCAGATGATCCGCTCTCAAAACCCCGCCATCTCTCTCCCAACATCTGCTGGCGGCTCACCTCCAACTGCGCAACGCTACACGCTGTTAACAGCCAACTGCCCAACACTACAATAGCAAATTCCAACAATGCCACCCAGCCACAGACTGCGCACAGCACATCCAGTGATTTTCATACAGAGCGCTACGTGGCGGTGGCGTTACCAATACAAGAACCTAAACAGCCTACTTACAACTAAACGAAAAGTGGACAAACATTTAAAGGAAACAAAAACGTAACTGAAAAGTAAATTAAAGTTTAGGGAGACGAAATAAAATTTTGTAGGTTTGCTGAAGATATTAAGCTGTTAAGAGGTGGCGAAGAATTTGTCATATCAGTTGAACGAATGTACAATGTCTTGAAAAGAGGTTATAATGTTAACACAAATAAAAGGAAAGCAATGGTAACGAAGTGTAACCAAATTAAGTGAGGCAGTTATCAGAGAACTAGATTGCCTGAAGACAGCGCTGAAATCTGTAGTTGAACACTGCATTTTGGGCAAAAAAGTAACTGATGAAGGCAGAAATAAAAAGTTTAAATTTATCCATCTTATATAAATGTTGTTTGAGGTCTGCGGCTGTATTATAAGATTATGTGGAATAATTTATACTGCTGCAGTCATTTTTTACTAATATTTTATCAGCACAATGCATTTCGGCAGCATTCTGCCATCATCAGGTGCATTATACAGTTACTTATACATCAGCTGATATATTGTGTACATTAGTTGTGTGTGCCAGTGGGGCTAAGAATCGAAAAATAAACATCTTTGATGTTTATGAAACTGCTAAGTTGTTTTTTACCTGTTACTGTGCTCTGTGTGCCAGATAAAAATAAGCCAACACAAATGTTTATTTTTCGATTCATAACCCCATTGGCACGTTGACAATAATACGAAAACCTATACTGAAAGAGTGAAACGTGGTTATTGAGCTACAAGTTCCATCCGAACAGGCATCGTAAGATCCAGCTATACCGGCTGACCACAGTGTCAGCCTCAACCGGAAGGCATCACTAGATGCTGATACGAAGGGTCACGTGATCAGCACACCGCTCTCCCGATCATTCTCAGCTTTCCTGACCGGAGCCGCTGCTTCTCAGTCAAGGAGCTCCTCAATTGACCTCACAAGGGCTGCTTGCCAACAGCGCTCGGCAGCCTGTACGGTCAGCCATCCAAACGCTAATTCCGATGAAATGTGGTTACAGCTTATATAAAATTAACTGCGAGTAAGTCGCCTCTGATAATATTTGTTTGATGTGTAGCCTTTTATGGAAGTGTAATGTGGATGATACTTGGCCCAGGGGAGTATGGAATAGTAGGTTTATAAATGTTACACTACAGAAGAAAGATAAAGATTGGGATATACATCGAGTAACTAATGAAGAGGTAATAAATCTAACAGGAAAGAAAAGAAGACGGGCCACAAGTTGGCTAATGCAAGTGATCAGTCGACAGGATACATTACGAAGCGTCAAGGAAGGAAACTGTAGTGGTGGGTGGGGGGGGGGGGGGGGAGTGGGAGGCAAAAAATAGTCAAGGAAGATCAAGGTTTCACTAAAATAAGCAGGTTCAAGTGGGTGCTCGCAGCAGTATTTATGGTGAGGTGAAGAGATTTGCACAGAATAGCGTAGCGCGGAGAACTGCGTTAAAACAGTCTTCACACTGAAGACCACAACAACAACAACATAGCTTAAAGGCGTCTTACTAACTAATGGGTGCTGTTCAGTTACTTATTCATCCAAATCTTATCTAAACTGCGAGGTCTTGGCCTTTCCTTCTCACTTTTTAAACCAACAGAGAATCGCATTATTTAATCTAGCATTCCAATTTTAGAATCGCGTTATTTAATCATGCATTCCAATTTTAATGAGAATGTAGCAGATGACTGGTGATGAAATTCTTTGGGTGTTGTTATGAGATTCCATGAATGCTTCTTTTACCTGATTTCAGTACTATATTTTTTCCATCTTATATATCTGCGTGTGGGAGCACTGCTTGGCTACGTCTCGAGGCCACTAAACTCTCGTTTTTCACTGGACGGACGTAGAAGAGTTTCGCACTAACCGGAATATGGATAAGAAGCTTATATGGGAAACAAAGGTGGACCTGCGGTCGCAGTTTCGGCGAAACGCATCCCGCACAATAAAGTATCAGAGCGCGAGGGCAGGGCGAAGCGAGCCATTCTAGTTAGGCAGAGCGAAAGTGGAGGGGATGACTACAGACTTGAGAAGTTAACTTCTGTCGAAGATAGCGGGACACCACTCGCTAGGTCAGAATAATGTCTTGAGAATACTCCGGGGATTTTCTGTTACCGTCTTCCGTGTAGGCCCGGTTCCAAAAATCTTATGAGCACGCGAACTTACTCCACACCATGGGAATCGTGTCAACCCGCCACTGCTTCGCACAGAAGTTGTTGATCTGTTGGTCCACAGTTAATATTCTTGTGGAGGCAAAAGTTGATAATAATATGCTGTAATTGGAAGAGGGTTTCGGAGCTGCCCTTCGATTGGTCGCGAGGGAAAGACGTGAACGCAACTCCAAGTTCAGATGGGAAGCCAGAGAGGCGAAGATTGGGACAGCAAGTGACTTGGTCATTCGGATTTTGAGTCTTCAAGTCTTCTTTCTATATCGGAACGGCGTCCGCTACGGTGGAGCCTGGAGACTGCAAGCGCAGCACCGTCCCTGTACGGGCAATGCTATCGGCGCCACATGCGACATCTCGTCGCGGCTCAGGGATGCACCGTCGGCCGCGACGCACGCGATACAGCGGTAGTAGGGCGGCAATGCGGGGCGGGAGACTGGCGCAACATAGTTTGGAGGGGGATTTTTTGTTAGACCGGGTTAAGTTCACAGCGATTCCAGTATCACCCGAGTGTGCAAGGTCAAAGACACAACTTGAGAATTCTTATACTATGCATTCTCTTTCGTGGGTTACTTAACTCCTCACGAACAGGCCATGAAGGCCCAACGCTACTGACCGGCCGCCGTGTCGTCCTTAGCCCACAGGCGTCACTGGGTGCGGATGTGGAGGGGCTTGTGGTCAGCACGCCGCTCTCGCGGCCGTATGTTAGTTTCCGAGACCGCAGCCGCTACTTCTCAATCAAGTAGCTCCTCAGTTTCCAGAATGAGATTTTCACTCTACAGCGGAGTGTGCGCTGATATGAAACTTCCTGGCAGATTAAAACTGTGTGCCCGACCGAGACTCGAACTCGGCACCTTTGCCTTTCGCGGGCAAGTGCTCTACCATCTGAGCTACCGAAGCACGACTCACGCCCGGTACTCACAGCTTTACTTCTGCCAGTACCTCGTCTCCTACTTTCCAAACTTTACAGAAGCTCTCCTGCGAACCTTGCAGAACTAGCACTCCTCATTCTGGAAACATCCCCCAGGCTGTGGCTAAGCCATGTCTCCGCAATATCCTTTCTTTCAGGAGTGCTAGTTCTGCAAGGTTCGCAGGAGAGCTTCTGTAAAGTTTGGAAAGTAGGAGACGATATACTGGCAGAAGTAAAGCTGTGAGTACCGGGCGTGAGTCGTGCTTCGGTAGCTCAGATGGTAGAGCACTTGCCCGCGAAAGGCAAAGGTCCCGAGTTCGAGTCTCGGTCGGGCACACAGTTTTAATCTGCTAGGAAGTTTCAGCTCCTCAGTTTGTCTCACAAGGGCTGAGTGCAACCTGCTTGCCAACAGCGCTCGGCAGACCGGATGATACAAGTGCTAGCCCAGCCCGACAGCACTTAGCTTTCGTGATCTGACGGGAACTGGTGTTACCACAGCGGCAATGCCGGTGGCCTCTTTCTTGGGCTAAGTTATTGTTGATAAACAATGTGACTTTTCCCTTAACATTCCAGCTGTGGTTTTTGTCAACACCTTTTTTTTCCTCAGTTGTCAGTTCACTAACTTTAATGTCGTTCCGTTTGTTTAGTAGCCGAAATTTTGGTATTAATAGTCCAGCGATTTCCGTTGGTGGCGATCTTGTATTTTTCTGTATCATTCATTTTTTGTTTCACTGTCAAATCATTAATTTCACTTAATGTCTTATTGAGTAAGTTATATCTTGTCAGATTTATGAATTTCTTTTGGTGGTTGGAAGGGAAATCTTTTTATATCGATTGTAATGGATTCTATCATGATAAGGAAGCATTAGGGCCACTCTTAAATCTGGCAGGATAAAAGACATTTCTTTTATGCATACAACTGGTTCACCAAGGCGATTGCTAATTTCACGGGAGCTTCCAGCAGCGCATGATTTGGTATGCCAGGGAAGAAAACAAGTTGACCTGTCAGCCCTGGAATGTCTCGTAGAGTTGATTGCTAATTCGTAAAACGCAGGTTTCTTCCAAGGCTCAGAAAAGAAATGAAATCTGTTTTTAGTCCAATACGAAAATAAGTTAATTTACATTCTTTTAAAGCTGAATTATGGTTCATACGTTGTACAGTAAAACCACTTACAGATTTTAAGGAGTATTCGTTTAACGCAAGAAGATATTTTTACCGTCAGATGCAAGTATAAATTAATTCTTAAATGAAAAGAATCTTAAACTGTGATTATAAAGGATTCAGTAGGAAAAACACAGTTATCATAAGTCCACATCACAGTACTTCGTAGACCATAACTTTTAATTCTTTTTGTGTGAGTTTTCTGGCTGTTTTGATGCACCCACCACGACTTTCTCTCCAGTGTCAACTTCTACATCTCACAGTAACACACGAGGAGCTCAATTATTTGCCTTATATACAGAGTATGGCAAAACGTACACTACAACTTCCAGGCACCCTGATTCGGTTACTAACACCATGTTTGGGTTATGTGAGAGACGAACTCACAACGTTTTGTTTCCGTGTGTTCCATGTTGTCGAGAGTGAAGCATAATGACAGCGGTTCAGGATGAGGCTCAGTGTGTGGAATGGCTTATTCAGGCCAAATAGCAGACGCAGGTTCAAGGGAACCCTAAGAGAACCGTGCACCGGTTCGTTAGGAAACGTTTACATGTGTATCCGTGCGGAATGCAACTGATGCATGCATGAAACCAGACGACTACCGGCAACGTATGCAATTTGCTGTGGGACGTTCTTCCCCGTTTAGAGGAGTATAGTAATTTTCTAAAAAAACCTAGCATAATCTTACAAAGCAAAATTCCACGTAAGTAGTGAAATGAAAAAAAAAAAAAAAACGTGTGGCAAGGGCCTCCAGTCCGGTAGACCAGTTGCCTGGTGCAAGTCTTTTGAGGTGACGCCACTTCGGCGACTTGCACATCGATGGGGATGATATGATGAAGCAAGACAAAACAACACCCAGCCGCTTCGCAGAGCATTCGGCCCGCGCTGACCACTCAGATATCTTATTTTTTGTTGGTCTCATTTTGTTCTATATTGTTCGCTGTATCTGTTCGGGGCGAACGTCCCATGACACCCGTTCAGGTTCTTCGTTGATCCGTTCACTCAGTTCTTTTTATTTGTGACGGGAGCTAACCCTCCGAACGAACACGCTGAGCTACCGTACCGGCTAGCTATCGAGGCAGACACGTATGTGGTAAGGTAAACAAACACAATGTTTGCATTTGGGAGACATCCAGTCTGCATACTGTGACTTAAGAGGTACGGGACAGCCAGAAAGTGAATGTGTGACGTTGTTTGATGGTTGATCGCGTTGCGGGACAAATGTTTTTTTTTTTCAGAAAAAAAGTTAATTGTATTAATTACTTCGATATGCTGGAGACGTTTGCATTACCACAACAGGCTGACTGCCAAGATACAGTCGTTTTCCAATAAGAAGGTGCACCGTCAGTTTCGCTCACACTATGCGAGGTGTTCTAGACCAGGTATTTCCAGGTCGTCGGATTGGCTGTGGTGGTCCCATTCCGCCGCCTCAGTCATTGCTGCCATTGCCACAATTGAGGCGCATATGTTGCTGCGAGTGTAGCTAGAGCTTGAATACAGACTGGAGGTTGTGTATGCCACCAAAGGTCCACGTGTTGAAAATGGTTGAACAACACAAAATCTTTGTGAGATAGTGTGTCAAATAAGCCAAACACGGTCTAAATATCTTACTTAATTTGGATGCCAAAGCAAATTAGAGTGAAGTGAGCCTTTTGAGACACCCTGTATTTCAGTCTCTGACCTCCTCTTCAGTTTTTGCCGTCTTCGCTTTTCTCTAGTATCGTGGAAGGTATTCTCTGATGCACTGATTCAAATCCTATCTTCTTGTCTCGTTTGCTAGTCATGGTGTTCCAAATAGTGCTTTCCTCGATTAGACAGCGGAGTCGCCATCTTTCATTTCTTTCATCATCCACTTAATTATCAGTGTCGTTCTGTAACATTACAGCTCAGTTACTTCGATTTTCTTCTGGTTTTCCCACAGCCTATGAGCCATTTCCGCTGAAGTGAGAAAAATATATTGTGAGAAGAATATACACTCCTGGAAATGGAAAAAGAACACATTGACACCGGTGTGTCAGACCCACCATACTTGCTCCGGACACTGCGAGAGGGCTGTACAAGCAATGATCACACGCACGGCACAGCGGACACACCAGGAACCGCGGTGTTGGCCGTCGAATGGCGCTAGCTGCGCAGCATTTGTGCACCGCCGCCGTCAGTGTCAGCCAGTTTGCCGTGGCATACGGAGCTCCATCGCAGTCTTTAACACTGGTAGCATGCCGCGACAGCGTGGACGTGAACCGTTTGTGCAGTTGACGGACTTTGAGCGAGGGCGTATAGTGGGCATGCTGGAGGCCGGGTGGACGTACGCCGAATTGCTCAACACGTGGGGCGTGAGGTCTCCACAGTACATCGATGTTGTCGCCAGTGGTCGGCGGAAGGTGCACGTGCCCGTCGACCTGGGACCGGACCGCAGCGACGCACGGATGCACGCCAAGACCGTAGGATCCTACGCAGTGCCGTAGGGGACCGCACCGCCACTTCCCAGCAAATTAGGGACACTGTTGCTCCTGGGGTATCGGCGAGGACCATTCGCAACCGTCTCCATGAAGCTGGGCTACGGTCCCGCACACCGTTAGGCCGTCTTCCGCTCACGCCCCAACATCGTGCAGCCCGCCTCCAGTGGTGTCGCGACAGGCGTGAATGGAGGGACGAATGGAGACGTGTCGTCTTCAGCGATGAGAGTCGCTTCTGCCTTGGTGCCAATGATGGTCGTATGCGTGTTTGGCGCCGTGCAGGTGAGCGCCACAATCACGACTGCATACGACCGAGGCACACAGGGCCAACACCCGGCATCATAATGTGGGGAGCGATCTCCTACACTGGCCGTACACCACTGGTGATCGTCGAGGGGACACTGAATAGTGCACGGTACATCCAAACCGTCATCGAACCCATCGTTCTACCATTACTAGACCGGCAAGGGAACTTGCTGTTCCAACAGGACAATGCACGTCCGCATGTATCCCGTGGCACCCAACGTGCTCTAGAAGGTGTAAGTCAACTACCCTGGCCAGCAAGATCTCCGGATCTGTCCCCCATTGAGCATGTTTGGGACTGGATGAAGCGTCGTCTCACGCGGTCTGCACGTCCAGCACGAACGCTGGTCCAACTGAGGCGCCAGGTGGAAATGGCATGGCAAGCCGTTCCACAGGACTACATCCAGCATCTCTACGATCGTCTCCATGGGAGAATAGCAGCCTGCATTGCTGCGAAAGGTGGATATACACTGTACTAGTGCCGACATTGTGCATGCTCTGTTGCCTGTGTGTATGTGCCTGTGGTTCTGTCAGTGTGATCATGTGATGTATCTGACCCCAGGAATGTGTCAATAAAGTTTCCCCTTCCTGGGACAATGAATTCACGGTGTTCTTATTTCAATTTCCAGGAGTGTATTTTCTTTAATGTTTATCAAAGAATCAGTCCCAGTGCATATAAGTGTTTTTTCTTTAATAGTCTCTGTGTAAGGAGAAAGGGAAGTCTTCACACATTTTCAAGTTTTCACACATTTTCTAGTTGTTCAGTGAAATACAAGAGCAGCTGTATTCTGTATCCTCGTAGCGGAAATTTGTGGACCACCAACAATATTAAAATGGCCTATCGCTGGAACAGAAAAAAGTCTAGGATTTTTCTCTCGCTTTTTTAAGACCACGTCTTCAGACTCACTCTCGTTTGTGTTCTGTAGTCTGTCATAGCGGACAGACATGCTGTGTCAGTTGCAATTAAAATGATTGTTTACTGGCTAAGAGAAACTAAAATGATATCTATAATACCTAATGTAATTATTTTCAATCTACCTCCTCCTAGTGCGGTTAACTACGCGACTTTCGGTGCTCGATATTATTTTTGGAACTGGAACCAGCGGAGTCGGTAGATCATTGTGAAGGGACGCAATGATCGAACGCGCATTGCGTTGACATAACTTCCTGTTGCTCATAGTAGTCAGCGACCCTGACATTAAATGCTGATAATTTTAATATGACTTCCACTCATTTCATGCAAGACGGGTTACCAATGAATCGGTTATTCATCTCTAAACAATATTGCTGTCTATCTTTGCCCATGACAGACACCGTCCCCCGTTTTAATAATTAGATGGTGGTCGAGCCTCGTGCATACCCCTGTGTCCCGAGGCGGATCCCGTTTGAGGCTAACTTTTAACCTTCCTGACGCACTGCCTACAGTGTTGAGTGGCAACGTATCAACGGTTGATCTAGTTTTAAGTTTTATTCGAGAGGGGAGGGAGGGTTATCATTCAATCTCAGTGCGGGCGTTTGGCCTCCTCTTCCAGACCTTCGAACTACGTACATTTTAACTATTCCTCACTCCCTCTGGCGCTGTCTGTTCGACTTGGTACTCGTCTTTTCACCATCTGTGTTCTTCTTGCCTTGCGTTCTTTGGCTGGAGATTTTAGTGTGATGCAGGGTGGCTGACTCATCCTGTTTTATTATTGAGATCAGCCATCCCATCACGACTGCTATATTGTTTGAACACCGCTTCTTTCCACACAGTTAATGTTTTCAGTTTTGCCTTGCTACTTTCATTTTCTCCAGCAGTGCGATTACGCACTTAGTTTTATGGATTTTGTTCCTTACCCGGATTTCAGGCGATAGGTTTCTTTTGGGATATGGTTTTAATCCGAGATCTGTGTGACGAAGGAAAAAGGTTCTGTCCATTTACCCTACAAACCAACCAACAAACCACCATTTTATTTTTAAACCGTCTTTAATTAAGTGTTATCCTCTCATGCGATCATGGTTACAGTAAAAATTTAGTCGATCTGATCGTCTTGTTCAGAGACTTTCTCATCGCTTACTTGAAATTCTAAATAAAAAGAGAGCATGAGACAGGGGAGCAATAGATAACACGTCACCGTATAATCCTATGCTCTACACATTCAAGCTTCCTCAAATTAAGGTCTATGCTTGATGCTGGTATGTTTCTCAGAGCGAGGAATTTCCACTTTGTCAGTGCTAGTCTGCTACTTACATCATCCGTAACTTCGTCTGTCGTGCGTTGTTTTGATTCTGAGCTTCCTGAATTTATTCATTTGTCTCAGACGTGATCCCCAATTTTGACGGTAAGTATATCGCCACCATTAATTTTGCTCTTCCTTGTTATTTTCATTTTTATCTTTATTTATTCTCAAACCATACTGCGTAGCGCAATCGTTCCAGAGCTGTGCTGGAAAAACACACGCACACACATCATTGTTTTGTGCCTAAGTAATAGTATTTCATTCAGAGAGCCACAGTAGCAATGTCACCTTAACACAGAACATGTCACTACATTAAATGTGTAATGATTAATTATCTCAGCAGTAACTGAAAGTCTCCCTTCAAGTACTCTTTCTGGAGAGACGTCAGGGAAAATTAAATTAGAGTCGGCCAGAGACCCGAGAAGAACAGCACTAAACAGAGCAACGGTAACTAACTGCATGGTAAGTAGTAATGAAACGAAAAGAAAAGTTGTAAACGACACAGAGCGTACAAACGTATCTAGGGTGTATACTACGCTATATTTGACAAACAATGTTTTAAAGAAACAGAAACCATGATTTTTCAACACAGATGTTACAACAGAAAAACGTTAGGAATCCGAACTGATGTCACATTTCATGCAAAATCTAGCGAAAAGTAATGGAATTTACCATTACACTTTCATCAATTCAATATCTCTGTAAGGATATGGAGGATATACCATGTCTGAGGATGGTTTACTTACTGAACCAGATAAAAAGACAGCACATCATTCTTGAGACAGCATTTACGAATGACAATAGAAATAGAAAATAAAGTGTACTCCAACATAAAGAAGAAAACTGTTACTCTGATCGTCATTTTGTTCACATAATGTTGGACGACCACAACAGCTGTAAACGTTACACAAATTGCATTGTAATTCAGGCGTGTAACTTTTAAAATAAAGTATTATGACGAACAGATTGTACGTGGTATCGCACACAACTTCTGTTTTTGCAGTATGACGTACATTACCGTTATCAGTATCCAGTACATGAAGACAAATAGAGATGACAGGTGGGCGTGGGTTACATTAATTGTTGAAAAAAAAACAGCCGACAA
Organism: Schistocerca cancellata; assembly: GCF_023864275.1. Taxonomy (NCBI): domain Eukaryota; kingdom Metazoa; phylum Arthropoda; class Insecta; order Orthoptera; family Acrididae; genus Schistocerca; species Schistocerca cancellata. Next base: position 463,544,511 of record NC_064631.1, on the reverse strand, counting down.
CTAATGTAGTAACCTATGCAGCATATACGTCAACAGGTGTCTGAAGGTGAACCTGTCGATTCGGAACCGGTAACGGTGCTATTTGTGGAAATAAACAGCATTATTTACAGTGGTTGGTTGCTGTTTCATTTTTTCGAAGAATCGAGTTGTAAAAAAATTCTTATTGACGCGCAGAAATAGTCAGTTTCGTGGTAGAGCACTTAAAACTTTCTTAATAAATTATTCATTTAATGTCTCCTTTCTTGCGACGATGCGGTGAGAAACAAAGTTCTGTGGTATCAGAATATCTTTTCTATTTTTTGTATACAAATCACGTATGTGTAAAGAGAGTTATATCGTTTTTTTCATTCCTCGCACATCAGATTTGGCATTTAGAACGTTTTCTATTTCCACTCTTGATATGATTAGCTGAATGCACAGTTTCCCAACGTCTGGATTCACCGACGTATTATGGATGGAATATTCCTTTCTCCTGTCCAGTGCAATGACCAATGGTGGCATGTTGACCGAGAAAACTGTTGAACAAGAGAATGAAAACGTTTGAGATGTGACGTTACAAAATCAGCGAAGAAAAGTATATGAGGAAAACACTAAGTGGAAGAAGAGGCAAGATAATGGGACATGTGTTGAAACATAAACGAGTAACTAGCATGGTTCCAAAGGGAGCCGTGTAGACCTAATATTGTTTGGGAGGACAGAGACCTGAATCCGCAAAAGAAATCATTTAGGACATACTGAAAAAACAGAACCGTGTCAAATCCAGTCAGATGAGGTAAGAAAAAGTACACTTGCGGTTTCTGTGGATTCTTGGTGAAACACTGTAATCAACATAAATTGTTGTTCATAACTTTTAACTTCACAAGACGTAAGTTTTGTGATAGAGATCCACAAGTGCATATTTTCAGTGCTGTTTCAAATGTATTTTTCATGCCTTCTATTGTACTACCACAGAAAGTAGCTTTAACCAAGAAAGATATTAAAGTCTAATTAGAAATGCATTAAGATCATAGAGTATACAACACTGCAGCTTCGGATATGAATTTAATTTTGGTATTTCCTTCAACATTATTTCCTGGATTTCTTTACCACAAACAAATTTTATATGAATCTGAAACATTTTCAAAGGGGACTATTAAATTCTATTAAATAATTTTTAAGAATTTGGTCTTTGCTTCATGTATTTTTAAAAGTACTATGTACCCTGGAATCTGGTCAGATATGAAATAATGACCTCTTAAAATGTGTGCGAGATAATGTTATTCTATTTGTGCACGTGATATTTTTTTGTTCATACGGTCATCTGCAACTGGTCTATACGCAAAGAAGAAAAATATTTCTGTCAAATCTTTCATTTCAGTTTGGAATAAACCTTATGCAGTCACTCTTTTCGTTTCTGGAATCTATCCTTCTGTCGCACATAGCCCGAAGTACCTATATGGTTTCTGCATCCTGTGAGAAATTACACAACCAAAGACGGAAATGTCCACACGAGATTTTGGAGGAAACCGAAATAAACTACTCATCAATATGAAAATAGGGTTAAAACCATCGTAATTTACAAAGCACATTCTCACATTTAGAAATGTGATGTAGTTCTCAGTATATTAAGAAAGCATAATGAGGTTGAAGTGTTTTTATTTTAACGTTTTTATATACCGTCCGTCCGGAAAAGTTCCGAGAGTTATTCTAGAGCTCGTGAGTAAGCTATGTCAATCCAGTAACTAGGGTTGCGACTTGGACGATCAACTGTAGGCAGAAGATGTGCGTTCAGCCCTTCCGTTGTGGAAAGGCAGTGTTAAGGAGGACGTACGATCGTAGTGCGTCAACTTTGTTGTGTAACAAATCGCAGTGGAGCAACACCTGTAAATCAAGTGTTCAAGACAGTCTCCTGAATATGTGTTAAAAGTGTGGTTGATTGTGCGTTACATGCGTTTTACTCAAGTGTGTGTGTGTGTGGGAGGGGGGGGGGGAACAAAGTATGTAGAACATCTGGAATACTAACACCGTCATCAATTTTTTTTTAATTCAAACTCTAAACATTTTGAACTGATGGGGTTCAGCAATCAGCATTTTCTAGAATTTAAAAGTAATGAGGCGTTGAGTCCATATCCCGTTTACGTCAAGAGAGTGGTCCTTATAAATACGTTCGAGATGCATGCTGAATGCTAAAAGGGTAGTCTCTGTTTTTCTTCCTTCATTTACCTCTTTGCACTGAATAATCCAGCTGCTGTGCACTGACACTTTAAAAAGTCTGATATGCTACATTCACAGAATTTACTGACGCCAGTGTCGTTATCTCGTACTAGCCCTCTCCAGAGCTTTCACTACCGCTTTGGACTGTGAATGCAGTAATTCTAAGAGATTCTTAACTTTGAGGAAAACGGGCTTCTTCGTCGCTTTACCGACACTGTTTTGGCGATACGAATGGAAATCTCTTCCCGTTAATTGCGACGGAACATGCAGAAACGGCGCCTGTATCTCAACTAGCACTCGGAATTAATGAATAGAGTGTGACTTCAAATGAGATTTACATCTTTCGAGCGCCGTCAATGCAGCCCAAAGAAATTTCCTTTCGTGCTGTCGTCTCTCCGCAGATAATAAAGCGGAATATCTCCGAGTGGGTAGGAGATAGGGAGAGAGAGAGAGAGAGAGAGAGAGGAAGGGGAAGGGAAAGAGAGAGAGAGAGAGTTACAGAGTTTGTGTGTGTGTGTGAATGTGTGTGTGTGTGTGTGTGTGTGTGTGTGTGTGTCCGTGTGGCCGGATGAGAGTGTGAGAGGGAATATTTAGTCTCGAAACGGTCGTCGCTTTATAACTCGCTGAATAGACTGTTTTGTAGGAGCAGAGCATTTAGCGCACGTGCTGCCTGAAGTTAAGCCGCAGCCGGAGCATTCAAGCCAGCAGACATTTCAATAAAGCGTAACACGCGAAGCGCAGCAGCAGCAGAAGTGGAGGAAAGGCCGTTGAGAGTCGGCGCCGGCGCCGCAGAGGTGGTGGCCGCATAGGAGAGCTTGTAGCGGGGGGAGCGGCAGTCGGCGAACACTTTAATTGCTGCGGTGCACGACCCTTACGGCCGCTCCTCCGTGCTCCGCATAAATATTAATTTATGCCAGAGTGAAATACCGTGTACGCCTGGCGTGTGCGGCGCGATAACAAGACATTTCGTGCAATCGAAAGCGCGCGTCCGTTCGAGAGCCGGCGGCGCCAGTCACGATGCGGTGGCGTGGTGGCAGCGCCATTGGATTTAGCAGCCCCTCGTGACCTCTAATGGTCCCCTCCCGCAGGGATGCTGTTGATCAAGCCAAGCGTTATACTCGCGAATGGTCGGTACACTCTATTTACCCCTCATTCTAGGCATTTCTGTGCAGTGCTAGGATGCAGTACGAGCCGAAATCAGAAAGACGAAGACCGTCTGGACAATATCACGCCATTCCTAACCCAACAAAGAACTGGTGGCACAAATTGGCAGTGAGAATAGTTTATATAGGTTTTGGAAAATGTATTACGAACATGTTGTTCAGTGCCATAAGTAGGGTACAGCACCCAGGTGTTTTGTAAACAGCCTAGAGAAACTGACACCTACAAAAGGTCGAGGAAAGGTTCATTAGTGTACAAAGTCTGCAACTTGTCCAGCAAGTTTATAAAAAAAAAAAAGTGGTTCAAATGGCTCTGAGCACTATGGGACGTAACTTCTGAGGTCATCAGTCCCCTAGAACTTAGAACTACTTAACCTAACTAATATAAGGACATCACACACATCCATGCCCGAGGCAGGATTCGAACCTGCGACCGTAGCGGTCGCGCTGCTCCATACTGTAGCGCCTAGAACCGCTCGGCCACTCCGGTCGTCGCAGGTTTATAATAACTACTGATGAAGAAGAGTAGAGGTGCATAAACAAGAAATGTAGTGCCAAAATTTTTATAATCCGAAGTGGTCACCATTCGATTTATTTTCCGTCAAGCGAAATTACAAAATTTTTACTCATCACCGGATCTTCAGAAACTACAACAGACAGCACAGAAAGCAAACTCCAAACACTCAGTTTAAAAACCGTGCTTCTTCTACTTTTCAAAGCAAACATTAAAATAAACACGAAATAATACAACGTCCACACCGGTGAATCAGCATACAGTGCATGTAAGATACGTAATATGTGAGCCATGCGCGGCAGGTGTTCATTCTGTTTATTGTTTCGCATCTTCTCTTGCCGTACTTCCGCCTCGTTCTCTTATTCCATTTACTGGCGTCACTAACTACCTGCCTTGCCTGCCCTTGAGTGGCAGCAGCAGCGCTAATCAATAAGTGCTCTGCCGTACTATCTCTGGAGCGACCTATAGTATTTCCAGGTCATCGTGTGTCTGGAAGTCAATCGTGCACGGAGCAGCAGTCGGGCAAAGAGCAGCGGTCGGGGACGAAGGAGCATCGGGCACGGAGCGTCAGTGAGGTGCGCACAGCCAGTACTTGCCGGCCGCTGGCGACACACATGGACCGTCCGACTCAAGAAGGCTGGAGCGGGAACGACCGTTGGTTGGTCGTTCGGTCGGTCGTCTCATCGACCGACCCGTATTTGATCTTTTGACGGTTTCCGGGTGTGGACAGTTGGTCGGTTGCAGCGGAGCAGCGAGGAAGTCTCTGCGGCGTGTGGATGGCCGGGGCTACTGGCAGCGTGCACGCGCGGTCGGAGTTGTGTGCCACTAGCTGCGAGAACTGTTGTCACCCACCGCACCTGGAAACTGGAGTTGGGTAATCAGTAGACCTGTCATGGTAGCTCAACCGTTGCGACATCTCTTCGTTGATTGCTGGTTGTTACATCCTGGACTGTCCCCGCAAGCAGCAACGTGATGGTGTGTTGGAGTTGGCAGAATTTTGCAGCCATCTCCCACTATGGTGTTTAACCTCTGAAATGGTTATAATTTATTAGTGAAGTGCACCGGCGGTATCTTCTGCCTTGTGGCCGTTAACGTTCCGGTTACCTGTCCTGGTCGTTAGCGTAGTTTTGCGACAGTGTGTTTTCCTCGCCGTGTTGATGCTGTCCAGCATGGCGTGTAGTTCGACAGCTTGATGGTTCTCTTTTCCTCTTTGAGTGTTTACTGCGCCTTGACTGTGGTTGTACGCCAATTTTTAAGACACAATCCTGCTGCAATCCTCATCTTCGCTGGTACCTTTGGTTGTCGTCCTGTTTGTCGGGTGGAAGGGAACTGATTAGGCGGTTGGTTAATTCGTCAGCCGTCCGTAGGTCGTGCTGCAAACTGATTTAGTGTTACGCTTGGCTGTCTGTCTCATCTAAACTGTGGTTAGCTTCCTCCACAGGCTGACACTTGGAGCACTTCTGAGCACTATTGTTTGTTGTTTGTGATTGTCATTTTATTTGGTCACAGGTACTGTGCCAGGCCTTCAGCCGTGTATTAATATTGTCTGTTTTATGTTTAGTATATGGCCTTCAGCCGAACTTCATAACAACTTTAAGATTAGGCCTTCAGCCGTGTTTCATTTAAAATTTTTGTCGCTCTGTATTTAGGCCTTTAGCCACGTTTGTTTCAGAAACTGTGGCTTTATTATGTAAATACTTGTCTGTAAGGTTTTTCTTTAATTCTCTTGAATTCTTGAAACGGCCCTCAGCCGTGTTCTGTAAATGTTTATCTTCAGCTTGTATTTAATTATTCTTGAGTAATTGTTTGGGCCTTCAGCCGACAACATGCTTCAAGTTTTCTTAAGATGTTTTTCTGTTGTACTGTGTAAAAGCTTATCTTTAGAGCCTCTTCTTTATTATGTACAGAAAGTTTTTTTATTCGGCTTTCGGCCTTTAGCCGAGAAGATATTGTCATTTTGCTTAAGTAAGGCCTTCAACAGTTACTCTAAATCCTGGTGTTTTAAAAGCAATCATTCAAACTTATTCTGGAGAAGTTACTTGGGCTCTCAGCCGTGAATTGATCTCTGTTGTTTTAACGAGAGAACTGTGCACTGGATTGAGCAATAAAGTTGTATGTGTTCTTGTAGAACTAACAGTAATTGACCTTGGCCCCTTTTCACAACCTGATCCCCTTTGTCCTGCGAAACCAGATTTCAATATGCTTTCTCACACTAAGTTAAAGTCCTGGAGTATGCACCTCTGTACGTGACATGTTCATACTTCCTCTTCCCACGCGTAGCGTTAGATGCGCACATCCTCTGCACTGAACTGACAGAAGTCATACTACATCTCCTAATATGGTGTCAGACTGCCTTTTGTCAGGCATAGTGCAGCAATTCGATGTTGCATGGACTCAACAAGACGCTAGTACCCTGCAGAAATAGTGAGCCATGCTGCCTCTAGAGTCGCCCGTAACTGCGAAAGCGTTGCCGGTCTAGGATTTTGTGCACGAAGTGACCTATCGATTGTATTCCATAAATGTATGATGGGATTCATATCGGGTGATCTGGGAGGTCAAACATTCGCTCGAACTGTACAGGATCTTCATCAAACCAATAGCGAACAAGTGTGGTCTGGCGACATCATTGTTGCGGAACATGAAGTGTATGAATCCAAATGGTCTCCAAGTAGCCGGACAAAGACATTTACAGTCAGTGATTGTATAATTGCGTAGGCTTCCGCGGCCAGAGTCAGTCGACCTAGGAGTTTGCTAGGTATGGTACCGTAATATGTTGTGTAAAACTACTGCTGGAGAAAACCAACGTTTCGGCCTCGGTTGCAGCGGCCTTCTTCTATGTCTTCTGATGAAACACGGTACTATACCGAAAAAACTTTTATGTCGACCCAGTCAGTGACTGGTTCAGCTGGACCAGAGGACCCCTTCATTCCATATCAACACAGCTCACACCAATATGCAGCCACGACCAGCCTGCTCGGTGTCTTGTTGACAACTTGTGTTAATGGGATCTACGACACACTTGAACACTACCATCATCTCTCACCAACTCAAATCGGGAGTCAACCGACCAGGCTACGGTTTCCCCGTCGTCTAGGGTTCAACCGATGTGGTCACGAGCCAAGGAGAGGCGCTGCAGGCGGTGTCGTGCTGTTAGCAAAGGCACTCGAGTAGGTCGTCTGCTGCCGACCCCCAGTCTTTTTGATAAGGTCTTATGGGACCAAACTGCTGAGGTTATCGGTCCCTAAGCTTACTCACTACTTAATCTAACTTAAAGTAACTTACACGAAGGACAACACAAACACCCATGCCCGAAGGAGGATTCGAACCTCCGACAGGGCCGAGCCCATTAACACCAAATTTCAGGGCTCTGTCCTAACATATAAGTTCGTAATACGTTTCGCATTGATTTCTGCGTTTATTACAAAATGTGTTGCTTGTCTGTTAGCACTGACAACGCTATACAAACGCCGCTGCGTTATCCGTGGTGAGAGGTAATGCCTTAAATTTGATGTTCTTGGCACACTATTCACACTGTGAATCTCCGAATACTGAATTCCCAAATGATTTGCGAAATGAAAGGTCTCATGCATTTAGCTCTTACTACCGTTCTGCGTTCGAAGTCCGTTAATTCGTGTCGTGCGGTGATCATCATCACCGCTTTTCACGTGAATCACCTGAGAATAGGTGACACCTCCGCCAGTGCACTGCCCTTTTATACCTTGCATATCCGATACTACCGCCATCTGTTTACGTGCTTATCGCTATCCAATGACTGTTGTCACTTGAAAGGTGGCTACACTGAGCCACAGTGCCAGAGATCGCGCCAGAGAGTTTTGTTCCGCCGCCTCCACTGGCAGTGATTATTGAGAAGTAGCGGCAGGCAGTTCTTGTCGAGAAACGGTGGTAGGCAGTGCTTGCTGAGATGTGATATTGGAGAGTTCTGGTTGAGATGTGGTAGTAGCGAGTCAGTGTGGAGAGATTGTAATGTCTAGAGTGCTTTTCATCAATATAAATTAAGGTAACAAACTACTTTTATTTTTCTCTCTCATTATTTCAGTGCCCTAAATAATGCATCATTACAGGTTCAGTCAACAAAGCATCTGGCTTGTGTTCTTAGAGTGTAATTCTGCTTTCCTTAGTATTTCTAATTCTCTTTTATCACGTCAGTATAAATGGTATTTAAAAATTCTTGTCTTGTTGAAGAAGAACCGTGCCAGATGTACGTTGAGTCACACTCCCACACACAGAACAGTTACACTTGTGCTTTGGTTTCGTAGGTTTTATAGTTGCTGGGGACTTAATTAATTAATTGTGTTAACAGAAAATTTTCATTTCATTCTTTGTTGTTGTTCTAAGCAGTCAGATTGCGTACTAAAACTAGTCAGGGCCAGCCGTTTACGAGACTGCGTAATCGGACATACAGCGACAGAAAATTAAAAAGTATTTGCATTGCATTCATATTTTTTTAAATAAGCCCCCATGCACACTTCACTGTATATGTGAGCTCAAAAAACAAAAACATGTTCTTTATAATTCTACAAACAGCTGTAAATATTGCCAAGTTGATGATTAGGTTGCTGGTTGGCTCGGTCTGGGCGACACACCACCTCATTGCGGGCACCAGCGAACTCCAGGAGAAATAAATTGCAGCATGTAGCTCAGCCAGGGAGATCATTATAAATGTTAAAATATGCATTTGCAGCAAACTCATTTTTCCCATCGAGCAGTTTGTCTCGCTCTTTTCTTTGTGCAATATAGAACTCCAGTTCTTCTGCAACTCCGTATCGCCTGCCTTTTTCTACTTTTCCTACTATTTCGTTTCAGTGATATCTGTTTTAAGTTTTTCCTAATCGAAATATGAACCTAATGCACTTCTGATGCTCCACATAAATACACGTTTGAACTAAGCACGTTATAGTCTTTCCTCTTAAGCACATCCAAGGAGTTCATTGAATTCTGTTTTTGAGTAGCGCCGAATCAAAGTTGCGACTACTTCGGTTCTCTTTATGATGTACGCACAACCTCCATAGCGGTCACTACGGGTTACCGCAGATGCACACTGACACTTCTGTATCAAACTTATAAATCATCACGAAAATTTAGAGTGCTACGAAGGGTGATCGTTCAAGCGATCGTACAATGGAGTGTATAAGGACTTCCCGAGTACAGGCAGATCATGACTCATAGGGAGCGTTCTCGGTGGACGATGGCTCTCAGGGTGTAGGTAGGCTTGCCGCTTAGTGAGAAGCAAATTTAAAGCAATGCTGGAAACAAAATTCAAAGATTTTGAAAGGGAGCTAATTTGACTGAGAGCAGTTATCATATATCCTAGCGCCCGGGGCACACAACCCGTCTACACACAGAGTACGCGAAAGAACTTGCCCCCCTTCTAACAGCCGTGTACCGCAAGTCTCTAGAGGAACGGTATGTTCCAAATGATTGGAAAAGAGCACAGGTAGTCCCAGTCTTCAAGAAGGGTCGTCGAGCAGATGCGCAAAACTATAGACCTTTATCTCTGACGTCATTTTGTTGTAGAATTTTAGAACATGTTTTTTGCTCGCGTATCATGTCGTTTTTGGAAACCCAGAATCTACTCTGTAGGAATCAACATGGATTCCGGAAACAGAAATCGTGTCACTCCCAACTCGCTTTATTTGTTCATGAGACCTAGAAAATATTAGATACAGGCTCCCAGGTAGATGCTATTTTCCTTGACTTCCGGAAGGCGTTTGATACAATTCCGCACTGTCGCCTGATAAACAAAGTAAGAGCCTACGGAATATCAGACCTGCTGTGTGGCTGGATTGAAGAGTTTTTAGCAAACAGAACATAGTATGTTGTTATCAATTGAGAAACGTCCACAGACGTTAAGGTAACCTCTGGCGTGCCACAGGGGAGTGTTATGGGACCATTGCTTATTACAATATATATAAATGTCATAGTAGATAGTGTCGGAAGTTCCATGCGGCTTTTCGCGGATGATGCTGTAGTATACAGAGAAGTTGCAGCATTAGAAAATTGTAGCGAAATGCAGGAAGATCTGCAGCGGACAGGCACTTGGTGCAGGGAGTGGCAACTGACCATTAACATAGACAAATGTAATGTATTGCGAATACATAGAAAGAAGGATCCTTTATTGTATGATTATATGATAGCGGAACAAACACTGGTAGCAGTTACTTCTGTAAAATATCTGGGAGTATGCGTGCGGAACGATTTGAAGTGGAATGGTCATATAAAATTAATTGTTGGTAAGGCGGTTACCAGGTTGAGATTCATTGGGAGAGTCCTTAGAAAATGTAGTCCTTCAACAAAGGAGGTGGCTTACAAAACACTCGTTCGCCTTATACTTGAGTATTGCTCATCAGTGTGGGATCCGTACCAGATCGGGTTGACAGAGGAGACAGAGAAGATCCAAAGAAGAGCGGCGCGTTTCGTCACAGGGTTATTTGGTAACCGTGATAGCGTTACGGAGATGTTTAGCAAACTCAAGTGGCAGACTCTGCAAGAGAGGCGCTGTGCATCGCGGTGTAGCTTGCTCGCCAGGTTTTGAGAGGGTGCGTCTCTGGATGAGGTATCGAATATATTGCTTCCCCCTACTTATACCTCCCGAGGAGATCACGAATGTAAAATTAGAGAGATTCGTGCGCGCACGGAGGCTTTCAGACAGTCGTTCTTCCCGCGAACCTTACGCGACTGGAACAGAAAAGGGAGGTAATGACAGTGGCACGTAAAGTGCCCTCCGCCACACACCGATGGGTGGCTTTCGGAGTATAATTGTAGATGTAGATGTAGATGTAGAGCATCAATAAGGATACTCATTCGTACTGAATTGGGAAACCTGCAGCCTTAACTGGTGAGGACCAAATCAGTAATGTTATCACTGCAGACTACGTATTCGTAAATATTTTATAGTAATATGTATTATAATTGGTGGATTTCGTGGTTTACTTGTGCGACTAATAACTGGGTCACGATATGTGGTTTTCCCTCAGATAAATAATATTATATTTCCACGGGTTCACATCGTGCTACAGATTTGCTAAAAATCGCAGTCCAGTGATGCGCCTTCACCAAAACAAGGAAGCACAATGTCAGGAGAAGCCAGCGAATCATCAGAGTCAGTTTCCATCAGTAGGCATGTTTACGATGAGTAGTATTTCTTTTCACTTCGAAAATCCGTGACATACACTCCAGATCTGCAAATAAAAACATGGATAATTCAGCTTAAGGACAGCTTATGAAATTTCTGGCCATTTCAGCAGAAGTTAGATTATGAGCAGCCATACGAACTGTAAAGTAATTACTCAAGTTTTGCTAGTTATTAGAGACTGTAGAACGTTTGCAGAATTTGAGACAGAAGTAATGAAACTGTACTGGTCGATCGCATTATAAAAGCTCACCTCTATGCGATTCCTAACACACTCAGCACAATTTAAACCTATTTTCAGACGAAGTCAGCATTGGATTACTCCTATAATACCAGCGAGCTGCTACAGGTTTTCATCAATGCGATGCTCTTGGATCGTAAAAGGTCCCCACTCTGCCTGTTGTTGTTGTTGTTGTTGTTGTTGTTGTTGTGGTCTTCAGTCCTGAGACTGGTTAGATGCAGCTCTTCATGCTACTCTATCCTGTGCTCCCAGTACCTACTGCAACCTACATCCCTCTGAATCTGCTTAGCGTATTTATCTATTGGTCTCCCTCTACGATTTTTGCCCTCCACGCTGCCCTCCAATACTAAATTGGTGATCCCTTGATGCCACAGAACATGTCCTACCAAACGATCACTTCTTCTAGTCAAGTTGTGCCACAAACTTCTCCTTTCCCCAATCTTTTCCAATACCTCTTCGTTAGTTATGTGATCTACACATCTAATCTTCAGCATTCTTCTGTAGCACCACATTTCGAAACCTTCTATACTCTTCTTGTTCAAACTATTTATCGTCCATGTTTCACTTCCATACATGGCTACACACCATACAAATACTTTCAGAAACGACTTGCTAGCACTTAAATCTATACTCGATGTTAACAAATTTCTCTTCTTCTGAAACGCTTTCCTTGCCATTGCCAGTCTACATTTTATATGACCTAAACAAACTACAAAACGATTTAGAAAACATATCTGAATGGTGCGAAAAATGGCAGTTGACCCTAAATAACGAAAAGTATGAGGTCATCCACATGAGTGCTAAAAGGAACTCGATAAACTTCGGTTACAAAATAAATCAGTCTAATCTAAAAGCCGTAAATTCAACTAAATACCTACGTATTACAATTACAAACAACTTAAATTGGAAGGAACACATAGAAAATGTTGTGGGGCAGGACACTTAGAAAATGTAACAGATCTACTAAGGAGACTGCTTACACTGCGCTTGTCCGTCCCCTTTTAGAATACTGCTGCGCGGTGTGGGATCCTTAACAGATAGGACTGACGGAGTACATCGAAAAAGTTCAAAGAAAGGCAGCGAAATATGAGGAAGAGTGTCACAGAAATGATACAGGATTTGGGCTGGACATCATTAAAACAAAGGCGTTTCTCGTTGCGACGGAATCTTCTCATGAAATTCCAATCGGTAACTTTCTCCTCCGAATGCGAAAATATTTTGTTGACACCGACCTACATAGGGTGGAACGATCACCAAGACAAAATAAGGGAAATCAGAGCTCGTACGGAAGAATGTAGGTGTTCATTCTTTCCGTACGCTATACGAAACTGGAATAATAGAGAATTGTGAAGGTGGTTCGATGAACCCTCTGCCAGGCACTTAAATGTGATTTGTAGAGTATCCATGTAGATGTAGATGTAGATGCCAAATTTTGCCACAAGAGCGCTTAGCACTGGGCACTACTGCTTTTCTCTGCGTCACTTGTGAATGGCTACTTGATTATCAGCTGTGATAGAGTATGTTATTTTGAGTTTAATTTCGCCCCCTTCAAGGACTTACTGTGTTTATTACTGATCTCGGTAATAGGCCTATTTATGGCTTGGAATAACAAAATGGAAGAGCGCCAGAAAAGCTTTATTTCATTTCTTGGAGAAACGTTTTCTGATTTGATGCAGATTTGAAAGAGACAACTGAAAGGGCCTTGCACTGATATTTCTATGGGGACCATGTTTCCTTTTGTATTACATTGGTCCTTTATTTAAGTCAATTTTCGTAACTATGGGATTAAACGTTAAAGATTTTTCTTAATATTTACAAGGTTACTTAGTTTAGCATCCCGCACGGCCAAGACTATACGTGCTAGGATTACCTTGAGGTGATATGAAAATTGTCTATGTGGAATCTTTTTGACTGATGCAGAGTAGGCGAGTTGAGAACTTGCCCGATTGGTGTCCTACGTTGCAGGTACAATTTTGATACTAACATCAAGGACGCTAGCCGGACACTTAGCCAAACCATGGCCAGAGCAAGGTGTCTTAGAAAACCGCTGGCACGTGCAAGATCTGTATCGCTGTTTGTGAACATAAACACGATTGTTGACACGTGACAGTCACCTGCGGACTTTGAATCACTACTGAGACAATTTTAGGGCAGCTTTATGTGACGCAACTTCGTCAAGAGAAAACGCCCACGCATGATACGTAAAAGAAGGAACCTCTGTTATTGCTGTGGACAGGCCCAGATAAAAAGTTCTCGTTTTATTTATTGTATTATACACATGTAGAGAAGTCCACATTTCCGGGAAACTTTTGTAAACATGAGACACTACTAAAATAATCAAAAGTAGAAGTAGTTGAATACAGTGTAGGTGAACGACTGTCGTTTCTAATTGAAGATGTAGCAAAAGCCATCCTACTTTCGCTGTGAAGTTTAATTAACGTCACTGTACACTTATTAAATACACAGTTCTCTCATGCCTTTCATTTCACATTAAATTTTGACAGTTACTGTGGACTCACAGGGATGTGAAGCCCTTTTACCATGAAATTAACTACTCTGTTCATACTATCTTTCTGTCAGAAAAGTAGTTTTGTTACATGTAAGTTAAATATTTGTTGTATAAACACATTTTGCTGTAACGTTATTTCATCTCCCTAAGTGGGGGAGAATATTATTTTTACAGACAGTTACTCTCTCTCAACGAGGGGAAAGCTACTTGTGACTTCCATTTTTCTGCTTGCGATTTCAGATAACAATTTCCACTTAAGTGATTTAAAATACTGTAATATTAACATCAATTTGACGAAGGAGGATACTGATCCACAGCACGTACATGTTACAACTAAATTTTTATGTAATACTTTGTACAAATCTCATGAGACATTTTGTCATTTACGATGTAGCTACTTAACAGTGCCTGCACTGTTATGCCAGGTTGAGAAGTTCTGTATGTTGGACTTTTATTTTACACATATCTGCTTTAGTGTTGTTTACACTAATATTACAAACCTATATATAGCCTCTTCGGTTCCACAAAATCTTGTCAGTTGACCACGGTTTCGACTGCACTAGGGCAATTTTCATCGGAATGAAAAGTTACGTGCAATACCTAAAATATAATGAAATAATGTTTGAAATAATATACACTTAATAGGATTACTTAAAAAATTACCTACAGACAAAGTGTACTTACATGTAATCACACCATGGATAAAAACGGGTGAGCGAATGTGCGCTCGTCAAACAGAAATGTCGTAGGAATAAAAAGTAAAATGTAACACGATCGTCAACAAGATAAAATACTCCACCGAACATAGTAACAACCGCAAGGTCGCTTGGGACCAAGAACGGTATAACACAGCCGCTACCGTCAGAGGTGGACACGAAAACAGATTCGTGTCATCTAACAGGAAGTTACAGACAACTTAAGAGCAAATGAGGCACTGCAAGGACAATGTTAAACATTACTGGTAACAAACAGTGTTTTAAATACGACTAACATTAATTTTATAGAGGTTGAGGTGTCGTTATTGGAGAAAGGCTTAAGGTACAATGTCATGTCTCAGTTATCTAACCAAAATGTGATAGAAAATTTTCTTGTTGATTTAAAATCAGGCCTAGACAGAGTAAAAATGGACTGTTCCCGTCAGACTAGAGTAGCACATGATGTTTGTAATATTGTCAGCTAAAACCTAACTAATGCTGACGATATTGTTAACTCTGACAAAAAACTAATTAAAACCGTAAATACTAAGCTTGTAGAATAAGATGCTTCGGTAACGAAATCTGATAGGTGTAATACCAGTGTCATTGCTAGTAAACAAGAATATGTTACAAAAACTCTACAGCTCTTTTAAGAAAACGAAATTTCCGAGATGCATGAGGAACCCACACCAAATTTGCCGAAAGCAATAAGAACCGTAATTAACGACGTCAAATCTTTTCTTAAGCTTTTTTTTAAATATAAAAAGCAGATAATCAACATGAATCCTCAACCACCTAAGTTACGATCTCTGTTTAAAGTCCTTAAAACAGGTCATCCGATCTGCCCAGTCCAACAGTATGAACAGTGCCTATCACAACTTAGCCAAGTTTGTGCAAGAAATATTAAAAAAACCGTTCGTTTTGCATAATAATTACTCTGTTTCTAGTAGTCAATATTTAGTTATTTAAATTAAAGATGTTCACTGTGATACAGGTACTTGACATTAAAAATCTCTAAACAAACTAGCCAATACTTGCAACATTGAATATAGTAGAAAAAAATCTACGTTAATTCAAAAACGACTTATCTGATGAGTAAATCACAAATCTTATGAATTTACTTCGTATCGTAGTGAAATTAAATTATTTTGAGTTTTATGGGAAGCTATATCAACAAGTAAATGGCTTGCAATAAGGAACCCTTTAGCAGGTATACTTGCAGATGTGTTCATTAATTCCTTAGAAATAAAATTTTTCAGTTATTTCTCAGCATTAGCTGTAGACATTCTTTAATACGCTAGATACGTCGACTACATATTGATCGTTTACTAAGGGCCTAACGACTGTATTGATCGACTTTTCAGAATTTTTAACGAGTTACGAAAATATAGATTTCACTTGTTAAAACTTTCTAGATCTCCCTCTTATGATAGTAGACGACAAATTCTTTCGTTTTTTATTTATTTATTTATTGTTCCGTGGGACCAAATTAAGGAGAAGTCTCCATGGTCATGGAACGAGTCAATACATGAAATTATAACACGATACTAGAAGCAGATAAAATGAAATATAAAAAAAACATATTCAGGTGACAAGTCGTAAGTTTAAATGAAGACAATCAACAATGTAACACTGGAATTTGCTTAATTTTTTAGCTCTTCCAGGAGCTCCTCGACAGAATAGAAGGAGTGAGCCATGAGGAAACTCTTCAGTTTAGACATAAAAGAGTTTGGGCTACTGCTAAGATTTTTGAGTTCTTGTGGTAGCTTATTGAAAATGGATGCAGCAGAATACTGCACTCCTTTCTGCACAAGAGTCAAGGAAGTGCATTCTACATGCAGATTTGATTTCTGCCAAGTATTAACTGAGTGAAAGCTGCTAACTCTTGGGAATAGGCTAATATTGCTAACAACAAACGACATTAAAGAAAATATATACTGTGAGGGCAATGTCAGAATTCCCAGATTTTTGAATAGGGGTCGACAAGAGGTTCTCGAACTTACACCACATATAGCTAAAACAGCCCGTTTTTGAGCCAAAAATACCCTTTTTGAATCAGAAGAATTACCCCAAAAAAAAGGCATTTCTGATGAAATTATACCTCTCGATTCAGTACACCCACATTCTGATAAGAAAGCCTTTTTTCATTCAGCTGCCCATAGAGCCATCTCCACTCCCCTTTCTAGTGAAAATCTCAAATCTTAAATCAGTCAGACTAATACTATTGCAGTCAGTCATGGCTATGAACCTATCGTAGTAGATAATATTTTTAATGGTAAAACGAATAAGAGAGTCACCACCCTCGGCAGTTTAATAATGAACCTAGTGAAAAGAAAAAAATTTCCTCTATACCATTTCTGGATCCAGTTTCTTACAAAATACAGTGTCTGATTCAAAATAAGAACAACTGTAGAGTAGCCTTTTCCACTAACAATTCTTAAAAACTAACATCAACAGCTTGAAACCTACGCTTTCTTCTTTGCAAAATTCTGGTGTTTATAAAATTATTTGCGACAAGTATCCCGCCTATTACATAGGGCAAACAGGCCGAGTTATGTAGATGAGATTCATGGAACACCTTCTAGTGAAAAAAAGGCACCAGTGTTCCTAATTCACCTTTCGCCGATCATTTATTAATCACAAGGCATAATGCTAAAGATGTAAAAGACGTCCAGACCTTGCACTCAGAGAAGAAAGGCTTTAAGTTTAACATCTTAGAAGAGCTAGAAATTCTTAAACACCTATCTCTTAAGGACGGTCTCATTCTGAACCAACAGTTGCAGTTACGTAACAAAAACTTTTCCAAAGTTTAGAGCCCCTAATTAAAACTGTCTGAATGGCGATACTCTCCTGAATGTAGTCTCCTGAACATCGTTTTTCCTTCCAATCTTATCTTTTCTCTGTATGTTACCTGACTGTATTTTCTTTTGTAGAAATGACTGTTATGTTATATTGTGACTTTCATACTCTGGTGCCTGTTTGTTACCAGTAATGTTTAAAACTGTCCTTGCAATGTCTCATTTGTTCTTGAGTTGTCTGTAACTTCTTGCTCGATGGCGCGAATATGTTTTCGTGTACACCTCGAGGCTGCCTCGGGGTGTTTGCCGGTTAGTGTGACGGCAGCGGTTGTGCTGTGACGCTCTTGGTCCTAAGCGACCTTGCGATTGTCAGTGTATTCCATGGAATATTTTATCTTGTTGACGATCATGTTACATTTTAGTTATTCTTCCTGTTACATTTCTGTCTGACGAGAGCATATTTGCTCAGCCTTTTTTAACCATGGTGCGATTACATGTAAGTACATTTTCTTTGTAAGTAATTTTGGAAGTAATCCTATTAAGTGTATA
Source organism: Schistocerca cancellata (assembly GCF_023864275.1). Classification (NCBI taxonomy): domain Eukaryota; kingdom Metazoa; phylum Arthropoda; class Insecta; order Orthoptera; family Acrididae; genus Schistocerca; species Schistocerca cancellata. The sequence continues at coordinate 463,526,702 of NC_064631.1, read as the reverse complement.
TTATTTCGATCCATGTCATTTTATTTTTATGTACTGCATGTAATTTTTTATTCTGGTGAAGATTTCCCTAGTGTAATCGAAACCGTAGTCAACTGACAAAGTTTTGTGAAACCGAAGTGGCTGTATGTACGTCCTGCAATTGAATAGCGTATGGTTGCTGGATCACAGCCAATCAGATGTTTAAAATTACACATATATCTTAAGTTGAAAACCTGAGGTATTGTAAACATCCTCACATTCTTTTATTTTATTCCATGTCATATAATGCGTACTGACAACTTGAGACCTTGTCATATTAAATATCTTTGCTGGAAGACTGCAAGGGATTCTTACCTTTACTTTTGCTTGATTACATCAGTAATTTATTATTTTTTTACATGCCTAAACCGACTGGCGAACAATTGTTGTTCGAGAAGTTGAAGATTTCATTCCTTTTCTTGAGGAGAGGTCATGGGATGGTTCGACATGACTGGCAGACATTATATCTACATCTACATCTACATACATACTCCGCAATCCACCATACGGTGCGTGGCGGAGGGCACCTAACAGAACGAGGGAAAAATGACTGCCTATATGCCTCTATACGAGCCCTAATCTCTCTTATCTTATCTTTGTGGTCTTTCCCCGAAATGTAAGTTGGCGGCAGTAAAATTGTACTGCAGTCAGCCTCAAATGCTGGTTCTCTAAATTTCCTCAGTAGCGATTCACGAAAAGAACGCCTACTTTCCTCTAGAGACTCCCACCCGAGTTCCTGAAGCATTTCTATAACACTCGCGTGATGATCAAACCTACCAGTAACAAATCTAGCAGCCCGCCTCTGATTGCTTCTATGTCCTCCCTCAATCCGACCTGATAGGGATCCCAAACGCTCGAGCAGTACTCAAGAATAGATCGTATTAGTGTTTTATAAGCGGTCTGTATATTGCGATTTTGTTCCAGCTCTGCCACAATTAAGCTTTATTTAATTGTTTGACCTTGGTAGTTTTTTGTTGGGTACGGCAAGTGTTAAACTTACTGGAAGGAAATGGGCGAAAGAGCTCGGTGGTTCCATAAGATCAGCAGAAGGTTCTTAAGGGTACCTTAATAGCAGGTGACGAGCTCTTTCTGGGTGGCCACCGGTCTTTCCACAATTTGTACTGTTTTCCAAAATGCTTATAGTGGACAGATGCAGGCGCTAAGCTGCTTGCCACAGGCGAAGAAGCTCCTGGACGCCACCTTTCCCTTGAGGGTGCTTCAGCGCTGCTTCCCTCAAAAAATTGTGGACTTTCCAACCCAAAGTGGTGCACCCGAATGCTACACACATTACGGTCGGTGTTGACCAGTGGGAAGAGACTATTCGAAACCAGTACCGACCTCGTGAATCGTAATGTTGCTTTTTCAAGGTTTGAGTAGAAATTTTGAGTTCCTTTTACCAGTTTGTACATGGAAAGTGGAACGTATCTGTTCGTCAGACTGGCAACAGCATTCAAATTTTCCTCAAAGTCGTGCTTGGGAACTGTAGGGATTCTGGGGAGAAATTTTGAGAGGTAGGTTTCGTTCCCCGGTTATCGTATGGTGCTGACGGGCACACTCTAGTGCTGTACTTGAAAAATGTAAGTTTGTCCCAAGCAGTATGCTAGTATATCCTCTGAGCAGCTCGTATAAAATTCATTTTTTATGCATCTCCTGTGTTCAGTTATCTGTCCATAGTATTTGTCTCATTTATTTTCCTGTTGTGAGCTGCTCAAATGTGGAAGAATTATTAATTTCACTTCCTAAAATCTTCCAATTAGATGTCGGACACACGGAGTTTAGTGTACTGTTTTTTTCAGTTTGCAACAATTTTCACTACTCTGTAGCATTCATTGACAATTGTTCACTTGATCAGATGAAATTAAAGTTTTGTAGTCTCAATGTGAATTACGTTTTGAGATCATTAATGTCCTACAACTTCCAAATGGTTGAGTAAACCTTAAATAATACGTACAACCAGCTACATTTCTAGAATGTTTGCCTCATTGTGACGAGTTTATGAAGTGTGCAGTGGCTAAGCACTATTTTTAAAAAGAGATGAATGTCGCAGATGTGGTAACAAGTGTCAAATGATCACAGGGTTTATTGCAGCTCTAGTTGATGCACAAACTGCTGCGCATTACTATGATATATTCAACGTCTATTAACTATGTCACTGTTGTTGTGAATTGTTTCATGCGTTCTGTACAGGAGCACTTGGCGTATCTTTCATTTAATTTATGTGAGCACGAAATCAGCTAATTACAGGTTCTTTTAAATATTAAAACTCCGATTCTTTTGGTTACATGAGAGATGTAGGCTAGATGTCTGCTTTTTATGTTTTGTTAAACCCAAATTTATACTTTGGTGAATGTAATGTCTTATTAAAGCTTTTACACAGTCAAGTTCTTAATGTGATTTAGTTACACGCTGAAGAAATAAAGCTCAGTATAATAACAGCATACGAAGGTGAATCTTGAAAGGTATATGACACTCAAAAGTTTCATTGATGTCATTTAGTTTGTGAAGGATGTATGATTCAGAGTCATTTAAGGACTATAAACTGCGTGGATGAAATCCCGCGTTGACCTAAAGAATGATGTTATTGCTAATCACCCTTTATAATGACTCGTTTGCGCTGGGCACCTAACGTAAATATCAGAAAGAGCAGGTGTGACTAATAATGAGCAGCAGTAAACATTTGGGTATCAACGACGATATACGCTGCAGTGAAGCTACATATACTGATTACAAGGTGTACGGCTAAAGACGATAATATACAACTACTCTGTCTTATTAGGCAGGCTGTAAAAAGCGCTAAAAATTGCTGTAGCACTTTAATTATTGTAGAGGTCACGACTGAGGTCACATTGGACAACTGCGTGTGGGAACGTCAGCTCTCACGTTATTTCACGCTGCAGAACGATGTTGCATTAAGACTAAAAGAATTTTATTCATATCTTCCTTTAATGCTTCGAATGTTTTGGCTCGCAGTATCCTAGGGTCCCAGCTGCTTCATATTTGATTAAAACGTAGAGCATTTTTAAGATATGTATCAGGAAAGAACGGTGTATGTCGATGTGTTTATATAGGTGACAGTTCATCACAAGGGAGACAACATTAAGATGTACAAATATGGGTGTTTGGCAAGGTAGCAAATATGACAACACTACCCACCCACTCCCCGTCTTACATTAGGAGCGGAAGGGAATAATTCAGCGTCCAGCATCTATTCTTCCCTTCGACATTAAGAGTTTATATAATTGCTCTGGCTTATGCTCCCAGCATAAGTTGACATAAACGTTTTCGGGGTATCGTGCCGCGTTCTAGTGAAAAAAACTATACTACAGAAATCCACGTTTAGGCCACGGCTACAGTGACTTTCTCCTGGGTCTACTTACTGGTTAGAATACGATTCCGGTGGTGGTACAGGACGCGTCACGATACATGTTCTTCTTTTCCAGCTCGTCAAATAATCGGATCGAATAACAAAAACCTGTCTCTCATGGAGCCCGTAAACTTAACACATCTTGTCAAGTTTTGCCTTAAGTCATGCGTCACAAGTACATCGCTAGAAATATTCCTCCGGGTATTTAGAATGACGAACATATCTTAATAATTGTAGACAGTCAGTTTATTGCTCCTGTGTCAGGGTCAGTCATCAAACAATCAAGGTGACTTCTAGACTGTCTGGGAGTAAATCACTTGTTGAATTATCGCACCCAGGCCACCGGATGCATTGATGTGCCATTCCCTTTTAATTCTTCGAATGTGTATAATAAAGTGTAGGACTCGTAATCTCACCCTTCCGTTCCTCGAGGTATATTTTTTTGTTACTAAAATGTAAACTTTCACGGCCGGAAATATCATGTCCATTATAATTATCCGGGCTGTTATGCCGTGGTCGGTTGATGAATGCTGTGGTGATTCCCAACGTTTCGTCTCCGACTGCGGGAGACATCTTCAAGGGGGTCCGTAGCTTGATGGAAGGTCCAACACACACACTGGCTCGCTACATCAAGCTACGGACCCCCTTGAAGATGTCTCCCGCAGTCGGAGACGAAACGTTGGGAATCACCACAGCATTCATCAACCGACCACGGCATAACAGCCCGGATAATTATAATGGACATGATATTTTTTGTGTTTGACTCTCATTTTTTGTCTGTTGCTAGTTTGCCGATGTCGACAAGGCTAATCACTGTACCATTAACGATCGATTACGGACTGCCAACTTAGTGCACGTTCTTCTTCACGGCCTGCCTGCAGTCTGCTGTTATATAACGGCGCCAGTTCTGTTTCCTAGTGAACACATCTCATCTGCCTCAAATAAACGTTCTCATTCCATTTCTGTACTTCTTTGCTCTCAAAATTGTCGATTTTGTCTTGCTATTGTCTGAGTGCAGGCAGTGTCTCTATTACCGTGCATTCTGCCTTTGGTACTGTGTGTGTGCAGTTTGGATCGTGCAATGAAGCGGCAAAGTTAGCCAGACAAGATACCGAACCAAAATTTGACAATGGAAAGCCAGGTCAGGAAGAGTACAGTGCAATGCATTCAGCTACACGTTCACAACCGATGGAACAAAATTATTGCGTACCACTCCAACGATATTACGTAAGGGTAGGCGAAAGTTACAGTGGACAATATCCAATGGATCTACCACAACCGGAAAGAACGACGGGAGAAATGATCAGAAACAAAAGCGGCAAAGAATCGCGAATTTCATATGGAACTATGACGAAGTACGACAACGATCATATCCTCACAGTCAGAAAATTTCAACACTTTCGAGAAGGAAACTCATTACATCCACGAACTTTTATTGATCAATTCCGAGTAGGATTACCAGAACACTGGACGCTAGCACACAAATTAGACTTTATATGTGCACACATGTCAGGAACAGTCGCAGAAACCATGCAGAATGTTGCAGAGACATGCCGATCGTACAAAGATTTTAGAGAGAAGTTTCTCTCACGATATTGGTCCAGCGAATCAGAGAATAGAGTGAGGTACGAATTATTACAGAACCCATATTTTGAAAATTCAGGAGAGAAGAGTCCCGTGAAATTTTTCGAAGTAATGGCAAAGAAAAATCAATGCTTAGATGTACCATACAGTGACGGAGAGTTGATTAAATTATGCGCTATGAAGTTACCATTGAAACACCAGCAGTTATTAATAGGTCGCGGAGGCAATGGCGTCGAAGCATTTAAAGGAATTCTAAGGGAACTAGAGTTTATATTTTCGGAAGAGGACGCAAGAAAAAGACGAAGCGCACGTGAAAACGAAAGAAAAAAGCAGTGGAATCCACAAGACACAGTACGTAGAAACAATAATTGCGAACCATGTGATAACTTTGCACCAAGAAACGACAACATATTTCAACAAAGAAACGGTTATGGATTTAGAAAAGAATGTGGCAATAACTATAATTCACCCAGGAACAGCAACATCTATTACAAAGGGAATAATGACAACCGGAATGGGTATTGGAGACCCAATAGACCGACAAATTAATAACAAAGAAACCAATATCAACAAGTTTAGCAATAAAAGGGAATACAGATAGAAGAGGTTGAGGTAAGACCACCAAACTCCGAAAAAAGTTCGAATTGACAGCTAAGTGTCCAAGCCAAAGAGAATGACGCACCGACCCAGGATAATTGCAGCACCTTGAACAGAGAAGTAAATACCTAATCACGAGAAGAGAGGAAGGAAGAAACGAAACCACAGGGACCAGATGAAAACGAAGACAGGAAATTAACAATATCGTGTTGGGATGAAATTAATTGGGAGAATACTGATGAGGAAGATGAATTACCAGAGGCATGCACAACGAATGTAGGAGGAAAGGATGAAGTAATGAGTATTGCAGAGCTATTTGAGATGGAAACCAGGGAAAGCGAATTCAATGAGGATAATGCGCAGTCAACAGAAGTTGAAAATAAGTTACTTGTAGGCACACAACCCAATGTACATAATGAAGGAAGTTATGAAGCGGTAATTAGAGCATTTAGATGCGATTATGTGGAAGTAGCGACGAAGAAGGAGAATATGAGGAAAAAGTAGAGGATGTTGTAGAAAGCGTAAATGAAGGAAGAAATAGAGAAGAGGAAATAAAAGAGAGAGGTAGCAGTCGAAGCTTATTCTACAGAAAGTTCGAATTCACAGGGGAAAGTCCTGAAAAGACTCATGCATGATTCAGTGGAGGATTCATTGATGCAAGAAGAAGAACAGAACCAACCCTTTCAAATTCAACCAATTGTGAAGGCAATGGTAAAACAGATTCCAGTCAATATTGTAATTGATAGCGGAAGTGAACTGACCGCGATCTCAGAAAATTTATTCATGCAGTGTAACGCCAATGAGGAATTGCCAGTTCTGAAAACACGTAAGATTAAAGTAAGAGGTCCTATTAGAAACAATGCTGCGGAAGTTACGAGACAAACAAGGTTAACTCTTTTGTGCCAAGGTCAAAAGATTGAAGCCAACTTTGTGATTACACCTAAACTAACTGTATATTTGATTATAGGCGCAGATTTTTTAAATGAGAGACGAGCGATAATAAATATGTGGAAAGGTAGCGTAATATTCGGGAATGTCACACTTCTCTTTGAGCAAAAGCTAAAATTAGAAGAAATACCAGTTATAAACCAACAATTAAGAATGATGTGAGATAAAGAGGGTGAAGAATTAGAATGGTATGCACAAAAGGGGGAATCACCTCAACTCATGTTAGGAGTTCATAAAGAAATTGACAAAAATTTTCAAGAAGTTCAGTAAATAATTAGCAAAATATTTCAAGTTTATGTTGCAGATAAGATCGTCAGGAGAAAGAAGAATGAAGAGAGAGGAAGGTGGGAAAAAGAAAGTAGTTTCCATTAAAACAAAAACAAAAATAACACCAATAGTAGCATAGATTAAGGTGAAGGAATAAAGCGTAGATAGTCTAACAGCATGAAATACTAAAATGCTATACACCACGACACTACACAAAAATAAAAAACGAATTTGAGGATTCTTGTAGAATTTAAGACTCAAAATATCTTAGAATTGTAACATGGAAAGGGTGCCGAATTTTGTACAGCTTTTTAAGAGTGCATAAAACAGTAGGTGCTAGACATGTGTTAGATGATTATAAGTAAAACTTTTTGTAAGAACCATTGTAAAAACTCCAGCAAGAACCATACACAACGCGGCAGTAAATCTACCGCTAAGCAGAACCACAGAGTGGCGGAACCCTGCAGAGACACACGGAAGGCCAAGAGCTTCCCGGAATGCCCCAACTCAGCAGAGCGAGCAAAGAAACAGCCCGACGAGAAGACCGCTTGGGCAAGCCACCACTGGCAAAAAATATGTGTAAAAGTCACACTACAGCACGCTGATGCACGAAACGGAAGAAAACTTCCACAAAGTAGAAGTGACACGTCCAAACAGTTTATCAAACTGTTACTAAGAGGAGAACTTCAAAGCGACTAGTTATCAATAAATATTCTCATATCCTGCCCAGAGAAGAACCATGAATCAAGTAAGAAGCAGAGAAAAAGCAGGAAGAAGTTGAAGATTCGCAAGATTGAGACCAAGAAAGAAGGTGGGTGAAGAATAGACGACATACTTTCCCAAACCCTTATCCTATTGTAAACTAGTCTGCGAAGTATTACAACGAAAAACAACCGCTTTCAGCCATATATAATGATGACTTTCACGCATACAAAGCCAGTAAACCATGAGTTTCGGCACTCACAGCTCCATTCCATTATGGGACCTCCACAACAGCAACACACAGTTGCAAAACCAACAAGGAATGGCGAACGAAGCTGTACATCAAATACTTGCTCACATCCATCTCGCTCAAGTCCATCAACTTAGCGCAAAAACATTCGTGAGCCTCATGCATAAGCATTAATAGGATAATGAAAATGTGTGAAAGCATGTTATGTAGGAATTGTGCAAATACACGTGTGAAAAACTAAATACGTAAAGCACACCAGACAGCTAATAAACTACAAAATAACAGTCATTGACTATGTACTTAAGTAAAAATAGCTTATCGATAAAAATAAGTCATTAGTTCTGAAATGGACAGTGTATAAAGAACAAAAGTAAGACATAATAAACACTAAAACTATATGCCACTATTTTCTCCTCATAAAAATAAAAGAATAACTGTATTTTACTTATATTCTCCTTATAAAAACAGAGAATAAAAAATTATCTTGTTGGATGTTTTCCCTTTTTAACATTTGTACCATTTGTTAGGATAATATCTCAATACTTGTGTACGTATATTACTTTATCAAAGCAATTCTTGGAAATAATTCTTATTTGTTAGGGTAACAATGTTGAAATGAATGTCTAGAAACAAAAAAATTTTTTTAATGAGCAACATTATTCACAGTATTTACTTGTACATGATATTTAGAAAATGTGTTAGGAATAGATTTTATTTAATTACTACATTTATAAAAAAAATATTTCTAAGAAAATCGATGTGAAAGACTCCTCACATTCAATAACAAACTTTTTAAAAAACAAACTTCAAACTTAAATAAAGAAGGAAAATAAATAAAAATTAATAATGATAATAGCATAAAAATAATCTTCTCTTGTCAATATAAACTTATTTTTGAGAATAATGTGGAAGAATATAAAAATATTAACTAGTAATACAAACTAGCATAGAACTAGAATAACGTGGCTGAACAGTAGGCAACAAAATTTAGATAAAGGAATAATTTTTGACTGACTTAGACAACAATACAATCATTGCCTAACTTCAGTGCAAAAATTAAGTTCGAAGGTTGGTGATATGTAAGGTGTCAGGCAAATCCAATACCTTCCATGAAAACCCTGACATGATAGAAAATCCGACAGTTGTCACATAGTTCCGAATAAATCCTGACATTAAATTAACCAAAGTAATTCGATCAACAGGTGAGCAAATGGAATACCACAGACTAACACAAGAACGCCTAAATGCATGTTATACCTTCCCACCATGAAACAGACGCAGTTCCGAGGGGAGAAACGAGAACAGAAGCCAAGAGCAGAGTCGTCGAAGCTAGAAGGCCCTACGATAAGAGACGGACACCCACGTCGCCAGCCGACCTCCAAGACCACCACCCCCCAGCCCATGTTAAAAGATACAGCCCTCCAGAAGAACAGTATAGATCTTACGATAACACTAAAAGGGCCACACCAGCTGCAAGTTTTAGTGTGAGACTCTACGCGTCTCTGTTACATTGCAAACGTTAAAAACATTGCCCCACCACGAAAAGTATAACGTTTCTCATTGGATAGACAGAATTTTTGTAGGCGGAGCTTAAAGGTAACATTGAGACCCTGATTGGTCAGTTGAAAACACAGCCAGATAGCTTTTCTTAAACCATCTTCGGTAAATTGTTGTAAGGAGACGTTAGAAGGAGTTGCTTCCGAGACGGTGAGGTGTGTGGACCTGCGCCGCCCGCCGCCCCCTGACACTGCCTAACCAACGACAAGGTAATGAACACACAAGATGCCGCAGTAGAGCGCAAGAGGCTTCACAAATAACTGCAGAAGTCTCATCTGTTACACCCCCTTTCTGCATAATACTAACGTCGATCGTCAATTAAAGCTCATGGTATTCACATTTGCTACTAGAAATTAAAATCTGAAACGCGATGATTTTTCTGTTATATAATTATTGAGAAGCCAAATCAGCCACTGTAATTCACGACAAGTTAAATAAGTAATTAAAGATAATTGAGGGTAACTGTAGACCATTTTCGATAGTTTTCTCTTTTATGAAATTTAATTTAAACGTAGATTACAGATGTGATATGGCATAGGTCATCCTTCAATCCATTGTAGAACTTGGAAACCCATTCAGGGAATATTCGTTCACATTTCTGTTGACGCAGTTGGTTTTTTATCATCCTGTATTAAAATATTTCCTTTTATCAATAGCGCAATTTAGAAACAATGTTTTGTGAGTAGAATAAAAATTCCAATGGTAAACTTAACTACTTTCTCGACGTTATTTTACCAGCTAACTAAAGACAGGAAAGCCTTGAACGCCTTCCACTAAATTTAGTTAGTATTAAGATTCTTTTACAGGGAGTACAGTGGAGCTGACGCTAAAATCATTAAGTATTTGATTATATCATCGCTCTTCTGAACTCTACATGTCATGTGTGGTCTGGCGTCTCCTTACCAGTGACAGGTACAAGGTTCAAACTAGTCAATTCCCTAAAAAACACGCTCATCTACATCTACATCTACATCCATACTCCGCAAGCCACCTGACGGTGTGTGGCGGAAGGTACCTTGAGTACCTCTATCGGTTCTCCCTTCTTTTCCAGTCTCGTATTGTTCATGGAAAGAAGGAATGTCGGTATGCCCATGTGTGGGCTCTAATCTCTCTTATTTTATCCTCATGGCCTCTTCGCGAGATATTCGTAGGAGGAAGCAATATACTGCTTGACTCTTCGGTGAAGATCTCGAAACTTCAAAAAAAAGCCCGTACCGAGCTACTGAGCGTCTCTCCTGCAGAATCTTCCACTGGAGTTTATCTATCATCTCCGTAACAATTTCGCGATTACTAAATGATCCTGTAACGAAGCGCGCTGCTCTTCGTTGGATATTCTCTATGTATTCTATCAACATATCTGGCACAGATCCCACACTGCTGGGCAGTATTCTAGCAGTGAGCGAACAAGCGTACTGTAACCTACTTCCTTTGTTTTCGGATTGCATTTCCTCAGGATTCTTCGAATGAATCTCAGTCTGGCATCTGCTTTACCGACGATCAACTTTATATGATCACTCCTAATGCGTACTCCCACATAATTTATGGAATTAACTGCTTCCAGTTGCTGACCTGCTCTATTGAAGCTAAATGATAAAGGCTCTTTCCTCCTACGTATTCGCAGCACATTACACTTGTCTACATTGAGATTCAATTGCCATTCCCTGCATCATGCGTCAATTCGCTGCAAATCCTCCTGCATTTCAGTACAATTTTCCATTGTTACAACCTCTCGATATACCACAGCATCATCCGCAAAAATCCTCAATGAATTTCTGATGTCATCCACAAGGTCATTGATGTATATTGTGAATAGCAACGGTCCTACGACACTCCCCTGCAGCACACCTGAAATCACTCTTACTTCGGAAAACTTCTCTCCATTGAGAATGATATACTGCGTTCTGTTATCTAGGAACTATTCAATCCAATCACACAATTGGTCTGATAGTCCATATGCTCTTACTTTGTTCATTAAACGACCGTGAGGAACTGTATCGAACGCCTTGCGGAAGTCAAGAAACACGGCATCTACCTAGGATCCCGTATCTATGGTCCTCTGAGTCTCGTGGACGAATATCGCGAGCTGGGTTTCACACGATCGTCTTTTTAGAAACCCATGCCGATTCCTACAGAGTAGATTTCTAGTCTTCAGAAAAGTCATTATACTCGAACATAATACGTGTTCCAAAATTCTACAACTGATCGTCGTTAGAGATATAGGTCTATAGTTCTGCATATCTGTTCGACTTCCCTTCTTGAAAACGGGGATGACCTGTGCCCTTTTCCAATCCTTTGGAACGCTACGCTCTTCTAGAGACCTAAGGTACACCACTGCAAGAAGGGAGGCAAGTTCCTTAACGTACTCTTTGTATACCATCAGGTCCAGCAGCCTTTCCTTTTTTGAGCGATTTTAAATGTTTCTCTATCCCTCTGTCGTCTATTTCGATATCTACCATTTTGTCATCTGTGCGACAATCTAGAGAAGGAACTACAGTGCAGTCTTCCTCTGTGAAACAGCTTTGGAGAAAGACGTTTAGTATTTCGGCCTTTAGTCTGTCATCCTCTGTTTCAGTACCATTTTGGTCACAGAGTGTCTGGACATTTTGTTTAGATCCACCTACCGCTTTGACATAAGACCAAAATTTCTTAGGATTTTCTGCCAAGTCAATACATAGAACTTTACTTTCGAATTCATTGAACGCCTCTCGCATAGCCCTCCTCACACTACATTTCGCTTCGCGTAATTTTTTTTTGTCTGCAGGGCTTTGGCTATGTTTGTGTTTATGTTTGCTGTGAAGTTCCCTTTGCTTCCGCAATAGTTTTCCAACTCGGTTGTTGTACCACGGTGGCTCTTTTCCATCTCTTACGATCTTGCTTGGCACATACTCATCTAACGCATATTGTACGATGGTTCTGTACTTTGTCCACTGATCCTCAACACTATCTGCACTTGAGACAAAACTTTTGTGTTGAGCCAACAGGTACTCTGAAATCTGATTTTTGTCACTTTTGCTTAACAGAAAAATCTTCCTACCTTTTTTAATATTTCTATTTACGGCTGAAATCATCGATGCAGTAACCGCTTTATGAACGCTGATTCCTTATTCTGCGTTAACTTTTTTTAAATAGTTCGGGTCTGTTTGTCACTAGAGGGTTTAATATGTTATCGCCACGAGTCGGTTCTCTGTTTAACTCCTCAAGGTAGTTTTCAGATAAAGCACTTAAAAAAATTTCACTGGATTCTTTGTCCCTGCCACCCGATATGAACGTTTGAGTCTCCCAGTCTATATCGGGCAAATTAAAATCTCCACCCAGAACTATAACATGGTAGGGAAATCTACTCGAAATATTTTCCAAATTATCCTTCAGGTGCTCAGCCACAACAGCTGCTGAGCCAGGGGGGCTATAGAGACATCCAATTACCATGTCTGAGCCTGCTTTAACCGTGACCTTCACCCAAATTATTTCACATTTCGGATCTCCGTAAATTTCGTTCGATATTATTGCACTTCTTATCGCTATAAACACGCCTCTCCCTTCACTGTCCAGCCTGTCTCTGCGGTATACATCCAATCTGAGTTTATAATTTCATTACTGTTTACATCTGGTTTCAACCAACTTTCTGTCCCTAGTACTGTGTGGGCATTGTGACCGTTTATTAATGAGAGCAGTTCTGGGACCTTTCTACAGACGCTCCTGCAGTTTGCTATTAACAGATTAATATTGTTATTCCCTGTTGCATTTTGCCTACTTCTACGTTGCCGTGTCTCAGGAGGCGTCTTGTCGGGCCTAGCAAGGGAATTCTCTAACCTAAGAAATCCCACATGTCCACTCCACACGTACTCCGCTACCCTTGTAGCCGCTTCCTGCGTGTAGTGGTGCTCAGAGCGTCGTTGCGCGAAAATGATAGGGAGACACCGCGCAGAATGTTAGAACAATGAACCCGAAGTCAGTTTGTTCAAATCTTGACATTAGGATTACCGGCTATTTCCCCGGACACAAGAAAAACCTACCCTGGACAAGACTTCGCCAATTTATGCAAAGTACCAAGCGTGTTTAATATGTTTACCCTGAACCAGAACGTTAATCAAGAACCTTTAAGACCCTAGCTGAACTTGTTGTGCACAACGGAGTGACTATTGCAAATAATTTATGGATGAGGATCGTAAAGTGGAGAACTACATAGTATTAAATCCGACAATGGAAGGTGTTACCAGATCAAGTACTAAATGAAGACATTAATTTATTCAATTAGAAACACGCATTAAATCCATCTGACTGTGAATTAACTTCAATTGATGTTACAAAATCTGCCTTAAGAGAACTATACCAAGTAAGCTTGTTGGTTTTCAGCCTTACTTGAAGGTAAATGAGAACGTGCCCTTTAGATGTAACTGACATGCCAAAATTACTCACGAGCTTTTATTACAACGAGTACAGTGACTGTTAGCCTGATAGACTGAGGAATGGTTCCCTCGATTAAAGCAATGTTTATTATCATCAGACAGGTCAATGATTTCAGTAAGTGCTTTTCTACAACTCTGGTGCTACAAACAGTGCTCACTGTAAATAATCAGCATGAAATGAGCCGCCAGCCGCGGTGGTCTAGCGGTTCTAGGCGCTCAGTCCGGAACCGCGCGACTGCTGCGGTCGCAGGTTTGAATCCTGCCTCGGGCATGGATGTGTGTGATGTCCTTAGGTTAGTTAGGTTTAAGTAGTTCTAAGTTCTAGGGGACTGATGACCACAGATGTTAAGTCCCATAGTGCTCAGAGCCATTTTTGAACCATGAAATGAGCAGAACAATGCCAACGTGCCTGCGTAATTTGTGGAACAGGGCGAGGGTCATACGTCTGTCACCACGAATTCTGTAGCCCGGTTGGCTGCTAAAAACGCTCCCTTGATGCGTATGCTTCCCAATCTCCCGACAAAGTCTTTGATCCATCTGTGTCTCCATCCCATAACCATCTCCCTATATTCTAGCTGAATCATACATCTGCTCTTTTCTTCCCGCTAAACAGGACATGCCCACCAATCGCTGAATTGAAACACTCAGCTGACCATCTGATTCCTTCTTGTACAAAAATCTGGGGAACAAACCGCGTTGCATTAAAATGCTGGTGACTTTCCTGATCGCCTTTGCTACTGCTTCTGCTCAATCTTCGTGATATCACATTTTTACCAAACATGCGTTCTTGGGGCCGATAATTAGCTTCACATCACAGGTCCTGAACCGACGCTGGCTTCGTATTTTTAGGCAAGCCATGTTTTTATACGAAAGCATAAGATTGTTACCTCCTGAAGCCATTCTCCAGAACATGGGAAAGCACCGCCCTCCCACGGATGAAGAGCGTTCCCTGGCCTTTGCTAGGCTACAGGACTGAGGGTGGCTCATAAACGCACACCGTGGAGCTTGCAGGCGAGACAACTTTCGCGGAGGCAATACCTGAATCTACCTGCCTGTGCAGATGTGAGAAGTGCCGTGTTGAATGGAGTTAAGGTTTGAAGTTAAACAGAAGTTAGCACGTACAGCCACTGTAGTCCAATTTAAAAAAAAGAATAAAAAATTTAAAAAAGATTCAAATGGCTATGAGCACTATGGGACTTTACTTCTGAGGTCATCAGTCCCCTAGAAATTAGAACTACTTAAACCTAACTAACCTAAGGACATAACACACATCCATGCTCGGGGCGGGATTCTAACCTGCTACCGTAGCGGTCGCGCGGTTCCAGACTATAATCAAGTCCTTCATTGGCCTTTAAGTAGTGTGCTGTTCTCATACTGAATCAAAAGGATTAGGGAACATAGTTTGCCTCTTTTAAGAATCATCATCACATACAAAAGTTCAAGGGAGTTAAAGGGACTTCACACAAGTACGACTCTCCAGTGATGTGGCTGGCCTGGATAAAAGCTACCAAGTGGCATGGAAGATAAATGGAAGACACCGATATCTGTAAACCGTTGCAAATCAGGAGTGCCAAGACTGAAAGAGAACTTTATAAGATGATGACCCTTTGCAAATGAGAGCAACAATATGAGTAATTATCGTAAATCAATATTACAGTGCATTTTCCGCAATTTTCACCTGATCTAATGGTAGGGAAAGGCTTATGAACTTGTTTGATGTATTAATTGTAGATTATACACTGATTTATACATTACGTTGACCAGAGAAAATGTTTGTCTCCCCTTCTATTGGCAGACTGCTTCGGAGCTTTGTACGAGGGGCGGTCGATAAGTTTCTACCTCGAGGCAGTTACCATAATGTCTCGCACAAACAATACCACCTACTTTTACGGTGACCCTTTGTGGGTATCCAAGTCAGATTTCGCGGCTTCAGCTTCGACAGTTTTGCTGCTAGTGTGCGTTGTATACCGTAATGTAAGCAAAATGACGAATATCGAGAAATCAGGAACCGTGTTGTGATTGAATATATTCATTTGAAGGGAATTACGCCCAAGGAAACTGCAGAGGACATGCGAGATACACTTAAGGACAGTGCTCCGTCTTACGCTATAGTGAAAAACTGGGTGTCCGATTTCAGACGTGGAAGAACGAGTGTGGAAGATGCGCCAAGGAGCGGAACGTCGCCACCGTTGCCACTGATGAAATAGTGACTGCAATTCCGATACGGTTTTGCATGATTGCCGAACAACGCTGCAGCACAGTAAGACCACATTTGGAATTTACCATGGGCAGGCTCATGACAATGTTGTGGATATTTTGGGAATGCGGAAAGTTTCAACTGGGTGGGTCCCAAAAGACTTGAATGCAGACCAGAGACGGGAGGGTGTGCAGTATTGAGAAGATATCGTCCGCCAATTTGATGCGGATGAAGACGGCTTTCTTGCAAGGTATATGACAAAGGACATAGCGTGGATTCACCACTTTGATCCTGAGAAAAAGCAACAATCACAACAACGGAAACAATCTTCATCCCCTACCTCAAACAAAATCCGAGTGCAAAAATCACCCGGTAAGGTCATGGCATCGGTTTTCTGGGATGCAGAAAGGGTAACTATGGTGGATTACTTGCAAAAGTACGCATCTATCAATGCATCATACTACTGCACCCTCCTGCGCCCTTTGAGAGAAGATATAAAGGAAAAAAAAGGCGTGGAAAATTGGCGCGCCGAGTTCTTTTGCATCTGGACAAAGAACCGGCGAACAAATCCCTCTCAGCACCCGAAACTCTGCGTTACTGAGGGTTCAAATTCTTACGTCATCCACCATATTCTCCAGATTTGGCTCAATCAGACGTTTTTCTCTTGACAGATCTAAGAAAAGACCTCAACGGACGACGATTTGACAATGATGTTGCAGTGATTGATGCTGTGAACACTTGGCTGGACTGAAAATCGAAGACCTTTTTTGGAATGGTTTGCAGAAGTTATCTGAGCGTGCCCGCAAGTGTATTAGTGTACACGGGTATTATATTGAAAAATAAATTGGTATTATGAAATTTATGTCATTCTTTATTGGTTCAAATGCCTCTAAGCCATACAGCCATTGTCAGTAACAATCGGTTTTAAACCAGAAGGGAATGGCTGCTGTCGGTGAATACAAGTCCATCTCTACCATTTTCAGAGAGAACATCGCAAACATAACTCCAGGCAAACCGCCACGCAAAAGGCCATGTCTATCAACACTGCATGAAACTGAGGAACTGAACACATGGTGAATATAAGCATGCAGTGTGGTCGGACGCGTCGTTAGTTTGCCGCTTTTCAAATGGTACAAGATATCGAGTGCACCGACGGCTAGTCATAGTGTCTAACTCGCTGTGTGCGGAGGGCTTAGCTCAGGTGGGATGTGGTACTTTGATGTTTCAGAGGTGTTACGTGAACGTGAACCGGAGTGATTATTTGATCACTCTCAGTGACCAAGGGTAGCCATTTTTTTCACGTCTTCTCGATGAGTATGACGTTGTCGCCCCCATCTTCCGAGATGACGACATCTGCTTACGTTTCTTTTTTGACGAACATTTAGGAGTCATATCACACCGTGACTGACACGATTTCAATCACACAGAAAATGTATGAGACTATTTGGAACAGCTTGTAAACCTTGCAGTCATAGATATCACGTACAGTCACTAATCTATCTTTGCCCTGTGCTTTTGTTTATTTATTTGGATTCATATAATAGTTATTAAAATGTGAATTTGTTTTTAGATTTCTGGCTTGGGGTCTAAGTTTATTTTTAGTGCTTTGGATTGAACCTCTTTGGCATGTAACGGTTATTGTGTGTTTACTAAGTTGGGAGTCATTCTAGTTTAGAACATGAATACCAAGAAGTAAGTATTCTAAGTACCATATCTTTCTTGATCTGTTTTAGTTCTTCTTAATAGCTTAGGGATGCGAGGAACCGTTACATACAAAATTAATTTATAACTGTTGCTGAAATTGTAGATATTCTGGAGAAAGAGAACGGCTTTCAAAGGCAAATAGACATGCATCGATCCACCGAACGATGGATAACAGGCAGGAAAAGATGATGTAGATGAAGAAACATGTGGTACTGCTGACAACCATTGGTGGAATTTAAAAGAAAATTATAGTAAGGGTACATCTAACAAATTATTTTAAGTACGTTTTAAATTTTTGCCGAAATTAAAACAGAGAAAAATGACTGGGGTAAAGGCATAAGTGGTTTGATGAGTGGCTTCAGCTGGGTAAACTTAAGTCCGCCGGAACAGTTCATGAAGGCCCAAAGGTACCGACCGGCCGCCGTGTCATCCTCAGGCCACAGGAGTTACTGGATTCGATAGTGAGGGGCATGTGGTCGGCACACCACTCTCCCAGCCGTATGTCAATATAAGAGACTGGAGCCGCTATTCCTCAGTCCAGTAGCTCCTCAGTTTGTCTCACAATGGCTGAGTGCACCACGCTTGTTAACAGCGCTCGGCAAAACGGAGGGTCACCCGTCCAAGTGCTAGCCCAGCCCGACAGCGCTTAACTTCGGGATCTGACGGGAACTGGTGTTACCACTACGGCAAGGCCGTTGGCCACTTTAGTATAACATACGTGAAAAAGACATACCTCAAAAAGTTGTGGACTTTTTCTAACGGAAATAATCCCATTATCGCAGCTTGAAGTTCCGTTACATGAACTTAGAATGATGTCCCCGGGGGGTGGGGATTGCTAATTTTTCGTTCTGTCTGCTTAATCGTTCACATGACACGAAAAAAATGCGAGATGTGCGGTACAAGAAGGCCACCTCAGCCGAGTTACCTGTAGCGGACAGGTGACCTTCAGGACGAGGCGCCGGGGCACGGCAAGGCCCTGTAGGTCGGTGCGCGCCGCGACGCACTCGCGTCGGTCGTTAGCAGCGGTAGCGGCGGTGCCGGCGCCAGGCGACCGCCGTATAAGGCCGTCCGCCGGGTCATCGCCTGCCCTGCCTTTTTGCCGCCGCTCGGCTCCTTTCCCGGTAATCTATGAGCCGCGCACATATCGCACAGGTCCGCCCCGTCTCGCGAAAAAGCTAGCTAGACACGGCCTGAGAGGCGCCGATCGGCTGGGAGTGCTTCCGCCGCTTTGGCTTCTCAGTACAACTGTGTCTGGCACATCTGTCTTCCTAATGTGTGCGCGTGATTGTTGTACGGACTTCGTGTCTCGACTCGACATTCGAGAGTTGTTCGAGGAAACCAGTTTTTTCACCCATTAACGTAAGACATGTTACGCGAACGTACGTTCTGTTATGTATTTTATAGAAATCTGTATAGAACAAGCGAACGGCTCAAAATCAAATACAAATTCCTATTAATACATTGTAACCTCCCCACAAAAAATTTGAAAGGACATGTATTTAATATAAATGGGAATCGTGTTAAACGTAGCCTCCCAGCAAAAATAAAAGAAAATTCTATGATGATGAAAATGTGCAAAATTTTAAGTCCCCACAAAATTAACGTTATGCTAAACCTGATAAATCTTGTAAGGCCAGCTGCGCTAACCTTAGGCCCTGTGCAATAACCAGCGTGATGAACTGATTCTTGGAGGAAAAGCAAAGGAAATTTTCTTTCAATAAAATGTTTGTTTTGTTAAAATGCTTGGTTTGAAAACAAAATTATTATTGGCGCGATTCTTGAACAAATTAATTACACTTAAGATCCATTACATTATCAGATGAGCGCAATGCTGCTTCATTACCTTATTTAACAATATACCTCATCCTGAATCTTGACCAGAGTCCATGTCGACGCCCGCCGACTTCTCACACAACAGATAACTCGCAACTGTACTACATGCTCTCGCGACTCGCTACGTACCACCACCGCAACTACCGACTCGCTACATGCAACTGCACTGAACTCTCGCGCGCTATTACTCTCTCGCAACTGAACTGACTACATGCTCTCTAGTCAGAGATTCTGCGGCTCGCCATCGCTGCCTATGAAACGTACGCGTTTCATAACCCTCCACTGGGGGGGGGGGGGGCGAATTTGGCAGCGATGGTGAGTCATTTGGACTTACCAAGAGCAACAAATTTTTTCATAATTAATTAACTTTACAATTACAGTAAATATGCAGATGTGGGACAAGAAGTAAATATGGTGCACATGCACCAAGTACAAAATATTTCAGACAAAGGCAAAATATATACAATGAGTACAAAACATATTCACAAATGGCATAAGTGCACATACAAAATATATCAGGAAATGACGAAATGTATATACAATGAGTAACACATGACATAAGTGCATACGCACTGAAGTATTGAACATATCACGAAATCAAAATGTATACAGAATGAGTACAAATTGAAAAATGAGAAAAGTGCAGAGGCACTGAAGTTCAGTAGAAAACATGTTAACTCATGACACAAGTGCACATGCACTGAAAAATTCTTCAAAATTTTCACAACAAATAAACGCAATGGTAAAAAATCATGTTGACAAGTGACATAATTGCACATGCACTGAAAAATTCTTCAAAGTCTTCACAACAAATGGACATAATTAGTACAAATCTCTTGAAAAATGACATAAATTCACATTTACTGTAGTTCAGAACATATCAGCAAACGATAAAATGAATATACGATAAGGAGAAATCATGTTACAAAATAACAAAAGTGCACACGCACTGAAATTCAGAATATATCAGAAAATCGAAAAATGGCCATGAATACAAATATGATGTTAACAAAAAATGATTTTTTTACTATGTTACAAGAACTAGGATAGGAAGGGAAGGATTTTATCATGGTTGTAGCACTTTAGGTTGCACGCAGCTGCACTGAAAGTCCATATCTTTCCACAGGAGTACAACATCAAGTGAGACAATCTGGAGTTCTTTTCCCATAAGTGTTTATCAGCGTATCCAAGACACTGAAATGTCGTAGTAATATTCCTTGTTATCATTTTGGCGGTACATCAGGTACACCAAGCAGTGGGACCATAATAACGTCTCCATCGCTCACGGTGGTGGACAGCATGTCGTGTCAACACCACGCTTTTACAAGGCACACCAACGTAGAATTAGTGCAAAACCAAATATAGTGCTCCATGATCATGAGGATAGACAGGACAAATGGATATTACAGTAATTCAGGGTAGTTAGCTCAGAAGGTGAAGGACATTAAGTCACATACAAGTCGTCATTAGTAATTACATTAGTAGTTTGCGGCATTCATAGCCCAGTTATTGAACATTTCTGTACCATGAATGTAGTATTACAGAAAAATGTTCATTAATTGATTTACAGACAAGAGTGGCAATCAATGGCCGGTTACAAACCAACAGAAGTCATTATTCAAAACAAGAGCTAATGAGTGTAGCATCAAGCTACTAGTATTCATATATATAGCATAAAAGTGACATAATAGAAATTTAAAATATAAGAAACTGTGGCATTCATTGGCCAGCAAGTATTGAATATTACAAAACACTTTTCATAACTCATCTGCTTTCGGTAATTATTGGCACTCATTGGCCAGTTACTAAACGTATAGCAAGTATTGAATATTACAAAACACTTTTCATAATTCAAGTAACATATGACATAGTGAAAATGTAACATATTGTAACTATTACTCAAGGTCTGTGGTTAGAAGACATTATTCAGTATTTTTCAGAACTAATTATTCAAGTGACATAGAACATATTCAAAATGTAACATACTGTAACTATTATTCAAGGTCTATGACTAGAAAACATTTTTCAGTATTTCTCAAAACTCTCTTAAATGGGTAGCATTATTTGGAACTGGTGATACATTTTTTTTTTTTTTTTGTGCTAACAATGCATTGCTTTGGGTAATTATAAGGGAAAGCAAGAAGAGAAAAAGAAAAAAAAATTGCTTCTAGGTTGTTCCTGTAAATGAAAAATGTGTAACGTCATTCGTCATGAGTCAGCTGCAGCAAGGTTGTGAAACAAATAGAGTGTACATTATTAGCTGAGCGCAAAACTGCTTCATTACCTTATTTAAAAAATATGCCTTGTCCTGAATCTCGACCAGAGTCCCATGTCGGCGCCCGCCGACTCCTCGCACAACAGCTAACTCGCAACTGAACTACATGCTCTCGCGACTCGCTACGTACCACAACTGCATCTATATTTGCTTCCAATATGAATAAGGGAGCAACGCACAGTCCAGCAATATTACTTTTATTGCATTTGTAAACACACACACACAAAAAAAAATACACAAGGTGTGGTGCGCGTACTGTAAGACCTTCGGTACACACACCATCAGATTATTTGACTTGTCGCTCTAACGAAGTAGGCGAGTGTCGGCAATATGTCTTATCGTGGCGTGTTTATCTCCTGCCGTTAGGTCGGACGATAGAAATGCCACTTGCATGCGTAGAGTAGCAGATTGAGGGCGACCAACTTTAAACAGAACTTGATTAATTTTCACACACATTTATTAAAATAATAAAAAGCATAGAAATTACTTAACATGATTCTGGATGCTGTTTACAATTGACAATGTGAAGTTCCTTTGGTCTTGGTACGTTAATCTTATTCTCATATATCTCTGATACTTGACAAAGTGTCTATTCATTTATCTTCATGGCTCTGTACAGGAATATGATAATCTTATTAGGCGCAGTCTGAAACTTGACTACAGACTAATGCAGACTTGTACAGACTGGTGCAGACAAATGCAGACTGACTAATCGGAGGTCTGTACACTCGTTATAATACCTCGAGCGTTCAGGTTTCACTGCGCGAGTGTGATCCGCGAGGAGAAAAGGTTCTACGTTAGCAGCAATCTCATTGGCTGCGTTACATATTAATACGCGGATCGGCAGAAGCAGAATTTGGTCCGTATCTAAGACAGCGCCATCTCGTTGTGCGGAGACGGACGAGCGCTGCGCCTGCGCTGTTGTGCTTAGCGGGGTGCGCTGACTACGCGGGACTATGTACACAACACAAGAGCCATTCTGTCGCTAAATTGAAACTACTGCGAAATTCAAAAATGTTTTATTTTGTTTTATTTGAAACTGCTAGCTAGGTTTCCATCTACTTCTTTACATAGTCGCCGCTCAGACTTAGACATTTGGCGTTGCATTGTACCAACTTTCTAATACCCACGTCATTGAAGACAGCAACCTGTGCTTTCCGCTAAATCTGTACGCTGGTCTACAGCTTGATGTCTGCGCCGGAATGTTGTCTTCATAGGCAGCGGTTATGAAACTCAGTGGGAGCCAATTACGGGCTGTATAGTTGGTAATGGAACACTTCCCATCGAAAAAGGTTGCAGGAGCATCTTCATTGCCTCTGCAGAGTGAGGGCGAGAATTGTTATGAAGAAGGAAACGCATGACAGTCATGTTATCAGGGCGAACAGCTTCAGGCGAAATCTCTCACCAGACTGTCACACTTGGTGGGAGACACTTTTCTTTAGGAATCTTGACGTGCTCACTGTGCGCTCAAAAGTGAAAAGAGCGAAGTGAAGTGTTCGACGGGCATACTAGAGACAATTCTCTGAAGGTTAAAAAAAGTTTTCTTGGTTTTAATATTGAAGTTCGAATTTTGTGTAACACATCGTTTTAAGCAATCTATGTAATGTAATTTTGGACCAGAACTTTACTACTTCCTCCCCATTCCTACCACTTCAGCCAGAGCTGCTTTGCCCCATTCGTTACTTCTCAACGCCTTTTCTGTAAAGATACTCTTCAAGGAAAGTACCATTGAGTGAAGGCTCATGGAAATATTAGCAATAACATCAGATGCATTGATTACACTATCTTACTCGTAAATAAGCTGGAAGATCTGCAAGAACCACTAAACATTGACGCTAACGAGAGAAATAAGACGGGGTCACGTTTAAGCATCGAGAAGACAAAACTGCTGGTTGTCAGCAGAAATCGTGATAAAAGTCTGGGAGCTCTTGCACTCTGGAGGGTTTTCATTATGTGAACATTTAGGGTGTCAAATCAACGATAATTGGGAATTCTCTCAAGAAATTCGCTACAGAACTGAACGGCCCAGCAGTTCTTTCTAGAAAATAAAAAAAAAATGAAGGAAATTCTGACGAGCGCAAACATATGTATTATACTTTGCATTGGACTACTTCGATGTGAGGCGGTGTGTATCCAACCGTATGGAGTCGTGTATAATTACTGCAGTTTTAAGTAAGAGAGCGAAGAAATTTAAGTTGTAAGCGTATGGAAGGATATTGAGGTGGCCATGGACAGATAGTCATAAATGTGTTAATATTACGGCATACGACCAAAAATTTAGAAATTCTCAATGCCATTATGAAAGGAATACCCGAATACTTCGTCCATATAATGCGCCACAACAAATACAACTTTTTACAACTAATACTATAAGGACACATTAAGGTCAGACGTGGGTCAGGGCGTAGAAGCTTATCCTCTTTAAAGAACCTAAGCCACTAATTTTCATTGAAGGTTGAATCGCTGCTCAGAAAAGTCATGGAAAAACGTAAGATCATGACAAGGCACTTTACCTCTTAACTCCTAGGATTAAAAAAAATTCACAGGAAATTTTTCTTTTCGAATCTTCCAGCAAAACAGTTCACAACCATGACATAAACACGGCAGATATTGTTTTTTATGATTCACTAAGGTGTACATGAACGTCCATACGTATGTATGGACCTGTCTGGTACTACCCGTTGCTTTCTATTTTCGCTTCCTGTTATAGTAAAATATTTATTTTCTCTGAAACAGGCAACTCCTTATGCTAATTAATACATTAAAAGGTTTGTTAATGTTACCATTTTCGAAATACATGATTACAAATACAGGTGTCTGTTGATGCTCTAAAATAACTTCATAAATGAAAGGAAATAAGAATCATTCAATAATTTCTGACAAGTAATACTTCCCTACTGCTAAGTAAGAAGGTCTTGACTTTTTAATATAAGCAAAACAATTATTAACCCACAATACAGACACAAATTACACATTTCAAGCAAATGACGCTTGTCTTAGTATTTGAGATATGTTTCCTGCAGTTTAAAACATTTTATGCGCCTAGAAAGTTTGGTAGGTGCTCAAAATTGTCATATCTAACTCCTGCAATTGGTTGCATAAGAGCTCTTCTTAGATACTTATTCAGACTTTCTATATCATCTAAAACTTCACTTTCAGAGAAAGTCACTGTACAACAACATCGTCTTTTCCTAGCAACCAGCGTGACACATTTGCAACACTGACAGCCTGTTTCGCTTAGCTGTTTGATTTATTAAACACCATCTCTGGTACATCACTCGACGACAGGCAATCACATAGTCTATAAAAGGTATAAAATCTATATCGGTCATCTATGACACAAATATGTCACGAAGTTCAGTATCTCCCATGTTTTCATTACAGGGCTTCTCCATCACTGATTGTGAACAGCTAGCTTCTTTTTCTCCTTTCTGCATTATTACTTGAGGTCCATGTACGATGATTTTCAGCAAGTGTTGTGTTTCACATTAATGAATTACGTTTATGCAAATATAAAGTTATTGTCACCATCTAGAGTAGTTAGTGAACTTTCAGTGTAATATTTAGACACAACGATTATTTATAAACCTTTCCGGTTTGTTGAAGCAGTCATTTTCAACACTGGACCAACTGTAAACTAACATACGAATCGTTGTTTGCAAGATGTCGGTTCTGCTGTTAAGGCAAAGAACTGGAAGGTCAACACTTGTGGACCAACGTTTTGTACGCGGGGAAAACCACGTATCCGAGGAGAAAAGAAAATGCACGAAGTTCGCATTTGTGGACAGAGAGAACAAGGAGGTTATAGAAGCAGAATCTTAAACTGATCATTTTGAGATGAGGAACGAATGGTTAGGAATCAGTGTTTCAAGTGCTACTAGGCCTTGATTCGGCAACGCGTCTGAGGCACAGCTAACGTGTTATAACAAACGACCACCGGCCGCATGGTTGTTTGTGTCGCCATCTTTAACAACAAAGCAAAGGCGCCTTTGCGGCGGCCAGGGGCGAGTTAATTACTGTTAAAAGTTAGTGACAGTTTGGCGCTTACAGAGTATTAGTCATTACAGGGACCTGCAGAAGGGCTCCGTGTGTATTATACAGCAGGAGGTAGTGCCCAGAATGTCAGACGGAGGCACAGGCACAAATTTCTCAACAGACTTCATGCTGGTTGGGAGCAATTTATCATCACCGACAGAAATTTAAGAGAGTCTGGATCATTCACAGCACAGTGGTTGCTTAGGTTCCACACAAAGAATAATTCTCTGAAGGATAATTAGTGTGCAACGCTCAGCCTACGACGTGGTCATTAGAGATAAAGATCATGTTCTGGAGATGTTGGGACAGAGTGTCTGCCATGTTCTAGTGAAGGAAATCATCCCTGCATGTAACTTGAGAGATTATGGGAACTACAGAATCGTTTTTACAGCAGAATTTGAGGGATTTGTGTCTAATTCCTATGGTTTTTCCATCATGAATAACGTCTTCCTGGCATCAATAGATAAGTTGCTTGATCGTCACAGTGAAGCAGACAACAGGAATATGTGAGAGAGTGAGGGGAAAACCTACCATAAAGTCCGCAATGATGCCAGCTGTCTTCAACGTAAGGGAATGCCACTAAAACATTCGGCCGGCCGAAGTGGCCGTGCGGTTAAAGGCGCTACAGTCTGGAACCGCACGACCGCTACGGTCGCAGGTTCGAATCCTGCCTCGGGCATGGATGAGTGTGATGTTCTTAGGTTAGTTAGGTTTAAGTAGTTATAAGTTCTAGGGGACTTATGACCACAGCAGTTGAGTCCCATACTGCTCAGAGCCATTTGAACTAAAACATTTCCCAGACCCTAACAGTGAGTCGTTCGGCCTAGAACCTCACTGACGATTGTTGCAGTGCGTTTGCTTTCAGATGTTTCACACCGATGGAGTAGCAAACGCGATTTATCTGAAAAGGCCACCTGTCACCACTCAGTGGACTCCAGTTGCGCCAATAGCGTACAAACTGAAGCCTTCGTCGCCGATGAACAGCAGTCCGCATGAGTGCGTGAAGTACGCATCTGCTGCAGAGGCCCATGTGCAGCAACGTTCGATGAACTGTCCTTGACGGCACACTGCTGGTAGCGCGTTCGTTCGTCTGGGCGGTGAGCTGCTCGACAGCTGTACGTCCATCTTAGTAAATTAGCTTACTATGCCTATTTTCACTCATTGCTTGCATATGGCATCATATTTTGGGGTAATTCATCACTGAGGAGTAAAGTATTTATTGCACAAAAGCGTGTAATCAGAATAACAGCTGGAGTCCACCCAAGATCATCCTGCAGACATTTATTTAAGGATCTAGGGATATTCACAGTAGCTTCTCAGTATATATACTCTCTTGTGAAATTTGTTATTAACAACCAAACCCGATTCAAAAGTAATAGCAGTGTGCATAACTACAATACTTGGAGAAAGTATAATCTTCACTATTCAAGATTAAATCTAAGTATGGCACAGAAAGGGGTGAATTATACTGCCACTAAAGTCTTTGGTCACTTACCAAATAGTATCAAAAATCTGACAGACAACCAACAAGTATTTAAGAAGAAATTAAAAGACTTTCTGAATGATAACTCCTACTCCATAGAGGAATTTTTAGATATAAATTAAGAAAAAAAGAACAAAACAAAAAAATTATAAAAAAATTAAAAAAAAACAAAAAAATAAAAATATTATTATATTAACTTAATTATGTTGTTAAATTAACTTAATTATGTCATGTATTGGAAAATTTGACTCGTTCCGCATCATTACGAAATATGGTATTCATGATCCATGGAACTAGTATTAATCTAATCTAATTTAATCTAATCTCCGCAGCCGTCATTCACTCCTCTCATCTACAGTCCGGGGTGCATCACAGCTGCATCGGCACTTTTAGGATAGCGTCTTTCTGCCACGCACAGTATACTAAGAGTATAACAGTGGTTCAGGTCGAAAAAATTCTATTTTCGGTTTTCATCATATTTCGACAGATTAAGGTTTTATTTAAGTACTCTGAAAAGGATTATGCTGAAAAAAAATTTTTTCGAGCATTTAAAGAGCATTTTCGTACCACGCGTGTTTATGTGCCACCCACTTTTCTGTCACCCACTTTTCTCCGTATATTTTAAATATTTATATCCCCTACACTGCACGTTAGGGATTTTTTTTACTCCCGAGTGTGTTGGCTATCCTTGGAATGCAACGGTTGGTATTCTTTTGTTTCTGCTGTTTGTAAACAACACGCGTTCAAACACGCGGTTAGTTTTGTTCAAGTGTGATTGCGAGTAGCTGTTATAGAAAACTTGCAGGTATACTATGGGCAGGCAATTAGGAAAAGTAAAGAAAATCTGGAGGCAATGAAGAGAGATTTTTGAGCCATATTCTTCCATAAGTCCTCTACTGATGATAAGCCATGTCATGGATTGCGTCCACCAGGAGAAAATTCGTGGTGCAAATAAAATAGAGCTCAGGCAACTGGAGAATCTTATTCTCATTAGCAATCTCTTCCTGCTGCTGTTATTGCAGCAATTAAACCTATTTTCAGAGACTTGGCTCATCCTGACCTTCTAAGGAAATGTCTGCATGGGCAGACACAGAACCCAAATAATAAATGTTTCAAGAGCATAATTTGGAACCGCCTTCCTAAAACTGTATTTGTAGGCATGCATACAATGAAACTAGGAGTTAATGATGCTGTTATTACATTCAATTTAATACTGGAAAGTGTTTGGTACTGAAAAGCTGGGAATTAATCCTGGTGAAAATATGATCACTGGGCTGCAACACTGCGATAAATGAGGATAGACGATGCAGACAGATCTGCATCTAATATGGCCAAGAAAGCAAGACAAACATCCAGGAAGATGGAAAAGAAGCTGGAAGACCTGCTAGAGGACGAAGCAGGGCCATTATATTGCAACAGGACAGTTTTAATTAACTGTAAGTAACAAATTTCAAAAGGTTTTTCTTTAAAGTCAATTTCCAGCAAACTAAAATTACAGTACATAGTCCCATTATATCAGAAACTATCATAGATAAATGACTGAAATTTTCAAAGACTCTGTATACCATAAAAAGCCACCTCTGGTACTACATTCATTAATATTCCCCCATTAGGAAGTTCACAAAAAATATTTTCTGCAGAAAAAACTTAATATTTTTTGTCAATAAATTTAAAAAAGTATTTCATAAAAACTATAAAATGGATAAAGTAGATTTTAGTACAGTTGACTCTTTTAGCATCATGTAACATACAGTAAAAATATTAAGGTCCTGCATCATATAGTTTTTTTTTTCAGAAATCGGTCAAATACTAGTCTAAATTAACATGGGTTAGATAGCAGAGTGTGGTCCCTTTAACCTCTGCGGCAATCGAAAAGTTTACAAACTTAGCTGTTTCGAAAAATATTCCATTGTACTTAAAACCAATGACAATGATCCTTCGAACGTCAGATAAATCCCTCTGTTTCCACATTAAGACAACGACTGCACTGTTTTCCGCTTACCCCGGACAAGCGTTATACACCGTCCACTGACGGCGCTGCCACCTGCCGTCTGTGAGTAGTTTCGGCACGTTGACGTCGAACATAGACGATGGTCACATTACTGTGAGTAGTTCATGTGTATGTGAGGTGGCAGGCTGCCTTTGCCTGGTGTGCGACGCCCTCTGAAGATAACACTGTGTACCCGGTACTTTCCCATGTTTCTCAAATCGGAAATTGTTCTTCGTTTCCTGGATGCTGATATGATAGATTACGAGACGCATCCGCCATATGGGTTACAGTGTATATCTACAGGTCTTGATCTCTTGAACCTTAACTGTACTTTGCTGTTATCCTACCAGTGATTCGTAGTCAGCCAGTTGCTACAGCCAGCTATAGGATCGTTCCACTTCAAATCTAAATACACTGTTAGACCAAAAGAAGGGGCGGAGGAAACGAAATGGAATTGCACGGATTAATATACCGAGTACCAGTCCACTAATCAGTATGACGCTGCACCCCCCTCCCCCCTAGCTATGAAGCATGCATCATATCGGTTGGGTACAGAGTCATAGTGGCGTTGCAGCCTTTCCTCAGGCAGGTTTATTCTGGATTTTGGCACTGGGGTGGAGTTGACGACCTAGCTGGTCTTCCTGGCCACAGGAGGTCCTCAACATTCATAGAGGCGAGTTCCACGTGCAGTCGACCATTACTGTATTTTGTTGAAAAATGGCACCACCGTAGTATCACAAAACGGGTCACACATTTCCCGCAGTCGCCACCAGCCGTGGCCTATAGTCATACCCGATAGCTTCCCATACCAGGCGCCAAGAGTAATACAGGTGTGCCTCTCCAAAACACTGAAGTCGTCTCCCCAAGTCCACTCCATAATCGTCAACGATGGTCATCC
Organism: Schistocerca cancellata; assembly: GCF_023864275.1. Taxonomy (NCBI): domain Eukaryota; kingdom Metazoa; phylum Arthropoda; class Insecta; order Orthoptera; family Acrididae; genus Schistocerca; species Schistocerca cancellata. The sequence goes on along the minus strand of NC_064631.1, from coordinate 463,496,594 downwards.
GGGGTCGTGCAGAACCGCGATCGTCGCTGATCACAACGTAACGCCGTTCCTCAGCCGTCCAGGCTCCCCACGGCATCAATAGCAGCCGTTTGTGTTGTTGTGCTAGCAGCAGCCTACACGTGGGGTGGTATTTTCCTAGCCTGGCAACAGCTGGTCCCCAACCAATTATGTGGGACGGTGCAGAAAGTTACTTTCTCTCGGATGGTAGGCGCAGATGTGAAGTGGGTTTTGATGGGTTTGGAGCGCAGTACGACGATCCTCCCTCGCGGTGGTCAGACATAGTCTACAGAAACCTTGCAGTTCAGCGTCGAGCCACTGTCACATCCGAATGCCTCAAAAATTTGGACATTGCACGATTTGACCAGCCGACCAAGTGGACAACGACAACGGGGCCCCTTTCAGACTCAGTCAGGTGCTAATAAGACTGTCTCATAGGAGAACACGGCATCACCGTGTCACTTACAGCTGACGCTGGTCACGCCCCTTACATGCTGTACCAGGACTAAACGTGAACACCCGTAATGCATAGTGCTGGCCGTTTTGTCTGACACATACACGCCGATAGTGTATACATGTGTGACGTTATATTGACATCCGACCATGTCTGCTTGGTGCTTCTGTTGCTTGGCAGACAGTGTATTTGTGTGATATGATGAGCTCTAGTTGACACTCATTACTACTGTCGTAAACGGATACCATGCTTACACGTTTCGTGAATGGTGCAACTTTGAATTTCGCTAGATAGGGAGCTAGTGACCACTCTTTGCACGAGGCCCATATTTTGCTGAAATATAACTGGTTATTTATGCTGTTGCTATCGTATACAATTGCATCGTCGATGGAAATGGTGAGACTACGTGTAATACTATATATTACATCACTGATCTTAGCAGCAGCGGTTCTGTTTCTCCCCTAATTTGGTGGACGAGGCGAAGAATCAAATCGGCGATCAAACACTAATCATATGTGAAGGGCGTATCTTACAGGTGGCCAAGGGAGAAACCCGACTGTCATTCTGCTGCAACGCATTCAACTAATGTATGCGCTGTGAGCATCTTTAAGATGTGCTGCGAATTCACTCAAGGTTTTGGGTCATGGATGTAAGGCATCGCAGTCAAATATATGATATGCCGGGAGCATTAAGTTGCTTATAGGCTTCACCCAAGTAATTCCCCCAACTCGGAAATGGTTATATTTCGTACTTGTAACATGTAAGACGCGAGTCCAAATGTCAATACCATATCAGTGTACCGTCTCGTGATGAAATGTGCTGATGTACATGAGAATAACTCCGTCATTATTCCGCCTGCGTTAAAATAACAACTTATACCCAGGAAAGTGTCTCTGAGAAAATTGCTCATAGAATGGGCTTTCTTTTTAATGTTATTCAAACGTATGAATGGGTTTAATTCTGAAGCTTCAGAAACAGGTAAGTAAGTTCGTGAATTGTAACAACTAAAGCCTGTAGAAAGCAGAAAAAAATTCACAAATAAAAGCAAATATGATATAGTGTAATAACGTTCCTGATGGCAGTGCAGCTAATGCACGTATTTATGGACTGCTAACATCACACTTACATACACTGTTTATAATTAATTAGTTGATTGTAATTAATTTTCGCGGTTCTGGCGCTGCAGTCTGGAACTGCGAGACCGCTACGGTCGCAGGTTCGAATCCTGCCTCGGGCATGGATGTGTGTGATGTCCTTAGGTTAGTTAGGTTTAACTAGTTCTAAGTTCTAGGGGACTAATGACCTCAGCAGTTGAGTCTCATAGTGCTCAGAGCCATTTGAACCATTTTTTTGTAATTAATTTCAGTGTTGTAATGTAAACTAAATAAGTAACATAATAAATCTATCATTACCGAATTGCGTTCCCAAAGAGCGCTCAGTAAAATAATCGCTGTATGAATCAATTTGCCAGCACAATTCTAATAAAAGCAGAGCTTCAGGCTTTTGTTTGCGTTGTATTAGGCTTATCAGTTACACATTACACTAATGTTTATTCGATGTATGGATATGAGCAACTTCGGTTTTCAAAACAATTGATACATTTCGAAGTAATTTCATGATAGCGCGATCACATGTATCTCCGTAGAATAAACTACGACGCTCTGAACGACTCCAGACAGAAAGTAGACTTAGCGAGTGTGTTGCTTTTGCAATACTTTGCTTAGAAAGTGTTTGGTCAATGTGTTACACACTTCTTATGGGCCATGCAAAGCTATAAAGAAGTCAGTGAAATGTTAAATCCCTGCTGGCTGATAACGTGTCTCCTAACAGTCTGTCTGATTCCATGAACACCGCAGAGTACAGTCATCAAGTTTCTTCAACCGCCGCTACAGGTCAATTACGACAGTTTTACTAACACTGCCAGTGGAATAGACGGCAGTTAAGAATTTATGAATGGGCTCTAAAAGTTAGCCAAATGTCATGTTCACCCTCAGAGATATCGCATAAAAGGTTTATGGATCATTTTCTCTCCCTGCAGGAAGAAGATGTCAGATATAAGCGTTAATGGTGGAGCATTGCGGGCCAGCTTACACGAATTCTACAAAGAATGTTCTGACAGAAAGCTACGATTTAAGGTTCCCTTAGGGAAAGGACGTGTACGTAACACATAAATTGTTTGCTGTATATCTTTAAAAACTCAACATCTCTATTGTGGTATTTCTATTTGTTGTTATATGTTGTTTGTCTATACTTTCTAACCCATATCTCCCAATTAACACACGGTAAATTTTTTTTACAGTAAGCGCGTGGAACAAGGCTTAACGACGCACGTTACTCACCAACAGTCCCCCTTACACGAGGCGGACAGCGGAAGTGTCCCGATAACGCTGAACAGGGCCATGTATCAAAATTATAAGATGAGAATTTGTTTGTGTATATTTATATACGTTCCATAAGCTGAGGACGACTGACAGTGATTGACACTAAGCAGATGAGTGGAGTGGAATAAATATATGAAATGCTTTTTCGGGGGCTGGAAAGGCAGAGCACGAGTTATCAATAAAGTGAATTTTTCAATTATAGCAGTGTATTCGAGGAACGCAAAATATTTGTTCTATTCTTCCAATTTTTATGTTCAGTAATTCACTTATAGTGAAACAACAATTGATTGTAGATAGTGAATAAAAACGGAAACTCTGTCCGAGCCGACTATGAAACCAACTACCGCATATCTTAATTGCACTACGTTAAGAAACTATCCCACTATATTAGACGCAGTGAAAGGTAATGTGTTGAGATTTACCTAAAAATAAACGATTATTCCACTCTGATTCCAGTGGAAATACATTACAGCCGCTGAATGTAAGTACTCGTTTATTTAAAACTAGCTGACAAAAAGGGGATTGCCCAGGTATTCGTTTTGCAACTTTCTATTAGAAACGAAAACAAGAAAATGAACTGTGCTTGTAGTATACAGTATCTGTTCGTTGGGTGCAGACGTATCAGATGTCCCTATGCACAGTTACTGCTTTCGGCAAAAGCAGTTTGCGTTTCGCACTTGAAAGCTGCCCCAGGGGCCAGGGATTCTCTGAAGTTGACTGTAAAATTTTAAATTTTCTTAATAGTAAAGAATAAATGCGGATAAGATTTCACGCCTGATGCGGCAGTTTTTTATGCATCTCAATGTTTATGACGTCACACGGCCCCGCCCCCCCATATATATATATATATATATATATATATATATATATATATATATATATATATATATATATATATATATATCATGACTTCCCATGAAGGGCAGCAAAACGGGGTACAGAATGTCGTCGACGTACCGATGTCCAGTAAGGCTACCGCGGATAACAGCCACAGGGGTCCTCCAATGTGCCTGTGTGTGTGGTTCTTTTTTTTTTTTCGTGGAGTGTATCTCAAGAATTAGAGACTTGAAATAAAAAAGTCCGTAATTGTCAAAATCAAGAATGTGAGGAAAATGAGTTTCAATTATACTAGCTAATAAATGGTCAACATTGCGCTGTTAATGTGCAAAAATTGAATCTTCCGAGGATATGGCAGACGGAATATTGAATTTTCTTGGTGGGCTAGTTTTTAAAACCCTCGCACACAGACCGTTACCTTCACCGGGGTTTGAACAACCACCCACAAAAGAGCGAGCCATCATAAAAATGTTGGCGGATAGAGCAAGGAGAATCTGCGAACCAGAGCTTTTTGACTCAGCATCAGAACATCTCACCAATGAATTACTCAAGAAAGGTTACTCGTTCACTGAGGTGAAAAAAGCGTTGCGATCACCGGGTAGAAATCAGAGCGATGCTCTAGCGCCGGTGAAATCGAAAGTTTTCCTGCTTTTCGTTATGGACGTTACTGACCGCATGGGAAAAATCTTGAAAAACCGGGAAATGACGGTAGTATGTAAACCGACCCGGAAGATACAAGATCACATAAACCTTGCCAAGGATATTCATCAAACGCTGGAAAAATTAGGTATTTATAGGTTCCTGTATAGCTGTGGCAAGGTGTATGTGGGTATTACAAAAAGAACGGCGAAGGAACCACTAAAAGAGCACAAGGACAATGGCAGAGGAGGGGGGATTAGAGATCACCTGTTGTGGAACATGCTTTGCAGCCAGGAGATCACCGCATTTATTTTGATGGGACTCAAGTGCTGGCAGCCACAAGCGGATACCATGAAACGTTACGCAGAGAGGCCATAGATATTGTAAAATAACCCAGGAATTCCAGCAGGAAGGAGGAGGGAGTGTATTGAATGACATATGGATTCTGGTGCTGAAGAAGATGTTTAATAGTCTTCCACCATCGGGCGATAGCAATAGCGGACGACGGCAGTCGACAACGGTCAATTGCGCTCGCGCATTCAAAATATGTGAGGCCACTGCGCGGAAGCGAAATTTTGCTCTAGCAAGTAGCGAGTCATGGTATGAAACGGACATTCAGTGTAGTTACGATCCCCCTTGAAAATGTCCTCCGCAGATGGGGATGAAACGTTGGATTCTAAGGTGAAATTCATTCGACCACGGCATAAAATCCCGGAACGTTTTATTAATTTTTTCATAAGCATAACACAACATTCCAACAATTGGGATGCAAATATTCAGTCCCAGGAGAGTAATGCGGTGTCGACAATAGGATGTCAGGATGCCACTTAAATTAACCATGCCCAAGCAGTTAACAACCACGCGAAACCTATGCCGATGCGGGATAGAGGCACGAAAAAAAAAAAAAAATAATGCTACACACATACAGTGAATGCTGTCATTCCAAAACAGATTAAGAAAATACCTGCATTTCTTTTACAGCACTGGGTAGGGTCAAATGTCTGAAAAGCTTCCATGTTACAACAATCTCCCATGTAGCTAACACTCATTTATTAAAAAAGAAGTATAATTGCTCGGCTTGTGTGTGTGGGGAATAATGAGTGATTTTTTTTTTGAAGAATTCATTTAATTTTGCTTAGTATTGTTTCATTCGTTTTCGTCCCAATAATTAATTTGTCTAGCAAAGTGCTCTTCCGAAAGCGTGACCCCTGAATTATTATCTGTTAACGAAGCTGAATTACATTTAAGAAATTATTTGGCTCTTTAATCAGTTACGGTCCCCAGGGCTGCTTTCATTCAGTGTTCTGAATTTCAATTTGGCCGCGCAATCTCAGGACTTATTTTACACGGAAGAGTGTTTCGTGTGAGCGCGAAGCAGGTTTCCGTGGAGATTATCCGACACCTGGAACCGGTGCGGGTCACGGAGAGGCGAAATGCTGTACACGATTGCCTTCCGGCTTCACGATTTGTATGAACCTCTCAAACTGAGCGGTGCCTAGGCAGCTTCACCTCTACAGACCGACGATTACTGGGTTCTGCCCACTAACGTTGATGGGAAGTTTATATCAAAGGACGCGTTTCGTATTTCAACGTCACTAAGCTCACATATCAAGGACTTTTGGCACCTAAGCAAGGAATTGGCTGGACAAGAGGCGTCGTTTACCGGGGTTTCACTGCAGATAACATCACACAGAAAAGAAACAGTACTTCTTTCCCGGTTTAGTGAATTACATCAGTGCTTCGTGGATGCAAACGGGAACTGGCAGACTGAAGCACCTTCTAACATCAGTGTGGGCGTCAGAATTGTCTGTGGTATAAGATTTAAGGAAACAGAAAGACAATAGGAGGGAGGTTTGGGGAGGTCTTGCATTTGACGGAACTCAGTCTCTGGATATTAGAGAGGACGTCAGGGATAGAATGTCATCAGCTGGTGGTAAAATCAAACGGTCTTCGAGTTTCTTTAGAACAGCTGGGCTTGAGCCCTACTTTCCTCCGACCTTTCGACTGATTTACCTACGTTTTACGGTAGACAAGGTACCACCATTCAGCGTCGAATTTTTCACAATCATAACTCATTGTCAGACGTAGGAAAAAACGACAAATTACAGATAAAATCGCAGCACTGACTGTGGACTCAATCTCGAGTTTGAAGTCTATCACTTGCTCGACTTACAAGGGAACATTCCCAGGTGTAAATAAATGATCTTTATCAAACTTGGAGGATGTGAAGAGGCGGAAAAACAATGCAATACGTATTTTGTGTGGCCAATTTCACTTTCAAGGCAGCAAATGTACCCCTAAGCTAATTAGCATATTACGTTTAGAGGATACATAAAACATGGTTTTCAAAAGAAAGTTGATATGTAATTAATGTTCTTGAAAACTGTATAATCAAATTTTGTAATAATTTGCAGTTTTGCAGAACACCCAACCACTGTAAATAATTTTGAAAAACAAGTTAAAGAAGCTTTCAAGCCACATAAATCTTCTTTTCTTTTCCTTGTGCATTGTCCCACAGTTTTTGCAGGGTCAGCATTATTACAATCGGACTGGGTATGGTTAATTTAAAGGGGTGGCCGGATGCCCTTCCTGCCACCACCCCATACCCCCACAAGTATGAAATCAGTGTACCTCCCTCTACGATTTTTACCCTCCACGCTGCCCTCCAATGCTAAATTTGTGATTCCTCGATGCCTCAGAACATGTCCTATCAACCGATCCCTTCTTCTAGTCAAGTTGTGCCGCAAACTTCTCTTCTCCCCAATCCTATTCAATACCTCCTCATTAGTTACGTGATCTACCCACCTTATCTTCAGCATTCTTCTGTAGCACCACATTTCGAAAGCTTCTATTCTCTTCTTGTCCAAACTAGTTATCGTCCATGTCTCACTTCCATACATGGCTACACTCCATACAAATACTTTCAGAAACGACTTCCTGACACCTAAATCTATATTCGATGTTAACAAATTTCTCTTCTTGAGAAACGCTTTCCTTGCCATTGCCAGTCTACATTTTATATCCTCTCTACTTCGACCATCATCGGTTATTTTACTCCCTAAATAGCAAAACTCCTTTACTACTTTAAGTGTCTCATTTCCTAATCTAATTCCCTCAGCATCACCCGACTTAATTTGACTACATTCCATTATCCTCGTTTTGCTTTTGTTGATGTTCATCTTATATCCTCTTTTCAAGACACTGTTCATTCCGTTCAACTGCTCTTCCAAGTCCTTTGCTGTCTCTAACAGAATTACAATGTCATCGGCGAACCTCAAAGTTTTTACTTCTTCTCCATGAATTTTAATACCTACTCCGAATTTTTCTTTTGTTTCCTTTACTGCTTGCTTAATATACAGATTGAATAACATCGGGGAGAGGCTACTACCCTGTCTCACTCCTTTCCCAACCACTGCTTCCCTTTCATGCCCCTCGACTCTTATAACTGCCATTTGGTTTCTGTACAAATTGTAAATAGCCTTTCGCTCCCTGTATTTTACCCCTGCCACCTTCAGAATTTGAAAGAGAGTATTCCAGTCAACATTGTCAAAAGCTTTCTCTAAGTCTACAAATGCTAGAAACGTAGGTTTGCCTTTTCTTAATCTTTCTTCCAAGATAAGTCGTAATGTCAGTATTGCCTCACGTGTTCCAATATTTCTACGGAATCCAAACTGATCTTCCCCGAGGTCGGCTTCTACCAGTTTTTCCATTCGTCTGTAAAGAATTCGCGTTAGTATTTTGCAGCTGTGACTTATTAAACTGATAGTTCGGTAACTTTCACATCTGTCAACACCTGCTTTCTTTGGGATTGGAATTATTATATTCTTCTTAAAGTCTGAGGGTATTTCGCCTGTCTCGTACATCGTGCTCACCAGATGGTAGAGTTTTGTCATGACTGGCTCTCCTGAGGCCATCAGTAGTTCTAATGGAATGTTGTCTACTCCCGGGGCCTTGTTTTGACTCAGGTCTTTCAGTGCTCTGTCAAACTCTTTACGCAGTATCTTATCTCCCATTTCATCTTCATCTACATCCTCTTCCATTTCCATAATATTGTCCTCAAGTACATCGCCCTTGTATAAACCCTCTATATACTCCTTCCACCTTTCTGCTTTCCCTTCTTTGCTTAGAACCGGGTTGCCATCTGAGCTCTTGATATTCATACAAGTGGTTCTCTTCTCGCCAAAGGTCTCTTTAATTTTCCTGTAGGCAGTATCTATCTTACCCCTAGTGAGACAAGCCTCTACATCCTTACATTTGTCCTCTAGCCATCCCTGCTTAGCCATTTTGCACTTCCTGTCGATTACATTCTTGAGACGTTTGTATTCCTTTTTGCCTGCTTCATTTACTGCATTTTTATATTTTCTCCTTTCATCAATTAAATTCAATATTTCTTCTGTTACCCAAGGATTTCTATTAGCCCGCGTCTTTTTACCTACTTGATCGTCTGCTGCCTTCCCTCAGAGCTACCCATTCTTCTTCTACTGTATTTCTTTCCCCCATTCCTGTCAATTGTTCCCTAATGCTCTCCGTGAAACTCTCTACAACCTCTGGTTCTTTCAGTTTATCCAGGTCCCATCTCCTTAAATTCCCACCTTTTTGCAGTTTCTTCAGTTTCAATCTGCAGTTCATAACCAATAGATTGTGGTCAGAATCTACATCTGCCCCAGGAAATGTCTTACAATTTAAAACCTGGTTCCTAAATCTCTGTCTTACCATTCTATAATCTATCTGAAACCTGTCAGTATCTCCAGGCTTCTTCCATGTATACAGTCTCCTTTCATGAGTCTTGAACCAAGTGTTAGCTATGATTAAGTTATGCTCTGTGCAAAATTCTACAAGGCGGCTCCCTCTTTCATTCCTTCCCCCCAATCCATATTCACCTACTATGTTTCCTTCTCTCCCTTTTCCTACTGACGAATTCCAGTCACCCATGACTATTAAATTTTCGTCTCCCTTCACTACCTGAATAATTTCTTTTATCTCGTCATACATTTCATCTATTTCTTCATCATCTGCAGAGCTAGTTGGCATATAAACTTGTACTACTGTAGTAGGCATGGGCTTTGTGTCTATCTTGGCCACAATAATGCGTTCACTATGCTGTTTGTAGTAGCTAACCCGCACTCCTATTTTTTTTATTCATTATTAAACCTACTCCTGCATTACCCCTATTTGATTTTGTATTTATAACCCTGTAATCACCTGACCAAAAGTCTTGTTCCTCCTGCCACCGAACTTCACTAATTCCCACTATATCTAACTTTAACCTATGCATCTCCCTTTTTAAATTTTCTAACCTACCTGCCCGATTAAGTGATCTGACATTCCACGCTCCGATCCGTAGAACGCCAGTTTTCTTTCTCCTGATAACGACGTCCTCTTGAGTAGTCCCCGCCCGGAGATCCGAATGGGGGACTATTTTACCTCCGGAATATTTTACCCAAGAGGACGCCATCATCATTTAATCATACAGTAGAGCTGCATGTCCTCGGGAAAAATTACGGCTGTAGTTTCCCCTTGCTTTCAGCCGTTCGCAGTACCAGCACAGCAAGGCCGTTTTGGTTAATGTTACAAGGCCAGATCAGTCAATCATCCAGACTGTTGCCCCTGCAACTACTGAAAAGGCTGCTGCCCCTCTTCAGGAACCACATGTTTGTCTGGCCTCTCAACAGATACCCCTCCGTTGTGGTTGCACCTACGGTACGGCCATCTGTATCGCTGAGGCACGCAAGCCTCCCCACCAACGGCAAGGTCCATGGTTCCTTACTATTCTAATTATTCATTTTACTTGTTGTAAATTATTTTTCTGCGTTTTACATTAATATTTCTTTGTTTCTGAATTTACCATTGCATGTATGTGCATTATTCTTAGTTGAAAAACTAAGTACTTCATTATTATGATACAAAGTTTTAAAAAAATTGTGTGAAATCTTATGGGACTTAACTGCTAAGGTCATCAGTCCCTAAGCTTACACACTACTTAACCTAAATTATCCTAAGGACAAACACACACACCCAAGCCCGAGGGAGGACTCGAACCTCCGCCGGTACCAGCCGCACAGTCCATGACTGCAGCGCCCTAGACCGCTCGGCTAATCCCGCGCGGCTACAAAGTTATCACATTAAGTGTAATGTGTAAATAAATGCTAAAAACACAACGTTTTGTACACCATGCACATAAAACGAATGAAATTTCTTCGCATAAGTAGTATAAGGGATAGAGAACGTAATACGAAACAAAATTCATTAGTATTTCAAGTTGTCGCAGGTGATCCTCCGAGCATACTGATTTGTATTGGCATATTTCATTACACTGGTGAGCCATGGTGAAGAGAAATGAGTGTTTAATAGTGATTATGTTGTCTCTGAGGTGGAGATTAACAGCATAATCGTTCAAAAGAACTAGATCTGAAATTCCTCTCACAGAGTTCCTCCAACATCTAGTCATACGTCCCATGCTATACCTGTGCCATCGAGCCCTTTGGGATCACCAGATGAAAGAGTTACTTGTCCTCTGGTACGATGCTGTAACCAATTCTTTCACAATGACCACCACAAGAATCTGAAAATAATACTGATTTTTCTCCGTCACTGGAAAAGGAAACATTTTTCAGTTATGTTTTGACTTGGTCAGAATTTTTTACCAGATTTCGATGCCGCCACAAATTCAAGCTTTTTTCTAAAAAAAAGAAAGAAAAAAGAGCAGTCCACACTATCCATTAGTGTCGATTACACAGGTGCTGCCATGGATCATATACGACTTTGGTTGTTGCAAGAACTACTGAGAAGATTTTCAGATCTATTTCTGTTGAACGATTAGGCTATTAATTTACACTTGACAGGCAATTTAAGAAAGCTGCAGTCACTAGTAAATAACTCTTCACTAGGGCTTACTTTTCAACTTATGTTGTAACTAAAGTTTTCATTTTCCAAAATTAATTAACAGTATAGGGGCATTTTTCAAAATTGCCCTACAATTTTCAAGAGTATTAATTAAAAATCACCTTTTATATGGAAAACATATTTGTATATCATTGTTTCAAAGATATTCTCTCTAAACCTAATGTGCCAAATCACCTTTCGGGGTGTGTTTTACCCTGTAAAAGTGAAACAGGACACGAACAAAAAACTACGAATTGCGTTATTATGCCCTCTCTACCCACCAGCCAAGTCTCATGAAGCCATTGATTTACACTTGAGATTGATTCTTCGTTAGACACTTCCACGTTATATTATCTTTTGTACTGTTTCGTAGTAGTTATTGCTGGGCCGGTCGGAGTGGCCATGCGGTTCTAGGCGCTACAGTCTGGAACCGAGCGACCGCTACGGTAGCAGGTTCGAATCTTGCCTCGGGCATGGAAGTGTGTGATGCTCTTAGGTTAGTTAGGTTTAATTAGTTCTAAGTTCTAGGCGACTGATGACCTCAGAAGTTGAGTCGCATAGTGCTTAGAGCCATTTGAACCATTTGAACTACTGCTGTATGTATAACCGTTTATGAAATACTGCACAACTGAAACTACAGTTGATTCTCTAACTTGTGGGATAAATGGGAGAAACAAAGCAACAGTACACTGCTTACTGTGATAAATCAAATGAACCTCACAATTGATGAACGTAAGTAACACCAAATATCTGAAATAACAGAATATGTGTAGTGTCGATTTGGTTGTTCTGTCATGATATAGCACCCCTTCGTAGTAATTTATGCTTAAATCGTGACAGTGTATTACTTTTAACAGAAATGTATAAATGTGTGTGAATCAAAGGTCTTTATCGTATCAAATGTCGCCTGTTGTAGTTTATGTTCATTATGTTGACAAAAATAGAGATCCTGCCACGAACACAAGTCAGTTTGTGCTTCTTTACAGAAACTCATCTCACATTATCCATTAGATGCAGCTTTTCTTAGGCTACCCAGATCATTGAGGGGCAGGATGGGAAACCCTTTGAAAAAAGATCGAGGAAGGAAAGAGACATCACTACCAAAAGATACATTCCTGATGCATTTCTCAAAGCTTGTTTAAAAACTGAAGTCAATGCTGTGAGTACGTCACGCTGGCTTCCGCAAACGCGGTATTATACCGCTCAACCGACAAGAGGTGTTAAAAATATTACCTAATACCGATGGACAGACTGTCGGTTCAAACCGTAGAAAGACGATATTATAATTAAATGTTTTTCTGAGACATTTAAGTCTCTTCATTATCTACGATAATGGTCGAAGCCTAAGAGATGATTTAAAATTTGTTTTGCTGCCGCGACTTGAACCCCGGTGTTCTTCCTAACCATTATACCACCACAGCAAGCTGGTCAATATCGCTGCACAAACTACATAAGCTGAGTGCCCTCTCCAACACAAACATCAGTTCATGTCTTCTGCTTATTTTCCCTTACATTTTCACAACTGCCAGGGCTCTCCGACATTGGAATAGTACCCCAGCGTTGGACGTAATGGGATAGTCCTGTGCCATAGGTGATCCTATAGATTTATAATTAAATGTTTCCCTGAGACATTTAAGTCTCTTCATTATCTACGATAATGATCGAAGTAGATGTATTAAAATTTGTACTGCAGCCAGGACTCGAACCCGAGTCTTCTTGTTTGTTAGGCAGAAATACTAACCATTACACCACCACATCAGTGACAGTGTAATGGAAATTTAACAGAAGATATGAATTAAAGTTTGTGTTGGGGGAGGGCGCTCAACTTAGGTAGTTCGTGCAGTGTGCACCATCGTGTTGTTTTGGTATGATGGTTAGCATATCTGCCTAGCAAACAAGAAGAACCGGGTTAGAGTCCCGGACGGAGCACAAATTTTAATTCATTTCTTCTGCTTTGATCATTATCGTAGTAAGATGGGTCATTTATTAACTTCCTGCTCAAAACGAGGTTTGGGGGGGTAGCGTATCGCAATAGACAAAAGAGAGAGCTTAATTTGGAAAGAGGAATAAGTGTCACTGTTTCCTATTCCGAAAATGAGATGGCAGAGTGTGAAGATAAACCTTTCTCAGTAGCTTTTCGAGGTGAAATTTGTTTAAGCGATGATTGTGATTCGGCAGATCGCGTAAGACGATCTACCAATCTAGAATCATCGGAATCTTTGATACCAGAGTCATCTAAAGGGATGCTGTTTGAAGAATATTTAAGAATTTATTCTGTTCCAGGAAGGACAGTGTAATGGAAAGTTGATGAGTGACTACTGGTCAGCGTCTGTGCTGAATATATTAAGGAACCATGTAGCATGAGCTTCTTATATTTGGTATGCGAAGTGTACGAATTAGTTAGTTAGGATACTTTAATCAAGAATTTCCTGAGAAATAAAAAAAAGAAAAAGAATATCCTCGGAATATCTACGTGTATTCACAGGTAAAAGAAGTAGGTAAATTTACATTTCATAACAGTTACCCAAAATTGCCAAAGCCAGAAGTTACTCGAAGCGGAGTGTTGAAATTCAAAATGAACTCTGAACTATTCTGAAAAAGGTTTTTGTATCTTAAATTGTAATAGTTTAGATATTGCAGTAGCATGTGGTCTTTCATTCTCTCTATAAGCAGCTGTGGTGAAATAATTTCCTGGGACTTAATTTCAGTATCAACAAATTATGATGTTAAATATACACTCCTGGAAATGGAAAAAAGAACACCCACCACACTTGCTCCGGACACTGCGAGACGGGCTGTACAAGCAATGATCACACGCACGGCACAGCGGACACACCAGGACCCGCGGTGTTGGCCGTCGAATGGCGCTAGCTGCGCAGCATTTGTGCACCGCCGCCGTCAGTGGCAGCCAGTTTGCCGTGGTATACGGAGCTCCATCGCAGTCTTTAACACTGGTAGCATGCCGCGACAGCGTGGACGTGAACCGTATGTGCAGTTGACGGACTTTGAGCGAGGGCGTATAGTGGGCATGCGGGAGGCCGGGTGGACGTACCGCCGAATTGCTCAACACGTGGGGCGTGAGGTCTCCACAGTACATCGATGTTGTCGCCAGTGGTCGGCGGAAGGTGCACGTGCCCGTCGACCTCGGACCGGACCGCAGCGACGCACGGATGCACGCCAAGACCGTAGGATCCTACGCAGTGCCGTAGGGGACCGCACCGCCACTTCCCAGCAAATTAGGGACACTGTTGCTCCTGGGGTATCGGCGAGGACCATTCGCAACCGTCTCCATGAAGCTGGGCTACGGTCCCGCACACCGTTAGGCCGTCTTCCGCTCACGCCCCAACATCGTGCAGCCCGCCTCCAGTGGTGTCGCGACAGGCGTGAATGGAGGGACGAATGGAGACGTGTCGTCTTCAGCGATGAGAGTCGCTTCTGCCTTGGTGCCAATGATGGTCGTATGCTTGTTTGGCGCCGTGCAGGTGAGCGCCACAATCAGGACTGCATACGACCGAGGCACACAGGGCCAACACCCGGCATCATGGTGTGGGGAGCGATCTCCTACACTGGCCGTACACCACTGGTGATCGTCGAGGGGACACTGAACAGTGCACGGTACATCCAAACCGTCATCGAACCCATCGTTCTACCATTCCTAGACCGGCAAGGGAACTTGCTGTTCCAACAGGACAATGCACGTCCGCGTGTATCCGTGCCAACCAACGTGCTCTAGAAGGTGTAAGTCAACTACCCTGGCCAGCAAGATCTCCGGATCTGTCCCCCATTGAGCATGTTTGGGACTGGATGAAGCGTCGTCTCACGCGGTCTGCACGTCCAGCACGAACGCTGGTCCAACTGAGGCGCCAGGTGGAAATGGCATGGCAAGCCGTTCCACAGGACTACATCCAGCATCTCTACGATCGTCTCCATGGGAGAATAGCAGCCTGCATTGCTGAGAAAGGTGGATATACACTGTACTAGTGCCGACATTGTGCATGCTCTGTTGCCTGTGTCTATGTGCCTGTGGTTCTGTCAGTGTGATCATGTGATGTATCTGACCCCAGGAATGTGTCAATAAAGTTTCCCCTTCCTGGGACAATGAATTCACGGTGTTCTTATTTCAATTTCCGGGAGTGTAGTCTAGATTTTCGTGATACTTGTGCTTCCATCTACAGTACAGAATAAAGGAAACATATACGAGA
The DNA here is from genome assembly GCF_023864275.1 of Schistocerca cancellata. Taxonomy (NCBI): domain Eukaryota; kingdom Metazoa; phylum Arthropoda; class Insecta; order Orthoptera; family Acrididae; genus Schistocerca; species Schistocerca cancellata. The sequence continues at coordinate 463,481,202 of NC_064631.1, read as the reverse complement.
TCTGTTCAGAAAATTCCGTAACTACGTCCATAAAATTTTTCTCTGCTTACCTTTTACTTATTGTGAACGGTATCCTTCGAAATACTCTCTTCCACGATTGATACACCGCTCCCATCACCGTTTCCGCTCCCTAAAGAAGTCTTGGTACGCATCTTGCTGTATCGCGTGAAGCGGCTTCTGTGAATTTTCTTTTATCTCGTCTATCGTCGCAGATCTACGTCCTTCCAACGCAGTTTTGGTTTTGGAAGTAAAGAAAAGTCCGTAGCGGCCAGGTCTGTGGAGGTGGCACAGTGATTTGGTTTCTGGACCAATAGTCACGCACCAACAGGGATGAATATGCAGGTGCGTTATTGTGATGCAAGAGCCATCAATTGTCTCGCCACATGTCAGGCCGTTTCCCTGTCACACTTTCTCGCGGGCGTCGTAACAGGTACCGATAGTACCATCGATTAAGAGATAGTCCCTGCAGCACGAACTCATGATGAACTAATCCTTCACAGACAAAGAAAACTATCGGCATGGCTTTGACCTTTGCCCTGACCTTAAGAACTTTTTTTTTGTCTTGGAGAACCTCTCCCGACCCACTGAGTAGATTGAACCTTGGTCTCCACATCAAAATCGTACACCCACGTCTCATCACCAGTTATGATGCTCTTAATTACATCTCGTTCTCATTTTCACAGTCCAGAAGCTCTTCACAGATTGCGAGGCAAAGGTTTTCTGGTCTTGACTCACGAGCCTAGAGACGAACTTGACGGCAAAACGATGCATTCCAAAATGTTGTGTGTGATTTCATGACATGATCCAGCGAAAATGTTACGTTCCTCTCAAACCTCTCAGTCAATCTTCGATTACCACGCACAATTTAGTTGGATCCGGACAAAAGCGTCGTCGGTAGACGTCGAAGGGCGTCCTGAACGAGGGTCACCTTCAACTTCCGTCCGGCCACTTTTAAGCCATGTAAACCAGTCGTAACACTGCATACGGCTTAAGCACTTATCACCGTAGCTTTATGCATCATTTGGAGTGTCTTTGTAGAGGTGGGATGTGGTATTTACTGGTATTAATGAATCGTGGAAGGGAAGATCCATCAGTGTAACTTCCTTTCCACACAACCTGTTTATTTAACAACATATAATCATAACTTTGTTTTCTTTACAAAATAACAAATTTGTGAAATGAATAAGCTTTTACAAGAGAAATCAAAACAAGGCAGTGAATTCACTCCATGTGGTTTTCCAATTGTGCTGTTTACAAAGGTTATATGCACCGGCGGTCTGTCAAACCATCACGAACAGAATAAAAACTGTCAAAAATTGAATTCACTGGTGATGGTTTTTTTCCTATTGGTAAAGACTCGATAGTCGGTTCTTAAGTCGAACTTTATTGTCAAAATTTCACTCAACAGATTTATCGCTGAGACAATCACTATGTAAAAGATATTAGTAAGTCGATGTCTTGCTGAAAAGAAAGAGCGAGAGAGAAGGAAAAAGAGGATGAGAGAAAGAGAGAGAGAGAGAGAGAGAGAGAGAAGAGAAAGAAAGAGAGAGGGAGGAAGAGGTGCAAACTACATCATACTACGTATGGGTACAGATTCATTTTTGGCTGTCTTTAATTTTGACGTAACTTCTCGGGTTATCAGTCAAGTGAAGGCGTCGTTCTGCGGCAACGTTTCAGTAAGTTTGCTACTTGTCATCTTCAGGCGTGATGAAATGTTGCCGCAGGACGACGCCTTGACTCAGCTCATAAATCGAGAAGACGTCACTAACAACACAATTGTTTGTTTCAGCAAATGGAAACTTTGGTACATAATGTATTTCAGTTGTCGAATCAAATTTAATCACTCTGTGTACGGCCATTTTAGCTTCATCTGAACTTAAATAAATGTAACATATTGCGCATACATAGGAAAAGAAATCCACTACTGTACAGCTACACTATTGATGACAAACAGCTGGAGACAGCGTCTGCCGTGAAATATCTGTGCGTAACTATCCAGAGCGACGTTTAGTAGAGCATTAAAACAGATAGTGAGAAAAGCAGACGCCGAACTTAGATTCATCGGAAAGGAAAAGTAATTCATCCATGAAAGAAGTGGCTTTTAAGGCCCTTGTTCGCCCGATTCTTGAGTATTGTTCATCTATCTGGGGTCCCTGTCAGGTAGGACTGATAGAGGAGATAGAGAAGATCCAATGAAGAGCAGCGCGTATTGTCACGGGATCGTTTAGCTGGCAAGAGAGCGTTACAGAGATGCTAAACAAACTCCACTGGCAGACGTTACAGGAGAATCGTTGTGCCTCTTGGAGGGATGTACTATTAAAATTTCGCAACAGCACTTTTCAGAAGGGGTAAGACAACATATTATTTGCCCCCACATATATCTCGCGTATTGACCACGAGGACAAAATTCGAGAAATTAGATCCAATACAAAGTCTTACCGGCAATCATTCTTCCCACGCACTTTTCGCGAGTGGAACAGGGTTGGAGGGATCAGATAGTGGTACCAAAAGTACCCTCCGCCACACACCATTATATGGCTTGCGGAGTATGATGTAGATATAGGTCTCCAATATTAGCGTCCCTTTTTCAATGTACTAACTGACTACTCCATTGACTCCTGTGTGTAGGGTAGATGAAATATATTCTTGGATTTCCATTTACTAGAAGAACCTCTGGTTATCTTAGGTATGAGTCAAAAAGTGAAGAGTAACCTGATAAGGACCTGCTTGTCAGATCCTACGTTCAGTGGAACGTTTGAAGATGATATCATAGCAGGCAGTCAACAGTGGGTGATTTACCAGACGATTACAATTAAATCGCATATTCAGAGAAGTCCAGTGTGGGCTACAATATAGCATGGCAGTGAAACTTGGTAGATATGCTAATGAGTTAACGCGTAACTGATTTACGCAGGAAAAACATTAGTTACAATTTAGTCACCAGGTACAAGTCTGATGCTGTGAATGGAAGAAAGACGTATAGAAATGTCTTTATATTAATTGGACGAGAAACGGAACATAATCAGAAAAGGTGATACAAGTGAGAAAGGTAAAATGTTGATTTTATTATTAACCGACGCTTACATAATTTGTTCAATATGAGCACCGACGAGACGCTGCGTCAGTAAAACGACGTGGTCAGCGATTGCTCACAGCAGCTCCTTTGGTATATGAGTATTGTGTTCTTGTATACCGGCCTTCACATCAGGTAGAGACCAAACGTGTCCCTGGTAAACGCATTTTTTTAGATATCCCTAGAGACAAAAGTCACACGGATTCAGATCAAGTGACCTTGCCATGCATCGGGACGATTGTATCAAGTAGATCTTTCGGTGGGCGAGCGATGTGTCGCCCCCATCTTGCATGGTAGAAGTGGTTTCTTCACAGTTGCGCTCTTCCAAATCAGGAAACACAAGCTATACAAGGGAGTCTCGATAACGTGCACACATCACGGTACACCTGATAGGCTCTCTGAGTGCGTTCTCTTCAGAGAACAGATCGAAAACAAAAGTGATTGTGAATCCACACCACAGAGTTACATACGGCGGGTGCAATGACTTTTGTTGCAGAACACGCGGTTTAACAGTACCCGAAATTCGGCAGTTCTGTGTACTCACTGTACCCTCTAGTGAAAAATGTGCCTCGTCACTCCATAGAATATTGTCTCCCCACATGTCATGAACTTCGATCGGTGCCATAAACCGAAGAGGATATTCAGAACGTTGCTGCGGATCATGAGGTTCCAGTTGCTGCACCATCTGGATCTTGTACGGCTATGAATGTAAAATATACCGTAAAATTTTCAGTACTGCTTACTATGGGATGGACAATGCTCATGAGACTGCAGGAACACCAATACTATCTGGGACACGTGTTGCGTCGTCAGCTACATCAACAGTAATCTAATCAGTAACATCCACCGGGATACGATGCGTTTCCTCTTCAAAGTGGCACAACAAGCTCATTCGTGTTTTAGAATTTCGTTATTATATTTTTTAAACCACTTGATGACATCGCGGGTCCCTTCAGACTTTTCAGTTGGCGATACGCACAGCGTACAGCGCCAGGTTTCCACCTGGTACCCAAAATTGGAACTACACTACTGGCCATTAAAATGGCAGATGATAAACGGGTATTCATTGGACAAATATATTATACTAGAAATGACATGTGATTACATTTTCATGCAATTTGGGTGCATGGATCCTGAGAAATCAGTACCCATAACAACCACCTCTGACCGTAATAACGGCCTTCATGCTCCTGGGCATTGAGTCAAACAGAGCTTGCATGGCGTGTACAGGTATAGCTGCCCATGCAGCTTCAACACGATACTACAGTTCATCAGGAGTAGTGACTGGCGTATTGTGACGAGTCAGTTGCTCGGCCATCATTGACCAGACGTTTTCAATTGGTGAGAGATCTGGAGAACGTGCTGGCCAGGGCAGCAGTCGAACATTTTGTGTGTCCAGAAAGGCCCGTACAGGACCTGCAACATGCGGACATGCATTATCCTACTGAAATGTAGGGTTTCGTAGGGATCGAATGAATAGTAGAGCCACGGGTCGTAACACATCTGAAATGTAACGTCCAATGTTAAAAGTGCCGTCAATGCGAACATGAGGTGCCCGAAACTTGTAACCAATGGCACGCCATACCATCACGCCGGGTGATACGCCAGTATGGCGATGACGAATACACGCTGTTCAGCGCGATGTCACCAAACACGGATGCGACCATCATGATGCTCTAAACAGAACCTGGATTCATCCGAAAAAATGACGTATTGCCATTCGTGCATCCAGGTTCGTCGCTGAGTACACCATCGCAGGCGCTCCTGTCTGTGATGCAGCGTCGAGGGTAACCGCAGCCATGGTCTCCGAGCTAATAGTCCATGGTGCTGCAAACGTCGTCGAACTGTTCGTGCAGATGGTTGTCTTGCAAACGACCCCAACTGCTGAATCAGGGATCGAGGCGTGGCTGCACGATCCGTTACAGCCAGGCGGATAAGATGCCTGTCATCTCGACTGCTAGTGATACAAGGCGGTTGGGATCCGACACGGTATTCCGTATTACCCTTCTCAACCCACGACTCTATATTCTGCTAACAGTCATCGTATCTCGACCAACGCGAGCAGCAATGTCGCGATACGATAAACCGCAATGGCGATAGGCTACAATCCGACCTTTATCAAAGTCGGAAACGTGATGGTACGCATTTCTCCTCCTTACACGAGGCATCACAACAACGTTTCACAAGGCAACACCGGTCAACTGCTGTTTGTGTATGAGATATCGGTTGGAAACTTTCCTCATGTCAGCACGTTGTAGGTGTCGCCACCGGCGCCAAACATTTGTGAATTCTCTGAAAAGCTAATCGTTTACATATCACAGCATCTTCTTCCTGTGGGTTAAATTTCGCGTCTGTAGCACTGCGTCTTCTTGGTGTAGCAATTTTAATGGCCAGTAGTATATTTTTCCCACATTGGCGTATCTACCAAGACACACTGGTCTTCGGAGTAGTGGCACATTAGTTGCAATCAGCCGATACAAAGCCTCACTTGGACGGTTATTTCTACTGAGTTCTGCCTAGCCGCATATTGAAAGGGAAATCGCTCATTTATTCGTATACGACAGCTGTGCATTTGCGGCTGCAGTTTGCGCCTGTCGTGACGATTCTGATTCTCTTACACTGGGCTACACAATCCGAGTAAGAGCAGCAAGCGTAACGGGACAGGGCGATAAAGCACATCTGCAGCCTCGGTATTCCCCGGACGTCTGGGGTCAGCGCCGGCCCTCGAGACCGCGGCGCGCATATGGACAACGGGGCGGCGAGTGGGCGGCAGGTGTCGGGCGGCGAGTGGGAACGGCCCGCCGTGCTCCTTCTCAGAGCTGCCGCCCTGCAGTCTCCGTGCCGTGTTCTGCTCGGGTATCAGGCCGGCCGTATTCCGGGCACGCGGCGGACACACCGCTACGCAGCCAGTGGTCCGGCCGTATCGCCGCCGCCCATCTCCCAGCTGAGGGTTGCTCTGCGCATCATTCACGTTGTGGGTACGTGAACGCGCACGCTCTGGAGCGGGAATTCTCGTCAGCACAGGCGAGGAGGCGCACTCAATCAAGGCAGACCACTACCTGTGTGCAGTCGGTGTAACACGAGAATGTGGGCACCGGCGACTGCGGCGACCCACACATCCACCGCTTACACATCACTATCACAATCTTTAATATATTATTGGGTCATATCCATTTAACTTATCGTAATGTCGCGATACATTGAAGAATTAGAATATACACTCCTGGAAATGGAAAAAGGAACACATTGACACCGGTGTGTCAGACCCACCATACTTGCTCCGGACACTGCGAGAGGGCTGTACAAGCAATGATCACACGCACGGCACAGCGGACACACCAGGAACCGCGGTGTTGGCCGTCGAATGGCGCTAGCTGCGCAGCATTTGTGCACCGCCGCCGTCAGTGTCAGCCAGTTTGCCGTGGCATACGGAGCTCCATCGCAGTCTTTAACACTGGTAGCATGCCGCGACAGCGTGGACGTGAACCGTATGTGCAGTTGACGGACTTTCAGCGAGGGCGTATAGTGGACATGCGGGAGGCCGGGTGGACGTACCGCCGAATTGCTCAACACGTGGGGCGTGAGGTCTCCACAGTACATCGATGTTGTCGCCAGTGGTCGGCGGAAGGTGCACGTGCCCGTCGACCTGGGACCGGACCGCAGCGACGCACGGATGCACGCCAAGACCGTAGGATCCTACGCAGTCCGGTAGGGGACCGCACCGCCACTTCCCAGCAAATTAGGGACACTGTTGCTCCTGGGGTATCGGCGAGGACTATTCGCAACCGTCTCCATGAAGTTGGGCTACGGTCCCGCACACCGTTAGGCCGTCTTCCGCTCACGCCCCAACATCGTGCAGCCCGCCTCCAGTGGTGTCGCGACAGGCGTGAATGGAGGGACGAATGGAGACGTGTCGTCTTCAGCGATGAGAGTCGCTTCTGCCTTGGTGCCAATGATGGTCGTATGCATGTTTGGCGCCATGCAGGTGAGCGCCACAATCAGGACTGCATACGACCGAGGCACACAGGGCCAACACCCGGCATCATGGTGTGGGGAGCGATCTCCTACACTGGCCGTACACCACTGGTGATCGTCGAGGGGACACTGAATAGTGCACGGTACATCCAAACCGTCATCGAACCCATCGTTCTACCATTCCTAGACCGGCAAGGGAACTTGCTGTTCCAACAGGACAATGGACATCCGCATGTATCCCGTGCCACCCAACGTGCTCTAGAAGGTGTAAGTCAACTACCCTGGCCAGCAAGATCTCCGGATCTGTCCCCCATTGAGCATGTTTGGGACTGGATGAAGCGTCGTCTCACGCGGTCTGCACGTCCAGCACGAACGCTGGTCCAACTGAGGCGCCAGGTGGAAATGGCATGGCTAGCCGTTCCACAGGACTACATCCAGCATCTCTACGATCGTCTCCATGGGAGAATAGCAGCCTGCATTGCTGAGAAAGGTTGATATACACTGTACTAGTGCCGACATTGTGCATGCTCTGTTGCCTGTGTCTATGTGCCTGTGGTTCTGTCAGTGTGATCATGTGATGTATCTGACCCCAGGAATGTGTCAATAAAGTTTCCCCTTTCTGGGACAATGAATTCACGGTGTTGTTATTTCAGTTTCCAGGAGTGTATTAAGGTGAAAAAAGTCATGGGATACCTCTAAATATCGTGTCGGACCTCCGTTTTCCGGCGTAGCGCAGAAACTCGAGGTGGCATGGACTCAACAAGTCGTTGGAAGTCCTCTGCAGAAATTAGTCACGCCGCCTCTATAGCTGTACGTAACTTCGAAAGTATTGCAGTTGTAGGATTTTGTGCACTAACTGTCCTAAATACTCAATGGGATTCACGTCGAGCGATCTGGGTGGCAAATTATTCGCTCTAATTGTCCACAATATTCTTCAAACCTATCGTGAACAATTGTGGCCTAACGACACGGTCCAATGCCATCCATGGAAATTCCATCGTTGTTTGGGAACATGAAGTCCATCAGTGGATGCAAATGGTCTGGAAGTAGCTGAACATAACAATTTCCAGTCAATCACTGGTTAATCTGGAGCAGAGGATCAACACCACTCCGTGTAAACACAGCACACACCACTATGGAGCCATCACCAGCTTGCACAGTGCGTCGATGGCTTCGCGGGGTCTGCGCCACACTCCCACACTCGAACCCTACCATCAGCTCTTACCAACTGCAATCTGTTCTTGTCCGACGAGGCTCAGTCATCTAGGGTCCAGCCGATATGTTCACGAACCCAGGATATGCGCTGTAGGCATGGATTGGATTGATTTGGGGGAAAGAGACCAAACAGCGAGGTCATCGGTCTCATTGGATTAGGGAAGGATGGGGAAGGAAGTCGGCCGTGCCCTGTCAAAGGAACCATTCTGGCATTTGCCCGAAGGGATTTAGGGAAATCACGGAAAACCTAAATCAGGATGGCCGGAGCGCTGCAGGCGATGTAGTGCATTTAGCAAAGGTACTCGCCTCGGCAGTCTCTTGCCATAGACCATTATCGCCAAAATTTAACACCACTATCCTAGTGGATACGTTTGCCGCGAGTCTCACATTGATTTCTGCGGTTATTTCACGCAGTGTTGTTCGTCTGTTAGCACTGACGTCTCCACACAAACGCCACGGTTGACGTTCGTTAAGCGAAGGCCGTCGGCCTCTGCGTTGTCCGTGGCGAATCGTAATGTCTGAAATTTGGAATTCTCGGCAAACTCTAGTCACTGTGGATCTCAGAATAGAGAATTCCCTAACGTATTCCGAAATGAAATGTCTAACGCGCCTAGCTCCAACTACCAGTGCCAGTTCAGAGTCCGTTAATTCCCTTTGTGCGGCCAGAATATCGTGAGTACAGCTTTCCTCCGTCATCTGCGACGGTTCTTAATGGTTGCTGCTGAGTAATTTCTCTTCTAAACCGGATCCAATACGAGCAAACCAGTTGCATCTTTACCTGTGGTTACTCGTGTTTTACATACCTGGGCTGCGCACGGCTCTACTTGAAAAGAATATATTGATGTAGTCATGGGGTCGAGCTGAGCACGTCTGCCTTGATGCCCCAAAGGTAATTCACTGCAAGAAAGAACCTGTCGCTGTGATCGTGCAGTCAATTGGTCTACGCACTGGCCAGAATTGCTCTGTAATAAAATACACAGAAATTCAGAATACAAGTTAAATGACTAATTCAATAACAAGGGTTCTATTCTAATACTTGCAATCGATATTTGTAATGATTGACAGAAGCACCTTTTGGCATTCTTTTTAATGTTGGCGTCCGCTAACACATGCGATTGACCACATTTAAATTAGCAAAGTTTTTTAATAACACTTTCAATAAACGTTTAAATAACGTTACCAGCAAAAAAGCGAACTGCCCTTCAAATAAATACACAAATGTGAGATATATGAGGTATTCGTGCTGTGTTCTTTTGCTGTGTAAATGTGGAGAATACAACGTTCTGACAAAACATTTGCATAGCAAACAAGATATAAAAGACTTCGTAAATCAATAAAAGGAATAGAGGCAGATACGTGGCTTAAAGGGATGATAGCTATTGCGGAATGCTATCATCTGAGATATTGATCATAGAATGGAGGCTTTCACGGCAGGAGTTGTCATCACTATTGGGCAACGGAAAATCCACGATGGCTGCGACAAGTGGAACATCAGCGATCTTGGCGGGTTAATGTATGGTGCGGCATTATCGGAGGAAGGATAATTGGCCCCCATTTTATGGATGGCAACCTAAATGGTGCAATGTATGCTGATTTCCTACGTACTGTTCTGCCGATGTTACTACAAGATGTTTCGCTGCCTGGCAGAATGGCGATGTACTTCCAACATGATGGATGTCCGGCACATAGCTCGCGTGAGGTTGAAGCGGTATTGAATAGCATGTTTCATGACAGGTGGATTGGTCGTCGAAGCATCATACCATGGCCCGCACATTCACCGGATCTGACGTCCCCGGATTTCTTTATGTGGGGAAAGTTGAAGCATATTTGCTATTGTGATCCACCGACAACGCCTGACAAAATGCGTCAGCGAATTGTTAATGCAAGTGCGCTGGCCGGAGTGGTCGAGCGATTCTAGGCGCTACAGTCTGGAGCCGCGCATCCGCTACGGTGACGGGTTTGAATCCTGCCTTGGGCATGCAAGTGTGTGACGTCCTTAGGTTAGTTAGGTTTAAGTATTTCTAAGTTCTAAGGGACTAATGACCTCAGAAGTTAAGTCCCATAGTGCTCAGAGCCATTTTAATGCATGTGCGAAGATTACGGAAGGCGAACTACTCGCTGTTGAGAGGAATGTCGTTACACGTATTGCCAAATGCATTGAGGTTGACGGAGATACTTTTGAGCATTTATTGCATCAATGTGGTATTTACAGGTAATCACGCTGTAACAGCATGCGTTCTCAGAAATGATAAGTTGAATCACATTGGAACAACTGAAATAAAATGTTCAAATGTGCCTACGTTCTGTATTTAAATTTAAAAAACCTACCTGTTACCAACTGTTCGTCTAAAATTGTGAGCCATATGATTGTGACAATTACAGAGCCACCTATCACAAAGTTAAAAAAGTGGTCCAACTAAAACATTCATATTTCTTTACGTACTGCACGAATATGTAATAAAAAGTGGGGGTTCCTATTTAAAAAAAACGCAGTTGATATCCGTTTGACCTATGGCAGTGCCATCTAACGGGCCAACCATAGCGCCGTCTGGTTTCCCCCTTCAAGCTAGACAAGTTTCGTTCTTTTTAGTTTTTTCGTTTGACGTTTTTTTCGTGAGATATTTGGCCCGGTCACAATCACTGGACCACCCTGCATAAGCCATCCAGAGGGCGCCGCTGTCAATCACGTGACCTCGACTGTGCTATGATCTCTGATATTGCTAACTTTCTCAATTGAAATTAATCGATTGTCACGCTGTTGCTGCAATGTTGACATCCATATCTTATCCAGCTTAATGCCTTCATCTTTTCTATTAAAATTATTTCAGTGTTTGACAATCTCAATGGACTCTCTGTACATTCGCGCATAATAATGTGACGTCTTTGCTACGACGGTCGTCTCACTAAAATTTATTTCATGATCATCTTCCTGAAACAAATTCTCCGCTACAGACGATTTTTATGTTCACCCAGACGGGTGTTGACGGTTTTGTTTGTTGTGCCTATATAGATCTTTCCACAACTGCAAGGAATTTTATAGACACCTAGTGTGGCTAGAGGATGTCGTTTCTCTTTTGCCGGATCTTAAACATTCTTTTATTCTCGTGCTGGGTCTGAAAACAGTTTTCACATCGTACTTGCTTAAAAATTTTCCAAAGCGATCAGTGACCTTACTGATGAATGGTAAGAAAACTTTCCCCTTGGGTTGGTGTCGATCCTCGTCCGTCCTGGTTGTCAGTCTAGGGAGTCTAGGGCGTAGTGCACGATCTAACTCTCTGTTGGAATACCCATTCTTGTTGAAGGTCGCTCTAAGGTTTTCAATCTCATCATCTAAGTGAGCTGGTTCACATATTTTGTGCGCCCTGCCTATTAATGTTTTAATCATCCCCTCTTTTATGTCTTGAGTGGTGGTTATAACCTTTCTGCAGATAACGATCAGTGTGTGTGTCTTTTCTGAAAACCTTATGACCCAATGATCCGTCCTCTCGTTTGATTACAGTCACATCTAAGAAGTTCAGAGGACCATCGATTTCCTTTTCCACAGTGAATTGAATTCTTGGATTAATACTATTCAGATGTAACAGGAAGGCATCCAGTTCTTCTTCCCCATGGGTCCATATAACAAGTATATCGTCTACATAACGATACCATATGGCTGATCTTCATCTAGCTGTTTGAAGCGCCCGTTGTTCAAAGTTCTCCATGAACAAGTTACCCACAGCTTGACTAAGAGAACTTCCCATAGCCACCCCGTCAATCTGTTCATGAAAAACATAAATATATTGAAAATAAGTTGTTGTTGGGCAATGTCTGAATAATGCCAAAATATCACTAGGAACAATGTCCGCTATACATGTGATCGTTTCATTCACTGGAATCATGGTAAACAACGACGCTACATCAACACTGATCAGAATATCATTAGGGCCCACACAAATTTCCTTAATAATATCGATGAAGTGATTTGAATTTTTAACAAGACTGTCAGTTCCACCAACATGAGGTTTCAGCAGCGAGGCAAGGTGTCCTGCTAATTCATGGGTGGGAGATCCTATTGCGCTGACTATAGGTCTCAAAGGAACCAGCGGTTTATATACCTTGGGTAACCCATGGAGTCTGGGCGGGTAAGCTTCTGATTTAAAGAGTTGCTTCTTGTCGCACGAAGAGGGAAGACGCTTTCACCAACTGATTGATCATTTTTAAAATCCTCGCTGTCGGATCCTTCTGAAGTTGTTTGTAATTGTTAGCATACAAAATGTCCATGATTTTTTTATGATAATCTTTACTCTTCATTACGACAGTAGCTTTGCCTTTATCTACAGAAAGCACGATGATGTTTTCAAATGGCTCTGAGCACTATGGGACTGAACATCTATGGTCATCAGTCCCCTAGAACTTAGAACTACTTAAACAGAACTAACCTAAGGACGGCACACAACACCCAGCCATCACGAGGCAGAGAAAATCCCTGACCCCGCCGGGAATCGAACCCGGGAACCCGATGATGTTTTCATCTGCGTTGATGTCCCTCAGTGTCTTCCTTTGTGCCGGAGATAGATTACTATTAGGTGGCTTACATGTGCGCAAGATTCTAGCTGTTTCCATTCTTATATCATCAGCGGATTGCTGTGGCAGCTGACGGCTACCTGCCTCAAAATTAGCTACAACATCTTCAGGAGCATTGCTACAGGATGACAACACAAGACCACTTATAGCTCGTAAGACAGTTGAGACTGTTCAGAAAATTAAATCTGAATTCAGGAGACCTCGCTTTCAGTGAATTTAATCTGTGCAGTGCACTCAAAGAAGCAATGGAAGGCAGGCATTTCAGGAGTAACGAAAAGATTAAAACCGCAGTGCACAGCTGGTTACACACACGACCAAAATAATTCTTTCATCGTGGTATCGAGGCACTTCCGAAGCGATGGAATAGGTACATTCAACGTCAGAAAGATTAGGTCGAAAAATTACATGTAAGTTTTTTTACTCTTTGCTACAATTAAAAATACTGTAGGATTTTTAAGGTTCTCTTTTCAATCATTCTCGTAGCTATTATTCTGAAGTTGATATTCGAACTTGTAGTATAGTTCACGATACCAACAGGGGCAAACACCGTGTGACGCCAGTTTCTGAAGGTGAAGACTGTGCAATGATGTAAAGGTAGATCCGAAGATGGCAACAGAGAATTGGCAAAACCGGTGAACTAAATGAATAAATGATTTTAGCGATCTTGGCAGTTGAAAATTTATTCAGTGTACATAATACTGCAGACTGTCCCCACGCTGTTCATGTCAAAAGTGTTTCAGGTAGAACCGAAACGGTATTTCGAGACTAGTGGAGTATTCTTTACTTAGTAATGATATCCAACAACTACTGTGACAGATACCAAAACGTATTCCATGTTGGAAGTTAAATTACTGACTCACGTTTGTAGCTATCGACGTAAAATGTAGTGATGTGGGTGGAGGGAGCTGTGGCTGGAGCGTAGGACCACGATCTGCCGTGGGAAAAGTGGAGGGCCGTGGAGCGGATCGCGTCAGCGCCCCCCGGCGGCCCTAATTGCCTCCGCAGGTACGGCGTGACTGGACGGGCCGCTGCCACCGCTGTTTTGCGGCCGCTCTTCTCCCCTTCTGGCCCACTTTCATTAGATCTCAATACAGGGCTAAAAAATTCTCTGGGGGCAACTACTAAAAAGCCCACTGTCACTGACGCTCTCTTGTGGAGGTCTTCTCAAGGCGGCGGTGAAAAACTCCACCGTAAATTAGCCGTAGCTCCGGGAAATTTGGTGTGTGTGTTTCGGGTGTTAACCGAATCACTGACCCATTTAAAACACACCAGCCACAGTCTAGCTTCCGAGTACACATTTGCGGCAAACACTACTAAAATTTAAGAAAAGGAGAACTTTTCAAAGCCCAGTAACAATATTTCGTATGCCATTTTCCTTCTTTTTATGTATTAATTGTTACGCAAAAGTTCATAAGTCTCACACACTAAGCTGATTTCCACCTCTATTTCCAATTATTCTAAGAGATAGATTCATATAGATAACTCAGAAAAATGGACATAAAATCCAAACTACATCAACATCAGGACAAAAAATTAACAGCTGCCCACACATATTTCGGAACTCATTTAGCACTAAGCATTTCGTACTCAATCATAGGTCTGATGCAGTTGGCCTTCTACACCAATTATTGCCAAGGTAATCAGGGAACTATTGCTGTTATTCTACATACGCTAATTTTTTTGTCTATCTTGTGAATGGTCTGATAGCACCCACTACGATTTCGCCACCTGTGCCAGACTCACATCAGAGTAGCACTTACACCCAACATATCGTGGATGCTCGCCAATCGCGGTGTTCCCCTACAAATTTTGTCCTCTACGGCTCCTTTTAGTATCTTGGAAGTTTTTCCCTGACGTATCGACATATATCTTACCCTCCAGCTTCTTTTTCTAGTCAGTGTTTCGGACATATTCCTGTACTCGTCGTTTATGCGGAGGACTCCATTCCTTATCGTATCAGTCCACTGCACTTTCAGCATCCTTCTGTAACAAGACAGACTAAATACTTCGATTCTCTTCTTTTCTGGCTTTCACTGCGTAGAATAGTGTGATCCACACGAAATTTTTCAAAACTTTATTCCTCAAGGTTTACATTAGTACAAGTACTGTTTTCTTAGCCACGGTTGCTCTCTTTTCTGGTGGCTGTTTGCTTCTTTTAGTCTCCCCGATTTGTCTGTCATGTGTTCTTTTGCTTTTAGGGTGTCGGAAATGTTTCACTTCGTTTGATACATAGTCCTCTGTTTTGATGTTAAGTTCATCACTGACCTCATTTCTGCTACTCGGCACTACTTTAGTCTTTCGTTGGTTTACTCTCAGTCCTTAAACTGTGCTCATTGGACAGTTTATTCCGTTCCACAGGTCCCTTAAATCTTGCACACTTTACTGACAACAGCAGTCTTCGAGTAACTCTACATATTAATACTTGCAGCCTTTGACATTTACACAGCTTTGCGACCTGAGAACATTAGAGCATTCTGTACGAAAATAATCAAAAGAAAATTGCTTTATATAAGTAGTTTTTGTAAGTGTTGAGACATAGTCTACCTAAGAGTTGACCAAGCTAACTAATGCACTCGTGTCTTTTTTACTGGTGTCATTAAATATGAACACGAAAAATTTACAATGTAATAACATCTGTAAATAAGTCGTCGCCTTTGTTAACATGGGTTAGAAAACTAAGCAGTATTTTGAGTTGAGTGAGATAACAGATCCAAAGGCGGGAATATCTTATTTGAAATTATTCGTAATTTTATTAAGCACGTTACTGGACAAAAGACAACATTGTTGTAATTCAGGTTTTTTGGTTATCTAATCGATTGTTTAAATGAAAAGTAATGTTCATTTCATTAACAGTGCCCTAAATGGAGTGATCCGATGTACATTTCATGAAAGAAATTATTTGTTTACTTTTCTTGTAACAAATGTTTCACTATAAAACAATGTTTTGGTTACCGATTTACGAGCAACTAATTTCACACTCTATACATACTGAGTGAAAAATTAGAATTTTCAATTGAAATGAAAAAAAAAAGACAATTGCCAGTAGGACTCGCGCTCTGAGGCTTTCGTAAAACTTAATTTTGTACATAGGTAGTTCACCTATACTTCATTATGAGCAAGTATTCAAAATATGTGACACAAATAGTCGTATCTTTTGACTGCATTGACATACAAGCTCAAATTTCTTACACCGCCAACGAATCACAAAACTCATTACTTGACATACATTTCAGCTTGATACTTTTGCCCGTCTCTCAAAAAGGGGTCTGACGATGAATAGACGGACAACAAATGACAAAAAACTATGCTATTTGATATAAATATTAATTAATAATTTTGAAATTTTTTCCTTTGTTGTTCTGTGAAATTTTGCTTCTTGCCAAATTTGATGGCTCTAAGCCAGGGATGTATCATACAAGTTTTGACGAGTGAGTTTGCGAGTGTCAAAATGTATGACAAACCGCCATATCTTTTGATTGCATTCACTTAGAAATTCAAAACTGACAATGGTATTTGGGATAAATTTCGACTTCATGCCTCTACCTGTTCCTGAGGTAAATCGGTCGTAACAGACAAACAGACACAAGGACAACAAACTGATCCCATAACTGTTCGGTTTTAACTGTGAGGATACGGAACTATGAAAGTAGGTGATATTATGAAATTGTAGACGAAAACATTCGCAAACTCCTTCTTTGTTTTTATTTAAAAATGGCCAATTTCTCTTTTTCAAAGAGTAATGCAAATACTCTCATCGTCTCCCAGTCATTCTTTCTTTTCGTTTCTCATTGTGTCAAACCATTTTCTTTTGTCCGCTCTTTCTCTGTTCATCGAGCTCCATTTTGTCTCCCTCCACTCTGCACCTTCTCTCATGTCCATTGGTGCCAGCACTCATAGTTTACATCTACGTGCCTGTAATTTCTCTTTGGTTGTTCTTCTTTTAATCAAGGCATATGTTTTGGCTTCTATAGCAACTACTGTTTCCCATGTTTATGTTACCATATTTATTTCTAAGTGATGACCTGCATACAGACGTAAGCTTTCTTGTAAAATATGTGTGGTAATGAACAGGCCAGCTGTGAAATATCTGAAATGCCTATTTAAATGTAAAGAAGTTTTGATCTTGCCACGACAAGTAAATCATTAAAAACAGAACTAGAAGAGTTCAGAGTAAACTGTAAGAAGCCGGTGTCTGCCAAATTAATCAGTCTAGAATAAGTCGTTGATGTTAATAGACGTATTTATTAATTTGTAGGAAATGTTAATGCCGTACGTACTATTTTATGTTTGCATTATAGTGGTATTTATGGAAACATGTAGGAAGATAATAATTAAATTAAGCAAAAGGTGAAGAATTTGCAGTGGTCAGATCGTTTGCAAATCCAATACACAAATTTCAACTTTGTTATGAAGTCAGAATCGGATGCTTGTGTGACGCATGGAAATCATTTAAAAGTAACTTCGGTTAATAATTTAGTACAGACTGTATTAAACTGCGATTGATTTTGTCTCATAATCGCCGTTCATTTACAAACTGCTTTACGGTTTCCGTAGAAGCCCATCTTGAAATCTGACTTAGTAATAAATAATAACTGCAACAAAATTTTGTAGTAGCGGAAAATTACATAAGCAAAAACAGCTGAGAAATTTATGGTAATCATTACAAGAATTGCACCAAGTTACAAGCTTCAGTGAGTAGCCAGTGAGTAGCCAGTTGTTATTTTCGGCAGGGTCAGTATTTATAAGCAGTTAGTGAATGTGATTGGCTGTGTTGAGTACTTTACAAACTTCAGTGAGTGCCACCTGTTACTTTCAGCAATCAGTATTTGTAAACAGTTGGTTAACATGACTGGCTGTCTAGAGTGGAGTGATACGTAATTATAGAAGCGCAATATTTTTGTTTGTTTAATTTACTGCACTTGTCATACCGTCTTTCTGTTTCTTGTTCTTTGATATATTCTTCCTGACTCTTTCCTTATATAAAGTTGAATTAAATCAGAGGATGTCGAAGGAATTAGGGTGGATATAAAACAGTGAAAGTAGTAGCTCAGATTTGCTATAGGGAAGCGAAATAACTGATGAAGGCCGAAACAAACAGGATATAAAGTGCCATCTGGCAATAGCAAGGAAAGAATTTTCGAAAATGAGGAATTTGTTAACATCTAATATAGTTTAAGTATTGGGAAATATTATCTGTACGTATTTGTCTGGAGTGTGCCTTGTGTGAAAGAGAAAGGTGGATGATAAGCAGTTCACATGAGACGAGAGTAGACGCTCTTGAAGTGTGGTGTCAAAGACTGGATGATTAAATATTCACATGTGTGTGAATTGCTAAGGGGTCAAACTGCTGAGGTCACCAGTCCTTAGACTTACACACTACTTCAACTAAACTTAGACACTACTTAAACTAACTTATGCTAAGAACAACAAACACGCCCTTGGCCGAGGTAGGACTCGAACCTCCGGCGGGAGGGGCCGCGCAGTCTGTGACGTGACGCCTCAAGCCACGCAGCCACTCCGAGCGGCGATGATTAAATCGAATAGCAAATGAGGAGGTACAGAATCGAAATTTGGGAAAACGAAATTTGTGGCACAATTTGACCACAGTATGAGATCGGTTGATAGGACGCATACTGAAGCATCAAATGACTGTCAATTTGATAACTGGCGAAGTGTTGGGGGTGAAAATTGCGGAAGGAGAATAAGACTCGAATTCAGTAGGTTCAGATGACTGTAGATTATGTGGAGATGAAAACACTTGTACAGGAGAGACTAGCATGGGTAGCTGCAACAAAACTGTCTTCGGACTGATCATGACCACAGCAGTATCAACAACTACAGCTACTTTAAGTTTGATGGCACTAAATTACGGGTTGTCACCCAATACAGCCACTTCCTGGAGCGAACTGACCCGAGGTTTCCTTGGCAGCCACACCATAATCTAAAAATGCGCAAGCAATAGGTAACATGAGTATATGACAAGAAGTAAAAATTACGAACCAAACCAAGATTCAGACCCATAAATATGGCTTTAACGGGCAGCGCTCTTTGGATGATATGCAGGAAAACTGACGGCAAATGAAAACGGAGGTAAGGGGGGCAGCGGGTCCCTGGAACATGATCTGGTAACACAAATGATAATTCAATACACAGGAGAAGTATCGATCTGCGTTAGGGTCCTTGTTCTGCACACATTATTAACTTGTCGTTAGTTTTCATTAAAGCATGAAACAAAATGGTCACACAGTGTCTGAAGTTTCAGTGTCTACGGGAAAGGGAGCGTGACGATGTAACTACCTACACTCCTCGGTTACTTTGCAATCGTTTGTGATTTGAAAGTACTTAATTTTCGGAGCGGTATCAGCTCCGAAGAATGGAGCTCAGTTAATTGACTGTGCAAGTGGTTGCATGATTTTAGTCAATTACCATTACACCTAACACCTTAAAGTCATCTAAAACCAAAATTGATTTATTAATTGCAGCACGTGATGCGGCAACGAGTGAGAAACGTGACCGCACAATAATGTTCATTGTGACCGTATTTTACTAAAAATGGTTCAAATGACTCTGAGCACTATGGGACTTAACTGCTGAAGTCAGTGCCCTAGAACTTAGAACTACTTAAACCTAACTAACCTAAGGACATCAGACACATCTATGCCCGAGGCAGGATTCGAACCTGCGACCGTAGCGGTCGCGCGGTTCCAGACTGTAGCGCCTAGAACCGCTCGGCCACCCCGGCCGGCGTGTTTTACTAACTGGGTCAAAACTTAATACCAGGAAATGTAATCCTTAAGCAGAAAAGACGTCACAGTTTGCAGCAATTACATAGGGCAACGCCGAAATTATAGAAGCCGAGATTGGCCAAGGTTGACACTGAAAATCAAGAAATACATATATATGACTAACATTTTCAATTAGAGCATCAACTTTTTGTCTGGTTTAATGAACTTCCTTCTCTAAAAGATAATAATTAAAATATATAACTGACTTAATATTTTCAGTCAACCAGCAAAATTCAGCTTAGTATCGTAGGAATAACATTTAAGTTTCATTTTCTGGCACTTTCAAAATTTTTATATTTTAGCCTCTTTCTCTTTTAACAACATAACACTCGATTATTACAGCGATAGGAAAATGATGCTACTGTTAGTAATAATAACGCGACAAATCATTTACACAGGCTAGGATTAAAGTTTTACACACACTCCATACTGCTCGATAAAATGATTCTACGAGAGTGGCAAGTGTTCTCCGTTTCTAAGCGTCAGGAATTCTACGGCCTTACTTTGAGGCCGGCCGGAGTGGCCGAGCGGTTCTAGGCGCTACAGTCTGGAGCCGCTTGACCGCTTCGGTCGCAGGTTCGAATCCTGCCTCGGGCATGGATGTGTGTGATGGCCTTAGGTTAGTTAGGTTTAAGTAGTTCTAAGTTGTAGGGGACTGATGACCACAGCAGTTAAGTCCTATAGTGCTCAGAGCCATTTGAACCATTTGAACCTTACTTTGAGGTGGAGCTGCTACTGGCGGGACGTAGTGGTTGTGCCACAACGTTTATTTAGGTAAAGGCTTTTCTTCCAGTTGTAGAGAAGCGTTAATATACTTGGGCAGACAGGACTCTTCTCTTCTATTAATTATTTTCGATACCAGTCCTTGACTAAGCATAGTACTGTGGCCCGTACAACACCATACCCATCACAGTCACAAGGTCTTGCTATAAATTTCGTCACCACGCCGTCTACGTACACCTATTTGCTAAAAGACCTTCCCCGTGAGTGAGTTCCCTTCCAGCATACGCAACTCTCATAAAGAATTCTAAAGGGCCCTACCGCTTTGCGCCAAGAATGATGAGTTTTCTTAATACAATCAAAAATTTATGTAGCTGGTGGAAGTTCAAACACATTATTGGTATATTGCGTTTTTCAAGCTCTCGTTAATATATATTTTTTTTAATCTTGTGATCAATAAGGTGGCTTCGATATGAGATTCAAAATAACCATCAGTACTTCAGCTTATTCTGGTTAGTATGATGAGAGACTGCTCGTAATATTATCCCGTTGCTAAATTTCAAATAAAGACCCGGCGCTTAATTTTGAGAATGTCTGGGTCTGACTGTTACTTTATCTTGTACACTTCCAGTCATTTATATTACGTGTCATAGTATTTCGGATAGCGTCTGCACTTGGACACAAAGTAGTCACTGCACAAATGGGTGAAGCATTGACTTCTATACAACTGCTTAAGCAACAAGGCAAACAAACAACATTTTTAATATATATTTATTCCTGCTTGAAATTTCTCGTTACCAACAATTAAGAATTTTAAATTAATGGTAAATACCAGAAATACAACATTTTCAATAATTCACGACGTAACTTGATTCCTGCTCAGATTAGAGTAGATAAATCGGTTATGCATACAACTATTCGATAATTTCTTTGGCGTACTGGAGGGGATGAGTCAGCAAAACATGTTCAAGAATAAAGAGACGGCATATATGCTTCATGACGAGTACAATTCAACAGACGAATTCTCTCTCTGTCTCTCTCTCTCTCTCTCTCTCTCTCTCTCTCTCTCTCTCTCTCTCTCTCTGTGTGTGTGTGTGTGTGTGTGTCTACAGGGCGAGGGCGTAGAAGAGGGAGAGGGAATGTGAGAGGGACAGGGAGAGGAGGGAGAGGGAGACACTGACAAAGACAGAAAGAGAGAGAGAAATTCCGTTAATTAGTTTAACTCGGTTTAAGTGTAGCTCAAACATAATTTAAAACCTTCCAGGTCTATGTCCAGGATGTAACCACGTGTCATTGGAAAAAGTGTGTTTGCAGTAAAGTCGCTGACATGTTCAAGGTTATAGGGAATTACCTATTATCTTGAAACAATATCCACTTGATCTACAGAACCTGTACATAACGTAAGAAGTATCCTGAACATGCAAGTACAATGTCCTTCTCATAAGTCTGTAGTTCAGAATATAAACAAGAAGACAGCATTTAAGTGAGTCACCTTAGGTTTATAATTTACATTAATGCCCACTCTACGTTACTGACGTAATTTTTGTTTTGTTTTGTCTCATAAAGAGATGGCATGTTTAAAAAAGGTGACGAGCGGTCGTTTCGAGTAGCGTAGGATTTCCAGTGCCAGCGGTCCATGAAATGAAGCGGATATTTTTAAGCACTGCTGTTCGCTCGAGTCGTACGGGACCCTTTGGTGGCACTCTTTCCAGAGGAGAGCATATTTTCTGTATTTAGGTTCTTAGAAAAACAGATTATAGCTTCCATTAACTGCTTCATGGACAATTTGGTATCAGTTTGATATGTCACTAATTCCAAAGTGTCCGTATAACACGTCCTATAAAAACAGCTAAGCCATGAGCAGTTGACAAACGGTTGTTCTGTATAATCAAAGTAATTATAGAGAAACGCAGAACTTTTTAGCCTCTAGCAACTTTTGACTTACATATACTGGTAGATTCTTTTCAACTCGATAAATAGAGACCATTGGCTAATGAATGAAATACCAACGTGTACACACACCTTATTTATTCACGTAAATACTGCTGTCTACTTTTTTTTCTTTTTTAAATGGAACTATAATCTTTCACGCCAGACTAACAGACCTGTTAGACTGAAAATTCATTCACATAGCTCTTATATAGGTCTGACAAGAGACTTTTTGGTAACAATAGACTAAATGCGGCGAATTTTGTATTATTGTCAGTCATTTGAATGGCGCCCCCCCCCCCCCCCCGAAAGTTTATTTCACTTTCTGTCGAAGATGGCGAATAAGCATCACGTATCGCATGCTTTGGAGGCGCTAATTCCCTTCTGTCAACATTAAATTTTCCAGGAAAATGTTTAAAAGTCTAATTTTGAGAGCTACACCTTGCTGTATTTTGTTTGAATTTTATGCACAAAGCATCACTTGATGAAAGATAGCCAGCAGAAAATTCCGATAAGCTTTTATAATTACGCACTCATTCCTTTGCCTTACCATCATGTCTTCAAACACTTGAGTGCTTATTGGCATTGTATAGAGAATAGTGCGTTTAACAGAAAAGACGACCTGTGAAAAAGGTAGAGCGGGTTCACACAAGCAGATATTGTGTCTGCATGTCACTAAGTACTGAAAGAGGTTTAATTTGGTGTATACGAGTACCATACGGAAGACACATTTCTGTGAGCAGTTGCATTTTTCAATCTGGAACCGAAAGCAAGGCAATGCCATTGCTATTGTGCGTTTCCAACGTTTTACGAAGAGTAATCATCATACTTCTTGGTAGCTTTCAAACTTTGAAAGGAGAACATTTTACAAGTTGACTGGCGCAAGTGGCATGTGTAGATGCATATAACGAATGAGCTCTGAATGTGACATGAAATTATTAAGGCTCTATATCCGGTTAACAGTTTTTTTTTTTTAATTTGAAAAGTGTGACACAGCGCAATGATATACGATGTAGCTCTTTATGAGTTTTCTTACTGCCGAGACGTATCAAAATGATGTACGTTACCTGCGACCAACATTGAAGATATATGAAGGTAATCTCTGTCTCTCATAGATATGAAAACATCGTGGTAAGGTAGTCCAGTACAGCTCCATTGGCCAAATTATACACTCAGTAATACAGAGAATCTATTATTCTATTTCCCTTCACAATACAAGCAACAAACGTAATGCACTTAGTCACTTTTGTTGTCTAACGACAAAAGATTCACAGCCTCATTTTCAATGGCACCAATAAATTATTTAGTACATGAAAACTCCTATCGTGAATACACACAGCGTGTATGCGTATAAATGCAGATATTTCTGCTGGTGAATGAGGACAGTGTACTAAACAAATTTTAAAACAGTATTTACGTAATTTTCAGAATAATAATTATAGCTACTACAAGTCATATGTCTTTAGTTTGGTTTGTACATCCAAGTACATATGTCCGCAGCTTAAGGTCTGGTGGCTAGTGATGCTACATTTGGATTACGGAGCCCCGGGTTCGATTCCCGGCCGGGTTGGGAGGTTAGGAATGTGTACGGGATCCGATGACCGCACAGTTGAGCGCCCCAAAAACCACACATCATCATCATCACCATCCAAGTGCATGTGGCATATATTTGTGAATGCTTATTTTTCCCTGGACAGCAGCTCAGGTGTTGAAGTGTGGCCGCGTGGACGTTAAACGGTTGGTCTGTGCTGACTGGCGTAGTATACTTAATGGTGCAATTACGTACGACCATGCTGAAAACATCAGGTCGTAAAGTTTCTGACGTGTTTGTGGGAATATTGTCCAATGCAGAGAAAAAGCATTGATATGCATACATTACTAAGGCACTACATATAAAACTGTCTGCATTTATAGCTGCACTTATAGCTATATATATGCAAAAAGTTCACTTTTGCTTCAGTGTCCATAGGATTAATTCCCTAGGCGGTTATTCGGGTGTGAAAACGAAAATAATTGTTAGTTCCCGTTACTTGAATGTACAAGGAAAAAAATCTTTCAAATACTACTATGTAACATAGGTATTTTGTACGTGGCTCACATCTCATACTGACTATGTGACGCAGCCACCTGTGGCCAGCGGTTATAGGCACCTCAGTCCGGAACCGCGCTGCTGCTACGGTCGTAAGTTCGAATCCTGCCTCGCGCATGAATGTGGGTGATGTCCTTAGGTTAGTTAGGTTGATGTAGTTCTAAGTTTTGGGGTACTGATGACCTCAGATGTTAAGTCCCATAGTGCTCAGAGCCATTTGAACCATTCGTATGTGCTGTCCTTAGGTTATTTAGGTTTAAGTAGTTCTAAGTCTAGGGGAATGATGACCTAAATCCTTTCAGGCAAATGCCGGGATGGTTCCTTTGAAAGGGCACGGCCGATTTCCTTCCCCGTCCTTCCCTAAACCGAGCTTGCGCTCCGTCTCTAATGACCTCGTTGTCGACGGGACGTTAAACACTAATCTCATCATCACCCCCGGGAATGATGACCTCAGATTTTAAGTCTCATAGTGCTTGGAGCCATTTGAACCATGAACCTTGCTGTAAGAAATTTCTATCTGAAAAGCATTAAAAGAAAATTTTCTTTACACTGCAGTCCCTTCGTGTGCACAGAGAGTGTAAGACTTACCCCACATACCAGTAAATCGAACCACTGTGTGTTCTTACTGATAAGAAAATATACTTGTTCCTTACATCACAGTGAACATGTTTCATTACAAACTCCTCACTAATAAAGGTTCAACCAGAAGAATTGTAGCAGACACAAGAAGATCAATATGAACAGATCACTAATACGAGACCGATGGATAGCGTGAAGAAGGACGTATCAAGTGAATAAAGAGATCACAGAAAAGGTATCGATCCCGGCGGTGCGTGACGCCCTCCCCGACACGACAGCCGTCTCAAGGATTTCCCGGGAAGTCGAGAGCGCTGGTGTTGGTGTGAGAGGAGAGAACGCTGGGGGAGGGAGGAACACGAGGAAAAGAAATCGAGCGGGCAATAAGACAGATTCCACCCTCCGCCCACCGTGCTGCGCCCGGATCTTTAGTCAACTCGACACAATAGTTTTTAGGGAGAAACTTTTTGGGCGTGTTGGCAGCGGTCCCCTCATCTCGAGGGGCTGTCCGCCCCAGCCTTCCTCTTCTTCTCCCTCTTTTCCTCATCGCTGCCTCGCCGTCACTACACGAGTCCCCACCTCGTAGCAGACATACATGTGTATCACCAACTCCGGGTGTCTCGAGAAACGAGTGCTGGTAGTTCCTCGTCCTTCATGTGTTTCTCGTTTAAAATCTTGAAAAAGTCATTTAAAGTTAACAACGCCAACACACACATGGAGGAGAGAGAGTTTCTCTGTAGATGTCGACTGAACAATAACAACGCAACGCAATTAATTGTACATGTAATTTATTGTTTTCTGGTGTTTCAACGACTTTCACCTACCATGTGTACGGATATACAGGGTGTCCCATAAACCGCTGGCAAGCTTTAGGTACAGGTTCCTTATACCAAAGCGAGAACAAAACATTTAGTAAACATGAACTCTAGAATGCATACCTTAAGAGCTATAAGCTCTTGTTAATCTTCGATACCAGGAAACACATCTCTTCTATAGCAAGGACCTTGCTTTCCATATTTTGGAAGGAGGTAGTGGGAACCACACACAAAAATTCCAGGAAACATGGGGTCTAAAATGCATATCTTAAGAGCTGCGAGCAGTTGTTCATCTTTGTTAGTGTGAAACACATCTATTCTACGGAACTAGTGCTCATATTAGACCGCATGTGTACTGGACTTTTTTCTTGGTTTGGTTCACACTATCTCTTCCTGAAACATGGAAAGCAAAGTCGTTTTAGTAGAAGAGATCTTTTTCATAGTATCGAAGATGAACAAATGCTCATAGCGTTTTAGAACCCACGTTCACGGACATTTTTTTCTTGTTTAGGTGTAACGAACCTGCCTCAAAAGCTTGACGGTGCTTTTTTTGGTCACCCTGTATAGGCACGACTAAAACAATGACTTAATTCACTTTTTTTCAGATCTGGTGGGTGGTTACTGGGCACCCGCTTTAAGACCGGTGGAGTAAGTAAACAGACACTTTTCTCAATTTACAATAAGTGTGCGCTCTGTCTTAACCGTTTCAGAATGTTACCTTGGTACGAAGAATAAGGTCACAATAATGTACTGCAGTAAATAAACGACTACATACAGTTCACTTCACAATTTACAGGTCTTCTGAGAGAACTTTCAACCGGAAAACTCCTCTTTCGTTAAGGACACTTTAAGAGATAGAACTTTTCAAGTCGAAATGCGGTTATTCTCGGCGAATTTCGTTTTTGGGAACTATAAATGCCAGCGGCCTTGCAGCAGTGCTAATGGTGGTTTCGGTCTGCAGACAGCCGTTGCCGTATCGGGTGCGCTCGGCCCTTATAGGGCCAAGTGTGGGGCTGTTCGGCTGGGAGGGTGTTTCGTGTGATTGGTACCACTCCGAGGAATGATCCTGCAAGGTCTCCTGCTTACCCATCTACTTGCAAATAATGTATTGACCGACACAGTCACAATAATTTCAAATGAAATACCGACACAAAGTGCACAGAGTTGACCCTAGCCAACAGCCTCAAGCCAAACACTACGAAAACAGTAGTCATCGCTTTTCAACTGCATAACGAACTTGCCAACTACAAGATAAAAGGCACAAGTTGTGGAGCAAGCTCACATTGGCTTCGGGTGTCAGTGTTGTGCTACTCGGCAGGAGAATACTCTTCCCCTCCGTGGTACCAGTCCTGTCACTCGAAACAACTTCACTTGCTCTTCACCAGACATTGCGCCAGGAAACAGGATGTTTGACACCAACTCCAGTCGAGAAGATCCAAGGGCTGGCCGGAATAGCACCACCCGACATCAGACGGATAGTAACAACGAAATCCGACAGGAGCAAAGTCAACACTGATTATAGAGAGCTACATCGCGGATATGATGTTGTTGTTCAACTTCTTCGCAGCAGGAAAAGCTGTATTTCAAGTACTGCCCCGTTAGTGATGCCAGAGTCAGAAGAGAGACTCCAACGCCGGTAATACAGAGCTAAACATGGTGGGATAGTACCAGAAGAGGAGCTACTCACAGGAAACAGCCTGCCACGGCCAACACGAAGATTATTTAATCACCTTCGTGTGGCAACTGGTGGAAGTTAAACTATGGTATTACAACGGGAACTCGGCGATAACGAAGGTGTGTTCTGTGCGTTTGGTTCAGAGCAGACGATGAGCCATTTCCTTCACTGCCCAGTTTGCACCATATCATCACACATTATGCCGCAAGTGGAAAAATGGTTCAAATGGCTCTGAGCACTATGGGACTCAACATCCGAGGTCATCAGTCCCCTAGAACTTAGAACTACTTAAACCTATCTAACCTAAGGACATCACACACATCCATGCCCGAGGCAGGATTCGAACCTGCGACCGTAGCGGTCGCGCGGTTCCAGACTGAAGCGCCTAGAACCGCTCGGCCACCACGGGCGGCCGCAAGTGGATCTGGCATCAGCGAGCCCAGCAGCAGTAACATTCCTGAGGACCTACAAGTTATTTCAATGATTGTCATCGATACCATAGGAAGACCAAACGCCCACTTTCTTCCATTAACAAATTGACTATTCTTTAATGCCTAAAAAGGGGTCCTATCAACTGATGACTGCTATTTCCCAAATTGTACCATAAATTTTGTTTTCCTCCAGTTGGATTTGGTACCTCCTCCTTTGTTGTTTGTTATTCGAGCTAATCTTCAGCATTCTTCTGAAGAACCACATTTCAAAAGTTTATATTTTCATCTTGTCTGAAGTGCCTATCGCCCACATTTCACTTTCGTACGAGGCTATACCACAGACAAATACCCTCGGAAAAGACTTCCACACACCTAAACTGAAATTAGAGATTGACAAATTCCTCAATTTTATAAATGTTTTTCTTACTATTGGCAGTCCGAATTTTATGTCCAGTTTATTTAGGCCATAAATAGTTAAGTTGTTGCCAACACCAAAACTCATCTACTAATTTTGTGTTTTATTCCCTAACCTCATATCCTTGCCGTCGCCTGATTTAATTCGACTACATTTCGTTACACTTGTTTTAGTTTTGCTCATGTATGTCTTCTAATTCCTTTCAAGACGCTATCAGTCCCGTCCAGGACCTTTGTCGTGTCTGACACAATTGCAATGCCATCTACAAACCATAAGGCTATTATATCTCCGCCCTGAACTTTAATCCCGTTTCCCCCATTTGTCCTTGGTTTGCTTCACAGCTTACAAAGTGCACAAACTGAATAACATCTGGGATAGGCTAGAAGCCTCTCTCACTCCCATATCAACTACTTCTGTCTTTTCATATCTTTCGACCCTTTATAATTGCAGCCTGGTTTCTGTATAAGTTTTCTATCTTTCACTCCTCATACATTGTCTCTGCTAACTTGAAAATTTCAAAGACTGTAATGCTATCAGTACTGTCAAAGGCTTTATTTAAATCCACAAATGTTTCAAATGTTTTAGGCTTAGGATATGTGTTTCTTCAGCATATCCTCTAGAGTGACACAGAGTCTGTATTGGCTCGCGTAATCCTACATTTCTTCGGAACAAACACTGGTCTTCTCCAAGTCGGCTTCTACCTGTTTTTCCATTCTTCTGTAAGTAAGTCGCGTCAGTTTTTGCAACCGTGACTTATTAAACTGATAATCCGGTAATACTGGCGCCCGTCAGTACTTCTGAATTGGAATCAATACATTCTTCGTGAAATGTGAAGATAATTCACCTGTCTTATACTTCCTGGGACACCAGGTGGAATAATTTAGTCTTTGCTCTCTCTTCCAAAGATCATTCTTTCTTACGTTATGTCAGTGTGTCAGCCATTTCATATAGCCACAATCATCAATCGTGTAACATCATAGTGTGCTCTTTATCTACGTTTAAATCTTTGTTTGCAGCTTTGGGACGTCTTACACGCATTTAACTTTAAAGATAAGTAGTGTCATGCTCCAATTGAGTTGTGTATTTCGTGGCTGCAGATAACGAAGGACACCTTAGTCATTGGATGGACTTCCGTTGACGATAGACCAATGGAAACTAAGAATCTGAAGACGGCACTGTTCTTTCAGTATCTCAATTTGAAACACACACCCAACTCGACTACTTCAAATTTGTTCTGACACTTTTCTTCATGACGACTAAAATTCGGTAAACCCCACAAGGGAAACACCATCCAACTACACTTTAATTTGGAATTATGCTTATTTGCGTAATCCAGAGACCCTAGTTCACAGGTTCACTGTTTATAATTACTTTATTGAATGATTTTGCGAGAGGACGATCATCAATCAAATTTAAAATTGAAAATAGTTTGCTAGTACGTACTATTAAGTTGTGTTATGCGTGTGAAAGTTATTTCTGACACTAATATTTTCTGAGATGACGGTTGGCTGGTTGATTTGTGAGAGGGGACCAAACAGCGAAGTCGTCGGTCCAATCCGATTAGGGAGGATGGAGTAGGAAATCGGCCATGTCCTTTCAAAGCAGCCATTGCGGCATTTGCATGAAGCGATGGTGCGAAATCACGAAAAACCTAAATCAGGATAATCAGACGCGGATATGAACCGTCGTCGTCCAGAATGCGAGACAAGAGTGATAACCACTGCGCCACCTCGCTCGGTAATGAGTTCGTAAAGTAGCAATTGTTAAATGAGTATAAATTAAGGAAATTAATATCAATTAAAACAAAGCGTTTTACGTGCATTCTGTTTCCAGCATGGAGGTAGCCTGTTACCTCACATCATTTGGAGTACCTTAATCACCCTAAGAAGTGATATAATCAAAATGATGTAATACCTACTACACTCCTGGAAATGGAAAAAAGAACACATTGACACCGGTGTGTCAGACCCACCATACTTGCTCCGGACACTGCGAGAGGGCTGTACAAGCAATGATCACACGCACGGCACAGCGGACACACCAGGAACCGCGGTGTTGGCCGTCGAATGGCGCTAGCTGCGCAGCATTTGTGCACCGCCGCCGTCAGTGTCAGCCAGTTTGCCGTGGCATACGGAGCTCCATCGCAGTCTTTAACACTGGTAGCATGCCGCGACAGCGTGGACGTGAACCGTATGTGCAGTTGACGGACTTTGAGCGAGGGAGTATAGTGGGCATGCGGGAGGCCGGGTGGACGTACCGCCGAATTGCTCAACACGTAGGGCGTGAGGTCTCCACAGTACATCGATGTTGTCGCCAGTGGTCGGCGGAAGGTGCACGTGCCCGTCGACCTGGGACCGGACCGCAGCGACGCACGGATGCACGCCAAGACCGTAGGATCCTACGCAGTGCCGTAGGGGACCGCACCGCCACTTCCCAGCAAATTAGGGACACTGTTGCTCCTGGGGTATCGGCGAGGACCATTCGCAACCGTCTCCATGAAGCTGGGCTACGGTCCCGCACACCGTTAGGCCGTCTTCCGCTCACGCCCCAACATCGTGCAGCCCGCCTCCAGTGGTGTCGCGACAGGCGTGAATGGAGGGACGAATGGAGATGTGTCGTCTTCAGCGATGAGAGTCGCTTCTGCCTTGGTGCCAATGATGGTCGTATGCGTGTTTGGCGCTGTGCAGGTGAGCGCCACAATCAGGACTGCATACGACCGAGGCACACAGGGCCAACACCCGGCATCATGGTGTGGGGAGCGATCTCCTACACTGGCCGTACACCACTGGTGATCGTCGAGGGGACACTGAATAGTGCACGGTACATCCAAACCGTCATCGAACCCATCGTTCTACCATTCCTAGACCGGCAAGGGAACTTGCTGTTCCAACAGGACAATGCACGTCCGCATGTATCCCGTGCCACCCAACGTCCTCTAGAAGGTGTAAGTCAACTACCCTGGCCAGCAAGATCTCCGGATCTGTCCCCCATTGAGCATGTTTGGGACTGGATGAAGCGTCGTCTCACGCGGTCTGCACGTCCAGCACGAACGCTGGTCCAACTGAGGCGCCAGGTGGAAATGGCATGGCAAGCCGTTCCACAGGACTACATCCAGCATCTCTACGATCGTCTCCATGGGAGAATAGCAGCCTGCATTGCTGCGAAAGGTGGATATACACTGTACTAGTGCCGACATTGTGCATGCTCTGTTGCCTGTGTCTATGTGCCTGTGGTTCTGTCAGTGTGATCATGTGATGTATCTGACCCCAGGAATGTGTCAATAAAGTTTCCCCTTCCTGGGACAATGAATTCACGGTGTTCTTATTTCAATTTCCAGGAGTGTATTTAAATAACCGTCATTAAGTTGAGACACGCCAGTCAAATGTGGACCAATAAGTTTCATATTTCTCTTTCACTGCGCCAATTAATAAATATTTGTATAATGCTATTAGGGTAATGATAATACGAGGTACGTCCACAAAGTAAGTTCCGTTTGGTTATATAAAACAAACATGTACAGATACAGAAAAAAATGTTTATTGTACAAAAATCTACAACTGTTAAACTACTTTTCTACATAGCTTCCGAAATTTGGAAGGCACTTGTCATAGTGTGGAACAAGTTTTTGTACGCCTTCTTCATAGAAGGTTACCGCCTGTGTATTCAACCACGTGGTAACATGTTCTTTCAACTCGTTATCATCATTGAAGTGTTGACCACCAAGGACAGATTTTAGGTGTAAGAAGAGATGAAAGTCGTTAGAAGCGAGGTCTGGGCTGTACGGAGGATGATCAAACGCGTCCCAGGGAAATTCCTGTAAGAGTTGGTCACATTCACCGTGTGAGGTCAGGCATTATCGTGGAAATAAACAACACCTTTTGACAGTAATCCTCGGCGCCTGTTCTGTATTGCGCGGCGCAATTTCTTAATGGTCTTGCAGTAGCTATGTGCATTGACTGTTTGGCCTTGTGGTAAGAAATCAATCAGTAAAATGCCTTTTTTGTCCCGATAAATGGTTCACATGACTTATCGAGGTGTCAAGATTTGCTTTGGCTTAACCTTCGTTGTGGATGAAGTGTGCCTCCGTTCCACTGACTGCCGTTTTGTTCAAATGGTTCAAATGGCTCTGAGCACTATGGGACTCAACTGCTGTGGTCATAAGTCCCCTAGAACTTTGAACTACTTAAACCTAACTAACCTAAGGACAGCACACAACACCCAGCCATCACGAGGCAGAGAAAATCCCTGACACCGCCGGGAATCGAACCCGGGAACCCGGGCGTGGGAAGCGAGAACGCTACCGCACGACCACGAGATGCGGGCGCCGTTTTGTTTCAGGGGTGTCGTACGACACCCAAGTTTCATCCCCTGTGACTATCCGAGAAGGAAAACCATTGCTTTCTTCATTGTAGCGTGTCAAAAACTGATGTGCACTGCCCATCCGTTGTTTTTGTGTTGTTCAGTAAGAATTTTGGGTATCCAACGTGAGCAAAGTTTTCGAAATTTCCGTTTTTCAGTAACAATTTCATGAATTATTCATCGTGAGATTTTCGGAACTTCCATAGCAAGGGCACTAAGTGTAAACTTATGGTTGTGCTTAATCTTCTCTTCGATTGTGTGAACCAGTTCATCATTAAACACAGACAGGAGTACACTTCATTTTTCATCGTGCACGTGATCACGTCCTTCATTGAACAGTCTGACCCATCTTCTAACCATTGATTCACTCGTAGCATTTGATCCGTAAACCTCGCAGATTTGCCGATGAATTTCCTTTGGTTTAACTTTCTTTGCATTTAGCAAACAGATCTGATTTCACACGCGGCGGCATTTTCAATTACGGCTGACATTAGAAAGAAGCACTACAAAGCACACGTCGGCAGCAGCGATCTGAAAATGGCGTACATGTCTTCTCCTTGAGGACGACCCTCGTAATTGCGAAGATTGAGCCATTGATCCTTCACATTTCTTTCACCTAACTATGTAGCCCTCCAAGAAAACTGGAGGGAGCTGTGTTGGACCAAAGAGGGCGAGCTGGCAGTTTTCAAATGGGATAACTATGTGACTGTTACTGTCAACGTTTTTGTCCTTTTTATGAGGGAGGGACTTCATAGTCTCGACCATACGAAAAACTAAGAACCGCTCGGCCTAGGGTCGGTTACATGTAGCGGGAAAAGTGACGCGTCATCTCATGCTACTCATGTTGGCAAGTTAGAGTCTAGCAGACAAAAATGCTCCATACAGAACAACATAGAAATGAAAAGCACATCGTAACCGATCTTCACACGATCACTTGCACTGACGCCGGCCGGTGTGGCCGAGCGGTTCTGGGCCCTTCAGACTGGAACCGTGCGACCGCTACGGTAGCAGGTTCGAATCCTGCCTCTGGCATGGATGTGTGTGATGTCCTTAGGTTAGTTAGGTTTAAGTAGTTCTAAGTTCTAGGGGACTGATGACCTCCGATGTTAAGTCCCATAGTGCTCAGACCAACCACATGCATTGCACATCATAAAATTTTACAAGAATGCTGCGAATCATCTACATACCATAGGCGATCGTTCTCAGATCACTCGCAAAACCTAATACTGAATTACGATGGAGATGCTTCGTTATCCATGCAGTCATGCTACAGTGGGTGCATGAGGACAGAGACCATCCAAAATATCTCAAATCGAATCATTTAATTTCACCCGCAGAAGGACTTAAATATTTCACACCGTTCACACATACAATTTCCTGAACTCAAGCGACTATATTGGAAAAGAGCGGATTAGTAATTTTAATCAAAATATACCCGATTCTTACACTTTACCGTACAACGTGATTGAGACGATAACAGAGTCTGTTCATTCTCTAAGCCTGCTGGAACCTGAGAACTGAAAATAGCGGAGGACCGTCTAACGGTTAATCTGAAGTTCCTTGACGGGGTGGGGAAGACCAACACTGTAGACCATACCGGACTCACACCACTGCAGGAGCATCTCTCGCCACCACACGCCTTTTCTAGTGATTCGTTCCAGGTATTAAGTTGACAGCAAAACTAAAGTCACACATCCGTCTGTGAACTATCCACGCTCTGTTTGTTTCATCACATAAGCAAATCATTCTCATCGAACAGCAACAATGGTAGTAAAAATGGAAATAGATATGCAGTGGGAAATAAAGTAAACACAGATGTGTCCACACCCCCTCGAAAGGCTCTGGGCACCTGCACAATTTATCACCGTGAGCACGCGTCATTAAATAGGAATCACAGAGTACCGCGATTGAAACTAACGGGACGGCACCAACAGTTCCTCTCAGATTATCGGTACACGGATAACTGACAGCCAGGGTGCACTCAGTTTCTGCATAAATCTTCGAGGAGTCTCTCTTTTTGTTCCCCTTAACTGAAGTAACATCTAAAACTAAATTTAGGAAATTTAGTCCAAATGCTACGAAAATTTAGAAGATTGTAAGCCAGTGACATGTGGTCTACTGTAACCAGTCAGTTATCAACCTTGTGCACGAAACTGATTTTTTATTGTATAAAATCATCAATAACTTGAAAACAATCTGTAACAAAATTGTACCTATGCATAAACTCTGAGTGATGGCCGAGGACTTCTGTGAGATCTAATTAAAGATAGGAAAACATGTCAAGGACCGTCATTCGTAGACCAAGTTATTTGCTACACCTTTGACAGCAACACGTACCGCATGTGGAACATATCACAGTCTGCCTGGCGGCATTCAGAACGCCAGATGACGTATAATGCTTCCACACCTGCCCCAATAATAACGCTAAGAGCAGTCGTGGCAGAGGCACCAGCGTACAACTCGCATTTACTGCCGAAAGGATGGCCTAGTAGCAGGTGTTGGCGGCAAAAACAGCAGCGTCAATGGAAGACGTATCCGGATAACGAGTCCTCTCTACAATTTGTTACTAAAGGCACCCCGCACAACCTGTCGAAGTTTGTTAGCATGCTTCTGTTACATCCTGTAAAGACTGTCCTGTCACATTAATGTGAACACCTGCCAAGAGGCTGAATAATCGCCTCTTGAAGCGAAGACCACTGCGAGACGTGCAGGAGAGAATCAACGAGTTCTGGAAGCTGCCGACAGAAAGGTGGAGTCATAGAGGATCCGTGGCGCGAGCAGTTAGATCCAGGGGATCCCATAAACCCAGTGCGCTTAGGGCCAGCGAAGTGCGGTAAACTCATCTTGGTTCTCTTCGAACCATCCACGTACAGCGAGCTGTGTGACACGTTGCATTGTCTTGCTCATAGGTGCCACCGTGCGGAGGAAAGCTAACTGCATGCAGAAGTGGACATGGTCCCCAAGATAGATGTGTACTTGTGCTGATCCATTGTGCCTTCCAAAATGACGGAATCACCCAGGAAAAACCACGAAAACATTCCCCAGAACACAATGCACCTTCTTCCCTCCTCAGCCCTTC
Source organism: Schistocerca cancellata (assembly GCF_023864275.1). Lineage (NCBI taxonomy): Eukaryota > Metazoa > Arthropoda > Insecta > Orthoptera > Acrididae > Schistocerca > Schistocerca cancellata. The sequence continues at coordinate 463,445,500 of NC_064631.1, read as the reverse complement.
TGACGACCCGACGGCCATCTTTCCATTGGAAAGCAAAACGTGATTCACCTGAAGAGGCCACCTGTAATGACTCCGTGGACGTCCAGCTGCTTTACTGGGGTGCAGATTCCAGCCTTCGTCGCCGAGGAACAACAGTCAGCATGGGTGCGTGGACCAAGTGCCTGCTGTGAAGGGACATATGCAGCAACGTTCGCTGAACTGTCGTTGAGGAAACACTACTGGTAGCGCTTTGGTTCTGGGCGGTCAGCTGCTTAAAAGTTACTCTTCTATTGCCTGCACACATCAGCGCAGCCGACGTTCATTCCCATCATCTGTGGTCCAATGGTGCACCACAATAGCCTCGGCGCTGGTTTTGGACAGCGCCGTTTTAAAAAGTTTGGTGAACTGTAACCACATCTGCACGCAAACAGTTTACAAACATGGCCGTTTCGGAAATGATTCCTTGGTCCGTTATCCAATCATCATGTCAATTTGGATGTCAGATGAATGGCTCCGTTTCCACATTACGACAACGTCTGCACTGTTTCCCGCGTCCATCCCGCTCCCCCCCCCCCCCTTACCTCCCACCCTCCCCCCACCCACACACAATTTGTATAGGGGAAGGAGGGCGTGGAGCGTAGAAGGGCGAGGGAAGGTACGCCTCCAGGCCTTCCTTCATAGATCTGCAAATAGCAGAGAAAGCATACGATTCCTCACTCCATCTGCCTTACAGGTCACAGGAAGCAACTCAAGGGGTTTCACAAAGTTATACGGACCCTCCGCAGTGCGTTTATGCATTACTGGCGACGCAATGCGCAGTCAAGCCTGGGGACGTTTATTTTCGACAAAGTGCCTAACCACTACGTAGAATACATATACGAGTTGCTGATAACATTAACGCATGAAACACTGCTACGGGGAAAATGTTTCTCTGTCGCCCAATATGACAGCTGTAGTATTCTTCCGAAAAAGGCAGTCCCCCCCTCCTCGGCTCTTCGGCCCCTGCACAACTTGCCCTGCTCCCCCGCTCCCATGAGCGCTGTTTGCTTTTTATTTTGTTTTTCAGACAGACTGTACCTCCCCAGCAATTCCTGTGCAGTTCTCTTCAAAGTTATTTTCAATTTATTTGACGAGTGCTTACTTGCAGTTGTTCAGTAAGCTTTTACATAAGAAACCTGAACAGCTGGGGCTGTCAGCTGTCTACTACACTGAAGAGCGTATGACAAGCGTAGTATGTTGTCAATAAGTACTCGACAATATCGATTTCATTGCTTCCACTGCATGGAATACTTTTATCACCCCACTCACAGCTCTCGTAAAATTTGAAGCCTCTCACTGTTAACAGACGTACGTCACCTACGTGTTAGTGGACTTCACATACCTAAACATAAGTTAAGCAACACATTACACCAGATTACTATTGCAGACTTGAACACAATCAGATTCCATCAGACATATTGATAACCACCTTGTGTAAGTAGGCTGTTTATGTTTTCATATTGGTAACGCCACATAGCGCTCTGTATGTAAATCACTGGTTGTGCTGTGTGCAGTCTGTGGCTGGTTGGCATTGTTGTAATACTCGCCATTGTAGTGTTGGGCAGCTGGATGTGAACAGCGCGTAGCGTTGCGCAGTTAGAGGTGAGCCGCCAGCAGTGGTGGATGTGTGGAAGGAAATGGCGGAGTTTTGAAATTACATATATTATGACTTTTGATGATATTAAGGTAAATTCATTGTTTGTTCTCTATTAAAATCTTTCATTTGCTAACTATCCCTATCAGTAGTTAGTGCCTTCCGTAGTTTGAATCTTTTATTTAGCTGGCAGTAGTGGCGCTCACTGTATTGCAGTAGTTCGAGTAACGAAGATTTTTGTGAGGTAAGTGATTTGGGAAAGGTATAGGTTAATGTTAGTCAGGGCCATTCTTTTGCAGGGATTTTTGAAAGTCAGATTGCGTTGCGCTAAAAATATTGTGTCAGTTTAAGCACAGTCCTGTACAATTTTTCAAAGGGGACGTTTCACTTGGAAGGTATTCTGCGGATGTGTAGTGAGCGGCTCCACTGAATGCAGCCCACTCGCATGGCCACAAATTCCTGAGTAGAAGCGATTAATGCAGTCTACCGGTATATCAGTTAGTGATTAGATAAATGCAGTGTCTTTGTGTTCACTCATGACTACAACGCAAATGCCTGCCTTCACAGTATGCAAAAGGCAGCAGCAAGGTGCTACATTTACCAAATCAGTGCTTTTCTCACCAATATTGCGAAGTTGAATGATAACATGACGGAAATTATGCTTCTCTCAGCGATTTTCAAAGAAACGTATTTTACATAAAAGCTCATTTAACAGCTACTAGTAAGTGCTCATTTAATAAGCTGAAAATCATTTTCTTTTGGGCCTTTGTCCCACGACAACGCGGGGTCGGCCTTTTTACTATGGAATTTGGCGATGTTAGTGGCAGATGTCGGCCGGATGCAATACCTGTTGCCACCCTGAACCACCCCAGACGGAATTAGTGTATCCCAGTTGTCTGTGTCTAAGTCACGAAATAGTGCGAACATTTCCAAATGTCTGCGAGTCGTGTGACTGAGGCTGGAAGTGGGGTCCAACCCAGTATTCACCTAGTGAGATGTGGAAAACTGCCTAAAAACCACGTCCAGACTGGCCGGCACACAGGCCCTCGCCAGTAATCCGCAAGGTGGATTCGATCCAGAGGCGGCGCGCCTACCCGAGTCCAGGAAGCAGCGCATCAGCGCTCTCGGCTAACCTGGCTGCTGATAAGCTGAAAATAACACCACTGAATAAACATGGGTTCAGTGAAGTTTTTTGTGTAAGAGAAAGGGGCAGGAAATACCTGGCAGGTAGACCCTGCTGAAAAATGAAAAGCAAGCAGCGCACATGGCGTGGAAGTGGCCCTCCGCAGAAGAACACTACAGCTGCCGGACAGAATGACTAGGAGTCTTCCCCCTAGTAGTGCAGAGCAGTGCAGATATATACGTGGATTCTGTCCATGTGATTTTCTTGCGTTATTATTATCAGTAATTCGTATCTCTAATGCAGGCCATGTTACACAATGGCCGGCCGGGGTGACAGAGCGGTCCTAGGCGCTTCAGTCTGGAACCGTGCGACCGCTACGGTCGCAGGTTAGAATCCTGCCTCGGGCATGGATGTGTGTGATGTCCTTAGGTTAGTTAGGTTTAAGTAGTTCTAAGTTCTATGGGACTGATGACCTCAGATGTTAAGTCCCATAGTTTTCAGAGCCCCTTTTTTTTGTTACACAATATGTGAAAAATAAACACCCGCCCCCTCCCGGACGTGGTTGCGCACTGCATCGCCAATGATCCAATGATCCATTATGCGCGCCCTGGAGGGTCGTCGAAACTCTGCGAAACACCCTTCAATTGCTTTATTGTGACATTGTGTGATAGATATGACCTACTCCCTCTTCAGTTTGAGGATCTATGAAGGAGGGAAGTGCGTGACCACAATCCTTCCCTCGCTGTTTTACCCACTAGCCCGTCCATGTTACACCCACAGAACACAGTTTATCCCTTAAACCGGGACAAATGCTGTTAGACGTGCTACACAAACACATACATTCATTTAACAGTAAACATTAATTTCATGCCATTCACTGCAACGCGGTAACTGTTAGTCCTAGAGAAAATATGAGGAGGTTACTTTTTGTAGGAGATGTAATGTAGCCTAGTTTTGTACTGGGAAACATTTTCGCTAGAAGTCGTGGATTTAGAGCTATTCAAGAAAAAAATAAATAAAAAGTCGTTTTCAAACGCCTACTCTCTCTGCCTCCATCCCCACCAGAACACTCGCATCTCACTATCAAATTTTTAATGTTTTGTTCATGACACTCCCTCCTACGACGGTACAAAAATTGGCGTCTACACGATATTGTCCTCTTATTTTCCCTAGTTGACTGGAGTAAACAGCGCATTTCGTAACGTGATCATTACTGCTACTGATAAGGGCATGTCTTTGCTCATCTGGCAATTTGTATTACTCAAATGGAAAGAAGAAGGCTCAGAAGACTGCTTGTGAGTGACAAGGCGATAAGCGGGGAAACAGCACTTCTCTTCCGAAAAATATTATCCTTACTGCAACCTCCATTATCATCCTTCTGGCGTTTCATTGTTCTCTGTTTATGAACATGGTCCTGAATTTTTTGTGAACAGCACCAGTGCCAAAAAGGAAAAGACTAATGAAAACGCAATCCAGACATACGATACCCAATGTAAGCAACAAAATTCTATCTTTCTTGATGTTTTAATTGAATCAGATGAAACCAAGTACCAACGAAGTACTACATTTTCTTTGTTGCGTATACACTGTTACAGTAGTAGTATGCCTGCAACAGCCACTAACAGGGGTCCACAAAAGGAAAGCTACACTTCATTATGGCGCGCCAAGTAACTTTCAAGCAAGTAAATTTTAAGGTGGCAGAGGATTAGATGATAAGGATAGACTCACAGAGTCTTAGACTGAAACCAAAATTATTACAGCATGGCCATCAGGCAAAATGTTAGTAGAGTAGAAAGTATGAGGAAAGCTCTATGGCCCCTTTTTGTTTCATCTCTCTTCAACAGATGATATACTCATTCATGGCCTGTGCTTTCCAGGAAGTGATCCTTAGTGCAAATACAAGAGAGTGCAGCAAAAGTGTGAGAAATTTATTCTCATACCAGCTACACCTTTTACCATGATGGAAGTCCTGGGCCTTGAAAGGAACTTACTCTGCCAAGAAGTTTCGAAGATTTGTCAGATGTTCCTAATACAATAGCTCCATGCTTAGCAACCATTCACAAGCGCTCGCTCTTCGGAAGATCCGTACATAAAGACTGGAAAGCTGCATAAGTCACACCAATACCCAAGAAAGGAAACAGGAGTAATTCGCTGAAATATACTGAGTTCGAACATTATGAATACCTCGAAGAAACAGATTCATCGACAAGTCGTACGAATTCAAAAAAATATCGTTCTTGAGAAACAGAACGAGCTCTTTATTCTCACGAAGTAATGAGTGCTGTCGACAGGGAGTGTCCATGTGTTTAGATTTCCTGAAGGCTTTCGACATCGTTCCTCACAAGCGTTTTCAAATAAAATTGCGTGCATGTAGAGTACCGCCTTAGTTTTGTGACTGGATTCGACATTTCGTGTCAGAAAGTTCACAGTTCGTATAACTGGCAGAAAGTCATCGAGTATAACAGACGCAATATCTGGTGTTCACCAACGAAGTGTTACAAGACCACTGCTGTTCCCGATCTACATAACCGAGACAGGAGAGAATCTGAGCAGCTTGTTTAGACTGTTCCCAAATAATGCAGTCGTTTATCGTCTTGTAAAGTCATGAGATGATAAAATCCAGTTGTAAAATGATTTAGACAAGACACATGTGTGATGCGAAAAGTGCAATTGCCTCTAAATAATGAAAAGTGTGAAGTCATCCACATGAGTACGAAAAGAAATCCGCTAAATCTCGGTTACACGATAAATCACATAAATCTAAAAGCATTAAATTCAACTAAATACTTCAGGATTACAATAACGAATAAATTAAATTGGAACGATCACATAGATAATGCTATGGGTAAAGCAGAGCGAAGACTGCGATCTATTGGCAGAAAACCATTAAAGTTGAACAGCTCTACTAAAGAGACTGTTTATACCACGCATGTCCGCCTTCTGGAACATTGCCGTGGTATCCGCACCAGGGGGCAATGACTGAGGAAATTGAAAAAGTTCAAAGAAAGGCAGCTCATTTTGTACTGTAGCGAAATAGGTGAGAGGGTGTCAAGGACAAGATGCGTAAATGGGAGTGGCAATCATTAAAACAAAGGCGTTTTTCGTTGCGGCAGGAGCTTCTCGTGAAATTTCAATCATCAGCTTTCTCCTCCGACTGCGAAAATAATCTTTTGGCGCCCACCTATACAGGGAGAAACTACCATCATTACAAAATAAGAGAAATCAAAGCTCGCGCAGAAACTTTAAGTGCTCGTTTTTCCCGCACGCCGTTAGAGTGGAATGGTAGAGAAATAGTGTGACGATGGTTCAATGAACCCTCTGTCAGGCATTTAATTGTGAATGGAGATAAATGTAATACTACCGAAGAAATGTCTTGACTGACGCATCCAGAATCCTAACGAGTCCATCAGCACCGTAATCTGGACCAGGTTTACCAAGGCAGTGTTGTTTCAGTTAATACACTGCATTTTGGTGTCTTTGACGCAGTGGCAATGTTCCATGAAGGACATGTTGCAAGGTGTGAAGCCCTGAAAAGGCCGCTGCAGGCTGTTGGACGTTTCACGGTGGAAAAAATTTAAATTTAGATAAAAAGAGAGTTAGGGTGTCAGAGAGAGCTATTAGAGACCTTCAAAGAAGGGCAAGACAGCGCAGACGAGCAGGAAAAAGGGACGTTGCAAGGTAAAATGGAAGAGGCTGCCGACAATCCATCTTATGAAGCTGGAAGGAACTGGCAACTTCAATGGCAGCTCCCCGTAAGTTGCATTTTTTATGAAGATACTGTAATTTCGTTCAGTGTCCACTTGCCTGAATATGTCTAAAGTGACAGGATACATTGATCTGAGTATTGTGCGTTTTTTAACTAACGGGTTTTGCAATTTTGTACACCTCAAAGAAGATAGAGCCCTATGTACACAGAAAAATGTAGACAGTTTCTTATTTTCATGACCACTTTTTACAAAAGATAATCATCGTAAAACTAATAAATATTTTTAGAAACCTAGCTGTTAAGAGGATAGAAAAGTGTAACCTACAAGCCGAATATTTTACAAATTTTTATTCTCAATAACTTCTGGTATTCATACGAACAAATTTTTCATTTTGTCAGATGGAGATTACTATCCTGCCGGGTCCCCTTAAATGCACATGTCTCGTTTCCACTTCCACGTCACAGCACGGGTCGGAAGGACGTGTGAGCGCGGCGGGCCGATGCGGATTGCATCGTCTGATAGACCACATGCCACTCTGCATTGCTCGTTCTGCGGGAAGCGTAAATGTGGCATTGTGTGCTAGGCTCGTTCGACCTACGAAGAAAAACACGCGACCCAGACATAACAATAGCATTGGTTGCTCTCCTTATGGTATATCTCTTTCTTTCCCCTTAGACTTACTCGTAGTGCTTACATCATTAACTTAGGTCGTGCCCCAGTTGTGCGTTCTCTGCTTCATCGCTAAAAAGCCTACCAAAAGCCAGACAGGCGAAACTTATACATATACTCAGTCGCAAAAGTATTCGGACAGCACGTAACGGCGCATAATTTTGCAGTTTGCCGCATGAACAAATACATAAATTGCACTTTGAAATGTATTTGGGACTCTGGGTATGATATCGCAACGTGAAACACGCGTCAAATACGAAGAATTGTTGTTGGGCATGTGTCTGTTACGTAATATTTCCTGAAAACGGCATGGGAAGGTGCAACAAAAGTATTCGGACAAAGACGGACAACGTGAGAGAATAGTTCATTCCGAGGCGCACAGAGGGTGAAGCGACTGCAGTGTGTCCGACATTTCCGCGAGACGATATCGATGATTAGTAAACACGTATCGCGAGCCTGTGCAGGTCGACGATGAGACGCAGAGGGAAGTGTTCTACGTTCGAGCAAAGGCAACTTGTCGTTTATCATCAAGCGAAGGGGGAAACCTGCAGGGAAATTACCGCAATAGTGAACATGAAGAAAAGTACAGTTCACGACATTATTAAACGGTTCGAGAGAGAAGACGGATTGGAATTCTGTTGCAGTACAGGACGGCACGGACATTTTTACAGAGAGATGAACGTGTGTTTGTGCGAAAGGTACAACAGAATCCGAAAATATCTGCCACACGAATTGCAAGTGAGGTGGAGGGAGACCTTGGTATAAAAGTTCATTCCGAAACCGTGCGGAGAGTACTACGACGATCGCAGTACCATGGTCGAGTGGCACGGCGAAGGCCATTCATAAATGCAGTGAACCAGAAGAAACGTATGCAGTTTGCGAGGGAATACGCCGAATACGATCAGGCTTGGTGGAATCGGGTGATATTTTGCGACGAATGTAAATTTACATTATGGCAAAGCGACGGAAAGACAAACGTGTGGCGAAAGACCAATGAAGAGCTGAATCCCAGTAACCTCAAACCAACAGTAAAGTTTGGAGGTGGGAGCATCACGGTGTGGGGATGCATGTCCGGCAATGGTGTGGGTGATTTAGTGTTCATTGATGATACGATGAACAAGGAAACGTATTTGAATATACTGCGAGGACATTTGAAGCAGAGTGCACGACATCTAGGTATTGCGAACAACTTTCATTTTTATCAGGATAATGATCCCAAGCATACCGCGCATATTGTACAAATGTGGTTGCTCTTCAATTGCCCGAAAGTATTGCACCCCTCTCCGCAATCACCAGACCTTAACCCAATCGAACATTTGTGGGATAAATTGGAAAGGACCCTCCGCGCGGACAACATCTATACGAAGGAGACCTTGAAAGAGAAACTGCGCCAAGAATGGGCAAATATAGGCCCAGGTTTCACGAAAAAACTCGTGGAGAGTATGCCTAGTAGATTGGAGGAGGTATTGAAAATGAAAGGTGGACCCACAAGGTATTGACATTTTCGTCGTACAACTTATGAACATTTATTGGACAGTGTGCGAATACTTTTGCAGCAGCAGGGTGTGCAGGATGTTTCATTTTTGTTGTTAACTTTTCTGTTATTTATGTTTTGGAAACGAAATAATACAATAATTCTTTTGTAATTAATGTTGTTACGCATATATATTGCTAATAAATATGTTTGGGTTTCATAGTCAGTGTTTCTCGAGTACTCATTGTGAAACTTCCCACTGTCCGAATACTTTTGCGAGTGAGTGTATTTGGTCGGCATGTGTAACTTCTACGTAAAAATATGTACACATATGTGAACAATTTGTCCGATACTGTTCTGAAAGAAAAGTGCATTCAAGAGGAGAGACGATATTTTTGGCCAGCTTCATCAGTCACACGGTGTTGAAGAAACTGAAAAATATGAAAAAGTTTGTAGAACGGTGCGTAATATTCCGTTCCAGATTACCTCACAATGCAAGTGCGTGTCGCTGCCGTATCCCTGTCGCACGCATTCTTCTCATCAGCGGAAGGTACAGTAGGCTATTCGCCACACACCAGTGACGGCTGCAGCAAGTAGCGCATTTCCCGCCTGTGTCGATCCGACTCCCTAACCCCTATTTAATTCATCACGATGAGTAACGAGCCGTGTCGAAACGTTCGGGGAGCTGTGATGCGTGTTACAGCGAGAGCCTAATGGTAGCATCCAGCGTCTGGTACCTTGATCCTCTGCGCTCAGCGAGGCTTTCCAGAAAAGAGAACATGTAAAGAAAAAAAAAAAAAGAAAAAGGGGAGAGAGAGAGAGAGAGAGAGAGAGAGAGAGACAGAAAGACAGACAGATACATGTCGCCGTCGACTCCACCGCCTGGGTGGAGCGTCGTTTCGTAACGGAAAAAGAACTGCCGGAGTAATTAAAGGAGATTTGGGAGTTTCTGAATGTTTGCCCGCTCAAAATAGAGAATCATTTGCGCATAGCGCAACGTAGCTGCCGAGACATCAGCGGCCTCGTTGACAAATGGCCGCAACAGCTGCCAGCACAGGGCGCTCCTCAAGTTCTGACACAACTACGCCACTCCAGTCAGCAACCGCCTCTGGTGTTTTAGGAGCGCATCCGTGGAGCTGTTAATCCGAAACGGAATTAATCTGCAGTAGCCGTGTTAACGTTGTCTTTTTGGTACTGTCGGAAGAACTGTTCACTGACTCAGATCAGTTACGGTAATGTCGAAAGCCCTGTGTAAATAAGAATATCTCTACTTAAATTTCGGATTAATTCTTTTTCCGTGATAGGCGCGTGAAGATGTAATCATTTCAATGATCAAACAAAGAAATAAAAATAAGAAAAAATGTCCTATTAGCAGAATTTTGGTATGGTGTACAATCAGAAGAAATTGATACACTAAAATTTATCATGGTACACTTTTGCACTTCTTCTTCTGATGAGCCCATACTTGCGAAAAACGATATGGGATTTGCGGAACTGAGACACTAAATACTCCGTGGCCGGCATTGGGGGGGGGGGGGGGGGGGCGAGCGGTTCTAGGTGCTATAGTCCGGAACCGCGCGACCGGTACGGTTGCAGGTTCGAATCCTGCCTCGGGCATGGATGTGTGTGATGTCCTTAGGTTAGTTAGGTTTAAGTAGATCTAAGTTAAGTCCCATCGTATTCAGAGCCATTTGAACCATTTGAAATAGTCCGTACTACGGTATCCAAAGGACCTGAAACTAGGTAGACAGGTGTACGTAAACCAGACAGATATGATACATCTTAAGCCTGATGATACATATTGAGCCATTCAAATACAACATATCAGTTTAATATGTGAAACGGTAATTTTCACGTCACATGATGCAAGCACACTAAAAACACTGGATTCGTTATTACGTTTACGGGAAATGGTGAAAATTTTGACTGGTTACCAAATATAAAGATCTGTTAAATGAGAAACATATCTTACAATTGCTTAAGTTTATGCTACACGCGACATGACAGTCGTAATTTTGGAATTTTCAATAAACAGTTGTTCATTATTGTCTTTATGAAACCGCAGTCATTATAATCGCTCGTGCTGGAGGCAGTATTCTGTATGAGGAAAAACTACAAGTGATAGTGTGGTGACATATAAGGAGAAGCAAAAGATATTGAAAAACGTAAAAATAGTATTAATCACAATTAACATCGAAAATGAAGTTAATTTCGCTATATATTACCATATACACTCCTGGAAATTGAAATAAGAACACCGTGAATTCATTGTCCCAGGAAGGGGGAACTTTATTGACACATTCCTGGGGTCAGATACATCACATGATCACACTGACAGAACCACAGGCACATAGACACAGGCAACAGAGCATGCACAATGTCGGCACTAGTACAGTGTATATCCACCTTTCGCAGCAATGCAGGCTGCTATTCTCCCATGGAGACGATCGTAGAGATGCTGGATGTAGTCCTGTGGAACGGCTTGCCATGCCATTTCCACCTGGCGCCTCAGTTGGACCAGCGTTCGTGCTGGACGTGCAGACCGCGTGAGACGATGCTTCATCCAGTCCCAAACATGCTCAATGGGGGAGAGATCCGGAGATCTTGCTGGCCAGGATAGTTGACTTACACCTTCTAGAGCACGTTGGGTGGCACGGGATACATGCGGACGTGCATTGTCCTGTTGGAACAGCAAGTTCCCTTGCCGGTCTAGGAATGGGAGAACGATGGGTTCGATGACGGCTTGGATGTACCGTGCACTATTCAGTGTCCCCTCGACGATCACCAGTGGTGTACGGCCAGTGTAGGAGATCGCTCCCCACACCATGATGCCGGGTGTTGGCCCTGTGTGCCTCGGTCGTATGCAGTCCTGATTGTGGCGCTCACCTGCACGGCGCCAAACACGCATACGACCATCATTGGCACCAAGGCAGAAGCGACTCTCATCGCTGAAGACGACACGTCTCCATTCGTCCCTCCATTCACGCCTGTCGCGACACCACTGGAGGCGGGCTGCACGATGTTGGGGCGTGAGCGGAAGACGGCCTAACGGTGTGCGGGACCGTAGCCCAGCTTCATGGAGACGGTTCCGAATGGTCCTCGTCGATACCCCAGGAGCAACAGTGTCCCTAATTTGCTGGGAAGTGGCGGTGCGGTCCCCTACGGCACTGCGTAGGATCCTACGGTCTTGGCGTGCATCCGTGCGTCGCTGCGGTCCGGTCCCAGGTCGACGGGCACGTGCACCTTCCGCCGACCACTGGCGACAACGTCGATGTACTGTGGAGACCTCACGCCCCACGTATTGAGCAATTCAGCGGTACGTCCACCCGGCCTCCCGCATGCCCACTATACGCCATCGCTCAAAGTCCGTCAACTGCACATACGGTTCACGTCCACGCTGACGCGGCATGCTACCAGTGTTAAAGACTGCGATGGAGCTCCGTATGCCACGGCAAACTGGTTGACACTGACGGCGGCGGTGCACAAATGCTGCGCAGCTAGCGCCATTCGACGGCCAACACCACGGTTCCTGGTGTGTCCGCTGTGCCGTGCGTGTGATCATTGCTTGTACAGCCCTCTCGCAGTGTCCGGAGCAAGTATGGTGGGTCTGACACACCGGTGTCAATGTGTTCTTTTTTCCATTTCCAGGAGTGCATTTCAGTATTTTTCTGTATGTAATGTGTTTTCAGAAATAGAAACATTCTCCTTGGTGCCATCTCGCTAAAGCAGTCCTTGGTGACATCTCCTCTGGAGGAGGGGAGACGGAGCACAAGCTCGGGTTAGGGAAGGATGGAGAAGGAAATCGGCCGTTCCCTTTGAAAGGAACCATCCCAGCATTTACCTGAAGCGATTTAGGGAAATCACGTGAAACCTAAATCTGGACGGCCGGACGCGGGTTTGAACTGTCGTTCTCCCGAATGCGAGGCCAGTGTGTTTCCACTGCGCCACATCGCTCGGTAAAATCAGCTAATAAAGTAAACTGCATCACAATGAGATGTAGGTAAACTAATATTGTATTATGTAGTTGTTTAAAACCTGAAGGAGAGAGGTACTCAAAATACAGTTGTTCCTTCTTGGGAGTGTTCAGCACTAAAGCAATTACAAATAAGGAAAGCAGCAGATAATACTATATCCATTCAAATTAGTCAAGCTATCTCTTAATTAGTCTTCCTAAATATCTTTTGCCTTTTAGTTTATAATGTTTTACTCTTTTAGTATCAAAATTTCGGCAGCAAACTGCTGAAGTATTAGAACAAAGCTCCTGAATTTACCACCCTCCAGGATAGCAGCCGTAAAGAAATAGAATCCAGAACTTGGGGGAATCCAGGAGGAGAATGCATTGATATACACTACTGGCCATTAAAAGTGCTACACCACGAAGATGACGTTCTACAGACGCGAAATTTAACTGACAGGAAGAAGATGCTGCGATATGCAACTGATTAGCTCTTCAGAGCATTCACACAAGGTTGGCACCGGTGGCGACACCTACATCGTGCTGACATGAGAAAAGTTTCCAATCGATATCTCATACACAAACAGCAGTTGACCAGCGTTGCCTGGTGAAACGTTGTTGTGATGCTTCGTGTAAGGAGGAGAAATGCGTACCATCACGTTTCCGACTTTGATAAAGGCCGGATTGTAGCCTATCGCGATTGCGGTTTATCGCATTGCGACATTGCTGCTCGCGTTGGTCGAGATCCAATTGAAACGTCCCCTTAGAAAAATTTATACATGACTGTGCTTAAACTGACACAATATTATTAGCGCAACGCAATCTGGCTTTCAAAAATCTCTACTAAAGAATGGCCCTGACTAACATTAACCTGTACCTTTCACAAATCACTTACCTCACCAAAAACCTTCGTTACTCGAACTACTGCAATACAGCGAGCGCCACTACTGCTAGCTAAATAAAAGATTCAAACTACGGAAGGCACTAACTACTGATAGGCATAGTTAGCAAATGAAAGATTTTAATAGAGAACAAACAATGTATTTACCTTTATGGTCATAATATATATATCAGTTCATGACATCCATTCTGTACTCTAAAACCCGCCATCTCATTTCCCCTCATCCGCCACTGCTGGCGGCTCACCTCCAACTGCGCAACGCTACGCGCTGTTCACATCCAGCTGCCCAACACTACAATGGCAGACAACAATGCAAACTAGCCACAGACTGCACACAGCACAGCCAGTGATTTTCATACAGAGCGCTACGTAACGTTGCCAATAAGAAAACATAAACAGCCTACTTACACAATGACTGTTAGCAGAATATGGAATCAGTGGGTTCAGGAGCGTAATACAGAACGCCGTACTGCATCCCAACGGCCTCGTATCACTAGCAGTCGAGATGACAGGCATCTTATCCGCATGGCTGTAACGGATCGTGCAGCCACGTCTCGATCCCTGAGTCAACAGATTGGGATGTTTAATAGACAACAACCATCTGCACGAACAGTTCGACGACGTTTGCCGCAGCATGGACTATCAGCTCGGAGACCATGGCTGCGGATACCCTTGACACTGCATCACAGACAGGAGTGCCTGTGATGGTTTACACAACGACGAACCTGTGTGCACGAATGGCAAAACGTCATTTTTTTCGGATGAATCCAGGTTCTGTTTACAGCGTCATGATGGTCGCATCCGTGTTCGCCGACATCGCGGTTAACGCACATTGGAAGCGTGTATTCGTCATCGCCATACTGGCGTATCACCCGGCGTGATGGTATGGGGTGCCATTGGTTACACGTCTCGGTCACCTCTTGTGCGCATTGATGGTACTTTGAACAGTGGACGTTACATTTAAGATGTGTTACGACCCGTGGCTCTACCCTTCATTCGATCCCTGCGGAACTCTACATTTCAGCAGGTTAATGCACCACCTCATGTTGCAGGTTCTGTACGGGCCTTTCTGGATACAGAAAGTGTTCGACTGCTGCCCTGTCCAGCACATTCTTCAGACCTCTCACCAATTGAAAACGTCTGGTCAATGGTGGCCGAGTTACTGGCTCGTCACAATACGCCAGTCACTGCTCTTGATGAACTGTGGTATCGTGCTGAAGCTGCAAGGACAGCCGTATCTGTACACGCCATACAAGCTCTGTTTGACTCAATGCCCAGGAGTATCAAGGCCGTTATTAAGGCCAGAGGTGGTTGTTCTGGGTACTGATTTCTCATGATCTATGCATCCAAATTGCGTGAAAATATATTCACATGTCAGTTCTAGTATAATATATTTGTCCAATGAATATCAGTTTATCATCTGGATTTCTTCTTGGTGTAGCAATTTTAAAGACCAGTAGTGTATATAACGAGGCTTGAATTGTGGTTCACCTGCAAGGGAGATCGCATATAGAACGCTAGTTCGACGCGTTCTTGATTACTGCTCGAGTATTTGGGATTCGAACAAGATCGCATTAAGGTAAATAATTCAATGGTGGGCTGATAGATTTGTTACCGATACGATGGAAGGAATGAATAGGGCAGTTAAAGATATAGTAAAAGAGAAAAACAAAAAGATGATTTTTGCAGATGATATGGTAATATGGGGTGATAAAGCGGTAGATGCACAGTTAGAGCTTGATGCGTGGAAGGAAATAATGAAAAGGTATGTATTAAAAATAAATAAAGATAAGAGTGAAGTAATGGTATTTGGAAGAGAGAAAGGAATATGAAATATTACCTTGAATGGAGAACCCCTCAAAGTGGTAGAAAGTTTCACTTATTTAGGGAGTGAAATATCTAGGGATGGAAGAATAACTAACGAAATTAATAGGAGGTTACAGAGGGGAGGCAATTTCTACCAAACAATAAAACACCTGATTTGGAATAATGAAGTTTCAGAAAGAGCAAAACTCCTTATGTATCATAATTATTACATCCCTATTGTCACCTATAGTGGAGAAACATGGACAATGACAGAAAGGGACTGGAGCAGACTGCAAGCAGGGGAAATGAAATTTCTCAGAGCAGTTAAGGGAAAAACAAGAATGGACAGAGTAAGGAATGTAGAGATTAGAAAGGACCTCAAACAAGAATGTATGAGAGAAGAAATTGAAAGAAATAGATTAAGATGGTATGGGCATGTTAAGAGGATGCATGGGCAGAGACTCCCCAAAATTATGGAAGAACTAAAGATGGATGGGAAAAGACCTAGAGGGCGCCCAAGAACACGGTGGAAAATGGGAGTGAGAATATCTGTAGAAAGGAGAGGTGTGACCTGGCAGAAAGTGGAGGAAGAAAAGTGGTGGGAGGACCGAGCCAAATGGAGAGGACTCATCAGCACCCAGACCCGGCAGTAGCTGGAGCGGAATTCGGATATAGATAGATAGGTTTTACAAACAAGCGGTTATTACAGAAATGCTTTGTGAATTCATGTGGGAATCCCTGGAAGGAAGGCGACGTTCTTCTCACAGAACACTATTCAGACAATTTACAGAACCGCCGTTTGAAACTGACTGGTATCATATATTTCTCGCAAGGACTACGATCATTATATAAGAGGAATTAGGGCATTAAGGAGGCATATAGATAGCTGCTTTTCTCTCGCTCTATTTGCGAGTGACACAGGAACCAACTCATTGGTGGTGGTACAAGGTACCCTCCGTCATGCGCCATATAGTGGCTTGCGGAGTACATACGTAGATGTAGATGTAGTAACCAAATCCTAGAATGCAACTCCCCGAATTCTCATTCACATAGCAGGCATATTATGGTTCCTTATTTTGACAGGATTGATTGAAATATTGCAACTGTTTTGTAATTGTATTTTGTAAATAGAAAGTGAAATCAGTTAACTTTCGTCCAAAACACTACTTTATATTAATGTAAAGGTTTTATTTTCTGAAGCTGGGGAACTTAGTCTCTGTATGTATTATAATAATTGCAAATGCCACACCGATGTACGCAAACCTTATATTCATAATGTATAAATATGGTAAACTTTAATTAAGCTGTAGGAAGTGGGTCCTAACTAACTACATTCCGTTATTACTTGGTTGGTGCCGAACGTAGTGCCTATCTAAATCAATCGCTAAATGAAGGCCGTACGTAGCTTGAGGTATTAATAAATGTAACGTACTGCGCGTAAGGAATTGGAAAGACCCATTACGGTTTGCACACATATTACGTGGTCATCAGTTACTGGAAGCAATAGCAATCATAAAACATTCAGGAATATTTGTGCAGACTATCCTAACAACTTACCCTTATTGTAACTTCTTTTTTAAAAGTTCGCTTGTAGTCAGACTTATTTAATTTCCTCACTTTCTCACTCAACGGATCTGTTCTGGTCGACCCTTGCTCCTTTGCGCCTAACTTTTCCTGGTAATGGTCTTTTCTGTTAACACTTAAAACAGATTTAACAGACTTCATGTTTACACTGCGCACGAAAGCCGATTCCTGCATGGTAAACAATCAGCTCCAAACACAAACTGTCGTTTGTGGAAATCATTAAATTCAAATAGAATTGTCTATCAACTTTGTGTCTTGACTAGAATACAAATGAGACGCTGAAAACCATAAGGGCCAAAAGCATACCGTCGTCGATCCGACTTTTAGATGAACATCACAGAAACCAGCTTCAACTTAAAATCAACAGATGCAAGTGGCATGTATGAAAGCTACAGCCTCACAAAGCACATGTGAGATGCTTTGTGGTTGTGATGTACTTTGTGGTTCTGAGCGTCTCAAATGGATTACTGTATGATACAGTCCAAAACTTAATACACTCTACCTCATACAGAATCCCAGTTTACCTATAAAAATACTGACGTCCGATCTAATTATACTGTATAGTGAGCGAACTGACATATCTGAGAAGTGTGCTACCGTATAGTAGGTTAATGGCTAGCGAATGGGGCTAAAAGTCTGCTGCAATGTGCTACCAACTGATGGCTCTGACGTACGCTTGTAGCTGAGTGGTGAGGGCTAGTTAGGCATGCCGTGAACCATGCACATTGTTTATGAAATCCCCATGTATTTGGCCCGTAAGACAAACGTCACACCAGTTGCGCGTGATCCTTAAAACGTGCACTACCGGATGTGTGCTCTCGACACTGACGCCAAGTGTGACGGAGTGTACTGGAGTGTCAGTGTAGCATAGCGCCGTAGATTTAGTGCCGTGCGTTTCAGCTTACCTTATTTACAT
This sequence comes from Schistocerca cancellata, assembly GCF_023864275.1. NCBI lineage: Eukaryota > Metazoa > Arthropoda > Insecta > Orthoptera > Acrididae > Schistocerca > Schistocerca cancellata. The sequence goes on along the minus strand of NC_064631.1, from coordinate 463,427,753 downwards.
TCACTTTAACAACATCCGAGGAGAATAACCAACAACTCTGCAACGTGACAAAAGTTGGTTGTTCACGTGCTCTTGTGCTCTTACACAACAGCCGCCGCTGAGTAGATACGATTAAGCATACGTCCGTCGAGGTCGCTAAGCGTAGTGATACATCCGCCGAGGCCACATCACATGGGTGCAACAGAGGCTGATGTAAGGATTGCCATGGATGTACTCGGCTTCACTTGTCTCAGCCCGCTGCTTTCCAGTGTACAATTATGACGACCTTTTTGTCACTTGGCTATTCTCCGGACATTTATTTGGACTTTGTTATCCCCTGCATTTGACGTTTGACTTGTAGGCAGACGTGTCTCTTTCCTTATCAGTGCGGTCTCTCTTCTCCGTTGAGCCTACCGTGAGATCACCTGCAGCGTGTGTGTGCACCGAGACAGTGGCTTATACTCGAGTCCTTCCCAACCCGAGAAAGTCAGAGTGATTTAACTGCCAAGAACTGTTTGGTTCATGAAGAATCAAGATCCTTTTTTTTCTGTGATTTATTTGCACTTAATTGGTGTTAAGTGAGATCTGTGTTGTTGAAGAAGCAGACATATAACAATCTGCCCGTTTATCTTCAATCCTTACCAGGAAGAAATAATGGAAGAGGCAGAGAAGGCGCAAAGAAGTGCAAAAGCCTATAATAGAACTCCAGTGTCAGATGCTGCCAAAAAGACACTGTCCATCAAGCACAACAGTCAAAATACCGGAACCGCAGGCAACAATCGCCTCAATAGCTCCGCAGTCATGCAAAGGGTGCCGGCTCCAATTCTCGGCCTGGAAGGAGATTTTCTAGGTTCTGAGACTGAGTGTTGTACGTACCTTAGTATCGTCATTACTCTTATTCCAGTGTTACGCAGCCTGGAGGAAAAGCGGAAACAGACAACATGTTACTGCCGTTTCGCGAAATGACCATGATGGTAAATTTCTAGTATGTTTGAGCTCGTGCTGAGGCTTAACATCAGTCATTCATAATTGTATAGTAATCAAAAAGCAATTTTAAGACTCTAAGGACATGATAGATTGGCAATAATTGAGAGGACAGTCAAATAATGTCATATCCTATCCCTCATGTTATTCCACCTATACAATGAACAACCAGGAAAAGACACTGACGTGAAATCTGAAAAGGGAATTAAAGTTCAGAGAGAGCAAATCAAACTTTAAATTTTTAAAATTAGTTCGTTAATGTATCGGAGACGAACTCGGAAAATTAGTTGAACGCACTAGATAGCGTCTTGAGGAACATACATCAAAGTAAGACGAGGGTAATGAGAACAGGAAATGAGGTTCTGAAAGTAGTGGACGAGCTTTCCTACGTGGGTATCAAAATATACGACGACGGCAGGTGTGAACGAGATGTAAAATGTAGCAGCAAAATCTTATCATCCAATATAAATTTAAGCGTCAGGAAATATTATTTGGAGTATAGCGTTACATCGAAGTGGAATGTTGACCATTAACAGGACAGACAAGAAGGGAAGAGAAGCTTTTTGTGCTGATACAGAAGAATGCTGGAGGTAAGTTGAGTCCCTAGTATCTGATGAAGAGGTACTATTTTGAATTAAGGATAAAAAGAGGTTTATGTTTAATTTGACGAAACGCAGAACAGGTTGATAATGCACATCCTGGGGCATCAAGAAATGGTTAATGTGGCACTGGATGGAAGTTTTGGTGGTATAAAAATTGAGAGGGAGAGCAAGGCGTGAATAAAATAAGCAGGTTAAAATGGATAGAGGGTGCAGTAGTCACGCAAATATTTAAAATATTTGCCCATGAAAGAGTATCGTGTAGACCTGTACCAAAGAAGAATCACTGTAGCAAAAAAAATTCGCACCATTCGTAGAAATTAGTTTTGAGTAAATTTATCCGTCAATGTGCAATCTCTTTCCTGTCACATAAGTAAGCAAAAATATTTCCCTAGCTTTCTGGCTACTTCCATAACTGCAAATAGTCAGCGACTTTAAAACATCCTTATGGGCACAGTGTTCCTCCACGAGGGTAACCGAATCGAAAATCTGATATCTGTTACCCAAATGGGCATGTTAGATGTTAGGGAACGGCTCTCTAAGAGTACAAGATAATTTTTAAAAGATGATCCTTGCACATGATTTAATAACATGACTTTCTTAAACTATAAATGATAAAGAGTAATCTCCTCATCACGAAATTAACAGACGATATTTCCCGAGTTTGATCTTAAGCCCGCCCGGCTAGCCACGCGGTCTAACGCGCTTCCCCCCGAGCAGGAAGGAGTGCCGGTCACCGTCACGTATCCGCCCGGCGTATTAGTGTCGAGGTCCGGTGTTCTGGCCAGCCTGTGGATTGTTTTCAAGGCGGTTTTCCATCTACCTAGGTGAATGCGTGCTGGTTCCCCTTATTACGCCTGAGCTACACTGTGTCGGCGTGAGCTGTGCAAACACAGTTTACACGTACGAGTACATTGTAATTAGTCTACCACGCAAACATTTGGAGCTACGCTGGTCTGGTATAAGACGTTCCGGGGGGGGTGGGGGGGGGGTGGGAGGGGGAGGGGGGTCCACTTGGTGGGCGAACTGCACAATACCCCAGGGTTCGGTGTGGGGCGGCGGTGGGGTGGGTCGACTGCTGAGGCCTGTTGTGGGGTTGTGAACCACAGGGCTACGGCGGGACGAAGCCACTCCGTCGTTTCTAGTTCCCCGGTACATAAATACATACAAGGTTGATCTCAGGCTTCGCTTCATTCTTAGAACTTAGTACTGAGTACATTTATCTGACAATGTGCAGTCTTTTTCCTAAGCAAAATTGTTTCCCTAGCTTTCTTGATATTTTCATCACTAGCATATAATCAGCTACTAACTATTGTGTCCGCAACTTTGCTACCTCATTACACTTATATACTTCAGAAATTGTGGCATACATATTCCTTTTTGATAGGTAAGCTTTCTTATAGGTTCTACACATCTACGATATTTTGTTAATTTCTAAAATTAGGCGCTATCACAACACTTTAAATGATTCCAGTTTCTTAGTGGGTTTTTCACATTTCTCGTTTCACTTCGAAAACTTCTATGCTTCGGATGTGCTTATAGGATCTTCTACTTAACTCTCATGCTAAAATGTGATTCCAGAAAAAAGCTTTCATTGCTTGTGCCGTTTTGCTTCTGGTGTCTCTCTTACATCTCGTGTAAACGTACTTCTAAAATGGAAGATTTAATTCACTTATCGCATTAGCTCGTTTACCCCACATTGATGCAAGGGAATTAGATATTCGTGCTTCATTTGCTTTTCATAGTGTCTTAGTTTATGTTTCTAATCTTTAATCTAAATTCTATGCCAAACAAGTTGCTTACACCCACCCATCTTCACGTTACATTTCAAGTGTCGTCCCAGATCTTATCACTGATTTCTGCCAGTACTCTCTTTCCTTTTCGGACACATTCTTTCAATGTATGCACTTCTCGACCATGTAACGAGCAGTTTCAGGAGATATACTTCAAGATTTGTCTGAAGTGTTCCATAACCACTGCTCTTAATCAAAAGTCTTTTCAAAGGCGGAACATTGGAGGTCGATAGAGTTCGACTTACATAATACTCGTATCTAGGGCATCCAGAAAATTGTCTCCAGGCTTTTCACTTTCTAACGCTGTGTAGAATATGGAAGTAACAGCACTCACTGTCCAAATAGCAAACCATGCGTCCTTTGCAAGGTTTCGTTGGATAAATTACGCAATATGGCAACACTGAATGTAAAGAAATCACAACGGAAGATAATTATACTGAAAAACCATGAATGGTGAAAACAATTGTCGATGTTTAACAGCAACAGTGTTCTGGTTCCAAGACGTTAAAGGAGCGTTAGAATGGTACACATTTTCGAAATATTTAGCAGCAGGGTCCGCAACATTTTCTTTCGGAAGATGAATCAAACGATATTTTGACACCAGCAACAAATACTGGCGTATCGCATGGTGAAATGAACTTCCGGGCTCCCTATCGATCACGAAGTGCACACTAAAATAATTCGCTCTATCTTTAACTCTGACGGACTTTGAAAATTTATTTACATAGACTATAAATGAATAAAGTTTGACACATGGCTGGTTCTTCCAGATTTGGAATTATTTTAGCAAAAATATTATCAGTTTTGTTAGTGTGCAGCTTTCATGTAGTAGCCTTGTTCACGTTCATAAAACACTGTTTAAATACCTGGTTTAGAGGACAAAAAAGACGTCCAATTTTTTTGTAACATAAAGCATTTCTTAATATATACCACAAAATATGCGAAATAGTGCAACTGTAGTTTCATACACCGAACCAATACGGATATTAGGGATGGGATAAACTAATAGTTACGAGCAATAGCTTGCAACGTTCCATTTACTACTAGATATAGCACGTAGAAATCTATTAATCACTTCATAGGTTCCATATAGGCCGTGAACCCTGTTAACACTTGAGAGACACAAAAGGTATGAAAACTGAATGAGGAGTTACAGGATAAAGATTTACTGAAATCCTTGACCACGATGTAGGTACATAAGAAGCACAAATACACGAAAATCACATCCTGCAGTGGAGATGAATAAAACAATCGTGCTAAAGGCGTCGTCAGTAGTTAAAATTAAAATATCACCTCCACCTGTACAGCATAATTGTGAATAGATGGTCAATGAGAAAACGGCATGAGGTGTTATTTTAATTTTAACCACTGACGACGCCTTTGGCACGATTGTTTTATGCATCTCCACAGCAGGATATTACTTTCGTGTATTTTTGTTTCTGATGAAGGTATATTTAGGTATACCGAAACCGTGGTCAAGGATTTAAATAAATCTTTACCCTGCAACTGTTTGGCTGTTATCATTTACTGTGAAGATTTTCAACATTTGCTGCTTCAGCCATATTTAAAATTTTGAATGAGGAGTTCTTAGTGCAGTAGAAAGCATCTCCTTAATGACGGGCATATGGACGTCTAAAAAGAACTAAAATTACGTAAATGTAAGAGCACGTTTCATAACAAGTTACACTCTGTCGTTTTGAAACATAACGTCTACCGCAAATATTACACTCTGCAGTTTTGTTAGTTTTGTCTTTTACATAAATGTGACCCACATAAGTCACCGTGGAATAAAGATAGCGTCCTTCGCTATTCATGTAAACGTCCTGAGTACCGGATTCAATCACCTTCTTGAATAGAAATCATCGGCTATGGCGGCCGGACACTTCCGGCAGAAGAAGTCACAAAATTCTGCCAACAGCCTTGTCAAAGAAGGTGGAAAAGGGCTCAAGACTCCCTTTGCTCTTGGGTGGGAAACCATCCATAATACGAGGAAGAATTATCAATGATCAAAGCCATAAGGATGTAGAAAGAAACAGAAACCACTGCAATAAAGACAAAAAAAATATCGAAATTTGTGGTAAGTTCCTATGGGACCAAACTGCAGATGTCATCGGTCCTCAGGCTTACACACTACTTAACCAAACTTAAACTAACTGACGCTAAGGACAACACACACACCCATGCCCGAGGGAGGACTCAAACTTCCGACGGGGTGAGCCGTGCGAACCGTGGCAGGACGCCATAGACCGCGAAGCTAGCGCGCACGGCATTAAAGTCATAATGTGTATCCACAGGACTCGTGGCATGTGACAGAAAGATTGTCATAACGTTTTATCAATTGGCATAAGATTCCGGATTAGTCCCTACTCGTATCTTCGAGAGGGGACTGTCAAAGGACAGTGACAGTAAGAAAAAGATTGAACAATCAACGGAAATGGTAATATTATACGAGTCGTAATGTGGAATGTAAGACCAGACCGCTATAGGAAAGCAAGAAATTTGAAAAGTGAAATCCAAAGGCTCAGCTATCGTGAGTGTCGGTGGAGTGTAATGGAGAGACGAAGTAGCTTTATGGTCTGAGTAATATCGAAAGTAGCAACAAATAGTAAAAAGGGAGTGTGATTCGTTATCAACTAGAAAGTAGGTCAGACAGTCAGTTACATTGAACTATGAAGTAATGGAGTTATTCTCATCAGAATTAACACCAACCAAAATAATTCAGGTATACGTGAGGCACACTAACGAACAGATATAGAGTCTGACCCTCATTAAATAACGATGAGAATTAGGCTGAAGTTTAAGGTAATCGTCGGAAAAGAGATGACGTGGAAAGAAGAGGGATACTGAAGTACTGAGGAATGATGCGTTTGAAGTTTTCTAAGGATGTGGATACTGCAATGATGAATATCACAGTATATTGTTCAACTGAATAGAACTGGACATCTCTAAAAAGACCAACCACAGGAGTTGGACAGACAAATATAGGTACAAGCAAAGTAACTGCGAAGAAACCTTGGGTAACAAAACAAATGCTTCAATCGAGGGACTAAAGAAACACAAATGCTCAGGAAAAGAAACCAATACAGTAATTGAAGTCACTAACGCAGGTAAGTACGAAGTGCGCGGAAGCTATGTAGAAATGGCTGCAGGAAAATGTGAAGAAAAAATAAAATAAAATGTGCATTGAGAGGACTGATTCAGTTTAGAAAACAATCAATCATCGGTGTAACTGAAATTGAAGGCGTCAAATTAAGAGCACAGGAGGAATTCAGCTGTTAAACGATGAAGAGGGGCGTATTGATGGCAAGGATATATTAAAGACCTCTACGAGGGGAGAAGCTGTCTGCTGATGCGACACAAGAAAAAATGGAAGTCAATGTAGAAGACCGAGAGGGTGCAGCTTTACAGTCAGAGTTTGACAGAGCTTTGGAGAACTTACAATAAAATAAGGCAATAGTCATAGATAACATTCCTTTGCAGTTTCTGAAGATATTGACAGAACTGCCCACCAGACTATTCAAGGCGGACGTAGAACCTATGAGACTGTGGAGATACCCCCAAACTTTGGGAAAAATACCATGCACACAACCTGGAAGATGGCAAAGACACACAAATGCCAAATTAGCTTAATATCCCATGCAGGCAAGTTACTGTCAAGAATAACGCACAGAAAGTAGAGAGGCAGTTCTGACATTGCATCTGGTAATGGAAGGAGGACTTAAGAAGAAACTAGACATGTTCATACGATTTCGACCTAGAAAAGTGTGCGACCGTGTAAAACATTACAACACGTTCGAAATTCTAAGAAAAATAGGTGTAAGTTATAGGGGAAGACGGATAATGTACAATGTGTTAACAAACAAGAAGGAATAATAAGAATGAAAAATCATTAAAGCAGCGGTAAGATCAAAAACGGAGTCGGCAGGAATGCAGTTTTTCTCCTCAACTGTTTAATTTGCACATCGAAGAAGCAAAGACAGAACTAACATGCAGGTCCCGTTGTGGGATTAAAATTCAGGGTGTTAAAGTACCAACGATAAGATTCGCTGATGACTTTGCTTTCCTCAGTGAAATACTGAATGGAATGAACAATTGTGAGCACAAAATGTGGATTGAGAGTAAACCGAAGAAAACGGAAGTAATGAGGAGTGGCAGTAATAAGGAGTAGTGATAAACGTAACATGAAAATTGGGGACAAAGAAGAATATGAAGTGAACGAATTCTGCTACCTTGGAAGCAAAATAATGTATGACGAACATAGCAAGGAGGACATAGGAAGCAGGATACTATAGGCTAAGTGGACGTTCCTGGTCAAGAGACGTCTAATAGTATTCAACATTGCCATTAATTTGAGGAAAAATGTTTCGAGAATATCCCTCTGGAGCACACCGTTGTATGATAGTGAGATATGGATTGTGAGAAAACAGAAAAGAACAGAATCGACGCGTTTCAGATGTGGTGCTACAGAAGGATGTTGATAAAAAAGGAATCGACGATGATAGAAATATATGGAAAACGTTAAGAAGAAGAATAGATACAATGATAGAACACGTAGTAAGACATCAAGAATGAACTCTAATGATACTAGTGGGACCTGTAGGGGATAAAACTGTAGGGAAGGACAGAATTTGGAATATATCCAGAAAATAAAAAAAAAAATGGTTCAAATGGCTCTGAGCACTATGGGACTTAACATCTGTGGTCATCAGTCCCCTAGAACTTAGAACTACTTAAACCTAACTAACCTAAGGACATCACACAACACCCAGTCATCACGAGGCAGAGAAAATCCCTGACCCCGCCGGGAATCGAACCCGGGAACCCGGGCGTGGGAAGCGAGAATCCTACCGCACGACCACGAGCTGCGGACTCCAGCAAATAACTTGAGTACGTTAGGTGGACGTGCTACTCTTAGATGAAGGCGTTGGCACAGGAGAAGTTGTCGTGGCGGGTCCCATCAGACCAGTGAGTTGTGTCCTCAGAGTCTTTCGCGGTGCATGCTTCAACAAGCCCTTCACGTTGAATAAAATACTCGAGCTATCCTTAATTGTCACCGCCATTGTCATCAAATCACACATTGCCGGGGCTGGCATGGTGTTCTGCTTGTACTTCAACGTCGGGAACCTTCCAGAGGGGGCCAAGGGAGCGCTTGCGCGGAAGTCAAGTTGGGCGGCTCCCATTAATACGCCGCGGGACCGAGTAACGTCAGATGGTCCGAGGGGACGGCGCCACGTTTGAAACTGCCTCTCCCGCGTACCCGCAAGCTTCATACCTCCGCCTTTGCTTTCGCTCAACGTCTAACTACAACCCTCATGCCTTTGCAAGTGCGTACCCTTGATCCCCATTAAAAGTTACCGTTTGTTTTAATTTTGGCCGCTTCTCATATGACAGAATCTCAATATGATAGTGTTTGAGCCAAAAGTATCGTATTTTTAAATTGTATTTTACGCCCATATTCTAGGCAACGCTCAGCCATGGCTGACGTCTCAAGTGGCCTTTGTTTGAGCCCGAACACTGGGCTCAGTTCATGTGTCCTCAGTGAGCGACCTGTCTTGATAGTAGCTGCCCCGCAGTATGGAAGGAAGCAGCTGGCCTAGTCTCTTCCGCCGATTCGGTAGGAATTTTTCGTCTGTAGCACCTGAAACCTTTTACATTTCCCTCTTGCTGCAACCATTTTTTCTTAACATGCGCTTCAAATGCTGAAATTTTGACTCTAGATCAGGGCTTCACAACATATGTGCTCGCGGAGCAAGCTGTGAGCAGCCAGGCGCGAGCACGGAGCAACGCGAGCACACTACCCCCACTACCGGACCACAGCGGAGAGTGGGGAGCGTCTCGTGGGGCGCACAACAGCTGCCGCCAGTCAATGTAAATCCGCGGCCACCTGTAGGGATATCACTCACGAATTATTACTGCGACAAATGAAACAAATAAAGGAGAATGTACACGTGCCACATAATTTTATTAGCTCAGTGTATGCCTCTACATTCGTATTAATTTGTGAACTGTTACACAATAAAAGGTGTCACTGAAGTGTGGGATTCTCGGTTATCTTGTACTTATTGCCCTTTACAATTGCGTCTATGTTCGGAGTAATTGTTCTTGTGCACTGTAGGCGCAGCGTGCAGTTTAAATTTCGATGAGACAATGCGTTTCTCAGGCGCGTCTTGTTACATTTCATTGCTGAGAACAGTTGTTCACAAACATACGTGGAACCGAACATTGATACACTCCTGGAAATGGAAAAAAGAACACATTGACACCGGTGTGTCAGACCCACCATACTTGCTCCGGACACTGCGAGAGGGCTGTACAAGCAGTGATCACACGCACGGCACAGCGGACACACCAGGAACCGCGGTGTTGGCCGTCGAATGGCGCTAGCTGCGCAGCATTTGTGCACCGCCGCCGTCAGTGTCAGCCAGTTTGCCGTGGCATACGGAGCTCCATCGCAGTCTTTAACACTGGTAGCATGCCGCGACAGCGTGGACGTGAACCGTATGTGCAGTTGACGGACTTTGAGCGAGGGCGTATAGTGGGCATGCGGGAGGCCGGGTGGACGTACCGCCGAATTGCTCAACACGTGGGGCGTGAGGTCTCCACAGTACATCGATGTTGTCGCCAGTGGTCGGCGGAAGGTGCACGTGCCCGTCGACCTGGGACCGGACCGCAGCGACGCACGGATGCACGCCAAGACCGTAGGATCCTACGCAGTGCCGTAGGGGACCGCACCGCCACTTCCCAGCAAATTAGGGACACTGTTGCTCCTGGGGTATCGGCGAGCACCATTCGCAACCGTCTCCATGAAGCTGGGCTACGGTCCCGCACACCGTTAGGCCGTCTTCCGCTCACGCCCCAACATCGTGCAGCCCGCCTCCAGTGGTGTCGCGACAGGCGTGAATGGAGGGACGAATGGAGACGTGTCGTCTTCAGCGATGAGAGTCGCTTCTGCCTTGGTGCCAATGATGGTCGTATGCGTGTTTGGCGCCGTGCAGGTGAGCGCCACAATCAGGACTGCATACGACCGAGGCACACAGGGCCAACACCCGGCATCATGGTGTGGGGAGCGATCTCCTACACTGGCCGTACACCACTGGTGATCGTCGAGGGGACACTGAATAGTGCACGGTACATCCAAACCGTCATCGAACCCATCGTTCTACCATTCCTAGACCGGCAAGGGAACTTGCTGTTCCAACAGGACAATGCACGTCCGCATGTATCCCGTGCCACCCAACGTGCTCTAGAAGGTGTAAGTCAACTATCCTGGCCAGCAAGATCTCCGGATCTCTCCCCCATTGAGCATGTTTGGGACTGGATGAAGCATCGTCTCACGCGGTCTGCACGTCCAGCACGAACGCTGGTCCAACTGAGGCGCCAGGTGGAAATGGCATGGCAAGCCGTTCCACAGGACTACATCCAGCATCTCTACGATCGTCTCCATTGGAGAATAGCAGCCTGCATTGCTGCGAAAGGTGGATATACACTGTACTAGTGCCGACATTGTGCATGCTCTGTTGCCTGTGTCTATGTGCCTGTGGTTCTGTCAGTGTGATCATGTGATGTATCTGACCCCAGGAATGTGTCAATAAAGTTTCCCCTTCCTGGGACAATGAATTCACGGTGTTCTTATTTCAATTTCCAGGAGTGTATTATTGTAGGCGCCAGTTTGTGCAAACGAGGAAATCTATCCTGAGGGTAGTGTCTGCAGAATTGCAAAATGTTTTTCTTTTCTGAAATTTGTCTCTGTATTCTCTGTCACACTGCAGGTCAATAAGTTTTAGTTGCAGCTCAGGACGAATCTATTCAATATTCGCTGAATATGGAGAGGAGAACAGATCAAAATCACTGTCTAGTGCTGTCAGATTTTGAAAGCGTTGATCGAATTCTTCCTTAAGGGCAACTAAACCATGTGAATAACGTTCACAGTCTTTGTGAACATCTTGCATGGATGATAATTTAGGAAAATGAGCTAGATTTCCTGTTTCCACCTGACTTACCCGAAGTGTCAATTTCATTTTAAAAGCTCGTATTCGATCTATGATATGAGTAATTAGCAGATCTTTACCTTGCAGTGAAATGTTCAAAGCGTTCAGATGGCTAGTTAAATCTGCTAAGAACGCGAGATCACATTTCCATGAATGCTCTTTCAATTCAGGAACACACATGTTATTTATTTCCGTGAACATATTTATCTCATCTAATAGGGAAAAAAATCGATTTAATAATTCGCCACGACTAAGCCAGCGGACCTCGCTGTAATAAGGCAGGCTACCATACTGGCTTTCTACATCCTCAAGAAAGCTTTTAAATTGACTGTGTTGTAGCCCATGCTTCCTTATACAATTTGTTGCACGAACAACAACACTCATCACATTTTTTAGAGTGATACTCTTTGCACATACGTTTTCCTGGTGGATCACACAGTGAACGCCCCTTATTTCATTCGGCACGGTCAATTTTTTCATTTTCTCTTTCAACAGCGCAATGAAACCTGATTTGTTCCCTGTCATCGCTGGTGCACCGTCTGTAGACACTGAAACTAAAGAATTCCACGACAATTCTATATTTTCAACACTTTCTTCAACACTACTTAAAATATCACCTCCGGTTGTAGTGTTCTTCATGGCTACTACATCGAGGAGCTCCTCCCTCACCTGAAGATCTCTATTAACACCTCTAATAAATATGGCAAGCTGCGCTGTTCCAGTGATATCAACACTTTCGTCCAGAGCTAGAGAATACGCCATAAAATCTTTACAGATATTTGCAAACTGGCTCTGGACGTCGTCTGCCATGTCCTGTATGCGACGCATAATGGTCATGTTAGATAATGGCACAATCCGAAACTGTTCAACTTGAGGTGGACACAAATGTTCCGCTGCAACTACCAAACATTCTTTTATTAAATCGCCATCAGTGAAGGGGCGCAGGGATTTTGCTAAAAGCAAAGCAATTTTGTAACTTACTCAGAGAGCTGCCTCATTTGATTTTTCTTTGTCGTCCAGATCTTCTTCGGATAGCTTCCTTTTAAGTTTAATAACTTCCTGTGCACGATCTGGTCCATCACATTTTCCATTTCCGTGGTCTTTCGCGTGGTACGACATATAATGTCGCTGCAAATTAAATTTCCTAAAAGAATTCGGCGTTTTGTGACGTACTAAACATTTTGCAACACCATCTTTTACTGTAAACAGATACAATTCCTCCCAATGGGGGTTCAACTGCGAAAGCATGGTTGGGGTTACACAGCGGCGACTTGACATGATTCTTAACCTGCGAAGTGATTCTTAGAGCTGATCGTAGTACTTTCAACGTTACACAGTCGGCGCGAATACAATAGGCACGCTGCGGCCCTGTTCAAACTTGCGCGCGCATTTCCCCTCCCTCCCCTCCCTCCCTACTCCGCGACCTTGCACCTGCTCGCGAGCACGTGCCTGAGCAGACTCGAGTACTCGCGCTCAAGACCGGCCAGTTGTTAAGCCCTGCTCTAGATGGTCGTCGTCAAAAATAATCTCTGCCCTGTGCACTGACAGGTTCAGAAGCGCTTTCTTGTGTTCGGGATGGTGAATAATGTTGGCGTTGAAGTCACAGTTAGTGTGCATTGAATTCCTCTACAGTGAACGGCCTAGCCGTCCTCCTGCCTTCCGCTCAACTGTAACATCCAAGAATGGAAGCTCGCCATCCTTCTCCGACTCGACAGTAAATTTAATGTTGGGATGGACATATTCCTGGCACTGGCAGTCAGAGTTTTAACTCTTGTTGACGATGGCGGGCACAGCTATCGAGAGGTCAGGTACTGTGTTCGAAATGACGCGGCCTGTGAGACGAGAAAACACAGGGACGTGCCACGCCTTTACCTCATGTGACTCGGTCCACAGAAGAAATACTGAAGACCTACCCGCGCAACAGCCATCCCATTGCAGAGCTACTAGATTTCTGTCTTTGTCGTTGTTGAGAACGACTCACAATTACACACAAAGTTCAGTGTAAAATTTCTGTCCCTTACTTTCCTATAGTGTATCACTTTTGCATATACCTGCAGTGAGGAATACACAAAACACGTGGACATGTAAACGTGTCACGGTTTCTGCGACGGATTAGTGGCACTGCTTGCGCAGTGGAACGACTCTGAACTCGGCAGTCCGCTCCTCTCAGCTGTTACCCGAAGTAACGAATACGACGGTTGTCTAGAAAGTAAGTTTCGATCGGTCGCGAAATGGAAACTACAGTGAAAACTAGAAACGTTTTATTTGCAACAGTTAGGTACAGCTTCCACCTACTTCTCTACATAGTCGCCGCTCCAACTTCGAACTTTGTAGTAGTTTTGTATCAGTTTTCCAATATCCTCGTCATAGAAGGCCGCCTCCTATGCTTTTGACCAGTTATCTGCACTGGTCTGCAGCTCGTTGTCTGAGGAAAAAATTTGTCTTCATAGCCAGCGGTTCTCGTGAACAGAGATGAGACTCCGGGGGAGCCAATTACGGACTGTATTGTGGGTGATCAAACACTTCTCCTCGGAAACGCTGCAGGAACGCCTTCATGGCCCTTGCAGTGTGCGCCGAGAATTGGCATGAAGGAGGAACTGATCGACAGTTGTGTTATGTGGGTTGCATGACACAGGTGAAATCTCTAAGTACGTCCTCCTACTTGGCGGGAGACGCTGTTCCCTACGCATATGTACGTGCTCACTCTTCACCCACAACTGAAAAGAGCGAAGCGCAAGGCTTTACCGGATTTTCCCAGTGGTTTCCACTTTCTGGACAACCCTCGTACATTCCAGCAACGAGTTACACTCTTCGTGGTCGGAGCTGTAAATGAATCACGACTGCTGTACGGAACGACTGAGACGAGGGAGGAAGATGTTACAGGCGAACGAGTAACATCCAGGTCGAGCAGTCCCATAAATCGGTTGCGCTTGTGGCCCGGGACGGCATCGATAACACGTAGCGAGCGTATGAATATGGTTCAGACACACTGCCCTCACGAAGCTATGCGAGGCAAGTTGCGAGATAGATCTCTGAGGCTGCAAGACTTAAATGGGTTTGATTTAATGGGGTGAAAACTTGATTATATCCTGGTAATCCTTACGCTATAAAAATTTCATAGGTTCTATTGTGGAACGTTATTTGCTTAAGAGATGCGGCTTCGTAACAGTGTTTTTCCGACAGTTACATTACGTACCACCAAACCCTATTGCACATACATTTCTTGCGTCATATTTCTCACGTAAATGGAACAAAAACCAAGTCGGGGTGCATACACTAGTGTAGATGTTAGCATTGTTATTGTGAACAGGTTTCTCCTTCTAGCTTTAAAATTTTCCGCGGGACTGTGTTAGTCACTCCATAAGAACCTGAACAGCCAGAGCTATGCAGACTTCTAGCAATGTGTATAAAGTAGCATAATAAGCTCTGGACACTATCCAACCGCAAAAATTGACGACCAGTTACCGTTACAAAGTACTAAACGTATTACTTCGTAGTGGGAAATATCAGAAGACGTTTCTTTCACTTTTATTTATGAAATGCCTGAGGGAACGCCCCACGGAAATTGAGCATTCGCGTTAATAATCCTGCTCGATCGTTAAACGCAAGCTGCACTGCGTCGTTGTACGTTTCCTACGTCCAGTCTCTAGCTGCAGTATTTTTAATGCTCCTGCAGTTGACGGAAGTTATCTAGCCGTTGTCAAAGCTGTTCTTGACTTTTATGTCGCGGTTACAGTTAATAGTGGAGTGCCCACGACAGCTAATTAATTTGCATCAAGGACTTTTCTAGCAGGCGTGCGTGGGTGTGCTGTGCTGTAACAGGCATCGTCCGGTACAACTTACTCTAACACGGGTTGCGTTCTGAACTTCGGATTAGGTCCGTCAGCGGATAGTAAGCGAAACGTAAATAGAGACTAATACGAAACATTTCCAGCGCAACTGACCTGCATTTGGTTTTACTCTGCGATGAAGCGTGTTTGCTAAAGCTCTAATTTACGAAATCGTGTTCAGAGCGGGAGCTTTCACACTGATCGAAAGTTTATAATCGTTTCAAATGCAACGAGGGTTGTAGAATGTGCATATGGGGTTATGGCTGCCAATTCATTATACTGATAAAAGCCAAAGAAAACTCCGTTGAACAATGGAGAAGATCGTCTTACGCACCTGTTACGTAGTTAACTTACATACATTGATTCAAAGCGAATTCATCAACTTGCCCAGATGCTTGGAAAAGATTCATCAGGTTTCACAAGACTGTATCTTCTACAAGAATGAAGACTGGGACCTGCGTCGAGTTTCTTTAACTTTGCCTATACATCGAAACTTAAATATAACCTTCCCTCTAGTGGAAGTGGTTCACGCCAGCGTTTAAGAGCATTTCTTAACAACGAACCGTCTCAATTATGCATCCGCTGAAAGGAGCGTAAAAATGTAACAATGCAACAATGGTCAACAAGACCGCCCTAGCTCACGGTACGTGATTTTTTTGCTGACTGTGAAAGACTTCGTCTATGTTCCTTCCCTAGCAAGGACTTCGGGTGAAATATGACGCCGCATTTCCAAAGCATTCAGTTATGTTAATCCAGACATTCTAACCAAAGTCGACTACGGGAGTTTGATATGCGTCTGGTGGTAGGCCATTGAACATATCAGAAAAACTAAATGACAGTTTTGTTCCTAAACGTAATTGTAAACATTACCCAAGGTTGAATGTCCTCTTTTTTTTTTTTTTTTTTTTTTTTTTTTTTTTTTTTTTTTTTGAATCATCAGTCTTCTGACTAGTTAGACGCAGCCCGTCACGAATTCCCCTCCCGTGCCAAATCTTCATCTTAGCGAAATTATAATTATATTAATACCTTCAGCTGCTGACGGGCGTTGATATATATCAACGGGGACAGGCGAAAATCTGTGCGCCGTTGTTTACTTGTTAAAGTAAAAGGGGAATCAATTATGAACTACTAGCCGAATTCCACAACGGTCCAACTCCTGGAGAAATATTTTGTGATCAGCACAATTAAACGCCTTAGTTAAACCAAAAGATATGCCTTGCGTTCGAAACCTTTTGTTTAATCTATCCAGTACCTCATAAGAAAAGAGAATATAGTATTTTCAGTTGTTAAACCATTTCAGTAGTAGGAAAATATGTGATATAAAATGATCAATTATTCTTCCATACACAGCCTTTTCAATAACTTTAACAAACATTGATGGCATAGAAAAATGTCTAAAATTGTCTACATTATCCCTTTCTCCCTTTTTATGAAAAATCGTTACTACTGAGTAGTTTAATCGTTCAGGAAACTGATTGTTCTCAAAGGGAAACTACTCTCTAAGAAAACGTTCTTATCTATTTGGCAGCATAGCGTAAACAACGAGAATATGTTTGTTTTCTCCAAAGAACTATTACGGTTGGCGTGGGGCACAAACAACTGTCCAAACAGCTTTCTCGAACTCTTGAACGTTCCATCCGCAAAGAATGATTCTCAGTTTGATAAATACGCTTTACCCTTTTCACCTGTTATTATCTGCGAGTAAAATATTGCTTTTCTCAGTAAATTATTTTCCTGGAAGAATATTCCTCCAGCAACGGTGGGCTCTTGCGTAGTTCCGAAATATTTTGGCTTATTGGAATGTAACGACTGTTCCGCACTTCAGTCTGATGTTAACGATGTTACTAGGTGTTAGCCTCGATTGAAGAGCAGCCCTGATGAAACTGTAGCGTCTTTCTGCCTCCTTCTTTGATCTGAGAAAATGTTTTCGCTTTTCATTTGGTATCTCATCTGGAACGCGAAAATTGCTACCTTCCCCTAAAACTGTGTAATTTTTTGTGGGTAGTCATCCTTTGCATTCCTTCTTTTTATTTTACGCAACGTCAGAAAGTCATTTCTGGTTAGTTTGTATAGTCCACTATACATTAATGTCCGTTGTAAATCAATAAAGGCTACCATTTAGGATTCTCGGTGAACTCTGTTATCTCAGCAGTAAGACAGCTAACACTGCTTGCCAGTCGGAGGTCAACTGCAGTACTGAACTCTGGGAGAAAGCCACGCACACTGGGAAATAGCCGGGGACTTGGAACAGTGTGCAGGAAATGTTCTTTGGCCTTACCCAGAATACGTGGCAGGTAATGGCGAACAGGCTGGCGTATCCTACTCCTCGAACACCCTGTTCACTACCTACGATGTCCTGGACTCCGTACAAATGTCAACACATTCCTTCTCCGTACGTCACTCCGTGCAAGTGCCACAAACTCGTCCAGCACATAATGCACGAAAAACTACAGTATGTCTTCCGTATCGCTGGAACTGACCCAGAGGACCTGTAATTTTGCTGGGTCCTTCCCCGGATTTGAGGCCTGTATACTTTTTTGGTGAGGAAACCTGAAATCCACTGTTTACAAGGACATATCAGCTACACTGGATGTATGCAACGACGTCGGATACCTCCGCTGAAATGCGAACAAATACGCAGTAGTCATTCCATATAACACTAGAAGCTTGTATCGCCATTTCCGGTGGTCATTTTGAACACAGCCTGTGACAGTCAGTTGCCTCCTTACTGGCCAGAATCCACATAACTACTTGAGCCGTGTCGCTCGTTTTTCAAGCTGTTATATCTTTGTTCAGCCGCACATTCTATTCCTCTGTCAAGCCACCGAGTGTCCGCTACCCTGCGCCAAGACTTGCTTCCGCCAACCCGGTATTTTCTTATTATTGGTGCTTTAAGGTTTCCTTGATTTGAAGTTGTTTCGATCTTTGATTGCAGATCGCTCTAAATTTTAAAAACACTGCTATGTTTCTGTTCTAAAATTATTACTGCCCAATTGGTGCTCCAAAGTTTTTATCGTAAAATTGGACCTGAAAATTTTATAATATTGTCAAATGTTTAACTTGCAAAATTTTTGAATGTTGTTACCACCTGTTTGAAAAGTTACTAATGCCAAAGATCTCCGCCAGTTTGTGAAATGCAGTACCTTTAAATTTTTTTTAAGGGGATTATCCTTCGGTTTCTAAATTGCTAGCGCCAAAGGTACCCTCAAGTTATTTTAATCGTAATCACAACTCGTAAAAGTTTTTAAAATAAGGGCTGCCTTCCTTGTTTGAAATTTGCTAATGATGGTTCTCTAATTGTTACGAAAATGCTCTCTCTGTAATTGCGGAGAAGTCACATTTGCCTGATTGAAATTTTCAGGTGGCTAAAGGGACCTCGAGTTGTATTCTTATGAATCTACATCTACATTTACACTCCTCAAGCCTCCCAACTGTGTGTGGCGGAGGGCACTTTACGTGCCACTGTCATTACCTCCCTTTCCTGCTCCAGTCGCGTATGGTTCGCGGGAAGAACGACTGCCGGGAAGCCTCTGTGCGCGCTCGAATCTCTCTAATTTTACATTCGTGATCTCCTCGGGAGGTATAAGTAGGGGGAAGCAATATATTCGATACCTCATCCAGAAACTCACCCTCTCGAAACCTGGACGGCAAACTACACCGCGATGCAGAGCGCCTCTCTTGAAGAGTCTACCACTTGAGTTTGCTGTACATCTCCGTAACGCTATCACGCTTACCAAATAACCCTGTGACGAAACGCGCCTCTCTTCTTTGGATCTTCTCTGTCAACCCGACCTTGTACAGATCCCACACTGATGAGCAATACTCAAGTATAGGTCGAACGAGTGTTTTGTAAGCCACCTCCTTTGCTGATGGACTACATTTTCTAAGGACTCTCCCAATGAATCTCAACCTGGCACCCGCGTTACCTACAATTAATTTTATATGATCATTCCACTTCAGATCGTTCCGTACGCATACTCCCAGATATTTTATAGAAGTAACTGCTACCAGTGTTTGTTCCGCTGTCATATAATCATACAATAAAGGATCCTTCTTTCTATGTATTCTCAATACATTACATTTGTCTATGTTCAGGGTCAGTTGCCGCTCCCAGCACCAAGTGTCTATCCGCTGCAGATCTTCCTGCATTTCGCTGCAATTTTCTAATGCTGCAACTTCTCTGTATACTACAGCATCATCCGCTTCTATACTGAAGCGCCAAAGAAACTGGTATAGGCACGCGTTCTCAAGAATGTTGAACTTGTTAAATTAAAGAGGAATTACTTGCTTGAAAAAGAAAGAAAAATATTTATTGTAAGTTTTGTCTTTCTGGATTGTCGCCCTGAAATCAGTCTAAAGCAGTTGCTACTGATTTATGAGTTACTGATGTTTTAAGTATATCTTGTTAAATAAAGGGTTACCAACTATTGTGAAGCAACAAACAGCTTTCCCTAAACCCAGTCAGCACAATCCTTCCACCAGATACGTTGTTGTCGTATGCTGAGGCGCCCACTAAGATCTCACTAGTTGATGCTCTTGTGTTGATCTTTAATGTGTGCCGCAGCAGGTATTGTACATGCGTCGATGTGGGAAATAACACCACCGATGTTCTGATTTACATTAGTCTTATGATACTTCCTGGCAGATTAAAACTGTGTGCCGGACCGAGACTCGAACTCGGGATCTTTGCCTTTCGCGGGCAAGTGCTCTACCAACTGAGCTACCCGAGCACGACTCACGCCCCGTCCTCACAGCTTCACTTCTGCCAGTACCTCGTCTCCTACCTTCCAAACTTTACAGATGCTCTCCTGCGAACCCTGCAGAACTAGCACTCCTGAAAGAAAGGATATTGCGGAGACATGGCTTAACCACAGCCTGGGGGATGTTTCCAGAATGAAATTTTCACTCTGCAGCGGAGTGTGCGCTGATATGAAACTTCCTGGCAGGTTAAAACTGTGTGCCGCTGCAGACTGAAAATTTCACTCTGGATACATTACTCTTAGTTTGTTAATGGTTAAAATGGCTCTGAGCACTATGGGAGTTAACCTCTGAGGTGATCAGTCCCCTAGAACTTCGAACTACTTAAACCTAACTAACCTAACGACATCACACACATCCATGCCCGAGGCACGATTCGAACCTGCGACCGTAGCGGTCGCACGGTTCCAGACTGTAGCGCCTAGAACCGCTCGGCCACTCTGGCCGGCTTAGTTTGTTAATGTCAACAGGTATTGTTTCATTCAGAAACGTGTACGTTTGCGCAAAAAAAACTTTCTTAGTATTATTTCAATCTGCTGATTGGCTAACGATAGGAGCCAATGAGAAGCAACCAATCCATTCTGTGAAAACCGCACATTAATAATATTTTCTACACTGAAGCGCCAAAGAAACTGGTATAGAGGCATGCGTTCTCAAGTACAGAGATACGTGCACTGTCAGAACACTGCGCTGCGGTCGGCAACGCCTACATATGACAACAAGCGTCTGGCGCAGTGTTACATCGGATAATGCTGCTACAATCGCAGGTTATCAAGAATTACGTGAATTTGACGGTGGTGTTATAGTCGTCGCACGAGTGAGGGGACGCAGCATCTCCGACGTCGCTATGACGCTAGGTCGCTAGGCATATTCCCGTACGACCATTTCACGAGTGTGCCGTGAATGTCAGGAATCCGGTAAAACATCAAATCCTCGACGTCGCTGCGGCCGGAAAAGCTCCTGCAAGAACGGCACCAACGGTGACTGAAGAGAATCGTTCATCGTGACGGAAGTGCAACCCTTCTGTAAATTGCTGCAGATTTCAGTGCTGAGCCATCAACAACTGTCAGCGTGCGAGCCATTCTAAGAAACATCATCGATATGGGCTTTCGGAGCCGAAGATCCACTTGTGTAACCTTGATGATTTCACGACACAAAGCTTTACGCCTGCCTGGGCCCGTCAACACCGACATTGGACTGTTGATGACTGGAAACATGTTGCCTGGCTGGACGAGTCTCGTTTCAAATTGTTTCGAGGGGATGTACGTGTACGGGTATGGAGAGAACCTCATGAATCCATGGAGCCTGCATGTCAGGGGACTGTTCCAGCTGATAGAAGCTCAGTGTGGGGCGTCTGCACTTGGAGTGATATGGGACCCCTGATACGTCTAGATACGAGCCTGATAGGTGACACGTACTTAAGCATCCTGTCTGATCACCTGCATCCATTCATGTCTATCGTGGATTTTGATGGACATGGGCAATTCCAGCAGGATAATGCTGCATTCCACACGTCCATAATTGCTACAGAGTGGTTCCAGGGACACTTGTCTCAGTTTAAACACCTCCGCTCGCCACCAAACTCCCCAAACATGAACAATATTGAGCATATCTGGAAAGCCTTGCAACGTGCTTTTCAGAAGAGATCTCCACCCCTCGTACTCTTACTGATTTATGGACAGCCCTGCACGTTTCTTGGTGTCAGTTCCCTCCAGCGCTACTTCAGACATTAGTCGAGTCTATGCCGCCTCATGTTGCGGCGCCTCTGCGTTCTCGTGGGGGCTCTAAACGATATTATGCAGGTGCAGCAATTTACTTGGCTCTTCAGTGTACTTCCGCAATATTTGCGTTGCGTTTTAGGTGATTCACCCTTTGTAGACCCTCTTCAACTGTGCAAAATTTCGCCTACCTTAGCTCCGCCGCTGTTTGCGCAGTGTTTGCTGGGAGCGCCGAGGTAACTGCAGCGAGTCAGACCAGTGCAGACCAGGCGTGGCGAGGCCAACAGCACGGCGGCGGTTTTATGGCCCGGCCGGGCCGGCGCTGGCTCTGCGGACCATATCGCAGGCGCCCCGCCCACGGCAGCCGGGGGCGCACAAAAAAGTCCGCCTTCATTACACGCTCAAATCATTACAATGATGATTGTTCCTCCGGTGCTAAAACTTTCGTCTTTACGGCCGGAAAGCTGCTTTACGAGCGAGTTGGGAGAGGGGCGGCTGGTTGGCGAGCGTATTGAGACAGCGCGGCGCGGCTGAAGCGCCCCGAGCCTGCACCGCCGTCGCCATTAAACCAATCCCGCCATCGCTGAAGAATTACCGGTAGGGGTGAAGGAGAGGGAAAGGGGGGAGGGGGGAATGGGAGGAGGTTCGGCTGATTATGTGTAACCATCGCATAACGACATAACTTCGGGGCAAGTAAGGCTAGCAACCTGCTTCCCTGGTACTTTAAATATAATGCTGGCAATAATCAGAGCAAAATGCCTCAGACCTTTGGAGGTGACGGAGTCCCGCCTCTAACTGACAAACCAGGGACTCCTAAGATACGACTTGGCAAACAAATGGTAATGAGATGGGGAGCTATTAACATCAATGGGGGCTACCCTGGGAAGAAGGTAGGGCTGGCAGAGGCTGCAAGTAGGATGGGGCTGGACGTTTTAGCTGTTAGTGACATTCGGGTAAGGGGTGAGAAAGAAGAGGAAGTGGGAGAATACAAGGTCTACCTGTCAGGAGTCAAAGCAGGAATAACACAATGGGGTGTAGGGCTTTACATCAGGATAGAAATGGAACCCAGCGTAGTTGCAATAAGGTATGTAAACGAACGACTGATGTGGATAGATCTGACAGTGTCTAGCAAGAAAATTAGGATTGTGTCAGTATATTCGTATTGTGAAGGGACAGATCAAGATAAGATGGATAGTTTTTATGTGGCACTCAGTGATGTAGTTGTTAGAGTAAAGGACAAGGACAGTGTTCTGCTCATGGGTGATTTTAACGCCAGGATTGGAAATCGAACAGAAGGGTATGAAAAGGTTATGGGTAAATTTGGAGAGGATATGGAGGCCAACAGGAACGGGAAACAACTCTTGGATTTCTGTGCACGTATGGGCTTAGTAACCACAAACTCCTGTTTTTAAACATAAGAACATTCACCGGTATACTTGGGAAGGCAGGGGAACCAGATCTGTCATTGACTATATAATAACAGATCAGGAATTCAGGAAGGCTGTGAGGGACACACGTGTATTCAGGGGATTCTTTGATGACACTCATCATTATTTAATCTGCAGTGAAA
The DNA here is from genome assembly GCF_023864275.1 of Schistocerca cancellata. Taxonomy (NCBI): domain Eukaryota; kingdom Metazoa; phylum Arthropoda; class Insecta; order Orthoptera; family Acrididae; genus Schistocerca; species Schistocerca cancellata. The sequence goes on along the minus strand of NC_064631.1, from coordinate 463,404,534 downwards.
TTGGGATTGTGAGGCCGAAAGTGCGGGAGGTCAGGTCCGTATGTAGGAGGATAAGAGTGGAGAAACTTCAGGATAAGGAAATCAGGCACAAGTACATAACAGCGATCTCAGAAAGGTACCAGTTAGTTGAATGTAGTCAATTACAGTCATCGGAAAAGGAATGGACAAGGTACAGGGACACAGTACTAGAAGTAGCTAAAGAATGTCTTGGAACAGTAGTGTGTAAAAGTAGGATGAAGCAAACAGCTTGGTGGAATGATACAGTCAAGGCAGCCTGTATCAAAAATGGCTACATACCAGAACCCAGGTAGACAGAGAAAGTTATGTTGAAGAAAGAAACAAAGCCAAACAGATAATTGCAGCATCCAAGAAGAAATCGTGGGAAGACTTTGGAAACAGGTTGGAGACTATGGGTCAAGCTGCTGTAAAACCGTTCTGGAGTGTAATTAGCAGCCTTCGAAAGGGAGGTAAGAAGGAAATGACAAGTATTTTGGACGGGTCAGGAAAACTGCTGGTGAATCCTGTGGATGCCTTGGGCAGATGGAGGGAATATTTTGAAGAGTTGCTCAATGTAGGTGAAAATGCGATCAGTTATGTTTCAGATTTCGAGGTAGAATGGGATAGGAATGATGATGGAAATAGGATCACATTTGAGGAAGTGGAAAAAATGGTCAATAGATTGCAGTGCAATAAAGCGGCTGGGGTGGATGAAATTAAGTCGGAACTCATCAAATACAATGGAATGTTAGGTCTTAAATGGCTACACAGGATAATTGAAACGGCCTGGGAGTCGGGACAGGTTCCATCAGACTGCACAAAAGCAGTAATCACACCAATCTTTAAACATGGAAACAGAAAAGATTGTAACAACTACAGAGGTATCTCTTTAATCAGCGTTGTGGGTAAAATCTTCGCAGGTATTGTTGAAAGGAAAGTGCGAGTATTAGTTGAGGACCAATTGGATGAAAATCAGTGTGGGTTTAGGTTTCTTAGAGGTTGTCAGGACCAGATCTTTAGCTTACGGCAAATAATGGAGAAGTGCTATGAGTGGAACAGGGAATTGTATCTATGCTTTATAGATCTAGAAAAGGCATATGACCGGGTTCCTAGGAGGAAGTTATTGTCTGTTCTACAAGATTATGGAATAGGAGGCAAACTTTTGCAAGCAATTAAAGGTCTTTACATGGATAGTCAGGCAGCAGTTAGAGTTGACGGTAAATTGAGTTCATGGTTCAGAGTAGTTTCAGGGGTAAGACAAGGCTGCAACCTGTCTCCACTGTTGTTCATATTATTTATGGATCACATGTTGAAAACAATAGACTGGCTGGGTGAGATTAAGATATGTGAACACAAAATAAGCAGTCTTGCATATGCGGATGACTTAGTTGTGATGGCAGATTCGATTGAAAGAAATGCAAGGACTATGGTATGAAGATTAGCATCTCCAAAACGAAAGTAATGTCAGTGGGAAAGAAATATAAACGGATTGAGTGCCAAATAGGAGGAACAAAGTTAGAACAGGTGGACGGTTCAAGTACTTAGGTTTCAAGTACTTAGGATGCATATTCTCACGGGATGGCAACATAGTGAAAGAACTGGAAGCGAGGTGTAGCAAAGCTAATGCAGTGAGCGCTCAGCTACGATCTACTCTGTTCTGCAAGAAGGAAGTCAGTACCAAGACTAAGTTATCTGTGCACCGTTTAATCTTTCGACCAACTTTGTTGTATGGGAGCGAAAGCTGGGTGGATTCAGGTTACCGTATCAACAAGGTTGAGGTTACGGATATGAAAGTAGCTAGGATGATTGCAGGTACTAGTAGATGGGAACAATGGCAGGAGGGTGTCCACAATGAGGAAATCAAAGAAAAACTGGGAATGAACTCTATAGATGTAGCAGTCAGGGCGAACAGGCTTAGATGGTGGGGTCATGTTACACGCATGGGAGAAGCAAGGTTACCCAAGAGACTCATGGATTCAGCAGTAGAGGGTAGGAGGAGTCGGGGCAGACCGAGGAGAAGGTACCTGGATTCGGTTAAGAATGATTTTGAAGTAACAGGTTTAACATCAGAAGAGGCACCAATGTTAGCACTGAATAGGGGATCATGGAAGAACTGTATAAGGGGGGCTATGCTCCAGACTGAACGCTGAAAGGCATAATCAGTCTTAAATGATGATGATGATCGCATAACGACTTTCGCGAATGCAAACGCGTTCTGAAAAGTATTTCTATCGCAGTGTCACTGAGGTCGCTCATAGTTGCCACACATCCTAATGTTTGTCCGTGATCGGTAATATTATCGAAAATGTGGAGGAAGTGAAGTGGTATACGCAGCCAGCGTCCAAAGACAGGCAATGAAATCTTCGTTTTCTAGCCGCGTCATTTTAAAACTTCATTTGAAAACATTTAGAATATCAGGAACTGAGTCGTTGTCGACACTGATAGGTCACCGATAGAACTGAAAAGCTACCATGGGCTACCACTTACTGTTGTAAAGAGGCGTAGACTACGACAGTTTTCCTAGCAACTTTGGTCAGTCAAGGTTGTAACCGTGCTACCTGTATGTTAGGAGTGTTGCATATCTATTGGGCGTCACCTTGTTTCGCTCGCTTAGCTTGCGCATGTGGCCAGTCCCTTACTAGGTTCCCCTAGAAACTGGCAGCAGTGAACCGTTTAGAAACTTAATGAGGGTGTATAAATGGCAGCATAATCTATGGAACATTTTTGTTCTACATTGTTATCCTCCTATCCTTTATAGCAAAACTGAAACTATCAATTGTTAATTCTGGTTCTATTCGAAAATTGTTGCTTTCTAAGTTGAAACAGAGGGATGTTGCAGTAAAAAAATTACAGATTTACCATACAACGATAGAAAACACAATTTCCTCAAAAAACAAGGTAAAATAAATTTAAAAAACACAAAACAAAAAGGTATTAAATACTGTTTCACTACTTCTTTTGAGCTAACGTAAAACATGCTTCCGTTATTCATATACAACTTTCGTCTTTATCAATTGTAGCAGCAAACTTTGCCCCTGATCATGTTGTAGAACGTTGTGTTGAGTACAAACTAACGACAATAATTATGTAGAGTACTTTGTGTTTGTGCAAGTAAACTCTACTTGGATCAAAAATATCGTCTATCGTTACGCAAAAGTGCAGAAGTAACGTGATCAACCAGTTCCAATCACTTGCAAAATTCAAGTCATATTTTATAAGGATGCGAAGTACTCAATGAACTAACACTAAACGAGTTGGCTTCTAACTACGTGCAAAACAAACAAAGAGAATTAGTGGGCTCCTAGTTTCTTCCTCAGACCCATTTATGTTCCTTTCCCTAACAATGCTATGAACACTACCTGTAATACCACCATTTACTATTTCAGTTATGTAATAAACCAAAGCTACCGAACCGTAGTTTTGGTAGAGCACAACTCTAGTCAATGAAGCAGTGGGTATGTGATCAACAACATGGCAGCTATGTCAGAACCGGCATAATGAATGGGAACTTATAACTGACTCGTAAATCTCTCATCGAGATAAGCTTCGGGGGTACGATGTGGTGAATACGTTAAATTACACTGGATGACTGCATTGGGATTGTGGCCCCGTGTCAGGGCTGACACACGGAGGAATTCCAATCGTTTACGGGGTGGTACGGAATTCCTGGAACTCCGGTTCTAGAGATCTGGCATGTTGTCTCCGGCAAGCGGGGACTCACAAGGACAGAACTAAGTCACGAATGTCGAATTCAGCTACGGGGGCTTCAGAAGAATATATCTTCATATATATATTATCCCTATGGTTAAATTCACTGATTATTAAAATACTAGGTTTACAAATACTGAAGTCACTTGCAAGAACTGTGAAAAAGTGTACGTTGATCAGCCAGGCAGACTTGTAGCAATAAGGCTATGTGAACATGAGAGAAGGTGGCGATTAAAGAAGAAAGATTCCACCTCTGTCCATGCTCTTTTACCGCTAAACCTTTCATGTCATGTAGAATGTGAAGTTTTACTTTCTCTGAAGGAAAGCAGAGAGATGACGCTACTGCAAATACTAAAATCAACAAAAAGATCACACAAAGAGTATTAAATGAGCAGACCCAGTTGACTCTGATCATTTAAATACAGGTGTCAAGTACTGGATTCAGACTATAAATTCATCGTATTTCTCATCATTTGTGAACTATATCTCCACATACAACCTTTATTAACCCCTTTTAGTTAATGTAGTTACTGTAATATTTTCGTATATTAACAGTCTGTCTTTTTTATTAATTTTTGAACAAATAGCATCTGAGTAAGACGAATCACGTTTACCTGTGTTAGGAACATTCATTTGTTACCTGACGACGGCCTGAGTACCGGAAACCGTTTCTTGAGCAAAAAAAATTTTTTTTGTAGAAAATTAGGAAGTATTTTACCTTTTAATATTATTACCAACTTCGGTCAAGCACCGATGCCTTAATTGGACAAAAATCAAATGGCTCTGAGCACTATGGGACTTAACTTCTGAGGTCATCAGTCCCCTAGAACTTAGAACTACTTAAACCTAACTAACCTAAGGACAGCACACACATCCAGACTGTAGCGCTTAGAACCGCTCGACCACTGCGGCCGGCTTAATAGGACACTTAGGTTAAAAAATTTAAAAGAGGAAAGGGATAATCTGAAACTATGTCTAATGGGAATTAATGAGATCAGTGGCAGGAGGCATAGGACTTCTGGCCAGGTGAATACACGGTCACAAATTCAAAATCACATGCAGTTAATGCGGGAGTAGATTTAATAATGAAGAAGAAAACAGGAACTCCGTAAGCTACTGTGAACAATATCGTGAATGCATAATCGTAGCGAAGATTGAAATTAGGCCCACAGACACGAAGGTAATACATATTTATGTGTCAACTAGTTCCACAGATGATGAAGTGATTGAAGAAATACATGATATAAAGTGTTGAGATAATTAAGGGAGACGAAAATTTAATTGTGATGGGAGACTGCAATTCGTTTGAAGGAAAAGAACTAGACTGGGGAACGGGAATGAAGCAGTACAGAGATTTCGGAAGCAGATTTTAAATTGTAAGACATTTCCAGAGGTATATGTGGAATTTGACTACATTTTATTGGTAATAAAGTGTACATAAAAACTAACTAAATTACAAAAGAGTAGAAAATCAAGGAGATGCGTCTAGACTAGTTGAAAGAAAGAGATATTGTTGACAATTTCAGAGGGAGCGTTAGGCAACAGCTGACTAGAAAAGGGAAAGGAATCCAGTAGAAGAGGGATGGGTAGCTTTGAGAGATGAAATAGCGAAGGCGGCAGAGGACTTAACAGGTAAAAAGATAAGGCCTTGTAGAAATCCTTGGCTATCGCAGGAAATATTGAATATAATTGACGAAAACAGAACATAGAAAACTGCAGGTAACGCGTCAAGAAAAAAGAGTGTACAGAGGTATAAAAAATGAGATTGAAGGGAAGAGCAAAATGGGTAAGTAGGAATGGCTAGAGGACAAATGTACATATGTAGTAGCATATTTAACTAGGGAAAAGAGAGATACCGAGTACGGGGAATTTCAAGAGGACATTAGAGGAAAGAGAAACAGTTATATGAATATCAAAAGCTCAGATGGAAATCCAATAACTGAAAATCGGAAGGAGTATGTGTAGGATCTACAGGTACTCAAGGTAGACGAACTTGAAGGCAATATTACAGAAAAGGAAGAGGAAATAGATGAAGATGAGATGTGAGGTATGGTACTTCTTTACAGAAGAATGGAAGAACTAGTAGAAACTGACCTCGGGGAAAATAAGTTTGAATTCCAGAGAAATGTAAGAATACGCGAGCCAATACATATCATACGAATTCTCTTAGAAGTTGGTTAAGGAAAGACAAACCTTCGTTTATAGCACCTGAAGGCCAGAATTTCAAACAGGTCTAGGTAACCAAAAGGAATGTTATGAGATACTGAGAGAAAACCAATTTATTTCCTTGTAGAATACCTTGATACAAATAACAAGTTAGTAAGTCACACTGGAGGCCGCTGCGCCCAGATACGTAACGCAGACACTTAACTGAATAACTAGTGAGCCCGAAGTATCATTAAGAAAATGACAGTTTGGAAAAAGGGCTACGTCCATTGTTCTTGTGTTGCTTTTGCAATGTTTACAATGGCAAGACGACGCGGAATGAGAGTACCAAACACCGTCTTGTGAAATTTTACTGCATTTAACTACAGATGTTCTGTTTCTTCGGGTAAATATGGTGTCATACTTAACAGGTCCTTCTTCTTCTCCCGCGATGAGCAATGGCGATGGTCAACTTACTTCTGTTCCGTATTTTGAAAACCAGAGACTGATTTACTCTTCAGGACACTGAAAGTTGTCCACTTCCAGCTCCTTAAGTGCTCTCCGTATTGTGACCTCTTCAGGGGCAGTTATTAGAGTCCAAGGTACAGCTGATATCAAGAATTTGTTGATGGTGATCAAATTTTCTGTTACTGTATAAAAGTGAATAAGGTGCGATTCATGTATTTCCATAACTTTAAACGACTTTGCATGACGTGATGAAGTCACTAACTTCATTTGATCACCCGAGACAAAGCGTTTCACTGTCTACTTTCTCTTTTCATTTGTTGTAAAGACTCGATCACATGCCATAAACCTATAATCAGAAATAAAATATTTGTGGTCAGCACATTGAAACATACCACAAGACACTAGAAACATGTACATAATAGAAGACTTTTGTTTTTATTTTGTGCACAGGAGTTATCACTCCATACAGTTTTTTCTTCATTGTGACTCTAGGTATTAGAATGAGAAATGCAAATAAAAAGGATGAGATTTCATTGCCTCCCCTGCCACCTTCCGTCTCATTCCACATACACGTTGTTGCATCACCAGTGTCACAAATTCGTACACCAAAATTTAACAAGAGAGTTGCCTCAGATAGAACATACCTGAATGTGTAATGAAAGGTACGAACATAACCTGTGGGGTGATGATGATGTTTGGTTTGTGGTGCGCTCAACTGGATGGTTATCAGCGCCCGTCCATATTCCCAACCTTCGCTCAGCGCAATCTCGCCACTTTCATGAACGATGATGAAATGATGAGAACAACAAAATCACCCAGTCATCTCGTAGGCATGTGAAAATCCCTGACCGCACCGGTAATCGAACCCGGGACCCCGTTCTCGGGAAGCGAGAACGCGACTGCGAGACCACGACTGCGGACATAATCTGTTGGAGCGGTATGGATAGTGTGCAAGTAATACTGTTTGATAACGTTCCAACAGGTGCATCGTTCGTAAGCGCGATGTGGATCTTTCGGCTTTGCGATGGTGCAGTTGAAGTTCATGCTTAGCTTTGTCAGCATTCTAGCGGTTTACGTTATCTGATTGTAGCTTTCTGACGGTTACGCACGAAAAATCCGCAACGAAAGCTTTTCCGTAAAATTTATACGCTACAGTAGTATTGGGATATTTTACGTTGAATGCATTGACAAGCCTGTTCATACTGTGACTGGAGTTTAAGCACATCTTCGTTGTGCGCTTTCTACTGTAGTCATTCACATGCCAAGGCAACAAGTGAGTGTGAGCCCGAACAATCTGCCGATCTTCATCTGTGTATTTTCTAATAAATACTGCACTTCTTTTGTCTTTGAAAACATTATCAACGGTCTTTCTCTTCTGTGCCAAGACCTCATTTTTTCTTTGAAATACCTAAAACACCCAAAAAATGGTTCAAATGGCTCTGAGCACTATGGCACTCAACATCTTAGGTCATAAGTCCCCTAGAACTTAGAACTACTTAAACCTAACTAATCTAAGGACATCACACACACTCATGCCCGAGGCAGGATTCGAACCTGCGACCGTAGCAGTCCCGCGGTTCCGGACTGCAGCGCCAGAACCGCTAGACCACCGCGGCCGGCTAAAACATCCAAGAAGTTCTACTTGCATACCTGTTCATGTGCATGCTCACAACCAGTAAACATGAAAATCAGTATACACTGGCGCAGATTTCCATTGGATCAGCGTACTCTCCATTTCGCCTACATTCTGATGGAATAACGTCCATGAGGCCAATTAAGAACGTACGTTATGTCTTCTCATCTTGCTGGTATAGCGTAGTAAACAATTTCTTCTTACGTTTCTCTGCCAAGGAGTGATAATAATACCCACATTTGCAGGAAACTGAAGACAAATATTGTGACACATTATAATATTACAGTATTATATTATTTGCTTTAAGTCGTAAGAGTATCACGTAGATTTATTGTGGAGCGTTTGATGTACTGATCCCATTCAGCCCCCAGTAGATAAGTGGGAATGAAAAGGTTTGCGTACGACAGAATAGCATGGAGAACTGTATGAACAAGATGAACAGGATGAACAATATGAACAGCATGAAGACGACGACAATAACAACAACAACAACAACAACAACATAGAATGTTCTCTAGCTATGTGAGTATACGATCCGCATTGGATTCGAGGTGGAGGTTGTGAAATTGTAAGCACTAATAATCAAATAAATAAATATCTCTTTCATTTACAAGTGGTTTTCGATTACCGCGGTTGGAGAGGATGTGACTATTCAAATGAAAATAAGACTGACAATCGAGAGAATACAGCCCGCACGCAGCATTCAGAGAACTGCATCAAAACACAATGCATACAAATTTTGTAAAATGGAAATTTCGTTGTCCCAGTGTCGTCGTCAGCTTTTCGTCTACACTAGGTCCTAATAATTTAAAACAATCGACTTAACCATTTTAAATTCATAGGACATATGGTAGATGAAAAGCTTCCTTTGAAGTATCACGCTCAGTGTCTTATGCGAAACCAGAACACAGCCATTTTTAATACAAGGATAAGCTCCACAGGATGCGACAATGAAACGCGAAGGGCTGTCCACTTTCTTTGTTTTTGCTCTATTATTCCCTATGATATATTTTGTGGCAACACTTTGCACTCACCAAGTATATTCTTAGGGCAGACAGGTATGATGTGTTAATTCACTTATTCAAGTGTCTCAGAATTCTATCTCTGTCTTCCCCCTGCACATAGGCTATACTGGATTTCTTGTTAGCACTATCGACTCATTCAGAAGAATAGCAGCTTTCGCTCGGTGAACATTGGACGGAAAAGTGTTTTCCAATTGGGTAACACTCCCTTAACTATTTCACAGAAAGATGTGCTCTATATGGAAGTTCTTTTCTTACGAGGCCTTCAGCAGCACTGAAAAAACTGAGTGATAAACCCAAGTATTCAAATCTAAGTTGAGAAGTTGCCTTGTGGTACACTCCTTGTGAGCTACCACTAACAGACCCACCATTTCTGTTCAAATCGTATAACCTATTTGGTACCCGTCACCTTTTGAAACGTAAGCTCGAAGTTTGAACAGTACGTCTTTCGGCGATGCACAAAGCGTCTCTTGTAACCCCTGACACTGGTGGTTATTTGTGACGCTCTCGAGTTTGCTAAAGAAAACGCGCTACTATCGTTACATTCCGTAGCTCCTATACTAATCATATCTGTTAAGGCTCCCAGACTGGCGAATAGTACTCACGTACAGGTCGGGTGACGGTTTTGTAAATTCCATTTTTCGTCTGTGTATTACGTAACTTTGGAGTTCTTCTTCTGGATCTTGAATAAAACGCAATCCAATAAGGATATCTTGCTGTAATTGTAACATGTATGTCTTACTGTAATTGTAACATGTATCCCACATCACGGTCATTTAAACAGATGAGTACGTAATAAATCCGCTCGTGTAGTGCAGAGTAAATTCCGTTAATCTCAAAAAATATCGGTAAACGGCCATGAAGTATCAGTGTTACCCTTACGAAAATGCTCTTGCGTTTATTTAGGTACGTACTTCACTTCAAAACAGGCAACGTAGAAGCCTGAACGGTTTTCTCTTCGAGAGCAGTGCAGTTTCATTTTCTCGAACGCCAACGCGATAGCTGGTGTCTCATTTCAGCTGCAAGTTCTTAGGGTATTTCCCGGTTAATATTACGTTAAGAACTCATTTGAAAGTCTGGTAATTATCTCAGAAAAGCGGTAACAACCATGGCCTCCTGTGAAGTGAGGCACGATATTCGACGACGCTGGGCAGGAACAGCCGTCATTCTTCCTTCGCGATGCGACTTGCGACCTAGCGGCAAGCATTCAGCCATTCGGCAGATTATATCTGCTCGTTAATGCCGCCAGCAAACAGAAGCACGATCCCGCTCCGGATTACGGATTATTCTTTACCGTAAATCCACATTAATGGCTCTGGATTTTATAGTCACTTTCAACGGAGCAAATTTACGCAGCAGCCAGCTTAAACGTTTACTTTCACGCAGCGTCAGCGACGGCCTAAATCAGTGTTATGGGCACTATTACCAGCAGTAGCCGTCGACGACAGTGAGAATCACGAACAGTTTATTCATTTGGGTGATTTTCAGTGTCGAAAGGTCGCAAAAATTGGTCTCAAACTAAGACTATCGAAACCACGTTATTGGTTAACTGTCTTTCACAAGGGCTACAGAGTTTGAGTGCAAATAGTGATTTAAATATTTCCCTCGTAAGAACCTCTAATTCAATAGCTTTGAGATTATATTCTTCCAGACAACAACTCTTCAGATAAAAGCATCCGTACGTTTGTTAAGTGTCCAAAACATTGTACAAACCATTGATAAGTCGTTAGTCAACATAGTCTTAAGACAGTACGTATTAATTATCCGAATATTATCGATTGAATTTATCACTGAAGTCAGTCAGGAGTGTTTCAGGCAGATAATTGGGTTTCACCATAACAGAGTTCTCTGTATTTTGTGCCAGTTAAAGATAACAGACAGGTTGGCTCGTGGAAACAACTGGAATAACTGCAAAGTAAAACAGGCAGAAAGAATACTATTTTTTATTGAAATTAATTTTTCAACGAATGTCACTGTCATGTAACATAGAGAACTGGTGATATGGTATCATGTTCTATGAGTTTCGATAGAGACAATAATCATCAGGCAATCTGCGTTGCAACGGAAAGAGTACATGAAACGCATTTGACTATCCGACTATTGATCCACTGGTATGTGTTGACCACGCTCATGAAACTGTCATAACATAAATCCAAAATACGCTCACAATATTTTTATAGCACCCTATAGGTTATCTCTCTCACTAGCTTATCAATATCAAACATAAAATTAAAAAAGTCACTCTGCGCCAATTAAAATAAAATATGTACCAGAAAGTACTGACACTTGCGGTTTTATACACAGAGATGAAATAGTTGAATACTACTCTTTTGCACAGTTATGAGTCGTCAACGGTAAAATACATTTTCACAATTGAATAATCTTATTACTGTGTCGCTTTCCACACTCAGTGTTGATAAATTTAGTCCAGTCTGGAGCTTAACGAACCGAACTACTGGTTTCTGCCCACCATTTCTACCCAATGAAGATACGATATAGTAGTCAGAAAGTTTTAGCTGTCAGTACTTAAGCAAAAAGTCAAGTAACATCTATATTTACGAGTTTTCTCACAGCTACGTGCTGCATAACCGTATTTTTTGCTGTTAAATTTTGCAATACTCACACATGTATCGTCTTAAGACGTTAAGAAGACACAATAAGCATTTGTATGACGCTAGTGAAGTACCACTAGGACAGCTTTATAAGAATGCGTTTTGGTCAGTGTGGGGAAACCTACATTTTCGACACATAGCATCTAGATGTATTATAATCTTAAAGTAACGTAATAAATTTATATATTAACATTCATAAGCACATTAAGTAATTTTTATATAAGAGACATTAATGACATAAGTGAAGCTTGAGTTGTTATTAACTTTACAGAAATGTAATTGATTATTTAGTTATATTACGATGAATAGAAAAAAATACTTGACAATCTTTTACAACGAATACATATATTTCTACACAGATAAAGACAATCTCATGTTCAAATGGATCCATAGCACTAACTCCAGATTTTAAAATGCAGTCAGAAGTTCCCACGGAGAAATTCTGACGGTCTTAAACCGTCTCTTTGTACTTTGTGACGGAACATTCAAATGTTATTATACTGTTTCCCGCTCTGCGGCGCATTCACACTAGGAAGATGACTTCCAGCGCTATCGATGCAGCAATGTTGCACATCTGCCCCAATCCGTGCTGATCCGATTCAGTATGCACCGGTGTCGTCGGGTTGGATGAAAACCTGCTGGTTGCTTCCAGGCAATTTTAATTACTTGGTGATGCGTCATGGAAGTTTGCTCCTGCCAATGGTGGTCCCAGGAATCTTTCATGTTGACATGACCGTTCTGCAGGCTAATGGCTACGAGCCACTGTGGTTTCCTGACATGAATCGCTGTGGTTCTGATCAAAAATTCTGACTGAATTGGTAATTCTGGGTTGTTTTTATTCTTATCGACAAGTTTAGCAATGACTGTGAAGTGCTTACGGATGGTTGGAAAATTTTACTAAGGACCGTAGCCATGCTTGTTAGCGGGATAAATACACCCTGCATGAGACGAGCTGCGAGGTTAAATTGTGTCAATTATTTTAGTGTGACTATTTTGTAGCGGTGTGGAACAGCAGTATACTGCTATATGAAAGAGCAATAGCTTGTGATAAGAGAAACGCTGGAATGGCACACCAGAAAATTCTTGTTAACTCGTGGGTTATATTGATCCAAGTTTTGGTTTTAGCTACCATACTCCAGAGATTGATTTGATGTGTCAAGTGTTGTGCCACGCCTGCAATGGTGTAATATAGGAAAGTTTGATCGCTAAATGTGATATCATGTTTTAGTTTGATAATTCCATATTTCGAAATTTAAAACAACGATCTTTTGAGGATTCGGTTGGAGATAAGTATGAAGTATTCATCCGACATCTTCATATCTTACGTGATTGTTGCTTCAGACGTCTAAAGTACTGATCCTGAGCGGTCAAACATGTCATCGGCGTAAACGAATTTTCTGACCTTTGTTTCTGGAAGATCGTATATGTTCAAATTAAAAAGGAGTGGAACCAAAACAGAATATTGTGGGATACCGTCATATCTTTTGCGAATCCTGCTTTTAGAGTCCTCCGAGAACGTATGAAAGTAGTCTATCAGTTGTTCAGTATGTTGCAAATAAGACTAGCTTAGAGCTGTTAGTTCCCCACACTGAATGACACTGACGAATTTGAGTAGAAGTCCGAACTAATGATCTGTTGTTCTATTTATCTGGTCGGTAAAACCTCAGTTAATACCCTTTTGGACTTTCAGCTATGTCTAAGACGGTAAGTTAGCCAATAATTACCCTGCACAAAAGGTACACGTTAATTCAAGTGCAATTTCAAGTAAATATACAGTTACTTCTCTTATTTTCCAGGAAATGCATCGCCTGATCAAAACGAGAACATTCCAGAAGACATGTTTGGATGCCCATGTAACCTTAATCTTGTAAAAAATACCGGCTGTAACTTAAATGATTAGTGTTGCAATTCTCTGTGTCACGCAGAACGACGACCAGTGTGCAACAGTGCTGTTCGTGTTTGGTGTGGTTGCCAGACCTCGTAAGGTATATGCGGGGCATGACCAGTGTCGATGGATGGTCACTGTCTTGGATACAGAGATGCCGTGAACTGTACAGCATTATCAGCGCCGGACAGAGTCTGACAGGGACCTAATTGTAGGTCTTCATGTGGCTGAATCGTCGAATCGTACTGTATACAGATTTACGGTACATCGATGGTAATAGTAAGAGAGCAGTGGGAATTCAACTGTTAAATGCAGAGGAGAGGTTGGCTAAGGAAAAAGAGTTCACCGAAGGCCTGATGAATGGCAGAAGAAGAAACAAGAGTCGATTGAGACGAGACAGGGAATCCAGTATTGAAATCAGAATTTGAAATAGCTCTGGAAGATTTAAAATCAAATAAGGCAGCAGAGAAAGATAACATTCCATCAGAATTTCTAAAACCATTGGGGCAAGTGACAATAAAACGACTATTCACGTTGGCGTGTAGAATGCAAGTGTCTGACGGTATACCATCTGACTTTCGGAATAACATCATCCAAACACTTCCGAAGATTGAAAAAGCCGAGGAGTGCAAGAATTATCGCACAATCAGCTTAAAGGCTCATGCATCCATGTTACTGACAAGAATAATATAAGTAAGAATGGAAAAGAAAATTAAGGATGTGTTACAAGACGATCATTTTTGACTGCAGGAAAGGCTAAGGCACCAGAGAGGCAGTTTTGACGTTGCGGTTCATAATGGAAGCAAGATTAGTGAACAATTACGACACATTTATAGGATTTGTTGACATAAAAAAAAGCTTTCGCCAATGTGAAATGGTGCAAGATGTTTGGATTCCTGGGAAAAGAAGGGGTCAGCTATAGGGAAAGATGGGTAATGTAGAAAATGTGCAAATACCAAGAGGGAGTAACAAGACTGAAAGACCAAGAACAACAAAAAGAAGAAAGATTAAAAACATGTAAGACAGGGATGTAGTCTTTCGAATAGCGTCGATCAGTTATCAGGCAACAGCAGTTGTATGAATGATTCACACCAATGATTTTAGGTGTAGATAATAGCGGTGAACGTATCGACGCTTTTCTTCAATGTTTTAGGAATCAATGTTATCAGGAATTGTGTACATGCCTCACATCCATGTCTTACAAATAAATGACTTTATCCACAATATTCTCTTGTATTCCGAGGTTACGTTTTTGCACCTAAGCAACTCCCCTCGTAGCATTCCTGTTAGCACATCCGACGCGTTTCCCTATGCACAGGTCCAGTGATTAGTTTCCCTTTTATTTTAAAACAAAAGGCGTTAGATTAAGTCTTATTTTCAGGTGTGTTGCTGGGAGCTGATCTTCTGCACAGTGTTCTTGCATGTGCTATTTTACTTTAAATGGTTGATTATCGTGAACAGTGCACGGGAAATACAATTAATTACGTCGAATCCCCTATGAGCGATATCAGGACATTCGTATTTTTATGAGTTTTTGGTCTGTGATCAAATTAATTTATTTTCCGACTCGGCCAAACCTTGATTAGTTGCATGGTTAGAGTCGGTGGCAACCCTAATCTTCTCACGTTAATTTCACAATCAATAGGCATTACCATTCCCACTCTTAACGTAATTACCCGTAGAAACAGTTTAGTTACGACGGAAGAGAAAGGAGGGTATAAAAAGCAGACTAGTGGAAACGGCATTCCTGTCTAAGAGATCTCTACTAGTATCTATCATAGGCCTTAATTTGAGGAAGAAATTTCTGAGATTGTACGTTTGGAACACAGCATTGTATCATTATCAGACTGTGGGAAAACCGGAACGGAAGAGAATCTAAGCATTTGACATGTGGTGTGACAGAAGAATGTTGAAAATTAGATGGAATGATAAGGTAAGGAATGAGGAGGTTCCTCAGGCAATAGGCGAGTAAACGAATATATGGAAGACACTCGCATGTATTAAGACATCAGGGAATAATTTCCATTGTAGTAGAGGGAGCTGTAGAGGATAAAAAACTGTAAGGGAAGACAAGACATTGGAATAGATCCAGCAGCAACTTTGAATGTATGTTGCAAATGTTACTCTGAATGAAGAGATTGCCACTTGAGAGGAATTCATGGTGTGCTGCAACAAACCAGTCAGGAGACTAATGAGTTAAAAGGGTAGGGGGAATTTGTGTGTGACAGTGGGTCAATATTAGACTGGATGGGAACGTGGGGGCAGGCATACACTTCATGGTGGAGCCAGTCTACAATATCTGACCACCACAACGGAGAATCGCCGTATTGTGCACCAAGGACACTGTAAGCCCTTGAAATCTGCAGCTGTCATCTGAGAATAAGCAATGGGCTCCCTCCAATTCTCTACATCACCCATCATTGGTTGGAGAACAGCAGCAATTGGCCAAGCGATTACCATCATACGTGTAGGCTGCCATTAACGCTAGTCTGGAGTTGTGATAGACACAAATCGTGGTTCTGTTCTATCAAATGGTATATTTCAGCATTAAAATGGAAGATGCCACATCACAGTTCATACCACAAGGGACGAGGAATGCGCTAATCCTTGATCCGCCTGTCCAGTACTCTGGTTGGTCATTCACAGAGCACGTCTCGAACGGTACAGAAAAATGTGTACTAATATACTCGCCTCAATGTAGCAGTCTTCTGACACAGCATATATTCCAAACATGGCAAGAAATTTCTCAAGACCACATTTGGAAGCTGATTTCATGCCACAATGTATGGAAGAGTGTGTCTGTGCCTGTGGAAGAATCGCATCTCATGCTGATCTTGACTTCCATTCCTAATGATAATGACAGAAGCTGAAGAAATGAATTGAAATTTGTGCCACAGCTGGAACTTTAATCTGTGTCTCCTTGCTTACTAAGCAACT
The DNA here is from genome assembly GCF_023864275.1 of Schistocerca cancellata. Classification (NCBI taxonomy): domain Eukaryota; kingdom Metazoa; phylum Arthropoda; class Insecta; order Orthoptera; family Acrididae; genus Schistocerca; species Schistocerca cancellata. Next base: position 463,388,127 of record NC_064631.1, on the reverse strand, counting down.
GTGGTAGCCATTACACCACCGTAGCAGTACACATAACACAGTTCCATGGGCTACCCTAGTGCAGTGCCCTCCATAACACAATCTTGAATTAACAGCTTCAGTTTATTTTCCCATTCTTAAATAGTCACTATCACCAAGGTTCTCCGGTATTGGAATAACATCCCAGCCTTGGACACCATGGAGAAATCCTGCCGGTACCTAAGGCGCAGGTGATCTATAGATCTGATATAATTAAATTTTCCTTGAGACAATCATTTCTTCAGCTTCTATTCTCTTCATTGTAGATAAAATTGAGACGCATATGTCTCAAGGAAAATTTTACTATATCCGATATGTTCCTTGTGAATTAAATCACGTTTGAGTCATCGCGACTGGGTTCAGTTCGACCCGTGGAAGAAATACGTGGAAGAGCGAGGCTTTCGTATTATACTGTGCCCGGGAGGCATTTTCGAATATTTCCACCGACCCACGGGCTCGCTTCTGTTTGGCGGCTCACAACGCAGAGCAATGAATGTTAATCTGTTTAGCTTACAGAAAAAACCCATGCCTATGCAGTCACTCTTCACAATAACTTAATTTTAAACCCTCGAATGAAGTGCCTGTGGTCAAAAGTCACAATGTTACTCCTAATTACTTTTTCGACTGCGACTCGCTATCTCATTGCCGTATTTTGTTTTTCTGTTCTTTCTCGCCCTAACATCAGTAAACAACTCCTGTCCACTGTGGACATCTGATACTGTTGAAACTGAAGGTAGTTCATAATAAATTAGCTGCAACCAGTTTTCCTTACAGGCGTTTGTTTTTTCATATTGACATTTGAAGATACGTTGCATCCTATCTTCAGAGGTTTACGTTTATGTACGTGTCGTGAACATCGTTTCTCTACTAACGGCGTTGGACGGCTTAAACCGAAGATCTAAAACAACTATCGTGTAAACTCATACACAACGAAACAATGTTGGCGACGACTAAATAAATGTGAACTTCTTAAGACGGGTTGAACATAAAATGAATTTACTCTCTCTATTCTTTGGCTCGTATGCTACAAGATCTGTGGTTCCCAGCCGTTTCTAATTGAAATTAATGTTGACAGGGTTAGCCAATAATGCATACAAAATATTGTCCCCCTCTGCTTTTACTTTTCAAGCCGATGTACAATGGCTTGTAGAGACTGTTACGCCGCGCGGGGTAGCCGCGTGGTGTTAGGCGTATTGTCACGGTCCGCGCGGCTCCCCCGTCGGAGGTTCGAGTCCTCCCTCGGGCATGGGTGTGTGTGTTGTCCATAGCGTAAGATAGTTTAAGTCAGATTAAGTAGTGTGTAAGCTTAGGGACCGATGACCTCAGCAGTTTGGTCCCATAAGACCTTACCACAAAAAAAGATACTGTTAAGTATTCTAATGAAGCCTTTATTCACTTGAAATTCTTTTTAGTGAATATTCATATTCACAGTTAGGCTTATCATCTGCTTGATATCAATTCTTTTTGAAATTGCGTACACAAGCGATTACAGAATGATAATCAGCGGGAAAGAATTTAATCTCAACGCAATCGAACTTTTTTTTTATTATTTCAATAATATTGAGTACTTGGATGACATCCAGGGAAATACAAGAGTCTAATAAGCCTCACATTCAGTCGGATAGAACTCAACATTGATAATGTTATCGGTTTTATAAACCAAAGACTAAGATCATTTGCCCTGGTTTAATTACATGTACTTTATTTTTCTATTGTCTCTTTGATTTTATTACATTGTTTACTGTCGTATGATATTTGTATTACAAAATATAAATGTTATATACGAAAAAGAGACATTAGATCTCAAAAATGTGTGATCTGAGGCATAATATGTTGCGATGATGTGTCAGGAAATGACTGCCATTCATATTAGTGCGTTACCCCATTTTCATTAACGTCACGGACTCTATATTTTTGCCTATATGCGCTACGAGCGCTGTTCCAATATCATGCGATATGACCTTCCGCGGACGTAGGTAGGGATGTGAATACTACGGTGGGTCACCAAAAATTGCCTGAATTAGTAGACGCTGTGTTATGAACACATTGTAAGTAGGCTGTTTAGGTTTTTATGTTGGTAACGCCACGTAGCGCTCTGTATGAAAATCACTGACTGTACTGTGTGCAGTCTGTGGCTGGTTTGCATTGTTGTAATATTTGCTATTGTAGTGTTGGGCAGTTGGATGTGAACAGCGCACAGCGTTGCGCAGTTGGAGGTCAGCCGCCAGCAGTGGTGGTATGGGGAAAGAGATGGCGGAGTTTTGAGAGCGGATGATCTGGACCTGTGTCCATCAGACACAGTAAATTTATAAGACTGGGTGTCATGGACTGATACATACAGTGTGGTCAGAAAATGTCTGAAACGCTTGTAGGGATGTTGCAGGGCAGGTTGTACTGAGATATGAATGTTACGAAAAACATTCGATTTCAGGTTATTTAGCATTGAAGATCGTCGCGTGCGTAAATTCAAGTTTCAGCTGACGAGACAAAGCACTCGTTGGCAAAACCGCCCCTGGAAGGCCGCTTGAGTGTGAGCACACGACGCCCCGATTGGCTAAATTCTACGCTAAATAACTCGGAAACGGAGCAACGTATCGAACTTTTTTCTTAACATTTATGTCTCAGTACAACCTGCCCTGTAACATGTTTACAAGCATTTCACACATTTTCTGACCACCCTGTATATATTATGACTTTTGAAAACTATTAAGGTAAATACATTGTTCTCTATCAAAATCTTTCATTTGATAAGTATGCCTATCAGTAGTTAGTGCCTTCAGTAGTCTTTCAGTAATCTTTTATTTAGCTGGCAGTATTGGCGCTCGCTGTATTGCAGTAGTTCGAATAATGAAGATTTTTATGAGGTAAGTGATTCATGAAAGGTATAGGTTATTGTTAGTCAGGGTCATTCTTTTGTAGGGATTATTGAAAGTCAGGTTGCGTTGCGCAAAAAATATTGTGTCAATTTTTTATGTTCAGAATAAGTAAAGAGAGAAACGTCTGAGCACGTTCAGTTTTGCTCAGCTGTTTGAAAATCAAATAACGTAAGCACAGTAATTCATAAATTTTTCTGAAGGGAGGTTTCGACATCCGTGAAGTTGATAAATAACGGACTGGTATAGCACCTCTCATTTCAGTCTGTGTGTGTGGATTTAGATAAAGGTCCAAGCGGATATTGTGAAAGGGTTCCATCACCCTCTCGTGCGTTACGTACCTACGTAGCTCGCAGGTACCTCCGTGTAAGAGATCGTGGGCCTAGACAAGAGATAGTGTTGCTGCTCAGTGTCTCGTTGCGACTGCAATGGGTGTCCGTGACGAGTGGCAAGTGCCCGGAGAGAGAGAGGCCCGGAGTTTCGTCAGGCGGGGTTGGCCGTGACCGCGGCGCGGCGCGGGCACAGCCAGGGGCAGCTGCGCTGTTTTGACTGCGGCCGCTGACTCAGCGAGCCGCGCAGCCGCGCCGTGACGCAAGGGCTTGCACACGTGACCCCGCGGCAGACACGTGCACGCGCGGGATGCGGCGCACTCCCAAAGCTGCCGCGTCATAGCGCCGCGCCGCTGCTACACCTGCGGCCACGTGGCACCGGGAGAGGTCCACGCCACGTTATTGTGTCCGCTATTGTGACACACGTGCAGAACTACCATATACTGCTTTCAATAAAGTGCAGTAATTGGAAACGAAAGGTGCATATTCCTTTTCAAAGACAAAATGTCAAAAGTTGGTATAGATGACGAGCAGGTTTCCATATTGCGCCCTCAATGAACGACAATCTTCCATTGTCACATCCGCGTCCATTCACGTTTTAGCCTTTAAGTCACTGTGGAGAAGTAATTATTGCCTTCTATACCTGACTTTCTGATGTTTGTAAGTCGATCTGTGTTATGTCCGCTTCGGCATGATTTTGATTACCATAATGCGTGCTTCCTCACGTGGTCCGCTCGTAGCGAAGCAACGTGACATCACGTTCATTGCTCGGTCATTCGACAGCGATATAATCTTTCAAATTCTGAAGGTGGTAGGGGCAAAATGCAGAGAGCGAAAGGCTATTTACAATTTGTACAGAAAGCAGATAGCAGTTATAAGAGTCGAGGGACATGAAAGGGAAGGAGTGGTTGGGAAGGGAGTGAGACAGGGTTGTAGCCTCTCCCCGATGTCATTCAATCTGTATATTGAGCAAACAGTAAAGGAAACAAAAGAAAAGTTCGGAGTAGGTATTAAAATCCATGGAGAAGAAATAAAAACTTTGAGGTTCGCCGATTACATTCTAAATCTGTCAGAGACAACAAAAAACTTGGAAGAGCAGTTGAACGGAATGAACACTGTCTTGAAAGGAGGATATAAGATGAACATCAACAAAAGCAAAACAAGGATAATGGATGCAGTCGAATTAAGTCGGGTGATGCTAAGGGAATTAGATTAGGAAATGAGACACTTAAAGTAGTAAAGGAGTTTTGCTATTTGGGGAGCAAAATAACTGAAGATGGTCGAAGTAGAGAGGATATAAAATGTAGACTGGCAATGACAAGAAAAGCGTTTCTGAAGAAGAGAAATCTGTTAACATCGAGTGTATATTTAAGTGTGAGGAAGTCGTTTCTGAAAGTATTTGTATGGAGTGTAGCCATGTATGTAAGTGAAACATAGACGATAAATAGTTTGGACAAGAAGAGAATAGAAGCTTCCGAAATGTGGTGCTACAGAAGAATGCTGAAGATTAGATGAATAGATCACATAACTAATGAGGAGGTATTGAATAGAATTGGCTATAAGAGAAGTTTGTGGCACAACTTGACTAGAAGAAGGGATCGGTTGGTAGAACATGTTCTGAGGCATCAAGGGATCACCAGTTAAGTATTGAAGGGCAGCGTGGAGGGTAAAAATCGTAGAGGGAGACCCAGAGATGAATACACCAAGTAGATTCAGAAGGATGTAGGCTGCAGTAGGTACTGGGAGATGAAGAAGCTTGCACAGGACAGAGTAGCATGGACATTTGCATCAAACCAGTCTCGGGACTGAAAACCACAACAACAACAACAACAACAACAACATAGTAAATGAAAACTGTGAAGTTTTTATACGGTGTGTTTTATACGAGCGGAAGAAAACATATGTTGGAAGTTCAACTTTGGCAGAAGCTTGTCACCTGACTCCAAAACGCTTCCATTCAGTTGAATTTTTATTTTACGAGGGAAGTTCAATAAGTACTGCAACACTTTTATATCTAAAACCAGGTTGGTTTCATTCAGGTTTCCAGTACTCCACGTTATTCCACATTCTTTTTGCTACAGAACCATATACTTGAACATAAACCCCGTTTAATTCCGCACCATTATGCCACCATACCCGCGCATGGCATCACTCTACTAGTAGATTGGATCACGGGGTCCCGGGTTCGATTCTCGGCGGGGTTGGGGATTTTCTCTGCCCGGGGAGTGGTGTTTCTGTTGTCCTCACCATTTCTCCAACATCATCATTTGTGACAGTGACTAGATTGGATTCTGAAAAAAAAAAAAAAGAAATGGACTGTGTAAAAACTGGGACTTTATATGCGCGCTGATGAGCGCGTAGTTGAACGCCCCACAAGCCGAACATCATCATCATCTACCGGTCGACGTCGGAGCCAAGGTCTTTCTGCATAAACAGCCTCCCCAGTATTAACACAATCAATCTGTTATAGACCAAGCAATTTCACACACTCGGTTCTTCCTTTCTCTTTATGGTCTTCTGTTGAGTACACCAAATTTTGGACGAGTGTGTCGGCACTACCAACAGAGACATCCGGCTGAACACCGAATTGTTCGTTTGTGATCCGTTTATCATTTCGAATGAGAGTGTCCGCACGTTCCAACAGTGCAGGAATTACAGACGTGTGCGGCTGGCCCGCACGGGGGAGGTTGGACAGGTTTGCGTGACCTTTTTCGCGATAGTGGCAGACGCCTCGCCCAACGACTCATCGTGCTTTTGTTCACAGCTACGACCCTGCAGACGTTCTGCAAGGACCTATGAATATCTGTGTTGCTCTTGTTTTTCTCCAAAGCAAACGCAGCTCTCTGCTTGGAAGGCACCTCCACTGCATACACTAGAACGTCGCCACCTATCGGCACTTCATGAAACTGTAGGGGTTGAAGCGGGAATAATCGAAGATGTCCCACAAAAAATGGTTCAAATGGCGCTAAACACTATGAGACTTACCATCTGAGGTCTTCAATCCCTTAGACTTAGAACTACTTAAAGCAAACTAACCTCAGGACATCACACATATATGCCCGAGGCAGGATTCGAACCTGCGTCCGTAGCAGCAGCGTGGTTCCGGACTGAAGCGCCTAGAACCGCTCGTTTACAACAGCCGGCTGTCTCACAAAAAACGTCGCATTTTTTCAACCGAAATCGGCCGAGAAAAGAATGTGTTTTATTACTTACTGAACGCTCCTCGCATTTACAATATTCATAATAATTTCTGTAAAAACCATTTCACTGCAACAGTTTGTAGAACCAGTGTAGATTATGCAAGACTTGTTCATTTACTATACCTAAATGACTACTCTCTAATTTACTCTGCCTGGCGGGCACAGGTTTCTTGGAACCCCCTGTAGACTATTTCTCTATCGTTTCACTTGCGAACGGCGCCCAGGAACAACGAACTCTTTCCGTGTGAGCTCTGATTTCAATTATTTTATTGCGATGATAGTTTCTCCCTACTTACTTGAGAGTCAACAAAATAGTTTCGTATTGCGGAGAGACAGTCTCCGTCAACAAAATATTTTCGCATTTGGAAGAGTAAGTCTCTGACTGAAATTTATGAAAAAGATCTAGTCGCAACGAAAAAAGCACCTTTTTAATTTTTGTCACCCCAACTCTCGTATCATGTTGGTGGCACTGCCTCCTCTATTTTGTGATAACAATAAGCGAACAATGTGGTAAAATCTCACATCGCGCAACAATACTCCAGTGTTGTACGGACAAGATTAGTGTAGGCAGCTTCATTGGTAGACCTATTGCTACTTCTGAGTGTTCTGCCAAAGAATGCAGCCTTCGGTCTGCCCTCCCCGCTACATTTTCTGTGTGACCGGGTCTATTTAAGTTGTTCGTAATTGTATCTCTAGGTATTCAGTTGAACGGACAGCCTTTAGATTTCTGTGATTTATCGTGTGTGCGAAATTTAACGGTTTCCTTTTATTGCTCATGTGAGTGAGCTCAGACTTTTCCTTATTTACAGTCAGTTGCCACAACTGCACCTTTCCGCACCACACAGACACCTTTTCGCAATCATTTTGCATTTATTTTTGATCTTCTTATGACTTTACTAGGTGATAATTGACTGCATCAACTGTAAAATAAGGGGCTGCTCAGATTCCCTCCCGAAACGATTGAATAGATTATGAGCAGCAGAGGGCATGTAACACTTCCTTTTGTTTTATTCGATGATCTCTCTGACAAGAACTCAAGAAACCAGTCGCACACGATATTTTCTGAATCCGTGCTCTCTGTGTGCCAATAGATGAGTTCTTGAGTTACAGTTTTTGTATTGTAATGTGCTTTAGAGTTAGGAATACAATAATGTGGTGTGCCTGTTGGTCACTGTATCGTAAACGCTTTAGTCGCGATCCACGTTTGATGACACTTTCAGTGCAAGACACCCTTCGCGTCAAAGCTTACAAAATTCTATTCTTTTTATCGTACAAGCTAAACACTTTTTAGTACGCTCCACTTTATAGTAGAAAATTATTGGGTCACTGCAAAGTACCGAGTCGGAAAGCAATGATGAAATTTAGCTTTCATAATGGATATATTACTAGAGGCAGCTGTGGGCACTCACTATACGGAGCTTTCTTCAGAGCCTTCTGCACCCGTGAAAGAAATTTGTCCTGTGAATTGCTAGAGAAGGAGTCACGTTTATTAATCGACGCAGTCTCCAAGACTCTCCGCGTCCTGCCTCGGATATAGCAGAACTTGGCTAATTTCTCGTTGTTGTTAGTACAGAACTTTGGTTTCTGCACAATGATGTAACAGTGGAGCGTAGTATTTTTCCCGCAGTGATTGCGACGTCCGTCTTAAACATCGTGTGGCATGTGAAATATTTTACGTGAGCAGAACTGCAGTTTAGGCGAACAATAGGGTCTGCTTTGAGCGTAAGTTTTCTAAGTACAGCATAAAGGTCAACACCATAAAGGGGCCAGCACAATAAAAATATATAGAAAAACGTATCCTAGCTGTATTATCATTTATAGGCATTAAGCGGTGGTCCAAGGCACATTTCTGTCCGGCACGTTTTGTCTCGTAATGCTGGAGACATCATTAGAAGCTTTAAAGAGTCATATAGCAGTTTCAAACTTAAAGATCAGTTAGTAGAACTTTTTATACGTATCCACGCAACGATCGGGTCGTGACGAAATCAGTATGCTCCCTAAGATCCCGGAATCGCGTAGACGTGTCGATGAGCAAGTATGGAATCTTCGCCCTGTGTGTCTCCAGACGTTATGATCTTTTGATTTTGAATTTATGCTTATTAATATTGAAAAGTTTCTCATGTACCTCTGTCTGAATTGAAACAGTGTTTCGTACAGAGGTTCTTCCTACAGCACGTAGTTTTGGTTTGTTGCTATCCCAGCCATTATATTCGTAACAGCCAATAACATTGATATCGCACAATAATTTCACAAACGTCCTCCCAGGTGGCAGAGAATGCAGTTTACCTATCTTCTACCCGGCTCGTATACTGTCTCGAACGAACGCCAGTTTAGACATGAGACACGAATCAGAGCCTCGAACATATTGTTAGACTGATGCCTGTTTCTCTTCTTACGGTGAGGACTGAATATTAGGGACGCCTACATCACTCCTGAAACAAAACCTTTCACTCTTAAATATTCTACGCTCTCTGAAAAGTCATTCTAGAACATCCACTGTTTCACTACTGGACCGGTGAAGAAGTGATAAAAACTCAGATAAGACTGGTTGCGGAAAAGCACATCGAAATACTTCCAATAACGAACGCGCTCGTAAACTAACTACTTAAAAGGACACTAGAGCTACAAAACCACATTGATTCAGCTTTCAAAAAATGGCTCTGAGCGCTATGGGACTTAACATCTATGGTCATCAGTCCCCTAGAACTTAGAACTACTTAAACCTAACTAACCTAAGGACGGCACACAACACCCAGCCATCACGAGGCAGAGAAAATCCCTGACCCCGCCGGGAATCGAACCCGGGAACCCGGGCGTGGGAAGCGAGAACGCTACCGCACGACCACGAGATCCGGGCGATTCAGCTTTGGTTGAATGGATTCCATGTCAGCGCTCGTCCACATTTGCTTTTGTACCATCTTCCCTTCAGTCACCATTAACAACTGCTACTTCCAGAAATTCTAATCCCAATTCGTCTCTCTTCTCATAAAAGCAGATACACTTAACATTAGAATTGGGATCACGAAGTAGACGAAGTTAAGTAATTCTGGTACCACGACAGCAAAATAACCCATGACGGAGAGAGCAAAGAGGAATGAACAAGCAGACTATCACAGGCAAAAATGGGATTCCTTGCCAAGACAACATCAAACATGGGCCTCAGTTTGAGGAAAAAAATTCTGTGAATGTACGTTTTGAGTTAAACTTGAACTGTGGGAAAACTGAAACAGGAGAGAATCCAAGCATCTGAGATGTGGTGCTACATAAACATGTTGAAAATTACCTGGAGGGATAACGTAAGAACTGTTGTTTTCCACGAAATCAACGAGGAAGGGAATATGTAGAAAACACAGACAGGAAGAAGGGAATGGATGATAGGACATCTATTAAGACATTAGGGAATTACTTCCATGATACGAGCTATAGCAGGTAAAAACTGTAGAGGAAGAAGACAGAGATTAGAATACACCCAACAAATAATTGAGAACGTAGTTGCAAGTGCTGCTCTGAGATGAAAAGGTTTGCACCGGAGAGAAATTAGTAGTGGGCCGCGTCAAATTGGTTCAAATGGCTCTGAGCACTATGGGACTCAACATCTGCGGTCATCAGTCCCCTAGAACTTAAAACTACTTAAACCTAACTAACCTAAGGACATCACACACGTCCATGCCCGAGGCAGGATTCGAACCTGTGACCGTAGCAGTCACGCGGTTCCAGAAGGCCAAGTAAGTCAGAAGACCAATATATATATATATATATATATATATATATATATATATATATATATATATATATATATATATATCTGTTATTCCCTCTGTTATACATATTGGTATTGAACGAACTACTTATTGGAAAATGTGACTTCCATATGCATAAAATCGCATGGAACATTTGCACTCTAATACAGCTCATCTCTAAGTTCTTTTTGGACTCTGGCAAGTGGATCTTCCTGGAGAAAGACATGGTCAGCCTCTTCTCCTCTTCTCATCGACCATTCTGAATTCCAGAGGCCCCAACAAGTGGACCTGCTTTCGAGTTAAATTATTGAGCTCTCTAGAAGGTTAGAGCGCTTTTCCATGGCTCATTCTGCAGTCGCAGTGCCCTGCAGGTACTGTGTCGCTTAGATTTGGGTACTCGGTCTCTGCGGTGAGCACTCGTCACTCGCCTGGGACGCACAGTCTCTCCCAGGACTCCGCCGTTGCGCTCGTGGCTGCCCCCGGGTCCCGGTGAAGGCCGTTGCCTCCACGTGGCCACACTCCCACTCCACCTACACACTATTCACTGCTCCACACCCAGGCTCAAACGCCCCAGCGTTGCAGCGCGGACTCCGAGCAAACTTGAATGATCTGTATACGCTCATTTTATTGTGTGACGATAACTTCATGATTGTCATCATCGGGAGAGTTTGTATAATTATTGGAAAGTATTTAAGAAGGCTGTGCGGTGGCTTAAAAGCGATACCTGTTTTCTCTGAATTTGTTCATCAACTGTCGCTACTCGTTTCGGGATTTACCCATCAATTGATAACACTAAAATTTTTGAGCACCAAAATAGTTTAGCCTTACGTTCAGGTCGAGTCAAAAGTCGCAGTACACTCTATTATGTCAAAAACCCTGCTGGAGTAAATATTCCCGTAAGGTAAGGGTGAGGTGGTCTGTCTTTTAAGGTGTGACCGAACACGGGCGCCATCTTGAAATTGGTTGTCTTGAATCCAACTCTTTTTTTTAATTACTGGAAAGGGGGTAGTGTGATGTTTCAAATGACATCAGCATTTTATGACAAGTTCATTTCTGTAAAAATGATTTGAAGTAGCAGTTATAGTTCAAAAGTTACGATACTTTTATTTGTTGCAGGTTACTAAATATTGTTTTGACCAAGGAGGTGAGCACTGGGGTCATTTTTCTGTCTGGAGAAGGTAGTTTCTGTGTCATAGCGGCATATTTTAACAACCAGCACCCAGAAAGACCCCCAGTCCCACACAACAATTTCAGGCGCTTAATTTCCAAATTCCAAGAAATTGGGACTGTGGCTGATAAAGCACGGAGTGGGCGTCCAAAAAGTGCTACTGACGAGACAACCGTAACAATGCTTTTATCATCCTTCGTGAAGAGCCCAAACCGCAGAACACGACGTTTTTCAGTAGGCTGTGAAATCACCGAGTCGTCGATTGTACGAATCCGTCGTGCTTATCAACGGCATCCATTCAAGATTCAGCTACTCCAGCACCTAGCGAAGGATGACAGACAGACGTATTTTGCACGTAGGCCCCAGAGCAAGTGTAAACATTTTGCCAATGGTGATGTCAACCGTCACAACCACTGATACTGGAGTGACCAGAATCCACACTGAGTGGAACCTTCCAAGGTAGCTGGTGATGTAAAGATTACGGTGTTGTGTGGAATACTGGGTACCCTTGTAATTGGATCCATTTTCGTTGACCAGAAGCTAAATGCTCAACGCTACCTGGAAATTCTGAAAGAAGTGCTGTTTACCTTAGTTCTAAATGAAGATGGGGGCTTTCCTTCTTACTTTCAACAGCTCCACCACACTACAGAGCAGTTGCTTGTCAGTGGTTGGATGTTCAATTCCCTGGTCACTGGATTGGCCAAAGTGGTTCGGTGGAATGGCCATCCACATCACCTGATCTCACACCACTTGACTTTTATCTGTGGGGTTATTTAAAGACACTAGTATATACAGAGGCAATAAGAAACAGACACCATCATCAGCAACGCCTTGAAGAAGCGTGTGCCACCATTCCTGCGGAAATCCTTCTCCGAGAGCATGACGACTGGATTCAGCGCCTTCAGTGTGTGTTGACTGAGAGGGACATCACGCATAACACAGTACATGACTGTCATTTATGGAGAGCAGTCCAGCCTGCAATCCAACCAAACTGTGTTGTTACTTCTGAACCAAAACTGCTACTTCGAATCAGTCTACGGGAATGAACTTGACAAATGATGCTCATGTTCTCTGATATGACCCACGACCCTCTTTCCATTTAAAAAAATGTGGGGATTTCTAGATGGCACCCATGTTCGGTACATACCGTAGAAGATAGACCACCTCACCCATAACTTACTCGAATATTCAGGTTTCCCCATTCTGGCAATGTTTTTGACGTAACAGTGCGACCTTTGACTCACCTAGTATTTCGACATGCTGATCACGAATCTGGCATTGGTTTTTCCACAGCACCCACGGCTTTTGTGTGAATTGTACTAGACACTATCTAATTTGGGTTGCTTAAACCATACGATTTCGTCTGTAAATGCTAAGTTATCAGCACAAAGAGCATGAAATGCTAATGAAATAAGTTTTCATACGTACCTAAATTATTTCTGGACGTTTGCCACGCCTCTTACGTGTGGCACTACTATCCTGCAGTGAAATCCAATAGTAGTCAACCATCATACTTGTTACATATATTAGAACAAATAAGCCCTCGGTCACAAATATTATGTCAAAATTGACCAGGTTTCGACGCTACTGTGATCATCGTCTTCAGAATTAGACTAACTGTTCTCAAACATATTAGGTATATAATAAATTAATAAAATTAAAGTTTGTACTGACTGGAAAAGATGCAGTACTTACAAGTCACACATTAAAAAAGATCTAAGCCGGAAAGGCGACGTCATGAATAGCCCCTTATTCACAGTACGAGCAGCCCTTAGCGGCTCGCCATCTCACAACTATTCATGACTTCGCCTTTCCGGCTTAGATCTTTTTTAATGTGTGACATGTAAGTACTGCATCTTTTCCAGTCAGTTCAAACTTCAATTTTATTAATGTATTATATACCTAATATGTTTTAGAACAGTTAGTCTAATTCTGAAGACGACGCTCACAGTAGGGTCGAAACCTGGTCAAATTTAACTTAATATTTGTGACCGAGGGCTTATTTGTTCTAATATAACTCTGCCACGGTCACTGAACCTTAGCAGCTATGTTCAAAGTTTTATATACAATTGTTACATATTGTTCCTGACAGCATTGTAGATGTAGTCTGATGAGATATTTCCAGATGTTCATCGACTTGCCCAGGAACACTAGCGACCTATTCAGCAGAACCCGAAACACCACCACCACCCTACTGCGCAATTCGAGGAATCTGCAGGCTACGTGGTCACAGAATCGTCTGAGCCTCTGATTCAGACCCTCCACACAGCTCCAAAACCATTGATAATCTCTTCCGATGCAAAGTGACACACATCACTGGTACCAACGTGAACTGTCACCTGTGATTGGCTGCACCCTTTGCTCCTCATGGCATCTGGAAAGACCCGTTCCACATCTGGAATGCCTCCACCCAGTATGCACACGCAGTGCACACTGGCTTTCTTCCTCTACTTAGCAGCCATGTCCCTAAGGGATCTCATGATGCGTCTAGCATTGGAGCTCCCAACTATGAATAATCCTACCCCCTGTGACTGGCCAAATCTAGCAGGGTGAGAGGTTTCCTCTGAAATAGGACAAGCGACTGTGTCTGACTGGGAGACAGTTTCAGCCACAGGCACTACCTAGAATGTGTTTGTGAGACTAAATGGGGATGCCTCATGTTTGGTGCCATGGAAGTTTTTTGCTGCCTGCCAGGCCACAAGGTGACCTCCCACTGCGCCACAGGTGAGCAGTCCGCCTTAGTGGGCTGGCTACTGTTGCAGACTGATCAGCGGACTCATGGGTCGTGCTGGATGACGTTGGATCCCCATGACCGGTCCACAACAGCGATGCCCAACCGCTGCAGCTTCAAGCTGTGTGACTGAAGCCAACATAGCCTGGAGCTGAGAGCGAAGTGCCGCCAACTCAGCTTCCATCCACATAGAGCAATCACCATCCCTATCCATTCTAAAGGTTGTGGAAAACTACAGGACACAGACTATCGACAAGCACTGCAGAACTCTGACGAAAACGCAAGATGTGTTCAAAAAATAAGATTAACACACAGAGACTGAAAATCTAAGCAACCAAAGAACACAGGTGAGACTAAATAATTCACTCTTGGATAGGAACTTGTAAAATGGCACATAATCAGTTTACTTTCCGACACAAACAAAAAGTCGAGAAGTGTGTCTAGTAAATATTAAAATTAACAAGCAGACATCCAAAACTAAACTACCAAGGCACACAGATGAAGCTATATAAATCACTCATGGTTAGATCCTCGCAAAATGTCACAAAATTGGATACTTCCTCTTGCTGCTGTATTTCGGCGGACGGCTGCTGCCTGACTAAATGATTAATGCCAATGAACGATCACACACACATTATGTAACTCTACTGTACACACTGACGAAAACACAAGAACTGTGTTTAATAAATTGGATTAACACACTTAGGGCTGATCAAATTGTGCGTGGCAACTGCCTTTCATGTAAATAGTTTTGTGTGGTAACTCCACCTTTATTCACTCTGGACACAAGTTTAAAGACATTTGATATAAATACACTTTGTGTCTTCCTAGCGTTTCCTGGTAGAACGAAAGTAGAAAGATGACAGGCCGTTGGTTAGTGGGCCACTGAAGAGGCACTTCCTTGGTGTGAAAAAAGTGGCCAAATATTACCCACTCATGGTCTTTGTTTGATGCCAGCTATCAATAAATTTCGTAAGACTTATGCTGCCCAAGTGGTAACTAATTACATTAAATTTTCCAAACATATCCTGCATTTTGTATATAATTATTCCTCAGAAGAGCGTCCATGGTGATATTATTTCGTTGCTTGCGGCGACCTGTCAGTGATTATGTATCAACGGCGTGATTGTCTAACATACGGATGGCTGTAATTAGATGTTGTGCAGTCTAGCTCAGGTTGTTCTGTCAAATCTGAGGAAGAAAAGATGGATAAAACAGATGACACCACACAGACTTTGTGTTCGCTAGTAACACTACTTTGAAAATTTCTTCTTCCCTTAAAGGACGCAGCATTAACAATAGTGGCTCCAGTTTACAACCCACAATACTCGAAACTTTTGGGTTTTAAAGTGTATTGTGGCAGTGTGTGGTTATCACGACGTGTTCTCCGCCAGGAGTTCCCGTTTTGATAACCAAGTATTGACACTCATCTTTTGTGTCATCTCTAATTTCTGAAATAGTTACCGCCCCCTCTTCTCCAGATTTATTAGCACTACACTGAAGGGCATCGATGATCTTGCCTGCGAGGACGTAATTAGTCTTCCAATTAGTCCCTTTTCTGAACTTTCGATTTCATCATCGTCAATTTTCTGTTTCACACAGTTAAATTTCTGTTTTGTTGTACAGCTTTTGTCCTCTGCAGCAACTTCTTTACTACAAAATTAATTCCGTGGCAGTTTTGAAGACGACTTCCGCTTATTAGCGTTTTACGCTTATTCCTTTCAGCACCAATTGTGCAGAGAACCTCATCTCAGTCGATACTTAATGGACCCTAAAAACGAATGTTGTGACTCTGAAATGCTCAGCACATGGCTGTGTTAATACACACTACCTGACGCAACCGAGATACGTTACTGAGGGGAATATCATGAAGCCTTGTGTCACAGCGGAAATTGCCTGATCCTTACCTCCTAATACGGAGCTGCTTTATATTCTCGGTAAATATAATTCACATCGAATAATAACGAGGCTGAACGTTATTACCTTAATCTTGGTAAGTAAAACGAAACCCTAGTCAATAAGTCAGTCAGAGACTCATTTATTTTAATTCTTTGCTTGACGTGGCTGGTATAATGAAGAGGGTTTTTGTATCGGATCCATCCATTACTTCCCTTCCCCTTTCCCCACCCTATACCCCTTCCTCTTGTCGCGCCTTCCCCTCCGCCTCTCCCCCCTGTTCGTCTCCCTTCTATCCGTTCCACCAGTGCCACCGTATACATTTCATCCCCTCCCAGACTTTTTCCATTATAATTCAAGGGCACCCTTCCCAACTCAATCCGTATTCGTTCCCAGATTTTACAAAAGAGAGTTTGGCTGTTGGACGTCAGGGAGCTTGTCAATAAAGCATTCACTAGGTTCCTCGCTCTATAATCGTCTCCCCTTGACATTTTATCTACGTTAATTATTAACTTGAAGAGCAGAAAGAGTGGAAAATGTTGCGTCATTAACTCCAGTCTAATAAACAGTGTTGACGTTAAAGAAAATTTGTTAAAATGACCTGTAACCGGCATTTCCCATGTGCGACACTTTCTGCGGTAGATTTTAAATTTTTTTGGGCTCCTCAAAAACGATAAAATTATTTGTTTTATAAACAGAGGTGCCAGATGTGTTAAAAATGATAGACCATTTCATCCACTCTCGATCTACGTCGAGTTTGTGCCAGCATCGAATAAGTTTTCCACTTGACATACGTAAAATGTAATAGTGTTCAATGTTTTGTTCCGCTAGACGTGTATAACAACAGTAAGTGTTGCATTGTAAGAATACGGGAACTGACGAAACCAGACTGACGAAAGCAGACAGATTAACTTGTTTATTGTATATGGTTTCCTTGAAGTTTCCTGCATGAGGCTACGTCTCATATTTTATTTTATTTGCTTTACTGGACATTTGTCGTACACAACGGCAGTTAAGAGTCAGTGTATTGCAAACGCATTTTGTCTGCCGATACTAGACTCTTTGCTAAGCAAATGGCTCTGAGCACTATGGGACTCAACTGCTGTGGTCATAAGTCCCCTAGAACTTAGAACTACTTAAACCTAACTAACCTAAGGACAGCACACAACACCCAGCCATCACGAGGCAGAGAAAATCCCTGACCCCGCCGGGAATCGAACCCGGGAACCCGGCGTGGGAAGCGAGAACGCTACTGCACGACCACGAGATGTGGGCATTTGCTAAGCAAACTGGCCTGTATACGGTTTTTACGAACGTATTTCTGTGAGGTTAATCGTCGTTTAATTTGATGGTATTAAAAGCATCATTGATTGTTTTCTCTGCATGATCTCACTCTCAAATTCAAAAAGGCCCAACGTATTCAGTTCTGCGCATCTGTAGGTGCTACACCATTGGTAGGAAAGGCTTAGAATATATTATGAAATCACTAAAGAAGACAAGCTATCACCAGCAACGATATCTTTCTACTAGAATGATCGATGGAGGTAAGCAGTGCGTAAGAAAATGGATTCGGATTAGGGAGGATGTTTCCAAACCCCGTCCGGCTATATAGTTTAATATTCTCCGCGTTTTCTTCAGATTCTGGAGGCATATGCTAGGATATTCCTTGCTAAAATCACACTGACTAATTCGTTCCCGTCCTTGCAACTTTTCTCTTATCCTGTGTCTCCAATGAATGTACTTAAAGGAGACCTTAAACCATAACCTTCATTCCTTCTTCCAATGATCCAGTTATGTGAAAATCGAATTTTGTAGCCGAGTATGACGGTCGAGAAACTAGTGGTCTATTGTTACAACACTTGCACGATCGGTATGGATCCTTAGACAATCGTTTAAGAAAATTACCTCTGTAAATACCAGTTCCGTCACTTTGGTAAAAGACCGGTGATTTATGGGAGTCTGATATCCTTACGATGCTATTACGTGTCACTTGCTCAAATGTCAGTAAAACCTATTCTGTTCGTCGTGAATCACCTTGTGCTTGCTCCTCTTCTATTTCCCAGTCATGTAAGGGACTGCCGCCTTCTCCCCCTCAGAGCATTACATTGTGTATTAGTATACACAGATTTATCTTCCATCAAAGAATTTGTTGATGTGGCACATCCATAGCCGACACCTAACATAAATTGAGCAGAGTGCTTATAGTGTGCTGAAGTTTATTACACGCTTAGTGGCTTGTTTGATTTCTGATAAGTTGTCATCTACTGTTGTTATGCATTTTCGGGTACCTACCAATAAGTCAATCATACGTTTGTTTCCCACCCGGTTAGTAATTGCTGCTGTGATAAAATAATACTGATGGGCAGAATTAAAACAATGGAAGTCTGCAGCTCTATCAGTTTTCATAAACACATACATTTGTAACATTCGTGTTAGTCATCCTGACGGATGCCAACAGATTTGTGGAAGGACTAAACAATGTTGCTCATACCCTTCTGCCCCATGTTTGATACTTGCGCAGCAGACGAGACCAAGTAAACTAAGTGTATTACTCAGCATAGGACAAGAATAATCATAACAGACAGGAATACTGAATAGTAGCTAGGTGAAATGGATTGGGAGTAATGCTGACTGAGTAAGGAATATTTATTTAACGTACCGTTTCTGTGTTTTTGTGTAATCAGTCCCACACAATGGCGACGTGATTCACGATTGATAATTTTTGTTCCGTTTGCTCTTCATTGATCTCATTTCCGATACTATCCGTGTAATATTCATACCGTCGACGTAGCATTCAGCATGACTTGTTCTTTTGTTGGTGGAGACATAGTCTTCTATGGGACTTGATGATGGTCTCGGATCATATTTCTGATCCGAAGAAACATTAAATGGTCAAAATATTGTGATTTTGAGGTGGCTTCCACTTATTATTCAATGAAATGAAGTATCTGAACTTAGAAAGAACTAGTTTCACTAATACGTGAACACACCTATGAACGAAAAATTCTTCTGCCTTTAGCGGTACTACAAAAACTCATTACCTCCAAATTCCAATAGCTCTCCCGCTACAACTGTCCATTTCACATCACATTCCCGCCAAGGCTCTCCATTTAGAACTTCTCTTTCGCCACGTCGATAATAATCGCTGGTATGTCTTTGGAATAATTAATGAAATTTAAAGTACTGAAATTGAAATAAAATGCTTAAATATTAACTCTGACACGCATAATATGAAACAACTGATTTTTGTGTTTATGTCTACATGTAAAATTATTTACATTTAACTGTAGATATCGATGCCTGCTAGTCATGAACTTTTCTTATTGTGCTATTGACTTGCTTGCATCACAAAATGTCCGTTTCATGTAGATGCCTTGTTCCCTTCACTATGATGGCCCGGAAAATGGGTGAAGTGTACCTCTGTTCACCACCAAATCCTGAAAAGTTTGAGACCGATCGTTATTGACAAGATCTAGCATTCGTCTCTAGTCCCTGCCGGTTAAGATCTTTAGACAACCACTGATCCTGTGCCGTATTACATGAATGCCAATGGTATGCCATACCTAGGAGACACGCTAGACGGTCGGCGTCGATACAATAACAAATTGGGCAACTTTTTTCACTGTGGGATCGCCGGCCGCGGTGGTCTAGCGGTTCTAGGCGCGCAGTCCGGAACCGCGCGGCTGCTACTGTCGCAGGTTCGAATCCTGCCTCGGGCATGGATGTGTGTGATGTCCTTAGGTTAGTTAGGGTTAAGTAGTTCTAAGTTCTAGGGGACTGATAACCACAGATGTTAAGTCCCATAGTGCTTGGAGCCATTTGAACCATTTTCTTTTTTTCACTGTGGGATCATGGGCACGGTCAAAAACGACGGTTCCTTTCTGCCATGTTTCCACGTCGACTCGTCTTACTGCGCTGATGCTCTACAATTGGCTGACACCGCTTCACTGTCACAACTTATGCCAACGGTGAAGGATCACCGTCTAAAACCGCCGTTCCACGGAACGTGCACTCGGACATTGAGTGTTGAGGGTGACGAGTTACTGACATAATAGAGCGTCAAAAGCACATTCTAGAGTCTTCCCGAACGCGCAGAGCAGTATCTAGCGTGTCAGATATTCTGAATATGCGTTTCAACGTAGACGAATAACATGGAAGAACACGACCTAAGTCACACGCACACCATCTGTCTCCAATACAGAACCGCGAGACGCCATATTGGTTTGTAGTTGAAGCCCATGCGTAGATATACCGTTTATAAACATCAGCAAACTCAGTATCTCTCGAAAACTCTTCATTAACTGTATAATTTGTTGTAATACGAGTAAATAACTGGTTATTTTATATTGATGGTTAAAAAATCGTTGTAACTTTATCTTATGAATCTATGCCGTTTCAAGTCAACGGTACATCGAGGATCCATAAGAAACGTTTTGTTCTTGGCGCAGTTTGTTGTAATATCATGCAATTTACTAAGATATCTACGATTAAGGCTTTCAGGAGATGCTAGCATGCTAAGCATGGTCACGGTTTTCTTCTTTTGTTTTTTTCGTGGCAGATGTAGCGTAATAAACGGGGTTGTAGAAATATAGGTGGTAATGGATGTGTTTCCGGTTCGTATCTCACTAGTTACAAATATTTTTTCTAACCTTCGCATTTCCTCATATATTCTGATACTTTCTTATTAGTTTAAAAAAATTGTATTCTATAATATTTGATATGACGTAAATATAAGTGCGCTCTTTCTGAGGAATGAATTTGTTCTATTAGCTTTCTCTAAAAGACATCTTTCACTACCCCCAGCAAGATATTTTGCACCTTGTTGTTTTAGGTTTGGTATTTCACATGTCGTAAAGATTCTGCTGCTGAATAGGAACAGTGATCAAGTAAGGATGACCTTAGGGTTTTACTAAATTGTGAGAATGATGAAACAATTTGTTTTGCGTGAAGAACAACTGTAAATTCGTATAACACTATTTCTAATAGAACTTCTATAAGCCAATGTCCTTATTTACTAGACGTAGCACTTTCCTTTTCGCCTTTCAACATGTTCATGGACACAGAATGAGATTTTCACTCTGCAGCGGAGTGTGCGCTGATATGAAACTTCCTGACAGATTAAAACTGTGTGCCGGGCCGAGTCTCGAACTCGGGACCTTTGCCTTTCGCAGACAAGTGCTCTACCAACTGAGCTACCCAAGCACGTCTCACGCCCCGTCCTCACAGCCTTACTTCTGCCAGTACCTCGTCTCCTACCTTCCAAATTGTACAGAAGCTCTCCTGCGAAACTGTGGCTGTGAGGACGGGTCGTGAGTCGCTTTTGGGAAGCTCAGTTGGTAGAGTACTTACCCGCGAAAGGCAAAGTTCCCGAGTTCGAATCTCGGCCTGGCACACAGTTTTGTGCTGTCAGGATGTTTAATGTTCATGGACGTTGATGTTTTTATTTATGTATGTAACAGGACAAAATGACTAGCGTTGCCGGCCGTGGTGGCCAAGCGGTTCTAGGCGCTACAGTCTTGAACCGCGCGACCGTTGCGGTCGCAGGTTCGAATCCTGCCTCGGCATGGATGTATGTGTTGTCCTTAGGTTAGTTAGGTTTAAGTAGTTCTAAGTTCTAGGGGACTGATGACCTTAGAAGTTAAGTCCCATAGTGCTCAGAGCCATTTGAACCATTTGACTAGCGTATGGGCAATCGAGGAAATATGCGTTTTCATAGAGCAAACACTGTAGGAATTTTACGCCCAACCTTTTCCTAAATAGTGTGATTTGAGATCCAGACAGAGCCGACACCTGTCGGTAGAGCACGCTGCGATCGCATATATCAGGATGAGGCCAACGTACCGAACGCGCAGGTCGCATCGTTCCTGAGCATTCATCAGCGTGCTGAAGCTGGCACGATCGGCGGTAACGCTATAAAGCAAGGTCCGTGTGCGATGGTTTAATGCGCTCCAAAGCGACTGGTGTGTTCCTTTGAGGGAGGTGACCAAGCATACGACGGCGACGCACGACTACCTGCTGCACTTTCACTGCGCCGCGTGGTGGAAAAAGCTCCTCCTACAGTGTTAACAACTTTTCATCTGGCCGAAAAATTACGTCGCAGCACCTCCGTTCGGCCCAGCCGCCCCGGAACACAATGGCATGGGGAGCACAGCCGAAACCCAGCGAAGCCCGGCCAAGATTCCTTCAGGGAGGGGCGGGCCGCCGACGCCGAGGATTCACGACGCCGGAGGAGGGGGCACCGCACCGTTTTTCCCTATCGCCACATCGTGTTCCTCCGGACTGAGCGCCATTAAATGTTACGACGCCACGCACCAGCGCTATCGGCGGCCAGATGATGATTTCCTCGGCCGGCCTGGGGTCGCCCCAAGGACGACGGGCGGGCCAAACCGAGCGGCCTAATCTGGACGCGTCCAGGTCTGCCTCTGCAGACACTGTGCGCAGCGCGTGTGTGCGTGTGTGCGTGCCTGCGAGTGAGTGCGTGGGGCTGGTAGGCCGCTTTATCGCCGCGCCAGCACCCGCTCGGGACTCGCGACTTGATTAAAACGTTAAATTAATTTGCTCTTGAGTAATAACCATTATCAGTTAGGCGATGTGATCCGGGGCGAGCGCGCAGCGGCAGCGCCACCTGCAACTGTGCCTCCTGCCGGTAATTGTCGTCGCCCGTAATGGCAGAGCGCCGGCCGTGGGGCTTAATCAACGTTCGCCGGCAAGCGCGGTTTGTATGCGTCCGCCCGGCACGGCTGCGGGAGACGCGTCACCTCACAGTGCGCGCGGTGACAATGGGACCAGGACGAGTACGTTCCATTAGAGACACAGCACGACAGCACAGCATTGGGCGAGAGAGGAGGGCAATACACGCTGAAATTTAAAGCTGTGAACGTAAGCGCAGGCTGCCGCGGCCGTTGTCACATCTAATAAAATTCTTCTGTGTTGGGGACAACAGTTAGCAATGCACCCTGAGGAAGGCGTCTTGCAGTAGCGGCCGAAACGTCGTAATTTTATAGTTGGCAATGCGGTCCCAAATCCAGAAGAATTTTACTGACTTAATGCTGTGAACATTAAATCAGAATTCTACGTGGACTTTTATCACAGCCAGAGTTCGTTTTCTCCGAGGCTTAACGGTGAAATACGTCTTTTCACAAGTTCTGCGCACTGTAAGATAGACCTGTAGAAAATAATTTATTTAGCAAAATACATTTACAGTCCTCTAATAGAACCTCCAATCTCGTTTACGTCAGCTTCCAAGGTTTTGGCAACTTCCGCAATCGGGAAAGGGCACCTTCATTGTTGAGCTGTCTGATTACTCTGGACGTCTTAAACAGCATCAAGGTGTTCTCCACGGAGTTGTTCCTTCAGTTTTGGAAATAAATCACAGCCTGGTGGACTCATATCAGGACAGTATGGTGGGTGGGGAAGCATTTTTCGACCGTATCTCTCACTGGCAGGGTGATAAGTTGTGATGGAAACAATAGAATGACAACAATCGATTCAGCCGGCTGTTGGAAACACTTGACTCATTCGGATCTAGTTTTATGTATCAATTGAATTACTAATTTATTCTTTTGAAAGGAACCATCTATGGAAGCAACGAAACGAAAACAACCATTTAAGTCCCTTGTCAGAAAACAATCGACTTACTCGGTTGTAGCTTTACGTGGCTGTTGGATTATTTTTTCATTTCTTTCACCTGAAACCAGTCTGAGAGAGCCACCGAATGAAAACAGTCGATGCATTCCGGCGCATTCTGTTTTGAGCTGAAACTTCCGACAGTTTTGCCACTGTTAAATCATTATTGTTGGCCCTTCTCTGTTACCTCCTGTGGCCACTGTTAATTGTAGCTTTACGTGGCTGTTCGATTATTTTTTCATTTCTTTCGCCTGAAACCAGTCTGTGAGAGCCACCGCATTAAAACAGTCGACGCAGTCCGGTGCATTCTATTTTGAGCTGAAACTTTCGACAGTTTTGCCATTGTCAAATCATTATTGTTGGCCCTTCTCTGCTGCCTCCTGTGGCCACTGTTACTGCTGATCCCTGCCTGCTTTGTAATGACTGCCAGTAAGTAGCTAAATTTCACTTTGGCATCCATGTTCATAAACAGGCATTTTCTTAATAGTGATCTCTGCGTCTATATCAAGCGCCAGAATGTTCAGTGGTGTGGGAATGGAAGAAATCATATGAGGAGTTAGAAAGCGACTCTATAGAATCTAGACAAACTCACTTAAAAATACAGTATCCTAATGGATGATTTATATTGTGAAATTGCATTAAATAAAGAAATTCAAAGAAAATTAACGAACGATGACAAATACATCTCGCGAAAAAAAAAATTAAAAATACTTCGGACAAGTAATACTGTGTGCTTAAAAACGAAGTGATCAAGTGACCAAATAACTGTAAAAAGTATTGCTTTCTGTTTACGTCACCTCAGCATTTACCGAAATAGAATTATAAGTGGCGGGTGCAATCCAAAAGGAAGATGGAGACAGAGTTTCAATAAATTAAAATAAAAAGCTAACTGCTCATTTATTCAGACATAAATTTATAATGCAGCACTAATTATTAACCAGTGCATACCAACCAAAAATGGGTTTTTGATGTTATAAATACGAAACATTCGTGTTTAAGTAAATAAATACATAAATTTTGAAAATCCTTCAGTTTTAGAAATCTGCTCTTTACCCACATCTCCTTAAAATATGTTATTTGTGTCGTGATTCATGGATCACGTATAACCGAAAACGCTGAAAAAGTATGTAAACGAAAGCACTAAAATCCGGAGACTAAGTGAAAACATTCTTATACTCGACATGATCGTAGAGACCAGTTTTATTCGGTTGTTTCATTCGAATGAAGAAATCGACTGAACGAAAACAGAACTGATTGGCCAATCGGTTGTTAAAACTAGTTGGTTGCCCATGATTAGCATTATCGTGCAGAATGAGGACACCAGCGCGCGGGATTAGCCGAGCGGTCTTAGGAGCTGCAGTCATGCACTGTGCGGCTGGTCCCAGCGGAGGTTCGAGTCGTCCCTCGGGCATGGGTGTGTGTGTTTGTCCTTAGGATAATTTAGGTTAAGTAGTGTGTAAGCGTAGGGACTGATGACCTTAGCAGTTAAGATTTCACACACATTTGAATATTTTTTGAGGACACCAGCTGCAAGCATGTCAGGCCTTCTTCGAGGAATTATCTGGTGTAAAACATTTCGCAAAAACAGCTTGTAGTCCAGCGCCAGTTGCAGACGTCCGTGACTTTGACTCCATTCGTGTCATAAGCAAATTATCATCAGTTTCACCTTTGTTCGCGGCGAAATATTTTCGGACGTGGAGAGTCGGAACTTTTCCTTTGTCACGGCTGAGACTTCAGTGTCTTGGTTCAAATTGCTCTGAGCACTACGCGACTTAAGTTCTGAGGTCATCAGTCACCTAGAACTTAGAACTAATTAAACCTAACTAACCTAAGGACATCACACACATCCATGCCCGAGCCAGGATTCGAACCTGCGACCGTAACGGTCGCTCGGCTCCAGACTTTAGCGCCTAGAACCGCATGGCCACACCGGCCGGCCTTCATTGTCTGGTTCAAATCTCGTATTCAGCTTTTATCAAGTGCAGCAGTCTTTCTCAGATATTGTTCACCTTCTGTTTGATAACGGTTAAGCAAGTTTTCTGCGATTCTTTTGCGAGTTCTTTCTGCTCTTCAGTCTGATCATCTGGAACCCTTCTGGAAATACCTTTTCTCATTTTAAACTTTTCAATATGATTTTGTAAACTGAAGTGATAGACATGCTGGCCTCATACGAAATTTTCTCACATGTTTATCGTCGATACTCTCTCAAAACGTCGTTAAAAATGGCCTGAGAGATGCAGTCTGTTGCTGTGGCCGAGCGGTTCTAGACGCTTCAGTCCGAAACCGCGCTGCTGCTACGGTCGCAGGTTCGAATCCTGCCTCGGACATGGATATGTGTGATGTCCTTAGGTTCGTTACGCTTAAGTAGTTCTAAGTATAGGGGACTGACGACGTCAGATGTTTAAGTCCCATAGTGCTCAGAGCCATTTGAGCCATTTTTTTGTAGTCTGTTGCAGTTGATGGCCTTCTATTTCTTGGGCTGCCCTAAGTGCTTACCCGACTTTCACGGAAATGAATAGACATCGTGATACTGTTAACTTCCATTCACTTCTTTCCACGTAGGGATTCGATTTTGATGTAGGGACGCTGGTCATTACGTGTAACCCGATCTGATTCGTTTTGAGCTTCCATTTAAAAATGAATTGCTCACGACACAGCCGCGCGAACTAGCAAACACTACTATCCTCACTTCTGAAGTCTCGCTCACAACAGACACGAATCTCAACGTGAACTCGCCATCCTAACGGCCGTGTATGTGTGGTGTGCAATAAATTTGAAATGACGCTAGTAATTTTACACGTTTCATTGTCAGAAGCTATCTGGAAACGCTGACATCAGATAAGGTACCACGTGTTTCAAAAAAAATATCGGGGTTTTGAGCCTTTGCAGCATTCGTTACATTGAACTTACAGTTATAAATATCTCATGAAAAAGAAACTCAAACAGTTTTACTTGCAAGAGTTAAATGTAAGCACCATTCGTCACAAGGCACATATCGAGTTCATATGTTTGTTCCCAAACCTCGACCCATATCTGGAGTAATTTTTCTAAAAAAAAAACTGCTTCTATTCTGTTTCTTAAGTCGGGTAGATCAGTTGCTAGTGGAGGCAGATACACATGGTCCTTAATGAATCCCCAAAGGTGAAAATCGCAGAGTGTCATATGGGATGAACGTTGAGGCCATACGAAACAAGCTATATCATCTGGTCCCTTGCGGTTAGTCCAGCGGTCGGATGCAACGTCGTTTAACCAGTCGCGTACTAAGTTATGCCAGTGAGACGGCGCACCATCTTGCTGCCAAATAAAGTTCTACATTTACATCTAAATCTACATGGATACTCTGCAGATTACATTTAAGTGCCTGGCAGAGGGTTCATCGAACCACCTTCACAATTTTTTATTATTCCAGTCTCGTATATTTCGCGGAAAGAACGAACACCTATATCTTTCCGTGCGAGCTCTGATTTCCCCTATTTTATCGTGGTGGTCGTTTCTCTCTATGTACGACGGTGTCAACAAAATATTTTTGCATTCGGAGGAGAAAGCTGCTGATTGGAATTTCGTGAGAAGATTCCGTCACGACGTAAAACAACTTTCTTTTGATGATGTTCAGCCCAAATCCTGTATCATTTCAGTGACACTCTCTCCCATATTTCGCGATTCCATCGTTCAGTGTTTTTCATCTGAGGAAAAAGATGAAAAAGAAAAGCTCATGATCTTTCCTCCGAGATATGGCACAAAAAAAGAAAAAAAAAATCAATTTATGAGACTGTTGTTTCACCTGTACCATCTCGTGAGGATTTTCTGACCCCGAGGTGGGCACATTGCCACTTAGGTAGAATGTAGACTCACCACTGAAGACGACACGGGCAGAAAACCTTCATCGTCATGGAGTAACCAAAGTTGCGAAGTTGGCACGAAAACAAGACTCTGTAGGCTTCAGAGCTTGCAACAATTGCTGAAACGGAACTTGGTGTACAGCTCGATATTTTTTTCTCATTAAATCTCCGGCACATGAGAATTAATAGCGAGAGGGTTGGTAACAAGCACGAGAGAATGACGCATACCGCGTTTGTTTATTTATTTATTCATTTTATTTAGTGTGTACCACGTTTCCCTGAATCCTTTCCCTTGTGCGACCTGGGCTATTTGAGTGAGAACATTTTTGGCAAGGTCAGAGTGTGCAAATCAAGTCAGAGAGGTCGCGAAGGCACGAGTATTGGCTCTGTCAGGTTGTCGAACCACCTATTCCATGCCCCCCCCCCCCCCCCTCTTTTTGAACGTACAACTGTTTGACGATATGGCCCGCAGGACACTGTTTCCTGGTTATAGGCGCTGTGCAGATGTTGAAGACTTAGCTCTCGCTTTTATGGTTATATTATCAAAGGTATTAGAATGTTTCAAATCTGCTCGTTACTTAAGTCCAAGTGTTGAAATGAAGTGTGAGATTACCGCGAAAACCCCATAAGGGAGTTTATTTTCGTAATTTGATTAAATTTCAGTAAGAACTTAGCGTTTGTGCCTTGGTCGGGCACGCACCATGGGCCTTAAGCTCACGGTTATATTATCGCTCTGAGCGTAACAGAAGTTAATTAATTTAATATATTTTAATGGGGTTCCACCCCCCATCCCCTCACGAACCACGGACCTTGCCTTTGGTGGGGAGGCTTGCGTGCCACAGCGATACAGATAGACGTACTATAGGTACATCCACAACGGAGGGGTATCTGTTGAGAGGCCAGACAAACGTATAGTTCCTGAACAGGCGCAGCAGCCATTTCAGTAGTTGCAGGGGTAACAGTCTAGAAGATTGACTGATTTGGCCTTGTAACATTAACCAAAACGGTCTTGCTGTGCTGGTGCTGCGAATGGCTTAAAGCAACGGGAAACTACAGCCGTAATTTTTCCCGTGGGCATACAGTTTTACCGTATGGTTAAATCATGATGGCATTCTCTTGGGTAAAATATTCCGAAGGTAAAATACTCCCCCATTCCGATCTCCAGGAGGAGATTACCCAGGAGGATGTCGCTATCAGGAGAAAGAAAACTAGCGTCCTACGAATCGGAGCCTGGAACGACAGATCCCCTAATCGGACAGATAGGTTAGAAAATTTGAAAAGGGAAATGGATAGCTTAAAGCTGGATAAAGTGGGATGTAGTGAAGTTAGATGGCAGGAGGAACAGGACCTCTAGTCAGGTGAATACAGGGTTACAAATACAAAATAAAATAGGCGTAATGCAGGTTTAATACTGAATAAAAAAAAACCGAAGCGCGGATAAGCTACTATGAATAGCGTAGTGAACGCATTACTGTTGCCAAGATTGATACGAGGCAGAAGGTGATAAAGTGGGTAAAAAGACGAGAGCTAGAAGATATCCTTGGGTAACAGAAAAGATATTAAATTTAATTGATGAAAGGAGAAAACATAAAAATACAGTAAACGAAGCAGGCGAAGAGGAATACAAACGTCTCAAAAATTAGATTGACAGGAAGTGCTAAAAGGCTCTGCTGGTATGGCTATGGGACAAATGTAAGGATGCAGAGGTAAGATAAATACTGCCTATAGGAAAATTAAAGAGACATTTGCAGAAAAGAGAAATGTCTGTATGAATATCAAGAGATCAGATGGAAAACCACTCCCAAGCAAATAAAGAAAAGCAGAAAGTTAGAATGAGTATATAAAGGGTCTTCGCAAGGCGATGTACTTGAGTGCAATATTATGGAAATAGAAGAGGAAGTAGATGAAGATGAAATAGGAGATATAACATTGCTTGATGCATTTGACCGAGCATTGAAAGATCTGAGTCAAAAAAAGGCCCCAGGAGTAGACAACATACCATTAAAACTACTGATAGCCTTGCGAGAGCCAGCCTTGAGAATATTCTACCATCTGGTGAGCAAGATGTGTGAGACAAGCGAAATACCCTCAGACTTCAAGAAGAACTCAATAATTCCAATCCCAAAGAGAGCAGGTGTTGACAGGAGTGTAAATTATCGAACTGTCAGTTTAATAAGTCTTGGCTGCAAAATAATAACACGAACTCTTTATAGACGAATGGAAAGCCTATAGAAGCTGACCTCGGGGAAGATCAGTTTGGATTCTGTAGAAATGTTGGAACACGCGCGGCAATACTGTCCCTACGACTGATCTTAGAAGGTAGATTAAGGAAAGGCAAACCTACATTTCTAGCATTTGTAGACGTAGAGAAAGCTTTTGACAATGTTGACTAGAATACCCTCTTTCAAATTATGAAGGTGGCAAAGGTAAAATACAAAGAGCCAAAGGCTGTTTAAAATTTGTACAGAAACCAGACTGCAGCTATAAGGGGTATGCAGGGGCATGAAAGGGAAGCAGTGGTTGAGAAGCGAGTAACACAGGGCTGTAGCTTATCTCCGATGCTGTTCAACCTATATACTGAGCTAGCAACAAAGGAAACAATGAAGAATTTGGATTAGAAATCCATGGAGACATTGTAATTGACATTGTAATTCTGTCAGAGACAGCAAAGGACCTGGAAGAGCAGCTGAACGGTATGGACAGTGTCTTGAAAGAGGGATATAAGATGAACATCAACAAAAGCAAAACGAGAATAATAGAATTTAGTCGAATTAAATCAGGTGATACTGAGGGAATTAGTTTAGGAAATGAGACGCTTAAAGTAGTATGTGTTTAGCTATGTGGGGAGCAAAATAACTGATGGTGGTGGAAGTAGGGATGAGATAAAATGTGGGCTTGCAGTAGCAAGTAAAGCGGTTCTGAAGAAAAGAAATTTGTTAACATTGAGTATAGATTTAAGTGTCAGGAAGCCTTTTCTGAAAGTATTTGTGTGGAGTGCAACCATGTGTGGAAGTGAAACAAGGACGATAAATAGTTTAGACAAGAAGAGAATAGAAGCTTTCGAAATGTGGTGTTACAGAAGAATGCTGAAGATTAGATGGGTAGATCACGTAACTAATGAGGAGATACTGAACTGAATTGAGGAAAAGAGGACATTGTGGAACGACCTGACTAAAAGAAGGGATTGGTTGGTAGGACACGTTCTGAGGCATCAAGGGATCACCAGTTTAGTATTGGAGGGAAGCGTGGAGGGTAAAAATCGTTAAGCAGATTCAGAAGGATGTAGGTTGCAGTAGTTACTCGGAGATGAAAGGGCTTGCACAAGGTAGGGTAACATGGAGAGCTGCATCAAACCAGTCTTTGGACTAAAGACCACAACAATAACAATGTGGTGTTACTTTCACAGTGATACTTTGGGGAATTTTTATTATTTCCGATATGTTTGCTTTGTGTACTTGGATTCCCGCCATGTGGTCGGTTGGAGCAACCGCCACATTACTAAAGTGTAGTTTCGTTTCAAAATGTATAGTATCTTCACTACAATTACGTGTAACTCAATTCCGAAATAGTAAATTTGTGCTCAGAAAAATGAAATGTGCGCGTATTCACTTTGGCGCGTTCAATTGATACAAGGTACGAGTATATAAGTGTACGGTAGTGCGGGAGTGGAAGATACGATATAAATAATCTTGTGTATCAGAAATTTTGCATTTCTGTTCGCTACCGCAAATTGGCCACGTGTGTGAACTAGTAAGAAGGTGATAATCAGTAAATGTTTCTTGTGCCCCCACAGCAAATTGATTCGCTTGTAACGAATTGTATTACCCAAAATACTCGGGTTAAACTTCTGTATCTATGAAAAGTTCCGATTTTAACGCCTGTTGATGAAATGGGGACACGCATAATTTTTCCCTCCGTATGATAGTGCTTCTTGTGCTCCCATAAGTACTTTGATTTAAATACAAAGAAGTATGCTACCAAACAATCAGGGTAAACTATTGTATAGCTGAAGGTCGCCATTTTATTGACATTTATTCTGTTGGGATGGAAACTTGCAAACTTTTCCCGCCACATGACAGTAAATGTTCTTGCGTCACTAGTTCAGTAACGTGGTGTTGTTTCGGAACGCAGGATTAAACCAAAATTGCCATTCAGAGTCAAGTCGACCATTTGATACGCCCTCTTTCAAAAAAAAAAAAAAAAAAAAAAAAATGGCTCTGAGCACTATGGGATTTAACAGCTATGGTCATCAGTCCCCTAGAACTTAGAACTACTTAAACCTAACTAACCTAAGGACAGCACACAACACCCAGCCATCACGAGGCAGAGAAAATCCCTGACCCCGCCGGGAATCGAACCCGGGAACCCGGGCGTGGGAAGCGAGAACGTTACGGCACGACCACGAGATGCGGGCATACGCCCTCTTTGGCGCACGTTTTAACGATGTTTGAAATAATTAGGCAGATACTCATCCACCTGTGTCCTTTGCTGAACTTGTTCTGCGTGACCTATAGTAATTAAATTTAACAGCAATAGAAGGCATGGGTTTAGGTATAATTGTGTACCTGCTTAAAATTCCACTGTAGCCATGTCAGCGCTCTCCTCTCCCTTTCCATAATTACGTGGAGAAAGTAAATCCTGTTTATTAGAGAGACCATTTGTCATGATGTATAATCTACATCTACATTTATACTCCGCAAGCCACCCAACGGTGTGTGGCGGAGGGCACTTTACGTGCCACTGTCATTACCTCCCTTTCCTGTTCCAGTCGCGTATGGTTCGCGGGAAGAACGACTGTCTGAAAGCCTCTGTGCACGCTCTAATCTCTCTAATTTTACATTCGTGATCTCCTCGGGAGGTATAAGTAGGGGGAAGCAATATATTCGATACCTCATCCAGAAACGCACCCTCTCAAAACCTGGCGAGCAAGCTACACCGCGATGCACAGCGCCTCTCTTGCGGAGTCTGCCACTTGAGTTTGTTAAACATCTCCGTAACGCTATCACGGTTACTATATAACCCTGTGACGAAAAACGCCGCTCTTCTTTGGATCTTCTCTATCTCCTCCGTCAACCCGATCTGGTACGGATCCCACACTGATGAGCAATACTCAAGTATAGGTCGAACGAGTGTTTTGTAAGCCACCTCCTTTGTTGATGGACTACATTTTCTAAGGACTCTCCCAATGAATCTCAACCTGGTACCCGCCTTACCAACAATTAATTTTATATGATCATTCCACTTCAAATCGTTCCGCACGCATACTCCCAGATATTTTACAGAAGTAACTGCTACCAGTGTTTGTTCCGCTATCATATAATCATACAATAAAGGATCCTTCTTTCTATGTATTCGCAATACATTGCATTTGTCTATGTTAAGGGTCAGTTGCCACTCCCTGCACCAAGTGCCTATCCGTTGCAGATCTTCCTGCATTTCGCTACAATTTTCTAATGCTGCAACTTCTCTGTATACTACAGCATCATCCGCGAAAAGCCGCATGGAACTTCCGACACTATCTACTAGGTCATTTATATATATTGTGAAAAGCAATGGTCCCATAACACTCCCCTGTGGCACGCCAGAGGTTACTTTAACATCTGTAGACGGCTCTCCGTTGATAACAACATGCTCTGTTCTGTTTGCTAAAAACTCTTCAATCCAGCTACACAGCTGGTCTGATATTCCGTAGGCTCTTACTTTGTTTATCAGGCGACAGTGCGGAACTGTATCGAACGCCTTCCCGAATTCAAGAAAAATAGCATCTACCTGGGAGCCTGTCTCTAATATTTTCTGGGTCTCATGAACAAATAAAGCGAGTTGGGTCTCACACGATCGCTGTTTCCGGAATCCATGTTAATTCCTACATAGTAGATTCTGAGTTTCCAAAAACGACATGATACTCGAGCAAAAAACATGTTCTAAAATTCTACAACAGATCGACGTCAGGGATATAGGTCTATAGTTTTGCGCATCTGCTCGACGACCCTTCTTGAAGACTGGGACTACCTGTGCTCTTTTCCAATCATTTGGAACCTTCCGTTCCTCTAGAGACTTGCGGTACACGGCTGTTAGAAGGGGGGCAAGTTCTTTCGCGTACTCTGTGTAGAATCGAATTGGTATCCCGTCAGGTCCAGTGGACTTTCCTCTGTTGAGTGATTCCAGTTGCTTTTCTATTCCTTGGACACTTATTTCGATGTCAGCCATTTTTTCGTTTGTGCGAGGATTTAGAGAAGGAACTGCAGTGCGGTCTTCCTCTGTGAAACAGCTTTGGAAAAAGGTGTTTAGTATTTCAGCTTTACGCTTGTCATCCTCTGTTTCAATGCCATCATCATCCCGGAGTGTCTGGACATGCTGTTTCGAGCCACTTACTAATTTAACGTAAGACCAGAAATTCCTAGGATTTTCTGTCAAGTCGGTACCTAGTATTTTACTTTCGAATTCACTGAACGCTTCACGCATAGCCCTCCTTACGCTAACTTTGGCATCGTTTAGCTTCAGTTTGTCTGAGAGGTTTTGGCTGCGTTTAAACTTGGAGTGAAGCTCTCTTTGCTTTCGCAGTAGTTTCCTAACTTTGTTGTTGTACCACGGTGGGTTTTTCCCGTCCCTCACAGTTTTACTCGGCACGTACCTGTCTAAAACGCATTTTACGATTGCCTTCAACTTTTTCCATAAACACTCAACATTGTCAGTGTCGGAACAGAAATTTTCATTTTGATCTGTTAGGTAGTCTGAGATCTGCCTTCTATTACTCTTGCTAAACAGATAAACCTTCCTCCCTTTTTTTATATTCCTATTAACTTTCATATTCAGGGATGCTGCAACGGCCTTATGATCACTGATTCCCTGTTCTGCACTTACAGAGTCGAAAAGTTCGGGTCTGTTATCAGTAGGTCCAAGATGTTATCTCCACGAGTCGGTTCTCTGTTTAATTGCTCGAGGTAATTTTCGGATAGTGCACTCAGTATAACGTCACTCGATGCTCTGTCCCTACAACCCGTCCTAACCATCTGAGTGTCCCAGTCTATATCTGGTAAATTGAAATCTCCACCTAAAACTATAACATGCTGAGAAAATATATGTGAAATGTATTCCAAATTTTCTCTCAGTTGTTCTGCCACTAATGCTGATGAGTCGGGGGGTCGGTAAAAGGAGCCAATTATTAACCTAGCTCGGTTGTTGAGTATAACCTCCACCCATAATAGTTCACAGGAACTATCCACTTCTACTTCACTACAGGATAAACTACTACTAACAGCGACGAACACTCCACCACCGGTTGCATGCAATCTATCCTTTCTAAACACCGTCTGTACCTTTGTAAAAATTTCGGCAGAATTTATCTCTGGCTTCAGCCAGCTTTCTGTACCTATAACTATTTCAACTTCGGTGCTTTCTATCAGCGCTTGAAGTTCCTGTACTTTACCAACGCAGCACGACAGTTTACAATTACAATACCGATTGCTGCTTGGTCCCCGCATGTCCTGACTTTGCCCCGCACCCGTTGAGGCTGTTGCCCTTTCTGTACTTGCCCGAGGCCATCTAACCTAAAAAACCGCCCAGCCCACGCCACACAACCCCTGCTACCCGTGTAGCCGCTTGTTGCGTGTAGTGGACTCCTGACCTATCCAGCGGAACCCGAAACCCCACCACCCTATGGCGCAAATCGAGGAATCTGCAGCCCACACGGTCGCAGAACCGTCTCAGCCTCTGATTCAGACCCTCCACTCGGCTCTGTACCAAAGGTCCGTAGTCAGTCCTGTCAACGATGCTGCAGATGGTGAGCTCTGCTTTCATCCCACTAGCGAGACTGGCAGTCTTCACCAAATCAGATAGCCGCCGGAAGCCAGAGAGGATTTCCTCCGATCCATAGCGACTCACATCATTGGTGCCGACATGAGCGACCACCTGCAGATGGGTGCACCCTGTACCCTTCATGGCATCCGGAAGGACCCTTTCCACATCTGGAATGACTCTCCCCGGTATGCACACGGAGTGCACTTTGGTTTTCTTCCCCTTCCTTGCTGCCATATCCCTAAGGGGCCCCATTACGCGCCTGACGTTGGAGCTCCCAACTACCAGTAAGCCCACCCTCTGCGACCGCCCGGATCTTGCAGACTGAGGGGCAACCTCTGAAACTGGACAAGCAGCCATGCCAGGTCGAAGATCAGTATCAGCCTGAGACAGAGCCTGAAACCGGTTCGTCAGACAAACTGGAGAGGCCTTCCGTTCAGCCCTCCGGAATGTCTTTCGCCCCCTGCCACACCTTGAGACGACCTCCCACTTCACCACAGGTGAGGGATCAGCCTCAATGCGGGCAGTATCCCGGGCAACCACAGTCGTAGTCCGATCGGGGGATGCGTGGGACGAGCTGGCCGTCCCCGACAAACCCCCATCTGGACCCCCACAGTGATGCCCATTGGCAACAGCCTCAAGCTGTGTGACCGAAGCCAACACTGCCTGAAGCTGGGAGCAAAGGGATGCCAACTCAGCCTGCATCCGAACACAGCAGTTGCAGTCCCTATCCATGCTAAAAACTGTTGTGCAAAGAACGTCTGAACTAATCTACAGAGAGCGCAAACAAATCGACAAAAAATTTAAACGGTTATTAAAATACAAGATTGCCTAGTAAATGCAGTAATGCTGCCACTTGTGCACTGCTGACACACTGCTCGGCGGCGGAAGGAGACTACGCGATTTTACACTATACAGATACTAAAACGCGATGCTACTCTCTCAAATACTATAATACGCCAGAAATTTATGAATTAAACAATGTAAGTACCAAAAACACGCTAATGAGAGTCCCTGCTGTTGCTAAGAATGGGCAGTAAGTAGTTCCATTAGATACATGGCTAATTGTTCAAATGCTACAGGTAGTCAATAAATATCAGTTAATCGAGATCCTCTACTGATTATTTCCTCCCTTTATCATTAACAACGTAAAAATAGGTATATCCTAAAGTATAAAAACCTCCCTAGAAAATGGAAAATAGGAATTGAAAAATATCCCTTAGGGATAACAGGCAAACCCCAAGAAATTAGTCCCTACCTCAGTCGCATGCTGGGTCAACAAATAAAAATGATTCTCCCTATTAATCCCTGCATAGGTGCCTTTTGTAGTGGTTATAAGGACTGTTTTATCCGTTACCTTCCAGTTTTTACGGGTAAGTTAAACCTACCAAGATTACTAATACCCCAGCAGTAACTCGCAGGTGCCTGTAATTTTGTGGAGCACGCGAGTTTTGTAAACTAGTACTACAGAGGGTAACTTGCAGAAGCATTAGGACACGATAAGCGAATGTAAACATCCTACCGTGTAGAATTTTATCAGTACTATCGGTAGGCTGGTTACGTTGCACTGCAAACGATAAGGCCTTACATGTAAAAGACTCCGTAAGTCTCCACGCAGATGTAACTGAAACTGACAATCACGACTTGCCTTCCGAACTGATTTCTTGTGGCTACACGTGAAGAGCTCTCTCAGTCGTTCACGTTCTTCAGTTGCTCTTGGTCGTCCCCATACCCTTCCTTTAGCAAACACAGCTAGTATCTTAAAACTGATGATGTTATCTAAGGATGTTATTATCACTTGGGAAATTACTGTGGGACTTACGTTTCACTGCAACAAGAGATTCAGTACTTGCAAATTGTAAAGCACAAAAATCTCTCTGTTCTTTAGTCGCTTTCTTCGCTACAAGAGCTTTCTAACGGAAAATACGGGATGGAGTGCATGTACATGCGCACAGGTATACAAGCAAAACTGTTTTAATTGTTATTTCATTTGCCCCTTTACTTGAAATCGTAAGTGTAATAAATGATACAAAGCCTTAAAACTCCAATATTCATTTTAAAACAACGGGTATCTTCTATACAGTTAGCCTACACTACGGTGCGATGTATAAGCATTGAATTTTAACCATGACCTCGAAACAATAAAACTACGTAAACAATTTTTCCTTTTTAAAGCCATATTGACTATTTATCGACCGTCATGGTTTCAAAAATGTAAAAAGGTTCTTGAGACGCCTCTGCTGGTTACAATCGAACATACCTTAAGAAGACATTTCATGTGAACAACATGAGTGATTGTTTACATTTTTCTACGTGAACAGGAGATCAATATACCAAGTAAATATTCCCTCACATTACGTTAACCTTCTCATTCTTCATGGAATGACCATAGTACATGCCTAGACTCTCAGAACAGCCTGGGAACGACAGGTATCTTCTTTACAGTTGGCCTTCAGTCATGGTGCGATGCATAAGCACAAAATTTTATCCACGACCTCGAAAAACTAAAACAACGTAGTTTTTCCCCTATAAAGCCATATTGACTATTTATCGACCATCCATGCGTAACTAACCTGTCCTCACACACTACCATAACTGTTAATCTCGTGCTGGAGAGACATTTCAGCCGATAGTCGCTGACTGGTATCGGAAGATAAACAGGAGATTGTAGTGCCTGTATGGTATTGCATTATGTCTCGTAACATGTTGCTTGGTTATATATTTTAAGCAGGTACCAACTTTTTTACGATACTGCAGTGCCTGTGTTTGCAAGAAGTCCGATGCTATGTTCCTTCGTACATGCATGTTGGAAGTAACGGACACTGTGAAAACTGCAGACGTTACGAAATACAGGAAATGTATTCACAGCAACTTTCAACTGTAGAATGGAATGACGACATTGAAAATTTGTGCCAGGCCGGGTCTCGATGTCCTGTTTGTCTCGAATGGTCGCCTTAATCACTTCGGCTATCCGAGCACGCTTCACGGTCAAACCCAAACTTCCATATTATGTCGTCGCCAATGTGTAATTAACCTGCCCTCATACACATACTGCAACTCCCGTACAGTGGAGACATTTCATTCGATAGTCGTTAGTCTGGTATCGGTAAGTAAATGCGAGATTGCAGTGCCTGTGTTTGGTAAAAGTACGATGCAATATTCCTTTGGACATACATGCATGACGCATGGACCACGACAAATGGAGGTTCTGGTCTGGTTGTGAAGCGTGCTACAGACAAAATTGTTAAGGCGACCGCTCGTGACAAGCGGGAAATAGGGTTTCGAGTCAGTCTGGCAAAAATTTTCAGCGTCGTCAATTCATTCTACAGTTGGAGGTTGTTCATATCCTCATCTGTGAATACATTTTCTGCATAACAAATTGGTAACGGTGTCTGAAAAATCTTTACGTATTTTTTTCCTTTCTTTGAAGGTACATATCTGCTACCACGGTAAAGATTAAACACAGTACTGTAGCACCCCTCTCGAGGTGCAAAGTAGCATGGAGCAGGCCATTGATATAATGGAAATGGGATGAGCCATTTTTCTTATTCTCTAGCGCCCTGCTAGTTTACTGTGGTGCAGGTGTTTTAATATGTGCCGGGACAGCAGACCAATACCTTCAAACAAAGGAAAAATTAATCGCATAGTTTTCTTTTCTCAATACGATGATTAGAATTTTGTTACTACACCGCCTACATACTCCACTTTATCAGTGGGCTGCACGACTTTGTTTTGGATTCCCAAGCGGCGTGCTGCTGTTCCAAGACAGGTAGATTTCAATGTGTAATAGATCCTGAAGTGACCATCCCTCATACGTTTCCATTACAAAACGACACGCAGAGTAGATAAACATAAATACCACCAATATAAATAAAATCACCGTGTAATGCTGTTATCAGGGAGACTGACCAGCGAGGATTTTTCAGCTCCCTAGTCGGGAACGCTTTTCCCGCTCCGAGTAGGATTGACCCTTTCCTCGGAAGTGTGGGAGTCATGTCGTAAGGGTATGAGCATCTGGCCAGTGTCGTGTGTCGTTATGCGTTGCCTCCATAGTGGATGTAAAACGACAACTGTGATATAAATTGGCGGTTTATGTAGGTAGTGCTTGCTTTTTGAATTCCATGGGAATAACTGCGCCAGTAATCAGTTTTCGAACCACTGCAGACTACCTTCGAGCCGAGCCTCGATGCACAAATGAGCGTCGGTGCAATTTCAATAAACTTATAGACTACAGTTTGTCGTATGAGAACATTTTGGAATTTATAAAAATCCGCAGAATTAATTACAACATGATAAAAATATGCAGAAGAAAAGTTAAAAGGTGGGCTTCCGCTGTGCCAAATCGGTAGAAAAGACAGCCAAAGTCACTACCACGTACACAAATAATAAAATAATTAGAGTGCTTGAGTTTTTTTCGTTTTTGAATTATCAGTCTTTTCATTGGTTTGATGCGGCCCACCAAAAATTCCTCTCTTTGCCAAACACTTCATCACAGAGTAGCACTTGCAGCCGAAGTTCTCAGCTATTTGCTGGACATATTCCGGTCTCTGTCTTCATCTACAATTTTTACCCTCTACAGCTCCGTCAAGTACCATGGAAGTTATTCCCGGATGTCTTAACACATGCCCTATCATCTCCTTGTGCCTTCTTCTTGTCAGTGCTTTCGATGTATTATTATCCTGATTCCCCACAGAACCTCCTCATTCCTTACCTTACCAGTACACCTAATTTTCAACATTCTTCTGCAGCACTGTATCTCAAATGTTTCGATTCTCTATTTCCGGTTTTCTCAGAGTCCATGTTTCACTACCACACAATTCTGTGTTCGAAACGTACTGTCTCAGAATTTTCTTTCCCAAATTAAGGCCTATGTTTGCAAGTAGTATACTTTCTTGGCCAGGAATGACCTTTTTACCTGTTCTAGTCAGCTTATGATGTCCTCCTTGCTCCGTCCGTCATTGGTTATTTTTCTGCCTAGGTAGCAGAATTCCTTAACTTCATCTACTTCGTGACATTCAATCCTGATGTTAGGTTCCTCTGTTCTCATTTCTGCTAATTTCTCCTTACTTTCATTTCTTCGGTTTACTGTCAGTCGGTATTCTGTACTCATTATTGTGTTCACTCCATTCAGCAAATCCTGTAATCCTTCTTCACATTCACTAAGGACAGCAATGTCATCAGCAACTCGTATCATTGATATCTTTCACCTTGAATTTTAATTCTACTCTTGCACCTTTCTTTTTTTTCCATCATTGCTGTTGAACAGTAGAGGCGAAATACTAGATACTCATCTCACAACCTCTTTAATCCGAGCACCTCGTTCTTGGTCTTCCACTCATTCCGTCCTGGCTCTTGTATATGCTGTATATAACCAGTTTCTCTTTATAGCATTCCCCAATTTTCCTCAGAATTTCGAACATCCTGAACCACTTGCCAATGTCGAACGCTTTTTCCACGACAAACAATCCTATGAACGTGTCTTCATTGTTCTTTAGTTTTGCAACGCCAGAAATGCATCTCTTCTGCCTTTACCTGTCCTAAAGCCAAGCTGATCCTCCTCTAACACATCCTCAATTTTCTTTTCCGTTCTTCTCTAAATTATTCTTTTTAGCTATTTGGATGCATTAGCTGTTAACTGCACGATAATTCTTGCACCTATCAGCTCTTCGAACAATCGGAATTGTGTGGATAATGTTTCTACGAAAGTTCGATTTTGTATCGCAAGAGCCATATATTCTACACTCCAGCGTGAATAGTCATTTTGTTGTCACTTGCCCTAAGAAATTTAAAAATACTGTTGAAATGGTATCTGTCGCTTCTGTCTTATACGATAGTAAGCCTTCCAAAGCTCTTTCAAATTCTGATTCTGGATCCGCTGCCTTTCCTATATAGACTCATGTGTCTTCTTTTATCCCCCCCTTCTTCCACTCCCCACCACAAACAAAGAGGCATTCAGTGAACTCTTTGCACCTGTTAGTCCTGTCCTCAGCATTTAACAGTGAATTACCATTGCATTCCTATTGCTACCAACTTTGCTTTTAATTACACTGAAGGTTATTTTGGCTTTTCTATATCCTGAGTCAGTCCATCCGATAATCATTTTTTTTCGATTTCTTCGCATGTTTCACGTAGCCATTTCGTCTTAGTTTCCTTGTACTACCTATTTATTTAATTTCTCAGTAACTTGTAGTTCTGTATTCCTGAATTTCGATGAACGTTTTTGTACTTCCTTCTTTCATCGATCGATGAAGTATTTTTTCTGCAACGCATGTTTTCTTCGCAGTTATCTTCTTTGTACCAACGACCCTCTTTACAACTCAGTGATTTCTCTTTTCAGAGATGTCCATTCCTCTTCAACTGTACTGTCTACTGAGCTAATCCTTACTGCGGTATCTATTGCCTTAGAGAACTTCAAGCGTATCTCTTCATTCCGTAGTAGTTCCCTATCCCACTTCTTTGCGTATTGATTCTTTCTGAGTAATCTCTTCAACTTCAGCCTACTTTGTGACGTGAGACTATATTTGCTCTCGGGTACGCCTTAAACGTCTCAAAAATGAGATCGACAGGAAGTGCAAAATGGCTAAGCAGGGATGGCTAGAGGACAAATATAAGGATGTAGAGGCTTATCTCACTAGGGGTAAGATAGATACTGCCTACAGGAAAATTAAAGAGACCTTTGGAGATAGGAGAACCACTTGCATGAATATCAGCCTACTTTGTGACGTGAGACTATATTTGCTCTCGGGTACGCCTTAAACGTCTCAAAAACGAGATCGACAGGAAGTGCAAAATGGCTAAGCAGGGATGACTAGAGGACAAATATAAGGATGTAG
Source organism: Schistocerca cancellata (assembly GCF_023864275.1). NCBI lineage: Eukaryota > Metazoa > Arthropoda > Insecta > Orthoptera > Acrididae > Schistocerca > Schistocerca cancellata. The sequence goes on along the minus strand of NC_064631.1, from coordinate 463,346,080 downwards.
AGGCTTATCTCACTAGGGGTAAGATAGATACTGCCTACAGGAAAATTAAAGAGACCTTTGGAGATAGGAGAACCACTAGCATGAATATCAGCCTACTTTGTGACGTGAGACTATATTTGCTCTCGGGTACGCCTTAAACGTCTCAAAAACGAGATCGACAGGAAGTGCAAAATGGCTAAGCAGGGATGACTAGAGGACAAATATAAGGATGTAGAGGCTTATCTCACTAGGGGTAAGATAGATACTGCCTACAGGAAAATTAAAGAGACCTTTGGAGATAGGAGAACCACTTGCATGAATATCAAGAGCTCAGATGGAAACCCAGTTCTAAGCAAAGAAGGGAAAGCAGAAAGGTGGAAGGAGTATATAGAGGGTCTATACAAGGGCGATGTACTTGAAGACAATATTATGGAAATGGAAGAGGCTGTAGATGAAGATGAAATGGGAGATATGATACTGCGTGAAGAGTTTGACAGAGCACTGAACGACCTGAGTCGAAACAAGGCTCCCGGAGTAGACAACATTCCATTAGAACTACTGACAGCCTTGGGAGAGCCAGTCCTGACAAAACTCTACCGACTGGTGAGCAAGATGTATGAGACAGGCGAAATACCCTCAGACTTCAAGAAGAATATAATAATTCCAATCCCAAAGAAAGCAGGTGTTGACTGATGCGAAAATTACCGAACTATCAGTTTAATAAGTCACACCTGCAAAATACCAACGCGAATTCTTTACAGACGAATGGAAAAACTGATAGAAGCCGACCTCGGGGAAGGTCAGTTTGGATTCCGTAGAAATATTGGAACACGTGAGGCAATACTGACCTTACGACTTATCTTAGAAGAAAGATTAACGAAAGGAAATCCTACGTTTCTAGCATTTGTAGACTTAGAGAAACCTTTTGACAATGTTGATTGGAATACTCTCTTTCAAATTCTGAAGGTGGCAGGGGTAAAATACAGGGAGCGAAAGGCTATTTACAATTTGTACAGAAAGCAGATGGCAGTTATTAGAGTCGAGGGACATGAAAGGGAGCAGTGGTTGGGAAGGGAGTGAGGCAGGGTTGTAGCCTATCCCCGATGTCATTCAATCTGTATATTGAGCAAGCAGTAAAGGAAACAAAGGAAAAGTTCGGAGTAGGTATTAAAATCCATGGAGAAGAAATAAAAACTTTGAGGTTCGCCGATTACATTGTAATTCTGTCAGAGACAGCAAAGGACTTGGAAGAGCAGTTGAACGGAATGGACAGTGTCTTGAAAGTAGGGTATAAGATGAATATCAACAAAAGCAAAACGAGGATAATGGAATGTAGTCGAATTAAGTCGGGTGATGCTGAGGGAATTAGATTAGGAAATGAGACACTTTAAGTAGTAAAGGAGTTTTGCTATTTGGGGAGCAAAATAACTGACGATGGTCGAAGTAGAGAGGATATAAAATGTAGACTGGCAATGGCAAGGAAAGCGTTTCTGAAGAAGAAAAATTTGTTAACACCGAGTATAGATTTAAATGTCAGGAAGTCGTTTCTGAAAGTATTTGTATGGAATGTAGCCATGTATGGAAGTGAAACGTGGACGATAAATAGCTTAGACAAGAAGAGAATAGAAGCTTTCGAAATGTGGTGCTACAGAAGAATGCTGAAGATTAGATGGGTAGATCACATAACTAATGAGGAGGTATTGAATAGAATTGGGGATAAGAGGAGCTTGTGGCACAACTTGACTAGAAGAAGGGATCGGTTGGTAGGAATGTTCTGAGACATCGAGGGAACACCAATTTAGTATTGGAGGGGCAGCGTGGAGGGTAAAAATCGAAGAGGGTGACCAAGAGATGAATACACTAAGCAGATTCAGAAGGATGTAGGCTGCAGTAGGTACTGGGAGATGAAGAAGCTTGCACAGGATAGAGTAGCATGGAGAGCTGCATCAAACCCGTCTCAGGACTGAAGACCACAACAACAACAACGCCTTGCAATCCAGTATCTGATTTCGGAATTTCTGTCTGATCATGATGTAATCTAACTTGTAATTTTCCCGTATTGTAAGTAGGCTGTTCACGTTTTTATGTTGGTAACGCCACCGACACGTAGCGCTCTGTATGAAATCACTGGCTGTGCTGTGTGCAGTCTGAGGCTGGTTGGCATTGTTGTAATAGTCGCTATTGTACGTTGGGCAGTTGGCTGTTAACAGTGCGTAGCGTTGCGCAGTTGGACGTGAGCCGCCAGCAGTGATGGATGTGGGGAGAGAGATGGCGGAGTTGTGAGAGCGGATGATCTGGACGTGTGTCCATCAGAGACAGTAAATTTGTAAGACTCGATGTCATGAACTGATACATATACAGGGTGTTTCAAAAATGACCGGTATATTTGAAACGGCAATAAAAACTAAACGAGCAGCGATAGAAATACACCGTTTGTTGCAATATGCTTGGGACAACAGTACATTTTCAGGCGGACAAACTTTCGAAATTACAGTAGTTACAATTTTCAACAACAGATGGCGCTGCAAGTGATGTGAAAGATATAGAAGACAACGCAGTCTGTGGGTGCGCCATTCTGTACGTCGTCTTTCTGCTGTAAGCGTGTGCTGTTCACAACGTGCAAGTGTGCTGTGGACAACATGGTTTATTCCTTAGAACAAAGGATTTTTCTGGTGTTGGAATTCCACCGCCTAGAACACAGTGTTGTTGCAACAAGACGAAGTTTTCAACGGAGGTTTAATGTGACCAAAGGACCGAAAAGCGATACAATAAAGGATCTGTTTGAAAAATTTCAGCGGACTGGGAACGTGACGGATGAACGTGCTGGAAAGGTAGGGCGACTGCGTACGGCAACCACAGAGGGCAACGCGCAGCTAGTGCAGCAGGTGATCCAACAGCGGCCTCGGGTTTCCGTTCGCCGTGTTGCAGCTGCGGTCCAAATGACGCCAACGTCCACGTATCGTCTCATGAGCCAGAGTTTACACCTCTATCCATACAAAATTCAAACGCGGCAACCCCTCAGCGCCGCTACCATTGCTGCACGAGAGACATTCGCTAACGATATAGTGCACAGGATTGATGACGGCGATATGCATGTGGGCAGCATTTGGTTTACTGATGAAGCTTATTTTTACCTGGACAGCTTCGTCAATAAACAGAACTGGCGCATATGGGGAACCGAAAAGCCCCATGTTGCAGTCCCATCGTCCCTGCATCCTCAAAAAGTACTGGTCTGGGCCGCCATTTCTTCCAAAGGAACCATTGGCCCATTTTTCAGATCCGAAACGATTACTGCATCTCGCTATCTGGACATTCTTCGAGAATTTGTGGCGGTACAAACTGCCTTAGACGACTCTGCGAACACCTCGTGGTTTATGCAAGATGGTGCCCGGCCACATCGCACGGCCGACGTCTTTAATTTCCTGAATGAATATTTCCATGATCGTGTGATTGCTTTGGGCTATGCGAAACATACAGGAGGCGGCGTGGATTGGCCTCCCTATTCGCCAGACATGAACCCCTGTGACTTCTTTCTGTGGGGACACGTGAAAGACCAGGTGTACCGCCAGAATCCAGAAACAATTGAACAGCTGAAGCAGTACATCTCATCTGCATGTGAAGCCATTCCGCCAGACACGTTGTCAAAGGTTTCGGGTAATTTCATTCATAGACTACGCCATATTATTGCTACGCATGGTGGATATGTGGAAAATATCGTACTATAGAGTTTCCCAGACCGCAGCGCCATCTGTTGTTGACAATTGTAACTACTGTAATTTCGAAAGTTTATATATATAAAGACGTTTGAACACTATTAAGGTAAATACATTGTTTGTTCTTTATCAAAATCTTTCATTTGCTAACTATACCTATCAGTAGTTAGTCCATTCAGTAGTTAGAAATTTTTATTTAGCTGGCAGTAGTGGCTCTCGCTGTATTCCAGTAGTTCGAGTAACGAATATTTTTGTGACGTAAGTGATTCATGAAAGGTATAGGTTATTGTTAGTCAGGGCCATTCTTCTATAGGGATTTTTGAAAGTCAGATTGCGTTGCGCTAAAAATATTGTGTCAGTTTAGTGTTGATCAGAATAAGTAACGAGAGTAATGTCTGAGTACGTTCAGTTTTGCTCAGCTGTTTGAAAAGCAAATAATGTAAGAGGTTTATCAGCACAGTAATTCATTAATTTTTCTAAGGGGACGTTTCAGTATCTTCCGCCGTTTTCTATGTATACCTCCTCCTCCTGTGATTCTTGAACAGAGTATTGGCTATTCGTAACTGAAACTTATACATAATTCCATTAGTCTTACTCCTCTCTTATTCCTACTACCAAGCCCATATCGTCCCGCAACCCTTTCTTCTGCTCTTTCCCCTACAATTGCATTGAAGTCCCCCATGGCTATTAGACCTTTATCTCACTTTACGTACTGTGTTATACTTTCACTATTCTCATATACTTTCTCTACCTCCTCATTTTCAGCTTGTGGCGTTGGCATGTATGGCTCAACTATTGTTGTCGGTGTTGGTTTGCAGTCAATTCTGAAAAGAACAACCCTACCACTGAACTGTTCACAGTAACACTCTCTCTGTCCTACCTTCCTGTTTACAATGAATCCTACTCCCGTTCCTGCTGCTGTTGATATTACTCTATACTCATCTGACAGGAAATAATTGTCTTCTTTCCATTTCGCTTCACAGATCCTCACTGTATCTACAATGAGTCCTTGCATTTTGATTTTCATATTTTTTAGATTCCCTATCACGTTCAAACTTCTGACATTCCACGCCACGACACGTAGAATGTTATCCTTTCCTTTGTTATTCAATCTTTTTCTCACTGTCACCTAACCTTCCGCAGTCGCTTACCGGAATCATAATGGGGAACAGTTCCGGAATTTTTTGGCAATGGAGAGATCACTGTGACACTTATTCATTCACATGGCACATGTCCTGTGCATGCACATTATGTGTCTCTAATGCAATGGTTTTCATTGCCTTCTGTATCCCCATGCCATTGATCATTGCTAATTCTTCCACTGTTAGTGGCTGTTTCCCACCCTAAGAACGAGAGAATGCCCTGAACTTCTATCCCCTCTTCAGCTCTCTTTGACAATTCTGGTGGCTTCTTATGCCGGAAGTCTTCAGCCACCATTGCTGAATTTTCATTCCAAATCTTAGCAGTCGCGGGACTCGAACCCGAGACGGAAAGTGTTTGGTTATTAATCAAAGACGCTACCAGAGGCAACGGGTGCCTGACAGACGATAACACAATTCATGTAGTAATAACAATTAGACGATCTGACAGCACATAAATGTATCATGATCTGGTTTACGTTGTGTTTCAGGTGTCTACTACTAAAAAAATTATAGACTCACAGCGACGACGTTAATGGATAATGTCATTGAGTTAACAATACGTTAATGAAAAACGTAAAAAACTCTAGTTTGTGAACAAACTAAATTCACGTGTAAGACACATGACGTCCCCACAAAATACTCGTTTACTTTGTTTTATTAATGGTATCTTCCTGTGAGCTGTATATATCTTCACTGCCCGCACTTACTATCATCTTATGCTGATACAGAGAAAATGCAATGTCCAAACAATATTGGGTGTCGAAGGATGTGTAACCTGATGTCTACGGATGTAAGGGTGCCACCGCACCTTTTTAGAGTATGTTATTTTCATAGGCAAACAAACGACCTGAAATCAGGAGTAGTGGGAATATGCAACTAAACTGCAAAGGTCGCAGCCTGTAGAGATATGCTAGAAAGAGTTATCATAGCGGATTAAACAAATTCCGGCACAAAACTCAATGTCGTCTTTCATCTGGTTAACAAATACAAAACATTATCTCTTGTAATTATCCACTAAGTAAGCCGCACATACGAGACTCTGAAATACATATTGTTTCACTAGACGCAGCATACCTGCACCACAGATTTCCAAAACGCGCAGTATGCAGATCAACTGCACCTCCTATTATACTTAATTTTATCACAGAATAATTTCGAGGTTGAATGAACGCGATCACAAATCTGAAATGGTAACCATGCTTACGGAAACCGGCATCGACGAGAAAGGTTGTTTAAAATCGATCTGGGCTGAGGAGTTCACCTTCTATTGAATAATTACAGATCGCCCCTTACCAATCAAGATCAGTAAACTAATGCATTTAGTAATGTTCCGCACAACGTCTTGCCAGGTCCACTATTTACAAAATTGTAATTTTCTCAACTGATTCGTGAATAATTAAAATCATCACCAATAATGACAGTAATAATGTGGATCTTATGAACTAGTGAACTCAGGGTTTCTCTAAGTTTGAGTTACATCCGGAAGTGAGTCTGGTGTTCGACAGAAGAATCCAGTCATAATTTTATGCCAACTTCTGATGCTAAATCTTGCTCATACAGTCTGATGTTCAGTTTCTATCTCGATGGATTTGAGCACCTTGTCTACTGCAACCAATACACGCCCTCCTTTTAACATTAGCCTATCTTTTTGATATCCGCTTCCATTTTTACAGAAAAATCTCTATGCTGTCAGTTTTGGTTTTTAACTTTTTGGTCGTAGCATTTGCGACTTACATTGCTTTTTAGGAGTGCCTCAAATGCTGGCAGTTTTGCTGTTAACCACTAGGATTTGAATACTCTCGCACCTAGGGGTCATTACTTACTATTACACTTCCCAGTCCTGTACAGTTATCATTCAGATGGAGAGAAGCCTAACAGAAATGCTTGTGTGCTCTCCACACAGTCAGTTACTTTGGTAGCGCACACCTGGCGCTTTAAGGGGGAGAGAGATTGCATTTCTCGACCCTATGGCGCAAGTCCAGGAAGTCGTAGCCTGGCTTATCGTTTAACGGGTAGAAGTTTGTGATTCATTCCTTTCACCCACACAGAATTAGGAGGGAAAGTGCTGCAAATTTCGAGTTTCACTGGAACGCCGTGAGCAAGGCTGGCCTTAACCTTCTCCCTCATTCGCTGAAACGATTCAAGCACGACGTCGGAGCCCAGAATACAGACAGCGTTTGTTCCAATGTGCGCCAGAATCTAGAGCTATTTGCGCCCTTTCTCTCAATGGTGTGCAGGAATAGCCTCTTTAACATGTTGAATTAGGCACCGTGGCATATGTACTCAGTTCCCCAGTATTCCTTCCATTTTCTTGCTTCCGTTTCCGTAAGGGGTACCATATTTGAGCCGCGTATTTGAGCTAGCTACGGGTAATAGATCCTACCTTTTTGCGTTTGCTTCCTCTTCACACAGGACCAGTTGGTTTCCCAGCATGTGGAGTGAGTCTCACTGGCTCCGTTTCGGTTTCGATGAAGATCAACATCTCTAACTTGCTGGTTAGGAGGATGGGTTTTAGACTGTTAAGTCACTCTGTCCCTGTCTCCTCCGACACGCCACTCACAGTTAAGTGGACAACTAGTGGTGGATCATGTGCTTCCTGTATTATACACGGCAGGGGACAGTAATTGAGATACCTTTGGTATCTCTTGAAGACGACTAAAACGACTCTCGGAAGCCCTCTCAACATACTCATTCCCATCGTCTTCCAATCGTTTCACGGCAGAGTGATATCCAGCTGCTTGCGAATGTCAACTAACTAGTCTCGTAATCGAGAGTAGCATTCACAGTGGGTCTACATTGTGGCTGGTGTAATATTCTACAGAGCAATAAATAAAGAATTTTATAATAAGCTTTACTTATGGTCTCCTGAATACACTTACAACATTATGACGTATTGCAGCACATCCACAGGCACCAGCGACCATCCAAAAACTGTCACCAGCGAAGGTGGAGCACTGGAACGTCGTACCCCAAGAATTACTTACCAGACTTGTGGCCAGCATGGTTTGCTGTCCGTGGTGATCATGTCCCCTGTTAAGAACCACGCATCGTCTTTTGTAATGTCCACAAGACCATCATGAATCACGGTGACTTCAGTATAATTATCGTCTTTGAATAAAATTCTCATTTCTGGTCGTCTCATTGAATATTTAATTCAGTTACTCTGTGTACTATACTGTAGCAGGTCTTTCTATTATAGTCCAAGTCTGGCCGAGCTGTGTTACTTGACAGTGACAAATCGGGCGAAAGTTACTTCAGTTCCTTAAGTTTTTCACACCAAAGTATGTTTCGAAACTTTCGGAGGCCACAGAAGGAAGTCGAAGTCTTCCTGCAGTATTTTCTGAGCAGTTATTGTGCTCAAGCAAAGTTACACCCTATTCGTGTGCTGAATCGCTATTGGGAAATTGTTAGCAGAATTCACAAATAATAAACTTCTGAAGGGATACGAAAATAATTTACAAATGAGTCATAACATGTGCTGAGTCGATATACTGTGTGTAGTTACTCAACGAAAAGCCGGCCGGAGTGGCCGAGCGGTTCTAGGCGCTACGGTCTGGAACCGCGAGATCGCTACGGTCGCAGGTTCGAATCCTGCCTCGGGCGTGGATGTGTGTGATGTCCTTAGGTTAGTTAGGTTTAAGTAGTTCTACGTTCTAGGGGACTGATGACCTTAGAAGTTGAGTCCCATAGTGCTCAGAGCCATTTGAACCATTTCACTGAACGAAAATGGATGTTAACGTATACCCCAGTGAGTGTATGTTTAAACATGGGAGACAACAAAAATGTTTTTCGTTGAAGAACGGCGATAGAAACAAACGTTCCTGGTAGTCACTTCACAGCAACATATCTTCAAAAGAACGCTCCAGTGTTTCGATAAATGCGTATAAACCGTCAGCAGATAAACATTCAATTCGAAACCGGTAACGGTGTTTCTTTAACGAAATAAACTAGAACCGAATTGTGTGGCCAGCTACTGGTGTGTGCTATCAACATTCTGTTTTACATAACAGCCGTTCCTTAGTAAAGTTGTTACCTGAAAAATGCGAACAGTTAAATTTAGTAACTACATCATTAACACAGAGAGTCACAATAAAAGATTGTAATTTACTATAATGATACGAGTTATTCTTCTTCTAATTGTGTGTTGCGAAGCGAGATAACCAACAGGACATATGTGTAGCTTAATGAAATAAAAACAGCAATAAACACAGTTCCCCTACACAGAGATGATAAAAGTAAAGGGATACCTTTTAATATCGTGTCCTTTTGCTCGGCGTTGTGAAGCATCTCGCATAGCATGGGCTCAACAAGGCGTTGGAAGTCCCCTGCAGAAATATCGTCATAGTGTCTTTATTGCTGTTAGTGCAGGATTTTACGCACGAACAGAGCACTAGATTAGTTCCCATAAACGTTCGTGAGTGGCCATATCATTCGCTCAAATTGTCCAGAATATCTCTCAAAACAATCGCGAATAATTTTGGCCCGGTGGCATGGCACATTATCATCCATAAAAGTTCAATCCTTGTCTGGGAACATGAAGTCTGTGAAAGGCTACAAATGACCTCCAAGCAGCCGAACGTAACTATTTCGAGTCAATGATCGGTTCGGCTGGACCAGAGAACCTACTCCATTACATGTAAATTCAGCCCACACCATTACGGAGACACCATCAGCTTGCGCAGAGCCTTGTTGACAACGTGGATACACGGATTCGTGGGGTATGCTCCACACTCGAACCCTACCATCAGCTGTTACCAACTGAAACTGGGACTCATCGTATCAGGCCAGGGTTTTTCAGTCGTCTATAGTGGAGCCGATATCATCATGAGGCCAAGAAAGACGCTGGAGGCGATGTCGTGCTATTAGCAGGCGATGCAGGCAGGTGATGTCGTGCCATTAGCAAGGCACTTGCGTCGGTCGTCTGCTGCCATTGCCAATTAAAACCAAATTTTTACGCACTGTCCTAACGGATACGTTTGTTATAGGTCCCACATTCATTTCTGCGGATATTTCAAGCAGTGTTGTTTCTCTGTTAGCACTGACGACTCCACGGAAACGCCGCTGATCCTGGTCTCAAAGTGAAGGACGTGGTCCACTGCGTTATCCGTAGTGAGAGGTAGTGCTTGAAATTTTCTATTCTCGACACACTTTTGCCACTGTGGGTCATGGAATACTGAATGACCTGATCATTTCCGAAACAGAATGTCCCATGCGTCTGGCTGAAACTACCATTCCACGATCAAAGTCTGTTTATTCCCATCTTGCGACCATAATCACGTCGGAGACCTTTCCACATGTGTCACCTGAGTACAAATGACAGCTCCGCCAATGCACTGCCATGTTACACCTTATGTATACCATGCTACCATCATCTATATCCTTGGATATCGCTATCCCATAACTTTTGTCGCAGTGTATTACGGTTAGCGAATTTTAGTGCGTTACTAGTAGCTAAGATTAATTAGTAATTAAGCATAATGTAATAATAACAGTGTAAGGAGACGTAACTGCAACATTCATACACACGCAGGATAAGATTGAGAATAAAGGGTGTTTCACTAGTTTGGTAGCAAACTAAGGCAAGCTCTGTTAAGTGTACAGTTTGCCTTTGTTTAATGTTATTGAGCTCTATTACATTTTTAACTACCTTCTCTCCAGCTGCTGTGTTCTACATCTACATCTACATCCATACTCCGGAAGCCACCTGATGGTGTGTGGCGGAGGGTACTTTGAATACCTCTATCGGTTCTCCCTTCTATTCCAGTCTCGTATTGTTCGTGGAAAGAAAGTTTGTCTTTATGCCTCTGTGTGGGCTCTAATCTCTCTGATTTTATCCTCATGGTCTCTTCACGAGATGTACGTAGGATTGAGCAATATACTGCTTGACTCCTCGGTGAAGGTATGTTCTCGAAACTTCAACAAAAGCCCGTATCGAGCTACTGAGCGTCTCTAGAACAGAGTCTTCCACTGGAGTTTATCTATCATTTCCGTAAAGCTTTCGCTATTACTAAATGATCCTGTAACGAAGCGCGCTGCTCTCCGATGGATCTTCTCCATCTCTTCTATCAATACTGTCTGGTACGGATCCCACACCCACACTGGTGAGCAATATTCAAGCAGTGGCCGAACAAGTGTACTGTAACCTATTTCCTTTGTTTTCGGATTGCATTTCCTTAGGATTCTTCCAATGAATCTCAGTCTGGCATCTGCTTTACCGACGACCAACTTTATATGATCATTCCATTTTAAATCACTCCTAATGCCTACTCCCAGATAATTTATGGAATTAACTGCTTCCAGTTTCTGACCTGCTATATTGTAGCTAAATGATAAAGGATCTTTCTTTCTGTGTATTCGCAGCACATTACACTTGTCTACATTGAGATTCAATTGCCATTCCCTGCACCATGCGTCAATTCGTTGCAGATCCTCCTGCATTTCAGTACAATTGTCCGTTGTTATAAACTCTCGATATACCACAGTATCATCCACAAAAAGCCTCAGTCAACTTTCGATGTTATCCACAAGGTCATTTATGTATACTGTGAATAGCAACGGTCCTACGACACTCCCCTGCGGCACACCTGAAATCACTCTTACTTCGGAAGACTTCTCTCCATTGAGAACGACATGCTGCGTTAATAATCACTCTACCATCTTGAAGGCCAAACGGGATATAGTATTGATTATACTTTAGCCATTTGCGTGTCAAATCTGCTCTAATAATTTATATTGGCTTTCCTAACTTTTTCTTCAATCTTCATCCCAGCGGAAGGCTCCTCCCGGTGTTTGCTCGTTTTAATTTTATGTCTAGTTCCTGACGCGCGACGTTAATGTGCTGGTTGTCTGTGTATTCTTCCTCTTTTTCTGTTACCCCATACAGATGCAGGCTATTTAAACTCTGGTATTGGTCTAGTTTATCAGGTACAATACAATGATATTGGTCTTGTTTGTCAGTTAAAACAGGCAGTTTTGCTTCCAACATCTCCTTTCCACCCCCATACACGGACCTTTTTAAAGTAGTAACTTCTGCAGTACTGTTGACAAAAGTTTGCAAATGTTGGCTAAGACTGCAATGTTACAGCATCCTCTACAGTACACGCAATCGTGGAGCGCAGCGCTTACCCATTAACGTGTGCTGGCACTAGTTGTTCATGGTGTGCCTTCCCTTTCTATGTACACCTTTCACGGTGTGTAATGTTTTTCTGTATGTATCGTCTTTCGATTCAGAGCTGACACGGCACCGCTTAGTGAGAATTCACCATGAGCAGCGAACTCTCGTATCGTTTGTTCCTTGAAAATAGAATGATGTTCATCTCCCGAAATATCGGCAGTTCTCGATATCGTTACCGGCTGCATTGCCGAAAACTGCTTGAACATTCGATGCGCGGCGATAAGCTCAGGTTTTGCAATTGTATTATTTGAAGCTCCGTTTAAAACTGTATGCTAATTTGATATGCACCGATGTGCTTTACAAAGGCTACATTGTTTTCAGTGTTCTTGAAATAATGATTTTCTCGCAACTAAATATTACGTAGAGCAGCGATACTATGGAAGACGGGAGAAGTGCTGTTTTGCAGCTGCACTGAAGCGCTGCTCTCTGAAGCAAAGAGCGGAGTCTCTTCCGCCCTTTCGCGCTGCTCGGCGCGCCGGCAGCGCCACATTAATTGCCGGAGTCAAGTTGGCGCTCTCGCGCCCCCGGGCCGCCATTAACGACTCATGAGGAGAATTAGAAGTCATTGGCTTCAAAGAAAGCGACGTTACACTTAACCTCTCGGCTGGCCGCCGGAAATATATGGCGAAATTATCCACTACCGGAGAGCGCTCTTTGCGTCGCGTAGAGGTTTGGAAGACTGCCACTGGGGAGCAGGGCAACGCCAAATTGTTTAATGAGGCGAAATTATCATTTGCATGAATATTTAAAAGTCTCGGGAGTAATGAATGTCTGGCCTGGGCGAGGTCTCTCTCCAGTACAGCAGTTAAGCCCTGCCTCCACATACCTGCCATTAGATTTGGTAGTGTTCCGAAACAAAAGAGGACGGAAGATTAAAAGCTGTGCCGCGCTTTGTGTCATTAACATGAAGTTCCTGTCATAGAATCAGCAGGAGTTCAACGGAAGACCACTCATGCGCATAGAAGTTCGCTTCAGTCAGAAAAGTTAGGCGGGTTGATTACGTAACGCATTCTCAAGTGTACTATCTTCACTGATATGGGATCAGTTCGAACCACTTTTAGACGAATAAAACCGAGTATATTATATTCTAAAACCCGGTACATTATACTAGACCGCAAATGTTCGACATATATGTAAGTAAGTTATCCCTAATATTTACTATCTTATATAGCGTTTCTAAAGAAGAGGTGTGGAGATCTTTTCTGAAACTGAAGGGTAAATATCGTAGAGGGAGACCAAGAGATGAATACTCTAAGGAGATTCAGAATGATATAGGTTGCAGTAGTTACTTCGAGATGAAGAAGCTTTCACTGGAAAGAGTAGCATGGAGGGCTGCTTCAAATTAGTCTCTGAACTGAAGACAACAACAACAAGAACAACAACGATGATGATGACTCATTGTAAAAATCTAGTTTGTAATGAACATAACTGTGAAATGTTCAAAGGCTTCTTTTAAGATAGTTACCTTCCAGAGGTGCAAAGCCGCTGAAAAATTTGAAAATAAAGGCTTCATTTATCTTATTCCTGCTATATCGCCTTTTTGTTCTTAGGAGCTGTACCCTAACAGGTGTAAGTTCGGTACTTGTATATATATATATATATATATATATATATATATATATATATATATATATTCAAGCCACCACCTTGTATCCTAATCATTTATGTTGCTATTTGTACATGTTTCAGGGACAAAGCAGGCGAGGTCGGCCGTGGATTGTTCAGACACGAACGATAGGACTCTGTTGGTGTTCTTTCGTTAACAGTTTTCTTATTACGGAACAGAACACGTTGAGATATTTACTCCCTTCATTTTCGCCTAGTTCCCTGTACGAAATATTGTAAAGGAAAAATTAGTCGAGCCTGATTGGATTCTATGTGCGAATAATGACGCCCGACAACCTACTCAGTGGCCTGATGTAATAGAAAATGATTAAAGAAAAAGATTGGCTAGACAAGGTAATTTGGCTAGCAAATATTAGAATTTATATATGGTGTGCTGCAGCGTGCAGTCTATGCACACGATAGTCATTCTAGGTGTGGGCTGCCTCCAAGTCGCGGCTGTTCTGTTGTACTAAGTTACATAATTTGTTAGTATTAAATTATCGCCACACCTTTCAGAAACCTTTGACTCTCATTACCAGGCAGGAGTATAGTGCCGCAAAGTTTAGTTGTAGTCCAGGAATATTAACAGTAACTCAGGTCTACTTTGCATATTTGACCAATGTATCAGACAGGAGAAACAGCACCATTAGGCAGATCACAGACACTGCTCTCGTCTAGTAGAAAATTTCGTTAGAAAATGCTGAAACACTTGGATATAACGTCCACTTTGTTATATGGATGGCAAATCTCTTCAAATGTGTATAAATCGTACGTAATGCACTCGTTATCACAAAAAGGAGCTGCATCCAGAAGGACCCGACCGGTCCACTGTAAACAAGGTGGGGAGCGTAGGTGGGACCGTGATGTTGTGCACTGATGTTGATATTAGAAGGCCCTAAACGGCCGTGCCGGCCAGCAGACACCGGGTAGCGTCACTAGGGCGTCACCTGAACACGCAGTATGACCAGGTGATACGTTTGACGAGTTCGATAAGTGCCTCATTATGGGGCTGCGGAAGGCTGCGCGGACCTATCGCCGTATCGCGCACCACACTGGACGTACGGACATCACAATGGCTCAGAATTGGCGACGATAGATACAGGAGGCACGCATGCACGACATATAGGGTTTGGACACGTGCAACAACGACGGAACACAGACGGACTGACCGCCACACGTGAGCAGATGCGACGCTAACGATAACAGCCATTCAGTGGCCTCCTCTGCCTTCTGTGCAACATACCGTAAGTGCTAGTACGTCTGCAGGTGGTCGCATGACGCAGGTCTCACCGCACCCCAATCGTTATGGCGCCTGCTACTAATATACCCACAGACTCGCGCCCGACACGCCTCCTGCCAACGAAGACAGACATGTAGCTCTGCAGACTGGCAGCAAGTCATCTTCCGTGACGAGTCCTGCTTCCTGTGTTGGAGGTAACAAAAGGTCGGTGTCTCACCGTGGTGTGGGGTACGTTGTCCTATGGTGCCCATTCATCGTTAGTGTTTCTCGTTGGCTCGGTGACAGCTGCAGGGTACATGTATGAGGTCCTCCAAGCAGTGGGTCTGCAGTTTATGAATGTATACCGCCTTACCCATTTCAACTATACAACTCAAGCCCATGACACCCAGCTTTGCACCTGTGTGTACTCAGTTCAATCACGCCCTGATCGAAATTGTGGGTGCCATGGAGTGTCATCAGGACTCCATCAATCTGTAGGATGTGTATGCTCTGGAGGAAGCAGCATGGGATGGAATCTCAAAGGGTTACATTCCTCACTTGCCACACGTCTGGATGCTAACGTTCAAAATTATTGAGCCCGGACGCCATGTTAGCTCGAATGTTCCGTGACTTTGTAGCAAAACACATGTTGGTCCTTACAAGTTGAAAGGGCAATCATTTTGTATGTAATCATTTTTTCCGCGTATTACTGTATACATCCTTGCCAACAGCAGCTGCATTCCTCTTTGACCTCCTGGATGCAGCTTTCTCTATGACGATGAGAGTAAATAACAGTGGCCGATTACAAGATCACAGGAAACTTATGAAGCCCGTCACATTTCGTTAAATTAATGGGAGTAATACTAAGAACTGTCACAGGCATGAATACGTAAAATGAGTATTTCGTAATGTGACCTGAGCGTTTATACGTGTGCAGAGAGTTCTGGAAAAGGGCAGTCTGACTCAAGATGCTAGTTCCAAAATGTTTAGTGTCCGGCAAGAGGAGTCACCCTCGTTCTGCCAACTACCTTGTCAAAGGAGGGCGGAGGAGCGGACAGAGGGTGAGGGCTGTCTCTTGGCCTTCGGGTGGGAAACTGTCCCCAAGGGCGGAGACTCAGCAATGACCAATGGCATGAGAATGCATTAAGACGCATAATATGTATTCACAGTACATGTGCCTGTAGTCAAAAAGTGTCATGATGATCTCCCATTGGCAAATGATTCCGGAGTAGTCCCCCATTCGGATCTCAGTCATGAGAAGAAGATTGAAGAACGAACGAAACGATGTCGTTCTAAGTGTCGGAGCGTGGAATATTGGAAGTTTGGACCTAGTAGGGAATCTAGATCTAAAAAGGGATTGCTGAGGATCAACCTTCATATGGTGGGGTAAGTGAAGTCAAATCGAAAGAAGACGAAGACTTCTGGTCGAATGAGTATAGAGTAATATCAACAGCAACAGAAAATGGTATAAACGTAGTAGGATTCGTTGTGAACAGGAACGCAGGCCAAACAGTGAGTTACTGGGAACGGGGAACTGTTCAGTGACAGGACTGTTCTCATCAGAATCGACAGCAAATCAACACCGACAACGTTAGTCCAGGTATATATGCTGACGTCGCTAGCGGAAGATGCATATATAGAGGAATTAAATGAGGGTACTGAACGGGTAATTCAGTACGTAAAGGGAGATAAATATCTTATAGTCATGACGGACTGGTCTACGTTTATAGAGGAAGGTGCAAAAGAAAGGATAACGGGAGAATATGGGCTTCGTATTACGAATGAGATAGGAGTAAGATTAATTGAGTTTTACAATAAATTTCAGCTAGGGATAGCGAATACTCTGTTCGGGAATCACAAGAGGAGGATTTATACTTCGAAAAGGCTGGGAAATACGGGAAGATTTCAGAGTACATGGTGGCCAGGCAGAGATTACCAAATCTGATAATGCATTGTAACGCGTACCCAAGAGCAGATATAGACTCAGATTACAATTTAGTAGTTATTAAGAGTGGGTTGAAGTTTAAGAGGCTAGTTAGTGCAGAGAACTGCGATACGGTAGGGGATGAGGAGATACGCTTGAAATTCTCTGAGGCTGTAGATTCTGCGATAAGGATTGGCTCAGTGGGTAGTTCAATTGAAAAGAAATGGACGCCTCTAAAAAAGAGCATTTTAGATGTTGGAAAGAAAAAAAAACATATGAAGAGCATGGAACTCAGATGGAATGGCCGCATGGAATATGTGAATAAATCGAAAAAGAAATGATTGTCGGAAGGACTCAGCATACAGAATTATCAAACCAGCCGTCGGTGAATTTAAAAGTGAGGGTGGTAACAATAAGAGTGCAAAGGCATTCCACTGTTAAGTACAGAGAAGAAATCTGATATGTGGAAAGGGTACACTGAAGGGCAAAAACTTGTCTGGTGTCGTTATGGAAGAATAAATAGGAGTGGATAGAGAAGAGACAGAGAATGCACTATTAGAACCAGAATTTAAAAGAGCTTAGGAAAACTTAACATAACGTAAGACAAAACGAATAGATAACATTCCATTTTTCTAAAATCGTTGGGGGAAGTGGCAACAAAATGACAATTCACCCTATTGTGTAGAATATGTCAGTCTGGCGACAGACCATCACAATTTCAGAAAAACATAATCCACACAATTTCGATTGTTGCAAGAGCTGACAAGTGCGAGAATTATGGCACAAAATGCTTGACTCATGCATCCAAGTTGCTGACAAGAATAATATACAGAAGAATCTAAAAGAAAATTGAGGATGTGTTAGATAACGATAAGTTTGGCTTCAGGAAAAGTAAAGGCACCAGAGAGGCAATTCTGACGTTTTCGTTAGTAATGGAAGCAAGACTAAAGAAAACTCAAGTCTCTTTCATAGAATTTGTTTACCTTCAAAAAGCATTCGACAATGTCAAATGGTGCAACATGTTCGAAATACTGAGAAAAATAGGAATATGCTATATGGAAAGACGGGTAATGTACAGTAAGTTCACGAATCAAGAGGGAACAATAAGAGTGGAAGAACAACAAGGAAATCTATGATTAAAGGGTTTGTAAGACAGGGTTGTAATCTTTCGCCCTTTCTCTTCAAACTGTGCATCGAAGAAGAAATGACGGAGTAAAAGAAAGGTTTAAGTGTGGTATTAAAATTCAAAGGAAAACGATATCAATGATAAGATTCTCTGATGACATTTCTGTCCTCAGTGAAAGTGCAGAATTACTGGTTCTGCTGAATGGAATGAACAATCTAATAAATACACCATACGGATTGAGAGTACACCGAAGAAAGACAAAAGTAACTAGAAGTAGCAGAAATGAGAATAGCGAGGAACTTAACATCAGAATCGGTGATCACGAAGCAGATTATGTTTAGGAATTCTGCTGCGTGTACAGCAAAATAACCCATGACGGACGGAGCAAGCAGACTATCATGCCATAAAGGGCATTCCTGACCAAGAGAAGTCTACTAGTATCAAACATAGGCCTTAATTTGAGGAAAAATTTTCTGAGAAAGTATCTTTGGAACTCTGCATTGTATGGTAGTGAAACATGGACGGTTGGAAAACCGGAACAAAAGAGAATCGAAGCATTTGAGACATGGTGCCACAGATGGTTGTCGAAAATTATGTGGAGTGATAAGTTAAGGAGTAAGAAGGTTCTCCGCGGTATCGGTAAGGTATGGAAAACATGGACATCTGTTAGGACATCAGGGAGAACTTGCATGGTACTAGAGGGACCTACAGAGGGTAAAAACTGTAGAGAAAGAAAGAGGCTGGAATACATCTACCAAATATTTGAGGACATTTGTTGCCAGTGCTACTCTGATTGGGGGATGAGGAGGTTAGCAAGGGAGAGGAATGAGGGACTGGTCGTGTCAAACCAGTCAGAAGACTAATGATTCAAAAGAAAAGAAAAAAATTTGAAAATAAAATATAAAAATTTGAAATATGTGAGTTGTTCACTCTTCACCTTTATCGGACTGAACTTTGCTGGGTACACTTTCATTGGTGTGTCTGAATATATTTTGAGAAATGGCAGCCCATTCTTCCTCAAGAGCCGCAGCCAGAGAAAGTTGGACGCTGGCTGGTGTCTTGAGCTAAAGCATTCCAAAGGCGTGCCATTGAATCTATGTCGGAACTGTGGCTGGCAAGTCCATATGTCCACAAATCATTGCCTCACAAATGCACGTTTATGAAAGGACGCGCAGTGTTGCTGATACAATCACCGTCTGCGAATTGTTCCTCTACTATACACAGTACACAACGCTGCAAAATTTCTTCATATCCTTACGCAGTTAGCGTTTCTTTAAAGCGTGATAATGGGACAGTACCCTAAACGCAATAAACACCACCATGCCGCAATATCAGCACCTCTGTACTCCAGTGTTGGCACTACACATGATTTCAGGTAAAGCTCTCTAACCTTTCTTCGTACCCTATATCTACCCGTCGTTGCAACTGGTTATAGAAAGATTCATCTCTCCAAATCACTCGTTTCCAGTCGTCGCTCCAGCTCCAGCCATCGCTCTTTAGACCACCTCAAACACAGCTTAGCGCTGGCTACAGAAATAGCCCTGTGAGGAGTTCTTTTTAACTCCCACGCAATAGTCATAGCACTAGCTAGATTGCTGGCAGCACTACGTAACTCTCTAGTGATTCCTTCCGCTAATTTCAAACTAATTTTTACAACAGCCCTACCGAGTGAGGTGGCGTAGTGGTTAACGCATAGGACTCACTTTCGGGAGGCTATCGTGATTATGGTTTTCCATGATTTTCCCAAATCGCTTCAGCGAAATGCCGGGATGGTTCCTTTGAAAAGGGCACGGCAGACTTTGTTCTACATCCTTTTCTAATCCGATCAGACTGATGACCTCGCTGTTTGGTCCACTCTCCCAAATCAGCCAACCGATCCACAACCGCCCTCTGCAGATTCGGCGGTCCCTCTCCGCCATTACACTAGGTCTGCCTAATATTCGTTTATATTATAACTGCTACTTCTCGTTTCCACTTCACAGTCGCCAGCGGTCGACATGGACAATTTTATAAATAATGAACTGTTCCTGATGGACTTGTTACTCAAATGAGATCCAATGTCTAGTCCACGTTCAATGTCCCTGACCTCTCCTGACCGACCCTGTTACTGCTCCTCTAACAACACAGTACTCCCACCTCCTTTAATAGTGGCGGACCCACCTCTCTTGACATCTATCGATCAGTTCCGCATTAGATAAGGGTATCCGGATACTTTGATATATAGTGTACATGTAAGTGTAGAGTATTATGTGAGTATTGTATATTAAAACAGGGACCTAGAAACGACGGAGAGGCTTCCTCCCGCCGTGGCCCTCAGTGGTTCACAACCCTACAACAGGGTACAGCAGTCCACCCGCCCCACCGCCTCCGTCGACCGGCACACCTTCCCGCTCGGGAAGCAGAGCGTTAGACCGGGCGGCTAGCCGGTCGGGCTTAGTTGTAGACTTACAAAGCGCATTCTGTACTCGAGTTGTGAGGTAAGTATTTATGGCCATACCAACCAAATTTCCTCCACAATGTCCACCAAACTGACGCATTGCCTGACATTAAAGGAGATGTACTTTCCACCATTTGTTTGTAAACGGATGAAATAGATACTCGAGTTCTCAAAATGAAAGTATTCTGATTTATTTGTTTCTAGCCATTTTATGCAAGGATATTTAGACCGAATATCTTGATAAACATTTATTATTATTGCATTGCCTGGGTGTGTTACCTGAAAGTAACGAAAATTTAGATAAATAGGTAAACGCAAAATAAATGTATTTGGCAGGATACAAGTGTGAAATACAATAATTACGTTTACTGAGCTGTTCTATCGCTCGACATCGCTAGCAATTGAATCCAAATAATACACTCCTGGAAATGGAAAAAAGAACACATTGACACCGGTGTGTCAGACCCACCATACTTGCTCCGGACACTGCGAGAGGGCTGTACAAGCAATGATCACACGCACGGCACAGCGGACACACCAGGAACCGCGGTGTTGGCCGTCGAATGGCGCTAGCTGCGCAGCATTTGTGCACCGCCGCCGTCAGTGTCAGCCAATTTGCCGTGGCATACGGAGCTCCATCGCTGTCTTTAACACTGGTAGCATGCCGCGACAGCGTGGACGTGAACCGTATGTGCAGTTGACGGACTTTGAGCGAGGGCGTATAGTGGGCATGCGGGAGGCCGGGTGGACGTACCGCCGAATTGCTCAACACGTGGGGCGTGAGGTCTCCACAGTACATCGATGTTGTCGCCAGTGGTCGGCGGAAGGTGCACGTGCCCGTCGACCTGGGACCGGACCGCAGCGACGCACGGATGCACGCCAAGACCGTAGGATCCTACGCAGTGCCGTAGGGGACCGCACCGCCACTTCCCAGCAAATTAGGGACACTGTTGCTCCTGGGGTATCGGCGAGGACCATTCGCAACCGTCTCCATGAAGCTGGGCTACGGTCCCGCACACCGTTAGGCCGTCTTCCGCTCACGCCCCAACATCGTGCAGCCCGCCTCCAGTGGTGTCGCGACAGGCGTGAATGGAGGGACGAATGGAGACGTGTCGTCTTCAGCGATGAGAGTCGCTTCTGCCTTGGTGCCAATGATGGTCGTATGCGTGTTTGGCGCCGTGCAGGTGAGCGCCACAATCAGGACTGCATACAACCGAGGCACACAGGGCCAACACCCGCATCATGGTGTGGGGAGCGATCTCCTACACTGGCCGTACACCACTGGTGATCGTCGAGGGGACACTGAATAGTGCACGGTACATCCAAACCGTCATCGAACCCATCGTTCTACCATTCCTAGACTGGCAAGGGAACTTGCTGTTCCAACAGGACAATGCACGTCCGCATGTATCCCGTGCCACCCAACGTGCTCTAGAAGGTGTACGTCAACTACCCTGGCCAGCAAGATCTCTGGATCTGTCCCCCATTGAGCATGTTTGGGACTGGATGAAGCGTCGTCTCACGCGGTCTGCCCGTCCAGCACGAACGCTGGTCCAACTGAGGCGCCAGGTGGAAATGGCATGGCAAGCCGTTCCACAAGACTACATCCAGCATCTCTACGATCGTCTCCATGGGAGAATAGCAGCCTGCATTGCTGCGAAAGGTGGATATACACTGTACTAGTGCTGACATTGTGCATGCTCTGTTGCCTGTGTCTATGTGCCTGTGGTTCTGTCAGTGTGATCATGTGATGTATCTGACCCCAGGAATGAGTCAATAAAGTTTCCCCTTCCTGGGACAATGAATTCACGGTGTTCTTATTTCAATTTCCAGGAGTGTATGTGATAAACTGTGAAGGTAAAGAAAACGTTCGGGAATTAGGAAACTACAATGCGACTGCAAACTGAAATTACGTATGAAACACACGTATTACGCATGCTTCGCTAAAGAGTATAGGGTGGGCTAACTGGTGGGCTCGAGGGTATACAGTACATCCAGGCTCGTGTAGTCATCTGGCTGTTCAGCTGGCGAGACAATCTAACAAAAATCAGTTTTATGTAGAAAGCAGCCAAAATTGCAAGAATCAGTATTTTTATCTAATTGATGACTAGTTTCGGGTTACGTGATCCCATTTTCAAATAATTCAGACAGACAAAGAGGCATATTCCATAATAGCATGCAGACATATGTTAAGATTGTACAAAGACTAGAATCTAATTCAAGCTTTTCAATGACCACTGGTAGGACAAACATAAGGATTTGAAAATTGTCATCAGTTAATTAACAAAAAACTGATGCTTGCAACTTTGGCTGATTTCTACGTAAAACTGGTTAACACAAGTTGCTCTCCCGCTGTGGGTGATTTGATTGCAACATATTCGATAAATGCCTTAAACCATATCCATATTAGGTGTTTACTTGTATCTCTTCTCTATACCTTTAAGCTGAAGTCGCTTCGTCGCCTCCGTCTGTACATGCAGGCTAATCTAAGGAATTTCTGTAGGAGTTTTGATCCGGCTTTCTCTAATAAACACTCACTTTCGGGAGGCTTTCGGGAGGTCGACGGTTCAAACCCACGTCCGGCTAGACTGATTAAGGTTTTCCATGATTCTCCCAAATCGCTTCAGCCGAATGCCTGCTGAAGTGTTCAATAGTAAGAGCGTTTGGCTAGAAACTTATCGAAAATCGACCAGCTCACTCTTTTTTTTTCATTGTGACTCTTAACTTAGCGTTTACCTCTCAGTGGTGTGAAGATTTGCTAGAAACGAAACGTGGCTCGGATTCCATGTTGCACGGCAGCTTCCCTTTTCATTGTTTAATAACTGGTTAGGGCAGGGACTGGCAAGTCACATACTTATAAGTGACAGCCTACTGATTGAAATCGTTTCAGAACAACTGCACAGGGAAATCATGCGAGTCGAAAACTTGTGGTTTTCAGTTATTTATGCATGGAGTAAAACACAACATCGGGTGTAGCTTTACTTTGTTTATGTAAAGAAAATTTTGCAGCAGATCACCAAATGACTCAGCTTTGAGCTTCCTGCTTTTCTTGAGTCAAACATACATGCGAAGACGATCCTCTGCGGGGTTGGGCGAAAGATATTGTTTCTTTGGAACAGTTTCAAAATATACAGAGAACTGGTAAGCGAATCTCCACTGTTAAAAAAGAGATTTAGGTCCTTTAAAAATCATGAAGACATGAGCTAGGTCTTCTTGAATGGAATTCAGAAATTTCTTGCGTATGAATACAGAAGACTTCGAAATACTTCTGCAGATGATTGAAGGATTCATTTTGGAATATGACGACAATTTCAGACTGCAAGTTTCAGTTTCCCTCATATTACCAGTCACACCCGCACTCTTAATGCAATGGAAAGTCTTCGAACAACGGGCAGTGAGTTACTCAGATTTGAAGTATCATAATAAGTATGAGCAATAACGGGAAGGTAACCACCTCATCATCAGCTTATGATGTGAAATTCACAATTTTAAATTATTAAATATTTTTTACCAATAGTTTCTTTGCAGCTGTTTGAGAACAGTTGCCCAGTTAGCTTCAAGTAAAACGTTTTCCGGAAAACTACTGCAGCAACTTTGCTTCGTTTCACACAGTGCTTTGTTTCAGCAGTGCAGCAGATGACTCTTCATTCAGCTTTCTACTTTCCTTGAATCGAGCCTACACATGGACCCGATTGTCTGCGTAGCATAGCGAAGAAGTCTGCCATAAAACGTCCGTGAGAAACTACTGCGGCAGTGGGTCTCGACAACGCATCGCAGTGCGTACTAAGCTTCACAACTGAATGCTGAACCACGAGCTAAACATGTAAATCATTCATGATTTTTCTTATTGTTTTTATTTGTGCCACGTCAATCAGCCTTCGGTACATACTGAACCACTTACACAAACAAACACCCATGATTCGAATACATTGTTTACATCGGTTGTAGGCGTATTACTTTCATCTCGATGTGCTCCAATCACTGCCACGATATGTCACTCCAAACTCCAACTCAGTTGGAAAATATTATATTCATGTTTGCAGAAAACTTCCCTGGAGTGAACTGCTTATATCACATAAGCCATATGAAAGCGATGTATTCACACATTTAAAGTTGTTCTCTGAATTTTATTTGTGGGCCCCCAAACAAATTGCACTCCGGCAGTCAAGTCATTCAGCCGTAGATACTTACTGCTACCCGTGCAAAGCCGGGCCCTGACACTAGTAAGTTATTTAAATGGATATGCCATTCAGGTTCTCTGTCTGTTGTTATTTGATCTACCATACGATTAGATCTGAGTTGATGGCTACCTGCTAATACACATGAAACTAATTAAATAAGACCAAGAAAGTGTAGGTAGCTAGTTATTTCTGCTTATAAATTAATATTGCGACATTAACTTCCCGAGTCTTTCTATTGCTCTACGTAGAAGGTTTGTCTTTTTTGCATTTAACTTGGGAAAGATTGTATTTACAGTAGGCGTGCGATTACCTACGGCATAATAAAAAAGGGATGTAGTAATGAGTACTTCAGTCGTTTGCATTAACATTTAGATGGGGGAGAGTGGGGTTGCTTAATCTCATTATGTCTCTCATAAGAGAATATTGCGGTTTACATACCTGCTCTGTTAAAAGAGGCGTGCCCATTGCTTTGCTCTGGTTGTACCGTAATGTTACTGGGATCTCACGAGCAGACATTACAGTTCTCTCTGTCTTCTTTCTGCAGTAGCAAATGGAGAGCGGTCTTGACTGTTCTAAGGACACTCACTCTTAGTTGACATTTAATACTATGTCGGGTGCAAAGCTGGGATCTTGCGTAAACCTGATATGGTACTTCGTGGAAGAAATACGCAGCAGCCTTGGTTACATAATGTTAACGCCCTACTTAAAATGTTAATGAGACGTCTAGAATTGTCTAACGAAGATTGACGGGACACTAATATACGAAATGAAGGAGTAGTAGATAAGCTGTGACTAGACATCTTTGGAAGACACGAGAAAAAGGAATCGGTTACTCACACATCTGCTATAGCAACCAGGAGTAGTTAACTCGGCGATGGTAGGACAAGGAGGTGGGGAAATTAGAAAAGGCAGACCGGTACTGAATTATGCAGAATATGTTACGGAAGATGTTTTTGTAGTAGCGCGTAGAGAGAAGAGAGGAGCAGGATGGCATCAAATTGGGAAAATGGCTGATGACATAAAAATAAATCAGATTTCACGAGGGAGTGATTCTTAACATTACAATTGTGAATTACAGCAATCTGGGACGAAGAGTAGGTTCACAAAGCAAAATCGTTATGTAAAACCGAGTGATTTGCCTCAATAGTTAGCACACTGGAGGCGCATTTGGAGGACGACGGTTCAAATCCACGTCTGGCCATCCTGATTTTCCGTGATTTTCCTAAAACGCTTCAGGGAAATTCCGGGATGGTTCCTTTGAAAGGGCACGGCCGGCTGCCTTCCCCAGCCTTCCCTAATCGATGGTACCAAATGATCTCGCACTTTGGTTCTCTCCCCCAAATCAGTCAACCAACCAGCCAACCGACCGACCAGCCGTTAAGTGAAATTCAAAATCACGTAACATCTACGTAATCAGCAAGACAAACGGTCTCTCGGAATAATTAAACTACGTTTGTAGTTACTGCGGAAAATCTTCAAGACGGAAGAAGTAAAATGTTCAAATGTGTGTGAATACCTAAGCGACCAAACTATTGAGGCCATCGATCCCTAGAATTTCACACTACTTAAACTAATATATGGTAAGAACAACACAAACACATCCATGCCCTACGGATGAGTCGAACCTCCGGTGGGACGGGCCGCAGGATGAAGTAAGATTAGAGTTTAATGTACCTTTCGTAGTCAGTAGACACGGAGCAAAAACTCGGATGATTGACAAACGGGGAAGGAAATCGGCTGTGTCCACTTCAGATGACCCATCCCGGCACTTGCTTTGAGTGATTTACTGAGATCCTGGATGCCAGGAAGGGAATTTGTATCGTTGTTCTCCCAAACGTGAGTCCAGGGTGCAAACCA
This sequence comes from Schistocerca cancellata, assembly GCF_023864275.1. Classification (NCBI taxonomy): domain Eukaryota; kingdom Metazoa; phylum Arthropoda; class Insecta; order Orthoptera; family Acrididae; genus Schistocerca; species Schistocerca cancellata. The sequence goes on along the minus strand of NC_064631.1, from coordinate 463,319,723 downwards.
CGCTGTTACCTCTTCCAACAAAAATCTTTAAGCTGAATCCAACATTTTTCAGTCCATCATTGCAGTAGTCATTAACAAACAACGGAGAATTTGACATGTTAGAAGCTATCAAGGAAACGGAACAGGTAGTTAATGGGAGAACAATGGAGAGTTTTGGGAAAGCTTTGAAATGCAGATTTCAGCGAAGGGTACAATGAGCCTAATACCAGCTCGTAATTCATTGTATTTCCTAATAAGTGAGTATCCATATTTTAAAACAGTTTTCTCAAAAAGTAATTAAATGTTTCATCAGAAAAAGAGCATTTCAGATCATCATTTCTACCATTCCCAGACTGTAATAGCCATTTGTAGTTTAAACGTTGCGCAATAGTATCTGAAATCATCTTCAATAACAACCGCTTTGAAAGGATATAAAATGCCGACTGTCAAGAGGTAAAAAACCACCTCTGAAAAATAATTTCTTAACATCAATATTAAATTTAAGAGTTGGGAAGACTTTCCTTAAAGTATTTGAAGTATAGTACTGTATGGAGGTGAAACGAGGCAGACGAACAGTTCAGCCAGTAAGAAAGACAAGCTACTGGAATGCAGTGCTACAGAATAATGTTGAAGATTAGGTGGGTCAATCGTAATAATGAGGTTCTTTTATTTTTTCCTTATTAGGGGCACTTGTCTTCTCTCTAGTTTCATGCGGCGGCCAGCCGCAGATTTCCACCCCCCCCCCACCCGCCCCCTCTGTGCCACTCTGCATCTCTGAGTAGCCGCCGGCCGCGGTGGCCGTGCGGTTCTAGGCGCTGCAGTCCGGAACCGCGGGACTGCTACGGTCGCAGGTTCGAATCCTACCTCGGGCATGGATGTGTGTGATGTCCTTAGGTTAGTTAGGTTTAAGTAGTTCTAAGTTCTAGGGGACTGATGACCTAAGATGTTAAGTCCCAAAGTGCTCAGAGCCATTTGAACCATCTCTAAGTACCACTTGCACCAACGTTGGACTTATTTCAGTCTCCGTCTTCCCTGTAGCTTTTTCCCTCTACAGCTTCCTCAAAAGCCAAGAAAGTTATCTTAGGGCATGTCCTATCATCCCGTCCCATTATCTTTGGGAATGTTTCGCAAATATTCCCGTCCACGACTGTTGTGAGGAGAACGTGATCTCTTACTTTATCAGCATCCTCGTGTAGCTCCAGATTATTAAGGCTTCGAGATACTACATTGAACTTCAGAGAAAATAAATATACTGTGCACTTAAAATAATGGATCATAAGCTTATTAACGCAGGGAAATGTGGGACGAAATATTCTGTAGCAGTGGCCGTTAAACTGTGTCTCCCGATTCTCAATCTGTAAGGAGGCTGTTTAAGTTTTTTTATTGGTAACGCCACGTAGCGCTCTATATGAAAATCACTGACTGTGCTGTGTGCAGTCTCAGGCTGGTCGGCATTGTTGCAATAATCGCTATTGTAGTGTTGGGCAGTTGGCTGTTAACAGCGCGTAGCGTTGCGCAGTTGGAGGTGAGCCGCCAGCAGTGGTGGATGTGGGGAGAGAGATGGCGGAATTTTGAGAGCAGACGATCTGGACGTGTGTCCATCAGAAACAGTAAATTTGTAATATTGGATATCATGGACTGATATATATATATATATATATAATGACTTTTGAACACTATTAAGGTAAATACATTGTTTGTTTTCTATCAAAATCTTTCTTTTGCTAACTATGCCTATCAGTAGTTAGTGCCTTTAGTAGTTTGAATCTTTTATTTAGCTGGCAGTAGTGGCGCTCGCTGTATTGCAGTAGTTCGAGTAACGAAGATTTTTGTGAGGTAAGAGATTTGTGAAACGTATAGGTTAATTTAGTCAGGGCCATTCTCTTGTAGGGATTATTGACAGTCAGATTGCGTTGCGCTAAAAAATATTGTGTGTCGGTTTAAGCACAGTCATGTATAATTTTTCTAAGGGGACGTTTCAAATCATATTTCATAATACTATGCGTCTATCAACTAACAGTGGAATTCAGGAACGTGAACTATCGTTATAAGCTTTTTAAGAGTGTAGTTTTGTTGTTCAGTAACAAACTAAATTATTAACATTGACCATAAAATTTTAAGAGGTACTTAATTAGAATTGCCTTTGGTAAATTCGGACGCAAATTAGTTAAGCTGGCCCACAGTCAGTTGGGTAGTACCTTGGCACACTTCGGGGTTAGAGGATATGAGAGGGGCAATATTTTATTGTTTGTCTTCCAGTACCGATAACTCACGGTCGTGAAAAACTCGTACCGACCAGCTGCTGTGGTATAAATATCGACGTGGGGGTAACAAGGATTATGGAGACTGCCATCTTCAAATGCGGTACGTATTTGTTGCAAGGTATATATAATTAAAACAAGGATGTTTTAACATAACCAATGAGTAGAAGAGACATGACATTCAGAACATTTAGCAAACACTTGTGCTCTTGTCCCACTTTGCGTAATGCATTTGAATATAAGTTTAATTGCTGTTATTAATCAATTAATTATCCTCTCACGTAGGCCACACAACTCTTCATCAGGGAATTACGGTGTCACAACTTTGAGGTCAGTGTGGGTGGCAGGAGTCAAACACTGAGCAATTGTCACGAATTGTTCGACTTTGTCAGTACTTGGGGACCGAGGGCCAAATTATAGTCCTCCTAACACAGCTAATCTGTTGGACGCTCAAAACATAATGCTCGGTACCCGAGTATTGGCTCTCGAGCAAGAAAGTTTGACGACCATTGTTCTGTAGGAACACCTAATCTTGTCTATAGTAATAAGGCTCAAATGGACGTAAGTTTCAGAAGCTGCAGAGAGGTAAAGAAGCTTGCATACGATAGACTAGGTTGGACAGCCGCATCGAACTAGTCTTCGAAGTGGAAAATATAAGAAGGAGAAGGACAATAGTAATCTACAAAATTGTAAATGGCCGACTTGTAACAATACAAATATGCATAGGTGTATTTTTACTCTCTGTGCATTCTAGCTAACTACATCCCATCGTGATCACTCACAATCAGTTCAAACGATGGTCGGTAGTTACTCTCGACGTGTTACTTACATTACAAGAAAATGATTCTGATAATGATTCATAAGTTTCGGAAGCGGTAAAATGTGACGATGTGGTCAAGACAATTTTGAATGAAAAATATCTTCAAAATATATCGCGTACTGCAGTGTAACAATGTCAGATTTAATTAATGTCTTTTCAGCTACACAGTAAGCATTTCGCGGTCCCCTTTCCTAGAAGGAAGAGAACATCGTTTAAGAATCATTTGACTGCCGCCAATCCTGAGCACTAAAGTTAAGAAGAAATGTAAATTCGTTGCTATGTTTTGCTCAGTAAACTAGCGCATTAAGGCACCTATTAAAGATCCCCTGGAAAATTTACTGGTAACATTACAGAAATCATAACTGGGACCATAAACTGGCCATCTTGATACAGTAAAAAATTTCCGCCGCTGCCGCTAACGAAGCAACTGAGCACTGCACATTAATCCCCTTCAAAAGTGATTTTAGCTATGTGCACAATTTAAAAGTTGCAAACCGAGCAAAATCATTGAGAAATAAGTTGAGTACACACTCACATCTGTCAGTGAAATACATGATGTATGCCCCTCATAGCACGTTTGTGGATTAATTACTTGATGGCTGAAACCTAAACCGTAGGATAAACTCTACCATTTACTTGGAACTGACCCGCCAGACATCAGGTTTGAGGTACCTGCGTCCAGAGAGACGCGTAAGCTACCTACTTCCACTATACACCAATTATACAGGGTGTTACAAAAAGGTACGGCCAAACTTTCAGGAAACATTCCTCACACACAAAGAAAGAGAATACGTTATGTGGACATGTGTCTGGAAACGCTTACTTTCCATGTTAGAGCTCATTTTATTACTTCTCTTCAAATCACATTACTCATGGAATGGAAACACACAGAAAAAGAACGTACCAGCGTGACTTCAAACACTTTGTTACTGGAAACGTTCAAAATGTCCTCCGTTAGCGAGGATACATGCATACACCCTCCGTCGCATGCAATCCCTGATGCGCTGATGCAGCCCTGGAGAATGGCGTATTGTATCACAGCCGTCCACAATACGAGCACGAAGAATCTCTACATTTGCTACCGGGGTTGCGTAGACAAGAGCTTTCAAATGCCCCCATAAATGAAAGTCAAGAGGGTTGAGGTCAGGAGAGCGTGGAGGCCATGATCCGCTTCTACCAATCCATTGGTCACCGAATCTGTTGTTGAGAAGCGTACGAACACTTCGACTGAAATGTGCAGGAGCTCCATCGTACACGAACCACATGTTGTGTCGTACTTGTAAAGGCACATGTTCTAGCATCACAGGTAGAGTATCCCGTATGAAATCATGATAACGTGCTCCATTGAGCGTAGGTGGAAGAACATCTGGCCCAATCAAAACATCACCAACAATGCCTGCCCAAACGTTCACAGAAAATCTGTGTTGATGACGTGACTGCACAATTGCGTGCGGAGTCTTGTCAGCCCACACATGTTGATTGTGAAAATTTACAATTTGATCACGTTGGAATGAAGCCTCATCCGTAAAGAGGACATTTGCACTAAAATGAGGATTGACGCATTGTTGGATGAACCATTCGCAGAAGTGTACCCGTGGAGGCCAATCAGCTGCTGATAGTGCCTGCACACGCTGTACATGGTACGGAAATAACTGGTTCTCCCGTAGCACTCTCCATACAGTGACGTGGTCAACGTTACCTTGTACAGCAGCAACTTCTCTGACGCTGATATTAGGGTCATCGACAACTACACGAAGAATTGCCTCGTCCATTGCAGGTGTCCTCGTCGTTCCTAGGTCTTCCCCAGTCGCGAGTCATAGGCTGGAATGTTCCGTGCTCCCTAAGACGCCGATCAATTGCTTCGAACGTCTTCCTGTCGGGACACCTTCGTTCTGGAAATCTGTCTCGATACAAACGTACCGCGCCACGGCTATTGCCCCGTGCTAATCCATACATCAAATGGGCATCTGCCAACTCCGCATTTGTAAACGTTGCACTTACTGCAAAACCACGTTCGTGATGAACACTAGCCTGTTGATGCTAAGTACTGATGTGCTTGATGCTAGTACTGTAGAGCAATGAGTCGCATGTCAACAGAAGCACCGAAGTCAACATTACCTTTCTTCAGTTGGGCCAACTGGCGGTGAATCGAGGAAGTACAGTACATACTGACGAAACTAAAATGAGCTCTAACATGGAAATTAAGCGTTTCCGGACTCATGTCCACATAATGTCTTTTCTTTATTTGTGTGTGAGGAATGTTTCCTGAAAGTTTGGCCGTACCTTTTTGTAACACCCTGTATAGTCACCATTCTACTTCTTCATGACTGACGCCCGAAAGAAATTTCATGAGGGCAACAGAAAACACTGTACACCAGATGTGTTCGCGATTGTCTGTGTGGAAGATGAGGTCTGAACATCACTGGATGATACCAGCGGAAAATATAGCTGCTGGCTTCAGTGAGTAATAGCTCATGTGGGAAATACTGAACACGCTTCGAACTGTGGCAGGAAGTTAAAACAATTTTCAGAAATGGGATTACCCCAAATGATGAACCCACTGTGACAATGGCGTTCAACAAACTACGGAGTACTTACTCCAATGTAGAACATGACCTGGAAGTTGTAACGTGTATGTCCTTAAGTCCGCAAGCTCCGAAGCTTTTGTGATTGCGAAATATTGGGCTAAAATCGCTTACATTGTCATCTTTGTCGTTACTTCTTCTGTTAAATATTAATTTAATGTGTACCAATGTAAACTATGATCCTAAGTTATAACATTCTCTTCAGTTTTCTTTGAAATTAGCAATTAGGTTGCAAATGTTATTTTGTATATATTGTGCAATGAAGTTTCAGGCTTTGATACGAATAAGTTATAAACAGAATTACAGGCACGATGCCTCGTAGTATTAAACTTGCTAACAGCTGCAATAGCCTTGGCCTGGCGTAAACACAAATGCATGACTCCAGAGAGAATATAATGGAACGACTATTTTACAATAAATATTAACGGCTACTACACTGCCTGAAATAGAAACTGAAGCACGCACAAGAGGAAGACAAAACGAAAATTCACTTGTTGACAGGTTATATGATGTTATTGTACTGCTTACAAAATGGAGTCAAATTTACAAAGAACTTGGAAGTATGCGTCCACTTATCAGTGCGATGATTTATCTGTCTTGGCCTGTATGCATGCTGTAATACGGTTGAGAAGGGTGTCCTACAGCCTTTGCATCCTCTCATGAGGCAATGTGGCCCACGACTTTATTAAATGGTTCTTCATATCCTAGATAATGACGCTGGGACGGAATTGGCGTCCGAATTCGTCTTACAAACATTCTATCAAGACAGACTTGGGATCTTGACGGTTACTGGAGTGTCTCAGTATCACGCAAACAGTTCATGGAGAGCCGTATGATGTGTGGACGAGCATTTTCATGACGAAGAAGAGCTCCACGATATTGTCGCACGAGAGGTGAAACATAAGGACGCAGAATGCCCGTTTTGTAGCGTTGTCCCATCAGATTTCCCTCAAGCACGCCGTGACCTGAAATCATAAGCGATGGCTCGCCACACCATGAACCAGGAGTAACACCACTGTGCCTTTCCAAAACATTGAAACAAGGTTGTAAGGTGGCAGAATAAATGAAGATCAGATTCGCACCTTACATGTGAGCTTTATACATCGCAACGGGAATGTGAATATGACACCTAACTTAATCGGGGATAATGAGCAAATTTGCTTAGCAGTATGTAATGCAAAATGGGATGAAATTCAATCGATGGTAATTAACACACCGTTCCCATAATGCATGTTTGAGCAGATGGTGGAACAAGCTGCGAGAGGCGTTTTAGTTTGTAATTCAGAGGGACGAGGGCAGAGGTAAGGCTGTGCTAAAGGGGGTACCATGGAAACCACTTAGAAGGGTGTCCCAGGTGGAAAATCAACGACCGACCAGGTGACATAGACGTGGAGAGCGAGTATAATGGCCCATCTGAGGGAGGACAGGAAAGAAAGCTTTTAGAAAACTGTGTTTCGGAATTCCAAATGATTGCGAAACAAGACCAGTGACGCATTGTTGATCACGGGTCCAGCGAGTGGAACACGCGTGAGAGTGTCAATGTATGCATTTAGGCGTCTGGAATGGCCACAAAAGCCGGCCGGTGTGGCCGTGCGGTTCTAAGCGCGTCAGTTTGGAACCGCGTGACCGCTAAGGTCGCAGGTTCGAATCCTGCCTCGGGCATGGATGTGTGTGATGTCCTTAGGTTAGTTAGGTTTAAGTAGTTCTAAGTTCTAGGGGACTGATGACCTCAGTAGTTAAGTCCCATAGTGCTCAGAGCCATTTGAACCATTTTTTTTGGCCACAAAATGTCCGATTGGCGGAAACGCGCTAGGAAGGAGAAAAGAGCCAAAGTTTTGAAGCAATTTAATGGTAGGGACCTTGCGATTGGTAGAGAAGGTTACCACAAAATGAGAGCAACGCTCCCATTGGTCGATAAAAACCGTGACGTGAAGTACGAAAGAACCCAGGTCGGGAGACAATTCGGCTGTGAGTAACACAAGACGGAAATTTTCGTGGACTCTTCTCTGAACTGGCGCGAAGTGAAGAATGGAGAGGATAGCGCTCCGTACAATGCAGAGGAATAATTTGTGTGAACACTGCGTTCACAGTAGCTGATATCCAGCTAGAAAGTAACTGTAGTATCGTTTAGCTCCAACTGTGGAGAACCAGCCAATTAGTTAATTGTTCCTGCGAGAACAGAGATGGCGTTTTAATATGCATACTGCTCCAACCATGTGCGTGTATAAAGCCACATTCTAAGACTAGGGATGCCTACATATTCCCTCGCATAACGAGAAATATATGGAAAGTTTCTGCTGGAAAATTCAGCAAAGGTGTAATTAGTTTTATAGGCATTTCAGCGGAAGAGAGCGGCGTAGCAGACGACAGCTCATCCCAGATTAAGGTAACTACCGCGTGCAGAGGCGTAAAATTGTTGGTTCACCAGCCTTCGTCCACTGTAAACTCGAGCGACCTTGGATAATCGTTTTCTCAATTTGTCACATAAATAACTATTCACCGTAGACTTGATTGTCATCCTAAAAATAGTACCGAACTTTGAACCGGAATCGGGCGATTTTCGTAGTATTGACCAACATCGTAACGTAAGTGTAGGAACAATTTTGTAAAGAAATTTCTGGTTAAATTTTAATATTGTAATGTTTAGCATAATTTAACCTTCTGAGAGTTAATATTTAATATTGTTGTGTTTAGAATTATTTCACTTTTTTGTGGTGACGAGATGCAATGTCATGACAATTGTTTCATGTTGTCACACTGAAAACTGCGTAAAAGTGTGTATTTTTGTGCTAATATTGCGACATTAAACATGTCATTCCAACTTACACAGTTGTCTTCAATCCTAGAATAAGTAAACCACAAATATTGCACCTCACAAGGTGACCTCTCCTCAGGTCGCCGCCATACACGCCATGGCCATCGGAGGTAGTGCAGACCCACAACTGACTGCTGAACACAATGCGACGCCTTTCGTCAGCAGTCCATACTTCCCGGTCACGGCGCTACTCGAAGTGTAACCTTTTTTTTTTTTTTTTGTCAACAGAAACCCTGGTATTGGGTGGTAATTCCATAGTGTGGCTGTTGCTTGCTCCAAGCAATGGTGCGCGACCACACAGAAAGTCGCAGGGAGCCCATTGGTTGTTATGAGTAGCAGGCGCAGATGTGATGGGATTGCGGTGTGTTTGCTGCACAATAAGGCGATCCTTTCTTGTGGCGGCCGACTGCAACCTTGACGACGATTATGGTTGCTCTCACTTTCCTGTGCAGTCTCGGGCCACTGTCACGCCCCAGTGCCCCACAAATCTGGACACTGCAAGATTTCACTAGGTGGGCAGTTGGAGATCGGTAAAAAGTCTCTTCCCAAAGTCTGTAAGTTGCTGATAGAGTTGTTTCACAAAAATGCGTGATATCTTCGTTCCCTTCACAGTTATCACTCAAAATCTGGCGCTGTTCACACGCGTTATACTGTAGACCCTACGAGGCTCGGTGCCAAAACTGATCAAGAACAAAACTAATGCACTCAGGTAACCGACCGTTCGATCTTTCACAGATAGTAGCAACTGTAATCATCCTGACGAAGGTGTAGGAAGTGACCTTGTCTTCGGGATGATTCTTTATTTTTTCAGATCGTCTGTTGAAAATAAAATATTCCCAGAAGAGTTATGCAGTGTCTGTTGTTCAATGTAAATTGTTATGCTACTCCACTGCATCTACACCAGTTTGTCCTCCCATTTCCCGGAACATGATGTTGCGTGACGGCTCAGACATTCTTTGCAGCAGACATTGTTACTGCCTGACACAAGAGTGTTACTGATAATAAAGTGAAAAATATGTAAAACACAACTTCAGTTAATCATCAATAGCTTACAAAATAAAATTAGTGATTTGAATGATAGCTACATAGAACTTTGTTCACTACTTGCCCTTTTGATGGCTTTAGTGGTCCATGTTGTAAATTCATTTATCAAAAATTTGCAACATGGATGTACGGGTTTTGCTTTTTAGGAGAATGAATACTAATTGTTTGCTGTTGCTGAGTTACTTCTCTGTTTTCTTAAACGCATATATACTCCATATCACACTTTTATCACATAGTAATTCTTTCATTCGCATAGGATTTCAAATTGTATCTTTAACAGTCACAACAAACAATGTAAGTAGACTATGCCTTTATAAAACACAAACGAAACATGACTTAACAGAAAAGAACCACAACCACAACGACTACTTAACTCAGACTGCCTCAAATGGTGCCAAATTACGACCAAACACCATAACACACCAACGATAATTTTCCAAAAAGTTACACTGATCTACACTGTGGAATTAATTTTGTACATTAAAAAGTAATTTGTAATAACATTAATAATTGTATTCATGCGATTCTCTTTAAGTTAGATGTAAAAGTACATGGACAATTTCCAGGAGAGCACATAACTTTGCATAATATGCTTACTGAATATTTTCATAACTATCCAATAAAATAAATAAACAGAAATGACGATTAAACGCAATAGAAAAGCCATACCAGCAGCAAACGCCGAGAATTGGCAAATATCGACCAAAAGTAGTATCTGATGTTTCATTAACAGTGAGCCCTGTATCGATAGAATAAAAGTAGAGAACAGGAAATCACCACTGGATGTATTAAGATGGTATTTGTTCTTTCGGACATGTCCGAAGAACACAAAACATTTTAGGAAATGACATGGAAGAAGAATTGGTACGTTATTGTAAAATAATGGAAAGTAGGTATTTTGGGTTATGGTCATGTGACGTAAGAAAACTTGCGTTCCAGTTAGCAGTGAGGAATGACATCGAATATCTGTTCGCGCTTTCAAGATGAACAGCGGGGATAAAACGCTCAGAAATTTTATAAAACGTCATCCCTGTCTTGGTGTAAGAAGACCAGAGTCCGTTTCTTTGGCTAGAGCTAAAGGTTTTCAAAGAAAAACTGTCAATCCAGTTGTAACCTCCCCACACGAAAATAATAATAAAATAATGAACCAAGTGTAAACTCCACACAGAAGTAATAAAAATGAACCATGAACCAAGTGTAACCTCCGCACAAAAATAATAATTAAATGAATTTTATATATTGTAACCTATGAACAAAATTGACTCCCATTTATAATCTCTGTGCAGAAATGCATTCACATTTAATGTACCCACAAAATTCTTTTCTCATTTAATGTTAAGTTCGAAACAGAAAAAAAATTTCCAATAAAATTCTTCAGGGTATCAGACCGCATCGTCATAATTTAAAATGCGCCAACGTTTCGGCCAGCGTTGCAGCTAGCCTTCATCAGGGCCTTACGTTAAAAAAAATTCCTAAACACCGAAATAATAAAAAAAAATTTAGTAACCTGGTAAATTTTATGACGACAGCAGCGCTGCGCCTCGGCCCTGTATTCTGAATAAAAAAAGAAAAATTCTTACCTCAATAAAAACTGCAAATATATCTGCTCTTATGTAAAAATTTTTCGGCACAGCTTCGTGCAATGCTGGCCTATATTTTTTCTGATTCTTGGAAGGAACGATCATGCATTGGAAATATTCTTTAAATTGAAATGAATGCTTTTCTTAAAAAAATTACTTTATATTATAAAAATTATTATTGAGGAATTTTTAAAAGAAATTAATAACAGTTAATATACATTACTAGATATGCTCAAGGCTGCTTCTTTACCTTCTACAATAATACTCATCCTCTAAAGTCCCGACCAGAGCAGACTGCCGACACGCGCAGGCACGCGCCGACTACTGTCGACTACTGCCGACTCACGCAGACTACTGCCGACTAGCGACAAGCAACAACTAACTACATACTACTCTCTGGTCAGAGACTCTGCCATGCCTCGCCCATCGCCGGCAACGCATACGTCTTACACCGTTTTCTACCTTCTGGAACCTGAGCTAGAAAAGATCGGTTTCAATCCTGCCAAAGTGTTTAACGTAGATCAAACGGCAATAACCGTTGTTCAAAATCGACGTATAAAATTTAATAGTTTAAAGGAACAAATGCAGGTAGAAAGTTTGTCATCACAAGAAAGAGGATCCCTGATGATACTGGTAACTTGTGTGAGTGCAACTGGCATGTTTTTTCCTCCGCTGATTGAATTGTCTTTGCTCGTAAAAATATGAAAGCCGAATTGTTGAACGGTTGTCGTCCAGTAACAATTTCAAGCTGTCATCCCTCAGGATGGATTCAGCTCAATATTTTTACAGGATGGTTCAACCACTTCTTACAGTTTACAAAACCGTCTACCGACATCCCAGTTATATTGATATTGCACAGGCATTTCTCCCACACGAGGAACATCGACGTAATTGAACTAGCTCGGAAACATGGTGTAATAATCGTGAGTCTATCACCATACACAACACACAAACTCCAGCCATTAGATGTAGCCTTCATGGGACCATTCAAGACATATTACAGACAAGAAACAGAGTCCTGGTTGTCTAACCATCCCTTTAGAGCATTTACAGCATATCAAGTCGGGGAACTGATGGGTAAGGTGTATGCTACGTGCGCAAATCTTGAAATTGAGATGAGTGGTTTCAAAAAATGCGTCATGGTCCCTTTTGTTCAGAACTCAACTTTCTGCAGTTGGGTGATGGGCACGAAAATAATCCTGACAATGATCTGAACTTCTGGAGCTAGCCAAACGAAAAAAAGTTGTTTCGCCTTTCCATGTGCGTCCACCTCCAACAGTCAGCCAAACAAATGCAACAGCACGTCCCACTGGTAAAGCCGCTACAATCACTAACTCGCCTTTCAAAAAATCGCTCGAAGAAAAGTTGTAATTACAAGGCCCAACAGAAAAGCCTAGGGCTAAACCAGGTCCCTGTCAAAACGTCCGTATTCGGAATGGTCAACAGCTGCTGCATCAAGAACGCCTACAACAAAACGGAAAAAAGGAAACAAATGATAGCGTTACTCACCTTCCTCCTTATCTAACGATGATTGTGCTCCTCTCGTCTCCACCGATTACAAAGACAGTGCGGATGAGGAGTGCCTATATTGCAATCACGCTTAGAAATTAGACACAAGTGGCGAACAGTGGATCCGTAGCCCAAAATGTCTTCGTGGGGCGCATGAATTCTGTTGTGGCGTTGCCAACATGGAATGGAAAACATTTGGATGTGATAATTGCAATAAATTAAATCAAGTAATGGACGGTAAACAAATGAATAACGTCTTTATGTTGTGTAAGTAAGGTCTTTGTATGTTATCTACTAAAAGTACTTAACAGATAAAGTTTGTTTCTTCTTATATCGAATTGTATTTAATCCTGATTACTATCCGGTAATAGGAACCCGAATTTGAAAACACTTAAATGCTCATAAATCACATAATGTATAAAACTTCCTGGCAGATTAAAACTGTGTGCCCGACCGAGACTCGAACTCGGGACCTTTGCCTTTCGCGGGCACACAGTTTTAATCTGCCAGGAAGTTTCATATCAGCGCACACTCCGCTGCAGAGTGAAAATCTCATTCTGGACACATAATGTATAATTTGTGACCAAAATTATATCAATAATTAAAACCTTAGTAAGACATATTTTATTGGGATTGGAGATTTCAACTTTGTCTGAGCAGCTTTATAACAGACGAATCTGTGGTCCAGGTACGCCAGTTTTCTGGCAGACCTCTACCTACTTGCCCGAAACTGCTTGAAATTCCATACTCAGGTAGTGCAGATAGGCTGGACCCATTATGCAGTTGCAGTGTGCCGTGAACCGCTGACATGTCGGGCTGTGAATGGGTGATTTTACAGTACAGCCAATGCCAACTAATAGGATGGGCCTTGTCATGCCGAATGCCAACGAATGGTGTGAACTTACCAAACGTGTTTGCTTTAGCATTAGTATTCAGCACGACTTCGTAAAATGCTGTGGTAGCGTTACACGAGAATTTATGTGTAGAAATTGGTGAAAGTGCTTTAATAGACCTAGTGTCAACCAGGCGAGGATTTTGGGACCAATATCGCCTGCAATAAACCGCGCCGTCACACCAGCTCTCTGGGAAAACATAAGAATTAAACTAAAGGTATCTGCTGCGTATTTACAGTTTATTAAATACAATAGTACAAAATAGCTATTTCACAATATGAAGCTCCAGCTTAATGGAATCTCCATAGATCATTTGAAAATTAATACTAATAATAGCAAAAATTTGATTTGAATATTTGCACACTAATTTTGCACGGAACTTAACCTTGCAGACCCTTGAAAGAACAGTTTAAACCTTCTTTCACATTTTGGGTGGCACAGGTTGACAGTTTCATTAGATACTCTTTCAACGGGTAGGCGTCATCACGGAGTAAAACAAAAGGCATGTTAGCTGCGCTCCCCGGGAAGCTAGCAGGCAATGTCAATGTTTTTCTTTTTTAATTTTGAAGAAACTCGTTCAGACTGGAAGCATAAAAGGGGCCTCAATTGCTTTGTTTCCCATATCCGCCAATATCAATGAAAGTAAATATAGAGTTTTGATCTGCTACAGCTTGCAAAATAATTGAAAAAACTTTTTGTAGTTACAATGCAAAATGCAAGACAATTAAACCTCATACCCTTGCCGGCACAGTGCACTTTACAAATTCAATTTTTCTTTGGAGTCCTTTGCAATTTCTGTCCAATTTTTATCTTGTGTTATTGCTTAATGCTTAGCAGAAAGCTTCTCTCAGACGACATCGATAATTTAGCAGACTATTTTCCTACAGTTGTGTTGTGAATTCGGAGCTGTTGCTCAATTGAGCGGAATGACATGTCAGTTACCAAATATCTAGAGAGGTGGAAAAAGTACAAATACGTCTCATTCAGATTAATAACGAAAGACATAAATTTTGTTCTACGCTGCTGTGTGTGTGGAAATCAGTTTATATACATACATTATGTGATCAAAAGTATCCGGACATATCAGGTGCATTGTGCTTCCACCTACAGCCAGGTACTCCATATCAGCGATCTCAGTAGTCGTTAGACAGAGAGCAGAATGGGCGCTCCGTGGAACTCACGGACTTCGAACGTGGTCAGGTGACTGGGTGTCATACGTCTGCGAGTTTTCCACACTCCTAAACATCCCTAGGTCCACTCTTTCCTAAGTGACAGTGAAGTGCAAACGTGAAGGGACACGTACGGCACAAAAGCGAACAGGCCGAGTTCGTCTGCTGACTGACGGAGATGGCCATAATGTGTAATAGGTAGACATCTACCCAGACCATCACACAGGAATTCCAAACTCCATTAGGATCCACTGCATGTACTATGACAATTACGCGGAAGGTGAGAAAACTTGCATTTCATGGTCGAGCGGCTGCTCGTAAGCCACACATCATGCCGGTAAATGCCAAACGACGCCTCGCTTGGTGTAACATTAAACGATTGAACAGTGGAAAAACGTTAAGACGAGTGACGAATCACCGCACACATTGTGGCGATCCGATGGCAGGGTGTGAGTATGGCGAATACACGCTGAACGTCATCTGTCAGCGTGAATAGTGTCAACAGTAAAATTTGGAGGCCGTGGTATTATGGTGCGTTCGTGTGTTTCATCGCGGGGGCTTGTTGTTTTGCGTGACACTTTTACAGCACAGGCCTACATTAATGTTTTAAGCGCCTCCTTGCATCCCACTGTTGAAGAGCAGTTCGGGGATGGCGATTGCACCTTTCAACACGATCGAGCACCAGCTTATAACGCACAGCTTGTGGCGGAGTGGTTACACGACAATAACATCCCTGTAATGGACAGGCCTGACAGAGTCCTGACCTAAATACGATAGAACACCTTTGAGATGTTTTGTAACGCCGATTTCGTGCCAGGCCTCAACGACCGACAGCGATACCTCTCCTCTAAGCAGCATTCCGGGAAGAATGGGCTGCCATTCTCCAAGAAACCTGCGCCTTCGAGAGTGGAAGCTGTCATCAAGGCTAAGGGTGAGCCAATTTAATTCCAGCACGGAGGGCGCCACGAACTTGTAAGTCACTTTCAGCTAGGTGTCCAGATACTTTCGATCACATAGTATCGTTAAGTAGGTCAAAATTGTTGTGATTCTCCGAGACATGTGACCAGAAAAAATCTAAATCAATCGGAGGAATGACATCTGCAATGCAAAAAAAAAAAAAAAAAAGATTTGATGTAAGTTGATATTCTCTGAAGACTTGGACTTTTTGAGAGACTTTTGATTCCTAGACAGACATCAGGAAACTCAGGTTCTCAGGGTTCGTCTGCTTTTCCCTTTTGAAAAAATGCTTCATGTAATGGGCCTAAAGCCGCTGAATATCAGTCTTGAACAGTAGACACGAGAAATGACGAAACAAAAGATACAAACCACCATGATAATATTTGTATCCAAGAAGAAAGTTCCAATAACTAAAAATGTAAGAAAGTATGAATCTCAGACAAAATAACAACTTGAAGATGGAAATTCTTAGCGCAATTGCAAAAAAAATTCAAAGAGATATCTTATTACGTCCACGAGAATCTACATTTTCAAAACGACCGTTTACCAGCCTACAACTACGAAACTGCAAACGGATGTAATTGTAGTGAGTGGAAGTTTTGAAGCCGTAGGTAGAATAGCTGCGTGGGCTGTAGTGAATGCAGGTAACCTGTTGCTATTATAGATAAATAATTTATACTGTATAATGTACATGCTTCGAAATTACCATTAAAAAGCAAATACAATTTATGTTTTGTAGTCTTTCTTAGTATTTCAGTTCAAGTGTTAAGAAGTCGTTACTGAAATTATTTGTCTGGAGCATAGCGAGTGAAACGTGGGCGAGAAACCGCATCAAGACGAAGAGAATATAAGCCTTGGAAATGGTGTGCCACAGAAGAACGCTGAAGATTAGGTACATAGAATTACATGTGTAGATCGAATAACCACTACAGAAGTGCACAATCGTATTGGAGATAAAAGAAACTTATGCCATAATTCGGCTGGAAGAAGGGATAAGTTAGCAGGATACGTTCCTATGTGGGCAACCACAAAGCTTGACTACAGTAACCAAGTTAAAATGGATGCAGATCGGAGTAATTATGTGGAGATGGAAAGGCGTCCACAGAAGACACTACCATGGTCACACAAATATTTCTGCTATTGGTGTTATCGTAAATATTTATTTCGTGTGCCCTCGTTGCTACTAATTGTAGGTAAGTGTGGAAATTCTGGAAAGAGCTTATAAATGCAGGTAAAGCAGAAAAACCAGCAAGGAAGAAATAGGAAACCAACAGCTACATATCTTGCTTAAATTTTTCACTGGAGACATAGACACTATGACACTTGACATCACTGTATATCCAAGATTGTTGTGGTTTTGAAAATTGTACACAATGCAAGTGTGTTACAATATTTGCATCATGTGTTGTATACATATAAAGCATATTCTGCATATAGTAAGGAGGAATAATCATAACTTGACGTCAGAAAATGTGTATGAATTCCTAAGGGACCAAACTGCTGAGGTTATCTGTCCCCAGACTTACGCACTACTTTAACTTATGCTAAGAACAACTCACACACCATGCCTGAGGGAGGACTCGAACCTCCCGCGGTAAGGGCCGCGCCATCCGTGACATGGCGCCTCAACGTTAGAGTCAGCTTCTCTTCTGCTGAAACGCGCATCTTGTTTCACCTGGTCCAAAATGTAATCGAATGTTTCAATTTCAATAAGCTAGTGTTCCCAAAATTCTCTAAGTGGTAAACATTTTTTAAAGATTGATCCATTACTTCTGTCTTCTTTGAATTCATGTAGACAGATTCGTTCCTTCCAAGCTAAATACACTGACGAAAATAAATAAATAAATAAATAAAAACAGTAACACGAACAAGGAGTTGAGCGACATACACGAAAGCTGGTAGGCATATTTCTACATCTGAATGTTGATGTCTACTCAAATTCAAGTAGCGCCACTATGAGTATACGGATCAGGTTTGCTTGAAATAAACGCTGTAACGGTCGTGGGCGTTAGTTGACTTTGACATTGTATGTTGTGAGTTGAAGCTCTTAAGGCGGAGAAGATGTCATTATCAACATCTCATTCAGTTTGAACGAATTCCTGCAATATGACTACGAGAAGGTCGATGTTCCTTCTGCAGTACTGCTGAAAGATTTGCCAGGAACGTAGCTACCGTAAATGATTACTGGCAGTGGTGGTCTCAAGTAGACCATACTTTGGACGGCCACATGGCAGTGCTGAGAGGGAAGACCATCACGTTCGGCGTATGCCTCTGGGTCATCGTACCGGATCTGCAAGAGCACTTTGACAGCAGCTAACATCACGGTAACAGAACGAAATGTTGCAAACGGTTACCCTAGGACAGTTCTGAGACAGGCGTCTCAGTTTGTAGAAAGTAATACATCTCTTTCTGCAACTAACTGCTTAGTACTCAGTATCAGTACTAGGAATAAGAACAATATACATAAAGATTTAAAATCACTTACTCTTGCCTAAAAACGAGTCCAGTATTCAGCAATTCATATTTTCAATAAGTTACCAGCAACCATTAAGAGTTTAGTTTCAGACAAGGCACAATTTAAACATAATTTAATATAATTTTTGGTGGCCAACTCCTTCTATTCCATCCATGAATTTCTCAACAAGTGCAGTAGACCATTTTAATGAAAATTTATTATACTTAAATTTTTGACAATACTTGGTTGTAAGAGCCAAATAACTACCTACTGTGTGAATGATGGATATAGGGAAAGCAGATGTGAGTCGTAAGTCTGTAAATAGTGGAAGTTTAATTTTAAATCTTCTACATAGTTTGACTGTTCTGAACTGACGATCATTGAAATGAATAATTTAGTTTAATTTTTGACAATACTTGGTTGTGATAGCCAAGTAACTTGCTACAGTGTGACTGATGGATTTTTATGAAAGCAGGTGTAAGTATTAAACCTGTAAATATTAGAAGTTTAATTTTAATCATGTACATAATTTTACTGTTTATTGACTGAGGATCATTAAAATTAATGAAACTCAAGTTTTTATAATTACATTTTTGTAATGTGTTTATCTGACATGTTCCACACCCAGGAGGATTCCCTCTTTTATGGGTCTATGGAATGAATAATTAATCTACCCTAATCTAATCTCATTTTCCTAACGTGCATTCCACAGACAGTAAACCAACGCTAATTGCGACTTCAGTGGTGTCAAGAGAGGCCACTTTGCGGGACAGGGTGGAAGTCTCTTGTTTTCTAATGACAGCTGGCTCTGTCTGGTGCCAGTGATGGCAGTGTGTTGGTTAGAAGGAGGCTAGTTGAGGGCACACAGCCAGGCTAATTGCGTTCTAGACACACTGGACCTACACGTGGAATTATGATCTGGGGTGCGATTTCGTATGACGGGAGGAGCACTCTCGTGATTTCCGCACACATTCTCAGTTCAAATGTGTACGTCAGTCTTGTGATTAGATCTTTTGTGCTGCCATTCAAGAACAGCATTCCAGCGGATGTTTTCCAACAGTATAACGCTTCCCTACGTACCGCTGTTGTAATGCATCATCCTTTACAGAGTGTCGACATGCTGCCATCGTGTGCTCGATCACCATATCTCTCTCGAATCGAGGAAATATGGAACAACATGTGACGACAATTCCAGCTTCATCCCTCCAACAGCATTAACCGTCCCTTTACTGACCGCAGGTCCAACAACCATGAAACACCATCCCACAAACAGAGATCCGGTTCCACATTTGCATGCTTCCATTCAACATTCTAGCGGCTACACCCGTTATTAATATACCAACATTTCACATCTGCAATGGCTTAATTCGCAGTTACATTACCCTGTGATATTATAATGTTAATGACTTAGACATGTTACCTAGACAGATGCATACCCGAAGTTTCATTGCTCTACATTAACTGTTTTTTTGGCGCTGCAATTTTTTCTGTCAGTGTATAAAGCAGTTCTATTGTCATACAGTAAAATATCGATCCTATCATCTGGATCATGCACCTTGAAAGCTTGTCTAGCAGCGTCGACTGCGCCTGTATACGGCACAAGATCTCGCCGAAAAATTTAGTACCACATCTGATTGGGAGGAGACGATACTACTGGCAACACAGCGGTCTGCGCCGACTTCCGTGGGTCGAGTCGGGTCGGGTCGGGTCGCATCTGGTCGGGTTGAGTTCAGTCGGGTCCCGCGTCTAGTGCAAGTGTATAGCCTTACACGCGTATTGGGAACTGATTTATGACATAGGGAACTAACAGGAGCGTTGGATTTCGACCTAGGTATCAGCTATACCTCAGCGTATTGAGGTAGAGAGCACAGAAATAAGTGGAGTAGTCTTCAAGAGGGACGATGTGAGTCACGCTTCCCCCTCCTTCTGGATACCAGCAACGGTCACTCTTCACAAGTCGATTCGTACGACACACGGGAAGTAAAATTTCAATTAATCCGATTGTCGGAAAAAAATACTGTTTTATACCGATGAAGCAAATCTGCATCCGAATATGTGGTTAGTGTCTCAGTAAAACATGTGATTTGCTAGTAAAAAAAAAAAAAATGAAAACAACTGTTTCAGATATCACATGTGTCCTCTGTCATGCAGTCTTTCTCATTCTGTTTTGAAGAAATTATTCAGTTAAAAAAACTATTTTTGACGCCTTATAGTACATGTTACAGCTTTATCATGAAATTGTTCTTCTCATTATTGTCCATAGTTATACTGATACTTCAAAGTAAAGCACAACACCGTGCATATTTTGAAAAGCAGGCAGTGAAAAACGTAGTCTGTGGCCAGTTTATGTTTGGAGCATCTTATGCCATACATTACCGTGTACAAAATATATCTAACATATCGAAATTATTTTTAACGATGGAAGGAGGAGCATACCACTTTTCGTTCTTGAGAAAGCACGTGAGATACACTGAAGATCGTCTGCGACGAGATGGGGACTTACATGCCACACGCGCATCTGTTGCTGGCAGCAATGCGGGATATAGAGCCGTCTCGTGTTTCTCTTCTTCGCTTGCTTCTGATACTAAGATAAACTGGATACGAAAAAAAAACTTAATTAAAAGAAACGACACCGCCAGTCATCAGATCATGACGCTGTCTTTATGATTTTAGTGTTCCGTATCTCAGTCGGTAAAATTGTCTCTGTGTCTTATGAGATAACTTTGTTATCCGTGTCTCTGTTTGACTGTTAAAAACCCTTTTTCTCAGGAACGGGTAGAGGCACCAAGTTGAAATGTATGTCACATTCTAAGGTCTATGGTCACTTGGAAATGTAAATATTGTGGCGAAATAAATAAAAAAAACATTTGATTTTATTGTGTTTTTTAACTTTAGAATTTTTGAAAGGCTTTTTTACGGATTGTACTGACCGGCTTGAATGCGGACAAATACAGTGCTGCGTGAAATATGCCTGTAATACAATTTACCATTCCGATTAATTACATTTTGAATTCTACGTCATTGTTGATTTAATCAGAGTTCTCACCTTAGACGTAGAATTAGTCCTTCTGCCACAATATTAATTCATCTATCGCCATCGAAGTTCTTCTCTTTGTTGACCGTGTGTAACTTCCTAAGTCGGCATCGGCTCGCTTCACGAAGACGGTGGAAACCGAGGAATACAATGCTACGTTGCTTTAAATAATTTTTGTAACACTTCGATACTTCTCACTGTTTTTTATTCACAAGACAATAAGACTTGCTCTGCTCGTCGCACAAACCATAATTACTAACAATATGGCTGCCTTTCCGCTGACACCAAAAATTACGTCCATCCTCCACGAGGCAACAATCAAAAGTGTCCCTTAGCTCCTTCTTGGAGTATGAAACAAAAGAGAATCCAATGTGAACATTACAAAGATTATAACCTACATGCATCTCAATTTAATCTTTGGCGCAGCCTTTAAGGTATTGTATGTCTCTGCGTCGGAATGTGTCATTACAATATGTAAGCTTGTACTCAATCCAGTCAAAAGATACTACCACTTACGCCACATATTGTGCACTCGTAAAGTCACCGGTGAAAACCTATTTGGTACCGTACTTCATTGACATAGAATCACCAAATTGGCCGCGCTAGGTAGCCGCGCGGTCAGGGGCGCATTGTCACGGTTCGCGCGGCTCCCCCCGTCGGAGGTTCGAGTCCTCCCTCGGACGTGGGTGTGTGTCTTATCCTTAGCGTAAGTTAGTTTAACTTAGATTAAGTAGTGAGTAAGCCAAGGGAACTTCACACAAATTTACAAAAAAATCCCTAAATTTGGCAAAAAGAAGGTTGTAGGGCACAAGGAAAACTTCCGACATTTGTTAATTTGTAAGTGAATCTCAGAATAAAATTTTTTTGTCGTTTTATACGACTGTCCGTCTGTCCGTCTATTGACACTCGTTTATCTCAGGAAAGTGTAGATGCATCAATTTGAGATTCCTTTCAGGCACTAAATTCCACGATCGCTTGGCGGTGTAAAAAAATGTAAGCTTGTACGTCAATGGGATCAAAAGGAACAGCCATTTGTGCCATATATTTTAATATCTTGCCATATTTTAATACAGCATCTGATTGATAACATGCAAGTATCGTCGAAAGTCTCGACTCACGGGTTGGATGAACCATCTATATACATGTGATTCTTCTGTTTCTCCCGGCGTATTTCTTCCTCGGACAGACCACGAGTGTACTGCTGGTCCATAGTGTCCAACTGGCAGAATATTACGGCAATCAGACATGTCGCCATCGTCAGGTGCGCTGACGAACTGAGTTCCTGAGGGCGGGCGGCTGTCTTAAATCCCCTCCACCTGCGAGGCGTTCTCTCCGTGTTCCGCGCCCGTGACAGCGCGTTGACGGTAGCTGAGACGCTGGCATCGGCATCTGTGGTGGCGTCGGTGTAATTGCCTCGTCCGCCCTGGTCGCTGTTCGTTTTCTTTGCTGAGCGTCTTTTTAATTAGACTCAATGCTGGTTCCCATGCCTTGCTGAGATTAAAGCCGCAATCTCGGTTGATGTGTCCGTCCCTGGTACGAAATTCGATAGCCTCTCTAACGACACTGTCCCAGTATTTAGATATCTGTGCCAAGACCCTGGTATGTTGGTAGTCCATTTCGTGATTTTCGGACAAACAGTGCTCTGCGAGAGCCGACTTGTTGGGATACATAAGTCAAGTGTGCTTCTGACGTTCTCGGCAAAGGTCTTCGATTGTGCGTACTGTCTGTCCGATATAAGCCTTCCCTCACTGACACGGAATCTGGTATATGCTGGCCTTCTACAAACCGAGATCGTCTTTGACACTTCCCAATAATACTTGTGTTTCATTAGGTAATCAAAATATAGTTCCTACTCGGTGTGTCCTCAATATTGGTCCTATTTTCACCGATAGTGCGCCAGTATACGGTTTATAGGCAAGGGCTGTCTCTTTCTCCGTGGCTTCTTCCAGCTCTACACATTGTATTGAAGAGGTGGGGCAGAGAGCGCGTCAGATCTCCCATTCAGAGTATCCGTTTTTCCGGAATACCGTTTTGAGGTGTTCTAGCTCATGGGG
Organism: Schistocerca cancellata; assembly: GCF_023864275.1. Classification (NCBI taxonomy): domain Eukaryota; kingdom Metazoa; phylum Arthropoda; class Insecta; order Orthoptera; family Acrididae; genus Schistocerca; species Schistocerca cancellata. The sequence continues at coordinate 463,296,568 of NC_064631.1, read as the reverse complement.
CAGACTCTCTGCGTCAGAGGCGGTGCGCGCCCTGTGCACCAGTGTTTTTAGCACCCCATTACTCTGCGAAGGGAGGTGGCAGCTATCCGCATGCTAATACAGGTCGGTGTGGTTTTTTTTCCTGTATACCCTGTGGTCCAGGATGCCATCTGCTCTTCTTTTTACCATGACGTCCAGGAATGATAATCTTCCTTCTGATACGGTCCATACAACCAGTTCAAAAAGTATGGAAAGCAAAGAACTTGCAGTAGAAGAGATTTGTTTCACAGTATCGAAGATGAAAAATTGCTCATAGCTCTTAAGGTATGCATTTTCGACCCTATGTTTACTGAGACTTTTTTGCTTCTAGTATCGTGTGCTTTCAACTGTAAGCGTTTACGCCATTAATTATGGTACATCCTGTATATACATAACTAATTGCTCTGATCCTCTGTGCGCTAGTTGTACTCAGACCTATAGGGAAACCATGCATTCATTTATTTAATTAACTTGAAAACTAACAATTGTCACGCAAGCCCAAAAAAAGACGAAATGGGGCAGTGAATAAACAGCAGAGGGACTGGTGCTGCACTAGACACTGTAGGTGAGGGGTCTGAGCACACGCCTTCCTGTCGTTCGCCACGTGAAATTCCCCTCTTCTTACGTCTATGCTCTGAGGGTGTTTCAGTTGGGGGCCTGTGTGAGGCTTTCAACTCAAATTTTATCGTATTTGCTTCATTTACTTTCCGATTCAGTTTCTATTTGTCAACTTCTCACCAGCATTGCACGCTGTTTACGTGAGTGGTTAAGGGAAAGCTTGTAGAAAAGTGGGGCGCCCACATCTCTGTACGTAGGCTAACATCTCACTCTTGTAGTTTTCCCTTCGAACGCATTTGGTCTTGACCAGAGAAACTCATTTCCGCTAGGCTGAAAACATGAGTTGATTTCACATGCTTTGAAAGAGATGCCGGTCACTCAGAATGCAGCTTCTATGCTAGAAGAACGCACAGACAGTCAGGTAAGCCTTTCAGGGACTATCGTCCTGGCTCAGCCTCCGCAGACAAAGAGCGGAGGGATGGAAGACTGCCGTCCTCTATAGCAGAACAGGAAACCCTTGGTGGAAGGGGTGAGAAGTCTGCATCTCAGTATCCTTTGGTTGGATTCTTCAGCTGTCCACTTACGTTGTCCTGCTGTGTGTGGTCTATAGACATATTTCTTTGAACAAAATAAACAGGCACTCGTGCGTCTGTAAATTTCCAAACTTCGCCCTTCCCGTGGATACTCTGTGCGAAGTCCAACAAAATTTCCAGAATTTCCAGCAAACAGGTCTGTACGTGGGAACGGGGAAACTCTCGTTTCCCACTTCCTTATATCCATATCTCCGTGGTGGAGACATCTTTAACATCATAGTGGGAGCTAGGGAACAGACTTCCATATCCCTGATTATAGGAGTACTTGGTCCGTTTCTGCTACTGACTACAAAAGATTGTGCATGGTGACTTTCGGAGGTGTGAAGGAAGGCTGTCAAAAACAGGGAGAGCATTGGGTTTGGTATAGGTTTCCTGACTCGAGCTTCTGCTTGGTGATGCTCCTCTGGACTCCGCGCTTGTACCTGTTGTTCTTGACTTCGACCCTCAGCCAAGTCTTCGAAGTTTCACTTTGAACCTAACCCTCACCCGCGGCGAGTAATCAGGAGGAGAATGAGATATGTTATTCGCAGTCACATCACACTGGCTCAGCCCAGCAGCATTTAGCAGCAGACTTAGTTCGGCGCACTCCGACTTGTCGGGTAGGACATCAATATCAGCCACTGTAAGAGCGCATTTGTAACGCACACTCCCGACTTCGGAAATCGCGATATATTTAAGGAAGAGGAGTTCATTTCAGGTTTCTAGCTTTTCAGTCTTCCTAACTCGATCAACACGCTTCACGCACTGGTATGCAAGTTTTTCTGCAGTCTGGTTTTTGCCTCAAAGGGGATTCTTTTCGTAAACACTCACGGTTTGTTTTGTAATCGTGTTAACTCGTTCGATCTCACACATCCAGTGACGTCCCCTTCTGATTTTTGCCTTATTCATTGATTTGTTCGAACTCATACCATGTTTGTGTAATTACATAATTAGCAGTCACGGTTGAAAACGTAATTTGTTTCCTTTATGTGTCGGGGCACCATTTCAATCGTAATTGTCCAGCATCATGCTGGTAGCCAATCTAACAGCCATTCGTTTTTTTAATCATTATTCTATTTTGCATATGTAAATTCAGTCTCAGTTTGTTTCATAACCCCGACGTTTGTATATCCTGAGTGATATTTTCACACTGTTATGAATAAATATTGTTTTACAAGCTCAAACTCTATCGTAAAGCAACCATTACAGTAAATTATTCTACTGAAGTGCTGAGGTACTCCAGTGATAAGCAATAGACGAGACCCGTAATTATGTGAGTGGCTACTGATTTTTTTTCAAGTAGCCTATTAGCTTCATGGGGGGTAATCTATCAATTATATGATCTAGGGTGACAGATGCAGCACCAGTCTGTATTTATATCTCAAGTAGGGATCTGCTGTCTGTTACTATATAGCAGGACATTTGTGATTTTACTTGTTATGTCATACAGTTTCAGTTTTATTACTAGTACATTTTCTTGAGAATGTTACAAGAGGGTAAATAAAAAATAAATAAGATATACATAAAAAGTGCAAATGTATATACCTAATTTTGTTTACATTTTTTGCTAACATAGTCAATGATAATATATAAGATACATAATAAGGCACAGATGTTTTTAAGTTGTTAAAACTGTATTTAATGGAAGAAATAAAGCATTAGAATGATTTTGACTTAGATATGATGTGAGAGTTCTTCCCTTTATACCTTCTATGTGTCTGGCAAACATATGTTACATATGCTATCTTGACTGTGGTAAGTAATAATGCATTGATTAATTAGGTTACAACGTGTTTCCGAACTGGTAACAGTAGGGATTAAGAGTTGATTTAATATGTCAGAATGAGCTACATCAAGTCCGAGGGCTCGGAGCAACTTCGAGTGAGTCACACCTGATGCAGCGTAAGAAGAAGAAACGTCGCATTGTCCGATGGTGTTACATGCTATGAAATTGTAAAACAACCAGCTAAATTAAGAGTATTATTTTCAGACTGATATTTAGTGTTGGAAAATCGTAACTTACTTTTGTTATGTTTGTACTTGTACCTCGTCTTCATTTCCTGTGTGGGATATATCACATAGTGTTATATTCTATGAAATAGTGTAACAACCAACTAAATTGAGAGTTTTATTTTCAGAATGATTCGATTTAGTGTTGGAAAACCTCAGGTTACTTTTGCTATGTTGGTACGTGTATCTGGTCTTCACTTCCTGTGCGTGGCATAGCATCCCTGTCTGTGTCTGTATATGTTCAAAATGGTTCAAATGCCTCTGAGCATTATGAGACTTAACTTCTGAGGTCATCAGTCCCCTAGAACGTAGAAATACTTAAACCTAACTAACCTAAGGACATCACACACATCCATGCCCGAGGCAGGATTCGAACCTGCGACCGTAAGGTCGCGTGGTTCCAGACTGTAGCGCCTAGAACCGCTCGACCACCCCGGCCGGCTCTGTATATGTGTCGTTTACTATGTACTCTGAACAGTCAGAAGTGGGGCCTGTCCTATTCTAATGTGTGGTCTCCTGTTTGTTCGCCGCTTGCAGTGCTCGCGATACTTCGTCTCCAATGTTGTTTATTGAGTTTCAGTTGTCCTATCTGCGTTTTAACTGTCCGATGTCTTTTTTCCCAAGCCTTGGGCCTATATGTCTTAGGGCATTGCAAATGTGCACTATATGTTCAGGTGAGCCATCCTCACCACAGCCACATGTGTGAGTCTGTTTTATGACAAATCTGTGCAGGGGCACAGGATGGAGACTGCGGCCCGTGAGAAAGTGCACCATGCCGCGAGTTGGGTTTATGTACTCCAAATTCATCTGTTCTCGGATACTGGGGAAGAAAGTGTACACATCCAATTGTTTAATTTCCGTTTGTTGTTTATGTCTTGTCCAATTATTTATCTTGTTTTGTCGCGTCTTCCCTTCTTCAGCCAGTAAGCCGCTAATCTGTGGCGAACTGTAATACACTAATGGACATTAAAATTGCTACACCACGAAGATGATGTGCTAAAAACGCGAAATTTAACAGGAAGATGATGCAGTAATAAGTAAATGATTAGCTTATCAGAACATTCACACCAGGATGGCGCCGGTGGCGACACCAAAAACGTGCTGACATGAGGAAAGTTTCCAACCGATTTCTCATACACACACAGTAGTTGACCCGCTTTGCCTGGGGAAACGTTGTTGTGATGCCTCGTGGAAGGAGGAGAAATGCGTACCATCACGTTTCCGACTTTGATAAAGGTCAGATTGTAGCCTATCGCGATTGCGGTTTATCGTATCGCGACACTGCCGACCGCGTTGGACGAGATCCAATGACTTATCAGAATATGGAATCGGTGGGTTCAGGAGGTTAATACGGAACGGGGTGCTGGATTCCAACGGTCTCGTATCGCTAGTATCGAGATGACAGGCATCTTATCCGCATGGCTGTAACGGATCATGCAGCCACGTCTCGATCTCAGAGTCAACAGATGGCGACGTTTGCAAGACAACAACCATCTGCACAAACAGTTCGACGACGTTTGCAGCTGCATGGAGTATCAGCTCGGACACCATGGCTGCGGTTAACCTTGACGCTGCATCACAACAGGAGCGCCTGCGATGGTGTACTCAACGACGAACCTGGGTGCACGAATGACAAAACGTCATTTTTTCGGATGAATCCAGATTCAGTTTACAGCATCATGATGGTCGCATCCGTATTTGGCGACATCGCGGTGAACGGGCATTGGAAGCGTGTATTCGTCATCGCCATACTGGCATATCACCCGGCGTGATGGTATGGGGTGCCATTGTTTACACATCTCGGTCACCTCTTGTTCGCATTGACGGCACTTTTAACAGTGGACGTTACATTTCAGATGTGTTACGACCCGTGGCTCTACCCTTCATTCGATCCCTGCGAAACCCTACATTTCAGCAGGATAATGCACGACCGCATCTTGCAGGTCCTATGCGGGCCTTTTTGGATACAGAAAATGTTCTACTGCTGCCCTGGCCAGCACATTCTCCAGATCTCTCACCAATTGAAAACGTCTGGTTAATGGTGGTCGAGCAACTGGCTCGTCACAATACGCCAGTCACTACTCTTGATGAACCTGGTCTCGTGTTGAAGCTGCATGAGCAGGTGTACCTGTACACGCCAATTAAGCTCTGTTTGACTCAATGCCCAGGCGCATCAAGGCCGTTATTACGGCCATAGGTGTTTGTTCTGGGCAGTGATTTCTCAGGATCTATGAACCCAAATTGGGTGAAAATACAATCACATGTCAGTTCTAGTATAATATATTTGGCCAATGAATACCCGTTTATCATCTCCATTTCTTCCTGGTGAATCAATTTTAATGGCGAGTAGTGTAGCTATAGGGAAAATTCCCAGGACCATACAAAGTGTCGAGATTCTTAACAGAACACTCCTCTGACCGCGTCTCGCGGTAGTTTTATGAGTAAAGCATAATCGGCATGCCCAAGCGCTAATCTTTATACTCGAGGAGCACATAATGAGCGAGAGTTCGTGTGCACAGCACATCCGACTTCTGGCAGGTGGGCCTGCCAATGTTTACGCTGGCAGCCGCCGTGGCAGAGGCAGAACTGCAGATGAAAGCCCTCATGAGCAGCTTGCTCAGTTTTGCATCTGCGCGGAGCGGCCGTCGCTGAAACGGTAAGCCCTGCCGGCAGCGCGGGCGTATTTACGACCGGCGCGCCGGCGCAGCGGCGGCGACCTCTGCGAGCCGCGCCGCGCCGCCGCGGCCCGTCCGCGCGCCCCCAGCGGCTATTAAAGATGTCCCGCGGGCGCCCACGCGCCCAGCGGCGGGCCCCCACTATCAGATGCGCGACCCGCGACCTGCAGACCCCGGTCGCCGGTACGCCGGTCTGCAGCCCCCTCGCTGCACTCCGCGCTTCCTCGAGCCAGCCGCCTCTCGCCTTCCCGCCCGCCCCCAACCGGCTCCTCTCGCGGGATAAAAAGGCCGTTTTTGTGCGAGGCGACGTTTGTTGGCTGCGCGGGACGTTGCTCTCCCGGCGGCGGCACGGCCGCTGGGAAACAATTCTTACAGCATTGTCCCGCCGGCCGCCGCTAAATGTCAAGGAGCAGAGAGGCAGAAGGAACAAGATAAGCGGAAAGGTACTGGAGTGTACACAGGCCGGGTAATCTATCTTGCGGACTGGTCGCCACCTGGAACGAGGCGACAGGGCACTACACGTTTCGTTGTCGACGCAACAAGCCGTTAAGCATAAACTTTCAGGGACGTTTACCCGCGTTTTATCACCTTTAAATGTCAGAGTCTTCTCGTGACAAACTAAGTAATCCCTGTCAGATACACTTTTCATCGTGCCAAATTTTAACTTGATACAGATTATTGTAAAAGGAAGGAAGGAAGGAATATTAGTTTAACATCCCGTCGACATCGAAGTCCTTAAAGAAGGAGTACAAGCTCGGATTGGGTCAAGGATGTGGAAGGAAGGTTGCCGTGCGCTTTTCAAAGGGACCATCCCACTAATGGCGCAGAGAAACTAAGGGAAATCGTGGGAAACCTAACTCTGTATGGCCACATGCAGGTTTGAATCGTCTTCTTCTCGAAGGCAAGTCCAGTGTGTCCGAGTATTATAAAACGTCACACCACACCCATTTCATTAGCAGAATTAATAGTGTCAAATTCTGTCACGTGCGTCACACAGACATCGCTGTTCATCCCAGATTAACAACCTCCCTACTCTCACATTCTTATAGCACGATATGTCACTAGACTTAATACCTGCACAGTCTCCATATTTGATTCCTACGAAATTTTCAACGATTCCTTCTACTGGAGATCGAAATACGCCCAGATAATAGCTCGTCCAACGAGATTTAATAGAATATTCTTTCTTCTCTGTGTATCAGGGCTCCTCTCCACGTGACTCCATGTCCAGTGGCCTGGTTTGGGACTTAAACCAACAACACCTCCATCTCATATCTCTTCCAAAAGGCTTTCTCAAAAAAAGCTTCATTATCTACAGCTCACATATTTCTAAGAATCAACAAATGCCATTTCTCATCCATGCCTATTCGCTGCAAGTCCCAAAATCATAGACTTTGCTCATCACTAAAAATTTCAATCATAAATGGAAGCGATCAGTTTTATTCATGTTCTCACGAAAAACCTTTTTGTCTTTTAACAAAAACACAAATTGATCAATTACTTAACCCCCTCACCCTCTGGTAAGCACCCAATCGTCCCCTCTGCCCCTCCTCCACCTGGAAACTGGCAGTTCTGCGCTGGAGAAAAACAAACCCAAAACTGGAAATTCAAGTACAAAGCAGAATGTATATTGTTTATTAATAAAAAATTCAGTTTGCAGGCGCTGGATATCGCTTGCTCATCACTCTCTGCTGTTTTTGGGGAGATACAGGTTTTGTAAAATACATCAAACAGATGTAATTAAATCGATCGCTTTTTTATCCTTATCACACAAGGAATACGGACATCATACAGTCATCACACATAATTACACTTTTAAAAATCTTTCGATCACGAAGAATGTGCTGTCCATTGGCCCCACGCAACGCCACCCTGCCTGGAGTCAGGGTGCACCGCGGCCCCTGCAAAAGTGACATGCCTGTCAGCAGCATTCTGTAGGGGTTTGTTTGCAGTTTGGTCTGATGATGATTTATGGAAAAGAGAGAGAGAGAGAGAGAGAGAGAGGAATTTCTAGGCTGCTTTTGTTTAGGCATTAGCGTGATAACTGGTCTGTGCGTCATGGGGTCCAAGTGGACACCTCTTGGACACCAGCGCTTGACGTGGTCACTAATGGACACTTAGCTTCCTGGGGCCCACGGTGCACACTCACTCTGGGCAGCCTGCGTGGTTGGTGTTCTGTGTGGACCAGTGAGCAGCGCATGCTTCATAATCGAAAAATTATTTAACAGTGTGATTAGGTGTAATGACTCTTTTATGATGGTATTTCTTGTGCGACTTGGGTAAAGAAAAGCGATCGATTTAATTGCTCCTTTTGATGTATTTTACAAGACCCACATCTCCTCAAACAGCAGGAATGGTGAACTAGAGAGATCCAATCCTTGCAGCCAAACTTTTTATAAGTAAACAATATACCTTCCGCTATGTTACTGAATTTCGTGTCGTGAGAACTTTGTCTCCAGCACAGAGCCAAAAATTTGCAGACAGGGGACAGAGAGATGATAGGGGAGGGTTGTGGGTTTACCAGAGGAAGAGGGGTTAATTAATTGATCAGTTTAATTACATAGGCAAATTAATATAGTGAGATGGGGCTATTCGAATAACTCAGGCCTGAAAGTGTACCAGTATCAGCAAAGGGCAAAGGGAAGGGCTGGAAGTTTCCTGAGGGTTTGGGAGGAGGAGGTTGAGGGAAAGGTTGGGGGAACAATAGGTTAACGGCATGTCAATCAAAAAGAAGAATTATCCCCAGGGGTTCATAATCCTCTTAGCGGGACAATAGTTTAAGGACCTGTGAATCAAAAGAGAGCAATATCTTTGTCCCTGAATGAAGACAAACCAAACTAACAAATTTCATTGATGCTGCACCTGTCGCACTTCTCACTGAGTTCCTCTCTTTTTTCCCAGATGCAAGCAGAATTCTAGGTCTCGACTTTCCGATGAGCATCACCCATATCTGCGTGACCATGATCAACTGTTGGCGCCGACCGGAGTGGTCTGGCGGTTCTAGGCGCTACAGTCTGGAGCGGAGCGACCGCTACGGTCGCAGGTTCGAATCCTGCCTCGGGAATGGATGTGTGTGATGTCCTTAGGTTAGTTGGGATTAATTAGTTCTAAGTTCTAGGCGACTGATGACCTCAGGCGTTAAGTCGCATAGTGCTCAGAGCCATTTGAAACTGTTGGCACCACTTCACCATGGCTGTAGGCGGCATTACATTTGGTCCATATACCTCCAGAATTTCACTACGAATCTGTGTGGAATTTAGACGTTTTTCCCACTAGAATCGTAATTTCCTCTGTACTTCAACAATGGAATATGTTTCCAGTCACCGGTCGTTGTGGGCGAGCGGTTCTAAGCGCTTCAGTCTGGAACCGCGCGACCGCTACGGTCGCAGGTTCAAATCCTGCCTCGGGCATGGATATGTGTGATGTCCTTAGGTTAGTTAGGTTTAACTAGTTCTAAGTTGTATGGTACTGATGACCTCAGATGTTAAGTCCCATAGTTCTCAGAGCCATTTGAACCATTTTTGTTTCCGGTCGTCAATATATCAGTTGTGCAATGTGTCACACCTGTTATCTGGGCGACAGCAGAACTGTTCCACACATAACGCCAGACAAACATCCTCTTCTGACAATGTGCTGTTCTTGTTGCACACTTGTCTTTGCATGGGACGACATTTGTGATTCACTTTCTGTAGTTCCTATGTATATTTTAATTTTTGTTCTTAATGCTCTTCCAGGCTGGCCGGTACTGGCTACAGAGTGACATGTACAGCGAAACAGGGAGATGTAGCGTGGATTGTCCAGTACTAAGGAACTGGATGGGAATTATCTTTTTATTCCCATTCATGCTGGACTTTCACGATAGCGACTCAGGATCCGGCCGTGGCTTGTAGGCAGTGGGTGACGCCCCCCCCCCCCCCAAAAAAAAAAAAAAAAGAGAGAGAGAGAGAAATTGGTTCAAATGGCTCTAAGCTCTATGAGACTTAACATCTGAGGTAATCAGTCCCCTGGACTTAGAACTGCTTAAACCTACCTAATAAAAGGACTTCACACACATCCATGCCCGAAATAGGATTCGAACCTGCGACCGTATCAGCAGCGCGCATCCGGACTGAAGCGCCTAGAACCACTCCCGCCACAGCAGCCGGCCCCGAACAAAATGTTGAGGCAGTACATCAGTGGCTGAAGGCGACAGCACCCTTGCTTAAACACTCGAAGCTCAGTTAAACCAGTTCGTGTTTCATATTTATAATCGTACCAAAGAAATCAAATATACGCTGTAGCACAATCTTGACATTAGATTCAGATAGCAGATATTGACTTAACTACTAAAAGGGCCCACTAAGTTTGAAGATTCCAAGCTTAAAATTTAAAAACACTCAACAGCATTGAAACATCAAAATTAACACCATTATCGATCACTTAATATGAGTGCTCCAACAGGAGGCACCAAAAGATTTCCAGCGCCAACAGGCCTGATACCTGAATCAGTATGTTAGGACAGGTGTTCACAATGATCAGTCGTGCTGTAAAGTACAACTCAAATGATTCCACCAACATCGCTCTCCGCCCATCCTGAAGCCAAGGTAAATACAGTGCCGTATCCTCCGCAGAATAGTACTTATTCTGCAGTACAGTGGGAAGGCCGCCGAAATTAAGCAGGCCACGATGTCTGCTTCCGTACAAATGCACAGACTCATCACAGGGCTGAACCAACAGCCGTGGTGACTTTTTGGTAGAAAAGGTACAGTGTAACAGGTTCACCTAAGTTCACCGGCACTGTGGCACTGCTAATCATATATCCAGTTCCACTTAGAGTTGTCCACAGCATGTATCGTGTTCCACGAGTAGTCTCCCAGGAAAACCTCCTTCAGACTCTCTTGGCGGTACGGACACACACCGTGTCGAGACAGTCTGAGACCGCTCTCAAAACCTCTGTGGCCCCCAACGCGCCCTCTGTCGGCGAGGAAAACCCTGCGGGTAAGGAAATAATCACTTTCGTCGTTCACAGAGCGCCTCAGCCTCTTCCACTAAAACAAGAACAGCCTAGAACTGTGTTGAATTAGTGGATGGAAGCACCGATGACTCCCTACACTGTAACATTAACATTGTCTTCACTACGAGGCTTTATCTGACTAATATGGACAAGCGAACGTTTCTTGGTTTTAATACGCTTCACCCAGAAACTGACAGGGGAAGTCTTTTCCACTACCTTACATGGACCCACAATACGGGGAAGCATGTTCTGTGTAATCTCATCACTGCCTTTGCTTTGAGCCCAGGAGTTACGTACGTAAATAACATCTCTCACCTGGGGACTGAACTCTCGGCATCCCGTTTTGCACCTCCGTGCACTGGAGCAATGCTACTCCTTGCCATACTCTACTTGAAGTTAATATCACAAGGGTCAGTCGTCTATGGTAGGAGATCACCACTCATCCACAGATTGGAAAGCAGGAAGTTAAGGTGGTAGCCCAATATCAATTTGGCAAGTGTAACTCTATGTGTTTCATGAAGAGCGGTATTCAAGGTTAACCCCAACCACTTTACCGACCTGTCCTAGCATTACTGAGACTTGGCACGATACGTGATAAAAGTCGCCTTTAAATTGTGGTTTATGTGCTTGGTAAAGGACGACTGGAGGTAGTACGGTATAGTCGTAACGTTGCTTGATAGCACAGTCAAAACAAAACTTCTTGAAGAGTGCTGAAAGGAAAGTGGCCATATTATCGGAACCTATAGTCTTGGAACAGACCTGTGGCCTAAGTGCTGCCGGCACGCTAGCTTAGCATTTTCGGTCAGAGGGTTAGCTTCTCTCTGCAATAAAATAAAAAATAAAAAAAACTAAGTTAATGGATCAACGGTGAACCTGAAGAAACGTCGTGGGACGTCCGCTCCGAACAAATTCGACGACCAATAACCAACAAACTGAGGTAAAAAAAAGGCCTAGCGTTCTTGATTCGTAAACAAAAGTCCTCGGTCACGGGTTCGAAACCCGCCGCTGCTTAAATTTTGATTATTATTCAGAATTGGCGACCGAAGATTTCTGACATAAGAAGTCATCCTCATTCGGTCAACGACCTTGTCAAAGAGGGTGGAGGACCGGACAGAGGTTCAGGGCCCTCTCTTGCCCTAGTGCTGGAAAACCGCCCCTAAAGGTGGAAGAATCAGCAACTATCAAAGGCATGAGGATGATGAAGGCAATGGAAACCATAGCACTAAAGATACATAACATATATTCAAGAACATGTGGCCTATAATTGAAGAAAGTGTCATGACGACGTCTCCATTGGCGAAAGATTCCGGAAGAGTCCCACATTCGCATATCGAAGAGGGGACTGCCAAGGGGGAAGAGAGCAAGAGAAAAAGATTGAATGATCAACGAAAGGATAACGTTCTACTAGTCGGGGTGTGGAATGTCAGACCCTTGAATGTGCTAGGGAAGCTATAAAAACTGAAAAGGCAAATGCAAATGCTTAATCTAGATATAGTAGGGGTTAGTGAAGTGGAAAGAAGACAAGAATTAATCGTCATAAGAGTACAGGGAATTATCAGCAGCAGAAAATGGTATAACAACAGTAGGATTCGTTACGAATAGGAAAGTAGGGCAGAGAGTGTGTTACTGTGAACAGCTCAGTGTGAGGGTTATTCCTAACAGAATCGACAGCAAACCTACACTGACGACAGGTATGGATGCAGATATCGGAAGCTGAAGATGAAGAGATAGATATTATTTTTGATTAAGAGCCCTGTAATCAACAACTGGTCTGTACCCTGCCCACCAGCCTTATTAAATAGGAAAATCGGCGAAGAATAAAACGATGCTGAACGTCTAATAACGCAATGCTTCAACACTTGATCAACAATTCGATGAAGCTCTTTCATTTTAGGAGATGACACCCTGTACGGGATCTGCCTCATAGGTATGGCATCATTTAACCGATTCTGATATTTAATGCAGTTGGTAACCCGTAGCGGGTCAGTAAGGCCTTCAGGAAACTGTTGTAAAATGTCCAAAACACGCTCTCTCTGAGGAGGACTTAGATGGTCAAATCAACGGGCCGCTCTTCTCCACCTAATTCATGACATCCTTGCTACACTTGCAAAATGAAATCTTAACATTGGCTTTAAATATGAAATAAGGAAAACCGTGGCCGTCAACATGATTAATAACGCAAAGGGTTCTAAGCAAAAAATCACAGCCTGTAATGACCGAAGTAGTAAGTCCTTTAACAATCAAAAAATAAAGTGACCAGAGAAATTTCCCTGTTTTTAGTTTCAGAAGACATTGGCCTAGGGCAGCCAAGGCACTACCATTTACTGCTATACATTCATTATTGGCACGGGTCACGGGGCCGCACCCTCCAATGCTAACATTGCGACGACAAAATTTGCTGTTATCAGTGATACCGAACAGATAGACTACAGTCGTGCACACGCCAGTTCGGAACTCAGACTCACCCAAAATACGAGCAAAGCATTAGCCTGAATTCCACATGTGTCATACAAGCGATGGAGTGACGCGTGTTTGTGCTTCCTACGCGGCCCCGCCCCCCTGACGTCACTGGTCTCCCAGTGACTGTGTCCGAACCATAACCAAATGCGCCTTTTGATGGCATTCCCTCTAATACCGGCCCTTATAATCAGTTTGAAAGGGTGGCCGCACTCCTCTCGAGGCCTTTTTCTCAGGTATAACAAAATTCCCACGAGTATTACCTGCAATTTTAACATTCTCTATTGTTTAAAACACAGAAAAGAAACCACCAAATGAGTATGGTCTTTTCACAGACCACTAGACCACTATGATCCTGTGTCGCATTCCTTCTAAAATTATGTCAACCATATCACTTTCAGGTAAATCCAGTTCGCGGGCATCACAAGAAATGCGCCACTTTCAGGTCAAATCTTCACGCACCTACTGAAAACTACAATCACTAACCAATACGTCTCTCATACTAATCCCTGTGCTTTCTCTCTTAATCAATTTACGAATCTCAGAAAATGAATTTTGTTTCTGAATACCTTCTACTAATAGTCTGTGCAATAGACCCCTCACGAGATAGAAAATAATTTGCAATAATTTTCAACACAAATGCGTGTGACAGGTGCATGAGCCTGTTCTTCTAATCTCACAGGTAACTGAAAGAACGTTATCACAGCTAGACCACGCTCTACTGACAGCGACTTTTATTCATTTAAAATAACTAACAAAGGATTCGGTAACTCAGCACACCCCTAAAAATATCAGTTTTCTTACCACCTACTTGTACACCCATCCCCCGATTCCCTTGAAAAGTCTCAGACCCGCCATCAACCCACCAGCAAAATGCTGACACGAGTTTGCAAGGCGCTTAATTCTGTCTGAATTTGTAAAATCTGTCAATAATTGGCGGCATCTGTAGATACTGAGAAGAGATCTATAATTCTACCAGACAAATGCTGGCAATATGACTGTACACAGGCAATATGCGAGGAGGACTTAGATGGCTACAAGCCGTTCTAAAACCTCAAAACTCTGTCCCACATCAGCAAGTAGTGCTGCACAAAAGGCGCAAGCGTCACTTACGTCGCCCAACGTGTTTGCCGACAGCTGTGCCGGCCGACGTCACAGGCGCCTCAAACACTGCGCGAGGTCTATGGCACATCTTTAAAAAACTGGTTCAAATGGCTCTGAGCACTATGCGACTTAACATTTGAGGTCATCAGTCCCCTAGAACTACTTGAACGTAACTAACCTAAGGACATACAAACATCCATGCCCGAGGCAGGATTCGAACCTGCCACCGTATCTGCCGCACGGTTTCAGACGGAAGCGCCTAGAACCGCTCGGCCACACCGTCCGGCCAAATTCGAGAATGGTAAGGTAGTCGGCCCTCCTGTCGATCACGTATTTCACATGATCATTTCGGTATACCGCCTGCAACTGGCCGAAGATGAGCCGCTGGTGCTCAGAGTTCAGTTTTGTAATATTAGTGACATTATAAACCACAATAGGGCGTATCTCTTTTTTCAGAGGGTTGGATGGTGTCTCCTGCGAAGGAGGGTTGGGAACAAGAGCCATGTCCGCATCCACCGGGCCATCCTCCAGGAGGAAGACATCGGAGATCGATCAGCGATCACCACGCCCGTTGTGGGCGGACGAGCGCCCGGAACGTCTGGAGCGACGGCCAGAGGACTTTACGACCGGGTCAAGGCGCCCAGAAGACTCGCCACGGTTGCGGAACAACGGAGGAAGAGATGCACTCGTAGGTACAGCGAAGTGGTGGTCAGACACAGCCGAGGTGGCCGCCGCCTCATCACGGGAAAAAAGTAGCTCAAATGGCTCTGAGCACTATGCGACTTAACTTCTGAGGTCATCAGTCGCCTAGAACTTAGAACAAATTAAACCTAACCTAAGGACATCTCACACATCCATGCCCTAGGCAGGATTCGAACCTGCGACCGTAGCGGTCGCTCGGCTCCAGACTGTAGCGCCTAGAACCGCACGGCCACTCCGGCCGGCCATCACGGGAAAGATCTATTACTAAGCGATCAGAGGAGTCGTCGGAAGACGACGATACTGAAGAGCGGTCCCTGACCGGGAAGGTGACAGTCGTCATGGGGGTCGGTTTCAGTGCCAGTGGTATCCACTGGCGATTTGTGGAGATTGGCGTGATTCAAACGATCCTTTGCCCACTGTGAGGTCGGCAGAACATTAGGTGCGATCGGAAGCCGGGGTGAGCGACAGCTCCGTCGTGATTCACAAGTGGCGGAGGTGGACATATCGGAGAGCCGCGGAGGTTGCTCCGAGGACTTCTCAACGGTGGACATGGGTCCGCCTGACGTAGCCAGGGACCCAGCACGAAAGGACTACGCACACCACAAACTTACCAGCTAATCTGGGGCGGAAACTACGAAATATCAAAGCCAAAAAGGCAGATCGGCATCGCTGATATACGGCGAGACGTACAACAATACGAAACGGAAACGCACCCTTATAACGAAACACTTACAGGCATCCAAACTGTAGCATGTTCTCGTGTAACTTATTTCAATAATTTAAATAGTTCCGTTCAGTTCTCACTTCGAGATTACCTGATGAAATTAAAGTTAATAAAGTAAGGTGGTGGTACAGGGTGACCCAAAAGTCCTGTAACGTTTGAATATTCACTAATTCACGGAATAGGGTAGGCAGAGAGCTAAAACTTGACACACATACCTGAAACGCCATGGAGTTTTATTGAAACCAAAAACGAATACAGAACCGGCCAATAGATGGCTCTGGACTACAATACGTCAGTGGCGCCACGTGAAAATATAAACAACTGTAGAATTGGTCTGTCGAAAATCCTAGAACTGTCGTGAAAACCCCACTGCATGTCGGAGAGCTATGGTGTAATGTGGATTTACCACATCGGTCGTGATAGGGCCCTTTTTCTTTAAACAAATACGGAGTGCTGCTTTTCAAAGTGTCTTCGTGATGGGTGCGAGATGAGCAGGTATGTTACAGAACGTCATCGTCCTCCGCCTGGCTGATAAACACCTGCTGGAAGGTATTAATTTTCTGCAGAATGGCGCTCCACCCCAGATTGCTAAGAGTGTGAAAGATATCTTGCCCACATCGTTCGGTGAGGATCACTTGCTGAGCCATCACTTCCGTTATGCTTGATCTCCCAGGTCCTTATCCGTCTATTCCTATTATAAGTGGTCTTCTCTTGCTTTCATCTCATTTTTTAGTTGATTTATCCACTTAGATACAGTTTCACGCATTCTATGAATAATGATGTTACTTTTTAAGTACATAAATTACTTCTAAACGTGATGTGAACAATCGACAAAAACCCCTCCCAGGTCATAGGATTGAACCCCGCATCTTTGTAGCCGTAATTATGTTCTGACTGTCAAAGATTGATTTTCAAGTTACAATTATTGGTGGTACTTTTGGCGCCTCAAACATCGAACTAGAAAACGAGTGCTTGATATTAGAAATAGGTCGTAGTAAAAAAATTTTCTGTGCAAGTGAGATTGTTTTGCATGACTTGTATCTGACTTCTTGCTGTTGCTACTTGCATCCGTGGCTAATGATCGTAGCAGGTAGCTGAAATTGTTTTCTGTCCCCGGTCCACTACACCATCAAGCCACACAAACACTGTGCCGTAGAAAAAGAAGTCTATTTTGTCTTCTGTCCTCCACAGTCGCTCGTCCTGTGAATATGCAGAACCGAGGCACAATGATTTTATTCATTTCTTAACTTGTGGTTATTATATCAGTGACTCGGTGGTGAACCAAGACATTTGAGACAAGAGGCGCACGGCAGTCGCTCAGGCCATAATCCACAAATGCAAAGCATTGCGAGACCGTTATTCATTTTCAGGGGCTAGTTGAGTCCACATTGCTCACCGTGAAGAAACCGACAGCGTTACGAGGTCGAAGGTATTGCAAATTAAGTTGATGTTCTTTTTATTTTGTTGTTTCGAGATATTAATATTCCCAATTGACTATTATGCTATGTCATTTCCCTATAATTTGTGAAACAGTTCAACGAGACACTAACTATATTCTTATTTGGAACTGTTCAGACACACAATGTATAAGAACTTGAGGAACTCACGAGAACTGACTCTCCCAGAGACAAGGACTCTTCTAATTAAGCCGCATGATCCATATCAAAGCAACTAATGTTGGTTAGCTTATTTATTTAACTCGTTATTTAAACTTCATTTCTTCTGAGTGATCGGGCACGTGGCATCGTTTTGTGATTCGGATAAGCTCACTAATTTTCTTCGTAACAAACGTGTATAACACCGTTCTCCCTTTCTTTTAATGGTTCGATGTAGGTAATTTTTCTCACGTAATTTCTTTTGAATCTGTTGCATTCACGTGGAATTTAAGTGTATAGGTTGTTTACTTACGAGTCTAGGAACTTTATTGTATTTGTTTTTGATAGGTGATGTTCGATAATGACTTACCGATTTCCGTTGGAGTAAAGAAAGGTTATAGCAGACGTGAAGAAAGCGTATAGTTCTACTTCTACATCTACACTGTGCAAACCACCAGGAGGTAGATGGCAGAGGGTACGTCCCATTGTACCATCTATTAGCGTTCCTTCTTGTTCCATTCACGTATGGAGAACGGGGAAAATGATTAATTGAATGCCTCAGAGCGTACAGTAATTATTCTAATCTGATTCTCACTATCCCTCTATGAGCTATATTATGGGATTGCAATATGTCCCTAGAGTCACCATTTAACACCGTTTCTTGAAACGTTATGAATAGACTTTCTCAGAATTGCTTACGTATATCTTAAAGAGTCTTCCAGTTCAGTTCTTTCAGTATCTCTGAGACTGTCTCCCATGGATTAACAAACCTGTGACCATTCGTGCTGCCCTTCTCTGTATACATTCAATATCCCCTGTCAGTCCTATTTGGACGGGTGACAAAAGTGATTTCTAAGCAATCTGCTTCGTAGACTGATTGCAATTCCCCAGAATTCCACGAATAAATAGAAATCTATCACCTCCTTTACCCACGACTGAGCCTAGTCATAGAATACCAAATTCCTTTTTCCTTTTCGTTAAGTGCACTGTTTTACATTTCTGAACATTTAAATCAAGTTGCCAATCTTCGCACCACTTTTAAATCTTGTCAAGATCTGACTGAATATTTACGTAGTTTATTTCAGGCAGTACTTCATTGTAGATAACTGCTCTTGTTACAACGTTGATATTACTATTAATATTGCATTCAAGGCCATTAGAACACAAAATGGACAGTAAGGGCCCCAACACACTTCCATGGGGTACACTCGAAGTTATTTCTAGATCTCTACATCTGACGACGACTCTAGTACCAAAAAAGACCTCAATCCAGTCACAAATTTCACTTCTACATCTACATCTACGTAGATACCGACTGTATTCCATCGAATGTTTCAAGATCAATTTTGCCCGTTGCCCAAGACGCTGTTTAGTGATTTATAGAACGATATTTAAAAGGCATTAGCGTTCAGCGATAAGGAAACCTTTCGCACAAGCAAATTTATTAACCACCACTTCATTTAAGGACAGTGAACATGAACGTGACTCCTCTAACGTGAATGGTGTGCTGCGACCGCCACTAGAATAATACGGCCTCACTTCTTTGACATTCCTACAGTGAATGCCGAAGTATACTCAACGTCGTTACAAGAGCATACGAGCATTGAACTGGACTCCGTCCGAACAGACCATCAAGGCCCAACGGTACCGACCGGCCGCCGTGTCATCCTCAGCCAACAGGCGTCACTGAATGTGGATGTGGAGTGGCATGTGATCGTCTCAACGGTTCCCCGGCTGTATGTCAGTTTACGAGTCTGGAGCCGCTGCTTTTCACTGAAGTAGCTCCTCAGTTTTGCCTCACAAGGGCTGAGTGCATCCCGCTTGCCAACAGCGTTCGGCAGACCGAATGGTCACCCTCCAAGGATTAGCCCAGCTCGACAGCACTTAACCTCGGTGATGTGACGGGAAGCGGTGTTACCACTGCGACAAGGCCGTTGGCGCATAAGAGCGTACCACGCTACAAATGCAACGTGTAGGTTTCTTCCAGCACCATCACATTACGTATTCACAGCTCGCGCATATATTGACCAAACACTTCCCGCTACTTGGATCGGTTGTGGATGACCATTCTGCTGGCTTCTCTCGTCAGATTTGACACCCTGTAATTTTTGCTTGTGAGGAATAGTCAAGAAGAATGTATAAGAGGAATATTAACATCAATGACCTGATGGATACAATACGAGAAGTGACACTATCCATTGCCCCTGAAAGGGGTGGACGGACTTTACGTGGTACTGTTACACGTGGTGGTGGACTTGTTGAGAACACTATGTGAACTGTAAATCATGGCAATATTTATTTAAATTCATTGAAATACGCATTTCAGTACCTGGAAAACGAAAATGGTACCAAATGATAGGTAATGTAATTTTGAATCACCATGCCTATTTATACATGTTATGAATTGAAGTCCCCACCGCGACAACGGCCTGTCAAAGAGGGTGGAGGAGCAGACAGAGGTTCAGCGCACTCTTTTGCCCTTTTCGTGGGGAACTGCCCTAAAAATCGGAAGAATCAGTAGTGATCAACGGCATGAGGATATAGAGGGCAATGGAAACCAGTGCATTAAAGATACAAAATGTGTATCTACTTTGCCTTTGCCTGAACAAAAGTGTCATGATGATCTCTCCATTGCGCAAGGATTCCGGGTCAGTCCCCATTCGAATCTCCAGGAGGGGACTGCAGAAGGAGAGGTGCTGATGAGGAAAAGAAGGGGGGGAGGGGGAGAGGGGATAACGTTCTACGAACATGCATTATCAGAAGTTTGAACGTATTAGCAAAGCAAGAACAACTAAAAAAGGGAATGGCAAGGGTCCGATCTAGACACAGTGGTGGTCAGTGAAGTGAAATGGAAAGATGATAATGATTTCTGGTCAGACGAGTATCTAGAGTCATTTTGAAATAATACGGTCCTTCAGTATGGTATCCGACCCCACAAATTAACATTTTTTTCAAATAAGCGTAACGGAAATTGCACACGACTCTGTACGTTTTTCTTGTATTACACTCTTGTGTAAGTTCCCCTAAGGTAATTGTAAGCATATGTGATCAGCATGTACTTCCCTTCCTGATGTTATGTTGGCCTTGTAATATTTGTATAAGATTTTCTAATTTGTCTTTTGTGTAAATTTTTCCACAGTTATCTGATGATGTTATCTGATGATGATTACTCTAAACGCCTCGTAAATAAATTTTTAGCGATGAAGACGTTTTCCTGGAATTACTAGACGCCAAGATGAATATACGGTAAATCAGCAGATGCAGCAAACGGTATAATGGGCGTAGGATTCGTTACTAATAGGAAAGCTGGGCAAGAATGAGCTCATGTGAACAATTCAGTGATAGGATTGTCCTCATCCGGAAGAATCAGTTTCGATGGAACTGGGATTCTTAAGTACAGGCGAATAATGGGCCGCGTTATAAGTTTTCTAAGCATAAGGATACGGAATGCGATAAGGAATACGAGTGTAGACATTTCAGCTAAAAAGGAATGGACATCTGTAAGAAGGTATATCACAAATGCTGGACAAACAAACATAGGAACCAGGAAGGTAACTGTGAAGAAACCTTGGGTAGCAGAAGAAATAAGTTGGTGGGCGAAAACAGGAATTACAAAAATGGTCAGTGAGAGACAGGAATATAGCGACATAAATCACTTAGGAATAAAATAAATAGAAAATGCTGGGGAGCCAATTCTACAGGGAAAATGTGACAAAATAAAAAAAAAAGAACTTATCATCGGGAAGTCTGATTCAGCATTAAGAAACGTCAGAACAACCTTCGGTGAAATTAAAAGCAAGTGTGGCAACATTAAGAGCGATATGGGTATGTGGGTGTTCCAGTGTCACACACAAAGGATAAAATGATTGGGCGGAAAGAGTACAGTGAAGGACTCTATTAGTGGGAGGACTTTTATGTCATTGTAATAGAAGAAGAAACTGGGGTCGATATGGAAAACTTGCTCTGGAAGACAAGAGATCGAATAAGGCAATAGGGATGGAACACATTCCATCGCAATTCCTGAAATTATCAGGGGAAATGACAAGCAAATGACTATTCAACTTGTTGTGGAGAATCTATGAGACTGGTGAAATAGCAACAGATTTTCGGAGAAACGTCATCCACACATTTCCCAAAATAGCAAAAGCTGATAAGCACGGAATACTATCACAAAATCAGCGTAGCAATTCAAGCTATCAAGTAGCTGACAAGAGTAATATACAAAAGAATGGAAAGGAAATATCAGGATTTCTTAGATGGCGATCAGTTTGGCATTATGAATGGTGAAAGCCGCGGAGAGGCAGTCCTGGGTTGAAGCTTGATAACGGAAGCAAGACTGGAGAAAAATCAAGACAGGCTCATAGGATATGTCGATCTGGAGAAAGCGTTCGACGACACAAAATGTTGCATAATGCTCCAAGTTCTGAGATAAATAGGGGTAAGCTATGGGGAAACAATAATCATGGGTGATAAAGAACGAGTGCTCCGATTAAAAACTGCGTAAGACAGGGATGCAGCCTTTCACCGTTATTGTTCAATAAGGGTTCAATCCATACAGCGAAGAAGAAATGACGGAAATAAAAGAAAGGGTAAGATTAAAAGGGTGAAAATATATCAACGATAAGAGTCGCTGATGACGTTCCTATCCTCAGGGAACAATGATTACAGGATCTATGACTGGAGTGGACAGTCTAATGAATACAGGCTATGGACTGTGAGTAAATCGAAAAACGACCAAAGAAATGAGAAGTAGCAAAAATGAGAGCAACGAGAAACTTAACATCGAAACTGGTGAAAGCAGACTAGCACAGGAATAGAGGGAATTCCTGTCCAATAGAAGTCTACTGGTGTCAAACATAGACCTTAATTTGAGGAATAAGTTTCTAAGTATGTACGTGTTGAGCACAGAATTTTATGGCAGTGAATCGTAACACAAGAGAATCGAAGCGATTAACGTGTGATGCCACAGAATAATACTGAAAATCCAGTGGACTTATTGAAAAATGGAATGAGGAGGCCCTCCGAAGAATCTGTGGAGAAAAGAACGTGTGGGAAACACTGACAAGGAGACGCCATGGTAGGACGTGTGTTAAGACATCACGGAATAACCTCCGTGGTACTAAACAGTGGAGAGTAGGAACTGTAGAGGGAGACAGATATTGGAATACATCCAGCATATAATTGAGGACGGAAGTTGCAAGTGCTACTCTGAATGAAATGTTTGGTACAAGAGGGGAATTCGTTGTGTGCTGCATTAAGCCAGTGAGAAGAATGATGCCTCACAAAAACAAAATCTCCGGAACTACTGCATTACTGCAAGGACTGTGATACGGTTTTCGTTAATACATACACTGATTCACAAGGAAGGTTTCTGTTTATATTTTATTGCCGCTGCGTTAAAGAAGTCAACCTGACGAATTTACTTAGAGATATCCATGCGTAGTCGGGGCAGGTCGCTATTGTATATATCTATTATAGCACCCCTATCTTGAGGACGTGTGGTAAGACAAGTACAGACAAGTTCAGATCTATAGGGAACAACAACCTATAATTGCACCACATAGAATACCCGAAATAACTGGAACTGTAGAGACCTGCTATTGGCAATAGAGACATACTTTTTATAATATTTCCAGTGATATTATTTTCGCTTCAGTTTCATCGATTCTGTTCAGTATTGCCGAACTGCCCGTTAGGCAGTAGGATCGGTAAGCGCACAGGAAGAGCGGCTGGCCGGCGCTGACGTCCTGGAGAGGAGGGCTTGGGCGTCCGCTGTGGCCGCCGGCGCCGGGGGCCGCGGTTTGACTGATGGTCGCGTTACCGTGATTAATCGCGCCCGCCAGCGCCTTATATGAGCAGCGGCCGGCGCGTAAATTAATCAGGGTCTCGGCGCCTCGAGGCCAGGCGGTGCCTCCGGGAGGGACGCCGCGCTGCCCGCCACTGTGCGAGCCGAGGGTCGGTAGTAGGCTTGGCTGCCTCGCACCGGCCTCGGTTCGCAAACAGCAGAACGTAGACCGTCCGCCAATAACCGTGACAGGGGTGCCAATCTACTGAGAACCGAGCTAGGAAAGGGTCGTCGTTTATTCAAGAGGCACTTATGCGACACTTTACTGTCACCATCTCTCTTTTTTTTGTTTTTTCTTTATTGTTATTTCACAGACCCCAGCCCATATCGGCAGGCGGCGGGTTGTCAGCGGGTATAATATGCCGCAGTTCAGTCACATGAGAGTAAAAATAAGGAAATAAATAAATAAAAATGACAGCTGGACATTGTGGTTGACAGAAATAAAGGTTTTGTACAATAAAATGGTAGATCGTCAGCTATATAAGTTAAATTGTAAACGGTTGACTTGGTGGCAATTAATTAAAATGTAGACACAGATGGATGGAAAATGTGTGTCGCACACGAATGTGTACAAATGGATAGACAGTTGCATGAACTAAAACGGAAAGACCGATATCTCGATTGATGAAAGCAGATACACAGATGACTGAAGAGATGAGTAGATGTAAACTGCTAGACGGAAGAGTGTCACAGGAAAGTACCATTTAAAAATATTGCCTACGAGGGTTTTGAGTAGGTGGAAGTTTGCAGGAGTGATGGGAGAAGAGCGGAAAGGGATGCTGTTCCGAACCGAGACTTAGGAAATGGGTGGAGATGATTAGAGGGGAACGGTGCCTTGACAAGGGGGTGGCAGTGATCTCCTAGCTCTAGTAGATGATTATATATTAGGGCGGACTCCATGGTCGGGTAAGGGAAGGCGATTAAAGTTTTGTCGAAAGAAGATGTGGAGGGTGTGGAGGTGTAGTGTGGGGGTGTGGGGGGAACGTGATGGTAGAGGATCAGTGAGCAGCGGAATTAGAGGGTGAGTAGTGTCGAGTTTACATGTAACGTAGCGTTTTCGGAGGTGTTAAAGGTGCAAAGTTAAGGTAGGGAATTTTATAAGTTGCTAGAGGATGGGAGTGGAGGAGGGTAAGCTGATCCAAAAGGCTAGGTGGAGTGCATGACACTCGAGGATCAGTAGGGCGTGACAAAATGGGGGAAAAGCGGAAGTCACATCGGCATAGCAGAGGATGGCTCGGTTTAGAGCTTTATAGATGTGGAGGATTGTGGAAGGATGCAATCCCCGTGTTTGATCAGTTAGTAATTTAAATAATTTTACAATATTGTGGGCTTCCAGTTGAATGGTTAGTGGATGGGACTTCCATGTTAACCCCGATCAAGTGTTACAGCGAGGTTTTTTAGTGTGTTAGTTATCTGGATACGGCCGTTGTAAATGGTGAGGTAAGACTCGTGGGGAGGAAGCTGCGCATAGTTTGGCAAATAATTATTGTCTAAATTTTGGTAAGGCTGATTTTGAGGAGCCACTGATTGCACCAGGAGATGAACTAATTGAGATGGAGTTTGGAGGATCTTCGGTGTCGTCACTGCCGTTCAGTACTTTGTCCGGCATTTCTTTCCGCGTCTTCACCATAGAGACCTAACATCCATTAAGATGGCACATACTTCGTCACAGAA
Organism: Schistocerca cancellata; assembly: GCF_023864275.1. Taxonomy (NCBI): domain Eukaryota; kingdom Metazoa; phylum Arthropoda; class Insecta; order Orthoptera; family Acrididae; genus Schistocerca; species Schistocerca cancellata. The sequence continues at coordinate 463,271,641 of NC_064631.1, read as the reverse complement.
AGATTTCTGGGTAAACGTACGAGTGCCGCTCTAGAAGTAATACAACACCTTCTTTGAAAAAAATGTGGAATTTGTTATGGGACAGTGTGAAATATTCCCGCTTCAGCCCCTATACCTTCATGAAGTTCCGGAAGGTGGCGGCACCGTACGTAGCATTCAAAATGGCGTCTGTAACGGATTTTTGTTCCAAGCAGAGGACTGTCACTGAGTTTCTCTGGCGGAAAACCATAGCATCGCAGATGTTCTTAGCGTTTGCAGAATGTCTACGGGCACCTGGCAGTGAACAAAAACACGTTGCTTCGTTGGGGGGGGGGGGGGGGGGGGTCTGTCATTATCGCAACAAGGTCGCGTAGACCTCTCCGATATCTCGCATGCCGGCCTGCTGACAGCTGTGACTCCTGTAATGTTGGACTACAACGTGTTCATCGCCATAAGGTTGCAAACGAACTTCTCCTTCTCCATGACAACGCAAGGCGACGCAGAAGTCTATGGTCACGAGAGGAGTTCTTGGAAATTCACTGAACTGACCTTCCTCATCCACCCTATACCCAGGTCTAGCACTTACCGCTTTGTATCTGTTTGGGGCAATGAAGATACGCATTCCGCGGGGAGCAGTACGGGGATGATGTGAAGGTTACTGATGCAGCAAGACATGGCTTCGACGTCTACGAATAGAGTGGTTACATGCGGGCATACAGGCCCTTCTAGTAGGTTGGCGTAAAGTCGGCGCATTGAAAGGAGATTATGTCGAAAAATTGGGTTTTGTAGCCAAAAGCATGGGGAATTATATGGTGTGTTGGAATCCTGAGCGAAACCAGCCTACTTAAAAAAAAAGTGTTGCATTACTTATCAAATGGCGCTCGTACTTTAGAATACGTTCACAATTTACAAAATAGCCTCTAAAGTATTTCACTGATAATCAATTGTCGTAAACTACTGGAAGCAGTGTGGCAGGAAGTAACCAAATATCTTCGTCAAGGTCCTGATGTAAGTTGTAGGGTCTGTATAGTGTGAGTGGTGACTGATGTTCAGAAATTGCTGAACACCGTAGCACTGACATTTTATGTAATGATACAATCTGTGGATAGTGTGTGAATTGTTGATAAATGAATGAACAGAGCCACACTAGCTTTTAACATCTTCGCAAGAATGCGTAAAGATAGCATCAATGTTCACAAACGATAGACAGCTGTTAACATACTGGCCGTGTATTCGGGAGGATGATCAAACCAATATCCGCTCCGCTATTCTGATTTACGTTTTACGTCATTTCCCAATATCATTTTAGACATGTGCCGCGAGGATTCCTACTGTAAGTCCACAGACAGAGTACTGCCTCATCCTTGTCAAACTAGATCTGTTGATAAGTCTGTACCAATGTCTAAATACATGAAGTATCTTTTTCTTAAGCTGAAGTACGATGTGTCTGCCAGTGTGGCTTAGTGGCCAGCATTTCTGGCTGCTATGGAACAGCCTCGGCTCCTCCCCTGCTGAGAGAAACGGTTCGCGTTACACTCAGCTTGGTGCGACCGACTGAGAAGCTGCTTCTATAAGAAGCAGCGGCTCCAAGACCAAGAAAGCCGAGAATGGCCGAGAGAGTGGTAGTCTGCACCACGCCCCTCCACACCGCATTCAGTGACGGCACTGGAAGAGGATGCACGGCGATCAGACGGTCCCGATTGCCCCATCAGGGCCAGAATGCTTGGATTTGCATTTTTGCTTTGTAGTACGAGGTACAGCCTCCCATTTGCCTCATTGTGGTGGTCCGGTATGGGTGGGGGACTGTCAGCTGCTTCGTTGCGAAATAAATTTGACCATGTTGCGAAATACAAAAACATTTGTACTTATAAACATCAACGATCCACTAAATTTTATGTACAAAAATGTTGCTTTAAAAGGATAACATCACAGTTTATTTTTATTTGTTTACTCACTTTTTACAAGTGACACATTTCCCGAAAATGCCTACACCCAACCATGTTCGTAGTAACGGTTAAATGTATTTCACTTTCAACTACAGTTCCTACTGGTACATTTCTTTTCCGAACTATCTTACACATTACAATTATCGAGGATAGCCTTTCTGTAACTGTTGAAATAATAATATGTTCCCCAAACGGAAGCTGTTAAGAAAGGCAATACTGTTTCAACTACTGATATCGTAGGTAATTACGCAGTTTCTGCAAATAATCCGAATCATTACTCACTATTATCCTATCAGTCCACATAATACTTCCAAATTCATAATTCATAACTTTTAATAAACGGTTCAAATAATTTTGATGCGACGGAACTACAAGCGACCTTCGCGCACGAAACCCGAACAAGGGCTCCCTCTTTTTATAAAGAGAATGCCTTTGCAAGGAAAACGGTTCTCTTAGCTTCCATAGTTCCAGAGAAACAGCGAAGCGTAAGGGGTGCGATTTACAACGTTATGCCTCTATGGACAGTAGTAGCCCTTACTAAATCGACTTAATCGGTTCAGTCTCATTAATGTGACCACTTTCTATGTGCAGTAATTACTCACAGACGGCAAGTGGCAGCACTAGCAGTGGAGGGTACACAAAGCATGTCGGGACGATGAGAAAAACAGTCGTATTGCGGAAACGGAACGATTTATCTGACGTGCGAAAGGGCTTGATCAATGCCTTTCGGGCCATGGATGGAAGCTTTCCGGAACGCGTGCTGCAATGACAAAGTACACCGTGCATGGCAAAATGGCACTATCCGAAACCGCCGACAAGGTTTCGAAAAAGAAAAAAATGGTTCAAATGGCTCTGAGCACTATGGGACTTAACTTCTGAGGTCATCAGTCCCCTAGAACTTAGAACTACTTAAACCTAACTAACCTAAGGATATCACACACATCCAAACCCTAGGCAGGATTCGAAACTGCGACCGTAGCGGTCCCGCGGTTCCAGAATGAAGCGGCTAGAACCGCTCGGCCACTCCGGCCGGCCGACAAGGTTGCACTACAGGGTGAGCGTTTGTTGCGGAGATGTGTGCAGGCGATTAGATGGGTGACTATTGAGCAACTGACCGTCGAAATTAACCAAAGGGCTACCAACAGTGTCTTCTCACCGACCATTCAGTGAACATGGGTGCCTATGTGCCTTCGCAGCAGGCACCTGACACATGTACTCATACTGACTGCTGTTCGTCGGCGACGTTGGCTGGAATCGGCACGCCAGTATCGCAGCTGGACGGCCACTAATCAATGACAAGTGGCCTTTTCGGATGAACCACGTTTAATACTCCATTGGACAGGTGGCATTCGGCATGTACGGCCTTGAGACTATCGTCGAAAGGGTCCTGACCGAGGAGGGGACTTTATGGACTGGGGAATGTTTTCGTGGTATTTCTTGCGCAGTCCCGAATTTCTCGAAGACAGATTGGATCAAAACAAACATATATCTATTCTTGGGGACCTTGATCACCCCTGCTGGATGTTTCCTTTCTTCGGCACTATGGCATCGTCCAGCAGGGCAATGCAACGAGTCACACAATTTGCAGTGCACGTGCGTGGTGCGAAGAGAACCATGATGAGCTTAGCGCACTCTCCTCGCCACCAAATACTTCCGGATTTGAATACAAAGGGGAATCTGTGGGACCATCTCGATCGAGCTGTTTTTGCCATGGATACTAAACCGAGAAATCTAGGGCAGATGACCACTGAGACGTGGGACTGAGGGAAAGCAGGAAAGATGCGGACGGGGCCTAATCAGTAACCATTGGTTGCACAGAAAACACATACACTTTATTTTTAAAGCCGGCCGGCGTGACCGAGCGGTTCTAGGCGCTTCAGTCTGGAACCGCGCGACCGCTAAGGTCGCAGGTTTTAATCCTGCCTCGGGCATGGATGTGTGTGATTTCCTTAGGTTACTTAGGCTTAAGTAGTTCTAAGTTCTAGGGGACTGTTGACCTCAGATGTTAAGTCCCATAGTGCTCAGAGCCATTGCAACCAATTTTTTATTTTTAAAAATCAAAACTCTCAGCAATCATTTTAAAAGGTTTTATTACACTGGCGGCTGAAAGCCTTATTAGAAGGATTCCAAGCTATTGTCGACTGAAGACCACAAGCAATGTTACACATAATCAACGGCTGAAGGCCTGATTAAGAACGTTCAAAATTATCGTCGGTTGAAGGCCAGAAGTAATTTCAAAAATACACAACGGCTGAAGGCCTGAATTACAAGATATTTTTTTCTTAACAATCAAAACGGTAGCAAGCTATAGGAACGGCTGAAGGCCTTATTAAGAAAAAAATGCAAATTATTGGTCGGCTGAAGGCCACAAACAATGTTACACACAATGAACGGCTGAAGGCCTGATTAAGAAGGTTGAAAGTTATTCGTGGGCTGAAGGCCACAAACAAATTCAGAATACACAAGTGCTGAAAGCCTGAATTAGAAATAAGGTGGACAATTACACTGTAAAAAATACTAAAACACTTTCCAATAAACTTAATAACTTGTAACAAGCTATAGTGACGGCTGAAGGCCTCACTAAAACATGATTGAAAATTATCTTCTGCTGAAGGCCACAAGTAATGTTGCAAACAATTAACGGCTAAAGGCCTGATTAAGAAAGGATTCAAAATTATTGGAGGCAAAGGCCAGAAGCAATTTTCAGAATACTCAGCGGCTGAAGGCCTGAATTACAAGTAAGGAAGACAGTTGTGTGTTAAAATACTGAAGCCTCTTTAAAACAATCTTAACGAACTGTAACAGGCTATAGTGACGGCTGCAGGCCTTACTAAGAGAAAATTGAAAATAATTTGTTGGCTGAAGGCCAGAAGCAGTGTTACAAACAATTAATGGCTGAAGGCCAGAATTACAAGTGGGGAAGGCAATAACATGTTAAAACACTACGGTAAATTTTAAACAAGTATGACAACATGTCCGAATAGGACGGAGTGGTCCACAGACAGTGCTCCCTGGATCGACCTGTGGAAGTTGACTACAGCGGTGTAAGCGGTGAGACAGGCAGCCAAGAGTTGTACTCACGTAACAGGATTGCAACTCACAGTAGGGTTAGCTGAAGCGCCAACCGACCGACTAACCAATCCGCCTAACGTCCGATCACCGGTACAACGACAGAATATTTTAAGGCAAGGGCGAAGAGACAGACAGCACCACGTCTTCAGAAACACACCCAAGGCCGAAGGAAACATTAGAACCAAGGTAGACCTCCCAAAATCATATGCACAGTACAATTCAAGAGGCTGTCCAACTACACGCCGTGTCAGACACCATCAACACGACGAGGAAAGGTACACTGCCAGGAAAGTACGTTATCTCCAGGGCAGGTAACTGGGGCGTTAGCGGCCACTAGGTACAAAATAGCGCTGGTTGCACTTCACTAATAAGAATAATACTAAATCCAAACTAACATCAAGGAGCAGTAGGCAACTAATAGCTTCCACCAACCTGATAGACTGCACTTGCTGCGGTTGGTGTTGAAACGTCCCCTTAGAACAATTGTACACGACTGTGCTTAACCTGACACACAATAATTTTAGCGCAACGCAATCTGACTATCAAAAATCCCTGCAAAAGAATGGCCCTGAGTAACATTAAACTATACCTTTCAGAAATCACTTACCTCACAAAAATCTTCGTTGCTCGAACTACTGCAATACAGCGAGCGCCACTACTGCCAGCTAAATAAAAGATTCAAACTACTGAAGGCACTAACTACTGATAGGGATGGTTAGCAAATGAAAGATATTAATAGAGAACAAACAATGTATTTACCTTAATATTCATAATTGACATCCAGTATTACAAATTATCAAAACTCCGCCATCTCTCTGCCCACATCCACCACTGCTGGCGGCTCACCTCCAACTGCCCAACGCTACGCGCTGTTCACATCCAGCTGTAGCAGTTCATGACAACAATGGCAGACAACAATGCAAACTAGCCACATACTGCACACAGCACAGCCAGTGATTTTCATATAGAGCGCTACGTGGCATTACCCATATAAAAATCTAAACAGCCTACTTACATAGCCCCCATGCTCCCCACAAAAAATTTTACAAAATATTTTTGGGCAGTGGCCAATAAAGATTTGATAAAATTTTTCATAATTACAATAACAAAGATATCAAATGCACACACTTATTGATACAATGTTGGTCAACAGCTAAAATTTTTTTCACAGTCAATAAAGACAGTCCTGATCATTCATCATAAGAGTAAACCTGCAGTTTGTTTGCTCAAAGTCTGAGCAGTAAAATACAATGCACACGGAAGTAGTGGATTTCCATGCAGTCTTGAGCAAACCCACAGCAGAGTCAGTCGACGTTTCGAAGAATATTGGTAGGTAGGTCATCACAGAGTAGACCCACTGTAGTCCTGGTAGAGATTGTGGTATTGGTGGGCCACCAGAGGTGCAGACCCACTGTAGTCCTTGTAGAGATGGCCAGCAGCCATCTGTTGCGACTGTGCAGGTGCACAATCACCATTGAAGAGTCTTGCGGATAATAGAGCAAGTCCATAACCACCACTTGTGCACTCACAAAGTTTTTGGAATTGTCCTTAGAACCAGCAATGCTGTTATCCAGTCCCTTGCTGAATTAGTAACACACGTGCAAACACTAACAGTCCCAACTTCTCACATAGTGTCCATATAGTATGACCAACAGAAAAGTGTGCAGTGCAATGAATGCTTACAAGTTAATAATATGATGAACTGGTGTCAATTACAATTTTATGACGTAAGAATACAATTACAAAGGTACAAAATACATCATTAAAAACATAACAATACAGATAACATTTGTAGTAATAGGGGCTTTACAAAAGAATAGAAATAAACATATACATCAGTGTTACAGGAATGATGACATGAGTACAAAAATAAAAGATCAGAATCACTTTCGAAACATCAATTTCACACATGAGCATTAAAACAAAACAGAATAAATAATGTCTAAGCATCATTACAAAGAAAATAACAGAGTATTAGAAAAATTCTACAACATAGCTCTCATCAGCTAAACACATAAAGACAGGAAAAACACAAATACACAAGGGTACACAAACATATAGCGGAATAATAGAAGGAAAGGACAGGGTTTGTTTTACTGCAGTATTTTCAAAACTTTCTTTACTTCTCGGAGATCTCCCTTCATTCATCATTATTCCCAAAAAGTCCTATCTATACCTCCTTCCTGTATTCTATTCATATTATTTCTGATTGTACAATACTCATTTGGGCCCAATCTTTTTCATATCACTTCGCATTGCATTCTTTACCTATTCTCCATAGTCAGTTTCTTATATAGTCTACCCCCTCTTAAGCTAACTTAAATCTACTGAGCTCAGATATATATACCAAGGGACGAGGCAATGCAGCATCACATAACACAGTTAATATAAACAGCAATGAAAAAAAACGCAGATTTGCGAAGCAAGCAGCATTAAGAAATTAGCAAAAGTCAAATTCAATAACACTATACCTGGCAAACAGTAGCAACTTATACCTAGACATGACATAGCTCAAGCAGAAAAAATATTACAGTAAAAACAACAGTGCAGACAAGGGAAATGTATATTCACATCTTAATGTCTATGTAATTAAAGTGGTGCACCATAACAACTTATTGTAAAAAAAAATATTACCATGTACTTGAAAAGAAAATTATGTGTTACTGTTACTAGTTCCTTCTTATTGTTCTTCCCTTTCCAAGTGCTCCTTTTTTAAAGAATGTGGATCATAAAATAATTATTTAATAGATCTGTTGACAGAAAGAGTTCACATTAGCAAATGCATCTCAGTTTATTTTGTAAAACTAATGCTGCAACACAGCTGGAAACCAGATATTAAATGAAATAAGCAACTATGAAAAGCAAAGCATAAAAATATCATTCAATAGTCATGTGGCATTTCGTAAGTCAGTAGCACTCAACTCTCGGAGAAAGACACTTGTCATAATCAGGTGTGCAGATGTACGAATATTTCTCATCAATTCATAAGCATTTGCTAAAAGCTGTTTCGCTAATTACTGAAATGGGACTGCCAGAGTCAAGTACTGCCGTAAATTTTACGTCATTTACAGTAATATGAATCACAGGATATGCAATGTTGTTATGTTTTACGTCGTGTTCCTGGAGTAAGATGTCCCTAATGTCTTCCATTTTTACGTAATTACTAGCTACGGCAGCTGCGTCGTCAGTTTCATAAGTACGTCTTGTGGCTGCCAGTGGTGTGAGTCATCGCCTATTGTCTCTTTGTTGGCGCGCGTCGTTATTGGGATTTGGAGACCTAACTTCTACAAATTCATCGTGACGAGAGTGCTCTGCTCTATTTAAATCTCGCCAGTTCTGATGCAATTCAGGTCTGTCGTTACGATCATATCGTCTGTCGTCATGTCGGTAGGTTCGATAGTTTCTTTCTTGTCGGTCATGTGGTGGAGAATTTCTCCCAGAATCGTAACTACGCACTGGACCGTTGCGTCTAAAGTTATTCTGTCTCCCTTGATAATAGTTATTTTGGTTCCCATATTGTCTGTTTCTTTGATTGTTTCTGTGATAGTCATTACTGCGGAGAGGTGATCTTTCCCTGTAATTATTACTACTCTGCCAACGGTTGTCATACGGGTGGTGTCTGTTTTGGTCACGATTTGCGTTGTAAGAATAGACTTGTCGTGTCCAGTTATTATTTCTGTCGTCACGGAATTGTGACGGATGTGACCTGTAGTGATTGTTTTCCTGTTTTCGCATCCCGCGACTGTCTGTGTCAATTTCTAATTCTTGTAACAGTCCCTGAAAAGCTTCAATGTCGTCTTTGCAACGTCCTGCTAAAATAATATGTCGTAAATTTTCAGGCAGTTTGATTAAGCAAATGCGGATGAGTTCTGAGGGGCTGTATGGGTTTGACAGGTATTGATTCTTGTGCAACATGTCTTCAAAATATTTCACAAGACTGGAAAATTCAGATTGTTCAAAGTGTTTCATCATCATGATGCTATGTTTTACGCGGTCTTGTGTAGCTTGAGACCAATACGCTGAGAGGAAGGCGTGGTAAAATTCTCCTTCACTGTGACAATCGTGAATGACCGATCGCATTCTTACAGCTGGTTCATTCTCCAAGTAGCCACACATAAATTCTAACCTGTGCTCCAATGACCAGTTGGGAGGAAAACAATGAGAGAATTGATGGAGCCACGCTTGTGGATGAATGTCGTTGGCAGAATTCTTAAATGTTTTGAATTTACGTGTAGTAATGAACAGCTTATAATCAAAATCATCGTGTCGGCGAGTAGCATATCGGTCATTGTTACGTCGTGTCGGCGATTCCATCTCAAAATTCGGTGTACCTTGCCAATTTCTTTCATAATTACCGAAAAGCCCTGTGTTATTATTTTGTGGCTGTTCCTTATTTCTATGTCCCTCTTCCCTTATTGGGGCGCGAGTGTCCTCTGAAATACGTAATTCTTGTATTACCTGTGTCAGCTGATCTTGTACTTCCCGCATTTCTCTTTTGTATTGCGTATTAATTTGATTCTGATTTTGTTTGAATTTTCTTATTTGTTCATACTCTTCTGTGTCAGTGAAGGCTACGGGTCTTGTGTCATTCAGATCATCATCTACCTTTGTAGATAAGTTAGTGACCTGATCCGAAAGTTTAGCTACTTTCTCCGATAGTGAACACATTTCCTCAGTGTGTTTTTCTGAACCAAGTTTCAGAGTGTCCAATTGTGTTGAAATCGAATCTACTGTGTTCTTTAAGTTTTCCTGAGTTTTTGCCAGTTGCGTAACCGAATCGGTAGATGCAACTGAGTCAATTTTAGCCCACAAGGTCTCATGATTTTCATGAACAATGGTTTGCAGCGCTTTTATGGCTGCTTCGTGATTCTGTAATGCATTTTCATGCCGCGAAAAAATAGGTTGGAAATGCTCACAAATTTGTGTTTTTACGTCATTACAGACTTTTTGACATTTCGATTCGATGTTATGTAACTCAGTAGTTAAATCTTCACGTGTTTGTTCAAGTGTGGTGTCTAACTTCCGAAGATTTTGTTCCATTGTGTCTAACTTTTGCTGTGTTTGTCTCTGGTGTTGTTCCACTGTGTCTAACTTTTGAAGCTTTTGCTGTGTTTGTCTCTGATTTTGTTCCATTTGTTGCATTAGTTGTAATAACAATGCATTAGTGTCTGGAATCTGTTCCTCTACTCTTTTCGGCAGTGCATTTGCACCGGCAACATTCACATTTTGACAAGCTGAAAATGTGTCTTGACTTATTTGAGAAAACGGTGAGGACGCAAAACCTGAATCTACAGTATTTGCAAAATTGTGTCCCATCATTTCGGATTCCTGAGGCGAGCTGTTGCCGACCGATCGATCGACAATGCTTCCCTGTTCACTACCTGTTTCACTGCCTACGCCATTGTCTGACGCCCGCTCCATTTCCCTATGCACAGTTACCAAATTACTACTTTGAATATTAGTTAACTCATTACATGGTGGGGCCAACACACTGCTTTCGTCTTCACTGTCATTTCTTAGTTTACTTTGGAGCCGAGTGTTACGTTTTTCACACGCCATTATTGTCACAATATTTCACACGATGACACAGAAAAGCACAATTTGAATAGCAAAAATAAGAGAACACATTAACATAGCACTGAAAATAATATCTAGTTAATTGCAGCAGCGAAATACTTGGCGCAAAGCTACATGCATGCCACAACTGTTTTACTGTACAACAATGAAAGACTGCAACTACCAAGGAGATTCTCTCTACAATTACGCGCTAAAGCTACACTAAATACACAAACTACAAGAAAAAATCAGAAGATTCCAGTGAGGTATCCTAGGCTAAGGGTCGACATATGAAACGTCCCCTTAGAACAATTTGTACAATATGAAACGTCCCCTTAGAACAATTGTACAAGACTGTGCTTAACCTGACACACAATAATTTTAGCGCAACGCAATCTGACTATCAAAAATCCCTGCAAAAGAATGGCCCTGAGTAACATTAAACTATACCTTTCAGAAATCACTTACCTCACAAAAATCTTCGTTGCTCGAACTACTGCAATACAGCGAGCGCCACTACTGCCAGCTAAATAAAAGATTCAAACTACTGAAGGCACTAACTACTGATAGGGATGGTTAGCAAATGAAAGATATTAATAGAGAACAAACAATGTATTTACCTTAATATTCATAATTGACATCCAGTATTACAAATTATCAAAACTCCGCCATCTCTCTGCCCACATCCACCACTGCTGGCGGCTCACCTCCAACTGCCCAACGCTACGCGCTGTTCACATCCAGCTGTAGCAGTTCATGACAACAATGGCAGACAACAATGCAAACTAGCCACATACTGCACACAGCACAGCCAGTGATTTTCATATAGAGCGCTACGTGGCATTACCCATATAAAAATCTAAACAGCCTACTTACAGTGTCATCGATCCTGGGAGCAGCAACACGCAAACAACAGCGAGATCTCAAATAGTGGAGGTTTCAAACTTCAAACGTCCTGGCTTCGGTGGTCGGCTACAGCCCCTCGGTCCGACAGTGCCTGCGCGCCGCCAGCGGTCCCGGACTGCCCCGGCGCTGCAGGCCTCGTCACTGCTCCGTCCGAAGCCGAACTGATGTCCGTTCACAACTTCTCACCAAATCCAATACGCAGACAGCATTAAAATAACTACTCATTCAAAACCACAGGACACACACGGATCCGGGAAAACAATACCACCAACAACTCACAATACTAAAACCAGTCACTGTGAAGCAACACGGACGAATTATAAGTCGGCACAAACACACACAAGCCAGAAGCGGTCGGAAGACCAAATACTCGTCGTCCGCTGCGACGACCGACCGAACGAGCAACCAACGGTCGTCCTCACTCAAATCAGGCACAAGAAGGATCCCAATATAAATCGTCAACTGACAACTTAGTGCCCTGAGGTCACTTCGACGGGCGGACACACACCCACAAATGAAAGTTGCACTACACTACGAGGTGCATTCAAGTTCTAAGGCCTCCGATTTTTTTTCTCCGGACTGGAAAGAGATAGAAACATGCGCATTGTTTTAAAATGAGGCCGCGTTCATTGTCAATACGTCCCAGATATGGCAGTACCGTACGGTAGATGGAATTTTACCGCCAGCGGCGAGAATGAGAACTGTTTTAAATACTTAAAATGGCGACGTTTTCCTTACTTGAACAGCGTGCAATCATTCGTTTTCTGAATTTGCGTGGTGTGAAACCAATTGAAATTCATCGACAGTTGAAGGAGACATGTGATGGAGTTATGGATGTGTCGAAAGTGCGTTCGTGGGTGCGACAGTTTAATGAAGGCAGAACATCGTGTGACAACAAGCCGAAACAACCTCGGGCTCGCACAAGCCAGTCTGACGACATGATCGAGAAAGTGGAGAGAATTGTTTTGGGGGATCGCCGAATGACTGTTGAACAGATCGCCTCCAGAGTTGGCATTTCTGTGGGTTCTCTGCACACAATCCTGCATGAAGTGTCATCCAGGTGGGTGCCACGAATGCTGACGGACGACCACATGGCTGCCCGTGTGGCATGTTGCCAAGCAATGTTGACGCGCAACGACAGCATGAATGGGACTTTCTTTTCATCGGTTGTGACAATGGATGAGACGTGGATGCCATTTTTCAATCCAGAAACAAAGTGCCAGTCAGCTCAATGGAAGCACACAGATTCGCCGCCGCCAAAAAAATTTCGGGTAACCGCCAGTGCTGAAAAAATGATGGTGTCCATGTTCTGGGACAGCGAGGGCGTAATCCTTACCCATTGCGTTCCAAAGGACACTACGGTAACAGGTGCATCCTACGAAAATGTTTTGAAGAACAAATTCCTTCCTGCACTGCAACAAAAACGTCCGGGAAGGGCTGCGCGTGTGCTGTTTCACCAAGACAACGCACCCGCACATCGAGCTAACGTTACGCAACAGTTTCTTCGTGATAACAACTTTGAAGTGATTCCTCATGCTCCCTACTCACCTGACCTGGCTTCTAGTGACTTTTGGCTTTTTCCAACAATGAAAGACACTCTCCGTGGCCGCACATTCGCCAGCCGTGCTGCTATTGCCTCAGCGACTTTCCAGTGGTCAAAACAGACTCCTAAAGAAGCCTTCGCCGTTGCCATAGAATCATGGCGTCAGCATTGTGAAAAATGTGTACGTCTGCAGGGCGATTACGTCGAGAAGTAACGCTAGTTTCATCGATTTCGGGTGAGTAATTAATTAGAAAAAAATCGGAGGCCTTAGAACTTTAATGCACCTCGTAATATCACGGTCCATTCAATTAAAACTCGCTGAATCTTGTACTTGGCGTGGTCGTGCACTCTCGCGATGATAACCTTTCCGTCGGACAGTGCATGCTGTTGCTGCCACTCACGGACAGACAAGGCGAGTAAACGTTGTGGCGCCAGTGAATACACTAAGAAAACGAGACGCCACTATCGCTATTACAAGATGCCAAGTTATGAACGGTATCAACGCGAGCCGAACACAGCTCAACCATTTGACAGTAGTCGTGTGGTTTCACATACCTGTCGATACCTTCCAGAACTTTACTTCTCTTCCTGCTGTCCGCACTGTAAGAGGTGGTTATTCAGGCTTTGACAGGCTGTGATATTAATGTGACAAATTCGGAGTCCTCTTACTGGTTGTTCTCCGAAGTTGTCCCCAGCAGATGGCGAAGACATATCTAATAACAAAGTAGAAGTGACCTACGAATCAATAAAACCTCAAGCTTACTTTACTAAACTGCTAATTACATCAAATACGTACAATATTCGAGGGCATTGTGGCTTCTTATTTTTTGGTGATCAGCTGTACGTCATCCTTCCTCACGTGCGTTTCAATAATTTGAAGAGAAGAAAGCCGCAATGGTCTTCACACATCTTACACATCTTATAGTGCCATACATTATAATAAATCACAAAAGATTGTTAACGATGGTATTTGCTCATAGAACGAAGCATCAACTGCCTCACATCAAGGAATTCCCATCAGAGAAACGATATGATATTTTATTAGTCAAATCGAGTCCTTGGACCGTGAAGAAAAAAATGTCTCTTCGATGAAGCAACGGTTGTGCTACACTTGAAATTAGAACATTTCTATGGTAAAAAGAAAAAAAAAGTGATGATACTTCAATGGAAAATAAATTGTTTTAGAAAGGTATTGACTAGGTGCATCCGTTTCTTTGACGAATTGTCTGTCCATTGTGATAACAATCACGAAGTTTATGTTTGTTATGTAGTTGTGGAATAACCGTCATTTGAAAGTAATATACTATATAGTTACATTACAATCAGGGAGTACAGGGTCTATTTAATAGCAACCTGTTTCTGCATCTTAGTTATCTACAGAAATCACTATGGAGGGTCTTTGTTTTAACTTTAGACAAGTCAAGCAAACGTGGAAAATATGTTCTAGGTGAGAAGTTAGTATTAGTAACGAGGACATCTGTCTGTGATGCACTGACCACCTCCTAATAGTCCGTCTTGCGTGAGTGTGATCAATTTTATATTTTCAAATGGGAACCCCTTTTTTAATTAATACTCTGACTGTACGAACAAAAAACTTCGTACGTTTTATTCAAACCATTCGTGGTTTATGGCGCTGTAATCTGAAAATAACAATTGTTCCTGTTTATGCAGTTAACAACCGATACATTTTATTCAACATTTCATTTACAATGTAAATATAGACCTTTTGAGTTGTGACTGTAGATAATACTGACGTTTAAACGTTATTTGAGTGTTGCAAAGGTGACTGTAAGGTACAGATAGTACGGCTAGACATTAACATTTCTGGCAAATAAGCTACTTGCTTGGTGACGTGTTTTCCTGTTCCCTATGAGGTTGATTGTGCCGAGTCCCCAAACAATCGGAAAGCTAGATTTCGGTGGCCGCCCTCGACCCCTGCCATCAGGGTGACCGATTTCGGCGTGCGTTTTCTCCAACCGCCGTAGCTCTCGCGCTGGCCCGAGCGAGGCTACTGGCGGCATAGAACCACAACCAATGCAATAAGGTAACATGTCTGTGAAGTGATAGTGGCAGGCGCACCAGCCGTGGATACTCTCCGAAAAAGAAACATCCTAATGGTGAGAGAAAAGAGGAAAATGGATTCACCGAAATCAAGCATTCCGATGGGAACAGAAATATGTTACATCGAAGTCTTTGTTCCTCGATCTCGCTAAATGTATTTTCTGAAACGGTTAACCATATCTTACTGTATAATCAAATCTGCAAAACTGGAGTAAATTTCGAGTATCACCCGTTAGAACGCAAACACCGGAAATGAGATTTAGAATCAAATGCGTCGTTTCTTCATTGCAGAAACAGGCACACTTCATATTTGTAGATTACAGAGCAATCTACCACGAGTTGGAAACAATAGTTTGTGTAAAACGTAAGAATACAGACTGATGGTCCCTTTATTGACATTAACGTTTCACCTAGAACACATCTGTCGAACAATGCGTCGTTTTCAAGATATTTGGTAGCTTCTAGTTAAAACAACATGTAAGTAGGCTGTTTATGTTTTCTTATTGGCAACGTTACGTAGCGCTCTGTATGAAAATCACTGGCTGTGCTGTGTGCAGTCTGTGGCTAGTTTGCATTGTTGTCTGCCATTGTAGTGTTGGGCAGCGGCAGCTGGATGTGAACAGCGCGTAGCGTTGCGCAGTTGGAGGTGAGCCGCCAGCAGTGGTGGATGTGGGGAGAGAGATGGCGGAGTTTTGATAATTTGTAATACTGGATATTATGAACTACTACATATATTATGACTATTAAGGTAAATACAGTGTTTGTTCTCTATTAAAATCTTTCATTTGCTAACTATCCCTATCAGTAGTTAGTGACTTCCGTAGTTTGAATCTTTTATTTAGCTGGCAGTAGTGGCGCTCGCTGTATTGCAGTAGTTCGAGTAATGAAGATTTTGGTGAGGTAAGTGATTTGTGAAAGGTACAGGTTAATGTTAGTTAGGGCCATTCTTTTGTAGGGATTTCTGAAAGTCAGATTGCGTTGCGCTAAAAAAATATTGTGTGTCAGTTTAAGCACAGTCATGAATAATTGTTGAAAGGGGAAGTTTCATATGTCGACCCTTAGCCGAGGATACCTCACTGGAATCTTCTGTTTTTTCTTGTAGTTTGTGTAATTAGTGTAGATTTGGATTATTGCTATTGCGTAATTGTAGAGAGAATCTCCTTTGTAGTTGCAGTCTTTCATTGTTGTACAGTAAAACAGTTGTGGCATGCATGTAGATTTGCACCAAGTATTTCGCAGCTGCAATTAACTAGATATTATTTTCAGTGCTATGTTAATGTGTTCTCTTATTTTTGCTCTTGAAATTGTGCTTTTCAGTGTTGTCGTGTGAAATATTGTGACAATAATGGCGTGTGAAAAACGTAATACTAGGCTCCAAAGTAAACTGAGAAATGACAGTGAAGACGAAAGCAGTGTGTTATCGCCACCATGTAATGAATTAACTAATATTCAAAGTAGTAATTTGGTAACTGTGCATAGGGAAATGGAGCGGGCGTCAAATAATGGTGTAGACAGTGAAACAGGCAGTAAACAGGGAAGCATTATCGATCGATCGGTCGCCAACATCTCGCCTCAGGAATCGGGAATGACAGAACACAATATTGCAAATACTGTAGACTCAGGTTTTGGGTTCTCACTGTTTTCTCAAATGAGTCAAGACACATTTTCCGCTTGTCAAAATGTGAATGTTGCCGGTGCAAATTCACTGCCGAAAAGCACTGAGGAACATGTTTCAGACACCAGCGCATTGTTATTACAGTTAATGCAACAAATGGGACAAAGGCTACAAAATCCTCAGGGCGGTACACGCTTGCTTTGTGTACCATGTGTTTGGCAAGCACAAAGAGCCCTAGCTCATATGGTATTTGCTTATACAGCTTTACACATCGGTACCATATTTCTCTAACACATAAATTACACAGCTATCTGATCATTTAACTGAGAGATAAACATTTTTTTTACTACATCAGTGACACATGTTTACCCAATTACACAGTTGGGTAACTTCACACGTACGAAATGATATTTTGTCTGTACTTTGTGAACTGTTCGTATTTTTTCAGAACCATTGTGATACTATGAGAGCTTTGAATGATGTATTTGGTACGAGATCATGATTTTTAAAGTACGTTCGAGGTAGATGACACTACTGAAATGAGCAGAGAATTTTCTTTAGATTTTGAAATTATTGCAGAAAGCTACGACGTTTTTGAGATTTGACTGAGGTCTTATGATGTTATTATTACAACGACGATGTGTATTATGCTGCTGAGGTATGTTTATGATTAATAGGCTGATGCTATATGAGTTATTTGATTATGCTACGTATCTCTTATGATGAAATATTGAAGAAGTGTCGACAAAGAAGGTAAGGAATAATGATTAGTGGTTAGGGACTCTGATTTATGAAAAGGATGTTGGAAACCAACAATCGTACTTTAAGAGTTATGAAATGTGTGTGTATATGCGTGAATGTATCACAATGCCGACGAAAATTTTTTGGACACTGTTATATCAATAGCATTTTGTTTCTACAGATTTGTAACGCAAATTCTTGACCTGTGAAATATTTTTATATGAGACTGTCACTGTAGCAGAAACTGCTGTCGTAAATATTTCAGTAAGAAAGTTAAGTGACCACCTGCACGTAATGCGTCGTGGGTGCCCATCTGTGTCAGACGCCTGAAAAAAAAAAAAAAACCATTAGTGAGGGCCTTCTCAGAGGCACAGGTAGAAAAAGAGAAAGGGGAGGCCATTATCCTCGCTATTGACATTTTCTTGTTGAAAGCATACTGTGGAGCTCATAATTTATGATATTTACTAAAATGCCTAATGAAACGATGAGAAACATTTCACAGCTATTGTCTTGCTAGTTGAGAAAAATGCCATATGGCTTGCTTTATTTATCTAGTTGCTCATTTTCTTTAATATCTAGTTTCTAGCTGCACTGCAGCATTGTTTAAAATAAAATTTTATGAGAGTACTAATATAGATATTTTATGCCTACAGACCAAGAAAAGAATAACTTTCATGTACTTCAAAAAAACCGAAGGAGCACAAAAACATATCACAGGAATTGCATACAGAATTTTCTTTTCAAGTACTTGGTAATTTTTTGTAGAATTAGTTTTTGTGGTGCACCACTTTAATTACATAGACATTAAGATGTGAATATACATTTCCCTTATCTGCATTGTTGTTTTTACTGTAATATTTTTTCTGCTTGAGCTATGTCATGTTTAGGTATAAGTTACTGCTATTTACCAGGCATAGTGCTACTAAATTTCACTTTGTATTACTCTGTTAAGCTAGTTTTACTACTGATTTATTTTTCTTGTTTGCTGCACAGTGCCTTATATTAGTTGTAGTCCTGCAATTGCTTTGCCTATTTAAATTTTTTGTCATTGATGTTTGTGTTCATTGTTTTATGCTGCTGCATTGCCTCGTCCCTTAGTTTAGCATCTGAGCTCAGTAGATTTAAGTTAGCTTAAGAAGGGGTAGACTATAAGAGAATGAGTTGCGATTAATTAGAAGAAATGCACTGAGAGTTTACACGAGAAAAATACAGAAAGCATGCTTGGATAGGATTTTTTTGGTGGAAGCAAAGGTTGAAAAAAGACGAAAGATTTATGGAATGAAGTTTTGGGTTGGACTGCAGTACCAAATGTTACACTGAAAACGAACCCTGTCCTTTCCTTTTGTGTTATCCCACTATGTGTTTGTGTACCCTTGTGTATTTGTTTTCTTCGTGTCTCTGTGTAGTTTGATAGAATTCTTTCTTCTTCTAATACTAAGCTACAATCACTATGATGAGGAATACTGTTCTCCTCAAATATAATTGGCATTAATAATATGTTATTTACATTGTAAATATGCTTAGACATTATTTATTCTGTTTTGTTTTAATGCTCATGTGTGAAGTTGATGTTTCAAAAATTATTCTGATCTTTTATGTATTTACTTATGTCATAATTCCTGTAACACTGATGTATATGTTTATTTCTATTCTGTTGTAAAGCCTGTACTACAAATGTTATCTGTATTGTTATGTTCTTTAATGATGTATTTTATACCTTTGTTATTGTATTCTTATGTTATAAAATTGTAATTGACAGCAGTTCATCAAATTATTAACTTGTTAGTTACATTTCACTGCACATGTTTCTGTTGGTCATAGTATATGGAAAATATGTGAGAAGTTGCGACTGTTAGTGTTTGCACGTGTGTTGATAATTCAGCAAGGGACTGGATAACAGCATTGCTGGTTCTAAGGACAATTCCAAAAACTTTGTGAGTGCACAAGTGGTGGTTTATGGACTTGCTGTATTCTCCGCAAGACTCTTCGATGGTGAATGTGCATCTGGATCTGCATCTTTGATGGCCCACCAATACCATTATTTCTACATGGACTACAGTGGGTCCGCATCTTTGATGGCCCACCAATACCATTATTTCTACAAGGACTACAGTGGGTCTACACTTTTGCTGACTGACTAGTACCATTATTTCTACAAGGATTGCAGTGGGTCTGCACCTCTGGTGGCCCACCAATACCGTAATCTCTACCAGGACTACAGTGGGTCTACTCTGTGATGACCTACCTACCAATATTCTTCAAAACTTCGACTGACTCTGCTGTGGGTTTGCTCTGTTGTGGCCCATTACCTGTCTGCATGTCAAGAGTCAGCACTGTCTTTCTGTTGGAAGGACAACACTATTTCTTCTTTTACTAATGAGACTTTGTGAAAAAAAAAACTATAATTCCTATTATGATCAGGATTATCTTTATGGACTGTGAGAAAATTTTAGCTTTTGACCAACATTGTATCAATAAGTGTGTGCATTTGATTTCTTTGTTATTGTAATTGTGAAAAATTTTATAAAATCATTATTGGCCACTGCCCAAAACAATTTGTAAAATTTTTTGTGGGGAGCATGGGTGCTATGTAAGTAGGCTGTTTATGTTTTCTTATTGGCAACGTTACGTAGCGCTCTGTATGAAAATCACTGGCTGTGCTGTGTGCAGTCTGTGGCTAGTTTGCATTGTTGTCTGCCATTGTAGTGTTGGGCAGCGGCAGCTGGATGTGAACAGCGCGTAGCGTTGCGCAGTTGGAGGTGAGCCGCCAGCAGTGGTGGATGTGGGAAATGAGATGGCGGATTTTTGAGTACAGAATGGATATTATGAACTGCTATGTATATTATGCCTTTTCAACACCATTAAGGTAAATACATTGTTTGTTCACTATTAAAATCTTTCATTTGCTAACTATGCCTATCAGTAGTTAGTGCCTTCCGTAGTTTGAATCTTTTATTTAGCTGGCAGTAGTGGCGCTCACTGTATTGCAGTAATTCGAGTAACGGAGATTTTTGGTGAGGTAAGTGATTTGTGAAAGGTAGAGATTAATGTTAGTCAGGGCCATTCTTTTGCAGGGATTTTTGAAAGTCAGATTGCGTTGCGCTAAAATATATTGTGTGTCAGTTTAAACACAGTCGTGTACAATTTTTCTAAGGGGACGTTTCAAACAAAATGGTTTAAATGGCTCTGAGCACTATGGGACTTAACGTCAGAGGTCATCAGTCCCCTAGAACTTAGAACTACTTAAACCTAACTAACCTAAGGACATCACATACATCCATGCCCGAAGCAGGATAGGAACCTGCGACCGTAGCGGTCGCACGGTTCCAGACTGTAGCGCCTAGAACCTCTCGGCCGCCCCTGCCGGCCACGACGAAATCAAAGAATATGTATTGTATATTATGTTTTTAACGTATGTAACGACTGACCTTAAGAGTTGATTTGTGTGTTTTTATTCATTTATTTGGAACGAAACAGCTGTACATTCCTGGTTAAATATAGCACATATGCTTAATTACATGGCAAATTTCGTTTGGTGTAGTATGCACCACATGTAGGGAGGTTTATGGTGTAAAGTGTTTAAAAGGAAGGAAAGTATTTTGTGATCCGGTACGCATCGTAGAGGCTACGAGGTCTGAGTGTACCTTGATGGTAACCAGTTTTTATTGCATTTAAGTTGTTGTAATTAAAAATAGAGACTGGTAGTTAAATAATTCTTCTTTCAATAAGAAACTACATGGAGGACAAATGTTAACTTGCTATTTTGAAATCAAGTTAAGCAAATTAATAAAGCAGTAAAATTGTGAAGGTAAAGAAAGTCTTATTAGAGAAACTAGGCCTGCCCGTACTCTACACAAATTCCACGTATTCCTGGTATTGGCCTTCGGGCGTCATCTGATGTTTTCCCCGGTATCTATCCCTGCTAACGCCTGAGGGGCGGGAGTATCACGTACACTCATCCACGAGACAAATTGGGGAATGGAAGAAGTGGAGAACGAGGATGGAGATGAGACACGTTGTACGGATTATATGTCACTATACACTCTCTTGTTCCTGAGTTCAAAAAATGGTTCAAATGGCTCTGAGCACTATGGGACTTAACTGCTGAGGTCATCAGTCCCCTAGAACTTAGAACTACTTAAACCTAACTAACCTAAGGACATCACACACATCCACGCCCGAGGCAGGATTCGAACCTGCGACCGTCGCGGTCGCGCGGTTCCAGACTGAAGCGACTAGAACCGCTCGGCCACTGCGGCCGGCGTTCCTAAGTTCATTGAAACTTCACAAAAAGGAAAAAAGTATGAATGTGGTTGTATGAACCTACTTGTGTTTTAGTGATTGAAATGAAGATGAATTGGTTGGAAATTTTGAAAGGCCACATGTAGCTCTTTATTGTCGGTGTAGTCGTGAATGAGAAACGAGATTTTATTGATACTGAGGATAATGCTCGCAGGACCGACGTACAGAATATAAATCGTAGAAAATGAGGCATTATCATGAGGTTATCAGTGAACACACTGCTAAATTGTTAGAACGCTTTTCTAATTATACAGCCTAAGCTCTCACAGTCGATGTATACGTCAGTTAAAAAGTCCAGTATGAAAGTTCGTGGATGAAATATGGAACTATTAATTGATGAAGCATCCCCATTACTACACAGGCCTGAAGGCGGCATCCACAACAACTAGATGACGACTTTTCGCCAAGAGATAACGATCGAAAATGAAGTCATCAACTAGCTTCTCGTGACGAATGGTGGTGTCCTCAGTACTGCCCATGATGTGCTCATAAGTTCGGGGCCCTCTTGAGCTTTAGCTCCCGCAGTTAACTGCTCATTCTTCGACCACTGTCTCTCATGCGGAAAACGTTAACTTCTTTAATCGCGCTCTCTGTAGACAAGGCGGTGTAGCATTCCTCCGATGATCACGGCACGGATGCTGTTGTTCCACAGGGAACGCGGACACCTGACAGCTTACACAGCGTCCACTTTGCTGCAGGAACTGCGACAACAGTTGCGAAGCGTTGGACAGGCACCATGTGACGTTTCCTTGCCGGCTCTGTACACCATGATGAATGGGCAGAGAAGACACGTCTCGTGTGTGCAGTACTGTCAGTCCAGGTGACAAGCTTGCGTAGTGGTCATTGTCTCGCCAGCAACAGGCAGAGACCGCGCTGGCAGCTTACATATGTGCATATGTGTGTTTTCGCCGTTTGTGCCTACACACTGTTAGCAAACTGACCGCTTGAACGCTTTAGTCTTATCGGCCTCTTCGACTGGTAATGGCTACCTCCAAAATTCCCAATTGTACGAAAATCTTTGAGAAAGGATATTTGTCTTGTGGTTAAAGCTCACGTCCTGCCCGTGTCTGTTGTGAAAAAAAATAATTCAGCCTTGAGCAAACAATTTTTTCTTTGACATCCTTACACCTTTCGGTTAATTTCAACTACCGTCATTGAGTTCATTTTATTTTTCAAGCACTGCGCTGATGTGCGTGTAACTTTCTGTCGTCTGCAGTAAATCTGACATTTTCATAAAGTTTGTATCTGTAATTTTTATAGATTCCGGGTTATCAGGTCTCTATGAAATTGTGCTTGCTAACACAAGCTGTGTCACTGGTTACTAAGCAATCAGCTGGCCTTTTTTTCTGACAGGTAAATGAATTATATTTCTCCTCACAGATAAATGAAATTCAGTACATGATACCCTACCTCGAAAATCACTGCCTTAACGTTAGACACACAGACTTTTGTCGGGGATTCGCCAACAGTTACAGACGCCATTGCAAGGGAATTTGCAAAAAGGAAATTACTTCAGGCAAAGAGACAAAATCAGTGAAGATAAGACAGAATACATGGTTCTGAGCAAGTCAGCGAGAGATGGGGCCCGCTCAAGGTGGATAGGCTCCGATTCAAAAGGTCATATACTTCCAAATACCTTGGTAGTCTCTGCAATGATAAGAACCACTGTGAAATTGAAACAAATGCAAGAATTGTCGGAGGCAGCAGACCATACTTTAGCTTTCAGGATGTGCTGAGGCAAAGATACCTGTCAAGAAGTTTTAAGAT
The DNA here is from genome assembly GCF_023864275.1 of Schistocerca cancellata. Lineage (NCBI taxonomy): Eukaryota > Metazoa > Arthropoda > Insecta > Orthoptera > Acrididae > Schistocerca > Schistocerca cancellata. Next base: position 463,248,153 of record NC_064631.1, on the reverse strand, counting down.
CAGGCTGTACAAAAGTATGATTATGCCAGTGGTTACGTACGCTTGTAAAATCCTCGGCTTTAGGAGAACAGATGAAGAGAAACTACTTGTTCTCGAACAAAAAATCCTCCTAAAAATATATGGTTCTGTGACAGGTTCACAAACAGAGGAATGGAGAAATCGAAAAACAAAGAATTAAAAGAGCTTTATGCACATCCTGACATTATAAAAAGAATAAGAAGAATAAGGTTGACATGTGCTGGACATTTAATAAGGATGAAGGAAGGGAGGATACCCAATGATGTGTTTCTGGGAGCTGTAGCTGGAAGGAGGTACTGGGGACGACCGCGGACAAGATGGAAGAACAATATTGACAAAGACACTGAGGACATGGGACTAGGAGCGGGCGAGTGGTGGCAGAAGGCTCGCAACCAGGAACGATGGAGGAGGAGTTTGGAGCAGGCATATGGTCACTAAGACCCAAGCAAGAGATAAGTAAGTAAAGAGACAGCATACAATCGCACGTCCTTATTTACGGAAATAAGACAAAAACTAGAAGGTTTTGTCAGGATGAGAAGATTTCTCTCAAATGTGGAGGAGATGATAATTTGGAGGATGTGTCACATTGCTATTTCAAAACCATATCCTTATCGTGTGTACTGAGTTCTGAGTCACTGCCAGGAGGTTTCCATTTTAAGTTAATTAACAGTATTTCTGAACAGTATTTCTAGAGGAGACCTCAAGCGCTCATGAAAACAATCAGAATGACAACCGGAGACTCAACAATAGATAAACAAAATAGACAATTAAAAGAAAGATTAAAAATTTCGAGATCGTCAGATTAAGAAACTTAATGCATTTTTACACATATGTATCGCTTATTGCCAGTGTCATGAGACAAATTCGCACTTACGCACAGACATAACAGGAATCAGAGAATCTTTCTTCGCGAATGCCATAAGTAGGGGGTAGTGGTACTTGTACACCGCCCATGCGACTTTTATGCGTGCATCTCGAAGGCTACACGTATAGTACACAATTTAAAAAGAGAGTAGTTTCATCCAAACATGTTGTTTTTAAGACGTAGATTGAGGAAGAGGAGATCAGTGTTTAATGTACCGTCCGCTACGAGGTCATTAGAGACAGAGCACAAGCTCGGATTAAGAACGGATGGGGAAGGAAAGCGGCAGTGCCCTTTTCGAAAGAACCACACCGGAATTTGCACTAAGCGATGTCTGGGAGGCACCGAAAATCTAAATTAGGATGACAGGACGAGTGTTTGAACCTCCGTCCTCACCAATTCGAGTCCAGTACGCCAATCACTGCGCTACCCCACTCACTGACGTCGTCTGAGTTCTAGAGTTCTAGTAAAAGCTTCTTATTGCTTATAAATACTGACATTATTTAATTTTTTATTTATTTGTTTAACCTGATTTGATTAGGACCACCAGGCCCGCTCGTGCATGAGACCTGAGGTTTGGTAACTTAGTTCACTATGGGACAAACTTTCGGCATATAGGGGTATTTTCCGCAGTTGCGTGTTTCCTTTTGAACGAACAATGCCTATCATTCTCTAACTCCCATTTAATGCGAAGCCGGCTGAATTTAGCCCTAAGATTTGTAGTAAATAACACAGCGGGAATTACATCCAGTACTTTCAGACGGGGGATAGAATATCGATATATGCCTTTTCATACATTTTCATTTTATGACAGATGGAGTTAAAGTTATGGATGGTGTGCCGGAATGCACATTTAGCGAATTACGTTGATTACAAGCTACATTTATTCATAAAATAGAGCAAACTCCTCCATTCAGGAAACATTTAATACGATTAAAATCCTATCGCAATAGTACCTTAATCTGTTTTCCACAAAGTTAGTCTCCAGCTTTCAGCGGCGATTACGTTAAGAAAAGAAAGCAACGTCGACACTCAGGTACTGCAGGAATACAAAACAGAGATGAGGGAAGGCAAAGTTCAGAATCTGCAGTTCCATTTGAGCTGTGAAAACTGGCCTGGGACCCACATCAGAAGGAAGTCATGAAACGTAATCTGGATCACGATGAGAGAAGTGAATCGTAATCGGATAAGGGACAAAGTAGACCCTAACTTAATACACTCCTGGAAATGGAAAAAAGAACACATTGACACCTGTGTGTCAGACCCACCATACTTGCTCCGGACACTGCGAGAGGGCTGTACAAGCAATGATCACACGCACGGCATAGCGGACACACCAGGAACCGCGGTGTTGGCCGTCGAATGGCGCTAGCTGCGCAGCATTTGTGCACCGCCGCCGTCAGTGTCAGCCAGTTTGCCGTGGCATACGGAGCTCCATCGCAGTCTTTAACACTGGTAGCATGCCGCGACAGCGTGGACGTGAACCGTATGTGCAGTTGACGGACTTTGAGCGAGGGCGTATAGTGGGCATGCGGGAGGCCGGGTGGACGTACCGCCGAATTGCTCAACACGTGGGGCGTGAGGTCTCCACAGTACATCGATGTTGTCGCCAGTGGTCGGTGCGGAAGGTGCACGTGCCCGACGACCTGGGACCGGACCGCAGCGACGCACGGATGCACGCCAAGACCGTAGGATCCTACGCAGTGCCGTAGGGGACCGCACCGCCACTTCCCAGCAAATTAGGGACACTGTTGCTCCTGGGGTATCGGCGAGGACCATTCGCAACCGTCTCCATGAAGCTGGGCTACTGTCCCGCACACCGTTAGGCCGTCTTCCGCTCACGCCCCAACATCGTGCAGCCCGCCTCCAGTGGTGTCGCGACAGGCGTGAATGGAGGGACGAATGGAGACGTGTCGTCTTCAGCGATGAGAGTCGCTTCTGCCTTGGTGCCAATGATGGTCGTATGCGTGTTTGGCGCCGTGCAGGTGAGCGCCACAATCAGGACTGCATACGACCGAGGCACACAGGGCCAACACCCGGCATCATGGTGTGGGGAGCGATCTCCTACACTGGCCGTAAACCGCTGGTGATCGTCGAGGGGACAGTGAATAGTGCACGGTACATCCAAACCGTCATCGAACCCATCGTTCTACCATTCCTAGACCGGCAAGGGAACTTGCTGTTCCAACAGGACAATGCACGTCCGCATGTATCCCGTGCCACCCAACATGCTCTAGAAGGTGTAAGTCAACTATCGCGGCCAGCAAGATCTCCGGATCTGTCCCCCATTGAGCATGTTTGGGACTGGATGAAGCGTCGTCTCACGCGGTCTGCACGTCCAGCACGAACGCTGGTCCAACTGAGACGCCAGGTGGAAATGCCATGGCAAGCCGTTCCACAGGACTACATCCAGCATCTCTACGATCGTCTCCATGGGAGAATAGCAGCCTGCATTGCTGCGAAAGGTGGATATACACTGTACTAGTGCCGACATTGTGCATGCTCTATTGCCTGTGGCTATGTGCCTGTGGTTCTGTCAGTGTGATCATGTGATGTATCTGACCCCAGGAATGTGTCAATAAAGTTTCCCCTTCCTGGGACAATGAATTCACGGTGTTCCTATTTCAATTTCCAGGAGTGTACATTTTGTAAAACGCTAGGATAGGAGAGGCACGTCATACTCAACAGAACCCTGAGTAATGACTACTAACGCTGAACAAAATTCAGCATGGCCCAACTCTTTGAATAGAGACAGAAAAAACTTTGTGGTGGCCAAGTGACCAATCGACAAAGGGAATTGTCAGTGATGCTAGGTGTTTCTCCCAATCAGGAGGTAGCAGACGCAAAGTCTGGTTCCAAGACAACATGCTGCGTCCTCCCCACCAACAAATCCTCAATCCAGTCACATTTTTCGCTTGATACCCAATACGAATGTACTTCTAATAATAAGCGTACATATGGCACTGAGTCAAATGCTTTTCGGAAATCGAGACTTAATGCATCTACCTGACAACATGGATTCATGGCTTTCAGGATGTCATGTGTCATAAGTAGGAGTTGCTTTCCACATGATATTTTTTTTCGAAATCCATGTCTGTTGGCATGAAGGAGATCGTTCTGTTCGAGATACCGCTTTATGTTTGAGCGCAGAATGTGTTCTAAGATTCTACAACAAAATGATGCCAAGGATATTGGACTGTACTTTTATGGATCACTTCTGCTGCCCTTCTCGTAGACAGGTGTGACCTGTCCTTCCTCCCATTTACTGTACACAGTTTTTTGTTCAAGGGATTATAGTTAACACAGGGGCTAACTCAACAGACCCTGTTGCTTTGTTCAGCTTTTATCGATTTCTAATTTTTCTCAACGTCACTGAAACTAACACCAACTTTACCCTTATTTTCAGTGGAACGAGAATTAAGATGCCGTAGTACTCCTGGGATCTCCTTTGTAAAGGAACATTTTAAAACAGAGTTAACCTTATCTACCTTTACTTTGATTTTAGCATATCTCTACTTGTAGCCCTATGCTTTGTTTTATACCTATTATGCAGTATTCACTGTTGCTTTAGTAGTTTCTTTACAGTGGCTATGTGCTCAATAGGACCTCTCCCAGTATAAACTGTTCCATTGGCTTCATATCTACCCAGTGCACCGTAAACTATTCTTTTAAACCTGAGCCGGCCGCTGTGGCCGAGCGGTTCTAGGCGCTACAGTCTGGAACCGCGTGACCGCTACGGTCGCAGGTTCGAATCCTCCTCGGGCATGGATGTGTGTGATGTCCTTAGGTTAGTTAGGTTTAAGTAGTTCTAAATTCTAGGGGACTGATGAACTCAGAAGTTAAGCCCCATAGTTCTCAGAGCCATTTGGACCAGCCATTTTAAACCTCAGCCACAATTTCTCTACTAGTTTCGGTCTGAGCTAAAAGTGACAGGTTTCTCACCAAGGCATGACACTAAGATTTCTCTGCCTAGTTTTCCGAATACATAAATCTTTCCGCTTGTTTTAGTTGTCCTTTATGTTTTGGTATTCATTGTTCCTATGACAGCCCTATGGTTACTGATATCAGTTTCGATATGGATTTCCTCGAAGACGCCAGGTCTGGTTGTTGCTATTAGATCTAATACATTTCCTTAATGAGTGGGATCCTGAAATGTTTGTTGTAACTAGTTTTCAGAGAACACATTTAATAACGTTTCATGGGATCTCTTGTCACGCCAATCACTAACAAAACCATAATTTTCCCATTTGATTATTGGATGATTTAAGTCTTCTCCAATGATTACATTTTAATTAGAAAACATTTTTACAACGTTACCGAGGTTTTTTCTAAAGTTTTCGGCTGTATCAGGAGGAGAATCTAGTGGTCCATAGAAGGACCCCGTTACAATTGTTTTACAACCCTTGACGCTGAGTCTTGTCCAAACAACCTCACACGCAAATTTAATTTCTGTGTCGGTGGATCTGAGTTTCTTGTCGAATGCGACAAATAAACTACTTCCATCCTTTCGGTACACGCTTAAATTTTTTCCAACGATCTCACTACTGTCAGCTTGAGGATTTAACCTGCTTTCTGTTCTAATAATTGTGTGAGTGTCAGTGCTTGTTATTAGCGCTTGAAACTGTGGCACTTCGTTGCAAATGGTTCGGCGTTATCCACTACGATGCTCATACCTTCTTCTGCGAGAAAAATTTCTTGGTCTCTTACACTGATACTGTTTTGTTTTCCATGGCTATCGATATCTGGACTGGACGGTGAGTTGCCTAATCTAAAAACTCGTTGTGAACACAGTCAGTTATTTGCGTATCTGCCTCTGTGTAGTGCCCACTTGGCCTATTTAGGGGGACCCTGCAACTCTTATCCCTGTGGTAAAAGTCTAGCAAGTCAAAGCCTAGCTTGTTACAGAACTCTCGGCGTCTCTAGTTCAAGTCTTCCATTCGATTAAGAACCAGGGGTCACGATTTGTTCTGGGTACAGTATTGCAGATTGTGAACTTCGTTAAAGCTCCGTGAGAAAGGCAACACTCTCTGCCAGTCGCTGGAATGATCCAAGTGTGACCTTGGTGCCGTTGTTCCAACGTGCGCCTCGATGTGTAGTTGGTTGGACCCTGTACCGTCAATGGCTGTCCTAATATACTCTTCAATGTGCTGAATGGGGCCTCCAGCCGTACACACTGAGTATACCTTGTGTTCCTTCCCTTCCCTTGCTGCCATTTCCCTATGGGGTATCATTATTCACCATAATTTTGAACTGCCGTTGTTCATTATACTCCTACCCTTTTGTGTTTGCTTCCTCTTGACATGTGAAGAGAAGGTTTCCCCTAAACAGGTGAAGTGAGTTCCAGTGGTTCAGTGTCAGTGAAAGACAGCACATCGAATTTGTTCGTTAGAGGAATCAGTATAACAAACTGAGTCCTCCCTACTCCCTACCTATCCCTACAGGACTCCTTGAACCAAAACTGACACCCAAACTCAGTCACAGTCAGGTAATGATGCAGCTTGTATTTCCTACGGGAGAGCTGTGTGCAGAGGAGAAGACAGTACTTGAGACATATTTGGTACTTCTGGTACTCATCTCTTGGTAACGCTCCCACCCTCCCAACACACCAATTCGCAGCAGGTTCCATTCTCTTGACAGTAGTCAGGGTGAGTTCCAGCTTCTTAAAAATAGCAACCTACTTATACCCGCATTTTACTTTATTTCCAATTTGCTATTTCACATACATGAAGTGAATATATCAGCGTTGCGGTACATACCGAGGAAGGAGAGGGAGGTAGATTCAAACGCTCCCTAGCAGTGGTGGATGCCCATGTGGCACTTTAAGAACAAGTGGGTTGAAGTGCCCGATGAACACATCGCTGTGACATCAGCAAAGAGACGGCACTGTACGGCTCTGAAAGGGGACACAAAACTATGGAAGCGTATCCACACAACAGGTACGAAGAACTCCTATGCTACGGTTCACTAAGTCAGTTCAAGGACGGACTGGCTTAATTATCGGAAGGCTCGTGTGGGAAAGCGTGGTCAGTTCTACTCTACGCCCCTTCCACCACCGTCTACGGACTCACCGGCTAAGCTGAGATATTTAGCACAAGTGGGGAATTCTTGCACATGGTGTGAGAACAGCAAACACATAGGGCCTGTATTACGTTCTACGTCATTTATGTAAGTTTTTGTGTAAAGAGATCGAGGCTTAAATAAAGAGGTTAATAAAACCATATAGTTAAGTGGTAAACTAAGCATAGTTGCTTTCACAAAGAACAATGATAAATGACAGCCACACAACTCATATATTTAAAAGTAATATTGCTAATTATCAAACATTTTAATAGGGTGATGAATAAACTGGACCGAATTTCTATCGCAAAATGTAAGGATATCTACGGAGACCGTTACTTTTCCAGATAAGCAAATCGATTCAGTTTGAGGTTGTTGGGAAACTGCTTATGCGGTGAAGTCTTTAAATGTATCGTTATTACAGCAGTTCTACGTAGAGTAATTCAGATGTAAGAAGTTTTCATCAATAATGTAGCACGTTCACTCATATTAGCCATTTCGCTGAAATTTCATCTGACAGTTTGTGTTTTCATTGTATAATGGCTTTTACATTCCGCTATTCTTTGATGCGAGTGGAGAATGCTTAGAATGTACATCGACCAAAGTCAGTTCTTTCACTAGAAACAGTGAAGATATCTCTCAAGAATAGAAAAGACACGTGTTCAGTTTTTGCCTACTAGCTAGCCCTAGCCCTGTTGCTGACATACTGGAATGTTTGAGAGTAGCTGCTGACAAGCTGTCCTGTAAGTGGTCTCCATAGTACTCTATTAGGTCTTGTCGGATCGACTCTCTCTGTAACCGTCTAACTTCAGAAAGAGAGTACACAGCGCGTAGCCCAACGTGTGTGGAAATATGCAGTGTATGTATTCTGGCAAGAATATGAATACTGTATTACAAACACAGTTGCTGTTTGCTGTATGATGTAACACGATTTACGATTGGGCTTAGTGGAAATTTTGAGACGTTATACATTATAGCTGGGTGATTTATAATTGAACAAAACTATCAGAAGATGCAAATGAATCATTTTAACTGACAGCAAAGGCAAAGGAGCCATTCTGAACTAGGTGGCTTGCAGTATAGCAGTGAAATTTACTCTAAATATTTCGTATTCGCACATCAATTTATATAATTTTGTCGCATTTCTCGTGCGATATGTCTTTATTGACATTAAATATGACATTAAAAACGTCTTTCGAAATGTCACTCTAACAAGGACATCTCCGCTTGCCTATTAGTCATTTCGAGCAGTCTTTCAGCTACATGACGACTAATAATTAATACGTACATTAAATGCATATGCAGGTCACTATAATGAAGATGACTGCTAACAACATTTTAGAAAACAATAACATAAGTGGTAGACGGTTTGAATGTAACACCTGGGTTTTTCTCTTCTATAGCCAGCGAAAACGTAACAGCCATCGACATCCAGACTTACAGTGGCCTAAATTGAACATCTCGTGGATAATTTAATATTAACTAGTGAAAGGTGGCACTCAATCCTACTTACATGTGACATTTTACTTTCATTAACTTCTACAGAGTTCTTTTCTTCTGTTCAAATTTTCTCAGATTTTTTTATCGTGCTAGGGGAAAAATCACAATGGAGACCCATCTGATTGATCTTTACTTTCATTTTTACTACACTTGATATTCAGCACTCCTTATATCTTTGCCCACAGATTCTAAACACTGGTTACTGCTTGATAATAAAAGAATGTCTGTGTAGCTGCAAAGCATGCACTTTGGCATAAGTAGGTCTGGGACCGACCGACGGGCTTAAGTCTCCGATGCTATCTTGCGGCACCAGTTTTGCGGAGCTTCTATATAGCTGTCCCTCCTTAAGGCGTCACCTCGCAATTGGTTCCTTCAGACCCGCGTGGTACGGTGCTCAGAAAACTTAAGTCAACTGACGCTGGCTGTGAAAACCCACGCAGTTATAAAGTAGAGAAGACGAGTTGTAAGAATAAGTGGAAACACGTTTACTGAGTGACTCTAAAGGGACCTATGTAGAGGTAAAGGAAAGCTCAAATTATTTGAAAAAATAAACTGTTAGCCCATTTATGGAACTATGACGATTTATAATTATCTCACCCAGCGGAGCAGGTTACTACTTAGCCCAGATTTATAACGACGAAAAGTTTTGTCATAATAGTGTACCGAGGCTGCAATTTTTTAAAATTTTTAAAAGGACAGCAGTACAATTTTCTGTTTCGTGTTTCCTCAGATATAGTGTTACATACTATGTTAACCTTTGGACGGAAGTAATTATTTTTTATCTTAAGTAAACTAAATTGAAGCGAGACCATTTGTAACAGCAATTCTCAGTTACATTTGCGTTTGTAGAAATTTTTCAAAAGAAGGATTCTGGTGGAAGACGACTGCCATAGCATATTGCACTTTGAAAGTCTTACCTAGAGTGTTAGGCTAACTGAAAACAACTAAACGCTCGTGACGCAGGATTTTATCGTGTAGATGGCATCGCACGTGCTGTCGTACATTGTTTCCTCTCGGGTACTCGATAGCACTAAAATTCAATTTCTTGAGTGTACTGGTTAGTTTGCAATCCGTCCATGATTCAGCCGCAAATACTCTTATTTAAATGTCTGGCATCCTGTTGGTCTGATGTTCGAATAATGTTTGTCAACAGCACAGAACACACACTCAGAAACTTTGTAGCCAACACCTCTGCCTACGGAGGCGCTGAAGGAGTCTCGTAATGGTGAGCCATATCTACAACTCTATGTGTTTTTCTGTCATAGTTTAATCCGCTAAGTGCCACAGTGGTGCAGAGTCTTTTTGTAAATCTCGATTTCCCATTCACTTATGTGGACAGGTGTATTTCTTTATCATGGGAAAGAAAAATCTGTTTACTTCAGAAAACGATAATATTTATTATTCATTCACTTATTCTACTATATAGACCAATGGTAATATTCTACTGTAGGTCGTATTTTATGTCTACATTAACGTCTAATTCCGTTTAGATTAATTAATAACGACACCATCGTCAAAAATAAAACAATATAAATGCTATTACCACTTTTTATTCTGTCACTACCACCAAAGCTGTTATTACTACTACCTCTACCTCTCTGTCTCCACCATTATTAGTGTACCTACAGCTAAACGAATGCGCAAAGTGTAATGCCAGTCTGAAGATGACAGCACGATTACGTCGAAACTAGTAATTGGAATACATATTTTGCTTCACTGATTCCTGACAGTCACGCAGTGTCGGCCTGGGCCGTACGTGCATAGTCAGCTACGTGGACGCTACAAATAACTTTGTGAGGGACTGAATTCTTCGTCCATTACTAAACAGGCAGCAGTCTCTGATACACATTATTCACCTGTGCACTCCGACGGCGCGAGGTAGTTTCTGGAGGGTGCGTAGACCAATACATTAGCGGTGCTTCTATTCCAGTACCGTAGGAGGAGCGATATAATTTAATTGATGTGCCCCTCAAGCTTGTTTGGTCTTAACAACTGGTGCCCCGTTCTGATTCATTTGTCGTCGCTCCAGAGTAGCTACGTTCGGATATGCAGGACATTCTCAGATGGTGCAGTCTGGAGTGCCAATAACCCTTCAGCCACACTCATTTGTTACTTTCCTTCTCATATGGTGTACATACGTGTCCTACGGAACCTGAGCCCATCACAAGTAGGCTTAACTCTCTTGAGGGATCATCATAAATTGAACTTTGGTTTGATATTTGTGAGGGAGTCGTAGACTTCTGCCTCAGAATTTTTGCCATGTCAAGTGGACATGTTCCTAATATAACTTAACTATCTCCACAGGTACTCCATCTACAATGCTTCGCGAACTGAGTTACTCCTAAATAAACTCTTGTTTGTTGCTTGTGGTGGCGTTACCAGTAGATGTCTGTGATCCCAGGCAACTACGTAGTACCTCACAATATTTTAAGGAGTTATTCACAAATAGCTGCTGGGTTTCAGAAGATGATCGCATGGCAACTAAAATATCTACAGAAAATGACACTTGTCAGGGGATACTGCATATCTGCAGGTTTCGGTTCGGGGTACACACCCTGACGTTGTTGCAGAGTACACCACTTTGAGGCAGGCGTGTCAGAACATGGCATATGCTGGAGTGATGCATACCTTGTTGTCCTTGAGTTCGCTGAATATGTGTCAGTTCCATGTTAAATACCAGGTAGAAGCTCCAACAGACAAATCAGTCCACGGATGGTACAACACATTCCGTGAGACTGGCAGTTCCTGTAGTGCAGTGACAACAGGACGTTCGAGATCGTCTGCAGAGAAGGATGAGCGGGGCTCTTTCATCAGTAGCGCAAAGAAATAGACGACACGATGGAGCAGAGAACTGCACCAACCACTGCCAATTGTTTGGCGCAGTCAGGGCAAACATCTGCCTGTAAAACCATAATGGCTGAAGTTGCTACACGAGCAAACTGCACGGGACAATGAGGGTGGTCCTTACTTTTGCAATGACTTCCAGTGGTTACTCGAGGAAGACCTTTTTTCATTGATGAAGCCAGTTTGCATGTATCTGGAAAGGTGAATGTGTATGACTTTTGAGCACAGTACACAAAAAACGGGATTATGGAACATGAGGCTTCCTGATAGATTAAAACTGTGTGGCGGCCCGAGACTTGAACTCGGGATCTTTGGCTTTCGCAGGCAATTGCTCTCCCTACATCTATATCCAAGCATGACCCACGACGACCCGTCCACACAGATTTACCTCCTCGGGTATCTCGTCTCCTACCTTCCAAACTTCACAGAAGCTCTCCCGCGAATCTTCAAGGACTAATATTCTTGAAAAAAGGATTTTGCGGAGACTTATCTTAGTCACAGCCTTGGAGAAGTTTCCAGGATGAAATTTTCGGTGTGCACATCATTTTGTGATTTCACCTAAAAATTATCTTTTGCGGCGTGTCCTCTTCAAAAGTTCTTTTCAGGTAAAACTGTGTTTGATTTCGTGTAGCTACTCACCTGCAATAATAGTTTAGCCCAGAATTACAGCAAGATAGTGAATACATCAATTTGAAATGAGATGGTGCTCCACCTCTTTGTTACAGACGATCGTGACCAGCTCATTGCCTTACTGCCTCAACGTTGGACTGAGCGTGCTTCCCGTTGTGGTTCTTCTTTTCTTGAATGCCAGGCTCATCTGCCTTACCTTATGTGACCTCTTCTTATGGGGATATGTCTAAGGTTGTGTGTTTTTGCTTACACCACTACTTAATTTGGAAGAGTTGCAAGGTGGCTGAGATAGACTATGACGTATTTTGACGTGAATGCCAAGAGTTTGACTATTGTAGTGACGTTTGCTGCGTCAGAAACCGTGCCCGGATTGAGCAGCACTCTGAGATAAAATCTTGGAGAGATACTCTGTCCATTGATGTGTGTCCGTTTTCTGTATGCCTTGTAGTTTTCGTGCAGTTGTTTTCTTAAATCCTAGAGATGCTTACGAATAAGTCCGTCTCCGTAGCTTGATGGTCAGTGCGGCTGACTTTTCTGTAAATGTCCCGTGTTAGATTTCCAGTAATGCCTGGGAATGGAATGGGGTGCACCTGTACTCATGATGCCAATACAAGTGCTACTTGACCGAGTAGTGGTGGCTCCAAGTCACAAAAGCTAGGAAAGTGGTGTACTGACAGCACGACCCTCCAGTCCGCATCCAATGATGCCATTGGCGGAGGCTGATACAGTGATGGGTCGTTGCTGATGAACCCACCATGGCCCTTGGACGGAGTTCACGTTTACCTTTAGTTAGAAATAACCCCGTATTTCACGCGCAAGCGAATAAAATCTTGTCTATTCCACAAGCGGTAATAGCCAGGTCTATATCTTTACCTGTTTGAAAACTTCCGGAAAACTACACTTTAGAAAGGAGCTTTCCAGCTAACAACTCAGGAGCAAGCCATCCAGGATACCCACGTAACTGTGTACGGTGTCGGGCTATGAACATCCGCAAGCGGGGCAGAGTACGGAAGATTCCGTACAAAGTGTACACGGGAAGGCACGGTAGTGGTGGCGCGCAATTACCGACAGTAAAGCTGGCTGCAGAATTTACCGTCGTAATTATCAGTCGGCGGTGGCAGAGTGGCCGAGGGCCCGGGAAAAAAAGCCGCAAGCGCTGGAAGCAGTCGCAGCGGCCGTAATTGAGGTGGCTGCTGGCTCGACCGCCGGCTACCGGATTTACGAGCGAGGCTCCCTGTCGGCAGTCTGCTACCTGCTGCGAAGGAGAGCGGACGCGTGGCCCTAAGGCACTCTCATGCGGGATTAACAGAGCACTGTATACCGTACCGTGACGCAAACGGCAGGGCAACTGCCTATATTGTAGAAATAAATGGCAGTGAACTAGTCAGTATACAGCTGTAAACCACTGCTTGACGAGCTATTTTTCCTGTTCTCACAACTTCACAGAAGAACTGGAAAATTGCATCACCACTAGAGTGAAGGGAGTAAGAATGTAACAGTTCTACCTGGGAATGGATTGCGACAAAATCCATTGAATCGCCTTTATTCAACACAGCAGTCACTGTCGAATGGCGCCTGGTAGCTCGTGATGACCTACCAAAAATCTTGATTCGTCTCTTTTTATCTTCATTGTTGCCAGATGGTATAGTTCCTCAATATTAAAGAAGTGATACCTTTTCACGTTCCTTCAGAGGTGCTAATTAATGTTAATTGCTAAATGCTATTGATTTTCAACCTAGATCATTTCCACATGCATGTGTACCAAAATAAAGTTAAATGATTTACCAAAATCGCTGTCTTGGTAATACATATCTAAAAAAATCATAATCCAAAACCCATTAAATAACAACCATACAGCAAAAGTAGGTCATATCCAACGTGAATAACTTTACTTTCTACTACCGACTGGGGTACTGCAGTGGTTAGCAGACCGGACTCGCATTCGGGAGGACGATGGTTCAAATCCGCATCCCACCACCCTGATTTAGCTTTCCGTGATTTCACTACATGGCTGAAGACAAATGCCTGCATGGTTCCCTGGAAAGGGCACAGCCGATTTCCTTCTCCATCCCTCGCTGAACCAAGCTTGTGCTCCGTCACTAACGACCTCGTTGACGATGAGACATTAAACACAAATCACCTCTTCCTCCTCCTCTACTTTCTAATGTACACAGATAATTTATTACTGCTATTATAATGTCACAAATTTCCAGTCAACTGGTTGCAAATAGAATTTAAAATTCTTTAATTAGTTTTCAACGCCAACTAGGGGCGCCTACTTCAGAAGAAACTGTTACCTTACCTAAGGTGATATACAGGGTGAGTCGCTAACTATTGCCACCTGGAATAACTCCGAAAGTATGATAACAGATGAAATGTTTGTGGAACAAAAGTTGCGTGGGACTATGTGGGCCATAATATGACGTTGGTTTCTTGTTGCTCGCGTCACAGATATGAAGGTCAACTTTGTTTTTTGTAAATAGGATGCTATAGTTTGGTATTTTTTTCTGATAGCGGCTATCGAGACGAGTCCAATGAAGTGTAATAGTGAGTTCTTTGAAGGTCAACGAAGCTCACAAAGGTGGCATGAACGTTCATTTACAGAAGGTGTTCGAAGTGATGTCCATTGGTATCAATTCAGTGCTGCAATGGATTGAGTTGTATTCTTATCATGGATTGAGTGGTATTCCTTGTCACTTCGGTACTTATCGAAGCACATGCTCTGACAATTCTCTCCCGCACATCTTCATTTGTAGTTGGACCGTCTTTATACAAACAGTTCTTTTGAAGCAAACCAGTCAGCGAACCATTGTGGAATGTTTGTGGAACAAAAGTTGCGTGGGACTATGTGGGCCATAATATGACGTTGGTTTCTTGTTGCTCGCGTCACAGATATGAAGGTCAACTTTGTTTTTTGTAAATAGGATGCTATAGTTTGGTATTTTTTTCTGATAGCGGCTATCGAGACGAGTCCAATGAAGTGTAATAGTGAGTTCTTTGAAGGTCAACGAAGCTCACAAAGGTGGCATGAACGTTCATTTACAGAAGGTGTTCGAAGTGATGTCCATTGGTATCAATGCAGTGCTGCAATGGATTGAGTTGTATTCTTATCATGGATTGAGTGGTATTCCTTGTCACTTCGGTACTTATCGAAGCACATGCTCTGACAATTCTCTCCCGCACATCTTCATTTGTAGTTGGACCGTCTTTATACAAACAGTTCTTTTGAAGCAAACCAGTCAGCGAACCATTGTGGAATGTTTGTGGAACAAAAGTTGCGTGGGACTATGTGGGCCATAATATGACGTTGGTTTCTTGTTGCTCGCGTCACAGATATGAAGGTCAACTTTGTTTTTTGTAAATAGGATGCTATAGTTTGGTATTTTTTTCTGATAGCGGCTATCGAGACGAGTCCAATGAAGTGTAATAGTGAGTTCTTTGAAGGGCAACGAAGCTCACAAAGGTGGCATGAACGTTCATTTACAGAAGGTGTTCGAAGTGATGTCCATTGGTATCAATGCAGTGCTGCAATGGATTGAGTTGTATTCTTATCATGGATTGAGTGGTATTCCTTGTCACTTCGGTACTTATCGAAGCACATGCTCTGACAATTCTCTCCCGCACATCTTCATTTGTAGTTGGACCGTCTTTATACAAACAGTTCTTTTGAAGCAAACCAGTCAGCGAACCATTGTGGAATGTTTGTGGAACAAAAGTTGCGTGGGACTATGTGGGCCATAATATGACGTTGGTTTCTTGTTGCTCGCGTCACAGATATGAAGGTCAACTTTGTTTTTTGTAAATAGGATGCTATAGTTTGGTATTTTTTTCTGATAGCGGCTATCGAGACGAGTCCAATGAAGTGTAATAGTGAGTTCTTTGAAGGTCAACGAAGCTCACAAAGGTGGCATGAACGTTCATTTACAGAAGGTGTTCGAAGTGATGTCCATTGGTATCAATGCAGTGCTGCAATGGATTGAGTTGTATTCTTATCATGGATTGAGTGGTATTCCTTGTCACTTCGGTACTTATCGAAGCACATGCTCTGACAATTCTCTCCCGCACATCTTCATTTGTAGTTGGACCGTCTTTATACAAACAGTTCTTTTGAAGCAAACCAGTCAGCGAACCATTACCGTGCATTTTCATACGAATTCAAATGTTGCTCAGAGAGAGCGTGTCCCAGTGATGAAAATAGATAATCGTATGGATCGAAGTCTGGATAGTAAGTCGCATGCCCTAGTGTTTACCACCAATGGGTGGTTGGGTTTCAGGTTGCGCCGAACAGGTCACGTGTCTACTATACGCAGGAGGTGGCTACACGGGTAGCAGGGACAGTGCGGCGTGGTCTGTGTGGTTTTTTTTTAAGTTAGAGGGTCTCGGGAAAGCACAAGGAGGGCTTCAGTCACAAAAGGTACAGGCCGAACACAGGAAGAACGTAGATACAGGAACCGTCGGTATAACAGTTGTAAATTGTCGTAGCTGTGTTGCGAAAGTACCAGAGCTCCAAGCGCTAATAAGAGAGCACTGGTGCAAAAGCGTTATAGGCGCTGAATACTGGCTACAGCCGGAGATAAGCTCGGCCGAATTTTTTACGAAGAACCTAACGGTGTTCCGAAAGGACGGCTACACCCGATTGGCGTTGGAGTCTTTGTTGCTGTTAGAACTAATTTATCTTGTCGTGAAATTAAAGTAGATAGTTCCTGTGAGTTAGTATGGGCAAAGGTTATTGCTGGCAAGTGGAATAAAATAATAATTGGATCCTTTTACCGACGTCCCAATTCAGATGATACAGTTACTGAAAGGTTCAAAGAAAACTTGAGTTTGCTTTCAAACAGGTACCCGACTTGCAATTGTAGTTGGTGGCGACTTTAATTTACCCTTGATAAATTGGCGAAAATACATGTCTCATTCTGGAGGTACGCATTCTCTGAAAACTATTTCGTGCAGTTAGTTCATGATCCCACGCGAATAGCAAACGGTTGTGAAAACATACTTGACCTCTTAGCAACAAATAATACTGAGTTAATAACGAGCATCAAAGCGGATACAGGGATTAGTGAACACAGGGTTGTCGTAGCGAGACTGAATACAGTAACCCTGAAATCCTCGAAAAATAAGCGAAAAATATACCTATTAAAAAAAAAAACAGATAAATTTCACTTGTCGTCTTCCTGTGAGAGATTCTCCCCTCCCTCCAAATTAATAACAGAAGTGTAGACCAGATGTGCTTTAAATCAATGAAACAGTATCGGCAGCAATTGAGAGATTTATACAAAATAACAAACGACGAAGCTGATCCTCCTTGGTACACAAAACGGTTCAGAACACTGTTGCAGAAGCAACGAAACAATCATGCCAAATTTAAACAGACGCAGAATTCCAATTTAGCATAGAGTTCAATGCGAAATCCTTACAACAGTTTCCACAACGCAACTTTGTCTCGAAACCTGGCAGAAAATCCAAAGACATTCTGGCCGTATGCGAAGTGTGTTAGCGGCAAGAAACAATCAATGCCTTCTCTGCGCGATAATAATGGAAATACTATCGAAGACAGTGCTGCCAAAGCAGAGTTACTAAACACAGTCTTCCGAAATACATTCAGGAAAGAAGACTAAGTAAATATTAAAGAATTCGAATCAGGAACAGCTGCCAACATGAGTAAGGTAGAAGTAAATGTCCTCGGCGTAGGGATGGAACTCACACCACTTAATAAAAGCAAGTCTTCCGATCCACACTGTACATCATTTACGTTCCTTTCAGATTATGCAGATACATTAGCTCCATATTTGACAATCATATACAACCGTTCGCTCGACGAAGAGATCCGTACCCAAAGACTGGAAAGTTGCACTGGCCGCACCAATATGCAAGAAAGATAGTAGGAGTAATCCACCAAATTGCGGGCCCGTATCATTAACGTCGATATGCAGCAGGATTTTGGAACATATGTTGTGTTCGAACATTATGATTTACATCGAAGAAAACGGTCTATTGACACAAAGTCAACATAGAGTTAGAAAACATCGTTCTTGTGAAACACAACTAGCTCTTTGCTCGCATCAAGTGTTGAGTGCTATTGACAAGTAATCTCAAATTGATTCGGTATTTCTGTACTTCCGGAAGGCTTTTGACACTGTACCACACAAGCGGCTTGTAGTGAAATTGCGTGCGCATGGAATATTGTCTCAGTTAAATGTCTGAATTTGTGATTTCTTGGCAGAGAGGTCACAGTTCATAGTAATTGACGGAATGTCATCGAGTAAAGCAGAAGTGATTTCTGGCGTTCCCCATGGTAGTGCTACGATTTGGGAGGCAATCGGAGCAGCCGTCTTAGGTTGTTTGCAGTTGACGCTGTCGTTTATCGAGTAATAAAGTTATCAGAAGATCAAAACAAACTGCAAAAAGGTATCTGAATGGTGCGAAAACTGGCAGTTGACCCCACATAACGAAAAGTGCGAGGTCATCCTCATGAGTGCTGAAAGGAATCCTTTAAGCTTCGGTTACGCCATAAATCAGTGAAATAGTGAAATGTAAAGGCGGGAATTCAACTAAAAACCTAGGAATTACAATTACGAATAACTTAAATTGGAAGGAACACACAGGAAATGTTGTGGGGAAGGGTAACCAAAGACTGCGTTTTATTGGCAGGACACTTAGAAAATGTAACAGATCTGCAAAAGGAGATGACCTCCTCTACGCTTGTCCGTCCTGCACTTTTAGAATACTGCCGCGCGGTGTAGGATTGACGGAGTACATCGAAAAAAACTTCAAAGGAGGGCAGCACGTTTTGTACAATTGCAAAATATGGGAGAGAGTGTTAATATGGGAGAGAGTGTTACTGAAATGATATAGGATTTGGGCTGGACATCATTAAAAGAAAGGCATTTTTCGTTGCTAAGGAATCTTCTTACGAAATTCCAATCACCAAATTTCTCCTCCGAATTCGAAGATATTTTTCTGATGCCGACCTACATAGCTAGAAACGATCACCACGATAAAATAAAAAAAAAAAATCAGAGGTCGCACGTAAGGCGTAGATGTTCGTTCCTTCCACGCGATATGTGAGATTGAAATAACAGAGAACTGTGAAAGTGGTTCGATGAACCCAATGCCAGGCACTTAAATGTGATTTTCAGAGTATCGATGTAGGTGTAGATGTGGGTAAAGTGAACGTCTCGATCGTTTCCCTGACCCGTTTTGCTGTGTGTGATGGGGCATTATCAAGGAGCAATATGAGTTTGTGTTGCTTTTTACACATTCCGGTCGTTTTTTCACATAACGCTCGATTTAAAACTATCATTTGGTGTCGGTAGCGATCAGTGTTAATGGTTTCACCAGGTTTTAGCGGCTCGTAATTGACCCCGTGGTTTAGGGGGAGGAGCGCCGTGGTCCCGTGGTTAGCGTGAACAGCTGCGGAACGAGAGGTCCTTGGTTCAAATCTGCCCTCCACTGAAAATTTAGTCTGGCATTAGCTGCCGCAGCGGTCGCACGCTCCTCAAGTTTGCTCCGTGAACGTTCAGTGTTTACGCCAGTGTTTTCGTGTTTTGTGCTCGTTTATTGACGTTTTGCACGTGAATTAAGCGTTATCAATTGAGCATTTGGTCTTCTTTCGTGTCATCTTTCTACGAAGTGCCGTTGGGATTTCGGCGTTGTCCGAGATTTCTTCGCTGCAGAACACCATGGCAAACTCCGTGAGAAAAAACACCGTGATTTTCATCTTCGACAAGTACACCCGTCGAGTACAGCCCTCTGCACTTGAAATACACGACTGGATTACCGAGGTAATTGGCCTTCATTCTGAATCTGTTCATACCATGCAGCTGGACTCTGATGAATACTGCATTTTTGTAAAGTTTAACGATTCCGCGAGTGTAGACCGCTTTCTGGCAAAATTTGGTTATGAAACGGAATTTATACACCGTGATGGTACTAAAAGTACTGTCAAACTCCGGAATTCCGAGTCTGTAATTAGGAATGTTAGGGTTTTGAATATTCCCATAGAAGTAGACAATTCGAAAATTAAAGATGTCCTTTCAAAGTATGGGGTTGTCAGGCAAATAGTCAACGAAAGGTGGGCTTCGCATTTCAAGCTGCAGTGCTTTAACGGCATTCGCTCCGTGGAGATGGAAGTGAAAGCAAACATTCCCTCCCACATCTTTGTTGACGGGCACAAGGCGCATGTTATGTACTCAGGGCAAACCCCTACATGTCATGTATGTAACGAGTCTGGTCACCTCCGTCAGGACTGCCCTCGCCGTGTATTTGTGCTAACAAATAACCTTACGCAACGCCGGAAATTGACACTCAACGATTTGTTGCCAGCCAGTAACACAACAGAGCCGGCGGCGGTCGTGGATCCTGTTACAACCTCTGAAAATGTTGCACTTAATGTTAATGACTTTCCGTCTTTAAAACCTGCACTAACTGCTGAAATTCCGTCCCGTGACAGTGAGATTCCCACAAAAAAGCGTCCTCTAGAGGACACTGAAAGAAATGTTGATGAGGACTCTTCCTGTGAAACACCCGTTGCCAGGAGGCCGAAGCCCAGTCCTGAAGATCTGTTGGAAGTGGAAAAAGGAGATGGAATGAAGGTCGATGTGGCTCCCACTTCCGCACAAGGACTTACACCGCCACGAACAGATAGTGACGCAGCGGGTAGTGATTTTTCACGGAAATGTGACCCTGAGCCTGAGGTCACGGCTGAAATAACCGCATCAAGTGCACAACCCATACAGTGCGAACCGTACGAGGAAGTAACAGGTAAAGAACCTGCTGACTCCGAAGCGCAACGCCGCGCCGAAGGAGGAAATACACAAGCATCACCGCCTCGCCAGCAAAACAACACAAGACACCACGCCGGAACCAAACATTGACGACTTGCAAGCCACGGCCGTTGCCCCATTCAGCCACCGCCGGCGGCTGCGACAGACACCGGGTCTTGCTGTCACGCGTCATCAAGCGAAAGTCACACCAGAGAAGAAAGACATCAAGAAAAAGAATATTAAATATGAAGTCATCAGGGCCAACACTGACGAGGAGAAAGAGAATGGCCACAGTGACTTATAGCAATGCATTGTCAGGATTTCAGGATACTTTTCTTCTCAAGCTATTTGTTTAAAAGCAGTGCAAATTTTTCTAGGCAGTTAGTACATGTAATGGGCACACAGCTTGTAAAGATCGTGCCTTGTAGGGAAGCACGTTTGCTGCTATAATCATACCGAACCTCATCCCAAATAGCTTCTTCCGGTATGTCTGTGCTGCAAGCTTATAGCATTACTACTATTAACATTAATAAAATACAGTCACCCTTGAAATTGGCAGCACTAAAAGAATTCTTGTACCAGTCCGGAACAGATATCGCGTTGCTACAAGAAGTTGCGATAACGGAATTTCGGATCCCAGGCTTTTTTGAAATTGTTAATGTTTCTACGGAAGCCAATATCGGTACAGCCATTCTTATAAGGGAAGGCATTCCGGTGACTGAAATCGAACGACTAGAATCAGGAAGAGCCATAGGCATAAAAATTTTCGATGTGACAGTGATTAACCTTTACGCCCCATCAGGAACTTCCCACAAATTGGATCGTGCGAAGTTTTTTCAAGATGAACTGATTTATTTATTGAGGAAAAATCCGTGTTCTCTTATACTACTCGCCACAGTTAAAAAAGTTAGTAAGTGATCTACACCTTAAGGATGTGTGGGAACTTCAGCACCCGACGTCAGTCGGGTTCACGTATATAACCAGCCACTCCCGCAGCAGACTAGATAGAATTTACGTGTCACCAAATTTGCAAAATTATTTATTAAACGTTGAGACTATTCCAGTGTATTTTAGCGATCACAGTACACTTTTAACTTGCTTTAATCTAAGTGTACAGCCAACCCGTCGCTTCAGAGGCCAATGGAACTTAAATATCTCTGTTTTAACTGACGAAGAACTGGAACAGGAAATAAGGTTTGCGTGGACTATGTGCCTCCGCACAGTAGACAAGCACCCAACAGTCATTGACTGGTGGACAAGGAGGGCTAAACCAAGGCTGCGGAAAGTTGTCATGCAGTATAGTGCAGCGAGGTACAGGGAGTTGAGGAATACAATGGAGTTTTATTATAAAGTTTTAAGAGACTTATATCAACAGGCCCATGATGACGTAATTCGTCTAAATGATATCAAAAAAATAAAAGCCACGTTATTAAGCATTAAACGGCAACAGATGGAGGGACTCAAAATTAAATCGAAAGCCACATCAGTCGTAGCAGATGAAACAGCTTCTCTGTATCACTTGGTGCGGCATGCTAAAAATAGACGTCAAACTTTTATTGATGAAGTCCAGACGCATACTGGTACAAAGCTCACATGCCAGAAAGAAATACTGGACGAAGTCCACAGGTACTATGAAACCTTATATGCCCCTACCACAGTGGAAGATGCAGCTCTCGCGGACTTTCTCACTATTTTAGGTCCACAATTGTCGGGAACAGACAACGCTGACATCCTGTCACCTATTACTAAAGATGAAGTGCATGAGGCAGTGCGTAACTCACCTCTCAAAAAATCTCCGGGACTTGATGGCCTCCCTGTGGAGTTTTATGCCCGCTACTGGTCTATAATTGGGGATAAGATCACTTCCATGGCAAATGAGGTCCTGAACGGAAAAACGGTCCCTGCAGAGTTTAAGGAAAGTAAAATAGTACTGATTCCTAAGAGTAAAGGCAAAACCAACTTAAACAATTTTCGGCCTCTTTCGCTACTAAATTCTGATTACAAAATAATTTCGCGTATTATCAACAAAAGACTCTCTGCCTTTTCCAACAAAATATTGAGTCATCACCAATCTTGCTCTCCGACCAGAACGATATTCGAAAGTCTATCTGCATACAGAGACGTCATTGCAATTACCTCAGTGACAAGTATAAAATGTGCTTTAATCTTTATCGATTTCAACAAAGCTTTTGACCGCGTTAGTCATAGATACCTCTTTGCGACGCTGTCAAGAATGGCTTTCCACCCCCAGATTGTGAACATGCTAAAGAATATTGCAACAGGTGTAAATGCGAAAATAGCAATCAATGGCCAAACATCTAAACCCATACAGATAAGGCGAGGGGTTCCACAGGGCAGTCCCTTATCAATGTTTTTATTTTCAGTATCTTTAGAGCCCTTCCTCCGCACTGTCCACGCAAGATTAACAGGCATAACATTGAGTGGTGAGAAAACTGTCATACGAGCTTATGCTGATGACGTGGGCGTTGTAATAAGGAATAAGGAGGAGACAGTTACACTGGAAAGAGAAATCCAAAGATATTGTCTAGCGTCGGGAGCGACAGCAAATGAAAACAAAAGTCAAATATTGAATCTACGGGGCCTAGATCACCTTCGACTGGCATGGGCAAAACAAGACAACAAACATAAAACTTTGGGAATCACCTTAATGGCATGTCCGATGCGGATGACTGCTTTTAACTGGACGGAAACTAGGAGGAAAGTCCATGGTGCTGTAATGGAGAACATCCATCGAACTATGGACCTGGTGCAAAAAGTCAGATTCATCAACTCCTGCGTTTTGTCTAAAGCGTATTTCACTGCGCAGGTATTTCCAATCCCTAAACTAGTAGCGAAAGGGATCATGTCCACTGTTACCAATTATTTATGGCGAGGAGACATATTCAGGGTTGGTGCGACTACGGTTATACTGGATGTCAGAAACGGGGGCCTCGGTTTGGTGGATATTCGCAATAAAGCGTCTGCTCTCTTCCTCAAACGGACTTTCCATATACTCAGAGAACTTCCACAATGTATAACCGCGAAGCTCTTTGAGGCTGTGACACCCCATAGCCTGCAAGCACCGATTGATGTGCGAAGGATTAATGCCCGTCTGCAGTATGTGAGGAACTTTTTCCTCGAAGCAAGTTATCTTAGTGACGAAATCAGAAGCAACACACGTATCACAGCGCGCGACATCATACTTGAAAGGAAGTTAAATGAGGGTAGAAACAAAATTGAAACAAAATTCCCAAATTGTGACTGGAAAGCTGTATGGCGGAACATCAACTATGCCGGGCTATCTACAGACGCTATTTCCGCATGGTACAAAACAGTTAATAATGTCATCAGCGCCAACGAGAGACTATATGGGATCGATTTAAACCAGACACACCTTTGTGGAAAATGCAATCTGGTGGATACACTCAGCCACAGATTCACCTGTGGTGGCAATGTGAACAACTGGAATTGGATCAGGCAACAAATCGCCTTTCTCACCAGATCCTCTACGCAATATATAACGCCGTCGCTCCTCCTGAGACCGGACATGACATACTTTCCGAAATTAAAAACCAACGCCATTAGCTGGTTACTGGGAAAATATGTTAGTTATGTCATCCACTCACTTGGGTCGGACAACGAGATAGAATTCCGCGTTTACATGAAGTGTGAATATGCAAAAATCAGCACGTATCGCAACCACAAGAAGCACTATGGCAACATGCTGAAGATCATTTTTGAAAGAATGGGTGTTGGTTAAATATGTGAAACCACTACAACACCTTGAACGAGAACGAACAGAAGAAAAATAAAAGTCACTTGGTGCATTATTATTATTTAGTTTAACCTTGCTTCCGGAACTTTTTTTTTGTATGTGTTTAATTGGATTGTATTTAAACTGGTTCATAGTCAAGAAAACTGGTATTAAATATGCTATTATTTTTTATTCAATGGACAGTTTACAAATTAAACAGTGAATTAAACTTTGAAGACAAACCCAGTGATTGGGTGACAATAGTTTGCACCTTAGAATAATCTCAGTTATCTTGAGCAAAGTTTTTACTGTAACCCACTATTAAAGTTTGTTTTACCATTATTACTGTATTAGACATATTTAGCATAAAAATAGTTTAAAACTGGTTCTTTTTTTTAAATGGTTTAATCATTAATCATTAATTGTACTGTTGAACTTGAAATGTATGTTTTAGTAAAATAAAAAAAAAAAGGGGTAGCGTCTTTGATTCGTAATCAAAACATTTTCGGTCCCGGGTTCGATCCCCGCCACTGCCTAAATTTTGATAAATAATCAGCATTGGCGGCCGAAGACTTCCGGCATAGGAAGTCAGCCTCATTCTGCCAACGGCCTTGTAAAAGAGGGCGGAGGAGCGGATAGAGGTTCTGGGCACTCTCTTGTCCTAGGGGTAGGGAACTGCCCCTAAAGGCGGAAGAATCGGCAATGATCAAGGACATGAGGATGCAGAAGGCAATGGAAACCACTGCATTGAAGACACATAACGTGTATCCACAGGACATGTGGCCTGTATTTGAAGAAGTGTCATAATGATCTCTCCATTGGCAAAAGATTCCGGAATAGCCCCCCATTCGGATCTCCGGGAGGGGACTGCCAAGGGGGAGGTTACCGTGAGAAAAAGATTGAATAATCAACGAAAGGATAACGTTCTACGAGGCGGGGCGTAGAGTGTCAGAAGCTTGAACGTGGTAGGGAAACTAGAAAATCTGAAAAGGGAAATGCAAAGGCTCAATCTACATATAGTAGGGGTCAGTGAAGTGAAGTGGAAGGAAGACAAGGATTTCTGGTCAGATGAGTATCGGGTAATATCAACAGCAGCAGAAAATGGTATAACAGGTGTAGGATTCATTATGAATAGGAAGGTAGGGCAGAGGGTGTGTTTTTGTGAACAGTTCAGTGACCGGGTTGTTCTAATCAGAATCGACAGCAGACCAGCACCGACAACGATAGTTCAGGTATACATGCCGACGTCGCAAGCCGAAGATGAACAGATAGAGAAAGTGTATGAGGATATTGAAAGAGTAATGCAGTATGTAAAGGGGGACGAAAATCTAATAGTCATGGGCGACTGGAATGCAGTTGTAGGGGAAGGAGTAGAAGAAAAGGTTACAGGAGAATATGGGCTTGGGACAAGGATTGAAAGAGGAGAAAGACTAATTGAGTTCTGTAACAAGTTTCAGCTAGTAATAGCGAATACCCTGTTCAAGAATCACAAGAGGAGGAGGTATACTTGGAAAAGGCCGGGAGATACGGGAAGATTTCAATTACATTACATCATGGTCAGACAGAGATTCCGAAATCAGATACTGGATTGTAAGGCGTACCCAGGAGCAGATATTGACTCAGACCACAATATAGTAGTGATGAAGAATAGGCTGAAGTTCAAGACATTAGTTAGGAAGAATCAATACGCAAAGAAATGGGATACGAAGTACTAAGGAATGACGAGATACGTTTGAAGTTCTCTAACGCTATAGATACAGCAATAAAGAATAGCGCAGTAGGCAGTACAGTTGAAGAGGAATGGACATCTCTAAAAAGGGCCATTACAGAAGTTGGGAAGGAAAACATAGGTACAAAGAAGGTAGCTGCGAAGAAACCATGGGTAACAGAAGAAATACTTCAGTTGATTGATGAAAGGAGGAAGTACAAACATGTTCCGGGAAAATCAGGAATACAGAAATACAAGTCGCTGAGGAATGAAATAAATAGGAAGTGCACGGAAGCTAAGACGAAATGGCTGCAGGAAAAATGTGAAGACATCGAAAAAGATATGACTGTCGGAAGGACAGACTCAGCATACAGGAAAGTCAAAACAACCTTTGGTGACATTAAAGGCAACGGTGGTAACATTAAGAGTGCAACGGGAATTCCACTGTTAAATGCAGAGGAGAGAGCAGATAGGTGGAAAGAATACATTGAAAGCCTCTATGAGGGTGAAGATTTGTCTGATGTGATAGAAGAAGAAACAGGAGTCGATTTAGAAGAGATAGGGGATCCAGTATTAGAATCGGAATTTAAAAGAGCTTTGGAGGACTTACGGTCAAATAAGGCAGAAGGGATGGATAACATTCCATCAGAATTTCTAAAATCATTCGGGGAAGTGGCAACAAAACGACTATTCACGTTGGTGTGTAGAATATATGAGTCTGGCGATATACCATCTGACTTTCGGAAAAGCATCATCCACACAATTCCGAAGACGGAAAGAGGTGACAAGTGCGAGAATTATCGCACAATCAGCTTAACAGCTCATGCATCGAAGCTGCTTACAAGAATAATATACAGAAGAATGGAAAAGAAAATTGAGAATGCGCTATGTGACGATCAGTTTGGCTTTAGGAAAAATAAAGGGACGAGAGAGGCAATTGTGACGTTACGGCTAATAAGGGAAGGAAGGCTAAAGAAAAATCAAGACACTTTC
Organism: Schistocerca cancellata; assembly: GCF_023864275.1. Lineage (NCBI taxonomy): Eukaryota > Metazoa > Arthropoda > Insecta > Orthoptera > Acrididae > Schistocerca > Schistocerca cancellata. The sequence goes on along the minus strand of NC_064631.1, from coordinate 463,221,022 downwards.
ATAGGATTTGTCGACCTGGAAAAAGCGTTCGACAATATAAAATGGTGCAAGCTGTTCGAGATGCTGAAAAAAGTAGGGGGTAAGCTATAGGGAGAGACGGGTCATATACAATATGTACAACAAAATGGTTCAAATGGCTCTGAGCACTATGGGACTTAACAGCTGTGGTCATCAGTCCCCTAGAACTTAGAACTACTTAAACCTAACTAACCTAAGAACATCACACACATCCATGCCCGAGGCAGGATTCGAACCTGCGACCGTAGCCGGCGCGCGGTTCCGCACTGCGCGCCTAGAACCGCGAGACCACCGCGGCCGGCAGTATGTACAACAACCAAGAGGGAATAATAAGAGTGGACGATCAAGAACGAAGTGCTCGTATTAAAAAGGGTGTAAGACAAGGCTGTAGCCTTTCGCCCCTACTCTTCAATCTGTACATCGAGGAAGCAATGATGGAAATAAAAGAAAGGTTCAGGAGTGGAATTAAAATACAAGGGGAAAGGATATCAATGATACGATTCACTGATGACATTGCTATCCTGAGTGAAAGTGAAGAAGAATTAAATTATCTGCTGAACGGAATGAACAGTCTAATGAGTACACAGTATGGTTTGAGAGTAAATCGGAGAAAGACGAAGGTAGTGAGAAGTAGTAGAAATGAGAACAGCGAGAAACTTAACATCAGGATTGATGGTCACGAAGCCAGTGAAGTTAAGGAATTCTGCTACCTAGGCAGTAAAATAACCAATGACGGACGGAGCAAGGAGGACATCAAAAGCAGACTCGCTATGGCAAAAAAGTCATTTTGGTCAAGAGATGTCTTCTAATATCAAATACCGGTCTCAATTTGAGGAAGAAATTTCTGAGGATGTACGTCTTGAGTACAGCATTGTATGGTAGTGAAACATGGACTGTGGGAAAACCGGAACAGAAGAGAATCGAAGCATTTGAGATGTGGTGCTATAGACGAATGTTGAAAATTAGGTGGACTGATAAGGTAAGGAATGAGGAGGTTCTACGCAGAATCGGAGAGGAAAGGAATGTGTGGAAAACACTGATAAGGAGAAGGGACAGGATGATAGGACATCTGCTAAGACATGAGGGAACGACTTCCATGGTATTAGAGGGAGCTGTAGAGGGCAAAAACTGTAGAGGAAGACAGAGACTGGAATACGTCAAGCAAATAATTAAGGACGTAGGTTGCAAGTGCTACTCTGAGATGAAGAGGTTAGCACAGGAAAGGAATTCGTGGCGGGCCGCATCAAACCAGTCAGTAGACAAATGAAAAATATATATATATATATATATTGATGATACCCTTCTGATCCCACCAAACACAGAACATTGTCTTCTTTCCAAAGCGATTTGGTCCTGCAGTGGATGTCGATGGTTCGCCTGGGTTCACCTTTGATTTATAACGCTTAGGATTATCATCATGTTATCCATTTTTCATCACATGTCACTATTCTATGGAGAAATGACTTTCTTTTGTATCTGGCGAGGCGCATTTCACAAGCGGTCTTTCGAGTTGCTTGCTGTCTCTCATTCAGTTCGTGCGGAACCCATTTTCTTGTTAATCCTATCTGGTGAGGATCCCACACCTTGCAGCAGTACTCAAAAAGGTGGCTGACAAGTGTAGTGAAGGCAGTACCTTTAGAAGATCTGTTGCAACTTCGAAGTGTTTTGCCAATAAATCAGTCTTTGGTTCGCCTACTCCAGTGTATTTTCTTTGTGTTCCTTTCCATTTAAGTTGTTAGTAATTGTAATTAATAAGTATTTAGTTGAATATGCGGCCTTCAGATTTGTTGGATTTATCGTGTAACCGAAGTTTAGCGGATTCCTTTTAGCACTCACGTGGATGATCTCACACTTCTCATTATTTAGGGTTAACTGCCAGTTTTCGCAACATGTAGATATATTTTCTAAATTTTTTAGCAATTTTTTCTATCTTCTGGTGAATTTAGTAGACGATAAACGACGGCTGTATCTGAGAACCACCTAAATTAATTATACAGATAGGTAGGGAACAGCAGCGGGCCTATAATACCACCTTCGGGAACGCCAGAAATCACTTATTTTCAGCTCTGTGCGTTCTGTTCGGCAATACTTTTTTAAACCGAATTGACCCGTGCTTTCTCGCAATCGTTCGGAACGCTTCACCGCTGTAGATACGTACCGTGCACTGCTCCTAAAAGAGGGGCGAGTTCTTTCGTATACACTGGAAGGAATCGAATTGGTACCTGTAAGGCCCAGTGCCCTTTCCTGTTTTCAGTCCAGTGCCCTTTCCTCTGTTCAGGGTTTCAATTGCTTTTCTGTCCATCGGTAACTGCTTTCGATACCTGTCATTTGTCGTGCGCCGATTGAAGAGAGGAAATATAGTGCGATCTTCGTCTGCGAAAAAAAATTTGAAAAATAGTCTTACCATTTCCATCTCTTCTGTTCCATGCACTGTTTGAATGCTGTTATAGTCACAGAAATGCCTGGGCAGGTAGTTTCGATCGGTTTACTGATTTAACATCAAAACTTTTTAGAAAGTTCTGTCAAGTAGGATGCCCATCGAAACGTCGCGACAATACGACGCCACAACTCGGATCCGAGAAAGTGTGATCAACAAAAATCGGCCAGAAACCTGCGTTCCCATATAATCTAAAAGTAGTTTACTTGGCTCTGGAAGAATTGTACAGGGGAAAATACTAGAAACAGGCAGGAATAGATGTTCAATGTAGTATTTACGTGGACGTGAGAAAAGTAGTACAAGATAGAAATGGAGGGATGTAGCACTAAACAAGCCGAAAGACAGAAATCCGACAACTGTACCCGTATATCCCCTCATCTGCCTCTACGGCCGGGATGAGCTTTCAGGTCTTTATTGAGTACCGACATGCATTTCACGCGACGCCAGTGACTCTGCAGTGCTTTCATAAAACTGCATATCAAACGTCAAGAAAGACTGTCCTGAAAACGTGGTACACTTTCGTATAGTAAAGACGGGGCATGAGCCTACAGAAGTGGCGTGAGAAAATCTAATTTCTTTAAAAAGGTGCGATACTTGCCAGGGATCACAAAGTGCAATCGCTCACTGGAAAGTCACTTGACAAACTCTGTAGTGGTGTCAGAAAACACAAGAGGAATCTGTATCGTTGAACACTACTGCAAGTGTACATCAAACGGCTTGACAAAAGGTTCCGTTAGTGGACTCGAACTTGTCATATATTACCTGCAGGTCTTTGACCATCAGTTAACTCTGAGATGGCTTGTTCTACACTGTGCATATTTCTGTCCTTCATTGTTTTCTATTGCATTATTATAAAGAGTCGCTGACCATTGAAGGGAAATGCCACAAACATCAATGAAAATATGAAGAACAAGGTGGCGTCACAATTTAAACACTACCTCGAACAACCTGTTTTTGCAATCGCAGGACAATGCGATTGCACAAATTGGGCGTGCTTGGCCGGTAACGAATTTTTAAAGATGTAATCTCTACCAAGAATACGTTAGCTTGAGGTACATGGCTCCGAGGATTTGCAACGTGTACCACTGATCCGTGGAAGTAACAAACATGTTTCGAATATGAGTTCCGATGCATACGCCGTTGTCGGTTGCAATAACATTTTTTTGGTTGAATGATTACACCGCACTGTCATGCGTACTAACTTTTCTGTGCTATCGCTTATAGTGGTCAGTGAAAAACTATCTGAATATTTATTAATACTTAATATTATAAATGTGACCGTCAAAACTATGCCATATTAGGGCTGGTTTAAGGTTGCGAGGGACATGTAGCATTGATGGATTTCGTGGCACCTATTCAGAAATATGTCTCCATTTTATAAACGTGTTGTTTATTTCTACAGAGTGTCTGAAAACTCACTCCTTCTTTTTAAACAAATTTATTTATTTATGACCCAATTTTCTTAGGACTACTTTTGTTACAAACAGAACTCCATGAGAGTGTGTTTAAGTTCAGATTTTTCTTTTGTTTCAGTTGGAAAATGCCTTCTGCGTTGATTGTGGAAGAACGGGAAAAATAGCAGCTCGCTATGAGGTCTGGGGATTTGTACTGAAAGTGCAAGGCTGAATGAGGGATCCGTGCTACACCGGATGCAAACACAGTTCAAAATTGCCATTCTAAATTATTAACAACAGGGAGTGTCACCGATGCAAGAAGATCAGGAAGACCATCAACTTAGAAGATACCAGAGATTGTTGACAGAGTTTGTGATATGTTCACAAGGAGTCCTAACAAATCACTGCGTCCAGGATTTTGTGACAGTGCAACGACTCTTAAGGAAGATCTCACTTTTACGCCGCGGAAGCCACATTACGTGCACCATTTGTTTCCTGATGTCTGTGACAGAAGAATAATGTTTGGAGAAATTTTGTTGGGTTGGAATGACGATTGCCCTGAAATTCTTTAGAACACTCTGTGGTCTGACAAAGTAGTTTCCAACAGTGGAGGCTTTGTAAACAGGCATAACAGCCATTATTAGGCAGCCGAAAAACCACACGAATGTCTGAAAAAGCACAGGGGCGTCTGAAGGTGACAGTATGGTGCGGTATCACGTTAGCCGAAGTTGTTGGTCTTTTATTTCTGCGGAGCACAATGAATGGCGAAAGATACCTGGAAATCCTGGAAATTTTGCAAGACCGAGAATGGCTAGTATTTTCACAACGAAAAAAGCGACAGCTTTACTTTATGCAGGACGGAGCTTCTGCACATTTTACAAGTGATGTACGCGAAAGTCTGTATGATCATTTCACAAGTGATTTGATTCGTAGACTTGATGCACACGAATGGCCTGTCCACAGCTCTGATTTAAAGCATTGCGATTTTTTTTTTGCTGGGGGTGAACTAAGAGTAAACCACGGAACTTGGATGAATTGAAAGCATTGACATCTGATGTGTTAGTCAATGTTTCACCTAACATGTCGCAAGCAGATGTGACGCACGTACCAATTCGTTTAAAAAATGCTGAGAGAATACTGGATCTTACATGGAGGTTTAAAATTGCGCTAAACACAACCTCAACGAGTGCTGTTTCTAAAAAAAATGTAGTTCATAAATAACGAAAATATAATTGTTTAAGAATAGGGTGTGACTTATCAGAAACATTATCGACACTGAAGAGCCAAAGAAACTGGTACACCTGCCTAATGTCGTATAGGGCCCCCTGAGCACGCAGAAACGCTGCAACACGGCGTGGCATTGACGCCACAACGTCTGAAGTTATGCTGGAGGGTTGAGATCTCTTCTGAACAGCAAGTTGCATCACAGATATGCTCAATAATGTTCATGTCTGTAGTGTTTGGTGGCGAGTGGAAGTGTTTTACTCAGAAGGTTATTCCTGGAACCACTCTGTAGAAATTCTGGACGGGAGAGGTGTCGCATTGTCCTGCTGCAATTGCTTACGTCCGTCGGAATGCACAGTGGATATGAATAGATGCAGGTGATCAGACAGGATGCTTACGTACGTGTCACCTGTCAGAGTCGTATCCAGACGTGTCAGGGGCCCCACATCACTCCAGAATCACATACCCACACCACTACAGAGCCTCCACCACCTTTAACAGTCCTCTGCTGACATGCAGGGTCCGAGGATTCATGAGGTTTTCTCATTGCCCGTACATCTGTTCGACATAACATGAAACGAGACTGGTCCGACGAGTAACGTGTTTCCAGTCATCAACAGTCCAATATCGGTGTTGACGGGACTAGGCGAGGGGTAAAGCTTTGTGTTGTGCAGTCATCAAGGGTACACAAGTGGGCCTTCGGCCGTTGAATGGTTCGCACGCTGACATTGGTTGATAGCCCAGTTTGTGGGTAGGTTGCATTTCTGTCACGTTGAACGATTCTCTTCAGTCGTCGTTGGTGCAGAATCTTTTTCCGGCCGCTGCGATGTTAGACATTTGATATTCTACCGGATTCCCGATATTACGGTACACTCGTGAAATGGTCATAAGGGAAAATCACAACTTTACCGCTACCTCGGAGATGTTGTGTCCCATCGGTAGTGTGCCGACTATAGCACCGGACTATAGCACCACGTTCAAACGTGCTCCCATTTTGGTAATCTGCCATGTAGCAGCAGTAACCGATCTTACATCTGCGGTCACTTACTGTATTATATAGGCGTTGCCGACCACAGCGCCATACTCTGCCTGTTTATATATCTCTGTATTTGAGTGCGCGTGCCTTTCTAGTTTCTTTGGCTCTTCTTTACATAATGTGGAACCATAAAGTATAATACAATTGTGTTTCGTTAAGTTTATGAATTTTAGACCTATGGATAGAGAAAAATTTTTCAGCACACACCATAGGACCTCGGCTCGCAGTCAGACGTCATGACATACAAATTGGGAGGCCTGATCTGCGATGTGGTTAGCGGCAGAAGCTAAAATACTAATACTGTATTGCAACATTCACCAGTGAGAATGAGCTCACGTTGATAGGTTAGACATTACACCTGGCACGTGAACAGTGCGAAACAGAATTGCAGAAGTTGCTCTAAGGAAACTCTGTGCACCACTATAAAGTGCGAGACAGAGGTTTCTTCGTATTATATCACCTCCGTTGTCGTATGACGTGAGATAAGAATAATTGAACAGAAGCCTCACCGGACACTGTAATGTCTAACCTAACCTTTTCCATGCCCACAGCTGTTGTGTGTGTGAAACAGTGGTGTATTCCAACACTATTCACTTAATATATTTCTTAAAACTTTCTAAATACTGTTTTGAGTGATAGTATGTATCTGAACCGTCGTCCAGGTTTTTTCTTCATTTTCCATGACACTCTCCCGCAAATGAAACAAGTTTTTTGCCATTAGTGCTGTTCTTCTTTGTATACTGACAATAACTCATGTTAGCTCAGTTTGCTATAGATCCCACTCACTTACGCAATATTCTAGAAGGGTCGCAAGAGGGTATTGTAAGCCCTTTCCTTTGCAGACAGTATTTTCCCCCTACACTATAAATGAACCGTTGTAGTCTGTACTTCGGTTTAATATATTACCAGTTGAACTGTCAACTTTACAGTCGCTTCCCCGTGGGAAATTTTGTTAATTATTGATTTACCACCTCTCATTTCACGTAACATAAAACTATCTGCACGTCAATAGCGATATTGCTTATCGAAAGATCGAGATGGTACGAAATGCATGAGGTCGGAATTTTTCGCTAATAGGAACTATCAAAATGCAGGATGTAAATTTTTTCCTTCTTCCACATACGTGCTCCTTACGTCGTCTGTTGTGAAACCAAAGCCTGATTAGTTCCTTTTTGTCTGTGACAGGTTTACAATCACTGAACGACTGCCACTAGATTGCAGACATATATATTTGTTACGTAACTCGGGCTGGCTCTCAAATACTGGTGGGAAGTTTTAGAGTCAGGAAGTGAGGCTTGCTATTCAAGAGAAGCTGCGTCATTGGCACAGCCGTTATGAGACAACTGGATAGGTAATATACGGTCTTACACCTGTCCTTCACATTTGCAAGTGGAACGACATTTACATACGGCTACACCACGCCCACCGCGCGAAGTTTATTGGCCGATGCATTACTTTGCGACACACTCACACGAGCACTGCCGGGTATCGTGCGTCTTGGGGATGGGTTTTATATGGAGGTAATCCAGAGTGCGTAGCTTCGCGTGAAACGACCGCTGCGTCGAGCCCAGCTCTGCTTACCAACAGCAGAAATAGCTGCGCCTAGTAGCAGTGGCTATATAGCTGAAAACGACTTACGTACATTGGATAAATGGTGCTCGGAATAAACGTGTCGGTGCGCACGAAGAAAGTATATTGCCACAATCTCAGCGTTGGAATTGTTCCTTTGTGCAGCTATCATAAACATTTACAACATAACTGTACCATTTTCTGTAACATTCTATAAAAAACTTATTTCCCTCAAGGTTCTCGAGCGTCTTTTATAAAATTTGCATGAAGAAATTAAACGTACGCGGCATCACATTGTAACTCACTACATTCTATAACTGCTACGAAAACGTAGTGAGCTGTTCTAAATCTAGCGATGGCTCTCTTATTCACACACAAAAAGGCAGTCCACTTAAAATTAATATTTTATGTAGGTGATTCTGAACAGCTCTCAAAAATATTTGAACTTGCATGCACAGTTCTACTGTTCCTTTGCTGCAACAGTCAATTTCAGTCTATCTTCTTGTTATGAAAGCAGTAATCAAATGTGGATACTGTAATTGTAACAGTTTATCACAAATTCCTAGTTCGACTCGCGTTGCCAACTGCATAGTGAAGAGTAGGTTAAAAGAAAAGTGTTTCGCACACTGTGCTGCAAAGGAACTTTACAAACTTACAAGTGGTTACGTATATACGGTGTGTAGTTTTATTACTTCATAAGCCCAAGATGGTCCGTATATAGCGCTAAATCGATTGTTACAATAAAGAAGCGCCACAGCTGCTTGGTATATGAAGTAGTCACAAAAATTGACGAACAGTGATTGGTTCACCCCGTATTTTCAGCCAGCATTAGAATAATGGAATCCTTATCTTCATCACCACCTCCTTACTGTTCTTTGGTCGGTATTCCGAAACTGCTATTTTTTGTGTGTAAGGTACTTCGTCATCATATTGTCTTCTGGCAGTGACACACATCATCGAATGCGATTGCATTCACCTGTTATTCACGTAAATGACACGTTTTCAATATTCCTTTTGCAGAAGAGTTTGGAATAAATTTGATTATTCTGTCGGATTACAAGTCAAAGGGCCAACAAAAATATTTTCTTTTTATTTTAAGCATGACAGGTATGTATATTTGTACTCTTGTATGTTTAAGAAATTATAGGGCTTATCAGCCCCTCAGGAAAGCAGCGTTCGAAAAATATGTAGCTTTTCAGTGAATTACCATGACAGGAACATTTAAACGAAACATGGAACTCCATGGAAGTTGCAGTATTCAGTCCATAAAGAACAAACGAATCATTGCAGACTACCATCAGTCAATCATGCAAAAGTCGGAGATGATTCAGTCGTTTAGTGACGGTCTCTATAGAGTATCTCGTCTTTGGTTACATCAGACTAGACCAGTTTTCTATGTCTATTTGGAACTTGTAAATACGGTTCGTGTGCCTCGAGGTGGTATATGCGATCGCAGCGCTCTCCAGCGGCAGTTGTCGGCTATCTGGCTCACAAATCATACTTTTTACGAAAAAATGGTTCAAATGCCTCTGAGCACTATGGGACTTAACACCTGTGGTCATCAGTCACCTATAACTTAGAACTACTTAAACCTAAGTAACATAAGGACATCACACACATCCATGCCCGAGGCAGGATTCGAACCTGCGACCGAAGCAGTCGTGCGGTTCCGGACTGAGCGCCTAGAACCGCTCAGCCACCGCGACTGGCCGCATTCATTCTTGAAATACACCACAAGTGTGTTGTTGTACATAAAGCAAAGGTCAGAATACGATGTTAAATGCTGTCTTAGTACTGTGGAACCTTTCGTAAAATGACGGAATATGGCTACTTTTTACTCGTGATTAAGAGTGATTCGAAAATGGCATGAAATACAAATGTTACAAATGTGCTTGACAATGACGTTCAGTCGAAATTAGCTAATCGCACGATTAAATAAACATCTTATTATAGCCTATTACGGACGATGTTTATGTTTACTCCTACCACTATGTTTCTTGAAAGATTCCTCGAGAGTTAGCACGAATCCTAATACCTGGGAGGTTCTCTGCGGTAGGGGTAAATGTTCTGCCAGTATGTTTCTTGAAGGATTCCTCGAATGTTAGCACGGGTAAAATTTTTTTCCTTCTCAAGTAGATATTTGGAGACATTTTCCTGTAATTGCTCCTGGTTATTTACACCTTCACAGGCTGTAACTGATCATTTCAGGTCGGTGACCATCTTTCTTTCATCCGGCTAACTGATGTGGCCAGGTCTAAACTGGAGGTTCTCAAAGGTGAGTATTTCCCACAGATTGGCTGGCGGTATATAGTACACTTTGTTGAAGTGTGGAGTTCTCGTATAGGGAGTTATCCTCTTTCACTTTTAACTGTGTTCCGGTGTTGTTTACAGAAGAGATAGAAGAGACCAGTTGATGACGGTGTAGTGGCAGAATGCGGTGACTACTGCTCAGTCTACTGGTCGGATTTGTGTGCTTTTGAAAGTAGTGAGATACCCTCAGGGCACTGAATAGTGGTATAGAGTAATCGACTGCTTCAATCCTGTCTCACGTGTATAAGAGCGATTGGTGACCCTTATTTAACTCAATAGCGTGTGTGTAGCACTCCATAGCAATTAACCAGGTTCTTCAACAAACGTTTCAGTGGACGTCTACGTAGCAACACCTTGTATGATCTGTCTTACGCTAAGAGTTCGTGGACTCTCCTCGTGGCCACGAGGGAACTTCACCAGACACTACGGAAGTTCTGAGACTATTGATGGGAAAGTATGATTCAATGCTTCTAGCTATTGACGACCTCTGAGAACTTGTCGAAGGTTGACTGCCCATTCCAAATTAGTTGAATAGTAGCTCTTAAAGACCACTATGTCCAACTTTAACTAATTGTATGCCTCAATAGGTCGAAAATAAGCGTTCATCTAAGCTATGCTGTTACCGCGTAATCTATCTGTTGCTGTCAACTGTGCTTAGACAAAAAAATATTAAAATCCACTTTTGTTCTGTTACACACCTTCCCGAATACACTGAGGAAAGTGTTGCAATACTTTTCGAGTTCAACACTTAGGTCGTCTAGCCCTCTTCAAGAGTCAGACATGTTAACAAGAGTTCAATTTTGCCGTATTGTATTCTTCAGTCAGATCCACCGTGGTTAGTTTCATCTAATATAACTTAGAGTTTACTTCAGTAGGTATTGGCATCTTGTTAGGTGAACTACTTGGTCATAGAACTTAGAACCACTTAAGTCACAGAAAGCTGATAATAAAATAAAAAAAAGAATAATGTAAAATATACAAGGTGATCGGCCGTTAAAGGTACAAAGAAAAGGGGCGAGTAGAGGACGTGAAACACGCAGTAATCATAATAAACTTAGTTCTGGAAACAAATGATCTGTCTATACGACTTATTACGATGGAATACAAGAACCAACTGTAAAAAAAGCTGTCGAGATTCCAAATTCTAGTTAAACACCCCACACTAAAACTCAACTCTTTCAAATCGGGGGACCCGGGAGTCGATGGTGTTGGGAACCCACGAACGGTACCCATGTTGAAGAATCGTTCCGGATACACACTTGTTGTGACAGTGAACAATTACGCGTCTACCAAAGACGTATCCATTCGCCATAAGGAACGTAGCTGCATCGTAAAAGTAGTCTTAGACATTAAGAGCGTTATACAGCTGGCATGACTGCATATGTGCATACTTATGATTGGGAAAACCATTGGTTTCCGTATCTATGCACATTGCGATTGTTTGCTTGTTTCATTGCCTTCTACGTTACAGTACAAGGCTCGAAGCTACTACGAGAAACTCGTACACAGAATAGTAGGAATGTGCCATGAGGCAGCCTTTCAAAAAGGGCAGTGTTTTAACGTCCCATCCGGAACAAGGTCATTAGGCACGCAGACATACTTTGATTTGGGAAGGATAGGGATGAAAATCAGTCTTGTCCTTTCAAAGAAATCATCCTAGCATTTTTTTTAGTTTTGCCAGATGGGGATTTGAACCACTGCCCTCTAGACTGTGCGTGTAGAGGACAGGTTCATGTATTCAGCCGTGAAGCCTCTCAATAGTGATTTGAAAATCTAGATTGCATCACCTATCCTTTTTAGTTTTGCTGCAAGTCTGTTTAAAATGAAGTCTTCAGAATAGCGCATGTCTTTCTGAATAATGGTTATGAAAGTGTTGCCCAGTCGTCTAGAACTCGTTGAATGAATGTCTGTTCCTTCTCAATGAATCTATAACTCCCATATGCACAGAAACACACATAACATGCACAGAAATGGGCCAAGAAGAATTCTGAGACGCTTGAGCAACGAAGAGCATGCGTGAATTTCGTAACCGATGTCACAGATCATTGTAACTGTCCTATTCTATCCTAAGAATAACAAAGTGATTGACATTTGAACGTGTAATGGCGCCACGTTGTCAGTTGGAGTTACTCATGCGTGCAGCGATGCACAGTCGTTGCGCCAGAAGCTGTGGTGTTGCGTACAGGGAGCATTCACGCGATCCGCGCTAACGTGCAATATGGTGTTCATTTTACAACAACTTAATAACTTTATTATTATGCAGCGCATTTTGGATACTAGCATCAGAAATTACGTTTCACGAATAAAATAAGTCGTGGAAAGGAACAAAGGAGTCGACGAACCGATAGTGTAGCGTAATCGAATGCAACATTGTCGTCCGAAACGGCTGTTACCGGCAACTAAGCGATAAGACAACGGCCAGCAGAGCTAAAGGTCTACAGGCTTATTCTCTCATTTGCTGTTGCAACGGCTGATATCGTCGTGTAAAAAAGCGTCTGTCATTCTGTGAGTGTGATCGAAGTACAGGATACAGACTGATGGCCGAAAGTCGTCGGAAGGGCTGTCCCTTTCCAAGTCGTGCCGTATGTGACGCCCAAATGCTGCGGTTATATTGCACACCGGCGAGAAAGGGGCGCATGTTGAAAAAGGTAAATTTTTAGTTTGTCACTGGAAAACGAGAAGCGCCACAGCGTGAAGGAAAGTGGAATATATGGCCAACAACTCTTTATTGAAATTTATATGAAGCTTATACTATTTCGATATAAGTCTTATAAAATGTGTTCTGTACGTCGAGTTTCAAGTATTGCTGTTTTAAGTTGTCACTGTTCTTGCCAGGATGCGATATGTGCCGTGTAGCCCAAGTGTTGACACGGTGTCTGAGCAGCCTGCCACATGTTCTATAGGAATGTGGTGAAAATGGCCGCACATAACGAGACTCTTAGGCCGTAACATGTTGGATATTACTCAAGAATCTGGGTTTCCCAGTTGAACAGTCTCAACGCACAGTGACGTTACTATGGTAACTGATACACGAGTCGCAGTTCGATATTTTCCCTTCCTCCTCCCCCCCCTCTCCCTTCCCCGTCCACCAGCACCACACGCACACCACCTGTTATAACCCCATCCTCCACTTAATTTTCGCCGTTGCTTAACGACATCATATGTTCATTGAAATGAACTTGAATTCACACTGACGTAAAATATACATATGTCCATATTTCTTTTTCTATGATGCAATTAAATATTATATTATGCTATAACGCACAGTTTTTTATAATCATCGGTATTCTGACTGATTTCATGAGACCTGCCACGAGTTCCTTTCCTGCACCAAGTTCTTAATTTCAGAATTGAACTTGCACACCCCTACGTCTTTAGTTACGAGGATGAGTCAAATTAAAACCTTAAATATTTTTTAAATATTATTTACTGTGCAGAAGTGGTACAAAGCTGTATCACTCTTCAACATACTCTCCCCCACGCTCGATGCAAGTCCTCCAGCGCTTACAAAGTGCATAAATTCCTTCAGAAAAAAATTTTTTTTTGTAGTCCCCGCAACCACTCACGTACCGCGTGGCGTACCTCTTCATCAAAACGGAACTTCTTTCCTACCATTGCGCCTTTGAGTGGTCCAAACATATGGAAATCACTTGGGGCAAGGTCTGGTGAGTATGGTGGATGAGGAATACACTCAAAATGCAGGTCTGTGATTGTTGCAACTGTTGTACGGGCAGTCTGGGGCCTTGCATTGTCATGTTGCAAAAGGACACCTGCTAACAGCAATCCACGCCACTTTGATCTGATTACAGGCCGCAGATGATTTTTTATGAGATCTGTGTATGATGTACTGGTGACTGGTGGTCCCTCTAGGCATGTAATGCTCCAAAATGACGCCTTTTTCGTCCCAAAAGGGAGTCAGCATAACCTTCCCTGCTGATGGCTCTGATCGAAACTTCCTTGGTTTTGGTGATGAGGAATGGCGCCATTCCTTGCTCACTCTCTTCGTTTCCGGTTGGTGGAAGTGAACCCAGGTTTCGTCCCCAGTAACGATTCTTGCAAGGAGGCCATCACCTTCTCGTTCAAAGCGCCGATGAAGTTCTTCACAAGCATCAACACGTCGTTCTCTCATTTCAGGAGTCAGCTGCCATGGCACCCATCTTGCAGACACTTTGTGAAACTGGAGCACATCATGCACGGTGTGGTGTGATGACCAATGACTCATCCGTAACCAATCTGCAATGTCATTCAGTGTCACTCGGCGGTTTTCCTTCACTATGGCTTCAACTGCTGCAATGTTCTGTGGAGTCACAACTCGTTGTGCCTGACCTAGACGAGGAGCATCTTCCACTGAAGTCACACCATTTGCGAACTTCCTACTCCATTCGTAGACTTGCTGCTGTGACAGGCATGCATCACCGTACTGAACCTTCATTCTTCGATGAATTTCAATAGGTGTCACACCTTCACTACGCAAAAACCGAATAATAGAACGCTGTTCTTCCCTGTTGCAACGGGCGCTGATAACCACGCAGTTGAGCGCCCCACAAACCAAACATCATCTCATCCCTGTTGCAAGTCGCAAGTGGGGCGGCCATCTTTATACTGATACTGCGATAGTATGTGTACATCTGCACTATGCTGCCACCTACAGGCCATTCTTCACGGTGTTTGTAGCACGCTTACCAACTTACAGGATAACGGGGCAAAATTTCGATTTGTTATTCCAAATTTAAGGTTTTCATTTGACTCACCTTCGTATTTGCTGGAAGTATTCCAGTCTCTGAATTTCCTCTGGGACCATGGAAGTTAATACCTGATGCCTTAACACATGTTTTATTGTTCTCGTCTGTGTTTTCGATATGTTCCATCCTTCGCCATTTCTGCGGAGAACCTCCTCATTCCTTCCCTTATCAAACCACCTGGTTTTCAACATTCTTGTGTAACACCACAGTTCAAACGTTTCGAATCTCTTCTGTCTGTATTACCACAGTCTATGACTGACCACTGTACAATGTTGTGCTCCAAATGAACTTTCTCAGACATTTCTTCCTCAAATTAAGGCTTATGTTTGACACCAGTAGAGTTGTCCTGGACAGAAATGAAGTCTTTGCCTGTGTTACTCTGCTTTTTATGCTCTCCTAGCTTCGTCTGTCACTAGTTATTTTGATTCCAAGTTAGCAAAATTGCTTAGTTTCCCTTCCCTCGTGATCACCAGTTTTGATATTTTGTAGCTGATGTGATCTCCGTTACTTCTCATTCCTTTTGCCTTTCCCAGTATACTCGCAATCCATATTTTTTAATCAGACTGTTCTCTCCATTCAGCAAGTCCTGTAATTCTTATTCACTTTCACTGAGGATAGCACTGTTATCAGCGTATCTTATCATCAACATCCGTTCACTCTGGAACCTTCTGTTTTTCGTTCCACCACTGCCTCCTCGACGTGTAGCTTGAACAAAAGGATTGAAAGACTGCAAGCTAATCTTACACTCTTTTTTAATCCGAGAAATTCATTCCTGGTCTCGTATTGTTCTCAGACCTTCGAACATCTTGCATCATTCCACACTATCCAACGCTTTTTCTTGACTGACAAATCCTGCGAGCGTATCTTGATTTTTCTTCAGTGTTACTGCTACTATGAAACACAACGTCAGCTCTGCCTCTATGGTGCCTCCACCTTTCCTAAAGGCAAACTGAACGTCATTTAACTGATCTTCAATTTCTTTTTCTATTCTTTTGTATATTATTATCGTCAACAGCTTGGGAGCATGAGATGTTGGGTTGTTGGTGTAATAGTTTTCGACCTGTCTTCGTAATTTCGCCTTTTCTGAGCTGCATTTTTATATTACTGTATTCCTGCTGACCCTCACAGCTCTGTGCTTCCTCCTTTCGTCGATCAATCGACGACTACTTTCGTTATCCAAAGTTTCTTCGGAGTTAACTTCTTGTACCTATGTCTGACTGTCCAACACCCGTGATTTTCCTTTTTAGAGACGTCCACCCCTCTTCAACTTAATTATCAATTGTGATGTTTCTTCTAGCAGTATCCACATTCTTAGCAAACCTCAAACGCGTCTTAAAATTCCTCAGTACTTTTTTTAGTAAACCACTTCCTTCCGCAGTGATTTTTCCGTATGATACTCTTAAATTTCATAACTACTAAATTTTGACTATACATTGAGTCTACATCAGGTCCTGGGTACGTCTTACAATCCGATATCTGATTTTCGAATCTCTGCCTTACCATGATGAAATCTTCCCGTAACTCTAGGCTTTTTTCAGTTATATTTCGCCCTCTTGTGATCCCTGAGTAGACTGTTCGCTATCATCATCTGAAATTTATTGCTGAACTCAGTCAGCCTTTCTCCGTTCTCATTTCTACTGGCTAGACCGTGTTCTACAGTAACCCTTTCTTCGACTCCTTCCCCTATAACCGTGGTCCATGCCCCATGGTTATTACTTACTTACTTACTCCTTGGCGCTGGAGCCCATGAGGGCCTTGGCCTCTCTGATGATCACAGCCCAATCCTGACGATCTTATGCTCATTTCCTTCATCTTCTATCTTATTCAAATCATTTTCCACATCTCCAGCTATCGTTTCCGGCGTCTCCTTTTGCTTCTTTCGCCACCTGGATTTCTTGTGTAAACTTTTTTGACAGACCGATCCTTCGGCAGTCGCTCTACATGGCCCAGCCATTTCAATCTGTTACACTTAATTTCGGTCACCAAGTCAGGATTTCTATACAGTTCTTCCAATTCCTTGTTTCTCCTTATCCTCATACACGGCTACAAATATTTTTTCTTAATATTTTCCTCTCCCATCTGCTCCAGAGCTCTTCTTCTGTTACAGTCATTGCCCATGTTGTAAGCCATACGTTACCACCAATCTTATGACTGTTCGATAGACAGTAACCTTCGATTTTCTGCTCAGTCTACGTGACTGAAGGATATTGATAACGGCACAGTAGTTTTATTTCTTCTCTTATCCTGTATCCTCCTTAACCAGCACTCCAATGTATTGGAACTTCTCACATTTATCACAGTTGCCTCTGTTCAACTAAATATATTTCTCTTTGGCAAGAGCATTTCTTCTGGAAGCAAAGAGATACTGTGTTTTTGTGTTGCTTACTCTACTTCGAACTGTTCTGCCTCCTTTTCCAGTCTGCCAAATACTTCTTCGTTTCAAACTTATAGACAGCATACACACGTCATCGCAGTAAGCTAGATTTTGGCGCATATGGTTAAACAGAGCGCCGTCTCGGTTATCAATCTCCACCCTTTGCATCACTCTCTCCAACACTATGTTGAAGAATAACGTGGATAATACATCACCCAGTCTTAACCCTTGGTTGACCTCAAATTCCTTAGAAAGTTTTCCTTCTACTTTTGCCTGTCATTTTGTGCTGGTGAGGGTCATTTGTACCAGTCTGATAAGTTTACTTGGGAATTCTATCTCCATTAAGGTGTCATACAGCTTTTTCCTTTTAACAGTCTCGTAGGCCTGTTTACACTCTACAAAAAGCTAGCGCACATCCACATTATATTCATAACAATTTTCCATTATTTGCTTTATAATGAAGATCTGGTCAGTTGTTGATCTGCCCTGTCGAAAGCCACACTGGTAGTCTCCGAGTACTTCTTCTGTAATTGGTGCAAGTCTCACAGCAATGACTTAGGCTTATACATTGTACACGACGCTGACTAAAGCATTTTTTTTGGCTCTTACAAAATGGCGCACTCTCGGGTGCTTCACACAGGCCACGTGCTGCCATACCCACGGTCGCCGCTCTCTGCGGCGGGTCTTCACTACTAGCGAGACAATATCTCCAAGCGCGTAAAGCAGCAGTTACGATGGCAACAAATGTTTGACGACTGTCAGGCTGTAGCCTATTTGAAGGGGGGCCCCAGGAACCCATTTCAACCAAGACTGTACGGAGATAAATAAAATACATAGCACGTGCTTCAGTATCCGGCGACCACGATCCTTTGGCTTCGTATGACTTTTGGCCGCTCTCTGTAACAAAGCGTAAGAATTCGAAGTAATCAAGCTTCTCTTCCTCAATGTCAGTGATAATGTTCAATTTTATGTAATCAATGGTAAGTGCACATTTTGCCTGAGGAAGTGATTGGTCGTAAATAAGTTATGTGTGACACTGCTTTTTGTGCATCTGCACATGTCTGCCACCCACCCAGCCCGTCTTCCGTAATGAACGCCAGGCGGCGCAATGATTTCTCTGTCAGCGCAGGAGTCCAGTCCCCTCCCCGCGGCGGGCACTCCTGTTTGCGATCGCCCACACACTGCTACCGCGCCGTCGTCAATAAACAGCTAAGTGGTCGCTTGTCTGCTTGTCTCTACGCTGCTCCCACTAGTCTCGAAGGCCACACATAGCAGGTGTCTGTTTACTACGACCTGTCCCTCAGCCAGTCGCAAGGTGCAACACACATTTTCCAGTTTCTAGACCATTCTGACGTAATTTATCCCCAGGTGAATTAGGCCTGCTGCAAACGAAACCAGGAAAGCTATACTTCCTATGTAGATGTATGACAACTAATACATTAGTGCGAAGGAGGTATCTACAGCGACTATTCATACTATATTTTAAGTATACTGGTAGCGAGAAATGTCATTAATTCCACGTCTTTTGGTGAGGTTACTGCAGGATACACCGGCGCTAACACCAGACATAAATCTTGTGAAAAAAGTCATTCGCCGTGATGAAAATACTATCCCTGTAAATTGCGTTTCTCAAAAAAAAAAAAAAAAAAAAAATTCTCTAGCTTGTCAGTGACTGAAAATATTGTTTTTATGGTCTTCAGCCCGAAATTTGGTATGATGTAGCTCTACACGCTAGTTTGTTTTGTTCAAACTTCTTCATCTTGGCATGAGTGCTACAGCTGTCGTCAGGCTTCATTCTTCATCTGCAGTTTTTACTTCCCCAAACCTCCCTCCATTAACAAAATGACTATTATTGAAATCTTCACATGCGTCCTATCAATCGAACGCTTCTATTAGTGAAGTTGTGCCAAAAATTTCTTTGCTACCCTGTTAGATTTAGTACCACCTCTTCAGCGCAGTTTGGATGGGAGTGGTAACACATTCTAAGGTTTTGGTTTGATCTTCGTTGAACTCTAGGGCTTTTATGTGTCATTTATCACTTCTTTCCTCCATGGAAATGATTACCAACGTGAAAAATGCTGAGATTCAATATGGCTCGGAGTCCACTTAAAAACTATTGGCCACCGATAGTAGGCTGAGCAAGACACTTCAAAAATCGGAGGTGGGCCACGCCGTACCGCTTCCAGTAGGATAATGACAAATAAACCACTATGGTGTTCAAACGCATCTTCGCGTTTACGACAGGTTTAATTTTCACCTGCTTCTTACTTATCGTACGCCGCAATAGCTGAGTGGTATCCGGCACGGTAGCTCAGCGTGTTCGGTCAGAGAGCTGGTTGGCCTCTGTATTAAAAAAACTGAGTGTAACGATCAACAAAGGAACCTTAACGGATGTCATGTGACGCCCGCAACGACAAAAAAAAAAAAAAAAAAAAAGTGATCAGCGCGGCGGTCTGTCACGCTAAGGGGCACGGGCTCGATTCCCGACTGGGTCGAAGATTTTTCTCTGCTCAGCGACTGGGTATTGTGTTGTCCTCACTATCATTTCGTCATCATCAGTGGTAAGCAACGGGAAACCACCACTGGAATCACTTCCCTTGACGCTCATGCGGTGGACTTCTCTGACGAGGTTTCCGCCATGGCAAGACCTGCCGTAAGGCCGAATACAAAGTTAAGTTTTCTTAATTATCCGATTTAATCACCTAATTTTCAGCGTCCG
This sequence comes from Schistocerca cancellata, assembly GCF_023864275.1. Lineage (NCBI taxonomy): Eukaryota > Metazoa > Arthropoda > Insecta > Orthoptera > Acrididae > Schistocerca > Schistocerca cancellata. Next base: position 463,201,199 of record NC_064631.1, on the reverse strand, counting down.
CTAGTATAACCTTCATAAAGTTTCGAAAAGTTCCATTCTCTCCTCTCTAAGCTTTCCATCGTCCACGTTTCACTTCCGTACAACGCTGCATTCCAGACAAATACCTTTAGAAAGGACTTATAACCTACGACGTCAAATTTATTTTTTCCTGATATCCTTCGCTCGCCGTTGTCAGCCTATATTTATATCCTCTATATTTCGTTCATCATCCTTTACTTAACTGTCTAGCTAACCTGCTATTCCAGTGTCTCACTTCCTAATCCAATTCCATCAGGACTGCCTGATTTAATTTGACTACATTCCATAAAATTTTACTTTTGTTTATGTTCTCCTAATAACCTCTTTTCAGTACAGTATCCGTTCCGTTCAACTGCTCCCATTTTCTCTCTCTCTCTCTCACTCTCTCTCTGTCTGTCAATCTATTTCTCTGACACATTGACAAAGTTATCGGGAGAAATCAGCATTTTTATTTCTTCTCTGTGAACTGTAATTCCGTTTCTCCGTAGTTTCCTTTTCTGCTTGCACAGTGTACGGACTGAGCAACATCGGCGACATAATTTTCTTACGGGTAAGAAAATCAATGTAATGAATTTGCGTATATACGTAAACAACAATTCGTCGACCGTCGGTATACTGTAAAATGCCGCAGGAAAAGCAAATGAAAATGAGTTGGAAGCGAGATTACACAAAAAGACTCGAGAAAGAAAAGAGAGTGACCTAGGTGGTGACTGCTACACTTTTCGTAAGGAGCTTCTTCTGTCATCCACTTTTTCCTCACCACTTCCTATAACTCATTCAGCTCAGAATAGCACTTTAACGTCTTCAGTTTTTTGGTGTATGTATTTACATCTCTCTCGTTAGCCTCCGCGGCTCCATCAAGTGTTACGAAAGTTGTTCCCTGATGTCTCAAAATATGTTCTGCAGCCTCATCCATCTTTTAGTTAGTGTTCTTGTTATAACCCTCTCCCTCCCGAGTCTATTGTAAACTTCATAATTTCTTGTCATTCAAAAAAACTTTCGGTATCCGCTTCTAACATATCTCAAACACTTCACTCATGTTATTTTCTGGTTCCCCATAATCCACGATTCAATTTTATCCAGCTCTATGCTCCAGACGCATATTCTTATAAATTTATTTCTCAAATTATGTGCTGTGATACTAACAAAGATCTTTTTGCCTCTGCCAGGTTGCACCTTGTGTCCTTTTTTTCATCCATCATGTGTAAAGGACCTAGCTTTGCGAAACATTGGTTACGAGTTAGGTACGAAATTGTTAAATTGCCTGCTTAGTATACAGTGAGAAAATTGAGGAGAAAATCGAGAAACAGGAAATCAGAAGCACTGCGTATGAAGTACTGAAGGATAATGGCAGAAATTGATTGTGCAGATAAAATACGAACTGAGGAGATGCTGCTAGACACAATACGAAATGAGTGCTATGCATGCGAAACCCAAACAAGAATAAGACACTACTCCACCGAAGAACAGAGAATTTTTGGATAGTGATAATCAGAAACATGGCACACAAAAACGCTGATTGGAATTTGTAGCATACAAGTAGCAGATGTTCTGTTTGGAATTGAAAGTTTCAATAGTGCAAGCACAGAAAATAGAAAAAAATATACCTATAAGACAGTAGTACTTTAAGCAGCAAGAAAGCCGTTTAAACACTGTGTTACGTGTGTATGTGTGACTGTTGAACTGCTGACAGATTATTATTCTACTTATTTGATAGAAATAACTGTCCTGCCATCTATATGTCATAATTATCGGGGCTTTAATTCATTTAGAAGCAGCTTCCTAAGTGAAAGGGCGTGGCTTCATCTATATATCATAATAAATGGAGCCCTTACTCAACTTCGCGAGGATTACTGAAGTAAACGGGCGTGGTCTTACCAGAGGACCATTTCACCATCTGCTTGACGTGATTTAGGCAACCAGTTAGAGCCCTAATTTGTGATGGCCTCATCGGAATTTAAACTCAGTCCGTCTGTTATATATGTCCAGTGTCACTGTTTCGATACAGTTCTGTGTCCAGACACACAATTTCAGATATTTATTTTTCAAATTCTGTCTTACGTTTGAATTAGTATATTATTTTGATAGCGATTATTCTAATTGGCTCTGCTAGAGCCTGTATCAGCAAATTTTGACATCATTTTAGTGCACAGTGGCAACTCTGAATCTTTTAAAGCTAGTATCGAGATACTTCCTTTGAAAACGAGACCTTAGTTATTTTCCATCAGCTTTGACCTACCCAAGCTTATGGTTCGTTTCTAATCAACTCGCCGTCGAAAGGATATCTAATCTTCCTTGACTTTTTTCATACTGAAATTTGAAAAAAGAATCAATTTAATGAGACGGAAGTGGTCTCTAGTTGAGTGAATCTAATTAAAAGTTTGTGCACCTCATATGTTCTTCGTTCAGACAGGCAAAAAATGATACTCTTTTTCACTAGAAAGTGACAGACAAGATTTAAAAACGATACACCTGTCATACTTCCGTCCGAAGTGTTCATGATTTTAGTCAGAATGAGAAGCAATGAGATCGACAAAAAAACATTGGATTTTAACTAAGCAAATAAGCAATCTGATTTCTGAAGTGAATACAGTTCTGTGGAACGTCTTCTAATAATTAACATGAAAAATACGAGGGAGTAATGAGTATGACTTACCACTTTGTTGGGGATTCGTACATTTTGAGAAAATTTTTGACAAGCTTTCAACAAAATTTGTTCCGATAGAACTTGAAACAAATCATACCGACTCAACTGAGGTTACTACATTCGAGAAAGCTACAACTTCCATCACACTTCACGAGGATAGTATTCCAAAACTGAAAGACGAGCCAAACAAGGAGATTGTGTGGCACCAAAATTAATATCAGCAGTCATAAAAGAAGTCTCTAAATCGTTAAACCGGGAAAACGAAAAGAAATACGCATTTGCACCACTTCCGCTTTGATGATGACAGTGTACCGTTTACCTCTAGTTCATGAATTTGAACAACAAATGGAGTGATTTAATAAAGCTGGTTTGAAAGTAGACAGGATAAGTAGTTACAATAAGTCTATAATAAGGTATAACAAACTTACGCAAAACAGAATAGTAAAAATTAACAGTAAAGTCTTAGAATCAGTTGACATTTAAGGCAGTTGAAGACAATACCTGGCTTAGCAAGAAAAGAAATGAGTTTTTCAAACTAAACTTTCGATTTGTCTAAAAGAGAAGACTTAGGATTATTACCTGTCACCACTATCTACTTTTAACTGTGAGACAGTGATTTTAAATTCTAAATCCATTTAAAAACTTGAAGTTGATCAGCAATCAATAGCAACAAGTTGAGAATAACAGAAAGAAATGAGAGAAAAATTGATAGAATAGGATGGAGTGAAAAATGCAGCTAGGGCCGTAATCAAAAGGGACTGTAGGTGGACGAGACATGTAGCCAGGCAGTCTATTGCTAGCTGGACTAAGGAAGTTCTCTGTTGGACTTCAAGACAACAGAAAATACGGAAACGTCGACCTCAATTGCTGACACGGCTGTTGGTCGCTGTCAAATGGATCATAGGACAGGGAGCTCAGTGGCTGAACAATAGACACAGTACAAGATTAGTAAAGTTGGGAGAAACGATCGAAATATATACTATTATTTTGTTACATGAAACGCAATACAAACAAACATTATGATGATCTCTCAACTTTTTAATGTAAACATGCACCTAGAGTGCTCTTCAATTATTTCCTGGATACATTACAATATCTGTCTTCTCCTTAAGTTCTACCCTCTACAGTTCCATCTAGACCTATGGAAGTCATGTAGACATAATTCGTCTACATTACATTATCCTCATTTTGCTTTTGTTGATGTTCATCTCATACCCTTCTTTCAAGACACTGTCCATTCGGTTCAACTTCTCTTCCAAGTCCTTTGCTGTCTCTGACAGAATTACAATGTCATCGGGTGAACCTCAAAGATTTTATTTCTTCTCCATGGATTTTAATACCTACTCCGAACTTTTCTTTTGTTTCCTTTATTGGTTGCTCAGTATACAGATTGAATAACATCGGCGATAGGCTACAACCCTGTCTCGCTCCCTTCCCAACCACTGCTTCCCTGTCATACCCCTCAAGTCTTATAACTGAGATCTGCTTTCTGTAAACATTGTAAATAGCCTTTCGCTCCCTGTATTTTACCCCTGCCACCTTCATAAGTTGAAAGAGAGTATTCCAATCAACATTCAAAAGCTTTCTCTAAGTCTACAAATGCTATAAACGTACGTTTGCCTTTCCTTAATCTTTCTTCTAAGATAAGTCGTAGGGCCAGTATTGCCTCACGTGTTCCAACATTTCTACGGAATCCAAACTGACCTTCCCCGAGGTCGGCTTCTATCAGTTTTTCCATTCGTCTGTAAAGAATTCGCGTTAGTATTTTGCAGCTGTGACTTATTATACTGATAGTTCGGTAATTTTCACATCTGTCAACACCTGCTTTCTTTGGGATTGGAATTATTATATTCTTCTTGAAGTCTGAGGGTATTTCGCCTGTCTCACACATCTTGCTCACCAAATGGTAGAGTTTTGTCAGGACTGGCTCTCCCAAGGCTGTCAGTAGTTCTAATGGAATGTTGTCTACCCCCGGGGGCTTGCTTTGACTCAAGTCTTTGAGTGCTCTGTCAAACTCTTCACGCAGTATCATATCTCCCTTTTCATCTTCATCTACGTCCTCTTCCATTTCCCTAATATTGTGCTCAAGTACATAGCCCTTGTATAGACCCTCTATATACTCCTTCCACCTTTCTGCTTTCCCTTCTTTGCTTAGAACTGGGTTTCTATCAAAGCTCTTGATATCCATACAAGTGGTTCTCCTTTCTCCAAAAGTCTTTTTAAGTTTCCTGTAGGCAGTATCTATCTTACCCCATGTGAGATAAGCCTCTACATCCTTACATTTGTCCTCTAGCCATCCCTGCTTAGCCATTTTGCACTTGCTGTCGATTCATTTTTGAGACGTTTGTATTCCTTTTTGCCTGCTTCATTTAGTGCATTTTTAAATTTTCTCCTTTCATCAATTAAATTCAATATTTCTTCTGTTACCCACTGGTTTCTGCTGGCCCTCGTCTTTTTACCTATTTGATCCTCTGCTGCCTTCACTATTGCATCCCTCAAAGCTACCCATTCTTCTTCTACTGTATTTCTATCCCCCATTCCTGTCAATCGTTCTCTTATGCTCTCCCTGAAACTCTGTGCAAACTCTGGTTTAGTCAGTTCATCCAGGTCCCATCTCCTTAAATTCGCACATTTTTGCAGTTTCTTCAGTTTTAATCTACAGTTTATAACCAATAGACTGTGGTCAAAGTCCACATCTGCCCCTGGAAATGTCTTACAATTTAAAACCTGGTTCCTGTATCTCTGTCTTACCATTATATAATCTGTCTAATACCTTTTAGCATCTCCAGGGTTCTTCCATGTATACAACCTTCTTTCATGATTCTTGAACCAAGTGTTAGCTATGATTAAGTTATGCTATGTGCAAAATTCTACCAGGCGGCTTCCTCACATTTCTTAGCCCCAATCCATATTCACCTAATACATTTCCTTCTCTTTCTTTTCCTACTGTCGAATTCCAGTAACCCATGACTATTAAATTTTTGTCTCCCTTCATTACCTGAATAATTTCTTTTATCTCATCATACATTTCATCAATTTATTCATCATCTGCAGGGCTAGTTGGCATACAAACTTGTACTACTGTAATAGGCGTGGGCTTCGTGTCTATCTTGGCCACAATAAGGCGTTCACTATGCTGTTGGTAGTAGCTTACCCGCACTCCTACTTTCCTATTCATTATTAAAGCTACTCCTGCATTACCACTATTTGATTTTGTATTTATAACCCTGTATTAACCTGACCAAAAGTCTCCTTCCTCCTGCCACCGAACTTCACTATTTCCCACTATATCTAACTTTAACCTATTCATTTCCCTTTTTAAATTTTCTGACGTACCTGCCTGATTAAGGGATATTACATTCCACGCTCCGATCCGTAGAACGCCAGTTTTCTTTCTCCTGATAACAACGCCCTCATGAGTTGTCCCCGCCTGGAGATCCGAATGGGGGACTATTTTACCTCAGGAATATTTTACCCAAGAAGATGCCATCATCATTTAATCATAGAGTAAATCTACATGCCCTCGGGAAAAATGACAGCTGTAGTTTCCCCTTGCTTTCAGCTGTTCGCAGTACCAGAACAGCAAGGCCATTTTCGTTGGTGTTACAAGGCCAGATCAGTTAATCATCCAGACTGTTGCCCCTGCAACTACTGAAAAGGCTGCAGCCGCTCTTCAGAAACCACACGTTTGTTCGGCTTTTCAACAGTTACCCCTCCATTGTGGTTGCACCTACAGTACGGCTATCTGTATCGTTGAGGCACGGAAGCCTCCCCACCAATGGCACTGTCCGTGGTACCTAATCACTCAAAAAAGTGTAGCTTTAACAATACATTTTGTGCAACCTCAGTGATGCAGTCACACTATAAAAGTGGAGTTATGAAAGTAATGCAATATATCTATTAATCTAAATATATGTTTTATATACAAAGTGCTATAGATAGCTTTAAAGTTGAATAAGTCTTTCTATAGGTTATTCCCCATTCTCCACTTTGAGGGGAATTATGTGGAATTTTTGTTGATTTTCAGAAGAATTTTCTGTCATTCAAACTTTTTTTGTTGATCAAAAGTCTGAATTTTTAGTTTCAACCTAACATTATGGGGTATATGAATAAATTATTTTGTCTAATTTTTTTACCTTTATATTACAACTCTTTGGATACCCTAAATGTAATCATTTGGTGATGTAATTTCAGATCAGCGTATCAAAAAGTGGCATCCATATTCATATTAACAATGTAAAAGTATGTTTTCTTCATAGTGAGTGCCAAAGCAATGAATTTATAAAAATACAGTCTACTTTTCACTTTTGGTGTACTAATTTTATTTTTTCACGAATTTCATTCCTCTAGGCCAGTCTCAAGTGATTTTGTGGTTCTACAACAGAAAACAATGTCTTACATATTGAAATATCAGCTTCTTGAATTTTGGTATTATGTTCATTTTGATTTACAAATGCGGTCAAGCTGTGCAACCAACAAGACAGCATTTGTGAACCAAGACGAAGAGAAAGTCAAATTTCAAGATGGTGCCATTTCCGTATGTAATTCATACATTTGTGTTTCAGATCCACAAAACCACTTTAGAATGGCCTAGAAAACTGAAACTAGTTCTGAACAAATAAAATTAGTAAAATAGAAGTGAAACTGACACTGTGTTTTAAAGAGTTGTATGTAGCATTTAACACTGAAATGTGCTTGCCATTTGGATATCAAGGGAATATATTTTAAAATTATTAAGTAGGTGTATTTGGTGCTTAGTATTGAAGTACGCTTGCCATTTGGATGTAAAAGTAATACACTTTAAAAATGCTGAGCAGATAACCGTCAATGTTTTATGTGCAAGTTTTGGATGCTTCTCGAGGCATGACATATTTCCAAGCTAACCAAATCACTCATGTCAAAGTGAATAGTTGTGATTTTAGCCCTCTTGGAAAAATAGCTGCAGACGGCCGTGACAATGCAATTGACTTTCTACTTTATATAATATGGCATACATGCCGTTTAGGCACTGATAAGACAGAACTAATTGCGTGGTTTGCTTGTGGTGAACAGTATTTTCTTGTGACATTCATGCATTTGGCTCTGAATTACGTCTAATATGAGACTCAAGCCACATTGCAAAACACTTAACGGCGCTACTGCTGGTCTAACTTACAGCTTAAAGTGCACTTGTGGACCAAGTAATCATTTTTATTCTCTTGTCGAAGATGTGTCTCTCAATATTCATTCGGTATACATATTTTACTCATATTTGGACATTCACATTACTGTGGAAAAGAACATGCAAAACTTGAGGCAAAATTCTCGCTGAATGGATTTTCCACTCCAGTGTTAATGCATAAGCTCTTGAAGCAAAATCATTAAATACAAACGTTATGAAGAATGTATTCGTTTTGATTTAAAATATTTTGGAAAATGATCTGTTTTACATACCTTACAGGAAATAGGTATATGAAAATAAACTCAGAAGCGTTTCGAGATAATGATGAGCTGTGCAAACACTGGTCTGACAATAACAAATTAAAAAAAAATCAAAACACAGGGTCTGGAATAAGTGTTAATAAAATGAAAACACTTGGTGTGGAATCAATGTTAATAAATTGAGCATGAAGATAAAGGGACAAATGGATAAAGTCACTGGTCTGGCTACTTCGATTTCGGTTGAGGTATTTTGAAAGAACAGCAGTCCAGAAAAATGTATACTGACTTTTCAGAAATAATTGAAATCTCTCATTTTTAAGCACAATTTCTTATTCCATGGGCAATCCATCATCCTAAGATAGATGGCAGAAACAGAATCCCCAATAAATGTGGAATAAATTTGGCAATACTGAAGTTGATCTGTAGAAAAATTAACACCGATTCTGCTGGTAACAATAATTACGATTACACATATTTCAACAGTTTTGTTAGGTAGCTAAGATAACATTATTTTATATAATTTAGTTCATATTCTGATGTGAATTAATTTTTATGTTACACCATCATCCATAACAAACACATATGTAAAAGAATAATACTCATATATAATATCATCACTTAATAGATATATTAATATGTTGCATCATTCTCAGTTTCACACTCTAATCCATCTGTATCTAAAGCTGGACATAAAAAAAATCTCACCAGGTTTTCTCTTAGGAGAAAACGAGAACACTGAGTTAAAAAGGAAAGAAAAACAAAGGAACACGAACTCATCTACATCTGTGTTGCAGAACTGGAAGCATCTGGATTATGGACGAAGTGCAATACACACCAAAAGACTTATGGCAATGTTAAAGGGGGAGTGGAGCCCAATCTTTAGCACAACATGAGTGAACACCAAATTTGTAGTTCCAGTGCCGGTTTATTTGAAGGACTGCAAAATGTATTTACCGTCAAGATTCTTGGCTATCGTCAAATACGATCATGACTTCCTCAGCAACGTCATCAAGTATATGGTGTATTGTGGAAGGGTGAAGAAGACGGACACAACTGAGTTAGAAAATAGTGAAGTTAATTAATGCATATTTTCATTGCTGAATTAAGGACACTAGAGTATTTTTTAGTGTAAAGAATTTAAATACATAAACTGGGTGAAAAAATGTAAAAATGTTCAGTGTAGCAAAGTAACTGTACAATGTAAATTCTGAATATCTTTTGTCACAACTAGAGTGCATGTAAATGTATAAAGTCAAATAACTGCCTCATGAATGTAAAGTAAGTGTAATAAACTTTGTATCTAGAGAATTTTTTTGTTTCCTTTTCCTGTCGTAATACGTTGCAAAGACAGACATGAAATTTGCCCCTAATTAACCAGTAGTGTATCTGATGTAAATAGAGAGATATACACTGATTTTGGAATAGTACATTGTTTTGACATAAATTTTAATGAAGTATTGAAACAGAGAGGGAAAGAGGGAGATGAAACTAACTGGTGTGGTAGATGTGTGATGAAATTTATTGGCTACACAGTGCAGTATTTGTTACTAATTATGAAAATCAGCAAAACAAAAAGCAATGAAATTTACTGATTAGGCTACATTATTTGTCATAAATGTGTGTTTGTGTGTTTGTGTGTGTGTGTGTGTGTGTGTGTGTGTGTGTGTGTGTGTGTATGTGTGTGTGTGCATTCCTGTGTGTTCGTGTGTGCTTGTGCTTAAGAAATTTATTTTTTTCAATAAACAGTGCTAGACAAAATTGCTGTGGACACTTTTAAATATGTAAATGTGTCCCAAAAAATATATACGGCACTGTGACTGGCTGCAATAATATCCTTGCCAGCGCAATCTTGCAGTGTGATTCGCTGAAAAATATTTCCCGCCATTCACAACCTTACATCTTTTCAATTCCGCACCGTTATCGTCTTGCATATTCCACATTTCCCATAACCCTCCGTTTTTTATTTTTAAATTTCCTGTCATCTTGATGACAGCATGTATTGAAGCTTGTAGACAGCCCACTTACTCTTTTCAAGTTCAAGTGTCTGCCATATTGTACCGTGACATCAGTGGTATTGCATACTTCAATGTGACTGCCATGTATAAAGTGTGAAGTCGTCATAGATATACCATTATGAAGCGTTTATTTTTATCTCATTGAAATGATATTTTCCTGTTTGCAATCACTTTCTTGTCGACATGGTTTGTCGAAGCTTATGTATTCCTACACAATTATATGTGTTTGTATTCAGACAGCTGGAAAGTATATTTCAACAAGTTATAGCTTTGCATTGCATAATGAGCTATAACATCCCACGTAAGTACAACTTACGTTATCAGTTATAGCTTTCTGTTAATTTAATTTGAATACCATCGCATTTCATATGGTGACAGTTTTTGCCTTTGGTATGCTTCAAAATGAAAAATGGCGAAATTGGAAACGCAATAAATATTTTCAGTAGGCATACAGAAAACGATTACATTCCGTGTTATAGTTGCTAAACAGACTAGGTAATATATTGAAAACTGTATTTAACACAGAGGTATTGGTGCAGCCAATTGCAACATCGAAAAATATTGCCAACATATCTGGAGAAGTGATGCCTGCTGGAGCACACCGAAAGGCAGAAGGTCAGGCAAAATGATTTTGATGTTTAAGGCTGCCAATAATATCTTCGCCAACGTTCTTGAGTGCACGACAAACAGGAAAGTAACTACGTCTACGCCAGTGTATTTAGGTAACGCTACGGACTTGCGTAGGAACCACGATAAAGGACTTGTAAAGCAACATGAAATGCAGAGGAACAAAAGTATAAAGATAATTTTGGAACTTTTATTGGCTGTATCTGGTAAGCGAGAGCGTAAAAATGTTTACAAAACACTGGTAGAGACGCAGTTACTTTCCCGTAAATCGTGCAGTGAAGTAAGTTGACATAATTGTTGTTATCATTACTTAGCTGGACTTCGTGACTTTGAATGTGCATGTTTTCGGTACTGGAATAGTGTTTATTGGAAAAGTACACTTTTAACTGCAAGAATTAGAATATGAAATTAGAGGAGATTATGTTGTTTTAAAATCATTTCAAGATCGAGATATCTGAAATGGAAGTAAGGTTCGTAGTTTCAAGCGTAAAATATGACGCAGGTGCATAAATTCTGGGAGTTTATGTTTTGAATGTTAGTGTTCCATTTGTTATGGGTCTTTTTGTAGATTGTCATTTTTCGTTTCTAGTTCGCAGTTGTGTCTTGAGAATACATATTATCATTTTGACACATGAAAATGGCGAATGGAGCTGTGGATGCTAGAAAATGGAGTGTCAAGTGGAGAAATCGGAACATTTCCGACATATTCTTCTCTTCGTGTTCATTAGAGGGGCGGTAACAGCGGAGGCATCCAGCAACACATGTGTCGTGCATGGGAACAGCGCCATTGGACAAGCACGGCAAAAAATGGTTTCCTCGTTTGAAGCAGCATCGTTTTGAAATTAATGACTCTCCACGTTCAGAACGATCTTCGGAATTATGATGAATATCGTTTAAATGCATTAATCCGCAATGATCCATGACAGTGCACTCGAGAAATGGAAGACGTGATGACCTATGGTCATTCCACCATTATGTGATGTTTGCATGCAGTGCGGAAGGTTCAAAAATCGCGTGTGTGGATACTGCAACTCTGAGCCAAAACAACAAAAATCAGTGGGTGGCCACGTTTGCATTCCTACCCTCTATCGTTACTGGTGACGAGAAATGGTGTGTTTATGCTAACAACAGGAAAAGGAAGGCATGACTGTGGCCAAACAAAGCATAAAGTTCCTCTACAAAGGTGTGCGCACCCAAAAAAGACATTGTTATTCAGTGGATGGAACAGCGACGGTGTCGTGTTGTACAAATTGCTTCCCACCAATACCGGCAGTGTCAGCAGCTGAGGCATCTTGCAGTCGTAGTCCAAGAGCTACACGATACGACCCGCCCGCATTCTGCTAGACTGAGAAAAAGTGCTATATACTACTTAGGTTGAGAAGTCATTCCGCACCCACATTATTCACCTGATTTGCGTCCTCAGATGTTCACCTTTTCTGCTCTCTATCGAACAGCCTTAAAGGAACTTCCTTTGCAGATAAAGTATGCCCCGGAAAGGGGTCAACCAGTTCTGGTCTCAAGATCACTTGCTTTCTACAGTCGTGGGATCGAAAAGTTTACTGAGTATTGACAGACTTGAAGGAGAATATATTATTGTTAACTAAAGCCTCTTTTACTTGTATCAGTTGTGTTTATTAAACGTACGGAAAAACGCTACGAACTTACGTGACAACCCAATATCTAACTGGCAGTGAAGCATCGAAGCGTCCATTTTATACCTGATGGGACATTTTCGTTGGGGAGAAAGGTCTTTGAACTCGAGTGGCTGCCTCGCGTCAGCAGCGGGCCAATATTATTTGCGGCGCCAGCTGGTGGGCGTGGCCGGGGCTAGTGGCCTACTGCCCTTGGCGGGATTCGAGCCGCCGCATCCGCCGCCGCCACCGCCCCCGCCGCCGCCGCTGCAGGGACTGCGCGCAGCAGTGCGTGGGCGGGCCGTTAAGCGTGCAGTGGCCGGCAGTTTTGGGGCGGCGCAGTTCAAACAGGCCATTAAAAGCGACACACGCCACTGGGCGCCGCCAAATTAACCGCGCACGCCCTCCCGCGCCGCACATAACAAACACTGCGCGCCCGCCGCTCGCCGGCCGTTCACCGGCTGCTCGCAGCGCTGGCGCCTGCGACGCACCAGCGTTCTCAGTTCACCATTTGGCCCTGCACGTTGAGACCTTTCGACAAACCTAATTTCAGACTAATATAGGGTGTCCGAAAAGTCTTTCCCTGATTACATAAATTGGTAACTCAGGCTAGAAGTAAGATACAAATATGAAACTGGTGTCTAATTGTTTACAAACCAACAAAGTTTTTCCCACACATCAGTAAACTTCCACATGAGCACCCTTCGTAGCACGTAGCACATCTAGGCGATATTCAATTTCCGCCGACACATTAGCCAACGTCACTGGAGGGATCGATTCAACGACTGTAGTTATCCGTTGCCGCAGGGTTTCAAGATCTGGTACAAGTGTTCAGTAGACCTCGTCCTTGACATAACCCCATAAAAAGAAGTCTAATGGGGTTATGTCTGGAGAGCGTGGAGATCAAACCGTTGGCCCATCACGACCAATCCATCGCCCAGGAAAGGTCATATCGATGAGGCGGTGCCGGGGCTTGCTGAAACAAGGCATCGGGGTGATACTGAAGCAGATGAGGAACAGCATACAGTTGCAACATGTCCAGATACACTGCAGATGTGATGGTAGCCTCAGCGAAGAAGAATGGCCCGATAATTCGATCGTGCAATAGCGCGCACCAAACATTCACCTTTGGACTGCCTCTGGTGCACTCCATGACCTCGCCAGGGGGTTGTGAACCCCAAATGCGCACATTATGGAACTGACAAAAAAGGTCGCTTCGTCGGAAAAGGCAATTCGTCTGAGATAACCATCATCCTCCTCAGTACGTGATAGCATTTCGATGTGTACTGTCATAGGGCAACAAGGCCTGAACGATTTGCACTTTGTACGCACGAAACAACAAACGTTTGTGTAAAATGTCCTGGAGAAAGCTTTTTGGCATCTGTAATTCAAGGCCATGGGCACCGATTTCTTCAGACTTCGCAGAAAAGATAGCCTTACAGCTTCCAGCCTGTCTGCTGAGGTTCTTGGTCGACCAGATCTCGGAAGGTCAGCAACCAATCCTGTGTTCTTGAACTTCTCATACCAGGCTATAATGCTTTTGACATCAGGTGGATTCCTTCCAAATGTTGTTTGGAAATGTCTCTACACTGTGGTTGGTGATCGTGTGTCATGGTACCACAGGACAGACTGTGCCTTCTCCTGATTGGTTAACATGGCTTCTTGGGCAGTGCACCTTATCCACTACTTACGTACTGCGAACCTAAAACAGAAAAAAAACTTTGATAGTTGTAAACAATTCGACACAAGTTTCATATTTGTATCTTACTTCTAGCCTGAGTTATCAATTTATGTGATCAGGGAAAGTCTTTTCGGACACCCTATAGTAGAAATAATTTTGTTAATAATTGTTATTGTTAATAGTAGAAATAGTTATGGTGTTGGGCAGTAGTATTGTGTGGGATAAAATGAAGTATTAATGTGTATTGGACAATTTCTGGAAGAATCAATACAGCTAGTGTTACATTGTACGTAACAGGTTACAGTCGAATAGAAAAAATAAATATCGGACAAACTCTGTAACTGGGTTCAGGACTTAATATAACATTCTTAAAGGGGAGAAATCGTGACCTGTAAATGTAAATTCTGGAACCTGCCTGTTGACGTTTTCTCCGAGTTTCCGAATTAACTCCAAGAAGGAGTTTGTGACATAAACAGAAGTTGGTAGGTGTGTTTCTACATCTCAAGGATGGTGTCCTTTCAAATTTTGCTGCAGTCGCATCAGAATGGCGTTAGTAGCGTCACTGTGAGGATGCAAATCAGGTTTGCTTCAAACACGCGCTGTAATGGTTGTGAGCGTTACTTGTCCTTATGATTTGTGTTGATGTTAGTCAAGAATGCCTTTAAGGTGACAGGCGACAAAGAGGCCATTATTAACACCTCACTGAGCTTGATTGGGGTCGTGTAATAGGGCTGGGAGAAGCTGGCTTTTCCTTCAGCAATGTTGCAGGAAGACTTGGCAGGTACTTAGCCACTGCACACGATTGGTGCCAGTATCTACGGTCTCAAAACAAGCGGCCTCCGAACATCCACATCACAGACCGTTGTGCTCAGCGTATGGCTCCTGCCATCGAACTGCGTCTGCGGCAGCAGTTTGAGCAGCACTTGGCACCACGGAGCACAAACAATTGTTACAAATCTGCTACTTCAAGAACAGCTCCGACGTCCTGTAGCGTGCATTGCACGGATCCTGACCAGCGCTATTTTCGACGGCAGTGGTATCAAGCGAGAGCTCACTGGAGGGCAGGGTCGAGCTTTGTGGTGTTTTCTAGTGAAATATCGTTCTGCCTTGGTGCCAACGACGGCTTTATATTGGTTAGAAGGTGGCTAGTTGGCCTACAACCAATCTGTCTGTCTGCTAGAGCACTGGACCTAAATGTGGAGCTAAGGTCTGGAATGCGATTTATTATGACAGCAGGAGCACACTCTTAGATATTCGACGCACGTTGACTGTGCATTTGCGTGTCAGTCTCGTGATTCGATCAGTAGTGCTGCCATTCATGAACGTCATTCCATGGGGTGTTTCCCAAAACGATAACGCTCGGCCACAGACTACTGTTGTAGCCCAACGCTCCCTAGAGGGTATCGACATGCTACCTTGGCCTGACAGATCACCAGCTCTGTCCCCAGTGGAGTACATATGGGACTTCATCGGACTGCAACTGAAACGTTATCCCAAAACAGCAAATGGTTCAAATGGCTCTGAGCACTATGGGACTTAACGTCTGAGGTCATCAGTCCCCTAGAACTTAGAACTACTTAAACCGAACTAACCTAAGGACATCACACACATCCATGCCCGAGGCAGGATTCAAACCTGCGACCGTAGCGGTCGCTCGGCTCCAGACTGTAGCGCCTAGAACCGCGCGGCCACTCCGGCTGGCCCCAAAACAGCATTAACCGTCCCTGTATAGACCGACCAAGAGCAGCAGGCTTCGACCTCCATCCCACAAGCTGACAATCGGCACCTGTACAACAGAATCTATGCACGTTTGCATGCTTACATTCAACAAACTGACGGTTACATCTGTTTTTAACATACGAGGACTTCACTTTTGGATTGGCTTACCTCGTGCTTTTATTAATCTATGATCTTGCAGAATTAATCACTAAAATATGTTACCTATACAAATGTATTCCAGAAATTTCATTACTCTACGTTAATTTTTTTTGGTGTTGCAATTTTTTCCCGTCATTGTATTTCTTTTCTGTTTACCCAATCATATTTCGACACTATGTGTCATCTTCAGTGGGTATCGATTTATGTCTGAAAAAAGTTGTACAAGGTTCATTATTTTTTCCTGTTTTAGTCATAAAAACCATACCGTTTGCGTTTTTTAAATTTGTTTCGACTGATCACCTGAAATTACACTACTTGTCGTATTTGCTTGACTTAAGCCTTGCTCATTTCCCATTTTGTATTAAAAATGTGTGAGAAAGACGGAACCAAACATAAAACGGGAGTGGGAAACGATGTGTACAACAACTGTAGGAAATGGAGATGCACAACTGGACGAAAAGCTTAAAAACAGTGATATACTGATACAACTCATGAAAAAAGTATTGTTTTAATAAAGCAAATTCCTTAACGACTATTTTACAGATGACATGCTGTCAAAGCGATAAAAAGGCACAGATGCAAGCCCTCCTCACAAGTAGTGTAGTTTAAAGTGATCAGTCGAAACAAATACAAATAATGCAAGTCAGGCCGAAAATACAGATACAACTGTGAACTTTCTACAACATTTTGCAGAAATAAAGTGAGACCCACGGTACGTGGCACATACAGGTAGGTGTCAGTACATGTTTGGATAAGTCAAAAAAAAGAAATACACTGTATTCTTCATGGGGTGGAGTTAACTAAAATAAAATAAAACTCAAATGTAAATTCTGGGGAACTAAAGCATTGTTACAGGCCCTATAGCATTCAAGAAATACATAAATGCTCTACGGAGTAACATCGGATGCGTCATTAGGCTCTGTGGAGAATATACTGTTGTATGTAAGATTACTGCATCTGAAAACTATCGAAACGCGGCAAGATCTACAGAGGATCGACGTCACCGAGCGATTTGCGAGTAACCCTCAACAGTTACGAATGTAACGCACTGTGGAGGAGTAAAATAGGAGGAAAGTTCCATTACTGTAGGATAACATTATTCTAGATAATGCACCGAAAACAGTGCACTCTAAAGCCTAAGGTTACGCACCTGCAGAACGGGTTGTTAGGTACCCAACCCAAAGTAGAGTCTACTTGTCACCAATTGTATAGCAGGGAAGTTGGTAGCAGGACTGAGGGGGTTCTAATTTGAAATATCTGGGAGCTCCAGCTTTGGCCTTACTGTCAAGGTAGATCTCACCAAATTCCTAGGCTGGAATAGGGGGAAAGATGCTGCTCTTAATTTCTTTCTTGGGCAGTTGATCTTAGACCTTACGCATAATGAAGTACTGTGTGTGTAACCTAGAAACTACGACAATTTGCTTGACATGTGTGATATACCTGCCTGCACTGAAGGTCTTTTTTCAGTTGTGATTCTCCAATTCTCCAAGGAGTGGAGCTGGAATTTTAGATCCGACCCATTACAGAGCTGCGGCTCTTTTCAACCAAACACCGGACGAACTCGTAGTGTGGCAGAGTGGCTGCCAGTTGTGAATAAATGGGAGTGGATTACAAGTTTCACCACTTGCCTGAAACCGAGGAAGACCTCCGACAACTCTGGTCGAACGTGTGTGTTTTTGATCTTTTTGGTATGTTTCCCGGAAAACACTCGTTCGATCAAGTCTTGGCCGTCAGGAAGATAGACTTCCACGTAGGAGTAGTATAAGATATGAAGAAGATTCAGAGAAGAATGACATGTATCTTCACGGATTAGTTTAGGAAGAAGGGACATGATGCCAGCGCATTGTGAACCCTACATTACAGAGCCCATGTTGGCTTACTGAATACAGATGTAGATGAGGATGAAATACGTCTTTATCTCTACTAAATTCATTCTGATTTATTTCGAAGCATATGTAGTCAAACAGAAGTCTAATTAAATCACCCATATGAGTTCTACTATTAGGTGCTGGCATTAATGTCACACACACCAGGATCGCGTATCATGTAGTGCACGAACGATCCCATAACCTAGAAATAAGTGGGAGAGTATTTTTGTCCTTGTCCATTGCGTTGTAAGTTACTTTACTGTGGTCAAGCCGCTGGAGCAGCGACGCAGTGGTATCCACTGCCGCTTATAATACAGTTACATAATGAATATAAACCACTTCTGTATCATTGGTTGGCTGGGTAGTTCGGGGAAGGGGACCAAACAGCGAGGTCATCGGTCCTCTATCCTTGCACAATGTTAATGTAGAACAGGGAACTTAGAAGCCGTTACAAAATTCTCAGCGGATCTGCCCGATTCTTTCAAATAGTAAAATAAAATGCAAAGTATGCAATGCTTTCACACTATCTGACACATTATAACTGTGTGTCAGGCCAGATATCGCGCCTGCCGGTGTGGCCGAGCGGTTCTAGGCGCTTCAGTCTGGAATAGCGCGACTGCTACAGTCGCAGGTTCGAATCCTGCCTTGGGCATGGATGTGTGTAATGTCCTTAGGTTAGTTAGGTTTAAGTAGTTCTAGTTCTAGGGGACTGATGACGTCAGATGTTAATTCCCATAGTGCTCAGAGCCATTTGAACCCAGATATCGCCTTTTGTCGGTTGATTTATCAAGGGACGAATGAGATCCCGACCTCACAGCTTTATTTCTATATATACCTGTCTCTTACGTTCCACACTGTATGGTAGAACTTCTGTTCAAGAGGTACTACTACAGTTGAAGTAGGTGTTATTTCTACGATGAGTCGCATTCGATGAACATATCGGAATCTAGACGTCAGGCAAGATAATTCTCTCTGCGCAGCCTCCTGGCAACTAATAAGGATCGGCAGTAGCAAATGGAATACTAGCTCCTTGAAGTCTACGCTCTGTCTGTACACTCAACTTTGCTCATGAATATTACAGAAAAAGAAATGTGCGAAGCATTCTCATAGCTATGCTGTAGGCGAGTGGAAATGACAAGCGTATCCCGTAGCCTAATAAAAAATTAAAATATGAGTGTACCAAACGATGTTGCAGAGATAGAAGACAGTACATTATTGATTAACTCTAGTGCTGTAATGTCAATTAACGTGGTTTCTGTCATCAGTCTCGTCGTTTACCCACTGGGCAGATTTGATCTGGGACTGAAAGCAACTTGCTCTCGCTCAGCTATCCGGGCTCGTTTACAGCAGCTTTACGTTACCTCAGACATTCTTTATGCCTATATCTTAGGAGCACAGTACTCGAAACGGAATTCGACAACAAGACAGTACGAAGACAAGAAGTCGGAGACCTCTGAAGCATGGAACTACATGTATGTCTCGTAAATTAATTGAAACACAATCTACGAAATGGTGTTTTACAAATAAACTGAGGAAATAAATCTACGGAAACCTTATAGAGAGGCGGGTGCTAGATAATGAGGTGCACTTCTCATAATCCTTTCAAGACTTCCGTGTAGAAGGTATAAAGCGGGGACGGATCGTTGAAAGAAGGGAAACGAAATTTGTTACCAACATATCTACATAGAAAGAATAAATTACGGGGTGGCAATAATTAGAAGAAAATAATGGAAATGAAAACTTGGACTATAGGCCAATTCTATTTAAAATCTCTGACCGTATTACCATATTCCTTTACCAGGTTTGTAACGTGTGTCAAAAGTCTTTGCGACTAGTGAGTTGGATTGATTCCGGAGCAGTGACACTGAGACAGGATGATACAAATCTGGATAGCGCAGAAGCTTAATACCTTACGAAGGTGCACGGTTTGTATGTGTCCGTGCGCGCATCACCTAGAACCATTCGCAGTAATCCAGTTATCATATGCATAATATTTACGAAATCGTCTGTTCCGTTAAATGGCACCGAAAAGATTTTGAAATATACACAAGCTAAATGGAGGAATGTGCACATTTGTTATTGTAGCCTACTACAGAAAAGAGCTCGACATGACAAACGCAGGAAGTTATAGTAACGTAACTAACTAAAAATAATGCTTTCTTGTGGATCTTGCGTGTTTATGCTTTAGAAGCATAATATAATATATAATATAATATAATATAGCATAATGTAATACAAAATTGTTCCTAAAAAAGGAAAAGAAATATAGCATCGAATAGAAATTTAAGTGTTAGAAATTCATTTCCATAACGTATTTCTCTCCATTGTAAACTTACTGCATATTGGAATCAAACGTCAACGATAAGCAGCACAGACAAGGGAGACTATATATAGTGATACAGGAGAGAGCAGAAAGTTACATGGGTACAATACTAACGAAGGAAGAGGTATTACACCCAATCGGTGATAAATGAACTTTACTGCATAACGTAACAAAACAGGGGAGACTGGTGAGTAGTGGAAGGAAGTTTGGCGAGGTAAAAGAAAAATGTAAAGGACGACCAATGTTTGGCAGAACAAGAAGTTTCAAGTGCTGGTAAGCTGCGGTATTTATGCAGAGATGAAGAGGCTTCCATGGTATGAACTAGTGTAGAGGGCTGCAGTGAAAATTTTACAATCTGAAGATTACAGCTAGAAGGAAATATCGTATTCCTAAGTGAAAGTAATTTATTCGGCTTTGTGAACCACAGAAATTTGAGAAAGTCATGAGTTAATCTAAAGCAATTTAAGAAAGTTGCAAAGTGAAAATTAGTGGAATTTTAGTTTGTTAATGAGAGTAGCCAGAGAGACGACAATTTCCTGATGTTTCTCGCACGACTATGGCAGACCAGCACCTTCCAACACTCTGTTGGTCGACCTGCATTTAAGCATATTTTCTGTGGAATTTTATGAGGGAGACTGTGAAGAAGCCGGCCGCTGTGGCCGAGCGGTTCTAGCCGCTTCGGTCCGGAACCGCGCTGCTGTGACGGTCGTAGGTTCGAATCCTGCCTCGGGCATGGATGTGTGTGATGCCCTTACGTTAGTTACATTTAAGTAGTTCGAAGTCTTAGGGGCTGATGACCTCAGATGCTAAGTCCCATAGTGCCTAGCGCCATGTTTGAACTGTGAAGAAATTGACTGTTGTGATTGGAAAAGAGAGGACATCGGATAGAGACGTTTCACGATTCAGTTCAAGTTTGGGTCGTAGATGTATCTCAGAGAGTCGTATCAGCACACAATCCCTAAGCTTTCCTGCGAGAAAAGATGACTGAAATATTTTTTTTTTAAATCTTCCTCAAAGTCGCATTATATTGCGCTCTTACTGGCATTTAGAGCCTCACAAGACAATCCTAAATAAGATAATTCGGCAGTGAGTGAGTTTGCCTAGTCTGCTTTGAAAGCAAATGTAATCGTGCAAGGACCTCGATGTACAACATTATCCCCCTATTGCCTTGACGCGGCGGACAGTCGAGATGAAATGACCCGTCTACATGAAGCGACAGAAGGAGATAGCGGCCGCGCACTCACTCGTGCGTGATGTGTTGTCCGCCGTCACCGGATAAAACGACGACCGGGACGCCGCGGTGGACAGACTCGATCTACCCAGCGCGCACGTCTCTCTCTGACCCCCGCGTTCGTCGCAGACGTCATCTATAAATCTGACGTGAGTGATTCTTGACAAACGGTCGCATTGTGCCACGGGAAGGGACTAGTTTTTTCTTGTAACGGTTTTGTACAGTTCCTACTTTCCATTAGACGGGAATGTTTTGTCACTGGGGGCATTAATAGTAATAATGGAGCGCTGCAGCTCATCCATCACCGAGAGCACAACGGGCGCCGTGTTCCAGCTTGTTGCCGTCCCAAGAACAATGCTCCGCTGTAGTTGCGTGTGTAAATCTCCCACGAGCCCTCTGTTTTTGTCCCGTGGCCGCTGCGGAACTGTTTACAGCCGCGTGTTAACGCCCGCGCTTCCCAACACGACCGCACTGTTATCAGATAATGTGGGAGCCGCGTTGTATGGAAAGATTAAGTGTTATCCAAAAAAGCAATGATGCTGTGCACTACATTCTATTTACGTACGCATAACGGTGATTAACACCTCAAGGAGAAACACATGCGTGGCATAAGCTAGAATTGTGGAAGTGTACACGTAACTACTTGCAATTCGTTTTTATAGCTAGAAGAGATTTATTACTGTTTCAGTCAGTTGCTTTACTCTTATATTTATTTTACCTCACAAGGCTCATGCACAGTTCTTCGTTGTGAAAGTGTAAATGTGACTACTTGCAGTACGTTTTTGTGGCTAGAAGAGATTTATAAATGTTTTAATCAGTTTCCGTTCTATTTATTTAATCCTGCAAGACATACCTACAGTTTTTCACATTTTTCTTAGCCGAAGGATTATTTATGGTGTAAGAATACGTATATATTTTTTATATCAGTGACTTCCGTCATTTCCACATACGCTCATCGTGGTTCAGTCGTTACGTGATTTGTTCCGAACCTTTCAGAATTTTACAGTACCCGAATTAAATGTACTGATACGGAGTTACATACGCATTTCAAAGCACAGTTTCCGAAACATGAATTCTTTTTATATTGTCTAATGTGAAAACAGAAAGAAATAGAAAATATAACGTAAGATACACAGTCAAATGGTAAGCATCATCTAAAATCGTAGATATATAATGAACTACACTGTGACAACCGTTTAGTGAGTGATACTTCATACAAGACGATATTGTACTTGTGCGGTGTCCTTCCTACGACGGTGTCAAAATATGAAATAAGAACATTTAGGAGCATTTTGAAAGTAAAACAAGAGTGTGACATGGTGATGCTCTCACTCCGTTACTTCTCACCTATGTCTTAGAAAAAGTAATCCAAAAGCGGCAAATACAGAAATCTGAGATTAAAATCAACAAACCAGTCAAATTAGGAAGAGTTAAAATTAGTGTAGACCGTAGACCTTTAGTAGATGACCTGACGATTCTACGTCATGACATTCGGAAAGGACAAAGACAAATAAACACCAGAAAGACTAAAATTCCAAATATCATTGGTAATTACGACTACATGTCTAAACAAAACAGGGCCCTCGCAATTTTAAAACCTAGTTTCGGAAAATTGGGATACTTTCTCTGTTTAAATATTTAGGCGAAACCACCGAATAACAGTTATGGAATTCTTTGCCACAAAAGGGAAACAGTCTTCAGACTTACAGAGGATATCTATAACATAAAATGCACATCAAAATACATAAACAGAAACACTTTAATACAGTCAGCAAAACGTTGTGTCATTGCGGCGCTGCACTCATTTGAAACAGAAAGATAGACAGTGAATAAATCCTAAAGAGAGAACGAAAAGTAATCACGAAAATTTTAGATCCAAATATCAGTTAACAAGGAGCACACAGACGAAGAACAAATAAAGAAATCTAAAACTTTACAAACATTTATTCGCATAAGAATAAATGTAGGCTTAAATTTTATGGGTGCGTTAAAAGAATGAAACCAACCAAAATACTAAGGCAGATTGTGGAATCCTGCGGAAGTTACAGCAAAGTTGACATTGGTAAAAACCTAAAATGGATCGGTGTAGTAAAAGAAGATCTGAGGGCAGTAGGAATTATGCAAATTGATATTCTAGACAGAAAAATTCTTAGGAAGGAAATTCACAACAGAACATTTGTCCTAACAAAACAAAATCATGAAGACCGGACCAGTTTCTTCTGACAAGCAGAAAAGAGCCAATTCTGAGACAGTGAAACTAATATGGCAACAAATAAGAGGTAAAAAACTGAATAAACCGTTTGATGTAGATCACGTGGTCCAGTAAGGCCCAAACGTGACTAATAATGATGAAACGCTTCTGAGGGAGACTCACTGCTAATATCAGCGTTTGGTCCGACCTCTTCAGAAAAGCCATGCACAGCTGCTAATTTGTAGAATGTAAAACATCTTATTCGTGAGTTTGTCATGTCAGGCTCACCTTCACTGTTGTCGTCAGCATCGTCACAAACTGCATTTTCAAGGAGTAGTTCAGGATATGACAAAGGAACTGATGTTCCTAACATACTTTCCTGATGGCGAACAATCACAGAAGCATCCTTATTTTCACTTTTTGTCTCAGATGTCTCTAAACCCATATAATTAGGAATTTCTTCTTCTAAAAGACGGACGTTTGGATCATAAGCATCACCTTGGAACTTCCATTAACATCTAATACTTAAAACCACTTACGGTCCTAAATCAGAAACGCAAAAAGAACTAAAATTTCATAAATTTATATCCACAAAATTAACTATAAAACTAATATAACCCCATTGGTTTTCTGTTGAGACCTCATAACAACTGTAGTAAAAAGTGAAATGTAATCTATAACATCTTTAGATATACAAGCTTTCACTGTCAATAATCTCTCATTATAATCACTTCGTAATAACGACACATCAAGTACATTTTGTAACCAAAATTTGTAGACAAAAATCACCTACAATCACGTAGCAAACACTCGACGCCGACCGTTGCTTCGAGCGCTGTAAGTGACTATTTTATGACACTACTTTCGTAGAAGTACGTGTATTCTTCCGCTTGGGGTCTCTCTCTAGCAATGACATCGATAGTTTCATGTGAAAGGTACTGGAACTTACAAAAATAAAAAAAACAAAAAAAAGAATGGTGGCTTGAGGCAGAAACCACTAGGACGGAAACTGTTTAATATGACTTTTTTCAAGCAATAAATTTTATTTGATTAATAGTTTCTACACTGTACCACAGGAAAGTTGTTGGCATCACAGAACAACGTTAAGTTCAGGTAAAAAACTGGTTTTGTCACTAGTGAATACGTTTTAATTCCATCACTGTGTTCAGATTGCACACTGTCAGATGTGAATGACCAGGCCGACCCCGTCATTCTAGGACGGATGCTCCTGCTGCGAGAGACGTGTTCCTGAGAGTAAAAAACACAAACCGAGAAGTTCACCTCGGCGACTCACAGTAAGAACGAATAGCCCAACACGCGCTTGAGTTTTTTACAGCAAGTCGAGGTCATTATGCTTCGGGGAATGGAAAGCAGTTTAAATTTACCACTGGCGTCCTAGTAATGTAAACTAAAGTTATTGGGCCATTTATCCAGCCAGAGAACCCAGATGACTTAGCTGTACGCAATTTTCAGCGTGAGGTTGAGGTTGCCCGAGACTACATCTCTGCTGTCGTCACCAAGTTATGCCAAATGAATCACCGCGAAATGCTCTACGCGAAACTGCTCCACTATACGTGCCACTCCATCCAGATTCACTACAGCCCATGGTCTATATAAGGTCAATTACACTATTCAAGTGGCACTTTCTATTAGACGTAGTCGCCGTTAAATAAGTCGTTACAAACATATTACAACTTCAGAATGAGATTTTCACTCTGCAGCGGAGTGTGCGCTGATATGAAACTTCCTGGCAGATTAAAACTGTGTGCCCGACCGAGACTCGAACTCGGGACCTTTGCCTTTCGCGGGCAAGTGCTCTACCAACTGAGCCACCGAAGCACGACCCACGCACGGCCTCACAACTGTACTTCTGCCAGTATCTCGTCTCCTACCTTCCAAACTTTACAGAAGCTCTCCTGCGAACCTTGCAGAACTAGCACTCCTGAAAGAAAGGATATTCGGTGGCTCAGTTGGTAGAGCACTTGCCCGCGAAAGGCAAAGGTCCCGAGTTCGGGTCTCGGTCGGGCACACAGTTTTAATCTGCCAGGAAGTTTCATATCAGCGCAAACTCCGCTGCAGAGTGAAAATCTCATTCTGGAAACATCCCCCATGCTGTGGCTAAGCCATGTCTCCGCAATATCCTTTCTTTCAGGAGTGCTAGTTCTGCAAGGTTCGCAGGAGAGCTTCTGTAAAGTTTGGAAAGTAGGAGACGAGATACTGGTAGAAGTAAAGTTGTGAGGCCGGGCGTGGGTCGTGCTTCGGTGGCTCAGTTGGTAGAGCACTTGCCCGCGAAAGGCAAAGGTCCCGAGTTCGAGTCTCGGTCGGGCACACAGTTTTAATCTGCCAGGAAGTTTCATATTACAACTTGTTTCAGTTCTACGTCATTACGCATTCACCGGCGTTCAGTTACTAAAAGACGAAAGAACTCTTCTGCATATTTTTCGAGCTATAAACCTTTCTGTATAACACCTAGCAATATAACCTATAACCTAAGGAATTGTTTCCCCTTGATTTCACAACAACATATTTTAATTTTTGATTTGCGGCTACAATGAGTAAAAACCGTAGTATTAATTACACTTATAACATCTTCATCGGGGTTCCAGAAACCAAATTATTCTTAAATAAATAAATATTAGTAGGTATGGAGACAGAGACAATAATTTTAACGTCCTTTCAGACTTTCCTTGTCCAAAGCGACTAGAGATCAGAATATACCACAAGTTGTTAACGGACTCCAGAAAGGTTTAAATCTTGAACTTTACAATTTTTCTCTTTTCCATTGACCTTAATGTAGAGAATTTCCCTTTGGTGTAATCTATAATAGATATATATTATTGCCTTATTTTTATCATATTTATTCATTTAAACAAAACCCTGTGCCGGCGTGACCACGTACATTTGACAGATCTAAAAGCGAAATTGGATTCTTTGAATCAGTCGTCTGCAAGGACAATTGTTTAGGAGATGGGGATTCAAAAGCTTTTAAAGCAGTTGGGGAACAGAAGCCACATGGAGAAAATGCAACTATCACTAATATGACCAACTGAGAATTTGTGTAGTTTCTTCAGGTTTTAGATACAGATTATTCCGAAGTCATGTATTTGCAACACATGAGACTTCAAGAAACACTATGTGTTCAAAAGTATCCTGACACACCCAAAAACATACGTTTTTCGTATTATGTGCATTGTGCTGCCACCTACTGCCGGGTACTCCATATCAGCGACCTCAGTAGTCATTAGACATCGTGAGAGAGCAGAAGGGGGCGCTGCGCGAAACTCACGGACTTCGAGCGTCGTCAGGTGATTGGGTGTCACTTGTGTCATAAGCCTGTAAGCGAGATTTCCACACTCCTAAACATCCCTAGGTCCATTGTTTCCGATGTGATAGTGAACTGGAAACGTGAATGGATACGTACAGCACAAAGCGTATAGGACGACCTCGTCTGACAGAGACTGCCGACATTTGAAGAGGGGCATGATGTGTAATAGGCAGGCATGTATCACACATGAATTCCAAATTGCATCAGGATCTACTGCAAGTGCTATGACAGATAGGCGTGAGGTGAGAAAACTTGGAGTTCAAGTTCGAGCGGCTGCTCATAAGCCACACATCACGTCGGTAAACTCCAAACGACGCCTCGCTTCGTGAAAGGAGCATAAACATTGGACAACTGAACAGAGGAAAAACGTTGTGTGGAGTGACGAAACACGGTACTCAATGTGGCCATCCGATGGCAGGATGACTGGGTGTTGTGTGATGTCCATAGGTTAGTTAGGTTTAAGTAGTTCTAAGTTCTAGGGGACTGATGACCATAGATGTTAAGTCCCATAGTGCTCAGAGCCATTTTGAACCATATTGAACCTATGGCAGGGTTTGGGTGTGACGAATGCCCGGTGAACGTCATCTGCCAGCGTGTGTACTGCCAACAGTAAAATTGGGGGGGGGGGGGGGCGTGGTGTTACGGTGTGGTCGTGTTTTTCATGCAGGGGGCTTCCTGCCCTTGTTGTTTTGTGAGGCACTATCACAGCATAGGCCTAAATTGATGTTTTAAGCACCTTCCTGCTTCCCACAGTTGAAGAGCAATTCGGGGATGGCGATTGCATCTTTCAACACCTGTTCGTAATGGACGGCCTGTGGCGGAGTGGTTACCCGACAATAACAGCCCTGTAATGGACTGGCCTGCACAGAGTCATGACCTGAATCCTATAGAAAACTTTTGGGATGTTTTGGAACGCTGACTTCGTGACAGATCTCACCGACCAACATCGATACCTCTCCTCAGAGCAGCACTCTGTTAAGAGTGTGCTGCCATTATCCAAGAAACCTTCCAGCACGTGATTAACGTACGCCTGCGAGAGTGTCATCAAGGCTAAGGCTCGCCTAACACCATACTGAATTCCAGCATTACCAATGAAGGGTGCCACGAACTTGTATGTCATTTTCAGCCAGGGGTCTGGATACTTTTGACCACATAGTATACGTGAAGGTTTGTGAAATTATACTATTTACGTAATTTTAAGTATGAAGTTACGTTACTGCTAGATGCCAACAAGTGGTGTACTCACTGATATATCTACTGAGCAGAAAAAAAAAATAAATGATAGACATGCCTTTGAAATCTTCATCAGACTTTCACTGGAAAATGCCCATGTCTTCCAGTCATATTAATGCCTCAGAGTAGGAAAACGTGGTTAGTGTGTGTGTGTGTGTGTGTGTGTATATATGTTTGTGAAATGTGTGTGAAATCTTATGGGACTTAACTGCTAAGGTCATCAGTCCCTAAGCTGACACACTACTTAATCTAAATTACCTTAAGGACAAACACACACATCCATGCCCGAGGGAGGACTCGAACCTCCGCCGGGACCAGCCGGACAGTGCATGACTGCAGCGCCCTAGACCGCTCGGTTAATCCCGCGCGGCCGTGGTGAGTAGTTCATCGACTTCATCTAGTAACCTCCTCTCAGATACATCACACAACCAGGGACTCGTATCCAGGAGGATGGCGGCTCGAACCAAGAAGGAACTTTCTTTCACCCGTACTGGATCATCACCTTACTGAGGACACAAGTGTACACATCTTTCTGTATTTTCATGTTTGTTGGTACAAGTAAATGTATTTTTTAGGTGTCTCAAACCTTGTACTCTACACACATCTGTAAGACACTATATGGTGCATGGCGGAGGGCATCTTGCACCACTGCGTGCCATTACCTTTACTGTTCCTCCCGCAAGTAGAACGGAGGAGAAACGATGTCTTCATGGCTCCGTCGAGTCCTAATCTCTCTTACCTTCATAATCCTTGGGCGAAATGTATGTTGGCGGCAATAGAATCGTCCTGCAGTCAGCTTCAGTCTCAGGTTCTCTAAATTTTCTCAATGGTTTGTCGCGAGAAGAACTTCGTCTTTCCTCCAAGGATACCTTCTTGATTTCACGAAGCATCCACAAAATACTTGTGTGCTGATCGAACCCAAAGGTAACATTCTTCTCTGAATAGTTTCGATGTCTTCATTTAGTCCGACGCGGCAGGGATCGAAAACACTCGTACTCAGAGTAGGAGTAGTGTTTCCTTGATAGATCCCTTTCCTAAACCGAACAGTTCCAGTTCGTGTCGCTTTGCATCCTTGTGCCTAGATACTTAATCCATGTGACTGTGTCAAGCAAGACACTACCATGTTGTGTTCGAAATTAAAAATGGTTCAAATGGCTCTGAGCACTATGGGACTTAACAGCTGTGGTCATCAGTCCCCTACAACTTAGAACTACTTAAACCTAACTAACCTAAGGACGACACACACATCCATGCCCGAGGCAGGATTCAAACCTGCGACCGTAGCGGTCGCGCGGTTCCGGACCGTAGCGCCTAGAACCGCTCTGCCACCATGGCCGGCGACTCCCCCTCTCTTCCCCCCCCCCCCCCCCCGCCCGCCCCCATCATCGTTAATTTTATACCGGACTAGGTGACCCGGATACGTTACAGTAAGTGTGTTAAGTTTGCTCCGGTAGCTCTGCTATGCTTCAAGAGATGCAGCGAAGTGTATTCATAGTAGTATACTCGTTCGGTAGCAAGGCAGTCCAATTTTGGACCCGGAGCTCAGCGCACTGTCCAGCGAGCACCATGAGGGCAGAGATTGGATGAATTATTACGGTGGGAGTGCACCTAGTCCCAGGGTCACTGCGGAGGAAAAACCCTTCGGCGTTTGAAATCTCGTTGCGCTTCGCGACCTACCGTGTAATTTGCTGCGACGGCGACGTGACCGCTCCGGAAGATCCCCCCCCCCCCCCCCCCCCCCAAGGCGAGGTGAGCTCCGGGTCGAACTTCTACTGGCTTTCACATCCGAATAACACTCGGGGGACGCGCCGGTCGGTGATCTTCACAAACCTGTTGCCCCTCCCGCACTGCATAGCCGCCTGCACAATTCACATCGACTCCAATCGCGCTCATTATAATCGTATAATTGAGGCAAAGAAATAAAAGCAGGAGCATCGGGTCCAATAAGCCTAATAAGCTGCCTGCAGCGGGCAGGATCGATGGAATTAAGGTTGCTTGTGGCAATAAAGTTTCTTATAAATGGCGGCTGCATCACCGCAGTAATGTTCCTCGTTCCACTTAAGAATAATATTCCTCGGTACCTCACCTACAATCAAAAAATAACGTAATAGAACGAGAGGGTTCGACTAGATCGACTGTTAAACAAATGACAGTCATTTGTAATTGAAGTCAAAGCTGGGCGAAGTGTTTTTGTTTTTTCTTGTCAGAAATTAGGTCCCCGACCTCTTGTTACATACGGAGAAAATCATTTGCAGTATTGTTAGTCCTTACCCTAGCTGATATGTCTGCGAATATTGTCGTGCGTATGTCGCTACCTGTACCTTTCCTTAGAGTTCCTACGCTAAAAATACTATGCAAATAGCTTATATCGAATACTGAGTCTCAAATATCGAAAAGGTTTTCACGAGGAAAGTTCTTTCGTTCAACCAATTCCTATTAAGTTCCTTTGTAGTCTGCCTCCATAGCGGCTAGGCAAACGTTTCAGGTCAGCTTCCTTGGAAAAGATGCCAAACGTATATTGAATCTTTAGTTCTTTCTCAGTCACGTTATTGTATACAGTAATGGTGTTTCAGAAGAAGGAACGGTGAAAGAAGATACCCACCTGATAGTTCCATTACCCATATAACTCTGTCTTATGTTGTTCCATTCGACGATAGATTCATAGTTGTTAGGTTCATCTATTGTTCTGTAGTTACAGGGTAGTTTATTTTATAGTACATAAGACATTTCGGAAAATACACTGTTTTGAGCAGTATTTGCTGTGGGAATGTTTTTAAAACTATAAGCAGATAATGCGCATGCCACATCAGTTAGAGGTTACGGGCTAGATTTATACGGAGATTTAGTGTTGGATATGTTGAAATATTGATTGGGGACGTGAAGAAAACTGAAACTGTACATCTTCAAGGTACATCAAGACTATACACCGTACGGGGTTCGTGCTCTAGTTTGACACAAAGTTTGCCAGGAATATCAAAACGGCTAACATTCCACTGTAGAGTGCAAGATTCAAGTAAACTGTGATAGTTAAAGACTTTTTAATACATGCTGTCTGAAGAAGGTTTTTCCTTTTTTTCTACTGTTATATTTTTTTCATACTAATCGTACGGGGAAAAATTAGCAGTTACGTCGATTATCGTCTGGTAACGTTCATGTTTATGCACAAGTAATAAACTCATAGTTTCCTACCTAGTCCAATTTGATTGTAAATTAAAAATGTACAGAAATTTTATATCATTTTCAGGTTAGGTTTTTATTTCAATTGTTTCCTTTACTTTTCGTTTTATAAGTTATTGTCTGTAAGTAATTATGAAGACAGCATCTTTTATCGTTTCGCGTATTAGTATAATGAAATGGGCGACACTTCTGTTTAACCGGATTTTCTGGAAAATATGACTCGGACGTTGTTGTCACTGATTGGTCACGTAAGTAAGAAGAGTATACGACTCCACAACACCACCATCGGAAGAACGATTTATAGTGTACCAGCAACTGGCGAAACGTAATCTATGAAGATGTAACTGGAATGAGATACCTACTGATTGTCGTTAAAAATTTATCGTTACGCGGGCGACGGTGCGACGTCGTTACATATTCTCTTTATGGTCTCAAAATTTCAAAAAAGTATTTTATAGATTCGAGAATATTGAAAACACTAATTGTAATGTGATATTCACGTTCGTGAAATGAACACTGCTATTCATACGCAGTAGAACTATTTACAAAACACATTCACTACTCATACAATGCCGTATTTAGCACAAATGGTATACTGTAACAACACTTACATATTTACATATTCGCAGCTGCCATTTACTTTGGTGTGTCGTCGCTGGACACAAAACAATACCACATCTTAGGCTCTTCTTAGCAATGTGATCATCCTTCTTCCTCTGGTACACGATTACGCTACCAGTTGATCAGCTGAGTATTTTTACCTTCATTAGCTACTGCTCCAGCTTGGCAAAAAAGGAGCTGTTCTCTAATTACAGTGACGCAATGAAACAGCAGGTTGTGACTTTAGCTACGATGTAAGTTTCAGAAGCGAGTCAACAGAGGAAATTTGCTGTGCCTTACATTGCTGGATAACAAGCGAGTCCAGTTGTCCTTGCTAACGAGAGGACATTCCTTATTCAGCAAGAAACCTAGAACCTGGAGTAGCGCCAGTGGGGCAGAGGAAGGACGGGAGTTGGGTCACGAACTGTGAGCTGGGATGCTCAGTACTCAGCACCTACTCCACAATTTGCAAGGACTCCACTCAACGCCGCTGTCCACAAAATACCGTGCTTCGAATTTTGTATAATTTTCGTCTTCTTTCTGCATAATTCGCATATAAAGCTGGTGGAATCCATTGTTGTTTGGTTGCAATGTCAGCGAGTAAGTGCTTGAAATAGCATGTGAAATATGTGTGAAATCTTATGGGACTTAACTGCTAAGGTCGTCAGTCCCTAAGCTTAAACACTACTTAACCAAAAGTATCCGAAGGACAAACACACACACACCCATGCCCGAGTGAGGACTCGAACCTCCCCCGGGGCCAGCCGCACAGTCCATGACTGCAGCGCCTGAGACCGCTCGGCTAATCCCGCGCGGCTTGAAATAGTAACAACCGTATAATATCTAGGAGTAGCTCTCTGGAGCGATCTAAAGTGGAACGTAATTCCAAAAACCTAACTGTAGGAAGTGTACTTAGGAGTTTTAGGTTTACTAAAAATATTCTAAGGAAATATAGCTCGTCCCCATAGAAAGTGGCGATGGCACGCTTCCCTAAAATACTGTGAAATAAGTAAATGCATTCTGTTGCTAATAATCACGGATATCACGCTTTTCTTTGTTGGTGAGCGGGGTTCGAGTGGGACTCATCACTAAAGACAATTCTGCTCCAGTCAATGAGAACCCAGGCCGAAGACGCGTCTGGAAACGCTCCGAACAACTGTGCGATACCAATGTGACTGTTGCACTCCATAGGGCCCAGTAACCTGGAGTGCTATTTCTTTCTGTAGTAGGAACCCTTGCTTGTCATCCGATAACCCTTACAGTACAGCTTTACGTCGATAATGTTCTCCGCCCCGTTTTGTTGCCCTTTATGGCAAGCCAACCTGGGTTTACATTTCAGCAAGACATTGCCCTCCCCCACGGGGCGATAGTTTCTACTGCTCGTCTTCGTCCTCCCAAGCCTCACACATGGTCACCGGATATCTTCCCGGTTGAGAACGTTTGGAACATTACGGGCACGTTCCTTTAACCATCTGGGGATTTAGGCGCTCTAACGCGTCAGTTAAGACAAATTTTGGCACAATGTCCCGCAGGAGGATATTCAAAAACTTTATGAATCAATGGCAAGCCTATCAACTGTTTGCATAAGAGCCAGAGGTGGACCAATGAGTTGCTGACTTGCCCAATTTGTGAAGCACTTTCTCTTGAATAAATCACCCAATATTTCTGAAATTGTTACCATTTGTTTCTCTTTACATCTTTACACGTACATCACATCTACCGATTTACATTCGATTCGGATAATTTCTTCGTGGTGTGGAACTTTCTCTTTTGCGTGTGTTTAAATATATAAATAGACGTGTCCGCACACCTCAGCCACTCCTGTAATACTCTCTTCTACACAGTCCAAAAGCTGTAAATTGACATACATTACTGTTGACTAGCGTTTCAGTACCATAAATTAAATAAACATGTATCAGCGTACCCATTTCTCCCAATGCCAAAGACGTACTAACAAAAGAATATTACAATGATAGCCACTACAGCCACTATACCTTTCCAGTAAGCACTCTGTACTCTTAAAATAAACACTCACCACCGGTGTCCAAAGATAACAGATTCGCATCTGAAACTTCATATCAGCTCGAAGTAAGACAATAACGAACATTTCTATTAGTCTGAGCTATTAATATAACTACTGAATTCAATGATTCTTTGTTTTCCTACATACATCAATCTGGCTGCTCGTTCTGCGACTATTTTACTGGGTAAAAATAGGGGTTAAACATCAGTCATGGTGAACTGTGGGAGAAGTACTGCTACGAAAGATGGGAACTTTAAGAGCATATAGATTATGCAAACAGCAAATCAACTTTCAGCGTCTCGAATTCTCGCTAAACAGTGCACAGATACAATGAATATTTCCTACCATTAATTTTGTTTCAGAAGGAACATTAAATGTTTTAGAATGTTGTAATATAGATTAATTCCAATACAAAATTCTAATTTTTATTTATTACAAAGATTTCAGGGGTAAATATTCTTTTCACGTGTTGCTACTATAGTTGCTAAGGGTCTTTTTTAACGACTGTCATGTTTGTTTCTAAGTTGTGCTTGCGTTTAAGTAATTGAATTTTTCAAATGTACTAGTCATTGATATTTGTTGACCAATTCTATTTTATCGTATGCCGCAGGTGTTTCCAAATACTGAGCATGACGGAATGGTATTTGTGTGTGGGTTTTGAAGTGTAGAGGCTGTTGCTGTTTGCAGAGAGCACAACAGACTATTTTCTAGCCTCAGAGTACCAGATAAAAGAGTGTTCAGTATTTTCACTAAATCGCGCGAAACTGTTACAGAAACAAGCATTCATATCTTATCCGACCATCTAAATGAACAGAGTGTCGCTTAGACAGAAGAAGTTATTTAGTTGGCAGTACGTAGTTTTTCAACAGGCACACGCAGAATTTCTCCACGTATCGATGTTCAACATACAAGAATATGACGAACATTATGTACGGGCAAGCCCTGTTTAAAAAGACTATATCTAATAAGAGTAGACTGCAGATGATAAAAAATAGATTATAGATGTTGAGCAAAAATATTAAGAAACAAGTTGTCTTGTGCTAGTAAATTTACTGAAATGACAACATTATTTTGTGCCTATTGTATGGTTGTTTATGTTCGACAGGCAGAGTTAAAATTATCTTAGTTCTCAGCGACATTTCACGAAGCTTCCTCGAAACGGATGTGTCAGACTACAGAGGCGCTGGGTTATGGATGGTAGGAAAATAATGTCCATCCATTCCCAGCATCAGCTCAGAACGGACGGTTCAACAGGCCTAGAGCCCATTGAAGCCACAGTCCTGGCTTGGCCTAGGACCGTTAAGAGAATGCATGAAAAATAAAACCAGGAAGGCCATAGGGATATTTGTGTCTCTATTTTGGAGAGCAAGAGTTCACCGTCTTGATGTTAGAAATTAGGTGCGGTACGACAGAATGTGGAGACATGTTGAAAGTTCACAACTGTTTCTTATGCGTCGACAGGAAAGGCGGTGCTAGGTTCGAGAGCCAGCACCACATGCTGAGCTGAGAAGTACTTTCAATTTAACCAGTCCATTTTGGTTACATTCATCGATATTTCCAAGATGTATACAGTGTCCAGAGTCTGTGAAACGACCTGGATGAAAACACCAATGAGGAGTATGGTAACATCATGAACATATGGACATCATGAGCATCAGGACGAAACCATAGTAAACACGCCACGACTTAAATATACTTACAGACGTGCAAGAAGGCGATATTTTTTCATCAGAAAAGCTAAATAAATGCTTCTGAATATCATATGAAAAATGAACTAAAATGGGAGTCCAACTGAACCAGGGAAAAGCAATAAAAAACACTCAACACTCAATAACCATTCAAATTATCATAGAAATTATAGCGATTAAAATTTTACTACGAAGAATCGCCGGTGTGGTTTGATTCTTAACGTGGATAATTTCCCAAATGCTTGGACTCGTAATTATCCAAATACATTATGAAAATATAACCATTATAAACCTGATGATGCCTCTCTATTGCCAAGAAACCGATAATAGCGAATAAAGCACCTTTTACAGTTATTCTGGCTCTGGAAGCGCCTCTCTGTTTGAAACTCCCTAGCACATTAAAACTGTGTGCCGGACTGTGACTCGAATTCGGGACATTTGCCTTTTGCGGGCAAATGTTTTACCAACTGAGCTACCCAAGCACGACCCACGACCCGTCCTTATAGTTTTACTTCCGCTAGTACCACGTGCTGAGTCATGCTTGGGTAGCTCAGTTGGTAGAGCACTTTCCCCCATAAGGCAAAGATTCTGAGTTCCAGTCTCCAGTTTTAATCTGTCAGAAAGTTTCAAATCAGCGCACACTCCGCTTCAGAGTGAAAATTTCATTCTGTAGACCTCTTCATTCTTATCTTTTTAAATTACTATAATACTGATGACAATTTGAATGGTTATTGTGTGCTGAGTGTTTTGCATTGATATTCACAATATCTTTGAACAGTGGTTGCCCTCCCAGGAAACTTATTTACAAGAAGCAAAGAACCCATATACTCGTATTGGCTATTGCAGATGACGTCACAGACATAGCGTAGTCGGAAAATAGGCCGGGTCTGAGCCCATCTTGTAAGCAATGGTAGATTGAAAATCAGTGTTGTCGTG
This sequence comes from Schistocerca cancellata, assembly GCF_023864275.1. Lineage (NCBI taxonomy): Eukaryota > Metazoa > Arthropoda > Insecta > Orthoptera > Acrididae > Schistocerca > Schistocerca cancellata. The sequence continues at coordinate 463,164,686 of NC_064631.1, read as the reverse complement.
AAGTCGGAAATGATTGTGCTCCTCAAGTGAATTTGAGCTTACGCTTAACATCAGCGACTACGACGAGGTACTTATCATAGATGTGGAAAACTTGTAAATGATGTTAGGGTTTAAGTGCATTATTGTTTCTGACACTTTCTTCTTATAATTGTACAGTCTTGTGAAGATGACGAGTGGCTGAAAAGTGTAAGGAGAAGTGATTCAATTAAAAATATGTGGTCAAAACTGGACAACTTGTTTTATAAATTCTAGGAAAGTGGGTCCCCCGGCTCAGTGGATGTTGGTCATTGGAAACTTCCTGATGTAGAGCTTTAGATACCAGAAATAGATTGATTCATGCTCCAATACATAACGTTCCATTTTTTAAGTTTATCTCTGGCAGACAGAGGCGGGAGGCTGCGTGTGTACAACGAGTACAAATCGTGTAGTAATTATTCTTGACCTATAGGCCGCACACTGTGTCACCCCGACAAATGGCTTTATCAAAGTCGCCAACACTTGAATTATCAGGAATGGTCCCAAGAAACGTTTGTTTACATTAGACTGAACTATTCATTGTACCATTGCACTCCCAACGATTTCCTAAATATCTTTCACTTATCTTGACAAATACTGGCTTGCATATTTTTGGATTTTACCATTGCGAAATGGTGATTATAAAAATCTAGGGTCATCGAAAGTGAATATTAACGTTTGTTGAGTACTTCCATACTGTCTGATTGGTAACGTAATCTGGAGTAATCTCCTTTCTGCCGATATCAAAAATAAATTTCTAAAACCAACGCTCACGATATTTACATAGAAATTATCTATGTAAACTGAATTTCTGTTTTCCTTAGCGATATATGGATGCTTATATACATCCTACGCCGGCCGGGGTGGCCGAGCGGTTCTAGGCGCTACAGTCTGGAACCGCGTGACCGCTACGGTCCAGGTTCGAATCCTGCCTCGCGCATGGATTTGTGTGATGTCCTTAGGTTAGTTAGGTTTAAGTAGTTCTAAGTTCTAGGGGACCGATGACCTCAGAACTCAAGTCTCATAGTGCTCAGAGCCATTTGAACCATACATCCTACCGATACTGCGGAAAGACTTTCAGTACACATCAGCACGCGTACTAGCTGACATGACACGATACTGTCCGACAGTGACTCCGAAGTGGAAAACTGAAGAGCAACGGTACAATGTGACATATATAGCATGATACATATCGGTAGTTCTACACGTTCTACTTGTCCAGCGTCAAGATCGTTCATTCGCATTCCCTCTTCCCTGGGTTGCGCCATGTCGGATATAATTGGACGAGGTGAAGTTGTTAGCTCACAAGCTCTCACATTTGGGAGGATGACATTTCAAAGCCCTGTACGGTCATACAGATGTAGATTTCGGCTGTTCCTCTAAATCCCGTAAGGCAATTAAGGCAAATGTCGAGGTAACTCCTTTGAAAAGGACCAACCGAATTTCTTCCCTATCATTCAGCCAGTCCGATACTGTGCTCCAATGGTCTCGCCGTCACCGACATGATAAACCCTCATTTTTCTTCCTTCCCTGATGTCAATCAACCATCTGACTCGAGTGGAACATTGAACTAGAAAAGAGAACATTGGCTGTATATTGCGATATGAGAACCTCTAGATTAAATTGTTCAGGTTTTTCTCTAAGGCTTAGATGCCATTAATACAGGTCACAGCACTTGTGGATAACCGCCTGTGGTGGTTTGCAGACCGCAAGAGCTCGCGAAGAGGCGGGTCCACATTCGCGAGTAACAGCGTTTCCGCCTGACGTTTTTACAACGCATCCCTGACAGTATATTATCGGCCGGACCTTATTTCCCTAACGCAATAAAAGTCATTCCGCTTCCTTTCGTGGCGGGCGACCTTAGCGCGAAGTAGATTTATCTGGCTGACGGCGGGTGTTATTAGTTTGTGAGCAATTTATTCGCGTTGCAGGTGGTTTCCGTAATGGCGGGCAGCGGCCGTCTTGAGGTGAACCTCTGGCGTGGCGCGGCCCGACTCGTGGCGGCTGGTTCGCCCTTCGCAGCCGAACCGCCTCCACCGACCGCTGACCAAGGCCGCCACCGACATAGCTCTGCTGGCTGCTGTTCCCACTCATTTGTTCTCCTCCAGTACTGTAGCTGGGTGAGAACATCAGCTAAAATTTCACAGATTGCTAGCTAACTTTAACTCAGTCATGTATTTACCGTGCAGTAATAACAAGAATTGAAAAAATTTAAGCCGGCAGTGTTTCCAAATGTTTGAACAAATGAGTCATTTAATATAAGAGCCTGTTCAGTTCCACTGTTGGCGATACATCCCATTATGGGTTATTATATCGAAAGATTATTTGACGAGTATGGATGTAATAAATTTTTGTCTGTAAGTCATTTTCTTCAACACCGCAGTGTCTATCAGAAATACTCAAAGAAATCTGGACAATACGTAGCTTACCACCAGAACTGACATCTACACCAAAACATCCACTAGGTAAAAAAGGGAAGAAAACAGATCCTAGCAATTATAGAGAAATCTGCCTCTTACCAGTGACCTACAAGATCTTGTCTAAGATGCTTTTAAGAAGAGCAGAAGAAATACTTGACAAACAGCTAAGAGAGTATCATGCTGGATTCAGGAAGGGAAGGTCATGTGCAGAACAAATATTAAACTTAAAGAACATAATAAAAATGAGGATAATCAGGAACTTAAAACATGAAATTACTTTAGTCGATTATAAAAAAGCCTATGATTCAATTGACAGAAATACACCCACTTGATATCTTAAAAGAATTGGGACTCGATGCTAAAACAACTGTAATAATTAAAGCAACTTTGACTAATATAAAATCGAAAGTAAAATTTATGGCCGAGCTCTAAAAATCATTTGAAATAAAGTCAGATGTTCGACAGGAGGATGGTTTGTGACCTCTGCTTTTCAATTGTGTATTAGAGAATGTAATTCGAGAATGGAGGAAGGCCACCAATACTAAAGGGATTCAACTAGTAAGAAATCCAAACAAGATCATTGTTGACTGTTTAGCCTTTGATGACGACATGGTATTGCTTACAGATTCGCTAGATAATTCCCAATAACAAATAACAGAACTGCAAAAACAAGCAGCCAAAGCAGGACTACAAATATTCGTTTTAAAAACAAAGTTCATGACAAACATCTGTGATGCTCCTCAAAATATTGCAATTGACAACAATACAATACACAAAACAGATTCCTTTAAATACCTTGGAGAGTGGATTACATACATCGCAAAAGAAAAGAAAGCTACAGAAACTAGAGTGCACAAAATGGAAAGAGTGTTTCATACGACCAAAAAGGTTTATAACAAAAAATACTTCTCCTGGACCGAGATATTAAGACACTACCAAACAGTGGCCAGACCTGAAGCTCTATATGCTGCAGAAACACGTAAACTAACAAGACACAAATATATTGAGAAACTAGAGGAAGTAGAAAGAAGAATTTTAAAGAAAATACTGGGAGCTAAAAGAAACGATAATGCTGAATACAGGTTAAGACCAGATAGCTATACTTGAAAACTGAAAAACTAACTGATGTAATGAGGAAGAGAAGGATACAATTTTTTGGGCATATATTAAGAATGGATAACAACAGATTAACCAAGTTGATATTCTCATTACTCAGTAGCTACAATTTCAACCCCGCATAGTTCATAGACACTAAAAAGGACATGTGAAACGGTGGAATTACAACAGACACAATAGAAAACAGAACACATTTCAGAAAGGCAGTTCAAAAGGCAGAATTTCAGGAGAGAAAGAAAACAGACTAAAGTGGACTCCGGAAGAAAGGATGAAGGGAATTTGGAAACTAAGGAAATGTAATACAATGAAGGGTAGCCAAAGATGATTCATCGTACCCGCCAAATGGGTTATTCGAAAGAAGAAGAAGAAAATACGGCAATGGCGACCTTACACTGGGGAGTTTCAAATTCTAATCATCAGCTCAAAAAATAATATCACGTAACTATTTTCAGTGTATTTTTAGTTTGCAGGAGATTTCTGCAGTGTCGGTACATTCCCTCGTCAGAATACCTCAGCATGCTGTGAAGTATCATACGATAATTGGTTTTCTGCTTTTGAAGGGGAAAAGCGGAAGAACACTGTCCTGAGTTCACTGAAGTGTGAACCATTACATGTCACAGTGCTCCGGCGACGTAGGCGCCTTCGTGAGTGTCTCGAGGACAACGAACGAAGTGATAGACCATCTCTCTGAGACGAACTTTAAGACACAAGTGGCAGTTTTGGTGCTCGAAGAGAGGCTATGACAACTAAGGCATAAGTCAAAAAGGAAAAAAAGTTAGTGACCAGTTTTCAGCACCTTGTGCGATGTCCTGAACATAGCAAAATGGTCCAGAGTCCTCATATCCGTTCAAATCGGCTTTCGAACACACGCCACAGCGGAAATGCTGCAGCAGTGTCTGTCCAATACAAATTACTTCCTTAGCAGCTGAAAGACCATTAACGAGTTCTCTATGTATCGTTATGACCTAGGGACAAAAGGCTAAACCTAGCAGCAAAAAATGTGTGACTTCCATTATCACCGTCGAAAAATGCAAAGACCAAACTATCATTTGGCAAGATGGCTGCTCTTTTTTGGAGTGGGTGGGGGGAACTGCTCTGTTGTGCGTCTAACAGACAAACAAGAGGAGGGTCTGACGTATGGGCCACCGGTTTTGATCAAGTTGCAAGTAGGCTGTTTATGTTTTCTTTATGTAAGTAGGCTGTTTATGTTTTCTTATTGGCAACGTTACGTAGCGCTCTATATGAAAATCACTGGCTGTGCTGTGTGCACTCTGTGGCTAGTTTGCATTGTTGTCTGCCATTGTATTTTTGGGCAGGTGGATGTTAACAGCGCATAGCGTTGGGCAGTTGGAGGTGCGACCCTGCCAGGATTCGAACCTGGAATCTTCTGATTTTTTCTTGTAGTTTGTGTATTTAGTGTAGCTTTTGTTTATTGCTAGAGCGTAATTGTAGAGAGAATCTCCTTTGTAGTTGCAGTCTTTCATTGTTGCACAGTAAAACAGTTGTGGCATGCATGTAGATTTGCACCAAGTATTTCGCAGCTGCGCTTGTAATTAACTACATATGATTTTCAGTGTTATGTTAAAGTGTTCTCTTATTTTTGCTATTCAAATTGTGCTTTTCTGTGTTATCGTGTGAAATATTGTGACAATAATGGCGTGTGAAAAACGTAACACTCGGCTTCAAAGTAAACTGAGAAATAATAGTGACGACGAGCGTAGCTTATCAGCACCACTGGGTAGTGAATTAACAGACATTCCAAGTAGTAATTTGGTAAATGTGTATAGGGATATGGAGCGGGCGGCAAATAATGGTGTAGACAGTGAAACAGGTTGTGAACAGGGAAGCATTATCGATCGATCGGTCGGCAACAGCTCGCCTCAGGAATCCGAAATGACAGGACACAATTTTATAAATACTGTAGATTCAGGTTTTGCGTCCTCACCGTTTTCTCAGATAAGTCAAGACACATTTTCAGCTTGTCAAAATGTGAATGTTGCCGGTGCAAATGCACTGCCGAAAAGCGTAGAGGAGCAGATTCCAGACACTAATGCATTGTTATTACAACTAATGCAACAAATGGAACAAAATCAGAGACAAACACAGCAACAGTTAGACACAATGGGACAAAATCTTAAAAAGTTAGACACAGTGGAACAAAATCTTAAAAAGTTAGACACCACACTTGAACAAACACGTGAAGATTTAACTACTGAGTTACATAACATTGAATCGAAATGTCAAAGAGTCTGTAACGACGTAAAAACACAAATTTGTGAGCATTTTCAACCTATTTTTTCTCGGCATGAAAATGCATTACAGAATCACGAAGCAGCCATAAAAGAACTGCAAACTATTGTTCATGAAAATCATGAGACCTTGCAAGCTAAAATTGACTCAGTTGCATCTATCGATTCGGTTACGCAACTTGCAAAAACTCAAGAAAACTTAAAGGACACAGTAGATTCGATTTCAACACAAATGGACACTCTGAAACTTGGTTCAGAAAAACACACTGAGGAAATGTGTTCACTATCGGAGAAAGTAGCCGAACTTTCGGATCAGGTCACTAACTTATCTACAAAGGTAGATGATGATCTGAATGACACAAGACCCGTAGCCTTCACTGACACAGAAGAGTATGAACAAATAAGAAAATTCAAACAAAATCAAAATCAAATCAATACACAGTACAAAAGAGAAATCCGGGAAGTACAAGATCAGTTGACACAGGTAATACAAGAATTACGTATTTCAGAGGACACTCGCGCCCCAATACGGGAAGAGGGACATAGAAATACGGAAAAGCCACAAAATAATAACACAGGGCATTTCGGTAATTATGAAACAAATTGGCAAGGTACACCGAATTTTGAGATGGAACCGCCGACACGACGTAACAATGACCGATATGCTACTTGCCAACACGATAACTTTGACTATAAGCTGTTCATTACTACACGTAAATTCAAAACGTATAAGAATTCTGCCAACGACATTCATCCACAAGCATGGCTCCATCAATTCTCTCATTGTTTTCCTCCCAACTGGTCATTGGAGCACAGGTTAGAATTTATGTGTGGCTACTTGGAGAATGAACCAGCTGTAAGAATGCGATCGGTCATTCACGATTGTCACAGTGAAGGAGAATTTTATCATTCCTTCCTCTCAGCATATTGGTCTCAAGCCACACAAGACCGAGTAAAACATGGCGTCATAATGATGAAACATTTCGAACAATCTGAATTTTCCAGTCTTGTGAAATATTTTGAAGATATGTTGCATAAGAATCAGTATCTTTCAAAACCATACAGCCCCTCAGAACTCATCCGCATTTGCTTAATCAAATTACCTGAACATTTACGGCATATTATTTTAGCAGGACGTTGCAAAGACGACATTGAAGCTTTTCAGGGACTCTTACAAGAATTAGAAATTGACACAGACATTCGCGGGATGCGAAAACAGGAAAACAATCACTACAGGTCACGTCCGTCACAATTCCGTGACGACAGAAACAATAACTGGACACGACAAGCCTATTCTTACAACGTAAATCGTAACCAAAACAGACACTACCCGTATGACAACCACTGGCAGAGTAATAGTTACAGAGAAAGATCGCATTTCCGTAGTAATGAATATGACAGAGACAATCATAGAAACAGACAATATGGTAATCAGAACTATTATTATCAAGGGAGACAGAATAATTTCAGACGCAACAGTTCAGCGCACAGTTACGATTCAGGGAGAAATTCTCCACCACGTGACTGACAAGAAAGAAACTGTGTAAACTACCGACAAAACGACAGACCTGAATTCCATCGGAACTGGCGAGCTTTAAACAGGGCAGAGCCCTCTCGTCACGGTGAATTTGTGGAAGTTAGGTCTCCAAATACCAATAATGACGCACGCCAACAAAGAAACAGACAATGACTCGCACCGCAGGCAGCCACTTGCGCCGCTGGCGCAGGGACAAATAACATTGACGCTAACCTTGAGCAAAATTCCAGTATTCTTTACCGACGTATACCACATGATAATTGCGTTGAAGCTGAAACTCTGCGTACTGAGAAGAGCAAAGGGTTGCACCACATTAACTTTGTCTTTGCCATATAACTTTTCACATTACATTACTAGTATGCTTTAGAAACTGTTACCATGCAACAATGTTTAAAGTTAAATATCCAGTCAAGAACCAAGAGAACTTATTTAAACAGAAATTGCGAATGCATTGTTATTGCAAACAGACGACACAGTGTTATTGTGTGTGTACATTCTTGATTGTTAGTTGCATGATTATAACGACTATAAGGCTCACATACTTAGAATATTTACCTGTACTGCTAATGGGATTCTATTGCAACATTTTGGTTTACTTGAAAATACATTCTGGATTTAAAGTACTTTCTGTGAAATGCCAGATGACACAGTGGTTGGTTTGTGTGACAGCTACACAATTTTATCACGACGCTACTAATGAGTGACAATTTACAATGCTGCTTTTGCGGTGTTTCTGTTTTATATCTGCACAGTTTTTCTGTATTATTCTGGGAAGTAAAACATGTTTTAGTAGTAACTTTTGTGGTATAGCTACAATGAGACAGCCTCTTTCGTAGCACAACAATACGTTACAGCACAGTATGTTCTTCACCACGACAATAAGCGTAATAACTAAGATATCTATACGCAAAGCATTTCACTTTTGTTTATCATGAGGTAAGTACATTGTCTTCTGCAGAACTTAGCTTTTGGAGGACGATAACTACGACACTTCCACAGAGATTATCTTACAGCAAGACGCATATTTAGCGCTACAGGACACGTATTTGAGTGATTAATTTTGTACTTAAAACATTTATTTTTTAAGATTTTTGAATTACAAAGAAAGTTTTCCATGATACATTTCATTCCATTGCTGTAATCTGTAATACCTGAGGGTACAATTACATTAAACCTCAGGGGGGTACACGCTTACTTTGTGTACCATGTGTTTGGCAAGCACAAGGAACCCTAGCTAATATGGTATTTGCTTATACAACTTTACACATTGGTACTATATTTCTCTAAAACATAAATTACACAGCTATCTGATCATTTAACTGAGAGAGACAAATTTTTTTACTACGTCAGTGACACATGTTTACGCAATTACACAGCTGGATGATTTCACACTTACGAAATTGTATTTTGTCTGTACTGTCTGAACTCTTCATATTTTTTTGGAACCATTGTGATACTATGAGAGCTTTGAATGATGTATTTGGTAAGGGAGCATGATTTTTAAAGTACGTTTGAGGTAGATGACACTACTGAAATGAGCAGAGAATTTTCTTAGGTTTTGAAATTATTGGAGGAAGCTACGACGATTTTGAGATTTGACTGAGGTGTTATGATGATATTATTATGACGACGATGTGTATTATGCTGTTGAGGTATGTTTATGATCAATAAGATGATGCTACCATATATGAGGAATTTGATTAGGCTACGTATTTCTTATGATGAAATATTGAAGTGTCAATGAATATGAATATGTATAAAAAGGTAAGGAATAAGGAGTAGTGGTTAGGGACTCTGATTTATGAAAAGGACGTTGGAAACCAAGAAACGTACTTTAAGAGTTATGAAATGTATGTAAATGCGTGAATGTATCACAATGCCGACGAACATTTTTTGGGCACTGTCATATCAATAGGATTTTGTTTCTACAGATTTGTAACCCAAATTCTTGACCTGTGAAATATTTTTATATGAGACTGTCACTGTAGCAAAGTGGTGTCGTAAATATTTCGGTAAGAAAGCCAAGTGACCTTGACGTAATGCGTCTTGAGCGGCCAGCTGTGCGTCGCCTGGAAAAAAGCCATTAGTGCCTTTTGGGAGCACAGGTAGAAAAAAGAGGGAGGCTATTCTCCTCGCTATTGACATTTCCTTGTTGATAGCATACTGTGGAGCTCGAAAATTTATGATATTTACTGAAATGCCTAATGAAACGATGAGAAACATTTCACGGCTATTGTCTTGCTAGTTGAGAAAAATGCCATATGGCTTGCTTTATGTATTTATTTACACATTTTGTTTAATATCAAGTTTCTAGCTGCACTGCAGCATTGGTTAAAATAAAATCTAATATATGTACTAATATAGTTATTTTATGCCTACAGATCCAGTCAATAAGAAATTTATGATATACTTCCAAGAAAACGAGGGCACATAAATAGACATTTCCCTTCACAGGAATTGCATAAATAATTTTTTTACGATTTGGTAACTTATCTGCTAGTGTAAGTTCTTGTGATGCATCACTGTAGTGTTAAGATGTGACATAGGTATTATACATGGCCATTTTAGTGTAATATTTTTTCTGCTTGAGCTATGTCATGTTTAGGTATAAGTTACTGCTGTTTGCCAGGCATAGTGGTACTGAATTTGACTTTGTGTTACTCTTCTAAGCTAGTTTTACTAATGATGTATTTTATTGTTTGCTGCACGTTGCCTTATGTTAGTTGTAATATTGCAATTGCTTTTCTAATTTCTTAATGCTGCTTGCTTCGCAAATCTGCGTTTTTTTTCATTGCTGTTTATATTAATTGTTTTATGTGATGCTGCATTGCCTCGTCCCTTGGTATATATATCTGAGCTCAGTAGATTTAAGTTAGCTTAAGAGGGGTAGACTATATAAGAAACTAACTATGATGGCTCTGGAAGAAATGTATTGAGAAGCTATTGAAAATGGTTTGGGCAAAAAAAAAAAAAAAAAAGAAAAAGGATACTGTACAGTGGAGAAAAACTATTTTTGACAGAGGATGTGAACACAATACAGAAAGCAGGCTTAGATAGGACTTTTGGGAATAATGATGAACGAAGGGAGATCTCCATGCAAAATACTGCAGTAAAACAAACCCTGTCCTTTCCTTTTGTGTTATCCCACTATGTGTTTGTGTACCCTTGTGTATTTGTTTTCTTCCTGTCTCTGTGTAGTTTCATAGAATTTTTTCTTCTTCTAATATTAAGCTACATTCACTATGATGAGGAATACTGTTCTCCTCAAATATAATTGGCATTAATAATATGTTATTTACCTTGTAAAGATGTTTAGACATTATTTATTCTGTTTTGTTTTAATGCTCATGTGTAAAGTTGATGTTTCAAAAGTTATTCTGATCGTTTATGTATCTACTTATCTCATAATTCCTGTAACATTGATTTATATGTTTATTTCTATTCTTTTGTAAAGCCTGTATTACCACAAATGTTATCTGTACTGTTATGTTTTTAATGATGTATTTTGTATCTTTGTAATAGTATTCTTATGTTATAAAATTGTAATTGACAGCAGTTCATCAAATTAAGTAACTTGTAAGTTCCATTTCACTGCACACATTTCTGTTGGTCATAGTATATGGACAATGTGTGAGAAGTAGGGACTGTTAGTGTTTGCACGTGTGTTAATAATTCAGCAAGGGACTGAATAACAGCATTGCTGATTCTAAGGACAATTCCAAAAACTTAGTGAGTGCACAAGTGGTGGTTATGAACTTGCTATATTATCTGCAAGACTCTTCACGGTGATTGTGCACCCGCACAGTCACAACAGATGGCTGCTGGTAATCTCTACCAGGACTACAGTGGGCCTGTCCACAATTTCTACAAGGACTGCAGTGGGTCTACACCTTTGATGACTCACCAATACCATACTCTCTACCAGGACTACAGTGGGTCTGCTCTGTGATGACCTACCTACCAATATTCGTCAGAACTTCGAATGACTCTGCTGTGGGTTTGCTCCATTGTGGCCCATTACCTGTCAGCATGTCAAGAGTCAGCACTGTCTTTCCGTTGGAAGGACACCACTATTTCTTCAAGACTGCATCGAAATCCACTACTTCTGTGTGCAATTTTTTTTACTAATGAGACTTTGTGAAAAAAAACTGTAATTACTATTATGGTGAATGATCAGAACTGTCTTTATGGACTGTGAGAAAATTTTAGCTTTTGACCAACATTGTATCAATAAGTGTGTGCATTTTATATCATTGTTACTGTAATTGTGAAAAATTTTTTCAAATCTGTATTGGCCAGTGCCCAACACCATTTGTTAATAATTTTTTGTGGGGAGCATGGGGGCTATGTAAGTAGGCTGTTTATGTTTTCTTTATGTAAGTAGGCCCCCCATGAACCATGGACCTTGCCATTGGTGGGGAGGCTTGCGTGCCTCAGCGATACAGATGGCCGTACCGTAGGTGCAACCACAACAGAGGGGTATCTGTTGAGAGGCCAGACAAACATGTGGTTCCTGAAGAGGGGCAGCAGCCTTTTCAGTAGTTGCAGGGGCAACAGTCTGGATGATTGACTGATCTGGCCTTTTAACATTAACCAAAACGGCCTTGCTGTGCTGGTACTGCGAACGGCTGAAAGCAAGGGGAAACTACAGCCGTAATTTTTCCCGAGGACATGCAGCTCTACTGTATGATTAAATGATGATGGCGTCCTCTTGGGTAAAATATTCCGGAGGTAAAATAGTCCCCCATTCGGATCTCCGGGCGGGGACTACTCAGGAGGACGTCGTTATCAGGAGAAAGAAAACTGGCGTTCTACGGATCGGAGCGTGGAATGTCAGATCCCTTAATCGGGCAGGTAGGTTAGAAAATTTAAAAAGGGAGATGGATAGGTTAAAGTTAGATCTAGTGGGAATTAGTGAAGTTCGGTGGCAGGAGGAACAAGACTTCTGGTCAGGTGAATACAGGGTTATAAATACAAAATCAAATAGGGGTAATGCAGGAGTAGGTTTAATAATGAATAAAAAAATAGGAGTGCGGGTAAGCTACTACAAACAGCATAGTGAACGCATTATTGTTGCCAAGATAGACACAAAGCCCATGCCTACTACAGTAGTACAAGTTTATATGCCAACTAGCTCTGCAGATGATGAAGAAATAGATGAAATGTATGACGAGATAAAAGAAATTATTCAGGTAGTGAAGGGAGACGAAAATTTAATAGTCATGGGTGACTGGAATTCGTCAGTAGGAAAAGGGAGAGAAGGAAACATAGTAGGTGAATATGGATTGGGGGGAAGGAATGAAAGAGGAAGCCGCCTTGTAGAATTTTGCACAGAGCATAACTTAATCATAGCTAACACTTGGTTCAAGAATCATGAAAGGAGGCTGTATACATGGAAGAAGCCTGGAGATACTGACAGGTTTCAGATAGATTATATAATGGTAAGACAGAGATTTAGGAACCAGGTTTTAAATTGTAAGACATTTCCTGGGGCAGATGTAGATTCTGACCACAATCTATTGGTTATGAACTGCAGATTGAAACTGAAGAAACTGCAAAAAGGTGGGAATTTAAGGAGATGGGACCTGGATAAACTGAAAGAACCAGAGGTTGTAGAGAGTTTCAGGGAGAGCATTAGGGAACAATTGACAGGAATGGGGGAAAGAAATACAGTAGAAGAAGAATGGGTAACTCTTAGGGATGAAGTAGTGAAGGCAGCAGAGGATCAAGTAGGTAAAAAGACGCGGGCTAATAGAAATCCTTGGGTAACAGAAGAAATATTGAATTTAATTGATGAAAGGAGAAAATATAAAAATGCAGTAAATGAAGCAGGCGAAAAGGAATACAAACGTCTCAAAAATGAAATCGACAGGAAGTGCAAAATGGCTAAGCAGGGATGGCTAGAGGACAAATGTAAGGATGTAGAGGCTTGTCTCACTAGGGGTAAGATAGATACTGCCTACAGGAAAATTAAAGAGACCTTTGGAGAGAAGAGAACCACTTGTATGAATATCAAGAGCTCAGATGGCAACCCAGTTCTAAGCAAAGAAGGGAAAGCAGAAAGGTGGAAGGAGTATATAGAGGGTCTATACAAGGGCGATGTACTTGAGGACAATATTATGGAAATGGAAGAGGATGTAGATGAAGATGAAATGGGAGATAAGATACTGCGTGAAGAGTTTGACAGAGCACTGAAAGACCTGAGTCAAAACAAGGCCCCGGGAGTAGACAACATTCCATTAGAACTACTGATGGCCTCGGGAGAGCCAGTCATGACAAAACTCTACCATCTGGTGAGCACGATGTATGAGACAGGCGAAATACCCTCAGACTTCAAGAAGAATATAATAATTCCAATCCCAAAGAAAGCAGGTGTTGACAGATGTGAAAATTACCGAACAATCAGTTTAATAAGTCACAGCTGCAAAATACTAACGCGAATTCTTTACAGACGAATGGAAAAACTGGTAGAAGCCGACCTCGGGGAAGATCAGTTTGGATTCCGTAGAAATGTTGGAACACGTGAGGCAATACTGACCTTACGACTTATCTTGGAAGAAAGATTAAGAAAAGGCAAACCTACGTTTCTAGCATTTGTAGACTTAGAGAAAGCTTTTGACAATGTTGACTGGAATACTCTCTTTCAAATTCTGAAGGTGGCAGGGGTAAAATACAGGGAGCGAAAGGCTATTTACAATTTGTACAGAAACCAGATGGCAGTTATAAGAGTCGAGGGGCATGAAAGGGAAGCAGTGGTTGGGAAAGGAGTGAGACAGGGTTGTAGCCTCTCCCCGATGTTATTCAATCTGTATATTGAGCAAGCAGTAATGGAAACAAAAGAAAAATTCGGAGTAGGTATTAAAATTCATGGAGAAGAAGTAAAAACTTTGAGGTTCGCCGATGACATTGTAATTCTGTCAGAGACAGCAAAGGACTTGGAAGAGCAGTTGAACGGAATGGACAGTGTCTTGAAAGGAGGATATAAGATGAACATCAACAAAAGCAAAACGAGGATAATGGAATGTAGTCAAATTAAGTCAGGTGATGCTGAGGGAATTAGATTAGGAAATGAGACACTTAAAGTAGTAAAGGTGTTTTGCTATTTAGGGAGTAAAATAACCGAAGATGGTCGAAGTAGAGAGGATATAAAATGTAGACTGGCAATGGCAAGGAAAGCGTTTCTCAAGAAGAGAAATTTGTTAACATCGAATATAGATTTAGGTGTCAGGAAGTCGTTTCTGAAAGTATTTGTATGGAGTGTAGCCATGTATGGAAGTGAGACATGGACGATAACTAGTTTGGACAAGAAGAGAATACAAGCTTTCGAAATGTGGTGCTACAGAAGAATGCTGAAGATAAGGTGGGTAGATCACGTAACTAATGAGGAGGTATTGAATAGGATTGGGGAGAAGAGAAGTTTGTGGCACAACTTGACTAGAAGAAGGGATCGGTTGGTAGGACATGTTCTGAGGCATCGAGGGATCACAATTTTAGCATTGGAGGGCAGCGTGGAGGGTAAAAATCGTAGAGGGAGACCAAGAGATCAATACACTAAGCAGATTCAGAAGGATGTAGGTTGCAGTAGGTACTGGGAGATGAAGAAGCTTGCACAGGATAGAGTAGCATGGAGAGCTGCATCAAACCAGTCTCAGGACTGAAGACCACAACAACAACAATGTAAGTAGGCTGTTTATGTTTTCAGATTGGCAACGTTACGTAGCGCTCTATATGAAAATCACTGGCTGTGCTGTGTGCAGTCTGTGGCTAGTTTGCATTGTTGTCTGCCATTGTATTGTTGGGCAGGTTGATGTTAACAGCGCATACCGTTGGGCAGTTGGAGGTGAGCCGCCAGCAGTGGTGGATGTGGGGAGAGAGATGGCGGAAGTTTTGAAATTGAACTGCTATATATATTATGATTATTAAGGTAAATACAGTGTTTGTTCTCTATTAAAATCTTTCATTTGCTAACTATCCCTATCAGTAGTTAGTGCCTTCCGTAGTTTGAATCTTTTATTTAGCTGGCAGTAGTAGCGCTCGCTGCATTGCAGTAGTTCGAGTAATGAAGATTTTTGTGAGGTAAGTGATTTCTGAAAGGTATAGTTTAATGTTAGTCAGGGCCATTCTTTTGCAGGGATCTTTGATAGTCAGATTGCGTTGCGCTAAATAATATTGTGTGTCAGGTTAAGCACAGTCGTGTATAAATTGTTCTAAAGGGGACGTTTCAAAGTTTCGCAAGGACGATCTGTACTAAAAATGGAGAGACACATGTTTCGATTTCTTGTTAAGTACTCCCTGGAGCTCAAAACTGATGACGGAAAATCGTATTCTCAAAGCTGTACTCCGAAAGTTCATCTAAAAAACATGTTTAGTAATATAAAATAGGCTAAAAAGTAAATGACTTTCGTGTTTTTAACGTTTTTTTGTCTCCGTGCTGTAGCTAGGGTACCCGTCATTCTAAGTAAGTAGCAGAATGAGATTGGCGGATGAGCGAGTGCATATGCCCTTACTTCATTGGCCTCTCCGGTGACGTTGTCGGACATCCCAGCGCACTTCTGTCACATGGAACTCCTTTTTATGGAGCACAGCTATCTTTCTGCATCTGGCGCTTGTGACCTGATTTTGACGAAGGCTGTCTACACTGAAATGCAACTGGCCTACGCCCCCAGTGCAGTGTAACAGCGGTACCAGCACTGCAGTTGGCGCTGTGTATGGTGGGCGACGAGCACCCCTTTTCTTGACGGGGTGCCGGACACAGGCGATCATCGCTTCGTTTGTTCCCGGCAGTAGACCTTTGGCGCTCGGTCACTGAATTCTGACCTTCCTCCCAAGTGCTACTCCGCAGGCGGACAGTATAAAAATACACCGAAAGTATATTATTGTGTAATTCTTACTGATGGCTTATTTCTGAACGTTGTCCAATCACTGTGGTGCAACATATTACAGAAACAGACGAAACGTAAGTACTTCTCGCACCATATGAAACACGAGAATGAAATCTCCTTGGATAGTCATGTTTTCCGGTGCATTGTTCATCGACAACTTATCTGATCCACGTTGTTAAAAATAAACCTATTTGATACCAGTTTGGATGCGTTCCAAGCGTATGAAAGCATACCTTGAAGAACAAGTTATGGACCGAGCATGAATTCTGATAGCATCCACCCCACCTTGTCACTGCTGTGATGCCGCATGAATGTGAAGGCGTACGATGAAAGTCATTAACTGTAGCAAAAAGTAAACCCCATATGGTTGACAAAGAGACGTACATTGAGTGCTATCATTTTCATAGTTACGGTTCTTAAATATCATCATTTACGACTGTAGTATCTTAGCGTGTCATGTATCACGATGAAAATAACTATGAGTACATTACGTATACCTGCTTGATTATTAATCAAATCTCTCAAAGTTTACTATAAAAACCCGGTAAGGAAAGGAATTCTCATTAACAAAATATTATCAGATACACCGAGAAACTATAGAATGAAAAAAAAAACTCATTACCAAGAATCGAACACGGACCAGAGGTATGTAAGTTTAGCGCATTGACAGATTGTTTTCCTTCATTTTGTCGTCGTTGTTCTCGGCGTAACCCCTTCAAGTACATCCTTGAATACTACACACAGCTCTTTCATTGCAGAGGAAAGCCAGCCCTCGGACCGAACCCACTGAGCTACTGCGCCGGCGCCGCCCAGCGGCCGACCTCGCTCAGCGAGACGCGTAGATGGAGGGCTCCCCATCTACAGCATGAAAACACAAAAACGTTAACAACTCGAACATTATTAACTTTGGACTACACATTCTTTTAGTAAAATAGTTTATTTTTAGGCGATGTACGTACAGTATTAAAAATATGTTTCCTTATTAACTTATGTTGGAGCATACTATGGAAATCAGCTGAAGAGGTAACGGCAGGTGGTGCTTCTGTTCTACGACAAAGCCCCAACTCATTCTGAACCGGACACCTGACACCTTCTTTGGGCTATCAAATATTGCCTGACCCTGCCTTGCTCCCCCTTCAGTATTCTTCTTACATGGCACATACTGATTTGTTCCTCTTCCAGCACATGAAGATCCTACTGCTGAAATTGTATGACGAGGTCAGTTTTCGAAGTGTAATGTTTCATGAACAACATACATGCAGACTTTTCAGCTAATCCCTTCGCCAAATTATCGTCAAGGAACTTACGTCACGTTGAAGGGAGAACAAGTAGAGGATGGATAACACCATCATCTAGTTTCACGATGACAGCTTAATTTTTCGAAGTGATAACTGATGCTGTATGACTAACCCTCGCACAAAAAACCTAATTCGAGTGTTTGAATCACTCCAGCAACTCTGTCCCCAACGCTGCTACAAAACCCTACTTCCATTTACAGTCTTACATTTGTTTTCTGGCAAGCGTACCACATATTTGAAGAAACTGATTTTTGAAACTTCCTGGCAGATTAAAACTGTGTGCCGGACCGAGACTCGAACTCGGGACCTTTGCCTTTCGAGGGCAGTCCTAGAAATTGGTTTTTATCACATAACTTTTGTAAATTCGTTCGCTGTCGTCATTGTACGAATACCTGCCTTTTTTAAAGAACATCCTGTCTCGATTTTAGTCGTGTGCTTTATAGTAGTAGAGAAGTAGTATTATCTAACGGGGATCCACTGAGACAGCGAAAAGGCGTAGCGGTACGTGCATCCGTACGTGCATCGAGAACGCATTTGCCGATGAGAAGATAAACAGAAGCCTCTCGGAGTGGCTGCCCGATTTGAGCCACCACGTCACGGATTGCACGGCCCCTCCCGCCGGAGGTTCGAGTCCTCCCTTAGGCATTCGAGTGTGTGTTGTTCTTTGTAGAAGTTAGTTTAATTTAGCTTAAGTAATGTGTAATTCAAGGGACTGGTGACCTTAGCAGTTTGGTCCCTTAGGATTTCACACATTTGAACATTTGATAAACAGAACACTCGCATGCACTCAGCCAACTGTCTATGCCTACGCAAATAGCTGGAATGCAAATTTGTGTTTATTATTGTTTTTCTCTTATGGGTATGTCTAAAAAGCTGAGTACGTTTTCTTGTTCATCTTCTATTGTGAACTTTATGTTTTTCTGTACAGTATTTCCACCTTTGTGTAGTTGCTGCATTCTGTTTTTAGGTCCATCTACCATGTATATTACGTCATCCATGTATCTGTACCAGTAGATGACATTGTAGCTTATATTTGTTATTATGTCTCCAAATATTAATTTTTCTATGTGATTCATGAAAATTTGGCTAATGTTCCTCAGATAGGTGAACCCATGGGTAAACCTTCTTCTGGTATGTAGTATTCTTGACTGAATTCAAAATAACTATGTTGTGTTATTAGTTGTAATAATTTTATGGTTTCATCTGTGTATTCATGAGGTACCTCGTTGTGTGTTTTCAGGTTTTCTTCAATTATTTTTATGGTTTCGTTAAGAGCGATGCAACTGTACATACTATCTACTTCAAAGGAGATCAATGTTGTTGTATCAGGGATTTTGTGTCTACTACATGTTCTACCAGTTGAAAGGTATTTCCGATTGTTCTATCATTTTCTAGTTTATAATACTCGGTGAGCTGTGACTGCATTTATTTTGCTAGCACGTTTGTAGGAGCTGCTCTGAAATTTACTATTGGAGAGACTGGATAATTTTATTCATGTACCTTTGTTTGACATCTCATGTTGGAGGCCTGAGGGTTTTCTTCTACAAGTCTCTGTTTCACTCTGTCTGTAAATATATACTACATGTGTTTGAGTGTGTTTTTAACATGTGTCTGCAATCTGTTAGTTGGTTTGATTTTATCTCTTTTATGTTGTTTTTGCTGATGAATTCTTCTGTTTTCTCTATGTATTCTTCTGTTTTCACTAGGACAAGACTACTACATTCGTCAGATTTTGTTATAATGTCATTTTCTCTTTGCAGTTTTTTCTTTAGCTTTTTGAGTTGTGTTTCATTACAATATTTTTGAATTTATTGTTTTCATTTTTAATCTATGTTGGTATGTTTATAATTTCTTCTTTTACTAGCTCTGTTTTCACTTTTTTTCTTCTATAGTCAGAATGTATTCAGATTGATAATGACATCTTGTATCTGTTGTTCATTTGCTGGTGAGTCAACATTGTGTTTTAGACCTTTTTCTAAGAGCTGTTTTCCGTTTTCTTCTAGTGTTATAACTGTAAGACTGACCACCCTAGGGTATAAATTGTGTGTGTGAATGTATTTGCTGTTATGGGGTTTTGTGTGGCGAAATTTGAGATTTTAAATTTTCTTATTATATATATTTAGTCGCATTTTGTTTATAGCTCTGCTTGTGCAGTTTTTGAATTTTTCCACAACAAAAGTAAAAATATTGAGATTATTTAATTTTTGTACTAGCTGAAGTTGAATTTCGTATAATTCTTCATTTAGTGTCTGTTTCTTTACGTATATTGATTTAAGCAAAACTTCCAGACAGGCCTCTAAAATGGCTGGTTGAAACATGAAATTAAATCAGTCACAGCTCACCCAGTATTATAAACCAAAAAATTATTGAACAGTCAGAAATATCTCTCAATCGGTAGAACTTATAATAGACTCTAAAATCCCTGATACAAGAACATTGCTCTCCTTTGAAGTAGATAGTAGGTACAGTTATATCCCTGTTAACGAAACCATAAAAAGAACTGACGAAAACCTGAGAACACACAACCAGGTACCTCATGAACACACAGATGAAATCATAAAATTATTACAATTAATAACACAACAAAATTATTTGGAATTCAATCAAGAATACTACACACAAGAAGAAGGTTTACCCATGGGTTCACCTGTCTCAGGAACATTGGACAACATTCTTATGAATCACATAGAAAAACAATATAAAAATAATACATAATAAGAAAGAAAAGATACAATATAATCTACTGGTACAGATACATGGATGATATACATGGTAGATGAACCTAAAAGCAGAATACAGCAACTATACAAAAGCATAAATACTGTAGACAAAAACATAAAGTTCACAATAGAAGAAGAACAAGAAAACGTACTGAACTTTTTAGACATACCCATAAGAAGAAAGAAAACAATAATAAACACACATTTGACATATGCAGAAAACACACAAGTGACGTCATCTTAAATTCAACTTCAAACCACCCACAGAACCACAACCAAGCAGCAGTCAGGTACATGTTAAACAGGCTGAACAGGATCGCCCAAAACAGTTTTAATTACTAGAAATGGTTAGCCATTATAAAACAAATAGCATTAAAAATGGACACAAAGAAACAATGGTAGACAAACTAAACAAAAAAATAAAGAGACAAATAATGGAAAAAACTAACCAAAGCACACTGACTCGTACAACTTGCAAGTTGCATACAATGACCTACCACAACAAATTCACTGATAAAATAGGAAACATATTCAAAAAACATGGTATAAACATTGCTGAGAAAACAAATGATTACATACAAAAGCACACCCCAAAACTGAAATCAAAACTAGACATATACCAACAATGTGGTATGTATCAGCTCAATTGCAGTTGCAGAGGTTGTGAGAAGATATGCACTGGAATGACTGGCAGGACATTTGACATAAAATATAAAGAACACATCAGAGCATTCAAATATGGTACAAGTAATTCAATATTCGCAGATCATCGGAAAGAAGTACACCATAGACCAAGCAATACTGAAGACGATATGAATATCATAAAAATCAGTAAAGACAAACACCTCCTCCCTTTAAAGAAAATATTCACATACAAAAACCATTAACACAAAATAAACAGTTGCTCATTCACCAGATAAATATGGAAACCAAACTCTTTATAGAACAATTGATGGAATTACATGAAAGAGAAAAGAACCTTTTCATCCTTCACCCTCTCACGCTCTCTCAACCCCCGCCCCCTCCCCCCGCCCACTCACAGTTTCATTTCACTTCACGCTCCTCACCTTCTCCTCTAACACACACTCCATCGAATTTTCCACTCATCATAGTTTCCCCCTTCACTAAAAAAAAAATGAAAAGTTCAAAAATAATAATAGTAATAATAAGCTCTACATCGCTATTGCTTCTCTACGCTTACACTGTACATAAATACACTTAAACGTGGTTAAATAGAGTTACACACATATAGCAATCTGAAAGGTTATGGTGGCAACACTACAAAAACCCAAACAACAACACACAGTTGAAGTACAAAAAGAAACGGAATACTGTGATGTGCGTAAAAGTGTGGTGTGAGAAATGCATAGTGCTGTACAACATGTAATAATTAGACGAAAATTATCAGTGTCAAAACAGAAAAACATCGATGTGCTAGCAGACCGCATTTCCAAATGTAAGCGAGAAATCAGCCGAAAAATCATCTTAAGTACAAATCAACCTATTCTTAACGAACTGTTTTTCCATCTAAAAAGAAAATCAAAATGTAAATAACCTAATTGCAGACCACTGATGATGCTTTACCTCATCAAACCGAAACGCGTCTGGTGAAAAAAAATCTCGCATTTTTGTAGTTGCAACGACAGAAGAAAAATGACCTCAAGAACTAATCTACTATTTGATTCCCATGGCGAAGTTATGGATCCTCTACTGCAGTATATTTACTCTCTTCGGCACATGCAATGAAAGTACCAGAAATAGGTTGAAATGGGAGAAGAAAACTTACTTCGATGAAGGAACTTTCCTATCATATTGACCTTAAATGAAGATTAAGTTCCCGAAAGCGTACGTATGAAGCTGAGCACTAAACAGGAGTGAAACGTGGCTCTGTGCTCATCCAGAGAAGGAGAAACTGGAAGTCTTTGGAACGTGGAACTATCGAAGAATATTTTAAATTGAGTAAACATAATTACTGCTGTGCTTTTCAATTCGAAACCTGTGTGATACAGCTATCCACGCTCGTTTGTCCTCAGCAACCATCTCCTTTGCAGAACTACCGCAACCCATATTTATTTGAACCTGCTTGCTTGATTCAAGACATGGCTTCCCTCTACAGTTTTAACCCTTCACATGCCATCCCTAAATTGATGATTCATGATGCCTCAGCGTTCTCTCTCTTCAGTCAAGCTGTGCCTAAACTTCCTTTGTTACAAAATTGTTGAGGCTTTCGTGGCCACTTGGCGACAAACTGCGTGTTAGCTTCTGCCTCGGGTTCTTCGGCCGACGTCCGTCTGATGACTTTTATGACGTTTCGCAAGCACGATTGGCTGTCATTGTCAAAGTTTTACCCTCCATTGCTGTTGGTGGACTGGATCTGAGCTCGCGTTCACAGACCGTATGTATCTGGCGCACTAACGTCCGAGGGCTTCTTCGCGGTCATTTCCGGTGCAATTCTCTTGCTACCTGCGACGGTCGTTTGCTGCAACACGGGAAGCCATGATCCGTTTACCTTGCTTTTTTCTTTCTTGTTGAAGCTATTCTTGCGTTTGTGTATTTCTATAGCTTCTCAGAACAATCGGATGTGACAGTTCTGCTCTATAGTAAGAAATTCCTTGTCGGCGAATTTTACTACGTGGTCGGTCTCACGCAGCGCATGCTCTGCCACAGCCGATTTGTCCACCTGCCCCAACTTGCAATGCACCAGGTGCATATAGCCTGCGGCGCGAGCTCGGCTTCAGTCCCCCACCAGCAATGGAGCGGGCTGTACTACGAATTGCTTCCCCGAGGTGTAACCATCACTGCTGACGTTTATTGTCAACAACTGAAATGTCTTGCAGACTCAATCCAAGAACAAAGACCAGGAATACTGCGTGAAGTGACGTTACTCCACGAGGACACCTGCCCGCATTCTGCTAGACTGACAAAAAACACCAAACAGGAAATGGATTGGGAAGCCATTCTGTACCCACCTTCTCCACCTGATCTTTCACTCTCAAATTTTCACCTTTTCCTCTCACTGTCGAACTACCTTCAAGGAACTTCCTACCCCGATGAAAATGCTCTCCTAACATGGCCGAAGAGTTCTTCGCCACAAAATCATATGATTTCTACAGTAGTGGAATCGGAAAGTTACACCAGCATTAGCAGATTGCTGTTAATAGTGAAGGAGACTATGTTAATGGTGACTAAAGTCTCTGTTATGTGTGTCTGTTGTGCTTATTTAAGTTATGGAAAAATGATATGAACTTGTGCACCAACCCAATATTAACACTGTTTATTATCCTTCCCTTTATTATCCTTTCCGTATGTGTGTGGCTCAATCCCCTGTTGCATTCACTAACACACAATGATTGTAGTGGAAAGCAGAAATTTTTCACGGTAAGTGTGACAGGCGTAGTTAAATACATTACTAAAACTAGTTATACGTGACGAAATATCACAATAATGCAAAAGTAAGTTACCAAGTAAGTTTGCTACATACGTAGCTCTCTCTCTCTCTTTCGCTCTCTACGTGTGTGTGTGTGTATGTGTGTGTGTGTGTGTGTGTGTTTATGTGTGTGTGTGTGTGTGCGTGTGTGTGTATGTGTGTATGTGTATGGGTGTGTGTACCAGAATAGCACTAGCTCTGGTACATCTGGGGAAATTTCAAACGATCTTGGTACACATATGACTTACTGCTTGGTGAAATGAGCTATTAGGTGTATGTATCTCTAGTACTCTCATATAACTGGTTCGGGACAGTGAAGGTGTGATATGTAAAAATCATGGAATCGTACTGTATTAAAAATAAA
Source organism: Schistocerca cancellata (assembly GCF_023864275.1). Classification (NCBI taxonomy): domain Eukaryota; kingdom Metazoa; phylum Arthropoda; class Insecta; order Orthoptera; family Acrididae; genus Schistocerca; species Schistocerca cancellata. The sequence continues at coordinate 463,140,658 of NC_064631.1, read as the reverse complement.
ATACCTATCTTAGATACTCTTAGCTCCGGTGAGACAAGGAGAGGTGGTGGGAATGAGGTATGTAAAAATGATAGATTACCGATGGTATCTCTGACCATTAATTTCCGGAGTCGCTAGTGTGACATGAGGGTATCAGTAAATTTTCTCCCTCATACGTGTGACGGAGGTAATATGATATAGGCTGCAGGGAAAGTTAATGAAATGGTGAATAGTAGTAGCGAGTCGGTAGTATTCAGAACTACTGGACTCATACGTAACAATCATGATGAGAAATGAACCATGTTGGTGTTTGTAGAATGGGGCTGGGAGGTGGGTGACGTGTTAAGTGTAAGTGTGAAGCTGTTTCATCTGAACACCATATGTAAAAGCCGTGGAAATAAGATACACCTAACTCATCTAGACTCGGTGAGGCTTTTGAAAGAGGTGCTACAGAAAAATAATCTAAGGTTACTAATACTAGTCATCACATTTCATTCTTCTCCTAGCTAACGTAAGACTGGTGTAAGTATGTAATGAGCCAACTCGGTTATCAGGACGTTACAGTAGACAGTAGAATATACCGTAGTGCATGAGTTCCTAAGGTCATTTAATTATGATTCAGGAGATTAGTGGAGAATTATAGGCAACAATGAGATAGCTCAAAAAGTACTTTTAACTGGCTTCACGATTCGAGATGCGCTATCGTAACATCTTTACAGATGAGGCGTATTTTACGGGAATTATATCACTGCCATTGCGGGATGTTCTCAAACCCAAAGCTACAAGTAATAAATTAACAAATAATAACTTCTTTTGAACTGCTATGCGAACTATAGGGAAAACTGCATTTAATTCCCCCGTGAGCTCTTTGGCTAAATCCTCTACGAATTGCCCACAAGATGGAACATGTCAGTCTTCAAAGAGAATCTAAGATATTATTTTAGGTAGGTGTACGCAGAGAAGTAAACTGAACATTGCGGACCTTTCAGTAAGCATCGAAGATAGCTTACCCTAACTCCTCCGTCTTATTGCTAGTGGAACATGTCACGGAGTTAACACATTTACAGCGTAAATGTAAAAGAGTTGATCTCTTATGGAGAGTACGAAAAGTTCATCTCCACAAATTGAACACCTTTCACTGGTATCAATAACAATGTTTCCTTGTTGAAAACGGCGAATCTGTGCACCAAGTAAGGGAAGCATGAAGTTTTATAATTGATTTTTACTACAAGTCAAAACCACAACAACATACCACATAACGTCCGAAATCAGTACAACAGACTGCCGCAGGGATTAGAAGTGTAAACAAGTTCCATACCTTTAACCAAAGACCGTAAACTAAAAGCAGATACGCCGTAAATTAATATTTAAAATAACCATAGGTAATCACTTTTCACGAATACGCCTTGTATTAAGCAGCAGTATATTACATAGTAATAAATACTGCAAGACGAATAACAAAAACTGTAAAAATCGTAAGAATCTATGTATGCTTATTCAATAAGAATCATCATACCAAGAGCGGAGAAGATCCATATATATTTTTCGTATTTTTCTAGCAATGAATAAATGTATCAATCAATAATAGTTTAACAGACATTTCTAGGAGGGATCCCTAAGTGCCGTATTGCAGTACAAGAGACTGTTTTTACGAAATCGTTGCCTTATTTCTTCTTTCATATTATTTGACTATCTGTTTTCAGGTCACGATGCTATTGTTCACGTGTAGAAGCAAAAGACAGTTCGCTTTCTGCAAGTGAAAGACTCATTGCAAATACTCATTCACAGGTCTCCAAGAGCCTACGTTCCATCTCAGACACGCAGCATACCTCCTCCTCCAACGTAGATCTCACGAAATTATCATGGTGATAAAATCAGAAAAGATTGCGATGATATACGGACCCCAATGTAGATGCGGATATTTCTTCCATTTGTTCCACTGGTTAACTCTCTCACCTACAATTTTATGATTCGTTCATACATACATGTTCTATACAGCACTTTTAAATATTTGCCTTATCTTTAGCTGCCTTGTCAACAATTGTAGCTACGTAGCTTATTTGTCTATCGTGCGTCTGTAAATGACATTCGTGTAAACAATGAATGTGTGTCTTCTATCTCTGGGAACTGTTCCAGCGCAAGTAATAACATATACTTTCACCAAACTAGGCGCTTGTCAATTTGTGTTCACTATACAAGATATTTAATGCTTATATGCTTCCCCATAGCAATGAAATCAACTAATCGTGAATTTCGTTGGTAGACTGTGAAATACTCGTAATTCATAGCTGCATATTTCGACCCCCTCCCCCCCTCGCTGTTACTGTCGAACTCGAATTTCGTAAATGAATAAATGCACTGCGCGGCTGTAGTTAATACTCCCAGCCGCACAAAGAAATCCCTGAAGTTACTTTCTTTTGTGAGATGAGTTCTTCTTGACTAAGTCATTATCCCAAACTATTATTCAAGAAGAAATCAGAGAAAGTAAATACGAAAAATGTGTTAGCTTTCCAGTTTCTATACCACCAAAGCTGGAACTTATTCTTACTGCAAAAGTTGCTGAGCCTAAAAATGTTTGTAGCTGTGCTGTATGGTTTTCCCACTTCGCGTAAGTCCGTTTTATCTGGAAGTTTAATAGAATCGGTCTGCTGGTACCTGCATTTCTGTACATCTGTATGAGACTTCCATCACTCATGATGATAGCAAGCGAACTCACTTGCTTAACTGAGTTTTATATTTACTAACAAAATTTTCCTCTGTACACCCGTGCTCTCCACCTTTTCCAGCTTGCTTCTCTTTTTGTCCCTCTGCCCTCGTAATTCAACTTTCGCGATTTCTCTGCCTGGAGGACGCAAACCCTGGTCTCCTCTTCATAGATTTTCCGGTCTTTCTGGTATAACCTACAATTCAGTGTAAGTGTCTAATTGACCACCCCTTCAGTTCCCCATTGCAATCCCCCTAGTGAACTATACCCTACAATTGTTACAAAACACTCTCGTTTTAACTAATTTGTGGCAAGCACACAAGACTGATCGATTTTAGCAATCTTTAACAGTAGATACGATTAAAAACAATCAGTAGGTACAATGAAAAGGTATGTTACTTTTTCGTAAGCTTCTAACGCGAACAAGGGGACTGATGACCATAGATGTTAAGTCCCATAGTGCTCAGAGCCATTTTTGTCTAACGCGTACAGCGAGACCTAAAACACCGACTGTAGACGCCATAAGTGACTGCTGCGTTAAACCGTCGGCACACACACCGTGCTGTCGAACGTCAACGTTGAGCGTGCTGAGTTCAACGTGCTGCTGAACGCTCAGAAACGATGCAACTTGTGCATACGACACGTGGGCCCCAACGTGGTATAAGCGATCACTACGCACTCCAGCGGCAGTTGCGGGATGTTTCTAGTTCGTAAATCACACAGTTTACTAAACGGGCGCGTGTAAAATTCCCACGTCAGCTTTATTAAAACGCACATTTCCTCTATCGTTCACGAAAAGGGAAGTACCATGTCCAATCAATGACACAGGCTTATACAAGTTCCATTACCAACAGTGCGATACAAATATGCAATATTTCTCCACATAAGATAAACATTATTTCATCATTCCCACATTTTAGTAAAACCCCAAGGTCAGCCTTACTTGATCACTGTTCCTACCCAGTGGCAGAATCTTTGCAACATGTGAATTACGAAACGTAAATGAAAAAGGAGCAAAATACCTTTATACAAGTAGCGCAAGCTGTCCTGTAGATTAAGCCAATCGAACGAACTTACTCCTCAAAAAAAGGTGAACTTATATTTACATAACATCAAATAATATAGTATATACTTGTATTAAACTAATAAGAAAGTATGAGAACCTAATAAAAACGCAAACGCTGGGGAAAAAAAATACGAAGGTTCCAGGATGCGAACCACCGCCTTACGTGTGAATCCTAACACATGTTAATTTCGCTACTCACTGTGCTAAACCTATCACACACTGCCGTTAGCCCATCGTAGTATACTACCACATGCTGAAAACTTTAACTGTAGATACATTACTGATTGAAACTTATTTATATATATTGTACCAAGAACAAAGGGTTTTGGGTGGATCTTCAGTGCGTCGCTGCCTTCAAATAGCAACCTCATAATACGCAAGTTACAATAATTCTTTTGCCACGAATATGATGTTTCTCCTTATTTTATTGGAACGAATTACACCGTTAATAACGGGTTTTCAGTGATCCTCAATTCGCTGGTGCTCAGAAACAGCGTATATACAGGGTGTTTCAAAAATGACCGGTATATTTGAAACGGCAATAAAAACTAAACGAGCAGCGATAGAAATACACCGTTTGTTGCAATATGCTTGGGACTGCAGTACATTTTCAGGCAGACATACTTTCGAAATTACAGTAGTTACAATTTTCAACAACAGATGGCGCTGCGGTCTGGGAAACTCTATAGTACAATATTTTCCACATATCCACCATGCATAGCAATAATATGGCGTAGTCTCTGAATGAAATTACCCGAAACCTTTGACAACGTGTCTGGCGGAATGGCTTCACATGCAGATGAGATGTACTGCTACAGCTGTTCAATTGTTTCTGGATTCTGGCGGTACACCTGGTCTTTCAAGTGTCCCCACAGAAAGAAGTCACAGGGGTTCATGTCTGGCGAATAGGGAGGCCAATCCACGCCGCCTCCTGTATGTTTCGGATAGCCCAAAGCATTCACACGATCATCGAAATATTCATTCAGGAAATTAAAGACGTCGGCCGTGCGATGTGGCCGGGCACCATCTTGCATAAACCACGAGGTGTTCGCAGTGTCGTCTAAGGCAGTTTGTACCGCCACAAATTCACGAAGAATGTCCAGATAGCGTGATGCAGTAATCGTTTCGGATCTGAAAAATGGGCCAATGATTCCTTTGGAAGAAATGGCGGCCCAGACCAGTACTTTTTGAGGATGCAGGGAAGATGGGACTGCAACATGGGGCTTTTCGGTTCCCCATATGCGCCAGTTCTGTTTATTGACGAAGCCGTCCAGGTAAAAATAAGCTTCGTCAGTAAACCAAATGCTGCCCACATGCATATCGCCGTCATCAATCCTGTGCACTATATCGTTAGCGAATGTCTCTCGTGCAGCAATGGTAGCGGCGCTGAGGGGTTGCCGTGTTTGAATTTTGTATGGATAGAGGTGTAAGCTCTGGCGCATGAGACGATACGTGGACGTTGGCGTCATTTGGACCGCAGCTGCAACACGGCGAACGGAAACCCGAGGCCGCTGTTGGATCACCTGCTGCACTAGCTGTGCGTTGCCCTCTGTGGTTGCCGTACGCGGTTGCCCTACCTTTCCAGAACGTTCATCTGTCACGTTCCCAGTCGGTTGAAATTTTTCAAACAGATCCTTTATTGTATCGCTTTTCGGTCCTTTGGTTACATTAAACCTCCGTTGAAAACTTCGTCTTGTTGCAACAACACTGTGTTCTAGGCGGTGGAATTCCAACGCCAGAAAAATCCTATGTTCTAAGGAATGAACCATGTTGTCTACAGCACACTTGCACGTTGTGAACAGCACACGCTTACAGCAGAAAGACGACGTACAGAATGGCGCACCCACAGACTGTGTTGTCTTCTATATCTTTCACATCACTTGCAGCGCCATCTGTTGTTGAAAATTGTAACTACTGTAATTTCGAAAGTTTGTCCGCCTGAAAATGTACTGTTGTCCCAAGCATATAACAAACGGTGTATTTCTATCGCTGCTCGTTTAGTTTTTGTTGCTGTTTCAAATATACCGGTTATTTTTGAAACACCCTGTATTTATAGGCTTGAAATGAATGCCAATATGGCGCCTCACAACTCTGTACTGAAGAGAGACGGCGTGCGTGTGCCGTAGGTGGCGTTGTGCCATCTCATTGGTCAACGCTCAGACGCACGCTCAGAATATCTGACATGCTAGATTTGCTCTGCACGTTCGGAAAGACTCCCGAACGTGCTACTCCACGCTATGACGTTAGAAACTCGGCACGCTCAACGCTCAACGTTCTGATGCACGGTCTGTGTGCCGACGGCTTTACAGTCAAAGAAGTACTTCCGTGGACCACTATATGTCTCTGTCTTGCAACAGCACTGGTGGTTTCATGCTACAGGCTCTGAGACCTCAAAATAAATAAATAAATAAACTCATTTAATTATTAATAAAATGATGGTTTCTGGCAGTAACCACTGGTACTCAAAGGATTAAATAATATTTAACACAGTACAAGATATAATGAACTAAAATTAACACACTGAAACGTAGTGTAATCAGTAGGCACTTTACTCCGCAAGAATCGCAGTATTCTAATAGCGGTAAGCATAAACCTCCCAAATAGCAGATACTCAGTGCTCTCCCGTTTCCGATTCAGACCTGGAGTGGGCGAGACAAAAGGACGCGAGGTTGACAGTGGAGAGCAGCCGGCGCCGACTGCCGAGTGCTCGTTAGCGTTACAAATGAAAGCTCTGCCCACTCAGTGGCCTCGCGCTCAGCCTGCCATTGCGGGAATCGTTAGCGGCGAAGCGCTGTCGAGGGTAGTCCCATCCCTACCGGCTCACCACTCTGCGTTCATCGCTCTCCACTCTTTCTTCCCAGAGATCCTCAGCCGTCGCATTCCACGAGTCAAGGATTTCATGGTGGAAGGTTCGCTGGGGGATTTTCATGAAACTGCTTACGGTCCTCTAAACTTGAACAATTGCCAATACCTTGGTTAGGGACACAATTTTTAAACTTAAGTGTCTACCACATTCTAGCAACAGTGTTTTGATCTCTGTTAACAAGATGATTGTACTTTTAACTCTACATTTCTTGGTCTCCTAATTTTCCAGTGCGAAAAAACCGAGTCAATCACCTAAACAACATTTTTCTTAGTTCTAAACCCGCCATTTCTCTCTCTGCTTCTCATCTCCTCTCCCTGTCTTTCACTCTTTCTCTCTCTCTCTCTCTCTCTCTCTCTGTCTCTCTGTCTCTCTCTGTCTCTCTCCCTCTCTACACAGTAACCTGCCAGAAACCTACAACACCGTCAATAAATAATCGAGAGAGATGATACTGTTTTTCCCTGTGTCATTAATCTTTTCATTTAATACAGCCTCCTACGATTTCTTCTCCTGTGCCAGTCTCGTTAGCTCAGAGTAATATGCACAATGTCCTCAACAATTGATTATGTGCAAGACGTACTAGGAAAAATGGTCGATTTTCAAAGATATGAGAGGAACGATCATTCGAAGCGAGTAAAGTCAGGTAGACATGGCCTCTCAAGTGCATACTTCATGAGCTGTGAGCACTTCTTCATCTTCACTGCCGAGAGACACATCTCGACTACTGAACATTGTAGAAAATGAGTAAGTGTTTCCCTAAATAATTACTACGCCTATCTCTGTCTTACCCTACAATGTTCACCCTCTACGTTACCCTCTAGTACCAAGGAAGTTATCCCATGATGTTGCCAACATGCCTCATCATCAGCCCTTCTGACGGTTAGTACACTAGGACGAAAAAAAAGTGTAATTTATTCAAGAGAAAAATTAACAGAGTCAGTACAGCTTTGGTCCAATTCGGCTTGCATTCATTGATAGAGTTGCTGCATGTCCTCCTGAGGGATATCGTCCCGAATTCTGTCCAACTGGTGGGTTAGATCGCCGAGATCCCAAGATGACTGGAGGGACCTACCCACAGTGCTCCAAACATTCTCAATTGGGGAGACATCTGGCAACCACGCTGGTCGAGGCAGGGTTTTGCATACACGAAGACAAGCAGTAGAAGCATTCGCCTTGTGTGAGCGGATATCAACTCTTCTGAAATGTAAGTCCAGGATGAATTGCCTAGAAAGGGCAAAACAAAACGGTGCGTAGAATATCGTTGACATACTGCTGTGCTGAAAGAGTGCAGCGGATGACAGCCAAATGTGAATGCTATGAATTAAAATGATATAAAATAAAATGGCAACCCATACCATCACTCCTGGTTGTGGGGCCGTATCGTGAGAAACAGTAAGTTTGGTATCCCACCACTGTCCAAGACAAGCACGTCTTTGCTGGTCAACGGGGCTCAGTTCGAAGCGAGGCACACCACTCAAGAAGTTGTAGTCAAGCCAATGAGATTAGAAGTCAAATGCGCCCGACACCGTTGCAAACGGGCTTCTTGTTGGACAGAGATCAATGGCAGTCGGTGCAACTGGCAGTGTGACCTCAGCCCTCTTTCTGTGATTCCTTGTGGTCACTGAAGCTCCAGTTGCTCTTAGGATCGATGCTAATAATGAATCCAGGGGTATAGGTTAAGAGGCACCCACATGCCTTGCTCATACTGTGGCATCAAGCAGTCAGGCCTGCAAGATGAGTGGTCTGCCAAGCGAGTGGATTCATTCTTATTTATCGAGTAACATGAACTCTCGTACTCACAATTAAGTTACAAATTATCCTCCTGTATGATTAATACGCAACGGAAACACGCATCTGATTATCAGTAATTTACAGAACTCTGACTGTACACTACGCACTGGCAATACCACATTTTCTTTTTGTCTTTTATTTAACGGCTTTTGTCAACACGTGGCCACAGCACTGAATATGAATGGCGCACACATTATAAATTCGGGACATTATGCAACATGCAATTCAATGGAAAAGTCCACCAATCTTTTTCTTTTCACTATCTTATTTATTCCGATAAATTCTCTAACCTAAACACACAAATTCTATAACCTACAACAAGAAAACATGAGAAATTCCGCCCAGTGGGCATGGCTTTACATTGGTGAATCTCTATATTATGGTCTCGTAATTATTTAACACTACAGTGCACATTCTGGATAGGATGGTGGATCTTTTATTATTTCTCACCCTTCGACTCTCACAATCATCATCACGAAACTTTCCTCCAGACCGAGCGGTACAGAAGGAACAAGCATAACCCACTAATCTTTTGAAGCTACCTTGCTACTCCCTCATGAAAACCACACATACCCAAATTACATGACATACACCACACTACGACATGAAATGCTACACAGAGAATGGTCACAACATTATCATTTTCAGCTTTCCCACTTCAATTAATATTTATCCCAGTTTCACATGACACTGCCCCACTTCGTAATTCTACTTTCCTACTGTGAACTCTGGAGATATATGCACGTCTTCCTGTGCAATGCAAGCCAAGTGGCGTTGCTGGATAGACGGCCGACTCACCTTGTTTCTCTCTCAGAGTTTTAATCTAGCGTCACACGGAATCATATCACGCAAAGTAATGTTAAGAACGTATTCATCACACACGCGAGTCGTCAACTGATACCATGGACGACTACTTCTCTTTATCCTTTGTCTCATACACAGTTTGAGACTCACACAGTACTCACCACGTGGAAGTACTCATCTCTAATTTCAAGTCCTGCACACGCCAGTTCTTAAATATTTCCAACTTATAGTACACAAGCTAGTAATTCAGCTTAACTTAATCACTCGGAAGTATTTCAACTTATTGCTACACGTGGTTTCATTGTGACCGTTGGTCACTTCCGAAGATTACTACAATCCCATTAATATTACCTGCCTGACACTTAATTCTCCCCACAAAAGTTCCTGAAATAGAGAAATGTTTGTTTCAAACTACTCTTAAATATTCCACATGCATATCATGTCTCCACTCTTTCGTCATTACGGAGCACAACTAAAACAGGTCATAACAGCACAAGATCCAGCGGCAGAGTGCTGAAACATGGCCGTTCTCTAGGTCCTCTGACACCTCTGTCGAAGTGGGGGGAGCACCTTGCTACCGTATTGGTCAGCCACATTTCAGGCGCTCAAAGCTCAGGTAAATTTCATCTCTTTGGTCTCACCAAAGGTGGCCAAAGGATCGTCTCAAAGATGTTGATATATTCACATTCACTATCTGCGGTTAGCAGACGACCATACATTCATCATTTCACAGATCTCACCAAACTGGATGTAGGGATTTACTTTGTGGGAGTGCACATGTGATCAATTAAATAAATAAATTGTCATTCTTTCCCACACTGGTATCCGGCTTCGCTGTATTAATTGAAATTGAGTTATTTTACAAAAAAAAAGTGTTGTTCTGACAAAAATAATGAAGTATGTTGTACCTATTTTCAATGTCGGGCGGTACTGTACCCTTTCAAGGTGTCTCTCTGACGATATCTCGATTGTCACTTTCTGTCCTCTCTCTAGATCTACCACTTGCTTCATGACGCAGTCTTCGGCCTTGGTTCACTGATCCCTGCTAACATCGTCAAATAGAGGCATCCTCCTGTTCAAATGTCAAGCCATTCACCGATTACTCCAACCGGCATCTCTGAGCACAACAACATGTCCGCTCTCAAATACTGACTTCTGCGTACATTGTTCACGTGCCTGCTCACGAGACATACTTAGTGTCCACTGAGAACACGGAAAGACATTTGCGAAGACTTTATGTCCTGCCGGCCGCGGTGGCCGTGCGGTTCTGGCGCTGCAGTCCGTAACCGCGGGACTGCTACGGTCGCAGGTTCGAATCCTGCCTCGGGCATGGGTGTGTGTGATGTCCTTAGATTAGTTAGGTTTAAGTAATTCTAAGTTCTAGGGGACTTATGACCTAAGATGTTGAGTCCCATAGTGCTCAGAGCCATTTGAACCATTCTTTTATGTCCTAATAAACACATTTCCCCTGTTTAATATACCTGCCAAATGCGCAGTGAAATTGCACTGTTCGTCATACATTTGTCCATCGGCCGCCAAAGTATACAGTTTAGCGTTTTCCGTCGATATTTGCTAGTAATTCAATTTGTGACCAATCTGCTTAACTCCTTCGTTATGCGGTTTCCTTTTCATCGGCAGCTCTGATGAAACCCTCCTAGTAACTTACCAGTCCACTGATTTTACGGCAACACGACTGAAACTCTTAAATTCTTTTTTTTATGGTTTCCCCAATACCCATGATTCTTTTTCATACAATACTGTGATCCAGTCGTATACGCTCAGAAATCAAGACCAATGTCTGTTAGGCCAATATTTGTTACGACTTCTTTCACCAGGGAACAGTCTTTCTTTGTTTTGTCAGTCAACGCTAATTTTCTTCAAACGCAGAAGAGACCCTCAATTTTGAAAGGTTTAGTCCACATTTTGTTCTCATTTAAAGATTTCATTCGAATGGTTCAATAACTGTTGCTGAAGTTCTCTGATGACAGCAATGTCATACACGGATGATATCATTCAAATCCTTTCATACTGATTTTTAATCCCACTCCTGAACGCTTCTATTATTTCCATAATTGCTTCTTTGATGCACAGGTTGAACAGTGGGACGACTCCATTCGTAATTTACGTAAGTAACAGCATCTAAAAAACTGGTTGAATTCCTCAGAATCATTTTCAAGACTTCTTCAACAGCAAACATTTTCATATATTTCATTATTAAATAAGTGATGTAGGAGATATATTAATTTTATTGCTGTAGTGTTATCTATGAGACTGACTTTTCCTAGACCTAACTTTAAATTTGTTCTACCGCCAATGAGTTTCGTAACTTCTGCAGGTTATAAAGACATTGTGTATAGACTCTGTACAGCTGTTGACTGACATTACAGATACATCAGATATACAAAGAATACAGGGGCAAAACACATCATGTGCCTCCTCAAATTATCGTTGTATATTGCAATTATTTTTCCAAGACAGCCGAGCTGGCTGGAGCAGATTGATGTTACAACTGATAGCTAATATTATTTTCGTTAATTTCAAAACAAGAAGATTATGAAATATTTCTTTTCTCAGTTGGATTAATTATTCCATGAGCGTCAGCTACAATTTTGTCGCAACAGAGAGAAATGTGATCCAGTGTTAACAATATTTCTGCGCATCCTTGAAGCAAAGACAGCACGTAATAATTTGCTTTTCATGCATATTCGGATTAATTAATTTCTATTTCAATGAAAACACACCAAATTCTGCTGAAGCCGAAGTTACTGAGTAGTTTCGTCTTGTGTGGTTGCGTTTTAAATACCTTTACTGAATAATTGATGTATACCCAGCAACCCAATAAAATAAAGTATTTCCTAAACAAGATATGTAAGGTTCTGTTAAACGAAACCTACAGGTAATGGCTATTAAGGCTGGAAATAGTTAATATCAGTCCGAAAAGCCACGCTAACTGCACTTAGAGTGGCCACATATAACATGACAGTAAAACAGAGGAACTAACGTAAAGAAAGTTTGTTGAATCCTTTCAGTCATTATTGTTCCAGTCAGAAGGTACAGTTACATTCATCGGTGAAAGGCAGCACAGATCAGACCAGACAAGATAATGAACGAATAATGAATGAGTCACTGCCCTGCAATAGTATACAAAGCATAGCAAAACTTTTTTTTAAAAAAGGAAAAAAAAACAGTAGCTCTAGCTCCATTCTGTATACTTCTTCTTCGATAAACACGGCACTTTATTTGAATTATTAGCACTATACGCTACATTTATTTTCTCAATATGCACTTAAAATGATTTTAAGATGAGAAGCTTCCTTATATTATTTAGTGATTCTAAAGTAGGCGCCAAACAGGCCCCTTGAGTGCTGAAAGCACGAGTGCTGTCACCTTGCTTTCGGTATTCAGAAGAGCTGGTATCATATCAGAAATGTAATTCTTCTTACTTTCAGTTATTTTTTATTACTGAGCGTGCCCTTGACATAAACACTTTAGCTCTCATTCTTAATCAATAATCCCATAGTGCGGAATGTTTTGTCTGACAATTACGTATTACTGTACATTCTTATCTGTGCAGTTTTACAGACATCCAGTATCATGAACTTTTGGTTTAAATTACATGTCACTTATGAAGTCTTTCAGATTTAGGTAACACCGCTTCAAGCGAAATATGTTTCATTTACGTACAGGTTATCGGAAAAATTTAAGCATCAGATTACATCAAATATTCTTTATTTGATAATTATAGATTTTTTTTGCATCATAAATTGAATATGGACTATTTCTTTTGTTGAGTATTTTACAAAGGTTTTCGTTTATAAATTTTGCATCAGCGTCTGTCCAACGAGTAGAGGAGTTGGCTCTGTCGGGTGCTGCCAGGAATGCGTGAAGTAGGCAGGCCGTCAGGATATCCGGTGGTCGCGATGTATCTTGTAGAGGCTGCCACGGACATGAAAAATCGTACGACAGAATCAAAATTTCCTTACGTGCCACTATTACTTACAAAAATGTCTCCTCACATCCAATTACATATCAGTGACAATTGTCGGTTCTTATAAAATAATTTGGATAGTTCTCAGTTGAAGAAAGGTTTACTCTTAAGTAATCGTGTTGTTCATGATTAACAAACGCAACTTTCATTCAAGTATAGGAGGTAATTTTTCAGTCTTTAATTGTTATTGTCTTTTTATGCCTGGTCTGCTAGTCCACCCATTATCACTACTAATCACGGGTTACATTCACTTTTACTGCCCTGTACCTTTCATTAACTGAATAGTTCGCTTCCCTCAGTTGGTCTAACCACGCTTCATTTCTGAACAATAGTCAGACCAACGTAGCTTACATTGATGCACGGCCATCCTCTCTGCAGCTGAATTCCTTCTGTGGCGGCAGCTTGAATTCTCGTAACCAAATTTAAGTCGTGTGCTGCTTGCTGAGATCATCCTCTAGTTCTCTGCTTTTTTAATGGATAATACACTAGCCCTTTTAAATGTCAGCTTCACGAACAGGTAAGTAACGAATTAGTATTTTGAACATGTATTCATATCTTACACAGTCATTCGTAAACACTCATAAGAGTGTCCGTTCTCTGTCTTTCGAGAACAGAAGCATTAACACCATTTCTTTACAATTTGTGTCATATTTATGCCTGTTCTGCTCAAGTGATCACTTCTGTCTCTATTACATGTCCATTTTCTAGTAAGACAAACAATGAAATATTCTGCCCCACATTTACATTAAGTTACAAATTCTATACTGTCATTCCCTTTACACAATGTTTTAAAATACATTTACTTTTCTCTTTTAGTACAACTGGCCAAGTAGACGATAGAGATCTGTGGCTTGAACTTACAGAGGATTACACAAATGTACGTTTTCATGTATTTTGCTGGTTTTGTGAGCCAGATTTGCATATCAATGCTCGAACCTCTATTTTCCGAAAACTTCGGGACTACAATACGCTCTCCGAATAGAGACCAAAATCTGCAGCAAAAGCAAATGGTTAACCCAAAAAAGCCAAACTGCTCATCTCACCCCCGTTACTAAAATGTCAAAATCGAGTTCTCAAACAGATGAGTGGATCAGTGGATCTTTGGTGTGACGTCACGTGTGCTGCACTGCTGTTGAAATAGCACGCTAATATTTTTATAAATTATAGACTTCATTTACTTATTTTAAAGTTTATTTGTTTTAATATTTGCCGTAAAAGTAACTTATTAGTGGACTTTCATTAATCTCAGTCTTTCTTCCTGTATTATTGACTCTAGTGGTCTATTATTTGTGAGTCTGCTTTAGTAGTTCGTCTAAGCCTCGCGCCTCAGTAGTGTGTTTACATTTTGCGGCGTGCACTGCAGCTGTAGCGGATATAAGCTAAGTACTGACAAACGTATTTGTGCTCTGTAATACAGTTATTAATTTAATAGATTTCAGCGGTGTTGCGTGCCGTTTGTGGTGAAATAACGACTTAATAAACTTTTGAAATCGTTCGCTCGCTGTGTTCTATAGAGTTATCAGTGTGTTGAAGTCGTTTAGTAAATTTCGTGCTTTAGTTTCCAACTGACGTTTATTATTCTTTCTAGTGATATATTTCAGTAAAATTTTCATTTAGTGTTTTAACTTCGCTTAGTGTTACAGTGGTCGTTTTAATTTTTTGGTTTTAGCTGATAATTTGGTGAAGTTTTGCTGGTATTGGTATCGGCTGTGTTGTAGTAGTATTAATATAAGTAGCTGCTTTCTTAGTAGGCAGAGAATTTCGAGACCATTATTTTTAGCTCTTAAATAGTTCTACTGGTGTAACTGAACTTTGGTAACGTAGACGTATAGTTTTTTTCAGTAACTGTAAAATTTTTACCATGAGTGAAAAGTGTGGGCTCTGTCGTAGGTTTGTGAGTAGTGGATTACGGTGTGAGATTTGTTCAAAGTATTTTCATTGAGGGGAATGCAGTGGGGAAGCCAGTGGTCATTTTAGGGAGATCCTCTCCTGGGAATGTAGAATCTGTAGTAGAAACAAGTTAATAGAGGAGCAGGAGCGTAAGATCTGTGCCCTTCAGGTGCAGTTACAATGCGCAAAGGAGGAACGAGAAAGGGTGAGGAGGGTGAAGGGTGGTGGGGAATGGGAACTGGCAGTTGGCAAGAAGGTAGCTAGGAAGAGGAGGTATTCAGACAGTTTTACTTTGCATACATGCAATAGATACGACGAACTGTCAAAGTTGAGTGGAGAGGAGCCTCGTGTAGCCGTAGATGTAGGTAACTTGCAGCAGTCCTCATCAATTAGGAGGCCTAGGTTAGTTGCAAAGTCTAGCAGAAAGAAGGTTCTGCTGCTAAGTAGTTTCCACGGTAGAGGTGCGGGCCAGCAGTTGCAGGAAGTGTTGGGGAGTGAGTACCAGGTCACCAGCATTGTGAAGCCTGTAAGTAGGCTGTTTAGATGTTTATATTGGTAATGCCACGTAGCGCTCTGTATGAAAATCACTGGCTGTGCTGTGTGCAGTCTGTGGCTAGTTTGCATTGTTGTCTGCCATTGTAGTGGTTGGCAGCGGCAGCTGGATGTGAACAGCGCGTAGCGTTGCGCAGTTAGAGGTGAGCCGCCAGCAGTGATGGATGTGAGGAGAGAGATGGCGGAGTTTTGAAATTACATATATTATGACTTTTGATGATATTAAGGTAAATACATTGTTTGTTCTCCATTAAAATCTTTCATTTGCTAACTATCCCTATCAGTAGTTAGTGACTTCCGTAGTTTGAATCTTTTATTTAGCTGGCAGTAGTGGCGCTCGCTGTATTGCAGTAGTTCGAGTAACGAAGATTTTTGGTGGGGTATGTGATTTGTGAAAGGTACAGGTTAATGTTAGTTAGGGCCATTCCTTTGTAGGAAATTCTGAAAGTCAGATTGCGTTGCGCTAAAAAATATTGTGTGTCAGTTTAAGCACAGTCTTGTATAAATTTTTCAAAGGGGACGTTTCAAGCCTAGTGCAGGGTTGGCTCAGGTGACTGAAAGCATAGGGGAGTTATGTAAGAATTTTACGAAAGATCAGATAGTGATAGTGGGTGGAGCAGGGACGGGGAATATGATGCCAGTGGTGGCACTAATGTGCATTTCGTGCAACTGTTTCAGCGTCATGATCTGCCTCACCTTAATGCGGCTGTTAGGCGCGTTAATGTGGGGCTGGGGAGGGCACTGATGGCGGGGAGCATGGATCACATCTCAGCGGTCCCAGTTGGGTCTATCAGTAGATGGGGTTCCACTAGGCATGGCCTGCACCTCAATAGGTATGGGAAGGGGAGGTTCGCTAATCTTATAGGTGACAGTGTAGTGGGTGGTGGTGGTGGTGGTATCACTCATGGAAAAATTCCTGTAGTAGTTGGTGTTAGAGCTGCACCTTTTTTAGACTGAAGTCAGCTGATACGTATACCTGCTTAAAGGAAGTGCCTCTAACTAAGGGCTCACCTCCAGAGGATGTAATGTTTCCAAGTAGAGAAGAAATCAGCATATTTCATCAAAATATAAGAGGTATTAGAGATAAAGTTAGTGAATTGCTAATTGATGTTAACTCTGAAATTATTGGTATATCAGAGCACCACTTAAATAATTTGGTAATTCAGAGACTTCCTTTACCAGGCTACAGATTAGCTGGCTGTTTCTCAAGGAATTCCTTGCGGGGTGGGGGAGGGGCTCTGTACATAAAAAAACAGTATTTCATTTGAGTCTATAGACGTATCACGACACTGCACTGAACAGATATTTGAAAGTTGTGCAGCATTAGTTGAATTTAGTGAAACTAAAATTCTAATTGCTGTTGTTTATAGGTCCCCTAACTCCGACTTCAGAGCATTTTTGCTTAAGCTAAAGAGGGTTCTTGATTCACTTTGTAGGAAGTACCAGAAAGTAGTTATATGTGGTGACTTCAGTATTAATTTTGTACACGATTGTGCAAGAAAAAGGATGTTGGTAGATCTCCTAAATTCATATGATCTGATGAATACTGCGTTTTCTCCAACTAGGGTGCAGGGGAACAGTAGCAGCCATAGACAATACTTTTATTCTTTCTTCATTACTAGATGGGCATTCTGTTAGTAAAAGGGTGAATGACCTATTAGACCATGATGCACAAATTTTAACACTAAATGGTTTTTGTACTCAAACCAATGTCGTATTTAATTACAAACTACGTAAGAAAGTTAATCCAACAGCAATAGAGAGTTTTTCAAAAATTGTCAAGGAACAAGAGTGGCAAGATGTTTATAGAGACGATAATATAGATGATAAATACACATTTCTTATGCTCTCTGAGAGTTGCTTATCATTAGAACATTCTAAATGGGGTACTAGCAGTAATGGACAGCCCGGCTGTATATCAAAATGTTAGTAGTCACAATCAAGATACAGTAGCCCATTACAAACAGTATTGTAAGGTGCTTAAAAATGTTATCAGCAAGGCAAAAAGTATGTGGTACGCAAATAGAATAGCTAATTCACAGGATAAAATTAAAGCCATATAGTCAGTTTTGAAGGAAGTGTCTGGTCAGCAGCACAAGGTTGATGATATAAAGTCAGTTCTCAGTAATAATATTTCTGTTACTGATAAATCAGATATATGCACAGTATTTAATAACCATTTTCTGAGCATTGCTGGTGAATTAAATAAAAATTTAGTTTCTACAGGAAATCATATAAATTTCTTAGCGAATGCCTTCCCGAGATTGACGTCTGAAATACTCCTGTGATACATACAAGAGGGAGATTGAGTCAATAATTAAATCACTGAAGACTGGGGACTCTCATGGTTATGATGGAGTGTCTAGTAGAATATTAAAGTACTGTGCTGCACATGTTAGCCCTGTATTTAGCCATATTTGTAATTTTTTCCTTTAGGAATGGTCAGTTTCCTGAGCGATTAAAGTACTCAGTAGTAAAGCCTCTTTAAAAAAAAGGGAGAAAGGGTAATGTAGATAATTTTAGACCTATTTCTATGCCATCAGTGTTTACAAAAGTTGTCGAAAAGGCTGTGTATGTAAGGTTAATTGATCATTTTATATCACACGATTTGCTGTAAAATGTACAGTTCGGCTTTAGAAGTCGTTTGACAACTGAAAATGCTATATTATCTTTTCTCTGTGAGGTACTGGATGGGCTAAACAAAAAGTTTCGAACGCTTGGCGTATTTTTTGATTTAACAAAGGCATTTAACTGTGTTGATCTCACAATATTGCTCCAGAAGTTGGACCATTACGAAATAAGGGAAGTAGCTCACAATTGGTTCACCTCTTACTTCAGCAACAGGCAGCAAAAGGTCATTATTCACAATGTTGATAACGGCTGTGATGTGGGATCTGAGTGGTGTACTGTCAAGTGGGGGGTGCCCCAGGGATCAGTGTTGGGGCTGCTCCTGTTCCTTATTTATATAAATGATATGCCCTCTAGTATTATGGGTAACTCTAAAATATTTCTGTTTGCTGATGACACTAGCTTGGTAGTAAAAGTTGTGTGCAACATTGACTCGGTTTCAAGTGGTGCAGTACATGACCTCAGTTCATCGCTTGTAGAAAATAAACTAACGTTAAATCACAGTAAGACTCAGTTTTTACAGTTTCTAACACACAATTCAACAAAACCTGACATTTTAATCTCACAGAACGGGCATATGATCAGTGAATTTGAACAGTTCAAATTCCTAGGTGTTCAGATAGATAGTAAGCTGTCGTGGAAAGCCCACGTTCAGGATCTTGTTCAAAGACTAAATACTGCCATTTTCACTATTCGAACGGTATCCAAAGTGAGTGATACTTCGACACGTAAATTAGTCTACTTTGCTTATTTTCATTCACTTATGTCGTATGGTATTATGTTTTGGGGCAACTCTTCCCATTCTAGAAGCATATTTTTGGCTCAGAAACGGGCGGTTCGGGCAGTAAGTGGTGTGAGTTCACGAACCTCTTGTCGACCTCTGTTCACGAGTCTGGGTATTTTGACATTGGTCTCTGAATATGTATATTCCTTATTGTCGTTTCTTGTTACCAATATTAGTTTATTTCCAACAATAAGCAGCTTTTAATCGGTTAATACTCGGCAGAAATCAAACCTCCATTTGGATCGGACTTCCTTAACTCTTATGCAAAAAGGTGTGCAGGATACTGCTTCATCGATTTTCAATAAGCTGCCACTCGAATTCAAAAATCTTAGCAGTAATCCACGCGCTTTCAAATCGAAACTGAAGAGTTTCCTCATGAGTCACTCTTTCTATTCTGTCGAGGAGTTCCTTGAAAAATTAAGCTGATTCTCATTGTATTGCTGATAGCGTTTGCTTAAACTTACGGACTGATTTTCTTTCAGGTTCATGAACATTTATTTTTATCTGTTATTACTTTTATGTTGTAAGTTCATGTACTGACACGTTCCATGACCTTGGAGATTTTCTCCTCAATTTGGTCCTACGGAACTTGACATGTAAATAAAAAAATAAAAAATAAAATGTCTTATTGCTTTGGACTAGTGATTCATGAAACCATATATTCGTGGTCATGTACTGTACACTATGTGAATACTCATTACTGGGCCAAAAGTAAAGATGTCTTTCATACTAAAACGTGTCACTTGGCATTACATAACACAAGGAGAAATAAAAACACAATAAACTATATCTTTTAATTAATGGATAAATATTATATCTAATGCTACTGTTCAAATTAATAAATTCCTTTTGAACAAACATGTAATTCTCTGGTAATTTCCGTTTAAATGGTGAGTACGTTAGTGATACCCACTTCTACTTCATACGTTCTTCTTTGTAGGGCAATTCAGTGTTTAGAGCTTAAAGACTATCTAATGTGGCACTTGCTTATACACTACTTACAAACTGCTGTTTACGTGTGTACAATTGGAAGTCTGCTGCTTCTCGTCATCTTTACTCATTTAGTTTCATTCCTCATATTCAGGTCATGATGTAGCATCACGTCTCTGTATCAATCCTCTTATGTTGCTTAAATCTCCTTCTCACACTTCACACACAGTCACATGTCAATAGTAACTTTATGCTCAACAAGTTCATATATTGCCATGCCTTTTTTCACTTCTGATTACTGTTACAGAAGCACTTTTATGATACTGACAGTGCCTAATGAGTATGAAACAGTTTTATCACTGAAGTAAAAACATGACCGTAATGTTTCCTTATACAGTACCAGGTGCTGTCCATAAAAAATGACATAGGAATTTATTACTTTCTTATAATGTTCTAATTACAGAATGCTGTATATTTTGATAATAATAACTTGTTATCGGGTACCACTATGTTTAGGCTAATAATTGTTTGGATGCTTGTATACATCGATATTTTGACGCCATTTTTGTTATCTATAACTGCTGCTAACCTTTGACCTGATAAACAGTGATGAACAGTACGTTGGTGTGTGACGATAGAAGTTTCATTGTTTCTGATATTCTTTCATTATCCCATCTTTTGTGTTACAGTGACAATACATATCTGGTTATTATCTTTATCCATGACGCTACCTGTATGAATTGCGTTAGTCAGTTTTATTGTTTGTATGAACTTCTTCGTGCCATTTATTAGTATATAGCACATAATGACGTCCTCTTTGACGTTAACGTCGTTTTGATTTTTCACTGTACAGATTTGTAAGCACTCTTCATACACATAATATCCATACTCTTTATTTGACAGTTTATACTAAATAAATTTTTCGTTTTATTTTACGTTTAGTCCTCCAGTGATGACGCTTGTAATAAATGAAACCGGCTGAGAAACGAAGTTGCACATCTATGGCTGGAGGCTCAAGATACTTCACTTGCAGTTATTTTCTGCGCTACTGCTCTCCCAGGGCCAATTTAATATTCCTCGAATGTCACGGAAGACTTCCTACTGAGCTGTGCTTTTGTTCTTCATAGATTTATTTTCTCACCTATTCTTTTGGTGTTCGTTCATTTATTAATATGTCCACTTTATTCTTTCCCTTGATAACACCACATTTCAATTGCTTGTAGTTTCTTCTTCTCTAGCTTCCCGATGATTTGCGTTTCAACTCCATATAATGTTGTGCTCCAGATGTATATTTTCAGGCGCGTCCGTTGCGTTACCATATCCATAGCTGCCACCAGCAGATCATTTTTATTGAAGGAAGCTTTAACCGTCTGTAACAAATTACTGATATCTTTTTTACTTCATCTAACATGCGCTATCATTCTTCCTAGATATGAGAAATCTTTTAATTTTCTCATAAACCTAATGTTGGGAAACTTGTTGTTTTCCTTTCTGCTGCTTTGTCTCCCACTTATCAGATTTCTTTATCCTTCACCAATATTCTCTTCCACATGTACTTTCTATTCCTTTCAAGAGGATTTTCAAGTGTTCCGTACACCCTAAGACAAAGGTTGTATCGTCTGCAAACCCCAGCGTTGTTATTTGTTCCCTTTGCACTCTCGTTCCTCTTCCGAAACTTTCTTTCACTTCTTTCACTACTTATTCATCGTACAATGGTTATCAGCTGCAACCAAGCCCAATACTCTTCTTAACAGGAGCTTGTCTTTCTTGAATCGCCACGTTTATTATTTCTAATTGATCGTTCTATTTACGTACTTCAGCCCCAGTCTCCCAACGATTGCGAAATACTTGTTCCTTGCCAAAGGCTTTCTCTAGGTCCGCAAATCCTAGGATGATATACTGATTTTTCTTTAGCCTTAGTTCTAATCCTAAGCGCATTTTTTCGTCTATGGGATATTCCACCTTCCTGAAAGCTGACTGGTCTCCGTTCACGAAGTCTTAAGTTTTTATTTCTGTGCTTGTATATATCATTCTGGTCAACGCTTTAGGATTGCGACTTTTCAGACTACTCGTCTGATGGTTATCACTTTGATCCGAACGTGCCTTCTTCAGTAGGCCTACTTCGATAATTAAGCTTTCCCGTTTATCTAATGCTAACTGTATTGACGATAAAAATTTTAATCAAATATCCTAGTGAAGTTCAGGTGGGATCAGCAAGGTCTAAACCTATTAATATCTTCAACTTAATTGCTATCTTCTCCACGAGACGTGAAAACAGCCGGGTACTACTCAGAACAACCTTGAGAAAGGACGAAGCACGTAGTACATGTAAGAAGAACGATGATATAAATGGTTGATTAGCACCCCGGATCGTGATAGTTCAAGATATGTTTTTTTTTTCCAAACCTAGACTATTTAATTCTTTAGTAACTGAAACATCAGAATCGATTGCACATTTAAAACGTTTGCAGTATAGTTCCTTATTGTTACATAATATACGGTAAGTTTGGTTCTTGACAAGTATAACATTTGTTTTCTTTTGGAAGAACATATGATGGATCAAAACACTGTTCTCGGAAAGTTTGCTTAATTTATGACCTCTGTCGTTTCTACTATCGTGTCTATGGTTTCCCAATGAAGAAAAGTTACGTCTTCCAATAAAATAATATATAACAATCTTGAAATTTGATGTCATTTGTCAACTTCTCTACATCCCGGCAGGGGTTTTCTACAGCTTCACTGGAACGTGAATATGTTTGTTCACGGAACTGTGCGTGGACTGAATTCCATGGAATTGCTTTTATATTAAAGAAAGAGAGATTTCCTGTTCTGCCTGATATTCATTCAGTGTATGTAACACTGTTTCTAATTTAATATTTCACAGAAAGACCAATATCCAAATTTCTTCCTAACTTTGTAATGAAACCTAAGACCTTGTTAAATGTCTTCGAATTTTTCTCCCTACTTCCGACAACAATACAATATCCGTCATGATGTTATATTTTTTCTGTGCTGAGACTTAATGTAATACGATGCGGACGCAGAAGTGGATGGACGCACCGA
Source organism: Schistocerca cancellata (assembly GCF_023864275.1). NCBI lineage: Eukaryota > Metazoa > Arthropoda > Insecta > Orthoptera > Acrididae > Schistocerca > Schistocerca cancellata. The sequence goes on along the minus strand of NC_064631.1, from coordinate 463,117,616 downwards.
AGGTGCAAAGCCATGACCTCAATTCTCTCTGACACTTCTCCCACTTATCATTTACCAGGTCGGAAAACTGTCAGCTCAGCTACTTGTCCGTACAGTATGGAACACTGTTAGGGCCAGAACAGTTTGGAAAGACACATAAATAGTTCTAAACCGCAACACAGCTATGCTCACAGCATTTTAAGCCCCGGCCTGGCTGCTTGTGTTCTCAGATTCTGCAATCAAAAGGCCAGGTCGCATGTGTAAGGAGTATAAATTATTAAATCTACTTATCTACCGTCCGATTGCTGATTTGGTGACTCTCTACTCATTAGTCTACTGTGCAATTCTCTTCTGGTCTGCATAGCTACTGTGACCGACATTCATTTGAATAAGAGATGTAATAGTCCACGGATCGCCTCGTTAAAAGCTAGAGTACACCGCCCTGAGCAGTCCCCGTCCAGTAAAACGAAGAGCGGAGTGTTTTCTCTCTGGAATAGTTTGTCCAAACGGATGACATCATTAAACCATACAGTGGGACTATCTGTCTTGAGGAGTATTATACCTATAATTATCCCTTGCTTTCAGATACGCCGCAGTATCAATAGAGCATTGTTTTCCAACGTCAGGTTAGTCAGTCATCCGCATTATTAGCTCTGCAACTGCCGAAATGATGAATTCATCTTCAGGAACCACATGTTGGTCTAGGATATTCACACATATCACTTCGAAATACAATGAAGTAAGAAAATCGCAACAAAAATAATTAATGCTGAGTGATGACGTTTTGGGAATATATTTGTCTCGGTAACATAATTAACTAACATTGCACGATTTCAGGTTAACGTAAGCTCGAGAAAGCCGCCAGACTGTCGAATACAAGCATGCAAAAGTGCATACATAGTGTTGTAGAGGTGCAGTTTGTAATTTTGTGGGATGAGGTTCCATGCCTGTTGCACTTGTCGGTCAACACAGAGACGGTTAATGCTGTTTGTGGATGGCGCTGGAGTTGTCATCTGATGATGTCCTGTACATACTCGACTGGAGACCGATCTTGTAACCGAGCAGACCAAGGCAATACGTCGACACTCGGTAGAGCATGTTGGCTTGCAACAGCGATATTTGGGCGAGCGTTATCCTGGTGGAAAACAACCCCTGGAATTCACTTCATGGATGGCAACACGACAGGTCGAATCAACAGTCTGACGTACTGTTTTGAAATCGAGGTGCGTGGGATAACCCAAAGTGTGTTCCTCCTGTCATACGAAATCGCACCCCTCACCAGAATTGCATGTTTAAGTCGGGTGTGTCTGCCACGCAGAAAGGTTAGTTGCAGGCCCTCAACAGGCCTCATTCTAATCAATATACGGCCATCTCAGGCATCGGGGCAGAACCATATTTCACCATAAAGCACAACAGGCTTCCACCAAGTCGCAAATGGCGATGGTTTGGGATCGCTGGAATACACGCTCCAGGTCGTCTGGCTCGGAGCTCTCCTTGACATAACCAATTTGTATCAGTTGGTTGAGTCACACTGGTGACAACTGATGCCCAAGTTGCTGCTGCAGATGAAATTCAAAGCACCAGAGCCATACGCCGAACGCGATGGTCTTCGCTCTCCGTAGTGCTACGTGAGCGTCCGGAGCCCAGTCTTCTTGCGACTGTACATTCTCGTGACCACCGCTGCCAGCAGTCATGTGCAGTGGCTACATTCCCGTCTAGTCTCTCTGCAATATTGCAGAAAGAGCATCAAGCTTCTTGTAGTCCTACTACATGACGTCCTTCAAACTCAGTGAGGTAATAATAATACAATCTCTGTTGCCTGAAAGGCTTTCTTGATTAGTATCAACTGACAAAGTAATGTTAAAAAATATTTCATACATGTGAGCTGAAACTTCAACCCACGTAACTCCACTTAAATGTTTAACAACCCCAGACACATTTGGACTATTGAGAGCCTTAACATTGTTCTGTCATATAATTGTTTTTCCTTTAATCATTTATTTTGCAAGCAAGTTAATAGTTTAGCAATGGGCTGTTGCTTGACAGGTACACCTGCTAATATTTTCATGGACCTCACTGAATGTGACATTATAGAAAGTGGGTCTGAATTAGTTAAAAAAATTGTATTACAAAAGGTACATGGATTATACAATCGTTTAATTCAATGTCAATCACGAAGACATTCAAGATTTATTTACATTGTTTAACAGTATGCAACCTAATTTGCAGTTTACAAAGGGGATAGGTTCTGAGAGTAAATTTAATTTCCTAGACTTCTCTGTGTCTATCGAAAATATTTAGTATATTCAGGAAACCTACCACAACAGATGTATTTAGCCACAATACTTCATATTATCCAGTTGAATGTAAGTACTCACACTTTACTGCAGTAACAGATAGAGCTCTGAAGATCCATATGAGTGAAAATCAATTCAACATTAAATTAGACTCATTGAAATATATAAATATGCAAGTCTCACAAGTAGATAATTCACTAGAAAAGTAAGTGAAAATGAAAGAATATAAAAAATAATATAATTATTACCCTATCCAGAATTAATGTAATTAAAAGTAATAAGTTGATAAGAATCCTCTACTCTGGTAAGATATCTGACTATATTTATCACAATTTTAAGAAAAGTAATATTTCAGTTGTTTCAAACTAAAAATAAGATTAAAACTTCGATTGAAAAGAAACAGAAAGTTAGCACCTGAAAAATTGGAAGTGTGTAGGATAAATCATGAATTTTATAGTAAGTTCTACATTGGTCAAACAGACAGTTGAAAGTAAGGTTTCAGGAACATCTTCAGCATTCAAGTTCTTCAGCTCTTAGTAGACATATTAAACCATGTAACCATACAATGAGACCTATAGAATGTAACTTGAAACTTGCCAATAAAACAAATAAAAGTCGTTACATGAACCAGTTGGAAGAGGTAAAGATTTTTCAAAACATTGACGTATTTCCTGAATTTTGTTAAACGTCTTGATAGCTTCAGGTTGGATGAGTCAGATATCATGGTGAGTTTTCACGTCGTTTCCTTGTTTACGAGGGTACCCCTTCGAGAGTCACTAGAATTGATTAGTCAGAAGTTTGACGAGAAGACCACTGAACTTTTTAGGCATGTCTTGACTTCCACATATTTTATTTTTAATGGAGAATACTACGAACAAACGGAGGGAGTCGCCATGGGTAGCCCACTCTCACCAGTGGTAGCGAATTTGTACATGGAGAACTTCGAGGAGGAAGTCCTGTCGTCATCCGTATGGAAACCTACTTGCTTTTTCCGTTACGTGGACGATACGTTCGTCATCTGGCCACATGGTATGGATAAACTCCTTGACTTCCTTAGACATCTAAACTCCATACACCCCAACATCAAATTCACTATGGAGACTGAAACGGAGGGTAAATTACCTTTCCTTGACTTCTTGGTCAAGAGAAGGGCCGACGGCACCCTAGGTCATGGGGTGTATCGGAAGACAACGCACACTGATCTGTATTTTCACGCAGACAGCTGCCACCACCCTTCTCAGAGGAACGGGGTACTTAAAACTCTAGTACATAGGGCACGCACTATCCCTGACGCAGAGAGTCTACCACAGGAATTGTAACACCTGAGAACTGTATTTCGAAAAAATGGGTACTCAGAGTGGCAGATTCAACGTGCTCTCCGCCCAACCACTGCAACACAAACTGTTGAGATGGATGAATTCACGAGGGAGGAGGTAGGTACTGCATTTATTCCAGACACAGGCGCACTCTCGGGGAAAATCGCCCGCATTCTGAAGAAACACCAGGTCGAAACAGTGTTTTGTCCACCAAATAAAACTCGTACACTGGTGGGGAGCGCCAAAGATGACCTCGGTTTGAGGAAGGCCGGCGTGTACCAGATTCCGTGTCAATGTGGCAAGTCGTATATTGGTCAGACGATGCGTACCGTCGAGGATCGATGCCGTGAACATCAGAGGCACACTCGACTGATGTATCCGAGCAAGTCGGCGGTCGCTGAACATTGTTTGTCGGAAAATCACGCCATGGAGTATGACAGCACGAGGATTCTGGTACAGACGTCGAGATACTGGGACAGCGTTGTTAGAGAGGCCATCGAAATTCGCACCAATGACGACCTCATAAACCGTGACTGTGGCTATAATCTTAGCAAGGCTTGGGAACCAGCGATTGGGTTAATCAAGAGTAAATCGAGCAAACGTATAGTTGTGACGACCATGGCGGACAGAGCCATCACACCGACGTTATCTCAGACGCCGTCGCAATCTGTTCCACCGCGCGACCGTGGCGCGGGGCGCGGACGGCGGAGGGAGCGCGCCGGGGGCGGAGGGTATTTAAATCGGCCGCCGCCGCGACCGAACTCAGTTCCCTCTGAGCAGCCATAGCGTACGGATCTCCGTGCCGGCACGTTCACAGGAGCTCAGTCCGCCAGTTCACCTGATGATGGCGACATGTATGATCGCCGAAATATTGTGCCCGTTGGACACTATAGACCGGCAGCACACCCGTGGCTATTTTGATAAACAAAAATATGTTATCAATAAAAATGCAGCATGCAGGCTTGACTCTCTTCATACTTCTCCTACGAATTTATCTAACTTTATTAGTTCTCTTCTTTCCATTACCATAGATTGTCCCTTTAATGTGTTTTTCTGTTTTTTCTGTTTCTGCTAATTTTGCTTTATAGTGTTACTTTGCTTGAGGTTTGGAAAGAATTATGCACATATGTAATATCTGCAGTTAACCAGTTTTTGCTTACCACAGGAGCCTAGCTCACACACCATGTTCTCCTGACAGCCTCTTCATGCAACTCGATTTATGTAGACAGGTTTACTACAGTATACAACAGTGTAATTGTTTCTGTATCATATGGATATCCTCTACATTATTGTGCCTCATTGATATGCTATTGTGATGTTTTAAAAGCAATGAAACTGCTCAATGCTTCATCTTAACGGATATTACATGTTTTGTATTTTCATTTATAGTGAATATTGTACTTTCTTACTTTGGCATTTCTTGTAGCTCATATGTCAACGTATGTGTATATGTTGCAGCGTCTTTTTACTTTTACACTTGTAGTCAGAACACTATTTGTGTATGATGATGTATTTCCTTTCATCATGCTGTTGACCACCTATATAACATGTTCCAAATAGGTACAGCTCTTGTAGAAATATTTATTATCTTCGGGGGGTAAATTGTATTTGTTTCTACTAGTTCATATTAAGCAGATATAACTGCATAACCTATGTAGCCACTGACTGATATATTAGTGTTAAGCAAACGAATGGTTTCAGTCACATTTATGGATGGTGTGGGACTTCTGTATGTTTGTGGTAATAATATGTTGTCAATGTTAGTACAGATAGAGATAGCAATCACCAACTGGTGTCTGTTTATTACGTATCCCTCCTACCACACTAATATTGTTTAAGCTATCTACGTTGTGTCTTAATATATGATTGTAATCTGAGGTCTGGTTTGGGGTTCTTCTTTGGTACCCATTATTCATGTATACATTTCTGTACTCACAGCACCTGTTCTTATATATTAGAAGTTTTCAGTGTTTACTCATTAGGATAATGCCAAATGGGTTTTGTGTCATCTTTCTATATTTCACCAGACTTCACTTGGTTCACTTTTGCTTACTGTTACATAAACACTCTTGTGCTACAGACAATTAATTTATTAAAGTAAAAACTTCATTATGTAACGATGCTGTTCATAAAAATAATAAAATATGATGTTATTACCTACTTATAGTATTTATTTCCTCTTTAATCACAAATTGTTATTGTCTATTGTATACCACTATGATTAGGCTAAAGATTGTTGTGACACTGATACATGTTGATGTTTTGCCCCCAGTTTTTCTTATATATAACTGCTGTCAACATTTGACCTGAAAATAGGGCCATTGGTTAGTGACGACAGAGGTTCCTTTGCTTTAATATTCTTTCATTTCACATCTTTGGTATTTTACTGACAATATGTACCTTGTTGTTACCTTCTATTCATGACACTACTTGTATAAATCGCAGTGAAGTCAGTCTTATCGCCTGTATGCGCTTCATCATAACATTTGTTTATAGAGAACATACGATCGCGCTCTATTTGATGTTAACGTCGTTTTGACTTTCCGCTGTGCAGCTTTTTAGGTACTGTAGGTGATTATCTCGTAATACAATATTTACGTTTTTCATTTGTCTGTGTATACTACATACATATTTCTCGTTTTATTTTACTTCTAGCTGTTATGATAACGCTTGTAATAAAATAAACCGATTGAGGATTAAAGTGGCAAACATCATATGGCCGTAACTAGTTTTTATGAGAAAACAGTTGTAGCAGATGAAGACTAAATTACGCAGAACCCATTACAGCCATTGGATGCAGTTAGTTGGTAAAGACGAAAAACACAAGATGGAATAAAATGCAAGACGTCTTCAAAACAGTCGAAAAGCAGTACTTAAAAAAAAAAAAAAAAGAGGTTGGAGAGCATTGTCGGGATGTGGTACAAGGAATCTCACTGCAGTCGTCAGAAAGCCATAAGAATTAGAAATTCAGATACAGTTTGCTACCTGGTTTGCATTTTACTTTAATAATTTAGCTAGGACGTTCTGTACTCAAGGAAGCATGACTGAGATAGGCAGACATTATTAAAACGCTATGGGAGCTTTGCTGGGTCATAATTTCAGTATTGAATTAGCTACCTGACGTTACAACAGTAATCCTTTAACTCGTTATAATGAATGTTATTTATGTTAATGAGACAACACAGTTAATGGTTTATAGTTGTAAGATTATCCCACTGCCCAGAGTGGTTACTGAAGGGAACAAGTTTTCGCTTTTATTTTAAATGCAAAATTTGGTATTTGATTTTTATCCTTCTTTTGTAGTTGTTACATGGATTTGGCTGAAGTGTCTGACAACCCATCTTGTTAACGGCGGATTCAGTTTGACGTTACTTTTCTGCTGTAGTATGATTTTCTTCCTGTATATGTTGCCTGTACGCTATACTATTTGCAAATTTTTATTACAACTAGAGATACGCCATGACAGAAGCTTCCTAAATTTCTTACTCGTTTATGTGGCGTCGTTACCGTGTTGCCTCAGCGTTCTACTAGTCTTCGCTGGGCTCTTACAACTATATTGGTCAGATGTTTATTCGTTTTCTTTCGTGTGAGGGATATCGCACATTGATGTAACACAACACTTATAAACATCCATTGTACTATTTTTTGTTTTTCTGTTTTTCAGATGGTTTCCACATCTTGTCACTATCAAAACTAATTTAGCTCTCTATAATTTCGTCTTGTTCTACTAACTTTCAGTTTATTCAGTATTGTTTCAATAAACGTTTGCTTTTTCAACACTGTCTTAAACTGATTCCAGTGTCTTACCCGACAATTTTATGACCGTTATTCATTTTAGTAAAGTCCAAGTATCTTTTTTCCTTCTTTGTTTTTTTAAGTCTAGCGAGGACAGTTAAGATACCGAAGCACCTAACGATAACAGCAGTAGGGAAACTATAAATGCATTCAGTAGCTTAATTACGGTGTTTTTCGAGAAAATACTTTCTACTGATGGTATTAAGGCAAACTGCATGATACGTGTTCGCAAGGAAAATAAGTTGTTTCAATAGCGAAAATACCTCACTAGTAACAAAGTTCTTATCTTTTAGATGTTACAATGGATTTGCTGCACGAGAAATGAAGTCTCCTGTTCCTTAAACGTGACAGTACAACTGGCAACCAAATCTGTGAATTACTCAGGGACAAAGTACTCAAAGAATCAATAGTTCTGAGGCGGTATTGTAGCTTTACAAAGACGTATCTCCTGTTGAAATAAATCCGAGAAATATTTCATGGAAATGGCACTTTTTAGCATCGCCAAAAATCGTTTCGGCTACGCATAACCATCAGTTGTTAAAATGTAATAGCTTTTACAAATGATGAATGGTATTTTGCTATAATAAACCGAACATTCTTAACCTGTAATTTAACAGCGTGATATGTGAACGTTTCGAGGACAGGCTGCTACAGTCGCTAGAAGATGGTACGAATATTAAATTCATGGTGTGGGAATAATCACAACGAAGAGTGATGCGTGCGATTACCAGATCTGTGAATGTTTGGTGCTTGTCTGAGGTGAATGTGACAAAAGAGAAAAGAAAACCACATCGCGTTTGTATGATGACAGTTTAACGACAAATGCTTTCATCAGTCATTAAAACAGTTAAATACCAGGAGAGCATAAAGCAGCTAGTTGTACACTAGTGACAGTGCCAAAATAAGTAACGCAGTGAGTCAATATCGTTTAATACAATTAAGTCTACATTTGCATTCACTGTACAATTAACACAATTTTCGTTGCTATTTGTGTTCTTTGTCTTCTTTGAGTTAAATTTTCTTGGACTTATTTTCCGGTTGATCTTCGTATTTGCAAATTTAGTGAGTGGAAGTCTTAAAATGAGAAAACATGATGAGGCTATTACTATTTCGTATACTTCAGGTAATGTTTACGGCCCGGGATCACTGCACTGAAACCATGACATATGAAATGGTAAATTTAAAAACGTACCTCCCTGGCAGTATAAAGTACTCTACGTGGAGAGTTTGCTATAAAAAGGTTTAATGGACAGAGCCATGCGCACCGGTTACCTCCACTGTGTTTATTTAATACCAGCTGAATTTTTCACAGTGAACTCCGCTTTTGCGACGCATAAATGTGTTCTTGCTGTTAATGGATTCATTTAATTAAATTTATTACCGTATAATTACTCCAAAATGGATGTGAAAACGCTCTGTTGGGCATTCGCTCTGTTCGCGGTGAATGTAAGCGTGCGCAATCGCACACGTGTGGTTCGAAGAAATTAACAGGAAAAAATTAATGAAATGAAAGAGTGCTTTCGGAAGTTATTGACTCAATAATTCACGTTCGACAGAATTAATTTAATAAACAGGGTCACAATTTTACAGCACCCCCTTTACTAAAAACTGTACGTGACACTATCGGCATTGTGTTAGCGATGGATTAAAAAATGTTCAGCATTGTAGAGTAAAAGGGAAGACAGCAGCGAGAACTTATTTCGTATCACTAATATTCAAGGCAAGTCGTTTTACACTGAGGAACCCAGCGATTAGTAGAACATTATGGCTTTATGCGGGCTCTTATCTACTTTCAGTACCTTTTTCGTAATGTCGGGATATCAAGTCTATGCTGAAGGTAGTGTACATGTTGTATTGGATGTGCGTAAATGCATATCACTGTCTTTTTTTCCCTAGAAGTTCATATTTCTCCGTGATTAGCACTTAAATTTTGCTAACATGTAACAGTAAAAACCGACTAATGATCCATCATCAAATCTCAGAGGCCCTTCTTCAGTCGACGTCAGGTACAAACATGAGTGGCAGTCATGTCTGGATCGCACTATACTGGTGTACATGTGACGTACTTTGAAGATACGCTACACATTACTCTTTCAGCTAGCCGACATCTGTTTGCCCTTCCCGCTACTTCACTGCCTTGGATCTGTATCTCTTCTAATTCGGCTTTACCCTTGCCTTTTCCATCCATGTGTTTGGACATAGAGATGTGTAGCTGACCCTATGATTAAATTTTCCGTCTTCATCTGCGGCTTCTTCTGTTTATTCTTATTTCGCACTTTACTCAAGTGATGAAAATTATAGTTTAATATATACTGTTTTGAATATATATAATCCTCCCTAAAGTCACAATGAAACTTATTGATAGGTTATCATACATAAGGCACCGGATGGTGTTAATTAGAATACAGCTACTCAGGGAGTCCAGTGTGAGCTATAATTATCATATGACAGCGAAACTTGATAGATGTGCTAATATGTTGATGCAGAAAAGATTTACTCTAGAAAAAATATTATTTTCAGGTATGACAAAGTGCAAATCTGGCACTGTACACTGTTTGTATTACGGTAACACATCCACGCTGTCATTTGACAAGCCATAACGTGAGTGAACAATATCGCTACAGAGAAGAGAGACATAGCGCTCTTTTTGGAACTGTTTTATGTGAACGGCAGCAATTACAGCGCTGCATCTAGAGTGTGTCGTCGACTGAAATCTTTGGGGGGAGTCTCGATATCATTAAATGGTTTAAAGAAGGTGATGCATCACAGCGTGCAATGAATACATAGAACTACCGAATTTTGAATACTGTTAAACCGGATGTTGTGCGCGAAGTGTCCTTCTCTCTGCCCGTTTTTCGTTGAAGAGAATATACGATGAAGGCCTGTCGTGAGCACCGTAACGTCTGTGCGTTTTCGAGACCAACTTGTAGAGTATGTGATCTCTGCTGTGGAAGACCGTAACTGCGTGGAAGTTGCTGTTTTCATGCGAGATGGGGCACCACTTCATGTCGCTCACCCAATGAAAGATCCGCTTAATACAACCTTCTACGGACGTGTTCTCTTCAAATGTTTTCCAGCTACATGGCCAGCTAGATCGCCTAATCTGAATCTATGTGACTCTTAGCCCTGGGAATATCTAAAAAGAAGGCATTTGCGAAGGACACGTTCGGGCTCTACCCAATCTGAAGGTCACTACATAAGAACGTGCATCATATTCCACCGGAACTGCTGCGAGCAACTGTAGATCACGTCGTTTTACGGATGCACCATCTCGTGGAAGTCTCAGATGCTGATACTGAACGAACTGTGTAAATAACAATAATAGAATCAGCATTGTGCCTTTTTCACGTGTTTGACCACCTCTGCCCATGTGCCACTCGTAATCCCTTACATAAGGAAATAATTCTACACGAATTTCTTATATTCACAATTTCAGATTTGCATTTGTGGCCAAAATTGGGAGTAATTATTTTCCGGCGTAAATTGGTTCCGCATTAACGCATAAGGATATTTACCAAAACGTGTTTGATCACCGTCTATGCTGGTCAACGTAGTGGTCGAAAAGAGGCGATGAACCGTAACCAGCGCAGTCGAGATTATACTGAAGATCATCACCACTCAGCATAATCAAAAGTGATCGCTTCCTACATGGTTTCGTGAAGTATAAGCGGCATTTTTCACTAAGCCTATGGGGTGACTTTAGGGTCTGGTCGAACATTATATATATATATTACCCCATATATATCCACAAATGTAACTAAAATTATCAGATGTCTTCGAAATTTCTTAGTTTCTATGGGAAATTGACGTATCTGCAGAGCACATACTCGTGCAATTTATGTGGTCGGCGGAAGGACGAAGAGATGGGGCTTCAAATGGTTCAAATGGCTCTGAGCGCTATGGGGCTTAATATCTGTCATCCGTCCCCTAGAACTTAGAACTACTTAAACCTAACTAACCTAAGGACATCACACAAATCCATGCCCGAGGCAGGATTCAAACCTGCGACCGTAGCGGTCGCGCGGTTCCAGACTGAAGCGCCTAGAACTGCTAGGCCACAATGGCCGGCGAGAGGGAGCTGAACACTATCAAAAGTATAAGTAAGATTCAAATGAAAAGGTCACAGTAAATAGCCTAATCAATATCGTGAAACTAAAGGAGGAACGTACTTATGCAGGCCCTAATGTTAGTACATAAGTTAACCGAAAATGTAAAAAAGCTATTGGGGAGTGGTTTGTACAAAAAGCAGTTCCAGTTGGAGACAGAAAAATATTTCTAGATTAAACGCATACTATAAAAGTAAAGGTACTTGACACAAAAAGCCACAGAGAGAACATAGTAGTGGTAACAACCTAGTAACGGGGTATAAAAGAGTTACAAAACTCAAAATACACCGACAATACGTTAACGAGTCATGACACTGTACACCACGGAAGAACACTGCAGCTGCTGAACTCAGGCCGCCTAATGGAGTGTTGGCAGAAGATTCGTGTAACTAGCGCGCTAACCTAGTTGTTTCGCGATCTACTGGTAGAAAATGTTCACATGTGTTTAACAAATGATACATTATGTAAGAACTCTAATATACTACACAAGTACTCCAGAAATAGAATGAAAAGAAATTGGCGTGATACGAATGAAAGGTACATAATTGGTGTGCAAAGAGAAATAAACATCAGCATTCTTTCTTGTAATTACTGATATACGGTAATGGATCAATGAATATTGTAAAATCCCCCACACTCAGAGCTTGTAAATTATCATTCGTGGCGTATGGAAAGGTTTAACCAACCCTGTTGCATTGTCGACGGCCGTGGCAAGGTCAACCGCGGAAACTTTTTCTTTGGACTGAACCACCAGCAGCGACCACATAGCTGCGAGGAGACACACATCTATAATTCTGCATCCAGTAGCACTATGGAGCGTCCTCACGTCATAATGAGACGACCTCTTCTGTTTTTCTTTCTGTTTGGCAGCCGACGAGGACAGGCTTTCATTTACCTTCCCCTCGTTATTATGAGGCATGTCATAGTACGTAGTTTGGCACCACATTGGTGGCTGTACCAAAAATTTTTTTTTTATCGTTTTCCTTGCAGTTTGGCATTTTTGGATCCAAACACCTCCACTCTTCTTAGTTCTGTAGGGGATAACAGGCCATCGTTTCCAGACCTCGGGTTGCGACCGCTGCCCACTTTGACCTACCCCCCTTTTTTTGGTAAAAAAAAGGAAAGAAGAAATTGGATACACTGTTCCCCGTTATGTAACTAAAGTTAAGCAGCGGACGTGGCATTGACGTGGATTGATGAGAGCCAGAGTACGCCGTGCAGTGTTAATTTTCTCCTTTGCCTGTACTACAAAGGGTACAGGGGGGAGTGGCTGCTGAAAGCCGCTGAGTACCTGTCTTTGTGACAGAGTTACGGATACAATTCCAAGCCTCTCCATAGTGTCTCATGAAGTGGGGGCATGCTACATTGTTGATGGGGTACCGTCCGTCATATGGGGACGTTAAGTATGGCGGCCCCCTTGGTATTCTTTGAGAGGAGCAGACCATCTGCAGGCACCGGCTTTCACCCTCTCCCTTATGCCATATCACACTCATGACACCACGCTATACACACACACACACACACACACACACATATTACAGTCACCTACACTTAACGGATACTTTTACTCTCGCAGCTCTCATACTTCGCGAAGGGAAGGTGCCTGCAGGCTCGAGCAGTAAGGAAAAGCTTTCCAATTAGGCGGCTGAAGCTGTTCTTGGGGTGTCCGAGTCATTCATGTCATACGACCTTACTTTACTAGAGGTACATTATACAGGTAAAAGGTAATCTGCTAATATCAATGATACTAAGGCTACTCGCTAGGATTTTGGTGGAGAAGGAGTTTTATTTCAAGAATATCTGATTACTGATTAGAATACTGGACTACTAACTAAAACAGCTATTACTTTTGGAATGCTGTAGTGCTCAAATTTAGTTAAAGATACCAGCAGCATAATTGAAATTTTACAGACATAAAAACAAATCAATTTACTCACCTGCTAATTTAGAATCATTAGTATGTACTTCATCAACGCCCCTTCTATACTGACCTTGTTATTAGCGTTAACTGCAAACAGATCTTTCCACAGGCGAAGCTTTCCGCTCATTTCATTCGCAGCTTTCGACTTCCTCTAGATGAAAGGATATTTGTTTCGACGTCTGCATAACTTAATATGCAGATTAATTAACGTAAGAAAAATCAGAGAGGAAGGACACAATGATTCTTTACGTACTGGAAAACACTATCCCGATGTCAGATCGCAGATTTTGGTTGCCGTGACAGGTTATTGTTTTCATAAAAATGGTCACAACCCATTATATTGTGCTAAATATTTGAACGAATCTTTCTCCTTCAAAGAGAAAAACGTCTATCCTTGTTTAATTTGGGTTAAGGCAGATGGAAATCCTCTGCGGGATGAAGACTATCTGCTTTCTGGGTCCCAGCAGTTAGAACTACATCACTGTTATCCTCAGCCTCCACTTTCACATCAGTGGTCGCATTTGGATAGCACACTAGCAAGACGCCAACGAGTATCACACCCGGCTTCTGGAAATTTCCGAATAGAGTCTCATTACAACTTTACTTTTCATTACTTTGGGCAGAAATGTGTAACAACCCCTGTGCTAAAGCCCCACTGGTTTAACGCGGCAAGAGCAACTGCTTTGCATAGTAGCAGGTTGTAGGATGTAGCAAATCGCCATTTGATAAAAAGGCATCTCAATTCCTTCGGATATTGTCGCTTCTCACGGGTTCAGTTGCACTCTCTAATTTATCGCGAAATCATGCTCCAGCAGTATACCCAGTCCAGATGTACCATTTAGCCTCTAGTGTAATGGCCCTTTGCTCCCACTTAATAGCTGCTCCCTGCTTACAATCTTTTGAGTAATGCCTCTTCCTCGTTAAGTGCCAATCAATGTTTTGAACGTCATTTTCTGCAGTGATTTCTTCGCTGCATCAGTACATTGCGGACGATGATCGGGACAATATGTACAGTCCTCGTATTCAGTAGATGCACATTTAAGTGATAAGATACCCCTTAACCTTTTGTAACCGCTCTCGATGCTGTCCGTTTCTTAAGTGATCAGTTTGTATCCGTCTGGTAGATTTCTATAGTCTTATATAGGCAAGACTGAGATCGAAATTATGGTCAGTTTTCGCATGGTCAGGGAACAAGGTGGGGTCTATCTCCACTCCAGTATCCACAAGATTCCAGCCTGAGTTTACCGTGCCAGGGAATTGATAATTACTCTACATACGTTACTAACCGCTAAAGTGAACTGAGAGAATCGAAATGTATATCTCTGTTTCTTATAAGAAAAAGAATTTTGTTAGATGTGTAAGTGGCAAATTAAAAAAAAAATCAAAACCATTGTACAGACACTTTATACCGGCACTATTATTCGACCCAGTTACTTGTGTCGAGCCTTTGAGGAGAATTGTGTGCGAACGTAACTTCAACGTCCCTGCTTCCCTGAACAGGAACGCAAGTGTATAGAAACTATGTAAACTAAAAGGGGGGTTAGCCCTTCTAGTGGTTTGTTCTTTTCGTCGCCTTTTACGACTGGCAGAACATACCGGAGGCCTATTCTTTTCCCGGGCCTCCACGGGGGTTATTATTATTATTATTATTATTATTATTATTATTATTATTATTATTATTATTTTAGTGTGATTACTTGGTTCAGGACAGAACTAAAGAAGCCTCAGACAAGCGCCGTCATGGTCGGGGACGACGCTTGAACCCTACGCCCGCCCACAATGGTAACGACACTGCTAGCCAACTGGAAAATGATTTAAATCCAAATAGAGGTGTTTTGCAGGATATGCTTCCTGCAACCACCCTAGAAGGAAAACAAAGACAGAGGATGAGATGGTCAGATGAAGTTAATCGACACCTCATGTTCTGCTATTACCAAGCAACAAACCTAGGAACCAACACAACTGGATACAGATCACAAGTATACACAACATTTATTACCAGATACCCGGAATTAAAATTTTTAACAGAACAACGACTAGCTGATCAGATCCGTGTAATAATAAAAAATAACAGGATACCCCAGTCAGAATTAGAAAACATCAAACAACAAGTACAACAAATACTGGAACAAAATAATGTACAATCAGAAGAAGAAGAAAATACAGTAATGGACTCAAACATCCCAGAGCAAACAAACAAAGAACAACACGCATCAATTAAACAATCAGAGGAAAACGAAATCTTAAGACAGCCACCAGAACAAGCACAAATAGAACACGGAGAGACACATGTGTTAGATATAGAAGAGAAATTTCAGCTGACATATATAGAATACAAAGACACAAATACAGACATTAGACCATTCTTGCATAGACCGCCAAATAACCCACAAGTCGAAACAACAATAAAAACTATCAACACAATCATACACAACAGAATAAATGAAAATACAACTATGGAAGAGTTACAACTACTGGTTTATATAGGAGCACACACTACACTAAGTATACACACTAGGCAGACATCAGAACAAACCAACACACAGAAGAAGCCCACAAAACCAGCATGGCAACACAGGCTACAGATCAGAATAGAAAAACTGAGAAGAGACATTGGACAGCTAACACAATTTGTAAGAAATGAAATATCAGACAAAAAACGAAAAAGGTTAGGTAAAATCTCACAACAAGAAGCAATAGAGCAATTAGATGAAAAAAAGCAGAAATTACAAGCATTGGCCAAACGACTTAGAAGATACAAAAAAAGTGAAAATAGAAGGAAACAAAACCAAACATTCAACACAAACCAAAAGAGATTTTACCAAACAATAGATAACACACACATTAAAATAGACAATCCACCAAACATAACAGACATGGAACACTTCTGGAGAAACATATGGTCAAACCCGGTACAACATAACAGGCATGCACAGTGGATACAAGCAGAAACAGACTCGTACAAGATGATACCACAAATGCCTGAAGTGATAATTTTGCAACATGAAGTCACCCGAGCAATTAATTCTACACACAATTGGAAAGCCCCTGGAAATGATAAAATAGCAAATTACTGGCTAAAGAAGTTCACCTCAACACATTCACATCTCACTAAATTATTTAACAGTTACATTGCAGACCCATACACATTCCCTGATACACTTGCACATGGAATAACCTATCTGAAACCTAAAGATCAAGCAGACACAGCAAACCCAGCTAAATATCGCCCCATAACATGCCTACCAACAATCTACAAAATATTAACTTCAGTCATTACACAGAAATTAAAGACACATACAACACAGAACAAAATTATAAATGAAGAACAAAAAGGCTGCTGCAAAGGAGCACGAGGATGTAAAGAGCAACTGATAATAGATACAGAGGTGACATATCAAGCTAAAACTAAACAAAGGTCCCTACACTACGCATACATTGATTACCAAAAAGCCTTTGATAGTGTACCCCACTCATGGTTACTACAGATATTGGAAATATACAAAGTAGATCCTAAATTGATACAGTTTCTAAACATAGTAATGAAAAACTGGAAAACCACACTTAATATCCAAACAAATTCAGATAACATCACATCACAGCCAATACAGATTAAGCGTGGAATATACCAAGGAGACTCATTAAGTCCTTTCTGGTTCTGTCTTGCTCTGAACCCACTATCCAACATGCTAAATAATACAAATTATGGATACAATATTACTGGAACATACCCACACAAAATCACACATTTGCTATACATGGATGATCTAAAACTACTGGCAGCAACAAATCAACAACTCAACCAATTACTAAAGATAACAGAAGTATTCAGCAATGATATAAATATGGCTTTTGGAACAGACAAATGTAAGAAAAATAGCATAGTCAAGGGCAAACACACTAAACAAGAAGATTACATATTGGATAACCACAGCAACTGCATAGAAGTGATGGAAAAAACAGATGCCTATAAATACCTAGGATACAGACAAAAAATAGGAATAGATAATACAAATATTAAAGAAGAACTAAAAGAAAAATATAGACAAAGACTAACAAAAATACTGAAAACAGAATTGACAGCAAGAAACAAGACAAAAGCTATAAATAATTATGCTATACCAGTATTGACCTACTCATTTGGAGTAGTGAAATGGAGTGACCCAGACCTAGAAGCACTCAATACACTTACTCGATCACAATGCCACAAATATAGAATACATCACATACATTCAGCAACAGAAAGATTCACATTAAGCAGAAAGGAAGGTGGAAGGGGATTTATAGATATAAAAAACCTACATTATGGACAGGTAGACAATTTAAGAAAATTCTTTCTAGAACGAGCAGAAACTAGCAAATTACACAAAGCAATCACTCATATAAATACATCAGCTACACCATTGCAATTTCATAACCACTTCTACAACCCTTTAGATCACATAACATCAACAGATACAAAGAAAGTAAATTGGAAAAAGAAAACACTACACGGCAAGCATGCGTATCATCTAACACAGCCACACATAGATCAAGACGCATCCAACACATGGCTAAGAAACGGCAATATATACAGTGAGACGGAAGGATTCATGATCGCAATACAGGATCAAACAATAAACACCAGATATTACAGCAAGAATATTATTAAAGATCCCAATACCACAACAGATAAATGCAGACTTTGCAAACAACAAATAGAAACAGTAGATCACATCACAAGCGGATGTACAATACTAGCAAATACAGAATACCCCAGAAGACATGAGAATGTAGCAAAAATAATACATCAACAACTTGCCATAAAACATAAACTAATAAAACAACACGTTCCCACATACAAGTACACACCACAAAATGTACTGGAGAATGATGAATACAAATTATACTGGAACAGAAAGATTATAACAGATAAAACAACACCACATAACAAACCTGATGTCATACTCACCAATAAAAAGAAGAAATTAACACAACTAATTGAAATATCCATACCCAACACAACAAATATACAGAAGAAAACAGGAGAAAAAATTGAAAAATACATCCAACTGGCTGAGGAAGTCAAGGACATGTGGTATCAGGATAAAGTCGACATTATCCCAATTATACTATCAACTACAGGAGTCATACCTCACAATATCCACCAGTACATCAATGCAATACAGCTACATCCAAACATATATATACGACTACAAAAATCTGTAATTATTGATACATGTTCAATGACCCGAAAGTTCCTAAATGCAATATAACATAAACCGTACAGTTAAAATGAAGTCACGCTTGATCAAGGTCCGCGTCACTGTCCATTTTTGACCAGACATAACGTCTGAGAAAAAAAACATAATAATAATAATAATTATAATTATAATTATAAAACATCCAACATTCCACACTACACCTTCATTTCGTTTTTTTTTTCTTTCTAGGAATACTTTCCCCCAAACTATGCATAGCACAATACTTACACCCACTCCTCTTTCTGAGCTCAACCTCTCACTCATTAGGGAGGGATACTGACTCAGTTTAAAGATAGTAAATGTGAAGCTGTGATAAAGAAAATGGCCTAGAGATCACCAGTGTGTGTGTGTGTGTGTGTGTGTGTGTGTGTGTGTGTGTGTGTGTGTGTGTGTGTGTGTGTGTGTGTGTTGTTATGTGTGTATAGTGAGTACAGTGACTGATAGTGAGATGTGAGTGAACAGTGTGGCATTACATTATTTAATAAGATATTTGTAAAATAAGTATTGTATACCAGGAGTAAATCTAATGACTGTCTCCAACTAGAAGTCTGTAAATATATGTGTATACGAAATGGCTTATTTTAAATTGTTCTAAACTTGTAAATAATTTGACATATCCTATATCCTTGTAAAAAGAGATCTATGGATGAATAAAGCTACTGCAACTACATGCTTTCACAGACCTTCTCATGTCTCATACATCTATGACATAGTGCCTTTATATGCAGGCAACACTAGCACAGGTGCTTCGCACAACTGCACGGACAATCCTAACACGCCTCCCTCTTCAAGATAAATTACCATTCACACAGCAGCCTCCTTGGGTTCCCCTTAAGCTCGAACAGCATTGCAGGGGCTCCCAAGCTGTATTGGAATAGCACTTCAATATCGAACGACCTGGGGAATTTTGTCAGAAACGCAGGGATAAGTCCCTAACCAAATGAAAGTGTGGTTCCAGAGACTGATGAGGACTATGACGTATATAAGCAGACTGAAGGGACGAATGAAAATTTGTACCAAGGATGGGTTTACATCCTGGGTCTGTTGCTCAATACGGAGATATCCTAATCACTATGCTACCCTGGCACAGGGGCTATGCACATTTGCACTGACTACCCTATCACACGTTTTTACTTGTCGCTTCAATCTGCATACACACACCATAGATGTTTGAGATTTGGAAGGTCTTTGGAATCATATAATTTCATTTAATTATAGCACTTATGCCTGATTTTCAGGCAAGGTCCCCATTTCGTTCGATGCTGAAGCACTATTCCAGTACTGTTGGAGACCCTCTGCAGCAGTGTTCCATTTTAGGAAGAATACCAACGGGGGCGATGCATAATGGAAATTTGGAATGAGTTGGGAAGCATGCTAAGATAGTCTATGAAGTCGTGCAGATCCACTGTGCCAGGGTGGCGTAGTGATTAGAGCATCTGCTATGTTGGCAACAGACCCGGATTCGAATTCCGTCCTTGGTTCAAATTTCCATTTGCGCTTTAGTCTGCATATACACACTATTTACTCTCCATCGGCTGACTAGCTCAGGTTCTGTCAAATTTCGTTCACCCCATTTCTTCCACATAGCCTCTAGTTTGCTCGTTAAAAAAATGGCACAAATGCCTCTAAGTACTGTGTTACTTAATGTCTGAGGTCATCAGTCCCCTAGACTTAGAATTACTTAAACCTAACTAACCTAAGGACATCACACAGATTCGAACCTACGACCTTAGTAGCAGCGCGGTTCCAGACTGAAGCGCCTAGAACCACTCGGCCACAGCGGCCGGCTTCCTCGTTTCCCCCCTACTCTTGCACTTGCACCGGAGGTAAACGGAGAACACTAGTAGGAAACTCTTAAGGGGAGCCGGAGGTGGTCAAATCCAAAAAATTAATTTTTTTTTTGCTTTCGAAAATTAATTGGAACATTCCTCTTTAATGTAAACTTTGAATTACTGTTCTACTCGCCCTAGAAGTGGAGTTATTACCATTTTCCCCCGCGCCTGCAGAGGAAATGGGCGGCCGCTGAATGCATTCAACACCCTCTCGTGACTTCCTGGCGAACTGCTTGGGATTTTCTCGGCCTGTTACGCATACAGCGCCTTATGTTATGCATACAGCGAGTGTGCAAGGGTTGGCTACATTGTTTTCTGTGACAAATGAAGCGCTAAGAGCGCGGAACATCGTCTTTTCGCTGTTTACTGTTTGGAATTAGTTCAGTGTCGCGTTTGTTGTTGGTAGTAGTATACTTCTTGTGTAAAGCGTTGTTCTCGTTACGATGCCACGTTTTAGTAACCGTGTATATAAGAAGAGGAAGAATGTAGGGAAAAGAAAATTAACACTAATACCAAGTTGCGATACTACAATTACTGAAACAGTGCGTTCTTCTGCTAAGCAACACATGGCCGGCCATAGCCCTGTGACATCTTCTAGCAAATACTACCTTGGGGATGGTGACTCCAAAGGTTTCAAAACTATAGAGGAACTGAAACCATATGGAAATGAATTTGTAGTGGAAAAGTTGGAATGCATTGGGCATGTTCAAAAGTGTATGGGTGCACGGCCTCGAAGGCTCAAACAAACTTTGGGTTCAAGTAAGCTCAGTGATGGAAAGACAACAGGAGGGAGAGGCAGGCTTACTGATGAGGTGATTTAACGTCTACAGAGATACTATGGGTATGCTATAAGGCAAAATACTAGTAATGTTAGTGACATGCGAAAAGCAGTGTGGGCATTGTTCCTTCATAGTGCCTCTTCCAATGAATACCATCAACACAGCCTGTGTCCAAAAGATTCCTGGTGCAAATATAATGCAAAAAAGGACTATGATCACAAACATGGTTTTCCAGCAGCTGTGATAAATGCAATAAAACCAATTTTTCATGGCTTAGCACAGCCAGAATTGTTACACAAATGTCTACACGGAAAGACGCAGTATCCTAATGAGAGCGTAAACAATTTGATTTGGAAAGTGATTCCTAAAAGGGTGTTTGTAAGCATAAAAACACTGCACTTTGGCATTTATGATGCAATAGCAACCTACAACCAAGAGAACAGTGTGAAGTTCTGAAGGCATTAGGATTTACAGCTGGCGTGAACACTGTACGAGCACTAAGAAATATTGACAGAGAAAGGATAAGAGGAGCAGAAAGAAGAGAAAGGCATATGAAGTATGATGGAACAACAGGCCAGAAAAGAAGACAGAAGAGGAATCTTTTGGAGGATGAAGAAGACGACCCTGATAATCCATCCTATAGTGCAGGAATGTATTGAGAAACTTTGATAGCCATTTCCCGTAAATTTTAATTTTTCGAATATAAGGAACATTTTCTCAAAATCCACTCAAGGTAGAGAGATAAAATTTTTATAACGCACTGCTAGTGGTCAAACTTACATTGTAACACAGCCATTTGGCAATATGTTCAGTAGTTTCATTTCAGTTTAATTATAAAGCAATTATTTGTAAAAAAATTTGGGGCATTAAAAAAAAATAATTGGAAGGAAACTACAAAAGATACTCCAAAATCCCTCTGTCATAACTGCAATACTAAGCTACTCTATATGTAAAAAAAATTCAAATTTTTCTATTTGGTAGTTTATTCATAAATGTTTCTCAAACTTAGTGATTTTAGCATAGGCAGCATACACACCTCCGGCTCCCCTTAACAATATCTGCTCGCCTGCTTTGCCTCGATGTCACCGGGACGTAAAATTCTGACCTTCCATTCTTATTTCCTTCGTTCCTTGCACGTCCCTACGTAAATGGGAGATGTAATCGGCGAAAGTGAAATCTTTGGTGTGACGTCATACGCGCGTGACTGCGTGTGAGATCGCTCTATAAGTTTTCATCTATTTTTAGGTTGCAGATATATATTTTAACGGTTTTTGTGTTAATATTTACTATATAAGTGACTTATTAGTGGTTTCTTCATTCACCTTTGCCTTTCTTGTGTTGTGACCTGATATTTGTGAGTGTTTCGTATCGAGCAACTTAACCTCTTACCCGTGTTTACATTCCGTGCTGACCAGTTGCAGCTGTAGCGGCGCATCGAAAGCTAAGTACTAATTAATTGGTTGTGTATAGTAGTTTATTTAGGAACTTTAGTAGTCTTCAGCTGGTGTTCTTGGTGTTTTCCGGTGAAATAACTTCAGAAGAAATTTTTGCGAACTGCTTTCAGTTTCGTTACTGTCATTAGACGTTTGATTTTCTTTCTGTGTTAGTATTTTGTTATATTCTCATTTATTGTTGATTAATACTGTCAATAATAGTAGTTACTTTCCTTGTGGAGCAAGTTTGTGATTATTGTAGTCAGTTTTTAACATCATCTTATTGTAGTAGCGGAACTTAGATAAAGTTGTTTTCTTGTTTCAATAACTGTAAAATTTTACCATGAGTGAGAAGTGTGGGCTTTGCCGTAGGTTCGTGAGTAGTGGATTGCGGTGTGAGACTTGTTCGAAGTATTTTCACTGGGGGGAATGCAGTGGGGAAGCCAGTGGGCATTCTGGTGAGATCCTCTCCTGGAACTGCAAGTTATGTAGCAAGAGTAGGTTGATAGAGGAGCAGGAGCGTAAGATCTGTTCCCTTCAGGTGCAGTTGAAAAATGCACAGGAGGAGCTAGATAGGATGAGGAGGGACAAGGGGGTTGGGGAATGGAAGCTGGCTGTTGGCAAGAGATCTGCTAGGAGAAGGAGATTTTCAGATAGTTTTACGATTGGTGTTTGTAATAGATTTGACCAACTGTCAGTCTAGTGGAGAGGAATCTCTAGTAGCTGTAGATGTATGAAGTATGCAGCAGACCTCAGCAGTTACGGTGGCTAGGACAGTTGCAAAGTCTAAGAGAAAGAAGCAGGTTCTACTGTTAGGTAGTTCTCATGGTAGAGGTGTAGGCCAGCAGTTGCAGGAAGTTTTGGGGAGTGAGTACCAGGTCACCAGCATATAGAAGCCTAATGCAGGATTGGCTCAGGTGACTTTTAACATAGGGGGGTTATGTAGGGATTTTACAAAAGAGGATCAGGTAGTGATTGTGGGTGGGGCTGGTAATAGTATTGATAGGGATGGGGAGTATGACATAGATGGTGACCTGGAAAAGATAGCCACTCAGACTGGCAACACGAATGTGCATTTCGTGGAACTGTTTCAGCGTCACGATCGGCCTCATCTTAATACAGCCGTCAGGCGTAATAAATGAGACTTGGGGGTGCGCTAATGACAGAAGGCATGAGTCACATTTCAGTGGTGTCAGTGGAGTCTGTCAGCAGGACGGGTTTCACTAGACACGGCCTGCACCTCAACAGGTATGGAAAGGGGAGGTTGGCAAAGCTTATAGGTGACAGCATAGGTGGGGGTGGTGAGATCACTCATGGGAAAATTCCGGTAGTTGTGGGTGTTAGAGCTGTACCTTTTTTAGATTGAAGTCAGCCGCCAGGTATTCCTGCTTAAGGGAAGCCTCTCTAACAAAGAAACCACTTTCGACAAAGCTTAGGTGTCCGATTAATGAGGGAATTAGTATATTTCATCAAAACATACAAGGCATTAGAGATAAAGTTAGTGAATTACTTATAGATGATGACTCTGAAATTATTGGTATATCTGAACACTTCTTAAATAAGGAGATAATTCAGACGCTTCCTTTACCAGGATACAGGTTGGCTGGCAGCTTTTCTAGGAGCTCTTTGCGGTGTGGGGGAGTAGCCATGTATGGAAAAATGGTATCCCATTTGAGTCAATTGATGTTTCAAAGTACTGCACTGAAAAGGTGTTTGAATATTGTGCAGGTGTGGTTAAATTTAGTGCAGCTAAACTTCTTACTGTTATCTATAGATCCCCAGACTCCGATTTCACAACGTTTTTGCTAAAGCTAGAGGAGGTTCTTGGTTCACTTTATAGGAAATACAAAAAGTTAGTTATATGTGGTGACTTCAATATAAATTTTATAAGTGATTGTGCAAGGAAAAGGATGCTGGTAGACCTCCTTAATTCATATAATCTTATGCAAACCGTATTCTTTCCAACGAGAGTGCAAGGGAACAGTAGAACAACCATAGACAATATTTTTGTTCATTCGTCATTACTAGAAGGGCATTCTGTTAGCAGAATGGTGAATGGCCTTTCAGATCATGATGCACAAATTTTAAGTCTAAAAGATTTTTGTGCTGCAACGCAGGTTAAATACAGTTACCAACGTTTTAGGAAAGCTGATCCAGTTGCTGTAGAGACTTTTGTAAACCTTATCAAGGAACAAGAGTGGCAAGATGTTTATAGTGCTGATACAGTAGACGATAAGTATAATGCTTTCCTCAAGACTTTTCTCGTGCTCTTTGAAAGTTGCTTTCCGTTAGAACGTTCAAAACAGGGTACTAGCACAAACAGGCAGCCTGGGTGGCTGACTAAAGGTATAAGAACATCTTGTAGAACAAAGTGGCAATTACATCAAAAAGTTAGAAACAGTCACAATCTAAATGCAGAAGCCCATTACAAACAGTATTGTAAGGTGCTTAAAAAAGTTATTAGGAAGGCAAAAAGTATGTGGTATGCAGATAGAATAGCTAAGTCTCAGGATAAAATTAAAACCATATGGTCAGTCGTAAAGGAAGTGGCTGGTCTGCAGAGACAGGTCGAGGATATAGAATCAGTGCGTAGTGGGAATGCCCGTGTTACTGATAAGTCGCATATATGTACAGTATTTAATGATCACTTTCTGAATATAGCAGGTGAACTAAATAGAAACCTAGTCCCAACAGGGAATCATATAGCGCTCGTAGAAAAAAGTGTTCCGAGACTGTTACCTGAAATGCTCCTCCATGATACTGACAAGAGGGAGATTGAGTTAATAATTAAATCACTAAAGACCAAGAACTCTCATGGATATGACGGGGTATCTAGCAGAATACTGAAGTATTGTTGCATGTATGTTAGCCCAGTACTTAGCCATATCTGTAACTTTTCCTTTAGGAGTGGTTGGTTTCCTGACCGATTAAAGTACTCGGTAGTGAAGCCACTTTATAAAAAGGGAGACAGGGATAATGTTGATAATTATAGACTTATTTCTATGCCATCGGTGTTTGCTAAAGTTATCGAGAGGGTTGTATATACAAGGTTACTGCAGCATTTAAATTCACATAATTTTCTGTCAAATGTACAGTTTGGTTTTAGAAATGGCTAAACAACTGAAAATGCTATAGTCTCTTTTCTCTGTGAGGTTTTGGACGGATTAAATAAAAGGTTGCGAACGTTAGGTGTTTTCTTTGATTTAACGAAGGCTTTTGACTGCGTTGACCGCAAAATATTACTGCAGAAGTTGGAACATTATGGAGTAAGGGGAGTAGCTTACAATTGGTTCGCCTCTTACTTTAAGAACAGAAAGCAGAAGGTAATTCTCCGCAATATTGAGAGTGGTAATGATGTTCAGTCCCAATGGGGCACTGTTAAATGGGGCGTTCCCCAAGGATCGGTGCTGGGGCCACTGCTGTTTCTTATTTATATAAATGATATGCCTTCTAGCATTACAGGTGATTCAAAAATATTTCTGTTTGCTGATGACACCAGCTTGGTAGTGAAGGATCTTGTGTGTAATATTGAAACATTATCAAATAATGTAGTTCATGAAATAAGTTCGTGGCTTGTGGAAAATAATTTGATGCTAAATCACAGTAAGACTCAGTTTTTACAGTTTCTAACTCACAATTCAACGAGAACTGATATTTTAATCAGACAGAATGGGCATGTTATAAGCGAGACGGAACAGTTCAAGTTCCTAGGCGTACGGATAGATAGTAAGCTGTTGTGGAAAGCCCATGTTCAGGATCTTGTTCAGAAACTAAATGCCGCTTTATTTACCATTAGAACAGTATCTGAAATAAGTGACATTTCGACACGAAAAGTAGTCTACTTCGCATATTTTCATACCTTTATGTCGTATGGTATTATTTTTTGGGGTAATTCTTCTGATTCAAAAAGGGTATTTTTGGCTCAAAAACGGGCTGTTCGAGCTATGTGTGGTGTAAGTTCTATAACCTCTTGTCGACCCCTATTCAATAGTCTGGGAATTCTGACATTGCCCTCACAGTATATATTTTCTTTAATGTCGTTTCCTGTTAGGAATATTAGCTTATTCCCAAGAGTTAGCAGCTTTCACTCAGTTAATACTAGGCAGAAATCAAATTTGCATGTGGAATGCACTTCCTTGACTCTTGTGCAGAAAGGAGTGCAGTATTCTGCTGCATCCATTTTCAATAAGCTACCACAAGAACTCAAAAATCTTAGCAATAGCCCAAACGCTTTTAAGTCAAAACTGAAGAGTTTCCTCATGGCTCACTCCTTCTATTCTGTCGAGGAGCTCCTTGAAGAGCTAAAAAATTAAGCAAATTCCAGTGTTACATTCTTGATTTTCTTTATTTAAACTAATGACGTGTCGCCTGAATATGTTTCTTATATTTCATTTTATCTGTTTCTACAATCGTGTTATAATTTCATGTATTGACTCGTTCCATGACCATGGAGACTTCTCCTTAATGTGGTCCCACGGAACAATAAATAAATAAATAAAAAGTCACGAGGCGAACAGTTGCCAGAGTCAAGAAGAACTACGCATGTGGTTTTCGGACATGAAAACCCGTCACCTCTAGGGCTGCCTGTTTACGAAAGACTGGCGGAACTTCTGCGCCGCAAATCTGGTCCTTAAGTGTTTCTTTCGTGACTAAACACAGCTGCGGACGCACATACAAACGACTGTAAATGAACAGCTTCCCCGGTTTTCCCGCGTCGCAGGCGGTCGGCCGCTGTCGCCTTGACGTGACGGCACGGCGGTACCTGTTTGGCTAATGTCACGGACGCGGCGCCATCGAGAGTGGGTGGCGCCCGCCCTAGACCACACCGAGCAGCGGACACCACGCGAGGACCTGCTTCCTACGCGTATGCTAATCTTACGCTGGGATCAGAGGACAAAATTTTCGGGAACCTTGGTATAAGTTGCCAGTGACATCCAAACATAAATACACAACAATGAGAAGACAAGCCGGCCACTGTGGCCAAGCGGTTTTGGGCGCCTCAGTACGGAACCGCGCTGCTGCTACGGTCGCAGGTTCGAAACCTATCTCGGGAATGGATATGTGTGATGTCCTTACGTTAGCTAGGTTTAAGTAGTTCTAAGTCTAGGGGACTGATGACCTCAGATGTTAGTCTCATAGTGCTTAGAGCCATTTGAACTATTTGAAATGACATTAGAGGTGCAGACTAAATGGAGCTGATGTCCCGTTGTGTAATTAGAATGGTATTAGGATTCAAAGTGGAAAGCCACGTTTGTATTAAGGAAGACGCAAAGCAGGGTTACAGTTTAGCGGCAGTTGGTTTAACATCGAAGATGTGAAGGAAGAAGTGACAGAAAAATTGCTAGAGACTAACTACAGAAGGAAGAGATAATGATGAAAACGTCCTCAGTCAGTGGACTCCCATCTGGTCAAATGTGCTAAAACCCGCCGAACGCAATTACATCATAATGAGCACATAGTGCAGGTGAAGGATGAAATATACTTTGACAGAAGTGAGAAAGAATAACGGCAAAGAAAATGGTGACTGCTTTAATGTTATGAGAGGGAATTCGGAAGTACCTGAGGAAGTGAACGAATTTTACTTTCAAGTAGAAATATCAGAATGAAAAAAGTGAGTGAGATCAGAGTTAGATTAATGCTGGTGAAGAAACTTTCGTCACTAAAGTCTTTTGCTGTTATACACTGACATGAATGAAAGCTAAAAATTTCTCAAGTTTTACGTCGAGAGCATAGCAGTGTATATGTGGTGTCACCGCCAGAAACCACACTTGCTAGGTGGTAGCCTTTAAATCGGCCGCGGTCCATTATACGTCGGACCCACGTGTCGCCACTATCAGTGATTGCAGACCGACGCCGCCACACGGCAGGTCTAGTCTACAGAGACTCCCAAGCACTCGCCCCAGTTGTACAGCCGACTTTGTTAGCGATGGTTCACTGTCTACATACGTTCTCATTTGCAGAGACGACAGTTTAGCATAGCCTTCAGCTATGTCATTTGCTACGATTTAGCAAGGTGCCATATTCTTCAAGAATGTATTCTGAACTGATAATATTGTGAATCATGTACTGTCAAGAGCGACGTTCATCACTAATGGATTAAAGTTAAGTATCAAACTAATTACGTCCGCTTTCTGAACTCTAATTCCTTGTCATGTTCCAGACCTCACGTCAGTATAGTTCTTCCCTCCTCACGCCAGCCTGCGTGAGCTAAAACGCGTGCCTTTCGGCCTCCACTAGTAACACTAGTGTGTGTATATATATATATATATATATATATATATCGAAGATCATGGGTAGTGTTTAGAAGAAACTGGTAGCATTTGGACAATGATTTATTGAACGACAATTATAATTAACTGGACAGATAAAAAGGCAGTGAAAATGTTTTGAGCAGGAAAAGACGATATTTACCTTAAATTTTTTATTTTATTTTGTTTTTTTTATATACTTTGGTCGAAAATGAGGATATTTCATGCATTTTCCATCGGCACATACATGGTGTTTTACAATGTTTTAAGGACTTGAAATCTGAATAACGAACAATCTAATCAGAAAACAAAGTTGGACCTTTTATACAACGTACAACATTTATTCAAATTTACTTATAAAATACTACATCGTAGAAATGATAACCAATCGTGACCACAAGATGGTCGAGATGTTTTACTCAGTTTGTGATCATATCTTTTGTAACTGCTGGATGAATTCCCTAAAATAGGTCGCGAATGCGATCTGTCAACTGCTTCAAGCTTCTCGGCCCGTCGGAGTACACTCTCGGTAGGAAACGCTTACAGAGAACTTGCAAGGCCTTGTTGGATGTGTAGAATTTCGCGCCAGGTAACTGGAATTAAGTTTTCGTAACGAACATCGAGGAGCTGTAAACTGCTACTTACATGTACGATGTTGTCGGGAGTTCGGATGGTGTTCCGAGGGCTAATTGACTCTCGATTCGATGCGCTGACAGTTGCACGCAAGTTTCTTATCCAATTCAATATTGTTCCACGAACAGGAATTGAATATCACAGATGAATCTTGAAAAGCTTACGAAAACACGTTGAACGTGCACGTGCAGTCTACCGTAGCGAAAATGGCACTCCACCGCGAACTCACGATGTTTCTTCGACCCGTACGACATGACTTCTTACCTGTATATGGCGTCGGCGTCACTGTATCGTGTTGTTAGCGCGCGTTACTCAAATTTGAAATCGTCAAAACATTTTGAAACACACTGTAGATCCTTTGATCAATCCACGAATGAAGGTAATATGCTGGAGTTTCTAATGAAACATTAAGGTGTCAAAAGCATTCTAGGTGAGCGAATTGTCTGATAGTGAGCAGGGCTTGATCGATTTCGAGAAACACGTATGAAGACCGTAATTATTCCAGGTAGTATCATAAGATATCTTAGCCACTGTGGCAAAGAAAAGTAGTTGAAGGGTATGTTTAATAAACGGATATGCTAATTTGAAAATGGTCATTGCTAATACATATGCAATGCGCTAGAAAATTTTTACGTGTAATACTCACACTGTGGAGCATCCACTGCTGTTCCAGGAACCAATGCTCAGAAATGAGTATTTCAGATGGTTAAGTGAGAAATGTATATGAGGCACGAGTCTGTAAGCTGCCTATGTATCTGCATCCTCAAAGGTGGCGATACCTCGAGAAACAATACGTAATTAATAGTAATGTTTCTACAGTTCTAGATAAATATTTTTATGCATTATTTGAAATGTATGCCTTCAACGTTTTTGCCCAATACTTTGGAGATCAGGCAACAAAAGCTGCGACTAACCACCTTCTGGATTAAAGCCGCTTCAGCTGTATTTAATATT
This sequence comes from Schistocerca cancellata, assembly GCF_023864275.1. Lineage (NCBI taxonomy): Eukaryota > Metazoa > Arthropoda > Insecta > Orthoptera > Acrididae > Schistocerca > Schistocerca cancellata. The sequence goes on along the minus strand of NC_064631.1, from coordinate 463,087,080 downwards.
TTTATTATCGGATCAGAAACGGTTTTGTGGCACTGAAAACCACATCCTCAAAAGTAACAGACCCTTAATTAACCACTAATATGAAAAATTTTAGAAATCTTTTAAAACCTGTAAAATAGAAAAAAAGTACTCATGTAGGTGTTAAATAGCCGGGAACATGGCACCCAACATTCGTTGTTAACCCTCTACGGACTGGCTGTTTACTTTCGTGGTGTCACTATGTCAAGGAAACAGTCGCGTCCCGGGTTCCGGGAATGCGCAATAATTGGGGTTGGCTCAAACAGTTCAAATGGCTCTGAGCACTATGGGACTTAACATCTGAGGTCATCAGTCCCCTAGAACTTAGAACTACTTAAGTCTAACTAGCCTAAGGACATCACACACATCCATGCCCGAGGCAGGAGTCGAACCTGCGACCGTAGCGGTCACGCGGTTCCAGACTGAAGCGCGGAACTGCTCGGCCACCACGGCCGGCAATTGGGGTTGTTCTGAATGTTGTATTTACCTCTCCTTTTCGTTAGTAAGCCACTTGCTTAACACGTATTGTCCGATTTTCTGGGCTATTACACCACTTCGCTGCACGTTTCACCTCTCTTCCTTAAAGCAGCCGCTCATTAGGTCTTTGCAAAGTTTTCATGACCATTGGAGTACCGTGATGCAATTTGCTTGGTCTCCACCGACCATTTTGGACCTGGAACCCTACGTTGATTGATCCTGATTAATTGACATACTGTCATTTAACGGTTTATTAATATGGTCTGACAACGAATATTGGGTTCCATGTCCCGGGCTGCTTACCTCTTACGGTTTGGTTACGTGAGTATAATTTTTCTCTTTTGTCGGTTCTAAAAGGTGTCATATTTTGCGTATTTTAGGGACTGTTACTCTTTCATGATTCATTGTCATACAAATGTCATCTTAGAATGTGGTTGTCAGTGGCATGAAGCCTGTTGTGCCCTGAAGCGGCTTCTTAATCCACAAAAACGAAAATTTTTATTTCTTCTCCCTGAACTACAGTTCCGTTTCCGAATTTCTTGTTAATTTCCTTCACTGTTCGCTGAATGTACATATTACATAACATAAGAAAGAGCCTAAAATCCGGTCTTACGTCACTTCTCAACCACTGTTTCACTTTCAAATCCCCCGCCTCTTCCACCTGGTTTCAGTATAGTTCGCAGATGTCTTTTTCGCTCCCTTTATTTTATCCCTGCTGACTTCAAAATTTCACATCGTAGACCAGTGAGTACTGTCAAACTTTTCTCCAAATCTACAGTTGCTATAAAAATCAGTTTGCCTTTTCCTTCAAATTTTCCTAAGATATTTAGTACAGTCAGTATTACCTCGCGTGTTCCGGAATCCAAACGGATCTTTCACAAGTGAGGCTCCTAACAGTTTCTGCCCTCTTCTGTAAATAACCTGTGTGAATATTTTGCAACCAAGAATTGTTAAACTGATATTTAGGTAATATTCAGGACCATCAGGATCTACTGATTTTTAGAATTGGTTTTATTACATTCTTCTTCAAGCCCGAAGTTTTTCTTTTGCCTCAGACATCTTGCAGCCCAAGTGGGACAGTTTGTCACGCATGGTCCTCGCAAGGATCTCAATAACTCTGACAAATGTCGTGTACTTCAGAGACCTACTTTGTATTTAGATCTTTCAGTGATCTGTAAGATTCTTCTCGCTATATCGTTTCTCCTACATCATCTTCAGCTACTACTCCTTCTCTTTCGATGATACTGTTCTCAAGTTTGTTTCAGCTATTTGTTGATAGACTCTCTACATACGTCTTTCAATTTCCTCTTCTTTAGTGAGCTCTGGTTTTCCATCTCAGCTGTCTTGCTGTCTTTACGCTTAATATTTTGTAGAGGTGCTTATCTTATCTCCAAAGGCCTTTTCAATTTTCCTGTAGACGGTATCTATCTTTCCACAGTTATGCCTGGTTGCATAGACTTTCATTTGTCCTCTAGCTATTACTACTTCGATGTTTTGCATTTACTATCAGTTTCAGTTTTAGACTTTAGTATTCCCTTTCGCCTGCTTCATGTATTGTATTTTCATATTCTCTCTTTTCATCAGTTAAATTCAGTATCTCTTGTGCTGTCCAAGTAGTTCTACTATTCCCTGTCTTTTCATCTACCTTCAGTGCAAAGCTATCGATTCGTCTTCTGTTGTTTTCCTCAGAAAGGATATAGTGCTTGAGATGGGAGAAATTACTATATACAGGGTTATTACAAATGATTGAAGCGATTTCACAGCTCTACAATAACTTTATTATTTGAGATATTTTCACAATGCTTTGCACACACATACAAAAACTCAAAAAGTTTTTTTAGGCATTCACAAATGTTCGATATGTGCCCCTTTAGTGATTCGGCAGACATCAAGCCGATAATAAAGTTCCTCCCACACTCGGCGCAGCATGTCCCCATCAATGAGTTCGAAAGCATCGTTGATGCGAGCTCGCAGTTCTGGCACGTTTCTTGGTAGAGGAGGTTTAAACACTGAATCTTTCACATAACCCCACAGAAAGAAATCGCATGGGGTTAAGTCGGGAGAGCGTGGGGGCCATGACATGAATTGCTGATCATGATCTCCACCACGACCGATCCATTGGTTTTCCAATCTCCTGTTTAAGAAATGCCTTTTCCGTAAGATTTTCCAAACCGTCGGCTGCGGTACGTTTAGCTCCCTGCTTGCTTTATTCGTCGACTTCCGCGGGCTACGCGTGGAACTTGCCCGCACGCGTTCAACCGTTTCTTCGCTCACTGCAGGCCGACCCGTTGATTTCCCCTTACAGAGGCATCCAGAAGCCTTAGACTGCGCATATCATCGCCGAATGGAGTTAGCAGTTGGTGGATCTTTGTTGAACTTCGTCCTGAAGTGTAGTTGCACTGTTATGACTGACTGATGTGAGTGCATTTCAAGCACGACATACGCTTTCTCTGCTCCTGTCGCCATTTTGTCTCACTGCGCTCTCGAGCGCTCTGGTGGCAGAAACCTGAAGTGCGGCTTCAGCCGAACAAAACTTTATGAGTTTTTCTACTAATCTGTAGTGTGTCGTGACCATATGTCAATGAATGGAGCTACAGTGAATTTATGAAATCGCTTCAATCATTTGTAATAGCCCTGTAGTTAGAGAACAGGAAAAATGGTTCAAATGGCTCTGAGCACTATGGGACTTAACATCTGAGGTCATCAGTCCCCCAGAACTTAGAACTACTTAAACCAAACTAACTCAAGGACATCACACACATTCATGACCGAGACAGGATTCGAACCTGCGACCGTTGCGGTCGCGCGGTTCGGAACAGGAAAACTTAACTCCAAAGTGTGACTGTAAATTGGTAGTAGGACAGGAAGAGAAGGAAAAATAGTAAGAGAATGTGGAGTGGGGAAAAGAAATTAAAGAGGAAGCCGCCTAGTAGAATTTTGCATAGAGCATAACTTAATCAAGCTAACACTCGGTTTAAGAATCTTGGGATAAGACTACGTAAGTGAACAAGACCTGGTGATACTGGAAGGTTCCATATTATTTATATAAATGTAACACAGAGATTACGGAGCTAGTTTTTAAATTAAGACGTTTCCAAAGGCAGATGTGGACTCTGACCGTAATTTATTGGTTACGGACTGTAGATTAAGTGAAAAATTCATACAAAGGTAGGGAATTAGAAAAAAAATTGATCAGGAGAAGTTAAAAGAACCTGAGGTTGCTGAGAGCTCCAAAGGGACCATTGGGCAACCATTGACCCAAACTGGGAAGAGGAATGCAGTAGGAGACGAATGAGTGGCTTTGAGAGATGAAATTGTGAGGGCAACACAGAGAGGATGAAGTAGGTAACAAGACAAGGCGTAGTAGAAATCCTTGAATATCACTGGAGATATTGAGCTCAACTGATAAGAGGAGAAAATATAAAGAATGCAGCAAATGAAGTAAACAAAACGGTGTAGAAAAGTCTAAAAATGAGATTCACGGGAAGTACAAAGTGGCTAAGTAAGTGTGTTTAGAGGACAAACGTAAATATATAGAAACATGTATCTCTGGAGGAAAGAAAGATACCACCTGCAGCAAAATTAAAGAGACCTTTAGAGAAAAGAGAAGCAGTTGTATGATATTAAAAGCTCCGATGGAAAACCAGAACCAAAGAAGGAAGGACGATTGGTAGAAGGAATATATAGAGGGGATAAGCAGTAAAAGTGAACTTGAAGGCGATATTACAGAAAGGGAAGAGTAAGCAGACGAAGATGCAGTGGGATTTACGATACTGCGAGAAAAATTTGACGGAGCATTGAAACACCTAAATCGAAACAAGGCCTCTAGAGTGGACGACATTCCCTCAGAACTGCTGATATCCTCGGGAGAGCGAGTCATGACTAAATTACTCCACCTGGTGTGCAAAATATATGAGACCAGGGAAATAGCCTCGGCCTTGAAGAAGAGCGCAATAATTCCAGTATCAAAAGAAGCAAATGCTAACAGGTGTAAACATTACCGTGCTACCAGATTAATAGTCATAGATGCAAGATACTGACACGAATTCTTTACAGAAGAATGGAAAAAAGTGGCAGAAACAGACAGCGGAGAAGATCAATTTGGGTTCAGGAGAAATGTTGGAACACGCGACGCAGTGCTGACGCTACGACTTATCTTAGAAGAGACGTAAGGCAAAGGCAAACATACATTTATTCTATCTGCAGCTTTGGAAGAAAACTTTCGACGATGTTGAATGGAATGAACCCTTTAAATTTCTATGGGTAGCAGGGGTAAATTTCAGGGTGCGAAAGGTTATTTCCAACTCGTACAGATACCAGACGGTAGTTAGAAGAGCAGAAGGACATGAAATGGAAGCAGAGGTTGAGTAAGGAGGGAGACAGGGTTGTAGTCTATCATCAATTTTATTCAACCTGTAGATTGAGGAAGCTGTGAAGAAGAGCAAGGACGTATTAGGAAAGGGAATTAAAGTTCAGGGAGAAGAAATAAAAACTTATAGGTTTGGCGACTAAGTCGTTATTGTGTCAGATCTGGGAGTGCAGGTCAACGGAATGGACGTTGTCTTGTGAGGAGAATATAAGATGGATATTTAGATCGGCAAAATGGGGTAATGGAATGATCCAACTAAATGAGGCAATGCTGAAGTAATTACATTAGGAAATAAGAAACTAAAAGAAGAAGATGGTTTTTGGTATTTGGGCAGTACATCACTTATGATGGCTGAAGTAGAGAGGATATAAAACGCAGAATGGCAACTGCCCGAAAAAGTTTTTTTCAAGAAAAGAAATTTGCTAACACCGATTGTAAATTTAAGTGGTAGTCTTTTCTCAAGCCGTTTAACTGAAGTGTAGCCTTATAGGGAGGTGAGATGTGGACAGATAAGCAGTTTATTAAGAAAAAAATTTGGAAATTTGTGGTAAGGTCTGATTGGACCAAACTGCTGATGTCACCGGTCCCTAAGCATACACACTATTTAATCTAACTTAAATTAACTTACGCTATGCCGGAGGGAGGACTCGAACCTCCGACGGGGAGATACGTGCGGACCGTGACAAGACGCCTCAAACCTCGCGGCTACGCCCTGTAGCCAGTTCATTAAGAGAATACAAGCTTTTTAAATGTGATGATACAGAAAGATGCTGAATATTACGTGGGTAGATCGCTTAACTAATGAGGAGATACATAAAAGAATTGGAAAGAAAGGAAATTTGTGGCATAACTTGACGAAAAGAGGGATCGGTTGATAGGGCACATTCTGAGACGTCAGAGAATCGTCAAATTTAGTGTTGGAGTCACGTTTCGGGGAGTGGTAAAAACTGCAGACGGAGACAAAGATCTGAGTACAGTAAGCAAGTTGAATTGAATGTGGGTTGCAGTTGTTATTCGGAGATGGTTCAAATGGCTCTGAGCACTATGGGACTTAACTTCTGAGGTCATCAGTCCCCTAGAACTTCGAACTACCGAAACCTGAATAACCTAAGGACATCACACACATCCATGCCCGAGGCAGGATTCGAACCTGCGACCGTAGCGGTAGCGCGGTTCCAGACTGTAGCGCCTAGAACCGCTCGGCCACACCGACCGGCATGTCCGCTGTGCACTGGGCAATTCTTGCAGGGCAATGCGACATTCCACACGTCCAGAATTGCTTCAGAGTGGCTCCAGGAATGTTCTTATGAGTTTAAACACTTCCGCTGGTCACCAAACTACCCAGACATGAACGTTACTGAGAATTTCAGGGGGTCCTTGCAACGTGCTGTTCGGAATAGATCTCCACCCCCTCGTACTCTTACGGATTCATAGACAGCCCTGCAGGATTCATGGTGTCAGTTCCCTCTAGCACTACTTCAGACATTAGTCGATTCCGCTCGATGTCGTGTTGCGGCACTTCTGGGTGCTCATGGGGGCCCTACACTATATTAGGCAGGTGTTCGTTTCTTTGGCTCCTTAGTGTATAAAACTAGGGTCAGTAGGGCTTTGTGTGTTCGTGTTGTTTAAGTAAACAAGAAACTAAATACTCATTTCTAGACATTAGTTCCTTATCTCAAAGTACCGATTTGAGGTTCCTCTAAAACTTGAATAATTTCGACCTAAAACTGATGGGACTCCCTGTAACCTGTGGTACAATATAGGTTGACAACAAGTGTGACAAAATGGTAGCTGAGTGTTACTATGCATCTGTTTCTTTCACTACACCAGCGAGGCAGCAGCGACTGTTTCATGGCACCTGCAAGACATATATTTCCACGTCTGCTGGCCACCTCCAGCCGTAATATAACAACACCCTAGCACCGAGACGTTGGTGCTGACCTGCGAACAGCACCGCTCGCCACGAAAAGAGCAATGCGAGGGGACACGAAGAAGTGGGATTAAAGACCGTTGCGGAGATAAAATCAAAACGCCTTCGGGCATAAAGCACCGGGGACACCTAACAGCATGTCTCGCGTGGTTGACAAAGGAATAAAGTCGTTTAGCGACCATAAATAAGCGAACAGCTTCACTAGGCGGCGTGCAACTGCGCCACGATTTACAGGGCGGACGCCTGGTTGCGAGCAAAATGAATTCGCAAACCGGTCTCTGCATTACGAGTTGCACGCAGTGCTGATCGCGGGCGTCCACCCGTCCCTGGCGCAACGAGATACGCAATAAACTTAGGCCCCCCTTGGGCCTTCGCCGCATAACTTTCATGGCTCAGTACCGTTCGCAAACATACAAGTATTTGGCGACTGATGCACTGCGTCCCGCTTATTTGTCGTCCGCGTATTTATATTACCGTCTGCATCACGATTACTGCAACAGATTTACAGCAGACGTTAATTTCGCAAAGTGAATAATATTTTTTAAGCTACCCGAATCCTAGAAAGAATGACTGAGAGTGTGCAGCATTTTCTGGTGACGCGCCGATATGCCAGTTCACTTGGTCACACTAGTGCGAAAGAGTTCGAATTTGAGGTACCCAAATTGCAACCTAGTGCCTCATAAGAGCAGTAAGTAAGGATCGTCAGGCAATAGCTAACGTAATGCATTAAATCACAAACGTCTCTGCAAAAAATGATGGGATTAGGGAATGAACACTATTAATGACGAATTCTATGCTATATTGGCACTACTGGAGAAAAGCAGGGTACTCAAAGACTCCATTATAACCAAACGCTTAATTACATTCATATAACAATCCATAACAACACAAACTCTCAGCTCACACTTTCACACCTCAGCGCTGTAAATATCTCTCAGATTTGCTCGCACTGTCTAGGAAGGGACAGAAGGTTACTATTTAACCGAAAATAAATATAAATGTATTGGACATGTGCTGGATTTTGCAAACACCTGCAATGCACATACGATACAATTAGGATTGGGTGTCTCCCGAAATATGTTCCGAGGGACACAGATTGCATGAAAGCAAATGGTTAATATACTAATGAGTAAAAAGAATTGTCCAATTGTGGCTACGTTCGTCACATAGGTCGTGACTAATTTTTCGTACCAGCCTATGGTTACACGATGCGTAAATCAGTCTTTACCGTTAGGGTTGCGAAATAGGACTGATCTCAGAAAGAGGCTTCCTTGGTCCATCAGTCACACGTCCTCTCAGCTACATCTCCCGCCGATCATCCATTCATTCCATTAATAATAGTTTTGGATTTCAGTCTCGTTCGTACTCTGGTTCACTGATTTTACTACCTGTATAAGTAATTTCTCGTTTTGAAAATTCAACTTGTATTGTTTCGAGATGTCTCTACATTATTCATATGGTTTCATGCATCAGATCTAGAATTCTAATCAGAATTTCATTGTTATTGCTATTTATTATCTATGTTTCCAATCCACCTCTTGAAACTTGGAAAAATTTAAAGAAGTGTTCGTACTCTTATAGCATTTTTATCTTCGTGTTATGTAGACATTCTTTGATGACGTTACTCGATAAATGCAATGGAGTATTGCCAAGCTGCCGTTCATGAACAGAGTTTTGAAACGCTTTTGCAAGAAACTGGGCCATTAATAATGAATTCGAATAACTTCTGGATGCCGTTCGTGGCTCCGGGCTGACCGATGTAGAAAACAGCTGTGCATTAGTGACAGGTTTTTTTAATAATAATAAGATAATAAGTCGGGAACCAGAAGAACAATCTCTACCCATATGAGTTACACAAACAAACTCAAGAAGCAAGTCAGTGACACTGTTAGGACCCAGTGCAACTATTCTCAGAAACGAGGGGAAGAAATATCGCTGCGTCCAACAAATGAAAATACTCGCTTCTAATAGGGACCTCTCACACTTCACATAAACCTTACGAGAAGCCGAAACATCATTTCCTACAAGTAATATCTTGCAAAAATGTGAATATTTCCCTTTTTGCTTCTAAAGTTCATAGCTTTTACCGTCTGTCAAAATATTGAACCAGCAATTGTTTTATTAAATGTTACGAGATATATTTTAACGAAAATCCAAAGTGGTGAGTAGTACTGTAGTTACACTGAAGCGATTTTCCAGAAGATTCGTGGAGAGGGGTGGAGTATGCTAAATAAGAACACCAATTCTGTTAAGATTTTACCCTACTTCCAGCAGAGTGAAGTGGTTAAATGTCCATAAGCTATTGGGTGAGTGCTCTTTCTTTTTAATGCTCAATTTTTCTACAACGATTGCATTAAACGAAATTTATTTTTTCGCCCCTGGGCACGAAAGGGAACTACAAAGGAAATCTGTACTTGCCACCGCCACTTGTGTCCTAACAAAAAAAAAAGTAAATAAATGTTGGCGCCTATCTACGCCTATCCCAAAACAACTAAGTTATTACTACAAGGGTGTAGGAAAGGAAGAAAGTAGGGGGCAAGAACAAAGAGAGTAGCGATGAAAATGAAAGTAGTTGTGTACTGGCTGTTGTTTTCTTAGTTTATTTTACTGAATATTTGTGTTTTTGGGTTTTTTGGTATGTGTACTTTTATTTTCTTTGATTTAATTATTTATTTTGTTTGTTTTTTATTTTTTATTCTTTTTATTTATTAATTTTTCATTATTTTAGTCCAGAATTCCAGGAGTCGTTAGATTCTTCCGACTGGCGGTACATCAAAACGTGTCTTCTCGAAATTTTAATGGAGATTCCGTTTGTAGTGTGTTCAGAACATCATGTCAGCAAGAACGCATCAGCATCTCTTGGCTTGGACGTTCCAGTTGGAAGGCGAGTCAGGAAAGGCGCCCCGTAGAAAACTGGAGAAGAACTGCTTGTATCTAGGGTTGCCAATAAGTGCACAGTGTCGATCGTTAAGGTACGTACAATAACCTAGTTCTGATATCTCTTCGTGGCCAAAAAGGTAGCGAGGCGTATGACCATGTATCCATTTCACAACTTTAGTTTTTGTTGCGGGGTAATGAATCACATCCGGGAATAAAAACGTCAGGAAAATGATGTGAGCAGATGTCTGTCGGATGAGGACAGCCAAGATACGCTGCGCGAGCCTCGAGACGTCAGACGACGGACCACAAGAGAATAGATGGGTGTCTTTGTCCTCCACACCACAGTGAACACAGAGGGGTGTGTCAGCGAAGCGGATACGGTGCAAATGAAACTGGTTGAGCCGTTTGTCATTGACGGTGATACACCAGGTGGACTGAACAGTGGTGTCGAGATAATCAGCATGCACCATGAAAGGTGGCTACACTGAGCCACAGCGCAAAAAATCGCGCCAGAGAGTATTGTTCCGCCGCCTCCACTGGCAGTGATTATTGAGACGCAACGACAGGCAGTTCTTGCCGAGAAGTTGTGGTGGACACTGCTTGTAGCTGAAGTTGGAATGAGATGGGGTAGTAGTGAGTGGTTGTTCGATCTTTTATGCAGCTATGTGATGGGAGAGATAGCAGATGTTATTCCAATGGAGATATTGTAATGGTCAGAGTGCTTTTCGTCAATATATATGAGGGTAATAAATATTATGTTGTCTATTTATTTGTGTGTCCTGAATAATGTGTCATTACAGGTTCAGTCAACAAAGCATCTGGCTTGTGTTCTTGTATTAGAGTGTAATTCTGGGTTTCTTGCACAATTATAGTATTTCTAATTTTCTTTTATCACGTCAGTGTAAATGATATTTAAAAATTCTTGTCTTGTTGAAGAAGAACCGTGCCAGATGTGCGTTGAGTCATACTACCACATACAGAACAGCTACACTTGTGCTTTGTTGGATTCGTAGATTTTATAGTTGCTGGGGACTTAATTAGTTAATTGTGTTAACAGAAATTTTCTTACATTCTTTGTTGTCATTCTATGCAGTCAGATAGCGTAACAATTAGTTGTCAGGGCCAGCCGTTTACGAGACTTGCGTAATCGGACATACAGCTACTAAAAATATTTGCATTCATATTTAATCTTAATTTAGCCCCCATGCACGTGGCGACCCTGCCAGGATCGTCCCTTGGAATCTTCTGATTGTAAAAATAGTAGACAGTAGTATTGTAGTAGTAATTTGTAGTTTAGTAATTGTAGTCTGTTTTGCATGTGTAGATTGGTAATTGTCATTCTTCTATTGTTCGTTAATCGTGTTTGAAGGAAGCATTTCGTGTGATTGATATTGTTGGTGATAAAGTGTCATTGTGTGTAATTTTCATATAGTGACGAGTTTTGTATGTTTTGTAAATGATTACGCGATCGATGAAAAAGGCAAAAATGATGAATAGTGAGAATGACGAAATTGTTAACATGGCGAACTCGCCAACAGAGGAAAACAGTATGATGGATAATGAAGTGGAAAACAATGTAATAAGTCGGGAAAATAGTCCGGAACCATTTCAAAATTTTTCTCAATCAGAAAATTCACAGAACCCGAGATTAACGACAGAAGATTCTGGAATAGTATCGAATACAGATAGCTTTATGGCTATGCAGAAGGAAGTTAGTTTTGTGGGAAATGTTAGGGGCGAAAAGAATTTCGAACAACTTAACACGGAGCAGTTGATGAGTGCAATATTAAATTTGGGATCTGAATTAAAAACAGTGGCAACACGGTTAGACTCACAAATAGTAACAATTGAAACTGAGATGGGAACAATGGGATCACAGTTACGATCTGAATTAAAAACAGATAGGGAAACAATGGAAACACGGTTAGACTCATTGGGATCACAGTTAGGATCTGAATTTAAAACAGAGATTGGAACTTTGAAAACACGGTTAGACTCACGAATAGGGACATGTTTCAAAAACATGAAAGATGAATTAAAGAAAGAAATTCGAGAAGTACAACCCATTTTGAATGCTCACAATAATAGATTAGTTGCAGTAGAAATTAGACAAAGGGAACAGGATAGAGAACAGGAAGAAAGAGATCGCGTGATAGTACAGAAATTTTCAGAGTTAAATTTACAACGTGCAAAAGATAAGGAAGAAATATTTGAGAGAATCGAGGAATCCATACCAAATGACAGAGTAAATAACCTAACACAACAGTATGAACAGTTAACTACTAAATGCGTTAATACTGAAACGCGAGTCGCGACACTTACGGAAGACGTAAATAAACAGAAAGAACAAATTGGTGACTTATCGGAAAGAGTGGAGGAGATTTCAGATAAATTGACAAATCTTAGTTTAAATGGGGACAGAGATTCAGATGACACAGCTCCATTGCCATTTTCAGAAACCGAAGAGTACCAGAACATAAATAAGCATGTTGAAAATCAGGGAAAATTTAATGAACGCGTTAAAAGGGAAGTTGAGGCATTACGAAAGCAAGTCAAGCAAATTGAAGGCGAAATCGTAGGAAAATATAGCAGAAGAAATTTAGAATCACAGGTAGCAGAGGGCTTTGAAGAAAGTAATTTATTTCATTTACGGGATGCAACAAGAGAGCGCCAGGCGCGCGAACTAGACAATAATCGACATTCGGACTGGAACAGACGCGGTAGGTCTTTGTCGCCACGAGGCGAAAACTTTGACTATAAACACTTTTTGACTGTTCGGAAATTTAAGATCTTCCGCAATTCTAACAATGACGTACATCCATGTTCATGGTTAGATCAATTTACGTACGCACTTCCGCCAAATTTGCCACTAAGTCACAAACTGAAATTTATGTGCAGCTATTAAAGTCCTCAGGGGATTCACTACTCTTAAGTGAATATGTGCCGTAGCGTGCACAGGGCCTCGAGCTGTAGTGGTGCTATTTCTCTTTTAGTTTTCTGCACCGCTGCCTACTCTTTTACTGTTCTTTGCATCTATCAAAACAACTCTTCGACTATCAATCTATCTAGAGAGACGCTAAAAAATAACCGGATATGACTATTTTACCCAAAAGTGACTTTGGAATTTACCGTTTGGACTTAATATATTTTCTACGGCATTCATTTGTAGTTTAAACGAAATTTTACCTGTTCATCTTCGTGACAATATTACTTCATATGTTGACGACATTCTTATTGCTAAAAATTCTTGGAGTGAGCACAACAAAATTTTGGATTCATTATTACGTATTTTTGCAAGAGTTGGCATTACGGTGAACTTAGAAAAATCTGAATTTGGTCGTTCTCAGGTGAAATTTCTCGGTCACATTATTCTACAGAAGGTATTCTTCCTGATCCAGAAAAATTAGACGCTATTCGTAATTATGCTGTTCCTACCACAAAACGTGATGTTCGTAGTTTCCTTGGTGTCTGTAATTTTCTTAGACGCTTTGTTAGATTGGACAATTTGGCCACACCTCGTTTTTGCGATCTATCTGGAAAATTCTTTTTACACTAAAATCGGTCGACAACTCTGTTTGGTTAGTTTGTATTCCTGATGAGTGGGTTAATAAGCTGATTTGGTATATGCATTTCAGTTATGCACACTTTGGTCCCAGAAAATGCTTTCATAAATTACGAGAAAATTGCTACTTCAATAATATGGAAAAACGTATTCGATTTGTTCTTGCCAAATGCAAATTATGTCAAAAGGCTAAGCCGCCGACAGTTTCTCACAGAGCACCGTTGTTTCCTATCATTCCAGCAAAATTAAAGGACATGGCTGCAGTCGATTTGTTCGGTCCAGTGGTTCGATCTACTAATGGTTTTGCGTACATTTTCGTAGCGGTGGAGTTGACATCAAAATATGCGTGTTTTACACCGTTACGCAAAGCAACAGCTCGTTCAGTATCTAACGCTTTCATCAAACATTTTCTTAAAGAAGTGGGTCATGTTGATAAGGTTATATCAGATAATGGATCACAGTTTCGTTCTAAAATTTGGCTTCGTACTCTACGGCGTCCTAAAATTAAACCAATTTTCATTTCACTTTTTCACCCTCAATCTAACGCTTCAGAGAGATGGATGAAGGAAATCAATAAATTGTGTCGTCTTTATTGTCATCAGAATCACAGAACTTGGGATCAGTATCTTCATATTTTTCAAAACATTCTGAATGAACTCCCTAATGATTCAACTTCTTTACCGCCTATACTGATATTAAAAAACAAAGCACCGACAAATCGCATTTCTGAAATCGTTCCTTTTCCGCCTTCACGGAAACTGCGGCATTCTGAAGTTGTCAACCTGCCTCTACGAAATATTGCATCTGCGGCTGCTAGAAGAGAGAAATCAGCTAAGCGTCCTGGTCGTTTAAAAATCTTGTCAGTTGGTCAGAAAGTGTTAATTAAGGCTCATCGTTTGTCTCACAAAGGAAAAGGCTTGTGTCGGAAATTTTTTCTGCTTTATAACGGTCCATATAGAATTCGCAAAATTATTCATGATAACACTGTCGAAGTAGAAACTCTTAAATCACGACGCTCTAAGGGAATACATCATATATCTAACGTTAAAATTTTTGTGGAATGATATACTTTTGAAAATTTTTTGTAGAATGACATACTTTTGAGAAACTAACAGTTGTATGTAAACACACGGAGAGTACAAGGATACCGCGCTGTGTTTTGGCGGCGGCATATACTCAAAGCAACAGTCAAGTCTGCGCGCCGCACAAGGCAGTCGTTGACCGCAAACAATCACTTCCTACGTCACGCGCCTACAGCTGATCGAGCGCTTAGTGCGAATGCACTGACAGCCGTAAATAAATACACAGTCTAATTTCTCCGACTAAATTCAGTATAAAGCTATAGTGACTTGATGAATTCTGTTATTAACATTCAGTATTTTTCAGGATACGGTTCTCTAAAATATTTAAGAACTTCAGGTAAATTCTGTGCGTGTCCGACGTTAAGACGACTTGCTATCGAGAAAATTTCAGGAAAAATGTCATTTCGAAGAAGAAAGTAATAAACTAAAAAGGTAATTATTAATTGAGTTTATTTTTCAGGTAACATATTTCCACTTAGGTACGTACTTTAGACGTAATTTGCTGCTCGCTATTACGTGATTCATACTTTGTGCTAATTACATGTGCAATGAAATTACTTGTGAAGCGACGTGCTTGCGTACGTTAACTGATTTTGACAATGATTATTAATGAACTGGATTGTTACTTGTGTATATTATGCATCGCTTGGCTGCACTGCTTTTTCACTGATGTCATATTTTTAATTATGTGCCTGCTGTGCCTATTTATTTAAATTATAATTGTCACCTGATTAATTGTGCTGATGTGGTTAGGTATGTAAGTTATACTTTGTGATTTATCTGCTTGGGCCTTCATGTTTACTTATTAAGATATGATGCTAATGACCTGTTTAGTACGTAAGATATATGTTTACTGCTATGCGTATGGATTGCACATTTACACATTTCTGCTTGTTGTCATAACTATACTTTAATTTGGTATATAGCAATGCTGATGTACAGTGTACAAACATAGAGTTTAGGTTACACTATGGTACTAGTTACAGATTGTTCGCTTGGCAGAGCCTCGTTGTAAGAATTGTGCTGCATCCACTTGGTGACATTCTGTTCACTACTGGTATATTTACTCGCTATTGCTTGCCTTGCTTACGCTCAGTGCCTTTAATTTTTAAGATAAGAAAATGAACTGCTATAATTCGACGAACGACATTAGTACAAGAAACTTCATAGAAGTCACATGAGCTGGAGGTTTTATGAAAGCTGTATAAATGTATGCCAATAGGAAGGAAGCTAACGACATGACATACCAACACAGTTATTACACTGCATTTTTCGTGAGCAATTGAAATAGGAAGTGACACTTGACACAAGAAATACTCCACATGTTTGCTTCTGTTTGCCATAATTCTTGAAGTGGTGTCCACACTGTGAAAAATTAGGATCATTCACACTCCGTAATCGTACTTAATTACTGAGAGTTATTCGAACTGAGTCTGTTAGAGGTCATGTATGCATTCTTTGTTTATAATTCATAATGAGTAGAAGATTTTGGTCAGATGGATTACACAGAGGTTGTGTGTTGACAGTGTGTCTTCGGATTGTATGGGATAAGGAGGTTTGCATTAGGATTTTATCTGTACTTATTCGAGGAGACTGACTAGAGGAAAGAGTTGTTATGGAAGTGAAATGATACTGGCAATAAGGTTTATATGTATCGACGTATTGAAGAGGTATTATTGAGGTATTGAGATTATATGAAGTTGGAGTTTTGGTGTATAAGAGGTAAAGTAAGTGAGGTGCATTTTTTTTTTTTTTTGTTGGTCTATATGGAACAAGGAGGATGAAGATAGCAGACTAGAACACTAAAATGGAAGGAAGATTGTCTACACACACTTTGTTAAATCACTAAGCAGTATGTACTTTTTTTTTGGAGAGAGGAAGTTGCATATCTTGGCACACTGACAGTTGTTCAGCAACCGTACATTTTGATCTGGCTCGGCAAACATTGGTCTTGACATGATGACTATGACGTTGACTTAACTATTATTGACTGTTATACATTGCTGCCACTATTACTTGATACACATGATGAACATGAAATTTTGACAGAAGTGCATGCACACAGTTAACACTGTTCAATTACACAGTAGTACTTAATGTGGATGAAAGATGAGTGAGTGTGTTTTGTGTGTTTTCCTTTCCTAATCCTACCCACCTATCTCCTAAATATTATTTTATTTGTTTGTAGTGGCTTGCACTGACACCCATAAATATTATAGGTTTACTGATGTTTGTGTATGTGTATTTGTAATAGTAATATGACAATTATCTGATATCATTTGTGTGTTTGTTATGATTTGTATGTTTAGTGTAAGAGCATTGTAAAAGCATTTGTATGTGCATTCAAACTATTGTTCATGCTTGAACTGTCTGATTAGTGATGGTGAAATTATGGACTGTTAATTGTACTTTTTCTACATGATTGGTGCCACTAGGACATGTTTAATTTCTGCTGATGAACTGTGTGATGAGTGATAGTGAATATTATGGACTGCTGTCTGCACCTGTTCCACAATGCTGGGTGCCACTGATGGACTGCTTCTACTGAAATGATGTCACCTGTTGGAGTCTGCACCTGTTCCACAATGCTGGGTGCCACTGATGGACTGCTTCTACTGAAATGATGTCACCTGTTGGAGTCTGCACCTACTCAACATTGCTGGGTGCTACTGCTGGAACCGTCAACCACTTGTGTAAACATTTTATGTGAATATTTGTATAAACTGATTTTTTGTGTATTACTGTTTGTGAAAAGTTATGAGACTCTTACCTGTACATATTCGTCATTGCTGACGCTATTGATTGAACTGTTTAACCACATAATACTTGTGTAAACTATTATGTAAAGTCACATGTATGAAAGAATTTGTATTGCTTAGTGTATTTTGTATATTAGGCTATTGAAAGGTCAGTGCAAAGTCAAAATTTTATCTAGTTATATGATATTTACGTATTAATATTATCTTTTATTTTTGTCTGTATTTTTTTTTGACGAATTTGGTGGTATTTTCACCACCAATGCTGGCAAAAATACCATCAAATTCTAGCCCGTGGAGGAAGGGCATATGAAAGGCGGCTACACTGAGCCACAGCGCAAAAAATCGCGCCAGAGAGTATTGTTCCGCCGCCTCCACTGGCAGTGATTATTGAGACGCAACGACAGGCAGTTCTTGCCGAGAAGTTGTGGTGGACACTGCTTGTAGCTGAAGTTGGAATGAGATGGGGTAGTAGTGAGTGGTTGTTCGATGTTTCATGCAGCTGTGTGATGGGAGAGATAGCAGATGTTATTCCAATGGAGATATTGTAATGGTCAGAGTGCTTTTCGTCAATATATATGAAGGTAATAAATATTATGTTGTCTATTTATTTGTGTGTCCTGAATAATGTGTCATTACAGGTTCAGTCAACAAAGCATCTGGCTTGTGTTCTTGTATTAGAGTGTAATTCTGGGTTTCTTGCACAATTATAGTATTTCTAATTTTCTTTTATCACGTCAGTATAAATGATATTTAAAAATTCTTGTCTTGTTGAAGAAGAACCGTGCCAGATGTGCGTTGAGTCATACTACCACATACAGAACAGCTACACTTGTGCTTTGTTGGATTCGTAGATTTTATAGTTGCTGGGGACTTAATTAGTTAATTGTGTTAACAGAAATTTTCTTACATTCTTTGTTGTCATTCTATGCAGTCAGATAGCGTAACAATTAGTTGTCAGGGCCAGCCGTTTACGAGACTTGCGTAATCGGACATACAGCTACTAAAAATATTTGCATTCATATTTAATCTTAATTTAGCCCCCATGCAACCACTTTCCACCCATGGCGCCATATGATCTGGGGAAACTTGTATTCGATGGGGTTGGGGGTTCAACACATTTGTAATGTGTCATGTACTACCTTTGTCTGGAATATACGTGGAAGGGGTAAGGAGTGCAGGATGTAACTTAATTCAAGAAAGAGGTGCTAAAGTTATAAAATAAGGGTGGAATGTCTGATAACATGACTGGGGTGACATGGAGACTGGCGCATATTCACGCAAAAGCAGTCGGGTCAGGATCGTCGGGTAGTGACGCCAAACTTTCAGTTGGGAGTTAACAAAAGTGCTGTAATTCTGTCTGGCATATGGAATGAGCCCACTACACCATGCTCCCATGGGAGAGCAAGGGAGGCATAATGAACTTTAAATAACATCCCGGTACAGACAAAGGATCCCATCGCGATCAACATTTAACGCGAGAGGGTAATCGGAACCGGGAGCACTTGTGCCACATGGGGGATGTGTGAGGCGCGGTAAATATTCACGTATTTCGCACGCTGCACAATGTCGAGGGATCTAAGCCGGTGGTCCACAAGGCCAGACCTGATCGTTTGGAGGAGACGTCTACTGTTGGTCACCGCTGAACGACGGAAGTCGTTCATAAAATCAATGTCCAAAGAGCGGACGCTGGTGGCCACACTTACAGGAGCGACATATCTCTCAGGTAGACCCTCACCAATGAGCAGAACCTTCGATTTGGAAATGTTAAGAGAACTGCCCGATACCTCCCCATATATCGCCACCCAAATCAGAGCCGGGCGAACATCGTCTTCATTGCGGAGGTAGACGACTAGATCGTCAGCATATTCTGTAAAACGGAAGCGGTGCCCATGCAATGATATGTCCACGCGTTGGCGAAGTCCCTGGAGTAGGGGCTCTAATGCCAAAGCATACAGTGTCGTGGAAAGTGGGAACCCTGTCGGACAGAGGTGCAGTGAGGTGACCTTTAAAGAGTATTCTGGAAGACGCCCCACTCAAGAGCCGCATTACCACCTTTACTATACGAGCCGGAAAACCCATGTGTTGGAGGACCGATTTCAGAAAGGTATGGTCGACGTGGTCGAATGCCTGACTGAAGTCGAACGATGCTAATGGGCCAGGTAAATGCGAACCGCGCGAGCGCAGTCATGTATCTGTAACGGCAGAGGGCCGTATGGATGTTGTTGTCACCACCCAGCGACGTCTGATCCAGGGAGGTCACATATCTTGCTGCCTTCTTGAGTCGTGAGATTAACAAACGGGTAAAGAGTGATGGGCCGGTAATCAGAGATCCGTGATTGCTTAGGGACCAGGATGATGACCTCATCAAGGAAGGTGGCTGGGATCGTCGTCGTGGATGACATCAGTTCACGACAGATAGAAATCAAAGTAGGCACCAAAAGATAACTGAAACACTTGAAAAATTCGAAGGGGAGGCCGTCAGATCCAGGGGACTTGTTGGCAGCTCCCACCTTGATAGCGTCTAGGACTTCATCGGAGGTCATTTGCTCCTGAAGTTCTTGAGCCACATATTCTGGCATGGTGTTGACAGTCACTGTTGCTACCTCCTCAATTAAGGTCGGGGAATGTGGGACGGCAGCGTACAGCTGGCGGAAATGAGAATAGAAAGTGTGATCAATGGCGCATTGCGTAGTGTATCGTCGTCCTTCCGCATTAGGGAGCTCGTGGATGAGAGGTCTATGACGAAATCGAGGTTCTGTTCGGAGGTGGTAAATCGATGGAGATTCGTGAGGCATCTGGTCATGGGTACAGGATCTGACAAAGGTCCCTTCCAAGTGCCGTCGCAAGGGTGAAGAAATCTGCGCTTTAGCACGATGCACTATCGTTTGATGGACAGGAGAGAATGCCATCGAAGTGCATTCATGAACCACCGCTTAATAAAAGTCCATAGTGATCGCATGCCAAGCTTTGAAATCTTTGCCATATCCCATCAGTGCCCTGTGTAGAGCTGGTTTCGCAGAGGATAGCCACCAGGATAAGGTGGATGTGTATGTGGGGTGACGTCGACGGCAGAGGGCCCTCGCATCATCAACGATCCGTCGGCAATCAGGGACAGTCAGATGGGAAAAGTTTAATTTACACAGGTCGCGGGTGTGCCACACGTGTTGGTGTTCGAGGATGACATCGCAGATGTAGGCGTGGTGGTCAGAGAAAGCCGGAGGTCATACTTCAGCATTTCGAGTGTTGGCAGCAAGGGAACGTGTGAGGTATATACGGTCTCGGCGGCTAGAAGAATGCGCCGTATAGAGTGTGAAACCTGCACGGGTGTCATGAACTTTTGTCCTTTTGTCAACAAGCTGAAGTCTGTCGCTGATGACAGAGAGGGTTTCACATGGGGAATGACGTGGAAGTTGCTCAGCAGGCCCTTTTGTGGAGTTGAAATCGCCACCATTTCATCCAGGGGACGCTCAAAAAGCGGCGTTACCTCGTCAGCAAAGGAGGTGTGTCGGTCACGACGTCGACTGGAAACGGATGGCGCATATACATTGAGGATGCTGACGACGAACAGCGTGAGAGCCATGCCTCTAGCATTAGAAAGGTACACTACATTTTCAGCAGGAAGTCCAGAACGGAGGAGAACGGGGACTCCACTACCGTTGCCTGAAGCATGGGAGATGTGTGACGTGCTGTTGGAACAGATGATCCGGCAGAAATGTCCGGAATGATAAACTAATACTTATATCTCTTATTGTAAGATGATTGCTTCAGCGGTCACAGTGATTTTACCTGCTCGTCATACCGATTCTGGACTGGACGATTTTCGAACGGAAACTTTTTGACTGCTCCTTACGCAATATTTTCCTAGCCTATCTGTTGTACAGTCTTAGATTACACTGTCAACTCAAACGCCATGAGGTACGACGAATAAAATGATTTTAGGCATGCCAACCAACATTGATTCCGGAAACTTTGATCATTTCAAACTCAACTCGTTCTTTTCTAACATGATATCCTGAAACCATAGACAAAAGCATTGAGGAAGAGCTGGTATTCCTAGACTCCTGAAATGCATTTGACTGAGTAGCTCACCAGCGCTTTAATATTAAAGTACAATTACATGGGTTGTTTTGAAAATGAGCCTTATGTAAACACAATTAGTTTATTTACCCAGACATGTTTAGACACCTGTGTGTCAACTTCTGTGCGTCAAATTTTTGTTTCTTAAAATTACAACGCTAAACGACTGCATTATTATAAACCACTTTTTGCGCACTTTTCCTTCGATTTCTGCAGTTGATCGAGACACCAGAGACACGCAAAAGGACGAAAAACTTTTCAGATGACATGCAGAAAAAAAAGACGAAATAGAGCACAAAAACTGATGTATAATAATGAAATAAATCTAGCGAAGTAATTTTAAGTAATAAAAATTTGACCCACAGAAGACGACTATTAGATGTCGAAACATGTCTGGGTAAACATAAAAATAAACTAATTGTGTTTGCATAAGGCTGATTTCCAGAACAACCAAGTTTTTAAATTGCAAACACAGAAGAACATCAAGAGGGGCTTCAAATATTAGTAAAATGAACACAATTACATGGGGTATCAAACTAAATTTTCTTCTTTCTTAGTAAAGAATATGCAACATGACCTTGGAAGGAGAGTCATCGACAGATATAGAAATTAGTTGAGGCGTTCCACAGGGAAGAGTGTTGGGACACTTTTTGCTGATTAGATATTTTAATCACTTGTGAGACAACATTAATAGAAGCCTCTGCCTTTTCGCAGATGATGCAGTTATCTGTTACGTAGTATGTCTGAAAAAATGGCACGAAAATGCAGTCAGAGATTTGGAAGAGTTCAAAGTGAAGGAAACATTTCCAATTCGCTTTAAACGTTCAGAAACGTAAAATTTCGCATTTCACAAATGGAGCACAGTACAAATGAATCACAATTAGAATAAGTCATGCAAATACTTGAATGTGTGTAAGTGTATGTTGGAAAATGAAATAAAATTCTCATACAGGCTGTGTCGTAAGCGAAGCGAAAGGTAGATTTCGTTTCGATCTTAGGGTACTGCAAAAAGTGAATCAACCATCAAAATATTCGTGCAGCCCATCCCAGAAATTCCTCATGTGTGTAGAGCTTGTACCAAATAGTAGATACTGAACGTAACAAAAAAGAGCAGCAGAAATTATTCAACGAGTGAGAGATTGTCACAGAGGTACAGGAGAGCCTGAATTTACAGATGCTGGAAAATAAACGCCAACTGTCCTACGAACGTGTACTTAACTCTCTTTTTATAGAGTTAGCTTTAAGTGGCGAATCTGGAAATGAGGCAATGCAGTTATTAAGACATTAACTTCATAGTCGGGAGATTTAGTACTGTTCAAGGCTTTCCTAAATCATTTCAGGCAAATGTCGGAAGGGCTCCTTATCAAGGCCACGGTTGACCGCCTGTCCCATCTTCGTACAAGCATATTTATATCTGTATTCATCAGTAGTTCTGAGCTACTTATTTACATTATATTGTAATGACTAATTCATTATCTCTGTAAGATGATCCCTGGATGAACAAATAAATCCAAAAACATTATAAAAGTGGATGTATGTATGTATGCACGTGTGTTTGTGTGTTTGTGTGTTTGTGTGTTTGTGTGTTTGTGTGTTTGTGTGTTTGTGTGTTTGTGTGTTTGTGTGTTTGTGCGTATGTGTGGGTGTGCGCGTGTATGCGTGTGGGAATGAATGTTATACATTTCCCCCTAAACCACAGGACCGATTTCAATCAAACTTGGCACACCTATTACCTTACTGTCAGGTAATAGTGGCTGTGGGTGTGGGTACCAAAAAGAAGCGTGTTTGAGAATGAGAGCACTTAGTGACTTGCAATAAACTTTACATATAATTTCAAACTTCTACAAAACATTTTCTCACTGACAGCCCGTATAAAATAATGAAATTTAAAAATATTTATCACTTATCTTCTTTGCGCTGTTCATGCAGTACAATAGCGCGTGGGACATGACGTTATAATTTATTACTTCTTTACTACTAACTGCATTCGCAACACATTTTACAGACAGCATGCATATATACCATTGAATGTAAGTTCAAAATTATATCATTGTACGATACACAGTTCAGGAGACGTCACGTTATTAACAATGAGATGCATCAAAAACTACAGCATCATGCATGGCGTTTAAATTTATAACTTCTTTGGTGCTGACTGTTTTCGCAACAAATTTCTCGGACAGTGTCCGCATATGCCGCCGATACAATATTATATCAATGTACCACACATAGTTCAAGACGTATGGCGTCATAAAATCAAGCACAAGGCCAGAAGCTGCGTGGCACTAGCATTGATGCACAGCTATAAATAAATACCTGGTCAACGCCTGGTTTCACAGCTTGTAAGTCATTAATTTACTGCAAACCCATATATGTTCGTTGGCATAGGAACCCCGAGGACAAAATCACAGCGTGAACAGAGGCGTTTAAACAATCGGTTTGTTCATGAATAACTTTTCTGCTGCCACTTTCTATTATCTTTGTTCATATCTTACATGATCGTTACAGGAAATAATTCCCAGTTTCAAGAATGTATTTCTTTGTTTTGTGCTATTTTTAGGCAATGTTTTTGATGTGTGAAGCTCTGCTTTATTTTGTTGACTTTACTGCAATATACAAAAAACAACGGTTTTTACTTAGTTATCGATTTATATATTTAGTTAGTGTCGAAATTGGAAGAACTTGTTCTTACAGTTTTCTTATGGTCTATTAGTGCAGAGTCTGACACATGTTAACCGTCATTCACAACTTTCAGTGCACAGTACACATCAAGAATAATTTACATAAACAAACAATTATAAATATGTTTTTAGATGTAAATGAATGAGATAATGCTGTAGGTACTCGACAGACATGCTTTTGTACAGATGGTATTTATCTTAACAATATGGGTTATAATTTGCTTACATCTATTTAACAATGCAAGGTATAGGGAATCAGCGATCATAAAGCGATTACTGCATCGATGATTTCATCCGTAAATAGAAATATTGAAAAAGGTAGGAAGATTTTTCTGTTTAGCAAAGGTTATAAAAAGCAGATTTCACAGTACTTGACGACGCAGCACAAAAGTTTTGTCTCAAGTACAGATAGTGTTGAGGATCAGTGGACAAAGTTCAAAACCATCGTACAATATGCATTAGATGAGTATGTGCCAAGCAAGATCGTAAGAGATGGAAAAGAACCACCGTGGCACAACTACCGAGTTAGAAAACTGCTGCGGAAGCAAAGGGAACTTCCCAGCAAACATAAACATAGCCAAAGCCTTGCAGACAAACAAACATTACGCGAAGCGAAATTTAGTGTGAGGATGGCTATACGAGAGGCGTTTAATGAATTCGAAAGTATAGTTCTATGTACTGACTTGGCAGAAAATCGTAAGAAATTTTGGTCTTATGTCAAAGCGGTAGGTGGATGAAAACAAAAGTCCAGACACTCTGTAACCAAAATGATACTGAAACAGAGGATGACAGACTAAAGGCTGAAATACTAAATGTCTTTTTCCAAAGCTATTTCACAGAGGAAGAATGCACTGTAGTTCCCTCTCTAGATTGTCGCAGAGATAACAAAATGGTAGATATCGAAATAGACTACAGAGGGATAGAGAAACAATTAAAATCGCTCAAAAGAGGAAAGGCCGCTGGACCTGATGGGATACCAGTTCGATTTTACACAGAGTACGCGAAGGAACTTGCCCTCTTCTTGCAGCGGTGTCCCGTAGGTCTCTAGAAGAGCGTAGCGTTCCAAAAGATTGGAAAAGGGCACAGGTCATGCCCGTTATCAAGAAGGGACGTCGAACAGATGTGCAGAGCTATAGACCTATATCTCTAACGTCGATCAGTTGTAGGATTTTGGAACACGTATTATGTTCGAGTATAATGACTTTTCTGGAGACTAGAAATTTACTCTGTAGGAATCAGCATGGGTTTCGAAAAAGACGATCGTGTGAAACCCAGCTCGCGCTATTCGTCCACGAGACTCAGAGAGCCATGGACACGGGTTCCCAGGTAGATTCCGTGTTTCTTGACTTACGGAAGGCGTTCGATACAGTTCCCCACAGTCCTTTAATGAACAAAGTAAGAGCATATGGACTATAAGACCAAGTGTGTGATTGAATTAAGGAGTTCCTAGATAACAGAACGCAGCATGTCATTCTCAATTGAGAGAAGTCTTCCGAAGTAAGAGTGATTTCAGGTGTGTTGGAGGGGAGTGTCGTAGGACCGTTGTTATTCACAATATACATAAATGACGTTGTGGATAACATCGGAAGTTCACTGAGGCTTTTTGCGGAGGTTGTAACAATGGAAAATTGTACTGAAATGCAGGAGGATCTGCAGCGAATTGACGCATGGTGCAGGGAATGGCAATTGAATCTCAATGTAGACAAGTGTAATGTGCTGCGAATACATAGAAAGAAAGATCCTTTATCATTTAGCTACAATATAGCAGGTCAGCAAATGGAAGTAGTTAATTCCATAAATTATCTGGGAGTAGGCACTAGGGGCGATTTAAAATGGAATGATCATATAAAGTTGGTCGTCGGTAAAGCAGAAGCCACACTGAGATTCATTAGAAGAATCCTAAGGAAATGCAATCCGAAAATAAAGGAAGTAGGTTACAGTACGCTTGTTCGCCCACTGCTTGAATACTGCTCAGCAATGTGGGATCCGTACCAGGTAGGGTTGATAGAAGAGATAGAGAAGATCCAACGGAGAGCAGCGCGCTTAGTTACAGGATCATTTAGTAATCATGAAAGCGTTACGGAGATGATAGATAAACTTCAGTGGAAGACTCTGCAGGAGAGACGCTCAGTAGCTCGGTACGGGCTTTCGTTAAAGTTTCGAGAACATACCTTCACCGAAGAGTCAAGCAGTATATTGCTCCCTCCTACGTATATCTCGCGAAGAGACCATGAGGATAAAATCAGAGAGATTAGAGCCCACACAGAGGCATACCGACAATCCTTCTTTCCACGAACAATACGAGACTGGAATAGTAAGGAGAACCGATAGAGGTACTCAAAGAACCCTCCGCCACACTCCGTCGGGTGGCTTGCGGAGTATGCACGTAGACGTACATGTAGATGCAATTGCAAACACTTATCTCTCAAATGTTGGTCAATCCAGTATGAGATGCGTTCGATACCGGCGTGAGGCGCGGGTTGCAGACCCCTTGAGAGTGGTTCCGCTCCACAGAGTTCTTCCTCCCCTCATTCAGCTATGTTTTAGATGCAGCGAGTGTAGCTGGCCCTCTCCTGTGCGGCACCCAAATCTCGGATGCGTGGCACACGCGGGCGGCGCGAGGCGTGGCGAGGCCGCGGCAGCTGGCAGCCGCCGCCCGGAAGTCCATTGTCGGCCCCCCAGGCCGGGCGTGCGTGGGCCAGCTGACGGCTGAAGGCGCGGGCGCCCCGGGAACCCACGGCCAGGTCGCGCTGACCCTCGTGCATCTCTGCAACACGGCGCCCCCACCGATCCAGATTCTCTCCCAGCTGCGCAAGGGGGCTCTCGAATGGGGAGAGACCGATCAAGAAAGGCGAGCAGTTATTCTGGTTCTTCTTGAAGAGGAAGGTCCGTGCAAGAACACTGCTTACGCATGACAAAGCCGGGTGAGCGGCACTCGTCCACATAACTCGCTGTCCGCTCGGTGCGAAATCATTCCGATTCACCGGGAGAACACCCGCGAATCCGACAAAGCAGGAATGTCATATTCGACACGGCTAAGGAAACAGCAAAGGACTTGGAAGAGCAATTGAACGGAATGGACAGTGTCTTGAAAGGAGGATATAAGATGAACGTCAACAAATGCAAAACGATGATAATGGAATGTAGTCGAATTAAGTCGGGTGATGCTGAGGTAATTAGATTAGGGAATGACACACTTAAAGTAGTAAAGGAGTTTTGCTACTTGGGGAGCAAAATAACTGATGATGGCCGAAGAAGAGAGGATTTAAAATGTAGACTAGCAATGGCAAGGAAAGCGTTTCTGAAGAAGAGAAATTTGTTAACATCGAGTATAGATTTAAATGTCAGGAAGTCGTTTATGAGAGTATTTGTATGGAGTGTAGCCATGTATGGAAGTGAAACATGGACGATAAACAGTTCGGACAAGAAGAGAATACAAGCTTTCGAAATGTGGTGCTACAGAAGAATGCTGAAGATTAGATGGGTAGATCACATGACTAATGATGTATTGAATAGAATTGGGGAGAAGAGGAGTTTGTGGCACAACTTGACTAGAAGAAGTGATCAGTTGGTAGGACATGTTCTGAGGCATCAATGGATCACCAATTTAGTATTGGAGGGCAACGTGGAGGGTAAAAATCGTAGAGGGAGACCAAGAGATGAATACACTAAGCAGATTCAGAAGGATGTAGGCTGCAGTACGTACTGGGAGATGAAGAAGCATGCACAGGATAGAGTAGCATGGAGAGCTGCATCAAACCAGTCTCAGGACTGAAGACCACAACAACAACAACAACAACAACAACAACAAGGAGTATTAGTTGACCACGGTATTGTTGGTCCTGCAACAGAGGACGCTCATTCGGCTTATGGCGAACTTTTATCATGATATTTTACGAGGCACGCTGAAACGTTAGATAGTATGCGCACAACTGTCTTGAAATCATTCACGGCGCCATGCGTTTTCGTTAGTAATCACTGTACTTGTTTACTAGAAAGTCAGTGCGTGCTTCAGACAACGGTCAACAGGAGACCAAGTGCAAAAATATCGTGGTAAGAGAGTAGGGAAGAAAATCTGCGCAAGCTGCTACGTTGTGGCCTATGCGAGTCCGCGTGATATCCACTGGTCTATGCAAACCACGCAAGTCAGTGCGTGCTTCAGACAACGGTCAACAGGAGACCAAGTGCAAAAATATCGTGGTAAGAGAGTAGGGAAGAAAATCTGCGCAAGCTGCTACGTTGTGGCCTATGCGAGTCCGCGTGATATCCACTGGTCTATGCAAACCACGCAAGCGACTGTGTCATTAGGTGAGATACTGTCAGTCGTCCGGCAATCTTCGGCAACTTTCGCCAAGCTGTGTGAAGTATATTCACCCTCTCGCTCGCACACCACGATTCTTTTATGAAAAGTCGCAGCAATCCCAAAACCGTCACTTCCAGGCGCTTGGACACAGACTTACACGAAATACCAGTACCAGATGACCAGGCCAGCTTACTCAATGGTCAGGAAACACAAGATGAAAGATAACCAAACATGAAAATCACACCTGCCGTGCGGGCTTAGCCGAGCGGTCTCAGGCGCTGAAGTCATGGACTGTGCGGCTGGTCCCGGTGGAGGTTCGATGCCTCCCTCGGGCATGAATGTGTGCATGTTTGTCCTTAGGATAACTTAGGTTAAGTAGTGTGTAAGCTTAGGGACTGATGACCTTAGCAGTTAAGTCCCATAAGATTTCACACACATTTGAACATTTGAAACTACACCTCATCAGCTAAGCAAAACAGGAGGAGGAACACCATTTATGGGCATCAAAACAAAGAAGCGTTCAGAGGAAGGCCATTCAAGGGTACTAATACCATCTGTGAGCGTCTTGCCGTTCTCATTTACTGATACGGCATACATCTTCTGGATTCTGTTGCCTCACTTATCCTACCTGGTTCACCGCATACAATATACTCACCAAGACCAATACGTCTGTGTCCGTATCATAGGTATCAGTCAGACGTTGTAAAACTGACAAGAAGGTTTGTATTGGACATATTGCTCCTAAAACTACGAGCGTTGCCCAGAAAATAATGAATCGCATATTTTTCTTTAACCGTTCTTTATTGAACATAATGAGAATTACAAACACGAAAGAATAGTGTTTTATCTACACACCATATTTTCCCATATAATCTCCATCCTGTTCTGTGGCATTCCTTCAGTGCGAAACAAGGTCGTGTATGCTCCGTCGGTATCAGTCCCTATCCTAGACGCGGGGCCAGTGCTTCACTGGCACAGAGTGAAAAATTTGAAAATTGTTAATAACCCAGAAAATAAATTCTTATTATTTATAACAAACCTGATCTCACTATGGTGAACAGACCTCGTCCATGAATGCGCCTGTCCTCGCTAATGACAACATCACCTTGCTGCAAATTGTCAGGTGTGACAGCCGAGGATGGTCTCCCCGACCGCTGCAAATCGTTGAGCTCCGACGAACCGCATTCTGATGACCTCAGCCTCCGTGCCGAGCGACTAACTGTACTTCTGTTGACCTCAGATGCTGCATAGACTTTGTACAAGCGTTTGTGAATATTCCCCACAGAAATTCAATGACGACACGTTGTTTGTAAAGTATATCACCTTCAGACGCTTTTGAAACTGTCCTGCAGCTACGCTACCTGTCGGAAGTGACAGAAACGTAGCGCGCTTACTCAGGAGACTTTCAATAATACATACGTAACGTTTCGCACTCGTAGCACTGTTTTCGGCTGATAAAAAAAAATTGCGGTGCATTACTTTCTGGGAAACCCTCTTATATAAATAAATATATAAAATAACGCCCAGTTACGTACTGGTTCACTGACATGTTACAATATACAAATTTCGTTGTGACTCACAGGCAAATCTTGCATGCAATCTCTCACACATCCCACTACGACTTTTTAATCAATAATCATCAGAGGCCATTTATCGTTCGGAGTGGTCCAGAGGTGTCTGATAGGACAGCTATTGGTTCCTATGCACATAAATGATCTGGTTAGACTGGGTAGGCAGCAATCTGCACTTGTTTGCAGATGAAGCTGTGCGATTAGGGAGGTTCGAAATTGGGTGACTGTAGGAAGATACAAAATGACTTATATAAAATTTCTCAGTGTGATGAATAGCAGCTAGCTCAAAATGTCAAAAAATGTAAGTCAATATGGATGAAATATCTGGGTGTAACGTTGCAAAGCCTTATGGAACGGACAGAGCATTTAGAATTGTCTTAGAGAAGGCTAATGCTCGACTTCAGTTTACTAATAGAATTTTAGGAATGTGTGGTTCATCTGAAAGGATACCGCACGTAGAACGCTAGTGCAACTTGTTCTTCAGTACTGCACCCGTATCTGCACCTGTTCGGGTTATAGGATATCAAAGCCGTTCAGAGGCAGGCTGCTACATTTGTTACTGGTAGATTTGAACTGCTTGAAGGTATTAAAAACATACTTGGGGAACTGAAGTGCGAATCCCTGGAGAGAAGGGACGTTTTTTTCGAGGAGTAGTACTGAAAAAACAAGAAGAATCGTTATTTGAAACTCACTGCAGAATGATTCTATTGCCACCAACAAAACATTTCGCGGAAGGACCACGAAGATACGAGGAATTCGGACTTGTGCGGAGGCTTACAGAGAGTCTTATTTCCATGACTGTTTACGAGTAGAATAGGAAAGGAAATGACTAATAGTCTTACGGGGTACCCTCTGCCATCCACTGTACTGTGGCTTGCGGAGTTTGTATACATATGTAGATGTAGAAAAGACTGTATCAAAAAATAATAACAGTAATTTCTTGCGGCTGGATGTTCCTATGCAAGGCTTTCAAGTTGACACCGTTTCTGTGTCTGGTATCCCTACTCTACCCCAGTTATCCAACTGAGGAAAGGGAACCCTACAGTTTCATATGGAATTACACAGCACATATGGTTTCTGGTGCAACTTCACGTCCTTGAGAGGTGAATGCTTCGTTAAATGGAGACTGAAAAATTCTTAGCCGTACCAGCATTCGACATTGTGACATTTCGGTTTCCAGGCACGCACTCTATTGCTAGAGGACCAAACCCTAAAAATTCCTTTGTGCAGCAAATGTTATACAACTGTCAGAAACAGAATTTTACCAGCTTTGTTGTAGTATTTTTATTATTTTACTGGAATTTATTTGAATATTATTGTTATCAGTCACCATTAATGCTACTCTTAACTAACCATCTAAATTTGAGAGGAGTTAGGTAATTACAGATTCTTATGCTGGTTTCTTGTGACATAATGTCATTATATTTATTGTTTTCTTACATTATCTTTAACTGATATACTGTTTTAGTCTGTGGAATCAGTATTTATATTCACTATTCAAACTATATTAATTTAATAATAATCTGCATCAGTCATGACATTATGTTACATCAGCCAAACATTGTTTTAAATGCCCACTCGTAGTGGAATTTCATACACAGTGAACTCTCAGTTTACCTCCAGTCCTCCTGACAGCTATAGCTTCCTTTGAGATTAGTATAAGCCCATTTGTTACCAGAATTGCTCTGTTCATCAAACTTCTGTCAAACGTGTATGTGTTAAACATAGGTCACCTCACACTATTGCATATATGTATTTGAAGATTCCTGAATTGATAAACTGCAATTTAAGGACATTTTAGTTGATCCATCCTGTAGTTTTCAGTGATTGGACTTCACTTTACTGAGCAGAATTTGCTTAAAATTAGTCTATAGCCTGATACCTGCTGTGATACCTATAAACTGTCAAGACATATTCCACAGATTAGACAATGGAGTTATCAGAAATAGAACACAAGCTAGAGATTAGGGAAGAAATTGGAAGAAAACTGGCGATGCCCTTGTATAGGAACCCGCCTTCCATTCACCTTGAACGATTTACAGGAATCACAAAATATCAAAATCTAAATCGCCAGGCGAGAATTTTAAACATTTTCCTCCTAAATTTGGTGCCTTACTACTATGTCACCTTATTTGAAAGAGAAGTCTACAGTGCTCCAAAACTGATAGCAGAATAGACATATTGCCGGCCGGAGTGGCCAAGCGGCTCTAGGCGCTACAGTCTGGAACCGCACGACCGCTACGGTCGCAGGTTCGAATCCAGCTTCGGGCATGGATGTGTGTGATGTCCTTAGGTTAGTTAGGTTTAAGTGGTTCTAAGTTCTAGGGGACTGATGACCTCAGAAGTTGAGTCCCATAGTGCTCAGAGCCATTTGAACCATTTTACTGAACGAAAATGGATGCTAATGTATACCCCAGTGAGTGTATGTTTAAACATGAGAGACAACAAAAATATTTTTAGTTGAAGAACGGCTATAGTTCCATTGTGCTCAGAGCCATTTGAACCATTTAGAATAGACATATTTGGTAGCAGTAGAATGGTGAAAACAATTTACCCTTTATTCAATAATAATTGTCAGTTAATGATTCCACAGGAAAAGTAAATCAACAACTAGAATTTAATAGCAATTTCTGTAGATTATTTCAAACTTCCAAACTTCAGATCATGTTTCATTAAATCCTTGAAATGTCTCTGTCTATTATTAAGACCTGAATATTATATTTAGATGCTCTCTTTCTGGAAAGTTTTGACTGGTTGTTTAGCAGAAAACAGTCCACTGTAGACAAATATCTCTTCTATATACTTTATTTATTGCAAACATACAGGTAGTGAATATTCAGATGCAAGTCAGAACAATACCAACAACCTAGTCACAATAACAAGATTGTCGCCAAAAGTTTGGAATCAGCAACGTGTCCAAGTTACTTTCAGTTTATTTACTCATATGAATACTTACAAAAATCATTTTTCAGCACTATTAGAACAAGGTAAAAAATTTGCATATGTATCTTTAAAAATTTTCCATTATTATATTTGAACCCAGTAAATAAAAAATTAGATAACATTATAAATATTATGTATTACTCTTAACATCATCATCAGGAGACTGCAAAAGAGTTCTGTTATTTGAAAAATCACAGGAAAGTATGCTGAAATGTAACATTGCAGTCGCTGTTCAGATCACAAAAATACTGTGGCATTCAATCCTTCTGTAAAAATTAGCTCTTAAGATGTCAGGGTTTGACGGTTCCATCACACTAGTGGTAGTTACTAGATGAATACACTACTTGAAACAATAGTCATAATCAATAAAAATAGCAAGTTACTGTATGGAGTGCCACACTGTATCAGTTATATTAATGCATAAATATAAGAGATACCTTAAAACATCATGAAAGGCTAATAACAAATTATGAATTAAAAATGACCTAGAGTTAAAAAAATCTAATATCCAGTAATATTCTACGGAAATATTTTATTTAAACAATGTATCTTTTATAAGCATTGGGTCTTTGGTGGAACTAGTAAACCTGGAGACTTTGAAGGAATGAACTTATTCCATTCCTGAATGAGAATGTCAGAAAGTGAAAACTGTCAGATGTTGACAAGATGAGGAATTTTCAGAGGAACATTCTAGCTAAGGAATAAGCTAATACACATATTGCTTTAGGGGGTAAAGTAATTACTTGTTTTTGGTGATTTCAACTTAGAGCAATGAACAATAGCAAAAATGTTACGTAGTTTACAGACTATCTTTATTAGATACTTCTAATTTTTAGCACTTTTGGAAGTACTTTGAATTTATGTCTAAAAAACTCTCTATATGCATAAAATACTTGGTCATTTTGCTGAGGAATGGAACTGGTTCGATAATAAACTAGTAAAACCCGTGTTCCATTTCAGTTGCTTACTATGACAGCTTGGAACGAGAATTATTATTTTGCTTCACATAGAAGACAACAAATTAGTCTTCGTTTATTGTGGTCTGTCAAAATAACATATCAAATTAAGATGTTTCTGCTTTTCACCTTGAATCATTTCATTAATAAATCAACATGAGGCTGTCTTGTCTCATCCTAAGGGCCATGTGCATACGTTTTATGGTATCAATGGTGCAGTGTTTTGCATAACTCTTCGGATTAGCAAGTAGCCAGTCGTGTGAAATGCCTCATGGGACACTCCCTCCTTGGCAGCGACCAATCAGGCGCTTGCTACGAGATTTTACTTTGAACTTGGCGTCGTATGGCCCATTTACTCCAGTGTCTAATCTTGATTCTACTCACCCACGAACTCGTCGATTGCTGTTTAACTTCACGTGGCTGCAAATCTGTTAGTGAGATCACGATATGCTACTGGCTTTATTCATTAGAAGGATAGCAGGAGGCTACATTAATGGAGGACGACTTCATTTTTCCGAAGTCACAGTTAGCCGAAGTAAGTCCTTTACTTTTTCCTGGCTTTCTGACTGATAACAGAATGTAACTCTTTGTTAACGAGATTTAGTTATGTGTTCATGTGAATCAGATTATCCACACAATGCTGAATACTAAAGCCTCCTTCATTGAGTAACAAGTTCGGTTCTTTGGGATCATTACTTTATGCATCCTGTGAAGTTATGTTTCCTTTACACTTAATTTGAATTTCGTTCTTGATTAATGTATATCTGCTTTTATAATAAAAAAAAATAGAGCGCGTTATTACAATATCGGGTGTCTATGTGCATGTTCCTATGAATTTTCGTTTGCTTTTCCCCACAACCACATCCTTATGTAAGCTTACTGTCCGCGAGAGGTCATGCTACGATTCCTTGCCCCTTTTAATTATATTGCACCTCATAAATGTTACTCACCAATGCCACGAGTAATATTAATATTACGTGGTTTCTCAGCATTTTAGGTAAGTAATCATTAACAGACTATTGGTAAATGCAACAGCGCAGTCAGGGCACATTAAAGACCAGGTCTCATCAAATGCTCAGATAAAATCTCGTTACAAAACTTACCATTAATGCCTTCTGAGAATCAAGAGTCGTTTTTACAGTTGTGCTAGCGAGGGTTTAGCTGTCACATAGACTGCAGCCAGGTGCGCCTATATTAGTTGTTCATATTTTAGTTTAAATTAATAATAAATACAACAGTTAGCTTTCAGTGTACATAACACAAATGCAACCCACTATGTGAACAGGACAAAGGCGCCGGCCGGAGTGGCCGTTCGGTTCTGGGCGCTTCAGTCTGGAACCGCGCGACCGATACGGTCGCAGGTTCGAATCCTGCCTCGGGCATTGATGTGTGTGATGTCCTTAGGTTAGTTAGGTTTAATTAGTTCTAAGTTCAAGGCGACTGATGACCTCAGAAGTTAAGTCGCATAGTGCTCAGAGCCATTTGAGCCATAGTGCTCAGAGCTAGGACAAAGGCAAGACCAGTGATTAAGACAACTTCAAACTACAACAGAAAGCTTAGGTAACTTGCGTATTATCTATATCCGTTTACAAGCACAAACCTAACGTTAGTTGTTGCATGAGGCCTTACAATTTCACCATTGCGAATAGACTGATAGCAATACAATAAATGCAGAAACAGCATTTCAGTAACTGGTTTTTGTCAAAATGTCTTACATAAAAACAAATGTAATATATTCTAGTTGTGTGTTGTCGCCCTATGCCACCTCACTCTTACTCCTGCCACAAGTTACACAAACAGTAATGCCAAAATTATTCTACATCATTACTGTACTTAGGAAATGTAGTGTTTTTGTGTTGCCTTCCACTACACAGTTTTACTCTGTCATGTTGTCCTGAAGAGTAAATATTCATTTTCAGTAAGATATGACAGTAGAAAACATTTTATAATACAGTGTTAAAATTTCCAATAATGACATTAAAGCTGAAATCCCATTATTATCCAAAAAGCAAATAAAATATGAGACGAACATCTGATATAATAACTGAAAGATATAAAGTAGAAAAGGTAACAAAATTTTATTATTAACGTCTCTTACATACTTAATACGGCAGACACTGCAAGGAAATCAAAGGAAAAACTGCAAGAGCAAAACATTTTCTCATTTAGAGACGAAAACTCTCAATCAAAAAATCGTCTACTACAGAAAAAAAGCCACTCCTCAGGACGCTGATCTAGAATGTTCACCAATATGACTATCAAATATGGATACTGTTGGTGACAAACAGAGAACACTGAGAAGCGATGCCAATGCGGATTTTCAGAAGGCTAACGAGGACCAGTTGCATAGAAAGAGAACACGTTCTAAAGGAAACCACAAGATGAAGGAACCGCTTGGTTACTATTCACAAAGAGTGTAATATTCATGCTAGGTTTTAAATA
This sequence comes from Schistocerca cancellata, assembly GCF_023864275.1. Classification (NCBI taxonomy): domain Eukaryota; kingdom Metazoa; phylum Arthropoda; class Insecta; order Orthoptera; family Acrididae; genus Schistocerca; species Schistocerca cancellata. The sequence goes on along the minus strand of NC_064631.1, from coordinate 463,051,030 downwards.
AGGGTTACCTATTAAGTTACGTCTGGATGAGCACAAAATTAGGAAACGTGCTTCGTTGAACGCAATGTTTACACCTATCATTCCAATTAGTAACGCGATCTGACAACAGTTTGCAGAAATCTACCTGGAGGGTGAACACTTACCTTTATATTCAATAGTTTACAACGGGCATAAAAAAAAAGACAACTGAATTTAAGTGACTGAGCAGTCGCACCAAATACCTCAACAAGAACAATGATGTGTGAAGCAATTTGACTTACAGCCCCTTGCAGTTCAGTGGCACCTGGACCCGATCTGTTATAGTAATTGACGGATGCAAGGCATCAAATAATTCATTTATAGAGAACAAATTTCTTGGTCTCTGCCAGCTACGTCAATACCAAAAACTACTTTTTCTGCTGAACAGCATGCGGAGATATTCGAAAAGTAATTTCCATAATGAATACTACTCTTGTTCATATGAAGTGCATAAGAAATATCGAAAGGTTCTACAAATGCAGAAGGTCAATGTAAGGGGTAGTCAAATGAAAACGAGGCATTTGAAAAAAGTAAGTAAACTACTCATTTCAAAAGTAATGCCCATAACTGTTAATACCTTTGTCGCACTATGAAACGAGATGGTCATGGCTTCATGGAAAAATGGGTGCACTTCTTCGTCGGAAATAAGTCGCCAGGCACGAAAGTCTTTTTTCATCTGTCTCATTTCCATATGGCCGCCCCCTTATAGTAGGCCTAAGCTTCACGTCAAGTTACTGTATTCCATCTGCTGAGTGCAGTCTAAATGGGAAAAAGGGTGACAAGCGAATTTTATTTGAAAAAATATTTGAATGTAAATTGATGTAAATGACTCCAAAAAAGTAATTCAGTTACGTTAATCGTGTAATATTAGCATTTAGAAAACACGTGGGACACACAGGTGCAATACGTAAGAAAATTAAAGTATAGTCTTTATTAGTCGCGAAGTACACGTTTCGACGTGCGTTGTCAAGCTGGTGGGTGCGCAGCGTTTTCGTATAGTCCTTCAACCTGCACACAATTTGTAAAGATGAATACTTTATACGCCACTCAGTATCAGTCTTGTGTAAACCTGACAGTTTTTGGTAATTATCGCGGTAATATCCATTGCAAATAACGGGCTTTAGATCCAACTTTCACTCATGCAACTGGACATTTTCCTTCATTACCCTCACCCTGCGAGATTACGGTCTATAACATGGCTTGCTCACGGTGATGTTTTCAACTACGTACTGTTATTAGCATTTTGTTGCATGACTACAGCTAGTGATACCTTCCAACGCCTGTTGACCACCTTTTCACATTTGAAATGTCTGAAGATGGTTGCAAACGGCAATAGAAACTACTTACCGAACTTCAATTCTGATAGAAAAATTGCATTTTAGGCATTAAAAGTTTTTTTACCTTAAAATTTCTTCATAGATCTTATAGTGCCAGTAGTGGCCCTCGTGGTCTCATTCAGACGTACACCTATCTCCGTTGCATGTGCGCCGTGTTCCCACGCTCGAGCACAGTTTCAGCACCTCACTATTAGAGTGGAATTGCAGTATTGTGTAGCATATCTGTATTTTCACTTGTCTGTTTGCTGCTGAAATGGAAAACAGTAGACTCGGGAAACTACAATCAGATGCTGCTTAGGCAATGTCGTAACACCGGCAAATCTTTAAAAATGGGCGCTGCTACACAGCAACAAGCGATATTGGGTAAAATTTTGGAAAGAAAAAGAAGAGGAAACCACGAATGAAGAAAAGTAAAAATATTGGACCCAGTTTCAAACTCTGGAGGAGATGATATTGGATAGAAAATCGGTGAACTGGGTAGACAGACCTTAAGGAACTCGAAATCAAAGGACAAGTTCAGAGATATGTTTTATGGCATTCAAGATCAAAACCAGAGTCATACAGGGAAATGGATCCTCCCCTTGGTTTTTTAACTATGTCTTTCATTAGATTATTTGGGAATGGTGAACAGAAATGGAGTGTAAAAATGAAACACAACTGGGCTGCATGCGAAAAGCAACACTGGTAGACTGGCTGGAATTGGCAGGTGTTACGCTGATATTGTCGGAATCGTTAGAAAGGCGCATAATGACAACACTGTACTGCAGAGACGAACGGCTAAAGCGGGGAAAATTCAGAAGGCGGTAATATTTAAATACCTAGGAGGATGAATAGAAAACAGGTCTGTTAAAAAAAACCAATAACGAGAGCGCGAATAACCAAGATGAATTCAGCGTGCACCAATCTATGAATATCTACAAAAGAAGAGCCCTTCGATCGATGACAAAGATACGCCCTGAAGCATTGTAGCCAGCACAAAGAACTTGGTAATGGCACCATTATTTAAGAGGCTAGAACTTGAACAATGAGCTATTTTCAGGAGGATATTGCGACGTTGAATAATAGGAGACAGGCAATACAGAAGATGAGCTAACCAGAACTGTATATTCAAATAGAGAGAATCTCAGACACCATCACGAAAAGGAGCATATTCTTCGAATACATTCTTAGAATGGACCATCCTTTCAGACCAAGACGTCCATAAAACTATGAGCGACGTACTAAAGTAGTGTTTCGCTTTTGTCGTCTTCTGATGAAAAGTGGCACAGGATACCCCAAAGTCGTAACGAAACACACATGTGTTATATTAATCTACACAAGCATACCTGATGATGGAGGTTTAAACCTCTGAAACGCGTCATTGGCGTAATCATTTGTGACTGGTAACATATGTGACAGGAGCCCTCACCAAAAATGTTCACTTATAAAGCGGACCAAGAGAGGATGACATGTCAGATAAAACGTTCCTTGTGAACAAGAAAACCAAAATACGCTAGATCCAAGAAAGTGATCTGGAAGAAATGAGATTAAAGGAAACAGAGATTTGCATCAGGGTGGCTTTCAAACCAAACATTTGTGCTGTCACCGGTTTCCAGGACAGAATTAGTAGTAGAGCGAAATAATCGTTGAGCGAGCGACAATGAAAGTATCAAAGAATGAGAAAGAAAAGATACTGGGCAAGAATAAGGGCTATAAGAAACGAAGCTGACTAGAATTAAAGTGGGGTCTTCTGATAGCCAAAACAAAAAGAACAAGAAGATCGAAACCAATTGCAAAACGATTTAGACGAGGTGAAAAGTGGCAATTGACCTAAGTAATGAAAAGTATGGGATTATCCACATGCGTACTGCATTACAAATCATACAAGTCTAAAGGGTGTCAGCTCAACTAAATACCTAGTGACAGCAATTTCAAACAAATTGAATAGCGACGATCACATAGCCAATGCTGTGGGAAAGGCGTTTTATTGGCAGCATACTTTGAAGACCCAAGAAATCCACTAAGCAGACTGCCTACACTATGTTTGTCCTTCCTCTGCTATGCTTACAAAATAGGGTTGAGGGGTGACTTCTAAAAAGCTCAAAGAAGGGCAGCTCGTTTTATATTATCACGAAGGAGGAGAAAGTATGTCGCAGATATGATACCCGAGTTCAGATGGCTATCATTAAGACAAAGGCTTGCTTCCAGTAAACTGGATGGCAATAGGCAGCAACTTACTAGGAGTCATTGAAACTACGAAGCCGCCAAAGTGGCACAGAAGTATATTTTCATTTAAATGGCGACCAGTTTCGGATCTTAGTCCATTATCAGGCCATCGACGTAAGTTTTACCATTATGTGCATATGTAACGATTGTCAGTTCTCACGTAAGATTGTTTTGCTGCACGCAGCACTGGACTGCCGTGTGGAAATAGTATCTTACACTTGGAGGAGGAGGAGGAGCACATTAGTATTTAAAGTCTCGTCGACAACGCGGTCATCAGAGACGAAGCACAAGCCCGGGTTAGGGAAGAATTGGGAAGGAAATAGGCCGTGCCATTCAAAGGAACCATCCAGGCATTTGGCTGAAGAGATATTGGGATATTACGAGGCGTGTTTCAACTATCCAGTGTGCTAGCAACCGTGCGAAATCGCTCGGTATCTTGAACTTAGTCACTCACACAAACAATATGGCTAACGTTCACACATCAGGGAAGCGCTTACATGGATGGCGTGATAATGGACAAACGTCCGAAACTGATAGCAATTCAGGTAAAAACAAAGTCCTGTGCCAGTTTGATGGCTTCGTAATTTCATTAAAACAAAGGCGTTTTCCACCGTGGCGAGAACTTTTCACGATATTCCAGCGTCCTCCTCGGAAGCGAAAGTATTTCATAGACAGCTATCTAAATGATCATTGTAATAAGATAAGAGAAATCAGAGCTCGCACAAAATAAAAGATACGTTCGTTTTTCCCGCGCTTGGTCGTGGGTGGAACGGTAGAGAAACAATGTGATATATAATTGATTGACTAATTCATGCAGTATAACTGGTGTTTACATACCGGTGTTATGACTATTAAAATGTAAAACTTCAAAGAAAGGCAGCAAGTTTAGTATTATCGTGAAATATGGGAGAGAGTGTCACAGAAATGATGCAAGATTTGGGCTGGACATCATTAAAAGAAAGACGTTTTTCGCTGTGACGGAATTTTCTCACGAAATTCCAATCGCCAACATTCTCCTCCGATTGCGAAAATATTTAGTTGACGCCGACCTACATTGGGAGGAACGATCATCACGATAAAATAAAGGAAATCAGAGATCGCACGGAAAGATACAGGTGACGGCCGGAGTGGCCGTGCGATTCTAGGCGCTACAGTCTGGAACCGAGCGACCGCTACGGTCGCAGGTTCGAATCCTGCCTCGGGCATGGATGTGTGTGATGTCCTTAGGTTAGTTATGTTTAATTAGTTCTAAGTTCTAGGCGACTGATGACCTCAGAAGTTAAGACGCATAGTGCTCAGAGCCATTTGAACTATTTTTGAAAGATATAGGTGTTCATTCTTTCCGCGCGCTATACGAGATTGGAATAATAGAGAATTGTGGGTTCGATGAACCCTCTGCCAGGCACTTAAATGTGATCTGCAGAGTGTCTATGTAGATGTAGATAAAACTTAATGAAAAGTCCAATAGTTCGCTGTAGACGTACTTATTCAAGTCGACCATAGACTCACAGAACCGGGTTCGGAACTTTTAAGTTGCATCTTCTGGTGTATACAGGGTAAACGCTATTCAAATCGACAAACTAGAGGTACGGATTCCTCGCTGGAAATAGAGGAAGAAACGTCCTATGAACATGTGTCCGGAAGCACATCGTTGCCACGGTAAATGGCGCTGACGAATGACAGTTCCTCTGATCATACGCCGTGTGTTCCTTGTGTGTTGCTGGCTGTGTGACTGACGCAGAGTACTGTGAGCATCACGTCGTGAACAAGCCGAGATGGTGTTTGTGTACGGCCAAGCAGATCGTGAGGCAGTACGGCTATACCAAAGCAAGTACCCTCACAGACACCAACCACATCACATAACATTTTCGAGCGTTTGTGTGATCCTGGGTCCTTTCAGAGAGACTAACGTGTAGACTGACGACGCACTGTACGTACACCAGATTTGAAGGACCGGGTTCTACAGACATTGAGACGAACCCTACTACAAGCTCCAGACAAGTGTCCCGCCAACATTGTGTAACCAAAGTACGATTATGTGTATCCTGCATGACAGTTACTACTATCTACACTCCTGGAAATTGAAATAAGAACACCGTGAATTCATTGTCCCAGGAAGGGGAAACTTTATTGACACATTCCTGGGGTCAGATACATCACGTGATCACACTGACAGAACCACAGGCACATAGACACAGGCAACAGAGCATGCACAATGTCGGCACTAGTACAGTGTATATCCACCTTTCGCAGCAATGCAGGCTGCTATTCTCCCATGGAGACGATCGTAGAGATGCTGGATGTAGTCCTGTGGAACGGCTTGCCATACCATTTCCACCTGGCGCCTCAGTTGGACCAGCGTTCGTGATGGACGTGCAGACCGCGTGAGACGACGCTTCATCCAGTCCCAAACATGCTCAATGGGTAACAGATCCGGAGATCTTGCTGGCCAGGGTAGTTGACTTACACCTTCTAGAGCACGTTGGGTGGCACGAGATACATGCGGACGTGCATTGTCCTGTAGGAACAGCAAGTTCCCTTGCCGGTCTAGGAATGGTAGAACGATGGGTTCGATGACGGTTTGGATGTACCGTGCACTATTCAGTGTCCCCTCGACGATCACCAGTGGTGTACGGCCAGTGTAGGAGATCGCTCCCCACACCATGATGCCGGGTGTTGGCCCTGTGTGCCTCGGTCGTATGCAGTCCTGATTGTGGCGCTCACCTGCACGGCGCCAAACACGCATACGACCATCATTGGCACCAAGGCAGAAGCGACTCTCATCGCTGAAGACGACACGTCTCCATTCGTCCCTCCATTCACGCCTGTCGCGACACCACTGGAGGCGGGCTGCACGATGTTGGGGCGTGAGCGGAAGACGGCCTAACGGTGTGCGGGACCGTAGCCCAGCTTCATGGAGACGGTTGCGAATGGTCCTCGCCGATACCCCAGGAGCAACAGTGTCCCTAATTTGCTGGGAAGTGGCGGTGCGGTCCCCTACGGCACTGTGTAGGATCCTACGGTCTTGGCATGCATCCGTGCGTTGCTGCGGTCCGGTCCCAGGTCGACGGGCACGTGCACCTTCCGCCGACCACTGGCGACAACATCGATGTACTGTGGAGACCTCACGCCCCACGTGTTGAGCAATTCGGCGGTACGTCCACCCGGCCTCCCGCATGCCCACTATACGCCCTCGCTCAAAGTCCGTCAACTGCACATACGGTTCACGTCCACGCTGTCGCGGCATGCTACCAGTGTTAAAGACTGCGATGGAGCTCCGTATGCCACGCCAAACTGGCTGACACTGACGGCGGCGGTGCACAAATGCTGCGCAGCTAGCGCCATTCGACGGCCAACACCGCGGTTCCTGGTGTGTCCGCTGTGCCGTGCGTGTGATCATTGCTTGTACAGCCCTCTCGCAGTGTCCGGAGCAAGTATGGTGGGTCTATCACACCGGTGTCAATGTGTTCTTTTTTCCATTTCCAGGAGTGTATATTGTCTGCAGTCCCCTGGAGGTCCCTTTGAGCATCTGTCGTGAAGTGGACGCGATGCAGCTCTGCTCTGTGTTCCAGAACAATTTGTTGTCTTACCACATACAGCATCCATATATGAACATATGTTCATAGGACCTTTTTTCCTCCGTTCCCATTCAGGAATGTGACCCTGCAGTTTGTCGGTTTTATTAATATTCTACCTGTGTAAACGCTATGTAATATGGTACAGGGAGGTTTTACAGATGCCACAGAGTAAAATTGACGTGGCTGGGCGAAGTTCGCAGCCTAACTCGACTGATAAACACCATCATCGTCGATAAATGTCTAGTCTGTGTTCACGTCGCAAGGTGCCATGACTTAAGCCATTAAAATATGTTGCTGTGGGCCTATGTCAAGCACCAACAACGCCCCTCGTAACTGTTTTCCAGGTAAAATTGTTTTCAGAACTATGAAGTGCAGAGTAGTCACGTAGAGGTAAACGCCTGTGAAGATAACAAATATGCGAAAATTGTCAAGTAATGAAGTGGACAGCAAAAAATAGGGAACAGGGGCCGCAGCGATAAAGCACGGCTCTTAGATGTTGACTGCCCATGGTGTGTGAGTTGTGAAAGATTTTGAAAACGACCGCAGTGTAAAGCTGTAGGCACACGGACAGCGGTGTCGTACCAGAACGTTGAGCGTGCCGAGTTCAACGTGCTGTTGAACGCACAGAAACGGTGAGACTTGCGCGTACGGTACGTGTGTTTCAAGTGGTAATCGTGATAGCAGCGCGCTCCAGCGGCAGTTGTCGTCTGTATCTGGCTCGCACACAGCACTGTTTACGATATGGACGGTCGTAAAATTCCTGTTTTAGCTCTATTAAAACGTATTTGCTCCCTTGTCCACGTGCTGTCTGTAGCATACTTAAGTAAAAACTTCAATATCCATGGAAATGTCATAAGACAAAAAGTAAACTACCATGTCCAGTCAATAAAAGAACATCGGTTTGTAACAGTTTCATTATAATAGTGTGATATGAGTTCGTAGTATTTCTTTGTATAACATTAAAATTATGACATAATTGTCACTTTTTAATTAAATCATAAGGCCATTCTCACTTGTTCTCTGTTCTTACTCAGTAGCAGAATGTTTACAACATGTAAGATACAAAACTTAAAAGAAGAAAGTGCACAATATCTTACTGAAAGCAGTGTGAGCTGTGTTGTAGATTAAATCAATGGAACACACTCACTCCTCAGAACGATCGCACTTATATTTAAATAACAATGAATATTATAGAATATACTTTCACGAAGCTAATAAAAAAGGTATCGGAACATATTAGAAGACGCGAAGGTTATAATAAAATCTTGCGGATCCATTAAGGTGCGAACGAGTAACACACCACGAACTAATTAACAAATCATTGGCACATTCATTGCGCTATACCGAACACGAAGGCTCTGTAGCCATACTTTGCTTCTTTACGTGTCCTGCAAGAGTTAGTTCTAGATATGTTATTACATTAGATTTAACTGTAACAAACGTACCAAAAATACAGAATTTCTGTGGATCCTCAGCGTGCCGTTGCCTTAAAACGGCATTCTTTCCTAATACCCAAGTAACAATAATTCTTTGATCACCAATATGACATTTCCCGTAAATTTATTAAAGCAAATCATACAACTGAGGACGGGTTTTGAGAAATCGTCAATTTTCTGTTGTTTAGAAACGGCGTATATACACATGGGCTTCAACTCAGCTATCAGTTGCAGCCTATATGAATACATCCCGTCAGCTTAAAATCGTCGGCACACGGACTGTGCAATGGAACGTTGAGAGTTGAGTGTGAGGAGTTTCTGACGTCATAGCGTAGGAAAAGCACGCTGGAAGTCTTTCCGAATGTGCAAAGCAATATATAGCATGCGAGCTACTCTGAAGGTGCGTTTGAGCGTATATCAATGAAATTTGAGAACGCCACCTACGTCATACGGACGCCATCTCTCTCCATTAAAGAGCCACGAGACGCCGTAATGGCTTTCAACTGAAGCCCAAATGTATATATGCCGTTTCTAAGCATCACCAATTCGAGGCTCTATCGAGAAACCGTCGTTAACTATACGATTTGTTGTAATAAAACAATGGGAAATGTCATATTGGTTACTAAAGAAGTATTTTAACTTGCGTATCATAAAAGTATAGCGATTCAAGGCAACGGCATATTGAGGATCCATCTAAAACGTGTTGTTCTAGGCATAATTTGCTACAATTTTCATTGATAACGCATGTACGATTAAAGCTTTCGGGCGACTGTAGTATGCAAAGCACGGTGGTAGCTCGTTTGTGAGCTTTATAATGTAAAGAGTACATACGCAGAATTGTAAGGTAAGAGGTAATGTGTTGCTAGATCCAAATATTTTTTTCTAATCTTCGCAGTTTTTAATACGTTCTTATGCTTCCTTATTAGTCTAATGTAAGTATCCCCAATAATATTTGATGTTACGTGAATATAAATGAGCTCTTTCTGAGAAATGTTCGACTGGTTTTTTCTCCAAGACAGCTTGCACTACTTGCAGTAAGATATTTTTTCTTGATTTAAGTTTTGTATTTCACGTGTGGGAGTTTTACCAAAACGTAAGAATAATGTACTCTCCTGCGTTATGTAGACAACTATTTTATATTCGTAGCGTTCTATTTGTAATCGAAGTTTCATAAGCCGATGACCTTATTGACTGTATATGGCGTTAACTTTTTGCCTTATAACAAGTTCATGCATAGTGTTTTATTGAACTATACTACAGACAGAACAACATGATAAGCATATAGACAAAGGAGGAAATATGCGTTTTCATTCACCTACCGTAGGCAATTAATGCCAGTCCTTTTCGTAAAGCCGGCCGATGTGGCCGATCGGTTCTAGGCGCTTTAGTCTGCAACCGCGTGACCGCTATGGTCGCAGGTTCGAATCCTGCCTCGAGTATGGATGTGTGTGATGTACCTAGGTTAGTTAGGTTTAAGTTCTAGGGGACTGATGACCTCAGATGTTAAGTCCCATAGTGCTCAGAGCCATTTTAATCTTTTTTCTTTTTTTTCTTTTTTGTGCCTCGCGGGATTAGCCGAGCGGTCCAGGCGCTGCAGTCATGGACTGTGCGGCTGGTCCCGGCAGAGGTTCGAGTCCTCCCTTGCGCATGGGTCTGCGTGTGTGTTTGTCGTTAGGATAATTTAGGTTAAGTCGTGTGTAAGCTTAGGGACTGCGACCTAAGATTTCACACACAATCATTTTTTTCGTAAACAATATGATTTGTGACCCAGATAGCCGTCAGCTGCCGCTGGAGAGCGCTGCCATTGCATATACCACGTCGAAGCACACAAACCGTATGTACAAGTCGCATCGGTTCTGAGCGTTCAGCAGCACGTTAACATCGGCAGGCTGAACGTTGACGTTCGAAAGCACGTTTCATGTGCCGACGGCTTAAGCCTGCTAACGTAGTCCAATGCTGCAGACAGGGCGAGGGGGCCCGTTACTCGCGACGCCTCTCGCCTCGGAGCACTGCCGGCGAGGCGCGGCCGACTGCGCTCGCGCTGAGCGCTGCGCGTGGGAGCCGGCCGGCCGAGGAGGATCGCGCCGCGCCGCGCGGCGCAGCGCAGCGCCGCTGAGATTTACGCCCGAGACGGCCGCGGCCCGCGAGCAGCGTAAAATCCGTCGTCGGCGCGCCGCCGCGGCTCTATTTCAATCGCCCGGCTCGCCACTAACTCACGGCTGGCGCGGTGGCCGCTGGCCGGTGGCGAGCGCTGCCCTCCGCCGTCCTCACCTTGAACCTGAGCGCCCAGCCGGTACGTACCGCGCCGCGCCACGCCGCCCTACCTATATATGTTATTACAATGCGGGCCGCGCTTTACATAAAGTGCGCTCGCGTCCGTGCATCGCCTTTAACAGCCGGCCCGGCCGGTATGCACCGCCCCGGCTGCAGGTTGTGTGTGGCGGTGGTAGCTGACGCAAGCGCCGGGATTGGCTCCTCGTCTCGCCCCGATCCGTGCAGACCGGCCGCGAGCTGAACCACTCTCGCGATGCTTTACTTCTGCTGGTCACTTCGTTCCGCGTCACATCAGCTGAACCAGTCGCTGTGAGCGTGCTGATACAATAACTTTTGGTCATAATTTGAAATGGTTTTGACGCGGCCCTTCGCGTGTTCCTCATTTGCGCCATCGTCATGATCTCAGAGTAGCTGTAACACCCAACATCCTCTATTATTTATAAGATATATTCCAACCACTCTTTCCATTACAGTTTTTACACTCAACCTGTACAAGTATTGTTAGTAAATATACAAAGAAATTGTTAACAAAATGGGAACAATTATTGTCAATATATCGTAAGTTACTTTGTTTAATTATTGTTATTACACTGCCGGCCGTTGTGGCCGAGCGGTTCTAGGCGCTTCGGTCTGGAACAGACTGGTCGCTAGGGTCGCAGGTTCGAATACTGCCTCGGTCATGGCTGTGTGTGATGTCCTTAGGTTAGTCAGGTTTAAGTAGTTCTAAGTTCTAGGGGACGCCCTTAGGTTAGTTAGGTTTAAGTAGTTCTAAGTTCTAGGGGACTGATTACCTAAGATGTTAAGTCCCATAGGGCTCAGAGCCACTTGAACCAATTGTTATTACACTGCCGGAACAAAATTGGTACACACTTTTGGAGGTTTCATATTCTCTTATGATTTGCTACTGCAACAGTGTGTATGTAGCACATGAAATGATAAAATTTACAGATCAATAGCACAAGCCGTTCTGAGGTACCAGGTATCGATCCATGATGAGACACCCATGCTAGTACGTGGTGTAGCCTCCAAGCGCGGCAATACAGGCCGTACTCTGGCATCCGGTCGATCGCAGAGATGACGAATACTCCGTAACAGTTGTCAACCACAGAAATTGTACTGGGCTGGAAAGTAGCTGCACGTTGGCGGAGCACGTTGAGTTTAACGAGCAGTGTGTGAGCGAGCATTATCCTGTTGGAACAACGCATCACCTTCCAGGTACAAGAATGTGGAAAGAACAGGTCTAAAACGTAGTGCACGTGCGGAGTGCTGGTTAGCGACCGTCCAGAAACACCAAAGATGAACGAGTGTTGTAGATTATTGCTCCCCTGGCCATAAGGCCTTGGTGGGGCCAGTGAGTCTTGGACGAATGCCCTCTACGAGACAGCGCTCACCAGGTCTGCGTCGTATACGCAAACGACCATCACTTGCATGCAGAAAAAAAAGTTTCTTCCATCGCTAAAGACCGCGGATCGCCGTTCCATCTTCCAAGTGATCCTCTGACGAAACCGGACAAGCCGTCGCCATCGGTGCTATGGTGTGTCAGAGATGTGTGTGCCCATCGTTCGCAACACTTCGTGTTGAGACATGTGTGCTCAAAGCCCCCTTATCTGTGCTGTGGTTGCTGTACTATTTGCCACTGCTGCCCTTACAATACGACGATCCTGGTAAGCATCTGTGCTGTGTGGACGTCCAGAACCTCCTCTAGTGGTGTGAGAATGTTCACGTAACCACTGATATCAGCATCGTTCACAACTGACGCAGCACGTCCAAGTTGTCCGAAAAGGACCATCCCGCCACTCGGAGGACCACAATTTGACCCCTTTCAAACTCGCTCATTTGGCTATTGGAAGCAGGAGTGCGCATCTCTGTGGCATTGTTGCCTCCTGCCTCACACGTTTGCGCCAAACTGAGCCTTCTGGCTGTGAAAATTTCCAAAATCGACGTCGATTTCCCAGGTGTATTATTTTTTTCCTGCAATATATATTTGCAAAAGAACAAGATCCTTTAACTCATAGCGCAAAATAACTAGGCTGGTGTATCTGAGCTGTAGAGTGAAAATTTTTAAAATTATTAATAACTCAGAAAATAATTTCTTATTACTATCTATAACAAACCTGATCTCACTATGGTGAACAGGGAAAGAGTTTCCCGCCATTTTAGTGTATTCTCATTGGCTCAGAGAGAAAAAGGAAAGAGTGTCCCCCATTCGCCAGCCAACTTACTGTCACGCTATTGGCCAAGATGCAAGGGCAATGTATCAGATTACGTCCTGACCGTAACACACACGTGTCCTGCCCGTGTGGGCGGGGTATTAAGCTAAATATTGTTCTTGGATATACCACATACATTTGCCTCAGGTGCACAGGTGGGGCTGGGGGTGACCTTCAATACACCTCGCACAGTTTCCTCGGGTGTAACATGACACCCTTTATCTTATCACCGAATGTTCTTGAGTGACCGTCAAGATACGGCAATCATGTGGGCTCATACTGGCACTACCACATATCGTTCTGCTTCTTCTTCTAGTCCGTGTTTCCACCTTCGGCTGACTGATTATGTGTATTGTGTATGGAACCACCTCATTCATCGAATTATCTTTCCACTAAATGTTCATGTTCTCAAATTAAGTTTACAAAGAAAACTTTATAGAAAACTGTCATCACCCTGCAGATTGGTCAAAACACCACCGCACTTCACTAAGCACAGTCCTATTGGAAATTCTGCATCCTGACTTTTCCCTCCAACGTTTAAACTGATTCATTAAATCAGTTATAGGGAAACTTACAGCATAAAGTGGATTCCGAACATAACTTGGATTCTGAACCACGGAGAAACTGAACATTTTCCACACGAAAAAAATAATTGTGAGACGTAATAAGGATGGAGATCGAAATCAGGATCTGTAAGTTTCCATACTGACACTTACGCAGCTACTGTTTTCATACTTTTTAAAAAGACATCGGTTTCCTACTTCGTAACGTGAAATCAAAGAGTAAATGTAAGAAATTGTTTCCCTGCAAAGCTTAGCGAACGGTTTTCATAGTTAAAACTAGTCTTGCAGATCTCAAGCCTTCTTCGAAACTGAATTTTTCTTGAAAACCAAAAATCTATACAGAACAAAATCTTCTTGGAAATTAAAAGTAATAATTTTTTTAAAAAACTGTCGTAAATTATGCCATTGTTCCGATGTGGGACAGAAACTTCGGAATTTGTTTTTGTACCTATCTATAATTCTGCTGAAGTGGGTAATCTAGCAATTTCAGCACGAATGGACTGTTGACAGGGTAGTATGTCAAATGTCTGGGTATTACATTGTTGCTACTGCATCTACCCACACCAAAAGTATACAATAAAACAGGGTAGTGAATGTACACTCATGACCAATTTATTGTGAGGTACGTGTATTATAGAGAAAGAGAGAGAGAGAGTTACTGTCACTACGGCGAACTGAATACTATATCAGAACAATGTCGCATGATTCGAGGGGGGGGGGGGGGATCGGACGTAAGACAACACTGTATCGTAAGGTGGGCAAAGCAAGCGGTGTCTCTGCATTTGAACAACGCAAGATAGAAGGTACCCGACGGACGAGGTATTCCATCTCCAAGGTCTAGCTACAAATGGCATGCGGGCCTGCAAAGGGGGAAGTGCCAGACAGAGGACACTTGTCCCCTCCCGGAATTAGGCGATAACGATTTTTACTCGTCAACCAAGTATCACATATTTCTGGAAATGATAGTCTGTGAATTTACCAATATGCAGATTTAGCATTTTCGAGAGCTTTGTGAGTCAGTCTTTAGCAATCACAGGATACGTGTGTTCATTACGTGACAAGTTGTACACAGAAAATGAAACCATTTCATTGGTGCGACGGCGGTTTCAGAGCTCACCAATGGGAATGCGAATCTTACGAGAACAGAGCCGAAATAGTATCTCCAATCTTTGTTCTGCCACTTCCTTATACAGCCCTTATCAAACTGCACAAGAGGATAAGTCAGAGAAGTGGAATGACGGTAAGAGGTGATGCACAGATAACCATTTAATTTGCAGCTCGACCTTTGGCCTCGGTAGCAATGGGTAACTGGGCTCTTACTTAGTTGCGCCGTCTGTCTAGCGTCCTCTCACTTCCTTTCCCCACCTCTCTTCAGTCCCTGGGCCCTGGTCTACTGTTTGGCGTGCAATAGCGTTTGAATATTGGGCTATTCGGTCAATGGGCTCTTCAGCTCCGATGGCTCCCAGCACTCGGCGTGGAGTGATTGTTCTAACTGTCGACTGGGTGAGCAGTGGCTGCGGCACTTGCTTCTAGTACTTCAAACGATAATCATGATGAAGCGCACCCAGCAGCTGCGAAAAAAGAAGAAGAATGAAAAGACTGGATTTGAAAGTAAGTACTTAATTATTGTTATTATTATTATTACTGCTGCTGTTCTCAAGAACGCTCCTGTACTTCCGTTATTGTATTGTTGTTGTTGCAGATCTGCATGACACAACACAGCCACCAATAGCAGCAACAGCAGCCACAGGGGCAGAAAGCCTAGCAGCTGAGCTCCCCGACCTGTTGGTGTTCAAGCAACAGCAGCCATACAAGCAGCAGAAATAGCAGCTGCAGTCTGTATTTGAGATCCCGGAACTGCTGGCATTCGATCGACCCCAGCCAGCCGCGGAGGCATCGAAATACAGTCGACTGTTGCTATTGTTACTACTACTACTACTACTACTACTACTATTACTCTCATACCTCTGACACTGCTATTCAGTAACATGTACAGTTTAATAGAAAGTGGGTCAAAGCATATGAATGTACGGCTAGCACCAGACAGGGACTTCCAAGTTGCCATTGCTGTAGAGAAGAGTTGTGCATATAAGTGGTTCTAAAGTACACTATATATGGTTAGAATCAGACTACTTGTGTCGTATGATCGAGTACATAAGAGAAAATGATTGACGAGTATAGTCCACCCCTTATATCAATAAATGTTTTAATGATATATATGTACGCAGAACATTTTCCTTGAAAAAATTGAATTACTGTAAATGTGAAAAATGGACAGTAAAAAAATTGAGTCTTTTTGCACAATACTGTTGTATTTCTTCATTTAGTAATATACCCCTCTAAAAAGCCTATAAGTTTGTTTATATTGATATACGGATGATGATGATGGATGCAGGAAGAAACACACACACACACACACACACACACACACACACACACACACACACACATATATATATATATATATATATATATATATATATATATATATATATATATGTGTGTGTGTGTGTGTGTGTGTGTGTGTGTGTGTGTGTGTAATCTCATAATCTCAAAAGAAGTTTTGCATCACTCCGGTTCCCAGAACTCCCGAAGATAGACGTTGACTGTGGATATTGTATCACAGACACAGTCCCTTTGACTGTTCAGAGACGTCACTAAACCCGCCCAAAGATGTAAACAGCCATGCATGAACAGCACCTATTAGACGGAGAGGGCCGACGGCCAATCAGTTCCAGTCAGTCCACCAGGAGGGAGGTTACATGGCTCTGAGCACTATGAGACTTAACATCTTAGGTCATCAGTCCCCTAGAACTTAGAACTACTTAAACCTAACTAACCTAAGGACACCACACACATCCATGCCCGAGGCAGGATTCGAACCTGCGACCGTAGCGGTCACGCGATTCCAGACTGAAGCGCCTAGAACCGCACCGCCACACCGGCCGGCAGGAGGGAGGTACATGGTTCGTGTTGTCTATAGTAGACCATGCCAAGATAGTCAATACCGCGGTTCGATCGCGTCCGTATTGTTACTTTGTGCCAGGAAGGGCTCTCAACCAGGGAAGTGTCCAGGCGTCTCGGAATGAAACAAAGCGATGTTGTTCGGACATGGACGACATACAGAGAGACAGGAACTGTCGATGACATGCCTCGCTCAGGCCGCCCAAGAGCTAGTACTGCAGTGGATGACCGCTACCTACGGGTTATGGCACGGAGGAAACCTGACAGCAACGCCACGATGTTGTATAATGCTTTTCGTGTAGCCACAGGACGTCGTCTTACAACCCAAACTGTGCGCGGTAGGCAACAGGATGCGCAACTTCTCTCCCAACGGCCACGGCGAGGCCCATGTTTGCAATCACGACACCATGCTGCGCGGTACAGATGGGACCAACAACATGCCGAATGGACCGCTTAGGACTGGCATCACATTATCTTTACCGATGGATGTCGCATATGCCTTCAACCAGACCATCGTTGGAGACAAGTTTGGAGGCAGCCCTGTCAGGCTGAACGCCTTAGACACACTGTGCAACAAGGCGGATGTTCCCTGTTCTTTTGGAGTGGCATTATATGGGGCCGACGTACGCCGCTGGTGGTCATGGAAGGCGCCGTAACGGCTGTACGATACGTGAATACCATTCCCCGACCGGTAGTGCAACCACATCGGCAGCATATTGGCGAGGCATTCGTCCTCATGGACGAAAATTCGCAACCCCAGCGTGCACATCTTGTGAATTACTTCCTTCAGGATAACGACGTCGTTCGACTAGAGCGGCTAACATGTTCTCCAGACATGAACGCTATCTAAAAAGCCTGGGATGCATTGAAAAGGGATTTTTATGGACGACGTAACCCAACAACCACTCTGACGCATCTACGCCGAATCGCTGTTGAGGAGTGGGACAATATGGACCAACAGTGCCTTGATGAACTTGTGGTTAGTATGCCACGACGAATACAGGCATGCATCAATGCAAGAGGACGTGCTACTGGGTATTACAGGTACCCACGTGTACAGCAATCTGGACCATCATCTCTGAAGGTCTCGCTCTATGGTGGTACAATATGCAATGTGGTTTTCATGACCAATAGAAAGGGCAGAAATGATGTTTATGTCGATCTCTATTCCAATTTTATGTACAGATTCTGGAACTCTCGGAACCGAGGTGACGAAAAACTTTTTTTATGTACAATAAAAGAATCACGGCACAAGGAATAACAAATAATTATTGTAGAGGATTCGAATTTGTCTAGGTAAAGCAAGATCACATTTTAATGTAACCATAAGGCAAACCATTGCGAATGTGTACATCAATAAGCAGTGTAACTGCTAGAACGTTGTATGCATGCATCTAAGCGTGCATGAATTGCGTTGTACAGGTGCCGGATGTCTGTCAGTGACATGTAGTTCCACGCCTGTTACACTTGGTCGCCAATACAGGGACAGTTCATGCTGTTCCTGGTTGATGCTGGAATTGCCGAATGATGTCCAATATGTACTCGAGTGAAAACAGATCTGATGATCAAGTGGGTGAAGACAATATGTCAACACTCTGTAGAGGCGACACTCCGCAGAACATGGTGGGTTACAAAAGTGATATATCAGTAAGTGTTATCCTGCTGGAAGCAACCCCTGGAATGCTGTTCATGAATCGTAGCACAACAGGTCGAATCACGAAATAGACGTACAAATTTGCAGTCAAAGCTCCTGCTGTCACCACAAAATCACGTCTGACCATAACTGCAGGTGTAGGTCTAGTGTATTTAGCATGCAGACAGATTGATTGCAGGACACGATGTGGCATGGACTCAACTAACGTCTGAAGTAGTGCTGGAGGTAACTGACACAATGAATCCTGCAGGGCTGTTCATAAATCCGTAAGAGTACGAGGGGATGGAGATCCCTTGCGAACAGTACTTCGCAAGGCATCATAGATATAGTCAATAATGTTCATATCTGGGGAGTATGGGGACCAGCGGAATAGTTTAAATTCAGAAGAGTGTTCCTGGAACCACTCTGTAGCAGATCTGGACGTGTGAGTTGTCGCATTGTTCTGCTGGAATTGCCCAAGTCCGACGGAATTCAGGTGATCAAACAGGATGCTTACGGACGTGTCACTTGTCAGAGTCGTATGTACACGTATCAAGGAACCCATATCACTCCAAATGCACACGCCTCACATTATTACAGAGCCTCCACCAGCTTGAACATCCGCAGCTGATATGAGGGGTTCGTGGATTCATGAGGTTGTCAACATATCCATACACATCCATCCACTTGATACAATTTGAAACGAGAGTCGTCACCAGATAACTTGTTACCCGTCATCAACAGTCCAATGTTAGTGCTGAAGGGCCCAGGTGAGGCATAAAGCTTTGTGTCGTGCACTCATAAAGGGGACACGCATGGGCCTTGCTCTGAAAGCCCATACTGATAATGTTTCGTTGAAGAGTTCGCATGCTGTCACTTGTTGATGGCCCAGGATTGAAATATGCAGCAGTTTTCTGAAGGGTTGCACATCTGTCATGTTGAACGATTCTCTTCGTTCGTCGTTGGTCCCGTTTTTGTAGGTTCTTTTTCCTAGCCACAGTGATGTCGGAGATTTGATGTTTTACCAAATTCCTGATATTCACGGTACGCTCGTGAAATGGTCGTAAGGGAAAATCCCTTCATCGCTATCTCGGGGATCTGTGTCCCCTCGCTTGTGCGCCGACTAATAACACTAGGTTCAGATACTTAATTCTCGATAATCTGTCATTGTAAGAGTAGTAACCGACCTAACAACTGTGCCTGACAGTTATTGTCTTGTACAGGCGTTGTCGACCGCAGTGCCGTATTCTGTCTGTTTACGTATCTCTATATTTGAATACGCATGCCTACACCAGTTTCTTTGGCGCTTCAGTGTAACTCTCGTTTGACACCACCGAAATTGCAAATGGCGGTTGGTTGGGGTCATTGGCAAGCACGCTACAGGGGATCTGGTTCGGAGCTGTCCTTGAAGTAACCAACTTGTACAGCTCTTTCTGTCACCCTAGTGCCAACTGCTGCTCTAATTGCTGCTGTAGACGCAGTCTGATGTGCCAGAACTATATCCTGAAAACGATGATCTTCCTTCTCGGTAACGCCACATGGTCTCCTGGAAACCGTACGTCCTCGTGACCTCTGTTGCCAGCAATCATGTAGAGTGGTTGCATTTCTCCTAAGTCTTTGTGCATTAGTGCAGAAGGAACATCCGGTTTTATGTAGCCATATTACACGACCCCATCCAAACTCAGAGAGGTGTCGATAATAGCATCTTCGTTGCCTTTAAGACATTCTCGACGAACTTCAACTCACTGTCCAATCTCAAACGTAACTAACGCCCACGACTGTTACAGCGTATATTTCAGACAAAGGTGATTTGCATTCTCGTAGTGGCAGCACTAACGTCACTGTTAGGTCAATGGGTCGTAATTTGAATAAATATTATCTTACAGGCGTAGAAACACACCTACCACCTTTCGTTTAAGTCACAACACACACACACACACACACACACACACACACACACTATTTGTTTTTGCAGGGACACACTGTGTATATGGTACACAGGCATATTATCATACACATGCAAAACCACGACAGACAGTTCATGAAATTATTACACGTGAACACACACACACACACACACACACACACACACACACACACACACTAATATACACACACACCAGCTATTTACAAATAAAATCACATGCACCTACACACACACCCACACTCCATCACTCTGGTGACTACTGTGAGTATGGGTGGCTCCTGATCCCATCCCCACAGATGAATTATTTGTCGCCATGATGAACAAGCC
Organism: Schistocerca cancellata; assembly: GCF_023864275.1. Lineage (NCBI taxonomy): Eukaryota > Metazoa > Arthropoda > Insecta > Orthoptera > Acrididae > Schistocerca > Schistocerca cancellata. The sequence continues at coordinate 463,030,558 of NC_064631.1, read as the reverse complement.
ATACTTTCAGTTGCAGCGCAGTGTGTACTTCATGATCTCGTGATACAGATTACGTAGCACACCATGTGTGGAGCTGTGCCAGCGCTGTTGAGGAGACATCTCTTGAAACCTACTATTTCGAGAGCCTTTAGGGTCACACGTTGCTCACACTTAGCCCGCCACTGGATGCCGCCTGCATCTATATGGTATGAATTCATGTTAGATCTGAACTCCACAAACTCCACAATATACGAACCATTCGCCTCATCTTTCATCAGACCGATAACCATGTTGTTTTGTGGTATTATACTACAAGGATTAACCAATGCATATCCAGATATGTTGAAATCTTTGTCATTGTACCTAATTATTTTATACAAATTGTAGCCTTTCACCCAGTAGATGAATCCGTAGCTACATGTTTGATCTTTTTCCTCAGTCTGTCGATTTTCGCTTTGAACATCTATGAGAACCCACTAAATGGTAGACTTCTTTGCGTGACTTGCAGAGTTTGTTTATATTCGGGTAACCAATATAACTGAAACTGACACACAGCCTGTGCTACTGCCCACTCATTCATTGGGTTGTTTGCACAGATACGCTGTTCACACATTCGCAAAGTACTCTGCGAATCCCTCTTTCAAAGAAGAGCAGGACAACACTCAAAAGTTTGATGCTGACACATGTCTTTCTTAAATTTGCGTGCCATGAAAACCCAGGTACAGTGAAGTAGAAGGCAGACTCTAGAAAGTATATGCCCAGGCATACATTATAGAACTTCATGAAGATATCCACAACGAGATATACATCAGTATTCGTGTATAATCTACCATACATGCCTAAATCGGAGATAGAGAACTCACTCCCAATATTCGCCCTATTTTCATACTCCGCAATCCTTACGGTTGTGCCTATTAGTTTACTGGAGAATCCGGTTATGTAACGCAATGTGGTTTCGGTGAGTCTCTTCATCGAATCCAGGTATTCGTATCACAAGCTGAAGCATTAGATCATCGGGATATCTGTCTCTGGTGAAATGTAAATTCTCCTGAGACAGCGTTTCAACAAGTTTGTGAAGCGACGTGTGCACGAACCGAAGCAATTCTAAGAAGCGAAGCATTATTTTGGACATGTTTTTCTTTGAGTACGGGATGCATCTGTCATTCTGTAAATGTGGTGTGGGAGGCAGGGGGATCACCTTCACAAGGTGCCACAGGTGCTAAGAGGAACTCGAAATTAGCTTAAACGATGAAGGGACAGCGCTGGTGGTGGATGTTCTTAACTTTAAGAGCGTTTTTCCTTGGTAGGAATTTCCACACGTACCAGTTCCTGGATCGAGCTGTCAATGAAGTTGTCTTTCTAGATATTCAGTCTTTGTGAACGAGACATCTATGGCAAAAACGCCGAACAAAATGATATTTGTACTATGGGAAGAAAGTAGGTAGAACATGTTTTTGACCCACAGGAAGTGTTGCTCATCGCCTTTGCAGATTAGCAAGACGTCTATATTTTTGGGTCATTTATGGGCTAATGTGAAAAAAGAGAGCGGTCTAACTACTTTATGCTTGACTTTGTTCTTCACAGGCCGGCCGGAGTGGCCGAGCGGTTCTAGGCGCTACAGTTTGGAGCCGCGCGACCGCTACGGTCGCAGGTTCTAACCCTGCCTCGGACATGGATGTTTGTGATGTCCTTAGGTTTGTTAGGTTTACGTAGTCCTAAGTTGTAGGGGACTGATGACCTCAGAAGTTAAGTCCCACAGTACTCAGAACCATTTGAACCATTTTTTGTTCTTCACAGTGTGCTCGCGGTCGTCTTCTTCTTCTGGATTATCTACTTTCAGGATGTATACATGAATCGAATAATTGGAGTTCCACATCTCAAATTTTGGAAATCCTGGAGCTTTACAAGAAACTCGATGTCTTGAAAATTATAATGCGCACGAAAATCACATGAATATAAATCTGTGCGTTACACATGCTTAGGATAATTTCTATCCCTGACCAGAAGCGATCATGCAAAGCAATATACATCCCCCTCACCACGATTATGGATATGAATACAAGCCTTATTCAGCAATATTTTGGACTCCGACTTCCCCCAATAAGTGCATAAGAGATGTGCGATTCAAAATCAAACGTGAGTACACAGTTGAGTGTCTTACGGACCCCGTTTCCTGCATCTTGGAAAAATGGCCTCGAAGTGAAAGTTCCAAACCACTCTGCAATGGATTCACCTTGCGACGTCACGCCAGTTGGGCCCTCTCCCCCCAGTTTGACCGATGCTCTTCTCCTCAACACCACCATCCTCTTTTAGGGGGTGCATCAGATGGCAGTTCAGAATTGCTTTGCACTTAATGACGAGATGTTGCGGATAGTTTATGTATCTGAGCACCTCCCTTTACAAAACTGCTTGACAAGCATTAACGAAAGTTGCAGGATATCCATAATCTACATTCGAATTATCGATTCGGGCCAGTGAGATCCTATCCTCAAATGCGACAGCGATCACTGCGTAGTCCAATTTGGCTTCAGGACTTTCTTGGTGATACACAAGAGTGGGAGTGGACGTGCTGCTGCTGTTAGGCCTTACACAGTATGTCCGTGATGTGTTGATCGTGATTTAAGGCAGTGGGTGGGAATCGCGGCCCAGGCCATGGTAGGCAGATCGGAGTAGTGATGTTGTGCACAAATGGCATTGCTACAGTGGCAGGAGGAGGTCGTCGCCAAGTGGAAGGTCCTGGCTGCAGAAATGTGGGTGGCTGCCTGTTGGAGGGGCTGGGCTGCAGAGAGGTAGAAAATTCGACGGCTCAGGTTGTGACGATGGGTGCAGCTGCCAGTAAGAGGTGCCGGGATGTGGAAAGGATGTTTTTCTTCTTCTCCACCACCGTACACCGGTTTGAGACGTCGAACTGATAGGCAGTTAAATTACTCCAAATTCTGGATAGAAGCATTCTTAAAAATTTCATGCATATGGACCCTCTTCTCACGATCTTTAACGTACACGATGCTGCCTCTGTGATCAAAGTTTTGGAATGATGTCAGTATATGCTAGTAGCCCATTCCTGTTTCATTCCAGCTTTTGCCATGATGGAATCAAGTCAACCACGCTACTGTCCTCTGAGTCTAGGCACATTTTATTGCTCTGAACGGATGGGGTGAATCCAAGATTGTGTGGAAACTCGATAAAACACACCCCGAATCTGTAAATGTGATGAAAGATACATCTTTAAACATGAAGTGCCACGGTCGTCAACGAAGCCTCGCACGTCAAAAAATGGTTCAAATGGCTCTGAGCATTATGGGACTCAACTTCTGAGGTCATTAGTCCCCTAGAACTTAGAACTAATTAAACCTAACTAACCTAAGGACATCGCACACATCCATGCCCGAGGCAGGATTCGAACCTGCGACCTACAGCGGTCTCGCGGTTCCAGACTGCAGCGCCTAGAACCGCACGGCCACTGCGGCCGGCGCCTTGCACGTCAGGAGCAGTGTTTGCACACTGGGGATTCGTCGTCATATAACGTGCATGTGAGGCACATATGTCACCTTTATATAGTTTGTTGAGCAGTGCCAGTCAAAGTCGAATAAACGAACATGAGTGACGCAATAACAATGCGTGCACAGAAGTGCCTTGTGAGAAACTACCTAATAATTTAAATTTAATTCGAATTTCAATAGGATCCATCTCAATACTTTCATTCTGTTTAGAGCAGTGTATCATGACATGTGGTTCAAATCCTTAAATTGTTGTGTGCTGAGCGTACTTCGAGAGTCACCTTCCTCATAGTAAGAAAAGTGAAACACTGAAAACATTTCATATAATGGAGTGTACATGTCGTTAATCCAGTCAAGCTGTAAATTGTTATCGTATGAAAAAAAATTCAGCCTTCAGAAACGCTTTTGCACTGATTACATTGCAGCTATCAAGTACACTTAAATATTTTTCTACATTTCATCATCTGCCTGTCTGCAGCGCCAGAATTATGTAGTGACGTGGTTGAAGCTGCACAGTTGTTTTAATGGACCACGCCTGTTCGCATGATGTCAACAGAAGTTTATTCACACAGCTCACATGACCAGAAACGTAATGGGAGTCTAACATCCGAATTCACCAGTTGAAGAAATTTCAGCCTCGCCTCATCTGAAAAAGAATGTGCAGCATTTTCCATCTCAGTTATCAAGCGAATTTTGTTGTCTTCAAGATAACCTTGTGCTGCCTGCATGTATGCATTGCTTTCCATTGCTGATTGTATTAGAATGAGCTCCTACTTTGCATACATATTAACATCCATGTCTCCAAAGAAGCCCATAAACATCTTGACTGGGATGAACATACTAAAGCGATTGTTGATCGATCCATCTGTTATGAACCATTCTAAATTTCGTAAACCATTCAAGGCTGACTGATGTGGAGATGTGGTACCAACATACCTGGGGCGTTAGATTTCGACTCCATTGAGTCCTCATGATGAAAGGTAGGTGACTGCTTTTCGTTTAAGATGTGATGATGACATAGATGTTCCACCCGTTTTCAAAAATCTTCCTTCCGTGTATAGGACGCTGTTGCTTGGAATTTTTGACGTGACCTGGTGCTGAATGAGAGTTTGTACACTAGCTCTATTAGTAAACGTAGCTGAAGCAAACAGTTCGTAGGAAACATATTCTTGCTGAATGTTTTGGTCATCATACTCAACTGGCAGCATTAGATCAAGTGGAGACGTCATTGCGAGATTTCAGTACTATCAGGTTAAGTGACTTGTAATTGGCTCAAATGGCTCTAAGCACTATAGGACTTAACATCTGAGGACATCACTCTCTTAGACTTAGAACTACTTAAACCTTACTAACCTAAGGACATCACACACATCCAAGCTACCTTACTAACCTAAGGACATCACACACATCCAAGCTCGAGGCTAGAACCGCTCGGCCACAGCGGCCGGCGAACTTGTAATTCTCCTGTGTTATCGAGCTGGCTGCTGCTATGAAATGATGTGTTGATGGCTAGGTGGTGTTCTTATGTATATCACACGCTTCCTGTTGCTTTTTTCAAGAGGAGATGAACCACGATTGTCTCACATCCAGAGTCGCTAGATTTCTATCCTGGTTCACAATATTCACCTCTAGATAATCTAATGCCTGAGCAGTCACTGGAAAGTACATTGGGCTAGCTGACGTTTGAATGATTTCGTATATTGGGCGTGCGGTAGGAAAAAAAATCCGTAAACAGTATGTATCAGTCAGCCATTGAGATTCGAATTCGTTGCTATATTACACTTGACGCAAATTGTGCTGTTTTGCTACACATTCATTGCTTGTCCCAACACATACATTTATTGGGATTCTTTTGCAAAACACGACTGAAACGTGATAGATTTCCTATTGAAACTTGCTAGCTAATGTGTATTGCATGTTCAGTCGTTTGTATTTCCGCTTTAAACGAATTACCGTTTGCCTGTAGCTCAAACCCCTTTTAAAGGCCGCTTTATAAGTGTATTCAGATAGTCGATATTGTACGTGCCTGGAAATATTTCCAGAATTTGCTGATTGCTAAACGTAGTTTATTGTTACCCTTGGTGGTATTACGTATGCTGCAATACGTTTCCAATCCAATCAATGTGATACTCCATTCACCACTGCTTCGATTTATCCGTGCAAGGTAATCCGCATTTAATACTGTCAAAGGTCTTTTCACAGTCAGGGTGGCATCTAAATAGTGATTGATTCAATGATTTGTCTACCATCCGATTTTACACGTTTGTCGCATGAGGCACAAGAGACCGCTGCTGGTGCTAGTAAATCACCACATGAGTCAAAGTAGAATGCAATTTTTCATTTCTTCTTCTTAACACATGCGCCGCAGTAGGTTCTAGATGTGGCAGAGGCATATTAATTCACGATCCCATATTCTGTAATATATTTCCATATCATCTTTGGCAATGCATCCTGCAGAAACACAGCAAGAAATCTTGGTGTGTTGACTTTTTTGGCCAATTTAAGCAGATCTATGTTAGTTAGTGATCTATCTGGTAGTATAACAAGCAGTTCTTTTAATAAATAGTCCAAGCCCTCGCCTGTACTGCACTAAATACAGTCCCCTGCCGATTGTGATGGATTCCATAACTTTTTATATTTCTTTACTTCATTCAGCTGCTATTTTGCATATCTTGCGTTCTTCACGGTCCGAGCTATAGCCGCAGCCTCACCCACCAGCGAGCTGAGTGCCTACAGTCTTCCAAGCACTGGAATTAGGAAAGAGATAGTTGCAGCAGATGTCATGAGTATTGATAGAACTCTGGGTGTTTTAACACGATTTCTTCATCTTACACCAATCTGCTGCTACATTATGGTTTTAGCTGCGGACACAGCTCCTTGAGTGCTGTTTTTTTTTCAGTTTCTTTTCTTTTCCTGTAGCGTATGAAGGGCTGCGTTCGTAATGCGATTGTAGTCTATTCCAGGACCCAAATTAGGTGTGGTACACATTGTCTCATGAAATGGGAATGCAGTAATATGTTGATCTATACCAGTTTCCCTCCTTCAACGCATTTCTTTAACTTTAGCAGCTTAAATTCTATCAGCAGTGTGTCATTTTGCCAAAAGAGCGCTGTATCACGCTTCTTGCACATGTTGTCTAGGAAATTAATACCTTTTCACCATGAGACAGACACTTTCCCATTTTATATCAAGGTTCACAAAAGAAGTGCCCCAGGAGGTACAATTCAGCTGACAGTTTATCATGAATACCACCCCTCCCTCTGGCTAATGCGCTTCCTATCGTGCGTGGCATTGTACTACACTGTTTAACGTTGCTGCCCACTATTGTACACCAGATCTCAAGCATTCGCTTAACTCTTGTCAGTAAAGGGAACCTGAGCCATTTTACTCAAAACCTATTCCTTCTACATCTTAGGACAAACTCTGCGGGAGAAACATCTGGTACAGAGCATTTCTGTAATTCTTCTGTGTAGAAACTCCTGGCACTTTCACTTTCATTGTCATAATAAAGATGGAAGTTCTTGGTTTTGTATGTTGCTCTTTCGAAACTGAGAATATCGCCATTGACCAGTTTGGTAGGTATGATTTTTCGAATGATATCTTGTATTTTAAAAAATGTACCAAAATACCAACATTATATTTCTGCTTGTATGGACCCATATTTTAATGTGCAAACTTTTATTTAGAAGCAAATTATCGGGGAAATCAGTAAAATACATCCCTATCATTCTGTGATGAGTGGTTTTATCCTGATTGATTACTTCTGGAAGACTTTCTAACCATCAGTATCAGTCATGAAGATTGAATTTCTGCCACATATGTGATTTCAATTCTCTTCAAACATTCCGCAATAATCGCTGTGACGTGTGAAAATGTTGAGTAATGACGTATTCTATACTAATCCATTACAAGGTTGAAATATTTATTGTAGAATTGGCCACTGCGACTGGTTTGTAGGTTATGTGGACATTGGTTTGTTCCTGACTGCAGCAGCTGCTCGGAAACATATAAAACCTCACACTCAGTCTTTGCTTTAACTGATAGATCCCATACAGATTTAGAATACAAATCTAGAACCATTGACATGTACTTGAAGCCTCTATTCACCAGTAAACATTGTCTCATATCAACGAGATCCACCTGCCATAAATCAAGCAAACCTTTTATTATAACACATGTATGCATAAATGTTTTGTACGCCAGTTTATGTGATATTTTTCTTCTTGATGATACATCTTTCCCATAAGTCTGAAGTTATTGATCTATAATTTCGTTTAAGTGAGCAATATTCCACACACTAACTGATGCTTAAGGAGTCTTAAGTGTTCTGTTTTTTTTTTTTTTCATTTGGTCATCATAATACATACAGTGCAGACAGAGACTGGTCATCTTCCACTGGCTGTCAGTCAATCCCTTCGCGGATGCTATGTCCATACTTTATGATGGTTTAATAATATTCTTGTATTTTACACTGGTTGGGCTCTTGAGTTCTTCATTGACTTTCTTAAGAACTTCTGTCAAATTTAATATCTCTTCATACCATTGTAAATATTTACATAAATATTTTTCAGGTTTCGTTGCTCTCAGAGATACTAGCTTCAGTAATGTGTGCTTGCTTTCAAATTCTCTACCACCAACCTGAATAGTGTGCTCTGTTAAACTGATAGACCGCTTGCACAGCATATTCGGTTTTACCCTGCTCAATCCGTATATTTTATGTATCTTATTATGACTGTGAGAATTAATAAAACAAACAGTTGCTGCTTCTTTTTCATCTTCTTCAGCCTTTGAAAGTCGTAGTAGCGATTCAGTAACATGTCGAAAAGTTTTGGGCACAGTTTGAGCTCATTGCAACTGCCCTACTTTTTGCAGGTGTAATTTCTGTCAAGTAGTCCTCTGTGCCTCGATGATGTTGCATTTTGTCGTCATGTTGCTGTGTACCTAGCTGCCTTCACGATTGCCTGCATCTTATGTACCATCTCTTTGTATTTTTGAAATCGTTTTATCAGTCTCGTTGACATTTATATTTACTACAGTGATTAACCACAGAAGGGTTTGAGTATGTTCTTAATGATAATTTTTCTTCTTAATATTTACTGGAGGATTTTGTTTTATATCTCCGAATGTTTCTTCTGTTTCACAAACCTTTACCATTACCGCTTGCATGGAACTACCAAATGCCTGCATTTCTATAGTATGGTGAGTAAGAATTTCGTTAATGGCTTCCAATGCTTCTGTTTCATGAACCTTTGTATTTGTCATTTGCATGACGTTGTCCAAAACTCCGTTTTCGCTGTAAGACATGGTCAACATGTGTCCGAACATGACCTCTGCATATCACATCCTGACAATATTTTTAATAACAATGATCTCCTGGGAGCTTGATGTATATTGCCCATCATTCAGTTTTCTAGTTTTGTCAGTAACCAGCAACACATGCTGTAATTCAGCACTCTGCACAAACGTTTATAAATTCACTGAAAATCATGTCAGTACCTACCTGCACCTGATAAACATGCTTTAAATGCATACTGTCCTCTTTGAAAGCGATGATGGGATTAGCATTTTCATAAACTAATTGCCTAAGAATCCAAGAATACGTCTGGCTTAAATAAGAAACGTCCACTTTTACTTGTCGGCCAAATAAAAAATATGTATATTACTGATCGTAGTTCTCCACAGTTACGTCACTGAATACAACCAAAGTATTGGATTTAACCTCTTCTGGTGGTAGGATATCACTGGTTTCTCTGAACCGGTGGTATTTAATTTCATAGATACCGCGTAATATCTCGTCTGACAGTAGTTATTTTTCTTAAAATATACAGGGTGTCCCACTCAAACATCACTGATTTCAAAGACCCAGGAAAAAAAACAGTAGATACGACAATGAAAAACGCACCACATTGTAGAGTATCTCAGAGAATTTATTTGTTTATCATCAGTACACCTCTACATGTGAACCATTTGTAGCACGAAGAATATCGAGTCTATATTCAATTTCTGGCAAAGTTCATTGTAACATTTCCTCTGTTATTGTTGCAATCGCATTGGTGATAGAATGTCGCAGTGTAGGAATATCGTCCACTTTGGTCGCATACACGCGGTCCTTCACGAATACCCACATGAAGAAATCAAGTGGGATAATGTCAGGTGAACCTGGTGGCCAGCCAATGGGTCCCCACGTCTGATCCAAAGAATGGGAAATTACCTATCCAGGAACTTGCGAACAGCCGTTGACCAATGCGGCAGAGCTCAATCTTGTTGAAAAATGATGTTGGGTTGGAAGTCCTTTATCTGAGGATACACAAACTGCTCCAACATGTCCAGATACACTGACCCATTCACTGTTTGTTCCACAAAGAAGAACGGTCCAACAATCCTGTAGTGAATTAGCCTGCACCAGACGTTTAGGTTAGAGCTATCACGAACATTTTCAGTGACAATGTGCGGATTTTGCGAACCCCACATCCGAACATTATGCCTATTAACCCTTCCTGATAAGTGAAAGGTTTCCTCATCTAAGAATAAACATCTTTCCAGGAAGCTCCCATCCATATCAATACGCTGCAGCATATCCGGATCAAATTCTTGTCTGCGTAACTCGTCGTTCCGCGTCAGATGTTGCAGAATTTGCATTTTATAAGCACACATACAAAGACACTGGTGAAGTACACGACGTAATGTTGATTGAGGTACATCATGTTGGCTAGACGCTTGACGAATTGACATACGTGGGCTTCTGAGAAACGTTTGTCTGATGTCCTCCACTGTCTCTTCTGAAACTTCGTAATGTGCACTGCTAGAAAGTTTCAGAACACTTCCTGTTGCCAGAAACTTCCTATACCATTCCTTAATTTTTTCACGTCAGGTAGATCACATTCATACACACGACGATAATTTCTCTGCACAATAATCGGCGATTTTGTTTGTGTAAATCACACTACTGCTCGTGCGCGCTGCTGTGGAGTCGCCATTTTCATTTCATGCGACTATGCTGAACTCTGGCGACGATACTTGGCACTTCCGAAGCGGGAATATAAATTCTTTGAGATGCTCTACAATGTGATGCATTTTTCATTGTCGTATGTACTGTGGTTTTCCTCTCTTATGTCCTTGAAATCAGGGACGTTTGAGTGGATATCCTGTATATATGCTTGAATCGTACCCCTCAGAATGAGTTAACAGAGCAAGAATTAGATTAGTTTTCCTGAAACCTGAGCTCTCACAATTAAAGTAAGGATGTCATCGGGAAGTAACAATCCATTCTTCTTCTTCCTCAAGCTTTCAGCAGCACTGCAGGCCCATTTGTTACTACAAGTTCTTTATGAGGCGGAGCATCGTTCACTTACTCATGGTGACGACTATGCATTTATGTTAGTGTACTGAGGATTTTACTGATTCATAATAATACACATGCAACTTCTGTGGTGTTATTTTTATTTTTGTAAACTCTTACAGATTGTTGGACATGCCAGTGCCAATGTCTAGCACAGTTGCATGTACATAGTTACATCTGCTGATACGAACAGTGTCATACAGTTGAGGAACCATTTCCTCTAATAAGGGGTTGGGTAGCACCAGCTCCAGTAAACTGATCCATGATTTATCATAGAAATTGTAGACAGGTGGTTGCCAGCTGAGTCTGTGGTCTAGTCCCAGCTGGATCTCATGACTAGCATAGATTAAGTTTCTCAAGGGAACTTCCTCCAGGAATGTAAACTCTCTCTCATTATAGATTTTTATTGTTCAGAGGTACCAGCTGTAACTGTATGGCTGTCCAACTGTATTGATGGTGACTGTGCACTTTCACAGAATAGGTTGACTTACCACACAGATAGTTCCACTCGTATCTGGAAAGTAACACATTAACGTCACTACATTTGAGGTTTTTGAATACCACCACTGGAATAAACTCACAGTCTGAAGACATCCTATGATACAATTAAATACTGATGAGCCAAAACGTTACGATCACAGTCCACCGCGAAGTTGCATCCCGGTTGGTTGCGTTGCGGACAACTGACGCGGTAACAAAAGTATGTGAATGGAACCATCAGAAATGGCGGATCACCCTAGCAAAGATATGGGCTGCAAATGGGGAAATCCATTGAGAGAAGCTACCTTGTCAAAGGGCAGATAATAATTACGTAGAGCCTGTTAATGAGTATCTCGAAAACGGCGAAGTTGGTTTCATTTTCACGTACTATTGTCGTGAGCATTTACGGAGAGAGACAAGGACAATGAATCTACCACTATGCGCTAAACGGTAGGAAGTTCACGACTCTTCAGAGAACGTGCGGTTAGGAGGCTTGTCTCCTCGGTAAAATAGGTTATATGGTGATCTGTGGTACCTCTGTGGAAAGAGCACAATGCTGGTGCACGCACAAGTGTTTTGGAGCGCACAGTTCATCGTAATTATTGAACATGAAGCTCCGCAGTAGACAACCCCTGCGTGTTCACGTGTTGTTCCAACGACATCGCTAATTGCGACTACTGTGGGCACGTGACCATCGGGATTCGACCACAGATCAATGGAAACGTGTCGGCTTTCGGGTGAATCACATTTTTGTAAACGGCGGCTCGAAACATGCATCACGGGCGCGGACGGGTGGCAGCGGTATTACGCTATGGGAGACATTCTCCTGCCTTTGCATGGGACCTGTGGTAGTAATCTTACACACGCTGACGCTGCGAACCACTAGTATCCCTTCATGCTTGACGCCTTCCCCGACGGCGATTTCATCTTTCAGGAGTATAATTGTCCATGTTTCGGCGCCATAACCGTCCTACAGTGGTTTCAGGAGCATTATTGTGAACTCATGTTGATGTCACGGCGACCAAATTCGCCTGATGCAAATCCTATGGAACCCATCTGGGTCGCTATCGGGTGCCATCATTGCGTACGCAAATAATCAACCCATTATTTCAGCGAATCACACAACCTCTACTAGGATATAACAGAAGTTCTTTTTTCTTTTTTCCTTAGCGCATCAGGTACTGATTTCACCACATCTGTAATGGACAAAAGATTTATAATTACATCTGTTTTTTCTGGCTACTTTAATGTCCATGAGTACTAATACTTACTTGACTCCTTTCTTGATGCGGGGAGAGCAGCTAAACGATACATGACTTACTGAAGTTCTCTCGGTCACATGACTGAGTGATCGAGCTGTCGTTATATACTTGTACACGTTAGTTTTTCGCTCGCAGAGCTGCAGCATTTGAAGCATATACAGGGAAATATAAGTGCGAAACGAGAACATTGGTCAGTTTATCGCTACAACGACGATGAGCGACGAAGTCGTGTTCCTTGATGCTAGGATCAGATGGTTCACTCTCACAGCTAATTTGCGTGAAGTCAGTGAGCGTATTATTGGCGTTGTGAGAACGGATGTGTTTAACAGTGGCCTGAAATCGATGCTGCTGCTCCCACCACAGCTTGACTGTAGGAGTCAAGTATATTTGCGTAATCATTTAAGCAAATACGTGTTAAACATTCTATAGCAAATTATTACTCCAGAATGGTACACCTCGATCCAGTTGAAGATTATGGATTTACTGCTCAGGAAGACTGTTTCTATGTGTTTGATATGTACTTCGGACCAAAAGCGTAAAACATGTGTAGGGTGCCCCTCGATGTCTATAAAAAGTTTTGTAAAGGTCTGTGGAGTCTAAATGTTTCTGATTATTATCTGCTTCCAACACAGATAATATTATGGTTGTGTGATACATCACATGGATTTCATTTGCTACCTGAAGTGTTTAAAAATGACTCTGTACTTTCTAAATATGAAGCTTGCTATAAGGGTGTGTGAATAGAAAGTGTGAAATTGATCGACAGCTGCGCATTAGAGGAAAATTGCTTAGTGTAAAAAGAAGAAAATAAAAGGATTCTTATTTCATGTTTTTTTTAATAAAAATGTGTCTGATCTGCATAGTTCAAATCGGTCTTGGCGCCACTGCTGCAAATGCACCTGCATCCAGTATTATACCCGTTGAACTGTAATACACACACGAAAAATTCCCCAATACTCTTGGTGCACATATAGCTGCAACTGCAGTAAGACTGCCTACTTCCAGATGGCAGCAAGCGTTCCGTCTGGGTGTCATATCGCTGAAGGCACTTGGCAAACATTTATAACGGGATGTGTGAGCAGCTGCCCCTAGCCTCTATATGCAGCCCCGGCTGACATAAACAGGGCTACATCCAAGTCCAAAGTCTGAGAATTTGTATTAAGGCTACATCGTTTGCAGCTATTATCATTATTACTGTCTACGCAAGGTTAATCCCAGTCCAAAGTCTGAGCATCTTAGCAAAAACTCAAACTGCTTAAAGCCGACACGTCGGCTGCTCTTTAATGTTTCATGATAGGCCACACTATTTCTTAAATTACTATTACCTGCTGAATTACTCAACATAACAATTTTACTTAAGAGCTTTAATGTTTAACAGTATTTGTTATGTAATTACTATCCTCGTTACGGAATTGCCCACAAATGCATATAAAAGAGAAGTCATACAAATCACAAGGCACTTTAATAACACGATTTTACAATGCTTGTTCGTTATTATACCGTTTCAGAAATTATCAGCAGATAGAAAGTAGAACCGACTGGTGTATACTGTACATATGTTGAAGCTTGCCCCAGTTGGCCATCTGACAGCAAATCTTATGTGTAAGAATTGTGGGGGGGGCTACTTTATTACATATAATGAAATGATACGAAGCGATTAGCCTCAGTGAACAACGATATGTTTCCAGCAACACCTCGTGCTATTAGACACCAACTCTTAGAAACTTAAATGATAACGCATAGACGGCAAAAGTGACAACAAAATACACAGTATTGGAACCAAGCGTCGTTATTCGCTTTTTTAGTACTGTCTCCGGTTGTCAGTGGTTAGCTAAATCTAGATGATGCCTGAAGTATACACATCAAGTATATTGGGACAAAAGTTCGCTATCAAGTGAGAGCGGAACATACATTGAATTGAACGTAACTAGCTGTGGCGAAACATATTCTACAAAGTTCATATGGCCCTACGCTGAGACTATACGGTAGCATGAGCGACAGACTGCCTTCTGCAGCCCATTGAATATCTCAGTGCATGCAGACATCCGGAAGACCCTCCTGGTCTATTAAATAAGCTGAAGTCAGACAGTAACATGGCGAAGGTACTACTTTTCACTGACAGTGGTAAACTGGGCCTCAGAAGAAGGGATTCTAAGCCAGCAGTGCCTTTACAGACGCAGCACATCATCCTTCAACCAGCTAAAATTTTGCCTGACTGTTGTATCCTTTGGCGTCAGGGAAAACACCTCATGAAAGAAGCTCGTTATAATGCTCGCCCGCCATCTTGAGGAAATTATTTCTTCCTGTATTCGGAGTAATATCCGAAAACCAATAATGTTGAGGTATCGAATGGTTTGTATGTCCTTTCTCGTTCTATTGTGGAAAATAAAGGAAATCAACCTTAGAGTCTAAGGAAATATTAATTAACTGAAACTGTACCAATCGTTGACGATATCTCCCTAAAGCTACCACTTCACCACCTAATAATTCTTTTTAAAGTGTTCTGCAATACTCACAGAATAGATGCAAGTAGAGCAATGTCAGACAGCATCCTAAAAGGTTACTTGCTGCTGCAAGGTTCTGATAATTTTTAACACTGCTCCTTCTGTATTCGTTTGAGAATTGGCGTGTCAAAGCACAGCTTACATTTGCCTATGTACTGCTGTATGACAGCAACTTTTATTACACGAAAGACCACCTCCTCGTTAAAGGGAACGGAAGCCGTCATATCGTATCGTATCTCTATACATCGTACCTGAAAGGTACAGAGAACACCACGACTCACGCCCGGTAGCTCAGATGGTAGAGCACTTGCCCGCGAAAGGCAAAGGTCCCGAGTTCGAGTCTCGGTCGGGCACACAGTTTTAGTCTGCCAGGAACTTTCATATCATAGTGAATGTGTTTGTTTGGCAATGTAGTCGACCTTGTAACAGTCCTTTTGAGCACCTCTGGGAACCGTTGAACGACATTCCGCGCTCCTTGATCCAGCCCTGAGAAAAATCAGCGTGTTGCGGTTCGGTAACTACGACGTCAGGGATTGCGGTGGGTCCCAACCGCGCTTCTGTTCCCTGGAGGCCATGCCACAACGTATCACCCTCAGCGTCTAAACGAAATGGAGGTGGTACACGCTACCAAATAGGTGTGTCCAGTTCAGTTGCTCAACAACATATGCAACTGAGACATACTGCCGTAATCAACTCATAGGTGTACCAGGTAATCATTTACTTCACTCTAACAGTATACTCCGAGTATAACCAAAATAAGCCATCCAGCCATTAAAATGGTGTATAATAAATTATGTGCAAAATTAAAATACTCGTATATATTGTTACTTTCCATATGCTGATACTACAAATCATATACCGAGAAGATGATGACGTAGATCAAGTGACTTATGCTTAGTAGTGAAATACAGTAATCCACCTGTGTGGCTGAGTGGTCAGCACGGCTGACTGCCATGGGAGGCCGCCGTTCGATTCCCGGCACTTTCGGTGATGTTTCCTTGGTGGAAGGACTGGTGCAGGGTCCACTGAGCGTCGTGAGGGCAAATGAGGAGCAACTCGTCAGATTAACAGCGGTTACAAGCCCAAGAAACCCGAGAGCGGTGTGCTCACCACGTGCCATTCCATACTGCATGTCATGATGCCATTGGCAGAGGATGACATGACAGTCGGTCGGACCTGATTGAGCCGTCGGGGCCAGATTGCAGAACTTGACTCTTACTTTATTTTACTTTCTTGTCTTTCACCGTCATTTCAAGGAGAGCACATACTTGCGTTCAGTTATTTACCATATTCTTACGTTTTGTAAGCTTATTATTACATATGAGTAGAATGTGACACCTTAGCAAAAAGCAGGAAACACAAATAAAATCATTGAAGGCTCAAAATTGGTGAAAGGATTCCCAAACCATAACTAAAAGGAAATCCTTTTTTAAACTATCACAATCGTAATTTACTGAATCTCATTCGCGACTGTTACCTCCATCAGTTTTACGTATTACATCGGCTGGTTTCTAGACAAAGTAGCGATTTCATTTAGCGCTTCATACGAGGGGCCCCCAATAAGTAATACAACACGTTTCTTTCTGAAGTTAGTTGGGCTGGAACAGGAGTCCAATACACTATATTAACCCGCAGTTTCGGCCACAAACCCCGATGTTTCAACATAACCTCCGTTCATTGCGACTCGCTTACGACACCTTATTGAAAAGACTTGTATGCCCGCGTGGTACCGTTCTTCTTGTTGACATCAGAGCCAACGTCTTCCTCCATCATCTACGTACGACTTGTCGCAGGGTGTATTCTTCAATGCGCCAAACAGTTGGAAATCGCAAGGTGCGACATCCGACCTGTAGAGTGAATGAGAAAGAAGAGTCCAATGACGTTTTGTGAACTCCTATCGAGTATGCAGACCTGAGTCACACAGACGTGTGCGCCCGACAGGCACGAGGGAGATCCGGCAGGTTTGCGCGACCTTGTTGCGATGATGACAGAGACCTCCGCCAGCGACGCGCCTTGCTTTTGTCCACTGCGTACTCTGCATTGACATTCTGCAAGCGTCTATGAATATCTCCAATGCTTTGGTTGTCCACCAAAAGTACCTCAATAGCAGCACTCAGCTTGGAATAAGCCTCGACTACAGACGTAATTCTAAGGGCCACGTCACCGTCGCCACTTACCGGAAGTTCACGAAACTACAGCGGGTGGAGCAGGAATATTCCACGATGGTCCACAACCAATTCCACATTTTTTCAACCGAAAGTGGCCGATAAAAAGTATTAAATTAATTACTGAACGCCCCTCGTATGTGACGAATGGAACTAAATATCTCCTTATTCTGGGTCTGAAACCAAGGCATCGATCACCCGTAATTACACTTCGCAACAAAGTATCACCTGATTAACTACCTCTTAATGGAGGGCGGATTATCCCCTGCGGGGTCAACGGTGACTCACCTGGAGGTCATTTTGGAGAAACACTTCTTTCTCCATGAACATATTGACTCTCTCAGGAACAAAGCTTATGGTATGGCCAAGGAATTCCTTTGCATTTTTCGACATTAATGACCTCAGTACCACAGCATAGCTTCGATTATGCACTGAAGCCCCAAAGAAACCGGTACAGATATGCGTATTGAAATACAGAGATGTGTAAATAGACAGAACACGGTTCTGCGATCGGCAACGCCTATATAAGGCAGCAAGTGTCTGCCGCTGTTGTTAGTTCGGTTACTACTAGTACAATGGCAGGTTATCAAGATTAAAATGAGTTTGAACGTGGTGTTATAGTCAGCGCTTGAGCGATAGCACACAGTATCTCCGAGGTAGCGATGAAGTGGAGATTTTCCCAAACGACCATTCCACGAGTGTACCGTGTATATGAGAAATCCGGTAAAACATTAAATCTCTGACATCGCTGCGGCTGGAGAAAGATCCTGGAAGAGTGGGACCAACGACGACTGAAGAGAATCTTTCAGCGTGACGGAATTGCAACCCTTCCGCAGATTTCTGCATATTTCAATCCTATGTCAGCGTGCGAACCATTCAACGTAACATCATCGATATAGGCTTTCGGAGCCCAAGTGTACGCTTAATGACTGCACAACACAAAGCTTTACGCCTCGCCTGGACCCGTCAACTCCTATATTGGACTGTTGTTGACTGGAAACATGTTGCCTGGTCGAACGAGTCTCGTTTCAAATCTTATCGAACAGATGGAAGTGTACCTGTATTGAGACAAGTTCATAAATCCATGAAACCTGCACGTCAGCAGGGGACTGTTCAAGCTGGTGGTGGATCAATAATGGTGTGGGATGTGGGTAGCAGGAGTGATATGGGACCCCCGATACGTCTAGATACGACTCTGACAGGTGACACCCCTTAAGCATCCTGTCTGATCACCTGGATCCATTCATGTCCATTGTGCACTCCGACGGACTTAGGCAATTCCAGCAGGACAATGCGACACCCCATACGTCCAAATAGTTACATAGTGGTTTCAGGAACACTTTTTTGAGTTTAAACACTTCCACTGACCATCAAACCCGGCAGACATGACCACTATTGAGCGTATCTTGGATGCCTTGCAACAACAGTCCTGCAGGATTCGAGGTGTTAATTCCCTCCAGCACTCAGATTAGTCGAATCCATGCCGCCTCATGTTGCGAAATTTCTGTGTGCTTGCGGGGGCCCTACACGATATTAAGCAGGTGTACCAATTTCTTTGGCTCTTCAGTGTATAAGGCGACTGTTCTCTATAACATACTGTATGGCAGCTCAGTCTGAGGTCTTGCCAGTCCAACACAAATTGGCCGTCTACAAGTTTTACAAAATATGGTACTCTGATGGACACTTCGTGCCACCCGCTATACTCGCATCGTTGACTTGCACGCTGCCCTCCATATGGATACAGTACCTGAAGCAGTTTGCAAACGGATGACGACCCTGCACACCAAAGTAGACACTTTGCTTAGCTCTGTGTACCAAATAATAACTCTGGCCGGGACAATACTCCTCCCAAGGCATTGGTGTAAAGTGAAGCATTCCATAGTACTATGATATCCTCACCCATTCCACAAGGTGGCGGTATCTTATGACTGATATACACGCCCTAAGAAGTTGACCAAAAAAAGGTTAATTATAATATAGTGGACCGAGCATCTGCTTACCTTCCACCATGAAGTCTGGATCGTCGTTGACGATGGCCCTGCGAATAACAGAGTGTCAGAAAATTTACA
This sequence comes from Schistocerca cancellata, assembly GCF_023864275.1. NCBI lineage: Eukaryota > Metazoa > Arthropoda > Insecta > Orthoptera > Acrididae > Schistocerca > Schistocerca cancellata. Next base: position 463,011,263 of record NC_064631.1, on the reverse strand, counting down.
AATGTTGTACCCTTCGCTACTGGATTAATGAGTCTTAGGTACAGATATGTGGGGGCTACAATTCGTTCGCACACTACTGGGATATTGTAGCATGTTTTCGAATGAGATAGTTAAGTCTATACAAGTGTATTGTCTTAGTGCACGTGTATGGGATTCATATCAGGTTGAGCCAACAGGGCATGTCGAGCGTACAGAAACAAGGGCAGCCGAAATGATCACAGAACTGGTTGACAAGCGATTGCCAGGAAACACTATTGCCAACATAGTCGTCATGAGAGAGAATTTAGCAACCATGTTGATATTTTAAAAAATTACTTTCTCTATTTTGTCGTCTCAGTTGCACTAAATCTTCAGATTTATGTAACTGTATAGTCATGACAGGTTGCTTAAGCAACCAAATATGTCTGAAGATGATCAACTTCCTAGTCATGTCATGAAAGACGTGCATCTGAAACGCAAAATAAATTACTTAAAAAATGTAACAAGGATGTTGAAAAATATTAACTGGTAGACATTCGAAGAAAGAAATCGAATATCTTGTGCTTAGAAAACTTAAGGAAGCGTCTGTCAGAAGAAAATAAAGCATATTCTTCGGCTTCCTACGAACTTATCCCGTAGAGAAAGTTTTCGATAGGCGGCGAATTAACTGAACTAGTAGAGAAAGCGTGTACGCGAGAAGACGGTTTCGGAAGATGAGTGCGTTGGGTGTGGTAATGTTTTGAGGGTGCAAATGTCCAAGCTGCATTGACGAATACAGGATGCTCTAAACTCGCCTTACAAACCTCTAGGATTTAGAGAGGGGAGGGAGTGGACAATATCTTGAATTGAAATCCATGTTAATTCCACTTATTGTTAGCCAAAGAAATGGTTCGTGTACTCGTTTGACAGTTTGTCTCCAATGTAATGCAATACGGCCTCTCCAGATTCTAGTGTGCGGAGACTTCTTAGAGCACCATAATCATGTCAGATGACGCTGAAAGTACCGTTTCCCGAAGCCGTTGCGTAATTATCGCAAAAAGGGTATGTGATGGAGTCGGAATTTTCGGAGAACGATTTGATAAAGGCGACGGGCCGCTCTTCCATTACCGTGAGCTTCGCGTTTCAGAAGGATCGCTTATGTGTGTCCTGCAAAAGTGCACACAACCATATTGCTCTAAATCTCACAGACACTCGAACGAGGCTCGAACCAGGTCAGAGAGTTCGGACAGATGTCAAATGGCATCAGCCAGCACCCCTTCCCAAATCGTTATTACCATTTTGCATACTTACCTGTCATACATATTTTCTAACGGCTGTAGCACATAACGGTACATTTGTTTACATAGGTTCTTATTTCCCCACTACAAATCCTAGCATTTCGTAAGGGAAAATTCCAAACATCCTATACATAGTGGATGTACGAATGCAGGTTGTAGACAAAAGGTTGACGAAATATGGAAGTTTGGGTGTGAAACGTGCTCGGATAGCCAACGACGGCCGCTCGTGATAATCGGGAAATTCGGGTTCGAAGCCTGGTCCTTCAAAAAATTTCACTGTCGTCATTCCACTATACAGCTGACAGTTGTTCGTATTCGAAACTGTGAATGCAGTTCATGTCTTCAGCAATTGGTTAAAATTTCGCCTTACGTTTTCGGGCACCACGGAATTCAGTATATTATTGTAAAAAAATGGCTCTGAGCACTATGGGACTTAATTTCCAAGGTCATCAGTCCCCTAGAACTCAGAACTACTTAAACCTAACTAACCTAAGGACATCACACACATCCATGCCCGAGGCAGGATTCGAACCTGTGACCGTATCGGTCGCTTGGTTCCAGACTGTAGCGCATAGAACCGCTCGACCACCCCGGCTGGCAGTATATATTATGGCAAGTGAGAGACGTCTGCAATGTTATTTTATGCCTGTCCTTCAGAAGAACACATTCTAATCACATATTCACTTCTCCAAGGTAAAGAATAAAAAGTGTCAGAAGTCCGTGACTTCCTGATCGAGAGCTGTGTACGAAAATTAATGCAGGTTTGGAGCAGCGAGAATACGGAGAATATTTAAACATCAAGCTGAATAATATGGCTACTGAACAACTCACTGTTTTGGTAACTCTGAAGGGATCTTACACTCACCACATTCGAATTGAAACAATCGAATACTCTGTCAGTCATTTTTCTTCATAAAGTTTTTCGCCTCATTAGTGATGAGATGGATATATTAGATACCTGTAACGTCCTTTGTTTAACACTGTGGTAGGCACGCAGCCTTATTTATTTTGTCACTGGTACTATCCGCATCGGTTATCGCTCGATTGTGGCTATGCATTAAGCACTAAGATCAACTTGTCTCTGGTGAGTACACTATGCTGAAACATGATATTTATCTGGAATTATATAAGCTACAGGTACGGCCTAGAGGTGGTATATACTGCCTATTGTAGGAAATATCTATGTACCTACATCAAATAAGACAGAGAAAATGAGGAAATCTGTAGTGCAGTCTAGATTTTACTCCCACAAGCTCTGCTATTTGATCTAGAATTTGGCTGTAGAGCTCAAAAGGGAGAGAATAAGCGATCGCTGTTCTGCCATTACAAGGTTTTGTACTTATTTCGTACCTTGTAGATACCCACGTGTTCAACTCGATGCTCTTGTTCGTGGGCCAAGGTCTGCATTTCCAGTGAGCCTCTAGGCGACAAATTCCACCTTCGACTGAGTGAGACACAAAACGCTGGAGACCTAACGATGCTTCTTAATATGCAGCCCTCGGTCGGCGTCGCGTTTACATCGCACGTAGTTCCCGTGCGTCCAAGGCTGTCGCCAACGACGAACGTCTCCGTTACTCGCAGCCAGTACCGGATGAGCACAAAGAATAGCAGGTGGCTCTCGACAGGAAGTGGTAAACATCCATCGGCACCGACTGCTACGTGCTGTATGTTGTTTCATTCGAACTAAAATTGTACTATTCTTGGATACATGCGCCAGAATTAATTCCCGAATTGGATCTTAATTTCCTTCTCTTCTCGTCTATCTCAAAACAAATAAGGGAAAAATGTACTACACGCTGACTCTAATTTTTTTTATTCAGTATTTCGTTGGGCAAGGAAGGAATGTAATTGTGGATTGGTATTGTCAAGGAGTAGGATTAAAATTTACCGTGAAAGAATATCAGTGGTAAAATTTGCTGATGACATTTCCATCCTCAATAAAAGCAAGGAAGAATTACAGTTCGTACTGAATAGAATGACATGTCTACCGAGTACAAAATATGCCCTGAGTGTAAACTAAAGAAACCGAAAGTATGGAGGAGTATTAGGAATGAGATCAGTGACAAACTTGTGATCAAAATCGGGGACCACGAAGTTGGCAAAGGGAATGAATTCTGTTATCTTACGAGCAAACTAACATATGATGGACTAACCAATGAGGAGATTGGAAGCAGACAACCACAGTCAAAAAGAGCATTTTGGGCCAAAGAAAGGTCTATTAATATCAAATACTGGCCTTAATTTTAGGAAGAAATTTATGAAAACAAATGTTTGAAGTACAGAATTCTATGGAAGCTACTGACGGACTGTAGAGTGAAGAGGGGACTGAAACGATTGAGATGTGTTGCTGGACAAGGGTGCCGAAAACTGGGTGCATAGATAAGAAATTAGGGGATCGTCAGAAAAATCGGAGAAGACAGAAATGGATAAGAGACAAGGCGACTGTGTAGATCAGAGAATACTTCTTGTGATGCTAGAGGCAACTGTACTACCAAAATTTTGTAGGGGGATATAGAGACTGAAATATATCGAAGAAATAGGTTTGGTCTAAGTTCTATATTGAGACGAAGAGGTTGCCTCAGGTGGAATAGCCATGGCGAGCCACATCAGAGCAGAGGACTGATCGAAATAAAATTATAAAAGGGGTCAAGGTCCTATCTGAGCGGTGCATTTTACCCAGCCGTATATGAAATCAATAAGGAGATGCGAAGGACAAAGAAAATTCGTTTTTTAAAGATCTGCTGAAACAGGAGCACCTTCAGACATTAATACATTTTCGATGATGCACTGAAAATTAAAAATGAAACAGAACGACTTGTTGCAGCAATAGTAGTTATTGTAAGACTGCTTCCTTATTAACGGACAGATACGTGCCGAGTAAAACTGTGAGGGACGGGAAAGACACACCATGGTTCAACAACAAAGTTAGGAAACTACTGCGAAAGCAAAGAGAGCTTCACTGCAAATTTAAACGCAGCCAAAACCTCTCAGCCAAACAAAAGCTAAACGACGTCAAAGTTAGCGTAAGGAGGGCTATGCGTGAAGCGTTCAGTGAACTCGAAAGTGAAATTCTATGTACCGACTTCACAGAAAATCCTAGGAAGTTCTGGTCTTACGTTAAATCAGTAAGTGGATCGAAACAGCATATCCAGACACTCTGGGATGATAATAGCATTGAAATAGAGGATGACACGCGTAAAGCTGAAATACTAAACACCTTTTTCCAAAGCTGTTTCATAGAGTAAGACCGCACTGCAGTTCCTTCTCTAAATCCTCGCACGAACGAAACAATGGCTGACATCGAAATAAGTGTCCACGGAGTAGAAAAGCAACTGAAATCACTCAACAGAGGAAAGTCCACTAGACCTGACGGGATACCAGTTCGATTCTACACAGAATACGCGAAAGAACTTGCCCCCCCCCTTCTAACAGCCATGTACCGCAAGTCTCTAGAGGAACGGAAGGTTCCAAATAATTGGAAAAGAGCACAGGTAGTTCCAGTTTTCAAGAAGGGTCGTCGAGCAGATGCGGAAACTATAGGCCTATATCTCTGACATAGATCTGTTGTAGAATTTTAGAACATGTTTTTTGCTCGCGTAGCATGTCATTTCTGGAAACCCAGAATCTACTCTGTAGGAATCAACGTGGATTCCGGAAATAGTGGTCGTGTGAGACCCAACTCGCTTTATTTGTTCATAAGACACAGGTAGATTCCATTTTCTTTGACTCCCGGAAGGCATTCGATACAGTTCCGCCCTGTCGCCTGATAAACAAAGTAAGAGCCTACGGAATATCAGACCAGATGTGGGGCTGGATTGAAGAGTTTTTAGCCAACAGAACACAGACGTCTACAGACGTTAAAGTAACCTCTGGCGTGCCACAGGGGAGTGTTATGGGACCATTGCTTTTTACAATATATATCTAAATCACCTAATAGATAGTGTCGGAAGTTCCATGCGGCTTTTCGTGGATGATGCTGTAGTATACAGAGAAGTTGCAGCATTAGAAAATTGCAGCGAAATGCAGGAAGATCTGCAGCGGATAGGCACTTGATGTAGAGAGTGGCAACTGACCCTTAACTTAGACAAATGTAATGTATTGCGAATACATAGAAAGAAGGATCCTTTATTGTATGATAATATGATAGCGGAACAAACACTGGTAGCAGTTACTTCTGTAAATATCTGGGAGTATGCATACGGAACGATTTGAAGTGGAATGATCATATAAAATTAATTGTTGGTAAGGCGGGTGCCAAGTTGAGATTCATTGAGAGAGTCCTTAGAAAATGTAGTCCATCAATAACGGAGGTGGCTTACAAAACACTCGTTCGAACTATACTTGAATATTGCTCTTCAGTGTGGGATCCGTACCAGGTCGGGTTGACAGAGGAGACAGAGAAGATCCAAAGAAGAGCGGCGCGTTTCGTCACAGGGTTATTTGGTAAGCGTGATAGCGTTACGGAGATGTTTAGCAAACTCAGGTGGCAGACTCTGCAAGAGAGGTGTTCTGCATCGCGGTGTAGCTTGTTGTATAGGTTTCGAGAGGGTGCGTTTCTGGATGACGTATCGAATATATTGCTTCCCCCTACTTATACCTTCCGAGGAGATCACGAATGTAAAATTAGAGAGATTCGAGCGCGCACGGAGGCTTTCCAGCAGTCGTTCTTCCCGCGAACCAAACGCGACTGGAACAGGAAAGGGAGATAATGACAATGACACGTAAATTGCCCTCCGCCACACACCGTTGGATGGATTGCGGAGTATAAATGTAGATGTAGAATCTGTAGTGAGCTACTCATTAATCTCTGGTGACCGATATAAGAGTTTAGGATACCATTAAGATTCGTTATAGTTTGGTAAGCATATGTACGTACAAATTGGATTAGGTAAGAGTGAAGCTGTGTGTTAAAAAATATCTAATTTTCATAGTTGTCTGCAGGATTATTTTTGAATAGGGGGATGGAAATAGCTGCACGAAACTGAAAATATTTCAAATAAATGAAGTGCAAACTAACACAATATTATGACTTAGAAACACCTTCCACAGGTGTAGTAGGAAAGTGCATAGTTCATAAATCTACAATGATGTCCATTTGTGTATAGCAACTTCGATTTGGTTAAACTAAATGACCCCTGTGTAAGAGATGGAGACCGAGAAATAAAAAAAAAAGAAAAACGAATCAATGATTTTTTTCCTGTTTTACCTTGTAACAGCAGCTTCCAAAAATTGTCCTTCACGCGTTTTTATGATTTCACTTCAGCTGAATTTCTTCACTTTATAGACTACACACCCCATAGTTTTGACGTTAAGTGTACTGCTAATCACTCAGTTACATGTTCCATACATCGTCTGCAAAATATCGCATCGAAATGATTAGAACGATTTTATCGATGTCCCAGTCGAAAGAGGCCCCAGAAACAAACATTTGATTAAATTATACTTAAAAGCTTTGCATTAAAATCAGGAAATGAAATGAAATGGATACCTTATTCATGGGGAAATAAAGGTGAATAACAAAAGGTGCTCGAAGTGACCACCCTCGACTTGTAAACACAGCTGACCACAACATTCTCGAATGTTACTGGCAGAACTTTTGGTGCCACTACCTGGATATTATGGATAATGTTCTCTCGTAAATCTTCCAAGTTCTCTGGTGTTCCTGTAGACCTTGCCTTATAGGCCACCCAAGAGTAAAAAATAAGGTGGTGTTAAATCAGGTCACAGTCCTTCCGAAATTACTCCGCTAGTGAAAATGATTCGACTTCATCCATAGTCACTCGAGACGTATGTTGCGCCATCCTGTTGATGCCAGCTGAGGGTAAGTTCTTCATCGTCCAACTGGTTCACAAACTCTCGAAACATTTCAATGTAAACTGCACTTGTCACAGTAGATTCGAAAAAAATAGGTTCGATGATGAGATGCTGCGATACTGAACAGAACACGTCAATTTTTTGTGAATGCAGGGGTTGCTCATCCAGTGCATGTGGGTTTTCATTACACCACACACGTTTACATAGGCAGAGAGGTGGAACCACGCCCCACTTCTGTACCACGTGTACTGCAATATTCCTGGCCTTTGAGCAATAAATTTCTGAAACCAACTGGGAAATGTAATGCTTTTATCTTTGTCACTGACTTTCAATTCCTGAACAATTGTAAACCTGTGTGGAAACATGTCGGATTTCTTCGAAGCTCTGTGACATGTGCTCCGCGACATTCCACATTCCTCAGGTAAACGTCGAACAGACTTTGCAGGAGAAGCCAATAATCGTGGTTTCACGTCAGTCACTCTTTCTTCCGACAAGGGCAGCCGTCTCCCGCCGTGAAGATCCAACGCCTTTTCACTGACTCCATCTTGTACAAAGACTTTTGTAGGCAGCATTTAGACGGTATATGCTGATCACCAAAGCGTTCAACAGCCATTCGTTGACATGTCTTAATGAAAGTAGTAATCCAATATTCCTTCACAAGAAACACGCGCTTTTCGACGGAATAGCGAGGCATTGTCACTAAACGCTGAACAATGAGCCTCAGCCGCAGCGACGTGCGGAAACACAATGTTGGGTCAAACCATGTTGCAGATTGTAGTGTCGCCACGTCAAATATCACAAATTACACATTGCAGGGGAACTGCTACACATGTTTGTGGGGCTTCTTTCGAGTGGGGCACATGATCAGTTTCAGTGAATGGTAACATGCTGACCATTTACAGGTTAAAAGGAACTGCCCAGAAGAAATAATTTGAAGCTAGCTTTATTTCTGATACTACTCATTACTTTCGTATTTTTTCTTGTGCTTACTCTCAGTCTGTATTCTGTGCTCATTGACTATCCATTCTATTCAAGATGTCCGGCAATTCTTGCTCAGATTCACCGAGTATATCAAAGCAATTAGCGAAACTTTGTGGATGTTCTTTCGCAGTGAATTTGAATCCTATCCCGTTAGATCATAAAGCTTCGAGACTGTATCAATAAAAAAAATGGATGGTTTTAATGCTTCAAGTGTTCTTCATAGTCTCCCCCATTTGAGTACAACACAAGACATTTATAAAACATGCGAAACGTCCTTCTTTGGGCCGTTCTTCAACTCACGCCCCACATTAGCCTGAATGTCGGTTAAGACGTCAAAGCGCTGATCTTTCACACGAATTTCTACACTCTGTCGTTTTGTGTTGTTCGTTCAAGCTGCTACCGCATTTGCTACGCTGACGTCTCTTATACGCCAGAAATAAAATCAGTCTTGGAACTTTTTGGTCAGACGGTGTACTCCTGAACCTTTCACTTATTTTCGTCATTGCTTCTTCGATATAAGGTTTAATAGCAGCATCGTTCTTTACACTCTTCAATTCGGGGACGTCTCTCGTGATTTTTACTGTTCATTATTGGTTCATACAGTATGTTACCCATCCCATAAGTCCTATATTTATTTTCTAAGGATTTCAAACGTCTTGCGCCATTTTAAGTTGGCGAACAATTTTTCTAGGTTGATAAATCTTCCGGAGAAGCATAATTTTTTCATAAGTCTTGCCCCCATTTTCAGTCACAAAGTCAGAAGTCTATGGTGCATTTACGTTTACCAAGACCAGATTCATCGACCTCTAATAGATACTCGAATTTCTTCTGAAATATGTTACTGGTGTCAGTAACAAGGATGATTCAGTTGATAAACTGACTGAACGGCTGTTCTCGCTTTTATCTGCCTTCGATATCTTGTAGAGTGAATGATATTCTTCCGAACGTCTGGTAGTATGTCTGCCATCTCAGACATTCTACACACAAACTTCAATAAACGTTTGGTTGCCACTTTTGCAGATGATTTTAGAAATTACGAAGAACTGTTACCTACGCCTTCTGCACTGCTTGTTGGCAAGTCATCCAAAGTTCTGTCAAACTCTAACTCCAGTACTGGATTTTTTGCGCTTTGTAAATCGAACCGCCCCTCCTCACGGCCCTCATGGAGATCCCCACAGCTTAATGTTTGCACCTATCTGCTCTTCTGCTCTATCCTCTGCATTTAATTGATAAGTTCCTTCTGGAATTCTAAAGTGGATGAGTCGACGTCCTAGCTCATAATTTCACGAAATTTATTTAGACGTTTCTCTATGCTGAATCTGTCTTTCGAATTACCGTTTCTTTTGGACTTCCTTACATTTCACCTGCAGGTGCTTCGCTTTAGCTACCCTGTCCTTCCTACCGCTTTCATTCCCAAAAAACTTTAACTGCTCTCCTCATCTCTTTCCCTGAATGTCTTTTTATTTACTTCCTCTATCAGTAGAAATAAATTTTATGTTACTGATGCTTTCTTTGTAGTTACCTTTCTTGCATATGTATTTTTTTGCCCAACTTATTGGATTTCCTTTTTACGGATGTCGATTTCTGATCATCTGAACTGTTTACAGTGAAATTCACTGTCGCAAAATTTAGGTTACGTGAACTTCAAACGTGCGTAGTTGTTCCTCATTACTTCAATTTCCCGCTTCTTTAAGCTACGACTATCCCTGAAGATTTTCTTACATTTAGCCTGCTCTTCATCATCACTAAATGAGTCTTATCTGCTCCCGGGTACGCCTTACAATCCCATATCCGTTTTCAAAATTTCTCAATATACTGTAATTCAGCAGCTACCTTTCCGTGTTTTTAGGACTTTCACAAGTGTACCTTCTTCTATTGTGGATCCTGAGCAGTGCATTTGCTAACGTAAATATGTTGTACAACACAAAGAGAATTTCTTCTCTCGTTCCTACTGGTGCACTGGTATTCTATGGTAAAACTCTGTGCTCTATTACCTTCCTATTATCACGGTTATTAGGCTACCGACAACTTTTAAACATTGAGCTACCCGTTCGATGAGCTCCACGCATTCTGCCAACTATGTGTTTAGCAAAACTGGTTCAAATTTCACCGAGCGAGGTGGCGCAGTGGTTAGCACACTGGATTCGCATTCGGGAGGACGCCGGTCCAATCCCGTCTCCGGCCATGCTGATTTAGGTTTACCATGATTTCCCTAAATCCTTTCACGCAAATGCCGGGATGGTTCCTTTGAAAGGGCACTGCCGATTTCCTTCCCCATCCTTCCCTAACCCGAGCTTGCGCTCCGTCTCTAATGACCTCGTTGTCGACGGGACGTTAAACACTAATCTCCTCCTCCTGGTTCAAATTTCTTCAAGTGCTCCGTTGTTACACCACCTCCGGAGGTAAAACATCGTCACCAATCAACCCAGAAGCTCAGAGAACTGATGGTTCAACATTAAAATAGTCCATTTTCGACTGTTTTATTTGTTATACCCTTCACATCTCATGCAAGGTAATAGGTGTGCTTTTCTCTAGCAGTATGTTTCTCCAGTCTTGACTAAAAACGCTCCAGGTGTTCTAGAGATATGCTGGAACATTCTGGTTTTCATTATTCTGTCCAAGTGAATAGGTACATTCAGTCGAAGGAAAATTCATTAAAGGAGGGCATAAAATGTAGATAACGATCAAAATTGCTGATAACGTAAGATATTCGACTCATATTCCATCGGAGCCGTGTTAATATCCCTTCTAAGAATCAGGATGTGGTTTTTGCAGAGTCGCATAACTTCCTTCTGGAATAAACCAGGACAGATGGAAGCCGCTGCCGACACTCTGTCAGTCGTTGTACATTTCGAGATGTCTCTGTCTCTAATGACATCGCCATCAGCGAGCCGATATAGGTTGCTTCTTTATCTTGAAAGCAATGAGATGTTCTTGCAAAGACCTGTATCACAGCCCGAAACAGACAATGAGCTGCCAATTACATTGTACCCGAGCTACTATTAGAGCACAAACGGAGATGTGAACATCAGACCTTACAACAGAACGCCAGCTACGCCACTGCTTCTCAACTCACACAGTTTACCTAATAACCTCATTTCCATGTGGTCCCTCAAAGGAGGTCACTTAATAGCCAGTGGTAGGACACTTTATCTTAATGTGCAATTCTCGGATATGTGACCGTTAGGACTGATAATGGCCAGGAAAGAAAACAAAGAGATTTGTGGATCGGGAACACGAACTGTATGCAAATGCTTAACTAGCGCTATTGGGGACGTCGGAAAGAGGCTACCGCGCTTCAAAGTTCTCGGTTCCCCCTTCTCCCCTCCAGTCGTTCGGCCCATAAACGAAGCGTCAGGCAGGAGTTTCTTGTTCAGATGTAGGGCGGAAGACCAATTCCGAGCAGAGGGGCCGCCGACGTATTTTGAATATGGGTAATAAAGGAAGGGGCGGTCTGGCTGCCTGCGACCACACCGCTCTCTGACCGCGCCCCGCTACTCGTCAGGCGCGCCTTTCGACTTGTGTGTTCTCCGCTTGGAGCTGAAGGTCTTAATTATTTTCTTTTATTTTTGTCTTACAAACAGGTCACTATGGTACGATTTGTTTTGGGGCATTCAGTGTATTGGAATCTGTATTTGGTCCTTTATTACTGAACCACTACCGGTTTCGTGGCGCTAAAAGCCACATCTTCAGGTGACATATTATTACAACATTAGAGAGTAAAAGCTCGCAATCTTTTTTCCTAACATCCGGCATTAATCCCCCGTGAGCAATAAACACTCCAAAGGACTCACTCAGCAATACTGGACTGTGGTTTCTAATGCTGGACGTAGCGTCGAAGGGGAGTTTCTTTACGTGCAGGACTTATTTTAGTAACAGTACTAGAATGCAGGAGGCACTGAAACTTACCTGTGGGGTAAAACAGAATGGCGGACAGGGACTGCAGCATTGAACGTCGCTTTTCGCCGCCAGTTTCTTTCGAATTAGCTAATTATTTCTTTCTTCTCAAAGAAACTGTATTTTACTCGGTGATTAATATCATGGTTACAGCCAGTCAAGAAATTATGGAGTAAAAACATTTCGAAAAATATTGGGTATTAATAACCGCTTCAGCTGTATTTGGTCCTTTATTACTGAACCACTACCGGTTTCGTGGCGCTAAAAGCCACATATTCAGGTGACGTATGAGTAAAACATTTGAGCGGAAAAGCTCGGGATCTTTTTTCCCAACATTCGTTGTCGCCGAAATAAAACGCCGCTAAAAGACGGTATGTCATGGACTAAAAACTGCCAGATTCCAATACACTGGATACCCCAAAACAAATCGTACCATAGTGATCTGTTTGTAAGAAAAAAATTAAACAAAACAATTAAGACCTAATTCTGTGCCAGAATGAAACCGAGAGATGACTGCCACACAATGGAGTGATGTTCTACCTAGACCAAAATATTTCGAAAAAAAAAAATATATTACTTAAAAAAACAAAAAAGAAACCAGAGACAAGAATACGTTATAGTATATACAACTTTTAAACCACCATAGAATATTTCATTATATACCAAAACACAAAAATTGTCAAATAACCCCGACTTTTCTTCGTGATTTGAAAATCCTCTCGCGTTATGTTCCAGTTTGTTTCCTGACAGTTTTTGAAACCCTTGGACTGCATAGCCGTATCCCTTTTCATTACGTTATTTCAAGTCGTTCTCATCAGCTGCAGCAGTCAGTACCTCTGAACGAGGTTGCTTTTCTATCGCTGGATGTGGTCTCATTCAGGCACAATGTATTTTCACTGGCACAACCACGCCACAACTCTTTCGTAAACGGTGCAATATTTTCCCAAGTCCTTCAAAAACTCTCACAAGCTACACCATATTGCTGTCAAAGCTGATGCTTCATCTTCGCTTCAACTCAATAGGTGACCTGTCTTACTTTTAATACTACACGTAAGCTCTTTAGCACACTACTGGCCATTAAAATTGCTACACCAAGAAGAAATGCAGATGATAGACGGGTATTCATTGGACAAATGTACTATACTAGAACTGACATTTGATTGCATTTTCACGCAGTTTGGGTACACAGATCCTGAGAAATCAGTACCCAGAACAACCACCTATGGCCGTAATAACGGCCTTGATACGCCTGGGCATTGAGCCAAACAGAGCTTGGATGGCGTGTACAGGTACAGCTGCCCATGAAGCTTCAACACGATACCACAGTTCAACAAGAGTAGTGACTGGCGTATTGTGACGAGCCAGTTGCTCGGCCACCATTGACCAGACGTTTTCAGTTGGTGAGAGATCAGGAGAATGTGCTGGCCAGGGCAACAGTCGAACATTTTCTGTTTCCAGAAAGGCCTGTACAGGACCTTCAACATGCGGTCGTGCATTATCCTGCTAAAATGCAGGGTTTCGCAGGGATCGGATGAAGGGGAGAGCCACGGCTCGTAACACATCTGAAATGTAACGTCCACTGTTCAAAGTGCCGTCAATGCGAACAAGAGGTGCCCGAGACGTGTAACCAATGGCATCCTATACCTTCACGCCGGCTGATACTCTAGCAGGGCGAAGACGAATACACGCTTCCAAAGTGCATTCACCGCGATGTCGTCAAACACGGGTGAGACCATGATGATGCTGTAAGCAGAATCTGGATTCATCCGAAAAAATGACGTTTTGCCGTTCGTCCACCCAGGTTCGTCGTTGAGTACACCATCACAAGCGCTCCTGTCTATGATGCAGCGTCAAGGGTAACCGCAGCCATGGTCTCCGAGCTGATACTCCATGCTCCTGCAAACGTCGTCGAACTGTTCGCGCAGATGGTTGTTGTCTTGCAAACGTCCCCATCTGTTGACTCAAGGATCTAGACGTGGCTGCACGATCCGTTACAGCCATGCGGATAAGATGCCTGTCATCTCGACTGCTAGTTAAACGAGACCGTTGGGATCCAGCACGGCGTTCCCTATTACCCTCCTGAACCTACCGATTCCATTGGATCTCGTCCAACGCGAGCAGCAATGTCGCGATACGATAAACCCCAATCGCGATAGGCTACAATCCGACCTTTATCAAAGTCGGAAGCGTGATGGTACGCATTTCTCCTCCTTACACGAGGCATCACAACAACGTTTCACCAGGCAACGACGGTCAACTGCTGTTTTTGTATGATAAATCGATAGGAAACTTCCCCATGTCAACACGTTTTATGTGTCGCCACGGGCACCAACCTTGTGTGAATGCTGTGAAAAGCTAATCATTTGCATATCACAGCATCTTCTTCTTGTCGGTTAAATTTCGCGTCTGTAGCACGTCATCTTCGTGGTGTAGCAATTTTAATGGCCAGTAGTGCAGTTTTGGCTTTGCATTTTGAAGAGGAAAATCAGTAATCGTTATTCTCCAAACTTTATTTGCAGATGTTTCCGTTCTTGTAGCTGTATGGTGCACTATAGTTGAAAAAAATAAAAGAAACGTAGCTGTTTGGTGGACTTGGCTTTAATAATACTATCATAGAAAAAGCTATCACACAAAAGTAGCTCAGTCCCAAAATCGTGGTTAAGGAAGGATAGACAAGACTGAACGAAGTGAGACGAATGGTGGAGGAGGAGGGGAGGGATGTTTGCCGTGGGATGGGAGGGGTCCGAGGTGGGAGGTGATGAAAAGGGACGGGAGAGGGAAACATCATAGTACGGTTACAAGTCTTTCTTTCCCGACAAGATTTACGTATTATTTGAGATAGTTTGCATTCTTGATCTCGTGTGTACACCGAAGCGCCAAAGAAACTGGTATAGGCACGCGTATTCAAATACAGAGATATGTAAACAGAATACGGCGCTACGGTCGGCAACGCCTATATAAGATAACAAGTGTCTGGCGCAGTTGTTAGATCAGATACTGGGTATCAAGATTTAAGTGAGGAGCGATGGAACACAGCATCTCCGAGATAGCGATGAATTGGGGACTTTCCCGTACGATCATTTCACGAGTGTACCGTGAATATCAGGATTCCGCTAAAACATCAAATCTCCGACACCGCTGCTGCCGGAAGAAGATCCTGCAAGAACGGCACCAAGGAAGACTGAAGAGAATCGTTCAACGTGACAGAAGTGCAACTCTTCCGCAAATTGCTGTAGACATCAATGTTATACCATCAAAAGCTGTCAGCGTGCGGACCATTCAACGAAATATCATCGATATGGGCGTTCGGAGCCGAAAGCCCATTTTTGTAACCTTGATGACTGCATGACCAAAGCTTTACGTCTCGCCTGGGCTCGTCAACTCCGACATTGGATTGTTGGTGACTGGGGACATGTTGTTTGGTCGGACGAGTCTGTTTTCAAATTTTATGGAGCTGATGACGTGTACGGGTCTTTAGACAACCTCATGAATCCATGGGCCCTGCATGTCAGCAGGGAAATGTTCAAGCTGGTAGAGGTTCTGTAATGGTAAGGGATGTGTGGAGTTGGAGTGATATGGGACCCCCAGTACTCTAGATACGATTCTGACAGGTGACACGTACGTAAGCTTCCTGTCTGATCACCTGCATCGCCTCATGTCCATTGCGCTTTCCCACGGACTTGTGCAATTACCGCAGGAGAGTGCAACGCCCTACATGTCCAGATTTGCCACAGAGTGGCTCCAGGAACACTCTTCTATGTTTAAACACTTCCGCTGGCCACCAAACTACCCAGACATGAAAGTTATTGAGCATATCCGGTATGCCTTGCAATGTGTTGTTCAGAAGAGATCTCCACCCCCTCGTACTCTTACAGATTTATGGACAACCCGGCAGGATTCGCGGTGTCAGTTCCCTATAGCACCACGTTAGACATTTGTCAAGTCCATCCAAAGTCGTGTTGCGGCACTCCTGTTTGCTTGGAGGGGCCCTACACGATATTACGCAGGTGTACGGATTTATTTGGCTCTGAAGTGTACCTCGCCTTCGCACAACATTTGTTCACTTTCGTAATCTGCACGAAAGATTGTAATGTTTTCGCTGCTGTTTTACTTGTAAACAATGGCTTGTCATTTTAACATTATACCTGCTTAACCAGAACAGTATAACAGCCAGATAATTTTGCGTGTACATGCGCACACATGTGCATTTCAAAATGTATCAGTGTTGGAATTTTGATAGTGACAACTACTTATTTACAGCTCTTACAAAATCGATACGTGTTTAAAAGTTTTAATGACCTTCAAAGTAGTCACCAGGATTGTGTATAACTCGTTGTCAGTGATTTGGAAGTCGTAGGATACTCTTAGCAGTGCCAGTTGTGTTGACAGTTCGAGCGATGCGGTGTATTGCCAGACAAATTTGTAGCAGTTCTGAAGCGAATGCCGTGAAATGTTCCCTTCAGTTTATAAATGGAATTGAACTTAAGAAGGCTTAAGTCAGGGGTTGCAGTAGGTGGTATAGCACTTAGCAGCCCCATCAAGCAAACGAATCAGTAACAGCTTGCAATGTACGTGCTTAAGGATGGTGCTGCAAAATGATGGTCAGTTCCTGCAGAAAGTGTCATCACTTCTGTCTCTATGCTGTTCATTTTTGTAACACAACCTGCTACCAGCTTAGACACAGAAGTGATGACACTTTCTGCAGTACCTGACAATCATTTTGCAGGGCAATTCTCAATCATATACAGTGCAAGCTGTTATTGATTTGTTTGACTGATGGGCTGCTAAGTGCT
Organism: Schistocerca cancellata; assembly: GCF_023864275.1. Classification (NCBI taxonomy): domain Eukaryota; kingdom Metazoa; phylum Arthropoda; class Insecta; order Orthoptera; family Acrididae; genus Schistocerca; species Schistocerca cancellata. The sequence continues at coordinate 462,994,522 of NC_064631.1, read as the reverse complement.
ACACCACCTACTGTACTTTCCTGACTTAAGCCCTCGTGAGCTCAACTCGATTTCTAAACAGAAGGAAACACTTCACGGCATTCGCTTCAGAACTGCTACAAATTCGTCGGGCAATAGACCGCGCCGCTCGAACTGTCAACACAACTGGCACTGCTAAGAGTATCCTACGATTTCCACATCAATGGCAACGGGCTATACACAATGCTGGTGATTACTTTGCAGATCAGTAAAACGTTGAAACACGTATCTATTTTGTACGAACTGTAAATAAATATTTGCCAATATTAAAGTTGCAGTCCTCATGCCTTCAGGTAACTGCACCACATCTATGACTGACGATATCATCAATTTCCACAGCGTTCCCTTGGTTGCCGGTTGGTGTCCTTCCTTCCATCTGGGATCAAGAACATCTTTTTGGCGGAACAAATATTTTGTTTCCTTGCTTACCAGTCATCGTACCATCAACCATCTTTGCTACGCTCACATCTAGCGTAAAGTCCCTGCAGAGGGCAGCTGATGTTAAATGAACTAATGTCGTCGGACACCATTTTCCTTTCAGTTTCTGAACTTATATAAAGTAAGTCTTTCACATAATATTTAAAACATCCTTAACCGTTTATTTTATGACCAAACGTCCAATAATTACATATTTTCCAAATGAATTCCGCAGAATGAAATCACGGCACACAACTATTGGCTATTAACGACGTTATGCCGGTGGCAGCGGACAGAGCTTTCGCTTCAGTAAAATCTTCTCTCTTTACAAGCCGCGTCTCTTCGAATAAAACACTCGAAGTTTCGATAGCTGTTTCTGCCATCGTCATCAGGAGCTAAAACTGTTGGCTTCTGGGGTTGGCACGGCATGGTGCCTATCGTCATCAGGAGCTAAAACTGTTGGCTTCTGGGGTTGGCACGGCATGGTGCCTATACTTATGTAATAGTAGCTTTCGCTATTTAACTACGAGCCACTGAACCTTATTCAGCATCGTTCTTCACGCCTCCGTAAAGAGGCCTGCTCCACGGAACCGTCTCCTGCCGTCACGAAGGGTATATCAGCCATAATATATAAGCAATATATCTGTGGCAGAGAGGACTGCACTACGTATGCTTCGCCAAGATACCGAAACGGTGGTTCTCCCTGCTGATAAAGGTAATGCCACTGTTTTAATGTCACGTGACGACCATCATGATAAGATATACAGCTTACTGAATGATAGTATGTACCGGAAGATCAGTAAGGACCCCACCAACAGGGTGGTAAGGAAGACGGCGTCGCTTTTGAATGCCTCCCCATTTCCACCGGAAGTCATACGAAGACTGAAACCAAGTGGTGCAGTGCCTCCAAGGCTTTATGGACTCCCAAAGATCCATAAGAAAGACGTTCCTCTACGTCCTATCGTGAGCAATATTGGTTCTCCCAACTATGATTGTGCCAAGCACCTGGCGTCACGCCCGCATCTCGTGGTCGTGCGGTAGCGTTCTCGCTTCCCACGCCCGGGTTCCCGGCTTCGATTCCCGGCGGGGTCAGGGATTTTCTCTGCCTCGTGATGGCTGGGTGTTGTGTGCTGTCCATAGGTTAGTTAGGTTTAAGTAGTTCTAAGTTCTAGGGGACTTATGACCACAGCAGTTGAGTCCCATAGTGCTCAGAGCCATTTGAACCTGGCGTCACTATTGAGGCCGCTTGTGGGAAAATGTGATCATCATATAAGGAACTCTGCAGATTTCATTGGCAAATTAAAATCTTTGAAACTGAGCACCTCCGATCTATTAGTCAGCTTTGATGTAGTGTCGCCATTTACTAAGGTACCTCTCTCTGAATCTTTAGATCTCATTGGAAAAAGTTTTGATAAGGAGATTTTAGCTTTGTTTCACCATGTGATGACCTCCACATACTTTTTATTTAATAACGACTTTTTTGAACAGACTGACGGTGTCGCCATGGGTAGTCCTTTGTCACCATTGGTGGCCAATTTATTTATGGAGGAGAAGGCCCTGGAGTCTGCTAGTTTGAAGCCTACAGTTTTTTGGAGGTACGTTGATGATACCTTCGTAGTGTGGCCCCATGGGGAGGACAAATTGCAGGACTTCTTAAACCATCTGAATTCCATCCATGGACAAATTCAGTTTACAATGGAAGTGGAAAAGGAAGGATGTCTTCCATTTTTGGATGTCTTGGTTCGGCGTAAAGAAGATGGCACTTTGGGTCTTGCAGTATATCGGAAACCGACCCATACGGACTTATATTTACATGCAAATAGTTGTCACCATCCTTCGCAGACGAGTAGTGTTCTAAGAACTTTGGTACATCGAGCACGCGTCATATCTGATGAAAGTAGTTTAAAAGACGAACTTTTACATCTGAAGAGAGTTTTTGAGGACAACGGGTATTCTCCACAACAGATACGTAAGGCACTACAAATAAAACCTAAGGTGTCCGTAAGGAATGCAGAAGATGACGAGGAAACATTTAAATCCATGGCTTTCCTGCCGTATGTGGGAAGCCTTTCATCCAAAATAGGACGGATCCTCACTAAACATAAAGTAAAAGTGATTTTTCGTCCACCGGCGAAGACGGCTGCACTCCTGGGTTCCGTTAAAGATGACTTACTACTCCGCAAACCTGGAGTTTACAAGATACCATGTGAATGTGGCCTCTCATATATCGGACAAACGAATCGTACAGTCCAAGAGAGGTGTACGGAACATCGCAGGTACACTCGGCTCTTACAACCCAGTAAATCGGCTGTGGCAGAGCATTGTATTGATTCTGGTCACTCTATGGTATATGAAAATGTCGAAATTCTGACTTCTGTTTCATCTTTCTGGGACTCCGTAGTAAAAGAGGCCATTGAAATCCGCTTAACGAACAATCTAATTAATAGAGACAGCGGTTTCACATTAGATAAATCATGGAATCCGGCACTTTCAATATTGAACTTACAAAGACGTCGCTACAGTTCAGCTCCCAGTAATACATCGACCTCCCAGCATGGATCGATTGGGCAGCCACAGACGTAACTCATGCATATTGTACGTCTTTGCCGCCGATCAACATCACTGGCGCCTTGTTTATCTGTGGCCGCATGCGCAGTGGCACGGTCCGCGAGTTTAAAAGGATGGAGCGAGCGCTGGAGCGTCAGTCGTACGGCTCTCTCTGAAGATGGCTGAAAGGTATACAGCCGAAATATTAGAAGAAGTAGCAGAATTCATGCGGCTGCATTCGCGAAACTTAATGGAGCAACATTATTGGGATTTAGCAGCGATCTATCAGTTAAGTAAAATTATTAGAAAGCAGTCTCAATTGTATAGTTATTTATTGAAAATGTGACCGTTTTCGGCTCCTAGTAATAGGCCGTCTTCAGATAATGCACTGTAAAACCAAAAATTAAAAGTGATGTATCGTGACCCACCGGGCTGTTCAAATTTTTATGTACGACTTGTAAATCGCTTCACACTGGCTGACATGGACGTTGTGCGTCCCATGCGCTCCCTTTTCCATTCTGTTTAACCCTTGGCTGCTCAGCCATCAGTAGCAGTATTGCGTCTGGAGTCAGCACAGCTTTTCCAAGCGTCGTCGTCGTCGATCGGATGGGTGGCGATGCATCATTTTAATGTATGTTCTTTTTAGAGTTTTCTGACTTCCCTACGTAAACCAACACTTTTAATTTTGGTCTTTACAGTGCTTTATCTCAGGATGACCTACTACTAGAGTCCAAAGCAGGTCATATTTTTAATAAACCACTATGAGATGGGGAATTTTTCCTTAATAATTACTCCTAGACATTTATAGGACATGTCTGACTCCAGTGGTTTATCACTATTCCGGCAACTGGATGCATCCAGATTCTTTTTTTCGCTGATTTCCCATTGAATCGAATATGTGTATCGTTGCACAACCGTATTATTGCGTGTGCTAGGCTTAACACATTAGGAATGGCTGGACCATGGGGAGGAACCGAGCATTTTTCGTTTAAAACGTTTTTAAATATATTGGGCCACCAAATTATTATTATAGAAATGCAACTTGAGCAAGAGATAATCATTGTACATTAAAATGATTTTATGAAGAGAACACTGTTTTATTAGAACGAACATAAAATTGAACCATTGAAACTTACAAGACAGGAAACAGAATGTGGTTTCTTTTTCAAGACTCGTTTGAGTTTTATCCAAAAGTCCTAATAAACAGGTTTAAGATTCCTTAGTTAAGAAGAAATAAAGAAACGCACGCGCACGCACACGCACGCACGCGCTATTGTAAAAATTACACACGGTAAAAGATAGAAATACCAGTCTTAACGGGCATAATACATGCAGAAGCATATTAGATGAATTCGCAATTGCGAATAATGACTGCCAGCAGTCGTAGAATGGAGTGACGACGGTGAATATTTGTGCCGGACCGGGTCTCGAACCCGGATTTCACGCTTATCGCCAGCGATTGCCTTACTTTTCTTTCCGTTGTATTTGGTCGTAGCGGATGTCACATGACATCCGTTGAAGTTCGTTACTGATATCTTCACTCAGTTTTTGGTACAGAGACGAGCCACCTCTTTGAGCGAACACGCTGAGCTAACGTGCCGGCACAATTTGCCTATCCGTTTACGACTCAACGGCCAGATTCAAACCTCCATATGTCGTCAACCATACGATCTATACACGGCGAGTACAGGTCGTCGACATATGGTTGACGACATATAAAAAAAGCACTCCGTCTTCAGGCCACGAGTGGCCTATCGGGACCATCCGACCGCCGTGTCATCCTCATAGGAGGATGCGGATAGGAGGGGCGTGGGGTCAGCACACCGCTCTCCCGGTCGATATGACGGTATTCTTGACCGAAGCCGTTACTATTCGGTCGAGTAGCTCCTCAATTGGCATCACGAGGCTGAGTGCACCCCAAAAAAAGGCAACAGCGCGTGGCAGCCTAGATGGTCACCCATCCAGGTGCCGACCACGCCCGACAGCGCTTAACTTCGGTGATCTCACGGGAAACGGTGTATCCATTGCAGCAAGGCCGTTGCTGGTTGACGTCATACGGATGTTTGAATCTGGACGTTGAGTCGCGCACGGATAGCCAAATTGTAAGGCGACGGCTCGCGATAAGCGGGAATTCCGGGTTCGAGTCCCGGTCCGCCACAAATTTTCATTGCCGTCATTCGATTCTACGGCTGATGGTAGTCATTATTCGCAGTTGCGAATTCATCTAGTACGTTTCATAACGGCTGTGGTCGCCGTAATGTATTGTCATCTGAATAACACAGACAATGCAATATCGTACATACAGAAGTGGTGCGTGTAAGGTAGAATCACCGGCCGGCCGGAATGGCCGAGCGGTTCTGTGCGCTTCAGTCTGGAACCGCGCGACCGCTACGGTCGTAGGTTCTAATGCTGCCTCGGGTATGGATGTGTGTGATGCCCTTAGGTTAGTTGGGTTTAAGTAGTTCTCAGTTCTAGGGGACTGATGATCTCAGAAGTTAAGTCCCATAGTGCCCAGAACCATTTGAACCATTTCGAATCAGCAACAGCATGACCTGTGAAACAAAAGTTGCCACAGGCCTGCACGACTTCTGGTCGCGGCGCGACCCCGGTGCAGGTACGTGATTCTTGGCGTGTTTACGCTGTTTCTCCTTATTCGCCCATCGAGCTCCGAACAGAGTCCTTCAGTACGGAGCACCTTGTAGCCAAACCGGACCGCCAGAGACCTCTTTCAACGGCAATCACCAGAAAACTCTCTCCGCCCACTACCCCGGTCTCCTCCTCTCTAAGAAAACTAAAGAGAGCCTCACATCGCACCACCACAGAGTCGGGCGCGAGGTCTGCTCTAATTTTATACTTGAACGAGAGAAACCAGGTTGTACAACAGGCAGATTTTACACAACTGGTCACGAAGTTCGTCAGTGTTCGGTCGCCCCTATGGCTCCGGCCGTGCGTGATGGAGCGAGGACACCCACGTCGAACAGACGCACGCATACATTCGCGAGCGTGCCGAGCCTGTTCCATTCATAACACGGGTGGGCAGCCACCTGCGAAACCTGTCTAATTGGCCGGAGCAGTCATTAATCGGAGACCGGCAATAGGCGGTGGAGCGTGCGCGCCGGCGCGATCGTATCTGGCCACAGAGAGTGGACAGGGGAGGAGAGGAGAAGAGAGGGAACGGGAGAGAGCGAGACCTTCCGAGGGGCGTGCCCGCTCGGCTCGCCGCGGCTCGCATGACGGACGCGGGAGGGCAGCCCGGCTGTTTGCGTAACGAGCAGAGCGGGGAAGCCGCTGTATTAATTAACAGCTCTAATTGAAGCGGCCGGTATCGACTCGCACCTGCGCCCCCTCCAATAAGTAATAGCGAGACCAGACGCGCACGCCCGCCGCCGCGGCTCGCTAAATGACTGCAGGCGAAAGGAGTCGCGCGCAGCGCAGCTATCGGCGCCGTGCATCGCGTCGCGAGGACATTCGGAACGCGTAGCCGCGACCACTTATCTCGCCTCGACATAGCCGCGGACGGAGGCATTACGAAACGCGGGCGAATAAATCTCGTGCGCGCCGTGATCCGATCTTGACACGTGTGGAAATTAACGAGCGTGCTGAGCGACAGCATTGCGGAGCGAAGTCGCCGGTCTTCACTGCGTCGACGAGCTCTTCATTGTCCTTCACCTTGTTCGATGGTGTCAGTGAGCAACTGTCGACAGTTGGTCATTCTTTGCACTAGAACAATTACGCTAAAACGTCTGCTGTCTCTACATTTATAATACGTTATTTTGAATGCTGGCTGTTACTATTTTTCTACCACTACAAATTTTCTTTTACTGTTAACAAGAAAAAAGAAAGAAAATATGTAAATGATGGTTCGTGTTGTTGCTGTTCCATGTGGCAGGGTCACTGCAGAAACATTGAGCCTGAGTCACCTGAAGTAGCATACAAAATTATGCCTTCTTAGATTATTGAATTAAATACATCACTCTGTGGTTATTTGATTCTACTGCGAAAGTACTACTTATTACATCTCTAAAGTGCATACCCTCTGCTGTCTATGTGTTACTACATCTAGAAATACACTCCTGGAAATGGAAAAAAGAACACATTGACACCGGTGTGTCAGACCCACCATACTTGCTCCGGACACTGCAAGAGGGCTGTACAAGCAATGATCACACGCACGGCACAGCGGACACACCAGGAACCGCGGTGTTGGCCGTCGAATGGCGCTAGCTGCGCAGCATTTGTGCACCGCCGCCGTCAGTGTCAGCCAGTTTGCCGTGGTATACGGAGCTCCATCGCAGTCTTTAACACTGGTAGCATGCCGCGACAGCGTGGACGTGAACCGTATGTGCAGTTGACGGACTTTGAGCGAGGGCGTATAGTGGGCATGCGGGAGGCCGGGTGGACGTACCGCCGAATTGCTCAACACGTGGGGCGTGAGGTCTCCACAGTACATCGATGTTGTCGCCAGTGGTCGGCGGAAGGTGCATGTGCCCGTCGACCTGGGACCGGACCGCAGCGACGCACGGATGCACGCCAAGACCGTAGGATCCTACGCAGTGCCGTAGGGGACCGCACCGCCACTTCCCAGCAAATTAGGGACACTGTTGCTCCTGGGGTATCGGCGAGGACCATTCGCAACCGTCTCCATGAAGCTGGGCTACGGTCCCGCACACCGTTAGGCCGTCTTCCGCTCACGCCCCAACATCGTGCAGCCCGCCTCCAGTGGTGTCGCGACAGGCGTGAATGGAGGGACGAATTGAGACGTGTCGTCTTCAGCGATGAGAGTCGCTTCTGCCTTGGTGCCAATGATGGTCGTATGCGTGTTTGGCGCCGTGCAGGTGAGCGCCACAATCAGGACTGCATACGACCGAGGCACACAGGGCCAACACCCGGCATCATGGTGTGGGGAGCGATCTCCTACACTGGCGGTACACCACTGGTGATCGTCGAGGGGACACTGAATAGTGCACGGTACATCCAAACCGTCATCGAACCCGTCGTTCTACCATTCCTAGACCGGCAAGGGAACTTGCTGTTCCAACAGGACAATGCACGTCCGCTTGTATCCCGTGCCACCCAACGTGCTCTAGAAGGTGTAAGTCAACTACCCTGGCCAGCAAGATCTCCGGATCTGCCCCCATTGAGCATGTTTGGGACTGGATTAAGCGTCGTCTCACGCGGTCTGCACGTCCAGCACGAACGCTGGTCCAACTGAGGCGCCAGGTGGAAATGGCATGGCAAGCCGTTCCACAGGACTACATCCAGCATCTCTACGATCGTCTCCATGGGAGAATAGCAGCCTGCATTGGTGCGAAAGGTGGATATACACTGTACTAGTGCCGACATTGTGCATGCTCTGTTGCCTGTGTCTATGTGCCTGTGGTTCTGTCAGTGTGATCATGTGATGTATCTGACCCCAGGAATGTGTCAATAAAGTTTCCCCTTCCTGGGACAATGAATTCACGGTGTTCTTATTTCAATTTCCAGGAGTGTAGTTCTACATGTTGTGTGTGTGTGTGTGCAGTTCTGTTATACGTTTGTGTGCACGATGCTGTTTCCTTTGACCAGTGCCATAGATTAGACGGAAGCTTTGGAATTTGTAGATCATCTCTTTCCTCTCTTTCTATTATATTCGTCTAAATTACTAAAATTATTATTTTAACACTCCGTTTTCTACATATAATTTAAATTTCTTCGTAACTCGTATGACACCTGTTTTATTCCGCAAAACAGATTTTGCTTGTAAGATGGAACAACGTACTATTACATGTGAAACTGTACTATGTACGACCTGCTTTTGAAAATATCAGGCAGCATGTCTTCTAATATGCAATAAATGGAATGAAATGCTCTGCTACTACCTGATTGTCCACGTGTAACCTGCACGTGTATACCCACACTACGTATGCAACTGGCATTTGTCCATTTAGACTATTGCTTCACCAAGGCCAGTCCTCTATAAGCAACTCTATTTAAATCGATAACACCTAAATGGCTTAAGCATGAAGCCCATACTTAATTGCGCTAAGTCTGATATGAAGGTATTACAATCATTCCGACTGAATCTACGCCCGTTGTTCAATAAGTATTGTAGAACATTTTTTCTTATCCAATTTAGGTTGAAAAAATAAAGAATATGTTGGAGACATCGTAGAATATTCCCACTTTAGCCTCTATAGTTTCACAAAGTTCCCTATACGTTTGACAAAGGCCCTATACGTAGCCTTCGAAATTTCGTCTCAAGCGGAGATGCGTTCCAAATAGACAGCAGTCACTGAGTTTCCTTTGGCGGAAAACCAGAACATTGTAAATATTCATAGACGCTTGTTGAATGTCTACGCAGACTTTGAATGTGACGTAATCGCGGTGACTCGTTAGGGGAGGCGCCTGTCATCATCGCGACAAGGTCGCGCAAACGTGTCCGACCTCCAGCGTGCCGGCGTCCGCGTGCTGCTGCGACTCGTCCAGTGTTGGGACGTGCGGCCACTCTCATGCGAGGCGATCGACGGATCACAGTCAGACAGCTCGCTGCTCAACTGAACGTCCGCATTACGTGGATAACGGGGGAAGATTATTCACGCAGCCAGACGTTGGCTCCGACGTCAACCAGTGAAAATGTAACATGCAGGCAAACAGAGGCCCTTTATTAGCGTGGCGTAAGATCGTTGCATTGAATGGAGATTATGTTGGAAGCAAATGAAACATTTTTGTAGCCAGAATATAACACGGTGTATTGGAATCCTGAGCAAAACCAAACTTACCGAACGCCTCTCGAACAAACTCCCTTCTAACATACTGTAACCTCCCCCTCACTTACCGACCTTAATGACAGTGAAAGATGAAACAGCGTGTACCTAATGGGAGTTTTGGAAAAGCAATCGTCACCGAAGTTAAGCTGTCGGTAAAGAGGGAGGAAAGGGTTACATCTAAATGAAAGGAAATGTGCTAATGAAACTGGTGGAAATTAATTTTGAAAAGGGGAAAAGTTAATAAAGAAAGTAAATGTGCAGCCGTTACGTTAACAATTAACTAGCGGTAATTAGGTATTTGAGATTTGGGGGAAATCACGGTCGCCAGTCCTAAGGACAATTACTATAGTAACTGAAAAAGAAAGGTTATTACACATATAATTAGAGCACTAGAAGCGTGGCAACTGAAGGTTGACACGTGTAGTGTGAAAACTGAAAGTTTGTCAGAAGTAATAAATTTCGCTACACCCTGACTTAATTTAGCAAAGAATTAATAAAACCGGAAAATCGAAAGTTAATTTAGTGACTGAAGTTAATAGTGAGCTTTCTTTCTGAAGCACATCGAAATTCAGTAAAATACGGTTAGTCTTGGACTACCTCAACAATCATTTCAAAAAACTACTTGAATCTACGCAATTTGGAAATAAGAGATTTAACTTTGAACTTGAATTAAATGATTCTGAACAATTAACAATAGTAAAATTTAGTACGTACCAAGCTGAGCTGCAGTCACAGGTAAGCTAAAATACGATAACAAAACTCGCACTCTTAATTTGTGCTTGTGTAATCTGAATATTGTAGCCAGCTAACTGAACTTCGAAATTAAAGCAGTGAAATAGAATTAGCTATATTACTTTAGTGCTGGCGTTTAAATTTCAACGACACTCGGGTTCATTTCGGAAAAGGAAGGGACCCTGCTTGGTAATGCAATTGGGACAATGAGCAACAAAGGTTCATGCTAAGTTGCTGTTATTATAGTTACGAAAATGGTACAGTTTGAAAAGCTGAGGTCTGCCATACAGTTCTAAAACTTTACTTGCTTCCAGTCTTCCTTGATGGTTGATTGAAGGTTTGAAGCCGTTGATCGAGGAGGTGGCGACAGTCACTCATTGTCGGCCGTCGCTGTTGCAGAGGCTGGATGTTGGCGCGCCTTCTTCTCGACACGGTCACCAGACGAAACGGGCTCTTGATGTGCGCTAGTTAATGTTTCCCGTCCGCGACACCATGTCAGAAACTATCATCGCAAGTCGAGCGCAATTACATGCTGCCAAACCCCGAAAGCGCGGCAACTCGCGGGAGCGTCACACAACACACCTGCTCCACTCGCTACTCCCGCCAGACTCCTTCTGCTCAGCCCGCGCTCCACGCGGCAGAGTTAACACTACCAAAGATCCTACACACTTTGATTCTTCACACGACCTATCGACTTAATCGTTCGATAGCAGTTTTCCCTAGGCAAGACCCAGCGTAAAAATACAAATAATATTTACGAAACAAACCAATTATACATCGACATAATTGTATAAATATATATATACAAACAGTAAAACAATTACAATATACAAAGAGACAGAAATGTCATATCTTGAGGTAACAAAGCAAGGAAAAAAATAGTACAATAGATGGAAATAGGAGGCTATGCATTTCCGGCGTTACACGTGCCCCACATGGTCTGAGGATGTTCGTGTAACGTAAACAGACTCAGAAAATGTCCCAAAAAGGAAACAGCGGAAATGCATATGCTCAAAACAACAAAAAAATTTAGCATTCGTCTAATTAACCATAAACCAATTTTTAGACAATAATAATTGAGTGGAGACACTCCTAATCTTATTCCACTCTGTCATCTTGCACAAAATAAAACAGGTTGACAACATATCAAAATTCATAGAAAACATAGAAAATGGTTTAGCTATTCCAAAATCATTAAAATTCGTAACACTATAAGAAATGGAATACTATTTGCAAAATTGATCAGAGTACATGGTCATAAAAAACAGGTATATCAAAATACGCAAACTAATAATTAATTACATAGAATACACATTTTTATGTAACCTTTCCATAATTAATTTTCTCGTCATGTCCAATTAACGCTAAACAAGAAAATAATATACAGCAGATCGAAAAAAAAAAACATAAATATTGACAGTAGAATTCTTTCAGCTGTCCAGGAAGAAAAACAGTTCCGCCTTCCGTACCCGCAAGTACAAAGAATGCCGACAGCGGCACAAGAGCCGTAAGTGGCACAAGAGCCGACAGCGGCTTCGCCTCGCAAGTATTGTTGCGCCCGCCTGTGCGGCACGCTTGATCTCACTCGCCCTTGTAACGTCGTTTCCAGAACGTCCGTTTCACTAGATTCTTTAGGAAAAACTCACTCCCGAGTAATCTCAAGGAGTCCCTTAATACTATCACAGTGGATAACTCAACACTGTCCATCATCACACGCATGTACTAGCCTGAAACTTAAAACAGCGTCTAAGTACATCGGCAATGACTAATAAAAACACACATTCATGAAATATTACAGAAAGTTACAAAATCATATTTACATTGCTTAATCTACTGTGACTCAGCTGAAAACTTAAACTAGCAGCTTGGATTTTTCAGATGATTACTAATCAGTTACTCTTAAATCATTTAGTCAAAATTAATTACTTATTAATTACAACTTCTTTAATGACCTCTAGGTCAGGCAAAAGCATCGTAACATGGCACATCCTTAAAACTTACACTCTATATTTACATACTGTACAAATTACCCATTGTGTGGTATTAATCGATCCTAGGTTGGTACAATTTCAAGTCTACAATATTCCGTATACCTAATCGTTTTCCAGAGCTTGGATACTCTAAGCAATAAGCATTTGTGTGAGGTATACCAATGACTTTATATGGTCCATTATAAACAAACTTAAATTTAGAGATTTCATTGTCTATCTCGCTCGATTTCTCATGAGCTTTTACAAGTACTAAGTCTCCGATTGCAAACTTAGCAAAACGCGCTTTTGCGTCATGACGACGTATGCGAGCATCGGCTTTTAGCTTCATTACTTCTCGCAAACGATCTTTTTTCACACCAATACTAATGTCAATCCGTGGAGGGAATTTGATTATCTCTTCCAATTCACTTTCTACACTTTTGTCACTGCCGAAATTCCTCACGTTACGGCAGTTCAAATTCATTCCTACGTCAATGTCATCCAGCCAGTTAACAATGTGTATAGGCTGGTATTGCCTATGCACACCGTCTCCTGCCTCGTCAAAACTAACTACTATTGTTTTATCTTGTGACGCACATGTCAAAGTTTTGCTTTCGCAATTAATCACTGCACGGTACTTTAATAGCCAATCTAACCCGATAATTACTTCCGTAGTCAAGTCTGGCACGACGACAAACTCTTGTTCAAATCGTGCCCCACATATCTCGAAGGTGACAAAAATCTGTTTTGTGACCTTCGTTGATTCCACTTTGGTCAGATTAATCTCATCCGCCAATCTACCTGGAGGAATGTGTCCAGTAGTTTCTGCAATTACTTCCGCTAGATCTGCGCAACCCACACTGCTATCGTCTGACCGTATAATGTCAGCTCTAACCTCATACACGTTGTAATCTATGTGCTTTTCTACCAATCGTGTCCGGCTATCACTAAAATTTTCGCAATCTTTCTCCTTAATACTCTCGCAATGTTTAAACTGGAGGTTTGCGTCGGATGGGTCGGTTACTTCTACCACTGAAACTTTCGGTAAGGTCTGCCGGTTAGGGCCAGAACTTTCCGTTACTACTTCAACATCTAACTCCTGCGGGACGAAACACGACGAATCTTGCTCGTGCTCCCCCTTAACATCAACTATTTCTAGTAAAGTCTGCCGATTAGGGCCAGAACTTTCTATCATTTCACAAACACTATCTTCCTGCGGGACGAGACGCGGAAAATCCTGCACGCGCTCCCCATAAACACTTCTCCCATACAGACCCCTATAATCTCTTAGTTCGTCGTATAAGCGACCGAACTGCCTTAACCAGACCTCATCCCTCTCTGCATCCCCTCGCTCGATGACGGACGTGTTATCCGACATCTGATCTTCTCTCAACAATTGCGAATCATTCTTAAACTCAATCTCCAGTTCCGCTGTGGGTATTACAGCTGCCACTTTATGATCGATTTCCGGAACACTACTTAAATTGTTCTCACTGACAGCGAATGTATTTTCTACTGCCGTGTATACAGCTGAACTACTACTTGTGGGCGCACTCTTTTCTCTTAACACTGGCACACTCTCCCGCCGTTGATTATTCCATACGGAATTTTCATAACGGCGACACCTGGGTTTTCTCTTGTTATTGGGCCGCCAAAATTTCTCCACGCCCGCTCGGCCCCTCACCGGCGCGGCTAATGGTTTCCCTGTCTCGTCCCAGCAGATACGCTCCCCGGATGCTGCTGAGGCGGCTGATCACACCCTCTGGCGTTATTACTATTCTGTGAAGCCCGTATCACGTTAGTATGATACTGGTTTCTGTCATTCCTGTTATTATTTGCATTGTACCGATTGTTATTACGGTCCGAACCATTATTGTTATTGCTGCGGTATGCATTATTCCCATGGTTATCGTTGTTATGGTTGGGGTGGTACCCGTTGTGGTTACCACGGCCTCTACCACTGTCGCGATTATTGCGCCAATTGTCCTCGTCCTCAACTCTTTCCAGGAAATCATTGATTGTCCTGTGATTGCTTCCTACGTAGCGTTTTGTGTCATCTGTCAGCTTCCTGTAGAGTTCCCAGACTATTTCGGATTCCGTGCGGCGATCACGCAAATATTCCAACTTGCGGATCCAGCCCTCACAAAACTCCTTCATCGAGCCGCGCGAATTCGCATCGAAAGGCCTCGATACGACAAATTCGCGCCAGACACTTTGCTGTTTTTGCTCTGACCAGTATTCAGCCAGAAACAAATTTTTAAACTCGTCAAAAGTCAGGTTCGTAATGTTGAGGTTTAAGCCCCAACGCTTGGCATCACCAGCCAGCACATCAATAACCGCATTAATTTTTCTCTCATTTGTCCATGATCTGGGTAAAACTCTTTCACAATTTTTAATGAAATCCGTCGCGTGTATACCGCCTTTTTTCAAGGGGTCGAACCGCTCCTCTTTCGTCAACAATTCCGAACTATGTGCACAGATTGGCACATAGCACTGTTTTTCGTCAAGTTTCTTTTCTAATTCCGACACTCTCGTAATTACTTGGCAAGTGGTTGTCGCAAGCGTTTCCACTTCCCTCTTTTTCTCTTCGCAGGTATTGGCCTGCTCCCTCACTTTAGTGTCTACTTCGGACACTAAAGCCTTTAAAGTTTCCACCTTCTGTTGATCCTCTTTTTTCACTAATTGAATTTGTTCCGTCACCTTATTCTCGATGATCGGAACAACTGCTTCTCCTACACTTTTCTCGATTCTGCTAATTTCGGAATCAAAACGAGTATTTATGCTCGCAATTTCCGCCTGAACGCCTATCATTTCCTGTTTAAGATTACCGATTTCGGTATTAATTACAACAATATCTTCTTTGATTTTATCAACTTTTGTATTAACAACTCCAACATTGTTGTTAACAACGTTAATAGCTTTGTTCTGATTGTCTAGCTTGGCCGATTGACTCTTGATTTCGTTAATCAAAACATTCAATAAATCAGTTAAATTCCCGGAAACTACCGGTTCCACTTCCGTAGCGGCTTCCTCTTTAATTGTCCCCCCGTATTCGTCATAAAGGGATTCAGGTTTGATTTTCACTTCCGATTCCGAAACATTTTCTAAAGTTTGGAATTCCATTTCTGCTCTTTGTTGCGTTTCGGTGGTCGCGTCTTTCATGCTAGCCGCCTGCCCCTGAACAATGGGTACCGCGGTGCGCGTTTCCCACTGTTCGACCGATTGTTCCGTATCCAAGTCTACCAAATTTTGGCAATTGTTGCCTTCACTCATTTTAATAATTTTCAATATAAATGCCAAATCTCAAATATAATTAGGATTACTCCCACTACTTATTCTCGCTGACGTAACGGCCTGTACATAACCAATACTTTGTTACGAGATTTGCACAATGCAAAATTCGTGTCCAGAACAACCTCAAATCTGAAGATTGTCCTGTCACCAGGTCGCCACGTGTATCCTCCCCCTCACTTACCGACCTTAATGACAGTGAAAGATGAAACCGCGTGTACCTAATGGGAGTTTTGGAAAAGCAATCGTCACCGAAGTTAAGCTGTCGGTAAAGAGGGAGGAAAGGGTTACATCTAAATGAAAGGAAATGTGCTAATGAAACTGGTGGAAATTAATTTTGAAAAGGGGAAAAGTTAATAAAGAAAGTAAATGTGCAGCCGTTACGTTAACAATTAACTAGCGGTAATTAGGTATTTGAGATTTGGGGGAAATCACGGTCGCCAGTCCTAAGGACAATTACTATAGTAACTGAAAAAGAAAGGTTATTACACATATAATTAGAGCACTAGAAGCGTGGCAACTGAAGGTTGACACGTGTAGTGTGAAAACTGAAAGTTTGTCAGAAGTAATAAATTTCGCTACACCCTGACTTAATTTAGCAAAGAATTAATAAAACCGGAAAATCGAAAGTTAATTTAGTGACTGAAGTTAATAGTGAGCTTTCTTTCTGAAGCACATCGAAATTCAGTAAAATACGGTTAGTCTTGGACTACCTCAACAATCATTTCAAAAAACTACTTGAATCTACGCAATTTGGAAATAAGAGATTTAACTTTGAACTTGAATTAAATGATTCTGAACAATTAACAATAGTAAAATTTAGTACGTACCAAGCTGAGCTGCAGTCACAGGTAAGCTAAAATACGATAACAAAACTCGCACTCTTAATTTGTGCTTGTGTAATCTGAATACTGTAGCCAGCTAACTGAACTTCGAAATTAAAGCAGTGAAATAGAATTAGCTATATTACTTTAGTGCTGGCGTTTAAATTTCAACGACACTCGGGTTCATTTCGGAAAAGGAAGGGACCCTGCTTGGTAATGCAATTGGGACAATGAGCAACAAAGGTTCATGCTAAGTTGCTGTTATTATAGTTACGAAAATGGTACAGTTTGAAAAGCTGAGGTCTGCCATACAGTTCTAAAACTTTACTTGCTTCCAGTCTTCCTTGATGGTTGATTGAAGGTTTGAAGCCGTTGATCGAGGAGGTGGCGACAGTCACTCATTGTCGGCCGTCGCTGTTGCAGAGGCTGGATGTTGGCGCGCCTTCTTCTCGACACGGTCACCAGACGAAACGGGCTCTTGATGTGCGCTAGTTAATGTTTCCCGTCCGCGACACCATGTCAGAAACTATCATCGCAAGTCGAGCGCAATTACATGCTGCCAAACCCCGAAAGCGCGGCAACTCGCGGGAGCGTCACACAACACACCTGCTCCACTCGCTACTCCCGCCAGACTCCTTCTGCTCAGCCCGCGCTCCACGCGGCAGAGTTAACACTACCAAAGATCCTACACACTTTGATTCTTCACACGACCTATCGACTTAATCGTTCGATAGCAGTTTTCCCTAGGCAAGACCCAGCGTAAAAATACAAATAATATTTACGAAACAAACCAATTATACATCGACATAATTGTATAAATATATATATACAAACAGTAAAACAATTACAATATACAAAGAGACAGAAATGTCATATCTTGAGGTAACAAAGCAAGGAAAAAAATAGTACAATAGATGGAAATAGGAGGCTATGCATTTCCGGCGTTACAATACCCAATATCCATACACCTAAAAGCCAATTAATTTCATTTCTACCCGGCAGAAATATTTCTTTCTGTATTAGGACCTGATATAAAAATTTATTTGAACGAGATGTAACTTAGATTAACTGAACGCGAATAGTTCCGCAACGAATCCATCTCAGACTGTGTTCAACAGCTAAATCACCATCCTCTGCCGGCCTTTTGTGGCCGAGCGATTCTAGGCGCTTCAGTCTGGAACCGAGCGACCGCTACGGTCGCAGGTTCGAATCCTGCCTCGGGCATGCATGTGTGTGTGATGTCCTTAAGTTAGTTAGGTTTAAGTAGTTCTAAGTTCTAGGGGACTGATGACCTCAGACGTTAAGTCCTGTAGTGCTCAGAGCCATTTTTGAGCCATCCTGTAACGTGTTTACCTTTTATCTCGATTACATATGTACACATATGAAACGTCTCCTTAGAACAATTTATACAAGACTGTGCTTAAACTGCCACACAATATTTTTAGCGCAACGCAATCTGACTATCAAAGATCCCTGCAAAAGAATGGCCCTGAGTAACATTAAACTACACCTTTCAGAAATCACTTACCTCACAAAAATCTTCGTTACTCGAACTACTGCAATACAGCGAGCGCCACTACTGCCAGCTAAATAAAAGATTCAAACTACGGAAGGCACTAACTACTGATAGAGATAGTTAGCAAATGAAAGATATTAATAGAGAACAAACAATGTATTTACCTTAATATCATCACAAGTCATAATATATGTAATTTCAAAACTCCGCCATCTCTCTCCTCACATCCACCACTGCTGGCGGCTCACTTCTAACTGCGCAGCGCTACGCGCTGTTAACATCCAGCTGCCGCTGCCCAACACTACAATGGCAGACAACAATGCAAACTAGCCACAGACTGCACACAGCACAGCCAGTGATTTTCATATAGAGCGCTACGTAACGTTGCCAATAAGAAAACATAAACAGCCTACTTACACATATCATAAATACAGTTTTAAATAAAAGAAAGACAGTGAGATTATATAAATAGGAACGGACTGGAATCTGCAACGAGAGTGGTCTGGTATCACAGTTGTATCGACAAACAGCACATCCTTTTCGTTGTTGTATATTCAAAGCATGACTGTATTGGGAACACCAAATAACATAGATATAAAAAAATCAATCTCTTGTACTCAGTAAGCCACGGCTAACATTAATCGAATGTACAAGTATTACCGACGAGTCTGACGACTACGAGTAAGTGAACTGAAGGTTCACGCTTCTAATCTCACATCTATACAACATACGCACGTAAAAATATAAATGACATAGCTACCACATGATTTTTCCATGCATAATTGCTGTTGGTGAAACGCCATCATGCTTCTGCTCTTCGTAGCAACATGATAATAAGACAAACAATCCACAATGATATTTTCACTCCGCGGGAAATTGTGTGCTGATATGAAACTTCCTGGCAGAGCAAAACTGTGTGTCGGATCGATACTCGAATTCACGATCATTTCCTTTCGCGGACAGTTCTCAGCAGACAGAGCTACCCAAGCAGTTCCTCATTTCCTGTCATTCTGGAAACATCCCCCTGGTTGGACTAAGCCAAGTTTCCACATGATCGAGGAGTGCTAGTTCTGCAAGTTTCCCGGGAGAATTTTTGTGAAGTTGGGAGATGGGATGCTAGCGGCAGTAAAGCTGTGAGAATGGGTTGTGAGTTGGTTGGTTGGTTGTTTTGGGGGAAGAGACCAAACTGCGAGGTCATCGGTCTCATCGGATTAGGGAAGGACGGGGAAGGAAGTCGGCCGTGTCCCTTCAAAGGAACCATCCTGGCATTTGCCTGGAGCGATTTAGGGAAATCACGGAAAACCTAAATCAGGATGGCCGGACGCGGAATTGAACCGTCGTCCTCCCGAGTGCGAGCCCAGTATGCTAACCACTGCGCCACCTCGCTCGGCAGGGGTTGTGAGTCTTGCATGGGTATCTTAGTCAGTAGAGCACGAAAGGCAAAGGTCCTAGGTGTGAGTCCCTGTTCGGCACACGGTTTTAATCTGCCATGTAATGCATTAGAAAAGTTACTGGAGGCTGCTAACCACGAGAGGCCTAGACGTAAATCCACCCCGAATGCCTTAGGTCAATATGCTCTGCTGAACCATGTTACTGGGGTGGAAGTCTCCAGACGTGAAGTAGTGACACCCACAGCGGAGCTACGGAACTCTACCGAAGTGTTTAGCATTAGCGACTTTTTCTTTGTTCTGAAGAAGGACGCAGCAAACTTTGCGAAGAAAGTGGTCTCGAGAGGACTATTGACAGAGCTATGCATATTTGAACAGCGACAGTTGATTGCAATAACGCAGAGAGACAGGGATATGGGCAACGGTAGTTCTCTGCGGTAAGTCGATCGTACGCAAACGTCATAAACATTCAAATAATGAGAGACTGCGGAAGATACAGACACGATACAAATTTAAATATTGCGTTCACATATTGTATCGAAAACGTAATTGATTTTATCTGAATGAGCTGCTATGCTAAACTTTTGAATTAAGTTACTTCGCCAAGAATGTGGTTGGGCTAAAGGAACGAAGTTCTGAGTCTAACACCCAGTAATATCCTATCGACGACTAAGTCGTCAGAGCAGAAGCTCGATTTTTTTTTCTAAAGTCAGTACGAAATTTACTGACAGACTGAACATATTGTATCAGCGTGATGGCAATACTAGCCCATAGCCGAGAATATCACTTGTAGCACTATGACAGGGAAGAAACCAGCCCGAGTCCCTGAATAACACCGTGTTCGTGGTCTCCAGACGAGTTGTAAAATCCATCTTCACTAGAGTCTGAGTAGTGATCTACGGGCGGTGGCGGTACGAGAATTCCCAAGATAAAGGCTATGTGGTCTTCGGTCGGTAGAAACTCAGCGGGGAGTTACGCCCATTTGATTTCAAAAGGTGATTAGCAAAATAATGCATTATAGTATGTATTTTAGCGTAACAGTATGTGTCGTTGGTAAAAGTTTGTCAGTATATGAAGTGTCGTATGAGGATCATTTTCAGTTTTTTTTAATAATATAAGATTTATGGGCCTATTGAGTTTATGAATCTACGGGAAGAGAAACACAAAGTTTTATAGATTTCTTCTGGGCTTCATGTTACACTGATGCTTGCCTTAAGCGGTGGCTCATTGGTCTTTTCGATACATCGGGAGCGTTTGTTACAACCCGAAATTGTTTTGTTTACTATTAAAAATCTTTCAAGAGACCAAGGTCGAAAATACAACTATGTTGGCATGCCAGATGATCATTTTTGCGTTGTCTGATAGCTTGTCACTCTTTGATAAAATCGACCTCAAACCCTATCGATTGCACTAGCTCTGTGGGATCTCCGGTAAATCTTTTGTCTATAGTGATCCGATGTTATTTGACTGAGAAATACGAAGTGAGGTCCATACCATCAACAATGAGCCAACGATTTGGGTAATACCTTGGCAATGAACAGAATCGCCTGGGCTCCGTTGTGATTCTTTTCACTTTCCAGACGTTACCACGTTAGCTGGTTTTGTTCAACTGCCCGGGAGCTGTTCCGCGTCACCTTGTACCTCGCTCAACATGGGAGGCTCCGTCCACGACACATAACGTTCAAGGTAGCACAACGGCGGCACGAGGCAGGCAGTGGAAGAAACACACTCAAAAACAAATTTTAATAATTGGCAGATACTTTGGTGTCCAACACTTGTTCTAAGACAAGTGGACAAAGTTGATTAAAAATTTGCAAACCATTTTTACTATTAACAACAGGTTTTTTAATGAACTCCTTCAGCCATTAATATTTCCCTAGAACAATTATTACATGGAGTGCTAATGAACGTGGCATTAGAAAGGATTATAGTGAGAGTGAGTCACATGATACGTATACTATGTACAGTGCTACCTAGTTATGGCTATGAAACATACATAAAACCCAAACACACTGAAAATACGAGGTCCAGCAATTGTTAGCTGTCGGCTGGTGTGGCCCAGCGGTTCTAGGCGCTTCAGTATGGAAACGCGCGACCGCTACGGTCGCAGGTTCGAATATTGCCTCGGGCATGGATGTGTATGATGTCCTTAAGTTAGTGAGGTTTAAGTAGTTCTAAGTTCTAGGGGACTGATGACCTCAGATGTTAAGTCCCATAGTGCTCAGAGCCATTTGAACCATTTGAGTTGTTAGCTTATATTGCTGTACCCCATCGACCCTGACATCATGACTGAAATGCCCTGTGGAAAACGTTCTCTACGTTCGTCACTGACTGAACCTAGGTTTTTGGAGAAGAAGTCAACATGTGTGTTGAGGAGATGAATTTTGAGGGATATGTTATATCCCAGGTGTTTGTACCCACTGATGTATGCACTGATGCACTTTTTCACGATATTTACTTGGTCCGCAGGTTTATAATCTGCAAGGAAATTTGGTTCAATTGATATGAATGCCATCCATATATTTCTTTCAGTCTCATTCAGTAAGTCTAGCAAGTGGACGTCACGAATTATCTTCCTTATTTGTGTACCTAGGGACACAGTCTTTCACTTTCGCATAAGGGAACTCTTGAAACTCGTTGCAGCTACCGAAAAGCATCTGAGTCGTTGTTTATTGCCTTCACGAAATACTTCACGAGTCCCAACTTGATGTGAAGCGGCAGCATGATAACTTTTTCACGGTCAATTAACGGCATACGAAGTATACTTTTGTCTTCTGGCTGCATTCTGTTTCTGACTGGCCAGTTTTTTTACGCAGTGTTGCTTCCTATGTTTGATGTCTCACTTGCAGACTCTGTTCGCATTCTCATGAACTCCACAGGTACACAACACTTACTCATGATAGCGTAATTTTCAAAGAAGTAGCGACATAGTTTCATATATCTCTTTCAAGTGCGTAGGGTATCCAAATGCTAGTAATACATATTTGTTCAGTTCTGTAATACTGCTTTCAAACTTGTTTTGGATGAGTCGATGAACAATCCCCATTTACCAACGTTGTGTTTCACCAAAGTGCTTGAAATTAGACCTTTAACACCCATACAGTAGCAAAGTGTGTCATTCTTTGCAAAAAAAAAAAAAAAAAAAAAAAAAAAATCACAAATTCTTTGTGTTTGTGGCGAAAATTTAGAGTTGTTGCATCCGGTAGAAATGGAAATAAGTATGGGGTCTGGAGGTCGGGTGTGAAGTGACGTCCAAGACTTCTTAAGTGTCCCCCAATTAGTCCATTCCTAGATCGGTCCGGTTGCTGCTCGCATTGGAGTTCACCCAACACCCTTGGTCGAATGGGAGGTCCTTCCAGGGAACAGCAGACAGTGAAAGACTATATAGAAAACGATGGAAAGGAGTCTCTGATTTGTCTGACATACGGGAGTCTGACATCTGGGAGTACGCATTAGGAGTGATTTAAAATGGAATGATCATATAATGTTGATCGTCGGTAAAGCAGATGCCAGACTGAGATTCATTGGAAGAATCCTAAGGAAATGCAATCCGAAAACAAAGGAAGTAGGTTACAGTACGCTTGTTCGCCCACTGCTTGAATACTGCTCAGCAGTGTGGGATCCGTACCAGATAGGGTTGATAGAAAATATAGAGAAGATCCAACGGAGAGCAGCGCGCTTCGTTACAGGATTATTTAGTAATCGCGAAAGCCTTACGGAGATGATAGATAAACTCCAGTGGAAGACTCTGCAGGAGAGACGCTCAGTAGCTCGGTACGGGCTTTTGTTGAAGTTTCGAGAACATACCTTCACCGAAGAGTCAAGCAGTATATTGCTCCCTTCTACGTATATCTCGCGAAGAGACCATGAGGATAAAATCAGAGAGATTAGAGCCCACACAGAGGCATACCGACAATCCTTCTTTCCACGAACAATACGAGACTGGAATAGAAGGGAGAGCCGGTAGAGGTACTCAAGGTACCCTCCGCCACACACCGTCAGGTGGCTTGCGGAGTATGGATGTAGATGTAGATGTAGATATCAGTTGTTATCTATGGCTGATAACGTTGCTGAGCCAGCTGCAGTCGTTTCCCCTACTCCAGAAGATGCCTCTTGGCCCGTAAGGTCTGGGTGTTCGCAGAGTGTTCGATTACTGTTGGTTGGGAATACTAGTGTTATTAATCTAGCGGAGCCCCTTAGTGATGTTATTTCATGTTATTTCATTTTAATGTATCTCTTTTACACAGCCTCTGGCCAAAAGTAAGCCTTTAAAATAAAAGCTTAAAACATCAAAATGCTAAAACCATTTTTAGCTCTGTAGCAGAAATGTTAAAAGTATTACAATAAAACTATTAAAACTTAAAGCTCGGAGTACAGATCTATTTTACATAATAATGCATTATTCCAATTATAATGCCTTAGAACAACTTGTGACAGAAATCATTATAATATAACTTATGACGACATAACTATTAGAAAATAAGCAATTATTGTATCTAGCACAATCTGGTTGGACCAAAACATTAACCAATAGTTCTACCATTAACTCGCTGATGCATCGAACACATGCGACGCTACCTCTATGGATGCAGCTGTGTAATTTGTACAATATGTTTAGACTGATTCGAAACCTGTGCCAACCATTGACGGCCACCATGCTGCAGAATGTAATATCGCTGCATAAAGAGCCGAATACATCCTGCGCCGAACGGAACTGTCTTTGTTGCTGTAGATCTCAGTCGTATCGCGTAAATCATTAACGATACCGGACACACGAGGATCTACACTGCTGATTAACTCTTTGAAAGTACTGTTTTGCAGCAATTGACCACCACATCGGAAGTACTCGTGGCAACTCCGGTCGAAATTGTCACGACGCACCTTGCAGACGTGCGATCTCAGTGCGGCACACCACTACACACGCCGACACTCGGAATATCAGTCTAAAGTCACTCGGGCTAAGGCACCTTAATGACTGCTGGCCGAGACTGCAAGAGACCGAGCTTCGTAGCGCCACCACTACGCCACTTAGGCGGGCGCTGCAAAGAATATAGGCTGGCGATAACATGCTGAATAAATCACATTCGATCTATCGCGCTGGAGAAATTACAAACTTTGCTCACTCACAGGAATAAATAATGCAGATAATTCGCTTAGAACTATATGGGAAATTATTAGAGGGGAGTCACTACAGCCAGTCAGTGTACAAGGTACCAAAACACTTAAACTAAATGACAACATTGAGATTGGTAATAGATAAGTTGTGAACACTTATAACAACCACATTCTAGAAGTAGCAAAAAAAAAAAAAGGTTAAATGGTTCAGTTGAAGAAGCAAGAAAGTCAAGAAAGTATATTGAAATGTCGTTACGAAAATCTTTAAGCAACGAGAAGTAGCAACAAAATCCTTCACTGGAATTAACAGAACTGCAAGAGCTCAAAAAGCTATAGCTCATCTCGATTTCATGAACTGTGAAAGAAAATTCCTCGAAGTTTTTCCAAATGAATTGCTTATTGGCACAGGGAATTTTTCCAAACAGATTAAAACATGCAACTGTTAAACCTTTTCATAAGAAGAGCGACAGGATAGATTGAAATAATTATTGTCCAATACTGATATCTTTTTTTTCCAAAACATTCGATAAAGTATTGTACTCAAGGGTAGTCTTGCACTTAAGTGGAAACAACTTGCTTATCATATCTCAGTTTGCTTTCTAGAAGTATTGCTCGACTGAGAACGCTACTTATACATTCACTCATCAAACAGTAAAAACCTTAATTACTAAAGCATCACCAGTTGATGTTTTTTGTGATTTTTACGAGGCGTTTGATTGTGTAGATCGTGTTAATATCATAGGAAACCCACGTTTTATGGACCTGAAGGATTTTGCACAGCTGGTTTCAATCATATTTAACAAACAGAATGCAAAAGAGTGTGCTGCGTAATGTAAACAATGTCCGGAATGTAGAAAATTTAGTAACTGCGGAAAAATCACAGAGATAGTCTCAGGATTCACTTTTGGGTACACTCCTACTCCTTATTCAGGTGAAGACCTTCCACTAACCATTCAGGAAGTAGAATTTGTTCTTTGGACAGATAATAATAGTGTTATAATAAATGCCATTAGAAAAAAAGGAGCTGAAGAGATGGAAAACGATCTTTTCCAAAAAAATATTGATGGTTTCAGAACATTGGCTCTTCCTAAATTTTGAAAAAAGCATGTTGTATTCAGTTCTGTACAACAAAACCAAGAAAGTATGTAGAACAAGAGCTGGCGTCAGTAAATAGTGTATAACGCTGTAAATTTTTGGGTGTACCTATTGATGAAAACTTGAACTGGAAGAAGCTTATTACTGAGCTTCTCAAACAATTAACTTCAGCTACTTTTGCTGTTCGTATAACTGGTGCCCTGGAAACAAACACATCAATCTCTTCATATATTTTGCATATTTTCACTCAGTAATGCCTCGTGGTACAATTCTTCTGGAGTATCCCTTAGGAAGAAAGTATACACTGCACAAAAGACAGCAGTAAAAATAAATGTGGCGTTCAGCCAGAAGTACATCTTCAATGAGCTAGACGTTTTAACTGAGCTGTCACAATACAAATGAAATTCGTCATAAATAAGCTATCATAATTTGAGAAGAACAGTGACATCTATACCCACAACACAAGAGGGAACAATGACTTCTATTATCCATTACAGTAGCTGTCAGTGGCTTAGCATTTCCATATGCAGCAACAAAAAAATGTTTTTCATTATTTTCCTAATAGCATAAAATGTCTGACAGGTACTAAAGCCAGTTTTAAAGCTAGCTAAAATAATCTCTCCTGGTCTACCCTTTTTATGCCACTGAAGTATTTCTGCTTAAAAACTGGTAGCTATTAAAAAGGAAAGAAAAAGAAAAAGGTGCAATTGCATGAGTAGGACTAAAAATATGTTCACTGCTTTAACATTGTTCAAGTATGCATATCCTATAAACTGATTCGTTCTGCATCATTTCAATAAAAGAATCTTTCAAATGGTCTATGGAACATCTAACTGGTTACTAACTAACTAACCAACTCACCAGCAATTCAGTTAGAGGACACATAGAAATACCGACATACACAGTAAATAATAAAAGATAACATAATGTATGAAAGGCGTGTAAGTCAAAACTATTTGTACTTGCACGTATAGTAGCAGAATAAGTAAACTGAAAGTGCTGCATATAAATGAAAATGCATATTTATTTAAGATCACTGATGATGGTTTAATAAACGAAGGCGAAACACGTCTTGCTTATTCATTTGCAACAGATGGCCCAACATAGCAGTCACTAATATAAAATTAATATCAAAAGACGACTGGCTGATAACAATATTAAAGATCCTCTATGTATTCGTTTCACCGTTAAGTCTTTGCTCCTTTGCCTGCTTTTAGCTTGTCATCCGGGCTCTTAATATTCATAAAGGTTCTTGCCTTTTCTCCAGAGCTCTCCATAAGTTTCTGCTCGCTGCGTCCACTTTTCCCACAGTCACACATGCTTCTACAATGTTCCATTCCTCTTACAACAACTGCTACTTTGCCGGATTGCACTTCCTATCACCATTTTCAGACGACTTCATTTCCTTTTTTTACTGTCTCGTACATCATCAGAAATCGAAACAGAATTGTAAAATAGTGCGGATATCGGCAAAGGAACCAAAACAGATGTGTAAGGTCATCTACATGAGTACTAAACAAATGCACTACATTTTCCTTACACGATGAACCAGACAAAATTTAAAGGTTCTGGTGTCAACTAAATACCTAGGTATTTCTGTCATGAACATCTTGCACTGGAACCAATACAAAAAAATGTTGTACAGACGGCTAAACAAGGACTGATATTGCTTCCAGAACACTTAGAGGGTGCAACAAATCTGCCAAAGAAACTGCCTATACTGTGTTTAACCCTCCACTTCTAGAGCTTTGAAGCGCTTGACTGACAGAAGATACCGAAAAAATTAGAACTATGGAACCTCGTTATTTATTATCACGAAATATGGGAGAGAGTATCATGGATATCATAAACCAGTTGGAATGGCAATCAGTGTAACAATGGGGTTTACCGTGGCTGCGAGATCATTTCACAAAATTACAATTACCAAAACTCTGCCTAGAACGACAAATTGTTTTGTTCACTCCCACATAAAAAGGGAGAAATTATCACCGACCTAACGTTAGAGAAATCAAAGCCGACCGGATATATTTAGGCGTTCAGTTTCACACACCTGGTATTCAATAGTGGAACGATAGAGAAATAGTCTAGAAATGGTTCCTACGCTACTTCTACCAAACACAAAAGTGTAAAACAGTTATGTAGATGTAGATGCTACAGCCTAGGGGCTGGAAGAACACGGTATTGATTACTACGACCTAATAGAGTTTCATTTCACAGGTATGCAATTTCGAACACACCCTTTTATTTTGTTTCAGTGTCGAAGTAGTTGCTTTTCGTTTTCATTTTCCCAAGTCATATCTTTTGGAAAATAAAAGAGTCCAAGCGTTTAAGACGTGATGTTAAAACAGTATGGTGACATTTTAGAGGACAAATAACATCACAAAGGACGTAGTCCTATGCAGGATCTGCAAGTAGTTCCAGAGATACTTTAGCGGATACGCAGAAGACAAAATTTGTGGGGAAAGGAGACTGAAATATACAGTTTGTTCTCGTGGCCATCATCCACAGTAAGCATATAATTTTTTTTTATAAATAAAGCAGCCTTTTTTGCTTCAGTGGTTTTTATTACTCACAGGCGCGTTTCGCCTTTTTCTCATCTTTTTACGTAACTAAGTTTCCTTACAGTTGTTCGCGTTTTTTTCTGGCATTTGCTTTTCTCCTCATCCGGTCATATGGTGGAGGTCGTACTGTAACTTTTATTATGAAACAGAAGCAGGTGTTCGTGTTTCGAGCTTTTCTCATCACTATTTTCATATCTTTTGATCTTATTGCTGTGGTCCACTATTATTCTTCTGCCACTAGTTGTAGATATTTGATCGAAAATTATGATTTAAATATGTAGCTACTGTGAGTTCACTGTGTCATCCTGTTTGGTTTTGTTTATTTACCAGGTTTCTGGTGTATGTCTCTGTCTTTCTTCGGTTTTTGAGGTGTACTTTTAGACAGAATTGCCTGTTGTGTATGCTATGTTTTTGTAATATCTTATGTTTTTGTAATATCTTTTGAAAATGTTGGTGATTTTAATCTGTGAGTTTGTGTTTGCAAATCATTGTGAACCATGCTGTGTGTTCTCTTATAAATAAATTTCATTATTGAATTGGAAATAATTGCTTTGTTTTATGAGCTTTATTAATGTTACTGTTTCATTAATGTGTTCATCAGGGAGTTGACTGTGTGTTTGCAGGCGTTTATCTATGATGTCTATTGTATCTTGTAATGGGTTCTTGGAATACAGACTTTCTGTATCAAATGAGAGGATTGTTGCTGTGTCCACGATTTTGTATATTTTTCATTTGTTGTATTAACTGTGTGGTGTTTTTTAATGGTTCTATCTTCATGTAATTTTAAATTTTCAGACAGTAGTTTTATTGTGTGTCCTGCAAGCTTGTGCGTGGACGACTTTCTGAAATCCAGTGTTGGCCTCACGGGAAGACTCAGTCTGTGTATCTTTGGTTGGCTTTGGACAACAGGTGCAATGGGATTCATCTGTGTCACCTTTCTTTTATCCATGGTATCCAGTGTGATACATCTATTTTTCAGTGTGCTTTTCAATTTTGTCTAGAATCTGTTTATTGTGTCTGGTTTTAATTTTGTGAGATGAATACTTGTGTTTTTTAAATGTATTGTTCTTTGTCTATAAATACTACTGTGTTCCCCTTGTCTACGTTTGAAAGGATGACAGTTTTTTCTTACAGTTTCTGTATTTGTGTTGTTTCCTTGCTGTATTTTCATGTTGGTTATTATATTACGGATTTCTATTTTTATTACTTCACTAGTTAATACAATGTTGACACTGCTGTTTCCTCTCCTATCTTCCCTTGTCAATATACTTTTTGCTTCTATAATTAGACTTTCTCAGTAATCTTCGTCTATTCCTAAATTTCCATTGTATTGTAATCCTGTCTCCAATAGCTGTATTTCTTTACTGTTCATTTGTGTGTTTATAGCCCGCATCTCGTGGTCGTGCGGTAGCGTTCTCGCTTCCCACGCCCGGGTTCCCGGGTTCGATTCCCGGCGGGGTCAGGGATTTTCTCTGCCTCGTGATGGCTGGGTGTTGTGTGCTGTCCTTAGGTTAGTTAAGTTTAAGTAGTTCTAAGTTCTAGGGGACTTACGACCACAGCAGTTGAGTCCCATAGTGCTCAGAGCCATTTGAACCATTTTTTTTTTTTGTGTGTGTTTATAAGATTCACTAATCTTGTGTATAATTTGTGTCTGTTTTTGTTGGTTGTGTTTAGCGTTATTGTCATATGGGTGACATTTTTGAGTTGACCAATTTTTTTTCTATGAGCTGTTCCCATTCTTTCTACAGAACCACACTAATAGATAAAACAATAAATTAATATTCCAACAGAGGATTATTATCATAATAATAATACGCCCCCATCTCTTTTCCACTTATTTGTCCATGAACTCCTCAACAAAAGATTTAAACGAAAACTAAAATCAGCTGAATACAAAAAATTTCAACCACCCTCCAGGTATTACATTGATATTCAACACTCTACTACTCGCACTGAATAACCACCAACACACACACGCACACGCACACGCACACACACACGCACATACACACACACACACACACACACGCACACGCACACGCACACGCACTCACACACTCACGCACACGCGAGCGTGCTTCGAAGAGAGCGAGAGAGAGAAGAGAAGGAGGAGAGAGAGAGGATAACATAACAGAAATGTCGTTAGTTTTCAGCATTTACTTTGTTAGGTTGACAGATGTACGTAACCAAACCATATAGGATGAGACATATAGTGAACTCACAGTACCTACGGATTTCACAGTTTTCGATCAAATACCTACAAGTGACGACAGAAGACTAATAGTGCTCCACAGCAATAAGATCGAACAATATGAATATTTTGATGGAAATAGTTCGGAACATTAATACTTGCTTATGTTTCATAAGTGAAATTATACTGCAGCCTCCAGCATGTGAACAGATAAGAGGAAACGCAAACGCCAACATAAAACGCGAAGAACTGCTAGTAATCACTAGTTAAGTATAAAAAGAGGCATGAACTATTTTATCACGTACAAATATCTTATTTGAAAACAATTCTGTATCATTTTAGACAGCATTGAAAATGTTTTAAAGTAAAGAGTGTAAGGCGTCTGGGACTAATAACAGACAGTGCAGTAAGAGAAAGCAGTTTTTGTTTACAAAACAGATAAGACTGAAATCTATGCCACAAATAATCGAGGCTGCAACTACTACAATGAGATAAAGCGGTTCACGCAGCAGAGGAAGTCATAGGGGGCTATCAAACCAGTCAGAATACTGATGACACGAAAAAAATTATTCTTTCATTCCCTGCACCCTCTGAATCGAGCCCACAGATCTTCACAGAGTACAGATGGTGTAAAACGTTTTTGAGCTGTTTACCTGGTGGTTCCGAATGACAGCTCGTAACTGTCTGTGGCTGGAATGGAGGAATGTACTGCCTGTATCTAGTCGCAAGAGAGAGCGAGGAATGTTCAGTCGAGATATGATAATAAGGAATACTAGTCAGGTGTTCCATATTACGAACACAGAGGCAAATGCCAAACGACAAAGCTTAGCCTACCACATTATGATCGACGGAGACTTACATAATTGCAGTGCAAACGTTGTAATAACACTACAGCAGCTAAACTGTTTGCTACAAGCTTCCGTACTTGAACCATGCTGACCAGATCGAATGGTGTTGGTACAAGGCTGCTCCCAAGGCGATGGAAGACAGTGCTTGGATACCAAAATACACGACTGGCCATTAAAATTGCTACACCAAGAAGAAATGCAGATGATAAACGGGTATTCGTTGGACAAATATATTAAACTAGAACTGACATGTGATTACATTTTCACGCAATTTGGGTGCATAGATCCTGAGAAATCAGTACCCAGAACAACCACCTCTGGCCGTAATAACGGCCTTGATATGCCTGGGCATTGAGTCAAATAGATCTTGAATAGCATGTACAGGTACAGCTGCCCATGCAGCTTCAGCACGATACCACAGTTCAACAAGAGTAGTGACTGGCGTATTGTGACGAGCCAGTTGCTCGGCCACCATTGACCAGACGTTTTCAGTTGGTGAGAGTTTTGGAGAATGAGCTGCCCAAGGCAGCAGTCGAACATTTTCTGTATCCATAAAGGCCCGTACAGGACCTGAAACATGCGGTCGTGCATTATCCTGCTGAAATGTAGGGTTTCTCAGGGATCGAATGAAGGGTAGAGCCACGGGTCGCAACACATCTGAAATGTAACGTCCACTCTTCAAAATGCCGTCAATGCGAACAAGAGGTGACCGAGACTTGTAACCAATGGCACCCCATATCATCATGCTGGGTGATACGCCAGTATGGTGATGACGAATACACGCTTCCAATTTGCGTTTACCGCGACGTCTCCAAACACGGATGCGACCATCATGAGGCTGTAAACAGAACCTGGATTCATCCGAAAAAATGACGTTTTGCCATTCGTGCACCCAGATTCTTCGTTGTATACACCATCGCAGGCACTCCTGTCTGTGATGCAGCGTCAAGGGTAACCGCAGCCATGGTCTCCGAGCTGATAGTCCAAGCTGCTGCAAACGTCGTCGAACTGTTCGTGCAGATGGTTGTTGTCTTGCGAACGTCCCCATCTGTTGACTCAGGGACCGAGACGTGGCTGCACGATCCGTTACAGCCATGCGGATAAGATGCTTGTAATCTCGACTGCTAGTGATACGAGGCCGTTGGGATCCAGCACGGCATTCCGTATTACCCTCCTGAACCCGCCGATTCCATATTCTTCTGTCATTGGATCTCAACCAATGCGAGCAGCAATGTCGCTATACGATATACCGCAATTGCGACAGGCTACAATCCGACCATTATCAAAGTCGGAAGCGTGATGGTACGCATTTCTCCTCCTTACACGAGGCATCACAACAACGTTTCACCAGGCAACGTTGGTCAATTGCTGCTTGCGTATGAGAAATCGGTTGGAAACAATCCTCATGTCAGCACGTTGTAGGTGTCGCCACCGGCGTCAACCTTGTGTGAATGCTCTGAAAAGCTAATCATTTTCATATCACAGCATCTTCATCCTGTCGGTTAAATTTCGCGTCTGTAGCACGTCATCTTCGTGGTGTAGCAATTTTAATGATCAGTAGTGTATCAGTAACTAACGCTGTTCTACCATCCGCAAAGTGAAGGCATCCAGCATCAGCAACCGAATGGACCTGGAGATCGACTCTCCAGTACCATGTGTAAACTCGGACGCCACACTGCAGTTTGATCCACCGCTAGCAAGTAGGTTCCTCTAAACAGTATCAGGGGGTTAAAGTGGAAACGTTGCTTCTGCCCCACCCCGGTGGGACGTTGCAGTCTTTCGGTTCTCAATTGGTTGGTTGGTTGGTTGTTTTGGGGAAGGAGACCAGACAGCGTGGTCATCGGTCTCATCGAATTAGGGAAGGATGGGGAAGGAAGTCGGCCGTGCCCTTTCAGAGGAACCATCCCGGCATCGGTTCTCAAGTTGGGGCAACTGTTCGAGTGTCAGTTCTCCAGGCGAGGGACGAATTAGTGTGCCTCGGCCACAGCGTGGCTTCCGCTTAAATTTTAAATCTAACGGAACCAGAATTATACAGAATTCCGCTATCTTATGCACTTTTTAAATCAAGTGGTGCTCCATTAAATTTCGGGTGTGCAGTCGCATACATTCAGCTTCTTCTTCTAGCATTTCGGCTGTATGTCGTTCAGTCATCTTCAGAGAAAGCCGAACGGGTAACACTGTAGCTCTCGCTCCGTCCCTTTAAACTAGCGGACAGCGCCGTTGCGCTTTCACCCACAGATACATAGGCGACAGGGACGTCGATCGGCGCCAAAGAAGTGCAACGTGCATGAATTAGATCTGTGGTAGCGCAGTCGATCCACGCTCGGATGCCGATGTGTCACTCGGAGCTGCACTTTGACAGATCGACATCCCAGTGTGGATCGAATGCGCAGTCACATATATAACTGATGCACACAGTACTTCTTTGCCGTCGATCAACATCTCTGGCGCCGGTGTATCTGTGGCGACAGGCGCAGTGGCGATGTTCGCGATTTTAAAAGATTGGAACGGATGCTGTAGTGTCTGCTAACAGATCGAACTTGGGCATCCAATCCGTCCTCTATTATGCGAATGTTGAATGGATCTCCACTCCACCGAAGTTCTATGCCCCTCCAAGTCCTCAAACGCCATGCACTCCGTCCCATACACTCCGCCTAGCTTCCCGCATCTGTTTACCATCCACCACATCGAACATCTGCTATCATATAAAATTCCCACCCCTCCTCAGCCGCATCGAACACCTCCACATCTCCTTGACTATCAGCAAACTAGGTTGCAATCAGATCACTGTCTCTCCTCTGATCACCAACGCTGGTACGCTGCCGCGCCTTCACAAACACGTCCCTTCTTGCTCTATTTAAACACCGCTTCAACCAACTCCTTCTCCCAGACAATGATATCCATCCCGATTAATTTTAATTTTAAAAACCAACAGCCTCAGTTGCAAAGTTTACCTAGATTTACCTAGGTTTCAGTCGGGATAACCCAACCTTCTTCAGAATAAAAGTAACTTCCGTTTGTCCATAGTGGACATCGTCAAGCTAGAACTCCAAATCCATAAATTATCGTCAGACTGTAAAAAAACTTATCTGAAACTGCCTCGGCCCCACTTCGCGACCGCGATGCGGCAGCCACGAGTGCTATTACTAGTAAAGTTAAATAAAAGAAAGGTACAGCTGCGGTACATTGCGTATATGTTACCCTGTGCAGAACGTACTTAGATCGACTGTCTTAACATTTATGAAGTATTCGTTGGTCGTGATATGAGGAAGACATCACGTGCTTACTTCGTATGACCTGTCTAGGAAAATTTTGTGCGTAAGCAAACAAATGGTCATGAATGAACTTGTGAACAAGTCTACATCTAATCTGTAACATCCAGCAATACGGGCATTACGAAATAGAAGGTCGTTATTCAAGATTAGAATATTTGACCTGAAATGATCTAGAATCAAGTCAACATAAACTAGCCTCCAGCTGGTAATGTAGAATGTTTTCAGTGATACTTATATATATTTTCGCACTCTTTATAGGGCTTATTTTATTTTCTGCGCACCAGATAGACGTTTTATTCTCTTTTAGGGACAACCCCATTTTTAACAATCTGACAAACTCTTCTGGAGGTTTTTAATTTATAAACTGAAAGTGTTTGTTTCACGACTTCTTAATCAATGGTCGCTCAGGCCTGAGATTACTGTCAGTGACCTAGAAATTTTGCAGGCAACTCGAATCTGCGATTTAAGTTACTAAATTAGTGTAATTCAGCTTTCTTTCTTTCTTTCTTTCTTTCCGATAGGGACTGGTCTGGAGAGCTGTTATGACACAGTATGTGCGTTGTATGCCTTTAAAGTGTCACTGTGTTACAGATTGTTAAACTTCTTAGAGCCCGAATTTGACGACAGCCATTCGTACAAGTGAACTCCAACCGGTACTGAAGTGTCAGTTACTGTTAATGGTGTACATAGTGAATGCAGGAGAAGGAAACAGCAGCGCAGTGACACAACGCGTGGCGCAGTGGTATGTGAAAACTGGGCACCGATAAACGAACAGTTGTGTACCGCGTTCTTTTGAAAGAGATGCCATGTACCCACTAAGTTCAGTGTCCTTTGAATAGAACAGATGTGAAGATGACTGTCAAACTATAGTCGAGACGGCATACGGCGTACGATAGTCCCTGATAGCTCATAGCGCTGTTGTCAGCTTTCAACTGCGAAGTGCTAACGAAAATGTTAAAAATGTGTGTGAAATCCTATGGGACTCAACTGCTAAGGTCATCAATCCCTAAAGTTACACACTACTTAGCCTAAATTATCCTAAGGACAAACACACACACACCCATGCCCGAGGGAGGACTCGAACCTCCACCGGGACCAGCCGCACAGTCCATGACTGCAGCGTCTGAGACTGCTCGGCTAATCCCGCACGGCGAAGTATTAACGGCTGCAGGCTAAAAGAATAGCCGTCTACAGAGATGTGACAACACAGGCATTGCCATAGAGACGTTTACGATATCGCGTTAAACGTTCAGATAGGCCCACGAAGCTGCTGAGCCCAGCCCATTGCAAGTGTCAGGGATCAACTTAAGACGACTTAGCTGTAATTCAAGAGCCATCCATGAAGAACTTTTGCATTATTGCAGTAACAAATAGTCTTGCGATTAATAAAATTCCATTGGTTATCCATAATCTGCTGGAAAGAAGACAAATTTAGCAATTTACTTTGAAGCACTTTGCTTCCAAAGTCGAAGAACTTCAAGAACTCGATCCTGAAATGTATCTTGCAACCGATGTTAAGTGTTACGTTTGTATGTTCGTTACTGCACCTATTCGAAAATTTTAACAATTAGTAAAGGTAATGGGTAATAGGCACATCTGCTTCAGAAAATAAATACTGAAGAAAATCCGTGACTTTAACTCTAGGCAAGTGATTGGTGACACGTGTAGCCTCAAAAACAAAAATAAAAAAGCCTTCCATATTATAGAAAGCCGTAACTTTATCGATAGTAACAGAGGATCTTATGGCGCCTATGGAAACTAAATGGCACCAATAAAAGCGAAAGGTACAATATCTAACGCGCTTTATATTACCGATAGTTCTTCGCCTTACAACAAAGAGGCACTGGAAGAACTGAAAGCAAAATATATAACAGAAAGCGAAAGCCCAGTCACTTTCGGCAGAATTTTTACGGTCGATGATGGTCACTGAAGCGCGCATGCAGGGGAATACCATGATCTGAGTGTTCGATACAAAGTTTATTAAGCTTCTAGGTGCGGACAGGCTGTTAACAAAGACATGTGACTTGTACATGGAGGAGATTGAGCAAACCTTCACAACTTTCTGCAGCTCTTCATCTAGTGAAGCACTGTAGATGATAATCTGCCCATGAATGGCTGCATTTCTGTTGTTTGACACAAGTACGCTGTGTAATGGTGTCTTATTTCACCTTCTCGTTGTTTTCATGCACAAGGCACCAACAATACTTCAAATCCACGAGTTAAAGTCACCCGAACAACCCATACGCTCGTATTGCACATACCGTGTGGAAAACTGTGGATTACCACCAGCACTTGAAATCTGCCCCAGTCAGCATTGTCCATCAACACTGACTCCGTAGTGCGTATATCATGCTTTCGTCCATACTGTAGCGATCGAATGTGATAGGACTGTACAAAGATGACGGATATTACCTTGTAGTAGGGTTAGCCCTGCTGCGTGATAGGACTGTACAAAGATGACGGATATTACCTTGTAGTAGGGTTAGCCCTGCTGCGTGTAGTTTGGTTTTAGTTATTGTTGCTAATACTGGCGACTTTATGAAGAATCTAGGTGTATATTCCCGGAAACTTCAGCGAGTTCTAAATGAAGCTAAACTCTGCTTTAGGGGCACTCAATAATTACTGTTCCTGCAGTGTCTGTTTGCCTTGTCGATGTTCGGAAAGAACTGACACACTATCAGAAGCATTGAAAATATTAGTCAGACGTAATTTTCTAATTATCCAAGGTCTCGATATAAGAAACATAACTTAAATCATACACTATGTGATCAAAAGTATCCGAGCACCCCCAAAAACATACGAATTTCGTATTAGGTGCAGTGTGCTGCCACCTACTGCCATGTATTCCATGTCAGCGACCTCGTGAGAGAACAGAACGGAGCGCTCCGGGGAACTCACGGACTTCGAACGTAGTCAGGTGATTGGGTGTCGCTTGTGTCATATGTCTGTACGCGAGATTTTCATGCTGCTAAACATCCCTAGATTCACTGTTTCCGATGTGATAGTGAAGTGGAAACGTGAAGGGACACGTACGGCACAAAAGCGTACAGGCCGACCTTGTCTGTTCACTGACAGAAACTATCGACAGTTGAAGAGGGTCGGAACGCATAATAGGCAAACATCTACGCAGACCATCATCCAGGAATTCCAAACTGCATCAGGACCCAGTGCAAGTTCTGTGACAATTAGGCGGGAGGTGAGAGAACTTGGATTTCATGGTCGAGCGGCTGCTCATAAGGCACACATCACGCCGGTAAATGCAAAACTACGTCTCGCTTGGTATAAGGAGACTAAACATTAGACGATTAACAGTGGATAAACGTTGTGTGGAGCGACGAATCACGGTACACAATGTGGCGATCTGATGGCAGGGTGTGGGTATGGCGAATGCGCGGTGAACCTCATCTGCCAATGTGTGTAGTTCAAAAATGGCTCTGAGCACTAGGTGGGACTCAACATCTGAGGTCATCAGTCCCCTAGAACTTAGAACTACTTAAACCTAACTAACCTAAGGACATCACGCACATCGATGCTCGAGGCAGGATTCGAACCTGCGACCGTAGCGGTCGATCATTTCCAGACTGAAGCGCCTAGAGCCGCTCGGCCACACTGGTCGGCTCCAGTGTGTGTAGTGCCAACAGTAAATTTGGAGGCGGTGGTGTTATGATGTGGTCATGTCTTTCGTGGAGGGGTGTTGTTGTGTGGCACTATCAAATCATAGGTCTATATTGATGTTTTAAACACCTTCCAGCTTCCAACTGCTGAAGAACAATTCAGGGATGGCGATGGCATCTTTACACACGATCGTGCACCTGTTCATATTGCACGGCTTTTGGCGGAGTTGTTGCACGACAATAACATCCCTGTAATGGATTGGCCTGCACAGAGTCCTGACCTGAATCACATAGAACACCTTTGGGATGGTTTGGAACGCCAACCTCGTGCCAGGCCTCAACGACCGACACCGATACCTCTCCTCGGTTCAGCACTCCATGAAGAATGGGCTGCCATTCCCCAAGAAACCTTCCAGCACCTGATTGAACGTATGCCTGCGAGAGTGCAAGCTGTCATCGAGGCTAAGGGTGGGCCAACACCACACTGAATTCCACCATTACCGATGGAGGGCACCACGAACTTGTAAATCATTTTCAGCCAGGTGTCAGGATACGTTTGCTCACACAGTGTACATCCGGTGTCACACGCATTAGACGTATTGGGGCTAGACACCATGCATTTTTCATTACTCGCTGCACAGTGAAGAACCATGGTAAGAAGCCTAAGTGGAACGGTATTGTTTAATTGCTTCCTTAACAGAAACATTTCTAATTTTTAAAGCAGACGCAATTTCAGTTATCTGAAACTTATTTACTTACGTGATAGGAGTTTTCGCTTGCTTTTATAAATTCCCATTCGTTCACGTCTTTTGGAAGTGACATCATTTTCACCCGCAGAGCAGCATTCAATGTTGTCCCTTTGCAGTAATCAGAGTGAAAATATTTAAAAGAGACATAAAAACCAGCAACCAAGAAAGTTATACAAATAATTGAATTGTGTAACATTTCTAAACTGCAGTAAATGGTTCTCATTTGTAAAATTTGTGTAACGAAAAATGGAAGACAAAGTAATCAGTTCCTGATTTACATAACTTATAATGCCTTTTAATCTGGTCTGGCCTCAATGTTATGATGACCGCATATTTACTCACAATCTCTTTTCGTTTTTGTGTTTACCTTTGTGGGCGTCATAGTCCCATTATCCGTATGAAATGATAACGTTTTCGTCTGGGACCTATCTGCGGCCAGATATTCAGTATAATCCGCTATTGATTTCGGCTTGCAGCCATTTTCAAATGTTTCTTGAAGTTCTTAAGCGAGATCTACAAACCAAAAAGAAACAATCGACAGTCCAAATATTTGTCATCGTTACTACTCGTGACTGTATGCAGGGAATCAAATGGAGCGTCTGTTATATTTTCATTGTCATGCTCAATGATACGAGCGAAGATATTTGAGACGCACCAGACTCAAAATAATCTGATGTTCCTTTTGAAATGATTTTTTGTCCGGCACAAACACAGATAGTTATAGTTATAAGGAGATTATTGAAGATGGCCGATACCCAAAAATCCCGAAAATTTCCTTTCGAAGCTTTATGTAACTGTTTCGGAATAAAACCATTAAAATAATGAAACATCATAGGCGTTTCTATCACGACTGAAATGAATTTGTTTTGTCTGTAAAATGTGCTAATGTGCAACCAAATCATTTGAAAGTTGCTACAGGCAGAGATCGCTTGACGGATAAATTAAATGTCATATCTTAATTTCTCACTGATGAGTCACAACATTAGAAGCACCCGCTTGAACCTACTTGGATCGCAGTGGAGCAGCGATTCTATGCCGCATAAGTTTGACTGATGGTTGGTAGGTTTTCGAAGGTATGAGTCAGCAGGTGTCAGCACAGACGGCCCTTAAACTACAGGCCACTGGTTTGAATGTTCGGAGCTGTCACCAGATAGCGTCCCATATGTATTCCATTGGGTGCAGATCGAGCGAATTTGGTCACGAAGACATCAACATGAATTCACTGGCATTCACCTTAAACCAATGTAGCGCGATAGTCGATTTGTGACACAGTCAGTTATCTTGCTGGAACATATCGTTGCAGGGAAGACAACAAGAGTAAAATACGTTGAGGTGGCAAAAGTCATGGGATAGCAATATGCACATACAGACGGTGGCAGTATCGCATACACAAGTATGAAAGGGCAGTACACTGGCGAATCCACAATTTGGGTGATTCGTGTTAGAAGGTTTACAACGTGATTACGGGCGCACTACAGGATTTAAGAAACTTGGAATGCGGAATGATATATATGGCACTCCGTCTTCAGGTCATGAGTGGCCTACCGGAATCATCCGAGCGCCGTGTCCTCCTCAGAGGAGGATGTGGATAGGAGGGGCATGGGGCAGCACACCGCTCTCCCGGTCGTTATGATGGTATTCTTGACCGAAGCCGTTACTATTCGGTCGAGTAGCTCCTCAATGGGCATCACGAGGCTGAGTGCACCCTGAAAAATGGCAACAGCGCATGGCGGCTGGATGGTCACCCATCCAAGTGCCGGCCACGACCAACAGCGGTTAACTTCGGTGATCTCACGGGAACCGGTGTATCCACTGCGGCAAGGCCGTTGCCAATGATATATATGGAGCTAGACGAATTGGTCATTCCATTTCGGAAATAGGGAATTAAATATCCCGAGATTCATAGTGTCAAGAGTGTGCCAAGAACGCCAGATTTCGAGAATTACCTCTCACCACAGAGAACGCAGTGGCTGATGGCCTTCACTTAACGACTGAGAGCAGCAGCGTTTGCGTAGCTGGTTGGGTTGTTTGGGGGAGGAGACCAGATATCGGGGTCATCGGTCTCATCAGTTTAGGGAAGCACAGGGAAGGAAGTCAGCCGTGCCCTTTCAAAGGAACCATCCCTGCATTTGTCTGGAGCGATTTAGGAAAATCACGGAAAACCTAAATCGGGATGGCCGGACCCGGGACTGAACCATCGTCCTCCGGAATGCGAGACCAGTCTGCTAGCCACTGCGCCCCCTCGTTCGGTGTTTTCGTAGTGTTGGCAGTATTAACAGACAAGCAACACTACTTGAAATAACCGCAGAAATCAGTGTGGGACGTATGATATTAACTGATACATCGGGGATACTTGGCATTCATGGGCTATGGGAGGAAACGACCGACGCGAGCGCATTTGCTAACAGCCCTACATCGCCGGCAGCGCTTCTCCTGGGCTTGTGACCATACCCTAAAAGACAGGAAAACCGTGGCCCAGCTGACAATAGGTTATGGTACGGTTTCGAGTGTGGTGCAGGCACCACGAATCCATGGACCCAAGTTGTCGACAATGCACTGTACGAGCTGGTGGTGGCTCCATAATGGTGTGGGCTGTGTTTACATGGAATGGATTGCGTCTTCTGGTCCAACTGAACCAATCGTTGACTGGAAATGGCTAAGTTTGGTTACTTAGAGACCACTTGCATCCATTCGTGTTATGCCACAACGACACAGTTGTTTGCATCTGGTTTGAAGAACATTCTGGACAATTCCAGCGAATGATTCATCCAGCCAGATTGCCTGACATGAATACCATCGAACATTTATGGGACAGAATCGAGAAGTCAGTTGGTACAAAACGCCCTGCACCGGCAGCTCTTTCGCCATTATGGACGGCTATAGAGTCAGCATTCCTCAATATTTCCGATGACCTATTGAGCCCATACCACGTCGAGTTGCTGACTACGCCGAAAATAGAGGTACGATACGATATTAAAGAAGTATCCAATGGTATTTTTCACCTTAGTGTAGTGGATAAAAGTGATCGGCTATAATGTCCACCTAATTCACAACTGTCATTGTGTCTTCGATTACATCCATAGGTCCCTTGAAAGCCAGATGAATGTCCGTGATAGCGTGTGGCCTCAATCCTGAGCGCAGTGTCTGTCTCGAACGACTGTTCGTCTGGACGACGACGTATTCAAACCTTGTGTAACAAGAAACATCAGGCGACACGTTTCCATTGATCTATGGCCGGATATCGATGATGCCAAGTCCACTGCAGGCGTAATTGTCGATGTGTTGAGCTAATAAAGGATCACGTACCGGTCGTATGACGGTAGCAATCCATGCTGAACGCTGTCCCTAAATCGGTCACAGATCTTTGTTTATCCTGCCTTATGGAATGGGCCAGCCTCCGATCTCCTCTCCCCCCCCCCCCCCAACCGGTATCTGTTGTTATTGGACATGAACGTCCAACACCTCGTCGCCTTTTCGTGGTTTCACTGCCTTTAAACCACTTTCTATAGATGCACACAGCGTTAACACATAAACTGCTGGCCAGCGTCACCGTTTTTGATATACTTGTTTCCCAGAGACGCTCGATAACTATCTTCCTCTTTCTCAAAGTCACTTACGTCAGTGGTTTTGCCCATTTACAGCTGGTATTGTCACTACTAGAACGATTTTCCATTCGTTCCTACTCCGTTGACATAACCCCCTTCATTACTGCGTCACCTGTCGTTAATATTTACATTCATCTGCGTGTGTCAGGTTGAAGAAACCTTGTCTGGAAAAGTTAGACAACATGAACAACAGAAGCGCCTCCTACATCGCAGGCCAGATTCTCCAGTGCTGTTGGGGGCAGACTGACTCAGTGTCGTCAGACGTGAGGGCCACGCCCCGTGGTCTGCTGACGTGGGCCTTGTTAAAACTGAGCACGTCTCGGGACGGCAACAATACGGTCGTGACCCGGCCGGTTCAATGGAGCCCCAGAGCACGTCTCTCACAACGCCGACCGCACGTAGCGTCAGTGTATTCTAATTCGTCGCCGCGCCACGTGACCTCGCAGCACCTGAATGCAGAGCACTGCTCAGAGGAACGCGTCGCCATTAACTTGTCCATTCAGCGCTTCCACGGCGGAGCGTAAATTATTGTCCGGCGAATTTTGCCGTGCTCTCCACGTGCGCCCTTCAGTTTTTCGTTGTCACTTGTAGAGCGTAATCACTTGCGATTCAGAAACTCCCGCCCTATCATACACATTAATTCGCGAAGAGAGTAGCAGCATTCACAACTGTTTTCCATCGTATTTTTGGTGCTGTGCTGCTTGGATGTACTGGAGAAAGTAGATATTTTTCGTTCAAAGTTGGCTGACTCCATTCAGAAAAGGATGCTTATCCACAATGATTTTGTTCGTACCTCTCATACACTCCTGGAAATTGAAATAAGAACACCGTGAATTCATTGTCCCAGG
This sequence comes from Schistocerca cancellata, assembly GCF_023864275.1. Classification (NCBI taxonomy): domain Eukaryota; kingdom Metazoa; phylum Arthropoda; class Insecta; order Orthoptera; family Acrididae; genus Schistocerca; species Schistocerca cancellata. Next base: position 462,951,172 of record NC_064631.1, on the reverse strand, counting down.
AAGGGGAAACTTTATTGACACATTCCTGGGGTCAGATACATCACATGATCACACTGACAGAACCACAGGCACATAGACACAGGCAACAGAGCATGCACAATGTCGGCACTAGTACAGTGTATATCCACCTTTCGCAGCAATGCAGGCTGCTATTCTCCCATGGAGACGATCGTAGAGATGCTGGATGGAGTCCTGTGGAACGGCTTGCCATGCCATTTCCACCTGGCGCCTCAGTTGGACCAGCGTTCGTGCTGGACGTGCAGACCGCGTGAGACGACGCTTCATCCAGTCCCAAACATGCTCAATGGGGGACAGATCCGGAGATCTTGCTGGCCAGGGTAGTTGACTTACACCTTCTAGAGCACGTTGGTGGCACAGGATACATGCGGACGTGCATTGTCCTGTTGGAACAGCAAGTTCCCTTGCCGGTCTAGGAATGGTAGAACGATGGGTTCGATGACGGTTTGGATGTACCGTGCACTATTCAGTGTCCCCTCGGCGATCACCAGTGGTGTACGGCCAGTGTAGGAGATCGCTCCCCACACCATGATGCCGGGTGTTGGCCCTGTGTGCCTCGGTCGTATGCAGTCCTGATTGTGGCGATCACCTGCACGGCGCCAAACACGCATACGACCATCATTGGCACCAAGGCAGAAGCGACTCTCATCGCTGAAGACGACACGTCTCCATTCGTCCCTCCATTCACGCCTGTCGCGACACCACTGGAGGCGGGCTGCACGATGTTGGGGCGTGAGCGGAAGACGGCCTAACGGTGTGCGGGACCGTAGCCCAGCTTCATGGAGACGGTTGCGAATGGTCCTCGCCGATACCCCAGGAGCAACAGTGTCCCTAATTTGCTGGGAAGTGGCGGTGCGGTCCCCTACGGCACTGCGTAGGATCCTACGGTGTTGGCGTGCATCCGTGCGTCGCTGCGGTCCGGTCCCAGGTCGACGGGCACGTGCACCTTCCGCCGACCACTGGCGACAACATCGATGTACTGTGGAAACCTCACGCCCCACGTGTTGAGCAATTCGGCGGTACGTCCACCCGGCCTCCCGCATGCCCACTATACGCCCTCGCTCAAAGTCCGTCAACTGCACATACGGTTCACGTCCACGCTGTCGCGGCATGCTACCAGTGTTAAAGACTGCAATGGAGCTCCGTATGCCACGGCAAACTGGCTGACACTGACGGCGGCGGTGCACAAATGCTGCGCAGCTAGCGCCATTCGACGGCCAACACCGCGGTTCCTGGTGTGTCCGCTGTGCCGTGCGTGTGATCATTGCTTGTACAGCCCTCTCGCAGTGTCCGGAGCAAGTATGGTGGGTCTGACACACCGGTGTCAATGTGTTCTTTTTTCCATTTCCAGGAGTGTATTTCAGCAACTGTGGCATACACTTCTACATAACAGAATCAGTCCTCAGATGCATAATTGGGATATTTTATTGCATTTAACTACTTCCAGCAGATTAGTCTGTCATTTTCGGAGTCTACAAAGTCCAGGAGAATACATTTCTTTGTGATATGGTGGTACACGTATGTAAATTAAAAGAAGTGCATTAGAAAAACTTACTCAGTATCGGTTCATTACACAAATGATCCGTGCGAGGGCGTGTATCCATGGTTATTCACTCCCCTACCTTTGTTCAGAGAATTCTAATTTCCTTCGCTGGTAGAGAGAGAGGAGGACCGGTGTATATGCTTTAAGCGGCTCCGCCGGTGAAGCCAAGGAAGCTGCCGACTGCAGTGACTGCGGTATGTTTCTCACGTGGCTGCCGGCTGGTCACAGCACCGGGAGTCGGCTTGGCCCGTGATTGTGTGTGAGGCCCCGCGGCGGACTCGTCCATGGTTATATGAAACTGTCTCTCAGAAATGACGACATCGTAGTCTTACTAATGTTGACCAACTTCCGCATCGAATGTGGACTGGCTGTAGCCGAGATTGCACGGTCAGCAGTTTGTGAATCTTACTCATTGCGTCATCGGAGGTATTTAACGAAGCCGGTTTATAATGTTCGGCACATCAGACATTTGTAGTAGCCGTCATTGGAAAAATAGTTGATTCACCTACAGTATATAGTATACAGTATATATTACTGGAATTAAGCTACCTTGTAAATGTAAATATCGTGTGACTAGGGCCTCCCGTCGGATTGACCGTTCGCCGGGCGCAAGTCTTCCGATTTGACGCCACTTCTGCGACTTGCTCGTCGATGGGGATGAAGTGATGAGGTTAGGACGACACAACACAACACCCAGTTCCTGAGCGGAGAAAATCGCCGACCCAGCAGGGAATCGAACCCGGGCCCTTAGGATTGACATTCTGTCACGCTTACCACTCAGTTACCGGGGGCGGACTAAGCTACGACGATAGTATTATTTTCTTCAGGATCGAGTTAATACTCGTAATTCTTATGTGTAGTAACTATATATATGTGCTTCCCCGCATTTGGCTTCTTTATACAGTTCATCTGCACTACTGTAATTGAAAAACACTGTCTTCCATTTAATTAACAGCCTGTGGCTGATTAGTTCCTGTGATTTATTTTCATTTGCTTGTGCGTTATAACATTATTTTTGTTAATATGGGTGCACTAGACTAAAAGTATGTCACTCTCTAAATGCAGTGGTTCAAATGGCTCTGAGCACTATGGGACTCAACTGCTGAGGTCATTAGTCCCCTAGAACTTAGAACTAGTTAAACCTACCTAACCTAAGGACATCACACACATCCATGCCCGAGGCAGGATTCGAACCTGCGACCGTAGCGGTCTCGCGGTTCCAGACTGCAGCGCCAGAACCGCGCGGCCACTTCGGCCGGCTCTAAATGCAGTGATGTCGTCCTTTGCGCAAGCTTGTCATGTAGAGATTGTTATTTAAATTGCCTTGCCTTCCCGTTCCTTTGATCACCTTCTGTGGATTCTGTTATCTATTTTTGAAATTTTTCAGTAATTTTAGAAAGGTTGTTTATTGATCTTGTGATTAAAAATTTTTGTAACTGTGTGTTAAAACACCTGCGTAATCTGTTATCGGTTTTTGAACTTCCACCGTCAATTTCAAAAAGGTTATCTCTAGATGTTCTGATTAAAATTTTTTTGTTAAAATGCCTTTCGCGTATTCTGTCGTCGTTTCTTTAATTTTCTTCAGTAATTTGAAAAATGTTATCGACTCATTTTGTATTATATCTACGTATAACTTTGTGTTAAATACTTATCAATAAAATCTTGTGCGATATTCATGACAAATAATAAATCTATCTCAAGCAGTTTCCTCCCCATCTTCCCTCCCTCCCCCCTTTTCTCATCGACGTATGGGCAAGCGCCAAATTAGGACAGGACAATTACGAAGACCCTAGAAGATTAAATTAAAAATCTATAATATTTAATTAAAATTATCTGGTGATCAATTGTTAAGAGTCGAAATTATAATACACCTTCGTTAATGAGCCATAATAACTTGACTTACCGCAAAATGTACAAATTGCGGGCGATATTTGTAAGCACATACTGATAATCCCACTTATATACAGAATCAATTAGATGAACTAGGAGCGAGGAAAAAACAAGTAAAGACTCAGATTATGGTAGGTAAAAGTAAATTATAACATAAATAAAAAAGGCTCTACCGTCAATGATCTATCAACATATACAGCGTGCTCAGAAATTCCCGTTACAAACATCTAGTACTTTGCAGAGGGAAGTGAGTACATAATATTTTGAATAGGAACCCATGTCCGAAGACGTACCGGTTCCGTTCTATGACTGTTTCTTTTCAGATGTGTAGCGTGTCCGCGTCTGCTAAGGTAAAGAGAAAATCTCAGAATTTCTTCTTCTGGTGTGCAGTAGGGTAGATAGGATGACGTGTACAGTGCTTATAACAACGTTGGTGGTCGCCACATCGAGCCGCTGTTGTAATGCATCACTACTGTTCTGTGCTTATAGTGCACTGGACTCTATTTTGCTTTGGAATAACGTAAACACGTAGTGTTCATGTGTTAGTACAAACAAACGGTCTCAAGCGATAAATGGATGATTTGCGATGTTACCTTTCGAATTGTTAGCTAATAACAGTACTCTGTCATGCCTAATTCAATTCCTTAAGCAAAAGTGGATGAGCTAAACGTCTGAATAGAAACCGTTACAGAACAGAAATGGTACACGCCCGAACCTGGGTTCCTATTCAAAATGTGATGTACTCACTCCCCTCTACAAACCTTAGAAGTTTGTAAAGGGAGTTTCCGAACACCCTACAGAATGATGCGGTGCTAACTTAACGCTGGAATGGAGTTTTAGAGATCAAAAGTTGATGGTCCTTCGTGGTCCAATGATGGAGCGCTATTTCGTTGTGTTTCCCAGTATCACTGACATGAGGCTGGCAGCCATAAGTGAGTTTGCAGAAACACAGCGCCAGGTAAGTCGGTGTTGGCGAATGGAGAGTGCCGGCGTGGAAGCGTGCGAGGGCCACAGCTCATGTTTGCGAGTTGTCTTCATATGCGGAAAGCGTGCCTTTGTCTCATATGATTAATAATTAAATCCTGACTTACAAATATTTGCAATATTCTCTTAATTTTAACATTCATAGCTGGTTCGCAATAAGTTAACATTAAGGAAATGTTATAAAGCTGTAAAAGCTGAAACGTTTCTGTAAGTTAGGTTTTACCTGTTACTCATATGAGGTACCTGCTTCTTTCTTAAAACTTGCGGAAGCGACTCACCTGGTACTGTGTTTGTGCAGACTCGCCCCGGGTGCCAGCCTCGTCTCCGGGGCACTGAAAAGTACAAGGAACTGCCGCAACACCATCGTACAATGGCGCCACCATCGACTTTTAATAAACGAAATTCTATTCCAGTCTTAAGTTAGCCTCCCTTTAACTTAAGTTATGCTTGTGGTTTGCAATAATCACCTACTATATGTACATTTTGCTGTGTGTGATGTTGTTATGGCTCATTAAGAAGAGAAATCTGTAACTTCGCATTTGGACTTAGGTGTTAGGAAGTCTTTTCCGGAGATATTTGTATCGAGTGTAGCCATGTTTGGAAGTGGAACAGTGTAGACAATAAAAGAATAGAACCTTTTGAAATGTGGTGCTACAGAATAATGCTGGAGATTAGATGGGTAGATCAAGTAACTAATGAGGAGGTAATGCACAGACTTGAGGATGGGATCGGCTGGGAGGACCATTCTGAGACGTCAAGGGATCACCAATACAGTACTGGAAGGAAGGGTGGGGGAAAAAAATTGTAGAAGGAGACAAAGATATGAATACAGCAAGCAGATGCAGAAGGACATCGGTTCCAGTTGCTACTCTGAGATGAACAGGCTATTGTATCATAGAGAGCTGCATTAAACCAGTCCTCGGACTGCAGATAACAACAACAACAACAACGAAGGGATGTTACTTTTCCGACTCTTTATTGAACATCAGATCACTTTAATTGCCGGCCGGGGTGGCCGAGAGGTTCTAGGCGCTACAGTCTGGAACCGCGCGACCGCTACGGTCGCAGGTTCGAGTCCTGCCGCGGGCACGGATGTGTGTGAAGTCCTTAGTTGCGTTAAAGTAGTTCTAAGTTCTAGGGGACTGATGACCTCAGAAGTTAAGTCCCATTGTGCTCAGAGCCATTTGAACCATTTAACGTTATTTAAACATTATAATGTTCTTCAAGTCATTACTTTAGGTCTTATTTACTCTCCGATCCTAATCTGAAGTATGCTTACGCATATAATAAGCCAGTATTAACCATTTTTGACATTATGGCTGTAAAATTCTATGTACCGACTTGACAGAAAATCCTAGGAAGTTCTGGTCTTACGTTGAATCAGTAAGTGGCTGTAAAATACTATGTACCGACTTGACACAAAATCCTAGGAAGTTCTGGTCTTTCGTTGAATCAGTAAGTTACTCGAAACAGCATATCCAGACACTCCGGGATGATGATGGCATTGAAACAGAGGATGACACGCGTGAAGCTGAAATACTAAACACCTTTTTCCAAAGCTGTATCACGGAGGAAGACCGCACTGCAGTTCCTTCTATAAATCCTGGCACAAACGAAAAAATGGCTGACATCGAAATAAGTGTCAAAGGAATAGAAAAGCAACTGGAATCACTCAACAGAGGAAAGTCCGCTGGACCTGACGGGATACCAATTCTATTCTACACAGAGTACGCGAAAGAACTTGCCCCCCTTCTAACAGCCGTGTACCGCAAGTCTCTAGAGGAACGGAAGGTTCCAGATGATTGAAAAAGAGCTCAGGTAGTCCCAGTCTTCAAGAAGGGTCGTCGAGCAGATGTGCAAAACTATAGACCTATATCTCTGACGTCGATCTGTTGTAGAATTTTAGAACATGTTTTTTGCTCGAGTATCATGTCGTTTTTGGAAACCCAGAATCTACTCTGTAGGAATCAACATGGATTCCCCAAACAGCGATTGTGTGAGACCCAACTCGCTTTATTTGTTCATGAGACCCAGAAAATATTAGATTCAAACTCCCAGGTAGATGCTATTTTCCTTGAGTTCCGGAAGGCGTTCGATACAATTCCGCACTGTCGCCTGATAAACAAAGTAAGAGCCTACGGAATATCAGACCAGCTGTGTGGCTGGATTGAAGAGTTTTTAGCCAACAGAACACAGCATGTTGTTATCAATGGAGAGACGTCTACAGACGTTAAAGTAACCTCTGCCGTGCCACACGGGAGTGTTATGGGACCATTGATTTTCACAATATATATAAATGACCTAGTAGATAGTGTCGGAAATTCCATGCGGCTTTTCGCGGATGATGCTGTAGTATACAGAGAAGTTGCAGCATTAGAAAATTGTAGCGAAATGCAGGAAGATCTGCAGCGATAGGCACTTGGTGCAGGGAGTGGCAACTGACTCTTAACATAGACAAATGTAATGTATTGCGAATACATAGAAAGAAGGATCCTTTATTGTATGATTATATGATAGCGGAACAAACACTGGTAGCAGTTACTTCTGTAAAATATCTGGGAGCATGCTTGCGGAACGATTTGAAGTGGAATGATCATATAAAATTAATTGTTGGTAAGGCGGGTACCAGGTTGAGATTCATTGGGAGAGTCCTTAGAAAATGTAGTCCTTCAACAAAGGAGGTGGCTTACAAAACACTCGTTTGACCTATACTTGAGTATTGATCTTCAGTGTGGGATCCGTACCAGATCGGATTGACGGAGGAGATAGAGAAGATCCAAAGAAGAGCGGCGCGTTGTGTCACAGGGTTATTTGGTAACCGTGATAGCGTTACGGAGATGTTTAGCAAACTCAAGTGGCAGACTTTGCAAGAGAGGCGCTCTGCATCGCGATGTAGCTTGCTCGCCAGGTTTCGAAAGGGTGCGTTTCTGGATGAGGTATCCAATATATTGCTTGCCCCTACTTATACCTCCCGAGGAGATCACGAATGTAAAATTAGAGAGATTAGAGCGCGCACAGAGGCTTTCAGACAGTCGTTCTTCCCGCGAACCATACGCGACTGGAACGGGAACAGGAAAGGGAGGTAGTGACAGTGGCACCTAAAGTGCCCTCCGCCACACATCGTTGGGTGGCTTGCGGAGTATAAATGTAGATGTAGATGTAGATGTTCTAATGAATACTACTTTCCTAAATTTTTCTCATTTTCGAGGATGACACTCACATCTGTCAAACAGGTTAAACGCTCAGCTCGACATGGGATACCGTAGAAAATAATACCGATGTGTTCAATAGTAAAATTTAAATACATTAAACCAACCATGTTGAAAATAGTAATTGTTGTTGTTGTGATCTTCAGTCCTGAGACTGGTTTGATACAGCTCTCCATGCTACTCTATCTTGTGCAAGCTTCTTCATCTCCCAGTACCTACTGCAGCCTACATCTTTCTGAATCTGCTTAGTGTATTCATCTCTTGGCCTCCCTCTACGATTTTTACCCTCCACGCTGCCCTCCAATACTAAATTGGTGATCCCTCGATGTCTCTGAACATGTCCTACCTACCGATCCCTTCTTCTAGTCAAGTTGTGCCACAAGCTCCGTCCCAATTCTATTCAATACCTCCCCATTAGTTATGTGATCTACCCATCTAATCTTCAGCATTCTTCTGTAGCACCACATTTCGAAAGCTTCTATTCTCTTCTTGTCTAAGCTATTTATCGTCCATGTTTCAGTTCCATACATGGCTACACTCCATACAAATACTTTCAGAAACGACTTTCTGACTTTTAAATCTATATTCGGTGTTAACAAATTTTTCTTCTTCAGAAACGCTTTCCTTACCCTTGCCAGTCTACATTTTATATCCTCTCTACTTCAACCATCATCAGTTATTTTGCTCCCCAAATAGCAAAACTCCTTTACTACTTTAAGTGCCTCATTTCCTAATCTAATTCCCTCAGCATCACTCGACTTAATTCGACTACATTCCATTATCCTCGTTTTGCTTTTGTTGATGTTCATCTTATGCCCTCCTTTCAAGACACTTTCCATTCCGTTCAACTGCTCTTCCAAGTCCTTTGCTGTCTCTGACAGAGTTACAATGTCATCGTTGAAACTCAAGGTTTTTATTTCTTCTCCATGGATTTTAATACCTACTCCGAACTTTTCTTTTGATTCCTTTATTACTTGCTCAATATACAGATTGAATAACATCGGGGATAGGCTACAAACTTGTCTTTCTCCCTTCTCAACCACAGCTTCCCTTTCATACCCCTCAATTCTTATAACTGCCATCTGCTTTCTGTACAAATTGTAAGTAGCATTTCGCTCCCTGTATTTTACCCCTTCCACCTTCAGAATTTGAAAGAGAGTATTCCAATCAACATTTGTCAAAAGCTTTCTCTAAGTCTACAAATGCTAGAAACGTAGGTTTGCCTTTCCTTAATCTTCCTTCTAAGATAAGTCGTAGGGTCAGTATTGCCTCACGTGTTCCAACATTTCTACGGAATCCAAACTGATCTTCCCCGAGGTGGGTTTCTATCAGTTGTTCCATTCGTGTGTAAAGAATTCGCGTTAGTATTTTGCAGCTGTGACTTATTAAACTGATAGTTTGGTAATTTTCACATCTGTCAACACCTGCTTTATTTGGGATTGGAATTATTATATTCTTCTTGAAGTCTGAGGGTATTTCGCCTGTCTCATACATCTTGCTCACCAGATGGTAGAGTTTTGTCGGGACTGGCTCTCCCAAGGCTGTCAGTAGTTCTAATGGAATGTTATCTTCTCCCGGGCCCTTGTTTCGACTCAGATCTTTCAGTGCTCTGTCAAACTCTTCACGCAGTATCATATCTCCCATTTCACCTTTATCTACATCCTGTTCCATTTCCATAATATTGTCCTCAAGTACATCGCTCTTATATAGACACTCTATATACTCCTTCCACCTTTCTGCTTTCCCTTCTTTGCTCAGAACTGGGTTTCCATCAAAGCTCTTGATATTCATGCAAGTGTTTCTCCTTTCTCCAAAGGTCTCTTTAATTTTTCTGTAGGCAGTATCTATCTTAGCCCTAGAGAGATAGGCCTATACAGCCCTAAATTTGTGCTCTGGCCATCCCTGCTTAGCCATTTTGCACTTCTGTCAATATCATTTTTGAGACTTTTGTATTCCTTTTTGCCTGCTTCATTTACTGCATTTTTATATTTTCTCCTTTCATCAATTAAATTCAATATTTCTTCTGTTACCCAAGGGGTTCTACTAGCTCTCGTCTGTTTACCTATTTGATCTTCTTCTGCCTTCTTTATTTCTTTCCCCCATTCCTGTCAATTGTTCCCTTATGCTCTCCCTGAAGCTCTGTACAACCTCTGGTTTAGTCAGTTTATCCAGGTTCCATCTCCTTAAATTCCCACCTTTTTGCAGTTTCTTCAGTTTTAATCTACAGTTCAGAACCAATAGATTGTGGCCCGAGTGCACAGCTGTCCCTCGAAATGTCTTACAATTTAAAACCTAGCCCTAAGTCTCTGTATTACCATTATGTAATCTATTTGATACCTTTTAGTATCTCCAGGGTTGTACCATGTGTACAACCTTCTTTCATGTGTCTTGAACCAAGTGTTAGTTATGATTAAGCTATGCTCTGCGCAAAATTCGACCAGGCGGCATCCTCTTTCATTTCTTAGCCCCGATCCATATTCACGTACTCTGTTTCCTTCTCTCCCTTTTCTTACTCTCTAATTCCAGTCACCCAGGACTATTAAATTTTTGTCTCCCTTCACTACCTGAATAATTTCTTTTATCTCATCATACATTTCATCAATTTCTTTGTCATCTGCAGAGCTAGTTGGCATGTAAACTTGTACTACTGTAGTAGGCGTGGGCTTCGTGTCTATCTTGGCCACAATAATGCGTTCGTTCACTATGCTGTTTGTAGTAGCTTACCCGTACTCCTATTTTTTTTATTCATTATTAAACCTACTCTGCATTACCCATATTTAATTTTGTATTTATAATCCTGTATTCACCTGACGAAGTCTTGTTCCTCCTACCACCGAACTTCACCAATTCCCACTATATCTAACTTTAACCTATCCATTTCCCTTTTTAAATTTTCTAACCTAGCTGCCCGATTAAGGGATCTGACATTCCACGCTCCGATCCGTAGAACGCCAGTTTTCTTTCTCCTGATAACGTCGTCCTCTTGAGTAGTGATAGTAGTAGTAGTAGTAGTAGTAGTAGTAATTAACACTGTCATAACTAATAGGAAGAATATTATCTTTCATTTTGTATGTAGGTGTTGTTAGTGAAGTTATGGATGAGGGTCTACAACTCCAAAGGACCGGGGTTGTGTATCTAAATCTACATTCGTCCTTCATGTCCAGTGTAAAGCACATGAGGGCAACTACTTCTCATGTATTACATTTTACTCCCGCTCATTCGAGTATTGAGCGCAGCAAGAATGACTTTTGAATTGGCTCTGCGCATTATGTAATTAGCCTTACTTTGACTTTCGTGCCACTATGTAGGCGATGAGGCGTCAACTTTCGTATACTCGTAGATTCTGCAGTTACTACCACTTCTTGAAAACTAGGCTTTCGCGTGATAGTTAGCTTGTACCAGTTCAGATTTTTCAGCGCTGTCGTGACGCTGTTATGAGTCAAACGAACCTGAAGCCATTCGTGCTGCCCTACTTTATGTAAGATATGATCTCCTGATACTCATATTTAGTACGGCTGCCACACAACTGAACATTATTATAGTACAGCCCACACAAGGGGTGGACCTTGGTTTCTTGTCTGGCATTTACTACTTTTTTCACTTCTGACAATGATTTATTACTGTGAAAAATATCGTGTTGCACTGTGACTTGGCATCCACTTTAATATACAAATAGCTCGATGAATCATTTACAAAGGTGGCGGTTGCCTCCAGAGGATCCACACTAAGTATAACTTTTTGGTGTTCAAACAAGGCTTTCTGTTGGGGACAGCGTGGCATTACTAGGTAAAAACTATTTTAAACACAATGTTCTCATAATGAGCTATAAGTGCATCATTAACATAGTGTTACAACATGAGTTGAACAAAATATTTCAGACAGTAACCATATATTTCAGTATGTAAATTATCTGTGACTACATAACCGGAGTAAAGTAAAGTTTGATCTTTCTGTAAAGAAAGAGCCCAAAAATACAGGACTGATAGCGAATGACTACTAAGGCGATACTTCCCGAAAGCCAGGAGAGTTTTCGCGTTAACTGAAGTGTCACCTTTAGTATACAATGGATAAGCCACATTACCGTAAAATTTAGTACCAAGAAGAACACGTGGAGAAATCATGCGGAACTTTCGGGAAATTTCTTTTTGTAAGTGGTTTTTCTAGTTCTTTTTTTCTTTTGGAACGAGAAAAGACAAAATTATTGAATTGCAGCAGAAGTTGCTATCAAAGAATCCGACTGCTAAGACTTACTGTTTGAGCTGACCAGTCAATCTAAAGGAAGGTCTTCCGCATTTTGCAGAACGCCGTAGAAGAGACGTGAGTTTCTCGTACTTCTACTGAGGGTACTTTGCTGAGTATTCTGACGTGAGAAACATCAACAGGTTTTGGAAAGTAGGTGAAGAATTTGGTGGCTAGTGTAAGAGACGACAGAATCATTGTTGGTACAGATATGGTCCAATCTTGCCCGGCTGAACTACACAAACACAGTTACTTCTCGCAGTCTCAGTGTAGTCTCAGTGTTACCAGCAAGTATTTCAACGTTATACCGCCTTGAGTTACCATGAAGAGCGCGAAATTTTTATTTTCCTCCCTCTCCATGATCCCTGTCACAACGTAAATGCTCTGAAGAGTTCAAGTTCCACACAAGGCGCGCCGTGAATAAAAAAGTTCGCAGAAGGAACGCTGATTCTGCTTCCGGTCGTGAAAGACGTGAGTCACTGGCTGCCAACACACCACGCAGAAACAGCATGTTAATTATACGCACAAAAACAACATAGTAAAGGTCCAATGACCAAATTTCCGCTTGTCTCAAAGTAACTGACACCTACAAAAAATGATCTAGAATTTTCAATAATAGAATAGGCATATTACAGCTTTAAAATCACGTGTTTTATGTAAATATGCGAAGTTTGGTTTGATCTATTAACAGAAGGTCATATTTAATTTTTAAAGGGTGATCATAAATTCACTGTTCATGTTGAAATAAAAACAATTATGATGTGCTCTAATTTCATTCACGCAGTTGATGCACCTAAACCTTTTATTTGATATTAATTACATTTCTGTCCTTCAGCTAACTGCTTAAATTAGTTGTCTAATTGCAGCCTATGACATTTAACTGTAAAATGTAATTAACACAGATAAATTCCGCCAGCTGAAAAACATAATAAATCTATTACCGTGAACATTTTTGTTTACAATTTGCATAACGAAGGACACTACATCAGATATCAAAATGTCATACAAACTAGAATTAAATACCATTTGATAACGTATAGGTACCCGAAATTTAAAAAAAAGAATAAAAAAAGAAAGGACATCAATTGTTACAGTAACTCACATCTTGTATACACATCATGGTGCCAAAAATTCATGTAACTCTTCTCACAACAGAAAAAAGGGAATCTGTTAAAGTACACCAGTGGCGGATACATTTTCAAAGTTACACAGCTGGTCAAAAATTGTAGGGGAGTCTTCCTACTACTTATTCAGTTTGCTACAGGTTCTAATTACAATCGCGAGAGAGACACTTTCTAACATAACGAAAGGAAAAATACTTAATTGTAGAATAAAGTTATTAGAATTGGAATACATGAAAACAGACAACCTTACGGCTAATATTACAATTTAGCCCCTGACGCTCCCACTTTCCTTGACAAATTCCTTGGTGAACACTAAGACGATGTTTGTAAACTACTTTGGGTAGCCAATTAAATTATTATACAAATATCTGCAAAAAACTAATTAGAGGAAAAGCTGTAATTATCAAAAATTTGTAAGGGTTCAGAGAAACTAATTAGAGGGAAACATTTAATCAACAAGTGTCTGTAAAGTAAATATATAGCTTCGTTCACAAAGCCTAGTATAAAACAGACAGCACTGGCCATATGTAATTTGTAATTGTCAAACCTGTATCTCTGTACTACAGTGCTATTATTATTAACGTCCAAAATAAAAGTCATACGAGTTTGCTTATGCGAAATTAATTCCTGAAATGTAAATTCAGCAAGAGTAAATACCTCTTTCACGCAGTACGGCACATTCATCAACCAAAATGCACACACATTTTTATTTCCCTGGACATTCAAAAATACCCCATTCTTTGAATCAGAAAGGTCAAGTTCACCTACTTACCAGATTTTCGAGATGATTAGTTTCACAGATATTATCCATTTCGTATTTTCCCATCTTAAGCCTTCGTTATCGCTGTTACACGGCCCCCATGATGTTTATATACTGTTCAAATTTTTCATTTCTACATTCAGTAGACTGTGTTACACTTAATTATACCAATTTTATAGAAGAAACGTAACAATAACCCCAAAAATTCATATATTAATTTATCTACTCTTAGTAGGGTGGAAAATATGAAAGATTACAATGTAATGTCTCGGGATTATTCTTAAGCAATTTACGGAAATCAAAGAGAATCTAAATCTGTTTGACCGAACCGGGCTTCGAACCGATATCATCCCAAATAAGAGTCCAGTGAGGCATCGCCGCCAGTGATACTAAGGTCACACCAGACATTCCATGAGAAAGTCCTCGATTCCGTATGTCGCAACCAATACGAGAATTAACTAATGTTACAGACATTTGGTAACCAGCATACAGCTGATGTTCCTTTCATACAACGAAACAATAAATAATGTGAAATTGTAGAAATTCGTCTGGTGAGGGTTCCTCCTACAGCACTTTCGCACAATCGGTGTTACCAGAAAGTATTTCAACGTTATAGCGCCTTGAGTTACCATGAAGAGCGCGAAACTTTTATTTCCCTCCCTCTCTTTGATCCCTGTCACAACGTAAATGCTCTGAAGAGTTCAAGTTCCACACAAGGCGCGCACTGAATAAAAAAGTTCGCAGAAGAAACGCTGATTCTGCTTCCGGTCGCCCGTCCGATTCCACGGCTTCCCCTCCCAACGGCGCTGGAGTTAATAATAGCCCGAATAATTAATATCCAGACAAAAGCATTTTCCCCTATTCTTTATTCTTCCCCAGGAATTTCATACTTTCTTCTGAGCTTTATGAAGGGAGCGTGGAATTCGTTTCAAGGACACACTGCCACGAAGCGAAGACGTATTTTTTTCGGGGTATGACGCCTCATATCGCTCTCGAAAGAGATGTGTGCATTTCATGACGATCCTTTATTTCTCGTGACATTTCATTTTCGGGTTGCATAAACGTATGCCATGTGGTTTTTCTCACTAACAAGAAATTTTCTCTGCGCTACGGTCCGAGTAAAATAGCATAAGGGCAAAATACATCTGAGAGTAACATTTGTGTTTGTGGCCCTGACAATCACGTTCCAGCATCATAGAAATCGGGGAGAAATTATGATCAGGAATTCGCGTACTACTGATCTCGACATAATTTATTATAGACACGTCGGATAATCACGTCTTACAGTCGCAGTCGAGCAACCGAGTTTAAGTTTTAACGAAGGACAGAAAGAGGCAACCGATTGCACAAATTGTATTGCATTAACCTTGTTTCGATACTAACTAAGGATATATTCATCAGAATAAGTTACAATTATATGTAAACATTTTTAATGGGCATAGGTGCATAACATCCACATCATAAACCTGAAGTTGCACTAGAAGTATAAAAACAAAAAAAAAATTTTATTTACATAGATTCATACTTCATGGATAGATAATAAAAACGTGTGAGCTAAAGTAATGAAGTCAAATTACTGAAAATACCTTAAAAAGTCAACATTAACAAGACGAGGGCTATAGAAGAACCCTGCGACTGACAAATCAAATGTCTGGCGACTGATTCGCCGCTATGTGGAAACAGGCAGATTGCGCCGCCTATGGGGCCGCGAATAGCGCAGAGAGGCACAAATTAAGAAAACAGTTACATTATAAATGAAAATAATTTTAATAAAATGCAAAGCTTAATAATAGATGTATAGAGATAGCTAATAAATGAAATGTATTGGAAATGCTGTAATATGAAACAGCAATTGTACGCGCCGTATGTTCTGATCAGAAAGCATTAAAGAGTTTAAATTGAACAGAATTAACATAGTAGAAATAAAAGTATGGAATACAATAAAAGCTATTATAAAAGGAAGGAAATGATGTCTGAGAACTGTGTGTAAAGACCTTTAGACAAACGACGACAATATGTCAAATAGTTCTGTTAAGCGGTACAAAGCCGTTATAGAAATTTTTGTTTCACAAATGTAGCTGTTCATAAAGAATGAGACCACCATTAATGCACATATTCTTAAGAATTTCGTGTTGTTGAAGAATATCAAGCCTATAACTTATCATTTCTTTATTGAGGTTAGTATCTTCATCGACTACATTTGGTTTGCGGCCTGTAATTAGCAAATGATCCACAAAGGACGAATTATGTACACTAGCACCCTTTCTTCCTAATCTGTGCTCTTTATATCTGATACTGAGTGCTTTTCCGGTCTGCCCTATGTAATGAACTGGACAAGATTCACAGGTGATTTTATAAACCCCTAAATTAAGCAAAGGAGTAACAGAAGATTTCAAACTGTGAATTAAATTTTACTGCGAGCTCTTGTTGGCGGAAAAGGCATCTTTGCACCCATATCTTTATTCTAGCACACGACGAATTCTGTAGGAACTGAAGTCTTAAGTACGACATTAAGAAAATGTTTTGTTTGCGCCACCAAAGTAGTGACTGTGTTTAATTCTTCAGGCTTTCTCGGCGATCTAACGACATCTTGGGTTGTCGGGTGTTCTGCCGGATATCAGCGTCCTACTTGTACGAGGTCGCACCTGATCAAGGTAACGAGTTACGCTACCGAAACATCGTGCAAGTACGACGCTGATATCCGGCAGAACACCCTAGTGACTGTGTTCGTACTTTTTGCTTTGAAAACAATATCCACTAAGGAAGGTTTATAACCATTATAAATTGCTAGAGTTTTTATTAAATTCATTTCAACTTAAAATTTTTCAGGGGATGAAGATGTTGCCCGCATCTCGTGGTCGTGCGGTAGCGTTCTCGCTTCCCACGCCCGGGTTCCCGGGTTCGATTCCCGGCGGGGTCAGGGATTTTCTCTGCCTCGTGATGGCTGGGTGTTGTGTGCTGTCCTTAGGTTAGTTAGGTTTAAGTAGTTCTAAGTTCTAGGGGACTTATGACCACAGCAGTTGAGTCCCATAGTGCTCAGAGCCAAGCCATTTTTGATGAAGATGTTGAAGCATCTCAATGAATGGCTGAATGGAAAAAGGCTTTTTTCATAAATTTTGGGGTGCGTTGAACTGAAGAGTAAAATTTTGTCTGTACTAATTTCTTTTCGAAAAATGGCAAAAGAGATCTTATCGTTAATGATAATTACAGTAAAACTGAGCCATTGAGCTGTAGACCATGTTTCGGTGGTTATCTAGTTTTGATATCTTTCTCTAAACTGAAACTGTGATTAATAGAGGATGTCTGATGCCGCTAGTTTAGGATGACGCTGAAGAGGGGGCGAGACCGGAGAGCGCGTGCTTCCTTGCTGAGAGAAGAGGTGGAGGCTCCGTGCAATTTGCCATACGCCGCGGACTGTGTGTTATGTCCTGTGTGGACGGGAGGTCGTGTCTTCATTAGTCCTGGAGACACATATAATCCCCCATTTCAATGAAAGTCTATTTCTGGGCTACTACATGCATAAACTAGCACAAAATATTTTTTTAATTTTCATTTTTAATCAAATTTTACGGATGGTGTCATACTTGATACCTGGGAACACAACCATTATATCAAATACATGAAAGAAAAAAAGCACGTTATGTTCTTAGTTCGCAAATTTAAGTTTCAACCTCAGCTAATACAGTTTTCTGTTTACTTGCTCTGAAACTTCAAGAATCAGTTTCGTTCGCTTGTTATGCGTAAAAATACCTTGCATTCTGTACAATGAATGATGGTGAGACCCTTACAAACCGTGAACCTACATTTGGATCTGCGATTCTGGTGAGACTCTCTCCTTTCTGCCAAGTGTAAAGCGTTTGATGACGTTGACTGAACCGTTAGCATGGCCTGATGTACTCTCAGACGTTTGGGTTCTTCCTGTCCATCATTCTCTTCGAAGCTGTTCTCGTTTTGTTCAGTAGTCCTCTTGTAGTACATCATATTCTCATATTAACAGTATCTTCTGTCAGTTCTTGGTAGAACAACATTATAATAAATGTCTGAAGATGGCCTTGTAAGCCGAAAACATGTTTACAATGTAAGTAATATTGTAGAACAAAAGCAAACTGGTGCTTTTCATTTATTACATTATATTCTGAGTAATATCAAGCTTAAATGCTTAATACTGCATTACTTATTTTCTCAGTCTTTTATTTTGGATAGCATCCTGTTTGTATTCTAGCCAGTAGCAGCTAAGGTGAAATCCACATAATGATGTAATATTCTTACTATCCATAATACAGAAGAATGCTGAAGATTAGATGGATAGATCACATAACTAATGAGGGGGTACTGAATAGAATTGGGGAGAATAGACATTTGTGGCACAACTTGACTAGAAGATGAGATCGGTTTGTAGGAGATGTTCTGAGGTATCAAGGATCACCAATTTAGTATTGGATGGCAGCGTGGAGGGTAAAAATCGTAGAGGGAGACCAAGAGATGAATACACTAAGCAGATTCCGAAGGATGTAGGTTGCAGTGGGTACTGGGCGATGAAGAAGCTTGCACAGGATAGAGTAGCATGGAGAGCTGCATCAAACCAGTCTCTGGACTGAAGACCACAACAACATCTATTTATATCATCCGCTGGGGGAGGGGGGGGGGGGGAGCTACAGACTGGACATTTAAATCAACATTAAGAATCCGAGATTATTGGATCTATCATCTCTACCAGTCCCAGAATTTCCTTTTGAGACAACCTGTAACTAATTTGAATATGAATATAACCTCAACTATGCACTTTATCTACGTAAGAAAACGCATGCTGTAAAATGTTAATGGCCAATACATGAAATTTAGGCATAAGTAGTTCAGTGTGCACCAGTAAATTGAAATATCTAAGAGACGTAATTGTAGTAGTGGAGTCCTGGGGTATCATGAGTGACACCACGCCGAAAACTATTCGTTGATAGTAGTAATATCACTTCTTTTAAGCACTGGATTTTCTGACATGTTAGTTCGAAGACATTTTAAAAACAACATATAAAAATTTCCAAAGTAATAACAGCTGATAAAGTTGTTTAATTTACCTTTCTTGTTCCATAAGTCGTTACAGTACAAAAGGAGCTACTACTGAACCTGGAATCTTTGAGGATGTGAAACAAGTGACAGATGGCAAGTGCGTAACATAGAGCATGTGATGCCAGTGGACCAACTCGCCAACGTCAACGGACGACGAGATAAAAAATAAAAACCTGCGGTATCATGTATGACAATAAAGAACGGCCTTACTGGGTTCGTCCAGGTTGAACGAAGTACATAGCGTCTCATTGTCTGCACTCATTGTTGGCTTGGCTTAGTTCCATATGCAGTTGTTTCATATCGAAGATACCGCAGCAGATAGAGCTTGTGGAACAAGATACTGCCGATAATGTGCGGAACACAGTTACCTTTGGGTGAGCCTCTAAGCGTAGCTCATGCATATCGAAATGAAATTACAGGACAAGTGATGAAGCAGTGTGGATTCATTTACTGATAAGCAATACCCTGCTTTAAATATATGCGTTAAAGTAAAACTGAATGGTGTTCACCATCCCGGTTACAAAACAGATTTATTATCAGTGTTCACGTAGTAACACGACGGAAAGAACTTCCCTTAAATTCAAAGAATGTGGTGTGACAAGTGATTTAGATATTCGAATTTTCTAGTTTACTTTGTGAAGTAACACGTCTAGCTCCTTCTCTTATTAGACAATAAACATTTTTGATAACTTCTGTTTCTTGCTTGAAATCTGCTAAATACACCAAGCGCGGGTCGTTGCAAGATTAAAATTGTTTTACTCGCGTTGCCTGTTTATTACGTGCTTAATAACTCTTGTGTTGCAGCTATTACTGTGTGCTGAAGTTTTATGTAAGGCCAGACTGGAAGCCATGGAAGTAGCATGTATAAGTGATAAGAGCCAGGCGCTCAACCTAATGTTGCCACACGGAGGGGTCCTTTTGGAAACAAGGCACCTGATTTCCACGTACTGTGAAAGTAATTGGTCTACTTGCCAACTCATTTTTCAAATGATTCAAATGTCTAGATAAATTTTAAATATCTCGACTTATTTTCCTAAATTATTGTAAAGTTTTACCAAAAGATTTTTTAAATTAATGAAACCTTAGATACTGGACAGTTTTCAATTTTTTTGGTGTTTTTTATTTAATTTAAAGTTTGCTTTAAATTTCTTAGATATTTGGTTCACTGCAAAATTTAGTTGCACTCAAATTTAAACTGTCGTAGTTTGGCAGTTAACGTAAATGAACTTATTGCTTGTATTTTTGAAATTACCGGTTTCAGGTATGCTGTCTGCACTGGACAGATGACACCTGCAACAAATAAGTTCTTTTCAAAAAAGGGTTCTCAAACTTGGCAATGCCTGTTTGGTCTAAAATAAGTTAATATTTGTCTCTTTAAAACTATATTGAACTTACAGTTCCAAAAAAAAAGAAAAAAAATGGGCTCCAGAGCCAAGCAATTAAGTTGAAGGTTCTCGTTTGCTAGTTCACATGTAAAGCTAATTTTTTCATGAAGTTCATTAAAAATCGTAAATAAACGATAAATTCATCTATTAGGTCCGCTGTAGACGATAAGAATGTCATCTGCGAACCTCACAGCCTTGTATTGGACAATCCATTGGCAACCATTCTGAAAGATATATTCATTAATCCACTGAAGAAAAAATATGTCAAAAATTATTCAGTTGCAAAACTAGGTATTCAGTCGCATCCTAGGTACTTAGATGACATTCTGATCGTTTACAGCGGACCTAATAGCGGAACTGATTATTTATTTAAGATTTTATAATATGCTTCACGAAAAATTTAATTTCACCTGTGGACTAGAAAGCGAGAATTGTTAATTTAATCACTTAGATCTTGCTGTGCCATTAACGGCAGTATATCATTTGACATTTCCCGAAAACAAACTATTACAGGTCAAATTTTACGCTCTTGCTAAACGAATCTCATTCTCATAAAAAAGTCTTATTCTATTCAATTGTTCATCGGGTTTTTTCAACACCTTTATCGCCCAAAAACTTTAAAGTTCGAATGTGTTTAATAAAAACTATAGCAGCTAATAAGGTTTACGAAACTTTCTTAGTCGATAAGATTTTCAAAGTGTAAATTAAGAGCAGAGTTAATACTGTAGGCTATAACTATACTAATGACAGAGACGAAAGGAAAAAAATTTCTCATTACCGTTCTAAGGGACCATTACCTACAGAATTTGTTGTCTGCTAGGAAAAAAGATATGGATGCAAAGCTGCGTTTTCCACTAATAATAGGTGCCCTTCCAAGGTAACTTTTACTTACTTGACTTGAGGACTTGAGCTCGTATGTTTTTTTCTTATCTTTTCATTAAACGAGCTGGTTAATGCCCTTGGTATGATTTTCATTCTCATACGTTTATTAAAAATATTCTGATGTTGTTAGTTGTTCTCTAAAGCAAGTTAATGCAATAAAATTTGTGCAACCAGTTGTCTGTTTTTATCCTTCATAAAAAAGGCCATAACTTCATTTTCTGTAACTCATTAAAAATGTGTTTAGAGCAAAACGTAAGAAGTATGGAGGCATAGGATTATTATATTTAACACATAAAATCATTGCTGTATTAACTATGAACAAAGACCGACAGCCACTGGAAATAATAGTCGCAGTAAAGCAAATAGGGTTTACGAAAAGTCATTAGCCACAAACGACACCAAAATATTTAACACAAAAAATATAAGCTCTGAACTGTGAATCAATTGTGTTTCCAGAAATGGAAAAGACTGGACTAACACACACACACACACACAAGTCTTATTGACAGAGGCTTACTATAAGATGATACGTCATCCCCAATCATTTAAACATGTATATACGCAGCCTGACAAAACTGAAGAACCTAGAAGGGTGGAAGGAAACGAAATAACTCTTCACAAGTTGAGAGGGTATGTGTTGTTATTTCATTGACTTCAGAGTCAAATTTACAAAGGACATAGTAGTATGAGCCCTCTTATCATAATGTCATTCACATCCACAACTACAGCCAGCCCTACAAACATACTCTGCATAAGGCAATGAAATGCAAGGGCAGAGAGTACTCCGTATTTTACAGTTACACGATTTCCTCCTGTATCATTCACTTAAGGAGCACAGGAGAATGACTGTTTAAATGTCACAGTAACGCTGTAATTAATCTAATATTGTCTCACGGTACTACGGGAGAGCACCCGTCTTGAATGCATGCACTGATTCGGTATGGAAGGGAGTCTTAACGCCATTGTAGCCTCTCCTGAAGGAAGCTGGCACACTTGATAATTGGGCCTTGGTATCCTGGATACAGCGATGGAATTGACACCCAAGCATATCCCACATATGTTCCATCGGCCACGGAAGTACTGCAGTACCACCCAGACGGGTCATGCAGACGACTATTGTGTTGTTGAAAAATATCACCACAATTCTGTCACAAGAACGTTTGTACTTGAGGACACAGGATGTATGTGGCGTACTCTTCTAGCTTCACAGTTATTTCAATCATTGCCAGTCGTGGCCTGAAGTCACACACGGTGGTTCCCCATACAATGACGTCAGAAGTAACTGTGCTGTGCCTTTTCAGATCAATGGAATAACTGGATCTCTCCTGAGGTCGCCAAAGTTATCCATGATGGTCATCCGAGTTAGCGCATAACCACGATTTATCACTGAACACGATGACATGCAGTGCATTAGCAGTCCATGCTTTCCGGTCACGGCAAAGCTCATAACGCAGTCACTTGTGTTGTGGTGTTAATGGCAGCCTACGCATGAGCCAGGAATTCCTCAGTGCGACTGCCGCTGAACGCAACAAGACACAAAATGTTTCAGAGAGTCCATTACTTGTTCTCAGATTTCCGTAGCAAGTGTGAAATACACTACTGGCCATTGAAATTGCTACACCACGAAGATGACGTGCTACAGACGCGAAATTTAACCGACAGGAAGAAGATGCTGTGATATGCAAACGATTAGCTTTTCAGAGCATTCACACCAGGTTGGCGCCGGTGGGCCCTGCATCATGCGCTCCACTGATCCCAATCCTCTGCCATTTGTGACTTCAGTGAAGACAAGCGAGGACTCAGCCTGTTTCCCTGCTAGACACACTTGAGCTATGCCTAGAGCTATGGTCTTGGGTGCAATCTCGCATGACGGCAGGAGCACTCTCGTGGTTATCCTACGTACCCTGACGGCAAATTTATGCAATTTGATGATTCGAGCATTCGTGGTGCCATTCATTAGCAACATTCCAGGGGGCGTTTTCCAACAGGTTAACGCTCCCCCAAATACCACTGTTGTAACCCAATATGATCTACGAATTGTCGACATATTGCCTTAATCTACTCATCCACAAACAGCATTTATCGTCCCTGCACCGAACGACCAAGTGCAACAGGTATGGAACTCCATTCCATAAACTGACATCCGGAACCTTTCCCACACAGTGTATGCATGTTTGCGTGCTTGCATTCAACAGTCTGGCGTTATACCGGTTGTTTATCTAGCAGCATTTCACATTTGCAATGATTTATCTCGTGCCTACATTAACCTATGACCATGCAATCTTAATCAGAGATGGGGAATATGATACCTAGACAAATGTAATCCGAAATTTCACTGCTATACGTTAATTACTTTTTGGTGTTGTGATTTTTTTCCATCAGTGTGAATGTCCTGGATATGATTTTGAGATATCGACCAAAAAATGGCTTTCAGTGGAAAAGACCCACTAAAACCTAAAATAATTTTGTGATCTGATCATTGAAAGAGGTACTAAATTTCAGTTTTTTGGGACGAGACATTACACACAATTGCAGAAGAGACGTAGTCAATAAAACTTGTTTATAAATTTTGCTCATTAAGTGGTGTAATAGAAAGTACTGAGAAACCCAAACGTTACGAAGACGGCAGAATTAAATGATATGTAACAAGAATATTTCCATTCCTATGATATAATAGGAAACATGAATTGGCAGGACAAAAGAAGACAAAATTTTCAAGTTGCTGTTCTGTCATCGAAAGTTGTACAAGAAATGTCGTATTGGAAACGGAGAATTTCGCATAGAGTTAATTCTGAAATTCTTTATAGGCACATTATTTCAAAACGGACAGGAATGGTGCTTTCATGTCCAACGAATGAAAGACAGCCGATTCTCAAAATCTCTAATGTAATATGTACCACGAGGCAAGAGAGTAATTCGTCCCCCCCCCCCCTCCAAGAAAGCGATGGACGTGAGTACAGGCAGTTTTTCATAATCTGTGACTGGATGATGCGGATGATGGTGATGAAAATGATGACGACGACGATGATGATGATGATGATGATGATGGTGATGAAAATAATAAAGATTCCAATCGTCTGCAACTATTCTAATGAGTAGCCTCTTAAGATGTTTTTCTAGCCTCTTACGATTTCACTTTTATTCGTTTCATTTGTTCCAGCCGAGATTTTAAGGAAAATTCGATGACAGACCTCAAGCTTTGGAAGCGCAAGATATACCGCTAGCTGTATGTCTAGCTACTGAATTACAAATTAAGAATTGCAGCACTTAGTTCTCAGTCACTCACTGGATTTTTTTTCTCACAAATACGACCTTTACCAATAAAATTTATGTGTGAAAAAACACCAAAATTTCTCTGCGGTCCGGCTTTCACGTAAACTACATGTCACCATATTACATGTAGAGGAAGTCAGTGCAAAGGTCGGAGGATGGCAAGGGAATACAATGCCTATTAATGGCGTGCAGGATCAATGTTAGATTTTCCAACGCGTATCTGTAGCTTCTTACTGCCTTGGTCGTAATCTCTCGATGTTCTTTAAGTAGTTCACACTTTGTCTCTTAATCAGGGTTTCACCTAATTGAATAACTCACGTATTTCCATTCATGACAATTTCAGTTAACTATCTGCACGTGAAGTTGCTATGATTCGAGTGAGCTTCAGTTTCTTCATCAAAACAAAATTATTCGCAACATGCAGCAACGTTCGGGAGTAGAGGGTGAAAAGAGAACGTTATCCTATCCATTATGTTTTCATTTCCTCTGTATCTGCACAAACACGTGCAGTGTTCACCTCTCTCTTCAAAATTTTCGTCTCGTTCCTTAGTCAATACGATCGCAACACCTGTATCTTCCTACATCTGCATCTAAGCCTTCATCTCTATTTGGCAACTGAAGAGCTTGCAGTGAGGGGAGGGGTGGGGGGAGAGTTGCTAAGTGAGGAACGTCATCTACATGAGAACGAAATTCTCTGAAATTGGCGTCCTTTCAGTTATGTGAGATGTATGTAGGCGGAAATAGTGTGTTACCTCAACACGTTTTGGGAACGGGGCTGTCGGTAATTTGCGAGTAATGCTAGCTGCGACCCGTAACGCCCTTCTTGCTCCAGTGGCTCCCACTGCAGTTAGTTGTGCATCTCAGACACTCTCATGCTGACCAAACAAATCCGTTACCTATTTCAAGTGCGGACTTGTGTCTTTCTACAGGTAGCACCTGCTGGGTGACCAGCGTACTTGAGCCCGCCGAGGTCGCCAAGTCACAAAGAGCGTTGGTCTCTGCGCCACTACGATCTTCGTAGCTGAAATTAAGGGATTGTTCAACCAGGGACGGACTACAACCTGATGGTGATGAAGGTGACTGTTACCCGACGCCGTACCCTATTTCGTGATCCATCCAAGTGCTGACATCACCTGATGGCCTGATCGGACGAGAAAGATTTCATCATCAGCATAGGTTCTGCAATGAAATGTTTCCCCCCGCAGCGCTGTCACTTACATCTAACGTTTTAGTCCGCAGATAAGTGGTTGGAGCAGCTGTGTGTAAGACCACTAAGTATGGTAAACTATGACGAACCAATCGCGAAACTGACTGAGGGACACCACATCTTCATTAAACAGCACTCTGGATGATACAACACGGATAAGTCACAGGGCTACACTGATAAAGGCCGGGGGATGGTGCGGGAGGTGAGGGGAGGGAAGCCTTGCTGGTCACTACCGTCACAAGGGAATCATCGCTCACCCTGTCGAAAGCATGGTCGAAAACCAACGTGGTCAGGGCATTTCGAAGGTGACAAGCCACTGCAAGGTCTATTACATCCCGATAGTCACTAAGCATGTTGTTATCTCCCCCCCTCCCCCTCGCCACATGGATGTTTGTTCTTCAGAAAGAACTTAAGACAAGACTCTCTAAAGGCGTGCTGTCAGAAGCCTTGCGATGATTTCAGAATGAGATTTTCACTTTTCAGCGGAGTGTTCCCTGATATGGGAGATTAAGACTGTGTGCCGAACAGAGACTCGAACCTGGGACCTTTGCCTGTTGCAGGCGAGTGCTCTACCAACTGAGCCACGCAACACGACTTACGACCCGTCCTCACAGCCACAGTTTCGCATAAGAGCTTCTGTGAAAATTTGAAGGTGGGAGACAAGGTACTGGCAGAATTAAAGCTGTGAGGACGGGTCGTGAGTCGTGCTTGGGTATCTCAGTTGGCAGAGCACTTGCCCACTAAAGGCAAAGGTCCCGAGTTCGAGTCTCGGTACAGAACACAGTTCTAACCTGCCAGGAAGTTTCTGCATTGTGATGATGTTTAAATTGCTGTAGAGCAGGGCCAGTGGGCACAAATGCTCAACTCCTTGGCCCCTTGTTCTCTTGGGGGTCAGGATAATTAGGTTTCAACAAAGAATGAAGGCATTGTGATAGTAGGTGTCCTCTATTCCTGATACAGCTACGCTCACAGTACAATCATCAAAACTTTAAAAGCGCGGTAGACCTCCAAGGGATACCGTTGGAACCAGAGGAAGAATGAACCGAACCGTGTCCTATGGCTACCTCGAAGTCCACATGGGTAACTGGCATCGTAAGAGAATCTGCTGCCAGGCCACCACGGGTACCCGATATCGACTGCGACAGTTCACCAAAAAACGTACACCATCGTATTGCCCTTCACGGCATAACCGTCGGTAGAGGTCAATGAATGCATTCACAACCTCTGCCTGTACAGTCATACAGCGACCATATGGCATGTCGAGAACATGGATCATCGTTAGTCGACGATATTGCTATTCGCGAAGAATTTGGTGCATAGGTGGTTGTTCACCATCAACCTGATATTTGCAGGCCGGCCAGGGTGGCCGAGCGGTTCTAGGCGCTACAGTCTGGAACGGCGCGACTGCTACGGTCGTAGGTTCGAATCCTGCCTCGGGCATGGATATGTGTGATGTCCTTGGGTTAGTTAGGTTTAAGTGGTTCTAAGTTCTAGCGGACTGATGACCTTAGACGTTAAGTCCCATAGTGGTCAGAGCCATTTGAACCATTTTTCGATATTTGCACTGTACTGATACCACGACATCTTCAAGATGGCGATGCGTATGTGAGACGATCTTAGCCTTCATTTGATGAGTCTCCGCCTGTTGGTCGGAGGACAGTCCGCGTGACACGAGTTCTTCGGGCAACGAAAGTAATATCTTGTCGTGTGTCGATATCAAAGAGAATGTTCCCTACCATACTGGATCATCGCGCGCCTTGATATCTGTATGACACATTCGAGCCACCATTTCAGAGGGGAGGGATATCTCTGCAGTCGATCTATGCAGGCAGTCCATGAGTTTACTATGAGTCAAAGACATTCCTGAAGGTATGCTACATTTATTTACCAGCATCCACGATCCCTTCACACGTTCTGACGATATAGGGATACAGTGCCATCATTCTGCGCTCATCGTAGCTGATGTTAGATGAGAGGAAACATAAATGCTATCGAGACAGCTCGTGAGTGACGTATGTATATCCTGGGTGGACGTCATCCAGTCTTTCCCAAGTGACTCGAACACATAGTTCTTGCATCATGAGGCGGAGTTCAGGTCACATGATATAACTGGGGTACCGAAGTCCCCACCAATGTTGAAATTTTCATACCCTCCAAGGAAGATAGATGTTATCTTTCCCGAGCAGTATACGATCGGTCACATCGCTTCTCCGTGTCAGAGGTGGCGCTGATGTTTACAATCCGTTTACCTTGTGTGGTAATCGACAATCCTCTAGCTGATAGGAAATATATCACCTCGTCAACCTCTATACAACCTCGCACCAGTATGGCCATACCCCTACCGGCATTATCCCCGGGCTTAACCTAAAAAATATAACCGTAGATGCCTGGAAATGTTTCCAAACGAACTTTTTGCATGAGCGCAATGTCCATATCTGACATTCCTAGCGTATCAAGTAGGAATTGCAGCTTCACTTTCGAACTAATGATTTTGAAGCGTTACGGATCCAATTCGGTAGGCCTGCTGCAGGTTTGCAGGAGCAGGGACACTCACTGCAACAGATGGATTCAGTGGCTCGACATTTTCTTCAGTGTTCATGCGTATGTCTTCTTTCACTTCAGCAGAAATTTATTAATCATGGGCCGCAGAGGCATCAGGCACCGGCACAACTTTAGTTGTAGGATCCTCGCTGTCATCACCGGCGATAAAGATGGGGGGTGTGTGCCATCATCAATTACTATCTCTGAGGAGCTCAACGTCAGCTTTGGCGGTGCAGTGGCAGGGGAGCGTTGTTCACCCCGCCAGTTTTGAGAAGGGTGCATCAGTAGCCGGTCCAGTGTGTGGGCATACATTGCGTGGTTCTATGGCTTTTATCAGTGCTTTATCGTCTGTATGAAGTATCATCTGTCTGCTACTGTGTCACGTGGTCATCAGATTATGTCCTCTTTCTCCTCGTGTGTTTCTACAACAATAGTTGTTTATGTGAGTGGATTTCCGTGTCGGACGATGGTGAAAAGTCCCGTTGGTCTGCCACGAAAGCTGCAGTGGGTAACCGGCGGCATAGGAGTCACGTCTTTCCTCTGTAGTGCCTCTTTCGTCTACAGAGTGTCAACAGGACCCGTCAGAGGCGGCAACGTACCGACGTCATTCTTGAGCGCTTCTTTATTTTTATTTCTTATTTACACGTCAAGTTCCGTAGGTCCAAATCGAGGGGCAGATCTCCAAGGTCATGAAACGTGTCAGTACATGAAATAGCAACATAAAAGTTATGACAGAAAAAAATTAAATGTTCATGAACCCGAAAAAGTCATCCATAAGTTTAAATAAACATAATCAACAATACAACAAGAATCAGCTTACTTTTTCAAAGAAATCATAGACAGAATAGAGGGAGTGACCCATGAGGAAACTTTTAAGTTTCGATTTGAAAGCGCGTGGATTACTGCTAAGATTTTTGAATTCGATTGGTAGCTTATTGAAAATGGATGCAGCAATATACTCACACCTTATTGCATGACAGATAAGGAAGTCCGATTGAAATGCAGATTTGATTTCTGCCGAGTATTAACTGAGTGAAAGCTGCTTATTCTAGCAAGAAATGACAGTAAGGTATATATATATATATATATATATATATATATATATATATATAGTGAGAGGCCTATGTCAAAATACCCAGACCCGTGAACTTACACCACTTGTTGCCCTAACCGGCCGTTCCCGAGCCAAGAATATCCTTTTAGAATGGGAAGAGTTACCCCAGAATATAATACCATACGACATAAGCAAATGAAAATAAGCAAAGTAGACTAATTTTCGTGTCGAACGATCACCCACTTCAGATACAGTTCGAATAGTAAAAATGGCAGCATTAAGTCTTTGAACAACATCCTGTATGAGGGACTTCCATGACAGTTTACTATCTATCTGAACACCTAAAAATTTGAACTGTTCAGTTTTACCAATCATATGCCCATTTCGTGAAATTAAAACTCCAGGTTTTGTTGAATTGTGTGTTAGAAACTATAAAAACTGAGCCTTACTGTGATTTAGCGTTAGTTTATTTTCTACAGACCATGAACTTAGGTCATGAACTGCACTATTTGAAACCGAACCAATGTTGCACACAACATTCTTTGCTACCAAGCTAGTGTCATCAGCAAACACAGCAGGGCATATCACTTATACAAATAAGGAACTGGAGTGGCCCCAACACTGATCCCTGGGGCACCACCCACATGACCATACCCCACTCGGACGCCACATCACAGCCATCCTCAACGCTTTGAATAATGACCTTTTGCTGTCTGTTGCTAAAGTAAGAGGTGAACCAATTGTGAGCTACTCCCCGTATCCCGTAATGGTCCAACTCTTAGAGCAGTATTTTGTGATCAACACAAAAAAATGGTTCAAATGGCTCTGAGCACTATGGGACTTAACATCTGTGGTCATCAGTCCCCTAGAACTTAGAACTACTTAAACCTAATTAACCTAAGGACATCACACACATCCATGCCCGAGGCAGGATTCGAACCTGCGACCATAGCGGTCACGCGGTTCCAGACTGTAGCGCCTAGAACCGCACGGCCACACCGGCCGGCGATCAACACAATCAAACGCCTTAGTTAATTCAAAAAATATGCCTAGCATTCTAAACCTTTTGTTTAACCCATCCAGTACGTCACAGAGAAAAGCGAATGTAACATTTTCATTTATTAAGCGACTTCTAAAGCCGAACTGTACATTTGATTGCAAATCATGTGATATAAAATGATCGATTATCTCTGCATACACAGCTTTTCAATAACTTTAGCAAACACTGATGGCATAGAAATAGGTCTCAATTGTCTAAATTTCTCCCTTTTTATAAAGTGGCTTTACTACCGAGTACTTTCATCGTTCAGGAAACTGACCATACCAAAAGGTAACATTACAAATACAACTCTAAATGTTCAAATACAATACATTAATTACGGGGCTAACATGGGCAGTGCAGTACTTTAATATTCTGCTAGATACTCCATCATAACCATGAGAGTCCTTAGTCTTCAGTGATTTAATTATTGACTCAATCTCCCCCTTGTCAGTATCACAGAGGAGTATTTCAGGCATCAGTCTCGAAAAGACATTCGCTAAGAGAGTTATGTGAGTCCCTGCAAAAGCTAAATTTTTATTTAATTCACCAACAATGTTCAGAAAATGGTTGTTAAATACTGGACATGTATCTCATTTTTCAGTAATAGAAATATTTATACTGCGAACTGACTTATGTCGTCACCTTGTGCTGCTGACCAGACACTTCCTTCACAACTGACCATATGGTTTTAATTTTATTCTGTGAATTAGCTATTCTATTTGCATACAACATACTATTTGCCTTCCTAATAACATTTTTAAGCATCTTAGAATACTGTCTGTAATGGGCTACTGCAGCGTGATTGTCACTACTTCTAATATTTTGAGGTACTTCCCAGTTTGTTCTACATGATATCCTTATCCCACTAGTCCGCCACCTGAGCGGCCTTTTGCTGCTAATAACCCGTTTAGAACGTTCTAATTGAAAGCAACTCTCAAAGAGCATGAAAAATGTTTTAAGGAAAGCATTATATTTATCATCTACGTTATTGGCACATCCTGCGACTCTTGTTCCTTAAGAAGATTTAAAAAACTCTTTGTTGCTGTTGGATTAACTTTCCTATACAGTTTGTAATTACATGTGACATTTGTTTGAGTACAAACGCCTTTTAGAATCAGATTTGTGCGTCATGATATGAAAGGCCATTCACGCTTTTACTAACAGAATGCCCATGTAGTAATGAAGAATGGATAAAAATGTAGTCTTTGGCTGCGCAACGGTATCCCTGCCCCACAGTTGGAAAAAATACAGTCTGGATCAGATCATATGAATTTAGGAGATCTACTAACATCCTTATTCTTGCACCATCATACACAAAATTTGTATTGAAGTCAACACATATAACTAATCTCTGGTACTTCCTACCAAGTGAATCAAGAGCCCCCTCTAGCTTGAGCAGAAATGCTCTGAAGTCAGAGTTAGGGGACCTCTTAACAACAACAATTAGAAATTTAGTTTCACTAAATTCAACTGCCCCTGCACAACGTTCAAATATCTGTTCAGTAGAGTGCTGTGATAGGTCTATGGAGCCACTCCCCCACCCCACAAGGAACTCCTTGAAAAATAGTCAGATAATCTGTATCCTGGTAAAGGAAGCCTCTGAATTGTCAAATTATTTAAGTGGCGCTCCGACGTACCAGTAATTTCAGAGTCTACATCTGTAAGCAGTTCACTAACTTTATCACTAATACCTCTTATATTTTGATCAAATATGTTAATTCCTTCTCCACTTGGAAACATGGCATCCTCTGAAGGTGAGCCCTCAGATAGAGGGACTTCCTTTAAGCAGGTATACCTATCAGCTGACTTCAATCTGAAAAAGGTGCACCTCTAACACCAACTACTACAGGAATTTTTCCATGAGTGATCCCACCACCACCCACTACACTGTCACCTACAACCTTTGCCAGCCTCTCTTTCCGATACCTATTGAGGTGCGGACCATGCCTAGTGAAACCTGATCTGCTGATAGACCCAACTGGCACCACTGAAATGTGACCCACTCCCTCTGCCCTCAGCGCCCTCTCCAGCCCCATGTTAAAGCGCCTAAAAGCCGCATTAAGATGAGCCCGATCATGACGCTGAAACAGTTGCGCGAAATGCACACTAGTGCCATCAGTTTAATTACCTACATTTACCAGGTCACCACATACGTCATATTCTCCATCTGTATCAAGACCCCTGCTCCACCCACTATCACTACCTGATTATAAAATGTTCAAATGTGTGTGAAATCTTATTGGACTTAACTGCTAAGGTCGTCGGTTCCTAAGCTTACACACAACTTAACCTAAATTATCCTGAGGACAAACATACACACACCCAAGCCCGAGGGAGGACTCGAACCTCCACCAGGACCAGCCGACCTGATAATCCTTTGTAAAGTTCCTACATAGCTCCCCTATGCTGTCAGTAACCTGAGCCAACCCTGCACTAGGCTTCACAATGCTGGTGACCTGGTACTCACTGCCCGACACTTCCTGCAACTGCTGGCCCACATCTTTACCGTGCCAACTATCTCGCAGCAGAGCCTTCTTCTCTCTGTTTGCTTTGCAGCCTACCTAGGCCTCCTAACTGCTGAGGACTGCTGAATGTTCCCTAAATCTACAGCTGCGAGAGGCTCCTCTCCACTTAACTCTGACAGTTGGTCAAATCTATTGCATATACGCAAAGTATAGCTGTCTGAATACCTTCTCTTAGCTGCCTTCTTGCCAACTGCCAGTTCTCATTCCCCACCAGCCTTCACCCTTCTCAACCTATCTAGTTCCTCCTTTGCGCGTTGTAACTGCACCTGAAGGGCATAGATCTTACGCTCCTGCTCCTCTATCAACTTATTTCTAGTACTGTCCGAGAGAACAGATATCATCTTCATACATACACTCCTGGAAATTGAAATAAGAACACCGTGAATTCATTGTCCCAGGAAGGGGAAACTTTATTGACACATTCCTGGGGTCAGATACATCACATGATCACACTGACAGAACCACAGGCACATAGACACAGGCAACAGAGCATGCACAATGTCGGCACTAGTACAGTGTATATCCACCTTTCGCAGCAATGCAGGCTGCTATTCTCCCATGGAGACGATCGTAGAGATGCTGGATGTAGTCCTGTGGAACGGCTTGCCATGCCATTTCCACCTGGCGCCTCAGTTGGACCAGCGTTCGTGCTGGACGTGCAGACCGCATGAGACGACGCTTCATCCAGTCCCAAACATGCTCAATGGGGGACAGATCCGGAGATCTTGCTGGCCAGGGTAATTGACTTACACCTTCTAGAGCACGTTGGGTGGCACGGGATACATGCGGACGTGCATTGTCCTGTTGGAACAGCAAGTTCCCTTGCCGGTCTAGGAATGGTAGAACGATGGGTTCGATGACGGTTTGGATGTACCGTGCACTATTCAGTGTCCCCTCGACGATCACCAGTGGTGTACGGCCAGTGTAGGAGATCGCTCCCCACACCATGATGCCGGGTGTTGGCCCTGTGTGCCTCGGTCGTATGCAGTCCTGATTGTGGCGCTCACCTGCACGGCGCCAAACACGCATACGACCATCATTGGCAACAAGGCAGAAGCGACTCTCATCGCTGAAGACGACACGTCTCCATTCGTCCCTCCATTCACGCCTGTCGCGACACCACTGGAGGCGGGCTGCACGATGTTGGAGCGTGAGCGGAAGACGGCCTAACGGTGTGCGGGACCGTAGCCCAGCTTCATGGAGACGGTTGCGAATGGTCCTCGCCGATACCCCAGGAGCAACAGTGTCCCTAATTTGCTGGGAAGTGGCGGTGAGGTCCCCTACGGCACCGCGTAGGATCCTACGGTCTTGGCGTGCATCCGTGCGTCGCTGCGGTCCGGTCCCAGGTCGACGGGCACGTGCACCTTCCGCCGACCACTGGCGACAACATCGATGTACTGTGGAGACCTCACGCCCCACGTGTTGAGCAATTCGGCTGTAAGTCCACCCGGCCTCCCGCATGCCCACTATACGCCCTCGCTCAAAGTCCGTCAACTGCACATACGGTTCACGTCCACGCTGTCGCGGCATGCTACCAGTGTTAAAGACTACGATGGAGCTCCGTATGCCACGGCAAACTGGCTGACAAATGCTGCGCAGCTAGCGCCATTCGACGGCCAACACCGCGGTTCCTGGTGTGTCCGCTGTGCCGTGCGTGTGATCATTGCTTGTACAGCCCTCTCGCAGTGTCCGGAGCAAGTATGGTGGGTCTGACACACCGGTGTCAATGTGTTCTTTTTTCTATTTCCAGGAGTGTAGATGAGGGCTACCGACCAATGATCTTCTTCTGTGTGGATGCACTCGCATTGCTCAAACTCTAATGGGGTTCGGTAGATTGACTGCCGCGAGTACTGAGTACAGTGGGCAGGGGCACTACAAATGTAGAGTGTGGACAGTAATTTCGAAATGTGGGTGTCACAGGGAGCGTGCCAGAGATAAGTACCGTCAGTCGCACTATTCTCTATGTTCTCGAAGGCTCAATCGGATCGAGCGTTTGCCATGTAAGCAAGAGCTCACCGATTCGAGTCCTGGTAGGGGCACACATTTTCAACTGTCCACTTTGATATTTATCAACGCCTTTAACAGGTAATGGTCTTGATTTCATTGTAATTTCATTCAACTCCGTCATTGTAGATAACTTTTACTGAGGATATCAATGTTATCAGCGAATCTTATCATTCCAATGCCAGTCTTAGGAGTTTATTTGGAGTCACTTCTTCGATGTATAGACTGAACAGTGGGAACAAAGGACACTTCGTTCTTCGTCTTCCAATTTGTTGCTCCCTCTCGGTTCTTTTACATTTAGTATATCACTCGTCTGTCTCCACAGTTTACTCCCATTTATTTCAGAATTTCGTACATTTTGCACGAATTTTTGTTGTCGAATACTTTTTGTAGGTCGACAAACTGTATGAACGTGTCTTGTTTTTTCTTAAGAGTTACTTTCGTTATCAGTCACAATGACAGAACTGCTTCCCTGGAGCCTTTGCCATTCCTAAAAGCCGAACTGATCTTCGCCTACCACATCCTCAATTTTTTTCCTACTGCTTCGTAAATCATCCATGGATGTGTCAGCTGTCAAGCTGATAATACGATAGTTATCACACTTATCTACCCATTCTCTCTTCAGAATTGTGTGTCGATAGTTTGATATTACGTTTCCAGTTTCATAAATTCTACACACCAACTTCAGTAGTCGTTTGGTTATCACTTCCCCGAGTGAATTTAGAAATTCCGAAAGAATTTTGTATACCCCTACTGCCTTATTTGATCTCAGATCTTCCAAAGCTCTGTTAATTTCTGGCTCAAATACTAGCTATTGCCTGTTACTTTTTTTTTTTTTTACTTTTGTTTCTTCTTCCATCAAGTCACCGGACAAGTTCTCTATTTATCCTCCAGTGTACTCTCTCCACCTATCCGCTCTCTTCTCTGCGGTTACCAGTTGTATTCCCATTACCCACTTAATGCTGCTCTCCTTGCCTTTAATTTCACGGACAGTTGTTTTGACTTTTCTACAGTCTGAATTAGTCCTTCTGATGACTTTTTCCTTTTAGATTTCTCCACTCTCATCCTGTAGCCACTTAACTTTATCTTCTCTGTACTTCTTATTTATTTCATTCCTAAGTGACTTTGTTGCTTTATTGCTATCTTTCCGTGTACATTTCATGTGTGCTCTTCTTTCGTCAATCACTTGAAGTTTTCTCCTGTACCCTAATGTTTCTACGCAGTTCCCCCCCTTTATACGCCTATTTGTCTTCCGACTTCCGTATTTGTCCTTCTTAAAAATTTCGATTCCTCATCGACTGAGCTCCTTACGGCGGTATTCATGATTTCATTATCTGCTGCTCGGGGTTCAAAAGCATCTCATCATTCCTCAATACTTGAGGTACCTCTTCTTTCCATATCCCTCTTTTTTCTACACCGACTCTTCCAGACCATTCTAGTGAACTTCAGCTTACTCTTCATCATTAATAACATGTGATACAAGTTTATATCTGCTTCTTGGTACGCCTTACAATGCAATATCTGATTTCGGAATCACTATCTGACCCTGACGTAATCCAACTGGAACCTTCCCATGTCTCTGGGTCTCTTAAAAGCATATCTGCTCCTCTTGTAATTCCTGAGAAGTGTATCTGACCAAAGCGGGGTTAATTGAGAACAGAAAAGACATATTCATGATTTTTGTAATCCTGATGGGTCAAGCAGATTTGATGTTGTTTTGTTTAGGCTAATTACAATCGTTTTAGCTTTGGGCCAAAACAGATACAACCTGTGAAAATAAAATCGAGTATATTATACTTTAATGACAATGTGGTGGCTGGTGGACGTAATCCTATAGACTGTAAATGTTAATTTAACGTAATTTGCGTAAATTAACTTATCAAGCAGGACGCTGCAATAAAATCAATGACCACATCAGTCTTCACTGAGTTTAAGAAGCACTACATAACACATCTGTCATATGTGGTGTTACCTACTGAATTGCGTACTACAAGGTGCTGTCGTAATCGCAGTGACCCACTGTGCATTAGCCATGACTTGGCCTCATAAGGCTGTCAGAGCAGAGCCGGAGGAAGGCCAGTGGCTACCGTTGTTGGCACGCGACGGCGTATAAATTAGAAGCCACGCCGCCGGCGGCAGCTGTGGCGTCGCAGTCACGTGCAGCGCCGCCGCGTCGCTTCCGCACGTACGACGCCAGCCGCAATAAATAGCGGCGCCGCGAACCGTTCTCTCCTCCTCAGGCCTTTCCTCCCACACCGAAACCTCGCCCCGCGCAGTTATTTATAGTTTCCGCAGCAGGTGAAGGCGGGCAACGCCCTCCCGTGCTACGTGTTGCTTTTACATGGTCTCCCCGTGTAGCCGAGGGACATTACGTTGCGTTAAGGAACACCCTTCAGCGCCAAGTCCTTGGGTCGCCTGCAACTCGCTGCAACACCGACTTTAATTAATTTTCTCTCCGGCGTCCAACTGCAGATAGAGCGCGCTCTTCCGCATCAGGCGCTGTAATCACTAACCTTGTTGTTTCCATAGCGCTGCAAAATGGGGGCGTCAGCTGTGAAAGAACGGATTTCGATTGTTTATTATAGATAAGCTATAAAACATAGAAACACATCGCGCATGTCACTGAATAGACAAATGTTCAAAGTTTTGACACTGATGTGCTGTTGTTGTTCGTAGCAACGTGGTGGCTACACCAAAACAGAAATCATTTTGTGTCTCTGAATTTACGCGATGTCAATTCATTGCGCATTGTTTCCGGCCTCGCAGGTCACCAGACCTCACACAATGCGATTTCTTTCTGTGGGTGTACATTAAAGACAGAATCTTTGTCCCGCCTATGGCAGCTACTGAGAGCTGAGAAATCGAGTTGTTGAAGCTGACGATTCAATAAACAAGTGCCTATTGGTTTCTGTGTGGGACGAAATGGACTACCGTTACGATGTTTCTCGAGCAACCCAAGTTGCTGATGTTGAGTGTTGGGTATAGTGTCCGCGCTAACATCAAACTTTGAACCTTCATCTCTCCAGGGACAATGTTATTATCTTTCATAATTTGTCTGTAATAAATAACTGAAATACGTGCTTTTCTAGAATCACCTTGCAGAACATACACTACCCTCCCAGTATTCTTCACACACTCAACTGTGTCTGTTGCTTTAATTATTTTTCAGTTGATCTCGAAGCAACAGTGGCTTCATTGTCAGAAAGTTATCACAATGTCAGGAAATTTATCACTGTTACACTGTGATGTATGTGGTGTCACCGCCAGACACCACACTTGCTAGGTGGTAGCCTTTAAATCGGCCGCGGTCCGTTAGTATACGTCGGACCCGCGTGTCGCCACTATCAGTGATTGCAGACCGAGCGCCGCCACACGGCAGGTCTAGAGAGACTTCCTAGCACTCGCCCCAGTTGTTCGACCGACTTTGCTAGCGCTGGTTCACTGACAAAATACGCTCTCATTTGCCGAGATGATAGTTAGCATAGCCTTCAGCTACGTCATTTGCTACGACCTAGCAAGGCGCCATTACCAGTTACTATTGATACTGTAAAACATGAACCTTCAAGAGCGACGTTCACCATTTATGGATTAAAGTTAAGTATTCCACCAGCTACGTCAGCTTTTTCTAAGTCGAATTTCCTTGTCCTGTTCCAGACCTCACGCCAGCCTGAGTGAGCTAAAACGCGTGCCTTTCGGCTTCCTCTAGTAGTACCGGGTTGGCTCTCTTGCCAACCCAAAACAATGTACCACCCAAAGAACAAATGCAGCCTACTGATGTACACCGGTGTCATGCATTGTTAACTGTCAGCGCACTTCTTCCCCCTTCGGAGATAAAAATATTGGTCCTGCCCCACCAAAGAGACCAACATATCGAGCCACCGTAAGTTGTGATTCGGTTCTTCAGTTTCTCTCGCCGTATTCGATCTATTCACTATGTCTGAAGAACGCGAGAAAATTTTTTGGATGTTGACTTGTAGCATATCTAATCAGAACAATTTGTCTTGAAATCTCGAAGCCATTTCCCCGTTCGCAGAAATATTAATTTCAGTTGCGCACACATCTTCTCCTTCCCTCCTTGCCTGTAGTCTCTTCTTCTCCTTAGCTCAGGTAGATTCCGTGTTACCCCCGTGTGGCCATATTCTTATCTTTCAAATCTCTGAATACACGTTTCTTCTTCATGTGCGTGTCCATGGGCTCCTTGCAGGATTCAAATACACTACTGGAAATGGAAAAAAGAACACATTGACACCGGTGTGTCAGACCCACCGTACTTGCTCCGGACACTGCGAGAGGGCTGTACAAGCAATGATCACACGCACGGCACAGCGGACACGCCAGGAACCGCGATGTCGGCCGTCGAATGGCGCTAGCTGCGCAGCATTTGTGCACCGCCGCCGTCAGTGTCAGCCAGTTTGCCGTGGCATACGGAGCTCCATCGCAGTCTTTAACGCTGGTAGCATGCCGCGACAGCGTGGACGTGAACCGTATGTGCAGTTGACGGACTTTGAGCGAGGGCGTATAGTGGGCATGCGGGAGGCCGGGTGGACGTACCGCCGAATTGCTCAACACGTGGGGCGTGAGGTCTCCACAGTACATCGATGTTGTCGCCAGTGGTCGGTGGAAGGTGCACGTGCCCGTCGACCTGGGACCGGACCGCAGCGACGCACGGATGCACGCCAAGACCGTAGGATCCTACGCAGTGCCGTAGGGTACCGCACCGCCACTTCCCAGCAAATTAGGGACACTGTTGCTCCGGGGGTATCGGCGAGGACCATTCGCAACCGTCTCCATGAAGCTGGGCTACGGTCCCGCACACCGTTAGGCCGTCTTCCGCTCACGCCCCAACATCGTGCAGCCCGCCTCCAGTGGTGTCGCGACAGGCGTGAATGGAGGGACGAATGGAGACGTGTCGTCTTCAGCGATGAGAGTCGCTTCTGCCTTGGTGCCAGTGACGGTCGTATGCGTGTTTGGCGCCGTGCAGGTGAGCGCCACAGGACTGCATACGACCGAGGCACACAGGGCCATCACCCGGCATCATGGTGTGGGGAGCGATCTCCTACACTGGCCGTACACCACTGGTGATCGTCGAGGGGACACTGAATAGTGCACGGTACATCCAAACCGTCATCGATCCCATCGTTCTACCATTCCTAGACCGGCAAGGGAACTTACTGTTCCAACAGGACAATGCACGTCCGCATGTATCCCGTGCCACCCAACGTGCTCTAGAAGGTGTAAGTCAACTACCCTGGCCAGCAAGATCTCCGGATCTGTCCCCCATTGAGCATGTTTGGGACTGGATGAAGCGTCGTCTCACGCGGTCTGCACGTCCAGCACGAACGCTGGTCCAACTGAGGCGCCAGGTGGAAATGGCATGGCAAGCCGTTCCACAGGACTACATCCAGCATCTCTACGATCGTCTCCATGGGAGAATAGCAGCCTGCATTGCTGCGAAAGGTGGATATACACTGTACTAGTGCCGACATTGTGCATGCTCTGTTGCCTGTGTCTATGTGCCTGTGGTTCTGTCAGTGTGATCATGTGATGTATCTGACCCCAGGAATGTGTCAATAAAGTTTCCCCTTCCTGGGACAATGAATTCACGGTGTTCTTATTTCAATTTCCAGGAGTGTATTTTCAGTTGTCATGATACCAAAGAATAACTTTAAACGAAACATTTGTACAATATTTGTTTCCTTGTCAAAACAACCCGGTCCACTCAGACTTGGTAACTAAATTTAAGATGACTGGAATCAGTGACGTCACCAAAAAATTATGTCATGTGAATACACTGACGTAACAACTGTGGCACCCTCTCTCCCTGTTCTTTACACTCTATCAAAGAATTCAGTTGAGACAACTTCTGTTAACATAGCAGCACGGAATTTTGCTGTTAGATCGTTAGCGGAGCGATGTGTAATAGTGTCAACATGAATCACAAGACATTTACTATCGAGAATTTACGATGAAAATCAACTTTCTATGTAATTCATGCGATGAAGTCTGCGAATGAAATTATTTTGTTACGTCCCCTTCGGGAATGGAAGACTCGGATTTTCACTTTTTATTTCTCTGCATAATTTTTGATTGGATGAGCTGTGGATATTGCCAGCACCGACAAGTGAGAAGATGCTTAGAAGAAACTGGTCCCCTCTCCATTTCCAATTTCATGTAGTTAACCCATAAAATGACTCCTAATATTTGGTGCTGGAAAACTGCGTTCTGTTCTTTCTCCCCTTTTTTATAGCCAATGAGTTGAGTCCTCGCCATAACAACTGTGTC
This sequence comes from Schistocerca cancellata, assembly GCF_023864275.1. Taxonomy (NCBI): domain Eukaryota; kingdom Metazoa; phylum Arthropoda; class Insecta; order Orthoptera; family Acrididae; genus Schistocerca; species Schistocerca cancellata. Next base: position 462,910,146 of record NC_064631.1, on the reverse strand, counting down.
TCTCTCTCTCTGTCCTCTAATTTATTTACGTTGGCCAGTCCAGGCAGCTCTTACGTTGTGTTAAGCATTCCGTTTTTGTAGAAGCAGAGTTCAGAAGCACCTCGTACTCACAAAGGTGACTTGATTGTAGGTTCTCACTCCAAGTTTTGACCTTTACCATCCAGGTGCGATGTTCGTCAAAGAAAGTCTTATTCTCTATGCTTTTCTTACTTTCCGTACCTTGCTAAAATTGTATTTCTTCTCCTTCCACATTCGGGTTGTGGAGCAGTTTCTGGTGGTGTTCCCACAGAAGATGCTATAGTCTGCAGCGTATCCTCAAGGGAAACTAGTCAAGTCAAACGGCGTGGATATTTGCAGCTTACATCTGGTCCCTTTGGTCTTTTGCAGGAACTCGTTTCGGGGTGGGATTCTGCTGTTGGCCTGTGTGGCCTAACTGCGCCTCTCACTTGTAGCTCAACTTAATGTAAGAGGAGATCAAAAATTTCTGATTGCTGCGCATACATGCAACGTGGGGCAACACCGATGTGGGTATAACTCCGACATATAGCGTTTGTATATTTCCAAAGTGCGTGAGGCAAATGGGGAAATACGAACAATGGCGTCGTTATTACCAAATGCGTCCAAGAAGGACCAACATGCTGTTATTCTTTTCTTGGCTCCTGAAGGATATCCAGTGGAGAGCGGAGAATGTGTGTGGAACAGCAGGTCAGTCGAAATCCACAGTCGTGGAACGGTGCGCCACATTTTGTGCTGATCACGATTCCATACAAGGCGCTGGTCGATCTGAGAAGCCTCCGGTAGTGGATCCGCTGGAAAGCAGCAATCCGTGAGTCTAAGCAATAATGCTTCAGTTTCTTGTCTTTTACTCATCCTTTCGGTCCCTTTTAGAAAGGCCTTGAAAAGTCGACGGTTCCTGACGTACGCCTTCCTGCAGCAGGATACGATGTTCCATCAAACTAATATTTTCAACCTAGTCGGTTGATAGGATGATTGTGTCTTTGCTCAGAATGAATTTGCATGATTATCATACCTTTTCTGGACTATAAGGTGAACGAAAAGAAACTTCTTGATCACCCATTATGTGTTTCCAGTGTGGTCTCTTATTTAGAATGAACCATGTAATACAGTATGAGGATGTAAACTGCATTGATTCGCTACTAGCACTCACAGGTGCTAGTTCCGCAAGGTTCGCAGAAGAGCTTCTGTGAAGTTTGGAAGGTTGGAGACGAGGTACTGGCAGAATTGAAGCTGTGAGGACGGGTCGTGTGTCATGCTAGGGTAGCTCAAATGGTAGAGCACTTGCCAGCGATATGCAAAGGTCCCAGCAGACAGTTTTAATCTACCAGGAAGTTTCGTCTCAATGGCGTCGTTAATATCAAATGCGTGCAACCAGGACCAACATGCTGTTATTCATTTCTTGGCTCCTCATTGGTCAGTGGAAAATAATTGTTCTGATAGGCTTAGTCTTCTTAACTCCGATTTTATATTAGTAACGGGACAGTATTGGAAAACAAAAATGGTTATGTAACAGTTTCTCGTCATTCTTCAAATGTTAGGAGCGGTAGATTTTTGAAAACTTTCTTACAAGTGTTACAGTGAAATGTATACATTCGACGTTGAGACTAATGGAACATAGTGGGATGATTCGCAGTGCAATGGCGCAGTGAGCCTACATCTAGTTTTATCACAAATTTCATAACAGAGATGCACGTCATGCTGGTGACAGTGTAAGAAACAGAAGCTATGAGAACCAAATATGTTCATCACTTTGATCGTACTCGGATCGGAAAAGAAACAACATGCCACGACAAATGTAAAATTGTGATGGCGTGGGGCTCGAAACCAACTCTCTCCTGCTTATTGAACACTCGCATAACCCTATTTAGGCCATCCGAGCAAGCCCCTAATTAATACACTCAGATTTTCAGTGTCACTGATGTTTCCTCTAGTATAGCACCACAGGGTGAGAAAGGGGGGGGGGGGGGGGTAGGAGGAGACTGGAGATGGTGAAGAACCATGGTTACCTGTGACACATAAATCATTCGTAATATCTACCTAAAACTGATCTTCACAGTTAATCTAAAGTTTAAAAATTATGTAAGTCACCAAAGCTGTTATCTCATGGAACTTCGATTTATGCAATGTATTAGACAAAATATCATTCGTACAGTCCAGTGAAACAAATTTTAGCATAAGATAGAGGAAGTCTTACGTTAAAATACGAGGTGAGTCTGACCAACCGGTGCACTGTCTCAGAAAATAAAAGTTTGAAACAAAATACCTTTACTGGCTTTCAGTGTGATTACCATTAGCTGCAATACATTTCTGCCATCGGATTTAAGGCAGTTGGAAACGGTCAACAAAAGCTTCTTGCAGAATCTCACAAAGCACTGCGGTCATTCGTTGTTGGATATCCGCGTCATTACAGGAGCAGAGACATGGTGCTACCAGTATGATCCGAAGGCAAAGAAACAGTTAATGGCATGGTGTTCATAGTTCTCCCCGCCTTTCTCGGCTAGAAATTCAAGATGCATCAAACCCTTGGTTTGAAAAAGGCGACCAACGTCATCCTAACCTAGTATTTTGTCAGCCGAATTACGATGTAGATTTCCATCAACGTGTGACCATGGTGCTTCGAGACATTCCGCAAGAAGTTTGCTGATATTTTTTTACCATTTTACAGCCGACGAAGTGGTTCCGTCCTCCGATTTAAAAGGACGGAGGAAGTGCTGGAGCGTTAGTCACCTCGGTTCACTCTGAAGATGGCTGGACGGTATTCAGCCGAAATATTACAAGAAGAAGCTGAATTAATACGGCTGCACGCCCGAAATTTTGTGGAACGATCTACAACTTCTATCGGAATCTACCTGCAGTTTTAAGGGAATAAGTAGCTGAGAAGTAGCTGAATACAGGGACAGAGTTCTCCCATGTTATTCAGTCTATGTGTTGGGTAAGCTGTAAAGAAAACGAAAGAGATTTAGAGGAAATTAACTGAATTTCAGGGAGAATAAATAAAATCGTTGAGGTTTCCCGATGATCTAGAATTTCTGTAAGAGAAAGCAAAGGACTTATGACAGCAGTTGAACGGAAGGGATAGTTAAGCTGTAGGTTCCACTTTCCCGGTTAGAGGAAAGGCATAGCTTTGGGACACGTAACTCTCCAAAGTGCGTTCAACTGGAAGGTTTGCACCATAGCACTGAGCTGCACGAATATTGTTACAGGTCGCTACCATCTACACTCCGGCAATCCTCTGCTTTTTGTGTCATCCCACAGTAGATCAGAACTTGTAATTCCACATTATATGTATAACTATTCGCTGAGGTAAGGCGTCGTGAGAAACTCTTCCTCTTTGAGCAGCCAGTCAGCATTATTCATTCAAAAAATGGTTCAAATGGCTCTGAGCACTATGGGACTTAACATCTGAGGTCATCAGTCCCCTAGAACTTAGAATTACTTAAACCTACCTAACCTAAGGACATCACACACATCCATGCCCAAGTAAGGATTCGAACCTGCGACCGTAGCGGTCACGCGGTTCCAGACTGTAGCGCCTAGAACCGCTCGGCCATCCCGGCCGGCATTAGTCATTCAACTATAAGGATTAAGTCATTCAACCACCCACCCAGGGCTATCCAGAATTCTTATTCTGAGTGACACCACAATGTTAAGAATGTTGCTTCTTAGCAAGGTGGCCGGACGGAAACATGAGTGTCAACAAAACAGTGCTTCATAAATCCGTTTGATTTGGAGTATTACTTGGGTGGGCTCTCGCTTGCCATTATTTCGTAATATTTTCCCACGGCGCAGCAGTCGAGGTAGGCGGGGAATACGCGCGCTGTTCGGGAAACGGCCTGCCTAGCTCAGGAATGCTGACGTGTAGGCTGCTGTGTTGAACGTGGATCCATGCATGGCTCGGAGCAGGTTACTAACGGCAAGGCAGCAAAGGCAGCGGTGTGTTAGTGGCGCAACGGTAGGCACTGCGCCGCGAGGGATTAGCCGGGCGATCTAAGGCGCTGCAGTCATGGACTGTGCGGTTGATCCCGGCGGAGGTTCGAGTCCTCCCTCGGGCATGGATGTGTGTGTTTGTCCTTAGGATAATTTAGGTTAACTTAGGGACTGAGGACCTTAGCAGCTAAGTCTCATAACAATTCACACACATTTGAACACTTTTTTTTGTAGACATTGCCGCCAAGGAGATGAGCCCTCCAACAAAGGCTGCGGGGTCTACGCCAGGCGGCGGCACTTCGCCAGAGACACGGGGTTGTGTAATCGTGTATTCATGCCTCAGACCGTGAGGCGGCGGCAGGTACGATGGCGAACGGTCTCGTGGAGTTGGCGGTGGAGGGTCAGCTGCCAGGTGGCCTTACTGATGAGGCAGAGGTCGGTTGTTAACGGTCTTATGACGCCGTAGACTCCAGAGCTGCATCCAACACAAACTGTGGGCAGAAACACTGACCAATTAGGGAACAAAGACTGCTGGGTCCAGCTGTTTAAATGCAGCAGCCTGGCGGTGACTGTATAGAATAAACAGTATTTCTGTGTAATGTGGAAATATCTCGGACAGAGGTCAGTGACTGAGTTCTGGCTGTTGCTCTGCAGTAGTGGATCAAACCACAGAAGCTTTCTCAAGGTTGGTCATAGTCCCGGGCCATTGGCTCTTGGAAGTTGAGTGTGGAAGCGTCTCGCTGCTGCTGAGCTAATGAGTAGGAAGATCCGTCGTCTGGTGAGGGTCAGTGCTTGGGACTTGGCGCCATGTGTATCGGCCTGAGCACTGATTTTGGTCTACACCGGTGCACTAAAGTCCTGTGTCTGTATCCTCTCCTCTCTACCACTATTGTATGTAGCCTGAGAACTTTTTACCTGGTGAGGCTGAAGCATCACCATTCTGGTTTCAGACGGGACCACTGGGATGGACTGCCACTGTACCATTCTGAGCTATCGGCGTCATTTGGATGCAGTATGGAGTTGCTTAGCGTCAGCGCAGACTTTGGAGCTACTTCTCTCTTGGAGGCTGAGTATGTCAAAAATTCGCACTAAGGTAAACACATCAAATGGTGCTGTCATTTCAGAGCCAAAGAAGCACATGGGATTTCAGCGATTAATGCATGAGTTTCTACACTTCCTAGCATACTTATAAAAACTTGAGGCCATTTACTATAGACACTTTTAATGCTATGTATTCGTATGCATATCGATAAGACTTGCATGCATCAAAGAATCTCCAGTCACTCTTCCATCTGCTAGAGTAGCCTTATCTTTGGATGGGAACTAGAAAGTCATCTCTTCAAAAAGTCACTTGTTCTCTATGATTAGCCAGCCAGTGGTACTGCTTAGTGCGGAAATTCAATTAGCAAGAGCCACATGGTTTGTGGAGGAAGGGACACACTTCGTTTACTGCTTACTGCTGTGAACCATCTCTGCTTTCGTATTTCTTGATACCCAATGAACATCTCGAGCTGTTCAGTACACTCATATGTGCTTAGTCTTGTGGTATTGAAATGGATACGTTGAAGTGACTTCGTCCAGCATAATGATGGGTGTTTGCTGGCTCACGCTGGCATTGCATAATTACAGATTACGCATTTTTTCAGGTTCATTCACGCACAATATCTTGATATTTTATTTCATGTGAGAAATGTTAGGTTCACAACTCGGCTACAACACGTGTAAATCAATATCCATTGTGTATTTAGTCATCAAGATCTACCAGTTACTTAACTGGTTTCTTTACTACTCATTAAATAATATTTTGGGCACAACTCGCTACTAGTTTCGGTCAGTGACCATAATCAAGCTTAGCTGGCGTATACTGCAGGAAAGTTTACCACACTTTCGACAGAAGTAATTTGCCCTTTTACGCCTAACGAAGTACGTATCTTGTGCTTAAAAGAGCAAATTACTTTTGTCCAAAGTATGGTATAACTTTCCTGCAATTTATGCCACGTAAGCTAGATAATGTTCATTGACCCAAACTAGTAGCGAATTGTGAAAAATGAAAGACAATCGAAGGTTTCATCATGAAGTCCAACAATTATTTGGCGGATGAATATCCTAACTTGCAAAAATACACAATATTATGTTAAATATGAATACAGAACTAGCCGGCCGCGGTGGCCGTGCGGTTCTAGGCGCTGCAGTCCGGAGCCGCGGGACTGCTACGGCCGCAGGTTCGAATCCTGCCTCGGGCATGGATGTGTGTGATGTCCTTAGGTTAGTTAGGTTTAAGTAGTTCTAAGTTCTAGGGGACTGATGACCTAAGATGTTAAGTCCCATAGTGCTCAGAGCCATTTGAACCAGCCAATACAGAACTATTTTTACGGCTTTTGTAAATTTGTGGTTATGTAAACTCGCGTAGTCCATTGAGGGGTACTTGATGTAATACGTATGTTTTTTTGTATATTGTCTGTGAAATATATACATGCTTATTCCGTATTTGTATAATTTGTGACTCTTACGAAGTTGTTTTTCACTCCTGTGATCTTTATTCAAATTCTCACCTGTTGATGAAAAACTGCCTGACAAAACAGATGAAGTACCTAGATAACATGATTGGATGTCAGTTTAACTTCGTACACATGCATCACCTGCAGGTACGTAAATGGTTAGAGTTGCAATTCTCTGTGAAAACTCCAAGTGCCATCAGAGTATATTTGTGTGTTCGAGTTTAGTGTTATTACCAAGCTTTGTGGGGTATATAAGGAGAGTGAACAGTGTCAGATGTTAATCGTTCAGTGTAAAGAGACGAAGATGCCACATACTCGTCTAGGACAGCGTTATCAGTACCTAACAGAATTTAAAATGTACCTCATTGTGGCTCCCACCTGGGCCACGTGGTCGAATCGTGCAATACTGACATCTCTGGGGCATTCGAATGTGACCATGGCCCGATGTTGGACTGTATGGGGCCATCAGAGTAGGCAAAGTCTTCGTCCTGTATCGGGTGGACCACGTCTTACCACCACAAAGGAGGATTGCCTTATTGTGCGCCAGACAAATCGCAACCCCTTAACATCTGCGCCGGCCACCCAAGAACAAGTAACGAACTCCTTACAACATTCTGTGTCATTCCGCACTGTTGTCAGGAGACTAGCAGCAGCTGCAATAGGGAATCATCCTTCAGCGCAAAACTGCGATTACAATACAGCACAAACGGCTGCGTTTTGAAGTGGTGCCATGACGGGCAAGCATGAAGTAAGTGTTGATGAAAGCGTCGAGTTCAGAGATGAATCGTGGTACTCCGCTATCCCGGGTGATCATAGTCAGCGTGTACGACGACGACGTGGAAGGGGGTGACATTATTTCAACGTTTGGACAGGCACAGTGGAGTTACTCCTAGCACCACTTTGGGGAGCCGTCAGATATGGGTCCAGATCATGGCTGGTAATCTAATGGCACAACTGTATGCGACGAATATCCTGCATACTCATATGCTACCTCTCGCGCAACAGTACTGTCATGGCATTTGTCGACAGGGATGTTTATCACACAAAGCACATGTCTCTACCAAGTGTCAGCGTGACTTTGAGTACTCCGATGGCCAGCAAGATCCCCAGATCTGTCCACCTTAGAACATATGTGGGATCATACGTGGTAGGATCCAGGATATCAACAATAATTGCTGAGTAGTTTGCCTTAGGACAGGATACAACATTCTTTTGACACACTTCCCAAGCTAATTGTTGCATTGCATGCCGCTCAAAAGGGATAAACAGTGGGATATTACTGTCAAGTCCATAGTAATTTGACTCTATTTTAGTGTCACTTAAATGACATCACACGTCCTCTCATCTCGTGAAGTTTCATTTCGTTTCCCCTTCATCCTCAGTGTGCTATGTATTTTTCTCAGGCAGGATAAACTGCCTTCAGCAGCTACACTATCTGATCAAAACCATCTGGCCACCTATTAGCTGACAATATGTGGTGTGTCCACTCTTTGGCTGTGTGATGTCTTGAGTTCTGCTGGAGACACTCTCAACGAGGTGTGTGTGTATCTGTGGAGAAATAGCAGTCAGTTCTTCCTCAAGATCCGAAACCAGAGTAGGTAGTGATGTTTAACACTGGGAACTAGAATGAAATTTTAAGACAAGCTCATGCGACAGAGGAACGATACAAACAAGTTTATACGCCAACTAGCTCTGCATGATGAAGAAATTGATAAAATGTGTGATGAGATAAAAGAAATTATTAAGGTAGTGAAGGGAGACGAAAATTTAATAGTCATGGGTGACTGGAATTCGAGAGTAGGAAAAGAAAGAGAAGGAAACATAGTAGGTGAATATGGATTGGGGCTAAGAAATGAAAGAGGAAGTCGCCTGGTAGAGTTTTGTGCAGAGCATAACTTGATCACAGCTAACACTTGGTTCAAATATCATGAAAGAAGGTTGTATACCAGGAAGAACCCTAGAGATACTAAAAGGTATCAGAAAGATTATATAATGGTAAGACAGAGATTTAGGAAACAGGTTTTAAATTGTAAGACATTTCCAGGTGCAGATGCGGACACTGACCACAATCTATTGATTATGAACTGAAGATTAAAACTGAAGAAACTGCAAAAAGGTGGGAATTTAAGGAGATTGGACCTGGATAAACTGAAAGAATCATAGGTTGTACAGAGTTTCAGGGAGACCATAAGGGAAAAATTCACAGGAATGGGGAAAAGAAATACAATAGAAGAAGTATGGGTACCTTTCAGGGACGAAATGGTAAAGGCAGCAGCGGACCAAATAGGTAAAAAGACGAGGGCTAGTTGAAACCCTTGGGTAACAGAAGAAATATTGAATTTAATTGATGAAATGAGAAAATATAAAAATGCAGTAAATGAGCAGGCAAAAAGGAATACAAACGTCTCAAAAATGAGATCGACAGGAAGTGCAAAGTGGCTAAGCAGGGATGGCTAGAGGATAAATGTAAGGATGTAGAGGCTTATCTTACTAGGGGTAAGATAGATACTGTCTACAGGAAAATTAAAGAGACCTTTGGAGAAAAGAGAACCACTTGTATGAATATCAAGAGCTCAGATGCAAACGCAGTTCTAAGCAAAGAAGGGAAAGCAGAAAGGTGGAAGGAGTATTAGAGGGTCTACACAAGGGTGATGTACTTCAGGACAATATTATGGAAATGGAAGAGGATGTAGATGAAGATGAAATGGGAGATATAAGATTGCAAGAAGAGTTTTACAGGGCACTGAAAGACCTGAGTCGAATCAAGGCGCCCAGAGTAGACAACATTTCATTAGAACTACTGACAGCCTTGGGAGAGCCCGTCCTGATAAAACTCTACCGTCTGGTGAGCAAGATGTATGAGACAGGCGAAATACCCTCAGACTTCAAGAAGAATATAATAATTCCAATCATAAAGAAAGTAGGTGTTGACAGATGCGAAAATTACCGATCTATCAGTTTAATAAGTCACAGCTGCAAAATACTAACGCGAATTCCTTACAGACGAATGGAGAATCTGATAGAATCCGACCTCGGGGAAGATCAGTTTGGATTCCGTAGAAATGTTTCAACACGTGAGGCAACACTGACCCTACGACTTATCTTAGAAGAAAGAATAAGGAAAGGCAAACCTACGTTTCTGGCATTTGTAGACTTAGAGAAAGCTTCAGACAATGTTGATTGGAATACTCTCTTTCAAATTCTGGAGGTGGCAGAGGTAAAATACAGAGAGTGAAGGGCTATTTAGAATTTGTACAGAAACCAACGGCAGTTATAAGAGTCGAGGGGTATGAAAGGGAAGCAGTGGTTGGGAAGAAAGTGAGACAGGGTTGTAGCCTATCCGCGATGTTATTCAGTCTGTATATTGAGGAAGAAATAAAGGGAACAAAAGAAAAGTTCAGAGTAGGTATTAGAATCCATGGAGAAGAAATAAAAACTCTGAGGTTGGCCGATGACATTGTAATTCTGTCAGAGACAGCAAAGGACTTGGAAGAGCAGTTGAACGGAATGGAAAGTGTCTTGAAAGGAGGGTATAATATTAACATCAACTAAAGCAAAACGAGGGTAATGGAATGTAGTCGAATTAAGTCGAGTGATGCTGAGGGAATTAGATTAGGAAATGAGGCACTTAAAGTAGTAAAGGAGTTTTGCTATTTGGGTGCAAAATAGCTGATGATGGTCGAAGTAGAGAGGATATAAAATGTAGACTGCCAATGGCAAGGAAAGCGTTTCTGATGAAGACAAATTTGTTAACATCGGTTATAAATTTAAATGTCAGGAAGACGTTTCTGAAAGTATTTGTATGGAGTGTAGCCATGTATGGAAGTGAAACGTGGACGATAAATAGCTTAGACAAGAAGAGAATAGAAGCTTTCGAAATGTGGTGCTACAGAACTATGCTGAAGATTAGATGGGTAGATCACATAACTAATGGGGAAGTAGTGAACAGAATGGGAGAGAAGCGGAGTTTGTGGAACAACTTGACTAGAAGAAGAGATCGGTTGGTAGGACATGTTCTGAGACATCGAGGGATGACCAATTTAGTATTGGAGGGCAGCGTGGAGGGTAAAAATCGTAGGGGGAGACCAAGAGATGAATACACTTCGCAGACTCAGAAGCATGTAGGCTGCAGTAGGTACTGGGAGATGAAGAAGTTTGCACAGGATAGAGTAGCATGGAGGGCTGCATCAAACCAGTCTCAGGACTGAAGACCACAACAACAACTGTGCTTCAACTCGACAGCTACAATAAGAAGAACTTGTGTGACAAAGAATTCAACATTCAGCTTACCGTACTTTCTGACAGCCAGTTTACTGAATTTAAATTTTCTTGGTATCACAGAATGGTCCACAACATCACTCACTAATAAATGAAAACTTAGTAAACAGTGATCTTAAAATTTATATTCAGTTCCTCAGAAGGACACGCACACACAAACACACACACTCCAAAAACACATAATTTGAAAAGAAAGCCAAAATAAGTATAATTTTCCGTAAAACAGTTTTTTTTTTTTTTTTTTTTTTTTTTTTTTTTTTTTTTTTTTCCACGTGGGGTACTGCTGATCAAGAGGCAGCGCAACCCACTACCTCAGAATCCAACTGACTGCACGCAGGTAGTTATCCTAAATCAGGTATGGACACCACATGGATAATCAAGAGAACTTTGTATATGACTCTAGCAACAGCTAGTATTAACTGGCAAGGAAAAAGATGTTTAAGTTCAACAAATAATCAAATCATAAATGATCTTGAACCCCTCAATCACGAAACTGAACTGAAATAGCTACTAGCGTTATTACCTTCTCACATACGAATAAAGGGGCAGAATTATTAACAGCAAGAAATCAATTGAGCCTTGTTACTGAACCCAGGAAAAAATATCAACAAGGTGGTAAGAAGATTCGCCCTCCAACCGCAGTTCAGTTTCGAAACAACGACCGACGGCGTAACGGTAGCAAAGGGACACCATGCGGACTTCGATTACATTAGCATACAGTACTTAAATGCCAAGCAACTGGCACGAATTCTTTTGTCCCAGAATTAAAAAGTTAACTAGCAAGCATCAAAGACATTTACTGCAATAAATGAGGTACCTGAACCTAAGTTCACAAAGTTACCATATGTAAGAAGGAGCGGAAAACCACAGTATGTCTTAGTTACAAATGACATGGTGGTACAATAAGGAGTTACTACAAACAAGTGCAGACAGGAAGATTCAGCCGGTATTATTAGAATTCTAATGGATGTAAAGGCGGGTAAGGCGCAAAAGCAAACGGTAACACATTGTTGTTGTTGTTGTGGTCTTCAGTCCTGAGACTGGTTTTATGCAGCTCTCCATCATACTCTATCCTGTGCAAGCTTCTTCATCTCCCATTACCTACTGCAGCCTACATACTTCTGAGTCTGCTTAGTGTATTCATCTCTTGGTCTCCCTCTACGATTTTTACCCTCCACGCTGAATTCCAGTACTAAATTGGTCATCCCTCGATGTCTCAGAACATGTCCTACCAACCGATCTCTTCTTCTAGTCAAGTTGTTCCACAAACTCCTCTTCTCCCCAATTCTACTCAATACCTCCTCACTAGTTATGTGATCTACCCATCTAATCTTCAGCATTCTTATGTAGCACCACATTTCGAATGCTTCTATCCTCTTCTTGTCTAAACTATTTATCGTCCACGTTTCACTTCCATACATGGCTACACTCCATACAAATAATTTCAGAATCAACTTCCTGACATTTAAATCTATACTCGATGTACTTCTTCATAAACGCTTTCCTTGCCATTTCCAGTCTACATTTTATATCCTCTACTTCGGCCATCATCAGTTATTTTGCTCCCCAAATAGAAAAATTCCTTTACTAATCTAATTCCCTGAGCATCACCCGACTTAATTCGACTACATTCCATTATCCTCGATTTGCTTTTGTTGATGTTCATCTTATACCCTCCTTTCAATACACTTGCCATTCCGTTCAACTGCTCTTCCAAGCCCCTTGCTGTCTCTGACAGAATTACAATGTCATCAGCGAACCTCAAAGTTTTTGTTTCTTCTGCATGGATTTTAATACCTACACCGAACTTTCCTTTTGTTTCTTTTATTGCTTGCTCAATATACAGATTGAATAACATCGGGGATAGGCTACAGCCCTGTCTCACTCCCTTCCCAACCACTGCATCCCTTTCATACTCCTCGCCTCTTATAACTGCCATCTGTTTTCTGTACAATTTCTAAATAGCCTTTCGCTCCCAGTGTTTTCCCCTTGCCACCTTCAGAATTTGAAAGAGAGTATTCCAAACAACGTTGTCAAAAGCTTTCTCTATACAAATGCTAGAAACGTAGGTTTGCCTTTCCTGATTCTTTCTTCTAAGATAAGTCGTAGAGTCAATATTGCGTCACGTGTGCAACATTTCTACGGAATCCAAACTGATCTTCCCCGAGGTCGGATTCTATCAGATTCTCCATTCGTCTGTAAGGAATTCGCGTTAGTATTTTGCAGCTGTGACTTATTAAACTGATAGATCGGTAATTTTCGCATCTGTCAACACCTACTTTCTTTATGATTGGAATTATTATATTCTTCTTGAAGTCTGAGGGTATTTCGCCTGTCTCATACATCTTGCTCACCAGACGGTAGAGTTTTATCAGGACGGGCTCTCCCAAGGCTGTCAGTAGTTCTAATGAAATGTTTTCTTTTCTGGGGGCCTTGTTTCGACTCAGGTCTTTCAGTGCTCTGTCAAACTCTTCACGCAGTATCATATTTCCCATTTCAGCTTCATCTACATCGTCTTCCATTTCAATAATACTGTCCTCAAGTACATCGCTCTTGTATAGACCCTCTATATACTCCTTCCACCTTTCTGCTTTCCCTTCTTTGCTTAGAACTGGGTTTGCATCTGAGCTCTTGATATTCATACAAGTGGTTCTCTTTTCACCAAAGGTCTCTTTAATTGTCCTGTAGGCAGTATCTACCTTACCCCTAGTGAGATAAGCCTCTACATCCTTACATTTGTCCTCTAGCCATCCCTGCTTAGCCATTTTGCACTTCCTGTCGATACCATTTTTGAGACGTTTTTATTCCTTTTTGCCTGCTTCATTTACTGCATTTTTATGTTTTCTCCTTTCATCAATTAAATTCAATATTTCTTCTGTTACCCAAGGGTTTCAACTAGCCCTCGTCGTTTTACCTATTTGATCCTCTGCTGCCTTCACCATTTCGTCCCTGAAAGGTACCTATACTTCTTCTACTGTATTTCTTTACCCCATTCCTGTGAATTTTTCCCTTATGGTCTCCCTGAAACTCTGTACAACCTATGATTCTTTCAGTTTATCCAGGTCCAATCTACTTAAATTCCCAACTTTTTTCAGTTTCTTCAGTTTTAATCTTCAGTTCCTAATCAACAGATTGTGGTCAGAGTCCGCATCTGCACCTGGAAATGTCTTACAATTTAAAACCTGTTTCCTGAATCTCTGTCTTACCATTATATAATCTGTCTGATACCTTTTAGTATCTCCAGGGTTCTTCCTGGTATACAACCTTCTTTCATGATATTTGAACCAAGTATTAGCTGTGGTTAAGTTATGCTCTGCACAAAACTCTACCAGGCGGCTTCCTCTTTCATTGCTTAGCCCCAATCCATATTCACTTACTATGTTTCCGTCTCTCCCTTTTCCTACTCTCGAATTCCAGTCACCCATGACTATTAAATTTTCGTCTCCCTTCACTACTTTAATAATTTCTTTTATCTCATCATACATTTCATCAATTTCTTCATCGTCTGCAGAGCTAGTTGGCGTATAAACTTGTACTAGTGTAGTAGGCGTGGGTTTCGTGTCTATCTTGGCCACAATAATTCGTTCACTATGCTGTTTGTAGTAGCTTACCCGTACTACTATTCTTTGATTCATTATTAAACCTACTCCTGCATTACCCCTATTTGATTTTGTATTTATAACCCTGTATTCAGCTGACCAAAAGCCTTGTTCCTCCTGCCACCGAACTTCACTAATTCCCACTATATCTAATTTCAACCTATCCATTTCCCTTTTTAAATTTTGGAACCTACCTGCCCGATTAGGGGATCTGACATTCCACGCTTTGATCCGTAGAAGTACAGTTTTCTTTCTCCTGATAACGACGTCCTCTTGAGTAGTCCCCGCCCGCAGATCCGAATGGGGGACTATTTTACCTCCGGAATATTTTACCCAAGTGGACGCCATCATCATTTAATCATACAGTAAAGCTGGATGCCCTCTGTAAAAATTACGGCTTTAGTTTCCCCTCTCTTTCAGCCGTTCGCAGTACCAGAACAACAAGGCAATTTTGGTTAGTGTTTAAAGACCAGATCAGTCAGACTGTTGCTCCTGCAATTACTGATAAGGCTGCTGCCCTTCTTCAGGAACCATCGTTTGTCTGGCCTCTCAACAGATACCCCTCCGTTGTGGTTGCACATTATGGAAGACAAAAAAACGTACCTTTTGCGAACGTCACGATCCGACCCAAATTGACTCAACAGTAGTAAGGTACACTATGTGATCAAAAATATCCAGACACTCCCAGAAACATACTTTTTTCATATTAGGTGCATTTTGTTGCCACCCACTGCCAGAAACTCCATATCATCGACCTCAGTAGTGATTACACATAGTGAGAGAGCGGAATGGGGCGCTCGGCAAAGCTCACGGACTTTGAACGTGGTCAGGTGATAGGGTGGCACTTGTGTCTTTCGTTTTTACACCACATTTCCTCACTCCTAAACATCCCTAAGTCCACTGTATCTGATGTGATAGTGAAGTGGAAACGTGAAGGGACACGTACAGCACAAATGCGTATAGGTCGACCTCGTCTGTTGACTGACAGAGGCCACCGACAGTTGAAGAGGGTCGAAATGTGTAATAGTCAGATATCTACCCAGGCCATCACACAGGAATTCCAAATTGCACCAGGATCCACTGCAAGTACTATGAGAGTTAAGCGGGAGGTGAGAAAACTTGAATTTCGTGGTCGAGCAGCTGCTCATAAGCCACACATCACGCCGGTAAATGCCAAACGACGCCTTGCTTAGTGTAAGGAGCGTAAACATTGGACGGTTGAACAGTGAAAAACGTTGTGTGGAGTGACGAATCACGGTACACAATGTGGCGATCCGATGGCAGGGTGTGGATGCCGAATGCCCCGTGGACGTCATCTGCCAGCGAGTGTAGTGTCAATGGTAAAATTCGGAGGCGGCGGTGTTACGCTGTGGTCGTGTTTTTCATGGAGGGGGCTGTCACCACTTGTTCTTTTGCGTGGTACTACCACAGCGCAGGCTTACACTGATGTTTTAAAACCTCATGTTGCTTCCCACTGTTGAAGAGCAATTCAGGGATGGCGACTGCATCTTTCAACACGTTCGAACACCTCTTCATATTGTACGCCTTGTGGCGGAGTGGTTACACGACAGTAACATCCCTATAATGGACTGGCCTGCACAGAGTCCTGACCTGAGTCCTATAAAACACCTTATGGATGTTTTGGAACACCGACTTCGTGCCAGGCCTCAAAGACCTTAATCGATATCCCTCCTCAGTCCAGCACTCCGTGAAGAATGGGCTGCCATTCCCCAAGAAACCTTCCAACACCTGATTGAACGTATTATGCTTGGGAGAGTCGACGCTGTCGTCAAGGCTAAGCGTGAGCCAACACCATTTTGAATTCCAGCATTAGACTTCATGCCAGGCCTCAAAGACCTTAATCGATACCCCTCCTCAGTGCAGCACTCCGTGAAGAATGGACTGCCATTCCTCAAGAAACCTTCCAACACCTGATTGAACGTGTGCCTGGGAGAGTCGACGCTGTCTTCAAGGCTAAGCGTGAGCCAACACCATTTTGAATTCCAGCATTACCAATGGAGGATACATTTGATCACAACATAATTCTAAGACGCCACACTTCCTTCTTAACCAAGTCGTCACAACCATTGAATTCCGCTATACGGATATCCACGGCCGCCTCGTGTCTTCCGGAGCCACCAAAATAGAAACTTATACTCGGACACACGGCGCCGGGTGGCATATTAAAGTCCAGTCTTCCGAAATAGAAATTGCGTGGCTCATATCAGAACACGCATTGCATGAAGAGCCCTTGATGCCCGGCTGCCTGCCGCCGTCCGACTCACCTCTCACACTGCCACATGTTCACCTCCAAACGGCTCGCCTTCCACCAGAGGCAAACATCGTATGCGGAAGACGTACCACGACCTATCGACATGATAGGTCTTAGGATGCATTGTCATGCCGGTACAAACTATCACCGTCTCCAAACTGTTCCTCGATCTGCATAGCACTCAGTGCCGTATAATGTGTTCATATCTTTCCGCATTTAGATTTTTTTTAAGCGCAATAAGTCGGTCACACCATAACTACGAGAAACATGCCCATATATAACAGCATGTCCTCTGTAATTCACTAGCACTGCGGATGGTGGAATGTAACTCACTCAAGACATTCGCCAAATCCAAGCCCATCCACTACAGCATATGAGGTAAAATTGGTCATGCTGCATTCTGTTCGCTTAAGGATCATATTTCATGTAAAGGGGAATGTTTTCCAGGCATTAACACCTGAGTCTTTGTACATTACGAACTCACAGCTCAAATTTTAATGTCGTGACGGATATTCAAAACATGCGCTCAGATGTTCAGTAGGGAAATTGGCCCATCTACCAGACTGGACATAACGTCAGCCTAAGCTCGTTGGAATCACACTGCAGTGGCCGTTGGGTCCTAGGGTCCTAGGGTCCAACATATTTCAGAGAACGCTGTTATATAGCTCTACGGGAAACAAACATAGCGAATATAGATGATACTGCCTAAGTTACTAATTTGTGATTGGGACCATTTTTTTACTGTGGCTACTCGTTCAGGAGAGCTGGCTTTCACTTTCAAAAGCCAGTGTTGCGTCTTCGACAAATAATGGTCTGTTGTGGCTCTTGGCGTCCGTATGCTAGAAATGAACTGTAGATCTGAGAAAGTCGTGTGCGAAGGTTCCGAACTGAAATGAGAAAATGGTTAATAACTATAGCTACGCTCCATCAAACAGAGTTACTGCTGTAAAAGGATACCGCGAGAGTAATTGCACGGTGGAAGAAAACAGAATGAGGTACGCCTAAGGCTTTGACCGACACGAGTTGCTATAGTTTGCTGCAAAAAGAGCGTCAACACACGGTCACCTCCTATTATGGCTGGAGCCCAGACAGAAGAAGGCGTGGGAGGTCATTTTGAAGTCAGGAAGTGACAGTAATTACAGGCTCTTGTAGTTGGCATGTGCCCATATCTACAATGAACAAGTTATATGGCTTAAATGAAGGTGCAGAACTTTCCTATTACGTTTCTTATTCAATGATTTGTTTTTATTAAGGGAGACTACTGGAGTCTTTGCTGAACTAATAAAATTTGATGGCGTGTGATGATGCCTTCCTGTTTTTCACTACAGTCACACTGATACCATTGTGAAAGAAATTAGTTCTCTCTTGTGGACAACAGAAAGGTTCCAGAATGAGATTTTCACTCTGCAGCGGAGTGTGCGCTGATATGAAACTTCCTGGCAGATTAAAACCGTGTGCCCAACTTTTTTTTTTTTTTTTTTTTTTTTTTTTTTTTTTTTTAAGGAGGTTGGGGAGGGCGGGTCGTAACCCGAGGCCTGGTCGCAGTGTCCCCCTCGTCTGTCAAGGAATCAGGGATGGGAAGGGGAAATCTTTTTGTGGGAATTATTATTCATTTATTTAGTTTTATTTACTGTTTTTAATACATTCTTAATGTGGTTTTACTTTATACCACAACAAAAATAAATGTATCTAGCACCGCATCGTGCTCTGAGAAAAAGAAAACAATATCTCGGCACGTTCCTACACCGAGGTAATGTATTTGGGGAAAACGAAAAAAAAAGTGCTTCATACAGGATGCAGAAGGGTGTGTCGCTACTCTCCTTACGCTTCATCATCCAGGTGCGTCTTCACGTATATCATGTTGTTCCACTGAGAATCGAACTTAGTCATGTCAGCTCACTCAATGGGTATCTTCTCCTACCTGTCGATGATCCAGCTGCGTGGAGGGTCACGTAGGGCACTCCCTAAGTAATTAGAAAAATACTGTCTGTATTTTGGGTTCCGTACGATCTTACAATGACGTTCTTGTAGGTAGTTCCAAAAGTCTAATACATCTTTAGGTCCATCGTGAAATAAGTAGTGTACCGCATGCGCACGGATCCACGTGACAGCGTTGGTCTTGGCGCGCGGGAAATACTGTTGATCCGGAAATAGTAGAAACCGAGGTGTAATGTGTTCCGGAGTCACTCGTAGGAAATACGACAAAATTTGTCGCACCAAGCGCCATACGTCTTCTGCCGCGCCACATGTGAGACGGTGTTCGTCCGTGTCTGGTATCCCGCAGTCTACGCAGAGAGGCGATTCCGCCATGTTTATTTTGTGGAGGCGTGATCGGGTGATCTGTTTACCATTGACTGTGATGTACCATGTTGATCGAACGGCTGTGTCCAGTGGAACCGCGTGAATCGTCTTCCACACCACCTTCCAATTAACCGGAGGGCTTTTGGTCTCCACGATGTTTGGTGGGTGCCTCTGCTGTAGGACATGATATATATCCCGCGCCGACGCCTGTTTCGCCGGTGGTACTGCGATACGGACATAGCTGTGTTCAATGTAAAAGTTCCCGAAGTAGTAGAAGGGTGGGGGTATGTCTTGCGTCGTCAGTGGGGGCATAAGGGAGGGTGGAGCTAAGGACTCCAACAGCAAACCTGTCAAACTTTCCGGGTGGTGGCGCCACAGCTCGATGTGTGAGCTGACATACAGGGCCACAGCTCTGTCGTGGACATGGACTAGACCAAGACCTCCGCTTTCTGGGGGAAGGGTCAGTGACTCATAACTGACTTTGAAGAGCATGCCTGTACTGACGTGGCTCCGAATGCCGCTAATAGACGTCGAGCCATCAGTAACGGTATTGGGAGAACACGCGCTATGTGTGGAAGGCGCGATGCGAGGTAAACATTGAAGAAGTGTGTCCTTTGGAGAATGACGAGGCTCCGCAGACGAAGGTTGAAGATCTGGACCCGAATTTGTTGTAATAAGCGGCGGTAGTTACGAGCCGCGGTGCGCCGTATGTCGTCGTGAAACTCTATTCCGAGACATTTGATAGTGCCACGAAGCTGTAGGGGTCGACACACGCTGGGGTCAACCCGTCTCCTATGGCCATGGCGACCGATTTGGCGACGTTGAGACAGCTGCCGGAAGCCACACCGTACGTGGTAATCCATTCTAGTGCTCTGTTGACATCGTCGCGATTGCGGAACACGAGAACCAGGTCGTCTGCATATCCTGTACAGCGAAATGTGACGTCACGTAGGGTAAGACCGGTGAGGCGTTGACGGAGACCACAGAGAAGCGGTTCCAGTGCCATAGCATATAGTAACGTCGACAAGGGGCAGCCTTGACGCACGGAGCGGAAAATCGGGACTGCGAGAGACGCCCGTTAACGAGCACGTTGGAAGTCGCCCCTCAGAGGAGGCGCATCACGACGTCTGTGAATTGCTGTGGGTACTGCATGTGCTGGAGAACGGACGTTAGGTATGCGTGATCCACTCGATCAAAAGCTTGGTTAAAATCGACTGATGCCAGCGCTCCCGGGATTCAGCGTGCCCTGGCTAGGGCTATAAAGTCACGGTATCGACACAGTGCTGTGTGGATGTTGTTGATAACCCGTAGGAAAGTCTGATCTGGCGATATGACGTAAGGTAGGGTCGGTCGTAGACGGTTTGCTAATAGTCTGGTGAAAATCTTCATGTCGCAGTTGACGAGTGTTAGCGGGCGGTAATCTTGTATTCGAGCCCCACCTTTAGGCTTGTGAACCAGTATAATTATTGTGATTCTTGAGTTTCTCCCGGCGTATTTGATAATCAAAATATCCACGGGTATGCTGCCGGTCTATAGTGTCCAACGGGCACAATATTTCGGCGATCAAACATGTCGCCATCATCAGGTGAACTGACGGACTGAGCTCCTGTGAACGTGCCGGCACGGAGATCCGTACGCTATGGCTGCTCAGAGGGAACTGGGTTTGGTCGCGGCGGCGGCCGATTTAAATACCCTCCGCCCGCGGCGCGCTCCCTCCGCCGTCCGCGCCCAGCGCCACGGTCGCGCGGTGGAACAGATTGCGACGGCGTCTGAGATGACGTCGGTGTGATGGCTCTGTCCGCCGTGGTCGTCACAACTATACGTCTGCTCGATTTACTCTTGATTAACCCGATCGCTGGTTCCCAAGCCTTGCTAAGATTATAGCCACAGTCCCGGTTTATGAGGTCGTCATTGGTGCGAATTTCGATGGCCTCTCTAACAACGCTGTCCCAGTGTCTCGACGTCTGTACCAGAATCCTCGTGCGGTCATACTCCATGGCGTGATTTTCCGACAAACAATGTTCAGCGACCGCCGACTTGCTCGGATACATCAGTCGAGTGTGCCTCTGGTGTTCACGGCATCGATCCTCGACGGTACGCATCGTCTGACCAATATACGACTTGCCACATTGACACGGAATCTGGTACACGCCGGCCTTCCTCAAACCGAGGTCATCTTTGGCGCTCCCCACCAGTGCACGAGTTTTATTTGGAGGACAAAACACAGTTCCGACCCGGTGTTTCTTCAGAATGCGGGCGATTTTCCCCGAGAGTGCGCCTGTGTATGGAATAAATGCAATGCCTACCTCCTCCCTCGTGACTTCATCCATCTCAACAGGTTGTGCTGCAGTGGGTGGGCGGAGAGCACGTTGAATCTGCCACTCTGAGTACCCATTTTTTCGAAATACAGTTCTCAGATGTTCCAATTCCTGGGGTAGACTCTCTGCGTCAGAGATAGTGCGCGCCCTATGTACTAGAGTTTTAAGTACCCCATTCCTCTGTGAAGGGTGGTGGCAGCTGTCTGCATGCAAATACAGATCAGTGTGCGTAGCCTTCCGATACACCCCATGACCTAGGGTGCCGTCAGCCCTTCTCTTGACCAAGACGTCAAGGAAAGGTAATTTACCCTCCGTTTCAGTCTCCATAGTGAATTTGATGTTGGGGTGTATGGAGTTTAGATGTGTAAGGAAGTCAAGGAGTTTATCCATACCATGTGGCCAGATGACGAACGTGTCGTCCACGTAACGGAAAAAGCAAGTAGGTTTCCATACGGATGACGACAGGGCTTCCTCCTCGAAATTCTCCATGTACAAATTCGCTACCACCGGTGAGAGTGGGCTACCCATGGCGACTCCCTCCGTTTAGCTCCTTGTGAGCTCTACCGTCCAAACTAACAAACTCCGATTTACGTCATCGAATTTTCCCGCGATAATGTGAGTGATGTACAGGAAGAGAACGGGGGAGGAATTTACGAAGTGCTAAACAAAAGAAATAAGCAGAGTAACATCGACATTTCAGACAGAAGTTTCATTTGGAAACTTCGTGATTACGCGTTTAACGTGTGTTTCTTGTAACCACTCGGTTTCTCCAGTATGATAAATATGTACGATTTACGCTGATCGGTTTTCCCATCTGACACCAGTGCAACTGTTGCACGTGACACTCTCCACCTCCTGTCTTGAAAAGGAACTTACAAGGAAACGAGGGAAGCGTTGTAGTTCTTCCTGTAGAAACCTGCGCTTGACTAACAGAGACAGATTGAAAAACTACCGTAGCTACACAGACCGAAGAAGGCGCCGGTGGAAGTTTACTGCCACGGCGTCCGGCAGAGCTGGTTGCAGAACTTGTTCGATGTCTCATTTGCAATAAACCCTTATCCGTTGCAAACGTATTACTTGTCTCATAATCAGCAGTTTTTACAACGTGCTCTACTAGCAGCCATTTTTGAGATCGAGCTTTAAATACAGCCTAGACCGGTCTATGAAGGGAAAGTGAAGGCGAAGATGGCTACGTTTCCAACACAGAAAAGCCGTACGTATCAATAATATTTATTTGCCAATAACATTGTTTCTATCCTAAGAAACTAATGTACCTATCACTTTGGTAGAAATGTGAGACTCAGCACATAGCGGAGTGCTTTCTGGAGTCGTAATTTATTGCTGCTGACAGAGCAGTGGAAATCGCTGTTTCGTCTTAAAAATCTTGATCTACCATTTTCCTGTCATAATTAAGGCTAGTGCCATTTACAGTCTCTTCATTTGACATATTTCCATCATTTATAGTTAAAGGAGTTCTCAGAATATTTAGAATGAATGACTGAAGATAGCTATCGGGAATTTCAATACCGACGTGTGTGCATTATCAATAGGGTACAGGTTATACACTCATACTGCAAAACATTATGACCGCTGCCTGCCTCGACGTTCGAGATCGCCTGGGGGAATTGCGGGCGCTTCACCCAGTAACAAAAGTATGTAAGCGGAGAAGACACGGACGGGGCACCAACTTAGGGAAAATATGGGTTGCAAATAGGGAAATTCAATGAGATAAGCGACTTGGACAAAGGGCAGATTATTCTTACGCAGAAAATGTGAACGAGTATCTCAGAAACGGCGAAGCTAGTCGAATGTTCACCTGCTAATGTGGTGAACATTTACGGAAAAAGGTAGAAGGACAATGAGACTACCATTAGTCGCTGAATGGTTGGACGTCCACGACTCTTCAGAGAACGTGTGTGAACCGTGATTTATTTTCAAAGAATATTCTTAAGAATTTATTTTATTTACTAGAGATTCATCAAGAACATTAACACATTTAATCACACTATATACGCATGGAAGTAGTTGCCAGGGAGTAACTAATGAAATCATAACCAAATTCCTTTTAACAAATGGGAATTTTATTCACTTGAATAGTGCCAAAAAGTGGTTCAAATGGCTCTGAGCATTATGGAACTTAACATCTAAGGTCATCAGTTCCCTAGAACTTACAAGGGAACCTCCCCATCGCACCCCCCTCAGATTTAGTTATAATTTGACACAGTGGATAGGCATTGAAAAACTGAACACAGATCAATCGAGAAAACAGGAAGGAGTTGTATGCAACTATGAAAAAATAAGCAAAATATAGAAACTGAGTAGTCCATGGGCAACATAGGCAATATCAAGGAGGATGAAAGTACATGAGCGCCGTCGTACAGTGGTTAGCGTGAGCAGCTGCGGAGCGAGAGGTCCTTGGTTCAAGTCTTCCCTCGAGCGAAAAGTTTACTTACTTTATTTTTGCAAAGTTATGATCTGTCCGTTCGTTCATTGACGTCTCTGTTCACTGTAATAAGTTTAGTGTCTGTGTTTTGCGACCGCACCGCAAAACCCTGCGATTAGTAGACGAATGGACGTGCCTCTCAAATGGGAACCGAAAACATTTGATCCAGTAAAACACGTCTTGTATATTCTATTCGACACTGGTGACGGCATGTGCGTCACATGACAGGAATATGTTGTCGACCCACCTAACTTGCACACTTTGCGAATGGGTAAAAAGATTCTTCTACCTTGCCCGATTTAGGTTTTCTTGTGGATGTGATAATCACTCCCAAAAAAGTGATAAAAACATAAGAGTGTGTCACATAAACCGCAACAAATGAATGCAACAGTTTCACAGTCGCACAGTTTTCTCTGTGCTCTGTCAAAACATATGTTTTTAACGTTTTCAAATTTTTCCGTGTGTAGACCGTCAAATCCTGCATATGTCCAAGAGAATCTGAACATGTCCTGGAATTTTGGAGAGCGAAGTTGATTATGTGAGAGTGGCTGAACTCTGATAATTGTCTGAAAATAAAAATTTTCTCTCGAGGTAAAACTTGAAGCAAGGGACCTCTCGTTGCGCAGCTGCTCACGCTAACCACGGGACCACAGCGCTCCTGAGCTCTCACTATCCTAAATTTTGCCTATCTTGCGCATGCACTACTCAGTTTGTATATTTTGCTTATTTTTTCATAGTTCCACACAACTTCTTCCTGTTTTCTCGATTGATCTGTGTTCAGTTTTTCAAGGCCTATCCACTGTGCCAACTTATAACTAAATCTGAGGGGGGTGCGATGGGGAGGTTCCCTTGTTAGAACTGCTTAAACCTAACTAACCTAAGGACATCACGCACATCCATGCCCGAAGCAGGATTCGAACCTGTGACCGTAGCGGTCGCGCGTTTCCAGACTGAAGCACCTAGAACCGCTCGGCGACAGCGGCCGACTTAATAGTGGCTAAAAGCATTTTTTAAAAAAAGAAAAAGGTTTCTAATTATAATCAGAAAGCACCCTCTACATATCAAAGTTACAATTTATTCAGAGGCAGAAATAGACAGGTTTTGACTGCATGAGCTTTCGGGCAGAGAACCTTGCCGCTCCCTTTTGACACGGCCGTAGTTACGACCGCTCACAGCAGCCTCTGAAAGACTACACTAGTGCAAATCTGCAACACACCAGATAACTTTAAACTAAGAGTTTTAACAATTTACCCAAGCACACAAACTATGCAGCCCCCGTAGGAGGGATGGAAATGGTACAAAACAAAAACAACTAAAATATTAACCCTGCCACCGAAAGTGCACTTGATTTTAACTTCTAAGAAAAGTCTTACGGTGAAAGGGTGGTAACTTTATATACTAAAATGATAATTTAAATAAAAGCCCATGAAATGCAATCTTATACAAAATTCTACAAGGTTGGTCAAACCTCTCAAGATCATAGGCAATAACATCAAAGTTTCCAAAGATCAAAACGTATTTCAGGTACTAGGCCGTTACACTCCAAGCAATAAATTCGTTAACACCAAATCCGACAAACATGACAGAGGCAGCTACTAACGTACCGTAGATTGATAGGGAGATTACTGAACAACCCGAACCGCAGGTTGCTCTAACCCACCCCTACTCCACAAGGAAAAAACGGACCACCCAATTTATAAACAACCACCTTCTCTCTGGTGGGCAAACGAAGAAGATTGGTGGGACGACCCCAAAGCAAAACGGTTTATGACCGTACCAAGAAAACAAATAGAATTTAACAAGAGTGAATCAAACAACATATCACCAATTACTTAACTTCTAATAAACTGCGATTTCTCGAGAAGACCTGGCACAGCAGCCCGCAAATCGCTCTCTCGAACCGTCCGCTGCCAGTCGCTTCAACGGACGCAGGAAGGCGTGCCGATCTCCCGTCTCACGGCGTCGCAGCTCTCACCGGCCATCCTAATGTCGTGGTTTGACTCCTGTTGCTCTCGTGTTGACTGCAAAGTCACTACCCCTCGCTATACGCCGCGGTCCACTGGAGTCACATGCGCCGACGCTCAAGACGGACAAGTCATCTTGTGTCTCAGTGCGCGACCGACCAACCTATCGATCCAACTGCCAATAACCATTGCCTTAGCAAATTCGAGCAGACTGGCGGCCTAACGTGCAGACACAGATGCAGGAACCAAGCCCCGACCGGGCGACCACTCGCTTAGTTCTCTTACCAGCGGAGTGGAAAGACTCTCATTTTGCCGGATTTCAAGGTTGATCCGAACGACATATATACTAGCACTCCGAACGACAGACAGACACTAACTGCCTAACAAATGCGGACGAGAGACAGATTAGCAATCTGGGGACGAGAGACTGACCCAGACTGACCGACTGGCGAGTTTTTTTTTTTTTTTTACTTTATTGTTATTTTAAAACCTGTACAACTCAGGTAGGCTGGCAGCGGCACACTACGCCGCTCTTCAGCCATAGCGTTTTACAAGAGTAGAAAACATGGTGAATGACAGTAAACAAAGTGACGGGCAAAAGAGAGAGGTCACAGAGACATAAAAACACAGAGTCGTTCACATGTGACGATAACAACACTGAAAACACGTTGGCACGGCGCACAAAACACTGATGAGTCCGACGACACAAGTGAACGTAGGAGTGGGACGGCGGACACCAAAAACACTATACGACGTCACACACACGAGACACAAAAGGCGACGATCTCTGGCGCGCGAATGTTCACTATACGTGTGCGAGTCCGGGGACCTGCCAAGAGAGGAGGAGGAGGAAGGGGAGTGGGAGAGCGAGAGGGGAGAGCAGAGATGCCACGGGCAGGGGAGATAGGGGGGAGGGAGAAAGGGGGAGAGGAAGCCCGGGGGAAGAGGGGGAAGGGAGGGGACAGGGAGATGGAAAAAGAAGGGAAGAGAAGAGAAGGGAGGGAGGGTGCCGAAAGGAAAGGACACGGGAAGTGGGGGGTGGGGCAGGGTCAAAGTTGATAGGAGGGGTAGATGGAGGGGGCGAGGACATCATCAGGGAGAGGGAGCTGGCGGAAGCAACCTTGGGAGAGGGTATGGAGGGTGGAGAGATGGAGACCGGGTGGGACATGGGAGTACAGGTGCGGCAGCGGGTGGGGGTGGGAGAGGATCGGGGAGACGAGCGGGTGAGGAGGATCGAGTTTACGGGAGGTGTATAGGATTCGTATCCTTTCGAGGAAGAGGAGGAGGTGGGGGAAGGGGATAAGGTCATACAGGATCCGCGTGGGGGAAGGGAGACGGATGCGATAGGCAAGGCGGAGAGCATGGCGTTCAAGGATTTGGAGGGATTTATAAAAGGAAGGGGGGGCGGAGATCCAGGTGGGATGGGCGTAACAGAGGATAGGGCGGATGAGGGACTTATAGGTGTGGAGGATGGTGGAGGGGTCCAGACCCCACGTTCGGCCGGAAAGGAGCTTGAGGAGACGGAGTCGGGAACGTGCCTTGGCTTGTATTGTCTGGAGATGGGGAGTCCAGGAGAGGCGACAGTCGAGGGTGACGCCAAGGTACTTAAGGGTGGGGGTGAGAGCGATGGGACGGCCATAAACGGTGAGATAGAAATCAAGGAGGCGGAAGGAGGGAGTGGTTTTGCCTACAATGATCGCCTGGGTTTTGGAAGGATTGACCTTGAGCAACCACTGGTTGCACCAAGCGGTGAACCGGTCAAGATGGGATTGGAGAAGGTGTTGGGAGCGTCGCAGGGTGGGGGCAAGGGCAAGGAAGGCGGTGTCATCGGCAAACTGGAGAAGGTGGACGGGGGGTGACGGCGGCGGCATGTCCGCCGTGTACAACAAGTACAGAAGGGGGGAGAGGACGGAGCCTTGGGGCACACCGGCGGAGGGGAAAAAGGTGTAGGAATCGGTGTTATGGATGGTGACATGGGAAGGACGGCGGGAGAGAAAGGAACCGATCAGACGAACGTAGTTAATGGGAAGGGCTAATGTTTGGAGCTTGAAGAGGAGACCGGAATGCCATACGCGGTCATATGCGCGTTCGAGGTCAAGAGAGAGGAAGATTGCGTAGCGACGGGAATTGAGCTGTTCGGAAAGGAGATGAGTGAGGTGAAGGAGAAGATCGTCGGAAGAGAAGGACGGCCGAAAGCCACACTGGGTAACGGGGAGGAGGCGGTGCTGGCGGAGATGCTGGTGGATGCGGCGGGTGAGGATAGATTCCAGGACCTTGCTGAAGACCGAGGTAAGGCTGATGGGACGGTAGGAGGAGACGGCGGACGGCGGTTTGCCAGGTTTGAGGAACATGAGGATACGGGAGGTTTTCCACAGGTCGGGGTAGTAACCGGTGGACAGGACTACATTGTAGAGCCTGGCCACGGTGGAGAGAAAAGAGACAGGAGCTTCACGAAGGTGACGGTAGGTGACACGATCGTGAACAGGAGCGGTGTTGCGTTTGGTGCGGAGTGTAGTGATGAGATCCTGTGTGGTGATGGGGGCATTAAGGTCTGTATGTGGAATGTTGTCCAAGTACTGGAAACCAGGAGCGAGGGGAGGGACAGAGGTGTCAGTTCGATCGCGGATATCTGGGAAGAGGGAGTAATCGAACTGGGGATCATCAGGGATGGAAAACACATCGGACAGGTAGGAGGCAAAGTGATTGGCCTTACTAAGGGCGTCAGGGAAGGGGTGATCATCGTGGAGAAGAGGATAGTAGGGGGAGGGTTTAGTTCCGGTAAGGCGACGGAAGGCGGTCCAGAACTTGGACGAGTTTATAGGGAGGGTAGCATTTAAACGGGTGCATGTCTGTCGCCAGTCCCGGCGTTTCTTAGCCGCGAGCAAATTTCGAATATGTCGCTGTAGTTGCCGGTGGCGTCGTAGGGTGTCCGGGTCATGCGTGCGGAGGAAGGCACGGTAGAGACGACGGGATTCACGGAGGAGGAGGATGGCCCATGGTGGTAAGGTAGGACGGTGGGGGTGGATGGCAACAGTAGGGACGTGGGCCTCCACGGCCTCAGACAAGGTCTGCTGGAGAAAGGAGGCGGCATGGGTGACATCATCGGGACGGCGGTAGGCGAGAGGGTGGCTATCGACCTGAGTGGAGAGGGTATCCCGGTAGGCATTCCAGTTGGCATGGGAATAGTCATGGATGTACTTAGGGGGAGTGTCATGACGAGGGTCGGGGCGGGGGTGACGGCCGTCTGAAACGGTGAGGAGGACAGGGAGATGGTCGCTACCAATAGGCTCCAGGACATCCACCGTAATGCGACCAAGGAGGTTGGGGGAGGAGAGAATAACATCGGGAGTGGAGTTGGATTCGGGACGGGTGTGCTGGGGGATGGGGATGAGGTCGCCTTGAAGGGAGGAGAGGAACCGATGCCACCGCCGTAACTGGGCAGCGGAGCGACTATGGATGTTGAGGTCGGTGGCGATCACATAGGAGGAGAAGGTACGGTCGATGTGGGAGAGGAAGTCGAAAGGAAGAGGGGCGTTGGGGCGGACATAGATGGTGGCACAGGTAATGGTAAGGCCGGGGAAGAAGAGACTAAGGATCAGGTGTTCGGTGGGGTCGGGAAGGAGAGGTTGGAGGCGAACGGGGATCTGGCGGTGGTGGCCAATGGCAACTCCGCCACGCGGAACTGGGAGGGGATTATCGGAGCGGTGGAGGAGATAGGGGGAGGTGTGGATGGAGTGGTGGGGTTGGAGGAAGGTTTCATTAAGGAGGAAGGCATCCACACGGTGGGTAGCAAGGGTGTGCAGGAAGAGGTTCTTGTTGGCGGGAAGGGAGCGGATATTGTTGAAAAGGATACGATGCTGTCGCGCCATGATAAGGACTTATACGAGGGTGTCAAGGCGGGAGAAGGTGAAATGGGCCTGGTTATTGGAAAAGGTGGCGTACATTTTAAGGTGGAATATGGAACGGGCGGCGAGGGAGATCTGTTGTAAGGTGTGGGGGCGCTGAAAGGGATGGACGTTTTGGAGGACAATGGTGAGGAACCTGATGATGTCCTCAGCAGTGGGGGGGGGGACGAAGGGAATTGCCAGGAGGGGTGGGGGCGTCCAGGGGACGGACAGGTACGGTGAGTTCAGGAGTGGCGGGAGGGGGTTGGGCTTTACACTTTTGGGAGTAGGTGGGGTGGGGGAGGCTGCAGGTATTACAGGAGGGAGGGGATTGGAGGTTGGGGCACTGCCGGAGGAAGTGCGCTTGCCGACAATGCGGGCAGGTTGGGGCCTCGCGGCACTCTGCTGTTGGATGTGCATTGTAGCGCAGACATCTCTGGCAGCGCAGGGATTGAGGGGGGGAACGGGAGGGGTCGACCTTGTACCACTGATTGAAGAGGAGGGCACCCTCCTTCAGGAGACGGTCAATGGAGGGGGCGTCCTCAGAGAAAACCCGCATAAGGCGGGTAGGGCCGGTCGCGTTGAAAATGCGGCGGACCGCCCGCACCTCCAGGGTGGGATGGGCCTTCAGCTCCGCCAGCACCTCCTCCTCCGTGATCGACGGACTAAGCCGAGTGATCACGGCGGTGAGGGTCGGCGGGCGACGCGGGGGTTGGGGTTGGCGGGTAGGAGATGGGGAGGGAGCAGGGGTGAGGGAGGTGTGAGGACCAAAACGGGTGATGGGGAGGCGGGAGAGGATGTCAGTATGGAGGGTTGGGCTGGGGGAGGAGATAAGAACAGAATCCCGTCTGGGAGTAAGGAGAGAGATGGGGGCGCCTGGGAAATGTTGGCGGAGGAGGAGGGAGAGATTCCGGGCCTCGAGGAAGGAGGGATCGGGACGGGACAGGAGATATTTGTAGAGACCGGGTGGGGAGGAGGAGGAGGAGGAGGAGGAGGAGGAGGGAGCGGGGCCTGGTGGGGAGACGTCCATGGCATTTTGGGGTGGGGATGGGGGGCGGGGTGGAGCCTTTTTAGGAGTAGATGAAGTGGAGGCGCCACTAGGGCGTTTGACAGCGGCAGATGGGCGGGTGGTGATAAGAGGGACGGGAACGATGGGGAGGTGGTGGGAAGGGACAGGTCCCGGCACGGACGCAGCAGTCGGCGCCGGAGAAAGTGACTGTGGCAGTGATGGTGATGGCGACGATGATGACGGCGGTGGCGGTGGCGGCGGTGATGGCGATGGCGACGGGGAGAGCTGGGCGTGGGCAGTGGCCCGACGGGCCACCACCCTAGCCGGAGCTGCAGTGACAGGCTGGGGGAGTGGGGGGAAAGGATCAGAACGAGAGGAAGAAGCGGGAGAGGGGGCGACAAAGAGCGAGGGCGAAGGGATAGAGAGGAGGGGAGGGATGGAAGGAGGGGGGTGGGACTGGGCACACCAAGTGATAGTGGTGGAGGCGGCGGAAGGGGACGTATACACGAGGGCGGTGGTGGTAGTAGTGACGGTGGGGGTGGGGGCGGACATGACGACAAGAAGAAGAAAGAAAAAACACAGCACTAAAAGGACAGGACACACACTGGGAGACGACGGACGGCGACGGCGACGGCGACGGCGACGGCGACGGCGACGGCGACGGCGACGGCGACGGCGACGGCGACGGCGACGGCGACGGCGACGGCGACGGCGACGGCGAGAGGCAGGGACGCTGCTGCCGCGGACGGGGCCGGGGCGGCGGCGGCGGCGGCGGCGGCGGCGGCGGCTGCTGCTGCTGCTGGCTGGACTGCTGCTGGCTGGACTGCTACTGGCTGGACTGCTGCTGCCACCGGAGGGCTGGCTGGCTGGCTGGCTGGCTGGCTGGCTGGCTGGCTGCGGGACCACTGCTGCAGGCCGGGACCGCGAACTGCTGCTGCTGCTGCTGCTGCTGCGGGCTGGCTGGCTGGCTGGCTGGCTGGCTGGCTGGCTGGCACCTGGAACCCCTAGCACTTCGATTAGCGCGAAAATTGCACTATCGAAGGGCGGTAACCTTTCGGTGTACCGCCGGAGATGCCGACTGGCGAGCTCATAGCGACCCTTAAATGCACGTGAACAGGCAACCTTTCGCCTTTCCCACCAGAGGGAGACACCAAAGCTGCGATTGCCACAGCGGCGCCACCGCCAGATACGGAGGGCGACTGCTCACACTACGCGCTGCGGCACGCTCTTCAAAACAGAAATTGTTTATAACGGCTCAGTGAGATTGAGAGCCTTGTCTGTTCTGTAGGAGAGGATAAATGCAGATCTGTGGCATCTCTGGCGAATTAGCACAATGCTGTTCCACGCATAAGGGTTTCGGGGCTCATCGTTCATGGTACGTGTTGAACATGGAGCTCCTCAGCAGACCACCCCTACATGCTCACATGTTGACACAACGATATCGTCAACTACGATTGCTGTGGGCGCGGGACCATCGGGATCCGACGGCCGATCAATGGAAACGTGTCAGCTCTTCTGATGAATCATATTTGTGCTACACTAGGGCGATGGCCGTGTCCACACATGCCGTCATCGAGGTGAACGGCGGCTCGAAACGTGCAGCAGGCCGGTGGGAGCGGTATTATGCTACGGTAGACATTGGCCTGCGTCTCCATGGGACCTGGCAAGACACGCTGGCGGTTTCCAGTTACCTCCATCCCTTCATGCTTGATGTCTTTCCCGACGGCGATGTCATCTTTCAGCAGTATAATTGTATGCGTCTCGGAACCATAATGGTGATACTATGGTGAGCAGCGTTATATGGAACTCACATTGATGTCTAGGCGAGCTAATTCGCCTGATATAAATACAATGTAACCCATGTCGATCGCTATCAGGTGCCATCACAGCGTATGCAAGTCAGCGGCCCGTTATTTTCGCGAATTACATGACCGCTGCGAAGATGGCTCTGAGCACTATGGGACTTAACTTCTGTGGTCATCAGTCCCCTAGAACTTAGAACTACTTAAACCTAACTAACCTAAGGACATCACACACATCCATGCCCGAGGCAGGATTCGAACCTGCGACCGCTGCGAAGACGTCTAACGCCACATATCTCTATAAACCTACCAACAAACTGTCAGATCCCTGATATTCAGAACTAGTGATGTATTTCGCTCCAAAGACGAACAGACAAAGTATCAAACAGCTGGTCAGTAATTGAAAAAGGGGATTACGGCCCCAAGGTACCATTATCCAAGATGGCTATGACGTCATCCAACATTTCGGCCGTGACGTCATCCAAGTTTGGCGGGTGGGAGGGGATTAGGGAAGTAGAGGTAGCCAAAGAGTTGTATCTTCCAGACAAAATCAACCATCTTGAATGATGTCAAAGTGCGTCAAAGTGGCACTCTCTGGTGGCGATGATATGAAGTAAGCCAGTTGGAGTCCAGACCCCATTGTGGACACATGTGCTTGAAATTGGTTAAATAATAAATACAAGTCCATTTTCCCGCCATTTTCCTAGGTGTCACACATTATCCTGCTGGAATTTGAAATTCATGCCATTTGTTTGGAAGAGAGGGTCGTGGTGCTTTCCCGCCAAAATTCAAACTTCCCGCCAAAATCCGCCATATTGGATGATGTCACAGCGACCATCTTCGATAATGGTACTTTGGGGCCATACCTCCTTGTTCCAATACTCTGCTCATAATGTTTTGGCTGATTAGTGTAAGGAAAATGCGCAAACTATTCAAAATGCGGGTGGTACTGGTTGGCTGTCCTTGGCTAATTAGCCTGAAGTATCCGGAAATCCCACCAGTTTAACCGTAAGTTGGACAAATATCCACTTCCATACTTACGGAAAGTGCCTAGGAGTCATAACAGACGAAAATCTAAATTGGGGTGAGCATTTAACTGCAGTGTGCCAGAACGCATCAGCATCTGTTTATGCCCTACAAAAATATAAAAAGCTATTCCCTCTTGACCTGGAAAATAAATTTGTATACGTAATTATACTTACGGTTACTGATTACATCGATATTATCCTGCAAGGCCTTTCTCAGAAAGCACACGGAGCCTGGTTATGAATGACTGTGTTCGTTATATTTGCGATGTTCAACACTTCGTCATATTCCACCAACATATGAACAGCTATCCTGGCTGCGAGCAAACAAATGCAGGGATTTCCATACCCTTTCTCCTCTATTGTCTTACCAACGAACACCGTCCCACGTTCCCTCGTATGTCTCGTCGATCTTAACTCTGTTATCTGAACAACTGAACAACATTGCAGAAACACCTGACCCTATCAGAACAAAATTCATTTTGTTATACACCATTGTTCAGCTATTTTCTCGAAGTCCTTCTCAGTAGCAGCAAGAGCCCAACTGTGGAATAACTCCCGCATTACGTTAAGGAACTGAATAACATCTCCAGCTTCAGAAGTAAAGGACTGCACCAGCTACAAAAACTGGGAAAAGAGGAAGATCTGGTTGGATAGTAGGATGTTCAAGCTTTAGGGGATATATCATTAACTATCTCCATCTTCAGCAGACAACTAATGACATATCTACTAAAGCAACAGTAAGGATTGCCATTGTCTCTGTATGCGCTCGTTACGCTTGTACATCTCTTCTTTCCAACCAGATCTGCCAATTTCCCAGTATTCTTAACTGGTGCAGTCTCCTTAAATTCCTTTCCACAGAACACGCTAGGTCAGAAAAATCTGTCTTTCGCGCCTACAAAACCCTTTTACATCTGCAACTATCATTTTTGCTATTACTGAAATTATTATTGTCATTACTACGATTTTTATTATTATTTTCATTACTACGCTTATTATTATTATTATTATTATTATTATTATCACTATTTGTGGCAGCAACTGTTGTACTTTAGCAAACTTTCATATAAAAAAAAGCACTGCATGTGGAACGATGTAAGAAAGGGCCATGAGACCAGGTGAAATAAATAAATAAGTTAATAAATGAATAAATAATGCATAAAATAAGAACGATGTTATTTACAATAAATCTAAGGTGAATGAATGTACACACACCGTTGTCTTAATTCTTCAAGAATTAGCGTACTTTTCTCTCACAGCAACGAGTCATGAAATGAAATGAAATGTCGTTTGGCTAGGGCCTCCCGTCAGGAAGACCTGTCGCCTGGTGCAAGTCTTTTGAGAAAACGCCACTTCGACGACTTGCGTGCCGATGGGGGATGAGATGGAGATGACAACACATCACCTAGCCGGGAATCGAACCCGGGCCCCTTAGCATGGCCTTCCGTCTCTTTGACCAGCTATCGAGGCGGACGCAACGAGGCATAATAACTGATGAGAACAAATGAGTGACACATGAATGTTCAAGAGAGAGCAGTGCGTCAGTCAAGAGAGCCGCGAGTGCAACCAGTTCTAGAGCTATGTTTCAATGTTTGAAGTTCTTGTCTTCGAGGCAAAACTGCAGACGAGGAATAAATAAAGAGACGCTTTGCTACAATCGTAATTATACAGTACAACCTATTCAAAAATGTAACATCAGTGTTGGCTGAACCTAGGTCGAATATCTGAAAGAAGCTTATAGGTTTTTGTTGGAGACACTGTTGGGTAAGTTTATATAAACTCTATTCATGTGCCATCCGTTGATTCCGTCGTATATCTCATGTGTGAAATATTAAGGGATCCAGAGACTGGCCCCATAAGGAGAAACATAACCAGTTTTGCATAACTCAGTGTGCGAATTGAGAGGGTCTTCAAATTTGTTCCATTAGGAAGTTCGTACAGAAGTTCCTTTTATCAATCATCGCATGAACACCAAAACGTTAGATATTGAGATAAGTGTCTGCGGGAAAGAAAATCGAATAAAATCACTCAAAACAAGACTGGGGACTGGATTAATGAGGGTATCTAAAGAATTGTCCACATAGTATGCCAAAGAGTTTGGTCCTGTTTTTGGAGCAGTCTATCATTGGTAGCTACGACATTGAAGTGTTCCAAGTGATCGGAAAAAAAAATGTGCAGTTAATTTCATCTTCATGAAGGGGCATCGAACTGATGCGCACAATAATAGTCCTATATAGATGACGTCGGCCTGTTGCAGATTTATAATGCTGTTATTTCAGTGTATTACGAATTTTCTGGAGTCAACAAATCTCCTGTGTAAGCATCTACACGGTTTCCTGCAAGCTAGGTAACTCGTTCTGGTCATCCACGGAACCCAGAAGGCAGAAGATTCCAGAGCCCACGTTGATGCTATGTTCCTTGAATTCTGCAAGCATTCGACATAGTACCGCGCTGTCGTTTAGTGAACAAACTACGTACGCACGGAGTATCAGACCAGGGAGACGTTATACATCACGAAGAAGTTAATGTCGAAATTCCAAGAGCTAGCTATCCTGAAAGAGTCTAGCCGATATATTGTTTCTTCCTGCACATACTTCACGAACGGAATATGAAGGTTGTATATCCAGTTGAGGTAAGGATACATTTTTTTGTATTTTTCAAAGAAATCGTTCCAGAATTTGATTTCAACCATTTAACGAAATTGCAAGAAACCTACCTCTCCTTGGTGCGAGGGCTGCATGATAGAATCTATGTTAATTTTTTCAAAACTTATGACATTTCTTTCTTTCGTACGTATTATTTGCAAGCTGAAATCTTACTGCTGTCGATCGTTGGGTGCTTTACACTGTAAAAGTCAGCAGCTTGAAAAGGAGGGTAGTGTGTTATACCTAGAAGATAGTGCACCTACAAACACATGATGTGTCTTGGTCGATACTTCTGTCAAGCGACTGATTTTACAATTAACAAACGAATGTGCACTAGAGACCGCCATAAGCAGTTTTCGTTATTTTCTATGGTTTTTACTGTTGCTGATCCTTAGGGTGTGATCTTCGTAACATTTGTAAATATTTCAAGTTCTGTATATTTAAGTGCTGTTTAATCTATTAAATCTATTTACAGTCTATTGCTAATTCTTGAATTACACAATTTTATGGTAAGTAAAATTCTATGTACTTGTAATTTTAAAACTATCTGTAAAACACAGGGACAGTTAAGCCATACTCTGTTCGTCGTGCACCATCTCCTACCTTGAAACAGAAAAAGACCTTTTACCATGAATCAGGTGATGATATTTGCAAATTAACTGAGACTCGTTAATGGCGTAAGTTTTGCACATGTCAAAAGTAAAGAGAAAAAATTCTAAGCGACGAATGACACGGTGAATCAGTTGATTACCTCAAATTTAGCTATAATAATTTTCATTGATATGTAAATTTCCTCATTAGGAAAAAGAATTGTAATCGATAATTAAGTAGTCAATAGTGGTAAAAATACATCTTATAATTAACAAATTTCTATGTATACATAATGCAATCCAAAGATACTGCAATACATCACAATGTGTAGAAATTCTTTGTAAACCATGGTGTTATAATAACTTTGTAATATGTTTTGTAAACAATCTGACTGACGATTTTCGTTTTTGTGATATTCTTTGTGATCAACGAGGCATGATACCTGTAAGCAGACAAACAAAAAAATTTCACTTCTAACATTAGCGTTTAAAAACACTCATTCATTTTTTACGATTCTGTGATCCCAGTCTAACCTGCAAAAAGACGCAAGAGAAGCAAAAAATCAGACATGAAAACATCACCAAAAATATTTATGAGAATAAATAGTTGAGAATAAATTCAAGAAAAGCATTGTGCTAAGCATCAAAACATAAGTAACAAATCAGGTTCTACTTATTTAAATCATGTATGACGTAGTTGCAGGCTTTACTGAAACATCTAATTTGATGAACGAAATTAACATGGTAGGCCTAACCAGGGAATTAAAGTAACATGCAAGTTCAAAAACATGAAAATTAAAGTTTTCAAAACAATTGGACACATAAAATTTAACAGAGAAATTCTCCAGTTAGGTCCGATTCCTGACTACATTAACGGTAAACTCAGCTACAAAAGTCACTGTACAAATACAGTGATCCAGAAAACAGAAGCAATGTGGTTAAATAAAGCAATGAAGCTATTATGACATAAGAAAGACACTCTAAACAGACAACTTTTGAAAATAGTGTCACAAACAGCATATCACATTATCAATGGAACTTAGTATGAGGGAAATTTCATGATGCAGTTTGTAAGGATTACCTTAAGATCTGTAACACACAGAATAGGAAACTGAACAATCTGAAATCCAAGCAATATCTGTATTGCAAAGAAAGAAACATTGTTAGAAACACACACTTTTCCTTCAGGAGAGTAGTGGACAACAGAGACATAGTATTTAATGAAAGAGAGTTACATCTTTGAAAGGAAGATCTAAAATACATTGCGAAAGAAAGCCTGTCAGACAACACACTGATACATCTCATAGAGGGAAGAAAGAATGCAACAAACATGTGTAAAACTAAACAGCAATGATAACTCTGCCACAGGTCACAAACTAAATTAACGCCTTGAAAGTGAAGCACTGAAGTGTGAAGATAACCATAGACACATACAAAAGATTTTAAAAACTTAGCGAAAGTCAGGCACTAACCCTAGAATCAGATAAAAACCACATATTTGTCATTATGAAAGAAAGTGAATACATTGATGGAGCTCTTAAATTCTGCACAAAATAGCTTAGTAAAACTTAATGAAGATCCAACAAAACAGTTTCATAACAAAATCAAAGGATAGTTAAAGAAAGTACATCTCCTACTGAGAGAATATGAAAATAAATACATCAGCTCTATGAAAACTAAAGCACCACTATTAAGATCCCACCCTAAGGTGCACAAGGAAGTAAGTCCTGTAAGGCCAGTAGTTAACAGTGTGAACAACACTGCACACAAAGTATCTTACAAGCTCAATCAGTCTTTAAAAAAAGTATTTCATGCATTGTACTACATATACTGTAAAAAAAGTACCACATTGGTCTCTGAAATAAAAGAAATAAACATTGCATATGGTACCCATTTTATATCACCAGACATCACAAACCTGTATTCCAATGACTCTGTTAAAGAAGTAATTGTAGTAATCAAAAACAACTTCTTAAAACACCAAAAGCGTCCACAAGCTGAAATTATTGAATTTTAGAGTCAATACAAATAATCCTCAACTACAGTCACTAAGCATTCAGTGGTAACATTTATCAACAACCTGAGTGGTAGTCATTGGATCACCCATATCAGGCAAAATAACAAGCATTTTCATAAGTGGCATACCACAGAAAATATTCATCAGTCAGTAACCCTGCTTAAAAACATATTACACTTCAAAGCATATGTGCATGATAGCTTAATTTTACTCATAGGTGACGTTGAAGACATCTGTAACATCATAAATTTGTTTAATAAAGTACAAAAGAAAATAAATTTTACAACTGAATACCAAAAAAACAATTGAATTGGATTTCTACATATGTGTGTGGAAAACAAAAACAACAGCATCATCTGAAGATATTTAGTAAACAGACAGCCTCCAGCAGCACAGTCATTGTCTCATCATGTCGTCCAGATGTAAACAAGAAAGCTGCATATGAAATGATGATACACAGAGCAAAGAAATCCCAATGACCAAAGAGAACAGGGAGAAAGAATTGGACATCATTAACAAACTCATTAGCCAACTTAAAGATAATATGAAGAGAAAATTAACAAAAAAGAAAGAAATTTCTGTCTCATTAGAAGGAACCAGAATACACTCAAATTTATAGCCAGCATACCTTACATAGGTAAAAAATCTCAAAAAACAGCAAACTTACTTAGCTCATATAAAGCAATAATAGCTTTCTCCACAAACAACAAACTATAATGTAAACTAGTTCACACCTTAAAAAACAAAAAAGATAAACTCTCAGACTCAGAATTATAGAAAGTAATGTTGAAAACCTACTCAAGTTACTACATGGGGCAAACTGGTCACAATTTTCAAATTAGGTTTACTGAACACATCAAATATGACATGTACAACAAGTTTAAAAAATCAGCTTCAGCATCACACATAAGGAACACTGAGTACCCATTCGAAAACATAGAATAACATCATAAGATAGTCTCCACCACTTACCAAAATCTCACTCAATAGATTAAATGTAGGAGCTTGAAACTCTTACACACCACAAAAAGCAAGCAGAAAGAATTCTCAGTGACAAATATGATAGTGAATCAGTTAATTTGCCCAAATGTTTTTCCCATATATGACAACTGTAAAGTATGAACATTTTGTTATTAGGAAAGAGATGACATAATTCAGTAGTTAATAGTTTTAAAACTTTGTTTTATAACTGACAGCCTTATGTACACACACACACACACACACACACACACACACACATATATATATATATATATATATATATATATATATATATATATATATATATATATACTCCTGGAAATTGAAATAAGAACACCGTGAATTCATTGTCCCAGGAAGGGGAAACTTTATTGACACATTCCTGGGGTCAGATACATCACATGATCACACTGACAGAACCACAGGCACATAGACACAGGCAACAGAGCATGCACAATGTCGGCACTAG
The DNA here is from genome assembly GCF_023864275.1 of Schistocerca cancellata. Lineage (NCBI taxonomy): Eukaryota > Metazoa > Arthropoda > Insecta > Orthoptera > Acrididae > Schistocerca > Schistocerca cancellata. The sequence goes on along the minus strand of NC_064631.1, from coordinate 462,870,106 downwards.
TACAGTGTATATCCACCTTTCGCAGCAATGCAGGCTGCTATTCTCCCATGGAGACGATCGTAGAGATGCTGGATGTAGTCCTGTGCAACGGCTTGCCATGCCATTTCCACCTGGCGCCTCAGTTGGACCAGCGTTCGTGCTGGACGTGCAGACCGCGTGAGACGACGCTTCATCCAGTCCCAAACATGCTCAATGGGGGACAGATCCGGAGATCTTGCTGGCCAGGGTAGTTGACTTACACCTTCTAGAGCACGTTGGGTGGCACGGGATACATGCGTACGTGCATTGTCCTGTTGGAACAGCAAGTTCCCTTGCCGGTCTAGGAATGGTAGAACGATGGGTTCGATGACGGTTTGGATGTACCGTGCACTATTCAGTGTCCCCTCGACGATCACCAGTGGTGTACGGCCAGTGTAGGAGATCGCTCCCCACACCATGATGCCGGGTGTTGGCCCTGTGTGCCTCGGTCGTATGCAGTCCTGATTGTGGCGCTCACCTGCACGGCGCCAAACACGCATACGACCATCATTGGCACCAAGGCAGAAGCGACTCTCATCGCTGAAGACGACACGTCTCCATTCGTCCCTCCATTCACGCCTGTCGCGACACCACTGGAGGCGGGCTGCACGATGTTGGGGCGTGAGCGGAAGACGGCCTAACGGTGTGCGGGACCGTAGCCCAGCTTCATGGAGACGGTTGCGAATGGTCCTCGCCGATACCCCAGGAGCAACAGTGTCCCTAATTTGCTGGGAAGTGGCGGTGCGGTCCGCTACGGCACTGCGTATGATCCTACGGTCTTGGCGTGCATCCGTGCGTCGCTGCGGTCCGGTCCCAGGTCGACGGGCACGTGCACCTTCCGCCGACCACTGGCGACAACATCGATGTACTGTGGAAACCTCACGCCCCACGTGTTGAGCAATTCGGCGGTACGTCCACCCGGCCTCCCGCATGCCCACTATACGCCCTCGCTCAAAGTCCGTCAACTGCACATACGGTTCACGTCCACGCTGTCGCGGCATGCTACCAGTGTTAAAGACTGCAATGGAGCTCCGTATGCCACGGCAAACTGGCTGACACTGACGGCGGCGGTGCACAAATGCTGCGCAGCTAGCGCCATTCGACGGCCAACACCGCGGTTCCTGGTGTGTCCGCTGTGCCGTGCGTGTGATCATTGCTTGTACAGCCCTCTCGCAGTGTCCGGAGCAAGTATGGTGGGTCTGACACACCGGTGTCAATGTGTTCTTTTTTCCATTTCCAGGAGTGTATATGTCACCATATTTTCTTCCATATTTAAGGAATGATTATTAAAACCATTTGCTACCTGTGACATCATTTATAGCTCTTCCATTTACTTCATTATGATGTATCCTGTCCTTTGGTCTGTTGACCTCTTCCTATTTTCACTAAATTCCATATGGCCTTAAGTCTGTTGTGAGAATTACTGATTTCTCACGTAATGTACATGTTCTTTTATTTTTAATAACTGTCTTTAAAAATTCTGCAGGGTCTCTATTCACTATTGCCAACAAACACATTTCCCTTTTCCTGACACAAAATACTTTAATCCCTGTAGTAATCTACGTTTTTTTTTCTTTTTCTTTTTTTAACATGTCTCTGTAATGTCCTTCCTGATTACCTTACGTGGAAAGCACTCCCAGATAACGATGTGAATTTTTGGTGGAATAAGTTACATTTTACGTCACCATTTCATTCATTGTAAATTACATCCAAGTTTCATGAAAGCAAACATTATTAGTTACAGTTTTTATACACACAGGTTGAGAAGTTAATTATTGAGATTAAGTCGTCGGATCCAAGTAAGGATTCCAAATCACTTTTTCTGTCAGAATCCTTTAGAAAATCTACATTGAAATCACCACCGCTCTCTGACATATGGAACCCAAATGCCTGTTTAACAGTACAAAATTTCCCAGATGGAACCTATATATCGCTGCAAAAATAAGTTATATTTAACTAGAGCTTAAAGTCAAGCAACCACATAGAAGTGCACTGAAATGTGCGCTGCAATTAAAAAGAAATTCTGAGGTGAAAATAAGAAGCTAGTAAATTTCCGTGTAGTAAAACAACAAAAATAAATTTTCTGATGCAGTTGGGTGCGCTGCAACATCTTTGTGTCTAAGACGATAACAATAGGAGAGCTAGCCACACATCTTAAAGAAGTTTAGCACTGTTCATAGTCCGATAATACATTTTTTTGGTAGTCAAAAGATCAAAGTCTCTTCACTATTTCTTATAGAATTCCGAGTTGTTGAAAATTTTACCTGCTATGCATTTTACTTCTGTTACCTCGTAATAAAAGAGGTAGAATCAGAAAGCAATGAATACGCCAATGTTCCTTTGAAACCAAAATGCTAATCCAGCTACTACTTTAAAAGTCCCGTTGGGCTATCATGTAACACTGTATAAAAGCCTTACATATCCAAAATTATTAACAATTAATGCAACATAACAGACATTTTTCGTCAAAGCTACCATTCGCACTCGGCAATAGAAAAATGAAAGTACAATATCTGCTAGTACGCTCGTTGAAAGTTTCCGAGACGATCCTCTGATCACCAGCACTGAAGTACACCGCCGGAAATACTGCATGAATTTACAGATTTAATTGGAAAGAGATTATTTTTTTACTGGAACGAGTCCTTCTAGCACGTACGTAGCTCACGAAGTCACAGCGCCAGAGTGAGTCCAAACACGCGGAGAAAATAGAAAACACGGTTTGTGCCTGCCACATCTCGCTCTTGTGGTCTCCATCTTGTTATGCACCACGCGTGGGAGCCTTCAGGAAAACCGGGACTGTCGTATTAGGCGTTCTCTTATTTAGATTCACGGTTTACGCTTGACGCGCGTCGTTGCATCGTAAATGACAGAGTCAGGCGGTTAGCGCAACCATAATATCGATTTATGACGCAGTGAGTCACTTTCAGGAGGCGATACGCCCATCGTGCAACGAGATCATGCTTCGTAATACTCATCATACGGCAAAAATTCTTCTTCTACCAAAGCTAACGAGAAATTTAAAGAGGAAACCCAAGTTTAACGAGAAAAGTCGACGTTTAGCCATTAGGGCAACACTGCCTTGAGCATAAAGTAATCGGTATTAGATAGGAATGTACACCCAATATGTTCCCTGAGGTACAAATTTTATATCATAAATACAATCAAACTACTGATGCATGTTCATATCTTAGCGAGTGTGGAACACATTACTTGTCCCTCACGACACGTTTCCAAGTTCGTTCGTGTGTTTCGAAAGGTATGTGGTTGAACCGTAGGACATACTGTTTCATTATGAAAAGTAGACACGGTGTTAAGTGGAGATAAATTCGAAATATCTGATTATTATTATGACATTTTTATTGTGGTTTATTGTCATTTTTTTCTTAATAGTGTTTATGATTTACTTAAAATTTCGAAAAAATTCAGATCAGTTGTCAAATTAGTGACGGAAGCTGCATACAGCGAACAGAACTAATACGTTTCTCTGTGACTACAACTTAACTGCATATGTTCGAAATTTGAACGAAATAGGTAATCATTATTAAGACAAATGTGACAATGGACTACAATAAAAAATATTGGAATAATTGTCACTTCACGTTATTGATGTCCCATTAAGATACACTTGTCTTTTAAATATATGCCAGTAAATTTTCAGTTGGCCGACGCACTTAGCGCTTGTGGTCTCCTGATCGCTATTCAGCTACAGGAAAACAGGACGGCACTTAATAGTCAGCGCCTCATTGCCGTAAGGATTAATGTAACTATCACTTCGAAAGAAAAAAGTCAATCGCACTGAGAAAAAAGTCAATCGCACTGACCACCAAAATGTGATGCAATAAACAAATTATTAGACAAATGATAGATATCTATTTAATGTGAAGTCCTTTGTTATGGGCACTGCCTGAAAACTATTTATATGGTGATGGTTTTGTTATATTTTCCAGCTTGAGGACCTAAGTTCATCAGTTACGAATAATGCACGTAACTTATAATTAGATTGTACGTAAATGTGACATTTGAATAAAAAAATTAACTCATCTTTACACTATCACCTGTATTTAAAACAATGTGACCATTCTGTTAGTGGTAACCTCAGGATCACTTTTCTAGATATTAGGTAACAATTACATTCATTCTAAAAGAACGTTCACATCTGGACACTACCTAAATTGAGCACGTGAAGTAACTCATCTTTCACGCTGTGCATGTGAGAGGACAGGCAGTTTGCTAATGTACTGTTCTGTGCCTTGATGAGGCCTGGCCACAGAGGACCATGTGTTTAGGAACAAAGAATCTGACTGATCGTTATCGCTTATACTTATGACCGAGGCCTTGAGCGATCTTCCAACAGAAATTAGAGAGTGTCATATCAGCTATGCAGCAAATGATCGTCCTGTAGGAGAATATGTAACTCTGTCTCCTGGCGTTCTTCGAAATTCACCCAAGTTAAGTTCTTTCTTTTGAGTGACCACATTCGGTTCCTCAACCCGTCAATAGAATTATTCAATCTAAAATTACGTTTATATCGGGTGAAGTCCTCTTTTTCCATACTAGAAGACACGAAACTTTCAAAGGCATTCGCTTAAAAGGATTTTCAGAATAATGCTTTCTTTGACAATGTCTTACGAAGAGTATATAGCCCTCTGGTCCTGATGTGGCGTAAGGATGGTGCTTTCAACTACCGCAGTACCCCAGTCTAAAGGGATTAAAATGAGAAATTATGCGCTCTTTCAACTTGTAGACTGGAGTAGTATAACGGCGTGTAATAGGACCTCCTCTTGCTACCCAGTTTGAGTGGTGCACTTTACGTGGAGTTCATTAGACACGTGTTGCTCAATTTAACCTGTACCTCTTGCTGCCTTCAAGAGGATGTGGTTCCAGCACGAGGTTTCACATTTCTATTCGATATTAATGTACTTAAACACCTAAAGCGCATATACCATCTTCGTTTGACATGACTGGAAGACCATTTCCAAGGCAGAGAGAGAACTTGATCCACGTTTTTTCCTTGTGGGATTATACGAAGGCATTATTGTATGAAGCTAGAGTAAAAAGTGACGAGAAAGTAGTTGGTGGAGTCGTAGATACACGGAGTATAGTAGACCACAGTGACATCAGAGAGAGGTTGTCAAATTATATGTACCGTTGTCATTGAACCTGCTAGCTTTTAGTATGAACAGCTGCTATGAACTACAGATGCTGCTGTAAGAAGTGATTTGTTAGTGTCAGTTAGAATCTAAATATTGATTTATAGCCTCCAGATCTCTCTCAAAAATACCCAGCAGGTGTCATCTATCATTCGAATAAGTTTGACTCCAAAGGTTTGGGACACCCTATATTAGCTTTTAATATTCTGATGTACGAGTATTACGAGTTGTAATCTGCATCTACACCTCATGAAGTGTACTTATGAAGGGCGCTTACCGTATCGCTACCATTTTCCAACCTCCTCGCTCCATTCACGAATAGTTCGTGAGAAGAACAATTATCGATATACCTCCGTATGAGATTCCACTTCATTTCTCTTCGTGCCGGAGACGTATTCGCAAGCAGATAATATGATGGCCGATTTTTCGTGAAACCGACGCTATCGCCATTTCGGCAGCAAACGTTTACATATGGACAACGCCTCTCTGTAACTGGAATTTATTAAACATCTATATAATGCTTTCAAGCGCACCAATGACGAAACACACCACAGTTAGGTAGTTTCTCGCTACTTCCGCCGCTAATCCAAACTAGGGGAGATCCTAAAGTAATCACCGCTACCCAAGAGTCGGTACTATGTTTTATAAGGAACTTCTTTGTTGGATGAATCACAGAAGATGGACAAAAATATGAGAAAAAACGAGAAATTCATGCTTTAACGTGAACACAGATGACTGCAAGGTCTGCAGGTTGCGCTGTTGCATTTGACCTCGAACGGCATATGTGCATTGCCCTCAGTGCTTTGCAAATGTCAGTCGTGGTGAGAATGGCGCTTTGTATTGTTGTGAGTGCATTACGTCAGAGCAAAATGATGTCGAATGCAGACAGATTGTTGTTGCTCATACGGTATGTGCTTCCATAAGCAATGTAATTGAATTGCTTGGTGTTGAAAGACGCACAGTGTCAGAGATTTGTACCTTACTCAGGAGAAAAGTAGAAACACCATCCATTAAGTCACAACATGGACAAAAATGTGTGGGGGACGGCATCCTTCCACCATCCTCCACACCTACAAATCCCTCGTCCCTCCAATCCTCTGTTATACCAGGGTTGCCTGGATCTCCGCACCCACCCACTTTTACAAGGCTCTCCAAATCCTCGAATGCCATGTGATCCCCCTTGCCTTCCATATCTGCCTTCCCTCCCCCACATGGCTCCGTTATGAAGTCATCCCCTTCGTCCACGTTCTCCTGTTCCTAGAACATCTCCACATCCTTTACATTGTCCACAGGCTTGATCCCCCACCCCACCCCCTACCCCCTGGTTTCCTCCTTCCTCTCCATCCCCCCCCCTGCCCGTTGCCGTGCCTCTATCATAGTATCCCTCCCTCTCTCAACCTCTACACCCTCCATCTCCTTCATCAGGGCAATTTCCAGCGTCTCCCCTTTCTGGATGATGAACTTTGCCGTGACCTCCTCTCCCCTCCTTCTCCCAGAGTGGGTTTTCCTCTTCCCCCCCCCCCCTGAGACTCTGCACCCCATCCTTGCCTCTTTCCCTCCCACGTCCCTCCCTACCTGGCCCTCTTTGGCACGCCCACCGCCCATCTCCCCCCTCTCTTCCCCTCCCTCCCTTCTTCTCTTCTCCCTAATCTCCTTGTGCCTGGCAGATTCTCCGTTTTGATCATTGTCAGTGTGCCATGTCAGTGTTGTGATCAGTGCTGTTTCTCCTGTGCATTGAGAGATGTGATTTTAATTGTGTGCTGGCCTTGTACTTAGTGTTACTGTCAGTGTCTGTTATGTGCTATGCCATGTGCCAATACGTTTATGCTCTGGTCATACTGCACCTTGTGTTTTTCAACTGTCCCATCATGTGGTTTTTTTGTGTGAGCTACTTTTTTACGGTTTTTATCTCAGTTTTTATTGTCTTCCATGATGTTACCCTTTTTTATATCTATATTCACCATGTTTCCTCCTTTGTTATTTTTAAATGTCTTCTATTGTTTGTTCTATGTCTTTCGGCTGAAGAGCAGCGCATATGCTGCTGCCAGCCCGCTCAAATGGGGAATTGAAATACAATAAAGGAAAAAAAAATGTGTGTTGAGTCATCGTGACGAAGAAGAAGAGTACGACAGCTGCAAAAGTTACTACAGAACTGAATGTCGCACTCACGGACTCTGTCAGAAACAAAACACGACGAAAACAGCTCCATACCTAGGGAATTTAAGGGCGAGCTGGAATTCTAAAGCCATTAATCACTTATTTTGATCCCAGTAGCAGGTAAGCGTGGTGCCGAAGCGTGAAACTTGGATCATGGAGTAATGGAAAAAATTCATTTGGTCAGATGAGCATTGTTTCACACAGTTTCAAACTTCTAGTCGAGTTTATGTTACAAAAGTGTCTAGGTTTCCGTGATGATTTGCGCAGGCCTGTCGTGGTATTCCACAAGCCCCGTCATTACTCTGCAAGGTCGCACTACCATTGCAGTTTATGTGACAATTGAGGTTGATCAGATCCATCCATGATACAATGCTGGTTCCCTAATGGTGATGCTCTGTCCCAAGATGACAGCGCCCTGTTCATACACCTCGCATTACCAAGAACTGGATGAACTTTCGCATCTCCTCTGGCCACCTCAGTCATCAGATGGTGATATTGTTTAGCCTTTGTTGTCCACTTTGGAGAGAAGTTTATGTGATCGCTACCCTCTATTTTGCAGGGCGAATGGTATTAGGCTGCGTTGAAGACCCTACAGGTTTAGTATTTATTCATTTAGAGAACACTGTAAGATGTTTTACTGTTTGCAGTGATTTATTGTGTAATTCAACTCATTTCTTCGTCTGTTTATATGTAATACCCGTAGGTTCAACTGCCAATTCCTGCGCCATTCATATGCTGGAAGTATCGAAATCACACACCTCCATAATTCAATGCCTTTGGTGCAATGACTTGCCAGGAAATATACTGTTGCGAATCAACGTGTGTAGGCCACGTTTCGGCACCTCTGTCTGCTACGGGGGTCAGAAATCACCAGTCTTCAGAGAGGCAGTGAACATCCGCTAGCGGCCGCGGACAACCAAGTACAGCAAACACACACACACACACACGCACACACACACACACACACACACACACACACACACACTCGCTCACACGTACGATCAAAACGTATTGAAAATGCAGACCAGCGCGCTCTGCGCACAAGATTTGCAAGCCAAGGCTGACCGTTGCAACAGCACATTTGCATTAGCGCTGCATACAATTATCGACGTCGAAAATAGCGATAGTACTGTGGGATAGCGGCCGCAAGAGAGAGGGGCGAGGTAGTGGTGGAGGTTCTGTAATGGAATTTTTATCGCACGTCAGCAAATAAATCGTGTCACACGCCTTCTCTCTTTTGCACGCAAGGGTCCTCTAACGAGAGAATCTGCCAGTAGCGCTCTATGCGCCCGCGGTGAACGGGCCTAATTAAGAGTGAAGTGGAGCGCGTGACGTCGTCGTGGACGGCAACCGGTTCTCGTGGTAGCTATGGAAGGGGATTTCTGGAGGGTGGGGGGAGGAGGGGGGGGGGGGCAGCAAGGGTAGAGGGCAAACCCGCGAAAATATGCGCCATTGTGTGCAGACCCGCAATTACCGCGTTGTTTATCGGTCGGCCGCGCTGCGCCGCCACCAGCGCCGCACATTAGCACACAAACGGCCGATGTAATTGTGTATTAGCCGTGATGATATGTTTGCCCGCGTCCGCAATGCTGCCACTGCGCACAGCTACCCGCAGAAGGTTGCGAATTGTTTTAGCGGCCAGCGCAGCAGATGCCGGCGTCGACCTGCGGCCATGGTCCTAAAGGCTGGCAGGTGTCTTCTGGAATAATTCCGGCCCTCCAGTCATGTGCTCAACATCACGCTTAGCTGCTGTGACAAGATGTGGAGCGTTTATGTGGGCGTAGGATGTACAGGCTAAAATCCATACCAACGTTTATTGTGGATCTGTTGAAAGCGAAACCATGTTTGCATTCATCTCTGATTCACTCAAGCTAGCTTACTGGGCCATAATAATAATAATAATAATAATAATAATAATAGTACTAATACTAATTTTACTGTGGGGGCTTGATGAGACACATTTATATGACACACATTCTGACACCTGTTTCAATAATTGCTTGTATTTGCCACCAAATGCCTACAGTGAAATAACAGAAACTGTCAAGAATCACTGCTAGGCAACTACCGCCCTGTTTTAGATACTAGACAGGAATAGTAACCCGTAACCTGCGGTACCGACCGATCGCCGTGTCATCCTCAGATGACTGGGGCCGGCTGGTGTGGCCGAGCGGTTCTAGGCGCTTCAGTCTGGAACCGTGCGACCACTACGGTTGCAGGTTCGAATCCTGCCTCGGGAATGGATGTGCGTGATGTCCTTAGGTTAGTCAGGTTTAAGTAGTTCTAAGTTCTAGGGGACTGCTGACCTCAGATGTTAAGTCCCATAGTGCTCAGAGCCATTTGAACCATCAGATGACCGGTTTCACTTGATGTCGACGTAGATGGACATGTGGTCAGCAAACTGTTCTCCCAGCCGTATTTGTGGTCCGAGCCGCTACTTCTTAGCCAAGGAGTTCCTCAATTGATCTCACAAGGGCTGAGAGCACTCCGCTCTCCAACAGCGCTCTGCAGATCGGGACGGTCACCCATTCCACTGCTAGCCAAGCTCAACAGAGCTTAACGTCGGTGACCTGACGGAAACCGGTATTACCACTGTGGTAACGCTGCTGGCAACCTGAAACTTAGGTCGTAAAATAACTAGTGTAACAAGTGGCAAAAAGGAGCATATTTTCCAAATAATAATTCTGCTGTTTTCAACTGCGTTCCGGAAGGATCATTCCAACATGGTAAACGGAAGTAATTTAAAACGACTACATCCCATTGTATATAGAAACCAGATTTTAAGGTATATCCGTTAATTTTCTGCCTTTTGTCGACCAAAATGGCTCTAAGCACTATGGGACTTAACATCTGAGGTCATCAGTCCCCTAGACTTTGAACTACTTAACCTAACTAACCTAAGGACATCACGCACATCCATGCCCGGGGCAGGATTCGAACCTGCGACCGTAGCAGCAGCGCGGTTCCGGACTGAAGTGCCTAGAACCGCTCGGCCACAGCGGCCGGCTTTTTGTCTACCAAATCGGCATTTTTCCAAACGAGATACAAATCGCTAGGCTCCAAATCAACCAGTTAAAGGAAATCAGTGAACAAACTGTCTGCAGATATCGGAAGGTCAAATCCACGTCATCAATATTCCAGTGAAAAACTGGGTACTTCGACAAAGTACCTAGATGTACTTCGGGAAAGAATATGCAAAATCTAGATACACAACAAAACTTAACGTGATGGTGCTAAACAAAGTACATTTGTACTAGTATAAAAGAATCTGCTCCTCACTGTTTTTTTTATCGCCACTATTCTTTGTTTCATAGTGGTGGAAGTTACAGGGACGTGTGCTGGATAGAGGATAGAGCATTTTTATCGTTTTTCTTCCATATGTATTTGTGTATGAGTTTCGACACGCTGCCGATCTCGTATGTATATCAATACATTGATAGGAAAAATTAATCAAAATGGCTCTGAGCACTATGGGACTAAACATCTGTGGACATCAGTCCCCTAGAACTTAGAACTACTTCAACCTAACTAACCTAAGGACATCACACATATCCATGCCCGAGGCAGGATTCGAACCTGCGACCGTAGCGGTCGCGCAGTTCCAGGCTGTAGCGCCTAGAACCGCTCGGGCACCCTGGCCGGCAATCCGAAATTATTTTTAGCAACCGCACCAAAAGCTTCTCGCAGTGAAGTAAGTGGTAGCAGTAGGAATACCAAAAACAATTACTGAATGAAAAAGTAAATACTGAAACTAAAATTATTCCTCCCTTCGAGAGTCCGTTAGTAGCTATAGCGAGTTTTACGGTACAATGCTAATGCAAACATTAGAGGGAAATTATATAACAGGCCACGTCTAAGCCACTTAGCTTTATTTAACCATTTCGAAAAAATATAAAATCACATACACTTAAGACAACTGAAAAATTCAAGTGAGGTTCACTGTGTTGGTAACTGTATAAATGGGGTCTCACAGTAATTTAGCATCAGTTTATTTCCTATAGTCCATGAACATACGTCTTCAACTGCAGTATTTGATACAATGAGTATTTGGCACTAAACATCCTTCTCTACCAAACAAACAGAATATTTTAGAATCACTTTAAACTTTCACCGCAAATGTTGCTGAAATTGGAGGTGCTATTTATGTGCGGTTTTCACAGAATGGATCGGTAGTCAGGGGTTCGTATTGTTAGTTAATCACCAGATCGCAATGATACTTAAAAAGTTTACTTTATGTGCAAATGTACACTGTTTTAAACGGAGCAGTGACTACATTAACGAACTAAAAGTAGGGTTAATTAGAATGTCAGTGGTGTTTGTTGCAGGAGTTTAGTGCTAGTCCTTTACGAGATACCATGTTGTGCAAAGATTCCTCATCCACACTTGTTTGTGCCATTCAACCTGCGTAGCTGCTATGTACGATAATACGTTTGCTTACATGTTTAAAGTGTGCTTGTATATTCCTTGAGTGCCTTGCTGCTTGCTAGCCAGTTAGTATGTCACAGTCCAAGCAGTACGTTGTAAGTGAGTGATGGGATTTACCAATTGCAGAAAAAGCCGACGTGCTTCTGGTGTATGGAGAGTAAGAAAAATGCAGTTCGTTCGGTGTATGCGGCAAGATATCCTTATACGCGTCAACCATCTCGATAGTTGCACTACTGGCCATTAAAATTGCTACACCAAGAAGAAATGCAGATGATAGACGGGTATTCATTGGACAAATATATTATACTAGAACTGACATATGATTACATTTTCACGCAGTTTGGGTGCATAGATCCTGAGAAACCAGTACCCAGAACAACCACCTCTGACCGTAATAATGGCCTTGATACGCCTGGGCATTGAGTCAAACAGAGCTTGGATGGCGTGTACAGGTCTCCACCTGCCTATGCAGATTCAACACGATACCACAGTTCATCAACAGTAGTGACTGGCGTATTCTGACGAGCCAGTTGCTCAGCCACCATTGACTAGACGTTTTCAGTTGGAGCGAGATCTGGAGAATGTACTGGCCACGGCAGCAGTCGAACATTTTCTGTATCCAGAAAGGCCCGTACAGGATCTGCAACATGCGGTCGTGCATTATCCTGCTAAATCGTAGGGTTTCGCAGATATCGAATGAACGGTAGAGCCATGGGTCGTAACACATCTGAAATGTAACGTCCACTGTTCAAAGAGCCGTCAGTGCGAACAAGAGGTGACCGAGACGAGTAACCAATGGCACCCCATACCACCACGACGGCTGATACGCCAGTATGGTGATGACGAGTACATGCTTCCAATGTGCGTTCACCGCGATGTCGCCAAACACGGATGCGTTTATCGTGATGCTGTAAACAGAACCTGTATTCATTCGAGAAAATGACGTTTTGCAATTCGTGCACCCAGGTTCATCATTGAGTACACTATCGCACGCGCTCCTATCTGTGATGCAACGTCAAGGGTAACCGCAGCCATGGTCTCCGGGCTGATAGTCCATGCTGCTACAAACGTCCTCGAACTGTTCGTGCAGATGGTTGTTGTCTTGCAAACGTCCCCATCTGTTGAGTTAGGGATCGAGACGTGGTTGCACGATCCGTTACAGCCATGCGGATAAGATGCCTGTCATCTCGAATGGTAGTGATACGAGGCTGTTGGGATCTAGCGCGGTGTTCCGTATTACCCTCCTGAACCCACCGACTCCATATTCTGCTAACAGTCATTGGATCTCGACCAACGCGAGCAGCAATGTCGCGATACGATAAACCGCAATCGCGATAGGCTAAAATCCAACCTTTATCAAAGCCAGAAACGTGATGGTACGCATTTCTCCTCCTTACACAAGGCATTACAACAACTTTTCACCAGGCAACGTCGGTCAAGTGCTGTTTGTGTATGAGAAATCCGTTGGAATCTTTCCTCATGCCAGCACGTTGTAGGTGTCGCCACCAACGCCAACCTTGTGTGAATACTCTGAAAAGCTAATCATTTGCATATCACAGCATATTCTTCCTGTCGGGTAAATTTCGCGTCTGTAGCACGTCGTCTTCGCGGTGTAGCAATTTTAATGGCCAGTAGTTTGTTTAGCTATCTCTTCAGCCAGTTTCTCGAAAGTAGTAGGTAATACCTTGACAAATTAACAGCAGGAAACAAATGACAACAGACGGGGGAGGGGTGGGGGGGGGGTGGGGGGGAAATAATGTCGCTGCTGCTGTTGCAGTTGATCGGTACGATTGCTCCCGCGCAATCGCACGAGGAACTGGCATGAGTGAGGCATGTGTCCTACGCATTCTCCGTCGACATAGGTTCCATCCCTATCACATCTCTCTCCATCAAGAGTTGCATGGAAGTGATTGCGAGAATCGTCTTAACTTCCGTAATACAGGATGCGGCAGATGTACCATGTGCCGTGTTTAGTGATGAAACCATATTTACCAATCATGGCCACGTAAACCGCCGAAACATGCACAGCTGGTCTGTTGACAATCCCCGTTGGCTTCATTGGGTGGAACGCCAGCGTAAATGGTGTGTAAACACGTGCTTTGGGGTAGTGAACCATCAGCTCATAGGCCCGCTTTTCATAGATAGAACACTGAATGCACACAAGTTTCGCGGTATCCTAACGGACCATCTTCCATGGATGCTGGAAGACGTTCCTCTGCAGACAAGGGGAACCTGTGGTACCACCGTGTTTGTCCAGCCCATAATGCACGAAGTAGATCAGCATGTCTTTACGAAATGTTTCTAAATCGTTAGACTGGACACAGACGACCCGTTCCCCGGATTTGACGCCTGAGACATTTTTTCTGTGGGAAAATCTGAAAGATGCTGTCTCCAAGGACACACCAACTACACCCGATGATGTGCAACAACGTATTACTCAGCCTGTCAGACATCTTCTTTCTAAGACCAGCACGTGTGCAGCAGCCGTTCCATACCAGGCTGGAAACATGTATTGCCGCTGCCAGTGCTCATTTTGAACACAACCTGTGATGGGCAATTCTCTCTTTACTGATCAGAATCCATATAACCAGTGTATGAACTTGTGTTGTTCTTTAATGTGTACTGCCACAGGTGTTGTACAAGTGTCAGTGTAGGAACTTTTCAAAATAAGATATGCAATTACAATAAACCTTCATCCGTCCCAAATAAATTACTTTTCGTATAATCTGCAGTTTTTACAACGCGCTAAAGTTGCCGTCTAGTAATGAAGAACGAAGAAATATTGGCCATATTTCTGCTACTGTTCCCCTGCATTTTGTTTTGAAAGAATGCAATCTGTATCGTATTACACACATTTAACTTTTCGTAGTTTCTACAAAGTGAACCAAGAACTCTCTCAAGCTTGATCGGAAATATCCTCACATCAGAGATGGGGAGCTACAGATAACTGTAACTTAAAAACGCTGTTTCACTGAATACAACTGCTCCCGCACGACATACAATGATCAGTGCAGTGTTTCGTTATGTCAATAAAGCCTCAATATGGTTTTTTCGTACATGGTGATTCCCCCACTCACACAGAGCTCCTTGAGAAATAGACACCTAATCTGTATCGCGCTACAGGAGGCCTGTTAACTTCCACATTGTTTAAGTGGTGATCTGATACACCAATAATGTCAGGGTCAACATCAACAATCAGTTTACTAACATTACCTCTAATACCTCTTATATATTTCATAAATATACCAATTCTTTCCTGACTTAGGTATCTGACCTCTTTTGAAGGTGGTTACATTGTTAGACTTCCCTTAAGCAGGGATACCTATCCTGACTTAAAACTAAAAAAAAAGGTGCAGCTCTAACATCAATTACTACAGGAATTTTCTCATATGTGATCCCACAACCTCCCACTACATTCTTTCATATCAGCTTCACCAACTTCCCCTTTCTATACCTACTGAAGTGCAGACCATGCTTTCTGAAGCACGATCTATCAGTAGTCACAACTGGTGCCGCCGCAATGTGAGCCAAATCCTCCGTTACTACCGCCTTCTCAAGACCCTTGTTAATACACTTAAAACTGTACAAGCATTAAAATGAGCCTCATCATGACTGAATGGTGTGTGAATTGATATAGATTTCTACCGTAGGTTGTACCTCTGTGGTCTCATTCTCTAGCAGTGGGATTCCGATATCTCGTTAGGGGGGGCAGCATTGTGGATGCCTGAAGGGGTTTTAAGGACACGCTCAACTCTGAGTGAGACGAGCCACTTGTCCGGTATGTTGAGGATGTTCGGCTGGCCATAATAGCTCGTTGCCTTAGGGATACCGAATGGGAAGCCGTTAATAATATTATAGAAGGCTTGCATCCGGATGACCGGTCTTATACTTTTCACTAAGAAGCTAGTGACGAGTTTAGAATACATCCGGTTTAGCAACGAAAAGTGCGGTACTCGTGAAAACGAGTTTGAGGGCTTACGGGTAGAAACATCCCAAAAAAAAAAAAAAAATGGTTCAAATGGCTCTGAGCACTATGGGTCTTAACTTCTGAGGTCATCAGTCCCCTGGAACCTAGAACTACTTAAACCTAACTAACCTAAGGACATCACACACATCCATGCCCGAGGCAGGATTCTAACCTGCGACCTTAGCGGTCGCGTGATTCCAGACTGTAGCGCCTAGAGCCGCTCGGCCATCCCGGCAGACAGAAACATCCCAATTGTTAGCTGAATAAAAGTTTGCATCTGTGGTGCATCTGTTAGCAGAACCTTTTTCCGTTGTCATCAGTCAGATCACCTATTGCAGGGCTGCCCAGTACTCCGCGACAAGGAAAGAGGAGCTGACGCCATAGGCGGAACAAAATGAAGCTAATTCCTGTGTTATGTTGTTGATTATGCTAATATGTATGTTGATATATATTCGCAGCTTGTCTGCATAGAAATTCTGTAAATTTAATTTTATCTTTTGTTAACATCTCTTATGTTACAGTCAATTAAATTTTTCTGAGTTTGAGGCCGCATTGTCAGAAATAAAATTCCGACGTTTCGGCGACTGTTGCAAGACGCCTTCCTCAAAGTGAACTGCTAACTGCTGAATGAGCACTAGTTTGGTTATATATTATGGAGGAATGCTGTCATTGGATATTAAGTTGAGGAGAGACGTTATTAGGTGTTCTTTTATTGGACTTTGCATTGCGGTGTTGTCATTGGCGGAAATAGGCGTTTTCCGTTGGAGTTCCCTTTATTGCTTGCCTTTGGTGGAAATCGACGAGGCCGGACGGTATGGCCGAGCGTTTCTAGGCGCTTCAGTCTGAAACCGCACGACCGCTACTATCGCAAGTTCGAATCCTGCCTAGGGCATGGATGTGTGTGACGTCCTTCGGTTAGTTAGGTTTCAGTAGTTCTAAGTTATAGGGGACTGATGACCTCAGATGTTAAGTCCATAGTGCTCAGACCCATTTGAACCATTTTGAAATCGGCGAATAGGAAACTGAGCGGCGACTGCAGCGTGGCGTTGTTTACTGATTGCCTGGTATCGACTAGGGCGCGACAGTATACTGTGTTCCCACCGCCGCTGTGGCCTGCCGCGCGCCTGTTGCTTTGCGAGAGCTGTCCTTCCGCAAAGCTGTCACTGCTGACATCCAAGACGGTGGAAGTCGGTACCTGTCGTCTCCATTGATGTTGTCGGGTCGTTTGGCTATTCCTATAGCCTCTCTAATCTTCCTCCTTAAATTAAACGGCTGTTTCGCCAGTACGCGGGTCTCTCGAAATTCGATCTTCATCCTGCACTGTTCCTGATGATCTGCCACCGCTCATTTGTTGTGTTGTCAGAGACAGATATATCTCTCGTGTTCAGATAACCTTGTGCTTATTGTACGCCCAGTCTCACCTACATACAGCTATCTGCATTCGCACCCGATTTCGTAAACCCCGGCGGCAGTAACCTAACTAGAGCTCATTCAGCAGTTAGCAGTACACTCTGAGGAAGGCATCTTGCAGCAGTTGTCGAAAGGACGGAATTTTATAGGTGTCAATGAAGCCTCAAACCCAGAAGAATTTTATTGACTGTGACAACGGCCGCGGAAGCGTACGTTTACATTTCTTACGTTAATTTGATGTATTTACTAACGTCACGACGTGGAGATAAGCTCCTCAGTTTGGTCCTACGCAACTAGATAAGATATTATCATGTTCTAAATGCTTACAGTTTCGTTTACTTTGGACTTCCGATTGCCCTAGTTTCACTGCCTTAAACACTGTGTTCCAGACACACACGTACAGGAACTTCTTCCTAAGCTCCATGTCAGTATCTGACATCACTAAATCTCTCATTGCAGGTAGATTTCTTGACCTTCACCAGTTTATTCCGATATTTCCGTTTTGTTTTACACCTGTTCTTAAATTTTCGTTCACTTGCTTTCAAATGGTTCAAATGGCTCTGAGCACTATGGGACTTAACATCTGAGGTCATCAGTCCCCTAGACTTAGAGCTACTTAAACCTAACTAACCTAACATCACACACATCCATGCCCGAGGCAGGATTCGAACCTGCGACAGTAGCGGTCGCGCAGTTCCAGACTGAAGAGCCTAGAACCACTCGGCCACCGCGGCCGGCTCACTTGCTTTGTTGCTTCTTCGCCGTTGTATTACAACAACGGTGATAAGCTGAAACCCTTCTTACCATTAACTTTCCTTTCATAAGTTTCTACTTTCATTACACGCACTTGAGTTTTCTAGGCGCTATCCATTTTACTCCCAGTCTTGTAAATATTGTGAACATCTTACTTCACCGTATAGTGTTGAAGTCTTTTTCCAACTACGCAACTGCTACGTAAATTTTCTGATTTTTCCTCACTCTGCCTTTAATTACCATGTGCAGCGGCAAAATTTCAGTTTCGGCACTTTCCCACTTGCTGAAACCATGGCCATGGTAAGAATTATAAAGAGACGAAAGCAGCTGCAAACCAGTTTCCACCGGGGCTGCTCCAGCAAGCCACCAGCGTCGGGACGTCCGTCCAGAGCCCGTGGCCCACGGGCTGACTGGCTCACCTTGACCCGGTCTGTCGCCCAAAAGCCGGCGCGGCGCGCTGGGTCACGCGGCCACTCTCTGTTTGGCTCCTCGAGCCTCCAGCACGCTGAGTCGCACGCGATGAACACGTCTGCCTTTTAGGTTTCCCCTCTTACTGTCTGTGACTATAGCTATTTCAATGAACAGCTCAGTATTCCGTTACCATGTACAAGTTCAACTGTTCATACTATTACATAGATCATATTTTGCTGTGAAATTTCGTTTATTTTTGTTGTTTCTCCTGCACTGTCGCGCCAATGACGTTACCACACTCTTACGGCTGTTAGTGTGCGTCTCCGACGTTTCGCTCAAACTAGAAAATACGAAAAAATGTAATTTAAATAAGACTTTATCCAATTTTACACAACTGCAACGTGCTTCCTCAATTATTTGCTCTACGTATTTCAGTCTATTACTTCCTCTACAGTGTTTACCCTTTACGTCTCCATCTAGTACCATGGGAGTCATTCCCTGATGTCTTAACACCCTGTCCTTTCTTCTTGTCAACGTTTTCCGCACGCTCCTTTCCTCGCTGATTCTGCGAGAAACCTCGTTCCTTATCTTATCAGTCCACTTAATTTTTAACATTCTGCCATAGCACCACATCTCAGGGGCTTCGATTTTCGATTTTCTTCTCTCCTGGATTTCCCACAGACCATGCTATCTTACAGTGCTGTGATCCAAACATACATTGTAAGAAATTTCTTCTTCAAATTAAGATATATGTTTCATACTAGCAGATTCTCTTGGCCAGAAATGCCATTTTCACCAGTGGCAGTCTGCTTTTCATGTCCTCCTTGTTCCGACCGCCTTAGTTTGTTTCGCTGCCTAGGCAGCAAAATTACTTCACTATGTCTACCTCGTGATCTCCAATTCTTATGTTAAGTATCTCACTGTTCGCGTTTTCTACTACTGCTCATTACTTTTGTCTTTCTGCGATTTACTCTCACTGCGTTTTCTGTATTCATTAGTCTGTTACATTCAGCACATTCTGTAATTTTTCTTCACTCTCACTGAGGGTAGCAATGTCATCAGCGAATCTTACATTGATGTTCTTCAACCCTGAATTCTAATCCCACTCTTCAACCTTTCATTGCCCTCATTTTGTCTTCGATGTATAGAGTAAACAGCAGGGACGAGAGACTGTATCCGTGTCTTACATCCTTTTTAATCCGAGCACTTGGTTCTTGATATTTCAGTCTTATTTTTTCCTATTTGTTCTTGTTCATACACCATATTACCTGTCTTTCCCTATACTTACACATGCTGCCTACTGCCTACTGCCAGAATTCCAAACACCTTGCTCTATTTACATGTCTAACGCTTTTTCGAGGTCGACAAATACAATGAACATATGTCGACTTTTCTTCACTCTTGCTCCAATTGTCACCGCAACATAAGAACTGCTTGTCTGGTACCTTTACCTTTCCTAAAAGCAAACTGATCGTCATCGTTTCGATACTTACTGAACTTGTTTGTATCGCGGAATAGAAATGCAGCTACAACCACTTAGTTACGGAAAGGCGTCACAATCTAACCGCAACGAAAGTTATGGGGAAAGGTGTTAATTTTCAGCAAAGGAGATCAAGAAGGATGAAAACTTTAAGCAGACAGCCAACAGAGAGTGGGGACAGAACGAATTTTGACAATATCTACAAAAAATGAGAGCAACAGAATTTTAAAAAGGTTGGTGTTCATGTTCCAACAGAAAGTGGAGTGACTGATGTGAAAGAAAAATTCAAGTCGGCAAGAAGAGTTCACATTATCGATTTCACCACTGGCAAAGGAAAGTGGTACTTTTTTCTGTTATAATGAGAAATTAAGAGACAGCTGAAAATGCGATTTGGACTGAATTAAATGAAAGTAAAATACTGATAAGTAACAGAGGAAAGAATTTGTTGAGATACGTTAATGTCAAATTGCCACTTATTGTTCAGAATTATTTCCTTGAATCAGTGCACTAAACAATAACGTTTTCACTGAGAAACGTATGAACGAAGCAAGAGAACAGAAAAATAACAGAAAATAGTCTGAATAAGTGTGAAGAAGTCTGCAGATAGGTAAGAGATATAGTATCCGTTAAAGTGAGAGGAACAATTGCATGGAATTAAAGAGGCTGGTGTGTACAAAGAGCAGAATAAAGCAAAATTCGACAGATAGTAATACAGCAAAAATGCAACGTTGTGAACCTACGGACATAAAATCAGCGACGAGCGGGTGTAATATCTCTTTATATTCGATGAATTATTCTGATACAATTCTACCCTTGAATGACGTTTACTAATTTTCTATCTTCATACTCGCAGAATTCATGCGCAAAGTAGTTTCATACAATAGCGATGCCATGAGCGCACAATTATTCTTTGTAGTACTCTCTCTGGTGGTTGTTAGAAAAAAAGCTTCCGAGATTATCTTCGTGCCGATTAGCCTGAGTTTTGTTTGAAGAATTGTAATCTGAATATTGAGATTTATGACAAAAGATAACTGATACGAAATTGTACGAATAAAAGGGAAAAATATATATATTGCTCCTTCATACAAAAGGTGTGTATTTGACATTTGAGAATTAATGATATTCATCGATATATTGCGTAGTTGTTAATCAGAAGGGAACTTCCGAAAGACTGGATATGAACCTGCATTTAATAATCCAAGAGCTCCATTACTTCTTCGGAAGGTTAAACTTCATCAAAGCCAAACATCCGCTTGATCTGAGGTTTCCCGACTGATTATACAACGCTCCCAAAATTACGAGGCATTTTATTTGTACAGATTAGCAGACTGCCGCAAAGCACGACCCTGCAGAGAAGAAGAATCATCGCCTGATTTCATTCTAGCAAGTAAAATTTCAGAATCATTTTGAGTGAATGAGCTATGACTGTGTTTCCTATTATAATTGATTGATTGCTCGAACGAATTGAGAACTACATAACTACATAATTACATAGATAGGAGGTAAAATTACACGGGCATTGAATCTAACTTACATAATCGCCTTAGGTAGAGCTCCAGTAGTAGATATGATTTTTGAAAAACTATTTTACCAGTTGCGAACGAACCATTTTCTAACGACACAATATGTAACGTCTGCAGTTAGAAAATGGTTGAATGACATTAAGATTGACACTGGTAAGATTAAATCTTTCTGGATACGGAACAAATGCGTAAATGAATCTTGTAATTGATATTTAACAAAATTAGTATACAATGAGGACTTTTATTCACTCTCGCTGTCCGATGCTACTGACCGTAATATCGCTTCGTCATTACTCAAACAAAAAGGACAGAAATTTTTGCACTGCTACATGTTTGCCCGAGAGAGCCCGTGTAAAAGGTAAGTGTGCGGGTATATTATAAATGTACGCTGATGTCAGTCCGAGAACAAAGTTTCTCTTGTTTCTTTTCATTCTGCTAGCCGCAAAACAAGTTCAGTCCGGTTTACACAGTTTTCTATTTCTTCATAACCACAGGAAATGGGCAGTTAAATCCATACGCAGTGTTATTACGAATAAACTGAGGTGTAAAGTACAAAGTTTAGCGTCTAATGGGTTGATTACTGCCCATAGATGTGAGCCATACTGACTCTGACCAGAGCCGCAGTTGTTTTGGGGTCGTCGCTCTGGGATTCCCATACCGCACCGGTGCAAACAAGAAACGTGAGCGGTGCAAGTTTCGAAGAAAAAGGCTGCTGCAAAGGAATTTCCTACGGTACACTCTACATCTACGTCTACATCTACATCCATACTCCGCAAGCCACCTGACGGTGTGTAGCGGAGGGTACCTTCAGTACCTCTATCGGTTCTCCCTTCTATTCCAGTCTCGTATTGTTCGTGGAAAGAAGGATTGTCGGTATGCCTCTGTGTGGGCTCTAATCTCTCTGATTTTATCCTCATGGTCTCTTCGCGAGATATACGTAGGAGGGAGCAATATACTGCTTGACTCTTCGGTGAAGGTATGTTCTCGAAACTTCAATAAAAGCCTCTACCGAGCTACTGAGCGTCTCTCCTGCAGAGTCTTCCACTGGAGTTTATCTATCATCTCCGTAACGCTTTCGCGATTACTAAATGATCCTGTAACGAAGCGCGCTGCTCTCCGTTGGATCTTCTCCATGTCTTGTATCAACCCTATCTGGTGCGGATCCCACACTGCTGAGCAGTATTCAAGCAGTGGGCGAACAGTCGTACTGTAACCTACTTCCTTTGTTTTCGGATTGCATTTCCTTAGGATTCTTCCAATGAATCTCAGTCTGGCATCTGCTTTACCGACGATCAACATTATATGATCATTCCATTTTAAATCACTACTAATGCGTACTGCCAGATAATTTATGGTATTAACTGCTTCCAGTTGCTGACCTGCTATTTTGTAGCTACCTAGTACGTGTACACATTTTTCACGCTATTTACTCTATCCACAGACACTTTTTCGTATGATGTTTTCTGGAAGGGTGAGAGGTTTCGAGTCTAATAACAGATGGACATAAAGATATTAAAATCAAGTTAAGCCCTTGTTCAGATTACTCTTTAAACTGACTGTTCTCTCCCAATAATCGTAACTGTGATCCGGTTCGCAGTTACGTAACGTATTCCGTACCCAGTTGGAGCAAGTATTAATACCAGACTTCTGGTTGAGTGGAAGACTACTTTGATAAGTTGCAATCAAGACCACGGCCAAGTAGGCTGGACTGAAATCTGCAGAGTCGCCGTGACTGGCAGGATTGCAGCACGACGGGCAACGCTCTCACTGGAGTGCATTTCCCCAGTAACGTCAGTCCACGACGCTGCCTGGTGGCGTTCAGCCGTTCCGAAAGATTGTGCTGGTAGAACTGATGGTATGCACCAGCTGACAGCACTTCCTGCACTTGGCATGGAAAATCCTGTGAAATCTCTGTCAGTGGCGGATGTCGCCACGAGACAATGTGACCTCTGAGACTGGTAGAGATGGCTGGAAAATAAACGATGGTATAATGTTTTTATGGTGGAATGCGGCGAATTATGAGACCGGTTCTTAATTGACTAAAGTAGGAAGAAGACGATTGTCCTGCAGTGTCAAGAAACAAGTAAGTGATTGAAACGTATAGAAAAAAAAATTAACCTGTCTTGTCGATAGTGTATTTGAACCACTGTCGTCCTGAATACGAATGATATATCGCCGTCTAATGTCTGCTTCTGCATAGAGTAATATAGAAGTCTATTTGGTCCGTTGATTTCGTATATATGTCATTATGCTGCAAACGCCCTCACCCACTCTTCATCAACGGACCGTAAATAATTCACTTCGTCGTTATGCAACCAGAACGTCATAACCAGGTTTTCCTGCAATTTTTAAATTTACAAACCGTGCCGTAGGCAGCCTACAGTACGCGCGACTAATACCGACTCTGCTCCTTCTTCCACCGTGCCTTCAGAAAATGCAGTGTTTGATAACGACTTCGTCGTATAGGATCTGAATTGTTGGACTAACAGACGGCCTTGCAGAAATATCGCGAGTAAAATTGTTGTTATTTTGTGACTACGTTAAAAGACACCACCGTAAGGTAATTCTACATCCCAAATATCACGGAGAATTGAGGTTTAGGTGAGCTAAATATGATGATGATTAAGATAGAAGAGAATAACCTCAATGGTACTAGATGGAGCTGTTGTTGTTGTGGTCTTCAGTCCTGAGACTGGTTTGATGCAGCTCTCCATGCTACCCTACCCTGTGCAAGCTTTTTCATCTCCCAGTACCTACTGCAACCTACATCCTTCTGAATCTGCTTGCTCTATTCATCTATTGGTCTCCCTCTACGATTTATACCTTCCACGCTGCCCTCCAATACTAAATTGGTGATCCCTTGATGCCTCAGAACATGACCTACCAACCGATCCCTTCTTCTAGTCAAGTTGTGCCACAAACTTCTCTTCTCCCCAATCCTATTCAACACCTCCTCATTAGTAACGTGATCTACCCACCTAATCTTCAGCATTCTTCTGTAGCACCACATTTCGAAAGTTTCTATTCTCTTCTTGTACAAACTATTTATCGTCGTTACCGAGCGAGGTGGCGCAGTGGTTAGACACTGGACTCGCATTCGGGAGGACGACGGTTCAATCCCGGGTCCGGCCATCCTGATTTAGGTTTTCCGTGATTTCCCTAAATCACTCCAGGCAAATGCCGGGATGGTTCCTCTGAAAGGGCACGGCCGACTTCCTTCCTTAATCCGATGAGACCGATGACCACGCTGTCTGGTCTCCTTCCCCAAACAACCAACCAACCAACCTATTTATCGTCCATGTTTCACTTCCATAAATGGCTACACTCCATACAAATACTTTCAGAAACGACTTCCTGACACTTAAATCTATACTCGATGTTAACAAATTTCTCTTCTTCAGAAACGCTTTCCTTGCCATTGCCAGTCTACATTTTATAACCTCTCTACTTTGACCATCATCAGTTATATTGCTCCCCAAATAGCAAAACTCCTTTACTACTTTAAGTGTCTCATTTCCTAATCTAATACCCTCAACATTACCCGACTTAATTCGACTACATTCCATTATCCTCGTTTTGCTTTCGTTGATGTTCATCTTATATCCTCCTTTCAAGACACTATCCATTCCGTTCAACTGCTCTTCCAAGTCCTTTGCTGTCTCTGACAGAATTACAATGTCATCGGCGCACCTCAAAGTTTTTAGTTATAGAAGGTATAATATGACGGAGATTAGAATACATCCAACAAATAATTGAAGACGTAGGGTGCAAGTGCTTCTCTGAAATTAAGTAGTTGGCACAGGAGGGGAACTCATTGCGTACTGCATCAATCCAGTTAAAAGACTGATGGTCTGCAAGGAGGAAAAAAGAGCAGGGTTTAAGGAGCCATCGACGTGGTCGTTGTTGAGACAGCGATGAAAAAGGGAATTGTCCGTGCCGTTCTCAAGGGAATCATCCCCGTATTCGCTTGTAGTGAGTGATATGTGGGAACCAAGCCGCCCCTAAATCGATATGGCTGGGCAGGGATTTGAACCCCGCTCCTCGCAATTACAAGTTCAGCTCCTTAGGAACGGCGCCACCTGTCGGTATGCTGGTCTGCTCCTCCCTCTTATCAGAGTGGATTTTGTTGATTGTCTATTACCTATACTGCAGTATGAATGACGAACATGTGCCTCGTATAAACTGATGTTTACATAATACCAACTGGAGATTAAGGGAAGGAAGTTGATAAATCTCAGTACTGATGCATGTCGCATTAGTCTCCAGAAATACCAGGGTTGACCAATTGATACGCTTCCCATTATACCTGCTACAGACTCATTTCCCTTACATTTTTGGCTAATTATAAGCCCACTGAGGCTGCGAAATTTAATCGAGAACGAGTCTTACAATCGGGCGATTTATTTGTACAACAATTTGGGAGGGACCATGCCACAGCAACTTCATCATGGAAGGTGCCACTTCATAGCTTCCAGAATGATGACTGGACAATATATTAATAAAAACTTCATGAATGAATAAACACAAAAAAATTGTGAACAAACTTTTAAAGAACATATAACAGGAAAAAGTTCTCAACCGCTGCGATGATCTCTTACAGATGCGATGATCGGCGAAACAAAACAAAAAGAGGGCACTCCGAGGGAATTTTTCAAATTCAAGTTGAATACTCGGTGTTCACCATATTTGTTCTGTCCTTCTGGAGTCCTATTGGAAATGGAACCTAGTGAATGATGCTTACCTTCCTGGACAAAGCTTAAGGAAGTGTTATGCAAGGGCACATCACTTATCTGTCTAATGTTCACTGAATGAAAGTTGCAGTTGCTTCTGAATGAGTCGATACTGTCAACGAAAAATCCCATTATGGAATATATGTAGAGGATTTCAGAGTCATAATTGCGGGACACTTGTACAACAGCCCACACGACGTTTGCTAGCTGACACGGCAGATCAACCTGACGTCCCACTTTACTGGATCAAGAATATTCTTCCTGGGTGCACAGAGCAGCTCCAAAATATAACGCAATACGAGAAAGCAGTGTGAAAGTAACCACAGCTAATAAGCCTTCGCTTTTCACTGTCAAAGATAGCGGAAATCACTCTCATAGCTACGACAGTAGCATTCAGCTTCTGCACAAGATCTTAAAAGCGATACTTGCAAGACAGTGTTTTATCTATCCTCAGTCCTAAGACTTTTAAATGGTCAACTTTATTGACTGTTCGGCCACCCTTGGATAGCAAAATTTCGTTTTTAGGAAGATTACATATTGCCTACAGAACAAAAAATAATCTACAGTTAGGTTTACAAATAAAAATAGACAAACCAGCCAAATACAAAGCAACACGTATATACCAGTTGGAATGCAAGAATTTGAACCAGTGTATCTGGGAATGACTGGCAGTAATTTGAAAACTAGTTGCCAAAAACATAAGAAAGTGAAAGTATGAAAATAGCCCTTCTGCCTTTGCTGAAAACCTGATAAAACATGGACACGAACCATCAAACATGACCAGGAGACGAAAATTATTAGAGTCAACAATCACAACAAAAAACTCCTGACATCACGGAAGACTTTAATATAGAAAATGTCCTTGCAATGAAAAAGAAATTAATATGACCAAATCATTATTAGCAATAACTCACTTATCATGTTGGTCTCTAAAACAATAACATGTAGGAAGGTAAAACGTAAACAAAATAAATAACTAAACAATACCCTAATGTAAACACACAACGACAGTTGGTAACCATACACACTGTAAACACAAACACGTTAAACATACAGCAAAAGTGCAATCGAAGTGTTGCATTTATCTTTGGCGAAACAACGCCGAAAATTGGCCATCTGGAATAGGGAGAGCGAGTAAATACATCTGAAGGGCGACACGCGTGGACTACCAACACTGGAAACCGTAGGTAACACCAAAAGGTAATGGTGCGAAACTTGTTTCTAAGCTGAAAAACACAGAATAACATGAGAAAACGTAACATAGTAACGTATGTGTAGCTACTACACAATGAATTGCAGGCCACTGAAGATACTTCATTAGAAAAGAAGCGTAACGCGTATGGCAAGAAATAAACTGCCCCTCATTTAGTTACAAAGACGGAACGCACCTCCATAAAGTAATTTATTTTATGCCGGAGACGCAATTCAGAGATGCAGCCAGAACACCACATTATTTTCAATGTGTCCCCATTCATGGTTTAGATCAGTGATTTCTGTATAGCCAGCTGGACGCCAGACCTATTGCTAAGACCAATATGGATTAAAGTTTTTCTTTCGGGAAATACCAACACACATTTTACTTTAGAAAATGGTGTTATTTCTGTTCTAGCTACTCTGCTGATGAAAAGACAGACTTTATATCATAAGACCTAAGCGTGAATGTCCTTCACCGGAGCACAAACGAATGTCTCTAACTAGAGTGAAGTGTTTTATGGTCTGAAAAGAGAACGAGATAGCGCTAAAGAAAAAATTGCTGCCATTACAGCTTGCGATATGTTTGTGTCAGACTACATCTGATAAGAATGTCTTGCTTCTGTCCTCACTCAAAAGAATTATTAATGGCATACATAGGTGGCGTCGCTCTCTTCAATGTAATTTCAATTATCATTCAACCAATTGTCACTAGTTTGATCCGTGCAGCTGCCATTATAACACTAAAAACTTTTGTGTAAGTCTCCTTGAATTAATTTAAAAAATAGACATTTTATAAATTGTCCCTTCGTGTAAGACATTGCCCTGTAGATCAGGACAACACAACGTATGCCAACGCCAGATTTCAACGTAGGCCAGCGAAAGACGAAAAGATTCAAGAAAAGTAGTCTTTCATTTAGGCTACCGTATCAGACCACACGTTTTCCCCGTCTTCAAAATCGCATAACGTCAGAAGAGCTGCAAGTGATGTCAGATTAATGTGAAAGCTATTTTATGTGGTAGTTTAATAACCGTCGCGCAAGTATGGCCATGATTAATGAAAGTAGAATCGGTTCGTGGTGCTAACAGTCTGACACTAAGGGTATTCTGTTTCCTCTGGTAGCACAGCACATACACAAAGAACAGTTTATAATTTATTCAACAAGTAATTGATTGCAACATCTATTTAGATAGAGAAGTGATGCTTTCAGCATTAAGATTCGTATTATCTCCAAATTATTTACGATAGGTCAATAATTAAATTTGATATTAACTGGCTGTATTATATGAGACAAGGAGAAATCTAGGAGCTAGCGGAGTACACAGGGCGAAAAAAACTTCCACTGGCTAATTTTCAGTGGCTGTTCGGCGATATCCGCTAAGTATTTTGGTATAAGGGAACCACGCTCTTCGGCGGCCCGTTACAGGGTTATTGTATTTAGTCTGGGTTCTTGTCCATTTAGCCTTGTATCCGAATTGCACTGAATGCACAGCAGTCCAGAAGTCGACGGTATACGTTGTGTGTCTGGTAACCATTCGCTCACAGCACCTGCTGCAGATGACAGTAAAGCCCTCTTTGACCCGTTTCACTCATGTTTACATTCATTTCTGTCTATTGTCTTTTTCGGCAGATTTAGTTGTGCGTTAACCGTGATATGCAGCATTAGGGAATGATTTACAGATGAGACGTTGGCCGATATGCACCTCGTGTCATAGTTTACGTAATACAGTGGAAGAACGGCACAACAACGCAATGTTGTGTATAAAAGTGGAGGATGAGAAACAATTTATAGGCAACTGACATGTTGTGAGCCCACGACGGACATAGATAGCAAATCACCAGCCCATTATGCATTGTCCACTATAGCGAACTGGTGGCACTCTTCTAACATGTGGTGAACGCGTAATTGTACTCCAAATGTGGGGCCCCTCACCAGTGAAGAAGTACGTGGGATGCAAATTCTCCTTCCAACCATCTTGTCTTCCACTTACAACAGTGATTCTCCAAATGACACTTGAATCGTATTTCAGTACATGGTTGCCGCGTGTAGGGAGACATTGTCTCACTGCCTCTTGTTTCTGGCAGTTCGTTTTTCCGAATTCATGAGGTCAGAAGGAAAATATCTAATTTCCTAGATGTCACGGACGAAGGATTAGGTCTTGGATGGGCTCCACAGTTTCTACGCTCAGACCACACACTGAGTCATTTGCTGTGCACTATGTAATGGAGCAGATGATCACTCTTTGAGTTCGGATACGTCATATTTTCACCAGTGTTTTCATGATGATATCTACCGCCTTGTCATAAACCCTAAAGACCTACGGGAAAATTTGGAGAAACTCAAAATCTCTTAGGTTAGATCACAAATCTTGCATCGACCCACCACTGCGTATTGCAATATATTTAAGTAAACTATTTAGTCAAAAAGCCTTCAAATTCAAACACTTTTGGAAGATGACTACTAACAGCTGTCACGTAACGTATAAAATGCATGTTTGACCATCAGCTCCTTTTTTTTTTAATTTAAAACCCAAATATCGACCAGTTTCAGCCACAGATAATCTTAGCGGATTCTATACGAAGAAACAAGAAATACAAGTTTTTTCTCTTTTGGTCATCAGTCTACTGACTGGTTTGATGCGGCCCGCCACGGATTCCTTTCCTGTGCTAACCTCTTCATCTCAGAGTAGCACTTGCAACCTACGTCCTCAATTATTTCCTTGACGTATTCCAATCTCTGTCTTCCTCTACAGTTTTTGCCCTCTACAGCTCCCTCTAGTACCATGGAAGCCATTCCCTCATGTCTTAGCAGATGTCCTACCATCCTGTCCCTTCTCCTTATCAGTGTTTTCCGCATATTCCTTTCCTCTCCGATTCTGCGTAGAACCTCCTCATTCCTTACCTTATCAGTCCACCTAATTTTCAACATTCGTCTATAGCACCACATCTCAAATGCTTCGATTCTCTTCTGTTCCGGTTTTCCCACAGTCCATGTTTCACTACCATACAATGCTGTACTCCAGACGTACATCCTTAGAAATTTCTTCCTCAAATTAAGGCCAGTATTTGATATTAGTAGACTTCTCTTGGCCAGAATTGCCTTTTTTGCCACAGCGAGTCTGCTTTTGATGTCCTCCTTGCTCCGTCCGTCATTGGTTATTTTACTGCCTAGGTAGCAGAATTCCTTAACTTCATTGACTTCGTGATCATCAATCCTGATGTTAAGTTTCTCGCTGTTCTCATTTCTACTACTTCTCATTACCTTCGTCATTCTCCAATTTACTCTCAAACCATACTGTGTACTCATTAGACTGTTCATTCCGTTCAGCAGATCATTTAATTCTTCTTCACTTTCACTCAGGATATCAATATCATCAGCGAATCGTATCATTGATATGCTTTCACCTTGTATTTTAATTCCACTTGTGAACCTTTCTTTTATTTCCATCATTGCTTCCTCGATGTACAGATTGAAGAGTAGGGGCGAAAGGCTACAGCCTTGTCTTACACCCTTCTTAATACGAGCACTTTGTTCTTGATCGTCCATTCTTATAATTCCCTCTTGGTTGTTGTACATATTGTATATGACCCGTCTCTCCCTATAGCTTACCCCTACTTTTTTCGGAATCTCGAACAGCTTGCACCATTTTATATTGTCGAACGCTTTTTCCAGGTCGACAAATCCTATGAAAGTGTCTTGATTTTTCTTTAGCCTTGCTTCCATTATTAGCCGTAACGTCAGAATTGCCTCTCTCGTCCCTTACTTTTCCTAAAGGCAAACTGATCGTCACCTAGCGCATTCTCAATTTTCTTTTCCATTCTTCTGTATATTATTCTTGCAAGCAGCTTCGATGCATGAGCTGTTAAGCTGATTGTGCGATAATTCTCGCACTTGTCAGCTCTTGCCGTCTTCGGAATTGTGTGGATGATGCTTTTCCGAAAGTCAGATGGTATATCGCCAGACTCATACATTCTACACACCAACGTGAATAGTCGTTTTGTTGCCACTTTCCCCAATGATTTTAGAAATTCTGATGGAATGTTATCTATCCCTTCTGCCTTATTTGACCGTAAGTCCTCCAAAGCTCTTTTAAATTCCGATTCTAATACCGGATCCCCTATCTCTTCTAAATCGACTCCTGTTTCTTCTTCTATCACATCAGACAAATCTTCACCCTCATAGAGGCTTTCAATGTATTCTTTCCACCTAGCTGCTCTCTCCTTTGCATTTAACAGTGGAATTCCCGTTGCACTCTTAATGTTACCACCGTTGCTTTTAATGTCACCAAAGGTTGTTTTGACTTTCCTGTATGCTGAGTCTGTCCTTCCGACAATCATATCTTTTTCGATGTCTTCACATTTTTCCTGCAGCCATTTTGTCTTAGCTTCCCTGCACTTCCTATTTATTTCATTCCTCAGCGACTTGTATTTCTGTATTCCTGATTTTCCCGGAACATGTTTGTACTTCCTCCTTTCATCAATCAACTGAAGTATTTCTTCTGTTACCCATGGTTTCTTTGCAGCTACCTTCTTTGTACCTATGTTTTCCTTCCCAACTTTTGTGATGGCCCTTTTTAGAGATGTCCATTCCTCTTCAACTGTACTGCCTACTGCGCTATTCCTTATTGCTGTATCTATAGCGTTAGAGAAATTCAAACGTATCTCGTCATTCCTTAGTACTTCCGTATCCCACTTCTTTGCGTATTGATTCTTCCTGACTAATGTCTTGAACTTCAGCCTACTCTTCATCACTACTATATTTTGATCTGCTCATGGGTACGCCTTACAATCCAGTATCTGATTTCGGAATCTCTGTATGACCATGATGTAATCTAATTGAAATCTTCCCGTATCTCCCGGCCTTTTCCAAGTATACCTCCTCCTCTTGTGATTCTTGAACAGGCTATTCGCTATTACTAGCTGAAACTTATTACAGAACTCAATTAGTCTTTCTCCTCTTTCATTCCTTGTCTCAAGCCCATATTCTCCTGTAACCTTTTCTTCTACTCCTTCCCCTACAACTGCATTCCAGTCGCCCATGACTATTAGATTTTCGTCCCCCTTTACATACTGCATTACCCTTTCAATATCCTCATACACTTTCTCTATCTGTTCATCTTCAGCTTGCGACGTCGGCATGTATACCTGAACTATCATTGTCGGTGTTGGTCTGCTGTCTATTCTGATTAGAACAACCCGGTCACTGAACTGTTCACAGTAACACACCCTCTGCCCTACCTTCCTATTCATAACGAATCCTACACCTGTTATACCATTTTCTGGTGCTGTTGATATTACCCGATACTCATCTGACCAGAAATACAAGTAGTATACAGGAAATTTTACAAAATCTTTTCTAAGAAGTAAAAAATATACATGAATACTTGCAGGGTTTCAACATTTTGGGCAACAACATCGCATGTGTCATTACTTAAACAATGGCTACGTCTCTTACGCAGAGCTTGTCACGTTTTTCAGTGTAACACGTGGGACTTTTAAAGGCAGACATACTAAAAAAATGCGTAAAATGATCAGTATTGAAGAGAAGATCAGAGGTATATATGCTAAAATTATACAAAATATTGAGGAGTTGGTCAAAGATCTTCACCAAGTATTTTCGTCATGTGGTACAAAAATATCTCCACTATACATTTCTTCCCGTATGCAGGGGACAGAACTACAATTTGGCCATTAAGACAGATTTCATTACAAAACCCTATGTAAAACATTCTCCGTTTTCTTGCCGCGTCAGTTCGAGATAAAATCTCGAGCTTTCGACGATAGCCTCCATCGTTATCGTCAGGAGCCACTGAGTGTCTTCACTGCTGATGTGGTGGCCTTATATAGCCCGCTGGTGGCGCCCCCGCTTCCATGGGAGCGTAAACACTGCAAGGAATGTCTCTGTTGCTACTCTGCATCGAGCGCTCATGTCCATGCACCGCTCAGATATTATCCGCTATCACAGTTAAAGTTCTTCTCGCTCATTCTTATTTCAAAGCCTCTTTAATAAAACAATCCCAATATGTGGAGGCATGGGATAAAAGTTTTGTTTCAACAGACAGTACCTTAAGGCCTCAGCTAAGCCTCCCAAATGTATGTCAGCAGAGTGCAGAGAGAGGGGCTTCGTTTACTTCGGAGAGATGAAGATATCATCATATTATCAGCTGACAAAAGAAATGTCACCGTCGTTCTTAATACTACCGAATATCATAGCAAAGTTATATCACTATTGGAGGACAGTACGTACAAATGTCTTAAACGGGATCCAACTTTGACATTCAGCAGAAAAACTACTGAGTTACTGATTAATTCCTGTCTACCAGGTGATGTTACGAAAAATCTCCGAGTCCGAGCTCCTAGACCTCCCAGATTGTACGGGCTACCGAAGATCCACAAGGATAATGTTCCCTTGAGACCGTAGTCAGTGCACTTGGTTCTCCTACTTCCAAACTAACAAAGTTGATTACTCCTATAGCCAGCCGTTGTGAACATCAGATCAAAAACTCGCAGTTGTTCACTGAGAAAATCTGATTAGGGTTGATCCAAATGACATTTTATTCAACCTGGATGTGCTATCGCTGTTCACAAAAGTTCCTTTGGACACTTCGAAAATTCGGTCGAATCTTTTTCCTCCTGGAAATATAAATTTCTTCCGGCATGTGATGACGACAACCTACTTCTTGTATGGTAGTAAATTTTATAAAATGACAGACGGTTTGGCGATGGGCTCTCCGTTGTTTCCATTATTGGCTAACATTTTTATGGAGAATTTTGGGAAACGTGCATTAAATTCGGCTCCCCTCCGTCCATCCTTGTTTTATCGTTATGTTGACGATACATTCATGGTCTGGACACACGGCGCAGTAGGTCTCGAACAATTTATGGAACACATGAACAGCATGCATCCGAACGTCCAGGTCACTGTCGAGTTGGAGAAGGAAGGAATGTTGCCATTTTTAGAGGTTTAGTACAACGACAGGTGGACGGGCGACTCGGCCACTCTGAGAAATGCAATCAGAAGTCCAAAATCAACCATCTGAAGTACGCGTTCAGAAAGAATGGCAATGGTGCACGCGATGTAAAGGAAGCATGCTCCAAGAAAAGGAAACATGAAAATGCAGTACACTCACAGGATGAACTACGGATCGTGGTTCTTCCTTTTTGTGGAGCTATATCCAGCATAACAGTCAGAGTCCCGGGTAGATGGGGTATAAGACCGGTTTTTCGTCCTCCTAAAAAAATTAACGAGATGATGCGCCCTATTACGGACAGTCTCGGCTTCAGTGTCCCTGGAATTTATAATATCTCCTGTGAAGGTGGAAGCCATTACATAGGTCAGACTATTCGTACCACTTCCGACCACTGTGTACAGCACCAACGGCACATTAAAAATAGAAAACAAGAGAAATCGCCAGTTGCGAAACACAGCATCACTAACAAACATAAAGTACTGTTTCATGAAACAAAAATTTTGTCCCATGCCTCCACATACATATTTTTTTCTTTATTTTAATTTCATTCCCCTGCCCCATATAGGCAGGGGAGGGCTGGCAGCGGTGCAGTCTTCAGTCAATTGGCTTTACAGAAATATAGAAGGGTAATTACATAAAAAGGCGGGATAGAAAGGGGGGACATAAAAAACATATTAAATGGAGATGATGGGAGTTAAAATATACATTAAGATGGGGACATGCACTGTGGGACAGTTAAAAAGCCGACATAAAGGTATAAGAACACAGATGTCAAATCAAAGTGCGCTTAAGAAGAAACACTGGTGGCAAACACAAGTTAAAAGCCGGCCACAGGATAAAAATCACACAGAGCATGACACTTAAAAGAACTGGAAACAATGGAGTACTCATGAAGAAAAAAATACTGCTGGTAGGAACTTTCCAAGGGACTGGAGGTAGAAAGGAGAGAAAAAGATGGCAGGAAGGAGCAGTGGGGCTGGGCGCAGGAGGGGGGGAGGAAGAGGAGAAAAAAGGGGTAGGAGGCACACCAAAGTGGATGAGACGATCAGAGTAGGAGATGAAGAGGGAACACAAGGCAGGAGGGAGTGCAGAGACACTGAAGGGGAGCGGCTGTAGCAGGGGGAAAGCCACTCAGGAGAAGGGAGGGGGAGGAGAGGGTGCCCTGAGGAGGAGGCAGGGGGAAGGTGGGGTTAAAGTTGGTAGGAGGGGTAGACATCAGGGCGAAGTTCATCACCCGGGAGGGGTAGGTGCTGGAAGTTTCATTGGGAAAGGAGGTGGAGGGTGTGGAGATGGAGAGAGGGCAGGTCACAGAGGTAAAGGTGTGGAAGTGGGTTGGGGGTGGAGAGGAATGGGGATAGGATGGGATGGAGGGGATCGAGTCGGCGGGCAGTATACAGGGTGTGGATGTTTTCAAGGAAAAGGGGAAGGTGGAATGAAGTTGTAGAGGATGCATGTGGGAATGGATGGCAGATATGGAAGGTGAGGTGGGGTGCATGGCACTCAAGGATTTGGAGGGCGTTTTAGAACCTGAGAGGGGCGGAAATCGAAGAAACACTGGCCTAACAAAGGATGGGGTTGATCAAGGATTTGTAGGTGTGAAGGATGTTGAAAGTATGCAGGCCCTTGTCTAGCTGTACAGGAGTTTCGGGATGCGGAGTCTGTTATGGGCTTCGTGTTGGATTGTAAAGAAATGGGGAGTCCAGGTGAGGTGGCGGTCGAGGGTGAAGCCAAGGTATTTGAGGATAGGTGTGAGGTGGATAGGACGGCTGTAAAAGCTTAGGTAGAAATGATGGAGATGGAAGGAGCGGGTGGTGAAGCCTATGATGATCGCCTGAATCTGGAAGGGTTGATAAGAAAGAACAAGTGGTTGCACCAAGTAGTGAACTGGTCAAGGGGGTTTGGAGGGTACGTTAGGACCGTTGAAGGGTAGGATAAAGGGCTAGGAAGGCAAACTGGAGGAGATGAACAGGTGGTAGAGGTTTGGGCTTATCAGCAATGTACAGGAGATTGAGGAAAGGGGAAAGGACTGAGCCTTGGGGCACGCCGCCAGAGGGATAGAGGGTACGGAAGTTGGAATTGTGGACAGTGACACAGGACGGACGATGGGAGAGGAGGGAAGCAACGAGACGGACGAAACTGATAAAGAGAGCATAGGTCTGGAGTTTTAAGAGGAGCCCATAGGTGTTCTGGAGGTTAAGGAGAACAAAGATAGCAGAGCAATGGGAGTTAAGTTGAAGGGAAAGAAGATTGCTGAGGTTAAGGAGCTGGTTGTTGGCTGAGAAGGAAGGCTGGAAGCCACACTAGATAAGGGGAAGGAGGTGGTGCTAGTTAAGGTGGCCATGAATATGGCTGGAGAGGATGGTCTTGAAGATCTTACTGAACACGGAGGTGAGGCAGATGGGACGATAGGAAGAGGTATCAGAGGGGGTTTGTTGGGTTTAGGGAACAGCATGACATGAGAAGTCTTCCACAGGTCGAGATAAAAGCCAGTGGAGAGGACATGTGCAGGGTAGCATTGACAGCCAGGATGCCTCCACATACTGGGATTCTGTTATTAAGGAGGCTTTGAAATAAGAATGCGTGAGAATAACTTTAACTGTGATAACGGATGTTATCTGAGCGGTGCATGGAAACGAGCGCTCGATGCAGAGCAGCAGCAGAGACATTCTTTTCTGCGTTTACACTCCCATGGAAGCGTTGGCATCACCAGTGCAGACACTGACACCGCCTGCGACAGCAGCACGTAATCACCAACCAATCACAAGCCGACCAATCAGAAGCCGTCCACGGGCTATATAAGGCCACCACATCAGCAGTGAAGACACTCAGTTGCTCCTGACGATGACTACGGAGGCTATCGTCGAATGCACGACATTTTATTCCGAACTGTCGCGGCAAGAAAACGGAGAATGTTTTACATATCAGTGCCGTCACGGAAGACTTCCTTCTCATTATAAATCCCTGCTGTTAAACGATAGCATTATTATGAAATGTAGATAAACAAAGGTCAATTATATCATAAACGTAATGTAAACGCTATCCATAACATTAAAACAAATTAAAGCGTCCTGTTCAGAAATCGGATGAAATACCACTCAGTATTCAAATGAATCTAAGTTACAGTAATGAACCTTTACTGTAAAATATTTACTACATTTAGAGTAAAACATTATATTTAAATAATTTTAGTTAAAGTGCTTAAGTAGGAGCCTAGTGTATCATTAAACGAATACCATAAAGAATGGGCGGGGTAAATAACCACAGCATTACCATGTGTCCAGATTTGGCTTGAAGGAATTTGGGCTCAACCAACCACTGCCTATTTTCCTGCAACCATTGACTTTTTTTATAGATGTTATTGTGTACTGTAGAAAACAGAAACACAGTTACATTATCTAGTTTGTCACGTAGCTATTTCCTTCACAGACCATGGGCACAACTACCAGTGAACTGATGTAGAGTGACTC
Source organism: Schistocerca cancellata (assembly GCF_023864275.1). Lineage (NCBI taxonomy): Eukaryota > Metazoa > Arthropoda > Insecta > Orthoptera > Acrididae > Schistocerca > Schistocerca cancellata. The sequence continues at coordinate 462,832,452 of NC_064631.1, read as the reverse complement.
TGTTTAAGACACTACATGATTCATATGTCTGTAAGGCTACACTATGCCCATCTGCAGAAAGTCTAGTACAACAGAGACTTAAATGCTATAAAAAAGAATACATTAGTCAATGATACTACCGTCATTATTGGTAAAAATACTGAAGGTAAATAATTAAACATTTGAGTCCTATATGGTACACGTGCTGTTAGATTTACATACAAGATTCACATTTAGAATATCAATGGTTGTCCAAAATAAAATAAAATATAGACTAAAAATTTTTCTGTGTCTCCGTAGACATTGCTTTTTATTTGTGAAATGATGACCGATTTCTAGGGCAGAAAACTGAAAGACTTTCTGAGTTAGAGCCAGCTTGAGTGATGAATAAGGAATGCTATTTTTTCCTTCCAGTTTTGTAACTCTGAACTTTACTGTTGTTTGGAAATTGTGGGAGGTAGTTGATGATGGCAGTTATTGCTTTTATTGCTTTTATTACTAAATGTCGGCTATATTTCCCAGTTATTTAAGAGGTGGCTCCAAGGCAACTGTGGGTACACGCCACAAATTGTTACCATTGTTCAACATTTTACTCTCTATGCTTTCTTTGAAAGAGACCAATTGTCAAAAAAATTTATCCAATGAGACATTAATGAGTAACTGTATCTAAAGCATTAATACAATGATTTCTTTATTTTGATACTACCGGATAAGCAAACAGCACAAACAGATGAACTTCAAGAAGTACAGTCGTCATTTTCATTTGTCACTTTGAAACATTCTGCCATATTCAGTTACTGCTGTGTGTGTACAATTTTTTATTGTTGTATTCTTTTTGTACCTACATCAGAATATACTATTTTCCTTTTTTTTAACATTACTGTCATATTTTACCCCTCTCTCTCCCCCTCGCCCCAGTTTCTCTCCCTCGCATCTTTCCTCTGTCTTCTCTCTGTATTTCCATTTACTCTGCTGGAGGTAAGTTAAGTAGAATATCAGTCGCATGCATAAGGATAGACTGGTCTCAGAAGTGAATAATATGGGACTAATTTCGTGATTTATCACCGTCTGACCATACTCAAAGTGCACACGGTGTAGAACGATGTACGTAAATTACATCATTGTAGCCTGTCGCTTGATTTCTCACTGCAACATAACTAGTCCTTTAAATAGAAAAGTGATAGTTCAAAATATGTAAAGACTATTATTAGCTGTCTGGTTGCTTCATTTTCATATTAAATGAAACTAAAGTGCGCAGATACCACCATTTCGGTGCACTGTCATGTACGTCATTCTCATTTTATGTTCTTGTTCGCTGTGAATGGAACACAGCTTTTACGCAGACACAAGTAGCGACTGACTGCACGATCGCTGCATAAGAAAGGTTGTCTATCAGAAGCTATTAGAAGAAAACGCTATTATGTTTTTACAACGTATCAGTCACACTGCAACAAATAAGAACGTATTATTAACGGATGATTGCTACAACGCAGCTACAATAGTTTGATTTCACAGCACGGCAACTGCAATTGCCAGCAGTATCTACTCTGCATTCATAGAGAAATTACGGTGTAGGTACACTGACAAAAGTGAAAGCTTTAAATTTTATTATGTCACTCACGCTATTACGACTTTTATTCAGTACTGGAACGTATTTCGTTAACTGACAACCAATATTTTCACCGAGCAGTTTTTGCACTGTTTCTTATTGTAGCGTTATTGTCGTGCCTGGAAAAATCTACCGTTTTTATATTTTTGACGTAAGCCTATTGCTACTACAGGAAGTTATTAAAATAGTAAAAGTATATATTCATTCTCAGAGAATGGTTTATAATGGAACTCCACTCCCCGTTAACATTTTTTTTCCCTTCATGAACGTTAGAAGGAAAAAGACCATTATCTGCACTTCGAAAAGTACCTCATCCAAGCAATGGGGGTGTTTAATGTCAAAGCGTCAAGTTATCATGTTTAAAACTAAGAACACAGCATCTCTCAAGACTGATGCCAATTTTGTCTTCGTATGGATATTCAAAACAAATGACATTTCAGTCTGATTCTGTACATTAGCATTCAGGCCGCTAGCTGCCCTCAACGAACTCTCTGTCATTCTTCCGCTTCTTGCTATCACAAATGTTCGTACCTCGGCAGTTTTAGCCTCTGTTGTCAGTAAGCGGTTTTTTCATAATGGAATGTTCTCTCATCTTAGGACTGACACTCTCAGACGCCTGACTTAAGGGAAAGTTCCCAGAACTCAGTAGCCTTACTTCTCACACGTCAATTTAGGTACCCCTCAGCTCTTCAGTGAGAGAAGAGGTATTGCCAGGATCGTGGCTATTTCATACCTAAGAGTAAATAAACCTTTCAAACCTAGTGGCTTATTCAGCATGTTGACATATGAGAAATTTTGAAACTGTTTGCTGTTGCTTAACTAGGAAATTACTTCCCCAGGCTTATGAGACTGAAAGAGTATACCAGAGTGGAATTCGATACTTGAACTTTGCCTTTTGCAAACAAGTGCTCTACCGACTGAACTATCCAAGCACGCTCTTAAGGTTTTACGTTTACCAGTACCTCTTCTTCTACATTCCAGACTTTACACAAGTTATCCTGCGTGCTTTGTGGGATTAATGCTCCTGTAAGAAACAATACAGCCTTTGAGCTTGTATCAGGAATAAATGTGCACTCTGTAGAGGAGTGTGTCATGATTTGAAACTTCCTGTCAGATTAAGACTTGTCTGCCACACCGGAACTTGAACCAGCGCTGTTTGCACTTTGCGGGCAAATAAACTACTGGCTGAACTACACGATCACAACCCACGACATGCCCCCACAGCTTTACTTCCGCCAGTACCGCATCGTCTTCCGAAGGAAATGTTCCCATTTTCAAGTCCCAGTAGAGCTTCCGTCATTATGAATGCTAGTGCAATGTGTTACCACTACACCGACAGGACGTATCTGTGAGTGCATCTACGAGGGTTACTGACATATCGTCTTAGTTAACCCTGTAAATATGGTAGCACTGCGAAATCTGAAAAGCTGATACCAACGAAAGCTACTTTTCGTTCTACTAGTAGTATTCTCTTGCACAATTACACACGTCAAATAATAACATGATCTACCACATTTGTTTATGACACATTTCGAAATTTATTCCCATCATACGTGTAACGTGAACTCAATTAATTCAAGTTGTCATTAACTTCAAAGGTGATGAAGTCTAATAAGACAGCTGTTGATATGCAATTGATAAACGTGCATCTGAATTCAAATGTTGCCACGCTTCTCTTGCGGATCATCTACTTGCAATACGCCTTTAAACTGAAATCAATGATGTTAACGTTGTGACGAAGCACGATATGGTTTTAGATAATTAGCAATCGATTTTGGTGAACTCTTATGGTTCACACCTTTTTTTCTTTTCGGCTGCATATCGTCGCATTTATTGTAACTGTTTCGTATGTACATATCCTACCCCTCCCCCCCCCCCCCCCCCGCTTACCTCTCTCTCTCTCTCTCTAAGTGCTATGTTTACTTTTCTTGGATGATACTTATAGATATCCATGCCGTTATTTCAGAAATGTTTAATGATTAGGGCCTCTCAGCCCAACCTTCATAAAGGCCTTTGCGAGAAGCAGTACTGCGACTGGCACTTTCAGCACCTAGGCCATTGCAAACACAAGTGCTGTCGCTGTCTCTGATACCTGGAGCTTCAACCTCGGTGTTGCAAAAACTGGCCATTTCGATGGATTGTCGACATTTGGATACGGTCTTAGTAGTAAAAGCGGCTCCTTCAGCCAAAAGCTTCTCCACCAATTCTATGAGTGAGAACAAGAGTCAATTATGTTGCACCACTTTTTTTCCATGCCCAGTGATTCGAGATGCTCCTGGGGACAGGATATCATTTGTTAGCATCAATAATTCGGTCGGGTGTCGAGATCTAATCCTTTTTGTAAATGTATGGCGGCCTGCTTCAGAAAGAGAACTTTCTACAATAATAAATGATTCACAGTGTTCCGCAATTAAGTGTAAGGTTAAACTATGCTTCAAGTTCACTCTTCTATCCAAACCTGATGATGCTACTGGAAACTCCACCATACGACGTGGGGTGAAAATAGTGTGAGAGTGTGGAGCACTTTATTTGCTCAGTGCTTTAAAGAAATTATCCTGAATGCTGCACATTCTCGATTTTCTGAATTTCAAGGAAAGGGATTCTGGGAAATTATAATTATTATCAGCTCTCAGGGCGAGAAAGAACGTTACTGGTGAGCCAAAAACATTCCCACTTAGTTTTCCTCCAATTGAGTAAAGACAGTCATAAATGGCATATTTGTCTTACCTGTCTGGATGAGTTTTCTAGCTGTCTGGATGAGTTGCTATGTTTGTGGGCAGCCATTACCTAATGAAACTGAAACACAACAAAGGGTTCATTGCTACGAAAGTGGCAAATTCTGTGGTGCTGCACACAATTCAAGCAACTTGCAAAACTCCCATGACAAATTCCCATTTTCTTACACAATATGAACAATTACCATGCTCATTTCCTTATTGAATCCTTGTCTGATTTTAATCTGTGCAATGACTGGGTTAGTGTCCTAGCCGACTACACAGAAAAATATGTTACGTTTTCAAAGAAAATGTTATGCTGTACTTCTTGGACTCGCTAAGATTCATGAGGGTATCAGTTCAGAAATTTGTAAAACCATGTCTGAAAGATGTGCTTCTCACTTGAGATACACATCCTAAGGGTACTAATCTGTATCTCATAATGAAGAAAGACGTCTTCGAGACAAATATCTCATAACGAAGAAAGGGGTCTTCGACACAAATATCTCTGTGTGATGGAGAAAATCAATGAAACTACACTGGCTTACATATCTGCATTCTCTAGCAAACGTAAATGTGGTGCCATGACAGATGCAGAAAATGAGCATCCAGTGTGTGGTTGTGAAGAAATTAACATCTCTAATTTTCATGAATATGCAAGACCTCTTATGTGCACAGTACTGGTAGGTATTTTGAGTGATTCTGGGGTGTATGCATAGAAACATAGACACTGTAGCCTGCATTCTACTGCACTATGACTTTCATGGGATGGCATACTCAAGTACACAGAAGTCAACATCAAACTCTTAATTGATGTCAATCTGTTGCTGTTTGTTGAAAGGTCGCGAAGCCTACTTATGTTGTTCTGTGTATCTTAGATCTGCAAAAACTCATGTACCAGTTTCATTATGAGTTTGAAGAAACTCATTTTGAAGTCTCAAAATTACTTTATATGGACATGGACAGCTTCTTCAATTGGTTAAAGAGTTGTGATCCATCACAATGCACCGAACACAACTGAACATGTGGCCACTGGATTGCAGATCGTGGAGTTTGTAGGTCTCTGCTCAAAAATGTTCACTCATTGTACTGAAACAGGTGTCACCCTTGAATAGGCTAAGGTTGTTCGCCACGTGGCCTCAAAGACACACATAGCTATTGATTACTTGAAGTGCCTACACGATGGTGCAGATGACGCTGTTCTGCATATCTTGTGTCAAATCAATTTTAGATCAAAGGACTTGTGGTAGGCAGTGTTTCACAGCTGATAATTGGACTGGCGCTGTATGACGACAAGTGGATCATTTGTGAGGCTGGGATCAAAACTCTACCTTACACTCTTTACTTGAGCATTGGAGATAGAAAATGGATGTATATGTGTGTACGTGTGCTGATAAAGTGTAGAACAGTTAGTGTGGCCCACTTATCGTGGTGTGCATGTGTGTATGTGTGAGAGAGAGAAAGAGAGAGAGAGAGAGAGAGAGAGAGAGAGAGAGAGAGACAGAGACAGAGAGAGAGAGAGAGAGAGAGAGAGAGAGAGAGAGATTGCATACTGAGTATGCAAATCTGTATGTATATGCTAGTTAGGGTACATATCATGTATGCTAGTTAGATTAATTGCGTATGGTATATGCTAGTTAGAGTGCACATAATGTGTGTGAGTTACACTGTTTGCGTACTACATATGATAGTTAGCACAGGTTTTCCTGTTACTGGCCACACAAATCAAGATCGTGTTTTTTTATGTTATGTCTTAAAGACGAACAGTGAAGTTGGTTTTATTTTTACATTGTGAAACAGTTCTGCAACTGTGGCTAAAGTGTAATATAAATATTTCAAACTAAAAAGGATCGATCCAATTGCTTCAAGCTGTTAAAAACATATTAAACTGTTCCAGTCTGAGAGACCTACTCTGTACACTGTTAAGGCACTTTGTGAATATTGTAAACTGCACTGTAAATTTTGTACTCAGTTTTGTATCTTGTTTTCTGAAAAAATAATATTATTGGGGGTGTAAAGTGTAAGAACTGTTCCCGCTTGGGACATATATCTCGAGAAAAAGTTATTTGTTATATTTGTTAAGTGTGAAATTTATTTGAAAAAACTATAATAAATAATTCACTTTTGCTAAACTGAAGTCACTCATTTTTCGTTCTGCATCAACCTTGTCAAATAATTGTTTGCAGCATTTGAATAGAGATTCTTAAACCAGAGAGTATGCTGGTAGATGTGCATTGCACACATCTTTCCTACAAGAAGGGACACATTTACGCTTAGTTAACAGTGTTGCTGGGAAGGAGAGGAAAACTATAGCAACAATGCATTATTTCATCATTTTGCAACAGTGGAGACTATTGAGAGATGATGTTTGGTTTGTGGGGCGCTCAACTGCGTGGTTATCAGCGCCCGAGTGGAGACTATTGTAGTACTGGCACAGCCCTACTGCTGCTAGTATGTAACAGGGCGAAAAACATTGTAGTGCTGCGAAAAGAAACGAAATAGTTCTAATCAGACAAGATTTAATTCCGAGAAAATTAACCACAGTTACATTTTTCAACATTTGCTTAGTAAAGTAAAACGATATTTGCTGCTGCACTTTATTTATGCCGAGATGCGTTTCGCCTTTTGCATTATGGCTTCATTAGTAGATTTTAATGTGGAATTGTGAAGTTTCATTTTCATATGTAAAATTTATAGATTAGAAAACAGTTTTATTTTCGAAGATATTTATGGTTGAAACTATATATTTAGAATGTAGGTCTGAATGTAAGCAAAACAGTTGGTAACGTTCATTCACTACTTAAAGGCGACTTGTGGTATTTAACCTTTTAGCTACTGAGCAAACTTTAAAAAAATGGTTGATTTGTTACGCAGGTATTTTATGCTGCTAAAAGGACTAGTTCCCCCATATTCTTCCAGGCAAATATATACATATGAAGCTCTAAATTACCTAATTTTTATAGTTTGTCACTTACTTTGACCATTTCCGGAAGTACAGAAGGTTAGCTGTTACAAATAGGCAGATCCAGTGACGATTACGTCTTAACGGTGATCCAGTTTTTGCCTCGTGATTCACTCTGATCGACTGAAAGTTAATTACGACACTGAACCACATTTGTGGAGAAGTTGTGTCCCAGTACCAGAAATACGGCATCGTCTTTCACGACCTCTCCACTGATGAGACGTAAAACTTTCATCTTAACTTCCTTAATTCAGGTGAGTGGTTATTCATGTACGTCTAATTTCCCTTATCCAGATATGTGGCAATATCCATGACTGTACCCCAGATTTTTTCGGAGTTCCCTTACATGGCGCTAAGCGTTAGGCCAACACAGGGAAGCGCTAAACCTAGTGCAGACCGTCAGGCTTTTGCTCTGCAGCAGAAAAACTCTTTGTTCGCTTTATATAAGCGACCGTAAATAACATTGCACCATAGTCGCAAATAAATCAGCAGCCGGTTATCCTACGGAACGTTAAATCCAGTGATGACATGCAAATTTTATATATTTAACCAAGAGCTAATTTATTCCTCTCATACGCATTGAAATTAATTTTGAAATGCTTGTATCTCAAGCGGACTATAATTTCCTACTGTAATTACAGAAATTATCAGCTTAAATTTGTCGGAATAATTTTCACATTGAGACCAATTGCAGGCCTCGAGGAAATACAAGTGACTGGAGGAAAATAAAATAGCACCTGTTCGTTACTGAGTTTTTAGCTTGTGACGTTTCACTCGCTTCGTTTAACGCCTAGCTGTTGTTGGTGGACACTGTTACCGAGTAATCGGCAGTACGTATTATTACTAACGACCACCTACTTCATGCTGAATTTTTCCTTTTGATTGTGATGGTTTGGTCGAGATGGAAAAAGCTATCATTCGACAACGGTGGTCACGTCACATCACATTAACATCTATTCGAGATCCATCTTGTTGCTAAAACTGGAAACGTTGATCGTAATATCTCCATCTTTCACAGATTCTTCGTTTTCTCATTTAAGAAACAAAACGGATGTTCCATAGATAAATTAACTGGTTCGATCAACTCTAATGGGGAAGTCTAGAAGAAGTTTTTGAAAACCAACGGCGTAGTGTTAACCCCCGTGGTATTTGTAACACATAGCGCGTGTATGCGTGGCTGCCTAATGTAGTCTCCACAATGGAATTGTGACGCTTACAAGTATAAGATGAACCTGCTATTGACAACTAACACTTCGGGATTTCCATAAGACGAAGTATCATGTTGTGGTTTTACTTCACCTCAGTTTAGCACATCAAACCAATCATTCCTATCGGGTAGCTACTACAATTAGTCATAACGTGGACCTCGTAAATTTTTTATTTTAAAAAAAAACACGCACAAGTAAAAAATTGTATATGTGAAGTACACAGTCAGTTTCTGTCCTACATGAGACTTTGAGATTGGTAGAATATACGTTCGATTTTCTTTAGACCGTCCCCCCTCCCCTCTCTCGTAATTAAACAGACACTAGTTGGCTGATACTGATTAGCAATGAGAAACGAAGTTCTACACCCTGACTGGCAGTTTCAGAAAGGCCTCAGGAGACAAGCAAATGACACTCAAAATATTTATTATGAATGATTCCCTGTCGGCCGAACCGAAGTGCACATATCGCCAACTAAAGAACAGATAGCAGTTGTACTGCACCGCTGACTGGCTCGCTGAGACGTTGGCCGCTGTATAGATGGCGTACTTAGAGTACCTGCAATTGCCCGTGAACACAGTGGACACCATGTGCAATCCGCAAACTCCTAGTGCTAAAATTACCTCAGTGCAAGCCAGAACACGTGTCAAAAATTTGTTTGCACACTAACCAGCAACAAAAATTCGACTCAGGTATTCACCCATAAAGAAGCACTTCAGTGTGTGTTAGACTCCACAGACAGCTAAGGGATCGTCACTAGAGTAACAGAATAACAACCCTCTCAATGAGAAACAACTTCACACACCGCATATGGCGAAAGCAATACTTCGCTAAATTTAACTGTCACATTCTTTACTGTTGCTCTTACCAGCGGAGACTCCACGTCGATCTCTTGGAGAGGGAAAGTGTCCTCGATCGACCCCCAGAGGGAAGTGTTGTCTCCACACTATACCCCGCTCACTCTGGCCGTGCGGTGCCAACAATTGCACTCAGGCGAAGAAACCAAGTAAGCATAACAAAATCAGTACCTTCCACTACAAGGGACACGAATCTGCTAGTCAATCGGCTAAAGCTCTTACTTCTTTCACAAGATTTTCTGGAAGTTACCGTTTCCCCTTCCACATCCTTAGCACCCTCCCAATCAAAAATTTGTCTTTGCTTTCTGGCAGGAGGAGGGCTCTGGCACTTTTAGTGAGAAGATTTCTTGGAGTTCAGCTCACGACCGTCGTTTGTGATCCTGTGCGTTCCTCCCCCCTAGGAGGATGTCTTTTCGCCTTGTTGCACCCCCGACACTCTTTCTCCGGGTACACTATCGTGAATTTTTTTCTATTCCCTAAGAGAGCAGGGGGGACGTTGGAACCTCCTGCCTGCTCTATATGCGCTACAGGGACTCTGCGACTTCCCAGCCTTATAAACTGCCGCCACTATACTCTGCTCTCTCTCAGGGCAGTAAATTTCCTCTCATACAGAACAAAAGTCTCTTTCCTGACCCTCGTTAGCCTATAGAGTCTTATGAGGAATGCGTGGAGCACCTCGCTCTTCGTGCCAGGGCTCAGAACTCCCAGACATGCAGCACTACAGAAATTGTTAGTACGTGCTGCTAGCCAATATCAGCCAACGACATGGTTAATAAAACGACTGGGCATTGTGAACAGTGATCTAATATGATACAAATCTAAAAGAATATGAAATGTATTATGTAGAAATTTTGCTGCCTTATGGTAGTACCTACAGCAAAACATAATAAACACATGGATGCGGTTTACTTGATAGCGGAGACCAACAGAACGTAAAAGCCAGTAATGAAACACTTACTAGTCCTTAAATTTTGGCATCGGGGTGCCTAAACTGGCTAAGCTTGATGGAGGGTGTATCTGCTGTTTTCTTACGACGCGAAGAAATTTTACAAGACAAATGAAGCAGTATGTACAATAAAACATAATAAAAACAAGGGTGCAACGTATTTGTCAGTGCAGATTTACAGAATTTATAAGTGAGTAAAGGAACGTTAACTAGCCCTTATGACATGAGGATACCTCAACAGGCTACACTTGGTGGAGGCTGTATCTAATGCTTTCTTGTAACCAGAGAACTGAAGCTCATCGTGAATGAGTAGGGTGAGAATAGAGAATAAATGGCTTTAATTATAATGTTACCCAAAATACACGTAACGTAATGTTAGCAGGAACACTATAATGCCAGAGAGTTAGGTTAGCGTGGCTATGTGAACAACGGCAGAGAATTCACGGACTAATGTGACAAGTAACGAATCTACTCTGGTGGAAAGAACACAGTTCACAAAGGCGACACCTGATCAGTCAAAGTGACGAGCGACTCTTTAGTTGGCAGCACGGCCAGCACTGGCAGATTCTGCGGTGACCTGCCTCAGACGCGGAACCTGCTTCACTGTATGAAAATGATCGGACTTAGCTTCTAGTGGCCCTTAGTTTCACAAGATAGACACAGGCTAGCACAGTGCATCCAATTTGCGAGTAGCGCCTTGTGAGGTTTGATAATAGTTTCTTACCCTGCAAGCCTATTTGTCTCAGCCAGTTATCAAAAGTTCTCGCCCTTTTCTGAAAATTTGTCAGCTTGCATAGTCAGGCACGGGAACCACGAGTTGAATGAGCCTACTTCATAGCTGGAAATAGACACGACGTAATATTTTTGGTTCCTGACGTGTGGTTGGACACAATTGGGCATCTGTATGGGGCGGTGATAGCGCAGACCACAGAACTGAGAAATAGGTACCGGATGCTTTCACTTTTGAAGCCACTCAATCCGAAGTGAGGAAAAGGCTCACGGCATTGAGAGGTAAAACTTAGATGAGGTACAGTAGCGCCTTGAGGTGAAGAAAGGAGAAGAGGGTTCTGACGGGTCATGGAGGTCCCTTAACAGCACCAGCTCGACAATGCGGGAGGCGGGTTGGCAACAATGCTTGACAGCATGACCCTCCTGAGACGAGGCGGTAGCAGCTCCTGTGACAGGCTCGCAGGGTCCGCCAGTGACACAAGAGGCAAGTAAGCAGTGAGCCACTGGCACCCACCATTCCTGGGAGGTGGCGATATCAGTCATCAGATGCGACAGGGAAGCCAATTAGGTACTAGAAAGCAGATTAACAATCAAGAGCATGTGGCTAATGGGCTGGGCCGGTGGTACAGGCAGCATAACTGGAAGATGAGGCAAACTGTCAGAGGCGACACAGAAGGGCAGTGCAGTTAACAGACACATTCAAACAAGATGAGAATTTTCCCAGGAAGACAGGCTGTGAAATGAACAGCTAGACTCAAATGATAGTCAGGCCGTGCATTCGTCACTAATCAGAAAGCAGTGTTTAGCTGACATATTAAATCTACTGCCATAACATTTTGATGGCAATAAAGCACAAATTAATGAATTTTCGGATAACTTTGATAGTGATTTTGACTTAATGTCTCCACAATTTCATAAGGTTTTTCTTGTATTTGTCAATGTGTCTACAGTGGTAGCTGCTGTGAGCAAACTGCTGGTTAGGGACCCCACGATCACTTAGCCTGCTGTACACTGTATTGTAGTAAAAAATTGCGCTTGCACATGGAAGTTAGATTATCATACTGGTAAAATGCTTGCTAGCAGACACAAGTGAGGTTACAGCATCACACAGTGGGGATCACACGTTTCAGGGAAGCCATTAAGTGTATGATTATATAAGCTGAATTAGAAAATAGCATTGCCCTAGCTTTGAAATTGGGTAGAGCAGTGTTCATTCAATGACTCTCTGATGATCATCTTAGGACAAAAGCAATAGCTAGAGGAGAGACTGTTACAGTCTTTGAAGCCATCGATATTGCCACCAAAAAGGAAATTACTATCACAGCTAGTAGGGAGAAATGTAGCTGTAGTGCCAGAAATTGACAAACCTAAGGGATTAGAATGTCAACATTGAGGAAAGATAATGCTGAAACGTTGCCATACACATCACTGGTTGTGAGTGGTGGAGACTTTAAGTTAATGCAAAAGAAAACTGTGCAAATTACTAGGGCACAGTGCCCTGTACACCCAATCCGCTGATGTCGTTTGTTTTAAGTGCAACCAGAGAAACCATTATGCAAAGCAATGTAACGAATGTGCATGGATCACGAAAATAAATTATAAGAAACTGGAAAACTAGAAAGAATGCAACACTTGTGTTGTATCTTGTTGGGCAAAATATTTTATGCATTCCATTTTTTACATTATACTTTACCCTGTAACCACTCTACATGTTTTCATTTTTGTATCCTTACTAACTTCTGGATAAATAATATATGTCCCACATCACTATATTCATGTTTGCCACTTCCAGTTGTTACTTGAAAATGGCCTAGCAAACTCTTATTTTAACATCACCAAAGCTGAAATACTGTCTATGAATTTTTCATACACCTTACTCATTCAGAATCACACATTTCCTCAGGATTGAGATGATACTGCAGCCTGAAATTCACTACAGATACAGACGAAATACTTGTACAAATGTAAAATACGTTAGATTTGTGTGAAAAATATATGTAAGTGTGAAATTTTGTGAAATATGCATATGGAGGTGAAGCTGTATATGACTTTTAGGATTACTTCGATTACATGCCTATTTATGCACAGTATAAAAAGAAATAACTAACTCATAAGTACGCTAACACTACCTCATGTAAATCTAAGTTAACATGTTCATTGTTAAAATAAATTTGTTTACACTAGTCATTTATATCAAATTTCTGGTCACTGCCCACATTATAATGCTCTACATTGCACTGTACTTCTGTTACACTGCATGAGTACATAGTCAAACATACACACACACACACACACACACACACACACACACACACACACACTTGCAGCCTGGAACCGCGCGACTGCTACAGTCGCAGGTTCGAATCCTGCCTCGGGCATGGATGTGTGTGATGCCCTTAGGTTAGTTATGTTTAAGTGGTTCTAAGTCCTAGGGGACTGATGACCTCAGAAGTTGAGTCTCATAGTGCTCAGAGCTATTTGAACCAGCCGATATGAGAACCTTGATATTTCTGCCATTCTGTTGAATTGTGCTGTCCCTTAACCCTTCTCAAAAACCTGAGTCAACACCTCAACAAAACGAATTAGATGTAAAGGGAATGAAAGTGGAAAGATGTTTGAATAATTCATCACAGATCCAGCACATTGGGTTTGAAAGCAAAATTTATTAATGTATGAAACATTACAGTAGAATGATATTGTTTCTCATTTTATATCGCTAAAGTTAATTTTTTCCATTCCCTACTATATGTCATCTGAAGCACATGACTTTATGGTATGAATCATTTAAGATGTATGAGTATAATATTTCAGGGTTAGTGATCTCTTTAAAACCTTACAACAGGGTGTTGTACAGTTTCCCTCCCTTCTAGAAAATGCCTGTTTTGTAGGTTTACTCTGGGAAAATCTACCTCTTGTTCCATTGTTCCATAATGTGAGTGGTGCCCTTTGTGAGATAATTGTTGATGTTCTACTTGATGTTCACAAAACGTTGTTTATATGTGATCACATTTTGTAATTAGAATCGCAGGCAGTATAAATAGATAAAGAAAGGGAGCTCAGTTAATATGTATTTTTAATTGTTATTGTAATTGCTCTTTTCTGTAATTTTAGTGTTGTGCCTATGTTTTTTACACAGAACCTCAAAACACCACTGCATAGCTAAAGATGGAGTGTGCGAAGCGACAGTATGTAACAATAAGGCGTTGATTGTTACTCTCTGATGACATGTCTCTAACGGTATAGTATATTGATGGCATTTTATTCATTGGTGTCTGATATAAAAGCTACATAGTTTACATTCGCATTTAAATTTACAGAGTCCCTTTCCATCTTCAAGTAGAAATTCATTCTGTCAGTTTTCTAAATATTCTGGGAAATTTATTGCGTAATGGCCTGTTACAACATCTTCTAACGTTTCATTTGATTTCTTTACTACGAGTTCTTGCTTTCTGTCAATGGTTTCAGTATTATTGTCACCTACAAAACGAATTTTTCCCTCATGTCTAACATTGTCTGGGATGATATGGACATATATCACAAACTACATTCATTATAAAACGCTGCAGTGTAGGAGTCGTACATTAATGTACTTGGAATGCAAGTTTTGCTTTATTTCAAGCCTGTGCTAACTCTACCCTTCGTGCCCTGTTTTTCAGATATTACTGTAGTTAGTCACTGCCATTTTTCCTTATCCCAAATGAGTCTAGTGTTTTTTAAGCATAACTTTACTGTCAACTGGATCAAAGGTTTTTGATAACTGCAAAGATATCCCAGCGAAACATTCATATCAAATAAGCGTTGTTACATTCTGATTCACTCAAACTTATTTTTCTGAATCATTATAACTGATTGACTAATGGATAAAACTAGTGCAATACACGATTTGAGAAGTTTCCGTCAACAGAACACAGGCAGTTTTTCTCTCATATAAATTTTACATTTATACAATTAAGTCACAAAACTTGTTACTAAGATTTTATATCTAGGGCAGATGAAGAAAATGCCTTCACAGAGTGCAACAGAGATAAGCAGACGAGTAATAATCGAAAGGAGTGGTTGTGGTAAACTGAATAAGGTTTTCAGTACCAACCTCCTGATGTCTCTCTTAAGGAAATCTCACAAGCAGGTGTATTAACCGTTTTTGACTCAAAATAGCGAGTCACTGAGTTTAAAATAACATTCAAAATTAAGGTTTTTCTCGCTGAACATGGAAAGACGTATGTTAGGAATTACCAGAATAGGAGGCGAAACAAACAAATAGAACAGGGAACAGACTGAGGCCGAGGAAGTAATTATATCTGTAGTGAAAATGGATCGTATATACAATAAATACCCAAGTGATTGATAGTAGACTGAGCGAAAAAATCTTGTGATGGGATTCAGGATAAGAAAAGAACCTAACAGTGATTTAATGGAATAGACATTGTCGCCACTGTAAAACATGTAGGAGCAAAACGTAGTCACTTATAGTAATGCACAGAACAATATCTAGTGGTTTTTTATCTGTCAGTGGTGTCGAATGTCTGTTTACGATGCTGGCTCAAAATATACATTCAAATAAAATTATCATTTTCACCCAGCTCATGGTGAATAAATGGCTGTCGTCCCCACTGTTTCTCACATATTAAACAGTTCACACATTTTCATGGGTGTGATCTGAGTCATGCTTTCGGGGAACAATGCATGACTTGTTAATTCTACACTAAACATTATTGTCTTAGGTTTGACTATACAGGCTGGTTGTTGTTAACGTTTAAACACATTCGATGGGATGTCGGTATAGGATACATGGGGTCGCAAATGTCGGAAAATACTTCAAAATGAATGATAAATGTTGAACATGTGACGTCACCAGATGACGTACCCCTTCGGACTTGCAACGGCTGAGCCAAACAGTATGTCACACTTGATCATCCCAACCGAGGTCAAGTACTCACATCGGTGTGGTTCTGGGTCCACGTGAGCGGCTTTAGCGTATGGAGATCAGAGTTCGAGTCTTGCATCTGGCAGGCAGCGTATTTTTCATTGTGCTAGATAATTGTGTGCTTAAATTGAGATAAGATTTATTATTTATTAAATAATCGGTCTGTCTATCTCCACTGTTTTATTGCAAAATACAGTACAACGGAAAACTATCGTATTGCGTCACAAGTTGATGAGTATAAGCTTTGGAATTCCATCGTTACCGGTAAATGAGGTACGTTTTCTTTACTAAATAATGTCTGCAAACAAAACAGTAAGGGAGGAAAGGAAAGAATCACAAAGTAAAAATCCCTGGTGTGGTTACAGTGGTAACAATAATTTTGTAACTTCTACGATTCGAACAGATCACATTTGCAAATGGTGTTCGAAATTGGCACCTTTTACCCAAATGCAAGTGTTGCATCGCTCAATTATCCCATAACACCCAATCCCAACCGATGCACGTGCAACAAGTTTCGCCATCCGGTGACGTCACCTGTTTAACATTTCTCCTCCATTTTGGTGTATTTTCCGACATTTGCGACCCATGTATCTTATATTAAACTACTTGTCTCAGCCTCATCTAAATCTATTCGAATTTTTTGAAAGGTTAGTAAGAATGACCCTGTAGAATAAGTTGTAAGTACTCTGCATAACATACAGTAATTACGTTATTAAAGTAGTAATTCCCAACAAAATAATAGACTTTGCAAACATGAGGAGGGACAGTGTCCACATTGTAAGAAATCGCAACATAATATTTATATTTTGTGTTACTGAGAAATAAGTCTTACTTTTTTTAATATGTAGCTTGGGCTGTTAAGTTCGAAGACTTTATTGCAGAGTACGGGAATATTAACTAGCGCTAAGCAACCAATTGTGCGAAGCACACGTCTCGTAACAACACATCATATTCCTGTACATGAGAGCCATGATAGCGAGTTTAAGCAAATTTGGCGGCCCGTTAATAAGGCCGTCAGCACACGGGTGCCGCCTGGCGGCCGGCCTCGCAGTCATTACACTTCATTAGTCGCTCGCTTTTTACGACAGCGGCTTCCCAATTGCGCATGCGTCCGCGCCGCGGCCTAACGACGCCCGTAAATAACCGAACGCTAAATACATATTTAAATGAGGGTTCGGGGAGCGCTGCGCAGCGCGGCGAAGCGGCATTTACGCGGGCAGAAGCGGCGGCCAGCGGTAATGGCCGCGCTGCGGCGTAATTATGAGGAGTGAAGCGTATTTGTAAAGCGTCGCCACGAGTATAGGTGTGAACTCCACGCGGGAACGTGGAGATTAACGGCTGCTGGAGCAGCCTCTTTTTCCCATCCTGCTTGTCCGAGACGAAAGAAAAACTCGAAGAACGAGAGTAGAACGCAACAGAGGAGAGAACTTCGAAGCTTGAGACCTGTAGCGCATTGCCAATCGTCTGATACGTCTCAACTGTCCATGACAACGTTATCCACTCCCTTTATACTCGCTTTGCTTTAGCAACTAAAATGAGACCAATATAATGAACTCTAAATAGTACAAGCTAGTCGGACGTCCCATTAAAGTCTCATTCTCGCAATTTGTGGCAAGCTGATTATTCCGATGTTACCTGGCTACATACTTCATCTCTCCACACTTTCAATCTCTCTGAAGCATTCATTTGCAGATAACTGTACTTGTAGTTAAAGTGTGATTATTAATGACGTTGTTCTTGGCACGAAAGGAACAATAACGTTTCTGTCAGCAATAGCCCGGTGATGGCCGGTGAGTCTGCAATAAGGCGATGTCAGATAATATATTACGCTATACAATTCATGTTATTGATCTGTTTTATCTTTAACGCGTATTTGCCGACGTAGATAGTACTAATAAAATACATTACTCTCTGTAGCGTTGGTCGCGTGATTTCAGCAAAGTCGAAACTCAAAACTGCGTTATACATTTCAGGAGGAAGCTCAGGCTTGTCTACGGTCGAGAGGCCACACAGATTTACTGAGCGGCTTGTTGTGATAGGCTTGACTACGCAGCTTACGATACCGTCACATCCATTTTTCTCCGTTTTCTAACTTCAGCCTCATACTGTAACATCGTCCGACGTTAAGCACTAAATCACTTGCGTACATTTTGTAAACAGTAACTGCCCTATAATGCTACTACAGCATACTCCTGAAATCACTTTACATTTGTAGATTCGACCCTTGATACGTCTACCCGCTTTGCTAGAGGTTGTAGGAATCCCTCCCTCTTCTTTCAAGAAGCCAAGCCTTGTCTCCGCAACGTAGCTTCCTCCCTTCAGCAGACCTGAAGACCATCCCATTTCATTAATTATACAGGGTGGCGCACGAAATGTGTTACCATTTTGTTTTTGAATATAAACTTTATTGTCAATACAATCTGAAAGGAACATATAATACAATGAAGAGCCATCCATGGAGATTTGTTCTAACTCAGCACATGCTCAATATGTCCACCATTTGGTTTCCTAAGTTCCTTCAAACGAACACTGAAGTTAGTGATTACCCTACGGCACATGTCCTCCGTAATTTCACTGCAAACTTGAAGAATAAGTCTTCTGAGCTCCATTACATCACGTGAACGTTTCGGGTAAATTTTTTCCTTTAGGTACCCCCAAAGAAAAAAGTCACATGGACTGAGATCTGGACTATTGGGGGGCCAATTTTGTCCGTCATTGAAGCAACCTGGAAACCTGAGTGAAATGATCCGCATGTCGAAATGATCGTGTAAAAACTCCAACACAGTGTTTGCAGTACGTAGCCTTGCTCCATCTTGCATGAACCACTGCGTGTTGAAGGGTAAGGCAGTAACAAGAAGCTGTGGAATGAAGCTATTGCGAAGCATGCTCAAGTAACGCTGGCTGTTCACAGTTTCTTCAAAGAAAAAGGGTCTAATAAGTCCGTGACTGGAAATTGCTGCCCGCGCTGTAATCCTCAGAGCATAATGTTGTCGTTCATGAAGCACTTGTGGGTTTTCAGTGGCCTAAAAGCGTACATTTTGTTTGTTAACCACACTGTCTAAATGAAAATGCGCCTCGTCTGAAAACCAAACGTTGTTGAGAGTTTCTTCCCTATCCTCCGCCCACTGAGCAAACAGTAGTCTCTGCTGCTTGTGTTCTTCAGTGAGCTTCTGTGCACAGGTGCTCTTGTATGGGTACATATGGAGGTCACTTTTAAGAATGCGTTGAACGGAGCGTCTGGATATTCCCAGTTACGCTGCTGCCTTTCAACACGATTTCCCGGAACTTCTCTTTACAGCAACTCGCACCGCTTCAATATTCTCCGGCGAAAAAACAGGCTTAGGCCAAGGCCGCTTCGCTTCCAATACTGTTCCTTCCTGTGCAAATTTATCGTACAACCTGTGGATGGTCTTCTTGCAAGAGACCCATCGTGTTTTAAACTGTCGTCGAAAACGCCTCTGAGTCACAATAAGGCTTTTCGTTTCATGAAAAAGTAACACAATTGCCGATCGTCAGTCTTCCATTGTCAGCCATTGCTCCTTACTAGTCTCTTAGCGGCAGTATCGTTCATTACACGTCATTTCGTAACTCCTTTGTTTTTCCAAGCTCTGCTGGTACTGCTGTAGAGATCCCAGCGGGGTATGTAATTTGCGTAGTAAGTTGTGAAAGAAACAATTGGTAATACATTTCGTGCGCCACCCTGTATTTCTTAAATATGATCTTCTCTATCAACCCTTCGTTTTCTTCCCTATCACCTTGCCTTTGGAAAATTTTGTAAAATGATATCATGTCTAACTGATTGTCCAGTGAGCTTTGTTTCGCACTAGCTTATAAATTTCACCTTTCTTCTCTCCCATTCGCTACAGAACCATCTCATTCGTTATTCTGTCAGTCCTACTGATTCTTTATCAGTGCCTGGAAGAAGCTCCACTGCTTGTCTAAATTTGGCCGGCTGGTCGAGGTATACAGTATCCAGATTTCTGGGGCATTCAGATGTGATAGCGGTCTGCTTGGAAACGTGAGGGCAGACATATTCGTCCTAGAGGTTGTGGAGGATTAAGTGTGATCACCAAAAGGAAGGTCTGCGGTTTTGTACACCAAACGGACCATAATCCCTTCACATCTGGATCTAGCATCCGAGATCAAGCATTGGACTGCCGGCTACATTCTGTGTCAACCTGCACCAACGGTGAAAGACTAGTCGCAGCCAATCTAAGAAATTACTGTACAATGTTTGGGCTCTCTGTGACAGCACAGCACGCACTGCTACATTTGGAGAGCAGGTAGAAAGACTAGAGTCTAACGTCCAGTCTAAAACTAGGACATTACAGACAGAGCATAAGTTCGGAATGATTCAGTGTTGGCGAAAGAAATCGACCGTGCCCGTTCAGAGGAACCATCCCAGCATTGCCTGAAGCGAACAATGGGAATCACGGAAAACCTAAATCTGGATGCCCTTATGTGGATTTGAACTTCCGTCCTGCAGTATGCGAGTCCAGTAAGCTAACCACCATGCCGCCTCGCTCGCTCGCTGATGAATAGCGTCGTATTGTGTTCAGCCATGAATCTCTATTCAGCGCTACCACGAATGACCATTGTCGGAGAGTACTGCAGTGACTGTGGAAGAAGTCCCATTCTTGCGATGTTTGGAGATGCACAGCGATGTTACTATTGGCGTCATGGTGTGGTGAGGCATTGGGTATGACTTGAGGTCACAGCTGTTGGTAGTTGAGGCAGGGTGTATACGGGGACAAGGAAAAAAAATTCCCGGATTATTCCCGGATTTCTCCCGGATACTCCGTTTAAAAAATATGGTTTTTCCCGGGCGAAAATACACTTTTTATGTGCTAAGTGACAGTAGGTTTTCCGTAGATTTTCCCTCGGAACTGTAAAACTTACGAATCCTTTGAATGGTTAACGTTTTATACAATCGCTTAGAACTTCCCGGAAAAAAAAAGAAAAGATGGGGAAAAGAAGGTTTTGGAGAGACCTTTAATTAAAAAAAAAAAGGGGAGAGAAATTTTGGAAAGACCTTTGATTTGCATCAACATATACGCTGCATATTTTCATATTACAAAAGTATAAATTCGAATTGCACCAAACACAGCGCGTTAGTTTCCGGAGCGTTGAAACCGAGGTTGCGATGTCATTTTGTAAGCGAGTCATATCTCAAGCCACGAGATCTCGTCAGCCGATGACAGCGGCTATTCAGAACATAGGACACGTGTTATAGTCAGCCAATAGCAAGATCACTGGTCACATAGCGCGAACACGCATGAGGAAAAGTTAACGGTTTACTTTAATGTATGCCGCACCGTATATCTACTAGAAAAGCTAAGCTTTCACATATAATGTTAGTCTCTAAGATTAACACGCTACAACAGAAGCTAAGCTTTCACATGTAATGTTGATATTTTTTTGCGTGTGTTATACTTAAAGACACATCACACAAATGTGCCAGTAAATTTAAAATTATGACATAAATGTCTCGGCTCGAAATTCTTTAAGTGGCTGGTCCTCAAACTGTTCAGTTTCGAACGCTCTGTGATTTAGATATCCATCCCACTTTCTCACACGTAACATAATTCATCTTGCGTAAAAAGAAATTTACTTTGAAAGTAACGCTTTACTAACCACCGTTCGCAATACTATTCGGAGACTGTTAGAAATAGGTTCGATTTACCAGTTGCCAGAGAGCACCAGAAAACAGGCATTATTGTGCGTGTGCAACTGCAGTGGTGTAGGAAGCCCGTATGTTCGTGTGTATAAAGCACTAAGAGAGCTTACATTACACCATAAAAGAAACAGTGCATCAGAGGATACTCCAAGAGCATCGGAATTTCGTAAACCATACTAAAATGCATAATTCGGCTTGATGTGCAAATTGGCTTTTTCCAGATTCACAATGAAGTAGGTCCCATCTGATATTAAGCTTTTCAGTGTGGTTTTAGGGATGTAAATTTTCTTGGAGTACCAGTACTCTACGATCTCATTTTTGGTTCTTTATTATGGCATAATGCCATATATGGCAGAAGATGATAATGTGCACTTGAAATTGCACTTGAAATTCAGCGAACAGTTGGAAGTAGCCAATACTGTAAAATGATCGCCTCGGCGGAAAGATTAATTAAGCCAAATTTCTTTAGCAAACTTGCAAAAATAACTTCACTGTTCTGCAAGGCGATTAATGCTTGACCGCTACTAACTTGGAAATAAAATAAAATCAGAAAACTGAAATTAATAATATATTTTTGCCCTCCGTAATTATGTGAATGTATTTTAATTCACTTGATAGCTCCCAGGCACAGAAATCCGTATTGTTTTCATTTGACGTGGGAGCAGTACACGAAGAGAAGCAGCGAATTCACTTTACGTAAACACGGGTCACGTGGAGACTAACCCCCTCCCCACTACAACTCAGACAACTCTGTGCAAGCGTGAATCTGGCAGCTAGCGCGCGCGAGAAAAAAAATTTCTCGTTTGCATCTGGCTGCTTGCTGCTACTACCGATACAGCTAACAGCCAAACTTCAAGTAGCGGGAGAAGGTACTGCTTATACGCGAGTCAAATGCGCATGCGCAACAGATCGCTAGCAATTGGTCAAACGAACCTAATGTGAACAGTTGTGACGTCATGCTCATGGCAAGCAGTTTATTGTTACGAAGAATTACAGTCTTTGCCCTACGTCCTTTGACGTATTTTTGCTATTTGCAGACGCTTGTGCGTGCACGGTTGTTTGTTGTTGTAAATTGCACATTTCCTTTGCCACTAAAGTTTTATTTTTTTCCCTCTCGTTTATATTTTATTGCTGCAGTATCATTCTCCAGTAGCAGGATACAATAACGTTCTATGCTAGAGAATCAATTCTGCAGTCAAAATTACAAACATTTAACTTAAAGCTAAAACAATGAAAAATTCCCGGAATTCCGAAAAATTCCCGGGTTTTTCCCGGTTTTCTCCCGGATGAAAAAATTCCCGGGTTTTTCCCGGATTTCCCGGATGTCCCGGGTCGTATACACCCTGTGAGGGAACTCTGGAGACACAACGGTATACGGCATCGCCAGTTCTGATATCATCTCATGCGACAGTACCGCGGTGCCCTTATCTGCAGAACAATTTTCGACCCCACATGGCACGTGTCTCTTTGACGGCGTGACGTTGAAGCTCTCCTGTGACCAGTAATATCCCCAGATCTGCGCCACGTGTGGAACCAGCTCGGATGTTAACTCGGTCCCAGTGCCAGTATTTAGAATATCAAGAAGCAGTTACAACAGCTGTGGGCAACTTTGCGTCAGGAGAGGATGCAGCGGCTTTATGATAGCCTTCCCAACCGAATCAGTTCATGGATCAATACCAGAGTGGGTTCGACGTCATGCTTTATAAATCTGACCCCATTCTGTAATCACTGCAATAGCGCCATACACACCCTCTGTCCGTCAGGTTTCATTTTGTTTTCTCCCTCCTTTCGGGGTGTTACACTGTTTTTGTCAGGCAGTGTATATTAGCAACGAAAATCGTTACAGTAAACGAGGCGTTTGTGTGATAATTGCGAATATGTGTTTACCAGCCTTCAATGGCTTCATTATAAAGTGCGGTCCTAGTTAACCAATTTGCACTTTATGGAACTGGTATTGTAGAGCTTTAATGAATGTTAAGAACTGCTTCATGCAATACACAGCTGTAACGATAGGTTTAATTACAGACGATCAGTTTCGGTCTGTACACCAAAGAAGTACAGAAACACATGGAACAAAGTGCGTAACATAAGAGTGTACAGGAATTACGTGAAACAACAATAAATACATCATAGCTTATATCACTTTAGCAAAGACCTTACAGAAACCTTGTCAGCTATGCCTATATGTAATTATTGTACCAGTTATCAGATGTACAGTGCTCCATTATTACTATTAGCTGTATAACATTGTGTCCACGTATCCTCTTAAATGTTAACTCTGTGACAAAAACATGAACCGAACGAAGTAGGTTAAAGATTATGCAACGAAATACTTAAGTTAAAGCAAAGATGCACCAACTAGAAAGGTCGACTATCAATTCCTCACTGGGGTTAACATCATACGTAATAACTATCTCAAGGTCCATCCATCGTGTTATAATATTAATACTACAGTTAAAAATTACTCAAAATGCATCTATTACGACACGACTTTATCAATTGCAAGTCATTAGCATGTTACGGTTGCTATATAACGTCAGTAGAAAAGCAGGTAGTCACACTTCAGTCTAACCAACACTGAAAATAAAATGGGTGTTAGTCATACAGATTACATTGTCAACAGAATCTAAGGGTTTTTTGGTACATATTGGGATCTCATAGATACTTTAATAATAATTACAAGTGATTAGTATCGCTTAGCTCTGACAATTACTCTAGTCCCTCGTCTGTTTAACAAACTGCTGACTTATAGTTATAAGGAAACGGCTGACAATGTGCAACCATACCAAATGTATACAGAGTATATATAAATCATCACATTTAATGATAGACGTACACAGCATCAAAGTATGTGACCAGATTGTGTCACACTAGCATTTTCTTAACACTGTCAGCTGGGATTCTCTTCTATGTTCTCTCTAGATTTATCAAGCTCTGTTAAATGTCAATGATTTACATGTTGTTGTATATTTTATCAGAGAGAGAGAGAGAGAGGAGTGGTTTTGAATCACACATCATTAACTAGACAATCAAGGTCATCTAATTGCTTACTATTTCATCATTGTGGTAACAAGAATATAATATGTTAGTATGGATAAAGCTACTATGAGTGTAAATGGGATAATTATCATAGCACCTATTTAGGCACAAGGTCTCACAGTTCCTGAAATGTACATAGCAGATATCAATCAGAATTGGTTAGCTGCAGCTGGCTTATAATTCTGGTATACTGCCTGAATTATTTACCAATTATCTGTAAGCACGTAACTTTTCATCACAAAGATCACGAACAATGAACATGCTACTAACAACTGAAGTACAATAAAAACTTTTTTTATGACAAGTGGGGTCATCCTACATATTGTTGCATAGTGTTAAAATGATTACAACGGGGAACAACATCAATAGTTCTTGTCACACTAAACCAGTCATTAACCAAATGGTGAAGTTGAACCCTGTATTGGGCACAGCTGGAAACATTATGAAGAAAAAATAAAAATGAGATGTATGTATATGATAATGTGAGCTATTTTACATGCATTTTTTAAAAGTTCGGTATACTGCCTGTAAGTATCATTGCCGTAAAAGGAGCATGTGTGCTATAATGTAAAGTGCTACAGTGTTTTCCCGTGGCTGGAAAAATGATTTAATTTTGCACTATTTCATGTGAAATGTTTTAAAGGCTCCTTTTTGTTACAAAACACGATAGGATGTCATATTTTACAATCGAACACCCCTGAAAACACGGCCTACTTTTTCACCATAGTCTGGCCAGTGCCCAAAACTGTGACATTGTAAATCATTTACTGGCACATAAACTGCTGTTTTCTTCTTCTTCTGTACTGATGGTCCCCCCAATGACTTCTGCTTCCCAGAAAACATCGCTCCATTTGTAATGTCCCACGTTAGAATTCAGTAAACCGTCTGTATATTAGTTCACCTTCAAAGGTGTCTCTTGGCGTTTGCAAGCAACATTCTTTGCACAGGACAACAGCGTCACAAAATCAAAGGAAACTGCTGCATCAGTGATTGCTGTGCGCATTACCCAGCACAGTGTCTGCCAAAGATGCACACTACGCAGAAACTTTCCACCGGAAAGGAGAGAATATCTCTGAATCAGACAGCAAAAACGTGTTTGTGAGCATCGTTATCCATCCAAGGACAAAAAATGAAATGTTTTACACTAAAAATTGTGCAATTTTGATGTTGCTTGAGGGCAACATTGGATACTAAACACTGTTGCCCCATTTTTACTTGTAAGTGTGAAACAAGGCGAGGCACTACAACAAAATATCAGTTAGAGCAACAGTATTGAATTTTACACGTACCACAACGAAAATTAAAAGAAAAGTTATCAGTGAGAGAACTGTGAACTGTGGTCCGTGGGTAGCGTCTTTGACTAATAATCAGGAAACGTCCTCGGTTACGGATTAGAATAACGCCAATGATTACGTTTTGAATAAAAGTCATCAGCAATGGCGGACGAAGACTCCCGCCATACGAAGCCATTCTCATCCTGCCAACGGCCTTGTCAAAGAGGGCAAAGGAGCGGGCAGAGGATCAGGCAGTCTCTTGCCCTTTGAGTGGGAAAATGCCCGTAAAGGCGCAAGAATAAACAATGGTCAACAGCATGAGCAATGAAGAAAGCAATGGAAATCGTTGTATTGAAGACGCATAACCTTTATCCACATGAAATATGGCCTACGGCTGAAAAAGTGTGACGATGGCGTATCCATTGACAAAAGATCCTGGACCTTCGCCCATTCGGATCTCCGGTAGGGGACTGCCGAGGTGACAGTCAGAAAAAGACTACATAACCTACGAAAGTATAACGTTCTAAGAGTCAGGGCATGGAATGTCAGAAATTTGAACGAAGTAGGGAAGGTAGAAAATCTGAAAAGCGATATGCGAAGGCGTTATTTGCATATAGTGGGGGTCACTGAAGTGAAATGGAGAAAAGATAATTATAGAGTATTATTAAAGGCAGCAGAAAAAATAATGAGTAGTATTCGCTATAAATAGGAAGGTAGTGTAAAGAACGAGTTACTATGAACAATTCAATGATAGGGTTATTTTCATCAGAATCCACAGTAAGCAAATACCGACAACCATAGTTCGTTTATACACGCCGATGCCGCAAACACAGGTAGAAGGGATAGAGAGAGTATATGAGGATTTTGAACGGTTAATTCCGTACGTAAAGAGAGATGAAAATCGAATAATTACGGGGGATTGGAATGTGGTTGTAGGGAAAGGAGTAGAAGAAAGGATTATGGAAGGATATGGGCTCGATAGTGGAATGAGAGAGTAGAAAGACTAATTGTTGTGTTCAGCAAATTTCAAATAGTAATAGCGAATACACTGTTTAAGAATCACAAGAGGAGGAGGTACAATTAGAAAAGACAAGAAGATATGGGAAGACTTTAGTGAGATTACATAGTGGCCAGGCAGAGATTCCGAAATGAGATATTGAGTAGTAAGGCATACCCAGCAGCAGATAGAGATTCAGATCACAATTTAGTACTGATGAAGAGTAAGCAGAAGTTTATGAGGCAAATCAGAAAGCATCAATGCTCTAAGAAGTGGGATACGCAAATGCTAAGAAATGAGGAGATGCTCTTGAAATTCTCTGATGCTGTAGATGCTGCGATAGTGAATAGCTCATTTGGTGAGATGAGTGAAGAGGTATGTACATCTCTAAAAAGGGCAAACGCTGAAGTTGGAAAGAGAAACGTAGGTGCAAAGAAACTGACAGCAAAGAAACCATCGGTAACAGAAGAAATACTTCAGTTAATCGACGAAAGAAGTAAGTACAAATATGTTAACGTAAATTCAGGAATACAGAAACACAAGTCTCTTAGGAATGAAATAAATAGGAAGGGCAGGGAAGCTTAAGCGGAATGGGTGCAAAAAGATGTGGAGAAATCGAAATGTAATAATTACCGGAAGAACCAACTCAGCATACAAAAATTACAAATAAATCTTTGGTGAAATTAAAAACAAAGGGAGGAGTCATTACGAGTGCAATGGGAATTCCATTGTTAATAGCTATGGAGCGAGTGGACAGGTGGAATGAATACATCTAGGGCATGTATGATGGGTAGGACTTGCCTGATGACGTGACAGAAGGAGAAACAGGATGTAAGGTCTGCCAGTTATGCAAAACACCGTATTTTTCAAAATTCCCCAACATGTTTCAGCACCTCTGTGCCTTCATCAGTGGGTTTCTGTTATATTTAATCTGCAATATGAACAGTTTTACTAAATGATTATAAAATTACAGAAATATTTAGTTCAAACAACTATTTGTTTCTGTTAGCTAATGCCTTTACATTCGATTTGCGTGGTTTTGCAGGACCACTTGCGTATTATTTCGTACTGGTACCTTGTAAACTACAGATGACAAGCTACCAGTATGAAATAATACGCAAGTGGTCCTGCAAAACCATGGAATGTAAAGGTATTAACTAACAGAAACAAATACTTCTTTATAATAAATATTTTCCGTAATTTTGTAATCATTTAGTAAAATTGTTCACAGTACAGATTAAATAAACTGGCGTAAACTTTCATTACAGTGAAAACATAGGAAGAAACACTACTATATTACACATGTAACTCACACGTAAGTGTGCAGTTCTTAACGTAGAAGGAGCACTGACGTACTTTAAAGTCTTGATAGAAGTGTCTTCTGCATTTATTAGTAATAGTCGAATCCCTTAAAAGCGTAATTTTATGTGCTTCAAATGAGACCGTTGAGAAGATCAAACGAAAGTAGAACTTTCAAAAAGCTGATACCAGTCAATCTTAAATAACTCTCCAGGATTCACACTCTTCCCAGACAGAAGTCGGCGGATATGGAGTCTGTATGGCTATACTATAACTGCATGCAGTTCGCCATCTCTCTTACGCACTGTAGGGGGACAGCTGCCACATGACGAAAAGCCTAGATGTAATAAGTCGACTCCGAGCTCTCGCCAGTATGATATCTTTTGTTTTAGAATGGTCGTCAGGTCTCGTGCCATCCCCTGAGTGAAACAGGCGGTACTTGAAGGTAATACTGTTGCTCAACTTTTCCGTAATGTATCCTGCCGTTAGTGGGGAGGCTTGCTTGCCTCAGCGATACAGATAGCCGTACCATAGGGTATCTGCTGAGAGGCCCGACAAATGTGTGGTTCCTGAAGAGGGGCAGCAGCATTTTGAGTAGTTGCAAGGGCAACAGTCCATGCTTGTAACATCCCGAGAACATGCAGCTCTGCTGAATGGTTAAAAATTGATGGCATCCTCTTGGGTAAAATATTTCGGAGACAAAATAGTCCTTCATTCCGATCTACGGGTAGGGACTACTCAGGAGGGCATCGTTATCAGGAGAAACAAAAGTGGCATTCTGTGGATTGGAGCGTAGAATGTAGGATCGCTTAATCGGGCAAGTGGATTACAAAATTTTAAAACAGCAATGAACAGGTTAAAGTTAGATATGTTAGAAATTAGTGAAGTTCGTCGGCTGGAGAATCAGGACTTCTGGGCAGGTGAATAAAGGTTTGTAAATACAAAATTAAATAAGGCTAATGCAGGACATGGTACTAGCGCAAGTGCCGTTCTCCAAGATGGCGGCAATGAAGTAATTCAAGATGACGTTGATGATGTCATCCAAAATGACGGATATTTTCGGGAAGTTTGAATTTTGGCGCGAAAGCGCCATGCCCTCAAACCCTAGAAAAATGACGGGAAGTTCAAACACCAAGCTGGTAATGCGTCACACGCCGGTTATCTCTACTAAGCAAAGAAAATGGCGGGAAAAAAAGGACTTGTCTTTATTATTTAACCAGTTTCAAGTGTATGTGTTCTCCACTGGTTCTGGACTCCAACTGGCTTAGTTCATATTGGTGCCAGCAGGGGGCGCTCTCCTGACGTCAGCTGATGACGCAAGTACCGTCATTCAAGATGGCTGCACCTGTTGTATCCAACATGAGCCGAACTGGCTTAGTTCATATCAGTGCCACCAGAGGACGCTACTGTGACGTCGGTTGATGACACAAGATCGTCCACTCTCTCTCGTGCCGCGTCATCTGCCTTCGGGCGTCCGACCGCTTACGTCAGACACCCTCAGCTGCCACCTCCATACACACGCCGTACGTAGTCTTATGTAAATATGTTAACTAAACTAACACCCACATCGCGCTTCTAACCTGTCAATTACCCAACTACTTAATTCCAATTCCATTTTAATCATATTCAATAAGCCAATTTACAATTTCGATGATCAAATGAGAAGTTCCACATTTTCCCACTACCAGCACAGTGTTCATTCATGACCTAGCACCCCTCACCCCTAGAAGGCAGCACTCCTATTGGATACTGCATTATTCACGTGATTCATCTTCATATAGGTAAGAAAAGGAGTTCACTATACTTTCAACTACCTAGTTTCAACTACTTTTCAAGGTCCAGACTGCCACCTCTTCCTAGGAACCGGGGATGAGTTTGAATTCTGGCAGAAAAGAAAGGTCACTTGCCCTTTCGCAACCAACCTAAGAAAATTGTTGCAAACGGAGCTCACCACCACTAACCTAAGCCTCCAGGGTGCAACCTCTTCCTAGGGATCGCTGGTAAAAGGACTCAGTCCGCACTAGGATGATGCAGAGAGGAAGGAATGTACTTTATTTATGTGGAAGCAATTTATTTAGGGGTGGAGTATATGTATCACAGAACACACGCTCCGACATGCCTCACAGCATACGGACCTGCAAACCACTCCAACAAAACACATGTATAATGTTCTACACACACGCTTGCTAATTGTGAACCGTCAAAAATAACGCATTGCATACTCTACAGACATGCGAACCACTCATAAATCGGCCCAAGTGGCCGAGCGGTTCTAGGCGCGTCTGTCTGAAGCCGCGCGTCCGCTACGGTCGCAGGTTTGAATCCTGCCTCGGGCATGGATGTGTGTGTCGTCCTTAGGTTCTACATCTACATCTACATTTATACTCCGCAAGCCACCCAACGGTGTGTGGCGGAGGGCACTTTACGTGCCACTGTCATTACCTCCCTTTCCTGTTCCAGTCGCGTATGGTTCGCGGGAAGAACGACTGTCTGAAAGCCTCTGTGCGCGCTCTAATCTCTCTAATTTTACATTCGTGATCTCCTCGGGAGGTATAAGTAGGGGGAAGCAATATATTCGATACCTCATCCAGAAACGCACCCTCTCGAAACCTGGCGAGCAAGCTACACCGCGAAGCAGAGCGCCTCTCTTGCAGAGTCCGCCACTTGAGTTTGTTAAACATCTCCGTAACGCTATCACGGTTACCAAATAACCCTGTGACGAAACGCGCCGCTCTTCTTTGAATCTTCTCTATCTCCTCCGTCAACCCGATCTGGAACGGATCCCACACTGATGAGCAATACTCAAGTATAGGTCGAACGAGTGTTTTGTAAGCCACCTCCTTTGTTGATGGACTACATTTTCTAAGGACTCTCCCAATGAATCTCAACCTGGTACCCGCCTTACCAATAATTAATTTTATATGATCATTCCACTTCAAATCGTTCCGCACGCATACTCCCAGATATTTTACAGAAGTAACTGCTACCAGTGTTTGTTCCGCTATCATATAATCATACAATAAAGGATCCTTCTTTCTACGTATTCGCAATACATTACATTTGTCTATGTTAAGGGTCAGTTGCCACTCCCTGCACCAAGTGCCTATCCGCTGCAGATCTTCCTGCATTTCGCTACAATTTTCTAATGCTGCAACTTCTCTGTATACTACAGCATCATCCGCGAAAAGCCGCATGGAACTTCCGACACTATCTACTAGGTCATTTATATATATTGTGAAAAGCAATGGTCCCATAACACTCCCCTGTGGCACACCAGAGGTTACTTTAACGTCTGTAGACGTCTCTCCGTTGATAACAACATGCTGCGTTCTGTTTGCTAAAAACTCTTCAATCCAGCCACACACCTGGTCTGATATTCCGTAGGCTCTTACTTTGTTTATCAGGCGACAGTGCGGAACTGTATCGAACGCCTTCCGGAAGTCAAGAAAAATAGCATCTACCTGGGAGCCTGTATCTAATATTTTCTGGGTCTCATGAACAAATAAAGCGAGTTGGGTCTCACACGAACGCTGTTTCCGGAATCCATGTTGATTCCTACAGAGTAGATTCTGGGTTTCCAAAAACGACATGATACTCGAGCAAAAAACATGTTCTAAAATTCTACAACAGATCGACGTCAGAGATATAGGTCTATAGTTTTGCGCATCTGCTCGACGACCCTTCTTGAAGACTGGGACTACCTGTGCTCTTTTCCAATCATTTGGAACCTTCCGTTCCTCTAGAGACTTGCGGTACACGGCTGTTAGAAGGGGGGCAAGTTCTTTCGCGTACTCTGTGTAGAATCGAATTGGTATCCCGTCAGGTCCAGTGGACTTTCCTCTGTTGAGTGATTCCAGTTGCTTTTCTATTCCTTGGACACTTATTTCGATGTCAGCCATTTTTTCGTTTGTGCGAGGATTTAGAGAAGGAACTGCAGTGCGGTCTTCCTCTGTGAAACAGCTTTGGAAAAAGGTGTTTAGTATTTCAGCTTTACGCGTGTCATCCTCTGTTTCAATGCCATCATCATCCCGGAGTGTCTGGATATGCTGTTTCGAGCCACTTACTGATTTAACGTAAGACCAGAACTTCCTAGGATTTTCTGTCAAGTCGGTACATAGAATTTTACTTTCGAATTCACCGAACGCTTCACGCATAGCCCTCCTTACGCTAACTTTGACATCGTTTAGCTTCTGTTTGTCTGAGAGGTTTTGGCTGCGTTTAAACTTGCAGTGAAGCTCTCTTTGCTTTCGCAGTAGTTTCCTAACTTTGTTGTTGTACCACGGTGGGTTTTTCCCGTCCCTCACAGTTTTACTCGGCACGTACCTGTCTAAAACGCATTTTACGATTGCCTTGAACTTTTTCCATAAACACTCAACATTGTCAGTGTCGGAACAGAAATTTTCGTTTTGATCTGTTAGGTAGTCTGAAATCTGCCTTCTATTACTCTTGCTAAACAGATAAACCTTCCGCCCTTTTTTTACATTCCTATTAACTTCCAAATTCAGGGATGCTGCAACGGCCTTATGATCACTGATTCCCTGTTCTGCACTTACAGAGTCGAAAAGTTCGGGTCTGTTTGTTACCAGTAGGTCCAAGATGTTATCTCCACGAGTCGGTTCTCTGTTTAATTGCTCGAGGTAATTTTCGGATAGTGCACTCAGTATAATGTCACTCGATGCTCTGTCCCTACCACCCGTCCTAAACATCTGAGTGTCCCAGTCTATATCTGGTAAATTGAAATCGCCACCTAAGACTATAACATGCTGAGAAAATTTATGTGAAATGTATTCCAAATTTTCTCTCAGTTGTTCTGCCACTAATGCTGCTGAGTCGGGGGGTCGGTAAAAGGAGCCAATTATTAACCTAGCTCGGTTGTTGAGTGTAACCTCCACCCATAATAATTCACAGGAACTATCCACTTCTACTTCACTACAGGATAAACTACTACTAACAGCGACGAACACTCCACCACCGGTTGCATGCAATCTATCCTTTCTAAACACCGTCTGTACCTTTGTAAAAATTTCGGCAGAATTTATCTCTGGCTTCAGCCAGCTTTCTGTACCTATAACGATTTCGGCTTCAGTGCTTTCTATCAGCGCTTGAAGTTCCGGTACTTTACCAACGCAGCTTCGACAGTTTACAACTACAATACCGATTGATGCTTGGTCCCCGCATGTTCTGACTTTGCCCCGCACCCGTTGAGGCTGTTGCCCTTTCTGTACTTGCCCGAGGCCATCTAACCTAAAAAACCGCCCAGCCCACGCCACACAACCCCTGCTACCCGTGTAGCCGCTTGTTGCATGTAGTGGACTCCTGACCTATCCAGCGGAACCCGAAACCCCA
The DNA here is from genome assembly GCF_023864275.1 of Schistocerca cancellata. Lineage (NCBI taxonomy): Eukaryota > Metazoa > Arthropoda > Insecta > Orthoptera > Acrididae > Schistocerca > Schistocerca cancellata. Next base: position 462,798,895 of record NC_064631.1, on the reverse strand, counting down.
CCACCCTATGGCGCAAGTCGAGGAATCTGCAGCCCACAAGGTCGCAGAACCGTCTCAGCCTCTGATTCAGACCCTCCACTCGGCTCTGTACCAAAGGTCCGCAGTCAGTCCTGTCGACGATGCTGCAGATGGTGAGCTCTGCTTTCATCCCGCTAGCGAGACTGGCAGTCTTCACCAAATCAGATAGCCGCCGGAAGCCAGAGAGGATTTCCTCCGATCCATAGCGACACACATCATTGGTGCCGACATGAGCGACCACCTGCAGATGGGTGCACCCTGTACCCTTCATGGCATCCGGAAGGACCCTTTCCACATCTGGAATGACTCCCCCCGGTATGCACACGGAGTGCACTTTGGTCTTCTTCCCCTCCCTTGCTGCCATATCCCTAAGGGGCCCCATTACGCGCCTGACGTTGGAGCTCCCAACTACCAGTAAGCCCACCCTCTGCGACCGCCCGGATCTTGCAGACTGAGGGGCAACCTCTGGAACAGGACAGGCAGCCATGTCAGGCCGAAGATCAGTATCAGCCTGAGTATCAGCCAGAGACAGAGCCTGAAACCGGTTCGTCAGACAAACTGGAGAGGCCTTCCGTTCAGCCCTCCGGAATGTCTTTCGCCCCCTGCCACACCTTGAGACGACCTCCCACTCTACCACAGGTGAGGGATCAGCCTCAATGCGGGCAGTATCCCGGGCAACCACAGTCGTAGCCCGATCGGGGGATGCGTGGGACGAGCTGGCCGTCCCCGACAAACTCCCATCCGGACCCCCACAGTGATGCCCATTGGCAACAGCCTCAAGCTGTGTGACCGTAGCCAACACTGCCTGAAGCTGGGAGCGAAGGGATGCCAACTCAGCCTGCATCCGAACACAGCAGTTGCAGTCCCTATCCATGCTAAAAACTTGTGCAAAGAACGTCTGAACTAATCTACCGAGAGCGCAAACAAATCGACACAAAATTTAAACGGTTATTAAAATACGAGATTGCCTAGTAAATGCAGTAACTTGTGCACTGCTGACACACTGCTCGGCGGCGGAAGGAGACTACGCGAATTTACACTATTCAGGTACTAACACGCGATGCTACAACTCTCAAATACTATAATACGCCCGAAATTTATGAATTAAACAATGCAAGTAACAAAAACACGCAAAGAAATTAAGAATTAAACTATGTAACAAGTGAGTGAGCTAGGAGTATACGATTTGCTGCTGCAGCTGCTTATCCAACGGCGGCAGGGAGCACACTGACTGTGACCAACCGACACTGGCCGTTCAAAACAAAAACTTAAGACAGACGACTACGCGAATTTACACTATTCAGGTACTAAAACGCGATGCTACAACTCTCAAATACTATAATACGCCCGAAATTTATGAATTAAACAATGCAAGTAACAAAAACACGCAAAGAAATTAAGAATTAAACTATGTAACAAGTGAGTGAGCTAGGAGTATACGATTTGCTGCTGCAGCTGCTTATCCAACGGCGGCAGGGAGCACACTGACTGTGACCAACCGACACTGGCCGTTCAAAACAAAAACTTAAGACAGACGACTACGCGAATTTACACTATTCAGGTACTAAAACGCGATGCTACAACTCTCAAATACTATAATACGCCCGAAATTTATGAATTAAACAATGCAAGTAACAAAAACACGCAAAGAAATTAAGAATTAAACTATGTAACAAGTGAGTGAGCTAGGAGTATACGATTTGCTGCTGCAGCTGCTTATCCAACGGCGGCAGGGAGCACACTGACTGTGACCAACCGACACTGGCCGTTCAAAACAAAAACATAAGACAGACGACTACGCGAATTTACACTATTCAGGTACTAAAACGCGATGCTACAACTCTCAAATACTATAATACGCCCGAAATTTATGAATTAAACAATGCAAGTAACAAAAACACGCAAAGAAATTAAGAATTAAACTATGTAACAAGTGAGTGAGCTAGGAGTATACGATTTGCTGCTGCAGCTGCTTATCCAACGGCGGCAGGTTAGGTTTAAGTAGTTCTAAGTTCTGATGACCTCAGATGTTGAGTCCCATGGTGCACAGAGCCATTTGAGCCACTCATAAATAATACACTCCTGGAAATTGAAATAAGAACACCGTGAATTCATTGTCCCAGGAAGGGGAAACTTTATTGACACATTCCTGGGGTCAGATACATCACATGATCACACTGACAGAACCACAGGCACATAGACACAGGCAACAGAGCATGCACAATGTCGGCACTAGTACAGTGTATATCCACCTTTCGCAGCAATGCAGGCTGCTATTCTCCCATGGAGATGATCGTAGAGATGCTGGATGTAGTCCTGTGGAACGGCTTGCCATGCCATTTCCACCTGGCGCCTCAGTTGGACCAGCGTTCGTGCTGGACGTGCAGACCGCGTGAGACGACGCTTCATCCAGTCCCAAACATGCTCAATGGGGACAGATCCGGAGATCTTGCTGGCCAGGGTAGTTGACTTACACCTTCTAGAGCACGTTGGGTGGCACGGGATACATGCGGACGTGCATTGTCCTGTTGGAACAAAAAAGTTCCCTTGCCGGTCTAGGAATGGTAGAACGATGGGTTCGATGACGGTTTGGATGTACCGTGCACTATTCAGTGTCCCCTCGACGATCACCAGTGGTGTACGGCCAGTGTAGGACATCGCTCCCCACACCATGATGCCGGGTGTTGGCCCTGTGTGCCTCGGTCGTATGCAGTCCTGATTGTGGCGCTCACCTGCACGGCGCCAAACACGCATACGACCATCATTGACACCAAGGCAGAAGCGACTCTCATCGCTGAAGACGACACGTCTCCATTCGTCCCTCCATTCACGCCTGTCGCGACACCACTGGAGGCGGGCTGCACGATGTTGGGGCGTGAGCGGAAGACGGCCTAACGGTGTGCGGGACCGTAGCCCAGCTTCATGGAGACGGTTGCGAATGGTTCTCGCCGATACCCCAGGAGCAACAGTGTCCCTAATTTGCTGGGAAGTGGCGGTGCGGTCCCCTACGGCACTGCGTAGGATCCTACGGTCTTGGCGTGCATCCGTGCGTCGCTGCGGTCCGGTCCCAGGTCGACGGGCACGTGCACCTTCCGCCGACCACTGGCGACAACATCGATGTACTGTGGAGACCTCACGCCCCACGTGTTGAGCAATTCGGCGGTACGTCCACCCGGCCTCCCGCATGCCCACTATACGCCCTCGCTCAAAGTCCGTCAACTGCACATACGGTTCACGTCCACGCTGTCGCGGCATGCTACCAGTGTTAAAGACTGCGATGGAGCTCCGTATGCCACGGCAAACTGGCTGACACTGACGGCGGCGGTGCACAAATGCTGCGCAGCTAGCGCCATTCGACGGCCAACACCGCGGTTCCTGGTGTGTCCGCTGTGCCGTGCGTGTGATCATTGCTTGTACAGCCCTCTCGCAGTGTCCGGAGCAAGTATGGTGGGTCCGACACACCGGTGTCAATGTGTTGTTTTTTCCATTTCCAGGAGTGTACAATACATTTACGTCCAGATAGCCAGACAACTCGTAAATAGTCAAAATAATAATTTATCTAAAAGATTCTGCTTGCTAATCGTCAACTATCTAAATCGTACACCAGTCTTTATTTAAACAATTAGAGGTACCACCACCACCTAGTGTATTCGCCACTGAGTTCATATCCCAACATAGTTCTTATCGATGTCACCGTAGTGAGGTCAGGTGACGACACAAGTACCATAATCTATGATGGCGCCACCTAGTGGCTTCACCACGAGCTCCAGACCCCAACTGGCTTAGTACATTTCGTCGCCGCCAGAGGACGCCACTGCGACACCAGCTAATGACGCAAGTATAGTTATCCATGATGGTGGCAAACAGCGTGTTCTCCATGAAGTCTAGTACTCAGTACCACCAACAGAGGACGCGTTCTACTTGTATACAGCTACATGTTCCATATGTGATTTAAAGGAGTGTCGACATGCGCTCGTTAACGGTAAACCTCTCCGTCATCAGAGGACTCCCATCTTATATGTGATGCAGTCTGACACAGTCTTCTACAGGAATTTTCATTTTATGCGATCCCCCTGTCGCATCTTGGGTGTAAAATCGAAACTTCAGTGTCATAACTAACTTAGAGGTAAAAAATTGTGATGCGGAGCAATCCCTGTGTAAATATTTGCCCGACTGATGTGCTGTTTACAGAGTTAGTGACGGAATGAATTGTAATTTTCACGTGTTGGACGCTGCTGCTATGCGTTTATCTTTTTCCTTGTACTATGTATCCACCACTACTATCATTTTATATAAAGGCCTGAATTTCTGAACCGTGATCTGATGCGAACAGTGGACACTATACGTCTCCGCAGAGCTACATTGTGCTCGTATCATGCAGCGCAAATGTTTTACCATTCGATAAGATAGTTCAGCGTAAAGAAACCGAGAAAAATGATGCGTGTCTGATAGGTCCGAAAAGTATGCGATTTAACATTACAGCCAGTTTTTAAGTGCATAACTTTGTAGTCTTAGGAGTGCGTGTGTTTATGTTCTCTCTCTTAGGAATACCTTCCAGATGCGGATCCTAGACTCTAGAATAACAGTTTAGATTTGATAGCTTGGGTGATTTACGTCTGGGGCTTCATCACGTATAAAAATCAATCCTATGTTGTTATTCTTAACTGTTTGCTATTATATGACCGCACTTTGGAATCTATTACTATACATCGACAAGGGATGCTAAGCTCCTCGACATTCTCGCATCTCCAGAAATCTCGTGCACTTGGATGGTTTAGGTCTCAGAAAGCTCAATTCATTCACAAGACGTGGAGTGTAGAGGTCTTCTTTTGGTCGGTTGCAGATTAGTTCGTTAATTGTGGTATGGAGCTGGTTCGTCAATGACAGTGTGAGGATGGTCTTTTACCCTAAGACGGCCAGAATGCTCTGTGACTCCCATATGCTGAGAGATAGATCGTAAATTAAACACTATGCTCGAGGTGATAGAAATATGTAGAGCGCTGTCTCGTATACTTTGATCATTTATGTGTTCGAGAAGTAAGAGTTAATGGACGTACTGCTCAGTGATCTATCGATGTTTGCAATGATACTCGCACTGTGGAGAGGGCATGGTTTAGTTGCGATACTGACATTGCGGAAACATGCTGTCACATCATTGGACAGTGCTGAACTTGGTGTAAAATTCTTTGCACTATCAAGTCTGTTGCTTAATATTACAGTACATCGATGGTGTCTCTTCCATCACATCCATGCATTAGTTACCACATAATCATTGAGTGACATACACTCCTGGAAATTGAAATAAGAACACCATGAATTCATTGTCCCAGGAAGGGGAAACTTTATTGACACATTCCTCGGGTCAGATACATCACATGATCACACTGACAGAACTACAAGCACATAGACACATGCAACAGAGCATGCACAATGTCGGCACTAGTACAGTGTATATCCACCTTTCGCAGCAATGCAGGCTGCTATTCTCCCATGGAGACGATCGTAGAGATGCTGGATGTAGTCCTGTGGAACGGCTTGCCATGCCATTTCCACCTGGCGCCTCAGTTGGACCAGCGTTCGTGCTGGACGTGCAGACCGCGTGAGACGACGCTTCATCCAGTCCCAAACATGCTCAATGGGGGACAGATCCGGAGATCTTGCTGGCCAGGGTAGTTGACTTACACCTTCTAGAGCACGTTGGGTGGCACGGGATACATGCGGACGTGCATTGTCCTGTTGGAACAGCAAGTTCCCTTGCCGGTCTAGGAATGGTAGAACGATGGGTTCGATGACGGTTTGGATGTACCGTGCACTATTCAGTGTCCCCTCGACGATCACCAGTGGTGTACGGCCAGTGTAGGAGATCGCTCCCCACACCATGATGCCGGGTGTTGGCCCTGTGTGCCTCGGTCGTATGCAGTCCTGATTGTGGCGCTCACCTGCACGGCGCCAAACACGCATACGACCATCATTGACACCAAGGCAGAAGCGACTCTCATCGCTGAAGACGACACGTCTCCATTCGTCCCTCCATTCACGCCTGTCGCGACACCACTGGAGGCGGGCTGCACGATGTTGGGGCGTGAGCGGAAGACGGCCTAACGGTGTGCGGGACCGTAGCCCAGCTTCATGGAGACGGTTGCGAATGGTCCTCGCCGATACCCCAGGAGCAACAGTGTCCCTAATTTGCTGGGAAGTGGCGGTGCGGTCCCCTACGGCACTGCGTAGGATCCTACGGTCTTGGCGTGCATCCGTGCGTCGCTGCGGTCCGGTCCCAGGTCGACGGGCACGTGCACCTTCCGCCGACCACTGGCGACAACATCGATGTACTGTGGAGACCTCACGCCCCACGTGTTGAGCAATTCGGTGGTACGTCCACCCGGCCTCTCGCATGCCCACTATACGCCCTCGCTCAAAGTCCGTCAACTGCACATACGGTTCACGTCCACGCTGTCGCGGCATGCTACCAGTGTTAAAGACTGCGATGGAGCTCCGTATGCCACGGCAAACTGGCTGACACTGACGGTGGCGGTGCACAAATGCTGCGCAGCTAGCGCCATTCGACGGCCAACACCGCGGTTCCTGGTGTGTCCGCTGTGCCGTGCGTGTGATCATTGCTTGTACAGCCCTCTCGCAGTGTCCGGAGCAAGTATGGTGGGTCTGACACACCGGTGTCAATGTGTTCTTTTTTCCATTTCCAGGAGTGTAGCTTGTTTGAGTTGGGGAAGAAATTCTGTGGATGTATGACAACTTCTGGGTGTTGCTAGCAGCTAAACATTGATCGCGTACATGAGTGCAAAATTAAGAAATCTCGAAATAGAACGCCAAGCCATCATCTATTCCATCACGGTGATATATGAATTTAAATGTAGAGGTCATGAATCACTTTTGGATGGTAGTTTGGAAATTCTCCACAACGTTGTCAAACTCTTCCAGTTTCCTTATGTTGTACGTATGTTTTATTTAAAAATCATTCAGTGTTATGCTATCCGCCTTAAAAATATGATTTACATCATGTGATGTCTAGGTTCTGTGAGAGGTCGTGGATCAGAGCGTCTTGATGTCAGTTTGATACTGACACAGACCTCGAAGTCGTGGCAGAAAACGAAATCTTTGGCAATGTACAAAAGGGTGTTATAAAACAATGTTTGAAACAGGATCAGAGGGAGCATCGCATATGATAATTCGCTTAGAGTATAGGTGATGAAAGTTTAAAGTGGACTCTGTGGTGTTAGTATATTTAATACGGTCGTCTCCACATATGCAGCTGCGGTTTGATGTGTCGGACTTGTTGAACCGTTAGGAATGCCTGGATGGCTGCACGCTACGCTATTCTGGGTAAGTATTGTGAAATCTCTTTCTTCGCACTAGAGGCCCACTGGAGCTATACCACATTTGTGGTAGGAACAAATCGATGAATACGTAAAACTGCAGAATACACTGAGGCGGTATGACTTATGACTTATGGGACCCGCTTTTGACCGGCGTAGTGCAACAACTCGACGTCGCATGGATCCAACAACAAGTCGTTGGAAGTCCCCTGAAGAAAAATTGTGCCATGCTACCTCTGTAGCCGTCCATCACTGAAATATTTGCCGGTGCAGGAACCCTAGATTCTGTCACATGAATGCGGGATTCATGTCGGGCGATCTGGGTGGCCAAATCAATCGCTCTTATTGTCAAGAATGTTCTTCAAATGAACCGCAAACATTTTTGACGAGGTGACCATTCCGTCGTTGTTTGAGAACATCAAGTTCATGAACGGCTGCAAATGGTCTCCAAGCAGCCGTATACAACCGTTTCCAGTCAATGATCGGTTCTGTTGGACGAGAGGACCCAGTCCATTCCATGTAAGCACATCACACACCATTATGGAGCTATCACCAGCGGGCACAGTGCCTTGTTGACAATTTAGGCCCATGGCTTCCTGGGGTCTGCGCTACATTCGAACACTACCTTGAGCACTTACCAATTGATGTCGGGACTCATCTTATCAGACCAGGATTTTTCTGTGTTCTACGGCCCACACTCGCGTCGATCATCCGCTGCTGTTGCCCATTAACGCCGAATGTAGCTGCACTGTACTAAATGAAAGGTTCGTCGTACGTCTCACATTGATTTATGTGGTTATTTTTCGCAGAATTGCGTGTCTGTTTGCACTGACGTGAACGCCGCTGTTGTAGGTCGTTAAGTGAAGACCGTCGCTCACTGCGCTATCCGTGATGAGAGGTAATGTATGAAATTTGCTTCCTCGGCACACACTTGACTCTGTGGATCTCGAAAGATTGATTTTGCTCACGATTTGTGGAATGGAATGTCCCATGTGTATAGCACCAGCTACCATTCAGCGTTCAGAGTCTGTTTACGCTCATCGTGCGGCCATAATCACGTCGGTAATTGGTTCGCATGGATCACTTAAGTGCAAATGACAGTTCCGCCATTGTACTCCACTTTCATACCTCGTGTATGCGATACTGCTGCCATCTGTATATATGCATGTTGTTGTCCCATATCTCTGTTCATCCTAGTGCCCCTATGGCAAAAGCCATTTGTTTTTATACGATTTCGATACATTTCCAGCTTTCAAGGTCCTAGAAAGTTCATTCTGCCGATTTCTGTTTGTCGAAACTGCTATCTTATTTTGAAAGGTTTTCGATGTGGCAACGATACAGAATTTTCAGAAGTTCCCGTGACACATTTTCGTGCTTTATGTAACAGGACATGCATCGGTGGCCCAGACTGGCGACTCGGATCGAGGCGCAGAATGAGTTGGCAGCCGTATGAGCCGATTAGCAGCGGGGCGGAAATCACGCTGCCTCTTCGAATCCGCTCACTGTCGGCGGAACTCGGCCAATGGGATTGCTGGGAGGGAGCTGCTCTGGCGACTGCCGGCGGACACAAGTCGGCGGCCGGCGGAACTCCCTAACGAGATTTCAGGGGCCCGGCGAGGCGCAGCTCTTCGGAGGGATGCTGCCGGCTGCACAGTGGCATAACGCTCCGCGACTGCACTGAGCTTCCGCGGAACTAGGCCAAATCATTAACTTCACTTTGATAACGCGCGTTCCATACTGCTTCTACGAGGGCTCCGTGAAAATACAATACTGGCCATTAAAATTGCTACACCAAGAAGAAATGCAGATGATAGCGGGTATTCATTGGACAAATATATTATACTAGAACTGACATGTGATTACATTTTAACGCAATTTTGGTGCATAGATCCTGAGAAATCAGTACCCAGGACAACCACCTCAGGCCGTAATAACGGCCTTGATGCACCTGGGAATTGAGTCATACAGAGCTTGGATGGCGAGTACAGGTGCAGTTGCCATGCAGCTTCAACACGATACCACAGTTCATCACGAGTAGTGACTGGCAAATTGTAACGAGCCTGTTGCTCGGCCACCATTGGCCAAACATTTTCAGTTGGTGAGAGATCTGGAGAATGTGCTGACCAGGACAGCAGTCGAACATTTTGTGTATTTAGAAAGGCCCGTACATGAGCTGCAACATGCGGTCGTGCATTATCCTGCTGAAATGTAGGGTTTCGCAGGCATCGAATGAAGGGTACAGCCACGGGTCGTAACACATCTGAAATGTAACGTCCACTGTTGAAAGTGTCGTTAATGAGAACAAGAGGTGACCGAGACGTGTAACCAATGGCACCCCATACCATCAAGCCGGGTGATACGCCGGTATGGCGATGACTCATACACGCTTCCAATGTGCGTTCACCGCGATGTCGCCAAACACGGATGCGACCATCAAGATGCTGTAAACAGAACTTGGATTCATCTTAAAAAATATCGTTTTGCCATTCGTGCAACCAGGTTCTTCGTTGAGTACACCATCGCAGGCACTCCTGTCTGTGATGCAGCGTCAAGGGTAACCGCAGCCATGGTCTCCGAGCTGATAGTCCAAGCTGCTGCGAACGTCGTCGAACTGTTCGTGCAGGTGGTTGTTGTCTTGGAAACGTCGCCATCTGTTGACTCAGGGATCGAGACGTGGCTGCACGATCCGTTACAGCCATGCGGATAAGATGGCTGTCATCTCGACTGCTAGTGATACGAGGCCGTTGGGATCCAGCACGGCGTTCCGTATTACCCTCCAGAACTCACCGATTCCATATTCTGCTAACAGTCATTGGATCTCGACCAACGCGAGCAGCAATGTTGCGATCCGATAAACCGCAATGGCGATAGGTATTCAATCCGACCTTTATCGAAGTAAGAAACGTAGTGGAACGGATTTCTCCTCCTTAACCGAGGCATCACAACAACGTTTCACCAGGCAACGCCGGTCAACATGAGAAATCGGTTGGAAACTTTCCTGATGTCAGCACGTGGTTGGTGTCACCACCGGCGCCAACCTTGTGTGAATGCTCTGAAAAGCTAATCATTTGCACATCACAGCATCTTCTTCCTGTCGGTTAAATTTCGCGTCTGTAGCACGTCATCTTCGTGGTGTAGCAATTTTGATGGCCAGCAGTGTAGACGACCTTAACGGTAGGGTAATCTTTTTGTTTGAACTCTGTTGGTTCTATTATTCACATGAGTAGTTTACTCACTCTAGAGAACGCGTTTGGCTTACAGGCATTCCACAAAAGTATGGAAACACGAAAACCAGAATACAGTGCTACGCTTAATACGGCGTACGAAACCTGTTTGCATTCAAAACAGCTTCAAGTCGTCTTGGAATGGATAAATACCGTCCCTGCATTGTGGTCAAAGGAATGTTACTCAATTCTTCTTGCAAATATGGGCAACTTCAGACAACGATGGTGGGAGGTGGAAGCGGATAGCTATCACGAATCCTCCAAAGTAGACCACAAAGGTTAAAATTACTGAGGTCAGATGACTGTGGCGGTGGTGCGAAAATTCATCCTCTTACTCACAAAGTAGTCCTGGGCGATGCAAGCTATGTGAACAGAGGCCCTGTCGTATTGGAACACAGCGTCAGCAATGGGAAACGAACGCTATACCACGGGATGATCGTGATCAGCGAAAATGAACATATAATCCTAGGCAATAATATGACCTTGCAGAGTAAACATCTGCCGCATCGAATAGCACGATATGGCTGCCCAAATCAACACCAACTTCCCCCGTGTATCGCTCTTGAGACGCCAACAGTGCGAAACAAGACTCATCTAAGCAAATGACTTTCTCCCGTTTGTCCATAGACTAGCTTTCATAGATTCGGCACCATGTTTTCTTGTCATGCGAATCTGCAGCACTGCTGTGTGGTTTTCGAACTCCAGTTCGACCTGCAGTTCCCTGCCTATGGAGGCCCCTTAATTTGGTATGGTGCTGTCAGGGTTCGCGAATGCGACATTCAGTTGAAATGGTTCAAATGGTTCTGAGCACTACGGGACTTAACATATGAGGTCATCAGTCCCCTAGACTTAGAACTATTTAAACCTAAAGACATCACACACATCCATGCCCGAGGCAGGATTCGAACCTGCGACCGTAGCAGTCGCGCGGTTCCGAACTGAAGTGCTTAGAACCTCTCGGCCACTACGGCCGGCGACATTCAGTTCTGCAACATTTTCAAATGTCATCCTTTCATTTTTCGTCACAGTTCTCTTCAGTTATTCTGTGTCCATACCGCTCAACACACACTTTCCCTGAATTTCGACTTAGTGGGCGATGTTCTTCCGATTTTCTTACACGCAGTACAAATCTTCGATACGATGCATCCTGAAACACCAAACACAGCTCCTCCCTTGGTTAGGGAAACACGCAGAAGTCCTACTACTAGCCCAACTTGGAATCCACTTAGTTACGACACTGTGCACTTACAGATACACAGAGCAATACGCTAGCCACCACTGACACTTGCAACGTATTGCACAGGCATCGTTCGTGGTTTAGTACAACAGAGCAACCTGCAGGCTTATGTTCAAGCAAGCATTTCTGGCGCTGTAACCATATTTTTGTCTACGGAATGAAATAAGATGGGCTTCTACTTATGTACAAGATGAAACAATGAATTTTACTGGTGGAAGGCGTCACTGGGACAATGTAGTAAATGGTGCACAAAGCACGCTGTTAAATGCACAATACGCATACACGTAACGATCTCACATTATCTCTTTAAGGATCACAGAAGACCAGGAAATAACACACACGTCACATAAAACTGATTTCTACATCTACAACTACGTCTACATCTACATGATTACTTTGCAATTCACATTTAAGTGCTTGGCAAAGGGTTCATCGAACCACAAGCATACTATCTCTCTACCATTCCACTCCTGAACAGCGCGCGGGAAAACGAACACCTAAACCTTTCTGTTCGAGCTCTGATTTCTCTTATTTTATTTTGATGATCATTTCTACCTATGTAGGTTGGGCTCAACAAAATATTTTCGCATTCGGAAGAGAAAGTTGGTGACTGAAATTTCGTAAATAGATCTCGCCGCGACCAAAAACGTCTTTGCTTTAATGACTTCCATCCGAACTCGCGTATCATATCTGCCACACTCTCTCCCCTATTACGTGATAATACAAAACGAGCTGCCCTTTTTTTGCACCCTTTCGATGTCCTCCGTCAATCCCACCTGGTAAGGATCCCACACCGCGCAGCAATATTTTAACAGAGGACGAACGAGTGTAGTGTAAGCTGTCTCTTTAGTGGTCTTGTTGCATCTTCTAAGTGTCCTGCCAATGAAAGGCAACCTTTGGCTCGCCTTCCCCACAGTATTGACTATGTGGTCTTTCCAACTGAAGTTGTTCGTAATTTTTACACCCAAGCACTTAGTTGAATTGACAGCCTTGAGAATTGTACTATTTATCGAGTAATCAAATTCCAACGGATTTCTTTTGGAACTCATGTGGATCACCTCACACTTTTCGTTATTTAGCGTCAACTGCCACCTGCCACACCATACAAAAATCTTTTCTAAATCGCTTTGCAACTGATACTGGTCTTCGGATGACCTTACTAGACGGTAAATTACAGCATCATCTGCGAACAACCTAAGAGAACTGCTCAGATTGTCACCCAGGTCATTTATATAGATCAGGAACAGCAGAGGTCCCAGGACGCTTCCCTGGGATTCGATAGAGGCTAGTGCAAAAAAAGCCGTATGATAGTAAATGTCTTTCGTCTTAAATATTGTTACGGCATAAAGTCAAGCGCCGTCACGCCAGTTGGGAACGAGAGAGCAGACAGCGCTGTGAAGAAGACGTCAGCCCATTTCACACCGACCGACCCCTCTCCAGGACGACAACGCGACAGCAACGGCCTCTATGCGAAGATGACATAGACGCCACGCCCGACTGGTCGCTGCCCAGTTCTACTGAAGGTTCAAGACTAGCGACCTGAATAGAAGCGTCAAAGCTTGTTCTTTGCTTGTACTTTCTAGGTAGCTCAAACTTGGAATAGTTATACTGAAACGATTTGTTTGAATTGTTTGTTTCCTTAGACAGCATATCTGCAAGCAATACTTTGGAGACAGAGTCCAGTCGTCCAGCTTGGTGCGTCAGCGCCGCGAGTTTAGTCAGTTATTTCTTGCTCACTTCCTACCTGCGATTACAACTTTTGAAACGCTGCTCATACCATACTATTCGTTAATGATTTTATGAGCTTTAATAGTGAATGATTTCAAATGAGCTTTATAGGAGTTACGGCGTGCTTGCGCTATATTGGCATAATTACGTTTATATGGTTTTCCAACTTCGCGGACGAATTTTATTGCGAGAGAAGTTAAGTCTTCGTCAGTCGTGCTTCTTAATCTGATGTATCTAGCGCAGGGGTTCGCAACAAAATTTTCTCGAGGACCCCCTCATCGAGCGTAATTGGTACCTTGTCGTATCACAGTATCAAGCACCTAAAAAAGCCAAATTAAGAGTCTTTTTCCACGTTTTTTTATTTTTGGTACTTAGAAAAAAACATTGACATATTCATTAGTGAACAAATATTGAGCTTAAATCTTTTTCAATTTGGCCATTATTGTTAAATTTTTTATTATTGCTCAAAATCTTTGTCTTCAAATCTGGGTGTTTAGTATAACAAAGTCCTTAAAAAAAATAAAAATTGAGTATGAACTGAAAATGACAGGAAAAAATTAAAATGAGTGTGTTGCTCTTTCAAGTGTACTACACTTGAGATTTAATTGAGTAGACTTGTGTGAAAAATAAGGAAACTCTAATTTCATACAAGGTATTATTTATTTGAAAAAATACAGTTACAACAGAGTACTTCATCGGTATAGAGTTAGTTTTAATTTTCAATTCTTAATGAGATGAGTTCAATCTGACCTAAAGCTCTGCTCATGCAGAAAGCGGCCAAAACAAAAAATCTGTTATCATACGAAATATACTTAATATATTTTTTTATTCTAATAGCATCTTTCGAACCCCTTCGGCATAGCTCGCGGACCCCTGGGTGTCCGCGGACCACCTATTGGGAACCACTGGTCTACATTCATTTGTTTGAGCCATCCGACAACATTGGTCACTTCCAAGATAGGAATATATATATATAGTTCTTCTTTTGTTCTGATGAAATGTGCATTGTATACGATTCGGTTTCTTGGTGAAGACACGTGTCTCTGGTATTGCATTGTCTTAATTATTTTCTTAACGATTACGCGTTTTCTCGTTATTCATTTTCATCCCGAAGTCATTTGTAAATTTACTACGATTTTATATTGAGTTGCCATGTGCCCATTTACCGTCTGTCTAAATTTGGTGTAAATCCGAGCGCAGATCACTGAATACATTCTGCTTTCAGCAGAACTGCTAGTCTGGTAAATTTCCACCAGCAGAAAAAAAAAATTTCATTCCACGCGTGTTACAGCCAGTGTAAAGTAGGTTTGGAATCCTGTGCACTACGAGACACGTGACGTGATACGGATTACATTGCGACTGGCTTTTGTGATTCATGATTCTTACTAACGGGTATTCATAAAGCGTACACTCTGCATCTGCGTCGCACATGTTGTCCCAATAAGAGAGAGAATGCATTCACATTTCCAGGATGTATGATGAAGCCAAACTGATCGTCATTCAACAAATACTCATTTTCCTTACAGACACTTCGAAAGTGAATTTATCCCTTGCCTGAATGAAATCCTATGTTGTTCTTCTCTGGTTTGAAATAATTTGGTTAACATCTGGGATATTACACAGAAGAGACCGAACATCGTAGTTTTTTGGGCGTTAAGCGTCTTGTGTGAAGCATAATGCAGTATGGATCGAGTTTGGGTAAACGGTCTCTTGCAAGTTTCTTCTGTGTTTGCTTTGTTTTTAGGTGTGGCCATTTTTACTGAAACACCGTCTCCAGACTCATTTCGTTCCTTCACCATCGTCACCCCTTGAATGGATTTAAATGAAATTTATAGAATGTCTTCATCGAATTTTTGAAAGTCTTGGGTTATAACTATTTAAAGAAATCTTTGGATGCTTGTAATTTTTTTCTCTATTGTTAGTTACTGCGCCAGTTGGAATCATAACTGATGAAGTATGGTATCTCCTAAGTGCGTTTATTTTTTTCTTTTCTTCAACTGTAATTGGTTCCAATTGCTTAGAAAATATTCATTGCGTTCTCTCGAAAATTTTCGGAGGCACTTAGGAAGAGTTTGTTTTAATGCATGAAGTTCTTAAGATTACTGGTGCTGCGGAATAGATAAAATTTCAGTCTCGCGCAGAAACAGACGACCCCGATGATCAGTGACCAGATCTCTTGCAGTTGTCAATCATCGATGAATCGTCACATACGAATAGTTCACCATTAAAAAAAATGGTTCAAATGGCTCTGAGCACTATGGGACTTAACATATGTGGTCATCAGTCCCCTAGAACTTAGAACTACTTAAACCTAACTAACCTAAGGACATCACACACATCCATGCCCGAGGCAGGATTCGAACCTGCGACCGTAGCAGTCGCGCAGTTCACCATTAACTCCACCTCCCTGCCGGAACTATAATTGCCATATCACGTCAAGGAGGACCTTAGACTTCTGTATCAAAGTATGATCTCGGAGGGAATAACAAATGTAGTGATATTAACTTCAACGTCACAACCGTACTGGAAAGTCACGTGGAAATTCAAGATTTAGTTTAATTTAAGAGAAGACGCGTTGTTATCCATAGAAATACTGAAGCTGATAGAGACTGTGGAAGCCTGACATCTTTCACCGTGGTTCAGAGTTTATTCAATAGCTTCCCTGTAAGAAATTTTCGAATGGAAGCTTCCCCTACCACCTGTTTTCAGCGGTGCCTACCCTCCTTTAATTAAGCGGCGCTCTAATTGCGGCTTACTGCCAGGTGCGCGTCATAGAGCCCGAGGCGACAACTCGCCGGAAAATTTAAAAAGGGAAACAGGTTCGTTAAAATTTGTCAAATGAAATTACCTAATAGCGTACGAATGTCAGCTGAAGCGCGGTTCTTTACCAACTCGCGTGGATCGGTTTCTTGGCAGGGAGAAGCCTTTTCCTCACTCGCCGATCTAATTATAAGATTCGAAGCAAAGGAAATAGTCACGGCCGTGATTAAAGACAGAATTTTTCCCCCACTCTTTCAGCGACGCTTTAATTTCGTTAACGGCATCTGCCTACTCCAAGAAAGTTAATTTGTAGTGATTAAAGAAAGACGAAGCGTTCGGATCTCTGAATCAAATTTTGTAATGCTGTGTTTTTCCCGAGGCAGCCACTCGTACTCTCATGCGATGCTTCCTGTCGCGACAAGAAAATAACTCTTTTCCAAGTTTATCACTTTATCTTTAGCTCACTAATATAACGCACTCGTATTTGTTCCATACTCTTTTTCGAATTTTTATCAATGCCATTTCCTTACCATTTGTAAAGAAATATGAAGATTTTAAGCAGTCAATTTCTGTAAGAAAAACTGCTTCCGAATAATGTTTGTTTTCCAGTGATGTAAGTAACCATTGTAATTCCAACGAAATTTGGCCTTATATGCTAAATTCTAAGATCATTATTTCCACGCCGAGAAGTCAAAACTAAGCTATAGCCACACGAATAAAAGATTATATGTTAATATCGGGCAGTGTTTACTTAGTAATACTGGTAACAGAGATATAGTTCCTCTTCTGAAGCTTTGATAAATCGAATACGCATGTCCTACTTTTCTTGTATACTTGGTTACTTTTATCTTTGCAGCTGATTTTTATTTTGTTTCTTAGCGCTTTTTTGTTTCTTTTTTGTGATACGATACACTACAGCATCACCAACTTCCCGCGCTCTAACTGTGTTGGTGAGCCAGTAAATATAAACCATAGGGCAGTGACATTGCGTCACTGCAATACACTGTCGAGGTGTGGCGGTGGTACTTGGATTCCCTTACCACCCTGTAACGGTCACAGTACTCTTCTGTCCCGCATAAAAACGTAGTCCGTCATGGGCAGGTAAGATTGGAAAGTCGTGGACGTCGAATGGAGGGCTAGTCCTGGAAAAGGAGGCAGCCGTGATGGGCGTGCCAGGCTCAGCGCTAGTCCTCTTCGGAAGATGATTCCTCGAGGATGGTCAGCGGAATCGGATGGCGATACCAGCGCCGTGGATGTGTAGTCCCAACGTGGCGTAGCCCATGGACAGTGTCCCGTAAGGCAGCCACTTTCTCATAGAGCCGCCGCGCGTTGTTGTGTATGAACTCCCTGAGGGGGGACGATATCTGCTTCCTCATGGAGAGTCACAATCCCCGTGAGTGGCGAGGAGTGCAGGCTCCACCTGAGAACCTTCTTCTGCTGGCGGTGCAACGTCCGCATCCTGGTGATACTAATCGTGGCCCATGCAGTGAAACCATACGTGAGGGCAGGTAGGATAACGGCCCATTAGATACGGAGCTTGGTAGGTAGGCTATGTTCCCTACTGCGGAAGAGGGCGCACAAGGCCATGGTCAGCTTTTGTCCCTTGTTGGCAAAATACTCTGTATGACAGTGGAACAGCAGCTTGTGGTCCATCCGGACCCCGAGATAGGTCGTCGTTGGGGACCAGGGCACCTGCACGCCTACAATCGAAATATTGCGGTGGAGTACTGGGCACCGTTTCGTGAAGCAGACCGCCGTAGTTTTGGCGGCGTTAAGAGCGAATTTGTTTGTCCGGCACCAAGTGATGGTGGCGTCCACCTGTCGTTGGAGGTGGGCGATGACGCCGTCAGTGATACGTCCAGTGGTATAGAGTGCTGTGTCATATGCATATTGTGCCAGGTGGCACTCGGGGATGGCCGGCATATGATTCACGCAGATGTTAAAAAGAATGGGAGATAGCACGGATCCCTGTGGAGTGCCACCTGTCAATGGGCGAATGCCAGAAAGCATTCCCCGGTGAGCCACGAGGGAAGTCCTACCGCGGAGGAAGTCATCCACAATCTTCACATAGATGTTCGGTATTGGGGTCTGCGTCAGCATCTTGTGCACGAGGTTGTCGGTCCAGATCTTATCGTAGGCGTTCTGGAAGCCCAGAAAAGCCGCAGCTGTCGACTTGGTGGCGTTGAAGCCTTTGCTGACGTGTTCAGTGATTCGGAGGACCTGAAGTTCGGCAGAGAGGTGTGAAGTAAAGCGAACTGTTCAGGTCAGATCGTCCCAGCCGCCGTCAGAGGTTCAGAAAGTCGGTGGAGGATCACTGATTCAAGGACTTTCGTCCTGATGGGCCTGTTGCTGGTGGGGACTGTAGGGTCCTTGAACCAATTGGGATCGCAATTTGCTTGGCTTGCTTCCACTAAGAGGGGAAAAGGCCAGACATTAGACAAGCATTTAAGATCTTGGTGAGCAAGCGTAGAGGCGTTCTCGGTAGGTGGCAAAGATGGTCATTTAAAATTCCGTCCGATCCAGGGGCTGACCGGCCACGTTTCCGTTGTAGAATACGCTGGACTTCTGCCATGGACGTCAAGTGGGGGCAGACTGAGGTGGACGGGTGCGGAAAGCGGCAACAGCTGTCAAGACATCGTGTTCGTCCCGTAGTTCGTCTGGCGAAAGGTCCTGGACAAGGAGATGGCTTTGGGCCTCGAACGCATCCGCCAGCGTTTCCACAATTTGGAGGGTATCATATGACAAGCCCACTGCCGTGCGAAGAGGTTGGGCAGTCACTGGCATAGAAAGTCTCAGGGCGTGAATGACAGCCCAGTCGGACTTATGGTGTAGGCGGAAAGTGGACATGCGGTCCTCCCATTGTTCGGACCTCCAGTTGGCGACCCGGCGGCGGTCTTAGCGAGACATGTTACTCACATTTGTTTCAGTCGTCTTATGCTATTTATAACAGGTATTACCATTACAGTTACTTCCTTGCCATAGTATTTTGAGTAGTTTACTTTAGATATTTTACAATAGTTACAAGTACGGCATACAAGGTGATTATAATTAAAGTTAAACTTTCAAAACGCCACTGGTCATAATGACGTCAAATTGCAGCGGAATATTATCGGAGAAGAGGAAAACTTATGGCAGAAGAAAAAAACTGGTGCGAAAATTGATCAATAGATGGCGCTGTATATGTCAGAATACTAAATGAAAACAACTGTCACGCGCTTGACCCATTGAAGTTAGTATAAACACGCCGGGTACACAGTTTTTCCTACTTTCAGGTCTGTCACGTTCGCCACGACTGTCTCAATGCAGGATCGTGCTCGGCTTGTCAAGTTGTATTACAAGAATGATGACTGTGCACACGTCGCTCTACAGAAGTTCCGGACACTGAAGGGTTTGTAAAAAGGCGTTAGTCCGATTGATGGCTGTGGGTCTGAAGAAAATGATTCGAAAATTCGATAAGACTAGTTCTTTGGTGTGCAACCTGGTAGAGGGAGGAAACGAATTGGTTCGAGGACAGTGGAAGCAACGGCAACAGCGTTGGAGGAGGAGACGAGTTTTGGTGCGCAAACGTGTAGTGCACGGAGAAATACCTGAACATCGGACATACCCGTGAACACGGTCAGTAAAATCCTACGAAACATCCACCTCTGCTATTTCCCAGGTGCACGAGTTACTTCCTGTTGACATGCCAGCAAGACAGACATTTGCTTTAAAATTTCTTGCTCACATGGAAGTGGACAACGATTGGCCGTGGAAGATTCTGTGGACAGACGAAGCCCACTTCCATCTGAAAGGATATGTCAATACACAGAATTGTAGAATATGGGCAACGGAAAATCCAAACGCAAATCAATCAGTACCATTTCATCCCGAAAAGGTCACTTTGTAGAGCGGGTTTACGGCATCATTTATCATAGGGCCAAATTTTTTGGAAGAGACAGATGCTTCCAGTCCTATTACCAGCACTGTCACTGGTAAGCACTATGAGTGTCTTTTGTTCAGCCACACCATTCAGCTCTCCAACAGCATGGATTTGTGGATGGGATCATTTTTATGCAAGATGCCGCACCTCCGCAAATTGCAAATCCAGTTAAGCAGCTGGTGAAACGTCATTTCGGAAATGCTAGAATTATCATCTGCCATTTCCCTACAGCCTGGCAGTCCCGATCACATAAAATCCGTGTGACTTCTGGCTGTGGGGCTATCTGAAAGATGTTATGTTCAGTGTTCCGATTGCAAACTTAGTTGCATTAAGGGCACGCATTGCGCAACACACTCTCAACATGACCCCAGAAACACATCTATCTATTGTGGAACATGTTGTTCCTTGATTTCAACTTGTTGCAGAAAACAGCGGACCGCATATGGAACTTTTTTGCGCCAGTCACACGGAAATTAATAATCCGATTTGATTTCGATTGATGCTTTTTATGTGGTTTTTGGCCTCGATACAATCAAAAACCGGTGTGAGTGATGCTTTTTATGCGGTTTTTGGCCTCAGGACAGTTAAAAACAGATTTTTCTCATCCGATGTGATATGACCTTGTCGTGGTGGATGGGCTTACGTAAGTAACAGTACACCCATACACATTGAGTAGTACTGTTCGTTTAACGTCAAACGTACACCTTAGGCATTGTTATATGATTCATTCATCATTTGTAGTTGACCACTATTACATTATGATGTTTACAGAACCGTCTATTGCTACAATTTGCAACTGTTTATTTTTCTTCTGCCATTCGTTTCCCCCCTTCCCCGATAATATTCCGTTGCAATTTGACGTCATTCTAATCAGCAGCGTTATTTCTACAGTGATTTGAAACATTAACTTTAAGTATAATGAACCTTTATGTGTTACAAATTAATTTTGTGTATCCTGTCTTCCACATTTGCCCATTGTCTGTGTGATTTATTCTTTGAGCTCAGACACTGCATCTTAACTAATCTCGCTGCGTGACTGACGTATTGTGGTATGCTGCTTTCAGTAGAAGGGAATCATGGGATGAGAGTTATGGTCTGAAAGAAATGCTGTAGAAATAGGACACTCTTGCTATATTCATGTATACTTTTTGCTTACTACTATAGCAACTTAGGTATTGATGAAAATATGGTTCTCCTGTCGGTGCTGTATTGTTCATTGAGCACAGTTCCTTTTTCTCTGCCCTTAGTATTCTCGTAGCATGAGCTTGTCTTTTCTGCTAGTTTTGAAACGTATTAGGGGTTGTATATCAGTCTAATAGTTACTTTGCTGTATCGGGTGTTAAACAAACTAGTCATCCCGGAACAAAGTATTAATAGTAAGCAAATGAGTGCATAAACATTAATGTTGATGAATTCTGAAGATGTGTAAAGTACAGAAACGCGTCGTATTCAGTCAAAAAATAAAATAAGTGGAGTAATAATTATTCTTGCCCATAACATAA
Organism: Schistocerca cancellata; assembly: GCF_023864275.1. Taxonomy (NCBI): domain Eukaryota; kingdom Metazoa; phylum Arthropoda; class Insecta; order Orthoptera; family Acrididae; genus Schistocerca; species Schistocerca cancellata. The sequence goes on along the minus strand of NC_064631.1, from coordinate 462,777,176 downwards.
GCAACAATAAGTTAACCATTCGGAAAGAAGGCCACAAAAGCTAAAACGTTAATTTACATATACTTCTTCACCATCGGTACGGATATTCTCTAAATAAGACGTGGACCTTTTTCGACTGAAACTAAGTGTTTATGTTATTCAAATATTTTTTGCCTCGTCATGTCAGGGACTGTCAGTGGGTGTTTCATTTAATCAGCAGCTCTTATAAATGTTTCTGCGTAAGATGCAAGTGTTTCTGTATTAGAGATACTACAAACCATGAGTGAACAATGTGTAGTCCGGTTTCTTATATCATAGTACGCTGTTTTCTGTCACACTTGAAAAAAGTCCATTCTACTTTCAAACGTTGTTAGCGGCAAGAACTGAATTCCTGACGATATTTCGTTCCTCAGGTTCTGGAGAAAATCGTATCATGATTTCACAGACGAAATTTTTTTAAAAAAAGTAAGCTACAATTATTAACCGGTTATTCGTTAGAGAATTTTCGGAATTTTTCCTTCAAAGATTAGTATCTTATTCATATTTTATTACGTTACGAGATGGTACTCTCATTCCAGTGCATTGTATAACTCTTCGGAGAAAGGGTCAAGTGTTATTTCAAGAACGGTAATTTAAAATATCTGTCGCAAAATTTTTGTTTCGAAGTAAGTTAATTAAAGCAAGGGAAAAATTACACAATTTTAAATACAAGGTATTTTATACTGCATTGGGCGTCACAATTTAGGTGAAACAACGAAAACAATAATACGAAAGAGGCACGAAATTTATGTATCATCGAACAGGAATAGGTCTGCAGAATCGCCGACACCAACGCACTGTGTAAAGTGCTGTCTGTGAGCAAGGCGGAAGTTGGCAATGTGAGAGTAAGTAAAGACAACTGGAAAGCCACAATGTTCGAATCGTTCACATTTACATCTACATAGATACTCCTCAAGCCACCATACGGTGTGTGGCGGAGGGTACCCTGTACCACTATTAGTCGATTCTTTTTCTGTTTCCCGCAGATAAAACGAGGTACAAACGACTATCGCTATGCCTCAATACCTGATGCACCGATAACAGTCATGATGGTGAATAGTTTTCAGATTTGAGGCAGATCAAACTCTGTATAATCACGTGGGTAATTGTACGTCCTTCTGTTGTTCGTAGTTTGAGTCAGTAACTTGTAATTACTGATTTGTCATCGAAGAACAAGAGCCACAATGTTCGATAAACGAGATGCGTCCTTACGAAGTCAATAGTATGTATGGGTAGTGCCTGTTGACTTCTTATTCCTCATTGTAGCAGAAAATATTAGCAGTAAACACACCAACATGAAATCTGCACTAAAGACAAATGGAAACATTCTCTTTATGAAAGAGTGCTGCATCATCTGACAAAGAAACAGCAGTAGATTTCAAATTTGGCAAGACGGCAAGGGACGAGATAATTCGTATGCAGATACCACTTTGGGTAGGAACTACTGGAAAGTTAAAACTCAGTGTATCTGTGAGGTTCACACGAATGCTGGAAATACTGGAAGCCCGGATTTTTGGTCCGCGCTTCGATCAGGGAAGCAGCTTCAACTGACATGCATTTACATACCTAAAGGGCTAGTTTGACAAGGATGGGACAGTGTCGGCCTTGGCCTAGTAGTAGGAACCACCTCTGGCATCTGCCTGAAGTGATTTACCAAACCACCAGGGTAGCCCGTTAGGTATTAAGGCCCATTTCATCTCGAATATAAGGCAGTATAATTAAAACATCGCAGCCTGATTTGGCTTATTCATAGCGTACGGTACTGATTTGCAGCATCATGTCTGCCTCAAATGGAGACAGGTAACTGGCGCCAAAAGTAGAATATATATCCCTTTGATAGCTGGGGAGTGATACGGATAGCTACAGCTGCCTGATCGGAAAGTTTTTCTTGCAGCGTACGCGTTGGAGTATTTGCTTAGCACAGTGTCAGAGTTCTGTCGTGTGCATGTAGACCACGTGTAGGTAACCGGCGGCCCGCACTAGAAACTTGCGAAGTTCCTCCTAATTGTCTAAGACTAGGATTTACCGTTTCAATTTCATAGTTTGTTTTTCGATCTTTCTTTTGTTAATATTAGTAAGAAAAATGTTGGTGGATGTGGACGTATTAGAACAGGATACCTGTTGAAACTTAAGGTAATTTATAATGACTTATCAGTAACCAGTTGTTTTTATAGACCTTTATTTTTCCATGATGACATATTAAGGTGCATGGCAACCCGTCTTCAGATGTTTGAAATTATTTATGTGCTATGAACACTATTTTTACTAAAAGCGTTGCAGAATTTTGCAACGGAAGTTCATAAGAAAGCTGTTGTAAGACGTCGTAAGTAAAGGTAAACATATGGACGCTATAGTTTTGACACCATATTCTAGGAGCGCTGCTGTGGCGTCATGTGACTAGACCGCCCGCGAGCAAAAGTAAGTGAATCTGGCCCGAGGGTCAGCAAAGGTTTCCCATGCTTGATGTAGACATTAGCTGAGTGATCTGTGCGTGTGGAGTTTCGGTGTCGTGTTTTTGTTTTTGTTGTGGTTGCAATTCTTCATGACGATGATGGTGGCAATGAGAACATAAGGGAATTCAGTTTCTGAATACACTGGAAGTTTTTGTCTTACATAACGTCAGTAAACGGATAGAAATGATCAGTGTAGTCGTCCGGAGGCCATACTTCCACCGAAACAGAAGACGACAGAGAGTAGGCAAAACTGTTTCACCGCGGAAGATCGTAATAAGGATTCTCCTTTCAATCATGGCACGAATGACGCATTCTGGAGGCAGGTGGCTCAAATCCGCGTCTGGCTCTCCAGGTTTAGGTTTTCCATTATTTGCCTCAATCACTTCATGCGTTTTCCGGAATGGTTCCTTACAAAGGGCACGGCCGATTTCCTTTCCACATCCACATGTCGACATGTGCTCTGTCTCTAATGACCCCGATGTCGACGAGATGTTAAACCTTAGTCTTCCTTTCTTCTTCTTTTTACGAATGACGATGTGTCAGATATATAGATAAGCGGTCGGAGAACATAAAATCAACTACAGTTGCTGACCAGTGGAAAGGCAACTTGCCCAGATTAAACACTTGTGTGATTCTACAGGCATTACACGAAAGAACTTGCTCCCCTTCGCGCAGTAAACAATTGTACATCACTGCAGCAACGAATGGGACCCTATCGTCTGGAGAAAGGTGCAGGTCATTCCACCTTTCAAGAAGGAACAGACCCGCATAATTATTAATGGTATGCTTGTATCACCGATGTCAGTCTGTAAAATCTGCAGAATTACGGAAAATGCTTCTCACTCACGCTTTATGACGTTCTTGGAGAACGAAATTCTTCTCAATAAAAATCAACGTGGATTCTGCAAACAAAGATATTGCAATACCAAGCTTGCTCTACACAAGATGTATGATAGAGAAAGGCCTTCAGGTTCATATCATGCTCTTTGATTTCTCGAAAGAGTTTAGTACAGTTCCACACTGTCGAATTGTCGGATGATGAACAAACCGCAAACTTACCGATTGTTGGGACAGATACGCGTATTCCTTAACGATAGAGCTCAGCATGTCGTACTCAAAGCTACAAAATCAAAGGTAATTTCGCGGGTACCCTAAGTGCATGTTATAGTGAAACACTGCACGCAAATTTGCATACCTTTTTCATTTACGTTGAGTTTGGTCGTTTAGTTGTAGGACGCTAGCGGTGGGTGCAACCTCCCCCTTCCTCATCGCCCTAATGCACTGCGATATAGTCGGCCACAGTGGCCGGGTGGTCTAGGCGTTTCAGTCCGGAACCGCGCGACTGCTACGGTCGCAGGTTTGAATCCTGCCTAGGGCATGGATGTGTGTGATGTCCTTAGGTTAGTTATGTTCAAGTAGTTCTAAGTTCTAGGTGACTGACAACCTCAGATGCTAAGTCCCTTAGCGCTCAGAGCCATTTGAACCATTGCGATATAATTGACCGTGACGGCGTATGTGAAATGAAATTTTGCAGTGAGTATGTCTGCTGTTTCCCAAGGAAAATAATACCGGTTAGTAGGACAAAAGTGTACAGCAGACTCCTCTGAACGAAGAATCTATTCTAAATATTGATAATTTTGAAAGGGGTGGAATTTAGTGCAATCACTCTCGAACAACACAGGGGGGGAAAGGGTAGCAAGAAATATTTTAATACAAAAATAATGATTAGGAAACAAGGGATAATTAAACGGTCGCCGGCCCACTGGGTCAATGAATATCCAGAATCTTAAGAAAGGCAATGGCAAAGAAAATTAATCAAGTAATCATGGACTGCGCGGCTGGTCCCGGCGGAGGTTCGAGTCCTCCCTCGGGCATGGTTGTGTGTGTTTGTCCTTAGGATAATTTAGGTTAAGTGTTATGTAAGCTTAGGGACTGATGACCTTAGCAGTTAAGTCCCATAAGATTTCACACATATTTGAATTTTTAATCAAGTAATCACTGGCCTGACAACGGAAGTTTGTCACCCCCTCCGACAACACAACGGTTCACGAGAAAATAAATGAAGCAGAATGTAGTGAGTTTGCAGTTGCTCAATCTGAAACACAAAATTTTGAAAGTAAAGGTAAAAGAAGTTGCTGGTTGAATAAATGACTGACTGTAACAGAGAATATGTTTCGTAAAAATGACTTTCGGTAACCTCAACATAACCTAATGCAAAATTTGGCAAAAAGAAAGCAATTTACATTTAATTATTGAAAGACTGAATTGAATTTACTTTAAGAAAATGGGATACTGATTTACTTTTAACATAACAATACAGATATTGCATGGAAATAAAGAGTCCCTTCTTGTTAATAATGTCTGAGAGCAATAACAACACAGTTGCCCTACAAGTTTTAACTATTGCAGGCTATAATTGACGAAAATTATTAAAGTTCGTGAAAGAAGTGACACCGCGTAACGCCTGTACAATATTAGTTAACAGTCCTAAGATGTTATAGACATGTGGACGAAGGTGAATGTAGCTGATGACAGTTCTCAGCTGCCGCCGTTGCTACTGCTGCTGTTTGACAATCACGAGTCGTCTAAAGAGCCACACATAATTATGGGACAGGTAATAGTTAGAGTCGCAACTTCCTCCGTCTGTTCACTCTCTCGGTGCTGTCAATACTCGCTGGTTAATAAATTAGCTGCGCCCACACTGGCGCGATCATAGCAGTACACCGCGTCTGTAGGAACAGCCAACAAACACTTCCGCACACTTTCACGACTCAAGCTGCTCTGCTTCCTCTCTACTCGCAGCGCGACAAAGACTCTCGATACGCAAAGATAAAAAACGGCACAGCTACTCCCATTTCGTCGTTGCTCGATACATTAAAGTAAAGTTCGCTAGGGTATTCCCAGAAATTTACAATATTTACACTACAATCAATTATATACAGTCAGAAGTAAATACGCTGTTACATCCATTACATAATAACTATAGTTACTGTAATAAAGCTGACATCTTCAGAATCATAAGTACAGTACAAGTTATCATCGGATACTAAACGGTGAAAAATTCTGGATGGTGCAGAAGGTATTTTAGCAACATTTTCGGTGTTACATGGGAACTGAGTTGAGAAGGTTTTTATGAAGATCTCGGACGACAGTTACCGGCAGTATGGTGGTAGATATAGCTTCCCTTCCCTTCTTTAACGTGGTGATAGACTCAGTGGTTTCTGAATGATTTTTGCATATCTGAGGAGACACAGTGTGTTGGAGCTGTGACGGTCTAACGGAGAATGTTATGGAGAACGGTACATTGGTGAGAGCAGAGACCGGAATCTCAGGTGGCTTCGCAGAACTGGAGCTGCCTAAGCGTCGCGGAGGTTAGCAAATCATTGTCCAGCTTTATAACCTCACCCAGCCCAGAGTATGCCTGGGGTCGCAAAGGTGTCACAAGCAGCAGGCAGTGGCTGGTTCCTAATCTTTTGTGGACTATATTTGTAGATTTTGTGTCGTCTCGTTGCCATTGTTGAGTCTTGTTGTCTAGTGGCCATTATCCTCTTTCTACTACGCAAACTGCACACATGTGTTAACAGTGCTCTTTATTCATAAGAACAAGAAGCTACTTAGCTTAAGCTAATCCATGCGTTGCGGTACTAGCTCTTTCGTAACAGTCCACGTTAGCCTCACGACTGGTGAAGTATAATTCCCACTATAAACACTACACTCTCGTAGCTGGTGACGTTAACTGACAGACGCCAAGTAGACTAGCGACTGAGCTGACTGCGACTCCGATTGCGACTGAGCGGACTATCTGTGACTGACTGGGCCCTCCGTTCCGAGGTGGCGGTCTAAATACTGTCAGTCAAGAGGGAGTTGGCTGCCCATTGCTTTCGAGTCTGTCTTTGGCCTCTCTCGTGATAGGCACGCTTGATTCAACTCATATTATCGATCTTCTACAACCTCTTTGTCGACCGATGTGTCGGCGACAGTTTACCCGAGCACAGTAGACAGCTATCGGCCGCTTTAGAAGGAAAAAAGGCTACAGAAAATAATGTTCTAACCTCGTGAGATGTCGTTCCTAAGTTCAGAGGCCCTCTGATGAATGTACATAGGCACGGAAATGGGCGATTGGTATATTAGATAGTGTCTCAGAGCTAGAGCGACCGTTTCTTAGTTGTAGGGGAGAGTTTTGCTACATTACTGACGTCGGATTGCGACCCACCCTATTGGTGGGATTCACTGAGTGGAGCGAAAGCTCGCTGTTGCGCTGCAGAATTTTCTATTTTCTCTATGAGCGACTGACTTTGTTTGGAGGGAAAAGGAGAGTGGAAGCAACACTCTGGGTCAAAGTGGGGGGGGGGGGGGGGGGAGGGAATCGACTTCGTTTGAGACGTGGTGCTGACCACAGTGACTTCCGACTAAGAAGCAGTCCAGGCATTGTTGTTGCAGCTGTAGAAATGAGCCCTCTCTTTTCCAGAGATCCTGCCTGACAGCGGCGTTCGTCACGGCGCACGGCAGTCAAATTACGCTAAGCTTTCTTCGCAACGTCGGCGAGCTAAGTCTTTGTTATTTCGCACTTGTGTAACTGTATACGATCGCTAGTGTCAGGTTCAACACTCATGAGTTGAATGCACGGGTCTTTCGATTAGTCACCAAGCTTTCAGTCACTGTTTTCCGCCTGGAAACAGCGAGTTTTCAAATCGGCTTTCAAACCGTCATTTTTGAATTAACAGGGTATAATTTCTGCTGGAGCATAATCACTATAAGAATTTGATTCAGATAGCGTTAGTCAGTTGTTTCTTTCCCACTCATGAGTTATGATCTTCTGTGTTCTGGTGAAGAAACTAGAGCGTTTAATTGAAAGATTTTTTTTGCCGTATGTAAGTACATCTTTTTATATACGAATATTAATTATTATTTCTTGTATTTTTCTTATCCATGACTAACTTTGTATCCCCCTTATTTAGGTAATATAAATTCTGATGAAGACTCCCTCAGTTTAGGAGTCGAAACCATGGTCAATTCGACTATAAAATAAATTGCAACCAGTGGGCTGTCTTTACTATAAAAAATATTTTCACGGTTGCTGCACACAACTATGTTTAAAGTTGTAAGTTTTTGTCAGACACTAATTGCAGTTGTCACATTTAATTATTGTGTAAATTCCCCAACTGAGGATCTATTCCTGGAGTCTGAAATATCACGTTAAGCATTTGAAGTGGCGCATTGAATTCATTGGATAGGTCTTACAGGAGTGACTACGCATAGTTAGTCTTCTGAGTTACAGAAATTTCCACCAAGAGGGGATTTCACAATAGGGCCGCTACTATTCACAATTTATATTGATGTTCTAGTGCAGCGTTTCTCAACCGGCGTGTCACGATACAATGGTGCGTCGCGAGTACATGTATTGAGTGTCGCGAGGATTTTCAATGTCTTCTAATTTTCCTCAGATAAAATATCCCGGAAATAAAAAAAAATGTATGGCACATTTTTTTGTATTCTTATTTTGGAGTATTAAGTTTCTTTTATTGCATGCTGCATGTTAATGTTCATATATTCCAATTCACTTATCTTAAGTAATAAATTTGTAAAATTAGTATCTCATATAGGGAACCGCGCAAGTTCGTAACGCACTATCATGTGTCGCAAAGAAAAGAAAATTGAGAAATGTGGATGTATTGGGTAACGGTGGAGGCTCCGAGAAGCAATTCTAGAACGATGCTGTTCTCCAAACGTGGATTGCTATACCAGAAGATGCAGTAAAAACCTCAGATGATCAACGATTAGTGCAAGGACAGACAGCTGGGCGTAAATTAACCTAACTTATTGAGTACAAATAAACAGATAATCCAAAAGTGGTAGATTACACCATGACGACAAACTTTCTAGAAATAGTAACTGCGGCAAGAATCGTAGCAGTAACCATCAAGAGCGCCCCAAGTTGGAATGACCTCATGAATAGTAAGGAAAACAGAGGGCAGACTGATATTCCTTGGGAGATTCTTACAGATATTTGACTGATGCGAGAAGAAAGATGTGGCTTACAAAACACTCGTTAACTGATGCGTGAGTATTGTTCTCTCTAAGACCCTAATTAATTAATGGAAGAGATGGAGAAGATCCAACGAAGAGTAGCGTACTTCGTTATGGGAGCGTTTTCTCAGCACGAGAGTATTTCGTAGTTGCTCACCAATCTCCAGTGGCTTAAGCTACATTATGTATCTTATGTATCACGGAACCTACGATCGCAGTATCGTTGGGCAAAATACTACTTTCGTAGATGATTTTCCACTCTGCAACGGAGTGTGAGTTGATTTGTATCTTGCTAGTGGATTGAAACTGTTTGTCAGTCTGTAACAGCCCCCAAGGCTATGGCTAAGCCATGCCTGCGCAGTATCCTTTATTCCAGGGGTGCTATTCCCTCAAGCTGGGAAGAGAGTTCCTGTGAAGTTGAGATACTGGTGGAAGTAAGGCTGTAAGGATGGCTCGTGAGTCGTGCTTTGGAAGCTCAGGTGGTAAAGTATATGCCGTGAAAGACGTAGTTCCCGTGTTGAAATCCTGTTCGGCAGTGAGTTTTATTCTGCCAGAAGTTCAACACATTACTGCCTACCACATGTGTCTCGCGAAAATATATCAGAGGAATGTCGTAAGGCGCTCCACCGACAGTCGCTTTTCCACCAGTTATTCGCGAATGGAACAGGAGAGGAAGAAAAATGGTACGAGGTGTTCCTTCTCTACACACCGTAAGCTGTCTTGCGGAGTGTACATGTAGATTGCCTACTCCGCTAAAAGTAGCACGCTATGGACGGATAGCGACAAATGCCAGGTGGGCTGCGAAGAGATTTGGAGTTTAACTCAAGACAATATAGCAAATTCTGGATGTTGGAGGCTGTATTCCGCCCCCTCTCCTATCACTACCGTTCAGTTACCGGTAATGAAACTTTTTTCTGTCACTTGGACTCGAATCGGTTACCTCCGAGTTGCTCGCAACCACACAAACGTACGTGAGCGACCGCCGCTAAGTAGCCAGTTGAAAATTTAAAGACTTTATTAAACGTGCATTTCAACGAGCGACAGTAATAATATGTGGGGATATGTAGTACAAAGGTGGCCCAGGTTCAGTCGGTGTAGACAAACGGCTGGCGCCGATTTATTAGAAGTTCACTGGGTAATTGCTGTTTGTTTATGGAACAGATTGCTCAAGAAGCAGCTGTACCGGCTATTATCCAGTACTGTGCAAACCAGTTAGTCATATGGTTTTGGATCAACAAGAGACATTTAATGAGTAAAAGTAGCACAGATGGACTTAGGCTCGTTTGCACTTCGGGAGGAGGACAACAGGAAGATTGAAAAAACGAGCGGAGCCGTAGGGAGTGACAAAAGTCACTTTTTGGCATTGCAACAAGTAGTTAATCATCTTTAAGCACAAAACCATTGCATGCAGTAAAATGTATGGTCCTCTACTAGAAAAATAATGAAATTGGTTCCACTTTCACCGATTGTAGTGCTGCTGCAACTAATATGGTTAACATGTCACCTCTTTCATCGGTAACAACATCATCATTTTCTTTGGGCCTTTGTCCCACTTCAACGCGGGGTCGGCGGTGTTACTATGGATTTCGCGGTGTTAGTGTCAGATAATGGCTGGATATCCTTCCCGCTGCAGCCCGTACCCCCGGGACGGACTTAGTGTACACCAGCTGTCTGTGTCTAGTATAAGTCATGAAATAGTGCGAAAGTTTTTCAGATGTCAGCGGGTCGTCTAACTGAGGCGAGGTATGGAGACCAGCCCGGTATTTACCTATGGAGATGTGGAGAACCACCTAAAAACCACATCCAGGCTGGCAGGCACACGGGCCATCGTCGTCAGTCCGCCGGACGGATTGTACCCCGGGCCGGCGCACCTACCCGAATCCAGGATGCAGCGCAGTAGCGCTCTCGGCTAACCTGGCGGGCTTTCATCGGTAACAACATTTATCTGAAAACCGTTTGTCTTTGGATTCATGTTTCTCCGTCTGTTCTTCTCTACAGATCAAAATGGTATATCTTGTCAGATTCTTGTTCGAAGAAGTGTCTTTTGGCAAATGAAGAGGCCGAACAAGGGAGTAAGATGTCTAGGCCTAAACAGCTAAAGCGGTGTCTTTTAAGATAATATTTAACGACGAAATCAAATATAAGATTCAAAATCTGATAAATTATGCATGCAAAATTCTTATCCTGGTTCCTGTAGTTAGTGTAAGATGTTTAAGTGACGTAGCAAAAGATGTGAAAACCGTTAAATCGGATTAGCAGTGTGAACCACTAAAAGCTTACGCGGGCCCTTGTGTACGTGAGGGAACATCCGCTTAAGCTTCTGGAACAAATGAAAACTGCCCGTGCGCGTAGCATACTAATCAACACGTCACTGTATGGTAATTTTTACCCCATCGGCTAGGTAATGCGTTCATCGCCAAAGGTTGCCTTCTCCGCTGAGAGCGGGCGTCCAGCGGAAACCCGAATAAAAATAGGGACCCACGCGCAGGCGCGGGCATCGGACATGATCCAACCGTCTGACGTCAGCCGCGGCCCGCTCCGTGGGAGCGCCTGACGTAACCAGAGTACTAATCAGCTCGCGGCGCGCGCCAAACTACCTGCGATAATTGCGATGCAAACTACGACGGCTGAACAGGTGCCAAGGAAATGTATTGTTCTGCAAATGCTGACTGCAAGCAATGTAGGCCGACCGCTATTTCCTTGTGACTTGTGCCAGTCGTAAATACGCTTAATAGCCTCTGGAGTGTCATTTGTTCCACGTGTCAAGATACAAGAGCCAGCCTCGCTGCCGGTCGCTGCAGGCGTCATTCAATTGCAGTAATTATGAAGGCTATTGAGAGCTGATCATACACGTGAAATCATCAAGCATAGTCAGTCAAAACACCCAAAGAGTGGGCACAACAGCGTAGTTCTTAATTTATTTCATGTACTGATTTATGCATAAATTTTCCACAGAAAGGAGAGGGCCTTCAAACATCTCTTACAATTTCACCGAGCATTCTTAGAGACTTAACATAGCAATGTGCACAGTACATGGACTTCACATGTTATTAATAATTGTTACAATTATGAATGTATTATACTGCAGCACTAGCAGTCCTTTTGTTGCTTTGGTAATTAATTTAAAGAAATGCCTTACAAACTCCTGTGGCAGATATAACAAGGAAGGCGTTGTGCATCACAGAAGGAGTTTAGAATCTAAATACAGTGAGCAGATGGTGAGAATCCCATATCCTCTCACGTTGGAATATTATACTTCGACATTTTTCGTAAATTTATTGCTTAGCGTTACCGAACAGTGACCCTCTCGGATAGCCGGGCGTGTTGAAGCAACGTTTCCGGGACAGGGAGGTGTGCCGGCCCCGGATCGAATTAACGATTAGGGTTGGAACGCTGACCAGCCTGTAACTGTTTTTGAAGTGATTTCACACATCTCACTAGATGAATACCGGGCTACATTCTGGTCCCTCCTCAGTTACACGATTCGCAACATTCAGAAAATTTTCGCTCCATTTCACGTGCATAACACTACACTCAAACAGTTGGATTTCATATCTTCCGTCCCGTGAGGGAGGTAACGGGCTGACGACAGTTAGTTACAGTGCCAATCCTCCGCCAAAGCGGGACAAAGGCAGAAGAAAAATAACAAGGAGCTTAACCGGAGAGTGTATGCTAAGATTCTGCTGCTACTTTAGCCATGCCAACCATTTAATAGTAATCTTTGGCCGCTGACAGTGTCTTTTGAAACGTGACTGTGCTGTCGTATGCGCATTTCCGGTAGCACACTTACAATGCTGTCTGTGACTCAGCATTTGTCTGCCCCGATTGCTAAATGCGCTCACGGGGGACCTGTGTATATTAATAATACAATCGGTGAAACACGTGTGTGTTCAGTGTATTCAGTACAGCGATGGCGAGGCATGACAGAATCTCTGACAGAGAGTTATTTATCGTTGTTAGTCTGCGCTTGACCGCGCGTGAGTTCAGTTCAGTTGCGAGTTAGCAGTTCGAGAGTAGTAGTAGTCAGTAGAGTAGTGTGTGAGGAGTCGGCGGGGGTCCACATGGGTCTCTGGTCACGATTCAGGACGAGGTATATTGTTAAATAAGGTAATGAAGCAGCATTGCGCTCAGCTAATAATGTATTGTAATTGTAATTAACTTGTTCAAGAAATGCCCCAATAATAATTTTTTTATAAAGTAAATCTTCTAAAGAAAGGCAATCATTTCCATTTTAAAGAATTTTTCCTATGCATTTCCTCCAAGAATCAGAATTAAATATACGCCAGCATTGCACGGAGCTGTGCCGCAAAACAAGAGCAGATATTGAGGGAGTTTACTGATATAAGAAATTTGTTTTTTTTTGTTCACATTTTATAATCGCAGAGGGCCAAGGGACAGCGCAGCTGCCCTTATAAAATTTATCAGGTTCATTTTAGCGTTAATTTTGTTGGAAGTCAACATTTGGCACACGTTTTCGTTAGTATTGTCATACATTTTTGTGGGGAGGTTACACTTGGCGACATCCGGTCCAGGATCGTATTTCTTTGAGAATCTTCTGAGAAATAGTCAGATATCTGCTCTTATTTACTTAAATATAATTACGATTTGGCGCAACGCTTTTACTAATTTTGTGATTTTCTTCCACAGATCATCGGCAATTCGTTGCTCTCTGTTGTATTTTTGTTTGTTGCTTTTTGCATTGTGCTTATTTCATTTGTGAATAATTGTGATTTGTGTAAAAATGCCGCGAAAGACTATTAATAGTGCATCGCGAGGTATTATGAATGAAATTACCGACTTAAACAACTTCACCGATAATACTTGTGTCACGCAGTGTAATGATGACAATCCTGCGTTCACTGACAATCAGTGCGTTCCAACCACTAATGATGATTTTTATCTTAATGATGAACAAACGAACTCAATTGTCTCCTCTGTTAATTTGACGACAATTGATGACGCGGGGCGCTCTATTGTAATGAGCGCTGCCCAGTTTAACACACCCGGTTTGAAAAATTCAAGTAACATACAGATAAATTTTTCTAATGAAAATGGACAGTGTACTGAAAGTACGACGGATTCATTTAATTCCGAAATAGTGATTGACAGTGTACATTTGACTGGCAAACATTTTCAAGAATCACAGAATAACCAAATGGTTACACAAAACGTGACAATTGCAGGTACGCAATCAAACAGCACAGAGAATAGAGTAGGTAATGTTACTGAGGATCAAATTATAGCAATATTGCAACATATAATTAAAAAACAAGACGATTTACTTAAAAAACTTGATGAACAGCACGAACAATTTAGAGAATGGAACAAAGAATTTTCTGAAAGTCTTAAACAGCCGAACGAAAAACACGACAACCCTTAATGAACAGAACAAACAAGTTAGTGAACAGATTACAGCTGTTACCGTACAGTGCCAGGACATTAAAAGACAATTACGTGAGGATACTAAGGCTTGTGCTAATAACAGTAATGAAGAAGTTGGCACTGTTGCACAAGAATTAAGTAGTACACGTGTAGGCACAACAGAATCACATAAAGACGAAATTAATGCAATCACTGAACAATGTCCTAAAAACGCAATACAGATTCGCGACGAGTTTAATTTAAAGTTACCAGAAATTCCACACAGTCTGAATACGGAAGTCGATGAGAAATTTGCACAACAGATCAACCAAATTGACGAAAGTAGTAAAGTAACAGAATTGAAAAGTATTTCAGTCACCAATACGTCATAGAATCCGCCACGTTGCGAGCATTTGTCAGAGTCACGCAGCGCGTATAATTTGAGCAATTTACAGAGACTACGCGACTTAAAATCCGAAAAGCCACGCGACTTAAAATCTGAAAAGCTACGCAACTTGAAATCCGAAATGAGACAAACAGATTCTCACACAAACCTGAACGTGTTCTCAAACTCAGTGACGAGAATGTAGATTACGAACAATTTTTATCCGTAAGAAAAACTAAGGAATTTAATAATGACAGAGCACAGATACACGATTTGAACTGGATACGTCGATTTATTTTTGTACTTTCACCGCTATTACCTGTAACGCAGAAACTAGCTTTGAACTGGATACGACAATTTGCTCTTGAATTTTTACTAACATTTCGTATAATGCAAAAACTTGAATTAGCATGGATACAGCAATTTATTTCTGAATTTTTACCGCCATTGAATGTAATGCAAAAGCTAAAGTTTATTTGTAGCGTGTAATAAACCTCAGGGGATTCATTACGCTTTAATGAATATGTGCCGTAGCGTGCATAGGGCCCCGAGCTGTGGTAGTGCTGTTTCATCTTTAGTTTTCTGCACTGCTGCCTTCTCTTCTACTATCCTTTATATCTATTAAAACAGCTCTTTAACTATTACTCTATCTAGGATTAAGAATGAATAATGAAAACGCAATATGACAAGTTATACCGAAAGTGACACTTCTCTTTAGACACTCCCGTAATGACAACTATCGTAATTATAATAACAAATAAAATCGTAATCATCAGTATGTGTAAAATTATCAGCAATAGCAAACGCACTTTGGTAACAATAGACATTTTTTTCACAACAACAGCATGAAAGTAAGCCGCTTAGCATACCTAACCAACAATGCAGTCTACAAGGTCAACCAAGCTTTAATGTTTCGCCGAGTGCACGTATAGTCCCTGGTACAACAAATAGTAACGCACCGCAGCAAAGGAATAACTACGTGCAGAAAACACAGTATTTCAATTCCTATCGCAATGCGCCGTATATGAATGACTATCATGACAGACGTAAAATTAATGAGCACAATTTTCAGCGTACATTCAATAACAGTCGATCTTTTCAGCAGCAAGAACATCAGCAACAACATATTATCATGAATGAACCAGACAATAGGTGTCATCCATAGCGTAACACGTCAGCAAGAAATTATAGAACAGTACAAATAGTGGAAATGCCACAGCATCCTCCTGAAAATAATAACACGTCAGATAGAATCTGACTAGATACTGTACAGGTCGCATCTTCCAGTAACACAAGCACTAGTTTTGACACGCAGAATGTTGTTCACGAAAATGTTATTACTTTTGACGACATCCGAGACACTCTTTTACAGGAAAGACCAGTTGTTCAGAAAACTATTTCACACCCTGTCATCGAAATAAAAATTGGTTCATCGAAATTTTCAGCAGTAATCGATTCCGGATCACCTATGTCAGTAATAAATGAAGGAACTTTCAACGAGTGTAACAAAGAGAATACCTATCCTACATTACCATTAGGCATAACTAAAGTGAAAGGAGCAGTATCGAGTAAAGGAGTAGATGTTAAATTACAGACACATTTATCATTTTGTATTGCAGGTCACACATTTCACTCAAATTTTTGGATTGTTCCTCTATTGACAACAGACGTTATTTTAGGTACTAATTTTCTGGTACAACACAACGCAGTTATTGATTTTCAAAATTCTTATTTAATGTTAAAGGATGAAAACGTACAACTGGCTCTAGAATTTCAGCACTCATTATCTGCAGAAGAACAAACAATTAATCGCACAGAGGTCATTTCCGTATCACGTAACATAGACTGTAATTGCACTTTGTTCACAGATACGTACGTACACAACTATCATACTACAGACGAAGCTGACTATGACATTATACAGATGATTTCTGATAAAGTTAAACAAAGCAGTGCAAATACAGACGACGAACGCACGCAACTACACAAAATTCTTTTACAGCAAGCTCCAGTTTTCGACAACATTCCTGGTACTATGTCCGATTTTATGTATGAATTTCAAGTCAAACAGCACGACACATTTTAAGCAAAGCATTAACCCATTACGTCTGTTATACTGAAAATAGTTGAACCACATAACAAAATTAAAGAATTAGTAAACTTTCCTACATCTCGTCCATTACGACACCATGAAATAATTGACATTGCGCTGAACAACATCAAACGTGCCGCAGAGCGCCGGAGAAGACAGCAAAAACAAGTTTGTATACGCCGTGACTATCACGTTGGACAGAAGATATTAGTACGTACACACTCTTTATCCAGCAGAATAAAAGGTAAGTGCAGTAAATTTGAACTTCTATACGCAGGTCCATATCGGATTCGCAGCATTCCTCACCCCAATGTTGTACACGTCGAAACTTTGAGAACCAGAAAATCCAAAGGAAGCCACCACGTCTCCAACTTCAAACCCTTTATTGAGTGAAGATACTTTATGATTTATCACAGTGTAATGCCATTTCCTAATTTTTTTTATGACCACTTATGCAATTATACTCACATGAACACCTACTAATGATTATTGTATTTTTTCTTAGCAAGTGCCCGGCAAGGTAAGGTTAGCAGGTCGCTCTTCTTGTCGTTACACATCAGACTGTGCACATTTTCCATATTTTATTTGTATGTATGATTGTTTTCATATTTTGTTTATATGCACTGTGAAATAATTAAGATATAACACACACCAGTTGACTTTGACATTTTTGCCCTATGATATCTCAACATCGTGACTGTTTTACATTTTTTGCTGCTGCATTGTGATATTCTGTGTACATTTTTGCATTTGTACACTGTCTATTTTTTTCATATTACGTTTTCTGTCATGGTATGCTGTATGCTTAATTATGTTATCATAAACTACTCATTATTTAGTGAGTATATGATGTAAATGCAAGACATTAATCTTTGTTCATCAATTTCAGAAAGAAATGATGCGTGTAAAGGAAATAAATTAAACAGAAATGGGAATTTCACCTACGGAATAGACGAAAGAAGATGCAAAAACCTTATGAGGAAGAGTAAATGGATCAGGATTAACAAGCATTAACAAGAATATACTATACACATCGTAGAATAGGAGTCTTAACTAATTATTTCTTTCAGAATACAAGGCGATTGATGCAAGCTGTCAGACAGAACTACACATCTTAGTTTTAGTGATGAAATATGCTAAAGATAAGGAATAGTTATGTAATGAGTAATGAAGTGATTTTTTTGCAGATGATAATGAATGCTGATGAATAATGATGAAGAATATGCTACTATGGATAATGAAGTTTATCTTTACAGGTGATGATAATAATGGAGTTATGATAATGAAGTGATGCATAATGAAGATTTCTCTTTACAGATGAGGATATTGTTGAAGTTATGTATTTATGCTATGTAGTTATTTAAGTATTTGTTGCAGTTCGTTTTGACAGTAGGTATTATATTGCATAGTAGGATGAATGAAGGTTTTGGAAGGGACAGCTATGGAACACATTTTTATACACATTTCACTACCTGTTAATTCGAAGTTCACTACTTTTCAGCATAGTATGCGTTTCTTCTTTCAGCTCAATAATCCATTTTGTATTTTCTCCAGGAGAAGCTTTTCATGATACTTACTAAACTTGTTACTTATTAAACCTGTACTAGCACTTGCATTTTTTTTTTACCCAGTTGTGTCTGTCATCTATGAATGTGATCACATATACTCTACTTGTTTCATAACCTTGCTACAGCTGACTCATGACGAATGACGTTACACATCTTCATTTGCAGCAAAGCCCAAAAGCAATTTTTTTTTCTCTTTCCCCTGTAATTAACCAACGCAATGCATTGCTAACACAAAAAAAGGGAAAGTATTACCAGTCCCAAATAATGCTACCAATTTAAAAGAGTTATGAGTAGTACTGAATGATGTTTTCCAACCACAGACTTTGAGTAATAGTTACAGTATAATAATAATGCCTTGTAACCAGGAAATGAACAGTATTGAGATGATTACTGTATTGAGATCATTACTGTATTTTAATGATACAAAAAAAATAATGCTTTGTAACTGGCCAACAAATGCCACTGTTTATTGTAATAAGATTACTTATGATGCTCATGATTATTAATTATGTATAAATGCTATGCCATTAATTAACTCATTTTCAATAATACAAAAAAAGGAAAAAAAGATGCTTTGCAACTGGCACAACGAATGCCACTGTTTCTTATATTTTAAATTTGTATTATGTCACTTTTATGCTATTATTATTATGAATACTAGTAGCTTGATGCTACACTCATTAGCTCTTGTTTTGAATAATGACTTATGTTGGTTTCTAACTGGCCATAGATTGCCACTATTCGCTGTAATCAGATGATTTATGAACATTTTTCTGTAATACTACATACATGGTACAGAAATATTCAATAACTGGGCTATGAATGCCGCAAACTACCAATGTAATTTCCAATGAGGACTAGTATATGACTTAATGTCATTCACCTTCTGACCTGACTACCCTGAATTACTGCAATATCCATTTTTCCTGTATATCCTCTTGATCATGGAGCACTATATTTGGTTTTGCACTAATTCTACGTTGGTGTGCCTTGTAAAAGCGTGGTGTTGACACGACATGCTGTCCACCACCGTGAGCGATGGAGACGTTATTATGGTCCCACTGTTTGGTGTACCTAATGTACTACCAAAATGACAACATGAATATTACTACGACAGTTCAGTGTCTTGGTTACACTGATTAATGCTTCAAAGGAAAAGATCTTCAGATTGTCTCACTTGGTGTTGTACTTCTGTGGAAAGATATGGACTTTCAGTGCAGCTGCGTGCAACCTAAAGTGATACAACCATGATGCAATCCTTCCCTTTCCTATCCTAATTCTTGTAACATAATGAAAATCATTTTTGCTAACATGATTTATATTCATGGCCTATATATTTTTTGTTAATTTGCTGATATATTCTGAATTTCAGTGCGTGTGCACTTTTGTCATTTTTCTAACATGATTTCTAACTATTGTATATAAATTTGTGATTTGCTGATTTTTCTAACATGATTTCTACTCATTGTATGTGTATTTTGATTTACTGATATGTTCTGAACTGCAGTGCATGTGCACTTATGTCACTTGTCAACATGATTTTTTGCCATTATGTTTATTTGTTGTGAAAATGCTAAAGAGATTTTCAGTGCGCGTGTACTCTTGTCATTTTTCTAACATGATCTCTACTCATTGTATGTACATTTTTTGCACTACAGTACATGTGCACTCTAGTCATTTATCAATATAATTTGTATATACATTTTTCTGATTTGCTAATATGTTTTGTACTCACATTATGTCATTGCCTGATATGTTTTATACTCGGTGCATGTGCACCATATTTACTTCATATGCACTTATTTCATTTATTACTCATTGTATATACATTTGTCTTTGTCTGAGATGTGCTGTACTCAGTGCATGTGCACTATATTTACTATATCTGTATATATTCTGTAATTCTAAAGTTAATCAATTATGAAAAAATTTGTTGCTCATGACAAGTCCAAATGACTCACCATCGCTGCCAAATTTTTGCCCCCCCCCCCCCCCCCCCCCCCAGTGGAGGGTTATGAAACACGTATGTGTTCAGTGTATTCAGTACAGCGATGGCGAGGCATGACAGAATCTCTGACCAGAGAGTTATTTATCGTTGCTAGTCTGCGCTTGACCGCACGAGAGTTCAGTTCAGTTGCGAGTTAGCAGTTCGAGAGTAGTAGTAGTCATAATCAGTACAGTAGTGTGTGAGGAGTCGGCGGGGGTACACATGGGTCTCTGGTTACGATTCAGGACGAGGTATGTTGTTAAACAAGGTAATGAAGCAGCATTGCGCTCAGCTAATAATGTATTGTAATTGTAATTAACTTGTTCAAGAAATGCACCAATAATAATTTTTTTATAAAGTAAATCTTCTAAAGAAAGGCAATCATTTCCATTTTAAAGAATTTTTCCTATGCATTTCCTCCAAGAATCAGAATTAAATATACGCCAGCATTGCACGGAGCTGTGCCGCGAAACAAGAGCAGATATTGAGGGAGTTTACTGATATAAGAAATTTGTTTTTTTTTGTTCACATTTTATAATCGCACAGGGCCAAGGGACAGCGCAGCTGCCCTTATAAAATTTATCAGATTCATTTTAGCGTTAATTTTGTTGGAAGTCAACATTTGGCACACGTTTTCATTAGTATTGTCATACATTTTTGTGGGGGGGGGGGGGTTACATCGGATCGACGATTTTTTCCTTGATTTTTCATGTTAGTGGGCAGAGTAGTGTGGGTGAGTCTGATGGACATTATGTGGGGCTTCGAATGCCGTAACCATCATTGGCCTTTTGCGACCTTGGACTGAAGGTGTTCCTTGTAAGTCGGAAACTTCCTGAAACGTTAATTCAAGACAAAGCTGCTTTTCGGCTGATAATGCGACACGATTTCAGCAAGATCTGAGTTCAATGGAAATATTATTTTCATATTCCGCTTCTTTGTCGTACTACATCTAAATCACTATACGTTATTTCATAATTTTTCGAGGTGTTGCTCTCACAGTAAACATTTCACATTCTAAAGTACATGAATGCGTGTACGTTGCATTTCTGCATTTCATTGACGTTTAGTGTAAATAAAGAAATGTAAGGCTTTCATACTTACTACACTACAGGCCATTATAATTGCTACACCAAGAAGAAATGCAGATGATAAACGGGTATTCATTGGACAAATATATTATACTAGAACTGACATGTGATTGCATTTTCACGCAATTTGGGAGCATGGATACTGAGAAATCAGTACCCAGAACCACCACGTCTGGTCGTAATAATGGCATTGATACGCGTGAGCATTGAGTCAAACATAGCTTGGATGGCATGTACACGTCCAGCTGCCCATGCAGCTTCAACACCATACCACAAATCATCAAGAATAGTGACTGGCGTATTGTGACGAGCCAGTTGCTCGGCCACCATTGACCAGACGGTTTCAATTGGTGAGAGATCTGGAGAATGTGCTGGCCAGGGCAGCAGTCGAACGTTTTCTGTATCCAGAAAGGCCCGTACAGGACCTGCAACATGCAGTCGCGCATTATCCTGCTGAAATGTAGGGTTTCGCAGGGATCGAATGAAGGGTAGAGCCACGGGTCGTAACACATCTGAAATGTAACGTCCACTGTTAAAAGTACCGTTAATGCAAACAAGAGGTGACCGAGACGTGTAACCACTGGCACCCCATACCATCATATGTTGCCATTCGTGCAGCGAGGTTCATCGGTGAGTACACCATCGCAGGGGCACCTGTCTGTGATGCAGCGTCAAGGGTAACTGCAGCCATGGTCTCCGAGCTGTTGGTCCATACTGCTGCAAACGTCGTCGAACTGTTCATGCAGATGGCTGTTGTCTTGCAGACGTCCCCATCTGTTGACTCAGGGATCGAGACGTGGCTGCACGATCCGTTACAGCCATGCGGATAAGATGCCTGTCATCTCGACTGCTAGTGATACGAGGCCGTTGGGATTCATCACGGCGTTCCGTATTACCCTCCTGAACCCACCGATTCCATATTCTGCTAACAGTCATTGGCTCTCGACCAACGCGAGCAGCAATGTCGGGATACGATGAACCGCAATCGCGATCGGCTACAATCCGACCGTTATAAAAGACGGAAACGTGATAGCACGCATTTCTCCTCCTTACACGAGGCATCACAACAACGTTTCACCAGGCAACGCTGGTCAACTGCTGTTTGTGAATGAGAAATCAGTTGTAAACTTTCCTTATGTCAGCACGTTGTAGGTGTCGCCATCGGCGCCAACCTTGTGTAACTGCTGTGAAAAGCTAATCAGTTGCATATCACAGCATCTTGTTCCTGTCTGTTAAATTTCGCGTCTGTAACACGTCATCTTCGTGGTGTAGAAATTTTAATGGCCAGTAGTGTAGAAAGAATTTGAAACTTCCTTTATCTTTTTCTCCTACATATGACATATATGAAACGATGTTATCTATGTACTACATTTAACTACGAAAGATCTTATAATTTCATTGAGAGCTTTCCGCTTGGTGGCTATAACAACTATTACCGGCTTTTTACATGAATTACCTGAATCAGGCAGATTTAATCACTACAATCTACAAAATATGAAAACGGCAGCACCTCATTTAGAAATATATGCTACTCGTGAGTCAACGAATCTGCAATTACTGCGAATGGAGAATGTCTGAGGTGTGTGTTAATAACTAGAGTACCGAGGTAAGTGTAAAGAGAACTGCTTCGAAACGATTGCGTACTAAAAATTTTCAGGCAGAGAGTTGTAAAACGTATAATTTACGGTAATAACCCATGATGTATAGTAATAACACTATCCTAGACGGCAGTGCTGATATAGGTGTGTGAAATGTGACTCCATGTCTACTAATTTGGCAGATGAAAGAAGTTTTCCGGGAATGGGTGAATTAACCTTCATCTGTAGACGGCAGATTGCAAAACAAACGGGGCTCAGCCTTGACTTTCACGCCAGCCGTTAAAAGTCAATGCCAGAAAACTGCCAGCGCTGCGCCGTCACTGGTGCAGGTACAGCACGTCTTACTAGACAGACACCAGGAGCCCGGCGATCGCGAACTTCGAAGTAAAACACGAAACGAGGCATGCTCCCGTTTAATTCTGAACATTAACAAGGATGGACGAGAGTGGTCTCCCTCGCATTCCCCGAAGATGTCAGCGGAACTTACGGTCGGCAACAGTCACGTAACCTAAGTTCTTGCTGAATAGATATACGTCTACGTGATTACTCTGCTGTTCACAGTAAAGTGCCGGAAAGAGGGTTCAATAAACCACCTTCATGCTGTCTCTCTACCGTTCCTCTCTCGAACGGCGCGCGGGAAAACGAGCACATACATTTTTCTGTGCGAGCCCTAATTTCTCTTATTTTAAGGTGATGATCATTTCCCTCTATGTAGGTGGGTGCTACAGGATGTTTTCGCAGCCGGAGGAGAAAGCTGGTGAATGAAATTTCGTGAGAGGATCCCGTCGCAACGAAAAACGCCTTTGTTTTAATGATTGCCACTCCAGTTCAAGTATCATGCCTGTGGCACTATATCCTCTGTTTTGACGATAATACAAAACAAGCTGCCCTTCTTTGTACCTTTTCGATGTCATCCGTCAGTCCCACCTAATGCGGATCCCACACCGCACAGCAATACTCCAGAACATGGCGGAGAAGCCTGGTGTAAGCTATTTCTTTAGTAGACCTGTTTCACCTTCTAAGTGTTCTGCCAATGAAGCGCAATCTTTGATTTACTCTACCCACAACATTAGATACGTGATCGCCCGAAATTAGGTAATTTGTAATTGTAATCCCTAAGTATTTAGTTCAATTTACAGCCTTCAGATTTATGTAACTTATCGCGTAATCGAAATCTAGCGTATTTCTTTTAGTATTCATGTGAATAACTTCTCACTTTTCTTTATTCAGGGTCAACTGCCACTTTTCAAACCATACAGATATCTTGTATAAATCATTTTGCAATTCAATTTGGTCATCAGATGACTTTGCAAGACGATTAATGACATCATCTACTGCAAAAAAATCTAAGACGGCTACTCACATTGTCTCCTATGCCTTTAATATTGATCAGGACTCCGCCACATTAGGTGAACGGCAGTCAGTTTTACCCCTGACGAATTGCCGGCGCGGTAGCTCAGCGTGTTCGGTCAGAGAGCTGGATGGCCTCTATAATAAAAAAAAACTGATTGGAAGGATAAACAAACGAGCTTGAACGGATGTCATGTGATGTCCACAACTACCAAACACAATGATCAACAACCAACAAGATGCAGAAATAGGAAAAAAAGAAAAAAAAAACGGTCAGAGCGTTGGATGGCCACGCACGGGGGCCCGGGCTCCATTCCCAGCTGGGACAGAATATTTTCTCCCCTCAGGGACTGGGTGTTATGCTGACCTCATCATCATTTCATCCCCATTGTCGACGCGCAGGCCGCCCACTGTGGCGTCGCACTCAGTAAGACTTGCACTTGGCGGCCGAGCTTCCCGAATGGGAACTCTCGGCCACTGACGCCATACGCTCATTTCCATTTCAATATAGATCAGGAACAGTAGAGGGCCTGTAACACTTCCTTGGGGAATGCCGAATATTATTTCTGTTTTAATCGATGACGTTCCGTCTATTACTATGAACAGTGATCTTTCTGATAGGAAATCACGAATCCAGTCCACAACTGAGACGATACTCCGTAAACACAAAGTTTGGTTAGAAGACGCTTGTGAGGAACTGTGTCGAAAGCCTTCTGGAAATCTAAAAATATGGAATCAATTTGACATCCCCTGTCGATAGCACTCATTACTTCATGGGTATAGTGAGCTAGCCGTGTTTCGTAATAACGATATTTTTGGGATCCGTGCTGACTATGTGTCAATAAATCGTTTTTTTCGAGGTACTTCATAATGTTCGAATACAATATATGTTCCAAAACCCTACGGCAAATTGACTTTAGTGATATGGGCCTTGCGATTCAGCGAATTACTCCTACTTCTCTTTTTAGGTATTGATGTGACTTGAGTAATTTTCCAGTCTTTAGGTACAGCTCTTTCTGTGAGAGAGCGATTTTATATAATTGCTAAATATGGAGCTATTGTATCAGCATACTCTGAGAGGAACCTGACTGGTATACAATCTGGATTGGAGGCCTTGGCCTTATTAAGTGGTTTAAGCTGCTGTGTTACACCGAGGATATCTACTTCTGTGTTTCTCATCTTGGCATTAGTTCTTGATTGGAATTCAGGAACATTTACTTCATCTTCCTTGGTGAAGGAGTTTCGGAAAACCATGTTTAGTAACTCTGCTTTATTGGCACCGTCATCACTTACCGCGCAGTGAAGGTATCGATTGCGTCTTCCATCTGGTGTGCTTTACTACGAAATATCGATTGAAATAGTGAAACAGAACAAAGATGGTCTTTGAGGTGTTTCACCACTTCTCGGGATGTATTCATGGTTGTTATTCTTTACTTTTGTTATCAACTGGATAGGAATAATAGTCTGTTGCAATCTGTGTTATGTAAATGTTAGTAATTTTATACATTACCTGTTAAATACTTAAAAGGTGGTAATAAGACTTGATTCGAAATCGGAAAAGAAGGTTCACTCACTAGTAAAGAGGATAAACAATAGACTTACGTTACTTCACAGTGTTCAGGGGGAGTGTAACGTACTCGTATGTGTAAAGGAACTCGCATTCAGCAGACAGTTAAAAAATGGTTCAAATGGCTCTGAGCACTATGGGACTTAACATCTGTGGTCATCAGTTCCCTAGAACTTAGAACTACTGAAACCTAACTAACCTAAGGACATCACACACATCCATGCCCGAGGCAGGATTCGAACCTGCGACCGTAGCGGTCACGCGGTTGCAGACTGAAGCGCCTAGAATCGCACGGCCACATCGGCCGGCTCAGCAGACAGTGAATGAATTCAGAAATCCTCTCCTATATTCGTAACACACCCGTAAACTGTACGTGGAAGCGTAGCATATTTGTTCAGGAGTCATGAAGGATGGTGTTGTTCTCGAGGAAAACTGTTCGACAAGTTTTGCGAACCGATATTCGATACACGCAGCCCAACATGCCTGTTTTTTCATCATAATCATACCGAACAAAAAATTCGACTCCTACACCTGATACCGTTTAACAACACTTCTGTTCGTGATGATGGCCACAGTTCGCCGGGGAAGACTGCTCACGCGTTCCTATATGTATACTACATTGATCCGAAGCCACTCATTCATGATTACATTCTGCAGAACTACCAGACTGCGTTGATACGTTCCACGCTCTGTTCGAAATAGTCCCGGACATTTTCTGTGGGAGTGATTTAGCATCCCAGTCGAGGTTCGATGGAGTGCCCGAGTGTTTGTCAAACCAGGAACGTATGGATCGGGTCAGGTCCACATCGCTGTTGTCATCTAGGAAGACGGGACTGTCGACAGCATACTAATCATGAAGTAGGAGAAGAACACTTTATCGTCGAATGCTGAAATTAGCACCTGGTTCATTTTAACGATAACCTAAGCTACACCCTCCACAATCTGATGTATAAACGCCTCGTGAGGCCGTCATTAGGCTCGACGCATTGCTTGATTCGAAACGACGTAAATTTACAACTCTTCAGGCTACACTAAAAGCCTCCAATTAGCCACTGTCCATTTAATTTATTCTCTGGATGATTGATGACATGTAGATTTATGAGTGGCTGTTCGCAATGGCCTTTTGCAACTCTCCAAATGTTCATTTGATCGAATTCACTTTGGAACGTTAGTTCGAAAACTGGCTGACCTGGATCTACATTCGGTGAGAGTAGCAATTCCTGTCATGTTTGAATGCGACTGTCATTGACAACGATTGACAGTCGCCACTAGCTACACGTTTTTTGCAGTGTTACATCCCTGCGAGCGATAAATCATTCCTTGTAGAGACAATAGACAACCTATGTTGACAAATCAAGAAAGCTTGCTATATAGATAACGGTGTGGTCATGAGCATCTCAAAACACAATAGCTGGCTTCTCCTATTCCCTTACATCTCTACGTCTACCCGTCTTACAGCGGTGATACCATGAAAAAGGCCGACGCACACGCATACCACTTCTGAATGCTTTGATGCGGCGTACCACGAATTACTCTCCTGCGCTTCTGCACCAGCTGCAGTGCTCAAGAGCGACCAGTGTGCTCATTTAAGGGAGTTGACTAAAATTTATTCCGGTAACCTCCCGAAAAGCAGAGACATCACGAGAACATGAGAAAAGAGACAACTGCGTGTACCTACTCATGTAGTGATTAATATTTTTTCCTTTCCCCAACGGCGAATAGCATCGAACAGAAAGTGGTCAATAATTACATTATAAAACAGAACGAAAGAAAAGGAACACTTGAATTGCACAGTACAGTCCACAGGATGATCGAAATTTCTGAATCTCCTCTTTGTATGACGTGTATGTAGCTTCTAATCTACATGGATACTCTGCTAACCACATTCAAGTGCCTGGCAGAGGTTTCCTCGATCCACATTCACAATAATTACTATTCCAACCCCGTACAGCACACGGAAAAAACGAATACTTATATCTTTCCGTGTGAGCTCTGATTTCCCATATTTTAATAAGATAGCCGTTTCTCCTTATATAAGGTCAGCGTCAACAAAATGTTTTGGCATTCGAAGAAGAAAATTGGTGATTGAAATTTCCTAAGAAGATTCTGCCGCAACGAAAAACGTCTTTCTTTTAATTATGTCCACCCCAAATCCCGTATCATTTCAATGACACTCTCTCCCCTATTTCGCGATAGTACAATACATGTTGCCCTTCTTTGCAGTTTCTCGGTGTACTCCATCAATCCTCTCTGGTAAGGATCCCACACAGCGTTGTATTATTCTAAAAGAAGAAGAAAAAAGCGTAGTGCAGCAAGTCTGTTTAGTAAACTTCTTACATTTTCTTAGTGTGCTGCCAATAAAATACGCAACATTTTCTATGTGTTCCTTCCAATTTAAGTTGTTCGTAATTGTAATGCCTAGGTATTTTGCTGAATTTGCGGCCTTTAGATTTGACTGATTTACCGTATAACCGAAGTTTAACGGATTTCATTTATCACTGCTGTGGATGACCTCACACTTCTCGTTATTTAGGGTCAGATACCAATTTTTGCGCCATACGGATATCTTTTCTAAATCGTTTTGCAACTTTTTTTTATCTTCTGATAACTTTACTAGTCGATAAACGACAGCATCATCTGCAAACAAGCTAAGACGGCTGATCAGATTGTCTCCCATATCGTTTATATAGATAAGGTACTGCAAAGGGCCTATAACACTACCTCGAGGAACGCCGGAAATTATTACTAACTGTGACCTCTCTGACAGATAATCACGAATCTAATCACATAACTGAGACGGTATTCCATAAACACGCAAATTCACTACAAGCCACTTGTGTGTACAGTGTCAAAAGCCTTCTGTAAATCTAGAAATATGGAATCAATTTGAAATCCCTTGTCAATAGCACTCTGTACTTCAAGTGAGTAAAGAGCTAGTTGTGTTTCACAAGAAGGATGTTTTATAAATCCGTGTTGACTGTGTATCAACAGACCGTTCTCTTTGAGGTAATTCATAATATCCGAACACAATATGTGTTCCAAGATCCAGCTGCATACCGACGTTACTGGTATGGGCCAGTAATGTACTGGCTTATTCTTAGTGCCTTTCTTGAATACTGGTGTGACCTGTGCACCTTCCAGTATTTGGGTACGGATCTTTCGTCGAACGAACGGTAGTATATGATCGTTATGTGTGGAGATATTCTATCAGTACACTCGGCAAGGACCCTAACTGATATACAATCTGGACCGGCTTTTGCTAAGTGATTTAAGCTGCTCCGCTACTCCGAGGATATCTACATTACTGATCATTAAAATTGCTACACCAAGAAGGAATGCAGATAATAAACGGGTATTCATTGGACAAATATATTATACTAGAACTGACATGTGATTACATTTTCACGCAATTTGGGTGCATAGATCCTGAGAAATCAGCTCCCAGAACAACCACCTCTGGCCGTAATAACGGCCTTGATATGCCTGGGCACTGAGTCAAACAGAGCTTGGATGGCGTGTACAGGTACATCTGCCCACGCAACTTCAACACGAGCCAGTTGCTCAGCCACCATTGACCAGACGTTTTCAATTGGTAAGAGATCTGGAGAATGTGCTGGCCAGGGCAGCAGGCGAACATTTTCTGTATCCAGAAAGGCCCATACAGGACCTGCAACATGCGGTCGTGCATTACCCTGCTTAAGTGTAGGGTTTCACAGGGATCGAATTAAGGGTAGAACCACGGGTCGTAACACATCTGAAATGTAACATCCACTGTTCAAAGTGCCGTCAATGCCAACAAGACGTGACCGAGAAGTGTAACCAACGGCACCCCATACCATCACCCCAGGTGACACGTCAGTATGGCGATGACGAATACACGTTTCCAATGTGCGTTCACCACGATGTCGCCTAACACGGATGCGACCATCAAGATGCTGTATACAGAACCTGGATTCATCCGAAAAAATGACGTTTCGCCATTCGTGCACCCAGGTTCGTCGTTGAGTACACCATCGCAGGCGCTCCTGTCTCTGATGAAGCGTCAAGGGTAACCGCAGCCATGTTCTCCGAGCTGATAGTCCATGATGCTGCAAACGTCGTTGAACTGTTGGTGCAGATGGTTGTTGTCTTGGTAATGTCCCCATCTGTCGACTCAGGGATCGAGACGTGGCTGCACGATCGGTGACAGCCATGCGGATAAGATGCCTGTCATCTCGACTGCTAGTTAAACGAGGCCGTTGGGATCCAGCACGGCGTTCCGTATTACCCTCCTGAACCCACCGATTCCATATTCTGCTAACAATCAATTGATCTCGACGAACGCGAGCAGCAATGTTGCGAAACGATAAACCGCAATGGCGATAGGCTACAATCCGACCTTTATCAAAGTGGGAAACGTGATGGTACGCATTTCTCCTCCTTACACGAGGCACCACAACAACGCTTCACCAGGCAACGCCTGTCAACTGCTGTTTGTGTATAAGAAATCGGTTGTAAACTTTCCTCATGTCAGCACGTTTAGGTGTCGCCACATGCGCGAACCTTGTTTGAATGTTCTGAAAAGCTTATCATTTACATATCACAGCATCTTCTTCCTGTCGGTTAAATTTCGCGTCTGTAGCACGTCATCTTCGTGGTGTAGCAATTTTAACGGCCAGTAGTGTTCTTCTACGTTTCTCATCTTGGCAGCTGTTCTTGATAAGAATTCTGGAATATTTGCTTCGTCTTCTTTGGGGAAGGAATTTCGGAAGGCTGTGCTTAGTAACTCTCTTTGGATCTAGCAAGCTCACGAAAAATGACTTCACTGCTGCTTTATCAAACGTAGCAATTAGCAAACCACAAAGGGCAGCAACGAGGTGATTACGAAAAACGACAAAACGACCACCATCAGGAACTGGGCTGGGTGCTGCTGGTTCTCAGCTCTTTATCAAAACTGCGTGCAAAGGAAATATGCAGTTTCTTTCATCCTGGTTGTCCGAAGACTCGGATAATTAGTCTGAAGTCATTCTCAAGACTGTTGGTTTGCCCCTGTCATCGTCGGGCGACAGTCGTGGGGTGACCTTGGTGATTAGCTGTTGACACTGTGACATTGGCATTCCTCCGCAGTCGTCCTGGCCCTGGTGACGGCAGAACACGCGGCGGTCCGCGGGTCACGGACGGCCGCGGTGGGAACTCTTCCGCTCGCTGGACGCTCCAGCTCCATCTCCAGCCGGATGCCAGCCGTCGCCGGCGACGGCCTTGCCGCCCAAGGACTGACTGTCCGTCGCCGGACAGCGCGGCGCAGTCAGAGCGCATGCGCGACAAAGCCGTCACTCACACCGAGTGACAGAGACATCACACCTGCAGCGCCCATTAAGCTCTTGATATTCATTAGTATTTGGGATTGCAGAAACACATTTACACCACAGTTCCGTGAGGGATCATTTCAAGATCCCTTGTGAGCCGGTGAGACTCGTTTATTTGCGGACTACTGTAGTGGCCCATAAGAGGCCGTTGAGTATTGTAATGAACCTTACCTCCTCGGAGCTTTCGCACGTTAACCGAATTGTTCGGTTTTGTATAAATGTGGCCATATTAGGGTTAATTTTCTTTCTTAAATTATATATTCCTCATCTGAAGATATCTTTGAAGAAACCTAATTGCCAAAATACTATTTCTCTCTTAGTACACTTTTGTTATTTACTTTGATATCTTTCGTAATACCATGAAAATTATTAATCACATTTGTCAACTTAAATGACCTAAAAACAAATATACAGTAAATATAATGTTGTTATGCTTCAATTTTCATGTGAACATAAAGTATGTCTCCATTTATAATTTTCCTAATCGTACTATCAATAGTGAAATGGAGTTTATGAAATACAAGAATGCTACTATTTTTCATGTTGTCGTAGTTAGAAACCTTCATTACTAACCATTGTGGCCATAAATCTTTACTTATATAATTATTTTTGGAAAATAATATTTATATTAAATTTGAAAAACAATTTCAGATAAGACAGCCATGTTAATTTTAATGTTTTCTAGAATTTACTGGAAACTGGTTTGGTAATATATAGGGTATTTTTGGCGTCAGCTGTACAGAGTTGGGTCAGATAGAGCTAGAGTTGTATAAGATAAAGCAGAGTGGGTTTCGTATCTATTGGGTCTGGTACATGTTATGCTCTGATCAACTATTTTCATTGTATGATTCTAGCAAGCTGCACAAGGTATTTTTGAAAAGTAGCAAATATGTGACAGTAAACTGTGCTTGGGAAACTTTATAGTATGCCATGCCTAATTCGATCTTTGGGTGCAGCTACGCCTGTTGGGACCAGTGGAGACGATGCAGTGTGTATGTGACGTTGCATTTTGTGAAATTATTTGTGTAGTGAAGCGTCAGATGGGTTTGCGGTGGCTAATCAACCGTGCTAATGTACTGCGATTAGCTGAGATGAAGCTACGACGAACGTTTCTTCGTGGAGATAGCGTTGGTGTAAAGCTGAATCATTCGAATGTTTTGTGGTATCTGTTACAGGTCTAGCGCAAAAACACTATCACAGGTTGGAAACTGATACTGTTGTAACACTAACATATAACTGTGAGCCACGCGGGGTAGCCACGCGGTTTAAGGCGCATTGTCACGGTCCGTGCGGCTCCACCTGTTGGAGGTTCGAGTCCTCCCTCTGGCATGGGTGTAAGTTAGTTTCAGTTACATTAAGTAGTGTATAGACTTAAGGGCCGATGACCTCAGCAGTTTGGTCCAATAAGATCTTACCGCAAATTTCCAATTTCCATAATTGTGATGCTAGTGAAGAGAATGACGAACACCTCTTTGCAAGCGATAGTGATAAAGCATGTTCGAGGTGATGGAAGCAGTGAAAGTGAATTCCAACTTTTTGCTGATAAGAAGTTTGAAGTCGAACGTATCATCACGGTGTGTGATAACAACACACTAGAGAACATAAACGATGATTATCACGCCAGAGGTTTTAACACATGTGACAAGCTCCTAAAAGAGTCGCCTAAACGGAGGGCTAAAACCAACATTAAAAGTGTACTTAACTGTGCGGCAAAGGAAAGATAAGGCAGTATAGTTTTCAAAGGAAACCGTACACTGTATTTCAGTATCATCAAACAGCGTGTAATGGCGAAATTTGAAGAAGTACGAAAATGCGGTTCTTTTGTTCATTATTGGAATTTACCATGATGGGCACTGGACGTAGCCAGAAATCTCGGGTGTACAAAGTTTAGAGCGTCACTGAGGTTTATTACTAATTTTAAGAAGAAATTCAGAATAACATTGTGCTGCATAACTACAATCCAAGCATTTAAAGAAAAGATTGCTCAGAGAGCTCAGATATTTGTTGCTGAAGTCAATGTCCATGTCGCCGGCCGAAGTGGCCGTGCGGTTAAAGGCGCTGCAGTTTGGAACCGCAAGACCGCTACGGTCGCAGGTTCGAATCCTGCCTCGGGCATGGATGTTTGTGATGTCCTTAGGTTGGTTAGGTTTAACTAGTTCTAAGTTCTAGGGGACTAATGACCTCAGCAGTTGAGTCCCATAGTGCTCAGAGCCAATGTCCATGTCACGACAGAACACATTCAAATGGGTTCTATACAGAACTGCGATCAGAGTCAGTTGAACTATGAGCTTTCTTCCGAAAGAACGCCATCCATGAAAGGAGAGAGGAACACTGTCTCGACGACGCACTCAATTAACAGTGCACAACTACAATCGATCGATATCCCTATATCAATGGACGGACGTTTGGTTGCTTCTGTGTATGCTTCCAAGAACCAAATGGGAAGTTTCAACCCCATGTGTCAAGGAAAATAGCAAAATTGTGCCCTCCAACTCTCTTTGTAGATGCGACAGATTCACTGGAATTTATGACTACTGGTCTTGAAATAAGAATGAACCAGTACTACTCGAAGCCGCTGGAGGAAAGTATGTAGTTTTGAATATCATTCCACCTAAAACTACAAAACATGCACAGCCTCTTGACGCGTATTTCTTCAGGCAACATCAAATATACCACAACAGAATAACAGACTTTCTTCAAAAAAGTTCCAGGAACTTGCAGACAAAATTGCTTGACAGATTCCCTATCTTGCACATTCTATCATTTACAATCAATTATCTTTGAGAAACATACAGGGTGATTTTTTCCACCGTGTACAATCTAGGGATTTATCGACGAGAGGATACGGAACAAAGGTACGAACATACCTCCAGAAATGCATGGTTTCAATGCTAGAGGCCATGTATTCAGTCATACATCGTTACAAAGACTGCGGCCACAGTTACAATATATGTTGAAAATGGTTTTCATGTGCCTCGGTGCTGTCTCATACGCTCACACCGGTCAGGCTGCATCCGAATAATGTCAACGGTAGCATGAATACACTGATCCAGTGTCTCCACATCTACAGATGATTTTGCATACACGATACTTTTGAGGTGGTCTCATAACCACCAATCGCACGGGTTGAGACCCGGTGAACGAGCAGGCCATGCCACTGGACTGCCTCGTCCGATCCACTGACCAGGGAAGACACGGTTGAGATGACGTTAACGGCTAAGTGGTGTGGAGCACCATCATGTTGCAGTCACATAACCCTTCGAATCATCAATGGCACTTCTTCCAGCAGGGGAACTAAGTCACCCACAAGTAACGCCGATAGTTCCGGCCTGTTAGGCGACGTGGAGGGAAGACTGGTTCCAAAACACGGTCGCCAACTATCCTGGCCCACACATTACT
This sequence comes from Schistocerca cancellata, assembly GCF_023864275.1. Taxonomy (NCBI): domain Eukaryota; kingdom Metazoa; phylum Arthropoda; class Insecta; order Orthoptera; family Acrididae; genus Schistocerca; species Schistocerca cancellata. The sequence continues at coordinate 462,742,938 of NC_064631.1, read as the reverse complement.
GCTACACCGATGTTGGTGATTCGCTGTCACAATAGCTTCGTCGTTCTAAATACTCGTACTATCCCACAGATGAAGGTGAAAATACCACTCCACATAAAGGTGGCCCCATTTGTGAATAGGATGGATGACACAAATCTCAGAATTGTTGTTGTCTGATGAAGAGACCAATGACAAAATTGCTCCCGATGTGGAAAGCCTGTCAAGTACGAGTGAGGTTCAAATGGCTCTGAGCGCTATGGGACTTAACATCTGAGGTCATAAGTCCCCTAGAACCTAGAACTACTTAAACCTAACTAACCTAAAGAGATCACACACATCCATGCCCGAGGCAGGATTCGAACCTGCGACCGTAGCGGTCGCATGGTTTCAGACTGAAGCGCCCAGAACCGCTCGGCCACACCGGCCGGCGTCAAGTAAGGCTTGCATACGCTGTAAGTAATAAGGTTAATAACAATCGTCATAGATAATGTAACGTCTGTCCGCCCCTTGTAGCTGAGTGGTCAGCGTGACGGAATCTCATACCTAACGGTGAGGGTTCGATTCCTGGCTGGGTCGGAGATTCTCTCCTCTCAGAGACTGGGTGTTGTGTTGTCCTTATCATCGTCATTTCATCCCTATCGACACGCAAGTCGCCGAAGTGGCGTCACATCGATAGGCTTGCACCAGGCGAACGGTCTACCCGACGGGAGGCCCTAGCCACAGGGCATTTTGTTATCTGACGTCTGGCTTACCCCATACTGGCGGGCCAACTGCCTTCCACAGTGATAATCACAGCGGTTCTGGCGCTGCAGTCCGGAACCGCGGGACTGTTACGGTCGCAGGTTCGAATCCTGCCTCGGGCATGGGTGTGTATGATGTCCTTAGGTTAGTTAGGTTTAAGTAGTTCTAAGTTCTAGGGGACTTATGACCTAAGATGTTGAGTCCCATAGTGCTCACAGCCATTTGAACCATTTTGATAATCACATTTTCCTCCAAGTCTGGTGTCCGAACGTTTCGGGTACGTCCTTCATGATTTCCTGCTTACTGAAACGAGCCTGTCTCAGACAAACGGTGAAACGTAGTCGCAAACACTGTGGTTGTTGGCCGGGATATGTCACCTGATACAACCTTCCTGCCCGCCGCCCATTGCCATTTGCCTTTCCGTAACTGAAGACCTCGACGACTGTATCACAATCCCCACAAAGGGAGCCAGCAAGAGAAGTGAATCGGTCACAACATTACTAATTACTATGGCAGGATAGGGCGCTAGGGCACAGCGTGCGAAGAACAGTACCATCCTATTCGGAGAAACGATGCATACTGTAACTGTGGACAGTAGACAGTAGTCTCTGTAACAAAGTGTGATTGAATAAATGGTTTCTAGCGTGGAAACCACGCAATTCCGGACACAACTTCATTGGACTTAATTGTTCAGTATCCTTTCATCGATCAGTCCCTAGAGTTTGAACACGGTGGAAGAAATCACACTGTACCAATCAGTGCTTCGTTTCTCGTGTTAGTACGACACTGGTGAATCTGTGGACAGCTTCAAAAGTGTTAATGATGTGGCGTTCATCACTGATATTACAAAATGTTCAATTCTGAGATGTGATCAAAGTGCTTTTCCTTTAGTGCATTTTGTAGTCATTCGTAATGCTTTTAGCATTTTATTGAAAGCCTTCACTTGAGTTTGCAGTTAATTTTATTTTCTACATTGGCACCTAGAACACGTTTTCAGAGTCTTCCAAAAGAACAACATTCACCAACATACTGAGAAGTATGTAATGGTCCTGTAACCAAAATTTCATACAGATATGTTCGTACGAACGCAAATACTTTCATTACTGTAAATTCTCTGATCTACTGAAAGCATGAGCATTGGCATACTCAAGAATTTTCAAATAGATAGAGAAACTGGTGGACGTTATGTCGTCTCTCAGTATTATGCCAGATGGCCCAGCTTTATGTGAGACTGTCAGTGGAACTCGGTGTTACAGATAAGTGAACAGCTATAAACTAAGGAGACAACTGACGCAGCACTGTCTTCCTGAAGACGAGGTCCTTCGACTCTTGAGAGCGGACTGTGTTCTGCCGATCTACTTGCAGTACATTGAATGCTGCTTTATATGTTATAGATTCAAAAGTCTACATTTACAGACATGTGTAAAGTGCAGGTAAGTGTTCTTCGGTGGAGGTGTGTCAGACGACAAACAAAGAAATTACTAACAGACTGCCCCTCTAGTAATGAAGAATGAATGAAAATATTGTCTAGGGCTGTGCCACTGTTCCCATGCGCCCTAGTTGGAAAAACACACTGTGCATCAGATCACAAGAATTTAGGAGTTCTACCAACATCCTTTTTCTTGCACCATCATATAAATATTTATATTGAAGTCACCCATATAATTAATTTCTGGTACTTCCTACAAAGTGAATCAAGAAAACTCTCTAGCTTGAGCTGAAATGCTGTGAAGTTAGAGTTTGGGGACCTAGAAACAACAACAATTAGAAGTTTAGTTTCACTAAATTCAATTGCCCCTGCACAAAATTCAAATATCTGTTCAGTGCAGTGTCGTGATACGTCTATGGACTCAAATGGAATACTGTTTCTTACGTACATAGCCACTCCTCCAACCCGAAAGAAACTCCTTGAAAAACAGCCAGATAATCTGTATCCTGGTAAAGGAAGCCTCTCAACTGTCAAATTATTTAAGGGATGCTCCGATATACCAATAATTTATTTGTCCCCAAGGAACCATGAGAAGTATATGAATCCTAAAAACTGCGGCATTAGACTTATATATTCTGTTAACGACTACAGCTCTTACTTGTACACAAGTAAGTTGCAGTGAGACTAACATTCTAATATCATCACATCACAGTGGTTACTGTTGGGCCTGTGACTTGCTTACATTCGTAAAATAGTCATTGGCGAGTCCTGAGTATTGAGGATCCAATGACATAGAGCTTCCAAAGGACAACGTGCACTGTAGTACTGTACCGTGAGGGCCTCTCTCCAGGAAGTCTTATTACGAAGGAACTTTTGCTTTTCTCTTGAGGCGAAGCGGGTATTCACTAAGATTCTCAAAAAACACTAGTGCAGCATGATGTGACTATATTCAACGGCTCACCTAGAATAATTAGTATACAATTAATAATCTCCCACCCAGGTCAAATGTTCTGAGATCTTCTAGGCATTTAATATTTTTCTGTTTATTTGAAATACAAGTTGATTATATGTTCAATTGTTTCAGTTGCATTGCCCTTATATGGTAATTTCCCAAATCTATCGCCGGTCGTGGTGGCCGAGGGGTTCTAGGCGCTTCAGTCCGGAATTGCACGACTGCTCCGGTCGCAGGTTCGAATCCTGCCTCGGGAATGGATGTGTATGATGTCCTTAAGTTAGTTAGGTTTAAGTAGTTCTAAGTTCTGGGGTTCTGATGACAGATGTAAAGTCCCATAGTGCTCAGAGGCATTTTTGAACCAAATCTATCAAACTAAACGTTTCTAGATTCACTTCCGCAGTCTGACGCCCAGCAATGATTAAAACATCTGACAGGACGAGATGATTCCAATAATATTGGCGCCTAGAGTTGGACTTTCCTATATAGCCACTTCAGTACTCTCTGGCACGACGTGGTTGCACCCTTTAATGTCGAAACGGTGTGCTAATACCTGATTTCATTTTTCCGCTCTGATAGCATTTGGACTTCTGTGCTTGGTGTAAACTGACCTTTGTGGTTATCCAGAGTTGATCCCACTTGTTCTTTTTACTGTTGCACTGTTTCTACATATCCGTGTTTGACTGAAGCCATTATTTCAATAATTGCAGCTTTCAAGATTTGTCGCAATACGGCTATAATTCACTACCCAAAAGAGGATGGCTGAGTTGCAGCACTCAGCTTGTTTCGCCGGAGCAGCCGTGTGTTTCTGAGTCTCGGGTGAACCGAAATAGTGGTGTTTGTATAAGGCAGGAGGGCGGGGGCCGGACTGCTGCAGCAGGTTTACGGCGCAGAGCTGGCTGGCGCTGCCCGGCAATGCCAGGCGAGGCGAGGCGAGGCAGGCGAGGCGGGGCAAGCGACGCCAGCGGAGCGCTTTCGACAGGCTTTGGCAGCAGATCAATGTCAGCCCGGCAGCGCCGGCACCGGGCAGCGCCGGTCCCCGGCGGGGAGCGCGCGCCCGCACGCCCACCCACGCACCGCGCCACCTCCAACACGACGCAGCCGCCTCCACCACACAGCGCCACCTCACCTTGAGCCTCGCCGTCCTGCACCACGGTGACTGCCACGTGGTCGCCGCCGGACGTGGCAGAGTCTCAAGCTTGACGCCATGTGCTCGCTGACGCTGAACGCTTCCACGCTGTTTAGTACAAGATTTGGTGTGTAGGGCATTCGCAACAGAGAGGCGTGATAGTTAATTTAGGGAAATCCACTTCAGCTATATTAATTATTTGTTCAAGGCCCCGGGAATAGACAACATTCCATTAGAACTACTGACAGCCTTGGGAGAGCCAGTCCTGACAAAACTCTACCGTATGGCGAGCAAGATGTATGAGACTGGCGAAATACCATCAGACTTCAAGAAGAATATAATAATTCCAATCCCGAAGAAAGCTGGTGTTGACTGATGCGAAAATTACCGAACTATCAGTTTAATAAGTGACAGCTGCAAAATACTAACGCGAATTCTTTACAGACGAATGGAAAAACTAGTAGAAGCCGACCTCGGGGAAGATCAGTTTGGATTCCGTAGAAATATGGAAACACGTGAGGCAATACTGACCCTACGACTTATCTTAGAAGCTAGATTAAGAAAAGGCAAACCTACGTTTCTAGCATTTGTAGACTTGGAGAAAGCTTTTGACAATGTTGACTGGAATAATCTCTTTCAAATTTTGAAGGTGGCAGGGGTAAAATACAGGGAGCGAAAGGCTATTTACAGTTTGTACAGAAATCACATGGCAGTTATAAGAGTCGAGGGGCATGAAAGGGAAGCAGTGGTTTGGAAGGGAGCGAGACAGGGTTGTACCCTCTCCCTGATGTTATTCAATCTGTATATTGAGCAGGCAGTAAAGGAAACAAAAGAAAAATTCGGAGTAGGTATTAAAATTCATGAAGAAGAAATAAAAACTTTGAGGTTCACCAATGACATTGTAATTCTGTCAGATACAGCAAAGGACATGGAATAACAGTTGAACGGAATGGACAATGTCTTGAAAGAAGGATATAAGATGAACATCAACAAAAGCAAAACGAGGATATTGGAATGTAGTCAAATTAAGTCTGGTGATGTTGAGGCAATTATATTAGGAAATGAGACACTTATAGTAGTAAAGGAGTTTTGCTATTTGGGGAGCAAAATAACTGATGATGGTCAAAGTAGAGAAGATATAAAATGTAGACTGGCAATGGCAAGGAAAGCGTTTCTGAAGAAGAGGAATTTGTTAACATCGAGTATAGATTTAAGTGTCAGGAAGTCGTTTCTGAAAGTATTTGTATGGAGTGTTGCCATGTATGGAAGTGAAACGTGGATGATAGATAGTTTGGACAAGAAGAGAATAGAAGCTTTCGAAATGTGGTGCTACAGAAGAATGCTGAAGATTAGCTGGGTAGATCACATAACTAATGAGGAGGTATTGAATAGGATTGGGGAGAAGAGGAGTTTGTGGCACAACTTGACTAGAAGAAGTGATCGGTTGGTAGTACATGTTCTGAGGCATCAAAGGATCACCAATTTAGTGTTGGAGGGCAGTGTGGAGGGTAAAAATCGTAGAGGGAGAGCAAGAGATGAATACACTAAGCACATTCAGAAGGATGTAGGTTGCAGTAGGTACTGGCAGATGAAGAAGCTTGCACAGGATAGAATAGCATGGAGAGCTGCATCAAGCGAGTCTCGGGACTGAAGACCAGAACAACAACAACCACGATCGTTTTCGGGATTTTAGAATCATATCTTCAGGTGTATGAAATTCTTGTGCTTGGTAGCATATGAAATGGGTTCGAGCCAGTCAGTATGAGCTCCAGTCCTGGCGGAAACAGTCCACCGCCAGTCAGCCGCAGGGTGGTGGACAGTTTGTATCAACATGCAGTGATTGAAGCTCTTGCACTAACTGGCCCGACCGCCTGTTCTGAATTATCAACTACAATAGTTTCATATACCTGATAGATAGATATTCAGCGATCACAGGTCCTGCAGACCACGCGCTGCATTCCCAAACTGCCTCCATTCCTTCCTGTTTTGTGCCCGGTTCCACCAGGTGTCTGCAGTTCCCAGGGCTGCTAGGTCCTTCGCCAGGTCGTCCATCCAGCGCTGCCGTGGTCGTCCTATGGGGCGTTTGTTTTTTGGTTTCCCCGCTAGTGCCATCTTCGCCTGTCTTCCATCTGGCATATGGGCTACATGGCCCACTCACTGTATTCTTTTGCTCTCTTTCTTCTGTAGGATAGTTGGTTGCCGCATCAGAAGGTAGATTTCCTCGTTTTTCCTCCTCCTCCATTCTCTATTAACTAAAACTGGTCCCCATATCTTCCTCATTATTCTTCTTTCAAATATTAATAGTTTTTCCACTTCTCTCTTAGTGATGCTCCATGTTTCTGAACCGTATATTACTGATGGGCATACACCTGAAGATGGGATATTAAAATCCCAAGATTGGTCGTGCTTTGAATATACAATTAGTGCAACGAATGTGATCTCCCTTAACTGATTACCTGTTTAGTACAGTATACCTTCGGGTGGCGTATTTCTGACACATTTACAGTCACATGTTGCTTTTCGATGGTTGAACGTGGCCTGAAAATGTCATATTCGGTTGGCGAGCTATTCTCAGTTTAGGCTACATCGCAATTGTGGCTTCTTACAGGTCTATCTGCTGCAGATTTCTTGCAGAGCATTACCGTCACCATTAACAACACAGCTGTTCTTATCGTCACTGCTTTCGCTACCAGTTGTGTTCACAAGTTTCTTCGTCACGTAATACCTACACTGAGGTGACAGTAGTAATGGTATAGCGATATGCATGTATACAAATGACCTAGTATCGTGTACACAAGGTATAAAAGGGCAGTACATTGGCGGAACTGTGGTTTACACTTAGGTGAAATACGTGAAAGTTTTCCGACGTGATAATCGCCACGACAGGAATTAACAGAGACTTTGAACGCGGAGTGGTAGTTGGACCTAGATCAATGCAATATTCCATTTCGAAAATCCTTAGGGAGTTCAATATTTCGAGATGCACAGTGCAAAGAGGGTGCCGAGAATACCAGATTTCAGTCAATACCTCTCACCACGAACAACGCAGTGGTCGACAGCCTTCACTCAACGACCGAGACCAGCGGAGTTTGCATAGAGTTGTTGACGAGAAACACTGTGTGAAATAACCACGTAAATCAATGTGGGACGCACGGCGAGCGGAGCCACTAGGACAATGCGGCGAATTGGCGTTAATGCGACGATTGACACGCGTACGTTTGCTAACAGTACGAAGTGGCCTGAAGCGCCTCTCCTGGGCTTGTGATAATATAGCTTTGGCCTTAGACCACTGGAAAACCGTGGTCTGGTCAGACGAGCCCCAACATCAGCTGGTAAGAGCTGCTGGGAGGTTTCGAATGTGGCACAAAATCCACAAAGCCATTGACCCAAGTTGTCGACAGGGCACCGTACAAGCTTAAGGTGGCTTCGTAATGGTTGGGCTGTGTTTACATGGAACGCACTAGGCCTTCTGGTCCAACTCAACCGATCGTTGAGAGGAAATGGTTATGCTCGGATTCTTTCAGACCATTTGCCGCCATTCATGGCTTTCATTTTCTTGGCTGACATTGCGCCATGTCACCACGCCACAATTGTTCGCGACTGGTTTGAGAAACATTCTCAATAATTCAGTGAACAATTATGGGACATAATCGAGTGGTCAGTTCGTGCACGAAATCCTGCACTGCAAACTCTTCTGCAGCTGTAGAGGCTCAATATTTCTGTAGGGAAATTCCAGTGACTTGAGTCCATGCCACACATAGATTTGCTGCCCTACTCCTGGAAAAAGGAGGCTCGACACTGTTTAGGAGGAGTTCCACGAAATTTGTCTCCTCAGTGTATAATGATGTGTAGCGGACTGAGTTGAGGCCTCTACTGCTGAAGGTTGACGTAACGTTAAATACAGTGGAGCAGGACAACTGGCACGATGGACGCTAGTGATAAAACATTAGCGGAAAAGAATTTACTCATTAAACGTTACAGTCGTGTATTCCCCTCTGCGTCGGCTCTTGGACCGGCACCAGTGCAGCACACGGGCTCGGAACTTGCTGACGCTGTCTCAGCAAACAGTGGCGGACGTCGCCCTTGGCGTCCGACTCTTGGGCAGACGGCATAGCCCGTACTACAGGCGTTGCTTACCAGGATGGAGACGGCGAATTAGCAGGGCACTCTTGCTGGCATCTAAGGGGCTCTGCATAGTGTGGAGATGAACACCAGCATTGCTCTTTCCCCTACTGCTTACAGGCACTTGTCGGGGGCAGCAGTGGTCAGCACGCCTTCTGAATACTGCATTTGATAGTGCATCAAACACCTTAAGTTCAGCTCAGCAAGCCACTGCTAGTAGTATCTCAGACTTTCTTTTGTGGTTGCGAGATGAGAAGCTAAAAGCCACCAGGTCTGCTAGACCAAGATTGGTAGTAGAGGCGGGAGTCATATTGCACAACGGTAGCAGCACATCACAGGTTCAGCCTCATAGTTAGTATACTCCAGCATGATGGCTAACATAAAGGCCCGGAAGCGTGAATATTGGTTTGAGGTAGTGACGTTCTGTCGGCCTGGCTGTGTAATAGGTGGTACATCAGCTTCACAATCTGATGCTGTAAACATCCTCAGTAACTCTTCGTCCATGATGTATAAAATGTTTGCCGTCCAACTAGTTGACAGCACAGGATCCATTTGAGCTAAAACTTTTAAACTTGTATTGTGTGATAAAGCAAATCTCATAACAAAATATATATTAACAGCCATCTTTATAACACATATAGAGAAACTTTGAAATTTCGTAAGAATTAGTAATAACAACCCCACTGACGTTAAAATGGCAAAAAAACAAAATTTAAAACGTTGAACAAGGTATCATACCCGATTTCCTGATCACTAGCATTAAGTAAATCTACAAGTACAAATTAACGCAGAGTACTGCATTACAGAGGCCAGAGTGGGAGGCCAGGGGCTAGCAATGCACTAAGTAAAAGTTGAGTGATGAGTGGGCGCCCCTTAATCGTTCAAAGTAAACATTTATTTATTGTTCATCAACTCAGGCCAATTTTCCCCAGACATAAGCGATAGGCGACCTGGTAGGAGGTGCAGCTGCCAGGAGGCGGCCCAGTAGCGTGCACCATCGTATCAGAGGCAGAGTGATGGTGGCAGTAACGTGGCAAGGACGCTGCCCATAGCAGCAGACAGCACACTGTAGGCAGCTCAGCTGCCCAGGACGAGTTGTGGTGAGTTGCGCAGAATCACGCCGTGGACTCAGCATAACTGAGGTGTCTCAGGCAGTGAGGAGGCCGCCCGTACAAGCGAAAGTGGCTGAGTGGCTGCACAGCCTCACGCTCTAACTGTTGGTCACTGGGTGACCTGCAGATTCGAGGTCACTAAGCCCACAGCATGAGTTACATTGCGAGCAGCAGGGGTGGATCTAGCAGTGGCAGAGTCCACGTTGATCCATGTAGACTCATAGATCCGTAAACCTTTGTAGGTCCCCACTCATAGCTGGTGGCTGGCAGTCTGCATCTCTCTGACTAGAAATGAACAGCATTTATACGGGCTTGGCGAGTCACTGGTTTTCTAAACCATCAGTTCCTATAATGTAAATCATAATTGAACTAAGAGTTACACATGAAGAAAGAAGATCACAGCAGAGGCTCTCCGTTTCGGCTGGGCCAATGCTGTTACACCCTTGAAACCTCAGCTTACATTTAGCCTTTGGTAACTGTGTCAATGCCTCAGAGACAGCACTTGTCTCATCAGCAGTTATCTCCACATGTAACTTTGCCTGGCTAGGCTGGATTGATCCGCTTCTGCAGCCTCATGTATTATCCATCAAAGGGGTCTCAGTTTTACTCACCGATACCCAGTAAATTATTACGACACAGCAGTTCTTTATACTGTATAGTGGAGTTTGCAGCCGCTAACAAGTACATACAATGAGGGGTAATGCTCTGTTGTTCACCGGCGGCCTCATGGCGCTGCTGTGTACCTAGCGATAGCAGAAGCGGTCAAACCACCCTGTTTTATCCATCTCTTATTTACTCGCCCATTCGAGCATAATAGGCAAGGGGTCATACTGAGTAGCCGTAATTATAAGTATTGAGCGTTTCTTCTACGTTACTCAAAACTAAGCAAACGAAACGAAAGACTAGAAAAGAACATTTGCTGATACTAGTTGAGTATGATATGTGGTGAGAAGAGTCGACGTACGCACTGCAGGTTTCGAGAGGGCAGGAACACCTTGTCATTGTCAGGTGCTCCTATCATCGGTTTGTCATTGCACCTAAGTACAACAGGGTTACTCAAGTATTGTGGGTAGCGTTCTCGCTTCCCGCGCCCGGGTTCCCGGGATCGATTCCCGGCGGGGTCAGGGATTTTCTCTGCCTCGTGATGACTGGGTGTTGTGTGTTGTCCTTAGGTTAGTTAGGTTTAAGTAGTTCTAAGTTCTATGGGACTGATGACCGTACATGTTAAGTCCCATAGTGCTCAGAGCCATTTGAACCATTTTTTGAAGTATTGTGCCTGTAGGACAGCTAGAACTGGTAATAAACACGTCGATTGTTCACCGAACAAATAGTGACATTAAAATAAACTGAGAAGCTTCAGACCATAGAAATAGTTGCTCCATTTCAAAATGTGCCACGTATGGCAGTAAAATGTTGTCGCTTAGACGTGGGATGATACAGAATCTTTTCAAAAGTATCCACCACCTGTAAGTGGACATTAATAAAGAGTGTATCCACCGGTCGTCTTATTACTTGAATTCTCCTGAGGACACTCTTTAAATGAGGCGTCTGAATCTTTGTGAAGGAATGGCTGCCCATTCTTTCTCAGCAACTGAAACCAAAGAAGATAGCTATTTTGAACGTTAGAGTGTGGAACGAAGTCGTCGTTCTAAATTCCTAAAGATGTTCTTTTGGGTTCAGGTCGAGCCACTGGGTAGGCTAGTCCATTTCACAGTTGTTATTGTCCACAAAAAATTCTCTCATACACTAAGGCGACAAAGGTCGTGGGATTGCGGTATGCACATATACGGTGGCGGTAGTATCGCGTTTTCTTATTTATTTATTTTTTTGGGGGTGGGGGGGGATCAGTCTTCTAACTGATTTGATACAGCCCGCCACGAATTCCTCTCCTATGCTAACCTCTTCATCTCAGAGTAGAACTTGCAATCTATTTTGCACAATGTACAAAAAGGCAATGGTATTGGCGGAGATGTCCTTTATTCTTCAGATGATACATATGTAAAGCTGTCCAACATGATTGCTGTCGCATGACGGGAATTAACAGAACTTGAACGCAGAGCTGGATGCATGGGAGACTCTATTTCGGAATCATTAGAGAATGCCGTATTCCGAGATCCACAGTGTGAAGAGTGTGCCAAGAATACGAAAATTCGGGCATTACCTCTCATCACGGACAACGCAGTGGCCGACAGCCTTCACTTGACGACCGAGATCACAGGAATTTTACTTAACGACCGAGAACAGTGGAATCTGCGTAGAGTTGTTAGTGAGGACAGACAAGCAACACTGGGGGAAACAGCAGCAGAAATTAGTGTGGGGCGTACGACGAACATATCCGTTACAGCCGTGAGGCTAAATTTGACATTGATGTCCTATGCCAGCCTACCGGCTCGATTGCATTTGCTGACAGCACGAAATGGTTTGAAACGCCTCTCCTGGGCTGCTGACCATATCGGTTGGACCGTAGACAACTGGATGGTTGTGGCCTGGTGATATGAGTCCCGATTTCAGTTGGTAACAGTTGATGGTACGGTTCGAGTGTGGCTCAAAACCCACGGAGCCATTGATCCAAGATGTCAAAAAGGCATTGAGAAAGCTGATGGTGTTTGCATAATGGTATGGGCTGTGTTTACATGGAATGCACTGGATCCTTTGGTCCAACTGAAACTATCATTGACTGGAAATGGCTATGTTCGGCTTCTTGGAGACCATTTGTAGCCATTCATGGACTTCATGTTTCCAAATGTGTCACCACGTCACAGCCGTTCGCGATTGTTCTGAAGAACGTTCTTGAAAATTCGAGTGAATAATTCGGCCACCCAGATGGCCCGATATAAATTCCATCGTACATTTATGGGACATATTGAAGAGGTCATTTCGTGCACAAAATCCTCCACCGGATACACTTTCACAGTTATTGACGGCTGTAGAGACAGCACGGTTCAGTACTCCTGCAGGGCACTTCCAACGACTTGTTGAGTCCATGACACATCGATTTGCTGCACTGCGCCCGGTAAAAAAGAGATTCGACATGATATCAGAAGATATGCTACGACTTTTTTCAACGCAGTGTAGATTCTGATGTACAGCAGGGTGCATTAAACTGCTGATACGACATTCTATTGTAGGCAGTACTCAATAGTGTAAAATGGGTTAATATCTTTCCGCATGTAGCGCTTCTTAAATTGAGAACTGCAAGCCTGAGACGAGCTGCCTCCTGTCATGTTCATTTGTCTACTAATGCCGATATGCTCATTTTGGACCTAATTAATTTTTGATTAAACTGATTCTCAAGAACCGAAGAGTCGTTGCATGATCCATCCAGCTTATCCCTTCATCTCTTCTTTCCAAGTGGGTTTAGATTAAGTGCATATAGTGCACGTTTCTAGTAACATCAGCTGCATGCTAGGTCTGGGGCCTCCGTGTGAGCTGTGGGAATGAGTGGAAGGGGAAAATAAGCCTCAGGTTATCTGGAAGCTGACGTGGATGGGAGATTATACTCGAGGCCTAGGGACGACGAATACTTGCCAGCTGGAGCAATATCTGGCTCCAGAGCAAACGTTCGGCTGTACGCCCTGGCCCTGCTCGATACCTGTATCTGTATAACTGGGAGGACTCACCAGAAAAGCAGAGGAAATCTAAGATTGCAGTCCGGTCGGCCGCTTAATGCTCTTCAGAGATCATGTTCCAGCCGTAGACACGTGAAGGCAGTTATTTGCTAAGAGGGCATATTTCTGGAGGGCCGACTGTAAACTGATTTATTGAGACTGCGGGCTTGTATGTTGCATGAGAAACCACTTTGGGAGATGCCTCAGTTTCTATTCTGTGGAGGCGGAAGGCATCGCTTTGGCTACGATTCTGCGAAAGTGTGGGTGCATGTTTCTGGGATGCGCGAGCAACGAAAACTGGTTGATTCTAAAAAATTACCGTAGCTGCCGGAAGAAACTTTCATAGAGTAGAAGTTTTAGAATGAGTCCTCTGATTGGCGGAGGTGTTCAAAGTTGAGGCTCCGAGCTTTGGAGCGAAGAAAGAAGAGTTTCGTGGATTACACAATAGGCATTCTTCGACTGAAGTCGTGCTCACTTCGGACGTAGAAAATCTCGCGCTGATAAGCAGCAGGGGCAGAAAGACATTGGAGACGAGTTACATCTGGCTGCCTTGCATTTGATGGTTGCGGCTCCAACGGTGGCGGCAACGCATCTCACCCAATTGCAGTCTGGCAAAATTAGTACAAGTAGTATCAAGAGAGACGGTTTAGAACCTCGGGGAAGTTTAGACGTGATCGGAACGTAAGTTGTATTCAGTCGGTAATTGTTACTCCGCATTTGTAAATGTTCGCACTGCTCGTCAGAGACCAGCTGGGAGAGATATTGCGTAAGGGTCTTGGTATAACATCGCGGACAAGATCGTCTAAACACTCACGCAGCTAGCATCTGACAGTAAATTCTGTGACTGTAGGTTTTGTCCATTATGATGTCTTCTATCTGCTCACCTCTTACTAGTGCGGTGTTGCCACATTTGTTGTAGGCCTACCGGCCGGTGTGGCCGTGCGGTTCTAAGCGCGTCAGTTTGGAACCGCGTGACCGCTACGGTCGCAGGTTCGAATCCTGCCACGGGCATGGATGTGTGTGATGTCCTTAGGTTAGTTAGGTTTAAGTAGTTCTAAGTTCTAGGGGACTGATGACCTCAGAAGTAAGTCCCATAGTGCTCAGAGCCATTTGAACCATCCAAACATATTCTGCCATTACTGTACGGACGTAAACGCATTGTGTTAGCTTGGGTAGACGACGTCAGACGCATGTCTCATTGCCTTCCTTAAGGGGAGGTTTACTGTCTGTAGTCCAAAAAAAGCATGTTCTATGAGAATTTTATTCTCGGGATTTGTTATATTTCTCAATGCCAAATTTGGTTAAAATGTTTATTGATATTTCCTCTACAAACTGTAATTTTTTCGACCTGAAATGTCGATGAGCAAAGGCGGAAGTGCCGTCGGAACTAAACAAAATTTCGATGTAGACCTCCACGCGCGCTATGTCACATGTTAGCCGGCTCGACTGAAATAAAAATTGAGTTGACATTAGTGAAGTATATAAAATTATTTAGGAGACGTACCTCGCTTAAGTTATCTGGAACATAGGAAACAAAATGGCGGTCATTTGAAAAAAAAATAGGGTTTTTTTCAGTGACTTTCCGACTTCGTCGGCCTAGTAAAGATGTTTGTAGTTGATGGATCGGAATACAAGACAATTTAGTTAGCTTCGTCGGAAACAAAGAATCATGCCAATCGGTTCAGTAGATTTGAAGTTACCATACCGCGCGATAAAAGATCGTCATTTCCAGAAAAACGCATTTGAAGTTTTGGCTGCATTTAAATGCAATATTATGCAACGCAGTTCAATCTGCTATTCCGGGCCCATAAACTAGTCCATCCTCTTCATCATAGAGGGCGTTCTGCTCGATCTGGGCCATCCTGCGCTGCTCCAGTCTCTCGCACAGCCGGTGAGAAGCAGTGTTCGGCCGCTTGAATCCGGTGGTCGTCCGAATGCTTGGCTAACTGCGTCGAATAGAGTCCCAGGGTGACGTCCATCGTTATCATGGTCTTCAGAATTGATTAATCACCTTCGTTGAAGCTGCTCACTGCCAGGAAAGTCGCAGTCTCCACAGTCTTCGCACCAGAATGCAAATGCTTGGGGGCTAACTTCCAAACACACGCGTTCAAACTTTCATTTGAATTTTGTGTGTTTTCTCCCCAGCACTGGTACAATAACCCGTCATCAGAAAGAAAGAAAATGGTGTGTGAATAAAGCCGATTTCAGCAGGTGCAATTTTTTGTTCAACCGCGAATGACGAACATTTCCGTTCCGTATTCGGAAAAACCGTTTAGGGGTGGATTCTAAACACACTTTTGGATCCAAAAATGCAATTTTAAAAAAATCGATTATTTTAAACAAAACATAGTAAACCTCCCCTTAACGTTTTGGACTCTGTATATAGGTTGGAAGTTGCCGCGGCGTTCACAGCAAAGTAGCGTACCTAATATGAGGTGCCATTGCCAAGTGAATTTTGGCCTATGAATTTTGGCTATACAGTATAGCGCAGTTCAGAAGTTAACTGAAAGAAATACGCAATCAGACGAACAGTAATGACACTTCTTTAATTTTGTGAAAGACAAGGTTGCAAGCCGTGGCTGTCACGAAATAAATTATTGACGGTGTACAGCAACCAGCCACAAATTAGTTTTAGCTTACTTTATTCAAAAAGTACCGTTCTTGGTTTCGAATTTTTCACAATTAATCATCAGACGGTTTTCATCCATTCATATGTTCGACAAAGAGAGTTTCACTGATGCAGACAAATTTTAAAACATGGCTCTTTAACCGCAAGTTTTACCTATCAGCAATTTGTCCTGAATGAATGGAGCACATCTTTGTTTCGTTTACCATAGTACTGGCAACATTCACCGAGTAGTAAATTTTGACTTGGATCAATGGGCATGCCTTAAGGTTGCCTTTTAACGTTGCTGCACCTCAGGATGCACCTTCAGGCCCCGAAACCGCTTGTGTTTTTGTAGACAAAGATTTTACCTGCTGTTAGCGGAATTGATCCTAGTATCATGTCTATCAACAGCTGCGGATGCCTACAATACAGAACATTTTACCATCACAAATGTTTACTGAATTTTTAGACAACGCTTTTATTCAACTCACGGCGTCGTACAACAGACTTAATTTAATTTCATATTTCTCTTACAGATTTACATGATATTGAAAGATAACATCTACATCTACATCTACATTTATACTCCGCAAGCCACCCAACGGTGTGTGGCGGAGGGCACTTTACGTGCCACTGTCATTATCTCCCTTTCCTGTTCCAGTCGCGTATGGTTCGCGGGAAGAACGACTGTCTGAAAGCCTCTGTGCGCGCTCTAATCTCTCTAATTTTACATTCGTGATCTCCTCGGGAGGTATAAGTAGGGGGAAGCAATATATTCGATACCTCATCCAGAAACGCACCCTCTCGAAACCTGGCGAGCAAGCTACACCGCGATGCAGAGCGCCTCTCTTGCAGAGTCTGCCACTTGAGTTTGTTAAACATCTCCGTAACGCTATCACGGTTACCAAATAACCCTGTGACGAAACGCGCCGCTCTTCTTTGGATCTTCTCTATCTCCTCCGTCAACCCGATCTGGTACGGATCCCACACTGATGAGCAATACTCAGGTATAGGTCGAACGAGTGTTTTGTAAGCCACCTCCTTTGTTGATGGACTACATTTTCTAAGGACTCTCCCAATGAATCTCAACCTGGTACCCGCCTTACCAACAATTAATTTTATATGATCATTCCACTTCAAATCGTTCCGCACGCATACTCCCAGATATTTTACAGAAGTAACTGCTACCAGTGTTTGTTCCGCTATCATATAATCATACAATAAAGGATCCTTCTTTCTATGTATTCGCAATACATTACATTTGTCTATGTTAAGGGTCAGTTGCCACTCCCTGCACCAAGTGCCTATCCGCTGCAGATCGTCCTGCATTTCGCTACAATTTTCTAATGCTGCAACTTCTCTGTATACTACAGCATCATCCGCGAAAAGCCGCATGGAACTTCCGACACTATCTACTAGGTCATTTATATATATTGTGAAAAGCAATGGTCCCATAACACTCCCCTGTGGCACGCCAGAGGTTACTTTAACGTCTGTAGATGTCTCTCCATTGAGAACAACATGCTGTGTTCTGTTTGCTAAAAACTCTTCAATCCAGCCACACAGCTGGTCTGATATTCCGTAGGCTCTTACTTTGTTTATCAGGCGACAGTGCGGAACTGTATCGAACGCCTTCCGGAAGTCAAGGAAAATGGCATCTACCTGGGAGCCTGTATCTAATATTTTCTGGGTCTCATGAACAAATAAAGCGAGTTGGGTTTCACACGATCGCTGTTTCCGGAATCCATGTTGATTCCTACATAGTAGATTCTGAGTTTCCAAAAACGACATGATACTCGAGCAAAAGACATGTTCTAAAATTCTACAACAGATCGACGTCAGAGAGATAGGTCTATAGTTTTGCGCATCTGCTCGACGACCCTTCTTGAAGACTGGGACTACCTGTGCTCTTTTCCAATCATTTGGAACCTTCCGTTCCTCTAGAGACTTGCGGTACACGGCTGTTAGAAGGGGGGCAAGTTCTTTCGCGTACTCTGTATAGAATCGAATTGGTATCCCGTCAGGTCCGGTGGACTTTCCTCTGTTGAGTGATTCCAGTTGCTTTTCTATTCCTTGGACACTTATTTCAATGTCAGCCATTTTTTCGTTGGTGCGAGGATTTAGAGAAGGAACTGCAGTGCGGTCTTCCTCTGTAAAACCGTCTTCATTATGTGCATTCGCGAATCCATGTTACTTCTGTCTGAATTTTAGTAGCTGATCGATACGAGACACACATCCCCATGAGTTCAGAGCACTGAAAAACAAACAAGGAGACATTTCTCCTCTCAAATCTTCAAACTGTGCACATTGGCCGCGCCACTTACCACTCTTCCCCTGAGGGATTTCTCCCCGTCGGAGGTTCGCGTCCTCCCTCGGGTATGGGTGTGTGTGTCGTCCTTAGCGTAAATTAGTTTAAGTTAGATTAAGTTGTATGTAAGTTTAGGGACCGATGACGTCAGCAGATTGGTCCCATAAGACCTTACCACAAATTTCCAAATTTCCCTGAGGTAAACGGCCAAGTTTACGTAGCTAACAGCCGAATTCACCAACATCGGTTAATCTGATTTGATCCATTATAAATGGTTTTTGAAAAAGATAAAAACAAATATACATCTAGCATTCCATACATAGGCAATGTATCACAGAAGATTGCAAATATTTTCAAAAATCACAGAGTAAAAATTGGGTTTTCTACATCTAATAAACTACACCAAAAACTAATACATAATATAAAGTGTAATCATAATCCATATTCAGACTCTGGAATATACCAGATAACATGCCAGGAATGCTCCAAGTTCTACATAGGACAAACAGGCATCAGCAATAGCAACACACATACATAATACAGGACACCCAATTGGAAAAATAGAGCAAAATGTCAAAGTACTCCACCGACTAAATAAAGGACATAAAATGGATTTGCTTGAAGAACTGGAGATATATTCACATTACAGAAAATATGAAGATAAAATATTAAATGAAAAACTTGAAAGTGAATCAGTGAATTTCTTCAGATGTTTCGATAATATACTTAAATAAAAATAGTAAAACATAGAAATAAGCACAACTGTAAAATCAATACAAGTAATTCATGAGACAAATTGTTAAGATAAATAACCTCTGTACAAAAGCATATCATAATCTGTGGAAGACCTATAATGTTATCTCTGTGAACTACCTGTAAGAAGATCTTTGTAACTGTTTTGTTTATATAAGATATTTTCGATGTGTAAAGTGTACAAGTTGTGTGTGATGTTAAGTGTGTGTCAGACTCTACACAAATGGACCATCAGAAAACTGTAAGTACAAATTGTTCTCAAACTTTAGCCACTAACCTCACAGAAAGAATTGATACCCAACTAAAAATCGCGTTTCTTATGTATTACAGTAAAAGTCAACAAAATGAAGCAGACTCACACACACTGACAACATCAAAAGAAATGGCTTAACAAACATAAAAAACGCACTTGAAAATGGGAATTATTTCTCGAAACGCGTCGTGCGAATAGTAAAATAAAGATAAAATCGTGACTGGTAGCAGAAGATTTATTTATTTATAAACAAACCTATTATAACATCGGTTAAAATTAAGCACTTGTCAAAAAATTTGCGCCCCCCCCCCAGAGGTGGACGAAATATGGGAACATCAGGAACACAATATATTACAATGTCTGAAACCGTAGGCACGCAAAACAATTTGCAGCCTTCTCGGAATGGATAAATAAACGTCCTGTTTGGTTTTAAAAGGAATCTTATACCTTTCTTATCTTTATCAGGAGAAAGAAAACTGGCGTTCTACGAATAGGAGCGTGGAATGTCAGATCCCTTAATCGGGCAGGTAGGTTAGAAAATTTAAAAAGGGAAATGGATAGGTTAAAGTTAGATATAGTGGGAATTAGTGACGTTCGGTGGCAGGAGGAACAAGACTTTTGGTCAGGCGAATACAAGGTTATAAATACAAAATCAAATAGGGGTAATGCAGGAGTAGGTTTAATAACGAATATAAAAATAGGAATGCGGGTAAGCTACTAAAAACAGCATAGTGAACGCATTATTGTGGCCAAGATAGACACGAAGCCGACGCCTACTACAGTAGTACAAGTTTATATGCCAACTAGCTCTGCAGATGACGAAGAAATCGAAGAAATGTATGACGAAATAAAAGAAATTATTCAGATAGTGAAGGGAGACGAAAATTTAATAGTCATGGGTGACTGGAATTCGGTAGTAGATAAAGGGAGAGAAGGAAACGTAGTAGGTGAATATGGATTGGGGGTAAGAAATGAAAGAGGAAGCCGTCTGGTAGAATTTTGCACAGAGCACAACTTAATCATAGCTAACACTTAGTTCAAGAATCATAAAAGTAGGTTGTATACATGGAAGAATCCTGGAGATACTAGAAGGTACCAGATAGATTATATAATGGTAGGACAGAGATGTAGGAACCAGGTTTTAAATTGTGAAACATTTTCAGGGGCAGATGTGGACTCTGACCACAATCTATTGGTTATAAACTGTAGATTAAAACTGAAGAAACTGCAAAAAGGTGGGAATTTAAGGAGATGGGATCTGGATAAACTGACTAAACCAGAGGTTGTACAGAGTTTCAGGGAGAGCGTAAGGGAACAAATGGCAGGAATGGTGGAAAGAAATACAGTAGAAGAAGAATGGGTAGCTTTGAGGGATGAAGTAGTGAAGATAGCAGAGGATCAAGTAGGTAAAAAGACGATGGCTGGTAGAAATCCTTGGGTAACAGAAGAAATATTGAATTTAATTGATGAAAGGAGAAAATATAAAAATGCAGTAAATGAAGCAGGCAAAAAGTTATACAAACGTCTGAAAAATGAGATCGACAGGTAGTGCAAAGTGGCTAAGCAGGGATGGCTAGAGGATAAATGTAAGGGTGTAGAGGCATATCTCACTAGGGGTAAGATAGATACTGCCTACAGGAAATCTGAAGAGACCTTTGGAGAAAAGAGAACCACTTGTATGAATATTAAGAGCTCAGATGGAAACCCAGTTCTAAGCAAAGAAGGGAAAGCAGAAAGGTGGAAGGAGTATGTAGAGGGTCTATACAAGGGCGATGTACTTGAGGACAATATTATGGAAATGGAAGAGGATGTAGATGAAGATGAAATGGGAGATATGATACTGCGTGAAGGGTTTGACAGGGCACTGAAAGACCTGAGTCGAAACAAGGCCCCGGGAGTGGACAACATTCCATTAGAACTACTGACGGCCTTGGGAGAGCCAGTCCTGACAAAACTCTACCATCTGGTGACCAAGATGTATGAGACTGGCGAAATACCCTCAGACTTCAAGAAGAATATAATAATTCCAATCCCAAAGAAAGCAGGTGTTGACAGATGTGAAAATTATCGAACTATCAGTTTAATAAGTCACAGCTGCAAAATACTAACGCGAATTCTTTACAGACGAATGGAAAAACTAGTATAAGCTGACCTAGGGGAAGATCAGTTTGGATTCTGTAGAAATATTGGAACACGTGAGGCAATACTGACCCTACGACTTATCTTAGAAGCTAGATTAAGGAAAGCCAAACCTACGTTACTAGCATTTGTAGACTTAGAAAAAGCTTTTGACAATGCTGACTGGAATAATCTCTTTGAAACTCTAAAGGTGGCATGGGTAAAATACAGGGAACGAAAGGATATTTACAATTTGTACAGACACCATATGGCAGTTACAAGAGTCGAGGGGCGTGAAAGGAAAGCAGCGTTTGGGAAGGGAGTGAGACAGGGTTGTAGCCTTTCCCCGATGTTATTCAATCTGTATATTGAGCAAGCAGTGAAGGAAACAAAAGAAAAAATTCGGAGTAGGTATTAAAATCCATGGAGAAGAAATAAAAACTTTGAGGTTCGCCGATGACATTGTAATTCTGTCAGAGACAGCAAAGGACTTGGAAGAGCAGTTGAACGGAATGGGCAGTGTCTTGAAAGGAGGATATAAGATGAACATCAACAAAAGCAAAACGAGTATAATGGAATGTAGTCGAATTAAGTTAAATGATGCCGAGGGATTATATTAGGAAATGAGACACTTAAAGCAGTAAAGGAGTTTTTCTATTTGGGAAGCAAAATAACTGATGATGGTCGAAGTAGAGAGGATATAAAATGTAGACTGGCAATGGCAAGAAAAGCGTTTCTGAAGAAGAGAAACTTGTTAACATCTAGTATAGATTTAAGTGTCAGTAAGTCGTTTCTGAAAGTATTTGTATGGAGTGTAGCCATGTTTGGAAGTGAAACATGGACGATAAATAGTTAAGACAAGAAGAGAATAGAAGCTTTCGAAATGTGGTGCTACAGAAGAACGCTGAAGATTAGATGGGTAGATCACATAACTAATGAGGAGGTGTTGAAGAGGATTCGGGAGAAGGGAAGTTTGTGGCACAACTTGACTAGAAGAAGGGATCAATTGGTAGGGCATATTCTAAGGCATCAAGGGATCACCAGTTTAGTATTGGAGGGCAGCGTGGAGGGTAAAAATCGTAGAGGGAGACCAAGAGATGAATACACTAAACGAATTCAGAAGGATGTAGGTTGCAGTAGGTACTGGGAGATGAAGAAGCTTACACAGGACAGAGTAGCATGGAGAGCTGCATCAAACCAGTCTCAGGACTGAAGACCACAACAACAACATACCTTTCTTGTTGTAAAATAGCGGTAAGTTCAAGTGACGATCATGGAGGTGGGTAACGATCACTCGTGGCTCCAAAGTAGATCACAACGGATCATTGTTATTGAGATCTTATGACTGTGGTGGATAGGGAGATGTGACAATTCTTCCTCGTGCGCACTGAACTAATCCTGCACGATGTGAGTCCTGTGAACAGTGGTTCGTTCGTGTTGGAACACAGCATCATCATTGGGGATAAACATTATACCATGCGATGGACATGATAACCCAAAATGGTCACATATTTCTGAGCAGCATTGCGACCTTGTAACGTAACAATGAGTCCCATGGAACACAACGATATGGCTGCCCAAGTCGTCGCCTAATCACCAACATGGTTCACAAATGGTTCGAATGGCTCTGAACACTATTTGACTTAACATCTTAGGTCACCAGTCCCCTAGAACTTAGAACTACGTAAATCTAATTAACCTAAGAACGCTACACACATCTATGCCCGAGGCAGGATTCGAACCTGCGACCGTAGGAGCAGCGCGGTTCTGGTCTAAAGCGCCTAGAACCGCTCGGTAACACCCCTAGTACACATTTGGCCAGAGATTGGAAATAGTGTGCAACAAGACTCATCCGACCAAATGACTTTCTTCCGTGGTCCATAGTCCAGGATTAATGTCTTCGACACCTCGTTTTCCTGTTACAGGCATATGTGTAGCTAATGTGTGTTTTTGAAATTTCAGCTCACCGTGCAGTTCCCTTGTTGTGGAGCTTATTCGTGTTGTTTTGACTTTGAGAGGGTAGCGAGTGCGGAATACAGCTCTGTGATGACTTCCTATAGTAGTCATTCTTTAATTTTTCATCACAGTCCTCTCCAATGACTGTCTGTCACGATTACTCAACACACTCTTTCGTCGGCGTTGTAACTTAGCGGACGATGTTTTTCAGCTTTCCCTGTATGCGGTATAAATATTCGGTACGGTGCTTTGTGAAACACCAGATACTTCGGTTACTTTGTGTATGGAAGCAGCAACTATACGGGCGCCAACAACTTTTCCGCGTTCGAATTCACTTAGCTCCGACATAATGCACTTACAACTACACAGCTTTCTGCCTCGGTGACTGCGCGAAGAGTGCGGCGGATTGCTAATACAAGGGTGGAGGTTCGATTCCCGCCCTGGTCGATGACTATCTTCGCTCGGGTACTGAGTGTTGTCTTGTCGTTACGGTTGTATAGTCTTAATTAACACTACTATTGAGATGACTGTAGCGCACGTACGGAAAGCCAATAAATTACAAAAAAATTAAAAAACAAACTTACAAAAAATAGTGTTCTGAGCACGTCTGACAACTGCGTTGATTTTAGAGCTTTGACAATAGGTGCTGCTCGTTGTCATATGCAACAGAACTACCTCCAGGCTTGGCTAACATCTGAATTTACGTTCAAACATGCATTCCTGGTTTGTTTCCTTGTTTTTATCTAAGCTACGTATTTTTGATACAGAGCAGGACAACCACGCTCTTAAGAAACTCTTAATGTTAGTTGTTTTGTGTACGGCTGTTAGCTGGTAGGTGCGTATTATTATATAATACAGCTGACCTACTGTCTTCAGTTATCTCTTCCAGATGTCTCCCATGCCCGTCTGTAGCTCCACTTCCGCATAGAATCCAATGTGCATTAGTCACCACGCACCGTATGTGGAGGATACATTATGGTAAAAATTTTACTTCATATTCTGTTCAGGATTCTGGTTCTGGGCTTACAGTAACCGAAGATTAGTGAGATATCGTTCGTATATGAACGAATTCTAGCTTCTACAGGTTGAAAGTCTTTGCCAGGTGGTAACTACACAGGCAAAATTTTGAAAGAAATATTCCTCTAGATGACAATAGCCCCTCCTCCCTATCTATGCATTCTGTCTTTCCTTATAACATCACATGTAGAAAACACTGTAAGTGAAGAACGCTTAAATCATGTTTCCGAAGGGGCTGCGACATGTACTTCAGTTCGCTAGAATGCTAGTAGCAAACTTTGTTTGTTGGATAATGAGATGAAGTTCTACACTGGTCTTAAATTACTGGTCACATTGGTCTTCAAATGGTTCAAATGGCTCTGAGCACTGTGGGACTTAAATTCTGAGGTCATCAGTCCCCTAGATCTTAGAAGTACTTAAACCTAACTAACCTGAGGACATCACACACGTCCATGCCCGACGCAGGATTAACCTGCGACCGTAGCGGTCACGCGGTTCCATACTGTAGCGCCTAGAACCGCTCGGCCGTTAAGGTCAGCTCACATTCGTCTCTGAGAAAGTGCGAGTACTAAGCGACATACACACTACTTGCTGGTGTTACCCTGTTGCGGAGTAGCCATATTTCGCAGTGGAGCGAATTGGGTTGCTCTCGCTAGCAGTTGTTGACATTCGTTTACTTCCTGGTGGCCAACGCACTTTCTCTTCAGTGAAGGAATTTCTTCCATGTTATTTATTCGATAGTGCATCACGACCGTATTGTTCGGAATATTCTGTGCTGCGCTGGCGTAGATATGTGAATTTATCATGTTGCTTGGTTCGTTAAAAGATATGTTGTTGCTGGTAGGTATTTTTTGTATCTGTTTCCTTCTACTTTATTCCCGACTTCTTCTGTCCGTGCCTAAATTAATTTTTTGCCAATAAATAAATACAATGGACGGACACGGTCATGTCTGTGTTATGTGTTATCCAACGCCTCTTCCGCATGTTTCGTGGCCTTTCCAGTGGTTGCAAATGTAGCCATACCGTAAAATTGTGAAACACAGCAGATACATACAGGGTGTTTCAAAAATGACCGGTATATTTGAAACGGCAATAAAAACTAAACGAGCAGCGATAGAAATACACCGTTTGTTGCAATATGCTTGGGACAACAGTACATTTTCAGGCGGACAAACTTTCGAAATTACAGTAGTTACAATTTTCAACAACAGATGGCGCTGCAAGTGATGTGAAAGATATAGAAGACAACGCAGTCTGTGGGTGCGCCATTCTGTACGTCGTCTTTCTGCTGTAAGCGTGTGCTGTTCACAATGTGCAAGTGTGCTGTGGACAACATGGTTTATTCCTTAGAACAGAGGATTTTTCTGGTGTTGGAATTCCACTGCCTAGAACACAGTGTTGTTGCAACAAGACGAAGTTTTCAACGGAGGTTTAATGTAACCAAAGGACCGAAAATCGATACAATAAAGGATCTGTTTGAAAAATTTCAACGGACTGGGAACGTGACGGATGAACGTGCTGGAAAGGTAGGGCAACCGCGTACGGCAACCACGGAGGGCAACGCGCAGCTAGTGCAGCAGGTGATCCAGCAGCGGCCTCGGGTTTCCGTTCGCCGTGTTGCAGCTGCGGTCCAAATGACGCCAACGTCCACGTATCGTCTCATGCGCCAGAGTTTACACCTCTATCCATACAAAATTCAAACGCGGCAACCCCTCAGCGCCGCTACCATTGCTGCACGAGAGACATTCGCTAACGACATAGTGCACAGCATTGATGACGGCGATATGCATGTGGCAGCATTTGGTTTACTGACGAAGCTTATTTTTACCTGGACGGCTTCGTCAATAAACAGAACTGGCGCATATGGGGAACCGAAAAGCCCCATGTTGCAGTCCCATCGTCCCTGCATCCTCAAAAATTACTGGTCTGGGCCGCCATTTCTTCCAAAGGAATCATTGGCCCATTTTTCAGATCCGATACGATTACTGCATCACGCCATCTGGACATTCTTCGTGAATTTGTGGCGGTACAAACTGCCTTAGACGACACTGGGAACACCTCGTGGTTTATGCAAGATGGTGCCCGGCCACATCGCACGGCCGACGTCTTTAATTTCCTGAATGAATATTTCGATGATCGTGTGATTGCTTTTGGCTATCCGAAACATACAGGAGGCGGCGTGGATTGGCCTCCCTATTCTCCAGACATGAACCCCTGTGACTTCTTTCTGTGGGGACACTTGAAAGACCAGGTGTACCGCCAGAATCCAGAAACAATTGAACAGCTGAAGCAGTACATCTCATCTGCATGTGAAGCCATTCCGCAAGACACATTGTCAAAGCTTTCGGGTAATTTCATTCAGAGACTACGCCATATTATTGCTACGCATGGTGGATATGTGGAAAATATCGTACTATAGAGTTTCCCAGACCGCAGCGCCATCTGTTGTTGACAATTGTAACTACTGTAATTTCGAAAGTTTGTCTGCCTGAAAATGTACTGTTGTCCCAAGCATATTGCAACAAACGGTGTATTTCTATCGCTGCTCGTTTAGTTTTTATTACCGTTTCAAATATACCGGTCATTTTTGAAACACCCTGTACAATTCTGCAGAACACTTCGTTCGATGAGGGCAAATACAAGAAGTCTTTGACATTAGAATTCTCCAAACAACCATGTCTGCAAAGAAGAAATACGAGTACAATGGAGTTGGGAATTTTAAAAATAGAGAAAAATGAAATTACAGAAACGTAGCGAACACGAAACTACAAAAGAGAGCGTAACTAAGAAAAAAATGGGCATAAACAAACGATGTGCCTTCAGCTTCACTTCCGTGTGCACCTCTCTCTCGTTGTTGTTGTTGTGGTCTTCAGTCCTGAGACTGGTTTGATGCAGCTCTTCATGCTACTCTATCCTGTACAAGCTTCTTCATCTCCCAGTACCTACTGCAGCCTACATCCTTCTGAATCTGCTTAGTGTATTCATCTCTTGGTCTCCCTCTACGATTTTTACCCTCCACGCTGCCATCCAGTACTAAATTGCTGATCCCTTGAGGTCTCAGAACATGTCCTACCAACCGATCCCTTTTTCTGGTCAAGTTGTGCCACAAACTCCTCTTCTCCCCAATTCTGTCCAATACTTCCTCATTAGTTATGTGATCTACCAATTTAATCTTCGGCATTCTTCTGTAGCACCACAGTTCTATAGCTTCTATTCTCTTCTTGTCTAAACTATTTATCGTCCATGTTTCACTTCCATACATGGCTACACTCCATACAAATACTTTCAGAAACGACTTCCTGACACTTAAATCTGTACTCGATGTTAACAAATTTCTCTTCTTCAGAAACGCTTTCCTTGCCATTGTCAGTCAACATTTTATATCATTTCTACTTCGACCATCATCAGTTATTTTACTCCCAAAATAGCAAAACTCCTGTATTACCTTAAGTGCTTCATTTCATAAACTAATTCCCTCAGCATCACCCGACTTAATTCGACTACATTCCATTATCCTTGTTTTGCTTTTGTTGATGTTCATCTTATACCCTCCTTTCAAGGCTCTGTCCATTCCGTTCAACTGCTCTTCCAAGTCCTTTGCTGTCTCTGACAGAATTACGCTCGTATTTTCCAAATTTCCGTGTCAGAGTCCCGGGTCAGCCTGCAGTTCTACTGGTCAGGAAATTTCAAAATATTCCTCTGCAGAGCGAAAAATTCGTTCTGGACTCTGTTTGACGTTTCAAAACATTCTAAGGGACTTAGATTAGGAATAGAAAAACTAAAACTAGTAAATGAGATTCGCTATTTGGGGACTTAAATATCTAATGATGGCCGAAGAAGAGAGGATATAAAATGAACCTGGCAATATTAATGAAAGCGTTTTTGAAAAAGAGGTATTTGATAACATCTAATGTATCTTAGTGTTAGCAGTTGAAACAAGAAGAATATAGAAACTTTTGAAATGTAGTGCTGCAGTGGAATGCTGAAGATTAGATGGATAAATCGAATAACAAATGAGGAGGTACTGAATCGATTTGAGGGAAAACTAAATTTATGGCACAACTTGTCCAAAAGAAGGGATCTCTTAACAGGACACATCTTGAGGCATCTGGGAAATGTCAATATGGTAATGGAAGTGTGTGTATAGGGGTTAGGGGGAGGGGCGTAAAATGATGGAGAGAGACAAGGTTTGTACACAGAGATCAGGTTCTAATAGGTGTAGGCTGCTATATTTATGCAGAGATGAAAAGGCTTGCACAGGATGCACCAGCAAGGAAAGCTGTATCAAACCGGTCCTTGGACTGAAGACCACAACAACAACAACACATATATCAACTTAATACGCCTATAGCTTCTGTGACTGTGGTAAGGACAACATAGGGGCTGAAATCACCTGTGGGCTTTCAAAGGAGCCTTCGTGTTATGTAGTGTAAACGCTTTAGGTAAACCACAGACAACTCAGTTCGTGGATGGCTGGACGAAAATGCATACCACGTACCTATTAAACTACAACAAGGTCGTCTGCTTTATAATAAGCTATGGTAACAGAAGTACTTCCGCCAGGACTGGAACCCGGGTCTGCTAGTCACT
Organism: Schistocerca cancellata; assembly: GCF_023864275.1. Lineage (NCBI taxonomy): Eukaryota > Metazoa > Arthropoda > Insecta > Orthoptera > Acrididae > Schistocerca > Schistocerca cancellata. The sequence continues at coordinate 462,714,263 of NC_064631.1, read as the reverse complement.
AGGCACATGCGCTAACCACTGCACCGCCCTGGCGCAGTGACTACGTAACTGCACTGACTACCCTAGCGCGCCTCCCTTCTCTGTCCGATTTCCCATTCGCGCCTTAGCCCTCTTGGTATTCCCACCAAACTCAAATAACGTCTCCGACGACCTGCAAATGTATTGTATTAGCACCTCAGCATCGAACGAAACAGGGAATTCTGCCTGAAACCCAGGCAAAGGTGCTTTAAACGAATTAAACTATATGGTTTCATAGATATTTTCCAGTCTCAGACATATGTGATGTATATATGCGTACTGAAGCGAGGAATGAAAATTCTTACCAAGCTCAGGATTCGAACCCAGAACTACTGCTTAGTAGGCAGATGCAATAACCACTATGCCACGCTGGTCCAGTGCTGTTCGAGTTTAGGGGTAACTCCAAGTGGGCTGAGGAATGAACTGGAGGATGGATTGATGAGGGAATTATGCTAGGGTTGTTCGCTCACTCCTGCAAAACCATGTGCCAGATTGGCATAGTGGTTAGCAAATCTGACTCGTGATCAGAGACACAGAAACCATTTGATTAAAACACCTACGTCTGGGTTTCAAGCATTATCCCCAGTTTCGTTTGACGCTGTGGTGCTATTGCAGTACAACTGGAGAACATCAGTTCAAGTTTAGGGGGAATTCCAAGTGAGCTGAGGCGTGAACGGGAATTAGGATTGAGGCGTGCAAGGACAGTCAATTTAACAAAGCAAAACCACTGTGGTAGTGCGGCGTAATGGTTAGCGCACATACTTATTGAGCAGGAGATGCGAGTTTGAATTCAGGACTTGCTACAAATTTTCATTCGCCTTAAGTGTGCATATATTTACATTATACATGTTTGTCGGCCGGCCAGAGTGGCCGAGCGGCTCTAGGCGCTGCAGTCTGGAACCGCGCGACCGCTACGGTCGCAGGTTCGAATCCTGCCTCGGGCAAGGATGTGTGTGATGTCCTTAGGTTAGTTAGGTTTAAGTAGTTCTATGTTCTAGAGGACTGATGACCTCAGATGTTAAGTCCCACAGTGCTCAGAGTCATGTGAACAATGTTTGTGACGTGGAAAATTCTCTGGAATCATATAGTTTCACTTGAGAATACACTTCGTTTAGGGAGGACAGGATTCAATAAACGAATAATAACAATTAAACCGTTAAACTTTGGACATATTCTTGAACACACTCCGTTTTTCAACGCAATCAATATTACATTATGAGCCATGGTCCGCAGTTTATCCACTCCGAACAGCTATGGAGCTTTTATACACACGAAATTAAGTCGTAATATTACAGTGCTGTGGCACTAGAAAGAAGCGAGGTAGGAATATTTGGTTTCAAAGTCCTCTAGGTGTTGAAACCGTCAGAGACGGAGTGCCGGCTGTGAGGGCACAAGGATGAAGTACGAAATCCACCTGTGCCGTTTTAGGTTCTCCCCTCAGCCGACTGAGAGGAAACAAGGAAAAGCTGTATGTAAATGTCCAGACGCCGATTCGAAGCCTTCGCCCTGCCATTAAGAGTTTACGTCTCAACCGCTGTATCACCTAGCCCAGTGGGACCGCGGAGGCGGTACAACGTTGTCTTTGTCCGTTCTGATATGTAGCTTTCCGGACAGTTGTAGAAGAAATAAGAAGGGTTAGTTACAGGAAACGTCGCAGGTCAGTGCGAAATACGAACTGTGCATACGTTAAAATACTGAGATAAGAAAGCAGACCAAAGGTGAACGTCACTTTAGCTATTATTAGTCCTCTACGCACTACTAAGCAGCGAACATAGCTCTCTTTTCAGAGCCAAACACCCTGCTGTAATGGTCTGGTATTAATAAGCAAACAGAAATTTTACATCTGAATACAGACAGGGATGTCACAAATTAATTTCCTAGGGCATGTACATAGCTGTGCAACTAGAGGACGGTTGTATACTTAGTTTATAAGCACAAGAAAAGAAAAGTGGTCGAACAAGCTGCTAGAACATCGTGTACGAATTCTTACATCCAAAACGACTACGCCGACACGTAACTAGTTCTACAAAAAGTGTGCATATCCGTTTCGCACAAGGTCCCGGTGTTAAACTAAACAGGTGACCTCCACATGACGTACAGCCATCCATCATGCTAGTTTGATACAAGTGAGCGGATTGTCTGTGCTTTCGTGACTGAATGTTTGAAAAGTGTCTGACGCCTAGGTGGTCGTTTTGCAGATCAGTGATCCATTAAAGAGACGGATATGACTGAATATCACAGGGCAACGCTGTGTTAATCATACGAGAAAAGGATTAGGTGCGTGCCACTTCTAACCCCCCTCCCCACTCATCATTTTTGTAACGCAGCTTTCGTAAAAGATCCTAAAGGCTGGAAGTGTGAGTTAGTAACTGAATGAACCTTTTCCACATTTTAAAACATTAAAAAACGTGAAGGAAGTAAATGTTGTTCCATAGATGGATACTACAGAAAATAGGTCGAATAAGGTCAGCGGCAGACAGATCCTCCAGTTATCTCTGACAACAACCATTTTCGACCAAAGTGCGTCGCCAGTTAACTGTCCGTATTACGGTCCGGCTTGGACGTATTATATGAAATAAAAGGGGAAAAGTAATTAATATTTGTACCTCTGTATAAGAGTATAGATTCAAAGATCTGTAACCTCTTTTATTTCTCTTTAAAATGGAATATCGCTGCGTTAATTACCTGTAAGTAACAGTTGTCAAGTACTCTCTGCATTCAGTCGTCTACTGAACTGGTTGTGTATTATCAGACAGTGATATTTCTTTCAAAGTGCATGCGTAGTGAACTATCGAAACGTTCTAAAGTTAGCTGCTGTAATCAAGATCGCAGATACTATATTGCAGAATAACTCAAGAACTATTATTTTCCAATACAGCTTGCTGTGGACCAATAGGTGAACATCATTGTCTTTATTTGCTGCTTGAGCCACATCGGGTAAGCCATAATAGGATATGCTTTAAATATGTAAATTTACGTATATGATTTGTGTAATGAAATATTTTTTTTCTTCGCGTTCCACAGAGGAGACCTTGATAATTGATTCACCACACTGAACATCGGGACGTCACTGTCACCATCACCTCTGCGCTTTGTGGAAAACTGATGTTTGAAATGGATGCATGAAAATGTATCTGTTCTCCATAGGTCTTGAAGTTGTGTGAACGTTTTATGTTATCAAGAGTTGTAAAATAAACAAGATGTTCACAAAATATGTATCTTTCAAGGCTACCGGTCAATGTGGTAGTTGTGCTGTAGAAAGTGTCTGTGTTGTAATCGTGAACAATGTAAGTGGTGTGCTTACATATCGCTCTCTGATGAAAATGAACCGCGGACAACCTCAAACCGTAAAACTATAAAGCTGTATCGCAATTTGCTTCTACAAAATTAGTTAGAAAACGTAAAACTCGTAGCTACATAAGGTGTCCTGTGAAATTTTGTACTACGTTGTGCAATGGACAGTGGAACAATACGTGACGTCATAATAGGTGACTTGTAATTCAAAGGCACAAAACTAACAGAAAAAAAAATTCTTCATTGAATTACACGACGATATTTGAAGGAATAAGCAACGAAAAATGTTTGTCAAAAATGCCTGGTGATTCTACGTAAACAGCTGACTAAATACATACGCAAATGCAACGCTGCTCTGTAAACTTAAGTCTGTCTGCATAAGAAATTAAATCTATGTTCATCTTTACCTAAACTGAACCTGACAACAATTCTGAAATGCGAAGTTAACTGTAAAAGATCCTACTATGTCATGAATGTCATACTTTAACCAGTCCTAACTAATTTTTATACGGCTCACTTGTAGCAACGTAAACTCGATGCTGCTCCAAGTGATGAACATAAAATACAGCGCAGCAGCAAACCACTTGCACTGTGTAATGCAAGAACATGCAGTTATTCTAAGCAGATCATGCTTCAGTTTTGACCACTGTATTCCTCCGTGTGCAATGCGGTGACACTAAAAAGTCCAAAAAACGAAATTCGTGACTAGCATTCGAAAACTATACTGTGAATAATGAAACTCGGTCTCTATTACAAATAACTCTGTCATGAAATGAATTAGTGGAAAGGTAAATAAGTGGTAAATCTATAACTCCTGTGTGCAAGCCATGAGATTAAATAACTTTCATTACTCGTATCCGAACAACTAAAACTAACCCGAACGAACGAAGAAAAATCCCACTAATCCTCTTTCCAAACTTATAAATTATGTGCAGGCAAGTAATGCAGCAATGATATTACCTGAAAATCTTCGCACTGGTCGAATTTACCTTTATCAAATCACATTTTCAAAATTCAACATCCTCCACGTCTTTATTGAGTGCTGTGTTAGCAATTTCCTCCTTTCAAGACACTGTACATTCCGTTCAACTGCTCTTCCAAGTCCTTTGCTGTCTCTGACAGAATTACAATGTCATCGGCGAACCTCAACGTTTTAATTTCTTCTCCATGTACTTTAATACGTACTCCGAAATTTTCTTTTGTTTTCTTTACTGCTTGCTCAATATACAGATTGAATAACATCGGGGACAGGCTACAACCCTGTCACACTCCCTTCCCAACCGCTGCTTCCCTTTCATGCCCCTCGACTCTTATAACTGCCATCTGGTTTCTGTACAAATTGTAAATAGCCTTTCGCTCCCTGTATTTTACCCCTGCCACCTTTAGAGTTTGAAAGAGAGTATTCCAGTCAACATTGTCAAAAGCTTCTCTAAGTCTACAAATGCTAGAAATGTTTGTCTGACTTTCCTTAATCTAGCTTCTAAGATAAGTCGTAGGGTCAGTATTGCCTCACGTGTCCCAACATCTCTGCGGAATCCAAACTGATCTTCCCCGAGGTCGGCTTCAACTAGTTTTTCCATTCGTCTGTAAAAAATCCGCGTTAGTAATTTGCAGCCGTGACTTATTAAACTCATAGTTCGGTAATTTTCACATCTGTCAACACCTGCTTTCTTTGGGATTGGAATTATTATATTCTTCTTGAAGTCTGACGGTATTTCGCCTGTCTCATACATCTTGCTCACCAGATGGTAAGAGTTTTGTCAGGACTGGCTCTCCCAAGGCCGTCAGTAGTTCCAATGGAATGTTGTCTACTCCCGGGGCCTTATTTCGACTCAGGTCTATCAAACTCTTCACGTAGTATCGTATCTCCCATTTCATCTTCATTTACATCCTCTTTTATTTCCATAATATTGTCCTCAAGTACATCGCCCTTGTATAGACCCTCTATACACTCTTTCCACCTTTCTTCTTTCCCTTCTTTGCTTAGAACTGGGTTTCCATCTGAGCTCTTGATATTCATACAAGTGGCTCTCTTTTCTCCAAAGGTCTCTTTAATTTTCCTGTAGGCAGTATCTATCTTACCCATAGTGAGATAATCCTCTACATCCTTACATTTGTCCTCTAGCCATCCCTGCTTAGCCATTTTGTACTTCCTGTCGATCTCATTTTTGAGACGTTTGTATTCCCTTTTGCCTACTTCATTTACTGCGTTTTTATATTTTCTCCCCTCAGAACTACCCATTCTTCTTCTACTGTATTTCTTTCCCCCATTCTTGTCAATTGTTCCCTTATGCTCTCCCTGAAACTCTGTACAACCTCTGGTTCTATCAGTTTATCCAGGTCCCATCTCCTTAAATTCCCAACGTTTTGCAGTTTCTTCAGTTTTAATCTACAGTTTATAGCCAATAGATTGTGGTCAGAGTCCACATCTGCCCCTGGAAATGTCTTACAATTTAAAACCTGGTTCCTAAATCTCTGTCTGACCATTATATAATCTATCTGATACCTTCTCGTATCTCCAGGCTTCTTCCGTGTATACAACCTTCTTTTATGATTCTTGAACCAAGTGTTAGATATGATTAAGTTATGCTCTGTGCAAAATTCTACCAGACGGCTTCCTCTTTCATATCTCTCCCCCTATCCATATTCACCCACTATGTTTCCTTCTCTCCCTTTTCCTACACTCGAATTCCAGTCACCCATGACTATTAAATATTCGTCCCCCTTCACTACCTGAATAATTTCTTTTATCTCATCATACATTTCATCAATTTCTTCATCATCTGCAGAGCTAGTTGGCATATAAACTTGTACTACTGTAGTAGGCGTCGGCTTCATGTCTATCTTGGCCACAATAATTCTTTCACTATGCTGTTGGTAGTAGCTTACCCGCACTCCAATTTTTTTATTCATTATTAAACCTACTCCTGCATTACGCCTATTTGATTTTGTATTTATAACCTTGTATTCACCTGACCGAAAGTCTTGTTCCTCCTGCCACCGAACTTCACAAATTCCCACTATATCTAACTTCAACCTGTTCATTTCCCTTTTTAAATTTTCTAACCTACCTGCCCGATTAAGGGATCTGACATTCCACGCTCCGATCCGTAGAACGCCAGTTTTCTTTCTCCTGATAACTACGTCCTCTTGAGTAGTCCCCGCCCGGAGATCCGAATGGGGGACTATTTTACCTCCGGAATATTTTACCCAAGAGGACGCCATTATCATTTAACCATACAGTAAAGCTGCATGCCCTCGAGAAAAATTATGGGTGTAGTTTTCCTTTGCTTTCAGCCGTTCGCAGTACCAGCACAGCAAGACCGTTTTGGTTAGTGTTGCAAGGCTAGATCAGTCAATCATCCAGACTGTTGCCCCTGCAACTACTGAAAAGGCTGCTGCCCCTCTTCAGGAACCACACGTTTGTCTGGCCTCTCAACAGATACCCCTCCGTTGTCGTTGCACTTACGGTACGACCATCTGTATCGCTGATTCACGCAAGCCTCCCCACCAGCGGCAAGGTCCATGGTTCATGGGGGTAGGTACGTTACGTTGCTGGTGTGCAAATTCCTGCATTTGTTGCCAATGGACATCAGTCAGCATGAGAAGATGAATAAGGCACCTACTGCAGAGACACTTTTGGTAGCGACTTGGTTCATCTGGGCGATCAGTTGGTCAATAGTTGCACGACTATTCACCCGTAAATATCTCCACATTCATCGCTCAGCCCTGTTATTTATGGCCAGTGGTGCACCAGAGTTGCTTCGGCGCCGCCTTTGCATAGCACCATTTTCCCATGAACTTTAACCACGGTGGCACGTGATCAGGTTACACTCTTCGTCATTTCGAAAATACTTCCACACTTGATCCGAAAGCCAACAATTATTCCCTTTTGGACGTCTTACGACAACAACTGCACTGTTTTCTGAGTCCACCCGATACTCTTCATATACCCTCCGTTGCTAGTACTGCCATGTACCTTCTGTGAGTTGTTACTGTGTAAAGTTGCTATAATTTAGCACCATACAAGCACTCATCCACATACTTTGCAGTGAACTACAATCAGAATTAGGTATCATTTGATAGGTTGTGCATCGTATATGCGAATATTTAAAGGAGACTGACACTGTCACATACGCCTTGTAAATAATTGTTAACGCTTATTGCATGAAAGATGTCGGAGTGTCTTTATTAAAAGAACTGCGTAATGAATGATTGCCTATACTAGCAAAGGTTGGAACGCCAACGGAGATGAAGCGGCAAGCAGAACTCAAGCTCTGGGTGGAAGGCCCGCACAGGTGTTGGTCCTACTTAACAACAGGAAGTAGCTAGACGGATGTCGTGGCACCAGAGCTCTGGAGCACAATAGGGTGACAGCCAGACGCTATTGTAGTAGGACCGGAAGGATAACCGGGTAATCTGCAAAGTTTAGACGCAGGTGAGAGGAACGAAGAAGCGGCACATTGCAAACCACGCAGGCTGGTTTATTTCCAAGGATTTTTACTCAGAAGAGTACCACTGTACAGGTATAGGTTTTTCCTCACAAACTTTGCGCGGTGGACGACAAAAGACTGAAATATGGTTGGTCGGCGTTCGTAAGAATCTATAGAGAGGGAGAATATTCCGTGTTTTCAGGAATATGGTTGGTTTTCGGAATGACGAGGGTGGAGAGCCGAGCCTTGCTGGGAATTGAGCGGTGGAGGGATGAAGTCTTCCGTGGTGAGCGCCTGTGTATGACGGCCGCTCGGTATCAGCTTTGCTGGTACAGACTGACTTGCTGTCTTTGCTCTCAGGAGGGTTTATAGTTATAACAGTCACTGTACTGTTGAGAACCTATACGATTCTGGACTTCACCTCCAGGTTGGAAGTCGTCGTTGAGTACGCAGCGTTTAGTAACTGAGAGCACTTCTTCTGCCTATACTTACATTGAGACGTTATCTAAGGTCCGTCCTTGTGGTTGGGAGTTCGCGTTTCTCGTCTGTAGAACACAGAGAGGAGAAGACAGTATTAGAGTATATTAGTCAGAGGACAACCTTGTACCATCCCAGTGTATGTGGCTGGAGTTCTTCCATTGACGCAGACGAGTACGAGAACCATCACTTCGACACACCGGACGCAGTACATACGGTGATATAGCAAATTGCTTCGGTTTATTAGAGCTATAAGGCTAAACAGCCGTGATCACGTTAGTTTATTTCCACTGAGGTTCCACACCATCGTAAATCATCTTTGAATGTAGTGTCTAATAGTGTTTGGTAGGTAGATGATGTCAGTCATTTCGCGTTACTGATATTAGACCGCACAATCACAATAAGGGGTAGAGTTGGGCAATTGATTAATAATTTTAGTTATGAAATATAGGCAACTGTACTTAAAGGTTTGATTTTAATCTATAATAAATACATACTGAACAACATCGTTTATCATTTAATAGTATTAGTTGCCTTCATCATTCATTTATGTTTAAAATGCATTTTATATGTAAAAAGAAGCATTATGAGATCCGAAGATGTACTTCGGGTAGGTAGTCAGACATGGCCAAATCATCATTTTAGCGTTTATTATTTTCCGTTGCGCACACTCATTTTTACACCCGCCAGGTGTAGCATCTTGAAACTGCACACTGATGTGAAACACAGGTCGTGGTCACATTAATGTGACTGCAATGTGTACTATCGCTTTTCATTGTCTATGTTACAATTACCCATCGCTGCCGTAGCCCATATTGAATATGTGAAATTACGGTGAAACACGTAGATTGCATGGTTACATTTAAGTGACTGCCTAATGGATCTTATGTCGCGGGGATAAACAATAAATGTAGCATTCAGAAGCGCGTTGTCTCAATTGCCGATATACTGGATCACCGCAGGCTGAGGAATACGCCCTTCCTTTAGTCTCGGTCTATAATCGGAGACGAGAGCCGGCGATGTGGGCGGCCACGAGTGTCCAAGGCCCCGCCTGGCAGCGCTCAGAGATGGCCGGCTGCAGATAGCGGCAGCGGGTCGGCGCCGCGCCCACGCAGCGGGCCGCGGCAGGCCGCACAGGTCTGGCGCCGCCGCCAGCCCCCATCAGAGAATCCTCAGTCCCCGTGCTCATTAAAGCTAACTCAGCGCGAAAAGGAAGTGCTGCACCACCTGCGTACCTGCAAACGTATGTGGGCTGAGATTTAAGAGGGCAGCAAGAGCTTGACAGAATAAGACATACGAAAGGAAAGCAGGTTACTGGTGAAATGAAAACAAAACACTTGAAACATTAGGCAGCCTGTTCGAAAGTGCGCATGCACTTTAAGGCAACAGAAAACAGCACATGAGGAAAGAATTATCCGAATGGGATGGTAGTCGGTACATACGTATGATTTACACGGACAAACAAACGATTAGAATTTCAGAAAAATTGGGTGGTGAATTTAAGAGAACAAGCTTCATTAATTGAACAAGTCAGTATCGTCGTGGTCCACCTATGGCACTTATACACTCCTGGAAATTGAAATAAGAACACCGTGAATTCATTGTCCCAGGAAGGGGAAACTTTATTGACACATTCCTGGGGTCAGATACATCACATGATCACACTGACAGAATCACAGGCACATAGACACAGGCAACAGAGCATGCACAATGTCGGCACTAGTACAGTGTATATCCACCTTTCGCAGCAATGCAGGCTGCTATTCTCCCATGGAGACGATCGTAGAGATGCTGGACGTAGTCCTGTGGAACGGCTTGCCATGCCATTTCCACCTGGCGCCTCAGTTGGACCAGCGTTCGTGCTGGACGTGCAGACCGCGTGAGACGACGCTTCATCCAGTCCCAAACATGCTCAATGGGGGACAGATCCGGAGATCTTGCTGGCCAGGGTAGTTGACTTACACCTTCTAGAGCACGTTGGGTGGCACGGGATACATGCGGACGTGCATTGTCCTGTTGGAACAGCAAGTTCCCTTGCCGGTCTAGGAATGGTAGAACGATGGGTTCGATGACGGTTTGGATGTACCGTGCACTATTCAGTGTCCCCTCGACGATCACCAGTGGTGTACGGCCAGTGTAGGAGATCGCTCCCCACACCATGATGCCGGGTGTTGGCCCTGTGTGCCTCGGTCGTATGCAGTCCTGATTGTGGCGCTCACCATCATTGGCACCAGGGCAGAAGCGACTCTCATCGCTGAAGACGACACGTCTCCATTCGTCCCTCCATTCACGCCTGTCGCGACACCACTGGAGGCGGGCTGCACGATGTTGGGGCGTGAGCGGAAGACGGCCTAACGGTGTGCGGGACCGTAGCCCAGCTTCATGGAGACGGTTGCGAATGGTCCTCGCCGATACCCCAGGAGCAACAGTGTCCCTAATTAGCTGGGAAGTGGCGGTGCGGTCCCCTACGGCACTGCGTAGGATCCTACGGTCTTGGCGTGCATCCGTGCGTCGCTGCGGTCCGGTCCCAGGTCGACGGGCACGTGCACCTTCCGCCGACCACTGGCGACAACATCGATGTACTGTGGAGACCTCACGCCCCACGTGTTGAGCAATTCGGCGGTACGTCCACCCGGCCTCCCGCATGCCCACTATACGCCCTCGCTCAAAGTCCGTCAACTGCACATACGGTTCACGTCCACGCTGTCGCTGCATGCTACCAGTGTTAAAGACTGCGATGGAGCTCCGTATGCCACGGCAAACTGGCTGACACTGACGGCGGCGGTGCACAAATGCTGCGCAGCTAGCGCCATTCGACGGCCAACACCGCGGTTCCTGGTGTGTCCGCTGTGCCGTGCGTGTGATCATTGCTTGTACAGCCCTCTCGCAGTGTCCGGAGCAAGTATGGTGGGTCTGACACACCGGTATCAATGTGTTCTTTTTTCCATTTCCAGGAGTGTACAAGCAGTTATTCGGCTTGGCACTGATAGACAGAGTTGTTTCAAATTGTGCCATATTGGAGCGTTTGATCGTCAAAATCCCGAACTGGTTGGAGGTCCCTGTAATGCTCGATACCTTCTCAACTGAAGAGAGACTCGGTGACCTTGCTGTACAAGGTAGGGTCTAGCACACACAAAGAGAAGCAGTAAAAACTCTTGACGTGCGAGAACGAACATTACTAGCTGAAATTTAAGCCCAGGATGACTTGCCACGAATGGCAGCAGAACGGGGAGCAGAATATCGCCGACTTCCCGCTCTGCTGTTATTATCCCGCGGACGACAACGAAATGGGACCGATTATGAAAAGAAATGGCACCCCAGAACTACAGTAATGGTTGTCGGGTTGTATAGAAGGGATGGTATCCCCTCGCTGTCCGGGACGTCTCCATACACGTCATAGGCATGTAATCACATTGACTGGAGCACAACTGTCTTCAGTGATGAGTCCTGCTTGAAAATAGGCCCCGATGACCAGTAAACATGTGTCTATTGCCCACTATAGGGAAATGAAAATCTAGTAGTCATGGGTCATTTCAATGCGGTTGTAGGGGAAGGAGTAGAAGAAAGGGTTACAGGAGAATATGAGCTATGTAATAGGAATGAGAGGGGATGAAGACTAATTGAGTTCTGCAATAGTAGATGGTAATAGCAAATGTTAAGGAAACGCAAGACAGGGAGGTACATCTGGAAAAGCCAGGGAGATACAGTAAGATTTCAGGTATATTATTTCTTGAAGAGATTACGAAATCAGATACTCGATTGTAAGACATACCCAAGGGCAGAATGAGATTTTCACTCTGCAGCGGAGTGTGCGCTGATATGAAACTTCCTGGCAGATTAAAACTGTGTGTCGGACCGAGACTCGAACTCGGGACCTTTGACTTTCGCGGGGAAGTCCTCTACCATCTGAGCTACCCAGCAGGACTCACGCCCCGTCCTCGCATCTTTACTCCTGCCAGTACCTTGTCTCCTACCTTCCAAACTTTACAGAAGCTCTCCTGCGAACCTTGGAAGGTAGGAGACGAGGTACTGGCAGAGGTAAAGCTGTGAGGACGGGGCGTGAGTCGTGCTTGGGTAGCTCAGATGGTAGAGCACTTTCCCGCAAAAGGCAAAGGTCCCAAATTCGGGTCTCGGTCCGACACACAGTTTTAATCTGCCAGGAAATTTCATACCTAAGGACAGATACAAACTCAGACCAGAATTTAATAATGATGAAGAGTAGGCACAAGTTTCAGAGACTACTCAGGAAGAATCAGTGCGCAAAGTAGTCGGAAATGGAAGTACTAAGGAATGAAGAGACACACGTAAAGTTCTCTAACGCCACAGATACTATAATGATGGGTAGCTCAGAAAGACGTTCTGTTGAAGACGACGGGACATCTCTAAAAGGCAAATCACAGAACTAGGAGAGAAAATGTAATACAAGCAAGGTAACTGCGAATAAATTGGTAATAGAAGAAATACTTCAGTGTATCGACGAAAGAACGAAGCACATAAACATTCAGGGAAATACAGGAATACAGAAATACAAGTCACTTAGGAATGAATTAAGTAGGTTGTACGAGGAAATTAAGGCAAAAGGGCTACTTAGAAATGTGAAGCGACCTAAAAAGAAGTAATGGTCAGAAGAACTGACTCAGTATATAGAAAAGCCAGCCTTCAGTGAAATAAAAAGAAGGGCGTCAACATTAAGAGTGCAAAGGGTATTCCACTATTGAATGCAGACGAAGAGGCGGTTATGTGAAAAGAGCACATAGAGGGTCTTCACTTGGGGGAGGACTTACCTGATGGCGTGATAGAAGAAGAAACAGGAGTCGATAGGAAAGAGACAGGAGATCCAGTATAAGAATCAGATTTTAGAAGAACTGTGGAAGACTTAAAAACAAATAAATCTAAAGGGGTAGATAACATTCCATTGGAATTTCTAAAACCATTTGAGGATGTGTCAACATAACGATTATACGCGTGTCTAGAAATTCTGACACTGACGATTTACCGACAGATTTTCGGAAAAATATCATCCTCACAGTTCCGAAGATTGCAAGAGTCGACAAATGCGAGATTTATCACGCAGTCATCTTTTTGTTGTTGTTGTTGTTGTTGTTGTGGTCTTCAGTCCTGAGACTGGTTTGATGCAGCTCTCCATGCTACTCTTTCCTGTCCACGCTTCTTCATCTCCCAGTACCTACTGCAACCTACATTCTTCTGAATCTGCTTAGTTATATACATCTCTTGGTCTCCCTCTACGAGGACGACCGTTCAATCCCGTCTTCGGCCATCCTGATTTAGGTTTTCCGTGATTTCCCTAAATCGCTTCAGGCAAATGCCGGGGTGGTTCCTTTGAAAGGGCACGGCCGATTTCCTACCCCACCCTTCCCTCACCCGAGCTTGCGCTCCGTCTCTAATGACCTCGTTGTCGACGGGACGTTAGACACTAATCTCCTCCTCCTCTCCCTCTACGATTTTTACCCTCCACGCTGAACTCCAATTCTAAATTGGTGATCCTTTGATGCCTCAACACATGTCCTACCAACCGATCCCTTCATCTAGTCAAATTGTGCCACAAACTTCTCTTCTCCCCAATCCTATTCAATACTTCCTCATTAGTTATGTGATCCACCCATCTAATATTCAGCATTCTTCTGTAGCACCACATTTCGTAAGCTTCTATTCTCTTCTTGTCCAAACTATTCATCGTCAATGTTTCACTTGCATACATAGGCTACACTCCATACAAATACTTTCAGAAATGACTTCCTGACACTTAAATCTGTACTCGATGTTAACAAATTTCTCTTCTTCAGAAACGCTTTCCTTGCCATTGCCAGTCTACATTTTATATCCTCTCTACTTCGACAATCATCAGTTATTTTGCACCCCAAATAGCAAAACTCCTTTACTACTTTAAGTGTCTCATTTCCTAACATAATTCCCTTAGCATCACCCGACTTAATTCGACTACATTCCATTATCTACGTTTTGCTTTTGTTGATGTTCATCTTATACCCTCCTTTCAAGACACGGTCCATTCCATTCAACAGCTCTTCCAAGTCCTTTGCTGTCTCTGACAGAATTACAATGTCATCGGCGAACCTCAACGTTTTAATTTCTTCTCCATGAACTTTAATACCTACTCCGAATTTTTCTTTTGTTTCCTTTACTGCTTGCTCAATATACAGATTGAATAACATCGTGGAGAGACTACAACCCTGTCTCACTCCCTTCCCAACCACTGCTTTCCTTTCATGCCCCTCAAGTCTTATAACTGCCATCTGGTTTCTGTACAAATTGTAAATAGCCTTTCGCTCCCTGTATTTTACCCCTGCCGCCTTCAGAATTTGAAAGAGCGTATTCCAGTCAACATTGTCAAAAGCTTTCTCTAGGTCTACAAAAGCTAGTAACGTAGGTTTGCCTTTCCTTAATCTAGCTTCTAAGATAAGTCGTAGGGTCAGTATTGCCTCACGTGTCCCAACATATCTACGGAATCCAAACTGATCTTCCCCGAGGTCGGCTTCTACTAGTTTTTCCATTCGTCTGTAAAGAATCCGCGTTAGTATTTTGCAGCCGTGACTTATTAAACTGATAGTTCGGTAATTTTCACATCTTAACAGCTCATAAATCCACGTTTCTGCAAGAATAATATATAGAGAAACGGAAAAGAAAATTGAGGAAATGTTAAACCACGATCAGTTCGGTTTTAGGAAAGGTAAAGGCAGCAGAGAGGCAATTCTGCTGCAGTCGATATTGAAAGCAAAACTGAAGAAAAATCAAGACTCAACCACAGGATGTGTCGAACAGGAAAACGCGCTAGACAGCGTAAAACAGTGCAAGGTGTTCGAAATTCTTAGAGAAATATGGGTAAGCTATCGGCAAGGTCAGATAATATACGAGTACAAAATGTATAAGAACCAAGAGGGAAAAATAAGACTGCAAGACCAAGAAGAAAGTGCAATGGTGTAAGTCAGGGATGCCTTTTTCAGCCCTTGTGGCTCAGTCTCAATCTCGAAGAAGCAATGAATGAAATAAGAGATAAGTTCAAGAGTCTGATTCAAATTCTAAATGAAAGGATGGAAATGATAAGATTAACTTATAACATTGCTATCTTCATTGAAAGTGTAGAAGAACTGCAGAATCTGTTGAATGGAATGAACCGTCTAATGGGTGCAGAATGTGGATTGAGAAGAAAGACGAAAGTAATGTGAAGTAGCAGAAATGATAACGGAGAGAAAGTTAACATCATAACTGGTGATCACGAAGTACATGAAGTTAAGGAATTCTGCTAGCTAGGCAGCAAAGTAACCCATGACGGATGGAGCAAGGAGGAGATACAAAGCTGGTCAGCACTGGCAAAGAGGGCATTCCTGGCCATGAGAAGTCTACTATAATCGAAAATAGATCTTAAATTCAGAAAGAAATTTCTGAGTATGTACGTTTGGAGATAAGGCAATGAGACATGAGGGGAAACTGGAACACAAGAGAAATGAGGCATATGGTATGTGGCGTTACAGAACAATTTTGAAAATTAGGTGGACTGATAAGTTAAGGAGGTTCTCCGGAGAATCGACAAGGCTTGCGACATCACACGTACATCTGAACTCTTGTTGTCGGTGTTGGTTTGCTGTTGATTCTGACGAGAACATGCTCATCGCTGAACTGTTCACAGTAATTCACTCTATATCCTTCCTTCCTATTCATCTGCTTTTGTTGATATTACGTCATATTCTTCTGACAAAAGTCCTTGTCTTCTTTCCATTTTACTTCACTGACGCCCACTGTCCGCTCCTCAACCCACTTTGACGGGACGCTTCAGCCATCATTGCTGATGATATTTTTTCAGAGTTTAAGCAGTGGCGAGTTTCGAATCCGGGATCGTGAACATTTTGATCACTAATTAAAAATGTTACCGCTTGACTACAAATGTACCTTCGAATAGGAGACAGCGTCGCTATTAATTTCTGTACACATAGAGGGCCTGGCGGACAGCGTAGGTAGCAATCTGCAGTTGTTTTCTGACGACTCTGTGGTATCCAGAATGTGTCGAAGCTGAGTGACTGCAGGAGGGTACAAGATTAAACAAAATTTCTAGTTGGTGTGATGTATAATAATGTTAAGTTAATGCGGATCAGTAGGAAAAAAATCCATAATGTTCAGATACCTTATGAGTGGTGTCCTGTTTGACACAGTCAAGTCATTTAAATATCCAGTGTGACGTTTCAAAGCCATATGAAATGGGATAGGCATGTGAAATTCAAGGAAGAGATCGTGCCGTGCGACTGAAACAGACAGCTTTGACGAAAGTGCAATCAGGCAACACATGTATGCGTACTACAGGAGAAAGGAGTATCCGACACTTAAAAATTTGATAGCATCACTGTCGGACAGTGAAGAACAACAAGTCTCTCCATTGTTTTGAAAAAATTGGCTTCCGTTGGAAACCGTTCTCAGGACGAAGGGTATTAATGGAACGCGGAGACATTGCAGCATGGAGATATCATTTCATGTGCGAGTTGCTAGCAGTGAATCGGGAAAATGTAATATTTATTGACGAAACATGGGTCAACATGCGTCGTACACGTTCCGACGCGTTGACAGACGACACGCGCCACAGAAGTATGGTACGCCAATTGGTAAGGAAGGGCGACTAATTATAGTTCATGCTGGCTCTATGAACGGTTTTGTGCCCGGTGCTATGATGATACTTAAGTCAAAAAAGGCTGTCGACTACCACGAGGAGATGAATGCAGATACATCCAAAGTCTGGGTCGTTATTCGTTTGCTACCAAACGTCAGTTCTGGTAGTGTTTTTGTAATGGACAATGCGCCGAACCATTCTGTAGAATTAAATAAGGCACCAACGGCTGCTCCGAGGAGAGACGAAGTAGTTGGTTGAAAGACAATAAAATAGGCTCTGAACAGAACATGCGGATAGCGGGACTTCTGGAATTAGTGAAACGACACAAGCCACAGAAGACGCCTTATGTGACTGATACATTATCAGAGAACCACGGCCACAAAGTTATACGTCTTCCACCGTACCACTGCCATTACAACGCAGTTGAACTCATCTGGGCTCAAACAAAAGCAGATGATGCGAAGCGAAACAAAACCTTTACGTTGCGAGACACAGAGAGGCTGGTAAATAAGGCTGTCACACGAATAACGCCAGAAAATTGCAAGAACGTCGTGAACTACGTGTGGAAAGAGATTACATGGTCAAACATAGAAGAAGGTGTAAGAGAAGAATCCGTTCAGATAGATCTTCTTTTTATTTTGACAGGAACCATAGTCATGAATGATGTTACCGCCGCCTGACAGTCATAATTTTTATTTTATTTTTATCCGATCCAGAGTTTGGCCATAGATCATTTTCAAATACAGTAACTTGTTTCATGTCAAAAGGTAACAGACTGGTATGAAATACAACTAAATCTGAACCGTATAACAATAAAATAAAAATTGTTGCAGTCAGATGGCTGCAGTATTCTTAAGATGTGTAAAATGACAAACACTAGTGGTGCATACGAAAAAAATATTCCATCAATGAACACATCAGTCAGCAGAATGCTGCCCATACAGGAACGCTGCAATGAATGACGCGGCATTGTCAGGTTCTGAAGGAGCCGAGTGTTGCCGCGGGCCGAAGGGTGCGAGGGAAGGTCTGTCACCCCGCTCCCCTCGCCTCTGGCTCGCTGCCCGTTCGTGTCGAATACTGGCAACTGCGCTGCCAGCTGTCACTGCTCTTCTCTCGACGTACGGAGTATAGGGTTTAACATCCCATCGACTTCGAGGTCATAGGGACGGAGCACAAGCTCGGATTTTTACACTGAGGTGGCAAAAGTCATGGCATACCTCCAGAAACCGTGTCGACCTCCTTTCGCCTGGCGTAGTGAAGCAGCTCGACGTGGCTTGGACTCAAGAAGTCGTTGGAAGTCCCGTGCAGAAATATTAAGCCTTGCTGCCTCTACAGCCGTCCATAACTGGAAAAGTGTTGCCACTGCAGGATTTTTTACAGGAACTGACCTCTCGATTACGTCCCACAAATTATCAATGGATGGCCAAATCATTGTCAAAAATTGTCCAGAATATTCATCAGAACAGGTATGACCCGGTAACATGGGGTATTAGCATTCAAAAATTTCCATCGTTGTTCGTAGCATGAAGTCCATCAATGCCTGCAGATGGTCTCCAAATAGCCGAACATAAAAAGTTATAGTCAATGATCGGTTCAGTTGGACCAGAGGACCCAGTCCACTCATGTAAACACAGCCCACGCCATTATGAATCTACCACCAGCTTGCACAGTGCCTTGTTGACAATTTGTATGCATAGCTTTGTGGGGGTCTACGGCACACTCTAATCCTACCAACATTTATTACCAACTGAAATCGGAACCCATCTAACCTGGCCACGGTTATCCAGTCGTGTATGGTCCAACCGGTATGGTCACGACCCCAGGACAGGCGCTGTGGTTGATGTACTGTTAGCAAATGAACTCGCGTCAGTCATCTGCCACCATAGCCAATTAAGGCCAAATTTCGCCGCACTGTCAACGGATACGATAGTCGAAAGTCCCACGTTGATTTCCATTGATTTCTGAGACTGTATCACGTAGTGTTGCTTGTCTTTTAGCACTGACAGCTCTATGCAAACCCCGCTGCTTTCGGTCATTGAGTGAAGGTCGTCGGCCACTACGTTGTCCGTAGTGAGAGGTAATGGCTGAAATTTTGTGTTCTCGGCACTCGTTTGACATTGTGGATCTCGCTATATTGAATTCTCTAAACACCTTTTCATGTGAATTACCTCAGTGCAAAGGACATCTCCGCCACTGCACAGCCCTTTTATACTTTGTGTTCGCGAGACTACCGCCATCTATATATGTACATATCGCTGTTCCACGACTTCTGTCACCTTTGTATATTTGCGAGTGAAACAGGGCATCCTCCGCCATGCGGAGTATGCATGTGGCTGTAGATGCAGAGCCGGCCGGAGTGGCCGAGCGGTTCTAGGCGCTACAGTCTCGAACCGCAGGACCGCTACGGTCGCAGTTTCGAATCCTGCCTTGGGCATGGGTGTGTGTGATGTCCTTAGGTTAGTTAGGTTTAAGTAGTTCTAAGTTCTAGGGGACTGATGACCTTAGGAGTTAAGTCCCATAGTGCTCAGAGCCATTTGAACCACTTTTTTAGATGAAGATGCACAATAAATGCCACACGTGCTTCATTTTACTATGCTGAGACATCGTCAGTGGCCTGAAATTTCATTTGAGTGCAGCACTAACGCCTTCGTCGTTTTACTTACAAGTTGCAAAGAATTCTCATCCTGGCACTCCTTTGTGAAATATATACACTAATGAGCCAAAATATTTACAACGCTATACGACAGCAATTCTGCTTGGAATGCATTCGACAAGTCCTTGGTACGAGGTTTTTCGTATGTATGTGAGACTAGGTGCCTAAGCACAAATGACGTAATTCCCGTAAATTACGTTTGTGAGAACGGGGCTGGCGTCTGTTAGCGTTCCAGGTGTGTCCCGTTGCGTTAAGATCAGGCTAATTTCGTTGCCATCAACGAGAGTTCACTATCAAGCAATTCAAACAACTGTAGCAGAATTCTAGCTTTGTTACACGCACAGTAATCCTTACACAAGATGCCATCGCCATCGAGGAAGACATCAAGCATGAATGGGTGAAGATTGCCTGTAATTTTTCTTTCAAGTAGTTCATAATTGTCTTTGAGCCTTAGATTATCACCACAGGTAATAAGCCCAGGTGAATGTCGCCCACAGCACAATACTGCCGCAATCGACTTGCGTCCCTGGTACGGTGAAAATTTCAAGCAGCTGTTCACATGGATGATATGTAGGCAGGATTATCAATCTAGTGTAACAAGATCGTGATTCATCCGACTAGGTGACTCGTTTCCATCAGTTCACGGTCCAGTTTCGATGATGCCGTGCCCACTACGAACGTTGTTGACGATATCGTTGAGTCAGCATGTGAAGAAGTTTTGGTGGTCTGTTGAGGATCCCCATATTGAAAAATATGCGCTGAACTGTGTACATGTTTCCTGCACCAACGTTGTGCTCTGTCGTCAAATCATCCCCAGATCTCGACGTATCCTGACTTACCGAGTGCAAAAGCCTCAGACCTCCACGATCTGGAGAGGCTTGGACGTCCAACATCTTGTTGATTGCACGTGGTTCAAATTTACAAATGTGTGTGAAATCTTGTGGGACTTAACTGCTAAGGTCATCAGTCCCTAAGGTTACACACTACTTAACCTAAATTATCCTAAAGACAAACACACACACACACACACACACACACACACACACACACACATGCCCGAGGGATGACTCGAACCTCCGCCGGGACCAGCCGCACAGTCCATGACTGCAGCGCCCTACACCGCTCGGCTAATCCCGCGCGGCTACACGTGGTTTCACCGGCCTTCAGTCACTTGCAAATGTACACGACAGTAATACGCGAACTCACGACCAGCTTCCCTGTTTCCATGACGCTTATTTACTGGTGCCGGTACACAGTAATCTGCTCGTTGACAAGTTCTCCCATGTCAGTGGATTTTCGGCCCCTATTCCCAACTTGACTCCCCTCCCCTAATTGCGTCACGCACTCGCTCGATCACCAGACACCATTCATCATCGCAGTGTCACGTGTCATAAAGTTTCGGCTTTATAAGTGTCTGCCTTATTATTTAAAATTTTTGTTGGTGTTTTCCGCATGTACACTTGCAGTTCTGCTGGTGACATCTTCTGCCTACATCGGTAAGATACATTAATTAATTACGAAGAAATGTATCTGACGAGAAGAAAATTGTATTAATACGGTTGCCTACAGACAGACATAACGTACAACGTAAGATCACCCAATTCTTTGATTGGTGAGAAATGTTGGTAGGCAGACAGTCGAACAAAGTCGCCATTCATCTGGCAACTACTTTTAAAACTTCGAAAACCGTGTTCCAGCAATATCCTTCACCCACCTATGTACACTGTGTGCATTATGGAAAATTTGCAACATATGTAAAAAACATGGAGTGTAGATCAGAGGAAGAGACGCCAAACACTAAGGCGAAGGTTAACAAGACAAGACAAGACAAGACAAGACAAGACAAACCACGAAGGAATTATCCGTAAGGGACGGAAATTGGTAGAGGTAATGTACAGATAAACGAAGTATTGTAATTTAAGAAAATTGGATGATTTTTTCAAGAGACAGAGCCTCACGAATTGAGCGAGTCAATCAAGCTTTGATCCACCTCTGGCCATTATTCAAGTGGTTGTTCGACTTGGCATTGAATGACAGAGTTGAAGGATCGACAAAATTCTAAGCTGGTTGTAGGGCCCTGCCCATAATGTTCCAAAGGTTCTCAACTGGGATGGGATTTGTCAACCTTGCTGGCCAAGGTAGGGTTTGGCAAGCACGAAGACAAGCTGGAGAAACTCTCGCCATGTGTGGTCGGGCATTAATTGGTGAAATGTAGGCCCAGGATAACTTCCCGTGGAAGGCAACAAAACGAAAAATATAATATTGTTGACACATAGCTGTCCTGTAAAAAGAAATGGAAATCCAGACCATCATTTCTGGTTGTACAGCCATAAGACGGGCGACAGTCAGGTTGTTATCGCACCTCAGTCCAGGGCGCCTCCAGATATGTCTTCGTCCTGGAATCTCGTTGGCTGGTGTAGAATTGTCTTCAGTGATGAGTCCCGCTTAGAAATCTACATCTACATTTATACTCCGCAATCCACCCAACGGCGTGTGGCGGAGAGCAATTTACGGGCCACTGTTATTACCTACCTTTACTGTTCCAGTCGCGTATGGTTCGCGGGAAGAACGACTGCCGGAAGGCCTCCGTGCGCGCTCGAATCTCTCTAATTTTACATTCGTGATCTCCTCGGGAGGTATAACTAGGGGGAAGCAATATATTCGATACCTCATCCAGAAACGCACCCTCTCGAAACCTGGACAGCAAGCTACACCGCGATGCAGAGAGCCTCTTTTGCAGAGTCTGCCACTTGAGTTTGCTAAACATTTCCGTAACGCTGTCACGCTTACCAAATAACCCTGTGACGAAACGCGCCGCTCTCCTTTGGATCTTCTCTATCTCCTCTGTCAACCCGACTGGTACGGATCCCACATTGATGAGCAATATTCGATGACCAGCAAAGCCGTGTTTGGAGACGCCCGGGACAACAGTTGGATACCGACCTGACTGTTACCTGCCATACGGCCCGACATTCAGGAGTGATGGTCTGGGGTGCCATTTCTTTTCGTAGCAGGACCCCTTTATTGATATTAGCTGCACCCTCACAGCAAGGTGGTACGTCGACGATGTTCTCCGCCCCATTTTGGTTCTCTTGAGTGCAAGACATCCTGAATTTACATTTCAGCAAGATAATGCACACCCTTCCACGGCTAGTGGCTCTACTAGTTGTCTCCTGGCTTGTCAGATCCTATCTTGGACAGCAATTTCGCCGGATCTCTTCGCTATTGAGAACATTTGGAACGTTATGGGCAGGGCCCAACAACCAGATCCGGATTTGACGTTCTGACGCTTCAGTTAGCCAGAATTTGGCGCTATATCCCTCAGCAGGACATCCAACAAATCTGCCACTTAGTGCCAAGCGAAATAACTGTTTTTGTAAGGACCGATACGTTACTGAGTTTGTGAAGCTCCTTCTTTTGCATAAATAATCCATTTTTTCTGAAACTGTAATCATTTGGTTGTCTGTACATATATAGCAAATGTACCGATTTCGTCCCAGTGGGATAATTCCTTCGTGGTGCGTCGTTTTTCTTATCTTAGTACAAGGTAACCAAGGAAATCTGAAGAGGTTTACTAGAACAAGTTGATAACATCCCGTATCTATGATACAAAATAAGCAATAGCTTGGTATCTAATCAAGGAATAGTTATTGCAAGGGAATGTTTTGCAGGAAAAGAAGTATTTTCTGTGGCAAATAAATAAATAATCATGTAATATGTTAGCGAGGTATTATGGCGTGTTTTTCTGAATGGTGCAACGAAGGCAGCACAAACACTGTGGATTTGGAGAAGAATGGAGTCAGTGAAATGGATTTAGGGTATAAGGAGTGAGGATGTGTTGCATAAAAAGGATGAAAAATACAAATACTGGAAGCAGTTAAGTGGAGGAAAATAAATTTTGTAGGACATGGCATTTGAAGAGACTGACGAATAGAGTGAACAATAAAGATTCTCTAGAATGATTGGTGAGAGCGAAGAGGACCAGAGTAAGAAGAAGATAGTAACTACTCGACATTATCAAAGTAAATGCATCATATGGAGCTAAGGATGGCAGAGACCCAGGAGGACTGGAGAACAATGAAATTGCAGTGATGAGCCTGCATTATGGAGAGAATACATATGTTTCCATGTTCCATGTGAAAATATATCGGGAAGCTACCTCAAAATGTGCTGCAGAATGTACTTTACTGGATATTAAAATTGCTACACCACGAAGATGACGTGCTACAGACGCGAAATTTAACCTACAGCATTCACATAATGTTGGCGCCGTCGGCGACACCTACAACGTGCTGACATGAGGAAAGTTTCCAACCGATTTCTCATACACAAACAGCAGTTGACCGGCATTGCCTGGTGAAAAGTTGTGATCCCTCGTGTACGGAAAAGAAATGCGTGCCATCACGTTTCCGACTTTGAGAAGGTCGGATTGTAGCGTATTGCGATTGCGATTGCGGTTTATAGTATCGCGACATTGCTGCTCCGTTGGTCGAGATCCAATGACTGCTAGCATAATATGGAATCGGTGGGTTCAGGAGGGTAATACGGAAGGCCGTGCTGGTTCCCAACGGCCTCGTATCACTAGCAGGCGAGATGACAGGCATCTTATCCGCATTGCTGTAACAGATCGTGCAGCAACGTCTCGATCCCCGAGTCAACAGATGGGGAAGTTTGCAAGACAACAACCATCTCCACGAACAGTTCGACAACGTTTGCAGCAGCATGGACTATCAGCTCGAATACCATGGCTGCGGTTACCCTTGACGCTGCATCAGAAACAGGAGCGCCTGCAATGGTTTACTCAACGACGAACCTGGGTGCACGAATGGCAAAACGTCATTTTTTCGGATTAATCCAGATTCTGTTTACAGCATCATGATGGTCGCTTCCGTGTTTGGCGACATCGCGGTGAACGCACATTGGAAGCGTGTATCCGCCATCGCCGTACTGGC
This sequence comes from Schistocerca cancellata, assembly GCF_023864275.1. Lineage (NCBI taxonomy): Eukaryota > Metazoa > Arthropoda > Insecta > Orthoptera > Acrididae > Schistocerca > Schistocerca cancellata. The sequence goes on along the minus strand of NC_064631.1, from coordinate 462,689,804 downwards.
GTATCACCCGGCGCGGTGGTATGGGGTGCCATTGATTACACGTCTCGGTCACCTCTTCTTCGCATTGACGGCACTTTGAACAGTGGACGTTACATTTCAGATGTGTTACGACCCGTGGCTCTACCCTTTATTCGATCCCTTCGTAACCCTATATTTCAGCAGGATAATGCACGACCGCAAGTTGCAGGTCCCGTACGGGCCTTTCTGGACACAGAAAATGTTCGACTGCTGCCCTGGCCAGCACATCCTCCAGATCTCTCACCAACTGAAAACGTCTGGTAAATGGTGGCCGAGCAACTGGCTCGTCACAATACGCCAGTCACTACTCTTGAAGAACTGTGGTATCGTGTTGCAGCTGCATGAGCAGCTGTACATGTACACGCCTTCCAAGTTCTGTTTGACTCAATGCCCAGGCGTATCAAGGTCGTTATTACGGCCAGATGTGGTTGTTCTGGGTACTGATTTCTCAGGATCTATGCATCCAAATTGCGTGAAAATGTAATCATATGTCAGTTCTAGTATAATATATTTGTCCAATGAATACCCGTTTATCATCTGCATTTCTTCTTGGTGTAGCAATTTTAATGGCCAGTAGTGTAGTTTCTTCTGTGTAGAAAACCTCAGTGATTCGTAGATCGTAGATACAGCCGTACAGTTAGAAGCGCACTACGCGTAGCAGTCGTAGCGGCGAGATCACACGAGTGACGTGGTCCGCTTAATAGAGACGTGAGGCGAGGAGCGGTGCCGTGTGTTTGTTCTCCGCGCTCGGGAGAGCAGGGCCTACTTGTGAGGCGGCTGGTCTCTGAGAAGAGGCCGCTTTCCCACGCTGCTTACGATTCCGGGGGCCGACGGCGGTTATTAAGCGCCCCACCTTGCTGCTCTCGTGTCGTACATAAGAATTGCTGACGCTCTATGTAAATGGGGAAGCGTTGGGTTGCGCAACACGAAGGTCTCAGGCGCTGTAAGGTGTATGTGCGGGGAAATATGGCCTTCGGCTCGCTATTAACCCACGCTGGGGAAGCTAGTGCCTGCATTTACATGGCTCGTTCGTGCGAGGCGGATGAGTGTAATGCATAGATAAAAGTACACTTCCGTCCATTCACACTGCAGTACGACTAATTCAAAATCGAACGAACTTGAAACTGGCCTGGATACGCTGTTTGTTTCAGAATGAACACTGCTGCACTGCATTCATGGTCATATGGGCCAAAGTTTGATATGATGACGCTGTTCGGTACAGGACACAACTATCACATGTTGGGATAGCCGATAGTTTGGAATTTCTTACGTGTTAAGGCTTTTTTCTACCTTCGCTACCTGTGTGACATTATATTTCAACAAGATAACGCAACACCAAACGTTGACCTGACCTACTTAGATACAGAGGGTGTTCGATTCTAGTCCTGGACACCATGTTCTTGGGATTTCTCATCCACTGTAATTATCTGTTCATTGGTTGGTCAGAGACAGGCACGCTATCAACTCGTCGGCTACTACGATTTTTACAGTTTTGCAATGGCTGTATTTTACAATGTCTGTTGGATATTACGCGGTGTCCTTCAGACATGCATGCATGTCTCAAGTGGCAGACACTGTTGACGCTCTACAGCCGTATGAAATAGAAGAGATGTATTCGCAAATTTTAGATACTATTAGATGCCAGCTGTACAATTTATAAGCGACACATGAAACGGATAGAGGTACTAAGCTGTAGGTGTTTCAAATACTAACGCGTGTAGTCCCTCGACGGTGTATAAAATATTTCTAAGTCAATGCAATCTAAAGAAACGGCAATTGATGTCACATGTTTTGATACTGGCAAACTCATCAAAGAACTGTAAATCAACTGCATGTATACGAGGGTTGGAACTTAAATAGTGGCAACTATTTATTCACAACCGGTACAAAAGAGTTACATGCTTGCACCTAATACTGTCCTTCAAAGTAGTCACCAGCGTTGTGTAGAACCCGTTGCCAGCGATGTGGAAGGCGTAGTATAGCGTTAGCAGAGCCTGTTGTGTTGATGGTGCGAATGGAGCGGTATACTGCCTGTTGAATCTCTGGATCAGTTCTGAAGCGAATGCCACGAAGTGGTTGCTTCATCTTCGGAATCAAATCAAAGCCTCGAGGAGTTTAGTCCGGAGAGTATGGTGGATGGTACAGTACTTCCCAGTCTCATCGACCGAACACAGCTGCCACAAATTGCGCTGTATGTGCCCGCGCATTGTCGTGCGAAATGATGGGTGGGTTGCGCAGAAAGTGTCGCCGCTTCTTTCGAAAAGCTGGTCGCAGGTGATGATCCAAAACAAACAGTAATACACTCCTGGAAATGGAAAAAAGAACACATTGACACCGGTGTGTCAGACCCACCATACTTGCTCCGGACACTGCGAGAGGGCTGTACAAGCAATGATCACACGCACGGCACAGCGGACACACCAGGAACCGCGGTGTTGGCCGTCGAATGGCGCTAGCTGCGCAGCATTTGTGCACCGCCGCCGTCAGTGTCAGCCAGTTTGCCGTGGCATACGGAGCTCCATCGCAGTCTTTAACACTGGTAGCATGCCGCGACAGGGTGGACGTGAACCGTATGTGCAGTTGACGGACTTTGAGCGAGGGCGTATAGTGGGCATGCGGGAGGCCGGGTGGACGTACCGCCGAATTGCTCAACACGTGGGGCGTGAGGTCTCCACAGTACATCGATGTTGTCGCCAGTGGTCGGCGGAAGGTGCACGTGCCCGTCGACCTGGGACCGGACCGCAGCGACGCACGGATGCACGCCAAGACCGTAGGATCCTACGCAGTGCCGTAGGGGACCGCACCGCCACTTCCCAGCAAATTAGGGACACTGTTGCTCCTGGGGTATCGGCGAGGACCATTCGCAACCGTCTCCATGAAGCTGGGCTACGGTCCCGCACACCGTTAGGCCGTCTTCCGCTCACGCCCCAACATCGTGCAGCCCGCCTCCAGTGGCACACAGGGCCAACACCCGGTATCATGGTGTGGGGAGCGATCTCCTACACTGGCCGTACACCACTGGTGATCGTCGAGTGGACACTGAATAGTGCACGGTACATCCAAACCGTCATCGAACCCATCGTTCTACCATTCCTAGACCGGCAAGGGAACTTGCTGTTCCAACAGGACAATGCACGTCCGGATGTATCCCGTGCCACCCAACGTGCTCTAGAAGGTGTAAGTCAACTACCCTGGCCAGCAAGATCTCCGGATCTGTTCCCCATTGAGCATGTTTGGGACTGGATGAAGCGTCGTCTCACGCGGTCTGCACGTCCAGCACGAACGCTGGTCCAACTGAGGCGCCAGGTGGAAATGGCATGGCAAGCCGTTCCACAGGACTACATCCAGCATCTCTACGATCGTCTCCATGGGAGAATAGCAGCCTGCATTGCTGCGAAAGGTGGATATACACTGTACTAGTGCCGACATTGTGCATGCTCTGTTGCCTGTGTCTATGTGCCTGTGGTTCTGTCAGTGTGATCATGTGATGTATCTGACCCCAGGAATGTGTCAAAGTTTCCCCTTCCTGGGACAATGAATTCACGGTGTTCGTATTTCAATTTCCAGGAGTGTATGAGATTGACGGTCTGCCGTGGAGGAACGTAATGCGTTAGAATAACACCATCACAGTCGTACACGAGAATCATCATAACTTTAGACCGCTCTATTCAAACCGTCAACTGAACAGGCTCTGCTAACCATATGCTACGCCTTCCACAACGCCGGTAAGGGGTTCTACACAATGCTGGTGACTACTTTGAAAGACAGTAACAGGTGCAAACATGTAACTCTAAGTCAATGCAATCTAAAGAAACGGCAATTGATGTCACATGTTTTGATACTGGCAAACTCATCAAAGACCTGTAAATCAACTGCATGTATACGAAGTTGCCACTATTTAAGTTCCAACCCTCGTAGATAATTAGGTTTGTTACTAACTCTCAGAGCCCGAGACCTGCTCGCACATGTCCCGTTTTTTTATCTTTTTACATTGCAACTCTACAGACAATGTACGCCATCTGTACTTACTTTGTACACGTGTATTGTTTTTTCCATGTTCTGTTTTATGCAGTACTTATGCATCTATCATGTTTACGACAGTTTTCAGAGCTGCCTGAAAATGACCTAATGTAAAGGCCGAAATCTGTAGTGGTCGTAATAAAATTCTTAATAGCAACTGGAGATCAGCACATCCTCTGACAACGGAGAAACTAATAGTGCTGTTATCAGTTGGTTAGAGAGTGTGTATCATAGATTTTAAATCCACTTACTTTCGTTTTTATAGTGCGACAGCTACTTATAACATATCGAATGTGTGTCAACTCTCTGAATTCAGCACATTTCCAAGTTTGGCACTCGAATCGTGTTTTTGACCTCAACTGTTATGCATTAAGGGTTGTTTTTCTGAAACTGTTTTCATTCTGTGGCAGACGTGACAGTTAATAATGAGTTTATCCCAAAGCATGTCCAGATTCATTTATCAAATACTAGTACCACCGTAATGTTGTTTAAATAAAAGTTGGTGATTATGCTTTGAAATTTTTTGTTTTGTTTTCATCATACTATGTGCCGTATTCAGATGACAGTCTGTCAAACGGTGTGACTCGCTCTGCGGAAACTATGCTTTTTGTTCGGCTGATTATTATTCGTCTTACATTTGAAATTATTATTCGCCTTCGAACTTTTTTGGAAGAACTTTCTCAAATATTATCTCGTTCATAAGGTCTGACTTTTGAGACAGCAACTAAGAACGTTGACTCAGAGAGGAACACAATTATAAAAAGATATCTGAAAATATATTTTGTGGAAATTTTTCTAGCGAGCTAGATGTACCCTCGACTAAACATTATTGACTGCACCTGGTTACTGAAACTGACTACGACAACAGTCCTAGACGCTCATATTTCGTATGTTGCTGGTTACGGATGTATTCTAAATGCGTCGTCTACACAGTTTTAAACGATGGTGACAACCCGCACTACTGACCATGACGTTGTTACATTTTCAGGGACTTTTGGTTTTAAATCATGAAATGTTTTATGAAGACAAGCAAGCACGTCAACACTAACGAAGCATACAGAATAACTTACTGAGAGATCTGCTTATCACATAGGAAAATAAAGAAATGTGGCTGTTCAGTAGAGTTACTTCACTGAAACAACATTTCTATCGTCTCTTGAACTATCTGTTGTAATGATGGAAATTCAGCTGTGCGACACACGTTCTTCTGCAAATAGTTCCAAGTGATTGCTTTGCGTAAGTGGTGTTTCCAGTCTTTTATCTAACGTCAGTGTTTCTAACCAACTGGTTAAATATGTTTTCCATTCATACAGCTCCATCTCGGCATAGAAGTGAAATGGCACGGTAACTGGAAATGTACTTCAAAGTTAAGTGTGTGAGATATTACGATTCTTATGCGCAAAACGTCTACACTGCACACCGATTCATCTTGAAATTCTGAAATTATATGGACTAAATGCATTGTAATCAAACTATGCCAACACGCTTGACCAAGGCCGCACAGAGGTGGGTAACGCTGATTGGAGAGGAAGGCCACCAACTTCGACCACAGGCAACTGTGTCTAGGTAATGCACAAAGTGATTCGCAGCCGTCACAGCTTGTTCAACGATAATGACGTTGAATGATTCCATGCCCGAGGAGTGTGTTTTTGTAGCAGAACATTCCGACCTCTTGTTGACACAGGATTGGTGACTGTATATGTCATGCAGGCTATCTATGTTATTTTCAACCGTCGTACAGCATTGAGTACAAGTTACTTGGTATGTCATAATTAGGGAGTGACTTACATTTTGAAGTCTCACCTTGTATACGAGGTCTGTTCAAAAAATTCCGAAACTTAGTCCACAAAACTGTTTTACGTTATTGTGCATGGTCTCCATCGAAACACTTTCCGCAGGCCGAGGTGGCCGAGCGGTTCTAGGCGCTACAGTCTGGAACCGCGAGACCACTGCGGTCGCAGGTTCGAAACCTGCCTCAGGCATGGTTGTGTGTGATGTCCTTAGGTTAGTTAGGTTTAAATAGTTCTAAGTTCTAGGGTACTGATGACCTCAGAGGTTAAATCCCATAGTGCTCAGAGCGATTTTGAAACACTCTCCTCCGCAATTGATATGCCGCTCCCAACGCCGTTTCCACTTCCGGACGCAGTCTTGATACACCTCTCGCTGGATCGCGCGAAGCGCCGTCGGCGAATTTTCTTTTATCTCGTCTGTCGTCGCAAATCTTCGTCTTTTCAACGGGGTCTTCAACTTTGAAAATGAAAGAAAGTTATGATTCTCTTAAGGAACATTTCGTTCTCATTTGCGATATCCAAAAGCTCTTCAGAGATTAAGAGGCGGAGGTCTTTCAGATCGCGACTTGTGAACCGAGGGACGAACTTGGTGGCAATACGATGCATTCCAAAATGCTGTGTCAGGATTTTATGACATGGTCCAGCTGAAATGTTACATTGTTCTGCGATCTCTCGGACAGACGGTCTTCGAACTGGCACGCACATTTTACTTGACGTTACGGACATGAGCGTCGACGGTAGATGTCGAAGGGCGTCCTTAACGAGGGTCATTTTTAGCTTCTGTCCTATCATTTTTAAACCATGTGAACTACTCGTAACACCGAGCACGGCTTAACCAATGGCTTCCTGTACCATTTGGTGTGTATCTGTAAAGTTTTTCTTCATTATCACGCAAAATTTATTGCAAACGCGTGTCTTCTTTAACTCTGAAATCTCGAAATTCGCAAACTGTGCGACACAACGTTCTGCTCAACACTGAACGATAACTAACAGACATACAACAATGAATCTTCCGCAACCGGCAGTTACACGAATCACAGGCGTCTGCAGGAATCCCAACACAACACTGGAGCGAAATTACGTATGTTTGGGAATTTTTTGAACAGACCTCGTACGTTGACATATTGGAAACAAAAATAGTTAAAATGTTGATTGTATTTGCCTTGCTTCTTTCAAATGTTGCTCACGCTTGAACAGAGCGTTCATTTCAGGTAGTCTTTGCAATTCGTGGCATGCCAATCCACTCACTGCGACATTTGCGTATCTGCGCTTAGTGTTGCTTTTTTTCGTATACAAGACGTTTCAGTGTTTTCTCGCGGTTTTAGTCTAACATATAATGCGATCTCTTTGTATCTCGAACTCCAATTAACGTTATATCTTTTTCTCCCTGCCTGCCTCCCTCCCTCCCTCCCTCCCTCCCTCCCTCCCTCTCTCCCTCCCTCTCTCTCTCTGAGTGTGTGTGTGTGTGTGTGTGTGTGTGTGTGTGTGTGTGTGTGTGTTTGTGGAATTTTCCACTGAAGAGTCTTCGTATTGAAATCCGGAGTCGACATCAGATCCTCCAAGTACAAGACACATGAGCTGTCAGCTATGAATAAGATCTTGGAAGAGTAAAAGGAAACATCATTTAGGATAACTCATTACCGATATGTGTTTCATTGGTTCTTAGTATTTGTACAAACTTTACATTTTCTGCTGCTTTACGTCAATGTATAAATGAGTGAAACATAACCAGAACGTTTCTTTCATTCTATGGGGGAGTATGTACGTTTGTAAAATGTCCTGCCAGATTAAAACTATGCAGGCCTGATACTAGAAACTGGACAGTTAGAGTGTGTGAATAATGTTTTTACTTTCTAGAAAACCAAGACTCTGCTTTGGTGCTCCGGTTTTACACATAGCTTTAGTCTATCAGTATGCAAATGAAATGAAACACTGTGATTTAACCAGCACTAAAAGCAATGTAGGGATAATCTCTCTCCGCACGGAGCTATGCTGACCGTCTGGTAATTAACTAGAGTCAATAAACACGCCAGATTTTTATTTTTATTTTTATTTGTAATGTATCAATATGAGTCAATTCTTGCTGAATCTTACAATCATTCTCTTTATTTCCTATATTCTACTATTAGACACAACGAATGGATCAATAGGCTAGAGCTACTCAAATTACAAAATACAGGTTTTTATGTTTTTTTTTTGTGTCCAATGAAATACGACTGGAACACCAGGAAATCCTATTGAAGATGGAGGGTCAAAACATTTTACTTCAAGCTGCTGCGAAACCAAGAAGCAGCAAAATACTCAGTAAATCTGAGACGAGACAAAGATGCCGGTGCAGCTTCTAATTTTCAACTGCCAGCCATGTTGTATAGCACATCATTTGTTCAACATCTCCTTATAATACGTATCAAGCAATGAACTAATTAATATGAAATATTGTGACTAACAAAGATTTTTAAAGTGAGGAGTCGTTAGTTGTCATTGTTACCCTTATTATTTTCCTCGTAAGAAGTGACAATTGCATATGGCAATGAACCTCAGTTTCTTGTGTGCCCAGAATTCCCTCAGTTTTGGTGAGATTCTCAGCTTGGGCTCCAGAGAGCAGTGCAGTTTATGTTCTTGTTGTGTTCATCTCAGTTTGTCACTGTCATCTGAAAGAAGAATCTTGTAGGCATCATCAAATTGTCTCTCTGTCTTTGAGGATTATTTCCCTAGCTCTCAGGAATACGGCTGCATACAAATCTTCATGCCAAAGTTTATTGGTCTTTTCGGAGACATTTGATATGTGGACTGCTAGTGAGATTTTTATTTCACTTTCTTTTTTTTTATTCATTCAAGATGCACTGCATGTCTACTCTCTTTTCAGTGAAGATCAAACGCAGACAACTTTCGTTGCCTTTATGATGTCTGCTCTCCCTTAGAATCTACATGGAGCGTCTTTATTGTCTTCAGAATATTGCTCTAAACCGGTTGACTTCAATTGTTAGATCTGATCTTAACAATTTTTATACTATTGAATGATTTCAATTAATTGTTGTTGTTTCTGAGATGTGCAAGAAACAACACTGTAGCTCTCACAGCAAACATCAATCAGTTATTTTAAAACATCTGTACGTACCTCCCTCGGAGATGCGATACTGGGAAAACTGACTGTCTATTGTCTAAGCGTACTTGAAAAATTCAAAACAAATGAAAATCGAACAATTTTCGCAACAACCTTTTGCAAGTTACCGTTACAGCTTTAAGAAACACCCTTCAATAAAACGATAATAAAGGTGTCTTTCTGTGTATTAAAACTGGACCAGAAGACACGATGAAGGCGCTTACATCGCAGTAACAGGCCACACAGAACGTCCAAACACGTAATTTACTTGACGCAGTCGTTATGGAGGTACGCTTCCGCTGAACAGATCTCTGTTCGAGGGAATCAACACACACGCACACACACACACACACACACACACACACACGCACGCACGCACGCACGCACGCACACACACACACGCAGGCATGATGTACACGTGCCCTCGCGCCTAGTGGACCAAAGATAAACCAGTGGGCCGTCTTTTGGACGGGCCCTTCCGTTCTCTGAATTGATGCTTTATTTTCCAGTCACACAGCCAGCCCTGTGCTTCGTCCAACACGACCCCTGGGGCCCTGCCACCGAGAACAGCAGACAGAAGTCTTCTACGTAAAACCGCGTTGCCATGAAACTAACCACAAGATACAACAAATGACGTTGCACAGTGAAGTCTCAATTAATAGTTAGTTCTCATGGTCGGCCTAGCAATGAGCTACATATTTTGCGATGTGAGATAACGTTTATTCGTTTATTTATTTTACTTATTTATTTTTTATAGACCCTGTTACATTAAACCAGTGTTATAAATGTGAAGGAAAGAATATAACCGATTAACGCTCTGTTAGCAACGCTGTCCTTTAACTGAGTGCAAGCAAGAATTAGACTACAATGGGGACGAAAATCACCCATGTCTTTCACAAAAGACCTATCCTAGCAGTCGCCTAAATACATTTCAGATAACTACGAGAATCCTAAGTGTCGATGATTGAACGGAGAACTTGACGGTCCCAAAATACAACAATAAAGTTATAGAGATAACAGATTTTATTTTGACCCAGATTTCACACAACGTTTGAAACTTAACTAACAGGATATTCATTTACGCTAAGAGCCGACGTAAATTCAGTGATCAAATTTCTTTGTCTCCGGCGAGCAAGGCAACTTATTGACTGACTCGCGAAGGGACAGTTCATGATGAATCTGATGCTAATCAGGGACAGGCTGTAATATTCCATCGAGACAGGGACATTATACCTAGCGTCGAAAGAAAACAACTTGGAATAGTTTTAGCGAAGTAAACAACACTAACATCCATGCAGCAAGCAATCAGATGTTCTAGAATAATTGCTTCATTGCAAAGGCGTATCCTCATTTGTTGTACACGACTCATCCGTTGAGCAGGACTTGCATTTTGCGTTCGGATTAAAATACAACTGTGGCCCTTCGTAAATAATTTTTTTATCACAGAAGTTCTGAAAAGTAAGTGCCACATCAATCGTTCCGATTCCCACTAAATTCAGTCGTGTTATGTTGGACTGGACATCGTAACAGTCTGTAACATTTAAAGTCTAATTGTCTGGCATACATTATGCTCTTGTCACTGAACTGTTGATTCTCCTTCAGTCTTCAAGTAAATGCTAAGTGACAGGACTGTGACATATGATAGACAACCAGACGTTCGAGATTGTCGTAGTAGGCAGTGAAAGGTCAGATTATAGCTGATTAGTCAAACCGGTAACGTTCGTACGAAATTAATGATAGAGACTGTATCTGCATACTATTTCGAATGGGAATTCCTCTCCAAAGGGTGTCCCTGACACCAACACAAACATGCAGTCACTACAACCGACTCTCACTGGACATGGCAGCGCATTCGAGAGACCGTGCTTCCACTCTCTTACCAGTTATCTAGACGTAAAACTTTCCTGGTTTCCGTAAAATCTCTTTAAAATAAATGTTACGTTGGGTTTTTTAAAAGGAAAATATCAATTTTGTTCTCTAAACTTCTGAAATCCGAACTCATCCTCAGCCTCTAAGGACCTTTCCGACTACTGGTCTCCTTCCTCAGTGCAGTTTCCACAACTTCATCTCTTACGACAAATATCATTCAGTCCACATCAAGACCTAATATGAGTAAAATGCAGCAGGGATTGATGCCTCACTAAAAGATCATTGTCCAAAGTTATACTCAGCCAACGTGTCAAGCGCTGATAAGGCAGAACCCTCCTGAACACTGATGATCCCAGCTTTTCGAACCACAAATACCCTCAGTTGCAACCACTGAAAGGTGGCTACACTGAGCCACAGCGCCAGAGATCGCGCCAGAGAGTTTTGTTCCGCCACCTCCACTGGCAGTGCTTATTGAGAGGTAGCGGCAGGCACTTCTTGCTGAGAAGTTGTGGTGGACACTGCTTGTCGTGAAGTCGGAGTGAGATGTGGTAGTGGAGAGTGTTGTTCCATGTTTTATGCAGTGGTTTGATGGGAGAGATAGCAGATGTTGTTCTAATGGAGATATTGTAATGGTCAGAGTGCATTTCGTCAATATATATGGAGGTAATAAACACTATTTTCTTTTATTCTTTCAGTGTCCTGAATAGTGTGTCATTACAGGTTCAGTCAACAAAGCATCTGGCGTGTGTTCTTGTATTAGAGTGTAATTCCGGTTTTCTTGCGCAATTATAGTATTTCTAATTTTCTTTTATCACGTCAGTATAATTGGTATTTAAAAATTCTTGTCTTGTTGAAGAAGAACCGTGCCAGATGTGCGTTGAGTCATACTACCATATACAGAACAGCTACACTTGTGTTTGTTGTTTCGTAGGTTTTATAGTTGCTGGGGACTTAATTAATTAATTGTGCTAACAGAAATTTTCTTACATTCTTTGTTGTCATTCTAAGCAGTCAGATTGCGTACTAAAACTAGTCAGGGCCAGCCATTTACGAGACTTGCGTAATCGGACTTACAGCTACTAAAAATATTTGCATTTTTTTATTTAAATAAGCCCCCATGCAAGTGGCGACCCTGCCAGGATCGTCCCTTGGAATTCTTCTGATTGCAAAAATAGTAGACAGTAGTATTGTTGTAGTAATTTGTAGTTTAGTAATTGTAGTCTATATTGCATGTGTAGATTTGGTAATTGGCATTCTTCTAATGATATTTTTCAAATTTTTTTTTTGTGTGTTGTCTTGTCTACGGGTGTGACAATTTAGTGCAATTATTTCAATTGTTCGATTAATCGTGGTTGAGGGAAACTTTTCATGTAAATGGTATTGTTGGAGATAAAGAGTCATTGTGTGTAATTTTCGTACAGTGACGAGTTTTGTGTTTTGTAAATGATTACGCGATCGATGAAGAAGGCAAAAATGATGGATAGTGAGAATGACGAAATTGTTAACATGGCGAACTCGCCAACAGAGGACAACAGTATCATGAATAATGAAGTGGAAAACAATTTAATAAGTCGGGAAAATAGTCCGGAACCATTTCAAAATTTTTCTCAATCAGAAAATTCACAGAATCCGAGATTAACGACAGAAGATTCTGGAATAGTATCGAACACAGATAGCTTTACAGCTACGACGAACGAAGCTGGTTTTGTGGGAAATGTTAGTGGCGAAAAGAATTCTGAACCATTTAATATGGAGCAGTTGATGGGTGCAATATTAAATTTGGGATCTCGGTTAGACTCACAAATGGGAACAATGGAAACACAGTTAGACTCACTGGGATCACAGTTGGGATCTGAATTAAAAACAGTGGCAACACGGTTAGATTCACAAATAGGAACAATTAAAACAGAGATGGAAACAATGGAAACACGGTTAGACTCACGAATAGGGACATGTTTCAAAAATATGAAAGATGAATTAAAGAAAGAAATCAGAGAAGAAGTACAACCGATTTTGAATTCTCACAATAATAGATTAATTGCAGTAGAGATTAGACAAAGGGAACAGGATAGAGAACAGGAAGAAAGAGATCACGTGATAGTACAGAAATTTTCAGAGTTAAATTTACAACGTGCAAAGGATAAGGAAGAAATATTTGAGAGAATCGAGGAATCTGTACCAAATGACAGAATAAATAACCTAACACAACAGTATGAACAATTAACTACTAAATGTGTTAATACTGAAACCCGAGTCGCGACACTTGCGGAAGACGTAAATAAACAGAAAGAACAAATAGGTGATTTATCGGAAAGAGTTGAGGAGATTTCAGACAAATTGTCAAATCTTAGTTTAAATGGGGACAGAGATTCAGATGACACAGCTCCATTGCCATTTTCAGAAACCGAAGAGTACCAGAGCATAAATAAACATGTTGAAATTCAGGGAAAATTTAATGAACGCGTTAAAAGGGAGTCTGAGGCACTAGGAAAGCAAGTCAAACAAATTGAAAGCAAAATCGTAGGAAAGGACGGTAGAAGAAATTTGGAATCACCGACAGCAGCGGGTTTTGAAGATAGTAATTTATTTCATTTACGGGATGCAACAAGAGAGCGCCAGGCGCGCGAACTTGACAATAATCGATATTCGGACTGGGACAGTCGCGGTAGGTCTTTGTCGCCACGAGGAGAAAACTTGGACTATAAACACTTCTTAACTGGTCGGAAATTTAAGGTCTTTCGCAGTTCTAAGAACGACATACATCCATGTTCATGGTTAGATCAATTTACGTACGCACTTCCGCCAAATTTGCCACTAAGTCACAAATTGAAATTTATGTGCAGCTATTAAAGTCCTCAGGGGATTCACTACTGTAAGTGAATATGTGCCGTAGCGAGCATAGGGCCCCGAACTGTAGTGGTGCTATTTCTCTTTTAGTTTTCTGTACCGCTGCCTACACTTTTACAATTCTTTGCATCTATCGAAACAAATCTTCGACTATCAATCTATCTAGAGAGACGCTAAAAAATAACCGGATATGACTATTTTCCCCAAAAGTGACTTCGGAAATTACCGTTTGGACTTACTGTATCTTCAGCAGCATTCATTCGTAGCTTAAATGAAATTTTACCTGCTTATCTTCGTGACAATATTACTTCATATGTTGACGAAATTCTTATTGCTAAAAATTCTTGGAGTGAGCACAACAAAATTTTGGATTCATTATTACGTATCTTTGCAAGAGTTGGCATTACAGTGAACTTAGAAAAATCTGAATTTGGTCGTTCTCAGGTGAAATTTCTCGGTCACATTATTTCTACAGAAGGTATTCTTCCTGATCCAGAGAAACTAGACGCTATTCGTAATTATGCTGTTCCTACTACAAAACGTGATGTTCGTAGTTTCCTTGGTGTCTGTAATTTTCTTAGACGCTTTGTTAAATTGGACGATTTGGCCACACCTCGTTTATGTGAACTATCTGGAAAGAAATCTAATTGGTGTTGGGATGAGGAAGCTCAATCAGAATTTGAACAACTTCGTGATGCTTTAGTTGCTGCTCCACTTCTTTCACACCCGGATTTATCTAAAGATTTTTGTTTGGCGACGGATTCATCATACAAAGGCCTAGGTGCACACGTGTTCTCTCTAAATCTGAAAAGAATTATTCGATTACGGAACTTGAAGCTTTGGCTGTTGTTTGGGCTTTTACAAAATTTCGGACATTCTTGTTTGGCAGACATACTAAGGTTTACACCGATCATCGAGCTCTGGAATTTCTTATGTCGACAAAATTAACTCATGGCAGATTGTCACGATGGGCGTTGTACCTACAGGAGTTTGATTTTAGTATTGTTTACATACATGGTTCTTCAAATATTGTTGCTGATGCTTTATCACGTGCACCTATGGGTTTGAAACAAAGTGCTGAAGAGGACTGCAAGGAAAACAATTATTGTTTGATGTATATTCAAGGTGTTGCGTTTGAGAACTTTATTTCGTCTTCGCTCCAGGACATCGCTAAGGAGCAAAATAAGGATCCAATCTGGAAGGACATTAAGGAGAAGTGGAAGAGAAAGGAAAACGTAGCGATTAGACAGCATTATTTAGTTCGCTACGACATTCTTTTTAAACGAAAATCGGTCGACAACTCTGTTTGGTTAGTTTGTATTCCTGATGAGTGGGTCAATAAATTGATTTGGTATACACATTTCAGTTATGCACACTTTGGTCCCAGAAAATGCTTTCATAAATTACGAGAAAATTGCTACTTCAGTAATATGGAAAAACGTATTCGATCTGTTCTTGCCAAATGCAAATTATGTCAAAAGGCTAAGCCGCCGACTATTTCTCACAGAGCACCGTTGTTTCCTATCATTCCAGCGAAATTAAAGGACATGGCTGCAGTTGATTTGTTCGGTCCAGTGGTTCGATCTACTAATGGTTTTGCGTACATTTTCGTAGCAGTGGAACTGACATCAAAATATGTGTGTTTTACACCGTTACGCAAAGCAACAGCTCGTTCAGTATCTAATGCTTTCATCAAACATTTTCTTAAAGAAGTGGGTCATGTTGATAAGGTTATATCAGATAATGGATCACAGTTTCGTTCTAAAATTTCGCTTCGTACTCTACGGCGTTGTAAGATTAAACCAATTTTCATTTCACTTTTTCACCCTCAATCTAACGCTTCAGAGAGATGGATGAAGGAAATCAATAAATTGTGTCATCTTTATTGTCATCAGAATCACAGAACTTGGGATCAGTATCTTCATATTTTTCAAAACATTCTGAATGAACTTCCTGATGACTCAACTTCTTTACCACCTATACTGATATTAAAAAATAAAGCACCGACAAATCGCATTTCTGAAATCGTTCCTTTTCCGCCTTCACGGAAACTGCGGCATTCTGAAGTTGTGAATCTGGCTCTACAAAATATTGCATCTGCGTTTGCTAGAAGAGAGAAATCAGCTAAGCGTCCTGGTCATTTAAAAATCTTGTCAGTTGGTCAGAAGGTGTTAAGTCCCATCGTTTGTCTCACAAAGGAAAAGGCTTGTGTCGCAAATTTTTTCTGCTTTATAACGGTCCATATAGAATTCGCAAAATTATTCATGATAACACTGTTGAAGTAGAAACTCTTAAATCACGACGCTCTAAGGGAATACATCATATATCAAACGTTAAAATTTTTGTGGAATGACATACTTTCGAGAAACCAACAGTTTACGTAAACATGCAGAGAGTACAAGGATACCGCGCTGTGTTTTGGCGGCGGCACATACTCAAAGCAACAGTCAAGTCTGCGCGCCGCACAAGGCAGTCGTTGACCGCAAACAATCACTTACTACGTCACGCGCCTACAGCTGATCGAGCGCTCAGTGCGAATGCACTGACAGCCGTAAAAAAATACACAGTCTTTCTCCGAATAAAATCAGTATAAAGCTATAATGACTTGATGAATTATGTTATTAACATTCAGTATTTTTCAGGATACGGTTCTATAAGATATTTAAGAACTTCAGGTAAATTCTGTGCGTGTCCGACGTTAAGACGACTTGCTATCGAGAAATTTTCAGGAAGAATGTAATTTCCAAGAAGAAACTAATAAACTAAAAAAGGTAACTATTAATTGAGTTTATTTTTCAGGTAACATATTTCCACTTAGGTACGTACTTTAGACGTAATTTGCTGCTCGCGATTACGTGATTCATACTTTGTGCTAAATTTCATGTTCTATGAATTTACTTGTGAAGCGACGTGCTTGCGTACGTTAACTGATTTTTACAATGATTATTAATGAACTGGGTTGTAACTTGTGTATATTATGCATCGCTTGACTGCACTGCTTTTTCACTGATGTTATATTTTTTTTTTATTATGGGCCTGCTGTGCTTATTGATTTAAATTATAATTGTCACCTGATTAATTGTGCTGATGTGGTTAGGTATGTAAGTTATACTTTGTGATTTATCTGCTTGCGCCTTCATGTTTATTTATTAAGGTTACATATGAACATTTATTTGCTTACGCTGATACGATGCTAATTACCTGTTTGCTGCTATGCGTATGGATTGTATACTTATACATCTCTGTTTGTTGTCATAACTACTCTTTAATTTGGTATATAGAAATGCTGATATACTGTGTACAAACATAGAGTTTAGGTTACACTACTGTATTAATTATAGATTGTTTGCTTGGCAGAGCCTCGTTGTAAGAATTGTGCTGCATCCACTTGTTGACATTCTGTTCACTACTGGTATATTTACTCGGTATTGCTTGCTTTGCTTACGCTCAGTGCCTTATATTTTTAAGATAAGAAAATGAACTGCTATAATTCGACGAACGACATTAGTACAAGAAACTTCATAGAAGTCACATGAGCTGGAGGTTTTATGATAGCTGTATAAATGTATGCCAATAGGAAGGAAGCTAACGACATGACATACCAACACAGTTATTACACTGCATTTTTCGTGAGCAATTGAAATAGGAAGTGACACTTGACACAAGAAATACTCCACATGTTTGCTTCTGTTTGCCATAATTCTTGAAGTGGTGTACACACTGTGAAATATTAGGATCATTCACACTCCGTAATCGTACTTAATTACTGAGAGTTATTCGAACTAAGTCTGTTAGAGGTCATGTATGCATTCTTTGTTTATAATTCATAATGAGTAGAAGATCTTGGTCAGATGGATTACACAGAGGTTGTGTGTTGACAGTGTGTCTTCGGATTGTATGGGATGAGGAGGTTTGCATTAGGATTTTATCTGTACTTGTTCGAGGAGACTGACTAGAGGAAAGAGTTGTTATGGAAGTGAAATGATACTGGCAATAAGGTTTATATGTATCGACGTATTGAAGAGGTATTATTGAGGTATTGAGATTATATGAAGTTGATTGGAGTTTTGGTGTATAAGAGGTAAAATAAGTGAGGTGCATATTTTTTTTTTTTTTTTGTTGGTCTATATGGAACAAGGAGGATGAAGATAGCAGACTAGAACACTAAAATGGAAGGAAGATTGTCTACACACACTTTGTTAAATCACTAAGCAGTATGTATTTTTTTTTTTTTTTTTTTTTTTTTTGGAGAGAGGAGGTTGCATATCTTGGCACACTGACAGTTGTTCAGCAACCGTACATTTTGATCTGGCTTGGCAAACATTGGTCTTGACATGATGACTATGACGTTGACTTAACTATTATTGACTGTTATACATTTCTGTCACTACTACTTGATACACATGATGAACATGAAATTTTGACAGAAGTGCATTTACACAGTTAACACTATTCAATTATACAGTAGTACTTAATGTGGATGAAAGATGAGTGAGTGTGTTTTGTGTGTTTTCCTTTCCTAATCCTACCCACCTATCTCCTAAATATTATTTTATTTGTTTGTAGTGGCTTGCACTGACACCCATAAATATTATAGGTTTACTGATGTTTGTGTGTTTGTAATAGTAATATGACAATTATCTGATATCATTTGTGTGTTTGTTATAATTTGTATGTTTAGTGTAAGAGCATTGTAAAAGCATTTGTATGTGCATTCAAACTACTGTTCATGCTTGAACTGTCTGATCAGTGATGGTGCATATTTTGAACTGTTACCTCCACTTTTCAACATGATGTGTGACACTTAGAAATGTTTAATTTCTGCTGATGAACTGTGTGATCAGTGATAGTAAATATTATGGACTGTTACTTGTACTTTTTCTACATGGTGGGTGCCACTAGGACATGTTTAATTTCTGCTAATAAACGCTGATGAACAGTGTGATCAGTGATAGTGAATATTATGGACTGCCTTCTGCACCTACTCGACATTGCTGGGTGCCACTGATGGACTGCTTCTACTGAAATGATGTCACCTGTTGGAGTCTGCACCTACTCCACAATGCTGGGTGTCTACTGAAATGATGTCACCTGTTGGAGTCTGCACCTACTCGACAATGCTGGGTGCCACTGATGGACTGCTTCTACTGACATGATGTCACCTGATGGTGTCTGCACCTACTCGACATTGCTGGGTGCCATTGATGGACTGCTTCTACTGAAATGATGTCACCTGATGGTGTCTGCACCTACTCGACATTGCTGGGTGCCACTGATGGACTGCTTCTACTGAAATGATGTCACCTGTTGGAGTCTGCACCTACTCCACAATGCTGGGTGCCACTGATGGACTGCTTCTACTGAAATGATGTCACCTGATGGTGTCTGCACCTACTCGACATTGCTGGGTGCCACTGATGAACTGCTTCTACTGAAATGATGTCACCTGTTGGAGTCTGCACCTGTTCCACAATGCTGGGTGCTACTGCTGGAACTGTCAACTACTTGTTATGAAAGCATTTTATGTGAATATTTGTATAAACTGATTTTTTGTGTATTACTGTTTGTGAAAAGTTATAAGACTCTTACCTGCTCATATTCGTCATTGCTGATGCTATCGATTGAATTGTTTAACCACATGATATTTGTGTGAACTATTATGTAAAGTCATATGTATGTAAGAATTTGTATTCCTTACTGTATTTTATATATTAGGCTATTGTAAGGTCAGTGCAAAGCCAAAATTTTATCTAGTTATATGATATTTACGTATTAATATTATCTTTTATTTTTGTCTGTATTTTTTTTGACGAATTTGGTGGTATTTTCACCACCAATGCTGGCAAAAATACCATCAAATTCTACCCCGTGGAGGAAGGGCATATGAAAGGTGGCTACACTGAGCCACAGCGCCAGAGATCGCGCCAGAGAGTTTTGTTCAGCCGCCTCCACTGGCAGTGCTTATTGAGAGGTAGCGGCAGGCACTTCTTGCCGAGAAGTTGTGGTGGACACTGCTTGTCGTGAAGTCGGAGTGAGATGTGGTAGTGGAGAGTGTTGTTCCATGTTTTATGCAGTGGTTTGATGGGAGAGATAGCAGATGTTGTTCTAATGGAGATATTGTAATGGTCAGAGTGCATTTCGTCAATATATATGGAGGTAATAAACACTATTTTCATTTATTCTTTCAGTGTCCTGAATAGTGTGTCATTACAGGTTCAGTCAACAAAGCATCTGGCGTGTGTCCTTGTATTAGAGTGTAATTCTGGTTTTCTTGCGCAATTATAGTATTTCTAATTTTCTTTTATCATGTCAGTATAATTGGTATTTAAAAATTCTTGTCTTGTTGAAGAAGAACCGTGCCAGATGTGCGTTGAGTCATACTACCACATACAGAACAGCTACACTTGTGTTTGTTGTTTCGTAGGTTTTATAGTTGCTGGGGACTTAATTAATTAATTGTGCTAACAGAAATTTTCTTACATTCTTTGTTGTCATTCTAAGCAGTCATATTGCGTACTAAAACTAGTCAGGGCCAGCCCTTTACGATACTTGCGTAATCGGACTAACAGCTACTAAAAATATTTGCATTTTTTTAATTTAAATAAGCCCCCATGCACCACTACACAAGAAAGACATGTTGGATGCAAAGTCTTTTGTTTCTTTCAACACGTTCCTAACGTTGTAGTCTTACCCGACGTTACTCAAACACGAGACTCAAGAAATACTGGTGATCTTCTCAGTACAGTGACCTTTACCGAATTTCAACAGTCCTTGCCAATCCTCTCAGATATCAATTGAAGACGCAGTCTCAGATATCAATAAACTAATTGCGACCTGAGGGGCTGTGTTTGACGTATAAGTATTTCTCGACGTTATGTCTCCGATTGCTGGGACATCTTCGGAGTTTAATCGGCAATGCATCAAGACAACATCATAAAATGAAAGTTTTAAGAATTACCAGTCGTAAAATATGCGAAACATAATATTAATCATCGCAGTCATGTTTAGCAGTGGAAAGTATGGTGATCTTGCTGTACGAATATGGAAACATGAGACATCCTTGCTTTAGGGTTAGCGTCTTTGACTGTTCAAATGCGTATGACATCTTATTGGACTTTGCTGCTAAGATCATCAGTCCCTAAGCTTACACACTACTTAACGTAAATTATCCTAAGGAGAAACACACACACCCATGCCCGAGGGAGGACTCGAACCTCCGTCTTTGACTACTAATCAAAACGTCCTGGATCCTGGGTTATGGAAAGACGATGCACTCATGGTCTATGCTATTCGACCTCTTGCTCTGAGCGTGAACTTGGCTAGTTTTTCACCTCACTGCGGCGTCGCACGCGTTTGGACAGGTTTTTCTCGGTGTTTCTAGTGCCTTCGAATGTCACATCGTCGTTTGGTCTGCGGCGTAGTTGTTGTGTGTGTCCGTTGATAGTGGCATGGTCTGATTCATAATGTTGACGGGGATTCCTAACTGACTCGTTGACACACCTGATATAATATCTGACTAGGTTCGTGCTACTTCTTTTGATTCTAATACCTATGTGTTTTTCGTTAAGTTTTGGGAGCCACTACAAATAGGTAGGTCGCTTTTGCGCGTTGGTTCTCAAGTGCAACATAATGGTTCCGTAATATGGCGCTTCTTGTCAACGTGGAAATGGATTAATAAATATTCGAGTGTTCAGTCTCTCGCTGGAAGCTGACGACAGTTCACGTAACGAGGCGTTGCCACCTTATAGTGATGTGAGGAGTATACGATGCGAAGACTGTTCCATTCAACACCGGTTGCAATGTTATACCGATATCCGTTCGGTGGAGATGGTAGTCAAACGCATCAGTCCTTCCCACCTACAGATCTGTGGTTACCACATTCATGTAACGAATAGTGTGCACATGGTGATATGATTTCTCTGCAATGAAAGTGGGCACCTTACACCAATTGGCAGTGGCGGGTATTTATATTGAAATGCTCATTTGAACAGCGTCGGGAAGTGATATTAGCTAATGTCGTTTCTCATGATGGGGTCAGTGGAGCGAATACAACTGCTGAGGTCTCATATTTCTCCTAGTGTTTCTGCCGCGTTTGAGGTGATTCCTCTGGAATCACCAAAGAGTGGGGAATTCGTTGAGCCTTCTGGTGTCACAGTGGCGCAACAGCAGTTAAACTCGCATGTTCCTTGATTTTAGCCATTCAGGTGCGTTCCGAACTAACTACTGTTGTCACTCCTATGGAGGCGATTGGTTGCCAGGATGATCTACCTGTCACCCCAGGTGTTATGATACCGGACCCCTCTCTGTGCGTCGATATGAACTGCAAGAAACCCAGAGTTAGCCTCCGAGGCTCCTTGTTTGTCCCCTACTTTGGCTCATGTTCAAAAACCGCCTACTGTATTGCCTCGTATTTGCTGTAAACATCGCGTTCAACCTGAGCGCACGGTGGATAGAAAAGCGAAGAAACATTAAAACTACAGAGATAGGGGTGCGAGCGCCCCAAGCTCGGACTCGTCGGTGGACTCAGCGATGATGCAATAAGTTGGGCGACACGTCGATTTTTTTCTTATTTTTGTAGTACGTAGAGTTATAGGTTTCTTTCTTTCAGTGTTAATCGGGTGGAATCAGAACTGCAGCTCACTTCGTTGCGTCATTTTATCTAGGATTCCTATGCAGATGTCGTATTTCTACAAGAAATTAAATTTGCTCCTTTTTTTTCTCCCTTATTATTTCCACTGTGTTTAATGTAGTCCCCGAATGTTCCATGGCGGCTGCCCTGTTTTTAAGGAAGGGCATTCCCATTGAAGGGGATGAAGCTGCTAATGATTGAATGTCATGTATTTGTAGTTTTCTTCGGCTGACCTTGATTTTCCTAATGTACCATCTTGTACTGGTCGCGCTTTGGACCGTTCCCGAATTTGTAGGGAATAGGTGATTCATTTGCTTTGGGAAAGTCCACAAAGTATTTTTAAAGGTGGTGATTTTAACTGTGTGTTGCTTCCTGTAGAGCAGTCCCGCGATTATAAATTGTGTGGGGAATTTCCAGATTTAGTCCATTCCTTGAAACTGCAAGACGCTTAGGTTGGTTGGTTGGTTTGGGGAAGGAGACCAGACAGCGTGGTCATCGGTCTCATCGGATTAGGGAAGGATTGGGAAGGAAGTCGGCCGTGCCCTTTCAGAGGAACCGTCCCGGCAAGACGCTTAGGTCTGTAAATATCCAACTCTTGCCAAATTTACCTATTTTACTGCTACTGCAGATTTTACAGGTTTTATCTATCAGACTGGATGCGTGACCGGATTTTGGTAGAGTCAATGTCGTCCCCGCCAGCTTCACGGACCACGGCGCAGTGACTGTTACCTCAAATCGCATGCTACAGTCAATTGAATTATTTCGGCAACCTGCGATGCTGAAGTGCCGCAGTTGGAGGACCTCTATGAAGATTAGGTGATCCAAGGCTGTGGGGTCGTAGTCTCCATTCAACTGCGCGAGACGCCTTCATTTTAGGATGGTATATTGAACTGGAAAAACTGAGAAGAGGCTCCGACAAGTGTTGGTACGATTCTGCACCGATAGAGGGTAGAATTTCTTCCTTTCATGGTTTTTATGAAAGTGCTCATCAAGGTTCCCTACGGACTGCAGCCGTCAGGCGTGTAAAGCCCCAGGTGTTAAGGTTGAATCAGCATGAAATGGAAAGGTTAAAGATGCGTTCCGAACCACATTCCTTGCTAGCGGATGCACTTACTTCTCTATATCGTCCCATTTGGCATCAGACTCGTCGTCTACGTATGTGTATCTCGTCTCACAAGAGCGGAATGGCAATGTTGCGACGGTACAGAAGGACAAATCACATGCTCTTCTTTAGTTCTATGTTGGGCTGTATGAGGTACCCGTCCGTGAAGATACGTCATCCGATTTGCTTGTTCCGATTCTCTATCGTTTACTTACAGCTGGAGATAATGGTGAGTCTTTATATGTTTCTCAAATGTGATGATGTGTTTGACCTTATTGTTATATCGCCTTTTCGTAAGTCTCCGGGATCGGATGGTCTATGAATGGAGATTTTCGCGCGTTTATAGCCTTTGTTGTGCACTACTTCTACATTACTTTTAAACAAAGTGTTGAGGGTGAGGTTTGTGCTCGATTCGTTTAAAGTTTACAGAAATGTGTTGGTTCCTAAAAATTCTGGTCAGGCAGCAACTGATGAGTTTCACCTAATTGTCCTATTGAATTTGATTATAAGACTATGATGAGGGCGGCGAATAGCCAGCTGTCTATGGTGAACACTGACAAGAAGGGACGCGATGATAGGACATGTTTTTTTTTTCCAGACATCGTGGAATAATTTCCATAGGATATGTGGATGCTGTTATGAATGAAAGCTGTTGGGGAAGACAAAGATTGAAATACATGTAGCAAATAAATGAGGACAGAGAATGCAACTGCTACTCTTCAATGGGAAATGTTGGCACAGGAGAGGAATTCGTGGAGGACAGATTGTTGGAAAAATGTCTCTGTGATATGGTGGTTAGTCACCTGTATAGTTTATACGAAGTGTAACAAAGGCGCTTTAGAGAAAAATACGGGGAACTTTAAAAGGAAGTCGTTCTTGCTTGCGAGAAACACCGCTAAGTAAATATAAAAAAAACAGATGTTCGAGGAATACTTCCCGACAATATACTTATCCGTGTGTGGATAATGAGAGTGAGAATGATAAACCGATAAGATGAATAAGGGCAGTCTGTTGCCACATATACGGAGTGAGGTGGCGCAGTCGTTAGACTATCATCTCGTGAACGGGAGGAAAGCGTTTCAGCTCTTCATCTCCATCCTGATGGCGGTTGAGAACATCCTTCTCCCTCCTGATTTAGGTTTTCTGCGATCCGCTTAAGGTGAACGCCGGGGTACTTCCTGTGAAAGGGCACACCCGATATCCCTCCTAATTCTTCCTCCACTGTTCCTCGATCCGAGCTTGTATTTACCCTCTAATGACCGCATCGCTGACGGGACTTGGATCCTTAATTTTGATTTTTTTTCCCCTGCTCGCTACGTACATAGTGAACTAAGAGAAATGTTAATATTTCAAAGATTTACTCTATTCCATGCACTGTAAATTGGTCTGCGGAGTATATCAGTAGTGTAACCCGTCAAAACTGCATACTTGGCTTATAGTCAACTTTCATTTTAATTATAGCCAACATATAAACGTTCGATGCGAAATATAACAGAGCTGCGCATACATCAGAAACTGCCAAGTAGCGAAAGACAGAATAAAACATATTCTTATCCAAGTTATGATAGTCAGAGCAGCAGTTATTGTCATTCAGAACTTAATTTCGGCTGTGGACCCTGCTGCAACCAAAACTTGTACACGTTTTCCCAAACCTGAGTTGAGTTAATCTCCATATATTTGAGTTACAAAGGGTATTGTGGTTTGGTCCTTGCTGTGAACTGGTACCCGCAGGCTGTTGGCAGTTTCACTATTCCGTCATTAGTGTACGTTTATTCGAGATGGTAGCCATTCACATAATCCGGCACTACGCCTTCAGTGCGTAAAAACGGGCACTGATGTAGTGTAAACAACAAAAACAAATACAATAAATGACTGATTACCGTATTATCTAGCTTTCTTAGGATTTTGGTAGTCGGTGTGATGTAAATCTTGGTGTAGTGTGTGTATAGGATTTTCAGTCTTGTTCTCTTTCTCGCATAACGACGACCTGAATGGGAAAGGTTACAAGACCCACATTAAAACATCACACATTCATTGCTTACGTTGTAAGATGTTGCTTAGCGGAAATACCACAGCCACGCGATAAATTTTCAAAAGTTCATATGTGTTAACACAATGCGCCTGTTGCACTCTACCAAAAGTTTTTAAATACTAGATTCTCAACGAATTTTTCATAGTTTGTAATTTTTCATCCCAGTTGTCGGAGATCGTATCCCTATTCGCTGTTTATTTATTTATCTCAGTTATCCACTACGTGCTGAATTTCGTTCCTGCGACACCTAAATACATTGCTCCTGATTTTTGGTGATGATACAGATAGCCATTCCAGAGATATACACTCCTGGAAATTGAAATAAGAACACCGTGAATTCATTGTCCCAGGAAGGGGAAACTTTATTGACACATTCCTGGGGTCAGATACATCACATGATCACACTGACAGAACCACAGGCGCATAGACACAGACAACAGAGCATGCACAATGTCGGCACTAGTACAGTGTATATCCACCTTTCGCAGCAATGTAGGCTGCTATTCTCCCATGGAGACGATCGTAGAGATGCTGGATGTAGTCCTGTGGAACGGCTTGCCATGCCATTTCCACCTGGCGCCTCAGTTGGACCAGCGTTCGTGCTGGACGTGCAGACCGCGTGAGACGACGCTTCATCCAGTCCCAAACATGCTCAATGGGGGACAGATCCGGAGATCTTGCTGGCCAGGGTAGTTGACTTACACCTTCTAGAGCACGTTGGGTGGCACGGGATACATGCGGACGTGCATTGTCCTGTTGGAACAGCAAGTTCCCTTGCCGGTCTAGGAATGGTAGAACGATGGGTTCGATGACGGTTTGGATGTACCGTGCACTATTCAGTGTCCCCTCGACGATCACCAGTGGTGTACGGAGAGTGTAGGAGATCGCTCCCCACACCATGGTGCCGGGTGTTGGCCCTGTGTGCCTCGGTCGTATGCAGTCCTGATTGTGGCGCTCACCTGCACGGCGCCAAACACGCATACGACCATCATTGGCACCAAGGCAGAAGCGACTCTCATTGCTGAAGACGACACGTCTCCATTCGTCCCTCCATTCACGCCTGTCGCGACACCACTGGAGGTGGGCTGCACGATGTTGGGGCGTGAGCGGAAGACGGCCTAACGGTGTGCGGGACCGTAGCCCAGCTTCATGGAGACGGTTGCGAATGGTCCTCGCCGATACCCCAGGAGCAACAGTGTCCCTAATTTGCTGGGAAGTGGCGGTGCGGTCCTCTACGGCACTGCGTAGGATCCTACGGTCTTGGCGTGCATCCGTGCGTCGCTGCGGTCCGGTCCCAGGTCGACGGGCACGTGCACCTTCCGCCGACCACTGGCGACAACATCGATGTACTGTGGAGACCTCACGCCCCACGTGTTGAGCAATTCGGCGGTACGTCCACCCGGCCTCCCGCATGCCCACTATACGCCCTCGCTCAAAGTCCGTCAACTGCACATACGGTTCACGTCCACGCTGTCACGGCATGCTACCAGTGTTAAAGACTGCGATGGAGCTCCGTATGCCACGGCAAACTGGCTGACACTGACGGCGGCGGTGCACAAATGCTGCGCAGCTAGCGCCATTCGACGGCCAACACCGCGATTCCTGGTGTGTCCGCTGTGCCGTGCGTGTGATCATTGCTTGTACAGCCCTCTCGCAGTGTCCGGAGCAAGTATGGTGGGTCTGACACACCGGTGTCAATATGTTCTTTTTTCCATTTCCAGGAGTGTAACTACATCGGAGAGGTCTCTGTGGAGAGGCCGTACTAAGATCGGGTTTCTGAAAGAGCGTGGGCTAGTCTTTTTCAGTAGCTGCAAAGTCGTCAGTCTGGATGGTTGGGTGAAGTGGCCTTGTAATATTGTGATGATGTTACGACGAACTGCTGAAAACAAGAGGAAACTAATGTAATATTTCCCGAGGACATGCAGCTCTGTTGTACGGCTTAATGAGGATTTAATCCTCATGTGTATAGTATTATGGAAATAAAATAGCCCCCAATAGGATCTGCTGCTTGGGATTGCTCATGAGTGTATCATCAAGAAAATCGAATCTTAGAATGCTACATGGCGCGGCCCCTCCTGCCGGAGGTTCGAGTCCCCTCTCGGGCATGGGTGTATGTGGTGTTCTTAGCATACGTTAGCTTAAGTAGTGTGTAAAGTTAGGGACCGATGACCTCAGCGGTTTGGTCCCTTAGGAATTCACACACATTTGAGCATTTTAATGCTAGATAAATGAGGTCAGAGTTAAGAATGTTCAGTACCTTATAGATTAGTGAACTTAAAAAGAAAAACCGATAGATTGAAGTTAGATGCAACGAGAATTGGTGAATTCCGGTGGCAACAAGAACTGGTCTTCTAATCCGGTGAGTACAGGGATATCATCGTAAGATCAAACAGGGATAGTACAGAAGTAGCTGTAACAATGAAGAACAAAATACCACGCAGGTAACTTACTATCAACCACATGGTGAACTCATACAGCAGCCAAGGTAGATATGTAAAGTTCATATCTACATCTACATCAGCACTCCATAAGTCTTCTTTCGGGGTGTGGAGAAGGATAGTTCTTTATCCTCGCCACGCCTTCTTTTCCGCTGTGGTTGCGAATGGTTCGCCAGAAGAACGACCACTGATAAGTCTCTGCCTGGGGTTAAATCTCTGAGTATTTTTTTATGATCGTTTCGTGATATGTAGGTAGGAGGAAGCAATATATTGTTCGACTCTTCTAAAATCGTACGCTCTCTGAACTTGAACAGTAAACATCCATGTGACTCAGAACACATCTCCTGTAACCCTGCCACTGGAGGTGGCCAGCGGCTCCTTGACGCTATCGCTCTTACTTGATGAACCTATAAAGAAACGTGTTGCTCTTCTTTGGATCTTCCCTATTTTCTCTAACAATACTATCTAGTACAGATCGTAGATCGCCAAGAAATTATTGGTCGAACATCTCCTTTGTTGAAGGACTACATTTGCTGATGATTCTTCCAAGGAATCTCAGTCTGGCACGTGCCTTCCCTGTGATTATTTTTATGTGGTCATTCGGCTTTAAATCGCTCCGTACTCCGAGACATCTTATGGAAGTAATTGTTACCATTGATTGCTCTGCAATCGTGTAGCCATACAACTATCGGTCTTTGTGTATACATAATGCATAACATTTGTTGTTACTAGAAGACAGTTGCTTCTCCTTGAACCACGCGCCGTTGCTCTGTTGGTATTCCTGAATTTTACTACTATTCTCTAGGGTTGCAACTTCTCTGTGTACAAGAGTCTTTCTTTCTTTCTTCTTTTCTTTTGCTTGTGCCGTTTTCCCGCAATGACGCAGGGTCATCATGGTTAATAGGATTTGGCAAGGTTAATTTAAGGGGTAGCCGGATGCCCTTCCTGCCGCCACCCTGTATCCCCCGGGACGGAATTAGTGTACCCCAGCTGTCTGCATCTAGTCTAAACCATGGAATAGTCCGAATGTGTTCAGATGTTGGCGAGCCGTGTAACTGAGGCGGGACGTGGGGAACAGCCCGTTATTCACCAGGGCGATGTGGAAAACCGCCTAAAAACCACATCCAGGCTGGCTGGCACACCGGCCTCCGACGTCTAGCCGCTGGGCGGATTCGATCAGGGGCCGGCGCGCCTACCTGAGTCCAGGAAGCAGCGCATTAGCTCTGGTCCTGGCGGGTCTCTCTGTGTACAAGAGTATCAGCCGCGAAACGCTTCATGAAACTCTCGACATCTTCTTGGCCACTGTTGTGAAAAGGAATGGTTATATAACACTCTCAAGGGTTACACACCAACTTACTTTTAAGTCTGAGAGTTCTCTCCATTGTGAATGACATGCTGTGATCTGACTGCTACAAACTCTTCAGTCCAATCACACAGCTGGACTGTGTATTTTTTTCATTACGCGGCGATGCGGGAATATATCGAACGCCCTCCGGATGTCAAGGGCCACGGCCTCCACCTAGGCGTCTGTATCTACTGCAGTTTGGTCTCTTGGACGAACAGATGAAATGATAAAGGCAGTAGAAGGACAACTAGGCAAGAAGACAAGGCCATGTAGATCTACAATACAAGAAATAATGATTTTAAATAAGAAACGGCTGAAATACAAAAATCAGATTGACAAAAAGTGCGAAACTGTGAAAAGCAAGTGCTGATGGAGATATGGAAGGCTGTAACAGCATGCATGCAGCAGGAAAGATATACGCACTTCCTATGAAAACTATAGAAACTTTTCAGAAAAAGAAGTATCCGTATGAATATTAGAAGCCCATATGTGAAGCCAGTACTAAGCGCAGAAGGAAAACAATCATATATACAAGGAATACGAGTGTACAAGGTTATTTTTAGGTGCCTCTAGGGCTACAGAAGACTACAAGACATGCAGAAAAATGGTACTCGTAGGGCATGGGCCATCTAGCCAAAATTCCGTTCCTAATATGTACTCTGGCGAGGTTATAGATAGCATCTACATCTACTTCTACATCCATACTCCGCAATCCACCTGACGGTGTGTGGCGGATGGTACCTTGAGTACCTCTATCGGTTCTCCCTTCTATTCCAGTTCGTATTGTTCGTGTAAAGAAGGATTGTCGGTATGCCTCTGTGTGGGCTCTAATCTCTCTGATTTTATCCTCATGGTCTCTTCGCGAGATATACGTAGGAGGGAGCAATATACTGCTTGACTCTTCGGTGAAGGTATGTTCTCGAAACTTCAACTTAAGTTCGTACCGAGCTACTGAGCGTCTCTCCTGCAGAGTCTTCCACTGGAGTTTGTCTATCATCTCTGTAACGCTTTCGCAATTACTAAATGATCCTGTAACGAAGCGCGCTGCTCTACGTTGGATCTTCTCTATCTCTTCTATCAACCCTATCTGGTACGGATCCCACACTGCTGAGCAGTATTCAAGCAGCGGGCGAACAAGCGTACTGTAACCTTCTTCCTTTGTTTTCGGATTGCATTTCCTTAGGATTCTTCCAATGAATCTCAGTCTGGCATCTGCTTTACCAACGATCAACTTTATATGATCATTCCATTTTAAATCACTCCTAATGCGTACTTCCAGATAATTTATGGCATTAACTGCTTCCAGTTTATGACCTGCTATATTGTAGCTAAATGATAAGGGATCTTTCTTTCTATGGATTCGCAGCACATTACACTTGTCTACATTGAGATTCAATTGCCATTCCCTGCACCATGCGTCAATTCGGTGCAAATCCTCCTGCATTTCGGTACAATTTTCCATTGTTACAACCTCTCGATATACCATAGCATCATCCGCAAAAAGCTTCAGTGAACTTCCGATGTTATCCACAAGGTCATTTATGTATATTGTGAATAGCAACGGTCCTAGGACACTCCTCTGCGCCACACCTGAAATCACTCTTACTTCGGAATGCTTCTCTCCATTGAGAATGACATGCTGTGTTCTGTTATCTATGAACTCTTCAATCCAATCACACAATTGGTCTGATAGTCCATATGCTCCTACTTTGTCCATTAAACGACTGTGGCGAACTGTATTGAACGCCTTGCGGAAGTCAAGAAACGCGGCATCTACCTGTGAACCCGTGTCTCGTGGACGAATAGCGCGAGCTCGGTTTCACACGACCGTCTTTTTCGAAACCCATGCTGATTCCTACAGAGTAGATTTCTAGTCTCCCGAAAAGTCATTATACTCGAACATAACACGTGTTCCAAAATCCTACAACTGATCGACGTTAGAGATATAGGTCTATAGCTCTGCAGATCTGTTCGACGTCCCTTCTTGAAAACGTTGATGACCTGTGCCTTTTCAAATCCTTTGGAACGCTACGCTCTTCTAGAGACCTACGGTACACCGATGCAAGAAGGGGGGCAAGTTCCTGCGCGTACTCTGTGCAAAATCGAACTGGTATCCCATCAGGTCCAGCGGCCTTTCCTCTTTTGAGCGATTTTAATTGTTTCTCTATCCCTCTGTCGTCTATTTCGATGTCTACCATTTTGTCATCTGTGCGACAACTACAGTTCAGTCTTCCTCTGTGAAACAGCTTTGGAAAAAGACATTTAGTATTTCGACCTATAGTCTGTCATCGTCTGTTTCAGTACCAGTTTGGTCACAGAGTGTCTGGACATTTTGTTTTGATCCACCTACCGCTTTGACATAAGACCAAATTTTCTTAGGATTTTCTGCCAAGTCAGTACATAGAACTTTACTTTCGAATTCATTGAACGCCTCTGTCATAGCCCTCCTCACACTACATTTCGCTTCGCGTAATTTTTGTTTGTCTGCAAGGCTTTGGCTATGTTTATGTTTGCTGTGAAGTTCCCTTTGCTTCCTCAGCAGTTTTCTAACTCGGTTGTTGTACCACGGTGGCTCTTTTACATCTCTTACGATCTTGCTTGGCACATACTCATCTAACGCATATTGTATGATGGTTTTGAACTTTGTCCACTGATCCTCAACACTATCTGTACTCGAGACAAAACTTTTGTGTTGAGCCATCAGGTACTCTGAAATCTACTTTTTGTCACTTTTGCTAAACAGAAAAATCTTCCTACCTTTTTTAATATTTCTATTTACGGCTGAAATCATCGATGCAGTAACCGCTTTATGATCGCTGATTCCCAGTTCTGCGTAAACTGTTTCAAGTAGTTCGGGTCTGTTTGTCACCAGAAGGTCTAATATGTTATCGCCACGAGTCGGTTTTCTGTTTAACTGCTCAAGGTAGTTTTCAGATAAAGCAATTAAAAAAGTTTCACTGGATTCTTTGTCCCTGCCACCCGTTATGAACGTTTGAGTCCCCCAGTCTATATCCGGCAAATTAAAATCTCCACCCAGAACTATAAAATGGTGCGGAAATCTACTCGAAATATTTTCCAAATTATCATTCAGGTGCTCAGCCACAACAGCTGCTGAGCCAGGGGGCCTATAGATACATCCAATTACCATGTCTGAGACTGTAACTCTTCAGGCTTTCCCGGCGATCTAATGACATCTTGGGTTGTCGGGTGTTCTGCCGGATATCAGTGTCGTACTTGCACGATTTTTCGGTCACGTAGCTCGAGACCTTCATCAGGTGCGACCTGAGACTGCTCCTCAAGTGGACCTGGTCCAGTATTTATGATTATGGCCTTCCCCCTCCACCAACAGCTGCAGGAGCTTCCTCTGTGTTCCGCGCCCATTCCCTGCGACCTGCTGGAGCGTTGCTGCTCCGTTTTCCGTCCGCTGCGGTTCTATGTGT
This sequence comes from Schistocerca cancellata, assembly GCF_023864275.1. Taxonomy (NCBI): domain Eukaryota; kingdom Metazoa; phylum Arthropoda; class Insecta; order Orthoptera; family Acrididae; genus Schistocerca; species Schistocerca cancellata. The sequence goes on along the minus strand of NC_064631.1, from coordinate 462,657,171 downwards.
TCCCTCTGCGGTCCGCGCCCATCAAACCCGCTCCTGGGGGTTTCATCTACGGTCTGGGGTACCAAGCGTTCCCCCTGCGGTCCGCGCCCGCTTACCACGACCTGTTGGAGCGTTGCCGCTCCGTTTTCCGTCCGCTGCGGCTCTGGATGTTCCCTCTGCGGTCGGCGCCCACCAGTCCCACTTCTGGGTGTTCCATCTACGATCTGGTGCGTCTGGCAGTCCGTCAGAGGCTCGTTTACCATCTCCATGTCTCTGGTTCTTCTGTTTGTGTAGTGTTGCAGCTGGCCCCGTTGCTCCTTTAACCATTCCAGAGCCGGATCCCAGGCTCTGCTGAGCTGGTACCCTGTGTCACGGTTCATAAGATCGTCAGTCATTTTAATTTCTATCGATTCTCTTATAACACTGTCCCAAAATCTGAGCGTTTGTGCTAGAATCTTGGTATCCTCATACTTCATGGCATGATCTAGTTCTAGACAGTGTTCAGCAACGGCTGACTTAGTCACCTGTCTTAATCTAGTGTGCCTCTGATGTTCTTTGCACCTGATCTCCACAGTTCTTGTCGTCTGGCCAATGTAGGACATGCCACATTGACAAGGTATATTGTAAATCCCTGGTTTTCGTAACCCCAGGTCGTCTTTGACACTCCCCAGCAGTCCCCGATCTTGTTGGATGGACAGAAAACACACTTGATATTACGTTTACGCAGGATCCTACTGATTCTGGCAGAAATAGAGCCAGCATAGGGCACATATGCCACCTTCTTTGCTTCATCTTGGTCTTCTTCAGGAACCTGTGGTATAGTGGCTGGTCGGAGTGCCCTCTCAATTTGTCTGTCCGTGTATCCATTCTTGGAGAAAACTGTTTTGAGACGTTCTATCTCTGTGCTCTGTGGACCAAAGTTTTAGAACCCCATTCTTCTGTGCAAGGTGGTGACAACTGCTGGCCTGCAGATATAAATCAGTGTGTGTCTGTTTTCGGTACACACTGTGGCCAATTGATCCATCTGCTTTCCTCTGGACTAGTTTTGAGGAGATGGCATTGGAGACAGCCACATTTAAACCCACATGTTTCTTCAGGTATGTGGATGACACCTTCGTGATCTGGCCACATGGGATGGACAGGATCAATGAGTTTCTTGAACATCTTAACTCATGCCACCCTAATATCAAGCTCACCATGGAACTGGAGAAGAACGGCCATCTGCCATTTCTGGATGTACTAGTCCAGAGGAAAGCAGATGGATCAATTGGCCACAGTGTGTACCGAAAACCAACACACACTGATTTATATCTGCAGGCCAGCAGTTGTCACCACCCTGCACAGAAGAATGGGGTTCTGAAGACTTTGGTCCACAGAGCACGTGGCCTGTCAGACCAAGAGAATCTACCCATAGAGATAGAACGTCTCAAAACAGTTTTCTCCAAGAATGGATACACGGACAGACAAATTGAGAGGACACTCCGACCAGCCACTATACCACAGGTTCCTGAAGAAGACCAAGATGAAGCAAAGAAGGTGGCATATGTGCCCTATGCTGGCTCTATTTCTGCCAGAATCAGTAGGATCCTACGTAAACGTAATATCAAGTGTGTTTTCTGTCCATCCAACAAGATCGGGGACTGCTGGGGAGTGTCAAAGACGACCTGGGGTTACGAAAACCAGGGATTTACAATATACCTTGTCAATGTGGCATGTCCTACATTGGCCAGACGACAAGAACTGTGGAGATCAGGTGCAAAGAACATCAGAGGCACACTAGATTAAGACAGGTGACTAAGTCAGCCGTTGCTGAACACTGTCTAGAACTAGATCATGCCATGAAGTATGAGGATACCAAGATTCTAGCACAAACGCTCAGATTTTGGGACAGTGTTATAAGAGAATCGATAGAAATTAAAATGACTGACGATCTTATGAACCGTGACACAGGGTACCAGCTCAGCAGAGCCTGGGATCCGGCTCTGGAATTGTTAAAGGAGCAACGGGGCCAGCTGCAACACTACACAAACAGAAGAACCAGAGACATGGAGATGGTAAACGAGCCCCTGACGGACTGCCAGACGCACCAGATCGTAGATGGAACACCCAGAAGTGGTACTGGTGGGCGCCGACCGCAGAGGGAACATTCAGAGCCGCAGCGGACGAAAAACGGAGCGGCAACGCTCCAACAGGTCGTGGTGAGCGGGCGCGGACCGCAGGGGGAACGCTTGGTACCCCAGACCGTAGATGAAACCCCCAGGAGCGGGTTTGATGGGCGCGGACCGCAGGAGGAACACCTAGAACCGCGGCGGACGGAAAACGGAGCAGCAACGCTCCAGCAGGTCGCAGGGAATGGGCGCGGACCACAGAGGAAGCGCCTGCAGCCGTTGGTGGAGGGGGAAGGTCGTAGGCTTAAATACTGGACCAGGTCCACTTGAGGAGCATCCCCCCAACATGCCATGTCTTTCGCTCCCCAAACATGATCCCCCTTCCCCCCACACTACCCCCAATGTTGGGCTAATCATGTTAGGCCCTTCCTTTTTCCACTTCTTCAACTGTCACCCTCTGACTTCTTTCTCTTCCCCCCCCCCCTCCCACTTCGCCATTTCACGACTGACTGCCGCCACCATCACGTCGCCGCTACGAAGCAGAAGAGGCCAGGATAATGGCCGTTCGCTTTCACTCACTCTCACTGTTCCTCCTCCTGTCCTTTCTACTGTCAATAATCGTAATTCCCGGCCAGTCAATTGGGCCGTTCGTTTTCCTTTTCTCTCACTGTCCCTCTCACTATCCTTTTATCTAAAAAAAAAAAAACAGCACAACTGTCAAGTACCAGCCACCACTACCAAGTCATCACTCATCCTCACCACACCATGCAAGAAGGCGAAGCGCAGCCCGCGCTAGAACTTCGTCCCCAGCAGAGGGTTCAGCCCTCAGTCACGTGCGACTGCGACTTCGACTTGAGGAGCAGTCTCAGGTCGCACCTGATGAAGGTCTCGAGCTACGTGATCGAAATATCGTGCAAGTACGACGCTGATATCCGGCAGAACACCCGCCAACCCAAGATGTCATGTCTGAGACTGCTTTAACCGTGACCTTCACCCAAATTATTTCACATTTCGGATCTCCGTCAATTTCCTTCGATACTATTGCACTTCTTATCGCTATAAACACGCCTCTCCCTTTACTGTCCAGCCTGTCTCTGTGCTATATATTCCAATCTGAGTTTAGGATTTCATTACTGTTTACGTCTGGTTTCAGCCAACTTTCTGTTCCTAGTACAATATGGGCGTTGTGACCGTTTATTAATGAGAGCAGTTCTGGGACCTTTCTATAGAAGCTCCTGCATTTTACTATTAGCACCTTAATATTGTTATTCCCTGTTGCATTTCCTACTCCTACCTTGCCGCGTCTCAGGAGGCGTCTTGTCGGGCCTAGGGAGGGAATTCTCTAACCTAAAAAACCCATATGTTCACTCCACACGTACTCCGCTACCCTTGTAGCCGCTTCCTGCGTGTAGTGCACGCCTGACCTATTCAGGGGGACCCTACATTTCTCCACCCGATAGCGGAGGTCGAGAAATTTGCACCCCAGATCTCCGCAGAATCGTCTGAGCCTCTGGTTTAAGCGTTCTACGCGGCTCCAAAGCAGAGGACCGCGATCGGTTCTGGGAACGATACTACAAATAGTTAGCTCTGATTCCACCCCGCGAGCGAGGCTTTCCGCCTTCACCAACTCCGCCAACCGCCTGTACGAACTGAGGATGTCGTCCTCAGAACCCAGACGGCAGGAATCATTGGTGCCGACATGAGCAAAAATTTGCAGTCGGGTGCACCCAGTCCTCTCTATCGCCGCCGGCAGGGCCTTCTCCACATCTCGGATGAGACCCCCCGGCAAGCAGACAGAGTGAACACTGGCCTTCTTACCCGACCTTTCCGCTATTTCCCTAAGGGGCTCCATCACCCCCCAATAACTAATAAACCCCTCCCCCCGTGTGCCTGCTGGGACCTTGCTGAAGGAGCGGCCACATGTCCACTCACAGGCAGCACTACCATTCAATAAGCGAACCACCAAACGCCATACAATGGAGCGATGCTTGTGTTTTGTTCTCTGAAATTTGACAAATTTGAGTCTGTTGTGACAGTTCAGTGGCGATGTTGTGCCAAACATCAGGTAAAATCTCCAACAAGCAAAACAATCCATGGGCGATACAACTCATTTCGTGAGACTGCCTGCTCATGGGGTAGCGAAGACAGCAGGCCGAATGTGTCCGTTAGCAGAGAAGATCATGTGTGTGCGGGAATCGTTCAGGAGCCCAAAGATATCGACGACAGTGCTATGCAAATGCTGCAGTCACCTGTCGAGATAATTTTACACAAACGTATGACTTTAAAAGCATAGGAGTTACAGTCGTTACAAGCGATGACTACTCGGGACAATGAGTTTCTTTCCGACTTTCTGAATGACTTTTAGTGGCTACTGGAGGAAAAGAAAATCTTGAATAAATATCGTTATCACTAGACATCGAATAATAAAATAAATGAAAATATAGTTTTCACAAAAGCATGCTTTCCGTGACGAAGACCCGTGTCTTGCGTCTGAGAAGGTGAATCGTCATAACGTATGTGTTTGTGCAAAGGACTTTCACGCGAGACTGTGGAACATATTCGAGATCCACCTGAATTTAACGTCTTTTAGGGCATAACCTCTTCAGTAGTTAATGAACGTATTCTTATATTCCACCTTACGTTCTTTCAGACTTTCATGACTGCCTCAATGACGAACTGCCAACGCGTTATATTGGTCGCACTTCCTACCATTACCATTCTTGTTTTCTTCAATGTTCCTTGTTGTCACGTGGCTTAATTCTGCGTGATTTCTATTTATGCCGAAGATTATGTCTCCGTACCTTCACTGCCACTTATTGTGGAAGTATTATATGTACGAATATTCAGTTCGGTCGCTGATATCGACCATGTCCTGTTGGGACGTGTATGGCAAGGGTTTGATTATCGCATTGTCGTTAGTCGCATCACAAACGGTGCCTGTATTGAGCACGTGTAACATGAGTTATAAATTTGTGGAGATGCTTTCTCCACTTCTACAGGGAGATTCCGTGATTGTTTTAGAAACTTTCAGGGATGACAGAGAAGGGTAAATACGTAAGTTATAGAAAGAGAAGACGATGTGGATGAAGATGAGGGAGAGGACCAAATTATAAGCGAAAATCGTCTGACAGTGGACCTCTTCTACTGCATGCTCTTTGTTTTCCATATTTCAGAAGGAGGTAGTGTGGACCAACACAAGAAAAAAAAGTCCAGTACGCTTCGCCTATGAAGTGCATACCTGAAGATTTATGTTGACTGCTCATCTTCCCTACTGTGAAAAATTTCTCTTCCACCGAACAAGTGTTCATAGCTCTTAAGGTATGCAGCTTAGAGCCAATGTTTACCAGACAATTTTTTGTTGTCTTGTCCCATACTACCTCCTCCCAAAATATGGAACGCAAAGAGCTTTCAGTAGGAGAGGTCCATTGTCAGAGATACTTGAACAATTTTCACTGATAACTATCGACTCGGTCGTCTCCGGACCAGGTATCTTTAACTCAAAATGATACGTTTACCTTTCACCATCATTTTGAAATGAAGCGAAACGCCTGTGGTCTATATCAGCCTTATAATTTACATTACAGTGGAAACAAACTTAACACAATGTTATTGAAAGAGAAGACAGAAGGAGATGATAACGTGAGGAGAATTTGACCGAGTACTGAAAGACCATAAAGGTACCTGTTCTCGCGGTCCCATTATACAGTATTTTGTCTGTAATTGATCGCGATATTTATCTCTGTGTATCTCTTAGTTTTTGGCAGCTGTTTCCTGGAACCTCGGGCGTAACTATGAGTAATGCTGTCTAGAAGGTCGCTACAAGGGCAACAATACTCTCTGTCGGTTTCGCTGGCTGGCCTCGTTTCTACAATCGCAGTTACATAAGTAATTCAGGTTATATATGGTCTTTTGCGATTGTAGCAAGTCTTGTTTCACATACGTTTTCCTTTATTTCGAAGCATTGTCAGTAGTCACTCTGATGATGCGCTTTTTCTTACAAAGATGTCTGCCAAGACAGTAAACAGTCCACGTGTTTTACGTTAGTACTATTAAACAGAGTTCAATTACAGTTACTACTCACGTACTTTCTCGTATTCAATCAACTTCTTCTTTCGAATATTCTTTGAAATATAGCCTATTATTCTTTGTATTATGTCTATTTTATCCTCCGCCAGCGTATAATATAAGTGATTTTTACGATTTTTTAAAATAATGAAACAATGAACAGAAATCTTTTTTGCATACTATTTATTGATTGTTGGACAACATTACCTGATTTCTTAAAGCAATTCTGTCATACTTCGAGCAGTTAAAATTGCTCCGTTCATAATGTGATGTGTCCATTACGAAGTCCCTCAGTCTCAAAATCTTATCTGAAATTTGAAAAACAACAAAAACGGAACTATAGGATATTGTACACGAAGTAATAGCACAGCTTTTTGAAATTTGACAAAATGATAAAATAACGAACTTCTGAAATAAAGATGTCCTTTTGTCATGTGTTATTCGTCACGTTTTTGCAGTAACTAATGGAGAAACTAAAACAAAAAATAGCCTATTACTCCTTTCGGACACGCCCGAGAAGTAATTTAGCCTAATTTCTGGAAGATATCTTTATTAATGAGCCGGCAAACCATTCCGCAGCTTGAGATTCAGCGTGTTTCAAGCCAATGGAATGTACTTCGGGCACACTAATAAAAATATCTTTCTGAAATTTGGCTGCATTACTCCTCGGCAAGGATTAATAGGCTATTTTTGTTTATTTGTGTTTAATGATTAGCTGTTAAAAAATACGTGACGAAAATTACAAGAAAAAAGTACATTTTGTATCAAACGCTCGCAATTTTATTAGTTTGTTAATTTTCGAAAAGACTGCTCTATTACTCAGTCGACAATACCCTATAAATTATTTTTTTTTCTTCAGATAATATTTGCAAACGGCTGGACTTTCGTCATGGACGCACCTCATTTTGGACAGAGCAACTGTAACTCCTAGGATGGGGGTGTATTAATGATTGAATTTCTTTAAAAATCAGAAAACCATGTACAAGAATCAATAAATAATGTGCAGAAGTATTTATGTTGATTTCTTCTTTAGTTCCCCCCCCCCCAAAAAAAAAAATAAGTCGTCTGTTTTATGGGGTGACTGAGGATGGTTCAAATGGCTCTAAGCACTATGGGACTTAACATCTTAGGTCATCAGTCCTCTAGACTTAGAACTACTTAAACCTAACTAACCTAAGAAATCACACACATCCATGCCCGGGGCAGGATTCTAACCTGCGACCGCAGTAACAGCGCGGTTTCGGACTGAAGCGCCTAGAACCGCTAGGCCACAGCGGCCGGCCTGACTGAGGAGATTAAGCCACTGGAGCACGCCTTGTTCCGCGGACGCTGTGAAACCTGTGGCATTGCTTTACGGTCCACAACCACTCATGCAGTGTCAGAAATAATTCACTAAATACTGATATCATAAGGCACAGTTTATAATCAACTGTTCTTTGCATTCCATTAATTTACAGATGCTGATAAGGGTAGGTCAATAGGTACTGGTTTGCTAAATGCTCTTTTTCAAGCATTGTGCCACGTAATCTCACACACTACTACTAGGTTACATAAGAATGATAGGATTTAGATGCTCACTCAGGTAATTTAATTATTCAGTGAGTCACATCGATGTTTATAATATTGAGGAGACATCCTCATTGCACAGCCGGAAACTTCTAAGCAGAAATCCAATTAAGTTTCAAATGTTCAAATGTGTTTGAATTACTAAGGGACCAAACTGCTGAAGTCATCGGTCCCTAGACTTACACGCCAATGAAACTAACTTATGTTAAGAACAACACACACATCCATGCCCGAGGGAGGACTCGAACCTTCAGCGGGAGGGGCTGCGCAGTCCGTGACATGACGCCTCAAACCACGCGGCATCTCCACGCGGCCCAGTTAAGTTTATTTCCTTTGGGAGTCAGTACTCAGTGTGCATTGCACAAGTATTAGCTACGTAAACACATTTCTTTTCCGTTATTCTGAATTTATGAAAGAGATCGTGGGTACGACTATTTCCATTTAATTCCCCGAGTCACATAGCGTTTCCAGAGTGTTTTCTGGGGCATGAGAATTATCCATTTGCAAAACGTGAGGGTATCAGTGTTTGATTATTATTACTTATGGCAGAAGTATTTGCTTTTCGAATCGAACACACGCCTTTCACGTCGGAAAAAGGTCCCTGTAGTAGATTAAGTTCCTTTATAATAACTGAGAATGACAATACTTTCCTACTTGTTATGCAAGATATATGGGACAGCTGTAATGCCAAGAGACTTCTGAAAAAATAATTCTGGCACTAAAGACGGCAGGTGCTAACATACATGCACATTACGGAACCATCAGGTGAAGTCATGGTCTTAAAATATTGGCACTGTTTCAAGGAACAAAGTGCCTGATGACAGCACTGACAGTCATTTTTGACCATGGGCTAAGAAGACAATACTGATAAAAGATTAAGCTACTTTTATTCTTAGGAAATATCAGGTAATAAATTAATTAATTAAACACTGCTGTGGGTTCCTTACTGACCAGTTTTTTATAAAGGGTTAGAAAACTAATAGACCTCTATATCAGCGTTTTTCATCAAGAAAAATCAGACACAATTTCCTCTCTTGAATATCGGATCACTCTTCATTATAGTTTGTGTAGTATTTACAAAATAGTTTTTAAAATGCTTTGGAGAGTGAACCTAGGACGCTGCATTACATTTAAAACATAGACGAAACGGCAGGAAAAGCCTCAATGAAATAGACAAATTTGATAACGTCGATTAAAAATGTGCTAGGAAGTCTTTTGTAAATTTATTTGTGAGTGTATTTTTTTAAGGGAGGGAACACTGTGTGGAGAGGGGAGGGGAGAGAGCGCGTGCTATTTCTAGAGAGAGACTACAGTAAGTAGATTCAAAGGGATGTACATAGCAAAGCCATTGTGTAAAACAGAAGTGATTTCTGGCGTTCCCCGACGTAGTGTTATAGGCCCTTTCCTGTTCCTTATCTATATAAACGATTTGGGAGACAATCTGAGCAGCCTTCTTCGGTTGTTTGTTTGCAGATGACGCTGTCGTTTATCGACTAATAAATTCATCAGAAGATCAATACAAACTGCAAAACGATTTAGATAAAATATGTGAATGATGCGAAAAGTGGCAGTTGACCCTGAATAACGAAAAGTGTGAGGTCATCCACATGAGTGCTAAACTTCGGTTACACGATAAATCAGTCTAATCTAAAAGCCGTAAATTCAACTAAATACCTAGGTATTACAATTACAAACAACTTAAATTGGAAGGAACACATAGAAAATGTTGTAGCGAAGGCTAACCAAAGACTGCGTTTTATTTGCAGGACACAGACCTACCAAGGAGACTGCCTACACTACGCTTGTCCGTCCTCTTTTAGAATACTGCTGCGCAGTGTGGGATCCTTGCCAGATAGGACTGAAGGAGTATATCGAAAAGGTTCAAAGAAATGCAGCACGCCTTGTATTATCGCGAAATATGGGAGAGAGTGTCACAGAAATGAAACAGGATTTGGGCTGGAAACCGTTAAAAGAAAGGCGTTTTTCGTTGCGACAGAATCTTCTCGCGAAATTCCAATCACCAACTTTCTCCTCCGAATGCTAAAATATTTTGTTGACACCGACCTACATATGGAGGAACGATCACCATGATAAAATTAGGGAAATAAGATCTCGTATCGGAAAGATATAGGTGTTCATTCTTCCCGCACGCTATACGAGATTGGAATAATACAGAATTGTGAAGATGGTTCGATGAATCCTCTGCCGGGCACTTAAATGTGATTTGCAGAGTATCCATGTAGATGTACATAGCAAAAGTTATGAGGAGTGGAAGATTCTTGCACAGGATAGACTAGCAAAACTGAAAAAAGAATGTTGGTATTGTTGGAGAACGCTTCGGAATGTCTCACTGCGTCTGTGACAGCATTTAAGATTACACGATATAATCAGTGTAGGCCTAACGTCTTTATCTTGATATGTTTTTCTATGAAGTGTCTTTAGCAAGCGTTCGACCACGACAGCGTAGAGAGACGAGAGAAACAAGCATCTACGTTTTAACGCTCTACTTAAGGACAATGGTCCCATTCAGGGTTGTATCGATTTTTATCCTGATACGTGAACGTACGCTCACTGCTTTCCGCACTATGCGACCGGCGACCGCGTCTCGCCAGCTGCGTGAGGTGCTTGTCCTTTAGCTTGGGCAAGGTAACACGACGGGGGCGGTAACTTGACGTCACCCCTGCTTGAGCTGGTGCCTGGGCCCCAGGTGGCAGGAGACCTGCTCAACGAAAAAATTTGAACGGCCAAGTCGTAAAGCCGCCCGCGTATCGCTGTTGAGAGACAGTTTCGCAGCTCCTCGCAGTCTACGTGAACAATTTTTCCAAGAGGTGAGCCTGTCTTCTCATTAATCCTCTCCCTTGCTGCATCTTCCGTTCCTTCCACTTTGGTTAGGCCCTTGAAAAGTGCTCCTTATTATGATAAGCTGCAGTAAGGCAATGTGCTGCTCCTAGGACTTTGTAAAATGTGTGTGTGTGTGTGTGTGTGTGTGTGTGTGTGTGTGTGTACGTGTATTTATGTGATCCAGTGTATTGCTCCATTTTATTTCATTAACATTCTGTGTTAACTTCAGTATGATGAACACGGTTCTGGGATAACAATAACAGCTATTTTCTCCCCAGGCTGTGGCTAAGCCGTGTCTCCACAGTATCCTTTCTTTCAGGAGTGCTAGTTCTGCAACGTTCGCAAGAGAGCTTCTGTAAAGTTTGGAAGGTAGGAGACGAGATACTGGCAGAAGTAAAGCTGTGAGTACCGGGCGTGAGTCGTGCTTCGGCAGCTCAGTTGGTAGAGCACTTGCCCGCGAAAGGCGAAGGTCCCGAGTTCGAGTCTCGGTCGGGCACACAGTTTTAATCTGCCAGGAAGTTTCAGCTACTTTCTCATTGCTAAAGGCGTTAAAAAATTCACTTATTGGTTTTTCTACGATGAATATGTTATACTATTGTGTTTAATAACGGCGGCAGGAATGAGATAACCTCTACCCTTGCAAGACATACTTAACAGGAAATAACGTGCGAGGGCAAAATCATAGTCATAGTCGTTGCGTGTGAATTAATTTCACGTACCTACCGATCACCTCTTAACCGCACCTTGCTCCTCTGATATCACGTATTGTCTTACTCATCGCTTCTGTGCAATAAATACTTTCTTGATCAACGACGAGTTAATTGAGTGTCGGCAATTGATGGTCGAACGGAATGCTGTTTTACGAAGAAATCTACGGATACCAGTCAATGAATGCTGGCTCCTATTTTGACAGCATCAGAGGTGGGGTTCTTCCTACACGTCGATCAGGAGAGCTGAAGATGGAGCGATGTAGCGCTGAAACTTATTGCTCAAATAAATTAACAAACGGAAATTTAGACGGCCCAAGGTGTTCTGATTCGACATTTTAAAATTGGTGGTAGTACATCCTCCTGTTTGGCACCAGTCTTGACAGCAAGATCAATAGTGTTCCTCTGTTTTTCTATGATTTCACATTGTACCAACGCTAGCGACAAAATAACTATGAGAGGGAAGAACAATTTTCGTTGTAGATTTTAATTTTTTTTATTTTGGTCGGTTTCCGTCACATTAAACAGAAAAAAATGTGTTAATAAATACATTAATTGACAATATTGTCCATTACTCGTCTAATGCATACACGTTTCATACGCACGCAATGTCTCTCAAAAAATATGTTCAAGTGTGTGAGAAATCTTATGGGACTTAACTGCTAAGCTCATCAGTCTCTAAGCTTACAAACTACTTTAGCTAAATTATCTTAAGGACAAACACACACACCCATGCCCGAGGGGGACTCGAACCTCCGCCGGGACCAGCCGTACAGTCCATGACTGCAGCGCCTTAGACCGAATGTCTCTCAATCGAAGGAATTATTCTGCCCTATACTTCCTGAACTCAGTGGTTCAGAGGGAATATGTTAGTACGTAAGAAAGTCTGTGGCACATGCTCTGACTGACCGCAAGTAGTGTGGTGCCTTTCTTCGCCGCGGGGCTAGGAGTGGGAGGGTGGTGGGTTCATTGCTCCGGCCGCCTTTAACCCACGGGTAGTGATCTAACAGCAGGCTTAGTTGGGTCGTCCTGGAGCTACTTGGCTGCGAGAACATCCTCGCCCCTATCCCGAATTGAAGCCGTGACCCCGCAGGACTTGAATTCAGTGGTCTGCATGCTAGACCGCCACAGCCACTAAGAGATACTGTAATTGAACAATCCTGTCAGGTAGCAGCAAGTACACACTAATAGCTATGCAAGAAGAATTGTCGCACACTGCTCAGCTTTTGTTATTCAAACAGATGGTAGTCATTAAGACGCAATGCGGGACGAAGCTGCGAAGCGCAGTTACTTATAATAATGGCGGCTGTAATTTGACTTGGGCGTGCCGACAGTCGCGCGGCCACATATTATCTGCGTCTGATTTAAAGACAGGAAGCGGCCGAGATTAGCGCAATTACTGTGACCGCAGCGGGGAGGCGGCCTCGCCAAAACACACCATTGTTTTCGGCGGCGGGGGCCGGCCCACCGCCAGCCGACACGGGCATACGCCCGCGCCAGTGCGTGTGCGCGTGACATATTTATAGCAATAACCTTCCGCTGTTAATATCTCTTGGCGCGCTGTGGCGATTATCCTTGATACGGTGTAAGAGTCCCGAACATAAATCACCGAAGAGCCGTCCGGCGTGCCAGCGAGCTGCCTCCCGTAGCGCAAGGCGGGACCCACCAGCGCTGTGCCTTCCGACGCCCCCTGACAGACTTCTCCGACACACGCAATGTCTGTTTACAGCTGTCAACTTGAGCAGCGGACCTAATGATCACTACGGGGACGGAATTCTTCGCGTCGAGGGTCGTTCCATAACTAATACCTTCCATTTATTTTTTATCGAAACGACAACGGATACAGAAAGCAAAATTGTAACAGTTCTGACACTAAATGTAACACTTCTGCTACTTAATCTAACTGGGTTTTCTCTTTTGATGCTAGTCAATTGTCAGGATGAGCTTTACTGCAAAGGGCATTTGATTCTAAAGCATTATATCAGAGTGAAAACACTAAATAAATTAATTTTTCTCCCTTAACAACATGTCTGCAGGGTGGGTTCTTCCTTGGCTCGGGTATGAGGTAGAATGAAACAGCATTTTTACATAAGATAACTTTTATTGAAAGTTTTGTACAACTGTTTGCTTACTGGGTGTTCTGCCTCGGAGAGCGGCAGCTGTGTCGTTTGCAAAGCCTTCTGCTGCGGCAGCGGCGGCGTCTGATTACGCCTGGCGGTGTGTATCTCGTGTCGCCGTCTCGCCCAGTTGACTGGAGACGCGCCTCGTGCTGTGGCCCGTTTAATTATTGAGAGCGAAGTCGTGCATCGAACGGTGATACCTTGGATGTGGCGTCCCAGTGTTTCTCTTCTCTAAGCGACCGCGTGTGTTGTGCGTCGGCCAGCGGAGCGGGTTGCGGGGGAAGCCCAGTGTCCCGGATTCGAACAACGGACTCCCGCTTGCTAGTCTTCGGCTGTCAGATCTTCATTCCAGCTCACAGGTGACTGCTGATGTCAGGCCGTCTCCTTCCCGTCCTCACGAGTCACCCGGGTACGTAAAAAATCAGACTTCAAGTACCTTTTAACTTCTGTCTTCTGGCGCCGAGGCTGCTGCTTGGTATTCCATTACAGCGGCGGACTTGGTGCGTCTGTGCATGATGTAGTCTCTTCTTGCATGACGGTCTTCAGCACCGAAACTGACTGAAAACTACTGCTACTCTTCTTTTCTTGTCGGGCCCACTGGGTCTCGCGTATTTATTCACTTCAGTTCACTGGAGGTGAACGACTTCACGGTCATCGCCTCGTCTGTCACGTTGAAAAGCTTCTCGAAGAATCTTCTTAACGTCGGTCATTGGCTCTTGGAATGTAGGGGAGGGTCTTTGCTCACATGTGACAACTGAGAAACACGTGAGCCGGTCGGGCGATGCCCTGACGGCTGAATCGACAGCTTCTCCTGAACGTGCTACGCTGACTTGCAAGCGCCGGCCGTTCCCACTGCTGCTTTGTCCGTTGTTTGCCATTGTGTAATTTTTCTAAACTAAACCAAGTTTTTCATTTAGTTTCTAATTTCTACTTTACTTTGATTTCACTAATTTATTTACTTATCTTAAGTACCACTCAACACAATCATACAGCTGAACAGAGCAAGATTTCACCTACATGTTGTCACTTTTCCGTTCGTTATTCACTTTTACCAGCGATGAAAAAGAGCCTGCATGTTGCGTTCTTAAAAACCTGAACCAGCTGAGGCTAGCCATGGTGTTACAGCATTGATGACAGAATCTGAGTTTGGAAATTGGGGCCAATGCTGTAGATTTTTGATAGCCCTAAAAAGATGGGAGTCCGAAGGAGTCAAACCGTTCCTGTATCGTGGACTTTTTAGCACAGCCCAAAAACATTTGGTCTTGAGTTCCATGACAGCAAAACCGTTGTAGGGTCTGTGGATGTTCGTGCAAATGGTTCAAATGGCTCTGAGCACTATGGGACTTAACAGCGGAGGTCACCAGTCCCCTAGAACTTAGAACTACTTAAACCTAACTAACCTAAGGACATCACACACATCCACGCCCGAGGCAGGATTCGAACCTGCGACCGTAGCAGTCGCGCGGTTCCAGATTGAAGCGCCTAGAACCGCTTGGCCTCTCCGGCTGCTGTGGAAGTTCGTCTTCTTCTCTGGCCTGGCTCTGAGAATTTGGTTTTCAGCATCGTTAGTGATGTCTAATAGCGTTCTGGAAGCACAGCTGTTTAGGCCTCATGAGTTCTAAAAGAGAAACACCCAACCTATCTTAGGAGACAGTGCACACGAGTAGACATGCAGATGGCTGTCCTCAACTTCTTCTTTGTTGGAGAGGGGAACTACTATGTCACCACACCATCCATTCGTTTTTACATGCAGCTCGCCGTGGTGATACCACATCTCATTTCCAGTGATGCTGCTTAGAAAATTTTCAACTTCTGCTTCGTATTTTTCCAGAAGCTCCTGAAAAATTTCCAGTAGCTCCTAAAAAATTTCCAGTTTTTTATTTATAGAAGCATACATTTGACCCATCCCGCACACACTTCGCAGTAATCGAGGACTCTTAAAATCTTGCTCGGCCCTTTACGATGAGGTGTTTGAGACGCCGTTCATTGTTAAGGTCCAGTCCACGAGTCTCCAGTCTTTTCGTACCCAATTGTATCCAAGAGCACAGACAGATCCTCTTCCATTACCCCAACCTTGGGAACTGTAACTCGAAAATTTTCTACGTCATCCAACACCGGCGTCTTGTCACGGTCCGCGTGGCTCCCCCCGTTGGAAGTCCGAGTCCTCCCTTTGGCATGGGTGCATGTGTCGTCCTTAGCGTAAGTTACTTTAAGGTAGATTAAATACTGTCTGAGCTTAGGGACCGATGATCTTAGCAGTTTGGTCCCATAAGACCTTACCACAAATTTCTAATGTCATCCGACACCCGCGCATCAACGGATTGTAATGTAGCTGTTCTTAACAGTTACAAACGTAAAAGGATATAATTTTGTCGCTTTACCTCAGCTTTTGTATTAATACAGATTCTCCCCACAGATACACTTATGTTGCGATACTAATTGTATTTTTCGCCACCTGAATTTTGCATTAATACAGATTCTCCCTACAGACACGTTTAAGCTGAATATTAATTGTATTTTTCGCCACCTGAAGTTTCATATTTACATTAGCTCAGTCTCATTTCTAGCGGAGAGCGTGTTGTGTTGCAGACAGTCGGTGACACTGTTGTCCACCTACGGAAGAATATGTAATCCGACATTTGACTGAACGAAGTATTTTAATGAGTACACATGGGCACCTCTTTTCGTAGGAAGAGTTCCGAGACTCTGATGAGTGCACATTTGTCTACATAGGTCTAATACAGATGGTTGGACGGCCTTATTTTGCTATCGTGACTGTTAGGATAGTATTTTCCTGCCCAAACGATTAGTAACCTCGTAAGATTTTGATCAGTCTCTCATTTAAATTACGTTGGAGTAGCTACACATTCTTTACTAGTCGGAGTTGTTCACGTACGTTTTCTGGCTTGTGTGTCCTTCCAAGAGATACTTCATTTTAACGAAATCGTGATATATATTAATGGTACGACACTTTCGGTATGACTAGTGCATCTTCTTCTACAAATATAAATGTAATTCATTCATCTACTATATATTTATTGCGATGGTAACTGTAAAACACATAACAGAATTCCCTTTGAGTATGTAGCCTAACTGTGATTTTATCTTTAGTAACTAAATCATACAGAGGGGATTTAGTCGGATTTTCCACGTGTTTCAGTTCACGATAAACTCTTCAAAGGAAGTCTCATGGATGGAAATAGTTGAGAGTGAGAACAATAAAGAATTGCAACAAACGTTGAGTATTCTCATTTCTTGCCTTTTTTATTAGAGGTTATCTAAGAATTCGTAATGAGTGATGGTTAGGGTTGTGACACAGTATCCAGTTATGTTTGAAAGTTTACACTGGCTTCTACTTTCCATCCAGTCTGATAGAAATGTCACCTGCATTATATGTATACACTACAGCATACAAGAAAAGTTGGAGATCAGGATGTACTGGAACGCATTTAGTAAAGAATACTTGCAGGAACAATATAGATGTATACAACGGAAGCTTTAAATGCATAACGAAGTATAGAACAGTCGATATTGTACACTGGATGTCCAAGTGCTTGGATGATTGACGATGTTAGTGACGGTAATGATTACTGGTAATAATAATGATTTATGGCGATAATGATAATTGTTATTATTGGCTGTAATAATTGATTTATGTTTTTGGTATGATTAATTATTGTGGTAGCGATATTGTTAATGAAATTAGTTAATTTTGTGGTTATGATGAATTCTGCAGCTGTTGGTGAATATTTGTGATGATGGTGATACATCGTAATGACGATGGTGATTCATGCTGATGATGATCCATGACGATGCAATGAGTGACGATGGTGACAACTAGGGGTGGAGATACGGAAGTGCAGTCGCAACATGTCAACATTACAGAAAAGTTGATTCGATAGAACAAACCGAGAAAGAAACACGATTCAATTCGAGAAGGTCAGATTCCCGAGACACACAAGTTCTTCTGTAGCAGACATTTAATTTTTTGCCTAGAGTCATTGTTGACGGTGTCATTGTGAAGTGGGAAACACAATCATTTGGATGTAAGCTAAGGAATTAAGTGATAGAGACATCTGAGTTCTATAGCACGAAGTCCGGCCATGCTTGTCTCCAACCGGACAGAATTTCTTTCACAGAACAGGAGCAGAGATTAGTGGCAGAATGACTTGTCGTGAGGCGCTGTAATTACATTTTCATGGTCGCGCTTCTTTCCACAGGTCAAAAAACAACAATGCTTGACGTCGCTCTGTGACGCAAACTAAGTCGCCATTTGTCTGTGGAGCAGTAGGAATGGAATTGTGGGATGATGTGTCATCTAACCTAATGTGGCACTCAGATCGGTGTGAGGACGTGGCTTGTGAGCAATACTTACCTTATGTGTATGGCGTTTGCATAGTTCAGTGGAACTGATGAGACAGTTCTTGTATTTGTTTCTTTTCTCTGTTTTGTGATCAGACAATTAGTTTTGGTCGTTCTCGAAAATGAAACTTTATCCAGAGAAATAGGGACGAAAACTCACTGACGGAAATGGTGTCACACAAAAAATGTATGTCTGACATTAATCGAACATTGTGGAGATATTCATCAAATAACGGGCTCGAAATGATAAAACTTTCATTTCATTAAGAACTGATGCTGTTCGTCAGCATTAGACTGAATCGTAACCCCATGGGCAGGAGGACGCTCTTTTATTCGAACAGGCATAGAAGAAAACAGCCTCCGAATGTCAGACTCAAATTTTTTGCTCCCCCCCCCCCCCCCCAATGAAACATACTCGTATGTAGTGTCAGTTGATAAAAATTGTCGGCTGCAGACTGGTACTAAAGTATGAATGCTTTCGCGTTACATCCAAGAGATGTTCTATGAGTGAGAAATAAGGAAACCGGAGAGGCTTGTCAAGCATCGGTAGATTCCTCAAGGCGTTTTTGGGATCTTGCTTTATCAGGTCATAAAGGCCATGACGGCAGGCCTTACGATTCTTGCTACGCACTGATGTGCATTAGGCCTCCTTTCAAGTACGGCATACCCAGGTCTGTTGTCATATCCAGTAGCTGCCCACTGTAGTGTGTGTACTCAAGACACATAGGTCTTGGACTTCGTACCGATTGAAAATATTTTTAAATTTTTTCGTAAAGCTATGTGTATCTACTAGTTTTTATATTTATTCTTTATTTATTGGTTTGCAGCTTCGCCTTTTTCAGAAAAAATAGCAGTGCTAACGCATTAAAACTTCTTGTTAGATATTTGCATGAAATTTGTCGGAATGAAGTGGTTGATTTCTTCGTCTTTTAGAGGACTAGGAATTATTTCTAATAGAGCTCTCACGACTGTATATGGGATCCCTCTATTTTTCACTATCAGTCAGCTTGAAAGTAAGTGATTTAAGCTTTACTGTATTTCATTATAGCTTTCAGTTAAACAGAGCAAGTTCATTAACTACTAATCTCCGTCGTTATAAATACAAAATACGGTTTTGGAGCGAATTAAAGTAGCCCGGACATACTGAAACCATTTGTTGCAGCATTAACGGAGGAGGAAAAGACCTACAGTTACGAGAGAAAGTAAAAACAAAAATCATAGGAACCTTTGAGGAAAGGAATATTTATTCTAATGATAGAAAACTGAAACATACATTTTTTTCCACATAACATCCCTATACTTCAACGCATATTGTTCAACTTTTTCCAAGCTTTTTCATTCCTTCGGAAAAAAGATTTTTTTTCCACATTTAGCCAGTTTTTCACCGCATCAATTATTTATGTATAGGTTGCAAATCTTCCCCTGAGTGCTTCAAACATATGGAAATCGCTTGGAGCTACGTCTGGACTGTATGGAGGGTGCTTCAGCAGTTCAAATCCCAACTCCCTTTATTGTTTCGGCCATCCGACTTGCAGAATATGGCCGAGCCTTATCTAGCTGCCGGATTTTCGCAGTTTCCCACGAAATTTGGATCTGATTGCACGTTTCAGTTTAACTCGCAACTTATCACAATATTTCTCAGCGTTTACAGTTCGGGGCTCCTGGGGGGAAACGAACGGCTACCGCAGCTTCCATGTCCCAGAATAGCTTTAGCAAATCTTACCACCTTAGGTTGACGTTTAGATTCATTCATTTCTGGTGATGATGGGTGTTTCCGTATCATGCTCGCAGCCTTATTTTCCGGCTCGTTACGATGCACCCACGTTTCGTCTACAGTAGCGATATGCTGTAAAAATCCATGTCCTTGGAGATGACAGTGGTCCAGAGATGTCCATTCTTCGCGCCTTATGCTGCATTAACAATTCTTTCAGTAGCCTCCTTGAACACCCTTTTAGAAAATTTAGCCATGTACAGCTCGTGGCCTTGCGGTAGCGTTCCCACGCACATTGTCCCGGGTTCGATTCCCGGCGGGTTCAGGGTTTTTTCCTGCCTCGAGATGACTGGGTTTTGTTTTGTCGTCTTCATCATTATCATTCATCCCCATACTGTGGAGGAAGGCAATGGCAAACCACCTCCACAAGGACCTTGCCTAGTACCGCCGTGCGGGTCTCCCGCATCGTCCCCCACGCTCCTCGGAGTATGGGACCTCACCATCACAATGGAATACGCTGAAGGATGTCTGATATGCAGAGTATCGGAGATTTCGTCCACTGCGATTAGTTTGCTTTCCATTTACCATATCCTCGACGACTTCCAAATTTTCCTCATTTGTTTACGTCGATGGCCTGGCCGATGTTTCCTCGTCACATAGAGACGCTTTTCCCTGATTGAAGCACTATATATCCAATCGTAGATCTTGGTCCACGATAAAGAGCTGTAACCATACTGTGCTTGCATTTGACGAATAATTGCGAGAGGTTTAACACCTTCCGCAAAAAAAAAAAAAGAAAAAAAAAAGCGAATTACTGTTCTGATTTCCTCCTTGGTGCAGATCGACAGTGGAGCTACGTTTCACTGTCTGCTACAACACAACAACTAATGCGGGAATAAGAGTGACATGTTGTATAGAAAAATCTTCAGCCTTGGATAGTAGCTATGTTAACAAGCCCCACGGTGAGAAATTGCACACGTTCCTCTACACTTCGACTTCCAACAGGATGGAGCAACTGCCCATAAGGCCGGCCGGTTCTTGGAGCACTTTAACGCAATGTTCACGCCTGACAGAGTTATTAACAGAGGTCAGTCTGGTCACTGCCTTAGGTCACCTGATCTGCCAATATGCAGTTAGTTTGTGTGAGGAGCCCTGAAGTGTAAGGTCTACCGCAACAGCCCTCATAGTCTTCAAGAACTGCAGCAGAACATTTCTGATGACAGTGCAGCAATTCCGGCAGTCCAGCTTCGATCCGCCTTCAGCAGCTGGCTGTCCAGGCCCAGAAAGTGCCAAGACGAATGGTGGTCGCTTTCAACATGTCCTAAGGTTAGTACTGTATTTCCTTTTTTCTGCTTTGGTCCTTTGTACCCTGGGGCTCTGTTCTCTGAGCAACTTTTGTTTGCCCCATCCTGTATATCTCAGCGCACGATTTTAACACCACTGTCAGTACTGTTCACTAACTAAATACTTCTTCCAATATACATATGTCTTTAGTTTGACACGTCCCCTTGGAAAAATTATGAATTACTGTGCTGGTAAACTTCTTACGTTATCTGAGTTTCAAACAGCTGAGTAAAACTGAACGTACTCAGACGTTTCTCGCTTTACTTATTCTGATCAACACTAAACTGACACACAACATTTTTAGCGCAACGCAATCTGACTTTCAATAAACACAAAAGAATGGCCCCGACTAACAATAACCTATACCTTTCATGAATCACTTACCTCACAAAAATCTTTGTTACTCGAACTACTGCAATACAGCGAGCGCCAATACTGCCAGCTAAATAAAAGATTCTAACTGCTGAAGGCACTAACTACTGATAAGCATATAGTTAGCAAATGGAAGATTTTGATAGAGAACAATATTTAGCTTAATAGTGTTCAAAAGTCATAATATATATGTATAATTTAGCAAATTTCCTTTTTCTGACGGGCACACGTCCAGCTCGTCCGATCATATTAACATCTCAAAACTCTGGCTTCTCTCTCCCCACATCCACCACTGCTGGCGGCTCACATCCAACTGCCCAACACTACAACAGCAAATATTCCAACAATACCAACCAGCCACAGACTACACACACCATAGCCAGTGATTTTCATACAGAGCGTTACGTAGCGTTACCAACATAAAAACCTAAACAGTCTACTTACAAGTTGATCCACTTATCAACTAAAATCACGTCAGAAACAATATTTGTCTTCAAATTGATTTACTTGCACCAAAGAATATATCACATTGCAACGTATTTAAAAACTATAGCTTATGCGAACACACAGATATGTGTTCTGTAGTGACAAAAGATGCAACTGATTACAGCATTAACAGCAACATTATTATTTTTACAATGTGAATTTATAAATAATCAATGCAGTGGATTTTGTGTGGTTTCAGGGTTCGTTTTTGCACCGGACGGCGTCGAACCGGTGACGATTTAATCATTCGAAGAGAATTACGTGCCACGCGAAGAAGAGCAGTCAGCTTTCGCTCGATCTCGATCTCGATCAAGCACCAAAGAAAAGGCAAACAAATTCTTTGTATTTTTATATTGAATATTTTTACAATGATTCACAATCACATACAACGTATTATATAGAATACTTCACCACATATCGTGGATGCGGAAAAATCCACAGTGGGTAAGCCCAACTTGTGTACCATTATACCACACCATGATTCTAGGAGTTGGAGAGACATAGATCTCGAGATTGGAAACTTCCTGTCACCTGTGACAACTCCTTCAATGGACACTTTGACGCCCATTTGGTCGCTACAAACAGAAGCATGACTCGTCAAAATTAAGTAAGGTTTTGTTGTATATGGTGTGGTATCTATGGTAAACGACTCATGATAAATCTAGATCTCAACCAAGCTTCCAGTAATATGATTTCAGCTGTTGTCATCCATCTATTCGTCAGAGACAGTCGAACGTATCTACGATTTTCCTGTGGCGTAATTCTTCTCAAGACACCTGTGCCTACTATCCTTGCCACACTGTTAACCGGAGTCCATCTCGTGACCACTCATTTTGCAGTCATTGCTCAGAGCCTGTTATGCGACCGGTCGGTATGATGCTCCCATGTCCATCGGCCAACGAATCGACCTTTCCCAAAGTCCGCCCTGCGTTAATTTGCACGTAGACTTCCTCTGGACAGGTGACATTGATCTCCACCCGAAAAGTTCTGCTAACGTAAGACACGCTCCACTTCCACCATGTATTAACATTATTTCTCATCTCTGGCAGCAGCTTTTTCCTGTACTGAAAATACCGAGCAATAAAAGCTCCCAGTCACAGCGGAGGTTCAAGTCCTCCATCGGGAATGGGTGTGTGTGTTTGTCCTTAGGATAATTTAGATTAAGTAGTGTGTAAGCTTAGTGTGTGACCTTAGCAGTTAAGTCTGATAAGATTTCACACACATTTGAATTTGAAAGCTCGCATAGGGATAGAACTTTAATAATTGCATATGCGTTGTGTCTTCCTGTCAACGTATTCGTGGTGTAACTTTTTCCATTTCTGTGAATGTGCTTCCGATCATAATAAGGAATTATGTATTTCTGCTCTGTGTTATTTCTGCTCTGTGTTTACAACGATTTTCCGAAGGGGTGCTTGAGGTCTTGTGAAGATCGGAACGTAGGCGAAGCCTATGTGTAGAAGGAAATACCTGGTAACCTCATAAATTAAAAGTATTCCTAACGAATGTTGAGGATTCAGATTTGAGTTCCTGTTGAACACACACTTTCACGTTAGTCTTCCAGAAAGTTTGAAAACTGCTGATAACTGCTATAATTTAACCTGAGTGCAAAATAAGTTATGACTCCGACATTACCAGTTCGAAAATACTCCCCTTTGTATAAAATATTACTCATGAGTAAACAACAACTCGACGTGACTACAATTAATGAAATATGAGTTAGTAATCATACTTTCATGGAGCAACGGAACAAGTAAAGTGCTCTTTAACATAAATTAGAGGAAGTTAAATTCCAACCAGGATCTTCAGCCGCTCATACACTACCCATCAGTGTAAATACGTCTCTTCTTGTAGAAAAGAAGCGTATTATGCAGATGTAACTGTACTTTCTATATCCTAATACGTAACGACAAGACGATAATGCATAACAGTGTAAAATCTCGAAGCATTCGTTGCTGCGGCACAAGTCGTTATCTTCTCTGTAACTCGTACTAACCTTATTTGGCTGCAAAGTTGTACATATAAAAGAAGAAAATGTTGTGGCTCCGAAAGGCAGGGTATTTTAAGTACGTTGTGGTTGCTCCTGTTATTGGTGTGAGCAAAGGATAAATGATCACACGTGCCAATCAGCATGAAAATTCGTACAATTGCAAATTAACTCTACAAGGAAAATAGTTCGAGAGAGATTATAAATTATTTCAGTTGTTATTCAAAAAATACACACGAACATTCATGAACACCAGATACAAAAGTCCTTCCATGAACCACGTGAGTATACAAGATGGTACATTGACAAAAAGCGGAAAAATAACCCAACACGCTTTACAATACCCGCTGTGACATTCAGAGAGTGGGAAAGTTAGGTGAAAGACGATCTATATCCTCGGATGACGCACTGAAAAACAGACTGGCCTTCGCATATTTGAACACATAAGCGATCTTAACGACCACCTAACCTTGCTCATGTGGCAACACAATAGAAAAGGCATATCCAGCAGAACAATCTGAGAAAATCTTGTGCTACGAAGTTATGTCAATACAAGCAAACGCGCAATGATCTAACCAATAATTCTAGACGTTGCAGTTTAATCATACCCATCTCAAGTAATTCACAAGAGAGAATTCTGAACGTTACAAGTCGCCAGCAGTCAGTAAGATGCCAAAAGCGTCTGGTGCAGTCCAAGCGAAGAGAAGTGCTTTTTCTGGACACATCCTGCTCTATCGAACTCGAAACTCGACGATCTGCAACCTGATTGGCTGACGAGACTCTGCTCTCACATAAATGCGTGAAGACATTCTTCCGTCTACCCAACCAAAGATAAGATTTCTCTAGCAGACGAAAACATTAAAAGCCGGCCGCGCTGCTGCTATGGTCGCAGGTTCGAATCCTGCCTCGGGCATGGATGTGCGTGATGTTTTTAGGTTAGTTAGGTTTAAGTAGTTCTGAGTCTAGGGGGCTGATGACCTCAGATGTTAAGTCCCATAGTGCTTAGAGCCATTTGAACCATTTGAAAACATTAAAAGGTGTTTGAGTCATGCAAGTGCTTCGCAACTCGCGCGTTGATACATAACATGAAAGACGTTCTTGATGGACGGCTTTCAGGTTTCACGGCAGTTATAAAAGTAACTGGGCTCCATAAAGTGAATTTCAATAGGCTAACATGACATTCAATGGACCTGTTGCATTCCTACAAAATAATGATAACCTGTCCTGTCGATCCAAGTGTTATGTATACTATTACTTTGGAGAATAAGTGCCGGCCGTTGTGGCCGAGCGGTTCTAGGCGCTTCAGTCTGGAACCCCGCGACCGCTCCGGTCGCAGGTTCGAATCCTGCCTCGGGGATGGATGTGTGTGATGTCCTTATGTTAGTTAGGTTTAAGTAGTTCTAAGTCCTAGGGGACTGATGACCTCAGATGTTAAGTCCCATAGTGCTCAGAGCCATTTGAATTTTGCAGAATAAGTAGCCGATAATATATGAGCACCAGTGTTGTTTTGTGGACAACCACAGCTGTAGAAATGAGCCATGATGAATAAGACCGCTTCAGCTTTATGATAAATCTTTATTTCTGATCCAACAAGTTTCGCGGCGTTAGAGCCACATCTTCAGGGGTACATCTTTATGTAAACAAGAGCAAAAACGAATGAAGACCCTGTTTTCATTTTGTATTACACTTATTCAAATTTAATGGCTGGCAATGGGTTCGCCGCTCTCATACTGTCTGGCGAATACTTCTGCGTCTGTTCTAGAACTCGATGTAATGACACAATTTTCAGTTGAAGTCAACACAATCGTTATATGGTGGGTGTCGATGAAGCTTTATCCTTTCTCGAGCTAATGATTACCCTAGAACGATCCACTATTCACTAAGCCATTTATAGGAAGCCCACCACCACAGATGTGGTTATTCGTATAAAATGGCCGCATTTGGGGCATTATTATATAGAACGTACACGTTCCCGTTTCTAACGAAGCTAAGGAGAAGGAATATCAACTGATGCAGTACATTGCACCCGCTAATGGCTATGAGGCCAACATTAGCAAGGGAATTTTGAAAAAGTTAAATAAATCTAAACCACAAAAAACAAGAACAAATAATGACA
The DNA here is from genome assembly GCF_023864275.1 of Schistocerca cancellata. Taxonomy (NCBI): domain Eukaryota; kingdom Metazoa; phylum Arthropoda; class Insecta; order Orthoptera; family Acrididae; genus Schistocerca; species Schistocerca cancellata. The sequence continues at coordinate 462,631,410 of NC_064631.1, read as the reverse complement.
CTGGTTAAGGCGGAATCTCGCATGCAGGACAACGTTTCTTAACATCCCATACTTCACGCTGATTTTGGCGAAAGTTGGGTCACAGTTACGAGAGAACAACATGCAACCAGCCTTTTTTATACCACAGAACGTCGGGTTGAAATATGGGCACAGAGAAGACTCTGCTAGTAGAAAATACAATACTTCTGAGATATACTGCATTAAATGTGAGAGCTGTCTTATGAGTTGCATTGGACAAACAGGCAGAAGCTTCTGTACGCGATTTACAGAACGCCTTAATCTAGCTAACTCCATGTCAGCTTTGAGTAACCATCTGCGTGAAGAGGGACGCACAGATTTGCAACATAATTTAAAAATACTTGATTGGAGAAGAAACATTCTCGAAGAGATCGGAATATTAATTTGCAAAATCCCTACCCTCAATGATCCACTAGGGTGGCGCCGTCGCAAGATTCTCTCTTCTGCTGTTCCGTGATTGATCTCTAAAACTGTTAAACATTGTGAGATTTATACATCATATTTATGTATTTGCGATTTATAAAGAAGTTTATTGATAATGACATATGTGATTCCTTCTATTTTATGGTTGTATTCCACTAACTTTGGTTGCCCCGTTGTCTTAAATATAAAATAAACTAACAGTTATACTGTAGGTTCGTCTGCCTTTGACATGTAAAATTACGTGTAAAGGTGCTACCCAACTTTCCCTGCCACTATTTACGATTCCATTCCCTTGTCGCCTTCCGTTGCATGCGTTCTTAGACGCGTATGCCCTTTTTCCTTACGGGCACCGGCGCCCGTTCACCTCAGTTCGTCTAGGTGGTCACTGCGAACCTCACCTTGTCACTACAATATTAAGCTTTAAATGTGCCTGCATAAAATTTTACGTTTTCCCTGCTCTAGTCCTTTTATTTAGATGACTTTTTTCTAAACTTGACTTTTCGTGCGGTCTGCTTTGAGATTTATTTTACCTTGCCAGTGTGAAAGTAGCTTTTACCACCTACACCTATCATTTATTTTATCTTTGATATCCATTTGGATTACCATTTTATTTTTATTCCAGTTTTCTTGTATAGGACTGATACTTCCTGCATGCTGCTGTATTTTAAATTGGAATACCGACCTCTTGACGGTCAAACAGTTTTGTCACAATCAGATAAATGTTGCGTCACCCCAAGTTTATCGATTGAAATAAATTATGAAATAAATGTGAATACATAATTTCTGCTGTATATATTCATGTATAGTATAACTACATTCTAACCGAAATAAGATCTTCATTCCATTTTACTCTTGTTTACAAACAACTATATGCCTGAAGATGTGGCTCCAACCCGCGAAACCAGTTGGATCAGAAATAAAGATCTAACACACAGCTAAAGTAGTCTTATTCATCACGGTTCCACTCTTAATAGATTCACTGATGGTGCGCAGAAAACTGTGGATACATATTCAGGTCTTCCAAAATTTCTCCTATGTGTGTCTTCCAGAAGGACTGTGTTTTGCAACACATTCGAGTAGGGCTGCAGCTGAAAGTTAACTCAATGACAAGAATGTCAGCTGCCGTTTTTAGAGGTAAGTGCATATTCTGAGAAAGGTTAACGTTACAACAGCGTCACTTGACAGTGATGAATCGATGTTTCTTCAGACTCATTGTTTTCCAAAGCCACGCCCTGTTAAGAGCGCCGCGAAGGGCGAGTAGAAAGACAAACTTCCTTTGGATATCTAGATCGTTAGAGACGAAGCAGTAGAACGGAATCAGTGTTGGCGCAGCTCATAAAGCCGCCGCAGAATGGAGCTGTGGTAACTTAAACCACATAAAATCCAAATAAGGATGACCACACTAGTGTATGAAGTCCGCCGCTTTAGGATAACTCTGGAATCTATTAACGACCCAACCCTTTCATATGCCTCCAGTAGCAATTTGTAGCCTTCCTTCTTACTTTCCCCCTTAGTTTTGAGGTCTTCGTCTAACGATTATTGTGATTCGGCAGTGGAACGCACTTGACTGTTTTCTAACATACATTTTACTACGATTTACCGATTTCTTCCTAAATGGTGTTTAACACGCACGTAACAATAAGCATGTGATATTACTCATAACTGTCATTCAACCGTAATTTCTTATTATTGACCCGATTACGCAAGAGACCTTACACGCCCTGAAGGAAAAATGGCAGGAATAATGTTAATGCACATTCGGATAAAATTTGGTAGAGAGAGACAACCTCTTATTCACAGAACGATTGTAAGGTGGCTATAATTTCGCACCTTTCAAGCACTCAACTACATACTTTGCCGTGATTCACAACCTAAATTAGGTATCATTTGACAGGTTGTACATCGTATATTTGAATATTTAAAGAAGACTGACATTGTCACGTGCACCTTATAAATAACTGTTAACGCTTATTGCATGAAAGGTGATGGATTTTCTTTATTATCAAAACGGCGTAATGAATGATTGCCTATACTAGTAGAGGTTGGAACGCCAGTGGAAATGAAACGGCACGCGTAACCCAGGCTCTGGGTGGAAAAGCCCACACTGGTGTGTTGGTCCTGGTTAACACAGGAAGTCGCCCTAGGCGGACGGTCGGGGTACCTGAGCGCTGAACGTAATAGAGTGGCAGCTGGCCGGAACCGTAGCGAGGCCGGAAGTATAACCGGATAAAACTTCGGAAACTCTGAAAATCTTGCATGCAACAGAGAGGAACGAAGAAGCTGTACCTCGGAAATCACGCAGGCTGGGCTATTTCCGAGGATTTTTACTCTGAGAAGCGTACCATTGTATGAATTCCTTATTAACGGGGATAGGTATTTCCTCGCAAACTTTCCGCGCTAGACGACAAAACACTAAAGTATGGTTGGTCGGCGTTCGGAGAAATCTGTAGAGAAGAAGAATATTCTGTGGTTCCGAGAATATGATTCGCCTTCTGCTGCTACGAGGGAGGGGGGCCGGGCTTGGCTGGAAAGCCAGCGGTGGAGAGAAAGAGGTCTTCCATTTTGAGCGCCCGTGTTTGACGGTCACTTAGTACCAGTTTTTGTTGGTACAGACGGACTTGTTGTCTTTGCTCTCAGGAGATTTTATAGTTAGAACGGTCAGGCACTGTACTGTTGCGAACTTATTGGATCCCGGACTTCGCTTCCGGATAGGGAGTCGCAGTTGAGTACACAGCGTTCAGTGATTGAGAGCACTTCCTCTGTCTACACTCACGTTGAGATATTATCTGAATTCCGTCCTTGTGGCTGGGAGTTCGCGTTTCTTGTCTGTAGAATACAGAGCGGAGAAGATAGTATTAGCTCATACTAGTCAGAGGACCGCCTTCTGCCATCCTAGTGTTTGAAAGAGTTTTGGTTTTGTGGCTGGAGTTCTACCATCGCTGCAGATCTGTTCGAGAACTATCACTCCGACGCACTGTACGCAGTACATACAGTGATATTTTAATTGCTTTGGCTTATTAGGGCTATAAATCTAAACAGCTGTGATCACATAAATTTTATCTGCACAGAGCCCTGTAGATCATATTTGAGAGTAGTGTCTTCTAGTGTTTGGTACGTAGGTGATATCAGTCATTTCACTTTATTTATATTAGATTGCGTAGCCATAAAAAGTGGCAGATTCGGCAATTGATCAGTCGTATTAGTTAAGAAATCCGTTTGTATTTCTTTATGTCCATTGGACATTGATATGTAAACATTTGTAATACATAAAGGGGTTTTAATCCACAATAAATGTATAAGCAGAACATCATTTATCATTTATAGTTATTGATTCTCTCAATTATTTGTTTGTGTTTAAGTTGTAATTTTTATGATAAAGAGCAAGAAGGAGGAGACAATATCGTCACTAAGAGATCCTAAGATCTGCTTAGGGGGTAGTCTGACAGGGCCAAATCTTCATTTTCGCGTTCAGTATTTTCCGTTGCGCACATTCATTTTACACCCGTCTGGAGTAGCAGCTTGGAACTTTCGTGAAATAAATAATTTTGTGTGTCTGCACGAGAGACCATTTGTCTGATTTCACTGCTTGCAGTATGACAACCTGCTTCACAATGTGTTGGTTCAACTTTGGAATATAATAGAGAAACGATTTTCCTGGCCCGGGTTCCACAAGTCCTTGGTACGTTTCTGGAGGTATGTGGCACCAGTTGTCTACGAACAGCTCACACAGCTGCCATAATACTGGGCAGTGATTTTTGTGTTCGCAGATGTGCCCGATAGGGTCACTGATGTGTTCCATCGGTTTCAGATAATGTGAATTTGATGGCTGAAATATCAACATGAGTTCACTATAAAGCTGCTCAAACTGTGGAAGCACGGTTCTGGTCTTGTTACGTGGACTGTTGTCTTGCTGGTCGACGTCGGAGAAGACGTCAAGCGTGAAGCGATGTAGGAGGTACGCAATACTGTACATCCAGTGTTAGTGGGTGCCTTCTGTTATTACCAAAGGTCCCATGGAAGATCAGATTGATGTCCTCCGTAGCAAAATACCGGGTGATCAAAAAGTCAGTATAAATGTGAAAACTGAATAAATCACGGAATACAAATTGACACACATGCTTGGAACGACTGGAGTTTTATTAGAACCAAAAAAATACAAAAGTTCAAAAAATGTCCGACAGATGGCGCTTCATCTGATAAGAATAGCAATAATTAGCATAACAAAGTAAAGCAAAGCAAAGATGATGTTGTTTACAGGAAATGCTCAATATGTCCACCATCATTCCTCAACAATAGTTGTAGTCGAGGTATAATGTTGTGAACAGCACTGTAAAGCATGTCCGCAGTAATGGTGAGGCACTGGCGTCGGATGTTGTCTTTCAGCATCCCTAGAGATGTCGGTCGATCAGGATACACTTGCGACTTCAGGTAACCCCAAAGCCAATAGTCGCACGGACTGAGGTCTGGGGACCTGGGAGGCCAAGCATGACGAAAGTGTCGGCTGAGCACACAATCATCACCAAACGACGCGCGCAAGAGACCTTTCACGCGTCTAACAAGATGGGGTGGAGCGCCATCCTGCATAAACATCGTACGTTCCAGCAGGTGTTTATCAGCCAGGCTGGGGATGATGCGATTCTGTAACATATCGGCGTACCTCTCACCCGTCACGGTAGCTGTTACAAAACCAGAATCACGCATTTCCTCGAAGAAAAAAGTCCCGATAACGGTAGATGTGGTAAATCCAACCAATACCGTGGCTTTTTCGAGGTGTAACGGAGTTTCCACGACAGTTCTAGGATTTTCGGTAGCCAAATTCTGCAGTTGTGGGCGTTGACAGACCCTCGGAGCGCGAAATGAGCTTCGTCGGTCGACAACACGTTACTCTACCAATCGTTATCTTCTGCCATCTTTTGAAACGCCCAAACCGCAAATGCCCTCCGCTTCACTAAATCGCCAGGTAACAGTTCATGATGCCGATGGATTTTGTACGGATAGGATCGGGAGGTACGCCTCCGTGCCAACCAAACAGTAGTGTATGGAATACCGGTGCGACGTGCGACTTCCCCGTGCATAGACGAACCCACTACAGTCTCCATTTCTTCGTGAACTGTCTCAGCAGCATTACGCCTTGTGCTCTGTCGGCCACTACGGGGTCTATCGCCTAAACAACCCGTTGCTTCGAACTACGAAATCATTCTCGCCACAGCTGCATTTGTCAACGGACTTTTACCCCTTCGAATCCCCTCCCTATGGCGATAGGATCGTAACGCTGAACTAGCACATTCCCCATTCTGATAATACAGTTTCACTAAAAGCGCCTTTTCAGGTAACGTCAACATGCTGCGACTGCTGGCGCATCTGATTCTCTCTCTCTCATTACAGCTCCTTTTATATACGATTGTCATGCGCAGTCACTGACGTTTTGCTGTCAAGCGCCATCTCTCGGACATTTTGTAAACTTTCTTTTTTTGGTTCTAATAAAACCCCATGTCATTCCAAGCATGTGTGTCAATTTTTACCTCTCTATCTACATTATTCCGTGGTTTATTAAGTTTTCAAATTTATACTGACTCTTTGATCACCCGGTACTCTTCCCGTCTGCCTGTGTCCGTTGCACGGTGTATGTTTCAAGCAGCGGTTCACATGGTTATCTGGGCACGACCATCGCTGGGGTGTGATGTCATTCTTCCTACCGGGGGACACTTTTCCTCTGATGCACAGTCGAAAATGGATGATCTTTTTCGCAAGGCAAGGACGATGTCGTTCCGTCAAATGGGAACACGTGAGACTCATCTGCGTAGAGCTCCATTTTCAGCAATGTGCTCTGAACGGAGTGCTCCGAAACACGTCTGCCTGCACTCACAGGCTATCCTCCTTTGCAGTTGAGAGTAAATCTTCGGCCATGATGTCCTGTGAAGAGGCTTGGTCGTCCAACACCCTCTCTCCTATTCATGTTTTCGCAGTCTTTCAACGAGTTTCCACAGACCACCGCTACAGTAACATTCGAGCAGCTGATGAGCTCCACCATTTCTGAGATACTAGTTCCTAGTTGCAGGGCCTTAACTATCTGTCATTGTCACAGTTGCTGCATTTCTGCGGAAGGGTCCCGTACAGACGCTACAATCGTTTTTTGTACTTCAAAATGGCTCAAATGGCTCTGAGCACTATGGGACTTCTGAGTCATCCTAAGGACAACACACACATCCATGCCCGAGGCAGGATTCGTACCTGCGACCTTAGCGTTTTCTACTTCCCCGCTTGTATGCATCCCTTGCCATATCACGTGCCCGCAAAGCCAGCAGTGAGCCTTTACTCTCGTGATAGAAAGTGTTCACAGTGTTTTGGCTCATGAATATGCTGTTCCCCATTGGTTATCGGTGAAATCCACAAACACCCTGCATACGCTCGTGCGTAATGATAGCGCGCGGAGCTTCAGTCATTGTATCAAGACGCTCCTTCTTCGAAACATGTCCAGACGTCCGTACGTGCAAGAACGCCGGCTGCGCAATCCAGCAGTCTCCTACGATGAATAAAACAGTGCGCCTCGGCTCGGCGTCTGTCGCATGTCACTCACCGTGAAACTGGAAGCCGATGTGATTAGACGCTGCGATCGTAATGTGTCGATACAGCAAAGAGTGTTGACATCTAAGACTGCACAGGAGGAGCTGGCAGACAAATGACTGTGTGTCCAATTAGGAGAACTAGTACTTGTTTTTATCAGTGTTCTGGGGCGGTCGTTAGGAAGTATCCTGCAGAGGAGTACCAGAGGTTGGTGTGTCTTCAGTACTAGACCGTGAAGTTGAATCCGCTGCTTGTTTTTCCTGAGACTGATTTCTGTTATACGATTAAACAAAATATTACGCTGTTGGTAAATCTAGCTGTGTCAGTACCTAAAGTGAAGTAAGTATGACAGCGACATTAGTGCCGTGTAGTTAGAGCTTCTTTACGAGTAGTTCTTCTTGATTTTTAACTACGAAAAGTTTAAAAGCAATTTTTCTCCTATCCGCCAAGGTTGACTAATCAATCTGCGCGCACAATATATCTACGTTTGGCATAGGGTTAACCAAGCGCTTCAAGATGTGATGTTTTGCACTCACTACCAACAATCCAGACAGACACTATAACTTCCAGCAAAAATAAAATCGTTTGCTACCTTACCGTGCGCTTCGCAGTTTCTAGATTTTCCTAATATCACGTCAGATAAGAAAAGGAATTAAGTTTGTAGTGTAAAAACAGCTCATTTAAAAACTGCCGTATTTCAAAACCATCAATAGCTGACGATAAAATAAACCGCTACTAACTACTAGTTTTCATCAGCCGATCAACATTAGAGGTGAGGTGAGGTGAGGTGAGTGTTGTTTAACGTCCCGTCGACAACGAGGTCATTAGAGACGGAGCACAAGCTCGGGTTAGGGAAGGATGGGGAAGGAAATCGGCCGTGCCCTTTCAAAGGAACCATCCCGGCATTTGCCTGAAACGATTTAGGGAAATCACGGAAAACCTAAATCAGGATGGCTGGAGACGGGATTGAACCGTCGTCCTCCCGAATGCGAGTCCAGTGTGCTAACCACTGCGCCACCTCGCTCGGTATCAACATTAGATAATATAAAATCAGTTACATCAAACTGCATGTCAACGCCCTGGCTGTGATATCAAAAATTAAAAACGATCCGGCGCTGCTCTAACCGTCGTTAATAGTAACATGTATTAATACAGTGAACAGTAAAATATATTAATATTCTTAAATAATCGTCCAGCGTCACAATCAGGTTCCGTTCATGGGTGTGGCTGTGTTCTGCGTACTGACGGCCACACAGCCAATTTTTGTATACAAGACGATCCAAAGAAGATATAGTACGGTACAGACGTGTACCACAATTATATCATGCCGATGATCAACGTAAGGTCTAACGACGTCCGTATCGTATGATTCGCCGAGCTAGTGCGATTCATTGTCTTGACATAAGCGCTATCAATTGTTAATGAAAAAACTAAGTGCCGGCCGCTGTGGCCGAGCGGTTCTAGGCGCTTCAGTCCGGAACCGCGCGCCTGCTACGGTCGCAGGTTCGAATCCTGCCTCTGGCATGGATGTGTGTGATGTCCTTAGGTTAGTCAGGTTTAAGTAGTTCTAAGTCTAGGGGATGATGACCTCAGATGTTAAGTCCCACAGTGCTTAGATCCATCTGAACCATTTGAGCAAACTAATTTTTCGCACAGCCATATTATTCCACAGTTCCTAATTAACTTTCTCATGAGCAACAAGTGAATGCCATGTACGAAAACTAGCGACTTACTTTATTTATTTCTGCGTTAATCAAATTTTTGTGCAATGTTTTGCTGGTGAAAGAGATCATTAGTTCTCTCCACGAGATTTATTTACCATAGGTCGTAATACCTCTCGCCATTGGCAAAGAACCTGCTGTCTGCTCTACCAAACTGAACCGATTAAAATCAACTCATGAGAATTTCCTTTACTGCTGATAGTTGTAGTGTGGTATGGATTACCAGCCGTTTTCTTCATTTCCTACTGACAACTATTCATAGTTCATAATCACAGATTTGTTGCTCAGTAAATTAGTCATTGGTTACACGAATGGAATAGCTCAAGTACTCTGCACCAGAGTGAAATACGGGTACAAACGGATTGCGTTGTGACTAACTAAGCGGTAATTCAGTGTACGCAGCGAGCTGCATCTACGATTTGAAAAAAAGTGAACAGCTATGCGGTGGTTATACCGATGGCAACCCGCAGTTATAAATCGACTGTAGATGCCCTACATACTGGTGATCCAAGTAAGACAGGGTAACTAGGTAAATCCAGAAAGAGTGTTTATCTAAACAAATTGCTTCCCTATGGAGTATTGTCTTGGTTGTGCTACTGCATTTGTGATTAAGTGACATAAGGGCCACAGTTCATAATAAATGACAGAAAGCCATCGTGTAAAACAGAAGTGACATCTGGCGTTCCCCAAGGAAGTACTACAGGCCCTCTGCTGTTCCTGATCTATATAAACGATTTGAAAAACAATCTGAGCAACCCTCTTAAATTGTTTGCAGATAATGGTGTCATTTTCCGTCTCATGAAGTCACCAGATGGTCAAAACAAATTGCCAAATTATTTAGACAAGCCATCTGTATAGTGGAAAATTTGTCAATTAACTCTAAATATAATGAAATGTGTGAAGTCATCCACGTGAGTACCAGAAAGAATCCGCTAAATTTCGGTTACGCGGCAAATCTAAAGGCTGTAAATTCAACTAAATACTTAGGGATCATAGTTGCGATTATCTTGAGTTGGAGCGATCACATATACAAAGCTGTGGGGAAAGCGAACCGAAGAATGCGATATATTGGCAGAAGAGTTGTCCGTCCTCCTCCGGAGAAATTGCTACGCGGTGTGGTATTCGCAACAGCTAGGATTGGAGGAGAACAGCATCGCGAAGTAGGGGAGAGATTGAGGATGGTATTCATCGCCTTTTATTGTTGCGGCAGTATCTTCTCATGAAACTTCAAAAATATTCTCCTCCAAAAGCGAAAATATTTTGTTGACGACCACCTACATAGCAAGAAATTATCATTGTAGTAGAAACTGGAACTCTCACGGAAAGGTTGTGTTCGGTTTCTCCGCGCGCTGTTCGATGAAACCTCTGCCAGGCACTTACCTGAGAACTGCAGAGTTGTCTTGTTCAAAACTGTTCACATCTGTGTGAATTTCTAAGGGACCAAACTGTTGAGGTCATCGGTTGCTAGACTTACACACTACTTAAACTGACGTAAATTAACTTATGCTAAGAACAACACACACACCCATGCCCAAGGGAGGACTCGAACCTCCGGCGGGAGGCGCCGCGCTGTCAGTGACATGGTATCTCTAACCGCGTGGCCACACCGCGCGGCCACTCCGCACGGCTGTTGTCTTGTAGATTTATATGTAGATAGACATATATTTGATTTCTGATAAAGTGTAGCGAAGTTTTGTGATATACATTCGCGGCTGCCAAACATAATTTTTGCACAAAACTCTATTCCACTGTTTCTTTTTAATACTATGAAACTGTACAGTACAGACGTAAATGTTTCATAATTTAATTAATCAACCGAACTAACGTGTATAGTCTGCTGTGAACAGCTACCTTAAGTCAGTTGATATCAGCACATAAACAAGGTACCGTCTTCGGAATCAGTTCTGTACTGGAAAACGGACTTATAGTTCCAAATCAAGTTCGTTCTGGGAAACAATGCAAAAACGTGTTTGTTTAGTGTATACGATTTGCCTGGAAGCCACAGTTAGCAAGGTCATATTACTTAATCTTCTACAAGTAAGGCCTACAATATGATGAATGGTCATACATAGTTCGTTATGGGACACATGAGGGGGAGGGGAGTGATTTTCATTTTTCCAGACAAAGATGATGTGACGAGATAAGCACACGATCGATCTAAAGGGGATGATTGGCCCCACAGGTACCACGAACGGCAAAAAAATGGTTCAAATGGCTCTGAAGCGCCTAGAACCGCTCGGCCACTCCGGCCGGCCACAAACGACAGTATCTGTATTATTCGAATTGTGCATTTCACAGGGAAATAGAAGTGTACTTACTAACTATTTTTCACCGAAACGATTAAACATCGAACTATCAAATTAGATTGACCGATCACGTTTTCAAACTAGCAGCAAAGACGTCAATGCGGCAACTGCTTGTTGTGAAACGCGAACAGCCTTCAAACTCGTGACATACACTTTGCCTATTCAAGAAATGCCACCTGAAGTGTTCTTTTCTGACCAATTGGTTTCTTACCACAATACACGTGGTTTATCATCCTCTATCGTCTGTTCTAATGGTTTGGAACAACTTATATACGCAGGACTCACACCAACCGTCCGCTCGGCATATTTCGTATGTTACACAACACCGCAGACTGAGCTGGCCAACTCAACGAAGAGCATTTGCAGCAACAGTTGCACAGCGTTCCCCGGGAGACCGCAACTGAAAATGTCAGAGCTATCAGAAGAGGAATTATTACTTCATGATTGCACCTAGAAGTGGCTACTCTGGGCTGCGCGGCAGTAAACAGCGGTTCACCGATGACATCATCAGCACCTGAGTGTAGGCTGCAGCTGGCGTCGACGTCGTCATACGGTGCACTCAAGGAAACGCGCCGCCGCGCCGTAAATTACAAGCGGCTGCCTGCCACCAGGGACGTTTCCCTGCAACCTTTGTTAGACTATGCTTCCACCGATTGCAGTACAGTCGTAACTCGTCTGTTTGTTTTTCAGTCTCGCTCCGTCTTTAATCATCTTATTTTTTTTCACCAAGAACCAGTTCATAAAATAATTCACCTGTCTTTAGGAACGTGCAGTGTAAATCACTTTCTGCATCGTGGAAGCACGTAAGGAGGCTGCTGTGGCCGAGCGGATCTAGGCGCTTCAATTCGGAACCGCGCGCCGTTACGGTCGCAGGTTCGAATCCTGCGTCGGACATGGATGTGTGTGATGTCCTTAGGTTAGTTACGTTTAAGTAGTTATACGTTCTAGGGGACTGATGACCTCAGATGTTAAGTCCCATAGTACTCAGAGCCATTTGAACGATTTTGAAGCACCGAAAAATATTCTAATGAATAATTATTTTTGGAAAACTCTTGTCGGTCGAGTGAACATCTTCAGGGCACGGGTTAACAATATTTCATCGGTAAAGAAGCTAGTTAGGGACAAATTTTTTACTTGCAGCAACTGTGACATATGTGAACGTTACGTTAATACAATTTCTTCGAAATTTCTGTTGCGTCAATTGGTTAAATATCCATGGATTTTCGGTCTAGTGCTCCTTAGTCATCACTGTATTGTTGCTAATTCCGTATTTTGCGAATACAGGGCTGTTTTGATAAACTGGAACAAACTACAGGAAACAGACTCTGACGAAAAGAACACGGCAAGCGCCACATCCCGATTTCCCAGAAATTCTCTCAATGGATGAGCGCTCGAACATCTGTGTCAGCTAATCGGTGGATACTTGACCGTTTCTGAGAAAACGATTATCAAATATTCCAACGTACTTTACTTGTCTTATAGCGGGCGATAAACTCAGACAGAATGGTGGCGCAGTGGCTGCTTTTCCGGCTTCCCAAATTTGTGCCCTGTATTCGAAACCCGATTATCCTTTTTAGTTATTTGTTTTTCAGTTATCTACCCATGTCCATAGAAGGTTACTACGTGAATGTTTCTAGTCAAGTTAGGGAACAAAAGGGCGTTATATTAATTGTAAAATGATCCATGAATTTCACAATAAGTGTCATACATTTATTATGTAATACATGTGCGTATGGTATTTTAGGGCTTACAATTATTTTTAGTTCTCGTATTTTTGTATTTCAATATCAATTCTTATATTAATTCCAATATTTCATTGTTATGTTTGCTCTTCAGGTGCATTCTCTTGGATGACACGGGTCGTAGATACGTTCGGAGCATAGAAATTACGAACAGCTCGTTAATCGCGCGAAGGAACATCTGACACTGTGGCATTTAATCGTACGAATCTTACTCTGGAAAGAAACGTTGTTAACACTGCTGAAGATTTCATGCATGGGCAATAGGTTCGCTGCAAACCAAGTATAGGTAGTAACTTTGCCTAAAACTGGCATTTGCAACTCATTATGCATCAAGATACATTACACGCCATTCGCCAAAAGTATTTTAAAATAATTATCGTTTCTCTTAATTAGCCTACCAGACAGACAATTAATAGATGAATAAGGATTACATTATTTCAGTACACACTGGAAAACATTCGTGAGTAATTTTCTATGAGCATTGGTAGACAAATGAAAAGTAAAAATAAAAATCCATTACATTAGCAATATCAACCATTCAATTGCAAAGTATTATATTTTGCAGCTGGTTAGCTGTTATTTCTAATGCATGGAAGCTCTTGCATGCACAGCTTCCAAAGCGCAGCCATGTTCAAAATCTTGAAAAAATAAAAATAATAATCGGGTTTCGAACACGGGACGCAAAAATGCGAAGCTCAGAAGCTCTCCACTGTGCCACAGATTCGGCTAAACTACTTGCTCACTTAAAGGCACATATAGTACCTTGAATACATTGTCTGTTGTTTCCTCTGAAAAGGTCGAGTATCTATTGGATAAGCCGAGGCCCATGTACACTTATTTTGGCTCCTCTTCGACCGAGCGAAGTTTCTGGTTCAAATGGCTCTGAGCAGTATGGGACTTAACTTCTGAGGTCATCAGTCCCCTAGAACATAGAACTACTTAAACCTAACTAACCTAAGGACATCACACACATCCATGCCCGAGGCAGGATTCGAACCTGCGACCGTAGCGGTCTCGCGGTTCCAGACTGAAGCGCGTAGAACCCCTCGGCCACACCGGCCGGCGAATTTTCTGGGAAATCTGGTTATGACACTTGCTGTATTGTTCACGTGAAAGGAGGAGGAGCAAAACAGGTCATCTGGGCAAATGGTAGGACACTTGAAGGCGGGGAGAAAAGATATTTTACAGCTTCGGTTTCTATGATTGGAAACACATGTCAGAACACGCCAGGCTGGAGGTAATCTTCTGTCTGTATTAGTGTTTTAGCTCCACTCTAAGAGCACAGTGAGCTGGAGCACCAACATGACCCACCATACAACAACAGGCGTGTCTTGCTGCAGGGGAGTCAGGGTCACCCGCAGGAAGTAGCAGACATGCTTCGCTTAGGACCCATTGTCGAAGGATGACTGATGCCATCAGACAGTTGACAATAATTCCCATCCAGACATTACGTCTGCCACCAAACCTTAATTCTCTGTAGCCCAGAGGCAGCCGTTGTGTAGGTTGACGATACCGCCCCTCAGAATCGTCGTGTCCTGTGCGACAGACTAGTGACAAAACGCCGCTGCAATGTCTGTGGGTTATAAGGCATGAGCGCTTTGTAAGTGATACGAATAGTGGCAGCTGTGGAGAATGTTTTACACGGTCGTCTAGCTTATTCAATGCTCGAATGCAACACTGTTGGTGGTGATACTGGAGTCTCTGAGAAAGATCTTTTATCTCCATCCCCTTGCAACGATTACCAGCCACACGTCCACATGAATACGTCCGTATCAACTCTTTGCTCCTCACCTTCTTATGGACTGTTTCCTGCAGTATGACCCTATTTTGCAAAATCAACGCCCACCGCTGAACTGAATGTTTTCATCTGGTACTGCAGGAATAAGACAGGTAAGGAAAGCCTGTAAGTGGAGCACAGTTTAAATGGGATCATTCTAAGCAAAGATGGCAGCAATTATGCAAATCCATCGACACAAGAGCCTTTGATAAGGGGCAGATTGTTATGAGGCCAACATTCTTACCCTGTGGTAACACCGGTTCCCTCTAGACCACCAAAGTTCAACAATATTGGACTTGGCTAACACAAGGATGGGTGACTGTCTTGGCCTGCTGAGCGCTGTTTGCAAGTTTAATGAGCCTTTGCGAGACCAACTGAAGAGCTACTTGATTGAGCAGTAGCTAGTCTGCTCACAAAAACTGACAATGGCTGAGAGATCCATGTGCTGACCATAGGCCACTCCATATCCGCATCGAGTGACATCTATCTGCTGAAGACGACACGGTGATTGGTCGGTAGCAATTGGGCTTGCGAGATCAGCTCGAACGGAGAGAGATTGTTGCGTTCCGGCGCCTGGGCACTAGCATTTCTGAAATAGCAGAGCTGATCCGCTATTCGTGGCCTGCTCTCATGGGCATCAAAGAAATGTGACCTGTACATGCCAGATGCCTCCTTAGCTGAGTAGTCAGCGCATTTGACTGACATGCAGCAGTCGCGGGTTTGATTCCCGGTCGGAGATCTACTCTGGTCAGGACTAGGTGTTGTGTTGTCCTCAACATCACTTCAGCATCATCCACACACAATTCTTTCACCGTGGCGTCAACTGAAAAGACTTGCAACTCGGCGACTGAAGTTCCCATGTGGGGATTCCCGGCCATCAATGCCATACGATTATTTAACTCCATTCACTCTCCATGCAACAAGGCCCCAATTGTACTTCTGTAGGATGATAAGGTAAGGAATGAGGAGGTTCTACGCAGAATCGGAGAGGAAAGGAATATGTGGAAAACACTGATAAGAAGAAGGGACAGGATGATAGGACATCTGCTAAGACATGAGGGAATGACTTCCATGGTACTAGAGGGAGTTGTAGAGGGCAAAAACTGTAGAGGAAGACAGAGATTGGAATACGTCAAGCAAATAATTGAGGACGTAGGTTGCAAGTGCTACTCTGAGATGAAGAGGTTAGCACAGGAAAGGAATTCGTGGCGGGCCGCATCAAACCAGTCAGTAGACTGATGACCAAAAAAAAAAAGGATGACTCGAATATAGTGATCCAACGTTGATGTTGTGGTTACCAAGGTCTCAGTGGGCTCCACGCCATTGCTAAGGTATCATTCCTCTCCACCTTACGTGCGTTTCTGTGACCTTAAAGCATATGCCACTCTATTATTCTCATACTACTGAACAAATATTTGTTATGACAGTGGAATTTACCTCATTCGATCTCTTTCTGTATTTTCTGCCTCAATTTATTATTAATACTATTTTCTCTAAACTGAAGGGATATTAAATCAGTAGAATTACTTTTTACGTCAGCGAAACATTTGACAGTAGACCTCTACTGGGTATTTCCCCATGTCAGAGCCGTTCCACAAGCTTTCCACGTCACATGCGCCATTAACCTTCTGGAACACCACGCTAGTGAGCGGCGTCTTGCCATCCTAGAGCCGCTCACTGCCTTCTCTACGTACCGTTTCGCATACGCCTGCGCAGTGGTAAGTTTCTGAGCCATTTGACATAATTACGTATGAAATTTAATAAAGGAAATGCGTTTACGAATAAATAGTTTCATCATGTCACCTTATGGGCGGCCTAACATTTCGTTTAACTTCAGTTCTTATTATTATTAACACGTATTTAGTTAAATGTAAATTATTATTGTTTGTGCAATTAGGCCTTTAGGTTTGAAAGGTGAACTAGACTGACTGAATCTGGGTTACCAGTAAAATAAGTATACAATTATTCCTAATATGAATAAATTGCATCATGCAGACACAGGTTTTGTTTGATCAGAACAACCGGCTACAACCACCGGATTCATAATGATGCATAGGTCCAGACAGAATGGACGAACGAAAATCTGTACCAACCCGGGACTCCTGCTCATTAGGTGGATGCGCTAACCACTACGCCATCCTGGCACAACTGCACCGGCTGTTACACGATGCTGAAGTCCTATTTCAGTACAGCTGGAGAGCTACTGCAATGGTGTTCGACCTTATTGGGAATACGAAGTGGACTGAGGTGTGTATGAGAATTTGGATTGGGGGAAACATGTGGTAGCGTAGCCTACATACTTGTGCAAAGGCACTGTGTCGTGGTGGTGTAATGGTTAGCTCATCTGATTTACTATTGAAATTTCGCGACAGCGCTTTTCAGGAATCGGACAACATATTACACATATCTGGCTTATTGATGACAAGGAGAAATTTCGATAAATTAGAGTCAATACAGAGGCTTATCGACAATCATTCTTCCCGCGCACTATTCGCGAGTGCAACAGGGTTGGAAGGATCAGATAGTGGTACTGAAAGTACTCTCCGCCACGCACCATTTGATGGTTTGCGGAGTATCACGTAGATGTAGATCAGCTTAATAATCAGGAGTCCCAGTTAGAATCCTTGTCTTGCTACATATTTTCATTCGTTGCTTCAGTCTGCATATATATATATATATACGAGGGTCGGTCAAAAAGTAATGCCTCCCATTTTTTTTCTACTTAAAGAAATTAAGTTAAGTGAAAAATTTGAATTTGGCGCCATTCCTCAAACCTTCTTCTGCAATCCACTGCAGTAGTAACTTTCTGTGTCAACAGGTGGCAGCACAGCAGAAGTTTGTAAGATGGCCGACATCGATGTTCGTTTGAGACAGCGTTGTGTGATTGAATTCTTGAATGCAGAAGGTGAAACGCCCATACGCATTCATGAAAGACTGAAGAAGGTGTATGGTGTTGTGACAGTGGATGTCAGCACTGTTAGACGATGGGTTCGTCGTTGTAAGGAAGCTGAAGGGCAAACACCGTTGACTGACGAAAAGCGGAGCGGCAGGCCGGTGAGTGCAGTGACTCCACACAACATTCAGCAAGTTGATGACATCATTCGTGGTGACCGTCGGGTGACTGCAGATGAAGTGTGTCGCATTATTTCTCTTAGTAAAGGCAGTGTGATCACGATTATTAAACAATTGGGGTACTCAAAAGTTTGTGCACGGTGGGTTCCAAGAATGTTAACCAATCAGAATAAAGAGGCAAGGAAAACAATAGCCTCCCAACACTTGCAGCGCTTCCGTTTGGAGGGAGATGAGTTTCTGAAAAAAATTGTGACCGGGGACGAAACATGGGTGCATTTTTTTGAACCCGAATCAAAGAGGCAGTCAATGGAGTGGCGTCACACAAGCTCGCCGAGGAAGAAAAAATTCAAAACTGTGCGATCGGCAGGGAAAGTTATGGCAACAGTTTTCTGGGATACAGAGGGTGTGATTCTGGTTGATTTTTTGGAGCAGGGATGCACAATAAATTATGTTCAATACGTCACAACCCTCAACAAACTTAAAGCACGTCTTCAGCGAGTTCGCCCAACAAAATCAATGGCAGATGTTCTTCTTTTGCATGACAATGCAAGACCACACACCAGTCGTCACACCTCTGACGAGATTGTCAAAATTGGATGGGAAGTTTTGCCTCATCCCCCATACAGCCCTGACCTGGCACCATCAGACTTCCATCTGCTCGGGCCACTAAAAGAAGCTCATCGTGGGATTCATTTTGAAGATGAGGAGGCCGTCAAAACATCCGTGCGTCAAGGAAGCAGAGCTGTGATTTTTACTGTGCTGGGATACATGCCCTTGTTCAAAGATGGACCAAAACTGTAGAGATGGGCGGAGATTAAATTGAAAAATGACAAAATGATCCTCAATGTTGTGGTTTTCAACCTATGTAATTGCATTTAAATTTCCTGACAATTAAACGTAGAAAAAAAAATAGGAGGCATTACTTTTTGACTGACCCTCGTATATATATATATATATATATATATATATACTTAAATGAATTAAGCATTATCATTAAGACCACACGAGACTTATATGCCAAAACCATCAAACAGATGAACAGAGTGCATCCAGTCATAAAATAGGTAAACGGAATGCTTCCATAATGCATGCTTGCATAAGAAACTGCGCCGGTGCAAGAAAACGTATGAACAATATTGAGTCTGAAAGATAGTACGTTTACCATAAACAGTCAAACAGTTAAGAACAGTAGGTTTCCTTTTAATGGACCATGGGAGTTTGACATTTGTATACACTGCCACAAGTGTACATCCTGCTGGATGAATCTCAACCCACATCCACACATACAAGACATAAGAAGGTACCTCAGGCGCTAAACTGTACCAGATAAGTATTATATACACAAAAAACACGACTTATTCTATCAATCACATAACTGGTCCACTCTTGATTAATGGCCGAACTGCTACCATTGGCCACCAGCATGATCAACAACAATGGCTCTGCCTACAGTCATTTTCAGCCCTCTGTGCCAGCAGGTAAACACACTTCTTCGATCAGAGTGTCACGTCACAGTAGCCAGAGACAGACCATAGGAAGCAGTGCCAACAGAAAACCTATCCAAAATAGAGACACAGTTGGTACACACTTCCTCCCTTAATTTGGCAACTTTCTGGAGGAACAGATCAGCTCTGAGAATCTAGCTTAATCAGAGGAAGGTGAGCCTTGATTTCCTAACTTGTATGTAGATCATTTAAGGAAACAGTAATGGCAGTGAGGAACGTTTAAACTCTAACAAACTCTTAAATCTGGGCAAGAACTTGGGTCCCTTTGGAGGGCATACTAGCGATCTGAAAATTTCTAGTAAAGACCTCCTAATGAACTCAGTATTTGGCCATCATGTTAAACCGGACAGCTGCCTGTTATCATTCTATATAATATTCTTTCAAACCAACCTGTCAAGCAAAAACACAAACTATGATTTTTACTGGTAAACTCCATTTGACAATCAAATTCTATTTATCTGCATTATTCTCCTGCTTGTACTATCAAGCTTTTCCACTTACATCTATCTATCTTAACGCCTCAGGAATCATATATGATCTACTGGAAAAATAGTATTGCCTAAATAAAACAATGTGCACATTGGTTCATTATTCAACTTCATGCATACAAACAGCAAATGTTGAGCTCCTTTATCCTTAATTGCTATAATTATCCCTGCAGTAATTGTCATAATTCTTGTTCTTGGCTTTTCTCTCCCACACATTCCCTGCTTACAAGCCCACGCTTACCATAGTTCCAATAAATTACTTTAGATGAGGCTGTTTCGATATGTCACTGTGAGCTACTGTTTCTTTGGTATCCTTTTATATTAAAGTCTAGCTCCTTTTGTTTGCATGTAATCCTTTACACTCCCAAATCCTTCCACTTAGAGCCTGGCTGTTCCTGTACGAATCCACAAATTCCACAACTTCAATTTCCCAGACTACCTTCTCTAAATGAGGAAACTTTATGAGGCCTTACAAAGTATCGCCCTCAGGGGTGAGCCCATCTAAAATTTGACTTTTTACCTTCACTTTGGTATACGAGTACATCAGTTGCAAGGCCACCACTCTCATATTATGATAATTTATCAACAATTTGTGAGTTCCCTCTTTATAGCCATATCGATGTTATATTAATTCCTGTAGAGTCCTGGGTGGAATTATTCAGCAGACTCTTGATCGAAATTATTTCCAAGTGCTGTTTTCTCCCATGGCCTGTAATACCTCTCCACGTAAATTATCCTTCACTTTCACAGCAGTTAATCTTATGACATTTAAATCACTCGTTTCCATGGCCCTAGTTCAATTCTGAAACTCCACAGTAAAATACAAAAATCAGACCATCCATTGAACAATCCTATAGTGGAAACTGCAACTTTGTGAAACAGTATGAAGGATTG
Organism: Schistocerca cancellata; assembly: GCF_023864275.1. Lineage (NCBI taxonomy): Eukaryota > Metazoa > Arthropoda > Insecta > Orthoptera > Acrididae > Schistocerca > Schistocerca cancellata. The sequence continues at coordinate 462,610,900 of NC_064631.1, read as the reverse complement.
TTTGCCCAGGCTCACCATCATGATCGTTCTGACTCATTTCACTACCAAAATCACACAGTTTTTTCAGTATGGGTCTGCAACATTCATTGATGGTGTTACTGTAGGTTTCGAAACGGTGCTCATGATGCGTATCCACACTCATTATATCAACGCGGTGATTAAAATGCGCATGCAATCTTCGTACCTGATTGTAAGAACAACCCTCCACACATTCCATAGCCTCTAATATTTCTCCAAACAGAGCACAATTCGTGGCAGCAGCCAAACTTACCTCAATGGAATCAGCAATTCACTGAATTATTGCACCTGTTCAACCACGTCCCAGGCAGTGCCTTCAGGGTCTGCCTCCCTTCTCTATAATTCGCACATCAGTTCACCACTTTTGAGGAAGGCTGTATCTTTTACGTGGTCAGGCGTTCTAAAAAAATATGAATCCAGTATAAACAAAACTGGAAACTAACTTAATCCAGAAAATATCACCCTGACTCAATCAACCAAGCTCGCTCTGCTACCATTTTGTATGTGGAGTTGGACTCTTAGTATGAAAGATGGAATCACTTAACTGAGCTTTGGTTGCCAGTACGATGTTTGTACATTTATTGTTAATGTGAATAAATAGCATCATACGGATACAGATTTTATTTGATCGTTACAGATGTCTACAAATTCCTGAGTCAATAAATTATTAATGAAGATTAAGGTAAAATAATTTTTTATGAATTTAGCGTAATAATTAACGTATGATCACATTAGAAAAACTAGTTACAACCAGCGGAATGCTAAACGGAGTGTTTCAAATTAAAATCTTGATAACAGCAAGAAATTATTAATGCAAGTCTCAGGTTACATAAAATTTAAAAACCTGCAATATCACCATAAGAAAGTGAGCTGGTACAAATGAACGTCAGAACTATTTGTCTAAAACATCAAATATTTACCATAAATACTACAGTTAAGAACAGTAGCTTTCTGTTGAAGGACCACGGATGTTTGCCATTTGATTAAACTGCGATAAACATGTAGCCTGGTATACGAACCTCAGTTACCATCTGCTCATACAAGACACCAGAAAATACGAATGAAACCAACCTGAAACTGTTCAGCATTAATAACAGAAAAAAACCGTGTCTTATTCTGTCAATAACATCGTTACATCGTGCGCATAAGGTTTCTAGGTACAAAAGTAGAAAAGCTTGACTCCGATTTATATTTAGTTAAACAATTTGCCCTAAAAGCCGGACTACCAATTTCAAATAGAAATAGGATCAGTTGGCTATTTTCAGTCGTTTATTAACAATCACTTGCAGTCATTTTTCCGCGATATCATGCAGTCAGTTTTCTGCGATATAAATCTTCAAAGCGCTTAAACAAAAAAGAATAAGTAAACGATAGCAACTAAGTGCTTAGTCTTCATCCTAAGATAATCTTATATCATTATGAGTCAAACGTTCTCCACAGAGAGATATAAACAATTATCTTTTCGTAGGGAAGGTAAATGAAAATATAATCAGTAACTTTTGAAGTATTATTTAGATTTATAAAGACGTAAGAATAATCTGTCGTTAAGCATTAATATTTCACAACTGAACCAACTTTATCAACAATGCTAGTTTTGTTCGAAATCATTTTGTAGAATTCTTGACATGATGATTTTAAATTACACAACAATAGCAATATCCTTGTGATTCTGTAGGTTTACAATTTTTTGCGTTCTTTTGTCCGTTGTGGTTTGATGAAAGAACGTCATTTGGACGTTGACGCTATGGCCTGGAATTGCAAAGCAGTATTCTACCAAAATCAATTATTTATAATAAAATCCTTCATTTTGATGTGATTTGGAATTATCTGTCCAATTTTCATTAACCAAAAGCTTTTAAAAGCTTTCTTCTAATCAACAGGAATTTCGTGACATTTTAGCAGTGATAAGTGGCTTTACTGTGATGCAGCTATATTTGATTTCCCTAGAAATGGTATATCTGTATATCATTATTCTCCTTTTTCCTCCTTATAGTTATTGCATTCTCTACTTCATCGCTACAAAGCTAAAAGAAACTTGATAGGCCAGGATTCAATATATTTAGCCGGTCACGATGGTAAAAAGTCCAACATGTCTGACTAAAGCCAGGCACCTGGAAATCCTATGCGCACACAACCAGTATGACAGTCCCTTCAATCGTAACATGCACCACAATTATGAGAACATCTAACAAACCGACTGTCCAACTGACCAAGCATGATCTGTACCACATCTGTATTCTCTGTAGCAAATATCTTATACGCTGTGAGTATTGTCAGCCATTAACACAGCGACGCAGTGTTCAGGAGTTCTAGTAAGACTACAGTACCTATTAAGTATATACTGCTATCTGCCACAGCTAGCTATATAAGCATATATAACCCCGCATGTTTGACATGCAAAGAACACTGACACATTACAACCAGTATCGATAAGCCACAGGCTCTAGCGCCTCATGTCTGCCCAGCTCGTGTGGCCCCCAGGAACTGCAGCGTGTGCGCGCGGACGAGCCCGTTCTCTACTTGCAGCCAAACTTCTACCAGCAACTAACCAGCAACGTCAACACTCGTAGCTGCACTGAAGGCCCTCTCCTTCAGCCCTCTGCGCAAGCACATAAACACTTCCTCCGCCAGAGAGTCACACCACACTAACCAGCTGTAAACCACAGGAAACCTAGCCTAGGAAACCTAGTCAAAATAGTGCCACACTTGGCACCAATTATACTTCTGGAATAAAAACAAAAATTTGGGGAGATAGATATGCAATCTTACAGCTAGATGCTACACTTTATACCGGCCCGTAATTTATAGGAATAGCTTGTGCCGCGCATAGACTTCTGGTGCAACATACATTCGGAAACTTATGAAGGACTTGTCGAATACATCTCTTGTAGAATTGCAGCTATATTGCATACCACTATGATTCACAGTCGTAGTTTTGTTTGGTTATTTGGCGACTTTCTGTTTTTCGTAGAGTAAGAGGTAATGTTGCTATTGATGTTCATGGCGAATTGGATGGTCACGGTGGTATTGTGTGTTGGGTCTTGCCCACTTGTCTCGATAGAGGGTCTAAGGGATATTGCATTCTCGGAATGCTATACAACAGTTCAAGCAAATAACATTAGTAGTTTTGTTTCTATAAAGAAGACTGACAATACCCAACTTTAATGTACAAAAGTGTCGCAAGCGATGGGCGATGTGCAACATAAATCTGAGTCCTCGCTATGCTCAATGTTCAATCTGATATCGTAGCACTTTCTGCTAGGCTGTGCTAATACTTTGCGAATCCTGTCCACTAATGTCCGGCCAAGGCTGGCTGGAGCTGCGCTTATATTCACTTCCTGCACAGGTCGCTCCTGGCGTGGCGCGGTTCTTGTCAACGGGCTATTGGCTGACGTCGCCGCCCCGCCTTCTCTGGTCTTGCGTTCTTCATCCTTGTTCCAGCGCTTGTGGTGACGCCAGAACGTTATGGGACAGAAGTAAACTGGTTAATAAGTTTATTAACAGCTTACTCAGATCAGCTCATCGATTTCTGTCGAAATATTGTGGCATGAGTCCGAGTAATAGTTATGTAAAAAGAATTTATACTAACACTTCCCTACACTCGCTATTTGGAACAGTGATAGTAACGTCATGGGAGTGTTCGACCCTAAAAACAAAATCTATCTCAAATCTACTCACTTCTATATTTTTCTTAACTGTTGTTAAGGAACCAATAAAAGGTAGGCTTTTATTTGTAAAAAATAAATTTTATGATAAGAATTAATACTCTTACATTAACATTGGCCTCTGAAACAAAGTTGTAGGAATTTTACGTCTACATCTACACAGACACCCTACAAGCCACCTGCGTGGCGGAGGGTACCCTGTACCTCTACTTGTCATTTCATTTACTGTTCCACTTATAAACAGAGAGGAGGATTTCTCCAAGGATTCCCATTTGAACTCCCGAAGCATCTCCGTAACACGCACGTGTTGTTCGGACCCAACGCAACAAATCTAGCAGCTCGTCCCTGAATTGCTTCGATGTCTTCCTTCAATCTGACCTGGTACGGATACCATCCACTCGAGCAACCCTAAAGAGTAGGTCTCACCAGCGTCCTACGTGCTGTCTCCTTCACAGATGAACTACTCTTCCCTAGAATTCTCCCAATAAAAAGAAGTCGACATTCGGCTTTCCTACCACAGTTCTCACATACTATTTCCACCTCATATATTTTATTTATTTATTTATGCATTTATTTTACCTGGCAAGATTAGGGCCTTCAGGCCCTCTCTTACACCTAACCAGGCATACTCATATTCAACAAATTTCAGTTTCTACAGAACATTAAGGACATATAACATGTTATACAGTATTAATGTTACAGAAAAAAATTAGAGATTATAAAAGTAGTACAATGATAATTATAACAATCAAAAATAATTATAATAATCAAGAATAATAATAATAGTAATGACTATGTACAGGAAAGTAAACATATTTTTTCTTTTATGAATGTCAGTCCTATTGCTAGTTGGGAATTTTCTCATTATATTCTTGCAGCTTGTGAGTTATTCTCATCAAGCAGAGACATAAGACGATAGAATGGGGTGAAAGAGATATAGAAGAGGTAGATAGGCTAGAGGAAGAGAAATAGAATGGTAAAATTCGAAGCTATGATGGAGAGGAGAAAGAAAAAGATGAGAGGGGTACGACAATGGTGGCTATACCGTCCCTAATATGTAAGTCTTGAGTTCCCTCTTGAATGTTAAGTGGTTCTGGATAAGACGCAGATCACAGGGGAGCGCGTTCCATAGTCGTATGGCTGAGATGGAGAATGACACAGAGAAAGATCTTGTGTTATGTAAAGGTACAGCCAAGATGCTAGACGTATCCGATCTGGTATTGCGGTTGTGGAATTATGATAGGTGTTTAATGTGAGAAGATAAGTATTGGGGGCACCAGTGGCTAAGAAATCGATGAAGTAAGCACATCGTGTGGAGATCGCGTGCCTTATGTGGGCGTATCCAACCTAGCTGGGAGTATGAAGGACTGATATGATCATACAACCGTATACTGCATAAGTATCTAACGCAAGCATTCATCACTAGCTCGAGGCATCTCGAATTTTCACTATTTGTGCCGTGTTGAACTACATCACAGTAGTAAAGATTAGGCAAGACTAGTGTTTGGACTAATTTTTGTTTAACATGGGTTGGAAATATTTTTCTAAATTTTTGAATTGTATGTGGGGAGGAGAGCGATTTCCGGCAAGCTGTGACTGTTTGTTCTTCCCAGTTTAGGTGTTCATCCAAGATTATTCCAAGGTCTTTTACTGTTTTTTGGTATGGTAGTTGGGTACCATTGAGGAGTATTTGAGGGACTGTTTCGCGAAAGTACCGACTGATTAACTTTGGATGAGATATAAGTATGACCTGGGATTTCTTGGGGTTTAGTTTCAGACCTAGGTTCTGTGCCCATCGAGAAACAGAGCAAAGATCTGCGTTCATACTCGCTACTGCGTCAGCAATGTTCTTGGGGCTTGCACTTATGTACAGTTAGATGTCGTCGGCATATAAATGGTAGTTGCAGGAGTGAATCACTGAAGAAATATCATTAATGTACAGTGAGAAGAGTAATGGACCAAGGACGGAGCCTTGGGGAACTCCAGAGCGCACGATTTTCCATGATGACTTTTCCGACCCACAAATGACTTGTTGACTTCGCTTTGCAACGTTACGCCCAGATATTTAAACGACTTGACTGTGTCAACCATTACACTGGTAATACTGTATCTGAACATTACTGTTTTTATCTTCCTACTCATCAGTGTTATCTTACATTTTCCAAAATTTAGGGCTAGCTGCAATTCATCACACCAACTGGAAAGTTTGTCTAAGTGGTCTTGTACCTTCCTATAGTCAATCAACTTCGACACCTTGCCGTACACGACAGCGTCATCAGCAAACATCTGCTGCCCATCCTGTCAGCCAAATCATTTATGTACGTAGAGATCAAAAGCCCTTCAATCAAGCTTCCCTGGGGAACTCCTTCGATATCCTTGTCTCTGATGAACACTCTCGTCGAGGGCAAATTACTGGTTTCTATTATTTAAGGAACTTTCGAGCCACTCACATATCTGTGAACTTATTTCATGTGCTCGTACCTTCGTAAACACCCTGCAATGGGGCACCGTGTGAAATGATTTCCGGAAATCTAGAAATATGGAACCTGCCTGTTGTACTTCATCCACAGTTCTCAGTATATCATGCGAGAAAAGGGCCAGTTGAGTTTCGCACGAGCGATGCTTTCTAAAGGCATGTTGATTCGTGCACGTAAGCTTCTCAGTCCAGAGAAAGTTTATTATATTCGAACTGAGAATATGTTCAAGGATTCTGCAGCAAACGGAAGTCAGGTATATCTGTGTGTAATTTTGTGGATCCTTTCTTTTACCTTTACTATATGCTGGAGTCACCTGCGCTTTTTCCCAGTCGCTTGAAACTTTGCACTCGGCGAGAGATTCACGATAACTGCAAACTAGGTAAGGATCCAACGCCGTAGAGCACTCTTTGTATAACTGAACTGGGATTCCATCCGGACCTGGTGATTTATTTGCTTTTAAATCCTTCAGTTCTTTCTCTACGACAGGTACGTTTACTACTATGTCGCCGATATGGAAGTCTGGTCAAATGACAGTTTCTTTGTACTATTCTCCTCTATGAAAGATTTCTTGAACGTAAAATTTAAAACTTCAGCTTTCGTTTTGCTGTTTTCAACTGCCACACCAGACTGGTCAACAAGGGACTGAATGGAAGCCTTAGAACCTCTTAGCGATTTTATGTACCACCAGAATTTTCTCGTGTTCTATGCCAGATCCCTTGCTGAGTTGTGAGGGTGGTAGCAGTTGTATGTTTCGCGCACAGATCTTTTTACAGACGCATGAATTTCTACAAAACTCTGCTTGTCGTCATTTATGCGTTCCTTTTTGAACTGAGAGTATAACAACCTCTGCTTCCTCAGTACCCCCAGAATTTCGTTATTAAACCATGGTTGGTCTTTTCAGTCCATTATCTTCTTACTAGGCACATACCTCTCCAGGCCACGATTTACAATCTACTTAGACTTTGCCAATATTTCTTCTACATCCATCTTACTTGAACTAAACGATGTCAATTCACCGTCTAAGTGAGACGTTAATAACTGATTACTTGCTCTGTCTACCAGAAACACTCTCCTAGAACGAAAAATCCGTCAAACTTTAACTACATTCGTGAGGTAATATGCCACCCCACACGTAGCTACTTTGCTTACAATTCCGTTTCTATTGCAACTTTGCAACTCCACTGTTACATAATCTTAGTATTGGCTGCGCTTTTGCATTGTGCACAAGAGTGCTAAAATCGACCATTACTGCTGAGGTATGCACCAGTTTGGGACGAAATCTACGCGCTAAGTTAGAACGTTATAAACGTCCTTTATTTCGCGTCTGTGGCCACAGATTTTTTATCAGTAGATTACCGGTTTCGGACTGCAATGACCGTCTTCAGATATGGATTATAAAAAACATGTCCTAATATATTGGAGCCGTAGTGGCATCATCAACTGCTAAACACAAAATCAGCGCCAGCATCGTCATATATTTATATATACACTCCTGGAAATTGAAATAAGAACACCGTGAATTCATTGTCCCAGGAAGGGGAAACTTTATTGACACATTCCTGGGGTCAGATACATCACATGATCACACTGACAGAACCACAGGCACATAGACACAGGCAACAACACAATATCGGCACTAGTACAGTGTATATCCACCTTTCGCAGCAATGCAGGCTGCTATTCTCCCATGGAGACGATCGTAGAGATGCTGGATGTAGTCCTGTGGAACGGCTTGCCATGCCATTTCCACCTGGCGCCTCAGTTGGACCAGCGTTCGTGCTGGACGTGCAGACCGCGTGAGACGACGCTTCATCCAGTCCCAAACATGCTCAATGGGGGACAGATCGGGAGATCTTGCTGGCTAGGGTAGTTGACGTACACCTTCTAGAGCACGTTGGGTGGCACGGGATACATGCGGACGTGCATTGTCCTGTTGGAACAGCAAGTTCCCTTGCCGGTCTAGGAATGGTAGAACGATGGGTTCGATGACGGTTTGGATGTACCGTGCACTATTCAGTGTCCCCTCGACGATCACCAGTGGTGTACGGCCAGTGTAGGAGATCGCTCCCCACACCATGATGCCGGGTGTTGGCCCTGTGTGCCTCGGTCGTATGCAGTCCTGATTGTGGCGCTCACCCGCACGGCGCCAAACACGCATACGACCATCATTGGCACCAAGGCAGAAGCGACTCTCATCGCTGAAGACGACACGTCTCCATTCGTCCCTCCATTCACGCCTGTCGCGACACCACTGGAGGCGGGCTGCACGATGTTGGGGCGTGACAGTGTCCCTAATTTGCTGGGAAGTGGCGGTGCGGTCCCCTACGGCACTGCGTAGGATCCTACGGTCTTGGCGTGCATCCGTGCGTCGCTGCGGTCCGGTCCCAGGTCGACGGGCACGTGCACCTTCCGCCGACCACTGGCGACAACATCGATGTACTGTGGAGACCTCACGCCCCACGTGTTGAGCAATTCGGCGGTACGTCCACCCGACCTTCCGCATGCCCACTATACGCCCTCGCTCAAAGTCCGTCAACTGCACATACGGTTCACGTCCACGCTGTCGCGGCATGCTACCAGTGTTAAAGACTGCGATGGAGCTCCGTATGCCACGGCAAACTGGCTGACACTGACGGCGGCGGTGCACAAATGCTGCGCAGTTAGCGCCATTCGACGGCCAACACCGCGGTTCCTGGTGTGTCCGCTGTGCCGTGCGTGTGATCATTGCTTGTACAGCCCTCTCGCAGTGTCCGGAGCAAGTATGGTGGGTCTGACACACCGGTGTCAATGTGTTCTTTTTTCCATTTCCAGGAGTGTATATATATATTAAGATTACGTAACACCAGAGTCTCAATGTTGCAATAGAAACGGAATTGTAAACAAAGTAGCGACGTGTGGGGTAACAATTTATCCCACGAATGTAGTTAAGGTTTAATGGACTCTCTCGTGCCTTGTTGGGGAACCAGTTTCATGTATATAGAGAACAGTATACAATGTGTTTTTTTTTTCAGGAATATTTGCCAAATGCTAATCGATTTTAGGCTTGTTACTCCATTATTAGGTAAGAATTGGCTACCATCCACAAAGACACTAATGAGCCTTCAAACCTAAATATTGTAAAAGTTGCATAGAACCCTCTTTGTGACATACCAGATGGAGTGCTCATCACACATACTGTGTATCAAACACATCGTTAGTTAGTTAGATGTTCCATAGATGATTTCAACGATAATTTTATCAAAATGATGTGGAGTAAGTCAGTTTACAGGATATTTACATGTAATTAGTGTTAACATTAATAGAAATGTTATTATTTTTTAGTCATACACTTGCTACTGCACTTAAAAAAGATTTTTTCCGAGCTATCAATCTTTAAATAGAAATCGTCCATGGAACAGAGGTAGTGATCCAGGAAATTTGATTTTAGGTTACATTAAATAACTTGCTTTGTTGCCTGGAATTTTATTGGACAAGTGATCAAAAATTATTGTTGGCGCATTTTGAGCTCCACTGTGAGCCACTGGCGGCTTTTATAATGGGTCACAGACGAATTTCACTAGCGAAGATACAGTTTGTGACAGCGCAGTTAAGATGCATAGCTCCTTGAAGAGGTACCTACATGACACCCTCGGGTAAAACAAAATATTATTCTTGCTGCTCGCTTCTTTGTATTAGGTACTTTCTTTCTAATTGTTGGGCTATACCAAAAAATTAATTCATAAGATATTATTTAGCGAAAATGTGAAAAATAAATGCAGAGATTAGTTTGTTTGTATAGAAAGCTAGCAATAATATGCAGAACAAATGTAGCCGAACGTAATTGTTTTAAATGCTCAGTGATATGCTACTTTCATTTCAAGTTTTCATCAGTATGTATACCCAAAAATTTGGAGCTTTCGATCCTATTTACTGTTGCTGTTCGCGTGCTACATGAAGTATTGGCATGACTATTTGTGGTACGAAACTGGTGGTTTTTCAAAACGTAGGGAAGTCCATTTTAAGAAACCACATGGTCACTCTTTGGAAAACATCTTTAGCAGTCTCTTCTGTTGGTTTCTGTCTAATGGGATTTGTTATAACACTGATATCGTCTGCAAAAAGGACGAGTTCTGCTTGTTAACTGTAATGCGAAAGGCCATTCATAGAGTAGTTAGAGGCTTTTAATAAATGTAGTCGTACAATTGTATGGGGAAAAGCTAGAAGTGGTTACACCAAAAGCGCCACTACCTGTTAGAAATAAACAGCATGCATAGCAAATTACGGCACCAATATTACTGCAATGAAATTTTGCGCTTTATACGAAACTTGATCCACGAATGGATAGCAAACCCATGTGATTACAGTTAATGAAATATATGGTAGTGAGAACATCTTCACAGGGAAACAGAAGAATAAAGGGCCTTGAATATAAAGTAAATGAAGATAAACTCTACCAAAGATCTTCGGCTGTCCTAAAGCAACTTTTCCTCGTAAATGCGTTCTTCCTTGTAGAGGAAACGCGTGTAATGCAGACATAACAGCGCACTGCATGTTCTAACAACTATAATGAAGTAAACGGTACATTTGAAGGCAAAATCTCGCAGTATGGATCCTTGCAGCTCGTGTCCCGAAGTTCACTGTGCCCTGCAGTCACTGGCCTTACTTGGCTCCAAATCGTTCATAAAATCGAAAATTAATATGAGTGCTGAAGACAGTTTTCTAGGAATATTAATTCTACTGAGACCAATGAATTTTAATTAAACTTCGTAAGACTAAAAAATGTCTTATGGGGGAAAGTAACTCCTGCTAGGTTTTATCTTACCTTCAGATATTATTAAAAAAAGACACGGAATGTAATGAATAATACATATATGTTTCCTATCGGACCACTTCATTGTACAATGCCACATATTCACAAAAACAGAAAAATATCATTGTATGCTTCATAATCTTCGTAATAATATCCAGAGAGAGGTAGAGCAATGTAAAAGGCAAGCTATGTCCTCAGACGACTCAGACAAAAATCGACATTGATCACTGTACATTCAAACATTGCGACTAAAGCAGGCAACGGTTTTATCAACTATCTTGAACGCCGGACCCTAGAAACGCTCATATCAGTAACACACACGGTAAACTGTCTGAAATTACCAAATCCGTAGCAGAGAGTGAAAGAAGTTAAAAGCTCAAGGCAGCTACCACTAGAAGACGAGAAGAGGAAGAGTATCTTACACGGTCCCATTCAAACTTGAAACTCCGCACCAGTCAACTGACAGACTGAAAGGGCTCGTGCGCAGAGGGCATCTGGAAGAGATGCTTTTACACTACTCAGCCAAAGATTTCTCTAACCGCCGAAAAAATGGACTATAGTCTAGGCAGTGAGTCACAATTCGCGCACTGTTACATAACATAAATGACGTTCAAGATAGATGGTTTTCAAAATTACTTTGTGAATGGTGACCATCGTATAATGAACATATTTAAATACAGATGTATAAATTTCTAGTGCAATACAGAGATTGATAAAGAATTACTGTTCGGTGTAGGCTTTCACTGACGGCGTCATCTTCATGTTAAAACTTTGGGGCTGAGAGGCTGTGGTCGATGTATAAAACTTCTTCCTGACGTTTCGCCTCCAACTGTGAGAGATATCTTCTGAGGTAAAACGGCTACTGTCACTCAGGCCTGAGAGGCTCTCGCAATTTATTGAGAGCACAGAGGGCACCGCCATGCGCCGCCTGATGCCGGCTGTGTGACTGTCTCTGGACAGCGTCCTCACTCTCTGTTAAAAATAATCGATTGTAAAATTGTTGGGGTGACGTCGACATCCAGTTTATCTAACTACAGACCTTCTTCTTTTCTATTAAAATTATTACAGTGTTTGTCAATCTACTGCTTCTCTACACATGCATGGGACTGATGACCGCGCGGTTTGGTCCCTTCCCAAATCAACCAACCAATCTACACACGCGTGCATGACAATGCAATGTCCTTACAAAAAAACCTAGTCCCACTGAATTTTATTTCCTGGTTTCCATCGAGAAAAACCTGTTCCGCTATAGTAAATTTATGTCTAATCCCCAGACGAGAGTTGCTTTTGTGTCCGGCTATGCCGCTGCTGCCACTTCTTTTCGTAGTTCCACTGTACACTTGTTCGCAACTGCACGGAATTTTATGTTGCTAGTGGGTGCCGTTCATCTTTTGGCGTTTTACATATTCTATATATTTTGGTAGATCTAAAGATCCTTTTGAGACCACACTTGGACAAAACATTCACCATGCTATTGTAATTTTATTAATGAACGGGAGGAAAACTTTTCCAAATGACAACCGTTGCTGCTCAGTACTTCAGCTTCTTCTCACCTTTGATGAAGTACTCGCTCAATCTCCTTACTAATATACACATTTTTAAGGCCTACCGTAAGTGATTTAATTTATCATGCAAATAAATATGTTCGCAGATTTTGTTGGGTCTATCCACCAGGTTTTTGATGACACCTCGTTTTTGTCTGAGATGATGTCTCCCACAGTTGTGAGTCGAAACGTCAGGAAGCAGTATTATACATCGACCACGGCCACTCAGCCCGGAAGTTTTAAAAGAATGAAGTTATTGTTGTTTTCCACTACAGAGGACAAGTTGGATATACACTGTGCAGGGTGATGGTGACCTGAGAATGGTGTATGGATGCGTAAGAATTAAACCTCATTTAACTAACTAAACTGCACTAAATCAGTAAAGAATGTACTCCAGTATGGTACGCATTTATAATAAAGAAGGATTAGTGGAACAAAAGGCAATTAGTTTGCCTTTTATCCTTAAACACGGAGCATTTTTATGTGCAAGTTCATAGATTCTGGTCATACATAAAGCACACCAGTGGCAAGACGCAGTCAATACCTTCACTGCTTGATAGCAACGGTGAAGTCACTTATGACAGTGCCACTAAAGCAGAGTTATTAAACACGGTTTACCGAAACTCCTTCACTAAAGAAGACAATTAAATATTACTGAATTTCAATCAAGAACAAGATGAGAAACATAAAAATAGATATCCTCGGAGTAACGAGGCAGCTTAAATCACTTAATAAAGGCAAGGCCTCCGGTCCAGATAGTATACCAGTCAGGTTCCTCTCAGAGTATGCTCATAAAATAGCTTCACATTTAGCAATTATATACAACCACTCGCTCACAGAAGGATCCGTACCTAAAGACTGGAAAATTACTCAAATCACACCAATACCCAAAAAGGGAAGTAGGGAGTAATCCGTTGACTAACAGGCCTATATCACTAACGTCGATTTGCAGTAGGGTTTTGGAACATTGTATTCGAACATTATGAAGTACCTCGTAGAAAGCTATTTATTGACCCATAGTCAGCACGGTTTCAGAAGATGTTGTTCTTGTGTAACACAACTAGCTCTTTATACTCATGAAGTAATAAGTGCCATCGACAGGGGATGTCAAATTGATTCCATATTTTTAGATTTTCAGAAGACTTTCGACACCGTTCCTCACAAGCGTCTTCTAACCAAACTGAGTGCCTACGGAGTATCGCCTCAGTTGTGTGACTGGATTCGAGATTTCCTATCAGAAAGGTCACCGTTCGTAGTAACAGACAGAAAGTCATAGAGTAAAACAGAAGTAATATACAGCGTTCCCTAAGGAAGTGTTATAGGCCCTCTATTGCTCCTGATCTATGTTAACGACATAGGAGAAAATCTGAGTAGCCGTCTTAGATTGTTTGCAGATGATGCTGTCATTTACCGTCTTGTAAAGTCATCAGATGATCAAAACGACTTGCAAAATTATTTAGATAAGATGTATGTATGGTGCGAAAAGTGCCAATTGGCCCAGAATAAGGAAAAGTGTGAAGCTATTCACATGAGTACTAAAAGAAATACGGTAAATTTCGATTACGCGATAAGTCACACAAATCTGATGGCTGTAAATTCAATAAAATCTTAGGGATTACAATTACAAATTATCTAAATTGGAACGATCAGATAGATAATATTGTAAGTAGAGCAAACCAAAGACTGCGATTCATTGGCAGAACACTTAGAAGGTGCAACAGGTCTACTGAAGAGACTGCTTACACCACGCTTCTCCGCCAGATTCTGGAGTATTGCTGTGCGGTGTGAGATCCGCATAAGATGGGACTGACGGATGACACCGAGAAAGTACAAAGAAGGGCAGCTCGTTTTGTATTATAGAGAAATAGGGGAGATGGTGTCACAAACATGATACGTGAATTGGAGTGGCAATCATTAAAACAAAGGCGTTTTTCGTTGCGACGGGATCCTCTCATGAAAGTTCAGTCACCAGTTTACTCCTCCGATTGCGAAGCAATCTGTTGGCGCCCATCTACATAGGGAGAAATGATCATCACGATAAAATAAGAGAAATAAGGGCTCCCACAGATAAATTTAAGTGCTCTTTTTTCCCGCGTGCCGTTCGAGAGTGGAACCGTAGAGACAGCTTGAAGGTGGTTCATTGAACCCTCAGCCAGGCACTTTATTGTGAATAGCAGAGTAATCACGTAGATGTAGATGTAGATTACGGCCATTAACAAAATACGATAAGCAATTCGGAAAAAAGGAATGGGAATGGAACCTTTCGAAATGTGGTGTTACAGAAGCATTCTGGAACTCAGTAAATGGGATAACTAATGGAGAGGAAAATGTGGAAAAAGTAATTTACGGAACCGCTGTACTAGAAGAAGGAGTCAGTTGACAGGACACGTTCTGAAGTATCAAGGAATTGTCACTTTGGCAATGGGGGAAAGTGTAGGGGGAAAATCTGTAGGGAGAGAGAAAGGTTTGACTCGGCAATCAGTTTCAAGTGGATGTAGGTGGAAATAGTTAAACAGAAATGAAGAGGCTTTCATATGATAGATTAGCATGGATAGCTGTACCAAACACCTTCCGACGACTGCAGTAACAACAGTAAAATATTAAACAGCGCATTACCTCAAATGCAGTAAAAGTGAACATGTAAATTGTTTGTTACTGCTTACGAATTAAAATACAGATTTACCAACGAATTAAACATAATTTTCTGTAGCGTTTCTTTCTTTAACTAGACATTCATTTGTGAAATTGTCCATGAATGAAATCGTAGCATCTATAATCTATATACACATCTTCTTGACTTCTACAGGTCTGTACACGTTATGTCGTCTGTGATCCATCAGGTCATTCATCCTTATTATTACTTATTTCGTCTCGTTATATGTCCAATCCTTCCACTTCCACGTCTCTTGTCTATTGTGTTATCCATTTCTTTCGTTTTCCTGTTCTTTCTCGTAACGCATAAACGTGTTTCCTCATTAGTAATTGAACAATCCTTAATTTTTGAATTGTTTCCATTTTTAAGGTCCAGCTTCCTTAAATCAATACTTACGGTATATACTTGTTATAGATATTCTGGTTAAGACACACCAGTGCGAAATTACTTCTGAATATCACATTCAATATCCTGTTTATTTCTTTGTGTTTTCTTCGCGTTTGCTTTCATTTGTCCTGAGCAGACCGATTTATTAATTTCTTCCATAATTTCATCGTTAAGCTTTGCCTTTCTCCTACTGACACACAAACCGATTGCCCTAACGCTTATTATACTAGAAACAATAAAAGATTAGGATTAATCTGAAAACAATTTACTGCTGTGTAACAAAAATACTTTTTAGTAGGGACGACGAAAAAAGGAAGGGGAACTTTATGTATATAAAAGGGGGGACCAAGAATGAAATATCATCTACATAGGAGTGATGTATCTAACATCTGCTAAATCATATTATCTACGTGCCACTGATCTTGTGTGATGTATGTGGGTTTCTAAAAGATCTAAAGTGTTTCAAATAAATTTATCCGCAATTGCAATTAACATCAGCTGTGTGCGCAGTGGATAATATTCGTTGGCACACAAGCTCAAGGACACATGATGTGACCTAAAGAGTATTTCAGTAATTAATTTCACTTGCATTTCTAAATACAAGTTAGCTCACTGGAACTGGTTATGTTACGAGAAGGGGTGAAATCTGGATGTGTACGACATTGTAGGAAAAACTGGAGGGTCAATTATCACAATGGATCGACATTTACTGGTTCTTAAGATATGTATGATTGCCATCAATTTATACACAAAGGAAAACAAGAAAGAATTCGTTAAATGGCAAGCAGGTAACAAGAATAATGACAGTGTTAATTTCGTGGTCCTCTATAATAATTAAATTAACAAACATGGTGGTGCTACTGTGGATGAAGTTTGCTTTATATAACTGGTGAATAGGGAGAGCAATATAGGGCAAAGGCAATGAAAACAGTTCAGTAAACCTTCGAATAATAGCATGCAAGGATTCAGTGGTAGTCTATCCCGATGTTCAGTTATTGTTATCAAACCAATAGGAGTATAAGTAATGTAGGGGGAGCAGAGGCATCTTACTTGTCAAATAGAAAACTGATGAAAAGCACCTTAAATTCTATAAATGAGGAGAAATAAGTTTCCCATGTCAATACTCGTTCGGTCCTTAATTTTAAGTACGAAAGTATAATGATAATATTGCTCGCTGCACGTTATCTTGGCAGGTCCCGCTGAGTGGAAATCCCTTAATTCGAATAGAATATTCCCAAAGAGACGGCCGCGAATTACCTAACTGCGACCAGTGAAGGCGATGATTCTTTCATTTCAGCGACTTAGTTCTAACTTCAACTGACTTAAGTGCCACGTGACGTGGCTGCCGACAAAGGATAAAAACTAACCCACATTAAAATCTCAAGAATTTCAAAAGAACAGATTTTTATGAAGTAACACGTTTTTAATTTAAGAATAAACCAGTGCACGAAACACTAAGCTCAGTGATCTGTAAGTACACATGGGTGTCTCTTCTCACTGACCAAAGCTACCTCCCCGAAACGCGTTCTTCAGCTGAAAGTTGGTTAAATACAACCGAAAGCATGAGCGAAAAACAGTTATCGAATTTTATCTCTAAATGAAACCCTATGAAAAGCAGCTACATTACGAAACCTCAGCACAGTGCCTCAAGCCAAACCACATCACTTACGAGACGCCAACCAAAAGAAAAGGGCCTTCACGTTCGCAAATTTCCGCGGGCACATCCTCGCCAAGTGATGGAGAAAATCAGTATCAAAACTCGCTGCCAACAGCTGGACAGCGAGGTTGAAAAGCAGCGAAACATCTCTGACAGACGTCGCGTTTATTATTACCCCCACAACTACCAAAATACTGTAAGATTGACAGAGTTTTCACTTACAGGTGATGATTCCCTGGTTCCCTGCGGAACTTTCAAATTATAATGATGCCTCCATATGGACTGCTTATGAGATTTAATTCTTCTGTTCTTCCTCCGTCCAGAGGAAGAGTTAATAATGTATTTGTAGATGCCAAGTGACAAATCTTACGAGCAGTACTGACAATACCGTTTCACTCTCATAGGAGTGGACAGAAAGAAGCAATACAAATTTACAGGTGGCATACAACTGCTGACAAAGAAAAGAACAATTAAAAGTGAGAGATGGAAGTCAGGAAAAATTAACGGAACTAAACGAAACTATTCAGAAATGTTTAAAAATATATCTCAGAAGGTATAATGAGAATATTGTGAGGGAGCAATCGAGAACAACAGAAATGTGAAGAAAGCGAAACAGGTGCTTATCATGGCACAAGAGCTGGAATGTCAGCTGGGGCTGTGACGACGGTCTGCGATATGTTCGAAAGTTAAGCAAAGAAAGGAAAAAGGCGCAGGTACTGTAACGAACAGAAATTAATTGTCTGTGCGAATGAGTACACTCGGAAGTACCAACAGAAGTAGGGAAAGAAAACTGAGGCATAGATAAATGGAAAGCCCCTGTGAATGATAGGATACCAGTGAGAATAATAAAAGTAGAGAGAAAATCAGAGGAAACGTAACTTCCACAGTTGCTGATAGTATGTTTGCGTAAGAAGACGATACCATTTAGTTGTAACAGTGCTGTAACTGTTGCAGTACACATGAAAGGGAGCACGGGAATGTGAGAACTAAACACACCTTATGAAACAATTTCTATTACTTTTTATTGACATTTAAACAGCACGACGCATTTCGGCAGCGTGCTGCCATCCTAAGATATACTACAGTTACATGTATTTTACATTAATCTGCGTTGTAACGACGTTCATTTACTGGGTGTACCAGTAAGGTTATGTATCGAAATATAACCTTACATAATTTTCTTAATGTGGTTGTCTGGCACACAGAACACATTACAAACAGATTACAGCCCAACACTTTCACATTCCAGAGATTCTTATCTCCTGTGATAAACTTCTTTCGGTTATAAAGACACTAAATACAAAGAAGATGAAACTTTTTAGTTATAGATGTATCTACAGTATGTAATGGCACATATTAGAGGATATGATTACCCAGTTAACATTTTGTTAAATAAAATAAGCATTCTGTATTAGAGATATTTTTGATTAAATTTGCTTTGTTACTTCCTAGCTCGTCATTCAGAAATCGCTAACCACACATTGTGCACCGAATGAAAATTTCCAATTCCCCGTTCAAAATTCAGAACGGTCACCAAATAGATTTGTATAAAGAATTATAAATTTGAGGCTACTTGTTGTGAGCTGCATCCCAGTCCCAATTAATCGTCCTCTGCGTATATATCGCACTTCAAAGATATGTTTTTGAGTAATAATTTTTTATTTGGGCCTGTGTCTAGGATCCTAAAAACATCTTTCTTCTTCCGGACTCGTACCTGAAACATTCGTTGTTAAAAGAAAAAAGTACCAAATTTCACTATGTATCTAGCTCAGCAAACCGATAATTAACCCTTCGTGTCTGTCATAAGTAGTATGCAGCACTTGTATTGAGGGAAATTTTAAACGACTATGTTGACCGAACTTCAAAAAGCATCTGCTACAAATAACTTTTAAATTTTTTTAGGTATCAGTATTTACACAGATTTAATGTTTTTTTCCAGTCTTCTTTTCTTCTTTCAGTTGGTTGAACATACCCAAAATTTGTTTAGGGTATTCCAGTGTTTGAGTGCTTCTGCAAATTTTCTCCTTTACTACTCCTCTTCAGCGCTACGCTAGCTATTACGGACTGTTTCTTCTTCACCTAAGAGCTTTTCGTAGACTTTGCTCTTCAAAGTAAATTACGACTAGTACCGCCTTATTCCGTATGTTACCATGCCAAACGATTTTCAACATTCTTCCATAGAACGATTATGTGAACTACATTTCTCCATTTTGCACGGCCTGCGTTTCACCTTCACTGTTGAACTTGGGAACTGCATATTTAATTTCTCATCAACATTGGATATCAGGAACGCTCTTATTCCAGCAAGTTTTCTTCTCTGCTACTGATCTACTTGCAGTATCTTCACTGCAACTGATTTTATTCCCTGTCATTACCTTGGGGAATCGCTGTTCTCCCCTCTGATATTCCGAATCTGTATCAGATTTGTTTGTCCTTGACAGCTATTTATTTCAAATTCTCGTGTTCGTTCCGTTAAATCAGTCTTATCTAACTTCGGCCAGAAGACGTCTGCGAAACTTAGCACTTTTATTCTCATTCCGAAAAGTTTTTCAATTCCTTAAATGCTCCTGCTCAGATTATCACAGGTAAACAGATAAAGCGGATGTAGTTTTTAAGGGTGATAGCAGAGCGAGTTATGGCGTTTCCGCTCCTGCTGACATCACTGGCGCATCACTGGTGTGTCACCTGTTAAAAGCAGTTTCTTGGAAGGTCGCGTGAGTAACGTGCGATATGATAAAAGAGAGCTGAGTGGTAGCACAAAATTTGCATAAAACTAGGACAATCAGAGCTTATCGCCAGAGTAATGGGTTTGAGTAACCAAATGCTATTAGCACAGCAGGTGGCACGGAACTGTCGCTCTCTTATCCACCACTAAGTGTCCTCGTGGCCTCTGCTGCTGCTGTTGTGGGGGTTTACTCTTCAGCGATTTGTACTTTGCGCTCTGAGTAGTTGTCACCAAGCAGACTTCACGTGCCCCCGACCTTCGTAACGTAGTCGTTTCAGATGAATGCCAGAATAGTACGTCCGACACGGCCTCAGAGCACTGCTGTCTCCTCTAGAACCCATTCATCCCCACAACTTAAAGTTCCATTTGGAAGAGGCGATTAGTGTATAACGTCCTGTCGACATCGAGGTCATTAGAGCCGCAGCACAAGCTCGGATTAGGGATGAAGGGAGAAAGAAAGCGGCCGTGCCGTTTCATAGGAACCATCCGCATTTGCCTTAAGCGATTTAGGCAAATCACGTAAAATCTAAATCAGGATGGTTGGTTGGTTGGTTGTTTTGGGGAAGGAGACCAGACAGCGAGGTCATCGGTCTCACCGGATTAGGGAAGGACGGGGAAGGAAGTCGGCCGTGCCCTTTGAAAGGAACCATCCCGGCATTAGCCTGGAGCGATTTAGGGAAATCACGGAAAACCTAAATCAGGATGGCCGGACGCGTGTTTGAGCCGTCGTCCTACAGAATGTGAATCCAGTTGGCTAACCTCTGTGCTAGCCCGCCAGGTGATACCTTGTGGAGTATGGATGTAGAAGAACCTCGCTGTAGTCGCGCATCATTGTGGAATTAATGTTATAACGCAATACTTGTTTGAATGAAGCTGAACAAAAATGCACTAAGGTGACTAAAGTCATGGTATAGCCGTATGCACATATACAGATGGCGGTAATATCATTTACACAAGGTATAAGAGAGCTATGCATTGGTGAAGCTGTCATTCGTACTCAAGTGATTCATGCGGAAAAGTTTCCAATCTGATTATGGCTGCACGGCGGCAATTAACAGACCCTTAAGCGGGATTATAGTTGGAGTCAGACACATGGGCATTCCATTTCGGAAATCGTTAGACAATTGAGTATCCAAGATCCACAGTTTCAAAAGTGCTGAAAATACCATATTTCACGCTTTAACTCTCACCATGGACAATGCAGTGGCCGACGGCCTTCATTTACCGACCAACTACAACTGCGTTTGCTTAGAGTTGTCAGTGAAAACAGACAAACAACACTTAGAGAAATAACCACAAAAGTCAATGTTGCAGTACGACGAACGTATCCGTTTGGAAAGTTCGGCAAAATTTGCCGTTATCGGTCTATGGCAGCAGACGACCGTCTCGAGTGCTTTTCCTATCAGCGCGACGTCGCCTGCAGTGCCTCTCCTCCGCTCGTGACCCTAGACGACTGGAAAATCGTGCCCTGGTCAGGCGAGTGCCGATTTCAGTCGGTAAGAGCTCATGGTAGCGTCCATGCGTAGTGCACACCGCGCGAACCCATGGACGCAAATTCTCAACAAGGCACTGTGCAAATTGGGGACGCCTCCCTATGGTGTGGGTTATATTGTATGATGTGGACTGTGTTCTCTGGTCCAACTGAACCGATCATTATACATCAACAGCCATTCATGGAATTAATGTTCCGAAAACAACGATGGTATTTTTATGGATGACAATGCACCATCTCACCGGGCCACAATTGTTCGTAATTGGTTTGAACAATATTCCGGAGAGTTGGAGCGAATGATTTGTCCACCCAGACCGCCTGTCATGAATCAAATCTAGCATTTATGGTACATAATCGACAGATCAGTTGGTGCACGAAAGAAGGTCCGACACGATATTAGACGCTATCTCATAACTTTTGTCACTTCAGTGTATGCAATAGTCTATCCGTTAAATTGCTACTCCACTACACACCAATCGTCAGTAAGAAGCAGAAGTATTACAAGAAACCAGTTACAAGTCAAATGCATTTTGAAATGGAAACTATTTGAAACTAACACAAACTTCCATTTTCAAGGTAAGTAAACTTGAAACTACATTAAATAACCTCTGTTCATTTGCAAGTATTACACGTTCCGTAGTAATATGTTCCAAGATGGAAGACCTTCTGTTTCGTAGTACACGAAGGTGCTCGATCGACAAAGTATGGCTTAATTGCCCAACTGCTATATAAAGAGCCGGCCGCTGTGGCCGAGCTGTTCTAGGCGGTTCAGTCTGGAACCACGTGACCGCTACGGTCGCAGGTTCGATGATGATGATGTTTGGTTTGTGGGGCGCTCAACTGCGTGGTTATCAGCGCCCGTACAATTACCCAATCTTTGCTCAGTCCAATTTCGCCACTTTCCTGGATGATGATGAAATGATGAGGACAACACAAACACCCAGTCCTCTCGAGGCAGGTGAAAATCCGCAGGTTCGAATCCTGCCTCGGGAATGGATGTGTGTGATGTCCTTAGGTTAGTTAGGTTTAAGTAGTTCTAAGTTCTAGGGAACTGATCACCTCAGATGTTAAGTCCCACAGTGCCCAGAGCCAGTTTTGAGCTGTATAAAGAGTTCTCAAAACATTTAGCATTTTACTCACCACATAATTCTCTACCTGTAGAATTAACACTATATCCCAAACAAGTTTAATGTAGTATTACAAAAGACTTGAATGCGCAGAACATTAAATATTTAAAAACGATCCGCGAAACACAACCTCATCTCTAACAACAACAAAAACTGAAGAAAGTCGCGGAAATTGCTTTTGGCGTCTCCAAGGCGCAGTTCTTCATGTCATTTTAAAATTAGTCACTACACTTAAGTGCCGACCAAAAAGTACTGTGTGTTCCAACGTACATTATCCTCTAGGTACAACACTCTCTCCTCTTTGGATTAGCTTTTATTGCATAAAAATACTATTGCTTATTTCACACAACGTAAATCCATGGTATCCTATGACTACATGACTAGTGAATCAGAGTAGAGTAAGTTGTGTTGCAAGGACTCTGGGAACGGTAACAATTTAAAAATGAAAATGAATCGCCAGTTGGGATGAGTTATTTCCTGCCTAACACCAGAGAGCAAATGCAGGACCTAAAATTTGTGTACGGCTCATCTGTACAAGAGGGATTCGGCCATGTACTGTTGCTACAAGCCACTATGTAAATATGGATATACAGTATCATGAGACACATCAATTCAACTCCGACGACTTAAGGAATTGAAAAAAAAAAACATATAAAAATGGACTGGAGAGACTAACCAAAAAGCATGAAGAGTATAATCCCGTTGCGTAATAATGAGGATTATAACCAATGGATTAACGTTATTTGTTAATTTGTTTAACTCAGACACAAAGTTATCACGAATGGTGTTCTCACACAATTCATTGGTGAACACAATATAGAAATAAGAAATCAAAATAATTGACTTTGTACAGAAAGCAGAGCATTCGCACACAGTAATGAATGTGAGCTAAAGGCGTGGAGTCGTGCACCAAACAACTTAAAATGCATGGAAATCCTAGAGTTAATCAAATGCGGCAGTAGTATTTATACATTAATAAAATTCACCTAGGCAGAAAAGTTCAATCACTGATAACCCTACTGCAAGTCTACGCCCCCTAGGACTCATATTTCCAAAATATTTCTGTATTCCAAACTGATACACATCGAAATAATGCTAAGTCCCGAACTGGAACACACCAAAATATTTCCAGCTCCCGAGAACCAAGGTCAAGCGGCTCTCAGTCGGCGCAGACCTCACCAAAACAAACATCACCGATCAAGACACGAGGAACAAAGATCACGTGCCCTGCTCTGCCAGCCATTTTATAAGTGTTGTTCATATGACAGATTACTATATTCAACGCAGCAACTTATAGATTGACCACCATTCGTAAGGCTACATATATTACATTATTTATGCATTTTAAACATATATGACATATGGTATTAATTACAATATTGGATTCTACATAGCTAAATAATTAACATTTTACATCGTAAACGGTACTGTACCAACATACTCAAATGATCAACTTTATTCTGCTTGCCGCTGGAATCACAATCTTGCCAACATCATGTTACCAATATTGTTTCTAAGTACTACCACGATAAATCATTCACGCTGGTACTAACCATTGGTAAACATGTGAAAAAACTATTTTCGCCTTATTTTATGAATTACTCAGTAAACCATTTTTAACGATTTGTGTATTATTTAACAAAAATTTTACAGTATCGTTTTCAAGCCCTTAGCAACTATGTTTCATAAGTCTATGATGTGTGATTGTGTCAGCTGTTATTGATTTTAAAAACAATTTTTCGTTTAAATGTTAACTTTTTTAATAATGACTTCATTCACATAGTAATAATATTAGTAAGCTCGTGTCATTAATGTGAGTTCAACGCTTGTCTTTACAGTTTCATATCATGTTTAGAAGAAGTTTTTGTGTTTTCGGACAATGTTCCGAGTTTCAGTTGCAACGTGGTCTGTTTTCGGTCATATTGCTCTAAGGCATTTAAGTTCGCATCGTCACCTCCCCCCTATCAACATCGGGGCTTTCAAGACGCTACAACGAAGCATCTAGCCGAGCTCCACAACATCGTTAATAGGGAAAAGAAAATGTTGCTGCTATTTTCGGCCAAATTCGCACCTATTTTCGGACAAATATGATTCTATTTTTGGTGAAATGCGCATCTATTTTCAGCCAAATTCACACCTAAATTTCTGTTTGTTTCTAAATGATTAGAGATACAGGTTCAAAATAAGTAGTCATGCAAAGTGGCTGAATACTAAGCATTTGTGTTCCGAAGTTAACTGATTTAAAAAAAAGTGATAGGAGAGCTTTTCGAGTTTAATGTCTACGTTTGAAAAAACACTCAACGGCTTTGTTTGTTTCATTCTTTTGTTCCCTTTAAGATTCCAACAAATTTTTTTCTGTTCAAAAGCAGGAGCATTTCCCTGCCTGTTAAGAGAGTGCTTTCTGATTTAAGGTGTTTCTCGAAATTAGTTTTCTGTTCCCAACCAATCCGATGATTAAAAAATCTACAGATTTCGATCTTTCATTGACATTCGTAGCCAAGCGACTCATTCCTGGGTCTCGTTCCTAGTTTCTTTTTGCAGCGGTAAGACAGACTCCAAAACGACCTAGGATGATGATGGTCACAGGAAACAAAGATTCACCTCTAACTCTTTAACTCCTGAAATTACGGGGTGGAAGGCATATGACAAAGGGGCGGTTTTGGTGATTGTTGAAAGGTGGTTGAATGTTCACTGGTATGTACCAAGAATTGTAAAACATGTTACATGTTGTCCTACCCTTCAGGGTACCAAATCGCCTATTCCAGCAGGGTAATGTAAGACCCAACTTGCAGTTAACACCGTCAACGCCTTAAGGAATGTACGTATTCTTGACTGGACTTCCAGGTTATCTGAATTATGTATGACAGGCAACACAAACATATATAGTCTCATGCTAACATCCACACAGCAATCTTCATGAAATGACATAACATTTGTTACAGACATGACAGAAATTCTTCTAGATGACACTGTGACGCTATAAAGTATACCAGACTGTGATAAAATTCTCTTGTGATTGCAGCCGTGTCAGGTGGCTTAAAATCCACGAACGTTCAGTTGAGTTCTCCTCGGCCATTGTAAGGTGGTGACTGTCCTTTGGTAGCTTCTGTCCCCCTTACAGAGCCGCACTACCCGAGGACCACGAGCAAGACAAGCCGTGGCGCGTACATCACAGCAAGTGACACTACAGGTCTTACGAGTGTCAGCAGGCGACTCCGGCGAATATCAGACGATTTTAGTAAATATTGACAGCGTGTTGGAATGCTGGGAAGTCCTCGATACCAAACGAAAGAATTAAGCCGGCCGATGTGGTCAAGCGGTTCTAGGCGCTTCAGTCTAGAACCGCGCGACTGCTACGGTCGCAGGTTCGAATTCTGCCTCGGGCATAGATGTTTGTGATGTCCTTAGGTTAGTTAGATTTAAGTAGTTCTAAGTTCTAGGGGATTGATGACCTCAGATGTTAAGTCTCATAGTGCTTAGAGCCATTTGAACCACTTTTTTGAAAGAATTACGGCCTTTATTGGGCAGATTTTAAGTCAAATATTGATTTACCGTGGGCCCTACACTGAACCGAGCGTTCACGAAGAGTGGTGGACAAGTGTGACGCCCCAATTTCGTTACACGACCCATATTCTCGTTGATCCCGCGCGCTGCCTTTGTGACGTCACTGGTGCTCGCTCTACCGCCGTGTAAGGTAATGTTTTCGTTGCGGACCAGTCGTGTTCGCTTCACCTTTCCAATAGCCGGTTCCCAAGCTGTGGTTAGCTGCATTATTCAGTGTTTTATTACACATTTATGTCTCGATTGCTTCTTTTATTATCCATGTAGTAAAAAAGTCTCGTAGAATGCAATACGATGTCCGTTTTCTAGAGCATGCTCCGCTACCGCTGATTTTTCAGGGTACTGAAGGCGAAAGCATCTCCCTTGTTTTACATACCACTATTCAGTAGTACACACAGTCTGTCCAACGAACTGTCCACACCACATAGTACTTTAAATACTCTTTGTGTTCTGACCCCTAAATCGTCCTCCACTGGCCTCATGGATTGCTGAATTTTTGCTGGAGGTGTGAAGATCGAATCGATTTTCATGCCGCTTTAGCAGCCGGCCGATCTTTCCTGTCATTGAGCCACAGAACGCCAAAAACGCAAGCTTCTTCGGGTCCTCCTCAGGGTCCTTCTACTTAATGGTTTCCAGAAATATATTTTAAGAAATCTGGCGGTTGTTGTGCTTGACCCTCAATACTTTTCGTAAGTGGCTCAGTTCCTTTGGTAGGTTTTAAGCGTCTGACACAGGGACAACGGCTACAACAACCGCCAGGTTTCTCAAGCCATCTTTTCGAAAACACATAAGCAGAATGTGTTTTTATTATTTCTTACTGATATGGTTGCACATGCTGTATGCAGAGTGCTGGGTGTATCTGTAGTGCGACAGGGCACACAGGTGAAAGGTTTTGTAGAGGTGCTTGAGAATAACAAAGCACATCTCGGTCCGCTTGGTTCTACAAGTTACGAAGTCGGCACGCACTAGCACAATACAATAACGGCATTTCATACCCTAATTCCACAGCCGACTTATGCCATAGCACAACGCAGAAACCGAATTACCGCACGGTAAATCACTTGATCAGCCAACGGCCTTGCCGCAGCGGTAACACCGGTTCTCGTCAGATCATCGAAGTTAAAAACTGTCTGACTTGGCTAATACATGAGCGGGTGACCGTGCGGGTCTGCCGAGCGCTGTTGGCAAGTGGGATGCACACACCCCTTGTGAGCCTAATTAAGAAGGTACTTGATAGAGAAGTAGCGGCTCCGGACACGAAAACTACCAACAACTGGAAGAGCAGTGTGCTGACCACATGCCCTTCCATATCTGGAACCACTGACGCCTGTCTCCTAAGGATGAAGCGGTGATCAGTCGGTACCGCTGTGACTTTTGTGGTCTTCTCGGACGGTGACAGTAAATTTCACATGATCAATGAGGTGCTCCATTCCGATCTGTCGCCTCGACCGGTGTGCTGTCCTACCACGACCTGATGATTTTGGTGCGTACGAGGAGTGCAGAGGTACACATGTAAACAAACAAAAATTAATTACTTCACTCTATTTTACCGTGATATGAGTGAATGCTGCAGGAGGGGAGCTCTATAGGATTGAGGACGTATCCTGCGCTATTTTGTCGCTGCGAGAGCAGATCGCTAAGAACTGCCGCGTGTTGTGCCGCGTTACTCGCCAGCGAGCGTCGTGCTGTCCGACGGGCCCGGCCGGTCGCATAATAAAACACGCCGCCCGTCCGCCGGGAGCCACTGTCGGCCGTGAATAGCCGACGCGTACAAATGGCCGCAATTCCCGCAAGTGGATTTATCCCGCAGATCCGCCCACACGCTGGGCTGGCTTCTGGTCCGCTGCCTTCCATAGCGAGCGTACGGCTGCGATCTCTTTGGTGAACAGGCGGAGTGGCAGCGCGTCCTGTCCTGTACTGTGCGAATATCCGCTGGACGTCACCGCACGCTTCTCGCAGCTTGCGGACCCGATCCCGCCGCGATTCTGTGGAGTCGACTGAAAGGGACTTCCGCATGATTACTGGTTAGAGAATTCGAGGATCAATCCTGTACAGAATAGATCAGAGTAACCGCTGGTCCCGAAAAACTGTCTACAGACTGCTTACTCAAAGGCAACTGAAAATGGTCGCCTCACTGTGTTTAGTATTATAAATAGTTATGCATCACATTTAGTCATTAGAGTAAGTGAACGCAGAGTCTCCGAAGCCGCTCTGTTCCTGTCATCAATCTTGCTGCTTCAATTACGTTGATATATTCTCATCTCTCTCTTCCTCTTCAGGTGTTAAAAAAATGGTTGAAATGGCTCTGAGCACTATGGGATATAACATCTGAGGTCATCAGTCCCTTAGAACTACTTAAACCTAACTAACCTAAAGGACATTACACACATCCATGCCCGAGGCAGGATTCGAACCTGCGACCGTAGCGGTCGCGCGGTTCCATACTGAAGCGCCTAGGACCGCTCGGCCACTCCGGCCGGCTCAGGTGTTACGCTGTGCAGCTAGTCCTAGTCTTAACACATGTCCTATCATCATTTCCTTTCTTCTCCGAACAACCACAGATAGGCTCTTTCCGCCAATAATGTCATACGATTAGTTCATTTATAATGTTTTCCACAACTGCTCCTCAGTTCTTTTGAGAACCCCCTCATTTCTTATCAGTCCACCAAATTTTCAGCAAGCTTCCACAGCACCACATCTCTTCTTATCCGTTATCGTAGTCCATGATTCACTTCCATACGTTGCCTCACTTCAAACAAACATTCTCAGAAATTACTTTCTCAAATCAAGGCCAATGTTTGATAGTAGTAAGACACAGAGGAGCTATAGAAATTAGCGGCCAGTGGGCATTGATTTAAATCAATGGAGAAAGTTGAAAACTTGTGGCCGTCCGAGACTGGAACCCAGATCTGCTGCGCACTAGGCAGATGCGCTGACCACTGCGCCATCTGGACACAGTGGTCATCAACTGTACGGACTGCCCTGGAACGCCTCTCGCCAGACATAAATTCTCGACTTATCCACAAGAACATCCGAAAGAAGAGAGATCACATACATAATTCAGGTAAGGACAGCCAATGATCCTTCCAGTAAGGATGCATACTAGGGTCAAACTCTTAGAGTCATTGGGGCGATGCAGCAAGAACTGAGGATAATGGGTGAGGGGCACAGTATAAACAGTTCTTGGATAAATTGAGGGGTGTTAGATTAGTCTGCGCGCTTGCAATGACCAGTGTGTTCAGATGCCATGTGATCAGCACATTTCTTTAGTTAGCGGACGACCTGGGTTCGAATCCCAGTCCGCCAAAATTTTCAGCTTTCTCCATTGATTTAAATCAGTGTCCTCTGGTAGCTATTGTCTTATTTTTATCTTGATTCATAGTACATGCAGGATAAAAATGACGTCTGTTCTTTCGGAATATTCAAACTATTTGATGACTGGTCCACTCTCAATAGCGTTGGGAAAATGAACGCCTAAATCTTTCGCTGCGAGCTCTGATTTCTACTTTTTTTTCATTTCGATGGCCATTTCTCTCTATGTAGGTGCGAGTCAGTAAAGTATTGTCTCATTCGAAGGAGAAAATAGGTGATTTAAATTCTGTAAAAAGATCACATCTCTTACAAATGTTCCTTCGCTTTAATGATTTTGAATTAGTGTAATCATATCAGTGACATTTTCTCCCTTATTTCGCTATAATACTAGATGTCCTGCTTCGAGCTTTTTCGATGTTCTGCGGGAATCCTGTTCACTAATGATAACACAGCAGTACTTCAGAAGAGGACAAACAAGCTTAGGCAGTCAGTCTCTTTAGTATATTTGTTCGATCACATAAGTTTTCTGCCAATAAAACACAGACTTTGGTTCGCTTTCTTCATAATATTTTATGAATGGTAATCGTAGTTTATGTTGGTAGATACTTTAAGCTGTTAGATTTGTTATCGGTAGGTTCGAATAACACACAGCTCTTACGAAAATGCTTCGCAAACTTAAATGGGAATCAATGGAGGGAAGGCAACGTTCTTTTCGAGGAACACTATTGAGAAAATTTAGTGGTCTGGTATTTGGAGCTGACTGCAGAACGAACCTACTGCCACCAACATCCATTTCGCGTGAGGATTACGAAGATACAAGAAATTAGGGTTAATGAGGAGACTTATAGACAGGTGTTTATGCCCCGCTCTATTTGCAAGTGGGACAGGAAAGAAAACGATTAGTAGAGGTGAAGGATACCCTCCGCCAAGCACTGTGTGGTGGATTGCGGAGTATGTATGATTATATAAATATAATTATAATCCATAGGTATTTAGTGAATCTTCAACTTAAAATCTGTGTAATTCGTCATGTAACCGACATTAAACGGATTGTTTTAGTTCTCATATGGAGGTTCTCATACTTTTTGTTGTTCAGGCTCAATTATCACTTTTCCTACCACACAGATAAAATGTCTGAACCATTTAGCAATTCGATTTGCTCTTCTGATTACTTGACGGTTTCTTCTTCTTCTACTTCTTCTTCTTCTTCTTTCTACCAAAGATCGCAGTTTAGTGCCTTATTCCAGCTTCATAGCATCTATACCCCTCATTTCCTTGGTCTTGTTATAATTATTCTTCCTACTGTATTGTATCTGCTTGCTGCTTTTGGTGCCTTCATTCACTCAGACGTTCTAAATATTCTCTACAGTTTCTTACATAGTTGTGTTTTACCGTTTAGGTTATATTTTAGCAACTCTTCTGTAATCTTCTCATTCTTAAATCGATCTAGTTTAGAATATCCGTCTGCAGACATTAGAAATTTCATTTTCGCTGTTTGTACCCGGCTCTTCTCTCTCTCTCTCTCTCTCTCTCACTATCACTAACTCATTTGCATAAAGCAGCACAGTGACAGCCATTACGTTATAGAACCTGAGCTGGGTATCCCTCTAAGTATCATCTTACATTACTCTGTAAGGTACATATAGTTTGAGAGTTATTTAATTTAATATCTCTGTCAATGTCTTTGTCTCTGCTGTCATCAAAACACGTATTACATCCACGACAGTTAAAGTTAGAGACTTGTTTAACTAGTCGATTATTGATCATTGTTTTGGTTCTTAGAGTGGTTCTTTCTAAGAAAATCATCACCTTTGTTTTGTTTTTGGTATTTAAATTACATTGAGTTGAGCACAGCTGCATATAGTACAGTCATGGTGAGGTATCCTCTTCCAGTGCTAAGTCAAACACTAATTACTCTCTCATTTACATGTCGGTAGAATGTGTGGACCTTTCTCCACTTCTTGTCTATTAATATTCCAATTCCAGGATTTTCTCTGTTTTGTTGTTCTATGCCACTATATATCAGCATGTACTCAGTCAATGTTTTGTTACCTTTTTATTTTTTTTTTATTTGTTTCAAAAGTCTTTGCTATATTTATGTTTTCGCTCGTTAACTGTCTTTCTTAGTCAATCTGTTTCATGTTGAGACCTCCGACATTCCACGCGGCAATCCTCAACGTATGTATCCCGCTCTTTCGTTTGCCTTTTTCCTTGCCTTGTTTAGTTCTGTTGGTTCCGTTCGGATTTTTCCTATTTAATTTATGTGTGTTTTAATATTTTACCTAGGTGATGTACCAGCCCATAGTACAAGTCCCAACCTAGAGGACCAGATAAATGACAGAATCACCTGAAAACAACCTAATAGTGCTTCTCAGATTCTTTGTAGTAATAGTATTGAACCAGAACGGTGCTATAATGGACACTGTTTTATTGCTGTTGAACATACAGTACCTATTTCAGCTCTATGGTCACCTTCAGGTTACCTGCAGGCAAATAGGATTTGTTAACAGTTGTAAATTTATATATAATAAAAATTTTATTTCATTGAGTTTCATACTTGCATCCATATTGCATTGTGATGCTGTCGCTATCTTATAATCGTATTGACCGCTACGGTCGCAGGTTAAAATCCTGCCTCGGGCATGGATGTGAGTGATGTCCTTAGGTTAGTTAGGTTTAAGTAGTTCTAACTTCCATGGGACTGATGACCTCAGATGTTAAGTCCCATAGTGCTCAGAGCCATTTGAACCATATAATCGTATTTATGCTTACGAAACTTCAAATACAACATAATTTTTTGTTAATCATTACGATACGCAGAAAAATAAACCAATTGTAAACCTACAGCATCGTTGGATTAGTTGTCAATTATGACTGTCAAAACTACTACAGTATATAACATCGTAAAAGACCTAAGCTGACGTTTCTCAAAAACAGCGCTAATAAATGAAAATTAAATGATTAACAAATAAAACTAGGCAGAAATTAAGTCCCCTACTCAGCAATAATATTATAAGACGGCGACAGCGTCACGATGCAATATGGATGTGAGAACAAACACGCAATCAAACGAAATTTTTATTAGTTGTAATTTTACACCTGCTAACAAAGCGTAGGTGGCCATTGAGCTGAAACAGATCTATTGCTACTATATATTCTACTGCAATAAAACAATATCAATTATTGCGGCAATCTGGTTCAATACTATAATTAAAATTCCATTTCAAATCCCAGCAAATTGTTCCATTCAGGTATTTGTATAAGTTAGCCGTGACTCATTGACATTCTATTCATAGAATACTACTTTGTTTGCTTTTCCTTGAGTGTCCAGTTTCACATTTCTGAAAATTTAGAGAAAGCTGTCAATTTTTGTGCTACTTTCAACTCTTATCAAGATCTGACAGAATACCTGTATTTGTGCAGCTTTATAGTGATTGTACTTTGTCATGGGTAACTGAAGAAGTGTGAGGTTAGTATTAATATTACACCGATTTGTGATGTATAAAATGTAAGGTGGCGGTTAACGTCAATGGCTAACGCGACGCGGGTCTCTAACTCTAATGCAATCACCAGAAAATATTTTTTTATATAGGATTTATCGTTTCTAGATGTTTCTACAAATCTCCTATGTTTGTAATATTTGCATATTTTGCAAAATTCGATTTTTGCGTAAATAGCTGTACTCTCCGTACCGGAGATAGCTCTCTCTGTACGTTGGTGTTCGTAATGAACGAACTTTCAATGCCAGATGTACTTCATTGATTACCCAGCTTTCCCACTTGGACTTGATGTTGGTTGCGACGTGAGAACATTGCGCATAAAGTCATTAACATGAAACGACAACATCAAGCGTCGCAATTCACTTTCCTTGGACACAAGTGAAGTTATTTGCACTACGGTTTAATTTTCCATCCACAATAATATGCTGTGCGTTCCCTGAGAAATATCTGCGGTCAAGCCACAGATTTCGTTGCCATCCCATCTGATAGTACTTTAATTAGAACACGGTGGTTTGATGTTGCGTCCAATGGTTTTCGGTCCACATCTACGAGGATCGCCTCAGCACGGATCTATGGAACGAAAAACTAATCTAATCTAAGAATGATTTGCGTTTCGCATGAGAAATTATTACGAGTCCTACTGAAAACAGCAAAATTCTTGACATACCAAAAAAACTTGTCCCTATTTTCTGCGCGTTTTAAATACTAATTCCTGAAAGTGGTGTTGAGGATAGCGTCACTGTTTGTTTCCTCAACATCTTTTTATTGTGTCTTCCACTTGGACCGCCTTGCTTCAGATGTGCTATCATCTTGAAACCTTTTACATATCACGGTTAATAGAAACTCAAGAAAATTTTCTTATTTCAGCTGGGCTCAGAGGATTTGAAATTAATATGAAGGTGGAACTCATCAAACATTACGAAATAAAAGCGTATTTTAAAAAAGTTAATATAGCTACAAGATGGTTAACAAAGCAATAGCCCTCTAAGATTATACACGGAAAAATATCAGACACTGTTGATAATAGAGTCATGATGTGGCTTTCACAAACTGATGTGTTTCAAATGAATATTTTAGTCATCGACAAATATGTGTTCTTTTAAGACATCAGCTCCCTTATCAGCATAGTAATAGCTAGTTTCGTTCTCAGTATATTTATTACTTCTCGTTGGTCCTCCTAGTAATTTGCTGTTGTGCAAAGGTCCCCGTAAAACAATTCTGCTAAATGCTAACTGCTGCAGGGAGTATATTTTGCTGTCCAAAGTAGCAATCGAACTTTTGGAATGGTGATCCTAATTGTATAGGCCGGGGATGGTTCACATACAAGTACTGTGAAACCTAAAACCGCAGCGCAATGAATATCACCAATACCACTAAAGAACGATATTTAATCACTCATTGCTACTATAATGTGATTTAGGTTATCCCTCACGAAAGGTTTATGTGGTTAGCCCGTGGTCGTGCGGTAGCGTTCTCGCTTCCCACGCCCGGGTTCCCGGGTTCGATTCCCGGCGGGGTCAGGGATTTTCTCTGCCTCGTGATGGCTGGGTGTTGTGTGCTGTCCTGAGGTTAGTTAGGTTTAAGTAGTTCTAAGTTCTAGGGGACTTATGACCACAGCAGTTGAGTCCCATAGTGCTCAGAGCCATTTGAACCATTTTTTTGATTAGCTGGGTTATTTAAGTACCACTTCACATTCACACTTGATTTTCATCTACAACTATATTCTGGAAACGATATTACGGTGTGTGATGGCGTACCATGTCCTTTCCTGCCTTCTTCTTTTCATTCGTAGTTAGTGTACAGGAAGAACGACAGCTGGTTAAATTCCGTATCAACTGGAAGTCCTTCGTTATTACCGTCGCATGACCATTTCGCGAGTATTCTGTCAGAGGAAATAATGTCTTGGAAGATACTCTCTCATGAGTTTGATAACAAACCTGCCCGTGGACGACAATACCTTCCTTGTAGGGTCCGGCACTGGAGCTCGATGAGCGTCTTTGTGACTGTGTGATGCAGCTTTTTTCCGAAAGAAATCCCTTCCTTAGATCGTTTCTCCTCCCCTACGTAGATCCTCGACAACTGAGAATGTTCAAGCTAGAGTAAAAACACATTTTATTCAGCTCATTAATTCTTAA
Organism: Schistocerca cancellata; assembly: GCF_023864275.1. Lineage (NCBI taxonomy): Eukaryota > Metazoa > Arthropoda > Insecta > Orthoptera > Acrididae > Schistocerca > Schistocerca cancellata. The sequence goes on along the minus strand of NC_064631.1, from coordinate 462,575,858 downwards.
AACAGAAGGTGCGCCTAAACCAGTCGGCTGCATTACTAAAAAATAAATCTGTGGGAAAGTTTCCTATCTGCAGCAGGCGGTAAGCAATCTGTCGTGGAGTGTACAGCAGCTAATGAACGTAATGTATGGCAGGCGGCGGTACTGTTACGAGGAGCCGCTCACGCTTGAGCAAGGAGTTATACGCCTCGAGGGCGCGACCGGGAGATTAAGCTGTTGAATGCTAGTTTAACGGCCGTAAATCGCGCAGCTCTATTTCATAACTAGTGCTGTCGTCGGCGCAGAGTGTGGCAGTACGGGTACTTAGCAGCAGCAGCAGCAGCAGCAGCAGGAGGACGCGGTGCTGGAGTGTCGGCTCTGGCGGGAGATTGCGCTGCAGCGGCCGCGATACGGCGGCGCGTTGGCGGCCGTGATCGCCGCGCCGAGGCCGTGATTTACCGTCCGGGTGGGCCGCGGAGAACACGACTCCGCACAGTCGCGCGCATCGCCGGCCGACCCGCCCCGCATCGGCTGCTATGAATTATGGCGCCGCATAATGAAGCGGGACTATTACTCAGGTGATTTAGGCGCGAGAATAGCGGGCTCCGATTTTTTGACGCTGGGGTTGTCCCGGTGTTCCCCTCCCTCCATTAAAGCCACGCTGATTAACATTACAGGCACAGTCCTCCCTCCCCCTCTGCCCCCCCCCCCCTGCCCCAACCACGCTGTCAAAATGCCAGTAATTGGATTCCCATCGTTGCCTGCTACGCGCTCTTTTAATAAACTTATTTACCCCTGACTCGTTCGCACCTCATTTTCCCTACCACACTCTCCGCATTACACCAAAACGCTACTCTCTTCGGTCTGATTATAACATAGGCGAGTAACAGTCTTGCGCGAAAAGGTGTTCGAAACTATAGTTTTTTTCAGGTATCCTCTTGTTCCTTCCATACCGCTTCTAATGCTGGAGTACAGGCGAGCCACAGGATTCGTGATCTCCTGTTAGAAGGTTATAATTTAAAACAATTCATCGAGTAAAACAGAAAAAATATTTGCTGTTCCCCAAGAAAGTGTTATAGGCCCTCGCTATTCCTAATCTATACAGTTTCCATAAGAGCGCCCAAAAATTTAATAGGGCGTAGAGTACGCGCCACAGAACAATTTGTGGTAGGGAATCTGGTTTCAGAGAAGCCAGCTTAAGGAGTTAATAGGAATAAAATCACATTACTGTCTACTTTTATATTCACTTAATGTTTTGAACATGGCTGTGATCAGCAAACGTAATTAATTACAGTGTCACAGATTTCCAGCCAACCGGTTGTAAATCGAATTTAAAATTCTTTAACAACTTTTCAACGCCAACTAGGGGCTCACTCGTGTCCTGTACCACTGTAGTGCCCGTAGTGGAATATTTATATATTGTTTTAAAATTTTGACTATACCTGTTACATATTCAGGTGAAAAAGGTTTTAATTGTGGTTTCAATGTTTTGACTAGAGCGATGTCGATCAAATTTCCTTTTAACCACAATTAAGGTAACAGTTTCTTCTGAAGAAGGCACCCCTAGTTGGCGTTGAAAACTTGTTACAGAATTTTAAATTCAATTTGCAACCGGTTGGCTGGAAATTTGTGACATTGTTTTTTATTCACATTTCTTAACTGCGAATACCCTCATTGACACAGTGAAGGTACCATTCGTCCAGTATCTTACAAAATCTGCTGAAATTAACGGCTATCAACCTCAATGCAGGCACGACATCTACGAACAAGTTTCTGACGCACCCTGACAAATTTTCCTGGCATGTAACGAATAACATCACAGGCAGCTACAATTCTGGCAACTAATTCCATCTCAGTGTCCACTGGTGTCTCATACACAAGTAACTTTAGATATCCTCACAGGAAATAGTCCAGGAGATTCAGGTCAGGTCACTTCGCAGGCCATGGAATAGGACTCCCCCTTCCAACACAGCGACCAGGAAGTACTGTAGCGGTATTGCTCCATAGTATTGTACGGTACGTCTCTCAATAGCACTGATTAATGGATGGAGCTGTCGTTGGTTCATAGCGATTTCAGTCACGGGACAATGTAAATACGATACAATAGAGCCACCTCATGCACAAGTCACGTAAACAAAACCTGCATCATGATTTCCTGGTAATCAGGCTCGTTCTCCCTATTTTCTTGTAGGAAATAAAGGATGCACATGTAAATAAACAGCACAGTACGGGTAAACTTGTACGCATATTATTTGTAAACTAGCCGGAAAACACAAATGCTAGACAGAGCGTTTGAGAAGTAGTTTATTTTCATATCTGTGAGCTGGCTACTCCGAACCCAGGTTCCCTACGTCGGATTTTCAATGGAACGTGCTCGGTGTTCAAATGGTTCAAATGGATCTGAGAACTACGGGACTCAACATCTTAAGTCATAAGTCCCCTAGAACTGAGAACTACTTAAACCTAACTAACCTAAGGACATCACACACACCCATGCCCGAGGCAGGATTCGAACCTGCGACCGTAGCAGGCTCGCGGTTCCGGACTGCAGCGCCAGAACCGCACGGCCACCGCGGCAGGCTAAAATACGTGCTCGGTGTCCTGTTACATTTTTGTAAGCTCTTACGGAAAAGCTCTCTATGAATAAGTGGCGTGAGTAACCGGCTTTTATTCTGTTCTGTTATTATATCTCCCCCTTCTCCCTCTCCCTGTTCATCACCACCACGCTCTCACTCTGTCCACCTCCTTAATCCGATGTGTCAATCTCCTCCTGGACGTCAGTCGGTCCCTCCCTTCTCTCCCCTCTTTCTGGAATCTGCTCCATTCCCCTTTGTTCATTTGCTCCTTCCCCTTTCGGTCTGTCTCCTCCCTCTAGTTCCATGGTCTCCTCCGCCTCTCTTTGTTAGTCTCCTTTTCCCCTCTCCGCTCATCTCCTCCACCCCCAAGGAGTCCATCTCCTCCTCTCATCTTCCTGTTCATTTCCTCCCCTTTCTATTCGTCTCCACTCCTCTCCCCTTTCTCAGTCCATTTCCTCCTTCCCGTATATTCATCTCCTCCTCCCCCATCTGACTGCTTATCTCTGTCTCCCTGTTTCTCTGCCCACCTGCCCCTTTTTCTTTTCTCTGTCCATCTCCTTCTCTCCCCACTCTGTGTCTATTTCTCCATTCCCTATATCTCTCCATTTTCTCCTCCTCCTATCTGTGCCCGTCTCCTCATTCCCCCTCACTGTCTGTCCATCTCTTCGTTCCCTCTTCTCTTTCCACGTTATCACAATCATTCCAAGGTGCTGCTCGTTATTAACCCAATAGTATTTCTTTCTACATTGTAACTAAAATGTGTACCGAATATGATTGAAATGGTTCTAGGGGTTTCGAATGAGCTTTTTACCCTTGACTTTGCTCGCATATGTACATGTCAAATGTATTTCAAGTATATTTAACGTATTTCCCACTTATTTGTACAGATGTTTCACCCGTATGTCTCGCTAATTATTCTGCCAGGCAGTTTCATTTTCGCTCATATCAATGTTTATGACGTCATAACTCCCGAACCAGATGGCAGTTATAAGAGTCGAGGGACATGAAAGGGAAGCAGTGGTTGGGAACGGAGTGAGACAGGGTTGCAGCCTCTCCCCGATATTATTCAATCTGTATATTGACCAAACAGTAAAGGACACAAAAGAAAAATTCGGAGTAGGTATTAAAATCCATGGAAAAGAAATAAAAACTTTGAGGTTCGCCGATGACATAGTAATTCTGTCAGAGACAGCAAAGGACTTCGAAGAGCAGTTGAACGGAATGAACCGTGTCTTGAAAGGAGGATTTAAGATTAACATCAACAAAAGCAAAACGAGGATAATGGAATGTAGTCGAATTAAGTCGGGTGATGCTGAGGGAATTAGATTAGGAAATGAGACACTTAAAGTAGTAAAGGACTTTTGCTATTTGGGGAGCAAAATAACTGATGATGGTCGAAGAAGACAGGATATAAAATGTAGTCTGGCAATGGAAAGGAAAGCGTTTCTCAGGAAGAGAAATTTGTTAACATTGAGTATAGATTTAAGTGTCAGGAAGTCGTTTCTGAAAGTATTTATATGGAGTGTAGCCATGTATGGAAGTGAAACATGGACGATAAATAGTTTGGACATGAAGAGAATAGAAGCTTTCGAAATGTGGTGCTACAGAACAATGCTGAAGATTAGATGGGTAGATCACATAACTAATGACGAGGTATTGAATAGAATTGGGGAGAAGAGGAGTTTGTGGCACAACTTGACTAGAAGAAGGGGCCGGTTGGTAGGACATGTTCTGAGGCATCAAGCGATCACAAATCTAGCATTGGAGGGCAGCGTGGAGGGTAAAAATCGTAGAGGGAGACCAAGAGATGAATACACTTAGCAGATTCAGAAGGATGTAGGTTGCACTAGGTACTGGAAAATGAAGAAGCTTACACAGGATAGAATAGCATGGAGAGCTGCATCAAACCAGTCTCTGGACTGAAGACCACAACAACAACAACAACTCCCGAACTGTGTCCTGTACAGTGATATAATTTTGCACTTTCCTCCAGTGGTATATGTACCTGTGTCTGCGAAATGTGTTGTGATTACAGTTAGTGGTAAAAAAATAATAAATTATAACCTCACGCATGATGCGGCAATTTTTCAAGCATCGCAGTGTTTATGACTTCGTTTGTCCTGAACTATGTGCTGTACAATGTTATGTTTCTGTAAGTATATTCAGCGGCATATGTGGATACTCTATGCGAAATGTATTGCGAATAGAATTAGTGGCAAAGTAGTAATAAATTAAAATGTAGTGTATGATATGGTAGGTTTTTCCCACATTCATTATGGCCTGAACTACGTGTCGTGCAATGATACATTTTTGTAGGTAGATTCAGCAGGAACTGTGGATACTGTCTGCGAAAAGTGTTGCGAGTGAAATTAGTACCAACGAAGTAATAAATTTAAACATCTTGCATGATGCGATAGGTTTTCACGCCTTCAGTTTTCATGACGCCATATCTCCTGAGCCAAGTGTCACACAGTAACGTAATTTTTCTGATACCTACAGTGGTATACGTAAATACTGGTTGCAGAATGTGGCACGAATACAGTTGCAGTAAAGAAGCAGCAATTAAAACGCCATGATTTGCGTGGGAGTTTTACGGCATGAACAGAGAAAATGTAGTAAGCGATAATTTTTTTTCATTTTATGGTTTTGTCAGCGAGAAAAACTGCATAAAAATTTGAAATTATTTGTAAAGATTGTTACAGGTCTCTCATTCGCAAACACTGTGTGACTGCAGTATGGGTACTCGCGTGTCGTGTGCTGCCCTGCTATTTCTCCCACAATCATTTTGGTAGGCTGGTGGTCATACACTCACAATATTCTTTCGAGACAGTAAATGATACGTGTACTAAGTTTGGTTGAAATTGATCCATGGATTAGGAGGAGATGCACGACATACATACACACATTCATACGTACATACATTTTTACAGTTTCTATGTCTTTCAGAGACAATACGAGCAGCCCTCTTAAATTTTTTGGGGATGATACTGTCATTTACTGTCTAAAAAGTCATCACACAATCAAAAACAACTGGAAAATGATTTAGACAAGACATCTGTATGGTGCGAAAAGTGGAAAAGGGCCATAAATAATGAAAAGTGTGAAGTCACTCATATGACTACGGAAAGGAATGCGTTACATTTCGGTTACACAACAAATCTCACAAACCTAAAGGCTGCCTTTTTTTTTTTTTTTTGGCAGAATAGTTGTAAGATGCAACAAATCAATTGAACCGACCGCCTGCGCTAAGCTTGTCCGCATTCTGCAGTTCGGTACAGGATCTTTAGCAGTTAGAATTGACCGAGAACAACGAAGAAGTTCAAAGATGAGCAGCTCGTTTATGCAGGATTGCCAAGCAGGGCACAGAGCGTCACGGATAAGTTATGCTAGTTTGTATGGTAGTCATCAAAACAAAGGTGATATTCTTAACGACGAGATCTATTCCAGAAATTTCAATCACAAACATCTTCATACAAATGCAAAAATATTCTGTTGACGTCCACCACCTTAGGGAGAAATCAGGGCTCGCGAGCACAGATACAAATGTTGTTTTTCGCTCTTTTTGTTCGAGAGTGGAACGGTGGAAAATTGGTGTGAAAGTGGTGCGATTAATCCTCCAGCAGGCACTTAACTATGAATTGCAGGGTAGTCATGTAGTCGTAGATGTAGACCATATTTACTTATTTTATTTGATTAATAACATATAGTATCCCAAAATGTGTTATCGAAAATATAGACACGAACTCCAAGCATCCATTTCGGGCCAGCGTTCTTGAAGAGGTGTAGATGTGGTCTCTGTACACGTCCGTCAGCTATCTGTAGCTTCCACATCTTATGAATATTCTCATGGTCCTGGTTAGGAGTAATATGTTCCGGCAAAAACTGGGGAGAGGGTGGCCGAAAGTATAGAGAGAAAGGATATTTCCTGTAGTTCACGTCTCTGGTCACAAATTTTATGTCATCAGATTACCGCTTTCCGTCTATAATGACCATCTTCAGATTCACTAGTCTACTTCGTCATTTGTATGGCAACTCAGTGTCGTGATAATACTATTCCCACGTTAAATTTTAATAACGTCTCTGCCCAGAGTCCATCAGCTATAGTCTGACGATGTTCAACTAAAATGTGATCATAGTAGTATCACGACACTGCGTTTCCATACAAATGGCGAAGTGAATCTGAAGGTAATCATTATAGACTGAAACAGGTAATCTGATGACAAAACATTTGTGACCATTGACGTGAAATAAAGGAAATTTTTTCTGTATTCTGATCACTGTTCAATTCGATTGTGAAAAAAGGACGTTACCTTGCCTAATACGATGTAGGAAAATAGTTGGCATTCGAAACAGCTTTCAGTTTTCCCGGAGAGAGTGGCCAAACATATGAAGAAAAATAGACGTTACCGTGTCCAATACCATGTAAGAAAAATTTCTGGCATTCAAAACAGCTTTCAGTCTTCTCGAGACTGGATAAATACTGGTCCCTTACGGTTTCAAAGAGTATCTTACTGCCGGCCGCTGGTGGCCGAGCGGTTCTAGGCGCTTCAGTCTGGAGCCGCGCGACCGCTACGGTCGCAGGTTCGAATCCTGCCTCGGGCATGGATGTGTGCGATGTCCTTAAATTAGTTAGGTTTAGGTAGTTCTAAGTTCTAGGGGACTGATGACCTGAGATGTTAAGTCCCCTAGTGCTCAGAGCCATTTGAACCAAGTATCTTACTCCATCCTTCCTACAAAATAATGGCTAATTCAGGTAAGGATGGTGGAGGTGGTTAGCTATCAAGCACTCTTCTCTACAAAGTAGACGACAAAGGCTCAATAATTGGTATAGAGATCTGGTGACAGGTGGCCGGGGGAAATGCGACAGTTTATTTTCGTACTCACAAAAACAAACCTGGACGACGCGAGTCGTGTGAACAATGGGTCCTGTCGTCCTATAACACAGCATAACCTCTGGGCAACAAATATTGTACATGGAATGGACATGATAGCCTAAGTCCAAATTGTCACACAGCCCTTGGTAATAACGCGACGTTGCAGAGTTACACTAATGGCCATTAAAATTGCTATACCAAGAAGAAGTGCAGATAATAAACGGGTATACATTGGACAAATATATTATACTAGAGCTGACATGTGATTACATTTTCACGCAATTTGGGTTCGCAGATCCTGAGAAACCAGTACCCAGAGCAACGACCTCTGGCCGTAATAACGGCCTTGATACGCCTGGGCATTGAGTCAAACGGAGCTTGGATGACGTGTACAGGTACAGTTGCCCATGCATCTTCAACACGATATCACAGTTCATCAAGAGTAGTGACTGGCGTATTTTGACGAGCCAGTTGCTCGGCCACCATAGACCAGACGCTTTCAATTGGTGAGAGATCTGGAGAATGTGCTGGCCAGGGCAGCAGTCGAACATTTTCTGTATCCAGAAAGGCCCGTACAGGACCTGCAACACGCGGTAGTGCATTATCCTGCTGAAATGTAGGGTTTCGCAGCGATCGAATGAAGGGTAGAGCCACGGGTCGTAACGCATCTGAAATGTAACGTCCACTGTTCAAAGAGCCGTCAATGCGAACAAGAGGTGACTGAGACGTGTAACCAATGGCGCCTCATACCATCACGCCGGGTGATACGCCAGTATGGCGATGACGAATACACACTTCCGATGTGCGTTCACCGCGATGTCGCCAAACGCGGATGCGACCATCATGATGCTGTGAACAGAACCTGGATTCATCCGAAAAATGACGATGATGATGATGATGTTTGGTTTGTGGGGCGCTCAACTCCGTGGTTATCAGCGCCCGTACAATTACCCAATCTTTGCTCAGTCCAATTTCGCCACTTTCCTGGATGATGATGAAATGATGAGGACAACACAAACACCCAGTCATCTCGAGGCAGGTGAAAATCCCTGACCCCGCCGGGAATCGAACCCGGGACCCCGTGCTCGGGAAGCGAGAACGCTACCGCGAGACCACGAGCGGCGGACATCCGAAAAATGACGTTCTGCCATTCGTGCACCCAGGTTCGTCGATGAGTACACCATCGCAGGCGCTCCTGTCTGTGATGCAGCGTCAAGGGTAACCGCAGCCATGGTCTCCGAGCTCCTGAACCCACCGATTCCATATTCTGCTAACAGTCATTGGATCTCGACCAAAGCGAGCAGTAATGTCGCGATACGATAAACCACAATCGTGATTGGCTACAATCCGACCTTTATCAAAGTCGGAAACGTGATGGTACGCATTTCGCCTCCGTAGACGAGGCATCACAACAACGTTTCACCAGGCAACGCCGGCAAACTGCTGTTTGTGTATGAGAAATCGGTTGGAAACTTTCCTCATGTCAGCACGTTGTAGGTGTCGCCACCGGCGCCAACCTTGTGTGAATGCTTTGAAAAGCCAATCATTTGCATATCACAGCATCTTCTTCCTGTCGGTTAAATTTCGTGTCTATAGCACGTCATTTTCGTGGTGTAGCAATTTTAATGGCCAGTAGTGTATCTTGGGGACTATGGACTACCACGACATGCTCGCACCATGTTTCACTATTGGAACGTTAACTCGGCCAGAAGTTGGAAACAGTGGGCAACAAGATTCATCTGAACGCGTGACTCTCTTCAGTTGCGTCATAGTCAAGATTTGATGGGTTCGGCTCAATGTTTTCCTGGCGCATCTCTAAATAGTGCTTTTTGAAATTCCAGCTTGCCCTGTAATTCGCTGTTTATGGAGCTCCCTTCGTGTCGCTTTGGCGGAGACAGGGTTCGTTAGTGCAACATTTAGTTCTGCAGTGAGTTTTGCAGCTGCCGCCCTCTTACTTTTCGTAACGGTCCTTTCCAATGGCCGTCTGTCCCAACCACTCGACACGCACCTTCATCCGGGTTATGACTTAGCGGATGACGTTTGTCCTCATTCCGTATATGTGATATCAATCTTCGAAACGGTGTCTCTGGAAAGACCAAACGCTTCGACCAACTTCGTTACCGAGGCACCCACGGTATGAGCATCAACTATCTGCCCACATTCCAGTTCACTTAGCTCGTACGTAACACGCACTCAGAACTACGCAGAACACTGTTACCATGACTGACACGTGTAGCATACTGAGGACATTGCACAGATGCTGTTCGCGATCAAATACAACAGCACACTATGCAGGCTAGTCTAACTTCTGCATTTGTTTTCAGCATGCATTTCTCATATTTTCTCATATTTTTTGTACAAATCTTTCTATGTGATCGTCCTGTTGGATGTTGTGAGCACTCGAGCCAATTTCCAGTAACTGATTTACTGATTTACTTGTTCAACCTGAAAATGAGGTGCCAATTTTTTCTGTTTTCCTTCCAAATGGGTTGTGGTCCGAGCCTACTAGCCTGTTTTGTCGATTTGTGATTTCCCTTGATGGTAGGCGCTTTTCGGCTCCCATAGGACAGAACTTTTGAAAAATCTGGCAGTAACAAGGGTTTCGCAGAAGAGCGCCATTAACTGGAGCAGTAAATGGCCGATTTTAATGCCTACATTCCAGCTCCTAAGACTGATTTGTCTAAATGTTAAATAATAGGGTGGAGAAGTCTCGAATTGAGGAAATCGAGAGTCGTCCGAAGACCATCGCAGCGGTAGGAGGAAAAGTATTGTGTACTCTGCGATGGAGTGGGTGCTATGAATGCCAGATGTTAGTAATACTCCGCGATCAACAAGGTTACTTTTGCACTGTAAAAAGACTAAAACCATTAGAAAGTGCGGTCCGGCGCTAGCTTGGAATTCATCTGTTTAAATTTCTGGTTTTCTATGCGAATGTCTTAGTTTCATGTTTGTGCACTCGTATCGGATCACGCAGGCAGTAGCAAACCGGGAGTTGATGTTTGAGAAAGAGGCGGACTTGGCGAGATGAAATCGAAGCCACTGAGTTCCTTTGGTTTCTACGGAAATTTGATTGTGGTGTTTTTTGAGACTTTTTCCCTTTGACTTTAAACTGATGTCCTGTTTTCTTGATGTGGAGATTATGAGCGAGACTGGCTAGGAGGTAACTTGAGGCAGTATGTGAACTGCATGTAGTTCTTTTTCCATGTCAAGGGCGGGGTCCCAGGATCTTCCTCAAACTACATATCTACAGGCCTGTAATTAGTCGCTGTGGAGCAGTGAGAGTTTTGACTCTGTGTTGGTGGTCCTGGCGGAGCTGATTTAATAACAGTGCAGTAGCGAAGAGTTTTAACCTAGGTCCTTCTAACACATGTAATGACACATTCCGACGTAGAGACATACAATACCTTAAAGGCTGCGCCAAAGATTAAATTGAGAGGCATGTAGATTATAATCTTTGTAATGTTCACATTGGATTCTCTTTTGTTTCATACTCCAAGAAGGAGCTAAGAGACACTTTCGATTGTTGCCTTGTGGAGGATGGACGTAATTTTTGGAGTGTGCGGAAAGGCAGCCATATAGTTAGTAATCATGGTTTGTGCGACGAGCACAGCAAGTCTTATTGTGTTGTGAATAAAAAACAGTGAGAAGTATCTAAGTTTTACGAGAATTATTTAAAGTGACGTAGCATTGTATTCCTTGGTTTCCACCGTCTTCGTGAAGTGAACCGATGCCGACTCAGGAAGATGCACACGGTCAACAAAGTGAAGAACACCGATGGCGACTAATGAATTAATATTGTGGCAGAAGGACGAATTTTACGTCTAAGGTGAGAACTCTGAATAAATCAACAATGACGCAGAATTCAAAAATGTGATTAATCGGAATGGTAAATTATATTACAGGCATATTTCACGCAGCACTGAATTTATCCGCATTCAAGCCGGTCAATACAATCCGTAAAAAAACCCTTTCAAAAATTCTAAAGTTACAGTTCCAGATCCACAATTTTTCCTCTTTTCAAGAAATCAATAAATTTAATATTTTAAATTTATTTCGCCACATATTTCCAAGTACATCTGCTGAGTAATATGTTGCATAATTTACATTGCGCGCCACGTATAGTTAAGACCGTGCATTCTCGTCTCAGGTGCAAGCGAGATTTCGTGTCACTCTAGGTAAGTCCCGAGGACTGACGAAAGGACCGTTTCAGCATAGGGGTGCTACACACTGAACGATCTCCTCCACAAAAGTCGCTGCTGCCGTTAGTGAATGAAGGTTTGACTTGCAGGTCGTTCGTATGATGACACATATTGTGACAACATATATCCACAGAAGAAAACTCGGATGCCTATCGACATTAATGTGAGTTAACTGAAGACCGAGTCAACAGAAAACAAAGATAACCAACAGTCTGCGCAACTCGATGGCTAAGTGATCAACGTGAGTGAGAGAGTGTTGAATGCACTTTTGTATCTCAGAAGCAGCAGAGATGGAGAAGGAAGATGCAATAAAGCGTTTCATTAAAAGTCTGCGAGAGGTTTTTTTGTTTTGTTTTGGTTTTAGGGCGCAAAACTGCTATGGTCATTAGCGCCCGGTCCGGGACTTAAGAAACAGTAAAAAACCGAAAATGGAAACCAGCAGCAATGGGAACGAAAGTCATAAAATTGGAGAAACTAAAAACAGAAGGAAGGCTTAAAAATCCTCTACAGAAAGGGGTTGGTTGTCCCCAAAAAAAGCTTCAAATGACTGACGTCATTTCACTGGCACTAATAAACTCGAGAACGCGATCGGCTGAGCGCGTGTCATCTGCTAAAATCGACGATATATCAGGCGACAGCTGTAGACGGGAGCGTAACGGATTAAAATAGGGGCACTCAATTAAAAGGTGTCTTACCGTCCACAGCTGAGAGCAGTGGGGACAGAGTGGGGGAGGATAGCCGCTTAAAAGACGTCGATGGCTAAAAAGATAGTGCCCTATCCGGAGTCTAGTTAAAATTACCTCCTCCCGACGACGCGTTCGGGAGGAAGAGGTCCAAGCACAAGTAAGAGCTTTCACGTCCCGCAATTTATTATGGGGAAGTGTCGACCAATGTGCGTGCCATAAAAGAACAACGCAACGACATAAAACGCTCCGTAGATCGGCGAAGGGAATCGATTGAATAGCTGGCCGAAGAAGAGTGCAGCCTTGGCTGCTATATCGGCCGCCTCATTTCCACGATACCAACGTGTCCCGGGAGCCAGAGGAACGCCACCGAGACGCCCCCCAGGTGGAGCAAGCGCAGACAGGCCTGAATCCGGTGGACCAGAGGGTGCACAGGGTAAAGAGCTTGGAGACTGAGGAGAGAGCTGAGAGAATCTGAGCAGATAACGTACTGTATCCGCTGATGGCGGCGGATGTAGTGGACAGCCTGGAGAACAGCGTAAAGCTCCGCAGTATAAACCGAACACTGGTCGGGAAGCTGAAAGTGATTTGGGGTGTCGCCAACAATATAGCCACTCCCTACACCTAACGATGTTTTCGAGCCATCGGTGTAAATAAATGTGGCGTCCTTCATTTGTGCACATAGAGCAGCAAATGCCCGACGATAAACAAGTGAAGGGGTACCATCCTTGGGAAATCGACAAAGGTCACGGAGCAGGCAGATCCGGGGACGGAGCCAAGGCGGTGCTGTACCCCAAGTTGTCAAGGTTTTAGGAAAGCGCAAGGAAAGAGAACGGAGCAGTTGACGGAAGCGGACTCCCGGTGGTAGTAGGGAGGAGGGGCGGCCTGCGTACCCTACATCAAAGGAGGCGTCGAAAAAAATGTCATGGGCTGGATTAGCAGGCATGGAAGACAGATGGCTAGCATAACGACTCAGAAGGACTGCTCGCCGATTGGACAGCGGAGGTTCAGCAGTCTCAGCATAAAGGCTTTCCTCAGGGCTGGTGTAAAAAGCTCCAGACACTAAACGTAATCCACGGTGGTGGATAGAGTCGAGACGCCGAAGAACAGACGGCCGAGCAGAGGAGTAGACTATGCTTCCATAGTCCAATTCACTAAGGCGCGATAGAGGCGGAGAAGGACCACTCGGTCTGCTCCCCAGGAGGTACCATTCAGGACACGGAGGGTGTTGAGGGATCGCAGACAGCGAGCCGAAAGATAGGAAACGTGGGAGGACCAGCACAGTTTTCTGTCAAACATTTCGACGCTCCAAGAGTGGAGGCGATCGAGACATCCTTGAAGACGTCGTTCAAGAAAGCTGGTCCGTTGAGAGCTGTAGTAGATCGCAAAATCGTCCACAAAGAGGGAGCCCGAGACATCAGGAAGGAGGCAATCCATAATTGGATTTATGGCAAAGGCAAACAGTACAACACTAAGCACGGAGCCCTGGGGTACCCCGTTTTCTTGGTAGAAAGTACGGGAGAGAGTAGTGTTCACCCGCACCCTAAATATGCGCTCTGCCATAAATTCACGAAGAAAAAGGGGCAGCCGACCTCGAAAGCCCCAAGAGAATAGTGTGCGGAGGATGCCTGTCCTCCAACAGGTATCGTATGCTCTCTCCAGATCAAAAAATATTGCTACTGTTTGGCGTTTCCGGAGAAAATTGTTCATGATGTAAGTGGAGAGAGCAACAAGATGGTTGACTGCAGAACGATGCTTTCGGAATCCGCATTGGGCAGGTGTTAAAAGACTGCGGGATTCCAGCCACCAAGCTAAACGGTAATTCACCATACGCTCCAAAACCATACAGACACTACTCGTGAGAGAAATGGGGCGATAGCTAGAGGGGAGATGTTTGTCCTTTCCAAGTTTCGGAACAGGAACGACGATAGCTTCCCGCCATCGTCTGGGAAAAGCACTGTCGGTCCAAATTCGATTATAAAGGCGAAGGAGGTAACGCAGACTATGTGTTGATAAATGCAGCAACATTTGGACGTGGATACCATCCGGTCCTGGGGCGGAGGAGCGAGAAGAAGAGAGTGCGTGTTGGAGTTCCCGCATGGAGAAAACAGTATTGTAGCTTTCGCGATTTTGAGAGGAGAAAGCAAGATGTCGCACTTCCGCTGCACGTTTCTTCGGGAAAAACGCTGGCGGGTAATTTGAAGAGCTCGAAATCTCAGCAAAGTGTATCATGCGCGACAGTGAGCCCAGACACTGGGGAGAAACTAGGCGCGCCTGAGAACCGTCGAAGCCGACTCCAAACTTCCGAGGAGGGAGGGTAGGTGTTAAATGAGCTAATAAAGAATTTCCAGCTTGCCTTCTTGCTATCGCGGATGACACGACGGCATCGCGCACGGAACTGCTTATAGCGGATACAGTTGGCCAAAGTAGGATGGTGGCGGAAAACGCGAAGAGCACGTCGCCGCTCACGTATTGCGTCACGGCATGCCTCGTTCCACCAAGGAACTGGGGGGCGCCGGGGCAATTCGGAGGTGCGTGGTATTGAACGTTCCGCAGCTGTAAGAATAACGTCTGACATCATTGTCGACGCTAGGTCATCGAATGTCGCTAGAGACGAAAAAAGTGTCCAATCGGCTTGGGCAAACTTCCAGCGTCGCGGGCGCATATATGGCAGTTGAGGCTGCAGTCTAAGGACACATGGAAAGTGGTCACTCGAGTGTGTATCATCAAGAGCGAACCATTCGAAGCGCCGAGCTAGCAGAACAGTACCGACCGCAAGGTCCATATGAGATAAATTTGTCGTGGAGGCAGACAAAAATGTAGGGACCCCAGTGTTGAGGCAAACTAGATCCGCTTGGTGGAAGACGTCTAGCAATAGTGAGCCACGTGGACAAGGATGTGGAGATCCCCAAAGCGGGTGGTGGGCATTGAAGTCCCCAACCAGCAAATAGGGGGGTGGAAGCTGACCAAGAAGAGGAAGGAGATCAGCTCGTGCCATTGGTGTGGACGATGGAATGTATACAATACAAAGAGAGAACGTGTATCCATAAAGGGAAAGACGGACGGCGACAGCTTGGAAGGAAGTGTTTAAGTGGATTGGGTGATAATGGAGAGTATCATGGAGAAGAATCATGAGTCCTCCATGGGCGGGAGTGCCTTCAACAGAGATCATATTGGACGGACTGAAAATGAGGGAGAACAAAGCAGTCATGGGGACGCAGCTTTGTTTCCTGAAGACAGAAGATGACCGGCGAGTAGGATCGTAAGAGGATAGACAATTCATCCCAATTGGCTCGAATGCCGCGGATATTCCAGTGGACAATAGACATAGGGTGAACAGAAAATGGAGGAATGTGACCAAGGGTGCCGTCAACTCAACGACTGCTCAGAGCTTGCGACCGACAGCATGGAATGGCATTCAGCTGAAGGCAGAAGATCCTGATCTATAGGTTGTTCAGGAGCAGCTCCTGCCACCAGCGATCGGCCGGTTGATCGGCCGCCAGCATTGCGCCTCGGCGACACAGAAGACGGCCGAGGGCGATTTCCGCCAGGTGGTGCTGTAGATGGGACACGCCTTGGCGGAGAAGGAGATGAACTGGGTTTATTTGTAGCCTTCTTGGAAATATGATGTTTAGATGAAGGAGGAACCGATGGTTGTGAAGTTGGGGTACGTAAAAAGTCTTCACGAGTATGCTCTTTTTTCGAAGTCTTGGTGTCTGACTTTTGGGCTCGAGTTTTAGCAGAACCCGATGAAGGCTGAGCCATAGAGTGGGCAGGCGAAAGTAGTGAGGTTGAACGGGCGATCTTTGCGCTGGCCGATCTGACGATCGTGGCACTAAAGGTGAGGTCGCAAGTCTGCGTGGCCGCCTCCTTTGTTGGCCGAGGAGAAGCAAGGACAGTGCTGTATTTTCCTGTCTGAGGCACGGTGGGTTGTCGACTGGCGAATAATTTTCGAGCAGCAAAGGTCGACACCTTTTCCTTCACTCTGATTTCCTGGATGAGCTTTTCGTCCTTAAAAATGGGGCAATCTCGAGAGGAAGCAGCGTGGTCACCCATACAGTTGATGCAGCGAGGGGATGGAGGTGGACAAGCACCCTCATGGGCATCCTTGCCACACGTAACACATTGGCTGGATTGGAACAGGACTGGCTGGTGTGATTGAACCGCTGACACCGATAGCAACGCGTAGGGTTTGGGACATAAGGGCGAAGGAAATTATCTCATAGCCTGCTGTGATTTCGGATGGGAGTTGAACTTTGTCAAATGTCAAGAAGACAGTGCGGGTTGGAATGATGTTCGTGTCAACCCTTTTCATAACTCTATGAACAGCCGTTACGCCCTGGTCAGACAGGTAGTGCTGAATTTCTTCATCAGACAATCCATCGAGGGAGCGTGTATATACGACTCCACGCGAGGAATTTAAAGTGCGGTGCGCTTCGACCCGGACAGGGAAGGTGTGGAGCAGTGAAGTACGCAACAATTTTTGTGCCTGGAGGGCACTGACTGTTTCTAACAACAAGGTGCCATTCCGTAATCAGGAACAAGACTTTACAGGACCTGCAATTGCGTCGACACCTTTCTGAATATTGAAAGGGTTGACCGTGGAGAAGTCGTGACCTTCGTCAGACCGAGAAACAACAAGGAACTGTGGCAACGATGGAAGAACTGTCTGTGGCTGAGACTCAGTGAACTTACGCTTGTGAGCAGACATAGTGGAAGGTGAGGAAACCATTGCGGAAGAATCCCCCATGATTACCGGCGTCTCCGATGGCGCGCTCCTCCCTTGTGGGGGCCCATTCTGAGGGCACTCCCGCCTTAGGTGATTGTTCACACCTCAGGTCACACCTCCCGACAAACGGACGGAGGGACCAATCGGCACTTTCGGAAGGTATCAGCTCGGGTAATCACCCCTCCCTGGGCCTGCCTGGCCGTTATCAGGGGGTACGTATGTGTCCTACCGGTCTACCCGGGGCGGGGAATTACGCGTTACCCCATCACCGGCTACGCACAAAAATGCGTGGGTCGGCCTTCAGACACCCACAGGGAGGAAGAAAGAGAAAGGGAAAGGGAAAGGAAAGAAGGGAGGTCTCAAACGCCGCAGCGGAGAAAAGGGTAAAAAGAAGAGGTAAGGAAAAGAGAAGGACAAAGGAAGGATGAAGACATACAGGCAGAGAAGGCGAAGAATGCGTTACATTTACGAGCGTCCGTCTCTGGCCGTAGGCACAAACCATACTCACAGATGGGGAGAAAGGGAAGGAAAGAGCCAGAGGTGAGGGGAGGAGGGGCGAAGATGGGGATGGGGAAGGATTCGGAAAGGGAAGGTATGCAGCCCGGAAAGGAAGGAAGGCCACATTAGCTTGGGGTCCCGTACTCGCTACGCACATATCCACAAAAGAGTTGTGGACCCCCTCGGGGGTCCGCGAGAGGTGAAATGACTTCTAGTAAAAAAATGAAATGATTGGTTAACGCCGTGAAACAAACTATGAGTGAAAAGCCGTGCATAGGCACAATGCGTGGACAATGCAGAAGACTGAAATGAAACAACTGGAAGCTTTTGAATTTGACAACTTCATCAACTGAGATAGGCAGACGTGCTGCAACAAGTCCACGACAATAATGTGTAATGAAGAATATAAACAATCCATTTAGCGGGATGTATGGGCGTACGTTGCGACTTGAGTCGTTCCTGAAAACTGGCCAATCAAATAAAACGTGAGTTGACAGAGATTACCGGAAGGTTTAACCCGTTTGTAGATGCGTACGACAGCCGAATGTTGCCGACAAATGTGGCGGACGGCGAGAATGTAGACACGATATCTGAACAGCTTTTTACAGACAGCCTATGGGTAACATGGCGGCGTGACAACACTTACAACTTGGAATGATAATCGGAAATTAAAAAGAGCTCGGGTTTCCGATTTCAGCAGTGTCTAGGTGGGAAACCATGGATAAGAGAATAAATGCTTCATTTGGTCGACTAAAAAGGTACGTACAAAAGTGTTCTGGGAAATTCATGGATATAGAAATACAAGAAACTTACGAAGGAAATAAAGAGAAAGTACGGGTGGTAAGGCTGCATGAAAATTGTGAAGAAACAGGAAAAGAATTTATTGTTGGAAGGACCGACTCCTAATACTACAGAAAATACAAAACAACAATGGTGAAATTAAAAGCAAGGACAGTAGCATTATCATTGCAAATGTAGTTCCACTGTTAATTGCAAAGGAGAGAGATGATAGGTGAAACAGGACATTGAAGGTCTCTATGAGGAGGATAACTTATCTGCTGACATGATGAAAGAAGAAAAGTTGTTGACAGGGAAGAAATAGGGGATCCTGTACTAAAATCAAAATTAAGAGTCGTGGGCGACCTAACATAAAATAAAACAGGTGTTGATAACATACCATCATAACTTCAATAATCATTGCAGGAAGCGGCAACGAAGTGTGTAGAACGTACGACACGCAATATACCATCAGACTTTCGAAAACCTTCATCCACATAGCTCCGAAGACTCCAATAGGTGACATGCCCGAGAATTATCACACACTCCAAGTTTTGCTGACAAAAATAATATACAGAATAATGGAAAATAAAATTGAGGATGTGATAGATGACGATTAATTTGGCTTTAGGAAAGGTAAATTCACCAGAGAGGCAGTTGTATCGTTGCGCATGGTAATGCAAACAAGACTTTTTCGACTTGGAAAAAGCGTTCGATCATGTAAAATGATGCAAAATGTTCGAAATTCTGGGAAAATAGTGGTAAGCTATAGGGAAAGACGGGCAATATGTAATATATTAAAGAACCAACATGGAAAACTAAGAATGGAAAACCAAGAACGAAGTGATCGGACTGAAACGGGTATACGGCAGATATGTAGTCTTTCGCCCCTACTGTTCAGTCTATACACCGAAGAAGCAATGATGGAAATAAAAGGAAGGTGCAAGAGTAGGATTAAAACTGAAAGTGGAAGGATATCAGTGATAATATTCGCTGATGACAATGCTGTAGTCAGTGAAAGTGACGAACAGTTACAGGGTCTGTTGAATGGAATGAATATGTACCGACAGTAAATCGGAGAAAGACAAAAGAAACGAAAAGTTTCAAATACGGGAAGAGCGAGAAATTTTACATCTGGTTTAGGGATCACGAAGTGGACAAAGTCAAGGACCAACCAGACTTACACTAGTTCTCTGTTTTAAAATAAGGCGAGGACTTCTTCTGCAAATGGTTTTATTTTAGAACTTCGTGTGTTTAAGTATCACGATGATTTAAACGCGGACAGCTAGATGATAAGAGTGTGACCACCTAAGTGCTTAGCGGTACGTTAAACCTGCTTTACTGTCTATTCATGGTAGCGTGATCTATGATATAATGATGAACCGAAAAGTAACAACGGCCCATCGAGAGACTGAATGACACCATGTGGCGTTAGGGGTATGTGACGCCGTAAGGAAAGTGTAGGAACAGATACGACGAGGCGAGAGACCCAATGACATAAGGGATTTTGAGAATGGCGTATTGTTATGGTCTGGCACCTGGTAACGAGCATCAGAAATGGCGAAGCATTTTGGCTCTTCGCATGCTACTGTCATGAGCATCTATGAAAAGTGACTGAAGGACTGTGAAACCCTAAGAAGCCGACAAGGTGTTGGACGTCCTTATCACAGAATGGCGAACTGGAGTTTCGTTCGCTCTGTAAACTACAATAGATCGATCTACCGTCAGACACATTTGTTTCGGAGCACACTGTTCAGCGCTCATTTCTAAAGATGTGGTTCCGCAGCCTACTGCATTTACGAGTTCCGATATTGACCCAATAACAACAATTATGGCACAAATGAGCAGGGGATCATATAGGTTACACAGTGGATCTGTGGAAACGTGACGTCTGGTCCGATGGATCACTTTTCTTATTATGCCAGGTCGATGGTCGCGTCCCGGTACGATGTCATCCAGGCGAACACCTGTCTCAAAATTACCGCGCCGCTGACAAGTCGGTGGGGGCAGTATTACCCTATGGACGACATTCACCTACGCCCCGTGTGCTAATAATCTAAGGCACCGTGACAGCAGTGGACTGCGTGAATACTATTGAGAACGATCTGTTACCCTTCATGCTTTATGTTTTTCCCGATGATGAGGACGTCTTGCATCAGAATAACTGTCAGTGTCACATAGAGGTTCTATGATCATCATAATCCATGTCTTGTCCAGCAAATTCGCCTAACTTTCACCCGATAGAACTCACTCACAAACCACCGACCCGTAATTTACGTGAATTGCATGGCCAGTGTTTAGGCATCTGATGCCACGTACAGGGATTAGACAAAGGTATGCAAACACCGTAGGTGATAGCCAACCTTGGGGGTTGCGCTGTTGTATTTGACTACGAACAGCACCTGTGGTATGTCGTCTATGTACTGCAAATGTTAGTCGTCGCCAAAATAGTGTTCTGTGAAGGTGTGAGTGCATTATTACGGAACTCAGTGCATTATTACGGAACTCAGTGCATTATTACGGAACTCAGTGCATACGAACGCGAGCAATTCGTTGTTGTTCGTGTGGTGGATGGTTCCGTAAACAATGGACAGAAAGTGTTTGGTGTGTCAAGAGACACCGCAAGAGATTTACACCGCATACAGGGAAAGCGGAGAAACATCGTCAGCTAAGTCACAACACTAACAATAATCGTGACAGGCGGTAATTGAAGAGGACTGTGACGAAAGATAACTGTTTCAAAAGTCAACGCACACCGAATATTACACTCGTGAGCTCTCCAAGCACCGAGACAACGAGAAGGATGCTTCATAGGCACGGAGTTGGAGAGTGAGTTGGGTTTTCAAAACAACATAACATTGTGCCGAAGCCATAAATATCAGCACTACCGAGCAATGAAAGGTAGTCATTTGGTTGGATGTTTTACAATGCTTCCAACTTCTGTGCGAATTTCCGTTCAAAGAATGAAATATGACGGGAGTTCGGTGACGATTTGGGCAGAAATATGAAGTGTGGGGTGGCGTTCAGTGATGATTTGGGTTGCCATATCGTGGTAATCTTTGGGCCCCATGGTTACTATGCAGGGTTGCATTAATGCCAAGAGTTATGTTCCCATTACGGCTAATAAAGTCCATCCCGTATTACATTGTTTGTTGCCCAACGGTGATGCTGTTGCCAAAACGACAGGGCCGATGTACACAAAGATTCCATCGTCCGGGACTGATTTTATGAGCCCGAGGATGAACTGTCGCGTCTCCCATGGCTTCCACAGCTCCTGATCTCAATATTATTGAGCCTCTGTGGACTGCTTTGGAGACGAATGTGCGTGATCGCTATCTCGCTCCATCCCTGTTAGGTGAACTTGGTGCTAATTTGCAGGAAGAAACAAAAAAGATCTACAATTAACCAATCTTAGAGAAACTGAAAGCTTTGCAAAAACAGACAATGTGATGTGATAGCAGCAATCAGTGATTGCATAATGTTACTTACAATCCGTCTTGATTGCAATTTTTTTTATTCATATGACCGGTTTCGGTTCATTCAGAACCATCTTCATATCCGGATCTTTATTTTAATCTTCACTTAATTCTAGCTAACATTTTATCTCCATTACAGTTCACATACGTAGGCGGAGAGATTGAAAATGGAATTGACAGGGAGCGAGAATTAACTCTAAACAGACATCAGAAGAAGCTTTTTAACCTAGGTGTAGATTTTAATATTGATAACGAAACGGCGTGTAAAAAGTTGCATACTTTTTATGAGAGGTTCGTGAACTTAACTGAGATAGAATTAACAAAGGATGAGCAGAACCTTTTAAGTAAAGGGCTGCAATATAACCTAAATCCCGCAATTAACTCAAATACAATGAGAAAGACTGTCGCAGAAGTTTTTTTTTTTTTTTTTTTTTTTTTTTTTTTTTTTTTTTTTTTTTTGGATTTAGGGCGCACAACTTCAATGGTCATTAGCGCCCTGACTACTCTAAGAAGGCACCGCGAGGCACAAGTTGACAACAACGACTAAAAGGGAAAACACGATAAAAGACAGACTGACAGGCATAGGATTAAAAAACAGCATCATCAAATGTCCTTAGAGAGGTTTGTCAAATTGATAAAACGAAGAACACGAGCAGCTTCTCGTGGGTCATCCGCTAAAATGGCATCGAAGGTACTTGGCAGGTTAAGATCTAGACGCAGTGTGTTAAAATCTGGACAGGACATTAAAATGTGTCGAACCGTCAGCAAGTGCCCACATGGGCAGAACGGCGCCGGCGCATCCGTCAGCAGATGGCGATGGCTGAACCGGCAGTGTCCAATACTTAACCGGGCCAAAACTACCTCCTCCCTCCGAGAAGGGCGTGAGGAGGACGTCCAAGCCACGGGAAGAGGTTTTAAGGCCCGAAGCTTGTTGTCTGTAAGTGCAGCCCAATCGGCATGCCACAGCGATAAAATGTGCCGACAAATGACCCTGCTAAAATCGGACGAAGGGACACAACAAGAAGCTGTCCGAGGCTGGAGGACCGCAGCCTTGGCCGCGGCATCTGCAGCTTCGTTCCCAGGGATACCGACATGGCCAGGAACCCACATAAAGCTAACCGGAGAACCGACGTCCACCAGCTGCTGAAGAGAGCGTTGGATCCGGTGTACGAAAGGGTGAACCGGGTACGGATCACTGAGGCTCTGGATGGCGCTCAGGGAATCGGAGCAGATGACATAAGCAGAATGTCTGTGGCGGCAGATGTAAAGAACAGCCTGGTAGAGGGCAAAGAGCTCAGCTGTGAAGACCGAACAATGGCCATGGAGCCGGTATTTGAAACTTTGTGCCCCGACAATAAAGGAACACCCGACCCCGTCATTGGTCTTAGAGCCATCTGTATAAATGAAAGTCATGTTGATGAACTTCGAACGAAGTTCCAAAAAACGGGAGTGGTAGACCGAACCGGGGGTAACCTCTTTTGGGAGCGAGCTGAGGTCAAGGTGAACGCGGACCTGAGCCTGGAGCCAAGGTGACGTGTGGCTCTCGCCCACTCGAAAGGTTGCAGGGAGTGAAAAATTAAAGTGTTGAAGGAAGCGACGAAAGCGAACTCCAGGGGGTAGCAGGGCAGAGACAGACAACCCGTATTGACGGTCGAGAGAGTCGTCAAAAAAGGAACGATAAGACGGATGGTCGGGCATTGACAGTAGCCGACAGGCATACCGACAAAGCAGTATATCGCGCCGGTAGGTGAGTGGCAATTCGCCAGCGTCAGCATGAAGACTCTCTACGGGACTAGTATAAAATGCTCCGATCACAAGTCGTAAACCCCGATGTTGTATGGAGTTGAGGCGGCGTAAGATGGATGGCCGTGCAGAGGAGTATACGAAGCTCCCATAATCCAGCTTGGAGCGGACAATCGACCGATATAGACGAAGTAGGACGGTTCGATCCGCCCCCCACGACATACCACTGAGAACACGGAGGACATTTAAAGAACGGGTACAACGGGCGGCCAAATATGACACTTGTGGAGACCAGCTAAGTTTCCTGTCAAATGTAAGGCCTAAAAATTTTGTTGTCTCCACGATTGGGAGAGCAACGGGACCGAGTCGTAAGGACGGTGGGAGAAACTCTTTGTAGCGCCAGAAGTTAATACAGACCGTCTTCTCGGCAGAAAAACGGAAGCCATTGGCGACACTCCAGGAGTAAAGACGGTCAAGAGAACGCTGAAGACAGCGCTCCAGGACACGTGTACACTGCGCGCTGCAATAGATGGTAAAATCGTCCACAAAAAGGGAGCCTGATACATCAACTGGGAGGCAATCCATTATTGGATTGATCGCGATGGCGAAGAGAGCGACGCTCAAAACTGAGCCCTGTGGCACCCCATTCTCCTGGCGAAAGGTGTCGGACAGGACAGAACCCACACGTACCCTGAACTGTCGATCCATTAAAAAGGAACGAATAAAAAGACGGAGGCGACCGCGAAGGCCCCATGTATGCATGGTGCGGAGAATGCCCGCCCTCCAACAGGTGTCGTAAGCCTTCTCCAAATCAAAGAACACAGCCGCGGTCGGGCGCTTCCGCAAGAAGTTATTCATAACGAAGGTCGACAAGGTAACCAGATGGTCAACAGCAGAGCGGCGCCTACGAAATCATTGTACATTGGTAAGTAGGCGTCGAGACTCGAGCATCCAAACCAATCGAAAGTTAACCATTCGCTCCATCACTTTACAGACACAGCTGGTAAGCGAGATAGGTCGATAACTGGAAGGCAAGTGCTTGTCCTTCCCCGGCTTAGGAATCGGGACAACAATAGACTCGCGCCAGCATGCGGGAACATGTCCCTCAATCCAGATGCGATTGTATGTACGAAGAAGAAAACCTTTACCCGCAGGAGAAAGGTTCTTCAGCACCTGAATATGAATAGAATCAGGCCCTGGAGCGGAGGACCGTGATCGGCCAAGTGCGTTTTCGAGTTCCCGCATGGTGAATGGGGCATTATAACTTTCACAATTCGAGGAGCGGAAGTTAGGTGGCCTAGCCTCCTCTGCCTGTTTGCGGGGGAGGAAGGCAGGGTGGTAATGAGCGGAGCTCGAAACCTCTGCGAAAAAGCGGCCGAAGGCATTGGAGCCAGCCTCAGGGGCCACAAGGACGTCATTCGCGACCTTCAAGCCAGAAACTGGTGAGTGGACCTTAGTGCCAGATAGCCGGCGCAGGCTACCCCAGACAACGGAAGAAGGAGTAAAACTGTTGAAGGTGCTTGTGAAAGCAGCCCAGCTGGCTTTCTTGCTTTCTTTGATAATACGACGACACTGAGCACGTAATCGTTTATAATTGATACAATTCGCCACTGTAGGGTGGCGTTTAAATGTGCGTAAAGCACGTCGACGAGCACGTAAAGCGTCTCTACATGCTGCGGTCCACCAGGGGACCGGTACGCGACGTGGAGAAGAAGTAGGGTGAGGGATGGAATATTCAGCAGCAGCGAGAATGACTTCCGTGAGGTGTGCGACCTGACGATCGCAGCTTGTGAAGGTTTGATCCTGAAAGGTCGCCCTGGAAGAGAAGAGCCCCCAGTCTGCCTTGGAGATGGTCCAACTAGAGGAGCACGGAGAGGGGGTATGCTGTAGGAGATGGATAACACACGGGAAGTGGTCGCTCGAATATGTATCAGAAAGTGCATACCACTCAAACCGCCGTGCAAGTTGGGGAGTACATATTGAGAGGTCTAAATGGGAATAGGTGTGAGATGTGTCCGAAAGAAAAGTAGGGGCGCCAGTATTGAGGCAGACAAGATTGAGCTGGTTGAAAAGGTCTGCTAACAAGGAGCCCCTCGGGCAGGATGCTGGAGAGCCCCAAAGGGGATGGTGGGCATTGAAGTCTCCAGTTAACAAAAATGGTGCAGGTAGCTGAGCAATAAGTTGCATCATGTCTGCCCTGGTAACGGCAGATGACGATGGAGTGTAAACGGTACAAATGGAAAACGTAAAAGTGGGGAGAGTAATGCGGATGGCAACTGCCTGCAGGCCGGTGTGCAACGTGATGGGATCGTAGTAAATATCATCCCGGACCAGCAACATAACCCCTCCATGAGCTGGGATCCCTACCACAGGGGGTAGGTCAAAACGCACAGATGTGTAGTGTGCCAAGGCAATTTGATCGCATGGGCGTAGCTTCGTTTCCTGGAGGGCTACGACGAGCGGACGGTGCAAGCGGAGCAGCAACTTCAAGTCCTCTCGGTTGGAGCGAATGCTGCGAAGATTCCAGTGAATAAGTGCCATCGTAATAAAAGGAAGATGAAAGAAGGGGTCACCTCGAAGGCCGCTGAGGGCCTGGCTTCGAGCGAGCACTGCCGCCGCTATCAGTAGGCGGACAGTCATCGTCCATTGTGTCTATAGGTTCATCGGCCATCTCGGGAGGATGGCCGGGAGGGGGAGCTTCCTCCGCCGGTGAACGGCCAGATGTACGGCTACCAGCGGTGCGGCCAGGCGAAACGGATGATGGCCTGGGGCGGCAACCGCTGGGTGGCGCAGGAGAAGAAATGCGCCGTGGCGGAGAAGGAGAACTGCGCTTCCTATGAGCCTTTTTGGAAGGACGTTTGGTGGAAGTTCCGGTAGAAGGCTGGGAGGTCGCGGTACGTAGGAAGTCTGCACGGGATGGTTCCTTCTTGAAGGCCCGTGCATCTGACTTCTGGGTCTTCGTCTTAGCAGAAGCTGATGAAGGGGCTGGTGTCTGTGGGGTGATGGGAGGAAGAGGAGACGTCGACCGCGCGATCTTAGCACTGGCCGAACGGACGACCGTAGTGCTGAAGGTCAGATCGCATGTCTGGATTGCTACCTCCCTGGTAGTCCGAGAAGAGGCGAGGACAGTACTGTATTTCCCCGCTGGGAGCAGCGCGGGCTTCCTACTAGCCAATAGCTTGCGAGCAGCCGAGGTGGACACTTTTTCTTTGACCCGAATTTCTTGGATACAGCGTTCTTCCTTATAGACAGGACAGTCGCGGGAGGATGCGGCATGGTCACCCTGACAGTTCACACAATGAGGAGACGGAGGTGGACAGTCACCCTCATGGGCATCCCTGCCACAAGTGACACATTTAGCCGCATTGGAACAAGACTGTCGAGTGTGATTGAAACGCTGACACTGGTAGCAGCGCGTAGGTGTCGGGACATAGGGGCGAACAGAAATAACCTCGTAGCCCGCCTTGATGCGCGATGGCAGCTTAACACTATCGAAGGTCAAGAAAAGTGTCCGGGGGCGGTACAAGGTCATTGTTGACCTTTTTCATGACCCTATGGACAGCCGTCACGCCCTGCTCAGCGAGGAAAGATTGAATCTCCTCGTCAGTCAATCCGTCGAGGGAGCTAGTATAGACTACACCACGAGACGAATTCAAAGTTCGGTGGGCCTCCACCCGGACAGGGAACGTGTACAGGAGTGTGGCCCGAAGCAGTTTTTGTGCCTGAAAGGCACTCTCAGTTTCTAGTAATAAGGTACCGTTACGCAACCTGGTACAAGATTAGACAGATCCGGCTATGGCATCTACGCCCTTCTGGATAACGAAAGGGTTGACAGAGGAAAAATCCTTTCCGTCCTCAGATCGAGAAACGACAAGGAACTGTGGGGCAGGCGGTAGTACTTTTGTCACTGGTGGCTGGTCACGTTTCCGTTTTTGGGCAGAAGTCGAAAGAGATGGAGTAGAATCCATTGCGGAGGAATCCCCCATGATTGCCAGCGTCTCCGATGGCGCGCTCCTTCCTTGTGGGGACCCTCTCAGAGGGCACTCCCGCCTTAGGTGAATGTTTACACCTCAGGTCACACCTCCCGAGAAACAGACGGAGGGACCAATCGGCATGGTCAGAAGGTATCAGCTCAGGCAATCACCCCTCCCCGGGCCTGGCCTTTACTAGGGGGTACGCGCGTGCCTTACATGTCTACCCAGGGCGGGGACTTATGCGTTACCCCGTCACCGGCTACGCGTGCGAACGCGTGGGTCGGCCTTCAGGCACGCACAGGGAGGAAGGAAGAAGAGGAAAAAGAAGAGAGAGAGGGAGAAAGAGGACAGACTGTCTCAAACGCCGAGGCGGATACCAGAGAAGGCAACGAGAAGAAGGCAATGAGAAGGCAAGGAGAAGAAGGCAATGAGAAGGCAAGGAGAAGAAGGCAATGAGAAGACAAGGAGAAGAAGGCAATGAGAAGGCAAGGAGTAGAAGGCAATGAGAAGGCAAGGGGAAGTCAAGTGAGGAAGACAGTGAGGTGGAGAAGAGCAAAGAAAGGAACCAACAAAAGGAAGGAAGAAACGAGAAGTGAAATACCAAAAAGACCACAATCATAGGTCGTGGAACCGTCCGTCTCCGGACGCAGGCGCTAACTACCCCCGTGAGGGGGATGGACTCCTTTTAGTCGCCTCTTACGACAGGCAGGAATACCTCGGGCCTATTCTAATCCCCGGACCCGCAGGGGGGTGTCGCAGAAGTGAAAGTTGCATGTGATATCGCAAATATGAACAGTTACAAACAGACCAACACGACAGTTAAAGTAAAGAAGTCGATTATAGATGAAATGAACTCTGCTCACAAGAACAGAAACGAACTACTAACTCTTAAGGGCTTGAATAAGAAGTCAGAAGTACATAAGGCTATCGTCACAAAGGCAGATAAGGGCGGCTTTATGGTTTTAATACATGAAACAGACTATATAGAGAAAACTGAAAAGTTCTTTATGGAGAACGGAATAGTAGAAGTCAAGAAAGATCCAACCAAGAAATTTCAAACAGAAATAAGGAAACAAAAAGATAACAGTGTGTTTCAATTCACAGAGGAGGAAAAGTTTATACTGAAAGTAATGAATCCGCGAATCCCCGAATTACAGTCGCAAATAAAGCTCCATAAAGTTGAAAAATCGTTTCGCCCAATCGTTAATAATACCAGTAGCCCAAGTTATAAATTAAATAAAGAGCTAAATAACAGATTGAAGGCGGCATACACACATCGTCGGACTTTCAACATTAGGAACAACTACGAATTTGCCGAGCAAGTTAAAGAGGTACTTATACCACTAGCTTCATTGGATATCACCAATCTGTACACAAACATTTCCGTAAAAGAAAGGATTGAGATCATTAAGAACAATCTCCTCACTCATGGTAAATTGGCACTGGGGGAAGTGATTGAACTAGTGGAAATGTTGGAACAAGTCTTGTCATCCAATTAATTTACTTTCAGTGGTAAAATTTATCAACAGAAAAACGGGCTGGCAATGGGGAACAGCTTAGGTGGGACGCTGGCTTAAATTTTTGTAAATCACATAGAAAACGAATTCTTTAATGAAAATCCTAATATCGCTGAGAAAATTGTATATTACAAGAGATATGTTGACGACTATTTTATTATACAAAGGAGATAAAAATGATATCGGAAACTTAGCACAAAAAATGAGCTCTCGACACCAGAAAATTAGATTCACCATGGAATTTGAAGAAGACAACCGTATAGATTACTTTGATTTAACACTAATAAAGAAAGATGGGAAGCATGAATTTAGCATATTCAGAAAACCTACGTGTACAGATTTAGTTATCAATGAGCACTCTTGTCACCCACCGCGATACAAATGGGCATATTTTACTTCGATGGTATACAGGCTACTAAGATAGCCATTAAGCCAACAGGAAGTAGAAAAGGAGCTAAGTATTTTAAAACAAGTGGCCGCAGCGAACGGATATTCGTGTAAGCAGGTGATGAATATTTATAGGAAGATAAAGAAGAGGCAAATGAAACAAATAGAAGGAAGTCAAGTCGCAGTTAAGAGGAACAACAAGAAAAAGTATGTAGCTCTCACTTACAATGGAAGAATTACAGATAAGATTGAAAGATGCTTTCGTAAATCCGACATTAAAATAGGGTTCCGAACAAATAACACGTTAAAATTGAAACTCCGGCACAGAATATGTAGTAGTAGAAATAAATTTCAGGATTCAGATGTATATAAGATCAAATGTAATGACTGCTGTAAACAATATATAGGGCAGACTGGTAGTAACTTTGAAACCAGATTCAGGGAGCACACCTACTCTCAAAACAAAACAGCTTTTGGGGCGCATATGGCTGCCTCAAAGCACTCAGTCACGAACGTTGAACACAATTTAGACATCCTACATAGAGCTCATAAAGGACGGTTTCTTCACATTTTGGAAGAAATTGAAATATACACTCACAAAAATAAATATCCGGATTTAATCCTCAACGAGCAAAGCGAATTCAATCATAACGCCTATTTTAGCATTTATGACGACTTACTAAGATGACAACTGTTGCGTGTGGAGATCCAGGCCGAGGATTGAGAGATGGTGCGCGGTGGAGAAGCTGGAAGATGCGTGCAGCGCTGGGCGTCGTTGACGGAGCCCTCCTGCGCGGCCCTCTCGCCCACGGCGATGGACGTCAGACGACTGAACGGATCGCGGCACAACACCGAAATGGCGGGAACCACGGAAGCAGACCGTAGAGGAAAACAAGTCCACACCAGCACCATAGATATATAAATCGCCCTATGTTTTTTAGATCGTATAAAAATGATAATTTTACTGTTTTTTTAATTTTGATAAGTACAGATTTTAACCTTGACATCTACGTATTTTAATTAAGTATTTTTGGAGATAAAAGTTAATCAAAAATAGTCTACTGAATGCAGTATGTGCAAATGGAATGTAACAAATGTACCAGACGCCACGTGTCGGTAATAGTGTTATAATTAATATAAATGACGTGCACTCCGCCAACCAATTTTATGTGACGCAGCATGTGAAAGTTGCTGGATTTGGACGGGTTACTCCTGTAACTGAAATATCTGGTACGTTCTGGTACATTTGATGTTGATTAGATAGGATGAAAAAGATTTGCTTCCTTGAAATAGTAAATTAGTATCATTATTGTTACAGATCTGAAGATGGTTCTGAATGAACCGAAACCGGTCATATGAATAAAAAAAAATTGCAATCAAGACGGATTATAAGTAACATTAAACTGAAAGCTATTTCCAATTCCATCAGGTTTCCTGCAGTATTAGACATCGTGATGTGTTGTGTTTTTGGCGTTTCCGTATTTTTATCCAACCTCCGAAAAGCTACCAATTATTTGGCGACTCCATGACACACAGAATCATTGCTGTATTGCGCCCCGAAGGTAGAACGATGAAACAGGTCATAATGGTTTGACTGATCGATGTATATTCCTCAGTAATTCTTCCTGTTTCCATTCTCAAATTATATATATATATATATATATATATATATATATATATATATATATATATATATATACTCCTGGAAATGGAAAAAAGAACACATTGACACCGGTGTGTCAGACCCACCATACTTGCTCCGGACACTGCGAGAGGGCTGTACAAGCAATGATCACACGCACGGCACAGCGGACACACCAGGAACCGCGGTGTTGGCCGTCGAATGGCGCTAGCTGCGCAGCATTTGTGCACCGCCGCCGTCAGTGTCAGCCAGTTTGCCGTGGCATACAGAGCTCCATCGCAGTCTTTAACACTGGTAGCATGCCGCGACAGCGTGGACGTGAACCGTATGTGCAGTTGACGGACTTTGAGCGAGGGCGTATAGTGGGCATGCGGGAGGCCGGGTGGACGTACCGCCGAATTGCTCAACACGTGGGGCGTGAGGTCTCCACAGTACATCGATGTTGTCGCCAGTGGTCGGCGGAAGGTGCACGTGCCCGTCGACCTGGGACCGGACCGCAGCGACGCACGGATGCACGCCAAGACCGTAGGATCCTACGCAGTGCCGTAGGGGACCGCACCGCCACTTCCCAGCAAATTAGGGACACTGTTGCTCCTGGGGTATCGGCGAGGACCATTCGCAACCGTCTCCATGAAGCTGGGCTACGGTCCCGCACACCGTTAGGCCGTCTTCCGCTCACGCCCCAACATCGTGCAGCCCGCCTCCAGTGGTGTCGCGACAGGCGTGAATGGAGGGACGAATGGAGACGTGTCGTCTTCAGCGATGAGAGTCGCTTCTGCCTTGGTGCCAATGATGGTCGTATGCGTGTTTGGCGCCGTGCAGGTGAGCGCCACAATCAGGACTGCATACAACCGAGGCACACAGGGCCAACACACGGCATCATGGTGTGGGGAGCGATCTCCTACACTGGCCGTACACCACTGGTGATCGTCGAGGGGACACTGAATAGTGCACGGTACATCCAAACCGTCATCGAACCCATCGTTCTACCATTCCTAGACCGGCAAGGGAACTTGCTGTTCCAACAGGACAATGCACGTCCGCATGTATCCCGTGCCACCCAACGTGCTCTAGAAGGTGTAAGTCAACTACCCTGGCCAGCAAGATCTCCGGATCTGTCCCCCATTGAGCATGTTTGGGACTGGATGAAGCGTCGTCTCACGCGGTCTGCACGTCCAGCACGAACGCTGGTCCAACTGAGGCGCCAGGTGGAAATGGCATGGCAAGCCGTTCCACAGGACTACATCCAGCATCTCTACGATCGTCTCCATGGGAGAATAGCAGCCTGCATTGCTGCGAAAGGTGGATATACACTGTACTAGTGCCGACATTGTGCATGCTCTGTTGCCTGTGTCTATGTGCCTGTGGTTCTGTCATTGTGATCATGTGATGTATCTGACCCCAGGAATGTGTCAATAAAGTTTCCCCTTCCTGGGACAATGAATTCACGGTGTTCTTATTTCAATTTCCAGGAGTATATGTATATATATATATAAATCGAAGAATATTCGATGCCGCACTGTATTAGGCGTATTTGGACATATAAATGCCCAATACAGAGCGATATCGAATACTCGATGATGCGATTGCTGCTTTTCCATGTGAAGGATGCCTCACAGTGACCGCTAACACGCAGCGATAATGTTGCACGCGGCTCTAAAGCTGTAAAGGGCGCATTAAATGGAACCGTAATTGGAACGGACATCGGCAATAATTATGATGAAGTGGGCGGCTATAAAGCTGATTTACCGAGCTCACCCCGGGAATTGCATAATTATTTACAATATTTGATCTCTTTTGGGGCGGGTGGCTCGCGTCTGGTATTACACGCAGCCTGCGCCCGTGCGTACGGGCGACGACAGCGGCAGCAGACGCCCACGCAGCAGGAGTGCGCGTGGTCGTGCATTTGTGTAAGTGTGTGTGTGTGTGTGTGTGTGTGTGTGTGTGTGTGTGTGTGTGTGTGTGTGTCTGTGTGTGTGTGAGTGTGCATGGCTCTCCGAGGTTCTTCGCTTCACTCCTTGTGTCTCCGCCTAGCACCGCCGTGTTCAGTTGCGGATATACGAAACTATTTCTGTCCGCAGCACCTATGATCCACCATTAGAGATGCTGTGACGTGGAGCGAGATTTTCACTGAAAGCCAGTCTATAAGGTACCCTCCACAGACATAGACAACTGTGTGAACTTACGCTTCCTCGGCGCTTCAAGTGCTGGTGTTGCTCTCTGGTGGCCAGCCAGATGTATTCGGTTACGAAACACGATGCTTCGGCTGCATACCTGTACAACGAGCTTCGTTATCCTGTTATGCCTCCTTTGTACTCTCATAGACACCAACCCGTTCCATTGATCGAACCTGACAGGATCTTGGTGCAGAGTAACTTTATGTGAGTTCCCCGTCAACTTCCGAAAACTCATACACTGTGACTTGGGACTCCGTATTCCATGCAAATGTTGTAAGTCGTACTTCGGACATATTGTACAGACAGTCGAAGAAATATCAGGAGCAACCACAAATATGTGTTTGAGGAACAGTGTGTAGCTATAGGGGAATAATTAAAATACGATCAAATGGAACTGCTAAAGCAGACCTCGTCGTTTTGAGATTGTGTTTCAGTGGAGGCTGCCTGATCAACAAAAGTATTGTATTCATTCTCAGTAAAGCGCAGGGCTCAGCCCTCGCCCAAGTGAAATCTCAACGTCAGGCGAGAGCGGCTTTCGCGTCCGATGGGGCGGTACAAGCACTGAGTGACCGGAGTACTCGTCCAGCATTCGGCGATCGAGTGGCCCTACGACTCAACCCGACCCGGCATATGGGTGGATAACTCTGAAGGAGTGGAGAGAGATAAGAGTAGAAATGAGGTACGATGTATCAAAGACGCTCATTCTACTAGTGTCAGCTGAAGATAACGCTGTCGAAACATCGTGTTTCATAAGTGATTGCGCCCAGCTGCGCACCCCAGAGCAATACAAACAAGGCGACAAGTATTACATTCATTGGAGTGACACACTGTATCAGTGTGGTATCATAAAGGAACTGCCTTGCGGATGTGAAACACTACATTAAACTTCTGCAGGCCCACTTTTTTAGCCGGTCGGGGTGGCCGAACGGTTCTAGGCGCTACAGTCAGGAGCCGCGCGACCGCTACGGTCGCAGGTTCGAATCCTGCCTCGGGCATGGATGTGGGTGATGTCCTTAGGTTAGTTAGGTTTAACTAGTTCTAAGTTCTAGGGGACTAATGACCTCAGCAGTTGAGTCCCATAGTGCTCAGAGCCATTTGAACCATTTTGAACCCACTTTTTTTTCTCAGAATTGTAAACCGGCAACTGATTGCTATGACAGAAAATCTGATCGTCATTACTTGCTGGTTCATGAAATGTGTTAGAAGTTAACGCGTCGTCGACGACGAGGTCGTTAGCGAATCGACTGTAGCTAGCGTTGAGGAAGGTCTGTAAATTAGAATATGTTCCATTGCTTCCTAAGACGCGTATGTTGTCAATTATTCTTTTTCAATATTATACATTGTATTGCAGCTCCTAATAGTTTAAGCTATGTGTAAAAAATCTCTCAATCTGCTGTGAAAATACTTCAATTTCTGCTACTGTTCACTGAATATCCATTGCTGACAGGTGGTGGGACCGTGCGGAGTGCTTTTGTACAAGTGGAAAATGAGCGGTTGAAACTTGGCATGAAACCACACGCTACGAAACCACACGCTACTGGAACTATATGCACTCCGCAAGGTACCATTGCCTGAGGATTTTTAATTAGCGTAGCTGGTAGTGGACAGTAAAGCATTTCTTGCAGCAACAGTGAGTTGATGAGATTTTTTTTTTTTTTTTCATTTTCAGTTAGTGAGTGGAGCTGTGAGCGTTAGTATATGAAGTGCCAAGTAGAGAAATCGGAACATTTCCAACATGTCCTTCTGTTTCAGTTCGATAGAGGAGTCACAACAGCTGAGGGGAGTGCGGAGTGCTTTAGTACAGCTACCGTTACGAAGTGAACTGCGTGCAATGGACGTTTGGAGCCGGTTACTTCGTAGAAGAGCATTATTCACAATAGGACACAAGGTTACATGTCTTTATTGGGTGAAACTACACGGAAATTGGATAGCAGAGTCCGCACAGGATATGTTGACTGCTGCACAGTGACTAACTTTCGTCCGAGGCGCTGGGCGATTTCATTCGTTTATAAGGGAAGGGAGGCCAACATCGTTTGCCTCTCTTTGGCCAGTTGGCGACACGCTGCGAGGATAGAATCGAAGGGCAACACCTTGCAATCTTGCCAAGAAACCACTTGCTACCGGTATTATCTGCAACGTTTCAAAGCACTACGCAAGGTTTTGCCACCTGAAGATATTTAACAAACATATCTGGTAGCGGACAATACAGGATTTCTTAGCAGCAGCTCTGAGGCTTTTTAGTCTCCAGATCCGATTCCCCTTTCCTTTTTTGCGAAGTAGCTGAACGATATAAATAAGCTGCAGACAGTGGGTAGCGTTCTTCGTTTCGGACGAAACCTAGGAACTTTAACGACCTGAAATTAATGATGTAGTAAAAATCCAAGTTCAGGGCGAGAGGTTGCTCAGCATGTATGGCATGAGCCACCCCCAAGTAACAAAAACTTCATCAACGCCCCCCATATCCTCAATGGCAAATACATTAATCAGTCCCTTAAAGGACCAGACTGCTCGTCGTGGAGCGCTGTAGATAGTGTGCAACTGGTACCAAGCAGTTGTGTGTGTACGCCGGCCGGTTGGTTTGAAATCAGCACAGTAAGGTGGGTCGCTTTGGAGACGTGACTTAATGTCAGAAAGAAACACCGTGTTGCGACGTGATACTGAACACCCTATGAGCGAACGCAATGTACCAACAGTGGTCCTAGAAATATCCTAACCGACAGGGATCCAGAGCCGAATCACACACTTTGCCAACGACGATCGATTTCAGTTCCAACAGATATTGCTGCTGTAAATGGACGCAGTTTCACCAGTTCAAGAGCGACCATTATGAAGCAAAGTGCATGCAATGGACGTTTCGAGTCGGTTACTTCGGAAGGGAGCATCATTCACAATAGCACACAAGGTTGCGTGTCTTTAATGGGCGAAACTACACAGAAAGTCGATAGTAGAGTCCGCACAGGGTACGGTGGCTGATGCGCAGTGACTAATTTTCATCCGAAGCGCTGGGCGATTTCATTCGTTCATTCGGAAGGGAAGGCGAATATCGTATGCCTCTTTTTGCCCAGTTGGCGATACGTTTTGAGGATAGAATCGAAGTGCAACATCTTGGAGTTTTCTCAAACGATTTGACGGAACCTATTACTAAAAAGAATTCATTTTTACGTTACTTACAGCTTTACATGTCGCCTTCATGATGAAGTGCCCATCATTTCGTTAGTGGTCATAGTTATTGTGGTATTTGCAAATAAATAAGGTACTGTACGAAATTCAGAAGAATTTGCTATGTAAAATAGGGGTAGGTATGATATTGTGTTTGGTGCATAATACATGATGTGTTGCTGCAGGTGAAATTTAGCTAAGATATTGAATTTTTCTTTAGATTTGGGTATAGGTTGCTATCTGTCACCAATCTAGAGAAAATTGATCTAATGTAGACACACATTTGCGATCGTGCACGTCACGACAAGGCCAGAAAGAAACATTCATAATATCCCTCAAATTTCGTAAACAATTTTAGATACAGAAACTAGATTTTGGAAACTGATAGCACACAAAGAAGAGACTACTTTGCCATTCATTATTATACGGAACTTCATTACCTACCGTGTTATTCCAAAAACAACAGACTTTTTCGATTAAAGGATATGATTTTTAAGGGCTATCGGTAGCTGGCGAAACGAGAAATGCTGTGGGTTTTGGAACAACGTAAATGAAGGCATTAAGCTTTTATTGTTGTACCGAGGATGCACGTTTTCATAAGCTTACTTGTCCTCAGTTCCTCGATTAATAAACTTAATATATCACTGTTTCAGAATCCTCTCGCAATGACATCTGCATAACATGTTAGCATGGTGACGGTGTGTAAACCACTGTGTTCTGGCGAAAGAAGCCAATATTAACATGGCAGCAAGAGAAATTCAGGTTTAAATCAAAATTTATCTCTCTTGACGCTTCTCTGGACGTTACAAACTGCTAACAAGTTAGGTGAACATAAATCACTGTTTTTCATTGCATTTTCAGCGAAGTTTCCTTTAGAGGTGACAGTAGATCTTTTCGGACTGTCACCATGCCAGTGTGGATGTGGACAGACTCCACGTAGTATTTACAAAAATTTGAGCACAGGCTTCAGTTTGGAGCCGCACTTAAAGCTTCGAGCGTTCGGCGTTTCCCTACCGCAGCCTGTCCGCAACATCCACCTCTACCGCTCTCCCAATATTGCGCTGTCGACTGTGCTTCTATTGGTCGCTTTATTATGCGGGATGCTAGCTTACTGGAGGAGCGCAGTGCGACCTGAATTGTAGAAACTTTGCCTCTCTTTTACGGGGTGTTTCTCAAGCCTTGACATGAATCTCATCGATTGTACAGTGAACGTGAACCAGGACGCTTTTTCCTACACTCCCTGTGAAACAGAGTTGCCCGTGTTTCTACATCTTCGGAATCAGTATGCTGTGGACACTCCTGAATTCCTAGAAGTCAACAGCCATATCCACAGGGCGGCACATACTGCTCTCTTGTTTGGCAGAAATTCACGAACGGTGTCGCATCTCAACTGGTTTGATAAATTAACAGATCTTAATCCCATAGAAATTAACAAGGATATTTCGATCAACAGATAAAATTTGTCACTCAGCATCCACAAAATGAGGTGGCTCCGTGTGATCTGATTATCAATTAGTGCCTTCAGCTGCGTATGCCATACCAGAAAAAACTTGGGCGCTCACTCCCTCACTGAACTGAGTTCATTATAACGGCTAGAGGTGATGTTACACTGTGTTAACGTGATATCTGTTTGATATGGAGTCGATATGTACGAGGTAGGTGTGATAAATTTCCAAGAAACAATGGAACATTATCGTTGTGCGGTCATTGTTGGTAAGCTTGATTATTCCAATGGTCATATAAAGAAGTTCAACAAAGTATAGCATACAGTTCATTGTTGGCAGCTGTCTTAAGTGTGTTGAACGCGATTGAAAATCGAGAAAACAGTTTTCTGCTGTTACTAAACATCTTCATTCGAAAGATTGGACTGCTGCACAAATCAAAACAGAATTGGAAGGTGTTCACATGGACTCATAACCATCATTGAAGACCATTTACTTTTAGATTAGTGAATTTAAACATGGTTAGAGGATCACCGAAGAGGAAGTTGGCTCTGGCCATCCAATTGATGTCACCGTAACAGAAACCACTGACGAAACCCATGACATGGTAATGCAAAAATACTGGATAAAAATTTGTGAGATTGTTGACACTGTAGGCATCTCAAAGCAGTGCATAGTGTCCTGCATGAAAAATTACCTGTGAAGAATCTGAGTGTCGGGTGGGTTGCGTGAATCCTCGATCAAAAGCGTATCTGATACAACATTCTATCACAATGTCTGGCGATGTTTAATCACAATCTGGGGGACTGATGACCTTCGCTGTTTAGTCCCCCTTAAACATCCCAACAACCACCACCTAATCACACTCCAGAAGACTTTTTGCGCCGATTTGTCACTGCTGATGATACCTGCATCCATCATTACACACGAAAGTCAAAACGGAAGCCAAAACAATGGAAAAAGGCTGGTGAAAGTACAGCAAAGAAAGCAAAGACCATTTTGTCCACTGAGAAGTTGATGGCCACTGTTTTTTGGGACTCCCAAAGAATAATCCCCATAGTATTGTATTGTATTGTATGTTAACCGGGGACCTCGAAACAACGGAGAGGTTCCGTCCCCGCCTCAGCCGCGGTGGTCCACAACTCCATGAGGACTACCGCAGTCCACTTCACCCCTCCACCGCCCCACACCGAACCCAGGGTTATTGTGCGGTTCGGCCTCCGGTGGGCCCCCCAGGGAACGTCTCACACCAGACGAGTGTAATCCCTATGTTTGCGTGGTAGAGTAATGGCGGTGTACGCGTACGTGGATAACTTATTTGCGCAGCAATCGCCGACATACTGTAACTGAGGCGGAATTTGGGGAACCAGCCCGCATTCGCCGAGGCAGATGGAAAACCGCCTAAAAACCATCCACCGACTGGGCGGTTCACCAGACCTCGACACAAATCCGCCAGGCGGATTCGTGCCGGGGACCAGGCGCTCCTTCCCTCCCGGAAAGCCGTGCGTTCCACCGCACGGCCAACCGGAGGGGCATAATCTCCATAGAATTACTTGTAAAAAGACAGAACCATAGCTATACCCTGTTATGCTTCATTGTTGGACCGTCTGAAACTTGCGTTGGCTGAAGAAAGAGTACGGTTGGGAAGCAAAATGTGCTCCTTACCGGGATAGTGCACTATGTCACACTTTAGCGACAAAAATGACGAAAAGTGCATGAATTGGGCTTTGAACTGACTCCTCACGTACCAGTCTTAGCTCTGAGTGGCTCCTCTCTGTTCACTAATTTGGAACTTTGGCTTGCTGGAATGACATTTTCATCAAATGAGGAAGTGATCGTTGCAGTCAATAAGATGGAAAAACTGGAGGATCGCTGGACCATGTTTATATGTGACTATGTGGACAAAAGATAATTTGTTTCCGAAAGAAAGTTTTTCTTTCTTTTTTAGCAGTCTTTTTAAACCACCCTCGTACGCTGTAAGCACGTTGTCAAGAGACCATGAGTTTCCCATTCGGTTAACGACTGTTGGGAGCGGTGTGCGGCTTCTGCCAGGCGGATCGGCAGGCATTCCGGCTGTGGGAGGTCGCGGTGCGGCGACCCCGCGGTGGCGGCGAGCCAGACCAGACCCACCTTCCCAGAAGGCCGGAAGCGCGCGCTCACCGTGCCAACTGTTGAGCCTTGACCGCCCCGTCCTGCTGCCTCTCCGCACCGTGATAAGCCACCTCGCCGGGCCGCCTGACCGGAATAGCAATTGCGTGCCCCGCCTGTTGCCGCATCGGCAGCCTTCTGAGCGCAGCATCTGCCAGAAAATGTGACTCGCCGGCCAATGGGGCGCGTCCATACCTTCCTCTTAAAGCAATACGGATACGAACAAGATCATCCCTCAGGACAACACTGGTGCGTCCTGGTTGCACGTAAATAACAATAACGGAATAAGTGAAGCCAACCATTCATCACAAAGTAAGGCGCCGAGCGGGAGTCAGCCACCTAATTAAGGGTAGCTTACCGCAAAAAAAAAAGGAAAACGAAAAAAAAAAA
Source organism: Schistocerca cancellata (assembly GCF_023864275.1). Classification (NCBI taxonomy): domain Eukaryota; kingdom Metazoa; phylum Arthropoda; class Insecta; order Orthoptera; family Acrididae; genus Schistocerca; species Schistocerca cancellata. The sequence goes on along the minus strand of NC_064631.1, from coordinate 462,535,491 downwards.
ACGATCTGCGCTACGAGAAAAGCAGACTCATTTCTTGCTTGCTTCTTTACACTTTTCCCCTTCTTGAAGGGCATCCAGACGTTCATTCGACGCCACAACCAGGTTTACAGCAAAAGAGGACATAGGAATCTAAAAGAAATTATGACATTAATGAAAGGGCCAAAAGCCTTGCCACAGTGGTAACACCGGTTCCCTTCAGATCACCGAAGATAAGCGCTGCTGGGCTGGGCTATCACTAGGATGGGTGACCATTCGGTCTGCCGAGCTCTGTTGGCAAGCGGGGTGCACTCAGCCCTTGAGAGGCAAACTGAGGAGGTACTTGACTGAGAAGTAGCGGCTCTGGTCTCGGAGCCGGCCGGTGTGGCCGAGCGGTTCTAGCCGCTACAGTCTGGAACCGCGCGACCGCTTCGGTCGCAGGTTCGAATCCTGCCTCGGGCATGGATGTGTGTGATGTCCTTAGGTTAGTTAGGTTTAAGTGGTTCTAAGTTCTAGGGGACTGATGACCTTAGAAGCTAAGTCCCATAGTGCTCAGAGCCATTTGAACCATTTGAACCGGTCTCGGTAACTGACATACGGCTGGGAGAGCGGTGTGCTGACCACATGCCCCTACATATCCGCTTCCAGTGACGCCTGTGGGCTGAGGATGACACGGCGGTCAATCGGTCCCTTTGGGCTTTCATGGCCTGAGCGGGAAGAGTTAGTTAGTTAGAAATTAATGAAGGACATAATCAAATCCTCTTAATAGAAACAAGTGACTAGCTATCAATTTACAGTTTACCTCCAGTAGCATAATAGTAAACATGTTAAAATTTCCACCTGAGACAAACTTCAGAACGCATGTCCTAAAATTTGCACAAGATGGTCAAACGTCAGTTTGGGAAGAAAAAAAAAAATCACGGAGCACCATGAAGGAATTACCCGAATGTATCCCAATGGAACGGAAATCGAAATCTGGAATCTGTTGATACGATGTACATGCACAGACAAAAACATGATTACAGTTTCAGAAAAACTGAATTTTTTATTCAAGTGAAAGAGATTCACAAATTGAGCAACTCGATAATGCGTTGCTCCAGCTCTGCACCTTATACAAGCAATGTTTCGGCTTGGCACTGATTGATTGTTGGATGTCCTCCTGAGAAACACTGTTCCAAATTCTGTCCAACTGGTGAGTCACATCGTCAAAATCTAAAGCTGATTGGAGGGCCCTGCCCGTAATGCTCCAAACGTTCTCAACTGAGAAGAGATCTGACGAACTTGCTGGCCAATGAAGGGTTTGGCATGCACGACGACATGTAGCAGAAACAGTCACCGTGTGATGAAGGCATTTATCTCACTGCAAAGGAAGACCACAATGGCTTCCATTGAACGACAAGAAAACTGCGCGCTGAATACTATCGTCGTACCGCTATGCTGTAAGGGTTCCGCGGATGACAACAGAAGAAATCCTACTGTGGAATGAAATGGCACCCCAGACCATCACTCCTGGTTGTTGGTCTGTATGGTGTATGATAGGTTGGTGGTACTGGGCGGAGCGTCCCCGACACGCAGTCTCTGGTCATCGGGGCTAAGTTCAAAGTGAGACTCATCAGTGAAGACATTTCTACTACAGTCAATGAAATTCCAGGCCAAACACGAGTCCTGTGTGTCTTCGGGCATATTTATAAATACTTTCAATTTTTGTTTTCGAAAAAGAATGTTTCCTAGAAGCCAACAATAAATAAATGAAATACGACAAAACTTTCCACCATCTTTTGTAGTTATTCTCCATTTTGCATCATTGAACAATCTCGGCTGTTATACCACTGTCAAGCGGTTGGTGCTGCTAGGCCGGTAATTATTCGAAAGGCAGTGTAATGCCCGAAACGTGCTTTAGATGCCAGTCGATAATAACAGCTGAAAATGGCACACAGAAGAAAATAATTACAACTAAAAATAAATTGTCATTCCAAAACGATAGAAATCTTTGCTAATCTTATATGACATGTTGGACAACAAACATTTACAAACACGGCAATATTTACCAATGCTGCAGCTTGACTGAGCAGTGTAACTGGAAGGGACATTGTAGCTGTGCGTGGTTATCTGTGTGTTTCTGTAAACTTTCAGGAAGGACATTTGTCCGAAAGCTTAGCAAAGATTTGTTCTGATCGTAAGGTCTTCTGAGTTGTTAGGTTGTATCATATTCGTCTTCAGATATCTTCAATGTTCCATATTCAGATCATCTGCTGAGATCCTCTTCAGGATTTCCATACAGAACATGGCATCATACACCAGATCCATCACTTTCAACTGTGCTCACACGTCCCCTGTTGAAATTTTCTTTTGTTGCTGATCTTCAGCAGTCTCTTCACTAATAGCATGAGTAGAAAGGCCACCAGACTGGGAATATCTCGGGAGACGTTGTACAAAATGATCCCGTCTGTGTGAGCTACATTGTGTACTACAGATGACGTGCTTTTTCTATACATTTCAGAGGAGCATGCTAAACAGATTTGTTGTGTGCAACACATTCATCGTTATCTCTGTAAACTATCCGATGAAGATTCAAGGCACTAAATATTGCTTAACCTTCTTCAGTCTGCAACTTAGAAGCTTGTGGTCTAGTGGTGGTCATTGTTGTCTCTAGACCCCAGAGACACGAGATCCATTCCCATCTGGGTCAAATATCCGAGGGGGCGCCAAATATTCTGACGGAAAAAAATCGGAGCACCAAAAAAAAATAAATAAATAAATAAATAAATGCAGAATAAAAAATTTCGGAATAAATTCGTCTAGGTAACATATTTAGATTAATGTAAGCGTGCAATAAGTCATTGCAAATATGAAATGCTGGTACATTAATAGCCTGTGTAACGTTCAGACTGTTGAATGCAAGCATGTAAATGTTCCTGTCAATGTAGGGACGGTTAATGCCGTTGTGATTGACACTGGAGTTGCCGTCCGATGATGTCCCATACGTGATCCATTGGAGGAGACCCATCTTGTTATCGAGCAAGCCAAATCAACATCTCGATACTCTGTTGAGCGGTATGTGGACGAGCGTTATCCTGTTGGAACACACCTCCTAGAATGATCTTCATTAAATGCGGCACGACAGATCGAATCATCAGACTCACATACAATTCAGCAGGCAGTGTTCGTTGAATAGCCACTAGAATGCTCCCGATGTCATACGAAATGCACCACACACCACAATTCCAGGTGTAGGTCCAGTGTGTCTATCACGCAGACAGTTTGTTTCTCTGGCCTTCAACTGGTTTCCTTGTGCGAAACACACCGTTATCACTGGCACCGAGGCAGAACCAGCTTTCATCAGAAAACACAACAGACATCGAATCCGCCGTCCAGTGAGCTCTCACTTGACACCACCGAAGTAACAAATGGCGGTGGTTCGGAATTTGTGGAAAGTATAGTAAAGGGCGTCTCGCTCGGAGCTGTCCTTGCAGTAACCGATTTTTAACAGTCGGTTGTGCCAGTGCAGTGCCAACTACTGCTCAAATTGCGGCTGCAGATGCAGTGCGATACGCCAGAGCCATACGCCGAACACGATGGTCTTCCATCTCGGAAGTGCCACGTGAGCAGCTGGAGCCCAGTCTTGTTACACGACCTCGTTCAGTAGCAGTGTGGCTTTGATAATGGTGTCTTGGTCGCCTTAAAGACATTCTTGACTAACATCAACTCACCACGTCCAACTCAAAGGTAAGTAGCCCTCACGATCGTACAGTGTGTATTCAAGAAAACCTGACTTACATCCTCGTAGCGGCGCTACTAGTGTCAGTCTTATGCGACTGGTGCGATATCTGAACAGACATCTACATCTACATTAATACTCCGCAAGCCACCCAACGGTGTGTGGCGGAGGGCACTTTACGTGCCACTGTCATTACCTCCCTTTCCTGTTCCAGTCGCGTATGATTCGCGGGAAGAACGACTGTCTGAAAGCCTCTGTGCGCGCTCTAATCTCTCTAATTTTACATTCGTGATCTCCTCGGGAGGTATAAGTAGGGGGAAGCAATATATTCGATACCTCATCCAGAAACGCACCCTCTCGAAACCTGGCGAGCAAGCTACACCCCGATGCAGAGCGCCTCTCTTGCAGAGTCTGCCACTTGAGTTTGCTAAACATCTCCGTAACGCTACCACGGTTACCAAATAACCCGTGACGAAACGCGCCGCTCTTCTTTGGATCTTCTCTATCTCCTCCGTCAACCCGATCTGGTGCGGATCCCACACTGATGAGCAATACTCAAGTATAGGTCGAACGAGTGTTTTGTAAGCCACCTCCTTTGTTGATGGACTACATTTTCTAAGGACTCTCCCAATGAATCTCAACCTGGTACCCGCCTTACCAACAATTAATTTTATATGATCATTCCACTTCAGATCGTTCCGCACGCATACTCCCAGATATTTTACAGAAGTAACTGCTACCAGTGTTTGTTCCGCTATCATATAATCATACAATAAAGGATCCTTCTTTCTATGTATTCTCAATACATTACATTTGTCTATGTTAAGGGTCAGTTGCCACTCCCTGCACCAAGTGCCTATCCGCTGCAGATCTTCCTGCATTTCGCTACAATTTTCTAATGCTGCAACTTCTCTGTATACTACAGCATCATCCGCGAAAAGCCGCATGGAACTTCCGACACTATCTACTAGGTCATTTATATATATTGTGAAAAGCAATGGTCCCATGACACTCCCCTGTGGCACGCCAGAGGTTACTTTAACGTCTGTAGACGTCTCTCCATTGATAACAACATGCTGTGTTCTGTTTGCTAAAAACTCTTCAATCCAGCCACACAGCTGGTCTGATATTCCGTAGGCTCTTACTTTGTTTATCAGGCGACAGTGCGGAACTGTATCGAACGCCTTCCGGAAGTCAAGAAAAATAGCATCTACCTGGGAGCCTGTATCTAATATTTTCTGGGTCTCATGAACAAATAGAGCGAGTTGGGTCTCACACGATCGCTGTTTCCGGAATCCATGTTGATTCCTACATAGCAGATTCTGAGTATCCAAAAACGACATGATACTCGAGCAAAAAACATGTTCTAAAATTCTACAACAGATTGACGTCAGAGATATAGGTCTATAGTTTAGCGCATCTGCTCGACGACCCTTCTTGAAGACTGGGACTACCTGTGCTCTTTTCTAATCATTTGGAACCTTCCGTTCCTCTAGAGACTTGCGGTACACGGCTGTTAGAAGGGGGGCAAGTTCTTTCGCGTACTCTGTGTAGAATCGAATTGGTATCCCGTCAGGTCCAGTGGACTTTCCTCTGGTGAGTGATGCCAGTTGCTTTTCTATTCCTTGGACACTTATTTCGATGTCAGCCATTTTTTCGTTTGTGCGAGGATTTAGAGAAGGAACTGCAGTGCGGTCTTCCTCTGTGAAACAGGTTTGGAAAAAGGTGTTTAGTATTTCAGCTTTACGCTTGTCATCCTCTGTTTCAATGCCATCATCATCCCGGAGTGTCTGGACATGCTGTTTCGAGCCACTTACTGATTTAACGTAAGACCAGAACTTCCTAGGATTTTCTGTCAAGTCGGTACCTAGTATTTTACTTTCGAATTCACTAAACGCTTCACGCATAGCCCTCCTTACGCTAACTTTGACATCGTTTAGCTTCTGTTTGTCTGAGAGGTTTTGGCTGCGTTTAAACTTGGAGTGAAGCTCTCTTTGCTTTCGCAGTAGTTTCCCAACTTTGTTGTTGTACCACGGTGGGTTTTTCCCGTCCCTCACAGTTTTACTCGGCACGTACCTGTCTAAAACGCATTTTACGATTGCCTTGAACTTTTTCCATAAACACTCAACATTGTCAGTGTCGGAACAGAAATTTTCGTTTTGATCTGTTAGGTAGCCTGAAATCTGCCTTCTATTACTCTTGCTAAACAGATAAACCTTCCTCCCTTTTTTTATATTCCTATTAACTTCCATATTCAGGGATGCTGCAACGGCCTTATGATCACTGATTCCCTGTTCTGCGCTTACAGAGTCGAAAAGTTCGGGTCTGTTTGTTATCAGTAGGTCCAAGATGTTATCTCCACGAGTTGGTTCTCTGTTTAATTGCTCGAGGTAATTTTCGGATAGTGCACTCAGTATAATATCACTCGATGCTCTGTCCCTACCACCCGTCCTAAACATCTGAGTGTCCCAGTCTATATCTGGTAAATTGAAATCTCCACCTAAGACTATAACATGCTGAGAAAATTTATGTGAAATGTATTCCAAATTTTCTCTCAGTTGTTCTGCCACTAATGCTGCTGAGTCGGGGGGTCGGTAAAAGGAGCCAATTATTAACCTAGCTCGGTTGTTGAATGTAACCTCCACCCATAATAATTCACAGGAACTATCCACTTCTACTTCACTACAGGATAAACTACTACTAACAGCGACGAACACTCCACCACCGGTTGCATGCAATCTATCCTTTCTAAACACCGTCTGCACCTTTGTAAAAATTTCGGCAGAATTTATCTCTGGCTTCAGCCAGCTTTCTGTACCTATAACGATTTCAGCTTCGGTGCTTTCTATCAGCGCTTGAAGTTCCGGTACTTTACCAACGCAGCTTCGACAGTTTACAATTACAATACCGATTGCTGATTGGTCCCCGCATGTCCTGACTTTGCCCCGCACCCGTTGAGGCTGTTACCCTTTCTGTACTTGCCCGAGGCTATCTAACCTAAAAAACCGCCCAGCCCACGCCACACAACCCCTGCTACCCGTGTAGCCGCTTGTTGCGTGTAGTTGACTCCTGACCTATCCAACGGAACCCGAAACCCCACCACCCTATGGCGCAAGTCGAGGAATCTGCAGCCCACACGGTCGCAGAACCGTCTCAGCCTCTGATTCAGACCCTCCACTCGGCTCTGTACCAAAGGTCCGCAGTCAGTCCTGTCGACGATGCTGCAGATGGTGAGCTCTGCTTTCATCCCGCTAGCGAGACTGGCAGTCTTCACCAAATCAGATAGCCGCTGGAAGCCAGAGAGGATTTCCTCCGTTCCATAGCGACACAAATCATTGGTGCCGACATGAGCGACCACCTGCAGATGGGTGCACATGGTACTTCAGACGTAGAAATACGCCTACCAACTTTCGGTGTAGCTATTTTTTCGTCAGTGTAGAAAAACGTGCACGTTGTGGCCGCGGCCTGGACTTCCGGCCAACAAACGCACACGGTCGTATCATTTCCTTCTGCAAATGCGCCAAACGACAACACACAAGTGCTCCTCAAGCGTTTGACACTCGAAGCTACAATTCCATTAAAATCCCTGTTTGCATGAAATGAGATGACCATTACTACGCTCGGATGGACATACATTAAAAATAAATACTCCAGAATCTGAGAATAAGTTATTAGTAATTTAAAGATGTTATAAAACACAGATAAAAAGCAAAAATATTGGATCCAGTAACATAATAATTCCTTGTACCTGAATGGCCTCGAGCAAGTCCTAGAATTGGACGCCACTTCGAAGATTTGCGTATCCTTATCTACCCGGTTATCCATCAAGGAAAGTGGACCTACTACTTAACGTGAAGTCCGCCGTTTCTGGAGAGTCTTCATATCACTGATATATGAATGCTATGTTAAAGGCAGAATGAAGAAAACCGTTGTTCGTCAGGGTATCGATCTCGCAAACTTTTTTCTTTGTGTATGCGCGTTTTACTGCTATAGCACCAGGCCCGACAATTAACTTAATGCGTGCAATTATATCGAATGGACTTGTCTACAAGTCAATGAAGGAAAAAGAATTCAAAGCTGGTATTATCGCATACGTCTATCACCGGAGGTTTTTCACGGAGGCTTATACTTTTCATACTTTACTATTACTTGAATGGTTCTCTGAACGAGGTGTGGGCTCGTCCTATTACGTCATATATGGAAATGTTAAGGAGCTCTCTGTCCGTAAATACAGACGGAGCATGAAGCACTATACAGTCATGCCTTTAAATGTCAACGTTATATTCGCTGCTACGAATATTTTGCGTGTCGCGTGTCGCGTTCGGAACAGGATATTGCCTTTCATGGACAGCTGGGGACCAATTGCGCTGTCCTTGATCTTCTTTCAGACATGATTGTAACTTGTTATTTGTTATTTTCCAAAACATCGAATTTCACGCTGCAGAAAGTTTCAGGGGGAAAGATGTGGCTAGTTCAGCTTTGATCCGGTCTATAAGGATTGAACACATAGCTCACAAGCTGGGGTAGAGCTCGAGTCCCAATACAATACAGTTGCCTGACAAAAATTTTTTACCGAATATGTTATTGCTAATAAATGGGCGTAATTACCGAAAGATATTTGTATCGATCATTAAGTGCCAGTAATAAATGACGTAAGTCGGAGGCACGGTGAGGCGTCAACAACAGGACTAGAGATCCGCTGATCGACTGTGAGTCATTCTGGATAGAGAAAGAGCAGCTGGTCGGCTGTCGCTATGAGTTGATCTTCCGCTCGCGTACGCGAAGTGTGATGTGGTGGGGAGTCTGGGACGCGCACACGTGAAGGGTCCGCGTGTGACTCAACGCCAGCCTCTGTGGTGTACCCTGGTGCAACGATTGGAAACTGGGAAGCTGTCGCTACAGTGCTCCCCCCCCCCCCCCCCCCCCATCTCCGGTGATTTCTTCTGTGGTAACCTCTCCCGAAATTGTAGCCGTCCGCTCGTTCTGGTTATAAGGTAGCGGAACGGAGCTCGGGTTGATGACATTTTTTCCCCCCGGAAAACCTCCACTCGCTGTCGCATAGGAAACATAGCACATGCCTATGGAGTATCCGAACAGGTACGCTGTTGCACACACGAATATCATTCCTCATAGGGTGCCATCGTCAGAAACAGAAGTTACGTGATAGTTTCACCGCTGTTCATGGTATACAGAACGGGGGCTTGTTCAATATTATTTTGGTATTTTAGTACAAGGGACTTCTAGTCTCGGTGGCTCGATGCAGTATAAAAATATAATTACGATTAGTTCTATTTGTTACCACATTTGTCTTTGATTCGTTAAGAATACTTTCACATCAGTGAGAAAACCTGTAATATGTAATCATGCATGTACTAACGCAACAATAGCGTGATGTAGTTGCTGTCGATGCGGTAACACCTCAGCATTAAGCGTTAAGAATACTTTCACATCAGTGAGAAAACCTGTAATATGTAATCATGCATGTACTAACGCAACAATAGCGTGATATAGTTGCTGTCGATGCGGTAACAGCTCAGCATTGCACCGTTGTGCCTGTGCAACAAGTAGCGAGCGACCGCTGACGGCGGCATCTGTCTCACTCACTGCTCTCTGTCTCTGTCTCTCTCTCTGCCGTGCCGGCCACCCACGCCATCGGCCAGCAGCCAGCAGCCTGCAGCCAACGGCGTGATGGATTGCAGCACGCGCGCTACACGTGTCCGGCACGTGGATGTATGCAGGCAGCGCTATCAACGCCACCCGCGAACTGACGTTTTCCGTCGCGATACCTATTCATTTTCGTTCCACGGAAGAGGAAGCTATTCCAGTTTTTACTGAACTCGTCTGTTATTTTTCTCTCCGCAGTAAATGATGGCTTCCCATTCAGCGGTGCAGTGTCTGCATAAATTCTCTGTGCTAATGACTTGGCAGATGATACCACCGATAACGCCAGACGCTACTGCAGACGACTCCGTTACCAACAACGATACCTGTTTTCATATCTACACCTTTATCTACATCTATACTCTCCAAACCACTGCGAAGTTCACGCATGGAATGCGGAAAGTATGGTTGCTCAAATGGCCGGTTTCAAACTTGAATTAATCTGCGGGCATATTCAACGAGGGACAACACTGGACTCGCATTCGGGAGGACGACGGTTCAATCCCGCGTCCGGCCATCCTGATTTAGGTTTTCCGTGATTTCCCTGAATCGCTCCAGGCAAATGTCGGAATGGTTCCTTTGAAAGGGCACGGCCGACTTCCTTCCCCATCTTTCTCTAATCCGATGAGACCGATGACCTCGCTGTCTGGTCTCCTTCCCCAAAACATCCCAACCCTCAACGAGGGACAAAGGTCTCCTCCGTCCCGCTGCCCTCTCACCCGCACATCTTACGCCCATCCCAAGTTTTTATAAAACTATCTTCGCAAACGTAACTCACTTTAGCCTACCACACTGTTGCGTCAGTCCAGTACGTATTTGAAGGAAGATGGTAGATATAATGGAGATCGACTGGTTATAAGTGCCTCCAGAGTCAATTGTCGCGAAATCTCAAAAGCATTTCCGCATTTCTTCACTGTTGTTCTTACCAATACAGAAGCTAGGTGGCTCGTGTTTCTAAAAGGTACCGCTAGTGTTGTAGCTTTGATTTTGTATTCCCTTGTTACCTGATAAAACCAAAAACTGCTGAACTGTGAGAATAGCAATTATTCACATCCATCTGAACTTAACGCGCCTGACAAAAAAGTAACAGGCACCTATTGTAACGTTGTTACTTTAATTTGGTATGCTGATGTGTAATATTGTAACTTTAATTTTGTTATGCTGAGATCGGTGCTAATAGACAATAAAAGCTGGGTTAAAAGCCGTGATCTGTCTGGGGACGTTAACCGTGGATTACTGGGCAACTGTTTCATCAGATATTTAGTCTTGGTTTACCAACCAGACTAACATTAATGATAATCTTTTAATAGTCATACAAAACCGGTAATATATATATATAAAGGATAATTTAAATAAAAAGAAAGAAATCAGTTTATATTTGGAAATTTATTTTAAGATCGTTCATTGAAATTTCAGCGTATTATACGTGAGTTATAACTGAGCTGGTGCCTTATTTACGATAAAAAAAATGTGAGATTGTAATTTTACGGAACACATAAAATATGGAGCCAAGATTGGGAGACTGTATACCACACTGCATTCATAAAATCACACACGAAGAACATTGAAACATAAGCAAGAAGAAATTAACCACAACCAACAGATTCAGTTTTTACCCAAAGAAATTACGTTCATACCACAATCCTGTCCGTCATGTAATTACCACACACTGGTATACTAAATTCATATTAACTCTTTGTGAAGTCTTCGCAAAAAGAATAGCTGAGGGCTACTTTGATGATTACACCACATGCTTCACGTGGTCAACTTGGTTTACACAAAGCGTACAACTCCACAATAATTTTGATAATTAAAATACATTAGATCGAAAAGCAATTGACAAAAGAAAAACCTTGAACTGGTTACTAACGTCTTACTATTAACCTGATGGGTCAAACAGTTATATAAGCACGTGGTAGTGGTCTCGCAAAGTACACCCCACGTGGGTTGAACATAAAGAAAAGCATAAAGAAAAGTTGCTATATTAAAAAAAAATATTCTCAAGACGAGACGTTATAATCTCACGCACATTCGGATTTAAGATTGATGAACTTAGTTAGAGTTACTGATCAACACGTGGTTCCACTTTACTCACAAAGTAGTAACAAAGCAACTACCGCAAAATAATCTGAATTTAACACGAGAATTACACTCCGCTGCACTTTAAGATAGCATTAGATATTTTAGAGCTAAACCTGAAATCAAGGTGATTAAATTTTCAGTTAGGCTGAACTTAAGAAATCCATTGTCCTACAGACTTAACAGACACGCGCTTAGCCGGAGATCTTACCACTTCAGACGCTCGCCACGGCCACACTGCAACTGCCCTACTGTCGAGCGTGCTTCCTGAGGGTGGGTCTCAAAGACCAACGGAAGTGGCCAGAGGGGCAGCTTCCTATACCAACATGACAACGGACGGACAGGACCATACTACGGATAGAAACCTCTTTGCTTTTAGGAAGCGTAGCTACCTGTTCCGACATTGGTCCTACTGTTCTCTAGCAGACAGCCTTGTCTGCTACCCTCAAGCATGCAACTAGAAATACATATGCTCATTCATCCTCTCACACAAAAGGGAAGGGGGATGACAGTATCTTATCATATACAGTATATAAAAGAAAGCGGATGTAGGTTCCGTATGAGACTGTGTGACATGAATTACATATAAGAATTACATATAAACTGTGCTTTAAAGTGTAGTAGTGTGACAGATCGTTCTTGTTTATGTGTAAAAGTAACACGTTCCACTGCTCAGTCTCCTCCCAGATAGTCAGAAACGCCACCGTACATTTAGAAGAGGAATTTATTCCATAAATGGCAACAGATTTAAGAAATTAAACATGAAAGGAATCCAACAGAGACCTTTCACTATCACTTACAAAATGTACTCTCTCAGTTAAGAATATAGTAGGTAACTCATCTATCATAAAATAGCAACATCAGCTAGTACAGGGTTTTCGGAAATTCCCGTTACAAACTTCTAGGATTTGTAGAGGAGAGTGAGAATATAATATTTTCAATAGGAACCCATGACCTTAAAAGTAATTTTTCCAGTCTACAGCCGTTTGAAAACATGTTTGTTAGGTAGGTATGCTACAGTCTAGTCGTGGTGGAGGGTTGTTTACATCGGATCGGTTGATGTCATCTGGCGTCTGTCCTTCTTCTCTGACCTGGTTAGAGTCTCATTCACGTGCCTGTGAGTCTCACAGCAACATAGTTGAGTATACTTTGCAGAGTACACCGACATAATCCTTCCGAATGGCGAAGCTCAAGGTAATGGAAGAGCTGCGCGTTGTCTTTATCAAGGTCGTTCTCCACATCGCCCGACTCCATCTCATACCCTATTCGCCATAATTACGCAATATTGTACTGGGACTCGAGCTCTACCCCAGCTTGTGAGCTATGTGTTCGATCATTATAGACCGGATCAAAGCTGAACTAGCCACATCTTTCCCCCGAAAACTTTCTGCAGCGTGAAATTCGATGTTTTGGAAAAGAACAAATAACAAGCTACAATCATGTCTGAAAGAAGATCAAGGACAGCGCAATTGGTCCCCAGCTGTCCATGAAAGGCAATATCCTGTTCCGAACGCGACACGCAAAATATTCGTAGCAGCGAATATAACGTTGAAATTTAAAGGCATGACTGTATAGTGCTTCAGGCTCCGTCTGTATTTACGGACAGAGAGCTCCTTAACATTTCCATATATGACGTAATAGGAAGAGCCCACACCTCGTTCAGAGAACCATTCAAGTAATAGTAAAGTATGGAAAGTATAAGCCTCCGTGAAAAACCTCCGGTGATAGACGTATGCGATAATACCAGCTTTGAAATCTTTTATCCTTCATTGACTTGTAGACAAGTCCATTGGATATAATTGCACGCATTAAGTTAATTGTCGGGCCTGGTGCTATAGCAGTAAAACGCGCATACACATAGAAAAAAGGTAGCGAGACCGATACCCTGTCGAACAACGGTTTTCTTCATTCTGCTTTTAACATAGCATTCATATATCAGTGGTATGAAGACTCGCCAGTTTCTGGAGAGGGTATCTTAACCGCGAGCAGACTTGACAGTGACGCTGGAAGGAGACGCCGCACACACGAATTGGTAGGGGCGGATATGCGCCACGTTGAAGAGAACCTGTCATCCGACGAGTGCACGAGCAATTTCTTTGGTTGTTAATGAGTGGAACTGTAAAAAAAGTTATATGCTTGGTCCCACCTAATCAATTACTTGTAAAAGTGGTCGCGTTACCGACATTTTCTGAAACGATTATAGCACAGAAACAGTACTTTTCCGGACATGGCCTCTAATTCAAAATATTATCTGCTCACTCCCCTCTGTAAGTCCCAGAAGTTTGTTACTGGAATTTCCGAACATCCTTTATAGCAATGTATAGAAGCCTTTCCGTTCTTTCCCGCTTCCACAAAATTAATATGACACATTCACTATCGAAAATGGAAATTAGTATATTTTAATTTCCGGAGCAACCGCCTTCGGTAGGGTGTATTTACGATACTTCGCTCTTTGTCGAATGACGTTCAATTGAGATCGCGATTGTAAGATGAGAGGCTTTCGTGATCAAGTGGAAATCTGAGAACGTTGTGTATGGAGGTCGGTTTGCGCTGGATCGTTATTCCCTCCCATGTAAACTGTTCGGTTGACTGTTTCTGAACATTAAGCCTGTTTATTTAGTTGAGAGAAGATCGAATGTGTTGTGTGGAAGATAAGTTTGCCTCTTCTCTATCCTTGGGAAAGACCTTAGTTGGCTTGTAAATTATAGAGATGATTTGGAATTTGTTAGATGAGCGAGATCGGTATTCGCGGATGGAGATATCATTTTTAATGTGTTTGTTTCTAGTTACTCAGTGGTATAGAGCACGCTCGACCTATCGACCTATCTATATGCAAAGAGTGTTTGTGGATTAATTTTTTTTTTCTCCACGTGCTGTTTAAAGGTTGTGAGCGTTAGATTTAGTAGTTGTTTTGGTTGTTACTGCATTCAGAACTGTAATATTCAAGCTCATGTCATCGGTGGGAACGCGGTATAATTGAGTAAGAGTGTTTAAGTATTTGAAGATATGTGAGGAAATTGGCTATGTTTAGTTGCCGGTGCAATTTGCGGTCAGTGTAAAATAGTTGTTTGCTGTTGAAAGTCAAGTGTGCAAAAAGAAATAAAAGGCAGACCTTGCTTCAACATCAGATGGATGAGTAATTTGAAAAGAGCAAATGATAATGTTTGATTGATGCTCTGTGTTCGGATATAGGAGTCTCTAAACGACGGCGAGAACGAATGCGTATGTTGAAAGCATGAAATCTAATGCGTGATGGAAACAGTGCCGCATTAGAACATCGAGGACGTGGAGAATTCGCGTTTTCCTTGTTGTTTTATCGACATGACGTCCGTGGGTGAACACAACATATTATTCTCTTCAAGGAGCTAGGCATTTCAGCTGGAGCCGTCACAAAACATATATTCGCTAATGAAATTCGTATTAAATAATCCATCACAATCGGCGAAGAACAGTAATGTTGGCTCAGAAAGAAGTTCAATATGTTGCAACAAAAATTTTTGATCAGTTGTCACATAACATAAAACGTCTGACCGATAGCAAAGCAAGTTTTAAATATAGCTAAAAATCTGTTCACTTGGACAACTCCTGGGGAATTCCCTTAACGAATTTCTGTTTAAAAAATAGTAGCCAGAAATAAAATAGCTAAAAAACTTGTTTTAAAGTGTAATTCCCTTAGAAGAACTAAAAGCGGAAAGTGTTCATTAATATTAACACTGATCATGTACACTTATCCTGTAAAGTGTCTCGTTTTACACCATTTCGATAAAAGAATCGCTCAAGTAATCTATGGAACCTGCAGCTAACGAGATGTGGCCTTTAAAAGGTAAAATCCATTTGCGTCGAGAGATTTAGGGAAATCAGAGAAAACTAAAATCTGGATGGCCGGACGAGGATTTGAATCGTCGCCCACCCGAATGCGAGTCCAATATGATAAGCTCTGCGAAACATAGCTCCGTCGTGAAGATAGGAAGCTTATCTTGCTCTAGTCACACGACATTTACATCTGCTGTGTAAAGCAGGTTAATTGGCGATCTATGGCAGATCTGGTGACAAGAGTACCATGCACCTGTATTTCAGAGCACGAAGTTCAGAACACACTAGCGAACACTACCCCTAAATGTTACCATTTTTGCCGGCCGGAGTGGCCGTGCGGTTCTAGGCGCTGCAGCCTGGAACCGAGCGACCGCTACGGTCGCAGGTTCGAATCGTGCCTCGGGCATGGATGTGTGTAATGTCCTTAGGTTAGTTAGGTTTAATTATGTCTAAGTTCTAGGCGACTGATGACCTCTGAAGTTAATTCGCAAAGTGCTCAGAGGTTTGAACCATTTGTTACCGTTTTTATCCAACGATAGACTGTCGATTATGATTGCAGGGACACTGGATCAACGATATCAAACCATGCAACAATGGAAACGTTTCTCTTTGTTGGAAAGTACACATTTCTTACTACAGCAGGGCGATAAAATTGTCTTGATACGCCCTCGTGTAGGTGAAAGGCTGTTCGAAGCGTTTACCACGCCACGACTCTGGTAAGTGTCCGTTCATGAAACTTGTGGTGGTATTCGAAGACAATGCGATAACTATGGACCGCGGACCACCTGTATCACTTATATTAAAAAACTAGAAACCCGCCTCGACTGCAAAAAAGCACCTAGTGTACAGTGTATGGCGGGTCGTGGCCCATCGAACATAGTCGGTGTGAGTTGGAGTTTACACCATTAAGTTAAGTAACGGTTTTAGACTTTGTACTTATGTACTGTTTGTGTTTCCCTTTTTTCGTTTATAAATGTATAGCCATGGTGTTCTTTTAATAGTTGACAAAGGTCTTTTTAGGCACTTGTGGGTTTTATTGTTCTGAAGAAGGTGCAGTTATCTACGCCGAAACCTAGGTAAACACTAGGTGCTTTTTTCGCAGTCGAGGCGGGTTTCTAGTTTTTTAATATATTAACCAACGACTGCTGACGCGCTGCAATGTTGAAGGTTCTTGTATCATTTATTGTTTGATGTACGCTCTGATGGCATATTCCAGGAGGATAACTAACAGTGTCACAAGACAAAAATCGTGCTACCGTGGTTTAATATTTCGACGAGTCCTGCGAAGGACTGGTCGAGTCCATGTCACACACAACTGCTGTTGTATTGCGTGTCAGAGGTAGACCCGCACGTCATTAAACAGATAGTTATAATGTTTAGGCTCATCGTTGTACAATAACAGCAATTTTCTTATAACACCCCCTTACGGTACAACGGAAGTTACTTTTAGGTATGAAGATTTCTCTCAGCTCAGAATGGCACTTTATGTTCTACAGTAGAAATCAGTATAAAGGCAGGGTTCCTACGAAAGTAACAGTGCAGTGTCTGAAGCATACATGTATCGAACTTATTACGAAAGTAGTAGATATGTATAAGACGAGCAATCATTAAAGAAATAAACAGTTACTTTCACAACACGAGCAACAAAATAAGGCGTTTGCATTTCCTGTTGTTAATACATTGTCCACCCTCCATTCTTCCTAAGTGCCTCAAAAATTTCTCTTCGGCATTGATTCTTTAGGGTTTGTAGCGCTTGACGTGAAATTGTCGCCGACTCCTGCCGTGACGCTCTTTATAGGTCATATACGAACTCAAATTGCCTTCCATTGCGTTAAACACCCCTTGCAAATATTCCCCAAAAGCTTATCCATGGAGTTAAAATCCGTGCTACATGTAGGCAACAGCAAGACATCGATATACCACTTTTTGCATGGAGCAGAAACCTGCACGATGCATTATTTTGTTAGAACATTAGACTTTCGTCCCCTAATCAATTCTGTCTCTAGCATCTGTGTGTGCATGTTAGAGTTCATTCTAGTGTTCAGCCAAGCAATGTGTTTCGTACCTTTAGCGCAAAATGCTGTCCTAATCATAATAGTTACACCACCAAAATTTCTAGTCATTCTTGCCTGCTGTTCTGTTTTCAGATCGTATCAACTGCATTCACGGCCCATCTATATTAAACTTCTCATCACTGAAGATCACTTCATCTCGAAGTCCATGACATACGATATTCAGCAAACTCCAGTCTAGCCTGCTCGTGTTTGGGTGTTAGAGCAGATTTCTACAGTCGTTTGTTCAATTCGAAATGCTTGTCATGTGATGAAATATGTTATACACGTATGGCACTTACTGGCAACTGTAAATGAGGAACAAGCTGAGAAGGGTAATTGCTTTTGTCCTTCCTTTGTGCCAAAGTAACCGTTTCGATTCCTCAGATAATTTTATACTTCGCCCGTGTTTTCCGTTCTGATCATATCGTATGTCCATTCTAACGAAATTATTGATCACTATACTTGAACGGCTCAGCTTCTTGGGCGATATAATGATTAGACAGTCCTATTGACATGTATGCACCAATCTCATCTTATGGTAACTGTTTTCCTTGTGGTATTTTCATAGTACTGGTTTATGTACATGGTACGCGCTGTGGCCGATAGTGTCTGTTTCCTATCTGGAGTAAAGGCTCGTACGCACACACTAGCAACGCAGAGAGCCGACTGCCCTTATAGCGAGATCCACTCTACACCACCTGAATCTATGTCACTGTATGTATTGTACTTCTGGCATGAAATACATACAATTCGTCTGCATTCATCTGTATACTGGATGTCATAGTGTTACATATACACTAGACAGCTGTTTCAAGAGACAGTGTTAATTTTCCTACAAAAATATCCTTTTTACTGACTTCCACTACAGTACTGGCTAGGAAATTTAGAACGTAATCACTAAGTGGGTCTGATATTCCATGCGCTTATATTTTGCTCGTCAAAGGACAGAGCGGAATTGTATCGAACGCCTCCCGGCAGTCAAGGGAAATGGCATCAATCTGAGCGATGGTATCATCTTGGGACTCGTAGACGAAGGTTTAGTTACATGGAACTCTCCGTCTGCATCTCCCCGTAATGAACCGACAGCAGGGACACACGAAGAAAATACCGTGTCTGGCGCTCGTGACATCCCGAGAGAATCTCCCCCAGTGGCAGGCCGCTACTTCCTGTCCAGACCGGAGGACTATTTCCCGACGCGACGGCGCGGGCGTGTGTGTGACGTCATATCGGCTGTCCGCCGCGCCCCGAGCTGCCCACTGGAAATCGACACGCCGGGCTCCCAGCCCGGGCGGACGTTATTTCATGTTTTCGAGATGTGATTCCCCGCCCCTGCATCCTCTGCCTGCAGGTCCTAGCGCGGCAGAGCCGAGAGGAGAGCGTGGCAGAGAGAGCGAGAGTGAGGGATGGAGAAAGAGAGAGAGAGAGAAAGAGAGAGAGAGAGAGAGGAGAGAGAGACGACCGCGCTCAGAGGGACGGTGATAGCTCGCCGCGCGCCGCGGGGTTGACTCCGCCGGTATTGGGCTGTCACTTCCCGAGCAGGAGGGGGTTCAACTTCTCGGGGGCATCAAAGAGAAAAAGTTTCCTGCGCGGCTCTCTCCCTCGCGATGCCCTCTCCCCGGTTCCGCCTACTTCTCGCCCACTAACTAAGTTTTTAACTTCCTGCGCTGCCAAACATGGAACGACTCCGGACGGGTTCGTAACTGTCGCGAGTGGCGTCCCGCGATCTCGATTCACAGAAGAGGGTGCAAATGTACTGCCGGTGCCAAATTGACATCCCGAGGGCCCGGTAGCGACCTATTCTGAGCTGAGCGGCCGCCAGTTTTTCCACTTCGGTAACGCTGCTGTGACTGCAGAAGAAAAGCACCGCGACTAATGAAAATTCTCCGTTTCGTCAAGTTTCATGATCGTATATAAGAGATAGTCCAGACCTATAGATTAAATATTTCTGCGCATGGCAGAGGATCGTAACAGAATTATCTTCTGACGAGGAACCAAAGGTCGAAAAGTAATATTTTGGGTAGTTTGAGGACTTGAATGAGCACTACGTATGATGTACATATGCGTAGACCGTTTATGTTTCATAACAAACAACTCCCAGCACATCGACATGGGTTCCACTATCTAGAAAAACAATAAATACTGGAGTGACGAAAGTCATCGGATACCTAATTGAATGAGCACTACGTATGATGTACATATGCGTAGACCGTTTATGTTTCATAACAAACAACTCCCAGCGCATCGACGTGGGTGCCACTATCTAGAAAAACAATAAACACTGGAGTGACAGATGTCATAGGATACCTACTAATATCGTGTCGGAGCTATTTTTGCTCGGCATGGTGCAGCAGCTCTACATGGCACAGACTCAACAAGTCGTTGTAAGTCCCCTGCAGAAGTACTGAGTCATACTGATTGTATAGTCGGCCATAACTGCGAATATGTTGCCAGTGCAGGAATTTGTTCACCAATTGACCTTTCGATTATTTCCCACACATGTTCGATGGGATTCATGTCGTTCGATCTGGATGGCCAAATCATTTGCCCCGAACTTTTCAGAAGCGGACAACTGCGGTCTGGTGTGATGTGCTCTGTCCTCCATGAAAATTCCATCGTTGTTTGGGAATAAGAAGTCCTTGAGAGGCTGCAAATGGCCTCCAAGTAGCCGAACATAACAATTTTCAGACAATGGTGGGTTCAGTTTGTAACGCCGGAAATGCATATCCTCCTATTTCCATCTAATGCACTATAATTTTTTTCCTTGTTTTGTTACTTCAAGATATGACATTTCTGTGTCTTCATATATTGTAATTGTTTTATTATTTCTGTATATATATTTATGCATTTATGTCGATGTATAATTGGTTTGTTTTGTAAATATTATTTGTATTTTTACGCTGGGTCTTGCCTAGGGAAAACTATGCTGTCGAACGAATACATCGATAGGTGGTGTGGAGAACCAAACTGTTTAGGATCTTTGGTAGTGTGAACTCGGCCGCGTGGAGCGCGGGCAGGGCGTCTGGCTGGAGTAGTGCGGTTGAGCAGGTGTGTTGTGTGACGCTCCCGCGAGTTGCCGCGCTTTCGGGGTTTGGCAGCATGTAATTGCGCTCGACTTGCTATGATCTTAGCACATCTGTAAACACATCATGGAATAACTTCCATGGTACTAGAGGGAGCTATAGACGGTAAAAACAGTACAAGTAGACAGATATTGAACTACACACAGCAAATAATTGAGGACATAGATTGTAAGTGCTACTCAGAGATGATGAGGTTGGCACTGGAGAGGAAATCGTGGCGATCTGCATAAGACCAGTCGGAAGACTGATGAATTAAAAATAAATAAAAAAATAAATACATAAAAAAGGTGAGACCACTTATTCTACAACTTTTTGACAATCTTCCTTTTGTCTTTTAGGATTATGTGTCATTTATACGTGTAGTAGATTGCAGGAAACTGACAGCTGAACGAATCTTTCTGAAGGTTGACAGCTGTGGGTAAAGGATTACTCCTGTCCTGACACACAAATTTCATTGAATTATTTCAGTTTTTCAAGCAATGGGTACGTTATCAGTTAAGTACAGCAGAACTGTAACGTTTACTTGTCTGAGAGTGATTCTAGGGACATCTACACATTCATGCACTGTAGCATGATGGCCAAGTCAACAGATGTTGTTTCACGTATGTTTGGAATCGGTTTTAGATCATCAGTCAGACCCATAACGTTTGTTGTAACGTGGTTCAGCACCGACCGTGAAGTTTTTAACGTGACGAAATGACACATTGCACTGAGGATGATCACCTTCAAATAAGTGCAGGTTTCATAGTGAGTGATTGGATACGTCAGTTAGAAGGCAAGAGACTGTCATGCCAAATAGGACCATATTTATTACGTTCTGGTGACGTTTACGGCTTTATCTCAGACATCAGTAGACTGATACCACACATCACTGTACTTGACATGTTAATTTTTCTGGTCTTGTGTCGTGTCGTATCTTCGTGGTTTCAAATGGCTCTGAGCAGTATGGGACTTAACTTCTGAGGTCATCAGTCCCCTAGAACTTAGAACTACTTAAACCTAACTAACCTAAGGACATCACACACATCCATGCCGTGGACTGTACAGTGGTCCAGACTGTAGCGCCTAGAACCGCTCGGCCAATCCGACCGGCTATCTTCGTGGGGTCGGCATTTTAATCTATATTTGACAACCTTAGTAGTAGGGGGGGCCGTGTAGCCCTCTTTCCGCACCCCTCCCCCAGCTTGGCATCTGCATACCCCAGCTGTATGTGTCTAATGTTATCCCTTGAGAAAGTGTGAGGACGTTTTTAAAATGTCAGTGAATCGTGTAATTATTGGGTCGAATCATTGGTATCAGTCCAATATTCACCTAGTCGAATGTGGGAAACCACCTAAAAACCACTTCCATGCTGGCCAGCCCACCGTCCCTCGTCTGTAATCCGCCTGGCGGATTCGGATGCCGCCGTGCTACCTCGGCCGAAAGAGGGCCCTCTGTCCAGCAAGGCTGTTTGGACAAGTTCTTCACAGCACTAGACGGAACAGAACAAACTCTCAATTACTTTGGCACATATCTAGTAAGCTCCAAGAATCACGACAATAAGAGAGTTTCAGAGGAACTTCACAGTGTACAGTTTTCGGTCACCTGTATCTCTGCACGCAGGCCTTAATCTCACAGCGGGGTGCTCTCGGACAAAGAAAGGAAGCGGGGGAAGTTCCAGGACGCATCCCGAACAGAGTGGCGGCCTTCCGCCGCTGCCGGCAGGCCGTGGGTAATCAGATGACCCAGTTGTGCGCCGTGACGTCACACGTCGCGTGCCTGGCCGGGCAGAGCGCGGGCAGCACGCACTTCCGGCGCCGCGCCCCGCCGTGCTGCTCCCGGCGAGGGCAATGCCGTATCTCCAAGGCGCACTGCAAACACCTTGTTTGCGTGCCGGCTCCACGGTAGACAGCTACCTACGAAGGGGAATAAGTACGCCATGAAGCTGCCTTCACACTGGACGTGAAACCTCACGTGAATGTAGAACTGTTTGTAGTATAAGGTTTTGTTTTTTTTCTCTTTTTTCAGAATTGGACACAGTCAAAGTAAACGAAAACTGCTTAAAGCCCACCGCTGCGTAACGTAAACTAATACGATGAAAGCAGCAGTGCACATACGCAGAGGTATGTTGGTACATATAACAGTAAGGTACAGCGAGTAAGTGTGCAGACGTTTTCAGACGTGCTAATGGTGACTGTGTGTTGAAAATGGCTCAAAGAACACATATTGATGTTATCACGTGTAGAATACTAGGGCTACTGGAGGCTGGTCAAACACAGCAGGTCGTAGAACGATCCCTCCGTGTGCCACAAAGTGTGATCTCAAGATAATGGCAACGATTCCTGCAGACGGGAAACGTGTCCAGGCGCTACAGTACGGGACGTCTACAGTTTACAACACCACAAGACGACCTATATCTCACCATCAGTGCCCGCAGACGGCCACGGAGCACTGCAGGTAGCCTTGCTCGGGACCTCACCGCAGCCACTGCAACAGTTGTCTCCAGACACACAGTCTAAAGACGACTAAAGAGACACGGTTTATTCGCCTGGAGACCTGCAAGGTGCATTCCACTGACCCCTGGTCACAGGAGAGCCCGTAAATCCTGGTGTCAAGAACACAGTACATGGTCATTGGAACAGTGGTCCCAGGTTATGTTAACGGACGAGTCCAGGTATAGTCTGAACAATGATTCTCGCCTGGTTTTCATCTAACGTGAACCAGGAACCAGATACCAACAACTTAACGTCCTCTAACGGGACCTGTATGGAGGTCGTGGTTTGTTGATGTGGGGTGGGATTATGATTGGTGCACATCCACCCCTGCATGTCTTTGACAGAGGAACTGTAACAGGTCATGGGTATCAGAACGTCATTTTGCACCAGTATGTCCGCCTTTTCACGGGTGCCGTGGGTCTCACCTCCTTCCTCATGGATGATAACACACGGCCCCACTGAGCTGCCATCGTGGAGGAGTACCTTGAAACAGAAGATATCAGGCGAATGGAGTGGCCTGCCTGTTCTCCAGACCTAACCCCATCGAGCACGTCTGGGATGCTCTCGGTCGACGTATCGCTACACGTCTTCAAACCATTACGACACTTCAGGAGCTCCGACAGGCACTGGTGCAAGAAAGGGAGGCTATACCCCAGCAGCTGCTCGACCACCTGATCCAGGGTATGCCAACCCGTTATGGGGCCTGTGTATGTGTGCATGGTTAACATATCCCATACTGATGTCGGGGTACATGCGCAGGAAACAGTGGCGTTTTGTAGCACATGTGTTTCGGGACGCTTTTCTCAACTTATCACCAATACCGTGGACTTACAGCTCTGTTTCGTGTGTGTTCCCTATGTGCCTATGCTATTAGCGCCAGTTTTGTGTAATGCCATGTTGTGTGGCACCACATTCTGCAATTATCCTTAATTTATGAGCATGAGTGTATCTGGTACACTAGGCCGCTGGCGTGTGCACAAACGCCGTCATCGAGGTGAACGGCGGTTCAAAACGTACATCGCGCCTCTGCAAGCGACCTTCACTGAAGGCGATGTAATTTTTCAGAAGTATAACTGTCTTTGTCTCGGAGCTAGAACCGTGCTACAGTGGTTTGAGAAGCATTACAGTGAACTCACGGTGATGCCTCGACGACCAAATTTGCCTGATGTAAATCCTTTGGAACCTATCTGGGTCGCTATCGGTAGCCACCACCGCATAAGCAATTCAGCGGCCCATTATTTTCAAGAAATAGATGAAATTTGTGTAGACATCTAATGTCACATACCACAGAAACCTAACAACAAACTGTCGAATGCCTGTTACGCACAGTCACTGATGTATTTCGTTGTAAAGACGGACAAGCAAGCTATTAAGGAGGTGGTCATAACGTTTTAGCTCATCAGTCTATGTTGTTGGCGGTAGACTCGATCTGCAGCCAGTGTCAAATGCCGGTTTTCTACTTTTTCCTCAAAAATATAGTGGCTTTCCATCCAAGGATTCCTATTTGTGTTCCCGAAATATCTCCATAGCTCTTGCGTGTTGTTCAGTCCTATCGGTATCAAATCAAGCAGCCCACCTCTGAACTGCTTCCATGTCTTCCTTTAATACGACCCGGCAGAATCCAAAATACTCCAGCAGTACTCAACAATAGGTCGCACTAGAGTTCTATGTACGGCCATCTTCACAAGTGACCCACACGTTTCCTAAACGCTGCCAATAAACCAAAGTCGACCATTCGCCAGCCCCAGATGCACAATATTTCCGAATGGGGAGAAAAACTTGATAGATCTCTGTAAATGCAAGTTAAGTAGCGCCCATACTATAGACTAGTCTTAATAAAGCCGAATTGGGATTCCATCCTGACCTGACGACGTATTTGTTTTCAAATGTTTCAGTTGTTTCTCTACTCCAGGAATGCTTATTACTATGTCACCCATACGGGAGTCTGTTCGATGGTCATAAGACGGTATGTTTGTATGATTCTCCTGTACGACGGATTTCTTAAAACTTCGGCCTCTGTTTTGCGATCCTCACTCAAATGTTACACCAAAATGGTCAACGAGCGACTGGATGGAAGCGTTAGACATAATTCACGATTTTCCATAAGACCTGACTTTTCTCGAGTTCTCTGCCAGATCTTTTGCCAAAGAAAGACGGTGGCACTTGTATCGATCGTACACAGACCTTTCCACAGATGCAAGGACCTCTATAAACCGTTGCCAGTCGTTTTCACGTACAGTTGAATATTTTGAAAGCAAAATCTCTGTTAGACAACAGATCGCAGGTCATTAGTAAATAGCATCAGGTAAAATTAAGTAAATAATAATACTAAAGGATAAAGTGAGGCATGTGATTATTTTTATAATAGATCCTGCAAACTATGACAATATGCTGTTTCAGGCCATTGTCCAATTATATGCATGTCAAAAACGAGCTGCTTTTGATAGGATATGTTATGATGGAATGTCGGGAATCGATAATGCAATGAGCACTAGCATACCTCCTAAGTGTAAAGGAATGGCATGAGATATAAAGGTCAACAAATGTTTTACTCAGCCACTGCCTAGGTACATTTTTATTAGTCAAAACAAACGAAGATGACACTTGCAGTTTTTATAAACAAGAAATGCGAAATGATGCATATGGGTCTTACCTAGACTGAGCGAGCCCAGTCGGTCTACTCCAACTTATTACCAAAATGATGACTGCTTTTGACCATTTCTTGCAGAGGCTCGCCAGTGAACCGAGATACGCACTTTTGGACTGTGTTTACCAATCCCACCTGTCAGTGTAGTTGTGACAGCACATTTCTGAGTAGTATATGGAGGTATCAACGCTTACGCGGTTTCAAATTCGAACTCACTGTCATATGTCAAAAATCAAGATCCTCGCAGACAGTGTTATCTGGAAATAGAAGTGGTCGTTCAGGACCTCTAAATATGTGAATATCGGAAGTAATACGGTGACTGACCATTTATTCGTGCGATATATGTGAAATGAATATGTCTGTACAACTTGAGCTAATTACATAAGTACTTCATTAGGAAACTTAACTAATAACGTCTCGCTGATTATGATCAGGTATTGTACTATTGTGCTGTTAAATTGTATATTATTTGTTTTAAGCATCCACTTCTTAGTCGTATTGGTGGACTTTCATAAGACGTCGTTATTAAGTAGTTAGGTTTCGTTGCCAGAAAATAATTAATCATATAGGAACAATATTTAAACATTAAAGTGTTCTTCTACCCACTAGTGAGTTAACCACAGACGTCATAACTTTGACTTCAGTCTTACAAAATGTCAAGATGTGAAAATGATGACACGACGAAGGGTTCTTGAGACTGGTAGTATAACATATTCACCAAAGGCTCATAAAACGAAATGAGACCGACGAAGACAATCAACCTAATCGTGGAATGTCGTCGATTTTTTATTTATTTCCTGAAGTTCTCTGGTCACTTGCGTTTAATAATGCCTCAATAAATATTGTAACTCAAAATTTCATCACCTTCTTTCTCCTAATGTAATGTTGCGTCGCATGTTATCAATTCACAACCGAATGTTAAGCAGAGAACCATTTTCCCTTGTGAATAAAATGTGTTAAGTGACTATATTTATGGAATTCCCTCTGTGATGTAAGTTGTAAGAGGAATTCCAGCATTCTGTTGCCAGTATTTTGTCGGTACTGACATGCAGGTGTCTGCAATTTTTGTGCGTATTACAGCTTAAAAACGCTACCTAAGAATACAAAATTTTCTAAGCCTCTAGTATTTGTATTTCAGCTGATACAAGGGAACTTAGATACCAGAGATTCCTAGTTGTTTCAGCTTCTGTGAGGTAAGAAAACGTCAGTTCAAGGCACTACTATCGGTGTTAACTCTCATCTTAGGTGCTTAATATATGCGGCCACGGATTCCCATACAACATGTCCTCCAGAACAGGGTGCATTAAAGAAAATTTAAATTATTATTCCTAAAGATCTTTTAGGAATAGTAATGTGATTTTCACTGTCCTGCAGCGATCAGAAGAGAGGAGGAAGTGTCATTCAACTGTTGGTCTGATACACAAAGTGGATGAGTGAAACTACCATTTTTCTTGCCTAGTATTTCAGTAATTTTAATTTTCTGACATTTCTAGAAGGAGAGCAATCTCTGTATCAGCGTAAAAAGGCTTCCAAAATAGAAGTTTTAGTACCCAGATATCTGTTGATACATATCCTGATTACGAGATAAGACAAACATATGCTGCCATCTTCAGATCAGCGGACACGTGAATTATAACCCACAAGTACCGGCTTTATAAATCACGTATCCGGTTATCTTAATATGGCAATATAACTGCGTTGAAACTAGTAATCAGTATGTGTACCAACTCGCAATCAGGGTAATAAAGCTTTTTATTTTAGAAGCTTTCTAAACTTTTTATTTTAATTTCAGACCTAATGTATATTTTCTGTAGAGCATTTGTACTTAATTGACGTTCATGCCATCCGTCATTGCTAGCACCCAAGCATAACTGTTACGATCTTATTGCTGCTGCAAGCCGAGTAGGCCGAATGATTGAAAAAAGCGTTCTAATGTTTGCGTGCAAGTGATGCAAGCGAGAGGAGGCAAATGATGGAGTGCAGCGGTAAATCATCTAGTAATTACTGCCCTCATTCTCTATCGCAAACCGTGCATTAACGCGGCCAGCGGCAAGCTAGGAACTTGGAGGGGACAGGTGTTCTGCTACGGTTCTCAAGGCACTCCCATGTAGTCGCAAGCCGCGCCGCTGCATCACAAACTTGTACCGGGCGGCCTCTTGAATGCAGCTTCAGTCGTTTGGCCTGTCACACACCGGCCAAACTAAATCGGATGCCTTGTTCTGTTTCTAATCATCTGAGCTCAGAGTGAACTTAAGGTAGTTGTAGCTTAACAGGAAGCTGAACTGACACAGTTTGCTGATGATACAAGCATCATTATTAATCCAGTAAAAGAAAGTCCAATTGAAAATGATACAAATAAGGTCTTTAGAAGACTTGGGCTTGCTCTAAACTTTGAAAAAACACAGTACATCCAGTTTTCTGCTGGAAAAAGTACAGTAAACTTCAATAAATATAACACATCAACAGAAGTCAGTAGACAGGGTAGAGCATACTAAGTTTTTGGGTTACATATAGATCAGAATCTTAATTGGAAAATTCATATTTTGTATCTCCTAAGGCGATTAGGTTCGGCAACTTTTGCGATCAGAATAGTTGCCAATTTTGAGGATATAGAAATTAGTATACTAACATACTTTGCATACTTTCACTCTCTGATGTCACACGGAATAATATTTTGGGGTAACTCAACATTTAGACAAAAAGTATTCACTGCTCAAAAGAAAGTGGTTAGAATAATGTGTGGGGTTCACAGTCGCACATCTTGTAGGCATCTTTTTAAAAGATTGGGAATTCTTATAACAGCCTCACAATACATCTACTCACTAATGAAACTTTTTCTCAACAACATGGATCAGTTTAAAAACAACAGTGACATTCATGATTATAATACCAGAAAAAAGAAAGACTTACACTATCCTTTGCTCAACCTATCTTTGGCACAGAAAGGGGTAAAATATGCTGCTATAAAATTTTTCGACAAATTACCAGATGAAATAGGGTATCTGACAGACTGCAATAATAGCTTCAAAAATAAATTGAAATCATATCTCCTTGACAACTCCTTCTATACCGTAGATGAATTCTTGAATAGAAATAAATAAATCTATAAATATAGTACATGCATTTTGTGCCATTTAAGGGAATGGGGTAAATAATAGAAATATTAATATATATATATATATATATATATATATATATATATATATATATATATATATATATATTACAATACATATCTCCTTGTAGTCGTGATTCGTGATTGCATACATGCCAACAAGAACCTACAAAAGCCTGCAGCAGTCAGCTTAAGACAAGCCTCCCGTTAGCTAAGAGAACATGTTCAGCGTGGTAATAATGAGTAATACTGCTGTAGCTAGGAAACATCACTGGAGAGTACACACTATTCTGCCAGTACAGGTGTCCCATTAGCTTCAATTTTATACCGTTTGTTGGGATCCGTCAAAGCCTAGTTTATCAGGAGACATTTACCTGAAGTAGTAGCTCCAAACCTCCTTGATGGTATCCACATATCTAATCAAAGAACAGCATCTAAATTGGGAAGGAAAAACTGTCGAAGTATCCAGAAAAATCTCGTTCCTCAGAAGTTTTCAAAAATTTAGAATAAAGATTTTAACCTCAAATAAAAGGGCAACCTTTAGTTCTACCAAACCTTTACTGCAGTGATGTAGCGTAACAAACAGTGCAAATTGTTAACTTCTCCAATTAATCATGAACGTTTATATCATATGCACTTATCAGCCAGCGCATTACTATCCATATAAGACCATCCAGGCGATAGCAGCGTCAATTGACGAGGAATGACTGTTAGTCAGACACACTCAGTCAGACACAGGTACGGTGCATATAACATGAGTGAGCATGCTGTTCGTGTGTAGAATGGGGAAAGCACGCGATCAATCTTAGTTTGATCGAGGGAGAATAGCGATGGCCTGGAGGCTCGGTACGAGCATTTCGGTATCTGCACGACTTGTCGAGTGTCCGAGGAGTGTTATGGTAAGTTTCTTGAGCACGTGGTGAAACCTAGGTGAAAACATGTCCAGAGGTCGTGGGTCTGAGCGGTCGCCGTTCTTAACAGATGTCGGACGTTGTAGACTGGGAAGATTGGTAAAACAAAACAAGCGGCGAAATGTTGCGTTACTAACATGAAACTTTAATGCTGGGAAGAGTACAAGTGTGTCTGAACACACAGAGCACAGAACATTCATAACGAAGGGCCTCCGCAGCCGACGACCCACGCATGTGCCAACGTGCACACCACGACATCGGCAAATTAAAGTGAAATGGGCACGTGACCATTGGCTGACTTTGGTGCAATGGCACAGCGTTGCATGGTCCGATGAATACCGATACCTTCTTCGTCATTTCGATGGGAGGGCGCGAATCCGTCATCTTCTAGGGCTCCATTATGCTCTGGGGACCATTCACATTGGCATCCATAGGTCCAGTGGAGCTCGTAATGGCCAACGAACATCGTACACTGGTTGCAAACCACGTAATTCTTTCACGACGATTACGTTTCCCGACGGCAGTATCATTTTTCAGCGGGATAATGCACCATGTCACTAGGCCAGGAGTATGATGGAGCGGTTCGACTAACACAGTGGTGAATTCCATTTCATGTACTGGCTCCCAACTCGCCAGATGTGAGACCGTACGAACACACCTGGGATATGGCTAATCGCTTCCCTCCCTCCCCTAAATTTACGGGCATTAAGTGACTTTTGTGTCCAAATGTGATGCCAACTTCCACCAGCGACCTAACAAGCCTCACTGCAACCATTCCACGACTCGTCGTTGCTGTTATCCGTGCCAAAGGTGGACATTCCGATTATTAGGTATGTGTTCATAATGTTGTGATCGCTCAGTGTATGCGTGTACGTTACATGCAGTTAATTTTGTGAGGCTTTTAAATGTTCATTTAGGGTGCATGGAGGCCGACAGGCATCACAGCTGAGTTCGTTTTGTCAAAAATCAACCATTATTTCACAGTGTCTACAATATCCATGCTTTCTTTACCCTCATATTTTCCTGTTTTCTTCCTTAAATCTCATCCACTACCATTATTCTATTTTTTTTTGTCCTTCTTCTGACTAGCCAGATTCTTCTCGTGATTTGGTTCATTCTGCGCTCCTGCTACACATGTCTTTTAGCTGTCTTGGCTCACATCCGACAAGAACGTAATAAGGAAATCACACAGCACGACGTTAATAAACGGTTCAGTCACTTTAATGCGGCCACCGTATATGTTCCCAATGTTCTTCCAGTTAATGTGTCTTACTAGCTGCACTTTTATGCTGTTTGTTGGAACTATCTAAGCTAAGTTGATCAGAGGGCATTTCCGAAACAGTTTCTCCAAACCACTTGGATGGTATCCAGACACTATACCAAAGAACAGCAAAGGATTTCAGTATCATCTATATGATGAACGTCTAAATACCGAACACAAAACTGTCGCAATATGCAAAAAATCTCTCTCATGCACACATGTTTCCACAAAATTAAGAAAAAGGAGATTTTCACATCAAATAGAAAGAAAATTGTACAATCTTTAGTCATACCAAATCTTTACTGCTGTGGTGCAGTGTAACAGACAGTGAAAACTGCAGACGTCGGAAAGTAACCATGAACGCTTACATAATACATGTGCTAAACGTATCATTGATTGTGTGGGTCTTTTCAATGGTCATTTATGGTGGGTGGAGCGGGCAAGGAAGATCTGTTTTCTTCACCGACTGTTCAGTCGTTGGTGTAATCAATACCTCTCCTCATGTACTCAATACTTATCTACATGTACATCGATACTCAGCACATTATATTTAAGTGCCTGGCAGAGGGTTCATCGAACCACTTTCACAATTCTCTATTATTCCAATTTCGCATAGCGCTCAGAAAGAACGAACACCTATATCTTTCCGTACGAGCTCTGATTTACCTTGTTTTATCATCGTTTCTCCCTGTGTAGGTCAGTGTCAACAAAATATTTTCAAATTCGGAGCAGAAAGTTGGTGATTGGAATTTCGTGAGAAGATTCCGTCGCAACGAAAAAGTCTTTGTTTTAATGATGTCCAGGCCAAATTCTGCATCATTTCAGTGACACACTCTCCCTTATTTGGCGATAATACAAAACGTAACTGCTGTACCAGACTGGATTCATCTAACATCGTAGGTTTACTTATCCGTAACACTAAAACCTTCTCCATCTTCTTCTGCATTTCAATCGTACGATTCCGACAAAAAACAAGTTTGTAATCTGAATATTCTCTAAAGCCACTCTGCGTTAAAGAAGAAATTTAAGCATTATCTGTCATCTGGATAACTTCCCTTTTGATATATCGCAGCTGATTTCGTTCCGTACAAATGTGAATCAGTATTTGTGTCACAATACCCACAATACTTTTCTTATCACCATATATCTCTGCTTTCTTCCTTAAATTTCTTCTACTGACTTTATACGACCTTTCTCTCTCTTCAAAATAGCTGAGCACTATAGAACTTAACATCTAGAACTTAGAACTACTTAAACCTAACTAACCTAAGGACATCACACACATCCATGCCCGAGGCAGGATTCGAACCTGCGACCGTAGCGGTCGCGTGGTGCCAGAGTGAAGCGCCTAGAACAGCTCGGTCACAGCGGCCGGGCCTCTCACTTCTTCTGAACACTCAACTTCCTCTGAGCATTTGGTCCCTTCTGTGCTGCTGTCACACATTTCTGTTGGATGCTTTTGCTCACTTTCGGCAAGAACATAATAAGAAAATGGCATAACACAATGCTAATAAACGGTCCAGATTCGTTAATGTAACCACTGTGTGTGTGTTCGATATCAACATGCAATAACCGCACACATGTGGCAGGCTGCAGCGCTAGTAGTGGAAGATAATTAAAGCGTGTCAGGGGGACACGGAAAACAGTGCTGTTGTTGTCGGAATGCGGAAACGGAGCGATTTATCTGATATCCAAAAGGGCACGATAATTGGGTTTTGGACCAAGGCAGGAAACATTTCCGAACCCTGTTAAAGCTTTTGCGTATCGCCCTGGTTAAAGAAGCAAAAGGTTGCTATCCAAAATTGGCATCGAGGTAACTCTGGTGCACCAAGGGTCATAAATGACTGGGTTTAATGGTTCCAGTGGCTCTGAGCACTATGGGACTTAACATCTGAGGTCATCAGTCCCCTAGAACTTAGAACTACTTAAACCTAACTAACCTAAGGACATCACACACATCCATGCCCGAGGCAGGATTCGAATCTGCGACCGTAGCGGTCGCGCGGTTCCAGACTGAAGCACCCAGAACCGCTCGGCCACTCCGGCCGGCTAGATGACTGGGTGAGCAACGGCTGCGTGGATGTGTACGGTCGACTAGATGTCCGACTGTTGAGCAATTGACCACGCAAATGAGCCAACGGGCTGCCAACAGTTTCTGCTCGACGATTGTTTAGCGATCGAACGTTTCTGCGTACTGACCTCGACAGCAGGTCCCTCGTTCTCGCACCCATGCTGACTGCTGTTCATCGGCGACGAAGGCTATAATTTGCACAGCAGTACTGCAGACGTCCATTGAATGGCGACAGGCGACTTTTTCAGACGAATCACATTTTTGTGCTCCATCGGACGGATTACTGTAGGATTGTTGAAAGGATCCATGCCAGAGGACGAACGTTATGGTCTGGGGAATGTTTCCGTGGGATTATCTGAGTGATCGCGTCTTACTGGAAGACACAATGGATCAACAAATGTATGCATCTGTCCTTGTACACCATGCCCGCCCCTACAAGCAGTTAGTTTCTCCTTGTCACTACGGTATCTACCAGCGGGACAAGGCAACGTGTGAAACGTCCCCTTTGAACATTTGTACATGACTGTGCTTAAACTGACACACAATATTTCTTTTTTTTTTTTTTTTTAGCGCAACGCAATCTGACTTTCAGAAATTCCTACAAAGGAGTGGCCCTGACTAACATTAACCTGTACCTTTCACAAATCACTTACCTCACAAAAATCTTCGTTACTCAAGCTACAGCAATACAGCGAGCGCCACTACTGCCAGCTAAATAACAGATTCAAACTACGGAAGGCACTAACTACTGATAGGCATAGTTAGCAAACGAAAGATTTTTATAGAGAACAAACAATGTATTTACCTTAATAGTGTTGAAAAAGCATAATATACATAGCAGTTCATAATATCCACTCGGTACTCAAAAATCCGCCATCTCATTTCCCACATCCACCACTGCTGGCGGCTCACCTCCAACTGCGCAACGCTACGCGCTGTTCACATCCAGCTGCCGCTGCCCAACACCACAATGGCAGACAACAATGCAAACTAGCCACAGACTGCACACAGCACAGCCAGTGATTTTTCATACAGAGCGCTACGTAACGTTGCCAATAAGAAAATATAAACAGCCTACTTACACATGGCCCACACTTCGAAAAGTGTGGGCCATCGAATGTAAATCGAATGTAAATCGAATCGAGAATCTTTGGGATCACCTCGAACGGGCTGTTTGCACAATGAATCTTCAACCGAGAAACTTAATACAACTGGCGGCTGCCCTGTGCCGGAATAGCTCCTCATACCTGTCGATACCTTCCGGAACCTCATTTAGGCTACACTCTTCCTGAGCGTCTTGCAGCTGTCCATGCTGCCAAAGGTGGTTATTCGAGCTTTTGACATTAATGCAACTGGATAGTTTTAAGTCTGATAAATTACAATTATTATTATTTCTTATTACTATGCAGCATTCCGTATTTTATCACTTGTTGGACACTTTACAAGCATTTAGAACTGCTTCAAGCATTGGCAGATCACTGTTGCAGATCACTGTATTGCGGCTTTCTGTAGTTGGCCGATGTGTATTTGATAAGTGGTAACGGTTTTCGAGTGCCCACTAACATCGTTTAGTATCGCTCCTAGTGTGCCGAGAACCACTGGGATCACTTTCACCAGTTTGCAACGGAGGCGCGGTAGTTCGTTTTTCAAGATATTTCCCTTCGAACTGCTATCACCACGAATGATACACTCTTTCTTTTACTCCACAGTTATGTTTCTTGTACCCTGTTCCTGCTTTCGTCAGTCATGAGTCACACAGTAATTTAGTATGTTTCTTTTCGACAACTCTTTTCTCAGTTGTGGATCCACCTGTTCCCTGCCACCGACAGATGGTGATTTTGGCACAAGATCCGGTGGCTCATTCGTCCAACCTCGTTGTGCCCCTATCCGCGATAAGTCTGAGGTATCTTTCAGCACCATATGGTCCGTCGTTCCCGCGACTTTTTTGCAGAGTCTACACTTTGGGTCTTCTGTCGATTTCTCGATTCTGTCACTGATAGCGATAGTCGTGACAGCTTGCTCCTGTGCACCAAGAACCATTCTGCCAGTTTCCTTCTGTAGGGTTTCATGGTCAGCCAAGACTAGCTCTTCTCTTTATAATTTTTTCCATTAACCATCTCCAAAAATAGCCAGAGCAATTATTTATTGTGCAATCTGTATTCAACAGCTTCCTGGTACTCCAAGTATTACATTGGCATTATTATTACAAATATTATTTGCGACTCATGTACTGTGCAACACCTAATGATAACTAATTAAGTACGTAAGCTTATGGTTCAAATGGCTCTGAGCACTATGGGACTCAACTGCCGAGGTCATTAGTACCCTAGAACTTAGAACTAGTTAAACCTAACTAACCTAAGGACATCACAAACATCCATGCCCGAGGCAGGATTCGAACCTGCGACCGTAGCGGTCTTGCGGTTCCAGACTGCAGCGCCTTTAACCGCACGTAAGCTTATGGAAGAGAGGGATCTAAAAGCCATATTCGCTTTATGCACAATAACTGCATAACTGAATAAGCCATGTGGCACTAAGCAGCCTAGCAGAAAATTAACTGTGTTTCTGCTATCCCTTCGGTACAGATTTATTTCTGCAGCAGGCCACAGCAATCCATTTGGACACTTACTGGTTACATAAAGTAGAATTAGTTACTGCAAGATTTTCGAATCTGCACTCGGCCGTGAGAAACGACAGCAGATTTACCATGTCCCGCCGAGTAAAGAATAAAAATATAGTATTACATTGGGTATTTTTTGTGATATGATCTGTGTTCTTGGGGTATAAAAGTGACGTTCTCCTTACAAATGTTACAGTTGCTGCTTACTTTCTGTTTAAGATATTATGTAAAAAAGTAATATCTGTTGTATCTCTGAGATTGTAGAGCAACATGAATGATTCAGACACATGTCTATAAAAATGTTCTATGTTTTACAGTGGAAAATGGGTGCAGTTTTACATTTCAATATCAGTTTCTAATTAATCAGTTGTTATGAGTTTCTTCGTAATATTTAGTATCAATAATGACGAGTGTGAACAAGCAATGTCAACTTTGTACAAAAAGAATCTACACTGATGAGTCAAGACATTATGACCACCTGCTTAATAGATTGTTTGTCCGTATTTGGAACGAGATACGTTACTTAGTGTGCGAATCACGGATCCGACAGTTTGTTGGTAGATATAGGACGCGCGTGGCATTAGATGTCTACGCACAGGTGCAGCCCGTTGGCTCATTTGCGTGGTCAATTGCTCAACAGTCGGACATCTAGTCGACCGTACACATCTACGCAGCCGTTGCTCACCCAGTCATCTAGCCGGCCGCGGTGGTCTCGCGGTTCTAGGCGCGCAGTCCGGAACCTGCGACTGCTACGGTCGCAGGTTCGAATCCTGCCCCGGGAATGGATGTGTGTGATGTCCTTAGGTTAGTTAGGTTTAAGTAGTTCTAAGTTCTAGGGGACTGATGACCACAGCTGTTAAGTCCCATAGTGCTGAGACCCATTTTTTTTTTTAAATAAAGGAGAAAAATTTTCTAATCAGCCATTCAGTACCCAGATCACACACCAGTTTTCAAACGATACAGCTGGACTTGTTTTGAAATCATTCGGTTTCTCTCGAGGAGTCTGAAACAATAGTTCATTTTCAGGTGCGTGCACAATCTAGTTTCGATCTCTGGTCTTCGTGAACGACGCTGATAGTTACGTAAGTTAGGGACCCCACACTTAGGTAGTGATGTCATCTGCAATGGGTGGTTCAGCTTGATCCCACCCCACAAGTGTGGTTAACCGTTGAGTTTCAACCAGAATTTTGACCGCCACTATGTCATGAAGCACTGTTGTGTGAAAATAAATTGTTACTTGTAGTCGTAGTGCCAGTTGATGTTTGTATGTCCGTTACTACTTAAAAAATACATGTGCAATAGTAATAATAACCAGTTTGTAATTTATTAATTGTAGGGTACCTTACACGACAGATTGAACTTTTCATTGATGACAAGTCTGTTGTGTCCACTTTTCCAGCTCCATCGTCGCATATATACTTTAAAATCTTGAGTTCCTTTTTCTTTTATTTGTCTTTTGGTTAAACAACGTATGTTTATGTAGTGCCTCTGCAGTCTCATGGTTTTGATAAAATTGTATGTAGGAGAGCTAAACGACCATAACATAAAATGAAAGGAGGAGTTAAATATTGCTGTAAAACATCTCTGCCCCAAACATTTACGGAGTGTTTCACAATTAATGTTACAAACTTCTAGAGGTTGCAGAGGGTATTTAGTAGGTCAAGTTTTACATAGGAACCCATATCCGAAAACGTAATGAACGACCCTACAGAGCGTTAAAGTTATAAGCACTTGCGCCTCTAAATGTATGTATATAGATAATGATTTCGTGATAATGTTACGGACTATCTAGGGCGAACGAGAAGAATAAATGTATTTGAGATGAGAGTCCCTGTACCGCAAACCGACGAATCGAAAGTTATAAACGAAAAACCATTCTGGTGCCTCAGATAATGGAAGACAAGTGCTAGTGCTGTTATTGCTGCGGCTGTAGGGAAGGCAATGTTCAGAGGTGGCAGTGTGGACCAAAACAAGAAAAAAATCTGTACTAAACATTAGCTCAGTATAAGAGATGTGTTCCACACTAGCGAAGATGCAGAAGTGCTCTTAGCTATTAACGTAAGCATTTTACACCCTACATTTACTTGACATGTTATCTTGGTTTGGTCCATACTACCACCTGTGAAATTTATCTACCCTACAGTCTTAACAATAACAGTACCAGTACATGTATTTCACAGTCATCGGTATCAGGACGATTTTCGGTTATAACTTGCCAGATTTTCGTTTCCGGGACAGGCACGCTTACCTCAAACTGGCACATTTATCCTTCTCCATTATCCTAGAAAGTTTGTAACATCATCAGGGAATCACCCTGTGTGTACATACATGTACAGGCGCCGAAGTCTGTAACTCTGATGCCCTGCAGCGTCGTTGGATGACATCGGTTACTGTGTAAAACTTCATCCACTAAGTCCCCTCTACAATCTCTATAAGTGTGTATCAAGAATTATGAAACACCATGTATATTACAATTTCCGGTTAGTATTACCTCAATCTATTTAGAAGGCAAAAATTTTAAGAATGCTTCTAATTTTTCTGCAAATCACTTGAAATAACCAATTAGCGCCCAGTGTACTGCGACTTCTCGTGAATTTCTGTTTCTGCAGAATGAACTTAAAACACTGCTTATCGCAAAACCTAAGAGTAGCAATGTTTTTGATTTGTAATCCTTCTTAATATTTATGGCAACTTGGTACTCAGTTTCACTTTTGAGTTTGGTTCGTGTTCTCTGAACATCTATAAATTTTAACGTAAAAGTCCTTATTCCACATGGGTGCAGGGAAGTCAAACGAAACGAAACTACACAACATTATAAATGAGTTATGTTAACAAAATTCCCGACTTCAACAGCATCAATTGCTGGAATAAAGAGATCTACTTCTTATATAAAGTGAAGGTGGAGGGAGAAGACAGGAAAGAAAAGGTAAGGAACTAATGACATCAGATGCATCGGGACTTCGTGGAGTCTGTGGAGACAAGTGAAAACGTATGCGAGACTGGGACTCGTACCGAATTCCTTTTCTTACAAGGCAGTTGCGTTAACCACTGCGCCACCCGGACAGACGGGCTATAGTAAATCCGTGGGCTATCTCAGCGCGCTTCCTCGCCAACTCACATTCTCATCCAGCACCACTTATCCGCAGTCTGCGTCCACGTCCTCCACAATCGATCATTTTAGATTGTTGCTGGAGGTTGAATGCGAATGTCCATTTGCATTTAAGGTTGTGGATTCGTTCCCCATTGAGACAAATCAATTATACAGGAATACATACTGTCTGTTCTCTCTGACATGTCTCAAAGGACAGAGAGCACACATTCATATACAGGGTGTTCGAAAGGAATGTCCGCCTGCTTAGCTAGGTGGTTATGTGCTCGCCTCCCATGCAAGCGGGTCCGGGCTCGATTCCCGGCCGGCTTGGAGGTTTTCTCCGCGTGGGGACTGGGCGTTGTGTTGCCCTCATCATCATTTCATCCTGATCACCGGCGTGCAAGTCACCCAATGTGGCGACGAATGAAATAAGACTGGCACATGGCTGCCGAAATTCCCCGAATAGACGCCTCCCAGCCAACGATGCCACTCGCTCATTTCCATTTTTTTTTTCGGGAGGGGGGGTGGGAGAGGAAAGGTCAAAATTTTACACAATGATAGTATAAGTAATTGGCTCTGAGCACTATGGGACTTAACTTCTGAGGTCATCAGTCCCCTACAACTTAGAACTACTTAAAACTAACTAACCTAAGGACATCACACACAGCCATGCCCGAGGCAGGATTCGAACCTTCGACCGTAGCGGTCGCCCGGTTCCAGACTGAAGCGCGTAGAACCACTCAGCCACTCCGGCCGGCTATCAGTAATTCCAAACAAACAATGTTATATGAACATAGGTCAGCAAATGCTTCGTTAGGGAGGTATGGGTATTGAAAAGAACTTTAATTCTGCAAAATTCACGTGGATAACGTGAACGTACACGCAATACACCTGGACAGTAACGTGACTTTCTTGAAAACATTGTTACAGAGAAATGTTTATTTACTTTGAATTTAGTACATAATGCATTACAACATGCATGTTAAATGTATTCAGTTGAAATAGATGTACCACGTCTATTAAAAACGACCTTAACACTTATCGTGCAGATGTTGTACAGTACACAGAACAGGTTCGAATATCCTACCATGAACGTCAATGCGCTTTTGTGCTCTGGCGATAACAAGCCGCGTTCCTTGTTCAATTGTCTGTGGTTGGTTCCTAATCAATTCAGCAGCGTCCATGAAATGACGAAGCAGTTCATCTCGTGTATTTGCCTTCACCTCCTGCACCTGTGATTTCATTCAATCCCATAAACAGACATCTAGAGGTGTTGGAGGGCAGTTAATATCACCGCCACGGCCAATCCAGCGATTAGGGTAGGTGCGGTTGAGATGGGCCCTCACACATAAGGTAACATGTGAAGGGGAACCGTCATGTTGAAAGTACATTCCAGTTCGCTTGGCTAAAGGAACGTCTTCCAATAGTTCCACAAAGGGATTTTCCAAAAAATGCAGGTACCTCTCTCCCGTCAACCACTGACTGATAATAGATGGACCTATCAACAGCATGCCGGACCAAACATTTATAGCAAAACGAACTTGGAAGTTGCTATCCACTGAAGCGTGTGTATTTTCCAGTGGCCATCGATGATTTTTGAGGGTATTGTTTATTCCACGTCGTAAAAACTGGGAATCGTCAGTGAATAGTATGTATGAAAGCAAACCACTATTCTCAGTTACCCAGTGACAGAATTGAAGCCGTTGGGCATTGTTGCCAAAGTGGATATTTTGGACACACTATATGTGATATGGATACAGGTTTTCCGCATGTAATAATGTTCCCCATACACATGTCTGTGGGACATACATATGCAGGGACATTCTTCGTATGCTCGTACTGGGACTTCGCTCAACACATGCGACAATTTCTTCCTGTTCTTGGTCAGTTTCTTGACGTGCACTCTCGGACGAAAAATGTCTTCCTGGAAGAGAGCCTGTTGCACTCATAGTGATAAACACTTTGGTAAACACCCTGCGATCACGTAATCGTCGAGTCGGAAAGCGCCTTTGGTATTCTCTTGCAGCGCTGGCACTACCGTCGCAGAAGTCATAAACATACACCATATCCGTGTGTTCCTCATTACTGTAGACATGTAGCATTGTTAGCAGTGCTTGTACGAACACAGTTAACACCGCACACTACAAAACTAAGCGACCCGTCGCCGATACACTACACAACGCGGTTTACACGGCACGACTGCGCAAACAACGGATGATTGTACTACGTACGTCACATGACCATAATACGTGGTAGGTTGCACAGCGTAAACATGGCATGTACCCGTGCATTGTTTTCAAGAAAGTCACGTTACGGTCCAGTTGTACTGCATATACGTTCACGTTGTGCACATCAGTATTGCAGAATTAAAGTTCCTTCCAATACCCGTACCCCCCCTAACGAAGCATTTTCGGACCTATGTTCATATAACATTTTTTGTTGAGAATTACGTATACTATCACTGTTTCAAATATTGACCTTTCCTCCCGAAACACCCTGTATAAATGTGCTTGTCACTGCAATGTTTGTCTGAACGCTGATTCCGGCCGGAGTGGCCGAGCGGTTCTAGGCGCTACAGTCTGGAACCGCGCGACTGCTACGGTCGCAGGTTCGAATCGTGCCTCGGGCATGGATGAGTGTGATGTCCTTAGGTTAGTTAGGTTTAGCTAGTTCTAAGTTCTAGGGGGACTGATGACCTCAGAAATTAAGTCCCTTAGTGCTCACTCTATTGTGGTTAAACTTAGATCGGTTCATCAATGACACTGATTTCTAAGCAAAACTGCTATAAAAGAACGACTGTCAGTGAAAGTGAAAAGTTGTTGAGGCTAATGATGGGATGCTTGAGGGTGTCATGTTATCACCGTTACGCTATTATCTTACTGATCATTTATACGGAACTGATTTTCATTGTTCCCTCCCTGAGGGACTCTCTTGTAACATTACAAAATCTACAACCTACAAGACATACATGTTCAGGTCAAGAGTTGTGGTGTAATGTCTGCAGTTCTTTGTTTCTGATTGTCTACGTTAATTCACTGACTGAAAAACTAATCGCAATTGAGAAATAATGGGGTAAGTACAAGATCGATTAGATGCCAAACACTTCACATAAACAGAATAATTCCTCGTTTTACGTAAGTCAGTATATTTATAAAACCATTAAGTGCGATTAAAAGCTTCACATCTCACACAGAGAAAAATTTATTTCGCCTCAGAGTGATAAGGATGTTGCAACAGGACGAGGTTCCAATGCATACCACGGAATAATCGCTGGATTTTGATAGTAAACGCCTCGGGAGATGGTGCACCACGTGACTGGTGTAAGTGCTCCATCCACTCGCTGAGAAATGGCAGACAGTAAACATCTTGCGAACAGTATCTCTGTGGTTCTCTGTACGGCTTAAGTAAGTTAAAATGGCTAGGCACAAAACATAGACGTCCTGGCAGATAAAAACTGTGTGCAGAACCAGTACTCAACCCGGAAACTTACCTTTAGGTACTCAGCTATCCGTGAAAAACGATATGGCAGAGAAATGACTTAGCCACAGTTCTGCGCTTCTTGTAGAATGAATCTTTCACTCCGCAGCGGTGTGAGATACTGGCAAAACTGCAGACATCAGGGCAGCATGGGAGTCGTGACTGAGTGAAACAGTCGATACCCGCCTCCACAGAAGAGAATGCTAACGCACGTGTGAATGGTGGTGCTCGACTCGTATGCAATTGGTTCTAATCCTGGTGGCGGAAGAAACTATTGTAACGACAGTGGAAATCCGCACTTGACACAACTATTCCTTACTGAAGGCATTCTACTTTTAAGTAATGCTCAATTGAGTGAC
Source organism: Schistocerca cancellata (assembly GCF_023864275.1). Lineage (NCBI taxonomy): Eukaryota > Metazoa > Arthropoda > Insecta > Orthoptera > Acrididae > Schistocerca > Schistocerca cancellata. The sequence continues at coordinate 462,493,084 of NC_064631.1, read as the reverse complement.
AGTTGCCATATTTCATGTCTGTTGAATTCTCAGGTCTTCAACACGCGGAGCTATTGACGAAACATCGCTGAACATGCAGGCGTTGCCTCCGTTGCCGTCTCTGCGGCTCTTACAGTAAGTACTATACGCGTGTCTCAATATATGTGAGCTGTTCTTTATTCTTTTGTAGTATCACAACATGTCCAGTCTCTCTGCGAAACTGATCCACAAACGAATAAAGCTACTACTACTTCAACCACGACTACCACTGCTACTAAAAATACATTAGGGCAGTGGAAGTCATATTGAGGGCTCAATTCGTACAGACACAATGTAATATGTATTAAACTATGGATTGCCGTATGTCCGTGAAACTAAAATCCAATAAAAATCTAATGTATGTTGCGTGCAGTTGGGAGTTCTGGTGATTGGGCGTTACGATGATGATGATGATTCTTCTTCTTCTTCTTCCTAGCCTTCTCACGCTTGGGTTTTGGCGATGTTAGATTGTGGTCGCATGCCCTTCCTGACGCCATTACTAACCCTCTGATTAAATCTTGTGTTCCCATCTATTGACGTCTAGAGCAAATGTCATGAGCAAGTGCTACACAGTTTGTCTGAATGTTTATGTAGAGCGTATCTAAGGAGGGACGTGGATGCGAGCCTGTTACTGGGATTGGACAAAACTATTATCGAAACACCGCTACATTACCATGCCTAAAACGGCCTAGGAAACCGTTTGGCATCCAGACAGCCTCTAGTGATATTGTAAGGGACAAATACAGGTCCTGCACAGTTTTCAAGGAAATCTTATACCATCCATCGTGCAAAATAGTGGCCAGTTCAGTTAACGATGATGAAGGTAGATAGAGATCAAACACACTTCTCTCCAAAGTGTATCACAAAGGCTCAATAATACTGAGACATGGTGATCCTGGTGACCGGAGGCGACGCGACTTTATTCTTGTGCTCAGAAAACTAGTCTAGGACGGTGCACTCAGTGTGAAAATGGATCCTATCATATGGAAATACAGCTTCACAATTGCAGAAGAAATATTACACCAGTCACATAATCCTTGGCAGTATCGTATGTAGCTACACAAATCTTCACTGAACTCCAACCATGTTTCACTGTTGGGACATAAACTCGACCAGGAATTGGAAACAATGTGAGACAAGACCCATCCGACCAAATGACTTTCTTCTGCTGTTCCGTAGTCCTGGTCTTAAGGCACCAGATCCACGTTTTGCTGTTCCCTACAATTACCTGTTTGTGGATATCCCTTAATGTTGTTTTGATATCGACAGAGTTTGCGAGTGCAACATTCAGTTATGCAGTGACTTTCCTAGCTGTCATCCTATATTGTTATTTTTATGATACTTTGTGGTTTTATAGACAAGATTAGCATGTTTCTTGATTTTCAAATGGTGTATTGAAATGTCTATTGAAACTAAACTCGCATTGTGCGTGTTTTATCGTTTGGTGCTATGTTGGTAAAAGAGCTGTGACAGATTTCATGTTGCGTGCTCCTAAGTCCGTTGAAATTCGCCGTGCTTATTTACAAGCTCGTTCACCAATCTCCTCAACGTAGTTTTGCTGAAACTTTGTATAGTAATTAGAATGACTAGAAACAGTAATATTACGTTCGAGTCTCACCTAATTATTTATCAGAGGTGAAAACGCGTTTATTTCTTCCTTGAATACAACTTTTACTCTTACTATAGATTTGTAATACATAATATCAAAAATGGGTCAAATGGCTCTGAGCACTATGGGACTTAACTTCTGAGGTCATGAGTCCCTTAGAACTTAGAACGACGTAAATCTAACTAACCTAAGGAAATCACTCACATCCATGCCCGAGGCAGGATTCAAACCTGCGACCGTAGCGGTCGTGCGGTTCCAGACTGTAGCGCCTATAACCACTCGGCCACTCCGCCCGGCACATAATATCCACAACTATACGTTCCCTTTGTCTTTATCAGAGCAAGAACAAAATCACAGTCATTAACATTACATTCAACAATAGAGATAATAAAAGTCAGAGATAATACAAAGCTAATGCTCGCATTCTATGCAAGGAGTAACGTGTTTGGCTCCTACATACTGCACATTATCTGACACAGTTATTTCCGTAATAAAATATGACGTCACAGTCTTTTTAAATGACCGTGTCTCACGATCGCTCAACACAGCTTTCGTCTGTGTATTGACTTAACAGATGACTTTTTTCTGTTTTTCCATTACACTCTACAAATAGTCGATTCGGCGCCTCTTGAAACACCAAATGCCCCGGCTCCCTTGGTTAGGGAAGCAACCACGTTGTAATTCACTCATCTCCTACATAATGCACTCACAACTGCACAGAAGAATGTTCTGACCGCGAATGACACCTGGAAGTTAGTGAAGACACTGTAAGGTCCCGTTCGTGGTCAAATACAAGCTTCAGGTTCAGCTAGAGTCTACATATATGTTCAAGCATGCATAATTCGAGGCGTTTCCGTAATTTTGACCAACCCCTGTACTTATCGAGTTGATGTGGGAAACCGCCTATAAACCACATCCAGGCTGACCAGCTCACCAGCTTTCGTCCTTAATCCGAAATGCGTATTCGACCAGGGGCAAGATCGTCTTCCCAAATCTGACACGTTAACGCGCTCCTTTATCTGAGCGGGTCAAGCTTTGTGCTGAGTAATAACGAAATCGCTACAGAGAGGGTACTGTGAGGATACCTGTCCACCGTCTCATAAGTGACGAATTGTTCAGCGCTATGAGCGCCACTATGACGCTGCCGAGAGATGGGTAGCTGCGTGCAGTATGTCGTGTTTCGGCGACGCCTGGTCTGGCAGTGTTCAGCGATAACCCGCAAGGTCGGGCGTGACTCACTGCAGCGTCCGCGTGGCAACGCACTTCCCGTGCCGGAGGCGAGCTCATCCTTCCTGCTGAGTTCCGCACAGTATCACCAGGAAGGCGGCGTCCGACGACAAAAACTTCCGTTCTGCAAATGTCACTACAGCGTTCAGTCCATTACGTTTCAATACAAATCGACTAATTACAGCAGGTTATGAAACAGTAACTTAAATGATGCGAAACGCAATATTATTGTGAGTTTTACGGCTAAAAAGTCGAATCTTACAAGAGGATCGTCCATACTGTAAATCACGGATTTTGATGCGCTTCAAATATGTTGTAAAGGTGCTTACCCTGAGTACCTGGCTATCCGATTTTGTAGCGTCGGGCCTTGGTTTTTGATAAAATCGATTTTGAAGTTTATTAGGCAGTTTGTGTAACCGTAACGTTACATACATTCAAAGCAAGTCAGCGTAGCGCAGCGGTAAAGGTTCACGGTTGCCGCGCTGGAGGTACCATGTTCGAATCTTGCTTGTGTACTTCCGATTTTTTTCCAAACTCGACCGAATTTTTCAATTTTACTTCAAAGAGTATCATCAAACAGTGTAAGGTGTGCGAAATTATAAAGATATTTTCAGCTATTAATTTTTTTTGTCATATAATATTCTAAAATCTTATTTTTCATCGTCCACATTGCTTGATGTGCCAGAACAATATTGTGAGTGATATTTATCACAGAAACAACCGAAGCACAAATTTTCGCAGCACCACGCTCATTTTATGAAAGCAATCGTCTTGTAGGCGCACAATTTCTTCATGAGAGATACCGGGAAACACAATTCTTCTGCATTCAAAAAGATTTCTCTTTCATCCGCTACTTTCGATGCGAACCATGCTTATCTAATCACGCTTTCAAAATTAGGTGTGCTGAATTGATGTAGGATTAGCGAATCTTCCCTAGAAGCGATCTCTCTACTGTCTTTCATCAAGTCGGGAGCATTCTGAATAATATTCGTGAAGATTTTCACCTGTCTGTAGAAATAAACATCGCAGGGCTGGCAATAAGGAATGTACTTTGGTGGGACCACTTTTAGGGTGCAGGTGCTCGCTTTCCTTTCATCAGTTAATAGATGATCGTATAACGTTGAATCTGTTTGTCCTCCCCACGACTCAATAATGCACAAAAAAATTTTCTGTCCCACGTACGGAAGAATTACAGAACGCAAAAATTCTACATAAACTAGTTTCCTGAACTTAACGGATTTCGTGCAAGACACGACTAATTTCTGTATTTCGCAGTTAGTCTACTCGTTTTTGAAAATTTTCCGGACGGTTCTTGCATACATAAAAAAAACAGATGGGAGCAGGATTCGAAAACGGTACCTCCAGCACGGTTGCCGTGAACCTCTAACGCTGCGCTACGCTGCGCTACGCTGACTTGCTCTGAGTAGATGCAATGTTACGGGTATACAAAGCACGCAATGAACTTCAAAATCGTTTTTCCCAAAAACCAAGGCCCGTCGCTAAAAAACTGGGTAGCCAGGTACTCAGGGTAAGTGCCTCTACAACATATTTGAAGCGCATTACAGCGTGATTTACAGTATGGAGGGTACCCTTGTTAGACTTTAACACTCAGGAGAATTGAGTGGCTGAGTTGCTGGATTTCCTCTTGAAGGGTATCATGACAAATTTTGTCCAATTGGCACATCAGGTCGTCAAAAACCCGAGCTGGTTCGAGAGCCTTCGACATAACGCACCAAACGTCCACAGTGGGGGAGAGAGATCAGACTACCTTGCGGCCAGGACAGGATTTGGCATGCAGTAAGAAACAGTTGCCCTGTGTCTGCGGGTATTATCTTGCTGAAATACACTCCTGGAAATTGAAATAAGAACACCGTGAATTCATTTTCCCAGGAAGGGGAAACTTTATTGACACATTCCTGGGGTCAGATACATCACATGATCACACTGACAGACCCACAGGCACATAGACACAGGCAACAGAGCATGCACAATGTCGGCACTAGTACAGTGTATATCCACCTTTCGCAGCAATGCAGGCTGCTATTCTCCCATGGAGACGATCGTAGAGATGCTGGATGTAGTCCTGTGGAACGGCTTGCCATGCCATTTCCACCTGGCGCCTCAGTTGGACCAGCGTTCGTGCTGGACGTGCAGACCGCGTGAGACGACGCTTCATCCAGTCCCAAACATGCTCAATGGGGGACAGATCCGGAGATCTTGCTGGCCAGGGTAGTTGACTTACACCTTCTAGAGCACGTTGCGTGGCACGGGATACATGCGGACGTGCATTGTCCTGTTGGAACAGCAAGTTCCCTTGCCGGTCTAGGAATGGTAGAACGATGGGTTCGATGACGGTTTGGATGTACCGTGCACTATTCAGTGTCTCCTCGACGATCACCAGTGGTGTACGGCCAGTGTAGGAGATCGCTCCCCACACCATGATGCCGGGTGTTGGCCCTGTGTGCCTCGGTCGTATGCAGTCCTGATTGTGGCGCTCACCTGCACGGCGCCAAACACGCATACGACCATCATTGGCACCAAGGCAGAAGCGACTCTCATCGCTGAAGACGACACGTCTCCATTCGTCCCTCCATTCACGCCTGTCGCGACACCACTGGAGGCGGGCTGCACGATGTTGGGACGTGAGCGGAAGACGGCCTAACGGTGTGCGGGACCGTAGCCCAGCTTCATGGAGACGGTTGCGAATGGTCCTCGCCGATACCCCAGGGGCAACAGTGTCCCTAATTTGCTGGGAAGTGGCGGTGCGGTCCCCTACGGCACTGCGTAGGATCCTACGGTCTTGGCGTGCATCCGTGCGTCGCTGCCGTCCGGTCCCAGGTCGACGGGCACGTGCACCTTCCGCCGACCACTGGCGACAACATCGATGTACTGTGGAGACCTCACGCCCCACGTGTTGAGCAATTCAGCGGTACGTCCACCCGGCCTCCCGCATGCCCACTATACGCCCTCGCTCAAAGTCCGTCAACTGCACATACGGTTCACGTCCACGCTGTCGCGGCATGCTACCAGTGTTAAAGACTGCGATGGAGCTCCGTATGCCACGGCAAACTGGCTGACACTGACGGCGGCGGTGCACAAATGCTGCGCAGCTAGCGCCATTCGACGGCCAACACCGCGGTTCCTGGTGGTCCGCTGTGCCGTGCGTGTGATCATTGCTTGTACAGCCCTCTCGCAGTGTCCGGAGCAAGTATGGTGGGTCTGACACACCGGTGTCAATGTGTTCTTTTTTCCATTTCCAGGAGTGTACAAGCCCAGGATGGCTTGTTATGAAGGACAACAAAGCGGGCCGTAAAATATCGTCGACGTACTGCTGTATTGCAAGGGCGTCGTGGATGATAACCAGAGTTGTCCTGCTATGAATGGAAATAAAACCCCGACCATAAGCCTGCTTATCGGACCATATGGCGGGCTTCCAGACACTGACTACAGCAGAATTGTCTTCAGTGATAAATTCCGCTTCGTACTGAGCCCGGATGACCAGTGAAGGCGCGTCTGGAGACGCCTCAGACAGCAGAGAGATACCAACCGGGCTCCTGACAACGCAGACTGCTGGTCGGGGTATCATTTCTTTTCATAGCAGGGCCTCATTGGTTGCCACCCGCAGCATCCTTACAGTACAGCAGTACAATAACGATCTCCGTTTGCCGCGTTTTGTTGCCTGTCATGTCAAGCCATCCTCGGCTTACATTTCAGCAAGATAATCCCGCCTGCACAAGGCGAGAGTTTCTACTGATTGTCGTTCAGCTTGGCCAGCAAGGTCCCCATATCTCTCCCCAATCGAGAACGTTTGGAGCAGTATGGGCAAAGTCTTACAAATAGCTCGGGATTTTGACTATCGGGCGAGCCAGTTGAATTTGGCACGATATCCCTCAAGAGGAGATCCAACATCGCAGTCATTGACAAGACGAATAGTTGTTTGTATAAGAGCGAGAGGCGGATTACCACTTTGTTAAGTTTTTCGTGCTCTTTCTCTTGAATAAATCATTTAACTTTTCTGGAATTACGACGGGTATTCCGAAAGTAAGGTTCGATTTGGAGCGAAATGGAAACCAGTATGAGAAACCGATGGAAATTTGCACAGATGTGTTGGGCAGTGTCTTTATTGTGCCTGTCGATCGCTTCACGTTGCTCTTTTCACCTCAGAGCGCAAAGTGATCACGTAGAAATTTCTCAAACAACAGTGTCTCACACCAAGTACATGGATCTAGTGAGAGATTCCACCTGAAGCAATGCAACCTACATAGCGTAAACGTCATGCGTTTTCTTCCACAAGACAATTCTCCTCCGCATTCCGCAGATGCATTTAAGACGCTCTTGCACCGTTTTCGATGGGAAGTGTTTGATCACCCACAGTACAACCTTTAATTGGCTCCCTCCGATGTTCGTCTCTGTTCACATGAACCGATGGCTACGAAGACAACATATTGGCACAAACAACGAAAGGCAAACCAGCGTAGAGAATTGGCTAAAAGCACATGTATGTCATATGTACTAGGGTAATTTCTTCGTGGTGTGTCGTTTTTTTCCCCTTAGAGTGTATCTACGTTACATATTTAATTCTTGTGCACACAGATAGAGAAGGAGTTTCCACTATTGAAAGGCGCCGAGAGGGAAGGTCGAGTTGCTGAGAACTAGTTAATGGAGAGATTTCTACTGGTGTGTATCCCACATTTAAAACACGAGCACTTATCCCTTGCTCTGAGTAACAGATCGCGCGCCCCTTCGAGTGTGTCTGATGCAAATAGCCCAGAATTAATGCTCGACTGGACGCGGATGCGAGTGGAGAGGCCATCGTAGAGGAGTCCTGACCCTCCCACGCGCGCCGTTGCCCAACAGTGGCGTCCACGGTGGTATTTCTGTCGCCGATGCCTGCCAGCCGCTGATACAAGGCCGCGATGGGGTCATCCAGAACGCTGCGCTCTGCGTGCGGTCCTTGAGATGACAGCCGCGCTCAGTCTTGGACGCCCTTGACAGCCTATTCGCGGCGCGGAAACCTCTGGGATTGAGGAAGAGAGGGAGAGACAAACAGTCCCCAAGTTCGCGCCGCAGCTGCTATTAATCCAGAGGCGTCCCACGCGGTGCCGGTGTCAGCGTTCACACTAACCACTGACGGCCAGGAATGTACTCTTTCGCTCGGCTCGTAGGAAGCTTTTATTGCCAAGGCTGGCGCAACGCGCCGCCTCTGAGTGAGTGTATCTGCCAACTGTCACTCGCCACGGCCATAGATGCGTGCGCGCACGCCTGCCGACATTGCGCAGTCCCTGTTACAAACGACGCATATTTTTATTTGCAACGCCGAGAAAAGGCACGCGCTCTCGGTGTCACTCGCTGTTTATTTCTCTCTCAGCTCTAGACGGGCGAGTTTTCACACTTTGCGAAAGTGGAATACAGTCGTGTTGACGTATCTATTGCTTCACTGAAAGAAACGGGACGGAATGCAACAAAGTCAATGGCAAGTCATTAGGTATACAGATGCGAGGACCGTAAATCTTTTGACCAACATCTAGGACAGAGTGACTAATAGTTTCAGAAGCGACAGACATCTTCGGCAATAACCTTACTGGCGACAATTTTTTTGACTGTAGCTGAAGAAGGGTGGCAGAGTATGTAGTGAACAATCGAATTTGTTTCTGGTCAAGAGGCCCTGAACTAATGTGAACAAGTTGTAAATAATCTCTCTCCCCCCCCCCCCCCCCCATCCCGACTTCCTGATTCCACACTTATTGTCCACAGTAAGCAAAGTCTTTTATGAAAAATTTAAGAGGAGCGAAGATTACAATAACCTTTCCAGTTTAGCTTTTCATGTAGAATTGCCTCCACTTGTTCTTGTCTAGGGTTCTGATTCTTGAAGCTGATTCTCACATTTTAGGTATTCATGGTTCAATTGATCTAAATAAATTTGAAGATTATTGTTGCAGAATTGTCGTTGTTACGTTAATATATTTCGTCACATTATAGTATATCATACAGTCTTTTAAATTTTCACATTAACAAAGCCGAAATTACATTGTCCACCAAAAATACGTCCGACCACACCAGAGGCATGCTTACTATTATTTCGCTCTGAGGTATTCCAAAGAGTTTACAGTTTTTCTTGACAAATGAATTTCTATTAATTTCGATTGTCATTCCATAAATGAATCCAGAATTTAAACATAGTAAACAGTAATAGATTGAGTAATTAATAATAGAATTTTTAAGTGTGCCAAATAAATCGTAATTTCAAATGTGTGTAGAAAAAAATAATTTTTACTGTAGATTCAGAGCAAGCAGTTATTGATGGTAACATCGAAAATAGAGTAATTCCTTTCTGTAAATTTTAGCTTGTAAAATAACATGTTGTGTATAACATTATATGGATGTTTTCAGAAAAGCAGCTAAAATACTACTGACCTGTCCAAAATTCAAAAAATAATACTGTCATCGACAACTTCTGTTGAGGACAAGTAATGCTAGAGGAAGATGTCCCATTACAGGGTAGATTTTCCAGCTGCACCATAACCGTATAATAGGACGAAACTCGTTTTCAGCATCTGACGTTCCATACATGAAGCAAGTTACATAAATTTGTCAAAAGGAGAGGATTTTACACTACGATTTAGCGTCCCGTCTACAAGGAGGTTCTGAGAGTGATAGAGGAGGACCACGAAGTAAATCGGCAGTGTCCGTTAAAAATCAACAGCTTCAGCATGTGCTTCAAGCGACTTAAGAAAATTATGGAAACGCCAAAATATGGATGACCGGACGGTGGTTTGAACTTTATTCTTCCAGAATGCGAGTCCAGTATTCTGAACACTGTGTCACCTTCGGTATGTCAGTTAGGCATCTGCAGGCAAGTAATGGTTATCAATGTCTGCATTCCCTCAAGTTACTACACGGTCCACTCACATTAACGTGACCGCTGCCGATGCTCGACGCTAACGTGCGAAAACCACTCACAGAAGGCAGAGGACAGCACGGACAGTGAACGGTACTTAAAACGTGTCGGGGGGACGCGGGAAACGGAGCAGTCGTTGTCGTAATATGGAAACCGACTGATTTATCTGACGTCCAAAAGGCCACGATCATTGGCTTTCGGTCCAAGGGCGCAAGCAGTTCCGAAACGACTACATTTGTCAACCGATCACGTGCTACCGCGGTTAAACTATACCGTGCATGGCAAAATGGAACTATCCAAAACAGGCGCCGAGGCAACTGCGTTCACCACGGGCAGTAGATGACAGGAGTGGGCCATTGGGGTGGAGATATGTACTTGCGAACAGACTTGTTATTGTTGACCAACTGGCCACCAGTTGAACCAAGGAGCACCCAACAATGTCTCCTGAACGAGCGTTGAGTGAACGTTGCTGTGTATGGGTCTCCACAGCAGGCGCATGGTTCTTGCACCCATGCTGACATCTGCTGTTCATCTGCTGGAATGTCTACGCCAAAACCATAACTGGACGTCCACTCAGGGGCAACATGTGGACTTTCCAGATGAATCACTTTTATGCTCCATCGGACAGTTGACAGTTGGCGTGTACGGCGTTATGGTCCGGAGAATATTTTCAAGGCTTTCCCTGGACGATCTTCTCATTCTGGCAGGCACAGTGGCTCAACACAGGTATGCATCTGTCCTCGGGCTCCACGTTCACCCCTACACGCAGTTTGTTTCTCCTCGGCACGAAGGTATCTGTGAAACGTCCCCTTAGAAAAATTTATGAATTACTGTGCTAATAAACCTCTTACATTATTGGCTTTTCAAACAGTTGAGCGAAACTGGACGTACTCAGACATTTCGCTCTTTACCTATTCTGATCAACACTAAACTGACACACAATATTTTTAGCGCAACGCAATCTGACTTTCAATAATCCCTACAAAAGAGTAGCCCTGAATAACATTAACCTATACCTTTCACAAATCACTTACCTCACAAAAATCTTCGTTACTCGAACTACTGCAATACAGCGAGCGCCACTACTGCCAGCTAAATAAAAGATTCAAACTACTGAAGGCACTAACTACTGATAGGCATGGTTAGCAAATGAAAGATTTTGATAGAGAACAAACAATGTATTTACCTTAATAGTGTTGAAAAATCATAATATACATAGCAGTTCATGACATCCAGTCTTACAAATTTCAAAACTCCGCCATTTCTCTCCCCACATCCACCACTGCTGGCGGCTCACCTCCAACTGCGCAACGCTACGCGCTGTTCACATCCAGCTGCCCAACACTACAATGGCAGACAACAATGCAAGCTAGCCACAGACTGCACACAGCACAGCCAGTGATTTTCATACAGAGCGCTACGTAACGTTGCCAATAAGAAAACATAAACAGCCTACTTACATCTGCGAGCAGTGCAATGCGAAGTGGCACACAGCTCGCAGTGTAGATGTATGATTCGAAGAGCCCCAGAGCACCAGTATGAGTTCACCATGCTCTCCTGGTCAGCAAACTCCACGTATTTAAAGCTAGCCGAGAATCTCTGGGACCACCTCGATCAGGCTGTTAGCGCCAAGAATCCTCAACTGAGAAACCTAGCGCAGCTGGCCACTGCACTGCAGTCGGCGTGGCTCCACACATCGCAGCATTTGACAGTTGGTCACATTTTGACTGGACAGTGGATATTTATATGTGTATGTATATTACTGGGAATGGTTTTTCGAAGACCTCTAAAGGATTCACATATCGCAGATGAATTTCAAAATGTATTTCAAAAAATTGTTATTCAGTAACATGAGTTCGATGCCAGCCGCTAATTAAATTCTGTATAAAAATCATCAGTATGGTCGGCCGAAGACTTTCGACAGAAGAAGTTGTAAGGTGCCAGGACATGGGCACTTACACGTTAGCCTGTCAACATTAGTATTAATAATAAAGGGACTGGACAGGGCATCAGACCATGACTCTACTGAATTATGATAAATATGAGGCACTCTCGAGCAGTACTCCCTGCTGAGTCACTAACTTAAAGCGTTGATGAAAAGTGTCGGAAGTTGAGAATTGTCCGATGTAAAGTCTGCAGATGGCCGTAGCTCGCCGGGCCGCCGTGCGCGGCAGGTAGCGCTCACCGGAAACGCGGGACAATACTGAGCTTTTAGGGATAGCCCGGCATCCGGAGCCACCTGTGCTGGGCAACAAGTGGCGAAGACGAGAATTTCGTTTGCCTAGGGGCGTTATGACCTACTCGATCATTGGGTAGATCTCCGTGGAGGGATTTCGGCGATGATAGAGCGTTCGACATTGGCCGAAACTGAGTATTCTTCCGCCACGTTTTCGTACGCGTGGGAGACGAGAGAATTGTGGAGTGGACTTCGCCTTCAGCCATCGAGCAGAACGGACTTGGAGACGTCGTCTTGGCCATCGTCTTCGAAGGGAGATACACGGTCTGTGTCGCAGCATTGCACCAATGCGTGTTCCGTGTAGAGTTCTGCGGTTAGAGCTCTTTGTGTGCTCAGAAGCGAGATTTTCACCAACGTCTAACCACTTCCAACAACTTACCTAATATTCTCGATCTAGAAGTTATCCTTGCGAGGTGCTGAGTATTTATCAACGCAGCTGCCGGTAATAGGGGCGCGTAACTGCAAATTGTTAATGTGCCATTCTCAGGAGTGTGTGGGTGGACAAAGATATTCACATTTTTTTTGTAAATTTTTTCAGTTGTGGGGAATATCAAATTAAAATGCCAATATTACGATCTAATTCTCGACTTCATTGTAGCTAGCATTTACCCTGTCGCAGTAAGCTTTACATGTACTCTACTCACTGTACAGCTTGCCCAGACGGGAAGGAAAGAAGTTTTGCAGTCTTCTATGTCAGCGACGGACAGATAAGCTTACAAAGCTATCCTCGTTTGCCATTAATCTTGTTTAACAGCGCGAAGGAGCGGTCACAGGTTGTCCTTGGTGTAGTAAACTGCCCCTGCTGGAAGGCGCAAGAATCAGCAATAAACAACGGCATGATGATGCAGAAGGCAATGGCAACCATTGGATTAGAGACATATAATCTGTATCAGCAGGATATGTGGCCTTTAATTGAAAAGGTGTGATAGTAATCTCTCCACTGACAGAAGATTCCGGAATTCGGATCTGCAGATGGAGGCTGCCAAGAGGGAGGTGAACATGAGGAAAAGATTGAATAACCAACGAAAAGGTAGCATTCTATTAGATGAAGCGTGTAATTTCAGAGTTTTGAATGTGTAAGATAAGCTATAAAATAAGGGAAGGGAAATGTAAGGAGCCAATTTAGATATAGCGGGGGTAGTGAAGTGAAATGCAAAGAAGATAAGGTTCTCTGGTCAAAAGAATATAAGTTAATGCGAACAACAACAGTAAAGGGTACCAAATAATTTACTCTTTTCTTAGTCGCCAAGGTTATTTTATGTTTATTCTTGACACAGTTATCTATACAGCATCCTTCATATCTTAATGGAACGGAGACAGGCATCTAGTCGAAGTTAAACGTTCTTACTTGACATCAAAGGTTCCTTGCGCCTCTTCTAATAACATTTGACGATGTTGTGTTACAAAACTATTCAGGAGTAAAATTAAAAGAACTGTGGAGACTAAGAGAAATAATTTGAACCAACCATCATCTCAGACTCACTGAAGGATCTCGTGTCCCAAAGTTATGAGAAAAGGAATAACAGGGAATATTTTTAGTTATGAATATGAAGGTAGGGCAGAGAGTGAGGTATCTGAATCGACAACAACATAACGCTAACAACGATAGTTGATATATACGTGCCGACGCCACTAGCGAGAGATGGATAAAGTATACCAGTATATCGAATGGATAACTCATTACGTAAAGGGAGATGAAAATCTAATTATCATGGGGGATTTGACCTTTTTGTAGTGGAATGAATAGACGAAAAAGGTACGGAAGACTATGGATTGCTATCGTGAAAGAAAGTTGATAAGGACGGCTATGGGCTCGGTATGTGGGAAGAAAGAGGAGAAATACTCAGTTCTGCAGTAAATTTCAGCTGCTGACAGCGATCACATTGTTCAAAAGTCACACAGTAGGAAGAGGTATACCTAGAAAAGATCTGAAGATAGGGAAAGATCCAGCTGGATTAAATCATGTTAAGAAAGAGATTTCTAAATCAGTTTTTAGACCGAGATATGTACCGAGGAGGAGATGCAGACTGAGATTATAATTCAATGATGATGAAGCGTAGACAGATATGTAAGAGAAACGTCCGGAAAAAAGATGGATAGGAATGTACTAAGTAATAATGAGATGCGTCTGAATTTATCTAACGCTGTAGGCAATGACTACGGCCGTAGGCGTTTCAATTGAAGAGGGACAGGCATCTTTAAAAGGAACTAGCACACAAGTTGGATATACAAAAATAGGTACAAGGAAGACAACGGTGAAGAAGTCTTCAGTAACTCACCGAATACTTCAACTGATCGATGAAAGAAGGAAATACAAAAATGTTCATGGAAAGATAGTAATACAGCAAATGTAAGTTACTTAGGATTGAAATTAATAGGAAATTTAGAGAAGAGAAGGCGACATAGGTGCAGGGGAAATGTGAGGCAATCGAAAATGATATGGTTTTTGGAAGGACTGATTCATTATCAAGAAAAGCCAAGCAGCCTACGGTGAAATTAAAAACTAAGACGAGAACATTAGGACTGCAGTGGGAATATCAATGTTAAAGGCAGAAGAGCCGGCCGGAGTGGCCGTGCGTTTCTAGGCGCTACAGTCTGGAAGCGGGTGACCGCTACGGTCGCAGGTTCGAATCCTGCCTCGGGCATGGATGTGTGTGATGTCCTTAGGTTAGTTAGGTTTAATTAGTTCCAAGTTCTAGGCGACTGATGACCTCAGAAGTTAAGTCGCATAGTGCTCAGAGCCATTTTTTTAAAGGCAGAAGACCGAGTAGATAAGTGGAAGAAGTGCGATGAAGACCTCTACGGAGGGAATACTTACGGCGTGACAGAAGAAGAAATGGAAGTCTATATGGAATACTTAGAGGATCCCGTACTAGAGTCAGAGTTCAACAGAGCTTTAGAAGTCTGAGACCAAATAAAACAGAAGAAATAGACTACATTCCTTCCGCATTTCTAAAATCATTGCTGAAAGAAGCAACCAAACGACTATTCAGGTTGGCCCGTCTAGTGCATGTGACTGAGAACGCATCATTAGTTGTTCGGATAACAACCATTCAGAGAGTTATGAAGAGGAGGCATAGATAACTGTGAGACCTATCGCGTAATGCACCCAAGCAGATTGTACAGAAGAATGGAAAACAAAGTTGAGGGTCTTTTATATGGCAAGCAGTCTGGCTTTTGGAGAACTAAAGGCACTAGAGAACTGCTTCTGATATTCGCTAATGGAAGGCAAGACTTAAGAAACATTGAGACGCGTAAATAGAATCTGTCGACCTATAAGAAGCGTTCAGCAATTTAAAAACGTGCTAAATGTACCCCAGTCTGAGAACAGTAGGAGTATTCTGTAGGGAAAGACGTGTAATATACAATACATGCAAGAAATAAGAGGAAGCAATGGGAATGAAAGACCAAGAGCGGAGCGCCAGGATGGAAAAGTGTGTAAGGCAAGACTGCAGTCTTTCTCTGCTTCTATCCAATCTATCCATGGAAGTGGCAATAACAGGAAGAAACGTAAAGCAGTGAATTATAGGACATGTGTTAACACAATGGTGAATAGCTCCCATAGGTACTTGAGGGAGCTGTAGTGGAACATAGTGATTGGAATAAATCCAACAAATATTGAGAAAGTACGTGCAAGCTCTACTCTGAGGTGAAGAGACTGGCCCCAGAGATTCTATCATCTTTACTTTCGTGATGTATAAGACGTGCCTGTCAAGGGCGCTGCTGAATTGGCGTTTAAATTTAAGACTGGCAGTTCTGTATTCTTACAGTCATTTGGTGCCCCAACCTTGACCGACATACGTAATGTTGGACGATGTTAAACGTCACATCATTGACGGAGATGACTTTGTTATAATGACCATTGTTTCTGTATTAATAGTGACATAAGATTTGCGTTTGTTTTGAATTGTCCATTTTAATACGAAATTATCAGTTGGTTTTTTCCACTAGAGCCGACAAAATTTGCTTCTGTAGCTAATGCTATACGGTGAAGTTTCGTACTTGAGTCAACAGACACTTCCGATTACAATGCAGATAAGCTGCGGTACATTTTGAAGAAAATACGAAAATAATTGATAATAAGCGGCCTAAATATGACTTAAGTACAAAATGTGAAACGGGGCTGAGGTATTTCAAAATCAAGGACGTAGTATATCAGATATTCGCTATCAGTCATAAAATATTTATTACTGCGCAGTGCGTTTCAAACATGTGAATCTTCAGGTGACTCTTAAAGTTCTTCAGATTCTGTACCTGTTACGAAAATATTCTTACTTTATTTTGTAGTACCAACAAAAATGACGGAAAACTAACTTAAGAACTTTAAAAAATCACATGAAATGAACTGGAATGGACACCTTTGACTTTTGCTCTGCTGACATTCTGGGTGTATGGGAAGATTTTTTTTTCTTTTTTCTTTTTAATCAGTTCAAGAGTGGGATTAAATTTCAAGGTGAAGCGGTCTCAATGTAAAGATTCGCTGATGACATTGCTATCGTCAGTGAAATTTAAGAATAATTACAGGATCTGTTGAGTTGAACGAACAGTCTGTACAGTAGAGAATATGAATTGAGAGGAAATAGAGGAAAGATAAGTATCATAAATCAAAACAGCGAGAAATTCATAACTGGTGATCACGTAGCAGATGAAGTTTAGGAATTCTGCTGCATAAGTGGCAAAATTATCCACGACAGACGGAGCAGGGACGTATAAAGCAGTCTAACGCTGGCAGAAAGAGCATTCCTGGCCAGGAGAAGTCTACTGTTGTATACTAATTTTCCCCGACGAGGTCAACGGACTTGTCGCAGTGGCAACACCGGTTCCCATCAGATCACCGAAACTAAGCGCTGTCGGGCTCGACTAGCACTTGGATGGGTGACCATCCGGTCTGCCGAGCGCTGTTGGCAAGCGGGGTGCACTCAGCCCTTGTGAGACAAACTGAGGAGCTACTTGATTCAGAAGTAGCGGCTCCGGTCTCCTAAACTGCCTTACGGCCGGGAGAGCGGTGTGCTGACCACATGCCCCTTCATATCCGCATCGAGTGACGCCTGTGGGCTGCGGAAGACACGGCGGCCTGTCGGTACCTTTGGGCCTTCATGGCCTGTGCGGAAGGAGTTTCGTTTTTTTTTCAGACGAACCAACGGGTTTTTCTATATCTGTAGTCTTATATATCGTGAACGAGCATCCAAACAAGCTCGACAGCTTCTGCAAGCATTGATTTGAGGAAGAAAGTTATGAAAATATATGTCTGGAGCACAGAATTGTATAGTAGTGAGACATGGCCTGTGGGAAAACCGAAACGTAAGAGAAGAGAAGCATTTGAGATGTGGTTTACAGCAAAATGTTGAAAATTAGGTGGACTAATAAGGTAAGTAATGAAGAGGTTTTACGTAGAATCGGCGAGGAAAAGAATACTGGAAAACGCTGACAAGATGAAAAGGCAGGACGATAGGACACATCCGTTCAGCCATCAGAGAATAAGTTCTAAGGTATTAGAGAGTGCTTTAGAGGGTAAAAACTGTAGAAGAAGAAAGAGATTGGATACAGTCAACAAATAATAGAGGAAGTAAGTTGCAAGTTGTACTCTGAGATGAAAAGGTTGGCTCAGGAGAGCGTGGCGGGCCGCAACAAACCAGTCAGAAGACTGATGACACAAAAAAAGTTATTGTGATAATTTTCGACATAAATGAACTCAAAGTGTTTAATACGAGTTGTGAAGCAATACACTTTTAGTGACAAACTGGTGTTATGGTAATACAGAAATTTCAGTCAGGGTTGTGGGTGGAAATGTTGTAGGCACAGGAAAACTGAGAAGAAAAATATTCACGTTTGCTGAACAGCGAGACACTGTCACATTAGGTCGCTAACAACTCACACATTATTAGAACACAAACGGGAAATTAAGTTATAAGCATAGAACTGAGCATGCTCTGAGCGTAATTACGATGGACCACCGCTCAGTAGCCTTGCTGAATAGCAAGTTTAGCGGATGGAAATTGCAGCTGCGAAGCGATGTGGAAGTCTATACGAATTACACTGACAGGGACCCCCTGGAGTGACGCTGGACATAAAGCTTAGCCCACAGTGGCGTTCCCCGCTGCACCAACGGGTTTCTCTGCATCTGTAGCCTATCTTAAATAGCATGTACGAGCATCCACACAACCTCGACAGCTTTTTGCACCCATTAATAACTATAATTAGCTAACACTTCTAACGGTCCAGTCCTGAAGTATAGACTTGAAATAAGTTAGTAGCAACTGTAAAATATTCTCGTGTCAATACGACTTGATACTGCCACGATTTATAACCGTGACACGCGCTTACCTGCGCCGACGTGTAGTATTTATTGCTATTAAAGTGCCGAAGCCGGCCGTACACAACATTGATTAACGCTGCGGACGGATCCGCTGTGTCCAAGAGAGGAAATGACATGCAGATAGCTCCCTTTCGTGATCTGTCACGAATCTGAACCCCTTTGTGAACACCAGTCGACGTTTATCGCTGCCCAGACGTATCCACAGTGACGAGTCGACAAAGGGAAACAATGCGCTAGGTTGCTATAATGGTTCAAATTACTCTGAGCACTATAGGACTTAACATCTGTGGTCATCAGTCCCCTAGAGCTTAGAACCACTTAAACCTAACTAATCTAAGGACATCACACACGTCCATGCCCGAGCCAGGATTCGAACCTGCGACCGTAGCGACCACGCGGTTCCAGACTGAAGCGCCTAGAACCGCACGGCCACGCAGGCCGGCGGTTGCTATAATGTCCTCGTTTCACAGTTAGTAGAAATTTAGGTTAAGTGTAGGTCAGAAAAATATGGTTTCGTATTTCCTGTTTCGTAGGTGTCTCGCTAAACGTAATCTCTTTTCTAAAAAATGTGTACTACAAAACCAGTAGCTCTACAAAAGTTGGCGGCATCCATTCTGAATGACGATTTGTAAATATATTCATTTACTGAAATTCTCATGAAAGGGTGGAGTGAAATGTACTTTCGTACGGCGTTGTTGGTTGCGAAATCCTCCACTAGATCAGACGTCTAAATGGGAAATGTTTTTATACCGCAAAAAGTATGTTACATCTCAAGTGCAACCATAGAAGACAATACTGTCCAAAAAATTGATTAGTTTTGCATACATGTTTCAGTGTCATCTACAGTTTCTCTGCTGCGTAAAGTACAACTATAACAAATATTTCTCACATAACTACTGAGCGTGGATGAGGCAGAGATCGAGGGTCATAGAGTGCTTCACTGTCTTAATTTCACATTCTGTTTTATCCTTTTCTTAAAATAAATACGGCATTTCTAGTACTGCTTTGTTAAGGCTTTCAACTTTTACGTATTGCAACTCATTTCGAGTTTCATAACCCATAACAAGTTTTTACGCTTATAAAAGAAGCACCCTACAAAATGGTGCCATCTTTATAAAAATTTGTGTTTCAAATCATTTTGGTTTGCAAATTTAACAGTGCTTGGTATTTTGACAGCTTGTGGTGCGCATTACTGGTGTAAGGTTGCCTGGGAGTGGAAGGACCGTGCGAAATAAGGAATGAACATCATTCGTCTCAAGATTTTTATTAACGCTTCTGAGGAAAAGTAACTTCATCAATTAGATCAAAAGGATCTTGACATATAAGAAGGCCATCCAGTTAGGTCAAACAGGAACAATTAATGATAATAGATAAAACAATCTCTTTAGATACAGAACTCAAGAACGCCCAAAATAACAGTGTTTTATACACAGTCTTCAAAACAGACGGGCGTGTAACATCTTTAGAATGTTTCTGACAAAGAATATAGTAATTAAGATTTACCTGCTTACTACATTATTCCTTTTCCAAGCAACCAGTGTGTATATGCCTTAAGCTTCAAACGTACAATGGTAGATAGAAAAGCGACTTTTGAGTAAAACAAAACTGAAGTCATCAGAGCGCATGCTGACATTGTTGATAAAACACTTGTAATAAGTCGCTAGAAGATTATAAGGTAACGGGTCAAGGCAACCACCCCACTTTTAGCTGAGTGTAAAGAAGTTCAGCGACCAACTGAGACTCAGCTTCAAAATCACGCCACAAGGCAGAAACGGTAAAGTACTTAACAGCCACGCGGGGTGGAAAATATAGATGGAAGGAAGACGAGAACGGTTGCCTGATAAACCTTACCTACATTAAACAAGCTTGGCTTGGAAGTATAACCCTCCAAAATACTAGAACATTTTCCCTGTGAGAAACATAATTTTGCGGGCTTCAAATAACAAAATAAAGTGACTCGACGGTTTGATGCACAGTGTACCAGACAAAAATAAATACGTAAACTTTGAAGCTTACGAGTAGTGACACAATCAACACAAAAAAAATTTAGATAATCCCAAGCAGTACAAAACCCCAAGATTTAAATCACACAATTAAATCACAACTCTATGACAGTTCCCAAATTGAAGCTATGTTTTCGTAGAGCGGCATGCTGTTCGTATGGCCTGCCCAGACACAGGAACGGGGAACAACAACGGGAGGAGGAGGCTGAGCCGGGTCCGACATAGAAACACCAAGACACAACATACGCAGGAACCAGTCACAAATTTCATGCACACAGTGGGGATCACTACATACGAATCGGGCGTGATCTCGTCACCGAAGCAACGAACTGAAAGTAGCTCACCGAGCATCAGAAGCCGCTGTATGGAGACAAACAGTGGAAAAGCTTGGAGCCACCAGGAAATGCGAGGTTGACGATGACTCACCGTCTGCCTCCAAATCTGGGCGCCCAAACGAATAATGTGTCCACTCCAGTTTCCGGTGCACGCCCCTAATATCCGGAAGATTCTCAGCCAAACTCGGAAGTCATACTGGTGGTAAAACAAACAGCCGGCCCGTTGCCCGCAGACCTGCGCTGTCCGTGATGTCTCATACACTGCCTCTCCGGCAGAACAGACTCTACACCAGTCGAGGCAAACGTGCCACTCCCCTTTCAAGCCAAAGATCGTTTTCCAGGAGACTATCGATTGCACTACTGTTACGTCTCCCCACCCTCCCCCCCCCCAAAAAAAAAAGAAAAATAGAAACAGGAGTCCCAGGGGGACAATGGTCCACAAGTGCGACTTAATTAATACTATCTCTCTTAACTTGGCTTGGCTAAGGTGCACCTGCAACCCATATCCACTCCTTCCGTTACGCAGCCATGACCAGAATAGGTACCTTCAACACATTATGAGGGCTCACGAAGAGGGTCGACATTTTTCCAGATGCCTTACTCTCAGAGTCTCTACCCACAAAATTTCTCACAAAGACTATTTACCTGACCTAAATTTTCCCCAGACGTCAGCTTGGTTATACGGCGTCTCTTCGTTTTATGGGCACTATGAATATTTGCCTTGCCTCTACACTAATTATCCTTGAGTAACTCAGTAATAGTTTCTTTGGACATAAATCGTGTATGGATGAGATATTTGACAAAGGAGCATTAATGGAGTAGGCAAGTATGAGAGAAGCAGAGTTAATTCTATGCGTCTCATGTCTGGCAGTATTAAAGACTACGTTCGGCTATAGTAGAGAAAGATCCCATTTCAGTTTGAGCTCCAGAGGGAAAAGATCAGAGGGGACTTCAGGTTATGAATAACCTGTTCTGTGAATGAAGGGTTGGGCTGTAATAAGGTACCGTGGCGACGTGTTTAACCCCTGACCGCAAACAGAATTTCTAACATTCCTTCAAAGAGAAACAAGGGGCATTATCACAGTGACCCTCATAGTAATGAACCAAGACCGGTAGGAATAACACTACTGGGGAGCAATCAGTTGAACCGAGTAAAACTATCAACCACCACAAATATATAGCGCAGCCCACACTGGGTCTGCGGAAAATGACTGACATAATCAATAAAAACATGCTCCATGGGGATCTCCACCTGAGTGGATTGAAGAAACCCCCTGTACTCATCGGAATTCGTCATAGCCCTCTTGCAATCACAACAATTACTAAACATTCTTCTAACATGATTCAGGATGGGCCAGGTTATGGATTCACGGATATTGTGGACGATTTTATACACCCACAGATGATCCCCACAATAGAATTATGATATTTGAAAACAACCGGCACAAGCGCGGCAGGCAGACGGATTTTAATCTCTTCATAAAATGTTCAAATGTGTGTCAAATCTTATGGGACTTAACTGCTAAGGTCATCAGTCCCCAAGCTTACACACTACTTAGCCTAAATTATGCTAAGGACAAACACACCCACCCATGCCCGAGGGAGGACTCGAACCTCCGCCGGGACCAGCCGCACAGTCCATGACTGCAGCGCCTGAGACCGCTCGCCTAATACCGCGCGGGAAGCTCTTCATCCCAAGCGCCTGTGACAGCAGGATATGTTATTCCGTAATTCGTACCCAGGAACTTGCTGAACATCTCTCAACTACTCCATAATGGACGCCATCTTGGGGCTACTCCTGTTGCGCAAGATCAGCAAACATTACCAGAAACTCGGTAAGCGCTGAATTTACAAAACCTCCTACAACCTCGGGACCGTGGGGTGACGAACACTCCTACAGCTCTTCGAAAATTCTGCTCAAGGTATCCGCTACTGAACGGTGACTGCCGGAAATTTTGGGAAGGACCGGACCACGGGCTCACGAAGCTTCATTTAACAATTTGCTCAGTGATTAAATATCCTTGGCAAAATAGTTGTGAAACAGTTGCTGCGAGTTACGAAACACGTAATTAGCATGGTAGGCATTTAAATCCCAATGAAAACAATACCAATTACCTAACTATAATCATAATATTAATTTTATTTTCGATTCTGGAACAGAATCTTATAATAAAAACAGACATTAAGGCTTCAACCCGACCACAGGGAAAGGAAGGTCCAAAATTACTATAGCATAAGCAGCAAAGCGGAACGATTTCCGGTATACAGACACTCAGCAGTAAATTAACATTACATTGTCATTAAAGAACAGGATAATAAGATAGCCAATATAATTCCCACGGAGAGAATTTTAACGTACAGGAACAACAAAGTAAACAGTTGATCCAATGAAAGTATACAAATTATGGCCAATTTAGCAATGGATGTCTGATCCATTAGGAGCAGTGGACTCTTGGGGTACTTCGACTCTAGTGGCGGATCCCAAAATATCTGAAAAAGATCTGGTAAGAACATAACTTCTATTCTAGAACCATCGTACGGTGTAGCGTGGCTTAGTCTCAAGTTCTGGTACCGAACACAGGACCAGGGAAACTCTAGCGTGAGCACAATTCGTCCAAGTCGTAGCAAAATTCCGGTCGGCTGGTCACGAACCACAAAGCAGGAGAGGAAATCCACAGAGAAAGTTGGTCATGCGATGCGCAGCCACCAGTTCGGGTTAGGACTAACGTAATCGTAAGGCGGATACCTGGCATACAAACCACAGATCAGTACATTGAAATTACAAGGTTAGAGATAGCGTACAAAGATCTGATGTAACAAATGAGAACCCACAAGACAATTTATATCATATGATTCACCACTTTCGGCCACCCTGACCCACTGACTTAAAACCGATCACAGATTCAAACCAAAACCTGACAAATAACATGTGCTAACACCTGAACACACAAGAACCATACTGTAATTAATAAAAAGGCGTACTTTCGCGCTAAGACGAATGGAATAAAAGATTAAATATAGCAGCAAGTGTGCCCACTTGACCTAGTATAGTAAAATTTGGTAATCATTTAACAATACAAATATAAATTTAAAGCCAGACTTTAAAAACCCTTAATTGATCAGATTTGATTATTATCCTGGCTTACTGCAAAGCTACACAAATGCCACGGTTTATGAACTTGGAGTAACTGAATGCTTACGGCACTTAAACTGTAGTATTAAAGGTTAAAATGGATAACTGCCCACAAAGGGAGAGACCATAGTCAAATATTTTAAGCTTCTGAGCAGGAGAAACAGACTAACAAGTATATCACCTACTTCTCGGTACACAAAATTGCCTGCAACAAACTACATCAAAACACTTTAACGGAAAAATTGGTAAAGTATAAGATATACGTAGCAGCATGTGATAAGCAGAAATTTAAAAGCGTGACAAATCACTTGACGTCACTCCTCACGTACAGGCTAACGGATCGGTCACTTCCTTCTCCCGTCGCAAAATACAGCTAGCGATCTACTCAAGTATGTTTCGATCAGTTTAGATGCAAGTCCACGGCGATTGCAAGTACTTAGGCTAAAACATATGTCACAAGAAACAGAAGCAATCACCATCACCTAAACGTGTGACTTCGGCTCCACATGAGGCAGTCTTATTGAAATCAACAGCAGTCCTTCAGCGACGTAAAGTGCCAACCGCACAAGATACCCTGCTGGACTCACATCTAACATACACCTCCCCTTTCTCTCTCTCCTCTCTCAATCACGGAGCGATCCGCTTCTCCTCCATGCCTATCGCCAACACTCCTTTTCATTGCGATGGGGCCTAACTTCTAGCTTCCCCCCCCCCCCCCCCCCAGAAAGTGCGAACACCCGTCTACTACGGCGTCGTGGGCAAACCATGAACTTAGGTTAATTAGAGAGCCCCAATGACACCCCCTAATGCGCCACACATTGAAGCGGAAGGTGCCAATTGGACAACCCACCTCACAATACGCCAGGTTTTACGTGGGCGACCTAGAACCCAACTAAGGGCCTGGTTGTAAGTTTCCAGTGTGAATTCCCGGTGTTCGAAGTAATATTTAAATTTATTCAGGGCGAAAACGACAGCCAGCGCTTCCAACTCGAGACAGGCACCTAGAAATGTAAGCTATGGGCCTCCGCTCGCTATCTTGCTCCTGAAGCAACACGGCGGCGGCAACTGTGTTAGAGGCGTCGGTCTGGAACACGAAGGGTTGAATGAAGTCAAGAACGGCCGAAACAGGAGCATTGCTCAAAGCAATCTTACTCTCGTCCAACTCAGTCTGCTGACTGTCGGTCCAGACAAATGATTCGCCATTCTTTCGCACAGGGTTAATGGAGCAGCTAGCTTAGCAAACTTCGGTACGAATTTTCGGAAGAAATTAGTCGTTCCAATGAAACGGGCTACCACTTTCTTTGTCTTTGGAGGGAGGTAACTGTAAATAGATCAGATCCGAAACTGATTAGTTCTGGAACCCTCGGCTTAGACTGAATGCCCCAGAACTGGTATCTCACAATGAGCTAAGGTAACTATAGATGGTTTGACGGTTACTTTACTTGCCTCACATGCTCCAAAACCAGTCGAATGTGCTCTGAATGATCATAGAAGTTTCCAAAGTAAATGATAACATTGTACAAGTAGTCATACACATACTTGAACTTCTGATTTCTGAGCATGGAATCTAACAGCTTATAAAGGACTGCCACCCCGGTAGAGAAGAATATAATAATTCCAATCCCAAATAAAGCTGGTGTTGAAAGATGTGAAAATTACAGAACCATCAGTTTAATAAGTCACAGCTGCAAAATACTTACGCGAATTCTTTACTGACAAATGGAAAAACTGGTAGAAGACGCCCTCGGGGAAGATCAGTTTGGAATCCGTGAATCGTGCTTGGGTAGCTCAGTTGGTAGACCACTTGCCCGCGAAAGGCAAAGGCCCAGAGATCGAGTCTCGGTCCGGCACACAGTTTTAATCTGCCAGGAAGTTTCATATAAGAAACATCTTTTAGACAAATGTGTAGGACGAAAGTAAAGAGGCAGGCCCAGACTACAAACTGTGCTCGGAGGCAGGAACTACAAAAGATACAATCTAATGATGCAGTTGGTGACTATGTCAATGAAAATTCAATGAGTTTTCGTTCCGTGGAGAGCTGTCAAACATTAAAGACCCTCAAAGATTGTACAAATTCTTACGCTTCATGTTGCCTGCTAGGAGCAAAAGAAGCAAAAGAAATTCTCTACTGCAAATGTACCCAATAACCACGGCAGAAATGTTTAATTTGCTTAAAAATTCTCTACGACAATGATTTTATATTCGAAAGACCGATATAAGCGATTTGTAAGAAGTAAATTTTTGTTGTCCCAGCAATGTGAAGAAATTGCACTGAACATTATTCATGCAATTTTTCGATCGGCGCATCGAAAAGTAATACGTTAATGTCTGTCTCAAGTTGAAGTAACTTATCGTAGGGCGTTTTATGATTTGCTGCCTGCCTTTCTACATGCGTGTTGCCTTGACCATTTATAGGCCGAGTTCACAGAGGTGCTGCTGGAGCCAACTCTTGGAAAATGATGTAACTCTGCTGCTAAAACTCACTGTTATTTAAGGAAAAAATGACGTGTACTTGCAGATTGATTGCTGAGAGTACTGAACCAACAGTGGAAAACCAACTACTGTCTGACTAAAACTACCTCATAGTTGACACTTCACGCGTCGGAGCTGATTTCCTTCAATCAGGGGGCCCAATGTCACACCCAAAAAGTTCGCTGTTGCCCAATTGCCACAGTAATTGGTCAGTTCACTCCCAATTCCATGCCCGGCATTCTTTCTTGATGTGTTTTGATCCTTAATCTTGGGTCTGGCACTTTTATTTCGTATTACATCACGCATGACAACTACACCAATACCAACAAACACGCACAAACACACACACACACACACACACACACACACACACACACACATACACATACAAAGCTGCTAATGAAATGCAAACGTTTAATGCACAGCATTAACCGAACCTTACATGACACTTTCGCACTAAAAGTGATTCGGCGCGACTTACACAGTTATATATGAAGTTACTAACTGTTCTCGAAAAAACAGATACCATTGATGACCGTGCCGCTTCTCTAGAATACATGGTAATTAACTGAAAGCCTCACAGTTGCCGACAGGTGTTGTTGACATACCTTGATGGCTACAGCTGAAAATACGTGACCCGACCAGGACTCGAACCCACGAACTCCTGCTTATAGGGCAGACGCTCTCTCCATCTGAGCCACCGAGGACAACGATAAATAGCCCGACTGCAGGGACTTATCCCTTGGACGATTCCCGTGAGACCTACATTCCCAACTGTCCACAATCTACATACGTAACGTTCCTAATAGACACTTTGCCCATCTACTCATTACTCGCACCCACTGAGGTGATGATTCCCGTAAGAGTTCGGGCAACCTGTGCGCATTCGCACGGACGAAGGTCTATGGCGGGGTAGTCATTTAAATGTACAATAAGATAGTAACTGTTCTCGAAAGGACAGATACCATTGATGACCGTGCAGCTTCTCTAGAATAAATGATAATTAATTGAAAGCCTCAGCTGGAACTTTACATATGTAGATTGTGGACAGTTGGGAATGTGGGTCTCACGTGAAGCGTGCAAGGGATAAATCTCTGTAGGCGCGCTATTCATCCGTGTCCTCAGCGTCTCCCATGTGAGCAGGAGATCCCGGGTTCGAGTCCCGGTTGGGGCACACATTTTCAGCTGTCCCACCAAGGTATTTCAACAATACCTGTCGGCAGCTGAGGGTTTCAATTAATTATCATTTATACACAATTATCATGCAGAGGTCAGCTTGCAATTATATACGTTTCGTACGGCAATGCGTGGAGCCGTACTTCTGAAGGCTGCAATCCATCTTTCAGATAAGATTGCCACTGGCATAAATATAACTCCTTAAACCAGCGTTGTGCCATAACGTGACAGTTAGCGAAGAACTTAATATGCAAAAGGTTCTGAGTATTAAT
Source organism: Schistocerca cancellata (assembly GCF_023864275.1). NCBI lineage: Eukaryota > Metazoa > Arthropoda > Insecta > Orthoptera > Acrididae > Schistocerca > Schistocerca cancellata. The sequence goes on along the minus strand of NC_064631.1, from coordinate 462,465,389 downwards.
ATCGTCAACTTTAGCGAATTCTGTTCAATTTCTAAATGTAACAAAAAGAATTTGATTATGTGGGGCTAGACCCAGACGTGAGCGGTTCGAATTATGATAGAGGAAGAAACTGTCTGTCAGTATTTAGTCAGCGCGGAGAGGAGAGATATTGACATAAATGTCATTAGCAAACAGAATGCCAACATCATTGTTGTACCATACTGTGAAAGTACTTCAATGTATGTAGACTGGTTTTGGAGGTATGTTGTATTTCACATGCAGTTCCTCCCATTCCTCAGTCATGTGTTTGTTCTCAGGAACTCTTTCTGAACTATCACCTAAGGCATATAATCAACGTACTTATCTCCATGTCAGGCTCCTACACTAAATCTTTTAAATTTTCAAGCAGCCTGTACTACTGCATGCGAAAAACTTCTTTCCACAAAAATATCATCATACCTCATTATTATCATCATCATCATTGTGATCATCGCCATCATCACCATAGTCATCATCATTACAGTCATCATCATGTTCATCATCTGTATTTTTCAATGGATTACATTACTTAACCATATGCTTGCATCTTGTTCCAGCATGTAACATTACGTCATCTACCCATGTAGTAGCAATCTGGATCTTTGGTTTTTGCATCGTGAAAACTAGTTTTAGTCCATTTACCATGTACTGCCATCTACTCCAGTCCATTCCCCGATAATATTTGCTTATTTTCCTGCATCTTCTTGTAATTTCCAATATGTATCTCTCTAACGCCCGATGAATGGTTCTCTGTTTCAGCATTAAAAGTCCATGTCACACTGCCACACGTCAAAATTAATTTTGAAAGGCGTATTTAGTTTTTAAAAATACTCCAGCCTCTTTGTACGTCTTTCTTCACTTATTTTCTTATCCATAAGATCATTGAACTGCCTTCAACATAAAAATTCATCCACTGATTCAATGACTGCGCAGTTTTTAATATTTCCGTTTTGTTACGCACTGTTTTAGTCTGTTTGTAAATGGTTTCCAAATCTGCTCTTCAACCGCCCCTACGAAGTCATTTCATTCGTTGTTGGAATTTATCTGCACTACAAGTTAGCAACACAACATCAAAAACCTTGATCAGAAATGTTCCATTAACACGTAATGGTTTGTGAGAGTAGTGTTGGTGATATGGGATCACCTTCCCTCTTCTTCTGAAGTTTTCACCTCCCCGTGGATGTCTGACAGAAATCTTGGAGGTGACATGTACTTCCTCGATATACTAATATAGTTTGAAACAATTTCATCTTTTTCTACCATTGCCAGTACAGGTTTTATTGAAACTGAGTGAAGCACATTCCTGAAATCTTTTAACACCAGAGCCAGTGTTAATTCATACTCATCGCGCCGTTATAATTTTGTTCAGACTTACAAACGGTTCGTTTGTATTATAAACTATAGCCAGCTTGTACTATAGCAAAATCTATTACTACAGTATTGTTACTGTTGTATCTCTGGTGGTCATAACAGTAATGCGCAGACTGCGAAGCTGGAGACAGACCAAGCTAGCAGGGCACACTACAGAACATTAATAGACAGTGCTATAAACGATCAAACACATTTACTTATCTTTCGAGAAGCAATCATGTATAACTAGTGATGTAACGGCCTGGGCATTTTATAAGCTGGGGCAAATATCAAGGATAAATACCTAGGCAAATGCCCAAACTTCATAAATTCCCTGGCATTAATTATTTTTAAAGATTAATTAATGAGCGGCGCTTACTAATAAATTTTAAGCTGATATTTTATGTCGGGAAAGTGGCTCTGCAACTCGGTTCCTTGTTATCAAATATTTTTTGTGTTACTGATCTAATTTTACCTTCACACCAGTGCAGTCATACTAAAGCAGATACAGAAAGAAGCAGAACAGAAAAGTATAGCCTGTCTCAAATATCACTACATCTGACAATAAAGCATTTTGTGTTTTGTTTTTTCGCTGAGAACATTTGTTGTTGTTGTTGTTGTGGTCTTCAGTCCTGAGACTGGTTTGATGCAGCTCTCCATGCTACTCTATCCTGTGCAAGCTTCTTCATCTTCCAGTACCTACTGCAACCTACATCCTTCTGAATCTGCTTAGTGTATTCATCTCTTGGTCTCCCTCTACGATTTTTACCCTCCACGCTGCCCTCCAATGCTAAATTTGTGATCCCTCGATGCCTCAGAACATGTCCTACCAACCGATCCCTTCTTCTAGTCAAGTTGTGCCACAAACTTCTCTTCTCCCCAATCCTATTCAATACCTCCACATTAGTTACGTGATCTACCCACCCTATCTTCAGCATTCTTCTGTAGCACCACATTTCGAAAGCTTCTATTCTCTTCTTGTCCAAACTAGTTATCGTCCATGTCTCACTTCCATACATGGCTACACTCCATACAAATACTTTCAGAAACGACTTCCTGACACCTAAATCTATATTCGATGTTAACAAATTTCTCTTCTTGAGAAACGCTTTCCTTGCCATTGCCAGTCTACATTTTATATCCTCTCTACTTCGACCATCATCGGTTATTTTACTCCCTAAATAGCAAAACTCCTTTACTACTTTAAGTGTCTCATTTCCTAATCTAATTCCCTCAGCATCACCCGACTTAATTCGACTACATTCCATTATCCTCGTTTTGCTTTTGTTGATGTTCATCTTATATCCTGCTTTCAAGACACTGTCCATTCCGTTCAACTGCTCTTCCAAGTCCTTTGCTGTCTCTGACAGAATTACAATGTCATCGGCGAACCTCAAAGTTTTTACTTCTGCTCCAGGAATTTTAATACCTACTCCGAATTTTTCTTTTGTTTCCTTTACTGCTCGCTCAATATACAGATTGAATAACATCGGGGAGAGGCTACAACCCTGTCTCACTCCTTTCCCAACCACTGCTTCCCTTTCATGCCCCTCGATTCTTATAACTGCCATCTGGTTTCTGTACAAATTGTAAATAGCCTTTCGCTCCGTGTATTTTACCCCTGCCACCTTCAGAATTTGAAAGAGAGTATTCCAGTCAACATTGTCAAAAGCTTTCTCTAAGTCTACAAATGCTAGAAACGTAGGTTTGCCTTTTATTAATCTTTCTTCCAAGATAAGTCGTAAGGTCAGTATTGCCTCACGTGTTCCAACATTTCTACGGAATCCAAACTGATCTTCCCCGAGGTCGGCTTCTACCAGTTTTTCCATTCGTCTGTAAAGAATTCGCGTTAGTATTTTGCAGCTGTGACTTATTAAACTGATAGTTCGGTAACTTTCACATCTGTCAACACCTGCTTTCTTTGGGATTGGAATTATTATATTCTTCTTAAAGTCTGAGGGTATTTCGCCTGTCTCAAACATCGTGCTGACCAGATGGTAGACTTTTGTGATGACTGGCTCTCCTGAGGCCATCAGTAGTTCTAATGGAATGTTGTCTACTCCCGGGGCCTTGTTTCGACTCAGGTCTTTCAGTGCTCTGTCAAACTCTTCACGCAGTATCTTATCTCCCATTTCATCTTCATCAACATCCTCTTCCATTTCCATAATATTGTCCTCAAGTACATCGCCCTTGTATAAACCCTCTATATACTCCTTCCCCTTTCTGCTTTCCCTTCTTTGCTTAGAACTGGGTTGCCATCTGAGCTCTTGATATTCATACAAGTGGTTCTCTTCTCTCCAAAGGTCTCTTTAATTTTCCTGTAGGCAGTATCTGTCTTACCCCTAGTGAGACAAGCCTCTACATCCTTACATTTGTCCTCTAGCCATCCCTGCTTAGCCATTTTGCACTTCCTGTCGATTTCATTTTTGAGACGTTTGTATTCCTTTTTGCCTGCTTCATTTACTGCATTTTTATATTTTCTCCTTTCATCAATTAAATTCAATATTTCTTCTGTTACCCAAGGATTTCTATTAGCCCGCGTCTTTTTACCTACTTGATCGTCTGCTGCCTTCACCACTTCATCCCTCAGAGCTACCCATTCTTCTTCTACTGTATTTCTTTCCCCCATTCCTGTCAATTGTTCCCTAATGCTCTCCCTGAAACTCTCTACAACCTCTGGTTCTTCAGTTTATCCAGGTCCCATCTCTTTAAATTCCCACCTTTTTGCAGTTTCTTCAGTTTCAATCTGCAGTTCATAACCAATAGATTGTGGTCAGAATCTACATCTGCCCCAGGAAATGTCTTACAATTTAAAACCTGGTTCCTAAATCTCTGTCTTACCATTATATAATCTATCTGAAACCTTCTCCAGGCTTCTTCCATGTATACAGCCTCCTTTCATGATTCTTGAACCAAGTGTTAGCTATGATTAAGTTATGCTCTGTGCAAAATTCTACAAGGCGGCTTCCTCTTTCATTCCTTCCCCCCAATCCATATTCACCTACTATGTTTCCTTCTCTCCCTTTTCCTACTGAAGAATTCCAGTCACCCATGACTATTAAATTTTCGTCTCCCTTCACTACCTGAATAATTTCTTTTATCTCGTCATACATTTCATCTATTTCTTCATCATCTGCAGAGCTAGTTGGCATATAAACTTGTACTACTGTAGTAGGCATGGGCTTTGTGTCTATCTTGGCCACAATAATGCGTTCACTATGCTGTTTGTAGTAGCTAACCCGTACTCCTATTTTTTATTCATTATTAAACCTACTCCTGCATTACCCCTATTTGATTTTGTATTTATAACCCTGTAATCACCTGACCAAAAGTCTTGTTCCTCCTGCCACCGAACTTCACTAATTCCCACTATATCTAACTTTAACCTATCCATCTCCCTTTTTAAATTTTCTAACCTACCTGCCCGATTAAGTGGTCTGACATTCCACGCTCCGATCCGTAGAACGCCAGTTTTCTTTCTCCTGATAACGACGTCCTCTTGAGTAGTCCTCGCCCGGAGATCCGAATGGGGGACTATTTTACCTCCGGAATATTTTACCCAAGAGGACGCCATCATCATTTAATCATACAGTAGAGCTGCATGTCCTCGGGAAAAATTACGGCTGTAGTTTCCCCTTGCTTTCAGCCGTTCGCAGTACCAGCACAGCAAGGCCGTTTTGGTTAATGTTACAAGGCCAGATCAGTCAATCATCCAGACGGTTGCCCCTGCAACTACTGAAAAGGCTGCTGCCCCTCTTCAGGAACCACACGTTTGTCTGGCCTCTCAACAGATACCCCTCCGTTGTGGTTGCACCTACGGTACGGCCATCTGTATCGCTGAGGCACGCAAGCCTCCCCACCAACGGCAAGGTCCATGGTTCATGTGGGGGGGGGGGGGGGGGGAGAACATTTAAGAATACGTTTATCATGAAGAAACAGATGCCAGTTTTTTATGCATTCAGTAATAATTTTGGTATCAGTACTCACTTTTCAATAATAATCAGACATTTTGCACGGATTATAAATAGTGTTACATTACAAAGCAATGACCAAAGGACAATGTTTATTTTCTTTTTCATACCGGCTTATCATTACAAACTGTTCAACGTGGTGTTTCTGCTTGTGTGTGTGTGTGTGTGTGTGTGTTTGTGTGTGTGTGTGTGTGGCTGTATAAGTGCGAGAGAGAGAGAGAGTGAGTGAACACCAGAACTGGTAAAAAGAAAAGGACATTATAAATGATAAGCAGGTGTCTGCAACACATGCCCTTCCTTGGATAGCAAACTGGAATGCTAGCAGTGAGTTTTAAGTATAAACATTTATTAACTTTTAATATCGGGAATATCGTCCCATCCCTTTTTTTAATTGATAAATTCTACTTTCTAACACTAAAACCTTTAGTAAGTACTTTTTTATATAAATGCCCATATTTTGGGAAATTTAAACTTCTTTGCTCAAATTCCCGGGAGAATTTCCATGTATTAATTTCCTGCCCATTGGATATTTGCCCGTCCCATATCACTACGTAAAACATAGCAAGCATTTTGTATCTCTATGCAAATTCTTTTATCAAATCAAAAGTAAACTACCTTTCCAGCTGTGCTAATTCTCGCAGACCTAACTAACTTTCCAATATTGTACGGGTACATTTTAAGAAACTTAATAGAAGAGTGAGCTTTAAAAATGCTTTTAGCATCACAGTTTACCATAATGCTTAGAAATGATGTGGTGAATTTTCGATGTATTGTCAAGCTTAAGTTATTAATTAAATAGTTATATTGTATTACAGTACAATATTAAACGGGCGTTATGGAAAGTGGAGCTCAGACGAATTGCGTTTACCTATAATCGTACATCTAAATAGCAAATGAGGAAATAAAAAATGTTTGACCACATAATTGAATTTCCAGCGAACTTGAAAATGAGTAGGAAGAGCATATTCTTACATTCTAAGATATTGTTTCCCGTTTAAGCATATAGGACGCTAGAAAACAACAGCTTCACACTTGAAAAGCAAATGTTTTGGAGACTCAGTAAGGAGGCCACCACAGAAACTCATTCTTAAAACAGGCGTGGTAGAGCGAGTTGCGCGAGGGAGATTGAATGGAAGAAATTGTATATCCATGAAATGCAAAACTTGGATCCATCGTAAGTGTGCATTGGTGGGGAAAAGCGTGAAAAAGTTCGTTTGCAATGCCTGCAAATAGTGATGTGAGAACTAAAATAAGGGACAGTTCCTTAAATTTAGAATAGTTCGTATCTTTAAGACAAGGGATATTGTTTCTTATGGTGGTATATTTTAAGCACCCACTGGTACATATTGAGAAGTGAGATTGCTACTTAGTGCCATTTGCTGCTGTTCAGTAGATTAAGTGCAACGTGTTTCCCAGAATTTTGCGTGAACAACATCCCGCAGTTGAGAATGGCATTGTTTAAATAATTTTCTAACTTACTGACTTTCGCTGCAATCTCCGTATTGGTACAATTGAGACATGTCTTCCCTATCTCTATCTCGATAGAAAATGTTGGCAACATCAGTTTAATCGACTGGTGCAAGAGTGATTTCACGCAGAAAGCAGAGCAACGATTGCCTAGTTTTAGTACGTGAATATAGTTCCTACAAAAGGAACAGACAACTTAATCATCGCATCATTTAAAACAGATTGAAATGAAACCTTCTTTGCCTTACTTTCCTTCAGTAAATTATCGTTTAAGCTAAAATTGAGGGAAAAAGCACAAAGTCAAACATAGCGAAGTAGAACTAGAACAGTGAAATGTGAATAACAAAATGTACACCAAGTCCGCATACTTTTGTTAACTCCAGTAAGGATAAGAACTTTTAACCGCAAAGTAGATAAAGTAGAGAAGCATAAAAGCGTATTTCTGACCCTTCTAGGTAGTGAATGGTCACACATTAAAGTAGGTAATTTCTGTTGCTTTATCAGATGTAGCGGCTTGCGTGTTAGTGCGAAATCCATTCTTTTGACATTACTCAGATAGTACCAGAGCATAAATATCAATGAAACTTTAAATTCACTATAGTTAGGTGACTAGTGAATACGTTTGCGGCCCATTTCTTTGACCCAGTTTTGAATAAATAACATTCTCATACTTCCCAGCAGAAGTCATAGAGCACAGTTAAGGGAGTTACTTTGCAGTCTGCAACGGGTCCAGAGTAACAGTACGTGAAATGTTCAAATTGCAAGATGTTAATTAACCACTGTGTTATAGTGTGCTGTATGCAGATTATAATAATTGCACCTGATCCTTTTCTACAAAAAGTGTAACGCTTGTATTTTAGGTCTGTGATAGTGTGTGATCTTTTCGTTTCAGTTGTAGTTAAGATTGCAAATTGTCTCTTACATTGTTTCTTAGCCTGAAATTCGTCCCATTCAACATCACTTTTAGTGGTCCAAATACGCAGTCATCTCCATTTTTTTTACATACACTGAAGCTAGTTAGGTTAGTGTTAACTAGCACATCCTAACGATGTTTTAAGAAAAATAAATTGTCAATGCATAAAAACTTTTCAGGGACGACACTTCTTCTTAAAGCAATTATTCCGTTGACCTCATTAAGGCACTCGAACAAGAGACATGTCAGTCGTCAGCCACTTATGGTAAACAGTAGTCAACTTAGTTGATCATGTCCGACATTGTAAGTGTATGAAATATTTCAGTACTATTCCTTGATTGCACCACAGTATTCCAGAAATATGAGTGTGCGAAGTTTGAAATTACAGAATATTGAACTATCAGTGTCAGTGTTTTGGAATCTCAATTTCAGTATGTATTCAAAATGTTGTTAATTAATCAATAACGTGCAAAACACAGCATGCCTCATTTACCTTCACTACATGAAATAACAGTTTATTCGCAAAAAAGAATTTAGAACTAATGTATCAAGCAAACGTTATTTAGTTACCGGTGGGGACATTATCCAGCATCATTGTGATTCTTACAAAGTGGTTCTTTACGAAGATATGAATAGCTGTTATCTTTTTTAAATATTGTCCCACAATTTTTGTTCCGTAAACCATTTCCTCTCCCTCCTGTTAAAAGAAGTATTACAGTACATCATCCACGTAAAGCTGATGTTATTAGAAACTTAAGCAAAACTGACCTAAAGTAAACCGCGTAACTCTATATGCAGCAGCCTACACAAAACTACAACAACAATCTTATGCAAACCGTATTCTTTCCAACGAGAGTGCAAGGGGACAGTAGAACAACCATAGACAACATTTTTGTTCATTCCTCATTACCAGAAGGGCATTCCGTTAGCAAAAAAGTGAATGGCCTTTCAGATTATGATGCACAAGTTTTAACTCTAAAAGATTTTTGTGCTGCAACACATGTTAAATATAGTTATCAACTTTTTAGGAAAGCTGATCCAGTTGCTGTAGAGACCTTTGTAAACCTTATCAAGGAACAAGAGTGGCAAGATGTTTATAGAGCTGATACAGTAGACGATAAATATAATGCTTTCCTCAAGACTTTTCTCGTGCTCTTTGAAAGTTGCTTTCCGATAGAACGTTCAAAACAGGGTACTAGCACAAACAGGCAGCCTGGGTGGCTGACTAGAGGGATAAGAATATCCTGTAGAACAAAGTGGCAATTATATGAAAACGTTAGAAACAGACAAAATCTAAATGCAGCAGCCCATTACAAACAGTATTTTAAGGTGCTTAAAAAAGTTATTAGGAAGGCAAAAAGTATGTGGTATGCAGATAGAATAGCTAAGTCTTAGGATAAAATTAAAACCATATGGTCAGTCGTAAAGGAAGTGGCTGGTCTGCAGAAACAGATCGAGGATGTAGCATCAGTGCGTGTTACTAATAAGTCGCATATATGTACAGTATTTAATAATCACTTTCTGAATATAGCAGGTGAACTAAATAGAAACCTAGTCCCAACAGGGATTCATATAGCGCTCGTAGAAAAAAGTCTTCCGAGACTGTTACCTGAAATGCTCCTCCATGATACTGACAAGAGGGTGATTGAGTTAATAATTAAATCACTAAAGACCAAGAACTTTCATGGATATGATGGGGTACCTAGCAGAATACTGAATTATTGTTCTATACATGTTAGCCCAGTAATTAGGCATATCTGTAACTTTTCCTTTAGGAGTGGTCGGTTTCCTGACCGATTAAAGTACTCCGTAGTGAAGCCACTTTATAAAAAGGGAGACAGGGATAATGTAGACAATTATAGACCTATTTCTATGCCATCGGTGTTTGCTAAAGTTATCGAGAAGGTTGTATACATAAGGTTACAGGAGCATTTAAATTCACATAATTTGCTGTCAAATGTACAGTGTGGTTTTAGAAAGGGTTTAACAACTGAAAATGCTATATTCTCTTTTCTCTGTGAGGTTTTGGACGCATTAAATAAAAGGTGGCGAACGCTAGGTGTTTTCTTTGATTTAACGAAGGTTTTTGACTGTGTTGACCACAAAATATTACTGCAGAAGTTGGACCCTTATGGAGTAAGGGGAGTAGCTTACAATTGGTTCGCCTCTTACTTTAACAACAGAAAGCAGAAGGTAATTCTCCGCAATATTGAGAGTGGTAGTTATGTTCAGTACCAATGGGGCACTGTTAAGTGGGGTGTTCCCCAAGGGTCGGTGCTGGGGTCACTGCTCTTTCTTATTTATATACACTCCTGGAAATGGAAAAAAGAACACATTGACACCGGTGTGTCAGACCCACCATACTTGCTCCGGACACTGCGAGAGGGCTGTACAAGCAATGATCACACGCACGGCACAGCGGACACACCAGGAACCGCGGTGTTGGCCGTCGAATGGCGCTAGCTGCGCAGCATTTGTGCACTGCCGCCGTCAGTGTCAACCAGTTTGCCGTGGCATACGGAGCTCCATCGCAGTCTTTAACACTGGTAGCATGCCGCGACAGCGTGGACGTGAACCGTATGTGCAGTTGACGGACTTTGAGCGAGGGCGTATAGTGGGCATGCGGGAGGCCGGGTGGACGTACCGCCGAATTGCTCAACACGTGGGGCGTGAGGTCTCCACAGTACATCGATGTTGTCGCCAGTGGTCGGCGGAAGGTGCACGTGCCCGTCGACCTGGGACCGGACCGCAGCGACGCACGGATGCACGCCAAGACCGTAGGATCCTACGCAGTGCCGTAGGGGACCGCACCGCCACTTCCCAGCAAATTAGGGACACTGTTGCTCCTGGGGTATCGGCGAGGACCATTCGCAACCGTCTCCATGAAGCTGGGCTACGATCCCGCACACCGTTAGGCCGTCTTCCGCTCACGCCCCAACATCGTGCAGCCCGCCTCCAGTGGTGTCGCGACAGGCGTGAATGGAGGGACGAATGGAGACGTGTCGTCTTCAGCGATGAGAGTCGCTTCTGCCTTGGTGCCAATGATGGTCGTATGCGTGTTTGGCGCCGTGCAGGTGAGCGCCACAATCAGGACTGCATACGACCGAGACACACAGGGCCAACACCCGGCATCAAGGTGTGGGGAGCGATCTCCTACACTGGCCGTACACCACTGGTGACCGTCGAGGGGACACTGAATAGTGCACGGTACATCCAAACCGTCATCGAACCCATCGTTCTACCATTCCTAGACCGGCAAGGGAACTTGCTGTTCCAACAGGACAATGCACGTCCGCATGTATCCCGTGCCACCCAACGTGCTCTAGAAGGTGTAAGTCAACTACCCTGGCCAGCAAGATCTCCGGATCTGTCCCCCATTGAGCATGTTTGGGACTGGATGAAGCGTCGTCTCACGTGGTCTGCACGTCCAGCACGAACGCTGGTCCAACTGAGGCGCCAGGTGGAAATGGCATGGCAAGCCGTTCCACAGGACTACATCCAGCATCTCTACGATCGTCTCCATGGGAGAATAGCAGCCTGCATTGCTGCGAAAGGTGGATATACACTGTACTAGTGCCGACATTGTGCATGCTCTGTTGCCTGTGTCTATGTGCCTGTGGTTCTGTCAGTGTGATCATGTGATGTATCTGACCCCAGGAATGTGTCAATAAAGTTTCCCCTTCCTGGGACAATGAATTCACGGTGTTCTTATTTCAATTTCCAGGAGTGTAAATGATATGCCTTCTAGTATTTCAGGTGATTCAAAAATATTTCTCTTTGCTGATGACACCAGCTTGGTAGTGAAGGATCTTGTGTGTAATACTGAAACATTAACAAATAATATAGTTCATGAAATAAGTTCGTGGCTTGTGGTAAATAATTTGATGCTAAATCACAGTAAGACTCAGTTTTTACAGTTTCTAACTCACAATTCAACAAGAACTGATATTTTGATCAGACAGAATGGGCATATTATAAGCGAGACGGAACAGTTCAAGTTCGTAGGCGTTCGGATAGATAGTATGCTGTTGTGGAAAGCCCATGTTCAGGATCTTGTTCAGAAACTAAATGCTGATTTATTTACCATTAGAACAGTATATGAAATAAGTGACATTTCAACACGAAAAGTAGTCTACTTCGCATATTTTCATACGCTTATGTCATATGGTATTATTTATTGTGGTAATTCTTCTGATTCAAAAAGGGTATTTTGGCTCAAAAACGGGCTGTTCGAGCTATATGTGGTGTAAGTTCGAGAACCTCTTGTCGACCCCTATTCAATAGTCTGGGAATTCTGACATTGCCCTCACAGTATATATTTTCTTTAATGTCGTTTGTTGTTAGCAATATTAGCTTATTCCCAAGAGTTAGCAGCTTTCACTCAGTTAATACTAGGCAGAAATCAAATCTGCATGTGGAATGCACTTCCTTGACTCTTGTGCAGAAAGGAGTGCACTATTCTGCTGCATCCACTTTCAATAAGCTACCACAAGAGCTCAAAAATCTTAGCAGTAGACCAAACCCTTTTAAGTCTAAACTGAAGAGTCTCCTCATGGCTCACTCCTTCTATTCTGTCTAGGAGCTCCTGGAAGAGCTGAAAAATTAAGCAAATTCCAGTGTTACATTGTTGATTTTCTTTATTTAAACTTACGAATTGTCGTCTGAATACTTTCTTGTATTTCATTTTATCTGTTTCTACTATCGTATTATAATTTCAGGTATTGACTCGTTCCATGACCATGCAGATTTCTCATTAATTTGGTCCAACGGAACAATAAATAAGTAAATAAGTAAAAACGTGAATAAATAAACGAAGCACCAGAGAAACTAGTATAGGCATCAGTATTCAAATACAGAGATGTGTAAACAGGCAGAATACGGTGCTGAGGTCGGCAACGCCTACATAACACACATGTCTGGCGCAGTTGTTTGAACGCTTACTGCTGCTACAATGGCAGGTTATCAAGACTTATGTGAGTTTGAACGAGGTGTTATAGCCGGTGCACGAACGATGGGACACAGCATCTGTGAGGTAGCGTCGAAGTGGGGATTCTCCCGTGCAACCATTTCACGAGTGTACCGTGAATATGAGGAATCTGGTAAAATATCAAATCTCCGAAATCGCTGAGGCTGGAAAAATATCCTGCAAGAAAAGGACCAACGATGACTGAAGAGAATCGTTCAACGTGACAGAAGGTAACTGAAAGGAATACGCATTGACACGGACAGACATGACGTTTTTATTCAAAGACAGTAATTACGAGAGTGAGTCAAATGAAAACGTTAAATATAATTTTAAATATTATTTACTGTGCAGAAGTGATACAAAGCTGTATCACTTTTCAAGATAATCTCCCCCACGCTCAATGCAAGACCTCCAGCGCTTACAAAGTGCATAAATTCCTTTAGAAAAAAATTGTTTTGGTTGTCCTCGCAACATCTCATGCACCGCGTGGCGTACCTCTTCATCAGAACCGAACTTCTTTCCTCCCATTGCGTCTTTGAGTGGTCCAAACATATGGAAATGACTTGGGTCAAGGTCTGGTGAGTATGGTGGATGTGGAAGACACTCAAAATGGAAGTGAACCCAGGTTTCGTCCCCAGTAACGATTCTTGCAAGGAAGCCATCACCTTCTCGTTCAAAGCACCGATGAAGTTCTTCACAAGCATGAACACATCGTTCTCTCATTTCAGGAGTCAGTTGCCGTGGCACCCATCTTGCAGACACTTTGTGAAACTCTAGCACATCATGCACAATGTGGTGTCCTGTCCCATAACTAAGCTGTAAACATGCTGCAGTGTCATTCAGTGTCACTCGGCAGTTTTCCTTCACTATGGCTTCAACTGCTGCAATGTTCTGTGGAGTCACAACTCGTTGTGCCTGACCTGGACGAGGAGCATCTTCCACTGAAGTCACACCATTTGCGAACTTCCTACTCCATTCGTAGACTTGCTGGCTGATGTGTCAGACATGCATCACCGTACTGATCCTTCATTCGTCGATGAATTTCAATAGGTTTCACAAGTTCACTACGCAAAAACCGAATAACAGAACGCTATTCTTCCCTGGTGTCACAAGTGGGGTGGCCATCTTTTTACTGATACTGCAACGGTATGCGTGCATCTGCACTATGCTGCCACCTACAGGTCATTATGCACGCTGTTTGTACCACGCTTACCAACTTACAGGATAACGGCGCGAAATTTCGATTTGTTATTACAAATTAAGGTTTTCATTTGACTCATCCTCGTACAATGAAGTCGCCACGGTACATAATGATCTTCTGGACATTACGAAAGGCGGGACATAGTTAGTAACAGAATGTGGCATTACCACGGATGACAATGCATGCTCTGGGTTTCTTGTGAGGATGGTTGGGGGGGGGGGGGCGAGGGAGGGGTGGCTTTCCTTCCAGCATCAGCGCGGCTGACAACCGCTGCATGGTCGTGGGTGCATCTTGTCTCCTCTAAGCATCCCACGCGTGCTCAGTGGGACTTAAATCGAGGGAACGGGCGGACCAGTCTATTCGCCGAGTACCCTATCGTTCCAATTGCTCCTCCAGTCACGTTGTTCAATGCGGTTGCCCACTGAATTCCATAAAATGAAGTCAGCATCAAATGAACCCTGAAGAAGATGCACATGGTAGGAGTACATTGCCACAATAGCGTTATCCGGTGAATGTATCATGTTCAAAGACTCGGAGGTCAGTACGCCCATGCAGTGTTACGACACCCACACCATAACACTTGGACCATCAAACGATCATGTTCGACAATGCTGGGCCTACGCTCAGGGTGGAGAGAGATGAGAACGTGGTCAGTAACAATGTCGAACGTGTTCGTCTTGGTGGTCCAGGAGATACGGGGTGCGGAGGCATGCGCATACTGGCCTCCAAATCTCTGACCACGATGCACTCACTAGTCACCTCTATTGTGCACTTTAGCTCTTGTCCATGTGCGTATTTTCAGGGGTGCTGTTGGGCCTGATTTCATTCTCAAGGATGATAATAAGTGACTGATTCGAACGGCGTAGGATATTCGGTGAATGGACTGCCCGGCCCCCCGACTTCAGTCCCATCCAGCACGTGTTGGGTGCTTGGTGTAGACGTAGTGTAGCACGTCAGCATGCACCAATGGCCACCCAGCAGTTGACAACCACGGTGGTGAAGGAAAGGAACGCCCTACCACAAGAACTCCCTTCCGACCTTGCGACCAGGCAATGAAGAGCATGCACCGATGTCCGTAGTGACCACACATCGTACAAAGACCCATGCCACGACATTCTCATTATTCAGGAGACCATCATGAATCGCGGTGACTTCACTGTAATTACTATCTTGTAATTACTATCTTTCTGTAACGTTTCTGTTCACAGCGTTGCGTACGAAGGACGCAACATACTTCTTTAAAGTAATTTGGTTTTATTCGGGATTCCAATATACCATATTTTTCACCAATCATTTAGCTAGAAAACCTTGTACTTCATCATTACCTCCTTCCAATGCGACCGCCTTACGCCATCTTACTGGGAGTATATGTATTGCCGTATGACACCACTCTACTGGTGGACGTCGGAGCCAACGTCTTGCTGCATCAATAACCTCCCCATTATCCACGTATTGCTTACGCACAGATTTGCTCTTTATTGTCTTTTGTTAGGCGACGAGGATCGCAGAGAGCACACATCTTTGAGTGCCACTAACGTGTGGACTTACGTGTTAGCAGTACTAACAGTGACGTCCAGTTGGGCAACCGGGTGTCTGATTGTGATCCGTCGATCTCATGATATGAAATTGTCCGCACGTCCCAACATTGCTGGAGTTACAACTATGTGCGCCCGACCGGCACGTGGGAGATCGGACACGTTTGTGCGACATTGTTGCGATGATGGCAGACCCCTCACCGACTACTAACCCTGCTTTTGTTCAATGTCTGGTCTCCGTACACATTCTGCAAATGCCTATGAATATCTGAAATGTTCTGGTTCTCTGCCAAAAGTGACTCGACGAGAGTTCTCTGCTTGGAATATACCTCTCTTACAGACGTAATTTTTAAGGCTACGATTAACGCCGAACGTACCGGAACTCCATGAAACTCCGGGGGTAAGTGAAAATACTCCACCAAGTGCTACGACAAACTCCGTATTTCTACAACCAAAAGTCCCGAGAGAAAGACTGTGTTGCATTATTTATTGAACAACCCTCATATTTTTCAGTTATCTTGTTTGCTATAACAGTTCTCTCCATCCAGAATGAAATTTTCACTCTGCAGCGGAGTGTGCACTGTTATGAAACTTCCTGGCAGATTAAACTGTGTGCCGGACCGATACTCGAACTCAGGACCTTTGCCTTTCGCGGGCAAGTGCTCTACCATCTGAGCTAACTAAGAACGACTCACGACCCGTCCTCACAACTGCAGTTCTGCCATTACCTAGTCTCCTACCATCCAAACTTCACAGAAGCTCTTCTGCGAACCTTGTAGAACTAGCACTCCTGGAAAAATTATATTGCGGATACATGGCTAAGCCACAGCCTGGGGGATGTTTCCAGAATGAGATTTTCACTCTGCATCAGAGTGTGGGCTGATACGAAACTTCCTGGCAGATTAAAACTCGAACTTCGGCAGGAAGTTTCATATCAGCGCACACTCCGCTGCAGAGTGAAAATTTCATTCTGGAAAGCCGGCCGGTGTGGCCGAGCGGTTCTAGGCACTTCAATCTGGAACCGCGCGACCGCTACGGTTGCAGGTTCGAATCCTGCCTCGGGCATGGGTGTGTGTGATGTCCTTAGGTTAGTTAGGGTTAAGTAGTTCTAAGTTCTAGGGGACTGATGACCTCAGATGTTAAGTCCCATAGTACTCAGAGCCATTTGAACCATTTTTTTTTTCATTCTGGAAACATCCCCCGCAATATCCTTTCTACCAGGAGTGCTAGTTCAGCAAGGTTCGCGGAAGAGCTTCTGTTGAATTTGGAAGGTAGGATACGAGGCACTGGCAGAACTGAAGCTGTGAGGACGAGTCGTGAGTAGTGCTTGGGTAGCTCAGATGGTAGAGCACTTGCTTGCGAAGGGCGAAGGTCCCGAGTTCGAGTCTCGGTCGAGCACACAGTTTTAATCTGCCTGGAAGTTTCCCGCTTTCTTCGAGCTGTATTAGTTAACACTGACACATCACGCGAATATTACTTTCGGCCTTTTGGACATCAGTGGATTATAAGTTTACGCCAGGCACTTTATCTGTTTACGGTGTTCCATTATTTCCTGTCTTCACAAGGCGCTTTTGTACGTCCCACGTGTGAGGGAACACCCTGGCGCCCTCGACAGGATGCGGACGAGACGTGCCTGGGCAGAGCCTTCGCCGCGACGTCCCCGGAGGGCGCGTCACCCCCGCCCCCCACAGCCCGCTTCGCTCACGCAGGCAGCGACAGAGGCGCCGGTGCTCACCTATTACTATTAAACACTCCATTTGCATTCCAGATGTGCGCTCTGTCGCAGCTTCCTAATTGCTTTATGTATGTATTGGGACGCGCTTTGACCCATGCCGGTTCCGAGCGCTAATGGAATCTGAGATCATCAATTCAGTATGCGCAGCGTCGTAAATTCAGAACCTCTTGCTCACTCACTGTGTTATATGTATGTTCCATTGTCAGAGTTACAGCTTTATCGCATGCGATAAGCGAGTAAGTACTTCCGAGAATGACTGCATTGTGTTTTTCTGGATGTAACTCTGGATTTCCCTCTGTTGACATTTTACTTTTTCTTCTTCGAAAAAGGAAGTTTTTTCTTTCTTTTAAGGTTTGCGATGCTACAAGGTCAGAAAAGTGGTGTCGCAAAAGCCGTGTATCTGATACGTAAGAGCTGAGATCAAATTACAAATCTTGGTGACGTTAGTATGCTGCGGTGTTTCATCTAACAAAACCATGACCTAATATTTCCAAACTCTTCAGGACAAAACAGTTAAGCTGTTTCCAAAACTAAATTTGTTCTGAATTCCCTTTATGTTAGCCAAAAAACCATGGTGTACAATAAGGCCGTTCTGTATGAGCACTTTTACGTCAATCAAATTGGAACAATCAAGTTATAACCATTTTAGGTGTCATACTCTAGGTAGACTACCCTCAGCATCTCTTTGTTAGTTTTGAAAATGGACTGCATCATTCCATTAACCATCTAAAAATCTACAACAAAAATATAATGTCGTAAAATGGTTATTTCAACAACAAAAGGTAAAATCATACGTATCAGAAGCAAAATTTTTATATAGATCAAATCAAGTCATTCAGATACTTAATCTACGTATTGTCTTATGTAGATTACCCAAACGCGTCATACAAAATACGAAACTGAAGTAGCAAATTACCAGTTTATATAGAGCTAGCACACCAAACCATCTCTCAAGGAAGCGAAGTATGGATCTAATGGTGACACTCAAAATATTTTCTGGTATCCTTGCCCAAGAAATATTATGGCCCTTTAAAATGTTAAATCGAAACTGATTTAGCCATAGAAACGTCTTAAGCAAGTATATAACTGCAGCGATATCATACTATCGCCAAGAATGCAAAGAAAAGTGTCTTCTGAATGTCAAAATAATGGAATGTTTGATGCTGCTACCACAGATTCTGAATTAAATATCCAGAGGAAAGAAATCAGTGCTTCGACCACACAACAGATGGAAAGAGAGCGTAAGAGGCCATGATGGCTAATATGTGAAGTTATAATATTGATGATGATGATGTGAAAGAGTCCACCATCGAATGTTTTTTTAATTTCCATCAAAGGACTGATGAAATAAATTAGGAGATTTGTAGCAGAGACCAAGTAAAGTAAACAGATGTTTGAGGGTACACCAAGGAAACTGAAGTTGTAACATTAGGTTTACTTAACGAACTGGGCTATCGCTTACATTCGTTTTGGGGCAGCAGATGAGTTATAAGTGATCTACCCCCAGCTCTCCCCCAACTGTATCAAATTTTATTACCCGAGGAATGAACGCTGGCTACTGAAATCTTGGAGTATAAATTTTACTTTGTGTATGTGTGTGTGTGTGTGTGTGTGTGTGTGTGTGTATGTGTTTGGGTGCGTCGGTGGGTGGGTGTGTAGGTGACGGGTGTCTCGTTTGGCTGTATTTTCTGAAGGTAAGTGTTGCCCACTCCGTTTATGTTTCGTGAATCTAATGACGTATTTCTTCAAATAGAGTTCTGGCGATAAGAAACAGTAAGATTGCGTTGGTACTTCATTATTTATTACGATATGACACACTTGATATTGCAGGACATATAAAGGAAAAAAACACATACAATACAATCTCTATTAAAAGATGTTTTCTATACCCCATAAGCTGTACTTGAATGTTATATCTGCCGAAAATGGTTTTAGGATTTGTAACCCATCAGTGGCAAATGACACAGAGGAACAAACAGCTATATGTGGATTAATTTCTACAAAAGTTAATGTACATGTACACAGCAGTAATATAAGTTTATTCACACTATGCACTTATTTATCAATGGACACGCTTGTCAGGTACTACGAAAGGATCTGACATATATCGTATAATGTAGTATGCACTTTGTCATATAAATTGGTGCTCTCAAATTTTAGGCTGTGAGGATTTGGATACTGTTAGACATAATTGCCATATTGAATAAACATGGAACTAACAAGTCAAGGAGTCTACATTACCTGTCTTTTGTTATTTCTAAGAACATGCTTATAGACATATCTGTGAAAAGCATTCATATAATTATGTAAATTACAATTTTTGACAGTTGTAATGTGAAGGTAGACTGTACAAAGAGTAAAATATTGCCAAGTAATCCAATATATCATATCAAATTAGACGATTTTTACGTGCATTATAGATTCCAAACTAAAATTATGCAGGTAAAACACTGTTGAAATTTTGTATAATACCATATTCTGTACCTTTGTTTGTTCATTAAGTATATTCTCTGGTTATTTTGCGTAAGTGTGTATATTTAAGTTTCTTCTGGAATATTTAATAACCTAACTTATATAAAAACAGAAGGAAATGTTCGGAAGAAATTCGCAATTTACTTGATATTAACGTAAAATTAATTATCCTCAATACTCTGGCATTAAAGTCAGATAAGGGGACTATAGTTGTTCTCGTGAAAAAAGAGAAATAGGTCCAAAAAGCCATAGACATTCTTAATACTAATGACATTATACATCGATAGGGATCCCACTAATAAACGTTAAGCTCAGACAAAAAAGCTCTAAGTGTAGATTTCTGCTCACTAGTAGAGAAAAAGACCAGTATATAATGATGAACTCTGAGTCTCCGAAACTGCGATCACAACCCATGATAAGTTTCTCTCTCACCACTTGATTACCCACAGGTATATATGTTCTTAGAAATAACAAAAGACTGGTTCCTTGTCTGCTCTGTACGACATTTTTGTCAAACAGTATCAAGAATCGTCGCTGCCTAAAATTTGACAGCAATGTTATAGGACATATCTGAGGACCTGTAATATTAACCGACAAGCATGTCGTTGCTATAGAAGTGCATAATATAAGTAGACTTATATTACTGCTATATATTTACTGTTATCATTTTGTTGAAATCAGTGCAAATACATTTGTTTGTTCCTCTTTATCAGATGCTATTGACGATGAAGTTTGGTTTAAGCAAATAAAACATTTCAGTTGCAGCTCGTATAGAAGTCTTTTAATAAATATCAGGACGTGCAGAGTACCAAGCATTAAAGGTTTTTAAAATTTTAATAAACTAAGATTAGCTGCAACTATCCACTGAATGTACATGTATGTTAGAACGGAGAAATCCATTCGATCAGATGAGTAGTCCTTCAGCTCACATTCTTCGACAAGGAGATGGATGGATTTTCTTGGACCTCCACAGTATCAGCTTCTTGTTGGAACTTTTTCCAAGTTGTGTAAATTCTCTACAAACGTCGTATATTGTTCCATATATGACGAAGGTGTTCATAACCACTAATAATTTCTAAACGATCTATTAGGTTACGTAGATAGTTGGGAGCATCTTCATTTCATAATTCCAACGACACGGCGTTGAGAGTTTATCTGTCGCTAACGATCTGTTGGGCGAGACGTCAGTGTGGGTATGGAAACTGAGGCAAACTTCTTGTCAGTCGGTACACGCCCTAGTGGATGGGCAATTCAGGATCTTTCATGATTATATTGTATTCCTTTACGAGTGCTCCTTGTCCACACAGTGGGGTGGAACTGCATCGCTTAGCTCTGGAAGCCAGTACACTGGACCAGATCTGATCCACCCAGTTAACCATCCTCATTGCTGAATGCAACTTAACGTCCATCGTTTCGGAAATAGCACTATTTAACTAAAATATTTGCGAAGATACTTCCCAATGAAACTTCCTGGCACACGATTATGTTGTATTCCTTCACAAGTGCTCTTTGTCTACACAGTGGGGTGGAACTGCATCACTTAGCTCTGGAAGCCAGGTGCGGGCCGGATTGCAGTGAGTTAGGCATACCAACAGCTGCGAAGTAGAATAGAGGCCACAGGCTCGTCAAATTGCTGAAAGAGAATACCTAGTTCCGAATGTTTTATTATTTAAGCGAGTTTGCATTTTGCTTTACTAGTGTATGTTTTAAATTCACTAGGAAACAAATTGATGTTCTGCCTACTTGGTATAATTATTGCACATTAGTTTTAAACTAAAATACTGAAACCTAGGCTAAGGAAATGTATTACAGTATTTTTTCAATTTATTGTCGGTGTCTTTATTAGATTCGGTTCGTGTTCATCACGCTCATATTATGTCGAAGTACGAATGTCATGAACTGAGTCGCTTTTAGGAATAAATTCACTATTTTTTTCAAGAGCTTTATTACTTGAAATATGAAATACATTGGTACAACTAAGAAATGAATTTCAGCGACTAAGTAATCAAGCTATACATTCTGCTACGTGGAAACCACCTAGGCTTGAAGCTATGTCTAAGCAATCGTTCGCCTTATCCTTTCTCCCGGTAGTGATAATCTGGCATTCCATGTAGTTGAGTTTCTTGCAGACTCAGCCTTCAGCTCCATCGTTAGTCCTGTTCTGAAGCACGATTTTAGATGATTTACTCGATCAAAGACACCTTTAAATTCTGGTTCTTGTAGTACATGCGCTAGTGGAAGACCACGTTCAATCTCTTGAGAAGATGAAGTGCTAAGACATGTGAATAATCTACAGTAACAAAGTTTGAGTAAAACGAAGAAATCCAAAGAGACACGTATGTAATAAAACCAAAGACACAGAATATGAAGTGAAAGAAAATCACAGAGTGAATTAATAATCAAATTTGTAGGTTATGTAGCGGCACCAACCTTTAGCATAGGGAAAGTTAGTTTTGTGCAATATTCTGAGCACAAGTTACAGCCAGGTGCGAGCTGGATTGCAG
Organism: Schistocerca cancellata; assembly: GCF_023864275.1. Lineage (NCBI taxonomy): Eukaryota > Metazoa > Arthropoda > Insecta > Orthoptera > Acrididae > Schistocerca > Schistocerca cancellata. The sequence continues at coordinate 462,443,257 of NC_064631.1, read as the reverse complement.
TGAGTTACGCATACCAACAGTTTCGAAGTAGAATAGAGGCCACAGGCCCATCAAATTGCTGAAAGAGTATAACCACCAGTTTTGCATGTAGCAAATCACAGGCAGAACGGGACCACTGGCCAACCTAGCATGTTATGAGTACATGACACGAAGCAGTGCGTATGGCAAAACCGAGGCGCACAACCATGTATAAATAAATAGGTGCGGGTTTCTAACGATATTTATTCAAGTGTGGCAGCTGTCCTGGACGGCGGTGCATGTCACACCCCCAGCTACATGTAACAGCAGATGGGGCGCCAGCGTTTCACTCCACGGTGGGTCGCTGGTTCGACCTCCTGAGGCCAACATGGCGTCCGTAGCCAGCCAGCAGCGGGCCACTCCATGCCTAGCTACTGTGAGCAGTCGTCCTGGCTTCCAACACACACTGGAGGCATCCTGAGGTGAGGGCTGCAGATTCGGACTCCGGATCACGGGTGCTTGTTGTTGCTGCGATCTTAGCCACGCTGGTGAGAAGCATGCAGCTGGCCCCCTGCAGCTCACACTGAGTGACGCTGAGTCAGCATGAACGCAGACCACTGAGTCAACTGTCAGCACCCTGACAACATCACAACTCCACTGCCGTACAAGGCTGACACACAGCAGGGCATGCACGGGTCGCTAAGGCAGCCATTCCATGCCAAGCCATTTTGCAGACAGCGAAGTGGTGTCCTCAGCATTGTGGGACCCAGTGACACAGATCGAGAGGAATGGGGGCACTGTAGTTGGAAACAGTAAAACAATTGTAAAGCTTGGACATGTCTTAATATGGTGTCTTCTACCTCTTTCCACTACATTTGGTGTTGCAGTTAAATTCGGTGGCGGAAGTTGTCGCTACAATTGTGTAACTCTTGTGAAAGAAGGTAAAAACCAGGAAAATTGTAAAATGGGACTCCCAACGTACTAAAACACATCAGAATCAGAAAACTAAAAATAAAATGATGAAAGAGCGTGTAGGCTAAGATTAAATATTAACACTATGGAAATGCTTACCAGAAAACAAGAACGTTGAATGGAACATATAGAATATCATCGTGGAATTGTCACCCTATAACAGGGAGAAGCAGTATACTTGGAAAGTTGTACAGTTAGACAAATGTTTGTGAATACAAGGATCATATTATGGAAGACACTTTGTACGAGTAGAATCTGTTGAAGCATTAGCTAGTACAAGATGTGAAGAAGAAGAATAGTGGTGAAAAAGTCGAGAGAATGACGAAAGGAGAAAAATGAAAAGAAAATATACGGAAAAACTGATATTTAGAAACCTGTTCCAGAATTGCAAAAATTCGAATTATTTTCTGCTACACGCTATAAAGATCTTCGTGACGAATTGCTGGTCATTTTAAAAAGAAAACGAAAATAACGCAGCTTGTTTGAATGTCAGTCGTGACAAAACTCAGAAGTTATGTAAATTTGTGCGTCAGCCTCGTGCAAGCAGATAGTTCTTATGGATATTTTCTTTCATGATACCAGATTTAATACTGAATACTTAACGTTGATGGCTGAAGGCTAAACAAATCATGTTCGAAGCTGATAACAGCTATTAGAAAGGAGAATAATGACTTTCTTTACTTTCAGAACTGGGAACGACGTGTTAGTGGAATAAGTGCAAGAATTCCCCTACCTAGCAAGAAAGGCTACACGTCAGTCAAGGCAAGGAAGATTTCAGAAGCAGAGAGACACGAGCGAAGTAAGCTTGACTTTGTGTAAGAGCTCTGCTGGTATCAGATAGTGACATGGGATTAAGGTAGAAGTTCCTGAAAGTATACCTCTGCCGGACAGCACTGTATGGAAGTTAAATGTAGACTATAGAAAATCCAAAGAAGAAGAATCTGGAAGTCTTTCAAACGTGGTGCCATCGAGTGATGTTAAAAGTAAGTTGTTGATGTAGTATGATGTGAAGTAGGAAGGTGCGGAAAGTATTCCTGAAATTGTGAAATTGACGCTGCGAAGAGAAATTGAGGGGTAAACAACAAAAAGCTAAGACAAAGACTAGACTATTCAAAACGATTTGGAGAGGAATTCTGATGTAGTTGTTACGTAGACATGGATACATTAGCACAAATTAGGAATTGATGGAAAAATAGCATCAAAACGGTTAAAAGGCTGGTGACTTATAGAAAAACAAACATTCGAACGTTTACATCTACGTGACTACTCAACAATTCGCATCTAAGCTCTTGGCAGAGGATTCATAGAATCACTTTTACACTATTTCTTAATCGTTGAAATCTCGAATTGCGCAGTCTAGCGTAACGACTGCAAAGGAACTTTTTATTCCTCTCTCAGAATCTGGACTGGCACATAGAAAGCTTTCTATATTTTGGTATCAGCGGGTTTATAAGAGGAAGGTCATGTAGAGGTAACGTATTTGTGTTCGACAAATAACACAAATAATTTACCAATCTAACTGGTTTCATAAATTTTGAAAAAGCATTTGACGAGGTGGACAGAGAGAATCTGTGGGAAACTGGGGCAAAATTATATGCCCAAAATAAATTGCACGTACAGACTGTACGATGCAACTTCTCTATTAGACATCGTTTCAATTTCACAGTGTAAAAGATCATAATAAACGAAGTTGTGAGACAAGAGTGTACTTACCACCTATCTTTTATATACAATGTATAAATAGACGAGGCCTTCCGACAATGGAAAGAAAAGGCGTCAGATGGGATTTATATTAACAAGAATAAATGTCTTATCTTATTATCATACGATGAGGTACCTGTATTAATGGCAGACTATGAAGACTTAACTACAAAAATCAATCCATCTTTTAAAACGGATTGGAAACATTATAATTTTAAGGTGGCAGTAAGTAAATGAAATATAATGGCATTTCATGGAAAACACCCAGTACGAAACAGTATTGTAACTGAAGATCAGGTTTTGGAAAAATTTCAGTACTTCAGTTTCCTCAGGAAACATTACTATCAACGAAGACATAGAGTGTATGTGGTGCTACAGGCAGAATAGCAAAATATACACGAAGAGGCTCAAAAATAAAATTCTATAAGGTGATGGCTGTACCTGCCCTACTGTATGGCAGTGAACCTCGGTTACGAAAATGAACTACACAAGCCACATCTATGCAACGGAAATTATTATTATTATTTTTTACGAATAGTCCAGACGTTGCACTAAGCCGGACAGCATCCTTATGAATGTTTTTGAAGTAAATGATGGAACAAAATAACATAAACAAAACTGGAATAGAAGAAACAGGGATTACAAAGACGGCCTACAACACAAACCTGAAAAATGTGCAACATTGGACAGTCAGTTAAAAGATGCAAATGAGGCCACAACTGGTTGATAAGCTCAATCTGTCAGAGACAGAAGAACAAGATAATTATATGGAGTAAGTCAAAAAGCAAAATACCTTTTTCTCCAAATCCGGTTTTAGTTTCTCAGTGAAATCTTTTAGCATTTTCATAATTTTCTGTACTACTACATAAAAAAAAACCAAGACTGACTCAAGGTTCTTTAAAAACTGAGGGAACGAACTCTCTACACGTTGTTTTTAAATACCAGAACCTATTTTAACGTCCATTGCCACCTTGTGTGTTGTGTGTGTGTCTGGGAGGGGGGGGGGGGGAGAGGGGTTAGCACGTGCTCGGGTTCGAGAGTGCGTCGCATTCACAATTTGGTGGTTGTCAGCGGAGCGTCGCGACCCACGTCGCCTACAGGATCGTGAAGGCTACTCGACGGGCGTGCGCGGTGGCTACACAGATTCCAGCACGTCTAGTCACTGCACGCTCATAAATGAAGCCTACCAACGAGGTGAGACTCCACTGGGGATTGGCACTCACTGGAAAATGCAACACCGTAAACACTTTGTCTGGACGGTACCAGACTGCTACTGTATTCTATTCTAATATCTGCGTACTCCTACGGTTTTTACTCTCTAGAGCTCCCTCAAATACCATGGAGGCTATTCATTGTTGCCTTAGTACTTGTTGTTCCGTCCCTTCTTCTCGGTAATTTCACAGATCACGCTTGAAACGCTTCATTAATTTCCATATAACTATGTTCGTTTCTACTTTTTGTCTGTTTCATTTTCTTACCAATATGTTTGGTGTCAGTTTATTCTTTTACGTATAGTTGTGAGACCTTAGGCAGTAACTGCATAATTTGTTCAGTACAATATGTTTACGTCAGTCTTTCGAGGAATTTAGAGATATATTCTTATATGTTTAGACTTTAAAACACACATTACCTCATTACAGAGTTTTTGTTGTTTGAAGGATTGATAGTAACACTCCTAGACGTGTGTTTAATTGCTTTAATCAAATGTGACAGATTTTTGTGACACACTATACCAGCATCAGGCACTGTATACGTCAATGTGACAACGACATCAGTCGCCCAAGAAATACGAAGACAACGTCAAAATAAATATTAGCCTACTAAATACTCTTCCCATAATTAACAGTATGAGAACTCGGATCTCTTACGCGAATCACATTCTCAATTAGACGAAAAAAATGATACTAAATCGTATTTTATTCTTCCCAGTAATAAAACTGTCTGCAAATCTCAACGGCTGCAAACCAGGTCTATTACTTAATACGAGTAGCATGTCATTGCTTAAACTAATCGCTGAGAGTAGTATGTACTAACAATAATTGTGAATTGTTTATAACAAGGACTCGGGACAATATATATATTGCTAGAAATGCTTATTTACCTGTGCTAAAAAAGGGAAGGAAGACTACATTTAACATCTCGTCAACAACGAGGTCATTAGAGAAAGAAAAAAAGTTCGGATTGATTCAGTGATGTACAAAATCAGCCATGCCCTTTCGAAGGAACCATCCTGGCATTTGCCTGAAGTGGTTTAGGGAAATCATTGACAACCTAAATAGAGGTGGCTAGACGGGGATTCGAACGGTTGTCCCCGGGAATGATAGCCCAGTGTGTTAACCACTGCGCCACCTCACTCGGTTTTTCTATGATAGACTGCTATTCATGTTCTCTTTGCTTCATCTGTCATGTGCTATTTTGTTTGCAAGACCACAGAATTCCTTCACGTCTTCTACTTCGTTGTCCCGGATTTCGATATTATGTTTATCACTATTCTCGTTTCTGTTGCGCTTAATTAGTTTCGTCTTTCTTCGGTCATTTTTCCGCACTTTCACTAAGGATAAAAATGCCATCAGTGGATCTAAAGTTTAGTCCCACTACTGACCGTTTGTTTTATTGACTTTACTATCGACTTGTAGATTGAACAGCAGGAGCGAAAGCCTGCATCCCTGTTTCAAATCCTTTTCCGTTCGAGAACTTTGTTCTTAGTATTCGATCCTTATTTTTCTCTCTCCGCTGTCGTTCATTTTATCCCTGTGCAGCCAGCCGATGTCGCCGTGCGGTTCTAGGCGCTTGAGTCTGGAACCGCGCTACCGCTAGTGTCGCAGGTTCGAAACCTGCCTCGGGCATGGATGTGTGAGATGTCCTTAGGTTAATTAGGTTTAAGCAGTTCTAAGTCTAGTGGACTGATGACCTCAGTTGTTAGGTCCCATAGTGCTCAGAGCCATTTGAGCCATTTTTTATCCCTGTGCGACCTTATTTTGTAGCCGGTCCTGCAGACGAAGAATCGAGTGAGTACTCAACGTTACTGGAATCTTTCAAGTGTACGTCATAACATCATGGCCACGTTGCTTCAGAAGACAGGGCAACGCATAATTCCCAGAGGACGCGCGCGTGCAGCTCCTGCCAGATTTCGGTCTTCGAGAACCGTTGAATCGTTAGTATGACTTGGGAGCACCATACCGACGAAATGCTGATTGTAGTGCAGTGGGTGTAATACGAGTGGGGACGAGATGGTCTCGGGACAATAGTCATTTAGACATGGGTCATTCCAGAACCTCTTCGTCACGCTATGATAGTAGGATTGTGTGGCTGACGAACAAGTCTGGATTGAGGTTAGAGGCACGGTGTTTCCACAAACCGTCTGCAACAAATTACTGGAAGCTAAACTGATACCTTGAGCTGCTATGCGTCATTTACCGCTGGAACCATACCTCAGACAGTAAAGAATGGCACGACGTTGAGCCAGTAACTGCAACATTGATCTTCTGTGTAGTTGAGAGGTGAATCATGTTTATAGTGATTAGATCTACGCCATTTTCTATATAAGGTCACATACCTTTCGAAGTCCTGGAGTGATAGCATTGGGAGCTGTTGTATAAGGACATCAGAATCGATTTGATAATTGTTCAGTGGAGGCTGAGTGCTCGTTAACAATCAGCGCGAAATCTCTTGTCATATTTGAGCCGTTGCGCCATTGAATTAGTAGACTATTCTGTCTGGTGCCACTAGCATAGGTGTAACACTGACTATCCCTCTTGCGGCCCCAATGCCAGTATCTGTGAGGAAGAGTTGGTAACTGTGGGTTGTGTTCTTAGAAGGTCTTTGCTTGCCGGGGGTTCGCTGGCCCGAGAGGAGGCACCAAGTTCGGGGATTGGCGGTAACGTCGCGACAAGAGATCATCAAGATGTCCGAGCGGTCGAAACCACCAGCTGCGCACGGAGGGCTTGCGCAGATCGAAAATACCGGAGTACTTCACCCTGGTTAGCGTCGACTACAAGCAGCAGGCGACATCCCATCGGTTGCTTGGCAACATTCGTGTCGGACGACCGCTCGGTGACCTGGCTGCCCACTTCTACCTGGCCTTCATCGGTACCACTCAGTAACCGCTGCGACGCACCGTTGATCCATGGAACTGCTTGCTGATGAAGGGGAGTAACATTCTGTAATCCTCGTGGTGATTTGCTTCTTTGTCTACGTGCCCTAATTATTATCTGGTTTGTACCCGATCCTCAGAGTTGTACTCGGTCGGCTCCTTGGTCGTAAATATAGGCCGTAGTGTTGTGTTAACGCACTAGTTGTCGTTAGCAAATTTGTCCCGCTATTATACTGCCTTTTCGTTTCTGGTTTGTACCCGATCATTAATTTTGTAAGGAATCAGCTCCTGTGCGCAAATACAGCCGAAACATTTGTACTAAGGCACAGGTTGCCGTTAAACAAAGAGAGACCTTGTGGTTAGATTTAGATGTTAGCCGATTCAGTTATTTGATTGTAATTACGTTTCTCAGTCACTAGCTATAATCTGAACAACCTGCTTTTCTAAGCTGTTCGTCGCTGTGTTTTGAAGACGGGCTCATTATTGGCGTATTTTGGCTGGATCTTGTGGTTCCGCAAAGTGAGTTCTCTTGTAATAATATTTTAAGACGTTCCCTCAGAGCGGCCTTAATAACTGACAATCAGTTTAAGTTCGAAAATATTAACAGCCAACTGTCACCAGGGCTCTAGGCAAAGTAAGATTGTCAAAACGGACTGGTTGGGATGCAGTCCCACCTTGACTGCCGATTGAAATTAAGAAGTTGGTTGATTTGAAGTAGGCCTTATTATTGTCATATTGTTTGCTAATCTGTTTAACCTTTAAGCAAAGGTGCGCATCTTAACCCCGAACCTTTCGACATGCAGCTTTCGAATTAAAGATTACGTCATCTGTTTTGAGCAGTTGAATCACTCTTCTCATCAATGGTGCTTATCTAGTCTTCATGTGTGGCCTAAGGGAATTTAATGAGAGAGACTGTGTCCAGCGCGGTAGTAAACACCGTTGTTTGACCCGATAACGGGCGGGCTGCAGGTCCGGCCGTCTTGTAAATTTTGCAAATTTGTTCCTTTTGTGAAAAAAGAAAAACAGAAGGTTATGGTTGTATATTGTTAAGTAAAAAGGTTGTGTGGAAAGAAAGTTATATTGCTGGGTCATCCTTTTCACGTTTTCTTGAATTCCAGCAAGTACTACGTATCAATATTCTTCAGGATAAAGGTAGTAAATGGCATGTTCCAGGAGCATTATGTGAGGCCACACTATTTCACACAAAAAGTACCTCAAGGAATCTATGTCTCTAGCACTGCCCCTGCGCCAGGAGTCCGATTTGTCACCCATAGAACATGTCTGGAATACTACTGAAACACGTAGGTCCTATACTTTAAACCAACCTCCAACCACAAATATCCTTCAACTGACACAATAAGTGTTTCAGGTTTGGTAAGGAAGTCGGTTGGTGAAACCTAAGGTGCGCTTATTTGATCCTAACACAACTGATTAAGAGGCGACCATTCGCTTCTTCCAGAAATCCAGGTAGAGCGTATTCCACACTGTGTAGCCGCTCGAGCAGAGTCGTAATACTCGTGATAAGAGGAGGCCGGTTAACTTATCAGAAAATGGTACAGAGAAGCTTCCGCTGTGTTATGGACTCTGATTACTGAATTCAGATTACATCGATTTTGAGATACTTTGTACTTGTTTGTGTTGATAGACTAATGTAACAAGATATACGATTTGCTACTTACTCTGAGCAACAGTCCTGGTTTTTTTTTTTTTTTAGCCATTTTCAATTCACAATTATTGTTAGTACATACTACTCTCAGCGATTAGTTTAAGCAATGACATGCTACTCGTATTAAGGAATAGGCCTGGTTTGCAGCCGTTGAGATTTGCAGACAGTTTTATTACTGGGAAGAATAAAATACGATTTAGTATGATTTTTTTCGTCTAATTGAAAATGTGATTCGCGTAAAAGATCCGAGTTCTCATACTGTTAATTATGGGAAGAGTATTTAGTAGGATTATATTTATTTTGACGTGGTCTTCGTATTTCTTGGGCGACTAATGTCGTTGTCACATTGACGTATGCAGGGCCTGATGCTGGTACAGTGTGTCACTAAAATCTGTCACATTTGATTAAAGCAATTAAACACGCGTCTAGGAGTGTTACTATCGATCCTTCAAACAACAAAAACTCTGTAATGAGGTAATTACAGAATACTTCCTGCTTTGTACAATAGTCAATTGAAGCGTTCAATTTTTGCTTTTCATTTATAAGATCGTGCAATGTTTACATGTCTTTCAAAAATACAATCTTTGTACTGATAAGACCCAAGCCCGATGTAGTGTGGACTGTCTGTACAGCCTCAAATTATCTGTTGACGACTAGGGAGCCAACAGTTGGTTCACAACAAAATGAAAATATCGTTTTCAATATATCTACACTACTGGCCATTAAAATTGCTACAACACGAAGATCACGTGCTACAGACGCGAAATTTAGCCGACAGGAAGAAGATGCTGTGATATGCAAATGATAAGCTTTTCAGAACATTCACACAAGGTTGGCGCCGGTGGGGAAACCTACAACGTGCTGACATGAGGAAAGTGTCCAACCGATTTCTCATACACAAACAGAAGTTGACTGGCATTGCCTGGTGAAACGTTGTTGTGATGCCTCGCGTAAGGAGGAGAAATGCGTTCCATCACGTTTCCGACTTTGATAAAGGTCGGATTTAAGCCTATCGCGATTGCGGTTCATCGTATCGCGACATTGCTGCTCGCGTTGTTCGAGATCCAATGATTGTTGGCAGAATATCGAATCGGTGGGTTCAGGAGGGTAATACGGAACGCCCTGCTGGATCTCAACGTTTGCAAGACAACAACCATCTGCACGAATAGTTCGACGACGTTTGTAGCAGCATGGACTATCAGCTCCGAGACTATGGCTGCGGTTGCCCTTGACGATGCATCACAGACAGGAGCACCTGCGATGGTGTACTCAACGACGAACCTGGGTGCACGAATGGTAAAACGTCATATTTTTCGTATGAATCCAGGTTCTGTTTACAGCATCATGATGGTCGCATCCGTGTTTGGCGACATCGCGGTGAACGCACATTGGAAGCGTGTATTCGTCACAACACTGGCGTATCACTTAGCGTGATTGTATGGGGTGCCATTGGTTACACGCCTCGGTCACCTCTTGTTCGCATTGACGGCACTTTGAACAGTGAACGTTACATTTCAGATATGTTTCGACCCGTGGCTCTACCCTTCATTCGATACGTGCAGAACCCTACATTTCAGCAGGATAATGCACGACCGCATGTTGCAGGTCCTGTACGGGCCTTTCTGGATACAGAAAACGTTCGACTGCGGCCCTGGCCAGCAGATTCTCCATATCTCTCACCAACTGAAAACGTCTGGTCAATGGTGGACGAGCAACTGGCTCGTCACAATACGCCAGTCACTACTCTTGATGAACTGTGGTATCGTGTTGAAGCTGCAAGGGCAGCTGTACCTGTACACGCCATCCAAGCTCTGTTTGACTCAATGCCCAAGCGTATCAAGGCCGTTATTACGGTCAGAGGTGGTTGTTCTGGGTACTGATTTCTCAGGATCTATGTACCCAAATTGCGTGAAAATGTAATCGCATGTCAGTTCTAGTATAATATATTTGTCCAATGAATACCCGTTTATCATCTGCAGTTCTTCTTAGTGTAGCAATTTTTGTGGCCAGTAGTGTATGTTCCTCCAAGTGCCGACGTAACATTCCATAAATTTCGCTTGGATATAAGTCAGTGTAGTTCTGAAATTGTATTTTGTTACTGAAGAAACCTTCGCGTGGTAACACGAAACATCCCTCCAGTGAACTGCAAAGGCGACGGAAGTGCTCGAGGAGCCATGGAGGAGGTGGTACGCGGTCGCGGCAACACTCCGCCGGGGCACGGTGTGGGGAGAGCGGGAAATGATTGTGGGTTTTATGGAACGTAACGCGAGGATGGTTAGTGTGAGCGAGGGCAGGTAATTTGGGGAGAGGCCCGGCGCCGAACGGCCGCAGACGTTGGCCGGGAGGAGTCATCTCGGCCCACTCACGACCATTTACATAATCACCAATGGAGCGCGCTCGGAAATTGACTTCCGTAATGACTGCGGCCTTGGTCGTATCAGGATACGGACTTCTCTCTTATTTTTCTATACTTACCTAGTTATCCGTTTCCGCCGTCTTCATCGTATTCAGATGCAATCACGCTGCTTCATAGCCCACGTTTCTGGTCGAGTCTATCGCGTGGTGAGTCGTTCCGTCTTGTCGAGAAGTAAAATATTCACATCATCAACATATTTTCCCAGATTGAAGTAAAGTATTCCGAAAGGCGATACAGCTACATCAAAACTGAATTGTCGTTATAGCCAGAGAAGTTTTTGGTAGGGAATCATCAGCAACACGTGTGTTTACAGTAACCATATTAGACGGCATTTTGTTTACGACAGCGTCAACGTGAATTAAAAGAAAAAAAAAACATGTTGACTTCGCTTCTATCAGGATGATTCCGAAGAGCAAACATCCTAAGTCATAACGTCTGTCGTTAATGTTTTCCAAAATACGTTAATTTGTTGGTCTCGGACACTAGATTATCAGATCATCACTTGCTACGAAGTACTGCTAGTTCCTGTCTTGTGTTTACTGATGTAGCCTCAGTAGTCAGAGCATTGGATCAATGGAAGTGTTGCGAAGTCAAAATGCTTACCTGAGCTTCATCCGCTGATTGAAAACGGACAATGCAGCAAAAAGTGAAAACAAAGTGAACTGATATAATGAGGCTACTAGCACAGATCCGTTAGTTTACTACCATCGATTTCGTCCGCATACCCAACAAATCTAGGGAGCTTATTCAGAGTCCACTGAGAACAGTGCACGTGTTTATATCTGGTTTCCCCTTCGGAGAGTACCAAACTAAAAAATATCAACTAAACTCGGTTTTCTCTTGAAAATTTCAGTATGATTTGGCGTTATACTGTGACGTCTCCTAAATTCGAGGTCAATAAACCACTGAACACTTAGCCCCCATAATATTATGACACAAATCCACCTTTATGGATTACATCGACAATCGATTTCGTGTTACACTGACTGAAATCCATTCCAGGACTTTAGTCCCAGGGTTCAACAATTATTCAGAACTTTTCTACATAAATTACACTTCTTATGTAAACTCATTTCATACACGCAGTCGCATTACCAACAGGCATAGACCATATTGTTCGAGCATTGCCATTGTAATTCAAAGAAAGGCAGCACGTTTTGTATTATCGCGAAAGATGGAGGAGAGTGTCACAGAAATGATACAGGATTTGGGCTGGACATCACTAAAAGAAAGGCGTTTTTCGTTGCGACGGAATCTTCTCTCGAAATTCCAAACACCAACTTTCTCCTCCGAATGCGAAAATCTTTTGTTGACACCGACCTACATAGGGAGGAACGATCACAACGAAAAAATAAGGGAAATCAGAACTCGTACAGAAAGATATAGGTGTTCATTCTTTCCGCGCCCTGTACGAGATTGGAATAATAGAAAATCGTGAAGGTGGTTCGATGAACCCTCTGTACAGTATCAAATATGTTCAAATGTGTGTGAAATCTCATGGGACTTAACTGCTAAGGTCATCAGTCCCTAAGCTTACACACTACTTAAACTAAATTATCCTGAGGACTAACACACACACCCATGCCCGAGGGAGGACTCGAACCTCCGCCGGTACCAGCCGCACAGTCCATGACTGCAGCGCCTTAGACCGCTCGGCTAATCTACACAGTATCCATTTAGATGTAGATGTTCAAATGGTTCAAATGGCTCTGAGCACTATGGGACTCAACTTCTGAGGTCATTAGTCCCCTAGACCTTAGAACTAGTTAAACCTAACTAACCTAAGGACATCACAAACATCCATGCCCGAGGCAGGATTCGAACCTGCGACCGTAGCTGTCTTGCGGTTCCAGACTGCAGCGCCTTTAACCGCACGGCCACTAAGGCCGGCAGATGTAGATGTAATTTGATGGCGACCGGAAGGGCATCCGGCCACCCTCTGCCACTAACATTGCCAAATCCATAGTAACAGGGCTGACCCGGCGTTGAAGTGGGACAAAGGCACAAGAAAACGATTGCCATTGTAATTTGGGAAAGTAGCCACCAAAATAGAGGCATTTTCGGTGACAACAACCGACGTCAGTGTTGACTCACCCTGGAATTCTTCTGGCGTCTCTTAAAATTCTATGTTACATGCACTGTTAAGCCAAAACGTTATGACCACTGCCCACCTATACGTTGTAGGCCGCCTGGTAGCGTTGTGGGCACATGACGCCGTAACAAATCTATGCAAGCGGAGCAGTCGCGGACGAGGGGTCAGCCTAGCGAAGATATGGGCTGCAAAAGGGGAAATCCATTAAAGTAGTCGACTTTCGTAAATAACAGTTCACTGTTATTCAGAACCTGTGAACGAGTAACCCGAAAATGGTGAAGCTGATGGAATGTTCGTGCGCTACTGTCGTGAGCATCTACGAAAAGAGGTGGAAGGACAGTGAAACTACCTCTAGGCGCTAAATTGTTGGATGTTCACGACTCTGCACAGAATTTGGGTTCAAAATGGTTCAAATGGCTCTGAGCACTATGGGACTTAACTTCTGAGGTCATCAGTCCCCTAGAACTTAGAACTACTTAAACCTAACTAACCTAAGGACAACACACACATCCATGCCCGAGGCAGGATTAGAACCTGCGGCCATAGCGGTCGCCCGGTTCCAGACTGCAGCGCCTAGAACCGCTCGGCCACCCCGGCCGGCCAGAACGTGGGGTTCTGTGGCTTGTCTGCTCTGTAATGTGGGACAGATGGTGATCTGTGGCATCCCTGTCGAAAGAGCACAATGCTGGTGCACCCACAAATGTTTCAGAGTACACTGTTCATCATACATTGTTGAACGTGGAGCTTCGCAGTAGACCAACCCTACGCGTTCACGTGTTGACTCAACGACATCGTCAATTACGATTACAGTGGGCATGGGACCATCAGGATTTGACCGTCGATCGATGGAAAGGAGTCGGTTCCTCGGGTGAATGATACCTTTACTACACTAGGTCGATGGTCGTCTCCACAAACGCAGTCATCGAGATACACGGCGGCTCGAAGAATGCAGCTCGCCACGGACGCAGGCTCTGTGGGAGCAGTGTCATGGTATGGGACAGATTCTGCTGTGTTTGCATGGGACGTGTGGCAGTAATCATAGACAGCTGCAACCGCCTGTATCCCTTCTTATCCGATGGCGATGTCACCTTTCAGCAATATACAGATATCTGTGCTTATCCCGGAGCCAGAAACGTACCACAATGATTTGAGGAGTATTGTAGGGAACTCATGTTGCTGTCTTGGCGACCAAATTCGCCTGATGTAAATTCTATGGAATCGCTATCGGGCGCCACCACCGCGTGCGCAAATCAGCGACCCAGTATTTATGCGAATTACGTGACCTGTGTGCAGACATTTAACGCAGCATGCTTCCACAAAACTGCCAACAAACTATCTGATTCCTGATATTCAGAATCAGTGATGTATTTCGTTCCAAAGCAGGTTGTCTAATGTTTTCGCTCATGAGTGTATTACAGAAATTCTGATCAGATTTTGATATTTGAAGAAATACTTGAGAGCCGAGATTACTTTGAAATATTTATTTGGATTGAGTGCCAAACAGGAGGACAAAGTTAGAACAGGTGGACGGTTTCAAGTACTTAGGATGCATATTCTCACAGGATGGCAACATAGTGAAAGGACTGGAAGCGAGATGTAGCAAAGCTAATGCAGTGAGCGCTCAGCTACGATCTACTCTCTTCTGCAAGACGGAGGTCAGTACCAAGACTAAGTTATCTCTGCACCGTTCAATCTTTCGATCAACTTTGTTGTATGGGAGCGAAAGCTCGATTGATTCAGGTTGCCTTATCAGTAAGGTTGAGGTTACGGATATGAAAGTAGCTAGGATGATTGCAGGTACTAGTAGATGAGAGCAATGGCAGGAGGGCGTCCACAATGAGGAAATCAAAGAAAAACTGGGAATGAACTCTATAGATGTAGCAGTCAGGGCGAACAGGTTTAGATGGTGGGGTCATGTTACACGCATGGGAGAAGCTAGGTTACTCAAGAGACTCATGGGTTCAGCAGTAGAGGGTAGGAGGAGTCGGGGTAGAACAAGTAAAAGGTACCTGAATTCGGTTAAGAATGATTTTGAAGTAATAGGCATAACTTCATAAGAGGCACCAATGTCAGCACTGAATAGGGGATCATGGAGGAATTTTATAAGGGCGACTATGCTCCAGACTGAACGCTGAAGGGCATAATCAGGCTTAAATGATGATGATGATGATGATGATGATGATGATGATGATGATTTATTTGGAACTATGACCAATTTCAATAGTAATTTGCTGTCGAGTTCCGAAGATGAGAGCAAAGTACTATTGGAAATGCCGTGTGGCTAGGTCCTCCCGTCGGGTAGACCGGTCGCCTGGTGCAGCAAGTCTTTCGAGCTGACGCCACTTCGGCGTCTTGCGTGTCGATGGGGACGAAATGATGATAAGGACAACACAACACCCAGTCCCTGAGTGGAGAAAATCTCCGACCAAGCCGGGAATCGAACCCGGGCCGCTAGTTATGAGATTCCGTCGCGCTGACCACTCAGCTGCCAGGCACGGACGAAGTACTGTTGAAACCGGTCATCAGTTCAAAGTAAATATTAAAATGCGGTCTTGACTCTGAATAATTTCTCCAAGTGTTTAACCACGACTCTCCCCACAAGTTGAAGGGATGTGACCTCCCAAAAACGAAGTATAAATATGTACTTCATAGTAAATTTAAACTGCTTTATGGCCATCAATATTTTAATTTATATTATTTTTTACAGAAAAAAGTTTGTCCTATGTATATAGTACATTAATCGTAAGACATGTTAACGTGGCAGCAAATATATTTGTGTTATCTATTCCTTTACAAATCGTCCCACCAACTTAGCAAAATAAAATAAATGTAAATATTACAAATTTTAAAACAATAGCAGAATTATGGGTAAAACATCTCACCTCAAAGTAAATTTTGTGATGATTCCAAAACTGCTCTTATATTTTGCTAGCCTATAATATGCTTAAAGTTATGAAGAATTTAACGCTATTATTGATGTTTTATTAATATTAATACACAAGATGCACTTAGGTTAGAGTTGTGTGTGCAAAACATTATCATTTGTTCTCTAACATCAGCTGAACGAACGTCATTTTTCAAAGCAGTTGTTCAATGGAATTCCAATACTGCGTCATAAGTGCTCTTATTGATATCTGACAGAGTTTTGGAATCATACAAATGAGTAGCGCCCTCCCCCATGAAATTCGTTATCCTATCATGATATTTAGTCATTATAGATCCTTAATTATAAAATACCGGGTGATGAGTGTAACTTTTGCAACAGTTAAAATATGTAATCCTTCCGTCACTTTTAAAACATAATTTCAGTAGAACTGTTTGGTATATACGGAATCAGTATGCAATCAGTAATGTAGTGCTGTTGTTATAAACATGTCTTATGTGTAAGGAATAGATGTTACGTATAGATTAGCTCCAACGGATCTGTTGTAAGTGGTCGTGGTTGACCAATCACAAAAATAGAGCAGCAAACGGGAGCGACAGTATGCACTGAGCACATGCCATTAACATTAGCATTAACGCAACAGTTAGACTTTTTGTTATTACTGAAGCCCGATTTAGTCTTCCTGAACGAAAGAAAGAAAAGAATTTATAACACGGGATGATCGGATGTCTTCCTTTGTTAAATAGACTGTGCGGCTGGTCCCGGCGGAGCTACGAGTCCTCCCTCAGGCATGGGTGTGTGTGTTTGTCCTTAGGACAATTTAGGTTAAATAGTGTGTAAGATTAGGGACTGATGACTTTAGCAGATAAGTCCCATAAGACTTCACACACATTTGATCATTTTTGTTAAATAGACATTTTATGACTTCAGAAGAGCGTAACAAACACAAAAACTTCGTTGATGTTAAGCTAAAACCTTTGCGGGGGAACAAACATCATATGGTTTGATGGTACTTTTGTACTTGTTCCTGTGTGTTTTTCTAGATTAACGCACTACGAAGTGTTATGGAAAATTTATAAATGGAAATGAATCTTCTATGGTGGAGGTGGGACCCAGTATATATCTGAGATCGTACTCTCGGTCTTAAATTTCACACTACTATTGATCTGAAACTTAGTCAGCATCAGTTTATTGGTTTTACATCCCATTAGCCAAAATTCTCTCGAAATCTAAAAAGTCTACTTCTGCCAGATGTTCCTTTACAGCTGCCCTCTTCTAGTGATCAACCAGAGAAGAACACATAAAACTAAACAAGAACTTCGATTTGGCACTAAACGAAAAATGCATTGTTAATAAATTGTGTTTCTTTGTAATATATTGATGAAATTTGCGTACGTCCTGCCCTTTTCGTAAATATTCAGAAGCTGTAGTAAACAGTAATTAAGAACTCGGTGCAGATCTATTCAATTAGGACGACAACTTTGCTTGGATATCACGTTAAGTCTTCTTGGCTAAAACAGCAGTTGACCTCGAAGAACAAGAATGTTGATGGACCTCTGAATGTGTTCACGAAGTCCTCTGTAACTGCGTCCTTGACTACAAGGTTCTCTGGTATCTAGCCGCGAGAGTTGTAACTTTCCTCTCAACTTTTCCATGATCTCCCCATGATGGCCTACCACATCCAGAACTCTACGAAGATAGAGACCTCTGCATGACAACGTGGTGTAATCTGCAAACAGCACCAAACTGCACATTATTCTTTTCTTTTCTTAAAAAAAGAAAAGAAATATTCTCACCTTATGGGTAGGCGTCAGTGTTACTCTCGACAAAGTACTAAAACAATCCCTGAACGAAACTCAGACTCCTTTAAGTAAGGACCTAGAGTCTTTTAATCACTTGTGTATCCTCTGCCGTCAAGAAAATATTGGGAATATATTAATAAAGGAGACAAATCTCCGGTGTGTCAGCGATCATGAATATTTTATAAATAAAACCAACCAGATAGCCAAATAAAATATTTATTTCTTACAACGTTTCGGCATCTGACATCATTAGTTATTAAAAACCTTTAATTTTTCGATACGGTTCTGTGTCAGTATTGAAATCTGTACCTAATCGTGGCGCTGATTAGGTGCTGAATTTAAAATTGAGACTGAAAATTCCTGATTGGGTATAGCTGTTAGTAATGTCACAGAAAAGCAGCAAAAATAACATGATTAAATATCTGCACAAATGGAGAAAGGAAGAGGAACAACTTGAACTTTGTTTAGTACGTGAGCGGTTAGACAAAGTCCGGTAAATTTAGATGAAACTATGGAACACTTTCGTTGCGCCTTCATGGTTGGTAAGGTGGCATATATACCAAGGACCGTATAAAGAACATCAATAATATAAATCACACTGTACATTGTGTAAGTAGGCTGTTTAGTTTTTTATGTTGGTAACGCCACGAAGCGCTCTGTATGAAAATCACTGACTGTGCTGTGTGCAGTCTCTGGCATTGTTGGAATATTCGCATTGTAGTGTTGGGCAGTTGGATGTGAATAGAGCGTAGCGTTCTACAGTTGGAGGTGAGCCGCCAGCAGTGGTGAATGTGGGGAGAGAGATGACAGAGTTTTGAGAGCGGACGATCTGGACGTGTGTCCGCCAGAAAAAGGAAATTAGTAAGACTGGATGTCATGAACTGATCTATATATATGACTTTTGAACACTATTAAAGTAAATAAATTGTTTATTTTCTAAGAAAATCTTGCATTTGCTAACTATGCCTATCAGTAGTTAGTGCCTTCAGTAGTTAGAATTTTTTATTTAGCTTGCAGTACTGGCGCTCGCTGTATTGCAGTAGTTCGAGTAACGAAGATTTTTGTAAGGTAAGTGATTCATGAAAGGTATAGGTTATTGTTGGTCAGGGTGATTCTTTTGTAATGATTATTGGAAGTCAGATTACGTTGCGTGTGTCAGTTTAGTGATGATCAGAATAACTAAAGAGAGAACTGTCTGAGTACGTCCAGTTTTGCTCAGCTGTTTGAAAATCAAATAACGTGAGAGGTTTTCCAGCACTGTCATTTTTAATTTTTTCTGAGGGGCGTTTCAATTGTGTACAGTCATCTGAATTGGCCAGTGTGTCGACTGCGATTGAAAATGGAGAAAACCGAGTTTCGTGCTGTTATTAAACATTTTAATTTGGAGGCTTGGACTGCTGCTCGAGCTGGCCGCTGTGGCCGAGCGGTTATAGGCGCTTCAGTCCGGAACCGCGCTGCTGCTACGGTCGCAGGTTCGAATCCTGCCTCGGGCATGGATGTGTGTCATGTCCTTAAGTTAGTTAGGTTTAAGTAGTTCTAAGTCTAGGGGACTGATGACCTCAAATGTTAAGTCCCGTAGTGCTTAGTGCCATCTGATCTGCCTATCGAGTAGAAACTGAACTGGATGAAATTCGCATGTTCTCTGCACCTTTATTGAAGAACTTAAACGCGGTCGGAAAAGCACCGAAACAAATAGCGACCACCCAATTGAGGTCACCGCAATGGAAACCATTGAGGAAATCAATAATACTTTAATGCACGACCGACAATTAAAATTCGTGGGATTGCTGAGACTGTAGGTATCTCCACTGAGCGAGTACGTAATACCCTGCACCGTAACTTGCCTGTGAAGGAGATGTGTGCAAGGTGATGATGCAATTGCTCACAGTCGACCAAAAGCGCACTCGGCACAACATCCCAACACAATGTCTGGCGATGTTTAACCACAATCCTCAAGACGCTTGCACAGATCTGTGACAGTTGATGAACCCTGGATTCATCATTACACACCAGAGGCAAAACGACAGCCACAAACAATGAACAAAGGCTAGTGAAAGTGCGCTGACGAAGGCCAAGACCATTTTGTCATCTGGTAAGGTGATGGCCATGGTTTTTTTTCACATTACCAACAAGTAATCCTCATTGATTACTTGGAAAATGGAACATCAATGACTAGACCGTATTATGCATCATCACTGGATAGTCTGAAACCTGCGTTGGCTGAAACAGACAAAAGTTGATACGCAAAAAAACGTGGTATTTCAGCAAGAAATGCACCATACCACAAGTCAGCGTTGATAACGGCGGAAGCACATACATTTGGGCCGTGCGGGTTTAGCCGTGCGGTATAAGGCGTTGCAGTCATGGGCTGTGCGGCTGGTCCCGGCGGAGGTTCGAATCCTCCCTCGGGCATGGGTATGTGTGTTTGTCCTTAGGATCATTTAGGTTAAGTACTGCGTAAACTTAAGGAGTGATGACCTTAGCAGTTAAGTCCCATAAGATTTCACACACATAACATAACATAAACTTGGCTCTGAATTAATTCCCCATCTAACTGTTCACCAGATTTAGCCCCAAGTGACTTCCTCTTGTTCCTTAACTAGAAACATTGGTTTGCTGGGAAGAAATTTTCTTCAAATAAGGAGGCTGCAGTCAACAAATATTTGTGAGAGCTTGACGGAACCTAAACTATGTCGAGAAGTAAGGTGAGTTGTCTACGAAACACACATTTTTCTTGCTTTTTTTTACCAAAGCTATTAAGCAACTCTCGTAATTGTTTTTGTGGGTCACTGGTTTCCAGCGATTTAGAGAAAGCACAGTTCCTTCCAATTTTCAAGGAGGATCGCCAGGCGGAGGCCTATACCATGGATGTTAGTCCACTATAGAAGTATGGAACATGTTTCATTCTCACTTACTGCGATCTTTTAGAGAACGAAAACTTCCCCAATTGGAATTAGCATGGGTCTCAGAAGTAAACATTTTGGGCTATTCTTCCCGTAAGTTCGTCCATGAGCTTCTTAAAGCTGTAGATAACGATGCCCTGACTTTGAAAAGGCGTTCAAAACAGTTCTGGATTAGTGAAGAAATGAGTTTATGGAAAATCCAGAACTTCATAACCAATAGAACTCTTGTCGTCACTATTAACGAAACGAAACTGATAAATGTGAAAGTAACTTCCGGATTACCCCAATGGAAATATCGCCTTAAGTGAGACTTGTGAAGGACGTAGATACTGAAAGAAGAGTGGTGCACTCTGTCGCGGGCGTAATGGGAATTTTCGAACATCCTATACATGCAATCATAATGTTTTGTCTCAGCAGCGTATCTGATGTAAAACGAGTGAGGAGAGCTCCAGTAGACGTTTCATAACGATTTAATGACTAAAGATTCTTTGTTTTGATTTGTTGCTTTCCATACTACTGCGTCTTGCCAAACATAATTATTTGGCACTTCAAAATCGCCAAAAAGCTGAAAACAATTCCGTTACGAACAAAGACTAGAAAGGAGCAATGCATTTATTTACTAGAGATTCGCGGAAAAAAAGAACAGGAATAGAAATCTTAAGAACGTAAGACGTGTGAAACTTTTGTGTTCTGTGAGACCTGCAAATGGGCACCAGGTTCTCGTAATGTGTCGCAGATAATATTATGTACAGTAGGACTGCAAGCAAACCAGGCTAAACGACAACTGAAGTGCATAAGATGCGGTGTTAGAGAAGGAAGCAAAAAAATGAGAACATTTATACAAAATGAGGATGTTCTGCGCAGATTCGACAAGGAAAGGAATTTACAGAAAACACCAGCCAGAAAAAGGGAGAAAATTATAGCTTGGAATATATAGAATAAATAATTGTGTACTTAATCGTCATTACGATTAACATGATCTAGGAAATCTCGGCGGGCCTTGATATGAATAATGACTTAAGTCATCAAAGTGAAAGAAAATTCATCTCTTCCAATAGACAAGATAAATGCTATTTTGTCTAAATTTGACATGATGAGACCGTGGCTCTGTACAATCAATGTAGGTTGATGCTTACAAAGAATAAGACAGCAACCAGTCACTACTAATACTGCTATTTATTTAAGTAAATTTACTTGTCGCACAGATGACAAAATGGTAGACATCGAAATAGACGACAGAGAGATATAGAAACAATTAAAATCGCTCAAAAGAGGAAAGGCCGCTGGACCTGATGGGATACCAGTTCGATTTTACACAGAGTACGCGAAGGAACTTGCCCCCATTCTTACAGCGGTGTACGGTAGATCTCTAGAAGAGCGTAGCGTTCCAAAGGATTGGAAAAGAGCACAGGTCAAATGGAATATGTGTGAAATCTTATGGGACTTAAATGCTAAGTTCATCAGTCCCTAAGCTTACATACTACTTAACCTAAATTACACATACTACTTAACCTAAATTACACACTCATGCCTGAGGGAGGACTCGAACCTCCGCCGGGACCAGCCGCACAGTCCATGACTGCAGCGCCTTAAACCGCTCGTCTAATAGCGCGCGGCGGGCACAGGTCATCCCCGTTTTCAAGAAGGGACGTCGAACAGATGTGCAGAACTATAGACCTATATCACTAACGTCATTCAGTTGTAGAATTTTGGAACACGTATTATGTTCGAGTATAATGACTTTACTGGAGACTAGAAATCTACTTTGTACGAATCAGCATGATTTTCGAAAAAGACGATCGTGTGAAACCCAGGTCGCTCTATTCGTCCACGAGACTCAGAGGGCCATAGACACGGGTTCCCAGGTAGATGTCGTGTTTCTTGACTTCTGCAGTCGTTTAATGAACAGAGTAAGAGCATATGGACTATCAGACCAATTGTGTGATTGGATTGAAGAGTTCCTACATAACAGAACGCAGCATGTCATTCTCAATGGAGAGAAGTCTTCCGAAGTAAGAGTGATTTCAGGTGTGCCGCAAGGGAGTGTCGTAGGACCGTTACTATTCACAATATACACAAATGACCTTGTGGATGACATCGGAAGTTCACTGATGCTTTTTGCGGATGATGCTGTGGTATATCGAGAGGTTGTAACAATGGAAAATTGTACCGAAATGCAGGAGGATTTGCACCGAATTGACGCATGGTGCAGGGAATGGCAATTGAATCTCAATGTAGACAAGTATAATGTGCTGCGAATACATAGAAAGAAAGATCCTTTATCATTTAGCTACAATATAGCAGGTCAGCAACTGGAAGCAGTTAATGCCATAAATTATCTGGAAGTACGCATTAGGAGTGATTTAAAATGGAATGATCATATAAAGTTGATCGTCGGTAAAACAGATGCCAGACTGAGATTCATTGGAAGAATCCTAAGGAAATGCAATCCGAAAACAAAGGAAGAAGGTTACAGCACGCTAGTTCGCTCGCTGCTTGAATACTGCTCAGCAGCGTGGGATCCGTACCAGATAGGGTTGATAGAAGAGATAGAGAAGATCCAACGTAGAGGAACGCGCTTCGTTACAAGATCATTTAGTAATTGCGAAAGCGTTACGGAGATGACAAACTCCAGTGGAAGACTCTGCAGGAGAGACGCTCAGTAGCTCGGTACGAGCTTTTGTTGAAGTTTCAAGAACATATCTTCACCGAGGAGTCTAGCAGTATATTACTGCCTCCTACTATATCTCGCGAAGAGACCATGAGGATAAAATCAGAGAGATTAGAGCCCACACAGAGGCATACCGACAATCCTTCTTTCCACGAACAATACGAGACTGGATTAGAAGGGAGAACCAATAGAGGTACTCAAGGTACACTCAGCCACACACCGTCAGGTGGCTGACGGAGTATGGATTTAGATGTAGATGTAGATGTCTTCTTCTTTCTAAATTTACTTAAATAAATAGCAGTATTAATAGTGGCTGGTTGCTGTCTTCTTGTTTGTAAGAATCAATATAAAACATAAATGTTTCGTGGATAACTGGTAGGGAGAGTACATCGTTTTATGTTCCTAAACCACCTGCACCTCACGGGCGTCGTGACGACGGCGCACTGCCAGCTGGGGTCACGGCTGCCGCGAGCAGCTCCGCGGCCGTGCGCCGGCGGCTGGCTTCGGTGCAGGGCCGCGGCAGGCATCGCATGCGCGCAGGCGGCCTGGCGGATCGTCGCGGAGCTGCGGCCTTGACCCCCGTGCAAGGCCGCGCCGTGGGCAGAGGGCGTGCGGTTCGAGTCCGGGTCGGCGCCGTTTCCCACGACCTCGCCCCAGGATGCTTACCGGCGGGAAAGCTGTCAGCGGTAACCGCCGCCGCGCCGTGTCGGCCAGCCTACACACACTTAACGCTGAACCCACCACGCAACTGTCAGGTGGACAGTATCTAGCAATCAAGCACATTAGACACTTGAGTTCTACCTTGGAGGCAACGAGTGAAGTACCATATTTACATAATGCGCCATTAAAACTGTAGTACCAGAATGTGACCTGCAACAAATGTCAAAGCAGTTCCAAATACCCTACACTCTTGGATAAGCTAATACTTGAAATTTCATAGGATCCACACAAAGCAGATAAAAGTACTGCCATCAAGCCTGCACATATACTTATGGAGAGATTACACAGCACATTTGCCGGCCGGAGTGGCCGTGCGGTTCTAGGCGCTACAGTCTGGAACCGCTAGACCCCTACGGTCGCAGGTTCAAATCCTGCCTCGGGCATGGTTGTGTGTGATGTCCTTAGGTTAGTTAGGTTTAATTAGTTCTAAGTTCTAGGGGACTGATGACCTCAGAAGTTATGTCCCATAGTGCTCAGAGCCATTTTAACCATTTTAACACAGCACGTTTAACATCGCATTTGAATTTTTGTTGGTTTTTCATAATAAAATCGTATTATGCTTCATGTAAGAAGAAGTAATGTTCAGCCGTTCGTGGATGAGAATCCATACCTGACGTTCATCAAACTGTTTTGTAGACACGAGGGAAAAAAATTGCAACACCAAAAAATAATTAATGTAAAGTGATCACATCTTTACGCTACGACAGCTAATGGAAAGGTACTACGAATCTGATAGACAATTGCACCTCATATTTATAGATTTCCGACAGGCATATGATACCATTAATCAGACAATATTATGGAGGATAATGCAGGAGTCGAACATCACAAGAAAACACATCAAAGTGATTGAAGCGCGTTATACAGATACAAGCTGCCAAATGGCTCTGAGCACTATGGGACTTAACTTCTGTGGTCATCAGTCCCCTAGAACTTAGAACTAATTAAACCTAAGGACATCACACACATCCATGTCCGAGGCAGGATTCGAACTTGCGAGCGTAGCAGTCCAGCGGTTCCGGACTTCGCGCCTAGAACCACTAGACCACCGCGGCCGGCACTAGCTGCCAAGTATGGTCTGGAAACAAAACGTCAGAGCTTTCCACTCCTAACATGGTTTGAGACAAGGAGATCCTTTGTCCCCAGTGCTATTCAACATTGCATTGGAAAAGTACGGCGTGAACTTTGTAATGACAGGAAGATGGATATAATTGGAACTGACACAATCTTGGCATTTTTCCGATGATGTGGTGATTATGGGAGACTCAATCAGATAGCGTCTGACACCACTAGGTTCATGAAAGAGGCAAGCAAACTGGGGTTAGTTGTCAACGACGAGGAAACCAAGTATTTGGTCATCTCACGCTGACAGGGTTTCCCTACCACTATCAATAAAAATAGACACAATTTTCAAAGTATAGAGAAATTTAAGTACCTGGGACCGATTCTATCTGATAAAAGCGAGGTTGAGAAAGAGATTCAACAGAGAATAACTAATCCTAATCATGCCTTCTTTAGTGTCAATAGGTTATTACCAGCTATAGCAAGCTTCCTAAGGATATACATGAAAAGAAGGCACTATTAATGTCAACATAAGTTTGATCTTGCGGTTTTGTGAGTCCAAGCTGACTTGAATAACTTATTGAAACTAAAGAAGGCACGAGTAGTATTAATTATTCTCCGTTGAATCTCTTTCTCAACCTCGCTTTTATTAGATAGAATCGATCTCAGGTACTTAAATTTCTTTTCATGGACGTGGCTGGTAAAACCGGTTCTGTTATAAGGCTGCGAGACATGGGCGACTTCACATTTGCGCATTTGAAAGTGCTCAGTGCCTATATTCAACAGAGAAAATGAAAGATGGGAAAGGAGGCAAACAGAGGACTTGTACCGACATTTTGGAAAAGCTGATGTTGGTAGGACCATCAGAGGATGACGACTCCAGTAATTGGGATATGTCTTAAGAGCTGTAGAATCTATCCTCAACCGAGTGTTCAATTCCCAGCTGATTGGTAGACGTCCAAGAAGTCGTTCAAGGACTAAGTGGAAAGATAGGGTGATGAGGACGTTGCAGAAGGTAGAACCAACAGCATCCGTGGAAGATGCAATGAACAGAAGGAAGTGGAACAACATCTTCCGCCTATACCTACAACTGTGACCAGGACAGCGCTCCTTTCTGTGTCACTGATTGTGTTATTGATCTTTGTATAGAGTGTTATTCTGGTCTGCTTTCTGTCATATGCCTTTATGGTCTGTTATGTGCGGTAGATGAAATGAAATGAAAAGTGGTGAAATTTCGGGAATGAATTCCTCCGACTGACATATTTAACTGACTAACATTGCAGAATCATATGTTAATGTAAGCTGGAGATGAGCTGTTGAGAATGTGAAATGCTGGTACGTTAATACCAGATACAGCCGCCAGAACGCTGAATGCAGACATTCAAATACACATGCATTGTGTTGTACAGTTTCAGCATGTCAATTTGTGGTTGGAGTTCCATGCCTGTTGCACTTGGTCGGTCAGTACAGGGACAGTTAATGCTGTTTGTCGATGACACTAGACTTGTCGTTCGGTGATGTCCCATATGTGCTCTATTGGAGACAGATCTGGTGATCGAGCAGGCCAAGGCAACATGTCTATACTCTATAGTTGAGTTACTACAGCGGTATGTAGGCGAGCGTTATCATTTTGGGGAAACACCACCCTGAAGTTCTTTTCATAAATGGCAGCACACCAGACTGACTACAAAATTGCAGTCATTGCTGGTGTGGTAACCACGCGAATGCTCCTGCTGCCATACCAAATCGCACCCGCCACTCCAAGTGTGGATTCAATGAGTGTAGCGCAAACACAGGTTGGGTGCAGAACCTCAACTAGCCTCCTTCTAACCAACACACTGCCATCACTGGCAGTGAGGCACCAGCTTTCATTAAAGATCTTCACTCTGCCGCCAATTAGTTCTCGCTTAACACCACTGAAGTCGAAAGTGGGAGTGTCTTAGGGTCCGTGGAATGCATGCAGGAGGACGACTGACTCGGTGATGTCCTTGAAGTAATCCATTTGCAACAGTTCGTTATGTCACTGTGAGGACAACTGCTGCTCAGATCATTGCTGAAGATGCAGTACGATGCGCCAGAGCGACACACTGAACATGATTGCCTTACACCTCGCAAGTGCCACATAGCCGTCCGGAGCCCGGCCTTCTGGTGAGCGTACATTCTCGTGACCACCGCTGCCAGTAATCACGTACAGTGGTTACATTCCTGCCAAATCTTTCAGCAATATTGCAGAAGGAACATCCAGTTTCTCGTATCCTTATTGCACGACCTAGTTCAAACTCAGTAACGTGTTGATAATGGCATCTTTGTCGCTTTAAAGCCATCTTGAGTACCATCAACTCACCACGTCCAATTTATAAGGTAACTAACGCTCACAACCGTTACAACGGGTATTTAAAGCAAACCTGACTTGCATCATCATAATGGCTCCAATAGCGTCACCCTTGCGCGACCGGGACGAAATCTGAAAAGACTTCATTTTACAGATGTAGAAACACGCCTTCGTTTATGTAGCAAAGCTCCTTCTTGACGATGCAACTTTTTTTCCGTCAGTGTATTTCATTACATAGCGAGGGGTTCGATGGAGTCCCGATGCGCTGAGTGACCGCACACTGAATTCATTTAAGTGCTCACGCGCTCTCACTAGGTTCAGTTCGTCGTGTTACGGATGATGATGCTAAACTGTGAGGAGTGTGACTACTACATTTGAAGAATTACTGCTTCTTTCTGCCTTCGTGTTCGCGGGTCTGCATCTTAACTCTCTGCACGTTTCTGATATCTACTGGTTTGTTTTGTAGATGCTAAGTTGTCCGTATCTTCTAAACGCTCAAGGACTGGAGTAGCTAGAAAACGATGAGCACCTTTATTTATATATTTATTTTATTTATTTATTTAACATGATCAGATTAGGGCCATCAGGCCCTCTCTTACATCGGACCAGTGTTCCACACACACAGCATTTCACACATCAGAGTTACATCATGACAATAGTTTAAATAAGAAAATTAGATTACTCTAGTGATAATATGAATAAAGAGTAATGACTAAGACCTAATAAAGTAAATGCTGGCAGTATTTTTACAACAGGTGCTATACATATAAATTATGATAAAAGCAATAATAATAACAGTAAAAAAGAAAATCAAATAATAATGATAAACATGAGAAAAATTGGCAATAGTAATGAAGATTTGTGCAGATGTACATTAATATCTTGGTGTGTAAAGTAGATGTTTACTAGTATAGCGAGTTTTGGGGAAGGGAGATTGAAGGTAGGGGAAAGAGGGAAGTAATGAGGTGAAGTGCATTCATGTACAGAGGAAGGCATTACTGTTGATGAAGTAGAGACGACATTAACTGTTTTTTGAAGCCGGACATGTTTTAAGTTCTCTAACATAACGAGGGAGGTTACTCCAGAGTCGGGTTCCCGCTACTGTAAAGGACGTGGAGAAAGTGACTGAGCGATGCAGTGGAACAGATGATGGGAACGTGTGTTTCTGTCATGTTGTTCCGACATAAGCGTTAAGGACGAGGAGAGATATGAGGGACAGTGTACATTTATAAGGCAGTAGATGAGACAGAGTGTATGGAAATCTCTGCGTTTGTCTGCACGCAGCCAGGACAATTTTGCATATGCTGGTGAAATGTGATCAAAAAGTCAAACGTCACAGATATATCGGACGCAGGCATTCATGACGAGTTCCAGACGTCGCGAATTTCCCTGAGAGAGGCCTTGTAAGATAATATCGCTGTAGTCAATGATTGGGGGTATAAGGGTTTGTACTAACTTCTTTTTCAGATCGAAAGGAAAGAGTTATTTATATTTTTGTAGGACATGAAGGGATGATGATGCTTTTTTGCACACTGCGTGTTACGTGCTTTGTCCAATTTAGATTTTCGTCTATTATTACACCCAAACTCTTTGCTGAGGGAGAGAAATTAATATTTGTTCCATTTAGGATAAGAGACGGTACGGATTCCCGATGTTTTGGGCTAATGAGCTTAGAGTGACCAACAAGTACCGCTTGGGTTGTAGATGGGTTTAGTTTTAGTCTATTGTCCTGTGCTCATTTTGATAGTGCATCGAGGTCAGTATTGAAATTTTCAGTAGCTTTCTTAAGATTGATTGGTTTCGCACTTAGATACAACTGAAGGTCATCAGCATACATATGATATTTGCAATAGATCAGAACCGATGACACACATTGACATACAGAGAGAAGAGTATAGGACCTAATACTGAGCCTTGGGGAACGCCTGACACTACCTGCCGCCATTGTGATTTTGTATTCCCGGACAGGAAGCGTTGCTGACGAGACGTCATGTATGAGCGAAACCATTGCACTGCACTTGGTGAGAAGTTTAGACCGCTAAGTTTGGCTAGTAAGATGTCGAAGTCGACAGTATCAAATGCTTTGCTGAAATCTAAGAAGCAAATGATAGTCGCTTCTTGTCTGTCCATGGCAAGTTTCAGGTCATCTGTCACCTTTATCAAAATGGTTCAAATGGCTCTGAGCACTATGGGACTTAACAGCTATGGTCATCAGTCCCCTAGAACTTAGAACTAGTTAAACCTAACTAACCTAAGGACATCACACACATCCATGCCCGAGGCAGGATTCGAACCTGCGACCGTAGCGGTCACGCGGTTCCAGACTGACACGCCTAAAGCCGCACGGCCACACCGGCCGGCGTCACCTTTATCAGTGCGAATGTTGTGATTCGGTGTTTATGGAAACCTGATTGGTATTCATCTAGTAGGTTGTTAGTAGTTAGGTAGTTGGTGAGCTGGTCATAGACTATGTATTCTAAGGCCTTTGATACTGCAGGAAGAAGGGAGATGAAGCGGTAGTCAGAGTGTGCTGTGGCGATGTCCTTTTTAGGCAGTGGCTTAATTTGTCCCAGTTTCCAGGCCTCAGGGAAAACACTTGTGATTAATGAATCGTTAAAAATGTCTGTTATAGAGGGCAGTAGTTGATCAATAATAAGTTTTACCATCTGAATAGTGATGCCGTCATGTCCAGTAGTTGCTGATCTAATCCGCATTATGGCTTTCTTGACAGTATTGCAAGTGACGTGCTGTAGATAGAATTTTTTTTTTGCGACAGTCGATCATCCCCATGAAGTAATCAATTTTTTTTTTTTTTTTTTTTTTTTTTTTTTTTTTTTTTTTTTTGCGGTTCAGTTGTGGTTGTAGGTAATGTGAAGAATCGGTTTAGTTCTTCAGCTGGGACCAAGGTATTTTCTTCAACTTTTATTTTGTATAAACCGTGACTACGGAGATTTTTCCACAGGATAGCTGGTCTACATCTACTGTCAGCTAATGTACGGGCATGCCTGAGCTTCGCGTTTCTCACCACCTGACTGACTATGTTTCGTTTCTGCTTGTATACAGTATGATTTTCAGGTCTAGGGTGTATCTTATATGCTCGATGTGCAGCGTCTCTGAGATTCATGAGCTGTTTTAGGTCATCAGTCAGCCAAGTTGCAGGTTTCCTTTTTACTCTTCTGGTCTTTATTGGAGCATATTTGTCATACAGTTGAGTAATTTTGTTAGTAAAATCCTGGAGTTTGTCGTTTACGTCCATGAGGGGAGTAGAGGTCATCCCCCAAACTATTTCTTGTTCCTCAGTTTCGAGTTCAGGCAAATTTATGCGTTTGAAGTCTCGGTATGTAGACAGTTTTTGTTTCTTTCTAGGTCATTCTAGGGAATACGTCATGAAAATGATGTCGTGGGCAGACATGCCAGGCGCAGATATTTGAGAGGTGCGGATTATTCTGTTTGGAGATTTCGTTGCGAATATATCTATGCGTTAGGCGTTACTCGAGTACTGATCGTAGTTCTTGAAAACGCCAGTTCTTTGAGACAGGCTGAATTTCTAGCTTTGATTGATGATCGTCATATTGGTCTTAGTCCTCAATGTGGATCAGCATTCCCAGTATCCAGAACGTGTATAATTGATCTTAGGCCTCCTGCTATAAAAAAGGAAGGCCTTGCCAAGCTGTTCTCTTTCGTTGGTGTAATGACAGCAGAACATTATAAACTTAATATTTTTGAAATTGTTTGTCTCCTTCACAAGGTCACAGCTATGAAAAGTTAAGTTTTTAAGGTGTTGGTTCTGTTCAAGCACTCATGTGTTAAACCGCCACAATTATTTTCAAAATTATTGAGTCTATATAATAATATCTGATTTGTTCACAGTTAAAACTTGAAAGAGTGTTATCAAATTTTTCGGAGTGTAAACCGTAATATATCACTCTTGTGAAGAAAACGATATTCTTTCTGGGTATATTGATTCCAGCGCCGTATCACTTCCAGCTCTGTGCTGTCTAGCATTTCAAACGTCGGCCAGCACCTCGCTGAATTCGAAAGCAGCAGAATCGTGGCTTGCCGTTCATTATTCCGCCATATTCTACTCGCAAAGGGTAGCGCCCATGCCTTTCATCACAATATAGAGACGAAAGGTTCGAAAGGGCCATTCTCAGGCCTGTGTAGGATTTCAAAGACCCCATGCTATACGGACGTGATCGCTTTACCATTCAGTACCGTACTGACATTTAACTTGGGTGAAGAAATGGGCTTGCATTCAGCAGGGCGACTATCTAAAATGACAGTGCGTCGATGCGTGGAGCAGCACGGACAGACAGCACAGCGAACATTGTTGCGGCTCCTCTTGACGCGACAGCAGAAGGAGGGGTACCTACACTGATGCTCGAGACATCATAACCTTTACAGGCAGTTATGCGTACATCAACAAGACAGGCTCCCAGGGGAGCGAACCCTGCCATATTGTTGTCCTTATCATCACTAAATGGCGCAATTTTGTGGGGTGCCATTGGGCACGTAACACGACTACATCTGCTTCCCATAGCCAACGATTTGGTCAGCAACTTTTACATTAGAAATGTGTTAAGGCTGATCGATGTACCCCACATTCGAAGTCTCTGTTATTTTCCAACAAGAAAACAGAAGATCACGTTTTTCCTGTGCTGCCCTCACCTATACTGAGGGTTTCCAGCTGTTGCCCTGAATAGCAAATTAAGTACTGAAAACGTCTGCTCATGAGTTGCCGAGAGACATCCACATGTCCATTCGTCAGCCACTGTGGGTGATGAACTGTGGCACATAGCTCAAACAGCATCGTAGGATGAACGCATATCTCTCTCCTAGTTCAGTTTGAGTCGATCCCAAGCCACTTCTACAAATTTAATCTCTTTACTGTACTCAATAAGCACAGGGAGTAAAATTTTGTGACTTTCTATCGTCCTGAGCAGTAAATCCAGTGGCCAGAAACCCATTTATGTGCATGGACGAGTAGTGATTATTTATCTCATTTAACAGTTTATTCTAGAGACCTGAGAAATCCATACTGTAAGTGGATGTTACACCTTTTACCGTCACAGTGGCACTGAATTTTCCTATAACTCACAGAGGTGTTCTGTTTAAATACCTCAGGGGTGATCTCCATTAGGACAAGGGGATGCAGTCAATGTAACGCTGTTAATAATAACACTGAGAAATTAGATCGAGTTGCATGAAAACATGATTCTCGCATCTATCGATCACCAGTACAACGGTGGTCACAGTTTCATTAAGTGACAGCGATTGTTACAACAGAACTCGTGGATATGAAATACCGTTACTTATTTTGAAATTATTAAACATTTTTAGAAATTTACAATTACACGTCTTCACGACCCCAGTATGAAAAATTAAATTTACGAAAGTTTGTCAGTGCACCAAAGCGTGCAACCAGTTGCCGAAGAATTGCGAAAGAGGATCGAAATGTCTGATCTAAAGATTCTGTAAAGGAAGATGCGCAACGAAAACACAGGGAGAGGGGAAAGGAATAATCTATGAACGAGATCTTGTGATTCTGATGTGATGACAGATACTTTCTGTGTGCCACGAGGTACTGCGAAGGGTTGGAGTTGGATGGGGGGGGGGGGGCAGTTGAAAAGCCGACGAATTACAAATAGCATATGGTGTTATATGGTACTAAACACCGTGTCTGGTCAGTACTATGTCAACTGTTCCTGTAAATCACTGACACGCTCAAACATGTGGACGTTTATGGATAGCTCTGATAGGGCTTTCACTTGTCGTACAGTACTGGAGGCTCGTTAGAACGAGCGACTACACAAATGTACGTTTCATATTCTGTGAAAATATGTTCTAAATATTCTGAACGACCAGCACACAAGTGGAAGACTTCGTGGACATGGCTGCAATATTTTCTGCCGAACTGTACCACTCGTGCGGAGTAACATCCAAGTTCGTCACCATCTTTGTTATATGTCATAGGATAAAAACCGAGACGATACGGTTTCTGCTAATCAGGGATTTCAGTTCTAAATTGCTTCGGATGCAAGCCGGAGAAGCCTTGACAGAGAAGCCAGTCGAAGTGTGCTTCAGTCAGGTAGGGCGACACAGGCCTAAGGACGCGAACCCTGGAAAAATGTCCTGCTGCACCTGAAGGAGTAAAGTGACAGCCGCACACTGAGCTAACCCTTACGCAGGCAGAAATTAAGTTACTCGTGAACTTCAGATTAACCTCGGAAACCATACGGAAAATGGGGTAACGATATCCGCAAAGGCAAAGGGCAAACAACTTGGTATATCAGAACATGTAAATATACACTGATACCCATAATTAAAGCAACAAACGGAAATATTGCAAGGTTGCTTTTATTTTGCCACAGAACAGTATATACAGGTGATTGTAAAGAAGAAACAATGTGAAGAGTATAGAACTTAAACAATTGCAACGTGCGTAACGGTTGACAAAAACGTTCTTAGTTTTTTCTAACTTAAGGAATTTGCACACATATGCCGACAACTGAGTACTGTGCTCAGTATGAGGTGTGACCACCTCTGTCAGCAATACGGGTCTGACAACGTCAGGGACATGCTGTGAACGATGTCGTCAATCCCACGTTGAGGCAATAACGCCCGTTTTTCCTGCTGAGCTGCTCGAAAGTCTTGAAGAGTGGATGGTGGATGCAGACGTTATGCAGTCCATATCTTTAGTGCAACCCAGACATGCTCTAATGGGACTCAAATTGGAAGTGCGAGCAGGCCACGTCATGCGTGCTCTGTCTCCTGTTTCCAAGAAAACATCAACTATCCGCACTCTATGAAGTCAAGCATTATTCTTCAACAATACGAAGTCTGGGCCCACAGCACCTCGCGTCAACCGCATACCAGATCCCTGACTGCAGTTACATCTTGCCGATCCACCCGTACAGCTTTATGAAGTACCGTTCGATGGTCAACATAATTCCTGCCCACAAAGTTAGGGATAGTCCTCTATACCGGTCTCTTTCCACAATGTTTGGGTCCAGAAATCGTGTTCCAAGTTCTCTCCAAAGACGAATACTTCAAGAATCACTCTCCAGACCAATTCTGGACTCATCTGTGAGAAGAACATTGGCTCTCTGTTCGATCGTCCAGGTGGCATGTTGATGTCTCTCCACTATAGACGTTCCTTTCTGTGAAGACGCATCAGAGGTACACATACAGCAAGTCTCCGACAGTGAAAGCCGCTCTGCAGAAGCCTTCTGTACAACTTTGATTCTATACAACACGTCCAGTGGATGCTACGAGGTCAGATGCCAGTTGGCGTGCAGTACTAAGCCGGTACCGTCGTGCCATTGCTGCAGAATAACGGTCCTCTCTTCTAAAATGACACGTGGTCGGCCCTGTCCTGGTCTTTGGGATACGGTTAAAGTCTCTATAAACTGTCGCCACATCCGAGAAACAACAGAACGATTCACATTAAGCCACCCGTCTTCTCTGTGCCATGCTGCACCGTCTGTGACTGTGCATGCAGCGATTGTGGATGAGGGACTACACTGCAAAAGCAACCCCGTTTGATGGGTGCCCTGACGTCATTGCTGGCGTAGTTATCCGTTGACCGGAATACTATCTTCTGTGCAGAACACGGTCATACGGACACCTGTTGAGAGGTTGTATGATTATTCGGTGAATTAGACTCATGAGGAGGAAACATCGGTTTGTTGCTTTAATTTTGGACACCATGAATCACCATGAATCTACATGGCCTTGCCCATAAAGAATACCAATTTTTAAGAGAAGCTACTGAAAATAGAACATCAGCAATGAGAAATGACGGACCAGGATACCATCTTACAATTAGCTAAATAAAAGAACTGTAACACACAGACCCAAAACAAC
Organism: Schistocerca cancellata; assembly: GCF_023864275.1. Classification (NCBI taxonomy): domain Eukaryota; kingdom Metazoa; phylum Arthropoda; class Insecta; order Orthoptera; family Acrididae; genus Schistocerca; species Schistocerca cancellata. Next base: position 462,408,119 of record NC_064631.1, on the reverse strand, counting down.
TAGAGGAAATAATTGAAATAAACAGTAAAGCATTAGTTTATCAGAATGGAAAAATGTTTCGAAACATTGTGAACTTTAATTCATTGCGAACAGAAAGTACTTTTTGTAAACGTAGAAATATTCACAGTTTCACCTAGGCGTCTCCCTGATATCGATCAATAATTATTTGATAGAGAATGGGAAAAATGTTCCAGAAAGTAAAAGTGAGTGGTTATAAACTCCAATCATTTCCAAGTACGAAGGAGAATCATATTTATCTCAAATGGGGAAGAACACACTGCAAATGATAATAACAAGGGAAAGGTAATGGAAACGTAATTTATTAAAGGAGTCTATTATCAAAAATTTTCGTCAATCACAAGTAAGATTGTTAGTATATTTATTTACATAATATTTTTTCACACGGAGGCACTTTAACGCTATGATATTGTACTTTTTCTTTAACATTTTGTTATCTCCGTGGAGGAGTGTACACTCGTGTACGTACACGCCGAGTTGATGTTTAACAAAGAGATATTCAAAATTGTTCAGGCTTTCGTGGCCACTTGTTGACAAACTGCCTATTGGCTTCTGTCTCGGGTTCTTCGGCCGACGTTCATCTAATGATTTTTCTGACGTTTCAAAGAGATATTCATTTGTCGTAAGTTAAATAACAAACTCCAAAGTCTGATGATTCTATTTTACGACAACCAATAGCCGTAGCACAAATTTCATACGTAGAAAAATACTAATTATTATTTAGAAAGTAAATTTACTATCTACAAAATAAAGATAATTTCTCACAGGAGAAACATACCCACAGTATAAATTTCATAGACAGGACAATAAAAATGTTTTGAAAGGGTAATTTATTATGTAAAATGATAAGAATATTTTCAGATTTCTCGCCTTTTTAGTACAATTTCTTGTTATTCCTCAGTATACACTGAAGTAAATAAAGTCATGGCGTTGTGATATGCACATATACAGATGGCAGCAGTATCAAAAATGGTTCAAATGGCTCTGAGCACTATGGGACTTAACAGCTATGGTCATCAGTCCCCTAGAACTTAGAACTACTTAAACCTAACTAACCTAAGGACAGCACACAACACCCAGCCATCACGAGGCAGAGAAAATCCCTGACCCCGCCGGGAATCGAACCCGGGAACCCGGGCGTGGGGAGCGAGAACGCTACCGCACGACCACGAGATGCGGGCAGGCAGCAGTATCGTGTACACAAGGTATTAAAAGGGCAGTGTATTGGCAAAGCTGTTATTTGCACTTGGACGATTCATGTGATAAGACTTCCAAAGTGATTATGGATGCGCGACGGGAATTATCTGACTTTAACGCGGAATAGAAGTTGGAGCTAGACGCAAGGGACATTACATTTCGGAAATCGTTCCGGAATCGAATATTCCGCTATCCACACTGTCAAGAATGTACCAAGAATGCCAGATTTCAGGTATTACCTCTTACCACTGACAACGCAGTGGCCGACTGCCTTCACTTAACAACCGAGAGCAGTGGCGTTTGCGTCGAGCTGTCAGTGCTAACGAACAGGGAACACTGCGCGAATAAACCGTAGCTATCAATGTGGGACCTACCACTATCGTATCCATTAGAAATTTGGCTTTAATGGGCTATGGCAGCAGACGACTGACGCGAGTGCCTTTGCTCAGAGCTCTTCAGAGGTCGTAACCATATCGGTTGGACCCCAGACGAATAGAAACCCGTGGAGTGATTTGAGCTGGTATGAGCTGATGGTAGGGTTCGCATGTGGCGTAGATGCCACCCACGAATCCATGGACTTAATCTGGCAACCGTGAACTGTGAAAGTTGGTGGTGGCTCCATAATGGGGTGGACTGTGTTTATGGAATGGACTGGGTCCTCTGCTCCAAATGATCATTGCCTGGAAATGGTTATGTGCGGCTGCTTGAAGACCATTTGCAGCCATTCATGGACTCCAAATTCCAAAACAAAGATGGAAATTTTATGGATGACAGTGTACCACGTCACTGGGCCCTCGCGCGACAAGAACCACAACGAATTTTATGGGAATAATCGAGGGGTCAGTTTGTGCACAAGCTCCTGCACCGGCACCACTTTCTCAATTATGGACGGCTATAGGAGCAGTATGGCTCAATAATTCTGCAGGGGACTTCTAACTACTTGTTGAGTCCATGCCACGTCAAGTTTCTGCATTACACCCTGCAAAAGGAGGTCCAACACGATATTAGGAGCTATCCCACGGCTTTTTCCACGTTGGTGTAAGGGTAAAGGAGAGTTCCCGAATAATATCAGGCCATGCTTAGAATAGAATAGATTACGACTACGGATACAGGAGGTGGACGAGAAGTTCTACTAAAGAGGACCAAATTAGAGAAGAAGTAAAATGTAAACTGACAGTAGAAAGAAAAACACGTACATAAAAGAGAATCTTATTAACATCGAAAATAAATATAAATGGTAAGAAGCTTTTTCTAAAAGCATATTTTTGGAGTATAGCTTTGCACTGAAGTGAATCGTAGACGTCCCACAGTTCAAAGAAAAAGAGAGTAGAATCTTTTGACGTGCGGTGCTACAGCATACTGGAGATTAGATAGGTCGAACGTGTAAATGATGAGAGGGTACTCAGTTGAAATGAGAAAGAAGGATGTTTGTGTCAAACTCTTACTGAATGAGAGAATAGGTTGACAAGTTACATGAGGCGTCAAGAAGGTTTGGTAATGAAGGTCAGTTTGAGTGCTAAAAGCTGACAAAGACTTGACTACTGTAAACAGATTCAAATGGAGTCTTGCACTGGATACTCCAGTGTGGAGAGCTGAACTTAACCAGTCTTCAGACTGATGTTACCGTTCTCTAAACGGAACGCAATAGGTTTGTGGAAATCCGTAGAATTCGAGTCACGACGTACCATGAAAGTTGTCAGTAGTTTAACTTTATGATTTACAATACGAACGAAAATTTTTAAGAACACATAAATTATTAGATACCAGCAGACATCAGTGTTAACAATTTACGGAATTTCAGTTCCAGTTACAAACAATAGCACTAGAAACGCCGAAGCATCTGCTAAACATACATCTTCAAAGTATAATGGAATAATAACTGCATTTAACACAAAACGATCGATGCAGGAAACTGGAGTATCACGAAACTGTAGCGTCGGGGCTGTGAGGAGTTGTTGATGCTTGAGTTACTTGCTTTAATTTTTTGGCTGAAACCTAACAGATCTCTAACGGATTTATGATTGTTAGTTATTTATGCTGCCCAGAAGTCATGAGTTTTGAATACAAAGCATAGTCACAAGCCTGCAGCATGTTTGCATTTATAGAACATACTAATGGAATATGATCTCGCACTTACATGGTCGTCTCGTTCTGAGTGACTTATACCGACTGTTTCGACTATTCGATGCAATGAAATAAGTCATTTTCCTACTATGATTCATATAAGGTACTTACTTTCTGTTTACCATGTCTCGAAACAGGTAATAAACACAGTCTCCAGTGTTCTTATCGCCCAAGTTCCTTTGCCATGTAATGCTTCTCCAGACCATTACATGAAATTTATTCATTAGTGACGCAAATTGCAACGTCACTTTTGGTCAGATTTATCAGACGGAGCTGATTTAACGACGGCACAAGCAATACGCCATACATTTTTTGTAAAGCATGCATATTACCGAGTGCACTGAGATGGCACCTATAGACTTCCCAACATTAAAAGCAGGATTTTCTCTCTATAGAAACAATTTTCCCAGGGACCGTTATTACGCGGGTAATAAGGCCGACCGGCGCTAGCTGTTAGGACGGTCAGTGAAGCGTGTCCTCGGCGGATTCTGGATTATGGGCCCTTCCCCGGCGCTCGGACCCCAGCCTATTAACACGCAGCGCCCCGCGGGACCCACGCCTCCTCGACATTCACCTCCATGTTCTCGCCTGTTGACTTCTCTCGACTTACACCTTCAATTAAAATTTAATGAGCTTCGTCTAAAGTTCGTTACCGGGACTGAATGAGACGAAGAAATTTTGCCTCCGTAAGGCAACTTGCGCTACCGTCCCGGCGTAAATACAATTACAGCGTTTCTTGTCACTTTGTCCGTAGCGATCCGAGCGTTCTCTGCCGTTGGGGTTTAATATAATCTGTTTGAAATGAAAGTAGGGGACAAACACGAGGTGAGAGAGGGGAAACAGAAGTTTGGCGTATTTAGTATCTGTTGTACCCGCTAATAGTATACTTCTTGGTCGTGTATACAGGCTTCGTCGAAAACACCTATTGTGCCGCTTAAATGATTAAATTATATTATATTCGTTTATATTCAGAACAGTTGCTGTGAGTTTATGCTCTTCTGAGTGTGTGAACGAGTCATGTGTGGTAAAACCACAATCGTTTCGGTTGCCACTTCAGCTAGCCTTCATCATTATGACCATTCTGATTTTTGTTTGTATACGAGATAATTCCGTAACGGTGTTAGAAACATTTTGGGACGATGGGGAGAGGTAAATTTTTTAATTTAAAGTAAAGGTCTCCGGGCCGGAAACGATAGAGTCGAAAGTTACAGAGACCTCTGAGAGTGTAATACTGGGATGTTGTTGCTGAGATTATAGGGTAGGCAACTTCAAAGATGATAGTATCTTAACGAAACAAGAGAAAAATATCTAGTGAACATGGGATCTGAAATGCATACTATAAGAACTATGACCAGTTGTTTATCTTCGGTACTGCCAAACACATATCTTCTACTGCAAACTCTTCGGTTTCCATATTTTTTGGAGGAGATAGTAGGGACCAAAACGAGAAAACAAAACTTTGCTAAACATAGGCTCTAAAGGGGATACCTTAAGAACGTCACGCACACGTACATCTTTTCCCTTATGAACTACATCTCTGCTGCTGAGCCACACGGTTCAAATGTGTGTGAATTACTTAGGGACTTAACTGATGAGGTCATCGGTCCGTAGACGTACACACTACTTAAACTAACTTATGCTAAGGACATAACACACACCCACACCCGAGGGAGGACTCGAACCTCGGACGGGGGGAGCTGCGTCGACAGTCGCAAGACGCCGCACGGTCTGTGGCTGTTAGTTTTAGTTAGATTAAGTAGTGTGTAAGCCTATGGGCCGATGACCTAGGCAGTTTGGTCCCATAATAATTTATCCCAGGTTTTTTCTGTGCTACTGAATAATAGCTCGCAGCACTTAAGGGAAGCATTTCAGAGACCATGTTTACTAAATAAGTTTTGGTCGGTTTGGTCCATAATAACTCCTTGCAGAACATGGAAAGTAAAGATCTTGCGGCAGATGAGTCCACTGTCAGAACTATTTTCGCTTATAACTTTCGATTCAGTCGTTTCCGGTCCAGGATCCGCTGCCTCAAATAGGTATATTTACCCTTCTTCATCATCCTTGAAAATTTGTGCTATCATCACGGAATCACCTTGTATGTACAGGCTGCAATAGGTGTAAGTGCAGATAGTTCTGTTTGTGGTATAGGACGGTGTACTGAGAAACCTTACATCGGTATTTACATCATTTTCAGACTCATAATTATTGCAATTAAAAGTCATATGTTCTTAGGTTAGTTAGTACGCCCAAGTATGTGCGGTAGAGGAAGCTATTAATGCTTATTTTCCATTGGGCAGCAAGTCAGGTGTTGAAGCGTACACATGGGCGCAAAACAGTTTGTCTGTACTAACCGTAGTCCCTTCACTGTTACAGCTACAGTCAAGCAGAGAACATCCGGTCATAAAATATGTTACATCGCAGTGGGAAAACTGTTAGATGCAGAGAAAATAACAACCACCACACTTACGTGTGTACAAATTAAGGTACCACACATAAAAATATCCTTACTTATAACCATTACAGGCTGTACACACAGGGTAGTCAGAAACAGTGGATAATGGTTGTATAAGATGGTTGCAGGGTTGGTTGTGCTGAACAATAGTTGTTAAGAAAAAGTTCGGTATGTTGCGCCGTTTGAGAGTTAATTATCATAGAAGGTAGTCAATTAGGCCGTTGCGTGGAGATTCAAGAGGCCTGCCAGAGACGGTGTCGCCGAAAGCTAAAACAGAAAAAGAGAAAGATATAAAACTTGGACATGGGACGACAGTAACGATCGAAACTGAGCCAAAGGCTGAGCAGACTCTTGCGCTATGATCTACGTTAAGAGAAAAACTGACACTGATTGTATCTGGTGGGCAGTTTGAATTTGAGCGTACGTCTGCCTAATCAGCTTACTTTAATGCTGATTACCACTGAATCTGCACAAAGTATTGAATTTTTTTCTTAACAATTATTTCTCAGCATCACATACCCTGCAACACTCTTACAAACTTTTCAGAGTGTTTCTGAGCACCCTGTGTACAAATTCCATGTAAGGTGAACCATAATAAACCCGAGCAACTGCATGGATATTTTGCTGACTGGAAATGAAAGAAAAACGGTCATACGAACCTGTGTATAGTTGTATCGCATCCACATCACAACAGATGTTCAAAGTGGCCTCCATGGGATGCAGTGCCCACGTTCACACGTCGCACCATGGACTGGCGCACCTTTCGCAAGTTCTGTCCTCTCTCCGAATAGCGTCACAGGCGTCGTGCCTACGGTCTTGATGGGTCCCAACATCAGGGACTGCTTCAGCAGACACAACGCTTTTCAGATGGCCCCATAGGTAAAAATCCATGGAATTTAAGTCCGGTGTTCTAGAAGGACAAGCACCTTGGCCTAGGCCAAGCACCTTGGCCTCTGCGCTCTGTGCACCGTCCGGGAAAAATGTTTTTGAGAAGTCGGTGAACTGTAATGAGTGGTTGTATTCCGACATGCAGAAACCACATAACCTGTCGTATTGCCAAAGGCACATTCTCAAGCAGCCCAGGCGAATAATCAGCACGAAGTAGAGGTACGTTCCTCCGTTGAGGTGTTGACGAATAATAACCGGTCCAAGTATGTGGTCGCCAAGAATCTCTGCTGAACCAATGGTTCCCCGAGGATTATCTGCAATATATGAAGGGACTTATCCCGTGCACACTCCCCGTGAGACTCACATTTCCAACATGTCCCTGCAGGTGTCTTTCCTCTGTGCTCTCGGTGGCTCAGAAGGATACAGCGTCGGCCATCTAAGCAAGAGATCCTGGTTCGAGTCCCGATCGGGGCACACATTTTCAACATCTCCCCAATGATGTACATTATCGCCTGTTTACAGCTAGGGTGTCGATTTGATTATCTGCAACCCACAAATTAGATTATGCAGATTGATGATACCAGTTCTGCAAACCATTCCCCGAGGATTATTTGCAACCCACAAATGAGACTGTGCAGATTGGTGATGCCAATTCTGCTAAAGGCTGCTTCGCCAGTAAATGGGACTGATGACAGAAATCCCATAAGTGTGATGGTCTGGTGCAAATACCATGAATAAATCCTTCCCATGGAGGGAAATCCACTGCTGACAATCTTTGCATTTGCAGGTGATAGGGATAGTGGCAGTTTTCATGAAGGATACACATAATCGTACTTTGGAGTCCACCATGTTGGCAGACCACTTGCTTGGAGTTTCTCAATATCCTGTAGGACCCGGTCCGCCGGATCTGGTGTAGGCGGAGTACGATGCCTACCGGCACGTTCGTCTGCCTGAAATGAACCATGATCACACAAACGCCCAAAAAAGGGCTCGAAATGTTGAGTGATGTGGTTGGTGTCTGAGTTGGTACTTGTTTTGGTGTGAGCGCGGTGCCACTCGGCCGTTTCCATCTACTTGGCCATACGCAAACACAGTCTCGGCTGGTTCCGACATGAAAACCAGACTATTCCGCTGCTTACAGTACTCTACGTCAATCACACAGATTGCAACACACAAAGAACACACGGCACGTGGTCGGAGGAACTTTCATTCGTCAGCATCATCTATCTTGGCAACCATGCATTACTGGACACACGTCCATAGTACCCTTTTTTGCCACAATTTTCATTCAGAAATCGTCCCCTGTAGTTTGTCGGTTTCATTTAGGTTCATCTTATATAGATATTTCTGAGCATTAGAAGAAGTAAGGCAGTTATTGGAAGAGGCTTTATCCACACAGTTTGTTACAATTTAAATTCCACCCATCTCTCCTTCTGAAATTAGGAAGATAATAAACTCTCTCAAGAATAAAAGCTCACATGGAATTGATGGTATTTCCAGCAGGATAATGAAAGCTTTTTCCCAAGAGATAAGTGGAATGCTTAGCCACATATGAAATAGCTCTCTGAAGCAGGGTATTTTCACAGATAGACTGAAATATGGCATTGTTAAACCACTGCCTAAAAATGGGGATTCGTCTGATGTCAACAGCCACCGCCCAATCTCTCTTCTGACTGCCTTATCCAAAGTTCTTGAAAAGGTAATGTGTTGTGCAGTAGCTTCACACCTTTGTAAAAATAAAGTTTTAACAAAATGTCAGTTTGGTTTCCAGAAAGGTTTTTCAACGGAAAATGCTATATATGCTTTCACTAATGAAATATTAAATGCTCTGAGAACCGGAAGTCACCTGTTGGGATTTTTTGTGATCTCTCAAAGGCTTTTGACTGTGTAAATCATGGAATACTTCTAGATAAGCTCAAGTAATGTGGTATGAATGGGACAGCGCTCATATGGTTTAAATCATACCTAACTGGAAGAGTGCAGAAAGTTGAAATAAGTAGTTCATATAACATGCAAAAAACTGGTGATTTCTCAAACTAGGGAACAATCAAGAATGCGGTGCCGCAAGGTTCGGTCTTGAGTCCTCTGCTGTTCTTAATATATATTAATGACTTGTCATTCTATATTCACGAAGATGCAAAGCTGGTACTGTTTGCCGATGATACAAGTATAGCTATTACACCCAACAGACGAGAACTAACTGATGAAATTGTAAACGATGGTTTTCAGAAAATCATTAAGTAACTTTGACAAAACCAGTGTACACAGTTCCACACAGTAAATGGAATGACATCATTAATAAATATAGACTTCGATCAGAAATCGGTAGCTAAGGTAGAATATTCAAAATTTCTAGGTGTATGCACAGACGAGGCGTTGAACTAGAAAAACATAACTGAAGATCTGCTGAAACGTTTGAGTTCAGCTACTTATGCTATTAGGGTCATTTCAAATTTTGGCGATATACATCTCAGTAAATTAGCTTACCACGCCTATTTTCATTCTCTGCTTTCGTATGGCATCATATTCTGGGGTAACTCATCATTGAGTGAAAGAGTGTTCATTGCAAAAAAAGCGTGTAATCAGAATAGTTGCTGCAGACACTTATTTGAAGAGCTAGGGATCTTCACTGTAGCCTAACAATATATATATATATATATATTCACTTATGAAATTTGTTATTAATAATCCGAACGAATTCAAAAGTAATAGCAGTGTACATGGCTACAACACTAGGCGAAAGGATGATCTTCACTACTCAAGGTAAAATCTAACTTTGGCTCAGAAGGGGGTAAATTATGCTGCCACAAAAGTCTTTGGTCATTTACCTAATAGCATCAAAAGTCTGACAGACAGCCATATAGCATTTAAAAGGAATTTAAAAAAATTTCTAAATGGTAGCTCCTTTTACTCATTAGATAAATTTTTCTATATAGTGAGTGGGTAATTTCCCTACTCCTCACCCAAAAAAAAAAAAAAAAAAATTAAATGCCATGTAATATTTTGTGTAATGTAATATCTTGTATAGACACCTTTTATTAACCTGACACGTTCCACATCATTACGAAGTCTCGTATTCATTATCTATGAAACAAATACTAATATCTTCTAATCTAATCAGCACAACATTAGTTTGAAAACTAATGCAAAATCTTATAAGATAGCAAAAAACTATTTTGTTGCTTCTTGTATTCCCACAATAACCGTCTCATCAGCACAGACTTCCTTTCCATTTAAAATAAAATTGAATTATTGATATTGAACATTAAAGTTAGCGTGCATTAAAAATTATGGACTTCTCCCATTGTAAAATCATGAAGTTCTTTATTCTGCATTTGAGCTCCGATGTTAACTTCAGAAAATGTGGTTCTCTAGGCTCTTATGAGTGATTAATAAATTAATAAATGAAGCATAGACATTCAGGAACTTAATCATTTATTCTATACAAATACTGAAAAAATGTAGTTGACAAAAGTTGTAGTTATGTAAAAGTTATGGAACATGGGAGAAATAAAAGGTAATAGATCCATCAATTTTTTTTTTGTCATGTGAAATGGTGCATGGTTCGGAATACTTCAGAAGTTTCAGTGCTTGATATTCTCCCCGCCAGCTGAAGCTCATAGCTTTAAACGGTTCTTGTTTTTCCACGATGTATTATAAAAAAATCCCTGACTGACCTTTTGTGAACTGAAGCCACCAGATCTGCCTCCATTGGTACGATGTACCGTTGTTGTTTGGCCGCCCCTGTGGCCGAGCTGTTCTAGGCGCTTCAGTCTGGAACCGCGAGACCGCTACAGTTGCAGGTTCGAATCCTTTCTCGGGCATGGATGCGTGTGATGTCCTTAGGTTACTTTAAGACATTAGATGTTAAGTCCCATAGTGCTCAGAGCCATTTGAACCATTTTCGTTGTTGTTTTTGGTGCGATTTTGCACTTGAGTTTTCAAGAAGGGTGCTTCATTAAGAAAATCGTTTCTCTGCATTTCGATTGCAGTGAAACTCTTTTTTTCTCTGGTTTGTCTAATCAGTTGTGTCCAGTCGTGTGGATGTTCAATAGGTCCGTTGAATGTTTCCCTGTTCCGCTCTATCAAACTGTGCAATTAACCACACTCCATGTGGGCGTGTCCAGGAATAATACATTTAGGATTGATTATTGAAGAGCAAACATGTCCATCACTGCAAAATACACATGTTTTATTTTGACCTTGACAGCTACCGGAATACATTATAAATTTTTTCGCTTCTGGTTTGATATCTTGAATGAATCTATACAAGCAGGATCCCAGTTCATTAGCTCCTATTGCAGCTTCAAACTCATGCCATAAATAACAGGATGCCATCCCTTCACACAGTCGTATAGCGCTAGAATGTACGTCCATAACATCCGTTTGTAAAACCATATTGAACTTTTGAGTAAAGTAGTTGGGAGACATTGCTGCAAATCAAATGTAACGATATGTGTTTTGTTATGTTCAATGAAATTTCTTCGTATCAGGCTTACTTTTGAAACCTTTTTGTGGAGCAGGCTTTAGTAGTATTTTCATTTTGTCTGAACTCTTCCCAAAAAGCCGAAAAGGACGAATTGTCATTAGCCCTTATTTCTTTAGCATCACCGTCAATGAGGGATGTAATTGTGAAGTGTGGGGATGAAAAGTTTTACTACAGTCTCCTCTTGAGTAGTAACTCTTCCTTGTTTGCATTTTCCCTGAGAAATTCTCTGAAACCGGCTCAAACAACTTCGCTTTTTTCACTCTTGAGCCGATCAGAACCTCATATATCGGTTTTAATTACTCGAAATGGAACAGTCATTTACTTTTATAACTATTTCCACAGATCTTCTGCTTTCACCAAATACACCTAAGAATCATTATTTGCACAGCAGTATTCTTTCATCATTAACCAGTACACAGTAAGAGACTGCAACTGCCTTGCAGCTGCTTTCTCGTATCCTGAATCTTTTTCTTTCTGTGTCTCTCAGTTCTACAAGGCTTGACATGTATAGTAATCACCCGTTAAGATCCCTCACTCCCCAGTATTCCTTAAACAATATTTCAATTTTCTCATTCGTAATTTTTATGAACCTGTATGAGCGTAAAGGTATAGATTCCCTCTTGAGGTATGTTTAGTGTTAACCTCGCTTCGTTTCATATTCCAATCCCAAATTTCGAAGTATTTTACTTGAATCCCTTTCATGTCGCGTTTCCCCTGCAGCCCTCTGTTCCTGATAGTCTCCTTTTTCGTAAGATGTTTGGATAGCCAGTCATCACTCACCTTATCATAAGGTACGCTGATTGTAGGATGAGAGTCGTTTCTTTTGTTCGAAATTATCGGGCTGTGACACCACTAGACTCAAGAGGTCGTATCAGCATTTGATCCGCAGTTGCTCGTACAAGGTCTTAAGAGCTAGGAGCTGGAAAAGAAAGGACACGGCATTCCTTCTTTACGAGGAAATAAGACTTGTTCGTTAATTTTATTAATACTGTTTGTTTTTAAAAGGGATAATGAATGGTCTTGGCACTTGAAACATGATGCACGGTGGCCCTCACTGATGGTCGTCCTTTTTCGTAAAGCTTTGCTGCTATAGATATACCATGGTATATATGTAGGTAGGTAGACATGTACTGAAAATGCAGTAGGTGCCAAGACAATAGAAACAAGTGAACAGGACTTGCCCGGTTCTACATTTTCAGGGTGATTGTGAACGACACTTCCTCTTGATGTTCATTATTGATCAGCTGTGTTCGAGATCTCAAGTTACGATATATATTTCATTTGTTCTTCATAATACTCAAGACGTTACTGACGACGGCACGGCACGTAGCATGGTGAAGGGGTATACAAAAGAAACGGAAAACATTTTTTGGTAGGCGGAGCTTTTGTAGTGCCGCTTTGCCGCTAGAAGCGCATAGAGCGAACATTCCAGAGTCAGGAAGGCGAGTGCCCTCGCTGTAGAAGGTCAGGGCTAGTTTCTGGAATGTTTGTAGTGACAATTGTTTTTGATTGTCGTTTCTGCAGCGGCTGTGTTTCGTGGTCAGCGTGCGGTGGTGAAATTCTACCTTATGCTCGGTAAAAGTGTAACAGAAATTCTTAGAATATTAAAAACAGCGTACAAGGAGGACTTTATGGGAAAACTTGAGTGTTTGAGTGGTTTTCCCGTAACGAAAACGGTGAAGTGTTAGTTGATGACGAACCTCGTTCTTTTAGGCATTTGAAGTGAGAGGAGTCGCCCGTTCAAAGTTTGCTCCGCCGGGGCAGACAGTTAAACAGGCTTCCCACTTTGAAGTTTTTCAAACAATTGCGTAACAAATTGCAGCGTAAGTGGCTGATTTGTGGCGTTCGGTGGCTGGTTTTTCCATTTAGACAATGTCCCTGCTCACGCAGACCAGTCTCTACGACAGTTTCTAAAGAAGAATGGTATGACCCTTGTTCCTCAACACCTATGCTTACTCCATCTTGCACCGTGAGACCTTTTTGTTTATTGGAATGCAAAAATGGTATATATATATATATATATATATATATATATATATATATATATATACACTCCTGGAAATGGAAAAAAGAACACATTGACACCGGTGTGTCAGACCCACCATACTTGCTCCGGACACTGCGAGAGGGCTGTACAAGCAATGATCACACGCACGGCACAGCGGACACACCAGGAACCGCGGTGTTGGCCGTCGAATGGCGCTAGCTGCGCAGCATTTGTGCACCGCCGCCGTCAGTGTCAGCCAGTTTGCCGTGGCATACGGAGCTTCATCGCAGTCTTTAACACTGGTAGCATGCCGCGACAGCGTGGACGTGAACCGTATGTGCAGTTGACGGACATTGAGCGAGGGCATATAGTGGGCATGCGGGAGGCCGGGTGGACGTACCGCCGAATTGCTCAACACGTGGGGCGTGAGGTCTCCACAGTACATCGATGTTGTCGCCAGTGGTCGGCGGAAGGTGCACGTGCCCGTCGGACCGCAGCGACGCACGGATGCACGCCAAGACCGTAGGATCCTACGCAGTGCCGTAGGGGACTGCACCGCCACTTCCCTGCAAATTAGGGACACTGTTGCTCCTGGGGTATCGGCGAGGACCATTCGCAACCGTCTCCATGAAGCTGGGCTACGGTCCCGCACACCGTTAGGCCGTCTTCCGCTCACGCCCCAACATCGTGCAGCCCACCTCCAGTGGTGTCGCGACAGGCGTGAATGGAGGGACGAATGGAGACTTGTCGTCTTCAGCGATAAGAGTCGCTTCTGCCTTGGTGCCAATGATGGTCGTATGCGTGTTTGGCGCCGTGCAGGTGAGCGCCACAATCAGGACTGCATACGACCGAGGCACACAGGGTCAACACCCGGCATCATGGTGTGGGGAGCGATCTCCTACACTGGCCGTACACCACTGGTGATCGTCGAGGGGACACTGAATAGTGCACGGTACATCCAAACCGTCATCGAACCCATCGTTCTACCATTCCTAGACCGGCAAAGGAACTTGCTGTTCCAACAGGACAATGCACGTCCGCATGTATCCCGTGCCACCCAACGTGCTCTAGAAGGTGTAAGTCAACTACCCTGGCCAGCAAGATCTCCGGATCTGTCCCCCATTGAGCATGTTTGGGACTGGATGAAGCGTCGTGTGGAAATGGCATGGCAAGCCGTTCCACAGGACTACATCCAGCATCTCTACGATCGTCTCCATGGGAGAATAGCAGCCTGCATTGCTGCGAAAGGTGGATATACACTGTACTAGTGCCGACATTGTGCATGCTCTGTTGCCTGTGTCTATGTGCCTGTGGTTCTGTCAGTGTGATCATGTGATGTATCTGACCCCAGGAATGTGTCAATAAAGTTTCCCCATCCTGGGACAATGAATTCACGGTGTTCTTATTTCAATTTCCAGGAGTATATATATATATATATATATATATATATATATATATATATATATATATATATATATATATATAAGTTTTCCATCACCTCGGTTCCCAGATCTCCTGGAGATGGAGTTGACTGTGAATATTGTATCAGACACAGTCCGTTTGACTGTTCAGAGATGTCACTAAACCGGCCAAAGATGTAAACAACCATGCACGACGAAGGCGGTCCGACAGTCGATCATTTCCAGTCATTCCACCAAGAAGGATGTACACGGCTCGTGTTGTATGTAGTTCAAGCATGCCTAGACGGTCAATACCGCGGTTCGATCGCGTCCGCATTGTTACTTTGTGCCAGGAAGGTCTCTCAACAAGGGAAGTGTCCAGGCCTCTCCGCGTGAACCAAAGCGATGTTGTTCCAAGATGGAGGAGATACAGAGAGACAGGAATTGTCGATGACATGTCTCGCTCAGACCGCCCATGGGCTACTGCTGCGGTGGATGACCGCTACCTTAGGATTGTGGCTATGAGGAACCCTGACAGCAACGCCATCATGTTGAATAATGCTTTTCGTACAGCCACAGTACGTCGTGTTATGAGTCAAACTGTGCGCAATAGGCTGCATGATGCGCAAGGTACACTTTTCAACCACGACACCACGCATCGTGGAACAGATGGGCCCAACAACATGCCGAATGGACCGCTCAGGATTGGCATCAAGTTCTATTCAGCGATGAGTGTCGAATACGCCTTCAACCAGACAAAGGTTGGAGATGTGTTTGGTCAGGCTGAACGCCTTAGACACGCCGTCCAGCAAGTGCAGCAAGGTGGAGGTTCCCTGATGATTTGGGGTGGCATTATGAGGTGCCGACGTACGTCGCTGGTGGTCATGGAAGGCGCTGTAATGGCTGTACAATACGTGAATGCCATCCTCCGACCGATAGCGCAGCTATATCGGCAGTATATTGGCGAGGTATTCGTTCTCATGGACAACAGTTCGCGCCCCCCATCGTGCATATCTTGTGAATGACTTCATTCAGGATAACGACATCGCTCGACTAGAGTTGCCAGCATGTTCTCCAGACATGAACCCTATCGAACGAACATGCCTGGGATACATTGAAAGGGGATGTTTATGGTCGACGTGACCCCCCCCCCCCTCCAGCCACTCTGAGCAATAAAAATGGCGGAAATGATGTTTATGTTGATCTCTATTCCACGTTTCTGTACAGGTTCCGGAACTCTCGGAACCGAGGTGATGCAAAACTTTTTTGAAAGTGTGTATGTGTGTTTGTGTCTTTTAACGGATAGATATCCCATCATACTATGATTTCGCGTCAGAATCAAAGAGGTCGGCCTTTTTTGCGGATGGGTTTGTACAGCGCACCACTAGTTCCTGTCTTGCTCCCTTGTGCCACTCTCTTCATCTCATAACAGCATTTGCTCCCTACATTCTCGATTATTTCCAGACTTTGTCGTTCCTCCCACTTTTTATTTTCTACAGTCCCTACACTACCGTGGCGGTTATTCACTCATCCCTTATCTTGTCAGCCCCGATACTTACAATATTCTGTTGCAGCACCACATCTTAAATGCTACTGTTCTCTTCTTTTCCGGTTTGCCCACAGTACATGATTACTACTGTACAATGCTGTGCTTAAAATGAAATGTTCATTCTCAGAAATTTCTTCCTCAAACCAATACCGACGTTTGATACCCTCTTTTCTTGTGCTAATCTGCTTTTATATCCTTCATGCTTCATCTATCGTTTATTAACATGCTTGCAAGGCTGGAGATTTCCTTAACTTTTGTCTGTTTGTGGCCAACGCTTTTGATGATAAGATAACAGCTAATCTCATTTCTGCTACTTCTCATTACTTTTGTCTTCCTTCGGTTTAGTTCATAGTGTCTACTCATTACACTGATCCGTCAACAGTCCCTGCAGTTCTCCCTCACTTTCACTGAGGATAATAATGTTATCAGCAAATCTTATCAGTGAAATTCTTTCAGCCTGAATTTTAAGGCCGGTATTTAACCTGTTATTTCCATCATTGACTCGTCGATATACAGATTGGAAAAGAGCGAAAGACGGCATCCCTGTCTTAGAATCGTTTCAATGTGAGCACTTTATTCTTGGCCTTATTCTTCCCTCCGCATTCTTGTACATATTGTATATTACCCGTCTTTCTCATCTTATGCCATTTTACATTGCGAGACACTTTTCATAGATCGCCAGATCCCATGAATACAGGGTGAAGTTTCTTAAACCTTGCTTTCACTATTTACTGCACTGTCAGGGCTCCCTCTGTTAAGCAGAACTGATCGTCGCTTAATGGTTCCTCAATCTGCTTTTCCTTTCTTCCATATATTATTCTACTTAGCATCTCTGATCTATGTTTGTGTGACACATTTCACACTTATCTGTCCTTGCTACCTTTGAAATTGTGCGGATGATTTTTTCCGAAAGTATGTCTCCAGTCTCAAAGAGTCTACGCATTAACTTCAATAGTCGTTTGGATCCAGTTTCCCCTATGATTTCAGAAATTCCTAAGGAATGTTGTTCGTCTCTTCCTCTGTATTTGAGCTCAAGCATGCCATGATTCTGTTACATTACGACTTTGAAACTGGATCACTTACGTCTTCCAAAGGGCTCTCGTTTCCTCTTTTGTCACGTCAGATCAACCATTCCCCTTGTAAGGACTTTCAGTGTACTCTACACCTGACCGCTGCCTCCTCTGCGTTCTTATTGTTGACGTCCTTGCTCTTAATTTCCTGACTTTTGTATCAGTCCTTCCGACGACCACTTCTCTTCCAATTTCTTCCCATCTTTTCTGCAGTCATTTCGTCTTGGCTTCCCTGTGCATACTATTTGTTTCATTCATAATTGACTTACATATATTGTTGTCCTTCCCTGAACATATTTGTACTTCCTCCTATCGTCGATCAGTTGAAGTATTTCTTCTGTTCATTGAACATATATTTGCCCCTCCAGACTGCGTGACTGCCGTGTTTGATATCCCTCTGATTGGCATTCGCCAATTCTGTATCTACATCCTTAGATAATTTCAAAACGTCCAATCTCCCTTAAGCACTTCAGTATTCCACTTCTTCCGACACTGATTCTTCCAGTCCATTTTCTTTTCAGTCTACTTTCCGCAGCTACGTATTTGTGATTTGAAGTTACATTCGCTTCTGGGGACACCTTAGATTTCTGAATATCTCTCTACCATGATGTGATACAGCAGCAACCTTCAAATGCCTCGAGATCTTTAGTAATTATACTTCCTCTTATTGCGAATTTTTAACAGTGCACTCATTATAACTAGCTGATATTTGTTGTAGAATATTGTGTTCTCTTTCATTCGAAATATCAAGCCCCTATTCTAACGTAACTTTTTCTTCTATCAGTCCTTCAGACAACCACTTCTCTTTCAATTTCTTCACCTCTTTTCTCCAGCCACTTCGCTTTGGCCTCTCTGAACATAATACAGTTGCCCAGACCCCAATGACAATTACATTTTCATTTCCGTTTGCATAATGAACTACCCGTTTATTTTCCTGATATACTTTCTCCATTTCATCAACTGTCTGTGACGTCGGCACGTGTACCTGCACTGTTGTTGTTAGCTTTGGTTTGCTGCCTGTTCAGATGACAACTTTCACTCTTCGCCCAACCTCCATATTCATAGTGAATCCTACTCCCATTATATCACTTTCTACCGTTGTTGATATTATCCTATGTTCGTCTGACCAGAAATCCTTACCTTCTTCAAAATTTCGGTATGTGAACTGAGTCATTGCATTTTCCTTTTCACATTTTCTTGTTTCACACATACATGTAGAATTCTATCATGCCTGCCTGCTCCTTGGCAGTCCCCTCCCGAAGGTCTGAATAGGGGTCCAGTCCGGAATCTTTTTGACTATGGAGACATTATCATACTTTTTCAATTACAGGCCACGAACGCTGTGGGCACACATTAAGTGTACTTAATGTAATGGTTTGCACTGCCTTCCGCTTCCTCATGCCATTGATCATAGTAAAAACCTACGGTGGAAGTCTACGACGTAAGTTTGTCCCTTCCTGCACCCTTTTCACCAAGGCTACTGTACGGCCGCCTCTGCGGTCGAGTTTTATTCAGAAATGAAATAGTGGCGGAGATCGATCGCGGATCCAAAATGTTATGACTGCTATGTGGAGACGCTTCTCTTAGATCACATTTTTGTAAGGTTCTTCATCCTCACCTTTCGCTCCACGTTACCCTCACTATAAAATAACGCGTCAATCGGCTTGGGCTAATAACTCGTTACGATATTTTATTCGTGAGATTTGTCTTGAGATGTCCTCCATACTCCTTAAATAACTCGTCCTGACAGAAGCGGAACTTCTTCGTGAAAAGCAGGGAGAGTACTTGTTTATGTAGAACGAACAAAAATGCTCTTCGTGGAAACAAAAATAAATAAATTATCTCTTGAAGTTAGAAAACTATATAACAAATTATTCTGGAAGGAAACAAGAAAGAAAACTCTTCTAAAAACGAATAGCGGCTCCTATTCAAGAAACAATAAAAACACCTTGTGAAAAGGAAACACTAAGAAGGCTCTTGACGAGGATAGTAAAAAGTTCTCTTGAGAAAAAGAAAGACAACCGGTCCCTTCTAGAAGAGTAAAAAGGTGTCTGTAAGGGAACCTCAGTCTGCATTACACAGAGAGAGAGCCAGAAAATTGCAGAAAAATTCTTTATATATCTGTTGCAACTAGATTTTCAATAACAAGCATTGATGAAATAATCACTAATTATTGTTGTTTGTGTTACTGAAATGGTGGGTACGTGAGACACAAAGTGAACGACGTACCACTTAGCTGTCCTGCTTTGCAGAAAGACAGAAATGCCATTCCGGGAGTAATACACTGTCTGATGGTAATGCAGAATGTGCCGTGCAGGTGATGCGATCCAATCTTGTACGGAACCTAGGCATTCAATTGCGGCGCGAAAAAGTGGGTACGTTAACGAGTAACCAGAGTCCGACCTGCGTTGCACTTACAAATCTCTCTCATTGCACTGACCTGCATTCGGGATCACGAGTACTCCTTGCATATTTCCATTCAGTAATGACATAATACAGCCGGGGGAACGCAGCTAAGTCAGAAAAGTATTTATTCTGTAGAAAGACGCGACATGAATATTGCGTAAAGTTGACAGCCAAATGTATTACAGAAGGATCTCCTAGGACCTAGGAAATTGAGGACGGACAGCCAAATTCTTAGACACTGTACAGAAGTACGGGGTGTTAGCAAAGGAGTTCCATATTTTAGAAGTAAGTATCTTGAAGACTAAGATTGACAAACGAGTGCAACAAAAGAAAGCTGTAGAAATAAAAACAAGAAAAATACCTTTTGTAGCGCTCGTCCATCAATAACAGTTTTGAGACATTTAATTTCGAAACCCGGGACTCCATTTCTGGACACCCTGTATAAATTATATCCAAACGGTGCTCCATTCATAGTGACCAGGCCAAATATCTCACGAAATAAGTATCAAACGAAAAAACTACAAAGAACGAAACTCGTCTAGCCTGAAGGGGGAAACCAGATGGCGCTATGGTTGGTCCGCTACATGGCGCTGCCATAGGTCAAACGGATATCAGATGCGTTTTTTTTTCTTTTAATAGGAACCCAGATTTTTTATTACTTATTAGTGTAGTACGTAAAGAAATAGGAATGTTTCAGTTGGACCACTTTTTTCGCTTTGTGATAGATGGCGCTGTAATAGTCACAAACGAATAAGTACGTGGTATCACGTAACATTCCGCCAGTGCGGACAGTATTTTCTCCGTGATACATTACCCGCGTTAAAATGGACCGTTTACCAATTGCGGAGAAGGTCAATATCGTGTTGATGTATGGCTATTGTGATCAAAATGTCCAACGGGCGTGTGCTATGTGTGCTGCTCAGTATCCTGGACGACATCACCCAAGTGTTCGGACGGTTTCCCGGATAGTTACGTTATTTAAGGAAACAGGAAGTGTTCAGCCACATTTGAAACGTCAACCACGACCTGCAACAAATGATGATGCCCAAGTAGATGTTTTAGCTGCTGTCGCGGCTAATCCGCACATCAGTAGCAGACAAACTGCGCGGCAATCGGGAATCTCAAAAACGTCGGTGTTGAGAATGCTCCATCAACCTCGATTGCACCCATACCATATTTCTAAGCACCAGGAATTGCATGGCGACGACTTTGAACGTCGTGTACAGTTCTGATACTGGGCACAAGAGAAATTGCGAGACGCTGACAGATTTTTTGCACGCGTTCTATTTAGCGACGAAGCGTCATTCGCCAACAGCGGTAACGTAAACCGGCATAATATGCACTATTGGGCAACGGAAAATCCACGATGGCTGCGACAAGTGGAACATCAGCGACCTTGGCGGATTAATGTATGGTGCAGCATTATGGGAGGAAGGATAATTGGCCCCCATTTTATCGATGGCAATCTAAATGGTGCGATGTATGCTGATTTCCTACGTAGTGTTGTATCGATGTTACTACAAGGTGTTTCACTGCATGACAGAATGGCGATGTACTTCAAACATGATGGATGTCCGGCACATAGCTCGCGTGCGGTTGAAGCGATATTGAATAGCATATTTCATGGCAGGTGGATTCGTCGTAGAAGCACCATACCATGGCCCGCACGTTCAACGGATCTGATGTCCACGGATTTCTTTCTGTGCGGAAAGTTGAAGGATATTTGCTATCGTGATCCACCGACAACGCCTGACAACATGCGTCAGCGCATTGTCAATGCATGTGCAAACATTACGGAAGGCGAACTACTCGATGTTGAGAGGAATGTCGTTACACGTATTGCCAAATGCATTGAGGTTGACCGACATCATTTTGTACATTTATTGCATTAATGTGGTATTTACAGGTAATCACGCTGTAACAGTATGCTTCCTCAGAAATGATAAGTTCACAAAGGTACATGTATCACATTGGAACAACCGAAATAAAATGTTTAAACGTACCTACGTTCTGTATTTTCATTTAAAAAACCTACCTGTTACCAACTGTTCGTCTAAAATTGTGAGCGATATGTTTGTGACTATTAGAGCGCCATTTATCACAAAGTGAAAAAAGTGGTCCAACTAAAACATTCATATTTCTTTACGTACTACACTAATATGTAATAAAAAATGGGGGTTCCTATTTAAAGAAACGCAGTTGATATCCGTTTGACCTATGGCAGCTCCATCTAGCGGGCCAACCATTGCGCCATCTGGTGTCCCCCTCCTAGCTAGACAAGTTTCGTTCTTTGTAGTTTTTTCGTTAGACGCCTATTGGCCCGGTCACGATCAATGGTCCAGAACGGGGTTCAGAGTGAAGTTTTATTTTCCGGTATAAACTTCCTCATCAAGTTGCCAGGCAGATATCAGAGAGGAAACTGAAAGACCCCACATATTGTAAAATAATTTAAAAAAAACTAACTCTGCAATTTCTAGAAATACACTCTCTGAGAAATGTACATTTCGCATTCCTCTAATGCTCATATGGAACATGTTTTGACTTTTCCATTTTACAGAGAGGTACACGATCTGTGTATAGTGTTATTCAAACGGTTCTTTGAAGTAATAGATAAAAACAGCAGCTACGTAGTAGGAGAGAAGAAGCAGGGCCATTTTTCAAGCCACCTGTTCTTCTTCCAACATGCTCAAATAGGTACAAACTAATTCAGAATTAATTCCCATAATTAGTGTGAGTACGTTAGCTCTAGTCATAATGTGACGTTGTTGTAACTTACAGAAGTAGGCTGCAATTAACGTTTAACTTGTCTCGTTTCACCTTCCAGAAGACCTTCCTTCGTTACGGAACACGATGTGTGATTCAGTGAATGAGTACTATTACTGCATACACAACGACATTCGAGTAACGCTAATCTGAAAAGATGAACGTTGTGTCGGTTGGTTGTCTTCTGTCCGTGTTACGTGTCACCTTTCTCTCTGGGGAATGAGCAACACAAGTCGTCGTGGTTTATGAGTCTAGGAGTTGCGCCTCTTCGTTTTTTTTTTAAATGCACATTTTCTGCAGAACATCCGCGAAGAACCGCAGAGTGAACGTACTTTCAGGGTCAACAGCTTCTGCCCTTGGAAAGAATGACTTCGTTTGATACTAAAACATGGCTGTTATCAGACGAAGATCTCCTGTTTCCCTTACATTATAAGTTGGTAATTTAAATGCACCTCATCGTGGGATTACAGGTGTAACACTAACTCTGTTTTTTTAATTACGTTTCTGAAACGACTATGTTTACGACGTGGCGATTTGGCGATTACGGTGTAGTGCTTCTTTCTCACGGTGACCGTACCGTGTAAGATGGTGTCCAGACTGTAACACGCTCCTGGCCTCGTAGTTTATCTTCTTATTTTTACAAGGAAAAAATCCATTTTTTATTCCACGTTGGAAAGCTACTCCCCGTTTACACCGCTCCACATTAATCTCCAACGGCACGATAGCGTGCGATGCCAGAGATAAGGTCGCTTCGGTAGTAGCCCAGGGCCACGTCTTTATTCTTGGCTGCCCCTCAGCAGCACAATTGTAAATAAATCACGGGCGTCGACGTGTTTAATTATGTATCATTAGCGGGTATCCCCGAGCAGTGATGAGATGCCGTGATTAGATGCCCATAATGACCCGGGAGTACAGTATGCGCTGTTAGCTGCTGCCCAGAGGCACAGCCGCTTCGTCCTCCCTGGAGACGCTGGTCCAAGATACAAAAACGGAGCCACAAGTTAGTCGGTCCAAAGTCCAGCCTGATATCTGCGCTTCAAGCTGAAAAAATATTACTCCTGGAAATCTCGAAACACTTCATCACATACAAGATTACATTTTTCACATGTGAGCATATATCTCGTGAGCTTTTCCAGCAGTCATATCTGTTTACTGTACAGCATGGGTTCTACTGATACAACGGCGGTATACTTAAGTGGCTCGTCAGTTTCTCTACACAGTGAAACCATAGCCAACTAGTATGCTCTAACGACGTCGGCGTTTTCCGTGATCATACTGGGGTAAGCGATCGATGAAGTGCCTCCGCACGTGACGCCATACAAAAAAAAAAAAAAAAAAAAGGTTCAAATGGCTCTGGGCACTATGGGACTTAACTTCTGAGGTTATCAGTCCCCTAGAACTTAGAACTACTTAAACCTAACTAACCTAAGGACATCAGACACATCCATGCCCGAGGCAGGATTCAAACCTGCGACGGTAGCGGTCCTGCGGTTCCAGACTGCAGCGCCTAGAACCGCTCGGCCACCCCGGCCGGCGACGCCACTCATTCCTGGACTGCGGATCTGTCAAAACCACATGTGCTTGTATAGCCTGTGAATAGGGAATATGTAATATATGATTTGCTAAATTCGTTGTGTTTGAAGCTTATCTTCTAATTGCAGTCAACTCTTAAAGAAGATAAGCAATACAGACAGCATACAGTGTCGAAAATATTGTTGTGGTTTTTCATTCTTACTTATGTTGTGAATGTTGCTGATAGTGTTGAATGTTAGTACTGAATGTTGTTGTGTGTCGGTCTGTAAGAATGAAAAAGGAAAAACTAGTGGCATAATTTACTAAGATTTTCTGGGTGATAATGACCCAAGAAATACGTAGGTACGAGTGACTTCTCGTGAAAACGTGGCCCCAAATAAGCTTTAAAAATCACCAGTGGTTTGCAGTCGACATTTTACCGAGACAGATTATAAATATAGTTCCAAAAGAAAGAGTCTGAAAACAGGTAGCATCCCCAGCAGATTTAGAAATTATATTATATTCTTAGAGAAGTAAAATTTAAGTTTTTGCTAAATAAATCTTTTCCAATAAAAGACCCTAATAAATAACCGGTAAATTCTAATTACGAATTGATACACAGTTTAATACTGTTAAGCTTTCGTTATTGACCTACGTATGAGGATATGTCGTAATGGAAGAACTAAAGGAAATATCCAGATCAACCTCAAATATCTGATTTCAAGCAATTTCCATAAATCTCCACTCAACTCCGAGACGTCAGAGGAAACATCACGTGTTATCCATCAGTGCCCTTCGCAAAGTTGCTAAATGCAGTGCCAGTTTTGTGGCAAGCGCTCTCCCGTACCGGGACTTGTAAACTTATGGTGCATGAAAACAGTTGGAAATATATATATATATATATTTCCAGACCTAGGAAAAGCAGCATATTTTTGTTGTGACACTGGGGAAAGCAATTAATAGTTCTTACTGCCCTTGTGTGTAAATATTTCTTGCCAGTTGTGCTGAAGCAAATAGCTTCCATTCCTACAGAAGTTTATGAAAAACAAAAGTTTTTTCACTCCAGACCGATAAATCGAAAGGTGCCAGTTGGCAGTCTGAACTTTGCAGTGATCGGCTGAACTTCACTGAACAAGCTTAGCTACAGAGCGCCAGGCTGGCAGGGCATGCTAAAAGGCTATGGCAGAATCGATTGAAGGCAATTTCATTACTAGTAAACTCGGAGGCTTCATACTCGAACTCATTTGATCGACGTTTGCTAAAGGGATTGGCAATTGACATTAAACGTAAACAAGCGTAAACCTTTGTGCACAAATAGGCGGATATTCCCGATTGACAAACAGCTGCGTCCACGACATATCCGGAAATATGCCCTTCCTGTCAACATCGTTGCCTGCACGGATGGAATATGTGTACCCCAAACTCTCTGCGTGTATTATTATGCGTGTGAAAGTAAGCGAAAGTTTTCCAAACGTATCTATAGGCTTTCGTGGCCGTCGTCATTGAGGTTAAAATCTTCCTGGTTGTTAGGCCACGTCGTGTTTCTTCAAACCCTTCAGATGGGTCTTCTTCAGGATCTTGTGATGTCCACTGTAGGCTGAGCACTGTCAGAAACCAGGGCAGCTTTCCCTCGGTTCTGCTGAAGAACTGTGATTATTGGGTAAAATTTCAGTGGCTTCCATTGGAGGGCAATCGTCATTCCATAGCAAGGGAAACATAGCCGGGCTATCTGAAGAAGGGGTTTATTGGCTAAATCGCTTGTAGCTACCATTGCTGGTATAAGGGATTTTTCTCACGCTTGTGCTACAGAAGGGTCATTAACTTAGTGGGATATGAGGAACCTCCTAAAAACCTCATCCAGGCTGGCCAGCACACCAACACTGTCGTTAATCCACCAGGCCGTTTCGACTTGGGGACAGTTCACCTCCCCGCCCTAGGCAGGGCACGTTAACGTGGATAGCTGTCTGGGAGAGTAATTATTCTCCATTTGACCAACATTCGAGTAGCGATCGATAGACTTGGACCCTTACCAGATAGGACTGATAGTACTTGTATGATTCAAAGGAGAGCAGCGCATTTGGTGGGCTCTAGAAGAAATACATTATGCATGACGGGGTTTCTTGTTGTTAAATTTCTGAGAGATGGCTCTGAGCACTATGGGACTTAACATCTGAGGTCATCATTCCCTAGAACTTAGAACTACTTAAACCTAACTAACTGACCTAAGGACGTCACAAACATCCATGCCCGAGGCAGGATTCGAATCTGCGACCGTAGCAGTCGCGCGGTACCGGACTGAAACGCCTAGAACCACTCGGCCATAGCGGCCGGCAAAAAAATTCTGAGACAATGTTTCTGAAAGCGTAAAATATCTCATAAGAAGCCGTCATGCTGGCAAGATTAGACAGATTCGAGCTTGCGCTGAGGTTTACCAGCAATCGTTCTTCCCGCATTTCATTTTCGTCTGATACAGGTAAGGTGGATATTGACAGCGTTGTTAAGCATTTTTTAAAGTAAGTGTGGTTTCGAAATACATAAAAAGCACTCCTTCTATAGGCCACGAGTGGCCTGCCGGGACCATCCGACTGCCGTGTCATCGTCAGTGGAGGATGCGGATAGGAGGGGCGTAGAATCAGCACACCACTCTCCCGTTAGCTATGATGGTATTATTGACCGAAGCCGCAACCATTCGGTCGAGTAGCTCCTCAATTGGCATCACGAGGCTGAGTGCACGCCGAAAAATGGCAACAGCTTATGGCGGCCTGGAGTGTCACCCATCCAAGCGCCGACCACGTCCGACGGCGCTTAACTTCTGTGAACTCACGGGAACCGATGTAGCCACTGCGGCAAGGCCGTTGCCCACTTCGAAATATAAGCAAGTGTAATTATACTAGCGATTTTATTTTTACACGAAACCTTCACATCAACCTACATTTCTACGTAATTCCTAGCAATACTAAACCAGTTATCATTCGACCAACTTTTGCATACTGGCCTCACAGAATTCGGCTGCCTGATAATCTAAACGCTCTGTAACAGTTGCATAGCCAACAGCCTTACCGTAGTGGTAACGCTGGTTCCAGTCAGATCACTGAAGTTAAGCGCTATCCGACTGGCTAGGAGGTGGATGGCAGACCATTCGGTTTGCCGAGAGCTGTTGGCAAGCGGGTGCAATCATTCCTTATGAGGCAAACTGAGGAGCTACTTGATTGAGAAGTAGCGGCTCCAGTCCCGTGAACAGACATACGGTCGGTACATCGGTATACTGGCCACATGCCCCTCCGTATCTGTATCCAGTGACGCATTTGGACTGAGGACGACACGGCGGTCGGTCAGTACCGTTAGGGCTTCATGGCCAGTTCGAGTGGAATAACAGTTGCATTAAGCTCGCTTTTTGACACCTGAAGGAACTCGGCAAACAATGTCGGAATCGTAAAGTGACTATTATCTCTCACTTTTTCATCAGCTTTCTGCACGAAATCGTCAATAATGACTGAAGCCTGTCCCTCATCATACACAATCATACAGACGTCTTTAAAAGCTCTCACCCATTTCTGTACCATCCCATCACTCATAATGTTTTCACCACAAACGACACTGATGTGTCGATGAATTTCAGCCATTTTCACGACTTTAGCGCTAATAAAACGAATCGCAGTGCATATTTCACAGTTGGCATGATTTTGAACCAGAGGAGGTACTTAAAATACTCAGAAGAACACCGAATGTGTAATGGCGCCTGTTGTTTTTGCCAACAGCGTGCATGCGTCAAATTGCGACCTCGTCACTGCAGCGGCGGAATTTCAAGGTTTTGCTTACCTTCAGCAAAAACGCCTTGTACGAAATTTATTTCCGCCACACACAATAAGATGTCTTCTGGAATATATATGTACACTCCTGGAAATTGAAATAAGAACACCGTGAATTCATTGTCCCAGGAAGGGGAAACTTTATTGACACATTCCTGGGGTCAGATACATCACATGATCACACTGACAGAACCACAGGCACATAGACACAGGCAACAGAGCATGCACAATGTCGGCACTGGTACAGTGTATATCCACCTTTCGCAGCAATGCAGGCTGCTATTCTCTCATGGAGACGATCGTAGAGATGCTGGATGTAGTCCTGTGGAACGGCTTGCCATGCCATTTCCACCTGGCGCCTCAGTTGGACCAGCGTTCGTGCTGGACGTGCAGACCGCGTGAGACGACGCTTCATCCAGTCCCAAACATGCTCAATGGGGGACAGATCCGGAGATCTCGCTGGCCAGGGTAGTTGACTTACACCTTCTAGAGCACGTTGGGTGGCACGGGATACATGCGGACGTGCATTGTCCTGTTGGAACAGCAAGTTCCCTTGCCGGTCTAGGAATGGTAGAACGATGGGTTCGATGACGGTTTGGATGTACCGTGCACTATTCAGTGTCCCCTCGACGATCACCAGTGGTGTACGGCCAGTGTAGGAGATCGCTCCCCACACCATGATGCCGGGTGTTGGCCCTGTGTGCCTCGGTCGTATGCAGTCCTGATTGTGGCGCTCACCTGCACGGCGCCAAACACGCATACGACCATCATTGGCACCAAGGCAGAAGCGACTCTCATCGCTGAAGACGACACGTCTCCATTCGTCCCTCCATTCACGCCTGTCGCGACACCACTGGAGCCGGGCTGCACGATGTTGGGGCGTGAGCGGAAGACGGCCTAACGGTGTGCGGGACCGTAGCCCAGCTTCATGGAGACGGTTGCGAATGGCCCTCGCCGATACCCCAGGAGCAACAGTGTCCCTAATTTGCTGGGAAGTGGCGGTGCGGTCCCCTACGGCACTGCGTAGGATCCTACGGTCTTGGCGTGCATCCGTGCGTCGCTGCGGTCCGGTCCCAGGTCGACGGGCACGTGCACCTTCCGCCGACCACTGGCCACAACATCGATGTACTGTGGAGACCTCACGCCCCACGTGTTGAGCAATTCGGCGGTACGTCCACCCGGCCTCCCGCATGCCCACTATACGCCCTCGCTCAAAGTCCGTCAACTGCACATACGGTTCACGTCCACGCTGTCGCGGCATGCTACCAGTGTTAAAGACTGCGATGGAGCTCCGTATGCCACGGCAAACTGGCTGACACTGACGGCGGTGGTGCACAAATGCTGCGCAGCTAGCGCCATTCGACGGCCAACACCGCGGTTCCTGGTGTGTCCGCTGTGCCGTGCGTGTGATCATTGCTTGTACAGCCCTCTCGCAGTGTCCGGAGCAAGTATGGTGGGTCTGACACACCGGTATCAATGTGTTCTTTTTTCCATTTCCAGGAGTGTAGATATAGAGGTTGTGAGAAGCGTGAATCAAGCAGTATGTTATTTCCGATAATCAGAGCGAGAATAAACATGTACAACAATCATAACATTGTGCTAAACTCAAGTTGGAACCGGTAAGAGAAAGATACCGTACTCTGTTGGAGATACGTTGTGCTCTAGTATAGATCATCAGAAATCACAGACTATTAAAGACAGGATACAAAATGAGCTTCAGGAAAGGCCCTGTTGGATTTAGACGAGTGAGAGACAGAACTGCATGCGGTGAGAGACGGCAGCGTCGCGTGGCAGGACGTCAGCTAACCCGGCGGCTGGCGGGAGCACCTGTCGTGCAGCTGCAAACTGCGGGCCGGCAGCTCATCTTCCTGCCGCGTCGACTGCTGAGGTAATGAAAGCCCCGCAAACGGTAAACATCACGCACTCTCTAGACTGCATTAGAGGCTCCCACGACTTCACAGACTGGGTGAGGTCTAATTTCGAGACTCCCTCCAACATGAAGCCAAGAACGACGTCCATTGTGGTGGACACTGGCAGTCCGATGAGGGTATTACATGCTGTCTGTCCCAGATAAGCTGACAAAATTGTAGCCAAGGAATCGTGCTGGACTTTATTTAAATAATCGGTCCTACAGAGAAAAATAGAAAAATGGTGAGTGACCATGTCTTCTGTTACAGTGTCTCTCAACCTGGAGGTTATTACTGCCTGAGATGTAAAATGAACTTTTCTGAGAGATAAAAACAAAAGGGTTTGCTAGCGTTTCGCTCATAAATCCAAATTATGTTTTAAATTTCATTACTGTTATCGTTATTCCTTGAAATTGCAATGTTCGTTACACGGTAAGTCACTAATTTTTTTTTTTTTTAATTCACACGTGACAGAATATGGTGGAGGTTACAGCTTGTGGAACTATTGTAATCGTATGAAAAACTTCTTCATCACGTGCTGTACCTATTATGTACATACTTTGTACTCTGTGGCGTGGATCTGTGATGGTAAATTTGAAACACACATACCCAAATATCCTGAAATATCTTAGAAAAAGGGATTCCCGTTGTTGCTGGTTGAGCCTGCAATGGACCAAACCCTCTTGACTATTTACTTTGCAAGAGGTAAAGAAACTAATTGAGGATAGGACAACAATATTTGCATAATGGCAACTGCGTTTCTGTAGGGTCTCCACTGTGTTGTTATTGTTATTAGAGGCAGAGTTTGTACACAAAGCATTGGTAGCCTGATGTCTTCCAGTTACTGACAGTTCAGAAGTAAGCAGTCTAGCAAACAAATTATTTACATGTTAACTTGGTTGATTTTTAAATGGGGTTCAGGATGTGGGTGAAATTAGTGTCGCTAGAGAGGGAGGATCGTGCAGAAGAAGAATGTTTTGTAAGAAGTAACTACCCTGAATTTGTGTAGTTAATTTTCTTTACTGAGGAGGACATGTAAATAACACTCGCGATGCTTTCCTTTATTTGTCTACAAAATAATGTTGTTCGAAATATACAGTACCAATGGTGTCATTAGTTTGTGGATAAATGAAGGACCTACGAAAACTAAATATCACTTATCTTTTGTCATTTTAAAATAAAAGTGTTCAAAAAATCGATTTCACTCTAAAGTTTGTTACGTGTTAATGCTGATTAATGGGGGTAGGGAGAGGTGGAGGAGAGAGTTTGCTAGGTAATGTCTGCATCGTTTGATGATGTTCTCAGAAAGGTGGGAACCGCTGTTCTATTGGTACAATGTACGGGAAAAAGTCGTGTTGGGTTGTAATCATTTGGAGAGCCCTAAAACCAGCTACTTCTCTAGCAGAAGCATTCTAGCGCTTCAGTATGTCGAAGGACATCTGTGGACTGTAACAGTCTCGCCGACATACCACCCAAGCATGAAATCAGCTGCCGTGGACACTGCCCACCGTGGAGAGTGCGTTTTGGCAGCTTCAGGGAACTGACAACAGTTAGACCCAGAGATTATGCTGTGTTCTATTTGGAGATTTTGTCTCAGCAATAAAACGTCGTATTACAGTTGCTGATATAAATTCTATTGATACCTTAAACTGATGCTCACAATTAGAAAAGTAATCAAGGAGCACTACTCATATGTTGCGTTACCGGCTGGACTTAAGCACCAGCTACTTTCTGGCTAAGGTATTGTTAAGCTCATGGAGTCCGCTCTCTTACAGAGGAACCTGTCTCATGTCACCTCCATTTTGTGAAAATTAATAATTACAAACTGTACCAAACTACATGGAAACTAAACTCTATCAGAAATATTTACACACCAAACAATCAATATTATCCAACTTTCGTTTATCTTTCGTCGCGGGAAGGTGCAGAAAATTTGGATCAGTTATTATTTAACAGTTTAATCGCTAAAACAGATTATCACAATTTAGTTTACTGTCTTCTTCAAATATCGATCATATTATTCGTCTGCTGTCATATCATGGTGGTGGCAGTGTGTTAGATACATGAGCGCACACATGGTAGTAATAAAGGCAGAAAATCGAGTAAGTTCTTCTCTTTTAATGTAGGGGTGGTAAGCAGTATGTGCAAGAAGCGGTGAAGAAAGTGAAACAAAAGGAGGCATGATGCGTATGTGTGGGGAGACGGGGTGGGGAGGGGGAGGTGAGAGAAAAATGAATGTGCCTAAAAAAAGAATGAAGGAAAGTGGTATAAGAAGAGTAACTAACTTTCAATGTAAAAGTGGGCTAGGGAGACTGAAAGAGCTAAAAGAACTCCTTTTCCTAGGAAAAGACGATGAAAAAGATTGTCGGATCAGTTACAAGCCGCCTGGTGCACGACATGGAAGCCTCCCTGTCTGACACATTGTAGTGTATATGTTGTCTGCAGCCCTCTGAGTGGTTGTATCTTCATGTCAGAGTAGCACTTACTCTCAACATACTGTGACGCCAATAATTTAAATTGGAAAATTACTAGGCACATAGAGTTTAACTTACGTTGATTGAAATTCTACCACAGAGATCGCTATTTGTAGAAAAATGCGACCACAGTTAGTTCTTGACTCTTCGTCGCCCAGCGGACGGTCTCATTCTTCACTGTTAGTTCTGTTATTACACAGTCTCTCGAAATCCCTTCTAACTGATGAAGCAGCTACTGTAAGTGATAATTATCAGATGTGCGGAAACTGAAATTACGTTTAGAAAACCATCGTATTGGCCAGTGAGTTATGTATAAGAGCCTGTACTTGATGTCAGCTCAGGCCAAATGCAACTACTCAGAGCTGTTTAAAGCCAAAGCGTCACAAGCCGCCGCTTGGGGTACCATGGAAGCCATATTGCAAGGTTTGTATCCCGTCCTTGTTACAATTAGTGGCGAAGACTGACATGGGGAGGGTAAAGGGGCAGGAAATCTTAGGTCGATGGGGGGAAAACTGTTCTCGAACCGGCCCTTCAACTAAGAAGTCCTTTACGAAGTGTGTTTGAAAAGAAGTTAAATCTGTAGATTGATTAGTGAACTTCTATACATTACACTTAAAACTATACAAATTCTGAGAGCTGGTGCTCAAAGTAAATCACTCTTAGACAAGCCACAAATAAATAAAAGTTCTGTCAGTTACTAACACACTGACAAGATATCGGTGGCCGCACTCGAAAAATCTGGAAATTTCCGAAAAATGTCGAACTAAATTAATGGCTCAACTACGATAACTATATATGAGTTGAAGGTACATACCCGAAAAATTCTAAACCAGAACCGAATCGAGTGACGGAATTCACAGTTTCGGCGTGCACTCTGGTCTTCCTTTTAATTGTTTTAAGCCTCGGAATGTGTTCAAGTACAAATTTACAATGTCGATATCCTTAACAGGAGATAAATTCTAGTTAGATGGTGAGACTTGAGATCGAAGTTCTACAGTCTGTTAACGTCGCCAACGTAGCCTATCTGCACTGCGTAGGGTAGCATTCAAGAAGTTAACTCCAGTGCTAACCAAAAAAATGTTTGAACAGGAAACGTCATCGACAGACGTAAATACATTAATCCGATATATTGTTCCAGAAAACTTCGTGGTTAAACAGGGTAAGCAAACTGCTAATATTTTGTCGCCTGACTACCAGCTCCATAGAATAAGAGGTACTTGAATTTTGCTGTGCGGCTGCGGGCTTTACAGAGAGCTGTAAGTAACTAACTAAGTGCGGCACGTGTTTGCGGTGCATTTTCGCCTTCAGCAAGAGACTAATCTCTGACTCGCTCTTTAGGTCGATATACTGCTGTACTAAAGAAGATGCAAGCTTTTGTGCTGATTAAGTAAATATGTTTCAGTTAGTTATGAAGTAAATAATTCACCCACAATTCATTAAATGTTAATTATCTATATTGTATAATGTAGCAGCATTATGAATAATGGCTGGGGCTGATTAATAACAAACAAAGTGGCACATGAGGATTAAGGGAAGATCAGAGTATATTTTTCTGCTGTTGCAATCAGTTTGTTTCATAACAGGACTTAAATTACGGTTAACTTTAATTATGAAAGCATTGCGTAGTACAAAATAAGTAAATAAACCGAGTAAAACATACGTCATAGAAAGGGCATTAGTAACACATACAGCTCTCTTACATTATTACTTAACATTTAGTTAGTTTTTTGTATAATCGCCTTTTTTGCTGAAATATGGTGTTTTATTATCAGGCACAGGTCGGTCAAAGTGCGCTCTGCAGAGAGCATTGTACTCAGCCCAGTGATTTCCCGGAAGGCAAATGAAGTGGCTAACAGTTTGAACAGATCCCTATCTCCTGCCCGCTCGAAGGAAGCGACGCTCTTCAGCTGTGTTTAATGCGTTTATTGTCTCCCAGCGAAAGCGAAAAGACGTCATCCCGGTGGAGTGGAGGATTCTTCCTCGAAAGGTGGGAGATGAGCTCATTTGACGTTCTTGAAAAATAGTACCGAGTGCGAAGGTAGGAGCTGAATATGTGGAAAATTTGTTCGAAGGAAGTCGCGCATTGGCGGACTAAGAAAGAAACCGGTTATTACACAGCCCGTAAGTCGAGTTAATGGCATCACATTTACACCAGATTTCACCACAGTTCTGCCCAACGGCACCATGCGCATGTTACATGTCACACTATAAGGAAGGTCGTCACTCCCCCTCACCCACATTTGACCCATTCTTTTGACGCCTCTCGAATGCAGGTCAGAACCGCGAAACCCAGCGTTAAAAACGCGGTTTTCATGGGTAGTCGAGGAAAAGATTTCACACTCATAGACGCTCCGAATCGCGGCGAAAACGCCCCAGAAGATGGCATAAAGGAGGTCAATTAAACACCCTTCGCCCGGGACGATTATTCACACACGTTTCTTAGTCGAAAACGAAAGTTCGCAGTGCGATAAGCAATAGGAAGACGTTCTTGAAAACTTTGCTGACACCTCTGAACGTTTCAATCCTCCTATAAGGGCATCGTGGGCTGCAGCCCCATTGAACGTAAAACTGCCTCCCCCCTCCCCCGTCTCAAGATGTTCGGTGATACCCTATGGGCCATCCACACACCTTAGTTGTGCTTCAGAAATGTACCTGATAAAAAATTCGACAAAAATTTTCCTTTGCGGCTGCTCTAACCCGTATGATGGCAGGCAAACACCACCTAAGGTATGACTAAAGTCACTTGACCTTCAGACACTAGAGCAGTTTCGATGCTGAATGTTTGTCGAAGCTTCTAATAGGTGCATTTGTAAAATGCTCTACTGAGCTGCTTGGGTTGCACCCACGTTATTGCCGAACTGGGCGAGGGGGGAGGGGGAATTCCTAGAGGGATCCTTTTCCGTTCTATTCAAGCACATCTTAATGTTGCCTCCATCTCCTCCCCCTCCCCCCTTTCACATGATCACGCAAGGGAGGGTGCGAAACAGAAGGAATGAAAAAGCATATGAATCCATTGCTTTTTCGCATCATTTCCATATTCCGTCGAATGCTTTTTAACAGTTCCGAGCGATTCCAAGCTGTACAACACAGCAAAAATTGCGATCGCGCTGCACTCCAAAGATATCACATCACGTTCAATGTGGCTGCAGATGTTGGCAGCAGTCTCGAACATGTTGTTCATCGCTCTGCGAACTGTCGTATGTGAGAATCAGACGCTCCAAGCAAAGAGGAGGTTGCAGTGTGTTCCCAGGAGGCGTTTTTATGTCAATTTTGAGCGCTGATGTGTCTGAAATGTTTTTCTCAGCCTCTTGTAAGAAAACGGTGTGATTTCAACTCTGGTTGTCACGGTTCTAACCATCAATAGCCGAGGCGTTTAAAAGAGGTAGGAAAAATAGTTAAGAGGGAGTGTGACGGCCTGCCCATTGTATGACATGTGTGTGCTGCGGATGGACAGAATTGTTGTGGAATTTAGAGCCAATGTAACATCGTTAACCCTCGTTACCCTCACATGAACTCATGAGAAGCTTTTTCTGTTCTTTTCGTCGAGGGTGACAACTGAGGGCGTCTCGCTTTTGCACCACTGCAGAGGTGGGTTGCAGGCAACTTTGAGCCAAATTTAAAACATATGCATATGAATGACAGACAGGTAAGGGGTTACGAAAAAATGATCCCTTAATTTTATTACACATTGCAGGAACGTAACACATAGTGCCCTAGAAACGACGTCGGTGTGAAGATCGACGATTGGACAACATTTTTCGCAGAGTCCTTGGTGGGAGAACATACAGCACCTTAGCAGTTACGTCATTGGCCAGAGTTTGCCGAACCTTTTTCATTTGACGATTCTGTTCGTGGCGCCGACTCTGCTCTTAGCAGAGATGTTCAATGTTGAGACAGAAGGCCCTTCAGACTTACAGGACAGGTTGCAGCAGCGAGCAAACTTTCGAGAGGCGGCCTGTGTGTTGCCTGAGTAGTAGTAGTGACAGCTGTTTGTACCGTTTGCAGCCTCGATTCTTACACAACGTTTACGTTGATATTATCTGGGAGCATCGGCTGGTTAGGAAGAAGTGAAGAATGGCGATTTTAGACTCTTTATTAAATTCATGTGCCAACGGCCTGACCGCAGTGGTAACACCGGTTCCCGTCAGATCACCGAAGTTAAGAGCTGTCGGGTTGGGATAGCACTTTGATGGGCGACCATCCGGTCTGCCGAGCGCTGTTGGCAAGCTGGGTGCACTCAACCCTTGTCAGGCCAACTGAGGAGCTACTTGATTGAGAAGTAGATGCTCCGGTCTCGGAAACTCACGTACGGCCGGGAGAGTGGTGTGCTGACCATATCCGCATCTAGTGATGCCTGCGAACTGAGGGCGACACGGCGGCCGGTCAGTGCCGTTAAGCCTTCATGGCCCGGTCGGGAGGAGTTTAGTTTTATTATTATTATCAAATTCATAAAGGCCCATCCACGACCAGGCGAGCAGGACCAGTTGCATGTTTTTATGGATTTTTAGGATGGTAATTCATTCTGGACCATGAATCTGGTCCGAAATTTTGCATAGTTAAGAAACGCTAGTTTTATCTCATTCTTTTGTTTTAATTAGACGCCACTTTTGCTGTGTGCTTAGTGAAGATCCATATTAATGTCACTGACTGACATGGGCAACTTGAGAAGGTCTATAATAGACTTGGGTCATGATTTTAATTCAGTGGCTGGTGAATCCCTTTTCCATGCAGCACACCATTAATGATTTTTGGGAATATCAACACCCAGGAATCCTTTACGAGGACCACCAGTTTGATCTCGTTAAATACGTCGAACAACAGTTCTTAAATCAGTATTTGAGATCACTGAGGAGCCACAAGGGAACGGTCCTATTTGACATGTAGAAACCAGCTCTGAAATTGCTTATGAAGGAAGAATACAGCGAAAGAAACTCTATGCCAAGATCATGGCAGCTAAGTAACCCTGAAAGTATTTTTTTGAAAAAAAAAATATTTGTGTCAAATTTGTAGCTCGCCAGGCCGCTGGAGAATTGTACACCTCTGCCGTAGCTGTAGCAGTCAGCACATGCACAACTTGCGGTGCACATATCCTTGTTGATTGATGGCACACCGGCAAACAGATAACAGAGCACAACGAGACCGTGATTTGTAAAGGGAATTGTGCATATTGAGAGTGCATTTATTTCGATGTTTTCTTCCTGTATGAAAAATTTCAGGGTAGATTTCGACATGTCAGACTGGACCAGTCCCTTATGGGCCTCGTAGCCCAACTGATGCAAATGCTTATAGCAGTCGGAAGGCTGGTGTTTACCAGCTCGCTTGGCGCTTCGCTCATTAAACTTTGCTTATTTTCGTTGAAACCTGCTAAATTTACTTAGTGCACCTACAAAAACAGAAGCACTTTGCAGTCTGTATCTTACGGCTACTGTGGAACTAATATGCAGAGGGTATCATAATTAATAGCGAAAAATTGACACTGATGAACTATATGAGAGCCTGCCCGGTTGGCCGTGCGGTCTGACGAACGGGTTTCCGGGCGGGAAGGAGCGCCGGTCCCTGGCACGAATCCGCCCGGCGGATTTGTGTCGAGGTCCGGCGAGCCGGCCAGTTTATGGATGGCTTTTAGGCGGTTTTCCATCTGCCTCGGCAAATGCGAGCTGGTTCCCCTTATTCCGCCTCAGCTACACTATGTCGGCGATTGTTACGCAAACAAGTTCTCCACGTACGCGTACACCACCATTATTCTTCCACGCCAACATAGGGGTTACACTCGTCTGGTGTGAGACGTTCCCTGGGGGGTCCACCGGGGGTCGAACCGCACAATAACCCTGGGTTCGGTGTGGCATGGCGGAGTGGCGAAGTGGACTGCGATAGTCGTCGTGGGGTTGCGCACAACTGCGGCTGCAGAGGGGAAGGAGCCTCTCCGTCGTTTCTAGGTCCCCGGTTAACATAACACAACTATATGATAATAGAAGCAAAAAAATTCTGATGAATCTACATCTACATCTACATTTATACTCCGCAAGCCACCCAACGGTGTGTCGCGGAGGGCACTTTACGTGCCACTGTCATTACCTCCCTTTCCTGTTCCAGTCGCGTATGGTTCGTGGGAAGAACGACTGTCTGAAAGCCTCCGTGCGCGCTCTAATCTCTCTAATTTTACATTCGTGATCTCCTCGGGAGGTATAAGTAGGGGGAAGCAATATATTCGATACCTCATCCAGAAACGCACCCTCTCGAAACCTGGCGTGCAAGCTACACCGCGATGCAGAGCGCCTCTCTTGCAGAGTCTACCACTTGAGTTTGCTAAACATCTCCGTAACTCTATCACGGTTACCAAATAACCCTGTGACGAAACGCGCCGCTCTTCTTTGGATCTTCTCTATCTCCTCCGTCAACCCGATCTGGTACGGATCCCACACTGATGAGCAGTACTCAAGAATAGGTCGAACGAGTGTTTTGTAAGCCACCTCTTTTGTTGATGGACTACATTTTCTAAGGACTCTCCCAATGAATCTCAACCTGGTACCCGCCTTACCAACAATTAATTTTATATGATTATTCCACTTCAAATCGTTCCGCACGCATACTCCCAGATATTTTATAGAAGCAGCTGCTACCAGTGTTTGTTCCGCTATCATATAATCATACAATAAAGGATCCTTCTTTCTATGTATTCGCAGTACATTACATTTGTCTATGTTAAGGGTCAGTTGCCACTCCCTGCACCAAGTGCCTATCCGCTGCAGATCTTCCTGCATTTCGCTACAATTTTCTAATGCTGCAACTTCTCTGTACACTACAGCATCATCCGCGAAAAGCCGCATGGAACTTCCGACACTATCTACTAGGTCATTTTTATATATAGTGAAAAGCAATGGTCCCACAACACTCCCCTATGGCACGCCAGAGGTTACTTTAACGTCTGTAGACGCCTCTCCATTGATAACAAC
The DNA here is from genome assembly GCF_023864275.1 of Schistocerca cancellata. Lineage (NCBI taxonomy): Eukaryota > Metazoa > Arthropoda > Insecta > Orthoptera > Acrididae > Schistocerca > Schistocerca cancellata. The sequence continues at coordinate 462,369,121 of NC_064631.1, read as the reverse complement.
ATGCTGTGTTCTGTTTGATAAAAACTCTTCAATCCAGCCACACAGCTGGTCTGATGTTCTGTAGGCTCTTACTTTGTTTATCAGGCGACAGTGCGGAACTGTATCGAACGCCTTCCGGAAGTCAAGAAAAATAGCATCTACCTGGGAGCCTATATCTAATATTTTCTGGGTCTAATGAACAAATAAGGCGAGTTGGGTCTCACACGATCGCTGTTGATCCATGATCCATGTTGATTCCTACATAGTAGATTCTGGGTTTCCAAAAACGACATGATACTCGAGCAAAAAACATGTTCTAAAATTCTACAACAGAGATATAGGTCTATAGTTTTGCGCATCTGCTCGACGACCCTTCTTGAACACTGGGACTACCTGTGATCTATTCCAATCATTTGGAACCTTCTGTTCCTGTAGAGACTTGCGGTACACGGCTGTTAGAACGGGGGCAAGTTCTTTCGCGTACTCTGTGTAGAATCGAATTGGTATCCCGTCAGGTCCAGTGGACTTTCCTCTGTTGAGTGATTCCAGTTGCTTTTCTATTCCTTGGACACTTATTTCGATGTCAGCCATTTTTTCGTTTGTGCGAGCATTTAGAGAAGGAACTGCAGTGCGGTCTTCCTCTGTGAAACAGCTATGGAAAAAGGTGTTTAGTATTTCAGCTTTACGCGTGTCATCCTCTGTTTCAATGCCTTCATCATTCCGGAGTGTCTGGATATGCTGTTTCGAGCCACTTACTGATTTAACGTAAGACCAGAACTTCCTAGGATTTTCTGTCAAGTCGGTACATAGAATTTTACTTTCGAATTCACTGAACGCTTCACGCATAGCCCTCCTTACGCTAACTTTGACATCGTTTAGCTTCTGTTTGTCTGAGAGGTTTTGGCTGCGTTTAAACTTGGAGTGAAGCTCTCTTTGCTTTCGCAGTAGTTTCCTAACTTTGTTGTTGTACCACGGTGGGTTTTTCCCGTCCCTCACAGTTTTACTCGGCACGTACCTGTCTAAAACGCAAACGAGTAATTTGACAGGTAACGGCGAATGTGGGTTTACAAGCCGCCACTAACTTCAGTAAGGAATGTTACCCTAATTTCTAAGAAATTTTTTGATGTGTTACATTTTCGATTAGTTTTTGTTTAAGTCCCGATGTAATTATCGATGACAGGCGTGGCTACGTTAACAAGTAGTACGATATTACTTCATCACTTGCCACCATTTACTGCACTCTCGTATCTGTTAAGTGTGGTGATCCACATGGCGACGTCGTATTTGCACACAGTACGGTACTCGTTTCTCTAGTGAGATAAGAATTCTTCCATACATTTTCGTACCATCTTGACAAGACTGCACAACTTCCGTTCCAGTTTTCTATCGCGTCAACTCCTCCCGACGTGTCCCCAGGCAGAAAAAGCCCTGAGGTAACGTAGCCACATAGTTCAACTTCTTTAGAAGAACATGTGACCGAAGAAGACGGTCACCGCACGATCTATGAGAAACTTTGCTCATGTGATATCTCATTACCAGTATCTGGATTAACGTCATCGCTGAAACCAGCCGGGTGAGGACTTTACAGAAAAGGTAAGTTCACATTTCAAATACATTTGTATCTTTTTTTTTATTCTTTTAAGTCACCAGTCCTCTGACAGGTCTGATGCAGCCTACTACGAATTCTTATCATGTGCTAATCCCTTAACCTCAGAGTAGCACTTGTCACCTACGGCCTCAGTTATTGTATTCCAATCTCTGTCTTCCACTACGGGTTTTACCTTCCACAGCTTCCCTGGATTGCATGGAGATTATTTCCTGATGTCGTAACAAATGTCCTATCATCCCGTTCCTTCTTCTTGCCAGTGTTTTCCATACGTTACTTTATTTACCGATTTTAAGGAACACCTCTTCATTATTTGTTTTACCAGTCCACCTAGCTCCCAACATTCTTATGCAATACCACATCTCAAGCGCCGCATTCTCATCTGTTCCGGTTTTGCCACTGCTCACCATTCCCTATCAATCAATGCACTCTTTGCCTCTGACAGTGTGCTTTTCATGTCCTCCTTCCTTCGTCCGTGAATCGTTATTTGCTTCGAAGGTAACACTGTCTACTGCAGATCGCTTTTTCTAGGTCGAAGAATACTTTGATCGTGTGTCGAATTTTCTTGAGCCTTGATTCCAGTAGAAACCCCAGTGTCAGAACTGCCTTTCTGGTAGTACCTACGTCTTTCCTAAAACCAAATTTATCATCATCTACCGGTCTTAAGCTCTTTTTAATCTCAAGGTCTTCGATTCTGTCTGTTTTCTTGTAGTTCTTCTATACGGAGTGATACAGCTTAGTTGTTCACTTCAAAAATTTCCAGAAAGGTTATGATATCGTAATTTTGTTTTCACTCGCCAGAATTATGACAAAATCTCACGAAGTGAAGACAACTCTCTTTCGTTTGTTATAACAACGATACAGATATCGTTATCAGCTTCGCTTTTTCTGATGTAAATAAATACACGCTGCTAGTATCCTAATTCTAAAAGATATGACCTTGAAAATCGTAGTAAGTACTGTGTTTAGAAGTTAGAATATATCTGGTCTAAACATGAAACCGATTGCTGTCTATGCAATAGCTGGTGATTCCATACCCTGATATACAGTGTGAAAAGCTATAATTAAGATTCGCTACCACGTTACTCCAATGGAAAACGAGTAATCATAGGACAACGAAACTTCATCGAAACATTTGTAAGCGCTCACGGAAGAGAGTGTTCCACTTTTGTCACTGGTCACTCTCAGCTGGAGCACCCCATCAACCTGATGTGACAATTCCGTATAATAACACAAACTTTCGTATTATTCAGTAATCAGTTTCTGTTTAAAACAGATAAATCCTAAGTTTTAACTACTGTAATTTCCCCGAAACTGCTAATCAGGTTTTGAAGACAGACACGCTATTGAATTCATTTCTCTTAGAATTGCTGTATTAGCAGCAAACATTAAATTGGGAAAACCGACGTTACCTTTGCGGGGACGATATCTGACTTACTCTAACGAATTACATTAAGACCTGAAACAAGTGTAATTATTTTCACTAGGTCCACTCGTGAGCTTGGTAAAGTGCTATTGACACTCATATGGTTCATACCATGGGCGGGGGTATTTGATTTTAATGAAAAAGTGCTCATGCGTTGTCAACCAAACAGAAAATCAGAAATCAGGGTATTATACACACACACTAACTGTACTTTTTCTTCTCTGCTTTTTGTGCCAGAAGCGCGTCTCTGTTGGCTCATTCGGGAGGGGGGATAAAACAGTAAGGTCGATTGGGGAAGTACGGGGAAGGAATTCAGCCGTGCCCTTTCAAAGGAACCATCCCGAAATTTACCTGAAGCGATTTAGGGAAATCATGGGAAACCTAAATCAGAATGGCCGGACACGGATTTGAACCGTCGTCATCCAGAATGGAAGTCCAGTGTGTTAACCAGTGCGCCACATGGCTCGGTAAACATAAAAACCTTAAAATACCACAATTATTGCTATAATATTTAAGACACCTATTCTTCAAATGTGAGACTAAATACCGGAAGGTAAAACAGCAGACCAGTTTAAAACAAAGTGAGTTCTTGACAATAAAAGAGACGGAGTAGCAATCATTGCGGTACACTTGTCGGTGGCCTGTGGTCCGCCGCTCGTGGTCTCGCGGTAGCGTTCTCGCTTCCCGAGCACGGGGTCCCGGGTTCGATTCTCGGCGGGGTCAGGGATTTTCACCTGCCTCGAGATGACTGGGTGTTTGTGTTGTCCTCATCATTTCATCATCATCCAGGAAAGTGGCGAAATTGGACTGAGCAAAGATTGGGAAATTGTACGGGCGCTGATAACCACGCAGTTGAGCGCCCCACAATCCAAACATCATCATCATCATCATCGTGGCCTGTGGAGTTGTACTTCAGACTGGCGGATGTTTACACCATTGCACGTAAGCTTGTGAGATATGCAATGGACGACTAGGGCAATTCATTGATGCAGCTCGCTAGCACACTTCTTCCGGCTGCGAGGTGTTTACGTGGGCTGAGTAGATGTTAGGAAGCGCAGACGCGGCCGAACAGCACAATGCTGCACTCGCTCACAAGCAGGCCTATGATCAGCTGGAGAATCTATGCAGAAAGCAGCGACTACTTCAGCTAAGTAAATCATCGTGAACATTAAATTATACATTAGCTGCAAACTCATTTTGTTAATTAAGGAGTTCATCCGGTTCATTGCGTTTCGTGACATAAGTTTATAGTTCTTCCACAATTTACTCAGTAGTTTGTAAAATTTTTAGCTTTTGATCAGTGCTACCAATATCATGTCCATCCTTTTGCATATGTGAACCTAATGCTGTTTTACAGTTGGCGTAGATGCGTTCTTTGAATGTCAAGTCAAATGACCTACCTGTCTGCCCGATATATTTTTCCCTATATTAACGGCTTGATGTTTTGTAGAAGCCACATTTCTCATATTTATTACTCCATTCATGTTTTCATGTTATCTGCTATCCTGAAGGCCAAAACCACTTATGATAGTAGCATAAAAAATGGCTGCGTAAAAAAATAAGAGATTACTCTATTTCCATGTGACCAGCGAAATTGATAACGATGTCTTTGTGACTAATGTAGCTGTGGAAAGATACTATAAGTTATTTAGTAATGACTCTTTCACAATTTATTTGGGAGAAAACAGAATTACAATACACTAAACGGTGAAATATCTCGGACGAACAGTTTAGCTGAATCAAACTGTGCATTACATACCAGTCTTTCTCTACAGTGTACACATATTTTTCTAAGAATTTCAGCGACCATTTTACGTTGTCGAACGTTTTTTCTAGTCTGACGTGTGCTTCTCTGACTCGTTGATGACTACAGAATAAGCAGTATTGCCTGAAAATATAGGGCATGCAATGATTACACTCCAGTGCGTGGCCTTCCAGAAGGCAGTGCGATTTCCAGGCAAACCGGGAAATGCAGCAAGAGCTCATCGCCAGTGTCTAGCGCTCACTGTGTCGGTCGTGACGAAGCAGTGACGACCGACATTTGGGTTTGCTCTTCGTTACGTTCGCTTCGAATGGCGGTATAATGAAGGTGCAGCAGACTTGCCACGCCGCACAAGACGCTGTCTGTACTGTAGAGATTGTGGGGGGGTGAATTTCGTGTCCCATGGAGGTAGCCTAAAACAAGGTGGTGCTACAAACAAAATTTCTTCAAGTAGAGCTGCAATTAAATGAAATTTCGACTCAAACTACGTTACTCATTGTCTTACTTGCTGCTGTACTGCTAGAGATACACATGAATGCAGTCCGCGGAATTTTCTTCTGTTGTTAGACTTTTGTCTTTGAATCGTCACTAACGCAAATGCGAGGAATCTTTTAGTAGAAAACTTAGGTGAACCATACCAGCCTTAGATGCTGTAACAATGAAGCGTCTGCCAATACAGGAGTGTCAGCGATCGCATCACGCTGTCCCGTGAGACAAAGGAAGAGTATGACCATTCGTGGTACATTCTTTGAACACGTGTAACACCCCGTGCTAGTCCTATCTAATGTGGCCGCATACTTGAGCACTATTTTAAGATGCGATGCATAACAGTGTTGTTAGCAGCCTCGTTTGTAGACTGACTGCATTTTCCCAGTATCCTGCCAATGAAACCAAGTCTGCCACCAGCTTTGCGATATGGCCTACGTGGACATTCAATATCACATACACAACTACACTCCTGGAAATGGAAAAAAGAACACATTGGCACCGGTGTGTCAGACCCACCATACTTGCTCCGGACACTGCGAGAGGGCTGTACACGCAATGATCACACGCACGGCACAGCGGACACACCAGGAACCGCGGTGTTGGCCGTCGAATGGCGCTAGCTGCGCAGCATTTGTGCACCGCCGCCGTCAGTGTCAGCCAGTTTGCCGTGCCATACGGAGCTCCATCGCAATCTTTAACACTGGTAGCATGCCGCGACAGCGTGGACGTGAACCGTATGTGCAGTTGACGGACTTTGAACGAGGGCGTATAGTGGGCATGCGGGAGGCCGGGTGGACGTACCGCCGAATTGCTCAACACGTGGGGCGTGAGGTCTCCACAGTACATCGATGTTGTCGCCAGTGGTCGGCGGAAGGTGCACGTGCCCGTCGACCTGGGACCGGACCGCAGCGACGCACGGATGCACGCCAAGACCGTAGGATCCTACGCAGTGCCGTAGGGGACCGCACCGCCACTTCCCAGCAAATTAGGGACACTGTTGCTCCTGGGGTATCGGCGAGGACCATTCGCAACCGTCTCCATGAAGCTGGGCTACGGTCCCGCACACCGTTAGGCCGTCTTCCGCTCACGCCCCAACATCGTGCAGTCCGCCTCCAGTGGTGTCGCGACAGGCGTGAATGCAGGGACGAATGGAGACGTGTCGTCTTCAGCGATGAGAGTCGCTTCTGCCTTGGTGCCAATGATGGTCGTATGCGTGTTTGGCGCCGTTCAGGTGAGCGCCACAATCAGGACTGCATACGACCGAGGCGCACAGGGCCAACACCCGGCATCATGGTGTGGGGAGCGATCTCCTACACTGGCCGTACACCACTGGTGATCGTCGAGGGGACACTGAATAGTGCACGGTACATCCAAACCGTCATCGAACCCATCGTTCTACCATTCCTAGACCGGCAAGGGAACTAGCTGTTCCAACAGGACAATGCACGTCCGCATGTATCCCGTGCCACCCAACGTGCTCTAGAAAGTGTAAGTCAACTACCCTGGCCAGCAAGATCTCCGGATCTGTCCCCCATTGAGCATGTTTGGGACTGGATGAAGCGTCGTCTCACGCGGTCTGCACGTCCAGCACGAACGCTGGTCCAACTGAGGCGCCAGGTGGAAATGGCATGGCAAGCCGTTCCACAGGACTACATCCAACATCTCTACGATCGTCTCCATGGGAGAATAGCAGCCTGCATTGCTGCGAAAGGTGGATATACACTGTACTAGTGCCGACATTGTGCATGCTCTGTTGCCTGTGTCTATGTGCCTGTGGTTCTGTCAGTGTGATCATGTGATGTATCTGACCCCAGGAATGTGTAAATAAAGTTTCCCCTTCCTGGGACAATGAATTCACGGTGTTCTTATTTCAATTTCCAGGAGTGTATTTTTACACACACGTCGTTCGCATTAACATCCCTATTAAATGAATGAAAGATACTGCTTTTGGACATTGTCACCCATCTTCTCTCTGTGATTCTACTTTCTATTAGTAGTTTATTATAAATTTAGGTTTCCGTCGAAGTTATATAACAATTTTAATGGTGACTAGTTTCAAACGCTAGCGTTCATTTTCGAACCGTTATCTAAATCAGGAAACACAGTATTAATGAAAATTTAAAATGCAGAATGTTAAAATATATCAGTAGATGCTGCATTTACAATTTTAGAATTATTATTTTGACTTTTCTGTACTCGCTCTAACTGCACAAATCTGGTGTCACACATATTTTATTAAAATAATAAAAATGCAGTCACAGCTTTAAAATGTTCTGACGACAGCAGCAGGCACTTTCCCAAAGAGTTGCTGCCTGGTGACTGCAGACTAATTGTTCTATTCGCTATGTTTTATGTCTTAGAGGGTCATTGGAATCATGTTACTGTGAAACCATGTTTATTGTTGACCAGGGGTATCGGAAAAATTTTTGAACGTTCCATTGACATTCTGTTACAGTCAAGTTTTGAAGAGGTGGGAATGTCATAACCGACGAATTACACTATTGTAATTTATCCTTACTACATTTTGGTTAATTACATCTGTATTCCAAAATTTAGTATTTTACAGTTTTATTACTCTGTCTCGTCTTCTTTATGTGACCATCTGTCAAAAGCCTAAATAACTACGTTTTGCTTCGCGAACCACTGCGAGGCCTGCAGGAAGAGAATAAATGAGGTTCTGGCAGATATCAAAAAATATTTCAAATGGCTCTAAGCACTATGGGACTTAACATTTGAGGTCATCAGTCCCATAGACATAGAACTATATAAACGTAACTAACCTAAGGACATCACACACATCCATGCCCGAGGCAGGATTCGAACCTGCGACCGTAGCAGCCGCGTGGTTCCGTAATGAAGCGCCTAGAACCGCTCGACCACAGCGGCCGGCTGGCAGGTATCAAAAGGGATGTTTCGGCCATGCTCTCTCCTGTGCCGTGGCCAGCTGCGCTAAGTATCTCGGTTGAATATCCATGCCACAAACAACCCAATCCAGCCGCGCGGGATTAGCCGAGCGGTTTAGGGCGCTGCAGTCATAGACTGTGCGGCTGGTTCCGGCGGAGGTTCGAGTCCTCCTTCGGGCATGGGTGTGTGTGTTTGTCCTTAGGATAATTTAGGTTAAGTAGTGTGTAAGCTTAGGGACTGATGACCTTAGCAGTTAAGTCCTTTAATATTTCACACACATTTGAACATTTTTGAACAACCCAATCGAGGTCGTCCGACCAATCCTCGACTGCGTTTAACTCCTGGGAATTTGATGGCCAGGGAGTACGCTAAAATCTTGCTGGTGCTCTTCAAAGCATGTACGTATGCTGCAAGCTGTGTGACACGGCCGGATGGGGTGGCCGAGTGGTTCTAGGTGCTACAGTCTGGAACCGCCCGACCGCTACGGTCGCAGGTTCGAATTCTGCCTCGTGCATGGATGTGTGTGATGTCCTTAGGTTAGTTAGGTTTAAGTAGGTCTAAGTTCTAGGGGACTGATGACCTCAGAAGTTAAGTCCCATAGTGCTCAGAGCCATTTGAACCATTTTTGTGTGACACGTTTGACTGTCCTGCTGCCATCGTGGCGAGAGAAAATATTGCATGCAAGGATAGATGCATACTTGTGTTGGTCTATTGTGCCTTCCAGTATGATGAGATCACCTAGGGAATACCCTCCGGCCTGGTCCGTTCTGATGATTGTTGCTACGTGTTTGCTTCCAGACATTTCACTCCTTACACGCCCACGGGCATCTGTCCAATGTAACATAAAACGTGATTCATTTAAAAAGGCCATCTGCCGCCGCTCAGTGAACGTTCAGGTGCGCTATTGGCGTCTAAATTCCGGGCTTCGTCACTGACGGACGGTAGTCAGCGTGGATGCATGAATACGTGCCCCAAACGCAACAACGTTCGCTGTATGGTCTTTGAGGAATTACTGTTGGTAACCCTTTGGTTCATCAAGGTGGTAAGTCGCTCAGCAATTGCACATCTGATCACCCATACACGTATCCATAGCCGTCGTTCACCCATTATCTATGCCCATGGTGCACGAAAGAGCCTCGACGGCGGATTTGGATAGCGCCATTTTGCCATGCACGGTATACTTTAACTACGGGGGCACATCAACAGTTTGCAACATAGTCTTTCGGTAAAGCGTCCAAACTTGGCCTGAAAGACAATAATTATGTCTTTTTGGACGTCCGATAAATCGCTCCGTTACCGCATTATGACACTAGTGCAATGATTTTTGCGCCTTCTGGACACGCTTTACATGCCTTCCACTCCTAGTACTCACACGCAAAGACGTGGGCGATGGCCGTATCGCTGCAGTCTGGAACCGAGCGACCGCTACGGTCGCAGGTTCGAATCCTGCCTCGGGCATGGATGTGTGTGATGTCCTTCGGTTAGTTAGGTTTAATTAGTTCTAAGTTCTAGGCGACTGATGACCTCAGAAGTTAAGTCACATAGTGCTCAGAGCCATTTGAACCATTTGATGGCGAAATCTGTGCTGCTGGAATATGTAATATTATACCTTTTGATGTAGCTAATGGACTCAAAATGAACGTTAAGCTTTCTGAACTGATCACCATTAACATTAGATGGGAACGTAATGAAATAGTAAATAAACTGAGCTGCTGGTCCTTTATGACAATATATTGTTGGGGCTGCATATACACTTATTACTAATTATCAGTCTGGGTTCCTCGCATATACGTTTCTCGCATACAAACGGTTCAGTCACGTTAAGGTGACCGCCGCAGATGTTGGACGTCAGTGCGAAATAACCACTCACAGACGACAGGTGGCAGGGTATATGAAGCGTGTCAATACAACGCGGCAAATAGTGGTGCCGTTATCGTATTGTGGAAGCACAGCGATTGATCTAACGTACAAATAACCTTGATCATTGACCAAGTATGGAAACATTACCGAAACGGCTAAGTCTGTAAACTGTTCGCGTGCTGCCGAGATTAAGGTGTACCGTGCATGGAAAAATGGCATTATCCAAAACAGGCGCCGTGGCAACTGTGGTGTACCACGGGATACAGATGACAGCAGTGAATGACGACTGCGGAGATAGAGCACGTGATAGCATAGACGAACTAAGAGGAGCACTGTCTTCTCAACGACTATTCAGCGAGAGTTGCTACGGATGGGCCTCCACTCTGGGCACCTCATTGATGGACGCATGCAGACAACTGCTCATCGTCGAAGACTGCTGTAATTTTCTCACCAGAACCATAAGTGGACGTACACAGAGTGACAACAGGTGACCGTTTCAGATGAATCATGTTTTATGGTAGCGTTCTCGCTTCCTGCGCCCGGGTTCCCGGGCTCGATTCCCGGCGTGGTCAGGGATTTTCTCTGCCTCGTGATGACTGGGTGTTGTGTGATGTTCTTAGGTTTAAGTAGTTCTAAGTTCTAGGGGACTGACGACCATAGATGTTAAGTCCCATAGTGCTCAGAGCCATTTGAACCATTTGAACCATGTTTTATGCTCCATTGCACTGATAGCAAACACACAGCAACAATCCTCGGAAGGGTCCGTACCAGAGGAAGGACCGTTATGGCCTGGGGAATGTTTTTGTGGCATTCCCTTTGTGTACTCATCATTCTTGAAAGCACATTGGATCAACAAAAGCATGGAACTATATAAACCCCTACGTTCGTTTTCCCTCTACACGATGGTATCCTCCAGGAGGACAATACAACGCGTCACACAGCTCCCAGTGTTCTTACGTAGTTAGGAGAGTACCTGGCCACCAAACTCTCTGGATTTAAACCTTTTCAGAATCCACTGGTGGCAGCGGTACTTGAGCAGATTTTTCCCTGCTACCAAAATCGTCTCGACTGTGAAACTCGACGTTTTTGGTGCTGGTGATTCGGTCACCAATCTTACATGCTGGTTTTGTACAGTCCTCTATGCAGTGTACTGCTAGCAGTCTTCTTCATTTCAGCATAGATGCTCCATTCTACACATTTGATAATCTGTCTGACATCTTCTTTCTTCGAATTCGATCATGTGTGGAAAACGTGAATGAATTTCTTCATGATTTTCTCTTCTTTTCTAATTTTTGATCTTTTTAGTATTTGTTCACTTTTTCACTGTGATCATTCCTTCTTTCACATTGCGTTTGTTGGGCAGCACAGGCTCAGTTTCTTTAAGATTCCAGATCAGTTCAGTTTTCCTTTTGGTGACTATTATGTCATCAGGGAACTATATTACGCATCCGTCCGTATCAAAGAAGTCGTACCTAGAGATACTGCCTGTGTGCGCAGTACATCAGAAACACTCGATTAAATTTATAGGAGATTTATTGTTCCTGCCAGTCAAGTCACATGCAAGTCGCCTGAAGGCGTGATGTGGAGGGTACGTTTTGTGCCACTAACTGAGCGCTGCAACCCACCTTGTTCCACTGGCGAACAGCACCTGGGATGAGTGATTGTCAGTAAGCCTCTGCATAGGCTCTAATTTCTCGAATTTTCTCATCGTTACCACTACATGAGACATACAGGGTGTTACAAAAAGGTACGGCCAAACTTTCAGGAAACATGCCTCACACACAAATAAAGAAAATATGTTATGTGGAAATGTGTCCGGAAATGGTTAATTTCCATGTTAGAGCTCATTTTAGTTTCTTCAGTATGTACTGTACTTCCTCGATTCACCACCAGTTGGCCCAATTGAAGGAAGGTAATGTTGACTTCGGTGCTTGTGTTGACATGCGACTCATTGCTCTACAATACTAGCATCAAGCACATCAGTACGTCGCATCAACAGGTTAGTGTTCATCACGAACGTGGTTTTGCAGACAGTGCAATGTTTATAAATGCAGAGTTGGCAGATGCCCATTTGATGTATGGATTAGCACGGGGCAATAGCCGCGGCGCGGTAGGTTTGTATCGAGACAGATTTCCAGAACAAAGGTGTCCCGACAGGAAGACGTTCGAAGCAATTGATCGGCGTCTTAGGGAGCACGGAACATTCCAGCCTATGACTCGCAACTGGGGTAGACCTAGAACGACGAGGACACCTGCAATGGACGAAGCAATTCTTCGTGCAGTTGACGATAACCCTAATGTCAGCGTCAGAGAAGTTGCTGCTGTACAAGGTAACGTTGACCACGTCACTGTATGGAGAGCGTTACGGGAGAACCAGTTGTATCCGTACCATGTACAGTGTGTGCAGGCACTATCAGCAGCTGATTGGCCTCCACGGGTACACTTCTGCGAATGGTTCATCCAACAATGTGTCAATCCTCATTTCAGTGCATATGTTCTCTTTACGGATGAGGCTTCATTCCAACGTGATCAAATTGTAAATTTTCACAATCAACATGTGTGGGCTGACGAGAATCCGTACGCAATTGTTGCAATCACGTCATCAACACAGATTTGCTGTGAACGTTTGGGCAGGCATTGTTGGTGATGTCTTGATTGGAGCCCATGTTCTTCCACCTACGCCCAATGGAGCACGTTATCATGATTTCGTACGGGATACTCTACCTGTGCTGCTAGAACATGTGCCTTTACAAGTGCGACACAACATGTGGTTCATGCACGATGGAGCTCCTGCACATTTCAGTCGAAGTGTTCGTACGCTTCTCAACAACAGATTCGGTTACAGATAGATTCGTAGAGGCGGACCAATTCCATGGCCTCCACGCTCTTCTGACCTCGACCCTCTTGACTTTCATTTATGGGGGCATTTGAAAGCTCTTGTCTACGCAACACCGGTACCAAATGTAGAGACTCTTAGTGGTCGTATTGTGGACGGCTGTGATACAACACGCCATTCTCCAGGGCTGCATCAGCGCATCAGGGATTCCATGCGAAGGAAGATGGATGCATGTATCCTCGCTAACGGAGGACATTTTCAACATTTACTGTAACAAAGTGTTTGAAGTCACGCTGGTACGTTCTGTTGCTGTGTGTTTTCATTCCATGATTAATGTGATTTGAAGAGAAGCAATAAAATGAGCTCTAACATGGAAAGTAAGCGTTTCTGGACACATGTAAACATAACATATTTTCTTTCTTTGTGTGTGAGGAATGTTTCCTGAAAGTTTGGCAGCACCTTTTTGTAACACCCTGTATGTGGATGGGCGGGGGGGGGGGGGGGGGGGGAATAATATGTTGTCCAACACTTCCCAGAGGGTACTCTCCAGAAATTTCAGCAGTAAATCTCTCCGTGATGTACAACGCCTCCCTGATAACGTCTGTTTCTTGAGCATCTCTGTAACGCTCTCGCGCCGGCTAAACTATCCCGTGACGAAACACGCCGCTCTTCGCTGTCCTACTTGGTAGGGACCCCAGATAGATGAATAGTACTTAAGAACAGGTCAAACTATGGCCTCATAAGCCATTTCCTTCGTGGATGAGTTACATTTCCTTAGCATTGTTCCTATGAAATTAAGGCTGGCATCTGCTTTTCTGACTATGTGTTTTATGTGGTCAATCCACTTACAGTCGCTCTGGATAGTTACTCTTAGATATTTTGCGGTAGGGTTTCCAGCGGTTTTTCATCAATAGTGTAGCTGTATTGGATTTCTTTTCCTATCTTTGCGTAATATATTAATTTATTTACGTTCAGGGTCAATTGTGCTCCACCGTGGTTTTCCTCCGTGACAGAACTCACGAATCTCAGCATCTGGTGAGTGATGCCGTGGCAATCTCTCGGCCGTGGCATATCAGAAATGCAAAGGCTGCTGTCTAAATTACCAGCTATCCGAAGCAGATACGATGTTAAGAACACGACAATCGTAGTGCAGGAAAGTTCATTTTTCTGCATCTACATCTACATCTACATTTATACTCCGCAAGCCACCCAACGGTGTGTGGCGGAGGGCACTTTATGTACCACTGTCATTACCTCCCTTTCCAGTTCCAGTCGCGTGTGGTTCGCGGGAAGAACGACTGTCTGATACCTCCGTGCCCGCTCTAATCTCACTAATTTTACATTCGTGATCTCCTCGGGAGGTATAAGTAGGGGGAAGCAATATATTCGATACCTCATCCAGAAACGCACCCTCTCGAAACCTGGCGAGCAAGCTACACCGCGATGCAGAGCGCCTCTCTTGCAGAGTCTGCCACTTGAGTTTGTTAAACATCTCCGTAACGCTATCACGGTTACCAAATAACCCTGTGACGAAACGCGCCGCTCTTCTTTGGATCTCCTCTATCTCCTCCGTCAACCCGATCTGGTACGGATCCCACACTGATGAGCAATACTCAAGTATAGGTCGAACGAGTGTTTTGTAAGCCACCTCCTTTGTTGATGGACTACATTTTCTAAGGACTCTCCCAATGAATCTCAACCTGGTACCCGCCTTACCAACAATTAATTTTATATGATCATTCCACTTCAAATCGTTCCGCACGCACACTCCCAGATATTTTACAGAAGTAATTGCTACCAGTGTTTGTTCCGCTATCATATAATCATACAATAAAGGATCCTTCTTTCTATGTATTCGCAATACATTACATTTGTCTATGTTAAGGGTCAGTTGCCACTCCCTGCACCAAGTGCCTATCCGCTGCAGATCTTCATGCATTTCGCTACAATTTTCTAATGCTGCAACTTCTCTGTATACTACAGCATCATCCGCGAAAAGCTGCATGGAACTTCCGACACTATTTACTAGGTCATTTATACATATTGTGAAAAGCAATGGTCCGATAACACTCCCCTGTGGCACGCCAGTGGCGTCTGCACACATGAATACGACCATACTCATGCTGAACCGAAAACCAGAACTCACTGTAAATACAACGTGACGTCATTCGTGCGTATCTGCACATGTAAGTACATCCAGCGGGATCTGAACGCAGAACGAGAACTCGCTTGAACAGACTCGTGGTGTCATTCACGTGTACAGAGATGTCGTTGGGCACAAACTGTCAGAGCGCCTCTCTTTGCTGCCGCGTCAAGGTAAGCTGCAACAGCAGTCACCGTACCGACAGTCCGTGATTCACCAGACGTCATTGCACTCTGTGTGGATACTTGTTGCAAACAAGCTAATTTCCTGACTCAAGGTATGTGACGGGCTGTGTAGTCGGGCACGGCTGAACGAACAATATGACTGGCCAGTTGGGTACTGACCAGATCGTCGAGATCAGCGTAATGTTAAGTATGGTCCTTCTGAACTCATTTATTCCATATTTGCAAGGCAGTCTTAAGATCTCGACCAATACGAGCAGCGATGTAGCCACGACACGGTTGTTGCCGAACTCTTCTCGTGTTGGTAGACGTTTTTCACTGTTATGGCAGACATAGACAAAGTTTTCAGTAACAAATAACATTCAACATGCAGACTCTGTATGTCGTTAATCGCACATATATTTTGCGACTGCTGTGAAATGCTGGACGTTTGCATATCCAAACATTTAGTACACTTCATGCTAGTATTGCTTTTATCGCTTGGGGCCTTCTTAGTGTTGCAATTTTAATGGCCAATAGTGTAGATATTATACACTAGCGGGGATAGCGGGGAACCAAACTTTACACCTCTCCTCGTTTTTGGCCTCTTCGATTAATCCTATCTACTCTTGTCTGCGTCACGTGAACGGAATGTATGACTCATCTGATTGATACCAAAATACTTCCCCAAATCGTCAGGCGCAGTGCATATTTATTTTTTTCACACTTTTGCCTTCCATGTCTGTCCACAGTTCTTACAGTTCATCTCTAGTGCTTCTACTTCTCGTAACTTGTTCGCTCATAATTTTAAAGTTCCTATTCAATTCTTTAATGGAGCCCTGTTTCTGACTATGCGGTTATGCTTAACCCTACTACTTTGCTTCCTTGAGAAGTTTAATAATTACGGTATTATCAAAAATCTTTCCTAGTTATATGTATTTCATTCAGTCGCATGCATACTTCTTACTCCGACCTCCAGAGTGATGTCTGTAAAAGCTCTTCTGGTATTTCAACAGTACGCCGATATTTGTTTCTTCCCAGTTCATACAAAACTTCTGATTTCATTTGGTAATAATTACTGAATCACTTTCACCAGCCTCTGATTTATTATACTAGTGATAGGATTATGCTAAGATAGTAAGGTTATTCTCTCTCTGAGGTATTACGAGAAACCTTACTATCTATTGTGGGCATTGAAAAATCTATGAACAGGCGACAGCTACTCTATGGCAAGATTATCTTTTCGTTAGTGCATTCAGACACATGCTTGGCTGGCAGCCTGTCTTCTGCAGGCGCGTACAGAGTTCGTTTGAAGGGGTTGTGATGGTGTTACGATTTCACAACTGTCTGTTTGAGTATCTATGTATTTTGGTCAATTTCCTATTGCTGATAGTTCACGGCTCTCTTTTCTCTTTTTGTTCAGCCACTTGATCGCGTGCTTTAGTGTGCTATGTCAACTAATGCGTATTTGTTCGTGTGAATCAGAGATCATGTTTCACTTAAGAATTTTGATTCTCTTTTCTCTTTTCCAAAGGAATTTTATTTACGATGATAGGGCTTCGTCTGAGTTCAATGGAACACAGAGAAATTTTGCCTGACAGTTTTATAGGACCTTGGTCTGTGATGTTCTCTTGCAAGACACGGAATTTAAAGGTTCATAATTGTTTCGCTCACAAAAAAAAGAAAGACATCGGATGTTCTTCGTTTGTATTACGATTCCGACGAACCATGTCGTCAGTGGTAGGGACTGCGACTGAGCTGTACTCAATTCTTGTACAGGAATTTTCATATTGTACCTTGCTGGTAGCCTTTTTTTTCATGTTGCATTACTCTTGATTGTACACTGGCCGCTGTGACCGAGCGGTCCTAGGCTCTTCAGTCCGGAACCGCGCTGCTGCTACGGTCGCAGGTTCGAATTCTGCCTCGGGCATGGATGTGTGTGATGTCCTTACGCTAGTTAGGTTTAAGTAGTTCTTTGTCTCGTGGACTGATGACCTGATATGTTAGGTCCCATAGTGTTTAGAGCCATTTGAACCATCTTTTTGTTGATTGTGTGTAATTTTCGATCCCGTTCGACTCATTTTGCAAGAACGTGGCTCCACGTAACTCAGAAATCGGTAATAAAGGATAAACGTCTGGAGATGAGATTTTTATTCTGCAGTGGAGTGTGCGCTGATATGAAACTTCCTGGCATATTAAAACTGTGCCGGACCGAGTCTCGAACTCGGTACCCTTGCCTTTAGCGGAAAAATGCTCTACCAACTGAGCTACCCAAGCACGACTCACGAACCGTCCTCACAGCTTCAATTCTGCCAGTACATCATCTCCTACTTTCCAAACTTTCCCGCGAAAGGCAAAGGTCCCGAGTTCGAGTCTCTGTCCGGCACAAAGTTTTAAACTGCCATTAAGTTTGATAACCGATTCAATCATTCCAAAGTAATTGTAAGGCAGCTAGAGAGAGTTTCACTAGTATCGACCTGCAGCAGGATAGTTTTGATCATAAGTTTATTCCCTAATACGAATAATGTGCCTTTTCTCGTCTGAACTTGCTGATTATCAGTTTGAGCGCCTTAATAACTGAAGGACACCGATAGTCAACGAATATCTGACTGCAAGTAATGTGTCAGATTGTATTGGCTCTTCCAGTGGAAACGCCTGGAGAATTGACTTGCAGGAAAGGTTTTCGATTGACATTCGCTGCGCCAGAGGCCAGCCGTCGCAGTGACAGGAAGCGGCGCAGACTCGGTGCCCGCTCTGCTTTATATGCAGCGCTGGCTGGCTGCATCGGGCAGACGTTCCCTGAAGTGCCTCTTCTGTCTCGCACTGGACGCGAGGAAAACACGAGTGTCGCTAGGGACGGTCTCGCCCCGCCGTCATTCTCAAAATTGTAGATCCGATCACGCAACCAGGTTTAGTGTGAGACCTTGGCATTCAACTGAGAGGTTGAGACTTCGAATCCGGGTGGTGGAGTAACGTGTGATCGTCAGAAGTTGTCAGGAAAGATGCTGTTTTGCTACAACGTGCATGGTGTTTAAAAGTAAATTCAACGAAAGTAACCTTTATACGTGGAAAAGGTAAGTAACTTACTGAAATATTTCAAACAACATTGAATGTATTATCTCTTCAAGTTTTATTTACAAATGTTCAGTTTTGCTACCTTTTTCAGCGCGAAAAATGCCCCTTGCGTTATCAGTTTCTTGCTTGCTGACCCTGACCCAGCATCCTATGCGATTCACCGCCAGTTTCGGTAAAACGAAAGTAGCAAATAACAACAGTTTAACTTTGAGCTAGTGACTTACAATTTTAGTCTTTAATTGCCTCAGAACTGTAATAGCCGATTTGGATTTATGAAACCGTAACACTGCGCACGCTCTGCACCATTACACGGATTCATGATGACTGTAGGAATAACTCATTCATGTATGTCACTCAGGGGGAACGTGGGGAACTAACAGTGCTAGGCCTGAATAAAACTTGAAGATATACTGCATTCAATGCTGCATCGAATACTTCTGTAAATTATTTACCCTTTCACAATTAATGGTTACTTTTGTATAACCAATTTATAAATACTCTATAGTTTCCGTTGTCAGGCTGTGATAAATTCTACGTGTATACGTTGATCTGCCTAAAGAGTACAGACGATATTGTTGACAATAACAAATGAAACATTAGCCATTTAAAAATTCACCAATACAGATACTGAGGCATTTGATTTCACCTTTCTCACATCCTTTCCAATATTCTTCACACGAGAGTGTTTCGTAAAAACTCGTTACTCTGTCCGTGGAGAACAGCCATTGACGTTTATTGTACAATTTCTTATTTGTTTTAGAGTTTGTCTGGTTAAGGCCTTTGCAGTAGCCATTTTCAGAAATTCGTCCAGAAAATGAAAAAAAGTGTACACTGAAATCAACAATATTCTAGTGAACAACTTCATGAATAAAATTAAAAATATACGTTCAGTTCACGCCTGTAAACCTTAAGCAGCAGATGATGAAGAGAGTATACAAGGTGTTTGTTTTCACTTGAGGCAACTAAATATCTCGAAAACGACACATGGTACGAAAAAAATTTCTAGATGAAAAGTTAATATTAGAGAAGGGAACCTATGTCTATGCTACAGCTGGCTACTTCCCAACCACACCCCCTGAGTGGACATGGTCAGCTTTATATTTTCAAAATGGAACCCACCATTTTTATCGTATCTTCGATTCTACACCAAAAAAAGTACGATTTACTCAAACCATTGTTTTCCATTCGTGGTTGATGCCGCTGTAATAGACAAATATAATGTGTGCCTGTTTTTACAGTTACGAACCGACGTAGTTGATTTTTGATTCTACATTTTATTTTCGATGTATCCCTCTGTGTGGATATTTATTTTCGAAATCTACTTTAGTGTTGCAAATTTTCTGTACAGTACAATACAGTATGGTTAGCCTTTTCAGTGTATCTTTATAAACTACGTTTAGCGTGATCCACGACCAACGATATGTCCTGTTCCCTTCGGGATGCTTTAATGCAGTTAGTCCCCTTGCCTCTCATCATTGGAGTGCTTGATTTCGGTGAGTCCCCTTGCCTCTCACCATTGCGGTGCTTCTTGCAGCCTCGACGTATTAAAATTATTTCTATTTTCTGTGCAACAGATACAACAAACATCACTCCTGCTATGGAAGAACAGGCTCCAGAGAGTATTGGTGCCGGAGACGTTCGATGTTCGTGCTTTTAAAGTCCCAGTTGCAGGAGAGAGGTGTGCCGCGTGATGGAACGCAGAGCGATGGGGCGAGCGTGTGAGTATGTATGTATCCGTCGCAGGTGCGAATATCAATACCACTTCATCTACATTTTACCTTATTACAGTCTTGTAATTGATTGATACTCCGTCAATCATTGGGGTCGATCTGAAGGTTACATTATGCTTGAAGAGTCAAGCCTGCCAAGAACTGTAGTAATTCTTTTTATTACTACTTCCGGTTTCGACAGATCTACTCTGTCATCATCGGATAATACATGTTACAATATCTGATAATGTTACAGAAGCCGCTAATGACAGTGTAGATCTGTCGAAACCGGTAATATGCAAAGAACTACTAGTTCTGGCAAACTTAATTCTTCAAGAGTAATACTTATTACAATATTTGTGGTTTGTATTTCGCCGGTAGCCTTGTAGCGGCCAGCGCGAGAAATAAGGCGGTTTGACTGATACGGATATTGAAATCACACAGCCTGATGGCGGGATTCGAGGAGGCAAACGAAATCAACCATTCCGATAGTTAGGAGACTTTCCATAATCAAAAGAAGGAAACAGAAAACTACGTTACCACATTCCTTTTATTCCTCTCCTGTTCAACTTCTTCATCTCGGACTAGCAGCTGCAGCCTACGTCCTCAGCTATTGGCATGATGTGTTCCAGTCTCCTGTCTTCCTCCATGCTTTTTTCCCTCTACAGCTCCCTCTAGTACCACGGATTCCCTGATGTCCTGACAGATGTCCTATCATGCTGTCCCTTTTTCTTCTCAGCGTTTTCCATATATTCCTCCGGAGAAACTCCTCAACCTTACCTTACCAGTCCACCTAATATTCAACATTCTTTGATAGCATCACACCCCAAATGCTTCGACTGTCTTCTTTTCCGGTACTACCGAAGTCTGCGTTTCACTACCATACAATGCTGTGCTCCAAACATACGTTCTAAGAAATTTCTTTTTCAGATTAAGACCTATGTTTGATACTAGTAGACCTGTCTTGTCCAGGAATGCCTTTTTGCCACTGCTATTCTGCTTTATATGTCCTCCTTGCACCGTCCATAATGAGTTATTTTGCTGCCTAGGTAGCAGTATTCCTTAATTTTATCTACTTCATTATCACCAGTTCTGATGTTAAGTTTCATGGTGTTCTCATTTCTGCTACTTCTCATTACTCTCGTCTTTCTTCGATTCATTCTCAAACCAAATTCTGTATTCATTAGACTCTTCGTTCCAATCAGCAGATCCTGTAATTCTTCTTCACTTTTACAGAGGATAGCAATATCATCAGTCTCTTGGTTTATGTACATATTGTATATTACCCGCCTTCCTATAGTTCACCCTAATTTCTCAGACTTTCGAACCTCTTGACCCATGTGACATTGTCAATCGCTTTTACCAGCTCGTCAGATGCTATGAACGCGTCTTGATTTACTCTTAGTCTTGCTTCTACTTATCTAACACATCCTCAACTTTCTTTTCCAATCTTCTGTATATGTCAGCAACTTGAATGCATGAGCTGTTAAGCTGACTGTGCGATAATCGTCGAACTTGTTGGCTGTTGCATACTTATGAAATGTGTGGATGAGGTTTCTCGAAAATCTATATGCCCGGACTCATAAATTCTGCACACCAATGTGAATGGTCGCTGTGTAGCCCCTTCCCGCAATGATTTCAGAAATTCTGATCCAATATTATCAACTTCTTCTGCCTTACTTGATTTTAAGTCTTCTAAACCTCTTTTGAATTCTGATTCTAATACTGGATCCCTATCTTTTGCCTATCGACTTCCTTTTCTCTGTCATTCCACCAGACATGTTCGCCCTTCATAGTGGCCTTCAATGTATTCTTTCCTTCCATCCGCTCTCTCCCCTGCATTTACCAGGAATTCCCCTTGCACTCTTAACATTACCGAAAGCTATTTACCCTTTTCTATATGCTGTATCAGCCCTCTCAATTTCTCCACATTTTCCATGCAGACATTTCGCCTTTGCTTCCCTAAGCTTCCTATTTATTTCATTCATAAGTGATCTGTATTACTGTACTCCTGAATTTCCCTCAACACTTTTATACTTCCTCCTTTCACCGATCAGCTATCTCTCCTGTTACCAATGGTTTCTTCCAAGTTACCTCCTTTGTACATATGGGTTTCTTTCCAACTTTTATGATTGCCCTTTTTAGAGATGTCCATTCGCGTTCAACTGAACTGATTACTGAACTATTCGTTATTGCTCTGTCTATAGCTTCAGAGAAATGCAAGCGTTCCTCTTAATTCCTTAGTATTTCCGTAGCCCACTTCTTTGCGTATCGATTCTTCCTAACTTCACCAAATAAGCAGCAACCATTCGCAAAACTATGTTTTATTTATTCACACTGCAAAAGTGAAAACTAAAACATAATTTTGCGACTGGTTGCTGCTTATTTGGTAATTTTATTGTTTATGGTCGCTGCACAACTTGGGAACCACATGGAGCCCATAATTCATATCTCCCTAACTTGTCTCTTGAACTACAGTGTATTCTTCATTGCTACTAAACTGTGATCTGAGCCTATATCCCCTTGGGTAGGTCTTACAATCTAATACTTCATTTCAGATTCTCTGCCTGACCTTGATGTAATTTAACTGAAATCTACCCGTACCTAGCGGTCTTTTCAAAATATGCCTTCTCCTCCTGCGATTCTTGAACGTAGTATTCGCTATTTCTAGCTGAAATTTATTGTAGAACTCAATTTGTCTTTCTCCTCTCTCATTCCTAGTCCCAAGTCCATATTCTCCTGTAACCCTTCCTTCTACTCCTTCCCCTACAATCGCATTCCAGTCCCTACGACAGTCAGATTTTCATCTCTCTGTACATATTGAATTACGCATTCAATATCCTTATATGCTTTCTCTATCTCTTCATCTTCGGCTTACGGCGTCGGCATGTATACCTGAGCTATCGTTTTTGGTGTTGGTTTGCTGTCGATTCTCATGAGAACAACCCTATCACTAAACTGTTGACAGTAACATATTCTCTGCCCTACCTTCCTATTCGTAACGAATCCTACTCCCGTTATACCATTTTCTGCTGCTGTTGATATTAATCTATACTCATCTGGCCAGAAATATTTATGTTCTTCCCATTTTTCACTGGCCGCCGCTGTATCTAGATTGAACCTTAGCGTTTCGCTTTTCAGATTTTCTGGCTCCTGTACCACGTTTAAACTTCTGACATTCCACTCCCCGACTCGTAAAAGGTTAAATTTCGTTGATTGTGCAGTCTTTTTCTCATAATTACATCGCTCTTGGCAGTCCCCTCCCGGAATCCCGAATGATGACCTATTCCGGTGTCTTTTGCCATTGGAGAGATAATCATGGCACTTTTTCCAGTGGATACACATTATATGTCTTTAATGCACTGGTTTCAGCTGCAGTCTGACCCTCATGCCGTTGATCATTGATGATTCTTCCACCTTGAGGGGCAGTTTCCTACCCCAAGGGCAAGAGAATGCCCTGAACCTCAGTCCACTCCATTGCCCTCTTTGACAAGGCCGTTAGATGAATAGGAGGTGAGTTCTTATGCTGGAAGTCTTCCACCGCCACTTATGATGATTGTTATTCAGCTTTTAAGAGGTGGCGTGGCTACAAATCGGGACCGAGGACGTTTTGCTTAATAATCAAAGATCCTACGCAAATAGCTTATTTACCAGAAATGTCAATGTCTCGCCATATTATGTCTACTGTACAATCACATTTGTAACAATCAAGTAACATTTGATCATCACTATTACATTTACATCGTAAATGAAATGTAGAAACAAATGCTTCGGTTCTAAATTGCAAAAACAGACTCATTTGGTATTTGTCGATTGCAGTGCTCTCTCTCCCAATGGAAAATGATGGCCTGAGTAGACCGTATGTACAATAAAACTAGGGGGGTTTGCATTTGAAAATATTAATTTGTCTCCCCCCCCGCCCCGGCTAGAAGGGGTGGTTAGAAGACGGACAGAAATGTGTCTGTCTACTAATATTAACTTTTCACCTAGATCTTTCTCGTACGGTGCGTCGTTTTAGAAGTATTTTTGTCTGTAACTAAAGCAAAAATCCTGTGTACAAGATGTGCTGCCACAGTAAATCAGAAAATAAAACCAGGGAATTAAATAGGCAAACCAAAGAGTGTCAAATCGAAAGTTGTTTATTTAAAGCAGGGGCATCATCAGGAATGATCAACTAGCAGCAGCCGGCCGTGGTGGCCAAGCGGTTAAAGGCGCTACAGTCTGGAAACGCGCGGCCGCTACGGTCGCAGGTTCGAATCCTGCCTCGGGCATGGATGTGTGTGATGTCCTTAGGTTAGTTAGGTTTAAGTAGTTCTAAGTTCTAGGGGACTGATGACCTTAGAAGTTAAGTCCCATAGTGCTCAGAGCCATTTTGAATCAACTAGCAGCAACAGCAAGAGGGACTGGCGACACGCTGTTCACATGTCGCGCGATCAGAAATCACTCTACGTACTGCCTTGCAGGCTTCAGACGGCCAGTCGGAATAGGCCTAAAGCCTAATCCGCGAGTGGTTTCCAAGTTTTTTGACACATCTGCGAGTGTTCGCTTGATGTGATTGAAAATTTCTTTGTACTCGCATCTTGGAGATGAACATCATAGAACACCCCATGTAACGTAAATATAAAATCTGGTACCTTTTGCGATGTTCATCTCGCTAAATGGCCATAATGGAGGTACCAGCCAAATTGAACAAGAAATGGGGAAATTACAGTGGCGCCAAAAGATTCCGCCGTCTCTCGTTGTTAGGTGGCTTACAGTGCAGATGTAACGACACTCTGTTATTTTTATGTAACTTGAACACATGCGTCTTTGCATACGTGTAAGCGTACGGATATTCGGTGGCAAGGGAGAGTATACATTCCCTCCGGCATAGAAGTCCACGGAGCGGAGGCTTGCTGAGTGCCACTTAGACGGGGAATCAAGGCAGCCACCGACCTCGCAAGAGCCGCGGCTTCGGGATTACTGCGCACCTAAATATTTGATGCGGGTCCGCTCCGCTGGCGGAGGGATTAGGCCGCGCATCCTAACTGCTGTTTATTGTAATGGCCGATAGCCGTGCGCCGGCCGCTCTTATTAAATTCTACCCGGCCCTCCCGCACACAGGCAGCGCGGTCGCCTCGACTGGCGCAGCCTAATGCGGACGGCAGGCGAGTGTGGCGCGGGACTGCATAACGCCTAGGAGACACCTGCCGCAGACCTCCAGGGCTGTTCGGTTAGCATCAGCTTTCTGGAGCATGATTGTAATATCTACTTTTAATTTTATAGACGTTTACTGGGGACACTATTAGTGAATTCAAAAGCGCCTAAATGTAACAGAAGTGTGAAGAATTTGTTGTAATGCTTGTATCAGACAAAATCCCACTCGCAGGTGATGCGCTCAGTGCTGTATGAACGCACACCATACAGAATTAGTCATCCTCCAGAAGACATCACTTAATACCGTGCATACTAGATTTGACCCTGATAATGGCCTCAGTTCGGCAAGAAAGGGAATTCCCAAGTTACTTGAGGTATCCTGTATTCAGTTGAAGACAGTAGCTGATTAAATTTTCAGATCCCCTGCACCTCTATGGGATTAGGACCAGGCGATTCAAATGCCTAGCAACGACCGTTCCGCAGAGGTCGCACTCTTCAGCTTGGAGTGGTAACTTCCGTCACAGCAGCAGAGCACCGAAGCACACCATTTCGTTTGTGAGTTGACACAACTTGTCATAAAAAAAACTTACAAAGAATGTCTCCTGTGTTCCTTAGTTATATTTCTGATTTTCGTGCATGTTTGTGAATTTATCAGTTACAGTTTTGCGTTTTATTAATTGTGTAGTTCATAGTAACACTGTTTGCACCGCGACGGGTGACAGTGTCGGTTGAAGAGCCACTTACAGCTGTTAGATCAGTTGAGTTGTAGCTTCCGTCCCTGGAGCAGCTTATCGAAGCATATCGTTTCTTTTGTGAGTTGAAAGAACTCCTCATCAGAAGCCGCTTATTTAGAATTTTCTCTGTGGTCTTTGGTTTGAGCTCGTAATTTTCGTCAACAGATACAGTTCCGAGTTTTAGTAACGCTCTAGAGTACATGTACTTCTGCCGCCTTTAGAATGGATAGGACCGTTGATTGCTGTGTTCAGATTTGAGCTGAGTCGTAGAACCGTCGATGACAGACTCAGATATGTACCTCTCTCTTACAATTGTAGTTGGTGGGGCTTCTACCTTTGATATATTGGAGAAGTCGGTGGTACTTATAAAACGTCATGCGAAATCGTATTGAATGCTTTCTCTGAAAATTATTTTGAACAGTTAATTTGGGTGCCCACTCCAGTAGAAATTGTTTGCGATAGCATACTTGGTCCCTTAGCAACACATAACCCTGAGAAAATAGTATCATAACGGACACAGGAATTAGTGACCACAAGATCTTTGTAGCGAAACTGAATATCATAACGTCCAAATCCACTAAAATTAAACGCAAAAATATCTGTTTAAAAACAGCGCATAAAATTTCGCTTGACGACTTTTTAAGAAACAGTCCCTACTCCTTCCAATCTGATTATGTAAGGATAGACGAGATGTTGTTTAAATGCAAAGAAATGGTATCCACGGCAGTTGAGACATATATATCACATAAATTAATAAGAGATGGTACTGATTCAGCATGGTACGAACAACGGGTCAGAATACTGTTACAAAATCAACGAAAAAAGCACGCCAAGTTTTTAAAGAACGCAAAATTCCAAAATTGGTGAAGTTTTACAGCAAATCGAAAATTAGCGCGATCGTCATTGTGAAATGTTTTTAACAGTTGCCACAACGAAACTCATCCTCAGAATCAGAAAACCCAAAGACTTTCGGACCGTACGTAGAGACACAAAAGGCAAGACACAATCAACACCTCAACTATGCGATAGCAACGATAATGTTACTGATGACAGTGCCACTAAAACAAACAAATTACGGTTTCCCGAAATTCCTTCACAAAGAAGACGGAGTAAATTTTCCATAATTCGAATCAAGAACAATTGCCATCTTGAGTAACTCGGAGGTAATCCTCAGTGTAGTGAAACAGCTTAAATCAATAAAGGCAAGGCGTCCAGTCCAGATTGTGCATCAATTATTTTCTTTTCAGAATATGCTGATACAATTATATAGAAGTTATACTGGACCGTTCGCTCGTTGAAAGGTCTGTAGCTAGAGACTGGAAAGTTTCATAGGTCAAACCAGTACAAAAGTAAGGATATAGTCCGCTGAATTACAGACCCATATCACTTATACAAGAAATGTATTCGTAGTTGCGAATATGGACCATCATCATCTGTACAATAGATTGAATACAATTAAAATTTATACGCCAGAACTAGGCAAGCAGCTTCGAAGTAAAATGTCACCCCTGTACGAAACTACACAAAATGGACCTACGAGTACAGGTTATAGACAAATGATTGAAGATATACGGGAACTTGGGTGTGGCTGTGAGTCTTGATTGGATAGTCTAATGGGAAGGCGATCGCTTGCAATAAGCGACAAATCGGAATTCGACACCCGTTCCAGCACAAATTTTCATTGTCTTCAACCCATTATACAGACGATGGTTACTGCGAATACATTACTTGTATTTTATAACGCTGTAGTCGCCGCAATACCTGTTCCATCATTGAATCGTAATTCGGAATAACGCAAGCACTGTAATAACGCCCGTATCACGAACGTTGATTTGTACTACGATTGTTGAACATTTTGTTTGAATATTATGAATTACCTCGAATAAAAATATTTATTGATAGACAGCAGAGACGGATTCAGAAAATATTGTTCTTGTGAAGCATCACTTTCAGCTTATTCTCACTATGTAAAGAGTACTGTCGACAGAGAATGTCAAATTGATTCCATATTTTTATGTTTCCAGACGGTTTTGACACCGTTCTTCAGAGTCGACTTCTAATCAAACTGCGTGCCTGTGAAGTATCGTCTCTGTTGTGCCACTGGAGTCATAATTCCCTGTCAAGTAGGTCATAGTTCTTCGTAACTGAAGGAAAGTTCCCTAAGAAATTGTTCTAGGCAATCTTACGTTCCTGACATACGTAAACAATTTAGAAAAGAATCTGAGCAGCCCTCTTCGATTATTTGCAGGTGGTGCTGTCATTTACTGTCTTGTAAAGTAACCAGATGATCAAAACCAATTTCAAAATGATTTAGAGAAGATGTCTGTATAACGTAATTAGTTGAAATTGACTCTAAATGATGAAAAGTGTCATATAGATGTTGTTTTGCTGAAAGCGAGCCAAAGACTGCGATTTATTGACAGATCACTTAGAAAAAGCAACAGGTTTACTAAAGAGATTGGCTACGCTACGCTTCTCCGTACTCTTCTGGAGTTCTGCTGTGCGGTTTGGAATTCATATCAGATACCGTTGACCGCGAGGACATCGATTAAGTTCAAAGAAGGGCAGCTCATCTCTTATTATTGCGAAGTAGGTGAGAGAGTGCCAGGGATATGATACACGAATTAAGGTGGCAGTTATTAAAAGAGAGGCATTTTCTTTGAGGCAGGATGTTCTCAGAAAAATGCAATCAATAACTTTCTCCTTTGAATGTGAAATCATTTAGTTGGCGCCAACACACTATGGAGAAATGGTCATCAGAGCTCGCAGGAAAGATTTCTCTCTCGCTGTTCAGAAGTGGAATGGTGGAGAAGCATCTCTAAGGCGGTTCACTGAAAAAATTAGTAGTTGACTTCTTGAAACGTTTGACAAAGGGCTTAGCAGCACAATACACTTAATTTGAGTTTCTGAGTAATCATGTAGATGTAATTTATTGTGAGATATATGTTATTTCGTTTTCCAGGTGTTAGCGTAACAGTTGGTTGGCCGTTGTTCGTGAGTGCAACATTTGATGCGTGTGGGTTGGACGATGGTCCGATTGCAACTTTCAGAGGGCAGATTAATCTTTCTTCCGTCTCTCCTTCCCTTAATGCTCTGCAGTATGGTCCCTAGCAAACATTGTCTCAGTCAGAAATGCTGCTTTCACTGCTATGCGCCGCACGGCATTAACGATTGCGCAAGACAAATACATTTCTTTCCCGTCCATTGCTCAATTTGGCATCCGTCTAATTCTAGAGAATGTCTAGAGTACGTCCTACAGGGGAAAACCAACCATATGGCAACAGAAAGCACAATGTGTTGGCTAGCAGCCTCACAAGTAAGTTTCCTACCATAGGCAGTCGCAGTAACAACAAAATTGGGGCGTTCTCAGATATTTGCACGCTCTCAAACTAGTATAACTAGTCGCCCGCACGTCAGAACACCACAAAACTACAGCCTACTACAGCTAGTCGCCTGATACACCAGAACACCACGAAACCACTACAACAAAGGAAGAATACTTCTGCACATAAGCCTCTTCAACAGGCAAGATAGACAGGAGGTACAGCTTCAAGCTGCTGCAGATTCGTTATATACGAATGGGAATGAAATAAAGGTATTATCGGTTTACATATCGCAAAGGGAGACCGTAATGAAACAACAGATGAATGTATTGCTTGATTCTGTAGGGCATTAGATGATTTTAATGCTCATCACCCTGCTTGGGTCTCAGAATAAGAAACAGCGTCGGCAAAATGAGAGCGGAGATTGTCGACGAAGGTAAGTTAATCGTTTTTAATGATGCTGTACCGCCAAGGATAACTGCACCAAACCAAAGTGTGAGCACTGTAGGTATGTGTTTGGTTTCACCAAGTTTAACATTGGATTCCACATAGGAAGTAGTAGCATAACCCCTTGGATCGGTTCACCCACCACAATTCTCCGATCATGCACGAAACTTGTTGTCATACCGCAATCCCACAAGTGGAACATTCGGAAAACAGGCTGCAATAAATATATTACTACACTTACGGTAAAGATGCAAACGTTTTGAAAATGTGGAGGAACAGACAACATGAATTTTATTGGCTGTAATGAAGAAATTGAAAACGTATATGTAGCACAAAATAAACCCTTTATTCCAAAAACTAAAACACTATTAGCATCGTGGGATGAGGAATTCAGTAATGCATTGCTGGAACGAAGTACTAATCTGTAATCAAGGTCACTTCCGAAGAAATTTATGTAGACCTCAATACACTGCACGTGAAAGTAAAGTGACTATTAAAAAGTAACAAGGAATGTGCATAGGCAAACTTTTGTAACAACTTTCACAAAAACGTCCCCACCTCAACTGTTTAATAACGAATTAAGTGCATACGTAGAACTTGGAACGACAGTAATAGAAACAGCCCTTCCGAAAAAATTAGTAGTTGACTTCTTGAAACGTTTGACAAAGGGCTCAGCTGCACAATACATTCGTGAGAACGATAAGTAAGAGACCATTTTCTGGCAAATGCATTACTAATGCTGAAATCAACAGAGGCTTCTTATTTGGGAGAAATGGTGCCACAGGGACTAATAATGCATATTACCGTATGCTCCCTTCGAAGAGAAGGAGTATCTATTTTTGTAGTATTTTTAATTATACTTGGAACAAAAGTATTGACATCTCAGAATGGAAAACGTCACTAATAGTTTTTTGGGGAGACACAGCTGTTGCCATCTCGCGAAATGATAGTGCTTACACATCAGGTAGACGAAGAAGAAACTGCAGCACTGGGTCACTTAAAATGCTAAAATAAACATTCTGGTTCATAAGTTCGTAGGCTTCCACGTACCAGTGTCAGTGTTATTAAAATCATTTTCCCTATTAGTCTGTGTCTTTACAAAACGTAAAACAATTCAACTGGCGATCTTTCGACCCACTTTGCAGCGGTCCTTCTCAGTAGCTCTGAAAGACACTAGTTCGAGTCCCAATGGTATCAGGGCTAAGAAGAGCTAGTTATTTTCGAGCTCGCAAGGTCAATGTCTAGTAGCAGCAGCCAGATGACTCATTTCAGGTGGATGACAGCCATGGAGCATCTCTCCACAGTGGGCTGCAGGCTATGACAGACAAAGAACAGCCGAAATGGGCTGTATTTGTGGTGGTTCTAGGGCAGGTGGCGGGAGGGATAGTCTTCAACATTCCTTTGACAACGACGTCACTAGACACAGAGCACATGCTCGGATTAGGGAAGGAATGAGAAGTAAATCGGCTGTGCCCTTTCAAAAGAACAGACCCAGCATTTGCCTTAAGCGATTAGGAAGAGCACAAAAAACCTAAATTTGGATGTCTGTACATGGGTTTGAACCGTCGTCCTCACGTATGGGACGATATGAAGTGTCTGTTCGACCCCTCACTGATTTGCCAAGCCACACTACTCATCAAAAAGACTATGGAAGTGAGCTGGTGCTGGGTGGAATCATGTAGTAATTCAGGTCACCATTAGTAGTATTACACAGTATGATGAGTGCATTTTGTTAGTGCGGGTTGCCTACATAAGGGGCGGTTATGCACTCAGGGGCAAACCTATTTTTCTCCTTTGACTGACAGGTACTTATCCTATTGTTCTGTTAAGTGCTTTTCCATGTCATCGCCATATCCATTTGATTGACAGGCACTTACCCCATTGTCCCCCCATCCCTCCCCACCCCCAAGCCCTCTCCACCCTTTGCTGCTATAAGTGCACTTTCACGTCTAGTTATTGGAATAGCTCTTCCCATTCTTATCAATTTAATTGACTACTTAATTAAATTGATCAATTAATTACCCTCTCATCCACTGGTAAACCCCCTCCCCTCGCCCCCCCCCCCCCACACACACAGAAAATAGTGGTAAGTTCAAATTCCATAAGGACAATGCAACACACCACAGCTACCTCCACTAATGTAAGAAAATGGTGGGAAAAAAAAGGGGCCGGCCGGGGTAGCCGAGCGGTTCTGGACGCTACAGTCTGGAACCGCGTGACCGCTATGGTCGCAGGTTCGAATCCAGCTTCGGGCATGGATGTGTGTGATGTCCTTAGGTTGGTTAGTTTTAAGTAGTTCTAAGTTCTAGGGGACTTATGACCTCAGCAGTTGAGTCCCGTAGTGCTCAGAGCCACTTTTTTTTGGGAAAAAAGGACACTTGGGCTACCTCCACTAACCTAAGTCATCCGACTTCCACCACTTGGTGGAAAATTTGAATTTTGGTGGGAAGACAAGCCACTTAGGCTATTTCTACTAACCTAAGAAAATAGTGGGAAAGAAAGGGCAGTTGAGCTACCTCCACTAGCCTGAGTTACCTGACCGCCACCTCATCCTAGGGATTGGCAGGGGAGGACTCAACCTGTGCTGGACATAAGTCTTTATTTTGCATGCACTATTTATTTAAACAGTTAGAGGTAGTACCACCATCAAGTGTGTTCACCACGAGGTCAGCGTCTACTACACAGTACTGTCATACATGTACTGCCGACCACATAAGTGGAAGTCAGGTTGTATTGTTATAGTCCTTATAGTTTGTTTGAGAACCACCATCCACAGAAGAACGACGTTACAGAACATTTTAATAAGTCGTTGGTAGATATATTCTCGACGTACGTTGATGTGGATCGGAGAGATTGTGATAAGTACTACCCGTCGTGGAATTTGCAGACAACATAGCGAAGAAAGACACTATTCGCTTCACACCGTTGTCTCTGCTTCACGGCCATGAAGCCGAAACTATAGATACCTGTTTTCTCTTCAGCTGGACGATACTCCCGATGACTCCGTGAAATATCTGATCATCAAGATCTAAGAAGCAAGACAGCTGGCTCGCATACAGGCTCTAGACCCCCAGAAGACGGAATGAGAGCACTAGAGTGGCAAGCACCAACTAATGAGATACAGACTGGGAGATTTGGTTAGGATTTTTATCTCTGTGCGGAAAGTAGGACTATCGACGAAGCTACAAAAGCACTACTTCGAGACGCATCGCGTTCTCGGTTCCTTGTTAGATGTCAGATAAGAAGTGGTGGGTTATGATATCTCTTGAAGAAGAGAAAAGGCGTAAAGACGTTGTCTGCGTCCTCCATTTGAAGCCTTACTAAGGTACTGAGGTTAAACAGAACTGAAGACCCACCCGACGATGGCGAAGCATCGACGGGAGCAGCTCATCGTAAGGAACATGATGCAAGAACACGATCAGAGCTCGAGAATCCGCCAGCGCCGCCATACAGAGGTCTATTGTCGTGACCTATATCCATTGTGCTGTAGTGAACTCCAATTGCTACTTCTGGAACAGTTGATCGCTGCTTCTGCAGGACAGGGAGCACTGTCGACAGCTGTGGCGGAGTGATTAGTGTCTCTGGCTGGCGTGCTGCAGGTCTCTTGTTCAAACCCGACTACAAACATTTATTTATGATTTAGTGCTTATCATTGTTGGAAAGTTCTTGAAATATCCTATGTTTGTGGTGTTTATAGTCTGGGATTTCTGTGTTTATATAAATACCAGTATTCGGGAACGTTTGTATAAAAGGCTGCACGCTCTGTCCAAGAGTTCAACTCTGTTCTGGTTGTACGTTGGTCACAGGAATAAACGTTCTTTCAGTCTTAAGTGTTGAAATAAAAATAAAAATAAAATAAAACGCATTTACACACGAAAGACAAAGGTCCAGAGTGTTCCAGTCTTTGTCTGGCACACAGCTCTAATCTTTTAATCCGCCGGCAGAGTTTTGGGGTGAGCAGCCACTGAGTGACCGATCATTGCCCAAGCTAAGTTTCGACTGTCTTCTGCTATTGGCATGACAAAATGTGCTGCACTGCAGTAATTTATATTTCATTAAACACTTCTTTCTTTGTCA
Organism: Schistocerca cancellata; assembly: GCF_023864275.1. Lineage (NCBI taxonomy): Eukaryota > Metazoa > Arthropoda > Insecta > Orthoptera > Acrididae > Schistocerca > Schistocerca cancellata. Next base: position 462,335,454 of record NC_064631.1, on the reverse strand, counting down.
GTAAAATGAAATAAAATTCACTGTTAGTCGGGAGAAATCGGATATACGTTGGTGAAAGAAATATACTGCAGAGGAGAAGAGAAACGAAAAGGAATGCTGTCGATCAGCGATATCGTTGTCGCACTAACACCCACTTGGTAGCAGTTACGCTTACCACACAAAGCTGAGATCATTTTCAGAGATAATTTTTCACTTTTTGCTGGAACATTAAAACGTTTGTGAAGGAATCTGCTACAAACGTGTTAACCAATTCATCTGGTATTACGTTTTCTTAGCAGGTACTAGGACTACTTTTATGAGAATGAATTTTCCATTACAAGCAGGATTTTGTCTAAAGGTTTCACATATATTAACAAATTTGTTTGTAGCATTAAACTTAGTATGCAGCTTGTCAACCTACGTCGCATGTGAAAATGTACCAACAGTCGAGGAAACCGTTTCTTCTCTCCCCTGTTCCTCTCTCCTCTCCATTCCTCTCCCTCCTCTCCTCTTCTCTACTCTCTTCCCTCTCCTCTCCCCTCCACACCCCTGAACCCCTCCCCACCCCTCCTCACCCTTCTCCACCCTTCCCATCACTTCGCCCCCCCTCCTCTCCTCTATGCTACTGCATTCTTGTAAGAGTACTGTGCTATTCCCACTCACCAGAGCTGTGTGTAATAGTTCCACATGGCCGTAGTAAACGACGACCATTCGTTTATCACCATAGACTCTTGCAGTAGTACCAAAAATTTTGCAGGTTCTCAAGTTCTGTAAGTCATAAATAGTTCTAGATTCAGCAACTCAACTGACAAATTCGTTGGTGCCTTTCTCATATTGATACATATGATATTTGCCCATGCAATAAAATAAAATCACATATTACTCCTTCGGTAGGATGCTATCTAAAGTAGTGGCAATATTTACTCTGCAAGAAGTATTTAGGCCAATATATCAATTTACAAATCCTATGAAGGACAACAATTCTATATTTTGTCGTCCACTGTATTTCTCATGAAAAAGTTCATCATTCAACATTAAAAAAATTCTGTGTGTGCAAATTATTGGTTACGGGATATAGTTTAAATGTACTGGAGAAGCAGATTTATGTACTGCAAAGAAAAGGTTTCTGATCTTTCAAGTTGAATGAGTTCCGTGCACAGCAAGGAAATTAAAAGGAAATTTATTGAATTACGTAACAGACGTGGCAAACTATATTTCATCTACAATCGTAGGAGACAGTCAACTCTTCAGAGACGAACAAATGAGAGGCCTTCACCAGTGCAGTCGTTATTTTTGCTTTAGAACACATTTTTCATGTTTGTTGATTACCGATGGTGTGGCTTAATGTAATATCAACATCGAACATAAACTGAACAAAGAATTACGTCCTATGCAAATGGCACTTTTGAGAGCCAATCTGAAAACGTGCTCTGAATTTGCCAACTGAACGGTGAGGAGTTGCACGCCGAGGATGAGAATGCTCTGTGAAAGCGATGTCGTATCCCGGGCTATATATTTGTGTCCAGAATTATCAATCCTCAACATACGATGCAAACTTTGTTTTCAACAATTTAAAGGAAGAATCACTAACTATCGAAAACAAAACGGACGAGGAAACTTGATGGTACTGGCGATTCAGACTTGTAGGGGAAAAAAATGGCAGAATCCACAGAACACCGAAGATCACTTGAGCAGAACAACTTTCAGTACCAGAACATCCCGCAATATATGTAGGCGACTGTAACAACCATAGACACACCTGGAGCTATGCTGAACAGAATAGAAGAGGAAGAATGCTCCTAGGCTATATGGAATCAAACTACGTAAACCTCCACTGTGATGCAAAATGTAGGAGAGCAATAACATCCGGAAGATGGGCTGCAGAGAGCAAACCTTACCTCTGCCTGCCAAACACGGATATTACTGACACCCTGCAGGACATCAGAACAGTCCTTCATGACATCGCCCTATCTGCGTTGGATGATTACCAAACTCAGAGTCTCTGAGGACTGTAATATATACTGCCGTAAAAAGAATACCCACAGGGTGCTGCAAAGAGCATATGCCTTTATGGGATAGATCAGATATGTAGTAAACTGAAGTGTAGACCAGGAAACAGCTACAAATTTGATGAATTCGCTGAATGTACGAAGGCGAGAAAAATGGTACGAAAAAGCCATGGACCTTGATTTCATAGATAAGATTGTGAAAGCTTGAAGAAAGATCTAGAATTCGGGAGAAGACCCTTCCCACAACTTAAAGAAGTCAACAGTTTCATGCGACTCAATCGCTGGTCACTTAATGAGAATTTCCAAGGTTCCAGCTCACAAAGAAAAGGTTCGGCAAGTAAACAATAGCTTACGTCCACAGTATAACCCAGACATCTCTTCTCCACTTACGATCAATGAAGTGGAGACAGCCGTTAGACACACGAAATATGGAAAAGCTAGAGGCAAAAATTTTTTGTTTATTTATAGACGCAGTCACATGTTTATGACACAGACATAACCGGTTTCGGCCATACAATGACCATCTTCAGATTCTAAAGGCGGCATACACTGAACAAAGGTTCGTGCGAGTTTGACAATGCATGAATCTGTGTTCAGTGTATGCCGCCTTTAGAATCTGAAGATAGTCATTGTATGGCCGAAACCGGTTGTGTCTGTGTCATTAACATATGATTGGATCTATAAATAAAGAAAAACTTTTTACAAAATAATCAGTCACGCACTCTGCAGACAAAATGTTGTTTTTTCCAAAAGCTAGAGGTGCAGATCTACCCTGAAGTCTTTGTGCATAGCAGTCCTACAACGCGAAAGTGACTATTTCCCCTTTCTAGCGAATAAACTTATTGTTAAAATTCCAGCCTTTCATTATCCTAGGAAAATGTGGCTACACTTTAAAAGATTCCGCACTGGAGAGGGTACGTGCAAATACAAGCATAAGTGGGGTGTATGTGTGACTGGTGAAAAATAATAAAACAAATAATTTAAAGTAATGGGATTGTTGACACAACAATTGAGAAGACACTGAAACAAACTTCCTGTTGGTGTATTCGTGAGAAGATAGGCCGCGGAAGATTAGTTCACCATACGTCGTTGGAACAGTCCGTCTAGAAAGCTACAAGCAACTAATTTCCAAACAAAATGTTATTATAAAATAGTCTTGAATAATAAAAGCAAGACAGCTGACAAACGTACAGTACGTTGAAATACAAATTATAGGTGTTATTTTCAGTGCAGTACATTCAGATGAATAACTTCCTTAAAGGGTACATACCGCCACGATCTGATCTTTGACAGTTTCCCACGTTTATAACATTCCGTTTTGTTAATATGGGACATCATAGCTGCATCGAAGGTGGTGGAGAAGCTTTCTCACGTTCTGAGACAGGTAGATTGATTTTAGATTTTAGATGTTTCGTCATTTTAATGGCTGCGTGTCTGTTCGGGACGTCAACAAAATGTGAAGCGTTTACGAAATTAAATTATTTGATAAACTGTTCGTAAAATGGATTTTTTATGTCTCGATAAAACTCTTGTTCCTGCATCCAGTCTCATTTTATTTGTGACAACATCACTTCTGAGAGAAACGTAGAAACAGTCTCGTCGCTCCTAAGGTGTATCTCTTCGCCGAGACCTTCAGAAAAGGCTTTGCACCTGTGGAGTCTCATATTCATGAGACTTCTAAGAACGCTCTCCGGACGCTGAAGGCGTCGTCTGCTCGTGCATGCAATATCAAATCTGTCAGCCAGATGCCTGCTACTGGCTACGGAGAACTCAGATCGCTTCATAACATTCTTCCTCGTGGCCACTTGATGTCTGCATTCCGCATGTGAGCGCCTCAGACAGCCAGCCTAAATGTCAGTCAGTAAGAAAACTTGGTGCTCATCACAGTCACGATGTTCTGGTTTGCAAATAGGTGTTCTCCTGATGAAGTATTCACATAAGATTCACAGTCAGGAACAGTGTGGAATGCTGTCAACTGTCATATTTTGGCCCCTTGACACAGTAACACAAAATGAAATAATCGTGTGGAATTGTTGGCCGGGTAGCCTCAAGCGGGGAGGTTCGATCTCCGGGTTTCAAGGGACGCCACATTGGGCGACTTGCGTGTCGGCGATAATGATGAAGGGATGATGGGAACAACACAACACACAGACCAAGAGCAGAAAAAACCTGCAACCCTTCCAGGAATCATACCCGGGCCCGCTGCATTGTACGCGAACACATTGCCACTCAGCTAACCAGGCGGACACAGTAACACAAATCGCGGGAGTTTACCGTAAGGGTTCACAGCTGCTACAGACTAGGTTGTAGCACAATTTTCCTGTACAGTTGTTCGACCTACGGTATATTTGGATGAGCACCGACAGTAAACTGTCAAGGAAGCTGTTTATTCTGTCCTCTATTCTGCTCTGTATTCTACTCTACTCTCCTTCTCTACCAACAGTGCTGTTACTCCTACTCCTGCTCACCGGAGCTTTACATAAGAGTTCCAAACGGTCATGATAAACAACGCTCATTCGTCCACCACCTAGGACTCGACGCCTTTCCTCTCGGACGTCCGCAGCCGTCAGATATTACAGTTCAACGCGACATTCAGCCACATGAGACGAGCACAGAGTTCATCAAAAGAGACCACTACATTTTATTCAGCATCACTAGCAGAAGGACGTGAGAAGAATAGGCAGTAATGCCCAAGACACGGCACAGAAAAGTGAATCTTCTGTGCTGAAGAAAGACGAGTTGCGTACTCATTTCCGTAGAACAGCGACGTAGGGAAAACAACACATAGGAAATTATTTGAACAGTCAGAACTGTTCAGTATTCATGAAAGTGAGGCAGTTTCCGTATTAGTACACACGCAAGGCTTTATATGAAGTTGGCCGTTAAGATTCGTGTCACTGTAGAAATGGTTCTCGGACGAGATGTTGGATGTTGTATAAAATCCCCACAATATTTCAGAACCTTACCCGATAGCCTTCTCTACTTGATCGTCGGGAAAGCCTCAAACAACACCTTAATGTCATTAATGAGCCCGTGTGATTTTATCTACGAAAACTACAGACACCACAGTAGAGTACATCTGCATCCCACAAGCTGCGGTGTGTTTCTTGATTCGTTTCACAATGCTCCAAATCAACATCTAAGATAAAGTCTGTGCATGGACCAGTAGCAGCTAGTACACCGAGCTCGCCTTCGGAAGGGGTGGGATGTTCAGTCTTCTAGATTTAGATTTACCGCGCATTCCCTAGACTACTTAAGGTGAATACCAGAAAGGTTCCTTCGAGCGACCACATTCCTTTCTGGGTCTTATCCTTGTCCTATTCGTTATGGTGCTTCGTCTCTTCGTCGTCAGTGGAGAATTAAGTGCTAATCATCCTTTAACTGGAGACGATACGCTACTTTTCCTTTAAAATCATTGAGCATTTCTCTGTTTCACTTGTGATGAATAATCCCATGTTTAGTGCATGAATTACTCTTCCCACGACCTTGTAACCTGGCGCAGTTGTTAAGTCACAGGACTCGTATTCGTCAGTTCATATTCCCTGCGGCCATCCATATTTAGATTCTCTCTGATTTGCCTAAATCGCTTAAGGAATGTACCAGGATGGTTCGTCTGAAAAGAGTACGACTGGTTTCCTCAACTGTGGTCTCTGATGACCTCGCTTTCGACGGGACGTTAAAATTAACTGTTGGTTCCTTTTAATATTTATAATTCTCACGATTAGACGCACGTAGCCCTTTCACTTTCAATTGCTTAGGCTGGACATTCGTAGACATTAGCTGACTGGAATTTCTTCGAGTGATTAGTAACCTGTTCTTTTTCTTTGTTATCTTCGTCTAACGACAAATGTTTGCTGGAAGCGCTCCACTTTCTTCTGCTCTGTGTCTCTTCCTAAATATACGAGTAACTTTGTACTTCTTTGATGCCTTCTTTCATTGTCCACTCTTTTCTTTTTCTGCAATCTTTTTTTGACGAGCATTCTTCAGATAGTTTCTTCGCAACATACGCCATAGTCCAGGTGTTTTCTTCATTCTGATCAATTGCACTATTTTTTTTCCTCTTCTGTTGGTCGTCATGTCAGTCATTACGTTGTTCTTATTTTCGTCCACAATCACATTTCAAACTGTGTATTTTTTCTTCTTTTTTTCTGACTGTCCGCCAGTCGCTCCCATATAATACTAAACTTCAAGCAAAGCAATGGTGCGTTTCTTTCTTAATTCTATTTGAATTCCTTCTACTGCCAACAAATCTTCTATGTCTTCAAAAGCTCTTTTCTTATAGGTATTACACTTCCGATTTGCGCCATACAGTTTCCCTTTATCATCAACAACCTTCCTACGTACCTAAAAGAAGGTGTACTGAAAATATATAAAAAAATTTCTTCTTTTTATATGTATTAAAAAGATTCATGGTCAACAGCTAACTTTTCACCCATCGTCGCTTACTTGCAAGTCTTCCAGCATAATGCAAAATTTCTCAAATGAAACTTCCTGGCAGATTAAAACTGTGTGCCCGACCGAGACTCGAACTCGGGACCTTTGCCTTTCGCGGGCAAGTGCTCTACCAACTGAGCTACCGAAGCACGACTCACGCCCGGTACTCACAGCTTTACTTCTGCCAGTATCTCGTCTCCTACCTTCCAAACTTTACAGAAGCTCTCCTGCGAACCTTGCAGAACTAGCACTCCTGAAAGAAAGGATATAGCGGAGACATGGCTTAGCCACAGCCTGGGGGATGTTTCCAGAATGAGATTTTCACTCTGCAGCGGAGTGTGCGCTGATATGAAACTTCCTGGCAGATTAAAACCGGGCGTGAGTCGTGCTTCGGTAGCTCAGTTGGTAGAGCACTTGCCCGCGAAAGGCAAAGGTCCCGAGTTCGAGTCTCGGTCGGGCACACAGTTTTAATCTGCCAGGAAGTTTCATATCAGCGCACACTCCGCTGCAGAGTGAAAATCTCATTCTGGATTTCTCAAATGATTTGAACTCCGTGCTTACAAGTATCTTATGACCTTAGAAAGTTATCATCTCTATCCCATATATTACATTTTCTTGCTCTATGACGTACTCAATTTTTCCGTCTCCACCTGCATCCTCACTGACAATGACAATGTGGGTGACATCCACTTAACAGTCTCCAGACTAGTTGCTTGGTTACAGTTTTAGTTTAACATACTGTAAAAGTTGTTTTGATTACCTAATTGTAATACGCTTGCTAAATATTTTAAAGAAATGAGAGGGCGAGATTTTTGTGTGACACAGTAAATAATAAATTGTACTGAATTTCGCATTTTGTTATGTATACTAGTTAGTTATCCCTCTTTTCTGACGGTATTAGTTGGCTCGGGATGAAGTACATATAACGAGTATGAATGTCAAAGTCAATTTATTATTTCTGTGGTTATACCGGATTCGACTGGATAGTCATTTCTAATAGCTCATTATTTTAGTCTTGACATAAGGGAACTTCGTAGTGTGTGGAGCGCCATTATACATGCTTGACGTGTTATGATGCAGGATTACTCTAAGGCTCACGCTAAGGGCTATAAAAAAAGACAACGAAATATTTACACGGATCTGACTGTAATGAACTTCATTTTCAAAACATAGGCCCGCCACAGTTGTTCTTTATTTCACCGTTACAGACAGCACTTTTTTAATTATTTTTGTTTAAACAAATGGTAACTGAATTGTTTCCATTATGCCGACCCTAGGATGTACTGGAAGAAAAGATCATTTTACATGTTACACATGAACGTAAATTCATTCGTACATCTTAAAAATGGTTATACTGGCGTAGAACTATTAACAACACATAATAGAAGTGAGATGTTGCGGTTAAGGACGCGGACAGACACTATTTCTATGTGATTGTTTCCTACGTCAAAACTTTTACACTCCGTAGTACTACTCACCAGACAGAAGTATCAGGTTGCGGTGGACCGATTTCCAGCATTATTAGAGATCGCTGCCCAGGACTACGCTCTTATTTACCGACGCTGTAAAGAAGCCAGGAGACAGTAATTAATTACGCCCGGAAGCAGGTTACTCGTAGCCGCTGAGAGATGCGCTTCACGTCCTACGAATTCAGAAAAGGAATAATTTATGGCTGCTGATTATCGCCGTAATGATGATGGGGACCGCGATAACTCAAAGTCACGAGCTCATTATTAAAGAGTATTCTCCGCGTCCCGCGGCCGAAGCACAAAAGCAGCAGCGGGAAGGTTTTCTTTGGTGAGGAGACCTACGGATTTTGGTTGACTCGGAGGCGGTCCGCTCGCAACGACCGCTCATCGAGCCGAGCAGGCGACGTCTCGGCGTCTCCCCGTGCGACAATTAAACGCGCTGTTTTTGCGGGGGCGGGCGTCCCTTGTAATCGGCTAAGCGGCGCTCTCCTTTGATGAACACGGGCCTCCGTTATTAGCTCGCTCCTGCGGGCCGGTGGCTGCGCATACAAAACCCGGCGCCGCTCCTTAAGCGAGATGAAAATTTCTTTAATAAAGGAACATTTTAATTTATGGCCGCGCGCGCTCTGCGCACTGCGGGATTTCTCGTGTCGCTCATCGCAACATCGTATTTTTTAATATCTGCCGAGTGCCGTGATGTCGCTTAATTCGGGAATTAATCTCTCTTCACCCGGAAACGGAGGCGAGATGGGTGTTTCTTCTTCCGGCTGCCCGGCTGTCGAGAAGGAACAAGATCGTGGTTCCACGTTGAGGTATCCAGATTTATCTGAATCTCTCAGAATTTAGTGAAAGTTGATAGCACGTACGATTTATATTGAGCACGTGTTACTTCATACAGAATGGAAGTATTGTTTAGTGACTCTCGTATGAATGGAGGCAGACGGTTTTTGTGGACAGTGCCACAATTCGCTCCATATTTGTTTTTCAGAGCTGCTTTAAGCCCGTCATCAGTGTGATGGTTCAAATGGCTCTGAGCACTATGGAACTTAACATCTGTCGTCATCAGTCCCCTATAACGTAGAACTACTTAAACCTAACTAACCTAAGGACATCACAAACATCAATGCCCGAGGCAGGATTCGAACCTGCGACCGTAGCGGTCGCGCGGATCCAGACTGAAGCGCCTAGAAGCGCTCGGCCACCCCGGCCGGCAGAGAGTAGGTGATTACAGGAACTTGATACTATATAGTATTTTGATCTAGTTATTGGGGTTGAGGTTCTGGCAGAAATAGCTGGGTTTATGATTGACTATACCAAATTACACAAAAACTTTAAAAAAATACACCGTTACTGTATGCGTCATGAAATCGAGGAGGTTAGGAGTATATTATTTTAGAATGAACCGTGATATTCGAGCGAGGAAACACAGTACTTGAATGCTCGTTGATTAGCAAATATTCAACTTCGGCAGCAGGAGCAAGGTATGAAAGAATGTACATTGACGGAAAACAAATCGCAACACCGAGAAGTAATTAATGTTGAATTTCAGGAATACATTTGTCTAGTTAACATATTTAAGTGAGTAACATTCCAAAATCACAGATTAATGTAAACGTGAGATAAGCTACCAAAAATGTGAAATGCTGTACATCAATACCCGGTGTAATTGCTAGAATGTTGAATGTACCCATGCATTGTGTTGTACAGATGCCGGATGTCAGTTTTTGGAATGGAGTACCATGCGTGTTGCACTCGATCGGTACGTTTAAGCACAGTTAACGCTGTTTGTGGATGACACTGAAGTTGTCGCCGGTCGGAGTGGCCGAGCGGTTCTAGGCGCTACAGTCTGAAACCGCGCGACCGCTACGGTCGCAGGTTCGAATCCTGCCTCGGGCATGGATGTTTGTGATGTCGTTAGGTTAGTTAGGTTTAAGTAGTTCTAAGTTCTAAGGGACTGATGACCGCAGCAGTTAAGTCCCATAGTGCTCAGAGCTATTTGAACCATTTTTTGAACTGAAGTTGTCGTCCGATGATATCTCATATGTGCTCGATTGAAGACAGGCGTCGTGATCAAGCAGACCAAAGTCATATGTCCACACTCTGTAGATCATGTTGGGTTACAACAGCGTTGTGCTGGAAAACATCGTCTGGAATGATGTTCATAAATGGCAGCACTGCAGGTCGAATCATCGGAATGGCGTACAAATTTTTAGTCAGGGTGAGTGGGATAATCCTGAGAGGGCATTTGCTGTCTGAGGAAATGGCACCCCAGGCCGTAACTCCAGGTGCAGGTTCATTGTGTCCAGCACTCTGAAAGGTTGGTAGCATACCCTCAGCTGGCCTCCTCCTAACCAACACACCGCCATCACTGGCACCGAGGTAGAAACAGCTCTCATCAGGAAACACGACAGTCCCCCAGGCCCTCCAACGACCATTCGCCTGACACCACTGAAGTCGCAAATGGAGATGGTCGGGGGTCAATGGAATGCTCGCTAGAGCTTCAAATCTGTCCTTAAAGTAACCAATTTGTAACATTTCGCTGTGTAATTGTGGTACCAATTGCTGCTCAAACTACTGCTGCTGATCCAGTATGACGTTCGAGAGCTATACGCCGAACAGGCTGGTCTTCCCTCTCCGAAGCGCCATGTGGTGACCTGGAGCACAGTCTCCTTGCGACCGCTCCTTCTCGTGACCATTGCTGCCAGCAATCAAGAACTGTAGCTACTTTCCTGCCAAGTCTTTCTCCAGTATTTCGAGGGAATATCTAGATTCTCGTATTCTTCGTTCAAACTCAGTGAGATGTTGAAAACGGCGTCTTCGTCGTCTTTAAGGCAATATCAAATCATCAAATCCAATCTCAAAGGTAACTAACGCTCAGAATCGCTATAGCATGCATTTAAAGCAAACCTGATTTGCAGCCTTTTAGTGGTGTTATTAGCACCACTCTTTCGCATCCTGCACGAAATTTGAATAAACATACTTCAGATGTAGAAACATACTTCCCTAACTTTCGCTTATGTCGCACAACTCCTTCTAGGTGTTGCGATTTATTTTCGGTCAGTGTATTTCACCATATCGCAAAAATTAACACTATGGTCTGGACCGTTGGGCGGTAGATAGCTCCACATCTTCTGGAACATGATGTTTGCCGTGAAGAGGGCGTAGCACGTTTGCCGCGAGCGGCGTTGAAGCCATTTTTCCGAGAGAGCAGTGAGTTAAGCAGCACGGATAGCCCAGATCTGACGGGAAATGAGCTTGCTGTTCGTTCTACAACCCGTGTAAGTTCCAAGTTTGTCTGTCTCAGCGTCTTCCGGACACGATTGACTTGCGCCCAAAACGGGAGTGGACACAACATTACTTTAGCAGACCATATGTGGACGTGGGCAGTGCGTTGTTGTTATCTACGCATCTCCTGAGGGCTCCAAGCTTTTCCGCTGTTTGTCACTGCATACCGGGTTTCGATGCCCGAGAGCTGCTTTGGTGCCGAGACCACGCCGCATTCGTAGAGACTGATCTTGTTACCCGCTGTGAGCGTAATACTTATGACTGATCTGGTTCCTGCACATGCCTGTGTCTTGCTGTTTTTATGTCAGACTCGGTTCAGCCTTCTCTTGTTGTTGTTTCTAGTTCTTATGCCAGGTCATTTGAGGAGCGCATCACTCGTATGAAAAGATAATAGCTTCAATTTGGTGTTTGTCATAGAGCTGTGATTTGGTTGTGTGTTTCAAATTATTGGGTTTTGGACTGCTTGGGGTTATGCAAATTTTTTTAATGTTGAACGTGTCATTGTTCATGACGTTCCATTTTTTTCCGTGGTACGTTGAGCACTAAATCACCATGTACCTTTCTTTACTTATTTGGAGCCTACAAGCTTATGCGTCTTACGTTGGCAAATCTTGTTATATGTATTTTGGTTAGTTATACTTCTCAAGCTTGTGTGTATTGTGTAACGTATCAGCCAATCGTTCGCTTCTTCCTTCCATCTTTGTTTTCCATCCCGCGTAACAATTTCTAACATTTTCGCCTCGTGGCATTTTTTGAAACTGAACCTCTGTTGGCCGCAGAACTGCTTTATAATCAGATGTAACGATGGAGATTGACTTGGCCAGTCACCTTATAATCTTTTAGCCACATCACAACTCTTTTGTTTACGCTGCCAGCGTATAATCTGATGACTTAAATTTTTACTCGTTTTTCTTAAAAATTACTTCTCTGTTCAACAGGCTATCATTGTATGTTTATGCCTTCGGGTTAGTACCCACTGGGTGCTTAGAAAAAGAGGAATGTAAAGCAAATTATTAATCACATGTGACGTACCCTGAATGTATAAATTGATAGTTAGCAATATCTTTGTACTTCAGAGTTTTTTGGGCATTGACTTTTGGCGCTTGTTAGTAGAGTTGTATTGGGGAAGTGATGTACTTTATTACCAATCTTGTTTGTTACATCTTTAAGAATGATGTGCCTAGAAGGCCGTCTCTGAACTGCTTCGATGTATTCCTTTAATACGACCTGGTTCGGACCAGAAGTACTCGAGCAGTATTCAAGAAGAGGTCTCACTAGCGTCCTATATGCGGTCTCCTTTACAGGTGAACCATATTTCTCAAAATTCCCCCAATAAATCGAACGCAACCGCCTTTCCTACCACAAACCTCAAATCCTCGTTCTACTACACTCCTGGAAATTGAAATAAGAACACCGTGAATTCATTGTCCCAGGAAGGGGAAACTTTATTGACACATTCCTGGGGTCAGATACATCACATGATCACACTGACAGAACCACAGGCACATAGGCAACAGAGCATGCACAATGTCGGCACTAGTACAGTGTATATCAACCTTTCGCAGCAATGCAGGCTGCTATTCTCCCATGGAGACGATCGTAGAGATGCTGGATGTAGTCCTGTGGAACGGCTTGCCATAACATTTCCACCTGGCGCCTCAGTTGGACAAGCGTTCGTGCTGGACGTGCAGACCGGGTGAGACGACGCTTCATCCAGTCCCAAACATGCTCAATGGGGGACAGATCCGGAGATCTTGCTGGCCAGGGTAGTTGACTTACACCTTCTAGAGCACGTTGGATGGCACGGGATACATGCGGACGTGCATTGTCCTGTTGGAACAGCAAGTTCCCTTGTCGGTCTAGGAATGGTAGAACGATGGGTTCGATGACGGTTTGGATGTACCGTGCACTATTCAGTGTCCCCTCGACGATCACCAGTGGTGTACGGCCAGTGTAGGAGATCGCTCCCCACACCATGATGCCGGGTGTTGGCCCTGTGTGCCTCGGTCGTATGCAGTCCTGATTGTGGCGCTCACCTGCACGGCGCCAAACACGCATACGACCATCATTGGCACCAAGGTAGAAGCGACTCTCATCGCTGAAGACGACACGTCTCCATTCGTCCCTCCATTCACGCCTGTCGCGACACCACTGGAGGCGGGCTGCACGATGTTGGGGCGTGAGCGGAAGACGGCCTAACGGTGTGCGGGACCGTAGCCCAGCTTCATGGAGACGGTTGCGAATGGTCCTCGCCGATACCCCAGGAGCAACAGTGTCCCTAATTTGCTGGGAAGTGGCGGTGCGGTGCCCTGCGGCACTGCGTAGGATCCTACGGTATTGGCGTGCATCCGTGCGTCGCTGCGGTCCGGTCCCAGGTCGACGGGCACGTGCACCTTCTGCCGACCACTGGCGACAACATCGATGTACTGTGGAGACCTCACGCCCCACGTGTTGAGCAATTCGGCGGTACGTCCACCCGGCCTCCCACATGCCGACTATACGCCCTCGCTCAAAGTCCGTCAACTGCACATACGGTTCACGTCCACGCTGTCGCGGCATGCTACCAGTGTTAAAGACTGCGATGGAGCTCCGTATGCCACGGCAAACTGGCTGACATTGACGGCGGCGGTGCACAAATGCTGCGCAGCTAGCGCCATTCGACGGCCAACACCGCGGTTCCTGGTGTGTCCGCTGTGCCGTGCGTGTGATCATTGCTTGTACAGCCCTCTCGCAGTGTCCGGAGCAAGTATGGTGGGTCTGACACACCGGTGTCAATGTGTTCTTTTTTCCATTTCCAGGAGTGTATATATACCACTTTGCAACTTTACTCGTAGATTTTTAACCGACGTGACTGTCAAGCAGGAAACTGATAATGCTGCATTCGGACATTACGTGTTTATTTTCCCCACTCATCTACGTTAGCTTGCCTACATTTAGAGCTAGCTGCTATTCATCAAACCAACTAGCAATTTCGCCTAAGGCGTCTTATATTCCCATACAGTTCCTTAACGACAACACCTTCCCGTACACCACAGCGTCATCAGTGACAACCGCAGACTGCTGCCCACCCTGCCCGCCAGATCGCTTACGTACTTGCACAGTTAATAACAGCGGTCCTACGACACTTCACCGGGACGCCTGCAGGTAGTGGTCTAGTGGCTAGCGTTGCTGATTTTTGATGACGGGGTCCCGGGTTCTGTTTGGATTTTCTCCGTCCAGGGACTGAGTCTTTGTGCCGTCTTCATCATTTCATAATCATAATTCGTGACAGTGGCAAGACTGGACTGCTTAAAAATAGGACTATGTAAAAATTGAGACTTTGTACGGGCGCTGATGACCGCGCAGTTGAGCGCCCCACAAACCAAACATTATCACTTTACTGGGACACTCCTGATGATACCCCTTGTCTGCGACGAATACTCGCTGTCGACGACAACGTACTGGGTTCTGTTACTTAGGAAGTCTTCGAGCCATACATTTGTCTGGGTTCATATTCCATATGCTCTCACATTCGTTAACTGTAGTGGGGCAACGTTTCGCGGTGGTCTAGCGGTTCTGGCGCTGTAGTCCGGAACAGCGGGACTGCTACGGTCGCAGGTTCGAATCCTGCCTCGGGCATAGGTGTGTGTGATGTCCTTAGGTTAGTTAGGTTTAAGTAGTTCTAAGTTCTAGGGGACTTATGACCTAAGATGTTGAGTACCATAGTGCTCAGAGCCATTTTTTTGGGGCAACGTTTCAGATGCTTTTCGAAATTCTAGAAATATGGAATTCGCCTGTGCCTTGTATCCATAATTCCCAGTATATCACGTGAGAAAATGGTAATCTGAGTTTCGCATCAGCGGTGGTTTCTAAAACTGTGCTGATTCGTGGACAGAAGCTTTTCGGCCTCAAGAAAAGTTATTATATATTATATTCTAATTCTGGATACGTTCATGAGTTCTGCAGCAAACCGATGTTAAGGATGTTGGAACGTGTCTTTTCTTTTACTTTTCTTATATACAGGAGTCACTTGTGTCTTTTTCCAATCGCTTGGGGCTTTTCGCTGGGCGAGATTTTCACGATGAATGTAAGCCAGCACAAGGGTCAGTGCCTTTAGAGCACTCTTTGTAAATCTGAACTGGGATTCCTCACGGACCTGGCGACTTACTTGTTTTAGACTCTGTCAGGGATCCCTTGTACTATGTCGTCCTTAGGGGGTTCTATGCGATGGTCAAACGACGGTATGGCTGTACGATTTTTATGCGTGAACGATTTTTAAACACTAAATTTTAAGGTTCGGCTTTCATTTTGTTATCTTCTAATGCCACACCAGGCTGTCAACGAGTGGCTGCATAGGCTTATTAGACGCACTAAGCGATTTTACGTAGGACCGGGATATTCGTGGGTTGTCTGTTAAATCTTTTGCTGAATTATGACGGTGGTTACTTCCGCACAAATATTTTTACAGATGGACGAATCTCTATTAAACTTTGCTTGTAGTCAATTGCACGATCTGTTTTGAACTAACAGTGTAACAGCTTCCCCAGTGTTTTCCGAATTTCACTGGTAAACCACTGCGAGTCTTTTCCGTCCTTGCTCCTCTTACTAGGCTTAAACGTCTCTAGAGCATGATTTATACTCTGTTTAAACTTTGCCAATAATTCCTCTACGTTCATCATACTGGAACTAATTACGTCAATTAATTGTCTAAGTGAGATACTGACAACTGCTTGACTGCTCTTTCTCGCAGAAAATCTCTCCTAGGTTTCTTGACTGATTTCACAATCACTATGATGACATCGTGATCACTGATCACCTACCAATTTCCCGCCGTTTGTAGTGTCCAGGGGACAGATATCTATTCTACTGCACAATAACAGTTCTTTCTATGTATGTTCTGCGTGTATTTCAGAGAGCTATGCTACCTGATTGATAGTCATATATCACGCGAAAGTTTCTTTCTTTCCTAAGCTTTTGCTTCTATGCCACTGATACGAAATGTTGACTGAATGCTGAAGATTTTGTATTGAGGAAGGTCTCGTCGTCTTCTATCCGATGCTACATTTTTACACAGAATTTACCACGAGCGACCTTGTATGCATCATACATCTACGCAGTACTCACCAAACAGTCTTTCTGTGGAATGCCAGCCTGACGAGACGCACGTCGCGTCAATTTTTGTGGACTTCAGGCGAAGCTCTCGTAACCTCTTCGACACAATCATCAACGGGTGGGCGACCTGGTGATTAATCATTTAGCAGTGAAGAGCCCATCCCAACAAACTTCTTTCGCAAACAGTAAATCGTACGACGGCTTGGAGATTCCATAGTGTATTCGAATAGAAATTTACGCCTAACAGTTGTTGCTGAGTTCATTTCTTGAAACCAAAGCATACAGTGAGCACGCTCCGCCCCAGTGAAAATAGCCATTTCAACTGTGCACTACGCTGGCGTTCCTGGTGGCGGTATGTGATACTGATGCACTACACGAGCCAAACTTGAGCTTGTTTGCCACTAAATTACACGTCTACCGATTTTGTAAGTTATCTCAATAAATTTCTACGTCATTCCAAAGTTGTAAAGTCCTTTTAGAGTCTTTTCGACACAACCTGCATAATTAGGTCGGGTCTGCATTCACCTGTTAGAGCAATTTCATCTCTCGCGCTTGCATTCGTCTTCTACCGCGTGACAACGGAGGTAATTTCCGAATCGTCAGTCGAGACGGACAGTTACTCGCTCGGCGACGGCGGCGATTAGGCGCTCGCTGTCGGTAGCGCCAGCGGCGCGGGGCCGTAAAGCGAGCGATTTACGAGGCCGTTGCCGCTACCACGCGGCCATATTCTCGCCCCTTTTGGGTCAGGATGATTTATCACGGCGGCGGTGCATGGTGCGTGATGCGTGCTCCGTAAGCCTTCACGCAGGGACGGCCGGCAGCAGTCTAATCGTCGGCATTGTGCGCTTCCTAGAACGCCGTCCGCCGCCCACCGACGTCTGTCACGACACGCCGGCCAACGGGTGTCACCGGCCTCGGCTGCACCTCAGCGTACCTTCCCTTAAGGCGTGGGTGGACTTCTAAGTGTAACCCTACAGTATATCTCGAGTTAAGCTCACCGAGCGAGGTGGTGCAGTGGTTAGCACACTGGACTCGCATTCGGGAGGACGACGGTTCAATCCCGTCTCCGGCCATCCTGATTTAGGTTTTCCGTGATTTCCCTAAATCGCTTCAGGCAAATGCCGGGATGGTTCCTTTGAAAGAGCACGGCCGATTTCCTTCCCCATCCTTACCTCACCCGAGCTTGCGCTCCGTCTCTAATGACCTCGTTGTCGACAGGACGTTAAACACTAATATCCTCCTCCTCCTCCTCCTCCGAGTTAAGCTACGGTGGTCACATCTTGTCGGGCATTCAACTGCGCCAAATGGTCCAGACTAGACTGGACAAGCTTCAGCCTAAGAACTCATAAGCTGTTGTCAAGACACAGATGTAGCAGTCAGCTGAGTAGAATATCTGCGAGGGTGAGGCTACCTAGCGCTTCACGCCTGCCTGTGTTCAGTGGTATTAACACTTTGCCGTCCGGCGACACCACAGTGGTGTCGTGCGCGAAATAGCGGTCAACGGCCGGCGACACCACATTGGTGTCGTGTGCATGGTATCGAGCAGTGGCCGGTGACAGCACTTTAGTATCTTTTTCATTCTGTTGGTGTTTTGTTTAGGTAACAATAAGTTACACAACGTCAACATGTTCTTTGTTTTTATAAGTACTTGTGCACTTTCATCATGGCAGACGAGAGAGGCGATACGATTACTTACTATGAATACGCGGGCGTCTTGTCTGACGTTCCGGACGACTTGACCGATTGGGAAGATGACATTGGATATAAAAAAAATGGAAGTGAAGCAGAATGATCGGAAGATAGTAAAATACGTCCAAGAAGAATTCGGCGAACGCTACGGTTGCCAACTGATTCGGATGAATCAAAGGAAGAAGACAGACTATGATTTACTGAGGACCAACAATAAATTTGAAGGATCTCTGGGTCAGCACATATTTCTCAAAGATACACAGAGTGTCGTGGATATCGTAGAATTATATACTGGGAACGATCTATTTTAATGTATTAGCGACGAAACCAGCAAGTATTACAGTTAAAATTGCAATAGAAGGAAACTGGATTAAAAAAAAATGCCAAATTTGTCGACGTTACGGGACCCGAACTTAGAAAATGGTTTCGACTTGCTATCCTTATGGGAACTGTAAAAAAGGTAAGGACCATTGATTACTGGTCAACGAATCCGTTGATAGACACACCGATACGTCACAAAACGATGTCCCGCAACCGATTCAGACAAATATTATCATTTTTAGATTTTTCCGAGAACAACAATAAACCGGATAATGCCGACCGGCTTTTCAAAGTGCAGTTCGTAACTGATTATTTTTCAAAAAAGTTTAAAGAAACGTTTAATCTAAGTCAAAACATTTCAATTGATGAAGGAATGGTACCGTGGTGTGGAGAGTTAGATTTTAAAGTTTACAATCCATCGAAAATTACGAAATATGGCAAACTCACCGTATGCTGTGTGATTCGAGTACGAGATGCATTTCCTCATTCAAGATATATTCCGGCGCAGGACAACCTTTAGCAAAAGCAGTGATGGAACAGTTGACACCTTCTTATGGAAAGTGGCATCAGCTCTACATGGATAATTATTATAACACTGTAGAACTTGCAGAGAAGTTACTTGAAAAGAAAATTCGAGTTGTTGAACAATCTGGCGAAACAGAGGATTTCCGGAAAATTAAAGCTCGCAAAAGTCAATGTGTTTGAAGCTTGTCATCAACGGAAAGGTGACAAGCGGCCGGTGACAAGTAATCCGAAGTAGCGCTGCCGGCGCCAAGCGAATAAATTTGTACGAGGCGTGCGGACGGCAAAGGGGAAAAAGAAAAGGAAAGGTCATACTGCTGAAATGAGTTCTTTTGTTTCCACATGCGTTGCACCTATGCACTTCAAACTTCTTCGTGCATGCGCAATATCTTCGGCTCCTTGCTTCCAATAGGATGCGATGTCTGCGTAGCATTTCACGAATCCTACCTTACATCGGTTTTCTTGTCCAAATACTGGGTTAAAATCTTCATTATAACCATGCAGTATGAGAGCAACCCTCGCCCTTCCTAATCATGATTTAATAAAATAAGCCGACGCGTGTTTCGTGACCACAGAAAAAGAATTTCAGCAGTTGCATGTGCAATCCCAAAATTGAGTAGTTACTTATGCAGCAGCTACTGACATCTTCATGTCACAAATTAACAGTTTGCCATCATTTTTTGTAAGTATCAGAACACTAAAAAGGTGTGGTAATTTAACACATTTGCGTCTCTTTCACATAAATACCATCGCACTAACTATTGTTGCTTTAGACTAGGCTACAATGCACATGCAAATGAGTGCCACGTTTCTGTCACGCACATTCTTCGCAGAAGAGGATAATATTTAATTTGATGTCATTTAAACGGCTCATAGCTGTTCCTTCCTTCTGGAAAGAGTTGTATGCCTCCAGCTATTTTTTTCACCTATTGACACATACGATATACCTTTGTAACATCTGCACGTTATTCTAATTATGAAGTTACTGGTAATTAGCAGAACGTGCTGTCCAGTACGTGCCGGCCGCGGTGGCCGAGCGGTTCTAGGCGCATCAGTCCGGAACCGCGCTGCTACTACGGTCGCCGGGTTCGAATCCTGCCTCGGACATGGATGTGTGTGATGTCCTTAGGTTAGTTAGGTTTAAGTAGTTCTAAGTCTAGGGGACTGATGACCTTAGATGTTAAGTCCCAAAGTGCTTAGAGCCATCTGAACCATTCTGTCCAGTACGTCAACTCCGAGTGAAAATCGCGAAATGTTTTTCTTTATGTACTTCCATGATCAGTTCCGTATGGACGCCAAACCTGCTGTTGCATATGGCAGTAGACGTTTCTATTGTCGTTAGTCGAGGCTGTGGTCGCCAGCACCAAACCAAACAAACAGAGGGAGGAAAATGGCTCTGAGCACTATGTGACTTAACTTCTGAGGTCATCACTCCCCTAGAACTTAGAACTACTTAAACCTAACCAACCTAAGGACAACACAAACATCCATGCCCGAGGCAGGATTCGAACCTGCGACCGTAGCGGTAGCGCGGTTCCAGACTGTAGCGGCTAGAACCGCTCGGCCACTCCGGCCGGCCAAAGGGAGGACCTTTGGCTACTGTTACTGCAATTATCCCTTACCAGGTTTGATTAAATCCGTGTGCAGGAAATTACACATTCATGTTGCATGTGGCATAACCAAAGATTAAGGGATCGAGCCTCAACAGAAACTGATTCCTCTTGCACTGAACCGGGAATGCAGCAAAGAGCTTAAAATTGTCAAACCGGTTGCTATAGTAACATGAGATGCTGATTTCTCCGTCCCTAAAATGATAGTTATTCTTATGGTGAAAGCAGCTTAAGATTGAAACAGAGGTTTTTTGACCTTTGAATGCTTGTACTCTTATTCCTAATAACAGAAAGAGGTCACCTGAGTCGAATTCGACATCCATAGGGTTCGCTGATTACTATAAATTTATATCTAACTACCTGCACACCTGGAGTGTTGTGCAGGTAGACTGTATCTAGTTCATAAACGAAAGATAGTAGTTCAATAGTCATGATAATGATCTGGCACTAAGGTCACAAAAGTCATGAGATACCTCCTAATATCGTCTCGACGTGGGATGGACTCAACATGTCGTAGGAAGTCCCCAGCATAAACGTTGAGCCACGATCTCTCTACAGCTGTCCGTAATTGCGTAAGTGTTGTCAGTGCAGGATTTTGTGCACGAGTTGAACGCTCGATAATTTCCCATAAATGTTCGATGGTATTCATATCGGGCGATCAGTGGCCACATCATTCGCTCGAACTATCCACAATGTTCTTCAAACCAAAGGCGAACAATTGTAGCCTAGTGGCGTCTTCGGAAACATAATGTCCATAACTGGCTGTAGCCGAACATAACCGTTTCCAGTCAATGAGTGATTCAGGTGGACCCGTTCCATGTAAGCACACCCAACACTATTATGAAGCTATCATCAGCTTGCACAGTGCCTTGTTGACAACTTCGGTCCAAAGCTTCGTGGGGTCTGTGTCACACACTGTCCATACTGTCTGCTTCTACCAACTGAAATAAGGACTCATCTGACAAGGTCGTAGTTTTCCAGTCGCCTACGTCCGACCGATGTGGTCACAAGTCCAGGAGAGGCGCAGCAGGCGATGTGCTCTTACCAGAGGCACTTGGATCAGTCATCTGCTGCCATAGCCCATTAAAGCCAAATTTTGCCGTCCTGATATAACATATACGTTAGTCGCACGTCTTACATTGAGGTCTGCTGTTGTTTCGCGCCCTGGTGCTTCTCTGTTAGCACTGACGACTCTAAGCAAACGCTGCTGCTCTGGGTCGTTAAGTGAAGGCCGTCGGCAACTGAGTTGTCTATAGTGACGGGTAATGCCTGAAATTTAGTATTCTTGGCACGTTCTTGAACTGTGGATCTCGGTATATTGAATTCCCCAACTATTTCCGAAATGGAAATTCCATGCGCCTAGCTCCAGCTACCATTCCGCCTTCAAAGTCTCTTAATTCCCGTTCGCCTTACTTCCGCCCTCTATATACACTCCTGGAAATGGAAAAAAGAACACATTGACACCGGTGTGTCAGACCCACCATACTTGCTCCGGACACTGCGAGAGGGCTGTACAAGCAATGATCACACGCACGACACAGCGGACACACCAGGAACCGCGGTGTTGGCCGTCGAATGGCGCTAGCTGCGCAGCATTTGTGCACCGCCGCCGTCAGTGTCAGCCAGTTTGCCGTGGCATACGGAGCTCCATCGCAGTCTTTAACACTGGTAGCATGCCGCGACAGCGTGGACGTGAACCGTATGTGCAGTTGACGGACTTTGAGCGAGGGCGTATAGTGGGCACGCGGGAGGCCGGGTGGACGTACCGCCGAATTGCTCAACACGTGTGGCGTGAGGTCTCCACAGTACATGGATGTTGTCGCCAGTGGTCGGCGGAAGGTGCACGTGCCCGTCGACCTGGGACCGGACCGCAGCGACGCACGGATGCACGCCAAGACCGTAGGATCCTACGCAGTGCCGTAGGGGACCGCACCACCACTTCCCAGCAAATTAGGGACACTGTTGCTCCTGGGGTATCGGCGAGGACCATTCGCAACTGTCTCCATGAAGCTGGGCTACGGTCCCGCACACCGTTAGGCCGTCTTCCGCTCACGCCCCAACATCGTGCAGCCCGCTTCCAGTGGTGTCGCGACAGGCGTGAATGGAGGGACGAATGGAGACGTGTCGTCTTCAGCGATGAGAGTCGCTTCTGCCTTGGTGCCAATGATGGTCGTATGCGTGTTTGGCGCCGTGCAGGTGATCGCCACAATCAGGACTGCATACGACCGAGGCACACAGGGCCAACACGCGGCATCATGGTGTGGGGAGCGATCTCCTACATTGGCCGTACACCACTGGTGATCGTCGAGGGGACACTGAATAGTGCACGGTACATCCAAACCGTCATCGAACCCATCGTTGTACCATTCCTAGACCGGCAAGGGAACTTGCTGTTCCAACAGGACAATGCACGTCCGCATGTATCCCGTGCCACCCAACGTGCTCTAGAAGGTGTAAGTCAACTACCCTGGCCAGCAAGATCTCCGGATCTGTCCCCCATTGAGCATGTTTGGGACTGGATGAAGCGTCGTCTCACGCGGTCTGCACGTCTAGCACGAACGCTGGTCCAACTGAGGCGCCAGGTGGAAATGGCATGGCAAGCCGTTCCACAGGACTACATCCAGCATCTCTACGATCGTCTCCATGGGAGAATAGCAGCCTGCATTGCTGCGAATGGTGGATATACACTGTACTAGTGCCGACATTGTGCATGCTCTGTTGCCTGTGTCTATGTGCCTGTGGTTCTGTCAGTGTGATCATGTGATGTATCTGACCCCAGGAATGTGTCAATAAAGTTTCCCCTTCCTGGGACAATGAATTCACGGTGTTCTTATTTCAATTTCCACGAGTGTATGTACATATCGCTATCCCTTAACTTTAGTCACCTCAGTGTATTCCCTTTAAGCACAAATTACGGGAACTGATTTCCATAATAAAAGACGACTGAAAGCTTCTTCAGCCAATGAAACATGGACAGGAAGGCAAACCTTTGATATCACGTGAAGGACACGTGTCAAACTGCCTAGGATTACTACGTGAAACACTGAACGTAAAGTCCTGAACTTGGGTAAAATGTCCCCTGAAAAACGGTGATGAAGTGACTAAACCCAATCACTTAATACGATGGTACATTTAAACACTTGAGGGAGGAACTGGATACACTACCGTTACCCGAATTATGAAAAATGGGGTAGTAATTTATAGAGTTTGTAAACTCTGAGAAATACTTTTTTGTGTAGAATTTTAGGAGAAATTTTTTTTTGTAATTACTTTTCGTTTTCTGAAAATTATCCATTTCTTGTAAAAATTTAAACAGATAATAAGCTGCAATTTCATGGGGTCAAAATGGGGACGCGTGCTCCCTACTGGAGGGAACTTTTCTGTTTCCTGCTACTACACCCCATATGAGCATTTTCTCGAAGTTCCAGAACTTCATAAATTATTTCCCACATTTGTTGTATTTTTAACTAAATTTACTGAAGTATGTGGCACGTGGCGTGATCGCCAACAAAGCATCGACACTAAGACCTGAGCATTCAAATTAATCGCTAGAATTGTTATTGTCGTGTAAGCACTCCGCCACAGGCCGTGTATTATGAACAGGTGCTCGATCGTGTTGAAAGATGAAATCACCATCCCCGAATCACTGTTCAACAGTAAGAAACAAGAAGGTACTTAAAACTTCAGAGTAGGCCTGTGCTGTGAAAGTGCACGCAAAACAACAACGGGTGCAAGCCCCCTCCATGAAAAACACGACCACATCGTAACACCAACGCCTCCGAATTTTACTATTGGCACTACACACGCTGGCAGATGACGTTCATCGGGCATTCGCCACACCCACACCCTGCCATCGGATCACTACATTGATTCGTCACTCCACACAACGTTATTCCACTGTTAAATCGTCCCATGATTGCACTCCATACACAAAGCGAGGCGTCGTTTGGCATTTACCGGCGTAATTTGTGGCTTATGACCATGAAATCCACGTTTTCTCACCTCCCGCCTTACTATCATATTACTTGCAGTGGATCCTGATGCAGTGTTAAATTTCTGTGTGATGATCTGGATAGATGTCTGTCTATTACACATTACGACCTTCTTCCACTGCCGGCGGTCTCTGTCAGTCAACAGAAGAGGTCAGCCCGTACGCTTTTATGCTGCACGTGTCCTCACGTTTTCACTTCACTATCACATCGGAAACTAAGGATGTTTAGGAGAGTGGAAATGTCGTGTACAGACGTATGACTTAAGTGACAACCAGTCACCTGATACGTTCGAAGTCCGAAAGTTCCGCGGACCGCCCCGTTCTGCTCTCTCATGAGGTCTAATGACTAATGAGGTCGCTGAAATGGAGTACCTGGCAGTAGGTGGCAGCACAATGCACCTGATACGAAAAACGTATGTTTTTGGGGGTGTGCGGATACTTTTGATCACATAGTGTACTTGTAAAAAATTCAGAAATGTTGTTCTAAATGACACAATTGATTACTGAGACAATCTGAGCAGCCATTGTGTCGGAAAACACCGTATGACACGCCAATACCCACATCTAAGAATTTCTAACTTTTAAGGTACTTTACTAGTTCGTATTCGGACCCTACATTAATTGGAGGTGGAGTACTACTTGCATGAGGAATTGGAGGTATTGTATTTAATTTTTTTAATTTAAATGTAGCGCATTTGTGAGAAAACCGTTTGATAACTTCCCAAATAGTATTAGTTTTTATTTTATTTCCTGGTAATTTTGTGTTAGGCTTGTCACCAGTACTCTTCTGCAAAAAAGAACACTTGGTAGATGAATAACATTGATCTAGAAGAGCCGTGGATCCACGATCGAACATTACTCAACTTCATTTGTAGTTTCTCCCAATGCAGATGATGTACCTATCAGTGCTATGCTCGAAGAGACTAAGGACATATTTTACATCGTGATTATCAATTAGAGACTGAATTTGGAATTTCATATAAATGTAATTTGTCTAATAACACTTAAAAACTGAGACAGTCAAATGTCTTCCATAAATATCAAGAAATGGCAACCGGTGATTCCTCATAAATTAACTATTTTATAACGTTCTTAATGAATGTGTAAGTAGCTGTCTTGGACCGACTAGGAATCCACGGTTAATTAACTTAGTATCTCGTTCCTGAATGAGTTTCTCAAACGCTTCCTGTAGCATGAAATTGCACAGAAATGGGACGCAAGCAATAGGAAAACAAGAGAATTGGAATTAGGGGTGTATTTTATTTTTAAGAATTAAGCTGATGGATGAACAGCAGCTGGAGGAGGAAATAAATCTGTTCAAGACGTTTTTGCCGTACCTCTCCACAACCTTAAGAATGATTTGAGAATGATTGTTGTCACATTATTCAATACATATTCCTATTAAACGATTTAGACGTGAATATTCTTGTCAAGCAGCTGTCGTCTTGTCCCAGAACTAAACGTATGTATGTCTGATAATGACTTCCACCTCGAAATTGGCTATTAGATAAGTATTTTGAATGAAGTGACAAACCACTTGCTAGAATAAAAGTATCCACGAACATATCGTCGAGAAAGCTTTTGGGGCCGTGCTGAGAATTAACCCAAATTTTTAGTGGTTTCAAAACTCACTTCATTAGTGTGGAGCCCTAAATTGGCCCAATCACTTCCTCCTGTCATCTTTCACCAACTGAGTGGTTGTTGCAAATTTAATGACTTTGCCGTCGACTACAGGTACCTCCATGGAAGGATAAATAAAGGAGAATCATTTTGGGACTGAAGAAGATTAAGCTGCATTAAACATATTCCTCAGCTAGAGAGGAGGATGTTACCGCATCTGTTAAAGTGTTGAGCGATGGTCAATGTTCTGACTAGACGGAACTAGTTTCGTCCAGTCGTAACTGTGGGTTCACCGGCCGTGGTGGTCGAGCGGTTCTAGGAGCTACAGTCTGGAACGGCGCGACCGCTACGGTCGCAGTTTCGAATCCTGCCTCGGACATGGATGTGTGTGATGTCCTTAGGTTAGTTAGGCTTAAGTAGTCCTAAGTTCTAGGGGACCGATGACCACAGAATTTACGTCCCATAGTGCTCAGAGACATTTGAACCATTTTTAACTGTGGGTTCTTTGATTGCTTGGGGAGAAGGGTTACCAAACTAGATTGCATGAAATATTAGTTCGCTTCACGTTATTACATAAATGAGTAAAAGATTTACTCAGCTTTTTTGCAAAACAGGAGTACTTGATAATTTACAACCGTCACTGACTGAGGAAGCACCACTAGATACATTAAGTTACAAATTTGTTCTCTTGAGGTACAATGTTGGACGTTTACAACGATACATTTCATCAGAAACTTTGAGAGTTCTCATTATCATACTATGATGTTGACTGATGTAGCTCTTGCATACTCGACGCTGGATGAATCTCAGCATGAGTGCACTGCAGTGCTTGAGGAGATGCGTGGTCTTCAAGAGCGCTTCCCATACACCGTTGCCGATTCCAGCGAGCCCTCGCTAACATCTGTGGCATCGATACGCTTTGCTTACTTTGATGTGGCACCGTGATCTCTGGACGATACCACAGTTAGAAACCAGTGGAAAAAAATACACATATCGTACAAGTCGGCTTAAGTAATTGGAGACCTGCAATCTATATTTACAAAAATGCATGTATATGTGAATATTCCAACGTAGCTCTGAAATACCTGGCACAAATTCGACCAAACTTCGCGCACATACAGCTTAGTATCAAAAGGGACTGCATCGGTAATACATTTCTATCAAAGTTAACTGAGGGGTGCGAATAATGGGCGTGGCAATTGAAATAATAGACGTCGAATAATATCTAGAGTATTCGGTGTAGCTCAGTGAGATTTCACCATAGAAACATGAGTAATGGTGGAAAGGATGTGATATGTATACGGAATTTACACTTTTAAACACTTTTAGAAATATGTCATCAAATTAACTTTGCTTTTGTATTATAGATGGGTTTGATTCCTATACCTATCCAAAAGAAGACTGAGTAAGTAAATAAATGAGCAGCACCGTGTTATCAGCTAGGCTATTATAAACGTTTCAGAATTCCGAAATCAGTTTGTTGTGATGGAGAGAATATCTAGATCGGTATTTTATTGGAATTAAACGTCCGTTATTAAGCTGTAAGGCAACATTTGGTTTATTCTTCATTTTCTGACCCTGATCGGTAAAAATTATACCTGTGTCATGCAAAAGCTAAAGAGCTCTGAGCTACTACGTTAATCTTCATGATCTGTATACTTCACTTGTTAAAAATATTACATTATTGACTTTTGACTTATATCTGTCTATGAGCAACTAAATAAATGCAATTTTCGTTTCGCTAGACGCGTTTCATCTTCCTTTTTGGGGCCCGCATCTCGTGGTCGTGCGGTAGCGTTCTCGCTTCCCACGCCCGGGTTTCCGGGTTCGATTCCCGGCGGGGTCAGGGATTTTCTCTGCCTCGTGATGGCTGGGTGTTGTGTGCTGTTCTTAGGTTAGTTAGGTTTAAGTAGTTCTAAGTTCTAGGGGACTGATGACCATAGATGTTAAGTCCCATAGTGCTCAGAGCCATTTGAACCATTTTTCCTTTTTGGGGCATCTTCATCCGTCTGATTCACGTATCATTCTCATATCAGGAGTTACAGATTAGACATTTTGAGCTTTATAGCTACTATCTGGGGCAAGTCACACAAAGTAGACAATTCACTAACCTAGAATTTAATCATGGGCAACGTTCCACGTTACAGAACCTTGTCACGTGTTAAAGGAATAGGGAATGATTTTTGATTCAGCTATGGGTTCTTGTGAAACATTACATATTCTTAATTAAAAAAAAACCACGTTTTTCCCCTTGGTTCATAAACTTTATTATTATTAGAAAACCAGTGTGCTAGAAAATGAGCTTATAACACCAAACTTAGTTCGTACAGTAATAATGAAGTTTGTGAAGTGGCTATAATTGTGTTTTGTTTAGTTAGTAAAAAAGACAGTACGAAATAGATTTGGAAAGCATAGTTAATAATGCACAGCTTCCAATTCCTAATGGCCTTGTTCCCTCTGACATATAGCTTGAGAAATTCTTTTGGTGTAATAGATAAGTGTTCAGTGAGTTTAGTAATTATGGATTCTAAACCGAACTCCGTTGTTTTCTGGACTCGGACATTTGTGGGCCATTGAATGAATCGCGTCTTTGACGTACTGGTTCAAAACAACGGCAGCGACCGTGAAAAAGGATGACGAAGACAGGAGACGGAGGTGCGTGTCACTGCACCTGCGTAACGGTTCCAAAGCCACACGCAACTGACCACCTGGGTCTGACGCCGCAAGGCACAGTACGTGGTGGCTACGGAAAGGCCACAGTGCAGCGCTACATCTGTCAACCACAAAAAATTCTGACTGCTCACAGTTAGTGCAGCATTATCGCATTCTGGAGGATGGCAACCTACACCTATATACATATTTCGGAAGCCGTTGTACAGTACATGGCTGATGATTTTTGTAACACCTCCGTTTTTATCGCGGCCTGATCTGATCGAATAGCAGCCCAATATTCCTTATTAACATGACCGTGAACCTAATGGGGCTGGACTGCTACGGAAGTTGTTACTTTCTAGTTCGTCCTGTTCAATACTATAATACTGAATGTCTGGTAATAAGGAACACCAACACAGTTTTACTAATTACGAACTTATATTCTTCTCAAAACACAAAAAGGAGACAGCCACTGCCTTCGTCATACATATCTAATTACGTCTAATCTCAGCACAGGCTTTCTTCATTTTCCATTATCGTCACACGCTAATCCATCACTGCATCCAACACTGCAACCCAAGGTTGCAGTGCATGCCGTTGACATTTGCATTGTTCTGCGGATAGTTTGAAGTTTCTGTCTTAAAAACTTGCAATATATTATGCTTAAAATACTTAGTATATTTAGTCATAGGCTTAATCTTGCGAGGATACGCAGTCATCAGACGACGAGACCTACGACACAGGCGCATGCCAACCGCTGCACGATGGTAGCGGGGACGCCACCTATGAAGCACTCGCTTCTTCATTACTGTCTTCCGAAATCGAAATACACGCCTCTGTGCTCGAGTTGAGGGCATCATTTTCATACTCCTCAACCTCAACAGACAATTGGTTTACAGTGAGTAATAAGGCAAGAGGCATGAACAACTTTCAATCTAGATACCAAAGGCTTGTCACCAATGGCAAATTCATTACTCACATAAATTACGAGATCGGAATGTGCAATGCCCATAGGCGGCTTGCTCTTTACACTTACAGTAACCAAACGGCCCTCAGCTATTCGTTTCCAAATATACGAATAATTGCGCCATACGCGCCATTCGAAGTCTTCAAATAAAATCACTTATGTCTTACCAGGCTCATATCCACTAAAACCAAATTGGTCAGATATAGGTAATAACACACGATATCTAGCAATTATAGACTCAATTAAAGTACGTTTACCAATATTAGTATCACCATAAAGATAAAGTTGATCTTCCCTTACCTTCCCCCAATGATACGACGCGTTATACCAGTGGACTACGTCACCAGTCCAATCAAGATATGGACAGTCAAATTTAGTAAACGGACGCTGAACGTGACGTTTATCCTTAGAGGTACGAACGAATTGTTGAGTGTACCTCAGATGATGTGAAAACATACAAACAAGTGGATCAGTGTAGTCAGTCACAAAAAAAAGGTTCAAATGGCTCTGAGCACTATGCGACTTAACTTCTGAGGTCATCAGTCGCCTAGAACTGAGAACTAAGTAAACCTAACTAACCTAAGTACATCACACACATCCATGCCCGAGGAGTCAATCACAGTTGTCTTTCGGCAAAACGGGTATTCTTCATGGTCCTGCAGTGTTTTGTTAATGCGTACTGAATTTTACACTTACTAATGCTGATGCTAGTGCACATGGTAATGGTTGGGTAAAGTAGAGACTGTATCAGGGCTGGAGACTTTTAACAGCCGTGAAGTTATTGCTCATCGTACATTTCAGGTATGTGAAGTGTATACATCTTACTGTATGTCCACAATGCTGTTGGTTCTTAGGACAAGGAATCGTCGTAAAGTAACTGAATCAGAATCTGTGTCCGAATGGGTTAAAGGTGCACTAAATTGTGTCAAGATTAAAGTTGTAGGTGATGTAACACATTACTATAGAAACTGAAATAAAGTACCTGTCCTTTCCTTGAGAAAATAGAAAAATAATAATGAATATTACACGACAGCAAAAAAGAAACCTATTGACGTAAAAGTAAATGGGATTAGAAATGAAAAATGCAGTTACCCTGTAACATGCGAAAATGTCAGAAATTAATCCTGAACAACCTCTGAAATTTGGTCAGTGCAGTTATGGCTCATCCTGTGTAGACGTATATCTCCTGGTGGAATCAGTAGTGTCGAACAGTCTTCGCTGAATATCAGCTACTTTAACCCGTTCCGCGAGATAAACGTCGGCATTCACCTAAAGATCCTCTTTTAAGTTTATATTGTAGCACGGGCTACAACGACCTGCCACGATCTTGAAGCCCTGTCTCTGAATTTATTTAATATCTACTGTCATGCCTACTTGACAAGAACTACCATCGCCCTAGTATCACTCTTCGGGAGCAGCGCCTGTGCATTACGATAACCACATAATTTAATTAATTTTGGGACGCATCATCTGCGCCAACTTAGATCATAGGTTTGTACTTACACACTACAGCCATGAGTCAATGCGATCAGCATCTCCTAGACAGTCAGCATTTTAAATACGCTTATTGTAGTAAAAAGAGCTGCACCTAAGAGGATGCGACGATTCCACTGCAGTACCAATGATTACTTTTGCACTGTCGGCCATCAACTGTAGGAGCGTGGTTGGAACCGAGATTCATGGGCATCAGCTGGCACAAGAGCTCCCAGCCAGCCTTGCCGGCCAGTACAACAGCAATTATCGTCACTAATCAACAGAAACATGGACCTTGCCGTTGGTGGGGAGGCTTGCGTGCCTCAGCGATACAGATAGCCGTACCGTAGGTACAACCACAACGGAGGGGTATCTGTTGAGAGGCCAGACAAACGTGTGGTTCCTGAAGAGGGGCAGCAGCCTTTTCAGTAGTTGCAGGGGCAACAGTCTGGATGATTGACTGATCTGGCCTTGTAACATTAACCAAAACAGCCTTGCTGTGCTGGTACTGCGAACGGCTGAAAGCAAGGGGAAACTACGGCCGTAATTTTTCCCGAGGGCATGCAGCTTTACTGTATGATTAAATGATGATGGCGTCCTCTTGGGTAAAATATTCCGGAGGTAAAATAGTCCCCCATTCGGATCTCCGGGCGGGGACTACTCAAGAGGATGTCGTTATCAGGAGAAAGAAAACTGGCGTTCTACGGATCGGAGCGTGGAATGTCAGATCCCTTAATCGGGCAGGTAGGTTAGAAAATTTAAAAAGGGAAATGGATAGGTTAAAGTTAGATATAGTGGGAATTAGTGAAGTTCGGTGGCAGGAGGAACAAGACTTCTGGTCAGGTGACTACAGGGTTATAAACACAAAGTCAAATAGGGGTAATGCAGGAGTAGGTTTAATAACGAATAGGAAAATAGGAATGCGGGTAAGCTACTACAAACAGCATAGTGAACGCATTATTGTGGCCAAGATAGATACGAAGCCCACACCTACTACAGTAGTACAAGTTTATATGCCAACTAGCTCTGCAGATGACGGAGAAATTGAAGAAATGTATGATGAAATAAAAGAAATTATTCAGATAGTGAAGGGAGACGAAAATTTAATAGTCATGGGTGACTGGAATTCGAGTGTAGGAAAAGGAAGAGAAGGAAACGTAGTAGGTAAATATGGATTGGGGCTAAGAAATGAAAGAGGAAGCCGCCTGGTAGAATTCTGCACAGAGCACAACTTAATAATAGCTAACACTTGGTTTAAGAATCATGATAGAAGGTTGTATACATGGAAGAACCCTGGAGATACTAAAAGGTATCAGATAGATTATATAATGGTAAGACAGCGATCTGGAACCAGGTTTTAAATTGTAAGACATTTCCAGGGGCAGATGTAGACTCTGACCACAATCTATTGGTTATGACCTGTAGATTAAAACTGAAGAAACTGCAAAAAGGTGGGAATTTAAGGAGATGGGACATGGATAAACTGAAAGAACCAGAGGTTGTACAGAGTTTCAGGGAGAGCATAAGGGAACAATTGACAGGAATGGGGGAAAGAAATACAGTAGAAGAGGAATTGGTAGCTTTGAGGGATGAAATAGTGAAGGCAGCAGAGAATCAAGTAGGTAAAAAGACGAGGGCTAGTAGAAATCCTTGGGTAACAGAAGAAATATTGAATTTAATTGATGAAAGGAGGAAATATAAAAATGCAGTAAATGAAGCAGGCAAAAAGGAATACAAACGTCTCAAAAATGAGATCGACAGGAAGTGCAAAATGACTAAGCAGGGATGGCTAGAGGACAAATGTAAGGATGTAGAGGCTTATCTCACTAGGGGTAAGGTAGATATTGCCTACAGGAAAATTAAAGAGACCTTTGGAGATAAGAGAACCACTTGTATGAACATCAAGAGCTCAGATGGAAACCCAGTTCTAAGCAAAGAAGGGAAAGCAGAAAGGTGGAAGGAGTATATAGAGGGTCTATACAAGAGCGATGTACTTGAGGACAATATTATGGAAATGGAAGAGGATGTAGATGAAGATGAAATGGGAGATACGATACTGCGTGAAGAGTTTGACAGAGCACTGAAAGACCTGAGTCGAAACAAGGCCCCCGGAGTAGACAACATTCCATTGGAACTACTGACGGCCTTGGGAGAGCCAGTCCTGACACAACTCTACCATCTGGTGAGCAAGATGTATGAAACAGGTGAAATACCCTCAGACTTCAAGAAGAATATAATAATTCCAATCCCAAAGAAAGCAGGTGTTGATAGATGTGAAAATTACCGAACAATCAGTTTAATAAGCCACAGCTGCAAAATACTAACACGAATTCTTTACAGACGAATGGAAAAACTAGTAGAAACCGACCTCGGGGAAGATCAGTTTGGATTCCGTAGAAATACTGGAACACGTGAGGCAATACTGACCTTACGACTTATCTTAGTAGAAAGATTAAGGAAAGGCAAACCTACGTTTC
Source organism: Schistocerca cancellata (assembly GCF_023864275.1). NCBI lineage: Eukaryota > Metazoa > Arthropoda > Insecta > Orthoptera > Acrididae > Schistocerca > Schistocerca cancellata. Next base: position 462,301,865 of record NC_064631.1, on the reverse strand, counting down.
TAGCATTTGTAGACTTAGAGAAAGCTTTTGACAATGTTGACTGGAATACTCTCTTTCAAATTCTAAAGGTGGCAGGGGTAAAATACAGGGAGCGAAAGGCTATTTACAATTTGTACAGAAACCAGATGGCAGTTATAAGAGTCGAGGTTCATGAAAGGGAAGCAGCGGTTGGGAAGGGAGTAAGACAGGGTTGTAGCCTCTCCCCGATGTTATTCAATCTGTATATTGAGCAAGCAGTAAAGGAAACAAAAGAAAAATTCGGAGTAGGTATTAAAATCCATGGAGAAGAAATAAAAACTTTGAGGTTCGCGGATGACATTGTAATTCTGTCAGAGACAGCAAAGGACGTGGAAGAGCAGTTGAACGCAATGGACAGTGTCTTGAAAGGAGGATATAAGATGAACATCAACAGAAGCAGAACGAGGATAATGGAATGCAGTCAAATTAAATCGAGTGATGCTGCGGGAATTTGGTTAGGAAATGAGACACTTAAAGTAGTAAAGGAGTTTTGGTATTTGGGGAGCAAAATAACTGATGATGGTCGAAGTAGAGAGGATATAAAATGTAGACTGGCAATGGCAAGGAAAGCGTTTCTGAAGAAGAGAAATTTGTTAACATCGAGTATAGATTTAAGTGTCAGGAAATCATTTCTGAAAGTATTTGTATGGAGTGTAGCCATGTATGGAAGTGAAACATGGAAGGAAAATAGTTTGGACAAGAAGAGAATAGAAGCTTTCGAAATGTGGTGCTACAGAAGAATGCTGAAGATTAGATGGGTAGATCACATAACTAATGAGGAAGTATTGAATAGAATTGGGGAGAAGAGAAGTTTGTGGCACAACTTGACCAGAAGAAGGGATCGGTTGGTGGGACACGTTCTGAGGCATCAAGGGATCACCAATTTAGTATTGGAGGACAGCGTGGAGGGTAAAAATCGTAGGGGGAGACCAAGAGATGAATACACTAAGCAGATTCAGAAGGATGTAGGTTGCAGTAGGTACTGGGAGATGAAGAAGCTAGCACAGGATAGAGTAGCATGGAGAGCTGCATCAAACCAGTCTCAGGACTGAAGACCACAACAACAACCACAACAACAACAATCAACAGAAAGTGCACCATGCCCGGGCGACTTGTTCAATGGCAAGTTAAGTAGACAGAGAGAGAGGCCGGGAGGTGGTCATGATTACAGGAAGCCCTGCACGCTTGTCATATGGGATCTGGACATCCAAAATGCGCCATGAGGAGGGAGGAACGTTGATTTGCCTGCCACGCGAGAACAGATTCGACGGCAACGATAAGGGCCATTCAACGGGCTGTCCTGCCTTCTATGCAACATCCTTCAAGTGCTAGTACCATTGGTGATTGCTTGACACAGGGCGCGCTGCACGCCAACCGCTAAGACTCCTGCCACTCTCACCTCAGCAGCGTCGCATCCGATTCTGTAGTGTCGGCAACGACAGACATGGGATGCTTGCTGCAAGCCGGTTACATGTCATCTTTAGTGACGAGTCCCGCTTCTACCTTAGAGGCGACGACCACAGTGCCTCCGTCTGGAGGCGCAGTGGAAAGCGCCACGAAGATCAGTTTGTGGTCCTGTCACACATCCTACTGGCCTGATGTCTTGGTGGGTGAGAGAGATGTCCTACGGTCCATTCACTTTTAGCGGGTTCTGCAACCTGTGGCTCTGCCGTTCATGAATGTCCAAGCCCATGCCATACATCTACATCTACATCTACATCCATACTCCGCAAGCCACCTGACGGTGTGTGGCGGAGGGTACCTTGAGTACCTCTATCGGTTCTCCTTCTATTCCAGCCTCGTATTGTTCGTGGAAAGAAGGATTGTCGGTATGTCTCTGTGTGGGCTCTAATCTCTCTGATTTTATCCTCATGGTCTCTTCGCGAGATATACGTAGGAGGGAGCAATATACTGCTTGACTCTTCAGTGAAGGTATGTTCTCGAAACTTTGACAAAAGCCCGTACCGAGCTACTGAGTGTCTCTCCTGCAGAGTCTTCCACTGGAGTTTATCTATCATCTCCGTAACGCTTTCGCGATTACTAAATGATCCTGTAACGAAGCGCGCTGCTCTCCGTTGGATCTTCTCTAAATCTTCTATCTACCCTATCTGGTACGGATCCCACACTGCTGAGCAGTATTCAAGCAGTGGGCGAACAATCGTACTGTAACCTACTTCCTTTTTTTTCGGATTGCATTTCCTTAGGATTCTTCCAATGAATTTCAGTCTGGCATCTGCTTTACCGACGATCAACATTATATGATCATTCCATTTTAAATCACTCCTAAGGCGTACTCCCAGATAATATATGGTATTAACTGCTTCCAGTTGCTGACCTGCTATTTTGTAGCTAAATGATAAAGGATCTATCTTTCTGTGTATTCTCAGCACATTACACTTGTCTACATTGAGATTCAATTGTCATTCCCTGCACCATGCGTCAATTCGCTGCAGATCCTCCTGCATTTCAGTACAATTTTCCATTGTTACAACCTCTCGATACACCACAGCATCATCTGCAAAAAGCCTCAGTGAACTTCCGATGTCATCCACCAGGTCATTTATGTATACTGTGAATAGCAACGGTCCTATGACACTCCCCTGCGGCACACCTGAAATCACTCTTACTTCGGAAGACTTCTCTCCATTGAGAATGACATGCTGCGTCCTGTTATCTAGGAACTCCTCAATCCAATCACACAATTGGTCTGATAGTCCATATGCTCTTTCTTTGTTCATTAAACGACTGTGGGGAACTGTATCGAACGCCTTGCGGAAGTCAAGAAACACGGCATCTACCTGTGAACCCGTGTCTATGGCCCTCTGAGTCTCGTGGACGAATAGCGCGAGCTGGGTTTCACATGACCTCTTTTTCGAAACCCATGCTGATTCCTACAGAGTAGATTTCTAGTCTCCAGAAAAGTCATTATACTCGAACACAATACGTGTTCCAAAATTCTACAACTGATCGACGTTAGAGATATAGATCTATAGTTCTGCACATCTGTTCGACGTCCATTCTTGAAAACGGGGATGACCTGTGCCCTTTTCCAATCCTTTGAAACGCTACACTCTTCTAGATACCTACGGTACACCGCTGCAAGAAGGGGGGCAAGTTCCCTCGCGTACTCTGTGTAAAATTGAACTGGTATCCCATCAGGTCCAGCGGCCTTTCCTCCAACAGGACAACGCTCATTCTCATACCAACAGGACAACGCTCATTCTCATACTGCTGCCATACGTCGTGTGTGTCTTGCAGCTATGGACACAAAACCATGGACAGTCGCATAACCGGATCACTCCGTGATTTGTGGGGTGCCATGAAGCATGCCACCAGGACTCCACCTCCACCCGCCAGTCTGCGGGAACTGGGCGCCCAGGTGCATATATCATGGGATAGAATTTACAGGACTGCATCCTAGATCTACACAGCTCCGTGCTGCGACGTCTGGATGCTTTTATTTACAATCATGTGAGCCCCACTCCATACTACCATGTGCATTTTGTGGCCGTGCAGCACTATAATGCTGGTCCTTCGAAGCTGAAAGTATAATAATTTCGTACGCGTGCTACCATCAAGCTGCCAGCCAATAGTGACCACAAACCGCCTTGCACTCCAGGATGTAGCTCTTTTTTTGACCGTCAGTGCAGATTTTTATTTTATCCCGTACATCTCTGTTGTCGTGATGATTATGAAGCCCTGGTGAGGAAAAAAGTAGTTTGACCTCATGAGTAAGTGTTGAGTTCAGTAACGACATTCCGAACTGTGCACAGGTCGAGAAGATAATACGCAGTGCGCTATGAAATGAGTGGAGGAATGTCAGTTGACTCAACGTGTACAGCATGAAGAACGACACTGAGCTACGAGACTTCGTAAGCTGACTGACAAGCAGAATATATCACTGGCTTTAGTGATGAGTCCACCGGAGGTCGGTCATTTCTGCAAGACATCATCACAGGCCATCCAATTTGGACCTTTCGTTTCGATTGGAGGGCAAATGACAGTGAGGGGTAAATGTGCCCTGTGTCTCAAAGAGAGTTCAGACAATTGTTTCCAGAAATCCAGAATCAATAAAACGTGCACCATTTTTGAAAGCAATATCATAATATGTCTAAAATACTTACAAAATGTCTATGTCGAATTCTAGGCTATAAGAACACCAATCTAACGACGGACAATGCTAACAGAAAAAAAACCTTTAATTATAATGCCACAATATGGTTACACAACCAGGGCATTTTTATTGGAGATTTGAACGACCGCGGAACCAATCCCTCGCGCTTTCAATGAAATTGTTTGGAAACAGTATTTCTATTTCCGTTGTACGGGGTTGTGCAGTCCGCTTTAGACCATGAAAATACTATCTGAAACATGACTAGAGAGTAAGCGCCGGCCGCTGTGGTCGAACGCTTCTAGGCGCTTCAGTCCGGAACCGCGCGGCTGCTACGCTCGCAGTTTCGAATCCTGCCTCGGGTATGGATGTGTGTGATGTCCTTACGTTAGTTAGGTTTAAGTAGTTCTAAACTTAGGGGACTCATGACCTCAGATGTTAAGTCCCATAGTGCTCAGAGACATTTGAGAGAGCGTAAGCAAAACAATCTCACCAATAATTTTCCACAGTATATCCAAAGGTCGAGAAATGGTCCTGCATGGATTTTATAAACAATATCAGCGTAGTGCTGGTACGATAGATGCTACGGATTATTCCAAAATTCCGATTTTGCAATCGTATTTTTTGGAAAAGATCTGTGTAAGGAAGGTAGTGACATTTCTTTGTACTCTGATGGACAACTCCCTTAGCTAGAACGTCGACCGTTTTGTTTCTTATGATACCACATTGCTCCACCATCCTTATCATGGTAGCAACACCAAGCTTTTGTTGTTGTTAACGATTGCATAATCGGTATGGGCAATAACGGTGACCATGGACCTGGCGGTATAAGTCCTTTTGTAAATCCTCTGGAATGACAATGAGCTCTTCCGTAAGCACAGAGGCTACCGGAGAGAGTCAGATCTGCGACTTTGATGTGCATTTTCGCCATAATATTCCGTCACCTGTGCAGTGGCGATACACATGTCGCCTCCCACTACTCCCCAATTTTAAAATTCGTCGCATCTGAAACAAGTGCTGTTACACGTCCTGTGCGTTTGACAGATATTCGAAAGTGGAAGTCTGCTCCAAGCTGCGATCTGAATTTTCAAATACCTCCTTAATTGCCAGTGCTGGTCTGTAGCGTCCATCATCCTCTTCAGGCCCGACGTCTCAAAGAAATCTTGAAGGAGAAACCATTTGCTGACATACCGGACCTTGAAAGCTAATATCAATGACGCACTCAGTTCCAAACGAAGTATTACATTACAGCTACCGGCAGTACTGTTAACATTGCCATCTTGGGATGCCCGAACGTATTTCATCCCGATGTAATGGTTCTTTTTTGTCATTTTTATACCAATAACTGAAATGAAATGTCCTTTCAGATTAAAACAGTGTGCCGGATCGGGAGTCGAAACTGAGACTTTACCTTTCGCAGGCGAGTGCCCTACCATCTGAGCTACACAAACACGAAGCAGGATTTGTTTCACAGCTTTACTTCCGCCGATTACTTATCTGCTACTTTCCAAAATTAACAGGAGCTCGGCTGCTTGACTTGCTGGAAGAAAAGATAATGCAGGGACATGGCTTAGCCACAGTTTAGGGGATCATTTATAGAACGAATTTTCTCTCCGCAGCAAAGAGAGCGCTGATCTGACAGACTAAAAGAATGTGACGGACCAGGACTCGAACCTAGGATAATACACTGAAATGATGGCCATACCTTCTGTGCACTTTATTAATGAACGTTCTTCACGCCTGCTACAAGAACAACAACAGCAAAATGTTGTAATGATAACTGCACGCTATGACCATTACGTTTTCTCCAGCGCTGCTGGCAGTGTGGAACTGGTAGAATTACGTGAGCACGAGCACTCCGTTTTCTCCCTGCCGTGGCGGACCTCCGCTTACGGGGTGCGGAGGTCCTAATGGGGAGAGCAGTTCCCAGCCGGCGTATCGCGTTGCTCATTACGTTACATAACTGCACGCTCCAGGAAATGAGAGGGAGGCGCTCGCCGATGTGGGCCAGGCAGGAGGGGCTCGACGGGGGCTCTCCTCCAACTCGTCTCTGCTCAGCGGGCCACGTGGCCGCTCTCCCAGCTTCCTGCCGCGGCTTTCACCGCACCGTGCATCAGGAATGCCGCCGCTGGCCGCTGGTTCATAGCCACTGTGGGAAAAACTGTACACACACTGCGACATTCGCCGAGCAGTTCATAACTGCGCAGAAAAAGTCCTTGTTCATTTCTTCTTATTTTACACTTGAGTGCGCAAAAGTCGTGGGGGGCCACTCGATGTGAATAGCGTGTCGGCCTTCCACGAGCCCTTGAAATAGTAGTTTCTTTCTGAAACCACAATTTTATTATTATTATTACATACGTTACTGCAGGCCGGTGTGGCCGAGTGGTTCTAGGCGTTTCAGTCTGGAAGCGCGCTGCTGCTACGGTCGCAGGTTCGAATCCTGCCTCGGGCATGGATGTGTGTGACGTCCTTAGGTTAGTTAGGTTTAAGTAGTTCTGAGTTCTATGGGACTGATGACGTCAGATATTAAGTCCCATAGTGCTCAGAGCCATTTGAACCATACATACGTAACAGGCCTTTTATCAGACCACGCGAAACATTCATGACTACTTGTTCTTCCTGTTCTTCCAGCAGTCCTTCATTCGTTCACTAAAGGCTCTCTTCCTTTCTTCAGTCCACTTTGACCTTTGGGGTTTAGGTGCTGTTTTCTCTGACATCACTTCCCACTTATACACCTTGTGCCTATAGACGCCTTTGTCCATGACGTCTATCTGAGCTCTTTCCAGATCAATGTTGACTTGTGTCATCCAAGTTGTAGTGGTCTTCAGTCCCTGGATGTACCTGAGGATTCTGTTGGTGAGCCTGGTCTGTGGGAGTCTGCCGACGTGTCCATAAAATTTTAGTCGCCCCTGTCTAATGTCCACTTCGATGTTGGAGAACTTCTGTATGGTGTCCCTGGAGTAAAGCCTATATCCGTCGTCCGTGAGTTTTGGTCCAATAATTTTCCGTATGATTTTTCTTTCCTGTGTGAGAATGTTTTCAAGGTCGGCCTTTGTGTGTTAACATCAGTGTTTCACAGGCATATAGCACCTCAGGTTTTATTACAGTGTTGTAGTGACGAATTTTGGTGCAGGTGGACAGACATTTCTTGTTGTAAATATTCTGTGTTTTTTATAAGGCTCTCTTCATTTTCAATAACCTAGTGTTCTGGGCAATTCTTTCCTGTCGGTTCGAGCACTTCAACTAGGTACTTAAAGCGTGTGACCATGTTGATCTTTATTATTATTATTCTCTTGAAGTACAGTGTCTCTCGCGCGAAATCACAGATGCCATACCAACACTGAGACATCTAGTGGTACCCTGAAATACTTAAACGTACGTAGTGCATTGTAGCAGCCACTTACAGCTAGAGTTGTAAACCTGACGTGGAAAAAATGGAAATGAGCGTTTGGCCGGGAGGCCCCTTACGTGGCAGGTCCGGCTGTCTTGGAGCAGGTCTTATTACATTCGACGCCACATTGGGCGACCTGCGCTCCGGATGGGGATGAAATGATGATGAAGACAACACAACACCCAGCCCCTGAGCGGAGAAAATCACCGACCCAGCCGGAAATCGAACCCGGGCCCCTTAGGACGGCAGTCCGTCATGCTGACCATTCAGTTATCGGGGCGGACTAAAACTGACGTAGGCTACCGTCAACTGTCACAAGTAAGAGTAAAATACGCTAGTTTTCCTAGTAGGTTTGGTCGTAACCGCGTTACCTGTATGTTAGATGTGTTGCATACTTATCGGGTGTTACTTCATTTGGATCGCTTCGTTTGAATATGCGATCAGTGTCTTACAAGATTCCTCTAGAAACTGAGAGCAATGAACAGTATAGAATATATAAAACGCCTCGTAACCTATGAATTTTTCTTTCTACACAATTATCCTTCTGCCTATTACTTAAAAATAAACAGTATTTATAGCAAAATTGATACTGTCAATATTTAATTCTCGTTTTATTCGAAAATAGTAAATTTATAACGCGACATTGTAGTAAAAACAAAAAATAAAAATACAAATTTATCAATAGCGCTAGACATTGAAATTTCCTAAAAAGAAAATCATAATTTAAAATAATCCGCAAAACAAAAACATAGTCATAAACAGCTTTCGCACTGATCAATAATGACAGGGACTTCTTGCCTTTGTTTATAATGAAGACCGTTCTATAGTATACATAAAACAACAGTGGTAATGTAGCTTTTTACGTTTGCGCATGTAATTGTACTTTCATCAAAAGTAATTACTTTGGTTGCATAAAAGCGAAGAAGTTATGCGATCACCTAATTTTTTATTAAAATTTAATTTATATTATGTAAGAGTATAGAATATACTATGGACTAACAGTGAACGATGTGCAGCTCTAATTATGTGCAAGACAAACAAATAAACAAAAAACAAAGACAAGTCGTCGGCTCCCAGCTTCTCCCAGACACGTTCATTTATGCTTCTTTCTGTAGCAACGCTACAAGTACTAACGGATGCTGGCCGCTGTGGCCGAGCCATTCTAGGCGCTTCAGTCGAGAACCACCCTGCCGCTACGGTCGCAGGTTCGAATTCTGCCACGGACATGGATTTGTATGATGTCCTTAGCTTATTTAGGTTTAAGTAGTTCTAAGTCTAGGGGACTGATGACCTCAGATGTTAAGTCCCATAGTGCCTAGAGCATTTTGAACCATTTGAACTAATGGTAATCCTACCGTTTTCTACGTGTACCAAAACGACAGAACCGTAGTTTTGGTTGCGCGCAACTCTGCTTACTGCGATAAGAGCAACAGTCGGAGCAGAAATTGTCCTGTGTCTTCGTAGGACATTGTGACATGTTCTTTTTTTATATATAAATATAGTGATCATATTGGTGAGATTGACAGAGAGAGAGTATCGTAAATTTTTGTTCGTGCAGTTGTTGTTATGAGTGGTTCCGAAATGAAATCACTGGAGCAATATGTAGTTTCGAAATAAATTAATTAAATTTTATGCACATATTTGTTTACTGTTCAGAATCATAATTTGTTTTAGGTATTATGAGTTGATGGCAGTTTCGAGATATGGAATTGTGTCTAGGAAAAATGCGAAATAGCTTTCAAGTATACCTCATGAAATGATGGATGACTGAAAACCTATGTCCAATGGTTTCAGAGTGAAACCACAACATTATGACAATTGATTATTTACTTTTTACAATTCTTCTTGTAGTCATCGCTTACTACGACGAAAGTGGTAACTTCGTGAAAAATTTTAAAATTAAGTTATTTTATTTTGATGCGAACCAAAGTGTTAAAACTGCAGTAACACGTTGAGTCATGGACCCTACTAGTTTCTTAAATTTCTCGGTGAGGAGTTGATCAAAGCATTTAGCAGTGCAACTGACGGTGGTCCATATGCTGTTGATGTTGGTTTTATAACAACTACATCCTGTAGATTGTAATGATTAGGCATATATGGAATTTAAGAAATGTCAGCCTTATTAATATCACGTTGAGCAATTTCTTCCTTAAGCTCTTTTAGATTGTGAGTAATCATATCTAAGACAAACGTATAGCCCTATTACATAAGAAAACATTATTGAGAAGCAGTTCACATGTGAGCGAAAAGATAATAGGGTAAGATCAGCAGATGAAACGGATTAGCTGGATAATTTACAATGTGAAGAGATACCAATACTTTATTGGACAGAAGGGAAACATCTTGGATGTGCCAATGATAACGGTCAAGGTTTAATCTCCTCTAGAATGGAGAAAAATACGGAGGAAGATGTGATGCTATGCACAGGTACAGCCATGAAGCTGGACGTCTCCGATCTGCAACTGGAGTTATTGAATAATAATTATTATTTCACACGGAACCAGTGCCTTCAACACTAACACAAGTTTAAGTTCCAACTAGTTCAAATGACATAGTGATTAAATATATAGATTATTCAGATAGCTAATGTAATTGTGATAAGGGACTGGAATTCGAGATAATAGGAAAAGGAAGAGAAGTAAAACGAGTAAAACATGAACTGAGAGTAAATGATTGAAAAAGGAAACCGTCTGGGAAAATTTTGCCCCGTCACTGCTTCCGTGGTAGCTTGAGCTCTTTCCATGTGCTGACTGCACACAGCAGCTTTTGCTCCAGATATATGACTGGCATTACCACGTTACTTACTGTTATCTTCCGACTTCGTCGTAATGCTCTCGTAATGATCGTTCCTCATATTTCACTCGCAGTGTGTCAGTAATTTTTGAAAGCAAACTTAATTTTTTTGGGATGCAAACTCATTATGCTTTGTAACATGCACTTTGCACTTTCCACAGCGCACGCTATTACAATTTCCAGTTGTTTTGCACAAATGACATATTACAGTCACAGTGAGATCAAAGTTCATTTTCCCCACAATTCTCAGTTCTCAATAAATTTCGGCACTTACGTGTTCCTTATTTTGAGCAAAATGCACTTCTACATTCAGTACAGGTATTCACCCCAAAGGGATGCCACATTGCAAGAGACTTTCGTGGTACTAAACTTACAGGAATATTTCCCAGTCTACCCACGAGTCTGTAGGAATACAACTGAAACTGCAATAGTTATGCTAATCCTTTCCTGGATCAACTTAGTGATTCGGTGCATAGGGCGTCCTCTTATCCGTTCTATGCAGTTCTCTCGCTAATGTCCCTTAAAGCAGTTCACATGGTGTGTTGGGTTCGTCCGGAGATGCACTGGGTCTGTGTGGCTATGAATGGAAATGCAGGTAGCTAATCTGCCTTTAAAGAAAGTCAGAGATGCCATTGCGGTCCATTTGTTAACAAACACCGTAAAGTAGTTCACAATCAAGCAGTTTGATACAGTCAATCTCAAAAATTACTGGAAGTTGAGAGCATGGTCAGCACAGAGATCATACTCGAATTACGTCATAAGGCCTACTGAAGAGCTTGACATGTAACAGAAATCTTCAGTACACTGTAAATGACTTCGGAATGATTCGTACATTCTCAGCAGAATAATAATCGTCAACCGTTTCCTGAAATAAACAGTTCACTGCACTGTTGAACTATGGTAAAAAAACTTTAAGGCGCTCAGTCTCCCTGAAGCATTTAATATCTCGAAGGTGGCTGCTAATTATTAGTATTTGATATAGGAAAGTTTTCAGTTTTGCGCTTAAATGTTGGTGCGTCCCAGAATCGTCGAGTTAGGTCTTCTCTCATGGCTAACTCATTGCATCCAACCGTGGGAATTGCTTGCCTACTCGCCGTAGGGGCGATAATATTGCAGGTTAAGACAGTTAAGACAGGGAATTATTACTACTAACTGCTACGTTTCAATACAATGTTAAAATAATAAAATAAATTATGTTCGAAATAAGAGGAGCCTCGCAAGTGCTTCATTCCATTCGGTCTTGGACCATTGTTCTACATATCCGTCACATTCACATCAGTATTGTTGGAAAGAATGCCTCTTATGGGGCAGCCGCAACTGTACAAGTCTATCTAGAAAAATGAAAAAACCGCAGTTGCTTAATCCACATTCTTAAAGTTCCATCATCTGATGCAAAAAAAAAATAAAACCACTTAATCATCTGAGGTCGTCCTCACCCCAATGTGGTCCTGAAACAAAAGGTTCCGTGTCAAAATGGTGAGAGGGACGAAAATTCCGTAACAATCGTTCTACCGTGCTGCATAACCAGGAACTACATTCCACGGAAGTTGAAGCTGGGTAGTGGCTCGTACGTTCATCATCAGCATCTACGTGGCTAATAAAGGCAGAAGAGACAGAGTGTTTGAGTATTTATGATGATATTATCTGCGTCTAAAAATTGTAATTGAAGTGATGGCAGAAGGAGAGAATCCCAGAAGCAGGCCTACAGGTTGTAACAAAACTCTGCTGACAAACTTTTGGGAGTGTACAGAATGCCTTGACGAAGAAATTGAGGAAAGGAAACCGCATCCATAATCTTAAGCCAAAAATACTGCGAAGGGGTTTGCCTCATTGGTCAGCTACTGCTACTAGAGGCACATTTGTGCAGTGTGATTGCCATGGGCCTGTGTACTACGTGGTGGCCTAATTACAGGCGTTAGCACCTATAGTTCTGACTGTCTGCAGCGTCGTCGTGTGACGTTTGCCGACGTGGGTTCCTATTCTCGATCTGTTTTGCAAGATAACCTCTACAGTCCATCGAAGTTTGTCGCTATCGTTTCCTTACATCCCGTATATGACACATTCTTGGCGATGGACGCAGTATAAATTATTCTGAAATGAAGGCTATAGCTGGCCAACGACCGATATTACCAACTGCGTCAAACGAATCTTAGCACTGATGATCGAAACAACAGCAACACTCGTATTGCACTACGAAGAATTGTTTCCGCATTAAACAGAATATTTACTGTACCATCAGGAACTGTAAAAGTTCACTCTAGCTACAACTCTGCGTCTATAACTGTGCTATGCAACCGTCGTACGGTGTCTTGTATAAAGTCATTCCCAAGTACTTTGCGGTATTTAAGACTGTCAGTACCACTCTTAGCGAGTCAGAGTTTATTGTAGCACCTCTCACCGCACTTTGTATAGTATTTCTGTGTCTCAATAAATCCGAAACGAATCCTGCAGGCTTCCTTTCAATCTTTTCTTTTTATTTGTTCTGTCTAAAAAATGTGGTAAGTGTCTCAGTCTGACGAATAGTACTCAAGGATGTATAGAACGACGATTTTGTAAACGATCACTTCCATGCATCTGTTGCATTTCCTTAAGATTGTTCCCTTAAATATGATTCTAGCATCTACCACGTTTGAAATTATGTAATAATTTCACCATAAACCATTCCGGACAGAAATACTTAGAGATTTATTCCAGTCTATAAATTACTACCGTTTGAGGTCTGAATGAGTAAAAAAAATCAGCAAAATCAGCAATTCTCTTATCCGGTTAAGCAAGTCCTTCATCTACACTCGTGGATTTGGTAATATTTACTTGGAAATATTCCGCGACATTGCGAAATGAAACGATGTCATGTTGTAACTTATGCTCACATCTTGCACACTATTCAATGTTTTTTGTACAGTTCGTCTATCAAGAGCACGTTAATTCAGCATCAATCAAAACTATTTCTACATGTTACGCTTCTAAATTTAATAAGCGTTACGCTCAGTACCTGTAATACTCTTAACGAGCGAAAATGACAGACTATTGATATTATCCCAATCTTTATTCACGCACGTGTAAGGAAAGACTCGTAGATGAAAATCGTAATGTAGACATTATACATTAAAATTTGATAACGAGGTGATTATGTAACCTGAAGATGCATCTGCGAATGTCCACATATGAGCAGCCTTTTATCCGAAAAGTAGTTACCAACAGAAAACTGCGTCCACGCAGACCTCTAACAATCATGTTCCAGCTACAACGCACACTTTCACCTATACAGGGTGTCCCAGCTATTTTGTCCACCCAAAATATCTCTGCAACAATAACAGCTATTGGAAAACGACTTTCACCGGTATCAATGTAGGGCTGGGGCCCATGAATGTACATATTGGAAACATTCTAAACGAAAGCATATGTGTTTTTTAACACAAACTTATGTTTTTTTTTAATGGACCTCCTATATTTTTTCTTCAGCAATCCATAGCATGCCAAAGCACATGCACAATGGCGTTGTTTGCATCGCAATATTCCCATTACATACCGAGATATTAAGACGCGAAATTGTCGCTTGAAACACCCGACATGCGCTGCTAGCGCACGTCCTGAGGCTCAGGCGTGAACCCCATGCTGCCCGTAATCGCGATGTGATTGACATGCGTAGTCACACTTCCCTATTTATCAAGAGGTCAGAGGTCTGTAGATCTAGCGCAAGTGACAGTTAATCATTCACTCGTGATAGTAAAATTCATGTTGATGGTTTTAGTGAAACGAGCAAGTGGACTAAGAGTTTTAACGTTGTTTAGGTAAAAATGTTTTGATTTGGGAAGTTCAGGTAGGACATAGAATATGAATGTAAACATGTTTAACCAATTAGTTTTATTATCACATAATTATCAATGTTATGTTTATCTAATGCGTTAAATGACAAATTGTTGCAAACAAATGTTTCTTAACATCACTAGGTAAAATGGCCCTTTGTAGAAACTTCCACTGTGATACCAGCACTACATACTAAACATAACATTCACATCTCATGCTCAAAGTGATGCCTATTGGCTTGCATACATAGGGTTACTCTGCGGATGAAGGATGCCCTACTTCGTGCTACTGTTTCCTCTTTGATGGCTGTACAAGCATCAATAATGCGTTGCTTCATGTCCTCTGGTGTTGTTGGTTCATGTTGGTAAACAGCATCCTTCACTGCTCCCCAAAGAAAATAATCCAGCGGTGTAAGGTCCGGAGATCGGGCAGGCCACCTAACTGGGCCACCTCGTCCAATCCACCTACCAGGGAACTTACGGTTCAGAAGTCATCGTGTTCGTAAGGCGTTATGTGCAGGGCATCCGTCATGCTGATACCACATGACCTTTCTCCGGTTCAGAGGTACGGTGTCCAAGAGAACAGGAAGATTGTGTCGTATAAATCTGGAGTATTGTCTGCCATTTTGGATGCCATTTATAAAGAAAGGTCCGATAATTGTATCTCCAATAATCCCACACCAAACATTAACTTTCCACGGACGTTGATGCTCTACCTGATGGAGCCATTTTGGATTGTCTGCGGACCAATAATGCATATTCCTCATATTGACAATTCCTTTGTTGGAGAATGATGCCTCGTCGGTAAAGAGAACATCTGCAAAAAAATTTGGATTAGTCAGAAGTTTTTGCTGAGCGCACTGACAAAATTTTACCCTATTGCGGAAGTCATTTCCATGAAGATCATGGTGTAAATTAACATGGTAACATGGTAAGGATGAAATTTATGACGTTTAAGAATACGCTGTGCACTTGATTTCGACACACCAACTTCACGTTCAATTTGACGTGTGCTGATTTGAGGATTCACAGCTATGGTAGCGAGCACAGCAACTTCAGCACGTTCATCTGTGCGTGTTCTAGGACGATGTCGAGGTCTTGGATTTAAGCTTCCCGTTTTACGTAGACGAGTTGTGAGACGACCAAACATCCGGCGCGAAGGCGATGGCTTGTCAGGGAATCGTCTTCTGTACAATCGTTCTGCCTGAACAGCATTTCGTCCACCTACAACAGGGTACAGTACAGGTATGTAGAGTAGGGTAGAAAACAGACATATTAACTTAATAATCATAATGTTCGCTAACAGTACTATCAACAAACAAGCAATCTCATAACGTATTTCCCTTCAACGTACATTCTCCATAGATCAGCAGCATTTCTATCATATCTTCATGTACAGTACTGTACAGTATAAGTTCCACAACACAACGTTTATTCACAATGTGTACTACCTCCGTTCCGTCACTAGATTACTCTGATGCACGACTACACTGGCAAGCGGTGTACTGCACGCCAAAGCAACAACAAATGGGATGCTCAGAGGGTGATGGAGTACAGGAATTTGCATGGGTCGCAAATCATAAACAAGGCGAAGTGGTAACTGTGGCAGTAGTGGGAACTACGTTGGACACTTGACTAGGTGGAGCCAGGCCCTGCGCGACAGGCAAAATGGGTCATATAACGCATTAGATAAACCTTATTTTGGGTGTGCACGATAAATAAGACAATCTGACGGGTGTACACCGATCGGTACTGGTTCATACTGTGTACGTAGATACGTAAAACGTGCAAGAGGGAAACCATTATGTGCTTATGAGAGTTGATGGCAGCATACCGTATTATTCGTTTCGGACCTCTTGATAAGTATGGAGGTGTGATTACACATGTCAATCACATCGCGATGACGGGCAGCACGGGGTTCACGCCTGAGCCTCAGGACGTGCGCTAGCAGCGCATGTCGGGTGTTTCAAGCGTCAACTTCGCGTCTCAATATCTCGGGATGTAATGGGAATATTGCGATGCAATCAACGCCATTGTGTATGTGCTTTGTCATGCTATGGATTGCTGAAGAAAAAATATAGGAGGTCTATTTAAAAAAACATAAATTTGTGTTAAAAAACACATATGCTTTCGTTTTAGAATGTTTCCAGATATGTACATTCATGGGCCCCAGCCCCGCATTGATACCGGTGAAAGTCGTTTTCCAATAGCTGTCATTGTTCCAGAGATATTTTGGGTGGACAAGATAGCTGGGACACCCTATATATACGCACTGCACTACATTTGTGTATATTGGGGCTCAGCTGCCAATTTTTGCAGCAGAACTGATGATGTGCTTTTAGCAAAATGCGTATAACGATGTCACTTTAGTGAATGCAACTTTGTCAAGTGCAAACATCCTAACAGGCCTACAAACTCTATTCGCTAGGCCACCCATCACACACAGCAGTGGCCCTGTCACATTACTTTCGGGTATACCGAACGCCACTTTCGCTTCTGGCGATGCCTCCAGACTATTTGGATAAAAACGATATAATTCTGTAGGCGAGGAAGTCCTCAACAAAATCTAATCTATTCTGCTGTTCTCTGGGTAAGCATATAGTTTACTTGCAGACAGAATTTTGGAAGCTCACAATCACTGTATCAGTTTGAGCTCTGCTATCTTCCGGTTACTGTATCTCACGACCAAAAGGAACAAGGTAAATATCACACAATCGGTTCGAACGAAAACTTACTGGTTTCCCCATAGGAGAAAAAGCATCAAATGAAAACAGAATATGCTCCACAATTCAAGTAACTGATGTCAGCCAGTAAGGTCGAGAGTACCGTACATCAGTCTTGCAGCTCTGAAGATCCGATACATGTCATTTGATATAACACTAGCGCTTGTCGCAAAGGCTACTAAATAAAATACGTGGCTAGGATGGAGATTTCTTGGTAGGCGGGACGGAACATATTATCTTGGATGGAGACTCATCGACAACGAAGAAGTAACTTCAGACGTGCTCAAGCCTTTGCCACTCATTTGTAATAGTGACGAGGCACACTTTTCGATGATAATGCGATTGTAATGAAACACTATTTAGGAAGTTTAAAACATGTCAAGACATAAACTACATGTGTAGGACTTACACCAAATACGTATAACACGAAATACTGAAAGTATACAGAAGAAAAGGTAACTCGAGTGGCTACAGGTTTCTTTGACCATTGGGAGGGCATCACGGATATGCTGAAATACCTATACTGGCTGTTGACAGAAGAAAGATGTCACTTAAATTATCCGACGGAAGCATACTTACAAAGAGTCAAAAATCCGTACAAAGTGAGTAATCTGCGAATAAACTACTACCACCTCTATACCAATCTCATCCAGATTTCGGTGTAAAAATTATACTAATTAAGTGAGCCATTTACACTAATTCTTTTCGCGCCTCAAGGGCAATGGAATGATAGAAACCAGGGTTCCCATATATTCCGATTTAGGCAGGATAGTCCAATTTACAACTGAAAACCTCCAATGAGATCTTGACAAGATGCGTAAAAATCCAAGTTGCAACAAAACGGATAGTTCTTCTCACAATATATGCAGCTCTTTACGCCTCTGTAAGAAGCGGTCTTGCTAACGAAACTGAAATTAAAAATCTAACTTTTAGTCCAAACAGAGCCACGTTGCCATACGAGCACTCAGAATTCGTTCAAACGTACTTTCGTTCAGTACGAAGTCAATCAAAACTATTGGTTATTATTATTGTAATATTTACAGTTTCAAAAAGGATTCGTCATCAGACACCGACACTAAAGGAGTGCCAGTGCGGAAAAAGAAGCAGAGATTGAAAAGTAAAAACAGTTTTAGTGCTGAATAATGTAAGAATCACACAGTACTGAGCAGGGTTAAAAATTACAAGTTTGTTTGCGTGGCCGTTATTTTTGTTTACAAAACGTATACAAATGAAAAGTGTTTATGATGCTTACTCAACCACGAGCACATCACGTTTAATTGTGTATCAAGGAGGAGAAAATTACCTTAAAATGTCCACGTTGGAAGCTAAATGCGGGGATGTAATATTCATTTACGCACCTCCGGCGTAAATGGGGAAGATTCTACAGACGTCAAAAAGTAAGCTACATATTATTATGGCAGGCCAAGTAATTTACATCGAATGCAACACTACATTTCAAAGTGGCACACAGCGATCAGCCAGAACATTATGACCACCGACCTACTATCCATATAAACTCGTCCAGGCGATAACAGTGTCACCTGGCGAGGAATGAATGCGTCAGACACACGCATGGAGCATATACACTCCTGGAAATGGAAAAAAGAACACATTGACACCGGTGTGTCAGACCCACCATACTTGCTCCGGACACTGCGAGAGGGCTGTACAAGCAATGATCACACGCACGGCACAGCGGACACACCAGGAACCGCGGTGTTGGCCGTCGAATGACGCTAGCTGCGCAGCATTTGTGCACCGCCGCCGTCAGTGTCAGCCAGTTTGCCGTGGCATACGGAGCTCCATCGCAGTCTTTAACACTGGTAGCATGCCGCGACAGCGTGGACGTGAACCGTATGTGCAGTTGACGGACTTTGAGCGAGGGCGTATAGTGGGCATGCGGGAGGCCGGGCGGACGTACCGCCGAATTGCTCAACACGTGGGGCGTGAGGTCTCCACAGTACATCGATGTTGTCGCCAGTGGTCGGCGGAATGTGCACGTGCCCGTCGACCTGGGACCGGACCGCAGCGACGCACGGATGCACGCCAAGACCGTAGGATCCTACGCAGTGCCGTAGGGGACCGCACCGCCACTTCCCAGCAAATTAGGGACACTGTTGCTCCTGGGGTATCGGCGAGGACCATTCGCAACCGTCTCCATGAAGCTGGGCTACGGTCCCGCACACCGTTAGGCCGTCTTCCGCTCACGCCCCAACATCGTGCAGCCCGCCTCCAGTGGTGTCGCGACAGGCGTGAATGGAGGGACGAATGGAGACGTGTCGTCTTCAGCGATGAGAGTCGCTTCTGCCTTGGTGCCAATGATGTTCGTATGCGTGTTTGGCGCCGTGCAGGTGAGCTCCACAATCAGGACTGCATACGACCGAGGCACACAGGCCCAACATCCGGCATCATGGTGTGGGGAGCGATCTCCTACACTGGCCGTACACCACTGGTGATCGTCGAGGGGACACTGAATAGTGCACGGTACATCCAAACCGTCATCGAACCCATCGTTCCACCATTCCTAGACCGGCAAGGGAACTTGCTGTTCCAACAGGACAATGCACGTCCGCATGTATCCCGTGCCACCCAACGTGCTCTAGAAGGTGTAAGTCAACTACCCTGGCCAGCAAGATCTCCGGATCTGTCCCCCATTGAGCATGTTTGGGACTGGTTGACGCGTCGTCTCACGCGGTCTGCACGTCCAGTACGAACGCTGGTCCAACTGAGGCGCCAGGTGGAAATGGCATGGCAAGCCGTTCCACAGGACTAAATCCAGCATCTCTACGATCGTCTCCATGGGAGAATAGCAGCCTGCATTGCTGCGAAAGGTGGATATACACTGTACTAGTGCCGACATTGTGCATGCTCTGTTGCCTGTGTCTATGTGCCTGTGGTTCTGTCAGTGTGATCATGTGATGTATCTGACCCCAGGAATGTGTCAATAAAGTTTCCCCTTCTTGGGACAATGAATTCACGGTGTTCTTATTTCAATTTCCAGGAGTGTAGAATCAATAAGAGTGCTGTCTATGTGTAGAATGGAGAAGGTACACGATCTGTCTGAGTTTGTCCACAATAGACGGTGATGGCCTAGAGGCTTGGCACGAGGATTTCGGAAACTGAAAGACTTGAGGAGTGTTCGAGGAGTGCTGTGATAAGTCTCCTGAACACGTGGCGGAATCAAGGTGGGTGGCGACCCCTCATTACAGACGTCGGATATCGTAAGCTGGATAGGCTGGTGAAACAGGACAGGCGGCGAACTGTGGCGGAACTAACATCAGACTTTAATGCTGGGCAGAGTACAAGTTCGTCTGAACACCCAGTGCACCGACCACGCCTAACGATGAGCCTCCGCAACTGACGACCCACGCACGTGCAAACGTTAACACCACGGGATCGACAACTACGACTGAAACGGGCTCGTGACCATCGACAGTGGACGTTGGCGCTGATGGGAGGGGGAGAATACGCCGTCTTCCAGGGAAACAGCTCCTTGACATCTGTACCGCAGGTCCAAGGCAAGCTGGCGGCTGCCCATTATGCTCTGGGGAACATTCACGTGGGCATCCATGGGTCCAGTGTAGCTCGTGCAAGGAACCATGACGGCCAAGGAGTATCCTACACTGGTTGTGTACACCCTTTCGCGACGATCCTGTACCCGGCAGCAGAGGCATTTTTCAACAAGATAAGGCACCATGGCACGAAGCCAGGCGTGTGATAGAGTAGTTCGAGGAACACAGTGGCGAGTACCAATTGATGAGCTGGTCCGTCGACTCGCCAGTTGTGAGCACTGAACATGACTTCAGGGCTCACAGTCCCACTCCACGGAATTTACGAGAGTTAGATGACTTGTCTGTGCGTCACTACTTCCATGCCAAGACCGGTCACAGCTGTTACCCGTGCCAAAAGTGGACATACTGGCTTTTAGATAGGTGGTCATAATGTTCTGCAGGCTGATCACTGTAGGTACGTGATACTATTTTTCAAATCAGTTTTCAAAGTCTTCGTTAACAGCAGTCAGAAGATCCTACAAATCGTCCAAGTCCTCGACTGTTGAAAAACCGGTCCTGGGTCACTGTTCCATTCGAGAACCGCTGTATGTAACTCTTTCCCCACATCTGTTGTTCCTCGACTTCCAGGACGTTGTTGTCTGTGGACGATGTCGATGGCTTCCTTGCCGGTCAGCATCGTTCACTCCTCTGTGGCGTGGTGTAGTTGTTGACAAACTATACTGCGACTGCAATCCTTTTTCCGACTGTCAGCAGAAATTAGAAGATATCAGCCACTGACTGTTTTTGTGCAATTTCTTTGAAGCAGACCAAACAGTTTACTGAAAGACGTCGTGGAACTGATGGTGTCCCTGTTAACAAGTAATCCAGTTTAGGTATGTCACGGTGATCCTCAAATACACAAAGCCCTTTTCTTTTTTCGGATCTGTAACGTGTGTAGTTGAAGATTTTTGATATATCTGTGGTTGCATAAATACTCGAGTCTCCAAGAGTATGCTTCTCAATCTCTGTTTCTTTTCTGTCTCTCTTTTTTTTTTTGTCGTATTACTAAGTCACCTTTGCTTACCCCTGTGAACATTGCAAAATAATTTTAAATGATTTTTTGAGATTATTAATATGGTGATTTCTCTGTACATACTTTTTATATTTGTGCCAAGCTATTGGCAGTATGCTTCAATAAAACAAATAAAAAAACGAGATGTGGGCAGCATTTCACTGCGGCTGGACGTGACATAACATTGGTCCATATATCGTCAGAATATCACAGCGAATCTGAGTGACCGTAGACCCTTTGCCTACGAGAATCGTACTGCTCCGCGAACTTAAAATCTGGGGTACTTTTGCAGTGGCAGCGCCTTTTCGCTCCCACACTGTGATGGACTTTTATCCGCATCTGAACTGTGTGTGCAGAAAGTGCGGAACTTGTACTCTCTTCTAACAATGCGCCACTCTTTTCGAGCAACTGTCGTAGCAGGGGACGACGTGTGTCACTACGTACTGCGGAGGTTGAAAGGCGTGTAGAAACATCAGTAAGATAAAATGTACTCGAGGTAGTTCTCTTCAGTTCGAACTTGTTTACATAGGCTATCACAGGAGGTATGGTCAATAGAGAAAAGGAAGCAACGTCAATTCGATGCTCAAAATCCTAGTAAACATGAGCTCTAAAATGCATACTTCAAGAACGATGAGCACTTCCCCACCTTCGGCACTGTGGCGCAGATCTTTTCTACTGCAAGCTCGCTGTTTTCCTTATTTTGTGAGAAAATAATACGGACCAAAACATCAAAAAACTGTTTCATAAACATGGGCTACAAAATGCGTATCTTCTATCAGCACTTGTTCAGTGAAAGAGATGTGTTTCACAATAACGAACATGAATAAGTGCTCAAAGATCTTAAGTCGTGCACTTTTTACAGACCATGTTTGCTAGACTTTTTTACTTCGAATGATCTCTCCGTCTTCTCCCTGAATACTGGCCATATCTCCTGGGACATCCTGTTATCCGTTTCTACGGAACAAGTAATGAATTGAAAGTAATGAACTGTTCATTAAAATTCAAAATGAAAAATACTGAACAATTTTCGAACTCGAGACTTTTGCCTTTCGCGGGCAAGTGCTCTGCTAGTAGAGCACTTGCCCGCCAAGGGCAAAGGTCATGAGTTCGAGTCTCGGTCCGGCACACAGTTTTAATCTGTTCGAATGGCTCTGAGCACTGTGGGACTTAACTTCTGAGGTCATCAGTCCCCTAGAACTTAGAACTAATTAAACCTAATTAACCTAAGGACATCACACACATTCATGCCCGAGGCAGGATTCGAACTTGCGACCGTAGTGGTCGCGTGGTTCCAGACTGTAGCGCCTAGAACCGCTCGGAGTTTTCACCTGTCAGGAAGTTTCTCACTGTGTGTTGAAATACTTCTATGAAAGAGTCACGACCGGTTTCAAATCAGTGGAGATCCATCTTCATGTGATATGTATTTTTTTCTAATTTTTCTGTCATGGCGTGACATAGCAAATAATATGAGCCGATTCCCACTGTCCATCGTCAAGATTAAACCAATAGCGCCCTAAAAGCGGTTGTCTATGATCAGACTGATTGGAATCGCGCAGCGCCTTGCCGTAGACTGGATGGAATGCACACAGCGCCAGCGTATACAGTACAGTTTACATCACACGACAGCTTTTAGCACGCTATTCGTTTAATCTTGACGATGGACCGTGGGAAATTCCTCGCAGTGTTTGCTGTCCCCTGACATGACCGTTTAAAAAAATTAAAAACTTTGTCACCTGAAGATGCATCTCCACCGATGCGAAACCGATCGTGACTTTTAATAAAAGTATTTCAACAGCTACCACGGAATGTTTTACTCGTCCTATGCAACTTTGGCTGCAGATGTCGGGTTCGAAACTACCTCGAATTTGTTCAATTTAGGAGTGTTAGGTTCGAAAAAATCCCGGTTTTATTATTTGAAAGCCTGGCAGTCCTGGGAGGAACTTCAGTACATGGTCCATTGGAAGTGCCCTCTGCCATGCTCTTGGTAGTGGTTTGCGGAGTGTAGGCACAGATGTAGGTAGGCCTACAGAGTGTGTGACGTGAGTGCCGACCGCAGACCGCGATGACTGACGCCGTGACGCGTGCAGCGACCGACTGCGGCAGCGGCAGCGGCGGCGGCAGCGCGTGACTCTCGACACGTCCCGGCGGAGAGCAGCGGCCGCGGGCGACGCGTCGCAGCGATTCGTTCCGCCGCCAGAGGCGGGCCGCGCAGCGCCGGCACAGGAAGGCGGCCGTGGCGGGGGCGGAGGCGGGGGCGGCATTCCCAGGAGGGCGTCGCGCCGTCGTGGCTGTGCGCCGCTGTGCGGTGCGTCACGCAGCGGCGCGGCTCGCCCTTGGCCGCGGTTCACGGCCCCCGCTGGCGACTCTGCTCCTGCGGGTGGGCGCTAAACGCTAAGTCCTTTTCCTCAAATGAATTCTTTATTGGATTAGATTCTTTATTGGCCTTTGAATACTCTACGAGTACAGCCATCTGCATGTATCTTGTAAGCCTTAGCACACTGACCTAAATGGTAAAATGTTACGTCGGGACAATCTTGACCGAATGATGATAAAAACTTCTGCATCGTAAGACCGCGTCAAATTCCTCTTCAAACGTCTTCACTACTCGACGTTTCTATCATTCTGCTGGGATCTTCTTCAGGATTTTACTTGTGTCACTGTATGTATTGATTGCTCGTTTTCAAACTTATACGGGCACCTGCGCAGTACTGGAAAAGATCCCAGTGGAGGCATCGAACAGTCGAGCAAGGGTAAGTTATAAGAGGAATATGAAGCTGTCTAACAACTCAGATTTTACCATCAGTAATAATGGCCACAAAAATCTGCCTCCTGCATGCTACGATACTGATAACACAGCATTTCCTTGCATGTGGGATATACTGATTAAAATTTGATCCTCATGGCTATTGAGTGAGCATAATGTAGCTGTAACTTTTCAGGAGAGAAAGTGCATGCACAGCACTACCGCCATCTTCCGGTTTTCGAAGTAGGTCCAATACTTGGCATGAGGGACATGGTAGCATTATGCCAGCCAATATCACAGATATGTTATTGCCTGTAATGCAACGAGTGCGGCCCAGTTGGTGACGAGATGGATTCAGAACAATCGTGTGGCAAGAAGAATAGTCCTTCCGGAAGAAAAACACCGTTAAAACTCTTAGCACTGTACGGGCAGACCGATAAGGAATGAGAAGAACCTGAGCTGAGCTGATAGAAATTTATGGATTACTCTGATAAGATAGCACATGTTTAAAGGACGTGTGTCATGGCTTCAGGGATTAACTGTCATCGTACTAGAGGTATCTGCAGTGAAGACAGAATTGGCATTCACCCAACAAATAGTCAAGGACCTGGGTACAGCTATTACTCTGATGAAGAAGTTGGTACAAGACCGGAAGTTGTATCAGTAAGGGGACTGATAAAGAAAATAGTAGAACGACAGAATATGATGAACTTGTGGATGACAGCGGCCGAAATCTAAATTGAACGCGAAGAGTGAACAGATTACTAGAAGCTGCTATGAGATGTCAAGTTGCCTTGCCTCGTTTCCCACTGACACCACAGACAACAGAGTTTTGCCGGCCGCGGTGGTTTAGCGGTTCTGGCGCTGCAGTCCGGAACCGCGGGACTGCTACGGTCGCAGGTTCGAATCCTGCCTCGGGCATGGGTGTGTGTGATGTCCCTGGGTTAGTTAGGTTTAAGTAGTTCTAAGTTCTAGGGGACTTATGACCTAAGATGTTGAGTCCCATAGTGCTCAGAGCCATTTGAACCATTTTGAACAGAGTTTTGCATGTCAGAATCAACAATGACAATGAGTGCCATTTTATACTGTCTCGCTTCTGTTTCTGGCTGTCATACGGACGAAAACGAGTACGGAGACAATTTATGGGGAGGTGGTCAGCAGGGAAACTGGGTGCTGCGTTGTCGTCATCATCATTGCATCACCATAGACACCCAAATCGCCCAATGTGACGTCAACCGAAATTCTTCCAGGTGGGGACTCCAAGCCATCATGATATATGATCTTGTGGAGAGATCCCAAGAAGCAAAGATTCTTGATCCCACTCCTCTCGAACAACTGGAATAATTGGATAGAAAAGTTCTGGTTCTACCAAAGGACTCATCTGGTATTTGTCAAAGGGCAAATGAATGCTTGCCAGTATGTGGCAAGAATGTTAAGCCGTTTTGTCGTACCCAGTATGACCGTGGTACCAAATGAAATACTCTAGCGGAGCAATGCAAGGCTCCACACAACAGTTCACATCAGAAAAACTTTGACTAATGCACTGTTCCTTGACTAGCCTGCCAAATACCCTGATTTGTCAACAACAAAGCACTGATCTCCAGTCAGCATTCGCCACGAACATTCAGATCATGTGTTTCAGATGTGGAAACTCCTCAAGATGACATTTGCAGGCTGTTTCCATTTCAAAATAAATGCATAGGTGTATTATTATCCGTAGTGCTCAAACGTCCTAATGATGTTACTTATGAATGTCAGAACCGAAACGAAAAGTACAAGAGGTCAGCAAATATCAGCCTGGTACTTCAAGTTGTTCTGCCAACAGCCTTGTTGCAGTTTTAACACCAGTTGCCGTTTGACCACCGAAATTAAGCTCTGTCGGGCTTGGCTTACAATTGGATGGGTAACCATTCAGGTGTGCCGAGAGCTGTTGGCAAGTGGGGTGTGCTCATCCCTTGTTAGGCCAGTTGAGAAGCTTCATAAATGAGAAGTAGCAGCGCGTGTCACGATAACTGACAATAGCTGGGAGAGTGCTGCGCTGATCACATGCCCCTCCACATCTGCAACCAGTGACGCCTATGGGCTGAGTATGACACAGAGATCAGCCGGTACCTGTTCACACGGAGGTAGTTACTTCTCGTTGTAATAACTTCCAATTTCGCCTGTCTACTTTGTTCCTAAAATTTGTTAAGCGATTTTATAATACGGAGTTTAATTAGGTTAGGTACAGGTTATGTATATGTATATATGCACACCAGGCTCGAATGAACTCCTACGGGAATCTGCGACATGCCACGAGTATTAAGGCCAGTGGGCAAGGGGCATTATTAAATCAGTTATGTGACGGCAAGGTGAGAATCTCGGTCTGACGGGAGGCGTGCTAGGGTATAATGTGCAGCCGCAATGACGACTGTGACCGGGTTGGTTAGGGATCAGAGCATCTGCCTAGTAAGTAGGAGATCTGGGTTCGAAAACCGGTCGGTCACAAATTTTCAGTTTACCTTTTTGATTTCAATCAGTACCGCCTTGCAGCCAGTTGTTGTAATGCCTTGGTGTCTTTATGAAGTTTAGGTTTCAAAATGTTCATTTTTCGTCATTGATCACATTAGACCAATGTTAGTTATTTAGACCAGCAGATAGCTTCCGTAATTAATTTGTCTTAGCAAATTATTTCGTTTAACTACTTGCAGAGATATAGATAAATAGTAGGAATTACAGCTTAAGTGTTATCAAAACTGATCGATTGAAAGCATTGGTACATTCGTGGTACTTACGCTGAATGCGCGGGATTAGCCGAGCGGTCTGGGACGCTGCAGTCATGGACTGTGCGGCTGGTCTCGGCGGAGGTTCGAGTCCTCCCTCGGGCATGGATGTGTGTGTTTGTCCTTAGGATAATTTAGGTTAAGTAGTGTGTAAGCTTAGGGACAGATGACCTTAGCAGTTAAGTCCCGTAAGATTTCACACACATACCCTACTTGGGCTGAACTGTGGGACAATCGTCAGAAAATAGGGTATGTGAGGAACGATGTGCGTTCAAATTTCTCTGCTGCTGCTGCAGAAACATCTATACCCAATACCGCGGAGCAAGGTGGCACTGTTTAGCAAACTGGAGTCGCATTCTTGAGGGCGACGGTTCAGATTCCCGATAGTCCATCCTGAAACTTGAGTGAGGATGGTGAGCCAGAAGTCCATGGACTTTTGTTGATTACTGATTCAACAGCTTGTTCGATGTTTTTTGTGGACCAATTTTGCCTCTCGGTTTTCCGTATACGACGTACGATCTCGAAACGAGAAAGGCAAACCATGCTGTAGAATTTCTCAAATGAAGAAAGAAAGGCGACCGGGGAGGAACGGACTATATCAGTCGACTATTCCGCCCCGAACGTATATCTATTGAGAAAATATTCATTATCCACCGTAAATCAATTTTTTTCCCAACTACGTTGTATACAAAATCGACAAAAAATGTGATTTAGTGGGCTAAATATTGACTGTAATGAAATTGTTGTAAGCAGAAAAGGCAACTCGCGTGCGACAACGATTGTAACCTTACTAAAACGTAACAGAGTTTGGTTTGTTAAACACTTATCAGTCTGAACGAAATTAGACGTCCGCGGCCGTTCTGCCCCGATCTCTTCTACATCATTTTTATTCAGAAATCCGCTTAATCTCGATAGAAATGCATCACAGTGTACCATTCATGTAAACATCTTATTAAATCCGGACCATTAAAGTGACTTCCGCTCTCCTCTACCAGCAGACAAGGCTGGTAATGTCAGTGATTTAAAGCAGCAAAAATGGCTCTGAGCAGTATGGGATTTAGCATCAGACGTCATCAGTCCCCTAGAACTTCAAACTACTTAAACCTAACTAACCTAAGGACATCACACAGATCAATGCCCGAGGCAGGATTCGAATCTGCGACCGTAGCAGTCGCGCGGTTCCGTACTGAAGCGCCTAGAAAAACTCGTCCACCGCGGCCGGCTTTAAAGCAGCACTCGATCGCAGGTCGCACCTGATAATTTCATGATATAAAAAACTTGAACACTACGGACTTTTTCAGTCATATATCCCATTGATATTTCTACAAAACAGATTCACTGATCAGGCAAAACATTATGACCATTGCGCACCGCGACGTTGGCTGCCGCCTAGTGGCGTTTCGGGCACGTGACGCTGTGACAGAAGTGTGTAAGCGGAGCAGACACGGACGGGGGATTAACCTGGCGAAGATATGGCCTGCAAATGGATAATTCCATTGAGTTAAGCGACTTTGACAAAGGCGGATTTTTAATATGCAAAGCCCGTGAACGAGTATCTCGTAAACGACGAAGCAGACCGAATGTCCACCCGCTCCTGTCGTGAACATCTGCGGAAAGAGATAGGGCAGTGAAACTACCACTAGGCGCTAAATGTTTCGACGGCCACGACTCTTCACAGAACGTGGGATTTGGAGGTTTGTCTGCTCTGTAAAGTAGGATATATAGCGATCTGTGGAATCTCTGCCGAAAGAGTACAATGCTGGTGCACGCCCAAGAGTTTCGAAGCACACCGTTCATCGTACATCGCTGTACATGGAGGTCCGCAGCAGAGTACTTCTGCTTGTCCGCATGTTGATCCAACAACATCGTCAATTACAGTTGCAGTGGGCAAGGCTCTACCGGGATTCGACCGTTTATCAGTGGAAACAGGTCGTTTCTGCGGGTGAATCACATTTTTGCTACACTAGGTCGTCTGTAGTCTCCACAAACGGCGTCATCGATGTGAACGGTGGCTCGATACGTGCAGCTCGCCTCGGACGCAGGCTGGTGGGAGCAGCGTTATACACTGACAGCTGTGAACCACGTGCATCCCTTCACGCTTGATGTCTTCCTTGATGGCAATGTCATCTTTCAGCAGTAAAATTGTCCGTGTCTCGGAGCCAGAACCGTGCTGTAGTTGTCTGAGGGGCATTTTCGTGAACTCACGTTGACGTCTCGGCGACCAAATTCGCCAGATGTAAATCCTATGGAATCCATCTGGGACGCTATCAGACTCCATCAACGCGTACGCGTATTAGTTGCCGATATTTACACAAATTACATGACCTATTAGTAGATGTCTAATGACACATACCTCCACAGGCCAACTAACAAGTTGTCGGTTCTCTGATATGCAGAATCAATGACTTCTTCCTTTGTGGTTTGTAAGAGATATGGTGAACCGAGCCAAGGGTAGAGAACAACAGGACGTGAAAGCACGCATTCGGAATGCGTTTAAACATGTTACCGTGGCGATTTTGGACCGTATTTGGAGAGAAATAGCGTTCTGGCTAGACATTATCCGTGCCACGAAAGCTGCACACGCTGATTTGTATGAATGAGAGAACAAAACTCTATGCGTCATCTTATCACATGCTGAAAGCTATTTGTTAATATCTAATATAGTTTAAAGGTATTAAGTTTTTAAGTTGTAAAGATAACATTGACAACCTGTAGTGCTATGTCACTGTAAATAATGTGTGAATCAACTTCCAAGTGCGTTGAAATAAGTCATGATACTCATGTATGGATTTTTAGGGATACTGCTTTTAAAAGTCAAATACAAACTGGTGAAACAACCGATCGGATGGGTGTCAGAATTCCAAACATTTTCTTGGAAACTGTCTCCAGGTTTTCACCAACAGAATAATGTATATGAACACATTGAAAGTGTTTCTATCGCAGTCTGTTGACAGTGAATGGTATCTAACCAATGTTACTTACCAGCTTTTTTATATATAAAAAACTAATTGGAGACACTCTAAACTCCCAGTTCAGGTTTGGAGTTAAAGGAAATTACGAGAGTTTGCAATAAAGTGAAAATATAATAAACGGTTTTACGTGGGAATGTGCAAGAAAATTACCGACAGCGATTGCAACAAAGATCAGTGATTAACCTTGTTTCAAAGAACTATAATTACCACTGCCTGTGATAAATTATTGTTGTTAGTATCCGGCAAATGAGCGTGTCAATCGTGTGTATAATAATATTCAATATTAAGATGCATTAAACGTGACAAATACTACTTACATTTCCTAATGAACTGAAGGATGTGGAATTATTTGAGAAAAACAGCGGACATACATCTGTGTATGTGTCTGTTCTGGAGTGGATTATTGTAGGAGGGAGAGAAGAACACGACGGAAAATATTTCAAAATGGTTCCATTCTACGTCTCAAAACATCATAATCATGAGAAACACCTTAAATCTGTTAATGCTGCAGGACGTAAATGCGGGTAATTACAATTTCTGTTACATAAAAAACCTTTCGAGGTCACCGTGCAGTAACATTTCTGCTCATCAGTATTCTTTTGAAGTACGTGAGCTCTGTGCTGCTTTCATTGTAAAGCGAAAGCGGCTACGTTTGTAGTTGATTGTTCTAAGTTCAAACCAGTCAGTATTATCAAGCCAAAAACATGAGCATTTCACAAAATTCGAATTATATAAAGAGCAATTAAAGCTTCGATTTGTCTGTGATATATGCAGACATTGAATGTTTGGTGTGAGCTAGTGTTTTACAGGCAGGTTTTGAGGAACTGGTTGCGATATATCCAATATAAATTCTAGACCTTTCTCACGATTTCGATGATTATTTTATAATTATAAACCTACACAAAGAAATGAAGACAACTCGCAATAGTGAAATGTTGAAAATAAGTAGATGTTATGTTTCTGTCGTTGAGACAAACATGAAAAAGTATAAAATATTCACCAGATACTCTGCAGGGGGATATCATTGTAAGACAGATTTCATTTCATGGATTCATTCAATTTTGTGCCGTTATCTCCAGAAAAGTGTCTGTCGTATATAGAAACTGATAAAGTGGAAACAACAAACAAGTATCTCCCTCGCAGTAAACAGTTTACTTTGATGAATAAGTTAGATATGTTTCCATATGAGTGTATAACTCACGAATCCGTTTTGTATTGGATAAAGAGTTGTCGGCGATAGAAGCCCTCAAAAGCCTGCTGAGAAGTAGAAGAACAGTTAAAGAACTTATGCATCTGGCTGAGTGTTTGATCCACCCCATTAAACAACTTCACCCCACTTAGCATGGAATGTTCTGCTGAAAATTACTAATATTTCAACATATTACACATAATGAACATTACAGTTCGTTGAGCGTAGAATCAGAAGTCATGTTGTTTACTATTCACATAGATATGCAGATGCATAGAATACATTTGTGGCTGATTATAACGTAAATAGCCATGAATCTTATATACCTTAATTTTAACAGTCTCTACGGCTGAACCGTAATGTAATATCTACCTCTCTCTGACTTCGCATTGATGGCGATGGATGGTTTTTATGGAATGAGCATACCATATGACACAGACATAGGTTACATTTTAGATGTAGAACATGAGTATCCATAAAATACACGTTAACTTCACACCGATTCATTACGCCCAGAAAAAGATTTACCATCACCATGCATCAACAAGCTAGGTGTACCAAACAAGCTGATTTCCACATTATATGATTGAAAAATTGCGATTCTCATCAGAAACTTAAAGCAATGTCTCAAAAATAAATCTTACTCAAAGCAAAATACAACACTCAATGTCACTGTCAAGCTCCCTTGATAAAGCCATACATGGATAATAATCCTGAAAACTGTATAACAGCAAACCACGATTTCGAAAAAAAAAAATATTTTCATAATTATGAATCACAGTTTAAGCAAAACTATGCACAATGTGCAAAAAATGAGTGAAATTGAGAAGAGAGATATGGAGCTATGGCTCTGACAGCACGACCGAATTTCAAGCACAATCGCACATTTAATGATAATTTGATCCTATTGAATTAAGTTGACCTAACCTTATTTCTGACAAGCTAGTTTATATATTTCTAAGATAGTGCTGGTAGCTTTCCATTTTAGGTAAATGTTGACGAAATTTGAGCCAAAATGGTTCAAATGGCTCTGAGCACTATGGGACTTAACTGCTGTGGTCATCAGTCCCCTAGAACTTAGAACTACTTAAACCTACCTAACATAAGGACATAACATACATCTGTGCACGAGGCAGGATTCGAACCTGCGACCGTAGAGGTCGCGCGGTTCCAGAGTGTAGCGCCTAGAACCGCTCGGCCACTCCAGCCGGCAAAATTTGAGCCAGACACTTGCTTCATGGTGTTACACAGACACAGAGCTCAGTACACTGAGCTGACAAGGTCATGGGATAGCGATATGCACTCATACGTTCATAAGGTATAAAACGACACTGCATTGGCGGAGCTGTCATTTGCTCTCGGGAGATTCATGTGAAAAGGTTCCCGACGTGATTACGGCAGGACGACGGGAATTAACGGACTTTGAACACGGAATGGTAGTTGAAGATGGACAACGGGACTTTCAGTTTTGGAAATCGTTAGGGAACTCGATATTCCCAGATCCACGGTGTGAAGAGTGTACCGAGAATACCAAATTTCACGCATTACCGTTCACCACGGACAACACAGTGGCCAACGGCGTTCACTTGACGACCGAGAGCAGCTGCGTTTGCGTAGAGTTATCAGTGGCAACAGACATGAAACACTTAGAGAAATAACCGCAGAAATCAATGTGGGACGTCCGATGAACGGCGAAATTTAGCGTTAATTGGCTATGGCTGCAGGTGACCAACGCAAGTGCCTTGCTAACATCACGACATCGCCTGCAGCTCCTCTCCTGGGGTCGTGGCCATATCGATTGAACCCTAGACGACTTGAAAACCTTGGCCTCGTCAGATGAGTCCCGACTTCAGTTGGTAGGAGCTGATGGTAAGGTTCCAGTGCGGTGCAGACTCCACGAAGCCATGGATCCAAGTTGTCAACAAGACACCGTGCAAGCTGATGGTGGCCTTACACTGTTGTTGGCTGCAGTTACATGGAATGGACAGGGTCCTCTGGTTCAGCTGACTATAAATGTTTATGTTTGTCTACTTCGAGACATTCATTGACTTTGCAGCCATTCATGGACTTCATGTTCCCAAACAACAATGCAATTTTTGTGGCGCCATGTCGCAGACCACACGTGTTTGCGTTTGGTTTGAAGAACAGTCTAGACGATTCGAGCGAATGATGTGGTCACCCAAATTAAACTATGTGAATCCCATGGAACATTCAGGGGACGTAATCGAAAGGTCAGTTGGTGCACATAATACGGCACCGGCAGCATTATTGCAAGTATGGACGGCTATAGAGGCAGCAGGGCTCAATAATTCTGCAGGGAACCTCCAACGATTGAGTGCATGCCACATCGTGGTGCTGCACTACGCTGGGGAAACGGAGGTGCGACGCGGTAGTAGAGGGTATCCCATGACTTTTGTCACTTCAGTGTATGTTATTTAACTGCCTCAAATTTATTAAAAGTAAAATACATAAGTTGTATCACACTTTGGCTTATCTCGATAATAGTATTTATAACGTCTCATGTGTCAATAAAAAGAAATTAGGAGTAATGAAAGATAAATTATCAGTTGAGATTACTCCAGAATTCATATGAATGAGAGCCAAATGTACTCTCAAACTCAAATCTGTGCCACAACGTGTAACACATAGATTGAAAGTATGAATATGTCATCGGTAAAAGAATTCATCATGATCCGTTATCAGGAACGTGTGTTAAAAATGTTGATAAATTAAATGTGCTACATAATAAATTGATTCAAGCTGCATACAGTTTCTACTGAAAGGCAATGTAAATCAGCATAGGCTGTAAAAGAGGACCAGCATTTCATACTAGATGACAAAGTGGACACTAACACATGGGGTTATTTCCGAGAAGGCAGGTGTGTGCGCAGTGGGCGATTTAACACTAACTTATAGGTTAAAATGTAAAATACTGTAACTGTAACCTGCGTGTTGAGGTCACTGTACTAAAATTGTAATCTATATGTTGTAGACACAAATAAGATGTAAACTGGAAATATGAAGTACATGTTGTAGACGTAATATGAAAATGCTATTGGTTGTACACAAATTATGACAATGCAGTGTTCCAGCCACATATCTCAGTATTTTTCCTGCGATCTGTACCTGTCATACCGATCTGAACTTCCACGAGAGACAGAATATTCCATTTCCTTCTCTCGTTAAACAGATTATTTCACATGATAGCCATCAATGAGGGTATGTATTATGTGCGAACAAGCCAAGTGTTGGTATCACATTAGACACCTGTCATCCCCACTAGATGAGAATGGTATCATATCCCTTGTCCATCCTTGACGTAGGAAGCTGATTAGCATATTTCCAACAAATAAAATAAAAAAAGTTGGAGGTGTCATAGATTACAAAGAAGCTAAGATATTGGATAGAACGGTAAAATACTGGGCTTTGATTGGGAGATTGAACACGTCTCTCCGAACCACCATCTGTCACATAACATTGATAGGCAGTACCCTCTGAGACACAACACTCTAATACATCACTCTCCATCCCCAACATTAGTAAGATGCACCTTTTGCCAAGTGACGTGGGTAGAAAACTCACCTCCATGCCATTTCAGTGGGATGCACCCTCTTACATGTAACACTAACGTCATCATCCTGCTACCACCACCGCAACCGTGCCCGTGCAATTAGAAATACCAAAGATAAAAGGTTGTTAGGGGATTTTTTCACAAAGTTGGCATACACACTATGACATGAACACCCTCTGCCACGCATCACTGGTAAGAAGTTCTACCACTGTTGAAGCCATCCGGCAGCCACAGCAGAGCCCATGCTTCGAGGCAACCTACCCATCATCAAGGAGTTCTTTTTTCTACAAAGTTGGCTGCACATCCTACTTGGCCCATAGTCGCCATTGCATTCCTATTAAGAGAGAATACTTCATTTTATCAGCAAAAAAACCCACTTCAAAAATATCCCTGAACAGAGTGGTCTAGTGCAATAAATGTCACTTAAGAATGGAAGTGACAGGAACTACTACGAAGCTAACGTGAAATATCTAATGTGAATAAGTAAAAGTTCATCAACATTTTCATTCATGACACAGAAAAATCAAAATAACATTCGGTGAAATGGATAGATTTCACTCCTGTGGAATGTCTGAAATCATTGAGGAATGTAGTACCTGTATAAATATTCAAGTTAGTATGTAGAAAATCGAGACATACCATGGAACTTTCGGAAGAATACCAGCCACACATTTCCGCAGACAGAAAAAAAAGTTAAATGCATGAACTATCACACACTGGGCTTTAACAGTCCATGCATCGTAGATGTTGACCAAAATAAAATAGAAAAAAATGGAAAACAGTCTTGAGGATCTGTTAGATTAGATACGATTAGTTTTATTTCAAAAATGGAAAGGGCTCAGAGTGACAGTTTTAACGAAACGCTTACTAATCCGAACAAGGCCATGAGGAAAACCACGACACCTTCATACGAGGTGCATTCAAGTTCTAAGGCCTCCGATTTTTTTTCTAATTAACTACTCACCCGAAATCAATGAAACTGGCGTTACTTTTCGACGTAATCGCCCTGCAGCCGTACACATTTTTCACATCGCTGTCGCCATTATTCCATGGCAGCGGCGAAGGCTTCTTTAGGAGTCTGTTTTGACCACTGGAAAATCCCTGAGGCAATAACAGCACGGCTGGTGAATGTGCGGCCACGGAGAGTGTCTTTTATTTTTGGAAAAAGCCAAAAGTCACTAGGAGCCAGGTCAGGTGAGTAGGGAGCATGAGGAATCACTTCAAAGTTGTTATCACGAAGAAACTGTTGCGTAACGTTAGCTCGATGTGCGGGTGCGTTGTCTTGGTGAAACAGCACACGCGCAGCCCTTCCCGGACGTTTTTGTTGCAGTGCAGGAAGGAATATGTTCTTCAAAACATTTTCGTAGGATGCACCTGTTACCGTAGTGCGCTTTGGAACGCAATGGGTAAGGATTACGCCCTCGCTGTCCCAGAACATGGACACCATCATTTTTTCAGCACTGGCGGTTACCCGAAATTTTTTTGGTGGCGGTGAATCTGTGTGCTTCTATTGAGCTGACTGGCGCTTTGTTTCTGGATTGAAAAATGGCATCCACGTCTCATCCATTGTCACAACCGACGAAAAGAAACTCCGATTCATGCTGTCGTTGCGCGTCAACATTGCTTGGCAACATGCCACACAGGCAGCCATCTGGTCGTCCGTCAGCATTCGTGGCACCCACCTGGATGACACTTTTCGCATTTTCAGGTCGTCATGCAGGATTGTGTGCACAGAACCCACAGAAATGCCAACTCTGGAGGCGATCTGCTCAACGGTCATTCGGCGATCCCCCAAAACAATTCTCTCCACTTTCTCGATCATGTCATCAGACCGGCTTGTGCGAGCCCGAGGTTGTTTCGGTTTGTTGTCACATGGTGTTCTGCCTTCATTAAACTGTCGCACCCACGAACGCACTTTCGACACATCCATAACTCCATCACCACATGTCTCCTTCAACTGTCGATGAATTTCAATTGGTTTCACACCACGCAAATTCAGAAAACGAATGATTGCACGCTGTTCAAGTAAGGATAACGTCGCCATTTTAAGTATTTAAAACAGTTCTCATTCTCGCCGCTGGCGGTAAAATTCCATCTGCCGTACGGTGCTGCCATCTCTGGGACGTATTGACAATGAACGCGGCCTCATTTTAAAACAATGCGCATGTTTCTATCTCTTTCCAGTCCGGAGAAAAAAAAATCGAAGGCCTTAGAACTTGAATGCACCTCGTAGATTAGAAGTAGGCCATTTGAGGGCCTACAAATAATCTGTCTGACATAGTGGACCTACACCGGGGGGGTGTGGTCTTTGGTGCGATTTCGCATGACAGCAGAAGCACTCTTGTGGTTGTTTCACGTAACCCTAGTGTAATTTTGTACCTCATTCCGATCATTCGACCAGTCGCGCTGCCATTCATGAACAGCACTCCAGGGAGTATTTTCCATCAAGATAACGCTCGGTTGTAACCCAACATTCTCTATGCAATGTCGACACGTTGTCTTGGACCGCTCTGTGACCAGATTTGTCTCCAAACGATCACACACGGACATCATCATACAACTCGAGTGTCATCCACAAACAGCATTAACCGACCCTGTATTGATCGACCGAGTGCAACGGGCGTGGAACTCTGTCCCATAAACTGACATCCGGCGCTTGTAAAACACGACACACGCACGTTTCCATACTTGCATTCAACATTCTGGCGATTACTCCGGTTATTAATGTACCAGTATCTGACATTTGCAATGGCTTATCACGCCCTTACTTATTTTCTGGTGTTGTGATTTGTACCGTCAGTGTATTTGTGATTTCGTACCTCATTGATAGAGAGAACGATACTGTTATTAAATCAAAGAAGTTGCCTCTTCTCTTGACTCTCAACAGGCATAGGCGTAAAGAAACTATAATTAGAATTTACGATTCGAATCTAGCGCGTAAGTATGAGGGTATAACTTTAGTTTACCGTGAAGCATTAGAGCAGAGGAAATCTCCCCCACAGCCGCTGCTTCGGGAAGTCAGCATCTGTGTCGCACCATCCATCAAAGGCGAAATTAAGAGTTACAAGTTGTCACTTGAGGCGGGGGACGCGAGGCGAGGCCGAGAGTGAATCTCGGGAGGTGGAGTGTTATTCAATTCGAGCCACGGAGGCGCCGGAGGCGGTAACGAACGATCAATTACGGCCTCGCTGGGCCGGGCCGCGCCGCCCCCGTCGCAGAATAATTCCGCGGGCGGCTGCTTCTGCTTCCTCCTCCTCTATCAATCTTGCGACACCGAGGGAGTGGGGGGAGAGGGCGGACACGCATTTCACGCGCTTTATAGGCTCATCATTCCGCTCCGATTCAGGCAGAATCCCGGCCCGCCGCGCCGTGATTAATTTTGCGCCAGATAAAGACTTTAGAAAACGCGGCAGTCGCAGCAGCGCGGGTCCCATTTGCGCAGGCCCGACCGGCGACAAAGCGCCGCCGCCGACTAATCGCCCCGCATTTTGTCCGACGCCGGCTACCGGCGCCGCGGCCGGCGAGTAATGGCCAGAAATTTTTGGCCGAGCGTAATGAGCGGGTTACTTATCGCTGTTCTTAAGAAGAGGGAAGTGGAGGCGTTGTCAAGCCCCGAATATCTCCAGTTTCTACAGTCTCGTTTTTCCAACTAAGCTTTCCTTTTTTACTGCAGTCTCAAATTTTAGTTCACATTGGGAACATTACTATGTGCATACCCTGTTCTAGATCTACAAAAGCTTGAGAATTAATCAAATTAAGATTTCCACGTCATAAGTATACCCTGATTAACAGTTAAATGAGATATACTCGTATTTCAATTTACGAGGGTGGTTTGGAAAGTAAGGTCCGACCGATCGCGAAATGAAAACCAGAGAGAAAATCGAAAATTTTTTATCCGCAACAGTTAACCACACCTTCCAGCTACTTCTCTAAATAGTCGCCGCTTCGACTTAGACATCTGTCGTGGCGTTGTACAGACTTTCCGGTACCTTCGTCACAGAAAGGAACCAAATGTGCTTTCCGCCAGTTCTCTAAGCTGGTCTGCCTTTCGTTGTTTGTGCCAAAATGTTGTCTCCGTAGCCAGCGGCTCATGTGAGCAGAGCTGAACAATGTATAGCTTCAGGCGAAATCTCTTACCAGATCCACATACTTGGCGCGAGACGCTGTTGTTTTAGGCATTTCTGCATAATCACTTTGCGCTCTAAACTGAGAACAACGATGTGGAGCGATTGACAGACATACTAGAGACACTGCCAAACACATCTGTGCAGAATTCCATCGAATTTTCAAAGTGTTTACCCATTTCGCACCTAATCGGACGTTGCTTTCCCAATATGCATCGTAAAAAGCAAATAAAGTCTATCTTGTTCCACTAATATTTCTACATCTGCATCAACACCTGATGGTGTGTGGCGGAGGGTACTCCCGGTACCATTATCTGTACCCCTTCCATGTTCTATTCATGATTGATGACTGGGAAGAAAGGCTGCCGACGATTCTCTGTATTACCTCAAACTTCTCGAATTTCCTTGTTGTGGTCAATTCACGAGCCGTGTGTGTTAGAAAGTAATATGTTGCAATTATCTTTCCGGAACGTACCATATCGCATCTGTTTAACTTCTGTCGCTCGAGCTTCTCTGTAATGCTCTTGAGCCGACTAAACAAGCTTGTGATGGAACTCACTGCTCTTTGTCGGATTTTCTCTATTTCCTCTATTAACCTGCCTGGTAAGGGTCCTATAATGATGGGCAGAATCGGTCGAATAATTGTTTTGTAAGCCACTTATTTCGTGGATAAGTTACATTTCGCAATATTCTTCCGATGAATCTCACACTAGTGTCTGCTTTTCCTACTAATTGTTTAATATGGGCAATTAGTTTAAAGTCTTTCCGGATGATTACTCTCAAATATTTCACGTTAGGTACTGTTTCCAGCAATTTTTTATCGATGGCGTAGCCATACAAGAGAGAATTTTTTCTCTAAGTATGTGCAGTATTTTACATTCTTTTATGTTCGTGGTATACTGACAGTCACTGCATCATTCATTTGTTTATTGTGTATCGGTTTTTGGCTTATTTTATTTCCTTTATTTATTAGATTCTGTGATACTATGCAAGTAAAAACTACTGAATCATGGAAGTCGGTAAATAATTTGTGGGATATTAATTAGACCATCACTCCTGGATGTCTTTTCTGGTCGTCTGGGCTCAATTGAAAGTGGGGCTCATCAGTGAAGACAGTCCTACTCCAGTCAGTACATTCCAGACTGAAAACGTGTGTGGATATGCCACTGTCCACAGACAGCGGTAGGATACCAACCTGACTGTAGGCCGTCACATGGCCCGACAACCAATATTTATGTTCTGGACTGCCGTATCTTTCATAGCAGGACTCCTTTGTTTGTAATCCTCAGCACACATACAGCAGAGCGGTACGTCGATGATAATCTAATTCCCTTTCTGTTGCCCTTCATGCAAGCCATCCTGGATTACTTTTCAGCAAGATAATGCCCGGTCCTACGCAAGAGTTTCTACAAATGCTGGACATTTGCCACGCCGGACATACGCAACGCCGGACATTTGCCACACTTGCCCCTTCGCCAGGTAGCGATCCCTCAGGTAAGGGACGCCCTTCCTCATACTACTTCTGCCCGCTTTCAAACCGCCGTCTCCACATCTTATCCGATACAACCAGTCCATAAAGGACCTTCTCCTTCGACGTCGTGGCCGCCCGCATCTCGTGGTCGTGCGGTAGCGTTCTCGCTTCCCACGCCCGGGTTCCCGGGTTCGATTCCCGGCGTGGTCAGGGATTTTCTATACCTCGTGATGGCTGGGTGTTGTGTGCTGTCCTTAGGTTAGTTAGGTTTAAGTAGTTCTAAGTTCTAGGGGACTTATGACCACAGCAGTTGAGTCCCATAGTGCTCAGAGCCATTTGAACCATTTGAACGTCGTGGCCAAATACAGAGCGTCTTTTCCGAAATCGAAATATTTGTAACTTTTGGGAAACGAAAGCAATAACGACGATTATGTCAGTATGTAATTAGTTCTGCCAAGTATAAATATAGATCCCCCTGTCCGTACGGTAGCTTCCTTTCACGCTTACTGATTGCGATAGAAACAGTTCATCACCTTGGCAGCAACAAGAAAGGAACAATGTAAAGAGAATGCGAACGTACGCTAATCATTTCTTTTTGATCACTGCATTTGTGCCTACTTCAATTACTACAACTGCATGCCCAAAAGACAATACGGAAAGAAGAAATGGGCATGTGAATATTTGAAAAGAAGAACGTCATACCCCATATTAATTTACTCTCTAAAATTCGATATCCCTTGCGACGAAACATTAGTTAATAAAGGGTAGCGGGACAATGTTTAAAACATGACTGAAAATACGTTCACTAAATAGAGATAAGAACATCTATGACTGACATGTCATCTAAAGTCGACGTACAATTTTAAAATGTTAGAAATAAGGAAATGAAATAATACAGAATGTTATGCTTCTAACGTACATTGTTGTTCTACGTTGTTTAGCTCTGGTATTTACAGGGTCACAGAGGAAGCATCCTAGGTTTCGGAGGGAAAAGCCGTAATTGTAATGATCTGCACAACAGCAGAGACAAGAAGCACAACTTAAGGAAAAGTAATGTAATGTGTGTTCCAGCTCACAAGTGACACCGAAGCAGATAGTTCCTGTGACTTAGTATGGACAGAGGTTATATTCGACAACCGGAATAAGTTAATAACTGGCTCCTTTTACCGATCCCCGGTCTCAGATGAAACAATTGCTGAACAGTTCAAAGAAAACTCGAGTCTCATCACAAATAGGTACCCTATTCATGCAATTATAGTTGGCAGTGACTTCAATCTACCTTCTGTATGTTGACAAAAATACATTTTCAGACCCTATTGTACATAGAAAACAACTTCCGTAATTGTTCTAAATGCTTTTTTAAAAATTATTTTGAACAATTAATTCGCAAGGCCATTCAAATTGTAAATTGTTACGAAGACACACTTGACCTCTTAGCCACGAACAATCCTGAGCATCACGACGGGTACAGGGATCAGTGAACACACAGTCGTGGCGAGGCTCAATTCCGTAACAAAGAAATTCACCAAAACTAAACGCGAAATATATCTGTTTATAAAAGCAACTAAAAATTCGGTTGACGTCTTTCTAAGAGACAGTCTCCAATCCTTCCGAACTATGTAAGTGAAGACCGTATGTGGCTTAAGTTCAAAGAAATAGTATCAACAGCACTCGAGAAATTCATACCAAATAAATTAATAAGAGAAGAAACTGATCCCCCATGTTACACAAAACACGACAGAAAGCTACTGCAGGAGCACCGAAAAATGCAAGTATAATTTAGACGAACGCAATATCTCCAAGATCGGCGACGTTTTACTGAGGCTCGAAATTTAGTGCGGATTTCAATGCGAGATGCATTTAATAATTTCCACAACGAAACTATCTCTATAATATGGCGGAAAGTCCAAAGAGATGCTGGTTCTATGTTAAGTAAACCAGCGGAAAGGCTCAGTAAGCGATGAGGAGGAGGAGGAGGAGGAGGAGGAGGAAGAGGGGGAGACAAGGGACCCAACCTCCGGAGCAGGTAAAGTCGTAGCAAACATCCGGCGTGGCAAATGTCCACGCACCGTTTCTACTGCTTACCTCTGTGCTTGCCAAACCCTACCTTGCCCACCGAGGCCGTTGGATCTGTCTCCACTTACGGGCAGGGACCTCCAACCAGCTGGGCATTTTGACGATCTAACACGCGAATTGCACAGAATGAGGCACAATATCCCTCAGGATGACATCCAAGCCGAATAAATGTATGCATAAGGGTCAGTATTGAACCAAAGCGTTATTGACGCCTCAATTTTTTAAACGCTTTCCGCTGGATAAGTCATCCCGCCGCCCCTTTTTTAAATTGTGTAATCATTTGTTGGCCTTTACATGTACAGCACAGCCACAGACTTCTACTCCATTAGAATAGTTCCTTTTTGATGGTTTCATTTTAATTTTTTTCCTTAGGTGTATTTCGCTTTGTAGTAGAATACTGAACGTTTCTTCTGTGGTAGGGATATGCGACGTCAAGCCGCGAGGGTCATACCGCGAGTACGGGTGGGGCTGAGCATAACAGAGACTGTGCCCACTCTGTGTTTTGTGGTGATTAGGGCATCGTAGTCGACTAATATGTTTTAATAATTATGTTCAATACGAGTGGAACCTTCCATGGACCTGTAATAGCTATCGAGGGCACTCTGACAGCTTTGCTAGATGTCCTCCTCTTGACGTCTTTCAACATTATAATTATCCGTGTCTCAAGGTCAGAATCGTGCTACAGTGGTGGTAACCAAAATCTCTACCCAATGGAACACATCAAGGACGCTATCAAGTGATA
Organism: Schistocerca cancellata; assembly: GCF_023864275.1. Classification (NCBI taxonomy): domain Eukaryota; kingdom Metazoa; phylum Arthropoda; class Insecta; order Orthoptera; family Acrididae; genus Schistocerca; species Schistocerca cancellata. Next base: position 462,258,810 of record NC_064631.1, on the reverse strand, counting down.
GCTCCACTCCAACAAACCCCCGGTAGTAACTTACGAAAATTGCGTCACCTGTGCTTAGGCTTTTGGTACTACATAACTGCTGGCCAGAGTGTCCGTGCGGTTCTAGGCGCTACAGTCTGGAACCGCGAGACCGCTAAGGTCGCAGGTTCGAATCCTGCCTTGGGCATGGATGTGTGTGATGTTCTTAGGTTAGTTAGGTTTAAGTAGTTCTAAGTTCTAGAAGACTGATGACCTCAGAAGTTGGGTCCCATCGTGCTCAGAGCCATTTGAACTACATAACTCCGGAATTCTACAGTGATATCAAGAATATCACTAATTTTCCTGATAATCACGGCTTGTCGAATGCGTTCCATACTGCGTTCCAAAGGTGGGGCAACACACTATGAGAAAAGTTGACAAAAAGTTTCGGCTCATCACTGTAAATACGTACAGTATTTACAGAGTCGTACTTCCCACAACAGACGTTGCATTTTTTGGTGTAGTTTTTCCCTTATTGGTCATCCAGGTACAAATGTAGAGCTTCGCTGGAGTGGCCACAACACAGCGGAATGGAACTGTACACACTCGCGACGAGAACAACATGCAAAAATGTTACATCATGTTCGGTGCATCCACACTGCAGCACTCCAAATCAGAAGCCACAGTGACTTCCCAACCTACATTCTGTGAAACTATCCGTGTTATTAGCTATGATTCAAAACTGAAGTACTCATTCAATAAAACAAGCTTCTCTAATTTTTAAAAATTTTACTACCTTCAAAATAAACAAGATTTTTTGTAAAAGTACCAGGATCCTCAGTGTTCATTCAGAGGAAATGGTGGTAAATCTCTGTTCTAGTGAATCTGCTGGTCCGAGTTGTCTGTCAGATGGTTCTGTTTCTTCAGATAATTATGTTTTTGTACATAGTCTTTAGCTTTGCTAACTTTCAATCAATGATTGTACAAAAATGCAGAGAAAATAAACTATTGATCGTTGTTTTAATCTTCTCAGTCTGACGGGTATTGGTCAGCGTCGTCCTATTTCAGATCATTTCTCACAGTTACAGCGTAACCAGTCTTAACAGAACTACCGGTTTCACTGTCATATACTAGCAAATAGGCTTCTGATAAAAATACGTTTCACACAAAACTAATCTTGATGACTGGTGGAATAGACACGTCTTGGGAGCTTAAAATCGTTTCAGCTGTAAGTATAGAGCCTGCTTGATGATGTAAAAAATTTTTCTAAACAACAAAATGATCTGTCTGGATTACTGAACATGGTAGCGAGCCAGCTTTTCAGACAAAAGTCGGCGCGTGTGCGACCGTTCTACTTCAGGTAACAGCCGAGAAATTGCTTGTGTTTAAAAGAGAAAAATCACCACAGGACAAACTGTAACGTACCGACTACGTCTCTCAGTCGCCTATTGATTGGGCAGCATTGTTTACTGTGGTAGTTTCTTCGACTAACAATTGCTGCTCACAGGTCGTTGCTCTCTAAGGCCCTGGGAGTGTCGTTATAGGCGCTTCCATTGATGGGACGCACCGCGAGAGCAGCTGCCGCGCTGACTATGGCTGGTGACCGCAGCTGCTCGCATTGTCTTGCCTGCCACTCGAGCAGCGAGCCCGCCGCAGCTGCAGCTGCCGTCTTATCGCAGCCACCCGTCCACGGATGTAAACAAGGCTACACAGCGCTGGCGAAGGCTGTGGGCTCCGCTAGCAGCAAACTGATTTAAAGCAAGGGACCTCTACCATCACAAGTGAATATCCCAACATTGCTTAACAACATGGTGACGAGTCTGTAAAAGCAGCTCACAATCAAACAATACCACAAGACCAAATAAAGTTTGATGAAAGAACTGACCACGAAACATCTCTCCTTTACCTATCTACCTGTCAGGTAACGTCTGACGTAGGATTTCAACAACAAATTAAGCGGGCCTCCGCCATGTTGGAACTAAATATTGACTGCAGATGAAGTCATCTGCAGTACATTAAGAGAGTCAACAAACCCGAACCTATCGTGATGCTTGTCTATACAGCTACCGAGTTTACTTACCTTATGTAAAAAACAGGGTCATTTTCGAGATTACTTTGAGAAAAAATGACGGGATCAAGTAAGGTTCTAATAATCATCAAAACTCTTTCAGATTGAAAAAGAATTTGTCGAAAAATGTTAAAAAGGCCAAGAAGCAACTGAGCGTTACCACCTCTCGCCACACACTGTGGAACATGATCGTTTCTGTGGTCCAGCTGTTACGGCGTAGTGAGGTGTAATGTTGCATGGGCGTACTGACATACAAATGTTTGAACACTGTACACTCACTGTGAACATTACTGTGACACCATACTGCTTCCCCAAGTGCAGTCGGTCCTGACTACATTTTAACGGATGATATTGTACGACCATAACAACCTGCAAAGGCGGAGGAGCTCTTGGAACGTGGGGATATTCGACGAATGGATCGCCTTGCCCCTTCTTACCCTTTAAATGCCATCGATCGCCTGTGGGATGTGTTGGGGAGATTTATAGGACGATGTCCATATTCACTAACTACCATCCGGGACTTGTCAACAGCGTTGTTGAAGGAATTGACACCCTACCACAAGAGTTCCTTATCAACATTGGTGCTAGCATGGAAGCACGTTGTAGAAGATGCACTGCCTCCGTCGTGATGGGACACCCTGTTAAGGTGGTCCTACCTCCTGTAGAATCCAGGGGAAGATCGTGATTCACCCTGATGTCAGTTTAGTTAAAAACTAAATTTCGTCCTAACAGGCTTTGAAAGGCCCAACGGTATCGACCGGCCGCCGTATCGTCCTCAGGCCACGGGCATTAATGGATGCAGATATGGAGGGGCTTGTCGTCAGCACACCGTCTCACGGCCATGTGTCAGGGTACGAGACCGGAGCCGCTACTTCTCAATCAAGTAGCTCCTCAGTTTGCGTCACAAGGGCTGAGTACACCCCTCTGGCTAACAGCGCTCGGCAGACCGGATGGTCACCCATCCAAGTGCCAGCCCAGCCAGACAGCGCTTAACTTCGGTGATCTGACTGTTATCACTGCAGCAAGGCCGTTGGCTCAGTGTAGTTACCATATTTGTATTGTACTGTACTGTACTGTAGCAGTTTTTTCTAGGTATAGTTTCATGGAGCTGTGCTGCTTGACAGCAGTGATACGTCAAGCGAGACTGAGGTGATAAAGTCGTTGAATAGAGGTAAGTACACATACAGATGGCGTCAGTGTAGCGTACACACGTTATAATAGGGTAGTTCGCCAGCAGATTTGTAATTTGTACTCACGTGATTCATGTGAAAAGATCCGACGTGATTATGACCACACGACGGGAGCTAACAGACTTTAAACATGTCAAGAGAGTGTCGAGCATACCACATTTCGAGCATTACCTCCCACCATGGACCACGCGGACGCCGATGGCCTTCACATAACTATCGAGAGCTGTAGAATGGGGAGTTGTTAGTGTTAACAGAAAAGCAACACTGCATGAAATAGCCGCAGAGATCAATAGAGGATGTAGGACAACGCGTTGAAATTTGACGTCAGTGAGCTATGGCAGCAGACAACGGACATGAGCCGACCGCGGTGGCCGAGCGGTTCTAGGTGCTTAGTCCGGAACCGCGCGACTGCTGCGGTAGCAGGTTCGAATCCTGCCTCGGACATGGATGTGTGTGATGCCCTTAGGTTGGTTAGGTTTAAGTAGTTCTAAGTTCTATGGGACTGATGACCTCAGACGTTAAGTCCCATAGTGCTCAGAGCCATTTGAACCAATTTTGAGCAGACATGAGCGCCTTTGCTAACAGCAAGACATCGCCTGCAGCGCCTCTTCCGGTCTTGTGAACATATCGGTTGGACCCTAAACGACTGGAAAACTATGACCTGGTCAGAAGAGTCGCGAGTTCAGTTGACAAGAGCTGCCGGCAGTGTTTGAGTATGGTGCAGTCCCCATGAAGCCATGGATCAATGTTGTCAACAAGGCACTGTGTGGATTGTGTTTACATGGAATACATTGAGTCCTCTGATCCAACTGTACCGATCATTGACTGTAAATAGTCATATTCGGCAACTTGGAGACCATTTGCAGCCATTCGGGGACTTCATGTTCCCAAACAACGATGGAATTTTTATGGATGACAATGTGTCATGTCACCGAGCCACAGTTGTTCGTCACTGGTACGAAAAACATACTGGGTACTTTGAGCGAATGATTTTGTCGCCCAGATCGCCCGACATGAAATTCATCGAACATTTATGGGACATACTCGAGAGATCAGTTAATGGACATAATCGTGCCCGGGCAACAGTTTCGCAGTTATGGACAGGGAAGCGGATGTCATTTGGGTTCCAGCTCTTAAGATGCATGAAACATTTTCCGAGGGCATTTTACTCTGCGCGCTCTATACGTTCATTACACAAAAATTTTAAAATAGATTAAGAGAATGTAATCTTCTAAAAGCCAGATTTTCCGATGGAAAACACTTCTCTTCGCACGATGATGCCCTATAAATCGCATTCCAGTAGCACAGCCCTGTAACCGTGATGTTCCAGGGCTGTGATTTTTGCATTTTCCTTGTCGGTTGAAGTAAATTACGTCGACGATGTTAAAAAACTGTACTTCGCACAGATGAAGTATTGTTCTCTAACTTCACTCGGTTCTCAATAACAATTTGTCCCCACAGTCCGAACAGTTTAGCTTTTATATTAATATTCTGCGATATTAGTCTACTTTGGTGCGAACGTTGTATCGATCTGCACTGCTCTTACCGACATAATACTAAGCTCTCTCTCTCATAGAGCGTTGACATAATTTCAACCGTGTGAACTGTCCATACTAATGTGCAGTTCTTCCAAGCACATCTTGAGTTCACTGGACATGTAGACCAAGACGTCCACTTTAGTCGGTATAGGTGTTTTTCATTCTACTGAACCTTCTTTAGTGAGTAACGTAGAAGGTTCACTGCAGAAAAACTCGGGACGTCATTTCTCGTCTGCTGTAATGAAAGCATCGGAGAACAGGGTGAGTTTCTGATACAAATATTCATTGTTTAATTTCCCTTCAAGATATAGATTAAAGTAGTGCAATAATTTTCTACAGCATCAGAGCTAAGAGAGAATGTTCTTTAAGTAATTTAACTCTAGGCAAAAGCAGAGACATTACTATAATAGTCGCGCTCCTTATTCATCTGGTATAGTACGTGTGTGATCCCTGGGAACCTTAGAAACGGAAGAAACATTGAACAAAGGTTTCGATAATTTCGCGAGATTCTACATAAATAGTGCTCATTAATAATAATACAAGAGTTCGTGCCTCTGATCCATACAAGAGAGGACCTGCAGTGTTAGAAATTTCTCCGCAGAGACGACAGATGTTGCGCCCAGGAGTAGAAGGGTTAGATAACCTACTAAGATTTAACTTCTTACTATCATTTCTCGAAGGCGTACAAATGGTCGTGAATGCTGTTTGAGCTGACTGGATACAAATATTGGGGAATGATCTGATCAGCGAAATTCTATCTATATTGATAAGTTATCTGCAGTACATGTACTATTGAGGTGACAGAACATAATGCTTACGCCTATTGTACACCGTGTGACTGAGGCCTTATGTCAATACTGCAGCAATAAGTAGTGCATTGGTTGAGACGATATACAGGGTGGTTGTAATTAAACTTTCGGTACTTGAGCTACCGTAGACGGGAATCTGTTTACCGAACGGGTTCCCAGCTTTATAGGAATGATGTTCAGACTGTGCGCTGCAAGATTTGTGTCGTTAGTAGTGTTACTGTCATGACTTGCCGTTAGGCGCCGTTACTGGTACGGCGAAGTCGGGCTGAAACCAGTGATCTCGATATTACCTGGATGTTGAACTTCAGCTGCCTGATCGTGTCAGTCATAGACGCTCATACATACACTATGGGCCATTAAAACTGCTACACCACGAAGATGACGTGCTACAGACGCGAAATTTAACCGACAGGAAGAAGATGCTGTGATATTCAAATGATTAGCTTTTCAGAGCATTCACACAAGTTTGGCGCCGATGGCGACACCTACAATGTGCTGACACCTACAATGTGCTGACATGAGGAGAAATGTGTACCGTCACGTTTCCGACTTTGATAAAGGTCGGATTGTAGCCTATCGCGGGTTATCGTATTGCGACATTGCTGCTCGCGTTGATCGAAATCCAATAACTGTTACCAGAATATGGAATCGGTGGGTTCAACAGGGTAATACGGAACGCCGTGCTGTATCCCAACGGCCTCGTATCACTAGCAGTCGAGATGACAGGCATCTTATCCGCATGGCTGCAACGGATCGTGCAGCCACGTCTCGATCCCTGAGTCAACAGATGGGGACGTTTCCAAGACAGCAACCATCTGCACGAACAGTTCGACGACGTTTGCAGCAACATGGACTATCAGCTCGGAGACCATGGCTGCGGTTACCCTTGACGGGAGCGCCTGCGATGGTGTACTCGGACCTGGGTGGGCGAATGGCGAAACGTCATTTTTCGGATGAATCCAGGTTCTGTTTACAGTATCATGATGGTCGCATCCGTGTTTGGCGACATCGCGGTGACCGCACATTGGAACCGCGTATTCGTCGTCGCCATACTGGCGTATCACCCTGCGTGATGGTATGGGGTGCCAATGGTTACACGTCTCGTTCACCTCTTGTTCGCATTGACAGTACTTTGAACAGTGGACGTTACATTTCAGTTGTGTTACAACCCGTGGCTCTACCCTTCATACGATCCCTGCTAAACCCTCCATTTCAGCAGGATAATGCACGACCGCATGTTGCAGGTGCTGTACGGGCCTTTCTGGATACAGAAAATGTTCGACTGCTGCCGTGGCCGCCACATTCTCCGGATCTCTCACCAATTGAAAACGTCTGGTCAATGGTGGCCGAGCAACTGGCTCGCCACAATACGCCAGTCACTTCTCTTGATGAACTGTGGTATCGTGTTGAAGCTGCATGGGCAGCTTTACCTGTACACGCCATCGAAGCTCTGTTTGACTCAATGCCCAGGCGTATCGAGGCAGTTACTACGGCCAGAAGGGGCTGTTCTGGGTACTTCAAATGGCTCTCCGCACGATGGGACTTAACAGCTGTGGTCATCAGTCCCCTAGAACTTAGAACTACTTAAACCTAACTAACCTAAGGACATCACACACATCCATGCCCGAGACAGGATTCGAACCTGCGACCGTAGCAGTCGCGCGGTTCCGGACTGCGCGCCTAGAACCGCGAGACCACCGCGGGCGGCTGTTCTGGGCACTGATTTCTCAGGCTCTATGCACCCAAATTGCGTGAAAATGTAATCACATGTCAGTTCTAGTATAATATATTTGTCCAATGAATACCCGTTTATCATCTGCATTTCTTCTTGGTGTAGCAATTTTAATGGCCAGTAGTGTAGTTTGTTAGAAACGGACTCGGTCTGTTTCCTTCACGCAACATTCGCGAATCCGAGCCGAACTGTCAGTGATCCGACAGCCATCTACAGAAGCTATTCCTTTGCCAAGATGCCAAAACATTTGCAGGTATTTCCTGTGCAGCTGTGGCGCGTCAGCAGCTTCTGCAGCCTCCCCTAGAGTACTCTAATTCTGCCTGACACCGAGGCGAGTTCCTCGAGACCGCGACGGAGGTGCGGGGATTGGCCGCGCCCTGTCGCCTGTCTGTCGCACCCTGCTGCCACCGCACCGTAATCTCCTCGGCAGGCGCCTACATCTCGGCGCGGCGTTCTCCTAAATAATATATTACCTCGCCGTCGCCACGAAGCTGTTTGTCCGCGAGCGCTCGCGTGCGCCCGCGCTCTCCGCGGTGGTTTTGACAAATGACCGAAAACCAGCCCTCGCAGACGCAAGACGCAGACGCCGCCGCCGACGCCGACGCCGACGCCGACTCGCGGGGCGCATCCGAGCGCGGTGGCGGAGCGCGCGCACACATACAGACCATCGAAAAAACATTAGGCGCCCGTGCTGCCGGCGACATTTATCTTGGTTGGTGGGCCAGCGCCTCGTCTGGCACCTCAACTTGCCGCTGATTTATAACGGAATCCTGATGTTCTGCTCGCGGAAAAAGTACACCTATATATCACACTTATTTCTCAACTTGGAATACTTTTGCGAGAGTTCCGCTTCTTTCTTGCGGAGTCTACTTTCGCTCTCCTCCTATGCGCGAGACAATAACGATGTGCCACCGTGCTGACAGTGGCAGTCTTAAATTAGGAGTGCGGAAATTCTTACCCACTGGAGGCTGGCCCGCGAGGGGAGTCGAGATTTCTAAATGGAGGATTCTGCCTGGCAGATTGCCTGTGCGTGTCTGCTGTGATCAGTCTTCTCAGTCGAATGTAAATTACTCGTCATTAGCGTAAGGGAGTTATGGGGATTCGAACAAGTTGCCATCGAACCTGGATGCGAAACATTCACATGGACTTGAGAATGTACTCGATATCTCGAACAGATAACTGGAAGAAAATCGTTGGTATAATGTAACTCTTTAGTTCAAAACTTCGGAGCTTTAAATACGAGGGTCGCTCCAAAAAAAATGAACACTATTTTTGTAAAAATACAGTTTTCATTCTGCATGTGTGGAAGTTTTACGGTGTGTATATACATCCATCCCGCTTGTTTTCAAACTTAGTTCAACCTGTTCCCGTGAATGACGCCGTCTTAGCATGTCTTCAAGAGGGCTGCTACACTTGACGTTCGTCAGAAGCAACGTGCTGTCATAGAATTCCTGTGCTGTGAAAACGAGACAGTGGGAATCATCCACAAGAGGTTGAAAATGGTGTATGGAGATACTGCTGTCGATCGCAGTACAGTTAGTCGGTGGGCAGGCAGGCTACGTGATGAAGGCGGGCACGGCAATATTGAGGATTGTCCTCGCAGCGGCAGGCCTCGTAATGCACACACTCCAGACAGTGTGCAGAGAGCTAACGACTGCCGACAGACGCATATGTGAAGACAATGAAGAAACTTCAAGCTCGACTGAGTCGTGTTCGACCACATCGGCAAAAGCAGGATGTTTTGCTGTTGGACGACAATGCACGGCCACATGTCAGTCAATAAACCATAGAAGCAATCACTCCATGTGACTATCATCTCTTTGGGAAACTGAAAGACTCTCTTCGTGGAACAAGGTTTGAAGATGATGACTCCCTTGTGCACGCTGCCATACAGTGGCTCCAACATGTTGATCCAGAATTTTACCGTGCGGGTATACAGGCGCTGGTTCCAAGATGGCGTAAGGCAGTTGAGAGGGATGGAAATTATGTGGAAAAATGAAAATATTGTTCCTAAAGGATGTATATACACACTGTAAAACTTTCAAACATGTAAAACAAAAGATGGATCAAAAAAAGTGTGCATTTCTTTTGGGTTAGCGCAACAGGATGGTTTACAGGGATCTGGAACACAGCAGCTTATTAAGAGTCAGTGTCTGAACATCAAACAGTACCTGCTACTCGCCCTTTGCATCTCATTTTTATTCTTCATCACCAATCTTCTGACCGTTTTGATGTGAACCGTTACTTCTCGGGCACCAGCTTCTTCATCTCAGAATACTGCTTACACCCAACACCATCGGTTATTTGTTGATTATATTATGATTTCCGATACAGTTCTTTTGTTCTGCAAGTCTTTCTAGAATAGTAGAAGTTTTCCCGTATTTGTTAACACTATCCTATCATCCCGTCCCTTCTGCCTTTCCCAGTTTCACTACAGTCCATGATTATAGCCGTACAAGCATATGTCAAAACAAAAAAAAAACACATTTTCAGAAAATTATTTTTCAGATCAAAGCCAGCGTTTCATGTTAGTAATCTCCTTTTTGCCAAGAATGCCCTGTCTGCTTGTGATATACTGTGATGTCTTGTTTGCTTCGTCCATCATGAGCTATTTTGCTACCAAGACAGAATTCCTCCGCTTCTTCAGCTTTGTGGTCCCCAATTTTAATGTTATGTTTATCGACAGTCTTTTTTCTGTTTCTGGTGATTACTTTCGTGTTTCTCTGGTTTACTTTCAATACAGTTCTTTACTCATGAGTTGCTTGTAAATGGAAGTAACTCCATTTACAAGCCCAACGTCAGATCTGCCTCTCTTCTGCCTTTACCTTTGCTAAAGTCAAACGTAATCATATAAGAGAGCCTCAATTTTCTTTTCCATTCAGCTGTCTATTACCTTTATTAGAGACCTGGATGCATGAGATGTTAAGCTGCTGATGCAATAGTTTTCCCAATTATTTACCCTTGTTATCTTCGGGATTGTGTGGATGATGTTTTTCCGATGGCGTGTCTCTCGTCTCACAGACCCTACACGCCAACTTGGTAGTCATTTCGTAGCTATTTACCTCAACGATTTTAGAAACTCCGAGGGAATCTTATCTATTACTTATCTCTTATTTGATGACAAGCTTTGCAAAGTTCTGTTAAACTATGAGTGTATTGCTGTGTCACTTAACTGTTCGAAACAGACTTCCGTTTCTTCTTCTGTCACGTCATCACCTAGTCCCTCCCCCTAGTAGAGCACTTCATTCAACTCTTCGACCAACACACTCTGACCTCTACTTCTACAGTAGAATTACTTTTGTATTCAAATGGAAGTTGTTTTGATTTTTCTATGTGCCTAATCCGTCTTTCTGACGGCAATTAGTTCTTCATCTTATTTTTCGTTAAGCTATTTCATCTTAGCTTCATTGAAATTTCTGTTTCTTTCGTTTCTAAGTGCTTTTCGTTGCTGTAATACTCTGTCTCTGAATATTCTCGTACTTCCTTTTCTCGTCGATCAGTTGCAGTATTTCTTCCGTTACCCAAGGTTTCTCCGTAGTCAACTTCCCTGTACCTATATTTACTTAGCCAACTTCTGTGATTCTCCTTTTTTCGCCAAGTCTTTTCTACCGCCTACGTGACGTTCAATATCGCTGTATCTACATCCTTAAAGAAAGCAGCTCGTGTTCCCTCAGGACTTCAATATCCCCTTCCTTCCATATACTTCAATATCCCACTTCTTTCCATATTGATTATTTCGGATGATTCTCTAAACTTCAGTCTACGGTTCATCGTTACTGAACTGCTTCGTGAGTCTGCTCTTGGTGCGACTTACAACTCAAAATTTGATCTCCGAATCTCTGTCTCACCATGATGTGGTCCAGACTTTGTCTTTCCGAGTTTCCACGTCTATTACAACAACACTTCCTCCACCTCTGATTTCTGGACAGTCCGTACAACGTTCTAATCCACAACGAGCATTAAATTTTCATTTGCCTTTATGTACTGAATTACACGTTTTATCTTAATCTGTTTATCTTCTGCTTGTGACCGGTAAGTGTATCTTAACTACTGTCCATTCCGATGAGAATAAATCTCTCACTGCCCAACCTTCTTATTCATAACGAATCCTACATCTGATACACTCCTTTTGGTATTACCCCGTATTGCTCTGACCAGTAATCTTTATGCTCTATCTGTTTGTCTTCACTCTACTATATTTTAAATTTTACTTTCCTGTTCAGATTTTTTTAGTGTTAAAATTATAAAAAAATACAAGAAATTTTAGAGAGGAACTCACAGTTGACCGTCACAGTAAATGAGGTAACGTTATCCTCACCAAGAGACCGAAAGACGTCCTACTATAAGATAGTTCTTGATCCCTTGAATCAGTAATAACTATTGAATATCAAGGAATAACAGTGTAGATAGTCCTAAAATGTAAATACCATATAAAAATAGTTGTAGAAAAAGCACATGTTACATCGAGATTCGTTGGAAGGCAACTAAGAAAATATAATTTGCCCACTAAATCTGTAAGTTGTGAATTGATGTTCGCCGATTCTTCAGTTATGCTTATCATTTCAAATGGCTCTGAGCACTATGGGACTTATCTTGCGAGGTCGTCAGTCCCCTAGAATTTAGAACTACTTAAACGTAACTAACCTAAGGACATCACACACATTCATGCCCGAGGCAGGATTCGAACCTGACACCGTAGCGGTGGCGCGGTTCCAGACTGTAGCGCCTAGAACCGCTCGGCCACAACGGCCGGCTTGCTTATCAGTGTGAGTCCCTTACCAAACAGGGTTATTAAATGATGAAGACACAGTCTAAAGAAAAAAGGAATTTTTCGTCATCAGATCATTTAGTAAGCTCGAAAATGTCACGGAAATAGTCATCAAACTATTGTGGTATGAGTTTGCGTATCACGAAGAGGTTTGAAATTCCAAGAGTACACGTTTTGAGATGAATCAAACTACATATTATTTCCTCCCCATACACTTCGCAAAATGACCATAACGAGAAAATCAAAGGAATTTGGGCTTATATACGAATGGAAAAAGTAGAGGGGGTAGAAAACGCAAGTTGACAATGAAAGGAAATGTATTCATGAACAAGAGAAATTTGTTAACATCGAATATCTGCAATAGGTAAATTAACAGAACAAAAGAAGCGGCAGGTGTGACTGTGTGATGTACAGTAAGAACTGAGACGCTGCAGTGCAGAAAAATCTCCCGTTGTTCTGCTTCCTGCGACGTTCCATCTTGACAGCGTTCCAGAACCTCGTAAGGAGTAGGTGAGTGCTGAAACCCATTCTTAACGCCCTCTGCAAAGAAGCGGCAGAGGACATGTTGCAGCTGTGTCAGCCTGATCCTTTCTTCTGGGTGTATTACTATATTTTCTAGACAAAGAAACAAAGCAAGTGATGAGGAAACATGTGCATTCGCAACCCAACCGTCATTCGACAAAAATGAAGCTAAGTCTCGTAACATTTTCCAGAGACGTTTAGACCACGTTTCGAAGTATCTATAGCATTCCAGCCCAGTCCTTACACAGAAAGAGAGAGTAAAATAAAATTAAAACTATTGTTCCAGTCCCAGTTTCGGGTTGTTCAAATTTCTTTATTAAAAGGATGATAAATGAAATTCGCTAAATTATGTATTAAAAGTAACTTGTAAGTACAAACTACTTGCAAGGATGATAAATGTAATTCGCTGAATTATGTATTAAAAGTAACTCGTAAGCACAAACTCCTTACTCTAGCAAAGAAATTTCAAACAGTGGTGGATTTACCAATTAGTTAAGTCACAGATTCCTCAAAATGGCGTAAACTGCTGAAGATCCAGCGGCAGCTGGCTGGTAGGCGGCGGAAGGGGGAGGGGTGAGGTGGGTAGGGGAGTGGTACCCTCTCGGTCACAATTCAGTTCGTGGCCTTACATGGTAGTGTTTACTTGCATGCAAGTTACTCTCTTTCTCAACACATGTCCTATTATCCTGCCCCTTTTTTTTTTGTCAATGTATTCGTTTCCTCGCCGATTCGGCGGAGAACCTCCTCACTCATATGGTTCAAATGGCTCTGAGCACTATGGGACTTAACATCTATGGTCATCAGTCCCCTAGAACTAAGAACTACTTAAACCTAACTAACCTAAGGACATCACACAACACCCAGTCATCACGAGGCAGAGAAAATCTCCGACCCTGCCGGGAATCGAACCCGGGAACCCGGGCGTGGGAAGCGAGAACGCTACCGCACGACCACGAGCTGCGGGCCCTCCTCACTCCTCATCATGCCAGTCCAATTGATTTTCAACATACTAGCACCAGATCTCAAATGCTTCAATTCTTTTCAGTTCCGGTTTCATCAGTGTTAAGTCGGTAGTCTTCGTCGTACCGCCTCTGTCGGTGTGTACACAACGTATTTCCACTCATGGCTCTTTACTTTAATTTGAGGTTCGAATCCTAGAATTGAGTTTTGCCAAACTGCATCATAACTCACTCTAGGCACCGGCATAGTTATCGCTATCTAAGTTCTTATATTGTGTGTTTCCATGTACTCGTGGCTTGGCCAAGGCGACCCTGAGCGTCGCCCGTTTAGTCCGAAATTGTAGACTGGCTAGTTTATTTGTGTGAGGCTGCGACTCATTTCCATGCGTTCACGAGAATATATCTAATTTTCTTTTCGCTGTTTGTTACTGGTCTGTAGTCTCGCCCTATTCTCTTTATCAACCAGTGAATTTCAACCCGATACCATCACTCTCCGGAGAGCAACAGATCGTCAGGTAAGGGCCTTCTAATCTGACGCTTTGGAAGACAGGCAGAACTCATTTATTTCTTACATTGCGTTCCTTCCGCATCCAAAATAAACGATGATGCTACAGCGGCCTTAGGGACTATCATGGTGTGCTTACTAACAGATTACACTTGGAAGGGGCAAGTCGTCACCGGACCACACTACCGACATCTTTTGACGAAATTGGGGAGATTATCAAGACGTAACTTCGCGGGAAGTTTCTTCTCAGGAGAGTTTTCTTGCTCCGCGACACAGCTCCAGCTGACTCGGCACGGTGTACATCCACACTTTCTGCTTGTTTGGGATATTAAATTTTGTCTTAAACCTGTATTCTAGCCATGGTAGCCAGTAACTCATTCCTCTTTTCAAATGGTTGAAATGGCTCTAAGCACTATGGGACTTAACATCTGAGGCCATCAGTCCCCTAGACTTAGAACTACTTAAACCTAAGTAACCTAGGGATATCATACACATCCATGCCCGAAGCAGGATTCGAACCTGCGACCGTCGCAGCAGCGCGGTTCCGGACTGTAGCGCCTAGAACCGCTCGGCCACAGTGGCTGGCCCTTCCTCTTTTCTCGGATGAAGCAATCATTGCGTGACAAGTACATTTATAAGAACGACGGGGTGATTTTCGAGGAAGAACGTTTCCTGAGCAGCCATATGTTGGTCTTTGCTAGGAACGTCTCTGCAAAAATCATACATGAATATATTGAGAGGTTTCAAGGCCGCAGCACGATCTGTTCAAGATGACAAAACTGTGTGAATACTCCTATTACGCATAATAGACACTGATAGAACAGTAGTGTAAACGCTTAGTAGTAAGGGGAGCCCGTCGACTAGCGACGCGGCCCGCCGGCTCCGCCGGCAGAGGCGGTGTGCGTGGGCGGCGGCTGGCAGGTGCTGGCCGCGATACGGAGGCGATAGCGTGCCAGATACGCCGCAGTGACGCGATCGCCCGCTATTTTAAGGAATGAAGTTATACCCTGCCTCCCAAGGCTGGACGTGTCCCGAACACCGCGAAAATAACGTTCATAATTAAATCCATCGGCGCGCACAGAACATAAATCTGCCTTCAAGGTTAGTTGCTTATTAGTAATTACGGAACCGATGTGTTCTGATAGAGCGAGCCGTGAACGCTCGCGCACCGTTACGAATACAGTCGTTCGTCTGCTGGCGCGGCACCGGGCGACAGAGTTATGTCGGAACCGCGATGTTCCGCACGATAGCAGAGCTCGGCGCGTGGGCCGGAGAGAGTTATCTGGCCGTATTTATTGACTCCAGCGCGGCGTGGGACATAACTCGTCACTGCAAACGCTGCTATTATATTCGTCAGGGGCCCTCGGTCGCGGAGATGATGTCTATCTCAACGGGTAATCGCTCGTTCATCAAAAAGCCCAATAGAGATACAAAGTCGCGCCACGAATTAGGTAGTGTCCACTGTTCGTTGTCGAGTACTGACGCTGCTTTACTATTTAACGTGATAGAAATGTCAGATTTCGTGGAATTCGACAGTTGTATTAGGAATTTAGTGTGTGTAGAGTGATGTGACAGTATATTTACATCTCTACTGCTACCCGTCTCAGAGAGCGAACTTCTACACCGAAGCTGGTACATAAACGGGACGAATTAATGCAACAGTTTAATTAGTTCCTTTGTACTAAATCCCACAGCTCTCCCCCCCCCCCCCCCGAGAATTTGTGCAAATAATTGATCGTGAATAGTTGTCATACTCGCATAAACTTGTGAGACAGTTTGATCTGTTACTGCAATGACGCACATATGTGACACAAGTATTACTTGAAATTTGCGACATTGGTGAAACCAGGTAATAAGGACATCTACATCTATGTCTGTACTCAGCAAGCCACCTTATGGACTTAAAACAGATTTAGTCTAAGGTTATGGTATATACAGGGCTTGGCCGGAAGTGAAAACGACAGAAATGGGAGCTCCATGTGGCCAAGCGTTTAGAAAAAACAGCATTTTAGGCGCTGTAAGGTGAAGCATGAACCATTTATGGGAGCATACTTTCCAGAGAATGGACGTCGCGGCGGGGAGAGTAAGAACAGTAACCCGAAGGTCGTGGTGTCAAATTCATATGTTGACAGGCTTTCTACTTTCTTCTACTTTCAGTTCTATTGCACTACAAGTAAACCGAAATAAATCACAGAACATTGTATTTAATAATATCTTCATACAAGACATGAAAAGCACAAGGCAAACAAAATTTGGTTATGCAAAATTTTGTTATGCAACTAATTTCCAAGGAAGTATTGAACTTGCAGCGTTCACGAGGACTCTGAATATAACTTTCCAACAAGGGACTGTAGTTAAGACGCACAGGATTTTGTATTCCGTTAGGATCATTTTGAACTTCTAGCATCCCTTGCGGAGCTGCACGCTGACAATAAGTTCCCTTGTTTTTACGTTGAATACCACCGCAGTACATGCAAAATAACAAAATAATCCAATTTTTGTGTTAGCAGAAGAGCCAACACTGTGCTACGAGTGGAGGCCGAAATGCACGTGTTTTAGCTCAAGCAGGCTGGCATGAGGAGGGAAGAACTATACTGACGTGAGGTCTGGAACATGACAAGGAATGAGAATTCAGAAAGCGGACGTAATTAGTTTGATACTTAACTTAAACCCATTAATGATGAACGTCGCTCTTGACGGTACATGGTTCACAATATTATCTGTTCAGGATACATTCTTGAAGATAGTAATTATAGTAACTGAATTGGCGCCTTGCTAGGTCGTAGGAAATGACGTAGCTGAAGTCTATGCTAAACTGTCGTCTCTGCAAATCAGAGCGTATGTAGACAGTGAACCATCGCTAGCAAAGTCGGCTGTACAACTGGGGCGAGTGCTAGGGAGTCTCTCTAGACTAAACCTGCCGTGTGGGGGCGCTCGGTCTGCAATCACTGATAGTGGCGACACGCGGGTCCGACGTATAATAACGGACCGCGTCCGATTTAAAGGCTACCACCTAGCAAGTGTGGTGTCTGGCGGTGACACCACACTAATTTTATATACAAAGTGCTAGTTTACACCTTAGAAACTCTTCATGGAAATTTAATTGTAATCCTAAGTTTTCCTTTGAATATGTTTTTCATGCCTTTAGTTCAGTATTATATTTCGTTTTATTTGCAACATAAGTAACGTAGAAATTGAAGGTATCAAAACTTTTCGCATGGCGCTCGAAATCACAACTCTCGGATTACCGTTGTACAGTCTTTCAGCTCCGCCAACTGCTACTAGAATACTTTCTTTTCTTCCACTTGCGCTCTGCGTCCTCGATTATTTGCTGGATGTATTTCAGTCTCTGTCTTCCCCTAGAGTTTTTACCCTCTATAGCACCCTCTAGTATCTGGAGATTATTCCCTGATGTCTTAAATGCCCTTTCTTCTTGTCCCTTCTCCTCGTCAGTGTTTTCCTTATGTTCCTTTCTTCGCCGATTCTACAGTGAACTTCCTCATTCTTTTCCTTATGCACAATTCTTCTGTAGCACCACATCACAAAGGCTATGATTCTCTTCTGTTCCGATTTTACCCCCGTCAGTGTTCCGTTACCATACAATGCTGTGCTCCAAACGTACATTCTCAGAAATTTCTTTCTCAAAATACTGTTTGATACTACAGTAACGTGCTTGGTCATCTGGAACTTCCACTTCTATCACTGTCATTTCTTACCAAGCCCTGCATATGCCATAAAGCTGAACGAAATCAGTGACTGTCCTTATTTAGTCGCGAATAGTGCGAGGGGAGAAAAGGTTGTTGGTAAGCCTCCGTGTGAATTCCAGTCGCTCTGATTGTATTTTCTTAGTCTTTTCGCGAGATATACGTATGAGAAGGCTATAAGTTGTTTGACTCTTCTAGGAAAGTTTGCTCATGCAACTTTAACAGTAAACCTACGCCGTGATGTACAATGCATCTAATGTAACGTCTGCCACGGGGTTGGATGAGTAACCCATGTGACGCTTTCTGGCTAGCTAAACGAATCTGTGACAATTCGCGCTCCTCTTCTTTGCATAACAAAATTATAGATTAACTTGCTCAAGAGTAAACCAACGTAGCTATAAGAAGATTTGGATTTGTCTTTTGCAAGAAGTTATGATCGCGAATATCGTACCACTATTGCACCGTGTATTGTCGATGGCTTTTCTCATTAGTTATTCTTCTGCAAGTAATAGTAAAAACATTGAATTGAGTTTATGACAGAGCGTTGCTTGTGACAAGCAGATTGTCACCTAGAGACACTATGCCGTGATTGAAGCTATAAGACCGATGAAAGTCACCGCCACTAACTGTGTGTCTAATGTGTAATTTGCTGGGAAGGCATAAACTGTTTCACACAAAAACATAATTCTACACAAAACAGGTTAAGAACTTTCTAAACTCAGTCTAAGGCCGAGAAAACAAGATAACAACGGAACTGTGCAATTACTACGCCGTCTCACAATACAGTCATATCTTCATACCTGATCAGCTGTCGCAGAATTGTAGCCAGTATGATAAAACTAAACCTACTCACTCACATTATCGCATCAGCACTTAGGAGCACGTTCTCAGCTTGCATACACATACCCGTTCGAAAACATTTATCACTAGAACCCAGAAGAAGGAATTGTTGCCGGCCGGAGTGAACGAGCGGTTCTAGGCGCTACAGTCTGGAACCGCGCGACCGCTACGGTCGCAGGTTCGAATCCTGCCTCGGGCATGGATGTGTGTGATGTCCTTAGGTTACCTAGGTTTAAGTAGTTCTAAGTTCTAGGGGACTGATGACCTCAGAAGTTAAGTCCCATTGTGCTCAGAGCCATTTTTGAACCAAGGAATTATTGGCCAAAACAGTTAAATGAGGCATATGTACAAGTACTCATCAAAGATGTTCAGTCTAGCGTAATGCAAAGAATGTTTTGGATATTGAATAAATACTACGAGATTCCTTACAAGCGCTAGTAATAGTACTCAGTAATTATAATTAATGATTCTGACATTTTCAGTGTGAATGAAATTAATAATCAGCAAAGCGGAACGGTTATTGCGAATCGAAATTAAGTAAGAAAATTGTACAAAGTATTTATTCGAATAAATTAATATGCATACTTTTTCTCAGAGAATTCCGTAGTGAATTTATGAAAATGGCCAGTGTTATGCAACTCTGAACGTGCTATGCAGAAGCGGCGTAGTCGAAGTGTTGTACACGACTGCGTAACTCCAGTCAGCATATCGCGAATTCCTTCTATACAAAAATCACAACCATATAACTATTACCGTACTTCGTACTTGCTCCAGCATTTTTGACTAAATGTTTCCACGAAGACGAGGTGGTACCCAACAACTCAATTAGCGAGGTGGGGAAGGGGAGGGGGTAAGGTTCCGACGGAGTAAGCGAAACAAAATTTCTGACAAAGCGAGTCTGAAAACTAATTAAAACTGACAACTTGAAAATTTTTTCTTAAGACACACTCACACTTAGATACATTAAGTAAGTACAAACATAAGCGTAGATCTTGTTAGGCCAATATTCGTGTGGCTTTTCGGTTTTGGCAGCAGTGTTGGTGGTTTAGATATAAAGCTGTGGAGTTTGCGGTAAGAGATGTCTATTGTACATTACTCAAAACAATAAAGAGCCATTACAAACTGCAATGCAAATGCCTTATCGTTGGTTGTTCGTTCATCCAGGTGGAATGAGAGGACTGAGGAAACCTCTTACACAGACCCTTTCCTTGCTAATATCTGTGACCATGTCCGGTTTATTGAGTCGTACCAGCGACTTGGTCAGAGTAGTATGTCTTAGCAAGTGCGATCTTGAATATGATTACAATTTCAGAAAAATTAGATGGTTTATTCAACAGAAAGAGCTTCTCAAAATGAGAAAGTCAATAATGCATTGGTAAGCCTCTGGCCCTTATGCAAGCAGTTAATCGGCTTGGCATTGATTGGTGGAGGTGTTGGATGTCCTCCTAAGGGATATCGTGCCAAATTCTGTCAAAATCCCGAGCTGTTGAAAAACCGTGCCCATAATTCTCCAAACATCCTCAATTGAGGTGAGTTGCGGTAATGTTGCTGACCAAGGTAGAGTTTAGGAAGGACGAACACAAGCAGCAGAAACTGCCGTGTGTGGGAGGGCATTATCTTGCTGAAATATAAGCCCAGGATAGTTTGCCATGAAGGGCAACAAATCTAGGCGTGGAATATCGTTGACGTACCGCTCTGCTGTAAGGGTGCCGCGGATGACAACCAAAGGGGACGTGCTACAATGTGAGATGGCACCCCTGACATCACTCCTGGTTGTCGGACCGTATGGCAGGAGTGATCTGTATCAGTAGAGAAATTTGAAAACTTCTGCCGGTCCGGTACTCGAGCCCGGGTCCCCTGATGGGTAGGTAGAAGCTCTCACAACTGAGCCATCCGGATGCAGTGCTCATTGCTTCCCACTGACAGTCTACCCGTCAGGCCCAAATTCTCAACTTATCTGCCTACATCTAAAGTAGTTCCCCTGACTATTAGACTCATTACTCGATGCGTTTTGCCGAGCGTTCGAGCGCGGTGTGCCTCTACGCTGACGGAATCAATGGCCAGTCTCTCCTTAATTATGTATGTAGTGTCTGTTCTTTCGGACACGGCAACAGACACTACCTATATGATACCCCACCGTTGTCTAAGGCGTGTGGAGACACGCCTTCCGCCTGGAATCTCATTGCCTACAGTAGAATTGTCTTCATTGAAAAGTACCGCTTCGACCTGAACCCCGATGACTAGCGATAAAGTGTCGGGAGACGCCCCAGGCAGTGGTGGAGTACCAACCTGAATATCACCTGCCACACAGCTCGACAACCATCATGAGTAGGGGCCTCCAACCAGCACAGAATTCTGACATGTATGAGGTTTGCGATCATATTGACATAAAAATTCTTACTAATACTAATAGGTTGCTAATAACTGTCACAGGATGTTGGTTGAACTTCTGTACTGCATTACTCGTATGTAGTCCATCATCAGAGGATCAAAAGTACAAAATTTAAAGAAAAAAATATTTGACGCTATCAAAGACATACATAAAAATCTACTATGATAATGTTTCCTCAACTTTGTGTTTTGATTATCTGATGATGGGCTATGCCGGAAATCCGTAATGCAATAGACAAGTTCATCTAACGACTTGTGACTGTTATTAACGACCTGTCAACAGTAGTTATACCTTTTATACATGTATTTCAAGTGGTTGACTGCCTTTCTGGGTGCATGTAGACTTATTATTCAGCAACACTGATAGTGTATACTAGCAGCAACCACGTTTAAAGTCAGCTTTGTTCATCCGGCTTTTTGCACGCTTGGATACAGTATTCGGCGAGTATATGAGTACAGGTTTATTGATTATAAGATGAACAATAAATTTAATTTGATTCTTTTTAAAGCAAAATCTTACTCCAGGAATTAATCACTCTCGAGTAAGAGACTTCGGTTCTTTCAGTGTGACTTAATAACATTAGGGCACCACTTGTTCATACTGTCATTTACAGCATCAAATTTAGGCCGACCATCGCCTTGTGTTATAATCTATTACTTGCATCTACTTAATTGAGGTTATATAGGCCTAGTCATAACAAGGTTTGTATATACTGGCCTGGTATCAGGTAAATAACGTTCAGATAGGTGTGAACACTGTGTATATTTTTTTCAATAGTTTTTTTATATTGACTGTGTAGTATCACTTTTATCCTATTAGTTTTTCTCTTTTGTTTTTTAATCTTTCTGTTTATTCCACCAGCCGGTGCAGTAATTTGGAAAATGGGTTTAGTTACAAAGTCGCGTATTAATTCTCGCCCCGAAGAAGCGTTGCGACAATAGAAATATACACAAGTCCAAACCATGTCACAGAATATTAATAAAAATAAGTAATATTTAACACCAGACTTGCTGCAACAGCGAGAAAAGGCGAGTACATTCGAGATTGACTAAGCTGTCTAATAACTACTGCATTTGGTGATGATGGTAAGAAATTATAATTATTGTAGAAGTCACTCACATATGACGAATATACGGGAGAAGTAGACGCACGTATTTTCTTAGATTTACCGTTCCATGTGGCCTGGTTGCAAATAATATCGGTTATAGTGGGAATAAGATTCAGATAAAAATTATAACAAAAGCAATCGGACTTCGTTAGAAAAAGAGAAATGATGAAGACTGCAGGTATTAGTGTCTCGGCAAATGACCAAATTAAAAAAAAAAATGGCGGCCACAAAGGAAGAAAAGGGCTTGTTCATCTACCTTCATTTTTGTAATGCGCTGTCGCGGAGATCGCCGCTGCTATCTGCGTCCATCTCGTATAAATAATAACAATATTGGTCCAGGAGAATGTGTTATTAGGCTTCGATAAATACTGATAATCGGGGAGGTTTCATGTTGACTTAAATTGGTGATTATTCAAATAACCTTTCATAAATATAGTATCAGGTTTCACATATACGTCTACACTTAATGATGAACAAGAACATAAGAAAAGACTACTACTAAAGCTAATACTTGAAGAGCGTAATTGTATCATGGCCTCTCAGAGTGTATCAGTGCTCTTACTTAACGGTGACTGGCCGATGGATATCTGGAAAATATTTTACATTTTGGTTTATCAAGAAATAGTGAAAAAGTATCTCCATATGGCCCCTTGGGCGAATTTTCCGTGACATTTGCGGGCAATGAGTCCAGTCACTTTGCCCATAGAGGTAGTTCTGTCACTTCAGTTTCACAAACTCTGTTTACGCTGTGTGTATCTCTTTTACTCTATCCGTTTCTCATATCACAAGGTACAGTATTTTTTTCTTCAATTTAGGCACTTCATAATACACTTATTTACATAATTCTGTTTAAATATATATACAAAGAATTCGTACATTTTAGTTCATATCGTCACATTCTACCTTACGCACTATTTACAATATAAGTATTACTAGGTCAAGGCATCGTCTCTCTTTTACATATCTTTCTCTTTCATTATTTTTCCTTGTACTTTTCGTGGTTACATACAAATATATTTCTTGCATGAATTTTTCATTCACAAAATTACACTTCACAAGTTTACATTTTACAGTTACATATATACACAGGGTAAGATAAAAATATAGTTTTTCAAGGATGTCGCTTGTTTTGGTCTGGGAATTTCAAGTTATCTCTTCAACCTGGGAAGGCACCTGGCTTGGCAGTAGTGGTACGTTCTTCCGTCGCAGTGGCTGTCTTTTCCACATATTGCTCTTTACTACTTGCGTCTGTTCGCATGTATCCCAGTATATGGTAAGCATGTGACAAAACAACCTTTATAAGGATTAATACTTAGTCTAACTTAATTCTGTTATATAAAATAAACATAGGGGCTGTTCAGTTTTTTTGTTCAGAGAACAAGGATGTAACTTTTTATTTGTTCATAGAGTGTGGATCATGTGCGGCAGTGGTATGTCCTATTATTGAACGGGTCATGGTATTTGTCTCTTTACATCTTGTCGCTGTGATGAGCATCCATAAGAAATTACGTTTTGCTGGTGATTCAAACGTCAATTAGCAGCACTCGGTACGCCAATAATGCGTCCGTTGTAGGTAAGCACACGCAACAATTAGTCTGGGCGCAAGCCAAGCAGCGTCGAGTATCCGCCTACCGCCGAGTCAGACGGATCGCGTGTGTAAACCGTGCTATGCCCACAGGATTTACTGACTAACCATACTGACATCCATTACGTCGCTTCCGTTGGCCGTCGAATGCAACCATATAACACCACATATTCAGAATACATCAAAATGAGCATCAAACACAAAGTTTCTACAACACAATCACGCAAGTGATTAATATGGCTGAAAGACTCATTACGATTGCGAGAGACAGATTAGGTCAGTCGTGACAAAAAAACTCGGTGGATATGTTCTGGAGCATTACGTGTATAACGGACTGATTGACTTTTGATTTAGATTTGAGGAAGTAGGATAGCAGCGGAACTGTAACTAGCGCAATTGATGTAAATTGCTATTCTGAATACTGAATGTAATTTAATTAATTATGATAACATTTCATTTCATATAAGAGGAGGATGTATCCTGAAATGTAGCTATGAAGCTCATTTATGGAAAAATATAACTTCATGTATCGAAAATATACATTTAATTCCTAGCTTATTTTAACTTCTGCCTTGTCAGTCGCTCGGGACATTATTTCATGTGTTTGAACTCTTTATTTCATGGGAAATAAGTAGAGCCTGCACCACTGTCGTTTATACTATATTTTAAGAGATTAAATTCCGGATTTTATCAACATTAATACACAACTTGTACACTGTTTCCCATGCTGCAGAGTGAGTACGTCACAGCACCACAGGACAAATTCTCCACGGCAGACAGTTGTGCCTCTGACTATTTTAAGAATTTTCATAGTCGACGATCTCCGGAATTCTGGATAGCCACAAAAATTTTATTCCAGGTGCTGACTTAGACATCAGGAGACAGACAGAATGTGATTATGAGCTGTAACTTCTAATTAACTAGTAATTTTGTACCTGGAAGTGTAGGAGATAACTGTGTAAAAATATTGGGGAAACGATCTCTCTCGCCAAGAAGTTTCCATTCAAGTAACTAGATACTATTCAGTGACAATACTTTAACTTCAGTATAATGGGGAGATATGTTAAAACTGCTAACATGTGGTGATAAGTGATCATGAACTGAAGGTACAAATTTAAGGTAAGTGCCTAGGAACCATAACTATCTGACACTTTCAGTTGCAATGACAACAGCGGAGACTGGAGGAATCCTTTTGACATTTCAAGACAAATAGGTTCATGTACACTTTCTCCTAATCACCGTATTTGTTGTAGCTGACTAGGAACTGATACTAAACTGATTTATCTGTTTGTGTGCTGGGCAGAATGTGAGAACAGAATACGAAAATGTTTCGTTTTTTTTTCGGAAGTGGTGCCAGGGGGGGGGGGAGGGGGGAGGATGAGAGGCAAGAGGGTAGCGGCCCTCCCATGCCACTCGGTGGGTACGGCTGGTCTGTGCCGTGTCTCATGCTGGGCTGACTCAAACGAAAGTGTGCTTTTGTAGTGACAGTGTCTAACCCAGACACTCGATTGAAACCAGCATGTTTGACTAAGTGTTTAAGTGTGAATCACACAATTTAGTGTCTGATTTAACAAGAAACATTCTCAATGGCTCGGGTTTCCAGAAGCTGAATATTACGTACCGAAAGAAATCAGAAGTCAGTTACTGACGAGGAAATGAATCAACAGTAGGGCAACGGCAGAGGAGACAGCCACCGCCAGTAAGAGTGGTCAGTGACCTGCCTGTCTCGACAACTCTAGTAGCAGCGACATGTTTCCATGACGAAATTCTGGGTCTGGGACACTGACCATCTGTCAGGAACCGTCTTCGATTCGGCCGTCTACTGCGTAGCAACCGCCGGACCTACGCAACAGGCCCCTGTTCAAGACGCTTCTCCGTGGTGTAGGAACGCTACATATTGCGGACGGTCAGCTGCTGGCAGTTGTATCTAAACCCCCAGGTTCAACTCGTCATAGCAAACAGTGGGTTATATTATGACGTTGCACCTATACGAGACAACGCCGTACCAATGAAGTTGCCACCGCCGCCGTCACCGGGCGCCGAACCTTTGGATGCTGCCTGACTACCCGTGTGCTTGGGTGGTTCAGCACTCTGCCGCCTTCGCGGCCCTATAACGCTTAGACTGAGACGGCAGCTTCTTCGAGTACTCCAGGGCAGTCTTCAATGTCGACTTCCACTACAACCGACAGCATCACCATGGCAGAGGGAACCATTTCAGATTAGATAAGTTCCTGTGCAAATAGTGAGATGGTGTTTAACTCTGTAGTTCAAGCTCCACTTATAGATCTCGTGAATATAAAACAGTCACCTAGTATGTGTAATTCTAAAAAAGGAACTGAGCTAGTTAGTCCAAAATCAGAGCGCGAAAGTGTAACTAGTAGGAATTCAGGCAAGGAGAATGAATGTCGGAGAGATATGATGTCTCAGCTAACACAAATGATCCAGAAATTCGGAAATAATATGAATAAAATGGCAAATAATATTAGTAAAATTCGAACAGATATGCGCACATTGCAAACAGTTACGAAAACAATTTGGACTGATACGGGTACATTGCGAACTAAAATAGGTTCCGCTGTGAAAGAGGAAGTTGAAAAAATTATGGGTAACCTGGAAAAAGTAACTGATGGTAAATTAAAATGTGTCGGAGTGGATATGGGAAAATTGCAGACGAAGTTGTAATAGTAAAATCTAAAACAGAATCAGTGGAAAAAGCTCTTGGGGGAAAAAATGGATAAGATACAGACGAAACGTTTGGGCAAGGTTAGCGACTGTATAAAAGCGCAAGATGCTCATAAAGGCGATATAAATTTAGCAATTAGTGGCATTGCCAATCGCGTGGGTGAGGGGAAGAAAGAAGTGGGCAAAATTAAAGATAAAATATAGTCCAGTATCACTAGTGAAAATGAATTTGAAAAACAAATGCAACAGATAACAAGTGATTTAAATTCGTCAGCCTAACAACAGGCCACGCCGGTTATAAATATCCCTTGCACAAATAACGGATCTGTGAAATGTTACACAGGTGATTGAAGATATCACCCAGTAAATTTCTTGGCTGCGTGTAGGGATGCTTTTGTTCACGGCATGTCGGACGGGGGAAATTCGCGATAAGTGCAATCGCGTAACAACCGGTCAGGAAACTGATGTTCGCCACATCTCAGGTCCAGGGATGGCGATCTGAACAGGTGATGAAAAGGACTTGAGATAATGGTAATGGTAGAAATGTTGATATGTTTGGAGAAAGGCAACAAATATGTAATATTGAGATATGTGATATTGAGAATATTATGAAATATTTTGGGATGAACATGAGATTGAGGGATGGATAGAACAGCATGTGTGTACACTAGAATTAGAAGAGAAGGGACGAGACGTAGAAAATGGTTTATTAAGGGAGATATATTTAGAACGAAAGGAAATGGTATATGTAAAGCCAATTATTGATATTGGAGGTGGCAAAGAAATGGTAGATGCACGTCTAGTTTCAGGTAGTAATGTGACAGCGATGTCGGAAAGTTTTGTGAACATGATCAAAAACAGGAAACTAGTAATCTTCTCAGTCACTGATGTCCTGATTAAAACAACTGTTGATGGTATGAGTAAGCCAATAATACAACAAATACTTTCAGAATTCAGATGTGGAGAAAATAAATTCGAGATAGACTGTTTTGTAGTGAATGGTCTAGTAAAGGAGGTAGTTTTAGGTACTGACTTCCTGTGCAAATATAATACTTCGCTTAATTGTGTAGGAAAATGCCTAGAATTTGAACTTCACAATGAAAATTGGCAAGTAAAATTTAAAAGACTTTTAACAGGTGAAAATAAATTTGCTCATACCATAGTTAGTGAGGGTTGGAGTGATGAAGACGATATGCATAACAGAATTAAGGAAGTGATTGATGCAGTCAAGAGTGTAGAGAGAAAGGGGAGAAATGAAAAGTTGTCCTAATTTGTAATTAGTGGTGGTAATTTTAGAGGGATGATTTTATATGTTTTACTTGTGGGTTCATTAGTAATTTGTTTGTTTATTGTGGCACTGTAGGTGTGCAAGAGTGGGAAGTTTAGGCACTGAGGGTGCGTGGAGGTCAGTGACCTCGTGGGTTTAAGTAAAATATGTATTGATTTATGCTTTGAATAAGAATGTGGCAAAGAATTTAGTGGTCAATTTGAAAGGTATTAAAATTGTAATTGTATGTGCATGCATTTTTTGGTTCATGGAGGTAGGAAGAATTTATTAAAGTCAATTAAATAGAACTTATGGGAATTTGAGCTTTCTGTGATTCAGTTATTTGCCTTGTGACTTTGTCCGAAAGTATCGTTTTCCGCTGGAGGGAATCTTTAGCGAGGATCCTGGTTGGTTTTGGGAAATTGTTTGTTGATAGGTTTCTGCTTTTGGTTTTCCTCGTAGACAGATTTGTCATGATAAACGATGGAGCTTGGAATTCAGAGGCAGAGGCGATTTCTGCGAGGCACTTGGTCAAAAGACTGATATTAGTTGATCAATACTTCGTGCTAAAATCCTTGTGAGCGTGTGTGGTGCGACAGAAAAATTAGTGCAAAAAGGTGTCTTAGCGCTGAGTGAGTGGCACAAGAAGTGCTTACAAAATCGGACATAAGTGAAAGTGCATTTAAAAATTTTCTTCTTGTCCAAAAAGTTGTTTATGCATTACTGAAATGCAGGCATTTATTTAATATGCCGTTTCGTTCGTAATTTGTGTTAGTTTAAGTTTATTTAGAAATTCATGCTGCTCCCACACCACTACAAAAATTTTGTGAACACTATTGGCCTGTCATTTCAATCATTTAATTCTGTTCTTTCTAATTTGTTTTATATGTACTTGTGTGAACTGAAGGGTGCTATAGTCTGGCAAGCCGGGATGGTTATAAGTGGAGATGTGTGAGGTAACGGGCCAGTTGTGGCGCCCTAAAAATATTCTAAGTTCGGAGCTGGAGTGGCTGTGCGGCGGCCTCTCGGCGGGCTGCGGCTCGTCGGCGGCTGTGTGGTGCCGAACGATAGCCGGGGCAAGAGGGGTAGCCCCAGTGCGTGGTCGAGGCCGACCGCACGGCTGGGAATTCCGTGTTGACGCTGTGACGAGGACTGTGCTTTGTGTCGCTGAAGGAGATGTGTATGCCAGGAGTGCCAGAGATGGCGGACTTTGTGAAACCATAATGGTAGGCATTTCACAGTTCATCTAGAAATTAATAACAGCCAGAGGAATCATGATAAATCACAAAGAAACATGTACGTTACCATTATTTGCACGACACATTGTGCATTGGCTTGGAGACATGACGGGAGCACTCAAGACAATCACAGCGCTCGTGAATGGAGTACTGCACAGGACGGCATAGCGTACTGTCGCAGAGGACTCGGAGTGCTGGACGGGAGGCAGCGACGGTCGGTCACATGAAAGATTTGGAAAGTGTAGCAGTTTGCATGTGGTCGCGGTACATAGAAATATTTCGTAGTACTGACTTTGCATCTGCGAGACTTCCATGGCCTCTGCAGTAAAGACGTAGTATGCATTTAGAACTGAATGCCTCACGAACTGTGATGTTATTAATAAGTAATTACACTCCTGGAAATGGAAAAAAGAACACATTGACACCGGTGTGTCAGACCCACCATACTTGCTCCGGACACTGCGAGAGGGCTGTACAAGCAATGGTCACACGCACGGCACAGCGGACACACCAGGAACCGCGGTATTGGCCGTCGAATGGCGCTAGCTGCGCTGCATTTGTGCACCGCCGCCGTCAGTGTCAGCCAGTTTGCCGTGGCATACGGAGCTCCATCGCAGTCTTTAACACTGGTAGCATGCCGCGACAGCGTGGACGTGAACCGTATGTGCAGTTGACGGACTTTGAGCGAGGGCATATAGTGGGCATGCGGGAGGCCGGGTGGACGTACCGCCGAATTGCTCAACACGTGGGGCGTGAGGTCTCCACAGTACATCGATGTTGTCGCCAGTGGTCGGCGGAAGGTGCACGTGCCCGTCGACCTGGGACCGGACCGCAGCGACGCACGGATGCACGCCAAGACCGTAGGATCCTACGCAGTGCCGTAGGGGACCGCACCGCCACTTCCCAGCAAATTAGGGACACTGTTGCTCCTGGGGTATCGGCGAGGACCATTCGCAACCGTCTCCATGAAGCTGGGCTACGGTCCCGCACACCGTTAGGCCGTCTTCCGCTCACGCCCCAACATCGTGCAGTCCGCCTCCAGTGGTGTCGCGACAGGCGTGAATGGAGGGACGAATGGAGACGTGTCGTCTTCAGCGATGAGAGTCGCTTCTGCCTTGGTGCCAATGATGGTCGTATGCGTGTTTGGCGCCGTGCAGGTGAGCGCCACAATCAGGACTGCATACGACCGAGGCACACAGGGCCAACACCCGGCATCATGGTGTGGGGAGCGATCTCCTACACTGGCCGTACACCACTGGTGATCGTCGAGGGGACACTGAATAGTGCACGGTACATCCAAACCGTCATCGAACCCATCGTTCTACCATTCCTAGACCGGCAACAGGACAATGCACGTCCGCATGTATCCCGTGCCACCCAACGTGCTCTAGAAGGTGTAAGTCAACTACCCTGGCCAGCAAGATCTCCGGATCTGTCCCCCATTGAGCATGTTTGGGACTGGATGAAGCGTCGTCTCACGCGGTCTGCACGTCCAGCACGAACGCTGGTCCAACTGAGGCGCCAGGTGGAAATGGCATGGCAAGCCGTTCCACAGGACTACATCCAGCATCTCTACGATCGTCTCCATGGGAGAATAGCAGCCTGCATTGCTGCGAAAGGTGGATATACACTGTACTAGTGCCGACATTGTGCATGCTCTGTTGCCTGTGTCTATGTGCCTGTGGTTCTGTCAGTGTGATCATGTGATGTATCTGACCCCAGGAATGTGGCAATAAAGTTTCCCCTTCCTGGGACAATGAATTCACGGTGTTCTTATTTCAATTTCCAGGAGTGTATTAATTTCAATGTCACATTCAAAATTCGCAATTGCCGAGTAATAGGAACCTTCGAACACTCGATTCATGTGTATATTCATACTGTATACAGTAGACTCAGCATTTCGTAGACTTCCTCAGCGTAATAACTGCTGATATTTTTCACGTGTTTGCAGCCGGATCATGTCGTCGTGCAGAAACAATATTTCGGCTGAAACCTTCATACATCACAGACAGAGCTGCGTGTCTACTTGCCGCCAGGAGGCGCTGCCCATCATCTCCCGCACGCACGGTGCTCTGTCCGTGGTGTACAAAGGTTTCCGTGGTTGTGGCTGGAATTCAGTTCCGGCGAGGCAGTACATGATCATTAAGTCACCTGAAGATGGCGGCCAGCTGGTCCTCCGAAATATTGTGTCTGGACAACGACACGGTCCGGCTGCAGACCCGTGAAGAATATCAGTAGACTCAGCAGTATTTGGCTTGTAATTTGACCACTACGTATCATACATAGCCACTAGACAACGGAACCAGCTAAAACTTTCAGTATCTCAACTCTAAGTCACAGGGTACATAGTTGGGGCCACTCACATTATTTAATTTGAAAGCCCGCAAGGGTCTATACAAGGGCGATGTACCAGAGGACTTAGAAGAGGACATAGGTGAAGATGAAATGGGAGATATGATACTTCGTGAAGAGTTTCACACAGCACTGAAAGACCTGAGTGGAAACAAGGCCCTGGGAGTACACAAGATTCCATTAGAACTACTGATGGCCTTGGGACAGACAGTCCTAACAAAACTCTACCATCTGGTGAGCAGGATGTGTGAGACAGCCGAAATACCCTCAGACTTCGAGAAGAATATAATAATTCCCATCCCAAAGAGAGTAGATGTTGACAGATGTGAATATCACCAAACTATCAGTATAATAAGTCACCGCTGCAAAATACTAACACAAATTCTTTAAAGATGAATGGAAAACTGGTAGACGCCGAACTCGGGGAAGATAAGTTTGGGTTCCGTGAAATGTTGGAACACGCGAGGCAATACTGACTCCAGCACTTCTCTTAGAAGATAGGTTAAGGAAAGGCAAACCTACGTTTCTAGCATATGTAGACTTATAGAAAACTATCTGGAATACTCTCTTTCAAATTTTGAAAGTGGCAGGTGTCTAATACAGGGAGTGAAAGGCTATTTACAATTTGTACGGAAAGCAGACGGCAGTTAAAAGATTCGAGGGGCATTAGATTGAGCAGTGGATGGGAAGGGAGTGAGACAGGGTTGTAGCCCATCCCCGATGTTATTCAATCCGAATACTGAGCAAGTAGTAAAGGAAGTAACAGAAAACTTCGGAGTACGAATAAAAATCCGTGGAGAAGAAATAAAAACTTAAGAGTTTTCCTGGTGACATTGTAATTGTATCAGAGACAGCAAAGGACCTGAAAGAGCAGTTGAACAGAATGAATAGTGTCTTGAAGATATAAGATGAATATCAACAAAAGCAAAATGGGGGTAATAGAATGTGGTCGAATTAAATCGGGTGATGCTGAGGGGATTACATTAGGAAATGAGACACTTAAAGTAGTAAATGAGTTTTGCTATTTGGGGAGCAAAATAACATGATGAGAGGATATAAAATGTAAACTGGGAATAGCAAGGAAAGCGTTTCTGAAGAAGAGAAATGTGCTAACATCGAGTATAGATTAAAGTGTTAGTAAGTCGTTTCTAAAAGTACTTGTATGGCTTGTAGCCATGTATGGAAGTGAAACATGGACGACAAATAGTTTAGACAAGTAGAGAATAGAAGCTTTCGAAATGTGGTGCTACGGAAGAATGCTGAAGGTCAGATAGGTGGATCATGTAACTAATAAGGAGGTACTGAATTGAATTGGAGAGAAGAGAAATTTGTGGCACAACTTGACTAGAAGAAGTGATCGGTTGTTAGAACATGTTTAGAGGCATCAAGGAATCACCAATTTAGTTTTGGAAGGAGGGTAAAAATCGTAGAGGGAGACGAAGAGATGAATACACTAAGCAGATTCAGAAGAATGTGGGTTGCAGTAGATACTTGGAAATAAAGAAGCTTGCACAGGATAGAGTAGAATGGAGAACTGCGTCAAACCAGTCTCTGCATTGAAAACCACAACAATACAACAGGTGGAGAATATGATGGGCATCCATAAACTAATATAGTTTCACTAGTCAAAGCTGTTTGATTATTACTATAGCAAAGACTAACCCTAGAAGCTAATCATTCACTTCACTTGAAGTATTTCATAAATTACTTTGCAATACGATAAAATACAACACTGGGTTTAATTAACCACAAAAAAGGAACCTCTCATAATTAGTATCAAAAATACATCTTTAAATTGTACATAATTTTTCTTTTAACAATACTATCGTACATCTGTTCATTATGCTCTTTATGTACTTCAAATTTAATTAAATGTGAAGCAGCTATTCTTTGGAATAATATTTACACAATCTTGCACTGTAATCCTAGAAAACTATATTTTATTATCACTGGGAGTTGTTGATTAACAAAGCCTCCAAATGGTACTCTTACTTTAACTTTTGTTACTTCTTTTACTTTAGACAAAAAATAACTTTTAAACACACGAATACAAGAATTGTTCATTTAAATCAGGATGCTCGTTTTTAGTAGCGATAATATAAGAACCCTGCATAGGATAGTGATCAGGACACGAATTTATGTTTCATGTGCTTATTATTGAAACAACACACAAATTAACTTATGCATGCCCATATACATTACTTAGCTGAATGTATGAAGTTTGTGAAGCAGTGGCGAAGATAGGTGGCAGGTGACTAACTGTACTCATAGTTCTTGATGTGCAAATGCTCTATAAAATCACTTCTTAGTGTAGGATTTTTAAAATATTAGAGCCATTCCACTAAGCTGTGAATACCAAATAATAGCCAGATCCATATCCGAGTCAAATCCCTTCTAATTCCTCCCTTAGCAGCGTCGAGGTGTATCGTGTCAAGGCTAGCCACCTACAGCGTGTCGTTCACACAAAGGAGCCACTCAGTTTGACCGCCAAACCCACGTTTTATATTGTGCTGTGCCACTTCCATTGTGGAGGGACATCCCTATAGCATTTACATGTTACAAATACAAGTGCCCTAAGCATGAACCAGCTTTTAAAAAAACATTTTCAGAATATAATAATTTACCATGCTTTGGTTTTTTATATATATACATTACAAAACTCTAATTTTCTTGCAATAGGTCAAAGAGTTTAAACAACACAGAATATACACTTCATAAATTGCAAATACACAGTTACATAAAATAGACTTACTCCTAATCGATATAGTGCTACACATTCCCCATGATTCATTAAGGTTTCCCAACAGTGATATATCAATGAAACATCAGTAACACTTAAAAATAGTGTTGGACTATAAAAGTTTTTTTACAAATATATTACACAACAAACTCTTCATAAAACAGTTTATATAAAACACTGTTTCATCAAGTACTAAAACATGAATTTTTGTACATTCAGAAAATACGTACTATTTTTCATGTCATGAAAAATATATATAGGAATTTACATATTGCTTACATACACAGCTTACATTACATAGCTTACATTACATATAGTTAGTCCATACCTATTTGTTATTGTATGATCACAAAGAAACTATGTTTTGTTTTTTTAAAACATTCATGCAGTTCATCATGAAGAACATAACACTCAGTACACTATACAAACTTTTCATCGATGCTCTTGTCTGCCTATAGACACATTTTGCAGTCTTCCATTATTCTAAGCTTCAGCACTTACCTGCCTTTTGATATTTGGCAGTCCTCCTGATTATGCTCAAGTATTCAATCAATGCAGTCCTTAGGTATGTCATAGCCTGGAGTTTACATATAATTCGTCTGTCCAATTATATTACATTATATTACTCAGAATCTGAAACTTAGAGACATGAATCAGTAGTCTCATAACAGAAAAGTCTTCTTCCAATGGAACAACACTTGACAACACAACCTCATGAACAAGAATTTATAGAGTAAAATACTATTAGATTTATTCCATATATACTTTTTAATGATGCTCCTTATTA
Source organism: Schistocerca cancellata (assembly GCF_023864275.1). NCBI lineage: Eukaryota > Metazoa > Arthropoda > Insecta > Orthoptera > Acrididae > Schistocerca > Schistocerca cancellata. The sequence continues at coordinate 462,224,066 of NC_064631.1, read as the reverse complement.
CTCATTTCTGTGGATTCAAGGTTTTAAATCTTCAATGTTACAAACACCTAATGGATTCTTTGACTTACAGTAAGCAAGATAATAAGCTTTAGTGTGCGGAGTTCCTTGCACTTCAAAAGGATCATTATAAATATGTTTGAAATTAGAAATGTCTTCGTTTATTTCACTAGATTTTTCGTAAATTTTTTGAGAACGAAATCCCCAGTTTTGAATTTGGTCACTTTAAGTCCCTTATCGTGCCATTTAGATCTGCCTTCTGCTTATTCTTTCAAAATTTTCTTTGTAAGTCTTTCTTCGCCCTCAGATCTAGTTTTACACACAGTGGAAATTGTAACATTTCTACAATCATACTTTTGCTCTTATGATTAAGTAGAATTTCCTAGGGTGTAAATCCTGTGCTTTCATGGTGGAGGGTATTCATTACAGTTTCAAAGTCTACAATAAACCTGCCCCGTGCCTTATGATTGTGGTGGCAGTACGTTTGACACAATCGTCTACCTAATTTATGCTTACCGCTCCAATGGATTACTTGGAGGATGGTATGACGAAATATACTTCACTTGAATGCCATTCTGTTCCATTCCTTCCTTCCATATTTTTGAACTGAATTGAGGTACATTATGTGATAGTACCGCCTTTGGTTTTCCTATTGCATTTAAATATTCATCGTTCTATTAAATACTGCTTTTGCAGTAGCTTTCCTTATGAGAAAGAGTTTGATAAACTTAGAAAATACTTCTAATACCACCACAATGTAGGTACAAATTCCACAAGTTTTCGGGAGAGGTCCGTTTAAATCCATTGACAATAAGTCAAGAGTATCCTCTGGCATATTATATTGCATGTTATCTTGGTTGGTTCGATTTGTGACCTTTGCCCTCTGGCGAATATCACATGACTTAATTCGATCTGTTACTTTCTTTGTTGCACCGATATTTATTGTTACTATTGTAAGAGGTATGCGGTATATGCGCTGCCTGCAATAGGCAAGGCATAGGAGAGTCTCTGACCAGAGAGCAGTATGTAGTTAGTTGTTGCTCGTCGCTAGTCGGCAGTAGTAGACAGTAGTCTGCTTGAGTCGGTAGTAGTCGGCAGTAGTTTGCGTGAGTCGGCAGTCTGCCCTGCTCGGGACTCTGGAGGATGAGTATTATTGTAGAAGGTAAAGAAGCAGCCTTGTGCATATCTAGTAATGTATGTTAACTGTCATCCAATTTCTCTAAAAAAAATGCCCCAATAATAATTTTTATAATATAAAGTAATTTTTTTTAAAAAGCATTCATTTCAATTTAAAAATTTTATTCCTTTCATGAATCACAAAGCATAGGCCAGCATTGCACGGAGCTGTGCCGAAAATTTTTTGTGTAAGAGCAGATATATTCGCAGTTTTTATTGAGGTAAGAATGTTTGTTTTTTATTCAGAATACAGGGCCGAGGCGCAGCGCTGCTGTCGTCATAAAATTAACCAGGTTACTGAATTTTTTTATTATCTTGGTGCTTAGGAATTTTTCTGTTTCGAACTTAACATTAAATGAGAAAAGAATTTTGTGGGAACATTAAATGTGAATGCATTTGTGCACAGAGATTATAAATGGGAGCCAATTTTGTTCAGAGGTTACAATATTTAAAAAGTCATTTAATTATTATTTCCGAGGGGAGGTTACACTTGGTTCATTTTTTAATATTTTTGTAGGGACGTTACACTTGGTTCATATTTTAATATAAATATTTCTGTGGGGAGGTTACACTTGGCGACATCCGGCCAGGATCGTATTTCTTTGTGAATCTTCTGATAAGTAGTCATATATCTGCTCTTATTTACTTAAATGTAGTTTGCATCTGGCGCAACGCATTTACTAATTTGTCACTCTTTCTTTCACAGATCATCGGCAATTTGTTGCTCTTTGTTGTAATTGTGTTTGTTGCATTTTGCATTGTCCTTGTTTCATTTGTGCTTAATTCTGATTTGTGAAAAATGCCGCGAAAAACTGTTAACAGTACATCGCGATGTGCAATGAATGAAATAGCCGATTCGAATATTTTGACTGATAATACTAGCGACACTCAGTGTCCTAATGATAGTCCTCCATTTACAGACAATCAGTGCCTACCGACCACTAGTAATGATTTTAATGCTAATGATGAGCAAACAAATTCAATTGTGTCCTCTTTTAATTTAACGACAATTGAAGACGCCGGACGTTCTGATACAATGAACGTTACCCAGTTTAACACATCCGATTTGCAAAATTTGAATTGTGAACAGATAAATTTTTCTAACGAAAATGAACAGTGTACTCAAAGTACGGCAGATTTATTTGGTTCCGAGGTGGTGACTAACAGTACACATCCGATTGGGAAACATTTTCAAGAATCACAGAAGGACAAAATGGTTACACAAAACGTGACAATTGCAGGTATGTCATCAAACAGCACAGAGAATAGAGTAGGTAATATCGGGTTGGATCAAATTATGGCAGTATTGCTACAACAGAATGAAAAACAAGACAACCTTAATGAAAGTTTCAAACAACTTAGTGAACAGAACAAACAACTTAATGAAAAACTAGATAACAATTCTTAACAGCTTAGTTAACAGATTACAGCCGTTGCCGTGCAATGTCATGATAGTAAGGAATAATTACGTGAGGAAATTAAGGCTTGTGCTAGGAACAGTAAGTGAAGAAATTACACCTGTGGCACAAGAATTAAATAATAGATATGCAGCTACAATTAAATTACTTAGAGACGAAATTAGTGCAGTCGGTAAACAATGCTCTGGAAACGCAACACAGTTACGCGACGAGTTTAAATTAATGTCAGCAGAACTTTCACGCACACTGGATGCAAAAGTAGACGCGAAATTTGACCAACAGAACAGTCAAATTGATGAACGTTTTAATCACCACCTACAAAACATTGAAACGCGTTATCGTAACTTCATACAGGAACAAAATAAATTAAAACGACAAGTCACGGAAACAATTAGTGCACAGAGACAGGAAGATAAACGTAAATTGTTTACGAAAGCAAAAACATACGTAGACAATAATATTGCTACAGTATCAGACGAAATTAATACTATCAAACAGTTGAACACCGAATTGCGTATGAAATTTCCGATCTTAAATCAAAAACAGATACACACACATTAGAGTTTCAGACAGTGACCGACAGACTTGAACAATTAGAACTAATACAGGATCCCGATGCCATCAAAACAGACGTTAAAAAATTGAACGAAACCACGCGTAAAATACAAAAACAAAACAATGCTTGTGATAATCAAAACGATGATCAGGTAAAAGCACTGACTAAAAAATATGATGAATTGGCCAGTCGTGTTGATGTTATCGAAAGTAATAATGATACCAAATCAGACGATACGTCACCAGTTTCATTTAATCAAACACCCGAATTTCAAAATTTACAGCAGACAGTCAGTGAGATAGGTTCGTCCAATAACACATTACGTAGAAAATTGTCATCTTTACAGCACGAAGTGACGGAGATGAAAAATATTTCAGCCTTTAATACATCACAGCATACGCCACTTTGCGAACATTTGTCAGACTCTCACAGCCAGTATCATTTAGGTAATTTACAGAGAATACGTGAGTTAGATTCCGAACATTCACAGACAAATAGATTCTCATACAATCCTGAACCTGTTCAGACATACAGAGACGATAATTTTGATTACAAGCATTTTCTATCCGTGAGAAAATTTAAAGTATTTAAAAATGACAGAACACAGAGTCACGCTTTGGAGTGGATACGACAATTTGCTTTTGTATTTTCATCAGTTTGGCCTGTAATGCAGAAACTAGCATTGGATTGGATACAACAACATGCTTTTGAATTTTCACTGGCATCGCCTGTAACGCAGAAACTAAAATTTATTTGCAGCGCGTAATAGACCTCAGGGGATTCATTACGCTTTAATGAATATGTGCCGTAGCGTGCACAGGGCCCCAAGCCGTAGTAGTACTATTTCATCTTTAGTTTTCTGCACTGCTGCCTTCTCTTCTACTATCCTTTATATCTATCAGAACAGCTCTTCAACTATCGATCTATCTATGATTAAGAATGTGTAAAGAAAACCTGATATGACAAATTTTACCGAAAGTGACAGTTCTCTTTAGACACTCCCGAAATGACAAATAACAGCGTAATTTTAATAACAGACAAAATTTTAATCATCAGTATGTACAAAATTTTCAGCAGTCGCAAACACATTATAGTAACAACAGACGTTTTTCACCGCAACAGCAACAAAACCAACCGGTTAGCATACCCAACCAACAATGCAATGTACAAAGTCAACCAAGCTGTAATGTTTCGCCGCCTACACGTATAGCGTCAGCTCCAACAAATAGTAATGCACAGCCAGAAGGAAATCAGTACGTACAAAAAACACACTATTTCAATTCCTATCGCAGTGCACCATATAGAAATGACTATCATGACAGACGTAAAAGTAATGAGCACAATTTTCAGTGTACGTTTAATAACAGTCGGCCTTACCAACAGCAAAATCATCCGCAACAACATATTATCATGAATGAAACAGACAGTAGATATCATCCCGAACGTAATACGTCAGGAAGAAATAACAGAACAGTACAAATAGTTGAAATGCCGCAGCATCCCCCCGCAAATAACAGCACGTCAGAAAGAATTTGACTAGATACAGTATAGGTTGCATCTTCCAGCAACGTAAGCAATACTTCAGATACACAGAATCTTGTTCACGAAAATGTTATTTGAAACATGCCTTGTTGAATGCACCTCTTTTATCATACCCAGATCTTACTAGAAATTTTTCCATTGCCACCGACAGTTCTAACACCGCTTTAGGCATACACATTTTTCAGGAAATTGAAGAAGATGGCACTACAGTAATTAAAAACATCGCCTTTGCGAGTCGCATTCTGTTACCTGCTGAACGCAATTATTCTGTTACAGAACATGAAACACTATGTGTTGTTTGGGCATTTACGAGATTTCGGCATTTTCTTTGTGGAAGACACACTACCGTTTACACAGATCATAGAGCTATACAGTTTTTACTTTCCGCTAAATTTACACACGAAAGATTAAGCAGATGGAAACTTTATTTACAGGAATTTAATTTTACAATTGTTCACATTCCCGGCACACAAAATATTGTAGCAGACGCGCTATCCCGTTCTCTCAGCAACAATCAGCAAGACATCGCAACCAACTTCTGCAAAGCAAATTTCAGCGTCATGTACATTCAACAAGTTGCATTTGAAAATTTCATTTCGTCGTCATTACAAGACATATCACAAGAGCAGAGTAAAGACAACGTATGGAAAGAAATTAAACACCTTTGGCAGGATAGGAATAATGTTACCATTAGAAACCATTACATTGTACGGAATAATATTCTGTTTCGCCGCTCTCACCCTGACAGCAACAATTGGTTATTATGTATTCCTGACGAGCTTGTTAACAAATTAATTTGGTATACTCATTTAAGTTACGCACATTACGGAGCCAGAAAATGTTTTCTTATACTGAGACAGAACTATTATTTTACCAACATGGAGAAACGTATTCGACGAGTTTTAGCGTCATCTAAAATCTGCCAGAAAGCTAAGTCAGATACGACTTCACATATTCCTCCATTACATCCCATTGTACCTGTTAAATTGAGACACATGGCCGCTGTAGACATTTTGGGTCCAATTCCCAGAACAAATAGAAGTTTTTGCTACATCTTTGTCGCTGTTGAACTCACTTCAAAATTTGTTACCTTCACTCCGTTACGCAGAGCTACTGCTAAAACTGTTTCGAAAGCATTTGTAAAACATTTTTTATTTCATGTAGGGCATGTATTGAAAGTAATTTCCGACAATGGATCACAGTTTCGATCTGCTATATGGACACGTATGTTACGAGCTAGAAATATTTTCCGATCTCTATATACAGGTACCATGCTTCTTCGAACCCTTGTGAACGATTAATGAAAGAAATTGGTAAACTGTGCAGAATATACTGCCATAAAAAAACATATTGATTGGGACACACACATCCTCTCATCCCAGGATGTAATTAAATCCATACCAAATGAATCTACTATGCTATCTCCGTCTGTTATACTGAAAAATGTTGAACCACCTAACAAAATTAAGGAATTAGTAACCTTTCCTATATCTCGTCGACTACAACACCATGAAATAATTGACATTGCGCTGAACAACATCAAACGTGCCGCAGAGCGCCGGAGAAGACAGCAAAAACAGGTTTGTACACGCCGTGACTTTCACATAGGACCGAAAATATTAGTACGCACACATTATTTATCTAATAGAGGAAAAAGTAGATGTAGTAAATTTGAGCTTCTATATGCATGTCCATATCGAATTCGCAGCATTCCTCACCCCAATGCAGTACACATCAAAACTCTGAGAACCAGAAAAACCAAAGGCAATCACCATACCTCCAACATCAAACCCTTTATTGAATGAACATACTTTATGATTTATCACACTGTAATGCCATTTCCTGATTTTTTTATGACCACCAATGCAATTATATTCACATGAACACTTACTGATGATTATCGTATTTTTTCTTGGCAAGTGCCCGGCAAGGTAAGGTTAGCAGGTCGGTCTTCTTGTCGTTACACATCAGACCGTGAACTTCTTCCAGATGAACTTACACTTTTTATGACCACTTATGCATATATTTTTAAGTGACTACTTACTGATGATTATCGTATTTTTTCTTGGCAAGTGCCCGGCAAGGTAAGGTTAGCAGGTCGCTTTTCTTGTCATTACACATCAGACCGTGCACATTTTTCCAGATAAACTTACATATTTTATTACCAATTATACGATTCTATCTAGTGACATATTAATTTTATCAAATTCTTTCTCCATTAAAGTCTTCAACTCTCGCCTCTATCAACTACACAACATACAAGCTGAACAAAGAGAGGCATCCGACTATGCACATTTTCCATTTTCTATGTATGTATGATTGTTTTACTGTTTTGTTTGTATGCACTATCAAATATTTAAGATATAACAAATACCAGTTGACTTTGACATTATGCCTTATGATAGCTCAACATTGTGACTATTTTACATTTTTTTTTTTTTTTTACTGCTACATTGTGATACTCTGTATACATTTTTGCATCTGAACACTGTCTATTTTTTTTTTACATATTACGTTTTCTGTCATGCTATGCTGTATGCTCAATTATATCACTAGAAACCAGCTTTTATTTAATGGGTATATGATTTAAATGCAAGAACTTAATCATTGTTCATCATTTCCAGAAGGAAATAACGTGTAAAAGAAATAAATTAAACAGAAATGGGAATTTCACCTTCGGAATGAACGAAAGAGGATGCAATACCTCGTCACGAAGAGTAAATGGATCAGAATTAACAAGCATTAACAAGAATATACTATACAAATCGTATGATAGCAGTCTTAACTATTTTTTTCTTTCAGAATACGAGGTGATTGATGCAGGCTGTCAGACAGAACTACACATCTTAGTTTTAGTGATGAAATATGCTAGAAATAAGGAACTCTATACTATGAATAGTTGTATAATGAAGTGACTTTTTTGCAGATGATAATGAATGGTGATGAATAATGATGCAGAATATGCTAATATGGATAATGAAGTTTTTCTTTACAGGTGATGATAATAATGGAGTTATGTTGATATGGATAATGAAGTTTTTCTTTGCAGGTGATGATAGTAATGATAATGTTTTTCTTTGCAGATGAGGATAATGTTGACGTTTATGTATTTATGCTATGTAGTTATTTAGGTATTTGTTGCAGTTCGTTTTGACAGTATGTCTTATGTCGCATAGTATGATGACTGAAGGTTTTGGAAAGGACAACTAGAGAACATATATATTTCTAACACATTTCATTACCTGTTAATTCAAAGTTCACTATTTTTCAGCATAATATGCGTTTCTTCTTTCACTTTAATAATCCATTTTGTATTTTTTGCAGGAGAAATTATTCATGAAATTAATGTGCTATAAGCAGTTGGTCATTAAACCTGTGTCATTCATGTATGTGATCACATATACTCTATTTGTTTCATAACCTTGCTAGAGCTGACTCATGACGAATGATGATACACATCTTCATTTGCAGCAATAAGTCAAATGCAAATATTATTATGCCCCAGCAATTAACTATCGATCCCAACGCAATGCATTGCTAGCACAAAAAAAATGTATTACCAGTCCCAAATAATGCTACCAATTTAAAAGAGTTACGAGTACTACTGAATGATGTTTTCTAATCACAGACTTTGAGTAATAGTTACAGAGTGTTACATTTTAATTATGTCTTATGTCACTTGAATGATGAGTTCTGAGTAATAGTGAATGATATTTTGTAATAATGCATGCATGCTCTACACTCATTAACTCCTGTTTTGAATGATGACTTCTGATGATTTGTAACTGGCCACTGAGTGCCAATAATTATTTTAAATATGTCATATGTCACATGAATGATGAAAAATGTTTTGTAATACTCAATACTTGCTGGCCAACGAATGCCACTGTTTCTTATATTTTAAATTTGTATTATGTCACTTTTATGCTATATATATGAATACTAGTAGCTTGATGCTACACTCATTAGCTCCTGTTTTGAATGATGACTTCTGATGGTTTGTAACTGTGCCAATGTTCTCTGTAAATAGATAACTTATGAACATTATTCTGTAATACTTCATACTTGGTACAGAAATGTTCAGTAACTGGGCGATGAGTGCCTCCAATTAATCAAATCACTTGATAGACTAGTAATTATCAATGATGACTGGCATAAGACTTAATGTCCTTCACCTTCTGATCTAATTACCAGAAATTACTGTAATATCCGTTTGTCTTGTCTATCCTCATGCTCATGGAGCACTATATTTGGTTTTTGCACTAATTCTACGTTGGTGTACCTTTCAAGAACGTGGTGTTGACACGACATGCTGTCCACCACCTTGAGCAATGGAGATGTTATTATGGTCCCACTGTTGGGTGTACCCAATGTAGTACCAAAATGATAACATGGAATATTAATACGACATTTCAGTGTCTTGGTTACACTGATTAATACTTCAGGGAAAAGAACTTCAGATTGTCTCACTTGGTGTTGTGCTTCTGTAGAAAGATATGGACTTTCAGTGCAGCTGCGTGCAATCTAATGTGCTACAACCATGATGCAATCCTTCCCTTTCCTATCGTAGTTCTTGTAAAATAGTAAAAAAAACTACAGTGCGTGTGCACTTTATGTCATTTGTTAATATAATTTGTACTCATTGCCTATACATTTTGTGATTTCCTGATATGTTCTGTACTACAGTGTGTGTGCACTTTTTCCATTTGTTAATATGTTTTGTACTCATTGTGTATACGTTTTGTCATTGCTTGATATGTTCTGTACTCAGTGCATGTGCACTATATTTCATTTCATGTTACGCACTTATATATATATGTATATATTCTGTGATTGTAAACTTAGTTAATTAAGAAAAATTTGTTGCTCATGGCAAGTCCAATTGACTCACCATTGCTGCCAAATTTTTGCCCCCCCCCCAAGTGGAGGGTTATGTAAGAGGTATGTGCTACATGCGCTGCCTGCAATAGGCAAGGCATAGGAGAGTCTCTGACCAGAGAACAGTATGTAGTTAGTTGTTGCTCGTCGCTAGTCGGCAGTAGTCGACAGTAGTCTGCTTGAGTCGGCAGTAGTCGGCAGTAGTTTGCGTGAGTCGGCAGTCTGCCCTGGTCGGGACTCTGGAGGATGAGTATTATTGTAGAAGGTAAAGAAGCAGCCTTGCGCATATCTAGTAATGTATGTTAACTGTCATCCAACTTCTCTAAAAAGAATGCCCCAATAATAATTTTTATAATATAAAGTAATTTTTTTAAAAAAGCATTCATTTCAATTTAAAGATTTTATTCAATGGATTATCTTTCTTTTCATGAATCACAAACCATAGGCCAGCATTGCACGGAGCTGTGCCGAAAATTTTTTGTGTAAGAGCAGATATATTCGCAGTTTTTATTGAGGTAAGAATGTTTGTTTTTTAATCAGAATACAGGGCCGAGGCGCCGCTCTGCTGTCGTCATAAAATTTCCCAGGTTACTGAATTTTTTTATTATTTTGGTGTTTAGGAATTTTTATGTTTCGAACTTAACATTAAATGAGAAACGAATTTTGTGGGAACATTAAATGTGAATGCATTTGTGCACAGAGATTATAAATGGGAGCCAATTTTTTTCAGAGGTTACAATATTTAAAAATTCATTTAATTATTATTTCCGTGGGGAGTTTACACATGGTTCATATTTTAATATAAATATTTCTGTGGGGAGGTTACATTATGTCAGAAAGTTTCTTGATACACTTTTTCGGATCACAGTGTCCTAAGGCGAGGTGAAAATAGTCAGTTACTTTGGCCTAAAATTGAGATGGTCAACACACTTTACACTCCTCTCTACTCACATCTTTTCGTTTGTATAGAATATCTTTCTGGATCTTATAATACTTACTAATTTGAGGATATTTGGTATTATTAAAATTTACTTTAAATGACTTCCAGACTTCGTCTTCATTTTGGTAGCACTGCATATTTTCGTAAATCTGTTAGATTTTCTTTTTCCTCTGTACTTCTTTGATGAATCTCATACGGAAAGTGCCATCTTCGTTATTTTCCTTTGGCACATTGTCTATCCCTTCAGGTAGTCTGGATAAAGCATCTGGAACATGATTGTCACTTCCTTTAACATAGAAAATTTCATAGTCAAACTGCTAGATGTACAGTGCCCAACGGCTTAGTCTGCCAGTAAATAAATGGCAGACTTTAAGAAATGTCAACGATTTGTGATCAGTATGCATAATTGTCTTATGCCCCCACAAATAATTTCGACACTTTTTAAAATCCCATATGATGACTAGAGTTTTCTTTTCTGAAATGGTGTAATTCCTTTCACAGTTAGTCAAGGTTCGACTAGCGAAAGCTATTGTCCTATGCTTTGGTTCTACTGTATCTACGTTTTCTTGGAAAATTTCTATGTCGATTCCATATGCACTGCTGTCAGTAATCATATGAAGTGGTTGCCTCAAAGCAGGTTGATGCAAGATAATGTTCCTTATTAATTCAATTTTCAAATTTTCTAAATCTTATTGGCATTCCTCTGACCAAATAAATGCACTTGTTTTTCTTATGTAACCCATTTAAATGATGACTATTAAGGGGGGTGGGGCGTCAAAAGGGCCTACTTGGAGCAGGAGAGGCACCACAGGACGTTTTAATTTCCACTGTCTATACTTTTACAAATAAATTCATAAACCTTTGTCAGCATGACCAGGAAGGATTCAGAATTCACACTCTTAGCGGCGGAAGTTCGAAAACATAACGAAATAATTTTTTTTAGATGTGCAATTTCATCTTTTTTTCCCTTACTTATGGCAACATTTGTTGCAATATGTACACATTTCTTCGTAAGTAAGAGAGATCCTTCTATGACGTTTGCACAACATACAAACCATACTTAAAGGTGTATGAAACTCTAGAATTTTCCAAATCTATTAAATACTGTCATAAAAATTGAGGTAATTAACTACAAAATTTGTGTTTTTTCTAAACATGAAGTTTAAAATACAACAGATCATCGTTTTTTCATAAATTAAATAAGTTGTAGAGTTTTATACACCTGTACGTATGGTATGTATGCTGTGCAAAATTCATCGAAGAATCTCTCTAACTTATGAAGAAAAGTGTACCTATAGCAACAAATGCAGCCATTAGTAAGTGAAAAAATGTTGAAATTTCACACGTAAAAAAAAATTATTTTGTTATGTTTTCGAACTTCCACTGCGATGAGTGTGAATCCTGAATCCTTCCTGGTCATGCTGACAAAGTTTTATTAATTTATTTGTAAAAGTATAGACAATCGAAATTAAAATGTCCTGTAATGCCTCTCCTGCTCCAAGTCGGCCCGTTTTTACGTCCTACCCCCCGTTAAATGATTGCCCCATCGCGAATTTGTAGTAAAATCTGCAGAGACCGATAAGCTTTTAATTGCTTTTGGTTTTTAGGTGGTGGGCATTTTTCAGTAGCATTTAACTTCACTGGGTCCTTTCCAATCCAAGAAAAGGTAATAATATGTCCCAAGAATTTTATTTCCAGTTTTAAAAATTCGAACCTCCTCAGTTTTAGTGTCATCCTTATTTCTTGAAGAGCAGAAAAGTTTCTGCCTGATAATTCGCAGTGTTCTTTCCAATTTTCCGTGTCGATCAACAAGTTGTCCGTATATATGGTCGTTTGGTACCTATTGCCCTCCTAACATCGAATCCAAAGCCTTAATAAAAGTGAGACAGAAGTATTAAGACCAAGAGAAACACCTTTATATTGGTAACATTTTCACACAAATTGAAATGCGGTATACTTTCGAGACTCTTTATGCAATGGAATTTTCCAATGTCCCCCGTGAGATCCAAGCTAGACGAACACCACACATTGTCTAACTTTTGCAACAGTTCGTCTAAACATTCTGGATGATCTACCTCTCTTTTGACAACCTTGTTTAGTGTTCGTGCATCGATTTCTACTCACAGGGCCTCTGTCTCTCTTGTTTAAAATAATGAGAAGGCTATTATACTCACTATTGCTCCTTTCGTTAATTCCCCATTCAATCATTTTGCCTATTTCCGCCTGCACGGCTTCTCTCTTTGCTGGAGGTACTGGATAAAGTCTCAGGAAAAATGGTTCATGTTCTAGTGCTTCATTATGGTATTCAATATTCTTCACTACTCCTAGTTTATTTGAGAACACTTTCTGATTATCAGTCAGAATGTTAAACAGATCTGCTTTCTGTTCTGACATAAATTCCTGCATCTCTTTAATAATTCCTTTAAGAGTTTCTACTTTTGGGTCATCAATCATTATGCTCTTCCCATGGCATATTTCATGTAAATTGGGCAAACCATCATTTCCCTGGTCTAATTCTAACACCAATGAATCAACTTTGGTGTCCTATGAAATTTCCAAAATACCGGATGTATTATTAATTTTGATGGCTCCACTACCACAATCAATGAATACTTTTTCCTTATCTGACCATTGGATACCTAAAATCATCTCAGTATTCAATTCAGGCCCGACCAGGAAGTCGTGTTCAAATTTTCGCCCATTTATTTCGAATTCCACCAACACCTGTCTTCGAACAGGTTTGCTGAATTTTTCAGTTGCTCCTACAATTTTCACATCATATACTGACATCATAACTAACCCAGAGTTACTGGAAATGTGTTCAAAGAAAGATTGTGAAATGGCACTAATTTGGGATCCAGTATCTAAAAGTACATGTAATTTATTACTGAAAATTTCGACTGGGATGGTAGTTTGTTTGATCGTCCAATTTTCTGAATTTTCTTGTTCCTCCTATAACAAATCTTGTTCGAGCATCAGATTGTCCAAGGTATGTTAATTACCCGCAAATCACATATGTCTTGGGGCTTCTTCCGTTTTATGATTTCAATGTCTTTCACAGCTCTAATCATATCTTGCCCTGGTATCATGTCATCTGGTTGCTCTTTCTTTTTCTGTTCGGTATTTACTGTCGGATTTTGTTTGGATAAGACTTCATTTTGCTTTACAGATATATCTTCCGTTTTACTTTGTTCCTTTTCCTCTATTTTTTACATTTCCTTCTACTGAAGTACCATTTATTTCATATTCACTGTCCGATTCTAACATGGACGCTACTCTTAGACAAGGAGCAAACTCCTCTTTTGAACTTCGTCAGTTTGCTGATTCTTTCATAAAATTTCTATTTCATTTTCAGTAACAGGAGTTCCTTCAATATCCTTTTTGATGACGTCAACTTAAACTTCATATTTAATATAATCATCATGGGTTTCAGGTGGCTCGCACACACTCATCTGAATCTATGTTCTCTTGACCATCAACAACAGCTAATTGTAGGAGTCTTTCGTCAGTCAGGATCGTCTCATGCGAAGATTTCATCCTCCTCCAGATACCTATTTATACCGAACATTTTTCTGATTCTAGCACCAATTTCTTTAGCATCGGCAGCTCGCGTGCTTTGCGTGGAACCTTCCTCTCTCTTACCAACCACTTCATCTGAAATCGCTGCTAGCGCATCTTGTGCGGCTCTAATTACTTTCACCTCCTTTTCATTTTTGGACAACACCCTCTTTTCGACGTATCCACTTTCGTTTCTCACTTTTATTCATTCCTTGGCTGTATAGATTTTTTTAAATCTTCCCACTCACATTGCTTTAATCCATAAAACAAATGATCACGCCATTCAGCGATCCCTGAAGATCCTTAAACAACACGGAATACACACTTCATAAAATGCAGATACACAGTTACATAAAATAAATCTACTCCTAATCGATATAAGCGTTACAAACTGCTTTACGAGTTCGGCAACTGGGTTTTATTTCTCAAGTTGTAGCTTCCCGTTCTGCATTTATACGCTTAATATGCACACATTTACTTCAGTGATGCACTGTGGCCAATGAAAAGTTTCATCAGCAAGTCACTGAAGCCAAAGTTGTGGATAATGTGCCTATATATACAAAATACTGAACTACAATCTATGTAAAAGAAGGAAGTTGAAACGTTCAAAATGCTGTAGAGGAAAACATAGTTCGATAAAAATCTAAATATATTACCGTGGAATGAGTTGTCATCAACCAGTTTAGAAATCCAAATGGTCGTATTTTCTTAAATACAAACATACAGAAGAAAACTAAAAAAACCAGACTATTTTTTTTTTTTACTGTACGATCGATAAATGAATTTGAGTTTCCTAACGAATAACATGTGGAAGAAAAATATAAATGTGACTGATCAATCTTAAAGCGTAAGTGGGGTTACTCTGACACCACCTTAGTTTGAAACTAATCACTTTAAGTGACACTTTTTCTAAAGAGTTAAAAAACTCTGTTAACTGCAGAAAAAAAGGTTTATATATTTTTAAGAGTTTGGAGGTGGCATTGGTCAAGGCAATAAAAATGCTTTTAGGAAAGTCTTATTTACTACTCTATCATATCAACCAACCAAAATTCTAGAAAGATTAAACAAAACTCAAAATGTTAATCACAGTTTGCTTGAAAGCTGAGATATTAATTGAAAAACGTAATTAGGAAATATTAGCAGCCATTATTTAACTATCAAATATTAATTTAAAATGGAAAAATAAAAATCACCCTCTGTAGGTTTTGGTAAAAAAGATACAATATCGTCATGATCTTTTTCAGAAATATCGTTCTGAATCTTTAAAATTTTATTTTATTACCAACTGACTTGAAACTTTCTTCGAGTAAGACCTCCGTTTCTGTAATTTGTAGATCTTTTTACCACGTCTCGGAAAGAATTTCACCAATAAGACTCTTGGTAAGGTGTATTTTGCCTCCTTGTCTTCATATACGTGTGAGTCGGCTATTGTCATTCAGTTGTGTCTCCAAGATTTCCTCACTGTATATGACTGCAGCTCCAGCTTGAGATGAAAGTGATTCAACCAGTGCTTGAGTTCAATTTCTTCATGATCGGAATCTGCGGTGTCGTTATGTTCTCCTCTTTGATTATTGATTTGCCGATTTTCAGATGGGACGTTTCCTCTCGGGGCGCAATACTCTTTCCGGGAGCTACATCCAAACATCTCATCTTTGTTGCAGGCTGGTTTGAAGTGCTTCCATATCTTCATTCTTTCAAGAAACCTGTCAGAGCAGCTTCAATTTCCTGTTCTTCAACAAGCTCTCTTGGAATGCGATTAAGGCTTTTTGTTTGTTAAAAGAATGAATACCAGTTGCACAAAACGCGCTTACGATATTCCATTTGAACGCGTGAATTTGGTTTTGGTTGAGCCTAATTCATTTAAAAGACAGCTTTTGTCAGTAGTTCCGAAAATGTGTTCCTTGAAACAACTGCCAATTTATCATTTTTCACCTTCAAAATTGTCAGCATTTGTCGCTCCAAAGGGTGGCATAAGTGCGTCGGATGTATTCTTTTCGCCACAAAATTTTATGACCTCTTCATGTGAATGACAACAAAGATTAACTGCAGTGAGAACTTCATGTCCAGGCAATTCTTTTTGCAAGAGTCCAAAAACTATTTACAAAGCCAACTCTAAAATTTGGGGCGTTGACCCAACCACTGAGTCTACGACTAAATCGTGATCCCGTTGAGCAACAAGGGTGCTGGCAAAATAGTGGACTGCGTGGACCTGTCTCTTGGCAGCTGTCATAAAAGTGTAGAGTTTTGTATATGATGTAGGATGGTAAAAGGACACCTTTTGTATATGATGTAGGGTGGCAAAAGGACACCATCAGCAGACCCACAAACCATTATCGATATGCCACTTTCAGAAAAATGCATTGCCTTTCCCGTGTATATAACACCTCTACAGTATATCCCTATTTTTTCGCCTGGATCATCACTTAAGGTAGCTCGGGGTAATTGCAAATATTCAAGTGAGGCACATCTAAAGTTTTTCAAAGGTTGTTGAGATATTCCTTGATACTTTCAGTGGCTACTAAAGCCCGAGCTCGTTTGAAGTTAGTAGCAACCTATAAAGGCACATTTGCATGCCGAGCGTGAACTTCCTCGGAAACTCGAAATATTAATTAAATAAATAATCAGTGACAAATAAATAAAGCCTATGGCACACAACAGCAGCGCTGTGTCGCTGATAAAACAAAAGCACAATTACGTTACTCCTATGTTTGATTAAGGAAGGGGAGAGCTCTGGTAGAAGTGGTGCGAGAAGCACGTATTTTATTCTATTGTCTGGCACACCGCCATATTTCATGTTATAGAAGAATACTGCGAGTTGCAACCAGACTAGGCACTCGATTCTGTAAAGAACTTATATTTATAAAAGTAAGTAGGATTATGAACTGTAGGCTTATTCATTGAATATATCTGATTTAACTAACTGTGTAACTTTTTTATGTTTAGTAGACAATCACCTCTGTACGACGTATTGGCATGGCTGGCAAATTATTGAAATATTGAGCTTTAGATTATGAGTCCGCACCTACCGCAGCAGTCTTTGGAAACGATTTATTTACGAAGTCCGATTATTTCAGTTTTATTTCACGGTCAACTACGAGTAACATTGCCTTTACGAGAAAGCCATTGTCAAGCGCCTGATACCGAATAATTAAACGTCCACGTTCCAGATAAGCAAATATTTATTACAATTACAATCACAATCACCATCATACAGATAGAATAATTAATATTTAAACAATATTTTTATTTTTATTTATTTTATATTGGCGACTGCGTGTCGGACTTGTTATTTTGTCATTTGTTACATTGTTCTCTTTGTTTCATGTGAAAAATCAACTTTCTGGACCTGGACGTGAATGTATGAGAGATAACAAAAAAATCTGAAGATATTTTCCAATTCTAAAATTTTGCGGGAAGACGCAATGAAACTTCCAGCAAAATAAGGTAAGCATTAGCAGGCTTGACCAGACGTATAATTCAGTGTATTAGCTTTTCAGTAGATTCTGTAGTGTTTCTTTCGCGCATAACAGTTTTCAGTGATAAATTTCATTCTCAGTACTTTTCCTTAAACAATAACGTATGCAACAATACCAATACACGAGTGTACAGTATGGCCGACTTCTGTACGATACGTAGTAACATGGACAGCAGCCATTACCAATAATCTCAAATTCAGTTTATATTTTTAAATTAACAGACAGCCATTGTTGCTACGAGCGATTCATGCTCAACTGCATTTTAAAATCAGTGTCAAATATTTTCTTGAAACATATATCACGTGTGGCATGGTAATAACTAGAAATCAATACGCAAAAATGGAACAGCAAAGACGTACTATTCAGACGCAATCCGACTCGGACGAGAGACAAATGTTAGAAAATGACTTTACGACAGCAACCGGTAGTGACGATTTATCAAACATTGACGCAAGTGTTGACGGAAATTTTGGCAATAGGCCGTCCACTACAAAAATTTCAAAGTCTCAGTCAGAGCCCACGTTGATGCATGACGTCACGTCTAATGACGCGACGGGGGCACAGACCTTGCAAACAGTAAACATTGCCGACATGTTACAAATGCTAATGAAACAAAACGCAGAAAATATGGCATACATAAGGAAACAGAACGCCGAAAACATGGCAACCTTACAGACACAAAATGACGCAATTAAATCTGACCTCATAGCACTCAAGACAGGTAATGACACTTTATGTAAACGTGTGGAACTTATAGACGCCACACTGACCAAACAGATGACTGAACTCAGTACTAAATTTTCCCAGCTTAATACGAGACAAGAAAAGACTATAACTGACGTAGCACTTTTACAGACACAAGTAAAAAACCTTAATGTCACGTGTGAAGTTCTTACTGAACAAATTCAAACATATCCTTCAGTACATGACAACCTTGAAAAACGAATTACTGACGTACAGAATAAATTTGACAATGTTGAACAACACCTGACTGACATCTTACAATCTGATCCCACAGCTCATTTTCAAAATATTAATAAAGAATTTCATGATTGGGTAGTGAACAAAGACAAACATTTTGATAGATGCTTACGTGAAAATTTACCAACAATTGTGCACGACTCCGTAGCGCAATACATTACTAATAACAAACAGCTGATCAGTGACGCAGTACAATCCGTCACTGCACCCATGAGACAATTCACCGATCGACCACAGTCTGAATGTAACGAAAATATCAGTCAAAACGCACAGTTCAGGAACCAATATACATTCGAGTATGACACACACATATCGCACACGACAAACACACAAGAACAAAACACAACACGACTACAACACATACCACGATGTGCAAACACAAACACAAGCTATTATCATGGTAAACCACAGCAACATTATCGTAATTACTCGCCAGCTGAACATAACAGTAATTACAGTGGAATAAATCCATATCACAATGCGAAGGAAGAAGAAAGCTTAACGAAACACAGGCAATTTCAGATTTTTATCCCAGAAAAACGAACCATTCATCCGGTGATTTTTCTTAAATCTTTTAGTAACGCATTTCCACGCACTTGGAGTGACCGGAAAAAGATTTCATATATTGTCGGTTACATCCAAGGCGATGCAGCTGTCTGGGCATACAGTCAAGCTGACGTATGTACCACGTACAGTGAGTTTGAGCGTGCTTTTCTGAACAAATTCTGGTCGCAATCCGTCCAGGAGCGACTCAGAAGACAAATTTTAGAACCTGAAACTTTTAACAGTAAAAATGGCACTTACGCAGATATTTTGAAAAATACTTGAACATGGGACACTTTTTAGACGAACCAGTCGCAACGCGTGATATACTCCGTGCGTTGAAGGCCAAATTGCCTTTCAACATTAAAGAAAAACTCCTACATATCCCGGATGACGATTCAGATTATTTTTTAACAGCCTTAGATTCGGTTGACATGTTACTTGAAGATCAGCGCTTCGCGCGGCAAAACAGCAGCCACAATGTTTACACTAGTGGTGTGCAAAACATGCAGGCTTGCCAACTCAATTCTGGCGCGCCCACAGTTGGATACGCGGTACAGCAAAAACAGCAAACTCACATGCCGTCTCAATACGAAAATCAAAATCAACACGCGTATTCCAGTACAAACAATAGTTACAACAGTAATAACACTTCATGCGGCAATCCATACAAAAGGCACCGCGGTAATAACTACAACGGTAACAATGGATACAAAGGCAACAACAAAAACACAAACAGAAATAGAAATAATAATAACTACGAGCCAAGACAGCATCAAGGTTGGACTCGTAACGATCAGTACTTCCATTCAAACTCTGCTTTACCACAGCACCCACCAGGACAAAATTGGAGCATACCTTACGACCGACAGGTAAGTTATAATGCGCAACAGCAACAACAACCGCAAAAGTTTGGAGATCATAATAGGCAATATCCGAATGTGAATATAATAGAAATGACACCTGATGCACAACCTCAATCTGTGTCAGTACCTAGTACAAATGCTAATCCAACAAACTAGAAACAGTCACTTCTATGCCCCAGGTCGTGGCTGAAGAATTCTTGGGGGGCGACTTCAATGTTAATCAGTTATTTGACACCACACTTGAACAACAGAATAATGATATGCCGAATAATTCTAAACAAAAATTACCTGTTTTATTTATAAGATACAACTACAATAACAATATATCAGATGAACTTTTACAAGACAGTACACAATGTCGTTCAAACACAAATGAAATTGTTTTAGCATCTACTACTGGTGTAGTAGGTGGGATTCCAACTACTATTATCCTAGATACAGGTGCAGCTGTGAGCGTTTTGTCTTTTAATTTCTATAAAAAGATGTGTGAATTGGAACCTGTGCCTGAGTTTCCTGCCCAAAACTGTAAAATAACTACTGCACTAGGTAATAAGTCATGTAGGGTTACGAAGCAAGTTTTTGTAAACATTAAAATAGGTAATGGAACCGTACAATGGCCATTCCTGGTTGTACAAAACCTTGCGACAAATTGCATATTAGGAATAGATATTATGAGCGAGAAGGACTCTATTATAGACTTCTCCAAAGGTAAATGTATTTTAAATGATAAAGGCAGTGTAATTATTATTGATTTGGACAGGAGAACTCTAAAGCATGACAAACACTGTACAGGGTACAAGGTTCAGTTAGTACTTGACAATGACATTCAAGATATGCAAACACACTCATCTGACACAGAGCTAATGGACTTGAAAACATTGCTTGATCATAAGATAAGTGAAGCTACAGCTCTCAGTGAACATGAACGTATAAAACTACAGGAAGTGTTATCCAAATATTTACAAGTTTTTACCAAACGATTAGGTGTTATCAACACGTATGTATACAAGATTGAAGTTAAGCCTCACAAGATATTCTACCCCAAGACATATAACGTACCGTTATCTCAACGACCTGCTGTGTGGCAAGAATTAAAACAAATGTTAGACTGGAAGGTCATTGAACCATCCACCTCACCTTATTGTAGTCCTCTACTTGTTGTCAAGAAATCAAATGGAAGCATTAGGTTAGTGTTAGATGCACGAGCAATTAATGAAATAATTTTACCGGTTCACACAAAACCCGAAAATTTAGAAGAGCAATTACAGAAATTTCTAGATGCAAAATATTTTTCCACAATAGATCTCGCTAATTCGTTTTGGCAGGTGGGTATCACTCCTGATTCACGGAAATATACTGCATTTATGTTCGGGGGGCGAACCTATCAGTTTTGTGTTCTACCTTTCGGACTGAATGTCAGCTCTGGGGTATTCATTACAGCCCTGGATACCGTGCTTGGCGACGATTTAGTTGAGACAGTCACACACTATGTAGATGATATACTGATAGCTACACAGTCTTGGAAGGAACACGTTGACACACTTCAAAGAATTTTAGAAAAATACGCACACCGAGATCTTAGAGCATTTCATGCTGAATAATGTCAAAGTCATACCCATCGAAATATTGCTAAGCAACTCGAAAAACTCTGTTGTTACAACACAGATAATAAGTGGTGTAGAAATTTTCATTTCAGCGGTTCCAGAGTCGCAGTTGAAGGCAGAAGAACTCTTCTTTCAGCGCGCGCCACCACCTGGAAGACGGAATATCAAAATAAAATTTATGATTACGTACCAGTGAATGATATATTAATTTTTCACGGAACATTTGTTATTGTAGGTACCACTGACTTGGTATGACACCTGACGAACCGACAGACGTCATCTGTGAAGCGATCTTTTACTTTGAGAAATAGATTAGACGCACATCTCTCAACACGAAAAGCATCTATCAGTAGTCAAGGCCACACAGACACTCTACACACACGCACAAAACGCGAGGAATCGAACATTTTCTCTCTCTTACTATTTTGAATACTTATTGAGTAGTGAAAACGCCTGGTCTTGCCTACTGATGTAATGAATGTTGTGTCTAACCTATCTTAATTTCAGATGACATCACGTGACACAATGTAATAACCTATAGCTATGTAATGATGATACAAACATGTTTATGTGCAACTGTATTATGTTTATGCTAAGAAAATATGTGACGTGTGTATGTATAATTACTTATTTTTTTTAACTGATGTATCATGTAACTGTTACTATGTAAAAAATTTGAACAAAACGAGTGCCAAAAAGACATTGCATAGTGAACCTCTGTTCACGGACATTAACAAACATTACTAACTCTGCAACTACGCAGAAACCTATGTGAAAGAAACGGTTAATGCCATTCATTATGCAGCGTATCTATGTAAACGCAATGAATGATTTCTTTGATTAATAACTACGAACATTTAGGTGAGCTATATTCAGCAAAAAACTGAAAATGTGAAGGGCATAATTCGTGCATCGTCTAGTGACATTACTACAGTACCTAACTTCAAGATGTTAACTGGATTAAATGGACACAAAGTGCCTGTCCAGAAAACAACACGACGGGTGGAAGAATTTTGGTTGGAACTTCAGGGAATGAAATGTTCTCGAAATGTGACGGACACTCTTACCTGGACTGTCCAAGGATCGACGCCAGCTATGTGCCGTCCGAGGTTCTGCAACCAAGCTTCCACGGAATGTAAAAAACGAACTGCACGTGGACCAATTACTCGACGGGTCACGTCTGATCTGTAATAAGCAATGCTTTTAGTCACAACGAACTGCATCACAACGACTATAATGGAAATGGGAAATGGACACGCTTATGTATTAATCACGTTGTTATACAACGATGTTACTGTGATCAAAAAAACTTTACCACGACGATACTAACCTGTAAAAAATTATTGTGCAGCAGATGAATATGAACTGTAATAACGACACGATGTGTATAGGTCAACGCACCTGAAACATACAGACATTTTTCTTTGAAGTATTTCAAAACAATACTATGTAACTAAGAACATTCAACAATCTAAGTTGTATTGTGTTATAACAAATATTGTAATTTAAAACTAAGTTACCTGTCATAGAATGTAGTCTACATATGTAATCTTGGTTGAATATTTTCTTTGTGCAACGACTGAGAAACGCGCGCACACGAACAATATGAACTGCAATACTGTGCCGCGTGATCTAACTGTACGATAAAACGGCAGTGCCGGAGTCACACAGACGCTTCTGCGCATGCGCGCACTCTATCTGCCAACATAAGAACTTTTACGGCGCACCCGCGTCATTCAAATTTTGTATATAATGTGTATAATGTGTATAATGTAGGTCATGTAAATAGTTGCAGATAACTTAGATTTTCTTGTGCCTTTAGGTGAATTGCTCGCCTGCAGGTGTGTCCTTTCGCCTCGCAATTCAGGGGGCAATATAAAGGCACATTTGCATGCCGAGCGTGAGCTTCCTCGGAAACTCGAAATATTAATTAAATAAATAATCAGTGACAAATAAATAAAGCCTATGGCACACAACAGCAGCGCTGTGTCGCTGATAAAACAAAAGCACAATTACGTTACTCTTATGTTTGATTAAGGAAGGGGAGAGCTCTGGTAGAAGTGGTGCGAGAAGCACGTATTTTATTCTATTGTCTGGCACACCGCCATATTTCATGTTATAGAAGAATACTGCGAGTTGCAACCAGACTAGGCACTCGATTCTGTAAAGAACTTATATTTATAAAAGTAAGTAGGATTATGAACTGTAGGCTTATTCATTGAATATATCTGATTTAACTAACTGTGTAACTTTTTTATGTTTAGTAGACAATCACCTCTGTACGACGTATTGGCATGGCTGGCAAATTATTGAAATATTGAGATTTAGATTATGAGTCCGCACCTACCGCAGCAGTCTTTGGAAACGATTTATTTACGAAGTCCGATTATTTCAGTTTTATTTCACGGTCAACTACGAGTAACATTGCCTTTACGAGAAAGCCATTGTCAAGCGTCTGATACCGAATAATTAAACGTCCACGTTCCAGATAAGCAAATATTTATTACAATTACAATCACAATCACCATCATACAGATAGAATAATTAATATTTAAACTATATTTTTATTTTTATTTATTTTATAAACCCGTTTAGAATACTCATTTTTGCGACGCTTCCGCACTTAGTATGCCCAGTCTTGTCCAGAAAGGTTGTTTTTAAATTTAAAAACCATCAGGTCTTCACTGTGTAAGAGAGTTTTAATAGACATGCGCAAGTCGTAAACTGTAATGGGATATCTCCACTCACAACATTTGACACAAGCTTTCAAAATATTTCTCTTCAACTTCGGAAAATACTGGCTGACCTCCTGGCCTTTTTTACGAATTTTCCTTGGCACTTATTGAAAACGGTACCATTTCGTAGGTTACATTTTTTCAGAATTTGCATGCACGGTCTTAAGACTTTCTGCAACAGCATTTACACCTCGCTCCAACACGACTTCACTATAATTTAGTCAGGTGCGAGGACCTAAACGCTTTGTATAGATTCCTTGCATAGCGCTGAAAGTAAAAGTGAAAAGATATAAAGCAGCCATTGTTACAAATTAATTGTTATTTTATGTTAAAATGGCAAAAACAAGAAAATTTCTAGGTCTGGGGGTGAAACTGAGCAATGTTCAAAGAAACCCCATGACTATGATCAGTGACAAATCGTAAAAAAGAAAAACCGTCAGTGAAAGAAATTTTTGAAGCCCGAATACAAAACAAGACTTCTTTTTCTAGCTAATTAAACAAATACCAAACATAAACTAGCATTTTTCTAGCATCTTTCATACCTAGTCTGGTACTCTTAAAGTTATTTACGGCTTTGAGGTAGCTGGAATGCAATACTCACAATTTTTTATGAAAATCTCCGATACTGATCCGTTTGCACGTGCAGCGCTTGGGCACTGACAAAGAGTGACATTCAGTCTTGCCAACGCATAAAACAAAATCGTATGGTTGCGTTCAAAAATGAAGCAATTCCTCTTTTAAATCTTTTTTTCAAAATCACCCCATTCCACGATAAGCGATTTAAAGCAGGGTGAAACCCGAAACACTTATCGAACGTATAAACTATATAGATGTTAATGATGATGATGTTTGGATTGTGGGGCGCTTAACTGCGCGGTTATCAGCGCCCGTATAAATTTCCAAACTTTTCTCAGTCCAAAACTATATAGACGTGTGTTGTTGCTGTATTTATTCGTATAATTTAACCCATAGCCACACCACCATTAGTATTGATAAATTAAGGAATTCATTATGTATATTGTCTTAGCAAAATACAATACAGAAAGAAATCAGAGTAGAGAAAGTAATTATTCGCGGGGGCTTTCCTTTACCTATAGTCCGTGAGGAACTGTATTAATTTTGCCTAAGTCTCTCACGGAGACGTCACGACGTCTCATATGTTGTCGATGTCTATGATGGAGAAACTCTGGTAGTGATTATGTTAGATGAAATAGAAATCTTTTCCCATGTTTCAGTCTGCTGGGATTATGTCATCAAAGAAACCTTTGGGATCAGAATGTGCAACAACTACACCCGAAGCAGCGGCTATGCTCTTAGTGGTGAATAGAAACGGGCGTTAGATGCTGAATGTCCAATGAGAAATAAGCTATGTTATCCGCCACGTAACGGAAACAGCATCTCTAAGCTGTTCCTCCATCATAGATATCGAGATAGTCTCTGCTAGCACATGGAAGTTCCTTGATTCCGTGACATTTCCATGATGTAACTTGGCCAACTAAATAAAGTACCATACTACTTAGGGAAAACGCATGTCGTCGCTGAAAGCCTGCGTGCACATACAGGTCAGACTCAGCAAGAAATACGTTAAGTATCTATCGAATTAAGAGTAGGGATTAGAAGAAGCGGTGACGATATTGTTTTGAATGGGAAAACTTGTCATACCTCAGTTTCCATCTCTCACCAGTCACGCCCTTCAAAATCAGTTCAAGGAGAACGTTTTGATACACGAGCAGCTCGGCTCTTGTCTTGACGCACGCCAAGGGAATAAGCGTACCGCCTAAGCACGCTGACAGGAAAGAAATACAGAGGCTCCTGTGTTTCTTTCCGGCTCGATTCCTCTCCGCCTGCCGCACTCAGACCCGCATCGGCAACTGGAGTAGCTGGGAGAGGGGAGAAGACTGAGGAGGGGGAGGGAGGGGGGAAGGACAATCTGGGGTGAGAGGAAGTGCGATACCGGGGGCAGCAGCGAAAGGCGGAGTCGCTGCAGGTCTTCAAGCACCGGACAACTTCGCCCCAGAAACAAAACCAACTCACTCTGGCAGGCGAACATTTGCCGGCAAGGCGGAAAGGTTTGCCAAACGGCCGACAAGTTTTCTTGCCGAGCTGCGGAAGTACCAGCAGCTAACTTATGGAGATATTTCCGTAAGTTAAGTCGCCCAACTCTCGTCGAAAGGGCCGCTAGAGAGGAGGCTACGGGCCGGATGTTCTGTGTCCCTAGGGAGAGACCCCGGGATGTCTGCAGTGTGTACACACCGCGCGCGCAATGGCACGCTGCCGAGGTTCGTCCTTATGTTTCATAGTCTGGAAATTGTAGGCCGGTCGTGAGTGGTCTAGCGCCACAGCTTCAGTAGCTGCTGGAAGTCACGGAATGGAAATCCAACATAATTTTTAACTTTTTTATGCAGCGACAGCAACTGATATTGTTTATGTAAGAATATACAGCCTACAGTTGCAGGTTAACTTTATCGTTTACCTAGGTTTCAACGTTAGTAATAACGTCTTCTTCAGAACATAAAATATTATTTAAATGTTTGCCTAAAACAGGCCATGTCCTAAGTCAACTTTATAAAACTTGATGCATAACCATAAGGTTTTGTCACACGACGAGACACATACATCGGGCTTAAAGTGAATCTGCTACAGCGTGTTTAATAGAAGTGTTAATTTTTATGTAAGCCATATAATGACAGATTTTCATAAAGGCTACAGCGAACAATTCACTGAAGCCGTGTGAGGAACAGAATCAGAAATACAGTTCTGCAGACACTTTACACAGCCTTGAATAATGATTTTCAGATCTTACAAAAATGGGCACTACTCACATGGGATTGAAACATCTGTCGGTGCTGCAACACATTGATATGACGGATTGAATGACAGCTTTAGAGAACTGTGAATCATTTTGTTTTTGAAGCACATTCACTTCAGGGTTTATCTTCATGATTTTGTAACGGCAGCTTAGGTAATGTGAGGGTCTCCATGATATCCCCTTCATAACGTTTAAATAAAATTTTTCACTTCACATGTCCTTTAGCATTTTATACTTACGGCAACTGGTCATGCTACAATCAGCCACAATCGCATACATTAGCTGAATTCACCCTTAATCTCAATCGATTATATATCTGTGTATTGATTTATTATGCACTTGTGCTTCCTATTACTTTCCCCACTATTAATTGCAACGAATTTATACTTTACCACTACCCTTCTTTCTCATTCCTAATATCTTAGGATGACAAAGTGAGTGAATGTGTGTGATTTTCATACTGCCTGGTGGCGCATAAACTACTGTGGCAGTTCAGCCAACTTCGGTGTAAGATTATAGGGTGGGAAAGAGGTCGAAGCGCTATTGGGACATGGTGCGGCAAGGGTGTTCTCTGACAACTTCCGTTAGCTGTGTGTGTGGATCCCGGTTAGGTCAGGATGCTGGATACTCGGTCCTGGGATTTTGACAGAGAGAGTGCTTGTGCCAGATCGTTTGCAGTAGTTAAGTGTGGTAACAGAGTCTGTGTAAATTTCAGCGTAGTCGAAGTTTTAATCCATTTCTTTTCTAGCAACAGACCTGTATAATCATGGAGAATATTTCGTTCGGAATGGGAAGCGGTGGGGCTTTTTTTAATTGCTCGACTTTATTCGTAGTTACTTTGTTCAACCAGAAGTTATAAATGTGGAAACGTGTTGCGCCATTTCAGCTTACTTTCAGTCTCCAATCGTGTTTTCCAATGTGAATTTTCGTGTGTCTGTGATTTTCTTATATTATTTCTTTTTCCATGTAGTAAGCTTCGTCGGTATTCCATAATTTTCACCCGTTGGCGCGTGTGTCTTGGCTCAGTCCCACGCATTTCGTCGTTCTTTAGGTTCAAAATGGTTCAAATGTCTCTGAGCACTGTGGGACTTAACTTCTGAGGTCATCAGTCCCCTAGAACTTAGAACTACTAAACCTAACTAACCTAAGGACATCACATGCATCCATGCCCGAGGCAGGCTTCGAACCTGCGACCGTCGCGGTCGCGCGATTCCAGACTGTAGCGTCTATACCATTTAAGTGAAATCTATTTTAAGAGACGCAAATGATTTACAAGCCCGTCAGGAAAGGTATATGGTTACATTTTGCACTCACTTGGTTATTTAAAGCAGGCACTATCAAACGTTAGTTTTTACATAAATTTACAGTGCTTTTCTAATTCGATTACGTGAAATAAATGTCAAATCCTGTTTAAATTAAACTTCACTGTTAATGTTTTATCCCAATATCTGCTTCATAGGATACGTTCTACAGCGCTTGTCCCTTATGCTGCTCATGCATTCATTTGCTTGTTAAGCAGAATCTCAATTTTATAAAGCACATTCCTTACGAATAGATAGACTGTCTGACTGAGAACAGAATGCACACTCGCGTTTGAAGAGACAGTCTTAATCTCCATATAGTAAGTTAAAATCATTTATTGTCCGCGGATTTTAATAGATACATATCATGATCCCTTACAATCTGTACAGATACCACTAATATGGCGACCCTATACCGTTCATAATCTATACAGATACCTTATACTCATTATACAGGGTGTAACGTGTCTAAGAGAAAAATTTTGTTTCTAGTGTCTTAATATGTACACAAATTAGAGTGTTGGTTGTATTTGCTCTGCATCGAATAGTCTTCCCACAAACATGTCACAAACTTTATGACATGGTGTTTCCTGTAAGTTCGTAACTGCACCTCTAAGTGAATTACACTTTTCAATATAGATACCCCATTTTGCGTCCATGCGCCAAAACGTCAAGACATGATCAGCTGCCCAGGATAAAATAAGCGTTCATGGCTTGCTGTTGCTACATGTACTTGCTTGGAGGTTATTACCCAACCTAAAAACATATGACTTGTAAAAGCTATAATTATTAGCCTGACATAAATGCTGGTATAATGTTGTTTAGTGTGCCGTCCTCAGTCACCAAGAGAAATATCTGCATTTATACCCGTTAGACCAGCATATTTGTGTCGTATGCAGGTGAATGTTCCTCTAATACAGGGCTTCACAACATACGTGCTCGCGGAGCAAGCTGTGAGCAGTAAGGCGCGAGCATGGAGCAGCGCGAGCACGCTACCCCCACTACCGGACCAGAGCGGAGAGTAGGGAAAGTTACGTGGGGCACACAACAGCTGCCGCCAGTCAATGTAAATCCGCGGCCACCTGCAGGGATATCACTCACGAATTATTACTGCGACAAATGAAACAAATAAAGTAGAATGTACGCATGCCACATAATTTTATTAGCTTAGTGTTGTATGCCTCTACATTCGCATTAATTTGTGAACTGTTACACAATAAAAGGTGTCACTGAAGTGTGGGATTCTCGGTTATCTTGTACTTTTTGCCCTTTGCAATTGCGTCTATGTTCGGAGTAATTGTTCTTGTGCATTTTAGGCGCAGCGTGCAGTTTAAATTTCGATCAGACAATGCGCTTCTCAGGCGCATCTTATTACATTTCATTGCAGAGAACAGTTGTTCACAAACATACGTGGAACGAACGTTGATATTATTGTAGCCGCCAGTTTGTGCAAACGAGGAAATCTATCCTGAGGGAAGTGTCTGTAGAATTCCAAAATGTTTTCATTGTTCTGAAATTTGTCTCTGTATTCTCCGTCAAACTGCAGGTCAATAATTTCTTGCTGCAGCTCAGGACGAATCTCTTAAATATTCGCTGAATATGGAGAGAACAGATCAAAATCACTGTCTAGTGGTGTCAGAAAGCGCTGATCAACTGAACTAAGTGAATAACGTTCACAGTCTTTGTGAACATCTTGCATGGATGATAATTTAGGAAAATGAGCTAGGTTTCCTGTTTCCAGCTGACTCACCCAAAGTGTCAATTTCATTTTAAAAGCTCTTATTCGATCTATGAAATGAGTAATTAGCAGATCTTTACCTTGTAGTGAAATGTTCAAAGCATTCAGATGGCTAGTTAAATCTGCTAAGAACGCGAGATCACATTCAAACGTGCGCGCGCATTTCCCCTCCCTCCCCTCCCTCCCTACTCCGTGACCTTGCACCTGCTCGCGAGCACGTGCCTGAGCAGACGCGAGTACTCGCGCTCAAAACCGACCAGTTGTTAAGCCCTGCTCTAATATTACATGTAAGATGAAAAACGTAGGTTGGTACGAACTAACTTCATTTATATTTTTCGAACCAGAGACGACAACATTTTGCTATTTAACATAACAGGCACATGCAACACAAGCGTCATGTTTCAAGACAGATTGGATCATTTAAAGACTGTACGTCTCTAAATTGAAAAGTGACCGCATGGAAGTGCGTGAGTGGTTTTGTTAATTTCGTACAATAGTCTTTGGTCCATTAATTCCATTTGCAATAAGAGTTCTGTATATTAAGGTTAAGAAAGGACTAATCAGCTGAAAATTCTATGTAGAATCTGAAAAGGGTATCGTCGTAACGTAGGACTTGTGCATTTATAGAGATTTCGGTTGTTTCTCAAGCACACTTCCACTAATAACTATATCAAGTCAGTTTTATAGCAGTGCCGGATTTAAACCGGATCAGTACTCCTCGATCTTCTTCGTGATGGAACATTGGAAAACCGAGTTCAATGCAGGGATATCTTCAAGTTATTGACCATCAATTTACGGTGAACGTAATCAGGTTGTGGAACGGGAACTTTCAGGCTGCAGCTGCCAGATCCTGAAGATTAAACACACACACACTCACACTCACACTCACACACACACACACACACACACACACACACACATACATACACACACACACACACACACACACACACACACACACACACACACAGAGAGAGAGAGAGAGAGAGAGAGAGAGAGAGAGAAATACATCACACTTACCAAAAACCACAATTGTTCACAAAAATTGCCCCTGCTGAGCAAGGAGATTCATCTTCCCCAAAAAAGTGTAAGATCTAGATGAAATGCAACCCGTATCTGCGTTGTAAAGGGCTTATTTGACAGATGTTTCTGTACTGTACATCTACAACAACCAATCGTATGATGGTCTGCAAAAAAGTTCTTGAAATCTGTATGAATCTTCTTTTTCTCTTCATCCCGTTTTTTTGTTTCTTTTTTTTTTTTCCTTTTCGTGTTAGCAGTGCTTGTCTTGGATTGTAATGCCTTGGTGCGTACAGACACGCAGTAATATTTAACGCAAAATCCATTTTGTTAATTATCATGTAATGTTATTTCCATGTATGCATGTAATGTCGTTGTAAATTTAGGAGCTTCGGCCCATTTGCGAAATTAGTATCTGTAAATAATATTACATAGGTACAGCTGAGATGCGACAGTGAATTAAGGAGAGAGGAAACTGTGACTGGAGTTAAGCACCACGAATAAAACGGACTGTTGTTGTAAGAGGCAATAAACTTCTAACTGTCTGGTTAGGTATGCTCAAAACTGTATCGGGATCTATGTGAGGGCCGGGATTCTGAACAGTTTAATTTTGGTGATGCGCAAATAAACAGACGGATTGGACGCCAGAGTTGATATTCGACCACCCGTCCACTGTTGCTTCTCAAAATTTATGTCCTTAACGTTAAATTAACCCAAATAGCCCCGTTGCGTTTCGTTTACAGAAACTGGGAAACTTTATTATGCTGTATTTTGACGGACCAGATATCAATTGGACAACGGAGCATCGGAATCAGAGATCCTACAGCAGTCGTCTCAGGTAGGAAGCTGCCAAACGTACTGTCGGCTGTGAAAATTGTAAACCCACATGTCTTTACTGCTGGGCATCAGCACAAAGACACTTATATATGAGTATGCAAATATTATTAAATTGTGTTACATAAATGAAATTCAGTTTTCGCTTTACCTTTCAACAGTTCTCCTTGAGCAGCACGTAAAATTAAAATTACATTTGTGCTGTGAAAGTCTATTTCAGTGTCAGAACTTTACGTAGTGCTTGACAATGTGTGTTGACTTAACAGTTATGCTGGGGACTCTAGTACTCTGTTACTTCCTTAATTCGTGGTAATACAAATGCCATAAAGTAACAAATGATATTCCGAAAAAATTGGGGATGCAAATTTAACAATTTTGTTTTATTGATATATAAAAGCGTGTATAATCACTTAACAACGACTTGAAACCGAAACTATTTACAGCTGAGTAACTTGAAGCCAGGTCAACATTCATTCCTCAGCGCTGAAATTAACCATATTCCGATCACGGATCATGTACTTGTTCGTTGATTTCACAGATTAATAATTAATGGTTCCAATTAAGGACATTCCGATTACTAACAGAACTATGGTGCCAAAAGTAATAAGCCCATAGGCATCCAATTTACTAGCTTGGTAAAAGACTTTTTCGTAAAATAAATTTGAACCGCGTACCACATATCTGTCTTCATTAGCAAACAGTTACCCAGAGATATTTATTGTGAGAACTGCACTTACACAAACAATATTTGTGCCTATTTTATCTCTTTATGCGTCTCCCTTATGTGGTTTTATTTTGTATGTGATTGAAGCGTATCAGCGATCTCAATCAGTCTTTCTTAGAGACAGACGCTAACTACTAGAAAATATCATGGACGAATTAATTCAAGAAAGAAACTCTTTTTCTTGGATGGTCACGTAAGTGGCGTTTTAATCTTGACTGTTTACGAATGTTATAGAGAACGTTTCGCCACCGAACCTCTACGGTGTGTGCTTAGTAAGGAGCTTTCAGATATTACAAGCTAATTGACAAGCTGAGAGACGCTATCATCTGCGAATTTACTTGTACGATGCAGTGGACATCATTACTAAACTCGTAGCTGAATGACAGTCTCTTCATCTTTTTATAAAAGGTGAAAAATCGGAATCAGCCAAAGTAAAGGAGATGTTAGGACCATTTTAGTGTTATTAATGATCAGTACTATTCAAGAGTACGTATCACCTTGGTATGGTTGTTAGGTTTGTTTTCGTTTTCGTATTACTTACATCAAAATTCTTGAACTTTTAAAATTAACTACATCAACACCTACATCAGTACTCCGAGAATTAAGTCCACGGCAGAGGAAGATTTAAGGTTGTGACGTAAAGTGAAATTAAAAATATTTACCGTTCTAGGTCAAACGTCTTGAGCGAAGTGTAGCTTTTCATTCTGTGGTGGAACATGGAGCTGAGCCTCTCCCAGACCTATTGAGAGAAATGTCACTTATCCAAATTAGAGATGACTCTAAGTTGTAAGACAGGATATAAATAAAGATGCCACAAAGTAGAAGAAGAAGAAGAGGAGGAGGATTTCTAAAATCTGCCGAATTCTGAGTTTCTTTTTCTTCGTACACCGACCCTTGTAAGCAAATGGTGTTCCTCTACAGTTGCAAAAACTCCCGTCATATATCAAGCGACTCTTTGTGTCTGCGCAGGGAAAAGAAAACTGGGCGGAAATTCGGCCAGTGGGCTGGAAAATTGGTTTCGATCTGGCTGCGGGCGCGACGCCTGACAACGCGTACAGCTGCGGCCGGAGTAGCTCATTGGCGGGTGCGACTTTCCGCCCGCGAGCGGGCTCAGCGGATCTTTCGCGTTGGCGGCAGGCGGGCGGAAGACGACTGGGGTTGTAAAAGTAAGGTCTAAACTTTGTGCCGTATGTATTCGGTATTGTCGTGACTCATACCAGTCGCAAAATATTTTTTATCCGTTACTTTCATCAGCGATACAGCCAGGAAATACCCTTTTTTGTGGAATACAACGCACTCTTTACTCACACGAAGTAATGAGTGTAATCGATATGGGATCTCAATTTGATTCCACAGTATTAAATTTTTAGAAGCGGGCCGGCCGGAGTGGCCGTGCGGTTCTAGGCGCTACAGTCTGGAGCCGAGCGACCGCTCCGGTCGCAGGTTCGAATCCTGCCTCGGGCATGGATGTGTGTGATGTCCTTAGGTTAGTTAAGTTTAATTAGTTCTAAGCTCTAGGTGACTGATGACCTCAGAAGTTAAGTCGCATAGTCCTCAGAGCCATTTGAACCAATTTAGAAGCGGTTTCTGATCAGACTGTATAGCTATGGAAGTATCGGCTACGTTGCACGTCTGATTTCGTGAATTCCTCTCATCTAAGTAACTTACGGGAAATCGTTAAGTGAAACCGAAGTGGTTTCTTGGATTCCTCAAGGAAATGTTATAAGCCCTCTGGTATTATTAACATATACTTCCTGATAAAAAGAAGTTAACCACTCGGAGGGGGGGAGGCAAAACAAAATGAAGCTTCCTGTATTGAGAGTTTGTGTGGTGTTATTTGACTGCTCACATATATTTTAAGTTGTTCGAGTCGGGGAAGGATACTGTTAATGAAACGATAAGAGTGTAACGTAAATGTCGTTAATAATTTTCACAGGTGCATGGAGGAACGTCTCGTGGGCGTGAAGAGAATCACATTAGTTGGCTGAAAAGGTGACGGTAACTGTGGATTTTATGAGAACCAGGGAACAATAGAGTTACAGCTGGACCACGATGACAGATTTAAATACTGCAGTTATCCGGCCACATATTACAACGAATTTTAACTATCTTACAATTAAGTACATTGTCGTAAGGAAACTAAAGCGTTCTTCAATTCGAGATATTGAGATAATGAGAGTTGGTCAAGGTGTTTGGTCACGGTCTATTGACTTACGTCTACAGAAGACGTCAGCGAATGTGGCTCTTATACAACAGTTTGAGGTAACGTATAAAACGCTTAGTCTGTCCTTAATAGTCGTGGGTAGCATCCGAGTGTGTAGTTATATACTGGGATGATACTAACATAGTAAGGTCGCGCCTTAAGTGGCAGATTATTTTAGTTTGGTAGATTAAAGTGGTGCCTTCGAGTAGAAGTTTTTTTTATATTGAGAGGAAACCAATAGCCAAAGGCAGTAGCTGTGTGAATGAAACTCTAAAATTGTTCAAAAAGCTATACCACTGCTGTATGGAAAGGCGACAGTAAATGTTATATTAGTTTAAAAAAGGAAGAGGTTGTCTTTTCAATAAGCAGTTAGCAAATCTCCATGGTCTACAATTGAATTTTTACGCATATGATCTGCTAGTTAATTTTATGTTGGCTCAAACGAGAAGTGCAACTGCAAATAAAAGAAAATGTGTTTTAGGTTACTTCCATTTCGTGTTAGTTTAGTAAAACGTACAAGTGAAAAGACATTACTTTGCATACTGACCTCTAATTTGAGCAAATACAGAGGGATCCAAAAAATGTATACACTGTTTAAAAGCCCATGACTTACAAACTAATTGACAGAGTTGTCTCATTTTTGCTGAACGTGTATCTTAAAGTCCAACTTAAAGATATCACTGTAAGTTTTCGAAATGGTCACCATTAACATCCACACACAAACGATGCCGCCGAACTGCAGCACAAACTACTGGCTGCTACATGTTCAGTTGGATATTTGCATAAGGAATGTACGATGGATTCTCGAAGTTCATCCAATGTGCGTGGCTTTTGTCGATAAATGGCGTCCTTTAGTGTTCCCCACAGGTAAAAGTCCAGAGGAGTTAGGTCTGGGGAATGTGGTGGATACTCCACAGCACCTCTACGGCCTATCCATCTACCTGGTAGATTTTCGTCGAGATACGCCCTAACATGATTTTGGTAGTGGGATGGAGCACCGTCTTGTTGAAAATAAACTCTTCCGTCTCCATACGAGTTTCGGATGGCAGGTAAAATGGATGTCTGAAGCTTCTGAAGGTATACCTCACTGGTAACTGTGCCGTCAAAAAAGAATGGCCCAATCAAGCCCCAGTAAGACAACCCACACCATACATTTACTGGTGGCAAATTCACGGATTTTTTTACATGGACGTTCGGATTTTCGGCGGCCCAGTTGATGCAATTGTGGCGATTTACTGTACCATTGAGTTTGTACTGTGCCTCATCAGACCACACAATCAACTCTGCAAACTCTTCATGGTTGCGCACCATGTTAGTAAACCACTCGCAGTACTCAATTCTGCGATATCTGGGTCGTCCTCGTTCATTGCGTGTAGCAATCGTGGGATTTAGCACTTCCACTTTGCTGTCTTCAAAATTCGCCGAACACTTGAGCAACTCACTCCGGTTTCACGGGCACACTGTCTCACAGACTTCTGTGGTAAACGAGTGAATTGTTGTAACTCACGACGGGTGTTAGCTGGACTTGTTACTGTTAGAGGTCGTCCAGATCGTTGTGTCTGTACATCTTTGACACAGCATTCGGCTTCAAATTTGTCTCAAATGCAACAAATCGTTAAACGTGTCGATGGCTCTGTTTGATACTCATTTCGCCATTGCCATTGAAAATTATTAATGTTTTTCGTACGTAAAATACCACTTCAAAACTGACTTCCTTTCATCGCTTGTGTGGCGATTGCCCGAACTACAAACTATTACACTACCAAAGGTGAGACACCTCCGTCAATTAGTTTGCCAGTTATGGACTTTTAAACAGTGGATACATTTTTTTGGACCTCTCTCTCTCTCTCTCTCTCTCTCTCTCTCTCTCAAAAGGGGTATTTAATTAAAAGCCAGTTTCATGCTCATGATAAATGTGTTTACTGGAAAAGAACCCCCCAATATTTGTAACGTTCTTACAATAAAATCGCATTTATTCAAAAACATATGTAATTAATTTACTAAAAGAGTAGTTCGATGAATAATATTCGAGATGAGTGGATATAAATCTTTTTTTAATATCTTTACATACAGGGAGGCAAGGTCAGTGAAGTGGACTGGTGTGAAATTGCAGTAACAAGAACGAAGTGATTTAAAATATCGTTATCAACAGACGCAATATTATAGGAGGCGTATGTAGTATACGAAAACCCTCAAAATGAACTTACATCGATGGGTAAAGATAGAAATAACAAATAATTTAATTAATGCTCCTGACATACTTATGTGAGGTATACTGACGTAAACGAGAAATGTCACAATGGTAATGATGCCTAACGACGTGGTGAAAGAAGAAACATGAGTCGATAAGGAAGAGCGACAAGGGTCCAGTACGAGAAGCAGAATTTAAAAGATTAATAAAATTCCCAGGGAATTTTTTATAAGCATTGGAGGAAGAGGGAAGATAACGATTATTGACTTTGGCGTATAGGGTGTATGACTCCGGTGATATATTGACTTTGGGAAAACTTCATCCACACAAATCCGAAGATTGCAAGAGCCGACCAGTCCGAGAATTATCGCACAGTCAGCCTAAGAGCTGATGCAGCCAAGTTTCTGACGAGAATAATATACAGAAAATTGGAAAATAAAATTGAGGACCCGTTAGATGAGCTGTTTGGCTTCAGGAAAGGTAAAGGCACCAGAGTGGAAGTTCTGAAGTTGCAGCTGATAATTAAGGCACGTTTACAGGATTTGTCGATTTGAAAAAATAGTAAAATGGTGCAATATGTTGGAAAATCTGAGAAAAACAGCAGTAAGTTACAGGGAAAGACTGGTAATGTATACCATGTACAAGAACCTAGAGATAACAATAAGAGTGGAAAACCAAGAACGAAGAGCTCGTATTAATATTACAAAAGATATAAGACAAGGATACCAGGACGTAGCCCTTCGTCTCCACTGTTTACTCCTTACATCGCAGAAACAATGGCATAAATAAAGAAAAGTTCAAGAGTGGGATTAAAATTCAAGGTGAAGGTATACCAATGATAACATTAGCTAATGGCACTACTACCCTCAGTGAAAGCGAAGAAGAGTTACAAGATTTGTTGACTGAACGAACAGTCTAATTAGTGCGAAATATAGGCTGAGAGTAAATCTGAAAGTAATGAGAAGTAGTAGACATGAGAATACCGAGACACTTAACATCAGAATTGGAGATCACCAAGTAGATGAAGATAAGGAATTCTGCTATGTAGACAGCAAAAGAACCCATTACGGACGGAGCAAGAGGGATATCAAAAGCAGACTAGCACTGGCAAAAAGGGCATTCCTAGCAAAAAATATCTACTAGTATCAAACATCGGCCGCATTAGGAAAAAGTTTCTGAGAATGTACGTTTGCATTACAACACTGTATGTTAGGGTCATTGCGAGAACCAGAAAAGAAGAGAATCGAAACATTTGAGGTGTTTTCTTACAGATGAATGCTGAAAATTAGATTGATTGATAAGGCCAGGAATGAGTAGGTTCTCTGCAGAATCTGCGAGGAAGTTAATGTATGGAAAAAATTGACTAGAAGAAGGAACAGAATGACAGGACGTGTGTTAAGAAATCAAGGAATAACTTCCATTTTACTATAGAGAGCTTTAGAAGGTAAAAACTGTGAAGGATGGCGGAGATTGGAATACATCGAGCAAGCAATCGACAACGTAAAATGCAACTGCTACTCTGAGATGAAGAGGTTGGCACAGGAAATCGTTTCGTGGCGGGCAGCGTCAAATCAGTCAGAAGTCTGATGAGTCAGAAGAAAATGACGCCTTGCTACATCATATAGTCATTTACATACTGAATCGACGAAGCTCTGGCCCCGTGGTGCGTTGGGTTGACGTTGCGTTAAATTGAAATTAAAATAATCTAACGAGAACTCAGCAAAGGTTGTCATAATGCAGTATCGTCGCTTGGGGTAAGCTAATCTAACTGGTACTTGATATCCATGGTACTAGCACTGGTATGGGGAAGACGTCCGAGCAGCTTCCTCATATACACTCCTGGAAATTTAAATAAGAACACCGTGAATTCATTGTCCCAGGAAGGGGAAACTTTATTGACACATTCCTGGGGTCAGATACATCACACTGACAGAACCACAGGCACATAGACACAGGCAACAGAGCATGCACAATGTCGGCACTAGTACAGTGTATATCCACCTTTCGCAGCAATGCAGGCTGCTATTCTCCCATGGAGACGATCGTAGAGATGCTGGATGTAGTCCTGTGGAACGGCTTGCCATGCCATTTCCACCTGGCGCCTCAATTGGACCAGCGTTCGTGCTGGACGTGCAGACCGCGTGAGACGACGCTTCATCCAGTCCCAAACATGCTCAATGGGGGACAGATCCGGAGATCTTCCTGGCCAGGGTAGTTGACTTACACCTTCTAGAGCACGTTGGGTGGCACGGGATACATGCGGACGTGCATTGTCCTGTTGGAACAGCAAGTTCCCTTGCCGGTCTAGGAATGGTAGAACGATGGGTTCGATGACGGTTTGGATGTACCGTGCACTATTCAGTGTCCCCTCGACGATCACCAGTGGTGTACGGCCAGTGTAGGAGATCGCTCCCCACACCATGATGCCGGGTGTTGGCCCTGTGTGCCTCGGTCGTATGCAGTCCTGATTGTGGCGCTCACCTGCACGGCGCCAAACACGCATACGACCATCATTGGCACCAAGGCAGAAGCGACTCTCATCGCTGAAGACGACACGTCTCCATTCGTCCCTCCATTCACGCCTGTCGCGACACCACTGGAGGCGGGCTGCACGATGTTGGGGCGTGAGCGGAAGACGGCCTAACGGTGTGCGGAACCGTAGCCCAGCTTCATGGAGACGGTTGCGAATGGTCCTCGCCGATACCCCAGGAGCAACAGTGTCCCTAATTTGCTGGGAAGTGGCGGTGCGGTCCCCTACGGCACTGCATAGGATCCTACGGTCTTGGCGTGCATCCGTGCGTCGCTGCGGTCCGGTCCCAGGCCGACGGGCACGTGCACCTTCCGCCGACCACTGGCGACAACATCGATGTACTGTGGAGACCTCACGCCCCACGTGTTGAGCAATTCGGCGGTACGTCCACCCGGTCTCCCGCATTCCCACTATACGCCCTCGCTCAAAGTCCGTCAACTGCACATACGGTTCACGTCCACGCTGTCGCGGCATGCTACCAGTGTTAAAGACTGCGATGGAGCTCCGTATGCCACGGCAAACTGGCTGACACTGACGGCGGCGGTGCACAAATGCTGCACAGCTAGCGCCATTCGAAGGCCAACACCGCGGTTCCTAGTGTGTCCGCTGTGCCGTGCGTGTGATCATTGCTTGTACAGCCCTCTCGCAGTGTCCGGAGCAAGTATGGTGGGTCTGACACACCGGTGTCAATGTGTTCTTTTTTCCATTTCCAGGAGTGTATTCTATTAGGGACAGACCTGGTCTTCTTGTTGGCCACGCGAATACCCGCGCGAATACCACTACATCACACGTGCCTTATGTGGACGAGCACTGCCCTTTTGAAACGAGGCGTTACGATACTGTCTCATGAGTAGTGACACATGAGACCCAAGTGCGCGTGATGCACCGCTGCGCTATCACACTTCTCTAAATCACTACCAGCGGTCTACATCTACATCTACATCTACATACATACTCCGCAATCCACCATACGGTACGTGGTGGAGGGTACCTCGTACCACAACTAGCATCTTCTCTCCCTGTTCCACTCCCAGACAGAACGAGGGAAAAATGACTGCCTATATGACTCTGTACGAGCCCTAATCTCTCTTACCTTATCTTTGTGGTCTTTCCGCGAAATGTAAGTTGGCGGCAGTAAAATTGTACTGCAGTCAGCCTCTAATGCTGGTTCACTGAATTTCCTCAGCAGCGATTCACGAAAAGAACGCCTCCTTTGCTCTAGAGGCTCCCACCAGATTCCTGAAGCATTTCCGTAACACTCGCTTGATGATAAAACCTACAACAAATCTACCAGCCCGCCTCTGAATTGCTTCTAGGTCCTCCCTCAATCCGACCTGATAGTGATCCCAAATGCTCGAGCAGTAATCAAGAATAGGTCACACCAGCGTTCTATAAGCGTCCTCCTTCACAGATGAACCACATCTTCCCAAAATTCTACCAACGAACGGAAGACGACTATCCGCCTTCCCCACATCTGCCATTACATGTTTGTCCCGCTTCATATCGCTCTGCATTGTTACGCCCAAATATTTAACGTTATAGGATTCTTTTTCCTATTCATCTGCATTAATTAACATTAATCTGTATTTAGAGTTATCTGCTATTCTTTACACCAATAACAATTCCTGTCCAAGTCATCTTGTATCCTCGTACAGTCACTCAACGACGACCCCTTCCCGTACACCACAGCATCATCAGCAAACAGCCGCACATTGCTATCCACCCTATCCAAAAGATGAATTATGTAGATAGAAAACAACAGCGGACCTACCACTCTTCCCTGGGGCACTCCAGATGATACCCTCACCTCCGATGAACACTCACCATCGAGGACAACGTACTGGGTTCTATCACTTAAGAAGTAATAGAATAGTGGTGATCAGAAGTCATACCCGATGGCTCCCCGACACTACGACGCCAGGAGTAATACAGCTTTGCCTGTCCTAAACATTGAAGGAATGGAACCTCTCCTCAAGCCTCAGCCCTGGTGGTTCAAATGGTTCAAATGGCCCTGAGCACTATGGGACTTAACATCTGAGGTCATCAGTCCCCTAGAACTTAGAACTAATTAAACCTAACTAACCTAAGGACATCACACACATCTATGCCCGAGGCAGGATTCGAACCTGCGACCGTAGCACTCTCACGGTTCCGGACTGAAGCGCCTAGAACCGCACGGCCACACAGGGCGGCCCCTGGTGGTCATCAGGGGTGTGGTATAACCGTGATTCGTTGTTTAACACAATGTGACGCTATTAACCAGCTGTTCATGCTTCCCGACCACGGCACCATGTAAACGCAGCAGTTTGTGTTGTGGGGTTGACGGCAGAATATGCATGGGATTGAAATTTCCTAATCACGCTGCTGCTGGATTCCGACCAACTGCCTGGAATACCACAGAATGACGCAGGGTGTCCATTACTTGTTCTCGGATGGCAGGGCAGATGTGTAGGGGTGCATAAAACGGTGATCCTTCCTTGTGGTGGTGAGACGTGGAACCTTGAGGGATATCCCCTGCAGTCTGATCTCGGGCCACTGCGATATCCGAAAGCCCCACATACGTGGATAATGCACGGTTATGCCAAAAGGTCATAAGGACATCCAAAATGAGGCATTTTTCAAAATCTTTCAGACGCTGATAAGGTTGTCCCTTACGAGTACGCGGCATCTCCGTCTCCTTCACAGTGCTCACGTTGTTCAGCCTACTTATGTAACCTTCTGGGCCTGCGTAACAACACTAAACACGAACAACAGTAATAAATCTGACGGCCAGCCTACCTGCCACAGAGTAATGTAATTCTAATCATTAGCACATCCGACGATGGCGTGTATCTGCACGAAGATACCTTGGCATCCCATCATGTCTTCTGGATGCTTCATTTTCTCTTTGCCGGGCAGTGTGTGTAAACGATGTTGGAGACGATGTTAGCAGCCATCTTAGATCGCTTGTAGTTGGTGGTGTCGTTTACCGTCTCCTAAAATCTTCCGTAAATCGAAAAAAATACAGAATCAAAAATGGCTCAAATGGCTCCGAGCGCTATGGGACTTAACATATGAGATCAGTTCCCTAGAACTTAGAACTACTTAAACCTAAATAACCTAAGGGCATCACACACATCCATGCCCGAGACAAGATTCGAACCTGCGACCGTAGCAGTCGCGCAGTTCCGGACTGAAGCGCCTAGAAACACTCGGCCACCGAGGCCGGAAATACAGAATCATGTTGTGAAAATTCCAATTGTCCGTAAAGAATAACAGTTTAAGCATTTACACATGAGTACTAACATAAATTGTTACACGACAAAGATTGTCGATTCAGTTAAATACATAGGGACTATAATTTAAAATAACTTAAACTGAAACTATTACATAGAAAACGTTGAGGAGAATGCGAAACTACGACTGCATTTTATTGGCAGAACACTTAGACGATGCAACAGATCTACTAAATAGACCGCCTACACCACGCTCAAGTGTCCTTCTTGAGTACGGCTGCGACGTGTGAGAACCTTAGCAGATAGGACTGACGGAAGACATCGACAAAGTTCAGAGAAAGACAGATCGTTTCGTTCTATTGCGTAACAGTGGAGAGAGTATCATGGGTATGATAAACGAATTAGAATAGCAAATCATTAAAACAAAGGTGTTTTTCGCTGGGCCGAGGGTATTTCAGGAGATGTCAATCACTAACTCCCCAACTACATTTAGAACAATGGCCATCGTGATAAAATTAGAGAAATCGAAACTCGCACGGAAAGATATATAGGTCTTGTTCGCACGTGTTACTGAACACCGGAACGGTCGAAAAATTGTCTCATGGTGATTCTGTGAACCCACTGCCAACTATTTAGGTTTGAATTGCAAGCTAGTCATGAAGATATACCTCACACACAAATTCTTTTTTTGCTAACCTAGCAAGTTCATTCCCTAACACGCCACTATTTAAGTGAGTTTTCTTTCCTGAACGTATTTTTTCATCTGCATACTGATGCACAGCTGTACTCACATTAGTGGTAATGGATGAAGTTGAAAGCGTTAAACTCACCACATGAATGTGAGTCCAAGTAGAATCCCTCAGATATTCTGGTATGCCGCCACAATCAGCTCTAACTCATTCGTTAACGTCCTTCTAGTGCCTTCGCAGGATGAATCATCAAAAAATGTTTGACTTTGAATCTCAACACAAAACAGTCGCTTTGGAGAGCACTGGATGTCAAGAGCTACCTTTGAATCTCTCGTTTAGTTCGGTCATCACTTTTTTATTCAGTTTTTTGAAAAATTGCTGCATAGTGCCCTACGTAATTTTTTAGAATTCGCTGTACACAGTTCGCACCAGCTGAGCCTTTCGATATAGTTTCTTAGCTCTGAGAGGACACTTACACTGTCAGTTTATTAACTGATTTCAGAACTTTGAAGATTTCTCTTAGAAAGTGCAGTTCATCTGGTATACATATATCAAAAAAGTTTTCCATACCTCGGTTCCGAGAGTTCCAGAACCCGTACAGAAAATTGGAATAGTGATCAACAAAAACATCATTTCCGCCCTTTTTATACCTCATGAAAACCACACATCGCATGTTTTACCACGATACAGCGAGACCTTCAGAGGCGTTGGTCCAGATTTCTGTACACAGCAGTTCCT
This sequence comes from Schistocerca cancellata, assembly GCF_023864275.1. Classification (NCBI taxonomy): domain Eukaryota; kingdom Metazoa; phylum Arthropoda; class Insecta; order Orthoptera; family Acrididae; genus Schistocerca; species Schistocerca cancellata. Next base: position 462,179,804 of record NC_064631.1, on the reverse strand, counting down.
CTAATACCCAGTAGCACGTCCTCGTGCATTGATGCATGCCTGTATTCGTCGTGGCATAATATCCACAAGTTCATCAAGGCACTGTTTGTCCAGAATGTCCCTCAGCGGCGATTCGGCGTAGATCCCTCAGAGTTGTTGGTGGGTCTCGTCGTCCATAAACAGCCTTTCAATATATCCCAGGCATGTTCGATATGGTTCATGTCTGGAGAACATGCTGGCCACTCTAGTCGAGCGATGTCGTTACCATGAAGGGAGTCATTCATAAGATGTGCACTATGTGGGAGCAAACTGTTGTCCACGAAGACGAATGCCTTGCCAATATGCCGATATGGTTGCAGTATCGGTCGGAGGATGGCATTCACATCTCGTACGGCTGTTACAGCGCCTTCCATGACCAAAAGCGGCGTACGTCGGCCCCACATAACGCCACCCCAAAACAGCAGGAACCTCCACTTGCTGCACTCGCTGGACAGTGTGTCAAAGGCGTTCAGCCTGGCCGGGTTGTCTCCAAACACGTCTCCGACGATTGTCTGGTTGAAACCATATGCGACACTCATCGGGCAGGAGAAGGTGATGCCAATCCTGAGCGGTCCATTCGGCATGTTGTTGGGTCCACCTGTACCGCGCTGCATGGTGTCGTGGTTGCAAAGATGGACCTCCCCATGGACGTCGACAGTTCCTGTCCCTTTGTATCACCTCCATTTCCGAATAACATCGCTTTGGCTCACTCCGAGAAGCCTGTACAGTTACCTTGTTTAGAGCCCTTCCTGGCACAAAGTAACAATGCGGACACGATCGAACCTCAGTATTCGCCATCTAGGCATGATTGAACTGCGGACAACAGGAGCCGTGTACCTCCTTCCTGGTTGACTGGAACGATTTTCGGTCTCCCTCCGTCTAATAGGTGCTGATCATGCATGGTTGTTTACATCTTTAGGCGGGTTTAGTGACATCTGTGAATAGTGAAAGGGACTATGTCTGTCATACGATATCAATAGTCAACGTTGTCTTCTGGAGTTCTGGGAATCGGAGTGATGCAAAACTTATTTTTTGTGTGTGTATTTTACACAGGATTTTGTTACAATCAATTCTTGGAGATATATTACGATTTGTAACACTTCCAGTGCGTTATTCTAACGGGATACAACATGTAGTCTAACTTTCCTTAGTTGTTGTAAGGTTTCTTTGTTTTGAAAAATGTGTCACGATATATTTGAACTGTTTGATTACTTTTATCATTATTTATAGCCCATGATGAACTATTACATCTAACGTGTAACATACAGAATATGATCCCAATCTGGAAAACATGTTGTTGGCCTTGTGAGCTAACCGAGCAAATAATGAGTCAACCAAGTGCGCAGACACGGATGAATCGTTAAACCTTTGTAAGTGGCAGAGCGATAGAGTTACGCGCTTATACGCGTGATTACTGCCCTCTACGTATGCATGTAGAAGCAGCGATCAGTGAGACATTTATGTTTCGAACGGACATTTTACATAAACATGGATAAATGTCAGTCATAGATTAGCATCTCCAAAACGAAAGTAATGTCAGTGGGAAAGAAATATGAACGGATTGAGTGCCAAATAAGAGGAACAAAGTTAGAACAGGTGGACGGTTTCAAGTACTTAGGATGCATATTCTCACAGGATGGCAACATAGCGAAAGAACTGGAAGCGAGGTGTAGCAAAGCTAATGCAGTGAGCGCTCAGCTACGGTCTACTCTCTTCTGAAAGAAGGAAGTCAGTACCAAGACTAAGTTATCTGTGCACCGTTCAATCTTTCGACCAACTTTGTTGTATGGAAGCGAAAGCTGGGTGGATTCAGGATACCTTATCAACAAGGTTGAGGTTACGGATATGAAAGTAGCTAGGACGATTGCAGGTACTAGTAGATGGGAACAATGGCAGGAGGGTGTCCACAGTGAGGAAATCAAAGAAAAACTGGGAGTGAACTCTATAGATGTAGCAGTCAGGGCGAACAGGCTTAGATGGTGGGGTCATGTTACACGCATGGGAGAAGCAAGGTTACCCAAGAGACTCATGGATTCAGCAGTAGAGGGTAGGAGGAGTCGGAGCAGACCGAGGAGAAGGTACCTGGATTCGGTTAAGAATGATTTTGAAGTAATAGGTTTAACATCAGAAGAGGCACCAATGTTGGCACTGAGTAGGGGATCATGGAGGAACTGTATAAGGGGGGCTATGCTCCAGACTGAACGCTGAAAGGCATAATAAGTCTTAAATGATGATGATGATTATGATGATGATGATGATGATGATGGATAAATGTGAGGACATGACAGAGCGGTAAAGCGGGGAAATCGTGTTTGGCAACGTGCGTGGCCATATGGTATATGAAGTTGCTGGATTCGTTAGTATTCCGCGAGCTTTTTTTAAGTAGTGGTGTAACACACGTGGCCACGAGAACACGATGTCACAAATGTGGTCGGAGAAAGAACCCGACAGAGACCGGAGACACGTTTCACTGCTTGTAAATAAAAATCTCTTCTAAACCAGACAGGAACTACTACAGGCAGTTAATGAAGACCCATTCTCACTTGTTAACCTGAGAACATTGCCACGGGAATCGCTTTGAATGAACATTTGGAGTCGGTCATGCAGGTACCTAAGCCACGCCTATTCAGTGGACCAGAAGTCATCGAACTTGGATAGTGATAGCTAACTGGGAAATTAATGTGATCGGACGAATCACATTTTTATCTATATTCAAGTGACACACGTCGTCGAGTGCACCGAAGGTCAAATGGAACATTTCAGCTAGAATGCATGCAAGGTCAGGTGCAAACGAGAGTTGTATGCGTCATGTTTTTGTGGTGTCAATTTTGTAATAAATTGGGCCCTCTCAATTAGGTGGCCAGTAATATGATCTGCGTGTTTATTTAAACATTATGAGTGATCAAGTGTTGCCATTCGGTCATCTGCATGACGTGTATGCTGCTGATACACATTTTTGAAGGCTACAACGGTAAGTTCATCGGTTGGAAGAATATGTCACTGGTTTTCTGACCACTATCCCATCCCATTACAACTCGATTATCTTTCAAAATCACATGACTTGAACCCCATAGATAATTCATGGGATGTGGAACAGCGGGTAAAACGCCGATATAAGCATCCCCGCAATTTGATTGAACTGTGCGATCAGTTCCCAAGCTAGTAGCTTATCCTAGATTTTATGTATCTGCACAGCCATGTGATTCATATCCTAACCAAAAGCAAGAGAGTATTAAAACCAGGGGCAAAATTACACGACATTACATTATGCATGTAACTAAATCTCTAGGGCTGAATAATTTTTTGTCGAGTGAACTTACTCGTCGCTTTATGTCTACAGATGAATATTTCATTGATTACCTCCCCCTTCATAATATGTGTCACTATTTCCCCTTTCAGGTGTTCGACTGTATGCCACTCATTAAACTGAAGATACCCTAGAAGCGTGGAACGAACGAGTAACTCCCAGTCGTAGTCTGTAGAATGTTGTAATTGCTAGGTAACAGGTATCAGGTAACGTGCAGCACGAAACGTTCATCCATTTGCAATCAACGTCGCGTGTGAAGCACACATCACGCCATATTTTAACTTTTCCTTGACCAACATAAACTGAGCATCAAGTAAACTAATACTCAGTAAACCCTGTAGCAGAACTGTGTAATTAGGTCGGAGGTAATGAATCTTTTAGTATAGTAAAATGCTAGAGATAGTCATTTTTAGGACTAAGCCAATTTTTCCTGTAATAAATTCACTGTGAATTTCAAAAAGGTCTGTCTGCCTCGATTCTTTTACAGAATGGCTTTCACACTACATAACACTTGTACCAGTATCACTCTTCAGATACGGTTGTCGCTGAGGACGAGCGAATTGGTACTGAGGGAACCTCCTTAGTTGTTGCAGTTCTGTTGGAAATAAATTATCAAAATTTCCTACCAAACGTTTTTATTTTCAGCGTTTGTTGGTCCTCAGTCTACGTATTACTGTCGAGGTACATCACATTTTACCTTATTTTCTGTTTCTTCCCTGAAAAAAGTCCACTGTCTGCTTCTTTTCTGCTTCATTATGAGTATATTACAGAGTGAGAAAATATACTAAATTACCGTTAATGTAAATTCAATGTTGTTCATATTATATATGGATCATATGTTGAAAACAATAGACTGGCTGGGTGAGATTAAGATGCGTGAACACAGACTAAGCAGTCTTGCATATGCGGATGACTTAGTTGTGATGGCAGATTCGATTGAAAGTTTGCAAAGTAATATTTCAGAGCTAGATCAGAAATGTAAGGACTATGGTATGAAGATTAGCATCTCCAAAACGAAAGTAATGTCAGTGCGAAAGAGATATAAACGGATTGAGTGCCAAATAGGAGGAACAAAGTTAGAACAGGTGGACAGTTTCAAGTACTTAGGATGCATATTCTCACAGGATGGCAACATAGTGAAAGAACTGGAAGCGAGGTGTAGCAAAGCTAATGCAGTGAGTGCTCAGCTACGATCTACTCTCTTCTGAAAGAAGGAAGTCAGTGCCAAGAGTAAGTTATCTGTGCACCGTTCAATCTTTCGACCAACTTTGTTGTATGGGAGCGAAAGCTGGGTGGATTAAGGATACCTTATCAATAAGGTTGAGGTTACGGATATGAAAGTAGCTAGGATGATTGCAGGTACTAGTAGATGGGAACAATGGCAGGAGGGTGTCCACAGTGAGTAAAACAAAGAAAAACTGGGAGTGAACTCTATAGATGTAGCAGTCAGGGCGAACAGGCTTAGATGGTGGGGTCATGTTACACGCATGGGAGAAGCAAGGTTACCCAAGAGACACATGGTTTCAGCAGTAGAGGGTAGGAGGAGTCGGGGCAGACCAAGGAGAAGGTACCTGGATTCGGTTAAGAATGATTTTGAAGTAATAGGCTTAACATCAGAAGAGGCACCAATGTTAGCACGGAACAGGGGATCATGGAGGAATTTTATAAAGGGGACTATGCTCCAGACTGAACGCTGAAAGGCATAATCAATCTTAAATGATGATGAACGCTGAAAGGCATAATCAGTCTTAAATGATGATGATGATGATGATGATGATGATGATGATGTAAATTCATACGAGCCTTTGCAAAATAAGACTAATCTTTCCAAGCACTTCGAATCACAATTTAATTCGACAGTCAACGTGACAGTCTGTAAGAAACGTAGGAAGACTGATGGAATACTGATGTAGAAGCGCAGGACAGGAGTCATTCAAAATGAAATATCGAATCAAAACACCTTCAGTCGTCTAAATTACCAGTTGCTATTTTCTCGACCATCCAGTTTCGGCGCTAATTTACACCATCTTCAGGCCCCCGGACCGACGTGTGGGAAGAATCCCACCTCTGGTACAGTCAAAGCAGCAGTCAGCATTAAGCGATCCATCATCATTACTTCCCGCAACGTAGCTCTGAAACTGGTTGCTCAGATGAAATAACACCTGGAAATTTACGTGGCTGAAGTTGTTTAGTTTCCATATTTTATATTAAGCAGCCGAGGTACCGCAACCACCTGCAGGAAGATGGACTTAAGAAGAGTCGCTCACTGCATGTGCTGCACAGACATGACGTTTCCGTTCACAGGGCGAGCAAAACGACTACCTCCCATAGAACTACTACAGTAGTTAGTGTTGGAAGATACATAGTTCCATTAGGACTCACTTACTCTACCCAAAAAACCGGCATGTCATTCGATTTCACATGAACAACGAAACGAATCCATCGTGTAAGTCTACTAGATTAACTAACGTTGGACACGCACATTTCGCACAGTAGTCACCCAAGTTGTCTGCTGTACGTGAATGTTGAGCGAAAATGTCCTTGCAAATCGTTTTGAGATATTAGTAGTGTCACTGCCACACATCCTATGCCGCAGTTTTCTCCTGATAATTTTCGTATCAAACGCTCTAACTATGAAAAATTCTTTTATTTAACAGTTCTAGCTCTAGAACAGTCGGCATGGCCACAAACGAAGGCCTACATCCATCGCAGTCAACAGTGGAACAAACTAGTAACAGCGTTTGACGAAACTAAAAAACGTGTAGAATGTGTGATTCCAAAGAAACCACAAATCTAGAACAAATTCAAAATTTCTCCTTCGAGAATTCCTCTCTTATTTCACTTACTGTCCTCAATCACATGTTTAATTACGTGTTATCTACCACTATAGACTGAAAAGAGTAGAAATTAACAACGTAGTAGCAGTGGAGCACATTCATTGGTCATCCAGAACATTATGGCCCTAGGCGTCGTGGCATAGAAGGAATAAGGTTCAAATGGCTCTGAGCACTATGGGATTTAATTGCCGTGGTCATCAGTCCCCTAGAACTTAGAACTACTTAAACCTAACTAACCTAAGAACATCACACATATCCATGCCCGAGGCAGGCTTCGAACCTGCGACCGTAGCGCTCACGCGGTTCCAGACTTTAGCGTCTAGAACCGCACGGACACTCCGGCCGGCGAAAGAATAAAGCCTTGTTATGTCGCTGGAGGGGGCTGACATCACATCTGGACACACGAATCACCTAATTATCGTAAAATCAGGGGAGGGCGGCTATGAGCTCTGACGCCACGTTCAATCACATTCCAAATGTGTTCGATCTGTCGAATTTGAGAGCGGGAGGTAGCAGGCCGCATATCAATTACAACTCGCTATTGTGTTCCTCGAACCACTCCATCACACTTTTGGCCTTGTGACTTGGTGCATTATCTTGTTGAAAAATGCCACTGCCGTCGATCAACATGATCCTCATGCAAGCAGCGTCACCCTTGGCCGTCATGATGCCTTGCACGAGTTCCATTGGACTTATGGGTGCCTATGTGAATGTTCCCCGGTTCATAGTGGAGCTGCCACCAGCTCGCCTCCGTCTCGCGACACAGGTGTCAAGGAGGTGTAGCACTGGAAGTCGACGGATTCGTACCCCCCCCCCCCCCAATCATCATGATGAAGAAGGTATTTTGATTCATCAGACCGTGCAACGCTCTGCCACTGTGTCAACGCCCCGTGCAGATGGTCAATTGCCCGTTTCACTCGTACATGCCGATTTCGTAGTTGGTACAAGCATGGGTCGTCGGCTGCGGAGGTCCATCTCTACGAATGCTCGGTGCACTATGTGTGCAGACGCACTTGTATCTGGCCAGCATTAAAGTCTGATGTTAGTTCCGCCACAGTTCGCCACCTGTCCTACTTGACCGGTCTGCCCAACCTACGAAATCCGACATCCGTAATAATCAGTGGCCGCCCAGCCCCACGACGTCTGGACGTGGTTTGACTCACCACAGCAGTCCTCGAACACCCTATAAGTCGAACAGTTTCATAAATGCTCGTGCCGAGTCTCCTGACCATCACAACCTGCGCTCGGTATTACTCAGATAGATCGCGCGCCTTCACCATTCTACACATGGACGGCACGCTCACTGATACTACATACATCGTGCATGTGTCTGACTAGCAGTCATTCTTCTCCGGGTCACGCTGCTGTCGCCTGGACGGGTTTATATGGATAGTATGCCGCTGTTCGTAATGTTCTGGCTGATCAGTGTATCTATTAAAATCAATAAATAATATCTTGTGAGTACTCTTTGACAGCATCAGTGCTCAACTGACATAGCCAGTGAAAGGAATAGGCTGTGAAAGGAAGACGATTTCAGCAATAGTTGGCGTGACGAAAAGTAATACCCATCACATCAGGCGTAATCTTACATGACGAACTCTTACTGAAAATTATATACTTAATTTAGATTCTATATGTAAAAGAATAGACTGGCAATGGCAAGGAAAGCGTTTCTGAAGAAGAGAAGTTTGTTAACATCGAGCTTAGATTTAAATGTCAGGATGTCGTTTCTGAAAGTATTTGTATGGAGTGTAGCCATGTATGGAAGTGAAACATGGACGATAAATAGTTTGGAGAAGAAGAGAATAGAAGCCTTTGAAATGTGGTGCTACAGAAGAATGCTGAAGATTAGATGGGTAGATCACGTAACTAATGAGGAAGTATTGAATAGGATTGGGGAGGAGTTTGTGGCACAACTTGACAAGAAGAAGGGATCGGTTTGTAGGACATGTTCTGAGGCATCAAGGGATCACCAATTTAATATTGGAGGGCAGCGTGGAGGGCAAAAATCGTAGAGGGAGACCAAGAGATAAATACACTAAACAGATTCAGAAGGATGTAGGCTGCAGTGCGTATTGGGAGATGAAGGAGCTTGCACAGGATAGAGTAGCATGGAGAGCTGCATCAAACCAGTGTCAGGACTGAAGACCACAACAACACGCAAAAGAAATATTTATTAGCAAATGGGATCAAGTATTTTCGAAAAGGACCGTAGTAGCAGCAGTACAATTTGCTGGAATTCCAACTTAAGAAAACGGAGCATATTTATTTACTTATTAATCTTACTGGCCAGGTAACTTCTATTCCATAAATAAGACGCAGAATTACTGCTTTATAGGAAATAAATCCAGATTTCTCCAGATATTGTATATCATTTTGTGAATAAAACTTTCAAGATTGATAATAACTTTATTTATTTATTATGTCATCAGCAGATCAAACTTCAGAACTTGCAAAACAATGTTTAGCTTCGTTATTAAAAACCTATGCCTGAACGGGACGTCAAATCTAACAAATGATGTAGCGTTTAGCCATAAATTTTTAGTTCTAACGGTCAAGTTTGTTTTCAGAGTTTTTAATCTGAGGATGGCAGTAACTGAAACGGCGTTAAGACAAAAAAATATGTATCAAGTAATATATACGAATTTATTCACAAAATACGCACAATGATCAACGACTCACACAGTAATTTTATGTCACTAATTAATATTATAACTATATGCAGGCCCACAACAGTACTGAATTTACTGGACAGTACTTTAGGTGATGAAATTCTCTAACACTGAAGGTAAAATTTTCTGGGTTGTTAAGACGAGTCATATTTCTTCTATATGATCGACGTTTCGACTCCTGTACTGGGATCCCCTTCAGGAGGTGCCCTCGGTTGACCGAGAACTGTCAAGACCAATGTCGCGATCTCTTACAGAAGGGGAGCAATCCGGCGCTTATGCTGGAGAAATGGCGTTATTGGGTAAAATCCCTGTGGCTACCATTGGTGGGCCATCGTCGTTGGACATTAAGTGAAATTTGCCGCACTAACGCAGAAGTAGTGGGGTTATTGGTTGAAATTCTTGTTGTTACCATTGGTGTGCCACCGTCATTGAACAGTGAGCGAAGTTTCCTGTGCTAATGCAGAAGAAGTGGGGTTATGAACTAAAATTCATGTGGCCGTGGTAGACCATCGTTATTGAATATATAGCCATTTTTCCTTCTTTTATGCTGGATAGGATTTATTCGTTAAAGATCTTCCTGCTGCCACTAGTGCCCCACCGTCATCGGATAGAAGCGAAACGGGCAGAGCAAGAGAGGGAGAATATTTATCAACAATATTATTGGTCGCAGAAGTGAGTTTCCTGGTTGTTGTTTGTATTCCTCGTACATCGCGGTCATGCGCTAACTACGTTGATATCTTTTGGGGGGGGGGGGGGGGCGAAACTGGACCTCAGTTGTTGTCCTCTCTGTTGAAGTTACATCCTTTCTTCCAAATTTCAGTCAGTTCTTGGACTTTTCTTCTATTAATTTTGGTTTTCTTAGCCAGCACACGTGCTTTATTGAAATGAGTGAAGAACTTATTAAGGAACACGTACCCCACACGTGGGTAAAACAAAGTGGGAAAATTGCTGTAGCTGAACATCACGATAGCTATGCATTTCACTGATTTCAATAACGTACGTGCGTTGTCTAAGTAAACCAACATTTAGTGAAAAGAAGGCCGAGAAGCGATTGAAATTTCTAAGAACGGATGTAAATTCAGTACACAGGACGGCAATAACCTTCTTGCTTCGCGGCTCCCCGCCATCAAGGCAGTAAATAGGCTGCCACGGTGCGTGAGCGATACGAACAACGTCCATGTAGCCACCTCTACGTAGAATAATATTTTTGATAAACATTCCCCCTATCTTGCTCTGCCCATTTCGCTTTTATCAAATGACGGTGGCCCACCAATTGTAACCACAAGAACTTCAGCCAATAACCCCATTTATTCAACATTAGCGGGGATAACTTCACTTACCATCCTATCACGATGACCCCCCAACGATAGAAACAAGAATTTTACCCGGTAATCCCACGTCAACAAATACGCGTCCGAAAACTCCTCCTTCATAAGAGAACGCAGGACTGGTCATCACAGTCAGTCGTGGACACCACAACATCATTAATAAGACTCTAGCAGAGGGGTCGAAACGTCGATCGTACAGAAGAAATATGAAGCGGCCTAGCAACCCAGAAGATTTTACGTTAAACAATAAAGGCCACGAAAGCCTGCATACACGCGTATACATTGTATCACTGTCAGGTCAGTTTTTGCTTTTAGAGAATAACTATATTGTGACGTAATCGGCATTTTGAACACATTTATCTGCAGGAATTTGGAAGTTACCTAACTAAATCACAAGATTTATTAGTGTATCTTTATTCCTGCACAAGAATTATTAGTGTATCTTTGTTCCCGCTCCATACAATCGACGTAATCTCTAGTCCTACCGAAAATTTTCTGAGGAGAATCTTACGGTGCAAAACTCCAGACCTCTAAAACCTCATATCCAGGTGTGGGCACACAGACAGAAAGCCGAAGAGGGAAGTCGCTGCCGGATGCCCCAGAAAGTTGAGGCTGGGGTTGCGCCAGGTCATTAATATAGAGAGGTTATAGGGAGGGGAGGGGCTCCAGCGACCCGCCCTTTTTATCCGGCCACGTCCTCCGATGATGGAAACATTTTATGGAAAAACTCCTTACAAAATATATGAGCTCGTAATCACCCGGCCATCAAGGAGCACCCCTGCCGCTCTCTCCTCCGCCTTCATTCCAGAAGCCAGTAGTCTGCAGCAAGGAAGCACGGACCCGAGGTATCTGTGTAAGAGTGGCGCAACTTACAGAGACACACCCGGGATATCCATCGGACTATAATCTCTTCAATCTCTCTATCTTTTATTACAGACGGTTTACGCAAATTAAGCTCTAATTAACCCCACAAAGGATAACAAAGAACACCTGTGTTTGTATAATACGTGTTACTATATTTACAGTTCGCAACGAAAAAAATGGTTCAAATGGCTCTGAGCACTATGGGACTTAACATCTATGGTCATCAGTCCCCTAGAACTTAGAACTACTTAAACCTAACTAACCTAAGGACATCACACAACACCCAGTCATCACGAGTTCGCAACGATCTTTTGTCTTAGCTGTGGTCTTCAGTCCGAAAACAGACTTGATACAGCTCTTCACGCTACTCTGTCCTGTGCAAGACTCCTCATTGCCGCACAACTACTGTAAGCTACATCCACTTAAAGCTGCCTAATGTAATTAGGAAACCTCTAACCCTGGATGAAAATCCAAAGAGATTCTGATAATATGTAAAATACGCTAGCGGTAACACACAATCAGTGCACTATCGAAGACAGTGCTGCTAAAGCAGAGTTAATAACCACAGCCTTTCGAATAAGAAGACGAAGTAAATATTTCAAAATACGCCAACAGTAATAACTTACCCATTGATATCCTCAGATTAGTAAAGCCACGTAAACCACTTAATAAAAGCGAGTCTTCCTGTCCAAACTGTATATCAATTACGTTCCTTCAGAATGCTCTGATTCTATAGCTCCATACTTAACGATATACACAAACGCTCGCTCTACCAAGACCCGTATCCAAAGACTGGAAAGTTGCACATTTCACACGAATATTCAAGAAAGGCAATCTACAGTACTAAATTACAGGCCTGTATCATTAAGGTCGATATGCAGCAGGATTTTTAGAACATATATTATGTTCTAACATTAGGAATTGCCTAGAAGAAAGTGGTCGATTGACACATAGTGAACACGGATTTAGAGAACATCGTTCTTGTGAAACACAACTAGCTCTTTACTCTCACGAAGTGTTGAGTACTACCGACAAGGGAATTCAATTTGATTCCGTATTTCTAGATTTCCAGAAGGCTACTGATACCATACCTCACAATCGGCTTGTAATCAAATTGCATGCTTGTGGAATATCCTCAGTTAAGCGAATGGATCCCTGATTTTCTGCCAGAGATGTCACAATTCGTAGTAACTGCTCGTAAGTCATCGAGCAAAACAGAAATGATTTCTGGCGTTTCTGATCTATGTAGACGACTGAGGAGCCAATCTGAGCAGCCGTCTTAGGTTCTTGGCAGTCATTTATCGTCTAGTAAAATCATTAGATCAAAACCAAATGCAAAATGATGTAAAAAAGATGTCTGTATGGTGCGAAAAATGCCAATTGATCCTAAGTAATGAAACGTTTGAGGTCATCCATGTGAATGTTGAAAGAAGTCCATTAAACTTCGCTTATACGATAAATGAATCAAATCTGAAGGCCGTAGATTCAACTGAATCCTCAGAAATAACAATTATGAACGACTTAAATTGGAAAGGAAACATATAAAATGTTGTGGGGAAGACGAACGAAAAACTGTGTTTTATTGGCAGAACGCTTAGAAGATACACTGCCTACACAACGCTTGTTTGTCCTCTTCTGGCGTACTTAGGGCACCGTGTGGGATACTTACTAGACAGGATTATCGGAGGACATCGTGAAAGTTCAGAGAAAGGCAGCAGGTTTTGTATTGTCGAGAAATAGGGGAGAGGGTGTAACGGACATGATACAGGATTTGAAGTGGCCTTAATTAGCAAAGGCGTTTCTCGTTGCTGCGGGATCTTCTCACGATGTTTCAGTCATCAACCTCTTCCTCCAAATGCGAAAATATGTTGTTGGCGCCGACATACATAGGGAGAAATGATCATCATAATAAAGTAAGGGAAGTCAGAGCTAACACGGAAAGATATGGCCGTTCTTCTTTTCAGTGCGCTTTGGAGAGTGAAATGAAAGAGAATTATTGTGAAAATGGTTCAATGAATCCTTTGCCAGGCACTTTACAGTAATTTGCGAAGTTGCCATGTAGATGTACTCGTTAAAATTTAACCCCATCCCCCTGCCGTCCTTTACTTTCTCCCACTGCGAAACTGACATTTCATTGACGTGTTAGGATGCAACCGATTCTTTCTTATAGTCGAGTTGTGTTATCCACTACCTCATTAGAAATCCGATGCAGCAACCATATTTTAAAATCTGCTATTTTCTTCTTGTCTGCACTGTTTATCGTTCACGTTTCTTTCACACAAGGCTAGATTTCAAACACATACTTTCAGAAAAAGTTTTCCTAATCCAAAATTTAGATAGGGCGCTAACATGTAAAAGTACCTGAAGTGTCTTCGACTCATCAGGAATGTCATCACATTCCATATCCACACATATGGCACTCCGCACAGCTTTCACAAACTCGAATTACATTATCATCGACAAAACTTAAAGTTTTTGTTTCTTCTGCCTCAACTTTAATTCCCTTTCTAAATTACTCTTTGGTTTTGTTTCTCGCCCAGTCATGTCCTTCTACTCTTATAATTGTAGTGTGGTTTCTGTACAAGTTACAGAAACCCCTTCGATTCCTATATCTTATCTTTTCAGTCTACATAGTTGATTTGTAGAACAATGCTAGCCCCCTAACCACGGTACTATCTATAGTTTGGGTTTGGTTGTCAAAATAATTATTACTACTGAGTTATGGCCAGCAATTATTTTTAAATGCTATGAAAATGAGATGTCATAGATTTGTGGAAGAAACGAAAATATAGCAAATCGGGTTAGGAACATAGTATTCCAATGAATGTATTTATACCACAAAACGTTTGATGTACCCAGTCGTGCTACAAATAAAACTTAATTTAATGGTACTGTTTCAGATGTGCCAACACCTCTCATATACAATTGCAGGGTTACAATTGAAATGAACAGTGGATGTAACGTAATCGTTGTATTTCGTGCTTAAAAGCACAACTTTAATGGTAGCTCCTAATTTTTACGCCCAAATCCATTGTATTATGATTTGCTGTGATTCAAAAGGAAAGAAGCGTTAGGATTTAATGTCAACTCTACGATGAAATCATTAACGACGGAGCACAACAACGGACTATTTCACATATCTGTTCTTCCTGCAGTACGGACATAAGCTTCATAATTACAGGTTCTAAGTTGTGATTAATACCAACTGGGGTAGCACATATGTTAGAGGTACAATATGGTTTCAGAAAGGGTGACCCCGTTCTGATTGTCTTTTCCCTTTGGCACAAATAAATGTTATTCTCGATTACGAAAAAGTGTTTGACAAGGTAAAGGGGAAAATGCTATGGGAATCACTAAAGGAAATGCAGCACAGCTGACTGCGGCACTACTGTCATTATAAAGCAATGTAAAAATTAAGGAACCTCACTGTAAGGAATGAGACAGAACTTGCCACATTAGCTAAGAAAGTAGACAAGGATGCTCACTGTCTGCTACCATTTTCAATGATTATATTGACGGTGTCATTCATAAATGGTTGTTTATATTAAATAACACATTAAGAAATGATTATTTTAATTTTATGGCGATACTGTTTGTTGCCGGCCAGCGTATGACAGGAGAATCTGAAGAAAACGTTTAAATTGCAGTACTAAGTTGAGTCATATTGCCGCTAGATATCGACAGATAAAACAAAAGTGACGGCACCTCAGTGACTGGAAGCCATTAGAGACTAAATACACTCCTGGAAATTGAAATAAGAACACCGTGAATTCATTGTCCCAGGAAGAGGAAACTTTATTGACACATTCCTGGGGTCAGATACATCACATGATCACACTGACAGAACCACAGGCAAATAGACACAGGCAACAGAGCATGCACAATGTCGGCACTAGTACAGTGTATATCCACCTTTCGCAGCAATGCAGGCTGCTATTCTCCCATGGAGACGATCGTAGAGATGCTGGATGTAGTCCTGTGGAACGGCTTGCCATGCCATTTCCACCTGGCGCCTCAGTTGGACCAGCGTTCGTGCTGGACGTGCAGACCGCGTGAGACGACGCTTCATCCAGTCCCAAACATGCTCAATGGGGGACAGATCCGGAGATCTTGCTGGCCAGGGTAGTTGACTTACACCTTCTAGAGCACGTTGGGTGGCACGGGATACATGCGGACGTGCATTGTCCTGTTGGAATAGCAAGTTCCCTTGCCGGTCTAGGAATGGTAGAACGATGGGTTCGATAACGGTTTGGATGTACCGTGCACTATTCAGTGTCCCCTCGACGATCACCAGTGGTGTACGGCCAGTGTAGGAGATCGCTCCCCACACCATGATGCCGGGTGTTGGCCCTGTGTGCCTCGGTCGTATGCAGTCCTGATTGTGGCGCTCACCTGCACGGCGCCAAACACGCATACGACCATCATTGGCACCAAGGCAGAAGCGACTCTCATCGCTGAAGACGACACGTCTCCATTCGTCCCTCCATTCACGCCTGTCGCGACACCACTGGAGGCGGGCTGCACGATGTTGGGGCGTGAGCGGAAGACGGCCTAACGGTGTGCGGGACCGTAGCCCAGCTTCATGGAGACGGTTGCGAATGGTCCTCGCCGATACCTCAGGAGCAACAGTGTCCCTAATTTGCTGAGAAGTGGCGGTGCGGTCCCCTACGGCACTGCGTAGGATCCTACGGTATTGGCGTGCATCCGTGCGTCGCTGCGGTCCGGTCCCAGGTCGACGGGCACGTGCACCTTCCGCCGACCACTGGCGACAACATCGATGTACTGTGGAGACCTCACGCCCCACGTGTTGAGCAATTCGGCGGTACGTCCACCCGGCCTCCCGCATGCCCACTATACGCCCTCGCTCAAAGTCCGTCAACTGCACATACGGTTCACGTCCACGCTGTCGTGGCATGCTACCAGTGTTAAAGACTGCGATGGAGCTCCGTATGCCACGGCAAACTGGCTGACACTGACGGCGGCGGTGCACAAATGCTGCGCAGCTAGCGCCATTCGACGGCCAACACCGCGGTTCCTGGTGTGTCCGCTGTGCCGTGCGTGTGATCATTGCTTGTACAGCCCTCTCGCAGTGTCCGGAGCAAGTATGGTGGGTCTGACACACCGGTGTCAATGTGTTCTTTTTTCCATTTCCAGGAGTGTAGTTATAAGTGGACAAGCAATTGGATAAGTAAGAGGTATTAAATATTTTGAGTGTACTTTTAAATTTCCTAAACCAGATAACGTAAAACTAAAATTTGCCACATTTATGCATTTCTGTGGAGCTATACAACATACATTTAAACATAAAGTAAAGAAAAGAACATTAATTAAGGTCACAAAGTAATAGCGTTGTCTTTCCTTCTGTGTGGTAGCGAATGCTGTACCCTAACATCTGATCAATTACTACGAATTGAATCCTCAGAGATGAAGTACCTCCGAGAGCTGTTCGTTGTTGAACCAATTAGATAATAACTAACTGTTGAATCCATTATAGATGTAATTGAAAATTAGCGACTGCACTGGAAATATTGTATCCAACGTATGCCTAATGACAGGATAACTAAAGCTGCACTACACTATAACCCAACAGGAAAGAGAAACGTTACATGTCCCTTAAAGAAAAGGCTTGAACAACACTGCGGCGACGTACAATATAATACAACAGGAAAGAGAAACATTAGACGTCCTTTAATGAGATGGTGCGAACGATTTTGATTTTCATCTCCTCCTGAATGCTGTTTTCTCAAGACAGGTAAAATCTGTTTCTGTCGACATTAATGGTTGCATTAGCAGACCGAATAGAAGGGAGAGTGAACCTCGTAATATGAACAAGAGGCCTAATAAGTGTAATTGGTAAGACCTACCGAACGCGATGATATATTATACTTAAGATAATTTATTAGCATTAGTTTGATTTGAGCTAAAAGTTCCCGTCTAGGAAACAGTGATTAGAATGCCCTTTCTTACAGTAATTCGCAAGGTGGACTTGCTCATGCTATGAGACTATATACAGTTTACTTTCCGCTGCTTGTCCGACGTGCCTTCAGCGGAAACTGAGTATACACTTTCTTCCAGTCAAATCTTTGATACTTTTTCATTGTTTTCCTGTTTCGTCTTAGTCAAGTACCGGCATTTATTCTTCTTTACTGTACCTTCCAAACTTGTGTATTAACGTAAATAACCAAGAGAAAGCTTGCTTACGCCACACAGTGTAGCTTCAGTTACACTAACTCTCGTAGGAATACACACGGCAAGTATAGGGTAATAAGTGCCCTTTCATATAACGACACGTTTGCGACATATTCTGGAGAGAAAACAGTTACCGCAGAAAACAGTTACCGTAGAAAACAGTTACCGTAGAAAACAGTTACCGTAGAAGACAGTTACCGTAGAAAATAGTTACCGTAGAAAATAGTTACCGTAGAACATGTTCCGCACATCAGTAATTAGTACACTCGAAGTAAAGGTAAAAGATAACAAACGAGTAATAAATACTACCTTGAGCAGCCTGTCCACACTTTCGTTGTTGCTCATTCGGTGATAACTATACTAATTACACGAAAAATTACTGACACATGGGCAGAAAGACAAAATTTTACAAGAACTTCATGTCATGTAGTGAGTAAGTCAGACCAAAGAAAAGTAAGAAAACGTCCAAGTATGAATAAAACTGCAATTTAGATATGAAATAATGAAGACAGCACGGCTACGGCTCCACGTGGACATTAGCGTCTTACCGACCTGTGAGTTACAATAGTGGCAAGTCTATTCACTATAAACTAGAAATGAAAACGAGCGAAGTGGAATCGGATGACTGCCAGAGAATATAGGCATTTGACAGTAAGCTAACGAGTGATGTAGGTATTTGGGTGGTTATCATACGCTGTCAAATGCTTCTTCCGGAACGACTCTCTTAAAAGACCAGAATCACAAAACCATTTAGGCAACTGATCAGTATGTATCCAAGATTAAAATTTCTCATTCACATCCGTTGGCTCCGCCAACTCACATTCAGACTTGCACCTTCCAACCTTAAATTTCGGACTGAGCTACTAAGCAATCTTCACAACGTACGTCATAAAAAAAAACAGTACATAGGCAAAATATATATTGTAGGTTCGCAGGAGAGCTTCTGTTAAGTTTGGAAGGTAGGAGATGAGGTACTGGCAGAATTAAAGCTGTGAGGGCGAGGCGTGAGTCGTGCTTGGGTAGCTCAGTTGGTAGAGCACTTGCCTGCGAAAGGCAAAGGTCCCGAGTTCGAGTCTCGGTCCGGCACACAGTTTTAATCTGCCAGAAAGTTTCATATCAGCGCACACTACGCTGCAGAGTGAAAATCTCATTCTGGATGTATTGTACGTGTTCTGCTATGTTTCCACACGTATGACGTTTCACACCAAAGCCGAAGTCTGCTATTGGTAGGTACAGCGTGCCCAGGATAATCAAATCTACGGTCCACAATTGAGTCTCTTGTGTAAACTGGACTGTGTCGTAAGCTGAGGGGTTTCACACTTGACCGAACAGAGGAGAGTACATGGGAATGGCAGCTGATAGCAGCTTATATTCAGTCCAGCACCAACATTGGTTGATAATAGAAGACTGTAGGCTTCCGCAACCTGAATCCAATCGGTGAAATACTCCCACATGTGTGACCGATTCATATACGATGAAGCTACCATCGTTTCGGCTTATGCTGCAGGCAGCTTTCATCAGGGAGAATGCTATTGGCAGCAGCAGCCAAAGCGACCAGATAAATTACAGTGATGCGTGAAAGAGTCATTTCCACAAAAAGGGAAAAAAATGATAGTGTACCCAAACTTACGGTGCATCCGAGGAAATTACAAGCCTCTATATCCTTGAGAGATACTCCGTGTCCCAAAATTCTAAGCTATCATTGGTAGAAGCGACAATAGTGACGCAATATCGCCCAAGCGTGGTCCTTCTGATGTCCCAGTAGAATTTAACAGAAAACACATACTCTTCTATAACCAGAACATTACTGCCAAATGAGAACATATATTTTCAGCATTCCATCACCCTTATATACGAGTAATATGTCTGCACAACGTGATTTATTTTAATCAAAGCAGATCAGAAGACAGTATGCGGTGTTGTACCTCGACATATGTGAATTGTTTACGTATTGAAACAGTCTGCATTGATCTCTACACCGAAGAGGAGGCAGCAAATACAGAACGAGAATCCATATCCGTCAAGGCACCCCGGCATACCATGGTCACGACCTTCTTCGTCTGCCATGCTTCGCTTGTTGCCGAATTTTTAGAGCGTAACGATTCAGGAGCAACACTACTAATAAGCACGGCATAAACGAGGCAGCGCAATGAAATCACTATGTCGCAAAAATCTATAGAACAAAAATATGATTTCTTATCAGAATAGCTCATGACACATTCAGTGGCTGTTATGTTGAAACGCATCGGTTTTTAGAGACTCGCTATGCAGTAACTTTGTCCAAGTGTGTAGCTGATGCATTTGACAATCCGAGGAAACTTAAGTGTGGACAATGGAAGATGCATGTCGCGGGGTTGACCTTCAACAACCGCATACATCTGTTAGAAAATGACCGTGTCTTGAAACTACTGGAAAATAACAAGTAAATCTTTCATGCAACTGGCATTATTCTATACTATGTGCCCTAATACTATAGTGTCTTTATATTGGAGGTCACTTACAAAGAACAGAGAGGTTCGCGTGACAATGGCTATAGTAAAACGATGCTCTTCACCGTGGAAAGCTGGAGAACAGTAGCAGTTTCGAAAGAGTTCGTAGAAAGTGCTTGGCCGTGAGGTCTGTTATTTCATTACGTCATTCCATGAGGTAGCTTTCCGACAAGACATGTGAACTCCTAACTGGAAAGCTGAGATCACTTACACTTAAGACTGCTAACTACGCAGACAATGTTCCACGAAAAGAACAGCAGCCGCACTCTGTCGCTAAGGCTTGCCTCATCTACCATTTTAGTTACTGAGTGCTAGGTACTTAGTAACAAAGCAAGACGTACGATATATAAAAAGGAATTCTACCAATCTTCCTTTAAAGACATTTCTTTTCTCTAAGGCCTACAGGCGTCGCATATGCACAGTGAAACGGTAAAGTCTTTATTTCAGCAAGATAGACGCCGTGGAAGACGAAAACCCGAAAATACTGTTTTTCAGGTGACAGTCATTATCAAGACAAATTCACAGGTCTCATTAAACTGCGTATTTGTCTTTAGCTCTTTATATGGTTAGTACTGCAATCAATAATCCTCGATTAATTCAGTAATGTTTATATTGTAGATAGAAAGTTCGGAATTTTTATGAAGGTTTTTGAGAAAACGTTTTTCAATTTGGTTTCTGAAAGAAATGGTTGTTCACTTGAAATATGTTGAAGGCCTACCACGTCTCAATAAAAACCATAATGGCTGTTCAAAGCAATTTTGAAAAAGGTTCACCCTGAATTTCATATCGATTGAATCATATTTAACCCTGGTTAACGATAATCTCATACTTACAGCTTATATACGTGAAGTGATAGAAAAGTCGTAAGCGCAAGGTATACGTGTTCTGTACAGTATTTTCAACTAGTGGTGACTGAATACTGTGCATACATGGTGCCTAACCAAAGAACAAACGTGGAATAAATCTTGCTTTAAAGGCTCGATTCGTGACTGGAAATTATACGTGCGTTTGTTATGGTTACCACTCCAAAATTACTAACCAGTGTACTGTAGTGCACCTGAAAATTATTCATCCGCTACTCCAAACTGCGTCTTGGCATCGCCCTGCTGTGCATTGCAAATCATAAAATTGCCTTGGATTTTAAACAAACGCCCCAGGAAAATGTGGTTAGGTGCCATGAGACCATCTTCTGTCACTATGAATGAATATTGCCACTTAGCTTTATGTGAGGATAAAGGAAAATACTTTACTGCAATAAATATGTGAACTGAAAGTCTGAGAAAATGAATACTATAATTTTCGAGAAAAAGGAAAATAGAGATTGCTACTTACAGTATGTCATTCCGGCTCGACCTGCTGTACACGGATGTCACGGGTGCATGAGGTGTGCTTGCTTGTGTGAATAAATGTATGATGTGTGTGTGTTTCTTTTCCTGAGGAAGGCTGTGGCCTGAAGCTAAGTGTAACTGTCTTTTAGCTGTGCGTGTCTCCAACTTAACGTGCCACCGTTACGGTAAGTAGCAATCTATCACTTTTCTTAAGTCATCATCCTCTGACTCGTTTGATGCGGCCCCTTACGAATTCCTGTCCTGTGCCAACCTGTCAAACTGTTCATCTAGGAGTCACACTTGTAGCCCACGTCCTTAGTTATTTGCTCATTTGCTCCATGTACTCCAATCTCAGTCTTCCTCTATGACCTTTACCCTCTACAGATCCTTCTAGTACCATGGAAATTATTCCCGGATCTCTTAATAAATGTTCTGGCACCCTTGTCAGAGTTTTCCACATGTTCCTTTCCTCGCCGACTCTGCGTAGAACTCCTGATTTCTCACCTTATCAGTCTACCTATTTTTCAACACTCGTCTGTAGCATCACAATTAAAATGCTTCGATTCTCTTCTTTTCCGTGTTTTCCACAGTCCATGTTTCACTACCATACAAGTCTGTGCTCCAGAAGTACAATCTCAGAAACTTCTTCCTCGATTTAAGGTCTACCTTCGATACCAGTAGACTACTCTTGGGCAGGAATGACCATTTTGTCAGTGCTAGTCTGCTTTTATGTCCACCTTGCTCCATCCTTCATGGGTTATTTTGCAGCCTTCGTGATCACCAATCCCTATGTTAAGTTTCTCGTTGTTATCATTTCTGCCACTTCTCATTGCTTTTGTCTTTCTTCGATTTACTGTAGTTAATATTTTTTACTCATATAACTTTTCATTACATTCAGCAGATCCTGTAGGTCTTGACTTTCATTTAAGATATTAGTGTCATCAGCAGATCTTATCAGTGATATCCTTTCACCTTGAATTTTAATTCCAGTCTTAAACTTTTCTTTTATTTCCGTCATTGGTTCTTCGATGTATAGACTGAACAGTAGGTACAGAAGACTGTACCCCTGTCTTATCATCTTTTTAATCCTAGCACTTCATTCTTGATCTTCTACTCTTACTGTTCCCTCTTGGACCTTGTGAATAATATACATTACCCGTCTCTTTCTATAGTTTATCCCTATTCGGCTCAGAATTTTCCATTATCAACCGCAACGTCAGAATTGCCTCTCTTGTGCCTTTACGCTTCCTAAAGCCAAAGAGATTGTCATTTAACACGTACTCAATTTGCTTTTCCATTCTTCTGTGTATTATTTCTGTCGGCAGCTTGGTTGCGTGAGCTGAAGGTGCGATAATTCTAGCAATTGTCAGCCCTTGTAATCTTAGGAATTGTGTGGATTATATATTTCCGAAAGTCAGATGGTATATCGCCATATTTTCATGCAGCCATTTCACCGTAATTTCCCCCCAGTTCCTACTTATTTCATTACTAAGTGACTTATATTTCTGTATTATTCCATTTTTCTGATTTTGTACTTCCTTCTTTCTTGAAGTATTTCTTCTGTTACCTGAAGTATTTCTTCTTGCTACCCATGGTATCTCCGCAGTTACCTTCATTGTATCGACGGTTTTCTTTCCAACATCTGTGACTGACCTTTCCAGAGCTATGTATTCCTCCTCAACTGAATTGATTATTGAGCTATTCCTTGTCGGAGCATCTATAGCCTCTGGGAACTTCAAGCATGCCTCTACATTCCTAACTGCTTCCATATACCACTTCTTTGCCACTGATTCTTCCTGAATAGTCTTACATTTCAGCCTACTCTTCATCAATATTAGAGTTTGATCGGAGTCTATTTCTGCGTTCGGAGTCTCTCCCTGACCATGGTCTAATCTAACTTAAATTTTTTCTGCTGTCTCATTCCTAGTATCAAACTCATATTCTCCCGTAACCCTGTCTTCTACGTCATCCCCTTCAATCGCACTCCAATACCCCATGACTATTAGATTTTCATATCCCTTTTCATAGAGAATTACCTGCTCAATATTCTCATATACATTCTTGACCTCTTCATCGTCTGCTTGCGACGTCGGTATATATATCCGAACAATTGTTGTCGGTGTTGGTTTTGCTGTCGTTTCTGATGAGAGGAGCCCTGTAACTGAATGTTCACAGTAACTTATTCTCTATCTTGCCTTCCTATTCATAACGAATCCTACTCCCGTTATACCATTTTCTGTCGCTGTAGGTATAACCCTGTAGTCATCAGACAAGAAATCCTTGTCTGCTTTCCTGTTAACTTCACTCACCCCCACTATATTCATACTGAGCCTTAGCATTTCCCCTTGCATATATTCTAGCATCCTCTTCTACGTTCCCCTTCTGACTTTCCTCGCCTTGACTTCTAAAACATCCTTCTTTGGTTATTCAGACTTTTTCTCACAGTCCTTTCCCGAAGATCCGAATGGGGGTCAATTTAGGAATATTTTGCCAATAGATAGATCATTATGACACTTTTCGTTACATTGTTGATCCTCCAACCTGGAATTTCCATTGTTTGATGTTTGAGACAGTAAAGTTAACTAATACACTCAAGTGACAAAGATCGTGGGATACCTCCTAATATCTTGTCCCACCTGATTTTGCGCGCATAGTTCAGGAACTCGAAGTGATATGGATCAACAATTCCTTGAGAGTCCCCTGTAGAAATATTGACCCATACTGCCTCTATAGCCGTCCATAGTTCCGAAACGGATACCGGTGCAAGAATTTGTGCACGAAACGACATCTCGACTATGTCTCGTAATTATCCGATGGGATTCATGTCGAGCGATCTGACTGGCCAAAGCAGCCGCTCGAATTGCCCAGAATGTTCCTGAAACAAATCGCGATCAACTGTGGTCTGATGACATGGCGCGTTGTCATCCATAAAAATTCCATGGTTATTTGGGGACATAAAGTCCATGGAGGGATGCAGATGGTCTCCAAGGTTGTTTTTTTTTTTTTTTGAGTTATCAGTTTTCTAATTTGATTTGATGTGGCCCCCACGAATTCATTTGCTGTGCCGACCTCTCTCTTCATCTCAAAGTAACACTTGCAACCTACATCCTCAATTATTTGTTGGATGTATTCCAATCTGTGTCTTCCTCCACAGTTCTTGCCGTCACATCTCCCTGTATTACCATGGAAGTTGAGCCCTGATGTCTTAACAGATTTCCTATCATCGTATTTCTTTTTCTTGTCAGCGTTCACCATATATTCCTTTCCTCTCCGATTCTGCGCAGTACTTACTCATTCCTTACTTTATCAGTCCACCTATTCTGCTTTTGATGTTCTCCTTCCCCGCCCGTCATCAATTATATTGCTGCCTAGGTGGTAGAGCTCATTAACTTGAACTACTTCGTGAACATCACTCCTTATGTTAAGTTTCTCGTTCCTCTCCAAGTAGCTGAACATAAAAATTTCCAGTCAATGATCAGTTCCATAGTACCAGAAGACTCAGTCCATTTCATGTAAACAAGCCCACACTATTATGGAGCCACCACCACCTTGCGCAGTGCCTTGTTGACAACTTGGGTTCATGGCTTAGTGGTATCTGCTTCACACTCTAGCTCTATCACCATTTCTTACCAATTGAAATCAGGTCTCATTTGACCAGGCCACGGTTCTCTACTCGTCTAGGGTCGAACCCATATCTTTACAAGCCGACGACAAGCGCCGCCTGCCATGTCGTGCTGTTAGTAAAGGCTTTCGCATCGGTCGTCTGCAGCCACAGGCGAAATTTCGCTGCACTGTTTTAACGGATACGTTCGTCGTACTTCCCACACTGATTTATGCGGGTTTTTTCAAGCAAACAGTGCAGTGCTCGGTCGTTAAATTAGGGCCGTTGGTCACTGCGCTGTCCATGGGGAGAGGTAATGTGTGAAATGTAGTATTCTCAGCACACTCTTGACACTGTGGATCTCCCACTATTGAATTCCCTAACTATTTAAGAAATGGAATGTCCCGTGCATTTAGCCCCATTTGTTATTCGGCCTTTGTTGTTGTTGTTGTTGTGGTCTTCAGTCCTGAGACTGGTTTGATGCAGCTCTCTATGCTATTCTATCCTGTGCAAGATTCTTCATCTCCCAGTACCTACTGCAACCTACATCCTTCTGAATCTGCTTAGTGTATTCATCTCTTGGTCCCCCCTACGATTTTTACCCTCCACGTTGCCCTCCAATACTAAATTGGTGATCCCTTGTTGCCTCAACACATGTCCTACCAACCGATCCCTTCTTCTGGTCAAGTTGTGCCACAAACTTCTCTTCTCCCCAATCCTATTCAATACTTCCTCATTAGTTATGTGGTCTACCCATCTAATCTTCAGCATTCTTCTGTAGCACCACATTTCGAAAGCTTCTATTCTCTTCTTGTCTAAACTATTTATCGTCCATGTTTCACTTCCATACATGGCTACACTCTATACAAATAGTTTCAGAAACGACTTCTGACACTTAAATCTATACTCGATGTTAGCAAATTTTTCTTCTTCAGAAACGCTTTCCTTGCCATTGCCAGTCTACATTTTATATCCACTCTACTTCGACCATCATCAGTTATTTTGCTCCCCAAATAGCAAAACTCCTTTACTACTTTAAGTGTCTCATTTCCTAATCTAATACCCTCAACATCACCCGACTTAATTCGACTACATTCCATTATCCTCGTTTTGCTTTTGTTGATGTTCATCTTATATCCTCCCTTCAAGACACCATCCATTCCGTTCAACTGCTCTTCCAAGTCCTTTGCTGTCTCTGATAGAATTACAATGTCATCGACGAACCTCAAAGTTTTTATTTCTTCTCCATGGATTTTAATACCTACTCCGAATTTTTCTTTTGTTTCCTTTACTGCTTGCTCAATATACAGATTGAATAACATCGGGGAGAGGCTACAACCCTGTCTTACTCCCTTCCCAACCACTGCTTCCCTTTCATGTCCCTCGACTCTTATAACTGCCATCTGGTTTCTGTACAAATTGTAAATAGCCTTTCGCTCCCTGTATTTTACCCCTGCCACCTTCAGAATTTGAAAGAGAGTATTCCAGTCAACATTGTCAAAAGCTTTCTCTAAGTCTACAAATGCTAGAAACGTAGGTTTGCCTTTCCTTAATCTTTCTTCTAAGATAAGTCGTAAGGTCAGTATTGCCTCACGTGTTCCAACATTTCTACGGAATCCAAACTGATCATCCCCGAGGTCAGCTTCTACTAGTTTTTCCATTCGTCTGTAAAGAATTCGGCCTTTAAAGTCTGTTAATTTCAGTATAAATAGTCCTCAAAAACAGAAATCACGTAATTCCCAATAATAATGAAGATTTTAACATTTTACAAACGACACAAGATGACACAGCAAGTCGTTGAGCGCATGGTGTTCGAGACAATGCCTTTAATGATCTTTATACGAAATATAGTGGACAATATTACGGAAATGGAAGAGGAGGTAGATGAAGAAGAAATAGGAGATATGACACTGCGTGAAGAGTTTGACAGAGTACTGAAAGACCTAAGTCTAAACAAGACCCTGCGAGTAGACAACATTCCATTAGAGCTACTTATAGCCTTCGGAGAGCCATCTCTGACAAAACTCTACCATCTGGTGAGCAAGATGTATGAGGCAGGCGATATACCTCAGACTTCAAGAAGAATATAATAATTTCAATCCCAAAGAAAGCAGGTGTTGACAGATGTGAAAATTACCAAACTATCAGTTTAATAAGCCACAGCTGCAAAATACTAACACGAATTCTTAACAGAAGAATGGAAAAACTAATAGAAGCCGACCTCGGGCGAAGATCAGTTTGCATTCCGTAGAAATGTTGGAACACGTGAGGCGGCACTGACCCTAAGACTTATCATAGAAGGTAGATGAAGGAAAGGCAAACCTACGTTTCTAGCATTTTTAGACTTAGAGATAGACTTTTACAATGTTTACTGGAATACTCTTTTTCAAATTCTGAAAGCGGCAGGGGAAAATACAGGGAGCGAAAGGCTATTTACAATTTGTACAGAAACCAGGTGGCAGTTATATGAGTTGAGGGGCACGAAAGGGAAGTAGTGGTTGAGAAGGGAGTAAGGCAGGGTTGTAGCGTATGCGCGATGTTGTTCAGTCTGTATAATGAGCAAGCAATAAAGGAAACAAAAGAAAAATTCGGAGTAGGTATAAAAATCCATGGGGAAGAAATAAAATCTTTGAATTTCGCCAATGACATTGTAATTCTGTCAGAGATAGCAAGGGACTTGGAAGAGTAGTTGAACGGAATGGGTAGATCACATAAATAATGAGGAGGCACTGAACAGAATTGGGGAGAAGAGAAATTTTTGACACAACTTGACTAGAAGAAGGAATCGCCTGGTAGGACATATTCTGAGGCATCAAGGGATCATCAATTTAGTAATGGAGGACAGCGTGGAGGGTAAAAATCGTAGAGGGAGACCAAGAGATGAATACACTAAATAGATTCAGAAGGATGTAGGTTGCAGCAGGAACTGGGAGATGAAGAAGCTTGCACAGGATAGGGTAGAAAGGAGAGCTGCATCAAACCACTCTCTAAAGACCACAACAACAACAACATATTTACGAAAAGACAAACCATGCACGTATCGCAAATGAAGTACATATTAGATGCAGCAAGCAGCAGTCTTATCCAGACAGCAAGCAGCAGTCTTATCCAGACAGCACGCTGTAACTCCGAAATATCACCGTACCGTAACTACACCGAACCAGGGCTCAGCAACAAGTAAATATTTGACTGTCTTGTGCAGGGAATGCCGGATAAAGAATTTTGCCAGCCTGTCATTTTATTGGCTTATGCCAGTCCAAGTATCAGAGCTCACGAAGCCACTACAAGAGACGCATCAAAGAGATCTTTGGAACTTGCCTGTCATCCCTTGTGGCGCATTAAATTAGCAAAACAAGTGACTTGCGCTGAGCGGGCTTGTGCGTTATGCGTGAATTACGTAGCAAGTCGGATCGCTTGGCGCCGACGTGTTTCAGTGCAACATTTTAGGTTAATGGGAGCATTATGTTAACTCACAAGTGCGGCTGTGAAACACTGCAAAGCTGCTGATCATTAAAATTACAACTATATGAAGACAGCATGCCAACAGTGAAACAGGCGTGCAGTGTTCTGCATTCTTGCTTATGCAAATGATTATCCTTTTAATACTGCAACATATGGTCGGAGTAACGCCATCAAGCTTCTGTATAGGAAAGACTACAAAGTGTGTTTCTCACCCAGAAAGCATATTTGAATTTTATTATTTCCTTGTTTTTTCATCTCAGTTGCACTGAAACATGCGTATAGTGGTGACTATTTTCGAACTTTTCCCGTCATTATCGAACCATTATCTGAGTGGTCTTGAAATGACGAATAGTAACACTTGTAAATTCTGAACTATAAATAATTGCTCAGCTATGAGCATTCTGTCCCAGAATGTAAGCACCTACTACATATTAAGTCTTCTGTCAGCGCAATACCTGCATCTTCGTTGTTTTCACGAATATCGTGTTATGCTTCACATAAGAAGGAGAAATGTTTTCCAGTAAGTGGAGAAATTTGTCACCGCAAGATGATTCCGTCCGACAACATTCCGAACGCCCAAGGCCGAACGGCCAACAATGGAAAGATCTCATATATTCTCCGACAAAGCAATCCAAAGCTATTCACACAAGTACAGGTAAGGTCATGACGATCTTCTTCTTCGACTTTGGGGCCCTTCTGCTCTTCCTCAGGTGTGGAACCAAGCGGTATGAAGACGGTTTGCAGAAAATACGAACGAACCATGGAATCAGAACACAAAAAGGCTGTCAGATGCAATCATTCTATTGCACAATAACTCCCGCCCCCACACTGCTAATCGGACGACGGCTACACTTCGGCGATTTGATTGGGAAAGACTGCAACATTCTCCCTACAGCCCGAGTAATTCACCGTGTGATTTTCACCGGTTTTGGTGACCTCAAGAAAGGAATGCGTGGACGTCGGTTTCAGTCGGAAGAGGGAATGCAAGGTAGGGTGCGGCCGCGAATCCGTCAGCGGCCGGCCGCGTTGTACAAACATAAATTTATCGTCTCTTCTCCCAGTAGGATAAATGTCTTAAAGTGTGTGGTGATTATTTCTGGATGGAACCATTCCATGGCCCCACTGTGGCGGGTGTTCGGTTTTCATTTGACTTTCCCTTCATAACCTCGCGGATGAAGACAATTACAAGTGTATAATAGCACTATACCTTATTTCCAGCTTCAACACATTTCACGAACACGAACCCCATCCTGAATAACATGGACGAATTTATCTCCACTGATTGTGTGTGTGTGTGTGTGTGTGTGTGTGTGTGTGTGTGTTGGTGTGTATGTAGCTATGTGTTGGGTCCTTGTGTACAAGTGTCTTAACTTTACTAAGGTGACAAAAGTCATAGGATAGTAATTCCCTCATATAATGGCGTTATGATTGCGTACACTAAGTATAAAAGGCCAGTGCATAGCGATTTGTACTTAGGTAATTCGTGTGAAAAGGTTTCCGAAATGATTATGGCCCCTCGGCGGCAACAAACTGACCTTGAACGCGGAATGGTGGTTGGAGCTACATGCATGGGATATTCCATTTCGAAAATCATTAGGGAATCCAATACTCCGAGATCCACGGTGTAAATTGTGCCGAGGATACATGCCCTACATTTCACCACGAATAACGCAGTGACCTACGGCATTCACTTAACGACCGAGAAGCGCAGAGTTGGCTTTGCTTACAGACAAGCATAGCTACGTGAAGTAACCACGGAAATCAATGTGAGACGTTCGATGAACGTATCCGTTAGGACACTGTAGCGAAATTTTGTGTTAAAAGCCTATGGAATCAGACGACCGACGCGAGTGTCTTTGCTGACAGCACGACATCGCCTGCAACGCATCTCCTTGGCTCGTGACCGTATGGGTTGGGCCCTAGACGAATAGAGAACCGTTGCCTTGTTATATGAGTCTCGATCTGAGTTGGTATGAGCTGATGTTAGGGTTCGAGTTGTCAACGAGGCATTCTGCAAGTTGGTGGTAATTCCATAATAGTGTGAGCTTGTTTACATGGAATGGGCTGGGTCCTCTGGCACAAGTGAACCCATCACTCACTGGAAATGGTTTTGTTCGGCTACCTGGAGACCACTTTCGACCCCTCATAGAATTCACGTTCCCAAACAACGATGGAATTTTTGTGGATGACAATGCGTCATGTCACCGGGCCACAATTGTTTGCGACTGGTGTGAAGAACACTCTGGACGTTTCTAGCGAGTGGTTTGGTCACCCAGACGGTCCGACATGAAACCCATTGAACGTTTATGGGACGTAATATAGAGGTTAGTTCACGCACAAAATCTTGCAGCGGCAACACTTTCGCAATTATGGATGGCTATAGAGGCAGCATTGCTAAATATTACTGAAGGGGACGTCCAGCGACTTATTGAGTCTACGTCAGGTACAGTTGCTGCGCTACGCCTGGCAAAAGGAGCTCTCATGACTTTTGCCACTTCCTTGTATTGTAAGTAATCAAAGACGTGGTCAGCTGTCGGAGGCTGCATACCGAAAAGTCAGTGTACAAAAGAAAATCGAGATCATCTTATTGTTTTATTTGTACGAACTGTTTAACGGAAATTAAGTAACTCTTGTAAAATATGTAGATTTGCGAAACTTTTAGAATGCATTCCGTCTGCTGACACTCCACTAGGCTTCTCTCGGCGAGGAATACCGTTTTTGCCAGTGGTAGTTTGCTCCTTGAGGCCGCACGGTTTAAGGCGCCATGTCACAAATCACGCGGCCGCTCCCGCCGGAGGTTCGAATCCTCCCTCGGGCATGGGTGTGTGTGTTGTCCTTAACATAAGTTAGTTTAAGTAGTGTGTAAGTCTAGGGATCGATGACCTCAGCAGTTTGGTCCCTTAGGAAGCCACACACATTTGAGCGTTTTGTGCTCCTTGCTCCGTCTGTCATTAGTTGTTTTGCTCCCTGGGTAGTAGAATTCCTTAACTTCATCTGCTTCGTAACCATCAATCCTGATGTCAATTTTCTCGCTGTTCTCATTTCTGCTACGTCTCAGTATTTTCTTTTTTCTTTGATTATTTTTAGTCTCAATCGATATTCTGGACTCATCAGACTGTTATTCCATTCAGCAGATCATGTAATGCTTCTTCACTTTCAGTGATGTTAGTAATGTCATCAGCGAATCGTATCATCAGTGTCCTTTTACCTTGAATTTTAATTTTACTCGCGAAGCTTTTTTATTAACACCATTGCTTCTTCGATGTATAGACTGAACAGTAAGCGCGAAAGACTAATCCCTGTTTTACACCCTTTTTAATCCGAGAAATTCGTTCTTGGTTTTCCACTGTTGCTATTCCATCTTGGCTCTTGTACACACTGTATATTACCCGTCTCTCCCTATAGCTTACCCCTCTTTTCCTCAGAATTTCGAAAATTTGCCCCATTTGATATTGTCCATCGCTTTTTCCAGGTCGACAAATGCTATGAGCGTGTCTTCATTTTTCTTTTGTCTTGCTTCCATTATTAATCGCAACGTCAGAATTTCCTCTCTGGAGCCTTTACCTTTCCTAAAACCAAACTAATCGTCATCTAGCACATCCTCAATTTGCTTTTCCAGCATTCTGTATATTACTCCTGTCAACAACTTGGATGCATGAGCTGCTAAGCTGAAGGTGCTACAATTCTAGCACTTGTCAGACCTTGTAGTCTTCGTAATAGTGTGGATTTAATTTTTCCGAAAGTCAGATGGTATATCGTCATATTCATACATTCTACACACCAATGTGAGTAGTTCTCTTGTTTCCACTTCCCCCAAAGAATTTAGAAACTCGGGTGGAATGATAACTATCCCTTCTGCCTTATTTGATCTTAAGTCCTCCAAAGCTATTTCAAATTATGATTCTAATATTAGATCCTCTATCTCTTCTAAATATAGTGGTGACTCTTCTTCTATCCATGAGAGAAATCTTCATATTATAGAGGACTTCAACGAACTTGTGCCACCTATTCGCACTCTCCTCTGCATTTAACAATGGAATTCCAGTTGCACTCTTAATGTTGCACCCTTGTTTTTAATTTCATTGAAGGTTGTTTTGACTCCACTATATGCTGGGTCAGTCCTTCCGACAATCATTTCTTTTTCGATTTTTCCACATTTTTCAAGCAGCCATTTCTTCCTAGGTTCCCTCTGCTTCCTGTTTGTTTCATTCCTCAGTCACTTGTATTTCTCTATTCCTGAACATCCCTGAACATTTTTATACTTCCTTCTTTCATCGATCAACTGAAATATTTCTTCTGTTAGCCACGGTTTCTTCGCAGTTAATTTCTTTGTACCGATAGTTTCTTTTCCAGCTTCTGTGAGTGCCCTTTTCAGAGATATCCATTCCTCTTCAACTGTACTGCCTACTGTGCTATTCCTTTAAACGCGAACATTTAAGGTTAGGCTTTACGGTGACTGTTATTGACATTAAATGAAGCAACAAGTTTACTGGTACCAGACATTATTTATTTGTCTCCACGGCGCGTTTCAAAGGTTTAAATCTTCATCATCAGTGTTAGGAGAAACTTGTGGCACTTTCTCCGGTGGTCACAGGTTTCTTTCACTGTCTTAACACATCTCATGTATACTGTCAAATTTTGTATACAAATATGGCGCCTGGAAACTTTACAAAATATGAAGATATATTTGTGATGTGTTACGACACCAAAAGAACCTTTGACCACTGGAGACAGTGCCACAAGTTCCTCCAAAAAACCGTAGCAAACACACACACACACACACACACACACACACATACACACACACACACACACACACACACATACACACACACACAATTCATACTAACAAATGTAAATCCATTCCTTTGAAACGCAACATGGAGATAAGCAAAAAGTGTCTGGTAACAGTAAACTTGTTTCATTTAGTGCTATTACTTATTTCTGTATCTATAACCATACAGAACTTCAAGTGTATCACGTCATTCCTTAGTACTTCCATATCCCACATCTTTGCGGGATGATTTTTCCTGACTAATCTATTAAACTTCAGCCTACTCTTCATCACTATTACATTGTGATCTGAGTCTATATCTTCTACTGGGTACGCCATACAATGCAGTATCTGATTTCGGAATCTCTGTCTGACCATGATCTAATCTAACTGAAAACTCCCGTATCTCCGGGCATTTTCCGAGTATACCTCTCTGTGTGCAGTCATTATGCTATCTGGAGAGCTGGTTGAAATTCACGAATGATTCCTCCCGGTGACATCTTGAGATTTTCTATAAACATCCTCCGCAATGCTCGACAATCCTTGTCCTTCAGTACATGAGTTCTGTCTAATCTTTGTTTCAGTGAGGTTGTTCCTTCGCATTTCGACTGCACAATCACATTGTCAGAAATCGACTTTGGCAGCTTTAGAAGCTTTTAAATGCCCCTGATTGATTTTTTACTCAGGTGACAGCCAGTGACTATTCAACGTCCATTCACTGAGCTCTCTCGATTGATCTATTCTACTGTTACTGCTTCTCTACTGACAATACTCGCCACCTTCCTTTATACTGGTGAGTCTGCCTCTGGTGACATCTAACGGCCAATTTTGCATTACATACAGCTGTCTCGGTACTTTTGATCAGGTAGTGTACACATGTTCTTCTGTGATTACGTAAATGTCACACCACGATTTCGCATCTTGAAATTAAGAACGCCTCAAAGCCCGATGCCGATCGTAGATTAATGTTGGCTTTCGAATGCTTGGTTCTTTATGTTATTTTCGTATTGATCTTGATAGCTCTGGCTCTATTTCCAACGTACGCGTTTCACCGTAGCGAAGTTCCTGACTGTGTACCATAGTGATATGTGTCCTATCATGATCTTATCATCATTAGTCCACATAAGTATGTCATTAACATCTTCAAAACGGTGAGAAAAGTCTCTCGAAATCTGAACCTCTTGTACTAGACACTGTATTGATTTTACCGAAAACTCATAGAAACGTTCCTTCGTTTATATATGACGGTAGTATCTCTTCCCGAAAGAACAGTTACCTTTGATGACCATGCAGCTTTGTTAGAAATGAAACGATAATTACATGGGCACCCTAGCTGCAAACAGGCGATGATGTACTTCATTAGGAACATGTTGAATATGTGTGCCCCGACCGGGACTCGAACCCGGGGTGACCATTTAATTATCATTTCATTTCTAGCAAAGCTGCATGGTCATCAACGGTAACTATTCTTTCGGTAACAGATACTACCATCATATATAGTTAAAATATGGCATCCCGGCCATTGACCTTCTTGTGCGAACGCACACGCTATGCCCGAACTCTTACGGGACTTGGTTGATTAATCTGCCACGAGTAATGAGTATGATGGGCAAACATCTGTTATGCGCACTAAGAATGTAGTGGTGTGGACATGTTGGGAATGTGGATCTCACGGGGAGTATGCAAGGGATAAGTCCCTGCTGGCGCACTGTCCTCTGTGCCCGCGGTGGCTCAGGTGGATGGAGCGTCTGCCATGTAAGCAGGAAATCCCGGGTTCGAGTCGCGGTCGGGGCACACATTTTCAACATGTCCCTAATGAAATACATCATCGCCTGTTTGCAGTTAGGGTCTCCATTTAATTATCATTTCGTTCCTTCTATTCTTAAAAATCGTTGACAGTATATTAGCATTTACTTGAATCCACAACTCCACTCGAGTTAGCTATTGCTTTTCTGAGTCATTCCGGTTACATGGCATCTCACGTCATACAAAACTAACCTGAAGAAACAATTATCCACTCTCGCACATACTTTCCACATTCCGATTCGAGATTGCGTACGCCGGGATTGTCTGCCGACTCATTTTGTCAACTCCCTCAGACGAACTGACGTGCACCAAATCAGCAGGCACGAAACGGTTCCTGTACTCGGATGATGGGACACACCCTCCCCACCTATGGGCCCTGTTCGGCGGTGGAGATGAGTAAGGGCAAGAATCGATACGTAGAAACAGTATCGAATATGTACAATTACAATGCATCCCCCACGAATACGAGTTTCGAGAGCGTTGGCATGGCAATAAAGGTTGTTAGATACCACCTGAAGTCTTGATCGTGTTACTGTTTCTTATAAATGCACATAACAGAAGTAATGACTATAGACGTAGACGGATTTTATTATTTAGTTTTCCATTGATTTCATTGTCTCGTGTCTGTCAAGAACAGCCGCTACGGTTACCATGAAAGAAATACACCACTGGCCATTAAAATTGCTACACCAAGAAGAAATGCAGATGATAAACGGGTATTCATTGGACAAATATATTATACTAGAACTGACATGTGATTACATTTTCACGCAATCTGGGTGCGTAGATCTAGAGAAATCAGTTCCAGAACAACCACCTCTGGCCGTAATAACGGCCTTGATACGCCTGGGCATTGAGTCAAACAGAGCTTGGATGGCGTGTACAGGTACAGCTGCCCATGCAGCTTCAACACGATACCACAGTTAATCAAGAGTAGTGACTGGCGTATTGTGACGAGCCAGTTGCTCGGCCACCATTGACCAGACGTTTTCAGTTGGTGAGAGATCTGGAGAATGTGCTGGCCAGGGCAGCAGTCGAACATTTTCTGTATCCAGAAACGCCCGTACAGGACTTGCAACATGCAGTTTTGCATTATCCTGCTGAAATGTAGCGTTTCGCAGGGATCGAATTAAGGGTAGACCCACGGGTCGTAACACATCTGAAATGTAACGTCAACTGTTCAAAGTGCCGTCAATGCGAACAAGAGGTGACCGAGACGTGTAACCAATGGCACTCCATACCATCACGCCGGGTGATACGCCAGTATGGCGGTGACGAATACACACTTCCAATGTGCGTTCACCACTATGTCTCCAAACACGGATGCGACCATCATGATGCTGTAAAGCCGGCCGCGGTGGTTTCGCGGTTCTAGGCGTGCAGTCCGGAACCGCGCGACTGCTACGGTCGCAGGTTCGAATCCTGCCTCGGGCATGGATGTGCGTGATGTCCTTAGGTTAGTTAGGTTTAAGTAGTTCTAAGTTATAGGGGACTGATGACCACAGCTGTTAAGTCCCATAGCGCTCAGAGCCATGATGCTGTAAACAGAACTTGGATTCCTCCGAAAAAAATGACGTTTTGCCATTCGTGCACCCAGTTTCGTCGTTGAGTACACCATCGCAGGCACTCCTGTCTGTGATGCAGAGTCAAGGGTAACCGCAGCCATGGTCTCCGAGCTGATAGTCCATGCTGCTGCAAACGTCGTCGAACTGTTCGTTCAGATTGTTGTTGTCTTGCAAACGTCTGTTGACTCTGGGATCGAGACGTGGCTGCACGATCCGTTACAGCCATGCGAATAAGATGCCTGTCATCTCGACTGCTAGTGATACGAGGCCGTTGGGATCCAGCACGGCGTTCCGTATTACCCTCCTGAACCCACCGATTCCATATTCTGCTAACAGTCATTGGATCTCGACCAACGCGAGCAGCAATGTCACGATACGATAAACCGTAATCGCGATAGGCTACAATCCGACCTTTATCAAAGTTGGAAACGTAATGGTACGCATTTCTCCTCTTTACACGAGGCATCACAACAACGTTTCACCAGGGAACGCCGGTCAACTGCTGTTTGTTTATGAGAAATCGGTTGAAAACTTTCCTCATGTCAGCACGTTGTAGGTGTCTCCACCGGCGCCAACCTTGTGTGAATGCTCTGAAAAGCTAATCATTTGCATATCACAGCATCTTCTTCCTGTCGGTTAAATTTCGCGTCTGTAGTACGTCATCTTCGCGGTGTAGCAATTTTAATGGCCAGTAGTGTACGTAGAGTTTAATTGGTATTCAACAACATATT
This sequence comes from Schistocerca cancellata, assembly GCF_023864275.1. Classification (NCBI taxonomy): domain Eukaryota; kingdom Metazoa; phylum Arthropoda; class Insecta; order Orthoptera; family Acrididae; genus Schistocerca; species Schistocerca cancellata. The sequence goes on along the minus strand of NC_064631.1, from coordinate 462,142,833 downwards.
GGTACTAGCTGACCACTATATTTGAACGTCGTGTCAGTTAGGAGCACGGGAGTAAGACTAGCCACCCAGAGCACTCGCCTGGGGCGAGATGCAGCTACCTTCCGCCGCAACGTAACCTCTCTCGGCCGCGGCAACTTCACACGGAGCACGGGGCGATCCCTGCAGGCACATTACTTATTCAGTGTCGCGAGGAACCTGCATTCTGGCACCGACCCCGACAGGTGCTCCATAACCCTCTTTTATACGTCTCTGCGCTCCCTGGCGAGTTGCAGCCATGCAGTCTCAGTTTACAGACCGATTTATAATGCAGCTAATGAAATATGGACACTTCCATCTAGAAGCTGCATAAAGTTGCTCACTATGCGTTTTATAGTTCCTATTAGAGAAACCCGAAATAGTATAATGTACCAGTGGCGACTACATTTTCATCAAATCCGCGGGAACGCTGACCGTGATACTGTTTCCGAAACAGACTGGCGTTCAACGATTTAAATGGCGTTTGTCGTTGTACTACGGTGAAAAAAAAATACCAAAATTCATATGTTTGTGTCAGCATTGCATTATCTACGAAACACCAGAAAACGTTTCATTCTGAAACGAATGATACATTGTAACGTCAGCTCCTGGAGGATCAAAATCATTTGCTGAAACGGTACTCCAGTACAAACCCTTGCAGTTCGCTAGCAGTGATCGTACCAAACAAACAAACCAAGCACATTTCGGAGATCTTGTAATGTGCCAAACAGTCTGCAGCCCGAAAAGAGACTGTCACTTGTGTGTATCGCTTCAGCTTAGTACCAACTTTTATGTTCTAGGAGAATGAAGAGTTTGTTAAGTTGTAGTTCTCTTATATTTTTGTCTTAAAATGTTGTATATATGCGACACCTGATGGCCGAGAAAAGCTGTATCGAAATTATATCAATTTGTGTGTGTCTGTGTGTGTGTAGAAAGACATACTTGTAACGATGATAGGGTGGATGAAACATTCTCGTCACAAGGACTTGTTGCTGGTGACAGGTTCTATGAAGATGCAAAAGAAGACCTGAAGAAGAAGAAGAAGAAGAAGAAGAAGAAGAAGATGATGATGATGATGAAGAATGGAATACTCGCTCCTGATAATGTACGAGCAATTATTGTTGGTCCATCCAATTGTGGCAAGACTGCTGCTCTCAAGACGTTACTAACACTTGTAGATGGAGTCCAATTTGAACATGTTAGAGTATTTTCAAAATCGCTGTTTCAGCCCAAGTGTCATCTCTTATAGGAGATAATGTACGATGTAAAAGGCTTTACATGCACTACATTCAATGAAAGCAGTCATATCCCCTCGCCTGAAAATGTAAGGCCAAACACCAATGTCGCTGGGAAAAACGAAGTTCGAAAATATTTCTGTTCGGTCGTGATATGGCTGCTAATGTATTTCATCTAAGCCAAACATATTACAGAATCCTGAAACATTTGGTTAGGGATAATGCAAACCTCGTTATAGCCTTCAAAGGGACAATCAGAATTTAAAAAACATTTGCCAAGCACTTCTAGGAACTGACTTGTTCAATGACTTCGTAATTATATGCGCTGATTGCTGGAATCATTCATAGTATTGGTTATTCATTATTGATAAAGCAAGAAAACTGAATGACGTAGGTACAGGCGAAACTTCCAAGCGTTTCTGTATATACAGCCTGAAAAGTGAGGTGAGTACATCAGTATACGCTGCAACATGAACAAATTCGCGAGCATGTCTGTCTCTCAACCTGGGAGAATGGGTGTACATACACAGAACATTCACTTATACATAGATGCGAAAATTCAGACTATCGTGCAGGGAGCTAGAGACATATTATTGGACTCTCCTGAGAATGATCAACGCATTAAATGAGTTAAAGAAATCAATAAGAAAATAACCGACATAACTGAAAAGGTTGAGGCTGTTGAGGGAAAGCAGCTGTAGAGGCCCTTCCTGTTGAGAAGGGGAAGCAGGCACAATATAAGAGGAAGAAGATCGGGTATATAATGACTCACGCTGCAGAGAACTCTGCTTAGTATACACTGAGATGTCACGAAGCAGAAAGAGATTCAGGTGCGGAAAGCCATTCGAGAGAAATGACGGTTGGTAAGGTTAGGGCACATGGATCAACAGTAAGCACTAAGAGGGACATTTAAGCTGATTAATGAATCTCTGAGGCAGCTCCAAGCCAAAACAAAACCACACGTTAACGATGTTGTTGCCATTGACGAATTCATTATCCGTCTCGCCCCTGGCCAGTTAGAACATTCGACGTCAATAGAGAAAGACCGTACATGCTGGGTAACAGATGACACAACACAGATTGGTGGTAGGCAGTTTGAGGTAACACCTGGCTTAATGAAACTAATTTTCCTAAGATCCACGAAAAATCCGACAAATTATTCATTTAATGATAGGGAAAGTACCGTGAAATACTGCATTTGTTTGATATACATAAGTTCCCAAAAAGCCTGTGCAACAAGAAACAAAAAACCATTAAAAATCACTATTTGATGGCAAAAACAAGAACATCAACAGCGGTGTCGGTATTCACATTGAGCATGAAGCAGTTAAAAATGGGATCCTGCAGTATATATATTTTGAAGACCCTAACGAATTAATAGAGTGACTATATCTGCTCATGGCATCAGCTGCTACAAGTAATACAGCTCATTCAAATGAGGTTGTTTCAGTAATCTGTGATCTTAAAGAGAGAGTACAAAGACAGTAGTTCTAGAACTTCACAAACCTGCATACAAAACATACCCCAATAGGCATGTTATGATTAAATATTTGGGTGACTTATGGCAGGCTGATCTTGTAGATAGGAAGGAAAATTCACATGAGAATAATGGATTCAAATATATTTTAATGGTTGTTGATACATACTCTAAATTATCCTGGGCATTACCAGCTAAGACCAAATCGGAAAAAAATGTTGCAGGTGTGTTTGGGCGTTTGTTGCAGACAGGGACGATTCAATGCCCAACCTCCAAACCGATCACGGTGGAGAGTTTTACAACAGTTATTTCAAGACTGTGATGCAGCGTTATGGAATACCTCACCACTCAACATCCACTCACCTCATAACGAGTATCGTGGAACGTCTGAACAGAACAATAAAGCATCAAACGCGAAATGCGTTTTAATCCTCGCGGCTCATACAAATGGAAGGATATCCTCCCTGAAATAATTTCTCAATATAATCGAACCAAACGTAGCTCAATAGAAATAGACGAATCGATATTCGTGATAATGGACTCATGTTTACTATAGCATTTAAATGCTGGATCCAAGCCAACAGAAATTTAACGCAGGTGACTTGGTATGTATCTCGAAACACAAGACATCATTTGAGAAATCATACTGCCAAATTGATCAGCAGAGATATTTACAGTTTCAGAGATGCAGAGAATGAATCTTAGAACTTATATCTTGATGGATAGTAAAGGTGACGAAATTATAGATTGCTTCTACACCGAAGAGCTGCAGGAAAGCTCGGAACCGGGTGTGTTCCTCGTGGAGAGAGTCATAAGACATCGGGGGAATAGAGCGCTAGTCAAATGGCTTGGTTTTCGTACAGCACAAAACGGATTGATGTTAATGATTTGGTGTATAATGGGGTGCGTAGTGCACAACCACCGCAGTAGCATATCAGGTGTGCTAGTAGACGCATTAGAGAAGGTGGAGGTATTCTAGGCAAACTGCCAGTGAAAACACACATATTGTGATGTAACTACTGTAGACCTAGAACAAAGCTTAAAAAACGATTGGCACAAGTTGGTGAATTGGTTAATCTGCTCGACGAAGCGAGAATGAACAAGGCAATGCACACGCTGCAAGTCGTCACGTTGCAGACAGGATTTTAGCTGATTAGGCTAAGGCGATACGCAGAAGAAAGCATTGTAGCATTTGCAGTTGATAAAATCATGCGTTGAAAAATTAAACTCGTTTTAGGAGTGATGAATTTCAAGCGTTTTATGATAGCCGCAGGTTGTGCACTAAACAAGAAGGAGGAGATGGACGGGGGGCAGAGTTGTTTGAAGAACTGTATCCTGACAGCGATGTATGCAGCTAAAAACGCACTGAAGCAGAAGGGTGCGCGAAAAAGAAGAAGAGCATCGGTTAAAGCACCTCGAGTTCCACCAATACCCTAGACGTCTGCTGGTTTTCTTCCATTCCTCATCCAAGTTATCTCCACTCTTTCGGTGGTAGGGTCCCTCACAGGTGGTGCTGCAACTATTGTTCGAACAGTCAAGAGCACGCAAAACTCACAAGCGCAGTTAGAAGAAGCAAGAAGACATAGCCGCATGATGGAAGCCACAGTCATCGGAAAAGTACTATACTTGAAAACGTACAGGAAAGTGTTTGGTCTATTCATCAATAAAAGAAGCCCATTAGCACTCCTACTAGATCATTCACAAATACTGATCTTCTTAAGTTTTTTAGGAAAAAAATTAAACATTCCGATTTTCCGTGGTGTGTTTATGCTGGGCCATCAACAAGTGTCAGCGTTCGAACCATGCTACATGGAAAATTGCTGAATGTAGTATTGTGAATTTACATGTTGCTGGAGGTCCCCGCATCCATTGGGTGTCTTGTGTTACGAGAAACGCAAATACCCTCTGTTATTTCAACTCATTTGGTGACATGGAACCGCCAGAAGAACTATAACGACACTTCACTTGCAGAAGTCACGTGTTCTACAGTTTTCGGGGCTATCAGGACTTTAATACTCACTTCTGCGGAGATCTCTGCATCACTTTTCTCTTAGTGACAAAAAAAAATCTAGTACACTTGCTTAATACCGTGTAGGGCACCCGCGAGCACGCAGAAGTGCCGCAACACGACATGGCATGGATTGGACTAATATCTGAAGTAGTGTTGGAGGGAATTTGCACCATGAATCCTGCACGCCTGTTCATAAATCCGTAAGAGTACGAGGGAATGGATATCTATTTTGAGCAGCACGATGCAAGGCATCTAAGATATGCTGAACAGTGTTCATGTCTGGGGAGTTTGGTGGCCAGCGGAGGTGTTTAAGCTGACAGGAATGTTCCTGAAGCCACTCTGTGGCAATGTTGGACTATGTGATGTCGCATTGTACTGCTGGAATTGCCCAAGTCAGTCGGAATGCACAATGGACATGAATGGATGCAAGTGATCAGACAGGATGCTTACGTACGTGTCTCCTGTCAGAGTCGTATCTAGACGTATCATGAGACCCATACTCTCAAACTACACAAGCCTCATATCATTACAGAGCCTCCACTAGCTTGAACAGTTCCTGCTGACATGCAGGATCCATTGATTCATGAGGCTGTCTCCCGTACACGTCCATCCGCTCGATACTATTTGAAACGAGACTCGTCCGACCAGGCAACATGTTTCCTGTCATCAACAGTCCAAAGTCTATACTGAAAGACCCAGGCAAAGTGTAAAGCTTCTTATCACGCAGTCATCGAAGGTACATGAGTGGGCCTTCACCTCCGAAAGCTGATGTCGATGACGTTTCATTGCATGGTTCGCACGCTGACACTTGTTGATGGCCCATCATTGAAATCTGTAGCAATTTGCGGAGAGTCTGCACTTCTGTCACGTCGAATGATTCTCTTCAATCGTCGATGGTCCCATTCTTGCAGGATCTTTTCCCGGCCGCAGGGATGTCGGAGATTTGATGTTTGACCGAATTCCTGATATTCACTATACACTCGTGAAATGGTCGTACGGGAAAATCCACACTTCATCGCTACCTCGGAGATGCTGTACCCCATCGCTCGTACGCCAACTATATCACCAGGTTCAAACTCACTTAAATCTTGATAACCTGCCTTTGAAGCCAATGTAACAACCGCTGTCTTACATAGGCGTATTCTGCCAGTTTACATAGCTCTGTATTTGAATACACATGCCTATACCAGTTTCTTTGGCTCTTCAGTGTATAAGAAAGAGCCTTAAACATTCCTTCATCAATTGAGATTCAAATTCAGTGTCGTACACTTTGATTTTAAAAGAACGATCATCTGTATTAAGTGCAAATTACTTCCCGCCAATTGATTTGAGTGTCGGTGAATGGAGTATTGCATTGATTTGATTGGATACGTACAATAGCATCCCAAATATCACCGTGGTTGACAACAAACTGCATCTGGATATTAATGGCAAAAAAGACTTTATAGAAATAGAACCTGGTGCATACGATATCGACGATTTAAACGAAGTCTTAAAGCAGTGTGGAAAAGGTATTGAACTACACGCAGACAACAGAACACTTGAATCTGAAGTAAGGACTGTGAATGCAACGATTTACTTCAAGCAGAAAGGTTCAGTAGGGCTCCCACCACGTTTCACAAAAGGATACGTTTTGATGAAGGATCCTAGTAAATTTTACAAGTCAGATCAGACTGTGGACATATTGCCTGTCTGCACAAACCGAGTCGAATGTAAAATTGCGACGAACTCCTACCTCAACGACAGTCTGATTCATACTATTTACGGATTCTTCCCCTCAGTTACAACAGGGCTTAAGATTGTAGAGACTCCCACAAATGCAGTGTACCTTGCATTGACAGTTCAGTCATTGGACTATTTGGAGTTGCGTATTGTGGACCAGAATAATCAACTTGTTGACTGTCGCGGTAACGAAATATTTGTGCGAGTACATCTATGGGAGACTGGGCGTACAGTACAAAACCAGTGTATGCAGTCCACAGCGTCACTTCGCTGTCGATGTTACACAACACGTGCGAACTACGAGTTTCTTAAATTAGTTGGCTTGAAACCTCGCAATGACGTTCTCAATCAGTATAACCACTCCTGTAGAGAGTGATGAGCGAATTATACGTCAGTAATACGCCTCGCATAAACATTATGCTTCAACCACAACTAACAAAAATGATGACATTAGGATTGTCAACCAGCACCAAGACGCACTGACGCTTCCATGCAAGAGTTTCATATATTATGAGGTATCATTCAAGATAAATGACGGCATTGCTACATTGGGTTCCAAGCATATCTACATCTACATGATTACTCTGCAGTTCACATGTAAGTGCTTGTCAGAGGGTTCATCGAACCACAATCATACTATCTTCCCTACCATTCCACTCCCGAACAGCGCGTGGGAAAAACGAACACCTAAACCTTTCTGTTCGAGCTCTGATTTCTCTTATTTTATTTTTATGATCATTCCTACCTATGTAGGTTGGGCTCAACAAAATAGTTTCGCATTCGGAAGAGAAAGTTGGTGACTAAAATTTCGTAAATAGATCTCGCCACGGCGAAAAACGTCTTTGCTTTGACTTCCATCCCAACTCGCGTATCATATATGACACACTCTCTCCCCTATTACGCGATAATACAAAACGAGCTGCCCTTTTTTGCACCCTTTCGATGTCCTCGGTTAATCCCACCTGGTAAGGATCCCACACCGTGCAGCAATATTCAAACAGAGGATGAACGAGTGTAGTGTAAGCCGTCTCTTTAGTGGACTTGTTGCATCTTCCACGTGTCCTGCCAATGAAACGCAACCTTTGGCTCGCCTTCCCCACAATATTATCTATGTGGTCTTTCCAACTGAAGTTGTTCGTAATTTTTACACCCAGGTACTTAGTTGAATTGACAGCCTTGAGAATTGTACTATTTATCGAGTAATCGAATTCCAACGGATTTCTTTTGGAACTCATTTGGATCACCTCACACTTATCGTTATTTACGTCAACTGCCACCTGCCACACCATACAGCAATCTTTTCTAAATCGCTTTGCAACTGATACTGGTCTTCGGATGACCTTACTAGACGGTAAATTACAGTATCATCTGCGAACAACCTAAGAGAACTGCTCAGATTGTCACCCACGTCATTTATATAGATCAGGAACAGCAGAGGTCCCGGACGCTTCCCTGGGGAACACCTGATATCACTCCAGTTTTACTCGATGATTTGCCGTCTATTACTACGTAACGCTTTAGCATTCTTACTTCGAGAGATACACTATGAACTCATTGGCTCAGTAGTCGACCGTACAAGCAATTTCGGCATAACAACAACCCTTAAAACAGACATCTCTGCATCACCCACGGATTTGAATGGTTTAGAAAATGCAAGATAGCTCACGGTCGATCCAGTGCTTAGAAAAGTTACAGAGTACTGCATGCGTATCTCTAAAAATTCCTATGGGCTACTTTGAGGACAAGAGGTGGATTAATATGAGTATCGAACAGGAACTCATTCTGCTACGGAGTGCATAGATAATAACACATATATTCAAGGAGCTCAAGAGGAGACCAGTATCACAATCAACAAGATAATATGGAAAATGACTCGCATCAGTGCATCAGACGAGGAGTGTTTGAAGCTTTTAAAAGTAATGAATCCCAGTGCATTCCTATCACTAACATTTCACTCTTGGGAGGTTTTCGAGTACTCAGTGCTACTGACTGCAAGCAGACAAACATGGGCTATTAAAACCTCTTCACAGCTGGAGACTCTGAGATTCGTTAGACTTGCATTTCAAACTGATAGAAGAGTGAATAAAGTAAATGATTCCATTGTATTCTACAACAGCAGATTAACTCATGCTAGAGACTACCTGAATTCATAGTTCTACCCATATGACAATTTACATGTGTACTTGGATGAAAGTGTGTACAGTCTAGCGTATGATATGTATGCAAGGTTTCGTGCTCCTTACTATGAAAGCGCTGATGAAGGTGGAGGAGGGTGTCTACTCAGTTCACGGAAATTCAAGGAGCTATCACTGATCATCGAAACAGACTGCTCGAAACAGAACGAGATAATAAGTCTGCACCTATAGATGTATGAATTGAATTTGGGTCTTCAGCGAATGCTCTAGTTCTACATGACCGTGTGATTAACTACTGCCCTCTTACCGGTGTTGTGCAGAGAGCTGTGTAAATGATTGGAAGCTGCCCCATACCCAGAACATTCCACATTGGCATCTCAACATGTGAACATCATTGTAGACGCTCAAGTTTTCAATGATGATGAGTGTAGGTAGTTTACGTTTAAAGATGTCTCTATTATTCTGGCATCTCGAGTAGCCCATGCTCAAAGACAAGGAAAGGCTGTGGTATTTCCCAAAAAGCACATGAAGTATCTCAGGGAGGATGGCTGGGAGTTTCACAAATGTGCCACGATACTTTTGGCGTCTGTGTTCAAGTGTTGCGGTATACATCGCTAAAAAAATTGTAAATTTGTGGTAAGATCTAAGCTTAGGTCATTGGTCCCTAAGCTTACACACTACTTAATATAACTTAAACTAACTTACGCTATGGACAAGACACATACCTATGCCTGAGGGAGGACTCGAACCTCCGACGGGGGAAGGCATGCAGACCATGACAAGATGCCTTAGACAGCACGGCTACCCCGCGCTAGCCAAGCGGTTCTAGGCACTACAGTCTGGAACCACGTGACCGCTACGGTCGCAGGTTCGAATCCTGCCTCGGGCATAGATGTGTGTGATGTCCTTAGGTTTAAGTAGTTCTAAGTTCTAGGGAACTGATGACCTTAGAAGTTAAGTCCCATAGTGTTCACAGCCATTTGAACCATTTTGAGCTACCCCGCGCGGCACATCGGAAAATTGAAGCAAACTCCTGTGCAGCGACCTTTCTGAAAGTGTGTTTAAAGACATATTCAGTTACATTCAATAACTCGTGAAGCAGCTTGTCCTCAAACACAAGGGAAGAATGTGGTATTTCCCACAAAATCGTGGGAAATGTCCATGGGAGGTTTCACAAGTATGTAATGATTTTTCTAGAATCTGTGTTCAAGAATGGTGGCAGTGTTCCTCGAAATAAAACGTGTAATTACATCACAAATTGTTTAAAAATTCTTGTCTCATGTGAAAAGCTCTCTCTCTCTCTCTCTCTCTCTCTCTCTCTCTCTCTCTGTCGCGTGGTGTAGCCCCATAGTCTGAGGTGCCTTGCCACAATTCATGTGGTTTCCCCCATCGTAGGTTCGAGCCCTCCTTCGGGCATGGGTGTGTTGGCATAAGTTACTTTGAGTTAGATTAAGCAGTGTGTAAGCTTAGGGACCGATGACCTCAGCAGTTTGGTCCCATAGGAACTTACCACCACCACCACCATCTCTCTCTCTCTTTGTGCAGTGGTCCTTTTAGTTCCGGTGAGATCTTCAATATATGTATGTGACAATATTCTGCACATTGCTTAAACACTAGATGTAATATCTCCTGATGCAGTTCGTGTTCAACAGAAAGGGTTAGCAGTGTGTCAGGGGTGAGGTGGAAGCCTCCGGGTGTTTCCAGCGGACAGGAAGTGCTTAGTGAACGGCGGCAATGCAGCTGCCGTGTGCAGCTGTTGTCAGCACTTGTGCTGGTGTCGGCATACGTCTTGCCTCTTGTGCTTTGGAAGACTGGCCGGACCTTTATCGATCGACAGCATATGCACTTATTAGAATGAGTTGCGAAGTCTAACTTAGCCCATTGCTTTTACATCTTCATCATTTGATGAAGCATATTCAGCTTCTTCATACATTTACCAAATATCGTTTCTTTCCTAGCACTGTGCAAGTGGCAATGGACGCAGTTGTCAGCTGCATGAATACAGCTAATATGCCTATTAAACTCTTCTTTCTACAATACAGACATCTCGTCCATTGAACACACAGCAGACAGTAAACAATTACATCCGTCCTGTCAGGAATTCTGCGGCATTTCCTTCTCAGGCCGCCATCTTGGGTTATGTCACAAGAGGGGACCCCAAGGGAGGGGAAAGGACCAACAACGCTGACTGGTGGCTGGTGTTGTGAACTAGGTCAGTTGTACTCTGGAACTCAAGGTGAACACACTGAATGGAACTACTGTTTAGTGCTCAACGTGTGACATATCAAATTGTTTAAATAACCAATATCCTGCACTGCACACAAAGTAATCTGGCAGCCCAGCACAGACTGGGTCCTTTTCCTGCCAAGGTGGACTTAGGTTAGTGGAGGCAGCACAATCGACCTATTTTCCCGCCTAAATTTGAAATTCCCATCATGACGTCAGGGTGATATTGCCACAACTATGGCCGCCATCTTGGATCCACATTTTGAAAAAAATTTGCAACAGTGCAGAGTGAGACTATGCCACCATTTCCCCAATAATTATCTCTCTCATAAAGGATTTTGGCTCATGAACCTTCACACAAACATTGCATACAAGTTTAATTATGTTTACAGTACCTTGTTGATAATGATATGAAACTGTGTCATGAAACTGATTGATTTGGGACTTTAATGTAAAATGTCTGCAGCTAGCCAGTGGTAGGGCTGGTTTAAGGACGTCACTTTCATTCACGGTGACTTGAGAACAACGTGGCTGTTATCAGAAATATCAGTGAGGAGGAAAAATGAAAGAAGGCACATTGTTTTGGAATGAATACCTTTTTCTCCGTAATTAATTTTAGGCTGAGGCTCGTCATCGGAAAGCATCGCGGATCTCTCGTACAGATTTTAGGTATTGGAGCTATAAGCTTTTCTGTGGCTAATGAAAATGATTTCAATGTGAACCGGAACTACACTGATAAACTTTCGGAGAGTGTTCACGGATATTTTCTGAATATTTTTAGTTTAAGGGATCCGTGGTGACCAGCGGCTTCCTACAACTTAACTACGTTTGAAAATTTTTGAGGTTTCCGTGACCGCTTGTGGACGTATTGCCACTTGGCTTTCGTCTCAGGATCCTCGGCTGATGATTTCTTAATGATTTTTGTCATGTTTCTCCAGAACAAGTGGCTGACATAGTCAAGGATTCAGCCTCCGTTTCTGTTGGTGGACTAGCATTTCAGAATCGTATTTCCTTTCATTTCTTATCCCAATTTATATTTCCATTTGCGTTGTACTGTAAACATCTACATAACAGTCCAAATGCTGACTTTATGCACTCTTTTTGTCCGTTTTTCCGCAGTGTTAGTCGTACATCAGCAATTATATACAGTGCTGTGGATAGATTTACAAACCAAGAGATGGCCGATATGCACCTCGCGTTCGAGTTCACTATACTGTGCTGTACATTGCCCGAGAGCACTGAGCGGAATGAGATAACAGTGTACATGTTTCGCCTGAAGGCTGTCACATTAGTCTGTGGTTTGTGTTGTACGTTTTGAGGATCCGTCACCAACCCGTCAGTTCCTACCAGTGTCTTACTAAAGTAGCTTTACCAGCAGCTTTCAACATTTGAATTTTTACATTTGGTCCCTCTCTTACACAAATTTCGCAGGATACTTGAACTATACGTGCTCACTGCTGAGGATGAGGCGTGGAGATAATAATTTGATGGATTATTGAGTAGTGTAACATTAGATTGGTTCCTGAATTGTTGACTTCATTACCCTGCTTTGAAGTTACGCCCATACGTTTGAACATTTCTGTCCAGTCCAGATGTAAAAATTTCCTGTAACGGCCCATGTGACGAAATGGCTAAACTGTCTGACTCGACTCGTGAGGATCGAGTTTCAAAATCTGGGCTGGTCGGCTTGATTATTGTTTCTCGCTACTACCATTCGACGTCGTATGGGTTCTATCAAAATGACGGCGGACGATTTCCAACCGCATGATCTTGGATGCCACATCCAAAGGATAGCGATAAAACTGTATAATTCTTTACCCCAAAGAAAATGAACCATTTGAGGCTGAAAATTACTTCAGAAGCTTCAGTGGTTCATGAGTGGAAAAATTCCCATTTCAGTTATATGTGTGATGCAAGAGAGGCTGTGAGATGATAAATAATGGTGATACACAGATATACTTTTCCGTGATTTATCAGAGTCAACATGCAGATGTATTAAAAAGTTACTAATTGCCTCCACGATGACGGTTTCCGTTAAAACCAACTCTTTGTAGTAACTAGGAGACTTTCACAGACAGCAGTACACATGGAAGCTGAAGTCAGCTGTTCCGCAGTACGTTTGCTTCTTAAAACATCAGAGTGGTTAATCCATAACTGATGCAAAAGAGGCAGTATGATCATAAAAAGTAGAGCCAATGTGATCTGTCGAGCAGTAGGTACAGTCAGCTCCCGGGTCGTATGGACCAACAATTTGGGCATGTCATAGCAGTATGAGTTCTAAATCCACAGAACTATAGTAAAGGTCCTTCGTTTTAAGCAAAATGTTGTTCTCTCATCATGACACTTTCATCAATAAATTTTCTGCTAATATCTCGAAAGTACGAGCACAATTGCGCATCGGGCTTATGCATGCTGTCTCCCAGCTAACGCTAACAGTTCTGCCACCGTAGTATAAACGACAGAATCTCTCTCTCGGTCGTCTTGAGTTTCTCGTGTATTGTAGCACCGACTGTGTTCATTTTCTTTTTATTTCTCCCGTGGACCGAGGAGTGACTGAATAGCCCATTCTTTACATTATCAAACTTTCATGCGTAAAACAGCTTCGAACGTCTGATTACTTCGCAAATTAGTTAACGTGTTAAATATTGGACGTTAAACACGTAAGCGAGAAAAAGTTCGTGATTGGTTCAATATAATACATATAATTTGATGGAGGTCTCTAAGTAAACTCATTATGAAACACTAAATGTATACAGTCTGTTTAATTTCCGCTCCATTTTAAGCGAAAGCAAGTTTATCACGCATCTAAATGTTTATGATGTAAAATCTCCGTAACTACCTATCACGCAGTTATGTAATTTTGCAGATACATTCGGTGGTTTACGTGGATACTTCTGCAAACTGTAATGCGAATAGAGTGGTTTGTAAGGAAATAATAAATTAAAACGCCATATCTGCATGAACAGTGGAAATGTAGTTAAGCGATAAATTTTTTCCTTCCATTGGGGGTGGGGGTGGGGAGAGGGGTTTCAACGAGAAGAAGTTTGAAATTATGTGTAAAGTTTGCTGGAATTCGCTGACTGCTCTCACTCTCAAGTACTGTGTGAATAAATTCCTGGTATTTGTGCGCCTTCAATTGTGCCAGTTCAAGATAACCACTCAGTTTCTAAATACGGTACTTGTCTTATAGTGCTAAGCTCCTCACGAAAGATTATATTTTTTAATGAGTGGATTGTAAGACTTTAAATTTTTAAATTCAGTCAATAATTACGTGAAATACTCATAAATAATCGTAGGCAGGCAACAGTTCCCCAACCAGGCTCACTTCCTACAATGTCGTCTAGCTGACAGTTACAGGGCCTGATGCTGTCTATAACTCTCCACAGACCACGCTGCTGCACATTAGTTCAGAAGTGAAAAACTGACCATAAATAAATTTAAAAAAAGCAAGTTCGGAGTTAGCAAATTTCGTTTGCTTAGAATAATGTTGGGGCTATTGAATCCCGTCTTACAAGGGAATGGTCCAGACCGAGGTGTCGAAATCTAACCTGAAATTTTTCCTACACTAAGAATACGCCGGAAGAAATACACTCTCAGAGTTTCAGTTTATAAAGCGCACAACAAATATTCACAAAAAAATGTAGAAGTTACTCACATTTTCCGCAAGAAAAACCGTTTATAACGGCGGTATGCAGAGTTCTTACTGCCTGGCGCTTGAATCAGCGAATAAACAGACGCAGCTATGTCAAGAGGAAGCAACGCCGCATAGCTCGAAGTCGAAAGTTTCACACGGGTATTTTAAGCACTTAAACCATTCCAAAAATGTCTTAAATCAATAATATTTTGAAAAACAACTCATACAGTCAGGTAAATTGTTGCAGATGTAATTGTTACACAAATGACTAGCAAAGAGAATAAAATGAAGGCAGTATAGGATGTAATGTTGCAGACGACTTCCGTCAATCGGGAATTCAATACGTTGACATGAAATATTTTATACTAATTTCTGTAGCGCGACTCTTTTGATAGTTTTTGAATAGTACATATTTTACTAAAATTTAAACAGTTCTTTATTTCCAACAGTCGTCACAAAAATGGGAAGTGAATACTTCTGGGACGGGCCAGTTCGTGCAGAGAATCCTGCACCGGCAACAGTTTGGTAATTATGGACGGCTACAGAAGCAAGCATGGCTCAGTATATCTGCAGGGGACTTCCGAAGACTTGTCGAGTCCATGCCGCGTCGAGCTGCTGTACTGCCTCGTGCAGAAGGAGTTCCGCCACGGTACTAGGGAGATATCCTATGACTTTTGTCACTTCATTCTGTTGGTAAGAAGTCAAAGACATCTGTCAGTTCACTGCATATCTTTGTAACACATAAACGAATCAAAATTGTTTCCTTACTGCAGCATGACGGTGAGTGGAGATGAAGAGAATGAGAGGGCTCGATTCACTTCTATGATCTTAGATGATAATTCTCCTTCCCGGTAGTGCAGACTGTCGCTGGCTGCGTCCCACGCTACGCTAAGGAAAAGGCAGAAAACGTCATTTCATCCAAGGATGTGAGCACGGTGGCCACTCGCGGTCGTCAGTTTGAGGAGCGCGTCCAGTGGCGAGCGGGCTCGGCAGCGGCAGCGGCAGCGGCAGCGGAGTCGGCGGACGGGCGCGGCGAGCGGCAGCCGGCGGCGGTCGTGACTGCGCGCGGAGGTCAGCGCGAGGTCGCGCCGTGCAGCGCCGTGCGTAGCGGCGGGACGCACGCCCCGGCTGCGCCCGCCCGCCCCGCGACACGGACCATTAGCCGCCGACGTCGACGCGGACGCCGCGGGGCCGGGTTCAAGGCCCGCCGCCGCCGGGGCGGCGCGTGCGGCGCGCCCCCTGCTCCGGCTCACCGGCGCGCCGGTATCTTATCGATCTGCAAACAGCAACAGCTGCCGCCTCTCCTCACCACGCGGACGGCCCGCGACACGTGCGGCGGTGTGGGCCCTACCCCGCCTCTAGCACTGGCGACCGCCAAGTTTACCCGAGAGGGGCAAGATTCTAAAATTACTGTTTTAGATAAAGTTACTAACAAAACTCGGTGTATCTCACACCATTAACAGTTATCCACCGACAACGTTTAAGACAAATAGTTTGACGTCCAGACAGTAAGCATATTTCAATAATATATGCAATTTATAATTTTTTGTTTTCAGTACACATTCGATGTAAAGAAACTTCCTGGCAGATTAAAACTGTGTGACCGACCGAGACTCGAACTCGGGACCTTCGCCTTTCGCGGGAAAGTGCTCTACCCTCTGAGCTACCGAAGCACGACTCACGGCCGGTACTCACAGCTTTACTAGTTCTGCAAGGTTCGCAGGAGAGCTTCTGTAAAGTTTGGAAGGTAGGAGACGAGATACTGGCAGAAGTAAAGCTGTGAGTACCGGGCGTGAGTCGTGCTTCGGTAGCTCAGATGGCAGAGCACTTGCCCGCGAAAGGCAAAGGTCCCGAGTTTGAGTCTCGGTCGGGCACACAGTTTTAATCTGCCAGGAAGTTTCATATCAGCGCACACTCCGCTGCAGAGTGAAAATCTCATTCTGGATTTGATGTAAAGTTTGTTTTATGTCATAATCTGTTTTTGGTTAAGAATATGTAAATTAAGCTAATGTACACTCTTAACTGTCACAAAAATGGTTCAAATGGCTCTGAGCACTATGCGTCTTAACTTCTGAGGTCATCAGTCGCCTAGAACTTAGAAATAATTAAACCCAACTAACCTAAGGACATCACACACATCCATGCCCGAGGCAGGATTCGAACCTGCGACCGTAGCGGTCGCTCGGTTCCGGACTGTAGCGCCTAGAACCGTTCGGCCACCCTGGCCGGCTCTTAACTGTCAACACAAACTGTGTTGAGAAGGCTGTATGGGCATGTTACGAAAGCCAATAAAAAAATTAACCTTAAATTCTGCGTTTGCACAAGTAGCAGTAAGTATCTACACTTATGCTCACAAATTAAGGATAACTGCAGAATGTGGTGCCACACAACTTGGCACTACACAGAACTGGACCTAATAGCATAGGCACATAGGGAACACACGACACGGTCTGTAAGTCCACGGTATAGGTTATAAGTTGAGAAAACCGTCCCGAAAAAAATGTGCTACAAAACTCCACTGTTTCCTGCGCATGTACCCCGACATCAATACGAGATATGATCATCACGCAAGCGTGTACAGGCCTCACAACGGGTTGGCACACTCTGGATCAGGTGGTCGAGCAGCTGCTGGGAAGAACCTCCCACTCTTGCACCAATGCCTGTCAGAGCTCCTGAAGTGTCGTAGGGGTTTGAAGACGTGCAGCAATACGTCGACCGAAAGCATCCCAGACGTGCTCGATGGGGTTTAGGTCTGGAGAACAGGCAGCTCAATCCATTCGCCTGATATCTTCTGTTTCAAGCTACTCCTCCACAATGGCTGTGTTATGTACTGTGTTATGTACTGTGTTATTGACACCAGGCATTACGGGCTGGCCTGAGACCAGGGGTCAGTGGAATGGACCTTGAAGGTCTCCAAGCGAATAAACCATGTCTGTTCATTCGTCTGTAGACTTTGTGTCTGGAGACAACTGTTCCTCTGGCTGCGGTAATGCCCCAAGCAAGGCTACCTGCAGTAATCCGTGGCCGTCTGCGGCCACCGATGGTGAGATACTGGTCTTGTTGTCGTGTTTTACACTGTGGACGTCCCGTACTGTAGCGCCTGGACACGTTTCCTGTCTCCTGGGATCGTTTCCATAATCTTGAGATCACACTTTGTGCACACGGAGGGCCCATGCTACGACCTGCTGTGTTTGACCAACCTCCAGTCGCCCTAGTACTCTAAGCCTCATAACATCAATATGTGTTCTTTGTGCCATTTTCAACGCACAGTCTAAAAACGTCTGCATACTTACTCGCTGCACTGTACTCTGACATGCACCAACTCGCCTCTGCGTATGTGGACTTCTGCCAGCGCCACCGTGCGACGACCGCAGGTCATATGCATCGCATGGTCATACCCCGAGGTGATTTAAACCCGCAAACCGCCCACCAGAGCGTTGTTTCACCATGTTTCAGCCTTATCCTTAATTTATGAGCATGAGTGTATTTCCAGGTGTCTTCTGTGGCATACCGATAACATATCACAGACACAAAAAGTATTTGTGAATCAGTCTATCTATTAGTGAAAACTGTATTATAATCCTGCCAGTGATTCCTGCGATTAACCTTCCGCTACAGATAGGAAAACTTGGTGGGGGAGCAGACTGCGCTAATAAATATAGTAACTAGCCAGTTTTTCATGTGATTTTGTTCATAAAAATATGAGTTTCGGACTTTATCCAATCATCGTCTGGTATAATACATATTTAAATCTTCGATTACCATATCATCAAAATCATCGACTGCAATTTGGATGCTACAGCTACAGTCTGTAAAACAACATTTTTGTTTTCGCCACAGTTTGAGAATTATATAATTGGAATAGTTCATTCGTTACATGACCATACTTTACTGTACTATATTGAACATGCAGTTTATTTTAGTTAACCATTCAATACCGCACAGTACATTTCACGCTAATTAGTTTAAATCTTCTGTCATTCAGATGCTTAAATCCATACACATAAAAATGGATGTACATATTTATATATGTATCTTTATATGTATGCTCCACATCTCCTAATCTATTATAAGGATTTCAACGAAACTCAGTACACGTATCACTTACTGTCTGGAAATAATCGCTGTGGGATTAAGAAGCCTCTACCTGTCAGAGGGGATGGGGTGTTGGTGAAAGACTATGGTAGCTCACGACGTGCTAATAGCTGAACTGTATTCATCCATTATTTGAGAATGAGAGCACTTACTGACTTGCGAAAACTTTTACATATAATTTCAAACCTTTACGAAACTTTTTCTTGCTGACAACCCCCACAAAATGATGAAAGGAAGGAAGTTGGCTGCTTACTACATCTCCTTTGTTCATGGAGTAAATTTGTCACTTCAGGCACGCTATTTTAATTAATTACTTCTTCACTGCTCTTTCCCTCACACATTTCGCCAACTGCAATCATAGCTGCCGGTTAGTGTACCGACAAAATTATATCATTGTCACAAAAATTGAGCTGCTTGTAAACAGAATGGCATGGCGAATTCTACACAGCTACAGGTGAAACATGAATACAATTATCTGATAAAGATGCACATAGCTGAGCAAATCCGTGGGTAAAATCCTCCATGTAAACCAAATTTGCTGGAAACAGTATTTACTATCTGGAAAGAAATACTGTGGTGATAAGAACAAGCAACTTCCTATTGGAATGTCGTGTTGACTTGGAGAGAGAAGTGGGTGGGAGCAGATGGTAAACAGAGAAGGGAAGGAGGAGATCGATCGTGGTAGGCTGGAGAGGAGAGATGGACAGAGAGATGGGTAGCGAGAAGTGACAGAGAAATGGAAGAGGAGGAGAAGAACAGAGAGGGGGATGAAATGGACAGTGAGATCGTAAAGGGAGATAAAAGGAGGAAAATATGGTCAGAGAGAGAACGGAAAATAGCAGATGGATAGAGAGAGGGGAAGGAAGAGATGGACAGCAAGAGGGGTAGGAGCAGATGGGCAGGCGCAGATGGGCCGGGAGCGGGGAGGTGGAGGATGAAGAGAGGCTCACACACACACACACACACACACACACACACACACACAGAGAGAGAGGGGGGGGAGGGGATGGAGAATGTGGGCAGAGGAGGGGGACTGATGAGACGGAGACGGAATGAGAGAGGGAGAAGCAGGAAATCGACTAATAGAAGATTGGAATAAATACATGCTAGAGCAACGCACGGTATTCACTAATTAATAACATTCGAAGATATCTTTGCTGCCTTCGTTTCCGGCGCGGACAGGACCAACAGCTGGATTTTAACAACTAAAGTGAGCAGACAGTGCTTATCAGAAGGCGGCAGTAGTTTCTGTGACGTCTGTTACTGCATTCAGTAAATATTATATTTTAAATTTGATTCTTGCACGGATAAGTGCTTGCTTTCACAACTGCTGTGTACACTGCTAAGAAAGCGGGTGTGTTCCGACATTTTACATCCAGTGCAAACCCGACACTCTCGAAGCACCGCTCTCCACCACCTCCTAAAATATACTGGCGACACCGCCTACTAGTCACTCCCCACACCATCAATGTCTCCAGTGCCTCTAACGCCATTTGAAGCTCCTTGTATAGTGGTGCAATACGTGGAAACTTGAATTACATCGACAGAAATGTCAAGCCACCGTCTTTGATCGTACCACTGTTTCTGTCATCCAGATTTGTCTTTCAGTCTGCAACTAACCCATTACTCTGAGTAGATGCTTTGAAGTATTTAGACTCGACAGAATACTGTCAGGGAATACACATCTTCTCACCATTAAACACAATACTCGAAATCAGCTAAAACTGTTAACTGAGTGCACTTGGGGTCTACAGCCTTCTACTGTTATCCTCGCCAAATCTCTCGTCTGGCCTGTCCTCACCTATCCCAGTGTTGCATGGATCTCCACCTCCTCTAAATTCTAAAGGGCCATTGAAATCGTGGAAAGGTGTACAGTCCATCTCACCTTACGCTTCTGCTTACCTTCGCCAACACGTAACCCATACCAATCCATTCACTTCCCTCATCCTTTTCCCATTCCTAGCGAACCTTCGAATTCAGTGCAGTAGACTAAATACCCTGTCCCGTTTCCCAATATCTCACCAATCACCAGTCCATCCAGATACTCTTCTGCTCCATTACTTCCATATTCCTCCTACCATGCAACTTACGCCTTTACCATCACCTGCTGCCGGAGTTTCAACCAACTCTTCAACGATGAAATCCATCCCGAGATACTCCCACTTTTTCCATTCCTAGTCACAATGCTCCACCTCACACCCTCCATCAATTTTTCCCCTCCCCCTTCTCCTACCGTTCTGACTTTTAATCTCTGCCTGCTGTTCCGCAGGGTCCTATAGCCATTACTATCTTTTTCATGCATCACCATTACGCAACAGCATCATTAGTGATTACTTACAGTCCAGTCACAGAAATGTGAGTACTGCCTTTGTTCGACGTCAACGTGCAATAACCGCTCAGAGCCGGCAGGTAGCATCACCAGTAGTGGAAGCTATATAAAGCGCATCGTTGGATGGGGAAAAAGGCAGTCGCTGTCATAATGCGGAAACGGAGCGATTTATCTTATGTCCAAGAGCGCATGATCGTTAGCTTTCGTGCAAAGAGAGAAAGCATTACCGAAAAGGTGAAGTTTGTAAATTGTTAGTGGGCCGCACTGGTTAAAGTGTATCTTGCTTGGCAAAGTGGTGCTATCCAAAACCGGCGCCGAGACAACTGTGGTGCACCAGGGACCACAGATTACAGAACAACAGCTGCGAAGAGGTATATAGGCCAACGGATGTGCTACTAGAGCACGTGACTCCCCAATTGAACCAAGGACTACCAACAGTGTCTCCTCAACGGCAGTTCTGCAAACGTTGATGCATATGGGCCTTCGCAATAGGCACCTGGGCCATGCACCCATGCTGACTGCTGGTCATCGGCGACGAAGGCTGGAATTTGCGCGCCAATACCGCAGCTGAGCGTCCACTGACTGGCGACAGTTGGCCTTTCAAGAGGGACTGCGTTGTATACTCTAAGGCTAGGCGCGCACTGGCGATTTTCCGTCGCGCGATTTATTTGTCGTAAGAATGAAACACAGTGGCTCGAATAGGAGCGCGCGCACGTGCGACAAAAAGTAGCGGCGATTTAAAAGACGCAACCGGCCCTGTTTCACGCGCGACGCGATTGTCGCAGGTGTGGAATGATTCTCAGGCACTCGCATGGGCCCGCGCGCACTAGCGACGCAATTTCTCAGTCAGTCGCTCTCGCTCTGTGTTACAGGCAAGTTCAGTGCGCCAGCAGCATGTCTGATAACGGGAGTCGCGCTACGGATGACATTGTAAGTTGTGTTGTCGATTCAGAAAGACTAATTGCAGAAGTAGAAAAGCGACCAGCTCTCTACAACAGGAAATTAAAAGAATATAGTGATCGCAATTTGAAAGAGAAACTATGAGGAGAAGTATGCTGCAGCGTAGTTCGGAACTGACTGAGCTGCCTGGACCAGAAAAGACTAACAAAGGTATTTCATGGTTCACTTATTTTATTCATTCATGTAGACATCACAGTTACAACAATTTAAATTTTTTCATATTGCCAAGATACTGATCCTTGTGAAGTCACAAAGTAGTTTGCAAAATAATCCCTTATCTGCACACCACATGCATCAGCTCTTATTCCTACAGGCTCACAGCCTTGCAGAAGGCATTCGTACGACTCGTCCTCAGTTCGTACACCGTCATTTCGTCTTACGAAATTATGCAGAATACATGCTTTTATGATTATGTTTTTGCAGTTTTCTCATGAAACAAGTTCGCCAGTTTCGATTTGCAGTAGTGATTTTCTTGATGTATCTGATCAGTAATGTAAAATGGCAACAGCAATTGTTGAATGATATGATTCTCTTGATGTATCTAATCAATAATGTAAAAGGGCAATAAAAACTGTTGAATGAAATAATGTGTGCTCACCTTAAAGTCACTTATAAGTGCTCCTCATGTGGTATACACTTCCTCCATGTCGTATCTTGTTTTGTTACATTCGGTCCTACTGTCTGAAGCAGTGTATCAAAACTGTTCTTACTCATTCGATAGTATTGAAAGAATTTATTTTGGTGATTTTGTAACTCTTCGTGTAATTTGTAAAACTGCCCTTTAACTAGTCTTTGACTTACAATCGGATGCACCCAGTAACGACATTTGCGCTGCTTTCTCGCTCTTCTTCGTAGTAAAAGCGACACCAAACAAGCTGTTTCGATGAAATCCATGCTGGTACTGAGAGTAGTTGTGATTTTCCTGCCGCTGTGTGCGCACCACAATGTACTTCCGCGACAGCGATTGTTAAGTCGCGCCGACTGAAAAATCGCCTGTGCGCGCCTAGCCTAATATGGACCGATGACCATTGGCGTGTGCGGCGTGAAGCGTCTAAAACCTAAAGCACTACAGCAATCGCCAGAAGTGTCCAGGCCAGAGGAGGGAGCGTTATCATGAAGCAATACAAGTGCGCATCTACCAGCAGAACTCTGCAACGTGCCACACAGCGCCTGTGCGCGCCTAGCCTAATATGGACCGATGACCATTGACGTGTGCGGCGTGAAGCGTCTAAAACCTAAAGCACTACAGCAATCGCCAGAGGTGTCCAGGCCAGAGGGGGGAGCGTTGTCATGAAGACTACAAAGCCTAACAACAAATACCTACCGGGTATATACAATCCCAAAACATGACTTAGCTGTGGCGAATTATTATTCCTGAAAGGAGTATAAACTGCCTGCGAGAACTGGACGTTCCGTGCTATGGACGCATCTCTCTGGAATAAGTAACCAAGGATGTATATTTGAGGACTCTGTGTGAAGCGATTATAGAGATCGGACGTGTTTTATGTTGTTGCTATTGTTGTGCGACGCAATTAAGCCCCATTGTGAATGTTTAGTTAGTCGATGGCACAATAAACAAATACAAGAAAATAATACGCATTCAGGGTGTGTATTTATCAATTTATATAAGATTTGACAAACATTCTTCAGATATCACGTGACGTAGATCGATCGGAGGTGCAGTGTGGAATGATAATGCGAGCCTGCACCTTTTCACGGTCAATATTCGTCGAGAGAATATCTCAGAAGCAATAAACTTTTCGCTGATAAAAAAGTTAGACGCATCAATCGATACGCATCATACAACATAGCACCCAGTTGTGCCGAACGATCTTCGTAGCGAGATAAACATTTTAGAGATTTCAGGTGGAGCAGTTTCGACGAGTATCAGCGAGATCGACCCTGAAGGACAGATATCTAGCTCTCCTGTGGTATTTAAAACGAAAGACTTATATTCTTTAGCCTTTAAAAGACTGAAGCTAAAACCTAAATAAGACTACTGGAAATCGTAGCTAAAAATAAATACATTAGAGCAGAGAATTTTCTTAAACAAAATTTCTTAAATAAATATATTAATTAATTAACATATAATAAAATGGCGACCGAGGACAAGACGGCCAACAATTAAAATTGTTATATATACTTCATAAATTTGTGCATGTACTAATCCCTATATTGCGCGTGTGTTTCATGTATAATGTAATTAGTGGAGTCCGGTCGTGTGAGTTGAGTAGTCCCGATCTCCACTGCAGAACTTCACATCGCTGGAAACTGGATAAGGCAAGGACACCCAACTATCAGCAATCTCACCTCAATCTGGTCTTTTAAGCTGAATAGTCTCAATCTCTATAGCGTAATATAGTTCTATATTTTCACTTCATTTCCGTATTTTCTTCAGAAGTAGTAATAGACATTTATTTGTTGCATTCTTTTCAGGAGGAATCTTTATATGAGACTGTATAATTAAGTGTGTATAAACATATAGGTATTTTGTATTGTCTAATTTTGTTATGGTGAAAACTAGGTCACAATTAAAATGGATAAAGAGAAAGTGTGAGACGTTCAGGAAACTGGTGAAAATACGAGTGTAGAGGAGATAACAGCCTCATCTCAACAGGAAACAAATTATATGGCTCAAATCTTAGAACAACTAAGACTTTTGACAGTATCTGTAACGACTATGTCAGGTGTGGTACAAGCAGTATCACAAAAGCAGGAAACATGTCACAGAAGCAAATTGAGGTGTCACTGTTGGTACAAACAATATCACAAAAGCAAGAAGACTTGTGTCAAAAGCAGACAGACATGTCAGCTCAATTCAGGCAGTAGTTAGCCAGAAACAACAAATCTCAAATGAGATAACCGAGTTGCGAGATGCGTGAAAGCAGTTTCCTTTGGAAATCAAAAGCATTACCGACGAAATGCAAAAGATGAAATCGAAGCAGGTGGGAGCAGAAACTTCCATAGTGAAATTAACAGAAACTGTGACTACCATAGCTTCTGGATGTGATCAATTGATACGAGAGAATTTCAGTAAACATCAACAGGATTTCTCAAATAAATTGGATGAATGGGCATCCGACAATTATTGTACCAGTATGTACTCATCCAGAAAATATAGATGAGTTGATCCAAAAGTTCAGTGGAGTGAAGTATTTTACAACAATTGATTTGCGTGCTTCATACATGCAGGTCAAGTGAGTTAAGAGTCGAGAAAATATACCGCATTTGTATATGTCAGAAGAAGTTATCATTTCAAGGTTCTTCCGTTTGGTTTGAATGTAAGTGCAAGAGTATTTATATCCGCATTGGATGCAGCATTAGGACATGAACTAAGGAGTCAACTAACGTTGTATGTGGATGGCATCTTGATAGCTACAAATATCTGGGAAGAACATGTGAATCTACTGACACGAGTATTAGAGAGATTTTCTAGTGTGGGAATAACAGCTAATCTCCAAAAGTCACATTTTGTCTGGAGCAAATAAAATTCTTATTGCATTTCATAAATTCAAGAGGCATATTACCGATGAAAAGAAGATAAGTGCGATAAAAATTTTTCCTGTTCCTAGAACGAAAGGGCAGTTAAAAGGATTTTTAGGTCTAGCATCGTTTCTTGGTAGGTTCATAGAGGATCAGTCGATGAATTCTGTGCCGTTACTAAATTTATTAAGTAAGAACTTGGATTGGCATTGGAATGAGGAATGTCAACGTGCATTCGAAGCAATCAAGCAAGTTTTGTCTAATGTAAGTATTCTGTATCATCCTGATATGTCCTTGAAATTTGGATTAATTACGAATGCTTCATCTGTTGGTTTGGGCGTTTGTTTGGTTCAAATCCGAAAAATAGATGGCAAGCCCACCTATTGCCCATTAGCTTTCGCTGGCAGGACACTGACAAGTTGCGAGACATCATATACTACCACGGAGCAAGAGGCTCTTGCCGCAGTGTGGGCATTCAAAAAGTTAATTTATAACTTATATGGAGCAAGAACCACTGTGTATTCTGACCATCAAGTTCTTAGCTTTTTACAAACTTGTAAGCTATTACAGGCAAGATTCGGAAAATGGACGGTCCCTCTCCAGGAGTACCATTTCGTGTTGTGTACATACAAGGGAATGAGAATATAATAGCAGATGCGTTATCCCGTTTTGCAGAAGGATTAGAAGAAGGCATAATCTCGGATGAAAATGAAGAGCCAGCCGCGGTGGCCGAGCAGTTCTAAGCGCTTCAGTCCGGAACCACGCGGCTGCTACGGTCGCAGGTTCGAATCCTGCCTCGGGCGTGGATGTGTGTGATGTCCTTAGGTTAGTTACGTTTAAGTAGTTTTAGGTTTAGGAGACTGACGACCTCAGTTGCTAATCCCGAATGCTTAGAGCCATTTGAACCATTTTGAAAATGAAGATGAATTTCCCATATTATAGATGAGAGATCAAGTAAACCGAAGATACTATTTAGAGTTGTGTGGTGATATGACGACACTCCAACAAAGTAATTCAAGATGGATGAAGATTCGACAGAAATTAGGAGATCCACAAGAAGATAAAATAAACCAGTACTGTAAGGCAGTGAATGATGTACAGTCAGAGTAACATGTGTATGTATACCCAAGGAATATGAGGAGAAGTTAATAACGTATACTCACACTTGAGGACACTTTGGTGTTGCAAAATGTGCTAACAAACTGAGAATGTACTGTTACTTCCCAGATTTACGTATAAAAGTATGGAAAGTACTGAGAAAATGTGTAATATGTCAGAAAACAAAACTAGGCAGTAAAGGCCTGTTATATTCCATTATTCCAGAAAAGTCGCTACCTGTTTCATCAGTGGATGTATGTGGACTATTATCGAGGGCTAGACGAGGCTGTAAATACATTGTAGCTTTCTTGGACATATTTTCAAAATATGTCAAATTCCATCCAATGAAAACTCCTACAGCAGTGCCAATTCTGAACTTTCGATGTCTATATTGGAAAGCCGAACGCAGTGTTATTTGACAATGCTACAAATTTCACTGGATATACACTCCTGGAAATTGAAATAAGAACACCGTGAATTCATTGTCCCAGGAAGGGGAAACTTTATTGACACATTCCTGGAAATGCAAAAAAGAACACATTGACACCGGTGTGTCAGACCCACCATACTTGCTCCGGACACTGCGAGAGGGCTGTACAAGCAATGATCACACGCACGGCACAGCGGACACACCAGGAACCGCGGTGTTGGCCGTCGAATGGCGCTAGCTGCGCAGCATTTGTGCACCGCCGCCGTCAGTGTCAGCCAGTTTGCCGTGGCATACGGAGCTCCATCGCAGTCTTTAACACTGGTAGCATGCCGCGACAGCGTGGACGTGAACCGTATGTGCAGTTGACGGACTTTGAGCGAGGGCGTATAGTGGGCATGCGGGAGGCCGGGTGGAAGTACCGCCGAATTGCTCAACACGTGGGGCGTGAGGTCTCCACAGTACATCGATGTTGTCGCCAGTGGTCGGCGGAAGGTGCACGTGCCCGTCGACCTGGGACCGGACCGCAGCGACACACGGATGCACGCCAAGACCGTAGGAGCCTACGCAGTGCCGTAGGGGACCGCACCGCCACTTCCCAGCAAATTAGGGACACTGTTGCTCCTGGGGTATCGGCGAGGACCATTCGCAACCGTCTCCATGAAGCTGGGCTACGGTCCCGCACACCGTTAGGCCGTCTTCCGCTCACGCCCCAACATCGTGCAGCCCGCCTCCAGTGGTGTCGCGACAGGCGTGAATGGAGGAACGAATGGAGACGTGTCGTCTTCAGCGATGAGAGTCGCTTCTGCCTTGGTGCCAATGATGGTCTTATGCGTGTTTGGCGCCGTGCAGGTGAGCGCCACAATCAGGACTGCATACGACCGAGGCACACAGGGCCAACACCCGGCATCATGGTGTGGGGAGCGATCTCCTACACTGGCCGTACACCACTGGTGATCGTCGAGGGGACACTGAATAGTGCACGGTTTATCCAAACCGTCATCGAACCCATCGTTCTACCATTCCTAGACCGGCAAGGGAACTTGCTGTTCCAACAGGACAATGCACGTCCGCATGTATCCCGTGCCACCCAACGTGCTCCAGAAGGTGTAAGTCAACTACCCTGGCCAGCAAGATCTCCGGATCTGTCCCCCATTGAGCATGTTTGGGACTGGATGAAGCGTCGTCTCACGCGGTCTGCACGTCCAGCACGAACGCTGGTCCAACTGAGGCGCCAGGTGGAAATGGCATGGCAAGAAGTTCCACAGGACTACATCCAGCATCTCTACGATCGTCTCCATGGGAGAATAGCAGCCTGCATTGCTGCGAAAGGTGGATATACACTGTACTAGTGCCGACATTGTGCATGCTCTGTTGCCTGTGTCTATGTGCCTGTGGTTCTGTCAGTGTGATCATGTGATGTATCTGACCCCAGGAATGTGTCAATAAAGTTTCCCCTTCCTGGGACAATGAATTCACGGTGTTCTTATTTCAATTTCCAGGAGTGTATTTCATAATTTTAGATAAGATGATGATGGGTCAAAAGGCTTCCATAAGAGATGAATTATAATGATTATGTAAATATTTATGTTTTCTTTCAACAACGTGATTTTGTATATTCGTAAGGTAGAGTAATCATGTTTTTTTTTTAATTTCAGTAATATATATATATATATATATATATATATATATATATATATATATATATATATATATATATATATATATATATAGCAATGACACAGCAATATAGCTCATTAATTATTTTAAAGATTAATGGCAATTCACTGAGTGGAGTTTCAGGAAACTTTATTGAGATAGATTACCAACGAAAGTATTTGGAAGGGCAATGCTGGTCCAGATTGAGAGGAATATGTGTGATCGTTGTGGGGTGTTTGGTATTGAATTGTAATTATTTGAAATATGATAAATGACGAAGAGAAACGACCGGGCTGAATTTGTGTAGACTAGGGGGAAGTAGATAAATTCGTAATTATATTCTGTAACGGTTAAAGCTAATTTTGCAGACTGATAGAAGTGCGGAGTAGTGTTGGATTCCGTGAACAGCAACGAACTTCACGTGAAGTGTTGTGTGTTTCCAGGTACAAAATAAATAATGAACACGTGCTGGTGCAGTGTCACAAAAAGAAACTAGTGATGAAGCACAAGAGTTGTTATCTGTGTGCTAATAGGCAAGGCTATATCATGTGCGTCATACTCGAAAACGATTTTGTGCTTCATTGAAGAAAAAGGTGAAGTCACGAAAGAGAGTTATCACTAGAGTTTACCAAGGACAACGAGTGTGGACATGATACTGTGCTATTAATAAACGAATGTATGAAGGAGAAATGAATCGATAATTGTCGTGAAAGATGACCCGAATATTGAGTACTAAAATGTATATTACTTCATCCGAATCTCTAAATTCAGACCAGTAGCGTGAGAATGAAGAGTCTATGTACTAACCCGTTCTCTCACAAAGCTTTCCCATCAGTAATCATTAGCATGTATACTGGTGACGGGGTATGTTACATGTTCACACGTCTCTGCCCTGTGAATAGCCCTATGAGGGTAAGATCCAGCCGTTCTCCTACCTGAGGATCAACCCTGTTTCTGACCATCCCTACCATCCCACACACACTAGCAAGAGGACCATTCTCCGTCTCTACACACACCTGTCCTGCAACTTCTATCAGACATCGTGCTGACGTCGTTTCCAAGACATCTTCACATTTACCCGACTCCACCAATGCAAGAACACCCTATATAAAGACAATGTCATATCTGTTATTTAGACTTTTAATTAATTTTTGTAAATTACTGGCTGGAACATAAGGTTAAATTAGCCTCGTTCCAGGTTTTCTATGATTTCCCTCAGGAACCATTTCCCGAATGGAAAGGCTCCTCAGATCGAAAGTCCATAACCACATGAGCCGTTTACAGAGTTACTTACAAGGCTAATGTCAAAATATTTAACCTTATGAGAAGTAGAGAGTGATTATGAAAGCTACATAAAGTTCATAGGCGGCAAAAGTTGTCGTCAGTCGCCAACATATTCCGCACAGTAACATTGTAGCAATGGGGCGCAGAAAGCGATGCGCAGGAAGCAAAGTGTTTTCTCAGTTGTGCGCATGACGTCACGGTGGTAGCAGCTGTGCCAAACAGTACACGCTTCGAATTGTATGTGATTGTTTTTGTTGTGTTGTGTTGTGTCTGAAGGAGTATTTTGATTGAGTTCTTTGTTCTAAGGTACTCAGCCAACAGCGGAAACATTCGGAATTCGGGAGTGTTACGGTTTTTGCTGTAATTGATATTTAATTCGGAACTGAAATAGTTAGCGATAGTGGACAGCGGGATCAACATTGTGTTCGCCAGCTCTATAGTTTATGGTTCGTCCTGTGAAATTCTTATTGGAGAATCTACAACTGAGTGAGACAATTAATTTTTATAATGCCAGGCTGTGCTGTTACGGGCTGTTTTTCCTACAACCGGAACACAAAGGGAACTGACGTAATGTATCACAGTTTCCCGCGTAATGAAACATTACAATACTATGGTTGTCTAAATGTTGTAGGAAAGACAGTGTAAATGTTGCGCATGCACGAATATACTCTCACCAGGATTTACAGTCTGAATTTTCTTAATTGGCCCCGAAAAAGAATGCTCAAGCCAGATGCAGTTCCTTCGTGCAATTTTCCGTGCAGTAGTGCGACTGTCAATGTGTCACCCGCAACAGAAGACAGAACCAAACGGTGTAAGAAACGAGAAGTACATAAGAGATATCTGGATACTCTGGAAAAGCAGTCACCAAATAAGAAACATCATAATAAGAGCACATGTACAGATGACAGTTTTTGTTTTTTTCAGACACAGGTAAAGTTACTTTGATGAATACTATAGCGACATTAGAAAGAAAGAATGCTGTTCTTACAAACAAGTGTGTGCAACTTCGAGCGAGCAATAAAGATCTTCTGAATCAGCTGTCTAGAACCCGACGACTTATGCGCGAGGAAGAAATTAATAAGGAGGTTTTTGTGTGTAAGGTAATTACTCGTGTGCTGGGAAAAATATTTTCACCCAATCAAATAAAAAGTTTATTAAGTGACAAAAAAGGGTTGGATGGAGTAATGAATACATTTGTAAATCAATTACTCTCCGTGCTATATCTCGGAAATGCTAAAATTTTCTGCGGAAAAAAATAGGATATCCTCTACCAGCTGTATCGACGTTGAGGGCCTGGATAAACCGTTCGCCCGCATCTCGTGGTCGTGCGGTAGCGTTCTCGCTTCCCACGCCCGGGTTCCCGGGTTCGATTCCCGGCGGGGTCAGGGATTTTCTCTGCCTCGTGATGGCTGGGTGTTGTGTGCTGTCCTTTGGTTAGTTAGGTTTAAGTAGTTCTAAGTTCTAGGGGACTGATGACCATAGCTGTTAAGTCCCATAGTGCTCAGAGCCATTTGAACCATAAACCGCTCTTTTAGTTGCAGTCCTGGCATTTTGAAAGATGTTTTGAGTATGATGAAAATGCAGGCTAAAACATTCACAAAGGCAACGTGTTTGCGTTTTGTCCTTCGACGAAATGAACATCGACAGTAGGATTTCCTATGATCTACAACAGGACAGGGTGTTAGGACCCCACAGTAATGTTTTAGTTGTTATGGTGCGTGGACTGTTTGCAAGTTGGAAACAACCTGTTTATTTTGATTTTGATGTTTGCATGACAGGTGCCCTCTTGAATGAAATTATTGTCGCTTTAGACAGTAATTCGTATAAGGTTATAGCTTGTGTAGCAGACATGGGAACAAAAAACGCTTGCATTTGGAATGAGCTTGGCGTGACGCACTTAAACAGTTGTTTCCCTCATCCTAGCGACACACGGAAACGTGTGTGGGTG
Organism: Schistocerca cancellata; assembly: GCF_023864275.1. Lineage (NCBI taxonomy): Eukaryota > Metazoa > Arthropoda > Insecta > Orthoptera > Acrididae > Schistocerca > Schistocerca cancellata. Next base: position 462,111,095 of record NC_064631.1, on the reverse strand, counting down.
TCTGCTGATGTCCCACATTTGCTTAAGCTGTTACGGAATCATTTGCTGGATGAAGGTAATTATTGTAGAAAATAAGGCAGTGACGAAATCCGTGTTTGAAAGACTTTTGGCTTTAGACAGTGGGGAAATGAAAATTTGCCCAGAGTTAATCCAGCAACACATCACTGTCAAGAGAAGAGACCGACAGAGTGTGCGTTTAGCAGCCGAATTGCTAACTCACACAACTTCACAGGCCGTTCGGTATTTAATGCCAGAAGAAGGACACGCTAGTGACTTCATACAGCTTGTTGACGATACTTAAGATGTCCTCAATTCAAGGACCTCCGAAAGTAAGAAACTTCTGGCATGTGGATTCGGAATTCATTTTGAAGCACCAGTTCTACAACTGCTTTGAGAGGATGCACGTTGGATCATCAAGGCATTTGTTACCTTTTCAGAAAGGATTCATGAAGTGTATTCGGTCAATTTTAGGTCTATTCAGTGACTTAAGAGAATACGATGTCAAATACATACTTACTGCCAGGCTGAATCAGGACTGTCTCAAAAACTTCTTTTCTCTTGTAAGGGGCCTGGGACATTTTTATGACCATCCAACTCCAATAGACGTAAAAAACCAAATCAGGCTATTATTGTTAAGTGCAAATGCTTCCGATATTCCTCTGTTCTTCCTGATATGTCTGAAGCACTGTTGATGATTGAAGGGCAGAGAGAAATTGAGGGGATAGAACTGACAGCAGAAAATTGTGAGAGTTCCTCAGCATCCATGGATTCGGACTGTAGCGTGGAGGGATTTCAGTACCTGGCCGGATATATACCCCATCGGTGCAGGCAGTACGACAGAACATTAGCACACATACTGAAGAGCTAATGTCGGTCCCAGGGGAGAAACCAGTCAGCTGGCTGTGTTCGATTTCTAAGGGAAGCTTACTTGTGCCATCAGAAACTTGGCTTGAGACAATAAGCCAATTCGAGCTGACTTTTACTCAGCTCCATGGCAGTGAAAGTTTGTTTACAGAAAGAGGCATAATCAGTAAGCTGTGTGCAGCACTTGGCGAGCGGATCCCCAATATACACAAAGAAATAATTAAAATATATGCTAGAAATCACACATTTATTCGTCTGCGCTGGCTTTCATCAAAAGACAGAGCAAGAATATTTGAAGCAGCCCAGAGAAAAAGGCATATGTCATCAAAGTAATCAATCACTACGTAGTGTAACTGTTTTGCAAATAAAAGTTGTGTATATAGGGACGTACATTTTTGACAGAACAATTGCATATAGAGTGTCGTTGCGTGTGATATTCTGTTTGTGAAACTTCTCCCTAAATTGTCATGGTGCTACAAGACATGTTACGAATGCTTTTGTATATTTGCAACACTGCTTCGCAGCTTCACTGCAGAGGAGAAATGGTGAGTAAACTTGTTTTTTTCTTTATATAAAGCTAATTTAAAGTAATTATGCTCTTAAGTAAATTCATTTCAATGCCAATAAATGAATAGTTTCTGATTTATTTGAGCCGAGGTTTCGAATTTCAAGTGTGCCTCAGTATGGTTGTGATCTGATATTTTACCGATGTGTAAGGCATAAGCTGCGAAAGAATATAACTCATCAGTTTTAACTGTAATATTTTAGCAGCAGAAAAGCAGTTTAGACATCTCAGTTCTGGTATAAACAGAATCTTCCGCCAAAAGCCTGACGAAACGCGCATGCCATGTTGTCTGCTTGTGAGGGCTTGCTTCCACGCTGACGTCACTAGGTCAGCCAATGGCAGAGCAGAGCGCATACTGCCCAACCTTACGTAGTAACCTTGCAATGTAGGAAACAGTAGGATCGAATTTAGTTCATTTTGGCCCCGAATAACCTTATAAAAACAATCCGCGCTAACCTTGCAATGTAGGAAACAGTACCCCGAATAACCTTTTAAAAACAATCCGCGCCCAGAGAGCGGCAGTGAATTGAATTGAATTTCCGCGCTAACCTTGCAATGTAGGAAACAGTACCCCGAATAACCTTAATTGAATTTCCGCGCTAACCTTGCAATGTAGGATACAGTACCCCGAATAACCTTTTAAAAACAATCCGCGCCCAGAGAGCGGCAGTGTACGGAATTGAATTTGATGCATATCGTTTTTTAATTTTTGTTTCTTGTAGTCCGGGGTGATATGTTATAATACAGCATCACCGGTCTATTGCGGTACGTGCGGCAAAATATTAATGCTAAAAGTAGTATAAACTGCCTGCGAGAATTAGACGTTCCGTGTTACGGACACATCTTTCTGGAATAAGTAACCAAGGATGTATATTTGAGGACTCTATGTGAAGCGTTTACAGACATCGGACTTTGAGAGATTTTGCTATTACTGTGCGACGCTATTAAACACCATTGTGAATTTTTAGTTAGTCTATGGCACAATAAACAAATTCAGGAAAATAATACGCATTCAAGATGTGTATTTACCAATTTATAAAAGATCTGAAATACATTCTTCAGATATCACGTGACGTAGATCGATCGGAGGTGCAGTGTGGAATGATAGTGCGAGCCTGCATCTTTTCACGGTCAAAATTCTTCGAGAGAATATCTCAAAAGCAACAAACTTCTCGTTGATAAAAAAGTTAGATACATCAATCTGTACTCATCATACAACATAGCACCTAGTTGTGCCGAACGATCTTCGTAGCGAAATAAATATTTTAGAGAGATTTCAGGTGTAGCAGTTCCGACGAGGAGTATCCGCGAGATCGACGCTGTGGCACATAAATCTAGCTCTCCTGTGGTATTTTAAAATAAAGACATATTCTTTAGCTTTCAAAAGACTAAAGCTAAAACCTAAATAAAACCACTGGAATTCATAGCTAAAAATACCAAAAATAAATAAGAAGCAGAGAATATTCTTAAACAAAATTTCTTAAATAAATAAATAGATAGATTGAAATATAATAAAGTTGCTCATACGGTTAAGCGGAAGGAACTTTACGTCTTTGAGTCAAACACTTGTCGTTATACTCTGGGGCAATTTACGTACTCGGAAACATTGTCTGTTCAGTGGTAAAGATCTACCCTTTTTTCGTTTTTTTATTACTGTCTTCTAACTGGATTGATGCGTTCCACCACGGATTTCTTTCCTGAGCAAACTTTTCATTTCAAAGTGGCATTTGTCACGTAAGTCTTCAATTACTTGCTTCGTGTGTTCCAATCTCTGTCTCCCGTACAGTTTTTTTTCTTCTGCAGTTTCGTTCCAGTACCATGAAAGTTATTCCCAGATCTACGAGTATAACAGATGTCCTTTCATCTTGCTCCTTTTTCATGTCAGGGTTTTTCATATGTTCCTTTCTTCAATGTTTCGGCGGAGAACCTCATTCCTTAGCTTGCTGCTCGACTTAATTTTAACGTTCGTTGTAGCACCACATCTCAAATGCTTCTATTCTCTTCTTTTCCGTTTTTCTAAAAGTCCGCGTTTCACTATCATGTAATACTGTGCTCGAAACCTATATTCTCAGAAATTTCTTCCTCAAATTAAAGCCTATGTTTGGTACGAGCAGACTTCTCTCGACCAGGAATGCCCTTTTTTTCCATTGCTTTTCTGCTTTTGACGTCCTCGTTACTCCATCCATTATGGGTTATTTTGCTGCGTTGGTAGCAGAACTCCATAATTTCGTCCGGTTCGTGATCGTTAAACCAGATGTTAAATTTCTCGCTGTTCTCGTAATTGATACATTTCATTCCTTTCGTTTTAAAAAAATTATGAGTTGGAGTATAGAATAACAGATTCCAGCTGGAACAGTTACAAGTAGCCCACATGCTGGCTGAATTTAAAAGGTAGACAGAAATTAATATGTCAAGCTCTACGCCTACACATACGCTAAAAAACTTAACCAAGTACTTAATGAACCACTCAAAGCACAATTTGATACAGTTTCTCATTTTTCTTAGTACTAATTGTTCCTGTATTATTTTGTTATGTGTTTCATGCTATGTACATTTTTGTTATTGTCGTTTTTGCATTACTCCTAGTTCTGTGAGAACTTCCATCACGTTTTACAGTCCACTGCGTCTCGTGCTGGCATCCCATGCTAAGACCCTTCTGTGACAGTGACTTGTGTCCTCGCTAGTTAGTGACAAAGTGTCGTATCTGTTGTAGCTAACTCCAGAAACATGTAACGATGATGAAGCGGTATGGGGATGTGGCATACAACCAGCCGTCCTAAAGGACTGCAGCAGGAGAAATTCACAGTGCTATGGACAAGAGGTCAAATGAGCCTTTCATGAAGAAATATGAAATATGTTAGTTGTTAGAATGCTTGGGTAGCTCAGTTGGTAGAGCACGTGCCCGCAAAAGGCAAAGGTCCCGAGTTCGAATCTCGGTCCGACACACAGTTTTAATCTGCCAGGAAGTACTAGTTAGTACTAGTTAGTACTATATAAAGTGTAAAATTGCTGTCAGACTATTTCCGTTTATGGTTTCTTCAGCCTGTTATCATTCTCATGCTCAGATACTAACTGCCCGGCTTTTGTGACAAAACTGGTCTGACTACACTGTGTCCTATACCAGTGAAATTTCAGAAACAAGATGTTTTAGCACGCATTTTGTGATGTACCCTTTTTCAAATATCATAAATTTTGTAAATATTTGTTATAAAAAAGTTGTTTTTATTATTTTAATGAATGTGAATGTCAAAGAGGTGTGTAAGTGTGGAAAAAATGTAGTAATCTTTGACCAATGTGTTGTTATCTTTGTATTTATCTATTCAAGGATTATCAGTAACGTAAGTTAGTTGCTGAGGAGTAGTTTGCCAAGAGAAATTGCGTATGACCGTATTTGGTTAAAGTTTGGCGAGTGTTGTCTGTTATGTCCAAACAACAATTCTCAGAAGTATCTTTTAAAATTGTGAATCACAAAGAATAAGTGTTATTTAAAATTTGTGAAATTATTTCAAAAATATATCAACAAAGTGAAAACTGAAACGTTTTCATGGTTTTGATTAGAATTGATACAACAAGTTCAAACACACAAACTCCTGCAGATTCAAATATTTTGTCAATGTTCTACAGGAAAGACAGAAGGAAGACTCCTAGACATGAACCAAGAGACAAATAAGAAGAATTTTACCAAATGAGTAGCAATTAATTTGATCAGTCGACATGTCTGAACTCTCTACCTTGTTTTCTCGGTGCGCTGTTACGAAGGATGAAGTATATGTCCTGAAAATCAGCAGAGACAAAATATGAATAATTAATTTGTATCAGTAATTGCAGGGTTTGTGTTCAGAACCTTCAGCATCCTCGTTAACAATCGTGGTAACACAAGAAACATTCTGTTCGACCGTACTGAGCCTTATGTCAAAACTGCACCACTCAGTCTCGTCTCATTAATACCCGGCCACGAATACTGGTCCGTGCAAATGCGCGTACCAATGGTTATTGCGCTCACCTGTCTGCTCAGAGAATTCTATGACTTTCAGGTCGTGCGCTTTCAGCTGTCTCACAGGCTATACGATAGCGTATTGGAGACTATTTTCTTGTTTGTTACGTCAATGGAAACGTTAGGACAACACGACGCCCAGTCCCCGAGAGGAATAATACTCGGAGCCGGCAGGGAGTAGAACCCGGGTCCTTCCGGTTAGTAATTACTGCGCTGACCGCGAAACTACGGAGGCGGGCAATTCTATCATAGCCGACCGGTGTGGCCGAGCGGTTCTAGGCACTACAGTCTGGAACCGCGCGACCGCTACGGTCGCAGGTTCGAATCCTGCCTCGGGCATGGATGTGTGTGATGTCCTTAGGTTAGTTACGTTTAAGTAGTTATAAGTTCTAGGGGACTGTTGACCTCAGAAGTTAAGTCCCATAGCGCTCACAGCCATTTGAACCATTTTTGAATTCTATCATTTTTCTGGATGGCGGATGGACGGCATTGCTGGTGAGGGCGATTTAAGTGGCCGGTTTTCCTTGTAGCTGGTGGCTAGTCATAACACCGAGAGTCGGCTTGGCCGGTGACTGTGTATGAGACCTCGCAGCGGACTTGGATTTACATCGGGGCTGATTTTCAAAAGGCGCTTTTTATATGCACTGTCTCTCAGACTTATGAACGTTGGTCAACTTCTATAATGAATGTGGAGAAAAATGCATGGTGAGCAGTTTGCGAACGTTATACTCCCTGTGTTGTCGAAGGTAATTCACGAGTCTGTTTCATAATGTTCAGTATGTCAGACGTTTGTAGTTGCCGTCAGCGGAATAGTAGTTGATTCGCCTTCAGTATCGAGTGGATAGGTTGCTAAAACAATAAATAACACTGCGGTTCGGTTATAGTGATAGCACTACTTTCTTCTGGGTCTAATTAACCAGACTTAGTGTGCCATTGGATATATGTGCTTATGCGGATTTGGTATTTCATATCTATAGAGTTTTACAGCGCATATTTTAAGCATGTGTGTAATTGTGTGTTTCGTCTGTAGTAGTACTGTCCACTATGCCTGTTATTACTGTTATTTTGAGGGCTTTACTGGCGGGTCATTCAATCCCAGTTAATCTGATGTTACTAGAGCGGATAGCGTCTTGAAACACTTTTGGCCAGGAGTCACGTATTTCATTCTATATTTTGAACTGTCGGCAGTAAGAGGAACCAGTCTATAGTGACCAGATTTGAATGTCCTTACAGTTAAATTAAAAATTAATGTTTATGTTTGTCCTAGTTACGTAAGGCATTTAATATTGAGCTCGCTGAAACTTGGCGTTTAGCTAGCTTTTGTGCTTTTCCATGTCCTTAAAAAAAAGGGGGGGGGGAAATACTAGTTTTCTGTTTTATTCCTTATGTTCACAACCTTCATAACATAATTTCTTAACGCCATAAGTTGGCGGCTGTGCAATTTTGGCAATCCCGTATTTCAGTGAATTTGTTTTGCATCAATTTTTTCTTTCAAGAATTATTCCTTGCACAATTTTAATGGAATAACAGTGTCTTCCATTAATAGCTTTAGCTGATCAGTCGTTGCATTTTCTTTCGTTATGCTTGCTTGTTGTTAAACTGTTTCGTTCTTATGGATGTACATCCACTAAAAATTTTATAAGTGTTTTATTCTCTCAAAGCATTACCGTAGTAGACTTATGCGCAGTCTTGCCAAATAATGGGTGTTATATAAACTGCACTGTCTTCTGGCTACATTGATTCCCTTGTGCATATTCTGTTATCGTTTAGTGAATTTAGTCCAGTGATTTTTTTAAAAAAGTTTATCAACCGATCTTTTGATTAAAAAATTTTAGAACTGTGGGTCGAACCTTTATCAATCGAATCTTGTGTGATAATTCCTTCCAAATATATTTAGCGCTGTCAGTTTCCAATCTAACCCCCTGTTCTCAGAAACGTTACTTCCTCCGGTCTCGAGTCCAGCAACATAACCGATAATTATATATGAGGCGAAATGGCTCAGATTCATAGGGCTTTAACAAGTAGCTCTCGTCCGGGACGAAAAGTACAACGCAGAATTCACCCTTTACTGAAAGATTAATACGTTTAATTTCAGTTTTCAGTTTATAATTTTTATCGAAGCAGTTTATAATTCTTATCGAAGTGATTCTGCAGACTACGGAACAAGCAGAAAGTTTAAAATCTATTTTCATTTATAAACTATACAACAGTTGTCACAGACGTATTGTCTACATTTTTTGGTTGCATACTTGCCATTCAGATGTCCACTATTGTGTTTTGGCAGTTTGTAAACAGTGGGAGTGAAAGTTACGTAGAGTAGTTTTTCACAGTGAAAATAAGGGAGAATCCAGAAAAAGGAAGTTAAACGTATTACACACACACACACACACACACACACACACACACACCAAACATTGATTACTATTAGGCCTAACCATAACATAGATAACTTCTGTACATGAAGTTCAATATGACTGCAGATGACAAACTGTGAAAGAAAATAATTGCAACAAAAAACGGGAAAACCATAGCACGAATCAACAAGGTACATTTACAAAACTTTGTCTGTTCCTCGAATTTGTAAATACCGTATTAGAATCTCAAATTCATATCTGTATAGAAAGTAAAGAACATTTTTTCTGTTTAACTGAAAGAAAATAAAAACCCACTGATGATGCCGAAACTTCAGCGAAACATGTCTGGAAACCGAAGGAAAAATAAAATTGTATTTCTCTCTAGTCAAACCCGCTTCAAAAACAATTCTATTAGTAAGCAAACATAGTAAGAGGGGCTTCAACCTCAAGATGTTTAACTAATCGTTGCAGTTCAGGCAGGCTGCCTGGAGTGTTGGTGGACAAACAAACGAGGGACGCCACTAGCAGGAGAGCCTTGTCGGCGAAGTTCCTGGAGGAGATAACGGCTGGAAGCAATGAGCACACGAGAAGTTGATTAAATGCGTGGTACGAGTTCCTTGGTTCCCAACCGTGTCACTGGAACGTCTGCTTAGCAAGTCTGATGTGTGCATTCATTAACAGTTGGGTCTTCACTACGCTTGTAATCCCCTCTCCCCCTTTTCCAAACTATACGCAATTATCCCTAGCCAATACTATGCCTTAACAGTCTCATAGACAGCCTCTCATAGCTGACTCTCTTTCTCCGGATCCTGAATTTCGTTCCCGTGCTCTGTCATAGGCGCAACAGCATGACCGAGTAACGTGTAATAAGAATCATGTTTACATAGACGCAATGCCCTCCTCTCCTCGTATGGCCTTCACTGTTTCTGACTCTTACTTCACGAAGCTGTTTCTCTGCATAAGATCGTAGTATGTATCCACCTTTCAGCTATCTCGCAAATCTCGACTAACAGATTCTGAGGTATTTGATCGAAGAACAGTGAACCAACTAAAGTAGATCAGCATTATTCTTTATGGATTACGTGAAAAAAAATGTTCAAATGTGTGTGAAATCTTATGGGACTTAACTGCTAAGGCCATCAGTCCCTAAGCTTACACACTACTTAACCTAAATTATCCTAAGGACAAACACACACACACACAGACACTCACACACACACACACACACACACACACACACACACACACACACACACACAAACACACACACACACACACACATGCCCAAATGCCCGAGTGAGTACTCGAATCTTCGCCGGGACCAGCCGCACAGTCCATGACTGTAGCGCCTGAGACCGCTCGGCTAATCCCGCGCGGCGATTACGTGAAAGAAATTACTCTAGTTCTTGTATTTTACCACAGGTCGCTGAAATGGTGGAGCGATCCAGGAAATTAGGAAAAGGTGTAAGTTATTCCTAAAGTGTTGTCAGAACACAAAGCTGGTTGTAGGAAAAGCACATGCCAGATAAACGGAAATTGAAAAAAATCCTAACGAAATGTTCTCGCCCACGAATGAAATAACTAATCGATCGGTTGATGGATTCTCTGGGAACTTCCCCGCATAGCGGTAAGACTAATGTACGAAAGATGGAAGCATGGAGATTTTGTGTCGACTTCGTTTAGTGAGCGCACCTTAATCTACAGTAGCAGACGCTGCGGGATAAGTGTTCTATATGACGGTGAAGTTCACTGCTACAATTTCGGGGCCGTATGTTCCAAGAAAAGGCAGGCAACTTACTTCTCCCTCCCACAGAAAACATGACAAGGAAGTCAAAGATATACCACTTCCCACGAAGGACTACCAACAGTCCTCCTTGGGTGCACCATACGCGATGACACAGGAAAGTAGGAAATAACAATGGTGACGGAATTCTGTTTCGTCGTTCGCATCCCGTGGTCCATTCGTTAGTGTTGTAGCGTGTAGGTCAGGGATCCGGGTTAGATTCCTGGCCGTGTTGTAGATCTTCTGCGCACTATGACTGGGTGTTGTGTTTCTCTCTTAACCACTTTATCGCCGTGCAAGTCGCCGAAACGACATTTGGGTATGAATGTAGATAAACATATACATACTGCTTCTGCATGATAATTATCCATATACACACGTATTATTATTATTAAAGGCAGTTATTAATATTGTGGGTGATTGCGCTTATTGTATGCGTGTGTGTTTATATGAGTCAATCGTGGTCCGATGAGAGAGAGAGAGCCGTAAAGCCCTAATCTGGTCAGGATAAATATACAATAAATCAACGAAACTGATTTCGTGTTTTACGACTCACATAAAAACAACGTACTTCAACTGCATGTTTAGTTGCTTTAGTGACCGAAGTTCATTTTCATAAAACCACTCCCAGAAGCAGAACTGGTCGTAAATTTACGATTAAGTAACACGTAGGTGCACCTACTTTCATTCTGTAACTTATAGCTCCTACTTTCGTATTTATATGGAGAGCACACAAGCTTCGCTGATGCAGCGCAACATTCACCATGTACCAGACATATGCTTTGCTTACATCGGAAATTACACATAAGGCTACAAAAAAAAGTGGCCAGTTGGTGTATTTGGTCAAGTAATTTCATCCACAGTCATTGAGCTGGACCACAGTTATCGTGATTGAATTACTGTCCATAAAACTCTTTTCGGTTGTAGACCGCATCATGTTGGATGTATAAACTACGCTGGTGTACATCGCTTGCATTAGTGGACGGAAAGTTTATGCATCTTTTTACAGCATGCCGCGGTCTACAACACAGAAGAACTTCGTGAAAATGTATTTCCACTCCTCCACTATGTTAAGTCAGTTTCCAAGCTCTAAATTACTGTGCCAGCTCCTAAATTGGAATGGTGACGTAAAGCAAACAGCACGACAAAGAGATGCCAGGCTTACATTCTAGCAATGTTAGTCACGCAAGAAAGCAGTGGTTTACAAAACACACCTTTGACAGATTTTGGGGTATTGTTGATCGGTGTCGATCCCGTATGAAGTAGAATTAATCCAAGGGCTCAGTAGGTCTAGCGAAGAACGACGTGGTTCCTCACGGAATCGATTAAGTAGTGCATGTTGTCCAGAAACTCCAGTGGCAGAAGTCACAAGATATCAATTGTGGTACACGTAGAGGTTTCCCGCAAGAATTTCGAGAGCATGTTCCAAGAACAGTCAGGAAACATATTACTTTCTCAAACACACGTCTCGAAAATTGAGCGCAACGAGAAATACAAATAAATCAGATGTCATACGGAGCTTTACTACCCATGCACCATTGGTGAAATGGAGAGGAAAAGTCTTGCAGATAGATGTAGATTAGTAGTAGAAACTTAACACCATCCTATGCATAACCTAATGAGAATTAGTCGAGGAGCAGCAATGGACGGGGCACCAGATTCGTGTTCTATGCCTGTCAATTTAGAAAGGAGAAGTAGCGTGCATTCAGGGTGATGAACTCAGACCACAGCAGTTTATGCTTGTGTAAATGGCTGTCAATGATCTCTTGTATGAAGCGCCCTGGAGACGACTGTACACAACGCATGATGCGTCAAGTCTCAGTGCCACCGCTACAGGCCCCACACGCGCGCTGAGCCTCCCAGCTCCGCAGCCGCCTGCGCAACACCGCCCCCGCAACCTCGCCACCCCCACAGCAACCGTTCCGTTTGACGACCGCCGTTCGCCAGGCAGCCGAGGCGATAAAACGCCGAACGCTTATGGAGCCATTGCCGCCACAATCAGTGCCGGCGGTGCTTCCCTCCCCCCGACGCCTCCCACCCCTCCCCCTTCCTCTCCCCTTACGGACCCACGAGCACACAGACCACACCCCCACACCCGTCACCTGCGAATAAACTACGGTGCCTGTCAGTAGCGGGCTTCCAATCAGCTGACAACAAGCTACGCCCTCGCGCTCTCCCTGCGGGCTCGCAGATAACATCCACATCCACCGCAGCAGCGCGGCGCGGCGTCTCCACGGCGACCCCAAAACAAGGTGCACGCCCTGCCGGTATAGGGTGAGGTGCGCCGCTGCAAACAGATTTCGGCTTCGCCGGCGGCGCCCCACGCTGCGGACTCGCGATAAATATTAAATCCCCTTTTCGCCGCAGCCGAACCGTCGGCCACTATAAATTTCGCTCGTATCTGTTTCGCATTCCCTCCGCCGGTTGAAAGTATCCACGCTGGCGAAAAATATATATTTATCGACGCTATTCCCAGCTTCCTGCAGCACTTTGCGCCAGCTGTGGGTGGAAAACGTGTTGCATGCAGCGAAAGTTATCGTCGTTTCCGGCTTCGACGCTGCTCGTGTTATTCTGCGAAAGAGACGTAAAAACCGCCATCCGCTTGAATTCCTCAGCATAAATTGCCAAATTCTGTTAAACTCGCGTTGCATTGAGTTTCCCTGTCTACAGAGCGTTGGGATTACTTCGAATTCCAGAGTTGTCTTGTAAGGTAAAACCAGATCTCCCAAAGAGAGACCAGTCCCTTTGGACCGTGTCACATCTGCGAAGCTACCAGAAGAATAATGCGAGAGTCAGCGCTTTCGATGCAGTATGATGCAGTTTACAATAGTAATATGATATGGAAATACGAAATTATATTCCTTTAATCTACGCACAAATAACACGAAGACCAAGTCATTCTGTAAAAGTCTGATTAAATGGCACTGAATGTCCACTTTATCTTATTACAGATTTCAGACTGTAAGAAGAGTCAGAGCACAGATATCACCCATTGATATCAAATAACTGTATACTGGGCCGGCCGGGGTGGTTGTAGGCGCTACAGTCTGGAACCGCGCTGCTGCTTCGTTCGCAGGTTCGAATCCTGCCTCGGCCATGGATGTGTGTGATGACCTTATGTTTGTTAGGTGTAAGTAGTTCTAAGTTCTAGGGGACTGATGACCTCAGAAGTTAAGTCCCATAGTGCTCAGAGCCATTTGAACTGTATACTTACGAAACAAATATTTTGCTCGTGTGTCACGATTTTTCTGGTGGCTGAACAGTTCCTCTGCAAGTAAGTACATACGGTGAAACCCAGTCTGTTCGTTCATGAGATCCACAAAGCAAAACTCTGGTTGACGCTGTATTTCTTTACCACAGTGCCGGTAAACAAACGTACGTACGAGGTGTCAGGTCTCTATAAAAGACTTCGTAGTAAACATAATTCGATACGTCATGATAACTGGTCGTATCTGTCATCTATTCTTTTGGTTTTTTTGTTCAAGCTTATTCACTGATAGGCGAAAGAGGGCACCTAGAGAGCTAAGTGCTCATTGGTGCCTTATTTTGCTCTTTGGGCTCCTATTTTTATTTATTTATTTATTTAATTTCTGAGCGTCTACTGCAACTGCTGTTCGCGAAATATAATAATGACGAAGCAAATAAAGACTATAGTTCTGTGGCACAGTTCGGGAATGAAATATTTGCGTACAGAAGGGTATTTTCCTTAGGAAATTGTTTAGAAACGAAGAGGTAGTTGCATATCATCAGAACCTGACGCACATAGCGGCAGTTAATTCTCAACACAAACAAATGTTCTGTTATACGTGTAAATACACTGGTGTTCAAAAATAAAGCAGCAAACTGTTATTTCCCCGTCCTGTGTCTGATTCACGATATAATAACAAAAACTGTCAACAGATGTCGTTACGATCGTGTTCTGAGCCGAATATGGCATTTCGATCAACGGCCAGCCACGCCAGCAACGTCGTCAGGGCACGTATCAATTGGGGTAGTGTTTGCAGGGTAGTCCCACCTCCAGAATCGCAGTGTGTACAGTCACAGATAGTGCGGTAAGGCACAGAGAGGACGTCCACAGACTCCCTGCTGTGAGGGCCATAGGAAGAATGGAAGCATGAGAGTAGCAAACTGTTGTGGCCGATGGCTTAATTTGAATCGTTCTCTTGTTTCTGAGGTGAATGGTTCAAATGGCTATGAGCACTACGCGACTTAACTTCTGAAGTCATCAGTCGCCTAGAACTTAGAACTAATTAAACCTAACTAACCTCAGGACATCACAAACATCCATGCCCGAGGCAGGATTCGAACCTGCGCCCGTAGCGGTCGCTCGGTTCCAGACTCTAGCGCCTAGAACCGCACGGCCACTCCGGCCGGCGTTTCTGAGGTGAGGTGACAGTTTATATACACGGGAATTATATGCTGGAGACCAGGACAGTGTCGGCCAAGTGTGACATCAGAAAGACTTGACCGTTATTTGGCTGTAAGGGGACGACGGTATCACCTTAGTACATACATACATTAATCCTTGTTCCATACATCATGAATACGACATTTTGTAAGGATTTGGAACGTGTCCTTTTAACGTAAGTTTTCTTTACACAAAATAATTACTTTTTTCTTTAAACGGAAGATATTGCAAGCATGGCATGGTCTGCTCGCTCTCTCGATTTGAATCCCATAGAGTATGTCTGCGATGCACTGAGGAGACGGGTTGCATCACGTCAGCATCTACCAACCGCTTTCCAAGACTTGTGAGAAGCTCTGCAGGAAGAATGGCCATTTAGCCACAACACGAGATTGGTGACCTCATACACAAAATGTCCCGTCGTTGTTAGGCCTGTGCTGGTGCCAGAGGTGGTCAGGTGGTCACACCCCACACTGAACATGTTAATCAACAGTCAGAATGTGTGCGCATATACATTAAGTTGGGAAAAAATGAAGAACATTTTTGTCTACCGTTATGCATTTTGCAGATGATTACATTCTTTCTGCATTCTTTACATATTTTCTGCTGTAATATCACTTATTTGTACTTTTTTGTGGCAAAATAAACGCAACCTTGCAAAATTTTCGTTTGTTGTCTTAATTTTGGGCACCAATGTAGACGAGAAAAATCAATATCAATTAAGTAAGAGGTTCGTGATCTGGCTATGACACCAACCATAACGGTCTAGTATCTTAACCGTCTAGTATCATGATGAAGGCAAATAGAAGGCCCATACTCATTACAATAAAACTAAGGGACCGTATTTCATACATCACTGAGGCACAAAATCCTCGCTCGCCAGCTTCTTCAGTAATGTGATAAACTCTTACATGGATCAATGAAAGTAATACATAGGGTGTGCGAATCAACGCAAATGAGGCACCGATTCATCTAATTAATAGCAATTAAAGACGGTACGGAAAATATCAGCTGTTTCGGGGGAACGTTACGCATCAAATTCCGAAAGCCCTAGTTTCGAAATGAGTCTATAAACTTATTACCAACTTCAATGTACACTGCATGTAACGACGACGGTGCTGACACTGGAGTATATGTGGAGAGCGCACAATCTGTGAATAAGAAGGTCAGGAAAAGACATTGTTTTGGTATGCTATACGCCCTCCAACACACACCGTATGGTAACTTACAGAGCGCTCATGATAATATCGTTGCGCTACAGTTACTGATATGGCATCTACTGTGTCCGAGGTGACGAGGCGGTTTACCACATGCTACAGCCAAGCAGAGGGACCAGAGGCGTAGTAGCATTGCCACAGCAGCACGGCAGAGCCGCTGTGAAGTGGGTGACCTGATTGCTCCATGCCTGAGCCTTCGTTCTGTTGTGACTTGTGGAATAGGAACCGCTGCTTTATCGAAACAAGGATGGGCCAAGCCCTTATAGGAATTCACCATTTCTTCATTTGTAGACAGGGGAGTCAACTACCATCTCTTAGGGGGCGACCTACGCCGGCCTGCCCATGGATGAGTCCTCAAGGGTCAAAAAGTCAAAATCTCCACAGTCTGTCGCTGCTAGCTGCAGCCTCGCTACTCGTACTGAGTCGATATATCGCCCTCCAACTGGCGTGCCACCTGCAGACCAACCTCAGCCTCTGCCGGCTAAGGTTTCGAGCCCAGGACCCTACAGCCGCTCAGCTGCCATCGCCCGCGTAGGCAAATCCCTTGCTGCACGCCACTACTCGTGTGGGCAAGGGCTCGTGCTGCTGATGTGAATCTTCACATCCGCACTGGATCTACGGCGTGATTTTAATACTACCAGGCACAAACGCATCGTTCCACTGCTACCCCACCCAGGACTGCATTTGGCCCTGGCATTTTATTACGAATGACAACGCCCGATCACATCGTACAGCCGAAGTGGAGGAGCTCTCGGAACGAGCGGATACTTCGCGACTGCACTGACCTCTCCCAGTCTTAAAACCCATTGGACATGTCTAGTATGTGTGGGGTAGACATAGCAAGGCCATCACCTGCACCAGCGACCATCCGCTGTCTTCAACAGCACAGTCGGACAAAGATAGATCCTTTATCATTTAGCTACAAAATAGCAGGTCAGCAACTGGAAGCAGTTAATACCATAAATTATCTGGGAGTACGCCTTAGGAGTGATTTAAAATGGAATGATCATATAATGTTGATCGTCGGTAAAGCAGATGCCAGACTGAGATTCATTGGAAGAATCCTAAGGAAATGCAATCCGAAAACAAAGGAAGTAGGTTACAGTACGCTTGTTCGCCCACTGCTTGAATACTGCTCAGCAGTGTGGGATCCGTACCAGATAGGGTTGATAGAAGATATAGAGAAGATCCAACGGAGAGCAGCGCGCTTCGTTACAGGATCATTTAGTAATCGCGAAAGCGTTACGGAGATGATAGATAAACTCCAGTGGAAGACTCTGCAGGAGAGACGCTCAGTAGCTCGGTACGGGCTTTTGTCAAAGTTTCGAGAACATACCTTC
This sequence comes from Schistocerca cancellata, assembly GCF_023864275.1. Taxonomy (NCBI): domain Eukaryota; kingdom Metazoa; phylum Arthropoda; class Insecta; order Orthoptera; family Acrididae; genus Schistocerca; species Schistocerca cancellata. The sequence continues at coordinate 462,094,573 of NC_064631.1, read as the reverse complement.
ACCGAAGAGTCAAGCAGTATATTGCTCCCTCCTACATATATCTCGCGAAGAGACCATGAGGATAAAATCAGAGAGATTAGAGCCCACACAGAGGCATACCGACAATCCTTCTTTCCACGAACAATACGAGACTGGAATAGAAGGGAGAACCGATAGAGGTAATCAAGGTACCCTCCGCCACACACCGTCAGGTGGCTTGCGGAGTATGGATGTAGATGTAGATGTAGAAGGAACGCTCTACCACAAAAACTCTTTACCGACCTTGTGGCCGATATGGGAGCACGTTGCAGACCACGCAATGCCGTTCTTGGTCCTAATACACCTTTTTAAGAACCGTACCCCACCTTTTGTAATGCCCAGGGGAAAAATCATTAAATGAAACATGTGACTTCAGCATAGTTAGTTGCTTTGAATAAAAGTATCATTTCTGTTCGTCTAATTGCGTATTGCTTTTGGTTATCTTCAATATTTAATATGTAGCTGCACTTTCTATACATGGTCAAGTCATGTATGGTCCACATCATGCCAAACTTAATTCGATCCTCAAATTTTCAACACCAGTGTACTTACTGCACCATTGATCCTCCACACTGGAATCATGCGATATTTTGTTCGGAAAGCAGGGGTGAAATTCAGGCATCCATCTCCAGCTGCTAAGATGCACATCCTTCGTACAAAATGTACGCGTGGTCCATCGTTGATATCAAGGCACATACTTGCTGACCAACAGATCTTAGTGCATGGGTTGCATTGCTGACGGAGATGATTCTGCAGTAAGTGTTCGTGTGTGTGTGTGTGTGTGTGCGTGTGTGTGTGTGTGCGTGTGTGTGTGTGTGTGAGTGTGCTTGTTGTGAGTGTGTTTGGTCGTTTTAGTGCCCTCTCGGGAAATCAGCCGACGACGGCCTTTTTAAGTTTATAGCGTCGTTCCACCCTGTCACTTGGAGGTCACCAAGACTTACTGCGACTGGCATTCGGTTCACTACTACGATTCTTGTCACTGTCTTCTAGATGTTATTTCGTCGCAATAATGTCAGTACGAACACTGTTTCCTTGCGATTACTGTAGTCTCTACTAACGCAAGAAAGAATCAAAAATCTGGCCGTAATTTATTGATCTCATACCGTCTGTTTTGGTCTAGTACCCTCCACACACGCAGTTAACGAAGTTGTAATTAAACACAAGAAGCACACAGTCTCTTCTAGATTCAGTCTCCTGGCGTGGTGATTCGTTGCTAAAAGTAAACTTGTGAACTGATTATGAGCGTGAGAAATGTAAGCTGAAGATTGTGCCAAAGAGATTTTTGTATAAATGAGATACCAAGAGAAGCGGAAATTTGATAACTGCTACCTAATGAGGTAGTCATGAGCCTTAGCTGAGGCTGAGTTAGAGCGCTATTATGCATCCTTCAGAAGGTGATGGCTTCATTAATGCTCGGTCCCGCTGTATAACAGCTGTAGCGATCAGTGTATTACAAATGAGGTCCCCTATCCCACAATACCATCTGGCTTGGCATCTGTCTGGAAAGCCCCTCACGCTCTACCTAGAATATTTTCTTAACGTGTTTAACGCTTCATACCAATAATCTATAGATTGTACTTTCGTAAATTTGCAGTGATGTAAGTTTACAGAGCCGAACGCTGTGGCCGAGCGGTTCTAGGCACTTCAATCCGGAAAGTGCGCCTGCTACGGTCGCAGGTTTGAATCCTGCCTCGGGCATGGATGTGTGTGATGTTCTTAGGTTAGTCAGGTTTAAGTAGTTCTAAGTCTATGAGACTGATGACATCAGATCTTAAGTCCCATAGGGCTTAGAGCCATTTGAACCATTTTGAGTTTACAGAATACTGGAAGTTCAGGGTACTGGAGAATAAGGGCTAGAGAAAGGTAAGAGATGGAAAAGAGACTTCTACAGTTCTGTCATAGGTTTCGACTCGTTGTAGGGTAAACGCCACCTAACCACAAGAAGAAATACTTTGAAAAAACCGCGAGACGTAGAATGATATCGTGGTCCAATTCTGCACTGCATGGCATATCCCGGGGTGGACGTAGACGCAGGTCACAGTCATATTCATGGCGATTGGGAAAGATTAGAAAACGATGAAATTGAGAACTGTAAATTTACCACAGAACGAGAGAAACTGGAAATCCTCTGAGAAAATACCTACGTCCTGAGGAGAAACACCGAGAGTGGTTCATTATAAGAATACTGGAATATAAATGAGCAGTAAACAATAACGCAAGGGGAGGGCTTCACAGATATGTTGTTGTTGTTGTTGTGGTCATCAGTCCTGAGACTGGTTTGATGCAGCTCTCCATGCCACTCTATCCTGTGCAAGCTTCTTCATCTCCCAGTATCTACTGCAACCTACATCCTTCTGAATCTGCTTAGTGTATTCATCTCTTGGTCTCCCTCTACGATTTTTACCCTCCACACTGCCCTCCAATGCTAAATTTGTGATCCCTTGATGCCTCAAAACATGTCCTACCAACCGATCCCTTCTTCTAGTCAAGTTGTGCCACAAACTTCTCTTCTCCCCAATCCTATTCAATACCACCTCATTAGTTACGTGATCTACCCACCTTATCTTCAGCATTCTTCTGTAGCACCACATTTCGAAAGCTTCTATTCTCTTCTTGTCCTTGTTCATGTTTCACTTCCATACATGGCTACACTCCATACAAATACTTTCAGAAACGACTTCCTGACACTTAAATCTATACTCGATGTTAACAAATTCCTCTTCTTGAGAAACGCTTTCCTTGCCATTGCCAGTCTACATTTTATATCCTCTCTACTTCGACCATCATCGGTTATTTTACTCCCTAAATAGCAAAACTCCTTTACTACTTTAAGTGTCTCATTTCCTAATCTAATTCCCTCAGCATCACCCGATTTAATTTGACTACATTCCTTTATCCTCGTTTTGCTTTTGTTGATGTTCATCTTATATCCTCCTTTCAAGACACTGTCCATTCCGTTCAACTGCTCTTCCAAGTCCTTTGCTGTCTCTGACAGAATTACAATGTCATCGGCAAACCTCGAAGTTTTTACTTCTTCTCCATGAATTTTAATACCTACTCCGAATTTTTCTTTTGTTTCCTTTACAGCTTGCTCAATATACAGATTGAATAACATCGGGGAGAGGCTACAACCCTGTCTTACTCATTTCCCAACCACTGCTTCCCTTTCATGCCCCTCGACTCTTATAACTGCCATCTGGTTTCTGTACAAACTGTAAATAGCCTTTCGCTCCCTGTATTTTACCCCTGCCACCTTTAGAATTTGAAAGAGAGTATTCCAGTTAACATTGTCAAAAGCTTTCTCTTTGCCTTTTCTTAATCTTTCTTATAAGATGAGTCGTAAGGTCAGTATTGCCTCACGTGTTCCAATATTTCTACGGAATCCAAACTGATCTTCCCCGAGGTCGGCTTCTACCAGTTTTTCCATTCGTCTGTAAAGAATTCGCGTTAGTATTTTGCAGCTGTGACTTATTAAACTGATAGTTCGGTAATTTTCACATCTGTCAACACCTGTTTTCTTTGGGATTGGAAATATTATATTCTTCCTGAAGTCTGAGGGTATTTCGCCTGTCTCATACATCGTGCTCACCAGATGGTAGAGTTTTGTCATGACTGGCTCTCCCGAGGCCATCAGTAGTTCAAATGGAATGTTGTCTACTCCCGGGGCCTTGTTTCGACTCAGGTCTTTCAGTGCTCTGTCAAACTCTTCACGCAGTATCTTATCTCCCATTTCGTCTTCATCTACATCCTCTTCCATTTCCATAATATAGTCCTCAAGTACATCGCTCTTGTATAAACCCTCTATATACTCCTTCCACCTTTCTGCCTTCCCTTCTTTGCTTAGAACTGGGTTGCCATCTGAGCTCTTGATGTTCATACAAGGGGTTCTCTTCTCTCCAAAGGTTTCTTTAATTTTCCTGTAGGCAGTATCTATCTTACCCTAGTGAGACAAGCCTCTACATCCTTACATTTGTCCTCTAGCCATCCCTGCTTAGCCATTTTGCACTTCCTGTCGATATCATTTTTGAGACGTTTGTATTCCTTTTTGCCTGCTTCATTTACTGCATTTTTATATTTTCTCCTTTCATCAATTAAATTCAATATTTCTTCTGTTACCCAAGGATTTCTATTAGCCCTCGTCTTTTTACCTACTTGATCCTCTGCTGCCTTCTCTACTTCATCCCTCAGAGCTACCCATTCTTATTCTACTGTATTTCTTTCCCCCATTCCTGTCAATTGTTCCCTTATGTTCTCCCTGAATCTCTCTACAACCTCTGGTCCTTTCAGTTTATCCAGGTCCCATCTCCTTAAATTCCCACCTTTTTGCAGTTTCTTCAGTTTCAATCTGCAGTCCATAACCAATAGATTGTGGTCAGAATCCACATCTGCCCCAGGAAATGTCTTACAATTTAAAACCTGGTTCCTAAATCTCTGTCTTACCATTATATAATCTATCTGATACCTTTTAGTATCTCCAGGATTCTTCCAGGTATACAACCTTCTTTTATGATTCTTGAACCAAGTGTTGGCTATGATTAAGTTATGCTCTGTGCAAAATTCTACAAGGCGGCTTCCTCTTTCATTCCTTCCCCCCAATCCATATTCACCTACTATGTTTCCTTCTCTCCCTTTTCCTACTGACGAATTCCAGTCACCCATGACTATTAAATTTTCGTTTCCCTTCACTACCTGAATAATTTCTTTTATCTCGTCATACATTTCATCTATTTCTTCATCATCTGCAGAGGTAGTTGTCATATAAACTTGTACTACTGTAGTAGGCATGAGCTTTGTGTCTATCTTGGCCACAATAATGCGTTCACTATGCTGTTTGTAGTAGCTAACCCGCACTCCTATTTTTTTATTCATTATTAAACCTACTCCTGCATTACCCCTATTTGATTTTGTATTTATAACCCTGTAATCACCTGACCAAAAGTCTTGTTCCTCCTGCCACCGAACTTCACTAATTCCCACAATATCTAACTTTAACCTATCCACTTCCCTTTTTAAATTTTCTAACCTACCTGCTCGATTAAGGGATCTGACATTCCACGCTCCGATCCGTAGAACGCCAGTTTTCTTTCTCCTGATAACGACGTCCTCCTGAGTAGTCCCCGCCCGGAGATCCGAATGGGGGACTATTTTACCTCCGGAATATTTTACCCAAGAGGACGCCATCATCATTTAATCATACAGTAGAGCTGCATGTCCTCAGGAAAAATTACGGCTGTAGTTTCCCCTTGCTTTCAGCCGTTGGCAGTACCAGCACAGCAAGGCCGTTTTGGTTAATGTTACAAGGCCAGATCAGTCAATCATCCAGACTGTTGCCCCTGCAACTACTGAAAAGGCTGCTGCCCCTCTTCAGGTACCACATGTTTGTCTGGCCTCTCAACAGATACCCCTCCGTTGTGGTTGCACCTACGGTACGGCCATCTGTATCGCTGAGGCACGCAAGCCTCCCCACCAACGGCAAGGTCCATGGTTCATGGGGGTTCACAGATATAGCGAAAGCAAAGGCAAATTAGGCGTGGATAACTAGGGAAAAATTTGATTAGTTGAAAAAGAATATACTAGGGGCGATCATTTTCCGTTAGAGGGATTAATGCAGCGTATATGCGACATAGCGTGACTCCGATACGGGTGTACAAACATCGTCAGGTAGGCAAGGGATTAGTGCGGCATTCGCGTCTTTCCGACCTACGTGCATTAAATGCGAAAACGTGAACTTTGGCGACGTTATTACCAAATGCCTCCAAACCGGTCCGACGTGCTGTTACTCTTTTCTTGGCTGCCGAAAGACGAATGCCGGAAAACATCTATCGGAGAGTGTATGGGGCAGTGTGTCTGTCGAAAACTGAAAACATTCGTTCGTGTAACGCACGTCCTCATATCGGAAATATCGTAACGCAGAATTTACGCCACCTAAAGTGGGAGAGACTCGAGCACCCGCCCTATAGTCCTGATCTCTCCGGAAGCGGTTCTCACCCCTTCGATCTGTTAAGAAAGGCTTTGATGGACTAACGATTCTTGTCAGACGAGGGTATGGGGCAGGAATTTACGGACTTTTTAGCGCAGTTGGACATGCTGCTTTACCAAACCGTTTAAGTTCAACCTGGTGCGTCGAAGAGACGATAGCCTCAATCCTCACAGCGATTTTGCCTGATTGGCGTGCCGATTCTGGACCGTATGGTCTACGAACGGAAACTTTTTGATCGCTCCTTATGTAAGAATCTTAAAACAGACGTTGGTAGGTATAGGTTGCTTAGGAATGTAAGTACCAGGATGTACAAACAAGCAAAACCAGAATGTATTACAAAAGAAGTCGAAATAACCAGGAAAATTGAAAAAAATATCGATACAATTTATACGAATATTAAATGTAACGTTGTAAATATAATATACATAGCTATTAATCTTTTTAAGTACTGATGGAACGCTTATAAGAAATGCAATGGAAAGGCAGATAAATGTCAGGAGACGTCGAAGGCCTGTAAAATGGAGAAGAACTACCCTAAAACTTGACATAAAAGAAGGGAAAGCTGATGCGGAAGGTGTAGGTAGTCAACTCCCGATGTCAGAGTTAACCAGAGCTCTTAATCGGCTGAACTTAAAGGAATCAAATGTAGTCAGTTACATTTATAAGTTACTTTAAGTGTACGAACACGTTGGTATCAAAACTGTGTAAAACGAGTGACCTATCTTGTGAATACCAGAAAAACAACACAATGATGTTACCGTAGAAAGTACGAAAAAATGTTCAAATGTGTGTGAAATCTTATGGGGCTTAACTGATAAGGTCATCATTCACTAAGCTTACACACAACTTAACCTAAATTATCCTAAGGACAAACACACACACCCATGCCCGAGGGAGGACTCGAACCTCCGTCGGGACCAGCCGCACAGATAGAAAGTACATGCTGATAATGTGAAAACTCCTGGAGGATTAGTCTTACAAACCACACTTTTAAATTTCTGACAGGAAGTATATGTAGAAGAATAGAAAGCAAAAGTGAAGACGCGTTTGATGATCAGTTTAGATTTCAAAAGGCCAAAGACACTAGAGGAACAGATTAGTCGTTGCACTTACAAGGGATATTCCCCATCACACAACCCTCAGATATAGTCGTAAGATACTCCAGTGGACAGCCCGTCAAAAACTGAACACAGATCAAGCATAAAAACAGCAAGAAGATGTACTGAACTGCGAAAATGGAAGCAAAATAGAAACAGTAAACGTTCCAAGCTTAAGACGTTCAACGTCAAGCGAGACTGAACAGCCACGGCGTTGAGGCTGTGTGGCCACGATGTAGGACGGTGAATGGGGAGATCCGTGTCCAAATCTCCCTCACTCTTAATTCTTTTTTCTTCCCAAACTTATGAACTGTCCGCCTGGTCATTGATGTGTCTCACGCTGTGTTCAAATTTCTGTCTGTATCATAGCGAACGTCTGTTAACAACAGGGAGTTGTAAGAAAGGCACGTCCAGGCGTACGTACCTCCTTTTTGTTCTGCACAAGTACTTCATGTTATGAGACTTGGGTTGGTTTGGGAAGTTTTCACTGCTGAATTCCTTTGTAGTAACATAGTTCACACCCATACCCTTTATTTGTTGTTCTTATATCTGTGAGAGGCCTATGCGGCAATTCGGCTGCTCTCGCTATTCGTCACATTTACTTGCGACCATAATATGGCTATCATTTTTTGACACCTCGGACAACATCACTGGAGTAAAGCTTCGTCAGCACATAGTCATAAAGGGATCTTCATTTTCTGAGTTCCACTGTTAAGCAAGGAAAGACAAAGTTCTTATACGACTGACTTATTGATTTAATGATTTTATCCAGACTGTAGGGCCTAGAACCGCTCGGCCTCTTTGGCCTGCGGTCCTCCGACTCATTTTCATATTTTTTCTTAACTCTGGTAGTAATTCTCATCCAGTATCTCTTCATTGGGCGCTGAGCAACATTCATTATTGAAACTAGTCACAAATTATATCCGTAGTTTTCATAACTCTATTTAGTTTACCAAAAGCAATCTGTACCATCATATACAAGGATGGGCCACAACGCTTAACCACTTGCTCAACAAGACGTTGGTCCACCTTTGAATGCAAAAGCAGCTGCGATTCTGCGTGGCATGGATTCAAGAAGGGAAGGAAGAATTGGGTTGGATGAACTGTCGACATCGAGGTCATTAGGGACGGAGCAGAAGTTTGGATTAAGAAAAATTGGAGAAGGAAATCACCCATGCCCTTTCAAAGGAGCCATCACAGCATATGCCTGTAGCGATATGGGGATATCACGGAAAACCACGTCGACCGCACGGGGCTCTAAACCGTCACCCTCCCGAATACGAGGTTAGTGCGGTAACCACTGCGGAGCCTCACCAGCTCCGCAGAGGTTGGAAGATCCTATAAATCACTTGCCAATGATGTGTGGGTATAAATCTGGAGCCCTATAACTTCCTATGTTTGTTCCATCGGGTTTAGATCAGGAGGATTTGGTGGCGAAGTGGCCAATACATCAACCACTGTGGCATGATTTAGCACTTGTAACAAGGACAGTTATTTTGACACAGGATGTCATCGCCATCAGGACAAGGGCATTAAGGGAAAGAAACTGGCAGATCTAGCAACCAAGGACGCGTATCGCGGTATTTAGATAGTCTAGTGTGAACTTGCGGTAGCGTTCTCGCTTCCCGTGGTTCGATTCCCGGTGGTGTAATGGATTTTCCCTGCCTCGAGATGACTGGGTGTTGTTGTGTTGTTGTGTCGTCTTCATAATCATCATTCATCCCTATTACGGTCGGAGGACATTGACTAGTCGACGGTGCGGGTTTCCCGCTTCGTCCCCAACGCTCCTCAGAGTATGGGACCTCATCATCATCATCAGTGTTGAATCCTCCTACATGCTATCACCCCAACGTCGATATACATATTCAAGTGTAGACAGGAATAAGGGCGATTGTAAGTGACAGTGAGCTGCGTCTAATAAAGTCAACACCGCCGTAGTGTGTCACTTTCCAGCGACACAGGAGATGTGAGGTCCTTCTCATTCGTCCCCGCAAACGTCACAGCAGTATGACGCATGGCTTCTTGCTCATGCGAGAGAAGCCTCCAATGTCTGGTGCTTTTGGTGTGCCGACCACAGTGCGCCAAAGTTTCATAGACTCTCTTTTATACTCAGACACGAGGGCAGCAGTTAATTTGCCATCAGACCTGCACTCCGTTTTAAATGAAAGTGACACTTCCGTCGACTGTTAAGAATCTGTGCAATGTTCGACTCCTAACGTAAAATTTTAGGGATAAGTTCTCAAAACGTTGTCAGTGTGGCTGGCTCAACCATGTTTTTCTAAGTCATCAGCTATGTAATTATATTAGCTTCGCTTTGAAATAATTTGTTTTAATTGGCAGATGCAGAATATATTACGATATTTATACTTTCTTAAAAGATGTGACTTTTCTGATAGTGTGAGTGGTGGTGAATGAGATTAGGAAGGGGGAGTTCAGTTTTATACTTTATGTCACTCTTACTTTTTTTATAACTTTTCAGACGTTTTAGACTCATTTGCTTCTACTGATATTCGCAACTCTGCTGATGATCTCGGCATTGAATGACGATATACCACAAACACTTACACAAACACACACACACACACACACACACACACACACACACACACATATATATATATATATATATATATATATATATATATATATATATATATATAGACACAAGAGCGCGCACGGACGCACACACACACTTGCACACGCACACACATAATATTATGCCTTGGAACTAAATATTTTCTCCATGGGATTCAGCGTTGTTTCCAGAAACATCTTTAAACGACCGGTTCGGGGGCATGTTGCACTGTAGGAACAATATCAGACCATCAGTATATATTCGAATATATGACTTTGTTAATATCAGTGGTAATAATTATATTAATACCAGTCTTATTCATATTATGGTGGGGGGCATGGATGATTCCCGTTGATGCTGCTGGTGCTTCGACATCCTCTGTGAAGTTCACACTTCATATTCTGGTTGAGCTCAGCCTGCCGGAATCATATTATCATAAAGGGAAGGGCGGGAACAGTTCGAAACCTGTTAGTCCAGCATAATTTCTGGATGACTCCCCTGAGTGACCTTGATTAACTCCTGAATTCTGAAGTTGCATATAAATTTCATACATTTAATAAAGCTGCAAGATCATTGACAATGTCTTTTTCTTCAGACATTGTTGAAAATAATACTACCTGCTAAGGCATCGACGTACAACATGATATGGAAACAAAGTTTACCCACTGATCTAAGCACAGTTTGTGTCGAAACCTGGCTATAACTGGTAAATACAAAATATCTTCGTTTATTCGTTTACTGTTAACAGCAATGGTATGTGGCCGTATAAGTGGCCGTACGTTGAAGTCACGTCCGAAACTGATGGAATGGAGCACGTTCACTACATTAAAGGACAAAACGAAAAGTCTGTTTATAAAGCACCAGTCTCACCTTGATCTCCTTAAAAGAATGGTTAAATTGTAGCTGAAGCCCTGATCTGCATGTTGTGCACTTAGAAACAGACAGTAGTTTGAAGACCTCAAAACAAACGGCGTAACACCATTTAATTGTAATTCGTTTTAAAAAGGTGTAAAATTAAAATTCTATACGTAAATTACACAAGATTTTACACCAAAGGACATTGCAGTGGATAACTAGGGAGATGTGGACTGTTGTAACCACAGTGTTATGCAGGAGATAGGAGGTAACATTAAACTCCTCGAGGGCTCTCGGTTAGAAGATTTATTGTCAGGATCGGAACTATGTGTTAACGCCATAAAACAGGTGGTTTACAGGAAAAAGCTAGATAGTAAAGGAATTCGACAACATACTTTCTTTGTACCTGTCAAGTTAATGGATGGAGAAAGAATAAGAAGATTACAATGCATATTTAAATTATAAGTTAAAAATTAAGCTGGATGTTATTAAAACTACACCAAACAAACAGAAAGAAAGTGTTGTCTTCTGTATGCAAATGTATACATTGGAATAAATAAAGTTTTTGTAGAAGAATATTTTCTTGTCTTATTCGTTAACCTAAAAAAAATCTTAAGAATTTTCTCTATTTACGATGATCTGTGAGCAATTATTTCGGATGCGGGCTGTGGGTAGTTGCCTGACCTTGAAAAGTAGTCGAAATAAGGTTGCTGAAAATATAGCAAACATCGTTGCGTACCTATATGAGTATTTACATATCTGCCTAGGTGAGACCTCTGCTGGTGCCACGTAATATTGTTATTAACAAGTATAGCCTAGAGTGACGTAATTTGCTGTAAACAAATAGACACATCTCTCCCTATGCTCCACAGGTCTCCGGTTATGAAACAGGAAACGGGTGAATAAAAACTGAGGAATCTACGAAAAATATGTAAAAATGAGAGTACTTACAGATCTGCCTGGGCGTGGCCTCCGCTGCTGTCACATAATATTGGTATTAACAAACAGAACTCAAGTGACATAATTCTCCCTATGCTGTCCAGCTCGGGTTATAAAAGATGAAGGTGGGAAGAGAGGAGATTGACTCTCATCGGTCACATGACAAAATTGCTTGGTCTATTCCTCACGGTTCCTAGGGAGAGGGGGAGTGGCGAAAGCAAGTAGCCCAACTGTATAAGCTAACAATGGATGTCCTTATCAGTAACCTTGAGATGAGATGGTTACCTCAGCCAGAACCCCTAAGTTTATTCCTACTCACACTACGACCCCAGCGCTCGCAACTGTACTTGTGTTCCCACCACAGGTTTTCAAGGAGACAAACGTATTCGACTAGAATCTCGAATTTTTCGGAGGAGATATATCCACCCACGAGTAAATTCTGTCCTGTATGAAATGCATCATGATCGCAACACGGCGTGGCCTATTGCTCTTACATGTAGTGTATCGGACTTCACGTGAAGTAAATGCGCAGGGTCCTTTGCCTACAGGATTACTGAAACGCAGTTAGGTTTATCATGTCAAACAAATATTTGAGAGTAATAATATATACCAATATGAAATAAAATGATCGCCCTGGTTTGTAAAGCAAATAGCGAGTTACGATTTATTGTGTGATTGTGGCAAAGTGCGTTTTGTCTCCATAGCATATTGCATATAAAACAATTTAACAGTTCATATTTTCGTACTGCTCAATTATCTGGATCTTATTTAACGTAGTACTAACAAAAAATATCGGTCTATACAAATAAGAGTGAAGCGAATCGTCTTAGGCTTGCTTGATTGGCAGAAATGTTGAAAGCACTCCATTAGTATACACTCGAAGAAAGGTTTGCAACTGACGAGGAACTGCTTGGAAAACTTCAGTGAGCGTTCCTCAGTGCAGCAACTACGAATAAGCTTTTTTACACCTACGTATGTATATATCCCGTAGAGTCTGGTAAATAATAGTTACCAGTTGGACGTACAAGGAATAATTCTTTCCGTGCTACATTTGTGAATGGAATGGATGAAATCTTCTTATATGATACAACGAAGCGTTTCCTCCACTACTGCGTCATTCGCAGACTGTAAATATGGATGCCTTAGCAGGTGGAATTATTTTCAACAATGTCTGAAGAAAAAGACATTGTCGATGATCTTGCAGCTTTATTAAATTTATGAAATTTATATGCAACTACAGAATCTTTCTGACATCAGCTGCATGAGGTATGACGACGAGAATCTGTGTCAGACTGGGACTCGAATCCGGATTTCCCACTTGTTGCGAGCGGTTGCCTTAAAAACTCGGGCTTTCTTAGCACACTTCCACGACCGGACAGACTTCTGTATGTCACACTAGTAGGAATAAACTGCTGTTTCTGGCTGTGACAACGATCTTATCTCAAGATTACTGATAAGGACATCCCGTGTCGGGTCACATCCCGTGACCTTGATTAACTCCCGGTGGTTTCCCAGGGGAGAGGGAGTGGGGGAAGCAAGGTCACTCAGAGGAGTCACCCAGAAATTATGCTGGAGTAATAGGTTTCGAGCTGCCCCCTCCCTTCCCTTTATGATAATATGATTCCGGCAGGCTGAGCCCAACCAGCATATGAAGTGTGAACTTCACAGAGGATGTCGAAGCACCAGCAGCAGCAACGGGAATCATCCATGTCCTCCGGCATAATATGAATAAGACTGATATTAATATAATTATTACCACTGATATTAACACAGTCATATATTCGAATATATACTGATGGTCTGTTATTGCAAGGAGTCTGAATTTGTAACCCAGGTAAGGTCTGGTAAATAGTAGTTACCAGTTGGATGTACAAGGAATAATTCTTTCCGTGCTACATTTGTGAATGGAATGGATGAAATCTTCTTATATGATACAACGAAGCGTTTCCTGCACTACTGCGTGATTCGCAGATTGTAAATATGGATGTGAATGTAGAGGCACATCATTGGAGTGTCATTACTTCAAGACACAGATTGCCGTATCTAGTATATATCGCGAGGACTGAACAGAGCTCATGTCGGAAAATGGCGCAGCACTGTTACCCTGAAACTTGTGTTACGAACAAACTGCTGTAGCATTCGCTTTGGTAAAGCTTGGCCGTGGAGCCCCAGTTGCAGAAGACTTCGCCAAGTAAAAGGAAAGCACAGCCACAAGAATTTCTCATGGGCAAAACGAGAAAGAAGTACGGAATTACTTGGGCGATATGGTAATTAGATACATGGAGTTTTTCTACGCTCGCATTCACAAGTCGCCGTTAACGAACGGAAACAGCCGCTGATACCGGCCTGTCTGCTTTATTTTATTGGTAAAACGCCCCACACCGCAGTCTCGTTAGCCAGTATTTATTGCTGCGTTTGCCAGCTTCTGCCCAGAACAGGATCTCATTAAATTTACTCCTACGCTAACTGATGCAATCACATCACGATCACGCCCTCGTGGAACCCAGACTCTGGGGCGCAGTCTTCCTCAAAAACTAAAAAGCATGACAATGCATATGAGTCTTGGTTAAAAAAAGAAAGGGTTATTTCTTTCACAATGTTCGAAAAGCGGGCAAAACGTCAAAGAATGACACATGAACGTAGTTACAGCAACATGTACCTTACTACACGATTGTAGTTAAAAACTCTTTTCTTACTTTCTTCCATACAATTTCGGCTTGCCCTTGCGTTATATACATTTCTATCCGATAAAATTGTCACTTACAGCGTATGAAAATATTTTACTAAGTAAGAATTTGTTACTTAAAGCGCATAAAAAATTGTTAGTAAATAAGCTTATACAAAGCTCCACACCAGAGCATGACAATCACGATAATTGCAACAATTAGTGAGAGAATTTATTCGCAAGAAACTCAGGAAAAATCTATCACAGAGACCTAACAGCACATTCATGTAAATTATGTATTTAACTGTACATCTTCGCGGTTAATGCAAAGCGTTAATGGCAAAGGTTAGGCCAACAGACTACCAGTTTGTACTAGTGATGTCGCAACGATCAACTGGAAATTTTACAAAAAAATCGGATGATTGTGTTTGTCTGAGGCATACTTCATGACAGTAACTGCCCATGTTCAACACTTTCAGTTTTACTTGTGAAGTATGTGGCGCACCAGTCGAAACACACTCCTTCCTGTTTAGAAGACTCGGATAGAAATTTTGGGAATCAGCAGCCTTCTTCACTAAAAAATTTTTCATGCGAACATGTTAATGCTCCTAAATCTTCTTACCCCGTCTATACATAAGCCTTTTACCACTTCTCTCTCTCTCTCTCTCTCTCTCCCTGCCACTGTCTATATGTGTCTCTCTTCCAATGTCTCCTTATTGTCCCATTGATTTACAGAATATCTCATTACCAATGTCTTCTCTCTCACTTACATAGTCTCCTTTTGTCTTTATTTCGCAATGCCACTGTCTCCACCATACCTCGGCAGCTCAAATATTCTGAGGGTCCAACTTAATATTTCCCCCATGCCTACATGTTTAAAATTTTGTAAGAAAGTCTACATATTAAAGTCCGCTGGTCTGAGAGCATCTAGACGCCAAAAGCCTATGTGTGGTCTCCACTTACCCTGCATTTTTTATTTTCATTGTCTCCTATCTCCTTTGCACCCACTGTTTCTGTCTCCGTCCATCTCTCTTTCTCTTTAACTGCTGCTGTCTCTCACTGACCATCCATATTTTCTCTGTCTTTGGCTCTCACTGTTATTATCTTTATCCACCTCACTTTCTCTTTCACTGCCACTTTTTCTCACCCACCATTACTACCTCTCTGCTGCTGTCGTTCACCACCAAAACGCCGGAACAAGTTCGGATGCCAAAATTTTTGGTGAGGTAGTCGAGACAAGGATTGAGGGAGCTGGTTCCCCATTTTTCTATCAGTCTTCTAAAGAGAATCATATTCCCCTTTTTGTGCTCCGACAGAAGCATTTTCACTACTACAGCAGGGTGCACTGCGTATATAAAAGGAATTCTACAGGTCGTTAGACAGTTTATTTACTTACTTCGACACATTTATACACCTTCTCAAATATAAACTACAAATAAGTACGCATTTTATAAGATTAACGCAAAGTCGTTTGCTTTACATTTTCTCTGGATATTTTGCTCATCGATCGAAATTTGTTGAAAACGCCCGGTTTATTACTTGTACCTTAAATCGTAAAAATGTTATTAGAGATATTTTACTGAATGTGCAGACTTTCCAGTGTGTGCGCGACGCGAAAGCAGGAAACGCCTTTTATGGGCAAGTACTCTACCAACTGAGCTACCCAAGCTCAACACACAGAGTGTCTTCGCTGCTCTACGTCCTTTACTTCGTCTCCTACCTCCCAAACTTCACAGAAGTTCTCCATTTGACTCAGCACCACATCAACGCAAATAACGAAACTACGATAATATGTGGTATCAAACGACGTTTCTGACAAGATGAGGGTTTATTGGTAGCTAGGAACCAGCATTTTATCTTGGACGAGGAGACAGATCTAAAAGTAGCTTCGAGCGTTCTCACGGATTATTTACCTGGTGTTTAACTTTGTATTATTACCCACGACTGAGCGAGGTGGCGCAGTGCTTGGCACACTGGATTCGCATTCGGGAGGATGGCAGTTCAAACCAGCGTCTGGCCATCCTGATTTAGGTTTTCCGTTATTTCTCTAAACCACTTCAGGCAAATGCAAGGAGGGTTGCTCTGAAAGTTCACGGCCGGATTCTTTCCCCATCTTACCCGAATCCCATGGAACTGATCACCTCGCTGGTTGGTCCTCTCCCCACAACCAGCCAACCTTATTGTCCAAGATTTTATGCCTTTTCCTTTGAAAAGATATTTGTAAGTCAATTAGGTCTACTACTTCTTTTAGTACATTAATCTGTTGTGCTACTATTTCAAACAGTCTGTTTTTATGCTTATTTCATGAGCAGTAGCTTAAGCGTCTATTTCCACATCATGCATTTTAGCCTCAATCTCTAAACCTTCAAAGAGGTTCCAAAGTTTTAATTCCTTGCACTGTTCATGTGTTATTTTTTCTAATAGACTACTGATATTTCTAATGTGAGGTTTAACCTCCGTGAAGAGCTCCTGTACCGATTTCGGAGTGTTTCGAGAAGGATCGCTTGAGTTTTATTTCGGTGTCAGTCACAGTTATTCTAACAATCCGTTGAAGTTTTTCATCAACTTCCATTTCTGCCAGTATGTTACGTAGCACGTCATCCATTGGAGTCACATGCATTTTCAAAATATATGGTCCCTTCCAGCATATTTGTCGGAAATGTTTTGAATTCAGTACCTTTTCTAATGTGAACTAAGGTTTTTCTTGTTTTCAGTCCGAAGACTGATTTGATGTAGCTCTCTGCCTTAGCCTACAGTGTGTCAACCTCTTCATCTTTGCATATCTAGTTCAACCTACATCCACTCGAACCTTTTTACTTTACCAAGCCTAGGTCTTCATCTAAAGTACTTACACCTCACCTCCCCCCCCCCCCCCCCACTTCACCCAACTCCCCAACACCACACACGCACACGCGCTTCCCTTCATGATCAAAATGGCTATTCATTGTTGCCTTTGTGCGCTACTTATCAATCGATCCATTCTTTTAGTCAAGATGCGTCGTAAGCCTCTTGGGTCCAAATTTCGATTTAGTATGTTGTCATTGCTAATCCGACCTATCCATATAATATTTAGCATTTGTCTGTAGCATCATAGTTTAGAAGCTGCCATTATTTTCTTCTGTGAACTATTTATCGTTCATGTATCACTTCCGCTGTTGTCAGCCTGCATTAATATCTTCTCTACTTAGGCCACCATCAATTCTTTTGCTCCACACAGAGCAAAAATCATTACTTTCAATCTCTAAATTCTTAATATAATTCTTTCATCATTGCTTGATTTCATTCGACTATATTCCATAGTCGTAATTTAACTTTTATTGATGTTCTCCTAACAACCTCCTTTCAAGAAATTATCCGCTTCGTTTCAGTCCGTCTCTAAGAGAATTACTATAACATAAGTAAACCTCGTCCACCTCTAATTTAATTTGCTTTCCAAACTTTTTCTTGGTTTCCTTCACAATGTTTGCAATGTACAAATTAACTGACATCGGAGATAGGCTATGATACGGTCTCACTCTATCCCCAACTACTGCTTCCCCGTCACATCTTTCGACTTTTATAACAGCAATTGGCTCCCTTACAAGTGGCGGATGACCTATTGATCTCTGTATTTATTCCCTATTTATTTGCACAACAGCAACCAGTTCATTCCTGTCAATATTTTAACTTACACATATTATAAATGAAAATTTACCATTTCTCATTCTCTAACATATTTCGTATTCCTATTACCCCGTACATTACCGGAAGTTAGGAGATGGGACGATAATAATGCACCTCTGTAGCATAACCTTCTTGACGTAGAGGACGAATCAACGTTAATTTCTAGTCATGCGGTACGAGTGGACTTCAAAAAATAAGTTTACATTGTTACTGTAGGCCAGCCACGTAACTTTTATTGAATCCTGCATTTCATTTCAAAGTGACGCAGATACCAAAGGCTAAACAATCGAACATCCAGGATGGAATGTAACAGTATTATGAAAAGGATAGTTGCTACTCATCATATAGCGCAGATGCTGAATCGCAGACAGGCACAAGAAAAAAAGATGTCACAAAATGACCTTTCAACCAAAAAGGACTTTGTCAAAAATAGACAACAGACACACACACAAACACACACACACACACACACACACACACACACGCACGCACACACATGCACACGCAATCTAACTAACCCACACATAATAATCACAGTCTCTGGCAGCTGAAGCCGCTGTCTCTTGTCTAATTTTGACAGTGGACTTGTTGGCCTAAAGCTCATTTTTGGTTGTGCCTATCTACTCATCATCTCTACCATATGGTTACTAGCAACTATCCTGGCATCACACAGATACCAAACTCTATTTTTCAACACAGCTACCAAGTGTTTGTAAACAATTATCTGAACATTCTATCAATTGTTCAGCTCCACGACGATGTAAACCCACTCCTTGGTAAAGGAGCCTTTCGAGAACCGTGGCGATTTCATTTTTGGAAAATCTCTTTCCTCCCAGGTGTTCTTTCAGCTTGCCGAAAAAATGGATATCACCTGGTGCTATATATGGGCTTCCGATCAGCATCCAACACATCTGTGTGCTCTTAGTCAGACTGTTGGCATCATTCAACTGTGGCTGGAGGCCTGATTGCATTTGGTCCAAATATTGCCAAAATTCCAGTGTGAATCTATTTGCAGTCTCGACGTTTCGTCCACAAGAATCTCACTGTCCCGGTACTCCAGCTGTGGAGCACGCTTCCAGTTGCCGCACCGTTTCAGTCTTACACTGTGGTGCATTGCGACCCTCGCCACAGCAGAACTGTGTGTGCGGGAAACTCCAAACATGTGCTGTTCTGTCATCCGACAATGAGCCACTCTTTTTGTGCAATGATCTTATGGAGGGGCGGCCGTTTTGGCCGAGCGGTTCTAGGCGCTTCAGTCTGGAACAACGTGACCGCTACGTTCGGAAGTTCGAATACTGCCTCGGACGTGGATGTGTGTTATGTCATTAGGTTAGTTAGGTTAAAGTAGTTCTAAGTTCTAGGGGACTGATGACCTCAGATGTTTAGTGCCATAGTGCTCAGAGCCATTTGAATCATTTTTTCTTATGATGGACGACATCGACACATGCATCTTACTTTCTAAAGTTTCAAGATAGTTCTTCTTTTTACCATAAGTTTACTTTAGTTATTATTATTCTTCTCTTATTGCTGTAATTATTATTATTTGTTCAGTACTAGTAGTGAAGGTAGTGGTTTTAGAGCTATCAGTGTTCGGTTATTGCATTAATTCTCAATTATCTTACAGAAAAGCAGATCTTGTCTGAAATCTTTTCAGTTCTATTATTAGAGGTATTGTTACTATTCCTACAGCAATAATTATTTCCATAAACTGTCTTGTAAAACTTGGTTCCATATGAGAGAGGGACTGAAGACCGTAATTCCATCAGATTAGGTAAATACTCCAAATGTGGTACTCTCTCGTTAAAGCATACTCACACACACACACACACACATACACACACACACACACACACACACACACACACACACACACACACACAGGCGCGTGAGCGCAGAAGGATGAAGAGAGAGAGAGCGGGAATGGGCTCGCGCCCTATGGTGTACCACCCAAAAACAGAATAATTTTATACACGCGAATGAACCAAACTAATTTTCGTTGCAAAGTGTGCATTTTTTGCTGCAACTGCGATGTGAAAGTAGCGCCACATGTATGTTTGTACCCTCATTACACGGAACCAGACTAGTTACTAGGTATCGTCAAAAATATATTGATGATCCGTCAGTATGTAACTGTTATATCACATTTTTTCTAAAAAAGTAAACGTTGTTTGTTTATTATGAAAATCTAATTAAGACATACACTGTGTCGAAGTTTACGAGACTTAAGGAAGGTCACAAGAGCAGGCAACAGAAGCTGACCACGCAGCAACTGCCATACAATTCTACATCGATTTCTAACAATAAACATAATAACCTTCATTATTAAATGATTAGATACGTTCTGGTCATTACTTTACAGAAGTCTTTACAAAGCTTTAAACAGCCCATACACTGTTATATTTCTTTTTATAACAGCTAATATTACCGTCATTTATAAATCATATATTTTTCCTGGTAAAAATATGTAATTTTTGTATCCACACTGAAGCGCTAAAGAAGCTTGTATAGGCGTGCGTATTCAAATACAGAGATATTTTAACAGGCAGTATACGGCGCTGCAGTTGGCAACGTCTGTGTAAGATATCAAGTGTCTGGCGAAGTTCCTACATCGGTTATTGCTGCTACAATGGCAGGTTATCAAGGTTAAGTGAGTTCGAACGTGGTGTTATATTAGATGCACGAACGATGGGACACAGCATCTCCGAGGCAGCGATGAAGTGGAGATTTTCCCGTACTACCATTACAAGATTGTACCGGGAATATTAGGAATCCAGTAAAATATCAAATCTTCGACATCGCTGAGGCGGTAAAAAGATTCTGTAAGAACCGGACCAACGAAGACTGAAGAGAATCTTTTAACATGACAGAAGGTGCAACCCTTCCGCAAATTGCTGCAGATCTAAATGCTGGGCCATCAACAAGTGTCAGCGTGCAAACTATTCAGCGAAACATCATCGATGACTGTATTTTTGACGTTGGACTGTTGATGAGTGGAATCACGTTCCCTGGTCGAGTCTCGTTTCAAATTCTATGGAGCAGATGGATGTGTCCGTGTATGGAGACAACCTCGTGAATCCATGGACCCTGTATGTCTGCACGGGACTGTTCAGACTCGTGGAGGCTCTGTAATGGTGTGCGGCGTGTGCAGTTGGAGTGATATGGGACCCGTGATACGTCTAGATACGACTCTGTCAGGTTACACTTTCGTTATCATCCTATATGATCACGTGCATCCATTCATATCCATCGTGAATTCCGACGGACTTCGGCAATTCCATCAGGACAATGCTTCCCTGCACAAGACCAGAATTGCTACAGAGTGACTCCAGGAACACTTTTCTGTGTTTAAACACTTCCGCTGTCCACCAAACTCCCCAGACATGAACATTATTGAGCATGTATGGAATGCTTTGCAACGTGCTGTTCAGAAGAGATCTTCACCCTCTCGTAATCTTACGGATTTATGGACAGTGCTGCATCATTAACGGTGTCAATTCCCTCCAGCACTACTTCAGAAGGCAGTCGATACTATGACATATCGTTTTGGGTCACTTCCGAGGGGCGTTTGAAAAGTCCGTGCAAAAATAAAAACTACTTACTTGTTTGGGGTAAACCTCTTTTACTTTTCGACATAGTCTCCTTTTAGACTTATACACTTCGTCCAACGCTGTTCTAATTTGCTAATCCCTTCCAAATAAAAGGATTTGTCCAAGTCTGCAAAATAGCTATTAGTTGCTGCAATCACCTCCTCGTTTGAATAAAATCTTTGTCCCGCTAGCTATTTCTTCAGATTGGGGAACAAATAGTAGTCCGAGGGAGCCAAGTTTGGAAAACAGAGGGGATGTGAAACAAGTTGGAATCCTGTTTCCATTAATTTTGCGACCACATTAGGACTTTTTTGCGATCCAATCGCCGGCCTTTTTCTAGTAGCTCCGTTTTCAATCGGTCCAATAATGATGAATAATATTCACCTGTAATAGTTTTACCCTTTTCAGATAGTCGATGAGGATTATCCCTTGTGAATTCCAAAAGACAGTCGTCATGGCCTTTCTGGCTGAAGGAATTGTCTTCGCCTTTGTGGTGCAGATTCTCCATTGGTAATTAATTGTTTAGATTGTTGTTTGGTTTCAGGAGTACAGTAATGTATCCATGTTTCATCCACAGTGACGAAACGATTCTTAAAGTCCTGCAGATTCTTATTGAAGAGCTGCAAACCATCTTTGCAACACTTTACATGATTCCGTTTTTGGTCAAGTGTGAACAATCGTGGAACTCATCTTGCAGATAGCTTTCTCATGTCCAAATGTTTATGCAAAATATTAAGTTCCCGTTCATTCTAGATGCCCACAGCACTCACAATCTCAGGAACCTCACCACATCATGCATTTTATGAATGATTTCTGGAGTCGTAACCTCCACAGGGCGTCCAGAACGTTCTGCATCACTTGTGCCCATGTGGCCACTCCGAAAATTTTGAAACTACTTATTAACTGCTATAATCGAAGGTGCAGAGTCACCATAGTGTTTAACAGTCTTCTCTTTAGTCTCCTGAGGCGTTATGTCTTCCATAAAGTAATGTTTAATCTCCACACGAAATTCTTTTTCGTCCATTTTTTGACAATCACTCGACTTCCTTGATTCACATGAATGCCAAACACAAAGAAATGTACCAAAATAGCTGAAACTTTGTGTGCGTTCTTTCCAAAGATGCTACTAACTAAACATGACCTCGATACGTGCCAGTGGTGCCATCTCTCGGACTTTGCACGAACTTTCCAAACGCCCCTCGTACGCGTGCTCGCGGCGGGCCTACACGGTATGGGCAGGTGTACCATTGCTTTGACTCTTCAGCGTAATGCACATTAAATTTCTTTCACATATTTACCAATTATTTTGAATTTTTACACTTACGCGTGCATATTCAGTGTTACTGTTTTCCTTCTGATAGATCACACATATGCTTACCGTTGAACAACAAAGTAACCAACACTTGTGCATTATGTAATACAACTACCTCACATATTTAAGTAAATGACCCCTACCTTTTACAAATCCCTTCAGATCCTTGAACGCCATGCTCTCCGCCTCGCCTATTGCATCCGTCTCCCCTCCCCCACGCGGATCCTGTACTTGCTCACTCCATTCCCCCACATCCTCCTTTTCCTCGAACGGATACGGATCCTCTACACCTCCCGTAAACTCGATCCTCCTCACCCGCTCTTCTCACACATCCTCTCCCACCCCCACCTGCTGCCGCACCTGTATTCCCACGTCCCACCTGCTCTCCATCTCTCCACGCTCCTTATCCTCTCCCATGGTGGCTTCCGCCGGCTCCCCCTCCCTGATGATGCCCTCCTCCCCTCCATCTATCCCTCCTATCAACTTTGATCCTCCCCTTCCACTTCCTGTGTCTTTTACTTTGGGCACCCTCCCTCCCTTCCCTCTCCTTTTCCCCCATCCCCCCTTCCTCCACCCCTCTTCCCCTGGGCTCCCCCTCCCCCTTCCTCCCTTCCTTCCTCCCCCCATCTTCCCTGCCCGTGGCATCTCTGCACTCCCCTCTCCCTCTCCCACCCCCCCTCCACCTCTCTTGGCAGGTCCCCGGTCTCGTACATGCTCAGTGGACATTCGCACGCTGGAGATCATTGCCATCAGTGTCTAATGTGTGTGCCTTCGGGTTTGTGTTTAGTGTTCATTCGCCGTCACGCCACCACCTTTCACCTGTGCCATCGCAGTCGTCCGTGTTTTGTGCGCCGTGCCAACAGGTTTTAGTGTTTTTGGTTGTCCAGCGTGAACGACTTCATGTATCTTGTTTTTAGCCGCCAGTTTTTGAATTATGTGTACCTACTTTATGTCATTTATTGTACCACTCGCGGCTGAAGAGCAGCGTACTACACTCCTGGAAATTGAAATAAGAACACCGTGAATTCATTGTCCCAGGAAGGGGAAACTTTATTGACACATTCCTGGGGTCAGATACATCACATGATCACACTGACAGAACCACAGGCACATAGACACAGGCAGCAGAGCATGCACAATGTCGGCACTAGTACAGTGTATATCCACCTTTCGCAGCAATGCAGGCTGCTATTCTCCCATGGAGACGATCGTAGAGATGCTGGATGTAGTCCTGTGGAACGGCTTGCCATGCCATTTCCACCTGGCGCCTCAGTTGGACCAGCGTTCGTGCTGAACGTGCAGACCGCGTGAGACGACGCTTCATCCAGTCCCAAACATGCTCAATGGGGGACAGATCCGGAGATTTTGCTGGCCAGGGTAGTTGACTTACACCTTGTAGAGCACGTTGCGTGGCACGGGATACATGCGGACGTGCATTGTCCTGTTGGAACAGCAAGTTCCCTTGCTGGTCTAGGAATGGTAGAACGATGGGTTCGATGACGGTTTGGATGTACCGTGCACTATTCAGTGTCCCCTCGACGATCACCATTGGTGTACGGCCAGTGTAGGAGATCGCTCCCCACACCATGATGCCGGGTGTTGGCCCTGTGTGCCTCGGTCGTATGCAGTCCTGATTGTGACGCTCGCCTGCACGGCGCCAAACACGCATACGACCATCATTGGCACCAAGGCAGAAGCGACTCTCATCGCTGAAGACGACACCTCTCCATTCGTCCCTCCATTCACCCCTGTCGCGACACCACTGGATGCGGGCTGCACGATGTTGGGGCGTGAGCGGAAGACGGCCTAACGGTGTGCGGGACCGTAGCCCAGCTTCATGGAGACGGTTGCGAATGGTCCTCGCCGATACCCCAGGAGCAACAGTGTCCCTAATTTGCTGGGAAGTGGCGGTGCGGTCCCCTACGGCACTGCGTAGGATCCTACTGTCTTGGCGTGCATCCGCGCGTCGCTGCGGTCCGGTGCCAGGTCGACGGGCACGTGCACCTTCCGCCGACTACTGGCGACAACATCGACGTACTGTGGAGACCTCACGCCCCACGTGTTGAGCAATTCGGCGGTACGTCCACCCGGCCTCCCGCGTGCCCACTATACGCCCTCGCTCAAAGTCCGTCAACTGCACATACGGTTCACGTCCACGCTGTCGCGGCATGCTACAAGTGTTAAAGACTGCGATGGAGCTCCGTATGCCACGGCAAACTGGCTGACACTGACGGCGGCGGTGCACAAATGCTGCGCAGCTAGCGCCATTCGACGGCCAACACCGCGGTTCCTGGTGTGTCCGCTGTGCCGTGCGTGTGATCATTGCTTGTACAGCCCTCTCGCAGTGTCCGGAGCAAGTATGGTGGGTCTGACACACCGGTGTCAATGTGTTCTTTTTTCCATTTCCAGGAGTGTATGCTACTGACAGACCACCTTTGTACAAGGTGTTTATAATAACAATAAAGTAAAAAAATTAAGTAAATGAATTACAGAATGCAAAAGGAAACCTCGAAGTGGCATTTACGTTTACATTCGTCATCTCACTACCCATTAGTCTACGTAAGACCAAGCTCCCGAAGAGACAAGCTCTCGTAACGAAATACGCAGATATCGCACACTTAATAATACAGAGGGATCGAATCCCATTCAGAACCGCAGAGGGATCGAATCCCATTCAGAAACGCAGTTCAGGCAGAAACGTTTCAGCGTTTAGTCAACCTCAGCATGCTGTGACGTACGTGCGTAACACAGAGACGCCCTGTGAAGAACGAGAAAAGCAGAAAGGCCACGTGATGGGTGGGTGGGGCGTCACGGCGAGGCGGGGCCAGGCGGCGGGGCGGCCGTGATTTGCACTGGCGACTTCCTGCCGGCGGTAATAGCGTCCGCTGGCAGGGCCAGCCGGGGGCGGCCTAGGGCCAGACGCTTTAATAGCTCTGCGTGGTCGCTCGTCACCGCGAGGCCACCCGGCACAAGCGCCTTTATTGCTGTCGGGGTTTCCCGTCTTCCTTTCCAACGCTGCTAACATATGGAAAGGAAAATATCGCCGACCTCTGTTTGGCACCGCTTGAGGCTTAAAAATATTTTTCACTCGCAAAGCGATGATTGTAGAAAAACAACAAAAGCAACTTTCCGCATTAAAACTCTAGTCAGCCAAATAGAATAAACAAATCTTGTCATTTCATCAGCAAGGCAAAAACAATGTCGTATAAAAATAGAAACTTAATTCTCAGGATAAATTTTAACCATGTTGTCAGTCGTGAAGTAACAGTCTGGTCAACAGCATCAAGACGAGGATATAAAGTCAATAGGCAGTAAAAATGTCTTCGTTACTGCTAAGTCAGACACAAGTTACTGCTGTCAGTAAAACGGCTTTCCTAGACTGCTGTCTCAAATACACCTTTATGCTACTACCTAGGGAGGAACTGAGTGAAAAAAAAATGGTTCAAATGGCTCTGAGCACTATGGGACTTAACATCTGAGGTCATCAGTCCCCTAGAACGTAGAACTACTTAAACCTAACTAACCTAAGGACATCACACACATCCATGCCCGAGGCAGGATTCGAACCTGCGACCGTAGCAATCGCACGGTTCCGGACTGAAGCGCCTACAACCGCTCGGCCACCAGGACGGCCGGAACTGAGTCAATAATTAAATCACTCGCTGGACACATTGAGCAGGAAGTTCCTAACATTAGTCGTCTTCTTTCGTTCATCTTAGACATTTGCTTGTGCTGTTCACAAAATATTACTAGTGAAGTTGGACCATTGTAAAATGAGCCGGACGGAGTGGCCGTGCGGTTCTAGGCGCTGCAGTCTGGAGCCGAGCGACCGCTACGGTCTCAGGTTCGAATCCTGCCTCGGGCATGGATGTATGTGATGTCCTTAGGTTGGTTAGGTTTAATTAGTTCTAAGTTCTAGGCGACTGATGACTTCAGAAGTTAAGTCGCATAGTGCTCAAAGCCATTTGAACCATTGTAAAATGAAACTAATAACTTCGTCTCAAACTTTAAGAACAGACCGCAAAAGGTCATTCTTAAATGTAATGGGAACAGCTTTCAGGAGGCGTCGGGACTGGGACACAATCAAGTGGGAGTCCCCTTAAGGATCAGTGCTGGGACCACAACAGTTCTTAATTCTGAATTTTTTCTGTTTGGTACGTAACCTAACTTGGTAACGAGGGATACTGAGTGCCACATAGACAATTTATCAAACAGTGCAGTCCAGCACATAGGTTCTTGACTTGTAGAAAATAATTGATGGTAAATCACGGAGAGAGTCAGTTTTGACAGTTCATAACACACAGTTCAACTAAAATCGACATTATGATTACACAAAATGAACGTATGATTAGTAAGTCTGAACAATCCAGATTACTTGGTGTTAAGCTACCATGAAGTCCATGTTCGAAATCTTGCTTAGAGACTGAATGCTGCTCTAGGTACGTATTTACCGTAAGAATAGACTCTACAGTAAGTGATAGACGACCACGGAAGTTACTCCCCTTTTCTTATTGTCATTCGCATATGTCATATATCATTATTCCCGTTCGCAATGGGCATTTTTGGCACAGAAACGGGCGGTTCGAGCTATAAATATACACTCCTGGAAATGGAAAAAAGAACACATTGACACCGGTGTGTCAGACCCACCATACTTGCTCCGGACACTGCGAGAGGGCTGTAAAAGTAACGATCACACGCACGGCACAGCGGACACACCAGGAACCGCGGTGTTGGCCGTCGAATGGCGCTAGCTGCGCAGCATTTGTGCACCGCCGCCGTCAGTGTCAGTCAGTTTGCCGTGGCATACGGAGCTCCATCGCAGTCTTTAACACTGGTAGCATGCCGCGACAGCATGGACATGAACCGTATGTGCAGTTGACGGACTTTGAGCGAGGGCGTATAGTGGGCATGCGGGAAGCCGGGTGGACGTACCGCCGAATTGCTCAACACGTGGGGCGTGAGGTCTCCACAGTACATCGATGTTGTCGCCGGTGGTCGGCGGAAGGTGCACGTGCCCGTCGACCTGGGACCGGACCGCAGCGACGCACGGATGCACGCCAAGACCGTAGGATCCTACGCAGTGCCGTAGGGGACCGCACCGCCACTTCCCAGCAAATTAGGGACACTGTTGCTCCTGGGGTATCGGCGAGGACCATTCGCAACCGTCTCCATGAAGCTGGGCTACGGTCCCACACACCGTTAGGCCGTCTTCCGCTCACGCCCCAACATCGTGCAGCCCGCATCCAGTGGTGTCGCGACAGGGGTGAATGGAGGGACGAATGGAGACGTGTCGTCTTCAGCGATGAGAGTCGCTTCTGCCTTGGTGCCAATGATGGTCGTATGCGTGTTTGGCGCCGTGCAGGTGAGCGCCACAATCAGGACTGCATACGACCGAGGCACACAGGGCCAACACCCGGCATCATGGTGTGGGGAGCGATCTCCTACACTGGCCGTACACCACTGGTGATCGTCGAGGGGACACTGAATAGTGCACGGTACATCCAAACCGTCATCGACCCCATCGTTCTACCATTCCTAGACCGGCAAGGGAACTTGCTGTTCCAACAGGACAATGCACGTCCGCATGTATCCCGTGCCACCCAACGTGCTCTAGAAGGTGTAAGTCAACTACCCTGGCCAGCAAGATCTCCGGATCTGTCCCCCATTGAGCATGTTTGGGACTGGATGAAGCGTCGTCTCACGCGGTCTGCACGTCCAGCACGAACGCTGGTCCAACTGAGGCGCCAGGTGGAAATGGCATGGCAAGCCGTTCCACAGGACTACATCCAGCATCTCTACGATCGTCTCCATGGGAGAATAGCAGCCTGCATTGCTGCGAAAGGTGGATACACACTGTACTATTGCCGACATTGTGCATGCTCTGTTGCCTGTGTCTATGTGCCTGTGGTTCTGTCAGTGTGATCATGTGATGTATCTGACCCCAGGAATGTGTCAATAAAGTTTCCCCTTCCTGGGACAATGAATTCACGGTGTTCTTATTTCAATTTCCAGGAGTGTACATGCGGACTCACAGACGACAGTACTTTCCGTCTCTTTCGCTCATTCTTTCTTCCTATTTACATTAACGTCTTCATGAATGGTATTAAAAAGCAATACTTTTAAATGTCCTCAGAATAGGAAGTAATTTGCTACTGTAGTAATTTTACTGTGTGGAGTAGCCGACGCTTTTAGTTCTGGAGGTTCACCTTGATTGCGTGCATCATCTTTCAGTTAAACGTCCATTTCAGACCACATGACATTTTGAATTTCAGTTGCTGTATCACATTTTGTTTTGAATATTATGGTGTAGTAAACAGCGCATAGGCGGAAAGAATGCATTGAACGTCTCTGCGAACGAGGGGAAACGTCAGCTCACATTATAGAGGAGAGGAATCAATATCGAATACACAGGGGATCAAGTGTTACCGTCAGCGTTAGAAGACTGGAAATCAGGTAACGAAGAAGGCAAAGACGGCATAACTTTAGAATTTCTAACATCATTCGCGGAAATGGAAACGAAACGCCTGTTCAAGCGCTGATATGTGGGCCTTATACTGTCTGACAAAAAAAGTGAAGCACTCATAGGACATGGTCAGATGTTAGCGTAACTTCGCCACGTACAGACATCGGTGGGTATGTAAGTGATTAATTATTGTTGGAAATCACTGAGACAAGTAGAACGGCTTTAAGGATGCACAAGTGCTTTGTATGTTAGTGTTGTTAGAAGGCCTTATGTGAACAGCGTCAGATGTTGACTGGTCACTGTAAAGGACATAGACGTACCGCATACTCGTGGGAGCTAACGTTTATCACCACCTGACAGATTTTCAAAGGGGCCATATTGCAGTTCTCCATTTCCCAGGCTGAATGAATCGTGCACTGTCTGTATTTGCAGGGCAATAAGAGGTAGCAGCGGTCTGATGTTGGACTGTATGGAAACGTTAGGAGAGGCATACATGTCGTCAAAGGTTTCGTGCGACCTCGTCTGACCACCACGATAGGGAAAGGGGGGGAGGGGGAATCGCAGCATTGTGTTCACTAAGCGCATAGCAATCCCTTCACCTATGCATCTGCCATCCGAGAACAAGTAATGGACTCCCTGAAACGTCCTGCGTGATCTCGCATCAATGGTCAGAGATAAGCAGCTGCCCGACTAGGGAATTATCGACCGATGCGTTGGCTGCCGTTAACACCATAATGGCTATGTTTGGGCTGTCGTGACCAAGAAATATGGATTCCTGGTGAATGGTGCATTATTTAAGCAATGATTCGTGGTTCTGCACGACACTGAATGGGCATTAATGGTGAGTATGGTGTCAACGGAGGAAGAGGTCCCAATCTTTCAATGATTTGGAGAGGTACAGCTCTGTACGACCTGTCGTCATAGTATGCGGAACGGTCGAGTATGGATTCAGGTCAGGGCTATCAGTGACTGAGGACACTGCGACGGCCTAACGGTACGTCACTGCTATCGTGAATTCTCAGAGCCATTTTTCAACAGGATGGTACTCGTCCACACGTGGCACAATTCTCTACGAGCTGCCTGTGTGATGTTGAGGTAATCCTGTGTAAGAGAGATCGCCATATTTGCCCCCAATGGAAAATATATTGGATTCGCTTGCACGTAAGGTCAGTGCCATTGTTGGTATCCAGGATATCTAGGACCAGTTACGACAGTTATGGGCTAGGACATCATACAGCAACTCTGGGACACCATCCTCAAACGGAATCATTACATGCATTAAGGCCAGAGGATTGCTACGTACGCTCATTCTATCAAGTTCTTCGTAAAACTGACTCGACTGTCTAATAAGAATAAGTACTATATTAAATTCACGTATATTCATTTCGTTTCTTCCTCCCTTTCTGCGAGCTTTACTCTTATTGTCAGACACATATGAGACTGGAGACGTATATAATGACGAATATAATGACAGAAGATATGTGTGTATGAATAGTACAATCAACTTAATAACTGATGCATCGAAGCTACTGACAGGAAAAGTATACAGAATAATGGAAAAGGAACTCGAGAATCTGTAAGCTGACGATCAGTTTGACGTTAGGGAAGATAAAGGCGCCAGAAATACACTTCTGACGCTGCGCTTGATAATGGAAATAAGACATAAGAAAATTCCTTCGTCATTGTAAAATGGTACAAAACGCACAAAATTCTCAGTTAAATACCTGTAAATTCTATGGAAAGATATTTAATATAGAATATGTGTAAAAACGAAGAAGGGAAAGCAAGAACCAAAAACCACAACGAAGTGCTCGGACTGTAAAGGGTGTGAAAAAGAGACATAGACTTTCGCCACTTACGTTTTATCCATACATAGAAGATGAAATGTTATTATATTGAAAGTAAGGGAAAAAAGGAATGAAGAGTAGGATTTAATGCACCGTCGACATCTCGGTCATTAGCGGCGGAGCGCAACCTGCTAATACACTCCTGGAAATTGAAATAAGAACACCGTGAATTCATTGTCCCAGGAAGGTGAAACTTTATTGACACATTCCTGGGGTCAGATACATCACATGATCACACTGACAGAACCACAGGCACATAGACACAGGCAACAGAGCATGCACAATGTCGGCACTAGTACAGTGTATATCCACCTTTCGCAGCAATGCAGGCTGCTATTCTCCCATGGAGACGATCGTAGAGATGCTGGATGTAGTCCTGTGGAACGGCTTGCCATGCCATTTCCACCTGGCGCCTCAGTTGGACCAGCGTTCGTGCTGGACGTGCAGACCGCGTGAGACGACGCTTCATCCAGTCCCAAACATGCTCAATGGGGGACAGATCCGGAGATCTTGCTGGCCAGAGTAGTTGACTTACACCTTCTAGAGCACGTTGGGTGGCACGGGATACATGCGGACGTGCATTGTCCTGTTGGAACAGCAAGTTCCCTTGCCGGTCTAGGAATGGTAGAACGATGGGTTCGATGACGGTTTGGATGTACCGTGCACTACTCAGTGTCCCCTCGACGATCACCAGTAGTGTACGGCCAGTGTAGGAGATCGCTCCCCACACCATGATGCCGGGTGTTGGCCCTGTGTGCCTCGGTCGTATGCAGTCCTGATTGTGGCGCTCACCTGCACGGCGCCAAACACGCATACGACCATCATTGGCACCAAGGCAGAAGCGACTCTCATCGCTGAAGACGACACGTCTCCATTCGTCCCTCCATTCACGCCTGTCGCGACACCACTGGAGGCGGGCTGCACGATGTTGGGGCGTGAGCGGAAGACGGCCTAACGGTGTGCGGGACCGTAGCCCAGCTTCATGGAGACGGTTGCGAATGGTCCTCGCCGATACCCCAGGAGCAACAGTGTCCCTAATTTGCTGGGAAGTGGCGGTGCGGTCCCCTACGGCACTGCGTAGGATCCTATGGTCTTGGCGTGTATCCGTGCGTCGCTGCGGTCAGGTCCCAGGTCGACGGGCACGTGCACCTTCCGCCGACCACTGGCGACAACATCGATGTACTGTGGAGACCTCACGCCCCACGTGTTGAGCAATTCGGCGGTACGTCCACCCGGCCTCCCGCATGCCCACTATACGCCCTCGCTCAAAGTCCGTCAACTGCACATACGGTTCACGTCCACGCTGTCGCGGCATGCTACCAGTGTTAAAGACTGCGATGGAGCTCCGTATGCCACGGCAAACTGGCTGACACTGACGGCGGCGGTGCACAAATGCTGCGCAGCTAGCGCCATTCGACGGCCAACACCGCGGTTCCTGGTGTGTCCGCTGTGCCGTGCGTGTGATCATTGCTTGTACAGCCCTCTCGCAGTGTCCGGAGCAAGTATGGTGGGTCTGACACACCGGTGTCAATGTGTTCTTTTTTCCATTTCCAGGAGTGTATTTCAAGGATGGGGAAGGAAATAGGCTGTGGCCTCTGAAAGAAACCATTCCGGTATACATCTGGAGCGATTTAGGGAAATCACGGAAAGTCTAAATCTTGATGGCTGCACGCGGATATGTACCGTCGTCCTCTCGAATGCCAGTCCAGTCTGTCAACACTGCGGCACCCCTCTCGGTAAAAGAAATGTTCATGATGCGATAAAAATTTAGGGTGCAAGGAAATCAGTGATAACATTCGTTCATGATATTGCTGTCCTGACCGAAAGTGAAGAAGAAATACACGACCTGCTGAATGAATGAATAATCCCATGGGTGAATAATATGGATTCGTAACAAACTGAAGAGTGTCGAAAGCAATGAAGAGTAGCAGAAATGTGCTTACAGACAAAATTAACGGTAAAATTGGTGACCACGAACAATAAGTGAAAGAATGAACAACATGACGGATGAAGCAAGAGGGCAAAAACAGCAGAATAGCACTGGCAAAGACAGAATTCCTGCGCAAAAGAAGTCTACTAGTATCAACTATGAATGATTATTGAAATGTGGTGCTACAGAAGGATTCAGAAAATTAGGTGGACTGATAAGGAAGGAATAAGGAGGGTCCCCTCAAAATTGGTGAACAACATAACTGGGGCCTGGGGTACCTGCCTCAAGAAGCACATACAACAATACAATATAAAGATTGTACTTGTAATAAGGTGCGGCAAATAAAAGTGGCCCAGAGAACTGAGTATCAGGTACAAGGAAACTCAGCAGAGGAAAGGAAATACTGTACTACCCTCACTACAACAGATGTTGAAAGTGACCGCCATTCATCTCTTGGTACTCTTGGGCCCTGGTCATCAAGTTACCATAGACGGATCGAATCCGAACTGCTGGAATTGCTGCAGTCTCATTCGACATGTGCTGCTGCAGTTCTTGATCTCTGTTATAAACAATAACAATAATATAATATTAAGATACATTAATATAAATAAGTACTATGTATATAATTTTCTTGTCTTTAATGAAGCAAAATTTACAAATTACTTCATCAAAGTCGACCAGTTTTTCTCTTTCCACTAGATCACTGAGGCGATCTTGTCTCATCGCTGATCGCAGCTATGTGAAAATTAATTTTAATTTGCTGAATGAGCACAGCTACTAATACTCTTTCCACTACGTCACTGAGGCGATCTTGACTCATGTGAAAATTAATTTTAATTTGCTGAGTGAACACAACTAGTAATATATTTGCGGCAAATGTCAACCGATATGGATTCGTCGCATTTATTACATGTAATTTGTGACTGGACAGTCTGTTGTTCCTTCCCATCGCGTATAGTACATATTCTTTTGTGATGTGAATCAATATTACTGATTCTGTAACGAAGGACACTGGTTTCCGATCCCTATTTCATATCAGCTTGCCTAGACCTGAGCTCTGTTATTAATGTGTTATTACATTCTATAATGTGTTGAGTAAACAGTCTGATGCTATCATTCGAACTGGTGTGTCATTATTTGAACGAATTAATCAAGAAAAATCTAGGGTGTTGAGCTCACACTATTATTTTACGGGTAGTTTCTTTACGTTTTCCTTTTAATTATCGCTATCCATTTATTTATTTTATTACTTCACTACTGTCTTTGCTAGTTAAGGTGGTTCATGAATAATCGCTCCAAGGGTATAACGCAACAGTGCATCATAGAACCGCATTTGACCAGATGCACCATATTAGAATCTAAGCTTGTCTACATCTACATCTACATCTACATGATTACTCTGCAATTCACATTTAAGTGCTTGGCAGAAGGTTCATCGAACCACAATCATACTATCTCCCTACCATTCCACTCCCGAACAGCGGGCGGGAAAAACGAACACCTAAACCTTTCTGTTCGAGCTCTGATTTCTCTTGTTTTATTTTGATGATCATTCCTACCTATGTAGGTCGGGCTCAACAAAATATTTTCGCATTCGGAAGAGAAAGTTGGTGACCGAAATTTCGTAAATAGATCTCCCCGCGACGAAAAACGTCTTTGCTTTAATGACTTCCATCCCAACTCGCGTATCATATCTGCCACACTCTCTCCCCTATTACGTGATAATACAAAACGAGCTGCCCTTTTTTGCACCCTTTCGATGTCCTCCGTCAATCCCACCTGGTAAGGATCCCACACCGCGCAGCAATACTCTAACAGAGAACGAACGAGTGTAGTGTAAGCTGTCTCTTTAGTGGACTTGTTGCATCTTCTAAGTGTCCTGCCAATGAAAAGCAACCTTTGGCTCGCCTTCCCCATAATATTATCTATGTCGTCTTTCCTACTGAAGTTGTTCGTAATTTTAACACCCAGGTACTTAGTTGAATTGACAGCCTTGAGAATTGTACTATTTATCGAGTAATCGAATTCCAACGGTCTGCTCGACTTCTGTTGCTTAGGCAGCAAAGAATCGATAATGATTGGGATTAATTTCACATTATTGTTGCCATGCCTGCAGCTGACTTGCACTCTGGCTTCCCCTACAGTTTTTAGCCTCTACAACTCACTCTATCATGGAAAACGTCCTGTTGGACTGATCCTCTTTCTTGCCTGTGTTTTCCATGTGTTCCCTTCTTCGCTGATTCTTCGATGAACCTCTGCATTCTTTATCTTACGAGTCCACTTAATATTTAACATTATTCTACAGCACCGTATGTCAAATGTTTCATTTCTCCCCTATTTCGTCTTTTGTCACAGTGTATACAGTTCTTTTCTCTCTACATACATTACCATAATTTCATCCTTGGCATTTAATTATAGTAGACTCCTTTTGCCCACGAATTCCGTCTTTGCTAGAACTGTTTTGTTTTTTGTATCCTCTTGGTTCATCCGTCATGTTACTCATTCTTTCACATCATCTTCTTTGTTGTCACCAGATTTGCTATTAATTCAATCAATATCCTCATTTCCACTACACTTCGTTGCTTTCTGCTTTCTTCAGTTTACTACCAATCGATGTTCTTCACTTATGAGACTATTCATTCCATTCAACAAGTCATGCATTTCTTTTTCACTTTCGCTCAAGATAGCAATGTTACCTGCAAATCTTACGACTGATGACGTTAACCGTCGGCTTTACCTACGCTCTTTGTCATATTCGGAGATGCATCAGATAGTAATCACTACATCGTATTTGCATTCACTGGCGTTGCAGTCCTGCGTTAAATGACCATTTCATATTTATAAAGTTACCAAACTCTCGTTAAATATCCATATGGACTGATGAGCTAATAGGAAGTGAATCCCATGCTGGCAATATTCAAAAGCGCGCGTGTGGAGGAATCGTGGTTTTGGTATTATTCGTGAAATAGTTAATAACTATTTACTCATTTGTTTAGCAATATTAGAGACTTTTTCATTCTTTAGTTGACAGCAAGAAGTACTTAATATGTCACACGCATATAATGCATGTCTGTATCACCTTTTATTAATTTTTTAAATAACTATTGTGTTTAATATCGGTAACTTCGTTAGTAATAATTTTACAAACATGGTAATAATTTTAGTGAGCTCGTCTCACTATCACGAATCAGACATTGCCTTTAGATTTTTCGTAGCATTTCTGTAAGCAGTTTTGATATTTTTGATGAATTACTGAATTTTAATTTTAACATGTTTCCCAGACCGTCTGGCCTCGTTTCCTCTAGCACATGGCAGCACATTCTCTCCCCCTTCCATTTGGGCGCGACTGCTACGGTCGCAGGTTCGAATCCTGCCTCGGGCGTGGATGTGTGTGATGTCCTTAGGCTAGTTAGGTTTAAGTAGTTCTAAGTTCTAGGGGACTGATGACCTCAGATGTTAAGTCCCATAGTGCTCAGAGCCATTTGAACCTTCCATTTGGAAAATGAAATGAACGTTTGGGATTGTTGGCCGTGAGGCCCCATCAACGGGAATTCGGCCGCCAAGTGCAAGTCTTATTTCTGTCGACGCCACACTGGGCGACTTGCGTGCCGGTGATGAAAATGAAATAATGATGAAGTTAACACAACACCTAGTCTACGAGTGGAGAAAATCTCCAACCCGCCCGGGAATCGCACCCGGGCCCACCTTATGGAAGGCAAGCACGTAATCACTCTGCTAAGGAGGCGGACTTTCCACTTGGAATTTCCATGTCGCTGAGTCGCTGTAACCTGCCGAGCAGCCCACAGTAGCTCACGGCTCGCTGTAATAGCCTGCTTGCTCTACCCAGCGCCAAGCCTGATAGCTGGCCCAAAACTTTCCGGTCCACACCGCTTACCCAAGTATCCAGCATAGACACAGTTCACATAGTAGATTTGCTGCGCATGATCTAATAAGACGTTGAAATATATCTAATGAACAGTTAATCTAGTAGAGTGCAAAAGCACCTCTTAAGTTGAAAAAATTGGCCAAAGATAAACTGTTTACTAAAGAAATAGTTCTTGTTGTGTCTAGTGCTAAGGCTGTAAACAGGGAAGGATAACTTAACCATTTAGTTTGTACATGCTGTGTACATCACACCATACGGGAAATGCCTTGACCCTTTACTAACATGATTGTCCGCAGCTCGTGGTCGTGCGGTGGCGTTCTCGCTTCCCACGCCCGGGTTCCCGGGTTCGATTCCCGGCGGGGTCAGGGATTTTCTCTGCCTCGTGATGACTGGGTGTTGTGTGATGTCCTTAGGTTAGTTAGGTTTAAGTAGTTCTAAGTTCTAGGGGACTGATGACCATAGATGTTAAGTCCCATAGTGCTCACAGCCACTTGAACCATTTTACTAACATGATAAATACCTGTATAGATATAAGTGAATGTGTGTATTTGTGTGTGTGCGTGTGTTGTTTGTGTATGTGTGGTTGTGTGTATGGTTGTGTGGGTGGAGGGTGGGCGGAAGATGGGTAGCTGGGTGTATGTGGGTGTTCTAACAAAGCTTGAGAAACCCTATATTTTAAAGAAACTTGTTGGGGGATCACTTACTTGGTGGAAAAATGCATTCCGAAACCATGATATTCCCAGCGTTTGTGAACAGGGTAGGAGGTAGTGGGTGACATTGAAATGAAGCGAAAAGAGTGGTCCAACTAAAACATTCATATTTCTTTACGTACTACACGAATATATAATAAAAATGGGGTTCCCATTATAAAAAAAACGCAGTTGATATCCGTTTGACCTATGGCAGCGCCATCTAGCGGGCCACCCATAGCGCCATCTGGTTTCCCCCTTCAAGCCAGACAAGTTTCGTTCTTTGTAGTTTTTTCGTTTGACGCTTATTTCGTGAGATATTTGGTCCGGTCACGATCAATGGACCACCCTGTATACAGATAGGACATAAATTATCATGTAGCTGCTGTCAAATGTTTCAGCACCATTATTACAATATTAGATCAGAGGAATTACAGTGCACTTCCATCATGGGATTGTTGCTAGCTCACTCTTTTCTTGCAGTAATGTAGATTTTGTGTATGCGCGCGCGCGCGCATGTGTGTGTGTGTGTGTGTGTGTGTGTGTGTGTGGAAGGAAATGGTAGAGCTGTTGGTCTCACATTCATATCTGACCAGTTTATTTTTGCAAATCACCATTGCATGTTGATTTCCCACTCGATAGTACTCCTTTTACTTTTCCAATATATGATGAATTGTACTGCAATGTCATATCTTACTAAGTTGGGAATGCATTGCAACCACCGTTTTCCTACTCGTCTGGATGACGCACGTGGCGTCGTAATTCATTGCCGAGTTGATACTGTCAGACTGTTGTGCAAACGTACAAGAGTTGTTTGTTCCATATACCAGTCACTAGTGGAAGGAAAACGGCATTGCCTCATATTGTTTGGTAGACGCCCAAGACCTTTCCATTCTCAATGGCCGCTCCTAGATAATATCTTGCACCCTAGACTAGTACTGATACAAGTCAACTCCTTGTTGCATCTGTTTCCTTTCTGAAAGTGTTGTCTTCATAAAAAATGTAAGTCTATAAAAGAAGTACGTGTTAATGTGAGCATGAGAACCTGTGTTGACAGATAGTCAAATGTAATACTCCTTTCTGATTAATTCAATACACTCGTAATTTGTGCCTGACATAAACCTGGAGCTGCTTACACGTTAAGTGACACACTATCCAACAGTCATCTGAGCTTACCACAAGAAAACTCGAAGTCTGTGTAAGAAACAGCGATCAGTTTGATATTATTATTAAAGAGTTCTGTGTAGATGAAAGATATTTTTATTTTATATTCTTTGAGACGCAGAATTTTTGTGCTGTTTCATTGAACACTCCCATTTCTTAACGACAACAAAGTAAAGAAAATAATTTAAGCTGGAACGTACAATATATGTGTTCTTTGTTTAATTTATTGTTGATTGGTATAGACCACTTCTAAATCCGACATTTGGGTGGCAGATATATGAATTTTTAATTGAGTAGAACGTCAGGATTCAGGGTGTGACACAGGGCGATTTTCGACACTTGTCAAACTGCTGGGCGGAGTGCTGCTGTGCAAGACGGAAGTTATCCAGGTGGGGTTACAGGGCGGGGCCATAATGGGGGAAAAGTATAGCATTTTCAGTGCTCTGAAAGCTTGGTAGAGGAATACTCGCCTTGAAAACTCGAAGGAAGATTAGTTTTAGTAGAAAGACACCCCTTGGCAACAATCTAACGGTATCGTCCATAGTCCTGAAAGGTGGAGACGAGAAAAAAGTAGGCCTACTTTGGAGTAGCAGATATTACAGGAAGGATTACGAAAGAGTTTGCGCATAAGGAGCAAGCGTGAACCATCAAACTACCAAAACAGTTAATATTAAGGAAAGTGTCATGACGTACATCACAGACAGCAAAAATGTTATAAATGGAGGTTGCAGCCCATTGTTTTCGGCAGAGCCGGCCGTTGTGACCAGGCGGTTCTAGGCGCTTCAGTCCGGAACCTCGCTGCTGCTGTGGTCGCAGGTTCGAATCCTGCCTCGGCCATGGATGTGTGTGCTGTCCTTAGGTTGGTTAGGTTTAAGTAGTTCTAAGTCTAGGGGATTGATGACCTCAAGTCCCATAGTGCTCAGAATCATTTGAACCTTTTTCTTTTTTTTCGTCAGATCGCGATGGGCAGTGACTGAGGGTAGACATTAGCTGATGGCAGCTCAGCCGCGGTATCACAAAAGCTTTTTGGTAGTTCAACCTAGGTTTGTAAAGAATAAATATGAGCATTGACATGTAAACTTACTTTCATTGCTGTTTACAGATTATACTTTTGACTGTGACAGTAACTACAGATTTAGACATGGTTTGAGCAGATGAAGAATGCATCTCTAGTGTTATCACGTCATCTCTCATAGTGACACCGGTAAGTGCTATGAGGCTTCTTATCTTACTGTGAGTGGAGGGGGATTGCTGATTGCAGCACAATATCCAGACTACGTTTCTGATGACATCATCAACGATGTCATGCAATGGTATTATGTCACATTCATCCCTTAATCCTACCACCACCCTCTGATATCGTAATCGAAGATGGCTGATATAGGCAATTCTCCTATGTATAAAATGGTGGCACATTCTGAATTCAAAGTAGCTCAGCTGCGCTATGTGTAAAACTGAGTTATCCACCCATCCCTCTGATGTCTGAGTGACGTAGTATGAAATGGAAGGTTCAAATGGCTCTGAGCACTATGGGACTTAACTGCTGTGGTCATCAGTCCCCTAGAACTTAGAACTACTTAAACCTAACTAACCTAAGGACATCACATACATCCATGTCCGAGGCAGGATTCGAACCTGCGACCGTAGCGGTCGCGCGGTTCCAGACTGTAGCGCCTAGAACCGCTCGGCCACTCCGGCCGGCGAAATGAAAGGAAACTCAAAAAATCCAAGATAGGTAATTTTCTTATCGATGGGAAATTCCAAATATCTAAGATAGTGGACCTCGGCCACTTGTGTTAAGTACAGAATCAAGATGGTGGACCTGAGCATACTTTGCGTGGGTGGGACATTCAAAATACCCAAGATGGAGGAATTAAGCCAATTGTGTTAAGTACAGAACGAAGATAGTCTGGGTTTTCCCCACCCTTATAATTCCACAGCTGACTGGCGTGACCAGCAGGATTATCTGACTAGTTCTCCAGTACAGAGTTGTTGGATTTCATGTTGCGTGTCAATTCAGTGTGATGGAATTGGCACTCTTGCTCTCAATAAAAAACTGTAAGAAATTCAAAAATTCAAAACAGTACTTACTGGCACTAGCACGTTATTTGTGCTGGAACTGCAGTCACCTACCCACTCTCTGGGCGTAACAAGTAACTTCTTCTAATTTAAATTGGTGGACAATTCAAAATTCTCGGACACCGGCGAACTATGACCCTGGAGCCGGAAGGTTCACCACAAGGGATTAATGAGTAGATGGGTGACAAACAAGCTCTAGTTGGTCTGGTTGCATAAAAAATCAAGGTGATAGCTATGGAACTAGAACTAGCCGATTTCATCACTGACCAGTCCCTGATTGTCAAAACACGCGAAGTGCATCAGGCATTTACCCTCTCTGTTTGAGAGGTAAACACTTTTATATGAAGTGAGAAGTCGAACCGCTGCCATTAAATACTTCG
This sequence comes from Schistocerca cancellata, assembly GCF_023864275.1. Taxonomy (NCBI): domain Eukaryota; kingdom Metazoa; phylum Arthropoda; class Insecta; order Orthoptera; family Acrididae; genus Schistocerca; species Schistocerca cancellata. The sequence goes on along the minus strand of NC_064631.1, from coordinate 462,053,441 downwards.
CAAATACTGGTGACGAAAAAGGAGGACATGGTAAGAGAGCTCCGGTCAACAGCCTAGCTAGACATAGTATTTCGAGACAGGGAATAGTCAGCAGTGCTAGGTGCCTCAGAGTGGACGAGGGCCGCATCAGTCCAGTAACTCACATTGTAGCGTACCTATGCGTCATCTAGAACAAAAGTGAGCGGCCAGTTCCGTAAGCGAGATCACGCATCATCCTCGTAGGGCAGTGAAGTCACCACTCCTCGCCGCCCCGCAGGGTGTTGCAAGACAGCGACCGTGAGATCCAACTGGGCCGTAAGCGCCTGCTGGCCTAGCATCGATGTCTCCACCGCCTTGGAAGTCTGACTCCAACACACTGCGTAGTCGCTTTGCTGCGTCCCATTTCACCGAAGTCAACTGCCAGCACTACACTCCATGCGAATGTCACCCACCACGAGGTCCAGTCAACCTACTGTCCATGCGAATGTCGGCCACCACGAGGTCCAGTCAACCTTCTGTACGTAACCTTCACAGTCGGTGAATCAGTCCACGTAGTCACTTGTCTAGGAACGTAGTTTTAGCTTGGTAGTCGAGCGGGAAATCCTTACTTACTCCTACAAGTGCTGCAAATAGTTTTGTGCGTGGCAGAGGAACCATTGTGATGAGTGAAAGCAGTGCCTTGCTTCGTGCGAAATGAACGGTGACAAGTATCACAGGCTTGCTACGAAACATAGGTAGCAGCACCGTAAACCCATTCTGAAGCGTTGTAGAACTATTTTCTATCATTTCAACTTCCGAAGGTACCCGCCAAGTCATTTGTGAACTGTAATGGATCTAGAACACTGACCCGAAGTGTCCCAAAATTATCTCAGCGTCTTAAGATCACTCAGAACGACATAGGAAAATTGTGTTGAAGATAAGTCTTGGTGTAGGCACGTTCCCCGCAACAAACAACACCATCTGAACCGTTTTATCCATACTGCCACAGAAACTTCAACATGATATTAGCACATTCCATTTGCTCGAACAAGTATTAATGATACTTACATTCTTAATGGCCATGCAGAAAGATCAACGTGGGTTAACGAGATCCATGAAGGAGTGAGCCATGACGGATCTCTTCCGCTTGTCAATATACGATATATGAGACAGAGGAAATACCCTCTGATGTCAAGAAGAATGTAGCAATTCCAATTTAGAAAATGGCGGGTACTGACAAGAATAAATATTGTAGACTAGTCAGTTTGACGTTGCAAGATACTGACACGAATTACACTCCTGGAAATTGAAATAAGAACACCGTGAATTCATTGTCCCAGGAAGGGGAAACTTTATTGACACATTCCTGGGGTCAGATACATCACATGATCACACTGACGGAACCACAGGCACATAGACACAGGCAACAGAGCATGCACAATGTCGGCACTAGTACAGTGTATATCCCCCTTTCGCAGCAATGCAGGCTGCTATTCTCCCATGGAGACGATCGTAGAGATGCTGGATGTAGTCCTGTGGAACGGCTTGCCATGCCATTTCCACCTGGCGCCTCAGTTGGACCAGCGTTCGTGCTGGACGTGCAGACCGCGTGAGACGACGCTTCATCCAGTCCCAAACATGCTCAATGGGGGGACAGATCCGGAGATCTTGCTGGCCAGGGTAGTTGACTTACACCTTCTAGAGCACGTTGGGTGGCACAGGATACATGCGGACGTGCATTGTCCTGTTGGAACAGCAAGTTCCCTTGCCGGTCTAGGAATGGTAGAACGATGGGTTCGATGACGGTTTGGATGTACCGTGCACTATTCAGTGTCCCCTCGACGATCACCAGTGGTGTACGGCCAGTGTAGGAGATCGCTCCCCACACCATGATGCCGGGTGTTGGCCCTGTGTGCCTCGGTCGTATGCAGTCCTGATTGTGGCGCTCACCTGCACGGCGCCAAACACGCATACGACCATCATTGGCACCAAGGCAGAAGCGACTCTCATCGCTGAAGGACGACACGTCTCCATTCGTCCCTCCATTCACGCCTGTCGCGACACCACTGGAGGCGGGCTGCACGATGTTGGGGGCGTGAGCGGGAAGACGGCCTAACGGTGTGCGGGACCGTAGCCCAGCTTCATGGAGACGGTTGCGAATGGTCCTCGCCGATACCCCAGGAGCAACAGTGTCCCTAATTTGCTGGGAAGTGGCGGTGCGGTCCCCTACGGCACTGCGTAGGATCCTACGGTCTTGGCGTGCATCCGTGCGTCGCTGCGGTCCGGTCCCAGGTCGACGGGCACGTGCACCTTCCGCCGACCACTGGCGACAACATCGATGTACTGTAGAGACCTCACGCCCCACGTGTTGAGCAATTCGGCGGTACGTCCACCTGGCCTCCCGCATGCCCACTATATGCCCTCGCTCAAAGTCCGTCAACTGCACATACGGTTCACGTCGACGCTGTCGCGGCATGCTACCAGTGTTAAAGACTGCGATGGAGCTCCGTATGCCACGGCAAACTGGCTGACACTGACGGCGGCGGTGCACAAATGCTGCGCAGCTAGCGCCATTCGACGGCCAACACCGCGGTTCCTGGTGTGTCCGCTGTGCCGTGCGTGTGATCATTTCTTGTACAGCCCTCTCGCAGTGTCCGGAGCAAATATGGTGGGTCTGACACACCGGTGTCAATGTGTTCTTTTTTCCATTTCCAGGAGTGTATTTACAGAAGAATAGAAAAAGCGGTAGAAGCAGGCCTCAAGAAAGATCAGTTAGGATTCCGAAGAAATTTAGGAACACAAGAAAGCTACTATCCCTATGACTTACCTAAGAATTTATATTAAATAAAGTGAAATCAACAATTTTTCATCTTTAAGTTTAAAGAAATTGTTTATTAATGTTGACTGAACTATCTGCAGTTCTGAGGTAGTAGGGATAAAAAATCACATATTCAGTCACACATTCAGTCTGCGGTTACAAGAGTTGAAGAACATGAAAAGAGACTGGGAGCGGTTGCAGCCTATCCATGATGTTACTTAATTTGTACGTTGAGAAGGCAGATAGTAAAGGATACCTGCTGTACGATAATGACGGGAAAGGGTGGGGTGGGTGGGGGGGTGCATTGTAATGATTTACCATACATTTAAAATTTTGAAAAAATATGTGTTGTTTTTAATGAATTATCTTCTACAGATTCCATAAATAATTTAAATTTTCCAGTAAAACTTAAACAAAAAATGTATGTGTTACTTGCTATCAGTAGAGATCGCTTTCCATAATTAGTGTCACATTCAGTACTTAAAGTTCAGCACCTTACTTACACATAATATCTCTCTAAAAATAGGTTGTGAGTAAATGTCAGCAACAGTTAACTAAACTTGCATTTTTGAAGTTTTTTTTATGGTGTTCGTAAAGTAACTCCAGATTGGTAGTACACTTTATTGAAAATGCGTTGCTATTGCTAAGAGTGTGCTAAAATATATTTTCTGGTTCCGAACCCTACTTACACATAAGCACCAAAATATGTTTATTAAAAAGTCAAGAGCAATTAACAAATTTTGTTTTTTTTTTTACTTTTTGAATGTGGTCATAAAGTAACACCCCCGCTCTCTCCACACCGGTAATGCGCGTTACGGAAAATGAGTTTGCCTTTGTATTGCTATTGTTAGAGTTCAGAGAGAAGAAATAAGACGTTTTAGATTTACCCTTGCTATTTGAATTATTTAGATGGTCGCAAAGGACTTGAAAGAGCAGTTGAACTGACTGGGTACTGCGTTGGAAAATGGTTATGGAAACAACACGAACAAAAGTAATAGAATGTAGTCGATGCAGAGAGAACAAATGAGCAAACGAGATTCTAATAGCAATTACGCGTAGATCTGTCGTTAATCTGCCTAGGTCGCAGAAAAAGTCATACAGCACGTGAAGTATAACAAACTGATCATAAAGTGACCGTTTCGGAATTATTTGTATCTTCAAAGTCCCAGGTGCAAAGGTAGGACAAGGATAACACCGTTAACGGATGTAAATTTGGGAATCTGTGGTAACTTCCTATGGGACCTAACTGCTGAATTCATCGGTCCCTAGGCCTACACACAACTTCATAAAACTTAAACTAAGGACAAAACACATGCCGCGCGGGATTAGCCGAGCGGTCTGGGGCGCTGCAGTCATGAGCTGTGCTGCTGGTCCCCGCGGAGGTTCGAGTCCTCCCTCGGGCATGGGTGTGTTTGTCTGTCCTTAGGATAATTTATTTTAGGTAGTGTGTAAGCTTAGGGACTGATGATCTTAGCAGTTAAGTCCCATAAGATTTCACACACATTACACAAAACACACACCCATGCCCGAGGGAGAACACGAACCTCCGACGGCTGTAGCCACACGAACCCTAGCAAGACGCCTCGATCGCGCGGCTATCCCGCGCGGCGTTACCGGATCTATTCGTAACATGTGATGACAGATTGACTACACCTAACTACTACGTGACTGCTTGTCACGCCTTTGTTAACACTAATTGTAGTAGATGAGTTGAGATCTTTGGTCGCAGTAATAGCAAGATGGCGGAGGATGAGAGCGTATAAAATGCAGGCTACTACACTACTGGCCATTAAATCTGCTACACCAAGAATAAATGCAGATGATAAACGGGTATTCATTGGACAAATATATTATACTGGAACTGACATGTGATTACATTTTCAAGCAATTTGGGTTCATAGGTCCTGAGAAATCAGTACCCAGAACAACCAACTCTGGCCGTAAAAACGGCCTTCATACGCCTGGGCATTGAGTCAGACAGAGCTTGGATGGCGTGTACAGGTACAGCTGCCCATGCAGCTTCAACACGATACCACAGTTCATCAAGATTAGTGATTGGCGTATTGTGACGAGCCAGTTGCTCTGCCACCATTGACCAGACGTTTTCAATTGGTGAGAGATCTGGAGAATGTGCTGGCCAGGGCAGCAGTCGACATTTTGTGTATCCAGAAAGGCCCGTACATGACCTGCAACATGCGGTCGTGCATTATCCTGCTGCAATGTAGGTATTCGCAGGGATCGAATGAAGGGTAGAGCCACGGGTCGTAACACATCTGAAATGAAACGTCCACTGTTCAAAGTGCCGTCAATGCGAACAGGAGGTGACCGAGACGTGTAACCAATAGCAGCCTATACCGTCACTCCGGGTGATACGCCAGTATGGCGATGACGAATACATGCTTCCAATGCGCGGTAACCGCAGCCATGGTCTCCGAGCTGATAGTCCATACCGCTGCAAACGTCGTCGAACTGTTGGTGCAGACGGTTGTTGTCTTGCAAACGTCCCCATCTGTTGACTCAGGGATCGAGACATGGCTGCACGATCCGTTACAGCCATGCGGATAAGATGCCTGTCATCTCGACTGCTAGTGATACAAGGCCGTTGGGATCCAGCACGGCGTTCCGTATCATCCTCCTGAACCCACCGATTCCATTTTCTGCTAACAATCATTGGATCTCGACAACGTGAGCAGCAATGTCGCGTTACGATAAACCGCAATCACGAAAGGCTACAGTCCGACTTTTATCAAAGTCAGAAACGTGGTGGTACGCACTACTCCTCCTTATACGAGGCATCACAACAACGTTTCACCAGGCAACGCCGGTCAACTGCTGTTTATGTATGAGAAATCTGTTGGAAAGTTTCCTCATGTCAGCACGTTGTAGGTGTCTCCACCGGCGCCATCCTTGTGTGAATGCTCTGAAAAGCCTATCAATTGCATATCATAGCGTCTTCTTCCTGTCGGTAAAATTTCGCGTCTGTAGCACGTCATCTTCGTGGTGTAGCAATTTTAATGACCAGTAGTGTAATCACGTGAAAAGTTCGCCTGAGAAAGCAAAATTTACTAACACCGATGTAAATTTAAATGGTAGGATGTCTTTTCGTCCTACGCATGCGAAGGCTATCGGCTGTTTGCTTATTACACGAACTACAGAACTCGAACCCAATAAATTATTTTGAAACGCACAGCTTTCAGTTACTCAGCCTCCAGTAGAGCACACTGTAGGCACTTCATTTGACAGTTTTGTGATAACAGTCATAACATCAAGCGCTGCCTCCTGCCAGCCTTCTCTTAAGTTTCTTTCCCAAAAACCCGCCTTAAAAACAGCATGGTGGGTTCAGACCACCACCTTCTCTGCACAGATTAAAGGAAAGCCATCTCATTACCTCCAGGCTGGAGAATAAGCTTCTTCTCCGGAAACTGGAGAACCAGCGCTCGTGTTCACAATACCAAGCCGTCTTTTGGCAGTAGTTTATCAGTGTACCGTATACCTGTGAGGTGTTAATGTGACAGATCTTATGTTTGCTGCAATCAAGATATGAGTCTCCGAAGGCCCTTAATTAGCTACACTTTTGTCGGTAAGCGGTTAGCAGAGCATCGGCCCGGCGGGGCGCTTGCGACATGACGCGTGGAGTAGGCGGCCGCCCTTGAACCGCCGCGAGTGCGCAATCCGACCAGGAAGCGGCAGGACTGCGCCATCAGTGGCAGCTGATGGGGCCTGCCGGCTCCAGAAAGCCACGCGGCGCCTGGCCTCCACGTTGCGACACCAGCGGTCGCTGATGACGGAGCCGAGGCGAGGACGCCGTCGACGCAGGGGCTGACAGAGGCGCCCCGCCGTCTCCTGCTGGCCCGAGACGGACCTGACGCATCTCGCAGCACTGTTCTCTCTAAACACCGAACACGTTACTACAGTCCGATTAAAATTACTTGATAGCTTACACTTCACGCTAGGAGCTTGTTTCCTTCAATCAGAACGCTCAACGTCACGGCCGAACCGTTCACCGTTGCCAAACTGCCACAATAACTGAACAGTTCACTTCCAGTTCAAAACATGGTTCAAATGGCTCTGAGCACTATGGGACTCAACTGCTATGGTCATTAGTCCCCTATAACTTAGAACTAGTTAAACCGAACTAACCTAAGGACATCAAAAACATCCATGCCCGAGGCAGGATTCGAATCTGCGACCGTAGCGGTCTCGCGGTTCCAAGCTGCAGCGCCTTTAACCGCACGGCCACCTCGGCCGGCACTTCCAGTTCCTTGTACCGCTTTCTTTCTTCATCATTTTTATCCAGAAATTCTAGGTCTTTCACATTTATTTCGTATTTCATCACATACAACCCAAACACATACATACACACACACACACACACACTCACACACACACACACACACACACTCAACGCTGCTAATGAAATAACCTAAAAAAGTGTCATACGCATTAGCGATGCTGCATACTTCCACACAAAACGCGATTCAGCGTCACGTACACAGTTATTACAAAGACGGAAATCGGCTTACATTACATGAGCTTACAGTGCAATGAATACCTCTAGCTGCATACAAGCGTTGATATAAGTCAACGAGGGCAGTTGAAAATGTGTGCCCCGGCCGGGACTTCAGCCTAGAATCTCTCGCCTACATGGCAGGCGCGCTATCCATCTGAGCCACCGAGGACACAGGGAATAGTGCGACTGCAGGGACTTATCTCTGGGATACAGCCCGTGAGAACTACGTTCGCAACTTACTGGCCCGCACTGTATTCGTAGCGTCCCTGCCCATTATACTCATTAGTCGCGGCTTTATTGCCGATTCCCGTAAGAGTTCGGGCACTGTTTATGCATCTGCACAGAAAAAGATGGTAAAACTGCCGGTGAGCCGTACCTATATATATGAAGATGTTATCTAGTCCAGTTACGGCTCACCAGCCGTTTGACCATCTTCTTCTGTGCAGATGCACAAACAGTGCCCGAACTCATACGGGAATCGTCAGTAAAGCAGCGAGTAATGAGCGTAATGGGCAGGCGCACTAAGGGGCACTATGAATATAGTGTGGGACAATAAGTTTCGAATGTGGTTCTCACGGGATGCGTGCCAGAGATAAGTCCCTGGAGTCGCACTATCTTCTGTGCCCTCGGTGGCTCAGATGGATAAGAAGCCGAATAGCGCAGTCGCTGTAGTGAAGTGCTTATCATACTAAATTGTTGCTGGCACGGTAGCTAAGCGTGTTCGGTCAGAGGGCTGCGTGCTTTCTGTAATAAAAAAACTGAGTCAAGGGGTCAACGATAAACTCGAACGAACGTCTTGTGACGTCCGCCCAGATCAAACCCAACGAAATATATCGAAAAAAAAGGATGGATGTAAGCAGGAGATCCCGGGTTCAAGTACCGGTCGGAGCACTCATTTTCAACTGTCCCCGTTTACTTATATCAACGCCTGTATGCAGCTAGGGGTATTCATTTCATTGTAAAAGCATTCTAACGAGCTGCATGGTCACCGATGGTATGGTATATATATTTACATGAACTTCACACTACTTTGCACGAAGCCAAATTTTTCAAAAGCTGCAATTCATGGTTGTGACTGGTGACCATAGCTTCAAATATAATTATTTAACCTGTTGTGGCACACTGCAGTTGTTAGCATATTAATATGATGCGTAGAGAGTCGTAAGTTCCAATGTCTTCAAATGTAGAGATACTTTTTTTTATTTCAGAATCTAATCGAAAGAGTTTTCTGTTTATTTTTATTCAATTAATTGCTTTAAATGTAGTTTTCTTATTTCTAATACCTTGCCACATCATTTTCATTAATGTATTTGTGATATCACAGAACTGCAAGTTTCTACGAGACGCCGACAGCGGTCGTACAGGATCCATGGGACCCAATGCAGCACGCCCACTGAGCCATGCCTCCAGCGGCTGTGTACCACAAGCGCCCTCTACACAGTTGTTATTTTTAAACTGAAAAGGAGGCTCTCGCCACTGACCATAGTGTCACTAAGTTTCATCAGTACTGTTTTGGAAGAAAATTTTATTTGGCGACTGCCCATAGTGCTCTACAGTGTTTCTTTAGCCATTCTCAGTGAGTCCCAACTCGCACAGCACAGAAGCTGCAACGAGTGGCTCTTCTTCAGTCAGATTATCAATATGAGATTGATCCACCCACTTCTAACTATTCCAAAGCTGAAGCTCTTTCTCGACTCCCTGTCAGCCCAGATTCAAAATGAAATTTGCTTCTTGTTGGTACACTGATGCGCAAGACATAGATGTTTAGCGTAGCTTTCCGCTTAATGACCGGAAAATTTCCCAGGCGAGAGCAGCGAATCCCGATTTGCAGATTCTGTTGCACTACATCAGCTCCGGTTGGTTGTGTTCAGCCAACACCCACAAACTGAACGCTTGACGTTTCAGTGCCAAGTGTGTGCTGAACATCCGTCAGCCCATCTCAGCGAGTCTTAGAATGGCTCGCACCTCAAGCACCTTGGCAATGCTTGCACTTGGATTTCTTGGCTCCTTACTGGAATACACGTTGGCTCACTGTCGTTAACGCTTTCACAAATTTCACTTCATGGTTCCTATGCACTCTTCTAAGGGTTGTTCCACAATCCAGCACTGCCGAAGGTCCCTTGCCTTGACGGATTGCCAAAATTGTGGCGACTGACAATGGACCTTAGTTTGTTGCCACTGAGGCTGAGCAGTTTCGCACGGCATCCAGCATCAACAGCGTCATGAGTGCTCCATTCCACCCGCAATTCAATGGAAAAGCTGAACGCTTTGTATCAACATTTCAGCAGTGGACGGGCAAACTTCTCACATACGGGGTGAAGCTCCTCTTGTCTTCCTACTGCTCCCACCCACGTAACAGACCATTGCTGGCAGAGTTTTACAGGAACGGCGCCACCGCATCTTGCTCCAGTTGCTGCACTTGCCCCAGCGAGTGGCGCCCACTCCGCCCGGAGAGGCGAAATATCAAATCAACGATTCGGTGTTCTACAGATTGCATGGAGTATGGAAGTTTTGGGAGCGAGGTACCATTGTACGACATATTGGATGTTCTATGTTTCTCCTGGAGGGACTTGCAGGGTTTCTTAGACGTCATCAGAATCAAATTCATGTGTATAAACTTGGTGACCATGCCGCAGATTTTGTGCTTTCAGATAAAGTCGTCACCCTTTCACGGCCAATAGCCACCACCGTCTGGGTCGGGCTCGTCTTCCCGGCAATCCGACTTGGTTTCCACTGCAGTCACCGAGATGCCTCGATCTTCATTTGCTGCTCTGACTCTGACTGTGGGTGCGCACCCCCTGCTCAGTTCGTTAGCTTGTGTTCCCGGTTAGGCTGAGGGCGTAAACCAGGGAGTGGATGCTCGGCATCAGCCTGTTCTGGCTCCAGTTTCCTCATTGCCACCTACATCCGGCCCTACCTCCCTCCCAATCGCCGGTCGCTCATCTCCACTAAAAGATGAAGGTGAGAAAGTTTGGAGAGCGGCGCGAGGCATGCTTGTCAAATTATGGGTAATGGTGTACCATATCAAGCGATTGAAAGGAATCCTCTTGCTTGTTTGCACACAGCAAATTGCACGAACATGTAATTTGTATGTTCTATTGTTACTACATCACGTTATCAAGTCGGATTATTTCGCAGTTGTTTTCTGTGAAGATAGCACCGGCCAGTGTGGCCGAGAGGTTGTAGGCGCTTCAGTCTGGAACTACGCGACGGCCACGGTCGCAGGTTCGAATCCTGCCTCGGGTATGGATGTGTGTGATGTCCTTAGGTTAGTTAGGTTTCAGTAGTCCTAAGTTCTATGGGACTGATGACCTCAGATGTTAAGTCCCATAGTGCTCAGAGCCATTTGTGAAGGTGGCTGGCTATAACTCCTGATTAAATATTGTGCGAAATAACGAATTTATAATTTGTTGTTCGTTTTAGCAATTTGGAACAGGTTGTTGAGTGAATGTAAGGCTGTTTCGGTCTATAATATTTCGCACTGCAACGTTTTGTTACTTGATATTCGTATTCTCATTGGAATCTTACGCTTGTGTATAATTTAGTCCTCAGGTCTGATAGTAATTTGATACTTTTTAATGTATTCTCTAGAGTGTCATTTTCCGTCAAGTCCATGACTATATCATTATCCTGATTGCCCGTGTCCTTTCCATGACTATATCATTATCCTGATTGCCCGTGTCCTTTCCATGACTATATCATTATCCTGATTGCCCGTGTCCTTTGGTCCACAAAAAGTTTATCTTGTTATCGATACCTTAATTTGCCTTTGTAGCTTTCATGCTGTTCTTTCATTTGGAGAAGGGCTGGGGTTTGTATATTTTGTACCAAATTTCTGCAATAACTTATTATACACCTTTATACTGTGTGGTTTTGTGTTTATAAGCATAGCTGATCCTTAGACAGAAAACCAGAAATTTCACCGGTAAGCGAAATCAGTTCTTTTTAAACAGATGTTGGTCCCCAGAATGCACAAACATGCTCCCTTACTTTGGTTTACGAGCCGTCCCAATGTATCTCAAAATATTACGGGAAACTGCAAGTATTGTATTTTTCCATCTGTATTCTGCTGAATGTTTTTGTTCGAATATAGAAAACATCAACTGTTGAAGTTATTTCTTTGTTTTGGCTGTCCTGTTCAGTATATCTTAGTGATCTCCAAAGAATAATCAGAAGTTTTAAGCTGGAATTGAATCCTGATTACGTCATTAATAGCTTTAGGTGTAGCGGCCTTTGTTTTAGGTGACTATTTGGTTGGTATTGATTTAGTTTGTAATCGAGACTGTTCCTAGATTTTTACTTGTGGGGATTGTACTACAGTGGATTGTCAGGTGAAAATGTTAGGGTTCAAAGAACGGCTGTTTTTCCCTGTGATTATTGTTTGAGTTTTGGCAAGGTTAATGGAAAGATAGGAGGAATTTTTAGGGTATAGTTGCAGAGATCATTGGGATGAAGAGTGTTGTAAGTGTGCACGATAGGCAGAGTTGTCAGCAAATTGGAGTAGGCACGCACAAAGAGAAGAATTTTGAAACGTTAGCTGTATGTACATTAGAAGTAAAGGAGCAGAGACAGCACGGATCGGATCACATATCAAGTAATATGTGCTCTTGAGTCTGTGCACCGTTGTAGAGGTGAACCAATTAGAAGTTTATTTATTAGAAGTCTTACGAGCAACCTACAGTCACGATAACATTCACTTACAACGAGGTTTAAAGCGTATACTTTTCTAATTAACGCCACTGATCACGAGGCGTGTATTATACACAGCGCGCTTCCACATAGTCACAACAGCGGGCGTCACCATTAAGGCAGCTTTCACGCTGTACCTGCTGCAAGCTGGCGCCGCTGCTTGTTTCAGATGAACGCCGCAACTGACGTTGGAGCCAGCTAGCTAATTCAAACACACCCCTCGCTCTGTCTCTCGCCCGTTATCTACACAAGTTGCTTCACCAACAAAACCGGGCTGCCCGTGATGAAGCAGCGAGCGAATTAGCCGCTGTGTGTGTGTGTGTGTGTGTGTGTGTGTATATATATATGTGTGTGTGTGTGTTTGTGTGTGTTTGTGCTTGTGTGCACCGGTGAGACAGTATACCGAGTGCCTCGCTTATCAAAGCTATCCTGGCGCCGCTCCATTAGGGACACTGTGGCGTTGCAAGGACACCTCGCCACTAAAACAATGGCAGACTCCTCTCCCAGCGCGATAAAAGCTTAACCACATTAATTCACAGTTTTTAGTTTCTCGCAGTCTGGAGGAGTGTCCTCAAAGCGGAGTGGCAGCAGTATCATTCATACGTAACTGATTATAGAGGTTTGAATTATAATGTACTCCTCCTGACAAACGTTCGTAGCAGCTCTTCAGAACCTCTGTGAACGCTAAGAAAAGAGGTGCGATGGATATAAAATGAAACAAAACAATGTCAACCAAGTTTCAGGGATTGTAGGGGTGTCTTGAGGAAAATTCTGTGCCGAGGAACCCAGCTGTAGAAGCAACCCAACGACACTGCAATGCATCCGCCCTCAGTTGACGTACTCTCATATGTGTCGGCCGTGGTTGCCTAGTGGCAGGCGTTGTTCCACGTAATTTCCAAGCTGCGTAGCTTCCTTGGACGACGTTTGCGGACATGGGCACCTACTTTCTTTTTCTTAAGACAGCCACCACAAATCGCCGACGTTCACTGTGGTTAACAAGTGCGGGTGATATATTTGATAAATATCACTTTTCTAAAAGGCAGATAATTCGTTGGGGAGTGGCATTTTTCACAACTCACACCTCAGGGAGGTAAGGCTGTAACTTTATGGATAGTCACAAAGATATTGTTCATATAAGCGAAATACTGAATTTATTATGCTCAGGCTCATACACAATAACTGAAATTTCAGGCTCATCTGAAGAACATTGGTTTTATGAGCGTTCTTAAAGTGCTTGTGTAGTGTGCGTTTCTATCAAATGGATAAACTGGAAAAACATTCTTTCATACACCTTGTTTCGAAAAGGAATTGGTGACTCTACTTCTGAAGACGATCCACGTGATGGAAGCCGAAAATTTCCATCCACCTTTTTGCAAACAACTTTGTCGAACTCTGTGACACTTTAAGGTATTTAGTTTCATTAGGAACAAGCAATACCTTAGTACTGTGAATTGTAGTAAAAGTTTCCCTCTCTGTCCTTAGTTCTGTCTCATCTGAAATCTTAACCGATGAAATGTGATACCAGCTCAACCTAAGCCTTTGTTTTTCCGTCACCCTTTTGTTGTTTTCAATAGTTCTTCTTATCAGATTTTCAGTGTATCTCCACATATTTTCTCAGAGAGATTTACGATTAGCTTTATTTATTCGGCGTATTTTTTGTGTTTCTATTACTGCGCTTCAAACTCCAGAGTTCTCGTTAGTAAGGTCCTCGTTCCATATCAAATTTTCTTCTTTTTTTTCGTAGCTGTTACACGTATCATGTTTTCATAACGACCGTTTTTAAATAAATTCGCCTTTTGCCTACGTCTGCACAATCTGCATTCTCAAAGAAGCTAAATTTGTTGCTTAGTTTAATACGGTATAGCTCCACATTTTTTGATAAATCCTATAATCCCTGCCTATTACAGGGTGACAATTATTGAACCATATGAAATAAAATCGTCGTAACTTCTGAATGGTTTGAGTTAGGACGTTCGAACTGCACGGTTGGCTGCGGGTCATAATGAGAGTTAGTGTGCGCATTATGGTTTGGCTTAGCGACGAACCCCACTTTCATTTGAATGCGTTCATCAATAAGTAAAACTGGCGCGTTTGCGGGACTGAGAATCCGCTTTCGCAATCGAGAAGTCTCTTTACCCTCAACGGGTGACTATATGGTGTGCAATGTCCAGTCACGGAATAATCGGTGCCACATTCCTTGATGGCCCGTTGACTAACGAACGGTACGTGAAGGTTTTGGAAAATGATTTCAGCCCCCATTATCCAAAGCGACCCCGATTTCCAAAAGATGTGGTTAATGCAAGACGGAACTCGACCTTATCGAAGCATCAGAGTTTTTGATGTCCTGGAGGAGCATTTTGGGTATCGCATTCTGGCTCTGGCGCACCCAGAGGCCACTGGCAAGAGCCTCGCTTGGCTGCCATATTCTCCGGATCTGAACAAATGCGACCTCTTTTTGTGGGGCAATGTTAAAGACAAGATGTACAGCAAGTAACCCAAAACCGTTGCTGAGCTGAAAACAGCCATTCAGGAGGTCCTCGACTACATCGATGTCCGACGCTTCAGCGGGTAATGCAGAATTTCCCTATTCGTCTGCGCCACATCATCGCCAATGATGGCAGGCACTTCGAAAATCTCATAACTTAAATCCAAAAATCTTACATGTTGAATAAAATGTGTGCACACCGCAGATAGTTACTGCTTTACGTTCTTTTCAATGTAGTTCATTAATTGCCCCGCTGTATGTCTGAGATTCAACTTTTTTAAATTTTTGATTTAGATGTTTCGAGTCTGTAGCCACTTGCAGCTCTGAAGTGCTTAAGGATCGTTAGGGTGCACTTGGGGTCGTGATGGCAATAGCGGCTAGACGGTCTGGACAGACTGCAAAACAGCGGGAAGATCGCAAAGCATCCGCCTGACGCTGCAAGACAGAGGATGACTCAGCTACCGATAGATATGTCTTGGGCCTTCACGGCCTGGAGAGGAAGTTACTTTTTTTAAAGTTCTTCACATTTGCTACAATTTATTTGTTACTTCTCGAAATGAATCAGATTCAGTTTTTTTCAATTAGTTCTTTTTTATTATGTGGAGGAACGACGTAAGGACAACTAACTTGTTATTCTCGATCGACTCTAATAAAGAGCCGGCCGGTGTGGCCGTGTGGTTCTAGGCGCTACAGCCTGGAATTGCGTGACCGCTACGGTCGCAGGTTCTAATCCTGCCTCGGGCATGGATGTGTGTGATGTCCTTAGGTTAGTTAGGTTTAAGTAGTTCTAAGTTATAGGGGACTGATGACCACAGATGTTACGTCCCATAGTGCTCAGAGCCATTTGAACCATTTTTCTTTCTAATAAGGTATCTCTGAAATCAGTTCTGATATCGTAACAAACGTTTACCACTGCAGAGTAGTTTAGTTTCACTTTATTTTTCACATTAAAATCTCCCGTTATTGTCTTTTGGTAGTATCTGAAGCATTAACGATTACCGACTATGCAGGCTTTCCCGACATATTAAAAGAGCAAATTCTTGTTAGGTCTTCAGCCGGATCCAACTGTCATCTGCATACAATACTTCCACGGTCCACTTGGCCACCATTATCAGGTGAGAGAATCTAAGCCGCTCTCTCCGATAATTGGCTCCAATCTTGCACGATGGCACCTTTACATGCAGCGAAAATACGAAAGTGCATGAAATAAGGTAATGCGAAAGCGCTTAACGGTTGCTGCTGCCTCCTGGCGCAATAAGAGTTGTAGCGCCTCCAGTGGTGAATGTTATCGAAAAACGGTACATCGTTAAAGATTATTACACATAGCCGGCCGATACAGATGCCATTGTGTCTTCATATCTGGTAAAACAAGATTCCAAGTTTTACCTAGCGGGTATCTGTTATCACGGTTAATGATATTGTCTGCTGGGAACGTGTCTGCGAAGACAGGTAGGGTTTCGAAGAATCTTGAAATCAGATAAATATTCCGTCCGCCCGCTAAAATCATAGCACTTCTTAGTTCTGTTAAGAACGATTTAGGCTTGAGAAAACCTGTAGTTTACAAAATACCACCTGTGTGCGGTAAAATATATATCGGCCAAACTATTTGTACCGTCAATGACAGGTGTGTGTTTAACTCATCGCCATACACGATTATTAAAACTTGACAAATATGCGGTGGCAGAATATTGTCTTACAGACACAGGATGTTATAAAACGGGACACAAGCGGTTGCAAACGCCCCGCACTAGTGGTACTGTGTTTTAAAAGATCTGTCGAAATCACACTAACAGATAATATCATTAACCGTGATATTGGATACCCGCTAAGTAAAACCTGGAATCCTGTTTTATCATACGTGAAGAAACAACGGTATCTGTATCGGCCGGGTATGAGTAATAATCTTTAACGATATACCGTTTTTCTACAGTTTTCATCACTGGAGGCGCGACAACTCTTCTTACGCCAGGGGGCAGCAGCAACGACTAGGCGCTTGCCATTTTACCTTAGCGTATACGCTTTCGTAGTTTCGCTGCATATAAAGGTTCCGTCGCTCACGGTTAGAATGAGACAGTCAGACCGTGAGCAGTATTTCGACCTTCCCCCCCCCCCCCCAAAAAAAGGCTAGAATCAGTTGTCGGAGAGAGCGGATTAGCTTTTGTCACCTACCTAGTGATGGTGGCCAGGTGGACCGCGGAAACATTGTGCGCAGATGACGGTTTCATCAGGCTGAAGACCCTGTAGGAATTTGATTAATGATTACTCCTCAACATAAAAAACTTCAAAGGAATCATTTTGGTACATTTCTTATACATAACATGTTGCAGGTTCACATACACGTAAAATGAAACTCTGCTTACCAAGGATCGAGAAAACTCCCTGTCGGCGATAGTACTAAAATAATGAGTATTTAGTATTCTATAAAATGAAACACTAGATTTTTTAATAAACATGTCACGTACTGCTCAAAATTAGAAGAAAATTTCCTGTAACAATATATCCGGAAACCAGTATATGGGCCAATCTGACCTTTTGTTCCCACTTGTCTGTAACGCAGACGCTACAGTCAGCGCTGACATTTTGCTTTTGTTCCCATCTGTCTGTAACGTAAACACTACGGGTAGCGCTGAATTTTTCAGGCCCATTTCGTGGTGAATCACACATTATTTCAAATACTGGTTTCATTTGGATTGTGTCACATGCGTTGACCACACGCTCCTTTAACGTGTGCACAATGTCGATGGGTTGGGCAGACATCAATGCCTTTAAAGGATCCCATGACCATCGATCCAACAGATTCAAGTGTGGTTAACGGGGAGGCGACGCTACCGTAAGATCAATCGCCCGTCAGAAGTTGCGGTGAGGTACTGTCACACGATCCGTAGAAAATAGGATGGTACCCCGTCGTGCATAAACTAAGTCGTTGTCCTTCTGCAAGAGTGACGTTCCCCAATGGCGCTGGTAACTGACAGCGCAGAAAATGATGATACACAACACCTAATCTGGGAAAATCTTTGGCCCTATGACTCTGTCACCGAGGATTTGCATCTGCCCACATGTGCATATCGTGATAAATTAATGTGTCTTGTCCTGTGACTGTCTACACCACCGAGTACTGCACATTATGTGTCACAGTCAACATACCCCAAAATTCAACGGGTATTGCTTTCCGTACAGATCATTATAGCATGTCTTTTTTAGTTTTTACAGCCGGCCCTGTGGCCGAGGGGTTCTAGGCGCTTCAGTCCGGAACCACGCGGCTGCTACGGTCGCAGGTTCGAATCCGGCCTCGGGCATAGATGTGTGTGATGTCCTTATGTTAGTGAGGTTTAAGCAGCTCTGAGTCTAGGGGACTGATGACCTCAGATGTTAAGTCCCATAGTGCTTACAGCCATTTGAATCATTTTTGTGGTTTTGACCATTACTAACTACTGTGAGAGTATCTGACATATTGTTTCAAAAACTACCCTGCAGATAAAAGCGGTAAAGTCAGATTGTGTTTGTTTTTTGATAAATTTATTGTTGCTCATTACTTTTCTGTTCTGAGTCATTCACTCTTCATGCTGACACTATTTCCAACAACAAATTCCGTTCTGTCTACGCGTGACACGTATGCAGTTAGAAACGAAAGAAAACTGCTCATCACAAGTCTTAAGAAGTCAGTTTGCTATGCTACTTCGAGGAGTACTCAACAGGAAGTGAAAAGGGGAGCGACATGAAACGGACGGCCTCCACGATGTGTCGCTGAAATTTATTCTACTATTAATTCCGCAGGTGTGAATTAGACTGCAGTGTAAACCCCTTCTCGTGGCACGAGTGTTGTCTGACAACTCTCGGCGGCACCGAGGCTTACGCCCGACTTGGCAAATCCGCGGCCGTAAACAGCTCCCACTGGAGGCCACCGGTTCTGTGGGAGACTGGCCCTGGAGCAGTCCGCGGCGTTACAGCAAGAAACGGCAGCCGCATGTTTATGACGTGTTTCTGGTCGGACTCGGGCGTGAAGAGAGTGTGACAGCCTTGCACTTCCGAAAATAAAAATAAACGAGGTCAACGAGGCGAATAAAAAGAATGGGAGGGGGGAGAGGAGTCGCCTTTGGAGTGGCCGTTGCCGGTAAAGTTCCCCGCTACTGCGTATGTGACCAGCATTGAGACGGTGAGGCAGACCGTAAATTACTCTAAATCGGGAAGAAGGCGCTGGCGGCCCAAGGTCAGCCGCGGAGGCAGCCGCCGCCGCCGCTGCCGTCGAGGACAGCGCGGCGTAACAGCTCAACACAGCACAGCACAGCACAGCACAACGCTGAGCGTGAGCGGAGAGCCGCCGCGCCTCCAGCCGGCGGCCGACACTCGACACGTGCTGGAGCAGTCGCGAGCGGTCTCACCTACCGCGCCGGCCCGCTCTAACACTGTAGGAAGGCGCTACTGCTCGAACGGAGCACAGAGGAAGAAACGAGGATAAAGGACCAGTGGAGCGTCCACGAACTGGTCATTAGGGATCTACATCTACATCTACATCAATACTGCCCAGTGCACCTTACGGCACTTGTCGGAGGGTACTCCTACCACCACTAATTTCCTTTCCTGTTCCACTCTCAAGAAGTGTGAGAGACAAAAGATTGTCTACACGCCTCCGTTTGAGCTCTAATTTCTCGTATCTTATCTCCGTCGTCATTATGAGCAATGTGTGTTGGAAGCAACAGAATTATTCTACTTCAAATTCTGGTTCTCTAAATTTTGTCAGTAGTGTTCCTGGAAAAGAACGTCGCCATCCCTCCAGGGATTCCCATTTGAGTTCCTGAAGGATCTACGTAACACTTGCGTGTTGTTCGAACCTACCAGCAACACATCTAGCATCGAGCCTCTGAATTGGCTCGATGCCTTCGTTTGGTCTGACCTGGTGCGGATCCCAAACACTCGAGCAGTACTCAAGAATAGGTCTCCTTTATAAAGGAGATACACTTTTCTAGAATCGTCCCAGTAAACCGTAGTCGACCACTCGCCTTTCCTGCCACAGTACTCACAGGCTCGTTCCATTCCACATCGTTTTGCAACATTACGCCCAAATATTTAAAGAACGTAACTGCGCCAAGCAGGACACTGCTAATGCTGTATCCGAAGATTATGGGTTTGTTTTTCCTAGTCATCTGCATTAACTTACATTTTTCTATATTTAGAGCTAGCTGCCATTCATGACACCAACTAGAAGTTTTGTCTAAGTCATCTTGTACCCTCATACAGTCACTCAACCTTGACACCTGACCGTAAACCGACACATCATCACTACCCTGCCCACCCTGTCCGCCAAATCATTTACGTATATAGAGAATAATATGAGGCCTGGGACACTCCCGACGATACACTTGTCTCTAATGAACACTCGCCGTCGAGAACAACATACTGAGTTCTAAGACTGAAAAGTCTTCGAACCACTCACATACCTACGTCCCTGTTCGACGTGCTCGTACCTTATTTCATAGCATTTAGTGGGGCTGCGTGTCAAACACTTTCCGAAAATCTAAATATATGGCCTCTGCCTGTAACCCTTCGTCCATAGATTGCAGGATAATATGTGAGAAAACTTCAGGTTAACTTTGGCACGAGTGAAGCTTTCTAGCACACTGTTACTTCGTGGACATAAGCTTCCTGGACTCAAGAAAATTTATTATATCCGAATTTAGAATATGTTCAAGAATTCAGCAACAAACCGATGTTAGGTATGGAGCAAACTCTGGGACTGAGGAGGAATTGGAACTTGCCTGATTGGGTACAATATAGTTTATTGTAATTCACAACTGATATCTTTAACTACAAAAATATAATTAAAATATTTATACTTGCCAGCTTAATTTGATCCAAATCGATGATTCCATGGGATTCAGCATTGTTTCCAGAAACAATAACAGACCATCAGGATATATTCGAATATATGACTTTGTTAATATCAGTGGTAATAATTACATTAATACTAGTCTTATTCATATTATGCCGGGAATGAATGATTCCCATTGATGCTGCTGGTGCTTCGACATCCTCTGTGAACTTCACACTTCATATGCTTGTTGGGCTCAGCCTGCCGGAATCATATTATCATAAAGGGAAGGAAGGGGGCAGCTCGAAACCTATTGGAGAGTGACCTTGATTAACTCCCGGTGGTTTCCCAGGGGAGAGGGAGTGGGGGAAGTAAGGAGTCTGAATGTGTAACCTGACACGGGATTTTCTTGTCAGTAATCTTGAGATAAGATCGCTATTACAGCCAGAAACCGCAGTTTATTCCTACTAGTGTGACATACAGAGGTCTGTGTCGGTCGTGGAAGTGTGCTTAGAAGGCCTGAGTTTTTAGGGCAACCGCTCGCAACAAATGGGAAATCCGGCTTCGAGTCCCAGTCTGACACAAATTCTCATCTTCATACCTAATGCAGCTAATGTCAGAAAGATTCTGAAGTCGCATATAAATTTTATAAATTTAATAAAGCTGCAAGATCATCGACAATGTATTTTTCTTCAGACATTGTTGAAAATAATACTACCTGCTATGGCATCGACGTACAACATGAAGTGGAAACAAGGTTTACCCACTGATCGAAAGCTGGCTACAACTGGAAAATATAAAATATCTTCGTCTATTCGTTTACTGTTAACAGCATTAGTAAGTGGCCGTATAAGTGACCGTATGTTGGTGTCATGGCCAAAACTGATGTAATAGAGCACGTTCACTACATTAACGGACAAACGATAAATCTATTTATAAACCACCAGTCTCACGTCAATCTTCTTAAATGGATGGTTAAATTGTAGCTAATGCTCTGATCTGCATGTTGTGCACTTAGCAACAGAACAGTAGTTTGCAGACCTCAAAACAAACGGCACAACACCATTTAATTGTAATTCGTTTGAAAAAGGTGTAAACTTAAAATTCTATACGTAAATTACACAAGATTTCACACCAAAGCTGATGGCATTGGATACCCAGGGAGATGTTGACTGTTGTAACCACAGTGTTATGCAGGAGATAGCCGGCCGCTATGGCCATGCGGTTCTAAGCGCTTCAGTCTGGAAACGCGCGACCGCTACAGTCGCAGGTTCGAATCCTGCCTTGGGCATGGATGTGGGTGATGTCCTTAGGTTAGTTAGGTTTAATTAGTTCTAAGTTCTAGGCTACTGATGACCTCGGAAGTTAAGTCGCGTAGTACTCAGAGCCATTTTTTTCAGACAAGGTTGAAACCTATCCCCGACGTTACTCATTCTGAAAACTTAGCAGGCAGTAACTGAATCAAAAAAATTTTGAAAGGGAATTGAAATCTATGGAGGACGAACTGAAAGTAGTCGATGAGTTTTGCTGTTTGAGCAGCGAAATAACCAGCGATGCCCGAAGTAGAGAAGACTTAATATGCAGACTACAGCAAGGAAAGTGTTTATGAACAGTATAAATTTGTTAACATAGGATATGAATAAGAGAATTAAGCAATGAAACACGGAAAACTAATCTAAAAATAAATAAATAAAAAGCTAAGAGTATGGTAATATCAAAAGCACTAGTACTATGCAAATTAGAAGTAGATGGTGTGTCAATTGAACAAGTGATGAGCTTTAATTATCCAGAGAAGTGAAAAATCCACTGGAGGCCGAACCGCACGATAACCCTGAGTTCGGTGTGGGGCGGCGGTGGGGTGGGTAGACTGTTGTAGCCTGTTGTGGGGTTATGAACCACTGAGGGCTACGGCGGGACGAAGCCTCTCCATCGTTCCTAGGTCCCCAGTTTAATACACAGTACACACAATCGTCTACCTAGGCCAAGGCGAGAAAACAGGCCCTTGGAGTCACCCAGTTGCCACTCGCCAAGAAATGGAATTTGGTTTCGCGTTCATCACGGCACAAAGTAAACGATGCCATGCCCATCAGGGCACAAGCAGCATTCCAAAACTTTCCTTAAGCAATAAGTGAAAACCACAGAGAACGTAAATGGCCCTAACCCAGATGTCTGATGATGATTGGACAGACAGCCTCTTGAATGCGAGGCCGGTGTCTTGGCCATAGCGCCACCTCGCTTTAAGAATGCAGTGTACTCTAAATCTATAGTGCAAGTACCAATTTATTTTTCTTGCTAACAGTGAGTTCGAGTGACTTAATTTGTTAAGCAAGCCCTTAAGGACGAGCTAAGCCTTACGGCAGATTGATATTCTGTTCAGAGACTCCTGGAAGACGTTCTGTACAGTTCCCCTATGTTGTAACGTTTCTTTTCCAGGCGTCTCCTGTCTACTAGTCCGGTGTAACTGCTACGCTAGAACCGGTTTCCGATATCTACAGGAAAAAGGCTTACTCCACTCTAAAGATGATGGGCCAATCTTTTCTTGGTCCTCCTGGGTTGTGGAGGAGGCCTACCAGGCTGGCTCAACTGCAGATGACTTTACCGGATGGCATGTGCCTCTTTGCACCGTCGGTACTAAGCTATTGAAACGTTCTGGGGCGAAATGGCGTTTTGTCGTGTAGCGTTATTAGCACTAGCAGGAAATGAGTAATGAAAACGGCAGCACCCGGCTGCTATGTCTGATTGGCTGATAGGCCTGATCGTTAAAATAATTTCTGGGAGCTGTTTTCAAATATGCGATTCTGGAAGCCGCTTTGGTGGGAGGGGACTCTTGATTATTTAACAGTGTTAAAAGTTTATGTAGTTTGCAGTGTGTCAACGTTTGTGATCCATAACTTGTTCCATACGGAAAGATTAAAATGTTTCATAAGGGATTACATACCCTTTTCTGGGCGTAACATTTTTATTCAGCCATTTCCATGTATCAAAGCGAGTGTTACGAGCTTACAAGTATGCACGTGCTCGACAATAGCGGTTTTACGTCAGATCAGAACAAGCATTTAGCTCGGGATGGTCCTCAGAGTGCGAAACGGATATGGAAAGGTGTAATAGAAGACAGTAAATTTCTTTTATACCAATATAAACTTAACGTATAGTGTTGTTGTGTCGTTTTGCTTGTTGACTTTCAACTGTAATCTTTTTCGGTTATTGTTTAGATTGTCGACGGTAGTTGGTAAGAGCTCGCTGTAGGATATGTATGAACTGTTATCGGTGTACACATTGTAATCCAGTAGGTGGATCTCGGGATCCTCCTGAGAGTAGTTAAGGACCTGCAGGGTAGTAATTGCTGACTTCGGTATGACCTCACTCCGAAGCTGAGCTGGAGACAGTAAAGTTAGCAGCGCAGAGAATTAATCGGCGTCCGCCAATAAACGTTTACGATGAAATTTGTCTCGCGCACCGCACATCGCTTAGGGTGCGGAGTCTTTGGCCGCGTCTGTGAAAGGGAGGCCACACGACGCCTCTTAACCTCCGAGGTTGGACGATAGGAACGTTTCTTTGTCAGCTACTCAACAAAAAAAGAACTTGAGGACTGTCCGGTCAGTTTGTGGTTGGATTCAGGGCTTTCTAACGGAATGAACTCAAAATGTTCTTTCTTATGAGGCGAGTCCGCCAACTGTGAAGGTGTAGTCAGACTAAAAATATTCCCATAGTGCCTCTTGACATTATCGAAAGCTTGACAGCTGTACAGGGAATCGAAAGTCGATCTCTTGCTCACGACGAATCGAAGAGGAATTCTGATCTACCTTTCCTTTACCACTCCAACTTTCTGTTCCTGTAAAGCGAATTTTTGAATGGTTCTTTCGAAACACATCAGATATGAAGGGCAGAGTACTGCATGTGAGCCCACGCCAGCCTGCCTAGTTCAATCTCTCGTGAACATTCATTTCAGCGTTCTGGCGTCAGCAGACCAAAAACCACCTTTCGGAACCAAGAAACCAGTTTCTTGTTTCATGCTCTTTAAATGAATCGTTTTACAACTAGCACACATACGGAAAGCGCCTTTGACAACCTTCGATTGGGAATGTCTGTCGTAGATAAGATAAAAAAGATGAATGTATATATCACCGTATTTTTGATGTTCCCATACAAATAAATAGTATAGTAACACAAATACGCCCTAAACAAAGAGAGCGCCTCGAAAAGCTTACGTGTGTGTTCGCCTTAGTAAGGGATAATTTTTTTTATATGTTTGGCTTTCTATGCTCAGGAAGAAGGACTTGATGACTATGGTTGTTTCATCTGTTTCCCATTAAAATGAGGAAAACCACAGTCACACTGAAATAAAACCAGACATAGATGTGTTAATGACGGAATGAAGAACATTTTCACCTTAAAGGCAGAGTAATTCGTACAATATCATCAGAAAATTTACAAATTACAATAAAATAAAATAAAATATTTAGAAAATTTAAGAAACACATAAATATTAGCAAAAGAAATATATATATATAATTCTGAAATACAGACACACATCACTGGATGCCCAGACTATCGCACTACTCAGCATTTCTCCCTCATTACCGTCTGGGCGCGACTCGTATTCCACCCTGCCTCCCCTCCCCCAACACAAGCCTCGTAACCCACTCCACTTTCCCCTAATATCTCTTTGGTATTTTCGAAACTTCACAGAATCTCTCTGGCAAAAACTGCTGGACTAGCACCCCTGGAACTAAGGATATTGCCGAGGAATTTCTTAGCGATAGTCTAGAGGTCGCTGCTATGATTAACCTTTCACCCAAAAACGGAAAGTGCATTTTTTCAAATTCTGTGCTTGATTAAACAATGTGCCGTACACGGACTCGAACACAAATACTCTTCTCTTGCGACTAAAGATCTTACGACCTAGCAGCCCCGGCACGGTTTACGATCCAGCATCAGAGATTCAATTCTACAAGTAGCTCTCTCCACTTTCCAACTGTTGGAGAAGCTCTTTAGCATACTTTGCTGGACCATCACTCTTGGAAAACAGGATTTGGGAGAAAGAAGCATATTGTCAGCTTAGAAACTTATCTCCAAACTGAATTTTTCAGTTTGCAGATGAGTGTGGGCTGTTTTGAAACGTCCTAGCTGATTAAAACTATGTGCTAGATTGGGATTCGATCCTGGAACCTTCCCTTCGCATCCGTTGTACTTACCGGTTGAGTTATCCAGCCACGATTCACAAGTCTTCCTCACAGCCTCAATTCGTGACGTTAAATCTTTCTTTCCTGACTTCACAGAAGCTCTCCCACACATAGCGCTGGAATGGCAACTCTGGAACAAAACATATCGCGTTCCCACAGCTGGAGGTAGATTCCAGGGTGAATCTTTCACTCTGAGTGAGAGCTGTTTTGAAAATGGCGAATTAGGAGTGAGCCCAGAACACGAATCCTTGTCTTTCACAGCCAGTGCTCTTACTGGCTGCATTATTGTTTCCTTTCCTTAAGGTCCTCGTCCCGTAATTTCCAGTCCTCCATCTCTGACCGGATTTCTCGGCCACCAAAAGTTCTTCTCTAAACTATCTCTTGGTAGAGAAAAACTATTATTAAAATCAAAAAGCCTTTCTCGAACTAAATCCTGGAAACTGAAATGTTTTATCAAATAAAAATGCTTTGGGGAAATTTCCACGGACTCTTCAAGGCCCGAACTCAAAGCTTCAGATCTACAAGTACATGCAAAACCCTTTATACTCACATTCGTTATCTGCTTTTTTGCAAACACGTGAGTTTGATTTCAAGTGCAGTGCTGCCATCTGCTAACAGTACGCAGAAGCCGTAATGCGTTAAAGCATCACAAAGCGCGTCTTTTGTTGTGTTTGACGAGAAGTGATTCGTCAATTCATGGCGGTAGAACTATGAAGTTGCACTTCAGGGTCTTTGTTTAGAATGCCGGACAGACGGGAAGAAAGTGTGTCGACTGAGGCAAAGGACCGTGTATACGAATGACGTATTCATTTGAAAGAAAGATAGAAGTTTCGGATCACTGTGAGAAAGGCTAACGTAATGTTGACATTTTGTGTGCTTTGATACTGTGAGAACTCTTCGTCACACACGAAGTAATTTCGAAAATTCGGTCACTATATAAGTGACTTAAATCAGTCTAGAGAGACCACATCTCACTCGGATACGTACATATGGAAAAATTGCTACAACAATGGACTGAGAACCAAAACAGCACATGCCCCCTCTCTGAAGCTACAGTACAACCTAAGGCTAAGAGCTTGTATACAGATTTGAAGAAAGAAGAAGACGATTCACCACAACTCAGGTTGGTTTGATAGCTTAAAGCATAATTTCACGTCATTAAAATGACAGGAGAGGGAGGTTCAGAGGACGAAGATCAAGCTGCGAAATTTAAAAGAGGTTTAAGAAGACGGTGAAAAAAAAACTGCAATCTGTGCAGCTTGTTTGCTTTATGAAACGGGAATATTTTGGAAACGAATGCCTAGCCGCACATTTCGTTCCTATTTAAGAACAAACTGCACTCAAATTTAAGGCTGACAAAGATAGATGCACCCTTCCTTTCGGAGGAAATGTTATAGGGAATTGTATATAATATCCACTTGTGATATGCCACTCTCAAAGGCCAAGAGCACTAAATGGCTCTGCCAAGAACGGGCTGAGAGCTCATTAGAGATGGAATAATGATTTTAATGTATTATTCAGTATTTAAGCGTTAAATTTTTGATATGTAACGTTTGCATCGAAATGTGTTTCACAAAGATATAATGGTAATTTTTGGTAAAAGCTTTGGTGCAAACTTAGTGAGTAAACGAGAACCTAACCCCATATTTTACATGTGAAATGCTTTACGCGAATTCGGTATGCGCAGTAATTCGGTGGAGCATAACTACACCGTGTAACGAGATTTACTT
Source organism: Schistocerca cancellata (assembly GCF_023864275.1). NCBI lineage: Eukaryota > Metazoa > Arthropoda > Insecta > Orthoptera > Acrididae > Schistocerca > Schistocerca cancellata. The sequence goes on along the minus strand of NC_064631.1, from coordinate 462,026,262 downwards.
AGAACTGTGTGCCAGACCACGACTCGGCCCGACCTCGTGTCACAGCTATAGCTACTGGCCGACTGTAAGCTGTGTCACTAGAGGATCCGGAAAGGAGGTGAGCAGCAGATTTAGTTCAGTTAGTTTTGTCCGTAGAAATCTGTTAGCAAATTGGCCGTGGTGGTAAGGTTCATGGTTCGAATCCCGGTGCATCACACAATATTAAACTGTCAGTAAGTGTAAAAACACACAGCCGTTGAAGATTGTAACATGTGTTCTGGATGTGTCGTGGTACGCGACGCATCGTGAAGCTGTGACAGACTGCACGTCTGCCGACAATCGTCGCGGCCTGACTCACCGCAGGCGGCAGACCTTGAGAGCCGGCCGCTAAACGGGACGGCGAATTACTGGGGAATGCAGACGCCGCCGCCGCCGCCGCCGCCGCCGCCGCTTCAGCTTCAGTTAGGCAGGGCCCGCTCACGGTACCGGTGCTCCCACGGCGTCGCTCACACAATTACGACCGTCGCCCTTCACGTTCAAGTACCTCAAAGAAAATCCGTGGACGGTATTCGCTGCGGTCGCGATCCTTCTACGTCTGCAAGTAGTTCGTTTGCTTTTTATGGTCAGTAACTGGTGATACACAGACATACAGATTCCCCTTTTTATTTTTATTTTTATTTTTTATTTTTTATTTTTTTTTCGTTTCGGCCACGTGTATATTTTGCTCTGAAACTCTCTGTTTCCTGTCTTATTTAGTGACCCAACACTTCCGTAGATCCTGACGTATTTATTTCACTTACGTTATTGTATTGTATGGAACTGGGGACCTAGAGGCTTACACGGAAAGGCTGAGTCCCAGCCGTAGCCCGCAATGGTACACAACCCCACAACATGCTACAGCAGTCCACTCACCCCACCGCCACCGTACACCGAACCCAGGGTTATTGTGCGGTTCGGCCCCCAGTGGAACCCCCACCGCCTTCCCCCCGGGAACGTCTCACACCAGACGTGTATAACCCCAATGTTTACGGTAGAGTAATTATGGTGTACGCGTAGGTGGAGAAAGTGTTTACGCATCAATCGCCGACATAGTGTGACTGAGGCGGAATAAGGGGAACCAGCCTGCATTCGCCGAGGCAGATGGAAAACCTCCTTAAAAACTATCTACAGACTGGCCGGCGCACCGGACCTCGACACTAATCCGCCGGGCGGATTCGTGCAGGGGACCGGTACGCCTTCCCGCCCGGAAAGCATTGCGTTAGAACGAACAGCTAACCGGGCGGGCTTCACTTACGGTACTTATGTCCTCCTGTTCTCCTGGTAAGTAAATATATTGCGTGCACTACTTTCTGGTTTCATGATTTACAACGTTTCCACAAAAAGCGAGCCTTTTCTTCTTATATGAATAAAACCGTATAGCTCGCTAAATAAAATTATATATTACGAAGTTGTGTCGTCTGCCGCCATTTAATACCTGATGATGGCAGTTACCGAAACGTCGTAATAGAATACCCGATATCAACGGCTAAAATTATAAAACATGAATGATAATCACTGCCTCATACTGGAAATTTGTCTTTCAAGGGTACCATACCTCAGTCTGTGAAAATGAAACCCTTATAGGATCGCTTTGCTGTCCGTCTGTCTGTCAGATAATTACGAACCTTTTATGTAATGAATGGATATATGGGTCAAACTAAAAGCTTTATCGTATATTAAGGTCTATGGTCTCTTGGCAGGTTTAACACTTTAATCTTGCAAGTCAGCTCAGTCAAAATATACGGCCATTTATGTTACATTTTTTGATACTCACTCATCATGTCCTAAATGGTACTTCCCGCTAACCTAGAATCGTAAAATTTGGCAAGAAGCAAGTGAACTAAAAGAGCGAAAATTGTTAATTTTCAATTGTGTAACACGATAAACTATTTTTTCCGTTTTTTATTGGTCTGTCTGTCTGTGGAGACCCCTTCTGCTCTCAAACATGTTGGCGTATCAAATTCAAATTAATGTCGCAGACTAAAGTCTAGTGCCCTTGGTCGAGTAAAAATTTTAAGTTTCTAATTCAATGAAAGCAAAAGGCTCGGTCATTTATGTCACATAGTTTGATTTTCGAAACCTCAATCAGCAAAACCTATAGGCTACTTCCCGTTGACCCGGGATCATGACATTTAGAAAGGAACAACGTTTCACAGTGCAAGTAAAGTAAAAAATCTGAAAATTGTTAAACTTTACTTGGATAATACAAAAAAAATCTTTTTGCAACTAGAATTTACGTATAATTCAACATCCTTCAGAAACGTACGAGACTAACATTACTTGATGCAAAGAAAAATTTTAAGTTATAGTCATGTCTCAGTAAGAAATAAGAAATGTTTCATTAAATATAAATATAAATTAAAGTTCCCTGCTCACTTCCTTTTGTATGTTCAAGCAAGTCTGAGGAACTGTTGTCGTGGTTTTGATACGTTGTTGGAATACCCGGAATCGATATCTTGCCAGTATCGATATCGATAACAGGCAAAAATCGTGCAGATTCTCCATTCTCAGGATGGATGAGCGATATACATACATATTTAATTTTGTACGAAACCGCCAGAGTGCGAGGCGCATTCGAACTTGGTCGGTTTTCTTTCTTCCTTCTGTTTGAGATCTTGTCAAACGTTTCGTACAATCTTTTGTTTGATCTCTAATTAAACGTCATCTTATCTGCTGTTGCTGTTCTTGGTCCCAGGATCTTCCTTAGATAGTTTATGTTTATTTTTATCTGTTTCTGTCAGCTCATCTCTCTCATTTGGCTGTGCTGCATATAAACATTTAGCTTTAAGTACGGTACCGTAGTGTCTAAATTTGACGTTATAATATTATTATGACCACATTCTAGACGTGACATCATTTACCCCATTCCCGTAACGTGCACGAGCAAAGTAAGTATGTGGCAGGTGTTATACATGAAATCGTTGTCGCTTAGTTCATTCGGATGACTAGTTTAATGCCGTCTATTTTGTGCATCTCTGCATAACTACCGCAGTTAACATCCATTGAAACTGCTCCCTCTGGTTTGCATCTTAAGATCGGCACATTGCAGACCATTACAAAATTAACTACAGCTAGAGTACTAAATTTATCACTGCAAATATTTTCGATAGGAGGTGGCCAACCGAGCAAGGTGACGCAGCGATGAGACGCTCAGCTCGCATTAGGGAGCAACAGGACTCGAACCTCGTGGAGCCATTCAGATTTAGACTTATAGTGTTACTCTTACACCATTTGGGGACAGTGTGGGTACGTTTCTTTACAGCAGAGAAATATTCGATTTACTTCTTCTTCCTTTACGACTCAGCTTGTATGCTCCGTCTCTAACGACCTTATCACTGATGGGTCAGAACGTTAAACCATAACCTTTCTTTATTTCGAAACATAAACAGCTCATGCTCGTTTTAACTGAATGGACGTACAGAATGTGTTTCACAAAAGCAATCCACACAATGAATATGAACATTGGAGGAAGGAATATTTGTTGGTATCAGGTATTAGTTTGCTAAACAGCATACTGATCCCTTTACCACGCAAGCAAGAGAACGGGTGATTTGGGTTTAATGGAACCTACTCTAAATTTTTACATCAAGCTATTGATGAGGCATCGTTACAAAGTTCCACATAAATAACTCAGCATAACGTTCAAATGGTTCAAATGGCTCTGAGCACTATGGGACTTAACATCTTAGGTCATCAGTCCCCTAGAACTTAGAACTACTTAAACCTAACTAACCTAAGGACATCACACACATCCACGCCCGAGGCAGGATTCGAACCTGCGACCGTAGCAGTCCCGCGGTTCCAGACTGCAGCGCCTAGACCGCACGGCCACCGCGGCCGGCCAGCATAACGTCTTGCACCACTCTTCCATTACGTTCAGTAAACCTGTTAACGAGGTCCATGTCGACAAACTCCTCATCAGTAAACGTATCTCTTACAGTGATGGACAAACAAACTCAAAGCAGAACCGAGCAGTAACGAATGTAATCTTGAAGACAAAGAGTAAAGTGGGAATTACTCTTGACAGCAACAACGACTGAGGATCGATGGAACAGGTTTGCGTTCAACCAAATGACCCAACGCAGACCTTCAACATTTGCACTTGTGTGCAGCTATTTCCAGTGCCGTGTGAATACAACATGAATGGTGACAGAAAATCAAACAAAATAGAAATAAAATGACACAATTTCAGTGACTTTACTGGTCTCGCACAGATATGATCTTATGTATGTAGAGTGAAGCGGTGAGTTACATGGAGGACGTTGGCAATCCTGTTTGTACGTAAGGCGGAATTTGTGGTACACAGGAGCCGCGGTGAGATTTTCGATCGAGGAGGAAGGCCTGCCAGTATAATCAGTGTGGCTGGGTGAAGTGCTGTGCCAAGGCGGCTTAGTGGTTAACGTATCTACCTAATAAGCAGAGGACGCGGGTTCGATATCCAGCCTTTGTACAAATTTTCATTTGCAGCTTCAGCCTATGTAAAGAAACTCATTTCTGTATGAGGTCAGCAAAATCTCTAAAATCGCGTCATTTCATTTGTTTAAATAACTGCACCTGAGTTTCGGGCTGGATCTCCCATTTACATTCGATACTGATTTGTTATTCCAGAACATGGAGAACATCGACAATACTGTTCTTGTGTAAGGGACAATGTAAAGTACATTGGGGTAGCAGTGATAATTTGGATCGAAGTGGCAGGCGCGCCAGGGTAAACTGTGCAGTTGTGTGAACCGCTGCGGCAAGGTGGATTAGGCTAACGCACCTGCCTACTAAGCAGGAGACCCGGGTTCGATTCTCAGATCTGGTACAAAGCTTTAATGGCCCTCCAGTCAATATACATAAAAACGGAAATACTCTGCGTAAGGAGCCATCGGAGATAAGGTCTACTTTGTACTTTCTACCGAAATATTCAGAATACACTTCTTAATTATCTCCGAAATTTTGTTTATGGTGACTGGGATCAAGCTGTACAGAAGTTGCCATTTCAGCTGCAGTAGAACAAACACTTCGGATGTAGGCCTCTCTATAACCTGCAGGCTACGGTTGTAACGTCATGGACTATACGGTGCACAGCCAAACATTGTGACTACTGCCCACAGCGATGCCGGCACATGGAACGGCAGGAAAAATACACCAAGGGAAATTAATTGCAATACGGAAGCATATTTAACGTAGAGTAATGAAATTCGGGAAATACGTTTTTCTTGGTAACATATTTAAATGATTAACATTACAAGATCGCAGGTTAATGTATACACATGATAAGTCATTGTAAATGTGAAATCCTTGTACAGTAGTAGCCTGGTGTAACCGACAGAATGTTAAATGCAAGAATGCAGACGTGCATGCATTGTGTTGCACATGTGTCGGATGTCAGTTTGTGGGATGGAATTCCGGGCATGTTGTACTTGGGCGGTCAATACAGGGACAATTAATGCTGGTTGTGGACTAGGCTGGAGTTTTCGTGCGATGATGTCCCATATGCGCTATGTTGGACACAGATCTTGTGATCGAGGAAACCTAACAAACATGTCGATGCTCTGCAGAGCACGTTGGGTTATAACAGTGGTATGTGGGCGAGCATTATCCTATTGGAAAACACCTCCTGACGCGTTGTTCAAATGGTTCAAATGGCTCTAAGCACTATGGGACATAACATCTGAGGTCATCAGTCCCCTAGACTTACAGCTACTTAAACCTAACTACTTAAACCTAACTAACCTAAAGACATCACACACATCCATGCCCGAGGCAGGATTCGCACCTGCGACAGTAGCAGCAGCGCGGTTCCGGACTGAAGCGCCTACAACCGCTCGGTCACAACGGCCAGCGACGTGTTGTTCATTAATAACAGCACTACCGGTTGAATCACCAGATTGTTGTACTAATTTGCTCTAAAACTGCATGGTATAATCGCGAGAGTGTCCCTGCTGTCATATGAAATTGTACCCCAGGCCATAGCTCCATATACACATGATACGTCCATTGTGCCTAGCACGCAGACAGGTTTGTCGCAGGCCTCCAACAGGCCTCCTTGTAACCAACATACGGCCATCACTGCCATCAAGGCAGAACTAGCTTTCATCAGATATTACAACAGACCTACGCCCTACCCTCCAATGAGCTCTCATTTGACACCACTGAAGGCGGTTATTTGGGATCAGTGGATTGCACGCTGCAGGGCGACTAGCTCGGAGCCGTCCTTGAAGTAACCGATTTGTAACACTTCCTTGTGTCGCTGTGGAGCCAACTGCTGACCAAATTGCCGCAGCAGATGCTGTACGCTGTGCCAGAGCCATGTGCCGAACAAGACGGTGTTTCCTCTCGGCAGTGCTACGTGGTCATCCAGAGCCTGATCTTCTTGAGGCCGTACATTCCTGTGAACACTGAAAACCGCTGTCAGCAATCATGTACAGTGACTACACTCCTGCAAAGACTTTCTGCAGTATCGCAGAAGAAACCATCCAGCTTGTCGTAGCCTGTTACACGACCTCGTTCAAATTCAGTGAGATGATAATGGCACCTTTGTCTCCTTAAAGGCTAGTCCAATCTCAAAGGTAACTAACGCTCACGACCGTTACAGCGTGTAATTAAAACAAACGTGATTTCCATCCTGATAGTGCTGTTACTAGCGCCTCTTATGCGACTGGCGCGAAATCTGAATGGACATCATCTTTTAGATATGTTGTTGTTGATGTGGTTTTCAGCCCAGAGACTGGTTTGATGCAGCTCTCCATGCTACTCTATCCTGTGCAAGCTTCTTCATCTCCCAGTACCTACTTCAACCTAGATCCTTATGAATCTGTTTAGCGTATTCGTGTCTTGGTCTCCCTCTACGATTTTTACCCTCCACGCTGCCCTTCAATACTAAACTGGTAATCCCTTGATGCCTCAGAATATGTCCTACCAATCGATCCCTTCTTCTAGTCAAGTTGTGCCACATAGATACAGAAACACGGATACCAACTTTAGTTTTGTCGCACAGCTCCTTCTTGGTGTTGAGTTTTTTTGTTTTAATTAATGTGTATAATCCGAGCAGAGGCAGACGCGGGATCATTCTAGCGACGATAAAGCCCGAAAATGGGGATTTCCACTGATACAAGCGACTTTGACAAAGATCGGATTGTTATGACCCTATCCCTGCAAGCAGCATCTCGGAAACGGCAAAGCTTGACCACTGTTTACGTGCTGCTATCGTAATCATCTATAGAAATTGGTTGGAAGACGTTGAAACCACGAATAGGCGAAAAGGAGCTGGACGTCGACGCCTCATCGCAAAACGTGGAGGTTGAGTGCTAGCCCCCTTTTTAAAGCATGATAGGCAGTCAGCTGTGATACCTACGGCAGAGTACAGTGCAGGTGCAGACACAAATATTTCGGTGCACAACATTCAGCACCTTTGCTGAACCTTGCGCTCTGCGGCCGGCGACCCTTATGTATTCCCCTGTCAGTCCAACGACATCGTCAGTTGTAGCTGCATAGGGGACGGGTTTATCGACATTGGACAGTGGATCAGTGGAAATGTGTCGCCTGGACAGATGAATCAAGCTTCTTTTTCAGCTACGTTGATGATGTTGTCTGGATATGCTGTCATTGAGGCAAACATGTCGCGCGGGGTAGCCGCGCGTTCTGAGACGACCTGTCACGGTCCACCCGGCTTACCCCATCGGAAGTTCGAGTCGTCCCTCGGGCATCAGTGTATGTGTTGTCCAGCGTAATTTAGTTTAAGTTAGATTAAGTAGTGTAAGGCTAGGGACCCATGACCTCAGCAGTTTGGTCCCATAGTCCTTATCACAAATTTCCAAATTTTCAGGCAGACGTCGAAACGTGCATCGCGCGACGGACGCAGACCTGTGGGTCAGTATTATGCTGTAAGAGACAGCCACCTGCTCTTGTATTGGACCTGTGGAAACAACTGAAGGTACCTTGACTGCTGTGGATTAGGGAGCATTATTCTATATCACCTGCAGTTCTTCATGCTTGATATGTGTTCCAACAGTGATGATACCTTACAGCAAGATAATTCTCATCGACATAAGGCCAGTATCGTGCTATATTGGACTTAGAAGTATGGTAATGAACTGAAGTTAATGTCTCCACCGCAAAATTCGCCTGATCGAACTCGAAGGAGCCCATCTGGAACGCTATCGAACGCTACCGGTGGTGGAGTATTCGTCGCTGTTAGTAGTAGTTTATCCTGTAGTGAAGTAGAAGTGGATAGTTCCTGTGAATTATTATGGGTGGAGGTTACACTCAACAACAGAGCTAGGTTAGTAACTGGCTCCTTTTACCGACCCCCCGACTCAGCAGCATTAGTGGCAGAACAACTGAGAGAAAATTTGGAATACATTTCACATAAATTTTCTCAGCATGTTATAGTCTTAGGTGGAGATTTCAATTTACCAGATATAGACTGGGACACTCAGATGTTTAGGACGGGTGGTAGGGACAGAGCATCGAGTGACATTATACTGAGTGCACTATCCGAAAATTACCTCGAGCAATTAAACAGATAACCGACTCGTAGAGATAACATCTTGGACCTACTGATAACAAACAGACCCGAACTTTTCAATTCTGTAAGTGCAGAACAGGGAATCAGTGATCATAAGGCCGTTGCAGCATCCCTGAATATGGAAGTTAATAGGAATATAAAAAAAGGGAGGAAAGTTTATCTGTTTAGCAAGAGTAATAGAAGGCAGATTTCAGACTACCTAACAGATCAAAACGAAAATTTCTGTTCCGACACTGACAATGTTGAGTGTTTATGGAAAAAGTTCAAAGCAATCGTAAAATGCGTTTTAGACAGGTACGTGCCGAGTAAAACTGTGAGGGACGGGAAAAACCCAACGTGGTACAACAACAAAGTTAGAAAACTACTGCGAAAGCAAAGAGAGCTTCACTCCAAGTTTAAACGCAGCCAAAACCTCTCAGACAAACAGAAACTAAACGATGTCAAAGTTAGCGTAAGGAGGGCTATGCGTGAAGCGTTCAGTGAATTCGAAAGTAAAATACTAGGTACCGACTTGACAGAAAATCCTAGGAAGTTCTGGTCTTACGTTAAATCAGTAAGTGGCAAGGAACAGCATGTCCAGACACTCCGGTATGATGATGGCATTGAAACAGAGGATGACAAGCGTAAAGCTGAAATACTAAACACCTTTTTCCAAAGCTGTTTCACAGAGGAAGACCGCACTGCAGTTCCTTCTCTAAATCCTCGCACAAACGAAAAAATGGCTGACATCGAAATAAGTGTCCAAGGAATAGAAAAGCAACTGGAATCACTCAACAGAGGAAAGTCCACTGGACTGACGGGATACCAATTCGATTCTACACAGAGTACGCGAAAGAACTTGCCCCCCCTTCTAACAGCCGTGTACCGCAAGTCTCTAGAGGAACGGAAGGTTCCAAATGATTGGAAAAGAGCACAGGTAGTCCCAGTCTTCAAGAAGGGTCGTCGAGCAGATGCGCAAAACTATAGACCTATATCTCTGACGTCGATCTGTTGTAGAATTTTAGAACATGTTTTTTGCTCGAATATCATGTCGTTTTTGGAAACTCAGAATCTACTATGTAGGAATCAACATGGATTCCGGAAACAGCGATCGTGTGAGACCCAACTCGCTTTATTTGTTCATGAGACCCAGAAAATATTAGATACAGGCTCCCAGGTAGATGCTATTTTTCTTGACTTCCAGAAGGCGTTCGATACAGTTCCGCACTGTCGCCTGATAAACAAAGTAAGAGCCTACGGAATATCAGACCAGCTGTGTGGCTGGATTGAAGAGTTTTTAGCAAACAGAACACAGCATGTTGTCATCAACGGAGAGACGTCTATAGACGTTAAAGTAACGTCTGGCGTGCCACAGGGGAGTGTTATGGGACCATTGCTTTTCACAATATATATAAATGACCTAGTAGATAGTGTCGGAAGTTCCATGCGGCTTTTCGCGGATGATGCTGTAGTATACAGAGAAGTTGCAGCATTAGAAAATTGCAGCGAAATGCAGGAAGATCTGCAGCGGATAGGCACTTGGTGCAGGGAGTGGCAACTGACCCTTAACACAGACAAATGTAATGTATTGCGAATACATAGAAAGAAGGATCCTTTATTGTATGATTATATGATAGCGGAACAAACACTGGTAGCAGTTACTTCTGTAAAATATCTAGGAGTATGCGTGCGGAACGATTTGAAGTGGAATGATCATATAAAATTAATTGTTGGTAAGGCGGGTACCAGGTTGAGATTCATTGGGAGAGTCCTTAGAAAATGTAGTCCATCAACAAAGGAGGTGGCTTACAAAACACTCGTTCGACCTATACTTGAGTATTGCTCATCAGTGTGGGATCCGTACCAGATCGGGTTGACGGAGGAGATAGAGAAGATCCAAAGAAGAGCGGCGCGTTTCGTCACAGGGTTATTTGGTAACCGTGATAGCGTTACGGAGATGTTTAACAAACTCAAGTGGCAGACTCTGCAAGAGAGGCGCTCTGCATCGCGGTGTAGCTTGCTCGCCAGGTTTCGAGAGGGTGCGTTTCTGGATATGGTATCGAATATATTGCTTCCCCCTACTTATACCTTCCGAGGAGATCACGAATGTAAAATTAGAGAGATTAGAGCGCGCACAGAGGCTTTCAGACAGTCGTTCTTCCCGCGAACCATACGCGACTGGAACAGGAAAGGGAGGTAATGACAGTGGCACATAAAGTGCCCTCCGCCACACACCGTTGGGTGGCTTGCGGAGTATAAATGTAGATGTAGATGTAGCTATGCACACAAAAGCTATTGAACTCTAATTCACGGGAACAGCTCGAGGAATGCTTAGACATTTCGGGCCACACACTTGCAGAAACCTATTACAGACTTTTCAAATCCATGTTACGCATAGCAGCTGCTATATTGCATTCTAAAGGTGGAAGAACACGCTATTACGCAGATGCTAGTAATGTTTTGGCTCATCAGCTTCGGTTACCAGTTCCTCATCTGCGACGTCCAGCTGAACACTCCAACTAGCAGCTCGAGTGCTTCCACTTCTCTCATCAGCTTCGGGTGGGTAAAAGTCAGAAGAGGCCTGGACGGTCTTTCGGAGCGTGGACCGCGGTCTGCCCGCTAACAAATTAAACGTCTCTTGCCGGGCTGCCGGGAGCTCGTAAATTCGTCCCGGCCGCTGTTACTCGGTCCGGGCGGGAAAGAGGGCGACCGACCTCTGGGAATTTACGGCCGCTCCTCCAATAAGGCTGATCCGTGACCTCAGGACGCACCTCCGTCCGGAGGGAAGGCCGCCACCGCACCGGCGCGCCTCCAATTTACTGCCCGCCCTCGGATCAATCGGGCAGTGCGCGACTCCATGCCACAGCTCCGCTGGGCGAGGCATCTACATGTTGGGTTCAGAGCCGATCACAGCCCCTAGCCGGCGCTTCTCCACTAGCACGTTCGTGGTTTGCTGGCTCCATCACCTGGTACGATCAGATTCTGCTGATGCGAAGAGCGCTCTGGTGTGGCTGAGGTACTGCTATCACAATTCGCCCACGAACTATGCTTTCAGAGACGGAGTTGGATGATGAGAAGCAGCACCCAACTATCTGGCTTCACATTGTGGAAGGTCGTGACTCGATTTCAGAATGAAGCGTTCTGTTTTACGTTCCTTAAGATTCTTCTACACTTCTCGAGCAGAGGAAGCAGACTCTGGTGTCCTCTACAGCTTTCGTGCTCCGTAACAGCGTCTGAAGCTGAGTTTGCTGAACAAGTATACTGTTTAGGACGCAACAATTGGTGCGGGAACTGGAGTTAAGAGTTTCGTCATTTGCTGTGGAATTTTCTTTCTTAATTTAAGAATGGAAGAAGATTATGATTTAAACGTCCCGCGAGTGACGAGGTCATCAGAGGTGGAGAACAAGCACAAGTTGTGGGTGTGAAAGGAAATCGTGTGTGTCCCTTTCAAAATAAATATCACAATATTTGTCTCAGATCAGGGGCGGCCTACAATTCTGCCCACGTGTAGTACTCTCGTTTGCGTGTGTAGTTCTGCCGCTTGCAGGTTTCTCCCACTATCAAGCCATGCTGACAGGGAAGAGTGGGAAGAGGGTCAAGCTGTGAATGCACCACCTTCGGATGACAGTGAAATCACGCAAGGTATGCTGAATGTCTTATTTGCGGCTTGGTCTCATGTTTCACAACAACATACGTCAAAAACAAGAAAAATGTCAGACATAACAAAATCAGTATCTAATTCAAACTGTCTGCATATAGAAAGAGACAAGGAATTTCACAGGTTTTTGTCACTCAGGTTGACACACAATCGTGACTTAATTTGTTTCATAATCGAAATAAAAGGCATTCTAGCACATATATTGACCAAAACTGTGTATCACGTGTGCAATCTCGTTGTGGAGACGTGTAGACTCTTTCAGGCGAAAGCAACATAGAACTCCTCGACAGTTCTATAGTAAAACAATTTGTCTTTTAAATGGGATTTGCACTGCAAACCAATCGGTTCCTCCTTCTGCATGTGCACAAGCCGCTTTCAACTGAAGTGGCTGACAGTCACGAAAATAGCACAAAATCGGATGAAAGGTTTAGAAAACTATTCATGCAATTCTTTCAAGTCCACTGTGAATTCCTCAAAACTCGCTTATTTATAGTTATTCTTTCTTTTTTGATGTATCCGCACCAAATCAGAGATAAATTCTTTCTCACGTTGCAACGACTTAACTGCGGATCGTGTGCCGCAAAGTTCATTTAAAGTGAAGGTCTGCAGTCCATTCTGAATGTTCTAATTTTCATTCCTGCTTTCCTCTAAGCCGCAGAGACTCAACGGCAGCGGATCTTAAACCGATAAAATTTTTCCAGGCATGCGCTCTGTTGCAGTTCATGATGTAATAGTGTGCTCAACCTCAGAAAATTTATAATTCGTACCACAAACTTCTGCGCCTGCTCCATGCCTGCTAGTTCAACATAGTGTGCTTCTTGATGCGGAGAACAATTAATCCCGTACAGATTTTCTGTAGATCGTCTTGGGTATCAATAAACCGCTTCAGCTCAGCTCGGTTTCGTGGCTCTAAAAATCACGTCTTCAGATGAACATAACTAAGACATCAAAAATGAAAAGCTCGGAACTTTGTACCCAACGTTCGTTGGCCGTCAGAACAAAGCTCAACTAAAAGGCGGTATGTCACAGAATAAAACAACCGGATTTCGAAAATATGTGGATGGGTCCGCTTCGCAATGGCGAACCGGGGAAGTCGCTTCGACCGCATTACACAGCGCCAAATGGCGGAATTAAAGTTTTTCACACCACACTGATAACCGAAATGTCGCGATGTACGCTTGAAATTTTGCATGTCATGGCCGAGCGTGAGTTAGATGATTTAAATAAATCACGGAAGTCCTATATCTCGAACGTCATCCACCCGAATGAGATTCCAGTCTTACCACACCACTATCTCAGCTGTGTTCAGTGTTACTACCGTCCACGACCAACAGCAAATACTGTCATCTTCATATGGAGCAAATCGTGGAACTGATAGTGGTCCACCCATTATACAACCGGCTAGCCGCTGCCACGATATATTACATTTGCTGTCATCTTTATGTCGACAGCTTAGTTAATAACGGGGATGCAAAAATATGTTGCTGTTGAAAAAATTTTAGTTTTATCACACTCGACTGAATGTCCGGCGCATATACAGTGTTCAGCAATAGCAGATTTGCTTGATTGGAAATGTGTGGACAGTGTTGACTTTAGTCTGTTACACGTACCGGTATCCAGACAGGCGACAGCCACGCAATTGAAACAAATTCCCGCTCAAAGCTTTGTGCGACTGTTAGCAAAGCGAATCATACTGTAAAAAATACTAGTGATGAGTAGCCATGAGTCACAACATTTTTGGTCAATATTTACCTTACTTCTGCTATGGTTCAAATGGCTCTGAACACTATGGGACTAAACATCTGAGGTCATCAGTCCCCTAGAATTTAGAACTACTTAAAACTAACTAACCTAAGGACATCACACATCCATACCGGAGACAATATTCGAACCTGCGACCGTAGCGGTCACGCAGTTCCTGACTGAAGCTCCTAGAACCGCTCGGCCACAGCGGCCGGTCCTCTGCTATGCTTATGCAAGTGTCTCCAATCTTTCTTTGTGTAATTAGCGGTGTGGTCATACAGGTTTTGGATGTATTTGTAAGTTTATTCCATTTATAGTACCTACTCTTTTGTAATGGCTTGCCTTCTAAAGAGTGATTCGACAGTGGAATCAAAATGGGTAGTTTGGAAATAACAAATTTCCAGTACATAATCCAGTGAAAAGAAGAATGTGTGACACGCTGCGCTAAAAGTGCTGAAGTATTTTCATCAACACAATAGGTCTAATATGTGTTGGTATACTTTAACAGTTAACCTGCGACATTTTCACAATGTGCTTCACATTTCCAGAACGAACTGAACAACACCATTGTCCTGTCGTGTGGGGTTGCCTAAATCGACACTGCTAGGAGCGGCTGAATTACCTCGTATATTAATCTTTTCATTAGGTTATTTAACTGGAATGTTACTTCCACGCTCCCCACGTCGATGTCTCTTGTTAATTTCGTTGCTTCCAATGGCGAAAAACACTTTGCAAGGGAATGTATCTGAAACACGAAAAATTAAGAACTATAAACGGAATAAGCTTACAGCGACATCTAAAAGCAGAATGAAGATTGGAGTCACTTGAATAAGTATAGTGGAATCAAGGTATATCTTTGTCCAAAAATACTGTGTAACTCATGGCCAGTCCACTCTTGTAGTTTTTACAGTATCACTAAGAGAGAACTTTCATCGATGGCATGCTGTCACGAGTCTGGATACCGTTCCTGTTACAGACGTAGCGCGGGTTACATAAAGCTCATCGGAAGGGGCAGAAAAACCATTTTCTAAAATTCCAGCCTTCGGCAATGACAAATCGTTCTGCACTAATTGCATAATGATTATTAGGCCGTTGGCGGTAAACCACTTTAACCTGAAATTCCTGTAAGATTGTTTCTCTTTGGAAATAAATATTGCTTGCAAATGGAAAAACAGCATTGGATTTTGGAGTGCTTCTATATCCTCTTTCTGGCTTCTTGGTTTACAATTGACGCCCTGTTAGTGTATCGGGTAGAATATTGAATTTCTCTGAAGGCTGTCTTTGGCGAGTTACCTCTTTAGGCAAACTGTTTGGATCAGATGCTGTGTGAACTGTGTGCAAGTGTTGTAAGCACCTTCCAGTTTTTGATGTTTGATGGACAGTAAGCTATGGTAAATGCAAATTGATAAGAGTTTCTTGTGACAAACTGAATGCCCAGAGCCATCGTTCTTCCACCTAACCCAAACATCCGGGAAAGGTAGACAACAAACTTTCTCCATTTCCATTTTCAACTGAATGTCCTTATCAACGAAGTTACCCTGATATGCGGCCAGATTATACAAGTATCGTCCACATACCTACAAACAACAGTTAATGTAAGAGCTGCTGATTCCAGCGCTACCTCCTCGGAGACCTCCATAAAGACTTTGGCCTCCCTGGGAACGAGAAGGACTTCCCATTGCGAACACGTCGGTTTGCTCAAAAAATTCAACATAAAACTTGTTAAGGAAGCTACGTGTCGAAACAAACAAGCTACTGCTCTTGAAATTTATTACTGTTTACTGCCAAAGACTCTGCAAGAGGGACCTTTGTAGAAAGCGATATTGCATCAAACTGAATGGTCCAAATTGCTTAGAAGGAAAGCTTCCAAGTCAGTGTATGTAAAATCAGCCGAGTTACATGTATGATGTAAGTATTCGCCCTCCATTCGTCTCAGCAAGTAATTACTTTGTGACAGAGAGTTCTACCAAGGTTTTAATGATAAACTGTGGAACAGAGAGTGAGTAAGAGGGATAGAGAAAGAGAATCGGAGAGGTAGAAAGAGAGACACAGAGAGAGAGAACGACTGTCATGGCAAGCTCCCAATTTAAGCGCGGGTCTGCGAGCTGAGTGTTTCTGTAGTATGTTTGACGTACACGTTCCGCAGTGTGCATATATAATTTAACGTGTGCATCTAGTGATTATTTCATAACACTTTTTTATTTTTATTTATTTGTCTGTTATCAACGTGGTTTATATTGTGAAATGTGTCACGTTCAGCGAGTGCTGAATGCAATGTTCCAATCCATTATCAAGCGCTACAGTGTGTTAACGACAGTTGAATGGAGAAGCATCAACTGTGGATAAAGAAATAATTTCTACCTGTAAGGTAAATATGCTGAATTCACTTGTACAGCCGCGTATACAGTTGAAAGCAGTGAGCATACTTCATTGTCCACTAGTAGCCAGCTTAGGCAGACGTCTCATCATCTGGTGCAGCTTAATGATTCACAACAATCAGCAGTTACTGGCTTAGCCAGGTGCCACCTGCCGCCAGGTTATGCACCTCCTGCTCAAAATGGTTCAAATGGCTCTGAGCACTATGGGACTTAACATCTGAGGTCATCAGTACCCTAGAACTTAGAACTACTTAAACCTAACTAACTTAATGGCATCACACACATCCATGCCCGAGGCAGGATTCAAACCTGCGACCGTAGCGGTTGCTGGGTTCCAGACTGAAGCGGCTAGAACGCTCGGCCACATCGGCCGGCATCTCCTACTACGCTAAATTTTCATCAGTACAGGGTCATATAATAGCGGATTTATCTTAATATCTTAACAGCAAAAACGTTCCAGTAAACATTGGTCCGAAAGTTTACCTATAAGTGCCATTGTGTGGTTACGAACTACCACTGATTGCATTACGAAATGACGCCCTATTTAGTACAAATGAATCTGAAATGATAACTTCTCGAATAAGTCTCCATCTACTTGGACTCAAGCACAGCACATATTACACTGCACAATCGTTCCTTTTAAAAGTGGTTTTATTGGTGTCTTCTTCAAATTTGGATGCAACACAGCAGTTGTCTTCGCGAATCATCTTGTTTATTTTGACAAGGGGGTAGGATCATCTGCTACAGTTCTTCAACAGTACTTACGTGGGTGCTACACAATTCACGTTTGAAATCATCTGACGCAGAAAAATCCAGACGTCTTCCAGGTGATCTTGTGGGCTAATGTACAGGCCCTACTCGATTTTTTTCATCTTGGGTCATATTAGTTTATTAGGTTTCTTCCTCACATTTGGATGCAATATTGCATCAGCAGCAAAATGCACCAGTTTCCCTCGAAGTGTGAACCTTATTTCCCAAAGTTGCAAAAGGGATGTGGGTAAAATTTGAACACAAAAAGTAGTGTAGTTTGTATGTTCTGGTCCACTTTGGAATACAAGCAATGATGGACTTCCCTAAGCCCTTATTTGAAAGAAGGAAAGAGTCACTGTGGAACAAATCCCAAAAAATTATCAGGCACAAATGTGGATGAAAGTTGGATTGACGACTATTATAAGCTTCCTTTAAGCGACTGAATGAGAGATAAGCTGGTTCCTTCCTCATCTGGCATTTCTGGAAACCTAAGTGAAGTCTTCAGTACCTGCTAGCATTTAGAACGAGTGAGTGTAATAGCTCTGGAGCCGTTTGAGGCAATTGCTATTTGATAAAAATACTGCCTTCGCAAAGAACACTATCTGTTGCAAACAGTGCTTTCAAGTGCACTTGAGAGACCTAAATAAAAATTAACATTTTTACCACAGCGTGAGCTGTCTAGGTGCAACACTATATGTGTAAATTTTTCGCATTGGTAGATCTGATGGAATGCGTCAGTCCTTTGGTTGACTGATTCGTCTCATTTTTCGTTATGTTTAATTCGATCTATCCCTACGTGAGCTCACATTTCAATCAATAAATCTAAGTTTGATGCAAGTTATGGCTAACGATTGAGAGGATCAAACCATTAATCTTCTATCTTGGATAACTACTATGATGTCCCATATATCTGTCTGTGCATGTCAGCTGAGTCTTGATGAGCTGTGGTAGGAGTAAGGTGAGGCCAGAAACTCTGAGCCCCATGGGCCACCTCCGAGAGCATGGTCTAGCCTTCTAAATGTTAAGGCGATAGGGGCTGAGGACGAGTGCCCCATGTGATGTGATGGGCAGTCAAGTAGTTAGTTATGGCATTCACCATTGCCAAGTAAAGACACTAGTCAGATGGCAGATGCGAGTTTTTGTAGTCTGCGTACAACACAACGTGCGGTCCCCAATTCTAAGTAAAATGAAGAAAGCCTGGCCTTGAGCAGAACAAATATTATATTTCTGTTACCAGACCCGCCAACTCATAGAACAGTTTTTCAGAGCTTGTTTTCTGTGCTCGTAAGCCTTCCAAAAGGCGAGGGAGTTAAAGCCAGTGGCAAGATTGTCATCTCTGTTCTCTTATATGGGAAGGCATGTGATTGCGTTTGTTAAGAAATGTTTCCTTCTTTGTTGAACGACACGCCGGTACCGAAGGGTAGCAGTACATGGGGTGAGCGGCATATGCTTGTGTTACGGGTGGTAAGCAGGCTCATTGGTTGACTTTATAAAATTTCATAGGAGGAGTTAGCGGGCCACCTTCTGAGAATTTCAGGATGGTCGAAGGAAACTCAGTCTCAGGGAGTTATGATTTGACACCGGGATCTTTTGAGGAATTGGTTATGTGGGAAGAGAGAGGAATGGCTGCCACCTAAGACTTTTATTAGGAGAGGAATCTGGCAGTCTGTTTGTAATAATCTCATTGACGAAGCTCTCTAATTGAAGAGTTAATTTTTCACGAAATTGTGGACAGCAGGAAGCGAACAGTTATGGACAGGAAAAACGCTAAGGCTTCCGCTGTGGACACAAGAGTGTTAAAAAACACTTAGCCTTCAGCTTCGGGAGAGCACAATTAGTGTTCAGCTGCAGAAGAGAAGACTTGCTCTTCAGTTTCCGACAACAGAGAATTTGGGCTTCATCTTCTGCAACATCTAGCGGCTTACGTGCTGCTGTGGGGAACTGACTGCACCACTCCTGTACTCCACCCCCCAGCGAATAACGCATGGTAAGAACTCGCAGCATCAGGAATTGAGAAATGAGAGCTGTTAGCTGTCGATAGGTGCGTTGTGTTGGCAGGATGAAGTTGAATATTTCTACGTGTAGTTTAATTGATTGTGGGCTCATCAATACGTCGGTGATTTATATTATTTGCATATGGTTGTCATACGCAATCAATGAGTATCCACCGTACTCATGGGTTTTCGTGAATGACTTGTGAGATGATAGAAATTCCTATTTCACCGACCTGTCACAGTCTTTACCAAGCCAATAAGTCATCTGTTTTACATTGTTAAGTGTGATACTTTTCGCTTTCTTGTTCTTGTTGTCTTTTGTTCTTCTTTATGCGTGTAAGCACAGAATTTATTGTTATAAACTGGGGTCAATTTGGAGCGGTATTTCATTTCAGTAATTAGACCATCCCTTGTTTATCGATTCCCTAATACTTCTTGAAACAACCAACACCCAGAATTCCCTTACTAGGGAACAGTTGCGCAACAGTTTCATTACAGTATTTGAGCCCACGGGGAGCGATCTGCTTCTTAGTCGGTCCAAGCGATGCGGATCATTGCGAAGTCAAGAGGCGTGTCGGTCTCAGTTGGCGTCTTCCAGTATTTCTTCCCTCTTCTTCTGGTTCGCGCTCGAAATGCAGTTCTTCTGAACGCTCTTCATTGTCATTATCACTTACTGTCTCATCTCCATCTTCCCTTTCTTCTCCCATTACCTCGTCTCTGTGTTTCGTGATACCATATGTGCGTTTATTACCTTCCTTCTATTCCTTTTATTCCAAAAATCGTGCCCACATGTCCTTTTTCCTCTTTCATACCCATCACATAAAAATGCAATAATCCATCAATATATCTTACTCAGCAGATCAGGCTCCTCCTTCTTCTTTCCGAATTAGTCTTCTAAATTGTGTTAGTTTCCTTGTTTTCACTGTCTTCATTCTACCTCCCAGACAGCTCTCCTCAACTGTTTCCCTACACGTCAACAATGACTCTTATTTCTCTCACTCAGGATTTCTAACTTCTTGTTCGCGGCACTCGCTCCTACCACTGCACAAAAATTTCCGACTACACGCACTATTCCCGATATTCCCGATATTCCACCTTTTGGGTTGCTACAGATTAGATTATTACGCCACCAGCATAGTCGCCTACTTCGCTGGCATTATTAATTCAACCGTGACCATGAGGGTAATGAACGGAAAACGACATTTGTAAACGTTACGCTAAAACTAAGTGACAATTCGATCCAAACCCAAACCTTACAAGCACAGAAGATTCGTAATTGGAAGTCATGACGAATAAACGATATAATTTTTTATTTTATTGTGTTAAAATTAACAAAATTGTTCGGTGAAAATTACACAAACGTCAATTTTCCAATCTGTAAGTGTTCAACTAAGCAGGTGACGTAATACAGCACTCAATGAAGACCAGAAATAATTGAATCTTGGAAATAATTCGTGTAGTCGCAAATATTTGTAAAGTGGTAGGAGGCAGTGCCATGAACTATGTACGACTCGTAGAAATCAAGACTGGTTGAGGCTCAGTACCGTTGGGGGGGGGGGTGCATTTGAGGGTCGTTTTTGTATGATTTTCTTGAATAACTACGGCCTCCAGCGAAAACGTATCCCAGTGCAAAATTTAACTATATTAAATTTCCTACAAAGAAGTTTTGTTCATTTTTTCTGTAAGACTAATACACTGAAGAGCCAAAGAAACTGGTACACCTGCCCAATGTCGTATAGGACCCAAGCGAACACTCAGAAGTGCCGCAACACGACGTGGCATGGACTCGAATAATGTCTGATGCAGCTTCAACAGTTGCCTGCTGACATGCAGGGTCCATGGATTCCTGAGTTTGTCTCCATATCCGTACACGTCCATCCGCTCGATACAATTTGAAACGAGACTCGTCCGACTAGGAAACATGTTTCCAGTCATCAACTCTTCAATGTCATTGTTGACGGGCCCAGGCGAGGCGTAAAGCTTTGTGTATTGCAGTCATCAAGTGTACACGAGTGGGCCTCCGGCTCCGAAAGCCCATATCGATGATATTTCGTTGAATTGTTCGCACGCTGACACTTGTTGATGGCCCAGCATTTAAATCTGCAACAATTTGCGGAAGGGTTGCACCTTCTGTCACGTTGAACGATTCTCTTCAGTCGTCGTTGGTCCCGTTCTTGCAGGATCAGTTTTCGTCCACAGCCATGTCGGAGATCTGATGTTTTACCGGATTCCTAATATTCACGGTACAGTCGTGAAATGGTCGTACGGGAAAACCCCACGTCATCGCTTCCTCGGTGATGCTGTGTCCCAAGGCACGTGCGCCGACTATAACACCACGATCAAACTCAGTCTTGATAAATTGTCATTGTAGCAGCAGTAACCGATCTAACAACTGCGCCAGTCACTTTTTGTCTTATATAGGAGTTGCCGACAGCAGCGCCGTATTCTGCCTCTTTACATATCTCTGTATTGGAATACGCATGCCTATATCAGTTTCTTTGGCGCTTTAGTGCACTTCACGTGCAGCGATCTGAAGAATACGAAAATGTTGCGCGTGGTTTATGAATGCCAGGGTAAACGTTGCGGGTAGCATAAAACGACAGCGGTAGGGGCAGTTGAATCACCCTGTATACTTACATCCATTTTTGTACTATGTAAGGATTTATTGCTGTTGATGACTGCCTTTTTAAAAAAAATTGAAAGCCGAATATTATTTCAGGAACAGCAAAGCAGAGACGAAAGTAACAAAGAGGAGAATTAAAAACTTTAATGTCTTGCTTAACACCAGAATTGCGAAGGAGACAATAGTGAAAGATCCAGATTGAGATTTTCACTGTGCAGCGGAGTGTGCGCTGTTATAAAACTTCTTGGCAGATTAAAACTGTGTGCCGGACCGAGACTCGAACTCGGGGCCTTTCCCTTTCGCGGGCAAGTGCTCTTACCATCTGAGCTACCCAAGCACGACTCAGGCCCCGTCCTCAAAGTTTTACTTTTGCCAGTATTTCGTCTGCTACCTTCCAAACTTTACAGAAGCTCTCCTGCGAACCTTCCAGAACCAGCACTACTGAAAGAAAGGATATTGCGGAGACATGGCTTAGTCACAGGCATTGGTCCCGAGTTCGAGTTTCGGTCCGGCACACAGTTTTAATCTGCCAGGAAGTTTCAATAGTGAAAGATGCAGTAAATTTCTCTCGTTTGAAAATGAGGCTACTCAGGATGGGCGAAGCAAGAATGTGAAAGATGCAGTAAATTTCTCTCGTTTGAAAATGAGGCTACTCAGGATGGGCGAAGCAAGAATGATACTACGAATAGATTAATACGTTCTATAAGTTCTATGAAATTGGGTTAGTAGTGTAATACGAGGGCTGTCCAGAAATTAAGTTCCGATCTGTCGTGAAGTGGAAACAGTAGTGAAAACAAGAAACGTTTTATTTGCAACCGTTAGGTACGACTTTCAAGTACTTCTCCACATAGTCGCCGCTCCAACTTCGATTTCTGTCGTAGTGTCGCATCAACTTTCCAATATCCTCGTCATAGAAAGCAACTGCCTGTACTTTCGGCCGCGTATCTGCGCTGGTCTGCAGATCGTTGTCTGTGGAAAAATTTTGTCTTCATAACCACCGGTACTTGTGAGCAGAGATGAGACTCAGGGGGGAGGCCAATGATGGGCTGTATTGTGGGTGATCACATCTCATGGGAAACGCTGCAGGAGCTTCTTCGTCGCCCCTGCAGTGTGCGGCCGAGAATTGGCATGAAGAAGGAACTGCACGACAGATTTGTTATGTGGGCTGCATGACACACGCGAAATCTCTAGTGGTTCAAATGGTTCAAATGGCTCTGAGCACTATGAGACTTAACATCTGTGGTCATCAGTCCCCTAGAAGTTAGATCTACTTAAACCTAACTAACCTAAGAACATCACACACATCAATGCCCGAGGCATGATTCGAACCTGCGGTCGTGCGGTTCCAGACGGAAGTACCTAGAACCGCTCGGCCACACCGGCCGGCTAACGAAATCTCTAACCAGGCTCTCATACTTGGCGGAAGACCCTATTCACTGCGCATCTTTACGTGCTCACTGTTCACTCAACACTAAAAAGTGCGACACGACACGATCGACGGGTATACTAGAGGCACTGTGCAACATATCTGTGGAAAGCATTACCGGATATTCTCACGGTTTCCATTTCGCGAGCGATCGGAAGTTACTTTATGGGCAACCCTCGTATATTGTAATGGGAGGGAAGTTCACAAATGTGTAAGTTTGAAGGACGTTCCCAAAATGAGATTTCCACTCTGCAGCGGAGTGTGCACCAATATGAAACTTCCTGGCAGATTAAAACTGTGTGCCAGACCGAGACTCGAACTCGGGACCTTTGCCTTTCGCTGGCAAGTGATGTACCATCTGAGCTACCCAAGCACGACTCACGCACCGTCCTCACACCTACAGTTCTGCCAGTACGAGTCTCGGTCCGGCACACAGTTTTAATCTGCCAGGAAGTTTCATATCAGCGCACATTCCGCTGAACAGTGGAAATCTCATTCTGGAAACATCCCGCAGGCTGTGGATAAGCCATGTCTCCACAGTATCCTTCATTCCAGGAGTGCTATTTCTGCAAGGTCCGTTGAAGAGCTTCTGTGAAGTTTGGAAGGTAGGAGACGAGGTACTAGCAGAACTGAAGTTGAGGGAGTTGTTGTACCGATGTGTAAGCGGGGAGCATCAGAAACCCGGAGAAAAAGAAACTGGATGCTTTTGGAATGTGGTGGGATATAAGAATGTTCAAAGTTAAGAGAACAGGTAAGATACGAAATGAAGACGTGCTAAAAAGAAGAGATGAAGAAAGAAGTCCATGAAAGAGTCTTACTAGAAGAAGGGTCACGTTAGTGGAATATCGTCTACGACAAATAGGCAGCTGGTACTGGAAAGAGTAGCAGAAGAAAGTGTAGTAGGGACAGACAATGTAAAAGACGCAAAAAAATATAGAAGATGCTGCGCGTAGTGATTACGAAGAGATGGAAAGGTTAGTAAAATATAGGAAGAGAGGGAGGACAGGATCAAACTAAGTGAAAGACAGCAGGCTAAAAAAAAAAGCGTTTGTCAGAGCGTTATTCGCATAACCTACATGACGACATTAATATTAGGCTAACTTAGATCATCTTAAGCCATGCTGAATATTATGCCATTGCCATATCAGGAAACTATGTGGAGAACGGTGTTCGACGGTCCCCTGCGTTGTCGGCTGCCACGCCCACAAGCATTATCGTCGCTTCAGATGCACGTGGAAACCCGCCTTAAGCCAAAGACTTTCTGGTGTAGACGAGGGGCAACGATAAGGAAGTTGAAGAGAAGTCCCACCGCTACCTTCTCCCGCAGTCGTGGCTCTGCAAACATAGTCGGACTCTGCAGTGCTCCGAGTTGGGCGCCGGCGTCGCAGAGGGAGCTGGGCGAAATCGCCGAAGCGCGTGGCGTGGTGTCGGGTCCGGCGGCGTCCACAGAGCGCCGAGTCCCGTGGCGTGATGAGGACAGCTCGCGGATTTCCCCTGCGAGGCCTGGCGGAGCAGACGGCCAGGAAATTGCCTCGGTAATCTGCCAACTTAGTTTCGTGTATTCGGCAAACTCGACCGACATCGGAGGAGGGCGCTCAGACAGCGGACGAGAGAGAGAGAGAGACAGAGAGAGAGAGAGAGAGATGGAAAGGGAGAGACATAGTAGAGAGACAGAGCTGGCAGGAAAGGGGAGGCGGAGAGAGAGGGGAGGGGTCTGGGATTCTCCAGAACTTGCCAACGAGCCTGCCCAGTGCTGCTTCCCTGATTAGCGCGCGGAGCCGTTGCCGATTAAAATCTAATAGCGTACGGCATATTCAGCCAGCTGCCGAGGTGCTGGCGGGAGCCAACTTGGGCTTATTCCACTTTTCCAGCATCGCCCGGCTGAAGTGTGCCTGTTAAGTTCGCCTCTGATAAGACATTCATTCGCCTTGTAATTCTGGGACGTCTCCGGGTACTCGGCTGAATACTATCAGTGAGAATTAGTTTGAGGAAAACTGTTCCTCTCTGGGGTGCGCAAAGTCGGCTGCCAACTCCAATTCCTTTCTGTGCTCTGCGACTATTACTGTCTGTGTTAGGCGTTTACTGCATGAGAAAAGAGTGAAATTGTTACAGTCCCTCACGAGCAACTACCACGCTGAGAGTTTCTGAAGTTGTTCTCATCAGCTGTTATGGTGTACCTTCCTCAACATGAAGTCTTCTAGAAGTAATGCCACTCCGTTTTATTAATGGTTCAAAAAAATTGCTCTAAGTACTATGGGACTTAACATCTGAGGTCAACAGTCACCTAAACTTAGAACTACTTAAACCTAACCAACCTAAGAACATCACAAACGTCCATGCCCGAGGCTGGATTCGAACCTGCGACCGTAGCAGCCACGTGGTGCCGGACTGAAGCGCCTAGAACCGCTCGACCACTGCAGCCGGCTTTATTAATGGTAGCTAGAAAACATTATTGAAATCGTTATCGAGCTAGAAACTGGGAATAGTAAGGTGACAGGCCACACAAAACGTAACATCTCACACAGAAAAGATCAATTAATTTAACAAGTTGCGTGAAATTTGACGACCTCAGATGACGTTATTGTTTACAACCATGCAAAAAGTCAGCAATAAAGATTTAATACATCAAATTAGCTAAATGTTAATTTAAAATTTTAAATCGTGAATCCGCGTGAAGTTTCGTGGTACTTAGGTGGTTCTGTCTGAAAATAAAGTCAGCAGAACGCTGCATGAATTCACGTACTGCTAGAATAGACCTCAAACATTTCAGTTAACATATGTTCCAGGATAACACATCGGACATAAATAACGGGTGTTTCGATGCTACTCTCAGAAATAAATCAGTAGTAGACTCATTTCTGTAAATGTCAAACTGTACCTTGCCACCATTTGAAGTTACTTCAGAGTGTAAATATGGCAAGGTCCCGTTAATCTGATTCTGAACAGAGGAAGAAATCTTTCAAGCTGATAATGAACAGAGAAAGAAATCTTTCCATGGAATGTATCAAGTCGGTTATGAAAAATGTCACAAAGTTTCTTGCTGCCTCCTTAAAGAATAAATATGTCATCAACACAACTGTCCGACTTACCACCTTAGCCTCACCCGTACACGTCTTAAAGAAACTCATACTGGAAATATGCGAGATACAAATATTCGCTAAGATGCAGGCAACGGGGAACTATGGCCAGACCCTGTTGCTGCCTGTTCACTTAGTCATCAAATTTAAAATAATTAAGTCCTAGGATCAAAGTTAAAATACCAACAACTTCATGATTTCGTCCGATAGCCTGTCGCTAAATCTGCTGAGGTTTCCGAGCACGATGTCACATATTTCCTCTGTAGGTATACTGGTATACAAATTGATGACGTCAAAAGCAGTTATTTGGCTATCTATTGGGATGTTGGTACTTTTATGAACTGTAATTAGATCTTCCCTATTTTTATTCTAGTGTCCCTGAAACAAAAATGTTCTTTAAGAAAACCTGCAACAAGTTTGTTAAGTGTACCACCCCATGAGTCGACAATCTGTCTCGCAGAATGTCTTGTTTATATAGCTTCATTGTCTCCCGGAGTTTAAATTTTTTAGAGTTCATCATTATAAGTTGTTTCTTCTGTTTCATCCTAGTTTCTTTTAGTACCTCTCTGATTTCACCGGAGTACTTTTGTCTGATCTCTGCAATTAACAGTGTCATTAGCAGCAATAAACTGCTTATATTTTACCACATACTTCTGCTGAGAAAGGACAACAGCGGTTTTCCCTTTGTCAGCATAGACGATTATAGCATCCTTATCTGTATGTTTTTTATCAAGTGACTTCAACGTCTGCCATTGTCAGCTGCGATTATTTCTAAGCCACCTGTTATTGTTTAACATGTTGTTAGTTTGCAAAAAGATCTCATTTTTAACCGGAACTGAAAAGTCAGCGCTCTTTAAGGCCACTGTTGTATGAGCAATTATCACAAATTCTTGGTCCTCAGGGATATTTTCTCTTAGATTATATGATAAATCCGTGTTTTATTAAGTACTCTCATCATCATTAAAAGCAATAGCTCTCTTATTAAGTGTGTCGTACTGACTGCGGTAAAAGCCAGTTGTGTAGGAGCAGATAATTCACCAGACATGCAGAAAATTTACCACGGGATTTAAAGAACATTAAGAGCTGGACAATTAGAGGTAAGCTCTGACAATGCATTTGTTAGACAACCGGCATCTGCTGCTGCAGGTTAGTATAACTTAGCGGTCTTACACACTGCGGAGAAAGGTCGGATACTCAGTGTTTTTGAAGAAATTGAGATCTTAATAAGTCTTCATTCCCATCCTCTCGATACATTTAATGAACGGCGAAACTGTATCACAAAAGTATATTAGTTAAGTATCACATTATCCTGGCAGATTAAGGTGTCCATATGTCGTAATATTTTCCCTTGTTATTTAAACGTACAGGTCCTCTTCTCTCTTAATGTTGTGATGGTTCCACCTCCTTTCTGCTTTCAGTTCCCGCCTTTCCACTTTAAACAATTCACCAGTCTCATGTCTATTTCGTAGCACGCTTACGCTTGGGTCGTGTGCGGCTTCACTACTCAACGGCAAGTGTTTATTATTACACGATTTTCCAGCTTGTGTTCTCGATGACTCAGCGAGGGGGAACGGTTGTTGTGTTTTTGTAAGTAATTTCACGCAATATGTCATTCACCTCGTGCCTCCCTCCCCCCATTTTCATTGCGTTTTATATGTTGCATTATTTCGATAACGTTCGGTGTTCGGTCACGATGTCCGTTTTTTTTTAGGTTTTTTTGGGCTCCTCTTACTCTTTGACATGGAACCTTTAATTCTATGTCCACACTGGTGTGCGGATCACCTCAGATGATTGGTTTCATTTGTAAGTAACGTCATGTTCTCTCTTTCAGATTTGTTTTAATTTAGAAACTTGAGCCGCATAGTTCCTTGTCTGATATTTCATTCTTGAGGATCACCTCCCATTCGCGTGTAACAAAATGTTTGTATTATTACAGTTTTCACCAGATGATGGAACTTTAAGAGTTCCGAAACTAGTCGTGTACATAATAAAAGCCGGCCGCTGTGGCCGTGCGGTTCTAGGCGCTTCAGTCCGGAACCGCGAGACTGCTACGGTCGCAGGTTCGAATCCTGCCTCGGGCATGGAAGTGTGTGATGTCCTTAGGTTAGTTAGGTTTAAGTAGTTCTAAGTTCTAGGGGACTGATGACCTCAGATGTTAAGTCCCATGCTCAGAGCCATTTGAACCATTTGAGCCATAATAAAAGATTGTGGATTGAACAACTGTCCTGCGGTTTCTTCCTTTTTCAAAAAGTTATTGGATACTGATGTGTAATGATTGCCGTTTCCGTTTAGGGTTGGTTCTTGTGTACGCTTCTCAGGGCCTTTGAATTTATTTGGTTTCTGTTCTTTGATGGGGCGGTTAAGGGACGTGCGCTCTATTCAACGCTTCAAGAGCGAAAGATCGCGTTCATAGCCAATACTAGCAGAGGCGCTGGGAGATGCATCGGACGATGTGAACTGTAAAAGTGTGCAAATTACATACTGTGGAATATTAGTATTCATTCACTGCTTCATGAAAACCTTGGATAGCCGTTAGGATAAATATTGAAGCTTAAGACTTCAAAATGCGACAGGGAGCTGACGTTGAGTGGTTGGATACTGGGCCATAATTTTATTAAGGAATTTAAAAAAAAAAAACACTTTATTGCCACGTCAAAAATATCTAAAAGATCTCAGCTACTTTTTCCTTTGGAGCAAGGAATTTACAAAACCTCTAAAATAACATTTAAGAAAAAATTTTAAGAAAAGAACCTGTAGAAAAATTTTCCGAAATCTCGCTTTTAAATGCAGGCCTCGGCACAGTTGTTTAATTAGATCAACAACATGCCTTTTAACAGTATATTCCAAATTTAAATTTTTTTATTAAATACAATCGGTTCTTCGTGCAGATGAAGTGTTCGTGTAGGCCGAAAACAACACTCAATCTAGTTGGCCAGGAGAGCTATTTGACTCTCGCTGTAGTACGGTTGACAGAGAGAGAGAGAGAGAGAGAGAGAGAGAGAGAGGATTTACCATTTCCTTTACTCAAGATTTTTTATCTGAACTCTCAATATAAACCACCTGTGTTCTCAAGCTATCTTGTAACATATAAACTACTAGTTAAAAAAGTTTTTAAAAAATAGCAACCCCCAAAGACACAGGAGGAAACTTGGAAAAAGTGAGTCTTACGCTGAAAGCAGATTATGCAGTTCTTAATTGATATATAGTCAGTTAGCATGGCCATCACCTAAGAGGCTTCCACACCACCAGTTTACCAGTCTCAAATACAGAGTAAAATGACTTTAATGAGATTACTTGAAAAGCTCACAAAAACTGCTGTTACGGCGGACGATGGATATCTAATGGCAAGTAAGAGAACAACCTTGTCATACGACAGTTATAACGGTTGGGATTGTAACTGAACATTCGCCATAATTACCAGTTAGTAGGAACGAAAGTCAACAATCGCCTGATCAATGGCTGCAATCATCTGAGCATATCCACTAGCTGCAGCTGGGTTCAATCCTTTGGGAATGTCTGAGACGAAGCGAACCCGGCACCACTGTGGACACGGGGTTCTTCGAAATAATCCAAATCTAAGTAGAAGTAGGTGCCCAAATAACACACCGAAATTACTTCTGTATCGTTCAATGTACACTGACCCGGCCGACACAGGACATCACGCATGCCGCTCTGATTATATTTCAAATGCAGCAGCGAGCCAAGGATGTTATCAGCAGCGAGCCAGGACGGCAGGGCCCTTACTACCCACGGTCGTCGCACATGCTGCTAGACACCCGATCACTGAGAGAGAGCAACCGTCTCCGCGGTCGCTCTTAAGTCGATCTCATCGTCACCGGACTTCCTCCTGGCGGCGTAAAATCATTCTGATTCTACCACAGCCAGTGATGATGAGAGTCAGAGGGATTTATAGATATTAGATCGCACCACGATGTTCCCGCACAGTACAGACGTAGTTTGCTCATCTTGCCTTGTAGAGGCGCAACAACTTTCATTGTACACCTGATTAAGCTATCTGCATTCTTGTAACATGAGAATTAACTAAACGTAAGGATATATATACATTTGTTTCTTTTGTGTATCCGAGAATTTATTTCGCTGTTTATAATATGTGTTTAAATAACGCTCTTTTTGTTTTTATGTGGATGTAAAGAATGGAAGCTAGATGTTACTAAAAATGGCTCTGAGCACTATGCGACTTAAGTTCTGAGGTCATTAGTCGCCTAGAACATAGAACTAATTAAACCTAACTAACCTAAGGATATGACACACATCCATGCCCGAGGCAGGATTCGTACCTGCGACCGTAGCGGTCGCTCGGTTCCAGACTAGATATTACTTGCATGTGAATATTTGACCTTTTCTTTGTAATGATGTTCGTCTGTGTTAATACACTAACTTTTGTTAACTGAGCCTAGAGTTTTGCTTAATTTGTAATTTTGGAGGCACTGCGTTGTTCTGAAGATGTTAACACAAAAGGGGAAATTAAAATTGGCTGTTGTCAAAATGAAATGTGTGTGTACTAGCACCTTACCCCTCTCAATCCAACCACTGCCCTACAGCCTCAAATGCTAACTAAAGAGGAGGCTCTGAACATAATCGCGGAGAAAAGAAATTTGTCGCACAACTTGAATAACAGGGGGGATCTGTTGATGGACACTTTCCGAGACAGCAAGGAAACGTTAGTTTAGTGCTGGAGCGAAATGTGAGGAGTAAAAACTGCAGGGCGAGACCAAGACAATAAGCAGTTACAAAAGGACGAAGGTTGTAGAAATTGTTCAGAGGTGAAGAGGGTTAAACAGGATTGAGTGGCGTGGAGAGCTACTTCAAACCAAACTTCCTGGCATATTAAGACAGTGTGCCGGACCGAGACTCGAGCTCGGGACCTTTGCATTTCGCGGCCAGAGCACCTGCGAGCGAAAGGCAAAGATCCCGATTTCGAGCATCGGTCCTGCACACAGTTTTAATCTGCCAGGAAGTTTCATATCAGCGCACCGAACTGCAGAGTGAAGATATCACTCTGTATCAAACCAGTCTTCGGACTGAAGACGACAAGAACAAATCAGACGGGGTCTATGAGATCCTGTGTGGCGTTCAATACGGCCCTCCTGAACCCATCGGTGCCATATACTCATTACGGTGTTGCGCTCAAATGCTGATCATTGGCCTCCGAACAGTGCTCGTGAACTTGGTGTTTGTTGCATTTTTCCTAGCAAACAGTTCATTGTCTCATCTTTATTTTTTGGAGATGCACTAGTTTCCATCGGCGGATGACGAGAGGGGAATGCCGCGTCGCGCGCTCTGTGCAGCTCCAGTGTGCAGGGCACGCCGTGCAATCCAGCGAGCGGGCTTGGCCCAGCGCGTCGGCGGTGGCATCGGGGCGGACGCAAACCAGATGCTCGTAAAACGGCCGTAAACGCGGCGCGGCCCTCCCGCCAGAGCGCGAGAGCCCGCGTGGTGCGCCCATTGTTGTCGGGGCCGCGGGTTCTCACTAATGGCGCACTTTGTGGCTCAGTATCGGGCCCGGCTTGAGTGCGCCCTGTCTCGTAAGTCGTCCCGCCGTTAAAACGGTATTGCCGTATAACTCGCCCCATTCCAGGCGAGTACTTTATCTAGACGCACGCAAGTTCTGTCAGCTCGGTCCGCCGTTCGGGGTCGCCCATGAAGCAACGTGCATAAACCGTGCGAGTACCGTGGAAACAACGGGCTGGCCAGCGCTGCAGCTGGCTCTGTTCATTAACGCGGGAGGACTGCACCGGGCTCATTCCAGAAGTTTTGCATACCGCACCGCGCCGCCGGTACGGTGACGCCATCGCTGCAACTGTCGCGCCAGCTGCGACACTGTATGAAGGGTCGGCGAAAGAATATCCTTGACGGCTGCAGATGGCTTGACACGGCTGCTCCCACGGTGCCTCTAATTCAACCAAGTAGGCATACGTCTCTAAGGCAACGCCACATTGTTGTCTCATCTGTATGGATGGCAGTCGTTTTCGTCTGGAGGCTTCTGCGTTTCGCAGTTGAAACCTGCCAGCACTGCCAGCTGTCAGCTACCTTCGTTCGGAAACTTTAGCTTCGGCTGCTCCCACAATGGAGTCCGAAACGACGTGTAGGGATCTACAACTGCCAGCGTGAGCACACAAACACTCAAATCATTTGTAAAACGATTCGTATGTGAGGAGGTATTACATCGAATTGGAAAAAAAAATTATGGCACAACTAGACAAAAAGAAGGGACCAATTGATATGACACATCTTGCAACATGAAGGAAACGCCAGTTTGGTAATGGTAGGCAGCATGTGTGTGTGCGGGGGGGGGGGGGGGGGGTGAGAG
The DNA here is from genome assembly GCF_023864275.1 of Schistocerca cancellata. Taxonomy (NCBI): domain Eukaryota; kingdom Metazoa; phylum Arthropoda; class Insecta; order Orthoptera; family Acrididae; genus Schistocerca; species Schistocerca cancellata. The sequence goes on along the minus strand of NC_064631.1, from coordinate 461,993,770 downwards.
TGGAGTGGTAGAAACTGCATAGAATGATCAAGGGATAGACAGAGTAGGTAGGTTCAAATGAATGTAGGTTGCAGTAGATATTTGCAATATACTTGCGCCAGACAGAGTAAAGTGGAGAGCTGAAAGAAAACCGTCTTTCGGCAGAGGACTACAACAATGACAACAACATACACCTTTTTCCAATTTCCACACGATTTTTATACAGGGCCAGCAATGTTTTCTTAATATTTCATGAGGCGCTTCTTAACAAATCCGTACACAGTACATATACAGGTCGTTTATAAAACAACGAAGGCTTTCGCGATGGCACTGTCGTATAAAATATTGGACTTCTTGCTGTATGAGTTCAGGGTAAAATCTTGAGCTTTCGACGACTACCTCCGTCGTCTTCGTCAGGAGCAGTAGTTGCCCCCGACGAAGACGAAGGAGGTAACGGCCGAAAGGTTGAGGTTTCACCCTGAACTGAGGCGGCAAGCAGTCCTGGAACGTTTGTACATGAATTTTAGAAATTAGTTAGAAAAGTAGCCTTTAATTTCGAAAAAGATAAATAACTTATACAAATGTGTGATAGAGCACCGAATGTATTATATCAAGTTTTATTCCCACGTACCTCAGTTAGTTCCCGACGTTCCAACTACGCGGCAAGTGCGAACGAGTTATTCAAAAAGTCATCATGGAGTAGTGTAACGATACAGACTGTACGCAGTGTTGTTTATAGTTTCATGAAGTCACAACCGTGGTAAACTGAATCGGTGTAATGTTCAGATACGGGGTGAGCAGAACCCACGGAATCCAATCGAACATGTGTGGGTCAAGCCTAAAGTAAATGTTTTGTGCTGTAAGCTTTAACAAGATTTACAGACCTTTCTTTTCTGTCGAGTCAGCTCTAACCGACTTATCATGTCGGCTCCCACGGCGGAACTAATTCAACCAAGTACGTAACGTAACATTATCTAATGCCCCAGTTACAAGGGTATGGACACTAAATTTATTTTCCAGCTAGATGGCGCGCCACCACATTGTAATCCTGAAGTTATTGCGTGTCTGAGTAGGAATATCACACCTTGGATTGGGACTGGTGGAACAAAGTCCGCCGGCCGAGTGGCCGAGCGGTTAAAGGCGCTACAGTCTGGAACCGCACGACCGCTACGGTCGCAGGTTCGAATCCTGCCTCGGGCATGGATGTGTGTGATGTCCTTAGGTTAGTTAGGTTTAAGTAGTTCTAAGTTCTAGGGGACTTATGACCACAGCAGTTGAGTCCCATAGTGCTCAGAGCCATTTGAACCATTTTTTTTAACAAAATCCTCACCACCACGATCACATATTTTAATCCCAAGTTACTTCTGCGTATGGTGTTACGTTCAGACAGAGTGTTTGTTCCTCAGATTCTGGGAAACGTCTATGACTTGCAACAATGGATAATACAAGCAGTTGTCAGCGTACATCAAGTCCTGCTTCATAGGATTTGGCAGGGAATTGATTACAGCTGGAGCATTTGTCGTGTTACGAAATGTAACCACATTGAACATTTGTTTATAAAACTTGAAGATATACTGCATTTAGTGATTATAAAACATTGACAGTGAAGAATAATTACAGGTTTTGTTGAATGGAACGAACAATTCAGTAAATACAGGATGTAGATTGAGAGCAAGTTGAAGAAAGACAAAAGTAATGAGAAGTAGCAGAACTAAGAACAGCGAGAAAACTAACATCGGGAATTGTGACAACGAAGTAGATAAAGTTATGGAATTCTGCGACCTAGGCAGCAAAATAACCTATAATGTATCGAAAAGGAGAAGATAAAAGGCAGAATAGCACTAGCAAAAAGGGCATTCCTCACCGAGATAAACATACTAATACTAGATATAGACCTTGTATTGTATTGTACTGTAAGTTAACCGGGGACCTGGAAACGACGCAGGGGTTCCGTCTCCGCCGCAGTCGCAGTGGTCCACAACCCCAAGACGAATACCGCAGTCCACTTCACCCCTCCGCCGCCCCACACCGAACCCAAGGTTATTGTACGGTTCGGCCCCCGGTGGACCCCCCAGGGAACATCTCGCACCAGACGAGTGTAACCCCTATGTTTGCGTGGTAGAGTAATGGTGGTGTACGCGTATGTGGAGAACTTGTTTGCGCAGCAATCGCCGACATAGTGTAACTGTCACAAATCAATGACTTTAACTAACAAAGAACACACACTCCATAATCGTAGATACACAGTTACCTAACATAAAGCTGCCACAAACCATATGAGTGTTACAGACTTCACTAAAACAGGTTATAGATTAACATCATCGGACTCAATAAATTCGTGGATGCTGTAGACCACAGAATTCATTACAACGGAGGTTTTGTTCTTCAGATTCGTATTTTTTCGCAACCTCATTGTCCATGCTAAGTTCTAGTAGTTTGCAAATGTGTTCAACCTCTGTCATCTTTTTCCGTTGTTCACACATCAGGCTCCTTTTTCTTCTGTTTAGCAGCCCAAACACAAATATTTCTCCACAGCTTTCATATGCACTTTTCATAGATATTTGTAGGCTCCTTCGTCACTGTTTTCCTACTGAAAAACAATAATAGGCACTCACAGTAAAGTATCGTAAATTTTTGTTGTAATAACATTTATAACTCGAGTTCTGGCTGTAATCGTCTACAAATTTCAGCATGCATTCTTTGAAGTCAGCAGACAATATTTCACATAAATCGCATTGAAGCATAACTAGAACATTTAACAAGGAGACCTGGACGGGCACTAGCAGCCTGTCTTCTGCTACACATTGGAGGAGATTCCTACCAAACTCCGGAAGCAGGACGCTGTGACACAAATTACGCATAAACAAAGTTGAACAAAAAAAGGCATCGTATGGACGCACCTTTATTCATCCTTCTCTGCCGGAGCTAAATCAAAGTCCTACTTCTTAAGCCGAAATTTGTCCAGAGAATTATACATTCCATTAGCTGTAACTTTCTCTGCTCTACCCGGACCTTGTCGCAATGTGTTCCGTCGTTTTTCCCTCGTTTTAACTGTTCCCCGACGGTTATTATATACGTTTTGCTGTTCTTTTATTACCTTAAACACTTTTTCATCTCCATCGGAAACACTGTTTCGGACAGACACCCGGATCCGCCGTTACATTACAGAACCATAACACGCAAATCATAATTTCTAAGTATTTTTACGCGTCATTTTGTCATTTGTCAGTGTAGAAAATTCATTAGTTGACTATATACGTTTACTTTGTTGCCTCATTTTTTACGCAGTAACACACTTGTAAACCATTTAACATGTTAGAGGAAGGGCGGTGTTTTCACTTCCAATATAGAACTGAAATCAAAATACAGAAAAATAAATTACTCGTAAATAAGGCCTAATTAAATTTTTAAGGATCTCATATTTCTGAAGAAAATTGTTATCGTCTGTGGAATGATCCTAATCATCTTTAAAAGAGAAAAAAGTCATATATTTTTGTCGATTCTTAACCCAAATTTGTGTTTCACTGTTACGTTCTACACAATCACATTTATTTTAACGCTTTCGATTAGAACCATTCTAGTGACCTTATTAAAACTGTTGCCCTGAATAGAGATAGTAGCTTTCACATTATCATGACAGATGTATGTTATTAAATATTATATATTTAGCTCCCTTTCTATTCAAGTTTGTTCTGCAAACGAAGTTCTTTACAAAGATGTCTTAAAAGTAAATATCTTCGGACAGTTATGAGCAATATCCAAGTGTTAACGAGAGAAGAAAACCAAGGTATTTATCTCCGATTAGCTCTGATTGTTCAGATATATGCGTCGTATCGATCACTCTGGCCAAGGTTAGTATAAAAGATGATGAAGGAATCAGTAGCGAAAATTTACGACTAGCAATACAAGTCACTTTGTACCAGAACTTAGCGCACCAGGCGAGACAGCATAGTGACTGAAGCAGTGGACACACAGAATAAAATATGTCTTCAGGTTAGTAAATTTAACTATTTAGAATGGTTTGTGTCCCATGTTCAAATGAATTTTTGAGGGATTAATATGAAAAGCTGTACGGCAGTATAAACAGCTCGCTTGCCAAAAAACCACGAAATAGTTGTGAATATTGTGTCCTGAGGTGAAAGGAGGAAAGAGATATGAAGCAGAGAAAATTTTTGAGAACGGCAGGTAGATACACCCTTTCGGAAGAAGCATCTCAAATTTGTAGAAATGAGAAAGTCTTACGAGAGGAAGGCAAAATCCTGTGAAATGTTTCTGCTCTACAAACTGATCGAAGAGCTGTGGAACGCCCGAAGAAGACACGAAAATTCCTTTTTCAAAGGAATGGTTTGCGTGTTCCACCATGAAACTGATGGCGCGCGAGTTGGGAGAAATTGGTTGTCATTTCTTATACGGGAAATGTTTCTCGTGGTTCCTCCTAATGCACTGAGGCATATATATCTTGTGATTTTCCTTATGCAGCCACTGCCAGTTTGCTCCGTATACTTGTCAACTCAAATGGTGTTGGTCTCAATGGTCTGCAGGAAGTAGAGTCCGTGAAGGAAGGAATTCGACACGAACGCATTCAGATCATCGTAATAAATCTACGCGAAGATAGTGGCGACAGTTCCAGTGACGACGATGACGACAAAGGTAGTGCAGACGATGTCCGATTTTCTGTAAAGTCGTGGATAAACATACTACAACGTTCAAAACAAAGTACATTAATTGCAATAAATTAATTCTAAAAGACGAAAATGCTTATTATTGTTAGTACCTTGCTTAAGTGGCAATAGCTGTCAACTGTGCAGTGTGCTTGCAAGGAAGTGGTGCAGAGCGTGTAGAGTGGTGATAAAAGCGACGTGACCTTGAGCAGCCTGTGCAGACTGAAAAGAGAGTAAGCGGAAACGATAACACTCACGAAATCATACAGCCGCCATCATTCAAATTTGGTCGCGAAGTGTTCCTCTCTGACGTCATGCGCACAGCTGCAGAAAAGCGTCTGCATCTGCGCAGAGTTTGCTGCGCCCCCTGGGTTCTCTGTCGAGCAGCATAAAATCAGCCGGCTGGGGGTACGTAAGGGCAACGATTGACCGTGTGGTGGTGTTCCGACGTCTGCAACGCGTCGTGACGTCAGACGCGTGGCAACCATCGGCAGCCGTGGGCCACCCAACGGCCTGGCGTCGCAGCGGCCAGGCCGCCTCTCACGGCCAGTGTCCGCTGTCGGCGCCTTATGGCCGCAATTAATTCTCCGGGCTGCGGCGCGGCAGCCGGCCCTGGATATAAATTAGCGACGCGGTGATAGCGCCGCCATTACCGACTCGGCCGCTGCAGGTCGTTAGGCGGGGGCGCGTGCACCTCACCTCTGGCGCGGCTAGCAGCCCCACATCTGGTCCTTTTACATCGACGCCTCTGCCACTGCACTCTTCCGTACTACGTGAGTCCGCAGCCATCGTCACCTAGAGACAGGTATACAGGCAATGAGGCAGACTGACGTGTTCACACCCGAGAAGCAGGAAGGGGAGGCAGTGACGCCGTGCACTGCAGCATTCCACCAAGTGACGTGCTGACACCAGCGTTCTACCGTCCTTGTGTCCAGGCCTCTGAATTAAGTGGTTATTTAGAACGATACATCTCACTACTGATACTCACGACACTTTTCTAGTAACATCTGCAAAGCTTTCCCCGGTGATGTCGCTGTTTTCGTCAGCTGTCTCTGTTTATTGGTAGTCTGTTATTTCACTCGCGGAAGGTAGTGAAGTCTCATTTGTGTAATCTCGTCGCCAGTTTTGTACAGGCCTCGTCGCTACCGCCGTGGAGGCCGAGTTGCCAATGTTGTTACGGTAGGCCGAGTTCGTGAAACAGTTTCTGGTGCAGTACACCGCTAAGACAATTTCTCCCTGCCATTATTACACAGCTATGCCCCAGGGTCAGGTAACAGGATAGGAGAACGTAGGTTCTACAGCTCTCCAACAATTTAGTGACAAGGTCACATAAATGAGTTAAAAGCTTTACTTATCGTTGTGACTTGAAATATGAAGTCTGCAACACTGTAGTATAACACAAAAAAGGCCCGCAATGGCTAAGTGCAAATAATCGTAAACTTCACAGAATATAGCAAATGCAATTTGCAACTACTGTCTGTCCCCTTCTAAGAATTCACTAAAAGACGTTCCCTGTCTAGGGCAGCATTTGACTATGAACTATAATTAAGTGGGAGAGAGCTGCTCTTCTATCTTCCGAGCAGGAAGGTCATTGGCGGATTGCTCTAAGCCAGCAGTTGGTGATTTTTCTCTTAATTTATTTTCTTTAAGTAGACTTTCTTTTGTTAGGTCTGCTGATTCTATATGAAATCGGTATCTTCATACTCAGCGCCACCCATACCGCTGGTGCAACTCGCCTCTTTGTACCTGCGGTCCTTTTGCCCTGGCTGTGTCTTATTCGGACGACATAGCAGTCCTTCTATTCGAATCTATGCCGAGTGATATTATTATACACTGCCAGAAAAAATCCAACATCCTCAAGGACATAATTATTGGATAGGAAAGTGATGTGCCAGGTGGGTCATGATTGTAGGAGTATATGATGACAAATTCAGACCAAACGAAAGACATATGTCACAGTATAGGGACACAAAATGTCATATCAGTACACAGCGCAGCTCCCTCTGGAGGCATGTATTCTCGCATGCAAATGATCATAAAGGTGCCGAATGGCACCATGAAATTTACTGTCGCAGGCATCTTGCACTTTTTGGTGTAATTAGGCAGCTGTTCTTCCAGGCTCTGGACAGCGATTAAGTTACCAACTTATGAGGTCCCCTATGTATTTAATTGGTGAGACATCTGAGTGATCATCCTGGACAGGGCAGTAGTTGTTCACAACGGAGAGCATATTGCATCGCAGTAGCCCGTACGTTGGCGTGCATTTTGAGTTCTGAAAAAGATCATCATCTTCCTGTCGACGCAATGGCCGTGGAATCTGAATAACAATATTTACAATATAGCAGCCAGTGGTAACTTCACCCGTCAGGAGCACCAAATGTAACTGTGATGGTAACTTCACCCGTCAGGAGCACCAAATGTAACTGTGAGTTGTAACTGGTGGCTCACCTCACCGTGAAGCATGGAGAGGTACATGCGCTGCATAGGCAAATACACTCCGGATTAGGCCTCTCATCAGATCTATGCAGTACACCTGCACACCCATCACTCGCATACAGACAGAAAACGCTCTTTTCAGTGAAGAGAAAGGAGCGCCATTCCAAGAGTCTCCACTCGACCCTTTCACGACACCCGCGTAGCCGTGCTTGCCAGTGTCGCGAAGTCAGTGGCTGCCTGGCCACACTTTGAGCTTAGTTCAAAATGGCTCTGAACACTATGGGACTTAACTTCTGAAGTAATCAGTCCCCTAGAATTTAAACCTACTTAAACCTAACTAACCTAAGGACATCATACACATCCATGCCCGAGGCAGGATTCGAACTTGCGACCGTAGCGGTCGCACGGTTCCAGAATGTAGCGCCTAGAACCGCTCGGCCATCCCAGCCGGCGGTGAGCTTAGTCCCGCTGCAAGAAAACGGTTCCAAATTGTCCTTGAAGATGCAGCAGGTAAAACATGGTCCAGAATTTTTTCTGTTTATGCTTCTGTAAACCTTTGTTCTTAACGAGTTAGTAAATTAATTTTCATTTCTATTACATATACACTACCGCCCATTAAAATTGCTACACGAAGTAGAAATGCAGATGATAAACGGGTATTCATGGGATAAATATACTAGAACTGACATGTGATTGGATTTTCACGCAATTTGGGTGCATAGATCCTGAGAAATCAGTACCCAGAACAACCACCTCTGGCCGTAATAACGGCCTGGATACGCTTGGGCATTGAGTCAGACAGAGATTGGATGGCATGCACAGGTACAGCTGCCCATGCAGCTTCAACACGTTACCACAGTTCATCAAGAGTAGTGACTGGCGTATTGTGACGAGCCAGTTGCTCGGCCACCATTGACCAGACGTTTTCCACTGGTGAGAGATCTGGAGAATGTGCTGGCCAGGGCAGCAGTTGAACATGCGTGTATCCAGAAAGGCCCGTAAAGGACCTACAACATGCGGTCGTGCATCACCCTGCTGAAATGTAGGGTTTCGCTTGTATCGAATTAAGGGTAGAGCCACGCGTCGTAACACATCTGAAGTGTAACGTCCACTGTTCAAAGTGCTGTCAATGCGAACAAGAGGTGACCGAGACGTGTAACCAATGCCACCCCATACCATCACGCCGGGTGATACGCCAGTATGGCGATGACGAATACACGTTTCCAATGTGCGTTCACCGCGATGCCGCCAAACACGGATGCGACCATCATGATGCTGTAAACAGAATCTGAATTCATCCGAAAAAATGACGTTTTGCCATTCTTGTTCCCAGGTTCGTCGTTGAGTACACCTTCGCAGGCACTCCTGTCTGTGATGTAGCGTCAAGGGTAACCGCAGCCATGGTCTCCTAGCTGATACTCCATGCTGCCGCAAACGTCGTCGAGTTGTTCGTGCCGATGGTTGTTGTCTTGCAAACGTCCGCATCTGTTGACTCTGGGATCGAGACGTGGCTGCATGATCCGTTACAGCCATGCGGATAAGATGCCTGTCATCTCGACTGCTAGTGATACGAGGCCGTTGGGATCCAGCACGGCGTTCCGTAGTACCCTCTTGAACCCACCGATTCCATATTCTGCCAACAGTCAATGAATCTCGACCAATGTGAGCAGCAATGTCGCGATACGATAAACCGCAATCGCGGTAGGCTACTGTCCGACCTTTATCAAAGTTGGAAACGTGATGGTACGCATTTCTCCTCCTTACACGAGGCATCACGACAACGTTTCACCAGCTAACGCCGGTCAACTGCTGTTTGTGTATGAGAAATCGGTTGGAAACTTTCCTAATGTTAGCACGTTGTAGGTGCCAACCTTCTGTGAATGATCTGAAAAGATAATCATTTGCATATCACAGCATCTTCTTCTTGTCGGTTAAATTTCGCGTCTGTAGCACGCCATCTTCGTGGTGTAACAATTTTAATGGCCAGTAGTGTATCTTTCCAATTTGCCACACTGTTGCAAAACCGTAGAGAGTTTGAAGAAATCCGATTCTTAATATGGTTTCAGAGCCTAAAAACAGAAGTATACTGTTACTTGACATATTTCCTTGGCCTGTGTTATCAACAAATTACCAACACATGTAAGTTGCTGGAAGTTATAAACCTTCCGCGCGAGAACCAGTGGCATCGATGACTCCATGCTGTTTGTAAAGGGATTTGGGAGATGCATAAATAAATCGTATTGGAGTATATGATTATCTAAATTGCAGCTGTTAAGCGAAAATAAATTTTGTGAGTAAAGAGAAGCGTTCCAGACTACGTTCCAGTTTTGACACATTCTGACATCAACCTGTTGAGGACGGGGTACGCAGTACACAGTGTGACAGCCTCAAAGAATGGTACTCTGCAGACCATCCGTAATCATACTTTAGGTGCGAAATCTGTTAACTGTAATAGGTGCTGGACGGTGCGATCAAAATGATGGCATCAGAAAATTACGGCATTTATTATCTAAAAATGGACACAGTTGCTTTCCGAGAACTTGACACCTTGGCGTCGTATGTTCAAGTTCTGTTTTGCCCTTTTTAACCTTTAACGCACGTAGCGTTTTAACAATTGTTATGTGCCTCTGCTGCCTAAAACATTCTGCACCAGTCTCAGCAGATATGCAGAAACCGCCTACTGTGAAGGGATAACTTGGTGGCGAGCGCACTTAACAGTCTGCAGAATAAGGTAAAAGCTTTCGATGGCACCGAAGTAGCAAATTCAGTCATTAAATTTGTAACCCACAGCACCAACTGGCAGCTAGCTGCTAAACTGAAAGGCTTACGTAGGGCCAGTTTCATAATTAAATTTCTGCCCGTACTGAACCGAGAAGTTCCGAGCAAGTGAAGTTATCGGTGCGCAGAATTTTCCCTCGGCGATCCCGTGTTTCTGGGAGCTCGTCAGCGCGGTCGTTTCCAAAGCGGTCACGTAATTTCCTGACATGTTACGCGCGCAGCGAGCGTGCGGTATGGCCGCCGCCTGAGCTGCACTGGACTGCCGGTTAGCCGTGACGCAATAAAATATTCGTTGCTGTGACGTCGCCTGTACCTGGCCCGCAAGTGTAATTTACTGTTGCTATACGAGCGTCCCGATGAACAGCTGCCACCCCGGTACAGAATTTATCGCACAGCGGTACGGGCCGATGGCGATGTGAACGATTGGGAGCGTTTCTCCGATCTGAATTACAGTTACGTGATTAATGGACTGTTGGCCACAATTATTCACTGACTCCAAAGAGACTACCCGTTTTGCTCACTCACACGGATGTGACCTTAGTGTAACAGCAAGCTCTTATTCTGCGTTATAAACTCCACACAAATAAATGAAGATGGAATACAGTACAGTACCTACTTTTATGAATCATTTATTTGTAAATGTTTCCTCTAATACAACCTCCTTAGGTTGGTGCATAAATTCGTGGTGTTTTTGGTTTGCATGTTGGTATTCTGCATTTTATGGATTTATTTATCGACCATCATTTCTCATTTGTAGTTCTCTGTTCGTATTTGAGTTTCCGTATCGTCATTTTGTCATTTGGAGATAGTGAGTATAACTATGGATGCTAGAAAGTGGGGAGCCAAATGGATTCAAAATGGTTCAAATGGCTCTGAGCACTATGGGGCTTAACTTCTGAGGTCATCAGTCCCCTAGAACTTAGAACTACTTAAACCTAACTAACTTAAGGACATCACACACATCCATGCCCAAGGCAGGATTCGAACCTGCGACTGTAGCGGTCGCGCGGTTCCAAACTGTAGCGCCTAGAACCGCTCGGCCACTCCAGCCGGCAGACAAGTTGAGAAATCGGTACATTTTTGACGTATTCGTCTGTTTGAGTTCAGAAGATGGGTAGCAGAAACATTTGCGCATCGTATGAGGATAACGCCGTTGGACAGAGCACGGCAAGGAACTGGTTTTCTCGTTTTAAGGAGGATTATTTTGACATTAATGACTCTCCACGTTCAGAAAGAGGTTCAGGGTGTGATGAAGATCGTTTAAACCCATTAGTCCACAATAATATACGTCATTATACTCGAAAACTGGTAAATGTGATTAATTGTGTTCATTCTGCTATCGCCCAATGTTTGCGTGCCATGGGAAAGGTTTGAAAATCATGTGTATGCCCTAAGCCAAGCAGGCCGGGGTGGCCGAGCGGTTCTAGGCTCCACAGTCTATGGTCGCAGGTTCGAATCCTGCCTCGGGCATGGATGTGTGTGAGGCATTTGGTGGAACAGCGACGGTGTGGTGTAACGATCAATGAGAAGTCTTGCAGACGCAACCCAAGAATAACGACGAGGAAGACTGCGTGAAGTGATGTTACTGCACCATAAAGCATGCTCTCATTCTTCCAGACTGACAAAAAAGACACTAGACAGGATTTGGGTTGGGAAGTCATTCGGCATCCATCTAATTCACCTCATGCTGCGTCCTCAAATTTTCAACTTTTCCTCTTTCTATCGAGCAACCTCCAAAGAACTTCCTTACAAGATGAAATTGTACACTGAACATGTCTCGGCGCGTTATTCGCCTCAAAACCACGGAATCGAAAAGTTACCCCAGCGTTGACAGACTGTTGTTAACAGTGCAGGAGAATGTGTTGTCGATGACTTAAGTCTCTGTCACTTGTATCTGTTGTGTTTGTTAAACTTACAGAAAAACGCTATGAACTTATGCACCAATCCAAAAGCAAAGTAAAAATTCGTATTCTAATTCTGGTTTACTATCCAAAAAGCTACAATGACGCAGCGCTCCTCTCTGGTCTGTCCTCTGCAAACCCCTTCGTTGCTTTATAACGATTGCAATCTACACCAATTTATGTTTGCTTACTGTGTTCAAGCCTTGACCCCCTTTATAATTTTTACCCCACACATTCCTCCATTATCGAACTGACGATTCCCTGATGCCTCAGGATGTGTCCTACCACCTTATCTTTTCTTTTAGTTTAGTTGTGCGGTAAATTTCTTTTCTCACAAATTCGATTCCGTAGCTCCCCATTAATTATCCAACCAATCCATCTAATCTTCAGCATTCTTCTTTTGCGTCATATATCAGAATATTCTATTGTACATCTACATCTACGTGATGACTCTGCAATTCACAGTAAACGGCCTGGTGAGACGGTTAAATGAACCACCTCAAGCTATCTCTCTACCGTCCCACTCTCTAACAGCGCGCGGAAAAACGAGCACTTACATTTTTTCTGGGCGAGCTCTGATTTTTCTAATTTTACCGTGATGATCATTTCTTCCTATGTAGGTGGGTACCAACAGAATGTTTTCGCAATCAGAGGAGAAAACTGGTGATTGAGATTTCGTGAGAAGATCTCGTCTCAACGAAATGCGCAATTGTTTTAATGATTGCCATTCCAAATCACGTATCGTGTCTGTAGCACTATCTCCCCCATTTCGTGATAATACAAAACGAGCTGCCCTTCTTTGAACTTCTTCGATGTCGTCCATCAATCGCATCTAATGCGGATCCCACATCGCACAGCAATGCTCCAGAACAGGGCGGACAAGCGTGTTGTAAGCAGTCTCTTTAGTAGACGTGTTGCACCTTTTAAGTGGTCTGCCAATAAATCGCAGTCCTTGTTTTGCTCTACCCAGAAAATTATCTATGTGATCGTTCCAATTTAGGTTATTCTCTTCATGAATGAAATTTTTATCTTCCACGTTGCACTTCTGTACAAGACTCCAGTCCACAAATTACTCAAGCAAGGACTTCTTATTATTTAGATTTATATTCTATGTTAGCAAATTTCTCTTTCTCAGAAACGCAGTGCCAATCTGCAGGTTGCATAGTCTCTGTTTCAGCCATTCTGAATTATATTACTATACCAACAAAAAAATTCATGTAACGTAAACCGGTATACTTTGACCGCCGTGGTTACTTTGACCACTCATCCACCTAAAGTTTAAGAACTCTGCTGGCTCTAAATTGGGTGTTTAGTTCATAACGCTATGTGGCAAAATTCCATCTACATATGCTAAGTGGCGCCATATGATGCCGATTTTCTTGCGCAACACATGAAGAAAATGTTGCGATGTGAACTTGTGTACGAGAAAGTTCGTTAAAATCAGATTGTGCAAAAATCCACCGATATCATTCAACTGCAAAGCGATCAGTATTTTCAACGTTATCGTGTATGGTACTCGATTAATTCTCAAAACAGATGACTGATTAGTTTTTTTGTTCACGTGTATATATCTGCCACTATATTAAGATTTCTAAAGACAAGTGCATGATCTCTCTGTTTCGTAGTTACTTTGGACACTCGTCTTTGTTACCCCAGGATTACAGAAACACATTTTCTTAAATAGTGCTCATGCCAATGACAGTGTGATTCTAAAGAATACTTACATTAACTATCGGTACATAGACGAAGGTTCATTTGTAATTGTTAATGTGCCTACAACTAAGAAAAAGAAATGCCAGTCTCATATTGCTCAAATTGCACGCTGTTGTGGTTCACGCAGTAAATCAGGTACTACATATAACGACAAATATCTCCGGAAAAAAAGAATGAAGTTTATTTGGCCACAAGTGCTAGATACTGTTTCGATGAAGAACAGGTAACCTTAATTGTAATTGCAGTGTATACTTTGAAACGAGGATTGAGGTTTAAGATCGATGAAACTGGAGGTATTAGGCTCAGATAAATTTGGAGTTATGTGTGTAATGCTCTACCTTAGTACCTTTACATTTGTAATTTTGATGATGGATCACATTGTTTGATTTATGTACCACAATAGGATTTTCATTTTATGAGGATTAATAAAGCACTTCAGTAAACTTTAGATCAATATATTTATTTCCACATGCTCGAAGTTTCACTGTGCTTTTGAAGTACTGACCACAAATGGAATGGTAGCTGACGTTGGTGATGGAAGTAAAGGTCTATCAATGTATTCCCAAACCCATGCTAACTTTGACGGCCTACATTTTCTTCAGTGCTTCCTGTCCATTTTAGAAGATGTATTGAACTAATTAGTACGTAACCCTTTCACGCAAGCCCATATGTTCACTAACAGAATATGACGGAAGTTAAAAAAAAAAAAAAACAGTCAGGTTAATCACAGTTGAATCTGAAAATCGGTCAGAGTACATGCGGATTCTGATACTTCTTTCAGTGTCCCGCTTCCTAGTCTAAATTAACTAGTCCAAACCCCTCAACATCACCTACGTCCCATTACTCTACTTTTACGTTTATTATAATCACTTTTAAAGAGACTATCTTTTCCATTCAATTGCTCTTTCAGATTCATTGCTGTCTCTAGCAGATTTACGATTCCATCAGCAGATATCAGAAGTTATTATTTCTTCTCCCTTGGTTTTGTGCACTGCGTGCTCATTGTACACGTCGAATAACATGGCTTATAGTTTTCAAAACTGTCTCATCCCCACCTCAAGTGTTGCTCCACTTTTGTGTCCTTCGTACCTCATAGGATGGATAATATCTCCTGTTGACTAACGAGGTATCGGCTTTTTAAACCTTAATGGCACAAATGGCTCGGAACTGGAGAAAAAGTAAATAGAACGCATACAGAGATATTAAAAATGCCGAATTCGGAAAGGTACCGTTTCTTTTTGTACCATGGTTTCTGTTCAGCTGTTTAACACATCCATTTCTGCTTCAGGAATTGGGCATGACGCAGTGCAGATATTAGGTAACAAACTGAAAGACACTTCAGTACTTGCATGTTCCTGATTCGCAAGGGCTACGACCCCGCAAGACGTAGTGCATAGGAATTAAATCAGGCGATCGCGGTAGCCACGCGGTTGGACCACTTCGACCTATGTATCTTTCACAATATCGTCTGTTGGGATGAATCAGAACAGCAAGTGTGAAGTTAAGTGGAGTTCCATCGTGCTGAAACCGCATTTCCTGACGAACATTCGGTGACACAGCTTCCAAAACCGGGTCTAACACATTTTCTAAGAAGTTCAACTATGCAGGGCCAGTTACACATCTGAACTGAACATCGTAGAACGGAAATGGAGCTCTAACGTTCTGCGTAGTGTCTGTTTGTTCTAAGTCGTGTCTCCCTACCACTTACGCGCAACGACGCTCTGAGCGTGTTTTTTAGGGAATTGACTAGTTTGAACTTGGGACCTGTTGCTGGTAAGGAGACACCAGACCACACATGACATGTAGAGTTCAGAAGAGTTCAGTGAGACTAGCGATGATATAACCAAATACTTAATGATTTCAGCGTCAGCTCCACTGCACTCCCTGTAAAAGAACCTTAATACTAACTAAATTTAGTGGAAGGGGTTCAAGGCCTTCCTATTTTTAGTTAGCTGGTAAAATAACGACGAAAAAGCAGTTAAGTTTACCATTGTAAATTTTATTCTACTCGCAAAACATTGTTTATAAATTGCACTATTGATAAAACGAAATGTTTTAAAACAAGATGATAAAAACCAACTGCGTTCAACAAAAATGTGCACGAATATTCCCTGAATGGGTTTCCAAGTTCTACAATGGATCGAAGGATGACCTATACCATATCGTATCTATAATCTAGGTTTAAATTATGTTTCACAAAAGAGAAAACTATAAAAATGGTCTACAGTGACCATCAATTATCTTTAATTACTTATCTAACTTGTCGTAAATTACAGTGGCTGATGTGGCTTCTCAGTAATTATATAACAGAAAAATCATCACGTTTCAGATTTTTACTTCAAGTAGCAAATGTGAACACCATGAGATTTAATTGACGATCGACACTAGTATTACGTAAAAAGGGGATGTAACAGATTTGACTTCTGCAGTTCTGAGTGAAGCTTTATGCGCTGATATGCGGCGTCATGTGCGTTCATTACCTTGTAATTGGTTAGGCAGTGTCAGGGTGCGGCGGGCGGCGCAACTCCATACAGCTCGCCGTCTCGGAAGCAACTCTCTCCTAACTTCTCCTTACTACAATTTACCGAAGTTGGTTTAAAAAAAAAAACTATCTGGCTGTGTTTTCATCTGTCCAATGAGGGTCTCAATGTTAACCTTAAGCTCCACCTACAAACATTCTGTCTATCCAATGAGATACGTTATACTTTTCGTGGTGGGGCAATGTTTTTAACGTTTGCAGCTTAACAGAGACGCAAAAAAGTCTCACGCTAAAACTTGCGGCTGGTGTGGCCCTTTTAGTGTTATCGTAAGATCTATACTGTTCTTCTGGAGGGCTCTAGCTTTTAACATGGGCTGGGGGTGGTCCTGGTGGTTAGCTGGAGATGTGGGTGTCTGTCCCTTGTCGTAGAGCCTTCTAGCTTAACACGGTTCTGCTCTCGGCTACTGTTTTCATTTCTCGGAACTGCGTCTGTCTCACGGTGGGAAGGTATGACATCTATTTAGGCATTCATGTGTTAGTCTGTGGTATTCCATTTGCTCACTCATTACTCGTATTACTTTGGTTAATTTAATGTCATGATTTATTTGGAGCTATGTGAAATACTACTGGATTTGCTTATCATGTCAGTGTTTTCATGGAAGGTGTTGGATTTGCCTGACACCTTACATATTACCACGCTTTGAATTTAATTTTTGCACTGAATTTAGGCAATGATTGAATCGTTGTCTAAGTCAGTCAAAAATTATTCCTTTATCTAAATTTTGTTGCCTACTGTTCAGCCATGTTATTCTGGTTCAATGCTAGTTTGTATTACTAATTTATATTTTTATATTCTTCCACATTATTCTCAAAAATATATTGATACTGACAAGAGAAGAATATTTTTATCCTATTATTATTATTAATTTTTAATTATTTTGTTTCTTTATTTAAGTGTGAAGTTTGTTTTTTAAGAAGTTTGCTATCGAAAATGAGGAGTCTTTCACATCGATTTTCTTAGAAATATTTTTGTTTATAAATGTAGTAATTAAGTAAAATCTATTCCTAACACATTTTCTAAATATCATGTACAAGTAAAATGTTTTTGTTTCTTGACACTCATTTCAACATTGTTACACTAACAAATAAGAATTATTTCCAAGAATTGCTTTGACAAAGAAATATACATACACAAGTATTGAGATATTGTCCTAACAAATGGTGCAAATCTTAAAAAAAGAGAAAACAGCCAACAAGATAATTTTTTATTCTTTGTTTTATAAGGAGAAAATAAGTGCAATATAGTTATTCTTTTATTTTTATGAGGAGAAAATAAGTGGCATATAGTTTTAATGTTTATTATGCCATACTTTTGTTCTTTATATACTGTCCATTTCTGAACTAATGACTTATTTTTACCTATAGTCAATTTTTTTTTAAGTCCAGAGACAATGACTGTTATTTTGTAGTTTATTAGCTGTCTGGTGTGCTTAACTTATTTAGTTTTTCACACTTTTTTTTGCACAATTCCTACATTACATAATCTGATTTCACACATTCACACAATCCTATGAATGTTTAAGCATGAGGTTGGCAAATGTTTTTGCACGAAGGTGATGGACTTGAGCAAGATGGATGTGGGCAAGTATTTGTTGTACAGCTTTGTTTGTCGTTCCTTGTTGGCTTTGCAAGTGTGTGTTGCTGTTGTGGAGGTCCCATAATTTAATGGTGCTGTGAGTGCAGAATTTCGTGGTTTACTGGCTTTGTATGCATGAAAGTCTTCGTTATGTGGCGCTGAAAGCGGTCGTTTTTCGTTGTAATACTTTGCAGAGAACTAGTTTACAATAGGATAAGTATTTGGGAATGTATGTCATCTGTTCTTCACCCATCTTCTTTCTCGGTCCCAATCTTGCAAATCTTCAGCTTCTGTTCTTCCTGCTTTTTCTCTGCTTCTTACTTGCTTCTTGGTTCTTCTCTGGGCAGGATATGGAAATATTTATTGATAACTAGTCGCTTTGAAGTTCTCCTCTTAGTAACAGTTTGATAACTTGTTTGGGCGTGACATTTTTACTTTGCGGAAGTTTTCTTCAGTTTCGTGGATCAGCATGCTGTTTAATAGCAGTAGTGTACTTTTACACATACTTTTTGCCAGTGGTGGCTTGCCCAAGTGGTCTTCTCGTTGGGCCATTTTTTGCTCACCCCACTGAGTCGGGGCATTCCGGGGCCCTCTTGGCCTTCCATGTCCTGTCCCAGCAGGGTTCCGCCACTCTGTGGTTCCGCTTAGTAGCAGATTTACTACCCACTTCGGCTACAAGGGCCCTCTGTTGGTCTCACTGTCCTTTCCCTTCTCTCGACACTTCTGCCTTGTAGGAATTGTGTCTTGCTAATTATGTCCTTTCCTTTCTTGATACTTCTCTGGTTGCAACTTGTGGGTCGTTGCATCTAGATATTTGCTGGAGTTTTTTACAATGGTTCTTACAAAAAGTTTTACTTATATTCATCTAACATACAGGGTGTTTCAAAAATGACCGGTATATTTGAAACGGCAATAAAAACTAAACGAGCAGCGATAGAAATACACCGTTTGTTGCAATATGCTTGGGACAACAGTACATTTTCAGGCAGACAAACTTTCGAAATTACAGTAGTTACAATTTTCAACAACAGATGGCGCTGCGGTCTGGGAAACTCTATAGTACGATATTTTCCACATATCCACCATGCGTAGCAATAATATGGCGTAGTCTCTGAATGAAATTACCTGAAACCTTTGACAACGTGTCTGGTGGAATGGCTTCACACGCAGATGAGATGTACTGCTTCAGCTGTTCAATTGTTTCTGAATTCTCGCGGTACACCTGGTCTTTCAAGTGTCCCCACAGAAAGAAGTCACAGGGGTTCATGTCTGGCGAATAGGGAGGCCAATCCACGCCGCCTCCTGTATGTTTCGGATAGCCCAAAGCAATCACACGATCATCGAAATATTCATTCAGGAAATTAAAGACGTCGGCCGTGCGATGTGGCCGGGCACTATCTTGCATAAACCACGAGGTGTTCGCAGTGTCGTCTAAGGCAGTTTGTACCACCACAAATTCACGAAGAATGTCCAGATAGCGTGATGCAGTAATCGTTTCGGATCTGAAAAATGGGCCAATGATTCCTTTGGAAGAAATGGCGGCCCAGACCAGTACTTTTTGAGGATGCAGGGACGATGGGACTGCAACATGGGACTTTTTGGTTCCCCATATGCGCCAGTTCTGTTTATTGATGAAGCCGTCCAAGTAAAAATAAGCTTCGTCAGTAAACCAAATGCTGCCCACATGCATATCACCGTCATCAATCCTGTGCACTATATCGTTAGCGAATGTCTCTCGTGCAGCAATGGTAGCGGCGCTGAGGGGTTGCCGCGTTTGAATTTTGTATGGATAGAGGTGTAAACTCTGGCGCATGAGACGATACGTGGACGTTGGCTTTATTTGGACCGCAGCTGCAACACGGCGAATGGAAACCCGAGGCCGCTGTTGGATCATCTGCTGCACTAGCTGAGCATTGCCCTCTGTGGTTGCTGTACGCGGTCGCCCTACCTTTCCAGCACGTTCATCCATCAGTTTCCCAGTCCATTGAAATTATTCAAACAGATCCTTTATTGTATCGCTTTTCGGTCCTTTGGTTACATTAAACCTCCGTTGAAAACTTCGTCTTGTTGCAACAACACTGTGTTCTAGGCGGTGGAATTCCAACACCAGAAAAATCCTCTGTTCTAAGGAATAAACCATGTTGTCTACAGCACACTTGCACGTTGTGAACAGCACACGCTTACAGCAGAAAGACGACGTACAGAATGGCGCACCCACAGACTGCGTTGTCTTCTATATCTTTCACATCACTTGCAGCGCTATCTGTTGTTGAAAATTGTAACTACTGTAATTTCGAAAGTTTGTCCGCCTGAAAATGTACTGTTGTCCCAAGCATATTGCAACAAAAGGTGTATTTCTATCGCTGCTCGTTTAGTTTTTATTGCCGTTTCAAATATACTGGTCATTTTTGAAACACCCTGTATGTCTAGTACCTACATTGTTTTACGCCTTTTTAAAAAGCTTTACAAAATTTGGAGCCCTTTCCATGTTACAATTCTAAGATATTTTGAGTCTTAACTTCTACAAGAATCCTCAAATTCGTTTTTTTATTTTTATGTAGTGTCATGGTGTAAGGCATTTTAATATTTCATGCTGTTAGACTATCTACACTATATCCCTTCACCTTAATCTATGGTACTATTGGTGTTATTTTAGTTATGGTTTTTATTGAAACTACTTTCTTTTTCCCACCTTCCTCTCTCTTCATTCTTCTTTCTCCTGACCATATTATCTGCAACATAAACTTGAAATATTGTGCTGATTATTTAAGAGTAATAAAATTAATCTCCAAACTTTTTAATATGGCTCACATGGTGAAGTCCTAAGGTTTTGCCTGTTTTTGGGTTCATTAGTTCCACAGCATTATCATGAGCAATTCGGCTAATTATGACAGGTCCTCTGTATGCAGCATAAAACTTATGTATTTTGTGTTTCTGTTTGCTGGAGAGATGGTGTGTTTTTACAATTACTTTCTGCCCTACTGAGAATGTTCTTTTAATTGCTGTTCTATCTCCTCTTTCTTTACTTTTAATGGCTGCCTTTCTGATGTTGGAGAGTGTTGTTGCTATGACTTGTTTATGCTGTCTATGAGGTACAATAGGAAATCTACCATTTTCTCTGGTTATGTTTGGGTGTTCAATATTTTTTAAGTACAGTAACTGGAGGTAGTAGATTAGTGCAATGTGGCATTTCATTTATTTTTATCAAAACTGGACATGGTTGTCTCACTGGGAATTCCGCGATCGTTCATGAAATAAAATATGGCGTTTCAGTCTTCGATCACTATTCTTTTATTTTCAATTACCGGTTTCGGGCTAGCTGCCCATCTTCAGATCATGTGTTGTAGTTACAGAGTAACATGTCCGTACAGAACACACAGTTCACTGTCATAAGTAAAGTAAACCGAAACTGGTAATTGAAAATAAAAGAATAGCGATCGAAGACTGAAACATCATATTTTATTTCATTTATCACTTCTTGAAAATCTTTAAGGTATATATCCCAAGTGTTGTGTCTTTTGCCTACATATAATCGGCATAAAGTGCCTATGTCCTTCATAGATCGTTCTGCTGGATTTACGCTAGGTTTGTACTTAGATATGTAGATGGGTTTTATTTTGTGTTGTTTTAGCGTGTTCTGCCATTGCACTGATTTGTATTGTGGGCCATTATCCGAAATTATTCGTTCCACTCGACCTACTTGTCTGAGAAAATCGTGTGTAAATGCTTTACTTTTTGTAAGACCTGTTGCCTGTTTTAATAGTGTCAAGGTAACATATTTAGAAGTAAGTTCCAAAACGACAAATATGAAAATATATCCATTTTTTGTGCATGGGAGGGGCCCCATCAAATCTGTTGCATCTATTTGTTTTAATTTTTTAGGGATTATTGGAAACATAGGTGGTTTGGTTTGGAAAGTGGCGTGTTTAGCCCTCATACATTTTTTGCATTTGACTAATACTGTTCTAATTTGTCTTTCCATATTAGGAAAATGGCTTGTTTGTTTTATTTTTAAAAAGCATTTCTTTGGTCCAAAGTGGCCATTACTTAAATGTGTATACCATATGTACTTTTAATTAGTTTATCTGGGATATAAATTAACCATTCATTCGTTGCAACATTTCGTCTAAAAAATAAAACATTGTTTTATACGAGATAGTGCTGTCAAATGACTGGAAAATCCTTACTTCTCCACTTGTGTTTGATTCCTAGTATTTCAGGATCCTTGTCCTGTTCTTTGCCTATGTTTTTCAATGCTGTCGAAATGTATTTTTCGAAGGGTACTTGTTTCATATAGTACATTGTAAACTGGTCTTCTGCTGCTTCCAAACCTATGTTATTGGATGCACCCTGTGGACATCGTGATAAAGCATCTGCTAATACATTCGCTGGTCGTGGTATGTGTGTAACAGTGAAGTCACATTCTTGTATATTAACATCCATCTGGCTAACCTCCCATGAGTTAGTTTGGTGGATAACAGAAATTGTAATGCTTTGTGGTCAGTATATACTTTTGTTTTTCTTCCGAATAGGAAGTATCGAAAACGTTGGAAGCCCCATACAATGGCCAATGCTTCCAGCTCCGTGACTGAATAGTTTTTCTAGCTTTTTGTGAGTACACGACTGGCAAATGCAATTGTTCTATATGATCTTAGCCCTGCCTGTACGTATTCTTGGAATGAAACAACTCCTAAACCTGTTTTCGCGCTATCAGTGGCCATACAAATATTTTGTGTTAGATCAGGATGTGCTAAAATCGGTGCTGTTGTTAGTGCATTTTTCACTTTTAAAAATTCCTCATTGGCTTGTTGATCCCATACACATGGTGTGTTTTTTCCAGTCAGTGCACATAGGCGTGGTGTTGCGAGAGAGTCGATCCAAATAAATTTTTTTATAGAATCCGGTGAGACCTAGAAATTCTCTGAGAGTTTTCTTATTATATGGAGTACAAAATTCTTTGATTGCTGTTAGTTTTTCTGGGTTGGGCATTACCCCTTTCTCTGAAATTATGTGTCCTAGAGATTTGACCTCTCGCCTTGCAAATTTGGATTTTGTTATATTTACTGTTACCCCATGCTCTTTCATGATCTGTAAAAACTGATTTAATGTGTTGTGATGTTCCCAAGAGGGTTCTGCTATAATCACATCATCAACATAACAAGTAATTTTTTGTAAAATTTCAAGACTGAGTATAGTATTAAATCCCCTAATAAACGCTGCTGATGATATGTTTAAACCAAATGGCAATCGTTTAAACTGGTAACATCTACCGAATACGATAAATGCTGTAAATTTTCTACAATCTGAGGCCAATTCTATTTGCCAGAAACTACTCCGTGAATCAATTGATGAAAATATCTTAACACTGTGGAAGTTTTGTATCAATTCCTCTAATTTTTCTGGGCGATCTGTCTCAGTGATTATGATTGTGTTGATCTGTCTGGAATCAAGCACTAACCTGATGCTCCCATCTCGTTTTTGTACAATATGGAGCGGGCTGATATATTTGGAGGTAGCTGGTTCAATAATATCATCATCTAACATTTTAGATATCTCCTGGAATACTTTATTCCTGTAGCTTAATGGGACTGTATAGGGTGACACTCTAAATGGTTTGTGCTGTTTTACTTCAAACTTGTACTGAAAGTGTTTAATACTGCCAGTCTTAGGTAAAAATACCTCTGCTTTATCTCGTAAAATACCCTCTAATTCTCTTTTACTGTGTTCCGAAATACCTTGAACTACTTGCAATTTTTCGTCGATTTCTTTATGGACTTCTAACATGAGTTGAGGCGATTCCCCCTTTTGTGCATACCATTCTAATTCTTCATTCTCTTTATCTCGCACCACTCTTAATTGTTTGTTTATAACGGGTAATTCTTCTAATTTTAGCTTTTGCTCAAAGAGAAGTGTGACATTCCTGAATGTTACGCTACCTTTCCCCATATCTATTATCGCTCGTCTCTCATTTAATAAATCTGCACCTATAATCAAATCTACAGTTAGTTTAGGTATAATCACGAAGTTGGCTTCGATCTTTTGACCTTGACACGAAAGAGTTAACCTTGTTTGTCTAGTAACTTCCACAGCATTGTTTCTAATAGGACCTCTCACTTTAATCTTTCGTGTTTTCAGAACTGGAAATTCCTCATTGGCATTACACTGCATGAATAAATTTTCTGAGATCGCAGTCAGTTCACTTCCGCTATCCATTACAATATTGACTGGGATATGCTTTACATGGCCTTCCCAATTGGTTGAATTTGAAAGGGTTGGTTCTGTTCTTCCTCTTCTTGCATCAACGAATCCTCCACTGAATCATACGTGAGTCTTTTCAGGAATTTCCCTTGTGATTTCGAACTTTCTGTAGGATAAGCTTCGACTGCTACTTCTTTCTCTTTTATTTCCTCTTCTCTATTTCTTCCTTCATTTACGCTTTCTTCAACATCCTCTACTTTTTCCTCATCCTCGTCTATCTTCTCCTTCTTCGTCGCTACTTCCACGTAATCGCATTTAAATGCTCTAATTATCGCTTCATAACTTCCTTCATTATATACGTTGGGTTGTGTGCCCACTAGTAACTTATTTTCAACTTTTGTCGACTGCGCATTATCCTCATTGAATTCGCTTTCCCTGGTTTCCATCTCAAAGAGCTCTGCAATACTCATTACTTCGTCCTTTCCTCCTACATTCGTTGTGCATGCCTCTGGTAATTCATCTTCCTCGTCAGTATTCTCCCAATTAATTTCGTCCCAACACGATATTGTTATTTTCCTGTCTTCGTTTTCATCTGATCCCTGCGGATTTGTTTCTTCCTTCTTCTCTTCTCGTGATAAGGTATTTACTTCTCTGTTCAAGGTGCTGCAATTGTCCTGGGTAGGTGCGTCATTCTCTTTGGCATGGGCGCTTAGCTGTCAACTCGAACGTTTATCGGGGTTTGGTGGCCTTACCTCTACCTCTTCTATCTGTATTCTCTTTTCTTGCTCCGCTTCTTGATATTGGTTTCTTTGTTGATAATTTGTCGGTCTATTGTTTCTCGAATACCCGTTCTGGTTGTCGTTATTCCCTCTGTAATAGATGTTGCCGTTCCCGGGTGAATTATAGTTATTGCCATATTCTCTTCTAAATCCATAACCGTTTTTTTTTATTGAAATCTGTTGTCGTTTCTTGGTGCGAAGTTATCACGTGGTTCGTAATTATTGTTTCTTCGTACTGTGTCTTGTGGATTCCACTGCTGTTTGCTTTCGTTTTCACGTGAGCTTCGTCTTTTTCTTGCATAATCTTCCGAAAATATGAACTCTAGTTCCCTTAGAATACCTTTAAATGCTTCGACGTCATTGCCTCCGCGACCTACTAATGATTGCTGGTATTTCAATGGTAACTTCATCGCGCATAATTTAATCAACTCTCCGTCACTGTATGGTACATCTAAGCATTTTTTTTTCTTTGCCATTACTTCGAAAAATTTCTTGGGACTCTTCTCTCCTGAATTTTCAAAATATGGGTTCTGTAATAATTCGTACTTCACTCTGTTCTGTGCTTCGCTGGACCAATATCGTGAGAGAAACTTCTCTCTGAAATCTTCGTACGATCGGCATGTCGCTGCAACAGTCTGCGTGGTTTCTGCGACTGTTCCTGACATGTGTGCACATATAAAGTCTAATTTGTGTGCTAGCGTCCAGTGTTCTGGTAATCCTACTCGGAATTGATCAATAAAAGTCCGTGGATGTAATGAGTTTCCTTCTCGAAAGTGTTGAAATTTTCTGTGAGGAAATGATCGTTGTCGTACTTCGTCATAGTTCCATATGAAATTCGCGATTCTTCGCCACTTTTGTTTCTGATCATTTCTCCCGTCGTTCTGTCCGGTGTGGTAGATCCATTGGATATTGTCCACTGTAACTTTCGCCTACCCTTGCATAGTATCGTTGGAGTGCTACGCAATAATTTTCTTCCATCGGTTGTGAACGTGTAGCTGAATGCATTGCACTGCACTCTTCTCGACCTGGCTTTCCATTGTCACGTATTGGTTTGGTATCTCGTCTGGCTAACCTTGCCGCTTCATTGCACGATCCAAACTGTTTTGAAACATACATTTGTGGTTCCGCATGTGTTAGTGGTGCCGTTTGTTCATCAAGAATTTCGAAACGTGTTTGTGCAGTGCAGGCTGTCTGATTTCATGTATGTTACTTTCCGCCTGTGATTGGAATCGCAAATGCGTAATATCTTCGTTAATTGCTTGTTTTTCCGGTGCTGTCACAGATACGGATGTGGTTGCAGACTCAGTGCTTGTTCGATCCTGTCCACTACGCTCTTCAATAGTTTGCAACAACTCTGTTCGCAATTTCTGAAATTGTTGCTTCGTTTGCGCTTCTATTTTGACTATGCGATTATCATTTCAGCGCTGCTTTTGTGATACGTTTGTGTAACACACTGTTTTCAACAATTTCACGCGCTGTACCTGCTGCTTGTCTAGTAATTACATTTATCTGTTTCTCTAGTTTCTCGACTTCTCCCTGGGTGTTGTTACGTAATGTTTTGATCTCGTCCTGAGTGTCATTACGCAATGTTTGTACGTCCACTTGTACCTTGTCAATGTCTGTTCTCAATTGATTGTGACCTGTTATTAAGTTTCCTATCACTTCTCGAGATTCTTTTGCCTCGTCTTCAATATGACTTACGTTTAACTGAATTTTTTTGTTTTGTTCTTTAATCTCACGTATTTGTCTCGTGTTTTCTGCAATCTGAATCTGAATTTGGTTCGCTATTTCTTTATTTTGCCTTGTTATGGTTTCCGTAATTTGTTGTAATAATTCTGCCAGATTGGTGGGTCCTATTGCGTTTTCTTCCGACGTCCTACGCTCTGTGTTTTCGCCCAAGTGTTGGTTCGCAACCAATTGTATTGAACTGTGCGGTGACACGTTTCTGCTCACATTCCTTGTACTCTGTAGTGAGGGAGCTCTTATTACTTGTACTATGGGTGCTACGTATTCAAGACGCAAGTTAGAATCCTCATCGACTGTCTCTCTACTTTCCTGCTCCTCTGTCGTATGCTGACCTACGTTTTCTATGCCTTCACGTACATTATCCTCGTTATGGTGCGTTATCTGTCCTATTTCTCGCGATACTGCATCGTCTGTTCTACTGTCCTCTATTCTCTGTCCATCTTCATGCTGGGTCTCTACCTCAATTCGGTCAAGGTCTCGATCTGCCATTGCTAATCTTTCCGAATCCCTTATTTTCTGTTTTAAAAGCAATTCACGCGCCCTACTTCGCGTAAACATGTGCTCATACGATCTCACGCGTTTCATAAACTTTTTGTTCACACGACTTGACACTTATTATACCCAAGACTGACAATCCATTCACTTACTTGTTGGGTCAGAACCAACTCGTCAACGACGTATCCGCCACTTGTGCGCTAGCATTGAGGAGAAAACGTAATTCTAGCAATATTAAAATTCATAACTTAACTATGCTATTGTCTCTGATAGAATGTCTCACTTTCTATTGAATAGTGTCTTACTATCTATCGCTGCAGCTACTGTTGTCAACTATTTATGCCTTTCAAAAAAAAATTTATTACGAAAATTTTTAACAGGATATTTTCTACCTAGTTGGGCATGTGGTCGACCTTCAATCATGGTATTTTACCATCCTGGCAGGATCGCCATTCTCTAACAGTCTGTGTGGTGTCTGTTTGTTCTAAGTCATGTCTCCCTACCACTTTCGCGCAACGACGCTCTGAGCGTGTTTTTTTAGGGAATTGACTACATCTACATCTACATCCATACTCCGCAAGCCACCTGACGGTGTGTGGCGGAGGGTATCTTCAGTACCTCTATCGGTTCTCCCTTCTATTCCAGTCTCGTATTGTTCGTGGAAAGAAGGATTGTCGGTATGCCTCTGTGTGGGCTCTAATCTCTCTGATTTTATCCTCATGGTCTCTTCGCGAGATATACGTAGGAGGGAGCAATATACTGCTTGACTCTTCGGTGAAGGTATGTTCTCGAAACTTTGACAAAAGCCCGTACTGAGCGTCTCTCCTGCAGAGTCTTCCACTGGAGTTTATCTGTCATCTCCGTAACGCTTTCGCGATTACTAAATGATCCTGTAACGAAGCGCGCTCCTCTCCGTTGGATCTTCTCTATGTCTTGTATCAACCCTATCTGGTACGGATCCCACACTGCTGAGCAGTATTCAAGCAGTGGGCGAACAAGCGTACTGTAACCTACTTCCTTTGTTTTCGGATTGCATTTCCTTAGGATTCTTCCAATGAATCTCAGTCTGGCATCTGCTTTACCGACAATCAACATTATATGATCATTCCATTTTAAATCACTCCTAATGCGTACTCCCAGATAATTTATGGTATTAACTGCTTCCAGTTGCTGACCTGCTATTTTGTAGCTAAATGATAAAGGATCTATCTTTCTGTGTATTCGCAGCACATTACACTTGTCTACATTGAGATTCAGTTGCCATTCCCTGCACCATGCGTCAATTCGCTGCAGATCCTCCTGCATTTCAGTACAATTTTCCATTGTTACAACCTCTCGATACACCACAGCATCATCTGCAAAAAGCCTCAGTGAACTTCCGATGTCATCCACCAGGTCATTTATGTATATTGTGAATAGCAACGGTCCTATGACACTCCCCTGCGGCACACCTGAAATTACTCTTACCTCGGAAGACTTCTCTCCATTGAGAATAACATGCTGCGTCCTGTTATCTAGGAACTCCTCAATCCAATCACACAATTGGTCTGATAGTCCATATGCTCTTACTTTGTTCAATAAACGACTGTGGGGAACTGTATCGAACGCCTTGCGGAAGTCAAGAAACACGGCATCTACCTGTGAACCCGTGTCTATGGCCCTCTGAGTCTCGTGAACGAATAGCGCGAGCTGGGTTTCACATGACCGTCTTTTTCGAAACCCATGCTGATTCCTACAGAGTAGATTTCTAGTCTCCAGAAAAGTCATTATACTCGAACACAATACTAGTTTGAACCTGGGACCTGTTGCTGGTAAGGAGACGCCAGACCACACATGACATGTAGAGTTCAGAAGAGTTCAGTGAGACTAGCGATGATATAACCAAATACTTAATGATTTCAGCGTCAGCTCCACTGCACTCCCTGTAAAAGAACCTTAATACTAACTAAATTTAGTGGAAGGGGTTCAAGGCCTTCCTATTTTTAGTTAGCTGGTAAAATAACGACGAAAAAGCAGTTAAGTTTACCATTGGAAATTTTATTCTACTCACAAAGCATTGTTTATAAATTGCACTATTGATAAAACGAAATGTTGTTATCGTAAGATCTATACTGTTCTTCTGGAGGGCTTTAGCTTTTAACATGGACTGGGGGTTGGTCCTGGCTGTTGGCTGGCGACGTCGGTGTCCGTCCCTTATCGTAGGGCCTTCTAGCTTAACACGGTTCTGCTCTTGGCTTCTGTTTTCGTTTCTCCCCTCAGAACTGCGTCTGTTTCGTGGTGGGAAGGTATGACATCTATTTAGGCATTCTTGTGTTAGTCTGTGGTATTCCATTTGCTCACTCGTTAATCGTATTACTTTGGTTAATTTAATGTCACGATTTATTCGGAGCTATGTGACATGAACCATGGACCTTGCCGTTGGTGGGGAGGCTTGCGTGCCTCAGCGATACAGATGGCCGTACCGTAGGTACAACCACAACGGAGGGGTATCTGTTGAGAGGCCAGACCAACGTGTGGTTCCTGAAGAGGGGCAGCAGCCTTTTCAGTAGTTGCAAGGGCAACAGTCTGGATGATTGACTGATCTGGCCTTGTAACAATAACCAAAACGGCATTGCTGTGCTGGTACTGCGAACGGCTGAAAGCAAGGGGAAACTACGGCCGTAATTTTTCCCGAGGGCATGCAGCTTTACTGTATGATTAAATGATGATGGCGTCTTCTTGGGTAAAATATTCTGGAGGTAAAATAGTCCCCCATTCGGATCTTCGGGCGGGGACTACTCAAGAGGATGTCATTATCAGGAGAAAGAAAACTGGCGTCCTACGGATCGGAGCGTGGAATGTCAGATCCCTTAATCGGGCAGGTAGGTTAGAAAATTTAAAAAGGGAAATGGATAGGTTAAAGTTAGATATAGTGGGGATTAGTGAAGTTCGGTGGCAGGAGGAACAAGACTTCTGGTCAGGTGACTACAGGGTTATAAACACAAAGTCAAATAGGGGCAATGCAGGAGTAGGTTTAATAATGAATAGTAAAATAGGAAAGCGGGTAAGCTACTACAAACAGCATAGTGAACGCATTATTGTGGCCAAGATAGACACAAAGCCCACGCCTACTACAGTAGTACAAGTTTATATGCCAACTAGCTCTGCAGATGACGAACAAATTGAAGAAATGTATGATGATATAAAAGAAATTATTCAGATAGTGAAGGGAGACGAAAATTTAATAGTCATGGGTGACTGGAATTCGAGTGTAGGAAAAGGGAGGGAAGGAAACGTAGTAGGTGAATATGGATTGGGGCTAAGAAATGAAAGAGGAAGCCGCCTTGTAGAATTTTGCACATAGCATTACTTAATCATAGCTAACACTTGGTTTAAGAATCATGAAAGGAGGCTGTATACATGGAAGAAGCCTGGAGATACTGACAGGTTTCAGATAGATTATATAATGGTAAGACAGAGATTTAGGAACCAGGTTTTAAATTGTAAGACATTTCCTGGGGCAGATTTAGATTCTGACCACAATCTATTGGTTATGACCTGTAGATTAAAATTGAAGAAACTGCAAAAAGGTGGGAATTTAATGAGATGGGACCTGGATAAACTGAAAGAACCAGAGGTTGTACAGAGTTTTAGGGAGAGCATAAGGGAACAATTGACAGGAATGGGGGAAAGAAATACAGTAGAAGAAGAATGGGTAGCTTTGAGGGATGAAGTAGTGAAGGCAGCAAAGGATCAAGTAGGTAAAAAGACAAGGGCTCTTAGAAATCCTTGGGTAACAGAAGAAATATTGAATTTAATTGATGAAAGGAGAAAATATAAAAATGCAGTTAATGAAGCAGGCAAAAAGGAATACAAACGTCTCAAAAATGAGATCGACAGGAAGTGCAAAATGGCTAAGCAGGGATGGCTAGAGGACAAATGTAAGGATGTAGAGGCTTATTTCACTAGGGGTAAGATAGATACTGCCTACAGGAAAATTAAAGAGACATTTGGAGATAAGAGAACCACTTGTATGAACATCAAGAGCTCAGATGGAAACCCAGTTCTAAGCAAAGAAGGGAAAGCAGAAAGGTGGAAGGAGTATATAGAGGGTCTATACAAGGGCGATGTACTTGAGGACAATATTATGGAAATGGAAGAGGATTTAGATGAAGATGAAATGGGAGATACGATACTGCGTGAAGAGTTTGACAGAGCACTGAAAGACCTGAGTCGAAACAAGGCCCCCGGAGTAGACAACATTCCATTGGAACTACTGACGGCCTTGGGAGAGCCAGTCCTGACAAAACTCTACCATCTGGTGAGCAAGATGTATGAAACAGGCGAAATACCCTCAGACTTCAAGAAGAATATAATAATTCCAATCCCAAAGAAAGCAGGTGTTGACAGATGTGATAATTACCGAACAATCAGTTTAATAAGTCACAGCTGCAAAATACTAACACGAATTCTTTACAGACGAATGGAAAAACTAGTAGAAGCCGACCTCGGGGAAGATCAGTTTGGATTCCGTAGAAATACTGGAACACGTGAGGCAATACTGACCTTACGACTTATCTTAGAAGAAAGATTAAGGAAAGGCAAACCTACATTTCTAGCATTTGTAGACTTAGAGAAAGCTTTTGACAATGTTGACTGGAATACTCTCTTTCAAATTCTAAAGGTGGCAGGGGTAAAATAGAGGGAGCGAAAAGCTATTTACAATTTGTAAAGAAACCAGATGGCAGTTATAAGAGTCGAGGGACATGAAAGGGAAGCAGTGGTTGGGAAGGGAGTAAGACAGGGTTGTAGCCTCTCCCCGATGTTATTCAATCTGTATATCGAGCAAGCAGTAAAGGAAACAAAAGAAAAATTCGGAGTAGGTATTAAAATCCATGGAGAAGAAATAAAAACCTTGAGGTTTGCCGATGACATTGTAATTCTGTCAGAGACAGCAAAGGACCTGGAAGTGCAGTTGAACGGAATGGACAGTGTCTTGAAAGGAGGATGTAAGATGAACACCAACAAAAGCAAAACGAGGATAATGGAATGTAGTCGAATTAAGTCGGGTGATGCTGAGGGAATTAGATTAGGAAATGAGACACTTAAAGTAGTAAAGGAGTTTTGCTATTTGGGGAGCAAAATAACTGATGATGGTCGAAGTAGAGAGGATATAAAATGTAGACTGGCAATGGGAAGGAAAGCGTTTCTGAAGAAGAGAAATTTGTTAACATCGAGTATAGATTTAAGTGACAGGAAGTCATTTCTGAAAGTATTTGTATGGAGTGTAGCCATGTAAGGAAGTGAAACATGGACGGTAAATAGTTTGGACAAGAAGAGAATAGAAGCTTTCGAAATGTGGTGCTACAGAAGAATGCTGAAGATTAGGTGGGTAGATCACATAACTAATGAGGAAGTATTGAATAGGATTGGGGAGAAGAGAAGTTTGTGGCACAACTTGACCAGAAGACGGGATCGGTTAGTAGGACATGTTCTGAGGCATCAAGGGATCACCAATTTAGTATTGGAGGGCAGCGTGGAGGGTAAAAATCGTAGGGGGAGACCAAGAGATGAATACACTAAGCAGATTCAGAAGGATGTAGGTTGCAGTAGGTATTGGGAGATGAAGAAGCTTGCACAGGATAGATTAGCATGGAGAGCTGCATCAAACCAGTCTCAGGACTGAAGACCACAACAACAACAACAACATGTGACATACTGCTGGATTTGCTTATCATGTCAGGGTTTTCATGGAAGGTGTTGGATTTGCCTGACACCTTACAGAGCGTTTCCGTACATAGATTCCCGTTTTTTAAACATTATCTTCTCACTCCTCTCTATTAGATCTAGAAGTTCGTAATGGGAATATTCGAACACCTTGTATGGTTTCACAATGAAGATTTTACAACACAAAAAAACGGTGCTGCTGTAATTTAATCATAACAGTTTTGGTGGAGGACAGCGTGACTGGTAATCCGAATGAAAGTATGTACAAATAGCACCACATCCACAGTAACGTAAACGTATTAAAGTACTCTATGGGCGCCGTAAGATCTAAAACTACTGTAGGCTGATCCACAGGGATTATTAAGTTCTATGTAAAACGATGTTATCTCCGTGAGCGAAGGCAAGATTTATATACACATTCATATGAATATAGTAATTGTTTGGTTTTATCGTATTTACATAATGAAGTTAAGTAGTGTTTGGTTGTGTTTCTTCTATTTGTTTGTTTACGGTATTTTACCTGCTTTGCATGAATCTGTAAGGTATTGCCCATATACGACATTGTAAACCTTGTTTTACATATTAGTAACTATCATAAACTGTGTATGATGTGACACTTCTGCCTGTATTAGCCATATTATCTTCTCTTGCTGTTTGTTATCAAGAGATTAATACGAAGACAGCTTATAATCTGCTTGTGAACAATAGAAAATTATTGCTGCATTTCAATTTTTTTATTTGAATTAATTTCAACTTCTTCCAACAGTTTTGTTATTTGGAAGAATGCATATCTAAACACTAGATAGCAGTGACGCGATTTGTTCTTGCCTGAAGTAGAGATCCTATGGATTAAAAGAAGTTCTAATAAGATAATATGTCTACTATGAGTATGACAGTTATATAGTACTACCTTGTCCCATTGTTTGCTTCCTCCTACCTTTTTCTTCTCTGCTTTCTCCGTTCTTTCCTTACCCAGAGCCCACATCTCAGTGCCCATTTTTTCTTCCTATTGTCTTTCTCCACCCCTCCTTGTCCTTCCCCTTTTCCATAATACTTTCCGTTTCTTCTCTCTTCTAATTCAAATTCTTCTTTTCCTTATTTTCTGTTCCCATTTTCTTTGTTACTCTCCTTGTTATCAAATTTCATTTCCTTCCTTCTTCTGCTTGCTATATTTCTTCGTCTTCTCCTTGTTTTTCTACCTTTTGTTCTTCTACTTTCCTTGTTCATTTTATTTAACGTGAAGATACAGAGCTGAAGTTAATGAATGCACATTCGGAGGGAAAGTGATCAAAACACGATTTTTCTGGCTGAGGTTCACCACAGTTTCCCTAATGTGGAGAGGGTTCAAACGTTCTTTTAAATATCACAAACCATTCTTACCCTCATCATTCTCTTGCAAAGCTGGGTCTCCCTGTATATCGACTTCGGGTGAGGCATTTCGAAGTTCGGGCTTTAAAACTCTTCCACTTCGACTTCTTTGGCTTTGTTCTTCTTCATCTGAGAGTTTTTTACTTAATAACAATTTCATCTAGGTCAGTGGACAAGTGCAAATCCTTCAGTTGGGCGCCGCTTCGGTACTTGCATGTCTCTAATTGATTTCGCTATTTCTCGAATCCAGACTCGTGCTTTACCACTAGACTAGCAAGAGCGCCTCTTTTTTAATTTAAAGATAATTAGAAAAATTACATGCTTCCCATTTTTCATATTTGTAACAGCAGTTGGCAAAACTCACTCCCCCTTCAATTAATTCACTTTGTTGTTCTCATGGCAGTATTTATTCATAGTCTTAATACGACGTCAATGATACTAAACGCAGTTACCTATTAGGTAATCAGAAATCGGGAGTGTTTGAAGAATGTTAAACATCAGGGACAGATAAAGAACAAAATGAAGAGGTACTAAATGGAATGGGTAACGGAAATGTTATATGTAAAACCCATTATTAGAAGATTAAAAATAGCCGGCCCTGTGGCCGAGCGGTTCTAGGCGCTTCAGTCTGGAACCGCGCTGCTGCTACGGTCACAGGTTCGAATCCTGCCTCGGGCATGGATGTCTGTGATGTCCTTAGGTTAGTTAGGTTTAAGTAGTTCTAAGTCTAGGGGACTGATGACCTCAGATGTTAAGTCCCATAGTACTTGGAGCCTTTTGAACCATTTCGACGTCGGATCTAGTCGTCTTCTTCCAGTGCAGCGAGTTGTGTTATTATGCATCTGGAGAAGAATGGGTCTGTCATCGCAATATCGTGCAGAAAAGATGAATCAACAATCTGTTGGACAGCCGAAAGCACATCAATAACTGCGAAACAGTGGTGGGGAAACGTGGGACGAAGACAGGTATTCTAATGCGGGCAGGAGCGTTGACACTTCATACAAGCTGAAGTCCTGCGCTGATTTGTAAGCCTGTCAGTAGCAAACTGTAAACAGGAGGGAAACGTCCGCTAGAGTATGGAAGACGCACGAGGCACCGCTCGTCTTGTTTATGTCCCTTTGTGTCAGAGACGAGGAGCAGCCGACACGTGCGTCCAGAGCGAGTACCGTTATCTTCTACCGGATGTAAGCTTCATTAGAGACGGCATAATGAGCTAACCTTTACAAACAAGTACCAGCGAGTACATACGTTTCTCACCTGTCCAGCTTATCGTGCCGCGGAGCGGGAGAGAGAGGAGAACAGGCCAGACACGCGGTAGTGGCAGCCGCTGCCGCTACTGTGCGCGCCTCGGCCGTAACACGACTCAGCCGGGAGCGTGCGGGCAGTGAGGCGCGTTGCTGCAGCGCAGTCTCGTGTCGGCTGCTAACGATGTGTGGCGAGCCGCGTGGGCGGGGCAGCCGTCCGTTCCCTGGCGTCATCCTGCCAGTTTATGGCGTGACCAGGAGAACCTGCCCTTCACCTTCTTCAATGCAGGATTCTTTGATTCCTGATTCCTTCAGTTGCAGCAATTCCATTCAATATGGACTATGTTTGGCTTTTGATTAAAATGAAAAAAAAAAAAAAATGAAGTTCCACGTCATTTAATGATCGTATTTTACCCACTACGCGTTTCGGTGGTTAACCTTCATCATCAGACTTAAAAAGCCTTTTACACAGTTGTTCGCTGTGGAAAGCATTGGCGACTTCTTACATCACAATTGGAGGTGAAAAAGGCAAAATAACCTCTCCATCAGCTGACATATAACTGCAAGAAATCTTCAATGTTTGCAGCTAAGAATAGTTATGTAAAAAATGCTTCCAATCTGATGATGATGGCCAACCATCGAAACGCATAGTGGACGGGAAGGAAACTTCGTGATGATTGTATACAGGATGATTCAGCTGCGTCGACAGGTAAGTTTTATGCAACCCGCAACCCTTTCAAATAATATGTGCGGGATTGTCATATTCTCTCGCTCGCTTCATGCAAACTACAAGTCCTACATAAAAAAATGAACAGGAAATTTTTCAGTAGGGCATTTAATGTTGGTGAATCCTGTACTTGGATACGTTTTCGCTAGAGGCCGTCGTTTCCGAATTATTGAAAAAAACATACAAAATCGCATTTTTCTTTAATAATTCTAAAACTGGTCTTCAGGGAAAGCGTATCCCAGTACGAAATTTAACTGCATCCAATTTCCTACAGGAATGTCCTCCTTTGATGTAGCTACTGCTCAAATGTTTAGAAAGACCCCGTCTACCGATCGTTAGTAGACGGGGTCTACTTATTCCTGCAGCTATAGCGAGAGTTGGGATACAGTGTTATTTCACCATCAAGTGTCTATTCCGTGCAGCAGTGGACAATCTGCTGCTCCAAAACGTAGATCAATGGATTCCTTGACTGATAACCGAAATGTATCAGGGTGGATGTGGGGGAAAATGATATGGCTTTAACGATAACGCGCTGCTTTCTTGCGGACACAGTTTGATATAATAACAACTACAACTGACCGGATTTCTCTCTTCAAACGTAACGGTACCGTTTCCTTTCAAAGTGTAACGCGCTTCCGTATATCGTAGACTGGTCGTTCGCTGTTTAGCGACTTATCAGTGTATTAACCGACTCATCACTCCCCACAGCTCCACACTTACGTCTCCTTCACACAGACACAAATGACCTATGGTTCACTAGCTTTCTTGAGAGGATATTCTTTCTGCTATTATTCTCCACAGATCCACAATTCCTGAAATTCGAGAGGGAACGCCTTTATCCCCAGTGGTTTGCCACCATTCTTCAGGCTATCAGCGCCCTTAAAATGACCAGCTGACTTCCATCGTACGCGTTTCTGTCCATTCCTCATCAGAGAGGTACTAGGACCATGTGGTACTGACTTTTCGTAGTTCAGCAACGAGCAGCTACTTGCTGGTAATGGCGTATATTTCTTGTGGTTGCCCTAGTCTCACAGTACGCAGATCATACGACTCTATGACAATTCATTATATGACTACACCTCATGATAACTGGATGAAGCAGTACTACGATGTTATTATTTTTATAGACAGCATCGTAGCTGTGTCCATTTGTACCGAGGACGGGTGACATTAGAGACTAACAGTGTACTGTAACTTTCAAGTATTTCCACACTGACACATTTCACAAATCGTATTGCCATTATTTGTTGCTAATTTCGGCTTTTTATACTCTTTAAAGCCATTGGGACAAGCAGTATTTTAAACAACACTCTGTACAAGGAGACAAGAAACACTCTGAAGAGCTTGTGAGTGTGTTTCAATGATCTGTGAGAGATAACTTTTCAGAAAACAATGCGATACATAGAGCCGTTTCCGATTCAATTAGCATTGAAGTTAGCCAGTCAAGTCAATTCACACGCAAATTCAAGCAGCCTGTCAGAGACGGTGCCGAAAAACGAGTTCTTCGTTTCGTTTCATAAAACCGTACAAGAGCGAGACAAAAATTAAAAATGGGACGGTAGTTATGATTGAACCCCAGCCAACAACTGAGCACTTTCGTGCGCATTCATCTACACAATGAGAACAGCTGACACTAATTGCATGTGGCAGGCTGCTTGAAATTGCGCGAGCGAGTTCCTGGTTGGATAACTTCAGTTCTAATTAAACCGGAAGGGCGCAACGTTTCGAATTTTTCATTGAGAAGTATTTCTCAGTACAAACCACCCTGCAACATAATTACAAGCTTTTTAGACTGTTTTGACAACTCTGTGTATTTTGAAGAGCGTAATCTTCACAAAAAATCTAGAATGCAGCAGAGAACTTTCTTGTTCCATCCACCGTCCAGTCGCATAGCTATATGTTCTGCTCAACTATAAGTAACTTGCGTTATAGCCAAAATAACACTCACTTGGGAACTCTTTGGGATAATTTTGGTAACATGGGATCCATTTGCAACACTCGTCTTTTAGTGCCGAATTTCCTACTATCATAATGAAATGTCAAGGTTTCAACAAAATTAATGTATATATCTTCACTTATATGTATACATATACATATTTAATAATGTATGTATCTTCACTTGTATATATCTTAACGATTTAGATCTTTGACGTGTTTTACAAGGGCTAAGGCTAACGTCGCTATCACGAACAGTTAAGAAATAATCACAGTTCTGTGGTGTCCGCGTGAAATTACTTCTGTGCTTTTAGTTGACTATTATTCGAGCATAAAAAGTTGCCTGTCAATCAAAAGGCAAATGTAGGAAGTCGCTGCACGTCAGTGCGCTTTTCTTAACACACATATAAATGATAGTGAATTAATAGCTTATTAAAGTCTAAAAGCGTTGAATCTATTTGGTCTCATGCGAAGACTGCCGTTTCCATTTCACTTAGAAGGAATTTTTAAGTGTCTAGATCAAAGATTTTTTCTTTCAGGTAGGTCGTTATGTATTTGTGTGTGCTGCTGTTAAAGACAGATGTGTCTACGACTAACCGTAACTCATCTATCCTTACGCTTTGGCTATTTGCCTCACAAAATATAAACACATACTATGTCTGCTACTGAGACGTCAGCTCTGCGTCGGAGCTGCAGCTGTTAATATTATCCTTCCACGTGCACCATTGCAATTCCTTAATATTTGCTCATTGAAACTTCCTTTTGCGATTGGCAAGTCAGTCGACTCTCATCGGACGCTTGACGTTGTTAACTCTCCTAATTCTGCGAGGTAACAGAGTAGCGTGAACAATGGAGTCATGAAAAGCACACCAGGTGTAATTTATTAAGTTGTTCGGTAGTTTCATGCCTGAAAGCAACTGAGCTCCTGGGAAGCTGTGAACTCAGTTGCAACTTTCAGCGGCATACTCTTGCGTATTGCGTCTGTACGTTTCCAATTGAAGCGGTCGTTTTGAAGACCACAAGAGCAGGAACTAGTTTACATTTTCACCATTACGTAACTGACGTGAGTAAGCCAAAGAGTCCTGCAGAACTTGCGTCCCAGTTGTGCTTCAGTTATTGAGGGTATCAAGCACAACTTTATTTTCACGAATTTCCAGTTTCTTAGTACGGTAGCATATGTTGATCTACTTTCCCGGAACATTAATCTAACTTTCACAATACAAGGTCTATAATTTTAATATTTAGAATCATTCTTCCTCGTTGCAAGTTCAGTTTACATATATTCGGGAGTCTATTACTGAAATTATTACTGTAGTTATTCGCTCCTTAACTGTACATATTAAGTTTCGAGTTTTCTAAATTTAAATATATAGTGTTCCACAGCAACATTTCAGGTTAACGTAACATTTACATCATTAAAAAATAAAATATGTACGCTGAGTACTTGTTTTTATGCCCTCTATGTTTAAAGTATGTCCAGTTGCTCTTTGTGAACGCAAAGTTCTCTAGATAAAGCTGTTATATCATCTAACTGCTCTAGCTCTATGTTTCTCTCCTGCAGAATGTGCTAAACAAGGCACCAGTCTGGCAGAACTCCACTCACACCAGTCACGTTAACATTGCTCTTAATGAGACAGGCCGCATTATAACTGCTTGCCTACTACCACCTCCATTTAACAAATTCTACCATCTTATATGAACAGCGCCCCCAGATGACGAAGAACAGAGGCAGGGGTTGAGGAGAAAAAATGGACAAATGATGCCAAGCATCCCATCTTTGGAAGCATCTTGTGCTAGGCTGAAGTCAAGAAAGAGCTTCCTTCGAACAACTCAGGGCATAACATCATCACCTTCCTCTCGCCGAATTGAACTGTGGCGAAACAGGGCAACTGGAAGTGATAACGACAAAGTAAAGGAAGAGCCTGTTGCAGGCTCCCAACTGCCCTACCAGACATGCAAGACTTTAAACAGACTGCGAACTGGAGTGATGCGATGCAAACAAAACTTGAAGCGATGGGGCTACATTAATTTAGATGCAACTTTAGATGTGGAGAACTTCAGGTTGCTTAACACCTCATGGATCTGCCCGAAATTCTCTGAAGCCTGCACTCTGGAGGACCTGGTTACAGCAAATGTTGCAGCAGTCAAGACTACCGAATTCTGGGCCGCGAAATTTGTCGCGTAGAAAAATTTGTGTATTTATTGTAGACAGGTTTTGAATTGGTAAATAACTGCATAGAACTGTCCCGGATACGAAAATAATAATAGCAACACAAAGAATGTCGAGGCACTAGTATACAATTTCTATAGAATATGCGCTTGTAATTTTCTCGCAGAAACGCTAACATGACTTACATCTTGCAAGTCAGGAATGTTAGCCAGATGTTATTCGAATCTTAGTTTTGAATTAACGACTGTTGGCCTGGTCTATCAGCCAGCCTGGCTCTCCATTTCCGTCCTAGCAGCACAACACACAAACACCGAAGTTACGAAAACACACAGAACGGAGTTTACACTGTTCGCAGACGAATGGCGCACATGACATATCGTTCCACAAACAAGCAGCGGGCAGCCCCGCAGAGTGAGGTAAATCCCATTCCACAGATGTCCAACTCTAATGGATTAGTCCCCGATTGCTGTTTGTTATTCTTCAAGCCCTCCGGAGGAAGTATGTGCTTCGTAAATGGAAGCTGAGATCCAATGAGCAAAATGACCAGGATGACTTCTGCAAACAAAACCTTCAAGAGTAAAAATGACAGGGCGTTAATACTCTGTTATTCAGTCCGACTAATGCGTCCACAGCATTACATAGGGAGAAAGTGATTAACGCTTACAACAATGCATAAACTCCCAGCACCATACGAAACGCGAAATATTTCTTCTGTTTGTATATGGAGTAAACGTGAGCATTGATGTCGTGATTTGTGAAAAATAGTCGGGAACCATCCTGGGTGAAGCTTCTTAGTACATTTTGAAGAGTGAGTTGGTCATCATTGTGTGGTGTCCCGAGCTACGATCTTAGTCGTACAGCGTAGCTAGACTGTAATCAGAATTCAAGATGGCGCTTGTACCGTGCCAGTTCTACTCACGGCGCCGGTTGTATCCTGTTATATTCGTTTGTATTTTGCGGAGTCCGTGCCCCTGTTCATGAGCAATACGATCAGTCACTGTTTTCGTCTCTGATAAAATCCTTTAGTGCCGGAACCCAACTTAAATGAATTCTAGCGTCGCTGTTCTGTTTTGCCGGACCCTCGTTCGGACGGAATACTCAACTGCGCTGTACCTGGAGATAGGAGCCAGAGACAACTTACTGGCCTGTTGTACCTCATTTCATAATTATGGGCATGACACTGCTCATGATTCAGTTGTAAGCTTCAATCAAGTGTGCCGATGATGGTTTTATTTACGCATTTTTTGACAAATTTTTTAGTGTCCTGCTTCCCAAAATACATTCGCTACAGTTACGAAATTGTTGTTTCCAGAGACGTAAATAGTTTTTAATAACACAAAGCGGACTCATCTTCGTCAGTGGGAGTGAAGTGTACTGGGTGTTGTGTTTCCGCAAGATTCTGTGAATATTTCTAGAGGTGTAACCAACACAGGGCATATGTAAGAAAACAGGTTTCCTCTTTATAGACTCGATGTGTTCCACAGCTCTATTTGTTGTGAAAGGTACTCAAATACTATTCGTGCCCTTGATTTTCAAGTTACGGTAATTTCTATGATACCGCTAGTGAAACGCGTACAAGATTTTAAATATGGCGTTTCTTTTTAGAAGACCATTTAGCTAGTGAAG
The DNA here is from genome assembly GCF_023864275.1 of Schistocerca cancellata. Lineage (NCBI taxonomy): Eukaryota > Metazoa > Arthropoda > Insecta > Orthoptera > Acrididae > Schistocerca > Schistocerca cancellata. Next base: position 461,952,193 of record NC_064631.1, on the reverse strand, counting down.
ACAGTGGTTGACATTTTAGTACCATGAAGGCCTCGCTACAGCTCAGTAATCAGAAATGTTTCTCATATATGTCGGTTATTTTTCGAGCATGTAACCAACTTTGATTTGAGCCAGAGGCTATTTCGCGTACCTATTCACTTTGTTTCTAATGAGAATCCAATTTTCCAACACTCAAGTTCGGGCGAAGAAAGCAGCCACCGTTAGCTTTCTGAATGGTTTTCAGGTTTGTCCACGTGCAGCATCATTTTGAAATATGCTGTTCATAAAATATCGTAACCTTGCCTTTCACAGACAATGCTGACAGTGAGTATGCTGTCTTGATGCGACACACGATCCTCCCTCACAGCTTCAATTCAGCGATTATCTCCCCTTACTTTCCAAAACCCGCAGAAACTCTCCTGCATATCTCCAAAGAAATGAACTAGCGTCGGTCTGTGGGTTGTTTACAAATTGAATCTTTCGCTCTGCCGTGGAATGTGGACCGTTTCGAAACCTCTTGGCCTACTGAAAGTATGCAACAGAGTGAGTTTCGAATTCGGAACCTTTTCATGTCCCTCCAATATGCTTTCTCCCAAGTACTAGGCAAATAAACGTATGCGCAAGGATTTCTGTGAGGTCTGTAAAGTGGGGGACGACTGGTGGCAGAATCGATCCTGAGGGCGGATCCTGAACCTTTTCTAAGAGACCTTAAGAGCAAAAAGGCGAGAAATTCTGCTCACGAACGGCAAGGTTCAGGGTTGAGTCCCGGTCCAACACACAGTTTTAATCTGCCACAAAGTTTCCGTACCAGAGTGGAAGAGACATCTTGTTTCTTTGGTTGTTTTGCTCTTAAGTTACGACGTCACGTTGATACAAGTAAAACCAGATTCTGTTTCATGTAACATGTTGTTCACGTTCCAAGATGGAGAAATTTAAAATTTTTGAATTACATCCCACAAGTAGACACCGTGCTCATCCGTTCTACTATCAAAGAATGTGTTGACACCTCTTCTTAAAGTGTTTTTGCACAAAGTTCCCAAGTTTGAGTTTTCGTGCATCTCAGTAGTTAAACTACTGATGGTGTGACACGCAGCTTGGACACTTCAGTACTTACTGTAAAGGACAAACACTCTCTTCAGTGATAAAGGAGGCAAAGGCGGTCACGCCGCACCCTTGACGGTAAAACGCGTGAGTAAGGAATCCCATCTTCATAGCACTGATACAATGCCAAGATACGAGAAAAACTGCAAGCTGCTAGTCATTCTATTTTCTTGTACGGTGATGTCTCTTATTAAATAGTCAACAATCACGCAAAATCGTGCATACGTCGATAGGTCTGAAAAATCACTGAACCAGGTTCTGTGATACTGATAGAAGTAGCACTAGCTCTTCGCTATAGTTATCATATCACCAAGTCTAAAGAAAAGTAGAAGCAATTCCGATTTAGCTACCAAGAAGTCCTGCCAGACATAATACATTCCTCTTGTCTTTCTTTTCTTTTTTTATACTCGTTGTGTTGCACAAGTGACCCAGACCTGCAGTGGAAGACGTAGATTACTGCAAATTGCGTGGTTAAAGATAATTTTTATACTATCCGATGAGAGCACCGTACTATCCTATGAGAGCACCGTAATCTACACTGATGAATGTAAAAGGGGGACAACTTTGGATATTCTGTGTTTTTCCACGATTACTTCGTCCAGCTGCGCTTGCTGATATTCATCATTTGTGTTGTTGAAGTACAAGCTACTTCGAGGCCTGCAAAGGAGAGGACACTCAAGGTACGAAACTCCGCAACTGCTCATGTATGCTAAATGCTCTATAAGACGCCCAGTCCATGTTCATGGCAGAGAAATTTTAGCAGCCGACATTAGCAGCCCATGCGATGGCCTACAACATTCAGCAAAGGAAGTAGTATTCTGTTGAGTACCAAGTTGTGTGGGTGATTAGGGGCAATGAAATAGAGGATTGAGAAGACAAGCAATCTTTCACAGTAACCACCGTAGCACAGTTCATGGTGCCTCGCCGCTGAGGCGAAGGGTTAATGGGAGGGAAACTGCAAGGGAATGAGGGCTAACATTTCGTAACCTGTGAAACCTAATACCGTGCAATTGCTTTTTCCAGCCATTGAGAAATAACGAAGTTAGTTTCCTTTTCCTATTTTTTTATTTAATTTTTTTTGCTGAGAGGAACCACGAGTATGTGTGACGTTAACATGTTACTACATTAGTGTCTCACATATTGGAAGAGCGTGATAGTTTTGGGTGAGCGGACTTCCTTGCCTTTCGGATGATCTATCTGAATTGGTGAATGAAACATTATTTACGTCTTTCCAGAGGTTTCCCTAAAAATGTTTGAAGGGAACGACTAGTAATCGTCACAATGTTTCTGTAATTCACAAGTATTAAAATCATTTTGTAAACTCATAACATGTTTTATACAGTTTTCGAGCGCTTATCATTTGAGCACTTTACTGGTTTACTAGTGCTTCGATAGTTTAGTTATTTTTTATTTACTGTCCTTCAAACCTTAACTACTATATGCACAACCCTGTTCAGAGTTCTTCTAACATTACAATAACTGCAAACCTTTCTAACTCAAGAAATAAGCTGTGGTTCTTTAGTTCGTTTCCCACCACCTGTTCGTTCTTTGAGAGTTTATTAACTCACGTAATGTCGATTTACGGGTACTTAAATCTCATCTTCCGGCTCCTTGTACGGGGTGCCAGTAGTCCAAATCACACGCGAACAAGGCAAATATAGACGCGAAACATGTATTAGACACACGATGGCGATACCAGCTCATCAAAAACCGGCTACATAGTGGATACACTGAAATCAAATGCATGTGATTATGCTTATCCATTACGGATATTTTAGAACCGTGACTGTATATTAAATGTCAATAAGTTATACACAGCTGCAACCAGTCACTTTTTTGAATAATAATGTTGTATTCCATAAACCGGTTTTCAAACCTTTTCAGGTTCATCTTCAGATGGTTTCGGGAGGATCCGGGAAGTTACATCATTACTGGTAGTAGCATAATGCTGTGTGCTGGTTTTTGACAGCATAGGCGGCTGTTTTCGGATCTGTCTGCCTCCATTTTGATGTCCAGAACGCTTTCACACGAACTATATTAGTTTACACTTTACCAGCATCCAGCATGCGCTTCAAACCTGAAAAGGTTTGAAAACAGGTTTCTGGAATAAAGCATTATTATTAAAAAAAATGCATGTGAGCTAGTAAATTTTCAAAGAACACAGCTTTATATGTCAGTAGATATCATCACTGCTTATTTCAGTACACGAAGTTGTGTTCGAATTTTAGTTGTTTGTTTTTATTCTTAGATGACCGGTTTCGATCTTCTGAGAGATCATCTTCATATCTTACATTCCTTATGACTGTAGCAACCATTGGCTTAGAGCAGATTGTAAAACATCTACTTAACTCGTGTTTGTAACAGTCTAGTTGGTTCGTGCACGGCAACAGAACTGTGTTAAAATTAAATTCTAAACTGAATTATGCTGAGCTCACGCTACACGATAAGAAATCTAGACTAGCCAGTATATTGAACAATCTGCCTGCGAGAGAGCAAGACATTTTCAATGAAACTTATGAATGCTATTTGACCGCGAAACAGATTAAAATGTTGGATTGAATATTACCAGTCTTTATCTTTAGTCTTGCAAACAATGACTACCAGAGCTGTTAATGTAATAACACAGCAAATGAACACAAAATGTGAGGCATCTCACTTGCTGATAGACTGTTTGAAAACTTACAAGATAGCACTTTTCTTAAATCTTCTGCTGATATGAAACCTCTGAACTGATATTGTATTATCATAAAAGTCACACGACAATTATTTATTCCGACAATCACTGTACCTTACAGTGAACATGAATTTTAATATTTTAATGAAAATTAAATTTGTTAGCCTACCTATGTGAGCGGAACGCCCGTCTGTTCTGCAACCTTTCGCTATTAAGATAACGATGAAACTGTCAAAATCAAGTCTCGTTTATCGTACTTGCGATGTGCAATGCAAGAAAAATGCTTCTGCAGTACACAACTCGCGATGTGCTGTGCAATTATACAAACACATTCAAAAATCTAAAAAATGAAAAATGAAAACTAAACTTAACAACTGATAAATGAGAACTAAGACTCCAAGTTAAAATACGCTTTATTAAGCCATAACAACAATACCACTTTTCATTAAGTTCTCACAACTAGACAAATTTGCAAAATATTTCTTAGTAACTTTCTCGTGTCAATTACTCTCATTGAAACTCGTTTCAAACGTAAGACAAAACCATATACTTCATTATAAAACTTCTATAACAAACTTCAATCATAAGCGATGCTCTAACAATAAGAAACTACACAATTACAAATAAAAAAACTGGATTACCTTACACGTTCGCTTATATAATTCTTCCATTAATACAATCGCACTTAGTATTTTTCATCAAAAAACATTATTACAGAATCCTTTCTAAATAATGCTGTCTCCACTATACGGCGGGTCAGCTTCCATCCCTTTGATCGAAGTACATCGCCAGACTGTCTACCACACAGTGCTTGCTCCTCTGACAAAACGAAACTAACCTCTATGATCAAAATCTGTGGTCTCAGGAACAGATTTACAAAGAATATGGTTATATAGACACCGCGAATGTTTACATTAATCAAATTCACAATTTAATTCACATTTATGGTTAAAGTTACCTGAAAATTGTCACGGGATATGAAACAGCCTCCTTCGAAGGTCCATCTGTGCGAGACCGGGTAACTCTTCACAAACGGACCTATTCCACGCCAATGGTTCCTCCGCTCATCAAGAAATGTAAGATCTGAAGATGATCTCTTGAGATTATCGAAACTGGTTATCTAAAAATAAAAATAAAATGTAAAAATAAACAATTTAAATGTGATCACGCCTGTGTGTACTGAAATAAGTTATAATATTGTAAGGTCGATGTTTTTCCTGGAACAATGTTCCAAAAAAATTTATTTGCATTTTATTACACTTAAGCCGCTTCCTTTCCATCTACCCATGGAATCAGCAACAGAAAAACTATTCAGCGCTGCTTTACGCATAGAAGGCCGCAACTACGCTCTTATTGTTAGGGTCTTACGCTTTTTTCCCCTTCAGAGATTTCTAATGCGACTCTAAAATTCCATGGCCAAGAGTGGGCAGTCAAGCTGTCATGGTAACGAGCTGCTTACAGCCACTGTGCGCCTGTGAGGGATCGCCTGATGAGGTCTGGAACACCTCGCAGGTAGACCAATTTGCTGAACACGCTCCGCCCTGAACTGGCTGGAGAACGGGTTTTTATCGAGATGTAACGCCACCACAGCGGCCGCTAATGAAGACTGACCGTCATGTCATTCCCTTACCAAACAGTTATGACAGTTCGACGAATGTTCTACTGCCCTGTGTAACGACTGGCAGTGAGGTATTGCAGTGTAAGCTGCCCTAATCAAAAATTGCTCTGAGCACTAGGGGACTTAAAATCTATGGTCATCAGTCCCCTAGAACTACTTAAACCTAATGACAGCACACAACACCCAGTCATCACGAGGCAGAGAAAATCCCTGACCCCGTCGGGAATCGAACCCGGGAACCCGGGCGCGGGAAGCGAGAACGCTACCGCACGACCACGAGCTGCGGACTATTGCTGCCCTAATCGCTGCTGACTGCCGGCTACGTTAGAAAAGTCGTTCCATTGAGGGTCACTTATCACGAGTCGTTTATTTGCGGTTGACATCACTTCCGACTTCATCAGCCGTGTTGGCAAAGGCGAATGAGTGGTAAGCTTAGGATCTAGCGTTCTGTCCATGCCAAGGGAGCGATCTACTAATGAAGCGCGTGTGTAGTCATAAGCGCGTGACTGAGTGTGAGACCGCTCTCTAAATTTTCATATATTTTTAGGTTTCAGATATATATTTTAACGGTTTTTGTGATAATATTTACTATATAAGTGACTTATTAGTGGTTTCTTCATTCACCTCTGCCTTTCTTGTGTTGTGACCTGATATTTGTGAGTGTTTCGTATCGAGCAACTTAACCTCTTACCCGTGTTTACGTTCCGCGCTGACCAGTTGCAGCTGTAGCGGCGCATCGAAAGTTAAGTACCAATTAATTGTTTGTGTATAGTGGTTTATTTAGGAACTTTGTAGTCTTCAACCGGTGTTCTTGGTGTTTTCTGGTGAAATTATTTCAGAAGAAATTTTTGGGAACTGCTTTCAGTTTCGTTACTGTGTCATTAGACGTTTGATTTTCTTTCTGTGTTAGTCTTTTGTTATATTCTCATTTGTTGTTGATTAATACTGTCAATAATAGTAGGTACTTCCCTTGTACAGCAAGTTTGTGATCATTGTAGTCAGTTTTTAACATCTTCTTATTGTACTGGCGGAACTTAGATAAAGTTGTTTTCTTGTTTCAATAACTGTAAAATTTTACCATGAGTGAAAAGTGTGGGATTTGCTGTAGGTTCGTGAGTAGTGCATTGCGGTGTGACACTTGTTCGAAGTATTTTCACTGGGGGGAACGCAGTGTAGAAGCCAGTGGGTATTCTGGTGAGATCCTCCCCTGGAACTGCAGGTTATGTAGCAAGAGTAAGTTGATAGAGGAGCAGGAGCGTAAGATCTGTGCCCTTCAGGTGCAGTTGAAAAACGCACAGGAGGAGCTAGATAGGATGAGGAGGGAGAAGGGGGTTGGGGAATGGGAGCTGGCTGTTGGCAAGAAATCTGCTAGGAGAAGGAGATTTTCAGATTGTTTTACTATTGATGCTTGCAATAGATATGACCAAATGTCAGCTGTAGTTGTAGGAAGTATGCAGCAGACTTCAGCAGTTACGGTGGCTAGGTCAGTTGCAAAGTCTAAGAGAAAGAAGAAGGTTCTGCTGTTAGGTAGTTCCCATGGTAGAGGTGTAGGCCAGCAGTTGCAGGAATTGTTGGGGACTGAGTACCAGGTCATCAGCATTGTGAAGCCTAATGCAGGATTGGCTCAGGTGATTGTTAACATAGGGGGGGTTATGTAGGAATTTTACTAAAGAGGATCAGGTAGTGATTGTGGGTGGGGCTAGTAATAGTGTTGACAGGGATGGGGAGTATGACATAGATGGTGACCTGGAAAAGATAGCCACTCAGACTGGCAACACGAATGTGCATTTCGTGGAACTGTTTCAGCGTCACGATCGGCCTCATCTTAATATAGCCGTCAGGCGTAATAACATGAGACTTGGGGGTGCGCTGATGACAGAAGCCATGATTCACATTTCAGTGGTGTCGGTGGAGTCTGTCAGCAGGACTGGTTTCACTAGACATGGCCTGCACCTCAACAGGTATGGAAAGGGGAGATTGGCAAAGCTTATAGGTGACAGCATAGGTGGGGGTGGTGGGATCACTCATGGGAAAATTCCGGTAGTTGTGGGTGTTAGAGCTGTACATTTTTTAGATTGAAGTCAGCTGATAGGTATTCCTGCTTAAGGGAAGTCTCTCTAACAAAGAAACCACTTTCGACAAAGCTTAGGTATCCGATTAATGAGGGAATTAGCATATTTCCTCAAAATATACAAGGTATTAGAGTTAAAGTTAGTGAACTGCTTATAGATGTTGACGCTGAAATTATTGGTATATCTGAACACTTCTTAAATAAGGAGATAATTCAGAGGCTTCCTTTACCAGGATACAGGTTTGCTGGCAGCTTTTCTAGGAGCTCTTTGCGGTCTGGGGGAGAAGCCATGTATGTGAAAAACGGTATCACATTTGAGTCAATTGATGTTTAAAGTACTGCACTGAAAAGGTGTTTGAATGTTGTGCAGGTGTGGTTAAATTTAGTGGAGCTAAACTTCTTACTGTTGTTATTTATAGATCCCCAGACTCCGATTTCACGACATTTTTGCTAAAGCTGGAGGAAGTTCTTGGTTCACTTTATAGGAAATACAAAAAGTTAGTTATATGTGGTGACTTCAATATTAATTGTATAAATGATTGTGCAAGGAAAAGGATGCTGGTAGATCTCCTTAATTCATATAATCTTACGCAAACCGTATTCTTTCCAACGAGAGTGCAGAGGAACAGTAGAACAACCATAGACAATAATTTTGTTCATTCCTCATTACTAGAAGGGCATTCTGTTAGCAAAAAGGTGAATGGCCTTTCAGATCATGATGCACAAATTTTAACTCTAAAAGATTTTTGTGCTGCAGCACATGTTAAATATAGTTATCAACTTGTTAGGAAAGCTGATCCAGTTGCTGTAGAGACCTTTGTAAACCTTATCAAGGAAAAAGAGTGGCAAGATGTTTATAGTGCTGATACAGTAGACGATAAATATAATGCTTTCCTCAAGACTTTTCTCGTGCTCTTTGAAAGTTGCTTTCTGCCGATTACAAACAGTATTGTAAGGTGCTTAAAAAAGTTATTAAGAAGCAAAAAGTATGTGGTATGCAGATAGAATATCTAAGTCTCAGGATAAAATTAAAACCATATGGTCAGTCGTAAAGGAAGTGGCTGGTCTGCAGAGACAGGTCGAGGATATTGAATCAGTGCGTAGTGGGAATGTCCATGTTACTGATAAGTCGCATATGTGTACAGTAATTAATCACTTTCTGAATATAGCAGGTGAACTAAATAGAAACCTAGTCCCAACAGGGAATCATATAGCGCTCGTAGAAAAAAGTGTTCCGAGACTGTTACCTGAAATGCTCCTCCATGATAGTGACAAGAGGGAGATTGAGTTAATAATTAAATCACTAAAGACCAAGAACTCTCATGGATATGACGGGGTATCTAGCAGAATACTGAAGTATTGTTCTCTGTATGTTAGCCCAGTACTTAGCCATATCTGTAACTTTTCCTTTAGGAGTGGTCGGTTTCCTGACCGATTAAAGTACTCGGTAGTGAAGCCACTTTATAAAAAGTGAGAGAGGGATAATGTTGACAATTGTAGACCTATTTCTATGCCATCGGTGTTTGCTTAAGTTATCTAGAGGGTTGTATATACAAGGTTACTGGAGCCTTTAAATTCACATAATTTGCTGTCAAATGTACAGTTTGGTTTTAGAAATGGCTTAACAACTGAAAATGCTATATTCTCTTTTCTCTGTGAGGTTTTGGACGGATTAAATAAAAGGTGGCCAACGCTAGGTGTTTTCTTTGATTTAATTGATTTAACGAAGGCTTTTGACTGTGTTGACCACAAAATATTACTGCAGAATACAAAATTGTTAAGGCTTTCGTGGCCACTTGTTGACAAACTGCCTATTGCCGAGACAGAAGCCAATAGGCAGTTTGATTACTGCAGAAGTTGGACCCTTATGGAGTAAGGGGAGTAGCTTACAATTGGTGCGCCTCTTACTTTAAGAACAGAAAGCAGAAGGTAATTATCCGCAATATTGAGAGTGGTAGTGATGTTCAGTCCCAATGGGACACTGTTAAGTGGGGCGTTCCCAAAGGGTCGGTGCTGGGGCTACTGCTGTTTCTTATTTATTTAAATGATATGCCTTCTAGTATTACAGGTGATTCAAAAATATTACTGTTTGCTGATGACACCAGCTTGGTAGTGAAGGATCTTGTGTGTAATATTGAAACAGTATCAAATAATGTAGTTCATGAAATAAGTTAGTGGCTTGTGGAAAATAATTTGATGCTAAATCACAGTAAGACTCAGTTTTTACAGTTTCTAACTCACAATTCAACAAGAACCGATATTTTGATCAGACAGAATGGGCATATTATAAGCGAGACGGATAGGTTCAAGTTCCTAGGCGTTCGGGTAGATAGTAAGCTGTTGTGGAAAGCCCATGTTCAGGATCTTGTTCAGAAACTAAATGCTGCTTTATTTACCATTAGAACACTATCTGAAATAAGTGACAGTTCAACACGAAAAGTAGTCTACTTCGCATATTTTCATACTCTTATGTCATATGCTATTATTTTTTGGGGTAATTCTTCTGATTCAAAAAGGGTATTTTTGGCTAAAAACGGGCTGTGCGAGATATATGTGGTGTAAGTTCGAGAACCTCTTGTCGATCCCTATTCAATAGTCTGGGAATTCTGACATTGCCCTCACTGTATATATTTTCTTTAATGTCGTTTGTTGTTAGCAATATTAGCTTACTCCCAAGAGTTACCATCATTCACTCAGTTAATACTAGGCAGACATCAAATCTGCATGTGGAATGCACTTCCTTGACTCTTGTGCAGAAAGGAGTGCAGTATTCTGCTGCATCCATTTTCAATAAGCTACGACAAGAACTCAAAAACCTTTGCAGTAGCCCAAACACTTTTAAGTCTAAACTGAAGAGTTTCCTCATGGCTCACTACTCCTATTCTGTCGAGGAGCTCCTGGAAGAGCTGAAAAATTAAGCAAATGCCAGTGTTACATTGTTGATTTTCTTTATTTAAACTTACGAATTGTCGCCTGAATATGTTTCTTATATTTCATTTTATCTGTTTCCACTATCGTGTTATAATTTCATGTATTGACTCGTTCCATGACCATGGAGACTTCTCCTTAATGTGGTCCCACGGAACAATAAATAAACAAATAAAATAAATAAATAAAATCTATGAAAGCATCCTCGGTAATCCTCTGTCTTTGCCGGCCGGGGTGGCGAAGCGGTTCTAGGTCTGGAACCACGCGACCGCTACGGTCGCAGGTTCGAATCCTGCCTCGGGCATGGATGTGTGTGATCTCCTTAGGTTAGTTAGGTTTAAGTAGTTCTAAGTTCTAGGGGACTGATGACCTTAGAAGTTAAGTCGCATGGTGCCCGGAGTCATTTGAACCATTTGAACCGCTGTCTTTCGTTAGTAAAAATGTTCAAATGTGTGTGAAATCTTACGGGACTTAACTGCTAAGGTCATCAGTCCCTAAGCTTACACACTACTTAAATTATCCTAAGGACAAACACACACACCCATGCCCGAGGGAGGACTCGAACCTCCGCCGGGAGCAGCCGCACAGTCCATGACTGCAGCGCCCGAGACAGCTCGGCTAATCCCGCGCGGCTTTCGTTGGTATACTGATTCATTACTGACTACATAAGCTTGATTCTCCTCGAGCAAGAAGATGTTAGAAGGATTGAATAGGCATAGAAAAACCTATCAAGAAGAATACCTGTCTTAGAGTATTTTTAAGCCTATGCGGCTTGTCCTAAGATTCGTATAAAAGCACAGTAACGCAGACATTGTATCAGCCTGTAGTTACTAAGTTTTAATCTAACTGAAGTTCACTGTTGAACCGAGAAGTAATCGATAAGAGAACGAAACATCGTTAAAACAACTGCCGGTAATACACGGACAACTTCAGATCTGCTTTATCCTACAGCGTTATGCCCTTGATAGATATGTACCTAATGAGACATTTCACTATGGGAAGGACCTTTCAAGGTACACAGCCACTGTAGGTAAATTGCCCAAGAAATAGATATTACTGCATAGTATGGGCAAAATAAGTCGTAGGGCTTTAGATAGAGTGACGCTGAATGGATCTCGTTTGTCTGTCACGAGGACAAAGCATGGATAATTCAACAACTATGGTAGCAGAAGATTATCATAAGATTTCTAGCAAAACCCAAAGAAATTCTGGTAGTACATAAAGGATTCCAGTGGTTCCAAAGTGTCCAGAGACTAATGATGAGACAGGAACCTAATTTGAGACCGTCAATACAAACGAGAAATCCTGAACTCCGTTTTAAGATGTTGCTTTAACTAGGAATGTCCAAGGGTATTCTTCCAATTTAATTCTTGCAACTCTGAGAAGATGAGTGATATATAATTTTGTGTCAGTCTGTTGAGACACAGATAAAATAGCATAAACTTAACCTCCAGGGCCCGTTGGAGTCCCTTTCAGATTCTATATCGACTCTGTGGCTGAATTATCCCTCTTATAACAATGATCTGCCGCAGATCTATCAAACAAAAATCCTTGTCCAGTAGCTGGAAGAATGCACAGATCACAACCGTCTACAAGAAGAGGGCAGAAATCATCAACGAAACTACTGTCCAGTATAGTTGATGTTCTAGTTATAGAATTTTAGAACATATTCTGAGCTCCGTGGAAATAGGTATCTCGAACAAAATTATCTCCTTCTTACCAGCCGCATGGATTCCGAAAACGTCGATCAAGTGAAACCCAACTCGTTCTTTTTTCACGTGACGTACTAAAAGCTATGGATCAAGGCAGTAAGGTGGATAGAGTATTTCTCGTTTTCTGAAGAGCATTTGACTCAGTACCACATCTACGTTTAATATCGAAAGTACGATGGCATCAGATATCAAGTGAAATTTGTGATATGACTGAGGAGTTCTTGGTAGGGAGGATGGAGACTCATCGACAGACGTAGAAGTAATTTCGGGTGTATTCCGTGGAAGTGTATTGGGTTCCTTGCTGTTCGTGTCTTGTATTAACGACCTAGTGAAAAACAATGATGATAACCGCAAACTTTTCATTGATGGTGTAGTAATCTACAGTGACGAACAATCCAAAAGAAGTTGCACACATTTCTGTCAGACATTTATAAGATTTCCAAGTGGGGCAAAGATTGATAACTTGTTTAGATGTTCAGAAATGTGGAAACATAGTACCCTATGAATATGTCAGTGAGTCACAGTTCGAATTGGTAATCTCATATGAATACCCATGTGTGACACTTAGTATGGAACAACAAGAGTTCTTAATAACTAGTAGGATGGGAATTCCCGTCGCTATTCATTACATATTGGTTTGCAGAGTAAAGATGTAGATGTATCTTCAGATTAAATTCCGTTTATATCAGTAGCAGGACAGACATATAGAGGGTTATATTTATTTTAATATTCCGCTTACAGTCATTCACGGCAAATCGTTAACATAAGCCAAAAATCACCCACATCTGAGAAACGGCTTTCTCCGAGCTCGTCCATTAATTACGGTTCTGTAGCATACTATCTGAAGCCGTTTACCTACCTTCCATTAGTCTGTCGCTTAAGTCTCTCCATAACGCTTGGAATGTATTACAAAGCTTCTTTGATCCATCTACCACCCATATATCACACTTCTCCATTTTCATTATAGGTACAGTCATAATTAAGTTTCTCACACTACTGTTGTTCCTAGTTCCATTCGTTTCTTTGTTTCTCCGTTCTAATAATTCTCAACAAGTTTTTGAATGATTTTTCACATTAATAGTCCTTGTCCTATTCCCTTTAGTCAAAATTGCGTGCTTCACACCAAGTTTAAATTTTTTATTTCAGACGTACCGGGTGATTAATTTTAAAAAGTATTTCCAGGCAGTTCATTTGGTACCCATCAAATAGTCTACTTTAGCTGCCCTAAAACAGGACCTATATCTTCAATTAACACTGTTTTATTTTAGATGTGGCGGATTCACATTATTTCGGTCTTATAACTGACTCACTGTCTGCTTCATACTGGCGCTATAATGTGCTTCTATTACATCTCGAAGTTTTTGTGCGCTATATACAAATTGTGCAACGTCATTAGCAAAAACAAAGCGATTCAGTTATGCTTCATTAACACGTATTCTTCTTCTTCCATGCATGGGAATCAAAAACTGCGTCGACGACTGCTGAGAATTCTTGTGTCGATTTAGAATTTCTTGGATTGATTTCCACCATCGTGCGAAAATCTGAGGGTAAGAAGTAGCATTGGGATGGTATTCGAGGAATTCTTCCTTTCTCAGAAAGAAAGGAAGATCAGGGTTTAACACGCAGTTGTTGGTGATGTCATTAGAGATGGAGAAAAAGCATCTGATTATAGAAGAATGTGCAGGGAAACAGCCATCACCATTTATCTTATTTAGGAAAATTACGGAAGCGAATGCTCCCATGGCATTCGAATGCAGTTAGTGTATGTAAAGTTATCTCTGAAGCCATGTATAATAGAACTGACTTAGGAGTTGGGTCTATTTTGGCCAAAACTAACTTCACTATTGTTGTACTTAACGTGTATGGTATAAAGCCGTATTTTTTACTATTTATAGTTCATGTATTTCTCATTTAACCCTTTGTTACAGAGTGGATTTATTTTGTCACAGTATGACGGCATAATATTAGTAAAAGGATCTGCCCCATGCTGTGTTTAATCTTGAATGTTGATTCTCATTGTGCTCCACGTCTGACCCGATGGTTTCCGGACCATACCAACAACGTACTCTGTTCCACCTGTTTTACGAGAACTCTGGTTGACTGCATCACTCCCATCGTTGTGACATCACTACACGCTTTTATAGTGTTATTTTTGAGAAGCTAATTACGAGGCGTATTAGAAAAGTAAGGTCCAAATAGGGGCGAAATTGAAACCATTGCGAAAATCCCATGGAACTTTGCATAGATGTGTTGGGCAGTGTCTTTAGTGTGCCTGTAGATCGCTTCAGGTCGCACTTTCCAGTTCAGAGCGAAAAGTCATCACTTAGAAATGTCTAAAACAGCAGTGTCTCCAGCCAAGGTATAGATATCGTGAGAATTTTGCCTGAAACTATGCAACTCACCTAAGATAAATCTTATGCATTTCTTCTTCAGGACAATTTTCAGCCGCGTTCTGCAAGGAGAATGAAGACGCTCCTGCTACGTTTTGGATGGTAAGTATTCGATCACCCATAATACAGCCCTTAACTGGCTCGCTCGGTTGTTCATCTCTGCTACGAACATTTTGGCACAAACTAAGAACGGCAGACCAGCGTAGACAATTGGCGCGAAGATCGGGCGGCTGCTTTCATTGTTTGTACAACGCCACGACAAATTTTAAGTCGGAGCGGTGACTATTTAGAGAGGTAACTCGAAGGTGTGGCTAACTGTTGTCAATAAAAACTTTTGATTTTCACCGTGGTTTTCATTTCGCGACTGAACGGACATTAATTTCCGAACAGCCCTCGTATGTTATAGAAGAAGCCGACAGTTTATTCATTTTCGAGTTACAAATTGTTATTAATCACATAGATTCTCAGCAACTGTTAATGGTCAGAGCGGGTACCGATTTCATCATCCTTGGCAATGACGTTAGACACTTCGGTGAACATTGAAATGAACTAAGTACTTGGACTGTTATTCACTGGTGATACTCGTATCTCTCTTGTTACTCTTGACATGATTTATACAACCGTTAGTTTCTTTTCAGTTCTGTGCACACACTCCCGAACGACATACGATTTCAAAGGCTTTCGACTGCACCACATCGTTGGGTTAGTTTTCAAGGACGACCAGTAGAGAGTTTGTTGAACTACATTCCAAAGCTTTGTGAAAATCGATAAATCGTAGGTGTTATTTCATGTTTAGATGTTGTTTCATGTTGACTGTTTGATTCCACGGTTTCGTTCACAGCTTGCAATTGGTTCACTGTGGAAATTCAATTTTAAAGGGAACTTCTTCCCTATTTTGGTTGAGCGAAAATAAAATTATTCATTTTATATGGTTTTATCCTAGTTTACTACTTGGTCTTCTTTATCAGGCAATGACAGAAGAAAGCTACATTCTTAGGGAAAACGGTAGACGGCAGTAATGCTATGTTCGAGAGAGTCATTCGAAGACCTGCACGCAGTTACCATCGTTTATAAGAATCGAAACATGAACCAGCGTCAATTTGTGTTGAAAGACCTGCAAACTAAACTGGAACGTCGTACAGCTTATAAACACCTCGGAAAGCAGCAATAAACAGACATCATCACTCAATGAACTGATCCGTTTCTGCGAGGGCTACTTGGAAAGTGAGGTAGGATCGGCCTCGAAATGGAAACCTCGAAATGAGCTTTGCACAGATGTGATGGGCGGTGTGTCTAGTATGCCCGTCGATTGTGTCACGTCACTACTTTCAGTTCTGAGCGCACAATGAGCACGTGAAGATGCCTAGATAAATAGTGTCTCCCGTCAAGTATGAATGCCTGGTAGGAGATTATGCCTGATGTCATGCAGCCCACATAACATAACTGTTACGCTTTTCATTTTTCATGACAATTCTCGGCCCACTCTGCAGGGCAATTAATGTGTCTCTGTGGCATTTTCAATGGCAAGTGTTTGATCACACACAATACAGCCTGTAAATGGCTCCCCCTGAGTTTCGTTCCTGCTCACACGAACCGTTGGCTACGTAGACAACATTCTGGTACAGACAACGAGCTGTAGACCAACGCAGAGAACTGTCGCAAAGCACAAGCTGCTGCCTTCTACGACGAGGGTATTGGAAGATTGGTACAACTCTACGACAGATGCCTAAGCGGAAGCGGCGGCCATGTAAAGAAGTAGCTGGAAGATGTAACTAACCGTCGCAAATAAAACGTTTTTTATTTTCGCCATGCTTTCCATTTCATGCCCGATCGGATCTTTCTTTCCGAACAGCACTCGTAGTTCTACTGGTCACCAAAGTATCTGACTCCGTACAGTACTTTTGTGATGGTCAGTACAAGATTTATCAGTGGCCCGTTGGCGCGCGCACCTGTCACGCACAGAGAGCGAGACGTCGCACTACGCCGTGCTAGTGTTACGGCTGACAGGCGTCCGGAGCGCATCTGCTGTCGATCGCTAATTAGCGTGTTTCCTATTAGCGGTTGGGGGCGGGAGGCGGAGCGAGACGTATTGCCGGTAATTGGGGTGGCCGGCGGGGGGCGGGATTTACGGCCCCGGCAGCTCCGCATCCCTGGGGGCATCTCCCTCACGTCCTGATTGCTCTCAATATTCAGTATAGAGCTGCATTAATACTAACTTCCTGAAATGTGTGAGTCAATTTCAGATGGGAGAAATAGAAGGAAAGGAGTTGCTAATTCCATAAATATCCTGAGCAGCAATATTATTTCACCAATGAAGAAGCTAACAGCCTGAAGGAAATACCTTATTTATTTAACATTACAATCTGTTGGACAATTGGAAGAGAATGAATTCTTCTGGTACGTTAACAGCTACCCACTAAAATAAACAAAAATAGAAATTTGAAGTTCAAGCTCTAGCTGTTCCAGCAAATGCGGAACTGTGGAACCATCTTGATGCCGTTCTTTCAGCGATCTGGTGAAAGCATGCTAGGTAAGCTACTGTATCCTATTGTAGCAATGGTTTATTTATGACCTAAAAATTAGTAAGCTAAATCACATGGTGCTGTGTATGAAGTTAATTAATGTCGATAATATTTATTAATTACAAAATAATAGCATCTTCATGAGTAATTTTCACTTAGTAATAAGCAATACGATTATGTGCGCGAGTGAGACTATAATATATTACAATAGTTTTATTTTCAGGAATGATTATGTTTTCAGACCACAGTTCGTTGGTACAAAAAATTATCTCTTCATCGCTATGATTAAAGTAATAAAACAGTAAAATAGTAATACACTGGAATGGCTATTATTGCAAGGAAAATGTCAAGGGGTTTTTATGTTCTGTGGCATCGAGAGGCCGATATTTTACTTGAGAATTCTAGCACTCGTCAATAACAGGTAATAAGCTGTCTGTAGTCAACATCAGCTAACCTCTGCTGACACTAAGTGCTGTACGGCAGCTGCGTGTAGGCGGCATGCAGTCCATGTGGCATTCAGTGACTTGTATGCCTGTCGTGATATCAAATCTTTAAATCGTTTTAGTTCCATGTTTACGTGAAGTTAAATGTTACCTAAGAGTAGTGGACCGATTTACTGAGAGAAGGAAAATTATTATCCATCAAATGATTTATTTTTACAAGTAGAGAAGGCAGAAGTATCAACATGATATTTTAAACAGAGAGTGGCGTTTATTGAACTGTCTGAGTAATTTTTTAAGCGAATGAAGAAATTTATTTACTGTTTTGGGAAGTGCTTTACAATCCCTTTCACGCTCAGTAATGGATAAATGAGTTATTTGAAGGCAGTTTGAACTGAAGCAACTAATTACTGCCGTCTTCTGTTCTACTTTTCTCCATTATATTGGCTGCAAGGAAACATGCAGTATTAGTATCTGAAGTTATTCTGTTGTTTCTGCGATTTAGATACTGAAGAGAAACAGGCTTTGTTGGAAACAGATGTTACATACAACTTAATTATTAGACTTCTTTGTCGACTGAGACAAATTTATGTGGGTTATGGAAATACACAATCAACCTAAGACTAATGTTCACATTTGTCAAGTACAATAAATGTATAACATAACACTACATTCACTAAAATCATTCTTGCTTTATCTAGAGCTAATTTTTACGTATCCTGTTGTTCTTTCCTCACCTGTTATCGACACTCTCCACTGTGCTGTGAAAGATCTATACGCTAAATGAAATTCTAGTAAATCGCAGTTTTTTTTTTGGTATCTTAACATTTGATGCATCTTATAATGCAAATGTAATGAAAACTATCTGTTATTCGGGACACACATCTCTGGTTTCCAGAGATTTTATTATTAAGAAAAGTGTGGGCAGGCTAGTTCGTAAAAGTAGAGTCGAGTCACAGCCTTAAGCAGTTATAGTTTTGGAGTGGTGGAGAGTGGCTGTTGTATCGTGGCGGAATGAGTTGGATATCAGATACGGCGCAGAGAGATTTCTGTATGAGATGTTCCATGATGTGTAGCCTGGGAATGAAGCTGTGACAGAAAGACTACACAGTTCGTGATGGGCACACACATTTATGGGATAACCTAATCAAAACTAGTCATAATATCCCCATCACCAAGGCACAGACTTAATTCGATCGATTAAGTCCGCAGTATTCTTTATGTGGTGAGCACAGTATCCAGCGTGTGTCGATAGTAGGCTGGCCAAATGCTCTGCAAGTCTGTAGGTTAGCTGTCTGATGGTGCTCATGCAGGCCTTAAATATATATATTTCCTATGCGCCTTGGCAGACCATAGAACGTTTCTGATATGTGTGCCTGAGGGAGGAGGTTCTTAATAACACTCTCTTCCAGAGACAACCATTTGAGAAGCTCGAAGTCTTTCTAACTACTCTGTATGTTCGTTTCCGAGGCAGTCTTTGGTATGTATCTTCCTCCAGCATCCGTCGTATTTTCGCGTCATAATCAGCTCGTCCCATAAGGAGGGCAGTATTGCTCTTGTCAGCTGGCAGAACGACGGTGACAGGATCTTTGCGGTGAGTTTGGAGGTCATCGAGTTCAGTTCTAGTTAAGTCTGGTGCTGGCGGCTTGGATAAAAAAAAAAGCAGTTCGTTTCCTGGTAATTTCTTCTGCAGTTTCACTGGAAAACTTACGAAATGCTTGCGCTTCACCATTTAATATGTCAGCGAAAGGGACATTTCGGGGTGAAGGAGCAGAGATTAGTCCCTTCTTAAATGTTGAGATAGCACCCGCCTCAAAGCTTCTTCCTGATCACGCTGCGTTCCGCAGATTTTCGTTCTGCTGTATGTTGTAGTGAGAGCCGACTGAATTTCCCTTTCTGCTTCTCCGTGGCTCTCTGCCTTGGTGATGTTAGTTGTGATGATAGTTGCTACGTCGACCTAGTCCCAATCTAAAGCCGCATGTGGCCGCGTCAATAGCAAGTGACTTCTACGTATTTCTTGCATATTTCAACCAGAGCGAAGGCGTCGAGATTGGGAGTCCAGCAAACCTCTTTATAAAGCATTTTTCGGAGGTCACCTTGGACACGTCGATGGTGCGTTCGTCACATGACCTCATGGACATGAACAGCTCAAAGAGTCCATGGAACACGTCAACAACTTCTGTGACCACATAAAATTAACGACGGAATTAGGGAACGACGGTTCCTTGCCGTTCCTGGACGTCCTTGTCCGACGTATCCCCAGTGGATCTCACGGTCACAGCGTTTACCGCAGTCCCACCCGCAGGGATTGGTACTGCACACATCCATCTACCGTCACCCAACACAGAAACGGTCTCCTCTGACGACCTTGATACATCGAGCTGAAACCGACTCAGACGACGAAAACTTGCAGAAGGAAATGAGGCACTTACGTAAAGTTTTCAAGGGAAACGGTTACAACAAGGAAACGGTTACAACAACAGACATATTTTGCAAGCAGTTTCTGCTAAGCCGCGAGAGCAGAAGACCTCCGAAGAAGGCGAGAAGAAAATTGTGTTTTTACCATTTTGTGCCTCAATAACAGGGAAGATTAGCCGGCTCCAGAAGAAACATAAAATCGATACAGTATTCAGCCCCCTAGCAAAGATCCGACAATTAATGCAGCGTGTTTAAGAGGATGTACGCCTCAGAACACCGTCAATATACACAATACCGTGTGGATGTGGAGAGTTTTATGTCGGTCAGGCTGTCCGTGTTATTGGACAGCGTTCCATAGAACAAGAAACATGCTTCCACCTACGCTATTCCAAAAAAACAGCTGTAGCAGAGCGTGCGATGGAAAACAGACACCGAATTCTATTCCACGAAACTTATATTATTAAACGGACCAACGGCTTCTGGGATAGTGTAACACACACTGCAATAGAGATCAAAATATCGGACAACGCGCTCAATAAAGAAGGTGGATTGCAGCTGAGTACGGGCTGTGATCCTGTGGTCGGGGAACTGAAGCAAGCGCGGCGACGCGCAACCAAAATATTGCCATATATGGCGTGGGACTAGCCACCAGTGATGTCACTGACAGCGGCGCAGCTATATAAGCAGGGTAGCGGAATGAAACCCGAGAATATTCTGCTAATGGACATCACCGCTAAAGCATGCATTTGTACATAATAATTAATAATTTTAGTAATAAGTCAAATATTCCGTATAAGTGGAAAAGCAAATCAGGAAGCGTCATTCAAGTATATAGTATTGAAAATAGAGGTATCTTAACTCTTTACAACAAAATCTTTCATATATTCATATTTGTTACAAAACTGCGGGAAGCCGGCCGCTATGGCCGAGTGGTTCTAGGGGCTTCATTCCGGAACCGCGCTGCTGCTACGGTCACAGGTTAGAATCGTGCCTCGGGCATGGATGTGTGTGGTGTCCGAGGGTTGGTAAGGTTTTCGTAGTTTTAAGTCTAGGGGGCTGATGACCTCAGATGTTAAGTCCCATAGTGCTTCGAATCATGTGAACCACACCGCAACATCGCAGAAAACTGAGATAGAGGGAAAGAGAAGAAACTGTCTAATTACGTACATGTTTAAGTAATCAAAAGATGCTGCCTATAACAGTTGAAGAAAGAAAGAGAAACAAACAAGTTAATGTTAGAGTTAGAAAAATAATTCACCAGATGTGATTGCCTTCTTCTATGTTTCAAGGTTAATTAAGACCCTACTGATGTACTGCCTTCCATCCCTCTGTTAGTGTCGTACATCGTCAAAATTCTAATCCTGGAACGTACAGCGAACGAGAGCCTCAGGTTCTGTTCAGGAATTCAGGAGTCGAGACTATTCTGACGTCCCGAACTTTATGGTCAGTGAACGAAGTTCTGACGTCAATGAGTCAGAGGCAGAGAGGACCAGATGCATTTTCCAGCACTTCTCCTCTCCTGCAGAATGTCCACTGTCGCTGTGTTATTCCTCGTGACCAAGTTCAGCGTTTTCATCTGCTCTCAAAATTTAGGTACACTATGTGATCAAAAGCATCTGGACACCCTCTGAAACATACGTTTTTCATATTAGGTGAATTGTGCTGCCACCTACTGCCAGATATTCGATGTCAGCGATCTCAGTAGTCAGACATCGTGAGAGAGCATAATGGGGCGCTCCGCGGAACTCACGGACTTCGAACGTGATCAGGTGATTGGGTATCATTTGTGTCATACGTCTGTACGCGAGATTTTAACACTGCTAAACATCTGTAGGTCCATTGTTTCCAATGTGATAGTGAAGTGGAAACGTGAAAGAACCATACAGCACAAACGCGTGCAGGCCGACCTCGTCTGTTGACTGACAGAGACCACCGACGGTTGAAGAGTGTCGTAATGTGTAATAGGCGGACATCTATTCAGACCATCACAGAGGAAATCCAAACTGCGTCAGGATCCACTGCAAACACTATAACAGTTAGGCGCGAGGTGAGAAAACTTGGATTTCATGGCCGAACGGATGCTCGTAACACACACCACACGCCGGTAAATGCCAAACGACGCCTCACTTGGTGTAAGGTGCATAAACATTGGACGATTGAACAGTGGAAAAACGTTGTGTGGAGTGACGAATGACGGTGAAAAAGTGGCGATCCGATGGCAGTTTGGCAGTTTGTGAGTATGGCGAATGCTCAGTGAATGTCATCTGCCAGCATGTGTCAACAGTAAAATTCGGAGGCGGTATTGTTATTGTGTGGTCGTGTTTATCATGGAGGGGGGGTTGCACCCTTTGTTGTTTTGCATGGTACTATCACAGCACAGGCCTACATTGATGTTTTAACCTCCTTCTTGTTTCCCAATGTTGAAGAGCAATTCGGGGATGGTAATTGCAACACGATCGAGCACCTGTTCATAATGCACGGCCTGTGGCTGAGTGGTTACACGACAATAACATACATGTAATGGACTGGCGTGCACAGAGTCCTGACCTGAATCCTATAGAACACCTTTGGAATGTTTTTCTAACGCCGACGTCATGCCAGGCTCTACTGACCGACATCGATACCTCTCCTCAGTGCAGCATTCCGTGAAGAATGGGCTACCATTTTCCAAGAAACCTTCCAGCACCTGAGTGAACGTATGCCTGAGAGAGTGGAAACCGTCACCAAGGCTAAGGGTGGGCCAACACCATACTGAATTCCAGCATTACTGATGGAGGGCGCCACGAACTTGTAAGCCATTTTCAGCCAGGTGTCCAGATGCTTTTGGTCATATAGTGTATATTTTTAGTTCTCTTCTGTAATATTCAACTGATAATCTCCTACTGGTAACACATGCCTTTTCATCACTTATTAAATCACCCGTAATAAGGCATCTTAAATAGACCTTGTGGAAATTGAATCCTGTATCACGCGTTCCAGTATATGGAGAAATGCATCAGTCGTTACATTTCATAATGACACGGATAAGATAATGATACGTTCCATTGACCGTCTGGTTTTCGTGTGAGTTAATCGATTCATTTTCACACGTTTTCTGTAATACTATAAATCGATTTCTTCTTGTGATACTGTCCTTTATGCATTAATCTGCCACTCACATTTTTTGGGCGAAAGTGATTTAGTCGGTGAGAAATATCCGAAATATCAGTCAGAGTAACTGCCCTGAAATGAACAGATGATCAGATGAAAACATGAATTAATTGATTATAGATGTTAATATGGCTTCTCGCTGAAGTTTTCTTAAAATATAGCTATTTTGTGCATGAGCTTGGAGACTTTCTCACAACCCAGAAATGTATCCTGTTCACGTTTTCCTCTCACCCAGGTAATCAGTTTATCACTGTCTATTCTCATATAAAGATTCTTGTTATCGAGAAACTTTTTTACTAACGTTCAAACTCTAATTCACGGAAATTCTGAATTTATTTTGTTGACATAGTGTTTGAATTATAAATAGTTCTATAGTTTAATTACACTTGTGTACTATCTGATCTCTAGAGTTCCCTTTAATTATTACGAAAATCTTTTCCGTGTACGTAATGTCGCAAACGAACACTGAACTTTGCCCTGACATTTACAATAGTGGTTCAGTGACTACAAAACAGAAGATGTGGCCACAGGAAGACCCCTGAAGACATCTTGTTGCTGTCTCTTGTTTGACTGTCTTGATTCGCTGCTCTGCCGCTGAAGTACATCATGAGGACACTCATATTAAAATAATTTAAGCTTTTTAAACCTTGCGAAGAATGAAGGCCAACAAAGATTATCATACGCTTTGGCGACGTTTTTTGTTGCGACTACAGTGTGCTTGTCTAAGTTTATCTACTGCGATTGTCTGGCCGACAGCGTCGTTGATCGGCTTGCCCTTCTTAATATCATACTGACTAATATCATCACATTAAATCCTATTAGCTCTCTGAGCGTAATTAACTGGCCTGATAAGTGTAGGGATTTTATTTCAACCAGACTACAGAACCAACGTAAGCTGGATGTTGGTTTCTCCGTCAGTGCATGGAGGTTCGTTGGGCCCTGAAGATAACCCCTTTACCTGCGCAACTATGTTCTTTGAATTTTGAGGGTACCTGAGCAGAATGAAAAGGATGAAGAAGAAAGATAATGTCTGTCACTGAAGTCCTAGAAACAGTCTATTTTCACACAGGCCGCGACGGCCTACATCGCTTCCACTCTGTTATTTCAGGCACCTGAGCGTCATAATAAGTAGCAGGCATGTGGGAGGAAAGCTTAGGAGCCTAGCTTGAACGTGGGGCTTCAGTCGTTGGAGAAGTAATGGGATCAGTAGGATTCGCTGTCACACTAGGAGACTCAAGCCGTTAGTACGATTGGTAGGGAGAGAGAGAGAGAGAATAATGTGAAACTGTTCTATGTGCCATATCCGAAAATTAACTTCAGCAGTTAATCAGAGAACTGCCTCATGAAGGTAACACCTTAGAGTGGCTGCTCACAAACACGCCCGAACTCTTCGACACAGATAGCATATCACTGAATACATCTGTAAATAGGAATTCAAAGAAAAGTAGGAAGATCTTCATGCATAGCATTTCCGTTTACCTGACAGATAAAGACAAACATTTCATCTCTACCACTGACAATGTTGAGTGTCGATGGACAAAGTTCATGAGCACCATACTACATGGCTTACAACTGTGTAGCGCCACCACCGTTTAGGATATGGAAAGTTAGTTTTGTGCAATATTCTGGGCACAAGTTACAGCCAGGGGCAGGCTCGATTACAGTGAGTTACGCATACTGTTGTGTACATAGTTCCGCGTAGTCAGCGCGTACCCAACTTTCCCACTAGAGCGCGCCCCGCTAAGCACAACAGCGCAGGCGCAGCGCTCATCCGTCTCCGCACTACGAGATGGCGCTGTCTTAGAGACGGACCAAATTCAGCTTCCGCCGAACTGCGTATTAATATGTAACGCAGTCAATGAGATTGCTGCTAACGTAGATCCTTTTCTCCTCGCCGATCACACTCGCGCAGTGATACCTGAACGCGCGAGGTATTATAACAAGTATACAGACCTCCGATTAGTCAGTCTCCATCAGTCTGCATTAGTCTTCATTTGTCTGTACCAGTCTATAGTCAAGTTTCAGTCTGCGCCTAATAAGATTATCATATTCCTGTACATAGCCACGAAGAGAAATATATAGACACTTTGTCAAGTATCAGAGATTAACGTACCAAGACCAAAGGAACTTCAGATTATCAATTGCAAACAGCATCCAGAATCAAGTTACGTAATGTCTATGATTTTTATTATTTTAATAAATGTGTGTGAAAATTAATCAAGTTCTGTTTGAAGTTGGTCACCGTCAATCTGCTACTCTAAGCGTGCAAGTGGCATTTCTATCGTCTGACCTAACGGCATAAGATAAATACGCCACGATAAGACCAAGAGACATATTGCTGACACTCGCCTACTTCGTTAGAGTAGTCAAATAATCTGATGATGTGTGTACCGAAGGTCTTACAGTACGCACACCACACATACCAACAGCTGCAAAGTGGAATAGAAGCCACAGGGCCGTCAAAGTGCTGAAAGAGTATATGTAGAAGTTTTGCATGTCGCAAATCACAGGCAGAAGAGGCCCCCTGGTACGTGACGTGAAGCGGCGCGTATGGCAAAACAGAGGCACACAGACGCATGTAAATACGTTTGGGTTTCTAGCGAGATTCATTCAAGTGTGGCAGCTCTCCTGGATGGCGAGGAGTGTCATACCACCAGCTACATGCAGCAGCAGATGGGGCGCCAGCGTTCCAGTTCACGGTGGATCGCTGGTTCGACCCTCTGAGACTGACGCAGGGTCTATAGCCAGCCAGTGGTGAACCACTTCATGGCACGCTACTGCGGGCAGTCGTCCTGGCTTCCAACACACGCCGGAGGCATCTTGAGGCGAGGGCCGATAATTTGGACTGCGGATCATGAGTTCTTGTTGTCTCTGCGATCCCAGCCATGCCAGCAAGAGGCACACATCTGGCAGCCTGCGGCTCACACAGAGCGGCGCTGAATCGGCAGGGATACAGGCCACAGAGTCAACTACAAGCATCCTGATGACTCCACAACTCCGCTGGCATACAAGGCCGACACACAGTGCGTGCACAGGTCACTGAGGCAGCCATTCTGCGCCAAGCCATTTCACAAACAGTGGAGTGGTGTCCTCTGCATTGCGACGTAGGACCTAAGATGTTGAGTCCCATAGTGCTCAGAGCCATTTGAACCATCCTCTGCATTGCGGGACCCGGTGACGCACACCGAGGGGAACACGGCACTGTAGCTGGAAACAATAAATCACTTGGAAAGCTTGGACAAGTCTTAATACAGTGCCTTCTACATCTTCTCGCTATATTTGGTCATCCTGATACATTCAGTGGCAAAAGTTGCATTACATTTGGTGTCAGAAGTGGGATGTCGTCTGTCCAGAATGATATTCGAGCCCACCACCTGCATTACATTTACAAGATGTGGTGAGTTTTGAACAGTTTTCTTTTGAGTATTGGACCTTTTCTTGCCTTTCTGTGCTTTTGAGTATGGCTCATGGAAGGCCATTTTAGATGTTTTGTGTAGGCATATTTTTTTTTTTTTTTTGTCAGAATAAGTGTTAGTGCAGTTGGGGTAGGAAGATTCATTATTTTTTTTCGTGGCATTTCATTGCTTTTGTAGTCGTTTGACTATGATGGTAGCGAGTATGGTGGTACTGATGTGTAGGGAATCGGGTTATTCTTGTACTTAAATGTTTTGTTTTGGGACTTACTGGGAATGAAAGCATCACAATGGCAGTGTCAGGGACTTGAGGTGTGTCGGAACCAGAAGCGGTACGGATTTTGATGGAAAAAGTAGCACAATTGACAGAAGATAATACGCAGTTGAGAAATGAATTGCCGGCCGCGGTGGCCGAGCGGTACTAGGCGCCCCAGTCCGGAACCGCGCTGCTGCTACAGTCGCAGGTTCGAATCCTGCCTCGGGCATGGATGTGTGTGATGTCCTTAGGTTTAAGTAGTTCTAGGTCTAGGGGACTGATGACCTCAGATGTCGAGTCCCACAGTGCTCAGAGCCATTTGAACCATTTGAGAAATGAATTGTCATCTAAAAGTGAACAGGAAACTGCATCTGACCAGTCGTCGTTGCATAGGGTGCAGGAGCTCGATCCAGCTGCCGCGAGTTTAATTATTCCATTTTCTAGCAAGGCATCTGAGGATGTACGTTCGTTTGTAGAGGACTTGGAGACTCCAGCGGTGATGAATGGTTGGTCTGAAGAGCTGTTGTTGCATACAGCCAAGATTAGATTAACGGGTGAAGCGAAAACATATGTAAGCTGTGCTGATGCCCTAAGAAAGGCAGGACAGTTTATGCAGTTAAAGAAAGGGCTTTTACAAAGGTACAAAAAACAGAATAGCGCTCGGTACTTTAGAGAGAGCTTAAGTACAATGAAAAAGAGACAGGGGGAGATGATGGAGAAATTTGCGGACAGCATAAGGGAAATTAATGAGTATACTTACAGGTTGGGTCAGAGCGATGAAGCGAATAGTGTTCTGTGGCAGGAGGCCGAGCAAATGGCACTTGATGTATTTTTGAGAGCCTGGGAAGAAGCACGGTAATGCGAGGCGCTAAGTAGGAAGGTGGCAAAAGTAGAAGTCATAGATTATGACCTAGTAGTACGGCAAGAATTACAGGACACGGACAACGATTGTAAATTGTATGGGACACAGCCACAATTTAAAATGTAGGACGATCTTCTGTGCACGGAAACGAAGTTAGGGCCAAGGGTAATAGGGCCAGCGAAATTGAGGGGTGAGGTTTTAAAGGAAGCACTTAATCACGTGTTGATGTGCGGAGTGGCAGCGCGGTTAGAGGCGCCATGTCACTAATTGCGCGGCCCCTCTCGCCGGAAGTTCGAGTCCCCCCTCGGGCACGGGTGCATGTGTGTATTGTTATTAGCATAAGTTAGTTTTAGTTGTGTTAAGTCTAGGGATTGACGACCTTAGCGGTTTGGTTCCTTAGAAATTCACACACATTCGAATATTCGATCACGTGTTATCTGGTCATGGAGGGTGTAGAGTGACGAATAGGAGAGTGGCCGACAGGTATTCGCGGAGAGGTAGGAAAGTAGATGTGGATCAGTATGTCGAGAATTGTATACCACATGCGCAAAAATCAGATTTGAGTCGGAAACAGTTACAGCTACAACGATTACCGGAAGCGACATGTCCATTGTCTATGCTGGGGATCGATGTCTTAGGACCTTTCAGGGAAACGTCATCGGGGAACAGATTCGTTCTAACAATAATAGACCATTTTTCGAGCTATGTGGAGATGGTGGCTATGCCAAATCAGCAGGCAGCAATGGTCGCACAAGCGTTAGTAAATAACTGGATTTTGAAGATGATGTACCGGAGACAATAAATAGTGATTTAATGAAGGAACTGCGTAAACTGTTGAATGTAAAAAAGTGGAGGACGAGCGCATTGCATTCAAAGCCGAACGGAAGGACAGAATAGGTACACAGAACAATCGGGAAGATACTGAGTTTTTATGTGGATTCTCATCACCATCAGTGGGACGAGTATTTGATGCATATTGTATGCAAATACAATGTGAAAGGCCATAAAAATACCGGTTTGTCTCTATATGAGGTACTGTATGGGTGAAAAACGCCATCACCGTTTGATCTGGTGAGGCTACAGAAAGAAAGGACCGCGAATTTCTTCGTCAATTCGCAAGGACAATTCGGAATGTTTGGAACGGGTACAAAAGGCGAATACAAAGGCTCTGTAAAGGCAGGAAGACGCAGTAAAGCGGAAATGAAGTTTACCGCAGTATAGAGTGGGGCAATGGGTAGTACTGTCCAGCCCCTATACGGAAAAAGGGAAAACGAATAAGTTCCTCACGAGGTATCAAGGGCTATACCAAGTTGTTGAAACCACATCCCCAATTAATGTTAAGCTTCAGCTGCCAACTAGAACAACGGTAGTACACATTGGGCGGTTACGGCCACTTAAGGGTTGCCCGGATGTGATTCAAGGTGTGTCACAGGAAGGAAAGAGGAGAAAGAGAGCATATGGAAGAATTATTGTGGGAATTTAAGGATTTGTTTTTTCCACAAGGGCCGTTACCAGGAACTCCATTAGTTCAGCATAGGATACCAACAGGGAATGAAGCACCTGCTTACTGCAAAGCATACTGAATACTGAGGTATTTGCAGCCGATTGTGGAGGATTTCATTGATCAGCAGCTTGCGGACGGTATCATAGGGCATAGTAATAGTTGCTGGGGAGCGGGCATTGTCGTTGTGCCTAAAACATTATGGATGGAGCTAATCAATACAGGTTCTGTTGTGACTACTGCTACCTCGATAATAAGACAGTAACGGATGCATACCCCATTCCAAACATATCGGAGACTTTGAATTACTTAGGACAGTGCTAGTACTTTTCTACGATGGATTTGACAAGTGGTTATCATTAGTTAGAGGTGACATTAGAGGATCGTCCAAAAACTGCTTTCTCTACACTTGGAGGAAGACGTTATAAATCGTAACCTGGGAGCCCTACAGGGGCATCTAGAAGTGCTAGGTAGCAGGGTGGTGTTAACCATACTTTTGCAAGGAGTAGCTGACAGTGTGTGGGATGTGCAGGGAGTAATAACGAATCTGCAAGAAGCGCTGCATCACCCATTGCAAGGCCAAATAAGTACCGATTTGCTACCGCCGGACCAGTCATTGAACAAGATCCTGAACGTGGGATTTCCACAACAGTTTACTATCCTCCTGGACACCTAGAAATTTTGATTGTTCAGTTTCACTAACCATATACCCATTCTGTGAAATTAGAACATCAGGTTTTGTTGAATTGTGTGTTAGAAATTGTAAAAACTTAGTCTTGCTGTGATTTAGCGTTAGTTTATTTTCTACAAGTCATGAACTTATGTCACGAACTGCACTATTTGAAATGGAGCCATTGTTGCACACAACTACTTTTACTACCTAAACAGTGAACATAAATATTTTAGAGTTACACGTAATACTTGGGTTCATATCATTTATATGAATAAGGAACAGGAGTGGCCCAACGCTGATCTCTGGGGCATCCCCCACTTGACCATACCGCACTCAGACCTCACATCACAGCCCTTCTCAACACTGTGAATAATAATCTTCTGCTGTCTGTTGGTAAAATAAGAGGTGAACCAATTTTGAGCTGCTCCCCGTATTCCGTAATGGTTCAACTTCTGGAGCAATAGTTTGTGATCAATACAATCAAACGCCTTAGTTAAATGAAAAATTATGTCTAGCTTTCGAAATGTTTTGTTTAACCCATCCAGTACCTCACAGAGAAAAGAGAATATGGGATTTTCAGTTGTTAAACGACTTCTAAAGCCGAACTGTACATTTGATAGCTAATCTTGTGATATAAAATGATCAATTATCCCTGCATACACAGCCTTTTCAATAACTTTAGCAAACACTGATGGCACAGAAACAGTTCTCAAACTGTCTACATTATCCCTTACTCCCTTTTCATGAAGCGACTTTACTACTGAGTATTTTAATCGTTCAGGAAACTGACCATTCGGCCGCGCGGGGTTAGCCGAGCTGTCAAAGGTGCTGCAGTCATGGACTGTGCGGCTGGTTCAGGCGGAGGTTCGATTCCTACCTCGGGCATGGGTGTGTGTGTTTGTCCTTACGATAATTTTGGTTAAGTAGTGTGTAAGCTTAGGGAGTGATGACCTTAGCAGTTAAGTCTCATAAGATTTCACACACATTTTTGAAACTGACCATTCCTAAAGGAAAAATTACAAATATGCCTAAATACAGGGCTAAAATGTGCAGCACAGTACTTTGATATTCTGCTACTCACTCCATCATATCCATGAGATACGAACCAGATGGGATTAATAAAGGAAATAGAGAAGATCCAAAGCTGAACAATAAGTTTCGTCACAGGTTCATTCAGTAGGCCCGAAAGCGTCACGGAATTCCTCATCTGTCTCCAGTGGTGATGTTTCCTCCCATGAGTATCTCGGGAAAAGAAAGATTAGAGCCCTCACAGAGCATAGCAGTCATTCTTCCCCCAAGCCGTCAGCCACAGCAACAGGAAAAGGGGAAGAGACACTGTTACACAAAGCACCCTACGCCACAAACCATAAGGTAGATGTAGGTAGAAGTAACACCGTGAAGGTCGCCGCAACAGTGAAGAAAATTGTATTGTGAATGTTGTTGTCCTTCTAGGAGTACTTCAACTGCTACGTATATTCCTCAGTTAACCATTCCCTGAGCTGACTTATGACCTTCAGCAGATGTGACGACATAAAAATCATTTGTTTAACCTATGATGCAATGTACTAACAAAGTAATTTCCTGCTGTTACTTAATCCGCCTGCAAAGAAGCATGATGTCGCTTAGTAGGAGCTCAGGAATCGACATTTGATTGCTTGTTGCCCTCTTTGTTTACACCAGAGTAAAGGCACCACAATGATCGTTGCAGTATCGCCACACACCCCTATAATTATAATAACTGCCCGGTGACAGAGCCAAGTGCTCGGCAACCGAATGTCATGTACGAAAACCAGTCAATTAAATACTCAAATATACTATAGAACATAGAACGTAAGCCAAACGAGATCACTGCGTCTGACAATGTCTATCCAGTCAATTAATCCCTTTTAAAAACATGCAATTTCTTTCACAAGATACACTGAGCAACAGAATTAAAGCCGGCTGCGGTGGTCTAGCGGTTCTGGCGCTGCATTCCGGAACCGCGGGACTGCTATGGTCGCAGGTTCGAATCCTGCCTCGGGCATGGGTGTGTGTGATGTCCTTAGGTTAGTTAGGTTTAAGTAGTTCTAAGTTCTAGGGGACTTATGACCTAAGATGTTGAGTCCCATAGTGCTCAGAGCCATTTGAACCATTTGAACAGAATTAAAGGATCACTTTTTCGAAACCCAGTAACTGTTTCCCATTGCGCATAAGTTTGAAATTTGACTTAAAAGTGTCTACAAGCTTCTCCTGCAAGAGTGCAAAAGCAGGCTCCTTGCGACATCACCCTCGCGCTCGTCGACCCGTCAGACAGCAAGGATTTCGACACGTGCGAAAGAAAGAGCACAGCTCAGTTCATCTGATCTGCAAGGTGGTTTAATGATCTCACATTGTCACCAGGTTACTCCATAATTCTGACCGTAGAAGGTTCACAGGTTGGGAAGGTCGTACACTCACGCTTACGTTTCACACCTTCTTTTGAACTTTCTGCAAGAGAGGTCAGAACGGCGACACCCAGCGTTGAAAATATACGATTTTCTTATGCGTGGCCACAGAAAAGATTTCAGATAGACTGTCACTCACAATCGATACGAAAAGGCCTGGGAGGGTGACCTAAGCGACATCAATGAAACCACTTTTTTCTTGGGGCGTTGATTCCCGCTCTTTTCGCCGTCTAAAACTACAGTTCTCATTTCGATGAGCAACAGGGCGACGACTTTAACAACCTTTGATGCTGCTGATACCCAGAATGTCTCAACATCTCTCAGTGACATGGTGGGGCTCCATCGTCATTGAATGTGAATTCACCTTTCTGGAGGGCAGCCCGAGCACAAATTTTGCTTTCGTTTGTAGGTTGGAATCAAAACTAATCGACGAAATTTGGACGCGATCCGAAGCAGCAAAGAGTTCTTATGCTTTTTCAGCCCTCCTGTTTCACGCCACGCTGTGGGGTGATCACGGAGGGGTACGACATTCACGAGTACCCGAATACAATGGCCCCTCTAAGACAGCCCCCCCCCCCCGCCCTTTTTGGATAAACCCTCAATGGCGCCTGCCCACATCATTGAGAATTTCAAAAACGTGCATTTACAGAGAAGATCTACAAAGTAGTACTAGGCGCCTGCAGGCAGCAATCTCTTGGCTCTTCCCCACCTATGTCAGTTGTTTGCCTGCAGGTGTGTAGAACTATTTCGCATGCTTCTTCTATAAAGCCACGTTTTTGACATTTTTAATAAGTGTGGGCAGATGGCTTAGAGGGTACTGCCGAACTAAGGGGAGTCTTACAGGCACCCTTCGCCGTTTTATTTATGCATGTGTCTATGTCACACCCTTCTATGATCACGCTACAGGAGGGCTTGAGGAAAGAGGGCTGAAAAGGCATAAAGACCCTTTGCTGTTTCGGATCATATTCTAATTTCGTCGAATGCGTAGCTGGGATCGTTCTTGGAACCGATGATGGTCTGATCGTAGACTGAAATCGATCTTCTCAAATAAAATATACAGCTACACCTGCGTGTTGCATAATGCAGTTCTTAACATTCATCGAACGTCTTTGAACGGGATCTAATGGTTCCAACCTGTACACGAAAGCAAAAATGAACTCCAAAGGTGTGCAGTCGTGTTCAGCATGGATGCAACTCTTTAGAGAGCGGCTGAAATATCCGGTCGTGTCAGCAGCTTCAAAAGCTGTCAGGAACGTAGTTCTGTACGCTCATCGCACAGAGGACTGTCGTTTTCAGCCGCGAAATGTTCGTAATTCCGCCCTCTGAACCCTTCTCGTGTCGATTCTGGATATCTCTGAAAACTGTTCCTCTGTCGTCCATAAGAAAATCGTGTAATTTCAACGCTGACCTAGCTCGCAGGGGAGTCAAAAGAACGAGTCAAATGTGAGTAAGAGGGGGCGTAGCAACGTTCCCATCGTGTTACATAATCACGGTGACGTTGGGAAGGATTGAACATCACATGAGCTTCTGAGCTGCGGCCTTTTTTTCGCATGTTTACAGCGTCGTCGAGTTTGAGTGTGAGGTCGCAATGCGCCGTGCTTTTGCACCATTACAGAAGAAGTTTGTAGGCGCCTTCGAACCAGCTTTCAAACTTCTTCATCACCATGGAAGATAAGTACAGGATTTCTAAAAAGCGATCATTCATCTCTGTTACGTAGTGCAGATCATAAAATTTTCTCTTTGTATAGGCTCCGTTGCTACCCAACTGAACTATTACCTTGTCCTGCTTCTTCCTCTAATGTTCGAATCCAGATCGAGGGTAACTGATTCAGAAATAAATTTTCATTTTGAGATATACTTTCTGCACTTACCTGGGTGTCTGCAACCATCGCCAGTCTACTCTCCAATCTGTGTGTTTTCTAATCATTTAGGAAGTTAATAGTCTCTAGGATATTAACAGACAGATTAAAGTTCGTATATACAAAGTCATGATATGGCCATTCGTAGCATGCGAATGTGAAACCTGGGCGTTAAAGCGTTCTGATGAGCAGCAGTTCAAAATATCCGAATGGAGGGTGTTGTACAAAAGAGGTAATAACGATTTATGGAGATCTGTAACCACTGTTGAGCTGGATTGTCTTATAATAACTTGACTAAAACGTGTAATTATGGTGAATGTTAGAAGAACGACGAGAATTCGAGGTCAACTGGAAGAGGACATAGTGGAGGATGACGAAGAAGTAGATAGACAGTGTGGAAGAGGACGTACAAACTTTCAGAGGATTTTTAAGAACGCACTGGAAAAGGCAGAACCTAAACATCACACAGAGGAGAAGAAGGAGAACCATTAACGAAAGTGCCCTTTTCTAACAGGTAGCCACACTTATGCATCCACAATTATGCTAATCGAAGGCCACAGACAAATTGAGATAGTGTCGACATGACCCATTCTCATTTTGTGAAACTAATCTCCTTACTAAAAGCAATTGCCACAGCGCGAATCAGAAAATACAGGCGCCTTTCTGTAATTGGTAGCTGCGTTTTCAGGTTACCTCCTGCGGGGCGCTGGTTCAATTACAGTGCTAGAAACAAATTTGAGGCACATAAGCTTATTAATAGCCAATAACGCCAGACTGATCCTCGAGATTATTCCCTTATTATATCATTACTGGGTCTGCTTAATATGCATGAGGGAGTGGGCATCAAAACCTGAGTTTGCCTGCACCGTGCCTGTGACCCCCATCCAGGTCCTCGTCCAGATCATTATAATCTTCGTTATGGAGCGCCCAGTCGTGTCCCAATAAATCCTGCCGTAAGGTGCTATTGAATAATACAGAGCAGAGCGGGGCGGTGACTGTAAATGTACAGTTTCTAACCTTCACTCAGGGCAATACTATCCGCCCTCGCTCGGTCAACATGTCATCAGTGTGCTATCGATGTACCGTAACGTCGCGAAATGTGTGTGTTGCGTCGTTAACCCAGCTTTCCTCCTTCTTCGTCCTTTACTGAGCTGACTGACACTACTTACGACAAAGTATTCATAATAAAAAAAAAAATTATTTTTGTATTTTGTTGCCGGCCTTGTACCAGTGCATTGCATAAAGTAAGATACATATTATTACGGCAGACTGAAGTATGGCCATTAAGAAAGTTTAACTACTACATTTGTGGTAGAAAGGTTAATATGTTTTTTGGTAACCAACACTGCAAGCTACGTCATGCTCGGATCGCAAGATGCACTGCCCTTCTTTAAGAATTTAGTTTTGGAATAACACAAGTAAGGGAATTTTTAGTGGTGGACACCTTGTGTCTTCCGGTAGGTCTGACTGATCTTGCCGGCTTATCTGAACACGTTACTGATTACCGAACTCTCATAATGAAACACTCACTTTACAGGCAATACTATTTAGATATCTACAGGGTGTTACAAAAAGGTACGGCCAAACTTTCAGGAAACATTCCTCACACACAAATAAAGAAAAGATGTTATGTGAACATGTGTCCGGAAACGCTTAATTTCCATGTTAGAGCTTATTTTAGTTTCTTCCACCTACGCTCAATGGAGCACGTTATCATGATTTCATACGGGATACTCTACCTGTGCTGCTAGAACATGTGCCTCTACAAGTACGACACAACATGTGGTTCATGCACGATGGAGCTCCTGCACATTTCAGTCGAAGTGTTCGTACGCTTCTCAACAACAGATTCGGTGACCGATGGATTGGTAGAGGCGGACCACGCTCTCCTGACCTCGACCCTCTTGACTTTCATTTATGGGGGCATTTTAAAGCTCTTGCCGACCCCGGTACCAAATGTAGAGACTCTTCGTGCTCGTATTGTGGACGGCTGTGATACAATACGCCATTAGCGCATGAGGGATTCCATGCGACGGAGGGTGGATGCATGTATCCTCGCTAACGGAGGACATTTTGAACATTTCCTGTAACAAAGTGTTTGAAGTCACGCTGGTAGGTTCTGTTGCTGTGTGTTTCCATTCCATGATTAATGTGATTTGAAGAGAAGTAATAAAATGAGCTCTAACATGGAAAGTAAGCGTTTCCGGACACATGTCCACATAACATATTTTCTTTCTTTGTGTGTGAGGAATGTTTCCTGAAAGTTTGGCCGTACCTTTCTGTAACACCCTGTATACTATCGTGGCCACACAACAAGATACAGATTCTAGATCTCACAAAGTAAAGACATTACTCACACAAAGTCGATTCGACAAAACTCATACAACTACAAAATTCAGAATAACGTTTTGTTTTACATGACTAATACTCAGAATAATAAATGGTATATGTGGCGAGCATGCGCGTATGTATGTGTGTGTGTGTGAGAGAGAGAGAGAGTGATGATGATGATGATGTTTGGTTTGTGGGGCGCTCAACTGCGTGGTTATCAGCGCCCGTGAGAGAGAGAGAGAGAGAGAGTGTGTATGTGTGTGTGCGTTTCTTTTACGGTTATAACACTCAAAATAATAACTGGGGTGTGTATCTGTGTGTCTGTTTCTCAGGTGTAACACTCAAAATAATAACTGATGTGTGTGTGTGTGTGTGTGTGTGTGTGTGTGCGTTTCTTTTACAGTCATAACACTCAGAATAAAAACTGTGGTGTGTATGTGTGTGTGTTTGTTTTACAGGCGTAACCCTGAGAATAATAAGTGGTATGCGTGTATGCATGCTAGCGCGTGCGCGCGCACGTGTGTGTGTGCGTTTGCGTGCGTGTGTGTGTGTGTGTGTGTGTGTGCTTTATCGTTATTTTCCTAATCTGGCCCGTCAAAGAACAAAACCAACGAACAAACACTTCTACACAGAGCTACATACTACACTCCTGGAAATTGAAATAAGAACACCGTGAATTCATTGTCCCAGGAAGGGGAAACTTTATTGACACATTCCTGGGGTCAGATACATCACATGATCACACTGACAGAACCACAGGCACATAGACACAGGCAACAGAGCATGCACAATGTCGGCACTAGTACAGTGTATATCTACCTTTCGCAGCAATGCAGGCTGCTATTCTCCCATGGAGACGATCGTAGAGATGCTGGATGTAGTCCTGTGGAACGGCTTGCCATGCCATTTCCACCTGGCGCCTCAGTTGGACCAGCGTTCGTGCTGGACGTGCAGACCGCGTGAGACGACGCTTCATCCAGTCCCAAACATGCTCAATGGGGGACAGATCCGGAGATCTTGCTGGCCAGGGTAGTTGACTTACACCTTCTAGAGCACGTTGGGTGGCACGGGATACATGCGGACGTGCATTGTCCTGTTGGAACAGCAAGTTCCCTTGCCGGTCTAGGAATGGTAGAACGATGGGTTCGATGACGGTTTGGATGTACCGTGCACTATTCAGTGTCCCCTCGACGATCACCAGTGGTGTACGGCCAGTGTAGGAGATCGCTCCCCACACCATGATGCCGGGTGTTGGCCCTGTGTGCCTCGGTCGTATGCAGTCCTGATTGTGGCGCTCACCTGCACGGCGCCAAACACGCATACGACCATCATTGGCACCAAGGCAGAAGCGACTCTCATCGCTGAAGACGACACGTCTCCATTCGTCCCTCCATTCACGCCTGTCGCGACACCACTGGAGGCGGGCTGCACGATGTTGGGGCGTGAGCGGAAGACGGCCTAACGGTGTGCGGGACCGTAGCCCAGCTTCATGGAGACGGTTGCGAATGGTCCTCACCGATACCCCAGGAGCAACAGTGTCCCTAATTTGCTGGGAAGTGGCGGTGCGGTCCCCTACGGCACTGCGTAGGATCCTACGGTCTTGACGTGCATCCGTGCGTCGCTGCGGTCCGGTCCCAGGTCGACGGGCACGTGCACCTTCCGCCGACCACTGGCGACAACATCGATGTACTGTGGAGACCTCACGCCCCACGTGTTGAGCAATTCGGCGGTACGTCCACCCGGCCTTCCGCATGCCCACTATACGCCCTCGCTCAAAGCCCGTCAACTGCACATACGGTTCACGTCCACGCTGTCGCGGCATGCTACCAGTGTTAAAGACTGCGATGGAGCTCCGTATGCCACGGCAAACTGGCTGTCACTGACGGCGGCGGTGCACAAATGCTGCGCAGCTAGCGCCATTCGACGGCCAACACCGCGGTTCCTGGTGTGTCCGCTGTGCCGTGCGTGTGATCATTGCTTGTACAGCCCTCTCGCAGTGTCCGGAGCAAGTATGGTGGGGTCTGACACACCGGTGTCAATGTGTTCTTTTTTCCATTTCCAGGAGTGTATATTACGAACTCAACATGTGCAACTTGTATCTGTTGACATTGGTAGTCCAGTGCCGTCTGCCCAAGTTGAAGTGAAGTACATTGTAAGCTTTTATGACCTTTATTCGAAATATGTTATAAAGACGACGACAGTGCCTGCCATCACCAGAAGAATTCCTAGGGTCTACATACTGACAATAGGTAAGCCTGCCACATTACGAACAAATAAGGCTTCAAACTTTACACAACCAATGGAAAGATTTCCTACTGTATTGTAACATCACACACGATTTGACATCAATATTTCATCCGCAAAGTAAACCAACTGATCTTATTTTGAGAGAATTTAATCGTTTTGTGTAATACGGACGAATACTTCAAATGGACCTCCATATGCGTCCCTACCGAGTGACTGTTGTTCATGCATTAAAACCAGCGTGTGCTCCTCATCGGCCCCGGTTTTGTGAGTCGCGGTGCACTGAGAGAACTATGAATTGCTTGGCCACGGATCTGTTCTTGATGCCTGACGAAGCCTGGTTTCACTTGAGTGGTAATGTCAGCTAACAGAATCACATGGATTTACTACTCAACGACCCAGCGTACAGAAGACTATCTAGTGACCCCACAGAAAGGATCAAGCTTAATACACATTCACTGTTGAAAAAGAGTTCGTTGGCGAAAGATTTATGTTAGAAACTTCATCCTGGTGCTGCCGTTCCACCTAGGTTGTATGGCTGTCTAAGTTGCATTAGGAAGGGGTTCATCTACGCTCTATTGTTAGTAATTTAGGTGCTACCACTTATAACCTGGCAAAGTATTTATCACCTGTTCTCAGTCCATTTGTTGGCAAATGTGAACATCATATCTCCAGTTCGGTTGATTTTATTCGACGATTGGGTTGTTTGAAGTTGGGTACTTCAGATCTGTTAGTGAGTTTCGATGTGGTATCCCTTTTTACACGAGTTACACTGGAAAAGTGCCTTAGTTTGATCAGTGAAAAAATTGGATGAAAAGCTGGTGAAGCTTTGTTGTCATGTGCTGACATCCACGTATTTTTTATTTAACGGTAACATTTTTGAACAGAATGACGGAGTGGCTATGGTTAGTCCTTTATCACCCACAGTCGCCAATTTATTTACGGGGGACTTCGAGGATATGGCACTGAGGACTTCAGCTTTGCAACCAACGTGCTTCTGGAGGTATGTGGATGATACCTTCTTCGTCTGGCCGCATGGACTTGATGCTCTTAATAGATTTTTGGACCACTTCAACTGTCTTCATCCCCGTATCGAATTTACTATGGAGGTTGAAAATGATGGAATTATTCCATTTTTAGACGTTATGGTGTATAAAAAACCAGATGGTACTTTGGGACACAGTGTTCACCAAAAGCCAACGCACACAGATTGGTATCTGCATCCTAAGAATTGTCATCCACCACACCAACGCAGTGGCGTCCTTAGGACATTGGTACGGAGAGCATTTGGCATTTCCGACGCGGACGGCTTAACCCAAGAACTTGCGCATTTGATGGCTGTTTTTAAGGAAAATGAATACTCCGAGAAGCAGATTCGTCAGGCTATGGAGTCTGGACCATCTCCGGAGGTGTATGAAGAGGAACATAAATCGATGGCCTTTCTTCTTTATGCTGGAGGCTTATCGTTTATGATTGGACGAATTTTAAGGAATTTTAACATTAAGAGTGTGTTCCGTCCACCTTCTAAGATTAGGGCACTGCTCGACTCTGTGAAAGATGATTTGGGGCTTAGGAAACCCGGTGTGTACAAAATTCCATGTCAATATGGGAAAGCTTACATTGGCCGTTCGATTCGCACAGTGCATGACAGGTGTGTGGAACATCGCCGTCATACGAGGCTACAACAGTCGGAAAAATCGGCAGTAGCAGAACACTGCTTAAATGAGAGACACAGTATGAAATTTGATGAAACTATGGTGGTTGCCCACATTTCCGGTTTTTGGAACATTGTCTATAAAGAGGCGATCGAAATTAGGTTTGCTGATAATTTAATCAACAGAGACAATGGGTTTCCTCTTAGCAAGACGTGGAATCCTGTATTATCTCGCATCAAAATTGAACGTTCTTCGGTGCGGCCCTGAGTGCGATATATCGTTGCCAGCAGTGTTCCACTAAGGGTGGCGCCACTTCCATGTCTTGGAGGGCAGCAACCGTGATGGGCGGCGCATGCGCCGTGTACTGAACGGTGGCCTATATAGGACGTCGATTTGCAGCCTGGCGTTAGTTCTCAGCGGGACACATCAGCGGAAGCAGCATTTACTGAAGATGGCGACCAGTTGGATCGCCGAAATTTCGAGTCAAGTTGATTTTAGGATCCGGCAGCAAACCCGAAGAGACTTTCAAGACTTATTACGACCTGAAAGCCTACGTAATCACAACAGAATCACTTGTTCTGGGCAGCAGAGAATCCACGAAACACTATAGCATTATCAAAAGGTTGGGGTTTGATGTGCAATCCTTGCACGCCAAATTATTGGCCCCATCTTCTTTCATCAGACGCTGACTTCGCCGCGATACATTGAATAATTCTGAAAGCGTTTGTGGCTACATTTACCTCCAACAGGATGGAGCAGTGCCCATACATCCAGCAGAAACTAGGAGCACATTTACACAATCTTGACGCCTGACAAAGTTGTTAGCAGAGGTCAGTCTGGTCGCAGCCCTAGCTGGCCACCCAGGTCACCTGACCTGTCAGTGTGCGATTACTTTGTGTGGAGAGCCTTCAGGTGTAAGGTGTACCGCAACAATCCTCATAGTCTTCAAGAACTGCAGTACAACATTTCGGATGAGACAGCAGCAGTTCCAGCAGTCCAGCTTGGCTCAGCCTTGTGCAAAGGGACCGATGACCTCAGGAGTTTGGTCTCATAGAACTTACCACAAATTTTTAAAAAAAAAAAAAAAATTATTGTGCAACTAGCAGATCAAGGTCGAAAAGTGTCAAGAGATGAATGGTGATCACTTTCAGTATCTACTGTAGTCATATCAGAACTGTATTTTCTTTCCTCTGCTGTGTTCCTTTGTGTCCTGGAACTCTGTTGGCGCACATTGTGGGAGGTATTGAAACCACAGGACATACGACCTGTAACTGAACAAGTGTCTTGATGTTCTCTCCATTGGTAAGAGGTTCCGAACTAGTCCCCACGCGGACCTCAGGCACGGCACTGCCAAGGTAAAGGCCACCGGAGCGTGGAATGTCAGGAGTTTGAATGTGTTAGGGAAGCTAGGATATCTGAAAAGGGGAATGCTAAGGTTCGATAGAGATATAGTGGGGGTCAGTGAAATTAAATGGAAAGAAGACAAATACTTCCGGTTAGATGTGTATAGGGTAATATCAACAGTAACGCAGTATCAGAAAATGGTTTAACGGGTGTTGGATTCGTTAAGAATAAGAAAGTAGGGTGGAGAGTAAGTTACTGTGAATAGTTCAATGATAACTTTTGTCTCAGCAGAATCGACAGGAATAGTTTAGGTACAGATGGCGACGTCGCAAGCAGAAGATAAAGAAGCTGGAGTTTCCTTGTTAAACTCCAATCTTCTTTGCCTCGCTCCAAACTTCGTGCTGTTTTCCCTGCTTACGTTGATGGACTATAATTCCTGCGAGTACATGCGGAAAACATTCAAAGTATCATCCAAATGTGCTAATTCAGCTAGGTACCGTATGTAGGAAAATGTCTATCTGTTAGTGATTAACTGCTTGGAAAAAGCATCGGTCCTGGCTTGAGTCTCCAGCCGGTCCACACATTGAATCTGTCTGGGAGTTTCACAACAGCATACACTCCACCGTGGAAATTTTTTGGAAATTTGTGGTAAGGTCTTATGGGACCAAACTGCTGAGGTCATCGATCTCTAAGCTCACGCACTACGTAAACTAACTTAAACTAACTTTCGCTAAGGACAACACACACACACACACACACACACACACATGCCCGAGGGAGGACTTGAACCTCCGACGGTGGGGGGGGGGGGGGGCCAAGCGGATCGTGACAAGGCGCCCTAGACCACGCGGATACCCCGCGCGGCTTCTACCGTCGAGTTAAAGATTCATTTCAGGTATAACTGTAGGTGTATAGTACTTAACTGCTCAGGTAACATTTCATTTACTCTTTGCTGAGCCAGTTATTCAACAATGGTCAATAACAAATTTCAGTTATGTTTAGTAGTATGAAAAAGTGATCACATTCAGTTCCATTTTCATTTTCTACAATGCACTTGCGCATCTATTGAAACTGTTTGATTTTAATTAACCCTGCTACTTGGTACCACAATTGATAACTGAACGATATTTGTGTAAGTCAGTATTCTGTTTCATTGTAACGGCCATAAAAATTCTGGTGTGTGGGTGTGTGACCAGACGTGTATGGAATGCGTTTGCCGAAGCGATGTGTGAGAGAATGTATCATTTTTATTTCATCTTCCTGCTTTGTGTTTGGCTTGTGAACGCTGTGTTGAACCATCCCCACTTCTTCTCTCTTTGTGAAGTAATTAATGTAATTTCTGTTACCCTCGATGAGTATAGCTGACAGGAGCTAAATTAAGAGATATATTCACATGTCCACTCAGCCACCCACAAAATTTACAAATCTCTTGAAATCTTCTAGAAACATGCACTCTGCTTGACCTTTCGCCTCTTTCTGCCTCCTCCCACTGACACATCACCTTACGCAATTCTCTTTCTAGATCATCTTCGGATCCAGTACACTAACCGAAAACTCAATCCCACCACTCGATATCCTTTCCTCTAACACAGGCATCCTACCGCGCTGTTACACATTTTCACAATCATTCATGCACCTGTTTGTCTTGTGTACCCTCTCCCCTATTCGGGCGGTATTTTTTTTTCCGTTGCCCTGGAGGTCATACAGCTCTCTCTCAGTGTTTATAAATTATCAAGGATTTTACAGCGTATATTTACATTTACTTAAAAAATTTCTAAATAATTTTAAATTTAATATGTTGTTTCACGAACTGGAGCTACTATATTGGTAATGGTGGATGAGATCTGATTAATTATTGTATAAAATCACTTCTCTGGCTTGCATGTCTGATATGAACTGACTTCTACAATCCTCCAGCCCCTAATTCATGAAAACTGTGTGTTCTGTGGGTGGATATCTAGTGCCACACGCCTCTACAATCCAACCCGTCGAATGTATGCCACTCAAAATCTTTGATGTATTGCGTTCCGAAGTTAGGCCAACATTCTGTTAATGAACTACAATGATTTGGCTCATCAATATATTACACTAAAAGTAATCGTAGGGACATAGCTAAAACGGTACATATCAATAGCCAACGTCCGTGTGAATAAATGTCACTTCTTACAGTCTTCTAACTTAAATTCAGACCCACTTTTAAATCCTGGCATCAGTGTCGCATCTGTCACTATTCATTACCATTTGCCACACTTTTCAATAATTGCTATTAATGTAATAAAACATTCACTTTCTGTATCCTCATCCCTATCCCCATCTGATCAGCAGCTAGCCAGAAAGAGTGAGGAGAAAGACGTGTGCAGGGAGAGGAGAAAGGAGCAACATGTAATCGTTAACAAGTCTCATCAGCTAGTGGTCAGCTCTGGGGATACCTTATTGCCTTACTGACATTGGCAATGTTTGACTGTACTTCACGCCAAGTCGCTCATTTTTGTTTCTGAACACTGCGTATCTGTCAACATGTGCTATTTTAATGTGTTAGTTTTTGGTAACTTTCTTGTTTGTCTGACTGATCAGTACAAATATTTCAGTTGGTTTCTGAACTAAATTGCAGGTGAGCTAGAGAACAGAAATTTAAAACTTAGTGCAGAACTGGATAACAATGTTCTCTGTCTGTTAGGTAGGGGTTGGGGGTGTGAATGAAACACGT
Source organism: Schistocerca cancellata (assembly GCF_023864275.1). Taxonomy (NCBI): domain Eukaryota; kingdom Metazoa; phylum Arthropoda; class Insecta; order Orthoptera; family Acrididae; genus Schistocerca; species Schistocerca cancellata. The sequence continues at coordinate 461,907,922 of NC_064631.1, read as the reverse complement.
TGTAATGCCTGACATGTAGATTGCCCTGCTTGATATGAGTTTTGCACATAGTATCAGAATAAGTTTTAAGAAGTATACATGCAGACCACACCTGAGCAGTGAGAAGGGCAGGACGAGGTGAACACACACAGGGAGGAGGAGGAGATGGACAGAGGTGGAGGAAGAGATCGACAGAGAGGCGTCATGGACAGACAGAGAGAGGAGAAGATGTGGACAGATTGAGATATTGGAGGACGTGAGGGACACAGAGAGAATGGAAGAGGAGATGGACAGACAGAGGTGTTAGGACGACATGGATAAAGAGAGGGGCAGATAGCCAGAGACAGTAGGAAGGAGGGCATGGACAGAGAGAAGCGCAAGGAACAGATTGAGAGAGGTAAGAAAAGGAGGAAATGGACAAAGAGAGAGGGGTAACAGGAGATGGACACAGACAGGGGATAGTCGAATATTTAAAAATGTTCAGATGGCTCTAAGCTCTATGGGAGTTAACATCTGAGGTCATCAGTCCCTTAGACTTAGAACTACGTAAACCTAACTAACCCAAGGACATCACACAGATCCATGCCGAGGCAGGATTCGAGCCTGCGACCGTAGCAGCAGCGCGGTTCCGGACTGAAGCGCCTAGAACCGCTCGACCACAACTGCCGGGAAGCGAACATTTACTTATACAGGAGAAATGAATATTCTAATCTTATCTCACAGGTCCAAAGCTACAGTGGTGACCTTAGATAAGACCGTTCTGCAAAACAAACAGCGATGGGTAGGGACTCTGGATATCCAGTAAAAATTTCCTTGAAAATCAATGGTGCAATAATCTCAGTAAGCACCACATCGTTAGAGTCGCAGGGGTGTTTCAAGATGACACCTCTGGAAAAACTGGTAGGAGCCGACCTCGGGGAAGATCAGTTTGGGTTCCGTAGAAATGTTGGAACACGTGAGGCAATACTGACCCTACGACTTATCTTAGAAGAAAGATTAAGGAGAGGCAAACCTACGTTTCTAGCATTTGCAGACTTAGAGAAAGCTTTTGACAATGTTGACTGGAATACTCTCTTTCAAATTCTGAAGGTGGCAGGGGTAAAATACAGGGAACGAAAGGCTGTTTACAATTTGTACAGAAACCATATGGCAGTTATAACAGCCGAGGGACACGAAAGGGAGGCAGTGGTTGGGAAGGGAGTAAGACAGGGTTGTAGCCTCTCCCCGATGCTACTCAATCTGTATATTGAGCAAGCAGTAAAGGAAACAAAGGAAAAGCTCGGGGTAGGTATTACGATCCATCGACAAGAAATAAAAACTTTGAGGTTCGCCGATGACTTTGTAATTCTGTCAGAGACAGCAAAGGACTTGGAAGAGCAGTTGAACGGAATGGACAGTGTCTTGAAAGGAGGGTATAAGACGAACATCAACAAAAGCAAAACGAGGATAATGGAATGTAGTCGAATTAAGTCGTGTGATGCTGAGGGAATTAGATTATGAAATGAGACACTTAAAGTAGTAAAGGAGTTTTGCTATTTGGGGAACAAAATAACTGATAATGTTCGAAGTAGAGAGGATATAAAATGTAGACTGGCAATGGTAAGGAAAGCGTTTCTGAAGACGAGAAATTTGTTAACAACGAGTATTGATTTAAATGTCAGGAAGTCGTTTCTGAAAATATTTGTATGGAGTGTAGCCATGTATGGAAGTGAAACATGGACGGTAAATAGTTTAGACTAGAAGAGAAGCTTTCGAAATGTGGTGCTACAGAAGAATGCTGAAGATTAGATGGGTAGGCCGGCCGCTGTGGCCGAGCGGTTCTAGGCGCTTCAGTCTGGAACCGCGTGACCGCTACGGTCGCAGGTTCGAATCCTGCCTCGGGCATGGATGTGTGTGATGTATTTAGGTTAGTTAGGTTTAAGTAGTTCTAAGTTCTAGGGGACTGATGACCACAGATGTTAAGTCCCATAGTGCGCAGAGCCATTTTGAACCATTAGATGGGTAGATCACATAACTAATGAGCAGGTATTGAATAGAATTGGGGACAAGAGGAGTTTGTGGGACAACTTGACTAGAAGAAGGGATCGGTTGGTAGGACATGTTCTGAGGCATCAAGGGATCACCAATTTAGTACTGGAGGGCAGCGTGGAGGGTAAAAATCGTAGAGGGAGACCAAGAGATGAATACACTAAGCAGATTGAGAAGGATGTAGGCTGCAGTAGGTACTGGGAGATGAAGAAGCTTGCACAGGATATAGTAGCATGGTGAGCTGCATCAAACCAGTCTCAGGGCTGAAGACCACAACAACAACAGCTCTGTCGTAGATACTGTGTTCCTTCGGCAGTTGGTAAGTATTTTAGTTCATATTCACGGTCTTTTTATCATCAACTCAAATGGTTCAAATGGCTCTAAGCACTATGGGACTTAATATCTGAGGTCATCTGTCCCCTAGACTTAGAACTACTTAAACCTAACTAACCTAAGGACATCACACACGTCCATACCGGAGGCAGGATTCGGACCTGCAACCGTAGCAGCAGCGCGTATCCGGACTGAGTGACTAGAACCGCTCGGCCACAGCGGCCGACCTATCATCAGCACTGCACATCATTATATGATGATCACTTGTGGTTTTCGGCGTGACCTTATATCTAATGATGGGTGTTGCATTAATTCTACTTCAACAGATGACACTAATATTTACAGATCTGATGATTGTCTTATAGACCGAAACATGTACTAATTAATGTACTGCTGTTACTGTTATTAAACAACAAAGTTTTGTGACCTACCTGGGTCTCTAATTATTTCGTTCCTAAGGAAAGAAATTAGAAGGGTGTAACTGGATAACTTTACTTGTGACCACTGCAAGTTAAATGAACTTTGTCTAATCTTCCATATAACGGTTCTAAATCAAGTCGCTTTGGTAGTATTTTTGTCTTTTTTTTCTTTCGAGAGCCGACACACTCAAGAATTACGGTCGTCCAGCAACACGCCGCATTCGCCCTCAAGAGGGTTGCCGTACAACCATCCGTCCGGGGTGCCAACGCTGAGATGCCCAGTAAAGATTAGGATTGGGCCCTTCCATCACAAACGGCAGCAATTGCCACCCGCTGTAATTTATACGGGCGCGGCGTAATGAGCGGCCGGCTATCTGAGGCATCGGCCGCCGTGTTTACGACGCGGGACGCGCTCTTGGGCCCTTTACGGCGGCCGTCTTAGGCTGCCGGCCTGCCCTGTCGAGGCGCTATTGCGTACGGCGGCACTTCCATCATCGACGTGATCTAACGCCGATGGGAGGCGAGACCAGAAAAGTCTCGTAAAAGGTGTTTCCAGCCCCCAGGCTATCAATGCACTGCCTGACCCATTACGTCGTTCAGAACGCAAAGCCATCACCTACGATACTCCATCACGTCTTGTCCAATCGGATAGATGAGCCTCTGCATATACAACTACATCTATATTCCACAAGCTGCCTCATGGTGTGTACCTAAAGGTACTTTGGAAATTTCTGTTATTCCGCCTATCCTTTTCCATCCGTGAATGATGCTTGACAGTGCGTTTTTACGCTATACAAATAAAATAAACGAAATTTTTGCACGTAATACACACGATGCAGAAGGCAATATAAAACAAATTTTAGCAAGGTCGCAACCTGTCACAGGTGGTCCTCTTGATATCCTGATTTGTATGGGGAATATTTCAGTACACTGGTAAACTTTACCGAAGAGAATTGATTATGTACTAATGACTGCAGCTTGATTGTATTGCTTCTCAAGTGAAGATTGACATCATAATTATTCAGTGTCATTCAACAGAAGTAGATCTGAAAATATTCTTACAAAGCTCTTCCAGGATCAAAAGCTGTATACGTCCTACGGCTGTAACTGTGTCGTGAAGCCCTTAGGGATCACCAGATGAACAAGTTCCCTGTCTCCAGGTACGATGGTCTAAACGGTTCTTTCACACTGACCACAACAAGAATCTGGCAAAATACAGATATTTCTCCAACACTGGGAAAGAAACTATCTCTCTAACATGTTTCGACATAGTCAGACTTTTGTTTACCAGATTTCGATGCTGTCACAAGGACATTTGGGACTTCAAAAAGACACACGAATTCTCGGTCCAAAATACCCTTTAGTTAAAACTATGAAAAGTGGATGGTTAATGACCTAAAACCCGTTTTCAGCATCGTACGCGTGGACAAGAAACATTGATGAACCCAAACGGCTTGATGGTAAAAGTACAGCTGTGGAACTTATTCAACTTCCTAAGTCGGAAGAACTGTGTGAGAAGATTTTCAGACTTAGGTCTTTTGAATTATTATGATGTCAATCTCCACTTGAGAAACAATACAATTAAGCTTCACTCACTAGTAAATAATAAATTCTCTTCGCCAGGGCTTACAAATCTACTGAAATATGCCTGACACATATCAGGATATTAGAGGATGACCTGTGACAATTTGAAATCCTGCTGAATTTTGTTTTACATTGTCTTCTCTATAGTGTATATCACGTGAAGAAATTTCGTTTATTTTACGTGCGTGCTGTAAAAAACGTTGCGTTTTAAGGAATTCCCTACAGACTGTCATAACTGTAATTATTCTGTATCACAATAATGAGTTACCTATTATTCACAGTTAACAATATACACAAATGTGAAATAATACATTAAAAGCAAAAAATACATGAATGTAATATGCAAAATAATATGAAATAAATATAAATAAATTAGGTAAATAGAATAATAATGAATATTTAGATATTTTAAGTGGGGAATATTAAAAGTACTCTGCCAGCACATTTCGAAAAATGACATTTCAGACACCAGTCTTATTACAGAGGGATGTATAGGGCTTTAAAGGTTCTTTAGCTTATGTTGTAACAAAATTTTTCATTTTTCAAGGATAATTAATGGTTGTGGGGTGTTTTGCAAAATTTCAAATTTGATATAAAAACGCTTTTTAAATCCCTCAAAAATCTAAATTTTCAAATTATCTTTTGGGAAGTGTTTTTTCCCCTAAAAGTGAAATTGGGCACAAAAATATGTATATCATTACTTTGCCCCCTCTACACATATACATCAACTTTCATCGAGATCCTTTATTCATACTTGGGAATGTTCCCTTGTAATTCTGCTGCTGTCTTCAATAAAACAAAAAACTGGATGTTAAGTTATTTTTAAAAAATAACAAAATAGCCACTAACAGACTGTTATCTTACCGGTGTAACTATTTGGCTCCAAGATATTCTGAAGCAGTTATGTGGAGACCACAGTCCTCCCATTACAGTGACCTGATCCCAAATTTTCCCACCCCAATGCCTAATTATCAAGGTGCTTTCAAGTATTAGTATTTATCCCAAAAAAATGTTGATACAGTCAAGTATATTTATGATGTTGTTGCTATTATAACTACTTATTTTCAGTAGTCAATCACTATGTTGCTTCCAGCAGAGCAACGTTTGAGCATGGATCGACAGCAGCAGTTTTCGAGCAATTAAGTTATTCGAACTATTCCAAGGTAACCAAATTATATCGTAACTGTATGTACATCAAGTATTCAGTTGACGAGACAGTTGCATTGAGCAGGATAGTATTTGACCAGTCTATTTGTTGTAATGATCTAGCAGAGAAAAATGTACTCACAGCTTTCTACATCAAGACTGAAGGCAGGAGCATAAGACTGTAGGCATGGGGAATGTGGTTCAGCAAGGAATGACTACGCAGCAGAATGTCAAGAAGATGCGTTGCACGAACAACACATTGTGTTGTGTGCAGCCTTCCATAACACAAGAAGTGTAAGCAACTGAAGTGCACATTCATCTACATATAATCAATGTTATTATGGTTGTGGGATGTTATAGTTAGGGATCTATTTTTGTTTTTACTATTGCAGCACTGACGGAGTTTATAACGACGGTGTGAAGCTTGATCCCCTGAGAGAAAACTAGTCAATGCTGTTTTATATAAATCAATGCACAGCACTCTGTTGCTGCATTTGTGCCTTGACAATGATGACGAATATGTTGTCGTGAAAACTCAACTATAAGTATTTGAAAAAAAGCATGCCATTTTCTCGTCGTTCTGCTAAGCGCTCAAAGTTTTTTACTTTATTTTTTATTTTTATTTATTTACCCAGCACGACGTGATGGCGATGATAATGTGCAGGCAAGTTCTATTTGCAGTTCAGAGAAAGTGATTAAAGCAACCTTCTGCTGTTGTGGTACTCTAGAAACTATAACGGGAATATTTTTGGAAATAAATACACTGTCTGAGGTAGCAGGAACTGTAATTCATTTTTCACTGCGAAAGAACAAAAAGTTTTTCACAGTGACTGAGAATGCCATGCTGTAGTTTCACAAGGAACGCTGTGTGCATGCACTTCCCAATGTGAAAAAGTGTGTGTCGTGTGATTTTATTTATTGGAAAGCATTGTATGTGGGTACAAAATAAAAAGCATCAGAAACAACGGCATTTTAGTAATGTGAAATCCGTCATCATCATAGTTCATGTCACAGAGACACGCAAGTACATTTGGTCTTTGATGGACGTGTGAATAGGAACTTTAGTTCGCAGAGAAATTAAGGGCAGCATTCTCCAGACGCCTCAGGAGGTCTTATATAATTGTGTACAGTAAGAGACCCAGACGAGCTTTATTGTTTTGACAGCTAAAGTATCTAAAAACCATCCCGAATTAAAGGATTACGCTATGTGTTGTTGCATGCATTAAAAATTTAGTTGAATATCATGTGTGATTATTATACATCAGTGGGTATAATATTATATTCATACGCAGCAATAACGCTACTAATGTGACAGACTGATTTGACCAATGCTGACCACACACATTTCACGAATAAAAACTTGTGATAAGAGACTCTTGCCTACTTTGCCCCTACCCCTCCGTTTAGGCGCCGGCGCGAAGGTTCGTTTTGGAAAAAAAAAAATTTGGGTCAGAGATTTTCTCCGCTCGGGAACTGAGTGTTGTATTGTCCTCACCATCATTTCTTCATCATCGACAAGCAAGTCGCCCAGGGTGACGTCAACCGAAAAGACTTGCAACTTGACGGCCGACCGCCTCCAGGTGGGGACTCATGGCCGTCAGTGCCATACGATCATTCATCACATAATCGTGGTATATGTTTCGTTATAAATAAGTAATAATCAACAGTATTCGGACACCAGCATCTTTTTTTTTAATATTTTATTCAATCAGCACCTTACACTCGTTTTTCGATTTCATGCAAAATTGTAGGTAATACTTTTCAAAGCAGTCCTCTTGAGTAGTAAGTTCAAAATCTTCAAATTAGTGTATTTCATCCCAGAGTAGTAATTTGCTGTTGAACAGTTAACGAATCTCTGCTGCTATGATTTCCTGTATCTCCAGTCATAACACCTTCAATACCTTCACAGAAGTTGGCAGTGAGGGCCAATGCCGTAAAGTGAGACGACTTAGTGTCAAGAAACACGGCCATGTTACTCACTGCCACTGAGGCATTAATCTGACTACTGCACTCGTACTGAACTTACATTTACCCCGTATATGTTAAATAAACATGCTTAAAATATTGCAACACTGCTAGCAAAAAATTTATACAAGCAGCTGACGGCAGTTTGCTCGCTCAGACATATGAGTGAGTAAAATTCAATAATTCTTATCGTACAGTTTAGCTACTCTCCGTACAGCAAGAAAGCAGTCATGTGAGGATTAGTGCTAAGGGAGATGATTGTAGTCGGAAAAAGCAAAGAAACAAAGCGATACTATCCAGAGACGAATGGAACTCCCTGTGTGATAACTCTCTGCAAACTAAGTCAGTATTCCATTGAAACACACAGTCACAATTACTACACTTGGACGACCATACCATTACAGAAGGAGACTTCTGAACGGTAAATTCTATGAGAGCAGTAACGTAACTTCAAAAACTTAATCTATTCTAATTATGCAATCCAGCCGGCGCTCCACCACAGACTTAGCTGGATAAACACCATTTACAGATTCTACTAGAGATTATGAATCAATTTAATGGAGCGAAGATGACAAATACCATTCACACCATCAGAGGAAACGGTTGCTTAACTGTACAACATCTGCTGGTTATCAGGTGGACGGAACTATATATGATGCAACTGTGGTTGGCACTGGCATGGAGTTACTTTCCATATTTAAAAACATTTATACAATGGACATCCCAGCAAGAAATTGAAAACATTGTTTTCTGAAGAGAGGTTGGTTTTATTCAGAATACCAATACACCATATTATTCTCAACTCTTTTGGCTACAAAACCCTATTTTTCAACATAACTACGATCCAATGCAACGGTCTTACCCCACCTTGCTGCAAGGGTATTTATTCCTGCAAGGTACCACTCTACTGACTGACGTCAGCGCCAACGTCTTGCTGCATCATCCACATACTGCTTCCTATGTGGCGCATACTTCATTGGGCGAAACAGATGAAAGTGGGAAGGTATGATATCTGGACTGTAGGGTGGATGAAGAAGAACAGTCCAATGAAGATTTACGGACCTCCTCTTGGGTCTGTGGATTTTTGTGAGGCCTTGCATTGTCATGGAGAAAAAGAAGCTCTTTTGCATTTTTGTGGCGACGCTGAAGTTGTTTCCTGAATTTCCTGAATGTAGCACAATACACTTCAGAGCTGATGGTTGCACCATGACGAACGACATCAAACAGAATAACCCCTTCAGCGCCCCAAAAGATTGTCGTCATTACTTTACTGGCTGAGGGTGCGGCACTGAAATTTTTCTTCGGAGGATAGGCGGTGTGGTGCCACTCCATAGAATGCCGTTTTGTTTCCAGTTCGAAGTGATAAACCCATGTTTCATCACTTGTTTTGATGTTCGACAAAGAGCTGCCAGTTATCCTCATAACGCGCAAGCATTTCTGCACAGATGGTCCTTCGTTGCTGTTAATGGTCTTCTGTCAGGCGGCGAGGAAACCAGCGGGCACACACTCTTGAGTATCGCAACAGGTGGATGAGTGTGTCAACACTACCAACAGCTGAGGAGCGAGGTGTTTGCTTGTGATCCGTCGATCACATCGAATGAGAGTATCCTCAGGTTCCAACAATGCAGGAGTCACAGCAGTGTGCGGCCGGCCAGCATGTGAAGATCGGAGAGGTTTGCACGATCATATTGCGACAATGACAGACCCTTCGCCCATTTACACCGCAATTTCTTTCGTTTTCAGGTCTCCGTAGACATTCTGCGAGCGCCTATGAATATCTGGGATGCTCGGGTTTTCCGCTAAAAGAAACGAAATGACATCTCTCTGCCTGGAACGCACCTCTTTTGCAGACGCCATTTCGAGGTCTTTCATCTATGGGAACTTCGTGAAACTATAGAAGTGAAGCGGGAATACTCCACGACATCGCACTACAAATTTCGCATTTTTTCAACAGAAATTTACAGAGGAAAAAAGAGTTGCATTATTTACTGAACATCCCTCGTGTATTCCTAAAATTCACTCCTCCAGCATCTCTGTTAACAACAAATGTCTGCGTATATAACGCAAAAAATTACTTTATACACCAAAAAAATTGGTATGTATTGCAAATGTGAAACGACTTGAAATAAAATGTATTATCCTAGAAGAATCAAGATTGCCAATATCGCCAGTAATTGATAAAAAGTTAGCTTTCGCGGTTGGTACTAAAATCCCTCGAAACTTCCAGGCTAATAGATCGTGGTCGATATATATAAAGGCCATGGTTGACATATGTGTGTGTGTGTGTGTGTGTGTGTGTGTGTGTGTGTGTGTGTGTGTCAACCATAGCCTATTAGTCCAGAAGTTTTAAGTGATATCACTAGTAATTCTTTTTATTACTACTTCCTGTTTTGCAGATAGGTAATAAAGTCACGGAATGACACTTAACCTATTTCTGTCAGCAACATGGTCTGTCTGACGTAAATCATTACTGCACAATACATTTCTTTTAAATTCACTACACATGACTGCTTAATGTACTACATGGCTACACCATCAGTTATTAACTCGAGCATCACCGTTTAACATGCCAACATTAACTGGCAGATTGTAATTCTGATTTTTATTTGTGTATATTAGACTACACCACACAAGTAGTCTAACTCTAGCCATGCACAGCTCACTTCAGTGGCTCTTCATTGCGTATTCTCTACTTGATAACAACTTCAAAATCGCTGTCTGATTGTAGCTGCATACTCACATGCTGTAAACCACTTGTCATTAAATGGTATATATTAATGAAAAGCAGTGGCAGCGTACTACCAGTAGCAATCATAGTAGCATCACTAAAATGCTGTTTCGATGCTCCTCGTGCTGTTGCTGCCTGTGGTCGATCGAAGGCCAGTTGGTGTGGGAGCTCAAATGCAAACTGTGCTGTGACTGCTAGTTGGACAGGTTGGGGAGTTCAGTTGCTAACGCTGCTACTCGTGACTGTGTGCGGTCATGCAGGTTTGCAACAACAATAATACAGTAACGTAAGTATGCACAGATATACATAGTAACAGCAGCAATAATAATAATAATGAAAAAGTACATACTTTCAAAAGCAGTCATCGTATTCTTCCCGACTACTCGCTGCTGCTGGAGATGCTTCATCATGATGGTCCTTACAGTTTGAGATAATGGAAGCAAGTGGCTCTGACACTGCTCGCACAATTGGTAGTATGGATGTGGCACTCCATGTGGAGCAGGTCTTGGAGCAGAAGGCTCAAGCACTCATTGGCCAAATGACACAATACTCAAACGCATTTCAAAGGCAGAGGGGCAGAGGGGCAGAGGGTGAGTGACAGAGCCGAGACAGAGCAGGCAATTACATATGAGCGCAGGGTCATGGGTTGAGAAAGATAAAAGCTCCCAAGTTCATTCAGAACCCGTAGTGTTATACTATTAAAGCTGTCCAGGGAATTTTTATTATGAATGGGCAACATCGTGCACCAAACACTGAAACTCAGCAAAGGTTTGTTATGTAGTCCACGCTGTGGAGAATAGGTGAGTGCAAGCTACCAGAGGCGTTGCTGTATTTGATTTCCTTGTGTCCGGCATAACGTTTGCACACTATACCTGTGCTGCAAGTATATACTGAAAGGAATCCGAGCTTTCCGTAACGTCACCCCGAGAACCAAATCTGCCTTGTCTCACCAGGGCGTGAATAGAAACGCAAATTCAAAGGATGTGTTGGAGCATTGAAAAAACATATGCATAAAAACTTAACTGCAAACTTTACATGGCACGAAGAGGTCTGCACAGTGAACGATAGCATCCAGTTGTTCTACCCCAACTGGCCTTTTCTAGTCACATTTGTGATCATTTCGAAAGATACACAAAGCGTCACTATCAGAAGAAGTGTCGACGAATTCATCATCATCAGCATCATCACCGTTATTGTTACTTTTTGTATCTAAAAGTTTATCATTTTATTCTTTGTCTCTCCCTCACCTCTTTCCTCCCATCCGTATTTTCAAATATTCGTTTCGTTACACCCTTTTCCGAAAAATCTAAGAAGTCATTACGCGGTCATTAATTTATTTTTGCAGTCGAGCACGGGGAATTATTTTACGATGTAGCATTTAATATTCTTTTATTTTCTGTTTCCTTGTGTCGAAAGTACATCAATATTTTACAAACTTCAACATTTTATTTTGCACCGTAACTGTTACTAAATGTATTTATTCATCACGATCATGATTTCGGTCTGTTACGCCATTTTCAAGCGACAGCTCACTATGAAGTGAGTTACTGCTTCATTCCTTTTAAGAGGACACAGCCCTCGCATCAAGATGGGAGTCTTCGCCATTTCCATTAAATAATGCAATACATAATGCAACAATTGGTACTGAATTTTCTTCGTGACAATTGATAAACCAAGGAAAAAATCGCTTTTTGTAATAGCTTCGAATCTGCAAGTCCTAGATAAAATAGTAAGTAGCGTGTAAACAAAACTACGAAAATATATAAACACATGAAAGACACCCGTCTGATAGAAGGAAAGTAAATTTTTTGTTTTCGCTTACTGTCGTCATCTTAATTTTTTTAGAAATAACATCTTTGTTGGCAACTTATTCCTGACTCTTCTTTCGTATGGCAGCTTACATTATCTGCCACAAAAGTCTTACCGGTATCTCCTACGCAACAGCGTTTCCACTTCACTGCCAAGGGGTAAAGTTCCTCACTGAACGAATAGTTTGTGCTGCTAATGAAGTAGTTTCGATACGTTCACTTCATTACTGCGTTCCAGAATATAAAGCAGGGCTTATTATCTGAGCAAAGTGATTAAAGCTTTTAATTTGCCCGATACTTTAGCAGTTTCCGTTACAAGCTTTCTGTAAAACGGCTTCACGTCGCTCCGGCTTCCGGCGCATTTTAATTAAGTCTGTTTTTGTTCGCCGCGTCTTGCGTTACCGTGTATAAAATTCCCCGATGAAAAGAATTAAATGAAGAGTTTCCGCATTATGTAAATTGGTGCCTCATTTCCGTCCCGTAGATTAGAAATTTCACCAGTTTCAGTTACATCGGATTCACGACACGTTGTCACTCACGACTTTCCATTCTACTGTAAGTATTATCTCCTTCATTCGAGACAGGGCGTTGAACAATCCTGGCAGAACGATGGAGAATTAAGTTCTTCAGTGCTCCTGTTAAAAGGAATCCAGTTTATATCACACTGATATCATCATCTAGTTTTACAACACTGATGCTCGTTGCATTTCTCTCTGCTTCGTCTTCAAGGGTTTTTTGAGTTGACGTCACCCGAAATACATGAAAATAGAATGAAACGCATTCACAAGTATCGGGCATAAAAGTGATTTACTTTGTTTGTTGACATATTTTATGTTGTGGCAAGAACGAAAAGCTAGCGGCTTCTGCTGTGAGATACCTGTATTTTTTCTACTGATTTGTGCCACCGCAGTTTACTGACCACTTGCTTAAAAGTATGTGTAGGTCCACCTTTCATTGCAGGCGCAGTTGTGTGTGACACGATGTCGAAAATTATTTGGTGGCAAGTTTCCGGAGGCATGTGGCACAAACCACACCGCCTTATAAACCCAGTATTTGGTCCTCGACAGCGAGTGTTCATCAGAGACAAGGGTACCGTCAGGAGTGCCACAGGCAAGTGTGAAAGGGCTGCTATTATTTTCTCTCTGCATAAATGATCTGGCGGACTGGGTGGGGAGCAATCTGCTGTTGTCTGCCGTCGATGCTGTGGGCTATGGGAAGGCGTCAAAGATTAATCACTGTAAGGTGACAGAAGACGACTTAGACAAAATTTCTTGTTGGTATTGTAAACGCCGGCCGGGGTGGCCGAGCGGTTCTAGGCGCTACCGTCTGGAACCGCGCGACCGCTACGGTCGCAGGTTCGAATCCTGCCTCGGGCTTGGGTGTGTGTGAAGTCCTTGGGTTTAGGTAGTTCTAAGTTCTAGGTACTGATGACCTCAGAAGTTAAGTCCCATAGTGCTCAGAGCCATTTGAACCATTTTTTTGTAGTAAACGGCAACTGGCTGTAAATGTAGAAAAATATAAGTTAATGCGAATGAGCAACAGAAACAAACCATAATTTTCGGATGCAGTATTAGTAGTGTCCAGCTTGACACAGTCACATCGTTTAAATGTCTGGGATATGAAATAGAACGAGACAGTGACGACTGAGGGAAGGCTAATGATCGACTTGGGTGTATTTGGAGAATTTTAGGAAGGTGTACTTCTTCTGTTAAGGAAAGGCGATTTTCGTTCCGAGTAATACTACTGCGAAAATTTACAGAACCAGCGTTTGAAATTGACTGCTGAACGATCCCACCTTCGCCAACATACATTTCGCGTAAGGACCACTACGATACGAGAAACTACAGTTCGTATGGATGCGTTCAGGTAGTTGTTTCCAGAATGAGATTTTTCACTCTGCAGCGGAGTGTGCACTATGAAAATTCCTGGCAGATATTTTTAATCTGTCAAGAAGTTTCATATCAGTGCACACTCCACTGCAGAGCGAAAATCTCATTGTGGAAACATCCCCCAGGCTGTGGCTAAGCCGTGTCTCCGCAATATCCTTTCTTCCAGGAGGGCTAGTTCTGCTAGGTTCGCAGAAGAGCTTCTGTGAAGTTTGGAAGGTGGGAAGCCCGGTACTCAGGTACTGGCAGAATTGTAGCTGTGAGGATGCGTCACGTGTCGTGCATGGGTAGCTCAGATGGTAGACCACTTGCATCCGAAAGGGAAAGAACCTAAGTTCGATTCTCGGTCCGGCACACAGTTTTAATCTGCCAGGAAATTTCAGACAGTTGTTTATCCTCCATTCTATCTGCGAGTTGAACAGGAAACGAACCTGTAGGGGGATTATGTATTATTTGTCCCAATTATTTAAAATAGCCATGTGACGTCAGTATAACGTTTTGGATGCTGAGTCGCTAGGGAGAAAGCAGCCTATGCTATTCTGGAACAGATTTCTATAGCGTGATCTGTGACATCAGTATCCACAGGTATAGCATCAGCTTTAGTGATGTCTCAGCTTGTCCACATGGAAATTCTTGTCCTAACAGAACCTGTTTACGAAAATAGCGCGGAATAACGCCGAATGCATTTCTCCTGATGGTCCTAACGTGGCACCCCGTCCATCATGCCTTACCCTTCCTGCTTTCAACACAGACGTTCTCACTGGTATGTAGAGACTCCTATATCCTAACACAAAGGATGTCTTGTGAATGAATCGAGCATTATGAATCGAGCATTATGATTGGCTCTTATCGAATTTACTCGCCGAATTACTGATGCCGCCAGTGTGGACACACCGTCCGTCTATTTTTTTTCTTTCTGCATACGAGATTTTCAGGCGCAAAAATCTATTTTATACTGATAGCCATATTGATCACACAATTAAACCTTGCAACATGCCCGACTGAGGACAAGAGCTTGAATATTGGAGTGTGAAGTCAATCTCGAACCCAGCAATATATCACTGTGTACTGTGTCGATGTAGTAAACATACAATTCGTAACCAATGGGATACTAAAGTCACCCCTTGTACGTTATTCGTATAGCTATCGACCGCCAGACACTCACATATACCATGAAAATAGACGGCACCATATATACTCCTCGCTGATCTAAATATTTGCCTGCAGCCGACAGTCACAAGCCATCCACTCCCAATGCGTGACCAGAGCGCCCTCAGCAGACCAAAGTCACTCTCAGAACTGTTCTACAAATTCGGTTTCACCTCTGCACAAACACGTTATTGTTTCTGGTCTGGACCTGCTGCACTTAGCAGAACAATAGATTAAGTGCCAACAAACGGTCAGATGTTAGGTTAAGACACCCAGAGTACAATGCCAAACAACAGGTTATGCAACAAGTTTGCTCCATGTAATTAATTCTTACAAGACCTACATGTTTCAAACAGCAGAGAATGATGAGCAAGAGAAATCCAACCCCAACAAATTGATTTCTTACAAATAAACAATATACCCTTGAATTTCCTGTTGTGAGACCTTTCCTCTCAACCACCAGACCACCATCTTGGATTATGTCACGGAAGTGACAACTGTGCCCTCTGGTGGCAGTACTGTGTGCTAGGCCCAGACCTCATGGCGAACACACTGTTTTCCATCACTTTCCCCCACCCCAGATCCCCATCTTGGATTACATCATGGAATGGATGACAGCACCCTCAGGTGGCAGTACTGTGTACAGTGTCAGTTGGATTCTGGACCTCATGGTGAACACACTGGATGGAGGTACTACCTCTAATTGGTAAAGTAAAGACTAAAAATAAAGACTTATGTCTAGCACAGTTCAAGACCTCTTCCCACCATTTCCTAGGAAGAGGAGGAGGTTGGATTATGTAGGTTAGTGGAGGTAGCCCAAGTGCCCTTTCCTTCCCGCCATTTTCTTAGGTTAATACAGATAGCCCAAATGGACTTTTCTTACCTCCAAAATTCAAATTTCCCTCCGATCCCTACGAAGAGGTGGCAGTCAGAAGAGTTAGGTTAGTGGAGGTAGCCCAATTGACCTATCTTCTGGCCATTTTCTTTGGTTACTAGAGGAAGCTGTGGTATGATGCATTATCCTGATAGAATTGGAACTCTGGCATTTTCTTTGAGAGGGGAGGGGAGGGGGTTAGGTTAGTTGAGGTAGCCCAATTGACCTATATTCTCGCCAAAATCCACCATCTTGGATGATGTCATGAACTGTTGCCAAGTGTACAGGCTGCATTTTGGACGACGTCATCGTCGCCATCTTGGATACACCTGGCAATATTGGAGATTGGGACAGAACATACTTAGTCCCCCTACTGGAAACGACTAGTAATAGTAGAGGTTGCACTCATCCACACACCATACGGTAGCTTGCGAAGCATGTTTGTGGATGCAAAATTGTCTACACACAGTTCATGAAGCTCCTGTCTATTAGGGGTCGGTGGTTTCTGGATGCAGAGTTGCCTCCAGAAGCCATTACATCGTATTCGGGTCACCTGAAGTCAGTGGGCAAGTCATCAACGTGGGCTCACCATCATGTTCCTCAAACCACTTCAGCACAGTTCTGGCTGTGCAACACAGACACATTCAATATTGTCAGTGTGCTGTGCACGAATGACCAAGCTTCAGATAAGCAACAATTTTAAGAACTTTATGTGATACCTAAGAATATGAGATGGCTTCAGAAAGAAATCTGGACGTTGTACTGGCAGTAAAACTAAATTTATAGCCTTTCTAATTAAGCGAGCGCCGATTAGAATGCAGCACGATGGGAAACAAGGGATGGCCAGAGCAGAGGTAGCGTGCCGAAGGGGTACGATAAGAGCCGAGTCGGGCACGATAGACTACACGGTGACTTGCAAGAACGTGAAGGCGGAAGCACACAGAAAAGCCAGGGGTAGCTTAGAGACATGACGCAGCCTTCACAGGCGGACACCCCTTAGGGATGGAGAAGGTGGACTGTTCCGACCAGAGGCTGCCGAAGGGTAAAAAAGTAGTTAGTTTGAAAAAAACTTTAAATTAAAGCAGAGGGCCAGAGTAAAATTTGCAGAAGAATGTAAATCAGAAGTGTATTAGCGCAGAAAGCAACAGGAAAAGTGTAAGGTACAATGTTTTAAGGGCAGAGATGGTGGCTGACGCCACAAGCGGTTTAGTGGAGGATAAGGAGCGCAAAGTTCGCCATTGTTGAGGACTAGCGGTTAGACCGGGGACTAGTGCGTAAGGCTGGCAGTGGCGCTCCCGCAAGATTACCAGCTAAGGTTTGCTTTTTGGCTAAATGTGGATAGGACCGTCACAAAGTAACTCTCGCGTAGGTTGTGAAGTTATTTTGACTGTGAATGAATGCTTATCTTAATATATGACAGTTATTGAGATATAGATGCAAACAGTTAATTGAGTAAAGCATCGTAGATGCAGCAACACGACAATCACTGAACCCGGTATGTCAGCTGCCGTTCTCGTTCCTGCTGTTGCAGTTCTGTTTTTGTTTTCTGCCAATGATCATTGGTCAAGTGGTTATGATCATGCTTATTTTTATGTGGGGTATCAAGTGTAGGTAAAGACTGAATCCGTGGCTTCCATTAATACAAGATCTTGGCCTTGTGCACTAAAAGACCCGCGTAGCATCTGAGTGAATGATATTAAAACGATCACAATTGGGATTAGCCTGTTTGAGACAACAACCAAAGGCAATCGCTATCCCACAGTGGTCTTAAACCCATTTAGAGGGGCATAATCGTCTGACCGCTATCTGGCTGGATTCTGGCGTGCAAACTACGATTTTGCAACTTGTTTGTAATAAATTGTAGCAATATATTTTGAGCTCAACGAGTCTTCATAATATAACTGCTTTTATCAGACCTGCGTTGCATTATTTAGTAGCAATCCAAAGGGTCCAGTACGTTATAAGTTAGGGCTTGTCATTCCGCAGAGGGGACATTACAAGGTGATACATCGGCCTAGGGAATGCTACAACTTACCCTGATGGAAATTGCAACAGATACAGCACGAAGGAACGCAGTTGGTCCGTAATAACGTTCAAATGGTCGTAAAAAACGTGCCAGGTGTGAGCAGGATTGGCGCTCTGAGGGTTGCATACAAACTTTGTTATGTATATACATAGTTCATCCATCTCGGGAATCTCGGGAATCGAGAATCCAGACAGTTTTTTCCAGTTATCAACACTGATAAATGCAAGATGTCGGTCCCGGGAAATGAAAGTCTTTGGAGAACGTTTTAAGTATGAAGAGACCTTCCTTCTTGCCGAATTTCATGTTTCTAGCCCAATGGTAAACAGCCCATGTGTGTTCATGGTTGCGTTTTCTAGTACCAAAATATGACATGAGTGGCTCTATTTTTTGTTTACACTGACTTCGTTAAGTTTGTTGCACCACAAAGAGACCGTATATCTTAGTATATGACCTAAATTTCAACTTGATACGTCGATCAGTACCTGAGAAAAGTGGTCTTAACAGACAGATAGGCAGCAACTTGGACAAAAAAGAAAGCTCGTTTGATGTGATCAGCTGATATTGAATTATCGAATTTCAAAATAGTTGACATAAATGGCCATAGCTTCTGACTCTACTGACTCAGAGTTTTGGTTTTTAACACAGGCAATGGACTACAGATCTTAGTATGTGACATAAATTTCAACTTGATACCGTCTGCTCAGTCCTGAGATAAAAGGATCTTACTACACGGTGGGACAGTCGAACAGTCATATAACAGATGTTAATTTTTTCTCGTGTGATATAACTATGAATTAACAATTTTCTGATTTTAATCTTTAGTTGTACTGTGAAACCTTACTCCTTGCCGTATTTCATGATCGTCGGTGAACGGGAAGTACCCTATCGGTTTGGTGAGGGAGTTTCCGAATAACAAAATATGTGACATAAATTACTGTGTCTTCTGTTTGCGTTGACTTAAAACTTAATTACCTAATGGTCAAAGGACCGTATACAGTATGTGATATAAATTTCAACTTGATATGCCTACCCGTTCTTGAGGAAAAGGGCTTTTAAGACTAGGACAGATACACAGCAGACGGACAACGAAGTGGTCCTATAAGTGTTCCGATTTCACCGACTGAGGTATGGAAACCTAAAAACCAGTCATGTGAAAGTCCCCGTAGCATAATTCTTTCCACACCCTCCTAGCCCGTTGTCAGGTTCAAAAATGGTTCAAATGGCTCTGAGCACTATGGGACTTAACATCTGAGGTCATCAGTACCTAGAACTTAGAACTACTTAAACCTAACTAACCTAAGGACGTCACACACATCCATGCACAAGGCAGGATTCGAACCTGCGACCGTAGCGTTCGCGCGGTTCCAAACTGAAGCGCCTAGAACCGCTCGGCCACACCGGCCGGCCGTTGTCAGGAGCGCTGTACATGTTTCGAGCAGTCGTTCGTCTGCGTGACAGCGTGTCTCGACATGACCATCGGCGTGTTGTAACAAGAAAGTGGTTCATCAGATCAAAAGACACTTTTCCATTGGCCTACGGTCCAATCTCGATGAACCGATGCCCACCACAATTGTAGTTGACTATGTTGTTGGGTCAACACGGCAAAACGTAGTGATAGTCTGCTGCAGTGCCTCACATTCAAAAATGTCTGCTGAACAATGAGCTCCGAAACATTTGTGGTCACACAGACAGAGTAATTTGTCATCAGATGGGAGAGAGCACGCCTCTGAATTTCATGTTCTGCGAGGCGTGGTCGTCCAACACTTCGTCTTCTATTCACGGTTTAACCGTCCAGCTACTTTCCATGGGTGTTCACGACATTAGCGTGAGAACAGCCGACCAGCGTAGCCCTTTCCCAGATGCTAGTTTCCGGGTGCTTTGTCACAAACAGTCTCCCTTTTGCGAACGTCGCTTGTGACAGTGGATTTCTCCATTTGCAACCAGCATCGTCGCCAGAATCATTCCAGTATACGGTGAAACAGAGCTCCACCGAGAAACTTTCACAAGTGACAGAATGGACCAAAACAAGACAAAACTGTCCAGTAGACATGGGCTCTAAGGTGCATACCTTAAGAGCTGGGAGCACTTGTTCATTTCCGCTTCTTGAAACACATCTGTTGCACCGTACACGTGCAGTCTTGTATTATAGCGCCCATGACTAGTGGACAATTTTTTCTTGTCTGTTCCATAACACATCTGATAGCTTCTCAGTGACCTTCTGGTTCACCCCCTACAGAAGGTGTCTCTCCTAATTGTCGGAAGGCCCGTTTTCTTTGTATTTCGACAGAAATTTCCAATACTTCTTCTGAAACATGTAGTTGGAGTTAGCCCAAGCAAATACTGCTCAACATGAATTTCGTGCAACGCTCAGTATCGATGGAAAGCGCCGGTTTTGTTCCGCGTTACAAACAAAATTATTTTTGAGTGCAATTTTAGGGCCCATTCGGCAGAGTATTGCCAAAGTAGTCACCTGAGATAGTACTTTTATTGACGTGTTTCAACAGGGACATCAAACACGAAGAATAACCAGTACTCCACCAGTGACGGTGTCGCCCTGATCTGTGCTGACTGTTACCGCCATGCAGAAGCGCTGCTGGAGCATTGATCATTCTTCGTATTTTAATGTTCCTATTAATAAATGTAGGCAGCAGAGGATCTAGTAGGTAAAAAGGCGACGGCTAGTAGAAATCCTTGGGTAACAGAAGATATATTGAAATTAATTGATGAAAGGAGAAAATATGAAAATGCAGTAAAGGAAGCAGGCAAAAAGGAATACAAGCGTCTCAAAAATGAGATCGACAGGAAGTGCAAAATGGCTAAGCAGGCATGGCTAGAGGACAAATGTAAGGATGTAGAGGCTTATCTCACTAGGGGTAAGATAGATACTGCCTACAGGAAAAATAAAGAGACCTTTGGAGAAAAGAGAACCACTTGTATGAATATCAAGGGCTCAGATGGAAATCCAGTTCTAAGCAAAGAAGGGAAAGCAGAAAGGTGGAAGGAGTATATTGAGGGTCTATAAAAGGGGGATGTACTTGAGGACAATATTATGGAAATGGAAGAGGATGTAGATGAAATGGGAGATACGATACTGCGTGAAGAGTTTGACAGAGCACTGAAAGACCTGAGTCGAAACAGGGCCCTGGGAGTAGACAACATCTCATTAGAACTACTGACGGCCTTGGGAGAGCCAGTCCTGACAAAACTCTACCATCTGGTGAGCAAGATGTATGAGACAGGCGAAATACCCTCAGACTTTAGGAAGAATATAATAATTCCAATCCCAAAAAAGCAGGTGCTGACAGATGTGAAAATTACCGAACTATCAGTTTAATAAGTCACAGCTGCAAAATACTAACACGAATTATTTACAGACGAATGGAAAAACTAGTAGAAGCCGACCTTGGGGAAGATCAGTTTGGATTCCGTAGAAATATTGGAACACGTGACCCTACGACTTATCTTAGAAGCTAGATTAAGGAAAGGCAAACATACGTTTCTAGCATTTGTAGACTTAGAGAAACCTTTTGACAATGTTGATTGGAATACTCTCTTTCAAATTCTGAAGTTGGCAGGGGTAAAATACAAGGAGCGAAAGGCTATTTACAATTTGTACAGAAACCAGATGGTCGTTATAAGAGTCGAGGGACATGAATGGGTAGCTGTGGTTGGTAAGGGAGTGAGACAAGGTTGTAGCCTCTCCCTGATGTTATTCAATCTGTATATTGAGCAAGCAGTAAAGGAAACAAAAGAAAAATTCGGAATAGGTATTAAAATCCATGGAGGAGAAATAAAAACTTTAAGGTTCGCCGATGATATTGTAATTCTGTCAGAGAGAACAAAGGACTAGGAAGAGCAGTTGACCGGAATGTATAGTGTCTTGAAAGGAGGATATAAGATGAACATCAACAAAAGCAAAACGAGAATAATGGAATGTAGTCGAATTAAGTCGGGTGACGCTGAGAGAATTAGATTAGGAAATGAGACACTTAAAGTAGTAAAGGAGTTTTGCTATTTGGGGAGCAAAATAATTGATGGTAGTCGAAGTAGAGAGGATATAAAATGTAGACTGGCAATGGGAAGAAAAGCGTTTCTGAAGAAGAGAAATTTGTTAACATCGAGTATAGATTTAAGTGTCAGGGAGTCGTTTCTGAAAGTATTTGTATGGAGCGTTGCCGTGTATGGAAGTGAAACATGGACGATAACTAGTTTGGACAAGAAGAGAATAGAAGCTTTCGAAATGTGGTGCTACAGAAGAATGCTGAAGATTAGATGGGTAGGCCATGTAACTAATGAGGAGGTATTGAATAGAATTGGGGAGAAGAGAAGTTTGTGGCACAACTTGTCTAGAAGAAGGGATCGGTTGGTAGGACATGTTCTGAGGCATTAAGGAATCACCAATTTAGTATTGGAGGGCAGCAGCGTGGAGGGTAAAAATCGTAGAGGGAGACCAAGAGATGGATACACTAAACATATGCAGAAGGATGTAGGTTGCAGTAGTTACTGGGAGATGAAGAAGCTTGCACAGGATAGAGTAGCACGGAGAGTTGCATCAAACCAGTCTCAGGACTGAAGACCACAACAACAACAACAACATTAATACATGTCTGTGAGACGAATAATTAGATTAATCTGAGACGGCTCTATCGAATGGGCGCGTAAAATTCCACTTCAACCAATATTTTGTTTGCAACAGGAAAATCGCAAATATCTGTCGAAATACTAGAGAAAATCCATAGGAGAAACACCCTGTGTATTGTTACAGCGCGGAGAATCGGGGTATGGGGGTAGGGGGGAGGGGGAAAATCATCTTGGTGTTCGGTTACTATCTGAGTTAGGAACATCGAGTAAAATGTTTTTGGCTAAGCCTGGGCTAGCGGTTATTTGTATAGCCATTCGAACATCTGTCTTCCTATAGCTATGTTACACTTATATTAAGCAATAATTTGAAACACAATGGACGAATTGGAGGTGATATACAAGCAAATCGTACGAATCAATTTATTCCTCTTCCAAAAGATTTTGATTGAACTAAAATTAATGCTTACCTAATGGCACCATTTGTATGTGCACAGTTCGGATGTTAAGTGCAAAAACATGCAACTGACACATTTTTCTCGGAGATTTTCTGTAACGTGTCACATCTACACTTTAAGCTTGTGTGAATCGGTTAAGACTTTGCACGAAGGTAGACGAATCATATAAAGTAAAAAAAAAATTTATCCAGTAATCATTATCTGTTGTCCAAGTATGATTGTTCACAGTAGGGATACATGTAGCACATTTTTCTGGGAGTTTTTCTGAAGCGCTCAAGTGGTTCAAATGGCTCTGAGCACTGTGGGACTTAACATGTGAGGTCATCAGTCCTCTAGAGCTTAGAACTACTTAGGTATAACTAACCGAAGGACATCACACACATCCATGCCCGAGGCAGTATTCAAACCTGCGACCATAGCAGTAGCGATGTTTCACAGTGAAGCGCCTAGAACCTCTCGGCCGCAGCGGCCGGCCTCTGAAGTGCTCCGTTTCTGTATCTGCACGGATAAAAATCCGTTCAAACTTTGCACGAAGGTAGATAAAGCGATAAAATCAAAACGAATTTTATTTCATCCAATAATCTTTATCCGTTCTCGAGATACGACGGTCTAAATCGAGCTAAATGTACTACATGATTTTAGGACGTTTCTAAGGTGCACCATTCTAAGTTTTAAACTTACACGAATGGGTTCAAACATTGTACGAAGGTAGATGAATACACAAAAACAAAATGAAATTTTCTTTATCTGTTAACCTTATCTCGTTATGAACTCTGACGGTTTAATTTCGAGCTAAATGCAGTATGTAAAATATGTAAAATTCGTTCTTATGTAAATTAAATGTGCGGAAATACACTCCTGGAAATGGAAAAAAGAACACATTGACACCGGTGTGTCAGACCCACCATACTTGCTCCGGACACTGCGAGAGGTCTGTACAAGCAATGATCACACGCACGGCACAGCGGACACACCAGGAACCGCGGTGTTGGCCGTCGAATGGCGCTAGCTGCGCAGCATTTGTGCACCGCCGCCGTCAGTGTCAGCCAGTTTGCCGTGGCATACGGAGCTCCATCGCAGTCTTTAACACTGGTAGCATGCCGCGACAGCGTGGACGTGAACC
The DNA here is from genome assembly GCF_023864275.1 of Schistocerca cancellata. NCBI lineage: Eukaryota > Metazoa > Arthropoda > Insecta > Orthoptera > Acrididae > Schistocerca > Schistocerca cancellata. The sequence continues at coordinate 461,883,838 of NC_064631.1, read as the reverse complement.
GTATGTGCAGTTGACGGGCTTTGAGCGAGGGCATGCGGGAGGCCGGGTGGACGTACCGCCGAATTGCTCAACACGTGGGGCGTGAGGTCTCCACAGTACATCGATGTTGTCGCCAGTGGTCGGCGGAAGGTGCACGTGCCCTTCGACCTGGGACCGGACCGCAGCGACGCACGGATGCACGCCAAGACCGTAGGATCCTACGCAGTGCCGTAGGGGACCGCACCGCCACTTCCCAGCAAATTAGGGACACTGTTGCTCCTGGGGTATCGGCGAGGACCATTGGCAACCGTCTCCATGAAGCTGGGCTACGGTCCCGCACACCGTTAGGCCGTCTTCCGCTCACGCCCCAACATCGTGCAGCCCGCCTCCAGTGGTGTCGCGACAGGCGTGAATGGAGGGACGAATGGAGACGTGTCGTCTTCAGCGATGAGAGTCGCTTCTGCCTTGGTGCCAATGATGGTCGTATGCGTGTTTGGCGCCGTGCAGGTGAGCGCCAAATCAGGACTGTATACGACCGAGGCACACAGGGCCAACACCCAGCATCATGGTGTGGGGAGCGATCTCCTACACTGGCCGTACACCACTGGTGATCGTCGAGGGGACACTGAATAGTGCACGGTACATCCAAACCGTCATCGAACCCATCGTTCTACCATTCCTAGACCGGCAAGGGAACTTGCTGTTCCAACAGGACAATGCACGTCCGCATGTATCCCGTGCCACCCAACGTGCTCTAGAAGGTGTAAGTCAACTACCCTGGTCAGCAAGATCTCCGGATCTGTCCCCCATTGAGCATGTTTGGGACTGGATGAAGCGTCGTCTCACGCGGTCTGCACGTCCAGCACGAACGCTGGTCCAACTGAGGCGCCAGGTGGAAATGGCATGGCAAGCCGTTCCACAGGACTACATCCAGCATCTCTACGATCGTCTCCATGGGAGAATAGCAGCCTGCATTGCTGCGAAAGGTGGATATACACTGTACTAGTGCCGACATTGTGCATGCTCTGTTGCCTGTGTCTATGTGCCTGTGGTTCTGTCAGTGTGATCATGTGATGTATGTGACCCCAGGAATGTGTCAATAAAGTTTCCCCTTCCTGGGACAATGAATTCACGGTGTTCTTATTTCAATTTCCAGGAGTGTAGTTTAACGTGAATCAGATAACTAAAAACTATATTCTTACAAAGAAACGAAGAAAGTAGAACATAAGCTCAGTAAATGAGATTTCTAAGAAGAGTGAAAGCATGTAAAAGGGAAGTTCGAAAACGAAATGAAGATATAAGGAAATATATTGCCTAATACATGAAGTGAAGCGAAGAATTAATTTTCCCATTCAGCACGCGGATAGGATAGAGCAAAAAACACTTCTATTGGTTCGAAGTACCGTCCACCACGCTCTGTACAGTAAAGTTATATGCCGTTGTAGCCCTCCGAAGGGTAGATTCATCACCCTTTTAGATAAGGGTTTCCTTCGACGGCGCACAGTGGCCTCTTTCCTTGCTGATATTTGTTAAATATGTACTTTTAGGCAATAGCTGAGTGTAATTGGTGAGTGTATAGTGTGATGTTCAGTTAGTGTTGTATTATGACGATGAGAGAAGGGAGAAGTTGAAATCCTGTTTCAGCATACAGCGCCAAGGGTACAGCCGACCTTAATAACACAATTCGACGGACGGATCACTACCAGCTGTGTCAAATGCCATAACTTAGTAAGACACTGCGTACTGTTGTGTTGGCAGAAGAACCAACACCGTGTTACGAATGGAGGACGAAATGCACGCGTTGTAGCTCACGCAGGCTGGCGTGAGGAGGGAAGAACTATACTGACGTGAGGTCTGGAACATGACAAGGAATTAGAATTCAGAAAGCGGACATAATTAGTTTGACACTTAACTTTAATCCATTAATAATGAACGTCGCTCTTGATGGTACATGAGTCACAATATTATCTGTTCACATAGTACTTATAGTAACTGAATATAGCACCTTGCTAGATCGTAGCAAATGACGTAGCTGAAGGATATACTAAACTGTAGTCTCCGCAAATGAGAGCGTATGTTGTCAGTGAACCATCACTAGCTAAGTCGGCTGTACAACTGGGGCGAGTGCTAGGAAGTCTCTCTAGACTAGACCTGCAGTGTGGCGGCGCTCGGTCTGCAATCACTGATAGTGATGACACGCGGGGCCGACGTATACTAACGCACCGCGGCCGATTTAAAGGCTACCACCTAGCAAGTTTGGTGTCTGGCGGTGACACCACACGTACAAGTTTTGAATTTAATCTAGGAAACTGGCGCAAGGTCGGATTATCCGTCACTTTATACCACCACCTCTCGTCTGCTTTCCGGCCAAATACTGCCAATGAAAACGTCATCCACCATTGGTGCCATATAGGCTTACCTGTGAGTCGAGCGCCACCACACAGGCGTGCCTTACCAGTCTATTTTCTTTTTTTTTTTTCTCGTTAAAGCCAGTGGACCCACATGGTCCCAACAATAGTGAACATAATAAAATTACAATGCAGAAGGATACCTGCATGACAGCGTTGTATTTCTTCAGAAAACAGTATAAAACACAATACAGCCAACTTGAGGACACACGCCTGGTAGTACAACGTTAAGGTAACGACCACTCGAAACATCAAAGAATGAACTCTGTATCGTCCCAAATCTCCACAGCGATGACCCATACAAATCTTCTCAGAATAAATTCTCGTTCCATGGTCCATACCTAGACGCAGATCAGTGTCCACCAGAATCAGCTTCTCTTACCTGGTACAGCCCAGTTGTAGGTGGGATATTTGAATACACTGTTTAGTAATAAGAAAAAATCTGATGATATCAGGATGAGGACTGTAGCTAATCGTCTATTCACTGTAGGAAAATCCAAACGTCACGCACATTCGAGATCTGTGAGACTGTCTCGATAAAGGAAACTCACAGAATGTCCTTTGACCCAATAGATCGCATGTGTCTTTGATTGGGGAAAGGTCTCAGTCGAGTGAAGGCACATTCCAGGCCCGATCTGTAGCACTTGGAGATAGAAGACAAGCATCTTCCGAATCAGAAGCCACACGTGCACTGAAGGTCCGCATTCCAGGTGATGTTCATCTGCGTCAGTCGCATGACACCGTATTCACATTGGTGGTCGGCCAGAGCAACGACACGCAGTGTATGTTTTGCAGACATCACTAAACTCGAGTAACAGGTGGCGCAAATCTTCCTCGCAAAATGCGTTTGGTGAATCGCTCGCCACATCGCAGACCACCCTACTCACGTCTCTAAAGCACTTAGCGAGAGTGGTTCGTCGACACGGCCTGCAGGTGCCGTGGTACAGGGAAATTCACGCGCACGTAGTTATAATTAAGGACGACTATTTTGATGTTGGAGAGTGCAGGTGAGTAAGTATTAAAGGTGGCAGGCAGGATGGAGACACAAGTTCATCAGTGGGGAGACCAGTGAAAGTGTGTCAACGATGGGTTCACATCCTTAGCATGATGTCGATATAAAGGGTCGCTGCACGCGCACGAACTTTGGTAAGTCCCAGTGCTCTGCTGCGAGGGAGGAGAACAAGGGTATCGTAGTACAAAGGGAAATCTGTTGCTAATCAAGTATCCAAAGGCCACCTGGATCCGCTGCGCCACCACTTGTGTCATCGGTAGGATCTGCTCCAAATGTGGTATCCAGGATTTCATATGTGTGTTAAAGAAGGCAGTCCTCTGGACATATCTAAGGGTCGGAGGAGGTGGAAAGCTTGCAAAAAGCGTTTATAGTTCAGCGCCGTCGTACAGCGGACATATAAATATGATGACCAAACAATGAAGTACATTCATCGTCTGCAGAGGGAAGTAACACTACCCTCCCGGAGCCCTCTGCTGATTTTCGTAGCACACGACTTGACGATGTTCATTTTGCTGCCTAACGCGTTCTCGTGGTTCTTTATTTGTCCTACAGCCATTCGGATTTCCTTTTCTGGACAGGCCAAAAAGGCTAGATCATCAACATAAGCACGGCACTCTCAGTGTGATCCCCAAAAGATGTTGTTTCAGCCCACATATAAGTGAATCTGGTGCTAATGCTTACAGGATCACTGAGAGACCAAAAGTAATAATGGATTGTGTCCCGTCACCACCCTCAATGAGGTACCAATGATGTTAAGCGATTAAAGGCTGCAGAGAGGGGCGTACGATCCACCACGGCAGCCTGGAAAGAATGGTTCATTTTATCAAACGTGCGATAGTAGTCTATGGAGACAAGAGGAATGCGCAATGGACAGCCAGATGCAAGGGAAATCATATCTCGATAGCCACTAACAGCTGTCATATTAGAGTCCTCTCTCGCTCCTCCAAAGACGTTGTTTCATACGAAATAACTTACAATACTTGCTTAAGACGCATCGTGAAGATTCTGGTGAAGATCTTGAAACTGCAGTTAAGGAGGGTGATTTAAATGTAATGTACATTCCTTGTGCCTCCAGTTAGTTTGGGCACCGTAATCTTCCATGAAAGCTGGTGATATGGGAACCGCTAATAACAGCAACTCTTGATACATATCTTTCCACTTTGCGCTATCAGATCCTTAAAGTTCTGGTAGAATCCCGGCAGAAAACCATCTGGACCCCTTGATTTATTAACTGCCCCCTTGGTAAGGGTATCCACAGCATCATCGCTCATGATATCCTCCAAAATGGACGCCGATGTCACATCATCAAGAGTACCAGTTAGTGGCTGTGGGACTCCTGCCGTGGCCACATCATCGAGGTTCCTTTCCTGGTAAAGGTGATAGTAGTTAACGAACTCACATGTGATGTCTAACTTGGTCATCATCCTGCAACCATCCAGGAGATCCAGAGCATGCACCAATGTTGTCGTCTTTGCCTACGTTTGAAGACAATGAAGAGCATAGATGGACTTTCTTTGCCGATCTTGTCTGGACCTTAGTTCGCACCATTACACCCTCAAACATATTGAAGTTAAAGGGGAAAAGCTTTGCCTTGACATGAAAGGTCGCCACTTGGAGATGGTGGGAGCACCATCAGCTCTCGTAGATGTGAATAACAGAAATATATCGTTTTGTAGTGCCAGAGCAATCTTTTCCTACAGTAATAAACCAGCACGCATCTTAAAACCGATCTGACGCTTTCAAGCCACCACTGAATAGTTCATTGGTTACCTCAGCAATCGATGTTAACATTAGGCCCACAGACACGCAATTAGCTGACTACATTCCTGATCCCATATGAGTTGCACATTCCTCAATCCCCAACTTCTTTACACTGTCTGCCTCTGGAGGTTGATTTTGCAGATCACTATGAACCAAGGAAGATGTCGGCCAGCACCCCACTTCCAGAAGGTGAGAGGAGACGTGGATGCGATCGAGTCTGCTGAAGGAATAGCTGGATACATAAATAACTGCAGGGAGACCACCATATAACACCTCCCAAGTATCAGCAAGATGCAGGGGCATATCAAGGGACGCAGTTCAGGAGACAGAGTGTAATTTGATTTATGGTCATTCTGAGACAGCACACTACTAAAATCCCCACCAATAATGATGTGGTGTAGCCGCCCAAGAAGACAGACGTAATTTCTTCCACATAAAACAGTGACCGATACCACCTTTTATCATAGACATTAATAGCACGTGTCCCCTGCATGTCAGACTCCCGTCTCCACGCCAATGGCATTTACATCACATTGATTACCTCTATTCCGACTTGCAAAAGAGCAGTGATTTCAGTACCTCCCGTAGCAGCAGGGGTAACGAAAGCAGTAAGCCCATACAAGTCCTCTAAGGTCCTCAATCGAATTTCCTGCGTTAGTGCATCATTCACATCCGCCATGCTGAGTATATCGCAGCTGAAGTCTGAGACATGTGCCCATCATGTTGAGAACGGGTGGGGAAGTACTATAGGCTTTTAGCTTTTTCACAGGCAATGGGATGTCAATAACTGCATGGGGAGCAGATGTAATAGCAGCAAGAAGTCAACTACATCGAGCCACCTCTTCACTGCACAAAGTATTCTATCGTCCTTCTTCCACCAAGGGAAAAGTTACGTGTGCATCCTCGGCCAATGGAACGTGGCGGCTACTGTGATACTTTGTAGGACACAAGGCATGGTTGGTTGTCAGTGAACGACTGAATGTCATGAGTGAGTCGGTGGCCTGCCAAGAGGGCACGCGTCATAGTCTGGCGTGGAGGCGTCCACTGGGAGCTCACCGATGTCGTGACAGATCGTATCATCTCGTGGAAGTGTCGTGTGCTCTCCGGCTGTGGTAATCTGTCACTTCTTATTCCTCTTTGGAGACCATTTTCCTAGATTTTGACTCAATATCAGACGACAGAAGTGAATCCCAACGCGCAGCCACAAAGGCGGCCATGGACACATCCATCACATCAACTTCCATCCCTCTGCGAGGAATTTCTTCACCTCCTTGACTCCTTCTAGTGCCAGAGGAGCAGGAGGGGGGACTGTGTCCTGCCTTGACATCGCCATCTGTGTGGGACCTGTCTGGAGCACCGCTACTTATGTGGGGGATTATGACGTTGTGGTGGTGGAAGGCATCACATCTGTAGGTCGGGCCTGGGCAATCCGTCGTTGCAGACACTCTGCGCGAATATTGCCTCTTTTCCACAACCTCGACAGTTCTTTGGCTGCCCTTCATATGTGATGATGGCTCTGCTCACCCCGATGCAGTGGTAGGATGGAACACGCTTACTGATGTAATTGCGTACCTGTTGCACTCTATTCAATGCAGGGTAGGTGGTGGATTGTGCCCACTTCTCCGTAACACGGCGGTGAATCGTTCCATAGGGCATGAGCTTAAACACCACATCTCATCGTCTCCTCCCGAACAGGCCATGAAGGCCCAACGGTACTCACAGGCGTCACTGGATATATGGAGGGGCATGTGGTCAGCACAACGCTCTACCGGCCGTATATCAGTTTCCGGGACCGGAGCCGCTACTTCTCTATCAAGTAACTCCTCAGATTGCCTCACAAGGGCAGAGTGCACCCCTTTTGCCAACAGCGCTCGGTAGACAGGATGGTCACCCATCCAAGTGTTATCCCAGCCCGACAGCACTTAACTTCGGTGATCTGACGGGAACTGGTGTTACCACTGCGGCAAGGCCGTTGGTTACCGAAAACCACATCATCCACCGGAACATTAGACGGGAGTTCGCATATGTGGATCACTTTGAAACCGGGAGCCAAATAAACGGAGTGTCCTGAGACCGAGAGCTGCGTGATTCACAGTCACCAGACCAATATTGCTGTCCAAAGTCGTAACTAGAGCCCATCCCTAGCTTCTCTAAATTCGCTTGGCATGCAGCAGAGCTACTAATTTAACTTAAACACAACTGTAAAATGTATATCGACGAGATCAGTGCAGGGGATCTTCAAATCGTCTGGAAGAAATCGTTCTACTTCCAGCGCCATGAAATGTGCATCTTCAGTCGAGAAGCTGAATTCCAGCGTCGATTTCCGATAGGAGTAGGCTATTTACATCGACAGTCACTCTAGCGAAGGCTGCTGGAGCAAGTAAAGAATTCGGAAGCGCGCAGCACGGTCACGACGTACTCGTAAACAGCTCCGTCCGCAACGATTCGCTGCCAAAGGCAGGCATCTCGACCTCGGCTACGGAGGTGGGTGATGCTGTATGCAGTGACTTACTGAGCGTGCTCGCAATGTAGATGTCTTCGTCGGAACGTCAGAGTTGAATCCTGAGGCCAGGCGAGAATGAACGCCCGGCCACAGAGAGGTGCGCGAGCCTGCGGGCTCCGGGCGCCAGCGCTCGCCACTTCGCAGTCGGGCCGCGCGCCCGCTGGCCTTCCCCGGGCTCGTGGCAGCGTCACGGCGCCGCCTCCCCGGGGCCTTGTATTTCTGTCTGCCGCCGCGCCACTCGCCGTATACATCCCGAGCCGCCGCCTCGGTTCCGCGTGCCACTCGCCGTGTCGCCCAGATGCTTACACGTACTCGCGACTCTTGACTCGTGTTTTCTCGTTTCCTATCTACGTCCGAGGACACGCCTTTCACCAAGTCACAGCAAAAGCACATTTCACCAGAAACTTTTTAGCCTTCGGATTCGAGAATGGAGATAGTGGATCCACAAACAGCTTCCGAATAAAAGTAACTAAATTTTCACAGTATTCGCATTGAAATACCTTGCAATTTTAGTGGCACGAAACAATAACTTCTGTAACAGAACTAAATTGCAATTTTTCAATTTTTCGATCCTTCTATTAAGAAAGTTTCCGGCGAGCTATTCTGCTTAAAACCGAAACACTACATCTTCAGTCTGAAGACTGACATGATGCAGCTCTCCCCTTTAACCCATCCTCAGAAAACCTTGTACATTTGGTCCTGATTACTGCATCCATTTCTATTTATCAAACTGCAGTTTTTACCCACCACACATCTCTCCATATTAAACTCGTGAGCGTTCGTAGTATCGTCAGAGATCGTGGTGCCTTAACAAAGCGTGCCTTAACAAAGCCGGCACCTGATACCAATACCACAGAAGATGATGATGTCCCGCTTTATACTGCAACGACCAATGGGGGCAAAGCCATACCCTGTCTCCGCTTCGCAGCCCCTCCGAGACGACGATACACAATCCATTACGGAAACGCTCAGTCACAGTTCGTGATCAACAATTAACACGACAGCAACGTCTTAGATAGGTTAACATTGAGTTTTATGTCTTACGCTAAATTTTAAATATGTACATTATGTCTCTATACCCCAAGTGAAATTGTTGCAAAATCATCAGTATCCGGTGATACATTAACATTCAGTGACAGTTGCTATACTCAAACATTCCTGTGGAAATTAATTACACAAAGTTAACTAATCTTCATATCTATCTTATAATAAAGTGAACTAATCCACTACTGACCATTAAAATTGCTACACCAAGAAGAAATGCAAATGATAAACGGGTATTCATTAGACAAATATATTATACTAGAACTGACATGTGATTACATTTTAAAGCAATTTGGGTCATAGATCCTGACAAATCAGTACCTAGAAAAACCACCTCTGGCCGTAATAACGGCCTTGATACGCCTGGGCATTGAGTCAAACAGAGCTTGGATGGCGTGTACAGGTACAGCTGCCAATGCAGCTTCAACACCATACCGCAATACATCAAGAGTAGTGACTGGCGTATTGTGACGAGCCAGTTGTTCGGCCACCATTGACCAGACATTTTCAATTCGTGAGAGATCTGGAGAATGTGCTGGCCAGGGCAGCAGTCGAACATTTTCTGTATCCAGAAAGGCCCGTACAGGACCTGCAACATGCAGTTGTGCATTATCGTGCTGAAATGTAGGGTCTCGCAGAGATCGAATGAAGGGTAGAGCCGCGGCTCGTAACACATCTGAAATGTAACGCCCACTGTTCAAAGTGCCGTCAATGCGAACAAGAGGTGACCGAGACGTGTAACCAACGGCACCCCATACCATCACGCAGGCTGATACGCCAGTATGGCGATGACGAATACGCGGTTCCAATGTGCGTTCAGCGCGATGTCGCCAAACACGGATAAGACCATCATGATGCTGCAAACAGAACCTGTATTCATCAGAAAAAATGACGTTTTTTTCATTCGTGCATCTAGGTTCGTCGTTGAGTACACCATCGCAGGCGCTCCTGTCTGTGATGCAGCGCCAAGGGTAACCGCAGCGATGGTCTCCGAGCTGATAGTCCATGCTGCTGCAAACGTCGTCGAACTGTTCGTGCAGATGATTGTTGTCTTGCAAACGTCCCCATATGTTGACTCAGGAATCGAGACGTGGCTGCACGATCCGTTACAGACATGCGGCGGCTAAGTTGCCTGTCATCTCGACTGCTAGTGATACGAGGCCGTTGGGATCCAGCACGGCGTTCCGTATTACCCTCCCGAACCCACCGATTCCATATTCTGCTAACAGTCATTCGATTTCGACAATGCGGGCAGCAAAGTCGCGATTCGATAAACCGCAATCGCGAAAGGGTACAATCCGAGCTTTATCAAAGTCAGAAACGTGATGGTACGCAATTTCTCTTCCTTACAAGAGGCATCACAACAACGTTTCACCAGGCAACGCCGGTCAACTGCTGTTTGTGTATGAGAAATCGGTTGGAAATTTCCTCATGTTAGCACGTTGTAGGTGTCGCCACCGGTGCCAACCTTGTATGAACGCTCTGAAAAGCTAATCATTTTCATATCACAGCATCTTCTTCCTGTCGGTTAAATTTCGCGCCTGTAGCACGTCATCTTCGTCGTGTATCAATTTTAATGGCCAGTAGTGTACTATACATTTTCTAATAAATTCCTCTTGGAGCAAGTAAAGTACTCAGTTTTGTGATGACGACTGTATTTTTGTCAGTTAAAACATCCTCGTTTTAGAATCTGTCGTAAAAACAAAACTCTTCTTTTAGTTAATTTGCGCCACATGCCGGCCGATGTGGCCGAGCGGTTCTAGGCACTTCAGTCTGGAACCGCGCGGCCGCTACGGTCGCAGGTTCGAATCCTGCCTCGGGAATTGATGTGTGTGATGTCCTTAGGTTAGTTAGATTTAAGTAAGTTCTAGGGGACTGATGACCTCAGATGTGAAGTCCCATAGTGCTCAGAGCCATTTGAACCATTTTGCGTTACGAATTTCTTTTTCCTCAGTTCTGTTCAGTACTCCCTCATTAATTATACGATCTACCCACCTTATTCTCAGCATTCTGCAGTAGCAACATACTTCAAAGTTTCTATTCTTTTTTCGTCTGAACTGTGTGTCGTCCAAGTTGCAGTTCCGTTCATGGCTACACTCCAAACAAATAACAACAGAAAAGACTTCCTAAGTCCTAAATTTATGTTAGCTGCTACCAATATCTACATTTTCAGATATTCTTTGGCTTTCTATGGACCGTCAGCATTTTATATCCTCTCTACTTCGACCACCTTGAGTTGTTTTGCTGCTCAAATAGCAAAACGCATCTACTGTTTTTAGTGTTTCACTTACTAATCTAACTCAAGTAATACGACTACATTGCTTTACCCATCTTTTACTTTAGTTGATGTTTATTTTGTATCCCGCTTTCAAAACAGTGTTTATCTGTTCTTCAAAGTCCTTTTCTGTCTCTCTGACAGTGCTACAGTGTCATTAGGAAACTTCAAAGCTTTTTATTTCTTCTCCCTCAACTCAGATTTCTATAAATTTCTCTTTGCTTCCCTTTACAGAATGAACAGCACTGAGCATAAACTACAATCCTGTCTCACTCATCAACTACTGCATCCCTTTCATACGTTTTTGACTCTTGTCTCTGCTGTCTGGTTTCTGTACAAGTCGTAAATAATCTTTCGCTCCCTGTATTTTACTTCTGATTCCTTCAGAATTTTTGAAGAATCAACATTTTCGAAAGCTTTCCCTATGTCTCTAAACGGTGTAATCGCAGTTTTGGCTTTTTTAATCTAAGATCTATATCGTATGAATTATTGTCTCCCGTATTCGTATTTTTTTTTCGGAACACAGGCTGATCCCCCTCGAGGCCTATTTTTCTATTCCTCAGTACTTTGCAACCATTACTTATCAGACTTATAGTTCGATAATATTGAAAGGTCAGCATCTGCTTTCTTTGGAAATAAATTATTACATTCTTCTTGAGATTTCAGGCTATTTCGTCTGTATCGTAGAAAGTAATATGTCTTGAGAAAACAACAAGTCAAATGAAAGTTTCCACCCCCCTTGTTCTCGCTTTAACGAAAGCAAACACAGTATCCAATTTTGTTTGACATTGAATGAGGAATATTATGGCGTAAAAATTACGTAAATCAAGCATTGCCAGCGAACGCTTCTGAACATTATCGTAACTCAACACTTCAAATGATACTTGAGCTCCCAGAATGATATTTTCACTCTGCAGCGGATTGTGCGCCGATATGAAACTTCCTTGCAGATTAAAACTTTGTGCAGGTCTGAAACTCGAAATCGGACCTTTGCCTTTCGCGGGCAAGAGTTCTACCGTCTGAGATACCCAAGCACGACTCAAGTACCGTCCTCACAGCTCTACTTCAGCCAATACCTCGTCTCCTACCTTGGAAAATTTCACAGAAGCTCTCCTGCGAACCTTACAGAACTAGCACTCCTGGAAGAATGGGTATTGTGGAGAGATGGCTTAGCCACAGCCTGGGAGATGTTTCTAGAGTGAGAATTGCACTCCGCAGCGGAGTGTGCGCTTATATGAAACTTCCTGGCAGATTAAAACTGTGTGCTGGACCAAGACTCGAACTCGGGATCTTTGAATTTCTCGGGCAAGCGCTCTACCGTAAGCACGACTCACGCCCGCTCCTCACAGCTCTACTTCCGCCAGTACCTTGTCTCCGACCTTCCAAACTTCAAAGAAGCTCTCCTGCGACACTGAAGCTGCTATTTCCTAACGTGTAAGCAAGAGGATAGAGCTGCCAATTGAGTTTCTTGGTGAAACTGCCTTTCGGCTCACAGTGTTAAACAGATAAAAATGTAACGCCTTTACTGTTTCTTGTGCGAAGAGACTGGCATAAGGAATTGAAATTGAAAAGGTTTGTTGAATCATAACTGCTGACAATGACAATGGTATTAAACGCTGCCTTTACAGATCTTTTTGTCTCCGGCGTCAAAATCCTCACTCGTCACATCATCGAAAACCGTCGAAGAAACCCGCGAAGAAGCACTGATGACGCAGCCGTCAATAGTTGCAGAACACGTCCCCGAAACGTCTATAAAGGACTACTGCAAAGGTGAGAAGCTCCACGGGGGCCTCATGCCATTTTCGGGTGCTCATATATCGTAATTATGACGTCAGTCGCCCCATAAATCGACAAGTGCCTAAACCGATATGGAGATTGTGTCGAGAAATAACCAAATGTCTGTACTATCAGTTTGCTGCATTGACTGTATGACATAAAATGGACATTTTTGACTGCAGGCTTTGTAACCTTAGTTTTAAATATTTCTCAGATCCGCAAATTACACTGGCGCTCGACAAGCACTTTCTTCCCCAGAGGACAAAGAGGTAAAACTTACAAAGAGGAAGACATATTTAAAGTTTTTTTCAACACTGTTGCTATTCACTCCAGAACACAGTTAGCCGGTTCCCTTGATTCACATGCGAACAGCTACCACTATCTCCTGTAAACTGTCTATGCAAGTGTCCATCGAGTGCACGCCAGAATGTGTCAATGATCATTTTTATTTTCCTTATCTTAGTCACTTACGACGTCAAAGTCTTAAATAAACTACACCTACTTTCATTTATGAAAGACGTCTTAAGGGTGAGAGAACTGTCAATAAAACTGCGCTGAGAAATCTCGCCCCAGCAGCTGCTATCTCCCAATTAAAAGTCAGCATAAATTACTGGGAATACACCAACACTCGGCCAGCAGGGAGCAGCTAACGCGTTTATAATTACAGGCTCGCGGCGGACTTCACAAAAAACTGGGGCACTCGAACGCCTGGCGCCACACCAATAAATAGAAACCGGTATATACGATAAGACTGGGTCGATGCTCCCAGCACGTCTTCGTCCACAGATGCGGCTTTCAACAACACCGGCTGGCTAGTTTTGGGCCACCAACTTCTAGCAGGGAGGCGCCCAACCGTGCATGGAAGGACTGAACCATGCGTTTACCTCAGAGAGGATCACAACAGATCTCATCTGGTCTTCATTGCATGTTGTTGTTGTTGACGTTGTGGTCTTCAGTCCGAGGACTGATTTGACATAGTTTATCCTGTGCACTTCATTTCATTTCAGCATGACTACTGCATACTGTATTCAATAGAACTCCATTCAAGATTTGGCGTCCCTCTGTAATTACTCCCGGCCCCTCACCACAATTCCTCCGTATTAACTAGTTCACTACTTATGAAAGCCACAGAATTAGTCCTGTAAACCTTTATCTCCTTTTTTGTTTACTTTTTGCATAAGGCTATTTTTTCTCTCGATGCGATTCTTCAATACATCTAAATCACTCTCTTAATTTTTGGCATTCTTCTGTAACACGACGTTTCAAAAGATTCTGTCCTCTTATCCTTGGTACGGCTTATCTTTCACGTTTCACTTCGATATAACATTTGACTTTCATTTTATAATACTTACATTTATATTCGAAGGAAACAATTTTCTCTTTCTAAGGTACACACCCTACTATTGCCAGTCTACATCTCAGAATTTATTTACTTCTACCTTCGTCAGTCATTCAGCTGCTCAAATAGCAAATATCGGCCAATACTTGCAGCGCCCTATCCTTAATTCCTCCAACATTATCTAATTCACGTACCGGTACACTTCATTTCCTTTACTTTATTATTGTTGCCGTTCGTTGTTGTCTTCTCAAGACAATATCCATAAAGTGATCTTGCAAGTTCTTTGCTGCCTCTGGTAGGATTACAGTTCACTGGCACACGTTCGTAGTACCTGCGAATCAGATCTGTTATTTCTGCAATTCAAGTGATGTAATTCGAAGGTGCCAGGCAACACTAAATTCATTGTGAAATTCGTAGACGTATTATTTATGATCTAGTTCATTATGTAACAGTTTCACAAGAGTATATAGTAGCATCTCTATCTACAATTCGTAGTCACTAGGGTTAATAAAAGAGATTACCAGTTGTATGGAATTTTAATTGTGAGTACAAAAATCTAAGAGAATGCAACACGACACATGACTTTCCTGATGTCGTTACTTCCTACCAAATCTTTATCTATTTTCTTTTTCCTCGTTGCCTCCCTGTCTTACCCAGTCAGTCCGCAAAATATTCAAGTCTACTATAACGCAACACGTCCAAGACTTGAAATGATTGCCTTCTCTCTTCGTTATTCCTACAATTCGCTCCTATCTTTTGCTGTGTTTCCAACATGGCTTTTCCCGAGGTATATTATAAACTGGAGCGAATATAAAAGTCACCAGGTTCATTTTTTTTTTTCGCTCTTAGTAGCTGTTACCATTTATGGATATCTTTTGTGCGTGATGCAGTCCTTGTGAGTACATCTTTCTCGTTTGTTCCTTCTACAACTAATGGAATTTCAAGATCAAAAGCTTACAGGGTCCCTCGTGCCCTACTCGTGAACCTATTGAACTTGGAAGTTTGTTCTTAGTAGATCTCTCAAACTTACTGAAGTATAAGAAAGTTTTTAAACTCCAAAATAACAAGAATCTGGATAACGACAAAACTAAGTCGTGATTGTTGCCTCGTGCACAAAATAATGATGTTAGTTATGCAATGCAAAATTACAGCTTATTAATTGTTCCATCTCCGTCAATGACCTGTTAATGCGAAAAGTGACAAGTAGCATAGTGGTTCTGGGTCCACGTAAACCGTTGTGTGTATTTTGTGGTTTTGAATGAGCGGTTATTTTAATGTTGTATGCGTACTGGATTTGGTGGGGAGTGACGAAAGGGACATCAGGTCAGTTGGGGGCGCAGCAGCGGGCAGGTCCGTGCAGCGCAAGCGCAAGCCGAGGCCGCTGGCGGCGTGCTGCCACTGTCGGATCGAGGACGCGTAGCTGCGAGAGCGACGACTTCGTTGCACACCGTACCCTGGAAGTTTAAGTTGAGTGATGCGTTAACTGCTAATGCAACCTCGACTATTCTGAGATCTCGCCTTTGGGCGGCGGGTTGTTGCTCCAGGGCCGCTGAGCCTGGAGGCAACTAGTGAAGTGTTTCCAGGTGGTGAAATATTCCAGCCGTTTTTCTCTATTTGTTATTCATCACTGAATTTAGTATTATTCTTATTAGTGAAGTGCCACCAGCGGTATTTTCTGCCTTGTGGCCGCTAACGCCCCAGTTACCTGCCCTGGAGGTTAGCGTACTTTTCCAGCAGTGTACCTTTCCTCGTCGTATTGATGCTGTTCGACACAGTGTGTAGTCCGACAGCCTCTTGTATTGTACTGTGCAAATTTTTTTGGGAGGTCTATCTTGGTTCTAGTGTTTCCTTCGGCCTTGGGTGTTTTCCGAAGATGTAGTGCTGTCTGTCCCTTCGCTCTTGCCTAATAATTTTCCATCGTTGTACTGGTGATCAGACGTTAGGTGGATTGGTTAGTCGGTCGGTCGGCGCTTAAGCTGCCCATAGTTTGAGTTGCCATTCTGTTACGTGAGCGCAACTCTTGGCTGCCTGTCTCACCTTACCTTATGTTTCAGTTACCTTCCCAGGCCGACCCTTGGAGCACTTGCTGAGAACCGCTTGGCCTGATTCCTTAGATTGTGATGTTTGTTTTAAGGATATTTGTAATTTTCTAATTATTGTTGGTGTGGCATTCAGCCGAGCAATAATTTCACTTCTTTGGTGATAAGGGCCTCAGCCGTGTTACAGTGAGTTTTTTAAGTAAACTTGTTTTAAAAGCAAGGTATTTATTTTAAAAACGCTATTTGAAATTGTTCTTCTGACTTCTAATTCAGGCCCTCAGCCGATTGTGATTTCAAGTTGTGTGTGGCCTTCAGCCCAGCAATAATTTCACTTCTTCCATAATAAGGCCTTCAGCCGTGTTACATTAAGTTTGTTTTAAAGCAAACTTGTTTTAAAAGCAATGTATTTGTTGAGATGTGTGCTATTTGGAAATGTTTTCCTGACTTCTAATTCAGGTCTTCAGCCGTTTGTTATTTGAAATTGTTTGTGTACTTCAGCCGAGTGATAGTTTCACTTATTTTATAATAAAGCCTTCAGTCGTGCTACAGTTTGTTTTAAAACGAAGTACACTACTGGCCATTAAAATTGCTACACCACAAAGATAACGTACTACAGACGCGGAATGTAACCGACAGGTAGAAGATACTGTGATATGCAAGTGATTAGCTTTTCAGAGCATTCACACAAGGTTGGCGCAGGTGGCGACTCCTACAACGTGCTGACGTGAGGAAAGTTTCCACCCGATTTCTCATACACAAACAGTTTATGACCGGCGTTGCCTGGTGAAACGTTGTTATGATGCCCCATGTAAGTAGGATAAATGCGTGTCATCACGTTTCCGACTTTGATAAAGGTCGGATTGTAGCCTATCGCGATTGCGGTTTATCGTACCGCGACATTGCTGCTCGCGTTGGTCGAGATCCAATGACTGTTAGCAGAATATGGAATCGGTGGGTCCGGGGGGGGGGGGGGGGTAATACGGAACGTCGTACTGGATCCCAACGGCCTCGTATCACTAGCAGTCGAGATGACAGGCATCTTATCCGCATGGCTGTAACGAATCGTGGAGCAACATCTCGACCCCTGAGTCAACAGATGGGAACGTTTGCAAGACAACAACCTTCTGCACGAACAGTTTGACGATGTTTGCAGCTTGGAGACCATGGCTGCGGTTACCCTTGACGTTGCATCACACACAGGAGCGCCTGCGATGGTGTACTCAACGACGAACCTGGGTGCACGAATGGCAAAACGTCATTTTTTCGGATGAGTCCAGGTTCTGTTTACAGCATCATGATGGTCGCATCGGTTTTTGATGACATCGCGGTGAACGCACATTGGAAGCGTTTATTAATCATCGCCATACTGGCGTATCACCCGGCGTGATAGTATGGTGTGACACTGGTTACGCCTCTCGGACACCTCTTGTTCGCATTGACGGCACTTTGAACAGTGGACGTTACATTTCAGATGTGTTACGACCCGTGGCTCTACCCTTCATTCGATCTCTGCGAAACGCTACATTTCAGCAGGATAATACACGACCGCATGTTGCAGTTTCTGTACGGGCCTTTCTGGATACAGAAAATGTTCGACTGCTGCCCTGGCCAGCACATTCTCCACATCTCTCACCAATTGAAAACGTCCGGTCAATGGTGGCTGAGCAACTGGCTCGTCACAATACGCCAGTCACTACTCCTGATGAACTGTGGTATCGTGTTGAAGCTGCATGGGCAGCTGTACCTGTACACGCCATCCAAGCTCTGTTTGACTGAATGCCCAGGCGTATCAAGACCGTTATTACGGCCAGAGGCGGTTGTTCTGGGTACTGATTTCTCAGGATCTGCGCACCCAAACTGCGTGAAAATGTGATCACATGTCAGTTCTAGTATAATATATTTGTCCAATGAATACCCATTTATCATCTGCATTGCTTCATGGCGTAGCAATTTTAATGGCCAGTAGTGTATTTATCTTAATATGTGCTATTTGGAATTGTTCTTCTGACTTATAATTCAGGCCTTCAGTTGTCATACAGGTAATTGATTTTTGGGAAAGATATTGTTTTAAAATTTTAATTTCCTTAAATAAAGTTTACGTATTTGTTGTGCAACAGAGAGCGACTGATTAGGGCCCCATCCACAATCGTAACCTTAACCTGTCCCATCCTGAGAACTCAGCTTTGACAATTCCGCTGCGCTCCTTTGACGTCCAGAGTGAGCCTGCTGGCCTGCCTGGTACCTGCTGGACGGGTCTCGCAGTGCGCCACGTCCCGGCGGCAGAGGTGGCACCCTCGCGGGTCAAGGCCGAACCGTCCGTAAGCCTTATTACTGCCTTCCGGCACCCGGAGACTCATTGCCGGTCCCGTTCGCCTCAGCTCCTCTCATTTCGGTTCATTACGACGCGGCACAATTATTTCGTTACTGTCGGCGCGACGGAGGAAATGCGGGCAGTAGACAGTGCGCAGGCGTAATTGTGCGGTGCGCGCTCGTGGCTCTCCAACACGAAACTCGACATGGACGCCGTCATCACGCTTTACAGTGGGCGCTCTCTAAGGGCCTGGCTGTCTGGTGTGGTTTCTGGATAGATTTTCGGCAGCCGGTGTAACAGCGGTCATCATGGGCCGTACAAAATGTCAGGTTCTCGGGCGTTTAACGGATCACGGCGAGACCGTCTCAGCCATAGACTTCTTTTGGTAATGGCCGGACGCCACCCAGAACATTAGAGAGCATGTACTTATCGCCCGTTGCCCGCAGAATAGGCCTATCGGGTCTGCTGTAAACTGTGCCAGTGTTGGGGGAAACTTAGTTATTATAGAATAACTCCTGCTCCTGGCGAGCACACCGAGCACACGTGTAAGCACGCCTGTAGCGCTCCAAGAAGGATAATTAAGGGCACGTTTGTTCCAGGGTGATAGATATGAAAGCAAATGGACAGTTCGAAAAGCGTAACTGTTCATAGTGTGCATGATTGTAGCAGCGTAGGCTGCATTGTTTACTACCAACAAGAGAGAGTACGAGGATGGCTGTAATTTTTAACTCTGCTTCGTCCTTCAGCGTATACAATATCACCAAATCACGGACACTTCGTAGATACTAATAATTACGCTGATGTCTTAGCAGTCCAATGTCCGAAACTTTACATTGACCTGAACCGCGATTATTCATCGGAGAGAAACATATCGTCGAAAGAGGCCCAGGAAAGCGTAATTGTCTTATAATCTATACAGGGGGTTCCTCCTAAGAGCTGTCAGACGGTTTTCCTCTGATGTTTTGATAGGCATTTGCAATTTGGTTTCTGCAACGTGTACCTGGATCTACCCAAACAAATACTGTAAATCACATCTTTCATGCGACGCTCATTGTTTCCCATAACAAACAAAATGAATTTGGAAGCGGCATTTTAAGCGCCCATTGAACAGAGTACACAGAAATACTGCTCATCACGTCTTTCATGCAACGCAAGTATCGACGGAAAGCGTCGGTTTGTTCCCCGTTACGAACAAAATTATTTTTAAAGCGGAATTGCACGTGCTCATTCGACAGACTGGTCTCAATTTAGTTTAGTGCCACATTTGTTTTATCGATATGTATAACAGGAACAGTAAAGCACGAAGAATAGACAGTATTCCAGCGGAGACAGCACCGCACTGGCCCGCGCTGACTAGTACCGCCACGCAGCAGATGCTCAGCTGGAATACTGGTTGTTGTTAGTGTTTTACTGCCCCTCTTTATACATATATTTAAAAAAAAGCATCACACAAGACTGATTTGCGTCCGATTTACCGAATAGGCAGGTAAAATTCCGCTTCCAAAACCATTTACTTGTTTGTAACTTCATGCAAACCTATGCTTTCCGCCGCCACTGGTCCTGACATGGAAAGTTTCGTCTTGTTCATCAGTTCATTCTTCAGCGTTTCTAGCTATGTGAGTCGGACCATAAGACATTTTTTCACTGGGCAGTACACCCAATTATGTGTTTCTTCCAACAGTAAACGTTCGCGGAGTATAAACATGAGGTCGATGACTTTCCGTTACACCATTTGCCGTCTTCGAAAGATATTACGTTTCAACATGACGGTACACCACAATTATTACTGACACACTAACGTTTTATTATTTCCAGAAGTGTCGTAACACAACATGTAAACCAAATTTTATTTTAATCCGTTAAAAATACGTCATAAACTTCAGATATGTGTTCGTAACAATACTCTTGTTCGTATTATTTTTACAAACCCTGTAGACCTATTGCAAGAATTCTGGGAAATAGAAGAATTTTAGCAAATTATGACGTATAAAAGTCCTACAAGATGTTTTCGTCATGTACAGGAATTGAATCTAGGACTTAAGATAAACTTCAAAATAGCTCTACATTGTCTAAGGCGTATCATAGGAGTACAGATTAAAAGTATGTGATGCCGATTGTTCCTAGAAAAATTATCCATTCCGATTTCATGCTCCCGTTCTGCCATCTTCATCAATGGGACGTTAAATGCTAGCTTTTGAATACTATTAGGGAAGGTGCTACTGCATTTTGTCTGCTGTTCCTTTTCTTCGACCCGATAATCTACCACTCATTCACTTATAGTAGACCAACAGTCTGACGAATTCGGACACTACAAACTTGACATATACCTCTAGCACACACCGAGCAATCATTGAGGGACATTACCTGAAAAACAGACTGGTTGTTTCTCGTTCACAGGTGCGAGCTCGCACAGCCCGAGGATAAGACGCTAAATTGGCAGTTGATGTTTTAAAGGAAAAGTGATTGAGTGACATTTGGAGCTCAAAGAGTATTAATGACGGTGCATGAAAACGAATTCCACTTTTTCCGACTGCGAAGCCAATGGTGCCTATATGGAACTGAAGGCTACTGATAGATCGCGCGTAGCACAGTGCAGTGTGGAATAAGCATGTGGACGTAGGCCTATGGATGCTTTATATGATCTCGAATTTTCCAAGCGTTCGAAAGTCACGAATATTTTAAGCTAAACTATCTGCTGATAGTATTCAGTCTGTAGGTTGAACAAACAGTAAAGGCAATCAAGAAGAAATTTGAGAAGGAATTTAAAGGTCAGAAAAAAAACTATTACTTTTGCCGATCACATAGTAACTCTGCCAGAGAAGGGAAAGTACTTGGAACATCAGCTGAATGGATAAGTCTTGAAAAGAACATCAGTGTAAATGAACCAAAGATAATGGAATGAAATCGAATTAATTAAGATAATGCAAGTCAGGTTTTGAAGTGGGACAATTAAAACTAATTAATGAGTTGTGATATTATGTTTGCGAAATAACTGATGGTGGCCGAAGCAGAGAGGATATGTTATGTATTTCTGAAAAAAAGGAATTTCCTTACATTCATTATAAATTTAAGAATTAGGAAGTCTTTTCCTAAGATATATGTTTGGAGTTTAGGCTTGTTCGGAAGTTAAACGTGGACGAAACAAGTCAGACAAGAAAAGAATAGAAACATTTCTAACGTGTTGCCATAGAAGGATGCTGAATATTAGACGCGTTGATCGGAAAACCTATAAAAGAGATGTAAAGTAGAGCTAGTGGTCAACAATTTACTAAAGGAAAATAACATGAGGGGTAAAAATTATAGGGGGATCAACAAGCGGACACAGTATCAAGTTCAAATGGATGTAGGCTGCAGTAGTTACGCAGAGATGAGACGCTTTGGGCACAGGAGTAGCTGCGTCATACCAATCTTCGTACTGAACGCCATAACAACAACGGTGATCCCTAAGCTGCTATGGTCGATATAGCATTTTTAGTGTAAATCGATTATCGAATTCTACATCTATAGGTCAACAGTCCGATTTACGCACACGGAAACCAGCTTCATTCTATGACATGGAAGCTAGCAAAAGTCCTGAAATTAGGACTATGTAAAGCCGTAGTGTAGTTGGATTGGAAGAGCACACAGCTGCGTTATAGTAGTGGTGGTGAGCACACATTATGCAACGGGTCTTATTCGCGTCTTTTCCCCGACTAGTCCAGTCGGCATTCTTCGGCTCTATTACGCCGTACGCGCCTTCTTCTCCCTGCTGTTAATGCTCACACACTTTTCGGTGCGCAAGCGCCGCGTTGCCGATCGGCCACTATCAGCCATCGAAGCCCCGCGACTACGGGACGGGACGCGTGTAATTGCCGACTCCAGTTTCCTCTCGTATCTGGGAAAAGCCTCGCAGACATTCCGACGGGAGGACCTGGGAGCAGGAGGAAAATGAATAGGCGTTGCCCTGTTATTTACCGGTGCGGCCACGATGCTCACGCACGTTTTCTGTGCAGCCAGACGTCATTATATCACTGCGTCAGGCCGCCGCGCCGGAGCGGGCACGCACAAAAAAAGAGAGACCCGAGACCCCGGCCGTGGGGTTGGAGGAGGAGAGCGCCCAAGGTCAGCCTTCCTACCTGGGAGCCGCCGGCCGCCGGCAGCGACAAGAACCGACAGCGCCCATTCCGCACGAGTGGGCTGCGCATCTGTTGAAACAGATGACTGGCGAGAGACCTGAGGTCTGCCGGGGCCGGGGCCGGGGCCTTGCACCTGTTCAGCGGCGGTCTTTTCCGCCAGCCAGGACGGCACTGTGCACTGTTCCGCCACAGCAAACTCGCGGCTGAGGAATTCACCGGACGGAAGGCCGCAATTGAGGACAGGAGGCAAGGTCGCCGTGGGCAAGTAGTGTGAAGAGGAGCGCTCGGACGGCTAGCGGAAGTGTCTCGCCTAGGAGCCGACATCGACGGACTCCCGCGACAAGCGACGTTTACACCCACACCGAAGAGCCAAAGAAACTGGTACAGCTGCCTAATATCGTGTAGGGCCCCCGCGAGCAGACAGAAGTGCCGCAACACGACATGGCATGGGCTCGACTGATGTCTGAAGTAGTGCTGGAGGGAACTGCTGGAGGCTGCCCATAAATCCGTACAGTACAGGGGTGGGGGGGCGGGGGTGGTGGTGGAGATCTCTCCTGAACAGCACGTTGCGAGGCATCCCAGACATGCTCAATAATGTTCATGTCTGCGGAGTTTCGTGGCCAGCGGAAGTGTTTAAACTAAGAAAAGTTATCGTGCTGGAATTGCCCAAGTCTGTCGGAGTGCTCATTGGACAATGGATGCAGGTGGTCGGACAGGATTCTTACGTACGTGTCACTCGTTAGAGTCGTATCTAGGCGTATCTGGGGTCCCGTATAACTCCAACTGCACATGCCCTACATCATCACAGAGCCTTCAGCAGCTTGAATACTCCCTTGCTGACAAAAAATGGTTCAAATGGCTCTGAGCACTATGGGACTTAACTGTTGAGGTCGTCAGCACTTAGAACTACTTAAACCTAACTAACATAAGGACGTCACACACATCCATGCCCGAGGCAGGATTCGAACCTGCGACCGTAGCGGTCGTGCGGTTTCAGATTGTAGCGCCTAGAACCGCTCGGCCTCCCCGGCCGGCCCTTGCTGACATGCAGCGTCCACGGATTCATGAGGTTGTCTCCATACCCTTACACGTCCAACCACTCGATACAATTTGAAACGAGTCTTGTCCAACCTGGCATCCTGTTTCCAGTCATCAACAGTCCGCCGCGCGGGATTAGCCGAGCGGTCTAGGGCGCTGCAGTCATGGACTCTACGGCTGGTCCCGGCGGAGGTTCGAGTCCTCCCTCGGGCATGGGTGTGTGTGTTTGTCCTTAGGATAATTTAGGTTATGTAGTGTGTAAGCTTAGGGACTGATGACCTTAGCAGTTAAGTCCCATAAGATTTGACACACATTTGAACATTTTGAACATCAACAGTCCAATGTCGGTGCTGACGGTCCCTGGCGATGCGTAAAGCTTTGTGTAGTGCAGTCATCAAGAGTACGTGAAAGGGCCTTCTGCTCCGAAACGATTCGCACACTGACAGTTGTTGATGACCCAGCATTGAAATCTGGGCCAATGTGCGGGCGGGTTGCACTCCTATCACGTTGAACATTCTCTTCAGTCGTCGTTGGTCCCGTTCTTGCAGGATCTTTTTCCGGTCGCAGCGATGTCGAACATTTTATGTGTTAACCGGATTCCTGATATTCACGGTACACTCGTGAAATGGTCGTACGGGAAAATCGCCGGTTCATCAATACCTCAGAGATGCTGTATCCCATCGCTCGTGCGCCGACTATAACAACTCGTTCTCAGTTTAATCTTGATAACCTGCCATTGTAGCAGCAGTAACCGATCTAACAACTGCGTCAGTTGTCTTACATAGGCGTTGCCGACAGCAGTGTCGTATTCTGGCTGTTTACATATTTCTGTGTTTGATTACGCACGTCTATACCATCTTCCTTGGAGCTTCAGTTGTATGTATATACGACGGCTGTAGGGAAATTGAGGTCTGATCGGTCGCAATATGGGCCAGAGAGAAAATTAAAAAATTTGCGTTTGCAACAATTTTCTATACCTTCAGCTACTTTTCTCCACAGTCATCGCTCCTACTTCGACATCTGTCTTAGCGTTGTAGCAACTTCATCCACATCTACATGGATAGTCTGCAAATTACACTTAACTGCCTGGCAAAAGGTTCACTGAAGCACCTTCACAATAATTCTCAATTATTCCACTCACGAACAGCGCGCGGAAAAAGCGAACATCTATATCTTTCCGTTAGGGCTCTGATTTCTCTTATTTTATTATGGTGATCGTTTCTCCCTATGCAGGTCGGCGTCAACAAAATATTTTCGCATTCGGAGG
Organism: Schistocerca cancellata; assembly: GCF_023864275.1. Classification (NCBI taxonomy): domain Eukaryota; kingdom Metazoa; phylum Arthropoda; class Insecta; order Orthoptera; family Acrididae; genus Schistocerca; species Schistocerca cancellata. The sequence continues at coordinate 461,858,971 of NC_064631.1, read as the reverse complement.
AGGAAGCTGGTGATTGAAATTTCGTAAGAAATTTCCACCACAACGAGAAAGGTCTTCGTTTTAATTGTGGCCATCCCAAATCATGTATCATGACCGTGACGCTCTCCCGCTATTTCGCGATAGTACCAGACGTACTGCTCTTTGTTGAACTTCCTCGATGTGCTCCGTTAATTCTACCTGATAACAACCCCACACTGCGCAGCAGTACTCCAAAATAGGACGGACAAGGGTAGTGTAGGCAGTCTGTTTAGTAGATCAGTTACATTTTATAAGTGTTCTGCGACAGAACTCAGTCTTTGGTTTGCCTTTCCCACAATTTCTATGTGTACTTTCAAATTTAAATTCTTCGTAATTGTAATTCCCAGGTATTTAGTTGAACATCCGGCCTTTAGATTGGACTGATTTACAGTGTAACCGAAGTTTAATGGATACCTTTTAGCACTCATGTGGATGACACGACACTTTTCATTATTTACCGTCAATTGCCAATTTTCGGACAGTTCAGATATTTTTCTAAATCGTTTTGCAATTGGCTTTCATCTTATCATGAGCTTGCTAGAGAATAAGCGACAGCATCATCTGCAAAGAACCTAAGATGGCGGCTCAGATTACCTTCTACATCGGTTATATAGGAAAGGGACAGCTGTGGGCTTGTAATTCTACCTTGGGGAACGCCAGAAATCACTTCCGTTTTACTCGATGACTTTCCATAATTTACTACGAACTGTGATCTCTCTGACAGAAAATCACCAATCCAGTCACATAACTGAGACGATATTTCACTTAAAGCCACTTGTGTAGTACAGTGTCAAAAGCCTTCTGGAAAACTAGAAATACGCAATCAATTTGAAATCTCTTCTCATCAGCACTCAACACCTCATATAAATAAAGAGCTAGTTGTGTTTCACAAGAACGATGTTTTCTAAATCCGTGTTGACTGTGTGCCAATAGACCGTTCTCTTCGAGGTAATTCGTAATGTTCGAACACAATAAATGTTCCATACTCCTGCTGCATATAGACGTTAGTGATATGGGCCCGTAATTTAGTGGATTACTCCTATTACCTGTCTCGAATGCTGGTGTGACCTGTGCAGCTTTCCAGTATTTGGGTACGGTTATTTTGTCAAGCGAGCAGTTGTATGAGATAGTTAAGTATAAAGCTGTTGCATCAGCGTACTCTGAGAGGAACCTAATTGGTATACAGTCTGGACCGGAAGACTTGCTTTTATTAAGTGATTTAAGTTGTTTCACTACTCCAAGGATACCTACTTCTAAGCTGCTAATGCTGGCAGCTGTTCTTGATTGGGATTCTGGAACATTTACTTCGTCTTCTTTGGTGAAGGAATTTCCAAAGGCTGTGTACAGCAACTCGGCTTTCGCAGCACTCCCGTCGATAGTGTTTCCAACGTTATCTTGCATCACTGACTATGTCTTGCCGTTACATTTCACACGACCAGAATCTCTTTGGATTTTCTACCGCGTTTTGAGACAAAGTTTTGCTGTGGAAACTATTACAAGCGTCTCGCATTGATGTCTGAGGTAAATTAAAAGCTTCTGTGAAAGATCGCTAGTCTTGGAAATTTTGTATTCGTTTGAATTTGGCATGCTTTTCTCGTTGCTTCTCCAACAGTGTTCTGACACGTTTTCCAGTTTCCTCGTCATAGAACTCAGGAGCCGCCTGTGCTTTCCGCCACTTCTCTACGTTAGTCTGTAGTTCGTTGTCCGTTCCAAAATGTGAGCAGGGATGATCATCAGTGGGGACCAAGTCCGGGCTGCATGGTGAGTGATCGAACACGTCCCATCCAAAACGCTGCTGGGGAGTCCTTATTGCCCTTGAAGTGTGCGGCCGTTATTGTCACGAAGAAGGAAATGCCTGAGAAGTACATTATGTGGGGCTGCGTAAAATCAGGCGAAACTTTGAAGCCGGCGCCCATACTTGATGGGAAACGTACTATTACTCTACGCATCTTTGTATGCTCACTGTGTGCTCAGCACATAACGCAGTCGACTCACATGATACAGACACACACCTGTGCAAAGCCCCATCGGATTTTCACTGTCCTTTCCATTTCGCGACGTTTCGAATCTTACCTTCCAAACAGGCATCGTACATACTCCTTAGCACACGGTACTCGCATTTGGGAAAGTCTGTGATAACGAGACTATACTATAGGCCTATATTCTGGACCGAATCCCGTATCTCACTATAGTATTTCACAACTCGAACTGTTGGTGGTAACATATCACTAGTATGCATGTTAAGTTCAGGGCTGCCACTGCTACAATTTCAGAGAATTAGGACTTAAGGTCGAAGAATGTTTCGTAGTCTACCTTTCTCTCGAATCGTACTCGTTCACGCAAGGACACACTACACCGATGAGCAGATCACATCCACTCGTTACAGCTACACACTTGAAAGTTCGTAAGGATCAGAAGAAGACGGTGCTAAATGACACACTCTACTATTTGTGCGACGGTCTGTATAACATAACTCATGTGGCATTACTGCCAAAGACATCAGCGTGTGAATGGTTAAAAATTGTTCTACAAGTCACTAGTTGTCGTAGGTGGATTTACGCAATCAGTGCATCTGTACTCACTTCGAATAATCGCACAATGCCCCTTTCACAGTGGTCGGTAAGTGGTCGCCAGTTCCTTGATTATTCGACGAAATGTGCTAGATCGAATTGTCCACGATTTGTTAACTAACAATGTAAGAAACAAGGAGCGCAACAATAGCCTTTACATCTGGTAAAATGAGTACATTTCTCATTTATCGTACCAAAATATTTCACACGGTTAACTGGAAAGTCCATAGACAATTATAACTGTCACACAAAATGTGAATACACCTATATAAATTAACCTGCATTACTCGCAACTGCGCGACTGAGCATAACATGTCCACACTCTATGACCTAACTTGGCGCGTGTCCTCCCCGTTTTCCCAGATAATCACAGGCCTCTGACTCTGTTACCCAACCAACTGGGAGGCGAGTAAAATCCATAGGTGCTTCTCAGGTGATGCTACGAGCTCATTGCTGAGCTCTTGAATCCACCAAGGGGAGACTAGGAAACATGTTACCTAATAAGGCAAGACCAATGTTACAAGCGCCTTACTGTGAGTTCACCCTCACACAATATTCTGTCTTAATGAAGCCCGCCCCTGAAACAGATCTACTGCTCTACTTAGCATGTTGTTGTTCCCATCTTTAGTCCCATTGTTCGTTTGATGCAGCTCAACACATTAATCTATCCTGTGCAGGCTACTTCATCTCCGAGTAGCTACATCCTTTGGAATCTGCTTACTGTATTTTCATCCCCTGCTCCCTCTCTCTCACACACAAACACTCTCTCTCTCTCTCTCTCTAAACTTCTATCCTCCCTACTTCCAACTGGCGAGGCGCTCCCTTCCCCTTCTCGATGCCTAGGATGTCTCCTGGATGTCTCCTATTAAGCATTAACTTCATTTAGTAAAGTTGTGCCATTCATTTATACCCATATCGATTTAACACCTTCTCATTACTTACCCAATCAAACCATCTGATCTTCAGCATTCCGCTGTAGCACTATATTTTTAAGTCTTTTAATCTCTTCTTGCTGAACTGCTTATCGCCCACGTTTCACTACCGTACATACCAGAAAAATACTTCCAGAAAAGGTTTTATAACTCTTAAATATTCTATATAAATGAAGTCTTCTTTTCAGAAATGCTTCTGTTGCTATAGGCATTTTGCATGTATACACCCTCCACTTCCGCTACGATCTATTTTCAGGTCCAAATGCTAAAACTGCTTTTAGCGTCCCATTTCATAATCCAATTCCTTTGGCATCGCCTGATTTAATTCGAGAACATTCCAGTCCCCTTGTCCTACGTTCGTTGATGTTCGTCTTAAACCCTCTTTTGAAGTAATTATGCCTTCCTTTCAAATGCATTCCAAGTCCTTTGTCTTCTCTGACAGAATTATGGTGTCATCGGCAAACATCAAAGATTTTTGTTTCTCCTCCAAGAACTTTCATTTCCTTTCCAGATTTATGCTCGTGTTCCTTTATTGCTTGGCTAGTTTACTGACTGAAGAACATTTGGGATAGGTTACAAATGTATCTTTCTTCTCAGCCACCGCTCCTCTTTTATGTCCTTCGACACTTACAAATGGGCTCTGTTTTTATGTAGGTTGTATATAACATTTCGTTCAGTATATGTTAATGATACTACTACATAATGCCAAAAAAGAAGTCCTTTCAACATTTTCGAATGCTTTTTCTAAATCTACAAATGGTACAAACTTAAGAATATTTGAACCTGTCTTTTAAAGTAAGTCGTACGGTGAGTATAGTCGTGCATATTACTTCGTTTCTGCCGAAACCTAAATGATGTTCCCCAAGTTTGTATATTTCTTTGTAAATAAGTCGTATCAGTATTTTGCTATCGTGATCCATTAAACTGGTGGTTCGGTAGAAGTCACATCTGTTGGTACCTGCATTCGTTGGAATTGGAATTATTACGTTCTTCTTCAAGTTTGAGGATATTTTGCATGTTTCTACATCTAGAATAAACTTGTAGGGCTAATTAGCCACGAACGTTACAACTCCACACAAAAGTTAGCTCAGTTTGAGACATATACTGTCGACAAAGCATTTGATACTGTCGACTTCGACATCTTACTAGCCAAACTTTGCGGTCTAAATTTCTCACCAAGTGCAGTGCAATGGTTTCGCTCATACATGACGTCTCGTCAGCAACGCTTCCTGCCCGGGAATATAAAATCACAATGGCGGCAGGTAGTGTCAGGCGTTCCCCAAGGTTCAGTATTAGGTCCTATACTCTTCTCTCTGTGTGTCAATGATGCGTCATCGGTTCTGACCTATTGCAAATATCCCATGCATGCTGATGACCTTCAGTTGTATCTAAGTCCGAAACCAAGCAATCTTAAGAAAGCTATTGAAAATTTCAATACTGACCGCGATGCACTATCAAAATGGGCACAGGAAATAGGACTAAAACTAAACCCATCTAAAACCCAAGCGGTACTTGTTGGTCATTCTAAGTTCATTAGCACAAAACACCGGGAATCCGTACCATCTCTTATCCTAAATGGAACAAATATTAACTTCTCTCCCTCAGCAAAGAGATTCGGTGTAATAATAAATGAAAATCTAAATTGCAGAGAGCACGTAACTGCAGTGTGCAAAAAAGCATCAGTATCCCTTCATGTCCTAAAAAAATTTAAAAAACTCTTCCCTTTCGACTGGAAAAAGAAATTAGTACAAACGTTTATACTCCCAATCATTGTCTACAGCGATATTATCCTACAAGGCCTCTCTCAGGAAAATTCGTGACGACTGGAATTGGTCATGAATGCCTGCGTCCGATATATCTATGACGTTCGACTTTTTGATCACATTTCACCAGCATATGCAAAATTCTCCTGGCTGCGTGCAGACAAACGCAGAGATTTCCATACACTCTATCTCACCTACTGCCTAATAAATGTACACTGTCCCTCATATCTCTCCTCGTCCTCAACGCTTATGTCGGAACAACACGACAAAAACACACGTTCCCATCATAATAAAATCCTCTCTGTTCCACTGCATCGCTCAGTCACCTTCTCCAAGTCCTTTACAGTAGCGGGAACCCGACTCTGGAATAACCTCCCTCGTTATGTTAAAGAACTTAAAAACATGTAAGGCTCCAAAAAGCAGCTAATGACGTATCTACTTCTGTACATGAATGCACTTCACCTCATTACTTCCCTCTTTCCCCCTCCTTAAATCTCCCTTCCCCAAAACTCGCTACACTAGTAAACATCTACTTTACACCCCAAGATGTTAATGTACATCTGCACAAATCTTCATTACTATTGCCAATTTTTCTAATGTTTATCATTATTATTTGATATTTTTTACTGTTATTATTATTGCTTTTATCGTAATTTGTATGTATAGCAACTGTTGTAAGAATACTGCCAGCATTTACTTTATTAGGTCTTGGTCATTACTCTTTATTCATATTGTAACTAGAGTAATCTAATTTTCTTATTTAAACTATTGTCATGAAGTAACTCTGATGTGTGAAGTGCTGCATGTGTGGAACACTAGTCCGATGTAAGAGAGGGCCTGATGGCCCTAATCTGATCAGGTTAAATAAATAAATAAATATATTACAATTAAAAATTGGCTGGAAGTATTATCGGAAATATGTCTAAGCGTGTGTTACAAGAACACGGCGTGCAGAATTAAGTTAGCCAGCTAAAGTGGAACGTGCGGCATATGACGGAAGCAGGTTAAACAGCTGTAGCTGTGAAAGTAGTCGATGAGAAGGAGGTTTCCACGGTCCTCAGTCCCACTGAAAGAGCGAAGGGCGACCGCAGTCCTCGCCCGTAGGAAAGGCTGCTTCTGTCGCAAGAAGCCGCGGGGAAGGGCAGTCCGTGGCGACGGCCGCCGTGATAAGGCGGGCGGGCAGAAGAAGTGAGCCGGCCGCCTCCACCTCCTCCAGTTCCAGGCGGGCTCCAGCAGGCTCCAGCAGGTAGAGCAGAGCAGCCGGCCAAGGCCGCAGCCGCCGCGTTCCCACGGCCCGCAGCTGTGGGGGGCTGTGTTGTGCCGCCAGCCGCGGCCGGAAATGAGCCGCAGCTGGGCCCGCCGAGCCAGCATCAGCTGCTCTCCAGCACCGCCACACACTCTCCTTGGCGCCACAGCGGACACCGCATCATTTGTACTCCAAAACTACGACCTTAGTGATCGCGGCTGACGAAGGGACAGTGTCTAGTCGTCATCACCGAATTCGTCCGAATGTTTGGTATAAATGAAAGTGCCAGCGGGAGCTGCATATGGTCAAGCGTTTTGAAACGAGACATGAGTCATTTATATGAGTTGAATAAATGGTTGTGGCAACACCATTATAAGTACGCATACCACAGACAGCGACCGTATCACTTGGTAATGCAATACGTATGCAATCGTCCTGCATCTCGATCACCTTTCCCCACACAGATGGAAGACTTCGCATACGGTGAGAGCTTCGATCTCTGGTAATGGCGTGCAAGGACCGTTTTGGCGAACAGGTCGTAATCGCATACAGGGTGAAAAGTATGTAAACCGATAAACTCTGGTAGGTTGTAGGGGACATCAAAACAAATATGTTTTCCTAATGTCATTTTTTCCTATGAGAATTATTTAAACCGGTGGAGGCCGTATTACGCTCTTCAATTGTTAGAGGCCGTATTACGATCTAGTTGTTAGAGGGCTTATTACGCTCTTCAGTTGTAGGCAACTGCTGTCCACCAGTGTAGTAGTGCAATGTCTCTGTTTACTAATGGAGCGATACATCAGGAGTGAGTACACTGATATGGTTGGTGCGTACTACGTAGCGCACCACAACGGACGAGCTGCACAGCGGGTTTATCAACAACAATATCCTAATCGCCGTATCCCGCATCGTACGACCTTTGCTACTGTGTACCAACGTCTGCGTGAGCCCGAGTCACTTAGCAGATTACCTAGACAGGGACGCCGTCGCACGGTAAGAACGCTGCAATTTGAGGAAGCTGTCTTGCAGCATGTGGAGCACTTGTGCAATTGCACCTAACGTGGGGACGAATCAGACGAATGTAAAACCAGTCCTTCGAGAGCAATTGTTACGTCCATTTCACTTACAGCTTGTCCACAACCTGGAACCAGTTGGTTATGCTCCCAGAGCATAGTTTTCGCAGTGGTACCTGGAACAGTGTGAAATGCATCCTACATTTCCATCCTCTGTGTTGTTTACCGATGAAGCAACGTTCGGGCGTGATGGAGTGCACAATTCGCATGTTTGGAGTGAGGACAACCCACATGCCACAGTTACTAGCGCTCATCAAGTGCAGTTATTCGTTAATGTGTGGGTTGGTGTTGTTGGGGACTGTTTAATTGGGCCGTGTCTGCTACCTAGGTCATTAAACGGTAGGCATTATTACAATTTTCTCGCCAGAGCATTGCCAGAATTGCTGGAAGACGTCCAGCTCCCTACAAGACAACGCATGTGGTTCCAACATGATGGAGCGCTGGCACATTTCAGTTGTCGTGTGTGTCGATTCCTGGACCGACGGTTCCCAGAAACGTGGGTTGGCAGAAGTGGTCCTGCTCCATGGCCTGCTAGATCCCCAGATATGTCCCCTAAGGATTTTTTGTGTGGGGAGAGATGCGCAACCTTGTTTACGCAACTCCTGTTGCATCAGAAGAGGATCTGGTTGCCCGGATAGTAGCAGCAGCAGGAACAATTCAGGATACTCCTGGGTTTTTTTTTGCCCGTGTCAGACAGAACATGATCCGACGGTGTAACCTTTGTTTACGTGTCAATGGAGGCATTTTTGAAAATCTACTGTAATTGAAATGGGTTGTGTTAATGTATTGACTCTTGGTCATAAAAAAATGGAAAAGTGTTTGTTGGTTTAATTAATTTGCCGCCAGGGAAATCTTCCTCTACCAGTTTAAATAGTCCTAATAGGAAAAAAATGACATCAGGGAAAAGTATTTGCTTTGATGTCAACTACAACCTCCCAGAGTTTGTCGGTTTAAATACTTTTCACCCTGTATATCCGGTAAATACGGTGGATGTTCCTGTATCTCCCATCCGCACGTACTCAGGAGCTCCTGCACGGTGTTCGTCGTGTGGCATCGCGTATGGTCATGAAGAATGATGGGATACAGTGCCAGAAGGTACCGTCGCTTTCTGCATAGTGCGGGGCGAAGATGATGTCGCAAGAAATTGCGTTAGTAGGTTGCAGTGAGCGTCTGTCCCGGCTTTGTAACGTGGTGCAGAGTTAAGCCACGGATATCGTGAGCCACAATAACTTTCACTTTGGTACCAGTTGTTTCACGGCGCACGTTCTGTGGACGAACAGAACAGGGGTGTTTCCATTCACTGGACTGCCGCCTTAAACGTAGTTCACAAGACGGAGCGGTCGCGAATCAGCAATTCCTCTGCAGGTACACTCTGCGCACTTAACACGTGCCACTTCATTCTTGATCCACCCACGTTGCTCGTGTTCTCTAAACACACTGTTCAGGCGCTTGAAGTGGTCTTCCGCACTTTCAGACAGTACTCATTGCATTTGTGTCAAACAACTTTCAGACAGTACTCATTGCATTTGTGTCAAACATAGCAGCATAAAGAGTACAGTACAGGAACCCGAGGGCCGTGGGCTCTAGTCCCTAGATGCAAACGTTTTCTTTTTTTTTCTTTTTTTTCTAATGAAGGCATGATCACACAGCTGTAGGCGGTATGAATTAGTAACATTTTCTCGAGCTTCCATCCGCATCACGTGGTTAAAATAGTCTCACGAACTTTCGACCGAGATCTCCTCGGCCATGACAGACTATCACGGTGGCCTCGCCATTATACACGGTGTTTCAAAATTACAAAGCGCGAGGGAACGTAGAAGGTATCGTGAGGAACAAAATGAAGATAGGAAAGGGTGTCTGGAAACCTGGAAAAGTTATCCAACGACATTACAGAAAGTTGAACTTCAGGCGCCGGAGCTATATATATATATATATATATATATATATATGATGTTAGAAACTTTAGAGGATGAAGGAGTAGGATAAATGAATCAATCTGAGGTAAGGGACCGTAGTACAGAAACGAACGACTCGGAAGTTATAAGCCAAAATCTTTCTGATACCTCTGACAGTGGAATACATGAACTTTATGAGGAGGTATTATGGATGAAAACAAGACAAAAGTATGCAGTAGACATAAGCCCTAAAATTCATACCGTAAGAGCTATGAGTACTTGTTCAGTAAAGATGTGTTTCACAGTATCGAGAATGAACAGGTGCTAATGGCCCCTCAGTAATGCATTTTAGAGTCCATATTCACAGGACATTTTTTGTTGTTTCCGTCCATATTACCACATCTAAAAGTTGCCTACCCTACAGCCTTAGCAACAGTAGTACCGGTGTCAGAGATATCGGAATGCTTTTCGTTTATATCTTTTGACTCATTCGTCCTTGGGTCAGGATCCCTGAACTCAAATTGATACATTTATCCTTCCCCATCATCGCTGGAAGTTTGTAAGATCGTTACTGAACCAGTCTGTATACATACAGGGCGACAATTATTGAACTATATGGAGTAAAATCTTCATAAGTTCTGGACGGTTTGCGTTAGGATTGTAAGTAGGCTGTTTAGATTTTTATATTGGTAATGCCACGTAGCGCTCTGTATGAAAATCACTGGCTGTGCTGTGTTCAGTCTGTGGCTAGTTTGCATTGTTGTCTGCCATTGTAGAGGAGCAGCTGGATGTTAACAGCGCGTAGCGTTGCGCAGTTGGAGGTGAGCCGCCAGCAGTGGTGGATGTGGGAAATGAGATGGCAGATTTTTGAGTACAGGATGGATGTCATGAACTGATATATATATATATATATATATATATATATATTATGACTATTAAGGTAAATACATTGTTTGTTCTCTATTAAAATCTTTCATTTGCTGACTATACCTATCAGTAGTTAGTGCCTTCTGTAGTTTGAATCTTTTATTTAGCTGGCAGTAGTGGCGCTCGCTGTATTGCAGTAGTTCGAGTAATGAAGATTTTTGTGAGGTAAGTGATTTGTGGAAGGTATAGGTTAATGTTAGTCAGGGCCATTCTTTTGTAGGATTTTTGAAAGTCAGATTGCGTTGCGCTAAAAATATTGTGTGTCAGTTTAAGCACAGTCATGTATAAATGTTCAAAGGGGACGTTTCAGGATGTTCAAACAGCACAGTTGGGTTTAGCGAAAAAGCCCACTTTCATTTGGATGGGTTCGTCAATAAGCAAAATTGGCGCATTTTGGGTAGTGAGAATCTGCCTTTCGCGATCGAAAAGTCTCTTCACCCTCGACAGGTAATTGTGTGGTGTGCAGTGTCCGGGCATTGATGGCACGGTGAATATCACATGGTTCACATGGCTCTGAGCACTATGGGACTTAACTTGTGTGGTCATCAGTCCCCTAGAACCTAGAACTACTTAAACCTAACTAACCTAAGGACATCACACACATCAATGCCCGAGGCAGGATTGGAACCTGCGACCGTAGCAGTCACGCAGCTCCGGACTGAGTACCTAGAACCGCTCGGCCACCACGGCCGGCCGGTGTATATCGAAAGTACGTGAAGGTTTTGGAACATGATTTAATACCTGTTATCCAAAGTGACCCTTATTTCGACAAGGTGTGGTTCATGCAAAACGGAGGAGGAGCCTGTCTGATGTCCTGGAGGTACAATTTGGGGACCGCACTCTGGCTCTAGGGTACCCAGCCCACTCTCACCGGCCTCGATTGCCCGCCATATTCTCCGGATCTTAACACAAGCGACTTAACACAAGCGATATTAAAGACAAGGCGTACAACAACAGCCCCAAAACTATGGCCGAGCTGAAAACAGCCATTCACGACGTCAATGACACCATAGATGTTTCGACACTTCGGCGGGTCGTGCAGAATTTCGTTACTCGTCTGCACAACATCATCTTCAATGAAGGTAGGTACATCGAACATGTCATAACCTAAATCTTGACGTTTGTATGTTGAATAAAGTGTGTGCACGCCGTAGTTTGTAACTGATTTACGTTTTTTTGTGTAATTCAATGCTTCTCGCCTTATGCGTACATAAACAGGTGTCGGCGCTTATAACTTCAACGTTCTGCAGCGTCGCTGGATGACGTCTCAGGACACGGGTTCAAATGGTTCAAATGGCTCTGAGCACTATGGGACTCAACTGCTGAGGTCATTAGTCCCCTAGAACTTAGAACTAGTTAAACCTAACTAACCTAAGGACACCACAAACATCCATGCCCGAGGCAGGATTCGAACCTGCGACCGTAGCGGTCTTGCGGTTCCAGACTGCAGCGCCTTTAACTGCACGGCCACTTCGGCCGGCAGGACACGGGTTCCTACCCGCCTTTGTTATTCAAGACAACTTCTACAGTCCCTCGAAATTTGTCGGTGTTATTTTGAAACACGCTGTATAGCCGCGCTGCTACCAGAAGAAAGACCACCGAAGGAGAGGGCAAGAAACCAGCGTTTATCGTTTCTGTGGCACAGTGTCGGGACAAATTAACCGGATCCTCAGGAGACACAACATTTCATCAGTGCTCAGGCCCCGAGCCAAAATATTACAGCTCGTGAGTCCTGTGAAGGAATATTTAGGACTGTAGGTAGAATGTTCCACGACATTGTGGCTGCTGCTACGTCGGCCGATCAGTACGCACTGTGGAGCAACGCCGGACGGAACACTAGAGGTGCTTGCGCCTGCGCTATCCTGAAAAATTAACCGTGGCAGAGCACGCTTTAGAAAATCGATACCGAATTCTATTCAACGAATCGTCTGTCGTTGTGAGGACGAAGGGATTTTAGGGTAGCGTTATAAAAGAAGCTATACAATACAAACATCTGAAAACACCATCAACGAGGATGGCGGTTTGCATCTCAGCATAGCCTGTGACCCGGTCATCGCGAAGTTAAACCGGGCACGACGGACGCGGGACGAAAACATTACCATATTTGACGAAGAAGCGACCACCGATGACGTCACAGCTAGCAGCGCGGCAACATAACGCCGAGAAGATAGCGACGTGGCAGTCGTTTATCACTTGAGAATGTCCGACGAGAGCTCCGTCGAAAACTCATGGGGATTTAACCACCTGACGCGACTGGAGGCCGGCGAATATTTTATTAACTTTTTTGTTTTTGTGTCCATTCAGTTTTTATGTTACTCCCATTACAAATAAACCGAGATAATGCTCGGTATATTATATTTGCCCGCATCTCGTGGTCGTGCGGTAGCGTTCTCGCTTCCCACGCCCGGGTTCCCGGGTTCGATTCCCGGCGGGGTCAGGGATTTTCTCTGCCTCGTGATGGCTGGGTGTTGTGTGATGTCCTTAGGTTAGTTAGGTTTAAGTAGTTCTAAGTTCTAGAGGACTGATGACCATAGATGTTAAGTCCCATAGTGCTCAGAGCCATTTGAACCATTTTTTTATATTATATTTAATGTGTGAAAAAATTAATTGACTAGTGGAGAGGACAAACAAAATGGCTCTGAGCACTATGGGACTTAACATCTATGGTGATCAGTCCCCTAGAACTTAGAACTACTTAAACCTAACCAACCCAAGGACATCACACAACACCCAGCCATCACGAGGCAGAGAAAATCCCTGACCCCGCCGGGAATCGAACCCGGGAACCCGGGCGTGGGAAGCGAGAACGCTACCGCACGACCACGAGATGAGGGCTAGAGGATAAACAAACCTACAGTTACACGACAAGATTTTTGAAGATAAAGTTTGCCATCGGGGAATATTAAAGTACGAGGGCAGTTCAATAAGTAATGCAACACATTTTTTTTCTCGGCCAATTTTGGTTGAAAAAACCGGAAATTTCTTGTGGAATATTTTCAAACATTCCCGCTTCGTCTCGTATAGTTTCATTGAATTCCGACCGGTGGCAGCGCTGTACGGAGCTGTTAAAATGGCGTCTGTAACGGATGTGCGTTGCAAACAACGGGCAGTGATCAAGTTTCTTTTGCGGAAAACCAGGGCATCTCAGATATTCATAGGCGCTTGCAGAATGTCTACGGTGACCTGGCAGTGGACAAAAGCACGGTGAGTCGTTGGGAAAAGCGTGTGTCATCATCACCGCAAGGTCAAGCAAGACTGTCTGATCTCCCGCGTGCGGGCCGGCCGTGCACAGCTGTGACTCCTGCAATGGCGGAGCGTGCGAACACACTCGTTCGAGATGATCGACGGATCACCATCAAAGAACTCAGTGCTCAACTTGACATCTCTGTTGGTAGTGCTGTCACAATTGTTCACCAGTTGGGATATTCAAAGGACAACGCAAGACGCAAGACCTCATACAAGTCTTCGCACCCGAGAGGAGCTCACAAAACTTCAGTGGACTGTTCTTCCTCATGCACCCTACAGCCCCGATCTCGCACCGTCGGATTTCCATATGTTTGGCCCAATGAAGGACGCAATCCGTGGGAGGCACTACGCGGATGATGAAGAAGTTATTGATGCAGTACGACGTTGGCTCCGACATCGACCAGTGGAATGGTACCGTGCAGGCATACAGGCCCTCATTTCAAGGTGGCGTAAGGCCGTAGCATTGAATGGAGATTACGTTGAAAAATAGTGTTGTGTAGCTAAAAGATTGGGGAATAACCTGGTGTATTTCAATGCTGAATAAAACAACCCCTGTTTCAGAAAAAAATGTGATGCATTACTTATTGAACTGCCCTCGTAATTTCCTCCCAAAGGAACTTCTCTTGTGCAACCCTGCGAAGCCTACTTTTGTCGCCAGCTAAAGAATTTGATCTAGAAACTTCAAAACAGCTCTAATGTCGTCGAGAGAGAAAAAGACATCACATCCCAAGGAGAGAGCGGGAAAATACTTTCCATTCTAGATCATCGGTTGTCCTCGACAGTATTTTGAGAAATGATGTATTTGTGTCGTTTGATGTCAAAGTGTACAATGAGAGAAAACCTTTTATGAATGTGAACGAAGTTTGTGTTTGCATAAAAGCTTGAAAATAATCATAATTGCAAAAATTCAGCGTTTATAACGTCTGCAAGTCACCGAGAAATTGCTTCTACATCTACATCTTGGTCTACAGCATACACATATTCCGCAGGTTTGCGGGATATGCAGTCTAGTACATGGCGGAGATTATCTTGTACCGCTACTAGTTCGCTGCGTTTACGATGAATATTACACCAGTATGTGTAAATCATCAACTTCAAATTTATACGAAGCTCTCGTGTACGCCTTACAAAACTTTTGTGGAAATTTATTTGCAATTCCAAAGTTTTGTTTTCCTTGTCTTTTCGTGCCTTTTTCGTCAGTGTTAATAAGTACAATATACAGGGTTATTCTAAACGAATTACCTAAAAGTAACATTAAATATCGCAGGATATTTACTTACTTGATGTAATTTATTCTCGGTTCTGAAACTGACATAATATCATTTACCCGTGGGTGACCTTGACCTCTTCTCTACGCACCTCGCAACCTGTTTCTGCAGACCGATCACACCAAGCTTTTATAGTCTTTGCCCGAGGCGGAGCTTTGTGATACTGCGTTCTGAAGCGTCTTTATACGACAGTTAATGATTGCGCTTCGTGGTATTGCGCACAGCTATACGTCTCCACTGCCAGTGCGATCACGATCACACACTGTTTCCGCATAACGAGCGAATGGAGCTTCGTCTGCAGGCGTAAGAGTGACTTGGAAAACGGCGCAGGGTTTGAAGAGGTCCTGAAAAATAATGAGTCAGTGGTTTCGAAATTATTTACTGTTACTTTTATGTAATTAATTTAGAATAACCCTATATTGAGAATGATTTCGATTTATTCGCACTGTAAGTAGCATAAGAACTGAAAGCAAAAAAAAAAAAAAGTGTTTCCGCAGAAGGACTCGACCTCATGGTCCTCGGATGCCCGTTCTAT
Source organism: Schistocerca cancellata (assembly GCF_023864275.1). Classification (NCBI taxonomy): domain Eukaryota; kingdom Metazoa; phylum Arthropoda; class Insecta; order Orthoptera; family Acrididae; genus Schistocerca; species Schistocerca cancellata. Next base: position 461,843,498 of record NC_064631.1, on the reverse strand, counting down.
TCTCCTTCCAGTGCGCCAACCGCTGCTCAGAAACAGTTTGTAATACTTGTACGGAGTAACATTTACACGGAAAGGGAATGTGTTGACTTTTGCACGGAGATGAGGACACTATAGATAGTGGACAGGTTGTTCCAGAAGTAGGATACACCGGGCTGTCCGCTTTCTGCGACGTATTCTGGAGAACGCCAAAGCCCGTTTTCTGCACAAAGTTCTCTGTCCCCGCCCCAGTATGAAGTGTGCGTGGTTTTCTCCAAGAGTTCAATATTGCAGTTGGCTTCTGAGTTCAAGTAGTGCTGATTTTCAACTGGCATCGGTACATAACAAACAAACAAGAGGTGACTTTCTGGCTTTGTGTGAACTTTAAAAACAATAAATGCAGAGGAAAATTATTCACAAATAATAACACAGTTTTAGAGGAAGGAAGCCATGTTTGTAATCCAGGCGACGCAAAAAATGAAGTTCTAAAACAGTTTATCAGTCCAAAGAAGCGGGCAAAAGGAACAGACGCTATAGTTTCATCAGTTTACGTTGAAGAAGTAGGACAGCTCTTCAATAAGGCTACGAGTTATTTGCCCACAAAAGTGCGAAATAATCGTTACATCGCGTTAGGCGAAAATATATGGAAACTATACAAGATCCTACCTATTCTGGAGGAATATTCTTCCAATAAGATAATTTATTGATGAATGATGGTAGCAGATTTTTACTTGCAGATGATAACAGGGGACTGAATGACTGAATACTGGGTTTGCCAGCGAAAAGGGAAAAGCGCCTACATCAAACTGTTCTTTGTAGATGGTACGTTCAAGAGTTCGAGCAAGCAAACTGGATAGTTGTTTTACCCCACGCCGACCTTAATACTTCTTGAGACGGACACCATTTCAACTGTTTACGCTTTACAGCCAAATAAGAAGTGTGAAACTTATTAATGTTTTTTAAAGCTATTAGCATTAACGTGCCTGGACGGAATGTTGCATCTCTGATGATGGAGGTCGGCATCGTCATCGTCCAAGTACTTAACAGTTTATATCCTGGAACTGAGGTTACTGGTTGCACTTATCACTTTATGCAATGTTTGTGGAAACAAGTTCAGTGTTGAAGCCTCGTTGCAATCTACACACATCAAAAAAAGTTTTGCATCACCACAGTTCCCAGAACTCACGAAGATAGACGTTGACTGCGAATATTGTACCACAGAAACAGCCCCTTTGACTGTTTGGAGATGTCACTAAACCCGCCCAAAGATGTAAATAACCTATTAGACGGAGAGTGTCTGGCAGCCGATCAGTTCCAATCATTCCACCAGGAAGGACAGACTCGGCAGTAGTGGGACTACAGGGGTGTCACCCCACATTCCATTGTTGCCGGATGTATCCAAGATGGCGGTGATGACTTAATCCAAGATGGCGACGTGTAGACTTGGCATCAGCGCATGCATCATCCAAGATGGCGGATTTTGGGGGAAGTTTGAATTGGAGGGAAGATAGGTCAATTGAACTACCTCCACTAACCTAACCCTCCAGAAAAAAATTGGGGGGAAATTCAAATTCTAGCAGGATAATGCATCACAACACGTAAATGGCGGAAAAATAGACCAACTGGGCTACATCCACCCCATAGAAAATGGCAGGAAGTTCAAATTACAACAGGATAATGCACCACAAAGCTCTTATCTCTACTAAGCAAAGAAAATTACAGGGAAATGGCTCACTTGGCCTACCTTTACTAACCTAAGTCAGCCGACCGCCACCTCTTCCTACGAACTGGCACCAACTTTTAATTTTTTTGGTAAACAAAATTCAGTTCCCATATGTCTACTTAGCTAACAAAATGGCGCCAAAGAAAAGACACTTTACTAACCTCAGTCGCCCGAATGCCACCACCTCCTAAGGATTTGTGGGAAAAGGATTTGGACGTAAGACTTTATTTAAACAATTCCATGCATATGTGTTCACCACAAGGTCTGGATTCCAACTGACTTAGTACGCATCGCCAATACCAGAGAGCGCTCTCATCTGTGACATAATCCAAGATGGCGACACCCAGTGTATTCACCACTAGGTCTGGACTCCAACTGACTTAGTACACAGCGCTACCGCTAGAGGACGCCACCGTGACATCAGATCGTGACGCAAGTACCGTTATTCAAGATGGCTGCACCCAGTGTGTCCACCACCACGAGATCCAGAGTCTACTTCACATCGATGACACCAGACAGTACCACCTTCACGTGAGAACATGACACATGTATAGTTATTCAAGATAGCTGCACCATGTGTATCCACCACATGGTTTAAGATTGTACACTTGGCCTATCTCCACTAACCTAACCCCATTCCCCAATAAAAATCGCGTGAAATTCAAATTCCAACATAATAATGCGTCACACATAAGAAAATCGTGGGAAGATAGGTCACTTGCGCTTTTGCTACCAACCTAAGAAAATTGACAGCATGGCCCCCAGTTTCAGTATCGCAGCTAAACTGCCCCTTTTACATGACTTTGAGAGTATGGTTGCGTATGTAGGTAGATTACTGTGCAGTACGTGCATTCATTGTTAATTCTTGAACACATACATGATCAAAGTACATCAGATAACGCTCTACATATTTGTAGCACTTCGAGCATAGTGTATAATTTACGATCTATCTCTCAGCGTATGGGAGTCACACAGCATTCTCACCATCTTAGGGTAAAAGACCAACCTCACACCATCATTGACCAACACACTCTGCAGCACCGCTAGAGAATTAATCTCCAGGCGATCAGAAGATGAGCGCTACACTCAATGTCACGTGAATGAATGTAGCTCTCCAAGTCCCAACCCATCCAAGTGCACGAAATTTCTCGAGATGTTACCATGTCGATATATAGTAACAGATTTCAAAGTGCTGTAATGTAGTAGCATACAGTTAAGAAGAACAAGAAAAGACTTTTTTTATACGTGATGGAGTTCGAGACGAATTGAGTTGGACACATTTTTACCTAAATCAACGAAGCTATTAAATCTAAATAATTGTTCTAGAGTCTAGGACCTGTACTTCGAAGATATCGGTAAGATAGAGAACATAAACACACACACACACCTAAGACTCCAACGTTCTGCACTTAAAAACTGGCTATAATGTTAGATTGAAAACCTTTCCCCCCATCAGACTTACATCCTTCTTCACAGTTTCTCTACGCTGAACTATCTTATCGAATGGTAAAACATTTGCTTTGCGTGACATGAGTGCAATATAACTTTGCGAAGACGTATAATGTCCACTGTTCACATCCGATCACGGCTCAGAAATTATACCATGCCTGCATCAGGCCTATTTAAAATGATAGTTATAGCGGTGGATACATCCTACAAGGAAACAGATAAACGCAATGCAGCAGTGTCCGACATGTGAAAATTAGAAGTCATTCCGTCAATAACTCTGTAAACAGCGCATCAGTCGGGCAGATGCGTTCACAGAGATTGCAGCACATTGCAAGCTCTTCCCACTAAGTTAGTTATGACCCTGAGGTCTCGATTTTATACCCAAGAGGCGACAGAGGTGATCACATAAATGAAAGCTCCTTTTGAGGAGTGTGTCAAGTTTCTTCACACATGAGATGGAAGTCCTCTTATGACCGACAGGTTTAACGTTAACAATCGCAGGAAGACAGTGCTTTGAAACACATATGGAACATGTAACTGAATACGAGTAGAACGCAGGCTGTGTCACGTCACTCATGCATCCAGAATCACTGGTACCTCAATAGACATGCAGCCCCAATGGGAAAAATATTGACTACCTCCCTTATTCGCTTCATCTCGATGTCCGCGTTTTCCGGTATTCCTCTTGTTGCAGCATACTTGGTCCGATATACAAATTGTTTGGTGCGAAACAGAAGATAGCAAAGTACTTCCTCAAGTTCAGCGCATTAGGCTCTATCTTCAGTCGATACATACCTATCCCTGGTCACTTTTCGCAATTCTGTCGATTTGAGGTCAGATTTATATATGCGATCATGACATAACGTCTCGTTCTGTGTTCTAAAACTGATAGTAAATGTACCACAGATCGCACCACCTAGCCCAACTGCATTGATCAGGACGTGTAATATAGCACTGCACTAGACTGTATCCAGTCACCTCCACATTCGGAGAGCATTTGCTCTGCTTTCTGTATGTCTCTGTATATGCACACCACGTGGACAGCTCCCAGGACCCAGTCCCATCAGCTGGTGGACCAAACTTCGAACATAGAATACATGTCCAGACTTAATGGGTGGTTGGTCCAACCGCAAACCCTATAGTAGATGTGGTGCATGGTAGGTCTGTCTCCGAACATAGCTCCGCATATATAGTCTGTGGCAGATCCACACCCGAATGCTAAATCGGATGTGGTAGATTGTGGGTCTGCATTCCAACAATGCTTTGTACATTGCGCGTGATGGATCCACCTCCAAACCCTATCCCGTGCCCAGCATATTGTGCATCAATATCTCTGCACTGATCCGCATATAATATGGGGTGGATCCACAGTTGAATGATTTCTTTGGTCTCCTGCGGATCCTAGGAATTGTAAGACCTGACATTTGGATCATTCTTTAATATACCTCACCAGGTCTGCTAACAAAACTAAACACAGATAACTCCAATCCACTCTGGTGGCCACTGTAACTGTCAAAGAGCGATACAACTCAAATATGATTTCACACTCTAAGATGATATGTACATGTGCAAAGTTATGCTAACATTGTTAGAAATGTTTAGATATTTTTTTGTTTTCTCATTCTCAGAGAATGAGAAGAACTAATAGCTCTCCAGTCTGTTACATTATAAACTAAAGATAAAGATTTAATAAACCTTTCCTCAAATAACTGTTGCAGTAACACAACTGAGGTCAAATTAAAAGTTTCATTAGTTACAGTTATTTCTAATTTCAGTATAGTATTAAATATTGGAATGCACATACAGAATAATGTGGTTCATTAATTATTTGTCCAACAAATTCAGCATTAGGCTTGAATGAGGCAATAACATCAGTTTCTTAATGAAAATGATAAATTTTCTTCACAAACATTCCTTCAGCAATATTAAAATGTATATGATTAATTCAATCAGAATAAATTAGGAACATTACTAGGTTAAGTTTTTAGCAACTTCAATAATTAGGTTACTAACTCCAAGGACACTTCTAATCTACCTTTTACATCCATCTATAATTGAACATCACTCTCAGTAATAATTGTATTTAAAATTTAATCTGCTGTAACATGAATACTTGGCATTTTTAACAAATTTTTCCACGTTTTCAAGCTATATTGGCAAACACGAATTTCTGTCGTTTTTCATCACAATATAATTTACTTTTTTGTGTAATATTTGAAGGTATAAATGTAGTATGAAAACCAACTAGTGCAAAATCATTATAACTTCCTTATATAGGTTGGGATTTATCACTGAACTGACACAGGCAACTCATTTACTATCAACAAATTTTATTTAATTAAACAAAAACTGATTGGAAAACAAAAATAAAGAATCTAGATAAGAAGTAAACAACAAAATAAGTCTTTACTTAATCCTATTTGCTGTGATATAATAGGTCCCAGCAGTTGTGGACAAGCAACATTAATGATTGATGATTATACTCTGGCTCAGGATGGTTAAATTCGCATAAGATAAGTCACTTGTATGTTTATTCGGAAAGCTTAGATCAACCAAAATATCAAGAATTTATATAAATGTATAAAACCATTGAAGATAACAATTATGAGAAGACAACCACATTATTGAAATTAATAATAAACTTTCACTACCAGATCAGTGCCAAGATAATTGGATGAACCCATTCTTCAACATCAAAATGTAATTAGAGAATATTATACTAGATGAAGGCACAAAGGAATAGATAGTTTTTACTTAGCTAAGACATATTTTAAAAAAAATCAAAACTATTAGTAACGGATAATTAAAATTTTTAAATATCTTTAGACAATAAGATACAGATTTAAATCACATCTACTATGACTTTATTGGCAGTGATTTAAAATTAGAAGATTTTAAAGAAATGTGTCATGAATGTTGGAATGACCAGTTTGGATTATTTACAGAGATATGACACGGAAACCTAATGAAGAGAAACACAGATATGGTATGAAAGATTTCATTATAAAGTGTGTTCTTTAAAAGAAGATATCCCATATCTATTAGACCATTTTGATGGTATTATACTTGATGATTTAAAAACTATAAAAATTAAAAATTGTTGTATCTAAGTATGATGAACATTATAAAAATTGTTTATGGTCTTGTGATAAAACTACCTGTGCACCAAATACATATGGTTGCTACTTTTTGGTAAGTTTAAAGGCAGAATGCACTATCTTATTAGCTTATATAAATCCACAAATAAAAATAAAAATCTGATTAATATTTTTACCTACAGTAAATGTTTTTGAAATATGACACAGAAGTTTTTAAAAAGGCTAAAAGAGACAGAAAAGAAATTGAGGAACTGAAAGATTGACTCAACTATTGGAAAAAAAAACAACCAAGAACATAATATGGAAAATACAAGAAAGAAGCTCACTCCATTACTGATGCAGTCGAAAAAGTTAAACAAGGAATTGAAGGATTAAGTAATAATGTGATGAAAGCTATTGAATAAAACAGAGAAGTTAAAAAACGAACGGTTTCTTATACTCATCATCAATAAGTATTTGTAGGTATACCACAATTAAAAAATATGTAGTCCTCATCATGACTATAAGCTAAGTGAGTGAGAAACACAAGATTTATTGAAAAAATATGATGAAGTTAAGGACAGAGGGATGATAGCTCATGTTCAGGGTGCTGTTTATAAAAAGGAGATTGATGTCAGAAAAATAAATAGAAGTGAAAGAATCTTGAATTATATTTGTCATGGTGAAGGCAAGTTTTCTGATTAAGACCTGTTGGTGCCTTTAAACATATTGGTAAATTACCAGTAAAACTGATGGATATAAAATAACAGTTGGTGGTAAGACATATGAAGGTACAGAAGGACTAATAGATCTGTCAACTAAAAACCACGTTACAAAACATGCTATAGGTAATAAAACTAATGGTTTTGATTAAGTAGATAATGTACATCTCTTATAACATTCAGGAGAATTATATTCTGAAAAAATCCAAATGAAATCAAATCAGGTAAAGATATTAAGTACAGTGAACTGAAAAATAAAATTGTTGATGACTACTTACCAAAATTAAGATGCTTACAGTCAAGTACAGATTCTTCAGAAGATGATGACAAACTGGGTGAAGACTTATCAAAAAGATATATAGAAAAACCAACTGAATATGTCAGGAGGAATGATATTATAAATTTAATCAGTATATTAGTAGTTATTCATGGAGAAGAATTAACAGGAATTAAAAGTTATGCTAATGAAAAAATGGGAATAACACAGGTATTAACAAAGAACTTTAGTGATCTTGTTACCAACAATAAAAAGGAATTTCATACTTGATTAGATTTTTGTATAACTTGCTGCAAAAGTTTTGGAAAAGAGAAAATCATAAGAAGGGATTAGTAAACTTGGGTTTAAATATTTTAGCAATGCCAGAGATGCACTCTACCATGCTATGCATACTACAGACACTTTACTAAATTTGCAGAAAGATTAACAGTGTGGAAATAAAGGCTTAGATCTGTTAGACAAAGCTTGTAAACAACATGATATTACCTAAGCAATCATAAAGATTTAGAGTCTAGATATCAAGCTGATATAGAACATCAGTTAGTCGCAAAACAGAGAATGTATGCTTCTCATGGTCCAATTGGAGAAATAATAGCAGCAGCTGCAGCTAGAGGAACAATATGTGGAAAGAGAAAATTAGGTATGGGTTTAGATGTCAAAGGCAATGGTTGGGGATTACAAAAAATATAAATTCTTGTAAAAATTGTTATCTACATAAATGATAAACTTCATCTTTGACTGTATTTTACTACCTAGTGTTAAAACTAAACCAAAATCAATTAAAATTAAATTCACTTATGATAAGTTATAAAGTATTGGTAATTTCTTAACTGAAGCACAAAAAAGAAAAAGAGGTATAGAACTGGTGGTAATTTAGTCATAACATTAAGTACATCTTTTGTGAAAAAAACATGAAATACCTAATCAAAAAGAAAGAAGGTTCTGGAATAACAAAACATGGAGGGCTTCGCTTATTACTTTTGGAAACATAAACATGTTTAGCTGGTGCCAGTATAGTATTTGGTACAGTAGCAAACACAGTAATAAATAAAAAACAAGAAGATAAAGAATTGGAAGAAAAAACAAACCCAGTTTAGAAATGGAAAAGATATCTGGCATGGGATAAAAAAAATTTTTAAAATGTAGTTCATATGTATTGTAATTCATTAAGTAGTTCTGATACATAAAAACTTGCTAAATAAGTATAATACAAATACATCCCTTTTGTTTTTATACTTGATGATTTACCTAATCAATGCAGAGAATATGAATCTGGAACACTTCATTTAGAAAGGTCTGATTTCTTATATCTTGTAAAAGTTGTTGTTCAGTATATCCAAAACTAACAAAAAGTAATTTTATATGATTTAATGTTCTGATTCTATTCCTCTTTTATTTTATTATACAAATTGATTGAATTAGGATTATATTAGATTCTTATTATCTCTGCACATTTTGGATGTGTATCTGCAAGCACATTTAATCATATTTGAAGCTTTCTCTGTTGACGTCTAATCACATAATAATCATACTAAAATTCATTATCAAATAATTGAAAAATAACAAACATATTTCTCAAATCAGTACTTTCATTTGGTAAATGGATGTGGATGCATTTTGACAATCTGCTCCACAAGCAGTTCTCCATGCCTTTTTAAGTTACAAATTTCCTCCCTTCTTTTACTAAGCACTCACATAGCCATTTCTTTATCAATTAGTAGATCTGCAATTTGTTTACGTAAATTTTCACTGTTGCAGTTCATATTGACCATGTTTACTAGAGGTTGATAAAACTTCTTCATAAATGGAATACAGAAATTGTTTGCCTAATCTAATTTTTGATTTATAATTAAGAATAAGGGTTGATTCATTAATAAATATAGTGTGTGGTTGCTTGTTTGAAGGGGTATCAAATCGCTACTCCCCATATCTTTAGAATTTTCTCCATATTTTTCTCTCACATGACGTAAAACTGCTTCTCTTATACTCTTAAGGAAACTTGGTACTTTTAAATGTCGGAAAATCGAATTTCTTTATGACTTTATCGAATTCTATAGGTTTTCCTGATACAATGACAAATACAGAATGGGTTTCAAATGAAAAATTACTTGTATATACAAAATTTTAAAGTTGCAGTCATTTATGCTGCCACACACCCTTTATTTCTGTTAGAGAAACCAGTATTATTTCGAAAAAAACCGTGAACTTTCTGTTTCCAAGGATTATACATATGATACATTGTATATGTTGGTAACAGTTCAGTTTCTAATGCCTGTAAATGATTATCTTTGCCAGCATTTACTTTTGTTTCATTAAAGCAGTTTATTCACATGTTAGTGAACGTTTGTTGCCTGAGTGCAAAATATATTTGAGGAAGTACAAATCCTTTAGTGAGCAATAAATATGAACTATGCCACGCATCAAGAAATTCAATAAAAGGAAATTCCATGGTAACCATTTCATAAAAAAAGCAAGCCACATTGTTGAAAGTAATCTATGTATCAGTTCTTCAGGGAAGAAACTGCCACATCACACGCTTCCTGGTGATTCAAATTTTTATGTTAACAGTGATGCTGTTTGTAGTGGATTTGTTGTTGTTGATGTGGGCATCTTATCTTCTTTGATAAGGGAAGTGGCGAAATGTAAACAATGTGATGGTGTAGGCTGTCTGGAAATAACTGAACAAGAAAGTATGAGGAAGGGTTTAGTGTCAGAATTAGTTGTTCTGTGTAAAGCCTGCAATAAATCTACCTTGAAAATGGCTTCGAACATTGTGCATAATTCATATGATATTTAAATTGAAGTTAGTGTATGCAATATGTGCAATAAGAAAAGGAAAAAAGGCAGTTCAAACATTTTGTGGTTTGATGGACCCTCCTCCTCCTCCTGGTATTTTCAGCAAGTACATAAAAATACTTTTAGGTGTCTTGACAGTTGTGTCTAAAGCAACTATGAAATGTGCAGTAGAATACACTGTAAATATTAGTGGAACCAGGCACATTGCTGTTGCACTTGATGGGACATGGCAATGTTGAGGACATCGATCCTTGAATGGTGTTGTAAATGCTACTTCTCTGGAGCATGAAAAAGTTGTTGAAAGTTGAATGCTTATCAAGGTACTGCCATACTTGCCACAATAACACGTAGGGATGTTCTGAACATCAGTGTTCTAGGAATTATGATGGTTACAGTGGAGGTATGGACTGTGATGAACCTCTAAAAATATTTCACAGGTCAGTGCCAATTTATAATTTTAGATATACAAAGTATCTATGCGATGGGGATTCTAAAGCTTTCAATAAAATAATGAGATCAATGTTTATAGTGATTCGTTGGTAACAAAACTGGAGTGTTGTGGATGTGTGAACAAGAGGATGGGTGCTGCAGTGAGGAAGCTATGAAGAGAAATGAAAGGAAAGATGCTCTCTGATGAAAAGTCTCTGTCTGGTGGAGGAAGGTTGACAGAAACTGAAACAGACCTTCTTCAGAGTTATTATAGACTGGCCATTATATGAACTGTACCTCTGAATGCTTTTACAGCAATGAAAAAAGCTGTATGGGCCACCTACTTTCATAAGTCTACAAATGACCATCCTGTTCATGGACTTTACCCTAAAGGAGCAGGTTTTTGATGTGGTTACCAAAAAGTAGAAGAAAGTGGTCAAGTATACCATCATAAGCACTCTCTTCCTTAGCCTGTTATGAATGAAAGAAAAGTAATTTTTAGTGACCTGAGTGACCCTGTTTCGCTTAGTAAATGTCTTCATGGAAGCACTCACTATATAAATGAAAGTTTCAATCATTTTATATAGGAAATATTACGCTAGATTATTTTTGTAGAACTAAATACATTAAACGTTAGTTTACTAGGTACAGTGATGTGTCTCAATGATGGAGTGATAGGAAGATGGCAGTGTTGAGAAATTTAGGCATAAAATGTGGCTCTAAAATGGATGATCAATTGCTTGCATGTGACAGAAAATGGGTGCATGAAGCAGAAAGCTTTGCTCTTCAAGTTACCAAAGAAGCAAGAAGTGCTAAAAGGAACGACAAGAGGAAGCTGATGACAAAGAAATGCTGCTGGATGAAATATATGCTTCAGGAATGTCCTGATGCACAGTTTAATTGGACTTATATCTTCATTCACAATTTCCAAAAGTTGTATTTTAGGAATTCAGGCACAAATATTTCCTGAAGTTTATATAGCATTGTTATAATTATTTTCTGTAACTTGCAATAGTCCATACTTATGTAGCAGACTTAAAATTTATTGCAGAATCAACTAAATTACAGAAAAAATAACCATTTTATTAGGAAAAAAATTATAAAAATTAAAATGTAGGATGTGATGGTTCTTTATCCTTGTAATATACATATAGGTGGAAATAAATAGGTCTAGTACCTCAGCCATCATGTCATGCATATCATTTAAAAATTTGGAAATCCTTTAAATGTATAACATTGAATTAAAATATTTTGAAAAAAAATGCATCAGTTTCTTGGTAATGTTTAATAACTCTAAACAGGTTCAAAAATATTCAAAATACCTCTAATTTGTTTAGAAAGATTGCTACATTACCTGATATCAACAAAAAATCTGTAAAACATATACATTACAAACAATGACTGAAAGAAATAGGTGTTGATTTTTACATAATACAGTCTAGAAGTTGAAGTTAAAAATCATAAATGTTATATGGAACACAGAGTAAAAAATGGTGACATATGTGAAAGAAAATTTAGTGAAGAATATATTGCCAAAAGTCATCAAAATGTAGTAAAAGTCATTATTATGTTAATGAACAACTAAGAAATATATATTTTTAAATGTTCAATGTGCAATAATATAGTTACAGGAAAACTGTTTAACTGTTGTACAGAAGTATTCATAAGGAAATATCTTGTACCTATACTGAAAAATACATGTGGTTTGATTACAGGAATACATACTCCAAGTCTCATAGTAGTTCACAGTTTTAATGGTGATACTGTTTATAAATTTAAAACAAATAATGAACTCTCTACGTGCATAGTATCTAAAAAAAACTTAATGATTACACATTTATAGCTCGTTATGCTAAAGAATATGATTCACAATTATTCATTCTGAAGTTGTTGTTGTTGTGGTCTTCAGTCCTGAGACTGGTTTGATGCAGCTCTCCATGCTACTGTATCTTATACAAGCTACTTCATCTCGCAGAACCTACTGCTACCTACATTCTTCTGAATCTGTTTTGTGTATTCATCTCTCGGTCTCCCTCTATGATTTTTAGACTCCACACTTCCCTCCAATACTAAATTGGCGATGCCTTGATGCCTCAGAACATGTCCTACCAACTGATCCCTTCTTCTAGTCAAGTTATGCCACAAACTTCTCTTCTCCCCAATCCTATTCAATACCTGCTCATTAGTTATGTGATCTACCCATCTAATCTTCAGCATTCTTCTGTAGCACCACATTTCGAAAGCTTCTATTCTTTTCTTGTACAAACTAGTTATCGTCTATGTTTCACTTCCATACATGGCTACGCTCGATACAAGTACTTTCAGAAACAACTTCCTGACACTTAAATCTATACTCAATGTTAATAGATTTCTCTTCTTCAGAAACGCTTTCCTTGCCATTGCCAGTCTATATTTTCTATCCTCTCTACTTCGACCATCATCAGTTATTTTGCTCCCCAAATAGCAAAACTCGTTTACTACTTTAAGTGTCTAATTTCCTAATCTAATTCCCTCAGCATCACCTGACTGAAGTATCAAGTTGAAAATACAATAAAGTGGTATACTATCTATACACCTACTAATTTAATGTTATTTGGGATAAAGTACTTAGGCCTAAAAATTATAGATAGCAGCAATTAATACTAGAAAAAGGTACTAAATCTGCAAAAACATTTGAGTTGAGGGAATTGGAGAAAGGTTACTGTTAACATTTATTCAATGCAAGGGAAAATGGAAATTACTAGGACTGATTCCTGATATCATATATTATTGTGATGCCACAGTTAAAAAGTTAATGAAAATTGTATATATTTTGAAGAGAGAAATTAATGTATATAGTAATTCTCATGTATGTATAATAAGAAGAGGCTGCTTGGAACTAAGAAAACATTTCTGAGAAGTAGCTGATATAGATCCACTACATTATTTAAGAATTCTTGGATACATATTTTTGTATAACAATATACAGATCTAAGTATTTACATAACAGAGAAATTGCTGTGTTGGATAAAGAACAAAAGGAAAATTGTATAAAGAATTTTAGCTCAGTTAAATAGTTTAAAGAATAATAATATTCGACATGCTCTTAATGGTGGTGAAGTAATTGTAGTGGGACCTAAAATAAATGGCTTTGCTAAGGAACCCAATGCTGTTTCTCAATACCATAGGTGTATTTTTGGAATTGTTACAAAAAACGTTTTAAAACTTAAAAGTTTATAAACAAAAATCGAGAATAAATAGATGTATTATTAAAAAACATCAACAAAAATACAGAAATACGAAATAAAGCATATATTTTAGTACAGATGGGAGAATGTAATTAAATTACCTTGGCAGTGTATAAAAACTTAATAAATTAAAAGGGTTACCTGAAGTTGTTGAAACACTTTTTGTAGTGTTAATGCTAAAACTTTAATAAACAAAACACGCTAAGAAGAATTCTCACTTCTGTGTGAAAAAAGAGTGGTTCTAGAAAATTATGATACAATACCATACAGATTAAAATTTTATTAATAAATTCTATTCTATATAAATGGGAGCCCTGCTCAAGAATCTCAGCAATGCTAACAGTACTAATTTGTTTAAAAAAATTAGTGAGCTACAAGCAAATTTTTATGTAATATTACTGGGTGTGAATAATTTATCATTACACATGGAGATAAAATATGCTTGGAAATGAATAATGAATTTAAAATTATTTTGACAGGCAGATATTTGAAATTAATTAATAGCTGAGTTTCAGTTTTTTGGAGGAGGGAGTATTTACCTGTGATAAAAATGAATGGAGAAACTTAAAAATAATAAACATGAATTTCATGATCTGGAATTTTTGCTCCGATTTTTTCCCAGTAATCTAGCATTGGATGACCATCCAAAACTGAACAAAATGTAAATATTAAATTCGTTTCATATAATAATTTCCATTTAATTTCATACATAAAAAGGATTTTTTAAAATTAGTTCTAGTGTACTTAAACGCTCTTTGGTACCAACTAATATTTTATTTCAGTCTAGTGCTCTCAAAATGGGTTTGGATTTTTATATATAGTAATAAGCTACCTTGAGCACGGTAGGCATGTTTTAATGCGCAACAAGAGTCTGTCATGATAGACTCTGGCATGTTTTTAATGCACAACCTTTTGATGAGTTATTTAAATTTATCGTAAGAAAACATAATTAACTGATAATAAAGATTGTGCATGAAAAACATGCTAGGTTCTGGTGTGGCAGACCCTGGTCGTGCATTAAAACATGGCAAGTGCACTCAACATAACCACTTACTACTCACAACCAACGAGCTAATGTAACAAGAAACTTTGATTCATCTGACCAGGTGACAGGTCTCCACTGATCCATGTACTAATATCAATGACTTCACATCTAAAGTAGTCGTAACTGAAGATGTTGTTGGATCAGCAAGTTACACTTAGGTTGGCCCCATTGCGAATTCACTATCGACAATGTACTCCGAATAACACGTGCCTGCCCCAGAAATGTACTCCATTTTCAGATCTACCACTGATTGCCGCTTATCGTAGTCTACAGGGCGGGCGAACCTCGGGCCACATCGTTCTGTGATGAGGCATAGGCATCGAGGATGTTGCCATCTGCTCATGGTATCAACAGTTTCCGTAAATTATGCCGGCAGAAACACGCGTATAGCCGACAACAATCATCGCTTCCAAGATAGTCGTTCCTAGGCACTAGTCCATAACAATTTGCTCTTCGCCACAGGGGCTTACATGAATGGATTTGCCCATCTGTGAACCATATCATAGATGTAATGTGTTCCCCATACATCTCTGCCCTTGTAACTCTTAGCTTCCGGCGCCACTTACCCACATGCCTACTAGGCGACATTCGATCTCGAGGGAGAGAGTGGTCATACTGTTTTGATTCATCAGTAGTCTATACGTTGGAGATTAGAATGAGTAGCACAAACAAGATTTATATCTGGGTTATTCGATGCTGCAAAGTGTGGTGTTATGGCGTATTCAATATCGGAACTTCAACCATGCTGTGGAGTAACGTGCAGACAAGATTTGTGAAGAGGGAGGTGTGATAAATGTTTCATTCGGGTACGATTATGTAGGACTGTACTAAAAAGTGGAGTCTGGATAACTCTGATTAAATTCCGCCTTTGAAATCCATGTATTAACTTACAGATAAATAGCTGGAGTAAGCACGAGAATAATCGGAAGTCATTAAGTTGTTGTTGTTGTTGTGGTCTTCAGTCCTGAGACTGGTTTGATGCAGCTCTCCATGCTACTCTATCCTGTGCAAGCTTCTTCATCTCCCAGTACCTACTGCAACCTACATTCTTCTGAATCTGCCTAGTGTATTCATCTCTGGGTCTCCCCCTACGATTTTTACCCTCCACACTGCCCTCCAATACTAAATTGGTGATACCTTGATGCCTCAGAACATGTCCTACCAACTGATCCCTTCTTCTGGTCAAGTTGTGCCACGAACTTCTCTTCTCCCCAATCCTATTCAGTACTTCCTCATTAGTTATGTGATCTACCCATCTAATCTTCAGCATTCTTCTGTAGCACCACATTTCGAAAGCTTCTATTCTCTTCTTGTCCAAACTATTTACCGTCCATGTTTCACTTCCATACATGGCTACAATCCATACAAATACTTTCAGAAATGACTTCCTGACACTTAAATCTATACTCGATGTTAACAAATTTCTCTTCTTCAGAAACGCTTTCCTTGCCATTGCCAGTCTACATTTTATATCCTCTCTACTTCGACCATCATCAGTTATTTTGCTCCCCAAATAGCAAAACTCCTTTACTACTTTAAGTGTCTCATTTCCTAATCTAATACCCTCAACATCACCCGACTTAATTCGACTACATTCCATTATTCTCGTTTTGTTTTTGTTGATGTTCATCTTATATCCTCCCTTCAAGACACCATCCATTCCGTTCAACTGCTCTTCCAAGTCCTTTGCTGTCTCTGACAGAATTACAATGTCATCGGCGAACCTCAAAGTTTTTATTTCTTCTCCATGGATTTTAATACCTACTCCGAATTTTTCTTTTGTTTCCTTTACTGCTTGCTCAATATACAGATTGAATAACATCGGGGAGAGGCTACAACCCTGTATTACTCCCTTCCCAACCACTGCTTCCCTTTCATGTCCCTCGACTCTTATAACTGCCATCTGGTTTCTGTACAAATTGTAAATAGCCTTTCGCTCCCTGTATTTTACCCCTGCCACCTTCAGAATTTGAAAGAGAGTATTCCAGTCAACATTGTCAAAAGCTTCCTCTAAGTCTACAAATGCTAAAAACGTAGGTTTGCCTTTCCTTAATCTTTCTTCTAAGATAAGTTGTAAGGTCAGTATTGCCCCACGTGTTCCAGTATTTCTACGGAATCCAAACTGATCTTCCCCGAGGTTGGCTTCTACTAGTTTTTCCATTCGTCTGTAAAGAATTCGTGTTAGTATTTTGCAGCTGTGGCTTATTAAACTGATTGTTCGGTAATTTTCACATCTGTCAACACCTGCTTTCTTTGGGATTGGAATTAATATATTCTTCTTGAAGTCTGAGGGTATTTTGCCTATTTCATACATCTTGCTCACCAGATGGTAGAGTTTTGTCAGGACTGGCTCTCCCAAGGCCGTCAGTAGTTCCAATGGAATGTTGTCTACTCCGGGGGCCTTGTTTCGACTCAGGGCTTTCAGTGCCCTGTCAAACTCTTCACGCAGTATCGTGTCTCCCATTTCATCTTCATCTACATCCTCTTCCATTTCCATAATATTGTCCTCAAGTGCATCGCCCTTGTATAGACCCTCTATATACTCCTTCCACCTTTCTGCTTTCCCTTCTTTGCTTAGAACTGGGTTTCCATCTGAGCTCTTGATGTTCATACAAGTGGTTCTCTTATCTCCAAGAGTCTCTTTAATTTTCCTGTAGGCAGTATCTATCTTACCCCTAGTGAGATACGCCTCTACATCCTTACATTTGTCCTCTAGCCATCCCTGCTTAGCCATTTTGCACTTCCTGTCGATCTCATTTTTGAGACGTTTGTATTCCTTTTTGCCTGCTTCATTTACTGCATTTTTATATTTTCTCCTTTCATCAATTAAATTCAATATTTCTTCCGTTACCCAAGGATTACTACTAGCCCTCGTCTTTTTACCTACTTGATCCTCTGCTGCCTTCACTACTTCATCCCTCAAAGCTACCCATTCGTCTTCTACTGTATTTCTTTCCCCCATTCCTATCAATTGTTCCCTTATGCTCTCCCTGAAACTCTGTACAACTTCTGGTTCTTTCAGTTTATCCAGGTCCCATCTCCTTAAGTTCCCACCTTTTTGCAGTTTCTTCAGTTTTAATCTACAGGTCATAACCAATAGATTGTGGTCAGAGTCCACATCTGCCCCTGGAAATGTCTTACAATTTAAAACCTGGTTCCTAAATCTCTGTCTTACCATTATATAATCTATCTGATACCTTTTAGTGTCTCCAGGGTTCTTCCATGTATACAACCTTCTATCATGATTCTTAAACCAAGTGTTAGCTATGATTAAGTTGTGCTCTGTGCAAAATTCTACCAGGCGGCTTCCTCTTTCATGTCTTAGCCCCAATCCATATTCACCTACTACGTTTCCTTCTCTCCCTTCTCCTACACTCGAATTCCAGTCACCAATGACTATTAAATTTTCGTCTCCCTTCACTGTCTGAATAATTTCTTTTATTTCATCATACATTTCTTCAATTTCTTCGTCATCTGCAGAGCTAGTTGGCATATAAACTTGTACCACTGTAGAAGGTGTGGGCTTCGTATCTATATTGGCCACAATAATGCATTAACTATGCTGTTTGTAGTAGCTTACCCGCATTCCTATTTTCCTATTCATTATTAAACCTACTCCTGCATTACCCCTATTTGACTTTGTGTTTATAACCCTGTAGTCCCCTGACCAGAAGTCTTGTTCCTCCTGCCACCGAACTTCACAAATTCCCACTATATATAACTTTAACCTATCCATTTCCCTTTTTAAATTTTCTAACCTACCTGCCCGATTAAGGGATCTGACATTCCACGCTCCGATCCGTAGAACGCCAGTTTTCTTTCTTCTGATAACGACATCCTCTTGAGTAGTCCCCGCGCGGAGATCCGAATGGGGGACTATTTTACCTCCGGAATATTTTACCCAAGAGGACGTCATCATCATTTAATCATACAGTAAAGCTGTATGCCCTCGGGAAAAATTACAGCCGTAGTTTCCCCTTGCTTTCAGCCGTTCGCAGTACCAGCACAGCAAGGCCGCTTTGGTTATCGTTACAAGGCCAGATCAGTCAATCATCCAGACTGTTGCCCTTGCAACTACTGAAAAGGCTGCTGCCCCTCTTCAGGAACCACACGTTTGTCTGGCCTCTCAACAGATACCCCTCCGTTGTGGTTGTACCTACGGTACGGCTATCTGTATTGCTGAGGCACGCAAGCCTCCCCACCAACGGCAAGGTCCATGGTTCATGGGGGGTGGGGGGGCGGGTCATTAACTATTTGGAGAAAATGTAGAAACTTGATATTCTCTGGCAATTGATTCTGTGTCGTGGATCAATATGAGTCCACTAAATCTGTTTCTGAAAATGACGCGCCAGCTGTTTATTACTACAAAACGAAAGAATTCCACAGATCTGAAGCAAGAGTCGTCAGACTCTCGTTATGATATGTGCGAAGGATTCAAACTTAATTAAGGGACAAGTTATTCCATTATCACATCTAAATCTACTGTATACTCAGCAGGATACCTTACGGCGTGTACCAGAAGGTATTTAATGTGCCAGAGAGCTCTCCTCTTTCTACTGTTCCAACCACGAATGGGGAAGAATGATTGCTGGTAAGCCTATGTACGGATTCGAATTTCTCTAATTTTATCTTAATATTTTTTTTCGCGTGGTATAGGTAGTAGGAAGCAATACGTGACTCTCCTAGGAACACACCCTCTCAGAACTTCAACAGTAGATCATACCTGATCCAGAATTCCTCTACCGCAACGTTTGAAACTGAAGTTGGCTGAACATCTCTGTAGCGCCTTTGCGCTTACTGAATGAACCTGTAACTAAACGTGCTGCTCTTCTTTGAATCTTCTCTATTTTCTCTATCTGTCCTATATGATACAGGTCTCAGACTAACGATCAATGTTCGAGCAGTGGATGAACGAGTGTTCTGCATGCTACTTCCCTTGTTACTGAACTAAATTTGTTCTGAATTCTTAAAATGAATCACAGTCGGGCACCTACCTTACCCACGATTAATTTTATCTGGTCGTTCCTCATCAAATCGTTCTCGTACGTGTATATTTCGTGCGGAAGCAAGAACTTCCAGCGATCGTTCTATAAACGTGCAGTTTTTATATACTAAAGGGTCTTTCTGTCTGTGAATTCGTAATACGTTAGATTTATGTTGAGGGAGAGTTGCAGCTCCATGCACCACGCGTCGATCCTCCGCAGGTCCTTCTGAATTTTGCTACAATTATCTTGCGTTGTGACTTCTCTACATACAACAGCACCATCTGCGGAGAACCTCAAGGAGCTTCCGACGTTACATACTATGGCGTTTTCAAATATTGTGAAAAGTAATGGTCCTATAAAAATGCTTTGGGCGACCTCTAAGTTACTTTTACATCTGGAGACATCTCTGTGTTGAGAATGGCATCCTGCTGCGTTCTGTTTGCTAGAAGTCCTTCAGTCCTATCACAAATTGGTCTGACATTCTGTAGGCTCGTATTTTGTTCATTAGGCGGCAGTGCAGAACTGTATCGTACGCTTCCAGAAGTCAAGGAACAGGGCACTGTAAAGGGACATGCTCCACTAGCATTACTTTCCCTAAACAATAGTAGTCAATACCAGAAATATTTTTCGAATTTTGGACAGGTCACTATTATCTCAGCTGTTTTTCTAAAAGTTTCACAGAATTTTATACACAATATGTTGTATGTCAAGCTAAAAATTACGAAAAGGAATTACCTTATTTTCGTTGTTACAATCGATGTGTACTAGATCAGAATGTATAGTTTAATCTGTATTTTTTATAAGCAGTTAAAATTAGGAAATATTTGGCACACCTAAAATTTTTATTATTAATTGCACAATCTAGTACTTTCCATTATGTTTATTTTTGGATTCATTTTAAAATGATAATCTAATTCATTTGTCAAGAAAAATTGTAAACCCTTTGCAATATAGCCATTACCGCAGAGTGAGGTAGTGGTAAGCACGCCTCTGACGTGATCGGACGTATTTTTGTATTTTGGACGAACAAAGTAATTTCGGCTCTCTTAATGAGAAAATTCAAAATACAGTGTGATATACTAAAATGTGAGACAATAAATTATCGTGAAGTCAAAAATTCTACAAGGTAATTCTTCAAAATTATTTAGATCAATTGAATCATTAGAACCCAAAATGTGAGAATTTCAGCTT
Source organism: Schistocerca cancellata (assembly GCF_023864275.1). Lineage (NCBI taxonomy): Eukaryota > Metazoa > Arthropoda > Insecta > Orthoptera > Acrididae > Schistocerca > Schistocerca cancellata. The sequence goes on along the minus strand of NC_064631.1, from coordinate 461,822,601 downwards.
CAAGAATCAGACTTCTAGACATGAAGAACTGGAACCAACTGCGCGAGAAAAAATAAGTAAAAAGTTTATTGTAAATCTTACTCCTCTCGAATTTCCTGAAAACACTTCACCATCATGCACAGTAGGAACAACAAAGAAGTGAGGGGTACATTACAACGTCTACCTGGTTGCTTGTATCTCCTGATTCTGGGTCAGCGAGCTGGCTTTCACGCTATCACTATTTTCGAAACTAACGTTGATTCACACAGATGAGATTTTCTGTCCCAGAAATGTCATAATACGTGAACATAAAATATGCTCCAATTCTACAACAGACCGACGTCAGAGCAATGGGCCTATAGTTATGAACGTCAGATCGACGACGCTTCTTATAAACACGAACGACTTGTGCTTTTTTCCTACCATCAGGAACGCATCACTCGTCCAGAGGCCTATGGTACGCTGCTACTACGAGAGAGGCAACTTCCTTCTCATACTTTATCTGCAACTGAACTGGCACTAGGCCAGGTCCAGGGGCCTATCCTCCATTGAGATATTTCAGCTGCAATCCGTTGTTCAGTTATTTCTTATCTGTTATTTTGTCACTCATACAACTATTCAAAGGAGCAACTACAGAGCGATCTTCCTCTATGACACCGTTTTACTTCCAGAGAAGTTGCAGTGCAGCGCAAAATATTTTCATTACCTGACACCGCAATTACAATGTGTACAAAAGCTTCCCCTCGTATCTCAGTTACAAAGCGCAGAGTACTGGTTCAGGCGGGTTACGCTTTACTTGTCTGACCTCGTTGTTACTGTAAATATTTCTGCAGATAAACTCTCATCTGCTCTGTGCAAAACATCAACTGATGATCTGTGGTCAAATATTTCATTTGCGTTTTGAAGGTTTAGTTTTAAACAAAGTCAAATGAACAGTATCATCTACGTAGGCTAATATAAAATCGCAAGTCTCTTAATTATGGTAATTAATTAGTACTTTTGATAACAAACATGACAGCAAATATAATTACTTATCAGTAACGCTTTTAATCAGTGCAGTTACCGACATAATTCCTGTACTGAATATTAAACGTTCAAATGAAAATATTTATTGATAAACCCTTCGAAACGAATTCGAGCATGTACGATTAATTATTAGTAATGGAAATAAATACAAAACTTTTTCGAATAACGCTCCACGCTGCATTATCACAGTAAATATGCACTGCTGTTTGTCCGTGCTGCCGTTAGTATGGTACATATAGGTAATAAATTGTAGCATCTTCAATATACGCGTTTCACTGCAACTGTAAATGAACACAAGAGACACTAGGCATGTGGTTAGACTAAGCACTCTCTTAGCACTGTCTCCTGGATTCTTTAGGAAAAATGGGAGTACTGCGTTTAATCCGACGGTAGAACACAAGGCACAGCAATTAGACATCAAAATTCGGTATGTCTTTAGCTACCGTTTCAATGTTGTAAATATGAAACACGCAATACTTTCTTTTTTATACACATCATTTGCGCAGGTAGATTAGAGGAATGGCCAGGTAGGGTATTTTATGACGTGATCTGCGACTCTGTCTGTTACCTGTATGCAGCAGAACTACGATACAAATTATTAAGCGTAGAATACAGTAGTGCATAGAAATGGAATGGCAGCTTAAAACTGATTCCATACTGGTTGTTTGTTTGCTGTTTTCTTCTTTTATCAGCAAACCATTTAAAAGCGAAACACTTAATCACTTAAATACTGCCATTAACAATGCACATAAATACTAGCCTTTTTTAAAATGTAGCGCTATAAGCTCACTGCGCAAAAAATTAGTCTCTCCCTCTATCCGTGATAAAGCCGTCTTTTTGTTGTAACATTTCACTTGCTGTTACGAACAGTCCCACGCTCTTTCTGTGAGATTATCGTTGGGAGATTTAGCGGGACAGTCGAGATAAGATAGAATGCATGTGTGTTCATCAAACTAGGAAGCTATTTGTGGTGCGTTTTCATATGGTTGCTAGTTTGCGTGGCGGAAGTATCCACAGCATACTCATCACGAACATTAAGAGGAAGGTGCGACATTTTGGATACTGGATACTGATCTGCAGGATACTGATCTGCAGGACGCAGTACACAGTTAAAATCACCACTCAACAGAATATCCAGAGGACTCTTACGCAACAGATAAACAATATCCTCTTTATAAAAACGCAAACGATCCACTGCACGACCAGTGCTAAAAGGGGCATATAAAAGAGCCAAGGTAAGTGAGGCGCCCTGCTAAACTCGCAGAACAGGACAAGTAGTAGGAATTATGGAAGGGGGCCAGAATGAACGGCTTTCAGTTACACTCCAAACATACCGGTAACACTTTATGTAGTTGTCGAAACATTACAGCGCAACTTCAAAGCTTGACTATCGACAGAAAACGTCTTTAATTCTAAAACGGTTGAAGGACCATGAATTAAATACAACTGCTTTAAATATTTTTTTTGAGACATAAGGCTCTATTCTTTAACCTTAAATAGTATTTAAAGCCAAGCGATGTAAGACTTGACCAGTCAGATAGATTAAATTTTTTTAAAGCGGCTGAAAGCTGATAAATTTAAAACAACATAACTACAATAACCTTTCAATAGGTAGAAGGTCCAAGCTTTATCATCAATAAGAAACCTTACTCCCAAACGGCTGAAGGCCTTTGTTAAAAAAAGAAATACTGCAACAAATTTTCCAAGGCAGAAGGCCCAAAGCTGAAGGCCTTTGATTTTAAAAACACAATTACAAGCATACAAATTCCAACCATCGGCTATGAGAAATTAAAAATACACAATTAAATGCCAACAAGAAAGGCAGAATAGGCACCGGCGCTCAGAAGTTTCCAGGGGGGCTCGGTCTGCCCTTGAAATCTTAATGTTCATGAATTAAATACAACTGCTGTAAATATTTTTTTTTTGAGACAGAAGGCTCTAGTCTTTAACCTTAAATAGTATTTAAAGCCAAGCGATGTAAGAATTGACCAGTCAGATAGATTAAATTTTTTAAAAGCGGCTGAAAGCCGATAAATTTAAAACAACATAACTACAATAACCTTTCAATAGGTAGAAGGTCCAAGCTTTATCATCAATAAGAAACCTTACTCCCAAACGGCTGAAGGCCTTTGTTAAAAAAAGAAATACTGCAACAAATTTTCCAAGGTAGAAGGCCCAAAGCTGAAGGCCTTTGATTTTAAAAACACAATTACAAGCATACAAATTCCAACCATCGGCTATGAGAAATTAAAAATACACAATTAAATGCCAACAAGAAAGGCATAATAGGCACCGGCGCTCAGAAGTTTCCAGGGGGGCTCGGTCTGCCCTTGAAATCTTAATGTTCATGAATTAAATACAACTGCTGTAAATATTTTTTTTTTTTTTGAGACAGAAGGCTCTAGTCTTTAACCTTAAATAGTATTTAAAGCCAAGCGATGCAAGAATTGACCAGTCAGATAGATTAAATTTTTTAAAAGCGGCTGAAAGCCGATATATTTAAAACAACATAACTACAATAACCTTTCAATAGGTAGAAGGTCCAAGCCTTATCATCAATAAGAAACCTTACTCCCAAACGGCTGAAGGCCTTTGTTAAAAAAAAAGAAATACTGCAACAAATTTTCCAAGGCAGAAGGCCCAAAGCTTTATAACTTAAATAGTATTTAAGCCCAAGTAATGCTAGGCTTGATAAGTAAGAATCCAAAATTTTAAAGTGGCTTAAGGCCCATCATTTTAAGAACAATGCAACTACGATAAATTTTCAGCAGGCAGAAGGTCTACAGTTTTATCTTGAAAGAATGTAATACTTCATAAGTAGGATCCTTAAAACTTAAAGCGGCTGAAGGCCGATGCTTTTAAAAACAATACACTACAATAAATTTTCAACAAGCAGAAAGCCCACAGCTTTATCTTCCAAAAGGTAATAAATGATAAGTAAGATCCTTAAAACTTAAAGCAGCTGAAGGCCGATGCTTTAAAACAATACAATAAATTTTCAACAGGCAGAAGGTCCAAGGTTAATCTTCAGACAATGTAAGACTTGCCCACTTGAGAAAAACTTACTTTTAAAATGGCTGAAGGCCTTTGATTTTAAAAACACAATTACAAGCATACAAATTCAAACCATCGGCTATGAGAAATTAAAAATACTCAATTAAATGTCAACAGGAAAGGCAGAATAGGCAACGGCGCTCAGAAGTTTCCAGGGGGCTCGGTCTGCCCTTGAAATCTTAATGTTCGCTTCGGTGAGGCAAGTAGTCGGCCCAGCTGTACTCGATCCAGCAGCAACACAACCAGGAGACAGTCAGGGACCCACCGACGAGACGACTTGCTAACCACCGACCAGTATACGAGAATTCCAAAGCCAAAACGTTACAGACATAACTGCATACAACCAAAATACATTAAGCTGTCAAAAACCACACACCATGTTGGACAGGGTCAACAGGTGAGGAAAGGACACTGCCTGAATTTACGTCAGTGACCTGGGCAAGTAACCGGAACACTAACGGCCACAAGGCAGAAAAAATCGCTGCTGCACTTGAATTTCAAACCGACAAATATAGTTAATTCCATCACATTGTGGCTAAATCTTCACCAACTCGAATTCTCACTGTTGCTCCCAGGAATACCGCGAACAGCGAACCACCAACCAAGGGGACAACGAGAACAGACGTGGCTTCGGTAATTAAATCACCGCTCAACATTCATGTCCTGGGTCGGTGAGCCACGAACCTCGTAGCACTCAGAACAGCCCCCACACGCTTCGACACTGCATAGAGACCGCCAGCGGGCCCGGCCGACTGCGCTGCGTAGAGACTTGCTTGCTGATCTTGCCGAACGACTCACTGCCAGTACGCCGACAACATTTAGAACAAGTTGTCAGTGTAAATGACACGAACTACACACACAGTTGGACAAACACTTGCACGAAGACTTTAATGACACTCAGCAGTGGCTGTAAAATCATGAAGACAAATCGGGAGTCGATACACACACACACACACACAGCCAACCCATAAGCGATCGGCGAGCCAATTCACGTTGTCCAAGAGGACAACCGACCGACTCCGGCTCAAGTGATGCATTAACGAAACGGTCGGGCGAGCCATGGACATCCAGGCCTCACTGCTGCTCCAACCCTTCTGAACTACGGCCGCGTTGCAACTCAACGAATGGCAGGTCCAAACTGCCCTCCTGACACGTTACAACTCACTCCACTCCACCACAGATGACAACCGGTAAGTTACAGCTGTGCAGCAAAGATAACACGTGAGGTCTATATCGACAGGCGTTGCTGCTGCTGCTGACAGGCTGACAAAACAGCAACTCAGTGACAACAGAAATTGAAACTAACATAATGAGGTGGCAACACGAAAAAAACAGGATGTAAAATAAGAGATGGCACGAGCGCGAGCCACGCACGGCTCAGTAAGATTAAATAGTTGACAACATATGTCCCTGACAGAATCCAACATTTCCACCTCAGCAACAGGAATGCCTTCGCGAAAGAATAAGGTGGTCCCCGTAGAATATTCAGGTGCTACATTAAAAAGCAAGTCTGATTCCACACGAGTTACATTTAAGTAAAGGAACGTGTAGGCTTGGGTCATTGATCACAGCTATACACAGATGTACGGAATGTATCGAGCAGATTTAGGTAGACAGCTGAGCGTCAAGGTCCATTGTGAAGTTCACTGATGAATCAGACATCGGGGGTCCAGAACCCCAATCATCACAATCTTTTTTCTTAGATTTGTTACGTGCCACCGAACGAACGGTCAAGTTGTATACGCTGTTTCTGTCGGCTATCGGTTACGGGGCATGGCGGCCTCTTCAGACGGAGGTGTGGGAGGGGTTATAGGCATAGCCTCCTGCCCCTCAGAACAAGGGGCTGCAGTCACTTAGGCGGAAGCATTCAGTGGAACTACCAATACAACTGGTGATACTTGGTCGCTAATTTTATTCTCCTCAGGAGTTGTTGGAGGGCGAAAATTCGGGAAACCGTCGGCGTCTGAAGACGAACGAACAGGAGGACGTTGCGTTGTCTCAGACTGTAACGGAGGACACAAAGACGAAAGAGGGGCTCCGCTCCCTCTCCACACACAGGCAGCTTAGGAGGAGCCACTTCGCGAGCAGGAGAGATGGTGGACATAACTTGTTCGTCACTCACCGTACCACGGATGGGAGGTACCGTAGCATCGAGAGGAACAGGGGACACAATCGATGCGGAGGAGGCTGGGGCAGAAGGCACACCCAAATCCTCAACCTCACCATCTTGAGTGCGAAGTCACTTGTGTGCCACTGTTACGGGTTCTATCCTGGGGAGCAATAAGGTTCTGAGCCTGTCGAGCAGGTAAAGGCGGAAATTCAGTTACACGATTATCAGGACCGACTTTTTGTGAATTATGATCTGAAGCAGAAGTAGGTCCGACGTCGGGAGTGGAAGGAACAAGATCAGTAACGGTCAATTTGCGATGCTGCACTAAAGACGGCTTCAATACAAAAACCCTCCGTGGGAAATTAGACCGAACGTGTCCACTTTCATTACATAGGAAGCAGGTTCCCTCTTGACCAGTATACATGACACGAACGCGATAACCACACACTAGTAAATGTGATAGAATATTGCGCTTGACATGCATTTCCACCGAACGAATTCCACTATAACACTGTAATTTAACTGTAATTTGTGTTGACTAGACCACGTTCACGACGGACATTTTTCCCGTTACCATAAGGAGTCAATATGTCCTTTAGAAAGTTGTTATCAGATCGAACATTGGTATAGCTAATTTCAGCAACTGCGAGTGACATAATACTAAAGGAATTATCGCGATGCTGGAAAGCAATGTAGCAATAATAATTTTTCAACGTGAGGGGAATCCATAAGTCACACGTAAAACACGTACTTCAAAAATGGTTCAAATGGCTCTGAGCACTATGGGACTCAACTGCTGTGGTCATAAGTCCCCTAGAACTTAGAACTACTTAAACCTAACTAACCTAAGGACAGCACACAACACCCAGCCATCACGAGGCAGAGAAAATCCCTGACCCCGCCGGGAATCGAACCCGGGAACCCGGGCGTGGGAAGCGAGAACGCTACCGCACGACCACGAGATGCGGGCAAAACACGTGCTCGTCTATGTCAAAATAAGCGGTTTGCACCTGATCAGAGTTTACATGTAATGCATCGACAAGCCAATCGTGGATTTCTAGAGACTCGGGCTGCACATGTCGCGTTGTTATATCGAAAGTGATGCTGACAGTATATTTCGTGGAACACATGTGGAACCCATGGTAGTCATAGCGGAGAGGCCGACGCCGCAACAGCACAGCGGAGACGCTACGATTCACTCGGCAGACGGAACAACACTACCGAGGAAAACTTCACACCAGCGACGCTGCGGCAAGTGAAACAAACAACAAACTTCCCGCTCGACGCTCGAAACGGAACTGCAATCCAGCGGGGACACAGGATAGTGCGACTGCAGCGACTTATCTCTGGCACGCTTCCCGTGAGACCCACATTTCCAAATTACTGTGCACGCACTACATTTGTAGTGCCCCTGCCCACTATACTCATTACTCATGGCATCCAAGCTACGGATTCCCGAAAGAGCCGCAGCAATGTGAGTACATCCACACTGAAGAAGATAATTGGCCAGTAAACCGTATCTATATGAAGATGGTATGTGTTCTTTCGGACATGTTTTCATATAGATGAGACTTACCGGCCAATGATCTTCTTCAGTGCAGATGCACTCACATTGCTGAAACTCTGCCGTGAGTAATGAGTATAGTGCGCAGGGGCAATACAAACGCAATGTGTGGACAGTAAGTTGGAAATGTGTGTCTCACAAGGAGCATTCCAGAGATAAGTCCCTGCAGTCGCACTATACTCTGTGTCCTCGATGGCTCCGTCAGATAGAGGCAGGAGATCCTGGGTTCGAGTCCCGGTCGGGGCACACATTTTCAGCAGTCCCTGTTTATTTATCAACGCCTGTAAGCAGCTGATGTTCTGGATTTCATTGTAATTTCAAACTGACATTTTGTTAGTACTTCATTTTTAAAAATATGCGATGATACTCCTGAATGCATCACTTTTTCAAGAATATTGGCTAAAGCTGTCAGAAGTGAGATTGGGCGGTAGTTGTTAGCGTCAGATCTATCCCCTTTTTAATGCAATGGTTTAACAGTAGCGTATTTCAGTACACCTACGTATGTGGCTGAGAATCCTACTTATCTATTGGGAAAACGTTTTTAGTACTGTGTTGGAAATGCCAACAATTCCATGTGAGCTTTTACTTTCGGTTGAATTTTTTATTTTCGTAATTTCAGACGATAGGTGGATTGAAATTCACTTTTATCAAAGTGCATAGGTATTGCCTCTTCCATATACTGTCTTGCATTTTCTAATGAGCAGCTGGATCCTATTTTCTCTACAATAGTTAAAATGATTATTAAAAATCTTTTCTACTTCTGACTTCTTGTTAATAATCTTTTCATTTAGTTTGATAGAAATGCATTCTTCCTGTGCTCATTGTTGCCCTGCTTCCCTTTTAATAATATTACAATTTGGTTTAATTTCATTATCAGATGTGCTAATCTCAGAATTCTGGAATTTTTAATAACTTTTCTTAGTACAGTGCAGTAATATTTGTAATGTTACAACTGTTCTTACGCCATGTTACATGGCTGTGAATGGTATACAACTTGTAGCCCATACAACGAACAACCCGCACGGATAAATCAACAAATCGGACAACCTTATTCACGACACAGTATCGGTCACGCCCAATGACAAACAGGTCCTTTCTGTGATTCGATTTCGTGTTCATTTTCACCCATGTTACACGCCTGATACCGTACATCCCCCTGGCATATATCGTCATTACTAACGGTGGCAATGCTCCTCTGGTAACGTTCTGCACCATCCACAGCGCTCCAAAGCGACCAACATGCTCTGTTCGGGGAATGGCTGAAAGGTTGTCCATTAAGTTTACTTTTAGTGGCTTCCAAAACCTCTTGACAGTAGCCGTTCGGTGATGTAATATTTGTTAATGTTTACACTGATATATTCGAAAAAAACCCTGTCTTTTCCTTAATACAATTGCGAGGTGTACACGTCGTTTAAAAGTGTTCTACACGTTGCTGAGCGGTCATGTGTCGCCACCTGACTTGGCAATTGGAATTACAAGTTATACAGCTATTTTTGGCTAAAATTCACTGAAAATGTCAACAGACGTTATAACACTTACTCCTTGGTCCAAGAGGTTGAGAATTCTCTCAAGATAGTACACTGTTCCATGAAAATAATCGCTTCAGTATATCTCTAGGAAAAAAAATAAACATGTTACCAATGCAGCAAATTAATGGTCCTTTTCCGTTGTACCAAATGGCGGAAGCTTTTTTTTCTCCAACTGCAATCCTTTACAAGATATGTGGTTTGCCTCGGCCATACTGCTCATGTATACATGTACAGGTAAATGGTAATAGTGCATTCCGTCTCTAGTTCTTACTGTCCACTGCTGCAAGCAGACTGCAAATTTCATTTTTACTCTCCACCTCCTCCTCGCCCTACATTTCTTCAGTGTCCATTGAATCCTGAATTCGTAGGAAACGACTTCATCTGTTGTAGGCATCATCTGCATTTCATTAAATCACAACCATCCACTACTGAGTAAGTTACGTGTTTCTGTAATTTGACGTTCTCAGACAATCTTTCTTTTCGGGCAGTGATATATATCTTAGGAAAACTGAATGTTTTTAACCAGAAAAAGAGAATGAAGAGCTTCACCAAAAATTTAGGTAACAATTCGCTCTTCCGCCCTTTTTTTCTAAATGTCTCTGCTTTCCGTACTTAGCTCGAACCATACGTAGAGGGGACTGGGAAAAATAGTAATCGACTTCCTCGCACCACAGTCTGAACAAACTGTCAGTCCACGGCAAAGTTTGCTGCCAATTATGATAACGTGGCCAAATATTTATTTGGGCGTGTCATTCGACTGCCACTTCTTTTTCAAAGGTACCCCCTTCACTGAGGTTGACAACCACACACGGGGGACGCACCAGCATCCCCCCTAAACCGTTCAGACGGAGTGACGCCGATTGCCCACACGCCCAGTGGCTGTCAGCTGAAACACGATCCGGCGCAGGTGCTCCCGGCTGACAGTAAACTGCTTTGATGTCCGTCTGTGTATGCTCCACGCCCAGCCCCTCCGGTGACAACTGACTGGCTGCTCTGTCCTCCCGCGAACATTCCCTGTTCTGAACCGAGAATAAGATAATAGCGCTATTCGGTTAAAGTTTGTTTTCATTCACAGCCTCGTTCAGCATTTAAGTGCTTTCCGCGACTGATTATCGGCTTGAGCTACTATGAATAGATTTCCACAAAGAGATAAGCTATGCATTGCTTCATAATTGGCCAGGTGAGCTCAGTCCAACAATAAAGATTATAAGAGAATTACCAGATCATCTCCAAAAGAAACATTGCTAATTAAAGCAACGTGGAACTGTAACATAGGGTTGACGGTCTCTTTTCCATACAGTTACTAAAATCATCGATCTTGATGTGTAGCAAGAGACAGCGCCAATGATTCTTTCGGCCTAGTAGAGGAGAGATTCCGCTTATGTATTAGATGACTAGTAAAGATTCAACAATACAGAAGGAAGCCACTGTGCATAGCGTCAAAACAATGCGCAGAGACGCAGAATTGTATTTTAGAGACTGAGATGGCCAACTGACAACGACAATGGATTTAAAAAAACGAAATTTCCTGGCAGATTAAAACTGTGTGTCGGACCGAGACTCGAACTCGGGACATTTGCCTTTCGCGGGCAAGGGCTCTACCAACAGAGCTACCCGCGAAAAGAACCTTTGCCTTTCGCGGGCAAGTGCTCTACCAACAGAGCTACCCGCGAAAGGCAAAGGTCCCGAGTTCGAGTCTCGGTCCGGCACACAGTTTTAATCTTTCAGGAAGTTTCATATCAGCGCACACTCCGCTGCAGAGTAAAAATCTCTATCTGGAAACACCCCCAGGCTGTGGCTAAGCCATGTGTCCGCAATATCCTTTCTTTCAGGAGTGCTAGTTCTGCAAGGTTCGCAGGTGAGCTTCTGTAATGTCTGGAAGGTAGGAGGCGAGGTACTCGCAGAAATAAACCTGTGAGGACGGGACGTGAGTCGTGCTTGGGTAGCTCTGTTGGTAGAGCACTTGCCCGCCAAAGGCAAAAGTCCCGCGTTCGAGTATCGGTTCGGCACACAGTTTTAATCTGCCATTAAGTTTCATATCAGCGCACACTCTGCTGCAGAGTGAAAATCTCATTCTGACAATGGATTTAAATTGCGGAGGACTGGGGTTTCAATCTTCGTATGACCATTGTAATTTAAGTGTTTTGCTCCGCTAAATCACTTGAATGATCCTTCAGTGAAGTCACTATTCGCTCTCCAGATTTTTAACAGGACTGGTGTTCCTTCTCGGAGGACAGCACAGTCGTCAAATGTCCTTTCTACCTTTCTGCGAAATTCAGAGAGAAGCGATATGTATTCCTTTTTTCCCCTGGTGCTTGCGATAACAGCTGTGACTAGGTATTCATAAACAAACCAAGAGTGACAAGTGTCATACTACCTAAAGCAGACATAATTAACGTCAGAATAGAGAACCATGGAAGAACACATTGCAAGTCAAATGCCAGTAAACTGGAATTTAGCCAATTAGTATCAATGACAACAGCAATATAGTCAGTTTTGCATTCAAGTTGTGAAATCATTACATAAAACAGTAATCTGAGTAAGCTCAAGTAATGTACTCACTTAAGATGAGCTGCATCCTCTCACGGCCAAAAACTTAGGCAGCCTGTCATACCTCTGCATCATGTCCGGTGAATACTGCTTTGGCTTTTACACTACTGGCCATTAAAATTGCTACACCACGAAGATGACGTGCTACAGACGCGATATTTAACCGACAGGAAGAAGATGCTGTGATATGCAAATGATTAGCTTTTCAGAGCATTCACACAAGGGTGGCGCCGGTGGCGACACCTACAACGTGCTGAGATGAGGAAAGTTTCCAACCGATTTCTCATACACAAACAGCAGTTGACCGCCGTTGCCTGATGAAACGTTGTTGTGATGCCTCGTGTAAGGAGGACAATTGCGCACCATCACGTTTCCGACTTTGATAAAGGTCGGATTGTAGCCTACCGCGATTGCGGTTTATCGTATCGTGACATTGCTGCTCGCGTTGGTCGAGATCCAATGACTGTTAGCAGAATATGGAATCGGTGGGTTCAAGAGGGTAATACGGAACGCCATGCTGGGTCCCAACGGCCTCGTATCACTAGCAGTCGAGTAGACAGGCATCTTATCCGCATGGCTGTAACGGATCGTGCAACCTCGTCTCTGTCCCTAAGTCAACAGATGGGGACGTTTGCAAGACAAGAACCGTCTGCACGAACAGTTCGACGACGTTTGCAGCAGCATGGACTATCAGCTCGGAGATCATGGCTGCGGTTACCCTTGACGCTGCATCACAGACAGGAGCCCCTGCGATGGTGTACTCAACGACGAATCTGAGTGCACGAATGGCAAAACGTCACTTTTTCGGATGAATCCAGGTTCTGTTTATAGGATCATGATGATCGCATCCGTGTATGGCGACATCGCGGTAAACGCACATTGGAAGCGTGTATTCGTCATCGCCATACTGGCGTATCATCCGGCGTGATGGTATGAGGTGCCATTGGTTACACGTCTCGGTCACCTCTTGTTCGCATTGACGGCACTTTGAACAGAGGACGTTACATTTCAGATGTGTTACGACTCGTGGCTCTACCCTTCATTCGATCCCTGGAAACCTTACATTTCAGCAGGATAATGCACGACCGCGTGTTGCACGTCCTGTATGGGGCTTTCTGGATACAGAGAATGTTCGACTGCTGCCTGGCCAGCACATTCTTCAGATCTCTCTCCAATTGAAAACGTCTAGTCAATGGTGGCCGAGCAACTGGCTCTTCAAAATACGCCAGTTACTACTACTGATGAACTGTTTTATCGTGTTGAAGCTGCATGGGCCACTGTCTGTACACGCCATCCAAGCTCTGTTTGACTCAATGTGCAGGCGTATCATGCCGTTATTACGGCCAGAGGTGGTTGTTCTGGGTACTGATTTCTCAGGATCTATGCACCCAAATTGCGTGAAAATGTAGTCACATGTCAGTTCTAGTATAATATATTTGTCCAATGAATACCCGTTTATCATCTGCATTTCTTCTTGGTGTAGCAATTTTAATTTCCAGTAGTGTATGTTTCTGGTAGGACAGGGATGATTCATTTCCCCCACCCTTCCAGAGGAAGAAGGACGACCACATTCTCATTTTGCTTCAGTAGCCTCTCGAATTCTGCCGTTATATATCCCTTGGTCTTAATCAGTGTTTTTCCTGGTTGTGCACTAGAGACGGCAACTTTGCGTGCTCTATGAGGTTGTTTCATATACAGAATATGATTTTTAAGAGTCTGCATCTATACAGGGTGAGTCACCTAACATTACCGCTGGTTGTATTTCGTAAACCACATCAAATACTGACGAACCGATTCCACAGACCGAACGTGAGGAGAGGGGCTGGTGTAATTGCTTAATACAAACCATAAAAAAATGCATGGAAGTGTGTTTTTTAACACTAACCTACATTTTTTTTTAAATGGAACCCCGTTAGTTTTGTTAGCACATCTGAACATATAAACAAATACGTAATCAGTGCCGTTTGTTGCATTGTAAAATGTTAATTACATCCGGAGATATTGTAACCTAAGGTTGACGCTTGAGTACCGCTCCTCCGCTGTTCGATCGTGTGTATCGGAGAGCACCGAATTACGTAGGGATCCAAAGGGAACGGTGATGGACCTTAGGTACAGAAGAGACTGGAACAGAACATTCCGTCCACATGCTAACACCTTTTCATTGGTCTTTTTCACTGACGCACATGTACATTACCAGGAGGGGTGAGGTACACGTACACTCGTGGTTTCCGTTTTCAATTACGGAGTGGAATAGAGTGTGTCCCGACATGTCAGGCCAATAGATGTTCAATGCGATGGCCATCATTTGCTGCACACAATTGCAATCTCTGGCGTAATGAATGTCGTACACGCCGCAGTACATCTGGTGTAATGTCACCGCAGGCTGCCACAATACATTGTTTCATATCCTCTGAGGCCAGCCCGTTCTCCTGATCTTACACCTCTGGATTTCTTTCTGTGGGGTAAGTTAAAGGAGAATGTGTGCCGTGATGTGCCTACAACCCCAGAGGATATGAAACAACGTACTGTGATAGCCTGCGGCGACATTACACCAGATGTACTGCGGCGTGTACGACATTCATTACGCCAGAGATTGCAATTGTTTGCAGCAAATGATGGCCACCACATTGAACATCTATTGGCCTGACATGTCGGGACACACTCTATTCCACTCCGTACTTTGAAAACGGAAACCACGTGTGTACGTGTACCTCACCCCTCCTGGTAATGTACATGTCCGTCAGTGAAAAAGACCAATGAAGAGGTGTTAGCATGTGGACGGAATGTGCTGTTCCAGTCTCTTCTGTACCTAAGGTTCATCACAGTTCCCTTTGGATCCCTACGTAATTCGGTGCTCTCCGATACACACGATCGAATAGCGGAGGAGTGGTACTCAAGGGTCAACTTTAGGTTACAATATCTCCGGATGTAATTAACATTTTACAATGCAACAAACGGCACTGATTACGTATTTGTTTATATGTTCAGATGTGCTAACAAAACTAACGTAGTTCCATTTAAAAAAACGTAGGTTTGTGTTAAAAAAACAACTTCCATGCATTTTTGTATGGTTTGTATTGAATAATTACACTAGCCCCTCTCCTCACGTTCGGTCTGTGGATTCGGTTCGTCAGTATTTGATGTGGTTTACGAAATATATCCAGCGGTAACCTTAGGTGACTCACCCTGTATAACTTAATAATTTGATCACCTCCGCTCCGTGAATATAATTTTCGGTTACATTAAATTGCTGAGGATTTAAATCAAGACAACCACAGCAGTGTCAGCAGTGCCGCGATAAGGAAGGTCACTTTTCTTGTCACTGGCTCCACAAACAGCACGCAAGTGAGCCATTTCGATCCTCTCTTGCAACCTAGTCTCCAGATCCAGGACGTGCACAGGGGTCTCGGCAGTATTCCAGATGTCTACCAAAAGCACTCTTTTGTTAACTAATAGCAAATCGTTTAGACAGCTACAGACATGTTAGAAGCGGCCCGGTTGCCGGTATTTCAGAAGCGACACGGTTTGTCCATTGTCTTTTAAAAATATAGGACTGAATTAGAACGTGGAAGGTGTATGTAAAGAGACGTAACAACTGTCAGTAACTGTAGAGAACTGCAGGGACCGATAGTTAAGGTGCAGCGGGATCCTATTTCATTAAGTGTAAACATCCCTGTATGACAAGTGCCCTGCTGGCAAGAGAAATTGATGGAGACATGTCTTTTTGTGCATATTCGTTCCCAGAAGTTGGCATGTACCACGACTCTTCGGCCCAGAATAACTTTTCAAGAGGTAGTAGATGGGCTGAATGGATTCCTGCTGCCAGTGTACCTTCTGTGCTTACGACGTGTGATTAGATGAGTTACTCGTGTGGGTTGGTTGGTTGGTTGTTTGGGGAAGGAGACCAGACATCGTGGTCATCGGTCTCATCGGATTAGGGAAGGATGGGGAAGGAAGTCGGCCGTGCCCTTTCAGAAGAACTATCCCGGGATTTGCCTGGAATGATTTAGGGAAATCACGGAAAACCTAAATCAGGATGGCCGGACGCGGGATTGAACCGTCGTCCTCCCGAATGCGTGTCCAGTGTCTAACCACTGCGCCACCTCGCTCGGTACCCTGATACTCGTATGGGAAAATATGTTCTGTGCACAATAGCAAGGGGAGTTTCTGAACAGCATGACTGATCGTACAGTGCTGTCCACCATAGAATCACTATATCACTGTCGTATTGTCCAAGACAAGGACTCGCATTCTGGAGGCGTGACCTATTAACCATACTGACAGGATTTCAGGATTACTCTGAGACCATTAGGCATCGATGAGATGGTTTCCCAAACAATTGACAGCTGCATCACTCCTTCCTTCATCTCTAACGGATCTAATATTCTGTCATTTATGATTTTATTGTTGGTAAAACACGAAATTCCAAACAATTTTTATTCCTTTCTCTACATTGATGACTACGACAGTCGATTCTTATTTCCGTTGGCTTCCACGACAAGCACCCATGGCAGACCGTGAGAACACAATGCCAGTCTTACATGGGAACTGGTATTTGCCCATTATAGCAGTAAGGGCAGTTACATTGGGAGTTCGTGCATTGCACAGGGTGGACCATTGCAGTCCATGAAGGGGAATAACTCGGATAAAGATGAGATACAGCGAAATGTTTTACGTAACTGTTGTAGGTTGCTACTAATGCCCGTGACCTTCAACGTGATTTTCAAACTGATCTGGGGGTTAAAGCGATTATTTTAATATTTGATTCAAGAATTCAAAAGAGTAGCAAACTTTAGGTATAAAATGACACATTATTCAAGGTCATAGCTAGGTTCAGTGAACATCAAGTAAGCAAATACAGCAGAGACACAGCAAAATTAATGTTTGACACAAATTGAAAGCAGCATCCTGAAAACGAGAGGCAAGGGGACTCACTTATCAACTTGTAATGAAAACTCAAACCTACAACTGTTATGTAAAACATTTTGCTGTATCTCACCTTTACCCCGAGTTATTCCCCTTTATGGATTGCAATGATTCACCCTGTGCAGTGCACGAACTGCCAGTGCAACTGTCCTTAATGCTATAATGGGCAAGTCAAACCTCTCTTCGTTCTTTCCAAACCCGACGTCACAAGTATGTGTTTCCGTGAAACAAGTCTCAACCTTCAAATAACTTTCGATAGTTACGTCTAAGATCATGGTTATTGGTGATGATACGTGACCCTTATGCCCCTTCCAGACTGTATCTACATTGCATTTTGCTGTATTCCCCTTCCCCCTCTATTCCGTGTTAATCCCTACTAGAACTAAAAACATACTTGCTTATTCGACGTTCATTGAGCCTCACCATGACCTTGAATAATGTATAATTTTCAAAGTAACATCTGCCGATCTTTCCAAATGTTAAATCAAATATTGTTGTCGTTGTGGTCTTCAGTCCTGAGACTGGTTTGATGCAGCTCTCCATGCTACTCTATCCTGTGCAAGCTTCTTCGTCTCCCAGTACCTACTGCAACCTACATCCTTCTGAATCTGCTTAGTTTATTCATCTCTTGGTCTCCCTCTACGATTTTTACCCTCCACGCTGCCCTCCAATACTAAATTGGTGATCCCTTGATGCCTCAGAACATGTCCTACCAACCGATCCCTTCTTCTGGTCAAGTTGTGCCACAAACTTCTCTTCTCCCCAATCCTATTCAATACTTCCTCATTAGTTATGTGATCTACCCATTTAATTTTCAGCATTCTTCTGTAGCACCACATTTCGAAAGCTTCTATTCTCTTCTTGTACAAACTATTTATCGTCCATGTTTCACTTCCATACATAGCTACACTCCAAACAAATACTTTCAGAAACGACTTCCTGACATTTAAACCTATACTCGATGTTAACAAATTTCTCTTCTTCAGAAACGCTTTCCTTGCCATTGCCAGTCTACATTTTATATCCTCTCTACTTCGACAATCATCAGTTATTTTGCTCCCCAAATAGCAAAACTCCTTTACTACTTTAAGTGTCTCATTTCCTAATCTAATTCCCTCAGCATCACCCGACTTAATTCGACTACATTCCATTATCCTTGTTTTGCTTTTGTTGATGTTCATCTTATATCCTTTCAAGGCACTATCCATTCCGTTCAACTGCTCTTCCAAGTCCTTCGCTCCGATCCGTAGAACGCCAGTTTTCTTTCTCCTGATAACGACATTCTCTCGAGTAGTCCCCGCCAGGAGATCCGAATGGGGGACTATTTTACCTCCGGAATGTTTTACCAAAGAGGACGCCATCATCATTTAACCATATAGTAAAGCTCCATGCCCTCGGGAAAAATTACGGCCGTAGTTTCCCGTTCGCAGTACCAGCACAGCAAGGCCGTTTTGGTTAGTGTTACAAGGCAAGATCAGTCAATCCTCCAGACTGTTGCCCCTGCAACTACTGAAAAGGCTGCTGCCCTATTCAGGAACCACACGTTTGTCTGGCCTCTCAACAGATACCCCTCCGTAGGACTTCCATTTAAATATGTCACTTTAATCTCCGACTCACCTTATAAATCACGTTCGAGGTCACGGCATTTAGTAGCAATGCGTGAGCCTCATCGTCACCTACGACTTGACTTTTATCTAAAATATGTTGCTGTATCTCATCTTTATCCCTGTTAGGGATTAAAATGATGCAACAACCTGTTTGTATTACGTCCAGCTTACCATTTAGAACACAGTCACGGAAAACACGAACCATCACGTTGCCTGAAACGCCATCGACATTTCCTCCACGCCGTTAGTGTAGAAAACCCAAGCTTATCCTAAGACGTCACAAGAGCCGTGATCTGAAGCAATGTTCGGTTAAGCCACCACCTACCCCCCCCCCCCCCCCCCGCCACCCTCTACACCTGTACCAGTCGACGCTAGCTAACTTCCACACATAACATGAAGGGAAGCCTATATTTGGTTCATCATGAGAAAACGTAAGGCTAGAGTTCCTTGTCCTGCAGACTTCACGTAATGTTATCATCTACCTACGCAGATGAACATGAACTTTATACCTCTGCCCACCGCAATATTGAAAGAATCGTTTTGATGCTGCGGGTAAGTGACGCGGTAAGGGAAGTATGTAAGTAGAGCAGAGACGAAGTGAAAATCTTTCTAGCTATGACACGGGCCGCAGATTGAGAAACCGCTGACATTAGCAACTTCGACAAGTGGTGGATCGTAAAGTGGTAGTCGTTGTTGCCTAGCTCCGCGGAAACGGTGAAGCTAATCAGCTGTTTTTGTGGTATTGTAGTGAGAATCTATGGAAAACGGTTGAAAGGTAAGGTGCTGAACGTCCTCACCTAAACACAAAACGTAGAGATGGAAGCTTGCGTACACTGTAAGACAGGATAGGCAACGGACTGTGGCACAACTGACGACAGAGGGTAACGCATTTAAAGGCGCAAGTGTTTCGGAGCACACCGTCCAGCGCGCATTGTTGAACATGGGGCGCTGCAGCAGACGACGGCTACTTTTTCCACGTTGACGCAAAGGCATCGTCTCTTACGATTGCAGTGGTCACGGGATGAACTAAAAAGGATTGCGAAGGAATGTAAACGTGTTGCCGCGCAGTATGAATCGTAATTTCTGTGCACCAGGTAGATGGTTGTGTCCTCATACGTCGTCATTCAAGCCAACGGCTGCTCGAAACAGGCTCCACCATCCCACGAATGAAGGCCATTGTGGGCAGTATTATGCATTAGGTAGGGGTGGGGGACGGAGGGAAGGGGGCCTGGAGAAAGGGCATTCACCTGGGCTTCCGTGGGATCTGTCTTCGTAGTAGAGGGCACTATGAGATCTGTGGACTACGTGAATGTTATCGAGGACCACTTGCTTCCATTCATGCTTGATGTCTTCTCAGACGGCAGCGATGCCTTCTAGCAAAGTAAGTTCGAGTCACAATAACAGAAACGTGCTGCAGTACTTTGAGGGGCATGGTACTGATCTACTGATCTTGGCGAGTAAATGCATCTGTTCTGAATCCGATAAACCACATCTGGGGCTATACCGGGCCCCAGTTTCTAGCCGACAGATCACAGGTCCATAATTTGCGGGTGTTGCTTGATCTCTGCTTACACATCTGGTGTTAACGTACTTCTGGAAACCTGCCAAGCTCTTATAGAATCCATGCTACTTATAAATACTGCTGCACTGCGTTCAAAAGGGGAACGAAGAATGTATTAAGCATGTCGTCATAATGCATTCGTTGATCACTCTACGGATTGATTACAATTAAAGTTAAACTTTAAAAGTGCTATAGAAATAACATTACTGGTCAGGATGACGTCAAATTGCAATGGAATATTATTGGAGAAGGGGCAAAATGTATGGCAGAACAAAAAAAATAGTGTGAAAATTGATCAACAGATGGCGCGGTAAGTGTCAGAATACGTAAATGAAAACACCTGTCATGAGCATGCCCCATTGATGTTGGTAAAAACACGCCGGGTACACGGCTTTTCCTCCTTTCGCGTCTGCGCCGATCGCCATGAGTCCCAATGCAGAATCGCGCTCTGCTTGTAAAGATGTATTACAAGAATGATGACTGTGCACACGTCGCTCTGCAGAAGTTCCGGACACTGACGGGTTTGAAAAAAGGCGTTGGTCCAATGACTGTCGTGGGTCTAAAGAAAATGATTCGTAAATTAGAAAAGATGGATTCTTTTGGTGTGCAACCTGGTAGAGGGAGGAAACGAACTGATTCGACGTCAGTGGAAGCAGTGGCCACAGCAATGCAGGAGCAGACAAGTGGTGATGTGCAAACGTGTAGTGCACAGAGAATTGCCCGAACACTGGACATACCCGTGAGCAACGTGCGTAAAATCCTACGACACATCCTGCTTTATTATCCATTCTCAATTACCTATGTGCTTCCTGTTGACCTGCCAGCAAGAGAGACCTTTGCTTTGGAATTTCTTGCTCGCACGGAAGTCGACAATGATGTGTCGTGGAAGATTTTGTGGACAGACGAAGCCCACCTCTATCTGAAAGGGTATGTCAATACACAGAATCGACACGCGTTTCAGCCGCTACCAGTTCGGTCTGCAAAGGTCACTGTGGTGCGGGTTTTCGGCATCATTTATCACAGGTCCATATTTTTTCGAAGAGATAGGTGCTTGCGGTCCTGTTACATGTACCGTCACTGGTAAGTGCTGTGAGTGTCTTTTGGCAACCACGTCATTCCAGCTTTCCTACAGCGTGTATGGGATCATTTTCATGCAATATGGCGCACCTCCGCACATTGCAAATCCAGTTAAGCTACTGCTGAAGCGCCATTTCGTAAATGCTCGAATTATCAACCGCCATTTGACTACGGCCTGGCCGTCCCGATCACCTGATCTTAATCCGTGTGACTTTTGGCTGTGGGGTTATCTGAAAGATGTTGTGTTCAGTTTTACGATTACAAACTTAGCTGCGGTGAAGGCACGCACTGAGCGACATATTCTGAACGTGACCCCGGAAACTCTTCGATCAGAAGTGGAACATGCTGTTTCTCGATTTCAACTTGTTGCAGAAAACGGTGGACAACACATTGAAGAACATGTTTTGCGCCAGTCACAAAGAAATCGATAATCCGATTCGATTTTGACTGATGCTTTCTATGTGGTTTTTGGTTTCAGGACAATTAAAAACCGATGTGATTGATGATTTTTATGTGGTTTTTGGCCTCAGAACAATTACAAACTGGTTTTTCCGATTAGATGTGATGGATGGGCTTACGTAACTAACAGTATCACACCTGTACACCCTTGCACACCGAGTAGTATAGATTGTTCAACGTCAGACGCATACCATCGGCATTGTTGTATGATTCATTTGTCATTTGTAGTCGTCAACAAATAAATTATGATGCTTACAGTGCAATTTATTGCTATATTTTGTAAGTATTTATTTTAATCCTGCAATACATTTTCCCCTTCCTTGATAATATTCCGTTGCAATCTGACGTCATTCTGACCAGTGGTGTTATTTATATAGCGGTTTCAAGGTTTAACTTTAATTATAATCATCCTGAATATCACCTATCATATTAGATACAGACATCGTATCCTTTGTCGTCAGTAATAGATTAATCCCTTCGGTTCAAGGTGTTACATTACATTTAGGATAATTGTGTTAAAATATTATGATGACTACCAGAGTACCGCACCTAGATCTTGGTGCCGACGGCACCTTGAATTAGTTCAGAGCACATACTCTCACTATGTACATGGTATACAACACAGAAAATAATATTTCGCCCGGAAACAAACGTTTATTTCTTATCATGATCCGTACTTGTATAACGGCTCTTCATCCATTGAAGTCCCAAATACTCTTTCTCTTAGCAAATAAATTCGTCTTCCTGCTTTGCGTAATACATGTTTGCCACAAAATTAACTTCGTGGTTCGACGGCAGTTACATAGTGTAAACAGGAAACTTTATGAACCTAAATGTGTTATTCTCCATGTCAAAAAACGGTTTCGATTATATTACGCAATTTCACCTGCGTCAACCCACAGTTTTCTCTACATGTTTTAACATTATAACTAAGATTCTTTTACAGCCGCTTAACAACTTCAGAAATACCACCAAAAATGCTTAAAAGTTTCTAAATAGGTATTTTGAATGTAATTCATGAATCCCAGTAGCAAGATCACACAGAACTTCATTCAGGGTAACGGTTAATGCGTGTCCACGATCTCAAACACCTTCATCAAATCTCTTGAATGTTCAGAAATAACAGTAACCTCGAGAACTGGTAGAGAGACGCTATAATTTATACCACCATGATTTCAGAGCCATGGTTCAATTTCTTTAAAAAAATCTAAATGCCGTTATTTTAACACTTGAATATAATAGACTTTGTTCACGTCCGCTTAACTTGCGACGCCGAACACGTAACGTAGCTCTGAATAGACAACCTCATCTTGGATATCTTTGAATGTTTGAACTGTTAAGGAATTAAGATTATTAACAAAGCATTTTTGCAGCTACTTGGTGAAACAGGAATACATATGAATGGATCAGTGAACATACAATGTTATAGGACATAGAGAAGAGTGTTTTTTATTAGCATTTATTTTACTCTGTAGATTTCTCAATTACATAAACATGTGTAAATGACAAAAGAGCATAATGCTGGGGGTGTGCTTTGCCATGGCGGTAATAATACCCCCACAACACGACAACGTAAAAGTGTTTCTGTAATCCTTGTGCCCACGCTGAGTTACGAGTATATAAGTGTAACCTCTATAACTACGTATAACAGACAATTTTCAAATGTACTGAAAGTAGTGTACACAAGCCTCTGGTTATTCCTCATTTGGATCTTCACAAATGCCGCAAAACAAGCAAAATTTAAGTACTTTCAAGGGAAAGCTTTTATATTGGAGCATAATGCACTGTCTAATCTATATTCGGGTTACACAGATAATCACATATCTCCATGAGAACAGGTGTGAGGTTCACAAATGAAATATTTTATTTTATATAATGTATCAATAGTTTTATAATTTATTAGACAACTGAGTAATAATTCAACAGATATAATCATAAATATGTGCAAACATATCATTTGTTTTCTATAAGTGGCAGAATAAATTACTTAATACTATATAAATAGTAAATTTTGCTGTTCTTTATAGTGGGAAGATAAACTTGGAATCATTTTCGTTTTGTCTGCGCCTCAACTTGTTCAGGAGCCGGAATTAGATATCCTATCATGCACTCACGGAAAATTTTCACAAGTACTTAGGAACTGATGATACAGAGATAATGGAAGGCACTGCCAAATGTTTTCCGAGATCCAGCAGAAACAGTCTGCGCCCATGAGTCACATTTTTTGCTTGTGGATTGTTTTCTGTTTAAATAATGTGAGGCGCTAAGCAAGCAATATCCAGAATGTTGTAAAACAATGTTAGCAGCCATCTCTGTGTCCTTCTTTTTACAATGTAACGAGGACAAACTTTTTCACATTATCAGTGCTCCGTTTTGTGAAATTATAATGATGTATAACATGTGGCTTTGAAAGAGGGTGAGAAGTGGGTTTATCATAATACATTGTGGATAATATTAGCACTGCTTTCTTCTTCTTTAAAACATATGTTGACAGATAAACATATTCTCACTGAATCCAAACATAGGCGACAGTTCTTCGCTTGAAGAGGAAGGCTGCATTTTTGGCGGTACGTAGGGCTTATTTGTTCACGTTACACGTCATCAACAGCCGTGCTAATGGTAGACTAGTGAAAAAAGTGACAGTGACTATATTTCGTCCATCACCCTTGAAATGGTAACATAAATCTTTTACTATACACGTGCGTGTGATAAACCCTTTCCCTTGAAGACATCTCTCCTTCATATCTCCTCTGTATTAGCACAGATGACGTGTCACTGATCTCATTTGTACTACGATAGCAGTACACGAGAGGTGCCTGTTTGCTTCCACCCATTGTATAGTTGTTGTGCCCTAGGCAGAAAATAGCACATAGGTCATGAATCCGTTATCTTGGCGGTGTAGTAAACTTTTACGAGGAACAAATATTTCAGAAATAATTAAATTTCCAATTAGTTTGTTTATACGGGATGCCACTCGCTTTTTTTTAAACAGAATACCAGAAACTGCACAATTACAGTCCACTTTTGAGACACAAATAATTTCCATTCTTCAACAAAATAATGACCTACGTATTTCCGTAATTACTAGCACACTGTTCTCACCTACATGTACAAACAACCAGGGGTTGCTAATGAAGTCTCAACTGAAGCCGACCGCGGCAGACAACATAACTGTCCTCTAGCACTGTCGAACCAGCTCTGTTCTTACAGCCAAACCACTTCGCGCGACGTGCCAGTTAAGAGCGATCTGAAGATCACTGAAGTGCTTTGTTTGCCTTTTCGTTTAGCAGCTGCTTATTATTCTGCGGGTTATTAACTCTTGTAAAATAATGGAATGATAACACACTATTGAGAGATGCATTAATATGAAATGAAAGTAAATAAGCTATTTAGTTTTTCTAACATTAATAACAGAAGATTACCATTTCGGCGTGCAATTTCCGAACGCAGCAGCCGGTCACCGGGAAGAACCACAATTACGTGGTCTTTCTCACGATACCTATACTGAACAAACCATCTGTCATCGGTACCTAACACCACATTAGTCATCTTCCCACTGCTACTTTCTCAACTGCACTAAGAAGGGCTTCTTGTACATGTATATCATGTCTGCAGAGCCAGAAGAATTACAATCAAATTGTCATATCTTCTTGAGATAAGCTTGCACAATACAATGGGAATGCATTTTTTAGCATTTCTTTTGTGTGTTCAGTGTTAGAGAATCTTACCCCAGCTGTCATCAGTATACAAAGATATGCATTAAATTCTTCAGTTGTAAATGGCTTCCACACTTTCGCTGCTCCTTCTAAATCGAGTCATAGTTTGTGAATACCCGATTTGTCTCCCTGTTGGTTTCACGTACTGTTACAGCTAAAATTTCTTCTTGTTCTTGGAGTGGTGCTGTGTACCAACAGCTGCAAAGTTTACAGCAGCACTCCAAAACATTTGCTGTATATGATCTGTTGAAAAATTTTTATAACAGAGCCTGTGACAATTACCGAATGTTTGATATCCGTACCAGACGGATTACAATAAGATATCTAAGCAAAACAGAGGTGAGCTGCTAGATCTCTTACCGGTAGGTTCGAACAATACGCAAATGTTACAGAGATGCTTCGGGAACTTAAATGGAAATCTCCGGAGCGAAGGCGATGTGTTTTTTCGACCAACACTATGAAGGTGTCTTTTATAGAAATAAATTTTGTTGTACGTGGTGACCAGCCCTTTCCCGCAAAATTTTATGCTTCAGAAACTTTCTTCTAATGTTCGTTATGCCATTTAATTCCACCTTTACCACGTAGAATGCCTGCAGAAGACACAGTTGCTTCGTTATTTTCATCAGCTCTGTCATTTTCATCGCTATTGTCACCACTTGTCTCTATTTCAGCATCAGTATCACTACAAGCACCAATTAGTATCTGAAGCTGCAGCATCTTCCTTAGTCGGAATCCATTCGTTGTGCAACAGCAGCCAGCAACAATTAGAATATTTTGTTGCAACGATCTCGTATATACCCAAAGCTCAGTGCTGCCAACCGAGACTGTACCATGATAAATTCACTGAGTTACACCGGTAACCAGGTTATAGAACAAAGTATAATTTTCTGAATGTTGTCACAAGGGACAAACCGATTCACGATTTTATGTTGTAATGACTAGGTATCAATTACATTTCAAACAATGGTAGGTTTACAAATATTCTTACACTTGAGTGTTGGAAAGCATACATAATTATAATAGAGAAGTACAAATTACTATTTACAAAGATGTTTGATCTGATTATAATGTTTATAATGTTGTATGGCAGCCTCATTTTATGTTACTGACATGGTGCCAGCACCAACTATGGCTACTAATGTTTCTGCTGGTCGTTGATGTCTTACGTGGATTATTGACAAATTGGTGTGTTGGCTAAGGAAGTTTGCCATGAAGGCATTCATGTATGTAGAGGACCTCTTCTGAAACAGTTTTAATTTTTAAGTCTTTGTGAAATTTGGAGTTTCTAATCGTCCATGGAGTATTTAATATTACGAGCAGTATCTAATTTTGGAACATAAAAGTATGATGAAAATAAATTCGCAAAGGGTGGAGATGCAAGTCAGTTAATAGGTGGCATGTGTAACGATAAGGTTTCTTATCGGGTGAAGCTCGTTTGCAGCTCGTGGTCTAGTGGCCAGCGTTGCTGCCTCTGGATCACGGGGTCCCAGGTTCGATTCCCCGCCAGGTTGGGGATTTTCTCTGCCTGTTTACTGGGTGTTTGTGTTGTTCTCGTTATTTCATCATCACCTTCATCATTCGTGACAGTGGCTCGATTGGACTGTGTAAAGAATTGTACTGTGCAAAAATTGGAACTTTGTACAGCACAGTTCAGCGCCCCACAAACCAAACATCATCATCATCATCAGATGGACCCAATGAAAGTGACAATATATGGGAAGGACAGTAGAAGTATACGCTAAATGGCGAATGATTATAAAGATGATTATTATTCTCTTCATTTATCTGAGGTGATTTAAGGAAACCACGACGAACTTAAATCAGGATAGCGGATAGCCGAAATGATCTTTGAAGACCTTGTTACAGTAGATATACCAAATAGCTGCTTATAATGAGTAATCTTAATTTACAATTACGATAGACTGTTTCGGCTTTATCGCCATATTCAAGAACCTGCAATTAAAATTTTAGTGAGAATAGGTACTGACGTTAATGTCATTGATATTAAAGTAGCTGTCTTGTACTCACGTCTAGATTGAGGTGACGTCCATATTGCGTCGTTAGTTGACTGTTTTGTAACTGTCACTGCTTTAATAAGATCGTAAATGTTGTTGTGCTTTAATTCTCTGGAGACTGCTGGTACGAATGTTTTTAATGCCACAAATATTTTACTAGCCTTTCGAACTAATAACAACCTTTCAATAAAATTACCTTCCGCCATCACCAGAAAATGGAAATGTGATAACACAGGCATATATAAGATCACATGTGGCAGCTGTAATGGCTTTTACGTTGGCCAAACAGGAAGAAAGTTTAATGTAAGATACGAAGAACACACCAGAGAGAGCGAATAATATCAGTCGAGCTTCTTTCTACACTTGCAAAATCAAAATCACAATGCTGACACGATCGAAAATGCACTACCGATTCTGCACGGAATACCAAACGGCTTTGCAATGAACCTTCTTGAGGAATTAGAAATTTATATGTACACGGGAAATATTAAACGAACATACAGAATTTAGACACAAATTATTGAACTTTTAGAAGACGAAAATGGTTAAATCGGAATTAACATATGTAACAACTAAAGATAATCGTAACAAAAATGTTAGTTAGTAAAATAATACTGCTGTTCATCTGCACAATATTTGTAAAAATATAGCGTCGTAACAGTGGAACTGTCAAATTGCTGTCATGTCGTAATTAACATTTAATTTTAACATCCTGACAACAACATTTACGATCTTATCAAAGCAGTGATAGTTACGAAACAGTCCAATAACGACGAAATATGGACGTCACATCAATCTAGACGTGAGAACAAGACTGCTACTTTAATATGAATGATATTGGCGTCCAAATCCTCACCATTGCAGGTACTTGAAAATGGCGATAAAGCGAAACAGTCTGTCATAATTGTAAATAAAGATTACTCATCGTAAGCAGCTATTTGGTGTATCTACTGTGACAATCATGTTGTTATCTGACATGTGTTATGTATGCTGCTGGCCCTAAAGAAGAAACACTTTGAAGACTTCTTCTTCCGAAAGCAATGTCAACAAATACAACGCCTCACTCAGCAGAAGTAGCTCTGGCAACATCCACTTCTACAATAGAACATAATTCGACACGATGTCCCTTTAAATAGATTGAAAATACAGCTGAAAGCTGTGTGAGTTAATGTTTGGTATACAGAGTCGTGAGAATAAATTGCCGGAAAAGAAATAAATGTGAAAGTATGTTACACAAACTTCTCTATATATTTACTTACTTTCCTCTACACTGTCGTCTTTTATTTTCTAAATTTGTTGTTAACTTTGCTGAACTTGTCTGTCATCTGTCAGCCATCAATGCTAGTAGCCTATCACAATTATCGGAAGACCAATGGCAAGCTATTAATATTTATGCTGTGTAAATATTACGAGAGAGGTTGAAATATTTATGTCGGACACATGTCAAGTGCAGAGCGCCCGAATGGCGCGCCTCGCCAGCGGGGACGTATTAAAATAAAATATGACGACAGAAAACAAAAAAAAAGAACATCCAGCGTATCAGCGCTCGTTACGTCGACGGATGGCGTTTTGGTTTATACAGAGATGCAGCGCTGTACGTTTCCGCTTGATTTTCAAACCTAGTCCATTTTAGCACTGATATATTGTACAGGATGATCGGGAAACATGTAATAACAGCGCTGTGTTCTGCAGGCGAGGTCATTATACAAATCAACTGGGGAACGTTTCATGGAGAAAATCCAACCACGAGGAATTCGCCGCTTTTTAATAATGTGAAACAGCGTATCGATTGAGTTGACATTTTTTAAATTGATTTAACTGTGGGTTCATGGTGAAACACTGTGTTTTACATTAAATAAACGATACACTTTATTGCCTTGTTTCACAACATATTATTGTATGTTTTTATATTTTGGGTTGTAAGACAATCTGCTAGTACTAATTCCAATTATTGTAACCGAGAACAGATGGACCCATACCAGCTTATTAATCTGTCACTCCCTGATTTAAACTATAGAAGTTGCCTCTGTCAACTATTTTGATTCACTTACATATGTACTGTACATGCATGTGAAATTCATTTCATTACCTTATATTTCTCCTTAGAAATTCATCAGTGGAGAAGAAGGAGCTGGCCAACAATAAACCTTGAGTCTCCTCTTAAACTGAATTTTATTAGTGATTCAACTTTCTAAGTCTTCTGACAAGTTATCGAAATGTGTGTTGACAGAATGAGATTTTCACTCTGCAGCGGAGTGTGCGCTGATAAGAAACTTCCTGCCAGATTAAAACTGTATGCCCGACCGAGACTCGAACCCGGGACCCTTGCCTTTCGCGGGCAAGTGCCCTACCATCTGAGCTACCGAAGCACGACTCACGCCCGGTCCTCACAGCTTTACTTCTGCCAGTATCTCGTCTCCTACCTTCCAAACTTTACATACTGAAAGAAAGGATACTGCGGAGACATTGTTAGCCATAGCCTGGGGGATGTTTCCAGAATGATATTTTCACTCTGCAGCGGAGTGTGCGCTTATATGAAACTTCCTGCCTGATTAAAACTGTGTGCCCGACCGAGACTCGAACCCGGGACCCTTGCCTTTCGCGGGCAAGTGCTCTACCACCTGAGCTACCGAAGCACGACTCACGCCCGGTCCTCACAGCTTTACTTCTGTCAGTATCTCGTCTCGTACCTTCCAGACTTTGCCCTTGCCCGCGAAAGGCAAGGGTCCCGGGTTCGAGTCTCGGTCGGGCACACAGTTTTAATCTGCCAGGAAGTTTCGAAATGTGTGTTCCTGAGTCATGTACACCTTTCCTGACGAAGTAACTGTTGTTAATCTTTGTGAATATTATTCTTATATGTAATACTGAGTCATTGATCTCCGTCTAAACACACACTGGAATAGAACTATATTCAAGGGCGTTTGTGTGATTGACTGTTTATGAATGAAGGCACTCCGACGTTGAAGCTGCAACTTTAACTGAAATTTGTGAACAACTGTTTTGAGTCTGCTCGTTTAGTCAATTTTTTTGATGTGGAAGATTACGATGAATGTTTCGCGAGAAAACACTCTAAAATTTTCCCCAGATCTTTTCCTAGCGTGGTATGGGAGAGAGATGCTTATCTCTGCAAACTCTCTATGCATGAATTCCTTGAAGTTCCTTTAGTCTACGCCTCTGCATCTGTATGCAATCGATATCTGAAGTCTAAATATCTCAGGAGCATAGGAGCTCAAGTCACTGACTAGACGGCATGGTGTGATAGGCAACTGTGTCCGGAGGATCCGCAAGAGTAGTAAATTAGGTACTATTAGGCAAATGCTAGAGAAATTTTTAAAGCAATATATCCATGTTAACGCATCCAGCATCATGTTTCGCAAAAACAGAAGTTGCTGTGTTGCCTTGCGTTCTTCAGTTGTTCGTCAGCGAAATGTAAATGTTGAGTTTCAATGAACCGATTATGAAACTAAGACGAATGGAACAATGTGCACACGCTCACCAAGGACTACATATGGACATGCTACAGTAATGTTCAGTGTACCCGAACTGCAGTAATGATGTTCCTGTACCGCAGCACTACAATATCAAGAAAATCCAAAGGGGTAACATTACCAAATTAATGTTTTCTTTGTATGTGTAGTGCAAATGCTGTAGTTATAAATCGATGCTTAACACACATACAAACACAAAACAGTGTAATAAGTTCGGACATACGTTACAAGATGTGCAACAGTCTCGATTTCGACGTAAACCAATTAGAACTATAGACAGATAATAGTTTGCGTTAGACCCCCATCCGTCAGACGCAACTCAGTCATATGCAGTAATTGTTTGACGAACAATAGTGTCATGTAGACCGAGACTAAAGTGTTACTCCACTTTGTGATGTGCACCGGGTGTACGTGCGTCAAGGCAAGCGGAGATCCTTCAGCATTGTATTATATGGCTGCCGTGATAATGTTAACAGGTTGCATCTCGTCGAAGCACCCATGCGTACAGGACAGTGTATGTGAAAATGTGTGACGTTACACTACTCCATGCTAAGCTACGCCGTAAAAAAGGAAGTATATATACTTCCTGATTCTACGATTATTGATCACTTGTATGAAACGTTTCGGGAAACGGTTCGCATTTTTAAGTGAATTTTCGTGGTGTGTTACATGTAAAAATATCAGGTTACGTTAATTGCTCATCAGCCGGAGACCCTTCCGGGTTGGATTAGTAGAAAACTGAAAACTAAACTCTGTCCGAACAGGTCTCGGAAGGCCCAACGTTACCGATCGACCGTCGTGTCGTTCTAAGGCGGTAAGCATCACTCGATGTGCATATGGACGGGCATGTGATCAGCACACCGCTTTGCCTACCGTTGTCAGTTTTCGTGACCGGAGCCGCTACTTTCAGTCAGGAAGCTCCTCAACTGACTTCACAATGTCTGAGTATACTCCGCCTGCCAACAGCGCTCAGCACATCTGGACAGTCATCCATCGAAGTGCTAGCCAAGCCCGACAGTGCTTGACTTTGATGATCTAACGGGAACCGGAGTTACCACTGCTGCAAAGCCATTGACTGGATTTAATGGAAGTGGGATGTAATTATGGTGCAGCCTACCACAAATGTTTTTTCCCTGATAGATTACCCACCAGAATTTCGAGAGGACCATGTTTATTTTTTCATTAGAAGTTAGTCGTTATTGGATTTTAAGGTAGTATTGTAATAGCAGTTGGCCAAGGATTGGGAAACTGGGAAATTGACAGATAGGCCGTAAAAAGTGGGAGGAAATTCGTAGGTTCCCACTTCTGGGTTTTTGCTATAAATAATAATAAAAAAATAATATTATAGCGGTCTGCACGAGGTAGTGAGAAAGTTCATTAGCAGCAGAGTTATACTACTTAAAAATTCGAGACACATATTGCTGTCACTTATGACAAAAGATACTTTGACATCACCCTGTGTGTGTAAATGAATGACGTCATGTCATTTTCAGCAAAATGACCGTAGATATTCATGTATGATACTTTGACATTAGAGTGTGTATACATTAATGAAGTGATGGAGAATTCTGCAAATAGCGGTAAATTTCAACATAGCCTATTTTACACAGTGAATTAATGACGTCAGGGTTAATTCTTGAAAATGGTGAAAAATTTTGAAAAATCTGTCCAATAACGTGGAATATCCCAACACGCACATTACAATGTGTGAGACTGTATATAAATTTGGTTCTTCCGAGTTATTCAATGTTTTTTGCGTTTATAATGCTACAATGCTACAATGCTACAATGTTAGTTCACTGACACCAAATACGGCAGGTGGTAACCTGGTAAAGTTGGCAAACTGGTAATATGAGGCGAAAAAAATTGGCAGGGAATCGGTACGATAAGCAAGAAAATTGGCGAAATGGAAGGATAGGCTGTAAAATTGGTAGTAAATTGATAGGACAGACTCTACATTTGACAGACTGGAAGGACAGGCCTTAAAAATGGCAAACTGGTAGGATAACAACTGCCTTACGTGAAAATGGCGAATGGAGAGAATTTGTCATTCGTGTTCTGTGCGAGGTTTTGCTTGCGGGTCACATGGACCAATATATCACTCCCTCCAAGATGTATCTTAGGAAAAGCCCATGAACATAAGATCTGAGAGATTCGAGCCGGCAGAGATGTTAACCAGCAGTCGTCCTTCCCAAGGACCATTCGTTAAGATGTAGATACATATGCCGATCTTGAGAGAACCATCTCATTCTGTCTACTCCGCGTAGGGGCAACGATGTAACTGGTAAGAGTATGTACAGACAATCAATATGACTAGTGTTCAGAGCTGCGGGCAACTGGAAACAGGTCAGTGATAGTTTCGTCTCTCAATAGCTCCTGTATCTACATGCAGTACATCAGTGAAGCGTTTCGAGGAACCTGTTCAAGTTCATTCAAGGAAGAAATTATCAATAAAGTATGATTAATGAAATGAGAAATATACATACGGCCTGTTATTTAGCCGGCTGGAGTGCCCGAGCGGTTCTGGGCGCTACAGTCCAGAACCGCTCGACAGCTACGGTCGCTGGTTCGAATCCTGCCTCGAGCATGGATGTGTGTGATGTCCTTAGGTTAGTTAGGTTTAAGTAGTTCTAAGTTCTAGGGGACTTAAGTCCCATAGTGCTCAGATCCATTTGAACCATTTTGAATCTGTCATTTAATCTGCCCAATAAAATTTTCTATATACGAGTAGTTTCGTAAGGTGTCAGGCAAATCCAACACCTTCCATGTAAACCCTGACATGATAAGCAAATCCAGTAGTATGTCACATAGCTCCGAATAAATCGTGACATTAAATTAACCAAAGTAATACGAGTAATGAGTGAGCAAATGGAATACCACAGACCAACACAAGAATGCCTAAATGTATGTCATACCTTCCCACCGTGAGACAGACGCAGTTCAGGGGGAGAAACGAGAACAGAATCCGAGAGCAGAACCGTGTTAAGCTAGAAGGCCCTACGATAAGGGACGGACACCCACGTTGCCAGCTAACCACCAGGACCACCCCCCAGCCCATGTTAACAGCTAGAGCCCTCCAGAAGAACAGTATAGATCTTACGATAACACAAAAGATGCCACACCAGCCGCAAGTTTAAGCGTGAGACTTTTTTGCGTCTCTGTTACGTTGCAAACGTTAAAAACATTGCCCTACCAAGAAAAGTAAGCGCCAGGACTACCCCCCAGCCCATGTTAAAAGATAGAGCCCTCCAGAAGAACAGTATAGATCTTACGACAACATTAAAAGGGCCACACCAGCTGCAAGTTTTAGCGTGAGACTTTTTCGCGTCTCTGTTACGTTGCAAACTTTATAAACATTGCCCCACCACGAAAAGTATAACGTTTCTCATTGGATAGGCAGAACTTTTGTAGGCGGAGCTTAAGGTTAACATTGAGACCCTGATTGGTCAGATGAAAACACAGCCAGATAGTTTTTTTTTAAACCAACTTCGGTACATTGTAGTAATGAGTAGTTTGGAGAGAGTTGCTTCTGAGACGGCGAGATGTGAGGAGCTGCGCCGCCCTGACGCTGCCTAAACACCGACAAGGTAATGAACGCACGCGATGCCGCATTTTTAAGCGCATAAGGCTTCACTCAGAACTGCAGAAGTCTCATCTGTTACAACCCCGTTTTGCCTAATACTAGTGTCGATCGTCAATTGAAGCTCATGGTATTCACATTTGCTACGTAAGTTAAAATCTGAAACGCGATGATTTTTCTGTTATATAATTATTGAGAAGCCACATCAGCCACTGTATTTTACAACAAGTTAGATAAGTAATTAAAGATAATTGAGGGTCACTGTGGACCATTTTGATAGTTTTTTTCTTTTGTGAAACTTAATTTAAACCTAGATTATAGATGTAATATGGCATAGGTCATCCTTCGATTCATTGTAGAACTTGGAAACCCACTCAGGGAATATTCGTTCACATTTTTGTTGAACGCAGTTTGTTTTTATCAACCTGTATTAAAATATTTCCTTTTATCAATAGTGCAATTTATAAACAATGTTTCGTGAGTAGAATAAAATTTCCAATGGTAAACTTACTGCTTTTTCGACGTTATTTTACCAGCTAACTAAAAATAGGAAAGCCTTGAACCCCTTCCACTAAATTTAGTTAGTATTAAGATTCTTTTACAGGGAGTGCAGTGGAGCAGACGCTGAAATCATTAAGTATTTGGTTATATCATCGCTAGTCTCTGAACTCTTCTGTACTCTACATGTCATGTGTGGTCTGGCGTCTCCTTACCAGCAACAGGTCCCAGGTTCAAACTAGTCAATTCCCTAAAAAACACGCTCAGAGCGTCGTTGCGCGAAAGTGTTAGGGAGACACGACTTAGAACAAACAGACACCACGCAGAATGTTAGAGTTTGTTAAGGGCAGAGAGTACGATACATCAGTAACGTAAGTACAGTTACGATGAAACTACGGAACAAGAATTGTTTTTCTTTGAATTTTAATAGGTACATATTCGCACCTGTCTACTTTCTTGAAAATGTACAGTGTATTTTCTTTTTAATGAAAAGTGCCTGAAAAGCATTTAATGAAATTATTGACTCTCTCATATTCCCAGTTGGAGCTCTTAGCGATTCGACAGTTTTCAGCATAGCATATTTCTTTTTCTTATCGCAGTTATGTTGTGAATGTCCTATATCCTAAAGCACCTATGATATCTATATTCTTCTACCAGCAACATTACTTTCACTTTCTCTGCAGACCACGTCAGCACTCAAGCAAATCTCATCAGCAACAGAGAAGACATTCGCTAACACGCACATTGTAAATACCACGTCCTAACTGGACATATATATATATATATATATATATATATATATATATATATATATATATCCATCTTTTAACTGCACACTGCGCCACTGGGCATGCGACCAGAGACACACAGGCGTTTGAGACGGCGATCGCCGACGGCGACAAAGTACAGTATGTATGAATTATATCTGAGGTTGCGCAGTCGATCCACGCTGGAATGCCGATGTATTACTCTGAAGTGCACTGTCGCGAAGTTTCTGTAAGTTCATTACAGAATGCACGGGATTTCATGACTTATCGAAGCTGAAGACTCTATTTGTATTAAATAAATTCGTCTCGAAGCGAATTTCAGTTATCTCTTTCACCACAATGTCCTAGAAAGATGACGTAGACGCTAAAATTTTGACGTACAATATAGTGACCAGTACATAGCACTCAGGCGCAGCCGATTTATTTGGCTGTAAGAAGCGGTACCTGCAGTGTTCCGTATAGCTTTCATTGAATAACGTAAGAGTGTTGCAGGTGGACATACTCAGAGTACACTAGGACAGTATTATATCAACATCACGCGGATAATGCAGGGATAATGAACACCTGTTATGTATTTGTTGTTAAATAGTGCACTGCGCAGTTTGTTAAGTATTCAAGCGTCTCGTGTTTATATATCTGTTTTGGAATACTGGGAAGTGGTTATGCGTTCTAGTGCCTGCAGGTACCCATGACATCATTAAACTATAGTTATTCTGTCAATACGTCAACACGCCCACTTACACAGACACACACACACATACACACACACAAACAGGCACGGAATGCAAATAATGTAAGGGCGCTGTAGTTTGAATTTTTCAGATCGCAATAATTTCTGGTCAGCCATCCAAGACACTAGTGAACAGTAATGTATGGATGTGTTCATTCATGAATACGCTCGTTGGAGGTATAAGCACGGGTGTAATTATTGCTGATAAAGTATGGTTTATGAACTCGGGAATATGGCAGATACGTCTCTAGAACTGCACTGCACAATTCCTGCCCATTTTTGAAGGAAAATATTGGGTGTTTCCTCCAGGCTAAACTTAACAAGGCTATGGACACAGAGGGATTGGCAAAGGCAATGCAAAATAACTCAAAAGAATTCGGGAGACATGTTTCCTTCCAGCAAAAGTTTACTTGTTGTAAATGTCGTACTTAGAGAAGGTATTTGTGGAGTGCATACAGAAAAATGGCTAATACACGCTGCTGGTTGTGTTAATTAAGATTCAGAACTTGCATATAGCTATTTTGGACCATTAGTTGTGGTAATATTAGTCACCGCTTTTTAAAAGTAGGGCATCATTCAGTCACAGATAGTTTGGCTAGAGGAGTGAATTGACTACGGGTTTCCATCATTTTGTAGAACTTGCAATACAGATCTAACAACTCCCAACTACCGATTTTAAAACCCGTGTCATGGTTTGGAATGAATATGTCAGTCTTCCACCTTAGTGGAAAAATTTTTCAAAAATTTCCACCATTTAGCAGAATATACTATAACATCATATTTGTATAATAATATTAATATTAATTCAGCTAAACGCCATTATGACAAAATATCTTATTTTTAATAGACGGCCGTTGTGGCCGAGCGGTTCTAGGCGCTTCAGTCCGGAACCGCGAACCGCTATGCTGCTACGGCCTCAGGTTCGAACACTGCCTCGGGCATGGATGTGTGTGGTGTCCTTAGGTTAGTTAGGTTTAAGTAGTTCTAACTCTAGGGGAGTGATGACCTCAGATGTTAAGTCCCATAGTGCTCAGAGCCATCTCAACCATTTTTCATATCTACCGCTGTTTTGCAGATTATGGCGTGACATCATTAATTTACGGACACTGTAATGTCAAAGCATACCTCGTTAATATTTACAACTATTTTGCAGAATATGTCATGATAGCATTAATTTGCACACTGTCTCCGGTTGGTCACATGAAGAGTGCTAGTGCAAGAACACTGGCATACTCGTCATTTACACACCGCATATAAATTCTACCAGTAGGCAGATATACTGATGTATGGATACTTTTGATCATATTGAGTTTATGCCATTTGCAATTCGTTAAAATGCAGCCAGGCAGTTGAATAAGATTTTGTAATTAAGCAGTGCACAGAGTGCAGAACATCGCTTTAGTCACCAGTCCGCCAAGCGTTGTTATTTGGCTGTTCATGACACTTCATTTATTATGTAGGAAAGCCAGTCCTCAGCAACTTTTAGGCGTACGTTGTGAGGGATGGAGAGGGGAAACTCCGGTAATGGGCTGAGTATGACGTGATGCACGCAGTTGTTCTATCAACTAACTCTCGCTTCTTACTCGTGAAGACCTGGGTCAGGTCTTGTGTGAAAGGTGAACAGAAACGGAAGATATTTCAACGTTGCCAACACATTTACTAAATCTGACCTTCACTAATAGCTTCTTGTGGAATCTTTGCGTGCAAGACATCACAGCTGAAACGGATCTGTTGTCAAGAGTTCTTGCGGTTTCTTCACGTTCCATTCAAGGAGTACTGGTAGACTGACTGATAGTACATACCTGTGAGAGCTGTTACTTGCCTCGTTTGGTCTCTATGGTGCCTTAAAGGAAAGTAGCGACGAGCTTGAAAAATATACCTCAAAAACAAAAGATTACTCTTAAAAACTGGGAGACGCATCACGGAGTAATTACACGAATGGGACGGAAATAGGTAGATGTGATGTACATATACAAACAGATGATTACAATTTCAGCAAAAATGGATGGTTTGTTAAAGAGAAAAATCTTCAGAAATTGAGCAAGTTAGTAATGCGATGATCGAACTCTGCCAGAAGTTATTTGGCTTGGCACTGTTTGACAGAGATGTTGGATGTTCTTCTGGCCAACTGGAGCGTTAGATCGTCAAACTCACGAGCTGGATGAAGGGCCCTGCCCATAATGCTCCGAACGTTCTCAATTGGAGAGAGATCCGGCGACCTTGCTAGCCGAGGTAGGGTTTGGCAAGCATGAAAACAAGCAGTAGAAACTCTAGGCGTGTGCGGGCGAGTAGCATCTTTCTGAAATTTAAGCTCAGGATGGGTTGCACGAAGAGAAACACGTATAACATCGTCAACATACCGCTGTACTCTAAGGTTGCCGCGGATGAGAATCAAAGAGATCCTGCTGTGAAACGAAATGGCGCCTCAAACCATCAGTCCTGGTTTTAAGGCCGTAGGGCCGGCGAAAGTTATGTTGGCATGCCACCGCTGTCCAGGACGCCTCCACTCACGTCTTCGGCCTGTTATCTCATTGGCTGGAGTAGAATTATCTGCAGTGATGAGTCTGCTTAGAACTGAGCCCCGATGTCCATCGACGGCATATCTGGAGACGTCCCGGACAGCGGTGGATTACCAACCAGACTGTAACTCGCTGTACCGCCCGAAAGCCAGAAGTGATGGTGTCCATCGGATCAGGCAAAGCTGTTACGTATCAATTTTCGGTGTTTCCCAGCAGCTCTCACTTTTTGTCCGTAGATTCGCTTTCTTTGTTCAGTTTTCTTTGTTCCCGGTCTGATTGAAACTGCATTCTTTCGCTGTACTTCCCAACTGCTGTATTTTTGTTTGTATAGATATATGTTGAAAATATTTGATGGACAACCATTTCGACCTTCTGGATCCAGGGTATGATTCTGCAGTGTTCTACGTACTTCGCAATTTTGTGGGTGAATTTTGTGGCTGGGAGCGTGGATACGCTCCTAAAATTTCAGTCTTCCTTTTCTGATGTCTGCCACGAGATTCGATAGCTTTTCTGTTGTTTTGCGACATCGTAGTCTGTATCTATCTTATGTAGTTGTGGGGACGAATATCTTTCTCAGAACTTTGCGCTCTTCTCTTATATTCTCTTCCAATTTATCATTTCCAGTGAGTATAAGCGTTTCGCTAACGTACAAGACTGCGGCTTGATAACTTTGGTATACCACCTGATTTTCCTGAGTACAGACATAAATTTTTGTTTCAGATATTGTAGATTTTACCCATAAGCTCTCATCAGTTTTTACATCCGAATTTTCTGTGCCATTTTCTCTCCCCCCCCCCCCCCCCCCCAGTAGGTTCAAGTATTCCGTCTAAATACTTGAAGTATGGAACTATTTCAATTTTTCCCCTTCTTGTGATCAGGTTTTGTATAGGATGTTTTCACTTGCAACAGATGTATTTGGTTGTCTGGAAGGGCATCTGGAGGCCATCTCTTTCAGAGCATGCTTTGAGAGCATCTGTCTTTGTAACTGTTGTCATTTCGTCGTCTGATAGTATACCAGGTCATGTGCGAAATAACGTATATGGCTTGAAGTCACCCGTAGCGTTTTTTATTTTTTATTTTTTTTATTTTTTTTTTCTTCTATGTGAAGACATACATCAGGAGTACTGGGGGGTTTTGAAAAGGTTTTCAGTCAAATGTTGATGGTGTTCGGACAGCAACCAGCCACAAATATACTTTCAGTTCCTTTATTCAAAGGGTACCGTTACCGGTTTCGAATCGCTGTGATTCATCCTCAGACGGTTTACACGCTTTCTTTATGACATGTGGTGTGTTTTTTACAGATTAATTGTCCTAAAATATAAATAATACATAATTATAAACATGCCACACACAGATGGTTGTGTTAAAGATTTTCGTTGCATGTGATTTACGTGAAATGTCGGTTTGGAGTGTTTGTTTTCATAACATTCGTCCAACAGATGTGAATACATTCCCACTGCACGCAACAATTAGAATGCAGTTCGAATGTATTCACATCTGTTGGACGAATGTTATGAAAACAAACACTCCAAACCGACATTTCGCGTAAGTCACATGCAACGAAAATCTGTAACTCAACCATCTGTGTGTGGCATGTTTATAATTATGTATTATTTATATTGTAGGACAATTAATCTGTAAAAAACACACCACATATCATAAAGAAAGAGTGTAAACCGTCTGAGGATGAATCACAACAGGGACTGAAAGTAAATTTGTGGCTGGCTGCTGTCCCAACACCATCAACATTTGTCTTCAAACAACAGCCACGGTCTCCATCATGTCATCATATGACAAAATTACAAGGTTTTCAGTAACAGACAGAATGATTCAACGGGAAGGTTTGTGCATATAATTTAGAAATATTTCGTGATTAACTCAATTCTCCCGCCGTGTTGTTCAGTTTACATGTGGACGATAATCTCAGGAACTGTTGAAGGGATTTTTTATGTTTTTTACTGGCAGACTGATTCAAAATTATTGTTTGTGTATATAATAATAATAATAATTATTATTATTATTATTATGTCATATGATGACATTATTATTATTATTATTATTATTATTTATTACCAACATTCGTGAAAGGTCATCCGGAAGTTGATACTGATTCTTAAAGCCACCCCTGCGAATCCAAGGCGCGTCCCTATCAGTCAATAAACATCAAATCGACTTGGCCTCCTCATCAATGGGTTTTCTACAAACATTATAGATATAACACTTACTGACTGATTAAAACTGTATGCCAGACCGAGACACGAACACGGGGTCTTTACCCTTAGCAGGGAAATGCTCTAGGAACTGAGTTACCCAAGCGCGACTCACGACCCATCTTCGTCTTCTACCTTCTAGATATCCCCTTCATACACGAAGAGGTAATAGGGGCAATCTACGATGAAAGCCCGGGATGTAAGAATTTCTCCAGACAAACAAGCACACACGCGCTCAGTGCACGCCGTCACCATTAGTGCTTTACATGCGTGCTCCCGTTCCGGCAGACGGCATATTTTTCCGAGGCGTGGCTAAGTGCGGTGGCCGTTGTGTGAATACGCACGTTACACGCGATAACAGCGGAGCCGACAGCAAAGTAGCCTGACGCAGCAGTCCCGCACTCATTACGGCACAATGGGGAGGCAGAATGCATTTTTTTCCTGCCCCGAATCCGTCACACGTGGGGTGGTAGCGGTGCCGGTCCCACGTACCCGGCTGAACCCCAGCGGCGCGTGAAACGTGAATCCGGGCTGTACAGACGAGTAAACAGATAATGAGTCTTCCGGCCCCGGAATAAGCGAATATTATTTCCGCGCTGAAGATGCAACCGGCGCATTTGGGAGTGTCTTACTCCAGTGCCCATCTCGATTTCGTACGACAACCTGCGAACACTCGTCAGGAAGCCCATTCTTTCGCCTACAGAAAGTCGCACCGTCATCTAGTACACCAAAATTGTGCCTGTTGAACGAGTATTCGAACAGATTATAGACTTCCGAGAAAACAGAACTATCCATTTCGCTCATAACGGGCAGTCATCCAAAGATGTGAAGGTAACTAATGCCAGTGTGGAAGGACCATTCCTAATTGTGATACTTACGAAAGTTCTTCTACATATATATTCCACAAACTACTGCGTATCCCATGGTTGAGTGCACTTGGTACCAATGTTATGCAACAGCCCATCTCGAGATGGGAGCAGATGGATGCAGCAAAATGGTACCACACTTTTCCTTGAATACAAGTTATCTAGATTTATCCACCTGGATTTTACCAGAAGTACGTTACCTTTCATCTGAAGACAACTATTTAAGTTCACCGAATCATATGGGCTACATCGACCTTTTATGATCCCTCCGATCCCGTACGACGTCTTTCGTTGTGCCTGCTTGATAAAGATGTCACGCGCCGGAACAGTTCACTAGAATTGATCACACTATCGTCATGCATGTGATTTTCTTTTGAAACGTCCCCTTTCAACAATTTGTACAAGACTGTGCTTAAACTGACACACAATATTTTTTTAGCGCAACGCAATCTGACTTTCAGAAATCCCTACAAAGGAATGGCCCTGACTAACATTAACCTGTACCTTTCACAAATCACTTACCTCACAAAAATCTTCGTTACTCAAGCTACTGAAATACAGCGAGCGCCACTACTGCCAGCTAAATAAAAGATTCAAACTACAGAAGGCACTAACTACTGATAGGCATAGTTAGCAATTGAAAGATGTTAATAGAGAACAAACAATGTATTTATCTTAACAGTCATAATATATATAGTAGTTCATGACATCCAGTGTTACAAATTTCAAAACTCCGCCATCTCTCTCCCCACATCCACCACTGCTGGCAGCTCACCTCCAACTGCGCAACGCTACGCGCTGTTCACATCCAGCTGCCGCTGCCCAACACTACAATGGCAGACAACAATGCAAACTAGCCACAGACTGCACACAGCACAGCCAGTGATTTTCATACAGAGAGCGCTACGTGGCGGCGACGTTACCAATATAAGAACCTAAACAGCCTACTTACACTTTACACATTCACAGCATTTTCCAAAAGCACCCCCCAAAAAGTCTTCTGTTCGCCTTCCTTAATATTAATACTACGTGTTTGTTCCATTTCATATCAGTTGTTGTTATTACCCTAAATACATACAAGATGTTACTTGCTGAAGACGTTCAACATTAATCTTGCAGTTGGATACTATCAGAGTCTGTTTTCTTGTTATAAACAATAGGCCTATATTTCGTTTGGTCCGATTTACATGAAGCTGCCATTCATTACATGAAGTAGAAAAATTAAATGTCTTCTTGAATTACGATAATTTTCTGCATTCAGTAGTATCGTCAGTGAACAAAATGGTAGTGCTGCTGATTCTATCCCATAAACCTTGTATGGGGAACATAAGAAGGTCTATTGCACTTCTTTGGGACAACCCTATGTTACTTTCGTTTCTACTGTACATTCTCCCGTCTAATACAGCGTACGGTTCCCTATTAATCAAATATTCGTAGAGTAAGGCACAAATCTGCTAAACGGAGACTCAGTAAGATTTTATCTCTGTTGGGTCAGCCATGTTGCGCAGTGTTGAACGCCCCAGGGAAAATTTAGTAAGTCAGAATATGCCAGTTAACCTACATCTACTGTTCGCAAGACTGAAACGCGTCAGCCGAATATTGGGCAGACTCGTTTCACAAGATGAAAAATATGTTCACTCTTCTCTTTTCCGGCTGTTAAATATAACAGTGGCTGTAGCAATCGGTTAGCAACTTTCACACTCACGTCAGTTTGGTAAGGATGTAAGCTCGACATCTTTGGGTCTGTGAACGGACATGAAGATCACTGGTTGAAGACATCAAGTAGCTTTAATTGCAGAAGTAAGGACTGGGTCGCGTGTGGGGAAACGAGGTGGCACAAGAAGAAACTGGCAGTCTGCTGTTGGAGCTGGTCACAACAAGATCCCTGGGTAAGTTTTTTCTAATGTACTGACTGACGTATGTTCTATGAAAGCTGTGTCTTACTCTTTGAGGCAGCATGCTTCACGGGCCGTGATCTTGGAGGACTTCCAGGACATCGTTAACAAGTCACTGCACAATTCAACATCGTTGCCACCCATCACATTCTTCAGGAATAAGCCACCTGAGGGCAGAATGAAATAGTTGGTTGATTTCCCTCAAAGACGAACTTTGCGACGTACCGAAGCTGTATCCTTAGCTCTCCACCATACTAAACGAGCAGCCGTGTGTAGGAAACAATATATAGTTTGTAAGAAAAAAGGTTAAGGAGTTCTGGGTCAGTCGGAAGGTCTTACTAAGATCTCTTCGCTTGTCCAACAAGCAGAAGGCAGTCTGCCATAATTTTGTCTCCTTAATTTCTCATAAAATAAGAGGCATTGTTCACAGGAATGCAGTGGAAGACGAGATGATAAAGTCAGGAAATACTGTATGACTCATTATGTATCAGATATCAAGCTATTTGTAAATTTTCTCTTCAGAAGTCGAGACACCACAATCGCCTATGCCGATTATGTTTCTGTTGATGCATTGTGGACTTGGGACAGTGGCTGGTCAAATATTTAACAATGTAATTCGCCAAACAGCCGTGCAAGTTGAGAAGAATTGCAGTCAAGTCTTCGAAAGAGGCACTGAAGAATTCACAGCATCCAGAAACAGATGGCTTCAGTATGCCAGTACCGACATTTGTTGAGAGGTGCGTATGTGGCATGAAGATGGCGTGTTGAATTGCCGGAAATGGTAACAGAAACAAAATAAAATAACTTCTCAATTTGCACGGCTGTTTTGCCAAATTTTGTTAAATTTGCTTATTATATAAGGCGTATTTATTATATTAGGTGTATTTATTACAGTACACTGAGTAACGTGAACTGTGTGATTTTCTTGTGTACTCCGAAGATGTGCTTAG
The DNA here is from genome assembly GCF_023864275.1 of Schistocerca cancellata. NCBI lineage: Eukaryota > Metazoa > Arthropoda > Insecta > Orthoptera > Acrididae > Schistocerca > Schistocerca cancellata. The sequence goes on along the minus strand of NC_064631.1, from coordinate 461,777,925 downwards.
CGTTACTGACGTTGGCTCTTTGTTAAGTTTTATCTTTAAAGTTTACTTGTTCTTCTCAGTAGGTCCTCTTCTACTAGGACTTCCATTCCACCAATGGTGTATTTTATCAAGGATTCAATTCTGCTACTACTACTAGTAGTACTGGTACTATTATACAATACTTGTATCTATATGTCAAATGTCCTTGTAAAAGTTACCTCTTCCTGTCCATATCTACGTCTACATCCACACTCTGCAAGCCACCCGACGGCGCGTGGCGGAGGGCACCATGAGTACCTCTGTCGGGTTTCCCTTCTATTCCAGTCTCCTGTATCTTCACGGCACGTTAATCCGAATTTGGCATTGTTAGTAGTAGAGAGTGGCTGGATCCCCTTCCTGTCACCGCCACTTCCCCCCTCGCCGTAATGGAATGTATATACCTTAGCTGACTGCGTCTAGTTTTATTTCCTGTAACTGCCTGAGGGAATTTATAGAAGTGTTTGCAAATTATGTAAATAACATGGGTACCAGCGCCGTATTCTACATCTACATCTACATCTACATTCATACTCCGCAAGCCACCTGACAGTGTGCGGCGGAGGGTACCTTGAGTACCTCTATTACCTCTATCGGTTCTCCCTTCTGTTCCTGTCTTGTATTGTTCGTGGAAAGAAGGATTGTCCGTATGCCTCTGTGTGGGCTCTAATCTCTCTAATTTTATCCTCATGGTCTCTTCGCGAGATATACGTAGGAGGGAGCAATATACTGCTTGACTCCTCGGTGAAGGTATGTTCTCGAAACTAGTACCGAGCTACTGAGCGTCTCTCCTGCAGAGTCTTCCACTGGAGTTTATCTATCATCTCCGTAACGCTTTCACGAACACTGAATGATCCTGGTAACGAAGCGCACTGCTCTCCGTTGGATCTTCTCTATCTCTTCTATCAACCCTATCTGGTACGGATCCCACACTGCTGAGCAGTATTCAAGTAGTGGGCGAACAAGCGTACTGTAACCTACTTCCTTTGTTTTCGGATTGCATTTCCTTAGGATTCTTCCAATGAATTTCAGTCTGTCATTGGCTTTACCGACGATCAACTTTATATGAGCATTCCATTTTAAATCACTCCTAATGCGTACTCCCATATAATTTATGGAAGTAACTGCTTCCAGTTGCTGACCTGCTATATTGTACCTAAACGATAAGGTGTCTTGGGGGTCTTTCTTTCTATGTATTCGCAGCACATTACACTTGTCTACATTGAGATTCAATTGCCATTCCCTGCACCATGCGTCAATTCGCTGCAGATCCTCCTGCATTTCAGTACAATTTTCCATTGTTACAATCTCTCGATATACCAGAGCATCATCCGCAAAAAGCCTCAGTGAACTTCCGATGTCATCCACAAGGTCATTTATGTATATTGTGAATAGCAACGGTCCTACGACACTCCCCTGCGGCACATCTGAAATCGCTCTTACTTCGGAAGACTTCTTTCCATTGAGAATGACATGCTGCGTTCTGTTATCTAGGAACTTTTTCACGTGGGGATGTGGGAAATCGCCTCAGAACCACATCCAGGATGGCAGGCACTCTGGCCCTCGTCGCTAATCCTACATGCGAACTTGTTCCTTGGGCCGGCGCTCCTCCCCGGATCACGGAAGCAGCGTGCTAACGCGTCCGGCTATCCGGGCGGGTCGTCGTAAAAGAGATACATGGATGAATGAAACTACTGCTACTACTACTACTACTACTACTATTACTGATACTACTAATACTAATAGTAATAATACTATTAAGTGTTCTACGTGTTGTTCCCTATTTAGTTACAATTTACTTCTGAGATGTCCACAGACTGAAAAATTCAGAAGATTGAAGTCAGGTGGTCTTGCTGGATACGGCACTGATCCTTTCTCTCTGGGACCATATAAGCGCGCTAGATGTCTTACTTTAGCATCATGTGCAGCCTATGTACCACAGTCCCCAACCATTAACCACTGAGTGAAGTTTTATCCCATTTATATGGGAACTTCACCTGAAAGTTTTCATTTCAAATAGGTATGTACTAATTGGGGCAAGGGTTCATGCCGAGGTTAGTGATGACTCGTAACCAGAATCAATGGATTTTCTAGCAAATGGCTTGTTGCAGAGCCATGTTTACTGGTCTCTGACATACAAGAAAAACTCTCAGACTGTGCAGTTCATGCATGGCAGAGGTCGCTTACAGATCTCTCGTTTGAGCGATTCGTTGAGTATTGTTCTTCGATCTGAGACCCTTGCAGGTAGGATTAATAGGGAAAGATCCAACGAAGACCTGCAGATCTCGTCATGGACTTGTTTGGTCAGAGTGAGTACGTAATAGTGGTTCTGAAACAGACGGTATCGGGATACGCTACAAGAACTGTGCATCGCGAACCTGTTGTCACTATTGTATTTTGGAGCTGCTGACTTTCTGAAGCTAACTATCCACTGACGATTTCTAGAAACGTTCTGTTACTAAAGCCACTAAGGAAATAATGCCATCCTTTTTGTGTCGATTGTTACCCAGTGCACATCAAAAAGCTTTTACCGGTCACTTTTGTTTCTACCAAGAACTGATTCAGGTAAAGCGCATGAAAATATTATACAAAATAGTACAGTATGTCTGTTTCTGTCTGAATCAGACGAATCGCCTGATTTAGCGTTCCATGAATTTGTTTCTCAGATCCTGATTCTCATGAAGGGCACAGATGTTACAACCACGTTTCTAGGCGAATGACATATCGAAAATAATTAAGAGAAGGGCCACCTACAAAATTTAGACCTTCGTAAGGAGGTTTTATACGGATATTGTCATTTGTGTGGAAAGCTGGTGGAGGGTATCCAAAGGTACAACTGTAAACCAGAGGACAGAAAAGCGTGCTCGTCATAGCCGAACCTGTGTAACATCAATATCGAAGCAGCTATAAAAGCCTGCCGAAGCAATACAGAATGTTTTAGAATATGCAACCCTTTTTTAATTTATTTTTAATTCTATCTTGCAGGCAATAATACTGGCATATTATTTGTTATACGTCAACTGCTTCCCTCGGTTTTATTCTGTAAACTAGTATCCTTAATCGTTTTTAAAGCAATGGAATTCAAGAGGAATTATGCAGACCGTAACAAGTATCTAAGTGACGATAGCGTAATATATATGGTCAGTAAATTTAGCTATGTAGGGCGTTTGATTTTTGTTATCAAGAGGAAGGTCTATGAAGGAAATTAAAGAAATAGCAACTGGCATTACAAACTGAACACCTAACAAAAAAAAGTAGAAACTGACAAAGACACTTTATAAATTTTTGGCAGTATTTGCATGGTTGTGAGCGCTGCAATATGAACAGAAAAGAGAAAAACAAAAGAAAGCCGTACATCATCCTAGCTCGGAGACACCGAGTGGTAGGTTCAGTCGACTAATTGAGCAGATTTTTGTTCTTCGCCTATGTTGACTCCTTTCCGTCGTGAATTGTAAAACTGATGGATTTTTGCGAAGTTCTGATGTCTAACTTCTTTGTTGGTGACCATGAACGAGGGAAGAGAGAGTGTGAAACCATGTTCTCGCACTCAGGCCACTGCTCTCGAATAACATAAAGAGCGTCGCCGAGCTTAATGTCGACGTCCGAAAAGCATTACCATAAACAGTGTGTCGTACTCTCACTCTATGAGGCACTGCGGAATGGTTTGAAATTTAACCCTGGATACTGGTGGAAAATCACTGGATCAGAAATTGTGCGCAGTTCTCTCCCCTCACCCTATCGACCAAATAGAGGCCACGAAAATCACAACCATCCCTAGCATTCGATCTGCCTACCTCTGAGTTGAGTACCACGGCAAAAAAGTGCGTTAGCAATCTCTTTTGCGGCGAACGGTGAGAAAGTTACTGAAAAAGCGTAATAGAAATTCCTGAGCAGAACAGTAGTGTACATCCATAGAGATGAAACAAAAAACCTACATATCAGACAGGAGTTAAATATCTTCTCTGTCTTTCCCTCTTCAAGGAGAAGGCCTATGCCCATGGCCTGTTCCGAAGTCATGTAGCCATACCTCTCGTGGTACTCTGGGGCCCCGTTTTTCTTCCGGCATGTAATTCAATGCATGTTTATTGGTCTCCCTTCTGGCATCCTACCTATATGTTCTAGCTATTTTACTCTGTTTTATTATATTAATTCGTTAAGTGAATAAGTTAGCAACTCAGATCTGATATTACCACGGCTTACCTGATGTTGCAATGTTCCGTTCCTGTTACATATTTCATACGTTTCACTTGCCTGAAATGCGTTTGGTCTTGCTTTTGTAGTACCCACGACTCTTAGCCATATGCGAAAACAGGTGGCGTTATTAATTTTCAAATTTTATTTTTGTTCCGGTCCCCACCGCACTTCCTGTACATTTTACTGCAGCACACATCATCTGATATTTAATTTGTTCTGTGTGTGATTTTCAAGATGGTAGATTAAGTCACAACCGATAAAGTCAAACAGTATTATGCTGGGATTAGACAGAAAAGGATGAGAAACGACTCAGTGACTCGTTGGGAGCTGTGCCTGCAAATCCTACTCATTGTCCACGACGTCCCTGCCCAACGGACACTTTATGCAGTTACGTGCCAGTAAGAGCGATGAATCCTTGGCGCCTTAAAACGAGGGCACCATGGCTGGAAAGGCGAGATGGGGCGGAAGGGGGAGGGGCAGGACAATGACAACCACGACAGAAACCGACATGTTACAAACGTCCGCTGCGTGTGTGAGCTGAGTTTGGTAATTTGGGATACCACTCCTTGTTTCAATCTGATGGGTAGTACCCTACGTGATAAATCCGCCTTCAGCAACACCACCAAAAACTACGCTCAGCACTCTGACTTTAACTAAATAATGTTTTGGCCCTAACGGTGAAGCTAAAGTGGACGTACTGTAATAGATTCCCCACTTAACACCCACACACACAAGTAACTTTAAAAACGGTTGTAGTCTCTAGTTTCCTCTTAAATGAAAGATGTTGTCTGTAATTACACAGGTTTATCGTCATAAATAAGCGAAAGTGAAATACTATGAGCCAACGTAATTATACATAAACTGAGGTGACAATGCCATGAGATATCTCCTAATAACTGTCGGACCTCCTTCTGGCCAGCGTAGTGCAGAAAATCGACGTGGCATGGATTCAAGTTGTTGGAAGTCCCCTGCAGGTATATTGAGCCATACTGCCACTGTTGTAGTCCATAATTGTGAAAGTGTTGCCAGTGCGTGATTTTGTTCACGACCTGACCCCTCCATTATGTCCGTAAATGTTCCGTAGGACTCATGTTGGGCGATCTGGGCGGGCAAATCATTCGCTAGAACTGTTCAAAATGTTTTTCAGACGTGAACGATTGTGGTTCTGTGACATGGTGCATTCTAATCCATAAAAACTCCGTCCTTGTTTGGGAACATGGAGTTCAGTAAAAGCTGAAAATGGTCTCCAGGTAGGCGAACATAACCATTTCGAGTCAACGACTGGTTCATTTGCACCAGAGAACACAGCCCATTCCGTGTAAACACAGCCCACACCATTATCGGGCCACCAACTGCTTGCCCTACACCTTGTTAACAATTTGCGCTCATGACTTCGCAGGGTCTGTGTCACATTCGAAGCTTACCATCAGCTATTAGTAACTGAAATGTGGACTCCTCTGACGAGGCCACGGTTTTCCAAACATGTAGGGTTCAGCCGATACGGTCACGAACCCAGGAGAGGTGCTGTAGTCTATGTCGTGCTGTTAGCAAAGGCACTCGCTTCGGTCGTCTGCTGCCATAGCCCTAAACGCCAAATTTAGTAGTACTATCCTAACTAATACGTTCGTCGCACGTTCGACGTTGATTTCTGCTGTTATTTCATTCAGTCTTTCTTGTCTGTCACCTCTGATAAATCTACGCAAACGCCAATGCCCCGATCGTAAAGTGGAGGCCGGCCGGCCGTTGCATTTCCCTTGGCGAGTGGCTGAAATTCGTTATTCTCGGCACGCTGCAGCTTGCATTAATCATAGATGTATGTCCGAGCGACACTGAAGAGCCAAAGAAACTGGACACCTGCCTAATATCGTGTAGGGCCCCCGCGAATACACAGACGTGTCGCAGCACGACATGGCACGGACTCGACTAATGTCTGAAGCAGTGCTGGAGGGAATTGACACCACGCATCTTGCAGAGTTGACCATAAATCCGTAAGAGTACGAGGGGGTTGAGATCTCTTTTGAAAAGCACGTTGCAGGGCATCCGAGATAGCTCAATAATGTTAATGTCTGGGGAGTTTGCTGCCAACTTCAGTGTTTAAACTCAGAAGTGTGTTTCTGGAGACACTCTGTAGCAATTCTGGACGTGTAGATTGTCGCATTGTCGTGCTGGAATTGCCCAAGTCCGTCGAAATGCACAATGGACATGAGTGGATGCAGTTGGTCAGACAGCCCGCATCTCGTGGTCGTGCGGTAGCGTTCTCGCTTCCCACGCCCGGGTTCCCGGGTTCGATTCCCGGCGGGGTCAGGGATTTTCTCTGCCTCGTGATGGCTGGGTGTTGTGTGCTGTCCTTTGGTTAGTTAGGTTTAAGTAGTTCTCAGTTCTAGGGGACTGATGACCGTAGCAGTTAAGTCCCATAGTGCTCAGAGCCATTTGACCAGGTGGTCAGACAGGATGCTTACGTACGTGTCACCTGTCTTATCTAGACTTATCAGTGGTCCCACATCATTCCAACTACCCATGCTCTACAACGATACAAAGCCTCCACCTGCTTGAACAGTCCTCTGCTGTCGCGCAGGGTCCACGGATTCGTGACGTTGTCTCCATACCCTTACACGTCCATCCGCTCCATACAATTAGAAACGAGAGTCGTCCGACCAGGCAACATGTTTCCAGTCATCAACAGTCCAATGTCGGTGTTGACGGACACAGGCGAGGTGTAAAGCTTTGTTTCGTGCAGTAATCAACGGTACAAGAGTGGGCCTTCGGCTCCGAAAGTCCATATCGATGATTTTTCGTTGAAGGGTTAGTACGCTGAATCTTTTTGACGGCCCAGCATCGAAATATGCAGCAATTTGCGGAAAGGTTTCACTTCTCTCACAGTGAACGATTCTCTTCAGTTGTCGTTGGTCCTATTCTTGCAGGATAATTTTCCGGCTGCAGCGATGTCGAAGATTTGATCTTCTACCGTATTCCTGATATACACAGTACACTCGTGAAATGGTCGTACGGGAAAATTCCCACGTCATCGCTACCTCGGAGATGTTGTGTCCCAACGCTCGTCGCTGACTATAACACCACGTTCAAACTCACTTAAATCTTTATATCCTGCCATTGTAGCAGCAGTAACCGATTGAACAACTGCGCCAGACACTTTTTGTCTTATATAGGCGTTGCCGGCCGCAGCGCCGTAGTCCGTCTCTTAACATATCTCTGTATTTGAATACGCATGCCTATACCAGTTTCTTTGCCGCTTCACTGTGTAGCCATCTCAATAACTTTCAAACCGTAAGGTACATGCTTAACTTTTGTATGTGAGTGAGTGGATTTATTCATGACACTTTTGTTGCCTGTGTCCATGGTCACTTTCGAACTCAAATTAATAATGAACTTAGTTAATTTAATAAGATTGGGTCTTAAATTGCTGGTGCACCGATGTACCACCATAATAAAGTAAAAACGGTGAGTCGTTGAGAGAGTATGAATGAGAACTAAGGCGTATTTTAGTTTACATAACAGTGGCAAGTCTTATTAATCCTTTGTAATTACAAAGAGGTGATAAATCTTACACAAAAATGACAAACACAGATGAGGAAAGGAACGGTGTTAGTTTAAGAAACAATACGCTGGGGCGGAAGCTATACAAATTCTTCCCTGAATTAATCAGTTTTACAACGCAATCTGACTTTCTTTACATGAACCCACTGCGAGGCCCGAATCTACTGAAACGGAATCAACTACGAGTACGAGCACATATACCACAAACTATGGTTCGCCTGAGAACAGGAAAGTGTGAATATCATTTACCAACCATATGCCGGTGCAGCAGTATTTTACCCCTCCACCTTGATTCAGGCGGCAGCAGATACCGGCTCGCTGTCGGTGAGTAGCAGTGCGCTGCGGCAACTGTAATGTTCTGACGCGTCCATGAAAATTTGCAAAATATGAGCTATGGCGTTCTTATTTTCAGAACGCGGGAAACTTCCCTATCAGAGCCCAGAAATCCCGAGAGATTTCAGTGCAAGGAGCACCCATTCACTGGTCTGGCTACACCAGTTTCACTCATATGCACAACGCTGCATGCTGAAATTGTGAGACGTCAGACGGCTGCCTCGAGACGAATAAATTCACCGTCATGACACATGATATGTCAGAGATAATATGCAGTTCAACTATTGACACAGTTGGAAACTGCCTGTGGCTTTTAGTTCGCCACAAGATACAGACCATAGATCTTGTCCACTAGGGAAAGACCTGAAGTTCTCCACCAGGAAAAAAAAAGTAGCACAAGAACTTCCTTCCAGACCTCGGTATGGTAGCCGAATTAGGAAAAACGAAACTGCCCCACATTGCACAAACCAGTTCAACTATCCTCCACTCATTGAATTTCCCCTCTTGACTGTTCTGTTGGCCTGGTAGCCAATCCAGACGCAGCAGTGCGGTTCCCACGCTGGGGGAGCAAGTCTCCACTTCGCAGAGCATGAGAGGAGCCAATCAGCCACTCGAAATCTCTGTTCTTTGGAAAAAGAAGCTTTCAGACTAGGGAAGCGCCATTTTCACAGTAATCATGGCCATGTTTGGGCCAAAAACGTCTACCTAGATGGAACCACAGTCCCTCATTTTCGTAGAGATCCAATCTTTCCGGACCGACCATTTCCAGTTTCTGAAAGAAACTGTTCCCAGACAGTTGCAGCCATGGAATGTACGTTTTTGTCGCACGCTAAAAGGACCTGGCGTCGGGGTGGCGTTATAGTTTGCCCTCCACTAAGCACATGCACCAGCCACTCTGTTCATATCGTCCCAGCTTCTACCATGAGAATGCATGAAGTTTTATGACCTTCCCACCATTTGCACGAAAGTTCAGTTTACAACAGTCTCTGTTAAATGGCTTCCTCCATCCACTTTATACCAACTGGCTGCCCTCATGACAAACTACCACCTGCACCAGGTAAAATGTTTTGTTAACCGGCGCCCTTCTATCCGACTCTAAGCAGAAAGAGGAGTGGACTTTGGCCACTGATCCACTGGTACTGTTTCCCAGAATCATTCACACAGCCAGATCACTGCACTCAGCATTTATAGCCTCCAGTTCATCTCTTTCCCTGTTTTCTCTCCCACACACTATGGCCCCTCGATTACAAGTTATCTATAGATCAAACATGCCGTTATAGGAACATTCTGCCCATAATTTCCCCATGTAAAAAACTTATAAACAACACATATCAAATGTAGTACTGGGGAACACCAAGATAGAAATATGAATATTAATCTGACTGAAATGTTTTTCAAGTGAGAGACTTGCGTGCCACCTATCAAGCTTTTCATGTGCATCGCCTGTGTATAAGTGACAGCTTCGTCATTGCACTGCCCTTAAATACATTGTGTATGTTCGTATCACTGTCCCACGACTTGTCACCTCAGTGTGATTAGAAAGAACGTAGAAATTGCTGCAGCGTAGCTAACAAAGTCAACCACTGTTCCCTGTTCCCACTTGGAATGTGCATAGCGCAGTTTGGGTACAATTCACTGAAGTGACAGAGACTGTGAATTTGGAAACTACATGGTAATGCACCATATATATATATATCGAACAATGACTGAGAATGAGAAAACAACACGCCAATCAGCCACCGATATATCGAGCTACGACTGCTGCTCTTTGTAGGTGCGAAGGCCATACGCAGAGGACAATTCACGTCCAGTATTCCTATCGATCACAGCAGCGTAATGCTTGCCATGTACCACCTGGAGTCTGTGATGCGATGAACAACCCATCACAGCGTTGACGTTCCCCAGACACTGCTGCCTGGTGCCAGACAAGGAGACACGTCACCAAAGCGGATAAGAAAGTCTGATGTCGTGTATTGCAAGGTGTACGTATCGAAGGCTGGAACGTTTTTAATTTTTAATTTTTGACTTGATCATGTCTGCTCTAAACTTTCGCTATTGCCTTTTCGCAATTATTTGCAACCGATTGGCTGTGTTATTTCTCCATTAGGCCGTGAAAATGTAATACATTACCAACCAAGGCTCTTAGTCAGAAAATTCCCTCAGATTTGGCTCAAGGCAACAAACCAAAACTCAACCTGTGATTCTTGCACCTACCTACGGGCGTATGGTGGGCCTTGTGTCTGCCATATAACATTTACATTTTGGACAGTCTGATTACGACTCTTCTCTGATTGTCTAGTAGCGACACTTTTCCTCTCCTCGCAACGTCCAAACGATGAATCCCCGTCTTATAACAACACACTGCAAAACGCGACCTCTTAGGCCGCTCTGCATGTGGAAGCCCACCTACCTGACAACTTCGGGTAATCTCATTACTGAGAATTCTCTTTCAAAACAGAGGAACTCAAAGATTTTTTATAAGGTGTACAATATAGGGAACATGAACGAGCAACATCTTGCGAGTGGAAATCCAACGCCTATGATACTGGCTTCGCGAAACAAACGGACTGGGGAGACAGATGTTGGACACTAGAAGAAGTGTTGTAGATTGGCCTCGGAATTCATATTTGAACGGAACTGATGGCAATAGTACAGCATGGTAATGACGACGAAGTTGATGTTAATTTGCGTATTTCCTGATTCACTAAAAATGTAATATGACATTACGCTTATCTTTTCAGTCGTGAGTTACTCTCATAAATAGGTCCAAGTTTGATCTAAGTAAACTATGGCTAAGTCTGGTCGTTGGCTCCCCGGCAGTTCGCTAAGAAGCCGCCGGCCGCCGGCGCTGGGTAGGCAGCTGGCGGTTGCGGGCAGCTGGCAGCCGCACGTGGCGAATCCATTCCCGAGCCAGGCCCACCAATCTTCACGGCCTTGACGGCCGAAATCGTCGTCAGCGGCGCCCGGAACAGACCAGCCGGTACTAAGAACCAGCGCGCTTCCTGTAATCACGACGGGTTGCCCGCGTCATTACACGGCATTCACGGGCGTCACAGGGGAGCCGAAGCAACGGGCGCCTGTGCTTCACGTATCGCTGCAGTGAAAGGCAGGTGGCGCACTCGTTGATTGTGTTTGTGTGTGTGTGTGTGTGTGTGTGTGTTTGTGTGTCTGTGTGTGTATGTGTATCTACATCTACATCTACATACATACCCCGCAATCCACCATACGGTGCGTGGCGGAGGGTACCTCGTACCACAACTAGAATCTTCTCTCCCTGTTCAACTCCCAAACAGAACGAGGGAAAAATGACCGCCTATATGCCTCTGTACGAGCCCTTAGCTCCCTTATCTTATCTTGGTGGTCTTTCCGCGAAATGTAAGTTGGCGGCAGTAAACTTGTACTGCAGTCAGTCTCAAATGCTGGTTCTCCAAATTTCCTCAGTAGCGATTCACGAAAATAACGCCTCCTTTCCTCCAGAGACTCCCATCCGAGTTCCTGAAGCATTTCCGTAACACTCGCGTGATGATCAAACCTACCAGTAACAAATCTAGCAGCCCGCCTCTGAATTGCTTCTATGTCCTCCCTCAATCCGATCTGATAGGGATCCCGAACGCTCGAGCAATACTCAATAATAGGTCGTATTAGTGTTTTATAAGCGGTCTCCTTTACAGATGAACCACATCTTCCCAAAATTCTACCAATGAACCGAAGACGACTGTCCGCCTTCCCCACAACTGCCATTACATGCATGTCCCACTTCATATCGCTCTGCAATGTTACGCCCAAATATTTAATCGGCGTGACTGTGTCAAGCGCTACACTACTAATGGAGTATTTAAACATTACAGGATTCTTTTTCCTATTCATCTGCATTAATTTACATTTATCTATATTTAGAGTTAGTTGCCATTCTTTACACAAATCACAAATCCTGTCCAAGTCATCTTGTATCCTCCTACAGTCACTCAACGACGACACCTTTCCGTACACCACAGCATCACCAGCAAACAGCCGCACATTGCTATCCACCCTATCCAAAAGATCATTATGTAGATAGAAAACAACAGCGGACCTACCACACATCCCTGGGGCACTCCAAATGATACCCTCGCCTCCGATGAACAGTCACCATCGAGGACAACGTACTGGCTTCTATTACTTAAGAAGTCTTCGAGCCACTTACATACTTGGGAACCAATCCCATATGCTCGTACCTTAGAAATCTGCAGTGGGGCACCGAGTCAAACGCTTTCCGGAAGTCAAGGAATATGGCATCCGTCTGATACCCTTCATCCATGGTTCGCAAGATATCATGTGAGAAAAGGGCGAGTTGCGTTTCGCAGGAGCGATGCTTTCTAAAGCCGTGCTGATGCATGGACATCAACTTCTCTGTCTCAAGGAAATTCATTATATTCGAACTGAGAATATGTTCGACAATCCTGCTACAAACCGATGTTAAGGATATTGGTCTGTAATTTTGAGGATCCGTCCTTCTACCCTTCTTATATACAGGCGTCACCTGCGCTTTTCTCCAGTCGCTCGGGACTTTACGTTGGGCAAGAGATTCGCGATACATGCAAGCTAAGTAAGGAGCCAATGCAGTAGACTACTCTCTGTAAAACCGAATTGGAATCCCATCAGGACCTTGCGATTTATTTATTTTCAACCCATTTAGCTGCTTCCCAACCCCAGGGATGTCTATCACTATGTCCTCCACACGGGAATCTGTACGAGACACAAACGGCGGTATGTTTGTACGATCCTCCTGCGTGAAAGATTTCTCAAATGCTAAATTTAAAATTTCAGCTTTCTTCTTGCTGTCTTTCGCTGCCAGGCCAGACTGATCAGTGAGTGACTGGATGAAAGCTTTCGACCCGCTTACCCATTTTACGTAAGACCAGAATTTCCTTGGGTTTTCAGCAAGATCTTTTGGTAAGGTATGACGGTGGTAGTGGTTGAATGCCTCGCGCATAGCTGTTTATGTGTATGTGTGTGTGTGTGTGCGTGTGTATGTATGCGCGAGCGCGCGCGCGCGCGTGTTTGTGTGTGTGTGTGTGTGTGTGTGTGTGTGTGTGTGCGCACCCGCGCAGTGTCGTAAGGGGAAAGTGCCACTAATTGTTATTATGTTTTACTTAATGCGTATTCCTAGGTTTTCTCGGCGAATCGGCTGCTTGATAGCCTCTCGGGCATGCAGGCGTATTGACTGATCGTTGTAGAAGGGATTTTAGAAGGCGTAACATGTCATCATCATCAGGTTGCTCTTGCTGACTGGCATCCTGGACCAGTGGATGGGATGTGCACACATACCGTTCGTCTGCTCGCACCACTGACCCCGTGTATTGACCGCCCTTTGTGCCGGCCGCTGTCTTGAGGGTACCCCGCGCTCGGAAATTGAGTGGTGATACTCAGTCTGGGCTCCGCCTTCATCGTGCTGTGTCCTTTTTAGATTTTATTATGCAAATCGATTTCGGCTACTAGTTAGCCATTCTCAATGCGCTATTTTTTATTCTCAGTGCATGTAAGTCCCTTTTGTTATGGCGTCAGTCACATTTCTTTGAATCATCATCATCATCATCATCATCATCATCAGCCAATTCAGTCATTAGATGATGTGGCCTCTTCGAGTCGTGGATTCAAGTAGGCTTTCAGAAGTCTTCTCCAAGTGGGACGGCGTTGGGCAGTTCTCTGCCAGGTGTTACCAGCGATCTTCTTGATGTCTTTGTCCCATCTGTCTGGTGGTCTTCCTCTAGGCCTCCGGTGCTCTCTCGGACTCCACTCCAGTACTAGCTTCGTCCATCTGTTATTTTTTCTTCTTGCAACGTGACCAGCCCACTGCCATTTCAAGGAACCTACTCTCTCTAAGATGTCATTAACCTTCGTCACAGACCGGATGTCATCTGCCCTTTTCCTGCCCTTTCTTGTATAGCCCAGAATTGATCTCTCCATGGCTCTCTGTGCTGTCCTAAGTTTCCCTTTTGTGAATGAGTTCAGTGTCCATGTCTCGCAGCCATACGTCATCACAGGAAGAATGAAATGATCAAATACTACTTTCTTCAGATTTACTGGCATTTTTGATCTGAATACTTTTGAATTCTTCCCAAATGCTTGCCAGTCAAGCTTGATGCGTCGATAGATTTCTGGCCTTATGTCTTCCTTCATATTTATAATCTGGCCAAGGTAGACATATTCACTGACCTCTAAAAAACTGTCCTTGACTTTTACATCACCAGCTGGGACCTATTTGTTGGATATTACATTTGTTTTGGAAAGGTTCATGTTCAAGCCAACCAGCTGACATTCCGATGCAAGATCTGTAACTAAGTTTTGGAGCTCTGCGAAGTCTTTGGCCGGTAAGGCAATATCATCAGCAAATCTCAAGTTGGTAAGCCTTCTTCCATTAATTCTAATTCCCTTACCTTCCCAGCTCAGCTATGACATAGCCATTTCCAATACAGCAGAGAACAGTTTTGGGGAGATGGGATCGCCTTGCTTGACACCCCTCGTGATGCGGAATTCTTGTGCTGATTCGCCGATGTTAACATAAGCTGAAGAATTCTCGTAGATTTTCCTGAGCACTTCAATGTATGCTGCTCCCACTCCTTGCTCACTCAAAGCTTGGAGGACAGCTACATGGCTAACGGAGTCAAATGCCTTTTCAAAGTCAACAAAGGCAATGCAGAGAGGCAGTTGGTATTCATTCGCTCTGCTTATCACTTCACTAACGGTCAGAATGTGGTCAATAGTGCTAAAATTGCTTCGGAATCCAGCTTGTTCTATAGGTTGGGCTGAGTCTAGGGTGGAACTAATTCGGTTTAACAAGATCTTTGTGAAAATTTTGTACAAAGTTAAGAGCAAGCTGATAGGACGGTAGTTTTTAATATTGTGAATACTTCCATTCTTGTGTATCAAAATAATCTTAGCCTTGTTCCACGATAGTGGGATTGAAGAATGGTGCAGGCAGGAAGTAAATACCTTTGCCAAGTGATTTATTGTTACCTCTCCTGTCAGTTTGAGGATGTCAACGCTGAGCTCATCATCACCCGGCACTGTTCCCTTCTTCATGTTATCTAGAGCGCACTTGATTCCGATGGGAGTATATATGGAACACTAGGTATATCATTTAAATTAGATACACTCAAATTTTCCCCTGGATTGCTATATAAATTGCTATAAAAGTCTCTGATGAACTTTCTTTGAATACTTTCTTTATTTCTATAATTGCTTCTTCAACGTATAGATTGAACAGTAGGGGCAAAAGAATAAGGATCCTGTCTCACACCCTTTTTAATCGAAGCACCTGGTTCCTGGTCTTCCACTCTTATTATTCCCATTTGGATCTTGTACATATTGAGTATTACCCGTCTCTCCCTATAGCTTTACATAATTTTCCTCAGAATTTTGAACATCTTGGACCATTTGACATTGTCGAACGCTCTTTCCAGGTCGACAACTACGATGAACGTGTCTCGATTTTCGTTTAGTCTTGCTTCCACTATCAACCGCAACTTGAGAACTGCTTCTCTGGTACCTTTGCTAAAGCCAATGTCGTCATCATCTAACACAATCTCAACTTTATTTTCCGTTCTTCTGTATATTATTCTTGTCGGCAACTTCTATGCATGAGCTGTTAAGCAGATTATGCGATAGTTCTCGCAGCTGTCGGCTCTTCGTCTTCATAACTGTGTGAATGATATTTTTTTCTAAAGTCAAATGGTATATCGCAAGTCTCATACATTCTACACACCAACGTGGATAGTCTTTCTGTTGCCACTTCCACAAACGATTTTAAGAATCCCTCTGCCTTATGTGACCTTACGTCTTCCAAAGGTCTTTTAAATTCTCGATCTAATACTAGATCCCTTCTCTCTTCTATATCGATTCCTACTTTTTTCTACTACAACGTCAAACCAATCTTTCGCCTCATAGAGGCCTTGAGTATACTCTTTCCACCCATTCCCTCTGTCCTCTGCATTTAACAGTGTATTCCCATTGCACTCTCAATGTTACTGCCCTTGCTTTTAATTTCGCCGGAGGTTGTTTGGACTTTTTTATATGCTGATTCAATTCTTTCAATAGTAATTTCTTTAGATATCTTCATGTTTTTCATGCATCCATTTCGTCTTAGCTTCCCCGCACTTGCCACTTATTTCATTCCTCAGCGACTTGTATTACTATGTTCCTGAATATCCCTGAACATTTTTGTGCTTCCTTCTTTTGTCGATAAATTAAAGTATTTCATCTGTTACCCATACTTTCTTCGCAGTTACCTTCTTTGCATCTATGTTTTTCTTTCCTATTTTTATGAACACCGTCATTCTGCCAACGACGACAAACACGGCGAGGAATGGACAAGAGGTTCAGTGCTCTCTCTTTTCCTTGGTGTGGGAAGCTGCCCCTACCTAACGGCGGAAATATCAGCAATGATCGATGGCATGAGGATGCAGAAGGCAATGAAAAACACTGCATTAAGGGCACATAGTACATATCCGCAGGACATGTGGCCTGTAACTGAAAAAAAATATGTATCATGACGTTCTCTCCATTGGCAAAGGTTTCCGGAACAGTCCCCGGTTCGGATTTTCGGGAGGGAATGCTGGATAACGTTTTACGAGTTGGGAAATGGAATGTCAGAAGTTTGAACATTGTAGAGTAGCTAGATAACTGAAAAGGGAAATGCAAAGGCTCAATCTAGATATAGTGGGGTCAGTGAAGTGACATGTAAAGAAGACACAGATTTCTGGTCAGATGAGTACAGGGTAATATCAACAGCAGCGGAAACTAGGATAACAGGAGTAGCATTCGTTTTGAATAGGAAAGCAGGGCCAAGAGTGTGTTACATTGAACGGTTCAGTGACAGGGTTGTTCTCATCAGAATCGATAGCAAACCAACACCGACAATGATAGTTCAGGTACGCAAGCCGACGTCACAAGCTGAAGATGAAGAGACAGAGAAAGTATATGAGGCTATTGAATCGCTAATGCAATACGTAAAGGAAGATGAAAATCTAATAGTTATTGCGGTTATACGGGAAGGAGGAGAAGAAAGGGTTGAGGTAGAATAAGAGCTTGATATCAGGAATGAGAGAGGAGACAGATTAATTGAGATCTGTAAAAAATGTCAGCTAGTAATAGCGAATACTCTGTTAAAGAATCAAAAAAGGCGGAGATGTACTTTGAAATGGGTAGGTGATGCGGGTAGTTTCCAGTTCCATTGGCTCATAGTCAGACAGAGATTCCGAAATCAGATATTGGATTGTTAGGGGTACTCAAGAACAGTAATTTAGTAGCGATGAAGGGTGAACTGAAGTTCAAGAGAATGGCCAGGAAGAATCAATGTGCAAAGAATTCGAATACTAAGGAACGACGAGACAGCACGTTACACAGTCGAAAATCCGTTCTACAACTATCACTCAAACCGGTAACATGGACAAAAGACTTTCAGTCATCTTAAACAATGTCCCCCCCCTCCCCCTCCAACGAATCGGTGACCGGTCGGTCGCACGGTTTACTGTTACAGATGCAGATCACAATTTAGTAATAGTAATAGTTTACTGAATTTTAAGTGAATTGTACACAAGAATCAATTTAGAAGGAAGTGGGATACTCAAGTACTGACTGATGACGAAACGTGCTTGAAGTTCGCTAGCGGTGTGGATACTGTGTTAAAGAATACCGGAATAGGCAGTTCAATGGAAGAGAATTGGTCGTCTCTAAAAAGAGCAATAATAGATGCTGGGGGGACAGCATAGGAACAAATAAGGTAAATCCGAAGAAACCTTGGATAACAGAAGAAGTACTTCAGCAGATCAACGAAAGAAGGAAAACTAAAAATGTCCAGAGATATAAGGGGAATATAAATTATTTAGGAATGAAATAAATAAAAGATGCAGGGAAGCCAAGGCGTAAGCGCTGCAGGAAATATGTGAAGAAATCAGAATAGCTCAGTCAGCATACAGAAAACTCAAAACAAGCCTTCGTGAGAGAAAAAGCAGGTGCGGCAAAATTTAGAGCGCAATGGAAATTCCACTGCTAGATGCAGAGGACAGAGCAGACAGGTATAAAGAGAACGCTGAAGGCCACTAAGAGGGTAAGACTTGTCTAATTACGAGTTAGAAGAAGAAATTGGAGTCGATATGGGAGAAATAGGGTCAAGTATTAGCGTTAAAATTATTTAAAAGAATGGAAGCCTTAAGATCAAACAAATAGGAAGGGATAGACAACATTCTATCGTGTCTAACTATTCAGGTTAGTGTGCAGAATCTGTGAAATTGCGGATATACCATCAGACTTTCGGAAAAATTTCTCCCACACAATTCCAGAGATAGCAACCGCTGATAAATGTAAGAACTGTCACACACTCAGCTGAACAGTTCATGTATCCATGATGCTGACATGAAAGGTATACAGAACAATCGAAAGGAAAACTGAGAGGCTAATAAATGACGATCAGTTTGATATACAGGACATAAAATCCCGTCTGAGGCTTGTGATCATTTTTATGTTAATAATTGGCAACGAATGCTGTACAATCGCAATAAAGTCATGAGATGGTCAATTAACTGTTTTATTAGAACATGTTACGCGTTTTGAGATTACATCCATCTTCAGACATCACAAACTTCAATTCCTTCCTAACCAACCAGGCGTACAACCTTGACAACTCAAAGATAGTGTCGAATAACATATGACTATAACTGCTCTCCTTCAAGACTGCTTGTGTGGCAGTTATAGTCATATGTTATTCGACACTCTCTTTGAGTTGTCAAGGCTGTACGCCTAGTTGTTTAGTAAGGAGTTGAAGTTTGTGATGTCTGAAGATGGATGTAATCCCGAAACTCTTAACATCTTCTAAGAAAAGGATCAATTGAACATCTCATGGCTTTATTGTGATTGTACAGCATTGTTTGCTAATTATTAACGATCAGTTTGGCTTTATGAAAGGTAAAGGCACCAGTGAGGTAATTCTGACGTTGCGGTTGATAACGGAAGCAAAACTGAAGGAAAATCAATACACGTTGATAGCAGTCGTCCACCACGAAAAAGTATTCGATAGTGTAAAATAGTGCAATATGTTCGAAGTTCTGATAAAAATAGGGGTAAGCTAAAGGGAAAGATGGGTAACGTACAATATGTACAAGAACCACCGGGGGACAATGAGACTGGAAGATCAAGAATTGAGTATTCGGATTAAACAGTGTGGAAGACAGAGACGTAGCCTTACGCGCCTACGTTCAACCTATACGTCGAACAAGAAATGACAGTAATAAATGAAAGTTTCAAAACTGGGATTAAAATTCAGGGTTAAAGCATTTCAGTGATAAAATTCGCTGGTGACATTGCTATCTTCAGTAAAGGTAAGGAAGAATTACATGATCTGTTGAATGGAAAGAACACTCTAAAGAATACAACATACGGATTTACAGTAACCCAAAGAAAGGCGAAAGTAATGAGAAGTGACAAAAATGAGGAAAGCGGAAAACGTAACATCAGAATTGGTGATCACGAAGTAGGTGAAGTTAAGAAATTCTCCTACTTTGGAAGCAAGGAACGAAGCAAGGAAGACATGAAAAGAAGTCTAGCAGAGGCATGGCAACAAGAGCAGTCTAACAGTATCAAACATAGGCCTTAATTTGAGGAAGAAATTTCTGAGAATGTAAGTCTGGAGCACAGCATTGTATGGTTGAGAATCATGGACTGCGGGAAATCCAGAAAAGAAGAGGATCGAAACATTTGGGATTTGGTGTAATTGAAGAACATTTAAAATCAGGTGGATTGATTTGGGAAGGAACGAGGACGTTCTCGGGAAAATCAACGAAGAAAAGAAGGTATGGAAAACATTAACAAGACGAAGGAGCAAGATGGTAGAATTTGTAGTAAGAGATATGGGAATAGGTATCATGATACTAGAAGCAGCTGTAGCGGACAAAAACTGAATAGTAACACAGAGACTGGAATACATCCATAAAATGACTGAGGACACACGTAGTGCTTCTCTGAGATGTTGGACAGGAAAGTAATTCGTGGCGTTCCGCATCAGTGTAGTCAAAAGACTGATGACTCAAAAAAAGGCAAGTTTTCATTGCAGCAGCGTATAATTCTCTGTGTGTTTCCCAAAATTCACCAGGAAACTAATTTGCAGTATCACATATAGCATTAATGCGTGCAGTTAATTGGGACCACAGAGGCGCATAGCATAGCATTAATGTATGATGTACAACCGGATAACGAACGGAATGTGTATGGAATGCTAGTAACAAATTGATTAAATCTTTGCAGTTAATAATGGTCGTAACCTAGGGAACTGTACGTATGATTTGACGTTAGATATTACTGCTTTACAGGGGCCTGATTTATTTTATGGACTACCGAATTAATCGCATATGATTATAAACGGTATTCGAGAATGATATTTGGTATTTTGGTCATGTTTATTTCAGTCATGGGGATAAGTAGAAAAATGCAGTTTGCACCATAATGTTCACATATACCTAAAGTCTAAGCAGTTGACGAGAGTTCATTGCGTGCGCCGTCTGTAGCACGGAGGATATCTTAACTATTTTCTAGTTCCTACCATGTCCTGTCTAGCATATCTTCATTACTGCGTGCAATTACTGCTCTGATGCGAGCTCGCAGTTTCTTCAGGTCACGCCAGCACAGGGTGTCTGGTAGACTCCATCGTTCACAAAGACTCAAAGAAAGAAAATCTAATGAGTTTATGATTTGAGACCTTGGGGCCAGGAACGAGGGTGTTCCCCTGTTCGCAGAGATATGATTTGTAAAAAAACTTTAATTTACATTTGGAAACCTTGAATTATTTATCGTTTGTAATCTTAAACAATCTGCCTGTAATCAATAAAATAAAAGGATGTCAACTGATTACTGTTGCTGCGCGTCAGTGCTTTGTTGGCAGTAAATACTGTTTGAAATAATCCCGTGTTCACTATTAAATCTGGAATGGTGCGAGACCTGAATTCGTCTCATAATTGATCGATTTGTTCCCTGTTACCTGTTTAGTCTCCTGACGTGAACATAAGGTCAGGGATCAGTAGCTGTTCGATCCGACATCAACGCACAGGTTGCAGCGTTACCCACTGCACTTTTATAAGACTGGTACATTGTCCGTAACGAAGATCTGATAAATAACGACTTAGGCATACTTATGGCATGCTGAATGCGGCAGCGAGGTCCACAATTACAGCTCTGTCCTTTGCACCAAGGTGGACAAGAAACCAGGACGCTGAGAGAGGGGAGACGGGAGACGTGAAGCCAGTAAGGTCTGCAAATGCATCGGCTCGAGTCGTGCCGCCAGTGACCTTAATCGGCGGCAACAACTTTTACACAAACTCTAATTATCGTGCAATTAAAGATAGGAGTCATTATAAGCACAAAGTAACCGACACTCCCAGGAAGGCATAGAGCGCCGTAGGAGGCACCCTCGAGCACTCGACGGGGGGCAGTGTGCCTTTCGCTAAAGCCGTCGGCACACGGACCGTGCTGTCGAACGTTAACGCTGAGCGTGCCAATTTCAACGTGCTGCTGAACGCTCAGGAACGATGCGACTCGCGCATACGGTACGTGGGCCCCAACGTGGTATACGCAATTGCAACGCACTCCAGCGGTAGTTGAAGGATGATTCTAGTTCGTAAATCACACTGTTCACTCAAAGGGCGCGCGTAAAATTCCCACGTTAGCTCTATTAAAACGCGCATTTCCTCCATCGTCCACGAAAAGGGAAGTACCATGTCCAATCAATAAGGACACAGGCTTATAAAAGTTCCATTACAAACAGTGCGGTACAGATTTGGAATACTTCTCCGCATAAGATAAACATTATTTCATCATTCCCACATTTTAGTAAAACCCCAACGTCAGTCTTAGTTGATCACTGTTCCTACCGAGTAGCAGAACCTTTGCAACATGTGAATTACGAAGCGTAAAAGAAAAAGGAGCAAAATATCTTTATACAAGTAGCGCAAGCTGTCCTGTAGATTAAGCCAATCGAACAAAGTCACCCCTCAAAAAAAGGTGAACGTATATTTACATAACATAAAATATAATAGCATATACTTATATTAAACTAATAATAAAGTATCAGAATCTAATAAAATCGCGAATGTTAGTAAAAAAAAATTGCAAGTGTTAAGACGCTAACCACCGCCTCAACAAAAACTCATTATTTGACAGAGACTCTACACGTTACGCTAGACCAACAAGGTCCTCATGCTAAATAATAATGTTTTATCCCTTGCTAAAAATGTTAATCGTCGATAATTATGTTACGACCTGAAATTTAATTATAACGAATTGTACCAAGAACAATGCGTTTTGGGTGGATCTTCAGTGTGCCACTGCCTTCAAATAGCCTACTCTCATAACACACAAGTTACAATAATTGTTTTGCCACAAATATGATGTTTCTTATTATTTTATTGGAATTAATCACACAACTAACAACGGGTTTTGCAGTGATTCTCAATTTGCTGCTTCTCAGAAACGGCATATATACATATAGGCTTGAAATGAATGCCAATGATCCGTGTGCCGACGGCTTAAGCCTCCACTGCCCGACCATAGCAAGCCATTACGTTCTGCCAGCCTCGAAATTCCTTGCCCGAGTTTGTTATGATGTGAAGTTCAGTCGGTCTGACTGCCGACCGTTACCAGCGGCTACTTAATGTAGAGTCTATGGAGTTAATCATGCACCACATTTCGATTCAACGGTTTGGAGATCATAAGTTTCTGTTTTTCGTAAGCTTCTGTGACAAAGGAAGCCATATGCTTCAGCACATTTGGTAAGAAATATTTACAAAAAAATGGCAAAGTTGTATTGGATAGTTTCCCCCGCTGTTACAACAAGGACATGCTATGGCACTACACACATTTCAAATTAATGTCTTGCACCATAAGTTTGCAAGCAGGGGAGAGCACTCGCCAGAAAATCCTACATTGTATTTAGCAACTTCACGAATGGCGCTGACGTGTTGCACATGTTGTTTCTTATTATGTCATGGGAATACATCGAGTCCACTACTGGAAATTTATGTGAATTTGTTGAAGTCTGATATTTGTAGGTTGAACAGGACATTTTCCTTAGTACTCGTACTTTCACTGCAATATTTCCACCGACATGGTCAATGATAAAGTCTTAACGGAACTAAGCTTAGTATATGGATAAAAATACTGAACTCTTTATGAGCAGGCTCAGTTTAAAATTTTCAAATTTATGGTTTATTGGTAAGAATTGTTTATTGGTAAGTATAATCTAACTGTGACTGATCTAGGGAAGATTCAAATTTTATTTTTGTGGGAAGGTAACGTAATTTGGAAATCTGCTGGTGATGTCCCGGTTCTCAGAATCTTTCTCGCGGAGTCAGATTTATAATCTATCTCTATAAAATGTTGATTGCAAGTTACGAGGAACCATCCCGGCATTTGCCTGAAACGATTTAGGGAAATCACGGAAAACCTAAATCAGGATGGCCGTAGATGGGATTGAACCGTCGTCCTCCCGAATGCGAGTCCAGTGTGCTAACCACTGCGCCACCTCGCTCGGTGGTATTTATTATGTCACTATCAAGTGGATATTTGTGGTACCTTATGCCACTAGTTCCGCCTTTTCCATTCTTAAAGAATGGCACAGAGAAGTAAGGCGGCTATAATGAATAATCAGTGTATTGAAGACTATTACATATTGCAGAAACGTAGTATGAACGTACTTTCAGTGCAAATATTGAACGCCATCTGCAACAAGTACAACTGTAGTACGAATGCGAAGAGACTACAACAGTATTTTCAACATTATATGCTTTCTGTATAGCTTACCTTCGTTAAAAGGTGGCTGCAGCTAGACTCTAATTTTTCAGACACAGTAAATCCAGGAAATCATATATTACGTATTCACTATTCGCAGCCTACACAAGCACATGTGACGTTGACACTAACAATTCCTCAGTCCAGGAATCCTCGGAGAACCGTTGATGTGTCGCGCCACATGCGGTAAAAACTGCAAACTCTACCGACACGCCCACTGCCTTAAGATCCCGGAAATTGCCGAGGCTATTAGAGTATCCGGCAATGTCCAGGTGGTCTGGAATTGAAGGAATTGTACCACATAAAAAATCTTTGTGTGTGGAAAGAACCAACATCTTCCCACGTTGGTCAGATATTTTGGACAGTTTCAAAAAGCTATGTTTTCGGAATGTGTTGTCATAGCAACAGAGTTCGACAGCGTAACGTGGGCAGAGGTGCTGTAAATCGTGCGCTATAAGGAAGAATTGTTTCACAGTGTGTGTAATAACTAAGAGGGGAACAAAATAAATGGACATAAACAGAGCAAGGCTTGGATTAAATAGATCCGTTCGATCTGTAAGAACCATTACAGGAAATAAAATATAGTTTCAGAACCACGATAAATTTCAGGTCGGAATGGTACCAATTATAGGATTGCTGATGACATTTTTAATATGTGTGAGAGTAAGAAAGAATTGCAGGAGCTGAACGGCATGAAAAGTGAAACAACTACCTGGCTCTTGTTGTTATTGTTTTTCTCCTTCACAAGTAGGGATGACGGGATGTTCCAGTAAGCTGCGACTGTATTTTACTCTCCACCGTTATCACACTTTCATACAATAAACAGCCACCATAATAGTCAAAGTCTGCGAGTACTTCAAAGCCACCATCGTCGGTTGGAACAATTGAATACAATGATTTTCATTGATTCGACTTATGGTGGCAGTAAGATGGCCTCTTCCAATGTCTGTGCTGACACTGCAGACATCAAGAGACTACAAGACATACAAGGAACCTTTCTGTGTGCAAAGAAGTTAATATTTCAAACTCTTGTGTAAATGTACTACTTGTCTAGATGTGTGTAGTATAACTTGTTCTCTCTCTCCCTCCCATCTCGCTCGGATTTTTTAAAGATGTCATTTACTGTCATCTACAACTGGAAGAGTACGGGGGAAGGTTCAGAAAGGTAGATCACGTTCTGAAAAAATACAAAACCTCAGTAACATTACGGCACACCAAAAATCAAGGACAAAGACACGTAATTTTCTTCATTAATTTCAAGAAAGTACATGATTCGACTGAAACAGATTCCGTAATATCAATCACATAAGAACTGGGTTTGGATAAGGAAACAAGTAACATAACAACCGTCAAGATTACGATAGTGCCCTTGTGCTGGGAAACCGCCCCTAAAAGCCATGATCAATGGCATGAGGAGACGGAAGGCAATGGAAACCACTGCATTAAAGACACATAACATGCATCCACAGAACATGTAACAGAAAAGTTTCATGATGATCTCTCCATTGGCAGTAGAATCCGACTAGTCCCCCAATCGGTACTCCGTTAGGAGCTACCAATGGGGAGATGACCATGAGAAAAACGTTGGATAACCAACGAAAATGTAACGTCCTATGAGTCGGGGCGTGAAATGTAAGAAGTTTGAACGTGGTGGGGAAACTAGAAAATATGAAAAGGGAAATGCTATGGCTCAGTCTAGATAGTAGGCGTCAGTGAAGTGAAATGGAAAGAATACGAGGATTTCTCATCAGACGAGTACAGGGTAATATCATCAGTAGCAGAAAATGGTGTAATAGGAAAGTGGGGCAGAGAGTGAGACATTGTGAACAGCTCAGTAATAGGTTTGGTCTCATGAGAATCGACAGCAAACCACCACTGACAACAATAGTTCAGGTACACATGCCGACGTCGCAAGCAGAGGACGAAGAGGTAGAAAAAGTATATGAGGATATTAAACAGGTAATTCAGAACGTAAAGGGATATGAAAATCCAATAGTCACGTAGGACTAGAATGCTGTTGTAGGGGTGTGAGTACAAGAAAGGGTTGAGGAAAGGAGAAAGCGGAATTTGGTTACGCAATAAGTATCAATTAGTAACAGCGTATACTCTGTAATGATGTAGAGTAGACTGAAGTTAAAGAGACTGTTCAGAAAGAAAGAATGTGCAAAGAAGTGAGATACGGAAGTACTAAGGAGGGGCTTGAAGTTCTCTGAGGCGAACAGCTCAGCAGCCAGTTCAGTTGAATGGACGTCTTGAAAAGGGCAATCGCTGAAACTGAAGAGAAGAGCGTAGATACAAGAATGGTGACTGCGAAAGAACCAGGAGTAATATTTCAGTTGATCGAAGAAAGAAGGAAGTAAAAAATGTTCACTGAAATTCAGGAATACAGAAATACGCGTCGCTTAGGAATGAAATAAATAGGAATTGTGGGAGAGGTAAGGCAAAATGGCTACATGAAAAAGTGAAGAAATCGAAAAAGAAATAATTGTCGGAAGGACTGATCCAGCATACAGAAAAGTTATAACAACCTTTACTGAGATTAAAAGCAAGGGTGATAACATTAAGAGTGCAACTGGAATCTCACTCTTAAATGCAGAGAGAAACAGTAACGGAAACAAAAGAAAGTTTCGAGATTGGGATTACAGTTCAGGAAACGATATCAGTTTTCATATTCGCTGATGGCATTCCTCCAATTACTGAAAGTGAAGAATTACAGGATCTGTTGATTGGAATCAAGAATCTAATAAATACAGAATATGGATTGAGAGGAAATTGAAGAAAGACGAAAGCAATGAGTAGTAGCAAAAATGAGAACAGCGCTAAACTTATCATAATTGGTGATCACGAAGTAGTCCAAGTTAAGGAATTCTTCCACCAACGCAGCGGAATACACCAAGACGAACGGAGGAAAAAGGACACAAAAAGCAGATTAGCACTTGCAAAAAGGTCATTCTTGGCCAAGAGAACTCTAGTAGTATCGAACATAGGTCCCAATCTTGAGGAAGAAATTTCTGAGAATCTACTTTAGCAGCACAGCATTGTACGGTAATGACATAGGGACCCTGGGAAAACCCGAAGAGAATCGAAGCATTTGAGTAGTGGTGCAACGGAAGAATGTTGTATATTTGGTGGACTGATATGACAAGGAATGAGGAGGTTTTCAACAGAACCGGTGAGGAAAGGAATATATGGAAAACACTGAAAAGAAGAGACAGGATGACAGGGCATCTGTTATTCATCGGGAATAACAGGAAGCTGTGGAGGGTAAAAACTGTAGTGGAAGACAGAGAGTAGGAGTATCCACCAAATAAATGAGGACGTAGGTTGCAAGTGCTACTCTGAGATGGAAAGGTTGGGAATGGAGAAGAATTCATGGTGCATCGCACCAAACGTGTCAGAAGGCTGATGACTGAAAAAAAGCACAAATTCGTTTTCAAAAGTGAAATTCGTGGTTGAAATATCAGATCCATTTGAAATAAAAACTGGAGAAAGACAGCGGGATGGGCTGTTCCCGTTATTGTTTAATTGTGCGTTTGAGAAAGTAATCAGAGAATGGAACTGAAATATAAAAAAATGGGCTATAGCTGTGGCTATAGCTGTGTTCCAAAAACACTGGACTCGCATTCGGGAGGACGACGGTTCAATCCCACGTCCGGCCATCCTGATTTAGGTTTTCTGTGATTTCCCTAAATCACTCCAGGCAAATGCCGGGATGGTTCCTCTGAAAGGGCATGGCCGACTTCCTTCCCAATCCTTCCCTAATCCAATGAGACCGATGACCACGCTGTCTGGTCTCCTTCCCCAAACCAACGAACCAACCAACCTGTGTTCCAAAAAGAAGGACCTTAATTTTAATTACATTGCCTTTGCAGATGATATAGCCCTATTTGGTGAAACAATGGAGGAAGGAAAGGAGTAAAGCCTGAATCTAAGGAAACAAATATCTAAAATAGGTCTTACATCCTCTGAAGAACTGAAGTCATAACACTCAGGAAATGCTCAAGTAAATACCTACAAGTCCCCGAACAGAAAATCGAAATAAGAAAAGAATTTTGTAAGTAGGCTGTTTATGTTTTCTTTATGTAAGTAGGCTGTTTATGTTTTCTTATTGGCAACGTTACGTAGCGCTCTGTATGAAGGTCACTGGCTGTGCTGTGTGCAGTCTGTGGCTGGTTTGCACTGTTGTCTGCCATTGTAGTGTTGGGCAGCGGCAGCTGGACGTGAACAGCGCGTAGCGTTGCGCAGTTAGAGGTGAGCCGCCAGCAGTGGTGGATGTGTGGAAGGAAATGGCGGAGTTTTGAAATTACATATATTATGACTTTTGATGATATTAAGGTAAATACATTGTTTGTTCTCTATTAAAATCTTTCATTTGCTAACTATGCCTATCAGTAGTTAGTGCCTTCCGTAGTTTGAATCTTTTATTTAGCTGGCAGTAGTGGCGCTCGCTGTATTGCAGTAGTTCCAGTAACGAAGATTTTTGTGAGGTAAGCGCTAAAAATATTGTATGTCAGGTTAAGCACAGTCTTGTATAAATTTTTCAAAGGGGACGTTTTATAATTTAAATATTTGGTGGTACTTTATTAGTTGAAATGAAACAAAACGCACAGCAACAGAATCGAGGTAAAACAAACTGGAATTGGCCTTCCAACTAATAAAAGAGACATGCAAAAAGAAATCTCTTCCATCGGGTCCAGAATTAATCATTACCAGACAGTGATCAAACCACGAGCATTGCATGCAGCAGAAATCCTAACCGTAAATCGCTTGGGCGATATAGAACGATAAGAACAAAAAGAAAGAAAAATAATAGGAATTTCGGGATAATCAAGTAGTGTACTTCAAGAATGGAACTCTCTACAAAAAAATTGATTATCTCCCAGATACCATGTGAAAAAGCAGACTGAACTTATACGGACATCTTCTCAAAGTGAAATTTAATAGACTAACAAAATGAATTCCTTATTTCTTCCATAACTGTATAACGAAATTTAATTGGTTTACGGAAATTACAAAAGACCTACGAGAATTACTCGATAGAACTCAGATAAGTTCTTAAGACGAAAAAGGAAGGTTCTGAGACGAGTTTAAAATAAAGTCGAAACCCATCAACTCGGAAGACAAGAGGAGAAAATCGGAAAAAACGAATAACTACTGGGTATGAAGGAAGGAACGACATGCAAAGAAGTTACAGATTCCTTGTGCTCCAAATAGGGGGAAATGAAAAAAGAAGGGATCACATGCCTTTTTTGGGGTCTGAAGTTGGGTGGGGCATAGGGAGGGTGCACGGGGTGGGTGCCAAGAGATTATGTTCGTAACGGGCAAATCGTAATAGGAGCATCCTATTTATCGAAATCCAGTGATGAGGTTACAGGAGGCGGGAAGTAGCTCCATGGATAGCGCCCCAGCCCTTTCTGCACAGGACAATCAACAAATGCTGCTCCTTTGTGCTATCAGTTTTTCCTCATCCCTCGAATTCGTCTACATGAACATAGTGCCTTCTTCTACTTCTCTCGAAAGAAGAAGCCATTATGTGGCTGGCATCTGGAGAATAACAATGAAATAATTAGTCTTTATTGACAACTGAGCCTGATATCGCACGAGAAACACGAAAGAGAAATACGAGTAGATTAGGTTAATTACGTCTGACGGTCCAGGCATCAGCTTGTTCCCAAAAATAAGACTGGCTTCTACGTTTATTACGTTTCTCGCGATGAAGTCGCTGAATAAAAATTTAACTTACCTCAACAAATTAGAATAAAATACAAAGCTTTCGACGGTAGCGCCCATAGTTGTTGTGAAATCGGCTTGGTACCCACTTTCCGCCAAGAAAATGACATCCGATTGGCAAGTTTTCGTCATCATGAAATCACCAAGATGGCAAATTCTGAGAATGCTTGCTCTACGCCGAGAGATTGTGTTACCGCTCGCAGACCAACGTCGTTCGTAGCGTCACTACTGGTATCGAGTGGTGAACTGTGTGATGTATTCCGCTGCCACCTTTATTTGTCAAGCACACGTTTTAACACTTTGTTAAAATCGTACTCAGTGTCTGTGTTAAGGTTGTTATCAGACATTCTAAATTCGGAGGCTTTCTTAATCACAGAGCCCAGTATTTCTTTGCGTGGACAAGAGTTCTTTCCTGTTCAGAAATAACTCGTTCTCATTACACTATGCTCGTCTATAGCTGATTTAACACAAATTCCATATCTGAGTTAACTTTTGTGTCCAGCACAGCGGTTGGCATTTGTCCATACAGGCTATCTCATGAAATACTAGTATACTGGTAAGCGAATATTTTAATTCTTAGGTCTCTGAGGCCGTGATTTTCTTTTGCAGGTCGCTACATGGTTCTTTCGAATCCACTGATCTTCATTCACGTTTCTCATGGTTCCCTTAAATTGTTTGACTATGCCACGCCATTTTCATACTCCCTCTTAGCTCAGAGATGTTAGATTCAATACCTAACGACGTCGTCATCGAAAACATTATCTCCTTCCCTTGTCCATCGTTAATCCACAGGTCTGTCTTACGAAATGAAACCATTAACATTAATCACATGTCTGTCATAAGAAGAAAAAGCATTAGGATGACACTTTAGGTGACCAAGCTTATTCTGTGGCGTAAATGTTGATCTGTAAAACGTGCCCTGTCCTCCTGGTGAAAATGGTGCTTTGTAAAATATGACATTTTCATCGTTGGAGAGACAAAATTTGTGTTTATAATGTACATTTACTTGCACGATCACGATATATTTAAAATAAGTAAGTGATTTGAGAGTGTAAGACGTGTATATTTCTATTGTCTATTGTCAAACCACAATTTCTGAAAGATATTTATATTTTATTAATAGGATTATGTAGGAATAATTAATATTTGTCATTTCGGAAATAATTGTGGTAGCAGGGAATGTCTGCACCAAAGTATTGTTGGCGGGAGATACCGCACATTTATATAACATTAAAAAGGGCGAAAGAGACCGCGTATGGATACATTTTAAGAAAAGAGCGGGAAAGACCGCGCATTGATACATTTTGTAATGGTAGCGGGGATTGTCTGCATCAGAAAGCATTGTTGGCGGGAGAGACCGCGCCTTAGCGTTCGTAGGAAGTCAGCAGTAAGCGAGATGTGAAGCGAGTCGGTAGCAGGTCTGAAGCGGGAGGTTGAGAGGAGCGGTGTGCCTGCCACCCACCAGCTATGATTTACAAGAGCTAACTATTATCATCAACTAACTATTATCATAAGCGGAACTAATATTATTGAATTATTTCTTTGAGGAACTCAAGACTACTGAAGGTATGTTTGCGCAATGCTAGTTGTAAGATTATTTTAAAAAGTAAGTCCCATTTGAACGTTTGTAAAATCATTTCATTACCAACAGTAAATATTTGAAGAATCCTTTTCAGAATATAATTTATTTTTGCCAGCAAAATTGCATTACTTATTATAATGCATCCCAAAAACCATCAACGTAAAACTTCGCAAAATTTTATTGTTGTCAAGAAAAAGTTTAACTATGAATTACGTAACTTCAGTCAAATTAATTAAAGAATAACGTCAGCTTTGCTATTAAAGAATAACATCAGCTTTGGTAATAAATACAGCCACTTATTATGACAGCCCACCAGCAGCTAATATAGTACAATAAAACAGAGTAAGTATATTCATGTCGCAGTTCGATGTAGAAGTCAGATGGCGATCCAGTAACAGTAAAAAAGGTAAGGAACAGTTTTGGGTTATTGCAGATAACGACTGAGGGCCACACGACGACGACACACTCTATGTTTCGTCGAAATAATCCGAAAATAACTTTTAATAAGCAGCATTTAAATTTGTATGCGAAGATTGCACTTATTATTATTGAGAAAGAGAATTAATTTCAAAGGTAAGATTTCATTTGTTATTATTAAGCAAGAGATAGAAATCCTAAGGGAAGGTTTCATAGGTTATTGTAGAAGGGAAGGTTGCGTAACAAAAAAAAAAAAATATATATATATATATATATATATATATATATATATATATATATATATATATATATATATATAGGAGACGGGAAGGTTTCAAGAGGACCAGAGAACATCCGTATTGGATATAATCTTATTCGCACTGTCAGGGTTATTCAGTCGTTGTATGTCGTTATCCAGGCTAAGGTTATTAGCGAAGTTGAACATGACTGTATAGAATAGGTCATACCTAGCGAAAGCTATGAACTATGTAAAATTTTGTCCTTTTCTTTCTGTAGATGTTCCTGATTCCATTGATCCATTCTCATTTTGATCATCCTGAATTTAATGGTCGATCTTAAGTAGTGAGCATAGGTATCAGTCACTTCGGAAATATGCTCGACCGACTGCCACGGGGCACTTCTCCGCCTTGGATTACTGCCGACTGTATCTCGCCTTGATGTCGTGTTTACTCCAATATCGGTACAGCGAGCAGCTCCTGACAGCAGCTCGCTTAAAGTTCACGGCCGAAATACCGCGAGCAGTGTGGCAGTAATTCGTTGTAAGCATTTCCTTGCTCTTTTACGGAGGGGGCGACGGGCTGGTTGCTGGGGCCTTCGGTTTTATTGCCTGCTTGGCGCTTGAGAGACACAGCGGCGCCAGGACAACCCAGGGTCGCACGGCGGCTCTGGAGGCCTGCCGACACAAGTGAACTCGCTTCTCCAAAGGTGGACCGATCTGCTTGACAAGAACTGTAGTCAGCTTCCACGAAGTGTCGCCTGGAAGCTGTGTTCGATCTCATATCACCTGCAGATCGAAATGGGGACACAATTGACTGTTTTAAGATGATTTTTATCGTTGACAGTTACGTTTAGAAAATACAGTATCCACTCCATACATAGTAACTTGGTTAATTTTTGTTTGCCCGAAGACTGAAATGTTCACCTCTCTTGTCGTACCAGTTCAACTATGAGCGAGTTTACTGAGGTTTAACAGTCGTTTGTGCATCTGTCTGTCACATTTGCGAACAAAACACACACATGATCAAACAAGCGATTCCACGCTCAGATGGAATCCAGCACAGTCGTACAGCAGTTACATTGTTATTATTCATGCTGCTACCTGCTGATGCAGCTGAAGTTTCGCTATCCAATTCAATAATTATCAAAAACAACCTAGCTAATTTCCCAAACGTAAAGAAAAGAATGTATTCGCTGTAACGGAACCTGCATTACTTTGAAAATACCGTCAAAGTGAGACTGCAGTTCAGTGAGCTACAATCCTTTGACAATTTTTTTTAATGTTAAGGGCCACTCATGAGAACAGTGTGAAGGGAAATGATGGGACTGGAAAAAGTTAACTAAAAATACCAGTTTATTTGCTCTCGGTCAACATTCTTCAACTCGTAATTGGATTGATTTACAATTACTTTCGTAAAAAAAAACCCTCAGCGTTATAATGTTCAGATTTATAAAACGCTTTATCTGTGCAGAAGGCACCCAAATGATCTCTGGAAGACTGTAAATTGAGATTCAAAACACTTTCCAAAGTATATGTCCCTCACATGAGGGTGGCAAGCTGAAACACGGCACCGAACAGCGACTGTCCTACAACGAGACAAAAACTGCGGCCATGCGCTCGCGCCCAAGATCTACTACTGACTGCGTCTTCTCACACACTTCTCAAAATTACCATAGGAGAGGAGGAAGTCAATTGCCTTGCCACAGTGACAATTGAAAATGTACCTCTCTCTTTCTGCTCGCAGGGAAAGCTTGCAGAACTTGCTTCTCCAACGTGAACTGTATTCTCTGCCACCAAATTAAAAGTAGGCACTGTACTGGTTCTCGCCTTATGACTGGCGCAACAATGTCTGGGCGTATAGATGCAGCTCGCTTCCCACACTCTTTGCGGAAATATGGCCTCTCATTCCGCTTTTAGGACAACCTGTGGCCCTCTGATGAAATCTCTCGGGAGTATACGTGGCCCATACTACTTTGAAAGTGCTTTTGAAGTACTCCGGCTTAAGAGATACCCAAAGCGGCTTATTCCTGTGACTACTGCACATGGGAGTTCCTGATGGGAAACCTCGATTTCTGCCACTGTCTACCTATCGCCTATAAATTGCAGGTAACGTCTAGCCACATTCAAACAACTGGGAGAAACACGATAAAATGCCAGAATTTACAGGCGCTGCTCTTCCATTCCGATGATGATGATGATGTTTGGTTGGTGGGGCGCTCAACTGCGTGGTTATCAGCGCCCGTACAATTATCCAATCTTTGCTCAGTCCAATTTCGCCACTTTCCTGGATGATGATGAAATGATGAGGACAACACAAACACCCAGTCATCTCGAGGCAGGTGAAAATCCCTGACCCCGCCGGGAATTGAACCCGGGACCCCGTGCTCGGGAAGCGATAACGCTACCGCGAGACCACGAGCGGCGGACTCTGCCATTCCGAAAGTTTATGAGAGTACAACAAGAAATTTTTGTTTATACATAATGTCCCTCAGCGACATGTGACAAAACTGTATCACCACAAGCTACCTGTTCGCAGGCCTGGTACATTTTGAAACCCTGGGCCTGATAATACAGTAATCCGGTAGAGATGCCATAACAAAAGTAGTGCCCCCCCCCCCCCCCCTCGCCCACCTTCAGTTTATCAGTGGGCTGTGCCACGAAGAAATTGTATCCAACTCGAGAATCACTTCTCCGTGTGACCTTCCGCCATGTCGTCTATGGAGACGTTGAGTCCATCTGACAGCCGCAAAAATAAGCATGACTCATCGCCAAACACACTCAACATCATACAATGTCCCATTTGACCACGAATGTGCATCATATACTGTGTAAGCAAACAGCCCCTTGTACAGTATAAAGAGGACACCAGTTGACGAGCAGGGCAGAGTTCAACACTTCGGGAGTTCGTGCCAGCAGACGAGCTTTGGGTGACTGTCAGCCGACAGCAAAAAATTATGTGAGTGAAAGTACCTATTCAGTAAGGCTTGACAGTAAGAAGGATTGTATTCTTCCCTGTACGTACCTTTGAACTATGGGTAATTAGTCTATCATGGTTTACTTGTATCTCTGATTGTCACAGTGTGAAGCGTAACGGAACCTAAGGTTTCGATTTGAGTAATAAGAAACTGACTCCTTTTCATGATCCGAGTCAAAGCGACAGGCCAGGCAGGCTTTTTGTTCTAGTAAGCTTCATCTATAGTCTACGCTTATTGAAATTTATGACCCATTGTCGGTGCTCTTCGACATGTTCATGTAAACTCTGGAAGAAGCAACAAAATCAGAGCAAAGTATCATCCCAGAAGCTTGTTTCTTCATTTATATCTCCCTAGTCTGATACCCGAGTCTTTCTGTACTGTCTCCAGCCATAGAGACTTGACAAACATCCTCTAGACCCTGTCACCGACTTCTTCCGTTGAACGAAGCCGCGTGCCAAAGAGTCGATGGACTTGAAAAATCCCACATCACTTCCCATTCGACTGAGGGATTCACGTCAGTATGTTGCCAGCCCCGTCAGGTTATGATAATGGATAGAAGACACTTATATTATATACAATATTCTAGAATACGATACAACTGATTATTTGAAAAAAAAGTGTGGTAAACATGGGCTCTAAAATCCTTACCTTAAGAGCTGTGAGCACTTGTTTATCGTCACTACTGTAAAATAAATCTCTTGTACTGACCAAGTGCTCGTAGCTCTCAAAGTAAGCAGCTTGGTGCCCTCGTTTACGAGACGTATTTGCTTCGAATGATCGTTCGTGTCATATCCCTGAATATTCGCCATTCCTCCTGGGAAATGCCGTGTTGTATAAATTTTGATGTTAACTGGGTTGTAAGTGCTTGTTGCTATTATAATTCTTAAATCATTTACGTGACGCATGCAGTTGAAAAATTTTTTGAAGAGCACTTTTGAAACGCCAGGTTTCTCTGAAACGGAATTTCTTGGTAGCAATGCTACATCGATATAAACAAATTCTCAGTTTTACTGTTATTATCACAGTGGAATGGGTGAGTTGTAAAAGCTGTAAAAGTAAATTTTTCCGAAACAAAAGAAATGTTTTACTACACAATGAATTTAAGCATGTTTCTGTGGAGCTTCCAAGCGACAACTGGCCCAAGAGTCAAACGATATACACCATTACAACATAATTTAGTCATAGAGTGTAGTCTGTAATCGGGTTTTAATGTACTGGAGATAACCCCTTTTCGAACCTGATGATGAGGCAATTAGCGTTCTGTTTGCAGCGGAAAGATTATGACAACTAAGTCTATTTCAAGCATATTCATTATAGCAAGGAAACAGCATACATGTTTATTCACAATGTACTCAAAATACAACCACAAGAAAAAGACAGCAAATCTCACGAAGGTGCATATGCTTCATGTCTATCTTGTCCGTCTTTAGATAGGTTACTGGCGGATAGTGTTATAAAGAAGTTTGCACTCGTCAGGTATGTACTACAGAATTTACTTTACATCTTCTAGTTCCTTCTTTTTTTATTGTGACAAGTCCACTATACGCTTGCTTATATGGACACAGTCTCTTCTAGTTCAACTCAGAACCCTTCTAACGGTCACTTTTGTTGATGGGACATTACCCCTTCCATGTTGAAGGATGTGTATGGACATAAAAATCACGTATCTGCGGTAAACGTATTTTGAAAAAAAAAATGGACACCATGCGTTTTCCAAATCATCGATTTGTTACGTGTTTAAGTGGTATTGACGGCATGTTTGGGAGGGAGGACGGACGAGGAACTTTACCAATCTGCGACTCCCATTCCGCTCCAAAACCGGCCAAAACCTGCTCAGAAGCAAAGATAATGCAATGTAATGAGATGGTGTGAAGGAATTCGTCTACCTTCGAAGCAAGGAAATGCATGACGAACAGAGTTTGTCGGGCAAGGCAAAGAGATCATTCTTCTATCAGTGTCGGACATACCCTTGATAAAAAAAATTCCGAGAATGTGTTGCATTCTTCGCAAAGAAAATTATGGAATATGGGAAAAATGGAGTAGAGGAGATTCCAAGCGTTTAAGATGAGGCGTTACTGAAGCACTGAAACGTTCTTTTTTGTCGAATGTCATACACGTTAACGATTGGAATTCACACACTCTTTGCGTTATGCAGCACGCGAGACAAACTGTGTGACATATTACGCAACTGATTAGCTAGAAATCGCTCATCGGTGGACGTCTTTAAAAAGTGCCGTCTGCATATCTCTGACGCGCGAGACGAGGTTAAAATCGTCAGTGTTCCTACATTAACGATACAGTGATCAGCCAGAACATTACGACCACTGACCTGCTACCGATATACACCCGTCCGGGCAATAGCAGCGTCACCTGGCGAGGAATTACTGTCCGTGTGTAGAATGTGGAAGGCGCGCGACATATCTCAATTTGCCCGAGGGCAAGTTGTGAGGCCAGGAGACTCAGTAAGAGCATTTCGGAAACGGCACGTCTTTTCAGGTGTTCGAGGATTGCTGTGGTGAGTGTCTTCCACACACAGACGTTGTGGGGTTGGCCGGCCACCCCTCTGTACAGATGTTGGGCGTTGTAGGCTGGGCTGACTGGTGAATCAGGGCAGGCAGTGAACTGTGGCAGAACTAACATCCAGACTTTAATGCACGGCGGAGTACAAGTGTGCCTGAATACACAGGGCACGGAACAGTCCTAACGACGGGACTCCGCAGCCGACGCCCCACGTATGTGACTATGTTAACACCACGATATCGGCAACTACAAGTGAAATGGGCACTTGACCATCGACACTGGACGTTGGCGCACTGGCAGAACGTTGAATGGTCTAATGAACACCGATACCTTCTTCATCATGCCGATGGGAGGGCGCGAATCCGTCTACTTCCAGGGGAAGAGCTCCTTGACACCTTTAAGGCGAGGCGGGGCAACTTGGCAGCGGCTCCATTATGCTCTGAGGAATATTCATATGGGCATTCATGAGTCCAATGGAGGTCGTGCAAGGCATCAAGACGGGGAAGATGTATCGTACATTGGTGGCAAACAACGTTCACCCCTTCATCACGATCAATTTCCCAATGGCAGTGGCATTTTTCACCAAGATAACTCTCCATGTTACAAGGCCAGGATCGTGATGGAGTAGTTCGAGGAACACAATGGCGAGTTCCAATTGAAGTGCTGGCCTCCCCAACTCGCCAGATCTGAACTCGATCGAACACGTCTGGGATGTGACTGATCGTAGCGTTGGAGCTCATCGTCCCCTTCTCCTCAATTTGCGGGAATTAGGTGACTTGAGTGTGGAGATGTGGTACCAACTCCTTACAGCGATCTGCCAAGGCCTCTTTGCTTCCATGCCACGACGCGTAGCCACTGTTATCCGTGGCAAAGGTTGACATACCGGCTATTAGATCGGTAGTCAAAATGTTTTGGCTGATCAGTGTAAATGCAATCTAGCATTCTTTCTGTCTTCAGAAAGATTTCAAGATTAGGCCAATGGACTGGAAAACGAACACTGCTTTCAGCACCAGCCTCGTGCAGCAGCGCGGTTCCGGACTGAAGCGCCTAGAACTGCTCGGCCACAGCGGCTGGCAGAACTCACCAGAGTTAAACACGCTACCCTGCCGTGTCTCGGAGACACAGAACTCGAAGAGTTTACACTGAGTTGCGATAATGATTAGTGAATGTCTTCCGAAAGTTTGCGAAGGCCAGATCGCGAATTAAAGAAAACAAAATAGTAACAAACTAGTGTTTGTGTTCAAATATAGTGTTGAATGGTACTTAAGTAAATAAATTAGTGAAATCAAAGTGAAGTAGAAATTAGAATATAAATGAAAAACTTGGTTTAGTTTAGAGAGTTACATACTGGCATTCAGCGGGCAGAACAGCAGAACAGAAGAGACAATGACCGTCAAGTCAGCAAGTTTCACATAAGCGGGCGCTGTCGATTCAGCCGCCAGGGCATCGCCCGACCGGCTCACGTGTTTCTCAGTTATCACATGTGAGCAAAGGCCCTCGCCTACATTCCAAGAGCCAATGACCGACGTTAAGAAGATTCTTCGAGAATCTTTTCAACGTGACAGAAGAGGCAATGGCCGTGAAGTCGTTCACCTCCAGTAAACTGAAGTGAATAAATACGCGAGACGCAGTGGGCCCGACAGATGAAGACGAAGACGGAAGACGAAGACGGAGACGGAGACGAAGACGGAGACGAGCGACGAAGAAGACGAAGAAGTGAAGAAGCGTAGCAGTTGTTTTAAGTCAGTTTCGGTGCTGAAGACCGTCATGCAAGAAGAGACTACATCATGCACAGACGCACCAAGTCCGCCGCTGTAATGGAATAGCAAGCAGCAGCCTCAGCGCCAGAAGACAGAAGTTAAAAGTTATTTGATTTTACGCACCCGGGTGACTCGTGAGGACGGGAAGGAGACGGCCTCACATCAGCAGTCACCTGTGAGCTGGGATGAATACCTGACAGCCGAAGACTGGCAAGCGGGAGTCCGTGGTTCGAGTCCGGGACACTGGCCTTCCCCCGCCGCGCCGCTCCGCTGGTCGACGCCCAACACACGCGGCCGCTTAGAGAAGAGAAACACTGGGACGCCACATTCAAGGTATCACCATCCGATGCACGACGTCGCTCGCAATAATCAAGCGGGCCACCACGCGCTGCGCGTCTCCGGTCAGCTGGGCGAGACGGCGACACGAGATACACACTGCTACGCGTAATCAGACGCCGCCGCCGCCACCACCGCCGCTGCCGCAGCAGAAGGCTACGCAAACGACACGGCTGCCGCTCTCCGAACCAGAACGTCCCAGTAAGATACAGTTGTACGAAACTTGCAATAAAAGTTATCTTATGTAAAAATGCTGTTTCATTCTACCTCATACCCGAGCCAAGGAAGAACCCACCCTGCCCACATGTTGTTAAGAGAGAAAAGTTTATTTATTTAATATTTTCACCCTGACAGAATGCTTGAGAATGCTCATCCTGTCAATTGACAGCATCAAAAGAGAAAACCCAGTTACATTTAATGACAGAAGTGTTACATTTAGTACCACAACTGTTACAATAGGGAATTGGGAACACCAACGCAAGTGCTAATCTGAGGTTATGAAGTTAAGTGAGAAGTGGAAATCTTCACGAACGATACAGAATGGTAAGAAGACGGATGGACTGAGGTTTCAAACGAGTTGTTTATGACGTTTGTATAATACGAGTCTCTGACTGCAGTTTGAATGCATGTCTTGTAACGCTGTTGAACACAGGTCGTTTTCCTGCAGCGCGGGCCCTGGGAACGTCGACACCGTGTACGAGAGTACCACCGGCGCACTCGTCGCCTTCTCTCTCCCCTGACAGGCGGCAGTGGGGTGGGGGGTTCGTGCTGTGCTGTGCTGTGCCGTGCTGTAAGACCCGCAGCGCAGCGGCGCCGCAGTTACAGAGGCGGCCCCTAAACGTGACGCCGCGGCCACTAATTGCCTTCCTTGTTAGCGGCAGCGGCTTCACCGGCTTAAAGGCATGGTCGCGCATTCATGAATACATTTCCTTGATGGGTCATTCACGACGGTGGAAGCGACAGTTCGGGCGTGCTCGAGTGACGCAATCATTAAATACAGTTCGTTTGAAACGGCACCGACATCGTATCGGCAGTCCGACGGAAAGTTTCCGCCCATAGCTGCATTCAAACGTAGCGATATATACTCTAAAATGAAAAAAAAGACAACAAAAATACCCGCACAGATAGGAAATTACCAGAGTATCGGAAATTGGTAGATATGATGTGCTCGTTCATGTACAGACAAACAAATGATTACAATTTCAGAGTAATTGGATGAGTTATTCATAAGAAACCTCTTCACAAACTGAGCAAGTCAATAATGCGGTGGTGCACCTCCCACCCAAATTCAGTCACTGGCGTTGACTGATAAACTATCTCTTAAATACATAGGTAAATACGCTCTTCCAATGAATGGAGTACTGAAGTATTTCATGATTTTAATATTTGTTGGCAACAAGAGTTCAGTTTCATTTCAGTTTTCTTTATTTTCCATGTTAGTAAGGAGGTGATCAACTGTGAATGATGAACAGCAATTGATAGGCGCTGTCTCTTTGATTAATACAATTTCATCATCTTTTTGGATCTGAAATTAATTATGTTTCAACACAAGTTCTGGGAGGTCCACAAGTTCTGTAATTTCTGTTGCTGTAATTGGCGAAAACTTATTTAAATTTTTGTTACTGTTCTGTAATGTAAGCTTTGTTGGGACAATGGCAGGCAGTTAACTATCACTCTATGATTTTTCCTTAATTTTATTCGTCACTTTATGCAAATGGAGGTAATATGAAATTTTAACACTGTAACTTAGGTTAAATATGCTCCATTTCAGTCATTTAATACTGGCACATACGTGTTAAATCATTCTAATTGTAAATATAAATGTAGGAGCCGTGTCACTGAAAACGAGCTATTATTAATAAAATGCATACCTAACTCTAGAAATTGCAACAATGGAGAGCCCACGACTTCATATCTGTTACTAATATTGTACATTTTAGTCTCATATATTTCATTATATATTGTGTCTGGTACTATTCATCTCATAAATTCTAATTTAACACCATAATTTTAAATGTTTGCAGTATAAAACGAGTGACGAGCTCTCGGTTTGACAGTTATTACCTCAGATCATGACCAAAGGCAGTGTGTGTCTTGACTGTATCTTTGTTTTTGATGTTTGGCTTCCTACGCTCCAGTTTCT
Organism: Schistocerca cancellata; assembly: GCF_023864275.1. Classification (NCBI taxonomy): domain Eukaryota; kingdom Metazoa; phylum Arthropoda; class Insecta; order Orthoptera; family Acrididae; genus Schistocerca; species Schistocerca cancellata. Next base: position 461,736,317 of record NC_064631.1, on the reverse strand, counting down.
CCTGTGGAATGAGGTTGTTTCCTTGGAATGGCTTAATGAGGCGAGAAGCAGGTCGCAATAAACAAATATTAGTAGAAAAAATGCACTTTGTTTCTTTGTCACATTTAAGATTAACCAGAGCCTCATCTTACATTTCTTCACTTACGAAACTTTTTACTAACAATTCTTCTGCGTTTGAGAGCAACAAATATGTCAAACGACAACAATGGAAGAAAAAGTGAAATTCATTACACTTCAAGGAATCTAACACAGGACAAGGTGGATTATGCAGCTGTAAACCTCTTTGACAGTGTATACATGAAAATAAAATGTCTGATAGATATTAGTTTATCAAATGTAGGCATCTTCAGTGGAATCTACACACACACACACACGCACACACACACACACACACACACACTCACACACTCACTGGTCATACCGGACTCGAGAGTCCATTACCACAGCAACGTATTTTCGCCATCTGTCCCTGTCTTGGGCTATTTCCTTCCATTCACCTTCAATATCTAGGCTCCTCAAATCAGCCTTCACATTGTCCTCCTATCTACGCCTCGGTCTCCCCACAGGACGTTTTCCCTCAAAGTGCCCTACCAGTACTCTACCCGCTGCCCTGCCCTCGTCCATTCGAGCTACGTGACCCGCCCATCGCAGCATATGTGATTTAATAATACTGATTATGTCAGGGCTTGAATAGAGTTGGTGAACCTCTTGGTTATGCAGTTTTCGTCGCTCTCCGCTAATTTCATCCCTTTTTTCTCCGAAAATTTTCCTCAAAATTTTGTTTTAAATACTCGAAACGGCTTTTCATTTTGCACAGTGAGAGACCAAGTCTCACACCCATATAGCATAACTGGTAGAATAATAGTTTTGTGTATTCTAATCTTTAAATTCCTAGACAATATCCGTGATGAAAGTAATCTATTCAGTGAGAAGTAGCACACATTTCCCGCCCGTAATCTCTTCTTCAGTTCGGATTCAATCTCATTCCTCGAAGTGATGTCCACGCCTAGATACTTAAATGTGTTCACTTTTTCAAACTGCATGTCTCCAACTCTTAACATTTCCTCATCCAATGCTATTGGCATTCTAGTAGTAACCAGGTATTTATTTTTGTCTTCACTTATCCTTAGACCTACATCTTCACTAGCCTTGATTAACGCATTCGCATTTGATGTTACAGATTCTTTACTATCGCTAATGATGCATAGATCATCTGCATACCCTTATATCTTAATATTTCCATTTAACTCCACACCCTCTGAATTATCTGCTGCCATTCGTACAATATATTCTAGGAATGAGACAGGGCATCTCCCTTCTTAAGTGGGTTCTTTATTACAAATTCTTCTGACTAGAAATGCCCCACGCGTACTCCACGTTTTGTGTTTTTCAAACTCGCTTCTATAAGTCTAACATACTTCTTTGGTATCCAAGTTCCAAAAGAATTCTGTACAAGTTTGATTGCAATACTGAATCAAATGATATGTAAAATCTATGAAAAGATTATGAACTGGTTTATTGTATTCCCATATCTTTTCCGAAATTTGACGCAGGGTGAATATTTGGTCTGTAGTTGATCTGTTCCTCCCAAAGCCAGCTTGGTAATCCCCCACAATTTCATCTGCATATGGTGTAAGCCTGCTTAGCAGAATATTCGAGAAAATTTTGGAACATACTGGTAATAGCAATATTCTTCTATAATTACTACAATCCATTTTGTCGCCTTTCTTAAAAATTGGCATCAGAATCGACTCCGGCCACTCTTCAGGTATCATCTCTGAGTTCCATATTATCTCTTTGTGAACTACTTCCACCAATTTCTGTCCCCGATTTTTAACTAATTCTGCAGTTATGCAATCTGATCCTGGTGCTTTATGGTTTTTCAGTTTGTTGATTGCCTCTCTTACTTCCTTTAACGTTGGCTCAGGTATCTGGGGTTCCGCTGTATGTATTTCGTGCGCCTGCTCATTTCCTGCTTCCTGGTGTACCTTTAATAGAGGCTCAAAATACGCCCTCCATTTACTTAATATAGCGCTGGGGTCTGTCAGTATTCCCCCAGCATCCCCTCGAAGTGCATTTGTCCTAGCCTTGAACCCCTTCCTATACCCATTTATGTCTAGGTAAAGTTCCATAATGTTTTTTGTTTTACTGTTTGTTTCCATTTTTGTAATTTGATTGTTCAAATAATCCCTCTTCTTTGCCCATAGCCTACGACCAACTTCCCTTCTCATGTAAAAGAACTCATCTCGTTTTCTGTCTCCCATTCTATCCCAATCTAATCGCGCTTTCCTCTTTTCCTCTACCAATTTCTTGCATTATTCATCAAACCACGGTTTGTACCTATTGTGACCTTCGCTGCCTCTTTGATATCATTCCTCACAGTGATCCACTGTTTATTTACATCCTCGTCTTGATCTTCGTGTGTCCTGAGAGCATCAAACCTATTTGAAATTTCTGTCATGTTCCTTCTTCTAAAGTTCTCATCATTTAGCTTGTCAGTGTCGAACCTAACAAGTTCTGCATTGTGACACCTTGATGTTGCTGTAGATAGCCGTTGGTGAACTTTGGCAACTACAAGAAATGATCAGAATCGCAGTCTGCTCCCCTGAAAGTCCTACCATTTTCTATACTAGCGTGCCATCTCCGATCTACAAGAACAAGATCAATTTGGTTTCGGGTGTGTCCATCCGGAGAGACCCAAGTTACTTTATGAATGTGCTTCCTTTTGAAATATGTGCTCTCAACAGTCATGTCTTTTGAAACAGCAAAATTAACCACCCTTGTGTCATTATCATTCGAAATGTTATGCAAACTTTCTTTCCCAATTGTAGGCTAGAATGCTTCCTCCTTCCCTATCTTCGCATTAAAATCACCTATGATTAATTTTGTATCGTACGAGGAGAACTCATCCCACATTTGATCTAGTTCATCATAAATGCCGTCTTTAACAACGTCTTCAGTGCACTCAGTTGGTGCGTGTACATTAATTACTACTAGTCTATTCCACCTGCCAGCCAACACTATAACTGATACTAAAATGTAGACTTTCACGGCCGGAAATATCATGTCCATTATAATTATCTGGGCTGTTATGCCGTGGTCGGCATAACAGCCCGGATAATTATAATGGACATGACTATAACGAATAGTCGTTCACTAATGAACCTTATATCTCTGATTACGTGAAGCACTTTTCTCTGTACTGCGAAACATGTTCTGAAACTGTGAGCTTCCGCACCTCCATAGAAAAATGTATGCTACCCCTCTTATGCTACCCTCTTTATGCTACCCTCCCCTTGCCACCGAGTTTCTTGAATAGCTGTAATGTCTACATCGTATCTATCTACACTCCTGGAAATGGAAAAAAGAACACATTGACACCGGTGTGTCAGACCCACCATACTTGCTCCGGACACTGCGAGAGGGCTGTACAAGCAATGATCACACGCACGGCACAGCGGACACACCAGGAACCGCGGTGTTGGCCGTCGAATGGCGCTAGCTGCGCAGCATTTGTGCACCGCCGCCGTCAGTGTCAGCCAGTTTGCCGTGGCATACGGAGCTCCATCGCAGTCTTTAACACTGGTAGCATGCCGCGACAGCGTGGACGTGAACCGTATGTGCAGTTGACGGACTTTGAGCGAGGGCGTATATTGGGCATGCGGGAGGCCGGGTGGACGAACCGCCGAATTGCTCAACACGTGGGGCGTGAGGTCTCCACAGTACATCGATGTTGTAGCCAGTGGTCGGCGGAAGGTGCACGTGCCCGTCGACCTGGGACCGGACTGCAGCGACGCACGGATGCACGCCAAGACCGTAGGATCCTACGCAGTGCCGTAGGGGACCGCACCGCCACTTCCCAGCAAATTAGGGACACTGTTGCTCCTGGGGTATCAGCGAGGACCATTCGCAACCGTCTCCATGAAGCTGGGCTACGGTCCCGCACACCGTTAGGCCGTCTTCCGCTCACGCCCCAACATCGTGCAGCCCGCCTCCAGTGGTGTCGCGACAGGCGTGAATGGAGGGACGAATGGAGACGTGTTGTCTTCAGCGATGAGAGTCGCTTCTGCCTTGGTGCCAATGATGGTCGTATGCGTGTTTGGCGCCGTGCAGGTGAGTGCCACAATCAGGACTGCATACGACCGAGGCACACAGGGCCAACACCCGGCATCATGGTGTGGGGAGCGATCTCCTACACTGGCCGTACACAACTGGTGATCGTCGTGGGGACACTGAATAGTGCACGGTACATCCAAACCGTCATCGAACCCATCGTTCTACCATTCCTAGACCGGCAAGGGAACTTGCTGTTCCAACAGGACAATGCACGTCCGCATGTATCCCGTGCCACCCAACGTGCTCTAGAAGGTGTAAGTCAACTACCCTGGCCAGCAAGATCTCCGAATCTGTCCCCCATTGAGCATGTTTGGGACTGGATGAAGCGTCGTCTCACGCGGTCTGCACGTCCAGCACGAACGCTGGTCCAGCTGAGGCGCCAGGTGGAAATGGCATGGCAAGCCGTTCCACAGGACTACATCCAGCATCTCTACGATCGTCTCCATGGGAGAATAGCAGCCTGCATTGCTGCGAAAGGTGGATATACACTGTACTAGTGCCGACATTGTGCATGCTCTGTTGCCTGTGTCTATGTGCCTGTGGTTCTGTCAGTGTGATCATGTGATGTATCTGACCCCAGGAATGTGTCAATAAAGTTTCCCCTTCCTGGGACAATGAATTCACGGTGTTCTTATTTCAATTTCCAGGAGTGTAATTCGTCTAATAATGTCTGGAACGTTCCTGGCCTGTTCAAACTTTTAACGTTCCATGCTCCCAACCTGAAAGCTCCTTTCGGTCTGAATCTCTTCGAAGTATGTTCCGCTCGGAGATCCGAATGGGAACCTAGTTTACCTCCGGAATATTTCACTTCAAAGAGACCCATGGCCGTTAATGTTGCTAATCCTTGATGAATAGATTTGATAGTAAGAGAAGAAGAAACAGGGATGGTTCATCACGTCATCGCCTGCTCCCCACCGGCTGTCCGCGACTGCTTATTTTTTGTATTCGCGGCTACCCTTCATATCTGAAGGCCGTATCCCCCTATCCGCAACCTGAGGACGCGCTGTGCCCACGAGACAGATCTATTTTTTCCATAGTAAAACTTTTACCCTCGTCTATTGCTTGATGGAATGTTGTAGAGGAAAAGCATGACTAATGCCATTCGCTAAGGCTGGAGGTGTGTATGGTGACGTCACACTTACATCCCACTCGAGTTAATTTGACAAAGAAAAAACGCGTGATAAAGTTTATTGTTGCATCTAGCTTCGAAATCAGCTGTGGTTAAAACTGTAAAATGGCGATAAAAACTAGCAAAAGTGAGGGGCAGTTAAAACGTGCTTTTTCTTATCTAATCACACAGTGAATAGCCAAAGAAACTGGTACAAGTGCCTAACGTCGTGTAGGGCCCCCGCGAGCGCGCAGAAGTGCCGCAACACGACGTGGCATGGACTAGACTAATGTCTGAAGTAGGGCTGGAGCGAACTGATGCCGCGAATCAAGCAGGGCTGTCCATATATCCGTAAGAGTACGAGGGGGTGGAGATTTCTTCTGAACAGAACGTTGCGAGGCATCGCAGATATACTCAATAATATTCATGTCTGGGGAGTTTGGTGGCCAGCGGAAGTGTTTAAACTCAGGAGTGTGTTCCTAGAGCCACTCTGTAGCAATTCTGGACGTAGTGGGTGTCCCATTGTCTTGCTGGAATTGCCCAAGTCCATCGGAATGCACAATGGACATGAATGGATGCGGGTGATCTGACAGGATGATTACGTACGTGTCACCTATAACAGTCGTTTCTATACGTATCAGGGGTCCCATATCATTCCAACTGCACACAACCCAGACCATTACAGAGCCTCCACCAATTTGAGCTGTCCCCAGCTGACATGCAAGGTCCATGGATTCATGAGACTGCCTCCATACTCGTAAACGTCCATCCGCCCGATACAATTTGAAACGAGACTCGTCCGACCAGATCCATGTTTCCTGTCATCAACAGTTCAATGTCGGTGTTGACGTCCTGGCGAAGTGTAAAGTTTTTGTGTCGTACAGTCATAGGGTACGCGAGTGATTCTTCGGCTCCGAAAGCCCATATCGATGATGCTTCGTTGAACGGTTCGCACGCTGAGGCTTTGTTGATGGCCAAGCACTGAAATCTGCGGCAGTATGCGGAAGGGTTGCACTTCTGAACGATTCTCTTCAATCGTCGTTGGTCCTATTTTCCCAGGCTCTTTTTCCGGCAGCAGGGTTGTCGCAAATTTGACGTTTTACCGGATTCCTTATATTCACGGTACACTTGTGAGATGGTCGTACGGGAAGTCCCCACATAATGCTACCTCGGAGATACTGTGTGCCATCGCTCGTTTTCCGACTATAACACCACGTTCAAACTCACTTAAATCTCGATAACCTGCCATTGCAGCAGCCGTAGCCGATGTAACAATTGCACCAGACACTTGTTGTCTGAACAGCCGTCTTAGGTTGTTTGCAAATTACGCTGTCGTTTATCGACTAATGAAGTCATCAGAAGATCAAAACAAACTGAAAAACGATTTAGAAGAGATATCTGAATGGTGCGAAAATTGGCAGTTGACACTAAATAATGAAAACTAGCAGGTCATCCACATGAGCGCTAAAAGGAATCTATTAAACTTAGGTTACACGATAAATCAGTCAAATCTAAAGGCCGTAAATTCAACTAAATAGCTAGGAACTACAATTATGAACAACTTAAATTGGAAGGAACACAGAAAATGTTGTGGGGAAGGCTAACCAAATACTGAGTTTTATTGGCGGGGCAGAATGTAACAGATCTACTAAGGAGACTGCCTACACTACGCTTGTCCGTCCTCTTTTAGAATACTGCTGTGCGTTGTGGGATCCTTACTAGACAGGACTGACGGAGTGCATCTAAAAAGTTCAGAGAAGGGCAGCACGTTTTGTATTACCGCGAAATATGGGAGAGAGTGTCACTGAAATGATACAGCATTTGGGCTGGACATTATTAAAAGAAAGGCGTTTTTCGTTGCGACGGAATCTTCTCACGAAATTCAAATTCTCCTCCGAATGCGAAAATATTTTGTTGACACCGACCTACATAGGGAGAAAGGATCACCACGATAAAATAAGGGAAATCAGAGCTCGTACGGAAAGATATAGGTGTTCGTTTTTACGCGCGCTATACGAGATTGGAATAATGGAGAATTGTGAAGGTGGTTCGATGAACCCTCTGCCAGGCTCTGAAATGTGATTTGCAGAGTATCCATGTAGATGTAGATGTAGATATAGGCTTAGTCTCTTATAGGCGTTGCCGGCGGCAGTGCCATATGCTGCCTGTTGACATATGTCTGTATTTGAATACGCACGTCTATACTAGTTTCTTTGGCGCTTCAGTGTATTATCTTGCCACTGGAGAGAAAAGAACAATAGCTAGTGCAGTTTCTCCTTGTCGCTTAACGATATATCATGTCCCAAGTTTTATCTTTTTCTATTTTTAATTTATCTTTCATAGAATGTTAAAGAAGCAGAAATTTTTTTCTTCAACAATAATATGACCACAGTGTTTCAGTGTTGTTCTTACTTTTGCAGGAAAGGAAGAGGCTAAAACGAAAGTTGTGCTTGTACACCATCTTAATATTTTCAATTTTTTTACAAATTGATTCAATCAAAACATCGTTCTTGTTTCTCTGTTGCGATCTATCTTCCAAGGCAATTTTGCATTAATCCCACCGCAGTGGCAGATCTAGGAACATATTTTGGGATGGATTTTTAATTTTTTTAGAAATCCCAGATTGGGGGGATATTTATAAGCATGATATTTATAAGTATAGGAATGACTATCATTTACTTCTCTTATTTTTTAAAAGAAAAAAAAAGAACATATTGGTGGTGGTGGGGGCGCTTTCAACCACTTGGAGAGGAAATCTGTAAAATTCCGAGGCGTTGTGCAGTTAACGAACAACTGCTTTTGAAAAGTGCCCTAACAAGGAAGGACTTCCCCTTACTTGAAGAAGATCTGTATAGGGGTTGACCTTCTTCAGGGCAAAAATTTAGTAAAGCAGGAAAACATTTAAATTTACAAATGTAGGTATGATTTATAATTACTTTCTTCTTACTAACTGTAAGAGTACTTCTATGACCCCCAGTGTCACAGAGGAAATTGTAAATGACAGCATGTGACATACAAATATTTTTTCACTTTAAAAAAAAAAAATTCTTCTGTGTTTCTCTAGCTGCTTTGTGCCACATCATAAGGTCGATCATGAATATGATATAGGGAACATGTAACTAATATGGTGTAGGTAACGTGGTACTGCCGGTGTCTGTCCTTTTTCCTTCCTTCTCCCTGTAGTCGACTATGCACTGTACCCTTTTAGTTCATAGCCATAGTAGATGCGCTCCCACGTTAACGCAGCAGCTGCCACTAACTGTTCCGCTTGATAGACGGTGCCATCAACGGGCTACTGGCGACCTCGCTGTGAACGGCATCATAAATGAAGCTGAAGCAAAGCAGACCCCATATAAGGATCCGTAGGACAACTTCAGATGTCCTTGCTCAAATTCACAACGAACCTGCTGAGGCCATTTTATCCCTAGAAGTGCTTCGTAAATGATAATGAAGTCTGCTGTTAAATCTCCGTTTTAATTCTGTAATAAAATTCAACTGTCTTACGTCCCTGACTACGGCTTTACGCTCCGCACTACGCAGGATAGAAAGGTCTGGTACTCACAAATATAGATTAGTCCACTTTGCAACCACGATTCTAACCTTGCAGGAAGCCTCTCTCAAAGTTTCGCAAAATCTTATAATCATCATTATCAGATTAGCAGATTAGCCGTGTAGCCTAATCCGACTTCATTTGATCACCTTTTTTTATGCTGTCTCTTTTCGAATCTTCCAATACTTCTTCTTTCATGAGGTACATATATCACGGCTTACAATGTTAATCTCCTCTCTGACATTTACTCCACATGGTCCTTCCATTGATTTATCTCTGCATTCAGCCATTATATTGTTTATGCGTTTATCATTTCTCGTTTCTTCATTTTTTTAAAAATTTTGTCATGATATGCAATACTGGCTCAATGATGCCTGAGAGTGGAAGGACCGGGCAAAATAAGGACTGAACATCATTCGTACTGCTATTTTTACTAACACTTCTTAGTAAGTAACCAATTAGAAAGACAGAACCTTGACATGTTATGACAAAACCATCCGGTTAGATAAATAAATTTGTGAACAATTACTGATAATCGGTAAAATAATCTCTTTAAGTAGAAAACTCAAGAATGCTCCAAAAACAGACTTCAAAACACGCATGGAATAAACGGCTTTAGAATGAGCTTGACTAAAACATAACAAATAATTCGCGTTTACCTAAAGGGAGTTCATTAAAAGGAAAGGAAAATAATGAAAAAGGCTTGGTATGAAACCACCACACATCGGGCAATGTGGTATACACGAACGGTCCCGAAATTACTTAGGGCAGCCCCGATATGCTGCTCACCACACTGCTTTTCTAAGCAACCAGTCGGTACACGCCCCAAGGCGCAAGCGTACAATGATAGCCTTATGAACGGAGAAGTAACTTTTAAGTATAACAAGTAAAATTTCAAATTATCAAATGCCACGCTGGCAGCGTAGACTCAAGAGTTGAAATAAGTTTCTAGAAGATGATAAGGTAAGTGGCCGAGGTAGTCACCCCATTTACACTTCATCGTTAAGGCGTCAGTCGGCCAACCGAGGTTCAGCTTCAAATCACTCGACGAGGCAGAGACTGTAAATACTTAACCGTCGCCCCAGACGCAAACATACACTATGGGATCAAAAGTATCCGGACACCCCCAAAAACATACGTTTTTCATATTAGGTGCATTGTGCTGCCACTTACTGTCAGGTACTCTATGCCATCGACCTCAGTAGTCATTAGTCATCGTGAGAGAGTAGAATGGGGCGCTCCGCGGAACTCACGAACATCGAACGTCGTCAGGTGATTGGGTGTCACTTGTGTCTGTACGCGAGATTTCAACACTTCTAAACATCCCTAGGTCCACTGTTTCCGATGTGATAGTGAAGTGGAAACGTGGAGGGACACGTAGAGTACAAAAGCGTACAGGCCGACCTCGTCTGTTGACTGACAGAGATGATGACAGCTGAAGATGGTCGTAATGTGTAATAGGCAGATATCTATCCAGACCGCTACACAGGAATTCCAAACTGCATCAGAATTCCGTGCAAGTTCTATGACAGGCGGGAGGTGAGAAAACTTGGATTTCATGGTCGAGGGGCTGCTCGTAAGCCGCACATCACGCCGGTAAATGCCAAACGACGCCTCACTTGGTGTAAGGAGCGTAAACTTTGGATGAATGAACAGTGGAAAAACGTTATGTGGAGTGACGAATCACTGCACATAATGTGGCGATCCGATGGTAGGCTGTGGGTATGGCGAATGCCCTGTGAACGTCATAGGCCAGCGCATATAGTGCCATCAGTAAAATTCGGAGGTAGTGGTGTAATGGTGTGGTCGTGTTTTTCATGGAGGGGGCTTGCACCCCTTGTTGTACCGCGTGACACTATCACAGCCCAGGCCTACATTGATATTTTTAGCACCTTCTTCCACCCCACTGTTGAAGAGCAATTAGGGGATGGTGATTGCATCTTTCAACCTGTTCATAAAGCACAGCCTGTGGTGGAGAGATTACACGCGAATAACATCCCTGTAATGGACTGGCGTGCACAGAGTCCTGGCCTGAATCCTACACAACACCTTTGGGATGTTTTGGAACTCCGACTTCGTGCCACGACATCGATACCTCTCCTCAGTGCAGCACTCCGTGAAGAATGGGCTGCCATTACCCAAGAAACCTTCCAGCACCTGACTGAACGTATGCCTGTGAGACTGGAAGCTGTCATCAAGGTTAAGGGTGGGCCGTCACCATATTGAATTTCAGCATTTGGAAGGCGCCACGAACTTGTAAGTCATTTTCAGCCAGGTGTCCGGATACTTTCGATCACATAGTGTACGTCTAAGGAAGACGCGAACGGCTGGCTGATGAAACTTATCTACGTTAAACACAAGGTTGGTTTGGAATTGTAACTCCCCAAAATATATGTCGTAAGATATGTCCCCGTTAGACGCTAAAGTTGTGGGCGCCAAATAGCTAAAGAGAGCGACTAGACGATTTAGTGCACAACGTAACAGGCAAAAAAAGAGAAAAAAATGTTGAACGTTAAAAATATTGACTCAGTGAACAGTCCAAAACCCGAATAATATAATCAAACAGTCGAATCACGACTCTATGACAATTACCAAATTGAAGCTATTATTTTTCATATGAGCGACACATTACTCAAATCGCCTAGCCAGACACAGGAAAAGGAAACAACAGCAACAGAAGGCTGAACCGTGTCCAAAATAGAAGCAGTAAGACACAGACACGCGCAGGAAGCGAACCAGTCACAATTATCACGCTCACAGGGGAGTGATGTCAGTCTTTACGAATGCCTCCTGTCTCGGCGCCGAAGCAACGAACTAAAAGTAGCACAATGAGCATCCAAAGCCACTGTGCATGACAACCAGAAAAAAAAACTTGGAGCGCCAAGAGTTGTGTGGATGATGACGACAACTCGACGTCTCCAGACCTGGTCGGCCAAAGGATTGTCCACTCACGTTCCTCCACTCCCGTTTCCGATGTACGTCCTTCGCGTCTGGAAGACGCTGAGCCTGACAATCTTGGAAGTCACACGAGCGCTAGAACCAATAGCCTGTCCGTTGCCCGCAGACCTGCGCTGTCCGTGCTGCTTCACCGACCGCCGCTCCTGGAAAACTGCCTGACCACCACTTACAGCAAATGTGTTGCACGATTACGTAACGACTATCAGGCTTACATACTTAGAACATATACCGGCACTGCTAATGAGATTTTCATGCAACATTTTGGTTTACTTGAAAAGACATTCTTTATTTGAAGTACTTTCTGTGAGATTAAAGATGACTTAGTATTTGGTTTCTTTGACAGCTATACGATTATACCACGATGCTACTAATGAGTGACACAATTTATATTGTTGCTTTTGCGGTGTTTCTGTTTTATATCTGCACAGTTTTTCTGAATTATTCTGGAAAGTAAAACATGTTTTAGCAGTAACTTTTGTGGTATAGCTACAATGAGACAGCCTCTTTCGTAGCACAACAATACGTTACAGCACAGTACTTTCTTCATCACAACAATAAGCGTAATAACTAAGATATCTATACACAAAGCATTTCACTTTTGTTTCTCTTGAGGTAAGTACATTGACTTCTGCAGAACTTAGCTTTCGGAGGAAAATATCTACGACACTTCCACAGAGATTATCTTACAACAAGATACACATTTAGCGCTACAGGACACGCATTTCTGTGATTAATTTTGTACTTAAAACATTTATTTTTAAAGATTTTTGAATTACAAGGAAAGTTTTCCGTGATACATTTCATTCCATTGCTGTAATCTGTAACACCTGAGGGTATGATTACATTAATCCTCAGGGGGGTACACGCTTACTTTGTGTATCATGTGTTTGGCAAGCACAAGGAGCCCTAGCTAATATGGTATTTGCTTATACAACTTTACACATCGGTACCATATTTCTTTAACACATAATTACACAGCTATCTGATCATTTAACTGAGAGAGACAAACTTTTTTACTACGGCAGTGACAGATGTATACACAATTACACAGCTGGATAACTTCACACTTACGAAATTGTATTTTGTCTGTACTTTGTGAACTGTTCATATTTTTTCGGAACCATTGTGATACTATGAGAGCTTTGAATGAAGTATTTGGTATGAGATCATGATTTTTAAAGTACGTTTGAGGTAGATGACACTATTGAAATGAGCAGAGAATTTTCTTTAGGTTTTGAAATTATTGCAGAAAGCTATGACGATTTTGAGATTTGACTGAGGTGTTTTGATGTTATTACGACGACGATATGTATTATGCTGTTGAGGTATGTTTGTGATCAATAAGCTGATGCTATATGAATTATCTGAATATGCTACATCTTTATTATGATGAAATATTGAAGTGTCGACGCAAGATTGACGTGTCGACGAATAGGTATAAGTGTAATAAGGTAAGGAGTAATGAGTAGTGGTTAGGCACTCTGATTTGTGAAAAAGGTTGTTGGAAACCAAGAATCGTACTTGTAAGAGTTATGAAATGTGTGTAAATGCGTAAATGTATCACAATGCCGGCGAAAATTTTTTGGACACTGTTATATTCATAGGATTTTGTTTCTACACATTTGTAACGTAAATTTTCGACCTGTGAAATTTTCATATGAGACTGTCACTGTAGCGGAAACTGGTGTCGTAAATATTTCCGTAAGAAAGTTAAGTGACCACCTGCACGTAATACGTCGTGGGCACCCAGCTGGGCGACAGTCGCCTGGAAAAAAGCCATTAGCGTGTGCCCCTTTCAGAGGTACAGGTGAAAAAAAAAGGGAGGCCATTATCCTCGCTATTGACGTTCCTTTGTAGAAAGCATCGCAAAAACGACATGGTCGAACTTGAAAACATATGATTACACTATGGAGCTCTTAATTTATGATATTTACTGAAATGCCTAATGAAATGGCGAGAAATATTTTTATGTCTATACACCTGATTATGACTACTGTCTCTCTAGTTGAGAGATTTTTCTACTAACTTATGAAATGCCTCATGACTACTGAATGATGTTCTTATGCTTTACTTTGTACATAGTTGCTTATTTCATTTGATATCTAGTTTATAGCTGTGTTGTAGCATTGGTTTTATAAAATAAAATAAAATGCATTTGCTAATGTGAACACTTTCTGTCAACAGATCTATTAAATAATAATTTTGTGATCCACATTCTTCAAAAAAGGAGCACTTGGAAAGGAAAGAACAATAAGAAGGGACTAGTAACAGTAACTGCATATACGAGGGCCGTTCAGAAAGTAACCTCCGGTTGATTTAAAAAAATACACCAAGTTAAATAAAAATATTTTAATATATACATCTTACAACTACATCTTTGCACTATTTTTCTACATAGTCTCCATAGCGATTGAGGCACTTATCGTATCTCTTCACAAGCTTTGAAATTCCTTCTGCATAAAAATCACCCGCTTGTGCCTGGAGCCAGCCTCTGACCGCATCCTTGAGCTCTTCGTCGTCATCAAACCGCTGTGACCCGAGCCATTTCTTCAAATGCATGAAGAGGTGATAATCACTTGGCGCCAGGTCTGGGCTGTAAGGTGGATAGTTGATAACGTCCCACTTGAAGGACTCAAGAAGGGCCGTTGTTCTGCGAGCAGAGTGAGGACGGGCGTTATCGTGCAAAAAAACGATACCGGAAGTCAGCATACCACTGCGTTTGTTCTGTATAGCCCGTCGTAACTTTTTTATTGTTTCACAGTACACGTCTTGATTAATGGTCGTACCACGTTCCATGAATTCAACCAACAACACCCCTTTGGCATCCCAAAACACCGTTGCCATCAGTTTTCTGGCAGAAAAATCTTGTGAGGCTTTTCTTGGTTTGGTAGGCGAATTTGAATGTGCCCACATCTTTGATTGTTCTTTTGTCTCAGGGTTCACGTACTTAATCCAGGTTTCGTCACCGGTCACGATTCTGTTTAACAATGGTTCTCCTTCGTCCTCATAATGTGACAGAAAGTCTAATGCAGAGGGCATTCTTTGAGTTTTGTGGTGGTCGGTAAGAATTTTGGGCACCCATCGTGCACAGAACTTACGGTAACCCAATTTTGCTGTCACTATCTCCTACAAGAGAGTCTTAGAAATCTGTGGAAAAACCAGTAGACAACTCCGACATTGAGAACCGTCGATTTTCACGAACTTTTGCATCAACTGTCTGAACGAGTTCGTCAGTCACCAATGATGGTCTACCACTCCTCTCTTCATCACGAACGTTTTCTCGTCCACTTTTAAATAAACGTACCCATTCACGGACAACTCCTTCACTCATAACTCTTGGTCCATACACGGCACAAAGCTCACGATGAATAGCTGCTGCAGAATATCCTTTGGCTGTAAAAAACCTTATGACAGCACGCACTTCACATTTGGCGGGGTTTTCTATTGCAGCACACATTTCAAACTGCCACAAAAACTAAACTAGCGCAGGTACGACGTTCACTCGACCACGGCTTGATGCTGACTGACCTGTTGAGTGCGTGAACGCACAGATGGCGTCGCTACTCCCCCCACAACCCGCACTGTGACCGATCGGAGGTTACTTTCTGAACCGCCCTCGTATAATTTTCTTTTCAAGTACTTGGTAATTTTTTTTTGTAGAATTGGTATTGTGGTGCACCATTTTAATTACATAGACATTAAGATGTGAATATAAATTTCCCTTATCTGCATTGTTGTCTTTAGTGTACTATTTTTTCTGCTTGAGCTATGTCATGTTTAGGTATAAGTTACTGCTGTTTGCCAGGCATAGTGCTACTAAATTTCACTTTGTATTACTCTGTTAAGCTAGTTTTACTACTGATTTATTTTTCTTGTTGCTGCACTGTGCCTTATATTAATTGTAATATTGCAATTGCTTTGCCTATTTAAATTTTTTGTCATTGATGTTTGTGGTAATAGTTTTGTGCTGCTGCATTGCCTCGTCCCTTAGTTTAGCATCTGAGCTCAGTAGATTTAAGTTAGCTTAAGAGGGGGTAGACTATAAGAGAATGAGTTGTGATGAATTGGGAGAAATGCACTGAGAGGTTATACGAGAAAAATACAGAAAGCATGCTTGAATAGGATTTTTTTGGTGGAAGCAAAGGTTGAAATAAGACGAACGATCTATGGAATGAAGTTTTGGGTTGGACTGCAGTACCAAATGTTACACTGAAAACGAACCCTGTCTTTTCCTTTTGTGTTATCCCACTATGTGTTTGTGTACCCTTCTGTATTTGTTTTCTTCCTGTCTCTGTGTAGTTTCATAGAATTTTTTCTTCTTCTAGTACTAAGCTACATTCACTATGATGAGGAATACTGTTATCCTCAAATATACTTTGCATTAATAATATGTTATTTATCTTGTAAATACAGTATGTTTAGACATTATTTATTCTGTTTTGTTTTAATGCTCATGTGTAAAGTTGATGTTTCAAAAGTTATTCTGATCTTTTATGTATGAACTCATGTCATAATTCCTGTAACACTGATGTATATGTTATTTCGATTCTTTTGTAAAGCTTGTACTACAAATGTTATCTGTATTGTTATGTTCTTTAATGATGTATTTTGTACCTTTGTAATTGTATTCTCATGTTATAATATTGTAATTGACACCAGTTCATCAAATTAAGTAACTTGTAAGCATTCATTTCACTGCACACATTTCTGTTGGTCATAGTAATGCACAATATGTGAGAAGTTGGGACTGTTAGTGTTTGCACGTGTGTTGATAATTCAGCAAGGGACTGGATAACAGCATTGCTGGTTCTAAGGACAATTCCAAAAACTTTGTGAGTGCACAAGTGGTGGTTTATGGACTTGCTATCTTCTCTGCAAGACTCTTCAATGGTGATTGTGCACCCGCAGAGTCGCAGCAGATGTCTGCTGGCCCTCTCTACAAGGACTACAGTGCGTCTTCATTTTTGATGTCCCACCAATACCATTATTTCTACAAGGACTGCAGTGGGTCTGCACCTCTGGTGGCCCACCAATACCACGATCTCTACCAGGACTACAGTGGGTCTACTCTGTGATGACCTACCTACCAATATTCATCAACTTCGACTGACTCATCTGTGGGTTTGCTCTGTTGTGGCCCATTACCTGTCAGCATATCAAGAGTCAGCACTGTCTTTCAGTTGGAAGGACAACACTACTTCTTCAAGACTGCATGGACATCCACTACTTCCGTGTGCATTGTCTTTTACTGCTCAGACTTTGATAAAAGAAACGGCAGTTTTACTGTGATGAATGATCAGGACTGTCATTATGGACTGTGAGAAAATTTTAGCCTTTGACCAACATTGTATTGATAAGTGTGTGCATTTGATATCTTTGTTATTGTAATTATGAAAAATTTTATCAAATTATTAGTGGCCACTGCCCAAAAAAAATTTGTAAATAGCTAGGGGCTATGTAAGTAGGCTGTTTAGATTTTTATTGTAAGTAGGCTGTTTAGATTTTTATATTGGTAATGCCACGTAGCGCTCTGTATGGCTGTGCTGTGTGCAGTCTGTGGCTAGTTTGCATTGTTGTCTGCCATTGTATTTCCCAGTGGCCAAAACAATTTGTAAAATTTTTTGTGGGGAGCATGGGGGCTGTATGGGTTTGAAAGATACTGATTCTTATGCAACATGTCTTCAAAATATTTCATAAGACTGGAAAATTCAGATTGTTCGAAACGTTTCATCATTATGATGTTTTACTCGGTCTTGTGTAGTTTGAGACCAATATGCAGAGAGGAAGGCATGATAAAAATCTCCTTCACTGTGACAATCGTGAATGACCGATCGCATTCTTACAGCTGGTTCATTCTCCAAGTAGTCACACATAAATTCTAACCTGTGCTCCAATGACCAGTTGGGAGGGAAACAATGAGAGAATTGATGGAGCCACGCTTGTGGTGCGTTGCGCTAAAAATATTGTGTGTCAGTTTAAGCACAGTCATGTATAATTTTCCTAAGGGGACGTTTCAAATTTTAATTACTTTTCAAAAGTTCTGTCTACAGTGTCCAAATAAATAATTGCACAAGCTTTTTGTTTACATTTTGATCTTTTCAGTAACATAGTGACGTAGCATAGTAATACGTTCTGGGAATGATTGCAGACTTCCTAGCAAACAGAACCCAGTGTGACGATTCTACCGAAGAGACATTGTCAGAAGCAAAAGGAACTTTCCCTGTTAGTGTGTTAGGTCTGTTACAGTTCACAGTAAATGTGAAGGACCTTGCACAAAACGTTTTTACCGCCATAGAGCGTTTCATTGCAGGAAGATCATAGTGACGGCTCCCTTTCCTAAAAATTAAATGAGGTTTGAATTTATTTAAGTGTATTTAATTTTTTTGCCTCTTGCCCGCCATGACTCCAGCAGCACTTTGCTCTGTCGTCATATCTGCCACAGTTCACCATCTACCCTGCTTCACAGAGCGGAAAAGCATCCGACCTCGACCTACTGTGACGAGACTTGCACATCCAACACCTTATCGCCTACACGTGGTCTCACCATCCTCCAATTACTTTCCAAAGATGCTCGCAACAGTAGTACGCGAACAACCGACCAACTTCGCCGTTTCTGAGATTTTCCTTCCCAAGCTCCAGACAAGTGAATCTGCTCTTCGCCAGAGTCGCTTGTGTTGGTGGATTTCCCCATTTGTGACCCTTATCGTCACTAATATGTGTTCGTTATTCGTCTATGGTCTCTTACACTTTTTTTTTACCACTACACGTGCAGTTATCAGATTCAGATGTGCTGTTGTGATAATGTTATGGATCATCAGTGTATGTGTACATAGTTTAGGAATAATAACTTGTATGTACCACAAGAAAAATAATCCCAGTTGATGGTTTTTTTCTTTCTTGCGATTTTCACAAATCGCTAAAAAATGTTGTATTTCTGCAAGTGTAAAGCTCATTTTACAACAGCTCCCAGCCAAAGACACGTCATGTACACATCATTCAGCCCTTTAACGTGCCTGAAAGCGTAATTTCATCTTTTTACGGCTCGTGGATAGTCACTTTGGGCCGGCCGCGTTGGCCCTGCGGTTCTAGGCGCTTCAGTCCGGAACCGTGAGACTGCTACGGTCGCATGGATGTGTGTGATGTCCTTAGGTCAGTTAGGTTTAAGTAGTTCTAAGTTCTAGGGGACTGATGCCCTCAGATGTTAAGTCCCATAGTGCTCAGAGCCATTTGATTTGATTGTCACTTTGCGGAATGAAGGGCTGTCCAATCGGTGCACACCACAGTGATCTAAGTCGGTTGTTCTAAAGATATCGTCAAACATCCGAGATCGGACTGTCGACAGTGGACTGTACTGTTTCGAGAAATTCCCTTAGTTTAACCATGTTTTGCCAAATGGTCAATCTATAAATTAGACACTATACTTGCATGAATTGACACAAAGATAAATCATTTTCCGCTGTCCTATGAACCATGCGCGCTATAAACGGTTCGTTTTAGTTTTCCACTTTGGATTTTCTGTTAACTGCAATAAGACCTAATCATCATTTACACTCCTGGAAATGGAAAAAAGAACACATTGACACCGGTGTGTCAGACCCACCATACTTGCTCCGGACACTGCGAGAGGGCTGTACAAGCAATGATCACACGCACGGCACAGCGGACACACCAGGAACCGCGGTGTTGGCCGTCGAATGGCGCTAGCTGCGCAGCATTTGTGCACCGCCGCCGTCAGTGTCAGCCAGTTTGCCGTGGCATACGGAGCTCCATCGCAGTCTTTAACACTGGTAGCATGCCGCGACAGCGTGGACGTGAACCGTATGTGCAGTTTACGGACTTTGAGCGAGGGCGTATAGTGGGCATGCGGGAGGCCGGGTGGACGTACCGCCGAATTGCTCAACACGTGGGGCGTGAGGTCTCCACAGTACATCGATGTTGTCGCCAGTGGTCGGCGGAAGGTTCACGTGCCCGTCGACCTGGGACCGGACCGCAGCGACGCACGGATGCACGCCAAGACCGTAGGATCCTACGCAGTGCCGTAGGGGACCGCACCGCCACTTCCCAGCAAATTAGGGACACTGTTGCTCCTGGGGTATCGGCGAGGACCATTCGCAACCGTCTCCATGAAGCTGGGCTACGGTCCCGCACACCATTAGGCCGTCTTCCGCTCACGCCCCAACATCGTGCAGCCCGCCTCCAGTGGTGTCGCGACAGGCGTGAATGGAGGGACGAATGGAGACGTGTCGTCTTCAGCGATGAGAGTCGCTTCTGCCTTGGTGCCAATGATGGTCGTATGCGTGTTTGGCGCCGTGCAGGTGAGCGCCACAATCAGGACTGCATACGACCGAGGCACACAGGTCCAACACCCGGCATCATGGTGTGGGGAGCGATCTCCTACACTGGCCGTACACCACTGGTGATCGTCGAGGGGACACTGAATAGTGCACGGTACATCCAAACCGTCATCGAACCCATCGTTCTACCATTCCTAGACCGGCAAGGGAACTTGCTGTTCCAACAGGACAATGCACGTCCGCATGTATCCCGTGCCACCCAACGTGCTCTAGAAGGTGTAAGTCAACTACCCTGGCCAGCAAGATCTCCGGATCTGTCCCCCATTGAGCATGTTTGGGACTGGATGAAGCGTCGTCTCACGCGGTCTGCACGTCCAGCACGAACGCTGGTCGAACTGAGGCGCCAGGTGGAAATGGCATGGCAAGCCGTTCCACAGGACTACATCCAGCATCTCTACAATCGACTCCATGGGAGAATAGCAGCCTGCATTGCTGCGAAAGGTGGATATACACTGTACTAGTGCCGACATTGTGCATGCTCTGTTGCCTGTGTCTATGTGCCTGTGGTTCTGTCAGTGTGATCATGTGATGTATCTGACCCCAGGAATGTGTCAATAAAGTTTCCCCTTCCTGGGACAATGAATTCACGGTGTTCTTATTTCAATTTCCAGGAGTGTATAATATACAGATTCATATGTTCTGCATATTTTCTAAAAATTAGCGCTTCTTTCATAGATACGGCGTTTGCTGCAAATATGGATGTCAAATACGGAATGACAATCGACGTCAATTTTCGTACAAAAAGGATCTATGGACCATTTTGCGGGAGTCTTTCTTATAATTCATGTACATCGAACAGAAATACTTAATAAGCGTTTCCAGGTGCGCAGGGCGATTCCTTGAAGATGTTTCAATCTCTCAGGCGTAATGAAGAAGGGTAAATGTATCAGTTTGAGGTAAGAGAAGCTGTTGCGGAAACGACACAGTCGAAAGTTAGAAGCGAAAATCGTTTTGATGTCGTTCTGATACCTCTACTGTTGTTTCTAAGATTGTAAACTATGAAACTGTCAGAGGTAGCAGTATGGAACAAAACAAGAAAAAATGTCTAGTAAACAAGAGGTCTAAAATGCATACCTTCAGAGCAATGAGCACTTGGTCATCTTCAATAATGTGAAAATCTCTTATACAGAAAGCTTTTTATTTTCCATATTTTCGAAGGGATAATATGGACCAAACGAGGTGTAAGCTGTGCAGTTTATATGACCTCTAAAGTGAATTCCTTCAGAGCTATAAGCACTTGTTCATTTCGCTACAGTGAGACGCTCATTTTCTATTGAACAAGTGCCCATTTAAGGTATGCATTTTAGAGCCCATGTTTACTAGATTCTTTGGTCCATACTACTCCTCGTGAAAATTGTCTGCCACACAATTTTAGCAAAAGAACCCACATGAATTGCGACAGTGTTGTCGATGCAGAATTTTATGCACGAACTGACCTCTCGATTATTTCCTATATCATATCGAACGATCTGGATGACCAAATCATTCGCTCGAATTGTCCAGAGTATTATTCAAACAAATCGAGAACAACTGTGGCACAGTGACATAACGCGCTGTCGTCCACAAGAACTCCATGGTTGTTTGGGAACATGAAGTCCTTGACGGCTGCAAATGGTTTCCGAGTAGCCGAACATAAAGATTTCCAGTCAGTGATCGGGTCAGTAGGATCAGAGGACATGGTCCATTGCATGTAAACACAACCCATACCATTGTAGAGACACCAACAGCTTGCAGTACTTCGTTCACAACTTGGGTCCATAGCTTCGGGGCGTTCAAAATGGTTCAAATGGCTCTGAGCACTATGGGACTTAACTTCTGAGGTCATCAGTCCCCTAGAACTTCGAACTACTTAAACCTAACTAACCTAAGGACATCACAAACACATCCATGCTCGAGGCGGGATTCGAACCTCCGACCGTAGCGGTCGCGTGGTTCCAGACTGAAGCGTCTAGAACCGCTCGGCCACGCAAGCCGGCGCTTCGTGGGGTCTGCGTCAAAATGGTTCAAATGGCTCTGAGCACTATGGGACTTAACTTCTAAGGTCATCAGTCCCCTAGAACTTAGAACTACTTAAACCTAACTAACCTAAGGACATCACACACATCCATGCCCGAGGCAGGATTCGAACCTGCGACCGTAGCGATCGCGCGGTTCCAGACTGCAGCGCTTAGAACCGCTCGGTCACCCCGCCCGGCGGTCTGCGTCACACTCGAACCCTACGACCATCTCTTACCAACTGAAAAAGGGACTTATCTGGTCAGGCCACGGTTTTCCAGTGGTGTAGGGTCCAACCAATGTGGACACGAGCCCAGGAGGGACGCTGCAGGGATGTCATGTTTTTCGCAGTCGCATTCGCGTCGGTCGGCTGCTGCCATAGCCCATTAACGCCAGATTTCGTGGCATTATCCTAACAGATACGCTCGTCGTACTTCCCGCGTCGATTTCTGCATTTATTTAATTCACTGTTGGTTGTCACTAACAAATAGACGCAAACGCCGCTGCTCTTGGTCGTTAAGTGAATCCCGGTCTGTCACTGCGTTGTACGTCGTTAGAGGTAATGTCGCACGCTCTTGATACTGTGGACCTCAGAATATTTAATTCCCTAACGATTTCCGAAATAGAACGTCCCATGCGTCTAGCTCCAATTACCACCCCACGTTCGAAGTCTGTTTCTCCGTCGCGCTTCTATGATCAAGTTGCAAAACATTCACACGATTTATCTGAGTGCAACTGATAGATCCGCCAATGCACTACCGTCACACACTGTGTCTACAAGATACTAAAGCCATCTCTACATGTGTATAACTCTATCCCATGACTTTTGTCATCGCAGTGTATCAATGTTTTCGGAAATATTTAAGGAAGTACTTAGGTGCCCCCTTTTTAAGAGACCCAACACCTCAGAGTACGGAAGGAACTGGTGTAGCGCCTTTGATTTTATACGTGCCTCGAGGTGCCCTTATCAAATCTCCGGATTAATGTCCTCGTAACGGCCGCGGCATAAATCCTCGTGAGCTACTTCAGAGAGGGAGCGCAAGTGACGGGCAAAGCGATAGGTCGCCGCCAGGTTTCCCACCGCCGGCTATCGCCTCCTCACAGCGGCCAGGCGGTTCTTTTCACTCGGCGGACAGGTTCACGCACGGCAGGCGCCTGCCGCGATAACGAACAAGACAGATGAGGAGCGGAGCTTCCACTCCCAGGGGGCGGCGGCGCGTGCGCAGTTTTAGCGTGCCTCTCCTTGCGGCAAGTGCCCGGTTACTCAGGAGATAAGGCGCAGGAAGCCAGATGGCGACGGCGTTAATTGTGTGACGGCCAGCAGGTGCGTGGGCGGAGGGCAAGGCTTATGGCGACGAGCGAGGCCGGCCAGAGCGGCGGCGAGTGGCAAGGACCAAGCTTGCGCCTGACGTCAGCAGGCGGGACGGGAGGACGAACGCAGGAAATATCAACTCTGCGTTGCAGCAGACGGTCAAATAAAGGAGGCTGCAGGCTTTACTGTGTCAAACAACTGGGAGCAAATGATTTTACTTGATGTAAAATAACATTTTCCACAATCTCTCAAATTTTTCGTCCACGTAGTTTCTGCACAACACTTTTCGGAACATACACAGAGGTGGCAAAAGTCGTGGGATAGCGATATGCACGTATACTCATGACGGTAGCAACACATAGGCAAGCTATAAAGGAACGTACATTGGCTGGGCTGTCATTTATTCTCAGGTGATTCATCTGAAAAGGATTCCAAAGTAATTATGGCCGCGCGACGTGAACTGACTTCGAACATGGAATGGTAGCTGAAGGTAGACGCATGGAACTCTCCTTTTCGGTAAATTACTAATGAAAAAACATCGCTCGCTAAGAGCATGGCTTTAAAAAGGACCAGTTACTGAATAATTTTTGTTGTTTGGAAACTTTAATTAGGTAGTTTGACAGAAGAGACAGAAAACTCTAGCCGGCCGGCGTGACCGAGCGGTTCTAGGCGCTACAGTCTGGAACCGCGCGACCGCTACAGTCGCAGGTTCGAATCCTGCCTCGGGCATGGATGTGTGTGATGTCCTTAAGTTAGTTAGGTTTAAGTAGTTCTAAGTTCTAGGGAACTGATGACCTCAGAAGTTAAGTCCCATAGTGGTCAGAGCCATTTTTTGTTCCGAGAATATGGAATTTCAGGCATTATCTCTCATCACGGACAACGCTCTGTCTGGCACGCTATACTGTCTTAACGACAGAGAGCAACGGCTTTTGCGTAGAATTGTAATTGCTAACAGACAAGACGCACTGCGTGAAATAGCCACAAAAATCTGTGTGGAACGAATAATGAACGTATCAGTTAGGGCAGTTCGGCGAAATGTGGAGTTAATGGGCTATGACAGCAGACGATCAACGCACGTGCCTCTGATAACAGCACGACATCGCCTGCAGAGCCTCTTCAACACGCCCGGGTTCCCGGGTTCGATTCCCGGCGGGGTCAGGGATTTTCTCTGCCTCGTGACGGCTGGGTGTTGTGTGATGTCCTTAGGTTAGTTAGGTATAAGTAGTTCTATGTTCTAGGGGACTGATGACCATAGATGTTAAGCCCCATAGTGCTCAGAGCCATTTGAACCATTTTTTTGCAGAGCCTCTCCTGGGCTTGTGACCATATTGGTTGGACCCTAGATGGCTGGAAAACGGTGACGGCCAAATAAATTTCGATTTCAGTTGGTAAGAGCTGGTGGTAGGGTTCGAGTGAGGTGCGGACCCCACGAAGCCATGAATTCAAGTTGTCAACAACTTCCCTGCGAGGTGGTGGTGATTGTATAATTTTGTGGTCTGTGTTTACATCGAATGGACTCGGTCCTCTGGTCCAACAGAACTGAATGGAAATGGTTATGTTCTGCTATTTGGAGACCTTTTGCAGCCATTCAAGAGCATCATGTTCCCAAACCCTGACCGGATTGGGGTTTTTCTCTGCTTGCGGCTGGGTGTTTGTGTTGTCCTCATCAATTCTTCATCATCATCATCATCATCATCATAGTGGCTAGATTGGACTGCGTAAAAAATTGGAGTGTGAAAATGTTGGGACATGTATGGGCGCTGATGACCGCGCAGTTGAGCGCCCCACAAACCAAACATCTTCTTCATCTTCTTCATGTTCCGAAACAACGATGGTACTCTTATGGAGAGAATGCGCCATGCCCCATCAACAATTTTTAACTATGGGTTTGAAGAAAGTTCTGGAGAATTCCAGCAAATGATTTATCCGCCCATCAAACATTTATATGACGCAATCGAGAGGTCAGCTTATACACAAAATCCTGTGCCGTTAACACTTTCAAATTTATGGACTGCTCTAGAGGCAGCATGGCTCAGTAATACTGCTCAGGTCTTGTTGAGTAAATACCACGTCGAGCTGCTGCACTACGCGAGAAAAAAGGAGGTCCGTAAATATAGGCCTTTCAGGAGATATACATGACTATTTTCAACTCATTGTAATTCTCATTATCAAGTCCGTTTTTTCGTGTGTAATGACTTTTGGGGCGTCATATTTCTTATGTGCGAGCTGCTGTATCATTCTGCTGTAGTTATGGTATCCTATTGTTCTGGAATGTAGAATCTGACATATGCAACACTTACACGACTGACATTCCACAGCACACGTTAAAAATCGAGACATACGATATCAACTGATAAGGCAGACACCTTTGGGTCTGAGAGTCGTAAGGTGGTGTAAATAAAAAAAAAACAATAATTTCCAACTTATTTATTTTACAAAAGGCAAAATTTGGCATAAACAGTGACAAATAATATTTATTTTCCACAGCGGACAATTTAACACAAACAGTGACGAACAAGAACGAAATTATCACCCTCAAGCGGAGTGTGCGCTGATGATGATCTGCCAGAAGGTTCGAATGGTTCAGATGGCTCTGAGCACTATGGGACTTAACATCTGAGGTCATCAGTCCCCTAGACGTAGAACTACTTAAACCTAACTAACCTAAGGACATCACACACATCCATGCCCGAGGCCGGATTCGAACCTGCGACAGTAGCAGCTGCACGGTTCGGGACTGAAGTGCCTAGAATTGCTCGGTCACAGCGGCCGGCGAAGGTTCAATGACGAGCAATTTCACTCCAGGTAACACCAAGATAATTTAACAAAACTTTAGACGCCTGTCTTATAAATATTTTAGAGAATTCATTTTCATTAATTTTCAACAAAGCAAAAGTTTCGAACTTGATAAATATTGGAGAGATCGCCCACATTGGCGGTCTATGGAATATATCATCTTGCTTAACATTGAATATTACACAGTGAATATAGCACTTTAAACGTTAAAAAAAAAGGTCTTCTGTATTACCTTTAGAATAAGTAAGGGGCACTAGCAAATCATCAAACTTCTGCAGTTATTAACAACAGAAACCACGGACAAACTGAAACCGAGTAAAGGGACCGAAACACATGGACTAGCGAATGGACAGTAACCAGCTTGAGAGTAGTCCGCGCTGCAAGCGGTTACTCGATTCACAACAGATACTCAAACAAACACGTAAAAGATACACTAAAATAACAAGAACTGGAATCTGAAGAACGACATTATTCCATCATAATGTGTACACTTACTTTCCACACTACCGGCTTCGCGCACTGCCCATTCTCAAGTGCGTCTCTAGTAACATTTGTGGCTACATTGCCGTTATTAATTTAAAAAACGTGTGCCATGCATAATTGTGTAAAGCATAGTCATCAAAGGTGTTCATCTTGCTATATTTTCAACGAGACACACTGTATACGTTCACTCAACGAACTCTAGTAAATGGAAAACAGCACTCGGGTCTCCAGTCATGAAAGAATCTGCACAGATAATTCAGTCCATTTCACTCGCAAGTACTTAAGGTTAACAAAGAAAAATTTACATAACATACTAAATAACGAAATGCACGTGGACCTTTTAACGCTGTATGAGGAATCGCAAATAACTGAGTCCATTTGACCCAAAAGTACGGAAAGATAACTAACAACTAAAAATATTAAAGATACCTGAACTTGTAAATACACACACCGTTAGTGCAGGAAAAGGCAAATCTTACTAGACCAGGTACTCACATAACAGAACTAGGTAAAACGTAAGTTCCTCTTACAACTTAATCAGTGTATATATCGAAAGCGTCCTTCTTATCGTGATGCTGATCCACGTTAAGGGAATCAACCAAAATAAACGGCCAGTACTATAAGCTAGACCAGCTTGCGGTAAGAGCACCAAACGAAACTCATAAGCAAAAGGAGTTTTTCACGATCCATGGTCGACAAAATGGTTCAAATGGCTCTGAGCACTATGGGACTCAACTGCTGTGGTCATCAGTCCCCTAGAACTTAGAACTACTTAAACCTAACTAACCTAAGGACATCACACACATACATGCCCGAGGCAGGATTCGAACCTGCGATCGTAGCAGCAGCGCGGTTCCGGACTGGAGCGCCTAGAACCGCACGGCCACCGCGGCCGGCCTTGGTGGACACTTCGCCGCACACAAGATATGGTGCTCGCTGTTAATCCTGCATCGGGCCTAGGTAAGTTAAAAATGATGCATGTGGCCACGTCCTTCAACCAAAGCAGCAGGAAACAGGTCTAGTCAAATTCCAAAGTACGGACTGCTACCGCAAAGGCACAGGAAATCGGCGACTCTCCAGTGAATGCAGGACATTTGCCACACCGGGCATTTGCCACGCCGGAGATTTGCCACACTTGCCCCTTCGCCAGGTAGCCTGGGTAGCGAACCCTGAGATAAGGGACGCCCTTCCTCGTACTTCTTCTGTCCGCTTTCAAACCGCCGTCTCCACATCTTACTCGATACAACCAGCACGTAAGGGGCCTTCTTCTTCATCTTGGCGAAATACAGAGCTTCTTTTCCGAAATCGAAATATTTATAACTTTTGGGAAGCGAAAGCAATACCGACGATTATGTCAGTATATAATTAGTTCTGCCAAGTATAAATATAGATCCCTCTGTCTGTACAGTAGCTTCCTTTCACGCTTACTGATTGCGATAGAAACAGTCCATCGCCATGGGAGCAGCAAGAAAGGAACGATATAACGAGAATGCGAATGTACGCTAATCATTTCTTTTTGATCACTGCAGTTGTGCCTACTTTAATTGCTGCAACTGCATACCCAAAAGACAATAAGGAAAGAATAAATGGGTATGTGAATGTTTGAAAAGAAGAACGACATACTCCATATTAATTTACTCTCTAAAAACATTAGTTAATGAAGTGTGGCGATACAATGTTCAAAACATAACTGAAAACACGTTCTCTAAATAGAGATAAGAACATCTATGATTGACATGTCATCTAAAGTCGTCGTACAATTTTAAAATGTTAGAGATAAGGAAATGAAGTAATACAGAATGCTATGCTTGTAACGTACGTTGTTGTTCTACATTATCTAGCTCTGGTATTTACAGGTTCACAGAGAAAGCATCCTAGGTTTTGGAGGAAAAGCCGTAATTGCAATGATCTCCACAACAACAGAAACAAGAAGCACAACTTAAGGAAAAATAATGTAATGTGTGTTCCAGCTCACAAGCGACATTGAAGCAGGTAGTTCCTGTGGGCAGAGGTTGTATTAGACAACCGGAATAAATTAATAAATGGCTCCTTTTACCGACCCACAGTCCCAGATGAAACAGTTGCTGAACATTTCAAAGAAAACTCGAGTCTCATCGCAAATCGGTACCCTATTCATACAATTGTAGTTGGCAGTGACTTGAATCTACCTTCCGTACGTTGAAAAAAATACATTTTCAGACCCTATTGTAGATAGAAAACAACTTCCGTAATTGTTCTGAATGCTTTTTTTTTTAAATTATTTTGAACAATTAGTTCACGAGGCCATTCAAATTGTAAAGGGCTACGAAAACACACTTAACCTCTTAGCCACAAATAATCCTGAGCATCACGACAGATACAGGGATTAGTGAACACACAGTCGTAGCGTGGCTCAATTCAGTAACAGAGAAATTCATCAAAACTAAACGCGAAATATTTCTATTTATAAAATCAATTAAAAATTCGGTTGACTACTTTCTAAGAGACAGTCTCCAATCCTTTCAAACTATGTAAGTGAAGACAATATATGGCTTAAGTTCAAAGAAATAGTATAAACAACACTCGAGAGATTCGTAACAAATAAATTAATAATAGACTGAACTGATTCCCCATGGTACACAAAACACGACAGAAGGCTGCTGCAGGAGCACCGAAAAAGGCACGTATAATTTAGACGAGCGCAAAATCTCCAAGATTGGCGAAGTTTTATTACTGAGGCTCGAAATTTGATGCAGATTTCAATGCGAGATGCATTTAATAGTTTCCACAACGAAACTCTCTCTAGAATTGTTGCGGAAAATCCATAGAGATACTGGTCCTATGTTAAGTAAACCAGGGGAAAGGCTCAGTAAGCACCTTTACTGCGGGTCGAGCGGCGTTTGAGGCGGAGGAGGAGGAGGAGGAGGAGGAGGAGGAGGAGGGGGAGACAAGGGACCCAACCCTTCAGAGCAGGTAAAATCGTGGCAAATGTCCGCCGTGGCAAATGTCCGCACACCGGCCAAATACACGACGCTGAAGAAATGAGCTGAAGGAATGATGCTCTCGGCTGAGCCCCTATTACTGGTAATCCTTCCAGTACTTGAATAATGATAACTGAAACCAACATTTGTATTGTAATCCAACGTCGTTTATTCAAAACATGCTACCAGTTTCGACTCCGAAAAGCGGTCTTCTTTAGGCGCTGTATATCGGAATACATGTAGCATGATAGTACTGTATGGGCTTACTGAAAACAAATTTCGCTGTTTGTGACTAAAATGGGGATAAACCACGTCAGATAGTAGAGTTTTTTGTTTCAATTATCATTATTAAATCAGCCGGCCGCGGTGGCCGTGCGGTTCTAGGCGCTGCAGTCCGGAACCGCGGGACTGCTACGGTCGCAGGTTCGAATCCTGCCTCGGGCATGGATGCGTGTGATGTCCTTAGGTTAGTTAGGTTTAAGTAGTTCTAAGTTCTAGGGGACTAAGATGTTAAGTCCCATAGTGCTCAGAGCCGTTTGAACCTTTTTTCATTATTCAATCATTTCACGTCCGGGCTGTTGTCCCACTGTCTCTGGTGGATTACCAGAGGTAATCTTTGCAGCCAGTGGTTCACAACCGCACAACAGGCCACAGCAGTTTACCCATCCTACCACCACTCCACACCGAACCCAATGATATTGTGCGGTTCGGCCCCCAGTGGAGCTCCCCCCCCCCCCCCTCTCCCCACGGAAACCCCTCATACCAGACGGGTGTAACCCCAAATGTTTGTGTGGTAAACTATGGTGGTGTACGCGTAAATGGAACTGTTTGAGCAGCAATCGCCGACATAGTGTAACTGAGATGGAATAAGGGAATCCAGCCCGCATTCTCCGAGGTTGATGGAAGATCGCCTTAAAAACCATCCATAAACTATCCGGCACACAGGACCTCGACACTAATGCGCCAGGCGTATTCGTGTCGGGGACCGACACGCCTACCCGCTCGGGAAACAGCGCGTTACGCCACATTGTTATAATACTGAATTATTACGTCTTGCTGGCTGGCAGGGTGCAGATTATTTTCCCGCACCGGTGGAAAGTTGGAGGGGGGGGGGGGAATAGATCTTTTTTCCCGTTCCTCATTGGATACACCTTTGGTGAACACGGCAATAGACTCACATTCGGCAAGAGTTGAGTTCAAAATGGCGTCTCGTGTTCTAGATTTTGTTTCATCGTCGTTTGCCTCAATCACTTGGGATGACTGAGAAGGACATGGGCTATTTGTTCTTTCGTCTTTCATCAGTTTACGTTCGTGTTCCGTCTGCCCTCGGCGATGACGTAGCATTACACCGACAGTCTTCGTTCGTTTTCTTCTGAGAGTGTGACATTTAGCTATGACTGTGCCATGTTAAGTAATATACACACATAACGACACAGGAGGTAAACACACTTACGCATATCGTATTTAGGTCGGTTTGTATCCTATGGTATGGCAGCTGTTCGATGCCTAGTACACAGCAAGCGGACCCAAGCGGCAAGGCAACGACTCGTACTCAATAGGACAACGATTCCTCTCCCCCCCCCCTCCCCCCTCTCCACATCGGCCATTCAGATTTTGGTTTCAGACGTGAACCAGGACATAATGGCTCCTATGGAAAGGACAGTCCCGATTTTCTTCTCTATCAAATACGAATCCGAGTTTGCGCTTTGTCGTTAATGACCTCGTTGTTAAAGGCACGTTTAATCATATTTTTCCTTTATATTTCTTTCGACATTTAGCCGCTCAATATCGTCGATAGCATCGTTCTCTGGAATAATGAGAGATACTATGTTATCAAGAACAATCGTTATTCCCTAGAAACATGAAAATTATCTAAAAGTTACGTGCGAAAAATAACAGAAAGCGAATCAGCGAGTGGTGAGGGAAAGTGTGGCAAACATCACATCACTCTCTTGGACGTTTGCTATCTAAACACTGAAAAAGTGTGCTTATTGAAATTCTTCGTAATTTATTCCCACCCAGATAGTAGAGTTACTAACTACTTTTGTAATTTATTCGATGCTTGACCGCGCAAAACCGGATTACAGGTAAACGACATTGAGATTTATTTTCTTACCAGACTATTTACATCTTTATCATGATGACGAGTCATGGGTTTCCTATTTAGATGTATACTGGTTACACAAGCCATACTTTTTTCTCTGTCGTTTTTCTTTAATTATCAAGTGTGGCTACTCATTATCTTTCATCTCCTGTTTCTTGAGGACATCAATAATGTTTATGATAATTGAGTTAAGAATGTATTCAAAACTGCATCTCTGGCGAGATTATGAAAATCATAGGAAGTACATATTTAATTACAGTTTTCTAGGAGCAATACTGGTCGGTATAAAACCCAATCACATCACATATAATAATAGTACATAAAAAATGAAACAACATTGCCCTTAAAAACTAGTGTTAAGTGACATCCTATACACCAGGAAACGCACAACTAACTCTTTTATAAAATTTACCGAAGATAAGATATTAAGCATTATATTATTCATAGATAGTACTTCACCGTAATTTGCAGAATGATGATGTAGATCTGGAGAGATTATTGTACTACTACAGAGAGAATGAATCGTATAGCATTGTCGGCTGGGAGACCCCGACGGATGGGATGAGCCGCCTAAGCGATGGGGGTTTTCCTCCCCTATGCACTATGGCCCCTTTCGTTCCGATGTGTAAGATTTACGTCACAGATACAAGGGTAGTTGACTTTAATGGATGTGTGTACTGCGCGCTGTCCTGTTTGTGATGTACGGTAACAGCAGAAGGGAGAGGAGGAAATCCGATGACGGCACATAATCTATGCCTCTAGAATAGCACCAAAGGGACCGTTATGTTTAATGTCCCCTCTCGAAGCACGGTTCACCATTAACAGTTTCAGATGCCCTCACCCCATGACGGAGTCCAGACACGTATGGCATTTCATCCGTGACAATCCTATTGGCTCACGGTCAGGAACTTAACATCGGCACCACTCCTCCCTTTGCAGATCAAATACGGGATGTGAAAATTCCGTCCGCCACGAGGATTCGAACCGGGTGCTTTCGAGCCCAGCACCACCGCAAGGCATGCGTTTAGCGACCTCGTTTACGGAGGCGGGCAACTCTACAGGTGTCACTGTATACCTCATTTACGGAGCAGGTGAATGAAATACATCTACATGAATACTAAACAAGCCATTGTACGATATGGCTACCGGTATATAGTGAAGCAGAATAATTTCTCCAATAATCACCTAGTTATCACGCAAGAAATATATTAGGGGCATATTAGGACAGAAGTTTCACAATTTCGCAGTAGCCCACGACGTATCATGCAATTCATCTACGAGAGTTTTCTATTTCTTCCGTCAACCTACCTGGTTAAAGCTTCCAAACAACGAAAATTATTCAGTAACTGGTCCTGTTTAAAGCCATGCTCATAGCGAGCGATTCTCTTTTCATTAGTAATACGGCTGAAAGGAACGGAAAGGAAGTACAGGGCATTGCGGCAATACAACTGCGACATTTGAAAATTTGTGTTGGACCAGAACTCGAACCACTATGCTCGGTTTCTCTATAACTGTTCCCTTAACCGCCTCGGACATCCGGACACGCTTCCCGTCAGACCGATATTCCCAACTTCCCGCTCGCCGCACCGCTACAACCCTCGCCCATTAGTCCAATACTCGCAGATTTCTGATTCCCGTAGGAGTTCTGATGGTGGTTGTGCATCCTCACTGAAATTTTTCATCAAATAGCCGTCGTGACCATAGAATTATTTCTTTCACCTCAACTGTTCATCTCCCGGCTGCGAGCGGTGTCTGTTCTGTTGGACATATCTATAATAATCAGACACGAAAAACGCAGGTTAGGTTTCTGTTGGCCCACTAAAAGAAAAGTTCCAGGCAGATTAACTAGCCGTTATTGTTCTCTGCCAAACTCGTTGCGAAACCATAGTTAGACAATGAAATGCAACGCAGCAGTTGTAGGTAGGTTGTTTATGTTTTCTTTATGTAAGTACGCTGTTTATGTTTTCTTTATGTAAGTTGGCTGTTTATGTTTTCTTATTGGCAACGTTACGTAGCGCTCTGTATGAAAATCACTGGCTGTGCTGTGTGCAGTCTGTGGCTAGTTTGCATTGTTGTCTGCCATTGTAGTGTTGGGCAGCGGCAGCTGGATGTGAACAGCGCATAGCGTTGCGCAGTTGGAGGTGAGCCGCCAGCAGTGGTGGATGTGGGGAGAGAGATGGCGGAGTTTTGAAATTTGTTATACTGGATATTATGAACTGCTATATATATTATGACTATTAAGGTAAATACATTGATTGTTCTCTATTAAAATCTTTCATTTGCTAACAATCCCTATCAGTAGTTAGTGACTTCCGTAGTTTGAATCTTTTATTTAGCTGGCAGTAGTGGCGCTCACTGTATTGCAGTAGTTCGAGTAACGAAGATTTTTGGTGTGGTAAGTGATTTGTGAAACGTACAGGTTAATGTTAGTCAGGGCCATTCTTCTGTAGGGATTTTTGAAAGTCAGATTGCGTTGCGCTAAAAATATTGTGTGTCAGTTTAAGCACAGTCTTGTACAATTTTTCAAAGGGGACCTTTCATATGTCGACCCTTAGCTGAGGATACCTCACTGGAATATTCTGATTTTTTCTTGTAGTTTGTGTAATTAGTGTAGATTTTGTTTATTGCTAGCGTGTAAATGTAGAGAGAATCTCCTTTGTAGTTCCAGTCTTTCATTGTTGTACAGTAAAACAGGTGTGGCACGCATGTAAATTTGCACCAAGTATTTCGCAGCTGCGCTTGCAAGTAACTAGATATTATTTTCAGTGCTATGTTAATGTGTTCTCTTATTTTTGCTCTTCAAATTGTGTTTTTCTGTGTTGTCGTGTGAAATATTGTGACAATAATGGCGTGTGAAAAACGTAATACTAGGCTCCAAAGTAAACTGAGAAATAACAGTGAAGACGAAAGCAGTGTGTTAGCGCCACCGAGTAATGAATTAACTAATGTTCAAAGTAGTAATTTGGTAATTGTACATAGGGAAACGGAGCGGGATGCAAACAACGGTGTAGACAGTGAAACAATTAGTGAACAGGGAAGCATTATCGATCGATCGGTCGGCAACAGCTTGCCTCAGGAATCCGAAATGACAGGACACAATCTTGCAAATACTGTAGATTCAGATTTTGCGTCCTCACCCTTTTCTCAAATAAGTCAAGACACATTTTCTGATTTTCAAACTGCGAATATTGTCGGTTCAAATGTATTGCCGAATAGCACTGAGGAACATGTTTCAGACACCAGTGCATTGTTATTACAATTAATGCAACAAATGGGACAAAAGCTTCAGAAGTTAGACACAATGGAACAAAATCTTCAAAAGTTAGAGGCAATGGAACAACACCAGAGACAAACACAGCAAAAGCTTCAAAAGTTAGACACAATGGAACAAAATCTTCAAAAGTTAGAGACAATGGAACAACACCAGAGACAAACACAGCAACAGTTAGACACTATGGAACAAAATCTTCAAAAGTTAGACACAATGGAACAAAAGCTTCAAATGTTAGACACAGTGGAACATAAGCTTGAACAAACTCGTGAAGATTTAACTACTGAGTTACATAACATTGAATCGAAATGTCAAAAAGTCTGTAATGATGTAAAAACACAAATTTGTGAGCATTTTCAACCTATTTTTTCGCGGCATGAAAATGCATTACAGAATCACGAAGCAGCCATAAAAGAACTCCAAATTATTGTTCATGAAAATCACGACACCTTGCAAGCTAAAATTGACTCAGTTGCATCTGCCGATTCGGTTACGCAACTTGCAAAAACTCAAGAAAACCTAAAGGACACAGTAGATACGATTTCAACACAAATGGACACTATGAAACGTGGTTCAGAAAAACACACTGAGGAAATAAGTACACTATCGGAGAAAGTAGCCGAACTTTCGGATCAGTTCAAGGTAGATGATGATCTGAATGACACAAGACCTGTAGCCATCACTGACACAGAAGAGTGCGAACAAATTAGGAAATTCAAACAAGCTCAGAATCAAATTAATACTTAACACCAAAGAGAAATCCGGGAAGTACAAGATCATCTGACACAGGTAATACAAGAATTACGTATTTCAGAGGCCACTCGCGCTCCAATACGGGAAGAGGGACATAGAAATACGGAACAGCCACAAAATAATAACTCAGGGCACTTCGGAAATTATGAAAGAAATTGGCAAGATACACCGAATTTTGAGATGGAACCACCGACAGGATGTAACAATGACCGATATGCTACTCGCCGACATGATGATTTTGACTATAAGCTGTTCATTACTACACTTAAATTCAAAACGTTTAAGAATTCTGCCAACGACATTCATCCACAAGCGTGGCTCCATCAATTCTCTCATTGTTTTCCTCCCAACTGGTCATTGGAGCGCAGGTTAGAATTTATGTGTGGCTACTTGGAGAATGAACCAGCTGTAAGAATGCGATCGGTCATTCACGATTGTCACAGTGAAGGAGAATTTTACCATGCGTTCCTCTCAGCATATTGGTCTCAAGCTACACAAGACCGAGTAAACATAGCATCATAATGATGAAACATTTCGAACAATCTGAATTTTCCAGTCTTGTCAAATATTTTGAAGACATGTTGCACAAGAATCAGTACCTGTCAAACCCATACAGCCCCTCAGAACTCATACGCATTTGCTTAATCAAATTACCTGAACATTTACGACATATTATTTTGGCAGGACGTTGCAAAGACGACATTGAAGCTTTTCAGGGACTGTTACAAGAACTGGAAATTGACACTGACAATCACGGAACGCGAAAACAGGAGCACAATAATTACAGATCACATCTGTCACAATTCCACGATGACAGAGATAATATACGACAAGGCTATTTTTTCAATGTAAATCGTGACCGAATCAGACACCACCCATATGACAACCGTTGGCAGAGTAGTAATAATTACAGGGAAAGATCACCTCTCCGCGGTAATGACTATCACAGAGACAATCAGAGAAACAGACAATATGGGAACCAAAATAATTATTACCAAGGGAGACAGAATAACTTTAGACGCAACGGTCCAGCGCGCAGTTACGATTCAGGGAGAAAATCTCCACCACGTGACCGACAAGAAAGAAACTATGGAATCTACCGACATGACGACAGACGATATGATCGTAACGACAGACCTGAACTGCATCAGAACTGGCGGGATTTAAACAGGGGAGGACCCTCTCGTCACGGTGAATTTGTAGAAGTTACGTCTCCAAATCCCAATAACGACGGGCGCCAAAAAAGAGATAATAGGCAATGACTCACACCGCTGGCAGCCACAAAACATACATATGAAACTGACGACGCAGCTGCCGTAGCTAGTAATTACGTAAAAATGGAAGACATTAGGGACTTCTTACTCCAGGAACCCGATGTAAAACATAACAACATTGCATATCCTGTGATTCACATTACTGTAAATGACGTAAAATTTACGGCAGTACTTGACTCTGGCAGTCCCATTTCAGTAATTACTGAAACAGCTTTTAGCAAATGCAACAAATCGAACGATTGCCCCACACTTCCATTACGTAAGATTAAATTATAAGGTGCAATCTTTGGAAAAAGTGTAGATGTACGCCAACAAACCAACTTAGAATTCTTTTGCCAAAGCCACAGCTTCTCTATGAACTTTCTTATTTTTCCATTATTGTCGATGGAAATTATACTGGGAGTAGACTTTTTGAATGAATACAAAGCAATCTTAAGCTTTCACGATGCTGAAATAAGTTTAGAGAAAGAAGGTAAGTCAATAGCTTTGAAATTTGAAGACTGGCTCTCAAACCATGATGAGGAAATTAATCGGCTTTACCTTCTGTTAGACAACAGTTCGGAATTTTCTACGGAAGTAGACACTAACAATCACTCTGCAAGTACTGACAGGGATGATATCGATGGCATATTTGAAACTAATGAGTTAATTCAGAATAAAATTCAAACAATTGAGAATTGCAATGACACTGATAGGCAGGACCTTTTTGAGATTTTACAAGCACATTCCACAGTTTTTACTCACAAAACAGGAACAATCAAGGGATTTCAATACCAATTTCGTGTTCGTGAGCATACTAAATTTTGTGTTAGACCATACGTAATTCCAGCACATTATAGGGACCGTGTTAGAACAGAAATACAATCTATGCTTGACGAGGGCATTATTGAGCCTGCAGTAAGCTCATACAACAATCCGTTACATGTTGTTGAGAAGAAAAATGGATCGATCAGGCTTGTCTTAGATTCGAGACAAATCAATACTATCATTATTCCTGAAACAGACAGGCCGCAGACGATGGAAGAACTTCTTCAAAATTTTAATTGTGTAAAAGTGTTGTCTTCCATTGATCTCAGATCCAGCTTTTATCAGATCGAACTTCATCCAGAATGTAGAAAATACACAGCTTTCCTTTGTTTCGGCGTTTGTTATCAGTTTCGGAAACTTCCTTTTGGTTTGAACATTTCTTCAGCAGCATTCATTCGCGGGCTAAATTCCATATTACCTGAGTTCTTAAAACGTCACATCACCTTATATGTGGGCGATATTCTAATAGCAGAAGCTTCATGGGAACAACATAACCGCATCCTCAACAGTTTGTTACGTATTTTTGCAGAATCTGGAATTACAGTTAACTTGGAAAAGTCTGAATTCGGTAGGACAAAGGTGAAGTTTTTGGGACATATTATTTCTTCTGAAGGCATTCAGCCGGATCCTGAAAAGCTAGAAGCAATCAGAGCCATTCCAGTTCCATCCACTAAAAGACAAGTCCGCAGTTTTCTAGGTCTCGTAAATTTTTACCGTCGTTTTCTGAATATGCAAATTCTTGTTACACCAAAACTTTGTTCTCTCACTGGAAAAAATACTATTTGGAACTGGGACGAACAAGCACAGTTGGAATTCAATTCTTTGAAAGAATCGCTACTTAACGCGCCAATACTAGCTCATCCAGATCTGTCACAAGATTTCTGCCTTAGCACGGATTCTTCTAAAGTCGGACATGGTGCCCACTTATTTCAAGAAGCCATAGAAAATGACACTACTGTTCAGAAAACCATTGCTTTTGCTAGCCGAGTGCTAACAAAATCTGAAAAAAATTATTCCGTTACTGAATTAGAAGCTTTAGCGATCGTTTGGGCATTTAACAAATTCCGTTTCTTTCTTTCTGGTAAGCACGTAAAAGTATACAGTGATCATCGTGCATTACAATTTCTTATGTCTTCAAAATTAAATCATGACAGGTTAAAACGTTGGGCATTGTTTCTGCAAGAATTCCGCTTCACAATAGTCTACATTCCCGGCAAGGAGAACATTGTTGCGGACGCGCTGTCACGCGCACCGGCTGGGCTTCAGAAAAGTAACACAGAAGGCAACCTTGAGAAAAATTTCAGTATTCTTTAAATTCAGAAAGTTGCCTTTGGAAACTTCATCACCACATCTTTAAAGGACATTGCTCATGAACAAGATAAAGATCCGATTTGGAAAGACATCAAAAGTAAATGGCATGAAAAGACACACACTCAGATTCGGCATTATTACCTGGTTAGAAACAACATACTGTTCAAACGCTGCACTGTTGATGACAAGCTATGGGTACTTTGCATTCCAGACGATTTTGTTAATAAGCTCATTTGGTACATTCATTTCAGCTACGCACATTTTGGTCCACGAAAATGTTATCATATTCTTCGAACGACTTGTTATTTTAACAATATGGAAAAGAGAATTCGAAGAGTCTTGTCTATTTGTAAACTTTGTCAAAAGGCGAAACCATCTACTGTCTCACATCGTGCTCCGCTGTTTCCTATCATTCCTTCTAAATTAAAAGAATTTGCTGCTGTTGATCTCTTGGGACCCCTTGTCAGAACATCAAATGGATTTTTGTACGTTCTAGTCGCTGTTGAACTTACTTCAAAATTTGTTTCTTTTACTCCGTTACGTAAAGCCATTGGACGGTCTGTATCCAACGCCTTTGTTAAAAATTTCTTACGTGAAGTTGGACGCGTTAGTAAAGTCATTTCAGATAACGGACCGCAATTCAGATCTGCTGTTTGGTCACGCATGCTTCAGAATCATAAAATCAAACCTGTTTTTATTTCATTGTACTCACCACATTGTAACCCGTCTGAACGGATTATGAAAGAAATCAATAAGCTTTGCAGACTTTATTGTCACAGAAATCATCAGCATTGGGACAGATATTTACACTTATTTCAAAATGTGCTGAATGAAATGCCTCATGATTCCACTGCTTTACCACCTACTCTTGTACTAAAGAATGAAGAACCACCGAACAGAATCAGAGAGCTTGTACCTTTCCCGAATACACGTAAACTTCGACACAAAGACATAATTGATTTGGCTCTTAAAAATATAAAATCTGCAGCAGACAAAAGGAGAAAACTACACGGTAAAGCAAATGCAAAGAAATTATATATTGGTCAGAAAGATCTCATTAAAGCACATTCATTGTCACATAAGAAGAAACACTTGAGTCACAAATTCTTTCTAGTTTACAATGGACCTTACAGAATCCGACGTATACCACATGATAATTGCGTTGAAGTTGAAACTCTGCGTACTAGGAAGAGTAAAGGTTTACACCACATTTCACATGTAAAACCATTTATTGACAGATAATCTGCTTTTTAACTTAGTCTTTGCAATTTTCACTTCATGCTACTTGCACAATTTGTCACACTTAGAAACTGTTAACATGCAACAATGTTTTGAAGTTCAATATCCACTCAAGAACCAAGAGAACTTATTTAAACAGAAATTACGAATGTATTGTTATTGCGAACAGACGACACAGTGTTATTGTGTGTGTACATTCTTGCTTGTTAGTTGCACGATTACGTAACGACTATAAGGCTCACATACTTAGAACATATACTGGTACTGCTAATGAGATTGTAATGCAACATTTTGGTTTACTTGAAAATGCATTCTGGATTTAAGGTACTTTCTGTGAGATACCAGATGAGACAGTGGTTAGTTTATGTGACAGCTACACGATTTTATCACGACGCTACTAATGACTGACAATTTACAATGTTGCTTTTGCGGTGTTTCTGTTTTATATCTGCACAGTTTTTCTGTATTATTCTGGAAAGTAAAACATGTTTTAGTAGTAACTTTTGTGGTATAGCTACAATGAGACAGCCTCTTTCGTAGCACAACAATACGTTACAGCACAGTACGTTCTTCATCACAAGCGTAATAACTAAGATATCTATACGCAAAGCATTTCACTTTTGTTTATCATGAGGTAAGTAC
This sequence comes from Schistocerca cancellata, assembly GCF_023864275.1. Taxonomy (NCBI): domain Eukaryota; kingdom Metazoa; phylum Arthropoda; class Insecta; order Orthoptera; family Acrididae; genus Schistocerca; species Schistocerca cancellata. The sequence continues at coordinate 461,695,284 of NC_064631.1, read as the reverse complement.
ATTGACTTCTGCAGAACTTAGCTTTCGGAGGACGATAACTACGACACTTCCACAGAGATTATCTTACAACAAGACACACAGTTTAGCGCTACAGTACACGTATTTGAGTTATTAATTTTATACTTAAAACATTTATTTTTAAAGATATTTGAAGTACCATGACACAAAGGTTTTCCGTTATACATTTCATTCCATTGCTGTAATCTGTAACACCTGAGGGTATAATTACATTAATCCTCAGGGGGGTACACACTTACTTTGTGTACCATGTGTTTGGCAAGCACAAGGAGCCCTAGCTAATATGGTATTTGCTTATACAACTTTACACGTCGGTACCATATTTCTCTAACACACAAATTACACAGCTATCTGGTCATTTAACTGAGAGAGACAAACTTTTTTATTACGTCAGTGACACATGTTTACGCAATTACACCGTTGGATAACTTCACACTTACGAAATTGTATTTTGTCTGTACTTTGTGAACTGTTCATATTTTTTCAGGCCCATTGTGATATTATGAGAGCTTTGAATGATATATTTGGTATGGGATCACGATTTTTAAAGTACATTTGAGGCTGATGACACTTTTGACATGAGGAGAGAATTTTTTTTAATTATTGGAGGAAGCTACGACGATTTTGAGAGTTGACTGAGGTGTTATGATGTTATTATTACGATGACTATGTGTATTATGCTGTTGCGGTATGTTTATGATCAATAAGCTGATGTTATATGAGGAATTTGATTGTGCTGCGCATTTATTATGATGAAATATTGAAGAGGTGTCGACGAATGGCAACTGAATCTCAATGTAGACAAGTGTAATGTGCTGCGAATACACAGAAAGATAGATCCTTTATCATTTAGCTACAAAATAGCAGGTCAGCAACTGGAAGCAGTTAATACCATAAATTATCTGGGAGTACGCATTAGGAGTTATTTAAAATGGAATGATCATATAATGTTGATTGTCGGTAAAGCAGATGCCAGACTGAGATTCATTGGAAGAATCCTAAGGAAATGCAATCCGAAAACAAAGGAAGTAGGTTACAGTACGCTTGTTCGCCCACTGCTTGAATACTGCTCAGCAGTGTGGGATCCGTACCAGATATGGTTGATACAAGACATAGAGAAGATCCAACGGAGAGCAGTGCACTTCGTTACAGGATCATTTAGTAATCGCGAAAGCGTTACGGAGATGATAGATAAACTCCAGTGGAAGACTCTGCAGGAGAGACGCTCAGTAGCTCGGTACGGGCTTTTGTCAAAGTTTCGAGAACATACGTTCACCGAAGAGTCAAGCAGTATATTGCTCCCTCCTACGTATATCTCGCGAAGAGACCATGAGGATAAAATCAGAGAGATTAGAGCCCACACAGAGGCATACCGACAATCCTTCTTTCCACAAACAATACGAGACTGGAATAGAAGGGAGAACCGATAGGGTACTGAAGGTACCCTCCGCCACACACCGTCAGGTGGCTTGCGGAGTATGGATGTAGATGTAGATGTAGATGTAGAATATATATATGTGTGTGTAATAAGGTAAGGAATAATGAGTAGTGGTTAGGGACTTCGACTTGTGATAAAGGTTGTTGGAAACCAAGAATCGTACTTTAAGAGTTATGAAATGTATGTAAATGCGTGAATGTATTACAAAACCGACGAAAATTTTTTGGACAATGTTATATTGATAGGATTTTGTTTCTACACATTTGCAACGCAAATTCTTGACCTGTGAAATATTTTTATATGAGACTGTCACTGTAGCGGAAACTGCTGTCGTAAATATTTCCATAAGAAAGTTAAGTGACCACCTGCACGTAATGCGTCGTGGGCACCCAGCTGTGTCAGACACCTGAAAAAAAAAGCCATGATTGAGGGCCTTTTTCAGAGGCACAGGTAAGAAAAAAGAAAGGGGAGGCCATTATCCTCGCTATTGACATTTCCTTGTTGAAAGCATACCGTGGAGTTCATAATTTATGATATTTACTGAAATGCCTAATGAAATGATGAGAAACATTTTACACCTATTATCTTTGTAGTTGAGAGATTGTTCATTTTGTTTAATATCTGGTTTCCAGCTGTGTTGCAGCATTAGTTTTATAAAATAAACTTAGATGCATTTGCTAATGTGAACACTTTCTGTCAACAGATCTATTAAATAATTATTTTATGATCCACATTCTTAAAAATAGGAGCTCTTGGAATGGAAAGAACAATAAAAAGGGACTAGTAACAGTAACTGCATACATAATTTTCTTGTCAAGTACATGGTACTATTTTTTTACGATAAGTTGTTGTGGTGCACCACTTTAATTACATAGACATTAAGATGTGAATATACATTTCCCTTATCTGCATTGTTGTTTTTACTGTAATATTTTTTCTGCTTGAGCTATGTAATGTTTAGGTATAAGTTACTGCTGTTTGCCAGGCATAGTGTTACTGAATTTGACTTTGTGTTACTCTGCTATGCCAGTTTATTACTGATTTATTTTTCTTGTTTGCTGCTCATTGCATCTTAGTTGTAATAATACTGCTTGCTTTGCAAATTTGAATTTTTTTATCATTGCTGTTAGTGTTAATTGTTTTGTGCTGCTGCATTGCCTCGTCCCTTAGTTTAGCATCTGAGCTCAGTACATTTAAGTTAGCTTAAGAAGGGGTAGATTATATGAGAGAATGAGTTGCGATGAATTTGAAGAAATGCACTGAGAGATTATACGAGAAAAATACAGAAAACATGCTTGGATAGGATTTTTTTGGTGGAAGCAAAGGTTGAAATAAGACTAAAGATCTATGGAATGAAGTTTTGGGTTGGACTGCAGTACCAAATGTTACACTGAAAACGAACCCTGTCCTTTCCTTTTGTGTTATCCCACTATGCGTTTGTGTACCCTTGTGTATTTGTTTTCTTCCTGTCTCTGTGTAGTTTCACAGAATTTTTTCTTCTTCTAATACTAAGCTACATTCACTATGATGAGGAATACTGTTATTCTAAAATATAATTGGCATTAATAATATATCATTTACCTTGTAAATATGCTTAGACATTATTTATGTGTTCTGTTTTGTTGCTCATGTGTGATGTTGATGTTTCAATAATTATTCTGATCTTTTATGTATTTACTTATGTCATAATTTCTGTAACACTGATGTATATGTTTATTTCTATTCTGTTGTAAAGCCTGTACTACAAATGATATCTGTATTGTTATGTTCTTTAATGATGTATTTTGTACCTTTGTAATTGTATTCTGACGCTATAAAATTGTAATTGACACCAGTTCATCATATCATTAACTTGTAAGCATTCATTTCACTGCACACTTTTCTTTTGGTCATAGTATATGGACAATATGTGAGAAGTAGGGACTGTTAGTGTTTGCACATGTGTTACTAATTCAGCAAGGGACTGGATAACAGCATTGCTGGTTCTAAGGACAATTTCAAAAACTTCATGAGTGTACAAGATGTACACATGTATATTGTCTGCAAGACTTCTAAGGACAATTCCCAAAACTTTGTGCGTGCACAAGTGGTGGTTTATGAACTTGCTATATTAACTGCAAGACTCTTCAATGGTGATTGTGCACCCGCACAGTCACAACCCTACCAATATTCTTCCAAACGTCTAATGACTCTGCTGTGGGTTTGCTCTGTTGTGGCCCATTACCTGTCTGCATGTCAAGAGTCAGCACTGTCTTTCCGTTGGAAGGACAACACTACTTGTTCAAGACTGCATGGAAATCCACTACTTCCGTGTGCATTGTCTTTTACTGCTCAGACTTTGAAAAAAAAAAAAAAAACACTGAAATTTTACTGTGATGAACAATCTGGACTGTCTTTATGGACTGTGAGAAAATTTTAGCTTTTGACCAACATTGTATAAATAAGTGTGTGCATCTGATATCTTTGTTATTGTAATTATGAAAAATTTTTTCAAATCATTATTGGCCAACTGCCCAAAACAATTCATAAAATTTTTTGTGGGGAGCATGGGGGCTATGTAAGTAGGCTGTTTATGTTTTCTTTATGTAAGTAGGCTCTTTATGTTTTCTTTATGTAAGTAGGCTGTTTATGTTTTCTTATTGGCAACGTTACGTAGCGCTCTGTATGAAAATCACTGGCTGTGCTGTGTGCAGTCTGTGGCTAGTTTGCATTGTTGTCTGCCATTGTAGTGTTGGGCAGTGGCAGCTGGATGTGAACAGCGCATAGCGTTGCGCAGTTGGAGGTGAGCCGCCAGCAGTGGTGGATGTGGGGAGAGAGATGGCGGAGTTTTGTAATTTGTCATGAACTGCTATATATATATTATGACTATTAAGGTAAATACATTGTTTGTTCTCTATTAAAATCTTTCATTTGCTAACAATCCCTATCAGTAGTTAGTGACTTCCGTAGTTTGAATCTTTTATTTAGCTGGCAGTAGTGGCGCTCGCTGTATTGCAGTAGTTCGAGTAACGAAGATTTTTGGTGAGGTAAGTGATTTGTGAAAGGTACAGGTTAATGTTAGTCCGGGCCATTCTTCTGTAGGGATTTTTGAAAGTCAGATTGCGTTGCGCTAAAAATATTGTGTGTCAGTTTAAGCACAGTCTTGTACAATTGTTTTAAGGGGACGTTTCACAGTAAATAAAGGTATGAAAGAAGCCGGGATACCATAATACGAAATCTAAGAAAAATGGTTTTAGGTAGAAAATTCACGAATGGACACAACTAGAATCGAATCTGGGTGGCTAGGAAATGAATGCAGTCTGTGAGAATTAAATGTCAGATAGTGGGTAAAGATGTTAAGAAATATCTTCAACCAAGCGTTTTGTACGGGGTGTTTCAGTAGAAATGGTAAACGTTTTAGGAGGTGGTAATATAGACGAATTGCAACAAAAATGCCATATAAAATGTGTCCAATTTTTGTTGAGTACGAGATACAGTTGAGTTCCACGATTTTCGTATTGTGTGTCGGCACACCGGTTGATATGGCTGTATTTATCGAATGCCAGCAGCAGAGTATTGATCTTCAGGTTGTGAAGTTGTGCTTTTGTTTACACTGAAGTTTCCATTGTGGTTTGTTGGCCAAGTCTATTGTACTGTAGCGTGTAAACATATTAACATATGACATACTGACAGAACTGAAGCTGTGAGGGTGGGTCAGGAGTCGTGCTTGGGTAGCTCAGTCCATAGAGCTCTTGCTCGCGAAAGGCAAATGTCCCGAGTTCGAATCTCGGCCTGGCACAAAGTTTTAATCTGCCAGGAAGTTTCACTTCTGCGCACACTCCGCTGCAGAGTGAAAATCTCATTCTGGATATTTACACATGCTGAGTCTTCCGCAGCTCGTGGTCTAGTGGGTAGCGTGCTGCCTCCGGATGATGGGGTCCGATTCCCGGGCGGGTTCGAGGTTTTGTCTTCCCAGAGACTGGGTGTTAGTGTTGTCCTTGTCGTTTTATGATCATCATCTTCATCATTTGTGACAGCGTCTAGATTGGATTGCGAAAAAAACGTACTGTGTAAGAATTAGGACTTTGTATGGGCGCTGGTAACCGCGCAGCTGAGCGCCGCACAAACCAAACACCATCATGACATGCTGAGTAGGCCGATATGGTATTTGTGTATGGGTTTTATAATGGAATTGCTGCTCGTGCTTGTAGAGAACACGGCATACGACTGCCTAACCAGAGACTATCAGATTCAAGTGTGTTCAATACACTGCGTGACAGAGGTACAGCGCAGCAGTCAAATTGCATCTGAACTTTTAAATGAACAGACTGTAGTAGAAGACACCATTAAGTCGGTAGAGCGTGGTCCTTCAAAAAGCACATGTAGAATTTCTGCACTTATCGGTGTTCCACATACAAGAGTACGTCGGACATTACGTATGCATGGGTTCCATCCATATCATTTACGGCTCATTCAACACCTTAGAGCAGGAGATGAAGATAGTCGATTGGAATTTTGTCATTGGATTCTTGAAAATCGCCAGGTAATCCCATTTTTACCCTTCACAGATTAAGCCACTTTCATTCGTGGTGGCATCAATAACATTCGCAATAGTCGTAATTCACATCAGTGGTCTGAAAACACATTTTCAAGAACGCTACTCTGTGAATGTGTGGCGTGGTTTGATAGACAATCAGTGATTGGGCCTGTTGTGTTACTACATCGTCTTACAGGAACCCGTTACCTACACTTTCTTGAAAACGGGCTTCCAGCACTATAGTAAGAGGTTCCTTTGTCTACACGTATGTTCGTACAGCATGATGGGGTTCCTGCACTTTGCAGTCGTCAGGTGACACATCATCTAAACCTATCATTCCCCGGAAGACGTATTGGTAGACAGTGGCACGTTTACTGGTCAGCAAGGTCTCTAGACCTCTTTGCATTTTTGCGTGTGAGGCTGAGTGAAAGGCGAAATCTACAAAGAAAAATTATCACAAAAGCAGATTTGATCGTTCGGATTATAGTAGTATAGCCCTAATAAAAGAACGCAAAGGTGATCTTAGAAGAGCTACACGTGGTGCTACCAAGAGAAGTCAAAGTGCATTGAAGTCGGCCGTGAAATTTTTGAAAATCAATTGTGAACGTCCTCGTTTGCCGTTGCTTTAAGTCTACCTGGGTTACATACACTCCTGGAAATGGAAAAAAGAACACATTGACACCGGTGTGTCAGACCCACCATACTTGCTCCGGACACTGCGTGAGGGCTGTACAAGCAATGATCACACGCACGGCACAGCGGACACACCAGGAACCGCGGTGTTGGCCGTCGAATGGCGCTAGCTGCGCAGCACTTGTGCACCGCCGCCGTCAGTGTCAGCCAGTTTGCCGTGGCATACGGAGCTCCATCGCAGTCTTTAACACTGGTAGCATGCCGCGACTGCGTGGACGTGAACCGTATGTGCAGTTGACGGACTTTGAGCGAGGGCATATAGTGGGCATGCGGGAGGCCGGGTGGACGTACCGCCGAATTGCTCAACACGTGGGGCGTGAGGTCTCCACAGTACATCGATGTTGTCGCCAGTGGTCGGCGGAAGGTGCACGTGCCCGTCGACCTGGGACCGGACCGCAGCGACGCACGGATGCACGCCAAGACCGTAGGATCCTACGCAGTGCCGTAGGGGACCGCACCGCCACTTCCAGCAAATTAGGGACACTGTTGCTCCTGGGGTATCGGAGAGGACCATTAGCAACCGTCTCCATGAAGCTGGGCTACGGTCCCGCACACCGTTAGGCCGTCTTCCGCTCACGCCCCAACATCGTGCAGCCCGCCTCCAGTGGTGTCGCGACAGGCGTGAATGGAGGGACGAATGGAGACGTGTCGTCTTCAGCGATGAGAGTCGCTTCTGCCTTGGTGCCAATGATGGTCGTATGCGTGTTTGGCGCCGTGCAGGTGAGCGCCATAATCAGGACTGCATACGACCGAGACACACAGGGCCAACACCCGCCATCATGGTGTGGGGAGCGATCTCCTACACTGGCCGTACACCACTGGTGATCGTCGAGGGGACACTGAATAGTGCACGGTACATCCAAACCGTCATCGAACCCATCGTTCTACCATTCCTAGACCGGCAAGGGAACTTGCTGTTCCAACAGGACAATGCACGTCCGCATGTATCACGTGCCACCCAACGTGCTCTAGAAGGTGTAAGTCAACTACCCTGGCCAGCAAGATCTCCGGATCTGTGCCCCATTGAGCATGTTTGGGACTGGATGAAGCGTCGTCTCACGCGGTCTGCACGTCCAGCACGAACGCTGGTCCAACTGAGGCGCCATGTGGAAATGGCATGGCAAGCCGTTCCACAGGACTACATCCAGCATCTCTACGATCGTCTCCATGGGAGAATAGCAGCCTGCATTGCTGCGAAAGGTGGATATACAGTGTACTAGTGCCGACATTGTGCATGCTCTGTTGCCTGTGTCTATGTGCCTGTGGTTCTGTCAGTGTGATCATGTGATGTATCTGACCCCAGGAATGTGTCAATAAAGTTTCCCCTTCCTGGGACAATGAATTCACGGTGTTCTTATTTCAATTTCCAGGAGTGTACTAACAGCTGTATCTCTGTACGCAGTGAAAATTGGACACATGTTTTATGGTATTTTTATTGCAATTCGTCTATACCACTACTTCCTAAAATATTTACCTTTCCACCTGAAACACCCTGTAGTGGCTTAGAAAGATAAACGTACACATTACGCGAGGCATATCGAAATTATGATTTCCGTCCAAATGTCATCAACATTTGGGACAATATTCTTTCTGAACGAATACAGTTAAAATAAAATTATTGAATACAATGTCAGGTGGGTCACATATTTCGACTTCAAACTGAGACGCCATTTTAATACAGATATTCCTTGCGTAACTATGGCTCAGTAAATCGTTACGTACACAAATGTCGATATTTTGGTTGTTTTCGTCGATTTCGTATCACATTTGCCACATTTAACATTTCTCTATGGAATAAGAAGTTATCTGTATTGCGGACGGAAAGACTTCGAGAACTACAGAACGTAAGCACGGCGAGACAAGTGAGGCCGCGATAGAGAGACGAGACGAGCCGTGGCTTGGCTGGCGATTCGCGCTCTCGCCGCGGCATGGCGCCCCGGGCTGCACGCCGCCGGCCGGGTCTTCCCTTCCCCGCTGCAAATTAATGGGAAAACTTCCGAGCAAGCTCTCTAAAGAAGCTTAAAGTTGATCAAGTGTTTGATAAAAATGGATTACGCTCTACTTTTGCGCTCCTTTACCTCCTCCGAAATTGATTTCTCCGCACATTAAGAGCGTTTTAGCTTGCGGAGGGGAACGACTGCTGCTCAAGTTTCTCTCATTACGGTTGATCAGTTCGCCGCGTAGGTACTCGTAGGGCGGCCGCGTGATCTTTTCTCCACCCTCAGCAAGCGTGCGGGTACAGCCTGATGGAGGACACCGTGTCAGCAGGGCATAGCTTAAATCCCCGTCATTCTTGGACAGTTATACGTTCCGTTAGATAACTTCACTGTAACAAGGGTTACAAAATACTTAGTTCGTGCAAGACTCACAAGTGAAATACGTCTTGACCTACAACGAACTCGGTCTAGTCCTCTCCCTTACTCAGCAGACTTTGTTTTTTCTTTTTGTTTACCAAGGTATGTTTCGCCTTTTCTTTACGTGCCTTACTCATCTGTATAACGGCCGTACGAATCCACCAAAAGCTCAAATGTTCAAATGTGTGTGAATTCCTAATGGACCAAATTGCTGAGGTCATCGGTCCCTAGACTTACACACTACTTAAGCTAACTTATGCTAAGAACAACACACACACCCATGCCCGAGGGAGGACTCGAACCTCCGGCAGGAGGACCGAAAGCTGTGATATATACAGGGTGATCAAAAAGTCAGTTTAAATTTGAAAACCTAATAAACCACCGAATAATGTAGATAGAGAGGTAAAAATTGACACACATGCTTGGAATGACAATGGGTTTTATTAGAACAAAAAAAAAAAAACAACAAAGTTCACAAAATGTCCGACAGATGGCGCGTGATAGATCTCTTGCGCACGTCGTTCGGTGATGATTGTGAGCTCAGCCGCCACTTTCGTCATGCTTGGCCTCCCAGGTTCCCAGACCTCAGTCCGTGCGATTATTAGCTTTGGGGTTACCTGAAGACGCAAGTGTATCGTGATCGACCGACATCTCTAGGGATGCTGAAAGACAACATCCGACGCCAATGCCTCACCATAACTCCGGACATGCTTTACAGTGCTGTTCACAATATTATTCCTCGACTACAGCCATTGTTGAGGAATGATGGTGGACATATCGAGCATTTCCTGTAAAGAACATCATCTCTGCTTTGTCATACTTTGTTATGCTAATTATTGCTATTCTGGTCAGAAGCGCCATCTGTCGGACATTTTTTGAACTTCTGTAATTTTTTGGTTCTAATAAAACCCCATGTCATTCCAAGCATGTGTGTTAATTTGTACCTCTCTATCTACATTATTCAGTTTTCAAATTTTAACTGAGTTTTTGATCACCCGGTACATTCACTACGAAACTAGTTTAGATTCGATCAAGCTACCCTCTTCACATCTCAGGTTCACATTGCGTCAGGTTAGAGCAGGGTCATCTGGTGTCAAGTATACTTGCAGCATTGACATGTGAGAGGTAGTAACTGCCAAAAAGAAAACTTTTCAGGGGAAACAAAACACGAATTTATCATTCCTTTTCCATTAACATTAGTACAGAAAATGCTTGGAATAGAAGGGATACACTCATGATTTGTGTTACACACGACAGCTGAAAAAATTAGCACTTTTAGTTTTTGAAACCCCACTTACTGTATACAAAACATATAAAATCGCTCCTTACCCAAACTCTGAATCACTGTTGTATGTATTTTAAGCAAAAAAAATTTTTCTGTAAATGCATGATACTTTTCATCAAGGAAGTTTAACATAGGTTACAAGTCTTTTCCTTACATGGTTTTTCTGTAAATGCATGATACTTTTCATCAAGGAAGTTTAACATAGGTTACAAGTCTTTTCCTTACATGAGGTATGACTGGTCGACTTTCATATCGTTGTAAGTACTGCAAAGTAGTGATTGAACTGAATGACTGTCCTTCTTTGCCCCGTCCACGTTCTAAATGCCATTCAAGGGCTCTCTTGTTTCTACAACAGGATAATAGTTTCTTGCAGTCCAGTCCAGCTGAACGAACTGATTTTTGAAGGCTTAGTTTTAAAAGACAAGAAAAATTCTGCAGAAAAGTCAAAAAGATCCTCATTCTTTATTGTTATTAGATTAGGAGCTATATCTTTAGCACTTCGAATCATTTCTGCTATCTCTTCTGCAGTCGTGATCTTTCAGCTTTTTCTTTCTTTTCTGTTTCCCCTAACACAAGGCCTGTAGGAATGTCCTGAAATTAGAAATTTCAAACCAGGAGAATCAAAATAGTTCTTTGCACAAATGTTATAAGTTTTCCTGCCCTTGTTACATAACCTCAGCTCACAAAGATTTATTTTAATTCCAATGGTCAGGATGAATAGGGTACTGGAATTAAATATTGCTCTTTTCAGATCTAATTTATTACCAATCCCAGACGTGCATTCGCAGAATTGGCGTAGAGATAAACTACAAAAGAAAAAAAACGAAACAAAAAACATTGTGATACATGATGTTGATGATTGGCCAGGTTATTAAAGGGAAAGGGGAAGGGGGGGGGGGGGGTTGGGCTAAAACGATGCGAGCCTCAGGGCAATAGCAACAACGCTTTCTGACTATAATGGAAGTACTGACAGAGATTATGAACTGCTAGCTGAACGTCAATACGATGAGAGGTGTGGAGACTGGCGTAGGTGCTCAACTTCAAAAGCCCGGCCGCCATAACCTCGCGCCGAGATGTGCAGGGCATCGCGGCTGGCGCATCAAAAGAGCCAAGACTGTTTTCTGCGGCGGCTGTCCGCCAATTTGTCGAACGTATAGTGAACCTCCGCCGAACTGCTCAGACCGTCCTCCACGGCGGACATACCACGAAAATCTCTCTTCCCTTCCCTCCACGACACCAAATCCTCGCCGCGCGGGATTAGCCGAGCGGTCTCAGGCGCTGCAGTCGTGGACTGTGCTACTTGTCCCGGCGGAGGTTCGACCCCTCCCTCTGGTATGTGTGTATGTGTGTTTGTCCTTAGGATAATTTAGGTTAAATAGTGTGTAAGCTTAGGGAGTGATGACCGTAGCAGTTAAAAAAAATGGTTCAAATGGCTCTGAACACTATGGGACTTAACAGCTATGGTCATCAGTCCCCTAGAACTTAGAACTACTTAAACCTAACTAACCTAAGGACAACACACAAGACCCAGTCATCACGAGGCAGAGAAAATCCCTGACCCCGCCGGGAATCGAACCTTAGCAGTTAAATCCCATAAGATTTCACACACATTTGAACAATTTTTGAACCAAATCCTCGGGGAGTCACCAAAAATTGTCCATCCAATGGCAAAGCTGCCCGCCCAAAATGCACGAATGGCGTACTTATAACACCGCACCAGAACTCCGCTTAGCTACAGCATAACGGTATTCCTCCAATGAGAAAGTTTACCGCTACGATCGGCCCCTCTAAACTATGCACCAAAGAAACGCGTTCCATATCTGCGGTGGACAATGTTTTCATTTCCCAGAGCAAATCATAAAGCTCTGTCGCTCACACACCTGAGGTGGACAATACGCCTCCAGAAAGCAGGCTGCAGGCCGTTGTCCTCCTGAAGACCGGGCCGCCGTCTTCGGCCGTCTTTATGGCGAGATGCCACCGCCTGTACCCACAGGAAAAGTGGTCACGCCGTTACAGAAACCCGCATGTTTTCCTGCAAGAGCCTACGGTTGTTTTTTTCACTTCTGCCGCCCTGACCACGTATCCCTACCGTCCTCACTGACGCAGAAAGAAATCTAGTTCCACAACTACTATTGCTAGCCGCAAACAAACTCTGGAGAGCCACACTTATAATTACTCGTCCCGATGGCTCGCTACGTAGCTTAGATGCGTGTAACGCCTCAGCAAGGACTACGCAATTAACAAGGGATGACAGATGACGTGCCCATATGATCGCCACCTTTCAAGGTTAACGGTGATCTCTATCACAACGAACACTCCTTCTTGTTACCAATGCATCTAGACACGCTCTGTCTTCGGGACACTGTAAAATGAGATACTACCTTGTTCGTGCCGACAGCTCTACACATACTTACGCTATACACCTCCTAGGAATTTCGCCTGCCACCAAATAATATTGAGGGATCATGCCTCAGTGCCTTCCTGTTTCCAGTAGCTAGTGAGGGGTTTTGGTCAAATTGGGGGTGATGGTCTTTCCATAATCCTCCTAACTGTTCTGGGACTACAAGGCGGATTTCAAAGGCGAGTAATTTTTCGCATGGTGGCCATTGTTTTCCATCCAATGCTCAGTGAAAGTGCCTACATTTTTCTCTGGAAGCTAACTGGCTCAAAGGCTTTGATTTCGAAAAAAATCTAGGAACAATGTGAAGTTCGCGAAATCGAGTAATCGGTCGATAGTTCTCATGGGGTGTAAAGTTATGTGGCCTCGGAGGTGAGGGTAGTCTTTTTGCAATGTGTTCCTGATGCCAGGAGTACGTGATCTTTCAAGAGGCAAATGATTTCTTGCAGCCTGAAAGAGTGTTGTACCTAGAGGGTAGTATACCTGGGAGTACATAATGGTTGTTGGTCTGTATTTTAGTCTATGACTGATTAATCATGTGAAAGAATGCGCACCAGAGACCACCATAAGCCGTTTCTGTCATTTTCAACAGTTTTTTTGTTGTTAAACATGAGGTAGTGTTTCGTGCACCATTTGTAAATATTTCGCGTTCTGCATATTTAAATACTGTATAACACAGTGAAGATATTTAGAACATATTTTTAATTCTTCGGGTACAGATTTTAACGTTGAGTAATATGCTATAATTTTTGGAACCATTTATACAAAATTCGGACAGTTAAGGCATACTTATTCGGTAGTGCACCTTCTCGCGCCGTGAAACAGGTCTTTTACAATGGAACATTAGACGCTTGCAAATGAAATGAGTGTGTAAACAATTTTACCTGTCTTGAAAATGGAAATTTGTTTTACTTTCCGACAGCTTCTATTTCAAAATGTATTTAGCTTATAACTGATTTCTGAAAATGTTTTTGCTTAATTTGATTTCATTTACTGACTATTCGTGTGTTGTAGGATATTTATACAACAGATAGACGATTTAACACAGTACTAAAAAAATGTTCTCAATTGCACCGCTTTTAATCTCAATAGAGTATTTGTTCATAGGTACTTGACCATGTAGTACCTTCGAAAACTTATTCACATTTTGCAAAACCTTAGTTTTCCGGAGTAAGGTTGTTTGTAATTTCAGAAAGAAGACGTCAGGGCTTTAGAAGTGAACGCGATCATTTAAAAATTGAATATGAGTACATTAAACTACTATTACAGGTCTGGTTGGAAACTAAAGCTTTAGAAGTGAATGCGATCATTTAAAAACTGAATATGAGAATACATTAGACTTCTATTACAGGACTGGTTGAAGAAAAATGTCTGTAAAGTGCACCAGCAAAATAACCTCTCCTAGTGAACACTTATATGACTAGAATATGCCTTCTCGTTGGCGGGCGTGGATTTATGTTTGAATCATTTCTAGTTTTCTAGGCGACTGTTGCAGTTTACCTAAAGGTAGGGGCGACCTTAAACTAAAATGTGGAGGTGAGTAGCTAGTTTCTTGGTAGTGCTTAGTGAACGAAACGGACTGCGAGGTTTAACACATGCAAATAAATTGAACTTCTTGATGAAACTGGGAAGTCGTCTTTTTGTGTGACGTTCTTCCGTGTGTGCTTTAAACTCTATTGCTATTTTATTGTTGTGGAGTTAATTGACGAAATTTGATAGGCGCCAGCAGGAGTACGTGTATGAATTGCTAGCGATGTAAATATTCCACACCACTAGTGGGATGTCGGAATCGTTGCGTAGGCTAGTTAGATAGCTACAGGGCATCTAATGTTCCAGTCAAAGCGAGGCTGGTGGTCCTTATTTAGACTGACTTCATCCGTGTTGCAGCGTAGAGAATTAATCCAGGTTCGCAAGTGAAGGTTTCCGTGCGTGTATGGGGAACAATGCGTACCATAATTTATGTAGCGTGCCGCGATTCGCCAAGAATGAATGGAGTCCATCCGATGCCGAGGGTCTGCTTCATGCCTCGGAAGCCCCGAGGATGAACGAAAGGATCGTTTAAAGTTTCATGATTTAAACCTGCTGGTTCAATAATCTCACCCAAAAATATAAATTTGTCAGTAGCCTTTCCCGCATATGGTGAGTGATCAGATATTAATTGCAGCATCTCGATCTTGTACTTTCCATACACTGCGTCTTTTCATATGAAACTGTGAGTCTGCCTTTGTCAATAATTTTATGGAGTTTCGCTACAGACTAAATTGCTTTTTTACTTTTACTGGGGAGTGCTGCACTGCCATCTGCGAATGACAGGTAATGAATATCATGATAATATTTGCCAACAGTTATATATACACACTTTTTACTTCCCTCTAATCACTTTTTCCAGATATGTACATTGAGAATTATGTTTGTTTCGATCTCTATATGGTCTCTTATACTATTTCATATCGTTTAGGTTCTTTGCTAAAATTTTATCGAATGTTTATGGTGTATAAACACGACTGAAGAAGCACTATGTGACCACTGATTGACAGTGCTCCAAGAGGTTGTACGTACATATCGACCATGCCCTACTAAATTACATAAGTACACATAATGACTGAGGTGTAATCCTGCTAAACGCATAGTGAGATGAGTAATAAATTATGCTGTTTACGGTAATTTTTGTTTTAATTTGTATATATTATACTGTCACGGTCGCTACATTCATGCAGGCTAGCAACTGTTTTCAAAAGGTGGCACACAGAACGTGGGCAAATTCCCAGCCTTATGTGCATTCAGTATCCGATCTTGTAATCAGACTGATCCTCCTGATGCTAGGTTTTGTACGTCACGTGCATGAAGCCTCGTAGCTCGAAAGTCTAAGTCACTTGCTCTCCTACCAGCCAACCTGACTGACGGAGAGAGTTTTATCCATAGATTGCTGTGATATTGTTACCTTTACTCTTAACTGCTCCCCATAAAAACTGACTGGCTCCTAGTTGTGAGAGAATTAATGAACGTAGATACCCAGAAGTGCGCTGAGCCGCATCTATGAATCCTCAATAGAAACTAATTATCTCATAAAGGTGAGACGAAAACAATCTGTGACGGTCACCATGTAAGAGGGGGCGAGGAATTTTCGTCATATCACACAATTCAGCACAGTAAGGCTTTGCCATTTTTCACCACCTACAAGTCTTGTTAATCAGTAGATTTAGCATTTCTACATTTGAGGTACCGATATTTTCGCCAGAGGGAGGCATTTACACTTCACCTGTGGAAAGGGGAAAACTTCGCACGTACTGCCATAAATGTGAGCATACTTAAACGCATATTACACTAGTCACGACCTATGTCTGCAAAAATCAGAATTTTAATTGAACGCAAGGAAATAAATACGAAATATATCACTAGATACACATCTCAGGAAGAAAACTGGTAGGAAGGCTTTTGACAGCTGCAAGTTGTAATTATGTAAGTGCCACACCTGTTGTTCTATATTTTATTTCTGGCCGCTAAACGCAATGTGACTTAAATCGATGATAGGATAAAGCAAACCAGTCAGATAATAACTGTGTGCCCTGCCTATTAACGATGATGTCACTAAACGAATTTAATCGAGTAACGTTGCATCAGCTATAGCTGAAGGGCAAGACGTGCTGCTCAAATGAAAGTGAGCACAGATCGGGCATGCGTTAGACGCCGCGCGAGATCCTGATGCAGACACTGTAGACTGGACTGCATGCGTTCCAGGACGCGAGTGCGAAGCTGGCAACTACGCTTCCGATGAGCCAAAACGCAAATGAAGGACATAATATTGGAAGCTACTTTTGCCTACGTGTCGCGCTGCTTATCTCTCACTAAACTAAAATTTTCAGTGTATAAGTGGCAAGCCTTAGCAGTTTTCTTCGCCTTGGAGATGTTTAAGTTCCATGTAGACCATAGGGAATTTATACTCGAGACTGATGATCTCTTCTCAAGAGTTAAATATTTGTCCAAAATCAGCTGTTCACAGGCAAACAAAAGAAAAATTCTTAAATTACCTTCAATGTTACCTGTTGTCTTTCACCACTGCATGGTACTGGTAAGACCAGACACAAAAAATATCTCTTTTCTAATTTCCCAAATTCCAGGAATGACTCCGCAAGTAGAGGCTACGTTTGCTTGCCTGCAACGAGTATCAAACACATAATTTCTGATTAGTGGCTCAAATGTATTTAAATATTAATTAATTAAACTGATGTCCGCCCCCGGTAGCTGAGTGGTCAGCGCGGCAGAATGTCATTCCTAACGGCTCGGGTTCGATTCCTAGCTGGGTCGGAGATTTACTCCGCTCAGTGACTGGGTGTTGTGTTGTCCTAATCATCATCATTTCATCCCCATCGACGCACAAGTCGCCGAAGTGGCGTCAAATCGAAAGACTTGCACCCGGCGAACGGTCTACCCGATGGGAGGCCCCAGTCACATGACATTTACATTTTTTAATTAAACTGACAACAAGGCACCACGTCACAGATCATTTGATGATTTATTAAAATACTAGTCCATATATTGGATATACAATAACCCGTCAGGGTAACCGAGAGCGCTAACGCGCTGCTTCCTAGACGCGGGTAGGCGCTCCAGCCCCGGATCGAATCCGCCCAGCGGATTAACGACGAGGGCCTATGTGTTGGCCAGTCTTTATGTGGTTTTAGGCAGTTTTCCACATCCCGCTAGGTGAATATCGGGCTGGTCCCCATGTTCCGCCTCAGTTCTACATCTACATTTATACTCCGCAAGCCCACCCAAAGGTGTGTGGCGGAGGGGACTTTACATGCCACTGTCATTACCTCCCTTTCCTGTTCCAGTCGCGTATGGTTCGCGGGAAGAACGACTGTCTGAAAGCCTCTGTGCGCGCTCTAATCTCTCTAATTTTACATTCGTGATCTCCTCGGGAGGTATAAGTAGGGGGAAGCAATATATTCGATACCTCATCCAGAAACGCACCCTCTCGAAACCTGGCGAGCAAGCTACACCGCGATGCAGAGCGCCTCTCTTGCAGAGTCTGCCACTTGAGTTTGTTAATCATCTCCGTAACGCTATCACGGTTACCAAATAACCCTGTGACGAAACGCGTCGCTCTTCTTTGGATCTTCTCTATCTCCCCCGTCAACCCGATCTGGTACGGATCCCACACTGATGAGCAATACTCAAGTATAGGTCGAACGAGTGTTTTGTAAGCCACCTCCTTTGTTGATGGACTACATTTTCTAAGGACTCTCCCAATGAATCTCAACCTGGTACCTGCCTTACCAACAATTAATTTTATATGATCATTCCACTTCAAATCGTTCCGCACGCATACTCCCAGATATTTTACAGAAGTAACTGCCACCAGTGTTTGTTCCGCTATCATATAATCACACAATAAAGGATCCTTCTTTCTATGTATTCGCAATACATTACATTTGTCTATGTTAAGGGTCAGTTGCCACTCCCTGCACCAAGTGCCTATCCGCTGCGGTTCTGGCGCTGCAGTCCGCAACCGCGGCACTGCTACGGTCGCAGGTTCGAATCCTGCCTCGGGCATGGGTGTGTGTGATGTCCTTAGGTTAGTTAGGTTTAAGTAGTTCTAAGTTCTAGGGGACTTATGACCTAAGATGTTGAGTCCCATAGTGCTCAGAGCCATTTGAACCATTTGAACCAAGCCTATCCGCTACAGATCTTCCTGCATTTCGCTACAATTTTCTAATGCTGCAACTTCTCTGTATACTACAGCATCATCCGCGAAAAGCCGCATGGAACTTCCGACACTATCTACTAGGTCATTTATATATATTGTGAAAAGCAATGGTCCCATAGCACTCCCCTGTGGCACGCCAGAGGTTACTTTAACGTCTGCAGACGTCTCTCCGTTGATAACAACATGCTGTGTTCTGTTTGCTAAAAACTCTTCAATCCAGCCACACAGCTGGTCTGATATTCCATAGGCTCTTACTTTGTTTATCAGGTTACACAGCTCACAGACATCTGAACACTTTCGCACTATTCCATGGATTACTCTCGGCGCAGACAGTTGGGGTGCACTAATTCCGTCCCAGGGTGTACGGGGTGGCGGCAGGAAGGGCATCTGGCCACCCCTTAACCATTAACATGCCAAATCCGATTAAAGATGACTGACCCTGCGTAGCTGCAGGACAAGGCTCAAGCGATAGATAGATATATATTGTATATACAACAATCATGATAAATTTTATTGAAACATTGCTATGAGGAGGTGCAAACTGTATGATTTTAAGGATCCTGACTCGGGAGTGGAATGTCACTGCAAGATGTAATAACAAAGAATTGAGCAATAATTCAGATTTATTTCCTCATTGACACTAACACATGCACATGTTAAAATATAATTACTTGGAATGCCAGCCCGCAAATATCGACACATGGTACATTATACATCGCAACATCTGGACCGAAGTAGGGGGACAATGTGTGTACCACGACATGCTGCATTGTTGCCAAATTTATTCAAGATGGCGGCGATGACGTCATCCAAGATGGAAGCATGTAAACTTGGCAACACCGCATGACATCATCCAAGATGTCGGCTTTTGGCGGGAGAGTAGTCCAATTGTGCTACGTCCACTAACCTAACCTCAAGGAAAAATGGTGGCAATTTTGAATTTTGGTGGGAAAATACCCCAGTTGTGCTATGTCCACTAACCTAAGCCTCCAGAAGAAAAAAATGGCGGCAAGTTTGAATTCCAACATGATAATGCATGCAAATCCGTACTTCTCTTTATTATTATTATTCATTTTTATTGATTATCATTTATTAACATTCATTACCATTCATTGTGATTTATTATCATTCATTATCATTCATTATCATTTATTATCATTTATTATTATTTATGATCATTTATTATTATTTATTATTATTGACCTGCTTCCACTAGAAAATTCCTTCCAATTTCCAATTCCTACACAATAATTGCTGCAAAACCTTACCTTTGTTTATTATTATTCATTATCATTTATTAGCATTCATTACCATTCATTGTTATTTATTATCATTCATTATCTTTTATTATCATTCATTATCATTTATTATTATAGGCCTACCTCCACTAGAAAATTGCGCCAAATTCAAATTGCAACACGATATTCTCTCGAAATCTGTACTTCTGTGTATTATTATCACTTATTATTTATTCAAGATGTCCGATTTTCTCGGTGAGAAAGCCATTTTCCTTACATCCATAACAAAAATCTATCACAAGTTCAAATCCCCAACACCATAATTGATCACATGTACGAGCTGTCCCCGTCACTTATCTTTTTTTTCACTGGTAGCCTCTCATAATCGTGTCAAATAATAAACTGCACTTATAGTAACGTAATTCACGTCCTTTGATTTTGCAGGGGGGAAGGGACTGAAGACTTTATTTCAAGCAGTACGGTCATCACTTGTTCTCCAACACAGTCAGCACACACATCTTTGATATCGCAGTGCAGTTACCACGACGTCCGCACTCCAACTGAATTAGTTCAAATCCTCGCCACCCCTTGGCCAGCGCAAGGAAACACTGCCTATGCCTGTCACATGAGGCGGTCGGCCACTAGCGCAGGGGCGAGCCCACCAACCGCTCCCACGTCGTAAACATGTTTTCACTGGACACGCTGGAACCCTGCAGTGACACGACGGGACACCGAACGCCAGAAGGGTCTCGGAACGCCCCGACTCCGCGGAGCTCGACAAGAAGACCGCTTGGGCAAGCCACCACTGGCAAAAAATATGTGTAAAAGTCACATTACTGCTATTAAACAGCACGCTGATGCACGAAACTGAAGAAAACTTCCACAAAGTAGAAATGACCGTCCAAACAAGTTATCAAACTGTTACTAAGAGGAGAACTTCAAAGCGACTAGTAATCAATAAATATTCCCATATCCTGCCCAGAGAAGAACCAAGAAGCAAGTAAGAAGCACAGAAAAAGCAGGAAGAACAGAAGTTGAAGATTCACAAGATTGAGACCAAGAAAGAAGATTGGTGAAGAATAGACAACATACCTTCCCAAATCCCTATCCTATTGTAAACTAGTCGTCTGCGAAGTATTACAACGAAAAACGACTGCTTTCAGCGACACATAACGATGACTTTCACGCATAGAAAGCCAGTAAACCACGAGATTCTGGACTCACAGCTCCATTCCGTTATGGGACCTCCACAACAGCAACAGACACTTGTAAAGCCAACAAGGAACGACGAACGAAGCTGTACATCAAATACTTGCCCACATCCATCTCGATCAAGTCCATCACCTTCGTGCAAAAACATTCGCCAATCTCATAGGATTGTGTAAATGTGTGAAATCAAATTATGTGATGTAGGAATTGTGCAAAAGAAACGTGTGAAAACTAAATTAGCTAAGCACACCAGACAGCTAATAAACTACAAAATAACAGTTATTGACTATGGACTTAAGTAAATAATAGACTATCGATAAAAATAAGTCATTAGTTCTGAAATGGACAGTATATAAAGAACAAAAGTAAGGCAAAATAAACACTAAAACTATATGCCACTTATTTTCTCCTCATAAAAATAATAGAATAACTATATTTTCCTTATTTTCTCCTTATAAAAACAAAGAATAAAAAATCATCCTGTTGGAAGTTCTCCCTTTTTTTAAACATTTGTACCATTTGTTAGGATAATATCTCAATACTTGTGTATGTATATTTCTTTGTCAAAGCAATTCTTGGAAATAATTCTTATTTGTTAGTGTAACAATGTTGAAATGATTGTCTAGAAACAAAAACATTTTACTTGACATGAAATTTAGAAAATGTGTTAGGAATAGATTTTACTTAATTACTACATTTATAAAAAAAATATTTCTAAGAAAATCGATGTGAAAGACTCCTCCCTTTTGATAACAAACTTCTTAAAAAACAAACTTCACACTTAAATAAAGGAAGAAAATAATTAAAAAATAATAATTATAATAGCATAAAAATATTCTTCTCTTGTCAATATCAACGTATTTTTGAGAATAATGTAGAAGAATATGAATATATAAATTAGTAATACAAACTAGCATAGAACCAGAGTAACGTGGCTGAACAGTAGGCAAAAAATTTAGATAAAGGAATAACTTTTGGCTGACTTAGACAACGATTCAATCATTGCCTAAATTCAGTGCAAAAATTAAGTTCGAAGTGTGGTGATATGTAAGGTGTCACGCAAATCCAACACCTTCCATGAAAACCCTGACATGATAAGCAAGTCCAGTAGTATTTCACATAGCTCCGAATAAATCGTGACATTAAATTAACCGAAGCAATACGAGTAACGAGTGAGCAAATGGAATACCACAGACTAACACAAGAATGCCTAAATGCATGTCATACCTTCCCACCGTGAGACAGACGCAGTTCCGAGGGGAGAAACGAGAACAGAAGTCGAGAGGTGAACCGTGTTAAGCTAGAAGGCCCTACGATTAGGGACGGACACCCACGTCGCCAGCTAACCACCAGGACCACCCTCCAGCCCATGTTAAAAGCTAGAGCCCTCCAGAAGAACAGTATAGATCTTACGATAACACTAAAAGGGCCACACCAGCTGCAAGTCTTAGCGGGAGACTTTTTCGCGTCTCTGTTATGTTGCAAACCTAAAAAACATTGCCCCACCACGAAAAGTAACCGCTAAGACCACTCGCCAGCTCATGTTAAAAGCTAGAGCCCTCCAGAAGAACAGTATAGATCTTACGATAACACAAAAAGGGCCGCACCAGCCGCAAGTTTTAGTGTGAGACTTTTTCACATCTCTGTTACGTTGCAAATGTTAAAAACATTACCCCACCATGAAAAGTAACCGCCAGGACTACCCCCCCACCCATGTTAAAAGATAGAGCGCTCCAGAAGAACAGTATAGATCTTACAATAACACTAACAGGGCCACACCAGCTGCAAGTTTTAGCGTGAGACTTTTTCCAGTCTCTGTTACGTTGCAAACTTTAAAAACATTGCGCCACCACGAAAAGTATAACGTTTCTCATTGGATATACAGAATTTTTGTAGGCAGAGCTTAAGGTTAACATTGAGACCCTGATTGGTCAGATGAAAACACAGCCAGATAGTTTTTTTTAAACCAACTTCGGTAAATTGTAGTAAGGAGAAGTTAGGAAAACTGTTGCTTCCAAGATGGCGAGATGCATTGAGCTGCGCCGGCCGCCGCCCCCTGACGAACACCGACAAGGTAATGAACGCACGCGATGCTGCATTTTTGAGCGCATAAGGCTTCACTCAGAACTGCAGAAGTATCATCTGTTACATCCCCTTTTTACGTAATACTAGTGTCGATCGTCAATTGAAGCTCATGGTATTCACATTTGCTGCGTGGAGTTAAAATCTGAAACGCAATGATTTTTCTGTTATATAGTTATTGAGAAACCACATCAGCCACTGTAATTTACGACAAGTTAGATAAGTAATTAAAGATAATTGAGGGTCACTGTAGACCATTTTGATAGTTTCCTCTTTTATGAAACTTAACTTACATCTAGATTATAGATGTGATATGGGCATAGGTCATCCTTCGATCCATTGTAGAACTTGGAAACCCATTCAGGGAATATTCGTTCACATTTTTGTTGAATGCAGTTGGTATTTATCATCCTGTATTAAAATATTTCCTTTTATCAATAGAGCAATTTATAAACAGTGTTTTGTGAGTAGAATAAAATTTCCAATGGTAAACTTAACTGATTTTTTGACGTTATTTTACCAGCCAACTAAAAATAGGAAAGCCTTGAACCCCTTCCACTAAATTTAGTTAGTATTAAGATTCCTTTACAGGGAGTGCAGTGGAGCTGACGCTGAAATCATTAAGTATTTGATTATATCACCGCTAGTCTCACTGAACTCTTCTGAACTCTACATGTCATGTGTGGTCTTGCGTCTCCTTACCAGCAACAGGTCCCAGGTTCAAACTAGTCAATTCTCTAAAAAACACGCTCAGAGCGTCGTTGCGTGAAAATGGTAGGGAGACACGACTTAGAACAAACAGACACCACGCAGAATGTTAGAACTTAAATGTACTAAATTACGCTTACATGTAATCAAATAAGCAAATACTTTTACTGACACACACACCCCTCTCACTGAGCATAGGGCATTTAATATTATATACTTAAACACAAACCAATGATAACCATATTCCGACGCGCACCCTGTCCTCGTAATGAAGCACACTGGCCAATCATGTGACAGCATGTTTTCCTAATTTCAATGTCACAGCTAAACCATACCTCTTCGCAAGTATCATTGCGAGCATTGACAGATGACTGCTCAGTACGTCCATTCACACTTAATTCGCGAACACATAAAAACGGCCAAAGTATACGAGACAACGATATACGTATTTCTAAGACCTCGCGCATAGTACTCGATCAATCTCTCTGCCTATGGCGGTCAGAGAGCAATCTCGCCCTCTTACATTGAAAGACCATCCTCACTTCGGCATTGACCACTCTACCCCACAACGTCGCTACCCAATTAATCCTCAACCGAGCAGAGGAATATAGCTACACTTCACCTCTCTTGTCTGAATAGAGCTTTCCTAGGCCTAACCCCTCCAAGTACACCACATTTCTCGAGACGTACCCAAGTATTGGAGCTTAGCACACCATATCGATCTATAGTAACAGATCTCAAAGTGCCTTAATTTAATAGCATACAGTTAAGAAGAACAAGAACGGAGTGATATTTATAAACAACGTAGTTCGACACATATTTACGTAAATCATCCAATCTATCATGTGTAAAGTATTGTAGATGCATATGGCTAGAACGCAGGCTATATCACGTGACTAAAGTATCCAGATAGAACACTGGAAAAAAATCGACCTTCAGCAACTTGTCCTCCTCCAGAATAAATGAGTCAACGTTTAAATCCTACCTAGTTACAGCTCTGTTTCAATCGATCATCCCGTACACTCTCTGTTATCCTTTAACACAGAGGTGAGTAAGTTTAGACATGAATAGTTCTCTGTCCTCCTCAAAAGCATCAAATACAGTATTCAACTCGCGTGTATCACTGCTACCTCAGTAGACATACACTATAATACGAACTCAACGAGAAAAAATTGACTACCTTCCTTAGTCCGCTCCCTTCGATGTCGTCGTTTTCCTGCATTCCTCTTGTTGCAGCATACTTGACTCCATGTACAAATTCCCCCCTGCGAACCAGAAGATAAGCAAGTACGTTATCATTTTCACCGCATTTCGGTGTATATTAGGTTAGTTTATATCTATGCGCTAATCAGTTTTCGCATTTCTTTCGATTTTATGTTAGATGCATCAATGCGACCGCGACGTAAGTTATCGTTCTGTGTTCTAAAATTGTGTCTAAATATTACCAGGGCGTATCCAGTCACCTCCACATTCGGAGAGCGCTTGCTCTGTTTTCTGTATCTCTTTGCACATTCACGCCTCGCGGACGGCTCCCAGGACCCGGTCCCAGCGTTAACTATTTTTGGGGGCACTATACAATTTCGGAGAGGTTGACTGGGCTCTTATTTTTTATTTTTTTAAATTTTCAAATGATCGTTTTAGATTGAGAGGGGAGAGAAGCGCTCGGATGTGTGAGGACGGTGTGTGTGTGAACTTGCTCTCGGCTATTCTGACAACAGACGTGAAGGTGAAGATGTGACGCATATAGGCCGCAAGCAATGGAATGCGGCCTTAACATGTGTGTTGGACCGCACTGTGTTAGGACGGTGACAGACGACTAGCGTGGCCTGGCTTGGATAGTCATGTTCGGCGTGTAGGTGATACGAATTTCTCAGGTGTTAGGTGTGAATGAGGCTGTCATCAAGTCATGTTTGAAGGGTCGAACAGAGGCCTTTGAGCGAATTGAGAGTTGCCGGACGTGTGACTTAATGTGGGACAGGTTGCTTGCACGCGTCTGTTGAGTTACTTTGTTGTGTGTTATTTGGACAGATTACGAGTACTGATGGTGTTTACAGTTATGTGTACTGCATTATTTAGGAGCAGTTTGATATTGTGCACTGAAATTAGGAGCTGTTTGCGTGTCTGTCGACTGTGCAACAAGACACCAGGTATATCAGGACGAGTGTCTTTTGTATGGGGGTGATAGGTACACTCTATGCGTAAATAAAATGTACGTTAAGTATTTGTAGGACGATATAGAATATGAGAGAGTTCGAGTTGGTTATTATTTTTTCTACTTGGAGGGTTTGTTAGATCGAACTGCTGAGGCGAGTAGCTACGAGAGCGTGAGGGATGTGATTGTAGCATATCTCCGTCTCTCAGCGGTTAACTAAAGATGGGACGAGCAATGTTCTCGGCTTAGGTACTGGAGGTGTGTTCTGGCCATGTGATAGACCATGTGGATTGAACAACAGTATTAGGGTCATAGTTTAGCTAGAATATTTATACAGGAGTATGTCCGACGCTAGTATAAAGGTCCAGACTGTGATGTGGGCGGTCTAGCGCTCATGGTGTGTGAGAGAGGCAAAGCAGACGATTTTGAGTCATCACAGGTGACTTAGGTTAGTGGCTTCGTTTGCCACAATTTTCTTGTGTTTGGTGGCGAAACACGAACTGACCATAAGAATTGAAACTTGGCTTATTTGTATAGACAGAATGTGATATAAGTTAATGTGGGTTAGTACACGTTAGTGCACATTAGTAAACGGAAGCAAGCGTTAGTACATGTTACCCAACGAACATGGGTCGGTAAAAGGACGTGGTGGTCGGTAGGGACTTTAACTATTTCATTTCAAGTCCAGGTGGGTGTGGTATTGGCGAAAATTGATTCCAAGTCTAGGTGGATGTGGCAGTTTTCCGCATCTGAGAGGTTATTTAATTGATCAGATTAATTAAATAGTCATGCGGACTTTGTTACATTCACTTGCGGAGGTACTAAGCTAGGTGCGCGCGATGGCTCATGTGTACGGACGTGTGTTTTCGCCAAGATCCTGGATTAGATAATCGAAGCATGTGGGCTGAATAATGAGAATCAGGTGATCAGTTAACTTAGTGAGAGCGTTCTTTGTCTGACAGAGCCACGTGGTCGATCACGCATTGTGACGTCAAGGAAGTTTACAACTCGGTAGAAAAAACATTCAGTTTACCAGAAACGTGTAGGAAGAGGTTGAGTTCTGGTGGCTTAGTTTGAAACAATTTTCTTAGGTTGGTGGCGGAAGCGCAAGTGAACTTTGTTTACTGGCAGATTTCAAACTTGGCACTGGTTCCTAGGAGGAGGCGGGGGTGGTGGTCTGGTCCTCGAAAAGTAGTTGAAATTATGGAGTTGAACACATTTGAATATGTATATGAAATTGTAAATGGAATTATTTCATATATCGGGGTGGTGAGAGTGAATTAGCGAACGTTCTCGCGACGAGCAAACGCGCTGTTATACAGTCATGGTGGATTCCACTCTCTGGCGCAAAACGTAATCTTTGTACGGCACGCGGTCAGCAGCTTCCATCGTGTCCAGCCTTAAGGGCTCACGGGCGCGGCCGACCGTTTGTGGCGGAATCCTCAGGCGCCGCTCGCTGCCGCCTACCTTGCATGCTGGCCGTGGTGTTGTGCTTGACGTCAGCGGGCCATGGTTGTGGGCTCAGCCGGCCATGCGTACATCAGCTGCGCTCTGGAGTTTCGCTGTGTGAGCATTGAGAAGTCAGTTGGTACACACCTGCATGACGGTAATGTCTCAAATAAAGAGTCATTTTCGAGGTATTTACAGAAGACTATGTCCGTCGCGTGTATGGAGGGTGTGTGACGTAAGCGGGGCGGCGGCGAAGCAATTGTACAGTTATTACGCGCGCGTGAGTGAGTCAATTAACGAGCGTTCTAGTGCGGACCAAACGTGCTGTTCCACTGTGGAGCAAACTTTGCAGCCAAATGTGTAGCACTGCGTTCTCGATCGCACAATGACACGTGGCGAACGGCTGTGTGAGGTCGGTATCTGCAGGTCGGACTTGCTCAGGGAACAGTCGATCGTTGTGTGATTCAGCTCCGAGGCAGACAATTTTGGCGGGAAACCTGCGGAGGTGATGAATACACATGGTGAGGGGGCAAGGGGCCGCTGTGGCGTCAAACTCGACAAGTTCCAGCGTGTCCAGCAAAAACATGTTTACGACGTGGGAGCGATCGCTGGGCTCGCCCCCCCCCCCCCCCCCACGCTAGTGGCCAACCACCTCACGGGACAGGCGTAGGCAGTGTCTCCGTACGCTGGCCAGGGGGTGGCGAGGATTTGAACTAATTCAGTTGGAGTGCGGACGTTGTGGTGACTGCACTGCGATATCAAAGATGTGTGTGCTGACTGCGTTGGAGAACAAGTGATGACTGTACTGCTTGAAATTAAGTCTTCAGTCCCTTCCCCCCTGCAAAATCAAAGGACGTGAATTACGTTACTATAAGTGCAGTTTATTATTTGACGCGATTATGATAGGCTACCAGTGAAAAAAAAGATAAGTGACGGGAAAAGCTCGTATATGTGATCAATTATGGTGTTGGGGATTTGAACTTGTGATAGATTTTTGTTATGGATGTAAGGAAAATGGCTTTCTCACCGAGAAAATCGGACATCTTGAATAAATAATAAATGATAATAACACATATTGTAAGTAGGCTGTTTAGATTTTTATATTGGTAATGCCACGTAGCGCTCTGTATGAAAATCACTGGCTGTGCTGTGTGCAGTCTGTGGCTAGTTTGCATTGTTGTCTGCCATTGTAGTGTTGGGCAGCGGCCGCTGGATGTGAACAGCGCGTAGCGTTGCGCAGTTGGAGGTGAGCCGCCAGCAGTGGTGGATGTGGGGAGACAGATGGCGGAGTTTTGTAATTTGTCATGAACTGCTATATATATTATCACTATTAAGGTAAATACATTGTTTGTTCTCTATTAAAATCTTTCATTTGCTAACTATCCCTATCAGTATTTAGTGCCTTTTGTAGTTTGAATCTTTTATTTAGCTGCCAGTAGTGGCGCTCGCTGTATTGCAGTAGTTCGAGTAACCAAGATTTTTGTGAGGTAAGTGATTTGTGAAAGGTATAGGTTAATGTTAGTCAGTGCCATTCTTTTGTAGGGATTTTTGAAAGTCAGATTGCGTTGCGCTAAATAATATTGTGTGTCAGTTTAAGCATAGCCTTGTATAAATTATTCAAAGGGGACGTTTCAATATAAGTACAGTTTTCGAGAGAATATCGTGTTGGAATTTGAATTTGGCGCAATTTTCTTGTGGAGGTAGGCCTGTAATAATAAATGATAATAAATGACAATGAATGATAATGAATGTTAATAAATGATAATGAATAATAATAAACAAAAGTAAGGTTTTGCAGCGATTATCGTGTAGGAACTGGAATTTGGAGGGAATTTTCTAGTGGAGGCAGGTCAATAATAATAAATAATAATAAATAGTAATAAATGATAATAAATAATAGTAAATGCTAATGAATGTTAATAAATTATAATCAATAATAATGAATAATAATTATAAAGATTAAGTACAGTTTTGCACGCATTATCATGTTGGAATTCAAAATTGCTGCCATTTTTTCTCGAGTTTAGGTTAGTGGACGTAGCACTATTGGACTATTCTCCCACCAAAAACGCCATCTTGGATGGCGACATGCGATGTCGCCAAGTCTACATGCCGCCACCTTGGATGACGTCATCGCCGCCATCTTGAATAAATTTGGCAACAATGCAGCGTGTCCTGGTACATAGGTTGTCCCCCTACTGACTGACACATGTGGGGCAAGGCTGCTAAATTACTGGATACGATTTATCAAGATCACACACACCACATTCACATTCATCACTCACACAACGAAACAGAGAATTAAAAAAAAAAACTTTCCTATTCCACATGTATGCACACTGGGTCATGGCAGGACGGCCTTTAACGGTCAATTTCAGAGAACGATGTCCAGTTCAAAAATTCTTTACAACTGAGTAATTTTGTAAATAAGTTTGCCAAATAAGAACACATCTACCCCATCATGAAACTGAGGCTTCAGTCCGAACACGAAAGGTGTTTACGTCGAACTGGATCCTCATGATTAACGAACAAACACACGTAGTACACCAGACTACTGGCTACTAAATTCGTGGGAATGAAACGCAAATTGGATGATAAATTAAATAAAATTTAACACAAGCATTCCACAAATTACACGACACATTCATACATAACACGCTAAACTAACTAAAGCTGTACATCACGTGGTGGTACCGCTCGTCCATGCCAAGTTACAGTTGCACAAAAGGTCTCATCGAATAAATTGAATACTACTGAAATTGACACCGTTCTCTGATTGAATTAGTTGGTGCGGCATCAGTATTAATGCCATGCACCAGAATGACTACTGGAAACTCAAACGAAGCTCTCACAGATTTCAACGCAGCAAACAGAGATGCTACTCAGAGCATCCGCACTCACCGGCGTCCTAGGGAGAGAATGACTAATCCTCTCCTCGTCCGGAGTCCACAGACGGTGGCCGGAAGGGCTCAGAGAGTCCGCACAGCAGCTATTTGCCAATATAATGGGACCTGCTAACGCGCAGGCAACTTATGTTTCCGTGATCCAGAGCAGTGGCACACTACTTAATACAAAGGTTGTCTAAAGTGCCTCTACACGTTCATAGAACCGTGTAGCGACCCACATGGAGCCATTACAAACTTTTTCGAAGTTATTATTCCGTGCGGAATTTGGAGGGGAATGTATTCAACAAAAGGCAATAGTTACAGCTACTATGTGATTAGAAAAGTTGTAAGTCACTTAGAACTGAAGAGTCAAGAAGTTTAATTTTTCTCCTATGAGAATACAACAGGATGTTATAAAACTTCCTGTTACGAAAACTGTTTCAAGTTCTGTCAGTCATTAAATGAAGATAAATTATTGATCCATACCGTTAACTGTGACGGAAAATGAAATTGGAAATATCTTTCACCTATACGCAACCTCAAATCAGTTTCGTGGCAGGGGGTGGGGGTGAGGGGGGGCTACAAAGTAATAAGAAATGAAAATGAGACGATGCGTACAAAACGAATGGTGCTACTCACACGTACCTCATTTACAATACACATCTAATGTGAGGATGGTCCCATCGACTTGACTTCCATCTCACAACAAAATTCTGCATGGCAAACGTTTTTCCATCGTTCAACATTTACCTTAATTCTTGTTATTTATTAGAGTTCTCATTTCAACCAACGTGTATCCATTACATTCAAGTTTTTTGTGACATAATTTATGTTTACCCCATTTTCCATTCGAAAATATACTCTCTCGCAATATTTTCTGGGAATCTGCTCTTTCGTCATTCTTAGTATCCGTCTCCTGTTGAGTTATTTTACAAAACTGACGGTCTCAATTTTATGAACTATTATTTAGCCATTCAAATCCACACAAAAGTCCCTAATACTTCCAAAAGAAATCACAGAACTCCACCGACAAAATTGAGGAGGTTGTTGAGGGATATTTGTTGAGTATTTTGATGTAAGAGAGTTGTGTTCTTAGCGGTCGGGGTGGCCGAGCTGTTCTAGACGCTACAGTCTGGAACCGTGTGGCCGCTACGGTCGCAGGTTCGAATCCTGCCTCGGGCATGGATGTGTGTGATGTCCTTAGTTTAGTTACGTTCATTTAGTTCTAAATTCTAGGGGACTGATGACCTCAGAAGTTAAGTCCCATAGTGCTCAGAGCCATTTGAACCATTTTTTGAACTTGTGTTCTCGGTGATACGGTAGAGAGTAGCTGCGTTTCGTTCTAAATTTTTTCTGACATTTACAGTTTCATTTTTATTGGTCAGAAAATATCTGCACAACACAGCAAATATTGGTGGTAAGCTCTTTGTCTTATTTCGAAAAAAAAAATTGTCTTATTCAAGCACGCGAATTCTGCCAAGAGTAACAACCACTTTACTCTTCACTGTCAAACTGGCCATCAGTACTGCTTTGTTCCTATTTCAGGTTGGTTTTTCGGGCAGTGTTAGTTGTACGTTAACAGTGATACACAGCAGTGTCGATCGGTTTACTGATAAACTGTTGGCAAATCCGCAAATGTGATGTGGTTGCCGTTGCTAGAAGCATCGTTTCGTTGCGTCGCTTTTGCACTACATTCAGAGAGCCCATGCAAGAGCTGCATATCTGCCAACTTTTCAACATTAAACGTATCCGTACTGCCATTTATCGCTATTACCGTTCAACTAACAATACCTGAAAATCGTAATTGGGATAGAACGAAGCAGTGCTTAACGCAGGTTAGAGCGCGTAGGGTGAAGTGTGCTTTACTGTAGTAAACAGCAAGTACAATGAGTGAATAGGACAATGAAACTTCCTGGCAGATTAAAACTGTGTGCCAGACCGAGACTCGAACTTGGAAACTTTGCCTTTCGCAGGCAAGTGCTCTACCGTCTGAGCTACCCAAGAACGACTCACGCCCCGTACTCACAGCTTTACTTTTGCAAGTACCTCGTATCCTACCTTCCAAACTTCACAGAAGCTCTCCTGCGGAACTTAAAGAAAAAGCACTCTTTAAAAAAAGGATGTTGCGGAGACATGGTTTAGCTGTGAGGACGAATCCCGAGCCGTGCTTGGGAAATTCAGAGGTCCCGAGTTCGAGTCTCGATCCGGCATACAGTTTTAATATGCCAGGAAGTTTCATGTCAGCGCATACTCCACTGCAGAGTGAAAATCTCATTCTGGAAACATCCCGCAGGCTGTGGCTAAACCATCTCTCCGCAATATCCTTTCTTCAAGGAGTTGTGAATTTGGAAGGTAGGAGTTGTGAATTTGGAAGGTAGGAGACGAGATACTGGTAGAAGTAAAGCTGTGAGGACGCAGCGTCAGTCGTGCTTGGGTAACTCAGAGGGCAGAGCACTTAAATCCGAAAGGCAGAAGTCTCGAGTTTGAGTCTCGGTCCGGCACACAGTTTTAATCTGCCAGGAAGTCACATATCAGAGCACACTCCGCTAGAGAGTGAAAATATCATTCTGAATAGAACAATATTTGGTTTCAAACTAGACTGACAGCACATAATGTCCACTTTTTCACTTTTGAATAGATGTTTTCGGTACAATACAGATATAGTTGGACGTAAGAAATCTAAAGAAATTAAATACTCAGTGACGGGCTAAAGGATACCACAGGTCTTTGTACCAAAGTGTCCAGTAAATATACCTGAAAACCCTCCAAAATTTTATCGATAGATTTCAGTTTCACATATTGTCCTAAGTAACTGACATGGAATTGACAAGAAGTTGGTTAAAGAGGTATATAGTAGGAGGACCCAAAGTGCAAAATACGTAAGTAAAACATAAAAAAATGTACATTGCACTATCGCACAATTCACCATCCAGAGTACATGGCTACTTTGAGTAAATGGCAAAGAGAAAACGAATGTCATATGCACAAAGCTGTTGACACAATATTATAAAAACTGTACATGCAGTTTTACTTCTTTCATGGCAACAGCAGGGAACACCTAAGCCGGAGAAGTTCCGGCCACTTGAGTCATTCTTCTGAAGAAGTAATCACAAAAATGAGTAAGAGGTATGTAACAGTGCTGGAAGTCCCCGTATTGGTTAAGACAAAATCGTCAGACCGATACAGGAACAACCTTAATCCCAGCTCGGATTGGTGACCATGGATTTCTCTCTATACTATGTTGTCCCGATCAAGCCCAGCTACACAATTAATGGCTCTTAGCTCATTTAAAAAAGTCTTAGCAAAAAATGTGAGTGAATAACTATGAAACTGGAACATTACAACAGTCAAAAGGTTAAAGGAATACCCAACATCGAATCATTAGTCCAGGACCCTCACCAAGTTGGACTAATAGCAGAAACAGAAGACCAAACGAAGAGTGGGTCGTCTGTTCGGGATATCATTTAGTTTACGCGGTTGATAATGGATTCGAGTGGCAGACGCTACAAGAATGGTACGAGGGCAGTTCAATAAGTAATGCAACACATTTTTTTCTGAAACAGGGGTTGTTTTATTCAGCATTGAAATACACCAGGTTATTCCCCAATCTTTTAGCTACACAACACTATTTTTCAACGTAATCTCCATTCAATGCTACGGCCTTACGCCACCTTGAAATGACGGCCTGTATGCCTGCACGGTACCATTCCACTGGTCGATGTCGGAGCCAACGTCGTACTGCATCAATAACTTCTTCATCTTCCGCGTAGTGCCTCCCACGGATTGCGTCCTTCATTGGGCCAAACACATGGAAATCCGACGGTGCGAGATCGGGGCTGTAGGGTGCATGAGGAAGAACAGTCCACTGAAGTTTTGTGAGTTCCTCTCGGGTGCGAAGACTTGTGTGAGGTCTTGCGTTGTCATGAAGAAGGAGAAGTTCGTTCAGATTTTTTTGCCTACGAACACGCTGAAGTCGTTTCTTCAATTTCTGAAGAGTAGCACAATACACTTCAGAGTTGATCGTTTGACCATGGGGAAGGACATCGAACAGAATAACCCCTTCAGCGTCCCAGAAGACTGTAACCATGACTTTACCGGCTGAGGGTATGGCTTTAAACTTTTTCTTGGTAGGGAGTGGGTGTGGCGCCACTCCATTGATTGCCGTTTTGTTTCAGGTTCGAAGTGATGAACCCATGTTTCATCGCCTGTAACAATCTTTGACAAGAAATTGTCACCCTCAGCCACATGACGAGCAAGCAATTCCGCACAGATGGTTCTCCTTTGCTCTTTATGGTGTTCGGTTAGGCAACGAGGGACCCAGCGGGAACAAACCTTTGAATATCCCAACTGGTGAACAATTGTGACAGCACTACCAACAGAGATGTCAAGTTGAGCATTGAGTTGTTTGATGGTGATCCGTCGATCATCTCGAACGAGTGTGTTCGCACGCTCCGCCATTGCAGGAGTCACAGCTGTGCACGTCCGGCCCGCACGCGGAAGATCAGACAGTCTTGCTTGACCTTGCGGCGATGATGACACACGCTTTACCCAACGACTCACCGTGCTTTTGTCCACTGCCAGATCACCGTAGACATTCTGCAAGCGCCTATGAATATCTGAGATGCCCTGGTTTTCCGCCAAAAGAAACTCGATCACTGCCCGTTGTTTGCAACGCACATCCGTTACAGACGCCATTTTAACAGCTCCGTACAGCGCTGCCACCTGTCGGAAGTCAATGAAACTATATGAGACGAAGCGGGAATGTTTGAAAATATTCCACAAGAAATTTCCGGTTTTTTCAACCAAAATTGGCCGAGAAAAAAAATGTGTTGCATTACTTATTGAACTGCCCTTGATCATCATAAAGCTGATTCCTGCTGAAATTTTGAGAGCATACTTTCCAAGAAGAATCGGGCAGCGTACTACTCTAACAAATGTCTCTCGACGTTGCTACGACGACAAAATCGGAGAAATTAGCGTTCATACGGAATTTTATCTATATTAATTTTTTTCCATTTATTTGTCAACGGAACAGGGAAATGGGGAAGACAGGTGGAAAAAGTACCCTCCAATACACACCGTAAGGCGACTTGCGAAGAATAGATGTAGATGAATATTTGTACAGTGTGTAAATGTTGGTGATGAACAGAGTGGAAAACGGACGCTTTCAACGGCTCTGGGGCACGCTACGCTTCTGAGAAACTACTACGCAACCTTCCGCTGTCTTGTCGCCCCTCATCCTATGGACAGGTGGCCCTCGCAACGACGACCTGCAACGTTGGCTGAGGCGCGCGGTTACAGCTTCGCCCTGATGCCCCACGGTTCTGCTGGCATACCTGATCACCTTGTAGTGAGCAAGCGCACGACACACACACACACACACACACACACACACACACACACACACAACGTCACAGTGTTTCGAAACGGCCGTGTTTTCCAGAAGGCTGCAGACGGAGCGCTGCAGCCGGCAACCGCTCTTTCCCTAAATAACGGCTCTACGCGGCCGCGCCTGGTCCCGTTTTCCGTTCCGGCACAGTAGCCGCGTATTGAGCCCGCGGACGGCTGCGGCAGCAACACGCGTTCATTCATCACCGCGCGGCCCACGCTAGTGTTTCGAGGCCGGCGGATAGCGATCGCGGGAGTGGCGGAACGGGCGAGGCGGAAGGCGTCCAAAAGCGACGGCGCCCAGCATCTTCCCGTGTCGGCGGGGCTCTATTATTAGCCCGATACATAAACATGTTGCGGGATATCTCGCATCGGGGCTCCCGTCGCCGTGACGGAAATCCAATAATTATACGTGTAGGCCGACCGTTAGAGCTGCCGAAACTGGAGGTGGCTACGCGCGGAGATGTTTTGGGTAAACTGCCGCGAGGCCGGGGCCGGTCGCTGACGCTGAAACAAGTGGGGGCTACGCCAGTGGTCGGCACTTTATGGTCACTTGCGCTCTTCTGGGAACAGAAGGGTGTTAGAGGGTTCCGGGGGGGATGGGGAGGGGGAGGCAGTCAGGTTTTAAGCCGTTAGCTCAAAACTGAACTTTGTTACGACCGGTGAAAGTCCGTCTTTACTAGGAAACATTTCGGCAGGATGTTTGCTAAAATTACAGCGGCAGGTCAAAATTAGTATCTGCTTTCTCCTTCATTTACTTTATTTCCTTGTCCTCGTCCTCGGAACACCATAGTTAACAATTCGCTGCACATTCAGCAATGGGCTACATTTCCATTCTCTTACAAGGCAACCTTCTTATGCTCTTGTAAATTCAAGTTTTCTCACCCTGAACAGCTAGACCAAACATTACCAAGCTGATATCCATTATTTAAAAATCTTCGGAATATGTTGATGAAAATCACAACCTGAATGCTTTGTGCAATGATTTTACTAAAAGTAAGAATTAAAACAGATTTCAGAAACTTTGACGTGCGTTTGGATGATGTTCGAAATCACGTACTGCAAACAAGGTGCCGATTCAGTATTTTAAGTTCAATGTTTCAGTATTTTAAGTTCAATGATTAGCTTAGACTCTTACAAATTTAAATAGCACTAGAGAATATTTGCTGTACGTGTCAAATGGCTCTCTAATCTATCTGATTTCTTACTTTCAGACAAATCGTTCGACAAAACATGCTCTCACTTTTTTTTCAATTTTTTGTTATTTTCTTGTGCGGTCGGGATAGCTTGAAATATAATTGGCTATCGTCAGGTATTTTACAATTTTCCTAATTATGCTGATTATTTTTAATAAATTATAGCTTTTCTCCAAAAACAAACCTGAAAATGGTCAGTTTGATACACAATTTCTCCATTTCCTGCTCTTCGTTTTCGGACAAACGTTTATTAGTCTTCTGACTTGTTTGTTGCGGCTCTCCATGAATTTCTCTCATGTGCCAACCTCTTCATATCAGGGTGCACTTGCAACAAGCGTACTCAGTTATCTGATGTATGTATTCCCGTCTCTCTCTCTTTCTGCATAGCTTCTACCCTCTAAAGTTACCTCTAGTACCGAGGAAGTTAGTCCCTAATGTCTCAACACGTGTCCTATCATTCTATTCCTCGTTCTTGTCTGTGTTTCTCATATATTCCATTCCTCAGCGATTCAGCAGAGAACATCTTCATTCCTTACCTTATCGATTCGCCTATAGCACCACATCTCAGATGCTTCGATTCACTTCTTTTCTATAGTTCCCACAGTCGTTGCTCCACTACCATACAATCCTGTCCTCCAAGCGTGCATACTCAGGAATTTCTTCCTCAAATTAAGATTTGTTTGATACCAGCAGACTTCCATTGGCCATGAATGCCTTCTTTGCCGGTGCTAGTCTGTTTTTATGCCCTCCTTGCTCCGTCCTTCATTGGTTATTTTGCTGCCACGGTAGCAGGATTCCTTAATTTTGTCTACTTCGTGACCATCAATCCTGATTTCGAGTTTCTTGCTTTTCTCATTTCTGCTACTTCTCATTACTTTCGTCTTTCTTCTGTTTACTCTCAGTCCATATTCTGTACTCATTAGACTGTTCATTCCATTCAGCAGATTCTATAATACTTCTTCACTTTCACTCAGGATAGCAATATCATCAGTGAATCGCATCCTTGATATCCTTTCATCTTGAATTTTAATTTCACTCTTGAACCTTTCTTTTGTATCCATCATTGCTTCTCGATGTACACTAGGGGCGAAAGACTACATGCCTATCTTACATCCCTTTTTAATCCGAACACTTCTTTCTTGGTAGTCCACTCTCATTATTCCCTTTTGTACAAACTGTATATTATCCGTCTCTCCTTATAGCTTACCTCTACGTTCCTCAGAATTTCGAACATCGGGCTCAATTTTGGATTGCCCAACGCTTTTTTCAGGTCCATATATCCTGTGAACGTATATTGATTTTTCTTTAGTCCTGCTTCCATGATTAGCAGCGACGTCAGAATCACCTCTTTGGTGTCCTTACTTTTCTTAATGCTAAACTGATCGTCATCTAACAAATTCTTAATTTTCTTTTCCATACTTCGGTATATTATTCGTGTTAGTAACTTGTATTCACGAGCTGTTATGCTGACTGTGGGATACTTCTCGCACTTGTCGGCTCTTACAATCTTCGGAATTGTGTGTATGATGTTTTTTCGAAAGTCAGATGGTACATCGCCAGTCTCATACATTCGACACACTAACGTGAATAATCGTTTTGTTGCGACTTCCTCCAGTGATTTTAGAAATTCTGGTAGAACATTATCAATCCCTTCTGCCTTATTCACTCTTAAGTTTTCCAAGGCTAATATTGGATCCCCTATGTTTTCTATCCCCCCCCCCATGAACCATGGACCTTGCCGTTGGTGGGGAGGCTTGCGTGCCTCAGCGATACAGATAGCCGTACCGTAGGTACAACCACAACGGAGGGGTATCTGTTGAGAGGCCAGACAAACGTGTGGTTCCTGAAGAGGGGCAGCAGCCTTTTCAGTAGTTGCAAGGGCA
This sequence comes from Schistocerca cancellata, assembly GCF_023864275.1. NCBI lineage: Eukaryota > Metazoa > Arthropoda > Insecta > Orthoptera > Acrididae > Schistocerca > Schistocerca cancellata. Next base: position 461,656,682 of record NC_064631.1, on the reverse strand, counting down.
ACAGTCTGGATGATCGACTGATCTGGCCTTGTAACAATAACCAAAACGGCCTTGCTGTGCTGGTACTGCGAACGGCTGAAAGCAAGGGGAAACTACGGCCGTAATTTTTCCCGAGGGCATGCAGCTTTACTGTATGATTAAATGAGGATGGCGTCCTCTTGGGTAAAATATTCCGGAGGTAAAATAGTCCCCCATTCGGATCTCCGGGCGGGGACTACTCAAGAGGATGTCGTTATCAGGAGAAAGAAAACTGGCGTTCTACGGATCGGAGCGTGGAATGTCAGATCCCTTAATCGGGCAGGTAGGTTAGAAAATTTAAAAAGGGAAATGGATAGGTTAGATATAGTGGGAATTAGTGAAGTTCGGTGGCAGGAGGAACAAGACTTCTGGTCAGGTGACTACAGGGTTATAAACACAAAGTCAAATAGGGGTAATGCAGGAGTAGGTTTAATTATGAATAGGAAAATAGGAATGCGGGTAAGCTACTACAAACAGCATAGTGAACGCATTATTGTGGCCAAGATAGATACGAAGCCCACACCTACTACAGTAGTACAAGTTTATATGCCAACTAGCTCTGCAGATGACGATGAAATTGGAGAAATGTATGATGAGATAAAAGAAAGTATTCAGATAGTGAAGGGTGATGAAAATTTAATAGTCATGGGTGACTGGAATTCGTCAGTAGGAAAAGGGAGAGAAGGAAACATAGTAGGTGAATATGGATTGGGGGAGAGAAATGAAAGAGGAAACCGTCTGGTGGAATTTTGCACAGAGCACAACTTAATAATAGCTAACACTTGGTTTAAGAATCATGATAGAAGGTTGTATACATGGAAGAACCCTGGAGATACTAAAAGGTATCAGATAGATTATATAATGGTAAGACAGAGATTTAGGAACCAGGTTTTAAATTGTAAGACATTTCCAGGGGCAGATGTGGACTCTGACCACAATCTATTGGTTATGAGCTGTAGATTAAAACTGAAGAAACTGCAAAAAGGTGGGAATTTAAGGAGATGGGACCTGGATAAACTGAAAGAACCAGAGGTCGTACAGAGTTTCAGGGAGAGCATAAGGGAACAATTGACAGGAATGGGGGAAAGAAATACAGTAGAAGAGGAATGGGTAGCTTTGAGGGATGAAGTCGTGAAGGCAGAAGAGGATCAAGTAGGTAAAAAGACGAGGGCTAGTAGAAATCCTTGGGTAACAGAAGAAATATTGAATTTAATTGATGAAAGGAGAAAATATAAAAATGCAGTAAGTGAAGCAGGCAAAAAGTAATACAAACGTCTCAAAAATGAGATCGACAGGAAGTGCAAAATGGCTAAGCAGGGATGGCTAGAGGACAAATGTAAGGATGTAGAGGCTTATCTCACTAGGGGTAAGATAGATACTGCCTACAGGAAAATTAAAGAGACCTTGGATATAAGAGAACCACTTGTATGAACATCAAGAGCTCAGATGGAAACCCAGTTCTAAGCAAAGAAGGGAAAGCAGAAAGGTGGAAGGAGTATATAGAGGGTCTATACAAGGGCGATGTACTTGAGGACAATATTATGGAAATGGAAGAGGATGTAGATGAAGATGAAATGGGAGATACGATACTGCGTGAAGAGTTTGACAGGGCACTGAAAGACCTGAGCCGAAACAAGGCCCCCGGAGTAGACAACATTCCATTGGAACTACTGACGGCCTTGGGAGAGCCAGTCCTGACAAAACTCTACCATCTGGTGAGCAAGATGTATGAAACAGGTGAAATACCCTCAGACTTCAAGAAGAATATAATAATTCCAATCCCAAAGAAAGCAGGTGTTGACAATTGTGAAAATTACCGAACAATCAGTTTAATAAGCCACAGCTGCAAAATACTAACACGAATTCTTTACAGACGAATGGAAAAACTAGTAGAAACCGACCTCGGGGAAGATCAGTTTGGATTCCGTAGAAATACTGGAACACGTGAGGCAATACTGACCTTACGACTTATCTTAGAAGAAAGATTAAGGAAAGGCAAACCTACGTTTCTAGCATTTTTAGACTTAGAGAAAGCTTTTGACAATGTTGACTGGAATACTCTCTTTCAAATTCTGAAGGTGGCAGGGGTAAAATACAGGGAGCGAAAGGCTATTTACAATTTGTACAGAAACCAGATGGCAGTTATAAGAGTCGAGGGGCATGAAAGGGAAGCAGCGGTTGGGAAGGGAGTAAGACAGGGTTGTAGCCTCTCCCCGATGTTATTCAATCTGTATATTGAGCAAGCAGTAAAGGAAACAAAAGAAAAATTCGGAGTAGGTATTAAAATCCATGGAGAAGAAATAAAAACTTTGAGGTTCGCCGATGACATTGTAATTCTGTCAGAGACAGCAAAGGACTTGGAAGAGCAGTTGAACGGAATGGATGGTGTCTTGAAGGGAGGATATAAGATGAACATCACCAAAAGCAAAACGAAGTTAATGGAATGTAGTCGAATTAAGTCGGGTGAGGTTGAGGGTATTACATTAGGAAATGAGACACTTAAAGTAGTAAAGGAGTTTTGCTATTTGGGGAGCAAAATAATTGACGATGGTCGAAGTAGAGAGGATTTAAAATGTAGACTGGCAATGGCAAGGAAAGCGTTTCTGAAGAAGAGAAATTTGTTAACATCGAGTATAGATTTAAGTGCCAGGAAGTCATTTCTGAAAGTATTTGTATGGAGTGTAGCCATGTATGGAAGTGAAACTTGGACGGTAAATAGTTTGGACAAGAAGAGAATAGAAGCTTTCGAAATGTGGTGCTACAGAAGAATGCTGAAGATTAGATGGGTAGATCACATAACTAATGAGGAAGTATTGAATAGAATTGGGGAGAAGAGAAGTTTGTGGCACAACTTGACCAGAAGAAGGGATCGGTTGGTAGGACATGTTCTGAGGCATCAAGGGATCACCAATTTAGTATTGGAGGGCAGCGTGGAGGGTAAGAATCGTAGGGGGGAGACCAAGAGATGAATACACTAAGCAGATTCAGAAGGATGTAGGTTGCAGTAGGTACTGGGAGATGAAGAAGCTAGCACAGGATAGAGTAGCATGGAGAGCTGCATCAAACCAGTCTCAGGACTGAAGACCACAACAACAACAACATGTTTTCTATATCATTTCTGTTCCACGTTCTGTCACGTCATTAGACAAGTCTGACCCCTTCATAGAGACCTTCAGTGTACTCTTACTACCTATCAGCTCTCTCCTCTGCATTTAACAGAGGAATTCCCAGTGCACTCTTGATGTTGGCACACTTGCTTTTAACTTGACCGAAGGTCGTTTTGACTTTTCTATAAGCTGAGTAGGTCCTTCTGACAATTATTTCTTTTTCGATTTCTCCACAACTTTCATGCAGTCATTTAGCTTTAGCTTCTCTGCATTGTCTGTTTACTTAATTCATAACTGATTTATATTGCAGTGTTCCTTAATTTTCCTCATTTTTTCTGTCCTTCCTTCTTTCCGCGATCAACTAGAATATTTCTTGTGCTTGCTTCTTTCATCGATCAAGTGAAGTATTTCTTCTGTTTTCCGTGGCTTCTTCACAGTTAGCTTCTTTATACCTAAGAATTTTTTTCCGGCTTCTGTGACTGTCCTTTGGAGGGATGTCCATTCCTCTTCAACTGAACTGCATACAGAGCTATTCCTTATCGCAGTATCTATAGCCTCAGAGAACTTCAAGCGTATCTTTTCATTCTTTAGTACTTCCGTGTTCCGCTTCTTTGGGTATTATATCCCCTTGATTAATCCATTAAACTTTATCCAAATATTCATCGTTACTAAATTGTGATGAGTCCATATTTGCTCCTGGGTACGCCTTGCAATCCAGTATTTAACTCTGCCTAACCATGATGTAGTCAAACTGAAATCTTACCGTATCTCCCGGCATTTTCCAAGTGCAGTTCCTCCTCTTGTGATTCGTGAACAGAGTATTCGCTATTACGAGCTGAAATTTATTGCAGAACTCGGTCTTTCTCCTCTCTAGTACCAAGCCAATATTCTCCTGTAAACCTTTCTTCTACTCCTTCCCATTAAATCGCATTCCAGTCCACCAAGACTATTACATTTTCGCCTCCCTTTACGTACTGATTTATCCGTTCAGTATCCTCATACTCTTTCCCTGACTCTTCATTTTCGGCTTGCGACGTCGGCATGTACACCTGAACTGTCGTTGTCGGTGTTGGTTTGCTATCGATTCGGATGAGAACTTTATTTTACAGGTCCGTCTTGATCACACAGATTTTTGCACTTCACCAAGAACAAAACTGTCACAGAAGTGTGTACTGTAACACATTCTCCCTTCTACTGCCCTGTTCATAACGAATCCTACTTCCGTTATACCATTTTCTGCTGCTGTTGATATTACCTTACAATCATGTGACAAGAAATCTTGGTTTTCTTTCCATTTCACTCTGCTGACCCTCACTATATACGGACTGAGCCTTAGCATTTCCCTTTTCAAATTTTCTGGCTTCCCTGCCACGTTCAAACTTCTGACATGCCAAGCCCTGACTCGCAGAACGTTATCCTTTCGTTAGTTATTCAATCGTTTTCTCAAGGGCCCCTCTCCATTGGTGGTCTGTTCCCGGCGATGGAAGTGGTGGTCTAATCCGGAATCTTTTGGCAATGGGGAGATCATTATGACACTTTTGCAATTAGAAACCACATGTCTTGTGGATACACGTTATGTGTTTTTCATGTAGTGGTTTCCATTGCCTTCTGCATCCCCATGCCGTTGATTATTGCTGATTCTTCCGCCTTTAGGGGCAGTTTCCCACCCCCAGGGAAAGAGAGTGACCTGAACCTCTGATAGCTCCTCCTCCCCCTTTGACAAAGCCATTGGTAGAATGAGAATGACTTTTTAAGCCGGAAGTCTTCGGGCAGAATTGCAGTTAAATATCACACTAATGTAACGTATTTTGTGCAAAAGAGCTAGTCATTGAGAAGATACTCTCTTCGTCAATTCACGTATATGACTACGACTGAAATAATTCAATTTTTCCTTATCCACTGATAAGGTATTCCTCAATTTTCCTGATTACTGTCATGCAATTAATCATGTTTTTGCAAGATAGACCTCATACTAATTAATTTTATACCTTGCTTGTCCATTCCCCATTCTTCATTTGACTTTGAAAATTCGGACAGTAATTTTCTTTCAAATCACTAAGGAAGTTTTGCTTAATTTTCCTGACTGATTTCAAGCCGTTGATGCTTTCTTACAAAACTAGGACTCACTCTGGTCAGTTTGATGCCACATTTGTCTTTTTACCTCCACTCATTTGGTAATAAAAATTCTGACAAAATTATCACTCAAATCATTAATTAAGCTTTTCTTGATTGTACTGGTTACTTTCAAGCAACTACACCTCACACTGGTCAAATTGATAATCTATTCGTCTACTTCCCAGTTTTCGTTTAGTTACGAGAATTCCGGTGAAGATTTTTCCCTCCAATGACAAATTAAGATCTTAATTATCCTGATTGCTTTTAAGCGATTAGATCTTTCTTTACAAACTAGACCTTACACTGATTAATTTGATGCCCCATTTGTTGATTTTTTTTCCTATTTATTGGGGTATGAAAATTCGGACAAAAAGTCGGTTGTGTAATTCCTAGGGAGTCTTGTGTCACGCAGCACAAATATTTGACCAAAAAGAACATTTCTGCAGATGAAGAATAGTCTGAGTGCATAAAGGCACTGGGTGTGAGTAATGTTACTGGAAATTTTCAAGCGGAGGTGGTAACAAAGCAAGCATAGGGGACACGACGTGCAGCTTATCGTCATCTTTCAGACTTTTAGAATTTGGTATACTGAGGCACCACCCAAGGAAAGTTGAGACAGCTGGTACCTCCGCATACCAATAATGATGCCAGCGAGAATAACGCCTTCTGGAGTGGCAGCGCCAACTGGAAGAGAGATGCGCGTTTAAGATCAAAAATGTTCAAATGTGTGTCAGTTCCTAAGGGACCAAACCGTTGACTCACACACTACTTAAACTAACTTATGCTAAGAACAACCCACACAAACACTCTTATTCCCGAGGGAGTACTCGATCCTCCGGTGAGACGGGCCGCTCAATCCGTCACATGGCGCCTCTAACCCAGCGGCTATCCGCGCGGCCGCGTTTAAGTAACTGTGCAAGACTTGAAGTCCCAGTGTTCCTAGGGAATACCTGCAGAACGTTCGCCGTCTCTTCAAGTTGTCGGATGAGACAGAAACAGTGGCCGATAGACAGATGGTGGTTAGTCTTCAGTAGAAACAGAACAATGAATAGAGTTATCGTCTATGGACAGAGATAGCATGCCTAGAGATTTAACTGAGTACTGAAAGTTTGGAACTGTTCTTCGAATATAACATTAAGAAAGAAGATCAGTTTTTCTTCTGACTTTAGTTCCGAGAACATTATTAGTTTTTCTTCGTGGAACTAAACGTAGGACTGATAGGCTAAACCTACATTCTGCAATTGCTGTAACCAGCATTACCAAACTTGCGTAATATATTTTACTGTTCATAATTCTATGTTACTTTCATTTCCTTAGAATCCACGCATTGGTCCTACCAGGACACTTTTAGTAGTCTGTTTCAGCGGCAGCGAGATATTTATCGACTTGGACGCCCCGAGTCCACAACAAAGAAAGATCGAACCATTGGCATCAATGACATAGGGGCTTCATTCCAAAAAAATTACACACACTGTTGTATGACAAGAAATGACTGCGAAACGGGTGGTTCCTTCCAGAGAGAGTATGCCACGAGAAGATCATCAGATTGTCCGATGGCCGCCGCTGAAATCCGGGCAGATGTTACAGGCACGTCGTCACCACGAAGCGTTAGGAACAGATGGCTGGAATCTTGGACGAGATCTCGAGCTGCCATGCGTCATGTTTGGTGCGCGTGTGTGTGTGTGTGTGTGGGTTTGGATCTTACGAGTGCTCAACACCGAGGTTATCAGCGACTCCATGTGTCGTATACCGTTGACGCCATACCATGGATAACAAAGACCTGCATGGTGAAGATCCAGGAATGTATGAATCCTGGACTGGCCTGCTCGGTCCCTTAATTTGTCACCCATGAAGCTCCTGTGGGATGTGATAAGAAAATGTGTCCTTTTATTGCCGGTCCAGGCCGTACTCTTCGTGAGCTGACACAGCATGTGCTTGAGGCATGGGAATCAGTTCCTCACGATGATATTCGGAAGCTGTTCGCCTCCACGTCACAGCGAATGTAAGAGTGTGCTCATACCTGTGGGACTGGCGACTCATACTGACGTTTATGGAATGAAAGTTTAATGAATCATTACCTTTTGTGTTGTGAGCACATCCAGAAAGTTTGATAAATATTGGAATAGAGCTTCACGGTGTAGCACTCTCCACTCACGTCATTATATTTTCGATTCCAGGCACAAACGTAACAGTACCCTATTCAGCTAATCATCAAGGTGATCAGCTGCTTGTTCACGTTGCTTGCTGGCTAGATATACGCGAGGCGTTCAATAAGCAACTCAACACATTTTTTATAAAAGCAGGTTGGTTTTATTCTGGATTTCAATACATCACGTTATTGCCACTCTTTTGGCTACAAAACGCTGTTTATCAACATAATCTCCGTTCAATGCGACGGCCTTTCCCCACCTTACTGGGAGCGACTGTATGTCCGCTCGATGCCACTGTACTGGTCGACGTCGGAGTCCGCTTCTTGCTTTATCAGTAGCCTCCCCACCATACGCGTACTTCTTCCCGCGGGGTGCGTCCTCCATTGTACCAAGCACATGAAAGTCGGACGTTGTGACATTCGGACTGTAGGGTGGATGAGGAAGAGCAGTCCAATGAAGTTTTCTGTCTTCCTCTAGGGTGCACAGACTTCCGCGAGGCATTGCGTTTTCGTGGAGAAGGAGATGTTCGTTTACACTTTTGAAGCGACGATCACGTTGAAGTCGTTCCTTCACTTTACTACCGGTAGCACAATACACTTCAGTTTTGATCGTGGCACCAAGAGGGAGGACAACCAACAGAATAACCCCTTCAAAGTCCCAGACGACCGTCGCCATGCCTTTACCAGTAGAGGGTGCGCTTTGAACTTTTTCATCGCAAGTGTGGTGGTGAGGCACCACTTCATGGACTACCTTTTTGTTTCCGGTGTGAAAAAGAATTGCCACGATCAGACTCGTAACACCCAAATAGTTCCGCACAGATGGTTCTTCGTTGATCTTCATGGTCTTCCTTTAGGCGACGAGGAACTCGGCACACACCATTATGTACCCCAAGTGGTGGACCAGTGTCAGCACTACCAACACGTGCAGTTGAGCGGAGACGTGTTCCACTGTGTTCCGTCGATCACCAAGAATGAGAGTGTCTGCACGTTCCAACTAGCAGGAGTCGTATCTGTGTGCGGCCGGCCGGCACATGGCTTATTAGGCAGGTTTGCGCGACCTTGTTTCGACGAAGACTGACGCCTGCCCAACGACTCTCCGTGCCTTCGTTCATTGTCGGATCTCCGTAGATACTCTGCAAGCGCCTATGAATATCTGCGATGTTCTGGTTTCCGGCGGAACGAAACACAACGAGAGCTCTCTGCTTGGATCGCACCTCCCTTACAGACGTCATTTTGAAGGCTGCATATACCGCCGCCACATATTGCAACTTCATGAAACTATAGGGCCTGAAGTGGGAATATTCCGCGATATCCCACAAAAAGCTCCGCTTTTTTCGGTTGGAACTGGCTGCGAAAAAATATGTTGCATTATTTATTGAACGCATCTCGTAAATACACTCCTGGAAATGGAAAAAAGAACACATTGACACCGGTGTGTCAGACCCACCATACTTGCTCCGGACACTGCGAGAGGGCTGTACAAGCAATGATCACACGCACGGCACAGCGGACACACCAGGAACCGCGGTGTTGGCCATCGAATGGCGCTAGCTGCGCAGCATTTGTGCACCGCCGCCGTCAGTGTCAGCCAGTTTGCCGTGGCATACGGAGCTCCACCGCAGTCTTTAACACTGGTAGCATGCCGCGACAGCGTGGACGTGAACCGTATGTGCAGTTGACGGACTTTGAGCGAGGGCGTATAGTGGGCATGCGGGAGGCCGGGTGGACGTACCGCCGAATTGCTCAACACGTGGGGCGTGAGGTCTCCACAGTACATCGATGTTGTCGCCAGTGGTCGGCGGAAGGTGCACGTGCCCGTCGACCTGGGACCGGACCGCAGCGACACACGGATGCACGCCAAGACCGTAGGATCCTACGCAGTGCCGTAGGAGACCGCACCGCCACTTCCCAGCAAATTAGGGACACTGTTGCTCCTGGGGTATCGGCGAGGACCATTCGCAACCGTCTCCATGAAGCTGGGCTACGGTCCCGCACACCGTTAGGCCGTCTTCCGCTCACGCCCCAACATCGTGCAGCCCGCCTCCAGTGGTGTCGCGACAGGCGTGAATGGAGGGACGAATGGAGACGTGTCGTCTTCAGCGATGAGAGTCGCTTCTGCCTTGGTGCCAATGATGGTCGTATGCGTGTTTGGCGCCGTGCAGGTGAGCGCCACAATCAGGACTGCATGCGACCGAGGCACACAGGGCCAACACCCGGCATCATGGTGTGGGGAGCGATCTCCTACACTGGCCGTACACCACTGGTGATCGTCGAGGGGACACTGAATAGTGCACGGTACATCCAAACCGTCATCGAACCCATCGTTCTACCATTCCTAGACCGGCAAGGGAACTTGCTGTTCCAGTAGGACAATGCACGTCCGCATGTATCCCGTGCCACCCAACGTGCTCTAGAAGGTGTAAGTCAACTACCTTGGCCAGCAAGATCTCCGGATCTGTCCCCCATTGAGCATGTTTGGGACTGGATGAAGCGTCGTCTCACGCGGTCTGCACGTCCAGCACGAACGCTGGTCCAATTGAGGCGCCAGGTGGAAATGGCATGGCAAGCCGTTCCACAGGACTACATCCAGCATCTCTACGATCGTCTCCATGGGAGAATAGCAGCCTGCATTGCTGCGAAAGGTGGATATACACTGTACTAGTGCCGACATTGTGCATGCTCTGTTGCCTGTGTCTATGTGCCTGTGGTTCTGTCAGTGTGATCATGTGATGTATCTGACCCCAGGAACGTGTCAATAAAGTTTCCCGTTCCTGGGAGAATGAATTCACGGTGTTCTTATTTCAATTTCCAGGAGTGTATGTTCAAAAAATGGTTCAAATGGCTCTGAGCACTATGGGACTTAACATCTGAGGCCATCAGTCCCCTATAACTTAGAACTACTTAAACCTAACTAACCTAAGGACATCCGAGGCAGGATTCGAACCTGCGACTGTACCAGTCGCGCGGTTCCGGCCTGAAGCACCTATAACCACTCGGTCACAGCGGCCGGCTCGTAAATATCTTTGTAGGAGACTACCTTAACGAAGAAGAGTACTTCTATAATCCATTTATGTTCAAAGTACTGCTGGGCGTAGCGGCTGATTCTGTTTTTCAAACTGTGGAAAGAAGAAAGGAGGGGGTATAGAGTCAGGTTGACGTCGTTATTAAATATGGAATACAAGCTCGCGTAAGAGTTTGAAGCGAATGCTACGAAACCATGATGTAACACTGATATGTTTCCGAGACTACAAAGCAAAAGAATGCGCCTGATTGTTCTCTGAATCTCCCATCCTCATAAACGTTTCACAGTAACTATAGCGACCAGCACCTCGCGGCTGAAGAGTCTGATACTCCGGAACTGTTAGCAGATTTCAGATCTTGGTTGACACAAACTTTTTTTGCAGACATAATAAGACGTCCGTCTTTACCAGAAACATGTAATATATTTCTTTAATCCTTATGTGTTTCATGAATAACCAATTTGGCTCAAATGGTTCAAAAGGCTCTCAGTGGGACTTAACATCTGAGGTCATCAGTCCCCTAGAAATTAGAACCACTTAAACGTAACTAACCTAAGGACATCACACACATCCATGCCCGAGGCAGGATTCGAACCTGTGACCGTAGCGGTCGCGCGGTTCCAGACTATAGTGCCTAGAACCGAACCAGTAGGATTTTGTTCCTTGGACAACTACTTACTGCTGAAACGCATAAGGATTAAAGAAATATAATTAGAACTGGTGGCCGAGTGTTTTATTGTAAGTGCAGGATATGACCGGCACACCTCACAAAGCTTTAATGCAGTGTGTATCTTCATTCATGTGGTATCTCTTTCATCTGATACAACTCGTCAGTTAAATTCACTTGTGAAGCTGTCAGTCAAAAGAGACTAACACACTCAAGGAATAGTTACTATTCCATTTTGCACAAGCTCACATATAGATACTTTGGAGCACTGCATAAATCAATTAATGCCTGTCGAGTGATGAGTACATTCATGAAGTTTGATAGATATCGTAGTAGTACTTCATGTTGTAATACTTTAGACTCACGCCATTAAATTTTCTTTTCTTTTCCTGCCGCGCGGAGTAGCCGAACGGTCTGCGCGCTGCAGTCATGGACTGTGCGGCTGATCCCGGCGGAGGTTCGAGTCCTCCCTCGGGCATGGGTGTGTGTGTTTGTCCTTAGCATAATTTAGGTTAAGTAGTGTGTAAGCTTAGGGACTGATGACCTTAGCAGTTAAGTCCCATAAGATTTCACACACATTTGAACTTTTTTTTTCTTTTCCTGACACTGACGTATCAGTACTATATTTTCCTGGTCATTATCAAGGTAATCAGTTACTTATTCATGCTACATGCTTGCTAGATACACGAAGGGCATTCAATAAGTAATGCAACACATATATTTCTGAAAGGATAAAATTGAAGAAACGACTTCAAAGTGATCGTCGCCACAAAAATGCAAACGAACTTCTTCTCCATACAACGCACGACCTCACACAAAGTGTGCGCACCGGAGAGGAGGTCACTGCATTGCCATTGTTATAAAACATCAATATATGCAACAACAGCACCGTTTGACTGGAAGGTGATAGCAATTTACACAGTACATCTACTGTCTACGATCCAAATTGCTGAGATTTTAACCTCTGCTTATTCACTTACATACGTATGGTATTAGTCAAATCCACAAAGACCATGGAGAATAGTCTGTAGGGTGCAGAAAGATATGGAAGACACACATTTATTCTTGACTAACACTATACGAATACTAGTATTAAAGAAATAGTATGATATTACAGCACAAATGTGAATTATAATAAAAACATTAGTTAGAAGAATCTCTGTGAAGAAATTATGCAATGCAATAGAAGCCCTAACGTTTCTAGTACAACAAGAACAAGGTGTTTAATTTGCTTTTAGATGTTGCTGACTACATGTTCAATACGTAACTGATGCCTATGTGTACAAAAAGTTAAATAGACTTTTGGAATATCTATTAGATCTCACTGTCCAGATCAATATCGTATCCACTTTCTACTGTCACATATTTTTGTGAATACGTCTACGTGTTCTTTAAAATTTAGTGTGTAACGCGAGACAATTGTTGCAGGAGGAGAAGAAAGATTAGAGTTAACAACTCGTCGACAGAGCGCTAATTAGAGAGAGCAATAGCTCAGATTTCGAAATGGCAAAGAAGGAACTGGGGCGTGTCCTTTTGCCTGGGAAATCACGGAAAACCTAAATCTGGATCGCCGGATGCGGGTCTGAACCGTCGTCCACCCAGATGAGAGGCCATTGTGCTAGCCACTGCGCCACCTCACTCGGTACAGAAAGAGAGAGGCGACATGTGTTCACATTTACGTCGTCAGAACCCGGCTATGCAGAAGGATCCCCGGAAAAGCCTCATTCTTTTGGCTACGTAACCGTGAAATCGCTTCCCTGAAAATTGACGGGAAAGCTGGGGAAGGAGTCAGGTCTGGAAACAACCAACGGAATGAGTTGCGCGACGAGATCAGAATCACTGATGAGACACCTTGCAGGGAGGGGCGAAGTAATGGATTAACTGTCGCTTTTTCCTTCGCAGCTACTGTTCCATCGTCTAAGAAGCTAAACATTCACATCAGCAGTTGTTTGTCACTAACACATTTGTAGTCTGAAGGTGTAACAATACACTCTAACACGAAAAGCGATACACAAAGAAGGATCTTCCCGAATAGGTATAAAATTAGTAGATCTGATGTACATGTGCGGACAAACAAATAATTATAATCTCAGAAAAATTGGGTGACTTATTCCGGAGAAAGAGCTTCACAAATTGAGCACGTCAGTAACGGTTTGGTCCACCTCGGGCCCTTATGCAAACAGTTGTTCGGCTTGTCATTGATTAATAGAGTTGTCTGAAGACCTCTTGAGGGCTATAGTGCCAAATTATGTCCAATTGCTGCGTTTGATCGCCAGAATCCCGAAATGGTTGGAGGACCCTGCCCATAATGCTCCAAATGTTCTTAGTTGGAGAGAGCTCCGGTGACGTTACTGCCCTAGGTAGTCAAAGATTTTGGACTCTGGACTTAATAAACGTTTGGTTAATATATCCCACTCCGGAAAAGGCTTTATTTATCTGTCAAAATGTATATCTTTTACTGACTGAGGAGTTTCGAAACTGTTTTAAATATGATTTTAAATGAGAAAAGAAACTGACCTACCCGAGAATATTTATGTAGTATGTATAGATCACGCTAAGAATTCTTTGCGAGGAACTTCATTTTAACTAGGGGGTCAATGCGGCCCTTTTTCCCAATGCCGGCCGCTGTGGCAGAACGGTGAAATGCGCTTCAGTCTGGAACCGCGCGACCGCTACGGTCACAGTTCGAATCCTGCCTCGGACATGGATGTGTGCGATGTCCTTAGGTTAGTTAGGTTTAAGTAGTTCTAAGTTCTAGGAGACTGATGACCTCAGATGCTAGGTCCCATAGTGCTCAGAGCCATTTGAACCATTTTCCCAAAATGACCCGCTGTCCTGAAAAGTTTTTTGGGGACGCTCGACTATCCCTTTTTTTATGCTTCAGCATGGCTATTTTACGTTGTCGCGTTTTTTATTTGCAGTCCACATGTTGTAACATTTTCTCTAATGCACTGCTGGTAGTACCGATTCGTCTTGACTGTTTCATCATGCTAAAGCGAAAACGTAATTGTAACAGCAATATAAAAAGTAAGTTTGCTTTTACCAATGGCAGTGGAGAAAGTGGGCGTGGTGGAAGGACTGATATTGTGAATCATGTAGAGACGAAAAAACACCACATGAGCATTCAAATGAAAAGGCGCTGCTTGATAAAATGTATAAGAGTGAAAAATGCGATGACAGTGCATCAACATAATTGTTAAAAGTCATTTGGGATCATTTAAGTGCACTGACACAACGGTTAACATATATGTCCACTAAATTTTGTCAGTAAACTTTCCCGTTTTTTTCTTCCTTAATTGTCTCAGGTTTTTTCTTCACTTTTTTTTAAAAATGTTCGTTTTTAAACAAAATGATATGGACACCCTATTTTAATTGTGGATGAGCCCGCTTACGAAAGTATTGCATACAGGATGGAAATGTTGTCTCATACGTTCAGCACATCACAGAATATATATGTCAGTTGTTCAAATGCCAACGAAAGCTTACAGACCTATGATGATAGAGCTTTTCCGCAGTACTCATGCTAATGCAATACGAACATTTTAAATTAACAAAATACTGCTTCCGATGTTTTATTGTTGTTTTAAAAAATTCTTCCAATGATTTTATAAAATACTTACAACGAACGGTTGTGGCGTTCATTATAATCTTAAGTGGAAAGAAAATGTCGTCCTTGGGTTCTGAGCCAGGGTATGGGTGTGTCCTCTATGCATGTGTAGTTTATTTGCGACTGTAAATTCTGCCTAGAACGCAAGCAGATACTGAGAGAATTTACGCTCTCGTGAAAATGCATCTCAGCATTCATCGGGCAAGGAAACAGAGTTCAAGAGGTCGGGGGCAGGAGATTCTTAAGCAACCGTAATGGCCTACGGTCGCTCGCAGAGTAACTGATTTCTCTTCTACCGCAGAAACGAGACTCTTCGCCAGCTGTCTTGAGTGAAGGCTGCCTGCTGCATTTCACGGTCTTGAAAGGAAAATACTTGTATATAACTACAAAAATGGTATCTTCCTCCTTTATCCAGAACAATATCTCAGTCCATTAAAACAAGTTATGACGTCAACAACGTACGAAAATGTATTTCGATATCTAATATGACAGCTTATAGATAATAAATTCTGTTTTGTCCGCCCCCGGTAGCTGAGTGGTCAGCGCAACGGAATGTCAATCCTAAGGGCCCGGGTTCGATTCCCGGCTGGATCGGAGATTTTCTCCGCTCACGGACTGGGTGTTGTGTTGTCCAAATCATCATCATTTCATACCCATCGACGCCCAAGTCGCCGAAGTGGCGTCAAATCGAAAGACTTGCACCAGGCGAACGATCTACCCGCCGGGAGGCCCTAGTCACACGACATTTTATTTTCTAATTCTATTTTTAAATGACAAGTGTTTAATTTTACTAACGAATTCATTTGTGGCAAGGAAAAAATTAATTACGATGGTCTTTCCGAAAGTAATGGCTCTTACTTTTATTCACGGAAACTATTGGAGGTACATAAATCACAGCAGAACAGCTAAAAATAGCAATATTTCAGCTACAGACCGTCATTTTTCCACATAGTCACCACTATTCATTATGCACTTTTGCCAATGATGAACCAGAGCCTGCATGCCACGCTTGTAAAAATCGGAACCAGCTGAGGCTATTCACTTCCTTACAGCTTTGACACCAGCATTCGAGCCATGAAAATGTTCCCCTCCCAGTCCATGTTTCAGAGGCCTAAAGAGATGGAAGTCTGAAGGCGCTAAATGGGGACTGTACGTTGGATGTGGCAAGACAGTCCAGCCGTATTTTGCAATGAGTTGCGTGGTCGCAAAACTGGTGTGGGGCCTGGCATTATCACGTTGCAGGTGAAGGTTGGTCTTCTTCTCTGGCCTTAGCCAGGAAATTCGACTTTCAGCTCAGTCAGTGCCGTCTTGTAGAGTGCTAGATTAACAGATCCTCCAGGTTCCAGGAAATGCAAAAGAACCACACCCTGGCTATCCCAGAAGGCTGTGCACATCACCTTGCCTGTCGTATTTCTTCTTTGACGGAGAATTCTCATGTCACCATTCAATGGACTGTCTTTTGTATTCCGGCTCGTAATGGCGACTCCACGCCTCATCTCTGGTGAAGATGCTATTCAGAAAACATCACCTTCAGCTTCATATTGTTCCAGCAGGTCCCGACAAATTTCCAGTCGATGAACTTTTTCTTTTTCTGTATGCATCCGACGGACCCAACTCGCACAGACTTTGCTATAACCAAGGAGTTCCAACACTGTTTTCAAAGCTTTACAGCCGAACTTCAGCTTTGAACACAATTCTGTGGTGATTACCGCCGATCAGCACGGATGAGTTGATCAAGACGCTGTTCAGTGCGAGGGATGACAGATGTGCAGAGTCGACCGGGCCATGGCTTATCATGCACACCCTTTTCAGCACCTTTAAAATGCCGTATCCATCGCTTCACATTGTTCACGTCCATTGTATCGTCTCCATAAACCTTTAGCAAGCTTCGATGGATATCAGTCGGCGCAGTTTCTTCGACGGTGAGGAATTCAATCATACATCGCTGTTTTATGCATGCTTCCTTATCAGACTCGACTGTGGAACATTTTTCTGCTTGCGCCAACTACCGCAGAACAACGGAACCACGTGCATATTGAAGGTGAAGTTTCAAGCAGTAGCACTGCACAAATGACATCTAGCGCGGACATCCAAAGGCAACCATAACATTCGTACATCTTTCATTTTGAATTCTGCACGAATCTGCGAGAAATATCTTCGTTTTTCATTTGTTTCTGAACGACGGTGCTACAAAATAATGTTGAAGGTCTGATGGAAAGTTCAAATAAGTAATGAGGAGGTACAGACTGGAACTGGGGAGAAAGGAAGTTAATGGTGCATTTCGACTAAAAGAAGGGTTCCATTAATAGAACCGTACCTAAGACATCAAGGACCATCAATTTCTCCAACCTTACCACTCTGTCAAATAACAAAAGACTGCGAGCTCACTTCCGCAAGACTCTTTATGCAGTCGATAAGATGACCACCAATTTACTGAGTGTACGCGTTTATCTGTGTTCATGATTTAAGTTTTAAATTTCAGATAAATACTTAGTGGAACATATATTAACTATGGTCAGTTTGTGACTTCATAATAAAACATTCCAACATCAGTTTCGTAAATATGTATCACTTAACTATTATGTCCACATAAGGCGTTAAAAAGTGTTCCTAGACAAATTACGAACCACAAATACAATACAAACATCAACCTATGGTTTAATACACTACTGGTCATTAACATTGCTACACCAAGAAAAAATGCAGATAATAAACGGGTATTCATTGGACAAATATATTATACTACAACTAACATAAGATTACATTTTCACGCAATTTGGGTGCATAGATACTGAGAAATCACTACCTAGAACAACCACCTCTGGCCGTAATAACGGCCTTCCTACGCCTGGGCATTGAGTCAAACAGAGCGTGGATGGCATGTATAGGTACAGCTGCCCATGCAGCTTCAACACGATACCACAGTTCATCAAGAGTAGTGACTGGCGTATTGTAATGAGCCAGCTGCTCTGCCACCATTGACCAGACGTTTTCAATTGGTGAAGGATCTGGAGAATGTGCTGGCCAGAGCAGCAGTCGAACATTTTCTGTATCCAGAAAGGCCCATACAGGACGTGCAACACCCGGTCGTGCATTATCCTGCTGAAATGTAGGGTTTCTCAGGGATCGAATGAAGGGTAGATCCATGGGTCGTAACACATCTGAAATGTAACGTCCACATGTCAATGTGCCGTCAGTGCGAACAAGAGGTTGTAACACCACAGCTCTTATGCTGTATGGATTTATTTGTTTTTGATTTATTCAATGTCACATTTTTGATCTTCTGTAAGTGTGATTGAATCGATAACATAAAATTGTGTACTATTTTCTTTGTTAAAAAACTTTGGTGTCGTGATTTGATTCTATGCAAAGTAGTGTATCTGTAATTTAAAGTTCTTTGTCCCATTTGGAGGGAACAGAACTTATTGTATGTAATTGTAATTTTGTGTGAATAATTTTTTGTAGAAGTGTCAATATGTGAAAATGTTCTGTTTTATTTAATGTATTTGTTTGCTGTTATGTAAATTGCTGATCCTCACTTAGGGCTCTTAGTTATTCTGTATGTAAAAGGTGTAGTGGTTCCCCTCGGGAACGGAAATGTGCAGAGCGCGCAAATTGTGGTTGGCATAGGTGGGAAAGGTGGAACTGATAGTCAGTCGGAGACGAGCCAGCAGTCGGAAAGGAGCTACGAGTCTGTGCACTGTCATTATAACGGTGCATATTGTGATGATTCAGAGAGAGGCTTTTCCTGCTTCTTTCCAAGGCCTCGGATGGATGGACAAATAGCTGGAACTATTCTGGAATTTGTATGAATCATCGCCATGAAGATACGATAAAGTCCGGCAATTCTACCTGCAATTCCACCTACCAACATGCAGTTGCCACCACATTGCGCAATCACTGTAACGTAATACTATATTGATGTACAGTGAAGGATCAGCCTAATGGATTTGTTAGTGTGCTGAAATATAAGGTAATTTATATCGGAATTTATTTACCTACCTTGATTTTACTCCTCATCATAACACCTCTCAGGGTCCTCTCCGTTTGAAGTAAAGTGATTACCGAGTGTCCTTACTGAGAGTACGTTGAAGCCTAGAGCTTTGTTAAATAATGCCTCTTGAACTTATTAAAAAGATAGTTAAAGCTAATGTGGTAACAGAGTGAGTTAAAACAAATGTTATTTGTCCAATAATAATTTTCCTATTGAAACTGCTATTTAAAGTGCTGTTACTAACTTCAAACTTTAGGCTGAGTCTTATAAAGTAAATGATCACGTTGTTGTCTGTGGTAAATTCTAAAAGGTGAGTCAGTTTCTTGCAATTTTGTCAACATTGTGTTTCGTTGTAGTAAAAGTGAGAAAGCTGCAGTTGAGAAACGTTACATTCTCATGTATGCCAAGTGTTTGTCTCTCTTGTGTGCATATTAACAGTATAAAGACCACTCAGTTTGTGTAAACCCTGAAAGTGATAGTGTTTTTCTGTACGTGTTATAATTTTGCAAATAGTTTTTTTGTTTTTTTCTGTGCTGCTCCAGTTGTTAGCTTCAATCTTAAAACATATGTGTGTCAGAGTTCATTGCACTCGAGAGTTGCTAAGTCTAGGTTGTGTTTGTTGTGTTGTCCATTATAGTTACTTATACCTACTTTCATAAACGAGAATGTTAATCTTTCTCTTGCCTAATTAGGCTGGCGACCTTTTCCCTTATTCTAGGAATAGTATAGCTAGGCAAAATTTTGTTTGTCACTATTCCAACATTTACGTAATTCTTACTTTCATTTCCGATAAGCCACCTCCGTTAGGAATAACACGGTCAAATTAACAAAATTCCTCTCAGAGGGTAACACTGCTCTGTTGCTTTGTGCCATAGTTGCTTTTACAAAATTGCTTTATGTTACAACCTGCTTATAGCATAGAGGTTATGGTACAGTAGTAGCAGAGAGGGAGTGTTATACGTGGCGCCGCGTGACAGGACGTTGTTCAATTTGCACTTACAAACGGGAAAAATTATAAGTAGTTAGCATTTTACAAACATTGAGTGAACATAAAACGTCCAGCGGCACGAACCTGTACATTAGTTGACAGAACTAGTAGTGAAAGTTCAGTTTAAATTAAAAATAAAAGGTATCAGTACTTAATAATAGCTAAAATGGACAGGAAATTAGAAATAAATGTAGAAACGCGAGAGAAGAATGCAACCGAGAGCAGTTCAGGCAGCACACCAACAGATGGCATGACGCGCGAGTTAAATTACGTACGTTATCACGCAGACGTTAATAAACAGATCGAAGCTATGTGTGTAGCGCGTACTAAGCAAGACAATGTAGGCGATGTTATCGAAGACAGTGGCTATGCTGATGAATCAAGGGATATGTTTGAATCACCAAAACCAGAAAGGGGTGTAGGCTCTGAACACGAAAAGGCAGTAGAATCTCAAAGTGAAAAGACAGCAGATGTGACTGATTTGTTAAAAATGTTGTCTGCACAAATTACAGCACTGGGGCAACAAAATGTAGAACAAAGACAGCTAATTACAGCACTGGGGCAGCAAAATGTAGAACAAAGACAGCTAATTGCAGCACAGGGGCAACAAATTGCAGCGCAAAATGACAATATTAATGCACAAATCGCAGCACAGGGGCAGTTAATTACAACACAGGGTAGTGATATTAGTAAACAGATTGAGAATGTTGATGTAAAAGTAGACATTGTGAATAATGAAATTAAAAACCTCAAAAGCGAAATTACTGTCATCAATGGCAATATTGCCAACATACAGGGACAAGTTGATGACATTAAAGAAAGATTTGACTCTGAAATAATTAAAATTCAAGATCAAATTGAACCCTTAGTCTGTACTAAGGTTGACGAAAAAGTATTCGGTATTAAATCCGAAATACATACCGAATGTAACGCGGAATTTGCACAGATTAAACAATCTGTAACAGAAACAAGCAGAGCTCTAACCAAACAGATTCTTACTTGCGAAAAGAAGTGTGAACATAACACTTCACAAATCCAAGGCAAAATGCATGACTTGGAAAGAAAAATACAAACCGGACCTACACATTTTACTGAAAAAATGCCTTTCAGTAAAATATTAGAGGGCGAGGAAAAATTCGACCCAGCAAAGAGGCATAACGGATGGCACCCCCTAGACTTTGTAAAGAATTGCGAAAGAAATTTTCCTGAATATTTGACTGACCAGGAAAAAATTAATGTTGTAATCAGTGCATTAACGGGAGAAGCAAAAAGATGGGGGTTAAATCTTGATACTAACCAGATGTCTTTTGAAACCTTTAAACAAAAGTTTATTGACGAGTACTGGTCAGAACAAAAACAAGACCAGTTGTGGCGTGAGTTTTTAATGGCCAGGTTGTATGACATCAGGGGTAGGCAAACCATGAAAGAATTTTGCGAATCATGGTACAGAAAACTGATACACCTAAAAGCAAGAAGAACTGAAGCCGAGATCGTTTGGGTTCTTTGGCAGAAACTGCCTGAGGATTCGAAACGATATGTTGGAAGTACACACAGTAGTTTTTCCGCGTTCTTGGAAAGGGTAGAGGATGAAGATCACTGGCGAAGAAATCGCTAGTACCGTCCCCATAATAACAATAATTATTCGCGAGAAAGTAATGACCAAGCTGAACGACACGAAAATGAAAGATATCGTGTAAACGCGATTCAAAGAGGTCGTGCGAGAGGCAGGGGAAATTATACGACGCGCGGCAGAGGATACATAGCACGTAATTCCCAAACTAGAAACGAAATGGAAAACTAAAAACCGCGTGTGTTGCGGGCCGGATTCACGCGGAAACCGGTTTTGGGCCCAAAGAAAAGAAGCCAAATATTAGATTCGAGAAGGAAAGATGTAAACTATGGGGCAGGAAGGTTAAGGACGCGCCTATAGCAGACGGGCGCGGAGTGATACATAGTAGCGTTCCCAGTGCGAAGTCACGTGACCGTTCGTGCTCGGGCCAGCGGTTACCGAAGCAGCATACATTGCACTTGGCAGCAGACACAAATGGCAGACGTCAGAACAAGATGGCTGCCGAAGAGAGAGACAGAAGAGGCGGGATCGGACACTTCCGATGGCCGGTTTCAGTAGTAAATGAATGTAGGAATGAAAATAAAGTTAATACGTCATATGATAATGATAACTCGGTATCGGAATCGTGCGAAAAGACTTTATTAAAGAATAAAAGGGAGCCAGAAAAGGCGAGTGAAAAGCAGAACATTTGTACTGTTAATGATGTATATGAGGTAAAAGACGTAGATGTGGGGGAAGTTGTGATGAATAAAGAGGAAAGGAAGGTAGAATACGCCACGCAAAAGACGTGTGCACAATTAATAATAGGTGAAAATGAGGTAGAGGAGGACGTTAGTAATCATGACATTATGAGCAGTGCAGAGGAAATTATTGTTGATGGAAAGGTGTTTAATAGTTTTGATGCAGAAGGGTCTAGTAAGAATTTCGCACGATTACCTGAAAATGACAGCATGGAAGAAAATGCAATGAAAGTTATTGAAGTATGTGACGATTATACTAAGTATGAAGTTAAGGCTGAAATCGTTCAAAGTGATATAACAGAAGTGCCTGACTGTCCAAACGATGTGCATTGTGTAGAATATGAGTCGAAAAACGAAGTGACTGAAACATCTAGTGATAATTTGCCTCACTGTTTAAAAGTTGCTTTCCTGCTCGAATCTGATGACGAAAGTGAAATCAGTGATAGTTCAGATAATGAAGGGTATATGAATACAGATAAGAATGAATATAATAACTTTCCCTATTGTTCAAAAGTCGAATACTTAAGTGAATCTGATAGTGGGGAAAAGAGTAGTGATGACTCCAGTGAAGATGAATTCTCAGGTGTAAATGAAAATGAATATACTTTTACTGAAAGAGGGTATGAGAAAATTAGTGACATTTTTCCAAGGCAAGATACAGAAAGTGAAACTGGGCCAAAACCGAATGAATTATTCAGTAATGTAATACAGGGGCATAATTTGAAAGAACCTCCTGATAACACTATACTGGGGCAAGCCTTAACAAATGTTTTGAAGGAGTGTAAATTACAGGAACAAAAAGAACCACCTGATAAAATAACAGCAGAACAGGAAATGTTGTACCTTGCTAAAGACTTTGAAATTCCAAAACCTAAGAGGCCACCTGATGAAACAAAACGTTGGCAAGATCTGAATGGGTTAGTGAAAGATGTAGAAGATAGGAGGCCTAAAAAGCCACCATACTTAGTAACTGTTTTATGAACCATAAAAGACTGCCTTGTTAACAAAGAGACTGGGGGCAGGCTGCTGTATGTATATATGTTGTTAATATAGTGCATGACTTTATTATTATTGTTGTGTCTGAGTGTTACCTGAAAGTGGATTATTGTTTTGTTGACCTTGAGGCCTGTGGGAGGTTGGTGCTTATTTACTGTAGTGTACTGTTTAACTTTGCTTAGAAACTGTTTATTTTCAATTGAATACTTACTGTTGCCAGTCTAATTATAAAGGCAGGGCCATGTAGTGTGAGAAACCTGAGAACTTTATGACTAATGATGCTTATAGTAACTTAACGAGAGTGCAGAGAACTCCAAAAGATAATAATTTATTTCTCTTATAGTTAAAAATCAGAAAGGGCTTCTGTTTGCATTATGTGGTTTACTTAAAGGTACATGTCCTCAGATGAGGGTTGTTCAACCCTCAGGGGGCAATGCACTCTTTGCATTGTCAGGTGCCTGACGAGCACCAGGGACCCGAGTTGTTGCCAGCACTACTTCCATTTCTTTTCGTGCTGCCAACCTTCCTCTTCATCATTCAGAACTTTTACTATTTTCTTTCCTTCTTCTCTATCAGAGTGTATTGAATAGTGTGGAAATAATGTAGAATACTGTGGGTACACTAGAAAATGAATAGGAATAATGAAAGTATAGTGGGTACTGTAAAGGAAAAATGTAATGGAAAAGTAAAGGGAAAAGTATAAATGAGAAAAGAATAGCTTACTGAAAACAAGGTAAATTAATACCATAATATAATTAAATGTAAATGTTTTTGAAAAAGAAAGGGGCAAATATGGTGTTGAAAAACTGTATATGTGTTTAAAACTGTGGAAATGAACCTGACTAATGTGTGTAAGATAGATATGAGATGTATATGTCTTGTGCCACAAAAAGGGTTGGCAGAAATCACTTGCAATAGGATATGAAATTATTGTCCTGATCTTGATGTATGTAATGACCTAACTGTGTGTGGAAAAGCAATGACAAATGAGTAGTAATAATACTTTATCCTAACTTGATCCTGAATATGACATTTAATTTTTTTCTCGATTAATGTATATGTTACCTGATTGTGTCATTTGAAAAGAAATGGTTTTGTTACCAGTGTCTAATTGCTGTTTCAAAGTTGCAGGTTTTATGTTTTATACCATTAATGCAAATTTTACCAAAGATGTGACATAATGATGAAAAACTTAAAGATGATGACAAAAACTGCTCAAAAATGTGTTGATGGGCAGCAAAACATGACAAAAGAATAAGAATGCTGTGGTCCTGAAGTTGAGGACTATGTGAACAGTAGCCAAAGGACTTGCCATTGTGGGGCAAGGAGCTGATAAGTGGTCATGAACTGCCAAACCTAGAGGATGGGGCAGTGAATTAATTTAAAAATGTGTTTTTTTAGTGTGTTCTTAATCTAAATTGTGTTTTGTGTCTAAATGTTATAGGTAAAGACTGCCAAACCAATAATGGGCAGAATGTGTAACATGGACTGCTAGTGCTGAGGCAAGCAGTGAATTAAGTTAGGTTTTTTGAGCAATATGTTATGAACTGACTATTCTTATTGAAGTCAGTGAAAAGTTATTATAAAATATATATGCAACTTATTTAAATGGATGTAGATGTTTTTGAGACTAAGTGTTCTTGGATAACTTAAAGTTTTGGACTGCCTTGTTTTAAAACACAGCAGTGATGATTAAAGATAGGCTCTGAATATGTTAGTGTGTTTATGTGCAACAAATATTTTGGACTGCTATTAATGAAGAGCAGCTTTAAAGTTAATTATTTTGAAACAATCTTGCAAAGTTACTTTGGTATTTAAAGAGTCAGTTGGAAAAAGGTTCTCATAGTTGTTTGTGTAAATACTTGTGCATATGTGAATGCAAACAGATATTTTCAATATTTCATTAATTGCTGAACCTTGTAAAATGTACAGTGATCATAAATATGCTTGTGTGTCTGTGAAAATTTACATCCCATTAAAATTATTGAGAGACAAACTTCTGTTTTGCTAAGTTAGAATGTTCTGTGTTATTGTATATGTGTTTATTCTTTTATTTTATGTTGAAGGCTATACCTTTGCTACTAATATGCAGATTTATTTTGTGTACTGATTGCCTATTAATTGAACTGTGTGTGTATGAAATGAACATGCTTAAAGATATTTTGTGTAATGATGCAAAATTAGTTTCCTTAAACCAGTGTGAAATTGAAAATGGCTTTAGATGTTTTATTTTGAAAATCTTTTGGAAGAAATGTATGCAATTTCTTAGAGTATATACTGTACGTTTGTAATGTGTGTTTTTTTTTTCTCCCAACTAAAGTTGGATGGAATAATTGTTTTTCACAGCCAGCACCACTTAGGTGTTATAGATGTTTCCTTGAAGTATCCCTTACAGGAAACTTCAACGAAACATGGGGCATGTGTAACACCACAGCTCTTATGCTGTATGGATTTATTTGTTTTTGATTTATTCAATGTCACATTGTTGATCTTCTGTAAGTGTGATTGAATCGATAACATAAAATTGTGTACTATTTTCTTTGTTAAAAAACTTTGGTGTCGTGATTTGATTCTATGCAAAGTAGTGTATCTGTAATTTAAAGTTCTTTGTCCCATTTGGAGGGAACAGAACTTATTGTATGTAATTGTAATTTTGTGTGAATAATTTTTTGTAGAAGTGTCAATATGTGAAAATGTTCTGTTTTATTTAATGTATTTGTTTGCTGTTATGTAAATTGCTGATCCTCACTTAGGGCTCTTAGTTATTCTGTATGTAAAAGGTGTAGTGGTTCCCCTCGGGAACGGAAATGTGCAGAGCGCGCAAATTGTGGTTGGCATAGGTGGGAAAGGTGGAACTGATAGTCAGTCGGAGACGAGCCAGCAGTCGGAAAGGAGCTACGAGTCTGTGCACTGTCATTATAACGGTGCATATTGTGATGATTCAGAGAGAGGCTTTTCCTGCTTCTTTCCAAGGCCTCGGATGGATGGACAAATAGCTGGAACTATTCTGGAATTTGTATGAATCATCGCCATGAAGATACGATAAAGTCCGGCAATTCTACCTGCAATTCCACCTACCAACATGCAGTTGCCACCACATTGCGCAATCACTGTAACGTAATACTATATTGATGTACAGTGAAGGATCAGCCTAATGGATTTGTTAGTGTGCTGAAATATAAGGTAATTTATATCGGAATTTATTTACCTACCTTGATTTTACTCCTCATCATAACACCTCTCAGGGTCCTCTCCGTTTGAAGTAAAGTGATTACCGAGTGTCCTTACTGAGAGTACGTTGAAGCCTAGAGCTTTGTTAAATAATGCCTCTTGAACTTATTAAAAAGATAGTTAAAGCTAATGTGGTAACAGAGTGAGTTAAAACAAATGTTATTTGTCCAATAATAATTTTCCTATTGAAACTGCTATTTAAAGTGCTGTTACTAACTTCAAACTTTAGGCTGAGTCTTATAAAGTAAATGATCACGTTGTTGTCTGTGGTAAATTCTAAAAGGTGAGTCAGTTTCTTGCAATTTTGTCAACATTGTGTTTCGTTGTAGTAAAAGTGAGAAAGCTGCAGTTGAGAAACGTTACATTCTCATGTATGCCAAGTGTTTGTCTCTCTTGTGTGCATATTAACAGTATAAAGACCACTCAGTTTGTGTAAACCCTGAAAGTGATGGTGTTTTTCTGTACGTGTTATAATTTTGCAAATAGTTTTTTTGTTTTTTTCTGTGCTGCTCCAGTTGTTAGCTTCAATCTTAAAACATGTGTGTCAGAGTTCATTGCACTCGAGAGTTGCTAAGTCTAGGTTGTGTTTGTTGTGTTGTCCATTATAGTTACTTATACCTACTTTCATAAACGAGAATGTTAATCTTTCTCTTGCCTAATTAGGCTGGCGACCTTTTCCCTTATTCTAGGAATAGTATAGCTAGGCAAAATTTTGTTTGTCACTATTCCAACATTTACGTAATTCTTACTTTCATTTCCGATAAGCCACCTCCGTTAGGAATAACACGGTCAAATTAACAAAATTCCTCTCAGAGGGTAACACTGCTCTGTTGCTTTGTGCCATAGTTGCTTTTACAAAATTGCTTTATGTTACAACCTGCTTATAGCATAGAGGTTATGGTACAGTAGTAGCAGAGAGGGAGTGTTATAAGGTGACCGAGACGTGTAACCAATGGCACCCAACACCATCACGCTGGGTGATACGCCAGTATGGCGATGACGAATACTCGCTTCCAATGTGCGTTCACCGCGATGTCGCCAAACACGGATGCGACCACAATGATGCTGTAAACAGATCCTGGATTCATCCGAAAAAATTACGTTTTGCCATTCGTGCACCCAGGTTCGTCGTTGAGTACACCATCGCGGGTGTTCCTGTCTATGATGCAGCGTCAAGGGTAACCGCAGCCAAGGTCTCCGAGCTGATAGTCCATGCTGCTGCAAACGTCGTCGAACTGTTCGTGCAGATGGTTGTTGTGTTGCAAACGTCCCCATCTGGTGGCTCAGGGATCGAGACGTGGTTGCACGATCCGTGACAGCCATTTGGATAAGATGCCTGTCATCTCGACTGCTAGTGATCCGAGGCCATTGGGGTCCAACACGGCGTTCCGTATTATCCTCCTGAACCCACCGATTCCATATTCTGCTAACAGTCATTGGATCTCGACCAACGCGAGCAGCAATGTCGCGATAAGGTAAACCGCAATCACGATGGGCTACAATCGGACCTTTATCAAGTCGGAAACGTGATGGTACGCATTTCTCCTCCTTACACAAGGCATCACAACAACGTTTCACCAGACAACGCCGGTCAACTGCTGTTTTTGTATGAGAAATCGGTTGGAAACTTTCCTCATGTCATCACGTTGTACGTGTCTCCACCGGCGCCAACCTTGTGTAAATGCTCTGAAAAGCTAATAATTTGCATATCACAGCATCTTCTTCCTGTCGGATAAATTTGGCGTCCGTAGCACGTCATCG
This sequence comes from Schistocerca cancellata, assembly GCF_023864275.1. Taxonomy (NCBI): domain Eukaryota; kingdom Metazoa; phylum Arthropoda; class Insecta; order Orthoptera; family Acrididae; genus Schistocerca; species Schistocerca cancellata. The sequence continues at coordinate 461,628,719 of NC_064631.1, read as the reverse complement.
TCGTGGTGTAGCAATTTTATTGGCCTGTAGTGTAGATATTACTTCGATCATGGATTGGGATGGTTCTGTTGCTCTCGTAATACGTTCTCATGTGGAGGAATTCGTCGTTATGGCACTGACAGCATATAACTAGTTAGATTGTTTATAATTAATTATTTAGTTTTATAGCAAAGGTAACAGATTGTCGTAATTGGTGGCATCGTCAGCTTTCATATGATGTATCGTAAGTGTGAAACATGATATACGTCCAATTGTTATAATTTTGTAAAATCTATAACAATTATAATTATCAATGACATTTTAAAAACTGTGTTTAAAGACAGGGCTTAGCTCCCAATGAGTTCGTCACATAGCCACGGTTCATACGTGGTATTTAGTTTTCTTGTAACATGTATGTATGGCGTTATATGTATTTTCCATGAATTTTACACTTTAACCGTATTTCAAGTTACTGGAGCCATCAATTTTCCGATCTCGGCAGGTCTTCTCCTTGCGCTCTGGATTGTCCCTCTGACCGTTCGCTTCCTGCCTGAGGACCCGTCAGCTCCCCGTCGCCTGCACTTCTCCATCTGGCTTACCATGACGCTCGCCAGCTGGCCCGTCAGATACTCAGCGCTAGCAGAATTTTTGCCTGTTGGGCGACCTTTATGTCACACACTGTGTAAACGTGTTCCTGAAAGTGTTTATGTCAACGGAATGAAGCTCCTCTACATAATGCGTTAAAATTTCAAAAGCTACCTTTGCACAGCACAAGCTCTTATTGCCCTGCCTGTCCCTGTATACTGCCACTAGCGGAGAAACTCGACGTCGGCAAGGTAATTATTTATAGCTGTGCGTCCACGCCCGTACCTTGCAGCATGTGGCCTTGTACTTAATGTTTATGATGTCATAAGTCCTGAACTATGTGTCGTGCAATCATATACTTTTATAGATATATTCAGCAGCATGTGTGGATACTGTTTGCAAAATGCGTTGCCAATTGAGTTAGTATCATGGAAGTAGTATATTTAACCGTCATGCAAGATGCTTTAGTTTTTCACGCATCTTACTGTTTATGTCATCATTTCCCCTTAACTAAGTGTCGTAAGACGATATAATTTTGTACTTACATTCAGAGGTATTTGTGCGTACTACCTGTAAAATGTGGGGCGAATACATTTAGTACACTACTGGCCATTAAAATTGCTACACCACGAGGGTGCCGTGCTACAGACGCGAAATTTAACCGACAGGAAGAAGATACTGCGATATGCAAATGATTAGCTTTTCAGAGCATTTACACAAGGCTGGCGCCGGTGGCGACACCTACAACGTGCTGACAGGAGGAAAGTTTCCAACCGATTTCTCATACACAAACAGCAGTTGACCGGCGTTGCCTGGTGAAACGTTGTTGTGATGCATCGTGTAAGGAGGAGAAATGCGTACCATCACGTTTCCGACTTTGATAAAGGTCGTATTGTAGCCCATCACGATTGCGATTTATCGTATCGCGACATTGCTGCTCGCCTTGGTCGAGATCCAATGACTGTTAACAGAATATGGAATCTGTGGGTTCAGCAGGGTAATACGGAACGCCGTGCTGGATCCCAACGGCCTCGTATCACTAGCAGTCGGGATGACAGGTATCTTATTCGCATGGCTGTAACGGATCGTGCAGCCACGTCTCGATCCCTGAGTCAACAGATGGGGACGTTTGCAAGACAACAACCATCTGCACTAACAGCTCGTCGACGTTTGCAACAGCATGGACTATCAGCTCGGAGACCTTGGCTGCGGTTACCCTTGACGTTGCATCACAGACAGGAGCGCCTGTGATGGTGTACTCAACGGCGAACCTGGGTGCACGAATGGCAAAACGTCATTCTTTCGGATGAATCCAGGTTCTGTTTACAGCATCATGATGGTCGCATCCGTGTTTGGCGACAACGCGGTGAACACACATTGGAGGCGTGTATTCGTCATCGCCATACTGGGATATCACCCAGCTTGATGGTATGGGGTGCCATTGATTACACGTCTGTGTCACCTCTTGTTCGCATTGACGGCACTTTGAACAGTGGACGTTCAATTTCAGATGTGTTACGACCCGTGGCTCTACTCTTCATTCGATCCCTGCGAAACGCAACATTTCAGCAGGGTAATGCACGACCGCATGTTGCAGGTCCTGTACGGGCCTTTCTGGATACAGAAAATGTTCGGCTGCTGCCCTGGCCAGCAGATTCTCCAGATCTCTCACCAATGGAAAACGTCTGGTCAATAGTGGCCGAGCAACTGGCACGTCACAATACGCCAGTCAGTACTGTTGGTGAACTGCGGTATCGTGTTGAAGCTGCATGGGCAGCTGTACCTGTACATGCCATCCAAGCTCTGTTTGACTCAATGCCCAGGCGTATCAAGGCCGTTATTACGGCCTGAGGTGGTTGTTCTGGGTAGTGATTTCTCAGGATCTATGCACCCAAATTGCGTGAAAATGTCAGTTCTAGTATAATATGCTTGTCCAATGAATTCCCGTTTATCATCTGCATTTTTTCTTGGTGTAGCAATATTAATGGCTAGTAGTGTAGTAATGAAGCAATAAATTGTCGGGTCTTGCCCAGTCGTCTCGTATAAAGTGCCTTAAGGATGCGGCGTTGTCGGAATGCTATACAACAGTTCGAGCAAATAACATTGACTGTTTTATTTCAATAAAGCAGATTTGACAATACTTAACTTGAATGTACTACATGTTGTCGCTAGGCAGTGACAGGCAATATATTTCAGAGTCCTTGGCCGTATGCAACGCTCCTGCAATTCTGACACACAATTTGTGGATCACTAAAAACTGTTTCCGTAGCACTCTCTGCTAAGCAGTGCTAATACGCTGTGAATACTGTCCACTAATGTTCGGGCAAGACTGGCAGGAAAGGCGCTTATATTCACTTCTTGGAGAGGTCGTTCTTGTCGCGGCTCGGTCCTTGTCAGCGGGCTGGCTGACAGCGCCTCACCGCCTTCTCTGGTCTAGCGTTCTTCCCTTTCGTTCCGGTGTTTGAGTTACGTCACAACCTAAATTATAGCTTCATGCATCATGCGGTACTTGTATTTCATGAACAGCAGCAAAGTAGTAACCGATAAACATTTTTCTTTCTATTAATTTGAAGGGACTGTCAGCGAGAAAAAATTTCGTAAAGGTTTGAAATTATGTGTAAAGTTTGTTGCAGGCCGCATAGTGCTCTATTCTCAAGTACTGGATGAACCCTAAACTTTGCGATTTCAAGCATCACGAGCTACACTTTTTTCACCCCCATCCCTATCCCTTTGAAGTCAGGTGGTTGTGACCCCCACAGCTATTGTCGAAAGACAGTGTCAAGTTTGGTTGAAATCGAGGCAGTAGTTTAACAGAAGACGTGGAACATACACACACATACAAACATACGTTTTGTTAATATGTATGGATTAACTGGGATCCTGATTGTCGGCATATAGCTCGTAGCCAGCGAGTGTGTGGTGCTTTTGTCGAGAAATACACGAAAAGAGTGAAATATATCTTTCATCAACCCGAAGACAGCTTTGAACACTACAGTGCTTTACTAGGCATAGTCCAAGCACTGTCTTCCTCACAGAAGCAAATCGTGTATTGATAACTTGTATTGATAACTTAATATTCTTACTGTAACAATATCGTGGACTGAGGAGAGAAGATGATTCCAACGCATCGCAGTATGATCGGAAGTAAAGGAAATGACCGACTTCGACTTTGTAATGTAATGATACCGTGCCAACAGGTGTTGGTTTGATATTGTTTTGTTAGGCAACCAGTTTAGACGTTCCTATCACGTCATCTTCAGACCTGTCGAATGAATAACACCATGACAGCATGAAGTGCAGATGTCTACGGAGTCAGAAACGAAATGTAAATACATAAAACTGCAACCAGTCACTATTTTGAACAGTTATTTATTACTTCATTAACCGGTTTTCGAACATTTTCCGGTTCATCTTCAGGTGATTTTCTAGAAGTTGAGACATTGCAGGACACTCTCGGTTTTGATACAGTGTAATGCTATGCAATGTCAGGGAAGTCAGAATATTTAGCACTGAAGGATGTGCAAATGAGGTTTTGCAAGATCCAGGATGATGAGCTGAAATCGGTCTGCAAATTTAAATACCTGGGGTCGAACATTCAGAGGGACGGAGTATATCGGAAACAGAGTTGAAGATACAAAGATTGAAGGAGCGAGAAGGGGAGGAAGACCGAAGATGAGGTGGAAGGATAAGATATCCGCGGACCTAAGAGAGAAAGGATGGAAGAAGGAAGAGGCAATGGATAGAGTACTATGGAGGAGAAGCATCCAGAAGAGCAACACCGACCCTACGTGACATGGGGCAAGGCGACGATAAAGAAAGAAAGAGAAAGAAAGAAAGGCTGTGCAATGTTCTTAGGGAAGTTGATCTTTATTACTTGATCGCTATAACTGGATACGATCTGACTTCACTCATATGATAAAATGGTGGGCAGTAATTAACGCTCTTGCTTGTGTGCTCTACTGAAGGAATAGTGGTAAGCTTTACCTGCGTTCAAAGGGAGACGATGCCAATTTAAACGACTGCAGTAAAAGGGTATGGCGGCTGAGGACCGAGGGGAGCGTTCTTTTCGGCGGAACTTGGTTGAAAACATTTTTGGGCTGTCCAGTCCCTCGGTCAAATTGTGCAGACACGTTGGATGGCGGCAGTTGGTTGGTGGCAGCGTCCAGGTAGGCTGACTAGCGCCAAGGATTCGCTGCTGCTATGGGTAGAGCACTGATGACCAGCAATAAGGCAGAGGATGGGCCCTTGTTAGGCAGGAAGCCGATGAGACGACTATGTGTTCTGTGAATTTCTGTGGGACAGGTCAGTGGCGCCCAGACGTCTAGAGTCTGGTACAAAACATATTTATGAAGGCACGATGCTTTTAGGTAGTTTATGGCCGTTCTTTGGGAAGTTCGAGATGGATGCAACAATGATCTTTTTATGGAGGGCTGTGGTTCCATCCAGGTCATGCTATTAGCAAAAGACACGTGTAAACGTTTGGAAAAGAGGCCATGAAGCTGAATCTTTTTCCTTCTTTCCCAATTAATTTTCAAAGTCGTTGATCGGTCAAATCTGTATATGCAGAGCAAGGGGCGGTTTCCCAGCTTCGAGTGCCGCACTACAGCTCTTGAGTGGCTTCGGCTACAGTGGGAGTAGTCTAAGATGTAAATCGGCTACGTTACTGTGAGAGGTGGCATGAGCCCCCTCTCATATTTCTATCTTACGTTTCTCCTCTCTAATTGCACGCAGTGGAAAGTTGCTATTCCTTCACACGCGGACTTCCCACGCAGCGTCTCTCGTCACCCGGGTGGTCCGGTGACAGGCGGGCTCTGCTGATTGTGAAAGGGTAAGCCGACGGGTGTGAGGGAGTCGAGTGAATGCTTTCCAGACGCCGACATTGTCAAGAGACACGCCCGCTGGGGCCTGAAGTAGTGGCTGGGCTAGAGGTTCCGTTACTTCGCAGAAACTTGGCGAAAACACTTTCTGGCGGGCTACCAGCGAGGCGTGGGAATGACTTGTGTACCCAGGCAGTTGTGGCGGGAAAATTCCCGCGCTTTCTGCAAAATAGTAACTGTGATTGGCTTGCTCAGGGCATAGCTCCGTGACGTAGCAAAACCAGCGAAGAAATTGGCGCCAAGAATCTCCATTGGTGGAATGGTAGTGTTCCGGCAATAGAGTGGAATTTTCCGCCGGTTTTCGAGTTGCTGATTGGAACGGTTAACCACGGCCATTGTCGTGGGGGCGGGAATGTTCTGTGTTCGGTTTGTACGGGTGCTCTTGTGGGGTAGTCGGCTCTCGCCTTTCGGTCGGAGTAGGTTACAACACTGAGCTCTCGCTGCTTTGGACAGCCTGCCTTCCGTTGGCTGTCTAATATACTTTTATTTGATTGTAACTGTTTAACGAAGTTGCTGAAGTTTCGACTTCAACGTAACTTTCCGAGTACAGTTGGCAATTGAGCGTTCTGCGTACAAGCGACCTATGTTGTCTGTCTTGGGCAGTTTTGGCTTAAGTTGACTGTATCGGAGTTACTGTGTGACTTCACTTGTGAAAATCAATCACTGTACCGTCAGTGATTGTGTGGCGAGCCTTCTTCGTCTCCCTCAGAGGCGCGTTTGTATTGATAGGAAGTCTTTAGTCTGGAACAACCAGACCAGGACAATTTGTTTCGGGCTATACTTGCGACATTATCATCACCACGACGGGACGTCGAAGCAACCAGCCATCGCTTCCAGTACGCCAGATCGTGTCCTTGCAGCTAAGAAGACAGCTTGGTAATGTACGTCCGCAGCACCGGCAAAGCAGGCATTTTTGCTAGGCGATAATCAGAGCTCAGCAGAGCGCGCCTGTTCGTCTTTTCTAACTTTGTTCTATCTTGGGTGTTCATTGTCTGAGTTCTCACTAATGTAGCAGCAATTAATGTTGGGTTAGCTGTGTGTCTCTCTTAAGATTTGAGTTGCAAGGAATTGGCTCCACATAGCACTTCGGCATAAACGTCACAATCAAGTTTAGGGACAACTTCACCTTCACAGTGTTTATTTGAGTATCCAATTTGAGCCAATTTGATGTATTGTAAATGTTTCATGTTTTTTTGTTTATTATTTTGTGTTTAGTCTTAATAAATCATATTGTTATTTTGGACAGAACTTACATTCTGTTAATCGGTAGAGCAACCCTATCATTTCTCACTACGTTAATGAAACCTTCCTTTATTTAACTTATTTATCAAATTAAATTATTGCAGGTGCCAAACTCTTTTCTACTCCACTTGCAGGGTTGATTACAGTCAGTTCGCGTATCTTTTTAATCCATGTGCAACAGCAAAAAGTCGGAGTTAGAACAGGGGGGGCTTAGAGCATCATTTACGTATGTAGATTCAAGAAGAATTTAGTGTTAAATACACTGCTAGCCCCGGCACCTCGCAACTGAGCTGGCGAGGAAAGGCGAGAGAAAGAGAACAAGACTCTCTTGCAGGGCACTTCGCTAGAAAAGAAGTGCAGGTCTTTACCGAAACAGTGTGACTTGTGTCCTTTGCTAGTGTGCCGCTTAGGGACTGTGCCAGTCACCATCTGAACTGTTAAAGTCTTAATTACAGTTGGAAATAGGAAGCTTGCAAAGTTATATACGTATTTCCACATAAAGCTGGGTGCTGGTCTTGTGACAAGAAGATCGAACATGCTTTAATCAATCATCATGAATATTGTTTATCTGTCGATACGTGTGGAAAATTTTTAGTTTCTTACTTACTGCGACAGTATGGACTGCTTTTTTCTGTTAGTGCCCACCTGTCCTTCCATTCTGATGGCCAGTTGGAACATCACTTCACACACTTTTGTACAGTCTGTTTGTATTTACACTGTGACAGCGAAACTTTGCCAGCACCCAATATGTGTTATACAAATGATGCTTGTTACACAGACCTAGGCATAAAGATATGTCATAGGCCTACTTTGCTTAGAGAAGCCGGGCGCTGTAGCCGCGAGGTCTGGGGCACCTTGCCACGGTTTGCGTCCTCCGTAGAGTATGGGTGTGTGGTTCAAATTCCTCTAAGCACTATGGGACTAACCTTCTGAGGTCATCAGTCACCTAGACCTTAGAACTACTTAAACCTCACTAACCTAAGGACTTCACACACATCCATGCGCGAGTAGGGATTCTAACCTGCGACCGTAGCGGTCGCGCGGTTCCAGACTGTAGCGCCTAGAACCGCTAGGCCACTCCGGCCGGCCATGGGTATGTGTTTTGTCCTTAACCTACAATAGTTTAAGTTAGATCAAGTGGTGTGTAAGCCGAGGGACAGATGACCACAGCAGTTTGGTCACATAGGAGAGGTGTTACTTGTTTTTGATTGCTTGTATTAAAGTCGATATATGGACAAATACTTTAATCAGAACTGTCTTTAACGTGAGAGCTCAAAATGAAATAAAATAAAATGAAATAAATAAATTGCTACAAAAAAACAAACTTTAAGTAGCATGCTGTCTTATTTCTATTCGTATATTGACGTATAATAGACGCAGTTTATTACAAAATACTGTAATCAAGATTGGCATTAAAATATATGCCCAGGAATAAATACGAAAATATTGGTGCATTGTCTTATACATGTACGCTTGCTACTTGGTGTCATTCATGGGAGAGGCCTGAAGATAACGTGACTGAACGCCGAAACTAGTTGCCTAATAAAACATTATCAAAATAACGGCTGTTGGTACAGTGTTATTACATTTCACCGACCAGCCGCCGTCCCACGCTCCTGAACCCAGGGTGGAGTTACGTTCACTTTGACGGCAGAAATGAAGTGAAGCAGCAGCAACAGAGGCACTGCGCGCGTTTGAGCGGCGGGCGACCCGCTGAAAGGCAAAGTTGAAGGCTCGCTTTCCCACGCGGACGCCGCTGCCCGGCCCATATGTCACCTGCTGGGCTGCGCTCGCAGCTAGCTGCCTGGGCTGGCGCTCCCGCAGCTGGCGCGGGCACATCCATCAGGAGCGGTTCACCTTCGCGGCTTCCTACACGCGGGGCGGCGCTGGCTGCGGCCTGCAACAGCCGCTCCGCCTTGCAGCCAGCCTGCCCGCCTGCCTGCCTGCCTGCCTACCGCTTGCTCAACAGCCGGCCGGACTGGACTGCTGGCGCCAAGGATACTGTCCGTTTCTGTTACCTACTAATAATAGCGTTTCGTAAGAGGACGCGCCAGTTTCTCGCCCGAGCCGCTGCGCTTCCCGTTTCGAGGATCGCCCTTCCGCGTGAGTGCACCAGTTACTGAAGAGGGCCAGGACTCTACAAAGCGTACGGTACAGCCACTGTCACAATTAAGACCAGAGTCGGCACACAAGTTAAATTTAGAGATTTACGGATACACATATTTGGATATCGATAGTGATTTTGCAGATTAAATCCTGAACCAGCTTGGATATCAGCTCGGGCCAAATATCTCACGAAATAAGTATCAAACGAAACAACTACAAAGAACGAAACTCGTCTAGCTTGAAGGGGGCCCGCTAGATGGAGCTGCCATAGGTAAAACGGATATCAACTGCGTTTTTTTTAAATAAGAACCCCCATTTCTTATTACATATTCGTGTATTACGTAAGAAATATGAATGTTTTAGTTGGACCACTTTTTTCGCTTTGTGATAGAAGGTGCTCTAATAGTCACAAACGTATAAGTACGTGGTATCGCGTAACATTCCGCCTGTGCGGACGGTATTTGCTTCGTGATACATTACCCGTGTTAAAATGGACCGTTTACCAATTGCGGAAAAGGTCGATATCGTGTTGATGTATGGCTATTGTGATCAAAATGCCCAACGGACGTGTGCTATGTATGCTGCTCGGCATCTTGGACGACATCATCCAAGTGTCCTGACCGTTCGCCGGATAGTTAAGCTATTTAATGAAACAGGAAGCGTTCAGCCACATGTGAAACGTCAACCACGTCCTGCAACTAATGATGATGCCCAAGTAGGTGTTTTAGCTGCTGTCGCGGCTAATCCGCACATCAGTAGCAGACAAATAGCCCGAGAATCGGCAATCTCAAAACGTCGGTGTTGAGAATGCTACATCAACATCGTAGGGCAGCTCGTTTTGTATTATCACGTAATAGGGGAGAGAGTGTGGCAGATATAATACGCGAGTTGGGATGGAAGTCATTGCCGGCCGGCGTGACCGAGCGCTTCTAGGCGCTTCAGTCTGGAACCGCGCCACCACTACGGACGCAGGTTCGAATCCTGCCTCGGGCATGGATGTGTGTGATGTCCTTAGGTTAGTTAGGTTTAAGTAGTTCTAAGTTCTAGGGGACTGGTGACCTCAGATGTTAAGTCCCAAAGTGCTCAGAGCCATTTGAACCATTTTTTTGAACCATGGAAGTCTTTAAAGCAAAGACGTTTTTCGTCGCAGCGAGATTTATTTACGAAATTTCAGTCACCAATTTTCTCTTCCGAATGCGAAAATATTTTGTTGAGCCCAACCTACATACGTAGGAATGATCATCAAAATAAAATAAGAGAAATCAGAGCTCTAACAGAAAGGTTTAGGTGTTGGTTTTTTCCCGCGCGCTGTTCGGGAGTGGAATGGTAGAGAGATAGTATGATTGTGGTTCGACGAAGCCTCTGCCAAGCACTTAAATGTGAATTGCAGAATAATCATGTAGATGTAGATTGTACCCGTACCATATTTATATGCACCAGGAATTGCATGGCGACGACTTTGGATGTCGTGTACAGTTCTGCCACTGGGCACAAGAGAAATTAGGGGACGATGACAGATTTTTTCCACGCGTTCTATTTAGCGACAAAGCGTCATTCACCAACAGCGGTAACGTAAACCGTCATATTATGCACTATTGAACAACGGAAAATCCACTATGGCTGCGACAAGTGGAACATCAGCGACCTTGGCGGGTTAATGTATGATGCGGCATTATGGGAGGAAGAATAATTTGCCCCCATTTTATCGATGGCAATCTAAATGGTGCAATGTATGCTGAATTCCTACGTAATGTTCTACCGATGTTACTACAAGATGTTACACTGCATGACAGAATGGCGATGTACTTCGAACATGATGGATGTCCGGCACATAGCTCGCTTGCGGTTGAAGCGTTATTGAATAGCATATTTCGTGATAGTTGGATTGGTCGTCGAAGCACCATACCATGGCCCGCACGTTCACCGGAACAGACGTCCCCGGATTCCTTTCTGCGGGGAAAGTTGAAGGATATTTGCTATTGTGATCCACCGTCGCCTGCCTGTGTGGCCGAGTGGTTCGATTCGCTACAGTCTGGAACCGCGCGACCACTACGGTCGCAGGTTCGAATCCTGCCTCGGGCATGAATGTGTCTGATGTTCTTAGGTTAGTTAGGTTTAAGTAGTTTGGGATGCCTTATAACGTGCTGTTTGGAAGAGATCTCCACCCCCTCGTACTCTTACGCACTTATGGACAGCCCTGCAGGATTCATGGTTTCGATTCCCTTCAGCACTACTCCAGAAATTAGTCGAGTCAATGGCACGTCATGTTGCGGCACTTCTGTTTCCTCGCGTGGGCGCTACACGATATTAGGCAGGTGTACCAGTTTGTTTGTCTCTTCAGTATACGTACTAAGCAAAGGAGGGAAAACTGAAAGATGAAATATATGGAAGGTATGTACAACGGAGACTATCTTGAAATCAATGTTACAGAGCTGGAAGAGGACATATATGAAGATGAAATGGGAGATACGATGGTACCAAAAGAATTTGATAGAACAGTGAAAGACTTAAGTCGAAATAAACGTTAGTAATTACTCTGACGTTAAAGCGTGATGTCGATATTACCGTTTACATTTCAATGATGTGTTACTGCTGTGGTCTTCAATGGGAAGACATGTTTGATGCAGTGTCCAGTGAAAGCTTCTTCATTTCTACATAACTACCGCAACCTATGTCCATCTGAATCTGCTTACTACAGCCAAGCCTCATTCTCCCTATATCATTTTCATTACCCCCACCTATCACAACACACTTCCCTCCATCACCAAACTGACAATTCTTTCATACCTCAGGGTATTTTCTATTACCCGATTCTTCTTTATTCAAGATGTGCTGCCCGCATCTCGTGGTCGTGCGGTAGCGTTCTCGCTTCCCACGCCCGGGTTCCCGTGTTCGATTCCCGGCGGGGTCAGGGATTTTCTCTGCCTCGTGATGGCTGGGTGTTGTTTGCTGTCCTTAGGTTAGTTAGGTTTAAGTAGTTCTAAGTTCTAGGGGACTGATGACCATAGATGTTAAGTCCCATAGTGCTCAGAGCCATTTGAACCAAGATGTGCTATGAAATTTGGCTTCCCAATTCGGTTCAATGCTTGGTCGTTGGTTACCTGATCTATCAAACTAATCTTCAGCGTTCTCTTACACAATCACGTTTCAAGATCTGATATCCCTTCTGACCAGAACTGTGTTTCGTCCACGTTTCATATCCCCACAAGGCTGCATCCCAGATAAATAAGTTTAAAAAAATGCTGACAGTCTGTACTTATACTCGATGTTAAAAAAGTTCACTTTATCAGAAATTCTTTTCTTGCTATTTCGAGACTGCATTTCACATCTTCTCTACTTTGGCCTTTGTCATTTGAACTATTACCCAAAGAGCAAAATTCATCTACTGCTTTTAGTATCTCTTTTCCTAATCCTCTGAGCATCACCTGTTTTACTTCGACTACTTTCCATTACCCTTATTTTCCTTCAGTTGAAGTTTATCCTGAGAACTGTTTTCAAGACACTACCCTTGCTGTTCAGCTGCTGTTGCAAGACTCCTCGCGTCTCTGAAAGTATTAAAAACCTCAAAGTCCTTAATTCTTTTCTCTGAACTTCAGTTTCCCTCCAAATTTCTCGTTGATTTATTTTACGGGTTTTTCTTTGTACGTACAGAAAAACATAAGGAATAGACTAAAATTCTGTCTTATTCCTTTCTCAACCACTGCTTCCCTTTCATTACTTCGAATATTACAAAGGAATTTGGTTGTAAATGATATTTCGATCCTTATATTTTATCCCTGATACCATGAGAATTTCAAAGAATATATTCCAGGCAACCTTGTCCAAAGTTTTCTTTAAATCTGTAAATGCTATAAAAGTTGGCTAGCTATTCTTCAAACCTGTCTTCTACGATGAGTCATAGGGTCTGTATTACCTCGTGTTTTCCAACATTTCTTGGGAACCCAAAATGACATTCTTCAAGGTCGAAATAACTAGTGTCCCATCCTTATATATTGTGACCATGACTTATTGCGGGCCTGTGTGGCTGTGCGGTTCTAGGCGCTTCAGTCTGGAGCCGCGTGACCGCTACGGTCGCAGGTTCGAATCCTGCCTCGGGCGTGGATGTGTGTGTTGTCCTTAGGTTAGTTAGGTTTAAGTAGTTCTAATTTCTGGGGGACTGATGACCTCAGACGTTAAGTCCCATAGTGCTCAGAACCATTTGAACCATGACTTATTAAAGATATGGTTCGACAGCATATGCCTTCTTTGGAATTAAAACAATTACGTTCTTCTTGAAGGCTAGGTGTATTTCGTGTGTCTCTTACGTCTTGCATGCCAGACAGAGTGATGTTGCGAGGGTTGGCTGTTACAAGCGTCTTAGTAAGTTTCGACCAAGGTGTTTCAGGACTCTGTCAGAATTTCTCAGCAGTCGTTGACAATAATCATTGCTGTTACAAGCGTCTTAGTAAGTTTCGACCAAGGTGTTTCAGGACTCTGTCAGAATCTTCTCAGCAGTCGTTGACAATAATCATTCTATTTTATTTCGCTATTATTACCCATTGGGGACGGAATGCCGCTATATTTCCTGAAAAACGGGGAAAGGCCTTTGTTCCTTATTCTGCGCACAGTCACACGTGCTTCACGTTTCTGTCATACCAGCAGCTGCCTTACTTCTGAGCCATTCTCGTTTCATTTGCGGTAACAGAGCTCAGTTATGAAATTGCCAAAGACTATTAATTGATCTTCTCAATAAGGAGAGAGGTTCTGGCACTTCCACGTCAAACAGTGGTTTTTGCGGCCACCCTTGGTCTTGCAGATCTTTGCAGTGTGTATTGGATATTTCTGTACTCTTGTCTGTCGAGTGCAAGATTTTTTTTCTGCTGAATTCGCTAATAACAGTTCTTGTATGTGTACCGGGAGACAATTACTATCGACGTATGTTTCATGGCCAGCTGTAGCATGTCGACTTGAGTCTACCATGCGTCGCTATAAACACAGTGGACGTGCTGTATTTCTAGCGGACAGCTGACAGCTTGGGCTCGTCATATATCACACACCAGTCCCGACCATGCAGCCTCAGAAGCAGCCTAAGAAAGCGCGACAAGAGAGAGACTGTCCTCTTATGGCTGGCTCAAATTGATCAGGAATCAGCTGGTACTTCATGACACAGGATCTGATTGTTAATAGCTACGAAATTATAGTGACCTGAAGCAGATATTAGTGTCCAAATCGTAGTTAACCCTTTCAGATCTGAATTTTTTCTTGGTGAAGGAAAATTTTTCTGTATGTGAAGATTTTTTAATTATTTTAGATGCAAGATTCATACAAAAACGTAAATCCGTTTTCAAAACACACTTTGAACACTAGGCTTCATTTTACGGTCTAAAATAACTACTTACGAAATATTCTCTGTTTTAATGAATAGTAAAACGAGCATCCAATAATTACCATGCAAATATTTAATTATACAGTGGAATATAGCGAACCAGTCATATCCGTGTATTCTGGAGGTCACGATCTGCTGTGCATTGCTGCATTGACTTGTCAATAAAAATGATTCAAATGGCTCTGATCACTACGGGACTTAACTTCTGAGGTCATCAGTCCTCTAGAACTTAGAACTACTTAAACCTAACCAACCTAAGGACATCACACACAGCCATGCCCGAAGCAGGACTCGAACCTGCGTGCGTATCGGTGGCGCGGTTCCAGAATGTAGCGCCTAGAACTTCTCGGTCACCCCGGCCGACATTTGTCAATATTTTAATAGGGATGCACAACAGTTGGCAACAGTTGCTCATGATGAAAAGGTTGGACAGCGTTAAATGTGTACCTCAAGCTTCCATTTGGGGAAAATACGTCTGTTGCAGGTAAGACACAGTAAAATTTACTGTACGCAGCTGTAGACAGAGGGTCTGAGAGGTTTGAGGGGGGTCGCTAGGCTGTCCTAATGACAGCTAATCCTAGGATTCGGTGGTGGTGATGGAGGAAGGGATAGCATTAACTTGGAATAATTCATCGGAAAGCATATCCCATTTAATATTATTATCATGAAGCAATGGACAGTTCATTTCATGTTACAAACTTCAAATGCTTGGATCAGCTTTAACCAGACTTCATATAAGCTCACTATCTAGGAAACAAAACTATATTGAGGGCACTCATAATACTGCTCAGTATAGTTTTAGAGGTAGGGGGGAAAGAGAAAGTAAAACCCTAGGGTGGCTGGAGAAATTTCTCACCACTCTGTGAGTGTATTTGGTTTACTGTATAGGAAGAGGAGGAACTGTCTGACGGCGTGATCGAAGAAGAAATAGCAGTTGATAGGGAAGACATAGATGATTCAG
The DNA here is from genome assembly GCF_023864275.1 of Schistocerca cancellata. Lineage (NCBI taxonomy): Eukaryota > Metazoa > Arthropoda > Insecta > Orthoptera > Acrididae > Schistocerca > Schistocerca cancellata. The sequence goes on along the minus strand of NC_064631.1, from coordinate 461,613,604 downwards.
CATTAGAGTTTAATACACTTTTGGAGGACTTGCGATCAAATAAGGTAGAAGAGATGGATGACCTTCCTTCCTAAGTTCTTAAATCAATTGGGAAAATGGCAACTAAACGAAAATTCAAGTTGGAGTGTGGATTCTATGAGATTAAAAACATACCATCAAAGTTTTCTAAGATAGAAAGGGCCAATAAGTCCTAGAACTATCGCCGAATAAACTTAACAACTCATGGATTGAAGCTGCTAACATATGTACAGAAGAATGTAAAAGGAAGTTCAGTATCTATTAAACTGACGATCAGTTTCGCTTTTCGGAAGGTAAAGGGGCTGGAGAGGTAGTTCCAACATTGTCCATTATAATGGGAGTAAAAGAAATATCAAAACTGTTCATAGAATTTATCGGCTTTGAATAAGCGATCAGTTTATGATAGAGTAAGCGGTTAAAAATTCTGAGAAAAATAGTAGTGAGTGACAGGGAACGATGCATAATACAAATGACTTCTGAAAAGTTCTGTGTATGGTCTCAGACCAACAAATCAAACAAAAGTTATACACACAATACCTTTAGAGGCCTTAAAAGAAATCGCAATCATCTACAACACGCTTCTGCTATTGGTTGTAAGACTGTAGATAAGTGTCAGAAAACTCTTATTGTGGAATCGGTCGAAATACGGTGGTCATGTTTCATACGCGCAACGTCTACGAAGCGTAAAACTTTCGTGGCTGATTTAATGCGGAAAAACAAAAGAAGTCTGCTGACGCCAAATCGGGAGACTAAGGAAGTAAAAGAGCGGCCATCCTGCTTGAGCGAGAAAGTTGAGCACGCGAATCGCAGTGTGCGGATGGGCGTAGGCGTAGTGGAAATTCCACTGTCCCCTCCGGTACTGTTTAGGCCGAACCCGCCGGATGCGGAGAAGACGGTGAAGGCCATGCCACTGACTGTCGCTTGGTCTCCATGTCGTACAGGTAGCAACAGGTCTCGTCTCTTGTAGCAATGGTTCCCAAAAATTGCAAATTCCGGGCAGACACGTTGATGAAATTTCCAGACGTTTCCATCCAAGCGAGTTAGCTTCTTCACGTCTATCAGCGTATATGATACAAACTAGATACAAATCTTCCATCTTTTCACATGTTCGTGAGCGATTGTGAGCACCCCATAACTTAGGAAGTAACATTTCTGTACGCATACTACTAAACCCAGATTTAAGGCTCAAATCATTTGATATTTTCAGTTTAATTTATATAAAATTTACGTTTACAGCCACACAAGTGTTGTTTTAGTATCCTTCTTGATTTTATTGCACTAAGCAGCGCCTGTAGTATTTTGTTTTTTCCCACACGAAATCACATACTAGCATTTTTAAATAGTACACGTTAGCGAACCGTTAGAGAACTGAATTTAACATTCTGTAAAATTATGCCATTTCTCTAGCAAGTAAATTTTCACGTGAAACTAAATTCCAGGGTTTAAAGTTGCTCGTGAAAATTGCCTTCGATGAATATAGAAAGAAAGTGTGGAAAACTGACATTCAGTGCTGGGATTTAACTTTTCCTATATCACCACTTATATGTCCGCCCCCGGTAGCTGAGTGGTCAGCGCGACAGAACGTCGATCCTCAGGGCCCGGGTTCGATTCCCGGGTGGGTCAAAGATTTTCTCCGGTCAGGGACTTGGTGTAGTGTTGTCCTAATCATCATCATTTTATCCCCATCGACGCGCAAGTCGCCGAAGTGGCGTCAAATCGAAAGACTTGCACCAGGCGAACGGTCTACCCGACTGGAGGCCCTAGTCACACGACATTATTATTATTATCATTATTACCACTCACATCTGATTTTAACTAACGCTTTTAAGTAATTCATTGGAGAAACAGAAAGGTCTTCGCCACACTTATTCTAAAGTTCTTTCTCTGAACGATTCTCCGCTGGCAGAACTGTGACCACTGGGCATTGAACAAACGTCGTGTTTTTCGTCTTTGATCTGTATCACTGACATCTTCCTCTATCCATAGGCTAAGACTTTCTGTCATCCACCTTACGATATTTAAAGCTGACACTTTTTGTGCTATACTAAAGTGCGTAGTTCACACGTTTCAGTAACACGTGTTAACAACAAACATAGAAGTCGATAAGGTAACTGAAACAAAACATGGCACTGAGCGACGTGGTGCAGTTGTTAGCACACTGGACTTGCATTTGGGAGGACGACGGTTCAAACCCGCGTCCGGTCATCCAGATTTAAGTTTTGCGTGATTTCCCTAAATCGCTTCAAGTAAATACCGGGATGCTTCCCTTGAAAGGATACGGCCCACTCCTTTCTCATCCTTCCCTAATCCGATGGGACCGATGATCTTGCTGTTTGATCTCCTCCCTCTAATCAACCAACCAACCAACTAAAACACTGCAGAGATTGCGATTTATGGAGGCAGGGTGGATACGGAAGCATTCTGGCAGAAATGACTTTGGAGAGCCAGTTCTAAAGCTTTCACGCGGTTTGAGAGACCCCACCTCGTGAGTTGAGGATTACACTCTCTTTACTTACCTTGAACTCTTTTCCTGTCAATCCGAGAGAGAGCCACCGATCATCCGCAAGCATTCGTCGCATTCGTTTGATGCCCCATGGGATTGTGTTTGCTGACGATCTACCCGAACGTGGCTCATCCTCGAAACCTTCCTTTGCGTCTCTGAAAGGTTTCAACTACTCTAACACACACGTTTTACTCATTGCCTCAACACCGCACACTTGCGTTGCTCCATTTTGCGCTCCTTTTTTGTAATGTCACGAGTTCTGACACTGGCTCCGTTAGCTCTGTCGCAGCGTGCACCACTGTTTCACTTCTGTCTGTCTCACGATAGGAGCGCTTACGACACATCTTTCAGTGCATGTGCGCGGGCACCTCATCCTTATCAGCGTAGTTTTTAGCATATGGCACCATTTTGCGTACTCAAGAAATCGTTGGTAGCATTGCTGTTGTTAGTGAAACTGAAGAGGTACAACAGGAACTTTTAATCGATCGCAGATTCTAATGAGTACAAACTATAGATTGAGAGTAAACCAAAGAATGACGAAACATGGAGTATGGGAAAATCGGGAAAGTAACGAAACGAAGTGTTTCAGTGTGAATGATGTAGAAAATTAGGTGGACTGATAAGGAATAAGAAAGTTCTTCGCAACATCGACAAGGAAAGGAACTTACGAAGAACACTGACAAGAAGAAGGAACCGGTTGATAAGACATCAAGGAAGGTATGAGAGGGAGTTGAGGAGGATAAAAACTGCAAGGGAAAATAGTAATTGAGCTACACTGAAGAGCCAAAGAAAGTGGTATAGGCATGCGTATTCAAATACCGAGATATGTAAACAGGCAGAATACAGCGCTGCCGTCTTCAACGCCTTTATAAGACAACAAGGGTCTGGCGCAGTTGTTAGATCGGTTATTGCTACTATAGTGACAGGTTATCAAGATTTAGGTGAGTTTGAACGTGGTCATACAGTCAGCGCACGAAAGATGTGACACCACATCTGCGAGACAGTGATGAAGTGCGAATTTTCCCGTACGACCATCAGCGCACGAAAGATGGGACACCACATCTGCGAGGCAGTGATGAAGTGGGAATTTTCCTGTACGACTATTTCACAAGTCTACCGTGAATATCAAGATTCGGGTAAAACATCAGATCTCCAACATTGCTACGGCTGGAATATATCCTGCCAGAACGGGGCCAATGACGACTGAACAGAATCCTTCACCGTGACACAACTGCAACCCTTCTGCAAATTTCCGCAGATTTCAAAGGTAGGCCATCAACAAGAGTCAGAGTACGTACCATTCAACGAAACATAATCGATATGGGCTTTTTGAGCCGAAGGCGCACTCCTGTACCCTCGATGACTGCACGACACAAAGTTTTACGCCTCGCCTGGGTCCGTCAACACCGACATTGGACTGTTGATGGCTGGAAACATGTTGCCTGCTCGGACGAGTCTCGTTTCAAATTGTATCGAGCGGATGCAGTGGAGACAACCTCACGAAACCCTGGACCCTGCATGTGAGAAGAGGATTGTTCAAGATGGTGGAGGCTCTGTAATGGTGTGGGGCGTGTGCAGTTGCAGTAATATGGGCCCCTGACATGTCTAGATACAACTCTCGTAAGTGACAAGTACATAAGGATCCTGTCTGATCACCTGCATCCATTCTTGTCCAGTGTGCATTCCACGGACTTGGGAGATTCCAGCAGGATATTACGACACCCCACACGTTCAGAATTGCCACAGAATGGTTCCAGGAACACTCTTCTGAGTTCAAACACGCCCGTTGACCACGGACCCCCCAGACATGAAGGTTATTCATATCTGTGATGCCCTTCCACATGCTGCTCAGAAGAGATCTCCATCCCCTCGTACTCTTACGGATTTATGGACAGCCCTTCAGAATTCATGGTGTCATTTCCCTCCAGTGCTGCTTCAGAATTACTCGAGTTCATGCCTCGTCGTGTTGCGGCACTTCTGCGTGCTCGGGGGGGGGGGGGGGGGACTCTACAATATTTGGCAGGTGTACCAGTTTCTTTGGCTCTTCAGCGTATGCACAATATACAGCTAAGGACGTTAGGTGTAAGAGCTACTTTGAGACTAAGGGCTATACACAAGAGAGGATTTCGTGGCGGCCCGCATCAAACAAGTCAGAAGATTGGTGACAGCTAAAAACTGAGAGGCAAGATATTCATAGCACTCCTACTCAGGAGAGTGGGAGAAAGGGTGGGAAGAGGCGGCTGTAAAATTAGTCGAAAACTATGAATATTGGTACCTATTTCATATTACTGGTAACGACGAAGTTAAGTAATTTTTCTGGATTAAAAGTGCAACATGACAAGGCGCACATAAAAAGTGCACAGGGACAGTTGTCTCATCAGCGTATATATATATATATATATATATATATATATATATGTGTGTGTGTGTGTGTGTGTGTGTGTGTGTGTGTGTGTGTGTGTGTGTGTGTGTGTTTTCTGAGTACCTCTGTTGGTATGAGTGTGGGTTTGAGTGTGAGGAGAATACATAGAGCAATTTCAGCCCCACAGATTTTTTTTGCAATTCCACATACCAAGGGGGTGAAATACTTAATGAAAGTTTTTTTTTATAATTAGTCGCTATCAATGCAATTTTGAAGCCAGATCTACGAAAAGTGGTATTTGGTTTCTCGATTAGAAATAAAGAAATATTTGTTTCAACGTTTTTGGGAATTCAATCCCTAAGGGACTAAAATAGTGAGTGAAAGTTCTTTGAAACTAAATCCATAAAGCATGTTTAAAGCTACATCTATGAAAATTGGTGTGTGACTTCTCAGTTAGATCTAGAAAAATACGTATTTCAGTGTTTCGGAAAGTCAGTCCCCTTATGAGTGAAATAGGGGGTGAAAATTTTTATGAAATTATTTCATCATGAAAGTTATTCAAAACCATATGTGTGAAAATTTGTATATGACCTCTTTGTCAGAAATAAAAAGATACGTATTTTAGTGCTTATGGAAACTCAGACACAGAAGGGGTGAAATAGGGGACGAAAATTTTTAAGAAAATGTTTCTTTAGATCAAATAATTTTTAAGGTATGTAAATGGAATTTTACTTCTCGATTAGGTGTAAAGCTATGTGTGTTAGGGGATGAAGACTCGTCGATTTTAAACCAATCGACGTGGTTTCTTGCTCGAGAAACTTTCATCACGGGATGAAAGTTTCTATGGAAATATCACAACAAGACAGCAAAATGCAAGAGTGTTCAAATGGTTCAAATGGCTCTGAGCACTATGGGACTTAATAGCTGAGGTCATCAGTCCCCTAGAACTTAGAACTACTTAAACCTAACTAACCTAAGGACATCACACACATCCATGACCGAGGCAGGATTCGAACCTGCGACCGTAGCAGCCGCGCGGTTCCAGACTGAAGCACCTAGAACCGCTCGGCCACCGCGGCCGGCTGCATGAGTGTCCGAGATTATTTCATCACAGGATGAAAGTTTCTGTGGAAATATCACAAGACCACAAAATGCACGAGTAACAAAAACCTTGGACTCAAGCTACCAGAATCGCTTTTTGAATTAAAGTACATTCGGGAAAGGCCATGCTTCTGTGGCCTCAATTAGCGAGAAAAGCTTAGAAGATGCTGCAATTTGCGAACAGCCTAAAAATTCGGTTTAAGGAAAACAAAAAACAAAGAAATCTGTGCAGATCTTACATTCTACACGAACGAAACTGTGGGCACTAAGCTAGTTGAGGTGTATTAGGAAATAAATTTAAAAGAAGCCTTTAAAATTACTACGATAAGTTGGCTAGTGAAATCAGCCGCACGGAGTGGCCGCGTGGTTAGAGGCGCCATGTCACGGACTGCGCGTCCCCTCCCGTCAGAGGTTGGAGTCCTCCCTCGGGCATCGGTGTGTGTGCTGTTCTTATCATAAATTAGTTTAATTTAGTTTAAGATTAACTCAAATCTGCAATTACCAAACAGTGTAATTGAACGACTATTTCATCAAGGGAATTTGTATATCATCCTCTGAAATATGCTCGTGGATAGTTTCCGAGAAAAATAGCCATGTTCCAAAATACGCAATAAATCGAAGTGGTGGTCGTATAAAGAATGTATTTAAAGCGTAAAATAATCAACAATGATAATAAGCAAATGCAATTAACTGCGGAACAAAATAGTAATAGATTTTCCAAATTGAACTGAACAATTTTAGTGAGCGAAATACAAAGTTCCATGCTACTGAACTGCTTATAAATCAGTTGCCAGTTCACAAATGTTTAGAGATCAGCAGCGTGATTCACCCGTCCGAATTCCTTCAAACAACTGTATACTCTACCAGACTAACCCACAGCAGTTGTCAAAAGGTGCTGAAATAATTCAATTCCAGAGCTGCGTAGCGCCAGACGCTAGCGACATTTAGAGTCCCGACTAGCTGCCAGACTCTAAGTATGTCAAAACGAGTGTTAAATAAATGTTCGGCCACTTGCTGGTCAAAACCGAACACTTTACACAAGTTCAAACCCATCCGAACAGCCCTTAAAAACGCAAGTTACCTCTATGATGGTGAACAGAGTGACGCAATTATTTATCCGAAAAGATACAATCATTTATAATATTTGTTAAATACATATATTGTCCCCATTTTTAGACTGCAGGATCACATATGATACCAATATTTTGCAGCGAGTGTAGATGCTTTGCATAAATAAGGTGTAGGACTCGAACCTGTGGCCAATGCAAGCAACTGCTAAAATTGGGTCGTATAATCACTCAACGGTGAGTAACAATTGCTTCTCTCTTCTGGGATGCACAATGTGACAAGTGCTTGAAACGTCGCATTTATACGTATATGATCTGGGAAAACCACTACCTATAATACATGTCTTATACCCCTAGGCATACAAGTGCGTGTAGATAGGTAGTGACGCTTTTTTTCGGTAAAGAAAATGGCATTCTTTTTCTTATCGAGTATAATATTGGGACAAATAAAATGGCGACATTGTGGGCTAATCCCTAATAGAGATGTATAGCACTGTGTCTGTGCACTACGGATAATTCGTCATGTCTACTAGATTTGTTTATATACTACTAGCTGACCCGGCGAACTTCGTACCGCCTAACAGTCAATGAATGTCGTGTTACCTTTTAGCTGAACTAATTTAGGCTTTGATGAACGTAATACAATGATACAAAATAATATTAATATAGATAGAAATATAAAAGTATTTTATTTTGATGAATGATGATGAATACATACAGAATGAGAATAAAAATTAAAAAAATAATAATAATTAAGTATTTCAAACACATGTCAGAAAAAAATCATTGAAAACTATGTTGTGCAGGTTGGGATACACTCTGATTAATTCATTAATCGGATTTTCATTCAAGCACCTTGTGGTAAACGACATTCTTTGTTTTTTGGTCAGGCGCAAGAACAAATAATGCGGATGGTTTGCCGACACGTGAGCATGCCACGTACAATTGACCATGAGAAAAACACGCATTTTCTAGATTGAGGCCACAAATAGTCAAGGATTGGCCCTGTGATTTGTTGATCGTCATGGCGAAGGCAAGACGAATCGGGAATTGAATTCGTTTAAACTCAAAGGGCATATCTGTTGGGATCATCGGAATCCTTGGAATAAGAACTTCCTCATCTTTAAATTTTCCTTTAAGTATCGACGCGTGAATCACATTGCTCATCAGTTTTCTTATCACCAAACGCGTTCCATTGCACAGTTTTGGTTGGTTTAAATTTCTAAGCATGATGACTACCGAGCCAACCTTCAGTTGTAAATTGTGCGGTGGTAAACCAGGCACATCCAAGGAGTTCAAAAATTCAGTTGGATAATTAGTGGCTTCTTCTTCGTTTGTTACACAGTCGATAGATTTGAATGTATACAGAGTACCTACGATTTGATTTTGAATTATAAAATTGAGGTCATCTACATCTTTATTTTTAGCCGCCAAAATTGCTCGCTCACTTAACCATTTAGTATTTTTGTGGTTAGCAATGATATCCGGAAATACTTTGTTGATAATCTCGTCTTTTGATGAGACGAAATTGCAAAAATTTGGAGGAAATGAAATCAAACCGCTCGATTCGTCAACAGGAACACGGCCATTACCGATAGTCAGCAATTGCTTCGAGAAATCATCAGCAGATAGATCGTTCAACAATGCAACTATCATATCGAAACGCTGCTCGATTCAAATCAATACTTGAACCATTTCTTCTTGCACTTCGAAGATTATTCCTCTGTTCATCTGTACGATAAGCTCGACGATTTCTCGTTTCTAATCTAGCCGTTTCACGGGCTGCCTCTCTTCGCTCTTGTGCTTGAGAAGCACGAATTAAGGCCCTTCTTTTCTCCATCCTAACGCGGCGCTCTTCTCGGGCAATTTCTCGTTCTTCGTCAGATAATTGACTCGCGATATTCCGTTGCCTAATTGCATTACGACTCCGCTGGGAAAGATTAGATCTTCTAGGACGCGGCATTTTTATTAATAGTAATACTGAATATGCACTCGCACAAAACCACATAAAACAATCGAGACATAGACAATAGCTTATCAAGAAAAATCATAGACAACCTATGAAAAGACATTTACACTTTTGTTAACCTGTAGAATAAATCTTTAATTAATTTAATAAATAATTTACACAAATTAATGTCTAAAACGAACAAATATAACAGTACCTACCTGAACTTTCGAGACATTTTACACAAAATAACTTTCTGAACGCACACATAAATAGTTGTTACAGTATTTGACAGGATTGGAAAACAAATGTTTGACATGTAATAAACAAATGAGCATTTATTGAAATGATTAAGTATTCATTACACATTTCTGAACACACGCGTAATATTTTTCAATCTTTTTTTTAAAAAAATACACATAATAGTTTATTCATCCATTTTAAATCTGGCGCTCTTCTCGGGCAATTTCTCGTTCTTCGTCAGATAATTGACTCGCGATATTCCGTTGCCTAATTGCATTACGGCTCCGCTGGGAAAGATTAGATCTTCTAGGACGCGGCATTTTTATTAATAGTAATACTGAATATGCACTCGCACAAAACCACATAAAACAATCGAGACATAGACAATAGCTTATCAAGAAAAATCATAGACAACCTATGAAAAGACATTTACACTTTTGTTAATCTGTAGAATAAATCTTTAATTAATTTAATAAATAATTTACACAAATTAATGTCTAAAACTAACAAATATAACAGTACCTACCTGAACTTTCGAGATATTTTACACAAAATAAATTTCTGAACGCACACATAAATAGTTGTTACAGTATTTGACAGGATTGGACAACAAATGTTTGACATGTAATAAACAAATGATCATTTATTGAAATGATTAAGTATTCATTACACATTTCTGAACGCACGCGTAATATTTTTCAATCTTTTTTTAAAAAAAAAACCACATAATAGTTTATTCATCCATTTTAAATAGTTTATGAACGAATGCATAAATGTCAATCATTACTTACAGATTTTGACAAAAAAATTTGACAGCTCCGAAACTAAAGAACTTTTAGGGAAAATAACGCGTTTTTCAAGTATTCGTCAATTTTTCATTATTTTTAAGATGTATTCTGCTGTTCGGGGCGGAGACAAATCCAACAAATCAAAAACCATGACAATTTTTATTCGTCAATTTTTCATTATTTTTAAGATGTATTCTGCTATTCGGGGCGGAGACAAATCCAACAAATCAAAAACCATGAAAATTTTTATTCGTCAATTTTTCATTATTTTTAAGATGTATTCTGCTATTCGGGGCGGAGAAAAATCCAACAAATCAAAAACCATGAAAATTTTTATTCGTCAATTTTTCATTATTTTTAAGATGTATTCTGCTATTCGGGGCGGAGACAAATCCAACAAATCAAAAACCATGAAAATTGGTCCAGCAGATTTCGAGTTATAAGTGTTGTAACAAACCCGACTTTGTTTTATATATATAGATATCATGAAGAGAAACTTGTACTGTATTCGTGCCTAACAGATTACCCACTACCGTGGGAAGATAATGTACTGTGCTTGTCCATTGTTTGAGAGCGATATCATGATTACGCTTTAATTAATGACATGTATTAACAGTTCATGTGTTATGAGTGTCAGTTTCAGCGTATTAGATAAAATTCATTCTTCTTCGAAATATCTCTTTAGTTATAGCTGTGTTAATGTACTTTGACATAACGACAGCATCGTTAAACAGTCATGTTAATTTACATACGGTTCTTAAGAACACTTATTTACAGTTGCTAATGTATGCAGATGCATTTCAGTTGAGATGTGTAGGTGTGAAGTAATACATCATTATCCCTCGCACCGTTACGTGAAAGGCACATGAATTATTTCTTTCAGCGATGGCACAGAAAATCTGGAGCCCACAACAACACAGTTTTATTTTGGACCGCTAGATATTTTCTTACTACAGCTTTCGTCTTCCCTCTATACCACGCAAGTCAGAGACAACACAGTGTAGGAACACAGCTTTCACGAAGTGTTTACCTTCAGATTGTGCGAATGTCATAGACAAAGCACCCAAGTGCCTAAGAGATTTGAGAGCACTCAGTGACGGAAGACGTATTAGTGTTTATTATGCAGCAAAAATCAACCATTTAATACGGAAAACAATACAATGACACAGAGAAAACATGATTAGATGTATGTGAACGTCAGTTCTTGGCGTTTCTTCGTGCTACTAATAATTATTACTTTTCTGCCAGGGCTGTGTCAAATTTGCTATGTTAAATTCCTCAATACCGAATGTGTGGAGAGGATGTGATAATCTCGTTACTCAAAATATCGATAAATGAGACATTAGTTATTTGTAAATATTACTACACATAAGATGCACAGTTTTTTACACTTTCCAGAAGAAAGGTTACCTGAAGCGCAGTTGCGACAAACTATAAACTGGAAGTCTGTATTATGTTCATCTATTCATGTCGAATGAGTCATTGACCATATTGTGTATCCACATAATCAAATTTGCTACACACATGCAATAGTCTTTCATAATGTTTTTCTAGGATGTAGTGTCCTAGGATTACATTACAGAGCGTTCCCATTCCCTGGTTCCCACTAAGTCTGGGGATTTCCCTTAGCTGTAAGTCAAATGGACTCGAAATTGCCTCCCAGATATAAGTTGGATCTCCCTTTACCCCACTAACAACTCGTCTGCTATTTAATGGAAAAGACCTTGATTCGCCCTTACTTCATTACCTGAACCGCTCACTCTACGTTTAGGGGTACAGATGAAAAAGTGTTAATAAATAACAATGCCAAAACGATTGGCAAATGCGGTACACACATAAACATAAATAAATGTATATTTAAATAATTTTTTTGTTTTTATCTGCGGCAATGGTTCTGATCCCTCTGGGTCTGACATAAGAATGTTTTGGGAGGTTTCCCTTGGTTGTCAAGGGAACTGGTAATCCCCTCCCATTTATACCTGCACAAGATCCTGTGGACAAACGGAAAGAATACGAAACAAAAGAAATTTAGAAATAACAAGCCTATAATTATAAATGTTGACGCAATTTAAATCTCCTGTCAGAAAATACTACTAACGTAGATAAAAATATGCGCAGTTAAATACATCACCTTTCCTATTTCTTCGCGAATGGGACTATACGGGCGATAAGGCGGAACTAAATGAAGTGATAACAGAGCTATTTGGTATAGGTACATTAAAAAATTAACGAAACACTCTCTTGTATTTGTTGTTTGCCTGCTTCTGATAACTACTGTCGAAATGAGCTGTACGACTACTGGCCTTTTTTCTCGCTGAAAACTACCGTGTCTGACATAAATTCACTCAGTACAAATGAGATTTTCCTAGTACAATTTACGAAGCAATTATTTCAAGATCTGTCCTGACTTCTTTCTCATGGGCAGAAAGCAAATGTACTTTGTTTTCACGACAAATGGCGGGTGTCTTGTATGGTTATCTCCAAATTCACCATTAGAAACAGTTAACTGCTATTGGACGGGGTACATTTTCTATTAAGTGATTGCGTTCAATAAACAATTGTAGAGTGAATGAGATGGATATAATGAGGTGCGGATATGGGAGAGAAAGAAAAGCCATCACAGTGGTAGAAACTGTCCTCTGTCTGATGAGCAAGTGAGTCACCGTCGTATGTAGGCATTCCAAGAAAAGATTATGCTTCTCACATGTTACCCCCCGCCCGCCCCCCCCCCCTCCCCCTGGCACAAATTCTACAGTACTGACATAAAAGACGATGAGCATTTTTCCTCCGCTGATAGCTGTGCGTGTCTTGGAAAACAATGCTTTCATTGTTTCAACTGAGTTTTAGTGTCATGGCTCCATGTCTCCTCCTTCACGGTTAGTGTGCAAAATAAGTCCTCTTCGTCCTTCGTACCGTGGTACATTGCTGAAAGTGGTTGGGTGGTGAGTTGATCGTTTGACAGCGTCGAAGAACCTGTGACAACGTCCCTCGATTACTGCCGAAATATCAAAAGAGTTGGGTTCCTGTCCACCAATGTTCGATACTGAACTATTTCAAACGAAATAGTCCTGTATTCCGACCTTAGAGAGTAGGGGTTATCAGAGTGACATAATTAACGCCGAAGCGAGATCACATCAGAGATGAGTACAGCAGTTGTAAACTTTTACGGAAAAGCTATTTCTGTACAACCCAGTACATATTCTCTGTTTCAGGTTGATTGTGAATGTTAATCAGTTGTATTTTACCTTGACGCAGTATTATGTCATTCAAATACAGTTAACAGAAGAGAGAGGTTCTTGTGTAGGTCGACTATGTCAGATTTCCAGATGTCTTTTGACATCTTTGCTTAGCCAACGGACTTGTCTCGTTGAATATACCGCTTTTCGGTAGATCACCGAAGTTTAGCGACGTCGGGTGTGACAGTACTTGGATGGGTAGCTGCCGTGTGCGCCGCATGATCACTATAACAACCTTTGTGCCGGTCTCCTGAATTAAATTCAAAACTTCTCCACAGTGTCTTACGAAATGAGGACATGGGATACTGCTGATGGCGATCCGTGCGTTAGGTGGTGACATTAAGTTCGGTAGAGCTTTCGGTGCTATTCGAGGGGAGTAGCCTATGTGTTAGAACCGGGATTCAGCCTCTCCATTCTCTTGTCAATACAAACAAGACCCAGGACTGCTCACAGATTCATTACAGTCACCTACAATTACAGGTACACTTAAACACATTTCTCATAGCAAAAAGGTGGCCGTGAGCGCGAAGGTTAGGAGAAACGTTTCCCATTAGACGCCTTCAGGGGTTCCCATCCAATCATGCCATACGAATTTACTTTTTACCGTTCCTCACGAGCGGCTTATATTTAGCTTGCGAGCCTGTGGAGTTCGCCGCAGCTGTGCCACTGGATTCGTGATTTCCAGTAAGGAAGGTCACCGATCGCAGCAATTGACGGAAAGTCATTGAGCAAAACGTAAGTGATACCTGACGTGAAGGAAGTGTTATACCCCTCTACTGTCGCTGAGCTGTATAAACAATATAGGAAACAATCCGAGCAGCCCTTTCAAACTGTTTGCATACGATTCTGTCATTTACATTCTAGTAATGTCATCAGAAGATCAAAACAAGTTGTAAAATGATTTAGACAAGACGTGATTGATACGAAAAGTGGCAGTTGACTCTAAACAATAGAAAGTGTGAGGTCATCCACATGAGTGTTAAAAGCAGTCCGTTAAGTTTCGTTTACCCGACAAATCACACAAACTTAATGGCTGGTAATTGATCTAAATATGTAGGTATTACAATTGTGAACAAACTTAAATTGGAACAATCAAAAAGAAAATGTTGTGGGGGACTGCTGAACAAAGATTGCGGTTTTTTATTTTCGTGGCAGAACACTTAGAAGATGCAATAAATCTACTAAAGAGACTGCCTACATTACGCTTGTCCTTGCCGGATAGGACTGACACAGGGCATGGAAAAAGATCGAAGAAGGTCACCTCGTTTCGCATTATCGCGAAATAGTGGATTGGGGTGCCAGCCATTGAAACAAGGCGTTTCTCGTTGCGGTGAGACTTATTCATGAAACGTTGCGAAAATATTTTTTGTTGCTGTCGCTCACATAGGGAGAAAAGACCATCTTAATAACGGGAAAGGAGACATCGCACGGAGTTCTTTACTTGTTCGTTTTTCCCACATGCCAGTGGAGAGTAGAGTCGTAGAGAAACAGTGTGAAAGTGGTACTATGGACCCCCTTCCAAGTAATCGGTGCGAAGTGTTAGCAGTCATGTAGATGTCGATGTTTACGTAGAGTTAGATGTAGAAAACCATTTCTGGCCAGAAAACAGGTCAAATTGGGTGGACTCACATGAGCAATTTCATCTTCACGTGACAGGAGAAGCGAGTCACGAGGAATTCTGTAAAGAAAAGCCCTTACAGAGAAAACGAACTCCTGTCTCAGAGGCATCACATTCCAATCGCTAATTTCTTTCTCTCGAAACATAAGTCACATTTCTTCCTCGTGTAGCTTCTCAGCTGCCGTCTCGAAGGCTACAGTACCACTTCCGTGGCAGCTCTTGAGAAAGTGCTTGGAAGAACTACTTCCGAGAACGAGTCGTTCTGCCAGTCTGAGCTGCCGACCGATAAGTTCCGGAAGCGCTAGTCCCACCAGAAAGAAGTACTCCAACTTGAATACGATTAGTTGCTGCAACGCACGTGATCTACTTGAACATTTTTTGTCCCAACGACGAACGCCGCGGCACAGTGGTGCAGCCAAGCATAAGAATGGGACCGGTGTTGGCCTTGGAGAGCGGGCAGCGGCTTCCAGAAAGCCTGTCGGCAGGTTTGTGTGAGGACAGCGGAAGCTGGCGGTGACGGAAGGGCCGGCACATGAATGGCGTGGCGTGTTCCTGCGGCCCACCAAGGACGCTGGCGCTCGCTACACGTGTCCGTGTCCGCTGCCCTCCCAAGGGCGCAGGCAAATCGTGCCCGCTCACCGCGCCGGACACCCGAAACACGCCGCCTCCGCTGCTGGGTCTATGGCCAACGAAGGACACGCTTACCTTACGGCGCGTCCGCACTATGCCGCACTTTCCTGCTTGACGAGGGCGGCTAAATCGTCTTCACACAAACGGCACTCGGTAGCGACACGCAACAGCGAAGACTTGCTTCTCACAAAGCCTTCTGTGATCGTCAGAGGCATAGGTACACCACCCACGTTGGACAACTCATCGACTGGACTGTGAATGCACATAAAAAATACACTATAAAGACACTAGGATTTCCTTTTTTCTTTTCTTCTGTGACATACTGTTCCATAGATGGTTCCGAATGTGCGGTTGTCACCAAGGCTTTTTGGGGATTTCGCTTCGTTGTAAGTCAAATGCTGGTAATGGAAATGCCTTCCCAGATACTTACAGTTGGGATTCCCATTGCTCCCAACACCATCTCGTTTGGTATTTATCTAAAAAATCCGTGACTCACCTGTAGGAAAACGCTCAGACAGCTAATTTTATCTTTAGAGAACAGAAGAAAAAGTAATAGTAAACAACAGTGCCAGATTGTCACACACACACACACACACACACACACACACACACACACACACACTCATCGTACATACATTCATGTTTATATAAAACACAGATCGTAATGTTTATCTGGGAAATGATTCTGAGCCCTCTAGTTCTGAAGTAAGCATTTTGAGGAGGTTTCCCTTGGTTACTCAAGTGGACTGGTAATCCTCTCTAATTTCTTTCTAATTGTGGAACCCTCTGCCCTTCTGCCAACACGCATGGTAATTGGCTGCGAGGAAATGCAACTTTTCAATAGGCTAGATCTCAAACAGGCTACTCTAGTTCTTTGAGTAGAGAATGAAATGAAACTGATAATCGCCGGCCGGAGTGGCCGAGCGGTTAAAGGCGCTACTGTCTGGAACCGCACGACCGCTACGGTCGCAGGTTCGAATCCTGCCTCGGGCATGGATGTGTGTGATGTCCTTAGGTTAGTTAGGTTTAAGTAGTTCTAAGTTGGGACTTATGACCACAGCAGTTGAGTCCCACAGTGCTCAGAGCCATTTGAACCATTTGAAACTGATAATCCTTTTACACTTATAGCCAATAGGAATTCATTCAGCCCCTTGCCCATTAATTGACTGGAAGATGCACTACACTGGGCCAGACTATCCCCTGTAGCAAAGAATGAGTAGTGTTAAAAAGTTGGAATTTGTAACTCCTTCCATTTGTTCCTGTTTGGAAACTGCTCCTTGATAACTGGCTAAAGATAACCATAATCCTACAGTGGGCTATATCTCTAACAGATCACACTACTTCTTTGAGTAGAGAATGAAGTGTGTTAAAAGAAGTTGGACTGATAATCCCTTTCTGTTTTTTACCAGCTGGGAATTCCTCAGCTCCATTACCAGCTTCCCTTACAACTGCCTCAAAGAACTACAACTCTACATTGGACCAGATCACAAATGTCCAACTTACTCCTTGGAGCAAACAATGAAAAATGTTAAGAGAAATGTTGGTATTGGTAACCCCTTCCATTTCTTCTCAGCTGGGAACCTCTCTGTCCCACTACCAGTCTGCCTGGCATTTGTCTTGAAAAGAACTGCAACTCTACAATTAGTTAGATCTCAAACGGCCGGCTCTTCTCCTTGTGGTAGCAAATAAGAGAGGAAAGGTATTTGTCTTGATCAGAACTGGGAAACTAAAACTATTTTTAAATTATTTTTCGGACACACTCCATGTGGAGCAAGTAATCATGACTCTGTTACACACAAAAACAGATAGCACGCTAGATGCATGACATGTACTACCCCTGTATATTTTTGAATGGCGCATATTGGCTTATAAAAAAATAAAAACAGTATTTTGTTGGTGACTGGATCCACAGTTTAAGTGAAATTTTTGAATGAAGCCATTCCGTTTTAGGCTGTTAAAATGCTGTTTATTGCGATTGTATTTTCGACACATGGTCATGTCAGCCATAGTGGGATGTGCAGAACATATTTCCTAGCAGTGTAAAACGAGGTCTCTGCCTGCGGTTCCTCACATCATGTGAACGCACTTGAGAAAGCTGCTATAAAAACAACATGCAGCTAATAATCATAGTAAAAACAACATCCACTATAAAAATGGTTCCAACCCCCTATTCCGAAGAAATGATTTCAGAAGCCTCCCATAGTTAAAAGACAGATATCAGTTCTAGAAACCCCCTCCCACATACCCAACCTTTGACTCCCTTTGGTGTTCTATACTAACTCTTCATCTCGTAATTGGCTGAAAACAACTGAACAATGGGACAGATCTCGAATTCTCAGCTGGATCCTTCTGGATAGGGCAAGAAATACATGAAAGCGAAATAATAAAAGAAAAAATAGTTGGGTTTGTCCATGCATTTTTAGACAGAGCTCGATATGGAGTGAGTGATATTATAAGAGATTTGATACTGTACAACGTTGTAGGGTGTCAGGCAAATCCAACACCTTCCATGAAAATCCTGACATGATAAGCAAATCCAGTAGTATGTCACATAGCTCCGAATAAATCGTGACATTAAATTAACCAACGTCATACGAGTAACGAGTGAGCAAATGGAATACCACAGACTAACACAAGAATGCCTAAATGCATGTCATACCTTCCCACCGTGAGACAGACGCAGTTCCGAGGGCAGAAACGAGAACAGAAGCCGAGAGCAGAACCGTGTTAAGCTAGAAGGCCCTACGGTAAGGGACAGACACCCACGTCATCAGCTAACCACCAGGACCACCCCCCAGCCCATGTTAAAAGCTAGAGCACTCCAGAAGAACAGTATAGATCTTATGATAACACTAAAAGGGCCACACAAGCCGCAAGTTTTAGCGTGAGACTTTTTCGCGTCTTTGTTACATTGCAAACCTAAAAAAAATTGCACCACCACGAAAAGTATAACGTTTCTCATTGGATAGACAGAATTTTTGTAGGCGGAGCTTAAGGTTAACATTGAGACCCTGATTGGTCAGATGAAAACACAGCCAGACAGTTTTTTTTAAAAACCAACTTTGGTAAATTGTAGTAAGGAGAAGTTAGAAAAGAGTTGCTTCCGAGACGGCGAGGTGCGTGGAGCTGTGCCGCCCGCCGCCCCCTGACGAACACTGAGAAGGTAATGAACGCACGCGATGCCGCATTTTTGAGCGCATAAGGCTTCACTCAGAACTGCAGAAGTGTCATCTGTTACATCCCCCTTTTTACGTAATACTAGTGTCGATCGTCAATTGAAGCTCATGGTATTTGCTACGTAAGTTAAAATCTGAAACGCGATGACTTTTCTGTTATATAATTATTGAGAAGCCACATCAGCCACTGTAATTTACGACAAGTTAGACAAGTAATTAAAGATAATTGAGGGTCACTGTAGACCATTTTGATAGTATTCTCTTTTGTGAAACTTAATTTAAACCTAGATTATAGATGTGATATGGCATAGGTCATCCTTCAATCCATTGTAGAACTTGGAAACCCATTCATGGAATATTCGTTCACATTTTTGTTGAACGCAGTTGGTTTTTATCATCATGTATTAAAACATTTCCTTTTATCAATAGTGCAATTTATAAACAATGTTTCGTGAGTAGAATAAAATTTCCAATGGTAAACTTAACTGCTTTTTCGACGTTATTTTACCAGCTAACTAAAAATAGGAAAGCCTTGAACACCTTCCACTAAGTCTAGTTAGTATTAAGATTCTTTTACAGGGAGTGCAGTGGAGCTGACGCTGAAATCATTAAGTATTTGGTTATATCATCGCTAGTCTCACTGAACTCTTCTGAACTCTACATGTCATTTGTGGTCTGGCGTCTCCTTACCAGCAACAGGTCCCAGGTTCAAACTAGTCAATTCCCTAAAAAACACGCTCAGAGCGTCGTTGCGCAAAAGTGGTAGGGAGACACGACACAGAACAGACACCACGCAGAATGTTAGAATGTGCAGAGAAATCTTGAATATTGATATAAAGTGATTTCTAGAAACTTTCCTGGAATACAAAGGAGTAACTTTGAGAATGTGGACTATAACATCCAGAAAGAGCAGCACTTCAGTTACCTCTCCATCTCATGAACTTCTGATAGTTACTTTTACATTTCGGACCACTAACTGATGTCAGTTTTGGACAATACAATATCTACAATATATTTTTTGACAACGGTTACATATACATAAGAAAAGGAGACTGATATGTTATCAAGTAGTGAGTGCGGGTATAGATGCTGATGACAGCAAAGGAGCAAGTAAACAGGTGAAGAAAGAGCAGAAACTACTGTTGAAGATGGCAGACAATTATAGTGACAACTGTGGTGTAGCTCAATGCGACGGTCAAGATGATCGTGTCAGTGGGCTGCAGTTAATGGACGAAACAGCTGCTTGTAGCTCTTGGGTGAGAGTCTATTGAACGTATAATAGAAAACCTCAGAATCTGCAAGAAGAGGAGCAACAAATAACTTATAATCAACAAAGGACTCAAGAAATGTAGTACGAATTACTTTGACACGAACTGTACGTTACACTATGGTACACATAAATACTATACTTTGTGGAATTTTTGGTCACTTCCGACACCTTTTTATTTGGAATATAACCGGAAAAAGCCAGAGGTGCAGTAGTGACCAACCACACATTAGTGAAAATACTCATCTTTTTCTCGAAAGCGTTATGCAAGGTTTGAATATCCGGAGATTCATTGTTTGTAACATTATCAGATCTTTGGGTGGACAGAAACACTGTCTGATTAATGTACACTGACTTCGTAAGCAAAGACAACATCACCATTTCATCACCAGCTAGAATTACAAACGTGTTCCAAACCAAAATGTATGAATAAAAAACAACTACAGACAGCGACAGGAGACAAACTTGGAATTCATATGAAAGATCAAAAAGAACTACTGCTTGTGTCTGAGGCCGTTCCTTTTAAAGGCAGCACTATTTGCATATGTTTCTTAAGTTACTAGTAATTTAATGCAGCTACTTTAATTAATTCGTTATTTATTACAATAGAGATGTTGTGTATTTTGTATTGTGTATTAAGTCGGTGACGGAGAAACGACGGAGAGGCATCGTCCAGCTGTAGCCCACAGTGGGCCACAATCCCACATTAGGCCACTGCAGTCCACCCACCCCACCGCCGCCCCACACCGAACCCAGGGTTATTGTGCGGTTCGGCCTCTAGTAGACCCGCCCTCCTCCTCTCCCCCCTCCCCTGGAACGTCTCATACCAGACGAGTGTCACCCCAAATGTTTGCGTGGTAGAGTAATTATGGTGAACGCGTACATGGAGATTGTTTGCCCAGCAATCGCCGACATACTGTAACTGAGGCGGAATAAGGGGAACCAGCCCGCATTCGCCGAGGCAGATGTAGAACCTCCTTATAAACCATCCATAGGTTGGCCGGCACACCGGACCTCGACACAAATTCGTCGGGCGGATTCTTGTCGGGGACCGACACGCCTTCCCGCTCGAGAAGCAGCGCGTTAGACCGTGCTGCTAGCCGCGCGGGCTATGGAAATGTTGCTTGCTTTTAATGTCCCATAGCGAAGTAGTTAGACACCTTGCATCGTAAGCACTAGAAGAACTTCACTGCAGTCAAAATGTTGCAGTATTACCTATGGGAAATCGGTAAATATCAGTTATGATGAGTCGGTGAAATGAAACAGCCCTTAATAATGCTTATTATGCCACTATGAGCCTTGTGCTTTCCTCTTACCTGATAAATACTGTTTCCTGAGGACTAAGAACAGAAAGCATCAGTAATATAGAATTCATCACAGAAATCCAAACGAGGAAATTTTTTTGTGTCTCTGGTATCAAATAAATCAAAACATTATGAACCAAATGAAGGTGTGGTTAAAACTATATCACATGTATTCGAAACTACGTGAAATTTTATTTAAATTTAGGTTATGACGCAGGCATCACGAATTAGCAAATCATCTACTCTAAACATCTTGTCTACCTTGTTCCTGCACGAGATCTATTTAGCACGGAAGAGCGAAAATAATTTTGTTGCTTCCAATGGAGCTGGGAATTTGGGAAGTCAGCTATGGAATATTATGTTGTGAAGAACGAAGGCAGTTTTATTGCTACTTTTCCGTAAACTTAGTTCGTTATTTTAGTTTATTTCCATTTCGAATCCACAGTAGCTTCGTCTCCAGTACTTCAGCATTGTTATCATTCTAAATGATATCCTGTTAATGTATCCACAACGTCCTTTACTGCGCTGACTATAAAATTTAGCGTAATGTCACACTAGGGGATACTGGGATATACTAACAGGATATCAGTGTGGTGGCATATCATGTAAATAACTGTGTTTAAGTGCCTGAAGGTGAAGCCATAGTCGCTTCGAAATATACTGCATATAAATTAAGACAATCAACATGGTTGAGTGGATAATCAGTGAGAAAATAACCTTTGTTCTCTACAATAAAGCAAACAACGAAAGTCATATCAAAACTTCCGTTGTTTGAGCACAGTTACATATAGCTTTAGGATATGTGATGATGATGATGATGATGATGTTTGGTTTGTGGGGCGCTCAACTGCTCGGTCGCCACGGCTCGTACAAAGTCCCAATTTTTACACAGTCCAATTTTTCATGCAATCCTATCCAGTCACCGTCACGAATGATGATGATTAAATGATTAGGACAACACAGACACCCAGTCCCCGTGCAGATAAACTCCCCAATCCGGCCGGGAATCGAACCCGGGATCCCGTGATCAAGAGGTAGCAACGCGAGCCACTGTACCATGAGTTGTGGACTTTAGGATATGTAAACATAATTTTAGTTTCTTTTATGTACGGAGCACTCGGTATTAGGACAACAGAGTCAACGTGAAGTTGAGGTTTATAGAATAATAAAGCAGTGAAAAACTGTTTACTGTATGAAGTGTGGTAACTTCTGTGTAGCTGCATAATAAAAAACTTTGTAATTTATATTATGGTCAGAGAGGGAATCATCAGAAATGGAGCTTCGGACAGAACGGCATACTTCTTTTTGTTCTCTCGTAATCATCTGCATCTACATGGATACTCGGCAAATTATATTGAAGTCCCTGGCAGAGGGTTCACCGAACCACCTTCACAATTCTCTATTATTCCAATATTGTACAGCGCGCGGAAAGAACGAATACCTATAGCTTTTCGTATGAGCTCTGATTTCCCTTATTTTATCGTGGTGATCGGTCCTTCCTATGTAGGTCAGTGTCAAGAAAATATTTTCGGATTCGAAGGAGAAGGTTGGTGATTGGAATTTCGTGAGAAGATTCCGTCGCAACGAAAAACGCCTTAGCTTAAATGATGTCCAGCCTAAATCCTGTATCATTTCAGTGACACTCTCTCCCATATTTCGCGATAATACAAGACGGCCTGCCCTTAGTTGAACTTTTTCGATGTACTCCGTCAATCCTATCTGATAAGGATCCTACACCGCGAAGCAGTATTCTAAAAGAGGACGAACAAGCGTAGGATAGGCCGTCTCCTTAGTAGATCTGTTACATTTTCTAAGAGCCTGCCAAGAAAGGGCAGTCTTTGATTAGCTTTCCTCACATTTTCTATGTGTTCCTTCCAATTTAAGTTGTTCATAATTGTAATTCCAGAGTATTTAGTTGAATTTACAGCCTTTAGATTTGACTGATTTATCGTGTAACCGAAGTGGATGACCTCACACTTTTCGTTATTTAGGGTCAACGGCCAATTTTCGCACCATTTAGATATCTTTTCCAAATCGTTTTGTATTTTGTTTTGATCTTCTGATGACTTTATTAAT
Source organism: Schistocerca cancellata (assembly GCF_023864275.1). Lineage (NCBI taxonomy): Eukaryota > Metazoa > Arthropoda > Insecta > Orthoptera > Acrididae > Schistocerca > Schistocerca cancellata. The sequence continues at coordinate 461,590,267 of NC_064631.1, read as the reverse complement.
CGATAAACGACAGCGTCATCTGCAAAGAACCTAAGACAGCTGCTCAAATTGTCTCCCAAATCGTTTATATAGATAAGGAACAGCAAAGGGCCTATAACACTACCTTGGGGAACGCCAGAAATCACTTCGTGGTTTTAATCGATGATTTTCCATCAATTACTACAAACTGTGACCTCTCTAACAGGAAGTCACATATCCAGTCACATAACTGAGACGATATTTCATAAGAGCGCAGTTTCACTACAAGCCGATTGTATAGTACAGTGTCAAAAGCTTTCCGAAAATCCACAAATACGGAATCAATATGAAATTCCTTGCCAATAGCACTCAACATTTCATGCGAATAAAGAGCTGGTTGTGTTTTACAAGAACTATGTTTTCTAAACCCACGTTGACTGTAAGTCAACAGACCGTTTTCCTCGATGTAATTCTTAATGTTCGAACACAATATATGTTCCAAAATCCTGCTGGATGTCGACGTTAATAATACGAGCCTGCAATTCAGTGGATTACTCTTACTACCTTTCTTCAATATTGGTGTCACTTGTGCAACTTTCCAGTCTTTGGGTACGGATCTTTCGTCGATCGGACGGATGTATATGATTGTTAAGTATGAAGCTAACGCATCGGCAAACTCTGAAAGGTACCTAATTGGTATACAGTCTGGACCAGAAGACTTGCTTTTATTAAGTGATTTAAGTTGCTTCACTTCTCCGAGGATATTTACTTCTACGTTACTCACGTTGGCAGTTGTTCTTGATTCGAATTCTGGAATATTTACTTCGTCGTCTTTTGTGAAGGTATTTCGGAAGGCTCTGTTAAGTAAGTCTGCTGTAGCAGCACTGTCTTCGATAGTATCTCCATTGCTATCGTGTAGAAAAATCATTGATTGTTTCTTGCCGCTAATATACTTCACATACGACCAGAATCTCTTTGGTTTTTCTGCCAAGTTCCGAGACAAACTTTCGTTGTGGAAACTGTTATAAGCATCTCGCATTGAAGTCCCCGCTAAATTTCGAGCTTCTGTAAAAGATCGCAAATCTTGAGGATTTTGCGTCTGTTTAAATTTGGCATGCCGGCCGGTGTGGCCGAGAGGTTCTAGTCGCTTCGGTCTGGAACCGCCCGACCGCTACGGTCGCAGGTTGGAATCCTGCCTCGGGCATGGACGTGTTTGATGTCCTTAGGTTAGTTAGGTTTAAGTTGTTCTTGTTTGTGTACCAAGGAGGATCATCCCCGTCGGTTCTTAATTTATTTGGTATAAAGCTCTCAATCATATTTTGTCTTTGCTATTTAGAATCACCATTCGACTAGTATGATGAAGTCTACAACAAATTCCTCTCGTGTAACAATCTCTTCAGTTGAGAGTAATATGAACACTGGACCTTACGTTACCAGATGGATTTGCTGTAATCTCTGTCTTTCACCACAATATTTGCCCTCTACAGTACCCTGTAGAACCATGGAAGTTATTTCCCGCTTTTTATTAATGAACACGTCGCCATTTGACTATATTGCTGTTTATTTAATTACTACCTCGGTTTCATCCTTTTCTGCCATTTCCGATTGCCTGATTTTTTGTAATGTAGATGTAGATGTAGATGTAATTAAGATATATTGCAAGACATCCATCTCAGTATATCCTGAAATATATGTTAAAGACATAATCAATCAGTTGAAAATGGCACAAAAGCTGGAAACTAGGTAGTAATTACATAAACAACAGTCCGGGCAAATGGCGGTGTGTTCAATTAAAAATTACTGTATTACTGTTACTCAGAAACAGCAAAAACTGTTTATTGCGTGTTGTTTTAGTACATGTCCTACCAATTTGTTTCACATTATGGTTGCAGTTTTTCATGTATTCCGTTCCTCTTTGGTTACACGGGTAGCTTAACCACATCTTACAGCTTAATTTTTTGTACCATGTAACACGTCGGACGCTTCGGTTCCCTTCCTTTTCAGTCTTCTCGGAGTCCACGATTTACTTCCTTACAATATAGTAACGAAGACAAACATTCTCAGAAATTTCTTTCTTCATTTGGGATATATACGTCATACTAGTAGACTTCTTTTGGCGCGGAAAACTATTTTTACCTGTGCATATTTGATACAGAGTTTCTCTCTAATGTCGTTTTTGATGCTTCTCAAAAATTCCGTCTTTCATTGGTTCACTCTCAGTCTACGTTCTGTACTCAATACGACATTCATTTCCTTCAAGAGGCTGTGTGAACATTCATCACTATGAGAAGGAAACATAATTAACAACTATTCCAGTTGTGAACAAAGTAATGATTTTAAACATTCGAAATGCATTTAATGTACAATACGAATGGGATGAAAAGTTTTCAAGGAGCTGCATTCTCCGTTGTAGATTTATACAATTCTGAAGATCGTTAGACTAACGGTTTACCAATTTTCTGCTTCTCCACGTCGGTGAAGTGACTCCACCGCAGGGATCTTTTATTTTCTGTTGTCTCAGCGCCGTAAATAAATTGTTGCTACATGTCCTTAAGGCACACGCCCATATCGTATAAGGTGCGAGGTACGTTTGCAAGATTTTCTAATATATGCGTAGCTGTTGCTATGTTTCTCTCTGTAAGCCACACCCAAACCCTAGCTCTCTCTCAGAAACGTTCCCTTTAAGTATTTGTATGTGATTTTTTTTCTTTTTTTTTGCGTGCTGTAAGATGCAATCCCTTATGCACACAATAACACACATCTAAAGTAGCCCTGGACCTGCAGAACGATCTAATAAACGATACGGTTCCGTGTAACTTAGAAAGTCCAATAAATTGACTATCTCGTTACCTACAGCCTGCGAGGAAAAAATGTTGCCATGACCTTGTATTGCATCAGCGATGCAGTGATGTGACCGTGCAATGATGTCAATAGAGATGTATCTGTAAAAATTCTTGCTTAAAATCGTTAAATGTCACCATAGCTGCTTGTCAAGTAAATATTTACTCTACTACGAAATACTCTCCGGAGATATTTCAGTTAGTAGTCGTTGTAAATGGAAATTAACTAACCTTTAATTCGTTGCTTACTTTAAATTTACGTTTTAATAACACATTCATGCATTTATTGCATTAATTCAATTACTGCTGGCTCCTAGACGCAGCAGTACGAGCTTGTACCGCGTTGCAAATATTTATTCCATATAATTTTAGCGCCTGCTCTGGTCGTAAATTCGTTTTAATTGAACAGGTGATTTAACGCCCGTCATCTTAAGTTGCAATCGGGTTTCGAAGCTGCGGAAGGCCGGCGTAAATCTCCTCCGCCGATATATAAAACCCGTTTCTCGTCCGCATACACAATAGGCTACTGTATGCTAAGCAGGCGACGACCAGCACGATTGCGCTAATTTTGCGAGTGCCGGCCGGGTCTCTATCATTACAGGACTACTATAACAATACCACTGTGCAGATGCGAAGCCAGGACAGGGTCTGCAAACAGCTTGCTCTGCCGAGCCAGTCGTGGTATTAGAGAGTGGCTGGAAGGCGTCCGTGGGCGGCGAGGTGAGTCTGTCTTGTCACATTAACGACGGACGACGAGCAGTTGCTCTCAGCTGCAAAGCAAGTTGAACAATTCATATTTTACACTCTAACGACAGACCACCGAGCAAGACCGACTAGTCGCCGCCTTTTAATATCGTTATTTAATGACCCATGTTTCCGTATTCAGGGCTTCGAACATGTTCTCTCAGTACGAAATTTATACGTTCGGTTCAGCGTATCTCTATTCGAATGTTTGTGTGTGTCAGTTTTATCGTCATCTCCCTCCTACTATTTCAGCACGCTGCTACCATAGGTAACAGTACGGAGGATTAGGGCAATATTTATACAGGGTGTTTCGCAATTCATGTTACATACCTCTAGAGGCTATAGAGGGGTAACCCATGTCCGGAAACGTCGTCCAACGAAACTAAAGAGCGTCAAAGTTATAGGCAACGGTGCCTGTAAACGTATGTGTATACAGGGTGATTCCGTGGTGATGTTACAAACTTTCAAGAATCGTGGAGACGGATAAATGGATCAGTTTGAGGTAAAGGTGCCTCGTTCGGAAACGAAACAGTCCAAAGTTACAAGAGAAAATAATTCAGATAATTCTGACAGTGGAATAACTGTACCGGTACTGTTGTTGCTAACAATGTAGGTTCAAAACGGTTCAAATGGCTCTGAGCACTATGGGACTTAACATCTTAGATCATCAGTCCCCTAGAACTTAGAACTACTTAAACCTAACTAACCTAAGGACATCACACACATCCATGCCCGAGGCAGGATTCGAACCTGTGACCGTAGCGGTCGTGCGGTTGCGGACTGAGCGCCTAGAACCGCTAGACCACCGCGGCCGGCTAACAATGTAGGTTACGAACATTGACAGGTGGTAGCATGGAAAAGTGTCTCATAAACATGGGCTCTGGGCTCTAAATTGTAAACCTTAGGAGCTATAAGCTCTTGATCATCTTCGCTTCTTTGAAACACATCTCCTCTATTGAACAAGTGCCCTTAGCTCTTAAAGTATGCATTTTAGAGCTATGTTTACTGTATATCTTGGTCATACTAACCACCGCTATAAGTTGCCTACCCTACAGTTTTATTTATTTTTTACTTACACATCAAGTTTCGTAGCACCAAATTGAAAAACAAATCTCCAAGGTCATGGAACGTGTCAGTACATGAAATTACAATATAAAAGTATTAACAGATAAAAACAAATGTTTATGAACCCGAAAAAAAGTCAACCCATATGTATAAGTAGACGCAATCAAGAATACAACAAGAATACAATAAAAATCAGCTTGATTTTTCAAGGACATGCTCTGCGGAATAGAACGAGTGATCCATGAAGAAACTCTTCACTTTCGATTTGAAACCGCATGGATTACTGCTAAGATTTCTGAATTCGAATGCTAGCTTATTGAAAATGGATGCAGCAGTATACTTTCTGCACAAGAATTAAGGAAGTTCGATCCAATTGCAGGTTTGATTTTTTCCGAGTATTAACTGAGTGAAATGGGAACAAGCTAATATTGTTAACAAGAAATGACAGTAAGGGATATATGTATTGAGTGGCCAATTTCAAAATACCCAGACTCGTAAACAGAGGTCGACAAGAGGTTTATGAGCTTACCCACTTATAGCCGGAACCCCCCGTTTCTGAGCCAAATATATCCTTTTAGAATATAATACCATACGAAATAAGCGAACGAAATCAAAATAGACTAATTTTCGTGTCGAACAATCACACACTTCAGATACCGTCCGAATAGTAAAAATGGCAGCATTAATTCTTCGAACAAGATCCTGAACGTGGGCTTTCCATGACAGTTTACTATCCATCTGAACACCTAGAAATATTAGCTGGTCAGTTTCACTAATAATATGCCCATTCTGTGAAAATAAAACAACAGGTTTTGTTGAACTGTGTGTTAAAAACTGTAGAAATTGAGCCTTACTGTGATTTAGGGTTAGTTTATTTTCTACAAAACATGAACTTAGGTCATGAACTGCCCTATTTGAAACCGAGTCAAAGTTGCACAAAACTTCCTTTACTACCAAGCTAGTGTAATCAGCAAACAGAAATATTTTAGAGTAACCCGCAATAAAAGAGGGCATATCATTTATAGACACTACTGGCCATCAAAATAGCTGCACCACGAAGATGACGTGCTACACACACGAAATTTCACCGACAGGAAGAAGATCCTGTGATATGCAAACGATTAGCTTTTCATAACATTCATATGAGGTTGGCGCCTATGGCGACACCTACAACATGCTGACTTGAGGAAAGTTTCCAACCGATTTCTCATATACAAGCAGCAGTTGACCGGCGTTGCGTGGTGAAACGTTGTTGTGATGCCTCGTGGAGGAGGAGAAATGCGTACGATCACATTTCCGACTTTGATAAAGGTCGGATTGTAGCCCATCGCGATTGCGGTTTATCGTATCGCGACATTACTGCTCGCGTTGGTGGAGATCCAATAACTGTTACCAAAATATGGAGTCGGTAGGTTCAGGAGGGTAATACGGAACGCCGTACTGGATCACAACGGCCTCGTATCACTAGCAGTCGAGATGACAGCCATCTTATCCGCATGGCTGTAACGGATCGTGCAGCCACGTCTCGACCCCTGAGTCAATAGATGGGGACGTTTTCAAGACAACAACCATCTGCACGAACAGTTCGACGACTTTTGCAGCAGCGTGGACTATCAGCTCGGCGACCATGGCTGCGGCTACCCTTGACGCTGCATCAAAGAAGGAGCGCCTGCGATGGTGTACTCAACGACGAACTTGGGTGTATGAATGGCAAAACGTCATTTTTTCGGATGAATGCAGGTTCTGTTTACAGCATCATTATGGTCGCATCCGTGTTTGGCGACACCGCGGTGAACGCACATTGGAAGCGTGTATTCGTCATCACCATACTGGCGTATCACCCGGCGTGATGGTATGGGGTGCCATTGGTTACACGTCTCGGTCACCTCTTGTTCGCATTGACGGCACTTTGAACAGGGGACGTTCAATTTCAGATGTGTTATGACCCGTGGCTCTACCCTTCATTCGATCCCTGCGAAACCCTACATTTCAGCAGGATGATGCACGACCGCATGTTGCAGGTCCTGTGTGGTTCTTTCTGGATGTTCGACTGCTGCCCTGGCCAGCACATTCTCCAGATATCTCGCCAATTGAAAACATCTGGTCAACAGTGGCCGAGCAAGTGGCTCGTCACAATACGCCAGTCACTACTCTTGATGAACTGTGGTATCGTGTTGAAGCTGCATGGGCAACTGTACCTGTACACGCCATCCAAGCTCTGTTTGACCGAATGCCCAGGCGTATCAAGGCCGTTATTACGGCCAGAAGTAGTTGTTCTGGGTACTGATTTCTCAGGATCTATGCACCCAAATTGCGTGAAAATGTAATCACATGTCAGTTCTAGTATAATATATTTGTCCAATGAATACCCGTTTATCATCTGCATTTCTTCTTGGTGTAGCAATTTTAATGTCCTACTAGCCATTAAAATTGCTACCCCACTCACACACCACATTACAGCCATTCTCAACATTTTGAATAATGACCTTTTGCTGTCTGTTGCTAAAGTAAGAGGTGAACCAATTGTGAGCTAATCCCCGTATTCCGTAATGGTCTAACTTCTGGAGCAATATTTTCTGATCAGCACAACCAAACTCCTTCGTTAAATCAAAAAAATATGCCTAGAGTTCCAATCCTTTTGTTAACCTATCCAGTATCTCACAGAGAAAAGAGAATATAGCATTTTCAGTTGTTAAACGACACAGCCGAACTGTACATTTAATAGCAAATCGTGTGATAAAGTGACCAATTATCGTTACATGCATAGCCTTTTGAATGTCTTTATCAAACACTGATGGCATAGAAATAGGTCCAAAATTGTCTACATTATCCGTTTCTCCCATTTTATAAAGCGGCTTTACTACTGAGTACTGAAATAGTTCACGAAAGTGACCATTCCTAAAGGAAATATAACAAATATGTCTAAATACACGGCTAACACGTACAGCACAGCATTAAATATTCTGCTAGGCACTCCATCATAACCATGAGAGTCGTTAGTCTTCACTAAGTTAATTATTAACTCAATCTTCTCCTTGTCTGTATCACAGAGAAGTATTTCAGACATCAAAATCTTAGGAAGAACAGTACTAATATATGTGTTCAACAGCCAGAAGTATCAGAACGGTTTTCGCTTATAACTTTCGACTCATTCGTTCCGGTACAGAGACCCTCACCACAAATTGATACATTTATGCTTCTCCACTATCCTATAACGTTCGTAACATCATCACGGAATCACCGTTGCATACATATAGTTACAGGCGGCAGCGCTTATTACTTTGACATTTCCGGAAATGGGCTGCTACGTAAAATTCTATGTAATAAGTCCCCTTCTACAAAAAAAAAAAAAAAAAAAAGGGTTCAAATGGCTCTGAGCACTATGGGACTTACCATCTATGGTCATCAGTCCCCTAGAACTTAGAACTACTTAAACCTAACTAACCTAAGGACATCACACAACACCCAGTCATCACGAGGCAGAGAAAATCCCTGATCGCGCCGGGAATCGAACCGGGGAACCCGGGCGCGGGAAGCGAGAACACTACCGTACGACCACGAGCTGCAGACCCCACTGTACAATCTCTAGTAGTGTGTAACCTGAATTGTGAAACAGCCTGTAGACCTCCGGGACCAACTCAAATTTTCGCTTTTATTGCTGTCTCCCTCCTATTGTGTGTGTATTGTGTATCGAACCGTGGGCCTAGAAACGACGGGGATACTTCGTCCCCGCCGTAGCCCTCAGTGGTTCACAACAATACAACAGGCTACAGCAGTCCACTCACCTCACTGCCGCCCCACATCGAACCCAGGGTTATTTGCGGTTGCGGTTCGGCCCCCAGATTTCCCCCCCCCCCCTCCCCGCCTTTCCCACCTTTCCCCACTCCGGAGCGACTCATACCAGACGAGTGTAGCCCCAAATGTTTGCGTACTAGAGTAATTATGGTGTACGCGTACGTGGAGACAGTTTTTTGCACAGCAATTGCCGACATGGTGTAACTGAGGTGGAATAAGGAGAACCAAGCCGCATTCGCCGAGGCAGGTGGAAAACCGCCTTGAAAACTATCCACAGACTGGCCGGCACACCGGACCTCAACACAAATCTGCCAGGCGGATACGTGCGGGCGACCAACACGCCTACCTGTCGGGAAGCAGAGCGTTTGATCGCGGGGCTAGCAGGGCGGTCCTCCCTCCTATTACTTCGGAACACTACCACTATATGTTGCGCTACGGAAGACGTGAGCAGAATTTACATACGTTTTTATTTAGAATGGTAAGACGAGGATTATTAGGCGCATTCTTACATGTAGCGAGGAATTCTACATATTATCATTACTTTCGTTATTTATGACACACATGTTACAGGAAGTTTTACACGTAATGTGGCGTCACACACTTTCCACTATGACATAAACAATTAAAACTGTAATAGCTGTACCAGAAACAAACAGATGTTATATTCGTTAGTCAAAAGTAGTACAATGAAAAATCACAGACAGATTTAAAAATTGTGTGCACTAACTACAATGGTCGTCGCAGACTCGTTTGGACGGGGAGTGAAAGACGATCGTGACAGAGAACAAATATTGAAGGCGTCACTGACTATGAAACGATAACAGGAAGAAACGTGGCTTGTGACGCAGATTTTTGTCCTTTGTGATTAATAAGGATCTAACCGACAAGCATTTTCGGTAGTTATCTCTGTTTTCAGCGTTATTTCCCATTATATTTGAATGAGTGAAAGTTTTGTTTGTCAATGTGTTTCTACAGTTGTACTTTTGTGTTAAGTTAGGGGGACGACATACGCTAAAGCAATCAAAATTGTGAAAAAAAAATTATTTTCTCTTCATTTACTAAATATTATTACCTTCCAGTTTCACTCTTAAGTGTGTTACAAAAATAAATGAATTGGCTAATAAATTGGCGAAAGCTTGCATGGGGCAACGCGCCTTTCTTGTTCTGCATTTCCTCATATTATTTATTCTTGAAACGTTTCGTGCAGTATATCTAGAAGGCTTTGGAAGAGCAGCACTACCACTGATTTCGTTTTCTTTGCTTTACAGTGTTCGTTTACAAATGGTATCTAAGGAGTAACTTTCAAATAGTTGTTTGTAGGCCTGTATTAGAAATTGTAACAAGCCTTTTTTCTATTAAATTATTATTACTATACTTTAATAATCTTGGCAGACTACAGAATCTAAGATCTGATTCAGGATCTAATGCAAAAACCATCATATATTCGACTCAAGTCTCCAGTAACTTATATGTTGCAACCTTTATATACCGTTCCCTCACGAACCACAGGCGTTACAGCACTTAAATTTGGCAAGTAACTCGTCAATAACACAGCGAAATATTTTGAGGAAGAAATTTTCATTTAATACGTTAATAATTTATTTATACTGGGTAGAGAAAAATTCGCGAACTCGGACTTCGCAGCACGATTCCTCAGTTACTATTAATACGAAGTTTTCTCTCGCAAAATTTCGTCCTGCACGTATTTCTAGCAGTAAAGGAACTTTAAAGATTGGCAGTCTGGCAACACTGTAATCACATGTATTGTAACTATCTCTGTCAGCACTTACCTCTAGCGCTGTGCTGGTGGTGCAGTGGCTACCGTTTTGGGTTGCTATGCAGGGGGTCGAGGGTTCTATTATAGGGTGAGGTGTACTTGTTTCTATTTGCCAATTTCATTCTACTAAATGATACTGCAGTACACACCTTTACTTGAGCCAATTGTATTCGACATTTATATAGTACATTCGTAACGAAATATAGTGGATCTGAACGTGGCAGGAATAGTAGCTGGTACTAATTGATGGGACAATTTGGGGGAGGTACACAGACACAGATTTGGAATTTAATAGACGCAATGGTGCGTAACAACTCCTGTCTACGGTGGCAAAAGGCTTATTTAAAAGCTGATCGACGAAAACGATTGTACTTTTATTTCTGTGTTCGTAGCAGGTAAGAAAAAATCTTTTGTAAAAGATCCACTGTATGAGGTCTAAGACACCACATACGGTACCAAGCAGACTACATCGAGCAAATAAAACTAAATTCGTCTACATCCAGGCTCGAACCCACGACCTTAACCATGCTAACCCAAAACGTCATCCAGTGCTCCACCTGCACAGTACTACAATTACGTAATGACAGAGATAGCTGTCATATACGTGGTTGCAGTGTTGCCAGATTGTCAGTCTTTGACGTCCATTTTTGCCGGAAGTATGTGCACGACGAAATTTTTACAGACTTTCTTGTATTGTTAGTATGCAAGGAATCGCACTGTGAAGACGGAGTAAACGAATTTTTCTTCGCCCTGTATCAGAGAAAAGACCTAAAATTTGGTGAATTCTTTAAGATAACTGGAGAACTGTAAAAATCTAGCCGGCCTGTGTGGCCGTGCGGTTAAAGGCGCTTCAGTCTGGAACCGCGTGACCGCTACGGTCGCAGGTTCGAATCCTGCCTCGGGCATGGATGTGTGTGATGTCCTTAGGTTAGTTAGGTTTAATTAGTTCTGAGTTCTAGGCGACTGATGACCTCAGAAGTTAAGTCGCATAGTGCTCAGAGCCATTTTTTGTAAAAATCTAGCAAACCGTATTGAATGTGTACTATGTAAATTTTGTGATCTTATATAACAGACTACCTTGCCCATGAGGTAAAAATTGTTGTCTGTATTCTGGAAATGATAACGGACTTCTATGTCTATCACCATGTGGTGTGTGGGGAAGTGTGGAGTAAGAAGTACTGTAACGAGAAGGACTTGAAATGTGTTGGTGCGAAATGGCGTAATGGCGTCGTGCTATTAGGGGTCGACAAGCTGTAAGCTGAGACAGTGGGTACATTAAAATTATTTGAAGACATTAGAGGCCCATGAAGAAAAGAAGAATTGCCGAGTGGAAGGAAGCAGGAACAGAACTAATTTTCTGATGCAGATCCGAAATAGAGAAGAGATTAAAATTCGTTTAATGGTGGACCGTAGTTAAATGGTGTTGAAAGAGTTGTGAGTAGCTGACTGGACAATGATTGAAAGTTGGTGGTCAGGAGAAGTGAACGGAATGTATTTATGAAATGTGAAGTTACGATAATTTTATTGGTTAGCGAAATGTAAGGTGTACTTGGATTGTGCAAACAGGCTGTAAAAAACGAGTGAACAGTGTTAACGTGGGCTCTCGTATACATTGGATGGTTTAGAACTGCTTTCATTACCTGCGACGGCAAAGTACGTGTATGTGAAACTTTTAAATCAATGTACACTACACCAATCCAAGATACGTAACAGTGTGGGTGTCGGGTTTTCCTATGAACAGTTATGTTATCACTAGAGACAGGATTATATGCATCATAAAAACCTTAAAATATACATGCAAATATGCATGAAAAATGCTTAAAAATGCATGAAAAGGGTCGACATATGTAAGACCAAATAATAAAAAAACATGGTAGCTACTGCGTGTATTATACTCAGAGTCGAAACTGTGCATATCAGTTACGAGGATGAGCGCAGGACAGGCGAAAAACGGTGTATTTAGAACGCTGGTATCATTTTCTGAATACTTTCTGGTAATGTTGGGAAGGTGGGCTTTCTGGGAGTATTTTCTAAAACTTTGCAAAATGGGGACTCATACCATGTTTCAAGAATTGATCGTTGTTTGATATTGTCGGTAACAAACAGATGCGATGCGAGTGACTCGCAGCGAAACAATCGATATGTACTTCGATATATATAGCACGCAGAGGGGCACGATCAAAAACCCTCTAATATTTTATTTAAAATACAACATACAATCTTGAATTATTCGAACAGCAATAGCTTTTAATTAATACTATTGGACCAAATAATCATTTACAATCTATTTTACATTTTTCTACTATTGTAAACATAAACGACCAAGTGCTGTTCCAAATGTTCGGTCGATCACTCAAAAGATTTTTATAAGCAGAAAAGGACGGTTCTTCATGAATTAAGGTAACTGGACAGTATTTGAATTTGGGTGCTATGTTTCTGGCAAAAGTTCACCCATCCCATTAATAAAACTATGAATTTAGCACAAGTGTTTAAAGCCTGGGTTACTGTTTAAAATGTTTTCATATTTTCTTTCACTTTTCTTTGGAATGTCGCCGGCAATGAGGAGTTCGTTATAACAATTTTATTCATTAACTGAATAGATTAATTCATTACCAAACCTAGAGTTTCAAGTTTTTTAATACTTGCCCATATAAGGCAAAATGAGAGCTAATGACAGGAATATCTATTTTAATACCGGGCTCATTAAAGGCTTCCTTGCACTGGCAAACTCCCAAAGCCTCTGCACTATCGAAGTCGTTTACTAGCCGTCTAACGGCCTCGATATGTTCATTATAAAACAACTTCGACCCACCTACCCCAACGAGCTACCACTAGTAAAGTAAAGGCACATTTGGTAGTTTTTCTTTGTTGATCTTGATGCGACCAGGAGCCTTTAGATACACTTTCCTTGTTGATCAAATCAGTTTATTTACATTCGCAAAAGTGGAACGTACTTCTCCAGCAAGGCGATGTACTCCATGAGCAAAGCACGTCACATGAATCAAACTGGGATAAAATACTCGTAGGGCTTTTCCTGCTTTGATCATACATGGAACAGCATCTGAAATAAACATCAACACTCTTTCATCTGCAGAACATTCTGGAAATACACTCCTGGAAATTGAAATAAGAACACCGTGAATTCATTGTCCCAGGAAGGGGAAACTTTATTGACACATTCCTGGGGTCAGATACATCACATGATCACACTGACAGAACCACAGGCACATAGACACAGGCAACAGAGCATGCACAATGTCGGCACTAGTACAGTGTATATCCACCTTTCGCAGCAATGCAGGCTGCTATTCTCCCATGGAGACGATCGTAGAGATGCTGGATGTAGTCCTGTGGAACGGCTTGCCATGCCATTTCCACCTGGCGCCTCAGTTGGACCAGCGTTCGTGCTGGACGTGCAGACCGCGTGAGACGACGCTTCATCCAGTCCCAAACATGCTCAATGGGGGACAGATCCGGAGATCTTGCTGGCCAGGGTAGTTGACTTACACCTTCTAGAGCACGTTGGGTGGCACGGGATACATGCGGACGTGCATTGTCCTGTTGGAACAGCAAGTTCCCTTGCCGGTCTAGGAATGGTAGAACGATGGGTTCGATGACGGTTTGGATGTACCGTGCACTATTCAGTGTCCCCTCGACGATCACCAGTGGTGTACGGCCAGTGTAGGAGATCGCTCCCCACACCATGATGCCGGGTGTTGGCCCTGTGTGCCTCGGTCGTATGCAGTCCTGATTGTGGCGCTCACCTGCACGGCGCCAAACACGCATACGACCATCATTGGCACCAAGGCAGAAGCGACTCTCATCGCTGAAGACGACACGTCTCCATTCGTCCCTCCATTCACGCCTGTCGCGACACCACTGGAGGCGGGCTGCACGATGTTGGGGCGTGAGCGGAAGACGGCCTAACGGTGTGCGGGACCGTAGCCCAGCTTCATGGAGACGGTTGCGAATGGTCCTCGCCGATACCCCAGGAGCAACAGTGTCCCTAATTTGCTGGGAAGTGGCGGTGCGGTCCCCTACGGCACTGCGTAGGATCCTATGGTCTTGGCGTGCATCCGTGCGTCGCTGCGGTCCGGTCCCAGGTCGACGGGCACGTGCACCTTCCGCCGACCACTGGCGACAACATCGATGTACTGTGGAGACCTCACGCCCCACGTGTTGAGCAATTCGGCGGTACGTCCACCCGGCCTCCCGCATGCCCACTATACGCCCTCGCTCAAAGTCCGTCAACTGCACATACGATTCACGTCCACGCTGTCGCGGCATGCTACCAGTGTTAAAGACTGCGATGGAGCTTCGTATGCCACGGCAAACTGGCTGACACTGACGGCGGCGGTGCACAAATGCTGCGCAGCTAGCGCCATTCGACGGCCAACACCGCGGTTCCTGGTGTGTCCGCTGTGCCGTGCGTGTGATCATTGCTTGTACAGCCCTCTCGCAGTGTCCGGAGCAAGTATGGTGGGTCTGACACACCGGTGTCAATGTGTTCTTTTTTCCATTTCCAGGAGTGTATTTTTCTAATACCCTCATTCATAAATCAGGCGATCGTAGAATGATATACTTTTTCAAGTTCTTTCAAATGTTCAAATGTGTGTGAGTTCTTAAGGGACCAAACTGCAGAGGTCATCTGTCCCTAGACTTACACACTACTTAAACTAACTTATGCTAAGATCAACACACTCACCCATGCCCGAGGAGGACTCGAACCTCCGGCGGGATGGGCAGCGGAGTCAGTGATATGGCGCCACTAACCGTACGGCCACTCCGAGCAGCTTCAAGTTCTTTGCAGGCCGCTAAATAGGAAGAAGAAGGCTCTTATTTTAAAGTACCAACAATTAAAGTTGCAATGTAACGGCCACTAGTGTCTGTAATTTCGTCAACTGAAGTCGACATAATGCTGTCCTTGAGTTCATTGCGTAGTAGTTGCAGAACATTTACTTAAATTGTCGGTACGTAATTTTTATGCAATGTTGATTCATCTGGTATATTTTGATTTAAGCAATATTAGCGCAGGAAGCCTTTGAGGATAGGGTTTGTAAGTTTTTGAAGACTAATATTGCTTGCAATGAATGCTTCACATAGATCCATGTTAAACTAACTTTTTTTGGTTACATTTGGACAAATCCCTGCTACTGCAACTTGCGGTTGTCAGAAGTTGTTACTGTGTTCCTTTCTTCTGCATTCCTGCAATATGAAGACTTGTCTTGACATGCTGGTCTATTCGAAAAGTTTTGTTGCAGGAAATGTTTTTCTTACAAGATAATACACATAAAAAAAATTTATGCATCACCTCAGTTCAGAGAGAAAATTGAAATAGACATCAACATAAACAGCACCTCCGCCCTTCTTATTGCTGACGAAAACCATACACTGCATGTTGTACCACCATACAGCGAGACCTTCGGAGGTGGTGGTCCAGATTGCTGTACACACAGGTACCTCTAATACCCAGTAGCACGTCCTGTTCTTCCTTTCATGCCACGCGGTCTATGGCGTCTTGTTACGGTCCGTGCGGCTCCCCCCGTCTGAAGTTCGCCTCCCTCGGTCATGGGTGTGTGTGTGTGTCGTCCTTAGCGTAATTCAGTTTAAGTTAGTGTGTAAGCTTAGGAACCGATGACCTCAGCAGTTTGGTCCCATAAGACCTTACCACAAATTTCGAAAATTTTTCTTGCATTGATGCATGCCTGTATTCGTAGTGGCATACTATCTACAAGTTCATCAAAGCACTGTTGGTCCAGATTGTCCCACTCCTCAACTGCGATTCGGCCTAGATCCCTCAGAGTGTTTGGCGGGGCACGTCGTCCATAAACAGCCCTTTTCAATCTATCTCAGGCATGTTCGATAGGGTTCATATCTGGAGAACATGCTAGCCACTCTTGTCGAGCGATGTCGTTATGCTGAAGGAAGTCATTCACAAGATGTGCACGATGGGGGCGCGAATTGTCGTCCACAAAGATGAATGCCTCGCTAATACGCTGCTGATATGGTTGAACTATCGGTAGGAGGGTGGCATTCACGTATCGTACAGCCGTTTCGGCGCCTTTTATGACCACCAGCGGAATACGTCGGATCCGCATAATGCCACCCCAAAACATCAGGGAACCTCCACATGCTGCACTCGCTGGACAGTGTGTCTAACGTGTACGGCCTGACCGGGTTGCCTCCAAACACGTCTCCGACGATAGTCTGGGTGAAGGCATATGCGACACTCATCGGTCAAGAGAATGTGACGCCAATCCTGAGCCGTCGATTGAGCGTGTTGTTGGGGCCATCTGTACCGCGCTGCATGGTGTCGTGGTGGCAAAGATGGACCTCCCCATGGACGTCGGGAGTGGAGCTGTTCATCATGCAGCCTATTGCCCACAGTTTGAGTCGTAACTCGACGTCCCTTGGCTGCACGAAAAGCATTATTCAATATGGTGGCATTGCTGTCAGGGTTCCTCCGAGACATAATCCGTAGGTAGCTGTCATCCACTGCAGTAGTAGCCTTTGGGCGACCTGAGTGAGGCTTGTTATCGACAGTTCCTGTCTCCCTATATCTCCTGCATGTCCGAACAACATGGCTTTGGTTCACTCCGAGACGCCTGGACACTTCCCTTGTTGAGAGCGCTTCCTGGCACAAAGTAACAATGCGGACGCGGTCGAACCACGATATTGACCGTCTAAGCATGGTTGAACTACAGACAACACGAGCCGTGTACCTCCTTCTTGGTGAAATCACTGGAACTCACCGGCTGTGCGAACCCCTTCGTCTTAATAGGCACTGCTCTTGCATGGTTGTTTACATCTTTGGGCGGGTTTAGTGACATCTGTGAACAGTCAAAGGGACTGTGTCTATGATACAGAATCCACAGTCAACGTCTATCTTCAAGAGTTCTGGGAACCGGGGTGATGCAAAACTTTTTTTTTTATGTGTGTATAAAACAGTTCCATGGTATGTCAATGTTCTAGGATAGTCAGTTATCCACGAAACGACTTTTCTTTTTTCGCGAGCATGGCGCACAACACGTTACACACTACACGTCGTAAACACGTTCAACTATGTACAGGTAAATAGAAAACTAAATTGAAACAATGGAGCCGGCCGAGGTGGCCGAGCGGTTCTAGGCGCTTCAGTCCGGAACCGCGTGACCGCTACGGTCGCAGGTTCGAATCCTGCCTGGGGCATGGATGTGTGTGATGTCATTAGGTCAGTTAGATTTAAGTAGTTCTACGTTCGAGGGGACTGATGACCTCAGATTTGAATCATTTTTTTAAAATAATGGACTTGCGACTAAAAGCTTGAGTAGTTTGATTTAATTGTCGCCGTCGCGTACGGTATGACAGCGGAGAGGATAAACCGGGCGCGCGGGCGCAGGCGCATTGACCCTGTCTGCCTGTTTCTGTTCCTCTTCTGTAATGATTTCGCTAGGCAGTGGCCTCTCGGTTAGCGACTGCACGCACTTCAAGGTCGCGGTCAATCTGTGAGGCATCCAAACTAGTTTTTAGTTAAAATATGCACTAACCGATGAAAAGGAGCCAAATATGCAAATTCAACTGCAGCATGCAAATTCATATAATCCGGTCTCTAGTTATCCCGTAATACCTCAACTCAATTTTATCCAGAAGTTTTCCCTGAAGTAATTACAAAATTTCTGTAGTTGTATGTGGGAGAAAATAATTTTCAGAGCATCTGTTAAATTCGAAGCAGAGGCGCTGTTACGCTGCAGCCATCGTAGCTCAGTAGCGACAGAGCGACTCAGCTATATACTATAGTAGCCAGTTGTGTTCAACTAGAGGTAGAACTATTCGCAGTACACCACTGACAGTGTGATGCATAAATCCCTCGACGTCTCTTATACAAAGGCACTGTGCTGTTGAGGAGAGTGGAAGGGACGTGTTATGTCCGCACTATAACACAACAAATATTCCGTGATAACCAAATTTATTTGACCTTCTGTCACTCAAATCAAAACTTAAGTTCGATTACAAAACACTTCGCTGGCTGTAGCGCCAAGGAGAAATCAGAGTCACTGGTAGATAATACAAGTCCAAACCACTGCCAACCATTCGATACCGACGCGTCGCAAGTTTCCAACCAGTGAGGCCACAGTACGGTTCGGTCGTCGTGAATCCAGCAGCCGGGTAGTGACACAGTCATCGGTGAAGATTGAACTGGTTAAACGGGCTCAGGGAGCTCGCTTAAATCCGCAGGTCCGGCCAATCAGAGTGTTGGTAGATGGCACCCTTATACGGTCGCTCAGTCTGGTGTCAATGGCAGCGCCGCGAGGGTAGTCCGTATCGTTAGTGGTGTGTACGCTGTCGCTAACCCCGCGACGACGCGTTCACTTGCGCCAGTTGTTGACATCGTGTGCGGCGCCAGAGGTACTCGCTGTGTGCCGCGCGTGTTGTAGCACGCCGCGCCGAGTTGACGGCTGCCGTGCGGCGGCAGATACTACAGGACGCAGCTTCAGAAACCTGCAGATAAGCCATCTGCAGTTTGCTAAACGAGGGGACATTATAAGAGACCTTTCCGTATTGACGTGTGCTCTCCTACCAGCAGAAGTGCAGGAACCATAAGAGTCCCAACACATTGTTAATATGAAATGAATAGGAAATGTTAAGAGAGGAGGAGGAGATGACTAATGGACTAGTCGACAGGACACAAAAGCTAAACTGATAAGTCTTTTGAAAGACGAGAGAAATTTCAGCTACAAGACTGTGCGTGTGGTCGTGCACCTGTGGGAACTGTAGGCGGTGCCAACGTTTGACAAGTATGGTGAACAATAATGTGACTGGCTAGAAGACAGTCGGGTGTACACACACAGCAAGGGTGACAGCTCTGGAAAACGCAGAGAGATCGCCCTGGAGGACACTTATTGTCAAGACGGCAAAGTGGACAAATGTCGTCGAAATGGCAATGAGAACACTTCCTTGCGTGCTTTGAAAACACACGGTTTCCACGGAACACTGCCGCAAACGCGGACAACTAAGTCTGGGCGCTGCCGAAAACGTGCACTGCCGCCGACTCCAGAGCTACCGCCTGGAAGGTATGGCGGGTCATGTGCATCATGACTCCTCACTGCCTTAATGCTGTCAGCCATTAGCAGAGCGTCTCTCCCTGTGCCAACAGCAGCCCGGTCTTCGCCCGGTAAAATGCGCTACAACTCTCATCTAAATCCGTCTGCAATTTCCTTTTGTCTCGTAGCAATCACGATTTAAAACGCTGGTAACAACCCTGGAAATCTTGTTATTAATAACGAGCAGATCATTATTTTCATATTACTCTTACAAGTAACTTCTTAACGATCTCTGTAGACATATGGTCCAAAAGCACTTTCGTTTCTAAAACAAATGCTTGTGATCAATGATCAATCTCCTTACGTTCTCGTAATTTGCAAATGCCGCACTCTAGTGCAATTGAAAATGTTGTGATTTCTTTTATTTCATATGCAAATGTGGCATCCAGCTGCAATTAGCATATTGTGGTTCTTTCTATTTAACATAAAAATTCAGCACTGAAGTGGAAGTCTAGAATTTTGTTTTTCTGCTTTCAGTCGCTTGCATTTATTTTTCGTTTTAATGCAAAACATTGCAACGCTTTTTCAGAATATTTTTTTCATGATCAGGTATTTATGGATAGACATGTTACTTAATGGTAAATATTATAGTCCAATTTAACCTAGAACGATTTTGATCACTTGTTGTGCTGTTGGAGGGTCTATAGTGGTGTCCACATCAGCACAACAAGACACTGGACATAGATTTCTGGCCAGTCACAGCCCTCACTCTCCTCCCAAATACCCCTATTCTCATTTCTGTTGCTTCTTCTTACTTCGTGTTTTTGCGGTTTATTCTCAAAATTCTTCATCACTTTCACTAAGAATAGCAATGTCATCCGCGAATCTTAACAGTAACATCCTTCCATTGAATTTTATTTCCACTATGAAACTTTCTTGCTTCTTTGATATTTAGATTGAACAGTAGGGGTACATCCCTGTCTTACACACTTTTTAATGCCGGCACTTCGGTCTTGGTATTCCAGTCTTCTTGTTTTGTCTTGTTTCCTGTACTTATTGTCTATTACTCGTCTTTCCATGAAGCTTCCTCAGAATCTTGCAACGTTTGACATTTTCGTATGCTTTTCCAGGTAAACAAATCCTATGAGCGTCTCTAGAGTTTTCTTCATCCTTGCTTCGGTTATCAAGCGCTACGTCAGAACTGTCTCTCTGGAGCCTTTACCATTCGCAGATATTCAATTTTCTTTTCCTTTTTCTATTTGTTACTCTTGTTAGCAGCTTGGATGCATGAGCTGTTAAGCAGACTGTGCTGTGGCTTTGCACCCCTCTGCCGTTGCTATCTTTGGAGTTGTCTGGAAGGCATTATTCCTAAAGACTACTAGACGTCGCCAGTGTCATAGAATCTACACACCAATCCGAACACTTGTTTGGCCGTCACTTCCCCCAATGTTTTTACAGAATTGCAGTGGAATGTTATCTATCTCATCTGCCTTATCTCATCTGAAGTCTTCAAGTGCTCTTTTAAACTGGTTAAGCAGGCCATTCAATCGTAGTAGCAATTCCTATCTGGTTAAAAGTTGCTACTCTTAGGACTAGTGTACAATATTATTGTGACTCCACTTGCGAAATTTATTTATTGGATTTCAACGGATGTTTTAATAGTGAAACAATGTAACGCGAATGCGACAGCACAAATGATATGTAGGGAGGGCTATAGAGGATTCCAAGTCCCAACAGTAGCCTCTTGATAGCTGGAGTCATCATTTTTACACAGATCTTGGTCAGAAGACGGTCGAATTCGTATTCAAGGTCGAGTGATATTATTCTTGGTATATAAGCGATGTCAACGCAGTAACTGTAATGGCAGTTCGAACTAACAACAGACGTGTTTTCAGTCAGTTAGTTGTGAATATGCAGTGTTAAGTAGTGGACGTGCGATCATAGAGTGTCATAAATTGCAATGGAGCAACATCTTTAAGTTAAGCAATCAAGACAATTTCCAGTAGCTATTGAAGAAGAGAAAAGTAAGTGGAAAGTTTGTCCAGCACACCTTGACTCACGAACAAAACTAACGACGCGTGGACGGCTGCCACGAATGGATTGAAATGCAAAACACGTACAATTCTCTTCTGTAAAGGATCGTCGTGGGTGACAAGAGTTGATGTCATCAACATGAATCTACACAAAACGACAAAGTGTACAAATTCACAGGAAGGGTCTACTTGTTGACGACATAACCGAGATACAGGTTAATGTCACGCGTGAGTTGAACAATATACCGAAAAGCAACTTTCCTGATGGTTTCACTTGGTTGTATGAATGTTCCGTGCGTTGTATTGAACTACGGCTACACGAAGAAAAAGTGGCGAATGTTGGTAGAAGCGCAACAGCGGTCCACATCGGGTGAGGAATGACGACACAGTAGAATTTCCTTGAATTAGTTGACTGGGTGAGTAAGATTTCCGTAGGTGCTCTAGGAATTACAGGGGGCGGGGGGCAGCAGGGTAATTAGCTAGTAAGAAAGCATCTGATGTGGCGTCGGCGAATGTGGAGTGTTGTGTGGAGAACTTTCAAGGAGTGATAAAATTTTTGAGGATTAGAAACGAAAGCAGTGTTGACAAAGTCAAGGATGGGTCTGATACGGCCCTTGTAAGGGCCAATAGCGGTGAAAGATTGTAATTAGTGCGTTTGGTCTATTATTATATTTCGTAATATCTAAGTTTTTTGTTGGGAAGTTAGTTTTTGGGGTTTCCGAGCTGGTTTACGGCTATGGTTGACAGAAGCGAACAAAAGAGGTTAAAACTACCACTCCAGCGACGGGGTTAAAGTGAACATTGATCATGTCAAAGATCCTTTTTCCAACTGCCTGATAAAATGTGAAGCAACCAGAAGATGTGGTCGCATATCACTGACACTTCGAACATGCACACAACATCGGCTGGTGCGTCAATGATTACTGTTACAGTTCTATGTGACACGTGGAAGGACGACCAGAATGCATTACGTTTTAGACAGTCCATCACTGAAATGACGTGGGACTGTGGCTGGTCATAACCTTGTAGAAATAAGGAATACCAACAGCTGAGCTTTCTATAAAATTATTAATATATTTTACAAAAAGTATGGCTATTGGTATTAATTTCTACTAGAAAGCATCAAAGTTGATGGACAAGTCGCGTAATCGTAAGTTTGAAAGAGGGTTGGTTGTGGGCGTCCACATGACATGTCTGGTCGATCAATTCAATATCCTGATTCATGGTGCATTTGGCATGACAGTAGCCCAACGCTGGAATATATGGGAAGGTGTGGGCAGGCATCCTCGTCGTCAAGGTTCCGGTCGAGAATGTTTGACGACCAAGAGCGAGGATCGCCATATCGTGCACCAAGCACGCCATATACAAAAACCACCTGACATCCTATAACAAGCAACGGAATCCTGCAGCATTCTTATCATCAATAACTAACGGTCAGAGACTAGCAGCAGCCGGACTAAGGAACTACCGGTGCCACACGTAGGCTGCCGTTAACAGCACAACAGTGATGGCTGCACTTGAAGTGGGGCCTAACCTGGAAGCTTGGATTGCTAAAGTTAGCCGTCGCATTGTGTTGAGCTATAAATCGTTGTTCTGTCCTAAGCCGTACGACCATCGTCGGCGAGTATGGCAGCGACCAGGGGAGAGATTCTATTCCTTTAGGAGATACAGTAATATTCCACCCGGCGTCATAGTGAAGCGAGACGGAAGGTATGATCTCAGGTCAAGGCTGGTAGTGATTGAGAGAAATCTGATAACAGTACGTCACAGTCATCATGCGTCCTCACGTGTTACCTCTCATGCGACAGCATCGTGGTTCCAATTTTGAATAGGACAACAATCGTTCACACATGAAAAATGTTTCTAAGAACTGGCTGCGTGACATTGAGGTACTCCCGTGGCCAGCAAAATATCCAGCTCTGTCTTCTGAGAGCATGTTTGGGACAAGCTCATGTGTCAACTCTAGTTCAGTGCCAATATTCAGCTTGTCAAAGACCAGTTACAACACTTATGTGCCATAATGCCTCAGAAGAGAATACAAAGGTTTTATGACACGCTTGCAAATCGAAAACCCAGAGGGAGGGCATGCAACCTCGTCCTGACATGTGGGATCATACTGCCAAGTTCGTTACATATTAGACTCGATTTTAGAAACACTGAAATAACATCACGTACGTTCTCGGCCCGTGAAGTTGGATTTAATTTCCTTCTCCCCTTCTCTGTACCTCACTTCTCTGACAGGCAGTGTATATTTGAAGTTTATTAACTTTTGGATTACTACATCAACATCATTTTTTCATTGTTCTTGGAAGTTTCTGACACAAATATGTAGAGAAACTGTTAAATTCGAGTATATGTACACTACTGGCCATTAAAATTGCTACTCCATGAAGATGACGTGCTACAGACGCGAAATTTAACTGACAGGAAGAGGATGCTGCGATATGCAAATGATTAGCTTTTCAGAGCATTCACACAAGGTTGGCGCCGGTGTCGACACCTACAACGTGCTAACATGAGGAAAGTTTCCAACCGATTTTTCATACACAAACAGCAGTTGACCGGCGTTGCCTGGTGAATAGTTCTTGCGATGCCTCGTGTAAGGAGGAGAAATGCGCACCATCACGTTTCCTACTTTAATAAAGGTAGGATTGTAGCCTATCGCGATTGCGGTTTATCGTATCGTGACATTGCAGCTCGCGTTGGTCGAGATCCAATGACTGTTAGCAGAATATGGAATCGGTGGGTTCAGGAGGGTAATACGGAACGCAGTGGTGGATCACAACGGCCTCGTGTCAATAGCAGTCGAGATGACAGGTATCTTACCCGCATGGCTGTAACGGATCGTGCAGCCACGTCTCGATCCCTAAGTCAACAGATGGGGACGTTTCCAAGACAACAACCACCTGCACGAACAGTTCGTCGACGTTTCAGCAGCATGGAATATCAGCTCGGAGATCATGGCTGCGGTTACACTTGACGCTGCATCACAGACAGGAGCGCATGCGATGGTTTACTCAACGACGAACCTGGGTGCACGAATGGCAAAACGTCATTTTTTTCGGATGAATCCAGGTTCTGTTTACAGCATCATGATGGTCGCATCCGTGTTTGGCGACATCGCGATGAGCGCGTGTATTCGTTATCGCCATACTGGCGTATCACCCGGTGTGATGGTATGGGGTGCCATTGGTTACACGTCTTGGTCACCTCTTGTTCCCACTGATGACACTTTGAACGGTGGACGTTACATTTCAGATGTGTTACGACCCGGGGCTCTACCCTTCATTCGATCCCTGTGAAACCCTACATTTCAGCAAGATAATGCACGACCGCATGTTGCAGGTCTTGTACGGGCCTTTCTGGATACAGAAAATGTTCGACTGCTGCCCTGGCCAGCACATTTTCCAGATCTCTCACCAATTGAAAACGTCTGGTCAATGGTGGCCGAGCAACTGGCTCGTCACAATACGCCAGTCACTACTTTTGATGAAATGTGGTATCGTGTTGAAGCTTAATTGGCAGCTGTACCTGTACACGCCATCCAAGCTCTGTTTGACTCAATGCCCAGGCGTATCAAGGCCGTTATTACGGCCAGAGGTGGTTGTTCTGGGTACTGATTTCTCAGGATCTATGCACCCAAATTTCGTGAAAATGTAATCACATGTCAGTTCTAGTATAATATATTTGTCCAATAAATACCCGTTCATCATCTGCATTTCTTCTTGGTGTAGAAATTTTAATGGCCAGCAGCGTACATTTCATAAAGTGATTACTTAAGCTATGCTGCTGTTGCCAATTACCAGATGAGATTCTCCCACAGGAGATAAAGCTCTACATATTTGAAGGGTCTGTTAACACCACAGCGATGCGCGAACGGCATCAACCGTATTCTGTAAAAGAGAAAGGCGTCATGTGAGCTTTCCCTTACACATAGTCAAGCAACATCTTTCCGATTGCCTTGGATGTTGAAATCACCTTGAGGTTCAGTTGTCGACTATAGTGGAACGTTTATTTGGCGTTTTCCTGAGGCTGCAAATACACGCAGGGCACAGCATCAGTAGGGAGTATCCATTGGAGTGGACGACGGGAATCTGCAGCCTTAGGACCGCTTAGAAATCCAAAGATGCGACATTAAGAGCTGTCCACTGCAGTGGACAACTGCACCACAGGGATAAGTAGTCATCGTATGCAATGTCAGTCTTTACAATATTTGTTTCCTGGTTCATTATGTACTCCTCACACTCGTTTCTTATTTTTCTCTAGCAATCGATTTGTAGGTATCTACTCGTTTTCACGCTTCATTCAGTAGGTGCAATTACATCCACGTTTGAAATATTGTCAAATATCCCTCAACGCAAGTAGAATTTTATGAATATACACATGAATATGAGCGCGTTTTGCACGCCCTATACACACTGGCAAGTAAGCCTCACTTGTGTTTCAGTGTAATATAACGACCTTAACTGGTGCTAAAAGGTGAACCTGTCTTGCAAGGGGGACCGTCATTCACATGATGATAGTTACATGATACTCTGTGTAGTTAACGCGTCTCAGTAACTTCCGACTGACGATCGAGTCGAATGTCCCGTTATCGTATTACGTTTCATCACAAGTGCCTTCCCTGAAAGCAGAATTTTCCCTTCCATATTTGGGAAGAGGTTACGAAAAGAGAAGTCACGCGGAGAACGTTACAGAATGGGCGTGAAGTTACCGACGGACCAATCAAAAATTAAATCGGGGTAACGGACGGTAGGCAATTAACCTATTGCATAACAGATACTGAATCTTAATTGTATTGCTCGCTAGGCTGCAGAATTCGTCACGTGTATCGGGAACTAGTTTGGCCCGTCTGTATTGGGGTCACTGTACCATCAAAATCAAACGTCGCAAATGTTTTTACGGCTTGAGAAAGTCGCACGCAAGTTACTAATCATTTTCTCTTGAAAATGTTGTGACGTCGTTCTCCTTGGTGACAGTAGTGATTCAATACTCGCGCAGCATTCCACTCATGCAAGCGAACACTCCACCCAATGATGTATCCTACAAGCGGTAATTTTGAACGCACTTGTGCTCTGAGGCGTAATTAAACAGGAGATTCATCATATGGCGCAGCCTCTCTCCCTGCTGACGGCAGGACATAGACCACACACCAAAAGCACTGAATGTTCACCCCGATCATCCTGATTCACCCATGAGTCACGACGGAGCTGGGTCTAGAAAACACCACATTTCCTGCTTGTGGCAGAGATCACGTGATCTTGGAAGGAGGGAGGACACTTCAGTACTTCCATGTCTGTGAAATGTTTCGCAAACTATTATGACACAGCTCTGCACATTGATTTTTGAAGGTATGTGTCTCTTGCGGAGATCTGCAGGCCACCCAGCGGAAACACAGTGACGAAGAGTAGTTTCGCCAATGAGAGACGAAGACAAATGTATCAAGACATGCATGCATTTCAAAGCTATCCTGATTGACGTTGTCCACCTCATCAATGTCATGATTCTCACTTTGACAAGTCATTGTTTTTCAAGCATGTACACTGCAGGCACAGTTAATAACCGGCAGGATATTTCACTGTCTGTACCGTTTTCTCGTCCAGTGTTACTTGAAAAATCGATGTGGCGCTGAATATTTCAAATTCACTCACCATATGTTGCTCCTGGCGATAGGGCTCCGGATTCGAAGATCGTTGGAAGATGTTTTCTCCATGTATAACAATGCCGGATGGCGTGTTATCAGTTCATACTACCTTCACATCCCGCATTTACTTGAACGGCACCCAACTGGATAATTTAATGTTGTGTTAATATTCCCCACGTTCCTGAAGGACGTCACATGGCATAACTTCACGCAATGTTAACATCCCTCATCTGTCTGAGATATCCCCTCTTACTTTTTCGACATAGTGGTACCCTGCCACCGGCGTACACCAGCGTGTATCGTGACGTATCGGTCCAGAGACAGTTTCTTTCATCCTTGGAGCTTTAATAGTACAGAATATAATCGTTGCTACTCGTTGGGCTGAGCGATCTTCCGCCGGAAAGGCTCGCCGTCCAGCATTTTCTGAAGCGCGACGAGAATTATATGTTGTACATTGTGGAAAAATGTTAACTCGCATGCACTCGACAGGAAGGGCTGAGCTGCTGAATCACGCACGGGGTCTCATATGGAGTGCAAGAATTTAGATCACGTAGCACTAAATTATTCATCCGCCATTTAGTTATGATAAGCCAATAATGCAGAAAGCACAGATCACGGAGGCGCAAAGGTTCTGCTGGTAAGATGATGATGATTATTTTTATTATTATTGCTAGTGAACTTCGTCTTAAATTCATCAGATCATAATATACAGTGCACAAATTGTAAGAATTCCACGCCAACACAAACAGTTTCTTCTTAAAGGCTGCCTTAATTTAGTTACGTTAGGTTACTGGAAGGGATAAACTGTGGTTTGCACAAGTATGAATGTAGCCTTGAAGAGTGAATGTCTGTTTACGTGAAATAGAATTTGTTGGAAAAAGTAACCTCATTTATTTCAGAGCTGTAAACCACCTGCTTGTGAGAGGAAGATGAGGCAGACCACTATTGGTACACCAGACAGCCTGAGAATGGTGATTCAGTCGTTTGCGACGCTTGTTTAAGCTAAAGCTGTGCTGGTCCCAAACCTCCATCTCACAAACTACGTTACAGAAACAGTTAAAACGTGATGATGCACAGAACAAAGGCTCCTTGATTCACAGTCAGACGGCATGCATTTACCCCACTTACGTCAACTGCCATATGTGGAGGAAGGAAGTGCGTCGAGCCACAGAAGATAAATACAGTAAACTTGCCAAATTATAAGTAACAGTGCATCCTGCACGACGGGGTAAACACTAGGAAAAGGAGATTTTAGAACTATAAACCAAGTCAATGATGCAAGTACTTGCATGTCACATTATCTTCAAGCAGCAAGTAAGTCAAGAGAAGGTGCATTAAAGCCACACTGAAGAATATACACGCATAATGTTATTCCATTAGTCCACATGTGACCTAGTTGCATGCTACACTTAACAAAAATGATGTTAATAACAGGACAGAGAAACTTCCTGGCAGATTAAAACTGTGTGCCCGACCGAGACTCGAACTCGGGACCTTTGCCTTTCGCGGGCAAGTGCTCTACCATCTGAGCTACCGAAGCACGACTCACGGCCGGTACTCACAGCTTTACTTCTGCCAGTACCTCGTCTCCTACCTTCCAAACTTGCCCGCGAAAGGCAAAGGTCCCGAGTTCGAGTCTCGGTCGGGCACATAGTTTTAATCTGCCAGGAAGTTTCATATCAGCGCACACTCCGCTGCAGAGTGAAAATCTCATTCAGGACAGAGAAAGGTCGTAGTGTTACAGAGCGTCCACTAGAATTGTTCCTGCTGCATGATAACCTCTGTGCCTGCTGCTGTGCATTTACCAGAAGTAGAAACAGGGTTTAACGAAAGATGTCGACTGATTCTAAGGTTTGCATAGCGTGTCTGGATGAACAAAATCAGGACAGATGTCTGAAAACATCAAGTGATGTCGCAATTTTGGGGACTAACGTCTGCCACTAGACGATTGGCTTGGCAGCTAACAAACAGTGTCCTGGAAAAGCTACGCGCTGCCTACGGTTGCCAATCGACTCGCTAGCCTACACTGCTAACGTTACGTGTCGTCCCGAGATGAGGTAATCGCTAATGTGTGCGCTGGCTCGTGCAGTCACTGACCTCGACAAAATTAAGAAGAAATACAAATTATTGATCGTCGAAAATTAAATATGTTCTTATAAGATGATGTTATCACACAGTCTTACTTTGGTTTCTTAAAATAATTTTTTTTTTTTTTAGATACACTGATTATTCGGTTTTACTTGCCGTCACCAAATGAACCATTTGCACGTAGCACAAGATGAGATTGTTCGGAAGACAAAGTTGTAAATGTTATCAAAAATAACAGTTTGTAAAATAAACCAATAAGTTTCATAAACATGATTTGAATGGTGTCGAAGACGATCCGATTTTGGGCGGCAGAAACGACAAGCAGAATATCAGCAGACTCCTCCAACGATCAGCTTGGGAAGTTGCTGGAAATGGTGTGTTTTGAGCCACAGGAACAACAGCACGTCCACAGAGTTTTTATCCGTGTCAGATAAAGAACCGGGTCGATAAACTAAAGGACAACTACCAATACAGGTGTGCATGCAGTATCGTTGAAGTAAGATAATCGAAGTTCATTGCTTTATTGTAACTGGTATTGTTTTGATTGGTCTGTTTTGAGGAGGACGTACTCTAGCGACAGGCCGTACAGTCGCTGAGGCATAATATTTGAACACTGCGGATATTTCTGTCTCATATAAAATTATAGAGTGCTACTATCTCTGTTCACGTCGGAACTTTTGGGTGGTGGAAGGGAAAAAGTTGTCAGAGGAAATACCAAATGAGAGACAAATATTTTTGGACAAAAGTTCTTGGTTAGCTTGGTGGTTCAGATCAGACCAAAATCTCAAGCTTTGACGTTTTAATTATTGTAAGAGTCATTTGACAACAGTTTCTTGTAAATATAGCTATTTGGTTCTTTTTTTAGATGTACGGAACGAAACTACACCAGAGAACAGGAGCTCTTCATCGAAGAGGAGCAGATATAGGGATAGTGCTTTTGAGAATTATACATTTGCTGATGACAGTATATGCTAGGAGGTCGAGATGTAAGTGACTTAGCGACAGGCAAGTCAGACAGCGACGAGCTGGTCCTAGCGTTAGTTTACAAACTTTTGTTTGCTGGCACGCAAAGCTATAACTATTCCTGAAACTAACGCCTCATTGGAACGCAGTTTTAATCGAGCAGGTTCTGTTTCAGAAAAAGGAATATAATTATTTTTTATTATGTGTGAACTTACGGCTCGATTCAAGTCTCTAGCTCAAATGTGCGGTGTTCACTTTGTCAAAGTGAACAAGACTGTCAAAGATTCAAGCTCGTACACAGAGTACCATTGTTCCAAGTGATTATGGGCGTCAGTGAAATTACCCCACCTCCCTTGGGCCGACTCCCACACATTTCGCGGTAGAAAACGACATTTTGCTGTACGATGAGCAACAGAGCGACGTCCTTCACAACCTTTGACACTGCTGAGATGTCCCGGACGTTTCAACCCTTCTCTAAGCATATCGTGAGTCTTCAGATCCAGGGAACGTGGTCACACCACTCTGGGATGCAGTGAGACCAAAAATTTTGCCCGGGTGTACAAGGTGAAACCACTTGGCTCTCAAAGTAGAAAGGCTGTTTATGCTTCATCAGCACTTCTGTTTCTCACTCTTATATGGCACGATCAAGAGGAAGCTTCAACATCGAGACTTGCATCAGGAAAACACATACGGTTCCCCTAAGAGCCCCCAGGTCGGTGACATTCTTGGTGTGACCCACGCAGCATGGTTGAGCGCTTAAGAAACGTATCTGTACAGAGACTTAGACACCCATTCAGCCGAATAGAGCACCACTGTTGCTCTACCGCCTGCTTGTATAAATGCGGGATGTGAGGGGTGTCGAAGGGGATTCCTGCCCTGAGGTGCTAGAACAACAGAGTAGCGCCACTCAACTGAACGTGTGTCGAAGTCTGTGAACAGCAACATTTCTTAAGTGCGCACAGGTAGTACCGTGGGTGCTGTCCACTGGGGAAGCGGGGAGGGGGGGGGGGAGGAGGGTGGGGAGGGTTTCTCAGAAGGACTCGTCGCCATTATATTCAAGCATCTCAGCCACCAGATGGCGTGAAACAGGAGGACTGAAAACACTCAAACGACTGTTGCTGCCTTGATTTAACTTCTAGCTCCGTCGATTGCTTTTGAACAGTCCCTCGTGGTTCTGCCCTGAACACAAGTCAGATCACGTTCAGTGGGGCTATAGCCTCACGACGTCCTTACAGAAGGGCTGAAATGTCCAAAGGGTGTCAGCAGTGCCGAACGTTGCCAAGTAAATCGTTCTGTTGCTCATAGCATTGAGAGAACTGTCGAGTTAGACGGCCAAATTGGTGGGAATCAACGCCCAAATGGAACGGATAGTTTCACTGACGCCCTTCATGCCACCTCCGAAGGCCTCATCATGTCGATTATGACTGTGTCTGACACATTTGCATCAGCCACTCAGTCACCCAAAGAAACCCATGTGATTTCAACACTGGGCGTTGCGGTTCCGACCCCCATAGCAGAGGCGCCAAAAGGAGGGGTGAAATGTTTGTGAGAGGCGGTGTGACGACCTTTCCATAAAGTACACGTCCACGGTGGAGTTGGTCAGAATTGTCGTGAAATTTGGTGCTTATGTGACGTCATAAGTACACCTTGCTTGATCTTCTCAGGTCTTGCAATTTTTCGTGTGTGTCGCCACTTTGCTGTTGGAAGCGTCACCTATCTTGAGGATGACGTCGCAGTGCATCAGCCATCTGCACCATTACGAAGTGTAGGTATCTTTGATCCAAATTTCATACTTCTGCGTCGCGGCGGGAAACAATTACAAGGTTTCAAAGAGGGGACCGTTTAATTGAGTTGTGCATTTTAATAAAGGCAATGCAGGCCGTTCCCATCAACTTGTAAA
This sequence comes from Schistocerca cancellata, assembly GCF_023864275.1. Taxonomy (NCBI): domain Eukaryota; kingdom Metazoa; phylum Arthropoda; class Insecta; order Orthoptera; family Acrididae; genus Schistocerca; species Schistocerca cancellata. Next base: position 461,558,440 of record NC_064631.1, on the reverse strand, counting down.
CAGTTCGGGTACGTAGTGTTCACAAAGTAAAGCTATTGGCTTAACAAAGTTTTAGATCTACATCTACATCTACATACATACTCCGCAATTTACCATACGGTGCGTGGCGGAGGGTACCTCGTACCACAACTAGCATCTTCTCTCCCTGTTCCACTCCCCAACAGAACGAGGGAAAAATGACTGCCCATATGCCTCTGAACGTGCTCTAATCTCTTTTATCTTAGGAGGCAGTAAAATTGTACTGCAGTCAGCCTCAAATGCTGGTTTTCTAAATTTCCTTAGGAGCGATTCACGAAAAGAACGCCTCCTTTCCTCTAGAGACTCCCACCCGAGTTCCTGAAGCATTTCCGTAACACTCGCGTGATGATCAAACCTACCAGTAACAAATCTAGCAGCCCGCCTCTGAATTGCTTCTATGTCCTCCCTCAATCCGACTAGATAGGATCCCAAACGCTCGAGCAGTACTCAAGAATAGGTCGCACCAGCGTTCTATAAGCGGTATCCTTTACAGGTGAACCACATCTTCCCAAAATTCTACCAATGAACCGAAGACGTCCATCCGCCTTCCCCACAACTACCATTACATGCTTGTCCCACTTCATATCGCTCTGCAATGTTACGCCCAAATATCTAATCGACGTGACTGTGTCAAGCGCTACACTACTAATGGAGTATTCAAACATTACAGGATTCTTTTTCCTATTCATCTGCATTAATTTACATTTAACTATACTTAGACTTAGCTGCCATTCTTTACACAAATCACAAATCCTGTCCAAGTCATCTTGTATCCTCCTACAGTCACTCAACGACGACACCTTCCCGTACACCACAGCATCATCAGCAAACAGCCGCAAATTGCTATCCACCCTATCCAAAAGATCATTTATGTCGATAGAAAACAGCAGCGGACCTACAACACTTCCCTGGGGCACTCCAGATGATACCCTCACCTCCGATGAACACTCACCATCGAGTACAACGTACTGGGTTCTATTAGTCTTCGAGCCACTCACATACTTGGGAATCAATCCCATATGCTCGTACCTTAGTTAGGAGTCTGCAGTGGGACATCGAGCCAAACGCTTTCCGGAAGTCAAGGAATATGGCATCCAGCTGATACCCTTCATCCATGGTTCGCAAGATATCATGTGAAAAAAGGGCGAGTTGCGTTTCGCAGGAGCGATGCTTTCTAAAGCCGTGCTGATGCGTGGACAGCAACTTCTCTGTCAAAAGGAAATTCATTATATTCGAACTGCGAATATGTTCGAGAATCCTTCAACAAACCAATGTTAAGGATATTGGTCTGTAATTTTGAGGATCCGTCCTTCTCCCCTTCTTATATACAGGCGTCACCTGCGCTTTTTTCCAGTCGCTCGGGCCTTTACGATGGCAAGAGATTCGCGATAAATGCAAGCTAAGTAAGGAGCCAATGCAATAGAGTACTCTCTGTAAAACCGAATTGGAATCCCATCAAGACCTGGCGATTTATTTACTTTCAACCCATTCAGCTGCTTCACAACCCCAGGGATGTCTATTACTATGTCCTCCATACGGGAATCTGTACGAGACTCAAACGGCGGTATGCTTGTACGATTCTCCTGTGTGAAAGATTTCTCAAATGCTAAATTTAAAATTTCAGCTTTCGTTTTGCTGTCTTCCGTTGCCAGACCAGACTGATCAGTGAGTGAATGGATGGAAGCCTTCGAACCGCTTACCGATTTTACGTAAGACCAGAATTTCCTTGGGTTTTCAGCAAGATCTTTTGCTAAGGTATGACGGTGGTAGTGGTTGAATGCTTCGCGCATCGTTCTTTTTCAGCAGCACGAATCTCTACTAACTTTTGCCTGTCCTCATTCTCCCGATCTTTCTTGTACCGCGAGTGCAACTGCCTTTGCTTCCTGAGCATTCTCCGAATTGCGCTGTTAAACCACGGTCGGTCTTTACCGTCCGTAACCCACTTTTTCGGCACGTACTTGTCCAATGCGTGATTTGAAATGTGTTTCGATCCCACTAATCATCATCAGACATCTTAAAATATCAAGCCAGTCCAATTAAATTAGCTAGTACTAAGTCACTGTTGAGATGCGGCATAACTGTTGCCTGAAAATTTGTTATTTTCCTGTTGTTAAAACGAGTGGCATTTCACAAAGTGGATGAGTAGTCACAGATAGAGTTTAAAGAAATAATTGGCACATATAATTTCTCATTCATCCACATCTGCAGGTTCTGTTTTGCTATGTAGTCGCCTCGGCCAGTTTCCACTTGGAAGGGAAAGGGGATTTTATTCGTCTGACGATGATGTGGTTGGCTCATTGTCCTAAATGGACAGACTAAGCTCTTCGGAAGGGAGAGTAATTCCCGCGACGGCCTGTTTTCTAATTCTCGCAGGGAAAGTTCTAAAAGTTATCACAGGGAGCAGCTTCTTACAGAAGTGCTATTAGTGCTAATGGGGAGGGCCCAATGAAACTACTGTATACAGCCATTGAGTCTGACTGGCCGAAAGGCCTGTGTGTTAAATGATTCCGTGGCACGGTTCCTGAGCTCGCGAAACGAAGGAGTCGCCCACCGGGCCTCGATGGTGTGTATCCTCTGGGGCAGAGGTGGTGTTTTCAGAGTTGGTAATCTTGTATGATTAACCAAGTTAGTTATGTTTTTCTCAGCGATTATGGTGGGTTAGTGAGTGTATACTCGTTATGTAGAAAGAGAGCAGACGTGGAACAACGAGACAGTTCGGGATGGTGTTGAACTTGGCAGAGGACTAACTGAAAGCTAGTAAATTTCGTTTGTTTCCGCTCAAATTTGAGAGTAATGCATTTCAGTGACCTTTTAGATGACGACTTTGAACTGTGTCTCTATTTCGTTGATATGGTTATCATCAATGTCAAATGCTGATACCAAGTTGAAGGTTGTGTGTTGAATGGCAGTGAATATATTCCAGTGAAGTGGTTGGAGCAGGGAATCTTTCCTGGAAGTAGCTGCAAGGCTTTCATTTGTGGACGTATAAGTTGTGAAATTTTATCTTGTCTCTCTGGTAAAACCGAGGATGGCGACCCTTACTTAGACTGATCTTACAGGAGAAGCTTATGAAGGTTTCTGGTTAAACCAGTTGAGCAATAAGTCACGTTATTTGCCTTTCACACCGCCAAGAGGTCATAGATTCTGGCCGCAACGAAGAGTGTGATTTCGCGCGACACCACGGAAGTTGCGAAGATGGATGAGAGGAACGTTTCAACGTGTCTTGAGAAATTGGTAACTTTTCGTGAAGTTTGGCGTTGGATGACCTCTTGCGCCTTTCGTATTGGATTAACTCAACAGCTGCGATTCGAAGCGCTTCGTTAAACGTTTTGTATCGACTGCTTAGCACTGGATTTCAGAATTTCGTCGTCGTCATACCTCCGTCAGAGATTAATTTTATTAAGGCATGCTAAAATCAATTGTTGGTCTAAGAACATGGCTGCTATATCCAACATAAATGAAGAAAATCGCGATGTGACTTACCGTGAGGCAGACTGAAAATTGCACATTTCGCATGAACTTCTAGCTGTAAAAAGTATCTTGTCTTCGAAGGAAATGATCGTTCGTATCTTTGCTTCTAGTGGATAAGTCGCATACATTGCCTTAGGGCGGTGAAAGTCAACCTGGTCCCTACGGCCTATAGGTTTCAGATTGCATGGTGGGCGCCAAACGATACTCATTTTGAAATGATTTTCATTACGTTTTCATAAAATTTTGACATAAAGTATTTGGTAAGTAGTTACTTTTATATCGTGGTTCATGGTGTGGGTTCCTGTAGTCATGTCCTAGTTCATGAACCACGGGCAACGTATGAGTGGCCAAGTAAGTGGTCCCGACAGTTGGGATACCAGTTACTTTGGAATAAGGCTGGGCATCTCGGACATATTCTGAGTCGTGGTCACCTTTGTGCTCATACGGCAAAGACTACCAAACCCACCAGTTAGTCCCTCAACCGTTAGGGGTAAAACCCAATGGGACTCGGGGCAAGTAAGGCTAGCAACCTGCTTCCCTGGTACTTTAAATATGATGCTGGCAACAATCAGAGCAAAATGCCTCGGACCTTTGGAGGTGACGGAGTCCCACCTCTAACTGAAAAACCAGGGACTCCTAAGATACGACTTGGCAAACAAGTGGTAATGAGTTGGGGAGCTATTAATATCAATGGGGGCTACTCTGGGAAGAAGGTAGAGCTGGCAGAGGCTGCAAGTAAGATGAGGCTGGACGTTTTAGCTGTTAGTGACATTCGGGTAAGGGCTGAGAAAGAAGAGGAAGTGGGAGAATACAAGGTCTACCTGTCACGAGTCAAAACAGGAATAGCACAATGGGGTGTAGGGCTTTACATCAGGAAAGAAATGGAACCCAGCGTAGTTGCAATAAGGTATGTAATCGAACGACTGATGTGGATAGATTTGACAGTGTCTAGCAAGAAAATTAGGATTGTGTCAGTATATTCGCATTGTGAAGGGACAGATCAATATGAGATGGATAGTTTTTATGAGGCACTCAGTGATGTAGTTGTTAGAGTAAAGGACAAGGACAGTGTTCTGCTCATGGGTGATTTTAATGCCAGGATTGTAAATCGAACAGAAGGGTATGAAAAGGTTATGGGTAAATTTGGAGAGGATATGGAGGCCAACAGGAACTGGAAACAACTCTTGGATTTCTGTGCCAGTATGGGCTTAGTAATCACAAACTCCTTTTTTAAACATAAGAACATTCACCGGTATACTTGGGAAGGCAGGGAAACCAGATCTGTCATTGACTATATAAAAACAGATCAGGAATTCAGGAAGGCTGTGAGGAACACACGTATATTCAGGGGATTCTTTGATGACACTGATCATTATTTAATCTGCAGTGAAATTGGGATTGTGAGGCCGCAAGTGCAGGAGGTCAGGTCCATATGTAGGAGGATAAGAGTGGAGAAACTTCAGGATAAGGAAATCAGGCACAAGTACATAACAGTGATCTCAGAAAGGTACCAGTTAGTTGAATGTAGTCAATTACAGTCATTGGAAAAGGAATGGACAAGGTACAGGGACACAGTACTAGAAGTGGCTAAATAATGTCTTGTAAAAGTAGTGTGTAAAGGTAGGATGAAGCAAATAGCTTGGTGGAATGACACAGTCAAGGCAGCCTGTAAAAGGAAAAAGAAGGCGTATCAAAAATGGCTACATACTAGAACTCAAGTAGACAGAGAAAGTTATGCTGAAGAAAGAAACAAAGCCAAACAGATAATTGCAGCATCCAAGAAGAAATCTTGGGAAGACTTTGGAAACAGGTTGGAGACTTTGGGTCAAGCTGCTGGAAAACCATTCTGGAGTGTAATTAGCAGTCTTCGAAAGGGAAGTAAGAAGGAAATGACAAGTATTTTGGACAGGTCAGGAAAACTGCTGGTGAATCCTGTGGGTTCCTTGGGAGATGGAGGGAATATTTTGAAGAGTTGCTCAATGTAGGTGAAAATACGATCAGTAATGTTTCAGATTCCGAGGTACAATGGGATAGGAATGATAATGGAAATAGGATCACATTTAAGGAAGCGGAGAAAATGGTCAATAGATTGTAGTGCAATAAAGCGGCTGGGGCGGATGAAATTAAGTCGTAACTCATCAAATACAGTGGAATGTCACGTCTTAAATGGCTACACAGGATAATTGAAATGGCCTGGGAGTTGGGACAGGTTCCATCAGACTGGACAAAAGCAGTAATCACACCAATCTTTAAACATGGAAACAGATAAGATTGTAACAGCTGCAGAGGTATCTCTTTAATCAGCGTTGTGGGTAAAATCTTCTCAGGTATTTTTGAAAGGAAAGTGCGAGTATTAGTCGAGGACCAATTGGATGAAAATCAGTGTGGGTTTAGGCCTCTTAGAGGTTGTCAGGACTAGATCATTAGCTTACGGCAAATAATGGAGAAGTGTTATGAGTGGAACAGGGAATTGTACCTATGCTTTATAGATCTAGAAAAGGCATATAACCGGGTTCCTAGGAGGAAGTTATTGTCTGTTCTACGAGATTATGGAATAGGAGGCAAACTTTTGCAAGCAATTAAAGGTCTTTACATGGATAGTCAGGCAGCAGTTAGAGTTGACGGTAAATTGAGTTCATGGTTCAGAGTAGTTTCAGGGGTAAGACAAGGCTGCAACCTGTCTCCACTGTTGTTCATATTGTTTATGGATCATATGTTGAAAGCAATAGACTGGCTGGGTGAGATTAAGATATGTGAACACGAAATAAGCAGTCTTGCATATGCGGATTACTTAGTTGTGATGGCAGATTCGATTGAAAGTTTGCAAAGTAATATTTCAGAGCTAGATCAGAAATGTAAGGACCATGGTATGAAGATTAGCATCTCCAAAACGAAAGTAATGTAAGTGGGAAAGAGATATAAACGGATTGAGTGCCAAATACGAGGAACAAGGTTAGAAGAGGTGGACGGTTTCAAGTACTTAGGATGCATATTCTCACAGGATGGCAACATAGTGAAAGAACTGGAAGCGAGGTGTAGCAAAGCTAATGCAGTGAGCGCTCAGCTACGATCTACTCTCTTGTGCAAGAAGTAAGTCAGTACCAAGACTAAGTTATCTGTGCACCGTTCAATCTTTCGACCAACCTCGTTGTATGGGAGCGAAAGCTGGGTGCATTCAGGGTACCTTATCAACAAGGTTGAGGTTACGGATATGAAAGTAGCTAGGATGATTGCAGGTACTAGTAGATGGGAACAATGGCAGGAGGGTGTCCACAATGAGGAAATCAAAGAAAAACTGGGAATGAACTCTATAGATGTAGCAGTCAGGGCGAACAGGCTTAGATGGTGGGGTCATGTTACACGCATGGGAGAAGCAAGGTTACCCAAGAGACTCATGGGTTCAGCAGTAGAGGGTAGGAGGAGTCGGGGCAGACCAAGGAGAAGGTACCTGGATTCGGTTAAGTATGATTTTGAAGTAATAGGCTTAACATCAGAAGAGGCATCAATGTTAGCACTGTATAGGGGATCATGGAGGAATTTTATAAGGGGGGTATGCTCCAGACTGAACGCTGAAAGGCATAATCAGTCTTAAATGATGATGATGACGATGATGATGATTATTTTTATACCTTCCAGCTCGCTGTACCTCTGCTTCAAAAATTTTATGAAGTTCCTTCCGTACTGTACAGATCATCAGTACCGTCGAAGCTGCGGGTGGTTAGAAAATTTTACAGCAAAACAGATTTAAAAGTGTGCGCTAGGTAGGAAAGGCTGACTAATCTTCCTTAGACGATCTAAGGACAGTACATAAGATATTCTTGCTACAAGCCCTCGATGACGTCAGGAAAAGCAATCGAAAGTGTCATCTCATTCATCTTTATAACAGCACCGTTGCCAACAGCACGGCAAACAATTACTGGACGAGAAAAATATCAGATGAATGAGTCATAGCTCATATTGATTTACTGGTAAACGATCTCTTTCTGTGCCCTTACGTGAAACAAATATTTCTTCAAACAACGACTCCTTTCAAAACTCTGTTTTCGAATTACCAGCATCAAAGTGCAAAAATGCTTCCAGTTTTGATTTGAATGGGTCAAAATACATATGAATTTTAAAGGTGAAGTAATAAAACGATTAGTATAAAAATGCATTTTTCTTTGCTTACTTGCGTTAAAAACGTGTATGTTGGCTTTCTTAATAGACCGCCGCGAGTTACATTTTAGTGATGACGACACAGTATTATCTAAGTATTGTGAGTTGTCATTTTTCTGATACCTGTGTGGTCAAAAGTAGCCGTGGATAATATTTTTGTTCAACCAACAGCTTATCTCTGTGAAACTGACGCAATTTAAAAGATTGAGCGAGATGTTGACGCCTGCATTCATCGAATATACGTTCAATAACACTGAACTTTCTATCAATCTTTCACGTAATAAATCGAGTCTATCACTACCAGGATATACTCGAGTAGTGCCTGAACTGCTTCCAGAACGACACACAAGGGCAAAATAAACGGCGACCGATATGCATTTAATGACTCGCTAATTGCTCACCGACTAGTTAGTGTTCCACCAGCGGCAGTCTTCCCATACATATACGTGCGCCTTCGTAACGAGTAAGCCCCATTAAAGTGCAAAGTGGTGTAACCTGTGTTAGTTAGCGTGCAAAACGTGCAGGCCAGCAGGAAGCAAAATTCTGTTGCAATAAGGGCGTTCCACACGAACAGTGTCCGCCTGTGTGCATCGTGCATAGTCCGTCTCAGAGTCGTGCGGCTTTCCATTAATAGAAAAGAGCATTCGTAGCAGTCGTGTACTTCATTCTTAGACCCAGATGACATTGGGAAAGTTAATTCCAACCTGGTTTTATATCCTCTCCTCGGGCGGCGATATTTATTCTAATAAAATCAGTGTGAATATCACCGCAAAATGAATGCTCTTAACAGAAAAAAGCTGAGGTTATTTTCAAAGCCAATTTAAAGAAAACTATATTCTTCATTGGAATTAGCGCGAATTATAAGTGTAAGAAAACGTTAACTTCTGTGACGTCGGGTTCTGGGGGAAATGTTAAAGATCATCTCCATCTAGGAGAAGTAAAAGTTGACAAACATTTCTGCTGGCTTCCAGTAGCTTTTCGCTAGAGTCTTAGATCCAGAGCGATCTACATTGCAGCGAATTACCTCAAGCGTTCTAAATATAGAAAAATAAAGAAATAACCGAAACACAGATCTCACACAAAAATGTTCAAATGTGTGTGAAATCTTATGGGACTTAACTGCTAAGGTCATCAGTCCCTAAGCTTACAGACTACTTAACTTAAATTATTCTAAGGACAAACGCACACACCCATGCCCGAGGGAGGGCTCGAAGCTTCGCCGGGACCAGCCGCACAGTCGATCTCACACAAATCGAGTATATTTTAATAGCTTTCTTATAAGGCATCACGACAGATTTATAACGTGTTCCTCTATACAGCTCGTACTGAGTAAACTGAGCAATGAGACTTTCTGATAGATTACAGTTGTGTTCCGCAACATGACTGAGACGTGGGACCTATGTCTCTCGCGGGCTGTATTGTACGGACTGAGTTATCCAGGTGCTTCTCGCGAAGCACCTTAACAGCTGCACATGTATCAATGCCGCTTCTCCAGTCTTCAGAATGCATTCTGAAAACTGACAGTCCCTGAAGAGTTCACTCACCCAGAATGCAGTAGTTGGGTGAGTTGGATGCAGAAGTGTGCATGACGTAGCGTTAAGTGATCCGAGGATCAGAGTTCTTCAGTCGCAAAATTAGCGCGTTTTCCTGTATCTTTTCTGCAAATCCATAGAGAAACCTTACTTTGCGTAGGGCACTTTAATAGTACAAGAACTATGTGGAACGAGAAGGAAGGTGGCAAAGATACGCGAACAGTTCCCATAAAAGCATGGATCATTACCGTGATTTTCCTCTACTACAGGTCGTAGGATGTCAATATCTAATAAACGTGAAGACAAATGTCAAGAATTTTAATGCTGACTTGTGTGTATTACCACACTTGGCTCAGAATACAGGACTATAGCTTAATCCATTCAAAACCCAAGCGGTCCTCATTTGTCATTCTATGCTCATTAGGCCGACACATCGGAAAAACCTAACATCTTTAGTCTTAACGGGAGACACATCAACGTCTCTCCTTCACCTTAGAGTCTAGGAGAAATAATGAAAACCTAAACTTGGCTGAGCACTTAGCTCCTGTATGAAAGAAGGCATCAGCAACTCTCCATGCTGTAAAAACTATAAAATATTCATTCTTTTCTACCTGAAAAAGGAAGTTGTACAAAAGCTTGCACTTCCAGTTGTTGACTACAGCGATATTGTCCTACAATTCTTTTCCTCGGAGCACGGCGCTTGGAACGCTTCATTATGGTCTGTCCGTGAATGTCGGCTTTTTAGTAATATTTCACCACCTTACGCATAGTTATCCTGGCTACAGGCACCAAGACACAGAGATTTCCATACAGTCGGAGTATTATACTGTATTATCAACGCATAAAGCCCTTCAAAACTCTCCTCGAGGTAACAATCTTTCTTTTTTCCTACACCATCACTCACCTACTTTCTCGAAGTCTAGTAACAGGAACCCGACTCTGAACGACCTCTCACTACATCAGACAACTGGAGAACATCTTTTTTCAGAAAACAGCTGTGGATATATCTACTAATGCAACAGTAATGATTATCTTTGTTCCCATATGCACTAGACAGACCATTACGACTAGGTATCCATCTCTCCAACCCGATCTTATTCATTTCCGAAAGATTTTATCTGATGCAGCCTACCTACATTTCTCTCTTGCAGACTTCACTGTCACAGAGATCATCACCTTCGTACCCCTACACTTCGTGCTAACCCCAGTAAAATGATTTTGTTGTTGTTGTAAGGTGGATATTTTATCGATGTAAGTGGTTTTAAAGTACCCACTAAGATCTCATGTCACTGCTCCCAAAGGCAGAGAACCACTGGGACATTTTTCAGTGGTTTATGTCAGACTTGCTGCAGTTCGATTTTTGAGTCCTCGTATCTGCAAAGTTTTTCCAGTTGTTTCTCGCCCACTCTGCTACTACCTGATATCACAGTGTCACTGGTCAAAATGTTCAAACGTGTGTGAATTCTTAAGGGAAAAAATTGCTGAGTTCATCAAACCCTAGACTTGCACGTTACTTAAACTACCTTATGCTAAGAACAACACGCACACACATGCCCGAGGGCGGACTGGAACCTCCGGCGGAAAGGGCCACGCAATCCGTGACATGGCGCCTCTGATGTCCAATGTATAAGTTCTGATGGGCCTTATCCGTGAATCAAAAATTATTCCTTCAGTTTGCTTCATTAGTGTTCCATTACTCAGCCAAGACTAGGTCTTTCCTCATTTACTTTCAGTTCGTTCTTTTTCAAAAACTGTCCTGTAATGCATTAGTTCATCATCACTATTATTATTATTATTATTATTATTATTATTATTATTATGTTATTAATTCGTGGTACAATTATCTTATTTTCATAAGGGACAGATAAATAAGTTTCAGTACTGCTCAAATGTTGAAATGAGTATGTATTCCTAACGGACCAAACTGTTGAGGTCATCGGTCCCTAGACTTACACACTACTTAAAATAACTTAAACTAACTTATGCTAAGAACAATACACATTCTCATGCCCTTAGGAGAACTCGAGCCTCCGGCGGGAGGGGTCGGGAACATGGCGCCTCAATTTCTCTTCCTCAGAAATGCTTTCATTACGACTACCAGTCTACATTTCATATCCTCTCTACTTCGACCATCATCTGTTATTTTGCTCCCCAAATAGCACGCCTCATCTACTACTTTAAGTGCCTCGTTTCGTAATCTAATTCCCTCAGCATCGCCCGATTTAATTCGACTACATTACATTATCCTCGTCTTGCTTTTGTTGACGTTCATCTTATATCCTTCTTTCAAGTCACTGTCCATTACGTTCAACTGCTCTTCCAGGTTCTTTGCTGTCTCTGACATAATTAAAATGTCACCGACAAACCTCAAAGTTTTTATTTCTTCTCCATGGATTTTAATTCGTACTCTGTATTTTTCTTTTGTTTCCTTTACTGCTTGCTCAAAGTACAGATTGAGTAACATCGGTGATAGGCTACAACCCTGTCTCACTCCCTTCCCAACCACTGCTTCCCTTTCACGCCCTTCGACTGTTATAGCAGCCATCTGGTTTCTGTATTTGACCCCTGCCACCTTCAGAATTTGAAAGAGAATATTCCAGTCAACATTGTCAAAAGCTTTCTCTGACAAGTCAACAAATGCTAGAAACGTAGGTTTTCCTTTCCTTAATCTATCTTTTAAGATAAGTCGTAGGGTCAGTATTGCCTCAGGTGTACCAACATTTCTACGGAATCCAAACTGATCTTCCCCGAGGTCGGCTTCTACCAGTTTTTCCATTCGTCTGTACAGAATTCGTGTTAGTATTTTGCAGTCGTGACTTATTAAACTGATATTTCGGTAATTTTCACATCTGTCAACACCTGCATCCTTTGGGATTGGAATTATTACATTCTTCTTGAAGTCTGAGGGTATTTCGCCTGTCTCATACATCTTGCTCACCAGATTGTAGAGTTTTGTCAGGACTGGCTCTCGCAAGGCCGTCAGTAGCTCTAATGGAATATTGTCTACTCCCGGGGTCTTGTTTCGACTCACGTCTTTCAGTGCTCCGTCAAACTCTTCACGCAGTATCATATCTCCTATTTCATCGTCATCTACATCCTCTTCCATTTCCTTAATACTGTCCTCAAGTACATCGTCCTTGTATAGACTCTTTGTATACTCCTTCCACCTTTCTCCTTTCCCTTCTTTGCTTAGTATTGGGTTTCCATCTGAGCTTTTGAGATTCATACAAGTTCTTTTCTCCAAAGGTCTCTTTAATTTTCCTGTATGCAGCATCTATCTTACCCATAGTGATATATGCCTCTGCATCCTTTCATTTGTCTTTTAGCCATACCTGCTTGGCCATTTTGCACTTCCTTTCGATCTCATTTATGCCTCTGTGTGGGTTCTAATCTCTCTGATTTTATCCTCATGGTCTCTTCGCGAGATATACGTAGGAGTGAGCAATATACTGCTTGACTCCTCGGTGAAGGTATGTTCTCGAAACTTCAACAAAAGTCCATACCGAGTGACTGAGCGTCTCTCGTGCAGAGTCTTCCACTGAAGTTTATCTATCATCTCCGTAACGCTTTCGCGATTACTAAATGATCCTGTAACGAAGCGCGCTGCTCTCCGTTGGATCCTCTATCTCTTCTATCAATCCCATCTGGTACGTATCCCACACTGGTGAGCAGTATTCAAGCAGTGGGCGAATAAGTGTACTGTAACCTACTTCCTTTGCTTTCGGGCTGCATTTCCTTAGGATTCTTCCAATGAATCTCAGTCTGGCATCTGCTTTTAGCAACGATCAACTTTATATGATCATTCCATTTTAAATCACTCCTAATGCGTACTTCCAGATAATTTATGGTATTAACTGCTTCCAGTTGCTGACCTGTTATACTGTAGCTAAATGATAAGGGATCTTTCTTTCTATGTATTCGCAGCACATAACACTTGTCTACATTGAGATTCAATTGCCATTCCCTGCACCATGCGTCAATTCGCTGCAGACCCTCCTGCATTTCAGTACAATTTACCATTGTTACAACCTCTCGAAATACCACAGCATCATCCGCAAAAAGCCTCAGTGAACTTCCGATGTTATCCACAAGCTCATTTATGTATATTGTGAATAGCAACGGTCCTACGACACTCCCCTGCGGCACACCTGAAATCACTCTTACTTCGGAAGACTTCTCTCCATTGAGAATGACATGCTGCGTTGTGTTACCAAAGGAACCCTTCAATCCAATCACACAATTGGTCTGATAGTCCATATGCTCTTACTTCGTTCATTAAACGACTGTGGGGAACTGTATCGAACGCCTTGTGGAAGTCAAGAAACACGGCATCTACCTGGGAACCCGTGTCTATGGCCCTCTGAGTCTCGTGGACGAATAGCGCGAGCTGGGCTTCACACGATCGTCTGTTACCCAAGAACACGTTCAAGGAAATATCAATTTGCCAGTGGAGGAAAGTGTGGGGGGAGGGGATATAAATTGTCGAAGAGCGAAGTGGTTGCGTTTCTTTTTTTTCCTTTATTGAATTTCGATTCCACCCGAAGGGGGTGGGCTGGCAGCAGCTTAGTATGCCGCTGTTCAGCCTACAGACTTTGTTAAAAAGAGGAAGAGAATAAATAATGAAAACAGGCGATAAAATCGAAGACTTAAATAGTAACATGGTGAAAAAGTCGTGGAAGTTAAAACATAGAACAAAGGGATGATGATGCTACTAAAATACATACGAAGCAGACAGGTAAAACAATAGACAGACAATTAAAAAACACGGCGACAGTCTGGTTTCCGTTCGCAAAAGACATTAAATTCACACCCAGCGACAGCATGGTTTCTGTTCGCAACACGAGAAAGACGAACAACACTGAACATTCACTGGCAGACTGCACTAAAAAGTTGGCAAATGTGACAGACCACAGCCGAGAGCAGGTAGGGGGAAACTGGACAGATGATGGGAAAATAAAAAAGGGGGGAAGGAGAGGAAAAGCGAAGAGGGGGAGGCGCGAAAGGAGACGATGGAGGATGAGGACCCATAAGAGGGGTGAGGAGTGACAGGGAGTGGGGAAGGCAGTGGAGGGGAATACAAAAGGACTCGGGGGGGAGGGGGAGAAGGGAGGTAGGGAGAGGTGTGGTGGGGAGAAAACAGGATGGAAGGGGGGGAAGAGGGAGCCCAGGAAAAGGACGGAGGAAAGGAGGGGGGGATGAGGATCACAGTTGATAGGAGGGATAGATGGAGGGAGAGAGGGCATCATCCGGGAGGTGGTTTGATGGAAGCCACCTTTGGAAAGGAGATGAAGTGTGTAGTGATGGAGGGTAGGGGGGACACAACAGTGAAAGCGTGGCAGGGGGCAGGGACAGGAGAGGAGAGGAGCAACCAAGGGGTGAGGGGCATTAAGGTGGCGGGAGGTGTAGAGTATGCAGATATGTTCGAGGAACAGCAGCAGATGGGGGAAAGGAATGAGGTCATAGAAGATCCGCATGGGGGACGGGAGGCGTATACGGAAGGAGAGGCGGTGTGCATTACGCTCAAGGATCTGGAGGGACTTATAAAATTTGGAGGGGGGGAGGCAGATATCCAGGCGGGACTGGCATAACAGAGGATGGGACAGGTTAAGGATTTGTAGGTGTGGAGGATGGTAGAGGGGTGCAACCCCCATGTCTGGCCAGAGAGGAGTTTCAGGAGGTGGAGGCGTTGTGGGCTTTGGATTGGATGGAACGGAGGTGACGGTCAATGGTGAGGCCAAGGTAGGTGAGGGTGGGGGTGAGGCAGACAGGATGGGTGCAGACGGTAAGGGAGAAATCCAGGAGCCGGAAGGAGCGAGTGGTACGACCTACGATGATTGCCTGGGTCTTCGAAGGATTGATTTTCAGGAGCCACTGGTTATACCAAGCGGCAAAAGGGTCAAAGTGATTCTGAAGAAGGCGTTGGGACCGTTGTATGGTAGGAGCGAGGGCGAGAAATGCGGTGTCATCGGCATATTGCAAGAGGTGTACTGGGGGGGGGGGGGTGTTGCGTACAGTAAGCGTGTTAAAATGGATGTAGGTTGCAATAGTTCTACAGAGATGAAGAAGATTGCGCAGGACAGATCATCGTCGACAGCAGCATCAGACCAAGGCCGGTCTGAAAACCACAACGACAACAACGTGCGTGAGTTGTGTGGGGATGCGGACGAGCAGCGAGGCTCCAGCGAGCAGGGCCCGTCGTGGCTGCGGCCGGTGGCTGCCCGTCGGACCGTGAATGCCAGTGGAAGGCCAGAGCGGGCCACCAGAGCGCGCTGTGCTCACGCGCCGCTGACGAGCGAGCGGGCGAGCGGCCGCGCCGGGATCGGATTACGTCAGCCGGCCGGCTACACGCTCATCAGATAGCCAACTGGCTGGCCGCCGGCCGCCGGCCGCCGCTAGCCGTGACTAGTGCGCGGTTGGACACACAGCCGTCCGCGGCGGAGAAACGCCCGCACCGGCGCGGCCGCCCGTTTCGTAATTGCGCCCAGTGTGCCGGCCGTTAGTACTAACTCGATTTTGTGCATCGACGTTATCCGGCGCGCACTGGGCGACATCGGAGTTTCCCCCGACAGTTTTTTAGAAAGGCAGGGAGTTACCTATTTCACTGCACTGCTAACTTAGTCTCGCTGTTGCTTTAAGCTAGGGACGGACGTGAATTACTGCCCTCGGTGCTAAATAGAAGAGGCGAAATTAATACCGTTTTACGGCATGAACAAACAGCGAAATGATATTCGGGTATGCATGAAAATCGTGGTATAGTGTCAAATAAAATTTTGTCTGAAATTTCTTTATTTCTGGGAGGGATCACAAGTGCACCACAGATTACACTACATTCTCTCTGAAAGCAATGACGCGAAGGGAACTTAAAATTCGACTACGTACTGTGCATATAGGTGAAAACAGCAATGCGCTCGATGTCTAAACCTCCCAGAATATTGCAGGCTCCGTTCTCTACATTCGGCATAACTGCATAGCCATTTTCACTTCGCTGCTGCTGTTATGATTCATTGTCAGTTGAAAAATCATACACAAGCTTCTTCAGACTACGGTAAGAAAAAGGAATAAAAGTGAGATAGTGTAAATACTTTCATCCTTCTTTACCTCCTCTGCATTACTGCAAATAACGTGTCACTGAGCACATTTGTACTGTGCATGCACTACACCTGAGATTCCTAGTTGTTTCCACTGCCCTGTATGGAATACATAAGTTCTTGTACACTTCACTAACCTGCTGTCTTCATGATGATGATGTCCCCAGCGCAGAAAACAGCATGCAGGTTGTGGATTCTTTTTCTTGAGGCTGAAATTAACTTCGCAAGGAACTGCTGCTACGAATAAACTATAACTCATTTGGGGTGCCACTCGCGTTTTTATTGATATAGACACGAGAAACTATTCTTCATCACAACGTATTGAACTTATCTTCCCACAGTCATTACAGGGTGTTACAAAAAGGTACGGCCAAACTTTCAGCAAACATTCCTCACACACAAAGAAAGAAAATATGTTATGTGGACATGGTCCGGAAATGCTTACTTTCCATGTTAGAGCTCATTTTATTGCTTCTCTTCAAATCACGTTAATCATGGAATGGAAACACACAGCAACAGAACGTACCAGCGTGACTTCAAACACTTTGTTACAGGAAATGTTCAAAATGTCCTCCGTTAGCGAGGATACATGCATCCACCCTCCGTCGCATAGAATCCCTGATGCGCTGATGCAGCCCTGGAGAATGGCGTATTGTGTCACAGCCGTCCACAATACGAGCGAAGAGTCTCTACATTTGGTACCGGGGTTGCGTAGACAAGAGCTTTCAAATGCCCCCATAAATGAAAGTCAAGAGGGTTGAGGTCAGGAGAGCGTGGAGGCCATGGAATTGGTTCGCCTCTACCAATCCATCGGTCACCGAGTCTGTTGTTGAGAAGCGTACGAACACTTCGACTGAAATGTGCAGGAGCTCCATCGTGCATGAACTACATGTTGTGCCGTACTTGTAAAGGCACATGTTCTAGCAGCACAGGTGGAGTATCCCGTATGAAATCATGATAACGTGCTCCATTGGGCGTAGGTGGAAGAACATGGGCTCCAATCAAGACATCACCAACAATGCCTGCCCAAACGTTCACAGCAAATCTGTGTTGATGACGTGATTTCACACATGTTCATTGTGAATATTTACAATTTGATCACGTTGGAATGAAGCCTCATCCGTAAAGAGCACATTTGCACTGAAATGAGGATTGACACATTGTTGGATGAACCATTCGCAGAAGTGTACCCGTGGAGGCCAATCAGCTGCTGATAGTGCCTGCACACGCTGTACATGGTACGGAAACAACTGGTTCTCCTGTAGCACTCTCCATACAGTGACGTGGTCAACGTTACCTTGTACAGCAGCAACTTCTCTGACGCTGACATTAGGGTTATCGTCAACTGCTCGAAGAATTGCCTCGTCCATTGCAGGTGTCCTCGTCGTTCTAGGTCTTCCCCAGTTGCGAGTCATAGGCTGGAATGTTCTGTGCTCCCTAAGACGCCGATCAATTGCTTCGAACGTCTTCCTGTCGGGACACCTTCGTTCTGGAAATCTGTCTCGATACAAACGTACCGCGCCACGGCTATTGCCCCGTGCTAATCCATACATCAAATGGGCATCTGCCAACTCCGCATTTGTAAACATTGCACTGACTGCAAAACCACGTTCGTGAAGAACACTAACCTGTTGATGCTACGTACTGATGTGCTTGATGCTAGTACTGTAGAGCAATGAGTCGCATGTGAACACAAGCCCCGAAGTCAACATTACCTTCCTTCAATTGGGCCAACTGGCGGTCATTCGATGAAGTACAGTACATACTGACGAAACTAAAATGAACTCTAACATGGAAATTAAGCGTTTCCGGACACATGTCCAAATAACATCTTTTCTATATTTGTGTGTGAGGAATGTTTCCTGAAAGTTTGGCCGTACCTTTTTGTAACACCCTGTATATCTGGCTAAAATAACACGAAATACATCCTGCCACAGACAACATGTCTGGCTACTGGAACCGTCAGAACTGGAGAATAAAATTACATGAATGAAATACTGATATAACAGACAACATATCTGTCTACTGGAACGGTCTGAACTGGAGAGCCGGACTGCCCGAGACATTTCGCGCGCCAAGTCAACAAGGCGTGACCCGAACGCCACCGAAGTGCATCGGCAGTAATATCGTCAGTCTTTTGTTTTAGTAATACTTTGACTTTAATAATTTTGAAATGACTCATTGATAGCTGGCTGTTGAGAGATGTTTATTTTAAAAAATGAAGTAATTTGGATGACGGGTTTAATTAATAATAGCAACTAAAGTTTAACGTTTTGGCGCCCTACCGCCGAACATAGCAGCCAATCACAGAGCAGCAGCATCATGCAGGCGGTCTTTCTCACGGGAATGGTACCGAATCTAACATCTGTCACCGGTACCTCATCCCACATTGCGCCATCTCTATGCTTCTTGCATCTCCACTGCCCTGGGAATAGCTTCTTGGAGCCTAATATGATGGCCGAATAAGACAGAAATATTACAAGACGTCCTCAAGGACGGCCCGAAAGTAGAAGTCCAGGGCGTTAAGATCTGGAGATCTTTCGATCGGGATAAGCAACACTTATATATTCTATTGGCTACCGACTGAAATGAAATGTACAGGGGCACTGTCGTGCATAAACGATACGTTGTTACGTGTAGTGAGTCGGACATCATGAAGCAGATCACCCAATTTATGTGCAAAAAAATTGTCGACACACTCTGCCAGCCGGCCGAGGTGGCCGAGCGGTTCTAGGTGCTTCAATCCGGAACAGCGCGACTGACACGGTCGCAGGTTCGAATCCTGCCTCGGGCACGGATGTGTGTGATGTCCTTAGGTTAGTTAGGTTTAAGTAGTTCTAAGTTCTAATGGACTGATGACCTCAGGTGTTAAGTCCCACAGTGCTCAGAGCCATTTGAACACACTGCCAGTCAGGCGCTGTGGAATAACATGCGGTCCGAGTAACTAATTGTCAGCTATTCCACAACAGATGTTCACTGCAAAACGAAGTTTATATCCTCATACTGTAGGTATGTGAGGATTCTCATTCGTCCTCCCGCACTTGTTATTAGCAATCACCATACCCGCATCTCTCATCCATAAACAGTACCTGACGACCAAACAGTGTATCAGCAGCATGGTGCTCGAGTAACCACTGACTGAAATTCTGACATCTAGGGAAGTCTAAAGGGGTCAGCTCCTGTTCCTGCTGCAGGTAAAATGGGTGGAACTGCTGTCTCCGAAGCAGGCGCCATACTGTTGACTGAGGAACCCCTACAGTGGTATTTACACCGCAGGACGTTTCAGGACGTTCTCAGCACCCACTCCATCCAGTTGGGGCCACCTAACCGCAGCGCACCACGAATGCCGTATTCCCTTACACGCCTATCCATAGTTGTGAAAATCTGTGTTTGTACTTTACAGTTTGGTATCATTTCCGTATACCATACTGCTGTTCATTTATTGGCTTCTTCGCTCCATAAGGGAGGCGCGTATCCGCTTAGTCACCGTTTGAGTACGCCATCGTACCGTTTACAACGATAGCAGTCTATAAACTACCGACAGAATGAGTGTACGTACTACGTCTGGTGCCGCTACACTACAACAGCGTCAGAAAGTGCAACGGACCACACCTAAATCAAGTAAACAAAGGCATTTCGTGCCAGCAGCAACTGAACAGTGTAGAGGGATGTACAAAGACACATCAATCGAAATGTCGGCGAACACTGTAACCTCCCCCTCACTTATCGACCTTAATGACCGTGAAAAATGAAACCGCGTGTACCTAATGGCAATTTTGGAAAAGCAATAGTCACCGAAGTTAATCTTTCGGTAAAGAGGGAGGAAAGGGTTACATCTAAATGAAAGGAAAAATGCTAATGAAACAGGTGGAAATTAATTTTGAAAAGGGATAAAGTTAATAAAGAAAGTAAATGTGCGGCCGTTACGTTAACAATTAACTAGCGTTAATTAGATATTTGAGATTTGGGGGTAATTACCGTCGCCAGTCCTAAGGACAATTACTATAGTAACTGAAAAAGAAAGGTTATTACACATATAATTAGCACTAGAAGTGTGGCAACTGAAGGTTGACACATGTAGTGTGAAAACCGAAAGTTTGTCAGAAGTAATAAATTTCGCTACACTCTGACTTAATTTAGCAAAAGAATTAATAAAACAGGAAAATCGAAAGTTAATTTAGTGACTGAAGTTAATAGTGAGCTTTCTTTCTGAAGCACATCGAAATTCAGTAAAATACGGTTAGTCTTGGACTACCTCTACAATCATTTCAAAAGCTACTTGAATCTACGCAATTTAGAAATAAGAGATTTAACTTTGAACTTGAATTAAATGATTCTGAACAATTAACAATAGTAAAATGTAGTACGTACCAAGCTGAGCTGCAGTCACAGGTAAGCTAAAATACGGTAACAAAACTCGCACTCTTAATTTGTGCTTGTGTAATCTAAATATTGTAGCCAGCTATGAATGCCATAACTGAACTTTGAAATTAAAGCAGTGAAAACGAGTTAGCTATATTACTTTAATGCTGGCGTTTGAATTTCAACGACACTCGGGTTCATTTCGGAAAAGGAAGGGACTCTGCTTGGTAATGCAACTGGGACAATGAGCAACAAACGTTCATGCTAAGTTGCTGTAATTATAGTGACGAAAATGGAACAGTTTGAAAAGCTGAGGTCTGCCATACAGTTCTAAAACTTTACGTGCGTCCAGTCTTCCTCGTCGGTTGATTGAAGGTTTGAAGCCGTCGGTCGAGGAGGTGGCGACAGTCACTCATTGTCGGCCGTCGCTGTTGCAGAAGCTGGATGTTGGCGCGCCTTCTTCTCGACACGGTCACCAGACGAAACGGGCTCTTGATGTGCGCTAGTTAATGTTTCCCGTCCGCGACACCATGTCAGAAACTATCATCGCTAGTCGATCGCAATTACATGCTGCCAAACCCTGAAAGCGCGGCAACTCGCGGGAGCGTCACACAACACACCTGCTCCACTCGCTACTCCCGCCAGACTCTCTCTCTGCTCCGCCCGCGCTCCACGCGGCAGAGTTCACACTACCAAAGATCCTACACACTTTGATTCTTCACACGACCTATCGACGTAATCGTTCGATAGCAGTCTTCCCTAGGCAAGACCCAGCGTAAAAATACAAATAATATTTACGAAACAAACCAATTATACATCGACATAAATGTATAAATATATATATACAAACAGTAAAACAATTACAATATACAAAGAGACAGAAATGTCATATCTTGAGGTAACAAAGCAAGGAAAAAAAATAATAGTACAATAGATGGAAATAGGAGGATATGCATTTCCGGCGTTACAACACGACAGGCCAAAAGCCTGTGCTGGTCCATGAATAATGCCCATCACAAAATGACATTATGCACCATAACTCGGAAATAAAGGAATTTCAAACAAAACATTATTTAACATTTTATTCGTATTTTGATGCATGCACTACAAACATGAAGTTGTACAGTTACTTTAGGATAACCCTGCGTTACGAATGCACAGTGTCGTGGTGACACGAGGATGAAACTGGCGCGGCGGTCTTGCAATCAAAAGATGAGCTTGTACTGCGCCTGACTGGGCACCAAAGACGTCACAAGCATTAGGGCTGCTGTAATAAGTATATCAACAACAACCACACGACAGCCACCACGTGACAAAAGCCTAGACGTGTTCTGTCGAAACTAGTGGACTTCGAACCGCTTGACGAGGCTGGAAGGCAGACAGAATTTTATGAGTAAAATTAAATGCCAGTCTGCGGGCTTTCGTGGCCACTGTCATTGAACGGAAAATTTTCTAGATTGTTAAGCCTCGTCATTTTCCTCTTCAATTCCTACGTATACAATCAATGTTCCGACTTCTCTACTGTGATCTTCTTCGTAATCTTCTGGCGTCATAGGTTAGCTAAACGTGACGCTGCCTAACAACCTAGAAAATTTCACTTTCAAAATGGAAATCGCTTCTGCATCTAGATATTTACACTGCAGTTCACACTTAAATGGTTATCAAAGGGTGCATAGAATCACTTTAAGGTTATTTCGTTACGGTCCCACTTCGCAAAACACGAGGAAGGAATGAACACTTTAATCTTTCCATGTGAGCTCTGATTTCTCTTATCACGATAGTAATTTCTTATTACGTAGGTGGGAGTCATTAAAAAATTCGGAGGAAAAAGTTGATTGCTGAAATTTCGTGAAAACTCCCGTCAGTGAAGAACCACTTTGTTTGTGTCGTAGTGCGTTACATAAATAAAGTTGCTTTGTGACTCAATGTGGAACTTACATACATAATCACTGAGTAACCAAGGTAGTCGCAATTTCTACTGTAATGGTTAAGATTAAGCTCTTTTTCGTTGTAAGGATGCTGCAGTATAGCAACATGACCGTGACTTAGAAGTGCGTAGGGATCATTAGACTAACATGTTTGTGAGAGGGAGGAACCTAACACAAGTGAAATGTAACATAGTACACATAATTTCACTCGAAACTTTATTTGTGAAATGACATTTAGCTTAATAAATACGATTTTGCCAACGTTAAAGACTGTGTCATTTCTAAAAACGTGTTTCCTAATGTTTGCATTATCGCGGTATTAAGCTGCATCTTGATTGATAGCCATATAAAGCGACGTTCTCTCCTGGCCTCTTGTGATAACCATTTTGTACAGTCGAAAGACCAACACCACCTTAAAAGACATTAAAGAACGGAATACAGTTCAAAGCACTCAGATACTTTTGAGCATGGTAGGACAATGATGTGCAAAACGTAAAAGATGAAAATAACTTTCGTGTAATATGTAATTGACAAGTAACGGTCCGCAGCTCGTGGTCGTCCGGTAGCGTTCTCGCTTCCCGCGCCCGGGTTCCCGAATTCAATTCCCGGCGGGGTCAGGGATTTTCTCTGCCTCGTGATGACTGGGTGTTGTGTGATGTCCTTAGGTTAGTTAGGTTTAAGTAGTTCTAAGTTCTAGGGGACTGATGACCATAGATGTTAAGTCCCATAGTGCTCAGAGCCATTTGAACCATTTGACAAGTAATGTAGCTCGATGTAATTTGGCACCTACATAGAAAGAACTGCTACAGTATACTACAGAAGGTAACTGAAAGAAACAAGCAATGAAACGAACAGAAATGAGAGTTATTTTCAAAGAAAATATCGGTACTGAAGTCACCATAGTTCATGGTGGCCCTGGACGTTACGAAAGTGGGTATGTGGTTCTCACAAAGTATGCGATCACTGAGGACGGCAGTGCGTGCTCTGCAACGTGCCTCCGTGTTCTCATGCTGGCCAGAAGTTTGGTAAAAGATGTGAAATGGTGACAAGATTATAGGCAGCGGATAAACAAGGAGTCGAGTTCTCGAATGAGAGCACTTTGTCTGCTTAGCCTTTCTGGACGTACGCTTATACGGCGTAGTATGGGAACACATAATGCATGCAGGAACATTGTCGAACATGATCGTTTTGGTAGTTCACGTGTTATGGTGAACAGTCATAATGTTGCATGGGTGTAAAAGCTTTTTAGACACGATACTCTCATTGGTCATCGTTCCTGTGACAACGTGATCCTTCCCCATGTGCGTCTTTTGAGGGGTGCATTCGGCCTTGTTTTCCTTTTTATAATTGACAATGAGCGATCGCATCGAACACCGCAGGAGGACGAACTTTAGAAACGAGAGGTGCTCAGAAACTATCAAGAAACATAATAATTCCTTAAATCTATAACTCGTCTAATGAGTGCGACACTAGAATCAGTGACAATCGGGACCACTGGCTCACCGAGCGAGCTGTCGCCGTAGTTAGCGGACTGGACTCGCATTCGGGAGGACAACGGTACGATGATCATTATGAACGGGCGCTGGGTCTTCGCATTTTCAGTTGAACCAATGATTTCCGTTTATAATCTCCTTTTCTCAATGGATGAACCTTTTATAGTGAGGCAGGTGACCCAAAATAATTGTAATTATTAGTATTGAGAGAATGGTTATCAAAGGCTTTCGTTTGTAATGGTAGTATATTTAAGGGACGTGCAATATCACAGTGGTATACGCTGCATGTTCGCTTGAAAAGTTGACGTGAGGGAAACTAAATGTGGTTGGCCATTGAGGTTTATGAACTCCATTCTTCAAGAATGCTAATCTAATGACTCAACAATGTGTCTCTTCACTTGGTCGATACACACAACGTCCAAAATATTCCTAGACTGATTGTATCCTACGCATATTGGCGACGTCAGTGCAGTAACTGCGGTGGAAACTTCAACTAAAACTACGAACAACGGATATGCATTCTACCAGTCAGTTGTGGGAGGACTGCGTTTATTGGTGGACGTGCGGCCGTAGTACGTCATCGTTGTTGTGTCACAAATCCCAATTGAGCAACATCTCTATATGAAGTGTTCAAGACATTCTTCAGAAGGCTTTAAGAAGAGAAAAATGTATCTAAAGTTCATCCTTAACCTCTTTATTCCTGGACAAGAACAACGAGTCTAGGACACTTGTCGCAACTTGACTGAAAATCAAAACACCTCTTCACGGGAAAAAATCATCATGGGTGACAAGATGTGATGTTATCAAAACGAATCTACCACAAAAGGACCAAGTTCAGTAAGTCACATGAACAGTCAACGCTTTGACGACATAATCGACAGTTCAATGTGACGCGGAAGTTGATAACAACCCAAAGAAAGTCTTTTCTGACTGTCTCACATTGTTGTATGAACGTTCTGTGCTGGGTATTAAAGTGGTGGGAAACGGCGAGGGGTGTGGTGGACGTGGCGTTGGGGGGGGGGGGGGGGGGGATGGCTGGAGTTGGCGAAGACCTGAAAGCGACTCATGGGACATAGCGACTGTACTCCTTCGTGGAGCGATTTGCAGGTTTTTTGAGGGATCGTTGTCTAGGATTCACAGCAAGTGATTACAGTTTCATTAGTGTCATTCGTAGGGGTTGTACGGTCGTTTTACATTCTTATTTAAGAACTTCAGATAGGAAAATGGTTAGATATACGTATAAATACGTAATATAAGCAAACAATAAAGGATTTACAACTGAAAATCTAGCTCTCTTAGCCAGTCCACACATTTTGGTGTCACCAAATGCAGTTCATTGAGTCCAACAGGTATTTTCCGTAATAAACACTCTTCAATTAAGTATTGCGCAGAAGGGTCAGAAAACATACAGTCTAACGTCGGTGCATCCCTGAGTCCCTATTCATACAAAGAGGCACCACACTAGTATTGGGACACGGCCGGCACCATTCCAAAATACCGAATGTATCCGGTACGTGTTGCCTCTCTAGTCGTTATTACCGTAGCGGGTTGCGACATAGAGAGAGTCCTTTCCTAAGCATCGTTAGTAGACAGCAACAAGGTCGCACGCAGTGTATCCGGCAAGTGTTGACTCTCTAGTCGTTATTACCGGCGCGGGGTTGTGACATAGAGAAAGAAACCCTTTCTGGAACTCGAACCCTGCTCCTCCTGGGTGGAAAGGCCAAGTGCTCCCACCTAACACAATTAAACCACCAGACACACATGGAATTGATGGGAAATTAAAAATGCCGGAGCCCTTTCTGGGACTCGAACCCTGGTGCTCCTGGACGGAATGCTCAAGTGCACCCCCAACACATGAAACCTGTCTAGATGCGGGAGAGGAAGGTTAGGTTAGTGTACTTTATTTATTTTGGTCGAGAAACTGACGCAAAGATCGATCCTAATTGCGTAATTAATCACAAAGATAGGTCCTAATTACACAACTATATGCAAAGCACTACAGAAGGACGGCATAAAATCGCAATACGCCGCGGAAACTGACGATACCATACAACTGGTGTTATCCTGCCAAGAAAAAAATTCGCAGAACCACTCGAAACCAGCGACAGAAACATCGAAACTCTACCCTACACCTACAAGCTGCCAGAGTCGATATTAGCTAACTTTGAGACGGGTGTATTTCCTGCTTTTCATGTATGCGTGTTTCTACTGCATTACAGAGAAGTTATTATCAGAGTTTTTTTTTCTTTGTATACGTCTACGGCATTGCATGTTTCGAATTCTTTAAGTTCAATGGGCCCCATGTACAATTAATCTTAAATAGAGTGATGGTAGAACTGCTGTCTGGACGCATCCATATGAGGTCTACTTTTTTCGTATTTGGTCTTCGTGGTCCTTATGCGCAATTAATGTTAGCTGCAGTAGAGTCGTTTGGTAGTTACCTTGAAATGAGGGTCTCTAAATTTAGTGTTTACAGTTCCTAGGAAAGAACACCGTCCTCCAAGGACTTCTGTTTGAGTTCTGAAAGCAGCTCCATGGCACTTACAGGTAACAAATCTAGAAGCCATTCGCCGAAATTCTTCAACATGACCTGGAACGGATCAATCCCACCAGTGAAGTAAGCAGGACGATAGTAATACTTCACCTGAAAGTTACTGGTTTATTATTCCTACTCATCAGCATTAACTTGCATTTTTTCCGCATTTAAGGCTAGCGACCATTCATCACACCAAATGGAAATTTTGTCTAAATCGTCTTGTGTCCTCCTACAGTCACTCAGCTTTGATGACTTATCGTAGACCGCTGCATCGTCGGCAGACTATTGACCCGCCAAATCATTTAAGTATAAAGAGAACAGCAGCTATCCAATTGCACTGGGCTGCATATTGGATATAGCCACTCTCTTATCTCTGAGCCTGTTAAATATGCTCGTGCCTTCGTTAACAGGCTGCGATGGGAGATCGTGTCATATACCTTCCTGAAATCTAGAATATGTAATCCACCTGTTACCTTCCTTTATAGTTCTAGATATATCATGTGAAATAAAGGCATGCCGAGTTTTGAACGAACGATGCTTTCTAAAATCAGGCTGATTCATCAACATAAACAGCTTAGCCTCAAGAATGTTTATTATATTCGAACTGAGAATACGTACAAAGATTCGGGAGCAGTCCGAAGTTAGGGATATTGGTCTGTAATTTTGCGGTCTGTTCCTTCATCTTTCTTGTATACTGGAGTGATCCGCGCTTTCTTTCTTTCCTTTATACCATTCGTTTCGATCTTCGTGTTGGACGAGGAAGAAAGAGAGAGGGAGAGAGAGAGAGGCGGGGTGATGGACCAATTCCCCGGAGTACTCCTTCTAAAATCTAACAGGAATGCCATCCGGACCAGATGATTTGTCTGTTTTTCAAATCTTGACGGTACTTCCTTATGTCAGTTACACATCTTCCATACGGGGGTCCGTCCGAAGGTCAAGAGACTGCATGTTTGTACGGTTTTCATGCTTGAACGATGTCTTAAACGTGAAATTTTAAACTTAGGTTCGGCTTTTGCTATCTTCAACTGCCGCACCAGACTGGTCAACAAGGAACTGATTGGAATCCTTAGACTCGCTTACCGATTTTACACACGGCCTGAAAGTTCTCGGCTCCCTGCCAAATCTTTTGTTAAGTTGTGACGGTGGCAGTTACGTGCTTCACGCATTAATATTTCGGCAGCCGGCTAATGGCATACGAGGCCTCGATTCAATCTATTAAACGTGCTTGATTCGATTATTCTATTCCCTACAGCTTACAGCCATGAAATATCGGTCAAATTATACATCATCTTCGTTTTCCATTAATGTCGATGGTACTTCATTCCTAAATATACGGCTTACAAGTAGTATTGTTTAGTGCTCGTCGCAGTTATGAGTACCGGTAACTACAAGCGAGGTTCATTACAAAAGCGATTCATTACAAAGGCGATTCTGTCTGACTCGAAATAGCCAGGTATCTATGACAGGGTATGCTAATACACAGAAAATTCGGTGCATAGCTGATTCTTTGTCTATGTGATGCACAAAACTAATTTCATTTTGTTTTGATGTTATTTATTTATTTATTGATTTTAGTTTCAGAAGCTATCCCCGATAGCTCCGCATCGCCGTCACCACTACCATCACTGCCAAGATGGTACTTACTTCCGGAGGAGGGGTATGGAAAAGATGATAATGATGACGATGACGACGATGTAATATTTCTCTGTGAAATAATAAATATCGACTAAAAGCACTACATATTTTGGAACACAACCTACGAGCAGCTTAGAGACAGAAGTGATGACACTTTCTGCGGGACCTGACCATCATTTTGCAGAACAATGCTCAAGCACGTAGAGTGCAAACTGTTACTGATTTGTTTGACTGATGGGACTGCTGAGTGCTGTACCACCTACTGCGGTCCCCTGACGTAAGTCCTCGTGAGTTCAACTCGATTTCTGACTGAAAGAAACACTTCACGGCATTTGCTTGACGACTGCTGCAACTCATCGATTAACAGACCGCGCCACTTGAACTGTCGACACATGTGACACTGCTAAGAGCATCACTGGCAAGGGTTATACACTATGCTGGAGACTACTTTGAAGGTCAATAAAACTTTGAAAGACATATTTATTTTGTACGAGCTGTAAGTAAATAGTTTTTCCACTGTTAAATTTCCAATTCTCGTATATAAACTCTCTCCTAGTATCCACCATCTTCTACAAGACGAGTCCCTTACAACAGAGTATACCACAGAGGTGCATGTGTGTTTGATGCTTTAGAAATACGCAGTGTGTTGCCTCTACAGTTGCTAAATTCATCATAGCATCCACAGTGAGTAAATGATACACTGTCACTGTTGCGGCCAAAGATGTCAATACAGAGATAGAATGTATTGTACTTAAACTGCCAACAGCCTTGTTCAGTCTATTTCAGTAATGTCCAGCCTTGTACCTATCCATATATCCTCAATTTACACTATAACTTTGATGCCACTGGCTGATCTCCATGACAGCAGCAATATCTCCCTCCCTGTAATACTATTACTTGGAGTGCAATAAGACTCTCTTCACCAACTGTTCGGTGTTGTAATCAAGGAAGAAATTAACCGCATATTTACCTTCTCAGAGGAACCGAAAGTATAGGACCACTCGGATTACGTTTCGCAGACTCATCCATCATTCAATTTGATTTCGTTTGGCTCCCATACAGCTCAGCTGATGACGCCATTCTTACTTGCTCTCCGTCCCACTCAGCAACTTGTGTGATGAAGACGCTCGATCTGCTCACCACACAACGAATTCAACCACTGATGGCCGCTCCTAGTCTGCTTCTGTCTGTAACGACAGGCTCAATTCAACGTCATGCTTATCTGTTGAACAAAACAAGAGTTAGTTTTACACGCTACAACAAGTAAAAATCAGTGATAGTGGTCAAGGTTCATGGCTGGACTTGAGAGCATCTATCTTTTGTGGTGACCTTCATTATCATCCTTTAAACTGACTGGCGTGTTGTTTTAGCGTCTCTGCTTAACTCAAATAGTTAAGCCTAGACTCGGCTAGCGTCGCTAATACGTCTCTACAACACTCCTACGGCCCAAATCATCAATAAGCTCTGTCGATCACGCTATTGCGTGCGACCAGCCACCTGATTTACGTCTTTCTATGACGGCTCAAAACTCGTCTTTTCACACAACATCCTCATCGCACCGATTACGAATTATCCATGTTTGATGCGTCCCTATCGCCTAATTTCGATTGACTGGCCACCGGATAGTCGTTTTGATCACCGTGCTCACACTATCAACACAATTGAGATAACAGGTGCGTCTCGAACACTACTGCGTCGGACAGAACACCTCATAATTATCACCCGAAACACCCACAATCACCATACGCCGTTAACGCAACGGGTGGGTCCTGAACACTACCGCATCGGACGTCATACCCTGCACTCGTCTCAAGAAACGCAACACATTCGGTGGGACGCAATATCCACCTACCACATCACAACACGCTCAACACAGCCCAAATCCATCCACCACAGAGCCAGATTTTATCCTGAAAGCTCTCCTGTCCAATAGCCTTGCCATAAAATTTTGTATAGGAAGTTATCTACATAAGATAACCCCTTCTATAATTAATCTAATACTTCTAAATATTGTTTGTGTCATAGCTGAAGCAAATTTTCTATACTAAGCGGCCCAGTGGTCCCCATACAACAAAATTTAACATCAAACACATAAGCAGGCGTGCATTAATGTTCAAAATAAGTATGATAATGCGTGTTTTGCATGGTCAGTCCCGGCTTGCGAGAGAAATTACAAATACAATTACAAACATCATCCCGAGCGTCCCAGCAGTTACAAAGTCAAAGATATTAAGAGACAGTACAACTTTGATGGAATAGAGTTACCTTTAAGAATCCAGGACATACCTAAGTTTTAAGCTCAGAATACCGCAATATCGGTCCACATTTGTGGCCTGGAGAGGAAAAGCAAGTCAGATGAGCAGAACAAGCATACAGTAGTAGGCCCCCTCCATTTCTCAAAATTTGCATGTGAGCGAGAGTTGCATGTCAACATGCTGCTCTTCTCCGAACGTGATAATTATCACTACGTCTGGATCAAAGACATGTCCCGACTCATTTCCTCCCAGTTAAGTAAAAATGAACATAAACAACATATTTGTATAAGGTGTTTGAATTATTTTTCATCTCAAGAGTTATTAGCGACACATCTATTAGATTGTGCATGCATGGACCCGGTACGTGTTGTTATGCCCACTGAGGAAAATAACTTCATTAAATTTAAAAATGCTCACCACGAGCAGCGTTGTCCTTTTGTTGTGTACGCCGATTTTGATGCTTGCTGGCTCCTATTACTCGTTGTGAAGGGAACCCCTTAGCCTCACACACAACCTTCACACAAAAACACTTACCTTATGCGACTGCGTTCCAAGTTGTATGCGCATATGATTGTAAACTTAATAGCTATCAGTCTTATGTAGGGGGCGATCCGGCGGTTTGGCTTCTCACTGAGCTTGGAAAACTTTCATGGCAAGTTCACAAGCTCTACAGCATCAATATTCCCATGACCAAATCAAAGGAAAATGATGACTTGTATGAAAAGGCTGTTAATTGTCATATTTGCGGGCTGGCCTTAGATAGAAAAGCTGAGACTCCTCGTAGAGACCATTGTCATCTTACGGGTAAGTTCCGCGGTGCAGCCCACAAAGCATGCAACTTGAAGAAACAATCCGAAGTGACGCGATAATAGAGGACAAACATTATCCGCCACAGGAACGTAGGTGGAACCAGGGTAATAATAACTGGAAACCAACCAATAAAAATGGAAGGGATCAACCAGTGCAGAACTGGAGAGCGAGTGAAGGCCACAATCCAGAACCTACACAAATAATCAAAATACGTCCGGCGAACCCTGGCCGTACGCAAACTGCGCAAAACAGACAAGAATGACTAGGGCGGCACACTCGGCAGCGGAAGAACGCGGCCGGGAACAAAGTAGTGTATAATTAGATTAGATTTTTGTGATTTGTTGGCGATGTTTATTTGTATTAGTATAGGCACTGTTTTATTTGTATTTTGTGATTATTTGTTTTATGTTGTGTGTATTTATTTTCCTATTTTCATGTGCTTGTCGTATTTTGGCATGGATTGTGTGTATATTATGTGTTTGATGTTAAATTTTGTTGTATGGGGACCACTGGGCCGCTTAGTATAGAAAATTTGCTTCGGCTATGACACAAACAATATTTAGAAGTATTAGATTAATTATAGAAGGGGTTATCTTATGTAGATAACTTCCTATACAAAATTTTATGGCAAGGCTATTGGACAGGAGAGCTTTCAGGATAAAATCTGGCTCTGTGGTGGATGGATTTGGGCTGTGTTGAGCGTGTTGTGATGTGGTAGGTGGATATTGCGTCCCACCGAATGTGTTGCGTTTCTTGAGACGAGTGCAGGGTATGACGTCCGATGCGGTAGTGTTCAGGACCCACCCGTTGCGTTAACGGCGTATGGTGATTGTGGGTGTTTCGGGTGATAATTATGAGGTGTTCTGTCCGACGCAGTAGTGTTCGAGACGCACCTGTTATCTCAATTGTGTTGATAGTGTGAGCACGGTGATCAAAACGACTATCCGGTGGCCAGTCAATCGAAATTAGGCGATAGGGACGCATCAAACATGGATAATTCGTAATCGGTGCGATGAGGATGTTGTGTGAAAAGACGAGTTTTGAGCCGTCATAGAAAGACGTAAATCAGGTGGCTGGTCGCACGCAATAGCGTGATCGACAGAGCTTATTGATGATTTGGGCCGTAGGAGTGTTGTAGAGACGTATTAGCGACGCTAGCCGAGTCTAGGCTTAACTATTTGAGTTAAGCAGAGACGCTAAAACAACACGCCAGTCAGTTTAAAGGATGATAATGAAGGTCACCACAAAAGATAGATGCTCTCAAGTCCAGCCATGAACCTTGACCACTATCACTGATTTTTACTTGTTGTAGCGTGTAAAACTAACTCTTGTTTTGTTCAACAGATAAGCATGACGTTGAATTGAGCCTGTCGTTACAGACAGAAGCAGACTAGGAGCGGCCATCAGTGGTTGAATTCGTTGTGTGGTGAGCAGATCGAGCGTCTTCATCACACAAGTTGCTGAGTGGGACGGAGAGCAAGTAAGAATGGCGTCATCAGCTGAGCTGTATGGGAGCCAAACGAAATCAAATTGAATGATGGATGAGTCTGCGAAACGTAATCCGAGTGGTCCTATACTTTCGGTTCCTCTGAGAAGGTAAATATGCGGTTAATTTCTTCCTTGATTACAACACCGAACAGTTGGTGAAGAGAGTCTTATTGCACTCCAAGTAATAGTATTACAGGGAGGGAGATATTGCTGCTGTCATGGAGATCAGCCAGTGGCATCAAAGTTATAGTGTAAATTGAGGATATATGGATAGGTACAAGGCTGGACATTACTGAAATAGACTGAACAAGGCTGTTGGCAGTTTAAGTACAATACATTCTATCTCTGTATTGACATCTTTGGCCGCAACAGTGACAGTGTATCATTTACTCACTGTGGATGCTATGATGAATTTAGCAACTGTAGAGGCAACACACTGCGTATTTCTAAAGCATCAAACACACATGCACCTCTGTGGTATACTCTGTTGTAAGGGACTCGTCTTGTAGAAGATGGTGGATACTAGGAGAGAGTTTATATACGAGAATTGGAAATTTAACAGTGGAAAAACTATTTACTTACAGCTCGTACAAAATAAATATGTCTTTCAAAGTTTTATTGACCTTCAAAGTAGTCTCCAGCATAGTGTATAACCCTTGCCAGTGATGCTCTTAGCAGTGTCACATGTGTCGACAGTTCAAGTGGCGCGGTCTGTTAATCGATGAGTTGCAGCAGTCGTCAAGCAAATGCCGTGAAGTGTTTCTTTCAGTCAGAAATCGAGTTGAACTCACGAGGACTTACGTCAGGGGACCGCAGTAGGTGGTACAGCACTCAGCAGTCCCATCAGTCAAACAAATCAGTAACAGTTTGCACTCTACGTGCTTGAGCATTGTTCTGCAAAATGATGGTCAGGTCCCGCAGAAAGTGTCATCACTTCTGTCTCTAAGCTGCTCGTAGGTTGTGTTCCAAAATATGTAGTGCTTTTAGTCGATATTTATTATTTCACAGAGAAATATTACATCGTCGTCATCGTCATCATTATCATCTTTTCCATACCCCTCCTCCGGAAGTAAGTACCATCTTGGCAGTGATGGTAGTGGTGACGGCGATGCGGAGCTATCGGGGATAGCTTCTGAAACTAAAATCAATAAATAAATAAATAACATCAAAACAAAATGAAATTAGTTTTGTGCATCACATAGACAAAGAATCAGCTATGCACCGAATTTTCTGTGTATTAGCATACCCTGTCATAGATACCTGGCTATTTCGAGTCAGACAGAATCGCCTTTGTAATGAATCGCTTTTGTAATGAACCTCGCTTGTAGTTACCGGTACTCATAACTGCGACGAGCACTAAACAATACTACTTGTAAGCCGTATATTTAGGAATGAAGTACCATCGACATTAATGGAAAACGAAGATGATGTATAATTTGACCGATATTTCATGGCTGTAAGCTGTAGGGAATAGAATAATCGAATCAAGCACGTTTAATAGATTGAATCGAGGCCTCGTATGCCATTAGCCGGCTGCCGAAATATTAATGCGTGAAGCACGTAATTGCCACCGTCACAACTTAACAAAAGATTTGGCAGGGAGCCGAGAACTTTCAGGCCGTGTGTAAAATCGGTAAGCGAGTCTAAGGATTCCAATCAGTTCCTTGTTGACCAGTCTGGTGCGGCAGTTGAAGATAGCAAAAGCCGAACCTAAGTTTAAAATTTCACGTTTAAGACATCGTTCAAGCATGAAAACCGTACAAACATGCAGTCTCTTGACCTTCGGACGGACCCCCGTATGGAAGATGTGTAACTGACATAAGGAAGTACCGTCAAGATTTGAAAAACAGACAAATCATCTGGTCCGGATGGCATTCCTGTTAGATTTTAGAAGGAGTACTCCGGGGAATTGGTCCATCACCCCGCCTCTCTCTCTCTCCCTCTCTCTTTCTTCCTCGTCCAACACGAAGATCGAAACGAATGGTATAAAGGAAAGAAAGAAAGCGCGGATCACTCCAGTATACAAGAAAGATGAAGGAACAGACCGCAAAATTACAGACCAATATCCCTAACTTCGGACTGCTCCCGAATCTTTGTACGTATTCTCAGTTCGAATATAATAAACATTCTTGAGGCTAAGCTGTTTATGTTGATGAATCAGCCTGATTCGTTCAAAACTCGGCATGCCTTTATTTCACATGATATATCTAGAACTATAAAGGAAGGTAACAGGTGGATTACATATTCTAGATTTCAGGAAGGTATATGACACGATCTCCCATCGCAGCCTGTTAACGAAGGCACGAGCATATTTAACAGGCTCAGAGATAAGAGAGTGGCTATATCCAATATGCAGCCCAGTGCAATTGGATAGCTGCTGTTCTCTTTATACTTAAATGATTTGGCGGGTCAATAGTCTGCCGACGATGCAGCGGTCTACGATAAGTCATCAAAGCTGAGTGACTGTAGGAGGACACAAGACGATTTAGACAAAATTTCCATTTGGTGTGATGAATGGTCGCTAGCCTTAAATGCGGAAAAAATGCAAGTTAATGCTGATGAGTAGGAATAATAAACCAGTAACTTTCAGGTGAAGTATTACTATCGTCCTGCTTACTTCACTGGTGGGATTGATCCGTTCCAGGTCATGTTGAAGAATTTCGGCGAATGGCTTCTAGATTTGTTACCTGTAAGTGCCATGGAGCTGCTTTCAGAACTCAAACAGAAGTCCTTGGAGGACGGTGTTCTTTCCTAGGAACTGTAAACACTAAATTTAGAGACCCTCATTTCAAGGTAACTACCAAACGACTCTACTGCAGCTAACATTAATTGCGCATAAGGACCACGAAGACCAAATACGAAAAAAGTAGACCTCATATGGATGCGTCCAGACAGCAGTTCTACCATCACTCTATTTAAGATTAATTGTACATGGGGCCCATTGAACTTAAAGAATTCGAAACATGCAATGCCGTAGACGTATACAAAGAAAAAAAAACTCTGATAATAACTTCTCTGTAATGCAGTAGAAACACGCATACATGAAAAGCAGGAAATACACCCGTCTCAAAGTTAGCTAATATCGACTCTGGCAGCTTGTAGGTGTAGGGTAGAGTTTCGATGTTTCTGTCGCTGGTTTCGAGTGGTTCTGCGAATTTTTTTCTTGGCAGGATAACACCAGTTGTATGGTATCGTCAGTTTCCGCGGCGTATTGCGATTTTATGCCGTCCTTCTGTAGTGCTTTGCATATAGTTGTGTAATTAGGACCTATCTTTGTGATTAATTACGCAATTAGGATCGATCTTTGCGTCAGTTTCTCGACCAAAATAAATAAAGTACACTAACCTAACCTTCCTCTCCCGCATCTAGACAGGTTTCATGTGTTGGGGGTGCACTTGAGCATTCCGTCCAGGAGCACCAGGGTTCGAGTCCCAGAAAGGGCTCCGGCATTTTTAATTTCCCATCAATTCCATGTGTGTCTGGTGGTTTAATTGTGTTAGGTGGGAGCACTTGGCCTTTCCACCCAGGAGGAGCAGGGTTCGAGTTCCAGAAAGGGTTTCTTTCTCTATGTCACAACCCCGCGCCGGTAATAACGACTAGAGAGTCAACACTTGCCGGATACACTGCGTGCGACCTTGTTGCTGTCTACTAACGATGCTTAGGAAAGGACTCTCTCTATGTCGCAACCCGCTACGGTAATAACGACTAGAGAGGCAACACGTACCGGATACATTCGGTATTTTGGAATGGTGCCGGCTGTGTCCCAATACTCACACTTTCCAAATATTGTACGGAGTCGATTCAGAGCTGTCCATAGTCGTCTGTGAAAACCAAATCCATTCACACGTTCAGTAGGATCAGTAATAAGTTGATAAGTTGCTGAAGAAACCTTCTCCCAAGGCCCTTTCCATTTTTGGGACACATAATGTAAAAGAGGCGCATTTAGTGGCAGGAAGGAAACCTCTCTCACATTCGGGCATCCCCGCTGTAACCATCAATCATTGGCTAAATCTTTCCAATTGGTGCTACAACACAGTGACCACAGGCTCAACAACATTAAATTCGAATGGCCTTTCTCAAGACCACAACGATTTGAGAACAGAAAGAACTTTAAATGCTAAAATTTTGGGTTAGGCTTTACCGTATGGCTGTTACTGATATCGAATGAGAAAACATGTTAACTGTTACCGATCACTATGTATATATATTCACAACGCGTTTAAAATGTTTTAACCTACATAATCGAAGGAACTTCTGTGTGTTAATACGACATGTGTTTACTGGGTTACAAATCTGCGGTAATGTGTGATATTGAGCAGTGGAGAAAAAAACACTGCTACATAACATGGCTCTGTGGAGGTCGTTGACTAAAAACTAAACGCGAATGTAAATGTGAAAATAAAACAACTGAAATAGAGTAACGCCAGTGATCACAGGCTCCTTTGTCTATCGTGATATAGCACAAGGATGATTTGTACAATCTACCAGGTGCACAGAACTTATAGCAAAGCTGAAGTCCTTGTTCGAAGTACAAAGAACATACAGCAAAAAGAAATCCATATCAGTCCAACTGCATACGTCCTACACCATTACAGACTCTCTACCAGCTTGAACAGTCCCCTGGTGACATGCAGGGTCCATGGATTCGTGAGGTTGTCTCCATAGCCCTACACGTTCTTCCGCTCGATACAATTTCAAGCGAGACTCGTCGGACGACGCAGCGTGATTCCAGTCATCAACAGTCCAATGTCAGCGCTGACAGGCCCAGGCGAGATGTAAAGCTTTGTGTCGTGTAGTTATCAAGGGTGCATGAGCGGGCCTTCGGCTCCGAAAGCTCATATCGATGATGCTTTGCTGCCTGGTTCGCACGCTGACAATTATCGATGGCCCAGCAATGTGCGGAAGGGCTGAACTTCTGTCACATTGAACGATTTTCTTCAGTCATCGTCGGTCCCGTTCTTGTAGGGTCTTTCCCCGGCCTCTGCGATATCGAAGGTTTGATGTTTTACCGGAATCTTAATATTGACGATACACTTGTGAAATGGTTGTATGGGAAAATCTCCACTTCATCGCTACCTTGGAGATGCTGTGTCCCATAGCTGCTGCGCCGACTGTAAGACTACGTTCAAACTCACTTGAATCTTGATAACATGCCATTCTAGCAGCAGTAACCGGTCTAACAACTGCGCCAGGCACTTGTTGTCTTATATAGACGTTGCTGACCACAGCGTTTAAATATGTCTGTATGTGAATAATCATGGCTATACCAGCTTCTTTGGTGCGTCAATGTATTTGTGTGTACTGTTTATTCTTAGACCTCTACGAAGCTAACTTCTTACATACAGTATTGTTTCTCTGCTAGACTGTGCCATAGGTTACCCGAAAGTCGTCACACAAGACACACATGCCCCACTATACAGTTTTAAGCCTTCGAAACGTGTTGTGGATGTACACTACTGGCCATTAAAATTGCTACATCAAGAAGAAATGCAGATGATAAACGGGTATTCATTGGACGAATATATTATACTAGAAGAGACACCAGATTACATTTTCACGCAATTTGGGTGCATAGATCCAGAGAAATAAGTACCCAGAACAACCACCTATGGCCGCAATAACGGGCATGATGCGCCTGGATGGCGTGTACAGGTACAACTGCCCATGCAGCTTCAACACGATACCACAGTTCATCAAGAGTAGTGACTGGTGTATTGTGAGGGGCCAGTTGCTCGGCCACCATTGACCAGACGCTTTCAATTGGTGAGAGATCTGGAGAGTGTGCTGACTAGGGCAGCAGTTGAACATTTTCTGTATCAAGAAAGGCCCGTACAGGACCTGCAACATGCGGTCGTGCATCATCCTGCTGAAATGTAGGGTTTCGCAGGGATCGAATGAAGGGTAGAGCCACTGGTCGTAACACATCTGAAATGTAACGCCCACCGTTCAAAGTGCTGTCAATGCGAACAAGAGGTGACCGAGACGTGTAACCAATGGCACCCCATACCATCACGCTGGGTGATATCCCAGTATGGCGATGACGAATACACGCCTATAATGTGCGTTCACCGCGGTGTCGCCAAACACGGATGCGACCATCATGATGCTGTAAACAGAACCTGGATTCATCCAAAAAAATGACGTTTTGTCATTTGTACACTCAGGTTCGTCGTTCAGTAGACCATCGCAACCGCTCCTGTCTGTGATGCAGCGTCAAGGGTAACCGCAGCCATGGTCTCCGAGCTGATAGTCCATGCTGCTGCAAACGTCTTCGAACTGTTCGTGCAGATGGTTGTTGTCTTGCAAACGCACGCATCTGTTGGCTCAGGGATCGAGACGTGGCTGCTCGATCCGTTACAGCCATGCGCATAAGATGCCTGTCACCCCGACTGCTAGTGACACGAGGCCGTTGGGATCGAGCACGGCGTTCCGTATTACCCTCCTGAACCCACCGATTCCATATTCTGCTAACAGTCATTGGATCTCGACCAACGCGAGCTGCAATGTCGCGATACGATAAACCGCAATTGCGATAGGCTACAATCCGACCTTTATCAAAGTCGGAAACGTGATGGTACGCATTTCTCCTCCTTACACGAGGCATTACAACAACGTTTGACCAGGCAACGCCGGGCAACTGCTGTTTGTGTATGAGAAATCGGTTGGAAATTTTCTTCATGTCAGCACGTTGTAGGTGTCGCCACCGGCGCCAACCTTGTGTGAATGCTCTGACAAGCTAATCATTTGCATATCACAGCATCTTCTTCCTGTCGGTTAAATTTCGCGTCTGTAACACGTTATCTTTGTGGTGTAGCAATTTTAATTGCCAGTAGTGTAAATAAACTGTGTCTGGTAGCATTAAACTCGATGACAGGTACAACCTTGAAGATATGTGACCTGAAAACCAAATGAATATCAGAAAGTGTGTTAATATTGTAGTGTATGGAAGCTGCGGTAGACGAGTGCCCGGTAGGTGGCGAAGGAGAGCGAATTGACGAGCAGGGCCGAGTGGCGGGGAGCTGGTCCGCTTCCCAGCTGGGGAGCGCTCCGCCGGCTGAGCGGTGCGCTTCCGCTTCCTGGCGGCAGATTGGCTGGCGGCAGGAGTACGGCTGAGTTGCGGCGGGGTCGGCCGAGGTGAGAGGCGCCGCTTGGGCCGCCATGCGTGCAGGCCGCCCCCGCAGCCTGGCGGCGGCAAAAAGCGCGCTCCAGCGGCCGCGGCGGCGCGGCGGGCCACAGTTGCTGAAATGCAGGCCGCAGGCTGGGGAATCAACCACTCGTGCTCTGGCAAGGAGATGAACCTGGAAACGGACGTCGCACAAAATAACACCAGCGTGAGCAGCAAAAGCATCATATAAGACTTCCGCGCCCCTCATGTCTCCTGGAATTATGGCTGCCTTATTTCATTAAAGTTTTCTAAGCTTCAGGTTAAATCGGAGGAGGCCTTCATCTTTACGATAGCACCTGCAGTTGTGGCCGGTAAAACTCTGCAACATTTTACACGTTGACAGGGTAGCAAACCCAGAAGTCTTTTAGTAATACACGTTTTTCAAATTTCTGATAGGTTATAGTCAAACTCAAAGAAAAGTACGAATGTGGACGAAACATTGTCGGTCGGCTTTCCGCGTCAAATTCAAATTAAGTCCCAAACTGTCCCAGTCATCAAGTTGTCGTCGACTAATCTAGGGTAACTTTGGTCCTTTTTTTAACTTCAATTTATTTGATGCCATTTACAAATGACCTGCCACGTAGTTAATAAAGGAGTCCGTGTTATCACAATATGAAATTTTACATAAACAGAAAATGAAGCTTATTTGATGTCTTCTAATTTTGAAAAAGTTTTATATGCTTTCAGTTTTAGATACTTGCAAGCGTAAAATTAACTAGAAAAAGGAAATACCTAAAATTAACATTTTATGTACTAAGGAGACAGAAAATTAGGAAGGTAGGAAAGAGTTTTCAACTTTATAGAACGTGACTACAGATACCGTCCAGGAGGGAGCGCCTCAGAGAGACACTGAGCCTCTCGGCATCTGAGAGCGAGCGGCCCAGCAGTACCTCGAGTCTCTCGCCATCAAACGGCGTTTCTCGTACCCTGTACTTAGCAAGGTGGCGCAGTGGTTAACACTCTGGACTCGCATTCGGGAGGACGACGGTTGAATCCCGCGTCCGGCCATCTTGATTGAAGTTTTGCGTGATATCCCTAAATCGCTCCACCAAATGCCGGGATGGTTCCTTTGAAAGGGCACGGCCGACTTCTTTCCACATCCTTCCCTAATCCGGTGAGACCGATGACCTCGCTGTCTGGTCTCCTCTTCCAAACAACCGTCCCTCGTACCCTGTCTTCGTGCTCCTTACGCGAAATGTACGTTGTTGAAATCAGAGTTGTTCTGTAGTCTTCAGATGCAGTTCTGTAAATTTTCTCTATAGTGTTCCTCGAAAAGAACGTCGACTTCCCTCCAAGGATGCCCATTTGAGTTCAATAAGCATCTCCGCAATACTTCTGTGTTGCTCGAACGTACCGATAACAAAACTAGCGACCTACCTCCGATTTGCATCAATGTTTTCCTTTAATAGGACCTGGTAGGGATCCAAAACACTCGAGTAACAGTCAACAATAGGTTGCGCTAGTTTGCTATATGCGACCTCCTTTACAGATGAACTACACTTTCAAAAAATCCTCCCAATAAACCGAAGTCGACCATTCGGCTTCCCTACCACATTGCTCACAAACCTGTTCCATTTTATGTAGCTTTTCAACGTTACGAAAAAAATGGTTCAAATGGCTCTGAGCACTATGGGACCTAACATCTGAGGCCATTAGTCCCCTAGAACTTAGAAGTACTTAAACCTAACTAACCTAAGGGCATAACACATGTCGATGCCCGAGTCAGGATTCGAACCTGCGACCGTAGCGGTCGGGCGGTTCCGGACTGAAGAACCGCTCGGCCACACCGGCCGGCTCAGCGTTACGCAAAGATATTTAAACAACGTGACTGTGTCAAGCAGGACACTACTAATGCTTTATCCGAACATTATGGGTTCGTTTTTCTACTCATCCACATGAACTTACATTTTTCGACATTTAGAGCTAGCTACCATTCATCACAAAATGCCTACTTTACATAGTAGCGTGTGCTGTCCTCTTTTTTTATATTTCTCTTATAATCTAATTAATGTGTTATGAACACTTGT
Source organism: Schistocerca cancellata (assembly GCF_023864275.1). Lineage (NCBI taxonomy): Eukaryota > Metazoa > Arthropoda > Insecta > Orthoptera > Acrididae > Schistocerca > Schistocerca cancellata. The sequence continues at coordinate 461,516,477 of NC_064631.1, read as the reverse complement.
TTTCATGAGACTTGCTTAACAATGTTTTTCTTCGCCTGTGCCACTGTATTCTGATCTGGTCCCGCTACTTCTGTCATCTGTCTCGCTAGTACTGTCTACGGAATCATTTGTTGCCTATGCTTGTTGCTGCCGGCACTCTCTTCGCCGTCAGTACTCCTTACACAGTGCTCTAGACATTCTGCCTGCGCAGCCATTGAGGTCGGTCTACAAGGTCTGATCTATAAGTGACTGCGTTATGTCGCCGAGTGGGTGCGCTTCTCCTCTTTCCTGGTACCAACGGTCACAGTACAGAAGCGTGTGTTGTGTAGTTCAGCTTTCTTCACAGGCGCAATCAGCTTCCTGACTGGGGTTTACACGGAGAGAATGCTGTGGGTATGGCCCATGGCTGATTAAGAAATGAACCGTGCCCCTGTTCGGATTAACTTGTTTCATCCTCAGTCGCTCTCTGATACTAGGGAAGAATGAATACACTTATTAGACTTTCATATTTGTCCCAGCTCACGTCATCCTGTCGTCAGGAGGATGGAACGTGCTGAAATGGAGTCCTCTTCGACCAGAGGATGCGTTGGTGCTGACGGTCCAGCGACATAACTCATAGCAGGTGGGAAGTTACACTGCCGAATCAGAATGTTATGACCATTGTATATGACAGCATTAAGTATCGCTTGTGGAGTGAACGTCACATGACGCGGTAAGGAGATTGTGAAAGCAGAGCAGAGACGAATGTGGAATTTTTTTAATGACGCTGCCGTCTTTTGACTGTAATCATTTTCATTTTATTGTTATAAATTCCAGATTTCGGCCTTGAGCCATTTTCAAGCACAAAAACTTATTCGTATGTCAAAAAACATCAGATATATAAATGAGTAAAATTTGCTAAAGTAGTCTTGATCGTATAAATATTTTATTTATTATGTATTTTCTTCTGCTACACTACTACATTTAAATGAAATACGAAAATTGTTTCTCGTATGTCTAGATGTACTAGAATACGTTTTAGGTAGATGTTATGTTATCTTTTTCGCCGTCATGTAGCGATTTTTCATTTTATAACTGACGTTAGTATGTAGGTTGTACACGCATCTCTTTTACTGGCAATGTACTCCGTATTTTTTTAATTTTAATGATAATATTATGCACATTTTATGATAGAGCCAGCACATAATTTCATGAGTATAAACGCACTTGGTTTGCATATTACGGTGTTATCTCTTAATTCAAGTACGACTGATGTATGATCGATTTTCACATCGTCTCCACGGTCACTGCATGGCGTCCTTTGCGCCATCCAGCCTTCACAACATCTTTGGTCTATACAGGAATCTATGTAAAAGTTCGTTTCCATAGTCGCCAAGCTGCCGCCGCACCATCGCTCTGTCGCCTGTAGAAAGCATCCAACGCTCACACGGCCAGTATCATGTTTAATGAAGCTACTATCCACATTTTGTTATTTATCCCGCTGTCTTGTTATCTTATTCGTCGTCATGTAGCGACCTTTTACACGTTAGTGTATGTTGCTTGTACACGCATCTTTATCACTAGCAATGTTGTCTGTATTTTATTTTTATTTCATTTTAGTGATAAAATTATGCACCTTTCTTGACAGAGCCAGCACATAATTTCATGTGTATAAACTCACCTTGACTGCATGTTACAGTGTTATCTCTTAATATAAAGTATGATCGATGTATGTTACAGTGTTATCTCTTAATTTACGGTATGATCGATATACAGTCGATTTTTATATCCTCTCCATGGTTGCTAAATGGCGTCCTTCACACCTGCCGGCCTTCATAACGGCTCTGGTGTAAAGAGGAATCGACGTAAATATGCCGTTTCTATAGGTAACAAGCTGGCGTCCCACCATCTGTCTGTCGCCTATAGAGGGCTCTGAGCACTATGGGACTTAACTTCTGAGGTCATCAGACCCCTAGAACTTAGAACTACTGAAACTGAACGAACCTAAGGATATCACACATATCCATGCCCGAGGCGGTCGCTCGATTCCAGACTGTAGCGCATAGAACCGCTCGGCCACTTTGGCCGGCGGCAATCGACGGTCACACGACCAGAATCGTGGTTCAAAAAGGTTTTATTCATTTTTTAACTGTTATATGAATTTTAGTTTAAAATGAATAAGTACTAGTTTTTTACGTTAATGGACAAAAGGGCTCTATTTTAGGGGTAGATTTTATTACTTGTACTGACGATTCATAGCCGTTGCCCAATAATGAAGCCATCTTGGAGGCAGGGGGCGGGGCTATCACTATTTAACCACTACCAGCAGTCGATTACATCTCCCTAGAGCAGCCTGCTCAGCCAGATCAGCTTCTGTCACCATTATGGTTACAGTATTAATAGTAATAACATTTTACAATTATTTCACTTTATTATTATTATTTCGCTTTATTATTATATTCTAGCTCCAACTAACATTCCACGTTCAAAGTCTGTTTACTCCCGTCTTGCGACCGGAAACCTTTCCACGTAATCATCCGAGTACAAATGACAGGTGTACCAATTCACTGCCTTTTTATGCTGTGTGTACGCGACACATGAATTTGTCACCTCAGCCTATTTCATCCTCTGTACCTCTAGAGTCTGATAGAAATTCCATCCGAGGCACTGGATTGCACAACATCGGCGTCCTAGTCACTTTCTTCACTACTTTCCAGTCTAACCTTCACAACAACATTTGCCAATTCCTGTGCCTTTACAGCATCGCGACGCCAACTATTCTTTTTAGTAATCATCTTGAGATTGAGGTTCTTTTGTCCTTGTTTGCTTTAACAATACATATGTTTCTGGATGGGGTCCGCCTTTAGCAAAACACAATTTTAAAAAAAAATCCCAAACATGTGTCACTGCAGTTGCAGCATTATCAGTGGGCTTTTATTTTATGGCTGTTAAACATTAAGATTGTTGCAGAATGAGATTTTCACTTTGCAGCGGAGTGTGCGCTGATATGAAACTTCCTGGCAGATTAAAACTGTGTGCCGGACCGAGACTCGAACTCGGGACCTTCGCCTTTCGCGGGCAAATGCTCTACCAACAGAGCTACTCAAGCATCTTTACTTCTGCCAGTACCTCGCCTCCTACCTTCCAAACTTTACAGAGGCTCTCCTGAGTCGTGCTTGGGTAGCTCAGTTGGTAGAGCACTTGCCCGCGAAAGGCAAAGGTCCCGAGTTCGAGTCTCGGTTCGGCACACAGTTTTAATCTGCCAGGAAGTTTCATATCAGCGCACACTCCGCTGCAGAGTGAAAAATCTCATTCTGGAAACATCCCCCAGGCTGTGGGTAAGCCATGTCTCCGCAATATCCTTTCTTTCAGGCGTGCTAGTTCTGCAGGGTTCGCAGGAGAGCTTCTGTAAAGTTTGGAAGGTAGGAGGCGAGGTACTGGCAGAAGTAAAGTTGTGAGGACGAGGTGTGAGTCGTGCTTGGATAGCTCAGTTGGTAGAGCACTTGCCCGCGAAAGGCAAAGGTCCCGAGTTCGAGTCTCGGTCCGGCACACAGTTTTAATCTGCCAGGAAGTTTCATTAAGATTGTTCTTTACTGCTTGTATACATGTATATACATTAGTTTTTAAATCGTAATTACAGATTTTTGAAGAACATATAAAATAATGTATTCATATCTTTTTTTCCACATGGTGTGGTTTTTCTGATATATTATGTTTTTATAGTGCCTGTTTTCTTTCATAGTCTGCCATTTGCAATCATATACAACTTAATGTAGACAAATTATTTAAGCAAAACACACACACACGCAAAACCTTCAGCATAGAATTAATTAATTTCAGGCTTCGCCATAACAGTTTCCAAATCGTAATTTTTGCTTTAATAATTTGTCCACATTAAGGTGTATATGGCTGCAGATGACAAACTATGAAAGAAAACAGGCACTATAAAAGCATAATACATCAGGAAAACCATACCATGAATAGATAATTTTGTGTGCTCTTCAAAAATCAGTAATTACGATTTAAAAACTAATATTTACATGTATACAAACAGTAAAGAACATTCTTTATGTTTAACAGCCATAAAATAAAAGCCAACTGATGATGCTTCAACTGCAGTGAAACATGTTTGGGATAAAAAATGAACCTGTGTTTTGCTAAAGGCAGACCTCCTCCAAAAACAAATGTATTCTTTTTAGTAATTCTTTTGTGCATACTCACTTTCACCAAGTCTTCTACAGGTACTTCTTTTATGCAGCCTTATATCCCTTAAAGTTTCCAATTAATATTTTCTGACTTTTCTGTAGATAATGTCTCCTTATATGTGTATCAGATCTGATTATATTTAGGATGGCGTGTTAAAGTGATGTCATAGAACAGGAACCCCTTCCGTGGTGTAGAGAAAATCTGACTTTACGATTTCTGATAGTAAGTAACGTGCCTATTCCGTTTCTCATCTGTACAGAATTTAAGGACATTAAGTGCATGGCATTTTATACTAGCCGCAATTTCTTTGGAGATGTTTTCTTCTACCACTTTCACGAAAAACTGCAGCTGGAGTTCTGAGCAACAAGCGCTAATCATATTAACAATTTCTAGTGTGTTATTGTAGTTTACACAAGCTTACTTGCGTAAGGTCATACGATCGTCAACTCCCAACAGTCCGTATGGTTAACTCCGATATTTATCGACGGTGAAAATATTCAAGGCAAGCAGTGACTCCAGTTCGATGATGAATTCTCCCTTCGGTTGTGACAACGACGTTCAGAGAATGCCCTTGCGAAACTTTTCTTTAACGATCAGTACTACCTGCATGGTCTAATTATTGCACTACTTCTAGTTTGTCTGCCTCACTTTGCTATTCAGTTATCTACTATTCTTCATTATAGAAGGCATGCATGTCTATAATGAAAGTGAAGGAACACACGCGCCATTAGTGTACAGACTGGCATCATGGGGTTTTTATGATACAAGCGGAATTATGTGTTTGCAGTTACATGGATTCTCGTTTGTGTTAAGTTGTGATCAACATCAAGTAAAGAGGTTATGAAAGGAGCTATTATACAGTGACGTGTTTTCCTTTCCAGGGAGGGCACAGTTTCCACTTACTCTGCTGGAGCTCGTCTTCTGTTTCTGTACGGGGGAGGCTATGAAGTATTCATGTTTGCACCTCGGGGCTGCCTCCACCGAATGCAACCAGTTTCCGCGGCGCAGGGTTCCGCATTAAACTTCCGATCACGCATCCTTATGCGAGGTGGTCTTCATCGAGCCGACCCGCCTCACTCCGTTCCGGAAACTTGGCCCTTCCCTCTTCCCATCTCCATGTAATAGTATTTGAAAGCAGCAACTTTGTTTCAAAGGAAAATTGTTTTTGAAAACAGCGCTGTCAAGAGGCAGTATCATAGCAGCATATTTCATCCACGCAACTGTTGGCGGAGCTATTTGCATGTAGAACGGAGACTGACGACTGAAGCGAATAATAGCGACTGATGCAGTCCTCACTGTCTGCCTACTGATTTGGAATCTACGTAACGTCCGCGATGACTAGTCTCACCATCATAGCTTATGACTGATATCCGTTATTTAACGAACAGAAGCGATTAGATGTTTTTGAACGTTTTTTCGGCCATGTTCTTGATAATCTGGTGCCATAGAAGACAGCGAGGGATATGGAGATCGCACCATGTCTCACTAAGAACAATATTTTGTCCTAAGTAACACCAATGAATGTATTTAAGTCGTGTGTCAAAATAGTAGCCAACGGCCTTGTCGCTGTGGTGACACTGATTCCCTTCAGATCACAGAAGTTAAGCGCTGCCAGGCTGGGCTAGCACTTGGATGGGTGACCATCCAGTCTGCCGAGCGCTGTTAGCAAGCGGAGTGCACTCAGCGCTTGTGAGGCAAACAGAGGAGCTACTTGACTGAGAAGTAGCGTCTCCAGTCTCGAAAACTGACATACGGCTGGGAAAGCGGTGTGCTGACCACATGCCCCTCCATGTCCATATCCAATGACGCCTGTGGGCCGAGGATGTCACGGCGGCCGGTTGATACAGCTGGACCTTCACGGCCTGTTCGGGAGGAGTTTAGTTTAGTTTTAGTCCAAATTGTCGACTGAACATTGTGCCACTAAAAGTTAAGGTGATAAAATTAAGCACTTTTATTAATTTCTCATTTTATAAACTGATTCACAACGCAATTTCTATAAACGAACGGCGCACAGATGTGGTCATCTAGCAACAGTGTAACACGGAGCCGGCCGAGGTGGCCGAGTGGTTCTAGGCGCTTCAGTCTGGAACCGCGCGACCGCTAAGGTCGCAGGTTCGAATCCTGCCTCGGGCATGGATGTGTGTGATGTCCTTAGGTTAGTTAGGTTTAAGTAGTTCTAAGTGCTACGGGACTGATGGCCTCAGATATTAAGCCCCATAGTGCTCAGAGCGAATTGAACCATTTTTAGTTAATGTATAATGTGTAATTGTGAAAAACAAGACACAATGGTTTCAAAAATACGTCCTAAAAGAGATATATATACCTGCAGAAAGATTTATCTGTAAGTAACACCTCAAAACGTAAATTAAACTGTAAATATTTCATGTAACTGTACCACATGTAGTGATTATTTGCTCTTATACGTTAAACATAAATTATTCTGTAAATATTTCGTGTTACTGTACCACATGTAGCGATTATTTGTTCTCGTTTCTGTTTAGCCACAGATACTCAACCACCCACACAATGGGTACAAAAAAGCACTAAATGTATATACCATCTGATGATGAGTTGCTAGGCAGCTCGAAACCGGTCATGGTTAAATAAAATACATCTACATAAAAGGCGACTGGTTGCAGTAATTTCTGAAAACCTTTTCACACCACAGTCGCAGTGTTCCACATCCACAATGGATAAAAGTCTTATAAGAGAGATTGTTTTCGTTTTGGGGATTATTTCTAATTAACCTTGTAACTTGTCAGAGTCACTGTGTTACTGCATTATAGTATTTCGATTTACAATCTGAGCCTCTGGCGCCCTCCACTGGTAGTGTTAAGTTATAAATTGTACGGCTGTTTAGATAAATAAATTGTGGTTGATTAAACTGAATAACTATCGTTACTATGGTCTAGTACCTTATCGCTCCCATCACAATCCAGTTCCCTACGATCACACCTAGCCTGAGTAGTTGCTGAATATTGTTTGTTAATGTGGGACACTTACCGAATGGAGTTGACGGAAGAGTTTAGCCACAGTGAGCCACGGAAATGTTCAACATACTGCAGCAGATAATTTACACGAAAAAGGTGGTGCGTTCTGGAGCTCCTTTCGATATTCTGGGAGTTCACGTTCAAATAGAGTCAGAAAATAAACCACTTTACCTACGTCTACTGTATATTCAAAATTCCTTAAATATTTGTCTCACGTTCTGTCCACGACTGTAAATTTTGTTAGATTCTTGCCCATACCAGACCGTATTGACAGTCTGTCTTACGTTTTGCCGTCCGTGAAGTAACATATGGACACTGATTAGTCTCCACCACACACCTTTCTCTGGCTTTCTGAGAGGAAATGCATTCGTAGGGAGGGCTTTAATATTGTCATGTGGATGGTTCGTGCAAATGACGTATGCATTATCGTACAGCAAAATCGTTACAATATATTATGTAAAAACAGCTATGAGTTCACACACATACTATCTGATCAAAAGCACGAGAGGTGAACCCCACCTCCCCTATAAAAGGGGGGTGGAGTAGTATTGCATTGATAGCAGGAAAGCAGTAATAAGAGAATGGTTCGGTCGGGATAGTTCATTGACTTCGGGCGTGAATTAGGCATTGTATATTATCTGTGTACCTAATCCGTCACGATCGTTGCAGCTCTTCTAAGGCTGACAAAGAGGACTGACGGTGATGTGATTGTGAAATAGAAGCATGAAGAAACACAGCTGAACAAACACCTGGCAGAAGTCGTGTAAATTCTACTGACGGACGGGGACCGCAAGGCACTGAGGAGGGTAGTTGTAAAAAAAGTCGCATTAAATCAGCAGAAAGAGTCACTCGTGGGTTTCAATGTGCTGCCGGCAATCCTGCTGGCACAGTCACTGAATGTGCGTGGGGACTTAAAAGTAACAGGGCTTAGGGACGAGCAGGCCCTCATAAGCCACACACTTCTTCCGTCACTTCTAAGCCATTGTACAGTGGACGGCTGGAAAAGAGAGATTTGGGGTGATGAATCACGCAATACTGTGTGGCAATCGGATGAAAGGGTTTGCGTTTGGCGGATGCACGGAAAACTTTACTTGCCGTCATGTTAACAGCAAGTACAGAGAAGATGGTGTTACGTGATGGGGTTGATTTTGTGGTAAGTGTGTGGTCTCCTCACTGCGCACCTAACACGAAATGCGGAAGGATACGCACACATTGTACAGTATTCTGTACTGCGCACAGTTCGGAGACGACTGCTGTTTGTATCACCATCACAATGCACCATGCCTTATAGCAGCATCTGTGAGGAAATCGTTTGTAGACGACTAGATTCCCGAAATGGGCTGACCTGCCCAGAGCTCCGACCTGACACAGATAAAACATCTTTGTGACGAGCTAGAACGTCGAGTTTACCAAATTATGCAATAAACTGCAGAGAACCGTCCAAGTAACGATTCTAACTTGCTTTATAACTTGAGGACTAGTTTCGAGCCTAAGCTCATTATCAAATCATCCACTAAGTTATACGATAACATTCATTACGATATACACAAGACTGTTCATTCCAGTCAAACACATCTTGTAAATTAGAGGACGTCTGAACTGAACTTCATTCACCTAGCTGAGTGCATGAAGTTCAGCCCTGCACTAATTTACGAGATGTGTTTAACTGGAATGAACAGTCAAGAGGCTGTCGCAATGGATGTCACTGCGTGGCTTAGTGGATGATTTGATAATGAGCTTTGGCTCGAAACTAATCATCAAGTAAGAAAGAAAATTAATGTTGCAAATTTGACGGTTCTCTACAGTTCATGTACATCTACATCAACATAAATATTCCGGCAATCCACCGTACAGCGCGTGGCGTAGGGTATCCAGTACCACAGCTAATCATTTCTTTTCTTCGCATTCGCAAATACACTCCTGGAAATGGAAAAAAGAACACATTGACACCGGTGTGTCAGACCCACCATACTTGCTCCGGACACTGCGAGAGGGCTGTACAAGCAATGATCACACGCACGGCACAGCGGACACACCAGGAACCGCGGTGTTGGCCGTCGAATGGCGCTAGCTGCGCAGCATTTGTGCACCGCCGCCGTCAGTGTCAGCCAGTTTGCCGTGGCATACGGAGCTCCATCGCAGTCTTTAACACTGGTAGCATGCCGCGACAGCGTGGACGTGAACCGTATGTGCAGTTGACGGACTTTGAGCGAGGGCGTATAGTGGGCATGCGGGAGGCCGGGTGGACGTACCGCCGAATTGCTCAACACGTGGGGCGTGAGGTCTCCACAGTACATCGATGTTGTCGCCAGTGGTCGGCGGAAGGTGCACGTGCCCGTCGACCTGGGACCGGACCGCAGCGACGCACGGATGCACGCCAAGACCGTAGGATCCTACGCAGTGCCGTAGGGGACCGCACCGCCACTTCCCAGCAAATTAGGGACACTGTTGCTCCTGGGGTATCGGCGAGGACCATTCGCAACCGTCTCCATGAAGCTGGGCTACGGTCCCGCACACCGTTACGCCGTCTTCCGCTCACGCCCCAACATCGTGCAGCCCGCCTCCAGTGGTGTCGCGACAGGCGTGAATGGAGGGACGAATGGAGACGTGTCGTCTTCAGCGATGAGAGTCGCTTCTGCCTTGGTGCCAATGATGGTCGTATGCATGTTTGGCGCCGTGCAGGTGAGCGCCACAATCAGGACTGCATACGACCGAGGCACACAGGGCCAACACCCGGCATCATGGTGTGGGGAGCGATCTCCTACACTGGCCGTACACCACTGGTGATCGTCGAGGGGACACTGAATAGTGCACGGTACATCCAAACCGTCATCGAACCCATCGTTCTACCATTCCTAGACCGGCAAGGGAACTTGCTGTTCCAACAGGACAATACACGTCCGCATGTATCCCGTGCCACCCAACGTGCTCTAGAAGGTGTAAGTCAACTACACTGGCCAGCAAGATCTCCGGATCTGTCCCCCATTGAGCATGTTTGGGACTGGATGAAGAGTCGTCTCACGCGGTCTGCACGTCCAGCACGAACGCTGGTCCAACTGAAGCGCCAGGTGGAAATGGCATGGCAAGCCGTTCCACAGGACTACATCCAGCATCTCTACGATCGTCTCCATGGGAAAATAGCAGCCTGCATTGCTGCGAAAGGTGGATATACACTGTACTAGTGCCGACATTGTGCATGCTCTGTTGCCTGTGTCTATGTGCCTGTGGTTCTGTCAGTGTGATCATGTGATGTATCTGACCCCAGGAATGTGTCAATAAAGTTTCCCCTTCCTGGGACAATGAATTCACGGTGTACTTATTTCAATTTCCAGGAGTGTAGAACGAGTGGGAAACGACTGTCTGTGTCCCTACGTATCTTGTCTTTGTGGCTCTTACCTGAATTGTATGTTGGACGCTGTAGTATCCTTCTGCAGCCAGCTTCAAATGCCGGTTCTCTGAATCATCTCAGTAGCGTTCCTCTAGAAGAACGTCTCCATCCCCCCACGGAGTCCAGTTTCAGTTCCTGAAGCATGGCCGTAACACTTGCGTGTTGTTCGAACCTATCAGTAACAACTCTAGCAAGTCGCCTCTGAATTACTTCTATGTCCTCCTTTGCAGATGAACCACACTTTCCTGGAACTCCCCCAATAAGCCAAAGCCGTCCTTTCACCTTCCATACCCAAATCCTCACAAGCTCGTTCCATTTCATATCGCTTTGCAACGTTACACCGAGATATTTAAACGACGTGACTGTCTCAAGCACAACACTACTAACGCTGTATTCGAACATTACGAGCTTTTCTTTCCTACTCATTGTCATTAACTCATATCATTCTACATTTAGAGCTACCTGACACATATCACACCGACTAGACATTTATACGATATTGGTGTGCCTGTGTTGTTATGATCACGATACAAAGTTTCCATATCTGCCGATACCGAGCAAACGAGTTTCAAGTAGAACGTCTAACCTGTATGGGAATATACATAATGGATGTACAAGTACAGACCGTACAAGCAAGGTTTACGACATGTGGAAGTTTGAATTGTGCACGGATAACCAGATGGTAAGGCGACCGCTCGCGATAAGCGGGTAATCTGGGTTCGAGTCCCGGTCCGGAACAGGTTTTCACTTTTGTTATTCCATTCTACAGCTGATGCTAGTCCTTATTCTAACTGCGAATTCATTTGATGTGACTATAATCACTCAACTTCGACATCTTACCGTATTCCATAGCATCATCAGCAAACAACCACAGATTGCTGCCCTTCCTGTCCGCAAAATCATATATGTATACAGAGAACAACAGCGGTCCTATTAAAGTTCCCTGGGGCACGCCTAATGATCGTCTTCTCTATGATTAATGTGTTCAAGGACTGTGCAGCAAACCAATTTTAGGGATGTTGATCTGTAATTTTGCGGGTCCGTTCTTTTGCTCTTCTTGTATACAGGAGTCATCTGTCCTTGTTCGCCGGCCAGTGTGGCCGAAAGGTTCTAGGCGCTACAGTCTGGAACCGCGCGACCGCTACGATCGAAGGTTCGAATCGTGCCTCGAGCATGGATGTGTGTGATGTCGCTACAGTTCGAATCCTGCCTCGGGCATGGATGTGTGTGATGTCCTTAGGTTAGTTAGGTTTAAGTAGTTCTAAGTTCTAGGGGACTGATGACCTCAGATGTTAAGTCCCACAGTGCTCAGAGCCATTTGAACCATTTTCCTTGTTTCCAGTCGCTTGGGACTTTACGCTGGGCGAGAGATTCGCGATAAGGATACTGAAATCTGATACTTATTTTTATGTCTTTTCAATAATTGTTTTTTTTTATAATTTTATTTATTTCTATTTTTTTCTTCCCTTATCTATATGGTAGGGATGGCCTCTTGAGATCCGGACGAACACAGAACTCACGTATTTCGAGCCTGATCTCAGCAAACTGCGAGTGCGAACGCAAAGGTGTTGGGATTACCAGTTACAGCAGTTGCCATCTTTGTAAAGAGAAACCTGCCGTAAGCTTGGTGGAAACTGAAGGAAAAAAAGAGATATTTTTAACTTGCTTATGGTGTAGCGCGTCCTGGTGTGTGTGTGTGTGTGTGTGTGTGTGTGTGTGTGTGTGTGTGTGTGTGTGTGTGCATGTGTGTGTGTGTGTGTGTGTGTGTGTGTGTGTGTGTGCTGAAACGTCCCCTTAGAACAATTTATACACGACTGTGCTTAACCTGACACACAATATTTTTAGCGCAACGCAATCTGACTTTCAAAAATCCCTACAAAAGAATGGCCCTGACTAACATTAACCTATACCTTTCACAAATCACTTACCTCACAAAAATCTTCGTTACTGGAACTACTGCAATACAGCGAGCGCCACTACTGCCAGCTAAATAAAAGATTCAAACTACTGAAGGCACTAACTACTGATAGGGATAGTTAGCAAATGAAAGATTTTAATAGAGAACAAACACTGTATTTACCTTAATATCATCATATATATAGCAGTTCATGACAAATTACAAAACTCCGCCATCTCTCTCCCCACATCCACCACTGCTGGCGGCTCACCTCCAACTGTGCAACGCTACGCGCTGTTCACATCCAGCTGCCGCTGCCCAACACTACAATTGCAGACAACAATGCAAACTAGCCACAGACTGCACACAGCACAGCCAGTGATTTTCGTACAGAGCGCTACGTAACGTTGCCAATAAGAAAACATAAACAGCCTACTTACAGTGCGTGTGCGTGTTTTTTTATTTATTTTATAAATTTTTGCTGCTATAATTTTTTCCTTCGTTATCACATGTTCAGCAGTGTACTAATACTTATCACCTTTTTTTAAAATATGTAATTGGTATAGCTAAGTGAGATCAGGTATACTCTGTTTTCTACCAGCTGGGGACCGTCAATGTGGCACGCTACTGCGACGTCCTCACGATACCCAGATCCGGCAAGCAACGAAAGAGATCAGGGTTCATGAGTGAAGGTGAGGTGCTCTTGGACGACAATGCAAAATCACACACACACACACACACAGCAAGACTCTCACAGGATCAGATTTGTCATTTCATATGGGAGAGACAGAATCATCCTCTCTACAGTCAGGATCTTCCCTCAGACGGAATTTCACGCATTCCCTGCACTGAAAGCCGCACTCTCAGGACGTCACTTCAAAACCATTGTTGAAGTGAAGCAGGCTGTGCAACAATTCCTTGCGTCATAGGGCGCCGATTGCTTCCATAGTAGTTTCGTCAAAATGAATGCACACTGCAACAGATCTCTCAATGTCCGTGACGAGAAAGCCGAATAATAGTGCGAGGTGTATAGTTTATGATGTCATGGAACATTTGCTTTTAGAAGTAAAGTTTCAGTGTGAAAAACCATGAAGAAACTTGCTTTCGGAATATAGCTCGTGTGTAAACTTCCATCAGCAGAAAATCCATCTAGAAGTTACATGTTAAGGCCGTACTTTCTACCAGGACAGCCATTCGTCTATCAGTGGAACATTAATGGCTATTACAATTTATAAGATGTTCTGAGCTATTATGCTGTGGTCGAATGGATTCCATCTTACAACCCAACGTTTTGTCCCAATTTGCGGAGGACATTTTCAAGAAGGATCGTAAATTTATTGAATGTCAAAATCACAACCTGGCTCGCTACAGAATTCCGCTTCCGCGCAGTGGCGTGACGTCACATGTTTCGAATGTGCGAGCGCAGTTGTCCATTGTCGACAGCCATCGTCCGCTGTTGCTGTCACCCCATGGTGGAAGACAGGTATACATTGTCTGGAATTCAGACGTCATTCACTTTCACGCCCTCCTCCTTCCTACTGAGAATCCTGGGGTATTTTACAGTCTCTATGGCCTCTGCATAACCGTTCATGGTATCCGCTTGTGGCTGCCAATACTTGAGTCCGATCAAAATGAATGTGGTGATCTCCTGGCTGCCAATGTTTCGCAGCTGCTGATCTGTCAATCTCTTCTCTTCTTCAGTTGCCCTTGTGCTCTTCTATTCGTTTTTTGACCGTTCTTTCTGTAATGCCTAGGAACACCTCCCCACGATTAGCGAGCCAGGGTGTGACTCGGACATTGAAAGTCTCTACGATCCCACCTGAAAATGTCCTCCGCAGATGGAGACGAACCGTTGGGTTTTAAGATGAAATGCATTCCACCATGTCGAATAGCCCGGAACATTTGCACTACTGGCCATTAAAGTTGCTAAACCAAAAAAAAAAAAAGGCAGATGACAAACTGGTATTCATTGGACAAATATATTATACTAGAACTGCCATGTGATTGCATTTTCATGCAATTTGTGTGCATACATCCTGAAAAATCAGTACCCAGAACAACCATCTCTGGCCGTAATAACGGCCTTGATACGCCTGGGCATTGAGTCAAACAGAGCTTGGATGGCGTGTACAGGTACAGCTGCCCATGCAGCTTCAACACGATACCACAGTTCCTCAAGAGTAATGACTGGCGTATTGTGATGAGCCAGTTGTTCAGCCACCATTGTCCAGGCGTTTCCAATTGGTGAGAGATCTGGAGAATGTGCTGGCCAGGGCAGCAGTCGAACATTTTCTGTATCCAGTAAGGCCCGTACAGGACCTGCAACATGCGGTCGTGCATTATCCAGCTGAAATGAAGGGTTTCGCAGGGATCTAATGAAGGGTAGAGCCACGGGTCGTAGTCCGCAGCACCTGGTCGTGTGGTATTGTTCTCGCTTCCCGCGCCCGGATTCCCGGGTTCGATTCCCGGCGGGGTCAGGAATTTTCTCTGCCTCGTGATGACTGGGTGTTGTGTGATGTCCTTAGGTTAGTTAGATTTAAGTAGTTCTAAGTTCTAGGGGACTGAATACCATAGATATTAAGTCCGATAGTGCTCAGAGCCATTTTTGAACCACGGGTCGTAACACATCTGTAATGTAACGTCCACTGTTCAAAGTGCAATCAATGCGAACAAGAGGTGACCGAGACGTGTAACCAATGGCACCCCATACCATCACGCCGGGTGATACGCCAGTGTGGCGATGATGAATACACGCTTCCAATGTGCGTACACCACGATTTCACCAAACACGGATGCGACCATCATGATACTATAAACAGAACCTGGATTCATTCGAAAAAATGACGTTTTACCATTCGTGCACCCAGCTTCGTCGTTGAGTGCACCATCGCAGGTGCTCCTGTCTGTGATGCAGCGTCAAGGGTAGCCGCAGCCATGGTCTCCGAGCCGATAGTCCATGCTGCTGTAAACATCGTCGAACTGTTCGATCAGATGGTTGTTGTCTTGGAAACGTCCCCACCTGTTGACTCAGGTATCGAGACGTGGCTGCACGATCCGTTACAGTCATGCGAATAAGATGCCTGTCATCTCGACTGCTAGTGATACGAGGCCGTTGGGATCCAGCACGGCGTTCCGTATTACCGTCCTGAACCCACAGATTCCATATTCTGCGAACCGTCATTGGGTCTACTACAATCTGATCTTTATCAAAGTCGGAAATGTGATGGTACGGATTTCTCCTCCTTACATGAGGCATCGCAACAACGTTTCACCACGCAACGCTGGTCAACTGTTGTTTGTGTATGAGAAATCGGTTGGAAACTTTCCTCATGTCAGCACGTTGTAGATGTCGCCACCGGCGCCAACCTTGTGTGAATGCTCAGAAAAGCTAATCAATTGCATATCACAGCATCTTCTTCCAGTCGGTTAAATTTCGCGTCTGCAGCACGTCACCTTCGCGGTGTAGCAATTTTAGTGGCCAGTAGTGTATTGATTGTCACGTTTTCGGCAGTGAAATTTTACATCTTATATGAGTAGCTATTGTCAACGAAGGTCAACAGTGCCGAACATACTGAAAAACAGTGAAAATTTCGGCAAGGTGATGGTTTAATTTTATTTGTTTTATTCACTCCTTTGCATTATAATTGGAACACGTAGGTTTAAGTGATGGACTTAGCACGAGAGATACCGTGTCTGAATGAGTAATTGCGAAGTACAGCAAACGCCGAAGAACTGTTGCGGTCGTTTGCAAAGAAGCGCTCGCAGCCTTTTGGGAACATGTGTGGCCTGCGGCAGCAGCGGTGGCGGCACGGCGGGGCCGCATGCGTGACGGCATCTGATGCGTGTGCGCAACGCACGCGCTGCCGCTGCGTGGTTCCTGCCTCCGGCGCCCGGGGCGAAGGCGGAACCCGAGCCGGTGGCTGACGTGGCGGAGGCGGGCTTCCCGTGGAGGCGGCAGCGGCAGCGGCAGCGGCGGCGACGGCTGGCCAGCCAGCTGGAGGGCTGGCGAGGAAGGCTGAAGGCCAATTAACACCGGGACCGGCTCGTTATTCAGAGCATGTGTAAGGAGTGCGTGTTTGTATATATTAACTGGGAGTTACACTGCAACGCAATTGTCACTGATAAAAACACCGGAATTTCTCATAAAGAAAGAAGGGCCAAATGCTTAGTTACCTCTTCAGTTGGTCAACATTTAACTTTTTTTTTGTGTAGTTGACAGTGACAGGTTACCGGAGGAGTAATTATTCAATCTGGAGAGCGATTCTGGCCGCCGGAGTGGTCGAGCGTTTCTAGGCGCTACAGCCTGGAATCGCGCGACCGCTACGGTCGCAGATTCGAATCCTGCCTCGGGCATGGATGTGTGTGATGTCCTTAGGTTAGTTAGGTTTAAGTAGTTCTAAGTTCTAGGGGACTGCTGACCTCAGAAGTTAAGTCCCATTGTGCTCAGAGCCATTTGAACCATTCAGAGCGATTTTAAATGCATTTCTACAGATTCGACAGGCCGACATTGAAACTGGCTGTAACTTCAGCGGGAATTTCGAAGAAGGCTCTGAATTAAAAGACAGCTGGGGCACACCATGAAGGGATGTCGTTAATCTTCCCAGTATTCTATTTCTCTGGTAAGTTTTAAGAGAGCAGTAAATATTCTTGTGATCTTTCGGTACTAGTCTCCGAACTGACTAGTGTTACGAGGGTTACCAACGATTTCAAATTTCTTGTCATTACTTTGCGAATTAGATAACGAGTGTTTATGCTAGCTGACAACAGCAGTTCCTGTTTATAAACGGGGCAGGTGACTTAGTGTGAAGTAGAGACTTACATTAAGGCACAGAATGTTCGAAGCCGAGAAATTTTTCTTTTTCTACACTTCATGCATTAGGCATTAATGCTGTACCGGCTTCACAAATTGTTCATATCTACTTAAGTCTTCCAACATTTCCTCTTCTGCCGGATTGCAAGCTTAGGGAGTCCTTCGTTGTCCATTCTTTGTACATATTCATACCACGTGTTCCGGTATTCGGTCGTTCTGCTTTCATGTGGCTCTGCAGCTACTTATAGCTCGAAAGGACGAATGTTATCATTAATCACCTCAGAACTACTCAGGTAATGGTTCGATAATGAATGGGAAAGCTCGAAAACCTAATTTCCAGTGCAAATGAGACGGAAAATAAATAAATAATGAAGGGAAAGAATTCGAAAAATGAGTCAACATCAATAAATATTTCCTTACTAGATTGCATGGATGACATTTACTAACAACATGTTTCGGCGTATCCATCTTCTTCTAGCGTAAAAGAAAATGAAAAGAAACACAGAAGAATTATTACGTCAACGGACTATCACATTAATTTTTTTTAATATATCATTTCTGGACCACGACTGTGTGTTCATTTCTGTGGTTATCGTGTACAACAGGCAAAGAGGTTTCTCCAGCCCTGAGATAATGGGGGGGGTCTTTCCCCGAATCCCCTAAAAGTGTAATAGCCTAAGTATACGAGGCCGACTAAAGGTCAAATGGCCAGTGTCATCTAATACCGTAGAAATCTCCTGAAAGTTCTCCTAGAAAGCACCACCAGAGAGAAGGAAATGGGCAATCAAACTGCATGTATTCTGACTGACTGAAAGACCTAAATGTTAAATAATTTCGTGCAGTCGTCCAGCAGCTCATGGGGTGTGTAAACGCCGTGTGCGCTGTTGGGCGGAGTTTGTTGCTTTCCTATATCTCAAAAGTCCGAAGAAGGTGACCCTTCGTGAGCAACCAAATTCTTTCTTTTAGTACGGACAATAGTGATGACGCGAAATTACACTGACATAAAAGGCCGTGGATTTCTGGTTGAGTCATTCCTATTTAAGACCAGTGTTGTTGTTAAGTGGCTATCTGCACGCCTAGTAAGCAGAGACCTCAGTTTTTGGAGCTAAGTAGCCAACTTGGCTGTGACATTTAATTAGAGAGACAGATTTGTCGAAATATTCATTGAAGCCAATAAATAAGATGAATGAGGTGTTTTAGAGCTACTTTTTCGTTACTGACTTTCTCTGTATTCCTGCTTTGCTGTCGTACAGTTTTCTGTGATGAGTTGTTAGGTACCATTTAGAGGCGATGTATCAACTGTTAACGCTATACATCCGACCCTGGAAACCTTCTGCTGATTGTTGTATCTTTACAGGGTATAAATTATGTGCCGTGCTGAGCAGCGCGTTTGTCTTGCTGCAGCCAGACAGCCACACTCGTCAGCGTCTCGCGCTGGCGCCGCGTGAGGGCGGGCCGCACCCACACATGAATGCCACCAACCACTACTGGGGCTTCAGGCTGGAACCGCGCTGCTGTTACGGTCGTAGGTTCGAATTCTGCCTCGGGCATGGATGTGTGTGATGTCCTTAGGTTGGTTAGGTTTAAGTAGTTCTAAGTCTAGGGGACTGATGACCTCAGAAGTTGAGTCCTACAGTGCTGAGAGCCATTTGAACCATTTTTCAACTACTCGGTGCCGAGAGGTTTGGCCACGCGGTTTGAGGCGCCATGTCAGGGATTGCGCCGCCCCTCCCGCCGGAGGTTTGAGTCCTCCCTCGGGCGTGTGTGGGTGTGTGTGTGTGTGTTGTTCCTTGGATAAGTTCGTTTAAGTTAGTTTAAGTAGTGTGTAAGTCTAGGGACCGATGACCTCAGCAGTTTGGTCCCTTAGGAATTCACACACATTTGAACACTTTGAACTTCTGGGGCCGAGGTGGAGTAAAATAGGGATGAAAAAGTTGAAGTGAGATGGTGCATAGCCAAGAATGGGATGCCCTCTCCAAGCTGGTACTCCAGTAAGCTGTCTAAGGGACACTGCTAATGGTCGGCACAGGGTGTGGCCTCGAACGGTTTGGCGTAGCTGTTGGTGTCTTTTGCTGGGCCACAGGAGGGCAATTGGAGTGGAGGCAGAGAAAGGGGCTTCTGCACTTTAAGTGGAGCACTAGCTATGTACCGTAATAGCCGACTGCTGCATCATGATGGTTAAGTCATCAAGTCATCCCGTATAGTGTACACCTCAGAGCACAAGCGGTGCATTGATTCTTTTAGTTAACAAGTAATATTATATATAAATTGAAGGTGGAGGGGGGAGAAAGGAATGGAAAGGGATTACTGATGTCCTTTTCAT
The DNA here is from genome assembly GCF_023864275.1 of Schistocerca cancellata. NCBI lineage: Eukaryota > Metazoa > Arthropoda > Insecta > Orthoptera > Acrididae > Schistocerca > Schistocerca cancellata. Next base: position 461,496,905 of record NC_064631.1, on the reverse strand, counting down.
CGGGACATCACGCCGAATAGGAGGCGGCAAGTGAAAATGTGTACCGGACTGGCATTACAACCTGGCATCTTCTGCTTACCAGCAGGTGCATTAACCACATCCGGGTTATCGCGGTGTTATCGCGCGGACTATCTCGGCACGCCTCATTGCCGGTCCACAGTCCCACCGAGCTCCACTTGTGCGCAGTCCCTGCCTATTCCCTCCATGTTCGGTACTCTGAGATTCCCGCTGGAGGTCGAACGCATTTGTGCATCCGCACTGAAGACGGTGGAAGATTTTGTAAATTTGTGGTAAGGTCTTATGGGACCAAAATGCTGAGATCATCGGTCCCTAAGCTTACGCACTACTTGTCTAAATTAAACTAACTTACGCTAAGGACAACACACACACCCATGCCAGAGGGAGGACTCGAGCCTCCTACGGGGGGAGCTGCTCGGACCTTGACAGCGCGCCGCACACCGCGCGGCTACCCCGCGCGGCAGAAGACGGGAAATCCATTGCCCATCTAGGTGGATCGATTATATGAATGCGTGGTGTGTCCTTTCGGACATGTCCAAAACAAGAAACACCACGCATTCATATAATAAGTAATGATACACAAGTATAGTCTGTGGTTACAGTGTAACGTGTTATGATTGTTGTGTGATGGCAATCCGGGCACGTGAATATCTTCTCGAGGTCGAGAGACATTTTGATTTTGTTAATTGCACGCCAGGAGCGTGACTGAGTTTTATGTTTTACTGTAAAGAAGATGATATTGTTTTTATTGCGTTATGAGCGCGACTGATTTGGTTTATGCTATTTGTACAAAGAAAGTTAACTTGTTAGTTTTCTCTGTGAGAATGATTCAACTATATGTTTTACTGTAGGGAAGTATGCAGTGGGATATATGTGTAGGAAGTTCTGTGTGATAGGTTGTGACTAGTTACATATGGGAGCAGTCGTCGACCAATGTTTGGCTGCGTGCTGTGATCTTAATTTTGAGAGTTGCCTTAGTGATCTGTGATTAATTACTGAAGCTATATTTATTGTCTTTTCCTGTCTGTGACCAAAGTTCATATATTGTAATTATTATTACTACTGCTCGATTCCGCCTGCTGGAGCACGGGTGATTTTAATTCTATTTCACTGACTACCAGAAATAAATAAAATAAATTATTTAGCGTCCATCCAGGAACAAATCTATTCTCAGAAATTTTATCTCTCTAGAAAGCCTTAGCCAACGGCCTTGCCGCAGAGGTAACATCGGTTCCCGTTAGATCACCGAAGTTAAGTGCTGTCGTGCTGGGCTAGAACTTGGATGGGTGAACATCCGGTCTGCCGAGCGCTTTTGGCAAGCGGGGTGCACTCAGCCCTTGTGAGGCAAATTGAGGAGCTACTTGACTGAGAACTAGTGGCTCCAGTCTCGTAAACCGACAAAACGGCACGGAGAGCGGTGTGCTGACCGCACGCCCATCCATATCCACATCCAGTAACGCCTGTGGGGTGAGGATGACACGGCGGTCGGTCGGTACCGCTGTGCATCCACACTGAAGAATGTGGAAAATTTTGGAAATTTGTGGTAAGTTCTAATGGGACCAAACTGCTGAGGTCATCGTTCACCTGTTCAGGCGGACTTATGTATTTTAGAAAACTTTAGCTGTTACATGTATAATCTTTAAGCCCTATATTCAAGATATGTATTGGGCTCAAAATTGAGTTCTATGTAAATGTTATTGTTCTGGTGCCGAGAAGATTTTATGTTTAATAAATTAGTTGACATATCACGTCCACGCCTCGACAGTCCTCAGTCTGAACCCTCCTACACGCATATTCTATGATTCAACAATTTGCTTTGTCGTAGCGAGAAGTTTAATCCTGTCACACATGTCTCACGACCATTATTTAGACCAAATTGACGTGTGTAGAAGTGGAGATTATAAAATGTGGATCTGATAATAATAATTTTTGATCAAATCTGTGCAGAGGTGCGTCACGTAATTTGTCTCTTGCGCTCCCTCCTATGTATATCTCGCGACGATACCATGAGTATAAAATCAGAGAGATTAGGGCCCACACAAAGGCATACCGACAATCTTTCTTTCCACGAACAATACGAGATTGGAATACAAGGAAGAACCGATAGAGGTACTCAAGGTACCCTCCGCCACACACCGTCAGGTGGCTTGCGGCGTATGGATATATATGTAGATAGATGTAGGTAGATAAACGTCACCAAGAGTGCATGGGCTCAGGCGCTAGCAACGAATGTGATTTCGCACGACGCTAAGAAAGCTCGATGTACAGACTAAGGGATTGGTTCTGGTAAGTGAAAAAACCACAAACCCACCTAGAGCATAGAACGTGGCAACAAAGATACTTTGCGATTCACTATGTACTGATATTAAGAGTATAGTTGAAGAGAGTGTACGTGTCCCTGAAGGAACGTTGCTACTGAAGAGGCGCGAGCTTCCCAGCAGCCAGGGCGCCCTCGTGTAAACTGGCCCGGAATATCTCTCGCGTGCACGCATGAATGTTTCACTGGGCGGCGCGCTGGCTGCAGCCTGCAGACGGCGCTAAATTTAGTGGACGCCGCCCGCGGGGGCCGCTAGCGGAGGAGCCGAGCGGACACTTGTACGCCTGAAATACCGCTGCCCGCGTCGCAAGCCGCTTCCCAGCCGCGCCGCGCCTCGCCGCGCCGCGCCTCGCCGCCCAGCCCTACACCTCTAGTTGGGAAGTCCCCTGGTCTCCATCCCGAATTCTCCCCAAGTCTCCATATGATAGTGTATCGTATTTCAGGTAGTACTATCGTTTGCCCCTGCACCGTTTCTTTCCACGAATAAAGCGCGGGGAGTATAGTTTTCGGTAATCTTCCAAGATACGCTCCAGTTTCTGTGATTCTTCCATTGTGGTCAAGCCGGTCGGAGTGGCCGCTCGGTTCTGGGCGCTACAGTAACCGAGCGACCGCTACGGTCGCAGGTTCGAATCCTGCCTCGGGCATGGATGTGTGTGATGTCCTTAGGTTGGTTAGATTTAAGTAGTTCTAAGTTTTAGGCGACTGATGACCTTAGAAGTTAAGTCGCATAGTGCTTAGAGCCATTTGAACCATTTTTGAGCCATTGTGGTCATTTCACAACAGATATGTGTGATGAAGTAATACTTTTCTGCCTCACTCCTGGATCTTTTTGGTTATTGTCTTCTCTATTAATGCGTATAGGGGTTCCAAACTGACGAGCAATACTGAAGAAACTTTTCAAAGAGCATTTTGTAATCAACTTTTTTAGTAATTGAGTTACTTTTGGTTGCGATGATTACCACATCTCAAAATGGAATGTGTTCTTCCTACAATTAGATTCGTGCGGTTGTTGAGCTTTAGGTACTCCAGATTCTTGTTCCAAGTTGTTACTGCTTCCAGTGATTTATCGCCAGCTGTTTGGTGCTGTAACTGAATAAGGATAAGTCTGCCTACCTATTTACACACATATTACATTATGTTTATTTACATTATCATACCTTTTCCTGTGCCTAGGGTTGATCCTATTCAGGATTTTCTCCATTTCGTTTTCTGGTGTTGTGACTTTCCACAGTGAAAAAACTGTGAATAATTCCTCGAAGCTTCCAAAGTCATATCACAGATATTTGTTTCTATCATGAACAGTAACAACCCTACAGTACTTCCTTTAGGTGCCTTTTTTGTTTATTCATCTGTTCATTCCAGACAGCTTTCGACATACAACAGTGGACATTTATGCCGAGTGTAACAGTTATGCACTCCGTCATCAGGCCACAAGTGGCCCATCGGGTCCATCCGACCGCCGTGTCATCTTCAGCGGAGGATGCGGATAGGAGGGGCGTGTGGTCAGCACACTGCTCTACCGATCGTTACGATGGTTTTCTTTGACCGGAGCCGCTACTATTCGGTCGAGTAGCTCCTCAGTTGGCATCAACGAGGCTGAGTGCACCCCGAAAAATGGCAACAGCGCATGGCGGGCCGCATGGTCACCCATCCAAGTGCTGGCCACGCCCGACAACGCTTAACTTCGGTGATCTGAAGTGTAACAGGTATAAATGCACATATTTCTGCTGCTGACTGAGTATGGTGTACTGATAAACATTACCTCAGTATTTACGTCACCTACAGTCAAATAATTATAGCCATTACAAGTCATACGTTTTTAGGTCTGTTAGTACCTCCACGTACATGTGGCAAGAGCACGCCATTAATGTTTATTTTCCCGTGGGCAGTATGTCAGATGATGAAATGTGTATGCGTGGACACAAAACTGTGAGTCTATATTTAGGGGCATAATCCACTTAGTTGTGCAGTACGACTGTGCAGATAACATCCGGTCGTAAAACTTGTGACGTGTTTATTGGAAGACTGTTCGTTGTAGAGTAAAATCAACCAACACACTAACGTAGTGTGCATATTAAGGTACCTTATATAAAAGTAAGTTAACTTATATCCGTTACACCCTGTATATGGCCGCCTGGAGTGGCCGAACGGTTCTAAGCGCTACAATGTGGAACCGCGCGACCGCTACGGTCGCAGGTTCGAATCCTGCCTCGGGCATGGATGTGTGTGATGTCCTTAGGTTAGTTAGATTTAAGTAGTTCTAAGTTCTAGGGGACTGATGACCTCTGAAGTTAAGTCCCATAGTGCTCAGAGCCATTTGAACCATGTTGAACCCTGTATACGAAATTAGATTTACGTGAAATATAATTACACTTTATTCTGTTTCATTGTTCTGAATGCTGAATTGTTTGCAGTATCTACATTTACACCCACTCCATGTGAATCAATGTGGACGGAATGACAGAGGGTACTTTCTAGTATACTGTTGTTGTCATTGCTTCCTGTTCCATTCACGTTTGGAACGCAGGAAGAATGACTGGACGTCTCTGTGTGTGCTGCGGTTAACATTATCCTGTCCTCGAGTACTTCCCTAGAACTGCTATTTCGCGAACGTTCCGTTTCATACCGTTTATTACTATTGAACTTAAATATTTATACAGTCTGCCGTGGTGAACATGTTCGCCACTAAGCTTAGAACTGGACACTATCGGTATTTTTCTCTATGTTACGGGGAATGTCTTCCGTTTGTGCATATTTAAACTTCGCTGTAACGCATTAAATCAAGTACACATTTAGTCAAAGTCTTGCGACATTTATAATGTCCTGTGGACAATAGCATTCACTTCAGAACTGTTACAGAGGTTAGTGGGGCAACATACCTCTGTACTCGATAGACACAACAGGCATTGCTAAGGGTATTCTGCTGTAACGCATATAGCAGGTGATGCTGTGCTGTGGGAAATTGTGACGGAACAGTTAAAATATTCATGTTAGGTTTTTAACAAAGCCGCCACGCAGTATGAGTACGTCGTCTGGAAACAAAGTTATTTTCAGAACTGAGATTGTACACACTAGATGTAAAATGTATGATACACGAGGGTTAGAGTTTTAATAGTGGCAACTATTTATTAGTAACGTGTACGGGATAGATACGTGCTTCAAAGTTTTACTTTCCTTCAGAGTGGTCCAAATGTTCAAATGTATGTGAAATCTTATTTGACTTAACTGCTACGGTCATCAGTCCCTAAGCTTACACACTACTTAATCTAAATTATCTCAAGAACAAACACACACACCCATGCCCGGGGGGAGGACTCGAACCTCCGCCAGGACCAGCCTCACAGTCCAAGACCGTAGCGCCTTGACCGCTCGGCTAATCCTGCGTGGAAGAGTGGTCACTAGCACTTTGTACAGCCTGCTGCCAGATATGTACATGTCGTAGGACACTCTTATCAACGCCTGTTGTCTTGGTCGAGTAGAGCGGTATACTGCCCGACGAATCTCTGTACCAGTTCTGAAGTGAATGCCATGAAGTTTTCCTTCATCTTACAAATATATCCAAGAGCCTAAGTCCGGGCCATGTGGTGGGTAGTACAGCACTTCCTAGGCCTATCGATCGAACAAATCAGACACAAACTACGCCATATGCTTCCGAGCATTCTCCTGTAAAATGATGAACGAATCCTGCAGAAAGTGTTGCCGCTTCTTTCTCTGAGCTATCGTTTTTGTAAAACAGCCTGCGAACAGCTTAGATAAAGAAGCGGGGACACAAATCATTTTGCAGGACAATGCTAGGACACATATGGCACCAGCTGTGTCTTCCATTTAACCCCAGTTAAGCCATAAACTAAGAAACCCGTCTTTTTTTTAAAAAAGGATCTTTTAACAGTGTTGCAGTTCTTCCTTCATCAAAACGTATTTCGACAGCTGTGACTGTGCAGAGCGAAAAGTGTTTTGTAAATAAATAGTAACTACTATAGTTGCCTGTACCAGTAGAGCATGATGAAGGTGGATTTTTAAATTACCCAAGGGGGATTTTTAAATTATCTTCAAACGAGTTTCGAGAATACGAATAAAATGCATGAGATCACAAGTTTTAGGAAACCCACGTTCACATGTGCAGAAGCTGATAACACCTCACGCAATCACCTTAAACATAAAATAACATTCGTAAAATAGGCTGTGCACGTGGCTAAATCCATCCCGCAGTGTCCAAAGAACAAGGATGAAGAAATGAGAGCACAGGGAAATAGAGGTAGAAAGTGGTTTCGACGTGGGTTTGATAAGTAGGACTGATGCAGCGGTAGGTCACAGAAACCAACAAAAAAAGAAAATTTCTCAGATTATAGAGTAATGCCATAATGGAGAGCTATCTCATACGAGCTGGCGTAGTTATTTAATAACAAAGGACTTAAAATTGTCTTCAGGACGTACAATAAACTGAAGCAGAGGCTGAAGCATAAGACTGGCGCACGGGACAACGGAGTACACTGCCATGGACAAGGCGGGAGATTATGAAGTAATGTCAGAATTGTGAAATGAAGTATATGAGGCCAACAGGAGGAATTTTTAAAATAAGGTTAAAGCTTTTTATAAGTTTTATGATTTTACATTTGATTATCTGCCTACAATCGCTTTATTCTATTCTGTCAATGACAGATATTTCCAAGGTTTAAAGCATTCGTTGCTAGTATCACAAAGAGCGTGGCCGTGTTGCACATTGAAGAAGAGGGTGGTTGCCATCAGATTTAGAGGAAGTTAAACATTTTTATACTTTTAGGGAGGAATGCATCAGGGGCATTCCTGGGCCTTCCTTTAACGATGTCCTCCTTTCGAAGCCCCCTGTAACTTATTCTACTTGAATGCATCCTATTCGTCATTTTATATAGACACACATATGGCAACGTAAGTGCAGTTTGGTCTGCAGGATTTCCCAAGACTTAACGTAGAACGTTCGAATGTTTTACGATAGGCAGTAGCATCTCGGGGGCTGGATATATGGCTCTCATGTATGCTTTACAGGATAGTACCATGTTTGGTAGGTGAAAACAGCTGCCTTTAGTTTACAGCTGAGCCTTGTGAGAGAATTATGCGCTAACACGAGATGTTCAGTGACGAGTTTTATATTTGACAGTGTATATCTGCTGCTGGGTTTTTACTTTTGACGGTACGTAATGGCATAGTATCATAAATGCAGGTTATACTGCAGGACAGTACAGATATTTACATGGTTGTCAATATGTATAGCATTGTGATTATTTGTTTTATTGATTTAGGTCTTGATAGTGGATAAAATAGTCCAGAAACATGTAAAAAAGACATGTAAATATATCATACATTTGACAACTGCTGCTTAACAATATCAGTACTGATTCATGACGCAGTTGTATGAAGACTTCACAACAGATACAGTCACATTTATCTTCGAGATGTTCACTCAGTAAATAATACAATAAGCTTCAATGAAATGAATCGTCTGGTGTTCCGGAGTGGAACAAACTGCCCAATCAGGAGGTTTCATTTACTCAACCAAACTATTCTATCATTTATTCCTCGGTTAATAATGTTTTCGCAATTAAATTGAGGTATTTGTGGTAATTTACGATTTCAACATAGCAGAACTTGATGCATATATCCTCCTCTATCCCGTTTATTTAAATTACGTTTCATGGTAGCCTAGTCACCAAAGACAGCATCTTCCGTTTCCCGTCGCTGTTGACCTTGAATGCAGTCTCGGGCTCACCCTCACTACTGTACCATCACAAATGACAAAGCGATTGGCAGCCACATCCTCACATTCTACAGCTGTCTCTTCCACTGCAAAAGCCGCTGAATTGATATTCCAGCTCAACAGAATGATTGAAGTTTCTCGTGTTGATAAAGCGGAAGGAGCGTTTTATATTTAACGGGAGAAAACTTTCTATAGCCAAGGTCGCATAACTAATAATTATTTTAGACGACCGGTTTCGGCAGTTGAAACTATCATCTGCTGATCTTCAAGAAACTTTTGATTACAAGTCGTTTTCAATTATGAGTTTATCATTCAAGCCATTTAGTCATTATGATGGAGAACGTGCAGCACAATATACATTAATTTGTCAACAGTGAAACCAATACAGATAAGAAGTACCTTGTGCAAATTAGTATTTTCACACGCTTATCATCCCATATCTAGTAAAAATGCAAAGTTACGCAAATGTTTACGTTTACATGACGTGTTGTATACATCATAGACACATCTCAGTCGGATGTGTACAGAGCAATTGGAGGACACTGAGTTAAGGCAAACATTTGTAGGAATGTGCATTTTTTCCACACATCGCGCATTTTAAATAGTAACAAGCCTCAGTGGAATAGTACGAGTGTGAACATGTCCATTTGCACAAAGTCTTTTATATTTGCATATGGTTTAAGTTTTGAGAAACCTATTGTAAGTATAATGCGCTGCATATCCTCCACTATAATGAGGCCATGGCATGAGAGATAAACTCATAATGGAACACGATTTATAACTAACAATTTTTGATGATCAGAAGATGACAGTTTCAACTATAAAAACAAGTCGTCAATACTAAATATTAATTAATTCGATTTTGGCTATAAAAAGTTGCTTCCACTGAATGAAATCTTGAGGGTTCTGAGTGTACCTTACTTTGTTCAGTTGATTTGCGGTACATCGTGACAGATAGGAAAAAGTTCTAATATCCATTCCACTGTTCTTTTACAGTTGCCTTCCACAACTCAGTCTCCCGAGGGATGCCAGCTCACGTAGCCTGTAACAGTGCCCCGTAAGAGCCGAGCTGAGGTTCCGCAGCTGGCAAACGCTGGGGGCTGTCTCAGTGTGCCCCGTGTAACCGGACACCACCCTGGTCGAAGGCGAAGGAAGCCCCCCACTGCCACAGCCACTGCCTCAGGCGCTAGCCTGCCAGGAGGCCAGATGCCCTCTTCCGAGCGCGTCGTGCTCCGGCGTGTGAGATACGTCTTAAGGTAGGTCACCAAGGAACACCAGGGTGGGAAACCCATACATGGCATTCGCAGCGTACAATCCATACACAGCACTCTGAACAACACTGCTGGCCATTATAATGGCATCACCAGGACGGGCAGTAGAAAAATAAATTCTACCTTTTGAAAATTTATAGTAGCAAGAATATGATTAAATTTTCTGGCGGTAACACAGTGCTAAATTTATTACTCATAGCTGCCCCTTCTTGCAGCTGTAACCCATCTGAATGTTGCGTCCATGAATCTGGATCGCAGGTACAGGTGCATTACTCCATGCCGCTCCAACTCTATTCTAGAGTGCATGAACTGTAGTGGCTGACGGGTGGTGGTGTACCTGTCTCTCGGCAGTGCATGATAAGATGTTTTCAGTGGGTGAGGAACCGCCTGGCAAGCAAACTGGACCACGGTGAGATAACTGAAGAACTGCTGACCAGATCACCCTGTGTGTCGAGTCAGATCAGGACACCACAGACAGGATACGGTCCTGTGTTATCTTGCCTGAAAGACAGCCTCACGGATCCTTCGAACGCTGCGCACATCCACCTGCCTTAATAAGTCAGTAAACAAGCGGCTGCTATCCAAATTACTGCCACTGCGTACAAAAGATGATCATGTTGTGTACCCAGTTCCACCCAATATCATTGCACCAAGTATTGTATCCGTATCACCTTACCCGTTCCAGTGCCCAGTGACGTCGATCGGCGCACAGCTGTCGGCGCGCCACTATCTGTTACTGCGGTAAAGGAAGCCGCAACAGTGGTCTGCGAGACGACAGATTGTGGTGCGCCAGACGTAGTCGGACTGCCCGTGTGGGCACTTTTTTTGCTGTAAACAAGTCCATATACGACATTTTTATAATTTAACAAAGTTAGCTGCAAATAGTCCATTTTTGGCTTTTTTACACAGGTTCACGACAAGCTTGTCTCGGTATTTGTACCATTTTCAACAGCTCCTGTTGACATTGCATTAATATATCATTTAATTCCACGGCCACGTAATTGTAACATGACAGTTCTATCTTATGTTATACTTACATATAGATCGAGTGACGTCAACAAAATATCTTGGAGCGTAATTTATTTTATTTACCACGTTGTTAATAAAAGTCTCGTATTTACATTCTACAGAAATTTCGTGTTGTTTTTTTGACAGTTATTAAAAGACAAAGCGTTCCATTGATACACTATGTTTACAAGTAAATCATACCTTAGGTAGTTAGAGATATTTTTTTGCCACAGATAATTTGCATTATGTAGAAACGGGATCTTAATGTTTTCTCAAGATCCAGTGGTAAATATGTGAGGATGATTCACACTAAGTGTTTCTTTTTGTCAGCTCAGAGTATACCTGTAAATGGTTATAAAGTCGATATCTTCTTTCCCTCTCAGGCGTCATCACTGAGCAACTTAAAAGATACTCTTGACCGACAAAAAGATACGTCCAGTAATTAATTCTACCTCGCTGCGTTTCTAGAGGCTCCTTCCCTGAACCCATTTGAGTCATCTCTGAAAAATAATTGCGTAATAGACAAACATACTCAGTATGCACCTACAATGAATCACCTATGAACCTTCCAAGTCATCCACTCAATAATTTTCTTCCATATTGCCCAATAAAAGGCATCTGGAAACCGGTTGCATATGAATAAATAAATTTTTAAAGACCTCAAAATGGGCAAATGATTTGAAAAGACAGAATACAAGTATTACAGCTATGCTGATCCCTTTCCGTCTTGCTATGGAATCTTTATGTGTCAACCATATGTTCTCAGATAATTTTCGCTCTTGAAACCTCCGTGTTGAGCGCTCCAAATCCACACACACACGTACATACACAAAGAACTGTTCCATGGTCTTCGTTAATCTCGTGTCTTAGTAACACTGCAGTTACTACTTATTTCCTTGCAGTTTTGTAGTACTAATATCATTATTTTAAGTTTATTGTACTTGTCGATACAAGAAGAACTAACTTTACTTAGTTATAAATAGCCCCAGCTTCGAATACATCTCTTTCGGACACACTCTTTAGCATGCGCTGAGTGGTTAAAAATGTATCAGCATGGTGGAAACTTTCTTTGCAAGTAACGTTTCTGTGGGCTTAAGTGAATTTCTGGGTTCAAGACTCAAGACTTATGTACAAACACGACATCATTAAACTGTCACTTAAATTAATGTCTTTGTTAATTAGCTTCTCGAGCCGCCAGGTTAGCCTAGAGTGCTAATGCGCTGCTTCCTGGAATCGGGCTGGCGCGCCGGCCCCGGATCGAATCCGCCTGGCGGATTAACGACGAGGACAGGTATGCCAGCCAGACTGTATATGGTTTTTAGGCGGTTTTCCACATCCCCATAGGTGAACACTGGGCTGGTCCCCACGTCCCGCCTCAGTTATACGCCTCTCACATATTTGTAAACGTTCGCACTATATCATGGTTTACACCAGATGCAGACAGCTGGGGTACACTAATTCCATCCTGGGGGGTATGGGGCGGCGACAGGAAGAACATCCGGCACTAACATCGCCAAAGCTGTAGTAACAAGGGCGACCCTTCGTTGAAGTGGGACAAAGGCCCAAATCAAATGATGTTAATAACCTTCCCAGTACTTTGGTGATATTTCATAGCCTGAATTTCCAGGCATCCATTTTCTGTTTTCATTCACTATACTTAAACTGATTTCCTCCGTTATTTTTCTAGAAGTAGATTTTCTTTACGGTCCTTGCCAGAAGTCGTTTGATTTCAGATGGGTTACATAATATACATCTTAGTGCATTACCCTATAATCGCCAAAGAAACTTTGAAGATATTATCAAACTTCGTCGTTATAGAACTGATTTATTTTGATTTTTCATGTATCTTCACCAGGACAGAATCTCCAGTAATACATTTACGTTCGTGCATATGTTGATAATACCTTTCCTTTCTCTTCTTCATTCTTCCTAAAACTGTTATCTCCCCATTTTTCATTGAAGCTCATTTCAGTCCTAGGGGGGAAGGCTACCATCTCATACACTGCTATAAAAAAATTAGTACATCCACTTGGATACTTCCAATTAATCCAGAATTTGTTGTTGCAACAGTTCCTATAGAGTGCATCAAATTTTTACCTTTACAGACCAATAGGTTAAACGGTTCTGAGGTACCCATGCTAAATCAACCACGTTAGTAGGCTGTGTAGCCTGCACAGGCGCCAGTGCAGGCTCTTACTCTTGTGTCCAGTTCATCGTAGAGATGGTGAATACTGTCGTGGGATACGTTACGCCACGCCTGCTTGATCTGTTCAAGTAGTTTTGCAAGAGTTGTTGGTTGAGGTGTCGCAGGAGTCACTTCTTGTTCCCTCATTTTCCTCACATTTTCAATTGGAGACAAGTGGAGATCGTGCTGGTCAGAGAAGTTACTGCACACCTTTCAAAGCACTCTAAAAGTTTCACAAGCGAGAATTATCGTGCTGGAATAACACATCACGCTCCTATTGCAAGAACAGTAAAAGAAAGGATATAAGAAAATTTTACGTATACTAAGCACTGGTTAGCGTCCTCTCCAGAAGCACCTAAGGTGAACGATGGTTGTAGCTTATCGGTCAAATGGTTCAAATGGCTCTAAGCACTATGGGACTTAACATCTGAGGTCATCAGTCCCCTCGACTTAGAACTACTTAAACCTAACTAACCTAAGGATATCACACACATCCATGCCTGGGGCAAGATTCGAATCTGCGACTGAGCAGCAGCGCGGGTCCAGACTGAAGCGCGAAGAATCGCTCGGCCACAGCGGCCGGCGTAGCTTATCGCACTGGGGCCAGTGCGTCTTTGGTGAATGAATTCTAGGAGACGGCGCTAACCTAGTATATATTGTACACATAAAAGACATCACTTGCCTGAAGGCAGAATCTACTTTGATCGATGAAAATTACGGTGCGCTATCCCATCTTCCAAGTGATCCACTGACGGCATCAGTCGAGTCATGCACTTCGATGCCGTAGCGTGAGTGGAAGACGGGCTAGAGGTGTGTATGCCTGTTGTTTCATTGCTAATAAACGGTTCTCAACAGTTCGTACTGACCCATCTGGAATAATAAACCCTCCTATCTGTGCTGTGCTAACTGTCGATCTGAGACTGTTACCCGTACAACAGGCGATCCTGGCGAGCGACTGCAGCAGTCTACAGATGTGAGAATGTGCACTTGACCATTGATACCAGCATCGTTGCACAACTGATGTAGTACGTCCAACTTTTATGTCAGTTCTCCGAAAAGACCACCTGCCACTCTGAAGGCCTCAATTTGACCCCTTTAAGAATCGTTTATTTGGCTGTGGGAAGCATGAGGGCGATTCAACAGCATGGTTGCTTGATTACTTCACACGTTTTCGCCGCACTGAGCATTCTGACTCTGAGCATTCCCTATTAAAGGTCAGATACCGATGGCTCTGCGGTAGCTATGCTACTATGCTATCTGTTGGCGAACTACGTTTAAACCCTTATCAATACACCTACTAGTCTCCAAGTGACATATGCCGTCATCGGATCAAAATTGACGTCGTCCTTTCAGTTATACCAATTTTTTCCCCGACAGTGTATATGAGTTTTGCTCTTGTTCGACCAGCCATGAACTGATTTGATGAAAAACCTCGTACTTTCGTTGTCCATCATTCGGTACGTCTTCAATACTGTGCTTTTAGCTACAGTAGGAAGGACCAATTCTCCCATTCTCTTGCATGGTTTACTCCGCTGGCTTACTGCCATGATAAAGTGACTGATTTGAGGAAGCCGAATTCCGCTACACAGATTTAGAGGCTGTTCGGAATATTTTATACATATTTGTGATAAGAAACCCGTGGTCTCCGGCGGATTGTTACAGAGGAATTGAATATGTAAGATTGCTCTTACTGTTGTCAACAGCTAGCACTGCAGGGATAAGAACCGAGACAGAACGGAGCAGAACTGATTAAAGCACTGGGACGAAGGGCAAACTGGGCGTTACTGTTGTCAACAGTAAGAACCGACCGTGAATGCAAGAAGTTTGTTTCCGAAACAACGTACAGTCCATACTGTCGACATGTGCAGTGTTAGGTACAGTTCATCAGTGTGTTAAAATACGAAGATAGATGGGGCTAAGAAATCGTACCACGTGTTATTACTCCATAATACCCGTTTCCAAGAAAGGGTGCAGTGCAGACGCATACAGTTATAAACCGATTTCATTGATGTCAGTCTGATGCAGACTTATGGAACATGAATTAGGATATTTTTGGAAAACGAAACTCTCCTCTATAAAAAGCATGGCTTCCCTAAACAGAGATCTCGTGAAGCTCAGCTCGCTCTGTTCCTCCATGAGATTCATAGAGTTGTCGACAACGGCGTCCTGGTTGATTCCGTGTCTCTCGACTTCAAGAAGGCATTTGCAACCGTCTCGCACTGTCACCTAGTGAAAAAATACGAGCTTATTATTGGACCAGATTCGGGAATGGATTCAAGACTTCCTTGCAGGCAGAAGTTAACACGTCGCTCTTAAGAGAACAAAATAGTCATATGTACAAGTAATTTCCGCAGTACCCCAAGGCAGTGTGATTGGACCGTTACTAGTCACATTATATATAAATGATCTAGCATAAAGCGTCGGATGTTGTTTAAAACTATTCGCAGATGATGTGGTAGTCTAAAAGAAATTTCCCGCACCTCGTGGTCGTGCGGTAGCGTTCTCGCTTCCCACGCCCGGGTTCCCGGGTTCGATTCCCGGCGGGGTCAGGGATTTTCTCTGCCTCGTGATGGCTGGGTGTTGTGTGCTGTCCTTAGGTTAGTTAGGTTTAAGTAGTTCTAAGTTCTAGGGGACTGATGACCATAGATGTTAAGTCCCATAGTGCTCAGAGCCATTTGAACCATTTGAATCTAAAACAAATTAGCAATGCCGGAAGACAGTATCCGTTTGCTGTGTGACCTGAAAAGCTTTGATGTATGGTGTAAAACAACAGTCCGCTGCTCGTGGTCGTGCGGTAGCGTTGTCGCTTCCCACGCCCGGGTTCCCGGGTTCGATTCCCGGCGGGGTGAGGGATTTTCTCTGCCTCGTGATGACTGGGTGTTGTGTGATGTCGTTAGGTTAGTTCGGTTTAAGTAGTTCTAAGTTCTAAGGGACTGATGACCGTAGATGTTAAGTCCCATAGTGCTTAGAGCCATTTGAACCATTTTCTTGTAAAACAATAAACACAACGTATTCTGCCTATATAGAAAAAGAAAGCCACTACTGCACAACTGCAATATTGAGGAGAAGCTGCTGGAAACAGCATCTATTGTCAAATATCTAGCAGTAACTATCCAGAGCATTCTTAAGTGCAACGCACACATAAAACAAAAGTACGAAAAGCAGGTGCCGCACTGAACGCATAGTAGCAACGTTAGCGAAATGTAACTCATTCACGAAGGAGGTGGCTATAAGGCGCTTTTCCGACTAATTCTTCAGTATTTTTCATCAACATTGTGTCCTTACTAGGTAGGACAGGTAAGAGAGAGAATATTCAATGAAGAGCGACACGTTTCGCCACAGGATCATTTAGCCGGCGCGAGAGCGTTGTCGAGATTCTCAGCAAAACTCTATTGTTAGACGTTACTAAAGAGGCGATGTGCATCACGGAGATGTTTGCCATTGAAATTTCGAGACAGGATTTTCCGGGAAGAGTCAGACAGTACATTACTTCATCCCGTTTACATCCCGCGTAATAACTAGGAGGAGAAAATTCGAGAAATCCAAGCCAAAACAGAGGCTTGCCGACAATCACCCTTCCCACGTGCAATTCCCGAATGGAACAGGATAGGGACATCATTGGTTGCTTACGTAGTACGATAAATATGTAAATGTAGATATAACAAGCAATCGGAGACCACGAGTCCCTTGTACCAAGATATTCGCAATACATCACCGATCGGCCTCAGAAACTTTGTCGGTGGGGTTCGGTTTCAAATCATATCCACGTAATTTTTATCTAGTCCTAATTTTTTAAGTAAACTGGGGTAGATGGTACGACATCATTTTCTCTGGCTTCCTATCACTGAAAAACAATTCGTCTGAATTTTACTTAGACGACAACACATTGCCCGTAAACACGGTCGGCTGCAGCCAGAGCAGTTTCAGTTACAGTATGGTAATGATATAGGTCTACCATGCAGCCGTATGTTGATTACAGAAGCCCACAGTAGCCCCGATCGCTCGACCTGCCTCCTGACGAGGGCGGTGGAATTAATCCGGAATGCCGGAGGTAGGCCGAGTGCCTCTGGTAGGGCAGTGCGCAGCCCCTCCTTGTTTGCGGGGTCCACACAGCGGCTACCTGCGCTGGCTGGAGTCTCTCCGGACCGGGCGACTGTTTGCAGAGAGCCGGGCCGGGACCCATAAAACAGAAACACGACACTCGCCTCCAAAAATACGGGCCGCCGACCGCGGCAGCACAAATACGCCGTCCACACACAATATTACGACTTTCTACAGCGGCGTTCGAGCACTCAAATTAGTGCGGTAACGCAGACGCGAGGCGGAGCTCTCGGTCCGGAGCAGAGGTCGGGCGTGTCCGGATCCGGCGCTCTGGGTAAACGTCTCACCGCTGGCAGTGGCTGTGTCGAGGCAGCGCGCACCATCTGTAGGAGGAGAGTAGCGTCACCCTACAGCTAATGAACCGCTGCTTATATATACCGCGTAACATATTTCAAGGTGGCCGGTGAGCATAGGTGTGATTATAATTGTTGCCTAAGTTCCTTGCGGACATTTTTCAGTTCCTCCCATGGTGTTTTATTTCATGGCACTGGATTTCAATCTGTCGCTACCATAGCAAGTCGTGTCACACTTGCATTAAAATTTTTGAGTGACTGTACATATAATTTGTCCTCAACAAAGTGAAAATATATCAATTAATGTTAGGTTTATTTGGTAGTACGGTATACTGAAATTATGTGTCTTATGATAATGTTCGGAAATGGACGGCGTGCTTGCAGCGACAACAAATCCTCCCGGAACACAGTAGCGAGCTGCATCGCATCCACGTCACAACGGATGTTCGAAGTGGCTTCCATGGGATTGCAGGTGATACGGGTTTGTCATGCAGGTTACACATAATCGTACTTCAGCTTACACTTTGTTGGCAGGCCATTTCCCAGTGAAACTCCTGGTTAAATCCGCAGGACAGAACAGGTAGTTGGACCCATTATTTAAAACCCAACTAAAAGCATACAAATACAAACCATCGGCTATGAGCCATCAAAATACACAATCAAACAAAGGCAGTACAGCCAGCGGTGCTCAGAAGTTTCCGGGGGTCGGTCTGCACTTGAAATATTAACGTTCGCTTAGGGGAGACAGGTGGTCGGCCCAACTATATCCGATCCGCCGGCAACCAAACCAAGAGACAATCAACGAACTCACCGACAAGATTTGCTTTCCACCCGACCAGTACACAAGGAATCTCAAAGCCAAAACGTAAAAGGCGTAGCCGCCCACAACCAAGCATGCATAAGTTATCAAAACTAAACACACGTGTTGGACAGCGACAACAAGGTGAGGAAAGGACACTGCCTGAATTTTACGTCAGCGGCCAGGGCAGGTAACCGGAACGCTCACGGACACAAGGCAGAAAATTCCGCTGGTGCACTGGGACTTCAGATGACCAAAATACATTTAAACGCCACCGGATAGTGGCCAAACTTTTGCCAACTCGAATACTCGCTGTTGCTCACAGGAATTACCCCAACAGCCAACCATGAATCCCAACGGCACAATATGAACAGACTGGCTACGGTAATTATATCACCACTCAACTTTGATGTCCTGGGTCGGTGAGCCACGAACCTCGTAGCAATCGGAACAGCTCCCACACACTTCGACACTGCGTAGAGACCGCCAGCGGGCACGGAGATTTCCTGGCTGATCCTCACTAACCGATCGACAGCCCCACACCGGCTAGCCGGAAACTGTAAGCACCAGGTGCGAATATCAAGGTGCGAATATCGATACACACCGCTGCTGCCACACGTAGAAAGAGGAAGAACCTCGGCTTCACTGCAATAACCGCGGGAAACCAAACGCAGGGTAACAGTCAAAGTTAAACCAACACATAAGCCGGGGCCAACACGGCTCACCCAGGAGCTTGTACTAGGGTTCGTCTCAATATCCAGTAAAACCCGGTCCTCAAAATCTGTGCACTCCCTAAACATTCGCTTGTCTGAAAGGACGCATAATAAAATAAAAGGCAAAAAGGGCTTAAATGTTGTGTGATGTGGTTGGTGTCTGTAAGGGTACTTGTTTTGGTACAGCCGTGCTACCTCTCGATCGTTTCCATCTGCTTGGGCGTACACACGAACGCCCACTCATCTTTTTCCCCACATGACAATCGGAATCTTACAGTACGCTGCGTCAATCACACAGCCTGCAGCACACAAGGAACACGCAGGGGGTGGTCACAGGAACTGCCATCTACTGTGGCAACATATACCTCCAGACACATGTTGATATGACCTTCCTTCCTCCATTTCTAATCAGGAATCCGTTTTCTTCCTGCAGTTTGTCGGTTTTATTAATATTCTCCCTGTATATGCAGACTGATTTCGTGATGATGTTACAAATTTTATAGGATGATGAAGAACGATAAGTGTAAAGCTGTGAGGACCGGGCGTGAGTCGTGCTTCGGTAGCTCAGATGGTAGAGCACTTGCCCGCGAAAGGCAAAGGTCCCGAGTTCGAGTCTCGGTTGGGCACTCAGTTTTAATCTGCCAGGAAGTTTCATATCAGCACACGCTCCGCTGCAGAGTGAAAATCTCATTCTGGGACGATAAGTGTATCAATTTGAGGTAATGGTGCCTGTACCCGGAACGAAGGCTTCGAAAGTTATAAGCGAAACCTGTTCTGATACCTCTAGCGATGGAATAGATGTACTTGTACTGTTGTTGCTACGACTGTAGGAGAGGCAATTATCGGACGTGGTTATATAGATCAGAATGAAACAAAACATGAAAAGAAATCTAGTAAACATGGGCCGTAAAACGTATACCTTCAGAGTTGTGAGCACTTGTTCTGTGTGTTACACTTTAGTAAAGATGAACAGGTGCTCGTAGCTTCTCAGGTTTGTGTTTTAAAGCCCATGTTTATCGGAAATTTTTTTCTTGTTTTCAAAAATTTGACTACTCTACAGTCCTAGCAACAACAGTAGCAATACATGTATTCCACTGCCAGAGGTGTCAGAACGGTTATCGCTTATAACTTTCGACTCTTTCGTTTCCGGTGCAGGATCCCTCGATTGATACATCTGTCCTTCTCCATCATCCTAGAAAGTTTGTAATATCATCACGGAATAACATTGTACGTATACGTACAGGCGCCAGTGGACGACTTTTCCGAACATGGTTTCTATGTAAAATCTGATCTGCTAAGTCCACTCTACAACATCTAGAAATGTGGAACATGAATTGTGAAGCACCCTGTGTATAGTTCGTGCCATATTTTTTTCAACTGATTTTCGTTACTTTTGTTTATTATCGTTTATTTTTTTGTGATTAAACAGTTGTTGCCTACTGTCTTTATGTTACGGTATGTGAATGAATATGTTTATTTCTACAATATAGGGCTATATTGGTACACAACCTGTAAAATACCCCGCTATGAAATTTTGATCTGCACCGGACTTATTGACATTTTAAAATTTTTTAACTGTACCTTACTGACATACTAAAATTCTGTATCTGATTGGGTCTCGAAAGTGGTGTCTTTGCCTTTTATGGGAAAAAGCTCTACCTGTTAAGCTATCCAAGAATGACTCAGGACTCTCGTCAAAGCCTTACTCCTGCCTCATTTCCTAATTTTCAAAGTTCACAGTTCTCCTCCTTATTTTGCGAGACTAGCACTCGTGGCAGAAAGGATATTGCGGAGATCTGACTTCGCCCCACAGCCTGAGGTATGAGATACTGGCGATAGTAACGTTCTGACGAGATTCGTGCTTGGACACCTCTGTTGGTAGCCTGGAAAAGGCAAAGGTGCTGGCTCGAGTCCCGATGTGGCACACAGTTTTAATCTGGCACTTAGTTTCAGTTTGTTACATATTTCCTTACTGTGCCAGTGTAGTCCTGTCCATTCCTACTCAAGAGAAGTCTACCCGAATCAAAAACGTCTTAATTTGAGGAAGAAATTTCCGAGAATGTACGTTTGAAGCACAGCATTGTAAAACACAGAGACGTGGACTGTGAGAAAAACGGAACAGCATAGAAGCATTGCTGATGTTATGCTACAGAGGAATGTTGAAAATTAAGTGGACTGATAAAATAATGAATGAGGAGGTTCTCCGCAGAATCGGCGAGGAAATGAAAATATATGGAAAATACTGACTAGAAGAAGGAACAGAATTATATACGCTACTGGCCATTAAAGTTACTACACCACGAAGACGACGTGCTACAGATGCGAAATTTAACAGACAGGAAGAAGATGCTGTGATATGCAAATGATTAGCTTTTCAGAGCAACCACACAATGTTGGCGCCGGTGGCGACACCTACAACGTGCTGACATGAGGACAGTTTCCAACCGATTTGTCATACACAGGCAGCAGTTGACTGGCGTTGCCTGGTGAAACGTTGTTGTGATGCCTCGTGTAAGAACTTTCCGACTTTGATAAAGATCGGACTGTAGCCCTTCGCGATTGCGGTTTATCGTATCGTGACACTGCTGCTCGCGTTGGTCGAGATACCATGACTGTCAGCAGAATATGGAATCTGTGGGTCCAGGAGGGTAATACGGAACGCCGTGCTGGATCCCAACGGCCTCGTATCACTAGCAGTCGAGATGACAGGCATCTTATCCGCACGGCTTTAATGGATCGTGCAGCCACGTCTCGACGTTTGCAGCAGCATGGACTATCAGCTCGGAGACCATGGCTGTGGTTACCCTTGACGCTGCATCACAGACAGGAACGTCTGCGATGGTGTACTCAACGACGAACCTGGGTGCACGAATGGCAAAACGTCATTTTTTCGGATGAATCCAGGTTCTGTTTACAGCATCATGATGGTCGCATCCGTGTTTGGCGACATGAACGCACACTGGAAGCGTGTATTCATCATCGCCATACTGGCGTATCACCCCGCGTGATGGTATGGGGTGCCATTGGTTACAAATCTCGGGCACCTCTTGTTCGCATTGACGGCACTTTGAGCAGTGAACGTTACATTTTAGATGTGTTACAACCCGTGGCTCTACCCTTCTTTCGATCCCTGCTAAACCCTACATTTTAGCAGGATAATGCACGACCGTATGTTGCTGGTCCTGTACGGGCCGTTCTGGATACAGAAATTATTCGACTGCTGCCCTGTCCAGCACATTCTCCAGATCACTCACCAATTGAAAACGTCTGATCAATGGCGGCCGAGCAACTGGCTCGTCACAATACGCCAGTCACTACTCTTGATGGACTGTGGTATCGTGTTGAAGTTGCATGGGCAGCTGTGCCTGTACACGCCATCCAAGCTCTGTTTGACTCAATGCCCAGGCGTAGGAAGGCCGTTATTACGGCCAGAGGTGGTTGTTCTGGGTACTGATTTCTCAGGATCTATGCACCCAAATTGCGTGAAAATGTAATCACATGTCAGTTCTTGTATAATATATTTCTCCAATGAATACCCGTTTATCATCTGCATTCCTTATTGGTGCAGAAATTTTAATGGTTAGTAGGGTATGTTAAGATATCAGGGAATAACTTCCGTGGTGCTACAGGGACCTATAGAGGGTAAAAACTGTAGAGGAAGACAGAGATAGGGATACATCGAACAAATAATAGAGGACGTAGGTTCTGAGATGAAAAAGGTTTGCACAGGAGAGGAATTCGATGCAAGCCATATCAAACCTGTCAGAAGAATGATGACAAAAAAAGTCTTGTTCACTGATCGAAGTGTTTATGTGTAGTCGGTTGCTAGTGATTCTTAGTGACCATCCAAGTTAATTTTTAGTTACGGAGTGTTGGCAAGGATTTGGAAGTGGGTTCTGTGTGCAGATGAGAATTTCTTATTGGAGTATTTCTGGTTCTCTGAACGAGAAGTGAGCATGCACAAGTTCCGAATGCAGAAGCTTCGTATCAGATCACAGATCTAGTTGGCAGATGGAGGCGATGTTCAGTGAACAAAGCGGATGGCGACCAGTAGTCGAAGCCAAAAAAAAAAGAAAAAGTACGCTAAAACTTGGCAACTTCCTCACCTTTCGTCACTTTAGTAACATAACGTGATATAAACATGCACTACAACGTTTATAGTTTACCTCTTACCTTTGATTTTGACGGCAACAAAGATTCTATGAGCAATGAACCATTCGGAATACGGAGATTAATTGTTTCATAGTTACCATCCAGCCGGCCGGTGTGGCCGAGCGGTTATAGGAGCTGCAGTCCGGAACAGCGCGACCGCTACGGTCTCAGGTTCGAATCCTGCCTCGGGCATGGATGTGTGTGATGTCCTTAGGTTAGTTAGGTTTAAGTAGTTCTAAGTTCTAGGGGACATATGACCTCAGATGTTAAGTCCCATAGTGCTCAGAGCCATTTGAACCATTTAATTACCATCCCCAGCTAAAGACAACATTGTGATATGAAATATTTATGACACACAATTATAATTTTCTTACAGATAAATCACTTTTTATGAGTTTTATTTTATCCATAGACAAGAAATCGCTTGTCATAAGGTTCGCCAGTTTCGTGAGATTAGTTTTTTAATGTTCTTAAAATTCAAATAATTGTAGACCTATCCTAATTGAAGCAAATAAGAATTAAAAATCCGCTCTGCATTAAGCAACGTAATTAAATACATCTTTTTTCATTTATTTTTGCATTTGTTCGGGGGAAACGTATGAAGAAAAAAATAGTCACAACCCTTACATTTACCACAGTATATTCCAACCAGGGGAGTAACTTCAAACTCTTAGACACTTACTTTCAAGTTTAGTGCAATGAGAAAAAGAGTCATGACACATGAAATAAAACTGTTTTTTACTAAAGTATTCACAGATGTCCCTAATTTCTTTAATGAGACTTGTTTTCTGGAGTTTTAGTTGTCACACTTCTTTCTGCAAGAGTGTGATGTGCTACAACGTTAGCCTATAATCTACGGAAATAGCTGTCTTCACTTTCTCAATAGCTGAAGAACATTTTTGTAAAATGTAAGTTTTATTACAGCGTAGTACGTTCACATTACTTGGCTCTATCAACTTACCATCAGTTACTCAGCTCTTCAAAATTATAGGCAGTAGCAGTGAAGGAATCAGAAAACAGGCTCTTCGACTGTCAACGATGTCCTCCAGCTTTCTCATCAAATGGAAAAAGAAGGTTCTGTCAAACTCTGCAAAATACTCGTTGGTTGAGGCAATCACTTCATTTGATGAAAATTTCTTCCCTGCAGGCCAAAGGTTCATATTAGGGAAGAGGAAGAATTCATTTGGGGCTAAGTCTGGTAAATAGAATGGATGAGGAACCAATTCAAATCCCGGTTCATGCACGTTCGCAATTGTTGTATGTGTGTGTGTGTGTGTGAAATCTTATGAGACTTAACTGCTAAGGTCATCAGTCCCTAAGTTTACAGAATACTTAACCTAAATTATCCTAAAGACAAACACACACCCCCATGCCCGAGGGAGGACTCGAACCTCCAGTGGGACCAGCCGCACAGTCCATCACTGCAGCGCCTCAGACCGATCGGCTAATCCCGCGTGGCTCGCAATTGCTACTGATGATGTGTGAGTAGATGCATTATCCTGAGGAAAGAGCCCGTTTTTCGGGTGCCAGCCTTGAACTTTTTACGCCAACCCGAGCTTCAGACGACCCAAAAATGAAGCGTAATAGGGTAATGTTATGGATCTGCTTTTTCTAAGTAATCTATGACGATTATTCTTTGGGAATCCCAAAATGAAATAGAAAAGAGAAAAAATGACGTGGCCATCACTTTCCTAGTTGGTAAAATGGTCTTCTTCTTCTTCGGTTCACTTTCACTGGCCTTTGTCCATCGTTTTGACTCTGGTGTGCAATGATGGATCCAGTCTTCATCAACAGTCACAAATTGGCGAAGAAAGTCTTCCAGACTGTCATTACATATCGATAGACATTGTGTGGAAATGTTGTGCCGGTACCTCGCACACAGTTTCTTCATAGCAAATTCCTCGTGCACGATATTGTGCATTCTTTCATTCAAGATCAATACAATCTCAGTAATCTCACAGATTTTTGTTTGGTGGTCTTTTGGTGACATCTCAGGGGTTTTGTCGACGATAATCTTTGTGGTGACCTCAACTTGACGGTCGGTGCGCGATTCGTTAGCGGTGCTTGTCAACTTACGTTTGAATTCATGAATCCAAAATGTAATAGTCGTGAACGACGATGCAGTGACCGTGTAAACTTCATCCAGTTCTGTTTTGATTTGTGGATTAATCCAGCACTTCAAATGAGACTGTTTAGCAACAGCACCAAACTCGGTTTTCTCCATTTTCACAGTGAAAATACTGACCAATTTAAGTCTGTAATCAGTACGGTGTACAATGTCCGCGCGACCGCTACGGTCGCAGGTTCGAATCCTGCCTCGGGCATGGATGTGTGTGATGTCCTTAGGTTAGTTAGGTTTACGTAGTTCTAGGGGACTGATGACCTTAGAAGTTAAGTCCCATAGTTCTCAGAGCCATTGGTACACTGTCAAAATTCCTTATGCGGTCCTTTGAATAATAAAACTTTCGACCATGAAGGAGCAACAAAGATGTTCCATTTTTCATGGAAATTTAACAGAATTATCAAGTAAACCTCGTATTTCGATCTAATGGTCGAATTTCGGACTCTCCCTGAGTGTAATTAGACATCTAGAGGGCACTAATTATACTTTGGGGTAGTGAACAGTTTTACCCTGAGGTCAAACCCATGCTCGCTACACCTTTAATACATTTAATAGAAGTAACTCTGCGAAGCAATGTATCGCGTAATTTGTCTGGGGCTCTGCGCATGTCTTGTAGTGCACGGTTTCCGAGCGTGGCAGCGATACAGACGCTAGGGAACCTCCGACGCCGGGGGAAAGTCTAGAAATGGTAGTAAACACCATTTTCTTGCAGTCTTTCATGCGCTGTTGAACGAACTGCATTTCATCTTGAGAATACTCTTAATGAAAGTGGACTATGGTCCATTGGTGCCAGATACTGTTTTGATATGTGTAGTTCGTTTCCGGAATCAGATTGTGAGTTTATTATTTTGTACGTTCAGTGTTAGTGTGTGTGTCAGTGGGCTGTTTTAGACGTTTCTCCTCAGATTGTTTTGTATTTGCTTATTGAATTTGGGTACGAGACTCCCTTGTTTCATTTACTTGACAATTCAAATTTTACTTGTCGACTTTCCTCCTATAATGGCCGCTGGTTACATGAGGGTTAGGGAGTAGCTTGCAGCAATGTAGATTACCCACCTCTCTGTGCCTAACCCTACTTCTTGTAGTAGTTATTTACATTAAGTGCATCCAGTCTTGACCAGACTCCTTTGGCAAGGGAGGAAACAGGAGGAACTTAACGCACACTCTTGAAGAGCTGCCAGTCACTCAGTAGGTATGTCTCAGGCTTGCAGACTGCACGGACAGTAGGGCAAGCCTTTATCCTCCGGCTTAGCCTCCGCAGACAGTGGACGGTGCTGCTGAAGGAAAACGAGAAACCACTAAACCACTGGTGACAGGGGTGAAATGTCTGCTTGCGGAATCCTCAGCTGTCCACTTGACGTTATGCAGCTGTATGTCGTCTCAAGATACGTTTAGCCGAGAAAAATGTATAGCCCTTTATGTTTCTGCAAATCCCCAACACAATTTCCGGAATTCCCGACAAACAAGTCGGGAAATGGGAACAGGGAGACACTCGTTTCCCGTTTTCATACATATGTATCTCGTTGGTAAATACATCTGTAACTCTGTGGTGGCAGCTAGCGGACGCACTTAAAGATTCCTCGTTGGAAGAACACTTAGGTCCTTCCTGGGATTAACTAAAAGATGGTGTTGTGAGTCTGTCCGAGATCTGAAAGAAGGCTATCAAAATTGAGAGAGGTACTGTGATTCGAACTTCTACTCTGGACTCTGTGCTCGTATGTGTTTTGCTTGATTTCGGTCTCCTGCCAAGCCTTTGAAGTTTCACTTTAGGACTGCGACCAGTTATCAGGAGGATAACGAGATGCGCGATTCGCAGCCACCTCACATTGGCTCAGCCCAGCAACAGTAAACAACGGCTGCAGTTCGGCGCTCCACGGCTTGTAGGCAGCCACTTCAGTGGTAGTCGCGGTGAGACCATTACAATGCACACTCCCGAAGTTTGGAAATGGCGATATATTGAGGGAAGGGGACTTCATTTCTGGTTTCTATTTTTAGTCTACGTGCTCCAAACACTGCTCCCAGTCTAATCCTGTTTTCATTTTCTATTCTTCCTTTATTCGTTTGTCTGTTGTGTGCTCCGTTCGGGTTCATGCTCATACTGTATAGTTTTGTTCAAAATGGCTCAAATGGCTCTGAGCACTATGGAACTTAACTTCTGAGATCAGTCCCCTAGAACCTAGAACTACTTAAACCTAACTAACCTAAGGACATCACATACATCCATGCCCGAGGCAGGATTCGAACCTGCGACCCTAGCGGTCGCGCGGTTACAGACTGTAGCGCCTAGAACCGCTCGGCCACTACGGCCTGCCTATAGTTTTGTAATCACGGTTGGGACCGTAATCTGTGTCCTTTATCTCACTCGTGATTCTCGTGTTGGTGGCAACCATCCCAACCATTCGTTTTCTTATCATTGTTCTATTTTCATTATGTAAAATCACTACCAAATTTTTTTTATAATCTCGACGTTTGTGTGTTCGGATTGATTTTACACATCGTTTGAATAAATATTACTTTGCTAAAATGAAACCATAACATTCGCCAGCCATTAAAGTAAATTATTTAACTGAAATGAGTAGACCCTCCAACCACACGCAACGGGCGAGAGAGGCATTGCGATTCTAACTTATACGTGGTAATTCTATTATGGATTCTGCTCTCGTACGTGTTTTTCTTGACAGCGGTCTCCTGCCAAGCCAGTGAAGTTTCATTTTGGGATTTTCTCGCATTCGCGGCGGGTAACCAGTAGGATGACTAGATCTGCGACAAGTTCAGGAACTTATCGAATAACCGATGTTCGGGCAGCTAAATTTTCAAGTAGCCTATTAGCTTTTTGGTGGGTAATCTATCATTTTACATGATCTGGGGTGACGGATTCACCATCAGTCTGCTAACGCACGAAACACCTGACGAGCAAGAGGTCGTGTTCACAACACACCCGGCGTCTGGCGGTAGTGAATTGTAAATTCTTAGCTTTGTTTATATTTGTACCAGAACGTACAATAACATTTTTGCCAGTAACGCAAGGCAACAGACAAATAAATTGGAGCATGGATTAGGTATTCAAAAGTAAGAGGTAGTCAGTGTTGACAAATCGACTGGTGTTGTAGGCTTGTGGGAGAACAAGTCTGAGCACAGCCCGGCAGGTAATTCCGGTGGCGCGCAGCGTGCGCCCCCACATCTGCACTCGCTGCCGCTCGCCTGCCCCTCGTGGGCTTAGCGCTTCTCCGTCGCGCCTGAAATATTTAGCAGTCCTCCCGCCGGCGCCGCCGCCGCCGCCACTGCCTCCTGCAGCTCGCTTGAAATACTGTCTGGCGGCGAGCCGCGGCGCGGCGCATCCGGAGGAGTAGTGTGTAGTATAGAACAGCGACAGCACACAGCATGCAGCTAGCGGCCTCCCCAGAGTGTTTTTATTTTCACTTTTTCCGCACTTTGCCCATATGGCCGGCGGCGACGTACGGCTCCGGCGACAGTCTGCCCGAGTCCTCAAGAAGCCGTCGGTCTCTGCGCGCTGACTGCCTGCCACAAATCTGGACCAATGTTGCTCTTACCGACCTCTTCACGGCACACATCTTTTATTAATTCTCCTTTGTTATATCTCCTCTCCAAGCTTTGTCGCAGAGGTTAACCACAGAGAGAACACCTCTCGAAAGTTCTCCTTTTTGTAAAATCTCCAACCAGAAAGTTCTGAAGCGCGTTACTTCCGTCGCAGTTGTGCAGGTTGTCGTGTTCCGTGGGACTTACAACAGAAATTCAATGTCACTGTTGTTGGGCGCAGAAGTGCACCGTCCACAAGAAACAACAGCTCTTATTTCCCCTTCTACACGATTTGGAATCAATTAAAAGCCCTTCGTGAAATTAAGCACCATCTGGGACTGGCAGGGCACTTCTGCGCCCAAAAACAGTGACATTGAATTTCTGTTGTAAGTCTCACGGAACACGACAACCTGCACAACTGCGACGGAAGTAACGCGCTTCAGAACTTATATATATATATATATATATATATATATATATATATATATATATATATATATATATATATATTTATATATTGAGGTGACAAAAGTCATGGGATAGCGATTAGTACATACACAGATGGCGCTAGTATCACGTACACAAAGTATAAAAGGGCACTGCATTGGCGGAGCTGTCATTTGCACTCAGGTGATTCATGTGAAAATGTTTCCGACGTATTTATGGCCACACGACGAGAATTAACAGACCTTGAACGTAGAATCGAGGCTGGAGCTAGAGATGTGTAGCCTTCCTCATTTCGGAAAACCTCAGGGAATTCAACGTTCCGAGATTCAAATTTCAGCCACTATCTCTCACCACTGACGGTATTCACTTAGCGAGCGAGACAACGGCATTTGTGTAGAGACGGCAGTGCTAACAGACAAGCAACACTTCGTGAAATCACCGCGGAAATCAATATGGGACGTACGTCGAACATATCCGTTAGGAAATTGCGGCCGTTAATGGTCTATGGCTGCAGCCGACCGAAGCGAGTGCCTTTGCTAACTGCACGACAACGCTTGCAGCGCGTCTCCTGGGCTCGTGGCCATATCGGTTGGACTCTAGACGACTGGAAAAAGATGGACTGGTCAGATGAGCACCAATTTTAGTTGGTAAGTGCTGATGGCAGGTTTTGAGTGTAGCGCGGATTACACGAAGCCATGTACCCAAGTTGTCGGCAAGGCACTATGCAGGCTGGAGGTGGCTTCATAATTGTATTGGCTGTGTTTACACGGAGTTTGAAACGTCCCCTTTCAACAATTGTACACGTGACTGTGCTTAAACTGACACACAATATTTTTTAGCGCAACGCAATCTGACTTTCAATAATCCCTACAAAACAATGGCCCTGACTAACATTAACCTATACCTTTCACAAATCACTTACCTCACAAAAATCTTCGTTACTCAAGCTACTGCAATACAGCGAGCGCCACTTCTGCCAGCTAAATAAAAGATTCAAACTACGGAAGGCACTAACTACTAATAGGCATAGTTAGCAAATGAAAGATTTTGATAGAGAACAAACAATGTATTTACCTTAATAGTGTTGAAAAATCATAATATATACAGCAATTCATGCCATCCAGTATTGCAAATTTCAAAACTCCGCCATTTCTCTCCTCACATCCACCACTGCTGGCGGCTCACCTCCAACTGCGCAACGATACGTGCTGTTCACATCCAGCTGCCCAGCACTACAATGGCTGACATCAATGCAAACTGGCCACAGACTGCACACAGCACAGCCAGTGATTTTCATACAGAGCGCTACGTAACGTTGCCAATAAGAAAACATAAACAGCCTACTTACAAGTTGACTTGGTCCGCTGGTCCAAAAGAACAGATCATTGATAGGAAATGGTTATTTTAGGCTGCTTGGAGACAATTTGCAGCCATTATGGAATTATTGTTCCCAAACAACGATGGAATCGTCACCGTGTTACAATTGTTGGCTATTGGTTTGAAGAAAATTCTGGACAATTCGAGCAAATGATTTGGCAATTCAAACAACATGAGTCCTATCTAACATTTATGGGCCATAATTGAGACAACATTTAGGCAATTATGGACGGCTTTAGAGGTAGTATGGCTCAGTATCTCGGCAGAGGACTTCCGACGACTTGTTGAGTCCATACTACATCGAGTTGCAGCACTACACCGGGTGAAAAGAGGCCCGACAGATATTAGGATTTTTTTGCAACACTGTTCCAGGAAACAGCAATCTAAAACATTGCACATTATTTAGTTAAACACGGTCGTGATTGCGTGTAAGTCGTTACTTTTTATTTGTAGATAGCCAGGAAACAGAGATTTAATAATCTAATTTATTTAGTAAACGCAGTCGTGGCTGTATGTAAGTTGTTACTTTTTATTTGTAGATAACAGTTTTCGATCTGCTACAGAGACTCTACACATCTACATTCCTTGGCGATAGCAGGAATCTCTGGTGTGGAGCAGGAGGTATGCCATGACTTTTGTCCCTCAGCGTATATACATATAGTGATCTGTTAGTCTCTCCTGTGTCAACCTCTTCATCTGATAGTAGCACTTTCACCCTATGTCCTCAACTATTTTTCGGGTTTATTGCAATCTGTGTATTCCTCTAGAATTTTACCCTCTACAGCTCCTTCTTGCGCCGTGGTAGTAATTCCATCAACGTACTCTATCATCCTGTCCGTTCTTCTTGTCAGTCTTTACGTATGTTCCTTTCTTCACCGAGTCCACAGAGAACTTCCTAAATCATCTCATCAATGTTTGGTATTTTCGACAGCACACTGTAGCACGACATCTCAAACGTTTCGATACTCTTTCCTTCTCTCCCGGAAAGGACAGTGATTAGAGAATTGCTCCTGAAGAATTAGAGCCCAGTGGCCTGAATCACTTCAGACAATTTTACTTTATAATCACTTTACTGATTTCATATTATTCTCCAGTTTTTGCTAGTTTTTTCATCTCTTATCTACGACAACTTTCGAATACTCCATTAACTGCCAGCCTAAAAGAATTCCCTCTCTATTGCTCCTTCCAGGGCATACCGTAGCATATATCGCTATCCTTTCCTCTACTAAGGTTCTAACACATGCTTCTTTCCTCACTATATTTTTCATTGCTTCTTCGTGTCGTACATTGCCTGTTCAGTTAATTTTTAGCATTCTTGGATAACAACACATTTCTAACGCGACCATTTTCTTCTTTGTATTTCCCATGGTCCACACTTATTTTCTAGACAGTGCTGTTCTCCAGACACACACACATTCAGCAACTTGTGCTTCAGTATCATGTACTCTTTTAAAGAAGAAAGCTTTCTTCACGTCTGTCACTCTGGTTCTGTCATACCCTTTGCTTCGGCCCTCGTGTATAGTCTTGTGCTATACCCATTATGGCATTAAGCTTATCAATATTTTCCATTCCATTAAAGTTCTCCACTAATGTCTTTGCTTCTTTTATTGTTAAGCCCCTCCTCTATACGTCTTGTAGGTTGTCACTATAAATAGCCAGTCGGAGTATTTTATAAAAATATGAAACATTTACAAACACACATTCTCTGAGCAGTCTGTGCTATACGAACAGTATTTATTACGGTGTTAGGAACTGGTCCGGTACCTATTGAAATGGGTCGCCAATCAACAGTCAGTGAGCTATGTTCATTGCATCTGACAAAAAAAAAATTAAGGACATGATCAGATAAAGTTAGCCAGTGGCTGTATCCATCCGTGTCTATTATAGGCTTAGGCTGGAAGTAACAAATTATTTTGCAGCGCTTTTCATACGCTTCATCTTCAACGTAGCAGAATTTCTTCAAGTCTTCAACTGTTTGGTACCCAATTTCGACGTTCAGTAGTATAATTTCAGCTAAAAGTCTTTACTTTCGTAATTCTTTTGTTTATTTTTAGTCCGTATTCTGTGCCCAGTAGACAATTCATTTCATTCAGCAGGTTCTGTTATTCTTCATAGCTTTCACTGAATCAGCATTGTCACCAGCAATTCTTATCACTGATACTTCACCCAAAGTTTTTATCGTTCTCATGAGCTTTCTTTGTTTCCGTCATTGTTTCTATTGCTTCTTCGACGTACAGGGTGTGCAGTAGGGAAGAAAAATTGCAGTGTCGATTTGCACGCTTTTCATACAATCCCACCCCTTTTGGACTTACGTTCTTGAACGCATTGCATGTTACCCGCCTTACATATAACTTTGAACATCATCAATCAGTCTACACCTTCGAAAGCTTTTTCAATAAATCTCATGAAAATTTGTCTTTCTTAAGATGTATCTCCATTATCAAGCGCAACGTCAAAAGTGCTTCTCTGATGCTTTTAATTTTCCTAAAACCAAACCTATTATCCTCTAACAGATCCTCGATTTCCTACTCCATTCTTCTGTATGTAATTCTTGTCACGAAGTTGTATATGTGAGCTTTTAAGCTGGTAGTGCGGTATATCGCATTTATCTGCTTCCTCCGTCTTTGAAGTAGTTTGAATGATATTACTCCGAGAGTCCAGTCCCTGAGATTCTACTCAGCAACTTGAACAAACATGTGGTTGCCACCACCCACAGAGATTTTAGAAATTCCAGACGCTGTTGCCATGTCTCATAGCAAGTCCTCGAAATATGTTTAAAATTCTCACTGCAGTATCGGTTCCAATGTCATCCAGATTAACACCTTCTATTATCACGTTAGCAGACAGCTCCTCAACTTCGCTCACTAACGTTTTCAACCTCATCGCTTTCTCCTCTGCAATTACCATTGTAATTCCTTTTGTATTTTCAGTGCTGACACTGCAGGAAATTGTCTGTTGAATGACGATCATTTCGGCTTTAGAAATGCTAAGACACCAGAGAGGCATTTATGGTATTGTGCGTGACAGTGAAAGCAAGACACGCGAATAGGTCTCGTCCACCAAAAGGCGTTTGTCAATATAAAATCGTGCAAGATGTTCGAACTTCTCAGAAATATAGGCGTTACCTTTAGGGAAAAAACGGACACAATACATATCAGAAGAATTCCAGAAAAAATAAGAATGGAACACCAAGAACTAATTGATCAGGTGAGAAAGGGTATACTTAAACTGGAATACACGGAATAAACAATGAAGGAAATAAAAGAAAATCAAAATGTAAGACTACATTTCGGGTGAAATGTGATGACAAGATTCGCTGCTGACATTGCAACCCCAGTCAGATTGTGTAGGAACTGCAGGACCTGTTGAGTGATATGAGTGATATGAGCCGTGTAAAGACTATAGGATATGATCTGAAAGTAAACCGAATGAAGACGATAGTAATGAGGAGTAGCAGAAATGAGATTAGCGATAAGCTTATCAGCATTAGAAACCACGAAGTAGATGAAGTGAAGAAATTCTGCTATCCTGGAAGCAAAATAGCATATGACTGTCAAAGCAAGGGGGACATAAAAAGCAGGGTAACACAAGCAAAGAAGAGTTCCTGGCCATAAGAATTCTAATGTCAAACATCGGCCCTAACTTCAGGAGGGAATTTCTGAAAATGAACGTTTGGCGCGCAGCACTGGATGGTGGTGGATCATGAACTGTCGGAAAACCGGAAAAGGAGAGAACTGAGGCATTTGATATGTGGTGCTATGGGAGTATGTCAAAATTTGAAATTAAGTGTACTGTTACGACAAGAAGTCGGAGAGAAGAGAAACGTGTGGGGAATACTTACGAGAAGGAATAGGGTGATGGAGCATGTAATTGAGGGTGTTGTTGAGGGAAAAAACTGAAGGAGAAGACAGAGATTAGATTATAACCGACAAATAACTGAATACGATGCATGGAAGTATTGTTCTGAGATGAAGAAACTGGCACAGGCGAGAAATGCGTGGTGAGCCTATTCATCTAGTCTTAGGACTGATGACAACACACATTGACACACACAAACACAAACACACACACACACACACACTGTAGAAAGGTGATGATATTCCGCCCACTGACGGTGTCGCTCAATGTTTGAGCTTGTCAAACTTGCTTTGACAATATGCGTTACTCCTGGACCACTGACGTCTGCAAGACATAGTTCTGTGAAATACAATACATCAGGTTGATCAGGTACATCTGAAGATGAGGCTAGCACACTCGCAAAGGACGATGTTACAAGAAAAAAAAGTGGAGAATATTTAATTGCAGTCCGAAACGAATTTATTCTCATTCTCATTTTACCAAGCTACTTCGTTTCCACGACACTGTCAAATATGGAAAGTTTAATTATTGCTGAATATCTTTATTCTTGTAATAATTTTTGTATTTTCTTCATTCTTCGATCAACTGAAGGTTTTTTTCTGTCACGAAAGATTAATTCGCAATTTCTATCACTGCGCCTTTATTTGCCCATCAAATACCTGTGATGTTGGAATATCCATTTCTATTTAAATGAATTGCCTGCTGTAGTACGCACTATCGCGGCAACTGGGACGCCAGACAACCAGTTACGGTGTCGAAGGTTTTGCAGGAGTCCACGCCACCAATGACGTTCATGACAAAGTTGACAAAACTTTTATAGGTTCTTCTTGCCACTTGTGTTCACCTTAAGGCAATGCGATAGCCAACTTCCTTTCTTCGTCATTTCATTCCAGACCACTGTTTTCTTGGGCACATTCTCTGCGTGCTTTTGCCAAACAGAATTGTATTTTATTTGCGAGGACGTCCTCTCGTATGGATAGTGGATAGGAAGTAACGCAAAGTTTAGCAAGTTTTTTTTCAGTTCTACTCTTTCAATAGATTTCTGTTGAACTATAACGTGAGACATCGAAGAATAGGAGATGGTAGTTCCATTTTGATTTATGAGGTTTGGCTGAGATTGATTCTGAAGCACCGGGGAAGAAAATGAGAATAATTTCATTTGAACGAGTAGCTGGTGGCATGTGTGTTCAAATGTTTAAATGTGTGTGGAATCTTATGGGACTTAACTGCGAAGGTCATCAGTCCCCAAGCTTACACACTACTTAACCTAAATTATCCTAAGGACAAACACACACACCCATGCCCGAGGGAGGATTCAACCTCCGCCGGGACCAGCCGTACAGTCCATGACTGCAGCGCCCAAGACCGCTCGGCTAATCCCGCGCGGCATGGGGCATGTTTCACTACGCATCAAGAGGTCGTAGTTGTAGCACTGGAGTAAGTGCCGTAAGTTTCGTTTACGCGTTGAAGCCTGCAAGATCTAAAGAAATTACATCGCTGACGTCTTACTCGAGTTCTGTCACGAATGAAACGTGACGGGCACGGCGCAGGGAGCACAGGTCTGGACGCCTCCTTGGCGGAAGCCCGCGGTGGTGTAAGCTACGCTGTTCCCCCTGGAGCTGTTAATTATGGGGCCGGCATGGCGCCGCCAGGTGGGAGAAAACTTCCCAACACGGGTTCCCACTCACGCGCGCGCTCGAAATGCGACGAGCCCGCTAATCGCTGAAGTTACTCGCCGTCTAACGGGCAGCTTGGCGCAGGAAAACAGCGGCCCACGCCTCGTCCGTTCTGCTAGGGTGGGCGCAGCGAGGCGCTCCCTTCCGCACGGCGGTGTCGCCAGAGCATCTGATAGGCCTCACCTGCTTGTAATTGGAGAAGAGTTCGTGGAACTTCAGCAAGAATGAACTGGATTTCTGTACAACAGAGGTACTGAAAACAACTTCACAATTTCATTTTCAGTGCAACTCGCGAACGGTTTACTTCACATATCACAGTTCGGCTACCGTTGTTTGACTGAGGATGCTCTTTATGCGTTCATTTATTAAATATTACAAACCTTAAGTAATAAAATATTGCCAGTTGATATTTTTTGTGATCTTTATAAGCTCTTTCTCTTGAAATAAGTCATCCATCTCTTCTCAAATTTTAGACATTTGTTCGTCTGTAGATATACTTCTCATCTACCGATTTCCGTCCTTCTTTTTTGCATACATTACGTCTGCAATTTCTCCAAAAGAACTCTTTCTCGCCAAGTGGCCGAGCGGTTCTAGGCGCTACAGTCTGGAACCGTGCGACCACTACTGTCGCAGGTTCGAATCCTGCCTCGGGCATGGATGTGTGTGATATCCTTAGGTTAGTTAGGTTTAAGTAGTTCTAAGTTCTAGGGGACTGATGACCTCAGAAGTTAAGTCCCATAGTGCTCAGAGCCATTTGAACCATTCTGAACCTCTTTCTCCACTCTTCCCTACTCACGTAAACTCCGTCCATAGACACTGGCGGACCCAACGGCACCGACCGGCCGCCGTGTCATCCTCAGACCACAGGCGTCATCGGATGCGGATATGGAAGGGCATGTTGTCAGCACACCGCTCTCCCGGCCGTATGTCTGTTTCCGAGACTGGGCCGCTACTTCTCAATCAAGTAGCTCCTCAGTTTGCCTCACAAGGGCTGAATGCATCCCGCTTGCCAACAGCGCTCGGCAGACAGGATGGTCACCCAACCAAGTGCTAGCCCAGCCCGACAGCGATTTACTACGGTGACCTGATGGGAACCGACGTTACCGCTGCGGCAAGGCCGTTGGCACTCTTCCCTACATACTGCAGTTTTAACTGTGCCTCAAAACACTTTTTCTTTCCCCGTTTCCTAAACCGTTCCTGCGCTAACCTTAATCCATGTCTCTTACAATCTTTCTCGCTCTCAGCTGCCTTCGTTCTCCATTTACAGAATATAAATAATAATTCTAGCCTAACTAGAACAGCAGTCTACCAAATAAATAAATAAAAATTATACTGCGCACATTACAAACGTTAACGTTTCTTGTCATAGGGTATAATCACTGTATTATTTCCTTATTATATCGAAGGGCACGTGTATTAATTATCACAAATTAAATGCCTCCTGGTTTGTCATATATTACACCACAATTAAAACCGACCTCCATAGGAGGTGTGTTCCTTTGTACCACTAATCTACTGTTCGTTTTGTTCATGTTAACCTCTATATGCGTAATCGGTGTAATGAAACTGAGGTTCAGATGGTAACAAACTCCATTAAATTATGATGGTAAACCGTATGCTAACCTAACCTACTCCGGGCTATTAATGCCCTTTTATTAATAATACTTACGCAGGGAGAAGTATTTGTTGTCAGTCAAAACAAATGGTTCAAATGGCTCTGAGCACTATGGGACTCAACTGCTGTGGTCATAAGTCCCCTAGAACTTAGAACTACTTAAACCTAACTAACCGAAGGACATCACACACATCCATGCCCGAGGCAGGATTCGAACCTGTGAACGTAGCGGTCGTGCGGTTCCAGACTGTAGCGCCTTTAACCGCTCGGCCACTCCGGCCGGCGTCAGTCAAAGATGCCAGTGTTATGAAATACCCATATTTCATCTAAATACTTCTCTCTGTACCGCCACGTTTTCCTGTTTGCATCTCTACGTTATCCGCTGTACACCATCTTAGCTCAAACGCTTAATGTCTAGAAATCTGATCGTAGCTACATTCTATCAGGACAGAAATCATGAAATGTTAATGACAAATAAGCAATGAGAATGTTCAACCATAGCTTTCATAGAAGAAGGCAGAAAGTGAACGCACAAGCAGGTAACTTCCATCTGGCGATCCCTGCCAACGCTCTATGTATGGAAAAGCAGGCAACTTTCAATATAACAACACAATTCAGCATCTGAAGAAGACGTCTGTGTCTGTCGTCGAAAACTGGTGAAAAAATGGAAGTAACAATTTGGTTGAACACACAGAATCACTCATGCTGGAAAACGTGACAGGAATGTACGAAGTTACTTTCACACCTGACGAATTCACCTCGTATAGAACGAGGTCTTGAATTTTGTCTACTAAGAAGTCTTGAGTATAATTCGAAACATAGTGAAGTGTCACATATCATTACATTTTCTTCTCTATGTCACAGTACAAAACTGTATCGAATACTTTCCGAAGGTTAATGAGTTGGACATTAGAGAAAAGCAGTGTTGTGCACTTCATGAAACATAAAAGAAAGGCATTTTTTTGAACAGAAGTTTAATCAGCCAGAGCTAGAGGCAGTTATTTCATATAAATATTTTGGAGTAACAATACATAGATGTACAAAATCGGACAGTCACGTCGGCTGATTCTCTGGTAATTCATTCATTGTCACAGTACTGGAAAACTGCAGTTTGTCTATAAGAGAGATTGCATACAAATCACCTGTAGGACTCATACTTAAATACTACTTACATATCAGGGGCCCGTATTAGTTAGGACTACCGTCAGCCATCGACCGTTTGAAAAGAAGGGTGGGCTGAATAGTGATAGGCGTCAAGGCTATATTCCAATCTCTACCTTCCCCTACAGCTTCTACCTCCTACAGCTTCCGCAAGCGCCACGGAAATTGTACTCTTCTCCTAGTCAGTATTTTCCATACGATACTGCACGGAATCTTTTCATTCCTTATCATATGACAACCTAATTTGCAAAATTCTTGTATAGCATCACATCTCAAACGCTTCTATGCTCTTCTGTTCCTGTTTTCTCACAGTCCATTATTTACTGCCTTACAGCGGTACATTCAAAGAAGTTTCTTTCTCAGATTAAAGCCAACGTTTAATTCTAATATACTTGGCTTGGCCACGAATACCTCTTTTGCCTGTGATAATCTTCTTTTTATGTCTTGTCTACTTCGTATGTCATGTGTTGTTTCTCTTCGAAGAGACCAGAATCCCATAACTTCGTCTACTTCGAGGTCACCAATTTTGATAAGTTTCTCACTATCGTCGTTCGGTTTACACTAAGTCCATATTTGTATTCATTCAATGGATCCTGTAATTTATGACGTTCATTGAGGTTGGAAATGTTACAGTGAATCTTTTCACTAATATCCTTTCACCCGAGTTTTCTTCAATGTATAGATTGAACACTAGCGGCAAAAGACTGCATCCCTGTCTTACACCCTTGTTAATGCAAACACTTCCGTTTTGGTCATCCAGTCATACTGTTTCCTCTTGGTTCGTGTTCATATTGTATATTACCGCCTTTCCCTGTTGGTTACTTCTATTTTTCTCAAAATTTCGAACATTATACACCATCTTACTTTGTCGACTTCTTTATTCTTGCTTCCAATATCAGTCGCAATGTCAGTAATTCCTCTCCGGTACCTTTAAGTTTTCTAAAGCCATACTGATCATCGTCTAACATATCCTCAATTTTATTTTCTATTCTTTTGTGTATTATTCCCGCCTGCATCTTGGATGCACGAGCTGTTAGGCTGATTGTGCGACAATTCTCACACTTGTCAGCTCTTGCAGTCGCCAGAACTGTGGGGATGATCTTTTACCGAATGTGTGATGTTATGCTGCCATTCTGACACATCCTATACACAAATGTAAATAGTCTTTTTGTTCCTACTTCCTACAATGGTTGTAGTAATTCCAGTGGAATGGTATCTATCTCTTCCGCCTTATTTGATCTTAAGTCGTCCAAAGCTTTTTAAATTCAGATTCTAATACTAGATCCCCTACCTCTTTCATATCGACTCTAATTTGCCCTACTCTCGCGTCATTAGCCAATCTCTACCTCTCAAATATGCTTCCAATGTGCTCTTTTTAGCTGTGCGCTCTCTGTTCTGCATTTAGTAGTGGATTTGTCTTCTTAATGTTGCTGTCCTTCTGTCCTTGATTTTAATTTTACTGAATGTCGTTTTGACTATTCTACATGCGGAGTCCTCTGTACCATAATTTCTTTTTCGATTTCTTCACGTTTTTTTCTGCAGCCATTTCACCATGGCTCCCCTACATATCCTATTTACTTCATTCCTGATTGATTTATATCGTTTCTTCCTGCCTTTACCAGAAAATTTTTATACTTCCATCGATCATTTGAACTATTTCTTCCGTTACCCAAGGTTTCGTCGCAGCTACCTTCCTAATACCTGTGTTTGACTGATCTTCTTTGGCATATACACTCTTTTCAATTGATTGCCTATTGTGGTATCCCTTATTACAGTATCTCACTTCCTTCTACAACGTTTGCTCCGAAAGATTTTCTTAAACTCTGGTCTAATATTAATCATTACTAAAACGTGATATGAGCCCACATCTGCTCTTCGCTAAGTCTTATAATCCCTTACGTGATTTCCAGGCCTCTGTCTGACCATGATGTAATCCATCTGGAAGATTCTCGTGGCTCCGGGAGTTTTTCTAGTATACTTCGTCCTCTTGTGACTATTGAACTATTTGATATCAGTAGTTGAAATTTAGTCCAGAACTCAGTATTTCTCCTCTCTCATTCCTACTGCCAGTCCCGCATTCTTCCGTAACCGTTTTCCTGCTCCTTTCCCTGCTACTGAATTCCGAACTTCCAGTATTATTAGATTTTCATCTCCCTTTACGTACTGAAATATCCGTTCAATAACCTCATATACTTCCTCTAACTCTTCATCCTCTGCTTGTGAAATCGCTATGTATATCTGAACTTTTATGAATTCGTCGTGTCTGTTATTTCTGACACGTCTAAAAGAACAGACATCACGCATTCATCTCACTGATTCGCCTAGACGGGTAATGGATCCACCTTATTCAGAGCAGATGGACAAGTACGTCCCACCTCCTGCCGGTATCTCAGGGAAGCGAGCACAGAGGAAATGAACAGCGACTGTGGATAGGTGGCGCTCGGTGGAAATGTGGGTCGGCCGTCAGGCGTGCCGAGCTAGTCCACGCAGTTGTGATAACAAAGTGTCCCGGATTGATCAGTGGTTGCCACACCTGCCTTGTTAGCAGGAGATCAAGGGCTCGAATTCCTGTCTGGTATACATTTTCCCTTGTCGCCACTGATTCTGCGTAATGTCCCAATGCATGTGACACCAGTAACCCATTTCTTCCCTTTCTCCTCCCCCTCCCCACTTCCACCTTCAGTTTACGTGTAGTATACCTGAACTGTTGTTGTCGGCGTTTGTTTGCTGCCGAAACTGACGGAAACAACGGTATCACGAAGTGAGCTGCTCACAGAAACTCAGTCTCTGCACTACTTTCCTATTCATAACGAACCAGGCTCCTATTATACCATTTATTGCTTCTGTCGATATTACCTAGTAATCGTCTGATGAGAAATCCTTGTCTTTTCTTCCATTTCACTTACTGACACCCTCTATATCTAGTACGAGCCTTAGCATTTCCCTTTTCAGATATTCGAGCTTCCCTATCACGTTCAAACTTGTGGTATTCGGCATCCCGACTCTTAGAATGTTATCCCTTCATTGATTATTCCACTTTTTCCCACGGTCACGTTCCCCTTGGCAGTCCCCTCTCGGAGATTGGAATGGGGGATAATCGGGAATCTATTGCCAATGACAGTTTTCAATTACAGGTCACATGTTCTGTGGATGCACATTATGTGTCTTTAATGAAGTGGTTTCCAATGCCTTCTGCATTTTCATGCGGTTGATGTTTGCTGATTCATCCTCCTTTTAGGGGCAGTTTATCACACCAGTGGCAAGAGAGTGCCTTGAACATTCCTACGTCCTTTTTGAGAAGGCCGTTGGCTGGAAGAGGATATCTTCGTATGACGAAAGTCTTCGGCCGCCACTGCTGAAGATTTTCAGTTGAAGTTTAAGCTGTGATTAGGTTCGAACCCGGGACTCAGGACGTTTTTATTAACAGTCAAAGTCGCTACGCCTAGACCACGGGCTCATTAACGTATGCAAAGTATTCGTTTCAATTATGTACTGTCACTACAACATTTTTTTTTTTTTTGTTCTCTCAGTCGTCAGATGTCTGACTGGTCTAATGAGGCCCGTCGTACAGTGAACAAAATACGACCATACGGAATTCAAATGGTTCAAATGGCTCTGAGCACTATGGGACTCAACTTCTGAGGTCATCAGTCCCCTAGAACTTAGAACTACTTAAACCTAACTAACCTAAGGACATCACACACATCCATGCCCGAGGCAGGATTCGAACCTGCGACCGTAGCGGTCTCGCGGTTCCAGACTGTAGCGCCTAGAACCGCACGGCCACTCCGCCCGGTTCCATACGGAATACTGTAGAATCTTTTTCAAATGGTTTAAATGGCTTGAGCACTGTGGGACTTAACATTTGAGGTCATCAGTCCCCTAGACTTAGAACTACTTAAACCTAACCTAAGGACAGCACACTCATCCATGCCCGAGGCAGTATTCGAACTTGCGACCGTAGCAGCAGCGCGGTTCAGACTGAAGCGCCTAGAACCGCTCGGCCACAACGGCTGGCTAGAATCCTCTTCATTAGATTTGGAACATCCTAGCAGATAGAACACAAAATGTCTATTGAACGAAACGTAATCGTCATTTCTGAAAGGAACTTAGGGTGTACGCAAGGGAGCGTGAAAAGGCCGTTACTGGTCACGAAAAAATATGAATGTCTCGGTAACTACGGTAGTATTGTGAGGCCATTCGCGTATGATGTTGCTGTGAATGGAAAAGTCGCAGCACTTTAAGACTGTAGGAAAACGCAGGAAACGTGCAGAGTATCAGTGAACACGTAAGCTCGGTTTAGTCACGACCCTCTTTAGGTTTGACGTAATTGTACTTAGAATAAAAGACGTAAATAATTCGTGCCTAAGAATACAAATACTGAGGACACAGTGCGCCGAGAGTCGTATGACGCCAGTAGGGCGAAACGTTGCGGCAGTATATCTCGGCAGGACAGACAGAGGTTAGTGAGGGTGTGCTGTGTTGACGGCAGCGGCGTGCGTCAGGCGCTCCTGACGCCACCTTTCGGCATTCTGGGCGCGGGTTGCGGCACCGGAAGGTTAGCTTAGCGGCCGCGCGCCTCGGGCTGCGGGCCACTATTTACGTGCTGGCAGCGATCCGCGGGTGGCGCAGTCGGCCCACGGGGGCAGACCCTAACTCACGACACGGCGACAATGGGATCCGGGAAACATGCGCCCGCCTCTGCCCGCCGCTGCCGGC
Source organism: Schistocerca cancellata (assembly GCF_023864275.1). NCBI lineage: Eukaryota > Metazoa > Arthropoda > Insecta > Orthoptera > Acrididae > Schistocerca > Schistocerca cancellata. The sequence continues at coordinate 461,453,805 of NC_064631.1, read as the reverse complement.
AAATGTCAAGGCCCACTGCATCCGACGGCCCGGGTCTAGGCCGTCCCGCTCCGTAACAGAGCCGTTCCCCAAAGATGCCACCAGCCGCGAGCAAAGCCACTGGTAACGTTGGGGGGGGGGGGGGGTGGAGAGGATAGGGGGCGGTTTCACATTCTCTGTATAAAATACTGGTTATATACCTATAAGAAGTACGATCTCACACGAAGAGTTTGTTTCCTGCAGAACATTAAGAAGAAAGTAACTTGCTCTTGCTGCGACAGTGCCAAGTTACATAGTTCGATGAAACTTGGACCACACGTCGAGAGAACTGCTTCAGTTTAGTACAGAAGGAAACAGAAAGAAATATGCAATGAGAAGAACAGAAATATAACTTTTATTCAAAGACAACAACTTCACTGAATTCACTACGATTTGTGGTGGTCCGCGGAAGTAAAAAACGTGAAACATGATTCTTAGTAGGGTGTGTGATCACCACGGGTGGCACTGCATACTCTGCAACGAGCTCCCAGGCTTTCCACAAGGTTGGTAAGGAGTTCTTGTGGTAGGGCGTTCCATTCCTCCACCAGCGTGTTTGACGACTGCTGAACAGTCTTGGATGAACTTGGACGTGCTACAATATATCTCCCCAAAACCTGATGGAATTTAAATCAGAGGGATGGGAGTGCCAGTCCTTTCGCTGAATATCCCCTTGTTCTATGAGTTCCTCCACCTGTGCTGTTCGATGCAGTCACATATTGTCATCCACAAAAATTAAGTCATGATCCTGAAACGACACACGTGGCGAAGGAATACAGTGACACACTAACGTTGACTGCTGAGTATAACGTTCCCAGAGATTTAGAGGTTCGTTAGTTGGTTGGTTTAGGGGAGGGGCCTTGGTTTGGGGGAGGGGACCGAACAGCAAGGTTATCAGTCCCATTGGTTTAAGGAAGGATGGGGAAGGAGTTAACCGTGCCCTTTGAAAGGAACCATCCCATCATTTGCTTGAAGCGATTTAATGAAATCACGCAAAACCCAAATCAGGATGGTTCAAATGGCTCTCAGCATTATGGGACTTAAGATCTGAGGTCATCAGTCCCCTAGAACTTAGAACTACTTAAAACTAACTAATCTAAGGACATCACACACATCGACAGTGGGTTGTTGTTATCACACTTGAGTGAGTCTCTTTCTTATAGGCGACGTGACTAGACACTAGGTTTTGGAGAAACAAATGGACAGTAATGGAGAATAAACGAGGCTGAATTTGAGGACGGCGCCGCCGGACCGCGAGGTGACTGGGCAGAGCCAGCTGCAGACCAGGCTGTGTCTGCCGTCACAGTGGGTCTTTCGTGGGACTTGCTGTCACACCCCGATGGCATGCTGTCTATGCCTGCTGCCGCAGATGTTAAGGCCCAGGGAGGGACTCGGCGTCACAACGCCAGTCGCCGTCCGGCGCCTGTTCGAGGGCGTGGGTTCAGACCCGCACACAGCCGCCTCTGCCATTACGGAACGAAGAGCAGCGGGGCTACCGCGTGGCGTTCCGCCAGGAAGAGTCGCTGTAGCAACTGGCTGCGGCCTTTCTTTCCCCCTGGACCTAAGTCCTGACGCCGCATCGCCGGCCGCCATCTTAAAAGTCAATGCCAGCTGCACTGTCCGAGCTCACGAGAAAAGGCATGCCACACTCATGTAGAACTGAACAGATGATAAAGTTATATTGTTAAATTGTGCACAGCGTTTCTGCTTGGTCCCCACCACCTACGGCATCACCACACACTCACCACCCCCTGCAGATGTGCTGCTGTAGAGTGGTCCACACAACTGTGCATTGCCCATTTGGACTTATGCTAGAAAGACTTTTTATGGTGTTACAATTAAACTCTGAGGGATGCTCAGCGACCGACAGAAAGATACATGTTGGGAATTACTGACAGAGACAAGAAAACAGATGTTGTTAGATGACTTGAGCACACACATCGTGTAAATAGAAATCTATGAGACCATTGAATACACATGGTGCCTGTCCCAACCCACGTAGGACTGGATATGTTCCTGCCTAAGTAACTGAAGATGACACTACAGTAGTGTCGAAACTGGTCGTGTAATTAATATGTTTTATAAAAAGTAAGGTTGTTGGTACTCCTTATCTCTACAAGTGAGCCGTGACTTCCTGCGATGCTCTTGGCAGGATAACTTCTCTGTCGAAGTTTCCTGGTTGGCTGGCGCCCTCTATTTAGGACGGCCGCGCCTCGCTAAGTTGGACAGACTCGGTCGAGGGCAGTGACGGAGGCTCGGTCGGTGGCAGTGACTGAGAGAAGACAGCGCAAGGAGCACCGCTAGCAGTCAGTGGGCGCTTGGTGTAGTGCGAGGACACACGATGTTGGCATTCCGGCGGCTGGGTCTGGCGGCGAGCGGAACTGGAGCGCGGAAGCAGTCACCGGTCAACATAGACTCTGTTTCTACATCTGCATCTACATCTACATTTATACTCCGCAAGCCACCCAACGGTGTGTGGCGGAGGGCACTTTACGTGCCACTGTCATTACCTCCCTTTCCTGTTCCAGTCGCGTATGGTTCGCGGGAAGAACGACTGCCGGAAAGCCTCCGTGCGCGCTCGAATCTCTCTAAAGAGTCGTGTGTATGTCTATTCCTGAGGAGAGCGCGGGTGTTTACCCTGGCGTGCGTGTTAACGGCGAGCTCTTGGACTAGCTTTAAATGGTGAACCATTTTGTGGTGGAGCTTTCGGATGTCATTGCTCCGGTAGCCACTTTGATTTTCGTTAGTCATTCCTAAAACCACTTGGACGTGGGTCCGGGATGCTTGGTATTTCAAGTTCATATAACTGCGCTGTGCCCTGGTTCCGTTGCCTTACAAGTGTCACCGAAATGTTTTCTACATCCCACTAGGTGAATACCGAGCTGGTCCCCGTGTCCCGACATTTGAAAACGTTCGCACTATTTCATGGCTTACGCTAGATGCCGACAGCTGGTGTACACTAATTCCGTGCCGGGTTGTACGGGGTGGCGACAGGAAGGGCATCCGGCCACCATCTGACATTAACAATGCCAGATCCATAGTAACACGGCCGACCCCGCTTTGAAATGGGACGAAAACCCCAAAAAAATGATGATGATGATGATGATGACAAGTGTCGCCGATATTCGGCGATTCCTTTTTTTATTTTTACTGTTACTATGGTAAGCGGTCAATTTTATGAATCAAAGTTTATTCTCTCTATAAAACTTAAGCCGCCAATTTAAATTTGAATTGCAAACAGTAACAACTTCGCGCCGTCAAAAGGTGCTTTGGTATTTACGGTTGTGTGCGGATTGTCTGGTCATTATCACCTTGAGCTAGTTGTGGTTTATAAATTTATCAAGTTAAATTTCACGTCATTGGAGTTTGTTTAATGAACTATTGCTTTAAAAGTAACTGCGGGTGTTACATTATAACGTTTAACATATCCTCCTGTGTTTAGTGCTACCCAGTGCTTGGCTGTTGGTTTCAGTATAATAGTGAACTGTGTATTAATACTGGGTTTGTGTGTTCTAGAAGCCGTTATTGGTGTGCGCTGGCCCTCCTGCCTGTTGTCATGTGAACTCTGGAGCACGCAATTCAGACGCGCGGCCGATGTGAACGCTAAACGTCGGGGATGTGCTGATTGCTTAATAGATCTTTCAGGCTATCAGAACATCATATTGCCGAATGTTTTCTATGTTAGTTAATTCGAGTATTAATGAGATATTTCTAGTTAAATATTTTTTGAAACTTAACAACTTTTACTAATTGTTATTTTTCATATTCACAAGGCCTGATAATTGACTAGTGAGCTCAGATTTGTAGTTACGTTAAATTATATTTCTGTAAAGTAAATTTTTATTAATTTAAAGTTGGGGCCATAAGGTTGTTTTTCCTTTAGAATTTTTTTGAATTATTCTCATTGTTTTTATACAATTGAGTCATCTCATAGATCACAGCAGTTTGCAAATACTAATTAATCATTGTGTTACTACCAGTCCTGTGTTTTAATTAACGTGATGAAAATAAATTTTTGTAGCCTCAAATGAGGTCATTATCCCACTACAGCAGCCCATGTGCCCTGCTTACCAGTCCTATACCTTACCAACAAGGATATGACCAGGCGCATGTCCGCCTCTACTCCAATAATGGACCACCTAAAAAACAAGAAATCAAATGGATAAGGGAGTAGAATAGAAGACGTAATTTTTGCCGTTACTTAGTTGAAATCGAAGAAGGCAGGACAAACAGTCAAGCGAATGGGTGGTTGGTGGACCTAGGAAGCACTTGGCCGAATTCCATGAGAAAAGAAAATCCCCGAAACGACATCCTTATGGGAAGTGATTGAATTACATTAGAAATGGCACATGTGAAACACGTGTACATACAGCTGTAGACTTTAATCCATGGAAGTCATTTGTTAGGTCTTTGTTCAACAGTGAATATCAAATGGCTGGTGATGTTGATGGGCCTGTTCGTAAGAAAATAATAGTGGAAGCTACAAACAATGCTTTGTGGCTACGTGACTCAGCGGCTTATTAACGAGAGATGCACTCATATTTCTGCAGCAATCTCCGAGTTTCTGGCACTGTGTTAATTTCTGGTATTTGGTAGTTGGCTAGACAGAGCAGCGGGTGGCTTTCAGAAGAGGCACTGCTGCACTTGAGAGCAGTAGAAGCGCAGCTGTGTAGCTGTCTACACGACAAGCCGAGAGACATAAAAACGCCAGTGGCGTCACTAATGGTGGACAGCGCCTGCGGTTTCCAGGCGACGCCCTATGGCCTTCTGTGGGGGGCCTTGGAGTTCACTGCACGTTCCTCATCACTTATTCCTAGGAGCTGTCATTCACTCCCGGCGCCTCTAAACAGCTGAAAAGTGTTAGAAGGGTAGTACGCCGCATCAGAGAATCAAATTTAGTGGACAATATCATGTGACTTCCATTATCAAGCGTAATGTAAGAAGTGCGTCTCTGAAAAATGGAAGCAATACCAAACAAATATCACAACATTTCTGTAGGATACGGGAAAAAGCGTTAGACAGCGTAAAGTAGCGTGAGGTGTTTGAAATCCTCAGAAAATATTTATAAGCTACAGATAAAGTAAAATTTGGGAGAAAGTAATAGAGGAAGAGGAGTGATGTTGCTACTATGAAAGTAAAAAAAATGCATAAGGATATAGCCTAACAAGCAGACTAGTACAGACAGCACTCCCTCCACACGGATATATAGTAATATCAAAAATAGACAGTGATTTGACAATGAAACTTTTGTGACCACATCACCTGAAAAAAGCCTGAGGCTATATTTTAACCATAGCTGAACGCATACAAATGATTTTTCCGCCGAAACAGAGAAGTGTGAAGCTATTACATCGTTCTATCATACACCCGAGATTAGCCAATGAACGATTATATCTTCCAATGATTACTTGCACAATCTCTGTCAAAATTATATAGAATGAATCAGTCTGGAAGCTAATGTAGACATTATTTGATTTTGTTTATGGCTACAAGCTGCCCTTTCAGAACTACGATCCATGACGTCTACGGTTCCTTGCTGCTCTCCACGCTACTCTGTCTTCTGCAATCCTCGCCCTCTCTGAATAACTAATGCACGACCGGCCGGTGTGACCGAGTGGTTCTAGGCGCTTCAGTCTGTACCCGCGCGACCGCTACGGTCGCAGTTTCGAATCCTGCCTCAGGCATGGATGTGTGTGATGTCCTTAGGTTAGTTAGGTTTAAGTAGTTCTAAGTTCTAGGGGACTGATGACGTCAGCTGTTAAGTCCCATAGGGCTCATAGCCATTTGAACCATTTGAACTATTGCATGCTACGTCCATTTGAACCCGTTTCTTTAATCACGTCTATGTCTACCTGAACAATGCTTATCACCCACGCTTTCTTGTTATTAAACTCACGATTCGCTATTTCATCAGAATGTGGCCTTGCAATCGGCCCCTTCTTTTAATCATGATCTGTCTTAAACATCAATTTGCCCAGTACGATTCAACATCTTCTCATTCAAATGTTTCTATTCTCTTCACATCTGAATTGCCTCTCACCCATATTTCACTGTCGTATGAGGCTATATTCCATGCAAATACCACCAGAAAATAGTTGTTAATACTTGGTTTTAAATTAGCTATTCACAAATTATTCTTTTTCAGTGTGGCTTTTATTACTATTCTTGCTCTGAATTTTATCCTTTCTGTTTCGGGCAGCCGGCCGCTGTGGACGAGCTATTCTAGGCGCTTCAGTCTAGAACCGCGCTACCACTACGGTCGCACGTTCGAATCCTGCCTCGGGCATGGATGTGTGTGATGTCTTTAGGCTAGTTACGTTTAAGTCGTTCTAAGTTCTAGGGGACTGAAGAACTCAGATGTTAAGTCCCATAGTGCTCAGAGACACTTCAACCATTTTTCTTTTGGCCATCATCAATTATTTTGCTGCCCAAATATCTAAAATCATTTACTATTTTCAGTCCGACACTTCTCCTAATCCAGTCCCCTAGAATCGGCTGATTTATTTGTAGTTCATTCCATTGCTTTTTTCCGATTGTTGATAATCTTACAACACTGTGGAAAACACTCTCCATTCCTTTCAGCAGCTCCTCCTCTTTCTGGCAGAATTGTACATATACGTCCACTCTCAGCAATCCACTATGGAGTACATGGCAGGTGTTCCTCCCCGTTATACCATTTATTAGGAACAGCGTCTGTCAGTAACCTCCTGGGGGACGACAGATGAGACAAGAAGGTATGGTCGACAGCAGCTCCTAGCTAGGCCTGTTTTAGTATGCATTACGAGTTCTGACAATCTTGCCCAGCTGCAATTACGAAACAGACTTGGCTGTGGACGTCATTTCTTGCTGGATTTCGTTACTGGCATTGCTTGAGCTTGTTTACAGATTACACTTTCGTATTAGAAGCAGTCACCAAAAGTCGTTAGCAATGATGAAATTAGACTCTCTGCAAAATCCTTCCATTCGGCTTCCATTTTCACTCCTTCCTCCAGGTCATTTTCTGCGATTAATTCTCCTTCTCTTTTCTTTCCTACTATCGAATTCACGTCACATATCACAATTAAATTTTCGTCTCAGCTAACTGTCTGAATAATTTCCTTACAACGCATATTCCCTCAATCTCTTCTCCATCCGCGAAGCTAGTTGCTGTTTAAACTTGTACTATAGTGGTGGATACGGGTTTCCTGTCTATTTTCCTAAAGTAATTCGTTTACTATGCTTTTTATAGTATCTTAATCCCGGGTTCGATTCCCGGCGGGGTCAGGGATTTTTTCTGCCTCGTGATGACTGGGTGTTGTGTGATGTCCTTAGGTTAGTTAGGTTTAAGTAGTTCTAAGTTCTAGGGTACTGATGACCATAGATGTTAAGTCCCGTAGTGCTCAGAGCCTATAGTATCTTAAACTAATTCATATTTTCTTATTGACTGCTAGGCCTACTCCTACATTACACGTATCATATTTCATATTGATAATCCTGTACTGACCCGACAAGAATTCCTGTTCTTCCTTACTTTTAAATTCTCTAACCTACTTACCAAGTTACAAGGTCAAACATTTCTCACTCTGGCCTGCAAAATTACAGTTTTGTTTTCGTGATGACGACATCCTCCTGGGTAGTCCCCATCCGGAGATCTGATCTGGAGAAATATTTTATATCTGAATATCCTACTGAGAATGATGCCATCATTATTAAGCGACGCAATTTAGTTGCATGACCTCTGGAAAATATAACTACTGTACTTTCCCCTTGCTTTTAACCGTCTGCAGCACTAGCAGCACTTACAAAGCCAGATCACTCAGTCATCCAGACTGTTGCCCCTGAAGCAAGTGGAAAGGCTACTGCTCCTCGTCAGGAGCCATGGGATGGTGCGGCTTCTCCACACATACCCTTCCATTGTGGTTGCATCTATGGTGTGGCTCGCTGAAGCACACAAGGCACCACAGACGGGCAAGGTCCGTGGTTCAAGGTCGGTGTTTGACTATAGCGTTTTTTGACTACATCATTAATGAACTACACTCAAGAGCCAAAGAAATTGGTACACCTGCCTAATATTGTGTAGGGCCCCCGCGAGCATGCACAAGCACCGCAACAGTACGTGACATGGACTCTACTAACGTCTGAAGTAGTGCTGAAGGGAACTGACACTCGTTGAAAGGCTTCCAAAACATGCTCAATAATGTTCGTGTCTGAGGCGTTTGGTGGCCATCGGAAGTGTTTAAACTCCAAAGAGTGTTCCTGGAGACACTCTGTAGCAGTTCTGGACGTGTGGGGTGTCGTATTGTCCTCCTGGAATTGCTCATGTCCGCTGGAATGCGCAATAGATATGAATGGACGCGAGTGATCAGACAGGATGCTTACGTACGTGTCACCTGTCAGAATGGTATCTAGACGTATCACTCCAACTGCAGACGCCCCACAACAGCTTGAACAGTCCCCTGCTGACATGCCGTGTCCATACATTCATGAGGTTGTCTCCATACGCGTACATGTCCATCCGCACCATAAAATTTGAAACTAGACTCGTCCGACCAGGAACACTTTTCCATTCTTCAACAGTCCATTGTCGGTGTTGATGGGCCCAGGCGAGACGTAAAGCTTTGTTTCTTACAGTCTTCAAGGTTACACGAGTGAGCCTTCGACTCCGAAACCCCATATCGATGATGTGTCTTTGAATGATTAGCACACTGACACTTGTTGACGGCCCAGCATTGAAATCGGCAGCAATTTACGGAAGGGTTTCACTTCCGTGCGATTCTCTTCCGCCATCGTTGGTCTCTTTCTTGCAGGGTCTTTTTCCGGCAGCGGCGATGTCGGAGATTTGATATTTCACCGAATTCCTGATATTCACAGAACATTTGTGAAATGGTCCTACGGAAAAATCCCTCTTCATCGCTACCTCGGAGATGTGTGCCATTTCTCGTGCGCCGACTACAACACCATGTTCAGACTCACTTAGATCTTGATAAAGTGCCATTGTAGCAGCAGTAACAGATCTAACAACTGCGCCAGACACTTGTTGTCTCATATAGGCGTTGGCGACGGCAGTGCCGTGTTCTACCTGTTTACATATCTCTGTATTTGAGTGCGCATACCTAAACCGCTTTCATTGGCGTCTCGGTGTTTAAGTAAAGTCAGACGTGCTGCAATCATAAAAATCTCGGCAAGCGAATTCTAGGGTATTTTAAAGTTTTATTCCAGCCACTGTCATGCAACACACGCAAGCTCGGCGCGATGTGGTAATCAAGTACGCCACTGGGCAGTACTGATGACATTTGATAAAGCACTCCGGACAGATGGGCCTGCGACGCCAACCATGGGCAACGCAAACAGAACAGCTAATGTCCCAACACAGTGTGACCAAGACTTAAGTAACATCTTGTTACCTGGTACATTTGCATGCTGCACAGAACTCGCACGTTGCTAATGTGACCGTACCTGGCAAACCGTGCACGGTGAAGAGTCTTGCAACGAGTAATGTGACTCAAATCCACTCCCCCTCACGAAGACTAAATCTGAAGCGTAGCAATAACTGTATAAATAATCGAGCCCAGAGGTTCAAAGCATTCAGTTTAGCCTCCAATCTACCTGAGCCTTGAATCAGAGAGAACGATGATCAGTTGAGTTTCAGAGAAACTGCGACCGACACTTTGGGTGATGAAGATATGCTCGCTGTCTGCCACTGAAAAACTTGTCAAGTTCTGGCCTGAGGCACGTCACACCCAAGGTGAAGCGGCTGCTGGACTTGATTACTTCACCGATACAAGAAGTTGATGTGCGGCCAGCCTCCGCTCTCGGAGGTATATCAGCTGATGGATGGCAAGCTGTCTAAAATCTGGTTGGGGGAGGCGCATCCCCGCAGCGTCCTAGCCACCTAGATATCGGCGGCCACAATTCTGGTCGACCAAAATGGGTGACTGGTGCCATTTCGGCTCGGCGTCGAATATCTGGCGTTACAGCACCCAAGCATACGACACGGTGATCACGTGTAAGCACATGGGTACATAGCTGACCAAACTCCTGAGGCCTGAGCGGTCCGCGCCCGTTTCTTCGCCTGCTTGCAGGCCACACCGCGTCATGGTAGCAGCCGCTCATGACCCAGGTCATCAGCGCAACCCGTGATCAGGTGCACCGGCACGCGCACTGGGCAGCCTAAGAGGACGGTTGTGGCACTGTACGTTGCTGATGGAAATTAACAGTTATTCATCTACATCTACACCTACATCTACAGGGATACTCTACAAATCACATTTAAGTGCCTGGCAGAAGGTTCATCGAACCATCTTCGCAATTCTCTATTATTCTAATCTCGTATAGTGTGCGGAAAGAACAAACACCTATATATTTCCGTACGAGCCCTAATTTTCCCTATTTTATGGTGGTGATCGTTCCTCCCTATGTAGGTCAGTCTCAACAAAATATTTTCGCATTCGGAGGAGAAAGTTGGTGATTGTAATTTCGTGACAAGATTCCGTTGCAATGAAAAACGCCTTTCTTTTAATGATGTCCAGCCCAAATCCTGTATCGTTTCTGTGACACTCTCTCCCATATTTCGCGATAATACAAAACGTGCTGCCTTGCTTTGAACTTTTTCGATGTACTCAGTCAGTCCTATCTGGTAAGGATCCCACACCGCTCAGTAGTATTCTAAAAGAGGACGGACAGGCGTGGTGTAGGCAGTCTCCTTAGTTGGTATGTTACATTTTCTAAGTGTCCTGACAATAAAATGCAGTCTTTGGTTAGCCTTCCCCAAAACATTTTCTATGTGTCCCTTCCAATTTAAGTTGCTGTTAATTGAAATACCTATGTATTTAGTTGAATTTACGGCTTTTAGATTAGACTGATTTATCTTGTAACCGAAGTTTAACGAGTTCCTTTTAGCACCCATGTGGATGACGTCACACTTTTCGTTATTTAGGGTCAACTGCCACTTTTTGCACCATTCAGGTATCTTTTCTAAATCGTTTTGCAGTTCGTTTTGATCTTCTGATGACGTTATTAGTCGATTAACGACAGCGTAACCTCCAAACAACCGAAGACGGTTGCTCAGATTGTCTCCCAAATCGTTTATATAGATAAGGAACAGCAAAGGGCCTATAACACTACCTTGGGGAACCCCAGAAAACACTTCTGTTTTACTCGATGACTTTCCGTCAATTACTACGAAATGTGACATCTCTGACAGGAAATCACAAATCCAATCACATAACTGAGATGTTATTCCATAAGCATGCTATTTCACTAAGAGTCGCTTGTGTGCTACCGTGTCAAAAGCCTTCCGGAAATCCAGAAATACGGAATGGATATGAAATCACTTGTCAATAGCACTCAACACTCCATGTGAATAAAGAGCTAGTTGTGTTTCATAGGAACGATGTTGTCTAAACGCATGTTGGCTGTGTGTCAATAGACCGTTTTCTTCGAGGTAATTCATAATGTTCGAACACAATATTTGTTCCAAAATCCTGCTGCATATCGACGTTAACGATTTGGGCCTGTAATTTAGTGGATTACTCCTACTACCTTTCTTGAATATTGGTGTGACCTGTGCTACTTTCCAGTCTTTGGGTACGGATCTTTCGTCCAGCGAACGGTTGTATATGATTGTTAAGTATGGAGATAATGTATCAGCATACTCCGAAAGGGACCCAATTGGTATATAGTCTGGACCAGAATACTTGCTTTTATTACGTGATTTAAGTTGTTTTCACTACTCTGAGGATATTTACTTCTACGTTACTCATGTTGGCAGCTGTTCTCGATTCGAATTCTGGAATATTTACTTCGTCTTCTTTTGTGAAGGCTGTCTTTAGTAACTCTGCTTTGGCAGCACTGACTTCGATAGTATCTCCATTGTCATTGCACAGAGAAGGCATTGTTTCTTGCCGCTAACATGCTGCACAAACGACCAGAATCTCTTTGGGTTTTCTGCCAGGTTTCGTGACAAAGTTTCATTCTGGAAACTGTTATAAGCATCTCGCATCTAAGTCCGCTCTAAATTTCGAGCTTCTGGAAAAGATCGCCAATCTTGGGGATTTTGCGTCTGTTTGAATTTGGCATGTTTCTTTAGTTGTTTCTGCAACATTGCTCTAATCTGTTTTGTGTACCAAGGAGAATCAGCTCCGTCGTTTGTTAATTTATTTGGCATAAATCTCTCAATTACTCCCGATACTATTTCTTTGAATCTAAGCTACATCTGATATACACTATTATTAATTTGGAATGAGTGGAGATTGTCTCTCAGGAAGGCGTCAAGTAAATTTTTATCTACTTTTTTGACTAGATACATTTATCGCTTATTTTTCGAGGATTTGGGGATCACAATATTCAGTCTCGCTACGACAACCCTGTGTTCACTAATCTCTGAATCGGTTTTGATGCTCGTTATTAACTCAGGATTATTTGTTACTAAGAGGTCAAGTGTGTTTCACAACAGTTTACTATTCGTGTGGGATCATGAGCTAACTGCTCGAAATACTATTTAGAGAATGTGTTTAGCATAATTTCGGGTGATATTTTATGCGTCCCTCCGGTATTGAACATGTATTTTCGCCAACATATCGAGGGTTAATTCAAGTGACCACCAACTATTATCGTATGAGTCGGGTACAACAACTGTATCATCTGAATTGGGAGGTCGGTAAAAGGATCGAATTATTATTTTATTCCGGTTGCCAACAAAGACCTCTGCCCATACTAACTCACAGGAAGTATCTACTTCAATTTCGCGACAAGATATACTACTCCTGACAGCAAAAAACACGCCACCGCCAACCGTGTTTAGCCTATCATTTCGGAACACCGTTAGGTTATTCGCAGAAATTTCGGCTGAGCTCATATCCGGCTTTAGAAAGCTTTCAGTGCCTATAACGATTTCAGCATCAGTGCTTTCCCAGCACAGCTACGACAATTTACAGCTGTTACACCAATGGTTCCTGTATCTACGTTCTTCCTGTGATCAGCCTGCACCCTTTGTGACTGAAGCCCTTCTTGTGTTTTCCTGAGACACTCTAACCTAGAAAACTGCCCAGTCCACATCACACAGCCCCTGCTACCCGTGTAGCCGCCTCCTGCGTATAGTGGATACCTAATCTATTCAGCTTCACCCGAAACCCAACCACACTTTGGCGCAAGTCGAGGAATCTGTAACCCACACGGTCACAGATCGGTCTGAGCCTCTGATTCAGACCCTCCACTCGGCTCTGTACCAGAGGTCCGCAATCGGTCCTGTCGACTATGCTGCAAATCGTCAGCTCTGCTTTCATCTTGCAAGCAAGACTGGCAGCCTTTACCACTTCTGTTAGCCGCTCGAAACCAGAGAGAATCTCTTCTGATCCAAAGTGACACACATCATTGTTACCGACGCGAGCAACCACCTGCAGTTGGCTGTATCCTGTGCTCTTCATGGCATCTGGGAGGACCCTTTACACATCTGGAATGACTCCACCCAGTATGTACACGGAGTGCACATCGGTTTTCTAACCCCTCTTGTCAGCCAAGTCCCTAAGAGCGCCATAACGCGTCTGTAACGTTGGAGCTCCCAACTACCAATAATCCCATCCTCTGCGATTTCCCGCATCTTGCAGGCTGAGTGTTTTCCTCTGAAACAGGACAGGCGACAGCATCTGGCTCAGCAACAATGTCATCCATAGACAGCACCTGGAACCGGGGAGGCTTTACGTGCGGCCGCCTGGGAAGTCTTTCGACGCCTGCTTTGCCCTGGGGCGACCTCCCACTTGACCACAGTTGAGGCATCAGCCTCAGTGCGAGCAGTAACTAGGTTGGCGACCGGTGAGGACGGATTGGAGGACTCGGATGTGCTGGACATCCGTTGGATCCCCACTGCCGGCCCACAACAGTGGTGCCCATCTGCTGCAGCCTCCAGCTGTGAGTATTGAGACAAAGAGAGTATGAGGCCACCCTGCATTTTCTCCAGATGTATCCAAGATGGCAGTGATGACTTCATCCAAGATGGGGGGAAGTTTGAATTTTGGCGAGAAAGTGCCACACCTCCCTCCCCCAGAAAAATGGCGCAAAGTTCAAATTCCAACAGGACAATGCACCACACCCCTGTTATCTCTGCTAAATAAAGAAAATCCTTGGAAGATATCTCACCTGGGCTACCTCCACTAACCTGTCACCTGACCACTGCTACCTCCCATGAACTGGTGCCAAGTTTGAATTTTTGTGGTAAACAAAGGTCGCTTGGGGTTTCGCTACTAACCTAATAAAATTTCGGCAACATAGGTTACTTGTACTAGCCTAAGTCATCCGACTGTCACCTCTTCCTACGAACTGGCGCCAAGTTTGAATTCCAACAGGATAATGCATCACACCACTATTATCTCTACTAGGCAAAGAAAATCGCAGGAAAATAGCTCATTTGGTCTACCTCCACTAACCTAAGTCACACGACCGCCACCTCTTCCTACAAACTGGCACCAACTTTTAATTTTGGTGGTAAACGAAATTCAATTCCCGTATATCTACCAAGCTAAGAAAATTACTCGAAAGAAAAGACACTTGTACTAACCTCAGTCTCCAAACTGCCACCTCCCCATACATGCAAACAACCCCTAATTTACCCAAATAATTTAAGTACAGACATGCTTTCCATACTTGGCACTAGAGAAATTCCTATCCAAATACGTGTTTACCTAGACGTCAATGATGACGTGATCAGACAGGAGCAAAGACTTACATACAGAGCGCGTGTGGTCGACGTGGCCGACGCAGGTGAAAGTTGGGTCTAAACAGTATCCGTTATGCCGATGCCACAGATCTCGAAGGCGCAGTTCCCATACTCGAGACACCTCAGGCCAGCATTGTCTTTACCGCGGATGGCAGAATAGCACAGGCTGCTTCCATCTAACGGAACACACGTGATGTGTTCAGCTGTGCGTTCCCGCCCCAGCATGTCTAATGCTGTGTCTCCCAGCGAAAGGTCTGCATGGTGGCTCGCCAATGGCACGTTCCCAATGGCACGGAAATTCCTACTCTAATGGAAACTGTTCACGAAAATAACATCGAATGCTCTCATCCCAGCGCTCCTAACGTCTTACCCTTCCAGATTTCAACATACACAAACGTTCCCTCTGCTATGTAGAGGCTCCTATATCCCAGCACAAACAATGTGAATGAATTGAGCATTCTGATTGGCTTTTATCGAATTTACACGCTGAATTACTTTTGCCGCCGGTATCGAAGCATTATCCACCTATTCTTTCCAGGACTTTCAGCAGTTATTTTACGCAGATCACTAAATTTCGTTGACAGTTAAACCTGCAAAATTATCTCCACATTATGAAATATATACCAGACTCACAAGTATATTGCAATCCAGGAAGATAATTACCACTGTAACTACACTTAAATATTACGATTGCTGCTAAAGTCTGACACCAATCAATGTACAGATAACGTCTCCTCTTGACGACTGTCCTTCAGTATCTATACCCAATATAATTTTCTACGTAAAAACTCTCTCTCATACTCTCGTCGTTATTGATGTGCTGAATCTATACATCCCCCATGATAGGACACACAGTCATCCTCTCTATTCATGCCATAACATAAACCATAGTAATTTTACAATGCAATATATACACATTTTACACAATGTAAGCCACAGCAACGTACAATGCAATATATACACACTTTACACAAACAGTACAGTTATCTTTTATATCCGTTCAGCACACGAAAAAATTATCGTACACCTACACCCACACTGGCTATATGTTATAATGCTCCCCAGTCTACATCTACATCTACCTCTACATCCATACTCTGCAAGCCACATGACGGTGTGTGGCGGAGGGTACCTTGAGTACCTCTATCGGTTCTCCCTTCTATTCCAGTCTCGTATTGTTCGTGGAAAGAAGGATTGTCGGTATGCCTCTCTGTGGGCTCTAATCTCTCTGATTTTATCCTCATGGTCTCTCTTCGCGAGATATACGTAGGAGGGAGCAATATACTGCTTGACTCCTCGGTGAAGGTATGATCTCGAAACTTCAACAAAAGCCCTTACCGAGCTACTGAGCGTCTCTCCTGCAGAGTCTTCCACTGGAGTTTATCTATCATCTCCGTAAAGCTTTCGCGATTACTAAATGATCCTGTAACGAAGCACGCTGCTCTCCGTTGGATCTTCTCCATCTCTTCTATCAACCCTATCTGGTACGGATCCCACACTTTTGAGCAGTATCCAAGCAGCGGTGCGAGAACAAGCGTACTGTAACCTACTTCCTTTGTTTTCAGACTGCATTTCCTCAGGATTCTTCCAATGAATCTGAATCTGGCATCTGCTTTACCGACGATCAACTTTATATGATCATTCCATTTTAAGTCACTCCTAATGTCTAATCCCAGATAATTTATGGAATTAACTGCCTCCAGTTGCTGACCTGATATATTGTAGCTAAATGAAAAGGGATCTTTCTTTCTATGTATTCGCAGCACATTACACTTGTGTACATTGAGATTCAATTGCCATTCCCTTCACCATGCGTCAATTCGCTGCAGATCCTCCTGCATTCCAGTACAATTTTCAATTGTTACAACCTCTCGATATACCAGAGCATCATCCGCAAAAAGCCTCAGTGAACTTCCGATGTCATCCACAAGGTCATTTATGTATATTGTGAATAGCAACGGACCTACGACACTCCCCTGCGGCACACCTGAAATCACTCTTACTTCGGAAGACTTCTCTCCATTGAGAATGACATGCTGCGTTATTTTATCCAGGAACTCTTCAATCCAATCACACGGTTGGTCTGATAGTCCATATGCTCTTACTTTGTTCAATAAACGACTGTGGGGAACTGTATCGAACGCCTTGCAGAAGTCAAGAAACACGGCCTCTACCTGGGAACACCTGTCTATGGCCCTCTGAGTCTCGTGGACGAATAGCGCGAGCTGCATTTCACACGATCGTCTTTTTCGAAACCCATGCTGATTTCTACAGAGTAGATTTATAGTCTCCAGAAAAGTCATTATACTTGAACATAATACGTGGTCCAAAATTCTACAACTGATTGACGTTAGAGATATAGGTCTATAGTTCTGCACATCTGTTCGACGTCCCTTCTTGAAAACAGGGATGACCTGTGCCCTTTTCCAATCCTTTGGAACGCTACGCTCTTCTAGAGACCTACGGTACACCGCTGCAAGAAGGGGGCAAGTTCCTTCGGGTACTCTGTGTAAAATCGAACTGGTATCCCATCAGGTCCAGCGGCCTTTCCTCTTTTGAGCGATTTTAATTGTATCTCTACCCCTCTGTCGTCTATTTCGATATCTACCATTTTGTCATCTGTACGACAATCTAGAGAAGGAACTACAGTGCAGTCTTCCTCTGTGAAACAGCTTTGGAAAAAGACATTTAGTATTTCGGCCTTTAGTCTGTCATCCCCTGTTTCAGTACTATTTTGGTCACAGAGTGTCTGGACCTTTTGTTTTGTTCAACCTACCGCTTTGACATAAGACCAAAATTTCTTAGGATTTTCTGCCAAGTCAGTACATAGAACTTAACTTTCGAATTCATTGAACGTCTCTCGCATAGCCCTCCTCATACTACATTTCGCTTCGCGTAGTTTTTGTTTGTCTGCAATGCTTTGGCTATGTATATGTTTGCTGTGAAGTTCCCTTTACTTCCGCAGCAGTTTTGTAACTCGGTTGTTGTACCACGGTGGCTCTTTTCCATCTCTTACGATCTTGCTTGGCACATATTCATCTAACGCATATTGTACGATGGTTTTGAACTTTGTCCACAGATACTCAACACTATCTGTACTTGAGACAAAACTTTTGTGTTGGGCCGTCAGGTACTCAGTAATCTGCTTTTTGTCACTTTTGCTAAACAGAAAAATCTTCCTACCTTTTTTAATATTTCTATTTATGGCTGAAATCATCGATGCCGTGACCGCTTTATGATCGCTGCGTTAACTGTTTCATATAGTTCGGGTCTGTTTGTTACCAGAAGGTCTAATATTTTATCGCCACGAGTCGGTTCTCTGTTTAACTGCTCAAGGTAGTTTTCAGATATGTTGTTGTTGTGGTCTTCAGTCCTGAGACTGGTTTGATGCAGCTCTCCATGCTACTCTATCCTGTGCAAGCTTCTTCATCTCCCAGTATCTACTGCAACCTACAACCTTCTGAATCTGCTTAGTGTATTCATCTCTTGGTCTCCCTCTACGATTTTTACCCTCCACACTGCCCTCCAATGCTAAATTTGTGATCCCTTGATGCCTCAAAACATGTCCTACCAAACGATCCCTTCTTCTAGTCAAGTTGTGCCATAAACTTCTCTTCTCCCCAATCCTATTCAATACCTCCTCATTAGTTACGTGATATACCCACCTTATCTTCAGCATTCTTCTGTAGCACCACATTTCGAAAGCTTCTATTCTCTTCTTGTCCAAACTAGTTATCGTCCATGTTTCACTTCCATACATGGCTACACTCCATACAAATACTTTCAGAAACCACTTCCTGACACTTAAATCTATACTCGATGTTAACAAATTCCTCTTCTTGAGAAACGCTTTCCTTGCCATTGCCAGTCTGCATTTTATGTCCTCTCTACTTCGACCATCATCAGTTATTTTACTCCCTAAATAGCAAAACTCCTTTACTACTTGAAGTGTCTCATTTCCTAATCTAATTCCCTCAGCATCACCCGACTTAATTTGACTACATTCCATTATCCTCGTTTTGCTTTTGTTGATATTCATCTTATACCCTCCTTTCAAGACACTGTCCATTCCGTTCAACTGCTCTTCCAAGTCCTTTGCTGTCTCTGACAGAATTACAATGTCATCGGCGAACCTCAAAGTTTTTACTTCTTCTCCATGAATTTTAATACCTACTCCGAATTTTTCTTTTGTTTCCTTTACTGCTTGCTCAATATACAGATTGAATAACATCGGGGACAGGCTACAACCCTGTCTTACTCCTTTCCCAACCACTGCTTCCCTTTCATGCCCCTCGACTCTTATAACTGCCATCTGGTTTCTGTACAAACTGTAAATAGCCTTTCGCTCCCTGTATTTTACCCCTGCCACCTTCAGAATTTGAAAGAGAGTATTCCAGTTAACATTGTCAAAAGCTTTCTCTAAGTCTACAAATGCTAGAAACGTAGGTTTGCCTTTTCTTAATCTTTCTTCTAAGATAAGTCGTAAGGTCAGTATTGCCTCCCGTGTTCCAACATTTCTACGGAATCCAAACTGATCTTCCCCGAGGTCGGCTTCTACCAGTTTTTCCATTCGTCTGTAAAGAATTCGCGTTAGTATTTTGCAGCTGTGACTTATTAAACTGATAGTTCGGTAATTTTCACATCTGTCGAAACCTGCTTTCTTTGGGATTGGAATTATTATATTCTTCTTGAAGTCTGAGGGTATTTCGCCTGTCTCATACATCGTGCTCACCAGATGGTAGAGTTTTTTCATGACTGGCTCTCCCGAGGCCATCAGTAGTTCAAATGGAATGTTGTCTACTCCCGGGGCCTTGTTTCGACTCAGGTCTTTCAGTGCTCTGTCAAACTCTTCACGCAGTATCGTATCTCCCCTTTCATCTTCATCTACATCTTCTTCCATTTCCATAATATTGTCCTCAAGTACATCGCCCTTGTATAGACTCTCTATATACTCCTTCCACCTTTCTGCCTTCCCTTCTTTGCTTAGAACTGGGTTGCCATCTGAGCTCTTGATATTCATACAAGTGGTTCTCTTCTCTCCAAAGGTCTCTTTAATTTTCCTGTAGGCAGTATCTATCTTACCCCTAGTGAGACAAGCCTCTACATCCTTACATTTGTCCTCTAGCCATCCCTGCTTAGCCATTTTGCACTTCCTGTCGATATCATTTTTGAGACGTTTGTATTCCTTTTTGCCTGCTTCATTTACTGCATTTTTATATTTTCTCCTTTCATCAATTAAATTCAATATTTCTTCTGTTACCCAAGGATTTCTATTAGCCCTCGTCTTTTTACCTACTTGATCCTCTGCTGCCTTCACTACTTCATCCCTCAGAGCTACCCATTCTTCTTCTACTGTATTTCTTTCCCCCATTCCTTTCAATTGTTCCCTTATGCTCTCCCTGAAACTCTGTACAACCTCTGGTTTAGTCATTTAATCCAGGTCCCATCTCCTTAAATTCCCACCTTTTTGCAGTTTCTTCAGTTTCAATCTGCAGTTCATAACCAATAGATTGTGGTCAGAATCCACATCTGCCCCAGGAAATGTCTTACAATTTAAAACCTGGTTCCTAAATCTCTGTCTTACCATTATATAATCTGTCTGATACCTTTTAGTATCTCCAGGATTCTTCCAGGTATACAACCTTCTTTTATGGTTCTTGAACCAAGTGTTGGCTATGATTAAATTTTCAGATAAAGCACTTAAAAAAATTTCACTGGATTCTTTGTCCCTGCTACCCGTTATGAACGTTTGAGTCTCCCAATATATATCCGGCAAATTAAAATCTCCACCCAGAACTATAACATGGTGGGAAATCTACTCGAAATATTTTCTAAATTATCCTTCAGATGCTCAGCCACAACAGCTGCTGAGTCAGGGGGCCTATAGAGACATCCAATTACCATGTCTGAGCCTGCTTTAACAGTGACCTTCACCCAATTTATTTCACATTTCGGATCTCCGTCAATTTTCTTCGATACTATTGCACTTCTTATCGCTATAAACACGCCTCCCCCTTCACTGTCCATCCTGTCTCTGCGGTATACATTCCAATCTGAGTTTAGGATTTCATTACTGTTTACGTTTGCTTTTAGCCAACTTTCTGTCCCTAGTACTATATGGGCGTTGTGACCGTTTATTAATGAGAGCAGTTCTGGGCCCTTTCTATAGACGCTCCTGCAGTTTACTATTAGCACATTAATATTGTTATTCCCTGTTGCATTTTGTCTACTCCTACCTTGCCGCGTCTCAGGAGGCGTCTTGCGGGCCTGGGGAGGGAATTCGCTAACCTAAAATATACACATGTGCGCTCCACACATACTCCGCTACCCTTCTAGCCGCTTCCTGCGTCTAGTGCCCGCCTGACCTATTACAGGGGACCGTACATTTCTCCACCCAATAGCGCAGGTCGAGATATTTGCACCCCAGATCTCCACAGAATCGTCTGAGCCTCTGGTTTAAGCCTTCCACTCGGCTCCAAACCAGATGACCACGATCGGTTCTGGGGACGGTACTACAAATAGTTAGCTCAGATTCCACCCCACGTGCGAGGCTTTCCGCCTTCACCAATTCCGCCAACCGCCCGTATGAACTGAGGATGACCCCTGAACCCAGTCGGCAGGAGTCATTGGTGCCAACATGAGCAACAATTTGCAGTCCGGTGCACTCAGTGCTGTCTATCGCCGCCGGCAGGGCCTCGTCCACATCCCGGATGAGACCCCCATCAAGCAGACAGAGTGAACACTGGCCTTCTTCCCCGACCTTTCGGTTATTTTCCTAAGGGGCTCCATCACCCACATAACGTTGGAGCTCCCAATCACTAATAAACCCCTCCCCCCGTGTGCCTACTCGGACCTTGCTGAAGGAGCGGCCACATGTCCACTCACAGGCAGAGCGGGCGATGCCACACGGTCAGCCTCCACCTTGACCCTCTCCCTCATGCACCCCGAACGCCGCTGAACCCGCCATTCCCCTTGGGGAGAGGGTGGCCCAACCGCGCCCGTTACCCGTGAAGATGTCTCGACAGCAGGGACAGTGGGTGAAGCATGTAACACCTGGGGTGTACCATGCGATGAACCAGACTCCCCACTGCCGCTACACTCCGAGGCAGCAGCCTGAAGACGGCTGACTGCGGCCATCAACACGTTCAGCTGTTCGCGAACAGTGGCCAGCTCCTCCTGCGTCAGTAAACGGCAGCCACACATCCTATCCATCCTAAGAAATCAATTTACTGTAGACAGTTCATCAACTTTTAATTAGGCTGCTAATTCACTAAAGGCAGCTGATAGCTAACTAAACTGTGGTTACTAGACACTTCTTGTAGAAAACAATGAAAATAGCAGTACCTGTCTCTGGACTGTATTCAAAAAAAACACTAGCACTACTGGCACTATGGTTGACTAAAGGGACTCTCTCTGACTGTATTCAAAACAAACACGAAATCTATGGAATACTATTACTAGCACTTGACAATTAAAGCTTCCTAAAAGCAAAAACACACGGATGAAGAAGTGACAAGTAAGAAAAATACAGTTAATACTTAAATTAAGGTAGCTCGCTGCACAGCAGGCGTGACGCAGACGGCAGGCCTAGAGGATCACCGTCAGCCTTTTCTTTCTTTCTACAGGCGTGAGTTTCAGAGGTAATAAACTATTTTACACTAATCACTATTTTGCACCGACAACTAACCCTCACAAAATTGTGTACAGATTATTAATTACATACGAGACTCGCAAGAATATAGAAGCGTGAAACCGACCACCATCCCAGCAATATACTACCGAGTACCATGTCGATCTAGTAAACATGCAGTTCATATCCTCCACCATACAAAATCACCCCTTTTACATCAGGGGGTGAAGTTACTCTCAGAACTGTTCTATAAATTTGGGATCGCTTCCCCTCGACACAAACGCTTTACTGTCAGTGCTTCCTTGCCTGCTCTCTTCTCTATGCACATCTCCAGACTCGGGGATTACAAGATCACACATATTTTCGCCATAATATTATACCATTTTCACGATAGTTCTCCATATCATTCACTAGGCAGTATCCTACTGATCGTTAACGCAACATAATTCCCTAGATATAGACTGGAAATTATTTCTCTACAAACACGAAACTTTAGCTATGTGGAGCGTACTCTAGACCACCAACTAACTAGAAACAAACACATGAAAAATCATATTTCCACCTGCGAATACCGATCTCGCTATTCCAACATACTCCAAATCATACATATAATTTACAAGCCAACTAAGGCCTTTCCCATGTCTACAGAACAGGCAAACATCTTCCACATGCCAGATGCACACACCACAATCGATCTTCTCTCAACTAAATAAAGACGCGAAATGTGCAGAAGCACTCAACCAAACAATTTACATGGGAGTGAATAACGGTTCAATGCAAACACACCTCCATACACAATCTTGTCAAATTTCCACTTGATCACGAAAGCCGTCCATCTTACGATTACAATCTGAATTGTTCATTATTTGACAATGAACGAAGAATTGGAAATACACCCGACCGAAGGCTGTGGCTCTGAAAATGGAAATATCTGTACCTTCCTTACGACTGGACATATCTTCCCTTTGCTATCACAGTACTCCAAGTCAAATCCATACCTTCCCTACAACAGGGCATAGTCATCTCCTTTCCACACATACTTTATAAACCTGATGCTCAAATTAGTACATAACACACACACTGCTACTACTAATTATAATACTTCATCAATAAAAACATTGCCTATGGTACGAAATAATACTGACCGAAAATCTATGATGCATGTGCATGTCCCTTAGGTTCTTCTTGCGAGTCCTACCACCGTATCTTAGAGAGACGTAATCGACCAGATGTTAAAGAAAAAAACCCATCCCAACAACTACTGCATGTTACTCTCACAAGTGCTCTACGTTCCACAGGTGCGTACAAGTATCCATGTTAAAAGCTATACCCACTTTACAAATGGTGGTACGGCATTACCTCTGAATTAGTTAGTTTCCTTTTTTCTGGACAAATACCGTGAGCGTGATCGTAGGAATGTGTAGGCATACGATGCAACTTCAAGATAAAAACAATGAACTTTGAAAGTGATTCGGCTAAGGAATGTGGCATGTAAGCCCTATTTGCGACTCCCTCACACCGACCCCAACTAGATAATTCTTTATTATTTGCAACGCATTCTGTCTCGAGACCATATCAGTGGTTCCGCAATATATCTGCTGAGTTATAGGCCATGACTCATTGAGAAGCAACACAAACGGTAGTAGTAGATGATGTACTGATTCAGGTCGTAAGAAGAAAAATATACTCTAACCTCTAAGATCTCTAGTGTTACGCTGTATGTTAGAAATTATCTCCATCATTTGGAATCAGATCTTTCCATTCAAGCACATACTTGCATAGGCTCACAGCCACAAGTGCATCAAAATTCAGGCACTCTCAAATCTCTAAACGAGTCACCTTCCTCGAAACTATCTGCTACAGTAAAATTACAACATGGTTTTAGTCACATACTACACATGTTGCAGCCGCACCCATTTCTACAGCTTCGCGCATCTAATCGCTTCAATTTAAGTCGAAACTGAGCAGAAGTCGGAGGAAGACATACACAACACATTCAGCACTCCATATAGAAATAGAACGACCACATTTACCGCAACAGAAGCGTGTTTCGACCATTTGATGGAAATGCGCGCAATGTCCTATGTCCCCAAACTAGATACAAGTACTATAGATCCGCGTCCATTCAAATCAATCAGCCAAACATCATATCATCATTATTCTCTACCCCCCAACATAGAAAAATTACGAACTATAAAAGCTCATCCTATTTACAAGTCCCCTAGGGACCGATGAGCGTGCAGTGACATATAGCTGCGTTGTGCCGCCAGCACCGAGAAAGAGATTTCACAATACTTCCCCAGAATAGCGTAGCATGCAGCCATCCAAACATTCCTAATGGTGTACCCAGTCCCTCACATCAAACTGCTACTGCTGCTGCTGCTGCTGCTGTCTCTATGACACGATCCTGTTAAATATACAAGCACCGCAGAGACCACTTTATAAAGTTTGTTCACCTATATTCTAGTTGAATGATAGTAGGAGACGCTCCCTCTGATCCTGTTTAGTTGTTTCAAACACTGTTTTCTAACACGCTTTCGTACAACACCAAACATTTCCTTTTTTCTGCCACGACTTCAATGCCGGTGGCAGGTTCTAAACTGACATTAAGACGCTCTGATCGATGGCCTCTCACAGAAAACATCGCATGGTGTAAATCATTTTGTTACTGTAACTACGATAACACGCGACCCATGGTGGATGATTTTAAATAAAAGACGCTTTTAACATAAGGATGCTAGAAAACTTTGGCTGCGTTGTGGAGAGTTTCCAAACTGATGTCTGAAAGCTATTGACAACCTCTACATTTAAACTCATCTGTCACAATGACAGAATAGATGATGGCTCTGTGTTCCATTTCGAGTGATTCCTCATTTTGGACTCATATACACGATCACTGTTTCGCTCCTAGAAACCCCCAGAAGCTGTCACTCATCCACAAAACTCATTCCCCAGCTCAAACAAGACTTGTCAGTCAATCAATATGTGGTAACCCACTGCGCGCCAACACACGGATGGGATGGAAAAGACACCACCCATGTACTGTAATATTAAGCAACACACTTGACAGCGTGTTCAATTTTACCAATTTTACAGTATCACCAACACTGGCCAATCATATGACAGCATGCTTCCTCAATTTCAATATCATAGCTACACCATCCCTTCTCTACTTTGCGAGTATCATTGCGAACATGGTTAGATCACTGCAAAGTACACGCACTCACTGTTACTTCTCGAACACATAAATCATAAAAGTATACTAGAGAGCCCTATACATATTTCTAAGACCTCGAGCATAGTACTTAATTTACGATCCATTTCTCTGTTTGTGGGAGTCACATAGCATTCTCCATGTCTTAGGGTATAATGAGAGAATGAAAGACTATCCTCACACTGTCATCGACCAACCTGCCATGCAGCACCTTTACCAAATGGTTCAAATTGCTCTGAGCACTGTGGGACTTAGCACCTGGGGTCATCAGTCCCCTAGAACTTAGAACTACTTAAACCTAACTAACCTAAGGGCATCACACACATCCGTGCTCAAGGCAGGATTCGAACCTGCGACCCATAGCGGTCGCGCGGTTCCAGACTGAAGTGCCTAGAACCGCTCGGCCACACCAGCCAGCCAGCACCTTTACCGAATTAGTTCGCAACTTATCAGACGAAGAAGACCGCTACACTCCATGTCTCGTGAATGAATCGAGCTTTCCGAATCCTAACCCGTCCAAGTGCACCAGTTTTCTACAGATGGGACCATGTCGAGGAGCTTGTCGATGTACAGTAACAGATTTCAAAGTGCTGTAATGTAATAGCAGACAACTAAGACGACCAAGAAAATATTAATTTCTATATGCGACGTTGTTCCAGACGGATGGAGTTTGACACATTTTTACGTCAATTATCAAAGTTATCAAATTCAAAGTATTGCTCTAGGGCCTAGGATGGGTACCTGGAAGGTATTGGTAAGAGAGAGAATATAAACATACACACACACACACACACACACACACACACACACACACACACACACACTCCTAAGGCTACAACGTTCTCACCTTAAAACGGGCCCATAAAATTAGATCGCCTACGTTTCCAACCTGTCAGGCGTATGGAATGTAGCGTCGTTAATATTGCATTGTGAGAAATATATTTCAAGTGCATGACATACATTCTTCTTCCCGGTTTCTCTATGATGAACTATCTTATCGAACCGTAAAACGAAAAACAAACTACTTCCACAGAACGCTCGCTCTGCGTGATAAGAACTCAATATTGGTTTGTGGACAAATATAGCGTCCACTATTCACATCCAGTCACGGTTCATAAACTATAAGATGCCTGCATAGCGCCTATATAAAATGATCGTTAGCAGCAGGGGATATATCCTACATGGAAACAGATAAACGCATGGCAGCAGCGTCCTACATGTAAAAATTACAAGTCATTCCGTCACTAACTCTGTCAGCACCACATCTGTCAGGCAATTGCCTACACGGGGATTTCAGCGCCTCACAAGCTCCTGTCGCTAACTTAGTTATGACGCTGAAGTCTCGATTTTACACCCAAGATGCGACAGGGGGGGGGGGGGGGGAAATCGCATAAATCGAAGTTCGTTTAGAGGACTGTGTCAAATTTCATCACACATGAGATGGAAGTCCTCTGATGACCGACAGGATTAAAGTTAACGATCGCAAGTAGACAATGCTTTAAACCACATACGGATCACTTGGCTGTGTACGAGTACAACGCAGGCTATGTCAGGTGACTGATGCATCCGGACAGAACACATGAAAAAAAATTGGCCTCCAGCAGTGTTATACACTGTCGGAAGAAAATGCAGCCTCCTCAAGGACAAGGTGAGAGGTAGTTCATCATTGTAGGACATTTGATAAGAGATCCGAGCCAGATGAAACGGACATGTCATAGTCATGTGTGACAAAAATGTCGCATCAATACACATACCCCGCCCCCCCCCCCCCCATCCCCATCCCTCCCCTCTGGAGGCTATGTTGTAATTCGGCAATCGTTCTTGCAGGGCCAGGAGAACGTCTAAGTTCCTGATTTATTGTGTCCCATACGATTTCAATTGACGAGAAATCTGGTGATCTTGCCAACCAGGGCAGTGGTTGTACACTGTGAAAAGCGTTGTGTCGCAGCAACCGTATGTGAACGTGCGCTGTAATGTTAGAAATGCACATCACCATACTGTGGAAAAAATGGCAGTAGTACAGGGAACAGTCTGTGCAATGCAGCTGGCACTGGTTAGTTCATTCTGCAGAAACACAAAATGTGACGATAAGTTGTAACTGTTGGCTCCCCTGCACCGTGAAACCTAGAATGGAATCTGTATGTCATGGACCAGTGCGCTGTAGAACAGCAGTCCACCAACTCGTGTACTTCTATCACTCATATACAGACAGAACCTACTCTCATCAATTCTTTCTCGACAGCAGAGTAGCCACGCTTGGTGGTGTTGTATCAATAGCCGCCTGACCATAGGTAGACGTGATCTTAATCCTGCTGCTCTGATAACGCAGCAGGTGCAACGTGTGCCTCGTCCCTGGATGACGTTCGCCCAAGGCGTCGATATTGACGTGCGTCTGTATTATGTGGACATCCAGACCTGGTGCACACGTGCAGGACGGTTCCTTAGACCACTGTAGAAAGCAGCGACACGCCACTGTGCCCAACATGTGCACCAATCCGCTGATGCGTCCATTAAGCTTCCCGCAGGCCCACAATGCGACCCAATTCAAATGGCTGAATCGGTTCAACAGGAGCACAAACTCGTCAGTGGGGCATGGTTGTACCCTACAATGTAAGTTTCAAACGTTTTTCAGCTCTAAACTCTGTGCAGCTACTGCCTGGAGAGTCTAAACAGAGGGTGCACCGGCAGGCCATCAGATCGCCGATGAGCGTGACAAACGAATAATTAACTTCATAATCTCCCAGTACGCACATATTATAGCCTGGTGCTACTGAACACAATCCTTGAGGGTAATGCATTTTTTTCCGGCAGTATATACTAAACATAAAGTACATCGCTGTGACACAATTCATGGTGATTTTTAGGGCACAGGTGAAGAAATGAAAATGGCGAAGTGAATCACAATGGGAATAGTTTCTGAATTACTTGGAACTCTGGTGCACTAATGCGGTTCAGTGCTCACCCAGCAACGATTAGATTAGAAGTAATTACGCTGGTTACGTTCCTGCACTGCTAAGCGCAAACAAGTTCTTGTGCAACGAGCAAGATTGCTACAACGACTAGAGCTGAACATTGTAACATTCCGTGTACCGTGATGAGCGCGCGCGATCTCTTGACGTCAGAAAGCATAAATCGTCTTACAGTCTTCACACACGCAAGAGGGGAAAGAATACATTCGTCTACTTCCTGCAAACAATGGCTAGAATTTGCTACAGAGCAGAACAGAGATAAAAGGAAAGTAATTACGCACCTAATGATAACGGCTCTGTGAATGTAACAAAACTGAGACCACATATGAAGTTGTTTCATTCACAGATTACATGTGACACCTACATAAGCACATTGGTCAGAAAATTAAATCACTCCGAGAAGACTTAAGCTAATAGTGTGTAACTGGGCTTCCAGCCCTGATAATAATGGCCTAAGTTTGGCAAGGAAATTTCATGATGTGCGTCATATTCAGCCGAATCTACTCATTAATCCCGCTGAGCTACCAAACTGTGCGGGAGTTAACTGATACGTCTCAACCGATGTTCGGACCACTCTCTGATATTTTCTACATTATAAAGTCCGGTTGATTTAGCACGCCAGTCTATGTGGAGCGGGATGCCGGGCGTTCGTCAAATCCCGAATGTATGCCTGCAGCCAGCTGAACGGAGCAGTTGTCACCTTGGCAGCAAACTCAGCGTGAAGACATAGAAACAAGGGCAACATCAGGACACCGAGAATACCGAAATAAACGTGCTGGTACATGTCCACGCTAGCCTCGAATGCAGTGCAGATTAAAGTCTCATTAGGCTTTCCGTATACTCGATGACTGGCCTCGTTCGACAAGAGCTAAGGACGACTTTACACCCTTCCAGACAGCTACGGTACAGTTTCTGTGTTTTTTGGTCCACTTCAGATCCAGTATTCGCACTCGAACGGAGCAGGCGGTTTCACGGCTTGTAGCCCAGCTCTCGTCCTATGAAATCACACGTACAAGTACAAACGAAATGACTTGGGCTGTCAAATATACCAATGCTAGGAAAGCCTCTGGGCCCGATGGCATTCGAAACCGTGTCCTCCACGAGTTCAGGGATAGAGCCATAGAATATCTTGCACACATAACGAAGGCCATCTTAAAACACCAACACTTCCTTGACTTTTGGAAGTTGACCAAGGTCCTGATGTTCAGGAAGCCAGGGGAAGACCACTCCTTCCCACGAAATTAGAGACTCATCAGTCTGCTGTGATCACTCAGCAAAGACTGCTGAGAATGTAATTCTTAAACGACTCACTAGGCACTTCATCGGCAATGACACCCAAAGACCGGAGAAATTCGGCTTTAGGAATCAACACTCAACAACCCAACAACTCCTCCGCGTAGTCGAACATATAACAAACGGTTACAAGACGATCAAACCCACAGGGGCCGTTTTCCTGGACATTGAAAAAGCTATCGACCGTCTCCGGCACAATGGCCTTATACGCAAGTTCATCGATGCTGGTTTCCCCGACGGACTCGTACATTTCATACACTCATATCTCACGAACAGATGTTTTAACACTAACGTGCAGACCAAACAATCGAGACAACACGGTATCCAAGCTGGAGTACCCAGAGATGCATGCTGGGGTGCCCATGTTGTCCAACCAGTACGTTAATGACTTTCCAGCAACACAAACCCGACGTTAGCCATCTATGCGGATGACACAGCTATCCGTGCGCAAGACTGGCAACCGTCGCACATAAATTCACGAATACAGACGGCACTCAGAACCGCCGAGCCTTGTTTGGAACGATGGCGTATTAAAGTAAACATCGACAAGTGTGAAGCATTTCTGTTCACACGCAGACCGAAGCGACTGCGCAGGTTGACAGGTAACACTACACGCACGACCAATACGTTTCCGAGAGAAAGTCAGATACCTCGGTGTTTGGCTGGACCGGAAACTTACATGGGGCATGGGGGACCACAATGAATAAGTTCCCAACAGAGCGTAAGCGGGACTGATGACGTCAGATATGAAGTCCCATGGTGCTCAGAGCCATTTGAACCTTAAAACTCAGCAGACAACAGGTTTAAGTAACCCAAAATTTTAAACGGCCATAAGGCCCTTAAATAAAATCCACGCAAGTATACCAGTGGAATTAAGTAAAGGTTCCTAAATTCAATTGCACAACAACCAAGAACAAGAATCAGTGCTCCGAGAAAGAGGGTAAATTTACAACTGTAAGTCTGGTAATCTTCCAGTGATTTGCAATCAATGTAGGACAAGCTGACTGTCAGGACCGTGAATTACAGATGGACTTTAAACGTTCAAAAACTTAAGTACAGTAAATGTCCGTAAGCTCAAGTACAGAAAATAGATTCAGAGGTTCGTTACGTTAGATAACAAGAAAGGAAGAGCTCGAAAACGTATTTACTGAAAACCACCCATCAAATAAAATACCCACAAAACTTAACTAGTTTAGCAGCGCAGCTGGAATCAAAACTTCGGCGACGGCTAACGGCCACCGGAGACGCCTTCCGGGTACATGCACAGGCCGAGATACAGGAGTACGTACACGGGGTCAAGAGCCGCGTCAGCTACAGTGTCACGGCTCAGGAGCCAAGGCTGTCAACAAATAGCATTCACGCTACGACAGTCAGGTCAAGAACTGCGACTATAAGATCTTCGGGTCGTTCAAGACTTAATAAAGCCCTTGAAGTAACGTAGCTTTCGCTAAGCAATTGCTTAGCTCTTTGATAGGTGAATAAGGCTTAAACCTTTTAATTACAAGCAGAAATTTCAATTACTGTACTAAAACTGCTAATATAAAACGATAGGACACTTGTGATAATCAATAGCAGATTTACCAACAGATATCGAATGCTGTTTTGAAACCACAGAATAACAGATACAAGCTTACCCTCCTGGCGCGGAGTTGGGGCGTAACATTTATAGGTAAGATTAAGGTTGCAAAACCTCAAAATTTTAACCCATCTAAAACAAACTTAAAAGAACATTCGTTTAAAACACAAAAATCTGATTCAACATTGCTCAAAACCTATAACAGATAAGGAATGACTTATAGCTAAGGAACAACAAATGGAAACGCAAGTGCACATTACGTGCCGTCGCAGAATCGGAGCAGAACAGTTCAAAGACATCTTCGTTGATCCAGTAAGGACCATGGGACAACGGCTGGCATGTATTTCTTGATGCAATAATTTACCAACAGCCGTATGTATTGCAGAAATTTATTTTATGAACTTCTTATGTGCTACCCGTTTCGGCATTACATTGATGCCATCTTCAGACTCCACACGTCATAGACGTAAAATCGCTGCACACATCGATGTTTGCTAACAACCCCAATCTGTGTCGCCTGGCCACCAAGAGCTGTTGCATAACGATTTGATTCACGGATCCAGTTATATGGCTCCTTCCATGTATAGCGATTTTACGACTATGACGTGTGGGGCCTGAAGATGACACCAATGTAATGCCGAAACTGGTAGCACATAAGAAGTCCATAAAATAAATTTCTACAATACATACGGCTGTTGATAAATTATTACATCAAGAAGTTCAAAGCCAAGTTTACCACTTCAGTGGCCCATCTAAGTAAACATTCATGTAACCCGAGACCTACTCGAAGATTCTAACAGACCAACTGCCCGTACAACACTTCTCAGACACACGTAAATAGAAATAACTAAAAAGATCAGCGAAGTTACACTCGCGGCTCAAAACAGGTTCCAGTAACCACAAGAAAACCTCGCCTTTCAAACTCCACAGGCGAGGTTCACTGAGAGAATAAACACAATACGAACCGTACCTTCTTTAGTACTCCACATACCATTATTAAAAGCACCATTTCGGCCACCAGTATCCAAACTACAGACGACGAGAACATTCCAGAAGGCAAATCGCTGGTGCACTCTCACTCCAAAATTCAGAAGTCAGCCACAGGGGATGCTATCGTGTATACGGCCCCAACGACCACCATGTCAACAGACTGATCCCGCAGTCCGTAACTGCTGCCGCATCGTACCAGACCAACTCGCCAACCGCGGCACAGGTCCCGCCTTTTCCTCATTCGCTAACAGCGATCAAACAAGCGATTTAGTGCCGCGCTCACGACTTTTACCGTGTCGCCAGCCAGTCAGAGGATCCAAAGACAGCACAAACCCGCCACGACTCAGGACTGGCCAGTGATTTTCTTAATGTCAGTACCCTAATGAAATTGTTCCAAGGCAAAATCCGAATTCAAGCAGCCCACCACGCACGTCGAAGGAAGTTCGTTCTTCGACGGTTAGCTCCTGGCTAAAGCCGGCAAAGTACAGCAGCAATCAATTGAAGGAAACTAGTGTTGAGAGGTACGACAACCATAACAGCAATTACTTGCATAACTGTTGCTCACATTGCCACGACGGAACCCAGATGAGCCACTCGTCCCTCAGCAGATTTGCACCACACGCTTCCTTCGTACGGTCATTAGACGCGGCTCGCTGTTCAGCCCCAGTGGTACTAGTGAGAGCCACCACAGTTTCAGTACTACATCTCCTCTTCTCAGCAAATTTCTCTTCTTATCCTCTCTGTACCATGTCTTCCCCGACGCGCAGGTGTCCACCATTCCAAAGACCACCCCGCCATCGGCATTCACCCTGTGGGGCAGGATTCTTTGGACGATAACAAAACGAGCGCATCTAAACCGATACGCAAGTTTCCAATTTGAAATGTCCATTGGACGCAGTTCCCATCGAAATGTTTTCTCGGAAACTGGATGAGATGTGCCGGCATTCCCTAGCTTCAGCAATTCGCGTCCGGTTTTAAACTGATTGTCATTGACAAGATGTGATAACAAACAGTCTTAAGTTCTGTTCTCTTACCGTGCTACGTGGTAGCGAGTGGCTCGCTATTCCTCATAGACAAGCAGGACAGTCCGGGTTGATACACCAAGAAATCGTCCAGCCCCTCTCAAGGTGTGGTTATTGGCACGACCAAACACAACAGCTGTTTTCATCAGTCTATCACGTCTCCGCGACGATCCATCTTACTGTGCTAATTATGTGCAACCGACATGCGCATACACACCACTTTACAGCTCCAACTTAACGCCAACGGTGGAAGATCACTTGACAGCCTCGTACCACTCCTACAATATTTGCAGCCTTCCGAAGCGACCAGTACGCTTTTTTACTGTGGTAACTGATATTTTTTATCGTATTCTTACCAACTGACAGGCGAGACATCTCGGTCTGTCATTCGCAGTGGAGATGTCACGGTTTCTGCTTCTTAAAAAAATGCGCTTACACCAACACATTTACCGTTTTTCTGGTTGCTGCCAAATCCCGAACAGAGATTCATGGGGTTCTCTCTCTTCCGTGAGAGGCTTTGTAAAGGCTAGCATGTGAGGTCCGTACTCTGCCGTCGCTGATAAGGAGACGAAGAACGGTGGGCAGCCGCGCGTCCGTTATTGCGATGCTGACCGCGGTCACGAATGCCGTCCTTGACGACGGGCGCAGACGGGATGGCGGCGGCGGTGGGGGCGGCGGTGGCGGCCACGGCGTCTGCAGAGCACGGCCCCAGCGTCGCGCCCGTCCTCGACCTTAAGCGTTTATTCTCTGTGCGTGGGCTGTTCTCGTGTGGCATTTTCGCTAGGTGTATTATTTGATCTTTCAGGCTCTGCTGGCGAAACTGAAGGTTTCAAAGTTGAATATCTGTTGGATGATTATCAGTTTGGCTTTAGAAAAGCAAAAGACACCGGCGAGTAAATGCTAACGTTGCGTTTGATAATGGAAGCTAGAGTTAAAAAATCGACACACTTTTACGGGATTAAAAAAAGTTCGACATTATAAAATTGTTAATTTGTTCAAAATTGCTAGAAACGTAGGTGTAGCCTATAAGGAGAGACAGATAAAAAACAATACGCACAAGAACTACGAAGGAGAAAAAGAAAGAAGGATGAAGAGCGACATGTTCGGATTAAGCATGTTATAAGAAAGACATTCCGTGTTTCCTCCTACAAAAATGGTTCAAATGACTCTCAGAACTATGGGACTTAAGTTCTGAGAACTTAGAACTGCTTAAACCTAACTAACCTAAGGACATCATACACATCCAGGCCCGAGGCAGGATTCGAACCTGCGACCGTAGCGGTCGCGCGGTTCCAGACTGTAGCGCGTAGAACCGCTCGGCCACCTCAGCCGTCTTGTTTCCTCCTACCATTCGGTCTGTACAGCTATGAAGCAATGACGAGAACAAATCATAAGTTCAGGGGTTGGATTAACATTTTATGTGAAGCAATAGCAGTGATAACATTCTTTAATGACATCATTGTCCCTAGCGAGGTCGAGGACGAATTGCAGGATGCAACGAATGAAATGAAGTCGACTGAGCATGGAATATGGATTGAAAGTCGAAGAAGAAGAAAAGTAATGGTCAGTGTCAGAGATGAGATTAGCGATAAACTTAACGGCAGATGTGGGGACCATGAAGTTGACAAAGCGAAGGAATTCTGCAGATGGAACGAGGAGGCTACCACAGGCAAAGAAAACATTTCTGCCCTAGAAGATTTGCTAGTATTAAAACTGGCTTTAATTTGAGGAAGTAATTTATGAGGAAGTACGTGTAAAAAACAATGCTGTGTAGAAGTGAGGTATAAGCTGTGAGGGAACAAAAAAATAAGAGAATTCTGCATCTACATCTACATATATACTCCGCTAGCCACCAAGCGGTGTGTGGCGGAGGACACAATTCGCGCCAAAGTCATATTCCCCCCTCCCTCCCCCCCTCTCTGTTCCACTCGCGGATCGCACGAGGGAAAAACGACTGTCTGAACGCCTCAGTACGAGCTACTTCCCTTATCTTTGATTGATGATCATTGCGCGATTTGAAAGTTGGTGGTAATAACATATGCTTTACATCCTCGGTGAAGATTGGATTTCGGAATTTAGTGAGCAGCGCCTTCTGTTTAGCGCGTCGTCTATCTGCAAGTGTGCCCCACTTCAAACTTTCTATGAGATTTGTAACGCTCTCGCGATGGCTAAATGTATCAGTCACGAATCTTGCCGCTCATCTTTGGACGTTCTCAATTTCTTGAATCAGACCCAACTAGTAAGGGTCCCATACGGACGAACAGTACTCTAATACTGGACGAACTAACGTATTGTAAGCTATTTCCTTTGTTGAAGGACTGCATCGCTTCAGGATTCTACCAATAAACACCAATCTAGAGTTTGCCTTACTCGTTACTTGTGTAATCTGATCATTCGATTTGAGATCATTTCGAATAGTCACACCCAGATACTTGACTGATGTTACCGCTTCCAAAGACGGATCATTTATTTTGTGCTCATACATTAATGGGGATTTTCGCCTTGTTATATGCAGTAGGTTACACTTACTAATATTGAGAGATAACTGCCAGTCATTACACCATGCATTTATTTTCTGCAAATGCTCATTGATTTGTTCACAACTTTTGTGTGATACTACTTTCCTGTAGACCGCAGCATCATCGGCAAACAGTTTAAGGCCGCTGTCGATACCATCAACCAGATCGTTTATGTAAATCGTAAAAAGCAGCGAACCTATCGCGCTGCCCTGGGACACACCTGAAGTTACTCTTGTTTATGTTGAAGTTACCTCGTTCAGGACGACATACTCCTCCCTGTCTCTTAGAGTATGGAAGCATTGGAGAAGTGAAAATTGAAAATTATGTAGACTGGTAAGAAATGATGGCATTCTTTTCAGTATTATGTGAAAAATACCGTCAAAAAGGAGGTACTGGGTGATAGGTCCTTTAGTAATACATGAGAGCACTAGAGGGAGCTTACAGGGTCAAAACTGCAGGGGGAGTGGAGTCAGAGATTGGAATACATCCAACAAATAATAGAGGATGTATGGTGTAAGTGCCATTCTGAGATAAAAAGGTTGGCGTAAGAGAAGAACTGGGGGAGGCCTGCATCATACCAGTCAGAAGAATGGTATCCCAAAAAATATACGTATGTTTTCAAAGTTTTTTGCAGTCAGAGTAGCGAGCAGCGAAATCTGTGTTCGACGTAGAAGAAACAACTAAAGAAGTCGTCGAAATAGCGTCTAAAGAGAAAATGAGAACTCGGCTGCATCACAGAAACTTGTAAAACAATTACATTACTGACATGTGGAATAACCGGGTCTACTGCCGGATGTTTGTGTCGCTCTGGCACAATATTTCGGCCACGTAACTCGTTGCCTTCTTCAGGTGCTACCGGAGACCTGAGTCTCAGGTAGCACCTGAAGAAGGCAACGAGTTACGTGGCCGAAATATTGTGCCAGTGCGACACAAACATCCGGCAGTAGACCCGATTATTCCACATGTTAAGATCTCGCCGGGAAAGCCTGAAGAGTTAAGTACATTACTGATGCCTGACCCCCAAGACACCATACAGCGAAACAACAACAACAATATTAAGGAGGCCCTGGAAACAAAATGACCTATAGGATATACGAAGCGTCGCCGAGAAACTAATTATTTTTTTTTCTGCAAAATGATGTATCATATTTGGATTTAGTACCAATCTTTCGAAATTCTTCTGTGTAAGATATGATGTGAATGGTTGCTTCTGTCGCTTTGGGGTAGAACTGTCTCGTATTTGAGTGAGAAGCAAAGAAATTACGCCGCGCGGGATTAGCCGAGCGGTCTAAGGCGCTGCAGTCATGGACTGTGCGGCTGGTCCCGGCGGAGGTTCGAGTCCTCCCTCGGGCATGGATGTGTGTTTTTGTCCTTAGGATAATTTAGTTTAAGTAGTGTGTAAGCTTAGGGACTGATGACCTTAGCAGTTAAGTCCCATAAGATTTCACACACTTTTTTTTTTAAAGAAATTAGGCTAGAAAATTTTATAGACGTGCTTCTTAGAATATTAAGTAAAATACATGATTAAGTTTATAGGTGATGTAAGGGTATAAATGTGAGAAATGTACTAAGTACAGTTACTATCTCGGGCGACAATAGTGTCTATAACCCGGCTAGGCATCGAGTTGAGCGTAGCCTGGATGGCCGATACGGGTACGTCATTTCCTGCTGCATCAGCTATATGCCAAAGTTCGTCAGTCGCAGAGGAAGGTGCGTGTGGAGAAACTAGTCTCTCGGTCTGGAGAATGTGCTGGCCACGAAAAGAGTCACATACCGTGTGTATGGATATAGGTCATGAAAGCGCAGTTATCATGTGGTCTTGCGATATCTCGTTGAAAGATAACATGCGAGACACTTCGAAGGTAGGGCAAGGGCACCGACCTTAACAATTCAGAAATACAGCATCAGCTGTCCAAACTAATGGCTATTGCGAACGAGTTGTGATCGTGCTTTGTACCCAGTGACAGTGCTGATCGTTACACATGGTGGTGAGGCCATATGACATGGCGAATGCAATGTGATAACGTTCGTACTCCTCGGAGCTTACATGTGTTACTGAAATATGTGCGGAACCAGAACTCGTCTTAAAAGTGGTCGTGAGGCCACTTCTGTGTCCACTGGTGTTATTCGGCTCAGCATTGTTTGCACACTTCTCTCTGCTGTCGCGTCAAGAGAAGCCGCAACAATGCTAACAGTCCATGGTGCTCCATAAGTCATCTCTGTGTCCAGATATATGAGCACGTCCGGCTGAAAACAAGTCTGTTTCTTGACTCAAGGCACTTGACGTTGCTGTAAGATTCTGTACATCCGAGTGACGAACATTATATCTGTCCTCTCACTCTCTTGTCGCATGAGGCGTTTGATATCCAGTTTGTCATACAGTACGCCACTCCTGAAACCAATGGACTCCTTACTCTCATGATAGTCGACGAAGACGAGCAATAATATCCGTGTTATTAGTATTTTTCAGTAGGCCATGATCTTGCCGATGTAGAATTCCGGCATATGCTGGAACATTTTCACAAACAACTTTCAAATGCAATCTTTGAATAATAAAACTTCTTAATCTTTCCTTATGTACAGTTTACGTACTTTCTGCAGGCGCACAGAAATTCTGACCTTTATACATGCAATCATGTTTAACACTTCGTGCCAGTTTCTTGCATTCCACCTTCTTTGTGTTGCGATTTTAATTGCAAACAGCGCTTATTTTATACCATAACGATCTATCCAGACTGTAGTCTGTCACGTCATCTCAAGCTATCAAGAGGATGCATGTATGGGATGTGTGGTCTATCAAGCGGCCACCCACACTGGTCAGCACTCAGAACGTAACATATAGTACTTCACGGTCGTTTATGCTGTTCTCGCAATATCGCTGTGGTAGTTGTAAGTAGCGGATATGAATGAGGTTGTGAATCAAATAATAAGTATTCCAATGAAATTGGTATTGGGTACCGATGTCAGTTATCACTTGACCGAAAGTTTGTTTCTGATATTCTGATGTAGGGTCATGTTCGACACTATCTAGTAAAGTAGTTCTAATAAGTTGGTTCTTCCTATTTAACAGTCAGAGTCCCATTTCCATTTATATCGACTATAGAACCAAAACATAGTTGTACTCTGGTATCGATAAATAAATTTATTTTTGCAAACTGATCATTACGAGATACACATAGTGGAGAAAGTAATCATCTGCGAACAGCTTCATAGGGTTAAAACTTTATCTGTCCGATCTTTTACATATACTGTAAAAAAGCAATAGCCTGATTTAGTGACGCACTGTCCCCCCAGTTGAAGTTAGTGGTAGGGAAAAGAGGTAGACGGAGTACTTCGAATGGAGGGTACCTAAGGAAGGTAGAGAGTTTTAAATACGTTGCAGAATAGATAGAAATTGGTCTGAATAAAAAATAGCGTGAATCAACAACATGAAGTAAGGATATAAATTCGTGGTGTGCATCTACTGCATTAAGAATCTTTTGATAATTGGGTAACTACGATATTACCATACAGTGATCTGACCTGAAACCCTTATCCCTGTATGCAGCAGAACAAATACAATAAGAACAGAACTACTTAGGAGGTAGTAACTTACGGTAGAACAGACGCTTAGGAAGATACAGGAGCCTCGAAGAGCAGGAGACTATTTATGCACAATCCGAGTGAATCAAGAACTGTACACTCAGATAGAAAGAACCTCAGGTACCATGACCAGAATGAATGGTTTCGTCGGACATTTTATAATAAGAATCAATACTAATGACACTTCATGCACTGCAGTTTTTTTGTAAGAATAAAAAAACTCTGTTGGATCCAAGCTTTACAAAGGAATTTGGAAGAAACTGAAGTGCATGAAACAGAGATATGTAACACGGAAAAATTTGAACGGAAAATTGAGAATGTGGCAAGACAGAAGTTTCCAGACAGATGTAGATCCAAGATGGAAACATTACGGGCAGAAGTGTGATGAAGAACACCGGACAAGCATCCAAAACGAAGGAAAGAAAGCTGATCCGAATTAATATGGTCTACCAGTGGCCAAGACGAAAAGAAGGATGTTAAGTACATGCTTTCTGATCAAAAGTAATCATCATTTGAACGAAGATACGTCGAGTTAGATTCGTTATCTCGCTTGTCATCATCATCATCATGATTCATTGAAGTGCCAAAGAAACTGGTAAAGGCATGCGTATTCATATGCAGAGATATGTAAACAGTCAGAATACGGCGCTGCGGTCGGCAACGCCTATATAAGACAACAAGTGTTCGGGGCAGTTGTTAGATACGTTACTGCTGCTACACTGGCAGGTTGTCAAGATTTAAGTGAGTTTGAACATGGTGTTACAGTCGGCGCACGAGCGATGGGACACAGTATCTCCGAGCTAGCGATGAAGTGAGGATTTTCCCTTATGACCATTTCACGAGTGTATCGTGACTATCAGTAATCCGATAAAACATCAAATTTCCGTCGTCGATGCGGCCGGATAAAGATCCTGCAAGAATGGGATCAACGAAGACTGAAGAGAATCGTTCAGCTTGAGAGAAGTCCAACCTTCCGCAAATTGCTGCAGATATCAGTGCTGGGTCATCAACAAGTGTCAGCGTGCGAAACATTCAACGAAACCATATGCGACTGGAACAGTAAAGGGAGGTAATGACAGTGGCATGTAAAGTGCCCTCCGCCACACACCGTGCAAGCGTGCGGAGTATAGATGTAGATGTAGATCATCGATAAGGGCTTTCGGAGCCGAAGGCCCACCCTTGTACACTTGATGACTGCACGTCACAAAGCTTTACATCTCGGCCGGCCGGGGTGGCCGAGCGGTTCTAGGCTCTACAGTCTGGAACCGCACGACCGCTACGGTCGCTGGTTCTAATCCTGCCTCGGGCATGGATATTTTTGATGTCCTTAGGTTAGTTAGGTTTAAGTAGTTCTAAGTTCTAGGGCACTGATGACCTCAGAAGTTAAGTCCCATAGTGGTCAGAGCCATTTGAACCATTTTTCTTTTCATCTCGCCTGGGACCGTCAACATCGACATTGGACTGTTGATGACTGGAAACATGTTGCCTGGTCGGACGGGTCTCGTTTCAAATTGTATCGTGAGGATGGACTTGTGCGGGTATGGAGACAACCTCATGAATCCATGGACCCTGCATGTCAGCAGGGGACTGTTGAGGGTGGTGGAAGCTCTATAAAGGTATGAGGGGTGTGCAGTTGGAGTGATATGGGACCCTTGCTACGTCTGCATACGACTCTGACAGGTGACACTTAAACATCCTGTCTGATCATCTGCATCCATTTATGTCCGTTGTGTAGTACGACGGACTTGGGTAATTCCAGCAGGACAATGCGGCACCCCACAAGTCCCGAATTGCTACAGAATGGCGCCAGGAACATTCCACGAAGCTTAAACGCCTCCGCTGGCCACCAAACTCCTCAGACATGAATATTATTGAGTATGTCAGGGATGCCTTGTAACGTGCTGTTTCCATCCTCTCGTACTCCTAACGGATGTATGGAAAGCCTTGCAAGACTTACGGCGTCAGCTCCCTTGAGCATTACTTCAGGACATCCATATCATGTCTTGTTGCTGCACTTCTGTGTGCTCGGTGAGGCCCTACACGATACTAAGCAGGTGTAGCAGTTTCTTTGGCTCTCCAGTGTACTATCCCAAAGTTGATTGGAGAGCTGTGGGCAGGATATCTCATGCAACGTGAAGAGGAGACACAGGAATTTGACAAGTCGGTTTTCGTGCATCTAGTTTAGCACCATTCTTTCTGTATTCGGGACAAGTGGCGCAGGCCAGTATTCGTCCTATTTTTTGCTGCAGACCGCGACAGGCTGACCGCAGATGACGGACGACCCTGGGGGACGGGGACGGGACTGCGGCCGGCGGCGGCGGCGGCGGCCGGCGCGGCTGTCGGGCGGTTCTTTACGGCGCCATTCAATGGAAATACTGCGGCTGGCTGCGGACGCTGCCGTGGCCGTGGCTGGGGCCGCGGGCTCGCCAGCAGCGGACGCCTCGTCCCGAACCCGCCGCTCCGGCTGCGCACTGCACCACAGTGGCTCGCCCTGCCAGGCCCCAGTTCACGCAGCGTCTTCTGCAGCACCGCTGTTCTTCGCTAACAGCACCTCGACATGAACAGAAGGCAGCACAGTTGTGAGAAGAAGTTGAAGTCTGTCCTAGGGATGGAGGTTAGCACTGAAACAACAGGTATTTTTTCGCTCCAGTTAAAACCTGACTGTAATAACTGATCAAAAAATCAGTTTCTAAAATGAGATATTTTCGGTTTTTTATTCCGATTACTCCACGTGATAAACGTGGAAAGCGAACAAAGGCTGACAAATTTTGACTCTTTCACATTCATAGAACATAGAATCAAAATATTAAATTAATTGCGCAAATAAAAGAATATTTAATCCGTCCGCAGTGAGCTGTTTTTCTCGAAAACTGACGAGTGTCTGCATACTACAAGAAAAGCTACCAGTTTTCTCCTGTAATTATTGAAAATCTGCTCAGAAGCCATGTTTTAATCGGGTATCAAAACACTATTCAGGCTTTACATGTAGTACTAAAGGGTGAAAATAGAGGTTGATGAATTTTGTTTTGCGTTTGAATTTGTCCGTTTGCAAAGGCTATAAGTAGAAACGGGCACATTACACAGACACATGTAGCAGAACAGCTACTTTCTATCCTTATCGTATTCTATGAATCACTAGTTGTTAATTTATTTTGTTTTTAATTTATTCCTTTTACCATCATTTCTACCCTCTTTTGCCTCTAATCCTTCAAAGCAGATGAACGTTACGTCACTTCGTAAAAATATTTCCAACATGGTGCCATTCTGCAATACAATGGATGTCTGGTGACAACAGCGAGAAAGTATCGTATAGATGGGTGGGGGCAAATTTTGCATGCTGCTCGAGCACGCGTACCTTAAGCCACGCCACATGGCAACGGCAACAGTGTTGTCTCATCTATGCTGTGCCAATTCTTATGTCACGTGTTTGTTGCTCGCTTCTGTCGGCAGTCTTACTAAAATAGCTATGACGAGATTTTACAGTTTTACGCTATATTTCAAACGAATGAAAATTTTGCATACAAAAATTACTGCTTTTCTAAAAAAGAGGTTTATTTGAAAATGAAAAATGTTATCACTGCTGCTATAGTTAACTGATATTTCGTGTATTATATTAGAAATATAATATTAGAATATTATAAAAAAATTAAAAAATCTCTTATGACTGGAAACAAACAAATACCGGAAAAGTACAGGTTATCCTGAACTAAAATCCCGGTACTGACTTTAACCGAACGGTTTTTCCCATCCCTAGTCTGTCCCTTGCGATATTTAACATATAGTATGACAGTAAAATTTCTGTCTGTTGCAGTCGCGATTATTTCATTGTTACCCAAAGCACCTTACATGTTGTGACAGACTGCTGATGTCAAAAAAAATTTATCGGGGTTTATTACAAAGGAAAGCTGCCACGCGTCGGTTTGCATACGGCACTGAAAAAATTGTTCAAATGGCTCTGAGCACTATGGGACTCAACTTCTGAGGTCATTAGTCCCCTAGAACTTAGAACTACTTAAACCTAACTAACCTAAGGGCGTCACACACATCCATGCCCGAGGCAGGATTCGAACCTGCGACCGTAGCGACCGTAGCGGT
This sequence comes from Schistocerca cancellata, assembly GCF_023864275.1. Lineage (NCBI taxonomy): Eukaryota > Metazoa > Arthropoda > Insecta > Orthoptera > Acrididae > Schistocerca > Schistocerca cancellata. The sequence continues at coordinate 461,410,211 of NC_064631.1, read as the reverse complement.
CTCGCAGTTCCAGACTGCAGCGCCTAGAACCGCACGGCCACTTTAGCCGGCTATACGGCACTACTGTTCGATGAGCTCCTGCATTTAGCTGACGTGGAACCAGCGGATCATACCAGGCCCTGACTGGTTACTAAGGATCGGCTTATGTGCCGAAACCTGGTAACTCCCGTAAGGGTAATAGAAGGTGAAGTTCTGCGCTGTGGCCCTAGGCGGGTTAGTCAGACCCAGCCGACCGCCGTGTCGTCCTCTGTCGCGGGCGTTAGTGGATGCAATACGGAGGGCATGTGGTCATGACACTGCCATCCTGGTCCATGTCGAGTTTGTTGATGTTTGAATCGCCAGTGGTCGGTTGAGTAGCTCCTGTGTTGGCCCCACAAGGCAGAGTGCACCCAGTACTAGTCCTCCTGTCGAGGAAAAATCCCTGACAGTACCGCGAATCTAACCCGGGTCTTCCGCATGGCAGTCAACCACTACAATTTATTAAGGAATCAGCAAGATTGTAAATAGTATCTCATTAATATACGTACTCATTATGGCTTACATATTAAAATAATATACCTATAGCATCTGTAACATTAAAAAAGATATGAACTGCCCGAATGATTTTGTGCGTTGTCGGGTTTTCAGGAACCATGCTCCAAGAAGTGATCCTCGCTGGCGGTTAATTGTGGGGTACTCGCCTTACCAGCACTGAGGTTACGTGATGGCACAAGTTTGCGATTTAAGCAGATCCATTACAAATTAAGAGCATTATTTATTATTCTTTCCGCATAAATCATATTTTTGTAAAATATATGTCAATTGTCTTGAGTGCGGATAATAGATCGTTGATCTATATGAGAAAACGACTTTGTGACTGTGGTTTTGTTTATTTTGACCAATGTCGTCATGAATAAAATAATTGGTATCCCTTGTGGAACTTCAGCTGTGTCATTAAGAGTTTGCCTAAGACTGAATATCCGAGTCGTTTGTCGCACCAAGCAGAGTCACACATACTTTCAATCCTTTTCAGCCAACAGTACCTGATTATGAACGTACCTGCCACCGATCACTGCACTGGGAGAAATTACTTGAAGACAGAAGCTCAGTACAATTCACAGAAAACTGGTATCTTTCCCGATGCACGCAGTGCAGCCTCAGTAAAAATGAAACCAGTATCGTGGATGCAATGATAACATTTGTAGGGCAGTATTTCTTACATAAATTAAATCGTCGTAAGAGCCAGCAATAAGAAAAACCAAGCACCAATTTAGGAAAATATTTAAATTTCAGGAAGATGAAATACGAATTTCATTTGCGAAACACATTATAATCCTACCATAGACCGCAAAGCAACAGAAATATTTAATTAACGAAATCGTTAAGATCTTGAAAAGAGGTTATAAGAATAGCATCAATAAAAAAAGGGTTATGGTGTCAACTGCCGAGAATTCTTCCTGGTTGTATGGCCGTGGTTCATGGAACTCTTCTATCCCTGACGTTTCGTCCAAAGCTACGTTGGACGAGTCGACAAGACTCAGCACAACCAGGAGCACCTCCGAAGATGTCCAACGTAGCTTTGGACGAAACGTCAGGGATAGAGGAGGTCCATGGACCTGAAGATGAAGTTTGCTATTTGGGCAGTAAAAAAAAAAAAAAAAAAAAAAAAAATATGGAGTCAAAACAGTTAGACTGACTACAGCGAGAAAAACTTCTCCCGAAAGCGTATACAGATAACCCTGGAAGTGGCGCTTTAGCGGGCTCAGCTATACGGGCGGGGAGAAAAGATGGAGGTGAGGTAATTAAATAAACTGCAAATATTTTAAGATACCTCTTAATTTCCCTTAGCCCACAGAAAGATTTGTACCAGAAATTTCCCTGATAACAAACACATATTTAGAAGCACCAAATGAAGAGAAAAAGACTGGCTTTTCTTTAAAAATTCAAACAAATAAAATTAAAAGCTTAACAAATAGCAAAGCATCTAGTGATGGCCGGACTGCTGCAGAGCTCCTGAAATCAGCTGGCCCAGAAATCTTAAAATAAATTATGCTGATCATTCAAAACATTCAACAAACTGAGGAAATTTCGCCCAACTGTATTGACAGATCACAGTATAAAAACGGAGAAGGATTTCTCTTCTCTGTGTCCCAAATAATTCTCTCTCAATGTCACCTCAAGGGAGTATCAAGCAGAGAACCCTACAGTTCTCTCCAAAATTCTGAAAGAACAAGGTCCGGACGTGAAAAAACACTAAATGAAACGCTAAATGAAATAAAACCTTAGGTAACAGTCCGGGGAGAAATTTCGGGACATTTTGAAATTAAAGCAGGAATGAGGCAAGACGTTGGACTCTCTCCATTGCTGTATGTATTCCAACCTCTGTCTTCCTCCACAGTTTCTTACTCTCTGCTGTTTTCTCTAGTACTTTGGAGGTTATTCCCTGATGTTTCCTGTTCCGGCTTTCCCACTATCCATGATTCCTTGGCATAAAATTCTGTGCTCCAAATGCTTCATTCTCAAATTAAAGATGATATTAGGTATCAGTAGACTTTTCTTTGTAAGGCACTTCTTTTTTGCCAGTGCTGTCTGCTTTTTATATCCTGTTCCCTTTGCCCCTCAGCCGCACGTTGGTTGCCCCATTGCGTCTTCTCACGATCCGGGCGGCTGCCCCCGTCGGAGTTTCGACTCCTCCCTGGGGCATGGGTATGTGTGTTGTCCTTAGCGTAAGTTAGTTTAAGTTAGATTAAGTAGTGCGTAAGCGTAGGGACAAATGACCTCAGCAGTTTGGTCCCATAAGACCTTCCCTCAAATTTCCAATTTCTTTTCCCCGTCGTGGATATTTTGCTCCCAGGATAGCAGACTTTCTTAATGTCTCTACTTCGTGATCACCAATTCTGATGTTAAGTTTCTCGCACTTCTCACTTCTCGTTACTTTTTTTAATCTTATCGTTGACACCTTTTCGCATTGGATTTTAACCTCACTCTCTAACCTTTCTTTTGCCTCCGTCAGTGCCTTTTCGATGTACAGATTGAACGTCAGGGCTTCTTTCTTGGTCTTCCAATCTGTTCCCTCTTGGTTATTATGCATGTTGCGTACTACCAGTCTTTCCCTGTACCTTACCCCTATTTTTATCATTACTTCGATAATCTTGCCACATTGTCGAACGCTTTTTCTACGTCAACAAATCCTATGAGTGTGTCTTGATTTCTCTTCAGTCTTTCATCCATTGTCAGAACTGCCTCTCGGGTGCATTTACTGTCTTTAGCTTTCCAGAAGCATAACTGATCATCTAACACATCCTCAATTTCCTTTTCCTTTCTTCTGTATATTATTCTTGTCAGCAACTTGGACGCATGAGCTGTTACGCTGATTGAGCTCTTCTCTGCCCTTGCTCTCCTCGGAATCGTATTTTTCCGAAAATGTGATGGTATACCGCCAGTCTCCTATAGTCTACACACCAACCTGAACTGTCACTTTTTTCCTCCTTCCCCAAATAATTTTTTATATTCCGATGGAACATTTTGTATCGCCTCTGTTTTACATGATCTCATGTCTTTCAGTTCTCTTTTAAATTCTAACTCTAATTCTGATTACCCAATGTTTTCCATATTGACTCCACTTTCTTCTTCTAGCACTTTGTCACACAAGTTCTCCCCTTTATAGTGGCCTTCAATTAACTCTTTTTACCCATCCGATCTCTCCTCAGCATTTAGCAGCTTTCTTAATGTATCACCCTTACTCTTAATTTCACCGAAGGATGTTTTGACTTTGACTTTGAATATTTCCAACGATCATTTCTTTTACGTCTGTTTGTTTTTCCTGCACCCATTTACCTTGGCTGCCCGGTACTTGATATTTATTTAAATCCAAAGTGATATATATTACTGACTCCTGTCTTTCCCTGGACGTTTTTGTAATTCCTTCTTCCGTCGATCGGTTGAATTATTTCTTCTCTTACCCAAGATTTCATCGTAGTTCCCTTCCTTGAGCCTATATTTTTCTAACCAGCATGTATGATTGCTCTTTTAGAGACGTTAACTCTTTAGCTGAACTGCCTACTACGGTGTTCCTTATCGCAATATTCACATCCTCAGCCAACTTCAAACGAGTCCAGTCATTCCTCTACGTTAGTATCCCAGTTTTTCCACAATGATTCTTTCGGAAGATTCTCTTAACCTTCAGCCTATTCTTCATCATTAGTAGTGTGTGATCTGTGTCTATATCTACTGCTGGGCACACCTTACAATACAGTATGTGATTTCAGAGTCACTGTCTGACCATGACGTAATCCAGCTTAAACATTCCCGTCTCTCCAGAGCTTTTCCGAGGATATGTCCTCTCTCGTTCCTACTGCCAAGCCCAAATTCTGCCATAAGTCTTTCTTCTATCTTTGCCACTGCGACCGCGTTCTACCTCTTAGAAAAAGTAATCTAAGAGCAGCGGAAACTAAAGTCAGAGCTACAAATTGGAAGCACAAACTCTGAGCTAGATTGCTTAACTTTAGCAGATGACCTTGTTATTCTATGTGAACACATTAAAATGGCAGAAATGGGGCACCCAAAATACTAATACTAAATATGGGAAAATGCAGTATTTCTGAGTTTATATATTTAGGCAAATATTTCAGTAAGCTTGAGTAAAATAGATTGAAAACGAAATTAGTTTTCATAAAATGGAAACACCTTTCAGGCTTACAAAATACACCTGTAGCATAAAATGCATCTCAAATACACCAAACCGAGACACTACAATACACTCTCGAAATCAGAGTGTCTCTATGTGGCCGAAGCACTGATTTTTAAGGTTCTATAGCTCAGTCTGTAAAAACTGAACCCGTACGAGAACGAGTCCACTGTCTACGAGTCTCTCCGACAGGCTTTATTATTAAAGTCAAATATAGTCGGTGCTCACACTAACGTGACTATATTGTGTATCTATATACATAATTAAGTTTGTATATAACCATCAGACCGTGAGTCATATACACTATTGTCCGGATTTTTTAAAAGAAGGGAAAACATTGATACTTCAAAACGGAGAACGAAAGGCAATCAGAAAGATTTTACGTCCAAATTATACTGAAGAAGAACAATACAGACTAAGACCGAATAAAGAAATTGTGATGCATACCGACATGTGCGGGGATATGAGCAAACGCATGCCAAAATTCCATGGACTTCAAAAGAAAAATGCACATCGTACGTTACCTGTCTTTCCCTGCAGCTTCCGTCTATTTTCCTATAAATTTCTAAAATCTTGAACTGCTTTAAGTTATCGAACGCTTTTTCCAGGTCGCAGGTCCTGTGAACGTGTCTTGATGTTTCTTCTTTTTCTGCTCATTTATTGTAAGTCTACACGCTGTCCAGTAAAGGCAAAATTGAAGTAATTAAGTGTATCGGTGCTGTAAAATATGTACTGAAAGAAGTAGAAATAACAAAAGTTGATTTACCAGGTAGAAAATTATTCAAGCAGAAAATTCGTAACTCAAAAGTTGGCCTGGAAGAAAAACCCAAGGAGACTGGAACAACGTAGACTGACCAGCGAAATATGGCCCGTTTTAAGAGAATCAATGTATAATGAGCACAAAGAAAGGTAAAATAATGGACCTGAAATGACCGATGGTGTAAAGTGCGTGCTACTGTAGGGCCCACATACGAATAATGATAATAGTAATAAACTGTATTTGTCTATGTGGATATTTTAAATTTGAACGTACCTCTAATAGATTCCCTGTTTCTTACCACGAGAAAAATGTCAACTTAATTGAATAAGTAGATGGTTTTTAGTGTTCTGTATGTCAGTCGGTGAAAACGGAACCCTTAGAGGATCAGTGTGTTGTCCATCCTTTTGTCCGTCTGTTAAGACCCCTCTTTCTCAGGAGCGGCTACAGGTCTCAAGCTGAAATATGTATCAAATACTAATGTCTCTTGGTGGTGTAAAAAATTTGGGTTTCTAAACCAATGCAGTGAATAGATACGGCTATTTATCTCACATACTTTGAGACTCGCAAACTCAGTCATCAAAACATGTAAATGAAATTTACCATCATGCCTTAGGTTAAAGTATAGTTATAGGGAAGATAGTTGAACCTTTCCATGATTAAAATTCGAGGATCGAGCTCAGAATTATAAATAATGCCGCCAATACCGTGTGGAGCAGACAACCTTTTTAGCCACCCGCCGTGGGAACAGACGCAACTGTCTTGTGCTTTTATATAGAAACCTGCCTCTTCCGCCAGTTCTGCCGTTCTGATGAACTTCATCTCGGCCTTCACTACCTTTGAGGTTTTCACCGTCATCCTGGCAAGGAACGCTTACAAGGTACTAACACCCGGGTAAGGTTAACCAAGGTTTTTTAACGAGGTGTTTCTTCTCCACTACCTCCCTTCTCAACCGAGCTTGGGACCGACTTTGGTGGAGTTGTACGCGGTTCATAGCCGGGTATATATATATATATATATATATATATATGTATATGTCTGTGTGTGTGTGTGTGTGTGTGTGTGTGTGTGTGTGTGTGTGTGTGCGTGTGTGTGTGTGTGTGTGTGTGTGTGTGTGTGAGTATGTCGAGAACCCTCAGAGCTCGTGTCCTAATTGCACTAGTATAGTTTTTATTTTACTTACTTTTTTCCGTTTTCACAGCCTCAAGGAAATGTGGATCTCTAAGTGAAAACGTCATCGGTGAGATCGCTAAGCTAGAGCTCAGAAGTGGGACAGTGTTTTGCCGATTCTCTGACTTACAGCGAATCGCGGAGAGAGCTTCCGTGCCGACCGTTTGTTAGGCTGGAGAAAGAAAGGCGCCAGGTGAAGACCAGGGGGTTGGCCTGGGTAGCGCTCGCTACGCGGCCAGCTCCGGACGCGGCTGGAGGCGCGCGTGACTTCGTGGCGGCCGCGTTTGCTCGGCGCGGTGGGCTATCCCCAGCGAGGTTGGCACCGCGCAGTCTCAGCCGCCACTTTCACCACTGGCAGTCACGAAGCGCGTGCCCGGACTCAAGAGTCCAGGCGGTAGCCAGCAGAATTGTCACCTGCGTCATAGTCATGACAGGGTCGAATATCTGACAAAAACTGTCATACACCTGTAGTGACCACAGCTCCTCCTTTTCAGTATGTACACACTCGACTTACTGTAAACATTTTCAAAGAAGTTCACTTTCGTTTTGTGGCCCGCATCACTTCAACTTTTGCTAATGCCGAAACCATCTGACCCACTGATAGGAAGTCTTGGGTGTACATTAAGAAATCTCAGAAAACCGTCGCATCTGGATTTCACCTACGCAACAGAGAGGCAAATTACAAATCAGATCCAGAGGCCAAGTCTTGTCGTACTGCTGGCACCACTATACAGCGGTTGGACAAAAAAGACGAAAATACCGCGAGGAATGCTTGGTTGAACATAAATGAAGATGGTAACCAAAGCCGAGCGTTCCGCTGTTGTATTTTGCCAACGAACGGCACCGTTGCAGAGTCCTCAACGCGTTGCAGGTGCCAGTTGCGTTCAAAACAATATTTTGAGTGGTTGTGAGTGCATTACGACGGAGCTGAATGAATTCGAACATGGGCAGATTTTTCGTGCTTGCACGGTGTGTGCCATCGTAACGAAGAAAGACGGCGTATGGAATTTTCATAACACATACAGGGAAAGCGGAATAACATTGTCCTTTAAATCACGACGCGTACCGAAGCGTCTGTTGAGTGATAGTGACGCACGGTCACTGAAGTCGACTGTGGCGCAAAATCAGAGAACAACAGGTTTGGGTGCATAGTTCCTGAGAAATCAGTACCCAAAACAATCACCTCTGGCCGCAATAACGGCCTTTATACGCCTGGGCATTGAGTCAAACAGAGCTTGCATGGCGCGTACAGGTACAGCTGCCCATGCAGCTTCAACACTATACCACAGTTCATCAAGAGTAGTGACTGGCGTATTGTGACGAGCCACTTGCTCGCCCACCATTGACCAAACGTTTTCAATTGGTGAGAGATCTGCAGAATGTACTGGCCAGGGCAGCAGTCGAACATTTTCTGTATCCAGAAAGGCCTGTACAGGACCTGCAACATGCGGTAGTGCATTATCCTGCTGAAATGTAGGGTTTTGCAGGGATCGAATGAAGGGTAGAGCTACAGGTCGTAACACATCTGAAATGTAACGTCCACTATTCAAAGCACCGTCAATTCGAACAAGCGATGACCGAGACGTGCAACCAATGGCACCCCGTACCATCACACTGGGTGATACGCCAGTATGGCGATGACGAATACACGCTTCCAATGTGCGTTCACCGTAATGTCGCCAAACACAGATGCGACCATCATGATGCTGTAGACAGAACCTGGATTCATCAGAAAAAATGACGTTTTGCCATTCGTGCACACAGGTTCGTCGTTGAGTACACTATCGCAGGCGCTCCTGTCTGTGGTGCAGCGTCAAGGGTAACCGCAGCCATGGTCTCCGAGCTGATAGTCCATGCTGCTGTAAACGTCGTCGAACTGTTCGTGCAGATGGTTGTTGTCTTGCAAACGTCCCCATCTGTTGACTCAGGGATCGAGACGTGGCAGCACGATCCATTATAGCCAGGGGGATAAGATGAATGCCATTTCGACTGCTAGTGATACGAGGCAGTTGGGATCCAGCACGGCGTTCCGTATTACCCTCCTGAACCCACCGATTCCATATTCTGCTAACAGTCATTAGATCTCGACCAATGCGAGCAGCAATGTCGCAGTACAATAAACAGCAATCGCGATAGGCTACCACAATCTGATCTTTATCAAAGTCGGAAATGTGATGGTACGCATTTCTCCTCCTTACATGAGGCATCACAACAACGTTTCACCAAGCAACGCCGGTCAACTGCTTTTTGTGTATGAGAAATCGGTTGGAAACTTTCCTCATGTCAGCACGTTATAGGTGTCGCCACCGGCGCCAACCTTGTGTGAATACTCTGAAAAGCTAATCATTTGCATATCACAGCATCTTCTTCCTGTCGGTTAAATTTAGTGTCTGTAGCATGTCATCTTCGTGCTGTAGCAATTTATTGGCCAATAGAGTATTTAATAGTATTATGAATGTTCAGAATCGATTTCAATAGAATACCTACAATCAGAAGTACCATAATCAGATTGTAAACCTGAGACTTCTCATAAATGTTTTCCGCACACATGGAGATACCTTATGAGTCATTTCTTCCAGCCCTTACAAAAAATAAATACCAAATTACTCAACTAATACGAGTATAAAGTTCAGTTCCAGGTTAATTGGCATCCATTTTTAATATGCTGATTTCGACTATAGAATTTGTTGCTGAAGAGCATTATCATCGGATGGTGAAGTACATCTTCATCTACATCTACATGGATACTCTGTAAATCACATTTAAGTGCCTGGCAGAGGTTTCATCGAACCACCTTCACAATTCCCTGTTATTCCAATCTCGTATAGCGCGCGGAAAGATGAACATCAATATCTTTCCGTACGAGCTCTGATCTCCAGCCCAAATCCTGTATCATTTCTCTGACACTCTCTCCCATATTTCGCGACAGTACAAAACGTGCTGCCCTTCTTTGAACTTTTTCGATGTATTCCATCAGTCCTACCTGGTAAGGATCCCACACCGCGCAACAGTATTCTAAAAGAGGACGGACAAGCGTAGTGTAGGCAGTCTCCTTAGTAGGTCTGTTACATTTTCTGAGTGTCCTACCAATAAAACGCAATCTTTCGTTAGCCTTCCCCACAATATTTTCTATGTGTTGTTTCCAATTTAAGTTGTTCATAATTGTAATACATAGGTATTTAGTTGAAATTACGGCTTTTAGATTAGACTGATTTATCATGTAACCGAAGTTTAACGAGTTCCATTTAGCACTCATGTGGAAGACCTCACGCTCTTCGTTATTCAGGGTCAACTGCCACTTTTCGCACCAGTCAGATATTTTTGCTAAATCGTTTTGCAGTTTGTTTTGATCTTCTGATGACTTTATTAGTCGATAAGCAACAGCGTCATCTGCAAACAACCGAAGATGGCTGCTCAGATTGTCTCCCAAATCGTTTACGTAGGTAAGGAAAAGCAAAGGGCCTATAACCACGCACAAATACCACAGCCAACCGGTTGCAAACAATTCTCAAGACATTGACCTAGGTTTCGGCACCTCTAAGAATGTGTTCATCAGAATGAAATTTTATCATCCGTGAAGTTACATTGCTAACATGGATGATCCGATGGCAATAATTTTAATACATGCCAAATATATTGTTTAAGAAAGTACTTGAGGTCATGGATCGTTGAAGGAAGATAGTCAGTCGTATATTTCAAACTGGTCTTGCAACCTGACTGTCACAAAGGACGACCTGTTCTTCACGGGGTGTCATATTGGTGCCACTTCAGAGTGGCAAGCCCAAGAGCGAGGGAGTTTCCACCATCTCACCATCAAAAAAGTAGTAGGAGAGGTGTCCCTGGTAAAGTTTGCTGCAGGAATTATTTCTTTGCCGGTGGATACAAACCGCCGAGGCAGTAAAACTAACAGAGACACGTCCTGCAGCCCACTCTGTCGCAGGATCTCGTAGATAGCAGTTGGTATTAGATCGTTCGTAAATATTAGCCCGCAACTGTGCTGCCGTCTTAGCCAGTAGCACGCACTGCGCCGTCCTATAATGAAAATCTCGTGTCTGAGGAAAGCTATGCTTGCCTTTCGTAATTAATATGGTTTCCTACCAATATACTTGGTTCCTTTCTTTTCTCAGTAGCGCGTAGCAGATATGCATTACCTCTCACTGGCGTCACAATAGTTGAGATACGAATTATCTACCCAACAATGCAATAAAAATATTTTTGTTTTAATTCTGAGAAACGAGGTTTTCATTCTGTCAGCTGTACAGGGTGATCCAAAAGTCCCTTAACATTTAAAAATGCACTAATCCAGGGATAGCTTATGTAGAGAAGTATCAAATGGCACAAATGCATGAAATGTCATCATTTTTTATTCAAATCAAAAACTAATGCGAAAATTAGGCAACAGATGGCGCTGTGCCCACTACGTCTGTGACTTTGCATGAGATTTACTTTTCCTTTATTGCTATTTCATCTTCCTTCGACTCATGTATGCGGGGGTGATGGGGGGCAAGGGACTGGCAGCGGTACAAATACCTCACTCTTCAGATAGTAGAACTTAACACAAACGTAGATGCTAAAAAAAGGCACTTCGAACATTTGTGGTGTGGGCGCTTCAAAGAGTGTGGAAATACGACGATTGGTTTTCTAACGTCTTGTGTACCGGCGAAGCCCATTTCATACTCCGAGGTCTGTCAACATCCAAAACTGCAGAATTTTGGCTACCGAAGATCCTAGAACTGTTTTGAAAACCCCACTGGATGACGAGAAAGCTGCGGTGTGCTGTAGGTTTACCACATCAGTCGTGATTAGACGCTTTTTATTCGAGGAAATACGGGGTGTTGCTTTTCAGACTGTCAGCGTGAAGGGTCAAAATACGTCGATATGTTACAGATTCGCATCATCCCCAGCCTGGCTGATAAACATATCCTGTAAGGTACGACTTTTATGCAGGATGGCACTCCACCCCATACTTCTAGACTATAGGTAATGATGATGAATGACGCCCGGCATGTTAAACATTTGTCATATAGAATACCGTCTTTGCTAAACATTGCTACGCCAGTTATTGAATTTGTGTCGCATGAAGCGACATCTAATAGTCTTTCTGCGCACTTCGTTTTGGCTATATGATTTCAAGCGTTCATATTAGTTTTTACGTCTTTCTGTAAAGTATTGAATTTTCGAATGTTAACGGACTTTTGGGTCACCCTGTATATACTGCATCCATCACTCCATCGGGTTATCTCTTTGGCGTCATTCTATTGAGAAAAGTTATGCAGTACCTCCTAATATCACGTCGCTCCTTCTTTTCCTCACCGTAGTGCAGCAGCCCGAGGTGTCATGGACTCAAAATGTCGTTGGGAATCCATTGCAGAAAAACTGAGCCATGTTGCCTCTATAGATGTCCATAATTAAGAAAAAGTGCCGCGTGCAGGCTTCTGTGCACGAACTCACTTCTCGATTATATCCCACAAATTTTCGATGGGTGGTCAAATCATTTGCTCGAACTGTCCTGAAAGTTCTTCAAATCAATTGCGAACAACTGTGGTACGGAGACATGGCGCATTGTCATTCTAAAAATTACATTGTTGCTTGGGAGAAGCCTGAGAGGAAGAAGGAGATACAAGATGATAGACAACATAAAGGGAAGAGGAAACTATGCAGATCTGAAGAGGATGGCAGAAGACCGGACAGCCTGGTGAACTACCATGTGAAAACCTGCCTTTTGGCAGAACACTAATGATGATGATGTTTGGAAACACGAAGTCCTTGAATAGCTGCAAATGGTCTCCAACAACCGAACATAACCATTTCCAGTCAACGATAGGTTCAGTTGGAGCAGAGGATCCAGTCCATTCCATGTAAACACAGCTCTCACCATTTTGGAGCCACTGCCAGCTTGTATAGTACCTTGTTGACAGCTTGGGTCCATGTTTTGGTGATATCTGAGCTAAGCTCGAAGCCTACCACCAGTTCATACCAACTGAAATCGGCGTTCATCTGACTAGAGCACAGCTAACCAGTAGTCTAGTGTCTAACGGATATGGTTAAGAGTCCCGAAAAGGTGCTGCAGGTTATGTCGCAATGTTAGCAAAGGTGTTAGGATCTATAGTCTGCTACCATAGCCCATTAACGGGAAATTTCACATCACTGTCCTAATCGATACGTTCGTCGCACTTCCCACATTGATTTCTTCAGTTATTTCATGCAGTGTTGCTTGACTGTTAGCACTGAAAACTCTACACAAACACCGATGCTCTCGCTTTTTAAGTGGAGGTCGTCCGCCACTGAGTTGTCAGTGGTGAGAGGTAATCCCATAAATCGGGTCTTCTCCGCACACTTGTGACGCTGTAATGTCGGAATATTGAATCCCGTAACATAAATTTCCTTTACTTCATGTCTACGGTCACAAGTTTGTTTGTCATTAGACCACCGGTTTCGGTCTATAATGACCATCTTCAGATCTGTTACAAAAACATATTGTATTATACTGGAACCGTAGTGGCATCGTCAAATGTTAAGCACAAAATATATACACTACTGGCCATTAAAATTGCGACACCAAGAGGAAATGCAGATGATAAACGGGTATTCATTGGACAAATATATACGGCCTTGATACGCCTGTGCATTGAGTCAAACAGAGCTTGAATGGTGTGTAATGGTACAGTTTCCCTTGCAGCTTCAACACGATACCACAGTTTATCAAAAGTAGTGACTGGCCTATTGTGACAAGCCAGTTGCTCGGCCACCATTGACCAGAAGTTTTCAATTGGTGAGAGATCTGCAGAATGTGCTGGCCAGGGTAGCAGTCGAACATTTTCTGTATCCAGAAAGGCCCGTACAAGTCCTGCAACATGCAGTCGTGCATTATCCTGCTGAAATGCAGGGGTTCGCAGGGATCGAATGAAGGGTAGAGCCACGGGTCGTAACACATCTGAAATGTAACGTCCACTGATCGAAGTGCCGTCAATGCGAACAAGAGGTGACCAAGACGTTAACCAATGGCATCCCATACCACAACGCCGGTTGATACGCCAGTATGGCGATGACGAATACACGCTTCCAACGTGCGTTCACCGCGATGTCGCCAAACACAGATGCGACCATCATGGTGCTGTAAACAGAACCTGGATTCATCAGAAAAAATGACGTTTTGCCATTCGTGCACGCAGGTTCGTCGTTGAGTACACCATAGCAGGCGCTCCTGTCTGTGATGCAGTGTCAGGGGTAACCGCAGCCATGGTCTCCGAGCTGATAGTCCACGCTGTTGCAAACGTCGTCGAACTGTTCGTGCAGCCATGCGGATAAGATGCCTGTATCTCGACTGCTAGTGATAGGAAGCCGCTGGGATCCAGCACGGCGTTCCATATTACGCTCCTGAACCCACCGATTCCATATTCTGCTAACAATCATTGGACCAACCGGCCGTAGTGGCCGAGCGGTTCTAGGCGCTATAGTGTGGAACCGCGCGACTGCTACGGTCGTAGGTTCGAATCCTGCCTCGGACATGGATGTGAGTGATGTCCTTAGGTTAGTTAGGTTTAAATAGTTCTAAGTTCTAGGGTACTGATGACCTCAGAAGTTAAGTCCAATAGTGCTCAGAGCCATTTGAACCATTTTTTTTATCTCGACCAACGCGAGCAGCAGTGTCGCGATACGATAAACCGCAATAGCGATAGGCTATAATCCGACCTTTATCAAAGTTGGAAACGTGATAGTACGCATTTCTCCACCTTACACGAGGTACCACAGCAACTTTCACCAGGCCACGCCGGTCAACTGTTGTTTGTGAATGAGAAATGGGTTGGAAACTTTCCTCATATCAGCACGTTGTAGGTGTCGCGACCGGCGCCAACCTTGTGTGAATGCTCTGAAAAGCTAATCATGTGCATACCACGGCATCTTCTTCCTGTCGGTTAAATTTCGCGTCTGTAGCACGTCATCTTCGTGGTGCAGCAATTTCAATGGCCAGTAAGTAACAGCATGTGCAAGAGTCATCCTGTCAGCTGCACTGCTGACAAGATAACTCTTGCATATGCTGTTATTTAAATATATTTGACAATGCTAGCGCAGATTTTGTGTTTAACATTTGACGATGCCACTATGGCTCCAGTACGACATGTTTTTATAGAACAGATTGGAAATGGGCATTATAGACCGAAACCGGGAGCCTGACAAAAAAAAAAAAGTGACCATAGACGTGAAGAAAAGGAGATGTATTGTGTACTCGGCTCAGTTCACGATCATGTCCCAGCTTGTGAATTCCCTAACGATTTCCGAAGTGGAATGTGGCACGCGTCTGGCTGCAACTACCATATCGCGGTCAAAGTCGTTAATCTCCGTCATGTGGGCATATCATAATGGAAATATTTTCACATGAATTACTCGAGTACAAATGAAACCTCCGCCAGTGCACGGCCCTTTTATACCTTGTGTTCACGAAACATCCGACACCTGTGAACGCTCATATTGCTATCCCATGACGTCACCAAATTGTAATAACGTCAGCCCAACAAGCAACGGACGTACAAGCTACAACGTGACTTGCAGTCTGCAAAGCTCTGGGTGCTCACGCATTGTCAGCGCCGTAAGCGGTGTATTACAACGCAAGCGATTGTGCAGGTAATGGGGAACAGGTCCGCGAACTACGCGGCGCGAGTTAAATTACAACGGCGAGCGGCGAGCGGCGCCCACCTGCGGAGCCGTCAGCGGCAGCTGTGGCGGCTGCAGGGCGCGGCTGCTGCCCCGGCCGTAGCCGGCGCACTTTATCCCCGGCCACTGGACGTAAGGGCGCCGCGGAAATTGAATCCGGGCCCCGCAAGGCGCAGGCAAAACAAATGCCGGCCGGCCAGATAAGGGCTAATCCCAGCGCGGCGCGGCCAGACCGCCGGTTTAATTCGGTCCACTTGTCGTCTGCGGGAGCCACCGGCCATCAGGGGCGGCCTTACTGCCGCCAGCTGCAGCCAACGTCCGCCCGCTGCGCCACCGGCTCTGGCCCGGCAGCAGCGCTGGCCACATAGACGTCACCGACCGCCGACCGCAGAGAAGTCTGCGGAGCGCTGCGATGGCCAACTGCCGTCTCACGTTTTCACGACCTGTCCAGCTAGTAAAGCAGCAGCGCGGTACAATAGTCCTTTTCAGGAGGGTAATACGGAACGCCGTGCTGGATCCCAACGGCCTCGTATCACTAGCAGTCGAGATGACAGGCATAGTACTGAGCTTGCGAACCGAAAGGCTCTTGTAACTATATACACTACTGGCCATTAAAACTGCTACACCACGAAAATGACGTGCTACAGACGCGAAATTTAACCGACAGAAAGAAGATGCTGTGATATGCAAATCATTAGCTTTTCAGAGCATTCACACAAGGTTGGCCCCGGTGGCGACACCTACGACGTGCTGACATGAGGAAAGTTTCCAACCGAATTCTCATACACAAACAGCAGTTGACTGGCGTTGACTGGTGAAACGTTGTTGTGATGCCTCGTGTAAGGAGGAGAAGTGCATACCATCACATTTCCGACTTTGATAAAGGTCAGATTGTAGCCTATCGCGATTGCTGTTTATCGTATCGCGACATTGCTGCACGCGTCGGTCGAGATCCAATGACTGTTAGCAGAATATGGAATCGGTGTTTTCAGGAGGGTAATAAGGAACGCCGTGCTGGTTCCCAACGGCCTCGTATCACTAGCAGTCGAGATGACAGGCATCTTATCCGCATGGCTGTACGGGTCGTGCAGCCACGTCTCGCTTCCTGAGTCAACAGATGGGGACGTTTGCAAGACAATAACCATCTGCACGAACAGTGGCGGCAGCATGAACTGTCAGCGCAGCTATCATGGCAGCGGTTACCCTTGACGCTGCATCACGGACAGCACAGACAGGAGCGCCTGCTATGGTGTGCTCAACGACGAAGCTGGCTGCACGAATGGCAAAACGTCATTTTTTCTGATGAATCCACGTTCTGTTTACAGCATCATGATGGTCGCATCCGTGTTTACCGACATCGTGGTGAACGCACATTGGAAGCATGTATTCGTCATCGCCATACTGGCGTATCACCCGGCGTGATGGTATGGGGTGCCATTGGTTACACGTCTCGGTCACCTCTTGTTCGCATTGACGGCACTTTGAACAGTGGGCGTTACATTTCAGATGAGTTGCGACCCGTGGCTCTACCCTTCATTCGATCCCTGTGAAATTCTACATTTCAGCAGGATAATGCACGACCGCATGTTGCATGTCCTGTACGGGCCTTTCTGGATATAGTAAATGTTCGACTGCTGCCCTGGCCAGCACGTTCTCCAGATCTCTCACCAATTAAAAACGTCTGGTCAATGGTGGTCGAGCAAAGGGCTCGTCACAATACACGTCACTACTCTTGATGAACTGTGGTATTGTGTTGAAGCTGCATGGGCAACTGTACCTGTACACGCCATCCAAGCTCTGTTTGACTCAATGCTCAGGCGTATCAAGGCCGTAATTACGGCCAGAGTTGGTTGTTCTGGGTACTGATTTCTCACTATCTATGCGCCCAAATTGCGTGAAAATGTAATCACATGTCAGTTTTAGTACAATATACACTCCTGGAAATGGAAAAAAGAACACATTGACACCGGTGTGTCAGACCCACCATACTTGCTCCGGACACTGCGAGAGGGCTGTACAAGCAATGATCACACGCACGGCACAGCGGACACACCAGGAACCGCGGTGTTGGCCGTCGAATGGCGCTTGCTGCGCAGCATTTGTGCACCGCCGCCGTCAGTGTCAGCCAGTTTGCCGTGGCATACGGAGCTCCATCGCAGTCTTTAACACTGGTAGCATGCCGCGACAGCGTGGACGTGAACCGTATGTGCAGTTGACGGACTTTGAGCGAGGGCGTATAGTGGGCATGCGGGAGGCCGGGTGGACGTACCGCCGAATTGCTCAACACGTGGGGCGTGAGGTCTCCACAGTACATCGATGTTGTCGCCAGTGGTCGGCGGAAGGTGCACGTGCCCGTCGACCTGGGACCGGACCGCAGCGACGCACGGATGCACGCCAAGACCGTAGGATCCTACGCAGTGCCGTAGGGGACCGCACCGCCACTTCCCAGCAAATTAGGGACACTGTTGCTCCTGGGGTATCGGCGAGGACCATTCGCAACCGTCTCCATGAAGCTGGGCTACGGTCCCTCACACCGTTAGGCCGTCTTCCGCTCACGCCCCAACATCGTGCAGCCCGCCTCCAGTGGTGTCGCGACAGGCGTGAATGGAGGGACGAATGGAGACGTGTCGTCTTCAGCGATGAGAGTCGCTTCTGCCTTGGTGCCAATGATGGTCGTATGCGTGTTTGGCGCCGTGCAGGTGAGCGCCACAATCAGGACTGCATACGACCGAGGCACACAGGGCCAACACCCGGCATCATGGTGTGGGGAGCGATCTCCTACACTGGCCGTACACCACTGAGGGGACACTGAATAGTGCACGGTACATCCAAACCGTCATCGAACCCATCGTTCTACCATTCCTAGACCGGCAAGGGAACTTGCTGTTCCAACAGGACAATGCACGTCCGCATGTATCCCGTACCACCCAACGTGCTCTAGAAGGTGTAAGGCAACTACCCTGGCCAGCAAGATCTCCGGATCTGTCCCTCATTGAGCATGTTTGGGACTGGATGAAGCGTCGTCTCACACGGTCTGCACGTCCAGCACGAACGCTGGTCCAACTGAGGCGCCAGGTGGAAATGGCATGGCAAGCCGTTCCACAGGACTACATCCAGCATCTCTACGATCGTCTCCATGGGAGAATAGCAGCCTGCATTGCTGCGAAAGGTGGATATACATTGTACTAGTGCCGACATTGTGCATGCTCTGTTGCCTGTGTCTATGTGCCTGTGGTTCTGTCAGTGTGATCATGTGATGTATCTGACCCCAGGAATGTGTCAATAAAGTTTCCTCTTCCTGGGACAATGAATTCACGGTGTTCTTATTTCAATTTCCAGGAGTGTATTTGTCCAATGAATACCCGTATATCATCTGCATTTCTTCAAGGTGTAGCAATTTTAATGGCCAGTAGTATAGTACAAGGTACTTCATCTAAATTACACTGAAGACCCAAAAAATCTGGTACGCTCGTCTAATACCGTGCCGCAACACAACGTGGCATGGACTGAATGTCTCAAGTAGTGCTGGAGGGAAATGACACCATAAATCCTGCAGGGCTGTCCATAAAACCGTAAGAGTGCGAGGGGGTGGAGATCTCTTAGGAACAGCACGTTGCAAGGCATCCCAGATATGCTCAATAATGTTCTTGTCTTGGGTGTGTGGTGGCCAACGGAATAGTTTAAACTCATAAGAGTGTTACTGGAGTCAGTCTGTAGCAATTCTGGGCGTTTGGGATGTCGTATAGTCCTGCTGGAACTGCCCAAGTCAGTCGGAATGCACAGTGGACATGAATGGATGCAGGTGACCAGACAGGATACTTACGTACGTGTCACTTATGAGAGTTGTATCTAGACATGTCGAGGTTCCCTTATCACTCCAACTGCACACGTCCCACACCATTACAAAGCCTCTACCAGCTTGAACACTCCCCTGCTCACGTGCAGGATCCATGGTTTCATGAGGTTGTCTCCACTGTATCCGCTCGATAAAAGTTGAAACGAGATTTGTCCGACCATGCAACATGTTTCCAGTCATCAACAGTCCAATGTCGGTGTTGAGGCCCAGGCGATGAGTGAAGTTTTGTGTCGTCCACTCATCAAGGGTACACGAGTGGGTCTTCAGTTCCGAAAGCCCATATCGATGATGATTCGTTGAATGGTTCGTACGCTGACATTTGTTGACGGCCCAGCATTGAAATCTGCAGCAACTTGTTGAAGCGTTGCACTTCTGTCACGTTGAACGATACACAATGTTCAAACTCAGTTAAATCTTGATATCCTGCCACTTTAACAGCAGTAACCGATCTAACTACTGCACCAGACGCTTGTTGTCTGATATAGGTGTTACCGACCGCAGCGCCTATTCTGCCTAATTACATATCTCTGTATTTGAATACGTGTGCCTCTACCAGTTTCTTTGACGCTTCAGTGTAGTTCCATTCTGCAGGCTTCCACATGTCGTGGAAAGGATAATTTCTTCTTTCGTCTAGACTGCCTTCATCTTGAGTAAATCATCTGTGGCTTAGTCACCACTTTCTAGTTTCGGCCTTGTGGTAATTTTGAAGTGCTAACTACGTACTAGCCAACTCACACACAGTATAAAATACATAACAGCCGTCTACACAGCGCAGTTTCTGTCATCTTAAATTACAACTAAAAGTTGTAGGAGTACTTAGCAATGCCAGTGGCATGGTACGTTAGTCTAACACACAGAACCATATTCTCCATGTAAGTATCCAACATTAAATTCGAATTAAAAAACGAATTCCTTCTACAGGCGAATGATACGAGAATGAATAATGTAAGCACACCATTAACACATGATAAACAAAGGGGAAACATTTGTCACATTGAGAGACACCCACAAGCCTTGCTCATACCGTGGCATCAAGCAGTCAGACCTGCAAGATGATTGGTCTGCCAAGCGAGTGGATTTATTCTCATTTCTCGCAAAAACACCAATGACTGATTATGAGCTCTAGTACCCACAGTGAAGCTACAAATTTATTCTCCTGTTTGAATAATACGCAACGGAAACGGATAACGCACATCTGACTAGTAGTAATTTACACAACTCTCATTGTTCACTACGCACTGGCATTACCACATTTTCTTTCTTATTCAACGGCTTTGACCAACACGTGGCCATCGCACTGAATATGAATGGCGCACACATTATAAATTCTGGATATCATGACTACACACTATTCGAAGAACAAGGCCACCAATCTTTTTCTTTTCACTATCTTTTTTATTCCGATAAATTCTATTATGGTTCAAAGATAACCTAAACACACCATAACATTTTATACAACAATTACAAATGAGAAACTCCGCCCAGTGGGCATGGCTTTACATTGGTGATTCTCTATCTTATGGTCTCGTAATTATCTAACGCTACAGTGCACTTTCTGGATAGGGTAGTGGATCTTTTGCTATATCTCACACTTCGACTCTCACACCCATCATCACGAAAATTTCCTCCAGACCGAGCGGTACAAAAAGGAACATGCATAACCCACGGCCATGCAAACCACACACACTTAAATTACATGAAATACATCACACTGGCAACATAGAATACAACACAAACAATAGTCAGAACGTTAGAATCACATGACTTTCAGCTTTCCCACTTCAATTAGTATTCATCCCAGTTTCCCGCGACACCGCCCCACTTCGTAACTTTTCTTTCCTACTACGAACTCTGGAGGATATATGCACGTCTTCCTGTGCAATGCAAGCCAAGTGGTGTTGCTGGATAGACGGCTGACACCTTGCTTCTCTCTCAGAGTATTAGAGTTTGATTCTAGCGTCACACGGAAACGTAACACGCAAAGTAATATTAAGAACATATTCGTCACACACGCGAGTCCTCAACTGATACCATGGACGAGTACTTCTCTTTATCCTTTGTCTCATACACAGATTGAGACTCACACAGCTCTCACCACGTGGAAGTACCCGTCTCTAATTTCAAGTCCTGCACACGCCATTTCTTAAATATTTCCAACTTATAATACGCACGCCAGTAATTCTGCTTAACTTTAGCACTCGGAAGTATTTCAACTTAGTGCTACACGTGGTTTCATTGCGACCGTTGGTCACTTCCGTAGATTACTACGATCCCCTTAATATTACCTGCCTGTCATTTAATTCTCCCCACAAAAGTTCCTGAAATAGAGAAATAATTATTCCAAACTACCCTTAAGTATTTCACATGCATACCATCTCTCCCCTCTTTTGTCTTTACGGAGCACACCTAAGACAGGTCTTACCAACACAAGATCCAGCGCCAGAGTACTGAAACATAGCCGTTCCTCAGGTCATCTCGCCCCTCTGCCGAGGTGGGGGAGCACCGTGCTACCGTATTGGTCAGCCACATTTCAGGCCCTCAAAGCTCAGGTAAATTTCATTTCTTTGGTTCCACCAAAGGTGACCAAAGGACCGTCTCAAAGATGATCATATATTGCACATTCACTATCTGCGGTTAGCAGACTACCATACATTCATTCATTTCACAGATCTCACCAAATTGGACGAAGGGATTTATTTTGTGGGAGTGCACATGTGATCAATTAAATAAATTGTCATTCTTTCCTATACTGGTATCCGGCTTCGGTGTATTAAGTGAAATTGAGTTATTACAAAAAATATGTTGTTCTGACAAGAGTAACGAAGAATGTTGTACCTATTTTCAATGTCGGACGGTACTGTACCCTTTCAACATAACGCTACGAGCGTGAGGTATTTCGAGTACAATATTGCCTGTTTCAACGATACATCTGTATGCTCAAATTACTTGTTTTGTTTCAGTAATCTTATATAATGTACTCATCTCTTTATTCCAATTGAGCATTCGCAAAATGCGTAAGGTGTTCGGGTCTGTTAGTGCCATATTTGTTTTATCGACGCTTATTAACAGGAACAGTAAAACGCGAAGAAAATCATGTACTCCTGCAGTGACAACACTGACATGGCACACTGTGACTGCTACCACCATGCAGAAGCGCTGCTGTCGGTGTTGGAATACTGGTTATTCTTCGGTTTTACTGTTCCTGTTAATGCATATCGGTATAAATAATATCGCGCTGGACTAATTTGGGGCCGTTAAGTTGAACCAGCACGTAGATTTCCGATATAAAAATGATTTTCTGTGAAACAGAAAACAAACCGACGCTTTCCGAAGGAAAAGAGTGCAATGAGCAGTATTTGTTTGGGCTGATTTGAGCTGCACAGTGCAAGAACTAAATTGCAAATATCTGCTGAGACAACCAAACAAAATGTGCCGGACGACCCCTGGGAGAGACAACCGGTATACTTTGATTTACAGCCAATTCACTGCTTTTCGCCTGTCATTTAAACTGACACTAACAATTTATTGTTTTTATGTTACGAGAAATGACAGTTTTGATTGTAATATTGCCACAGAGACCGTATTTTCAGATTACATGTGTAGAGGAGACCCTTCATGCGTTGTTGGGTAGTCAGTAGGCGCAGGCTAGCACTTCTTTGCCAAGCACTGGTAGAATCTGGCGTGTTGTCTTAGCCTTGTTGGTGTGTAGACTTGATATCGGAATACAGCAACTGAAACTTGGAATACATCATATGAGGCAACACATGGCTATACATTCTCGTGCACTGATAACTCAGGAAACGGGAAGTGGTATTTAGAAAGCATTTTCACTTTAAGCTTCTTCGGTACTGTATCTCGTGTTATGTATCTTAGAACATTGTCTCGATTTGAGCACTTCATAATATCCATGAACTCAGGAATGCATCACATCATTATTCACCCCCTTCTTTTTGAGTTACTGAATGTAATGGGCAATCCGTCAGAAATGTTCATTTTGTGAGCTTTCTGTTTTATATCCAGGTTGCAGCAGTTGTTAATAATGTTGGTCATCAATTATCATGAATGGAGAAATGTTCATATTTTCTAATTCTGTTCTTGTTATTCGTTCAAGATTAATACACAACTAAATCAAAACTGTTTTCAAGTGATTCCTTACTGAGCCTTCGCATTCCACTTACCTAATAAAAACTCTTTACGTACCATTATCTGGATACGCTTTGCTGTTTACGAGATGTGGTTATCAGTGAAAGGTTTAAATGCGCTTGGTTTACTTGCAATGCACCTGACGATATTTATTCATGTAACATCAAAAGCGTTTGTTTTACGGTAAAGTGTTGTCTTAACCTTGTTGGTGTGTAGACTTGATATCGGAATACAGTTACTAAAGATTGGAACACATTTTATGAGGCAACATCTGGCTATGTTCATGATTAATCACTTTTATTATGTTATGCTACCTGCTTTTATTAATATGTTAACTTCGGGATGTGCTTTATTTTAATTTCAAGTGCATCTTTGCGTTAACTACAGTAATTGCAATACAAGAGGAAGAGTTTGAGCGATAAATCTATAGCTGAAAAGTCGAATAGAGAGTGTGCGTGTCAGAATGAGCAAGAATACGAAGACTAGCAGGTCGACGACTCATCTGAACACTAAATGAGCCGACTACTATCATAAATTTCGAGTACTGTATGAACTTGATATTTCCGTGAAGAATGTGTGAATGAAGTCTCTTCAAGTAGTGAGAGCCTCGTGAAAAGCTACAAGCTATAAAGGCGATGTACACGAGCAATGTCGTGATTGGAAAGCGAATGTGTTTTTGCGGTTTTGCAGTTAATGGGTAATACCATTGTAGAATTATCAAAAAGTCATTTTATTAATTGACTTAAAAGGTGCTCTGAGCCTTGTAAACTATAACGCAACCGTCAAAACGCTGAGAAAAAAATTTTTCTACTGAATTCCTAGATGCTCCTCTAGCGCCTCGGGTGACCCGAAACGACCTACCTGCGCCAACTCCATGTCCTCTGTAGTGTCTGCGTATAATGCCTGGGAAGAGTTAGAAGCATTTCAACACAATAATGCGTTCAGCAAGCGCCACTGGGTGTACGAAAAAAAGAGACCTTTCGCTTCGAATCTTGATTTTTGTGTGCAGTATAGACTTCTGATAGTTTGTTTGGGACCTTATAGTACACAGTTTTTGAGTGGTAAGAAAGTGTACTCAGGCAGAAAGGTACGAAAACATCGGACCAACACGGCATCGAAGCAGTAAGTCATCAAAGCGCCCAATGAATAGATACGAGGCTGAGTGAAGTTCGGAAGTAGCCAGTGCCTCTGCTAAGTGGCCACGATTTTGACGTGAACTACTTATTGAGCTATAGTATTATATTCTTGCCGTTTTCCCTGTTATTTCTCAACGTGTGAAACGTAAAACGTGCATCCTGACATCACGGTGCAATACGTTCTGCCTGTTCAAACTGCCCAGTAGTTGTTACACCAAGCAGTACGTTAATACGGAATGCATATGAACTCAGCCGTCGAATCGTCCTAGCAAAGCCCTTGCTTGGAGGAGGGATAAACGGAATTGTGAAGTTTTGTGCGTTTGTAGAACTGCCACGATCGATATTTCAATAGTTCTGTGATAAACTAGTGGATATGAATTCGACTACAACGTCAACAGGATGACAAGTCAGTCCTGCGATAGCAGATTAACGGTAAGAGTTTTCTAAAACTACAATTTTTTTCATTTGTTCATATCTACAACACACTTCATAGCATTAAAAGCGTTTTCCATGCAATATTATTTTTCGAAACGGCACGCAGCATAACTCTAACAGTTTCAACATTTTTATTTGAAAATTGAAACACAACTCTGAACAACATTTCAAAATTAACCACGTAGGTGATTTTCGATGACTTAATTCAAACAATAGTTATGAACAAATGACTGTCCTTTGTTGATGAAAACTGAACAACTTCATTCCAACACTCGCCAGTTACTCAAAAATCAATATTTCTTAATTCCCAAGTAGTTCATTAGCTAGACAAATGTAGATTACATAGATATATTTTTTTCTCTTCCAGCTCAAATTGGCACCAGTTGTAGTGCGTGCCACAGATCACCTCAAATCCAACATGACCCGGAAGAATTGCACAGTGTCGCTAGTCTGAAATATTTTCTGACTTTTTTTAATACTCAAGCTTATGTTCAATAACTACCCCAAGTATTATTTCACTATCACCGTCTCCTCTGAAAAAAAAATAAAGAAATAAATTTTTTGGGCCGTTACAGTGTTATTACCCAGTAAAATGGTATAGAAACAGTAAATAGTTTTCCATATAAACAGAAACGCGAATGTTAACTGCGCGACTGCGTGTTCGTGGATGTAACATATGGGGAAGCAAATGGATTAATTACATTTTCATATACTGCAAACTGACTTGGTTCCGCACACTTTAGAAAGAGTGAACCTGACGATTGTGATTGCATCAGGTGGCAGGAACGTTATATTGGTCCAAATGCGAACGCTGATGAACGACAATGCTAGTTGCTACCGACGAGCAGTGCAGCAAGCAGGATTCGACGGAGGATTATTTATTTATTTATTTTTGAGTCATCAGTCTTCTGATTCGTTTGATGCGGCCTGCCACGAATTCCTCTGCTGTGCCAACCTCTTCATCTCGCAGTAACACTTGCATGAACGTCCTCAATTATTTTCTGAGTCTCTTACTAAAATGTTGACTTTCACGGCCGGAAATGTCATGTCCATTATAATTATCCGGGCTGTTATGCCATGGTCGGTTGATGAATTCTGTGTCAATTCCCAACGTTTCGTCCCCGTCTGCGGAGGACATCTTCAAGGGGGTCTGTAGCTCGATGGTAGGTCAGTAGCGAGCCAGTGGTTGTGTTGGACCTTCCACCGAGCTACAGACCCCCCTTGAAGATGTCCTCCGCAGACGGGGACGGAACGTTGGGAATTGACACAGAATTCATCAACCGACCACGGCATAACAGCCGGATAATTACAATGGACATTCCTGTCTCTGTCTTCCTCTATAGTTTTTGCCCTCTACTGCTCCCTCTAGTATCATGGAATTCATTCCCTCATATCTTAACCGATGTCGTATCATTTAGTCCCTTCTGTTTGTCCGATGTCAATTGCTCTTCAACTATACTGCCCACTGAGCTATTCATAATTGCCTTATCTTTAGCCTCAGAGAATTTAAAGGAATATTGTCATCATCTAATCGCTTATACCCACCTCAGGAGCATGTAACGCCAGTACTCTAAAGTTAACGGGCTTTCCACCATCATTTAGCTGCTGACGCTATCGGACCGTTTCATTTATCCCTCTAAGAGAAATAAATATTTTACACTCTTACTTACAAAAAAAAGAAAAAAGTGAAGTGTCAAGAAGATACGGTCAGATGTGAATATAACTTCGTACACGTTCACACCAATGAAGGATATGAAAATAATTAGAGTTGCAGCTCTCTGTGACAGGTAAAATGGTCACTATAATGTCTTAGTATTGTTAACCTCTAGTTTTGCTACCTTGTCTGTGGGGTATATAAAAGGGCTGTGAACAGCCTCAGATGTTGAGTGATCATCTTGAAGGACAGGGTCATACCACATATGTGCGTGAGACAGCGTTATCAGCATCTCCAGAGTTTAAAAGGGGCCTCAGTGTTGGTCTCCATTTGGACCGCTGGTTAAGACGTACAGTATCCAAATCTGGAGGGCATTCTGATGCAAGAGTGATCCGACGTTGGACTACATAGGAACTTAAAGGCAGGCATGCTCGTCAACGTTCCGGTCGACAACGTCTTACCAACACAGAGAACGACCACCCTACTGTCTATCAATCACATTGTGCCGCCAGAACAGCTTCGGGTCATTGTTGGTAGCAACGGAAGGACTCTGGTAGCACAACAATACGTCTCAGACATCACTCGTCCTCTTGCGTTGCCTCTCACGCGACATTATCATTGTGCCATTTATTAAGAGGAAACTGCTAGTCCAGAGACGGCAAGTGCTTCTATTAACTGTCGGCGTGAGGTTGAGGTACTCCCACGGCCAGCAAGATCCAAAGAACATGTGTCATACCAGTCCAAGCACAATCTCCGTCACAGTGTCAGTATCCAGGGTATCATGGACCAGTAGCAGTTTTGGGTCTGCTTGCCTCAGGAGAGTTTAACACCCCTGACATCGTTCTTAACCGAATCAAACCGTGCATTCATGCCACTCGAAGGGGCACATTATCATGAGTAGTAGGCTCATATGGCTAAACGTTTATCTATCTCGGTTTTGTAATTACTTACAGAACATCCAATACCCACAGGTCTCATGTAGTTTCATTTCGTTTCTTCATCCCCTTCTGCACTCTTCACTTTTGTGGTCAAATGTTTGTGAAATGAAAACAAGTCTCTCTAGGAATTACCCAACGGATTTCTGTCCGAATTTCGTAACCAAACTAAGTGTGAGAAATGGACGAATAGGATTTCAAAATCACCAGCGTGAGTTCTAGTTTTGGAAAGAAAGATGTAATTATCTGAAATAAATCAGTGTAATTAAAATAAACTTAATTGGTCGTTTGAGGAAAACATTTGCCCGAGTTTTCGTAGCCGAATGAAGAATGGGAAACTGACCAAACTGAGGTCTAGCCGGCCGGAGTGGCCGTGCGGTTCTAGGCCCTACAGTCTGCTTGAAGGTAATGAGAATAATTAAGAAAAACAAAATTTGTGATTTGAGGTAATATCGATATATTTCATGAACAGAAGCTTCAGCCAGTGTAAACAGTGTCAAAAAAGTTTCTCTTTTCAAGACCTACCTATTTTGTGCATAGGTTACGTTATTGTAGAAATTCTTGAATTCTTTCTTTCATACCAAACTACTGCACAACCAATGCCTCTACTTGTTATTGATCTATATACTCTTAATAGCAACAGAATACCACTTGATGTTTGAATATATAATGTTTCTTAATTTCTGAAGAAAACTAGCAAATAAAGAAACTCAAAAAACACATATAAGATATAAAAATGATTAGACAAACATTTGACACACTTCATTTGTACAAGATTTCGAGTATCGTTCAAAGGCACTTTGAATCTGGCAAATCTGTTCTGATTCTTACTTTAACACAACTAATTTCACTAAACAACTGAATGTTTTGATTCCTTCAGTCAGCGCAGTTTATTATCGCCATAAAACTGTCTCTTCACAATGCATCTGAAAGTAGTTCAAATAATTTATAACGCGACTTTAGTTTTCCTGGGTTCATCAGATATGTGCTTTTCAAAATATGTTTTTCCATAGTAGCTAAACTCAAGTACCCTGTATTCATTGTTAGCCAAATCATTTCATACTACCAAATCTTAAACGCTCCAGTTTGAATCAAGTTTACGTAATTTTATTTTAAGTAATCCAGTTTGAGTAAACTTTTCATATTGTATCTACAGTGATAAGTTCGGTATGATTCAAATTCTGTTTCAGTGGGTCTCAACAAATATTATGTACTTACGTATTATTAAGAGATGTATATGATTTCAAACTTTACCATTTTTAATTTTTGGATGTCCATGCTATTGCGTGGACTACGGACTTCAGCTGATGATGTATATGAGGAAAAATACCACCACAGCCGTATCTTGAGAACGCCTCTTTTGTCTCACACGACTAGTTTCGGCGGCACATTGCCGCCATCGTCAGGCCACACCACTGCCAAAAGAGTATTAGATTTCCTTGGCGCATTTATTGTGCAGTCCTTGTTATTAGTACACATCTCTTCCCGACACCTTTTTTGTTTTTGTTTGCCATTGAATGGGTTTTGTGTGCATTTTGAGGGATGTGCTCCTGTGTAGGTTTATTCTGTGATGTTGTTAGGGAATGTTACTCGTTTATATATGTTGTAGTTGCAAAATATGCGCTAGTTGTAGCGTCCACCTTTATGGCTTTGGCTCCCACAAGTCAGAATTTCTCACTGGTGCCATTTCTAAGTAAACAGTGAATTTTAAATCTGATATCTGTGAGTTGACAGAAACGTATTGGAACGTCCTCGAAAGCGTAAGTAAGATTGCTTACTTCTGCAATAATATTTGGGCAGTATAATAAACTGTTTGACAAATTTTACGAAGGAATTCATGGGATTATAGTAAGCTCTATTTTTTGGGGTTTGTTTACCAATTGCGAGCGTGACTTTTAAATTGACTTTGGTATCGAAACGGCATTTTCCAGCCTTCAAGTGATTAAATATCGCTTCCGTACGATTTTGAGTTGCATATTTATACAAATTCACTGTCAAAGTTCGGAAGATTACTTAGCATACGGATTCTAAATGACGGAGAACTATTCAGAATATCTCCCGACATGAAAAGTAAAACTAACCCCATTTTGTTGCATAAGGGCCTCGGGTAGCAAGAATTGACGCTTGAGCTTATTAGAGCCAGCTTACAACCTGCGTGTAGACAATGGAATTCATGCACTTTCAGCAACTATATTAACCTTTATTTTTGTTCATTGTTAGTCTACAATTAAGACATCTGAGTATAAACTCGGACACGACAGGGATGAGAAAGGAAACTGACCGTGTCTTCCTCAAAGAAATCGTCTCTTTGTTTAGGGAAACCATGGAAACCAAAACTCTGGATGAATGGACGGAGATGGGAATTATCGATCTCCTTGCTGCGAGTCAGGTGCTACAGGAACTGCGTGATCTATCTCGAGTTTTGGACAAATTTAAACTGCGTTTATACTTACAAACAAATAATTAAAATATCATAAATGCTTCACACGCCGTCAACCGTGTGTTCCACTATCGTGTAAGGGATTAATCGAATCCGCGGCGAATTTCGGCTACAAATGCCTTGCGGTCTTCTTCAGACGCACTCCGGGGGGGACCAGCATACATTATGCAGGCGTTTTCAGCAGACCTACTATTTTGATAGCAACGCCTTAGAGGGAGGCCACGCATTCTGTAAACAGGACCTACGGAAAGCACGCCATCTCCGCCCAGTCGCCCTTTATGGTACTCATTAGCTGCGCTGCACTCCACATGCAAATAGACTGGTTCGATTCAGTGAAGACAAACGCCGTTCGAAAGAAATACAGACAGTGCTCAGGTGTAGGTCGCTAAACTACAGCGTAATAAATAAAGGATACCTTTGTTCTCTACCGACAACGTAAAGAGAATTGAAAGTACGTAAAAATAATCAAAAGAAAGTTTTGTAGCAGATTGCACCACGAACGTGATCACTGAACTCTGTACCTATACTAATATCCAGATCTTAATCAATAGACAGAACAATATTTACCAGAAAGACCAGGAAATGGATCTTGGTCTTATATTACGTAATGCATTCTAAGACTGAAAGTTACAATTTAGCCTTTGTGTCTCTCACTAAAAGCCATATTGCTTTATCTGATTGTTTAAATTCATATAAAAGCATATGAAACGGTGGTATAAAGACGAGGATAAAACAAGTAACAATCTTGATGGTATCACTACAATTTGTTCAACGCTACAGTGAAATGTCCATACAGATACTGACTCAGAGAGGTAGAAATTGGTAAAACTAAGAACTTGAATGTTGTAGAAAATACTGTGACTAATATTTAAAAGGTTGACAGTACTGACTCAACATAGGAGGTAGCCATGTTTTTGTTAAAAGAGGGTGGGGTGGGGGGGGGGGGTGGCGATTTGTTATACAGGACCCTAGAAAGGCTCATGATGTGCGGTTATTCTGAAAACATATTTATAATTTTTTAAATATTATGTGCATAATTTTCTTTCCGGAAGCCTTAATACAAATAGCGTTTCGTCTATAAAGTCAAGCAAAAAAACCTTTTCTTAAAGAAGTACGACATATATGCTCAACAGTCGGCTCGGACAAATTCAAGCAGCCTGCAGAAAATAATTCCTAAAACCGAACGAGCTACAGAATATCTCACATACCCCTGCTGCTCTCTATGTACGCCTCCCCACTCTTCCGTATCGGAAATGGTTTATGTTTGAGTACTGCTCAGTTGACCAGATGGACGATACTTTGAGATAATTATGATAGAATTTTGAGATTTTTCTTTTCTTTTTAGAAATGTAACCATCGCTGTATGGCCGACAGTGCTATCCATGTGGTGATAGTTTACGTCTATCGATGGCCTTTTTGGCTATCGATATTGCGTGGCCCTTCCTTCGTCGCTTAGTAAAAAAATCGAAATATGTTCCAGTTTCACTACACTGCAGCTAGGCTGTCCATAATTTCATTTGGGTGATACGGGGGCCCGGACCTCCCCTCTGGATTCATCCTTGACTCAATAATGACATACCTTAATCTAATTCCGGTTCTGAAGCGTTCGGTGTGTTGATTCAGTGAACAGGACGGTTTCAAAGTATTTTATTACGTGTGACTCTTTGGCTACATGAACATCGAAAAACTAAGATGAATTAATCGTTTTCTGTAGTCTGGTGAAGCTACAAGCTTCACTGTGGAAGTGCCACTGAAATCTCTCGCGATACAGTTGATGTGTTCCTCTGTGTATTAGTCGAATTGTCTAAGGTACCTTTCTCCAATCTGTTTCTTAAATCAGAACTAAACCTTGCATTTGATGAACTATGCATTCCATAAAAGCTCAAGGAGAATATAAAAGATGGTGTGGATACAAAATTGTCGATTTTTGTTTTTTATGGAAACGTGTGGTTCGGATTTCTCTGTTTAATATATATATGTTTTGCTGATTTTGGATGACTGTAAGTATTTTTAATTTATTTTGAAATAATTTACTGCACAAGTAATTACTACGGGTTTCTTGTGCACTTATTCGGTTACGACAAAATATAACAGGAACTACTTGCTCTGGAAGGCGCTGGTTTATGTTAATTTATTGTGGACATCCTGTTGCATAGATTGGCTACTTTGGTTACTGTGATATTACTTCCTGTTTGTGGTATGATGCTTGGTGTCATCCATGTTTTTTAAGGTGCATTACACCTTTTGTTGTATGTGTTTGGAGTTATTGCTCATGAAGTTGCATTTCTCTCTTTAGTATGACTCCACCAAAGGGAATGTTTAAGAAGAGAGGAAATAAGGAAAATATATTCTACAGAACGTGTCCTGTAGGAACTTTATATTCAGAGAATGAGGTTAGGGCATGCAACAATGGATGAACAAAGTTCTTCACAACCAAGTGCGTCCAAGAAGAAGCTGGTGAACAGAAATGAACTGCACAGTGAAACCAGTACCAGTGTTATCAGTTTAAGTGTCTAAAAACAATGTTTAATCAAGTGCTGGGTTTGTAATGCTAAATTCATCGATGCTGGTGATTCCAGTTCATTCAAATCAATAACTGACAGGAGGCTCTATGATGACCTAACACCGCAAATGTTAGAATATGTCTGCCACACGCAGAAACGAATAGATACTCACTTGAGCAAAATCAGGTAGAACTTTTGTAGCAAAAAGCTAAGCGTTTGACTGACAAAACAATCAATCAGCTAAGTGAATACTATGACGAAGCCATTAGAAAGAGTACAATCTGGAAGGAATGAGAAAAGCAGTATGGGCAACGTTTTTCCAAGACGTCAGAGATGACCAGCAACTACAGAAGTTGTGTTCAATTGATTGTTGTATACACCGCAAAGCTGTGGCAGTAGGAACCGAATATACCGATAGGAACACCATCTCTGAAGCTGTTGGATCAGTAATGAAGCCAATATATAGAGATCTAGCACGTCTAGATCTTCTGAAGAAATGCCAAAATTATATCGTATAACAGATCAACTTCCTCTGACAATATCTACGTCGGGGTTTAATTACTGCTTTTAGTGCTTTTAGTCTTTATAGTTATAGTTATGACTATTTGTCGCCTATTGCTTGGTTGGTCACCGATCTACATGTCGGATTACCAGATATTTTCTGACGCATCAAGCCGCTCCTCTTACGACCGGGCTTCTATAAGCAGCAAATGTCAAGTTATATACGCTGCTCAAGTCCCCCCCCCCCCCCCCCACGCTGTAGTTCTGTAGCTCTATGATCTACGGACCGGGAATGTATTGTAATGTCGGAATCTAAGTAATGCTGAAAAATTCCAATTGGAAAATGCATGAAGGGTCCGATTATGGCAAGATACGTCGCATTGCGACTTTTCTTTATTAACTGTTAATGCGGACTGAGAACAATAGTTTTCCTATTAAACTTCCTTGGGTCAATGAAAGAAATTTGGCGGTATTTATGTAGATAATCGACAATGGAATACAATTCCGTGCCCCTTTTGGGAAACCAGGGCGGCGTGCTGCAACAGTTCATCAGTATTTAATACTTGTAAGATACCGTGTGTGAAGAAAATAGAGCCGTATTACGTACCAGTAGTTTTTATTGAGTCTTTACTCTTGATTGAGAGAAGTTTCGTCTCCTGCAGGGACATCTGTGTGATGAAACTTGCTGCTTCAATGGAGATGTCATCGGATACTTAACAGCGGAAATAGGAAAAGTCAGTCAACTGTTTTACATTATTTTCAGAGTTTGCAATTACGTGTACAGCAGAAGTGTCAGATCTTATGCGGTTCCTGCTGACATAAATGTAAACGCTCGATAACGTCCAACATTCTACTCAGTTGCTTGCTTTTTCCAATAACTAATGTTTATAGGCGTGCAGCCAGCGCTTTTGCAGGACAGAAGTGAATTCATTGGGTTTTGTCTAACTTCAGTGACAGTCTACTTGCAGAGAGCTAGTTAATAACTGTAAAACCAAGCTGCAGGGATGGATTCCTTGCTGGAAGTGGAAGAAAAAAGTTAGAAACGGAATGGTCCGATATTAATGTCGGGAACAAGTCGAGATGGTGTTTGTGTACCGATAAGCAGATGGAAACGGTCGAGACACAGCCTAGCTATACCAAAACAAGTACCCTCACAGACAGCAACAACACTACGCAATTTTCAAGCCCTTCTTCCCTTCTTGGTCGTCTGTGTCACGGTGGGTCTTTTCAGACAGACTAACGTGCAGGGAAGCGTCGGACTGCGCGTACACCGGGTTCGGAGGACCGGGTTCTACAACATATTGAGACGAACCCTAATAGAATCTCCCGACAAGTGGCTCGCCAACGTGCTGCAAGCCGATGATAATGTATATCTTGCATGATAACCGCTACTATCCGCATCACCTGCAACGCACAAGGAACACATGGCATGTGGTAAGACGAACTGTCATTCGTCAGCACCATCTAATGTGGTAACGACGTATTTTCAGACACATGTTCATAGGACCTCTCTTCCTCCAGTTTTTGTGTGCTCATCTTTGTGACGAGAGGTTCTAACGTTCTTAAAAATGACTTGAAAGAAATGTGTGACTGAGGAATGGACAGAAAACTGGAGTTATCGAGTAGCGTGTTGTAACTGCAAGTGGTGTGCTTACTCTGTGTTATTGTTAGCAAAAGCTTTACAAGAAATGAATGGGCACTGCAACTTCCAATAGCAGTAAAGAAATACAGTCACTGCAAAAAACAATCGCCCCTTTACGCACTGAATCCTCTGGCCCTGTTCAAAACTGATAACTTTGGTGCTGTACACATAACAAATAAATAAACAAAATTGTGTTATATCTGAAGCAGCAACGGAGGATTACGATATATTCTAGTCTCTCATGAATAAGAATAAAACATACTAGCTACAGACTCAGTGGTGTGCAATGCTGTCCGTAATACTTCGAAATGTACATGAAATTCTTTTGGCTGATAAACGAAAATATTTACATCTACATCTACATGATTAGTCCGCAATTCACATTTAAGTGCTTGGCAGAGGGTTCACCGAACCACAATCATACTATCTCTCTACCATTCCACTCCCGAACAGCGCGCGGGAAAAACGAACACCTAAACCTTTCTGTTCGAGCTCTGATTTCTCTTATTTTATTTTGATGATCATTCCTACCTATGTAGGTTGGGCTCAACAAAATATTTTCGCATTCGGAAGAGAAAGTTGGTGACTGAAATTTCGTAAATAGATCTCGCCGCGACGAAAAACGTCTTTGCTTTAATGACTTCCATCCCAACTCGCGTATATCTGCTCTCTCCCCTATTACGTGATAATACAAAACCCGCTGCCCTTTTTTGCACCTTTTCGATGTCCTCCGTCAATCCCACCTGGTAAGGATCCCACACCGCTCAGCAGTATTCTAACAGAGGACGAACGAGTGTAGTGTAAGCCGTCTCTTTAGTGGACTTGTTGCATCTTCTAAGTGTCCTGCCAATGAAACGCAACCTTTGGCTCGCCTTCTCCACAATATTATCTATGTGGCCTTTCCAACTGAAGTTGTTCGTAATTTTAACAACCAGGTATTTACTTGAATTGACAGTCTTGAGAATTGTACTATTTATCGAGTAATCGAATTCCAACGGATTTCTTTTGGAACTCATGGGGATCACCTCGCACGTTTCGTTATTTAGCGTCAACTGCCACCTGCCACACCATACAGCAATCTTTTCTAAATCGCTTTGCAACTGATACTGGTCTTCTGATGAACTTACTAGACGGTAAATTACAGCATCATCTGCGAACAACCTGAGAGAACTGCTCAGATTGTCACCCAGGTCATTTATATAGATCAGGAACAGCAGAGGTCCCAGGACGCTTCCCTGGGGAACACCTGATATCACTTCAGTTTTACTCGATGATTTGCCGTCTATTACTACGAACTGCGACCTTCCTGACAGGAAATCACGAATCCAGTCGCACAACTGAGACGATACCCAATAGGCCCGCAGCTTGATTAGAAGTGTCTTGTGAGGAACGGTGTCAAAAGCTTTCCGGAAATCTAAGAAATTTAAGAAAAATTTAATGTCTTCGAAAAAAATATGACCAGGACGGGTAGGCGGAACTGATTTGGGTGAATTTCGATAGTGAAATTGTATTCGAAGCTAAGCTTGACTTTCCAAAACGTATGACAACAAAAATTATATTACCTAGAAAAATTACATCCATTTTAGTAATTGAGTCACAACAATGAGGTTTATACAGCAAGAATTATCTAATCTACAGTGGAAGCATATTACGGCAGCTGTTGCATTTTATTCCGTTTTACACATCAGTTGAAGCTTCTTCGAAACTAATATAGATCTACTGGAACAATTAAAGTGTAGCGTTGAAACTAGTCATTTTATACTTCACTTAAACAGATATTGCTGTATTATGTTCGCAAAGAAGATCGATCCACCGCAAGAAACTCATCAATGTGCATCAAGAAAAGCAATTAAAAAGTGAGCCTTGTTTATAATTACGAACTCTACACAGAATGATGACTTAAAGGAATTTTAATTAACTGATATCAAAAACTGTAATTAGCAGCGCCACTGCAAGCATCCACACAACTTTGCTTACTTCTCCTAAACAGAATAAAAGACTATGTGCTATGGGAGATAAAATAAATAGGATGAGTAGCGTAAGACACAGCGTTTTTATCTGCTGTCAAGCCTCCACTGATCTCGCAGATAAGCTCACACTTGTTCTTAGTAGAAAGTAAGTGAAAACTATAAAACGGAAAGAAAAGAAACAAAAAGAGCCTGCTACTTCAGTTTGTTTGGAAATTACAAAATGAGTTAATAACGAAGAGTAGATATGGATACCGAAAATTGCAGGTCCACTGGACCGGAGAATGACTCTAAATTTTCATTATTATTCTTTTATTCCAGTTAAATGCAAGTCTCGGGAAAACTGAATAGCAATAGAATCACATCTATGCAGACATAAATGGGGACATCCTAATGCACTAAAAGTTCTCTGGATCGTCGGTTTTCGTGACACTATCCTTATATGAAACATTTCAGGTCTTTTTGGTGGATCAGCTTCGAGTAAAACCTCAAGCATTCGACTACCTTCTACGTATTCATGAGGAGTAACAGACTGCCGTGGCTGCTTCTTTGAAGGCGATTGTCGGAATGGTCTGAGGAACACGGCATGTACAACCGAATGCTTCTGAGCCCTCTTACGTGATCTGACCTACTGGATATTTCTTGGATGCCAATCGGTTACGTAGGACAGCTCTGTGAATTTTGAGGACAGTAGAGCGCTCACAGATCGGAACGGCTCAACTCCGAAGCGGCCTATCAATCTTTCCGTTGAGGCACGCGCAGTTATTATTTACCGACGCAGTGAAGTCCATTCCAAAACGCGTTGTCGCCACCATCGAGGAGGAACGTGGTGGTACTCGCTTCTAGGTAGGCACCTCTAATGCAATGGGAATATATATATGCGCTTAAGTGACAAAAGTAATGGGATACCTTCTAATATCGTATGAGCGTCGTAGTGCTGCAACATGACATTGCAAGGACTCAGCAAGTTGTTGTAAGTCCCCTGCAGAGAGATTGAGTCATGCTGCCTCTCTCGTCTTCCAGAATTGCCGATGCAGGATCTCGTACACGAAGTTTCCTCTCGATAAGTCCTATAAATGTTCGATGAGGTTCATGTCGGGCGAACTGGGTGGCCAAATCGTTAGCTCGAGTTGTTCAGAATGTTCTTCACACTAGTCGCGAATAACTGTGACCCCATGACATGCCGCAATGTCATCCATAAAAATTCCGTCGTTGAATGGATGCAAATGGTCCCCAAGCACTGAACATAACCATTTTCAGTCAATGATCGGTTCAGCTGGACCAGAGGACACAGTCCATTCCTTGTAAACACAGCCCACGCCGTTATGAGGACACACAAGCTTCCACAGTGCCTTGTTGACAACTTAGGTCCATGACTTTGTGGGATCTGCGCCACACTCGAACCCTACCAGCAGCTCTTACGAACTGAAATCGGGACCCGTCCAACCAGGTCGTCTAGGGTCCAGGTGGACTGACAAGTTAAGGAGTGAGGAGGTTTTCCACAAAATTGACTACCAAAAGAGCATGGATACGAGTAAAATAGAGACAAGAAGAACAGGCATGATAATAGGGTATTTGTTAAGACATCAGGAAATTACTTCATAGGTACTAGGGAGGAAAAATCTGTAGAGAAAGACTGGGATCAGGATACGTTCAACAAATACGAGGGGCCTTGAATAAGTAATAAAACATATGTTTTTCTAAAAGCAGGTTGGTTTTATTGAGGATTCCAACACATCATCTTATTCCCTTCTCTTTAGGCAACAAAACCCCATTTTGAACATAATCTCCGCTCAATTCGACGGCCTTACGCCACGCTACTGGGAGGGCCTGTGTTCAAAAAATGTCTCTGAGCACTATGGGACTTAACATCTGACGTCATCAGTCCCCTAGAACTTAACACTACTCAAACCTAACTAACCTAAGGACATCACACACATCCATGCCCGAGGCAGGATTCGGACCTGCGGCAGTAGCGGTCGCGCGGTTCCAGAGGGCGAGGGCCTGTGTGCCCGCGTGGTATCACTCCAGCGGACGACGTCGGGGCCAATGTTTTGCTGCATCAGTGACCTCACCATCATCCGTGTACTGCCTCCCGCGGAGTGTATCCTTCTTTGGGCCCAAGAGATGGAAGTCGGAAGGGGCGAATTTCGGGCTGTAGGGTGGATGAGGAACAACAATGTAGTGAAGTTTTGTGAGATACTCCCTTGTGCGGAGACTTACGTTCTGAAGGTGAAGGAGAAGTTCGCTTGCATTTTTGTGGCGACGAACACGCTAAGGTCGTTTCTTCAATTCACTGAAGGTAGCACAGCTGAGTGCGGATGGCAGAAACGTGGGAGGTCGGCGAGGTTTATGCGACCTAGTTGAGATGATGACAAATGCAACGCTCTACGACTCATCGTGCTTTTGTTAGCTGCCCGGTCTCCATAGACATCCTGCAAGTGCCAATGAAAGAAACTCAATGACAGGTATCTGCTTGGAACGTACTTCCGTAACAAACGCCATTTTAGTGGCTACGTATAGCGCCGCCGCTTATCGGAAAATGATGGAGCAATAGGGGCTGGAGCGTGAATATTCCACGATGCCCGCAGCAAATGTTGCAATTATTTTCAACCTAAATTGGCGGAGAAAAATGTGCTACATTAGTTATTCAACGCCCCTCGTGGTTACGGATGTAGGCTGCAAGTGTTATTCTGAGACGAAAAGGTCGGCACGGGAGAGGGGTTCGTGGTGGTCCTCATCAAACCAGTCAGAACACTGACGACTCAGAGAAAGGTCTCCAGTCGATATGGTCACGAGCCCAGGAGAGAGACACTACATGCGAGTCGTGCTGTTACCAAAGGCACTCGCATCGGTCGTATGCTGCTACAGCCCGTTAACGCCAAATTCCGCAGCATTTTATCAATGGATATGGTCGTCGTACATCCGACATTGATTTCTTCGGTCGTTTCACGCAGTTTTGCTTGTCTGTTAGCAATGACAACTCTACGCAAACGTCGCTCCTCTCTGCCGTTACGTGAAAGCTGTCGGCCTCTGCGTTGTCCGAGGTGCGAAACAATGCGTGAAATTTGCTTTGATCGGCACACTCTTGACACTGTGGATCTTGGAATTTAGAACTCCCTTTAGATTTCCAAAATGGAGTGTCCCATGCGTCTATCTCTGATTCCCCGTTCAAAGTATGTTAATACCCGTCAAGAAGAACAGGCATGATAATAGGGTATTTGTTAAGACATCAGGAAATTACTTCATAGGTACTAGGGAGGAAAAATCTGTAGAGAAAGACTGGGATCAGGATACGTTCAACAAATACGAGGGGCCTTGAATAAGTAATAAAACATATGTTTTTCTAAAAGCAGGTTGGTTTTATTGAGGATTCCAACACATCATCTTATTCCCTTCTCTTTAGGCAACAAAACCCCATTTTGAACATAATCTCCGCTCAATTCGACGGCCTTACGCCACGCTACTGGGAGGGCCTGTGTTCAAAAAATGTCTCTGAGCACTATGGGACTTAACATCTGACGTCATCAGTCCCCTAGAACTTAACACTACTCAAACCTAACTAACCTAAGGACATCACACACATCCATGCCCGAGGCAGGATTCGGACCTGCGGCAGTAGCGGTCGCGCGGTTCCAGAGGGCGAGGGCCTGTGTGCCCGCGTGGTATCACTCCAGCGGACGACGTCGGGGCCAATGTTTTGCTGCATCAGTGACCTCACCATCATCCGTGTACTGCCTCCCGCGGAGTGTATCCTTCTTTGGGCCCAAGAGATGGAAGTCGGAAGGGGCGAATTTCGGGCTGTAGGGTGGATGAGGAACAACAATGTAGTGAAGTTTTGTGAGATACTCCCTTGTGCGGAGACTTACGTTCTGAAGGTGAAGGAGAAGTTCGCTTGCATTTTTGTGGCGACGAACACGCTAAGGTCGTTTCTTCAATTCACTGAAGGTAGCACAGCTGAGTGCGGATGGCAGAAACGTGGGAGGTCGGCGAGGTTTATGCGACCTAGTTGAGATGATGACAAATGCAACGCTCTACGACTCATCGTGCTTTTGTTAGCTGCCCGGTCTCCATAGACATCCTGCAAGTGCCAATGAAAGAAACTCAATGACAGGTATCTGCTTGGAACGTACTTCCGTAACAAACGCCATTTTAGTGGCTACGTATAGCGCCGCCGCTTATCGGAAAATGATGGAGCAATAGGGGCTGGAGCGTGAATATTCCACGATGCCCGCAGCAAATGTTGCAATTATTTTCAACCTAAATTGGCGGAGAAAAATGTGCTACATTAGTTATTCAACGCCCCTCGTGGTTACGGATGTAGGCTGCAAGTGTTATTCTGAGACGAAAAGGTCGGCACGGGAGAGGGGTTCGTGGTGGTCCTCATCAAACCAGTCAGAACACTGACGACTCAGAGAAAGGTCTCCAGTCGATATGGTCACGAGCCCAGGAGAGAGACACTACATGCGAGTCGTGCTGTTACCAAAGGCACTCGCATCGGTCGTATGCTGCTACAGCCCGTTAACGCCAAATTCCGCAGCATTTTATCAATGGATATGGTCGTCGTACATCCGACATTGATTTCTTCGGTCGTTTCACGCAGTTTTGCTTGTCTGTTAGCAATGACAACTCTACGCAAACGTCGCTCCTCTCTGCCGTTACGTGAAAGCTGTCGGCCTCTGCGTTGTCCGAGGTGCGAAACAATGCGTGAAATTTGCTTTGATCGGCACACTCTTGACACTGTGGATCTTGGAATTTAGAACTCCCTTTAGATTTCCAAAATGGAGTGTCCCATGCGTCTATCTCTGATTCCCCGTTCAAAGTATGTTAATACCCGTCGTGCGTTGATAATAATGTGAGAGACGTTTTCTCATGAATCACCTGACTGCAGATGATAGCTCCACCAATGCATGACCATTTTGTAACTTGTATACGCGGTACTATCGCCATCTGAATATGTGCATATCTCTATCCCATGACTTTTGTTATCCCAGTGTATGTACTGCAAGTTTCCGTCGTCGAAGTGTGTGTAATGCATTGGTTAGGAAGCCTTAGGATTGTCATCTCCGAACCATCTTACAGAGCTCAGTAACAGAACGATTCAAAGTGATTAAATAGGTCTCAGGTTTCATAGTTTATTGCTACTCAAGTCACTAATTACAAGGAGGAGAGCGCGATATTGGACAGTGTGGCGACTGGCATCACCACATCTAAGTGAAAGTAGATGGGTGAAAGTAGCAGGGATAGTCATGGTCGACGAGTCCGGGGAAATTATGGTAGACTTAACGTGTCGTCGATCGTCGGCGTGATCACTGGAACACCGTCTCGAAGATACAGTAAACATCCTCCCGTGTCCACAAGAAAGGGAACACCTACTCATTTCCTTCAAGTGGTTTGTGGATATCACTGACATCCTCGTTCTAGATGGCCAGACGGGGATCTGGACCGCTGTCCTCCTGAAGGCTTGTCCAGTGTATGTAAACAATGCGTCACAACACTCAGTGAGGGAAGTGCTTCCTGTTGTTTCGAACACTTGTTCCACCCTTATACAAGTTGAAACTTGGGCTGTGTTTTCACATTGTTACTTAGAGACAATCACTTGTAATATATTGTTAATATGCCGTCTCTACAGCAACTGAAATGTCTTGAGCAACGTATCGGGTGTCATGATGTCTTATTCCGTCTATTGCGTTAGACGTTTAACCACATACGCAACACAGTTTGAGGATGTAACAGCACGTTACGAAAGCAGTTGTGTTAGTAAAGAGACTATAGTAGCGACAGATGTGATTTATTGCCAATATACTGCAAGAGAAAGCTGCTGAAGCGGTACCGTAACCAGCAGTAAGAAGAAAATAAACAGTTACTACAACAATACGTCAGGCAAAGATATATAAGAAGGAAAAATAATTTATGCTACTCAAAAGTAAGAAGTTGTAAGCCACTTGTTCTCGTCTTCCAATTTAGAATCGTACTTCCTTCATTGCATATGTATAGAGTGATTCGGGATGCGATTCACATTTCAGATGTTGTAGGTTCTCGAATCAATGTATAAAACCTAAGTAAAATATTACAGTTATAGTTTGTACAAAGACTAATCTGAAAGTTCTATAAAACGTAATGAGTATTCTACGCCAGTTACCATTGCACAAATTACCATCTTCATTCACAATAATATTTATAATTTTATACACGAATAACGCGCAACGCACTTAAAACTTACATCGTCCAGTGTGAGTTAGCAGGATGTGAAGACTGCACAAGACGGTTATCGTATGTTCCTCGCTACAAAATGTTTCAAATGGTTCTGAGCACTATGGGACTTAACTGCTGAGGTCATCAGTCCCCTAGAACTTAGAACTACTTAAACCTAAATAACCTAAGGACATCACACACATCGATGCCCGAGGCAGCAGTCGCGCGGTTCCAGACTGTAGCGCCTAGAACCGCTCGGCCACTCCTGCCGGCTCCTCGCTACAGTGAACTGCATTAACTGTTAATGCGGATATTGTAGATGTTCTAAACAGGATAGGGAAAGGAGTCTGTGACAGTGTCACATGTTGCCCAAAAGTCATGCATAAATACATACATGTTTCTCAACATAAACCTATTTGATGATGGAGGTTTAACGTGTGAGAACGACAGTGGAAATCAAATAAATTGTGACTGCCTACAGTAACTTATAGTTTCAATTGACAGTCAACAGCATGCTAACAGCGTCGAAACAAACTGAGATTGATCAAAACAGTATTTTAACTTTTCTGCTTGCGCT
The DNA here is from genome assembly GCF_023864275.1 of Schistocerca cancellata. Lineage (NCBI taxonomy): Eukaryota > Metazoa > Arthropoda > Insecta > Orthoptera > Acrididae > Schistocerca > Schistocerca cancellata. The sequence goes on along the minus strand of NC_064631.1, from coordinate 461,366,981 downwards.
ACACTAGTAGAATGTACGTATAAATTAGAGAACACTGTACTCATACAGCGTAAAACACAGACAGACATTACACCTATCACTATAAAAAACATAAAAATCTTACCTTACGAAGTCGCGTAGAGGAAAATTATGAAGAGCTTCAGCACTAACATTTGCGTGGAATCAGTAACTAGACGACAACTGACAAAGCTGCCTGTTGGCTTCTGTCTCGGGTTCTTCTGCCGAAGTTTGTTTGATGCTCAGCCTTGGCAGAGCACACGCTGTGTGAGGCCGACCACATGTAAAATTTTCCGACACGGAAGTTCTGCTTGCAGGGAAGAGCTATCACACCCGCTCGTTCAGAGAAGCTATAGAAATAGACAAGCATGAGAACAACTTCAAGAAGAGAGAAGGAAGTCTGAAGGTGAGCGGATCCTGCAGCGAAAGACCGTTTCAGGCAGCAGGAGGAGAACAGCACCGGAAATGACCACGGAAAATCCCTTGGATGTCGGCACGCTAGGTACACGTAATCTGCGTCTGCGAGCTCAGCGCACTGACGAGCAGGGCAAGCTACCGACACAAAACGGTATCCAAGCTGGAGTACCCCAGGGAAGCATTCTGGGGCCCAAAATCTAGATTAATGAGTTTCCACCAACACAAAACACGACGTTAGCTATCTGCACGGATGACACGGCCATCCATGCGCAAGACTGGAAACGGTCCAACATAAATTCAAGAATACAGACGGCAATCAGATCTGCCGAGTCTTGGTTGGAATGACGGCGTATTAAAGTAAATGTCGACAAGTGCGAAGCAGTTCTGTTCATTCGCTGACCGAAGTTACTGCGCAATCATCAACACTAGACAGGTAACGCTACATGCACGAAAGGCAGATACCTCGATGTCTGGCTGGACTGGAAAGTTACATGGGGGCCCTGCGTAGAATACGTTGCCAACAGAGCACACGTGAGGCTCGAACAACTCTAACCAATGCTCAACTGGGAAAGTGCACTGAACAGGAGGGTGTCAAGGTCCATATATAAGACACTGATTAGATCTCTGATGACGTGCGCAGCTCCTCTTTGGAGATACACAGCTCCTACAAGCCTGCGCCGCCTGCACATCCTACAGAACAAAGTGCTACGCATCATTAACAAGGCTCCACGCGTACGGTGGATCTTCACAACGAAAACCGCCTTGAAACATTCAAAGAAGTATTCAAAAAACTCGCCATAAGACTATACAGGAACTCGAGAAACTCGAACTACCCTTTCATCGTTACTCTCGGAAACTATGATCACAACCACAGGTGGAAGCATACGCGGCCAAAGACGCTGGCAATCTAACATAAACTCACAAGCGACAACATCTGCAACTCCTGCAAATCAGCAACATTGACTGAATAGGCCAGCTGCTGTTAAAGCCGACCAACAGGCTACAGCAAAGAAGCCGACAAGCTCGCATACTAACGCACAAACAAACCGCCAACACTACCCTGTACTGGGAATCCGACATATAACGATGATGAAACGATGATTCACACAATTTTTACAGGCATGCTGATGCTGACCCACAAGCCAACACCCGTACCCAGTTGCAGCCGCCGACTAACACCGCTACTTCTCTTACAACCCGACCCAGTTATCACAGAGGTGTTTTTCCTCTTGGCACTTTTTCTCCTCTGCCCTTCAAACCGCTAACCTTAGTTCAACTTTCGACACAATCTATCTCCACATGAGCGTGTAGAACCAGACGCACGCAAACATCGCAGCACCCACATCCTGCGAGATCTCACTTAATGAAAACTAATCACTATGCAGAGATGGCAGTAGACTTTTTGTGTTGGCCATGATACTGGTGTGGGCGTGGAGGGGCTCTGACCTATATAAAAAAAATCAACCCAGTCCACCACCTGCAATGGAGGGTGAAGCTTTGATAATGGCAGCCACTCGTGCTGGCGAAACGTCAAAAACCCATCGAACAAACGCCGGCCGAAGAACCTGCGACAGAAGTCAATAGGCAGTTTATCAACAAGAATCCACGAAAGCCTTAACAATTTTATAGGCACCAATTGTTGACCTCTTGTTGAGCTGTAAATATAAACATTTTATTCTTTCGTAACGGAAGGAAATACGAGGAAGCGACTGATCAGTACAAGACGACTGTATTCGAAATCTCTAAGGATGTTTGTGTGCCACCAGTAAGTAAAACGCAGCGGATCCTCAGATTAGGATAAGGTAGGCGAGTCTCGCTTGTTCGTCAGAGTGGTTCTGACCGAGGGACAAGCAGAGCTACCTGTTCGTTAGGCCCTCGGCGAGGTCTCTTACATGATGATGCCTGGGGACGGCCGTTAAGGGGATTTATGTGGTTGGCGCGTCGTGAAATCCATTGTAAACTTGAGTGGGGAAGCTTGTAGCGCTGTTATCATGCTGTCCTGGGAAATTCCTCAACGCTACGACGGGCTGCCGTCCCTACAAGAACTTCACAACGGAGTATTTCTACATTACTTTGTGCAGCAGTGCAGAGTACAGTTTGCAGCTTGCCCACACAACTTCGTTAGTTTTTCTGCTTGATTAACCCGAACTTAATCCCGTAAGTTATGATCATGTAGCTCTTGGAAATACCTTAACAGCTGCTTTACTTAATAATGAAATGTCTCTTCAGAAGTACTGATCATCTGGGAACACCCGCCCTCGGTAACTTACTTCCTGTTATTTTTGTTAATGACTGAGAACGCATGTTTTACAAATAACCCTTGGGTACTTAATAAATTAATGTATTTTAAAATACATATTCACGACATATTAATCTTGTCTGTAAAAAGATGAATAAAAATATCGGAATGTTATCTTCATTATTGGCCATCACTCAGTTTCGTCAGTCTCAACTCACAAGCTCAAACACGTAACACAGTACTTTATCAAATATATCATATTTACTTGACTGTGAATCCCAGGTATAAAAAGTTTACTTAACATAGTGTGCAAGTACACAAAAAAAATAAAATACCAGATATCTCAATCAGCAAAAATTAGTGCCAGCCAGAGAAACACGCAAGTCATTACTGCTGAGCAGTGTTCAACGGAGTAAATAAAATCTCAATTGAACCAGCTGAACAAACTCAAGAACTCAACACCACTTAGGCAGTTGCTCACAGTAGTGGCTGTATTACAAAATTAATATAACAGTAAAGTGTTAAAATAAATTTCAACCTAGCCAGTAACAAAGACAAACATTAAATAGCACCACGTCACATCTAGTTAAAAATGTGACTTAGCAAAACTTCTCTTAGGAACATGTATCATAATAAACTTTCACAAGTAGAATATAACTATACGAATTCATCCACATCATCAAAAACAACAGCAAGCCATACAAACGATCAGAAACTTAGAAAATTACAGTCCATATTTGAAGATATACCTAGGTCAATCAGAAGCAAATTTCAATATGCTATTCTCTGAAGACATGGATGCTCCTAGCGTTCAAGAGAGATTGAAACTGTTAAAAAGACTCAAAATTTATTCCCACTAACCGCATTCCTAAGTGGCGTTCTATACAGAGTTACCTAACAAAAAGTTCCTAAGAGATTTTCAAAAATTACTCATATAACCCATGATCAAATATAATCCTGGGAAAAGTAGTAATAATAAAAGTAATAAAAATAACAACAAAATAGTTTTCTGTTCTGCTTCAGAACGTTTATCTAAAGAAAGTCGTCTTAGTGCTTATTTTATTTTTCTTCTTCTTCTTCTTCTCGTTACTAGCCTTTCCCCGTGTCTCCTAGGAATCATGTGCTATTTCTGAATATGATCAATACAATACCAATAATCAGTCTACACACACAGGTGACTTCAGGGGAATTTTCTGCGTTTAAATGACGTTTGTAACTTTGCTTTAGGTGTATTCTCGATGTAAAAATACACAAAGTCAGCCATATAGCAAATCCTGCACATCAGTGTATTAGTGAATCTAAAAATGTACGTGTTACGTGTATAAATTCGAAACAAAGACTTACAAGACAGAGAATGGAAGTTAGCTGCAGCATTCAAAATGTAGTCGTTTACCAGCGTTACGAGACACACAACCCGAAACGTCCCTAGATGTTCTTCCTGTCCACAGGTAGAAAGCCATCTGTAAATAGAGCGTGTCTTTTTCTCTGCGAAGTTATTCGGTCACCAGGAACTATTATGAGAAGACAGGTTCCATGATATGAATGTGAACTGTAGCTTGCGTTGGAGCGTCACGATGTGGCGTTATCCCCACCATTCTTCAGAAACTGAGTAAGCGGTGGTTAAACTTCTTTTATAGATCTTTACGACTAAGCGTTATTGAAACTGTTATTGCCTTCACAGCTATCCCTAGGCCCTATACGTATTGTAAATTAAAGTCACCCGCCGCGTTTTTCCGTCTGTGTGTGAAGGCTAATATGGAAAACAATTATATGAACCTTGGTATGGCTTTCACTGAGAACGCGGAAGGTTTGTGCATATGGTTAAATCGGCTGAGGCTATGACGAAGCGTTGTTCTGGTCTGTCCACGAAGCCTAATCCGAAGGACAACAGTAAGAATTTGTTGTACGGTTTTCACTTATAGGCACACTAATTCACGAGGAAGGCTTGCGTATACAATTATTACTAGTACGGCGGACAAGCTATCCTGCCTATTACTACCCGTATGAAACCCGGAGCATGTCGCTAGTCTATGTACAATTTTTCTGTTGTGTGATGGAACAAACATTAATAAGATATAAGAACTAAGTGAAGATATAGCAGTATTTTATTCCACTTTGTTTCCTTGTTATTACAAATCACCAAAAATCACCTTTCTGTGTGTTAACGAACAGAGTTGTCATGGTTATGGCATCGAACTCTTTCCAAATGTGTAAGGCTTCGATTTCGTATGATTAGTTATGTAGATTTTGCTCAAAAGTAGATGTTGACTGAAGTTCGAGGCTTTCGTAATAAAGAGCTATAATACTACAGCGGCTCACGATTGAAATCAGTAGTTACTCTTTAAAGTTCTCGATTTTGTTCGGACATTTTTCAAAAATTTCCGTGCCAGGTCTTCAAGTTATATTAACCTTTTCAATGCGCTGTCGATGGTTCACGCTTGTGGTAAGCATGAAGAATACAGACAATGGGTTTCATTCTTTCATTTTTAAAAACCTACCATTCCCGTAAATACATATTTCCGGCTGCCTGCTTATTTCACAGCCAAATTCCCCGTGTTTTTGTTTATCTGCGCAACCACTGTCAGGCCGAGCGATGTTTCAAATTCCACAATGCAAGCTCACCGCGCAACCCTGCGGCTAAATACGATCGGTGATTCTCGCAAATGAATATGCTCAACGGCCCATGATATCGCCTCGTAATAAACACAATAACGGATGCGGAAGCGGCTCTCGACGCCACTGTTTCCACGAGATAAAATTATTACACTCACTTGACACCCTACAAAAACGCACTTTTCATACTTTCGCTAGGTACACATTACCATTAGTTGCTTTTATTGACAATACTTTTTAATCAAGCACAATTTGCCCATAAACTGATACATAACATTATCTGCACTGAATTGCGCCGCAGTCGTTGTTGCTAATGATTCGTATCGGAGCTTCACAGTGCTGAAAATAGTGATCTGGAATAATTCATTCGAAATGTAAATGAGTTAGAGTGATAACTCACACGATCCATTTGGTCATCGAACTGTTGCCTTGAACTGATTGTTTGATAACGGTGCCACTGAGAAGTGTATACAAGTGGACGAGTCACTGATCACAGGCTACTTCGAGTGTCTGTATTTCAACAGTAATCTCAGTCTACTAAAGATAATGTGATCTACAAAATAAAAGAATGTAATGAATACCGTATCATCGTGGAAGGAAACTTACTGAAAACTGATTGTTCGTCATTTGAACATGAAATACGCGTAAATGTAGTGATGCATACAGTTTAGATATTTGTTTGGGTTGCAGAGTATCTTGAACTGTTAATATTCGCGGAAAAAAATGTAAATCATGAACAGATTATTTGCTAATTAATTACTCAACGCGCAAGAGACAAATTTATTTATTACGTATTTAGGCTGACCAGATTATACAGATTATAACCTTACGGCCCTCTCTTACATCTGACCAGGATCACCACATACCATCATCATCATGATTATCATCAGCGTTCAACCCTAGGGCAGGTCTTCACATGTAGCCCTTCATGAAGCCCTATCATTTGCTACTTCTTCGTTTTCTTATAATTGTTTTCTGTCCTTATACTGTCCACCATCTGGAATCTGCGGTGCCGTCATCTACCATTCATTGTGCCTTTCATAGCATAAATCACTTTTCATCTACTGTCAATGCCAATTGTGTTCTCTCTTCCGGATTACCTGTAAAATTTACGCTCCATACACCTAAGTACTAAGCCAGTCTGTGTCTCAGGTTCCCGTCCTTGCACCCATACAGAAAGCCCCTGTTCTTATTAAATGCCTCCTTGGTTGTTGCTGTACACGTTTTACCTCTTAATTGCATCTCACGTGTTCTGTAATTATTCTTCCCAGATGTGAAGGCACGATCTTGTTCTATATTTTCATGTCCTAACCTTATAGTTGTTACTTTTCTTGTACTTATCACCACACATTTTTTTTCTTTTCAATTCTCGTTCCGAATTCCTCAGAGACCTTATTTAATTCTTTTATCCAGTCGTAGCACTTTCGCTCTCTGCCATTAACTCTGTATCGTCAGCGAATCCAGTTCATTCTAACTTACCACCAATCGCGCTCCACTTTTTCGTTTCAGACATTTGTGAACAACATGCTCCAGATATGTATTATACGGTACTGGAGAGAGACATTAGCCCTGCCTCATTCTCCTACCAATTGTGTTTTTCCTCCGTCATCTCGTTACCAATCTGTACTCTTCTTTTGTAGATAAAGTCTCTTTATGAGTCTTCTGTTCCTCCTTTGTTCTTTCTTAGAGTGTCCATATCAATTTATTCCACTGTATTCTATCAAAGGCTTTCTTCAAGGCAATGAAATCAGTATGAACTCTCGTTCTTTCATTGTTTTTCGCACCTATAACTCTTAACAGTCCGACTGCATGTATTCCACTTTTCCCTCTTCTAAATCCACATTGTTCCTCTGCAATTCTTTTTTCCAATCAATACTTTAACTACACAGGAAATAAAACATGATTCTAAAATCCTCGCATTTCTTGGCATTGCTTTCCTTCTCAATCAGTATCATCACCTGGCCGCTCACCTTATTCATATATCTTATTAAAGAGATAAGTTAACTCTTTCACACCACTACTCCAAAGGGTCTTAATCAACTCTGCTGGCAATCCATCGGTTCCCATACCTTTATTATTATTCATCTCTCTTAAAGCCCTTTGTGCTTCGCCTTCCAAGATGCAGCATACCTCGTCATCTTCTATAGTTCTTGCCTCCTAATTCGATATCGTTTGGCGTCTGAATTGCCTCATACACTAAAGATAAAAAAAACAAAAAAAAATAGGTGTAGGCATTCGTGTTCAAATGCGGAGATATGTAAACAGGCAGAAGACGGCACTGCGGTCGGCAACGCCTATATAAGACAACATGTGTCTGGCGCAGTTGTTAAGACAGGTTACTGCTGTTTCAATGGCAGCTTATATTTAAGTGAGTTCAAACGTGGTGCTTTTGTCTCCGAACGAGCGATGGGACACTGCATCTAGGAGAAAGCGATGAAGTAAGGATTTTCCCGTACGACAATTTCACGAGTGTACCCTGAATATCAGGAATTCAGTAAAACATCAAATCTCCCACACCACTGCGGCCGGTAAAAGATCCTGCAAGAACGGGTCCAACGACGATTGAAGAGAAACGTTCAAAGTGGCAGAAGTGCAGTCCTTTCGAAAATTGTTGCAGATTTCAATGCTGAGCGATCAACAAGTCTCAGCGTGCGAATCATTCAACGAAACATCATCGATGTGGGCTTTCGGAACCGAAGGCCCACTCGTGTTCGCTTGATGACTGCACGACATAAAGATTTACGCCTCGTCTGGGCCCGTCAAAAAACACCGACGTTGGACTGTTGATGACTGAAAACATGTGTCCCGGTCACACGAGTCTTTTTTTTAAATTTGCATTCAGCTGTTGGACGTGTACGGATGTGGAGGCAACCTCATGAATCCATGGACCCTGCATGTCAGCAGGGGACTGTTCACGCTGGTGAAGGTGTGTACCTTTCGAGAGATATGGAACCCCTGATACGTCTAGACACACCTCTGACAGGTGACACGTACATAAGCGTCCTGTCTGTCACCTGCAACCATTCATGTCCATTTTGCATTCCGACGAACTTGGGAAATTCCAGCAGGACAATGCGACACTCCACACATCCAGAATTACTGTACTTTGGCTCTAGGAACATTCCTCTGAGTTTAAACACTTCCGCTGGCCACCGAACACCCTAGATATGAACATTATTGAGCTTTACATATGTTTTTGGATGGGGTCCGCCTTTAGCAAAACACAGTTTTGTTTTCTACCCCATACACATTTCACTGCAGTTGAAGCATCACCAGTGGGCTTTTATTTTTAGGTTTTTTTACCACATGTTGTGATTTTCCTGATGTGTTATGTTTTTACAGTGACTGATTTCTTTCACAGTTTGTCATGTAGAACTATAAGAAAACGCCAACGATGGTCTCGATACCGGCTGCTACAGAACGAACACAGGGATAGCTGTAGCAGTCGGTATCGGGACCATTGTTGGCGTTTTCTTATAGTTCTACGTAACAAACTGTGAAAGAAATCAGTCTCTGTAAAAACGTAACTCATCAAGAAAACCACACCATGTAATAAAAAGCCATAAAATAAAAGCCCATTGATGATGGTGCAACTGCAGTGAAACACGTTTGAGACGAAAAACGAAACCGTGTTTTTCTAAAGGCGGAACCCATCCAAAAACATATATATTGTTAAAACAAACACGGACAAAAGAACTTAAACTCCATGATTAATATTATTGAGCTTATCTGGGATGCCTTCCAACGTGTTGTTCACAGGAGATCGCCACCCCCTCGTACTCTACCCTGCAGGATTCATGGTGCCAATACCCTCCAGGACTACACTCCTGGTTCAAAAATGGCTCTGAGCACTATGGGACTCAACATCTTAGGTCATAAGTCCCCTAGAACTTAGAACTACTTAAACCTAACTAACCTAAGGACATCACACACACCCATGCCCGAGGCAGGATTCGAACCTGCGACCGTAGCAGCCTCGCGGTTCCGGACTGCAGCGCCAGAACCGCACGGCCACCGCGGCCGGCTACACTCCTGGAAATGGAAAAAAGAACACATTGACACCGGTGTGTCAGACCCACCATACTTGCTCCGGACACTGCGAGAGGGCTGTACAAGCAATGATCACACGCACGGCACAGCGGACACACCAGGAACCGCGGTGTTGGCCGTCGAATGGCGCTAGCTGCGCAGCATTTGTGCACCGCCGCCATCAGTGTCAGCCAGTTTGCCGTGGCATACGGAGCTCCATCGCAGTCTTTAACACTGGTAGCATGCCGCGACAGCGTGGACGTGAACCGTATGTGCAGTTGACGGACTTTGAGCGAGGGCGTATAGTGGGCATGCGGGAGGCCGGGTAGACGTACCGCCGAATTGCTCAACACGTGGGGCGTGAGGTCTCCACAGTACATCGATGTTGTCGCCAGTGGTCGGCGGAAGGTGCACGTGCCCGTCGACCTGGGACCGGACCGCAGCGACGCACGGATGCACGCCAAGACCGTAGGATCCTACGCAGTGCCGTAGGGGACCGCACCGCCACTTCCCAGCAAATTAGGGACACTGTTGCTCCTGGGGTATCGGCGAGGACCATTCGCAACCGTCTCCATGAAGCTGGGCTACGGTCCCGCACACCGTTAGGCCGTCTTCCGCTCACGCCCCAACATCGTGCAGCCCGCCTCCAGTGGTGTCGCGACAGGCGTGAATGGAGGGACGAATGGAGACGTGTCGTCTTCAGCGATGAGAGTCGCTTCTGGGTTGGTGCCAATGATGGTCGTATGCGTGTTTGGCACCGTGCAGGTGAGCGCCACAATCAGGACTGCATACGACCGAGGCACACAGGGCCAACACCCGGCATCGTGGTGTGGGGAGCGATCTCCTACACTGGCCGTACACCACTGGTGATCGTCGAGGGGACACTGAATAGTGCACGGTACATCCAAACCGTCATCGAACCCATCGTTCTACCATTCCTAGACCGGCAAGGGAACTTGCTGTTCCAACAGGACAATGCACGTCCGCATGTATACCGTGCCACCCAACATGCTCTAGAAGGTGTAAGTCAACTACCCTGGCCAGCAAGATCTCCGGATCTGTCCCCCATTGAGCATGTTTGGGACTGGATGAAGCGTCGTCTCACGCTGTCTGCACGTCCAGCACGAACGCTGGTCCAACTGAGGCGCCAGGTGGAAATGGCATGGCAAGCCGTCCCACAGGACTACATCCAGCATCTCTACGATCGTCTCCATGGGAGAATAGCAGCCTGCATTGCTGCGAAAGGTGGATATACACTGTACTAGTGCCGACATTGTGCATGCTCTGTTGCCTGTGTCTATGTGCCTGTGGTTCTGTCAGTGTGATCATGTGATGTATCTGACCCCAGGAATGTGTCAATAAAGTTTCCCCTTCCTGGGACAATGAATTCACGGTGTTCTTATTTCAATTTCCAGGAGTGTAGTTCAGACATTAGTCGAGCCGTTGCCATGTCGTGTTGCTGCACTTATGCGTGGTCGCGGAGGCTATACACGATATTAGGCAGCTGTACCAGTTTCTTTGGCTCTTCAGTTTATAAGATCTCTAAACCTTCTTGCCACCACTCCAGCACTTCCTCCAGTTTAAAAACTACTGGGCCAACTCCACTCTCCGTCCCTGTACTTGTCTTTCTTTTCTTTGCTTCAAAGGTCAGGTCAACAACTAATGTGACGGCATTTCATATTTTTCTTCCTTTTCTAATTTCTTTATTTCTGTACATATCTCTTTCCTCCATAACCTCCACGCTTGTTTGTTTCCTTCCTTAATTCATTATCGGCTTTCTGTGCACTCTTTTTTATTCCTCAATTTCTTCTATCTTCCATTTCTTTCTTTCTTCCAACTTACCAACATTGTCTTTGTTACTCATTCTTTCCTTATTCTTTCGAACTTTCACAAATGTACAACTTCTTCTGCAGATTCCTTACGGTTTTGTCTCATCCCTTTAGTTTTCTCGTTTGCTCTCTTTTAATTGGGCCCTCTATGTCGTATTTTCCAACTCAGCATCGTTACCTTCGTTTTTTAGTCTTTCTATGTCATACCTCTCTCTTGGTTTTCCTCCTCTCGCTCTTTTAAACCTGATTTGCAAGTCTGCTACAATCAAGTTGTGGTTCAAATTGATATCTACCGCAGGATATGCTTTGGCATTCTTTACGCATTTTAGTACGTATTCCGAATTGTTATACAATCAATTTGGTATCTGTCGTCGTTCAGGTTAGATATCTGTTTATATATCTTAATCTTCTCTGGCGTTCCAATCACAAAAGAATTTTCTCTACAGAAATTAACCATCCTTTCACCCCTCTCATTCTTATTTCCAAATCATTCAACCACTTCCCATTCTTTTCCCTCTCCTACCAAATGCCCCATTACAATGATGCAGGCATTTCTTTTTGATTTACCCATAATTTCTTCAGTCTTTCATAATATTCCTCTACTTCCCGCCCGCATCTCGTGGTCGTGCGGTAGCGTTTTCGCTTCCCACGCCAGGGTTCCCGGGTTCGATTCCCGGCGGGCTCAGGGATGTTCTCTGCCTCGTGATGGCTGGGTGTTGTGTGCTGTCCTTAGGTTAGTTAGGTTTAAGTAGTTCTAAGTTCTAGGGGACTGATGACCATAGACGTTAAGTCCCATAGTGCTCCGAGCCATTTGAACCTCTACTTCCCCATCAGTGTGTTGACTTGTTGGTATGTATATTTGTGTCAAAACGACATCCTTCTTGTCACCTCTTTATCATATCACCATCAGTCTTTCATCTATGCACTCTACTTTCAGTACTTTTTCATCACCTATTTTCCTATCACAGCTGCCACGCATAGCTGCTACGCTTCTCCTTCTCTGAGTAAACCAATTTGTTCTCTCCACTATCCTGTTCTCCCTTAGTCCCCCAACTTACTTCACACGAACCTAATACATCCAGACTATTCTTTATAACATATTGTTTGGTATTTTTGAGCTTTCCAGCTTGCAATATTTTGAAAACATTCCACATTCAAACCCCTAGAATTTTTTACCTCTTCCGGCTTCATTTACTATGTCCTTCATCCTCCTCGAACGCTTCTGTATTTGATCTTGATGTAATTCCCATCCTGAGATCCGATCGACGTGAAATTTTTCCCTTAGACTATTTTACAAGGAGAGTCATGACATGTGTTTCCTGGGAAAAAATAATATCGTAGCAGTCTGTTCATTTATGCACAGACAGATGTATGGCCAGCCAAATTCAGCCGCTCTGTAGGAGTCAGACGCTTGTATGTAGTCGCCTCTCTGAGAACAGACGCTACAATTTTCTCTCTCGAAGCCGTACAAAAGCCCTTCTCTGCCACCTCCGACGTCAGAGACGGAAAATAGTGAAAGACACCCTCATGCCTCAAAACAATATCTTTGGGGTCGAAAAAGCAAGAGTTGAGCAAAGGCGACCGATAGAAAGAAAAACAATGAGCCTGACGCAAGTAAGCAGAAATATTGGCAGACTTACCTAAGAGCCCACGTAGTTGCCACCTGCATACTTCCAAGAAGGGAGACCCGCTAGGCAGACGAGTCTGTCTGGTGTCTCACCCATTGAGAAATCTGGCACGAGAGATATCAGGAGCACAGCTACCACCAGCATAGCTCAATGAATCAAAGAGACATACAAATACCAAATATCGAAGGTGTTAACAAGTATTCACAGGAACAATAAGAACAATAATAACAATAAGAATAACAATAAGTTACACTAATAATGATAATAACAAGTAATAATAATAATAATAATAATGAAAATAATACTTGACACTAATAATGATGATAATAGTAAACGGCATTAATAATGATATAGATTAACTGAATACACGTTTAGTATCACAGAAATCCGATAACGAAAGAGGAGAAGACGGAAATCCCAGTGGAAGTATGATTCATGCATCCTGATCATGCTTATCACTGCACTCAAGAGCTACATTTGCATACACATTTTGATCACACCACGTACAACAACATATTTGAAGCCCTTACAAAAATTTGTATGCAAATGTAGTGATAAGCATGAACAGGATGGAGGAACCAATTTATGATGGTGTTAAAAAGTTAAAAACACTTTTCTTGAATTATGTGGTAAATTTAGACTGTCAATTTTTTCCACCGCTTCACACATATTTTCCACATATAGCTTACTACCTTTTTATGACAGGAACATGCATTACACCTTAGTCAAGAGCAAAAATAAATCACACATTAAGAAAACTTACGCCTGAGGATGGACGCACAGGGTCCGAAATACGTAATGTAGTTTATAAAACATGAAAATTTTTGATTGAAGGCATTTTAATTCACACTTCCAGTGTGTTGAATACAGTCACGTTTGTAGCTGCAAAATATGTATAAAATTATAAAGGAAATGACAGTGACAATGCCTGTTAGTAAAGAAAGGAATTTAAACAAAGAACTCTGCCTGCATCGAGGAGGGAAAAGTTGTGAGGTAGGGGTGACTAACAAGAGCGAGCCGCAACTTCGTATACAAGAGAGAAGGCTATTGTGATAGGTGTTTCACTAACTGTCTTTTGAAGTCTGGAAGGAAATTAATTTCTTTGATTTTTTGAGGAAAGTTATTCCAGAGCCGGTTTCCTGATACAGAAAATGATTTAGAGATCTAGTAGTGTTACGTGATAGCACACAGAGGATTTTACTTTGTTGAGAACGTTTATTTCTGCTGTATTGTTCAGACAGCAGTGAAGATAAATAAGAGGGAGTGCAACGATTGAGAAGATGATAAATTAAGGGTGTCGTTGCAAAAAAGATGCACTATCACACGATATGCGAGAGAGGTAAATTTTTTCCAACTTAAAAATCCAGAGACGCGATTGTTTCCAGAAAACGAAGTTCAAACTCAACCAGCAAGTGAACTAATGTGTTGGTTACTGGCTTTTGGCGGTCTTGTGAGACATGCAGGTTTGTGCTCTTGATTACCAACGTGTTTGCAAGCTCGATTATTGGCAGTCTGTAGAAAGTGCCTGAGGAAGGCATTTAAAAATCCATAAATCGAGTGCATACGGTTTAATAAGTCTTAATAACGTATTGGCAAGGAAAGTGAATAACCAATTATTAGACTGAGCTGTCCCTCTTCATGTCACTATGGAATCTGAAAAAAAAAATATATATATATGTATTCGAATTCTTATTTATCAGGAACGTCCGTAACGAAGCTCTTTGGATGCGATCTACGCATATTATGGAATACGTATTTCCAAATTGCGATTTTTTGGCATTGTTCTTCAGGGACGACTTCTGCCCAGTAGGATTATTTCGATAACTGCTCCATATGGAACTGGAATAGTCGAAATAAGTCTGGTGAATACCAAAGGACAGATTGTAGAGATCGCAGTAGAATATTTGAAAGTTTTCTGCTAAGAAGCAAGATGGCATGCACTCGGTAAATCAGATAAAACTCTGAGAGCAGACATGAGCAAGTGGAGGAAACTTTTCTCATCAGACGGACTGTAGTGGTATCTGATATTGTCAGTATGCTCGAAGAAGATCGTTTCTGAAATACTCGCTTCAAACGCAGCTTTGTACGGTAATAAAACATTGCTAGCACCAGTGGCCTAGGGTCCGAATTCACCAGCTCCTAGGAATTGAAAAAAGAACTGCAGAAAAGGTTCCAGAATCGAGGAAGACAAAAGCACGCAGGTCCAAACAGGGCACAGAAGACGAAAAAGAAGACATTGAGAAATATAGGCAAAAAAAAAAAAAAAACAGTGGCAGTCGAAATATTTATGGTTCAAATGGCTCTAAGCACTATGGGACTAAACATCTGAGGCCATCAGTCCCCAAGACATAGAACTACTTAGACCTAACTAACCTAAGGACATCACACTCATCCATGCCCGAAGCAGGATTCGAACCTGCGACCGTAGCAGCAGCGCGGTTCTGGAATGAAGCGCCTAGAACCGCTCGGCCACACCGACCGGCAGCAGTTGAAATAATTCGAGGCAAAGCACATGGGGTCACGAGAGAACAGAGCTGCAAAAATTGGAGGGAAAACAAAAATGAAGACTGCAGAAACGGAGAAATTAATAAATCAACGAAAGGGAAAGTCAATAGAAGGGATTTTGGAATTGGTGTACGATACGAAGCCGGAACTCTGTACTTGAGCGCTCTGCTTTTGACGGAAATAAGTTTCAAAATTTGTCTAAAAAATTACAGCGAAAGTAACAAATTGCATCAAATTTTTGCTATGTGTTATTTACAAAATTGAAAAGTTATAAACATTTGTACCTTACAGCTCACATCTGTAGTTTTAGCGTTGGTGGCGGCATAAACAAGAAACAAAGAAAAGGTCTGCATTTCTTCATGATTAATGTATCTCTGCATTTCTGCACCACACAGAAAGGAATTTTTCCCATTTTGGTCTCATGCATTAATAAATAATCTTTCAGATTTTTTGTGAAAACAAGGATTAGAACCCTAATACCGCTCAAATTTTGAAGAAAAATCATCAACAGTGGCTGCCGAAGAAGTCATCCTGAGGCAACAAAACGACTCTTCACGTTGGTTTGTGGAATGTATGAGTCTGGCGATAAACCGTCTGACTTTTTGAAAAATACCATCCACGCAGTTCCGAAGATACCAAGAGCCGAAAAGTGCTCATGCATCCAAATTGTTGACAAGAATAATATACAGAAATATGGAAAAAAATTGAGGATGTATTAGACGACGATTAGTTTGGATTTAGTAAAGATTAAGTTGCACCAGAGAAGAGCTCTGACGTTGCAGTTAATAATAATTACAGGCCCATATCGTTAACGTCGATATGCATCAGGATTTTAGATCATATATTGTGTCCGACCATTATGAATTACCTCGAAGAAAACGGTCTATTGACACACAGTCAACATGGGTTTAGAAAACGTCGTTCCTGTGAAACACAACTATCTCTTTATTAACATGAAGTGTTGAGTGCTATTGACAAGGTATTTCAGATCGATTCCGTATTTCTGGATTTCCGCTTTTGACACTGTATCACACAAGCGGCTTCTAATGAAATTGCGTTTTTATGGAATATCGTCTCAGTTATGTGACTGGATTTGTGACTTCCTGTTGAGAGGTCACAGTTTGTAGTAATTGACGAAAAGTCATCGAGAAAAATAGAAGTGATTTCTGGCGTTCCCCAAGGTAGTGTTATAGGCCCTTTGCTGTTCCTTATATTAACAATTTTGGAGACAATCTGAGCAGCCGTATTCGGTTGTTTGCAGATGACGCTGTCGTTTATCGACTAATAAAGTCATCAGAAGACCAAAACAAACTGAAAAACGATTTATAAAAGATATCTGAATGGTATAAAAAGTGGCATTTGACCCCAAATAACGAAAAGTGTGAGGTCATCCACATGAGTGCTAGAAGGAATTCGTTAAACTTCGGTTGCACCATAAATCAGTCTAATCTAAAAGCCGTAAATTCAACTAAATACCTAGGTATTACAATTACGAACAACTTCAATTGGAAGGAACCCATAAAAAATGTTGTGGGGAAGGCTAACCAAAGATTGCATTTTATTGGCAGGTCACTTAGAAAATGTAGTAGATCTACTAAGGAGACTGCCTACACTACGCTTGTCCGTCCTGTTTTATAATACTGCTGCGCGGTGTGGGAATCTTACCAGACAAAACTGACAGAGTACATCGAAAATGTTCAAAGAAAGGCAGCACGTTTTGTATTATCGCGAAATATGGGAGAGAGTGCCACAGAAATGATACAGGACTTGGCCTGGACATAACTAAAAGAAAGGTATTTTTCGTTGTGACGGAATCTTCTCACGAAATTCCAATAACCAACTTTCTCCTCCGAGTTCAGAATATGTGCAGTGAGTAAATCGAAGGAAGACGAAGGTAATGAGAAGAGGCAGAAATAAGAACACCGAGAGACTTGACATCACGATTGGTGGTCACATATGAGAATCCATTTTAGACGAAGTTAAGGAATTCTGGTACCTAGGCCACATAATAACCCACGAAGGTCGGTGCAAGGAGGACTTGAAAAGCAGACTAACACAGGCAACAAAGACAATTTCTGAAAATGTACGCTTGCAGCACAGAGTTGTATGCAGCAAACATGTACTGCGGGATAACCCAAACAGAAGAGAATTGAAGCATTTGAGATGTATTGCTTCAGATGAGTGCTGAAAATTAGGTGGACTGATAAGGCAAGGAATGCCTGAGGTTCTGCTCAGAATCAGAGAGGAAAGGAGTATACGGGAAACATTGACAAAAAGAAGGGACACGATTATAGGACATCTGTTAAGACATCAGGGAATGACTTCCATGGTAGTGGAGGGAGCTGGAGAAAGTAAAAACTGTAGAAGACACAGATTGGAATACATGGAGCAAATAACTGAGACAAATAGGTTGCAAGTGCTACTCTGAAATGAAAGGGTTGGAAGAGAGATAGAGACTCTTGGAAATATCATAATATTACAAGATTTTCAAAGGTAGATGGACAAATGAAGTTCGAAATGAGGTAGTGTGAAGAGCATAGCTAGAGGAATTCCTTTTATGCAAAATTATTAGAATGAGCAAAGCCTGTCTACTGGAAGCATGATAATGTTCTCACAGTTTACCAACATGCGTCACTGGTGCTATCAACTGCGTTGTGTGTTGAACGTGAGAAAAGAGCAGAAAAGAATGCTGAGAAATAAGGATAGCATCAATCAAGCCGGCTGCTTCATAACTAAGGAAAATACAATGAAGCAATGAATAGACACACAAGGCTGCCTTTCAGTCACCTTCTAGATAACTAATTTCTAATTCTCACAAAGGCATGTAAGTTATGTAATACAGATAGCTAGTCCAGTTGTGTATTTGTCGAACAGCCATTGTAGAAACACAGGAACTAATAATTTTGTGTGGCTCAAGTGCCCGCTGAAATTCTTTCAGCTGAACAAAAGTCTGGTGGCTTTCGTGTCACCACCGTATGCCAGTAATCCTCTTGAGGAAAGGAGACTTATAAGTTAATGCAGAATCCGAACTATGGGTCGTTCATTGCGAAATTACACTTCATTGAGAACTGAAGGCTGGGTGAAAGGGAGACTGAAAACTTTTCATAATCCGAGAGGGATTCGACACCACTGCTTTCCGGCTTGCAGGCACCCATTGCAGCACTAGACCATAAGGCCCGACTTAGCAACTGGTTATGACGTGTTTTACAATGAGCATGTGATGCTTGATGGCCATCTAACAGCCCTTCGTACGCAACTACCCACTGTCGACAATATACAGAGGCTGTTGCACAATACCACCTGTGGCCTCTCAAGCATTTTCAAGAGCCTGTGTGTGAGAGAGAAAGAGATAACTCATGGCCGTTAATCGAGCACTAGTCAGCCCACGCAGGAGATGAGGAAATAAACATTGGCAATGCCAGAACTGATGTGTATCACGCATTGCACTATAAGGTAATGATGCAATTTGTTCTTGTAATTGTCAGGGTACTATACGGGACAGTTAATACCAGACACAGTTCTTTTTCCTCACCGAACCTTTCATTCTATAAAATAGCGTGCAGCTGCAGTAACCATCTACATCAAGCGACTGGTTGACTCTTAACACATGAAAGTTATTTGCATCTACACTGCACTAGTCATGTTACAGTTTGTAACGGAGAGCACCACAGCTCCTTCTCATCCTCCCCCCCCCCCCCCCCCCCCCGCCCTCAACCCTCAACCCTCAACCCTCAACCGCTTTCTTTTTTCTCCTGTTCCATTTGCGAAAGATGCCCGTGAATAACGAAAATCGGTGGGCTCCTTTTTAGCTCGAATTTCACTACTTTACCAGAAATGGTCATTTTGTGAGATATTTGTGGTAAAATGTAGCCTGGCACATTTTGGAACGTGAGTTCTCAAAATTTCAGCAATAAACTTATCCGTGATGCACTACGTCAGCGTCTGCCTCAAGATATCGATAAGTCTTTCTGTCGTTCACTGAACAAAATTTCTCTATCTCTTCCTATTGAGAGCGTCTGGCAAGTTTCCCTAATTTACAAGTAATAGTGATTATACGGTCAAGTATTTCGCAAACCAATTTTCCCATTAACGAGTGGGACACTTCCACTTAATCTCAGCCTGGCATCTATATTCCCTACAAAGGGTTTTACATGGTAGTTCCAGTATAGTTCAGTTCGGAGGGTTGCTCCCTGATAGTTTACGCTAATTTCTGTTTCTTGTGATTTATCGCCAATGTGTAATCGAACAGTAATGGTTTACCATCATGCGAAGGCTGTTAGAACGTCACATTGCTTCACTGTATTTCCTTTGTATATGTTTTTTACGTCTGTCGACTACAAAATCATATGTCGATACACTAGTATTAAAAAAGACTTCTTATTCGCTGACATGCAGTCTCCTTCTCTCTCTCATTTTCACACACACACGCACACACACAAACACAGTGTGGTGTTTTTTTAATATATATATTGATTAACTTATTATTATCTTGTGAAGATTCAGAAAGCTGTTGTGAGTTTTGCACCACTTCTTGGCGGGAAGAGCAAAGACTTTTCAAAAACTTAAGTACTGAATGTGATAGTTTATATGTCACCTGAAATCGTTTGCAGAAGACGTAGCGTTCTCAAGATCAAGAACAGAGTTCGCATTGGCACTTAATTTATTTGTGCCGTGATGATGTTCGATCACGACTGGATATGAAACATAGCAACTGCGAACAGAGAAACCTAAGGGACTAGATGGAGCTGGAAATTTTCTTTCCTATACCACACCACACATTAAAAGAAATAGGATTTAAATGACAAACAAGGTAAATGGCAATGCGCTTTCTGCCTTAACTACGACGTTTGTCGACATGCAGTCGGTCTCTGATAGCTGTATGAAAACTATAAAAACACCGTTATTTCTGTTGCTATTAATAGAAGATGGATAGTAGAGAAATACTTTAAGTAATAAGCAGGCACTACAGCATTTGAGAGCACAATAACCAATTTAATTACCTTAGGCCGTATTCCTAACAATAGGGTCCGTACAGTTTTAATGTTCTATCTTTGATATTTCATCTTAGATGCACGCATAAATTCTTACATAGCATTGAACAATAGTAATAGTTTATAATAACTAATTAGTGATTGCGGACCACTCCACATACGCGTCCGCCGTCTTTAAAAAATATATTAGGACTATGGTAACAGAAGAGGATTACAATTCTTCAGCTGTCAAAAAATAAGAAACACAAAATATCGCTATCGATACAGTTTATGAACAATTCGTATTCTTTGCCGCGACGCGTAAGATATTCTTTGAAATATCAGGCGGGCGCTGCTCAGCGACGATCTAAGAGATTTTTACACAAATTGTACGGCTTTTATGAAGCCGCATGGTTAGATTATCGAATGTCAGTTCTTTTAAGCTACCGAAACGGATACTAATATTACAACACACACACACACACACACACACACACGTTCATTTCATTGTAGTCATACATACTTCTTCAGTTTCAGTTTGCACACAGATGCATTTCTTTTTATGCTTCTGTAATTCACTTCATACATTGTTGGGCAACCCTCATATTGGAATGGTTTCCGCACTGAAAGGCCCTGTCGCACTGCCACGAGTCGAAAATAGCACTACACATCGACTGTAAACAGCTCCGTTGCAGAGGCTTGGGAACCTTAGCACTGAAAATTCTGTTGTTTGTCGAAGGCTAGTTTCACCTCCATGATAATTTCTTTTCTTACCCATCCAACAATTGTCTTCAGATAAAAAGATTTTCAACTGTTGCTGTGCTTGTATTATTAATTTGTACTATTGTTTTCCTGGCGTGGCTCGTGGTCTCGCGGTAGCGTTCTCGCTTCCCGAGCACGGGGTCCCGGGTTCGATTCCCGGCGGGGTCAGGGATTTTCACCTGCCTCGAGATGACTGGGTGTTTGTGTTGTCCTCATCATTTTATCATCATCCAGGAAAGTGGCGAAATTGGACTGAGCAAAGGTTGGGAAATTGTACGGGCGCTGATAACCACGCAGTTGAGCGCCCCACAAACCAAACATCATCATCATCATCTTGGCGTGTTTATTTTTCACTCCCTGGCAAGACAGTGAAGCATCCAGAACAAACTAATTCGTACATATACGCACTGTTGGCGAGGACGAAACTGATTTGAATTGGAATTCTCCATGACAGAACGGCCACTAGATTGCATTACTGTTTTCCCAGACGTGGCAGTTTATGTAAGGGGTATGGACAGTGTCAGACATTAAGTGACCATTGTGAAAGGCATGATGACGCCGCGCACTCTTGTGAAACAGCGTTATCAGATTGAAAAGAGCCTCATCGTGATCTGCATTTGGCCGGGTCATCGAATCGTGGAATATTCAGATTTGAAGGCATTAGGACGTCAGAGTGGCCCGATGTTGAACTGCCTGGGAACGTAGAAAAAAATGGTTCAAATGGCTCTTAGCACTATGGGACTTAACATCTGAGGTTATCAGTCCCCTAGAACTTAGAACTACTTAAACCTAACTATCCTAAGGATAACACACACATCCATGCCCGTGGCAGGATTCGAACCTGCGACCGTAGCGGTCGCGCGGTTCCAGACTGAAGCGCCTAGAACCACTCGGCCACACTGGCCGGCAGGGGGGAACGTAGAGGCAGGCATACTCGTCTTCAATGTTCTGGTCCACTACGTCTGACCGACACAAGAAGCATTGACCTACTGTGCACCGAGTATATCGTAAGCCCTTCACGTCTTTGCTTGCAACATTATGTCAACCTCCACCATTGGTCGGGGCTAGCAGAAGCTCGACCAGGGACACCCGTATGCTCGTCTTAAAATCACAACACTACCGTCTGCGTTTGGAGTGGTACCGTGAATGGGAACCATGGATCGCTGATGAATGGTGTTGTGTTCAGCGACGAATCGCGGTTGTGGACTACCCACCGCCCACAGTCTGTGGATACAGCGGCGACCTGGGGAGATATCGTCCAATGTTTTGGAGAAGCACCGCGGTATTACTACAGTTGTCATGATGTTGGGGCTCATCAGCTATAACTTCAAGTCGAGGCTGATACTGACTGAAGAAACTCTGAAGAGACAACGGTATGTCACAGGCAACCTACATCCTGATGAGTCACCTCTTGTGTAACCGTCGGATTCCATGTTCGGACAGGACTATGCTCGTGTGCACCTGATATGTGTCTATGACCTGTCTGTACCATGTTGAGATACTGGCGTGGGCGCCAAGACTTCCAGATCTTTCTCAGATTGAACACGTATGGGACTAGCTCGGAGGTCAACTCCGTCCAGAGCCAGTTTTCGCAATACCAAGCACGAGTTTACAAGAGTTTCTGGCTATGTTGCCACAAGAGAGGATACAACGCATTTATATCAGAACATGCATCCAGGCCACAGCGTATGTAACGTCCTACTACCAAGGTCATTGTAGGTTTGACTCGTTAAATTTCGTTTCTTTCCCTGCTGCTCCTCTGAGTTCTCCACTTTTTCCCCAGGAATTTTGCATTACTTTAAACTAGTTATTGAAATTGATTCTGAGGACTACTTTAAAACTTATATTAACTTGTGACGTCATTGGTTGAAGTCATCTGAAGTAGTGAGAAACAAAAAAATATCATCAGGAAAAGAATGGTGACTCAGATATGTTACATTAAAACGTTGTCTTATTTCTCCAAATTTAAGTATCCGCGAATTTCTTGTAGATCTGAGAGTAGCTTCAGTAAGACAGAAATCTCCTTGACTGATTCCTCTGCCCGCCAGAAAGAGCACATAGCTAAAACCCGTCAGACTCATCGGTGCTGAATTTTTTTCAATAACCGGAGGCATTTTAGTAGAGATGCAATAATGGTCTAATTATTACCTTCCAGGTCATGCTACAATCTTCTAAATCATACCAAACGACTTAGATGATTGATATATTGGAACAGTTCCCCAGTATGGAGGTAAGTGGTATCAGTTCTGTTGGACATGTCAAAGAGACCAGACGCCACTCATATCTGAAATTCTATGACCGCGGCGGCTATTTGATGCAAAATGTTTCAGTGCAGATGCAGAACCGACGTCAGAAACCCTATGGAAAACAGAAATATGCGAGTAGGAGGTTAACTGGTGGGGGCCATTGCAGTACGGCAGATGGCAAGTTGGGAATTTGGGTCTGACGGAAAGGGTGTCCGGATGGTCGGTAGTCAGCCTTCAGCGGCGCAGCGGCGCAGCGGTCTGGACGGTGTTTACATCACTGTCGCACGTGTCTAGGAGCGGTGTTTACTTTAAGTGTGTATCGGTGTACGATACTAAAATTTAGTTTTGTTAACGAATATGCTCGACCGAGGGCTTACGAGATAGAACGTTATTTACGGAACGAAGTAAAACTCGAACCTGATGTTCTCGTTGGAATACAATTATCTACAGTCAGCAGCGTTGTCTGTGTCAAGCTCATCAATGAAGCGCATAAGACGAACTGCTTCACCGACACCGACAAGGAATTCGTTTCGAGAATTTTTGAGCGGTTACAGGTGGACACGCCGACATGGGACTACGAACGATCCGCGTCTTTGAACTTCCATTCTAAGTTCTAGAAGAATTGATGACAGATGCCCTGCTTGTGGCTGAAAAATGGGCTGTAGTGAGGCAGTGCATCGTCATGTTGTATCCACGTCCCCACATGAACAGCAAAGGGGCCGTTCTCCAACAACTCAGGTGGATCTCTTTGCACGAACCTCAAGTACAGTTGGTTATTCAGACGACCAAGAAGAACCTGTGGCCCAGTGAGATTGTCGCCTACAGTGACAGCCCAGATACTCACAGCAAAACGTACTAGATGGTGTGATTTTACTACAGCGTGAGGGTTTTCTTCATCCCACACATGGCTGTTTCTGCTGTTCGAAATACCATCGCGCTGAAATGAGGCCTCGTCAGTAAACAGCACGATTTGGAGGAAATCTGATCGATCAATCTATTGTTGGATCAACCACTGACACAATGCGACCCTTGATGCAAAGTCAATCACAAGCATTGCCTGGACTCGTTGTGGATGATATGGGTGTAATTGTTGTTCGTGGAGTACTCGTCACACGCTAGTAGGTGAAGCACCCATTTAGCGTGCAATACGACGAATTCTTGTGGGGTCCGCTGCAACACATTCCAGCACCTCCTCTTCAAAATCGTGTGTACAAGTAATCCTCTTGTTGCCAGGTCCCTCGTGTATTCTTTCCATGAACCCGCATTCTTCGATCGAGAGAAATAAACACTCGACGTATCAAAATGGTTCAAATGGTTCTGAGCACTATGTGACTTAACATCTGCGGTCATCAGTCTCCTAGAACTTAGAACTACTTAAACCTAACTAACCTAAGGACATCACACACATCCATGCCCGAGGCAGGATTCGAACCTGCGACCGTAGCAGTCGCGCGGTTCCGGACTGAGCGCCTGAACCGCTAGACCACCGCGGCCGGCCATACTCGACGTAACAGATGATGTCACAAATTGTTCAGCAGAGAATGCTCTATATTCTGTTACATTTTTGCACGATCTTACCGAAACATCCTGTGTAAGCAGTCATGTGGAGCTTGTGGCGTACGCTATAGCAAACTAAGGTGGTTCGATGCGACCACATTGTCACTGGGTCTTCACTTGATAAAATGGTTCAAATGGCTCTGAGCACTATGGGACTTAACATCTGAGGTCATCAATCCCCTAGAACTTAGAACTACTTAAACCTAACGAACCTAAGGATATCACCCACATCCATGCCTGAGTCAGGATTTGAAACTGCGACCGTTGCGGTCGCGCGGTTCCAGACTGAAGCGACTATTTAAATATTTTAAAGAAATTTGTTTGAAGTATTGTGTTTTTCATTAAAGTCCAGCACACCATGATGTAGCTCCTTACCTTTAAAAGAACTTACCCACTCTGCCACATGGAGTTAAGTGGCAATGCCCATCACTGGCAAAACCGTCACAACTCACTCCATCATACCACTCATTGGGCGAGCTCGACCGATCCGCCGAAGTCGGCGCTGTGCCAGTTGCCTCCTGGCTGTTTGGAAAGTAAACTCGCTCTTGCTAGTTAAGAAAATATACGTTGGTACATAGATTGTACAGTCAGATTGAGGTGATCTCTTATGAAAATTCTGAATAACTGAGGTTTTCGGAGGTAACCGACAGGGATGTGGAACCGACTCCAGTACTGTGGCCAGCTGTGCTGGATTTCCAGTGGTCCAAGGCGCGAACAGCCCTATCGAGGTGGTAAGGTAGATTTTCAATTGGGTGAGTTTGGTGGCGAGGGGAGTGCGGTAAGAGCATCCTGACACTCTTTCAACTGCGCACGTCACTGCGAGCTGTCTGACACGTTGCACTGCCTTGCTGGTAGGTGCCAACGTACCAACGAAAACGAATCGTACTTAGGGATGGACACGGTTCCCAAGGATAGATGCTTACTTTTGTTCCTTCCAGAATGTCAACGTCACCGAAGGAAGCCACGAAAGCAATCCCCAAACCATAACGCTTGATCTTCCGGGCTGGAGAGTCCCAGTGAGTGTTGGACGGTTTGCTTTCAGTACGATGGAGCATAGAAGGTGATCCATCAGGAAAGGCCACCTGACGCCACTGAGTGAACTCCCAGTTACTGTCCTGCTGTACTTCCAGCCCTTTCCGCCGATGAACAGCAGTCAGGATTAGTGCAGGAACGAGGCGCCTGCTGAGGAGGCTCACATGCAGCAGCGTTCGCCGAACGGGCATTGAAGAGGCATTTTTGGTAACCCCTTGGTTCATCTGGGCTGTTAGCTGCTCAACAGTCGCACGTCTGTTCTTCGGTAAACACCTTCGCAGTCGTCTTTCACCTCTGTCATCTGTGTCCCAGCACGTTACAAACTTAGCCGTTTCGAAAATACTTCCACCCTTGCCCCGCAGGCCAATGATCAAGAGGCCTTTTGGACGTCAGATGGATCGCTCCGCTTCCGCTATAAGGTGACGACTGCACTGCTCGTGCTGCCACATGCCGTCTGTGAGTGGTTATTGCAAGCTGACAACGAACACAGGCTATGGTCATATTAACGTGACTGGACCGTCTACTATTGACACAGTGTATTTGTTTGCGTCATAAGATCAGTTAATTTCGGACACTACGCCTTATAGCTAGTATAAGTGGTGCACTTCCCCTCCTCTCTGAATAACTCCTATAACCTAGGTCCGTTTTAACCCCCATACTGTACTTACGCCTAGGTCTCCCTCTGCAATTTCCAATACCTCCACCCTAGTATCTTACTTCCCTTCTCCATCAGATTAACTATTCCTTCATGTCTAAGGATATGTCACATCTATCTATTTCATCTTAAAGTCTAGTTTTATCATTAAACTCTCCCTTATTCGATTTAGCACCTCCATTATTTACTCGACATATCCACCTAACCGCCTATACTCTTCTGCAGCACGACACGTCACGAGCTTCTATGCTTTATGTGCATAATTCAGTTACTTCCTTCTCTGGATTACAAATGAATCGATAAAATCAGAAACCGCTCATATACACATTTTTTTGCAAAATGAGATAATGTATCTTTGAAGGTAGCGACATTTATTGTGATAGAAGCGCTTCATGTTCACTTATTGATTTCCATGTGATGAGGTGGTATAATTTACTGTTTTGCTCAGAAACATCTCACGTCCAGTGACATGAGGCGTTTCTATAGTTAGTGAGTGGAAATATCTTCCTATTTGATTTCTCGTTTTCCTTGGTAGTTTACTTTATTTTCTAAGGTTGTTGTACCTGACTGCTAAAAAGTTGACTGTCCAAAAATTTAAGTAAACTCTATACCACTGTAGTGCAAGTAATATTACGCTCAGATTTCATTACATTATTACATTGTTTAACTACTGATTCTGCATTGTTAAAGCATTTCTAGTATGAGTAATACAGAACCACCAAGAAAGAGAAGGAAAGGCGTTCGCAGCAAAACGTTAAAGTATTATTACAAGAAAGTGAGACTGAAAAATAGAAGATACACACACTACAAAGGGAAGGACGTTTCGCCCAAAACTCATGGCTTACAATGCAGCACATATTGTGCATTGTATTTTTGTTGATATATTGACAAATCGCACTAAAACACCATTTGTTGCAATTCATCTGACGTAGAATCCGCCATGTCCACACTTCTGATCAGAAACCCTTAATGTGCAACCTTTAGAGTCTACAAAGACATACCATGTAACAGAAAATGCGTATTTTTCTCAACAATTTTCAATTATAGGTCCTTCTGGTAATCACGTTTTTGCTTCTCCTGAAAAGTTAGTGGTGCTAGACATAAGAGGTTTTCGATTTTATGAATTTGTATAGTTTATGCACTTACAATCTGTACAACACTAACGAGATAATCTGTATGAATCATTTCGTGATTTTTTTTTATTTTTATTTATTTATTTATTTATTTATTTATTTATTTATTTATTTTTTTTTTTTTGAAGATGGGCAGCAACTATTTCTCTGGCGCAAATCGTAAGTGC
Source organism: Schistocerca cancellata (assembly GCF_023864275.1). Classification (NCBI taxonomy): domain Eukaryota; kingdom Metazoa; phylum Arthropoda; class Insecta; order Orthoptera; family Acrididae; genus Schistocerca; species Schistocerca cancellata. The sequence continues at coordinate 461,339,202 of NC_064631.1, read as the reverse complement.
AAAATTCATGCACTTTTGATTTGTACCGACGTCGTAATATGTATGAATCTATTTCGTGTTCTTTTGAAGACAATGGAATTAATAAATTGTTTGTGGTCTTGACAAACACAAAATGAAACGATTTAAGTTCAACTATGACATCGGCAGCCCATTTTTTGTTCACGCAATAAGTTTACTGTCTGCATTCCAGATAAATGCTTTCAGAAAAGATTTCTTAAATATGAATCTTATTTTCAATGTTATCACATTATCTTTTGTAGGAAATCTTTTCCTTTTGGCCGGCTGTAGTGGCCGAGCGGTTCTAGGCGCTACAGTCTGGAACCGCGCGACCAATACCGTCGCAGGTTCGAATGCTGCCTCGGGCATGGATGTGTGTGATGTCCTTAGGTTAGTTAGGTTTAAGTAGTTCTAAGTTCTAGGGTACTGATGACCTCAGAAGTTAAGTCCCATATTGCTCAAAGCCATTTGAGCCATTTTTTTTTCCTTTTTGTTTTCATTTCGTATTTAATAACTTATTTGCTTTTACCGTCGTCAGTCCTCATTTTGCCGAAGTAGCAAACTTCTCGCGTATCATTTCCTGACTTGTATTGTATGTATTGTATGTTAACCGGGGGCCAAGAACCCCCCAGGGAACGTCTCACGCCAGACGAGTGTAACCACTTTTTTGCGTGGTAGAGTAATGGTGGTGTACGCGTACGTGGAGAACTTGTTTGCGCAGCAATCGCTGACATAGTGTAGCTGAGGCGGAATAAGGGAAACCAGCCCGCCCTCGCCGAGGCAGATGGAAAACCGCCTAAAAACTATCCACCGACTGGCCGGCTCACCCGACCTCGACATAAGTCCGCCGCGCGGATTCGTGCCGGGGACCAGGCGCTCCTTCCCAGTCCGTTAGAGCGAACGGCTAACCGGGCGGGCTTTCCTAACTTACTCTACTCCACTCTGCCACTTTTCAAATACCTGCGCCATAGTACCTTAACAAATCGAAAGAGGAGCCAGAACTGTACTGCGCAGCTTGTTCATAACGTTGAGTGAATGGAATCGGTGAGAACACGTATTTGTGACGCACCTAGACTGAAAGAAAGGATCGGTTGATAAGACACATCTTTAGACATCTGGTTGTTAATTAGGTGATCAAGGGAAGAGTTGAGCGCGGGGGGGGGGGGGTAGGGGGATGAAGCTACAGAGGGAGACCAAGCCTTAACTGCGGTAAGAGACTTCACGTGCAGGTAGGTGGCAGCAGTAAGGCAAGGATGAGGGGGCTTGTGTGGAGTCACAAAAGGGAAGTGCGATATCTACACTTTCCTGCTTCACCCAAACGCGGTAAGTAACAGAAATGTTTTATTTATACTAATTTATACTAATATTTATACTAATATCTATCTAGCATATGGTCTGAGTTCTTATGCTACGTTCTCTGTTCCCTTTTCACCGTACGAGACGACAGTCAGAGGACAACCGCACGGAACGACCTGCAGCCAGTCGACAGAGCTGGCCATCAGTAGTTAGGAACGAAAAATAAAGCAAATATTTCTGTTCAAATGGTTCAAATGGCTCTGAGCATTATGGGACTTGACTTCTGAGGTCATCAGAACCCTAGAACTTAGAACTACTTAAACCTAACTAACCTAAGGACATCACATACATCCATGCCCGAGGCGCTTCAGTCTGGAACCGCGTTACCGCTACGGTCGCAGGTTCGAATCCTGCCTCGGGCGTGGATGTGTGTGATGTCCTTAGGTTAGTTAGGTTTAAGTAGTTCTAAGTTCTAGGGGACTTATGACCACAGATGTTGAGTCCCATAGTGCTCAGAGCCATTTGAACCATGCCCGAGGTAGGATTCGAACCTGCGACCGTAGCGGTCGTGCGGTATCAGACTGTAGCGCCAAGAACCGCTCGGCCACTCCGGCCGGCTAAATATTTCTGTAAAATATCTTTTTTTACAGTAGAGTAGCTCTTAATCATATAAGCGAAATGGTGCCTCGTGAAACTGTATGTATTAGAAGCGTGTCACCGTTAGGAAACGCTTGGAAAAGTCTGGCTTAGACTGATAAATCGCCCTCTGATCTAGAAGCTGTCATGTTTTCATGTAACGTATTTACTTATTATTTGACTCTTTCACACTTTTCTGGAGGCAATAAGCCCCAACAGAGCAGGTGCGTCTTCCAAGCAGGTCCACTGCAGCAGGAAGCAGCTGCGCGCTCGCAGCGAGGTAGCAGTACCGCAGCGCCGTGCGCCTTCATCGGCTGTTAGCGCGCGTGACAGCCAGCAGCCGCTCTCGAAACTTGAGCGGATACCCGCCAGGCCGTGGCGAGGCCCGGCGTAGTCGGCAGAAGTTGGTAATTTCCCCTCCCCTGGGCACAGCCAGCCACTCGTCCGATGCTTATCGAGCGCAGCGCCCGCGGTGGGGCAACAGCTCGCCTATCTCGCCGCGCCAGGTCGCACTTATCTGCTCGGCTTGCGACATCCGGACGGCCTGTCCCCGCGGGAACAGAGCTACTACTGTCAAGTACCACACCCTTCTGTCGTAACGCGCCGTGTGTTCCGGAAATAAAGGTGAACTTCGTTCTAATCTAAGTTTAGCCTGTCATCTACTGACGGAGCTCTCGTTTACATATCTGGGTGTAAAGTTGCAAAACAATGTGAAATGGAACGAGCTTGTGAGAGGATTGTGATAGGGAAGGGGAATGGTGGCCTTGAGTTTATTTTGGGAGAAATCTAGGACAGAGTGTTTCATCTGTAATGGAGACTGCATACAAGTCGGTATTTCCACCTATTCTCGAGTACATCTCGAGTGTTTGAGGTCCGTACCAGATCGGATTAAAGAAAGACATCGAACCAATTCAGAGGCAGGATTCTAGAATTGTTACTGGTAGGTTCGAACAGCACCCAAATACTACAGAGATGCTTCAGGAACTCAAAATGGAATCCCTGGAAGGATTCATTTCGAGGAACACTAGTGAGAAAATTTAGAAAACTGGCATTTCAAGCTGACTGCAAAACGATTTTACTGTCTCCAACATACATTGCGCGTAAGGACGATAAGAGAACATTCGAAAAATTAGGGCTCATGCGGAGGCATACAGAAAGTCGTTTTTCCCTCGCTCTCTTTGCGAGTGGAACAGGAAAGGACATGACTAGTTGTGGTACGGCATACCCTCCGCCACGCGACGCCCTGTGGAATTCTTAGTCTCTAAGACTTACATTGCGCGTAAGGACGATAAGAGAACATTCGAAAAATTAGGGCTCATGCGGAGGCATACAGAAAGTCGTTTTTCCCTCGCTCTCTTTGCGAGTGGAACAGGAAAGGACATGACTAGTTGTGGTACGGCATACCCTCCGCCACGCGCCGCCCTGTGGATTTCTTAGTCTCTAAGTACATGTTAATGTACGAGTAGAAAAAATTCATCTACCTCCAAGACGAGTCATGTAGTAAGTACATCCACACTTTCGGAGGCACATACATCTACAGTCTATTAAGTGAAATCATGGTAGGGATGTTAGTAGAAAAATGTATTTGACAGCAAACTAAAACATATACATGCATTATAACTGAAGAGAAGAAAAATGCAATTAAAATTGAAACGTGCAGTCAGCCGAAGCGTCGATAATTGCTTGACATCCCCGAGACGTGCTTGAAACCAAGTTTCCCGCATATTGTGAGGAAGAGACCTCCAAACGCGTGGAATCTGCGTTGATAGTCGAAATGCGTGGAATATGCGTTGTAGCTGTAACAAAGTGGATTTGGCTGACGCAATGTTAAGAATGGGTTTCCCCAAAATGTTAATCATTTTTTCCACTTTCGGGGTCATTTTATCGATTGAGCCACGTTTCTCACTCACACACATTGAAAAACAAGAAAAACCGTATTAACCACTTTTATACAAATGACTTCGGCTTCCTCCTTTATATTTAGACACCACAGCATGACTACTTTACGAACCTTTATTGTGGCTATGGAGAAAAACAGCCACAAACTCGACGAGTAAGCAGCATTCATATCTCTTGTTGTAGATCTCAGTCAAGAATTCAAAGTAAAATACCGTTTTACGGACAGTGCATTAAGGACAAAGCTTTCCTCTATTGGTATGTGAAAGAACTAAGGTGGTATCTGTTGTCATCTCTGTGTTGTGCCGACCACTCTCTTAACAGACTGTATGTTTCTTATTGAGGCCTGCATCTTCACCAGTCCAATAGGAATGTCATGTCTACACAGCTTCTTTGTCATAACATTCGATTTCACGACCAGTTAAGAGATAAAGGGATTTTCACGTGCGATGCATTGTATCCAGCACTGCCGGAGTGAGGCAAGTGATATCCACCGAATACACTCGGACTTTGACAGATGGTGTATCAGCCTAAGAAGCGTTTGGAGTGGCGCTGGAAAATATCTTGGCAAGGTCGTTGCTTCATTCACAGCTCTAGAGTGGTACGAGTATATCAGTAGGGGCTGCTGGGGGACTGTTGCACAATCACACAGTATCAGGTGTTTCTATCCTCGCAATGTTGCTGTTTGGCTCTTACACAGTCCTGAGTGAAATAGCTGCGATTTGCAATATATTGCTCACATGATGATCCAAAACATTATGACCACAGTGAAATGCGACGAGGAATGGAATGTCGTGCCGCCGCAGGCGTGTGACATGAATAGGAAAGTGTATAAATTGAGCAGAGACCAATAGAGAATCATCTTCGAGATGGTATGAAGTCTAGCCCCACTAGTGAAAGGGCAGTCTACATTGTTGCCACATTCCCCATCCTCCCCTCCACAATGAGATAATCAATGGTGTCATGCAAACCTCGTCCAGCCCTCTGACCTGAAGTCCTACGTATAATACTACAGGAAATTAAATATACACTCCTGGAAATGGAAAAAAGAACACATTGACACCGGTGTGTCAGACCCACCATACTTGCTCCGGACACTGCGAGAGGGCTGTACAAGCAATGATCACACGCACGGCACAGCGGACACACCAGGAACCGCGGTGTTGGCCGTCGAATGGCGCTAGCTGCGCAGCATTTGTGCACCGCCGCCGTCAGTGTCAGCCAGTTTGCCGTGGCATACGGAGCTCCATCGCAGTCTTTAACACTGGTAGCATGCCGCGACAGCGTGGACGTGAACAATAAGTGCAGTTGACGGACTTTGAGCGAGGGCGTATAGTGGGCATGCGGGAGGCCGGGTGGACGTACCGCCGAATTGCTCAACACGTGGGGCGTGAGGTCTCCACAGTACATCGATGTTGTCACCAGTGGTCGGCGGAAGGTGCACGTGCCCGTCGACCTGGGACCGGACCGCAGCGACGCACGGATGCACGCCAAGACCGTAGGATCCTACGCAGTGCCGTAGGGGACCGCACCGCCACTTCCCAGCAAATTAGGGACACTGTTGCTCCTGGGGTATCGGTGAGGACCATTCGCAACCGTCTCCATGGAGCTGGGCTACGGTCCCGCACACCGTTAGGCCGTCTTCCGCTCACGCCCCAACATCGTGCAGCCCGCCTCCAGTGGTGTCGCGACAGGCGTGAATGGAGGGACGAATGGAGACGTGTCGTCTTCAGCGATGAGAGTCGCTTCTGCCTTGGTGCCAATGATGGTCGTATGCGTGTTTGGCGCCGTGCAGGTGAGCGCCACAATCAGGACTGCATACGACCGAGGCACACAGGGCCAACACCCGGCATCATGGTGTGGGGAGCGATCTCCTACACTGGCCGTACACCACTGGTGATCGTCGAGGGGACACTGAATAGTGCACGGTACATCCAAACCGTCATCGAACCCATCGTTCTACCATTCCTAGACCGGCAAGGGAACTTGCTGTTCCAACAGGACAATGCACGTCCGCATGTATCCCGTGCCACCCAACGTGCTCTGGAAGGTGTAAGTCAACTACCCTGGCCAGCAAGATCTCCGGATCTGTCCCCCATTGAGCATGTTTGGGACTGGATGAAGCGTCGTCTCACGCGGTCTGCACGTCCAGCACGAACGCTGGTCCAACTGAGGCGCCAGGTGGAAATGGCATGGCAAGCCGTTCCACAGGACTACATCCAGCATCTCTACGATCGTCTCCATGGGAGAATAGCAGCCTGCATTGCTGCGAAAGGTGGATATACACTGTACTAGTGCCGACATTGTGCATGCTCTGTTGCCTGTGTCTATGTGCCTGTGGTTCTGTCAGTGTGATCATGTGATGTATCTGACCCCAGGAATGTGTCAATAAAGTTTCCCCTTCCTGGGACAATGAATTCACAGTGTTCTTATTTCAATTTCCAGGAGTGTATGTATACTGCTTTTTACTATCTGATGCATCATCACTGCGTAACTTTCAGTGCTGTGAAAAGTATGTATGTGTAATAGTGTTAAAAGATCCCACGATGACACCACAGGTCTCTCGAAACCGTTAATAGTAATAACAAGGAATTACTAGCGATCTTGGCAAACTTGATTCTTTGAGAGTAGTATTACTACAAAATGCGGGAAATTCAATATAGTACAATTATACTAACTGTAAAACGGCGAGACATTAAAAAATCCCAGATGGGACTCCTAGTCCAATTATCCTAACCGTTAAATCCGAGATGAGGAACCGGAGGTCAGCCTCTATGACGCCAGAATCCAACTTAGGCAATTGCGCTTTCGGTGGGAAGTTAAAGAAAGTCGAAGATGTGGACCTGGAGGATACGGGTACACGATCGTTTTTTCCCATATCAGTTGTGCTAAGAATCCAATTGCCCTATGTTTAAAATGGCGGAAAATTCAAACATTTAAACAATTTCCCTCACCCTTCTGATGACGTAGTTCACTGAAACAGCCTCGGGAGTAAAAAGTTTTCCAACGTGGCTGCCTAATTGCCGAGATAATCATCGAAAAAGTAGTGCCCTATGATCCCCGATGAGGAAGCACACCACACGTTAATTTTTGTGGAAAGGAGACGTTGCTCATGCTCCTGTCTGGGACTGACGTCACTCCAAACCATAAAGTTCTGTTTATTGACGTAATCGGACATACGGACTCATCCATAAATTGTTTACAATGTCTTTGTCTTCATTAAATACATTCAAAATTCCTTGACGGAACCACCTTCCACTCACGTAATTTGCTTCTTTAAGAGCCTGAGTTATTTGGATCTCGCGAGAAGGACAGTACACATCGTTTTGTAAAACGTGCCTAACCGTTTTGATGGAAATCCGAAATGTACTGACATGCTGGCGAGCTGAGTGACGCGGGTAGCCGGCCGTAGTGACCGAGCGGTTCTAGGCGCTACAGTCTGGAACCGCGCGACCGCTGCGGTCGCAGGTTCGAATCCTGCCTCGGGCATGGATGTGTGTGATGTCCTTAGGTTAGTTAGGTTTAAGTAGTTCTAAGTTCTAGGGGACTGATGACCTGAGAAGTTAAGTCCCATAGTGCTCAGAGCCATTTGAATCATTTTTGACGCGGGTATTTTTCGATTGCAGCTCACACACGCTCGATGTTTTCTGATGCACTAACTGTTTTTGGTATCCTAGACTTTTTTATCATCGTTGGCGAAGTTTCTTCGAAGTCCTTATCCTACCCCCTGCTAGCAAATGCCAAAGGCGTTGTTCAATTCAGATTAATTTTAATATGGGTGCAAAAAGCATGACGTACCTGCAGGTAAGAACTATTATTTTAGTGAAACGCTTTGACAGTGTATGTGGTATGTGAGATGTCCTCTGCTCCATTGCCGCTAAATGATAACGTGTCAGGAACACGGGCGGTAGCATTCTCAAACCTTCCATCAGCTGAGAGCGTTTTCCGAGCTTTCAGATCTTATTTTACTCTGCTGCGTGCTTTACTAAACTGAGTATGTTAGAAGGAACGATTATGGTTAGAAATAAGTACTTTTGGCGATACGAATTTGTTACTGCATAGAGATTGGTACGATACCACGGAAAAGAAAACGCAGCCGCTGTTGATGCGTTCACAGTACAGTTTACGATTCATGAATAGTTGTCGAAGATAGAGCACTGTTCGTTGTAACAGGCCTCAGTAACCAGAAAACTGAAAGGTTCGTGACAGGCATCAACTTAATTGGAAGAAGTTTATCGCCGTGAATAGAGACGAAAAACTGGTTCGCTCAAGTTGCAGAGGGCTCGTCACAGATGTTGGCAAAAATGTGTTCGCACAGTTGAGATGAGGAGGTCGTGTAGGTACACGTCTGTCTGCCGAGATTACCGTAACGTGAGTACAGAAACCGAAAACACACCACCATCTTAAACAATATTTGCATGCAACGTAGTGAAATGATTTTGAAGTAAGAGTTCAGTTCCTCTACGAGAATTTTTTCAGATCACCTCAGAGTACTCAGTTTAGGCTGATACTATTGTTTCTTTTCCCTAAAGGCAGATCGAGATGTTCTAGATTTCACCGATTGCAGAATCAGTCTCGAGTTGGTGTTGGGGAAGGGGAAGTTTCGATGTTCAGGAAGGGAACTCCAGTTGCGGCATTTCTCTTACGACCATGGGAAACCTCTAGAAAACTTTAGACAGAACCTGGTCTTTGTGAACTCCTAAGTAATGATGACACTCGTCGTGTGTAGTGTGTCTAAGTCGCTGCCAATAACCGCTCTACCTTTTGGGATAAAGATTAAAAAAAGAAAGTAACTGATCGTTGGCTCACGAGTGCAGATAGCTGGCGGCTGTCTGTGGAACCTGCGAACACCTGCTGTGCCGGCGACATCTGCCGCTGTTGACACTGGCGCCTCGCCTCTCCCCTGTCGCACAAAGCCGGCTCAGTGCTGGCCTCTCTTCCGGCCTCCCTCACCGCCGCCAGCCGTTCATAGCGTCGCGACGCCTGCAGACGCCGAGCAGGTGCGTGGCGCACCTCCCTCCAGTAGCTATCATCCGCCTTCACGCTGGCTTCATCAGTGGCATCAGCAATCCAGTCTCACGCCTCACCGACTGCAGGCACCATACACCGCGTGTCACTTGACTGAAAAGTGACAGAGTAGCCAAAGGTATAGCGCGTGAAACTGGCCCTCACAACATATCGTGTCCCTTAAGGTAGGCTACCTAACTTTTTATGTCACTGACTTGGATTCGAAAGATGTAAGCTGGGTTGCCTGTCTTAAAGGGGATGAAATACTTCACTGCGTAGTGATGTTTTTCTCATACTGTACAGGGACTTTCATAATTCATGTTACACTCTTGTAGAGTCTGCAGAGGGGACTTAGTAGATCAACTTTTACATAGGAATCCAACACCGGAAATGTCATCCAACGACGCTACAGAGGTTGTAGGTGCCGGCCACAGTAGATGTGTGTATATACAAGGTGATTCCGTTATGATGTTACAGACTTTCTAATCTGATGAAGAATAATAAATGTGTCAGTTTGAAGTAATGGTCCCTGTGCCAGAAGAGGACGAGTCGAAGTTTACAAACAGTTCTGATACCTATCAATTCAGAGCAAATGATTACTAGACATTTTTTCTTGTTTTGGGCCATACTACCACCTCTGGAAATTGTCTACGCTTCAATATTATTAACAACAGTACCAGTGCAGGTACTCGTATTCCGCTGTCAGATGTGTCAGAAAGGTTTTCACTTATAACTTTCGACTTGTTCGTTTCTGTTACAGGACACCCTTCCGTCAAATGGATACATTTACGCTTCTCCGTCATCCTAGAAAGTTGTAACATCATTACGGGATCACCCGGTATATACAGACAACTACAGACACCGGCGTCTATAACTTGGACTCTCTGAAGCGTCGCTGGGTGACGTTTCCGGACATGGATTCCCATATAAAATATGAGCTACCAAGTACCCTCTACAACACCTACAAATTTATATCATGACTCGTAAAACATCCTGTATGTATCGTGAAAACAACAGATGGTTGCTACCATCCATCTGATGTGTTACGAATGAGGAACAGTACTGCATGTGAATAACTAAGGTGAAAGGAATGGCAAGGAAGGTGGATGGAAAAGAGACAGGAAGTAAATAATTACTTTCAGCCACACAGAGCACTGCGGCAATGCAACGGCGAAAGTTCAAAATTAGTTACTGACTGGGACTTGAAACCAGATGCGTTGCTATTGCTATTCTATAACGGATGTATTAAAAGCTTCTTTCTTTAAGGAAGGTAGGAGAAACAGAAACATTCATTATTCACGAAACCATAGTACATTCTTATAACGTTGTAACTGTCGTGGAAGGAACCTCGCTGCCTTCCTACCGTGCAGCAGGAAACAACAACAAACTCAAAGTGGGGCCACCTCCGGCACTCTTAAAAAAGTATTTATAGATATTGGAACAAAATTAAAATAAACATTCCATTGCTAACTGTGCAAGTTTTAGTTCTTCCTGGGTCGCATACTCGCTTAGTTTCCCTTAGCTGATCACTTTACTTGGTCGGTTCCACAACGACAGGACCACCGCTCATCTTTGCGCATCCGGCACACCCCAACTATAAGGAGGGACCGCAAAAACCGTTCCTAGGAAATCTGTTACTAGTCCTTGTACTTTCGTAACCGTTACAGTTTTGCGCATCTATCTTGCAAGTATTGCCAGTAATCCAGCGCGTTCAGATGTGTACCTCTATATATGTCAAGGACCGTCATACTTGTGATCCATGACACTGCGTTCGTCTTATGACACTGAAAATACGCCACACCACTTGCCAATTAACGGCAGGATGTTTCCGTTCCACCCTGTTCCGGGCTATCTGTCGAAGAAGCAGGTGGTACACGTCTTTCGATGTCGACTGCCAGGACGTCGGTAAACGCGCTGGAACGTAACTGTGTTCAACGATGAACGTGCGCACGAACGTTCACGAGGGCGACATATGGCCGACACCGACAGGGGAAATGCGATGTTGGTACAAGTTCTTCGATGATCCTCCCCGTAAGCGGGTGATTCCTGTTGCACCACCGTTTTGGCATAGTGTTGACATACGTGGCACGCGCCTTCTCGTGTACGTTCACTGAACCAACGTACCCCCCCCCCCCCCCCTCACTCGCTGGGGCCGGCCGCTTTAGCCGAGCGGTTCTAGGCGCTTCAGTCTGGAACCGTTCGACATCTTCGGTCGCAGGTTCGAATCCTGCCTCTGGCATGGATGTGCGTGATGTCCTTAGGTTCGTTAGGTTTAAGTAGTTCTAAGTTCTAGGGGACTGACGACCTCAGATGTTAAGTCCCATAGCGCTCAGAGCAATTTGAACCACTCTCTGGAAGGGTAATCGTGTTGTACTGTACCTAAAAGAGCTGTCCCAGGCTTATATAGCACCCAAAAGCCACCTGAATCCTCATAGCCACCGTGCGTGTCAAGGGGAGAAGATGTGTCAGGTGGCACATCATGGGAACGATATAAAGGTTAACGAGTGACACTCGCTGCAGCATATCCATCGACCGTAGGGCGATTAGTCGTACTGACGTGTGGACTCTGTGCAACAGTGGTTCCTCCCGTCTCCTTATGAAAAGTGATACCTAAACATCGGAGGCTTTGCACCACAGGTAAGGGTTCTTCCGTGCATGGTTATAGTCCAGGCTCCAAATGCATAAACTGTGATTTTTGGAAGTTGACCTCGCTGCCAGCTGCCAGCTGCTATAGGCTATAGCCGCCTATACTGTCGCAAACCAGCACCCAGCATTATGCTACTACCAGTAATGATGTAACTTCCCGGATCCTCCCGAAACCATTTGAAGATGAACCTGAAAAGGTTCGAAAACCGGTTCATGTAATAAAGCAATATTATTTTAAAAAAGTGACTGGTTGCAGTTGTGCATAACTTATTTACATATGCCTCATTTCATTGTCTGTAATCGCGGTCGGCCAGATTTCTGCGTCCGCCGTCGACATCGCTAACTCCCTTGAAACAAAGATCCGGTCCAAATGGCTCGCAGAGTGTCTTGTAAAAAATATGTATCCTCTAGAACGAAATTTTCACTCTACAGCGGAGTGTGCGCTGATATGAAACTTAATGGCAGATTAAAACTGTGTGCTGGACCGAGACTCGAACTCGGGACCTTTGTCTTTCGCGGGCAAGTGCTCCTTTCTTTCAGGAGTGCTAGTTCTGCTAGGTTCGCAGGAGAGCTTCTGTAAAGTTTGGAAGGTAGGAGGCGATGTACTGAAAGAAGTAAAGCTGTGAGGACGGGGCGTGAGTCGTGCATGGGTAGCTCAGTCGGTAGAGCACTTGCCCGCGAAAGGCAAAGGTCCCGAGTTCGAGTCTCGGTCCGGCACACAGTTTTAATCTGCCAGGAAGTTTCAATATGTATCCTGGTTGGTTGCGATACTTCAGGTCCCATATGTCGACTGATTCGATCCCGTTGACCAGCTCCGGAAGTACTTGGCCAGGAGTATAGTTAGGTTATTGGTCCTTCCTGTCCAGCACACAACTGAAATCTCCGCCGAGTATCCAAGCATCGTATCGTCCCCGGAACAACGGTGTAGCCTCACGGGTGTAAAAATCTGCACGTTCCCTCCTATTATCAGAGCCTGAGGTCCGTATATGTTAATCAAACATACTCCACCTATGGTCACGGCCGGTACTGCGGGCCGAAGGCAAATGCTCTACTTCGTCCGCACGTATCCCTTCCTTCAATAGTATCGCAGTGGCAAAGCCTTCTCGTCACACGGGGAACAGTAACTAATGTAACCGTAAAATTCCGAGGGGCGAAGCACCCGAACTTCCTGTAACAGCGCTACGTCTAAGTCTGGATCCTTTGTCATGTCACTGAACATCTTGATTTTTTTACCGGCGTCCCAATGCTATTGATGTTGACAGACCACATCCGATAAGCTTGCTGCATGGCTGTCAACGTAGATAGGGCACCTTGCGGTCGCTAATTCTTCCGTACACAGGCTGCTTTCTTTCTAACGTCCCCAGCCGCCCCCTCTTGTGGTCTGCGTTATTCCGCGCACTCTCCCATTCTTACACGGGGAGAGTGTGTGGGAGCAGTTCCTCCAGCATCATCTGTTGCCCACTGGGGTGGATCTTGTGATCATTCCCCTAGCGTCCCATCGTTGTCATGCGTTTTAGGCGCCGTAGCCTCCTCTGGAGCTTGTTGCCGTCGATCGGACACCTCCGCTGTTTCTGGAGCAACGTCATCGGAAGGTCACGTCGCCGTCCCGCTGGCCACCCCTGCATCCACGGTAGGCAATTCTTCTGTAACCATGGTCATCTGCTCTGCACCCGAAAACGCTTCAGCACTGTTTGCTGGATCTGGTTGGTCGTTTTCCACCGTGAGGCAGCGTTTCTTTCGGCGTTTTAGTGACCACTGTTTCATTGCCGAGCCTTGGAATGAGAGGTCAACATGGCATGGGGGACGTCTGAATTATATGAAGGGGCCGCAAGCGAATGAAGATCATCCTTTGACAGCTACAGGCGTTCCAGAGCGACGTCGTCCTTCCGTGGGTCGCCACGATCTGCCTCTGTCAGTTCCGGTACGTTTCTGTCACGCGGCGTACGTCATCGCGTAATGCGGCGACGTAGGTTATGGGGGGGGGGGGGGGCATAGTAGGATGCAATGTGAGTGGTGGATCGTCCCGTGGCAGCTGTAACAAACTTCGTTGAGTGCACGCAGAACGTACATGTCCCTCCTTCCCGCATCCAGAGCACGTCCTTGGTTGCTCGTCGTAGATGACAATCTCCCTACAACCAGCGTTGTATAAGTATGACGGAATATGTTTTCGCCGGCCGGAGTGGCCGAGCGGTTCTAGGCGCTACAGTCTGGAACCGCGCGACCGCTACGGTCGCAGGTTCGAATCCTGCCTCGGGCGTGGATGGGTGTGATGTCCTTAGATTAGTTAGGTTTAAGTAGTTCTAAGTTCTAGGGGACTGATGACCTCAGCAGTTAGGTCCCATAGTGCTCAGAGCCATTTTTGAATATGTTTTCGGAGTTCGATCTCTGTTTGTCTGATGCCACTGAGGACAGGATACGTTTTGAAATGAATGTCCGCACCATCTCTGTGCTGCATTTCCTGGTCACTGGATTCGATGCGGAAGTCCTCCTCTGTGGCGTGCGAGGTCACCTGGCCTGAATCACCTTCATTATTTCCTATGGGGATGTCTAAAGTCACTTGCGTATGAGACCCTAGGGGATATGGAGTTGGAATTATTTGCCAGAATTCACGTATGGCTGAGACCCCAGTGGATACGGATATGGAACTAGTTGTCAGAATTATAACTGCCTATGATGTGATTCGAATCACATCAGGGATACTTTTCACGATGCGTCAGAATCTTGTTCGCCGATGTTATGCCCGCATTGAGTTTAACGGCCGTCTGTTTCAGCAAATTTTGTAAGATACAGCACAAATGGCGCGTTCATTGTGTCAGTGATGGTATTCGCATTTAACTGTAAGTAATGCAAAAGAAAGTACACAGTAAGGTGGTTTTATTTTTATTATCTCCTTAAGCTGGCTTCTCCGACCCCAGGTTCCCAACCTCGAATTTTTCAGTGGATGCCAATAGCACTCACCCGTCTCTTGGGACAAGATTGCTCAGCAACATTCAACAAATGACAATGATTTCTTACTTGTAAGGCCGTAGAACACACATTATTTAATACTATACTTCGTTCCAAGTATGGCTTATACTGCGCTGAATTCTCACTGAGCTCTTACTGAACCGCAAGACAACAAACTGGAAAACAGGATGATACAGACTCGTGGAATGAATGGATCGCCGGCCGGGGTAGCCGAGCGGTTCTAGGCGCTTCAGTCTGGAACCGCGCGACCGCTACGGTCGCAGGTTCGAATCCTGCCTTGGGCATGGATGTGTGTGATGTCCTTAGGTTAGTTAGGTTTAAGTAGACATCACACACATCCATGCCCGAGGCAGGATTCGAACCTGCGATCGGAGCGGTCACGCGGTTCCAGACTGAAGCGCCTTTAACCGCCCGGCGACACCGGCCGGCCCGTGTGTGTTTGTCCTGAGGATGATTTAGGTTAAGTAGTGTGTAAGCTTAGGGACTGATGACGTTAGCAGTTAAGTCCCATACGATTTCACACACAATTACCTGACTTGTCAGCTGTAGTGGAGGCGATCACAAAATCTAAACATGGTTGTTCTTCTTATTACAGAAATTTATTCGCCTAATCCATTTTGTCGACTGTTCATATTACCTGGACACAACTTATAGAGACTATAATGATACAAATATTCTGAAGATAGTGATTTAATTTCACTGATACTAGTAATCATTGTGTATTTCTACGCGATCTAGGTGAATAAACTTCTATAATAAGAAAGAAAACGTGTTTGAAATCGAGAGAGTTCAGAACAGGCCACTTCGCATCATCTCCGATACACCAAGATTCACAAGCAGCGAACATACTAGCGTCGAGCTGGGACATTCCGCCAATTATCTCTTCATTAAATAAAAACTCTTTCTATGAGAAATGCCGTAACCCACAATTTCATCTCATCAATTCATTTGAAGAAGGACATTCCAATCGCAAGATATTCATCACCACCTTCCATCGTCAACTCAGAGAGAACAGACACAACATCATCGTTTAGAATGTCAGTCAAAATCCCACAACCATCAGAAATTTACCTTTATCAATGCAATCATAAATCCGGGGGCAGGACCCTCAAGCCACTGCAAATATTCTCCCCAGTTTTGAAACCACAGGTTACCTAAGCGGAAGGCAGAGTTTCACAGGATGACAAATGGATCAAAACCCAGCCAGTTCGATGCTCCCGACTCGTCAGTCAGCAAGACTCAGCATCGCCAGGAGCACTTCTGATGATGTGGAGCTCAGATCTAGACGAAACGTCAGGGACCAAGAAGTTTCTTCGACCACGACCATACAGCCGGGAAGACTCTCATCAGCAACAACAACAAGAAACTCGAAAGAATTTTGTGAAACCCTGAATGTTGTGCTGAAGCCGATGTGAGGGATGGTCGGGAGTGGATGGAGGCCGTGCCCCTGACTAATGCCCTCGCACTGCGCTCTGGGAATAACGCTGCCGGCTATTTCTGCGCGCCGCTTTATGCCCGCCCTCGCGCGTATTTATGCCGCAGCGCAGCTGCTGCTGCTGCCACCGCACTATTGTTCCCAACTGCCTTATTTATAAACACGGCCGGCGGACCAACACCATACGCTAAGATAAGCGACCCGCGGGCCGGAAATTATATTACTCGCGAATTAGAAAGAATGTCGTATTTGCATTCACAGCTCGGTAGATGCGCCAGGCCCGATAGCAGAGGCGCTGAGTTACAGGGGATGGTTATTCAGCCAGACAAGCGTGACTTCCGAGTATGTGTGTTCTTGTGTGTGTGTGTGTGTTCATCGGATCTATCCCGATAGCCTTGTGCGAGTCTGGTCTACATTACACCTTTTGTAATGGCGCGTTACTTCACGTGCCCACAGCACTCAGATAAACGGCCGGTTAGAACAAGTCTGTCACATATACAGGGAAATTCAGGAATGACAACACAGATGTTCAGGAAAAACGGCAAATGTATCATCTTTATGCATTATTCTGTCACTTCTCCGTAAAACGATTCCCGTGTTATGACTGAAAGCTAACAGTCCAATAATATTTGCGTACTGCTGAAAGTCGCGAGCTCTATCTTCTTATCTCGTGTTTTCTACT
This sequence comes from Schistocerca cancellata, assembly GCF_023864275.1. Lineage (NCBI taxonomy): Eukaryota > Metazoa > Arthropoda > Insecta > Orthoptera > Acrididae > Schistocerca > Schistocerca cancellata. The sequence continues at coordinate 461,322,640 of NC_064631.1, read as the reverse complement.
GAAAATCTCGTGCTTGTACTCTTTTTAACTGTACTATTACAGAGATCGCCTAAACTTTATTTTTTTTCTTTTAATTGGTTCTGTGCGCAACAAATAACTTACTTGGTCTTGCGTCTGTCACTGCTTCATCTGCTGCATTACATTATTTAACAAAAACATAAAAATACCTATTATACATGCTGAGTGCAATGCATGTTCTGTATGGCGGCTCCTACTGTTGCTGCGGCTGCTGCTGCTTATTACAACTACACATAATTCAAGAGAAAGAGTTTGGTCAAATCTAAACTCGATAAATGATAACCCAAACAAGTAATTCCTTTTTTCAAAAACTATATTCTGAAAGTGATTCTTTCTCATTCAATTAACAAAACGCTAGAAGCTCTTTGAACCATCGATTCGTATGTAAATCTGCCTCCAGTGGCACTAAAGCAATATTACAAATTAATCAAACTCTTGAGACAGACTGAAATATTTCTAAATTAAATACATAGTGAAACGATTTTCTGACAATTACAAAAGAAATCAATGACAAAAATCAATACTTGATCTATTCGCCTAACTATAGTTTCCCTTAAGAATTCAACTCCTATCATTACCAAAATTACCGTCTGCTGCTACGCACATTAACAAACCCTTTTCTTTAAATTAATAAGCGCGCTGCAAATTATAAAAGATATCAACTCAATACCTAATCCTGTGTCGCTGCTGGCAGACACGGCAGTACGGCAGCTCGGCGACGACCCTTCGCCCAACACACGTGCGCACCACAGCAGGCGGGCTCCTACACTGACTTCCAAACTGCCACTAACAAATCCGTGCGCTGCGAAGCGCGACAACAATATCTTAGATTCCAGAGCTTATGTATGCATGCTGTAGCCAACCTTTAAATCCTAAGAGAGTATTGCCAACTGTCACTGCTAACAGGTTATCGACTTATTACACCATCATCTCACAGAAAATTACTAGTTTCTGCAAATGCAATTTTGATAACCTTATAGGGCCTGCTGGAGTTCCACGTCCCCCTATTTCGAATTGGTCATGAGGTAACTAGTGTGCGTTTCTGTCGACATGGCGAGTTATGCTTCCTCTTGTTATTCAAATGGAACTGTGAAGAATGCTTAGATCGCATATTACAACTGTGGCAAAATGTGTGGGACACTTAAGGCACAGGCAGGGGAATATATGAACTTCTTCCTAACGTCAGGGATGTTCTAAAAATGAGATTTCTAAATCCGTCGAGTGGATTACTGCATTACTTCTAAAACACAGTAAAAAATTGACCAATTTCTTCATGAATAGCATATATCGGATATAAACAAAGACATAGATCAAGAAATATATTTATAAGTATGCTGCAACCGTTTTTTCGTGTCACTGTGGCGTACTTACGGCCTGAAGCGATTAGTAGTAATCGGCCACTTTGACTTCCAACAGCTCATGTACTATTCAAGTTACATGCATGTAACTCATACCAGTTTAGGTTTATACTAATAGCTTTCTAGAGACACGTAGATAGAAGAAATCGGATGAGCTGCTTACATTTTGGAAATTCGTTGCTGCATGTTACTTGTATAATTTACAGTCAGATACTAAACCTTATACCAATAAAGATGTTGAAAATCTAATTACATCATCAGAATCGTCGTGCAAATAATGGTAATGTACATGTTTCTTTTTGAGGTATCATGATTAATCAGGTTACTGTTAATTTCTATACAAACTGTGAAATGTCTGCTATTATGGTTTCACAAAATCCGCCATCTTTGGCACTCCGGGCATATACATCTCCTTCATCAACACAAAGCACCGTCCTCGTCACAGCATCAACACGGAATTCCCAGCCACGCGATCGGGCTGGACCCCCCTTGCTTCGGCCAACGTCCGGCACCACGTGGTGGGCCTGCCGAGCGGCCACGCCAACTCCGAACTTGGAATATTTTCAGGGCGCCGCAATTCGCCCGTGACCTCACCGGGGCAATTCTGTAGTACGTGTCGATCGCACCTACTGCTAAAATAATCTAGCAGCACCCCTGTGAATTGCTTTCATGCATTCCGTTAATCCGACCTAATGTGTATCCCAAACACTCCACGAGCACTAAATGATACCCAGTCTTCTTTATGGATGAGCTACATTTTCCTACAATAATCACAATCAAACCAAGTCGACCATTGACTTACCTACAACTAGCCTTACCAGCTGTATCCGTTTCATTGTGAGAGAGCTGCCACATATCAACTTTGCAATAATAAGTAAAATTGGCACCTTACTCCTCTTATCTGTGCTGGAGGGAAATACGCAGTTTGAGGCTCCTGGAGTAATATTTGTCAATATCTCTTCCCTGAGGCAAGCCAAGAAAATATGGTGAGCGCTTTAAATATGGGACGGCTCAAGAGCACCTGTTGGGCTGCTAGTCCGCAGAACTGTTGAGACACAAATTGGCCGATTTCCGTTGTCTGCAAGGCTGCACGGGCATTAGAATTTAGAGCAGAACAACCACATGTCCCTTGAGAATTGCTGGTGTGACCAGTCTGCATTTCCTGTCGACTGACACAAATACGAGCCACTGACATTTTGCCATTTTCAGTGTGGGAAAACTCCAGAATCTAACTGTATGGAAGGTGTCAGCCAATCAGATCAGTTATCAGCAGAGGCGCTTTAGCGTTAATGTCTGATCCAATTAGTAGTCATATATCATATACAGAATACCTCTGGCCAGTTAATGGATTTGCAGTAAGCGATAGTGGAGAAATTTGGAAAGGCTTTCCCTGCGTTTTAGCGTGTTCAGAGTGATTCTTGATCGTCACTGTGGCGGAAGTTGGAAATCCACCTCTCGAAGCCGTGATTTCTGGGAGCAGAGAGGAAAGTTTGTAAGTCTGTAAGAAAGAGGGACGGGAGGTGACATCGAGGGAGAGTCACCTGGTCACAGCCTGGCGCAATTTTCACTCAATCATTGGAGGTGTTGTTTTTCAGTATTTTTTATTATTTTGGTTCTTCGATCCGGTTTTAACTTGCATTTGCAAGTTGCCTAGATTTTGGAAAGCAGTCCTGGGACCTCGCACTTAGCACATACTCGTCTTAGCGTCGCAATTTATGTCAGCTTAATTTTGACTCAGTGGACGGCTATCTTCCGGTGAAAGTGGTGAAGCGAACAGTTTCCAGAGTTTGTGATGTCATTTCTGCAAATTGTGTTGTTTTTACAGTATTTTTACTTATTTCTTATCTCTGATCTGGTTTTAAATTGCATTTGCAAGCTGCATGAATTTTGGAAAGCTAATCGCGGTTCCATAGCAATCTTCTGTTGAATTAGAGGTTTCCACCACTTTTTATCATAAAAATCTGTCGCAAGTGAGCTTAACTCAAGCAATCATTTACTGTTTTCCTGAGCACACCAGCATGCATTCCGCTGAGGAATACAATTTGTTAGATTTTTGCAGAGATTTGTGTTTCGTTGAGCTTCAAGCAAATAGTCGTCTTTGTCTCAGTTATGGGAAAAAATTCATTTAGTTGCGAAGAAAATTAAAGAAAATAAATCCAGTGTTTAAAAGAACTGATTTATTTGCCTCCTCATTTTCATTATTCTGCAAAATTTCAGGCCAGGCGCCACTTATTAATTAATAGACGTGACCGATTTCTTCTGCATTACAGCATTGTGCTCTTACTGTGACAGTGTTCCGTTGTAAATAAGGTGACCCTACTAGGTGTGGTAGGAAATTTAACTCATTTTCATGACAAATTGTTAATAAGAATGGCCCTCATTTGCATTCAATAGAGTGTTGAGATCAGAGAGCATTTTCAATTACTGTGATTATCAATTTGCTAGGTTAAGGAGATATAACGCTTACACCAGCATGCACGTCGTTTGTCTGTTGAGCACGTATGTGTGGTAATCAGATCACACTCTCCACTCTAGAGCCCCAGCACGTCAGACTCACGACAGCGACCACAACTTGATGTTAAACATTTCATCACGTCTCTTTGCAACGTTACGCCTGGGTATTTTCCGACGTGACAATGGCGCCACTAATACTGTACTCGAAGACTGCATGATTATTTTTCTCGCTCTTCTTCATTGCATACCGAAAATAGAACCAAATTTATATTTCAGACCCAGAATTCTTCCCTACATTTCATCAAGAGAAGAAACATATATGCACTTAAATATAGCGTACCAGAAAACATATTCGCTACAGTCAGCAAAGCACAGTTTCTCTACTCAGATCTCACTTCAGCAAACCCCACTACAGTCACTGTCCCCATGCAGTTACTTTTAGGCAAGTAGAAGCCGTCTTTTCACAATCCAAAGTTTACTTTGAAAGGCTTTAATATTAGCACTTCGCACAAATTTCCTGTCACTGTTGCCGCTAACTGTTGTGTAGCAAAATGCAACAATAGCGGAATCAGTTTAAATGCACCAGTAATGTCATAATTACAGCCTTGCCCTCACACACACATACATTAAACACACGGCGGTTAAGCAATATAGGCCCTTAAGTGTACAAGGAATCAAACGTTGAAGACTAAAATGTAAACGGCTGCATACATCCGTTGGTTTTCCGCCTACGCAGGTGAGAGGTCAACGCGTCCAACTATACTGCGGAGGACAGTTCCCGGTTCTGGCGGAAATCTTTCCTTGGTAGTAGGGCTGAAATGTGGTGCACTCAGCCTGCTGAATGAAAAGTGGAAATCAAGGACCTGCTGCTGTTGTATGGTCGGTAGAACCGGCCAAAATGGGTGTACGTCATGAGAACTGCAGGGCAAGAAACTCCACTAAATTTTGCAAATAACATAGCCTTCGCCCTCGTACATTATTTAACATGCTGCAAACCATGCTTACTTTTCACATAGACAACTTCTTCAAACATCGGTAGAAAGAGGAAGTACTGTTCCCCGTGGCCACCTCGTCGACCTGATCTGACACCACTTGATTTCTTCTTGTGTGACCGCGTGGGAAGTATTAAAAGGCACTTCTCGAGACCAGCAAGTATCCTAAAAAGAATGTTCGCAACTCATGACAGTATGAGAATGACTACGACATAGCCTTGTGCTGCGATGATATGCCCTAATAGAAGCTGGGGGACATCACTTTGAGAAACTGTTCAAGTTCACCAGATAAATAAATTAATTTATCATCTTGATTGGAGATAAACATAATTATCAGAATAATTTGTGTTATTGTATTTTTAATATTGTTAGCAGACCAACGATTTCGTCTCATTAGCTCACATCTTTCGACACAGTCATTTCCAGACAAACATTGCTTACCTCAGATCGATGCATTACCCTTGAAGGTTTTTAATCATCATCACGAAATTACCCTTCCTTTTATAGCACTAACTTGAGAGCGTAGGTACAGAATGCGGTCATGCAACTGAATAGGATACAAATTACATACTACTTCCACGTAAATGTGAGGAGAGACGGGTTATGGAGTGGTGTAGCGACTATCGACATAGGAAAGCTGGACGGTAGCAGAAAAGATTAGCGAATAACTTAACACAGTAAACAGAAGTATCACGCAACTTGTATTTCTCCAAGCGTACGAAGACATTACAGATAATGCAGCAAGAAAAAGAATCCAGCTCTTATTGTCAACAAAGAAGTAGCTGATTAAAACATCAGTCAAGATCGCAAAAACATTTTTTTTATAATTACCGGTTTCGACTCATGTTAAAGCGATCTTCAGATTTTTTAGGCCCCAACTGCTAGTGATGGTTCCCTTCAGATCACCGAAGTTCAGCGCTGTCGGGCTGGGCTAGCACTTGGATGGGTGACTACCCGGTCTGCCGAGTGCTGTTGGCAAGTGGGGCGCACTCAGCCCTTGTGAGGCTAACTGAGGAGCTACTCGATGGAGAAATAGCGGCTCCGGTCTAGGAAACTCACATACGGCTGGGAGAGCGGTCTGCTGACCACTAGAGATGGGCAAAACTGTTCTTTTCAGAGATCGGATCAGAACTGTTCACCCCCTGAAATGAATTAGCTCTTTTTCATGACTCACCACTCATTTACAATAGAAAATAAATGGAAGGCACATTGCCCTTTAAACTTGGTTTATTCCAGTAGTATACCTGTATTTTGATCTTATTTGATCCTATTTTGAAGTAACACAGATAATGAGTAAGAATTTTGTATTGTTTATTGAAATTTCCACGACATGACAAAGTTTTTGATTATTGATTTATTTTGCACTATCGTGGTTTTTTGGGTGATCGGAAAATGTTGTAACTTGAGATTTACATTAACAATATATTTGGCTATAATGTATTAAAATTTCATTAACCTCATACAAATACATCGCAAGCCATATATTTTTAAAGTGAACATTTCCTTCCGAAGACGCCTAAAATCGCAAAATCCGTACCAGAATAAGAAAAAAAATATATAAATTTGACTGTAAAACGAAAGTGCTGCATATAGCCTTATGCAGAATAAAACAAGGAAAATATTGGTGTATCACATTTTGCGATACGTTTATCGGTTCGCTCGTAATTAAAGCGCAAATTCGAGTGTCCATAATAAAAATCCTATAGTAAGAGGAGTCGTCAGGAACCTAATCTGATCAGTTTAAACAAAGAAAAATAAAATAAAAACAAATGATGTATACATAACATAATAATGTAATATACATAGCGGTATTACTACGAAGAACAATATCCAGTAGAGACGAACTCTGATGCAGAAGCACTGAGTCGAGCAGATCGAGCCACGAGCTGTATTACTATGTGAGCTAAGACCGCAGAGACCAGAGTGACACCTGAGTTGCTTTGCTCAACGCTCTGGCTAGAGTCGAGAACGGTGGGGTTAGCGTTGAGCGAGCGAGTTCCAAGGGTGGGGGGAGCGGTGAACGGCCACCACTCACCCGCCCCGAGACAAATCGTCTGTTCCCTTAAGAGCAGGTTGTTGCAAGTAGTTCCTATGTTATCCGCTAGGTGGCTCTCTGTCCTGTTGCTCGCATCAACTGCCCAGAGGGCAGGACGTGCGACTGAAACGATCGCCGACAGAGTGCGATGCGAAGTTAAGCTGTGCCAGACACTGCACGCGGCAGACGACGCACAGAGACGGCACGGCATATGTGAAACACAAAATCCAATGGGGCACTGCACAATGCAGGCAGCCAAGGTAGAAGCAGGACAGAGGCCGGCGCTGGCTGTGTTGTGTGGCGTGCACTGTGCTGTGACCAGCAGAGGCGCTGCTGATATGCTCCGTCTCTCTCTCTCTCTCTCTCTCTCTCTCTCTCTCTCTCTGCCGTGGGAAACGTTTGGAGCTACCTTTCTTTTTTTCTGAATCACTGATTGTTTACTCCTTTGAAAGATTCAACTCTATGAATCAGTTCAAGAGCGGATCCCCCATCTCTACTGACCACATGCCCCTCCACATCCGCATCCAGTCACGCCTATGGGCTGAGGATGACACGACGGCCGGCCGGTACCCTTTGTTCTTCATGGCCTGTTCGGGAGGAGGATGGCTGGTGCTAGAGGCTCCTCGGTTCTTCAAGCGATACTACGGTAACATAAGCCGAAATCGGTAATAATAAACAAATGTTATTGCGCTCTCCACTGTTGTTTTAGTCAAAGTTAGCGCCAGATCGCTACACTCCATAGACAATGTTGTCTAAATTACGAAGGAAGAAGCTCTCTGAAATAAAGCACGAAAGATGGTTTCGGATCCGCGACTAGGCGGCGTCTGCGTAACGTCACATAGCGAAGTGGGATCAAGTCTTTCGACTTGAGGACATGCAAAAAAAAAAAAATAAATAAATAAATAAAAAAGAAAAAAGAAAAAAAGAAAAGAAAAGCTTTAAATACCATTAATAAATCGTGAGCGAACTTCATGTAGAAAAACTGTTTTTAATCTGCAAATAGCAACACGTAGAAACATATGCACTGTATTTACACAACAACCACAGGTGATGGTTTGCGAATAAAAGCAAACACTTCTCTTGTTATACACGTTTAAACTGCTGTACGCTCAGACGAACACAACAAACACCTACTGTCAAAGATTCCCCTGCAAATGAACCTATTATGGACAAGCTGAATTTTATTGATATATTTTCTCTAAGCTGTATTGTTGTAGCAGATGGCTCACGTGGGATGCAGTAATAACTTTCCTGTGTTGTGACGCGGAGGTCAGCGACTTCAGGAGAGGTTTACAGCTACGTGTGCAGCGTTTATGAGTTACTGCGGAAACTCATAACAAATGAACGACGACGTCATACTCAGCTTAATTGCCGAAATGACTGGCGAAATGGGCGCATTTACTGCAGGGAGCGGCGGAGTAATCTTCAAGTCGTTGAGGATCCTCTCACGGGGGCAAAGGCAGTGATTATGCGGCGGAGAGCGGCAGCTAGTCTCACCGCGAAATTACTGTGTCCGCACAAGGCGACAGGAAGTTGTGGTATCGAAAAGGTGCGCGGAGCCAAGTTACGGTATTCGTTGGTGGAAAAATCTCTGCGCTTTCTGGATATCACCTGTATGTAAACTTTCAGTTGCTGGACACCTGTTTCCTACGTGAAGAAGAGTAAATAGCTACGTTATCAAAGTATTTGCAAACACGTGTCTTAATACGAGATCGGAGATTTTTCCGGAATATGTAGTTTAAGCCTTTCTCGTGTGTTCTTTCGGAATGAATCGTCGATTATGCTCCGATTTCCGCTAACATTTTTGCCATATTCTGTTGGGAGACGAGTGACTGACTAATTTCTCGAGCAGTCACCTGAAGCATACCACTGGTGCCGTTGACCAGTATTCACGTAGAATCAACAGTTTAGCAAAGAAGGGTAACAGACAAGAATTTTCACATCACTGACTCATTTCCTCACTGAAGGAGTGGAACTGCATACCTTATACTTGCATTGTTACCTAGCTGGCTGACCTAGAATCAGACTATCCTACGTTCTATGGTATAATTCTGTTGAATTCTCTACTTTTTTGTCGATTTAAGATCGGTTGCACTCATTTGATGAATATTTAAACGACTGCTTGAGAGTTTTGTTTTTCACAATATAAATTTTCACATAAAGTTTATTCTGATGTAACTTAACAGACACTGCCAGATATTAAAAAAACTGCTTTAAAATACCGTCTCTTTTACTATCACTCTTTTTACTTAAATTTATCTGCCCTGCTCATGTGAGCCAATTTTAGTTTTCCGTGTTCCTTCTAGAAATTATGCCCGGCATTATGAAAATTTATTGAAAGTTAGAAAACTTCCTACTCGCAGTGCCATGATAGGTTTTCTGGGGATGGATAATTCAACCACATTTTTTAATTAGAAAATCATTCTTGCCCACCAAAATAATTTATCTTAAGAGGTGAATGGTTTGGATCTATGTAATATCACTTTCAGACCAGTAACTTCTTGATGACTATTGGAGACAATGTCACAGAGCAGGACCCACTCTGGAAAGACCTGAAGATCAACTACTTACCTCATAAGATAAGCTATTTTAGCTATCAAGACTGATGTTATTTCTATGAACAACGATTCAAATAATATTTAATTCAGCCACGCCTGACATGAGAACAAGCTCAAATTACTTTTTATTGCTTTCTTTAAAAAGGCATTTCAAAGCTACTGAATTACTTCAGTTTGAAATGCAGTATGAAAATACCTCGATTCACCCAAAAGATGATGTGTTAATTAACATTTCTTCATTAAAATATCAATAGAAATGATCAATAACTTTCAAAATGCTTTGTGTTCACAATATCTGGTTCTAGATTTTTAATTCTCTAATCGAATCCAATCTTTTGATATACATATCAGTCACATATTAAGCTATAGTACAGTTTTCAAAATAACACTAATTGTTGAGTATTTGAATATTAGTTGTGATTGATCTAAGCAAAAGTTCCACTTGCACTGAGCACATTCATTGAATTCATAGGTGACGATATATACAAGAGACGTTGCCCTCATGGCTACCAAACGGAGAGTGCCTGCTCCTTGTTTTCAGCGTTCCTTCTGGCGCTCCTTGCTCAACATCAAAAATGTTCAAATGCGTGTGAATTCCTAAGGGACCAAACTGCTGAGGTCATCGGTCCCTAGACTTACACACTACTTAAACTAACTTATGCTAAGAATAACACACATACCCATGCCAGAGGGAGGAATCGAACCTCCGGCGGGAGAGGCCGCGCAATCTGTGACATGGCGCCTCAAACCGCGTGGCTACTACGCACTGCAGCTCGACATCACATCTGCCAGCTACGGAGAGTGACATTACTACACAAGTACGATGTAAAATTTGTCTCGACCACATACATAATAAATACTGTAATACTACTGTAATAAATAATACTACTGACTACATATGTAATAAATACTGTAATACTACTGTAATAAATAATACTACTCTAATAAATACTGACACAATACTCTGAAAAATTTTGATATGACTGATACGAGAGCAAAATTTTATAAAGTAGATGGTCACTGCCCATCATATAACTAATACTGAAGTGTAAGACAAAATTAAATATTCTAGTAGTGTTCAGAGAGAACAAACTGACACAACACTAAAAACAACGAAAGTACTATACTGAAGACACGAAGCTACTATACTACCAAGATAAAAATAATTGTAGAAATGGTTTACAAATTAATTTTATAACTGTGTATAGCCATCTGGTGTGGCCGAGTGGTTCAAGGCGCTTCAGTCCGCAAGCGCGCTGCTGCTACGGTCGCAGGTTCGAGTACTGCCTCGGACGTGGAAGTGTGTGATGTCCTTAGATTAGCGAAGTTTAAGTAGTTCTAAGTCTAGGGGACTGATGCCCTCAGATGTTCAGTCCCATAGTGCTCAAAGCCATTTGAACCATTTGAGATGTTTATAAACATTTATGAAATGTGTCTTTCCCATTTGGTTATTATTAGCTTCACACAAATAGTTTTAGTTGATGGCGTTAATTAAGTAGGCAGTCGAACAAAGCTAGCATTTGTAGATCCTTGTCGATAAAATGGCATCTTAAATTAGTTTTAATGAAAAGTATTTCTGCAGACTATCAAATAAACCACATTTCACCTATATGTTAACATTTTTGTGTCTATAACTTCCTGCTTTCAAAACAATTGTAATGGGAATAAATATTCCATCTCATACAACTAATGAATTTTCCAAGAAAATTTCTGGTTAAAACAATGGTAAAAATGTTCAGAGGAGCACAGAATCCAATCACAAAAACCTATCAGATAATTTCACTTTTAAATTTCATAGAAATACTTGCACTACATTCACTTAGCTTGTTCTTCTGTTCTTGCATTCATGTCCGTAGGAACACTGAATCGTAGCTCTGAACAACACAGACAATGTAATATCGCATTTATTCGCCGACAATGGGCAAGTGACTTCCAATTAAAAGGGCCATCCCTGTACAGAAATACAGGTAATCGATGTAAAAGCGCAGGTTGTAGACACATGGTTTGGTTCTGACCATGGATGGTGCTCGGAATTGCAGAATGTCTTTGCGAAATGTTAGTAAAGATTAGCTCGTAACACATTGAAAGCATAACTACTGAGAAAATGAAAGTGCCGTCCAATACACGTCTCTCACGTTGAACAATATGAAAAAAATAATTACACTTTGTCATCAAAACTATCCGGACACACCCCAAAACATACGTTTTTCATATTAGTTGCATTGTGCTGCCACCTACTGCCAGGTACTTCTAATCAGCGACCTCCGTAGTCATTAGACTTCGTGAGAGAGCAGAATGGGGCGCTCCGCGGAACTCACGGACTTCGAACGTGGTCAGGTGATTGGGTGTCACTTGTGTCACACGTCCGTACGAGAGATTTCCACGCTCCTAAACAACCCTAGGTCCACTGTTCCCGATGTGATAGTGAAGTGGAAATGTGAAGGGATACGTACAGCACAATAGCGTACAGGCCGACCTCGTCTGTTGACTGACAAGAGACCATCACACAGAAAATACAAAATTCATCAGGATCCACTGCAAGTACTGTGACAGTTAGGCGGGAGGTGAGAAAACTTGGATTTCATTGTCGAGCTGCTCATAAGCCCCACATCACACCGGTAAATGCCAAACGACAAATCGCTTGGTGTAAGGAGCGTAAACATTGGACGACTGAACATAGGAAAAAGGTTGTGTGGAGTGACGAATCACGGTGCACAATGTGGCGATCCGATGGCAGGGTTTGAACATCACTTGCCAGCCTGTGTAGTGCTAGCAGTAAAATTCTGAGGCTGTGGTGTTATGGTGTGATCGTGTTTTCCGGTTCCGGGGGGAGGGGGGGGGAGATGAGGCTTGCACTCGTTGTTTTGCATGGCAGTATCACAGTACAGGCCTACATTGATATTTTAAGCACATTCTTACTCCCCACTAGTAAACAGAAATTCGAGAATAGCTATTGCATCTTTCAACACGATCGAGCACCTGTTCATAATGCATGGCCCGTGGCGGAGTGGTTACACGACTGTGACATAATTGATGCGTTGAGGCCAAGGAGATCATGGCGTGGTTGCGTAATGTTAAGGGCGACACATCCCTTCCAGTTGTCTCTAAAAGGGCAGGGCGCAGAGCAGTTGCATTTCCCTCTTAATAGCTTCTAAATATCAGAAATGAGCTCCGTATACTCGCTTTAAACTCGCCATTGAGTCCTCTGACGTCATTTCCGAACTCACCATGTCTCTTCCGCAGCATCACCTGAGTCTGTTGTCGGCTACAAGTGGACACGACTCGCTCAGAAAAGAGGGTGAATAAATGGTTCAAATGGCCCTGAGCACTATGGGACTTAACATCTGTGGTCATCAGTCCCCTAGAACTTAGAACTACTTAAACCTAACTAACCTAAGGACATCACACACATCCATGCCCGAGGCACCTGCGACCGTAGTGGTCACGCGGTTCCAGACTGAAGCGCCTAGAACCGCACGGCCGCACCGGCCGGCAAAGAGGGTGAATACACCAGTTCGCAAATATAACCACTGATTCACGGCATTCCCGCTATGTACGCAACCGTTTTGAAAGAAATTTCCGCCACTGTACTGCAAATTAGTAATCACTTATTTCACACAATTATTATTTCTGCTATAGAGCCGTTGTCAAGCGCAAGTTGAAATGTTGAAAAATGTGCGAACTGCCTAAATGACAGAAGCAACTTATATATCACTACAAGGATTGACTGTTAGGATAGCAGTGAATATTGTTTAGATTGTACATACATTTATATGGATAAAAAATTTTCGAAATTTATTTTAATATTTAATATCTTTTCAGAAAACCACTGACAATTACGTCGACATGCGGGTACTTTTGGAAACGTTACCGAGTATGTAGCGACAATACCAGAAAACATGACATGAGCATGAAGTGGAATCTCTAAATTTCGATTAAATATTAAAATAAATTACAGAATTGAATGATAAGCTACATAACTCGCTAACAGCCCATAAACACAAGTTGGCATGACCTAATAAATACGAAAATAGAGCCCACTTTTGTAAAAGGTATGTAACACTGATGTTGCTCTGTGCGCAGTTTTCGTTTGGCGCAGCACACTTGTTTTCACGTGGCGGAGGTGGAATAAACAAGAATACAGCCATTTTATTTGCATAAGTGTTTTTTTCAAAAGTATAGGAAAAGTTATAACATGTGTTGTGAAACTCAGCTCGACATGTGGCTAAGAACTGCGATTACCTGACTAGGGTCGACAACCCGACTCGGAAGAATCTTACTGAAGCTGGCAGCGCGGCGTAGCGTGATTCGAGGCTCTAAAATACACAACAGTTCCCGCAGGACGCGGGGCGCACCTGGCACGCTGGCACCGTTCCACACCTGTTCCGCTAAACCAGTTCTGAACAGAACGCCCTCCGTCTCTGGCCAGTGATTCACGACGACGCTGTAGGCAGATGCCACTGCGATTAATCGCGCTATCCAGGCGCGACGCCAAAGATTGATACTACAGGTTTCGGTCTGGAACTGTTACGCGCAGGATAATTTTCCACGTTTCTTTTTCGGCCGATGTGTATATTTCTGATTGCCTCATGTTTCGCTGGTGTCAGTGGCCGGCACCGCCAATGGAGAGTTGAACTACAGCAGCCAATGTCATCCCTGAGACCGTAAGATTTATGCTTAACTGCCTTCGCCCTTTATGTTGTACAGCAGAGGTGTTACGTGACAGGTGCACCTGGGTACAGCCTCCCTTGGATTCAAAGCAGTCACATTGGTTGTCGATTCGAAAATGATGATGATGATGATGATGTGTGGTTTGTGTGGCGCTCAACTGTGCGGATATCAGCACCCGTATAAAGTCCCAACCGTTACACAGTCCAATCTCGCCACGTTCACGGATGGTGGTGAAATGATGAGGACAACGCGAACACCCAGTCCCCGGCAGAGAAAAATCCCCAACCGGCCGGGAATCGAACCCGCGACCCCGTGACCCAGAGGCAACGCTAGCCACTAGAACACGAGCTGGGGACTGTGGATTAAAAGGTATGATCATCGTCATTTAATGCCTGTTTCACGATTTCAGACATTTCTCAATACACTTATTTGCGTAGTCCTTCGAGAACGATTTTGTTCATAGCGGTAGTTCAGCAGTTACAGAATATTTCGGCAAAAAAAAAAAAAAAATCGGTCGTCAGCTGCACAAGAAAACCATTATTTGGTCCAATTTACCGGATCCGCCAGTTTAAACTGTCATCTTGAGAAGTGACATAGGCTCAGATCATTGGTAAGCCAGTGTCAGAATAAGATACATATTTAAAGCAAGTACGTTGAAAACAAATGTACAAAGACTGAACAGCAGAAGTAAAAAAGGAATGTTAAATCATATCTAAAATAGTTAAACTTAAGAGCCACAACATACCTTCGCTACAGAATAAAAAAAAGAAAGAGTGACATCGCTAGAAACGTTTTATACTTGTATGTGCAATGGCTAGCAAACAAGTACGACGAAAGCCAACCAACATATTGAGGACATCAAGGGCACTGAGCACGCCTTTATTCAGTGTGGGTGCACTAACATGCTTATGAACAGCAATAAATTCTGCGATAGTTGAACCAAAAGTATGGATTAAACTTTAAGCCGAGTGGTTCTAGGCGCTTCAATCCGGAACCGCGCGGCCGCTACGGTCGCAAATTCAAATGGCTCTGAGCACTATGGGACTTAACATCTGAGGTCATCAGTCCCATAGACTTAGAACTACTTAAGCCTAAGGATATCACACACATCCATGCCCGAGGCAGGATTCGAACCTGCGACCATAGCAGCAGCGCGGTTCCGGACTGAAGCGCCTAGAACCGCTCGGTCAATACGGCCGGCCGCTACGGTCGCAGATTCGAATCCTGCCTCGGGCATGGATGTGTGTGATGTCCTTAGGTTAGTTAGGTTTAAGTAGTTCTAAGTCTAGGGGATTGATGACCTCAGATGTTCAAGTCCCATAGTGCTCAGAGCCATTTGAACCATTTCTTTTAGCCATTACACTTTAAAAACCGTGTTAAATGCTTAACAGAAGCCAATAATCCATTATCCAAACGTATAGCAAACAGACACATAAAAATAACATCATTACTATGTAAAGGGAGATAAACAAAGGAAAATTATCAGATTATGTTGTCGCCATCGGCCACTGGAACAGCGGCGACAAGTGAAACTGTTCAGTATCCTAGAGACGAGGCTGGCCGCTGGACACACTTCAGCAGGAAACACAAGTAAGTGAGCTGCACTCCGGCTTCGATAGCAGGAGGTGGACGCCGTTGAGTCGAAGACGTGCGAGGGGCCACATTGCGTGTTTAGACGTTGAATTGCTGCGTGGAAACGTATCTGTAGCGTATTTAGATGCTACACGAATTCTTATCTTACGCCGACCTCTTCGTCTCAGAGTAGCACTTCCAACCTACGTCCTCAGTTATTTGCTGGTTGTGTTCCAGTCTCTGTCTTCCATTACAGATTTTTCCCTTTACAGCTTCCTCTTGCACCAAGGAAGTCCTTCCATGATGTCTTAACAGATGTTCTATAGTCCCATCCTTTCTTCTTATCATTGTTTTCCCCGCAGATTCCGCGCAGAACCTCCTCATTCCTTACCTTATCAGTCCACCTAATTTTCAACAGAATTTTGTAGCACCACATCACAAATGCTTCGATTCTTCTGCTCGTGTTTTCCCACAGTCCATGTTTCACTACCATACAATGCTGTGCTCCAAACGTACATTCTCAAAAATTTCTTACTCAATTTAAGGACAATTTTCGATGCTAGTGGAGTTCTCTTGGCCAGGAATTTCATTTTTGCCACTGTTAGTTTGCTTTTTATGTCTTCCTTGCTCCGTCCGTTATTGGTTATTTTGCTACCTAGGCAGTACAATTTCTTAACTTCATCTATTTCGTGACCATCAAACCCGATATTTAGTTTCACTCTGTTCTCATTTCTGCTACTTCTCATTAATTTCGTATTTCTTCGATTTACTCTCAATCCATATCTGTATTCATTAGACTGTTCATCCCTTCCCAAACGATCCTGTAATTTTTCCTCATTTTCACAGGGGATAGTAATGCCAGCAGCGAATCGTATCATTTAATAACCTTTCATCTTGAGTTTTAATTCCCCTTCTGAAGTTTTCTTTTATTTCAATCATTGCTTCTTCGTTGTACATATTGAACATTAGAGGCGAAGGACAACATCACTGTGTTACATCCTTTATTATTCGCTCTTAGCTTTTCTACGCGTTGCATATTACCCGTCTCTCCCTGTAGCTTACCCCTATTTTCCTCAGAACTTCGAACATTTTACATTGTCTGACGCTTTTTCCAGATCGAGATATCCCAGGAAGGTGTTTCGATTTTCCTTTAGTCTGGCTTCCATTATCAACCGCAACCTCAGAGTTACCTCCTTGGTGTATTTACCTTTCCTAAAGCCAAACTGATCGTCGTGTAACACATTCTCAACTATATTGTCCATTCTTGTGTACGTTATTCTTGTCAGCAGCTTGGATGCATATGTTGTTAAGCTGATTGTGCGATAATTTTCGCACTTGTCAGCTCTTGCAGCCTTCGGAACTGCTTGGATGATATTTTTTCGAAAGTCGGATGGTTTATCGCCAGACTCATACATTCTACACACCAACGTGAGTACTCGTTTTGTAGCCGACGCCCTAATAATTTTAGAAATTCTGACGGAATTTTATCCATCCCTTCTGCCTTTCTTGTCGTAAGTCCTCCAAAGCTCTCTTAAATTCTGATTCTATTACTGCATCCCACATCTCTTTTAAATCGACTCTCGTTTTTTCTTCTATCGCTTGAGACAAATCTTCCCCTTAACGGAGGCCTTCTTGGTACTCTTTCCACCTATCTGCTCTCTTCTCTGCATTTAACAGTGGAATTCCCGTTGCGCTCTTGATGTTACAATCCTTGCTTTTAATTTCACCCAACGTTATTTTTTCTTTTCTGTATGATGAGTCAGTCCTTTCGATAATCATTTCTTTTTAGATTTCTTCGTATTTTTCCATGCAGCCATTTCGTCTTAGCTTCCCTGCACTTCCTATTTATTTCATTCCTCAGCGACTTGTATTTCTGTATTCCTGAATTTCCCTGAACATTTTTGTGATTCCTTCTGTAATCGATCAAATGAAGTATTTCTTCAGTTTCCCAGGTTTCTTCGCAGTTACCCTCTTTTTACCAGTTTTTTTTCTTTCCAACTTCTGTGGTTGCACTTTTTATAGATGCCCGTTCCTCTTCATCTTTAATGCCTAAAGAACTATTCCTTACTGCAGAGCTTTAGAGAATATCAACCGTATCTCTTCATTCCTTAGTACTTCCTTATCCCACTTATTTGTGTATTGAGTCTTCCTGATCAATCTCTTAAAGTTCAGTTTATTCTTCACCACTATTACGTTGTGATCTGAGTCTATACCTACACCTGTGTACGCCTTACAAACCATTATCTGATTTCAGAATCTCTGTCTGACCATGATGAAATCTACCTGAAGTCTTCCAGTATCTCCAGGCCTTTTCCGAGTATATCTCTTCCTCTTGTGATTCTTGAACACAGTATTAGCTATTATTATCTGAAATTTATTACAGAATTCATTTAATCTTTTTACTCTCTCATATCCACTACCAAGTCTATATTCTCCCCTAACCCTTTCTTCCACGCCTTCCGCTATAACTGCATTCATGACTATTAGATTTTCATATCCCTTTAAGTAGTGCATTACCCGTTCAGTATCCTCTTATAATTTTTCTATCTCTGCTTTTTCAGCTTGCAACGTCGGCATGTATACTTGAACTATCGTTGCCAATTTTGGTTTGCTGTCGATTCTGATGAGAACAATCCTGTCACTGATCTGTTCACGGTAACACACTCTCTGCCTTATCTTCCTGTTCATAACGAATCCCACTTCCGATGCACCATTTTCTCCTGCTGTTGATATTACCTCGTACTCATCTGACCAGGAATCGGTAGCTTCCTTCCATTTCACTTCATTTACCGCCACTATATGTAGACTGAGCGTTAGCACTTAGCTTTTACTTAGCTTTTAATATTTTCTATCTTCCCTACCACGTTCAAGCTTCTGACATTGCATGCCGCGACTCGTAGAATGTTATCGATTCGTTTGTCTTTCAATCTATTTCTCATGGTCACTCTCCCCTTGGCAGTTCCCTTCCGGAGATCCGAAGAGAGGACTATTCCGCAATCTTTTGCCAAAGGAGATATCATCATGACATCTTTTTCCAACTGTAGGATCCATGTCATATGGATATACTTATGCGTCTTTAATGCAGTGCTTTCCATTGCCTTCTGCAGCCTCATGCCGTTTATCACTGCTGATCCTTCCACCGATTTCACACTCATAGTAAAAGGAAACTTATGAAAAGCCAGCGCTGTGGAGTAAATGTAGAAGAATCTCGCGACGCCGATAGTGCAGCTTGTAAGTTTTGCAAGGCACATTACACGAAATCTGGAGTGTAATCGATTCGTGTACCGGTTCCCATCGACAAGATGCTAGAGTGCCAGAGACATGCTTTTAGGACTCAACATGCCATACGGTGATTGGTGAAGTGCATTTATTTTCGCAGAAGGCATTATATGAATTTCACCAACACATTGGAATGGTGCTGAATCTTGTGAGCCTGAAGGTTATTACACTTGACCTAGTCGTGATTGCCTTGGCAAAGACCTGCTTCCTTGTAATGTGCGTGTCCGAGCTTTGGGAGGTTCAAAAATAGAACTAAGTGAATGATTTCGTAGTGCCGACAACATGTGTGCAGTAATCCCATGTGGCTCCTTGCCAATTAAAATTCTAATTCTGAGAGTACTAGTGCTAAGTTCCATTAACACGTCTGCTGCATCTGATGTTCTGAGAGTAATCTTGTGATCTGCTTCTTTAGACGCGCATGAGCTTTTTAACGGCTGTGGGCCAAGTGTATCACTGATAACTGTTTTTATGTGAATAATTTTAATGTGTGACTTTTAACATACAGAGTAGCTTAAATCATTTTAATTGAATCAACTGCGGGTTCTTGGCGAAAAGTAATAAATTAACTAAACAAGCATTGTTTTTTTGCCTTGTTTCACAAATTTTATTATAGTCACTGCAAAACTAGATTTTGCGTCATAAGCACAGTTTCAAGTACATTACAGATTCCCAAAGAAGATAATGTACAGATAAACATGAAAATAAGGCAAAGATAGTCCTCTCAACTTCTTAATGTATCGATCCATGACTTATTACATATGTAATTTGTTAAAAAAATGGTCACTGAAGTAATTTTACACTAAGCCATGGATCGACACATTAAGAAGTTGAGAGGACTGTCTTTGAGATAGTCCTCTCAACTTCTTAATGTATCGATCCATGGCTTATTACACATGTAATTTGTTAAAAAATGGTCACTGAAGTAATTTTACAATAAGCCATGGATCGATACATTAAGAAGTTGAGAGGACTGTCTTTGCTTTATCATCATATTTATTTTGGGAATCTGTAACGTACTTGAAAATGGGCTTGTAACGCGAAACCGAGGTTGTGCAGTAACAATAACAAAATTTGTGAAACAAGGCGAAAAACAGTGTTTCTTTAGTTAAGTAGCTTAAATGGCCAGCTGTGTGCTGACTATGGATTATTTAGGCGAGTAAGTGTGCACCACGGTTGTGTGTCGATAGCTGGTGGAACTTGGAGGTTGTGATTGTTTTCTGCACTGTTTTCCTTGCCATTACCAATAAACGTTTATATGAGTCGTGTTTGTGTTCCCTTTTTGATAGGAATTTACTGTGCGTATCCATAACTTTTCTCTCTTAAGTTGCCGTAATTGAGGCTACTAGCGTGGTTGGTTTCCACAACCCACAATGTTTACACAACCCAATCAATGTGTTTATTCAAGGAAATCAGACTGCCTTTAACGTTTGAAATTTTCTTTTATTTGTCAACTGTAGATATTTATAGATGTGTACTCTACCATCTGGTGAGCAAGATGTATGAGACATTCGAAATACCCTCAGATTTCAAGAATAATATAATAATTCCAGTCCCAAAGAAAGCAGGTGTTGACAGGTGTGAAAATTACCAAACTATCAGTTTAATAAGTCACAGTTGCAAAATACTAACACGAATTCTTAACAGAAGAATGGAAAAACTGATAGAAGTCGACTTCGGGGAAGATCAGTTTTGATTCCGTAGAAATGTTGGAACACGTGAGGCAGTACTGACCCTACGACTTATCATATAAGGTAGATTAAGGAAAGGCAAACCTACGTTTCTAGCATTTGTAGACGTAGAGAAAGCTTTTTACAATGTTGACTGGAACACTCTCTTTCAAATTCTGAAAGTGGCAGGGGTCAAATGCAGGGAGCGAAAGGCTATTTACAACTTATACAGAAACCAGATGGCAGTTATAAGAGTCGAGGGGCACGAAAGGGAAGCAGTGGCTGAGAATGGAGTAAGACAGAGTTGTAGCCTCTCCCCGATGTTGTTCTGGTTGTATATTGAGCAAGTAGTGAAGGAAACAGAAGAAATATTTGGAGTAGGAATAAAAAACCATTGAGAAGAAACAAAAACTTTGAGGTTTGCCGATGACATTGTAATTCTGTCAGAGACAGCAAAGGATCTGGAAGAGCAGTTGAACGGAATGGACAGTGTCATAAAGGAGGATATGAGATGAACATCGACGATAGCAAAACAAGGATAATGGAGTGGAGTCGAATTAAATCAGGTGATGCTGAGGTAATATGGTTAGGAAATGAGACACTTAAAGTAGTAGATAAGTTTTGCTATTTGGGGACGTAGAGAGGATGTAAAATGTAGACTGGCAATGGCAAGGAATACATTTATTAAAAAGAGAAATTTGTTAACATCGAATATAGATTTACGTGTCAGGAAGTCTTTTTTCTAAGAGTATTTGTTTGGAGTGTAGCCATATACGGATGTGATACATGGACGATAAGTAGTCGTAGACAATAGAAGCTTTCGAAATGTGGTGCTATAGAAGAATGCTGAAGAATGGATAGGTAGATCACGTAACTAATGAGGAGGTACTGAACAGAATTGGGGAGAAGAGGAATTTGTAGCAAAACTTGACTAGAAGGAGGGGTCGGTTGGCAGGACACGTTCTGAGGCATCAAGGTATCACCAATTTAGTATTGGAGGGCAGCGTGGAGGTTAAAATCGTAGGAGACCAAGAAATGAATACACTAAGCAGATTCAGAAGGATGTAGGTTGCAGTAGGTGCCTGCAGATGAAGTAGCTTGCAGAGAAGAGAGTAGCATGAAGAGCTGCACTAGTCAGTTTTCAAATTTTTTTCACTGTTAAAACTTATTTTTACTGTGCCTGAAGCTCGTATTGAATATTGTTGCTAAATAACTTGAAATATATTCGTTAAGATTTACCTTATTTGTTGAAGGTTATACCTCTGGGAAGCAAATAAAACATGTTAAAGAATTTTGTATTTTATGACTCATCACCTGCCACTTCCTGCTTCATGCACTGCCTTCATTTCAGTTATACTAACTGACACTATGCAGTCTGATTTTAAAATTCTTACTTATCTTCAAAACAACTAGACGAAACTACTGAACCACTGGAATAACCCGGCTAACTGACAGTTGCTTTAAGTATCAGTTTACATTTCCGATCGAGAAACAAAGATAACACTCACTCTACTGAAACAAAATACGCGTGACAATGAATAATCTGTCCCTTCACTCACTGAAGACGATTGAGAGAGTAAAAGTCATCATACACAAAATAATAATAATAGATGAGTTGAAGCTTGGTGATCGCTGTGAACTCAATTTGACTCTTCATTAAATTTCTGTAAGCACAATATCTGGTAAGAAAACATGTCCATAGTGGCTTTTGATATGGTGGTCATCCACTCAGGGACAGCCCTCTTTAAAAAAAAAAAATATTTGATTTAATTTTAAAAATGTAATTCTAAACGACCGTAAAGTAGGATTACGGAATGCTTGAATCTGATAGTGTATGGAAGTAGCTAAGTTACAAGCTTAGTTTTAGTTTTTACTATCTGAATGGACAATTATCTCCGACCATAATTTACAGATTGCGTATCGCAATACTTGCTCGTTTCAATGAAACCCACGTTTACATGTTGATCAATTAGTATTGTGTCTGCGTATGCTAATACTAGCGAAATGTTACCTTCTGTTGTTTTTCCTTGAGGGGTAGTGAACACGCAAGTCACACCATACCCATGCTAGGAGAATGTTATTTGCTCCCTGTACATATTCATCGTCCTGGCTAGACTGCCGTTAGCAGTTTGAAACCCACGAGTGGTTCCTTCCGTTGTTTCATACGATCTTTTACATCCAACAAGTTAGAGGGTACCGGCCCGCCGGGACATGTGGTCTGTCTAGTCTTGGTTGAGCTGCAGTAGTTCCCTTCGTTTTCCACCTCACAGCCAAATTACCAACAGGGGACTTGGGCATCTTTAGAAGCGTTGAAATGCCCCTGATGGATTTTTTACGCAGATGATATCGACTGGCTACGCCACGTCTCTGAGCTCTGTTGACCAACCCATTCTGCTGTTACTGCGTCTCTGCTGAGAACACTCCCCGCTTCCATCACTTCCTTCTAAATTGGCTGGTCCGTCTCTTGCGGCATCTGGTACTCAAATCCACATTACACAGGGCTGTCCGAATGCTTATGACCAATTGGTTTATAATGCTATGTGTATAGGAAAAACTGGGAGAGATTTTCGGAAACGATGCACTGAAGACGTCGATACATACTATACAGTGCAAGTCACTAACTATTGTCACCTAGAATAATTTTGTGGGACAAATGTTGCATGGGACAACGGGGGCCATAGCATCAAGTTGGTTTTTTGTTGCTGGGTGGGGTCGCGTCAGAGATAAGAAGGTCAATTTTGTTTATTTAAATGGGGTGCTATAGTTTGGTACTTATTTTCCGATAGCGGCTATCGAGAGGAATCCAATTATGTGTAACATTAAGGTCTTTGGAGGTCAACGAAGGTCAAGAAGGTGGCATGAACGTCCATTTACAGGTGTTCGAAGTGATGACCAGTGGTGTCAACGCAGTGATGCAATCTTCTTATCATGGACTGAGTGGTATTCCTTATCATTTCAGCATTTATCGAAGCACATGCCCTGACATTCTCTCTCGTATATCGTGCAAATACGGCGTATTCGCCGTCCGCTGTGACCGAGCGGATCTAGGCGCTTCAGTTCGGAACCGCGTTGCTGCTACGGCCAAAGGCTCGAATCCTGCCTCGGGCAAGGATGTGTGTGATGTCCTTATGTTAGTTAAGTTTAAATAGTTCTAAATCTAGGAGACTGGTGATCTCAGATGTTAAGTCCCATAATGCTCAGAGCCATTTTTGAACGGCATATTCGTCTAACGTGCCATTGACATGTAAACGCCATTCGACGGTTTCCCAATACAACACGAATAGGAACGGTAAGCCTAGTACCGTCGAATCAAGCAAATGTGAATGATGTATTCCTTCGAAGAAAAAGTCGATATGCTTGTCGTTTACGGAGAATGCCAACGAAATTCAGTGGCAGCTAGAGACTTACACGCTGGAAGATATCCTCAACGTACTCATCCTACACATCGAAAATTTATTATGTTTATGATAAATTGAGAACAACTGGATCTTTAACGCATCGGAAACATTTACGGCAAAGGAAAGTTACTAACGAGGAAACAAGAATTGATACTCTTGCCACTGTGGTTCGAGGTCTTTATGTTAGTTCGCCTCAAATTGTAAGGGAATCTTACATAAGCCAGGATAGTGTCGTTCGTGTTCTGCATCGTCACAAATATCATCCTTACCGTACTGGTACGGATTGTATGCGTCGCATAGAATTCTGCCTATGAGTCCAACTTCAGATTCAGAGGGATGACACAGTTATTAATTTGATTTCATTTACGAGGCTATATTCACAAACCATGGAAATGTTAATTTGCATAACATGCATTGCTGCGCAACTGAAAATCCATGTTGGCTGCGGCAATTTGCACACCAAAAGTCGTGGTCGGTGAACGTATGATGTGACATTCTGGACGAAAGAATTGTAGGCCCCTATTTCATCGAAGTAAATCTTAATGGTAGAAAGTACACTACATTCCTGCAAGAAACATTAAGTCTGTTATTCCAAGAAATATCTTTAGGAACAAGGAACAGAATGTGGTATCAAAAAATGGTTCAAATGGCTCTGAGCACTATGGGACTTAACATCTGAGGTCATCAGTCCCCTAGAACTTAGAACTTTTTAAACCTAACCAACCTAAGGACATTACACACATCCATGCCCGAGTTAGGATTCGAACCTGCGACCGTAGCGGTAGCGCGAATGTGGTAGCAACATGATGGGTGTCCGGTACATTTTTCGCTGACGGCTAGAAATGATTTGCAGAGACAATTCCCAAATCGTTGGATTGGACTGGAAGGAGATGTGTCGTGGCCGGCTCGTTCGCCAGACTTCACGCATCTGGATTTTTTCTTGTGGGGATTCGTAGAAGACATTGTTTATATAGACGTTCTTACTACATCTGGAGATGAACAATGAGATTTTCACTCTGCAACGGAGTGTGCGCTGATATGAAACTTCCTGGCAGATTAAAACTGTGTGCCCGACCGAGACTCGAACTCGGGACCTTTGTCTTTCAGGGCAAGTGCTCTACCATCTTTTTTTTTTTAACCACTCGGCCACCTTTTTTTTATTTTTTAGCGCCAGAACCGCTTTTTTTTCTTTTTTTCTTTTTTAGTAATTTATGCAGCGCCTTAGACCGCTTTTTTTATTCTGTCGCGCTGACCACTTTTTTTTTTTTTTATTGAACAAACGGAGGTTACATATATATATACACAAAGCAAAAGTTCTTCAAGGTACCAGTTAAACATATACAAATGAGTGTTAGGTAAACAAATTATTAGAATAACATGAAATACAACAAAATAGAACATACCCTGTTTTCCTTTTTTTTTTTTTTTGTTTTTGTTTAAAAATTTGTATTGAACGAAATAAAAGTACATATATATTCACTATGCAAGAGTTCTTCAAGGTACCATTTAAAAACATACAAATGACTGTTAGTTAAACAAAAAAATATTAAAAAAGAAAAACATTAAATACAACAAAATATAACATATTCTGTCTTCTTCCTTGTTTGTTTATTTATTTATTTATTTTTTTAAATTGTGTTTGGTTTTGGTCGATGCATGAGAACGTGGATAAGGGTGTTGCATCATGTGACAGGTAGGCATGGTACACCCCAACTTTGAGGGGGGTCAAGGAAGACGCTGCGGAGATAACCGGCAAAAGTTTGTCGGTAAGATGGTTTTCGGGTGAGGGTGCTATGCGCGGTCACAACTTTGTACCAGAAGTCAAGGACTGTATGCGGACCACTCTGAAAGAGATATTCTAAAGCCTGTCCTCGAAACCAGATTAGGGTATGGTGCTTAGCAAGAGGGTAGTGAAATGTCTGGGGCAACAACAGGAAGTCCGGGGTTACCGTCGTTGGCGGGGCACGGAGGTAAAAGCCCACGATTCTTTGGATGAGGAGCCATACGTTTTGTTTCAGGGGGCACGTAAGACGGTGCTCGTCGGTGTCTTCGAGCTGACAGTCAGGGCAGAGTGGGGAGGTGGCCAGTCCTATGCGATAAAGTCGACTATTAGTCGGGAATTTTCCATAGACTAAAACATACCAGAGTGCAGACACAGACGACGGTAAAAAGGGTGCATGCACACACCCCCAAACCGTGCGCCAGTTAATGTCAGGATGCTGTAGCACCATGGGGTCGCAAGGGTTGGACAGCATAAACAAACGATAGTAATCTTTTGTACGGGGAGGACGGGTGACTGGAAGATCGGCCCGAACGTAGCTGAGTTCTATGAAACAATTGGCGACGTAGTACAATAATGGAGAAATAGGTGCCACATTGATCGGTGGATCGAGAGAAGCTGGTCGGAGGATATCTAAGAGACTGCGTGTTAAGGACGGGACCGGCCCCTGCCAGTGCCGCAACAGAGCGTGGACAAAGAGTGCAGAAGAGCGTGCCCGCACATTGATGAGTCCGAGGCCACCTTTTGCAGGAGGCAGTGTTAGAGTGCTGTAGCGGACTTTGAAAAGTGCCCCTGCCGACACGAAATATCCAAAGGCTGATTGGATGCGGCGGCCAAGGAGTAACGGCATTGGGAGGATCTGGGCGACGTGTACCAGTTTAGGGGCGACATAGATGTTGAGATAGGACACACGTTGGAGTTGGTTTAAGTTACGGTGCACTTGACCGCGGACATGGTGCCGAATCGACTGCAAAAGCCGCCGGTAAGCCAGGGCCACTGTGCGGCGTGTGGAGCTCGTAAATTCGATACCCAAGTAACGAAGGGTGGCACTGACTGGGAGTGGGGTCGGCACCATAGCCGGGAGGCCGCGCCCAATGTGCATCATAGTCGATTTACGGACATTAAGAATGCTACCAGAAAGATTTCCATACTGGTGGATCCATTGGATGGCGTCATTGAGTTCCGTGGAGGAGCAGGTGAGAAAGAGGAGATCGTCCGCATAAGCCCTACAGTAAAAGGTGTGGTCACGCAAAGTGAGGCCCTGCAGTCTAGAGGTAAGTCCAGTGATGAGGGGCTCAAGTGCAATGGCATATAGTAAAGTAGACATAGGGCATCCTTGACGCACAGAGCGGCGTATAGGAATCGGTCCTACAAGCCTCCCATTGACTTGTACCATCGAGACCGCGGGAAGTAGTAACCGGCGAATGGCATCGACAAAAAGCAATGGGAACCCCATACGTGTCGCCACCATGAGGAGGAATGGGTGTCGAACGCGATCAAAGGCACTCGCGAAATCGACGGATACCAGTGCTGCACGAAGGCGACAAACCGATGCCAGTGCAATGAGGTCACGGCATTCCCCTAGGGCTGTTTGTAAGGTGGCCCCACAACCACGTGCAGTCTGCTCAGGTGAAAGGACCGTAGGTAAGACGGTGCGTATGCGCGCTGCTAAGAGGCGTGCATAGATTTTATAGTCTGCATTCAGTAGTGTAAGGGGGCGATATGCAGAGACATGAGACCCTCCCTTCGGTTTAGGCACAGGTAGAAGAATGCCAGTGACGAATTCAGGCGGAATTGGGAAGGACGGAGTAAAGAGTTCCTGAATCATTTCCGTCCAGCGAGGAAGCATTAACGTGGTGAACGCCCGGTAAAACTCCACTGGGAGACCATCTGGTCCGGGTGATTTGTTCTTGGCCCCTTTGTTGATCGCATCTACCACCTCTTCTGCGGTGATTGCAGACATCATGGACGTTGACTCCGCTACGGTGAGGGTCCGAGCAGGGGAAGGACGGAGATCATCAGGAATGGGCGTCGCCATCGGTTCATCGTCATAAAATTGGCGATAATGTTCAGCAAAGGCGGACACGACTGCCGCCTGTGTTGTGTGGTGAACACCATCGGAGGTCGTGATGTTGGGGACGAAAAGCCGACGTCGACGACTATGGTCGGATGCGGCATGGATTGTGGATGGGGTTTCGTCGTGGAGGAGGTCTTGTCGTCGGGAACGTACCACGACACCATGCAGTCGTGCACACTGAAGAGAGAGGAGACGAGCTTTAGTACGTTGTCGTTCCCTGTGGGTGTCAAGTGATGGAGGGAGCGCATCGAGCTCACGGAGGACGGCGTAGTGAAAATTTGTGGTATCTCGATGCCATGCTGCTGCTTCCTTGCCACATTGTATGAAGGCCTTTCTGATCGCAGGTTTGGCACATTTGAGCCACCAATGGAACGTGGATGTGTACTGCGGAAGGCGTCAACCTCTGCTGCGCCACACTGATTGAGGTGGCAGAGCCAGGGAGCAAATGACGGCGCAATGGTCCGAAAATGCAAGGGGCCATCGTTCAGCTTGGGCGACTTCATTGCCGAGGTGAGCAGAGACATAAAACCGGTCCAGTCTGCTCGCAGAATGTGCTGTGTAATGGGTAAAACCGGGGGTATTGCCATGAATTTTCTCCCAAACGTCCACTAGATGAAATTCTTCGATTAAGGTGAGCAGCGCCGGGCATGGCGAATAACCAGGCACTTGGTCCTGCGGATGGAGGACACAGTTGAAATCGCCTCCCATGATAAGGCGATCATAGCGTCCAGAAAACAGGGGCGCCACGTCATGTCCGAAGAAAGTGGACCGCTGCCGACGGTTCGTGGAGCCAGACGGAGCGTAGATATTGATGACGCGCGTGTCGAAGATGGTAACAGCCATGCCTCTTCCACAGGGAAGGATTGTCGTGTCTGTGAGTGGGATTCCTTCGCGTATGTAGAAAGCCACTCCACGCCCTGATTGATCACATGTGGACGTGTATGAGTCGTAGCCGTAGACTGGTGGTAGTGTGGCAACGCGTACTTCCTGAAGAAGGGCGACGTCGACGTCGGAGGCCCGAAGCATGTCACATAGGAGTTGCAGCTTGGGTGCAGTGCCGATCATGTTGATGTTCAGTGTGGCAAACCGGTATGTTTGTTTCAGTGGTGGTGGACGCGCATCTACCATCACCCAGGGAAGTAAGAGGAGGGCACCGACCGGAAGTCCCGTCCCATCAGCAGCAATGCCTCGCTTTTGATGTTAACAGGCAGCCTCGTCCGGCGGAGGTAACTCATCCGGAGGTGG
This sequence comes from Schistocerca cancellata, assembly GCF_023864275.1. Taxonomy (NCBI): domain Eukaryota; kingdom Metazoa; phylum Arthropoda; class Insecta; order Orthoptera; family Acrididae; genus Schistocerca; species Schistocerca cancellata. The sequence continues at coordinate 461,293,536 of NC_064631.1, read as the reverse complement.
GGGCGTACCTTCCTCAATGTCGTCGGCCCATGCTCCTGTGCCGTGGGTCTGTCCAATGTCCATGGGAATTGCGTCGTGGTGAGAGAGATCTGGAGTTGTCGGCGGGGAGACAGGCGTCTCAACCGGCGCACCGACCGTTACATTGTGCGTGGCGACCTCCATGGTGGTCCCGTCCTGCGAAACGTCTTGTTCATCGTGAAAGTTGTCCGCCGACCTCTGCGTGGAAATGTCGGCTGCTTGGGTGTCGTCTTCGTCGTCGCGGGTGGCAACGCTCTGAGAGCCCGTGGGTGAACGGCGACGGCGTTTGCGCCTACGTGGCGAGCGTTGTTTGCGCACGTGTTCCTCAGTATCGGACGACGGCAAGGAGGAGCGTCGACCCGGTTCGAAGGCGTCGGTGGGTACAATGAAATTGTCAAACAGGTGTTGTGAAGATGTACTGGTCTCCTCAGCGTCCGGTGCGGGAGCCTGTTCGGCGGCAAGGGTGTCAGGTGGGACGTCTGCACCGTCCGTTGGTGACTGGGACGGTGGGACGTGCCGATCGGAAGGACCGGGCGACGGACTGGACGAAACTGTAGACGTGGCGAGAGCCGCTGCGTAAGTGACCGGTAGGGCGGTCATCGTGGGTGTGACGGACGCTTCCGACAACGGGAGCTGCGCGACACGTCGTTGAATGCATTCGGACCGTAGGTGACCTTCTTTCCCGCAACCGGAACAGGTCCGAGGTTGGCCGTCGTACATTATAATGGCACGGCAGCCTCCGATACGTAGATAGGAAGGCACGTGTTTCTGCAACTCGAAGCGGACCTGTCTAACACCGTTTAAAACTGGATAGGTCTGAAATTGGACCCATCGTTCGGCAACATGTTCCAGAACGTTGCCATAGGGACGGAGCGCCTCGATGACGACGTCTGCAGGTAGTTCGAACGGCAGTTCGAAGATCCTTATCGTCCGTATGCCGAGACCTGCGTGATCGACGGTAACGGGTCCGACGTTGCCGTCGGAATGACAGAAGCGCAGTCCACGTTTTGCCTCTCGAAGCACCTTGTCGCACGCCGCATCGTTGATCATTTTGACATAGACGGTACTGCTAACGATGGACAAGTGGATACCAATTAGATCCGTTGGTGGTATTTTAACTTCATCGCGTATAAATCGTTCTACCTCCAGGGCCTTGGGTCGGGCGAAGTCGGAACAAAAGTTGAAACGTAATGTCTTCTTCCGATAGTTGTGCGCCATGGTGCTCTAGAAGGAAAACGGCACTTACAGCGGCCGAAGTAAACACAAACACACCGTGCGCGCCTCGCCCGCAGCGCTCTGGCGCGTGACCGCCTCGCAGCACTGCCGGCGGCAGACTGCCATCTGAGCCACCGAAGCACGACTCACGCCCGGTCCTCACAGCTTTACTTCTGCCAGTATCTCGTCTCCTACCTTCCAAACTTTACAGAAGCTCTCCTGCGAACCTTGCAGAACCTCTGCAGAACCTCAGAGCATATGCTTCGATAAGGCATACCACTCAATCCACGATAAGAAGTTTGCACCTCTGCGTTGAGACCAATGGTCATCACTTCGAACACCTTCTGTAAATGGACGTTCATGCCACCTTTGTGACCTTCGTTGACCTTCAAAGACCTTACTGTTACACATCATGGAATTCGTCTCGATAGCCGCTATCAGAAAATAAGTATCAAACTACAGTATCCCATTTAAGACAAAAACAAAGTTAACCTTCATAGCTCTGCCGCGACACCACCTAGCAACAAAAATAACCATCGTCATATTATGGCCCCTGTTGTCCCATGCAACTTTTGTCCCACAAACTTTTCAGCTCCAATCATACTTTCGGAGTTACTCTTGAGTTAGTGACTCGCCCTGTACTCTGTGCTATTCGAAACAATAGTACCAAGTGGCATTAATGACACTGAGGATCCGTTCCAAGATATTAAATGGACAAGGCGTATGAAATGGATTTAAGTGCAGAATTCGAGATCTTCACAAGCATCCAAGCACGCTGACACTAACAAATTGGAAAGCAAAAATGGGAATTTTTTGAAAAAGATTCCTTACAACAGAATATATGTCTCAGTAATAATATATTAATTTGTCTCATAATAACATATTAATTTGGTAATTTCTCGAGGTATTTCTTTAATAAAAGTTGATCTTTACAAATAAGAGGTAATTATCCTATGATTTTTGTAAGAAAAGTGTAAGCTGTATTAAAACGTATTATAATGTAATTTATGTGTAACAATATCTATTATCAAGCATAGCAAATAACTATCTCTGACAGTTCCAGCCACTCAAGTATGAACAAACATAGGCGTAAGAGCGTTCTGCTTTTATTTTATTTTGCTTAGTGCTCTGTCTCCCAGAAATGGAGTGTATAGTCACCCCAGACGTAAGCTGTATTTTATTTGAATTAATATAACACATAATAGAGCTAAAAGCAAAGGAAATTTTACGACCTTATCTTACCGGTATGCCAAGTAACAATAAATAAATCGCACTTCTTGCGAAATGAAATCATATAAAATAATGTATTTTCAAAATTCAGGATCTGATGACGGGAGTATGCTCCTGAAAAGCAGAGACACAAAACTGATATTAAAAAATGAATAAAGTGAATAAAGCAGAAAAGTATGTTCTTTGTAAAAACTAAGTAAAGAGAGAAAACTGCGAAATGAAACTCGGAAGGTTGGTATTTCATAGTGGCATAGCTGAAACCGTGACTTCAAATACAATAAAGCAGCGAGTGACCTCAGAAGTGTAATGCGCTGGAGTAGATTCTGATATTGAAAATAAAGTTAAATAGATCTGTTCCGCTACTCGCCGACAAGTGCCCGCATATTCATACAGCCCCGGAAATAACTGCTCAGCCGGTCGTAAAACTTTTTCATGTAAACTTCATGAGGGTTTCTTGCATATTTGAGCTTAAAGCTGCTCCGCTGCAGGCCGTAATATATCGGACGTCCGCAGGCGAACCGTAAGTGCACGGGCGGAGGCAACGATTTCTTTCGCGTCCTTTAATACCGCCTGGCCGGCGGCCAGGGCTACGCGGAAGATATACGGGGGGGTGCTATCTGATGATATGTTGGGAGAACATCGCTGGCCCAATATCGGGAGAACACGCGCCTGGAAGCCTGCCAGTGCGCTAAGGTAACTTTTTTGTACTTGCTGATACACATCTCCCCGTGGATTTAACTGACTAATATTTCTCCTTCTGATGTGTACAGCGTACGCCCAGTTCGACGCGGTGTCAGTGAACAAGCTGAAATGCGAGACTGGCCATGAGTGTCTTTTAGCAACAGTCTTTCTGAGATATCGTATGTTCTTTTAGATGTAATGTTACCTTCCCTTCCTCCGAGTCTTCTGCTGTGACAACAAATGACTGGATATTCTATATGTTTCACTATTCGGACTGTCTGCTTAGTGTGTCTCTGGGCAGGAGATGAGAAACATGTTCGGCATTTCTCCAGAAGTATGGGGAGGCGCGTAAAAACCCCTCTCAGGATGGTCAGTGTATCAGACCTTCTTATTCCTCTTGCGGAGTATCTATGTCTGGAGCCACTTCACCGCCCCCAGTCGCCATCTTCTGTGTTTACTTTCTTCAATGTTCACATTCTTTGCCTCCATTACCTTCTCCACATTATCTTGACAGTTGCGTCGTGGACAATCCCTTTTCTTCCGCTGGGATGGTATCCGTCGTAGTATCCTACCTGGTATCCTGTCTTCATTCATCCTATTCACTTGTTCAAACAACGTGAGCTGTTTTTGTCTTCATCCTTTGTCGTCCTTTTGCATCGCATCCATCCTAGTACAGCTTGAGCTTCATCTTAACTAATCCATCTCAGTGGCATACAACATTTTTAAAGCCCTAGGATTCTGCTCTGTACAAAACTACTTTAGTATTATATATTCTCTTCCTTATTGTTCTTCTTATCTTTTTGTTCTAAAGAACAGAGTTAATTGTCCTTATCACAGCTAGTTCTTTATTAATCCTACTACAGATATCTTCATAGTAGCCACAACAATAACAATGTCTTATTAAATATGAAAGTGAATAAAAGATGCACAATACCAAAAATATAAAAACAGACAATTTCCGATTTCACAAAGACCACGAAAAATCCAAGACCTTCTGAGCTCTGAACAAATACTTACGAAAATCGGATAACATTAAGTAGTGAGGTGGCAAGATTTTGCCATCATGCGTTTAATATGAGTGTAGATTTATATTTGTATAAGATCACTGTTTACAGTAAAGAATCGTATTATTGATCATTTCTTTGGCTGATACTGACTAGCACCACATGCTAACAATTTCTGTAGTACTTCATGTCTGGAACATAATTGCAGACGGCGGCTGTGGCCGAGCGGTTCTAGAATCTTCAGTCCGGAACCGAGCGACTGCTACGGTCGCAGGTTCGAATCCAGACTCGGGCATGTTTGTGTGTTATGTCCTTTGGTTAGTTAGATTTAAGTAGTTCTAAGTTCTAGGGGACTAATGACCTCAGATGTTAAGTCCCATAGTGCTCAGAGACATTTGAACCATTTGAACCAAACTCGAAACTACGTTTAGAGTCGAATCTGGAATTGTGCACTTCACATTTCTACAATCTCTTGCACTCTATGTGTTTTTAGAAAATAAATCATTTACTGTATCCATATTGAGATTCATTTTACTAGCATCCAGCAGGAATGATCCGTTTGGTATGCTAAACAGAAGTAAAACTACTATTTCATTTCATGAAAAACCACAGGTATAGTTTGTCAATGCAGGGTAATCTTAATCATTTGTAGGCACGAGAATTGCACTGTGGAGGCAACATTAGGCCACGACACATACATGTGCTATATGTTACAAACATCGCAGGGGTTTACAAATTAAAAGACAACATTTAAGAACCATAGGTCAAACAGTAATCAGTGCTGATACCAAAACGTAATTACCCCTGGGATGCACAGACATACAGAAAACACTACTTGAACCCTATGGCACACTGCACTGCCACGGCGCAAAAGAAGACAATGAAGCTTAGAATGTGAAATGAGTTAACTAATGTTTACCTTATGCAAATGAAGTCCCTCCACTGTGAACAAAGGACAGCTGAAAGCACGTGTTTTAAAGCGCTTCTCATCAGATTAGTTGTCTTCAGTGCTCCACTAACGGTGCAGCCAATGAAGTAAACAACCATTGGCTTCTTACACCCAGCTGGCCTCCGTCCGCCACTAGCATGGCTGAGATCTCCTCAAATACTGTTCACCAAGTGCATCTCCTTGACTCTGAACAGTGTGGCACACCACAGCATCTATGCTTGTGGCCGTATACACTGGGACAATGACGCGGACACGTGGTGCAGCGGGCAGAGGGACGCCATACTACTTGTTGCGAACAACATCAAATACGTTAGAGTAGACCTGGCCAAGCAGTGCTCCTCGAGCACTCCGGCAGCGCTCATGCCTAGCGCTCCGACCACCGCGATGGGTGGGGCTGTGGGACGAGGAGGAAGAGGACTGTGAGGGCTGTAGCAGGACGCCGCCAAAGTTTGACTGTCACCTTGACAGATGCCAAGTAGGCCGCTGGACCTGATGGGATACCAGTTCGATTTTACACAGAGTACGCGAAGGAACTTGCCCCCTACTTGCAGCGGTGTACCATAGGTCTCTAGAAGAGCGTAGCGTTCCAAAGGATCGGAAAAGAGCACAGGTCATCCCCGTTTTCAAGAAGGGACGTCGAACAGATGTGCAGAACTCCCTTCTTGCAGCGGTGTACCATAGGTCTCTAGAAGAGCGTAGCGTTCCAAAGGATTGGAAAAGAGCACAGGTCATCCCCGTTTTCAAGAAGGGACGTCGAACAGATGTGCAGAACTATAGACCTATATCTCTAACGTCGATCAATTGTAGAATTTTGGAACACGTATTATATTCGAGTATAATGACTTTTCTGGAGACTAGAAATCTACTCTGTAGGAATCAGCATGGGTTTCGAAAAAAGACGGTCGTGTGAAACCCAGCTCGCGCTATTCAAAAATGGTTCAAATGGCTCTGAGCACTATGGGACTTAGGTCAGAAGTCCCCTAGAACTTAGAACTACATAACATAACTAACCTAAGGACATCACACACACCCATGCCCGAGACAGGATTCGAACCTGCGACCGTAGCAGTCCCGCGGCTCCGGACTGCAGCGCCAGAACCGCACGGCCACCGCGGCCGGCTCGCGCTATTCGTCCACGAGACTCAGAGGGCCATAGACACGGGTTCCCAGGTAGATGCCGTGTTTCTTGACTTCCGCAAGGCGTTCGATACACTTCCTCACAGTCGTTTAATAAACAAAGTAAGAGCGTATGGACTATCAGACCAATTATGTGATTGGAATGAGGATATCCTAGATAACAGAACGCAGCATGTCATTCTCAATGGAGAGAAGTCTTCCGAAGTAAGAGTGATTTTAGGTGTGCCACAGGGGAGTGTCGTAGGACCGTTGCTATTCACAATATACATAAATGACCTTGTGGATGACATCGGCTAAGTTCACTGAGGCTTTTTGCGGATGATGCTGTGGTATATCGAGAGGTTGTAACAATGGAAAATAGTACTGAAATGCAGGAGGATCTGCAACGAATTGACGCATGGTGCAGGGAATGGCAATTGAATCTTAATGTAGACAAGTGTAATGTGCTGCGAACACATAGAAAGATAAATCCCTTATCATTTAGCTACAAAATAGCAGGTCAGCAACTGGAAGCAATTAATTCCATAAATTATCTGGGAGTAGGCATTAGGAGTGATTTAAAATGGAATGATCATATAAAGTTAATCGTTGGTAAAGCAGATGCCAGACTGAGATTCATTGGAAGAATCCTAAGGAAATGCAATCCGAAAACAAAGGAAGTAGGTTACAGTACGCTTGTTCGCCCACTGCTTGAATACTGCTCAGCAGTGTGGGATCCGTACCAGATAGGGTTGATAGAAGAGATAGAGAAGATCCAACGGAGAGCAGCGCGCTTCGTTACAGGATCATTTAGTAATCGCGAAAGCGTTATGGAGATGATAGATTAACTCCAGTGGAAGACTCTGCAGGAGAGACACTCAGTAGCTCGGTACGGGCTTTTGTTAAAGTTTCGAGAACATACCTCCACCGAAGAGTCAAGCAGTATATTGCTTCCTCCTACGTATATCTCGCGAAGAGACCATGAGGATAACATCAGAGAGATTAGAGCCCACACAGAAGCATACCGACAATCCTTCTTTCCATGAACAATACGAGACTGGAATAGTAGGGAGAACCGATAGAGGTACTCAAGGTACCCTCCACCACACACCGTCAGGTGGCTTGCGGAGTATGGATGTAGATGTAGATGTAGATGTAGATGGTGAATACTGGATGAAGGTGGCCATATAGGGAGAAAAACTTAGTTAACCACAAGCAGATTAGTGACAAAATCTTTTATTTTTACCATGACAAATTATTAAGAATTTTTTAAATGTCTTAATGCAAAGGGAGAATCATTCCATAGCAGACGTGACGGGAAATACTGACACTATCAAGCGAAAATTAACCTGTAGAAAACTTCAGGTTCGTAACATGAAACTTTCCCAAAATTCAAAGCATTTGTGGACCAGACATGACTGAATATATTTCAGTACCGGAAACATTTCATCATAAGTTCTCAAAGAAACTGCATTGCAAGACATTGCACGATTTCGATTTATTTGTCGGTCCATTTTCACTTTCCGCTGATAACCTACCTCATTAAATTTCCTTGCAGATTAAAACTGTGTGCCGGACCGAGACTCGAACTCGGGACCTTTGCCCCTCGTGGGCAAGTGCTATACCATTTCATTTACCCAAGCATGACTCATGATCCGTCCTCACAGCTCTAATTTTGCCAGTACCTCGTCTCCTACCTTCCAAACTTCACAGAAGCTCTTCTGCGAACCTTGCAGAAGTAGCACTCCTGGAAGAAAGGATATTGCGGAGACATAGCTTAGCCACAGCCTGGGAGGATGTTTCCAGAATGAGATTTTCACTTTGCAGCAGAGTGTCCGCTGATATGAAACTTCTGCTAGATTCACAGAAGAGCTTCTGTGAAGTATGGAAGGTAGCAGACGAGGTACTGGCAGAATTGAAGCCGTGAGGACGGGTCGTAAGTCGTGCTTGGGTACCTCAGATGGTAGAGCACTTGCAATCGAATGGCGAAGGTCCCGAGTTCGAGTCTCGGTCCGGCACACAGCTTTAATCCGCCAGGAAGTTTCATAGCAGCGCACACTCCGCTGCAGAGTGAAAATCTCATTCTGGAACCTACCTCATTATCTGCGACTTGAGGCATGAACAGTGAATCATCCAGTTCAACGACCTGTTTGTCCAATCCATGATTCTCAAGTCTTTTATGAAATACTACCCCAAGATCAATGTGCTCGACTGCACAGGCGAGCTGCTAAAGTTATTTCAGTGCTTGGTTCAACAATGGACGTGAAGGTTTTTTTTTTCTTATGAAATTGACGAAATCCTGCCAACGTTGAGGTTTTACAGATAGTAATCTGCGTACTTCCAAGTGTCTAACTATATCACGAACCACAGTTCCAGAATGATTACATATTCTAAAACTGAAGTGGGTATAAATTCTAAACATCACAAAACAATGTCAGATGGCTGTATGTAACGTTTTTCGTAGTTCTGCTCACCACAGCCGGCCAGAGTGGCCGAGCGGTTCTAGGCGCTGCAGTCTGGAACCGCGCGACCGCTACGGTCGCAGGTTCGAATCCTGTTTCAGGAATGGATGCGTGTGATATCCTTAGGTTAGTTAGGTTTAAGTAGTTCCAAGTTCTAGGGGACTGATGACCTCAGAAGTTAAGTCCCATAGTGCTCAGAGCCATTTGCTCATCACAGTAGGGCTATATAATGTATTTACTTAATCGTAAATATAACAAGTTGCTTTGTCTGAAAAACACAGAGTGGAAAATAGACACATACGGCGAAGGCATGCATATCAAACTATGCTTCAGTATTCCTAAGTAGCTGCACTGCGTTTGCTAACACGTCTTCTTAGATCCCGCGTGTAGCCTTTAGCAACAGCCGTCTCGCTCACAGCTGCTCGTGATAGCATTGCGATGACGGGAAGCCGTAGCCCGTAGCACTCAGCCGACTAGACTGCACTCGCGTAGCGCCAGCGCGTTCTAGGAGTGCAGATGTCGCCCAGGCCAACGGCCTTCCTGCAGTGGTAACACTGGTTCGAGTCAGATCACCGAAGTTAAGCGCTGTCGGGCTGGGCTAGCACTTGGATGGGTGGCAGTCCGGTCAGTCGAGCGGTGTTGGCAAGCGGGGTGCAGTTAGCCCTTGTGAGCATAACTGAGGAGCTACTTGATTGAGAGATAGCGGCCCGCATCTCGTGGTCGTGCGGTAGCGTTCTCGCTTCCCACGCCCGGGTTCCCGGGTTCGATTCCCGGCGGGGACAGGGATTTTCTCTGCCTCGTGATGGCTGGGTGTTGTGTGCTGTCCTTAGGTTAGTTAGGTTTAAGTAGTTCTAAGTTCTAGGGGACTTATGACCACAGCAGTTGAGTCCCATAGTGCTCCGTGCCATTTGAACCATTTTTGAGAGATAGCGGCTCCGGTCTCGTAAACTGACATACAGCCGGGAGAGCGGTGTGCTGACCACATGCCCCTCCATATTCGCATCCAATGACGCCTGTGGCCTGAGGATGACACGGCGGCCGGTCGGTACCGTTAGGTCTTCCAAGTCCTGTTCGGACGGAGTTTCTTTGGGATGTTGGCCAGGCAGACATCAATCGACACTATCTGATACGCGGCTCAGGACCGTTTATTTTCGATTAAATGCGTTAACACTACACGGAATGCAGGAAATGGTAATTCGTGCAGTTTGGGAAAGAAACGAACAGGAACAGAATCTACCCAAATCACCGTGTGCTGCACTGTACTGCCTGATGGGAAGTGGATTCTAAGTCATCCTCTCTGGCGCACTCCCACAATCACAAGAGTTTCACATAATACAGAATCACAAATGCGAATGAGGCAGTTTTGTTCAGAGTCACTAATCCGTGTGCTATAAGAAGAAGCTATTGCTGCTATTTACATGCTGCAGAAGACAAATTTTTAGTATTTGTCACGCCAGTTACCTATCATAATTCTTCGGTATTCGTCATAGCAAATACCTTTAGTTGCGAAGTAATATTTGTTTATTTATCTTCTGTAAACACGGCTTGAAAACTGTTAACTGGAAGATGTTGACAGATAAATAAATATCACAGTGCAGCTGTTGGCGTTACCACTATGGTATAACTCTCCTCCATCTCCCCCCTCCCCCTTCGCACACACCCACCCACCAACACCCCCAAACCCACACCCACCCATCTACACTCACACACACACACACACACACACACACACAACTCAAACTGAAAGAAAAGTGTGTATAAGGATCACAGTACCCGCCATCTTAGTTACAACGTCGTTATGTCGACAACATAACTGAATAGTGAAACATTCCACGTAAAAGAGTTTACCAGCAATTACATCTATCGGATTTGATAGGTATCCAGCCTCATTCCGTGGGAAAATAGGTGGTCATCGCACCTGAAGGTCCGTTTCAGCAGCCGAGCAGACATTTTCATTTCCCGCTGGTGCGTAAATTTGTAGAGGGAAGCATACAAGTAGTTCAAGAAGAATCACAAATCACGAACATCTAGTGAAATACTGCTGATGTTGGTAAGGCATTTCGCGTGACATTACGGTACTGTCATTCTTCACACTATGCAGAATTAACTGCATGCTGATCGTCAAGACAAGACCACCAAACTACTGCTGCGGCCTCTATCGGTGACGTAAACGAGGTAGGCGGAATGGCTGCAAATCATCTGCACTGCAAACTCTTAGTGGCGGCAATCAGCATGTGTTTATACGGACACATACTGGGAAGTTCAGAGATAAACGATTCTTTGTCACACGCCAACGTCAATGCAAATGAGTGACAGGCGTAGAGCACGATTTCTTACGGTGCCAGTTACCATTGTTTTTCATCATTCATGGGCTTGCAATACATTAATGAGATCCTGTGCGATGGGTTTGACATTTGTGAAATCCTCTAAGATCCCAGTGAAGTTGGTTTCAAATTTTTATAACGATTATACTTAAAACTCTTGAGAGAAACCTTATAGGACAAGGTATAGTATCCTCATATTAAATGTTCTTGTAGCAAGCAAAATCCACCTTCAGAGGATAGTGTTGCCGATACAGTAGCATAGTGTTTCGGTCAGGGGACTGGTCACTGTTTGTAATCAAGAAGAACTGAGTGCCGTTCTCACCAATGGAATTTAAAAGACGCCACGCGACGTCCGCACAGACCCACTGACGAAAAAACGGCGAAGGAGCAGATCAAAACAAATTCGACAAAAAAAGTGATCATCGTATTTAACACCTTTGGGGGACGATCTGGGTTCTATTTCCGGTAGTCTCAAGGATTTTTCATTGATGGGACACTGGAACGTGGTGCACTCACCCCGTGATGCCAACTGAGGAGCTACTTGAATAGAAACAACAGCTCCTTGCTCAAGAAAGACGACGAAGTCGGGAACAGCGGTGTCCGGAACACCCCTAAATACCGCATCCACTGAGGCCTTTGCAAGAGAACAACTCGGCGGTCAGTCGGTCCGCATTTGCCTCTCAGCGCAAGAATGTGGGGTTTTCTCTTGTAGGAAAGCAATGCCAAGCATAAGTAAGATGGTATTAACGCTATTGGTAGCGGGTGGCTTTTGGAAAGAAAATATGAGGTGCGGCTGTGTTGTTAGCTATGATTTCTTAGGTGGTACCTCCTGCCCTCGGTATTAGTTCCGATGGTGGCCACAGTCTGAAGTATATGTGTACACAGGAGTCTCATTGCGGTTGGGGCTTCTGTCTGTTGATCGGTCTTCCACGATATGCGGCGGGCTGGACATTTATATGGTGAGTTACTTCTGAGGCTTCCCAACTGGCGTATTACGGGTTTATGGTTTCATTTTAATTTTTTGAGACCATGCCACATATCTAGTCGTTCGCTTTTGGTTCACAGGTTACTTTAGCTGGCAAGTGTGTTGATTTTCAGTTACATCTATATTAGGACTAATTTACCTGATGCCTCATCTGCATGGGATCACGTAGGCTACTTGACAAATTTACTGTATTTTTTACATAACCGGTACGATTCTCTCGTGTACAACCAAGGTAAAATCTAATCCACATTTCTGTGGGCTCTATTAATGATAATTAATTGTATAATTTTACCGAGCCGTGACAAGACGTCTCAAACTGCTCGGCTACCCCGCGCGGCCAGTCCCTACTTCATCGCTACCTTGGAGATGCTGTGTTCTATCGCTCGCTCGTCAACTACAACACCACGTTCAAACTCACGTCTTGACAACCTGCCACTGTAGCAGCAGTTACCGATCTAACAACTACGCCAGACAGTTTTTGTTTTATATGAGTGTTGCCGACCGCTGCGCCGTATTCTGCCTTATTACATATATATGTATTTACATGCCTATACCAGTTTCTTTGGCTCTTCTGTGTAGAATATATTAATATCTAAATTACCTGTTGATGAATGGCATCTGTTCCTCCACTATAGAACCACACTGCGTGCGAAGGAAGACGTAACAGGAAGTTACTGTAATATCCTAAATGACTTTGCAGTCGACAAAAGAAGAAATCATGGTGGAAGACACTGAAGAAACTGTCATTTGAGAGTATGAAGTAGGTCAGCAAGTGGATGGTTCAAATGGCTCGACCCACTATGGGACTTAACATCTGAGGTCATCAGTCCCCTAGATATTAAAAGTACTTAAACGTTCCTAACCTAAGGACATCACACACATCCATGCCCGAGGCAGGATTCGAACCTGCGACCGTAGCAGCAGCGCAGTTCCGGACTGAAGCGCCTAGAACCGCTCGGCCACAGCGGCCGGCAGCAAGTGGAGGAAACTTACTTTTATCTCCTTGTTGCGACTACTACGTTCAGAGAATGTGTCCAGGACATTCGCCTGCAGCTTTCGGTGGCGTTTGAACAGTGCAACGCAGTGGTACTGTATAATATACGGGCGTGGCAGGCCGTCGGCACCCGGGGACAGCGACGACGCCCAGCGTCGACATAAATAAAGCATCCGCGTCGCTGGTAGCGTGGGCCGCGGATGCCTGACCTACCCCAAGGCTCTGCTGCGCTAGCCAAAACACTTGCGCAATTGCTGCCGAGTCGGAGCGCTGACTCTCCCTACTGTATTACGGGGCGCCCGGCAAGCGCAAGCGTCGATAACCTCGACGTTGAGAACCATAAACCACAAAGACACACATACAAACAAACACACACACACAAATAGGAAGCGCAAGAAGACGTCGTTGAGTGATTTAACGCCTGCATCACACGGCTGCAATATCTAAGATGGGCATCTGGGAATGGACCGCTGTTCATCATGTGCAGAAAGGACTGTAGCAGCCGAAGATCAGGGTGCTCGCTTGGTATAAGGTAGTAACGTACATCTACATCTACACTCCGCAGATCACTGTCAGGTGTGAGGCAGAGGGTACATCCCGTTGTACGTATCAGGATTCTTAGATTTTCTTCTCGTTTCCATCATCAGGCCTCCTTAAGGCGCCTTTTTTTCTTAATACCAAAATCATCATCAGCTGACTGATTCACAATTATCTTTTTTAATGCTCTGCGTATTACTCTTGACAGCAACTTGGATGGTTGTTCTCTTTGGCTGATTTCAAGTGTGTTCTTGCGTCTGTCTACCCTTGCAATCTTTCTAGTTGTGAGGATGATACCCTTCCACAATTTCGATGGTATGCCTCCAGTCTTATAGATGATGCTCATTAACTTGTCCATTCGTTAGTTTGCCACTTTCCACAATGATTTCAGAAATTCCGAAGTGAAGTTATCTATCCTTCCTGTCTTCTTTGGTTGCATTTCTTCCGAAGCTCCTCCAAACACTTAAGTCGTTAATAATACAGACAGATAGCGTAAATTTATACCCACTTACATACTTTCTGCAAACCACTGTGAAGCGAATGGGTACTTTTCGTTGTACAAGGTGTTTTTGGTTCTTCCATAAGCCTTCGTCTCTGGAGCGCGGGAAGAACAAACCCTTAAATATGTCTGCACATATCGTAATTAATCTGCTACTGTCTTCGTGGTTCCTGCCAGAGAGATAAGTAGCAGACTGTACGATACCTCTTGATCCATGACTAAACACCGGTTCGTCGGGGGAGAGGCCGCGCAGTTTAAGGCGCCATATCACGGATTGCGGTGGCCCTCCTGTCGGATGTCCGAGTCCTCCCTCGGCTTTGGGTGTGTGTGTGTGTGTGTTGCTCTTAGCATAAATTAGTTTAAGACAGTTTAAGTAGTGTGTAAGTCTACGGACCGATGATCTCAGCGGTTGAAACGTCCCCTTTGAGCAATTTATAAAGGACTGTGCTTAAACTGACACACAATGTTTTTAGCGCAACGCAATCTGACTATCAAAGATCCCTGCAACAGAATGGCCCTGAGTAACTTTAACCTATACCTTTCACAAATCACTTACCTCACAAAAGTCTTCATTACTCGAACTACTGCAATACAGCGAGCGCCACTACTGCCAGCTAAATAAAAGATTCAAACTACGGAAGGCACTAACTACTGATAGGGATAGTTAGCAAATGAAAGATTTTAATAGAGAACAAGCACTGTATTTACCTTAATATCATCAAAAGTCATAATATATGTAATTTCAAAACTCCGCCATTTCCTTCCACACATCCACCACTGCTGGCGGCTCACCTCTAACTGCGCAACGCTACGCGCTGTTCACATCCAGCTGCCGCTGCTCAACACTACAATGGCAGACAACAATTCAAACTAGCCACAGGCTGCACACAGCACAGCCAGTGATTTTCATACAGAGCGCTACGTAACGTTGCCAATAAGAAAATATAAACAGCCTACTTACACGGTTTGGTCCCTTAAGAATTCACACACATTTGAACATTTTTTAAACACCGGTTCTTGAAGCTGTGTGCATAGGTTTTCGCGGTACAGCTGACGGCTTCAAGCGTCTTTCAGGTTTTTCAGCATTTCCGTAAGTCAAATCAACCTACGCCATTCGTTCTACCCTCTGATCTACACATTCAATGTCCCTATCTAACAGAATGAATTTTCTCTCTGCAGCGAGTGCGCAATGTTCTGAAACACGCAGACAGATTAAAACTGTGCATCGCACAGGGACTCAAATCAGGAACCTCTGCCTCTCTTAGGTAAGTGCTCTACCGAGTGAGCAATCCTGGCGTGACTAACAATCCGCCTTCTGAGCTTTACTTCCATCAGTACCTCATCTCCTACCTTCCGCACTTGAGCATATGTGAGCAACATTTTCCTCTGAGTCATACCAGTTTTTTTGTAAGCTATATCCTTTGGAGACCAATTCCAATTTCTCAATATTCTACAAATCAGTTGAAGACAACCACCTGTTCTACCTGCGATTGAGCCTTTGTGGCCATTTCGTTTCACATCTCCAGCACCTGCTACACCCAGTTACTTATATGAGTTGAGAAATTCAGATTGTGATCAACTGACGTTGACATCTTACGATGCTGCACTTAAGCTTTCTGTGAAGTACAGCCGGCCGTAGTGGCCGTGCTGTTCTAGGCGCTACAGTCTGGAGCCGAGCGACCGCTACGGTCGCAGGTTCGAATCCCGCCTCGGGCATGGATGTGTGTGATGTCCTTAGGTTAGTTAGGTTTAATTAGTTCTACGTTCTAGGCGACTGATGACCTCAGAAGTTAAGTCGCATAGTGCTCAGAGCCATTTTGTGAAGTACAGAACATCACTTTCTGAACATTTATAGAAAGTTCTCAATCTTCCCTCTATTTTGAAATCTTACCGTGATGTAACTAAACATCTGAGCAGCATTTCTCAATTTTGTTTCATTCTGGACTTCAGAATCATCTTCAAGAAATCTGTAGTTACTATTACAATTGTCTGCCACGTCGGTAATACACAAAATGAAGAGCAAGGGTCCCAAAACATTTCCATCGATCATGCCTAAAGTTACTCCTAGATTTGTCGTTCACCCTCCATCCAAGATAATATGCTGCGTCCTCCCTACTAATAAATTTTCAGTTCAGTCACAAACATCCAATGATAAACTTTAATAAGAGTTCGTTTGACACTAAAACAAATGCGTTTTGTAAGTAAAGTAATACTGTATCTATAGATTTCCTCGATCAAATCCTTTCAAGATGTCATGTGAGGCACGCGAGAGAAGGATTTTGCGCAACCGTTGTTTTCGGAATCGATATATGTCCAGAAACATCAGCTTCTCCTCGAACGTGTGTACTGTATAATTCATCACTCGTTCGTCAACAGTCAGTGTGCCAAAGGTCTAAAAATATATCCAGACTACTACTAAATTTCAGTGACACTATCAAGTTTCAAAGACGAAACTTGCGATTTTATTCACATTTGATTCCTCACTGATATTTAGAAGCAGATCTGATCTATTTTCTAAACTTGAGACAAATTAATCACTAAAGAGATCGTTATGGATTGTGTATACATTCGAGGTGAACGTGATCTTTTTGGCCATACCAAAAGAAATGTGACTCTTAATTTTAAGAGTCAGAGCTTAAGAAGCAGACTTCATCGCAAATGTCTTGAAGTTGGGACATAATGATCATTATCGAAATTTTAATGGACTGTACATGCAAATGCTAAGCAACTAATACCGTGAAGGATATTATTCTGTAGCTGTCGGAGTATTTTCCAATGTTAGTTCCATAAAATACGTTACAAACATTGGGGCACTATCTATCGAAAATATTACATTCTGCTTGAAATTTTCCTGTTGACAAAAACCATAGAAGACGAAGTTTTGTGCAGCCTGGTAATTTTCTTTTAGTTTACTCTAATTAACTTATTTTATGCCGCCTATGACAATAAGTCAGAGAATATAATAAACTTCTTCGCCAAGATCGCTAATAATAACATTTTTTCTCGATAACGGGTTGTGGCAATCGTGTTTCCATCTTCAGATCTGGAAATCATTTATGTACTGTGACTATATACGAAACAAGTGCAAATACACCGTATCGAGTTGTAAGAGGTCCATGATTAAGAAATTTGTTGCTAGCGCACTCGAGCAGATGTAATTTCGATGGATTGCTCACGCGCTGCCTGCGATATGTAAGCTATAAGAGAATCTGAGACCAAAGAGCAGTGTTGACTGCAGTAGGAACTGTGTAGCAGTTGTAGTAGTTGTTGCTAGCGAGCAGTCTGGTGTATCGTGTTGGCTGGGCCTGTCGTGGTGGAGCGATGGCGGAGCCTGATCGTTGTAGTATAAGGAAAAAGCAGCCTCGCGCATATGTAGTATTGTTATGTCAAGTCCTATGTAAATGTTTTAAAAAAAATCTCTTAATAATAATCTTCCTCATGAAAAGTAACTTTTGAGAATCATTCATTTCAATTTAAAAAAAGTTTACTAACTTCTCCAATCCTTGGTCATCCCGATTATTGAAAAGAAAAATCAGTTGTTTCTTTTTATACATGACAAATCTATCGGGCAGCATTGCACAGAGCTGCATCAGAAAAATTTCTTATAGGAGCAGATATATATACGCGCTATCCGGCGACCTAATTGAGGTAAGATTTTTCAATTTATTCAGAATGAATTTTCAGGGCCATGACGCAGCACTGCTGACGTCCTAAATTTACCAGATTAAGTTCACAGTCAATTATTAAAAGGTTAACTATGAGTCACATTTTTTATTAGGAGATTAGTCACATTTTATTATTGATAGGTTACGCAATTTATTTTTTTGGGAGGTTACGCTAAATGTCAATGTTATGGTTATATTTTTTTACTGTTGGGAGGTTTCGGAATTTTTACTGTTGGGAGGTTACACTAAATTAGAATATTATTTATATTATTTTACTGTGGGGAGGTTACACTTGGCGACAACCGGCCAGGATCGTATTTTTGTGAATTTATGAGAAGTAGTCAGTTATATATCTGCTCTTATTTACACTATTGTTAAAGGTTGTTTGCATCTGGCGCAACGCATTTACTAACTTGTCATTCTTTCTTTCACAGATCATCGGCAATTTATTGCTCTTTGTTGTAATTGTATTTGTGCCATTTTGCTTTGTCTTTGTTTGATTTTCTGCTTAACTTTGAGTTGTGAAAACTACCGCGAAAAACTGCTAACAGTACATCGCGATGTGCAATGAGTGAAAAAGCCGACTCGAATAATTTGACCGATAATACTAGCGACACTCAGTGTAATAGTGATAATCCTCTAATTACAGATAATCAGTGCGTGCCGATCAC
The DNA here is from genome assembly GCF_023864275.1 of Schistocerca cancellata. Classification (NCBI taxonomy): domain Eukaryota; kingdom Metazoa; phylum Arthropoda; class Insecta; order Orthoptera; family Acrididae; genus Schistocerca; species Schistocerca cancellata. The sequence continues at coordinate 461,275,186 of NC_064631.1, read as the reverse complement.
TAGTAATGATTCTGATCTAAATGATGAGCAAACAAATTCAATTGCGTCCACTGTAAATTTAACAACAATTGATGACGCGACACTTTCCGTTACAATGAACGCTGCCCAGTTTAACACACCTGATTTGCAAAATTTACACAGTGAACAGATAAATATTTCTAACGAAGGTGAACAATATATACAGAACACGTCAAATTTATTTGATTCCGATGTAGTGACCAACAGTGCACATCCGATTAGCAAACCTTTTTGTGAATCAGACAATGACCAAATGGTTACTGGTACACAAAACGAGACACATACAGATACACCATCACACAGCACAGAGAATACAGCAGCTAATTTTGTCATGGATCGAGTTATGGCGTTATTGCTACAACTTAATGAAAATCTCAAACAACAAATTAATGAAAATCTCAAACAACAACTTAATGAAAATCTCAAACAGTCGAATGAAAAACAAGACAACAATTTCAAACAACTTAATGAAAGTTTCAAACAGTCGAATGAAAAACACGACAGGTCGTTCAAACAAATTAATGAAAAACTTGACACCTCTATTGAACAGCTTACTGAACAGATTACAGCCGTTGCGGAGCAATGTAGTGAAACTAAAAAACAATTACGTGAGGAAATTAAGGCCTATGCCTGGAATGATAGTGAAGAGATACGCAATACACATGCAGCCACAACGAAATTACTTAGAGACGAAATTAGTGCAGTCGCTAAACAACGTTCTGAAAACGCAACACAGTTACGCGACGAGTTTAAATTAATGTCAGCAGAACTTTCACACACGCTGGACGCGAAAGTCGACAAGAAATTTGAACAACAAAACAGCGTAATTGACGAACGTTTTAATCACCACCTACAAAACAGTGAAACGCGTTACCGTAAATTTATACAGGAACAGAACAAAGTAAAGAAACAAGTCATGGAAACAATTACTGCACAGAGACAGGAAGATAAGCGTAAAATGTTTACGAAGGCAAAAACATACGTAGACAACAATATTGCTACAGTATCAGACGAAATCAAACAGTTGAACACCGAACAGCAAGATGAAATCTCCGATCTTAAAACAAAAACAGACACACACACATTATACTTTCAGACAATGACCAACAGACTTGAAAAGTCTACGTACAGAAGAGACATCATTTCAACTCGTATCGCAACGCGCCGTATAGCAATGATTATTATGACAGACGTAAAAGTAATGAGCACAGTTTTCAGCGTAACAGTCGGTCTTACCAGCAGCAGAATCATCCACAACAACAGATTATTATGAATGAACCAGACAGTCGGTATCATCCCGAACCTAATACGTCAGGAAGAAATAACAGAACAGTACAAATAGTTTAAATGCCACAGCATCCTCCCGAAAATAACAGCACGTCAGAAAGAATTTGACTAGATACAGTACAGACTGAATCTTTCAGCAACGTAAGCAATACTTTTGACACGCAGACTCTTGTTCACGAAAATGTTATTACTTTTGACGACATCCGAGACACTCTTTTGCATGAAAAACCAGTTATTCAAAAAACCATTTCCCACCCTGTCATTGAAGTAAAGATTGGATCATCCACATTTTCAGCAGTAATCGATTCTGGATCACCTATGTCAGTTATAAATGAAGAAACCTTCAACGAATGTAACAAATAGAATATTTATCCTACGTTACCATTAGGCAAAACCAAAGTAAAAGGAGCAGTATCTGGTAAAGGAGTAGATGTAAAATTACAGACACACTTATCATTTTTGTATTGCAGGTCATACGTTCCACTCAAATTTTTGGATTATTCACTTATTGACAACAGACGTTATTTTAGGTACGAATTTTCTGGTACACATGACGCAATTATTGACTTTCAAAATTCCTATTTAATGTTAAAGGATGAGAATGTACAACTGGCATTAGAATTTCAGCACGCTTTATCTGTAGATGAACAGGCAATTAATCGACCAGAGGTCATTTCTACATCGCGTAACACGGACTGTCATTCCACATTGTTCACAGATACTATAATACACCAGACGAAACTGACTATGACGTTAAGCAAATGATTTCTGATAAAGTAAACCAAAGCAGTGCAAATACAGACGTCGAACGTACTCAACTACACAATATTCTTTTACAGCAAGCTCCAGTTTTTGACAACATCCCTGGTACTATGTCCGGTTTTATGTATGAATTTCAAGTTAAACAGCATGACACGTTTAAAGCCAAACATTATCCTACTCCGTATATTTACAGAGAACAAGTTAAGAAAGAATTACAAGCTATGCTAGACCAAGGAATTATTGAACCGGCAGTTAGTCCGGACATAAACCCGCTCCATATTGTTAAGAAAAAGGATGGATCACTTCGACTCGTACTTGATTCGCGTCATGTCAATGACATTATTATTAATGAAACAGATCGCCCACAGACACTAGAAGAACTTCTACAGAAATTTCATGGTACTGCTATTTATTCCACTTTAGATCCATCCACAGGGATTTTGGCTAATCCAGCTCCATCCGAACTGCAGAAAGTACACAGCTTTTCTCTGTTTTGGTGATTGTTATCAATTTTGCATTACCGTTCGGTCTAACAATTTCTTCAGCTGCATTTATTCGCGGTTTGAATACTATACTTCCGACAGAACTTAAAGACCGAATCACAACGTATATAGACGACATTCTTATTTCAGAAGCTAACTGGTCTGAACATAATCTGATTCTGGAACAACTGTTGCAAACTTTTCGTGCACAAAGGCTCACAGTTAATCTTAACAAATCGCACTTTGGCAAAACTTCCATAAAATTTCTTGGACATGTAATTTCAGCAGAAGGCATTGCGACTGACCCGGAAAAACGTCAAGCGTTACGTGACATTACTGTTCCAAAGACAAAGAAACAATTACGCAGCTTTCTGGGATTAATTAACTTTTTCCGTAAATTTATTCATTACTCTGCTTTAGACAACCCTAGATTATGCCAATTGACGGGTAAAAACGCTATTTGGTCCTGGGATAGCCAAGCACATTCTGAATTTGTTAATTTGAAACATGCCTTGTTGAATGCACCTCTTTTATCACACCCAGATCTTACCAGAAATTTTTCCATTGCCACCGACAGTTCTAACACCGCTTTAGGCGTACACATTTTTCAGGAAATTGAAGAAGACGGTAATACAGTAATTAAAAACATCGCCTTTGCAAGTCGCATTCTGTCACCTGCTGAACGCAATTATTCTGTCACAGAACTTGAAACATTATGTGTTGTAAGGGCAGATTTAGGCATTTTCTTTATGGAAGACATACTACCGTTTACACAGATCATAGAGCGATACAGATTTTACTTTCCGCAAAATTTACACACGACAGGTTAAGCAGATGGAAACTTTATTTACAGGAATTTAATTTTACAATTGTTGACATTCCCGGTACACGAAATATTGTAGCAGATGCACTATCCCGTTCTCTCAGCAACAATCAGCAAGACATCGCAACCAACTTCTGCCAAGCAAATTCTAGCGTCATGTATATTCAACAAGTCGCATTTGAAAATTTCATTTCATCGTCATTACGAGACATAGCACAAGAGCAGAGCAAAGACAACGTGTGGAAAGAAATTAAACGCCTTTGGCAAGATAAGAATAATGTTAGCATTAGAAACCATTATACTGTACGCCATAATATTCTGTTTCGCCGCTCTCACCCTGACGGCAACAACTGGTTATTATGTATTCCTGACGACCTTGTTAACAAATTAGTTTGGTATACTCATTTAAGTTACGCACATTGTGGAGCCAGAAAATGTTTTCTTCTATTGAGACAGAACTGTTATTTTGCGAACATGGAGAAACGTATTCGACGAGTTTTAGCGTCATGTAAAATCTGCCAGAAAGCTAAATCAGACACTTCACATATTCCTCCGTTACATCCCATTGTACCCGTTAAATTGAGACACATGGCCGCTGTAGACATTTTTCCCAGATCTAATAGAGGTTATTGTTACATCTTTGTCGCTGTTGAACTCACTTCGAAATTTGTTACCTTCACTCCGTTACGCAAAGCTACTGCTAAATCTGTTTCGAATGCATTTGTAAAACATTTTCTATTTCATGTAGGGCATGTATTGAAAGTAATTTCCGGCAATGGACCACAATTTCGATCTGCGATATGGACCCGTATGTTACGAGCTAGAAACATTTCTCCGATCTATATATCCAAGTATCACGCTTCTTCAAACACTTGTGAACAACTGATGAAAGAAATTGGTAAACTATGTAGAATATACTGCCATAAAAACATATTGATTGGGACACACACACACATATTCTCATTCCAGGATGTAATTAACTCGATACCAAATGAATCTACTATGCTATCTCCGACTGTTATATTGAAAAATGTTGAACCACCTAACAAAATTAAAGAATTAGTATCCTTTCCTACATCTCGTCGACTACGCCACCATGAAATAATTGACATTACACTCAAGAACATCAAACGTGCCGCAGAGCGCCGGAGAAAACAGCAAAAACAGGTTTGTACACGCCGTGACTTTCACATAGGACAGAAGATATTAGTACGCACACACTATTTATCCAACAGAGGAAAGAGTAGATGCAGTAAATTTGAGCTTCTATACGCAGGTCCATATAGAATTCGGAGCATTCCTCACCCCAATGTAGTACATGTCGAAACTTTGAGAACCAGAAAAAGCAAAGGCAATCACCATGTCTCCAATATTAAACCCTTTATTGAATGAACGTACTTAATGATTTATCACACTGTAATGCCATTTCCTGATATATATATGACCACTTACGCAATTATATTTATGTGACTACTTACTGATAATGATCGTATTTTTTTTTCTTGCTAAGTGCCCGGCAAGGAAAGGTTAGCAGGTCGCTTTTCTTGTCGTTACACATCAGACCGTGCACATTTTCCATTTTTTTTTTTTTTGGTGTATGTATGATTGTTCTCCTATCGAAAGTAGAATTTTTGTCTGTATGCACTATGAAATGTTTAAGAGGTAACAAACACCAGTTGACATTGACATTTTGCCTTATGATATCTCAACACCTTGACTATTCTACATTTTTTGCTACTACATTATGATACTGTGTACATTTTTTGCACTTGAAAACTGTCTATGTTTTTTACATAATACGTTCTGTCACGCTATGCTGTATGCTTAGTTATATCACTAGAAACAAGTTTTTATTTAATGGGTATATGATTTAAATGCAAGATATTAATCCATTTTCATCATTTTCAGAAAGCAATAAAGTGTAAAAGAAATAAATTAAACAAACCACAGTGGATTACTATGAAATGGAAATTTTACCATGGGAATGAAAAAAAACTACCTTGTCATGAAGAGTAAATGGATAAGAATTGACAAGCATTAACAAGAATATACTATACACACTGTATATTAGCAGTCTTAACTAATTATTTTTCTTTCAGAATACGAGGCGATTGATGCATGCTGTCAGACAGAAATACACATGTTAATTTTAGTGATGAATATGCTAGAAGTAAGAAACTCTGTACCATGAATAGTTGTATGAAGTAAATGGTAATATGAATAACGAAGTGTCTATCTTTTGCAGATGATAATAACTGATGATGAACAGTTATATGAAGAATATGGTAATATGAATAATGAAGTTTTTCTTTGCAGATGATGGTAATGATGAAGTTATAGTAATATGAACAATGAAGTTTTTCTTTGCAGATGATGATAATGATGAAGTTTATGTATTTTGTACTAGTTAAGAGATGCTATTTAGTTATTTAAGTATTTGTTACAGTTCCTTTTGACAGTATGTTTTATGTCATATTGTATAATGAGTGAATGTTTTGGGAAAGACAGCTAGAGTACATACATATTGAGTACACGTTTCATTACCTGTTAATTTGAAGTTCACTACTTTTCAGCATAATATACATTTTTTTCTTTCAGCTCACTAACCCATTTTGTAATTTTTATAGGATGATATTTCATGATATTAATATGCTACAAGCACTTATTATGAAACCTGTTCTAATACTTTTTTTCCCCAGTTGAGTCTATCATTTATTAATGTGATCACATATACTGTACTTGTTTCATAACCTTGCTACAGCTGACTCATGACGAATGATGTTATTAATCCTTATTTCCAGCAATAAGTCAAAAGCAAGTATTTTTATGCCCCAGCAATTAATTATCGATCCCAACGCAATGCATTGCTAGCAAAAAAAAAAAAAAGTTATTGCCAGTCCCAACTATTACCGTTATACAACTAAATAATGCTACTAGTTTAAGATATAGTTCTAGTCCTAAATATAATGCAAATTTCTCTGATGTATTGAATCCATTATATCTATGTATTATTGGACTACAGACCTTGAGTAATAGTTACAGTGTGTTACATTTTAAATACATCACTATGTCACTTGAATGATGAGTTCTGAGTAATACTGGATGATGTTTTGTAATAATGCATAAATGCTATGCCAATGATTACTGTAATGAGATGTATTATGAATGATGTTTTGTAACATTGCATAAATGCAATACAAATGGTTACTGTTATAAGATGACTTATGCATAAATGCAATGTCAATCATTACTGTAATGAGATGACATAATGTGAATAATTACTATAATAAGATCACTTATGATGCCAATGATTACTGTAATATGATGAATTGTGCATAAATGCTATGCCAGTAATTAACTCTTGTTTTGAATGATGACTTCTGAATAATGCATAAAAAATGCTTTGTAAGTGGACAATGAATGCCACTGATTACTCTAATGACTTATTCATAAATGCTATGCCATTAATTACTGTAATTAGATGACTTATGAGTAATGTTCTGTAATAATTACTGTAATGAGATGACTTATGATACCAATGATTACTGTAATATGATGACTTATACATAAATGCTGTGCCAATAATTTCTGCAAACAATATTTTTTTATACTCTATAAATGCTATGCAAATAATTACTGTAATTAGATGACTTATGCATAAATGCTAGGCCAATGATTACTGTAATGAGATGACTTATGAATAATGTTCTGTAATACTCCATATATATATACTACTTAAATGCTGTGTAAATAGCCAATGAATGCCAATAATTATTCAAATAGGTTGATACACTAGTGTAATTCTGAATGATGACTAGCATAAGACTTAATGTCCTTCACCTTCTGACCTAATTACCAGCATTTACTGCAATATCCGTTATGTCCTGTCCATCCTCATGCTCATGGAGCACTATATTTGGTTTTTGCACTGATTCTACGTTGATGTAAGAGTATGGATTCTACAAGAATGTGGTGTTGACGTATCAAGCTGTCCACCACCTTGAACGATGGAGATTTTATTATGGTCCTACTGTTTGGTGTACCTAATGTACTACCCAAATGATAACATACAGTATTAATGCAACATTTCAGTGTCTTGACTACACTGATCAATACTTCAGGAAGAAAACTTCAGATTGTCTCACTTGGTGTTGTGCTTCTGTAGAAAGATATGGACTTTCAGTGCAGCTACGTGCAACCAACTGTGCTTCAACCATGATGCTATCCTTCCCATTCCTTTCCTAGTTTTTGTAAAAATGATAAAGACTTTTGCAGTGCGTGTGCACTTTATTTCATTTCTTAATGTATTCGGTTCATGTAAATATGCTAATGACTTCTACAGTGTGTGTGCACTTAATTTCACTCCTTCATATGTCTAATTCATGTAAAAATGCTAAAGAGTTTTACAGTATGTGTGCACTTTGTCATTTGTTAATATATTTTGTACTCATTGCATATACATTTTGTCATTCCTGAATATGTTCTGAACTCAGTGCATGTGCACCCTATTTCATTTTTTAATATGTTCTGAACTTATCAATAATGTATATACTCTGTGACTGTAGACTTAGTTAATTAAATAGATTATAGAAAACTTTGTTGCCATAGTCCAATTGACTCACCATCGCTGCCAAATTTTTGCCCCCCCCCCCCACCCCAGTGGAGGGTTATGTAAGAGGTCCATGATTAAGGAATTTGTTGCTAGCGCACTCGAGCAGATGTAATTTCGATGGATTGCTCACGCGCTGCCTGCGATATGTAAGCTATAAGAGAATCTGAGACCAAAGAGCAGTGTTGACTGCAGTAGGAACTGTGTAGCAGTTGTAGTAGTTGTTGCTAGCGAGCAGTCTGGTGTATCGTGTTGGCTGGGCCGGTCGTGGTGGAGCGATGGCGGAGCCTGATCGTTGTGGTATTAGGTAAAAGCAGCCTCGCGCATATGTAGTATTGTTGTATCAAGTCCCATGTAAATGTTTTTAAAAAAATCTCTTAGTAATAATCTTTCTCATAAAAAGTAACTATTGACAATCATTCATTTCGATTTAAAGAATTTACTAATTTCGCCAATCCATGGTCATCCCGATTATTGAAAAGAAAAATCAGTTGTTTCCTTTTATACATGACAAATCTATCGGCCAGCATTGAACTTAGCTGCGCCAGAAAAATTTCTTATAGGAGCAGATATATACGCGCTTTCCGGCGACCTAATTAAGGTAAGATTTTTCAGTTTATTCAGAATGAATTTTCAGGGCCATGACGCAGCACTGCTGACGTCCAAAATCTACCAGTTTAAATTCACAGTCAATTATTGAAAGGTTATAAGTGAGTCGCAATTTTATTGAGAGATTAGTCGCATTTTATTATTGATATGTTGCGCAATTTATTTATTGGGAGGTTACACTAAATTAGAATATTATTTATAATATCTTACTGTGGGGAGGTTACAAAGTACAGTATAAAAGAAAAAATGATCAGAACCCCAGATTATTTAAATGACTTTGTGAAAGCTCTGCTGAAATTATATTTCCGTCTTTTATAATAAATATTTTTACTATGATATCTTTTGAGTACATTGAGGTTACTTTGGATGTAACCACTTGTAACCACTTCTTACACTGTTATTTTAATGACATTGTAAAAGCCCAGATTGTAATTTTTATTCCTGCTTTTTCACATCTATAACTTTTTTCCTTATTCGCGTGCCTCTGGTTTACGCAAATTGTTAAATCCTGTGTTAAATAACGTAGTGTATATCAGTTTTGCGGTAAGTGTACCAAATATAAAAACTTTTACATAGTTACATTCCGTAATTAACACTATAAGAATAATTTTTTAGAGTCTGAATAAATTATTGCCAATAACTTTGTAAAGATGCGTTTACATTTATTTTCGTCCACGTTTTAGCTAGTGCACTGTAATGCAATCACACAAAGTAGTTTAGGAAAGAATATGCATGTTACACTAACAACCCCTGTCGATCCAGTTGTCAACGACTATCTTTTATTGGTCACAGCTTGCCAGTCTAGTGGCGGCCGGCTTTATTGATGTATTCTGTTGTTAGTGGCATAAGACAGATGTGTGTGGTGAGTAACTGTGTATACAGCTGTTTAATTTTGACATGCCGATGCATCAGTCTTCTACTCTGTTACGTACCTATCTAATTCACGGGGAAGAGACCTCTACTGCATATTTTAAGAAATATGCAATAACCTATCTATCGAGGTACGCTAGATTTCTTGTTTTTTCTTTTATATTTTACCTGATACTGTGTGTTACTATTGTTTTCTATGTAGTCACACTGTATAAATATTTTCCAGAATGAAGATGATAACAGTGATCACCGAAACCGGCTATCGAAATGGCAAAGAAGTTTATCTTCTCTAGTACAATTACTTTATCACCAGCGTTTCTTCGATAGTGATTGTGGGACGGTATATTTCTGAAGCCCAGCAAAGTTTCGATTCCATTTTTGATTAGATAAGACGAGAACAAAAAGCGAGACAGCTCGTATTTCTATGGTAGTAATTTTGTGACACACCAGTGCGACAATTTCTCGGGTTTGTACCGTGTTGTTATTAAGTCAAAATCTATGAAGCCATTGACAGTAGAGAACAGGCCACTGCAGACGTGTTTCCCCGCTAAGTCGGGAAATGTGGGCTACGATGACTGACATAGGAAATGAGAAAGATATGGATAATCTGTAGTTAGCAGTAGTAGCCTTTAATGTAGGACCTAGTCGGATTCCATACACGTTTCCACTAAAAAAAAAAGAAAAAAAAAGCGCATTTCGTTAACCAGTGTAGACCTCATCGTCAGGTACTGGTGTTGTGATCTGTGCGCTCGCTTCCTGGGCTACAGCCAGAGTGGAACGTTGTGTTACTGCACCAAACATAGCCTAACAAAATAGGAAAGTCTAAGAACACCGGTTGAAAGTCATACACATCTTATAGTTGTTTACGTGTTCCATAAATCATAATCAAGATAAAACTTATCGTGTGCAGCGCTCAACTGAAAAGAAATACTTATATGGCTACATGCTGGCCATTTAGATAGTTTTCAGTACAAATGATTAATTAGCTCTTTTCAAGAAATCCTGTGCAATATGGAAGGAGTTGTTAAGTAGAAACATCTTTAATCTACATTTGAAAACACGTCTCCTATTTTACAGAGATTTTATTACCATTCGCAGATTATCAATAGTTTTATGTGTCAACTCTGGATTGATTAAGAGGTAATGCAGAACATATTTCCTTTTAGTGTTTTACCTGGAAATACCTCTATTACCCTCAAACTCTTATTGCTAGTAACAATTTGTATAACTGTGAGTCTGTAGCTTAAGAGTAAATAAATCAAAGGCGAAAGTGATTAAGAAAGAAGAATAGCACGCTGCTTCGAATTGTATCTGGTTTCGACTTAGCCAAATTCCCGACGTTCCACGTTTCACTTCCATGAAGTTCTGTGCTCCAGACGTACGCTTTTAAGAACTTCTTCCTCTTTCCAGATCAACGTCTGTTACCAACAAAGCTCATAAACCGAAGAATGTTTTCTTCCCTGTGTCAGTCTACTTCTGATATCTTCTTTACATCTGAAATACTGCGGATTTTTGCATCCCATATAGGGGAATTCTCTCATCTCTTCCACTTATGCGTCCCTGTCAGTTTTTATTTTAAGCAAGTCGTTGGGTTTTCTTGTCCTTCTCATCACCTTCCTATTTACTTTGTTCATATTTCACCTATATCCTGTGCTAAGTAATCTGTTTATTCGTTTCAATATGTCTTTTAAGCCTTCTTCGTAGGCGTCGAGAAGGGCCGCGTTATCTGCGAACGTTAGTATTGCTGTCCACTGCACTTCTCCGAAATTTTCTTGCGCTTTCTTGATCGCTTCCTTTCTTAATTTTTATTCCCGGATTTTCATTCAAATCATCCTCAGATGTGAGTAATCACAAGTTGTGGTCGGTCAAAATCTTTAAGTATAAAAAGTTAACCATAAACTGCTCATAAAAAGAAAATCCATTCTCTTTGTAACAGCTTCTAATAGTACAAAACATATTCCGTTGTTGTTTCTTCGATTTACAAATCCCATAGATGGAAATTTCTTCCATCTGTAGATTTAAAACAGGCTGCTTCCCGATTCAGATCTATCGCAACTCATCAACCTTTCTGCAATGCTTATTTACTTTTACTTTATTTTTAATTAGTTCAGCTGTTTCGTAGCTATGTTTAATATAATTAGAAATAGGAGGGTTACTGAAGAGAAGAGTGAAATCATTGTGACTTTTACGAAGTTGCAACTGATGACTCTTCTCACAAGGGACAGGGAGAGGTGAGAGGATGGTTAAATAAAGGGACCTGCAGATAAATATACGGAAGGGATACATCTCGTAATATGTCTTCGCGTAGGAGTGAAGCGTCTCTGAAACTTTGAGAAAGCATCTTCCAAAGTCGTAAACAGAAAACTGTTTCGAGAAGATCACTGTCTTCCTGTTACAGGATAGGGAGGATTTTGCTTTACTGAAAACTAGTATTTCTGATATACTGTTTGAGAGCGAAGTGAGTTCAGTGATCAGACGGTAGAAAAAAACAAAGTGTTATGACAGCCTCTCGCTTTTCTGCACACGCTTGTGTTAATTCTTTTCAAGCAGGAGCTTATGGTTGAAAAAACGAACGTCACAAAGGTATTGCACGAAAGCGTACTTCTCCAGTTTCATCCGGCATGAGCTTCCACTATCATCTAATAGTCCTTGAAGGATTGAATCACCTTAGTTCAAATGGTTCAAATGGCTCTAAGTATTAAGGGACTTAACATCTGAGGTCATCAGTCCCCTAGACTTAGAACTACTTAAACCTAACTGAGGACATCACAGACATCCATGACAGACGCAGGATTCGAACCTGAGACCGTAGTAGTTGCGTGCCTCCGGACTGAAGCGCCTAGAACCGCTCGGCCACAGCGGCCGGCGAATCACCTTAGTCAAATACAGATTATCATATGTAATTATCCGCAGGATCACAGTGCATTGCGTCAAGATACTAAAGGACAACAGGTCCAGTGCGCGAGTGGCTAAGGTTCTCGCTGAAGCTAAATAGGAGATAATACACAGCGATAAGACGATGGAATCAGATGCTGCGTACGCAGATGTATTTTAAAGAAGGACACGTCTGCAGTACGCGAATGGAGATCAACACCCGTCCATCCCCAGCACTCTGTCAGAAACAACCCTTCTGGACCGGCATTGTGGTCCAGCGTCGCGGAATATTCTGCCCTTGCTAGCCCTAAAGGGCCACCCGAGCGCGGTGGCAGAAGCCGAAGAGGACAGCGCCCGTGCATATTCATGAGCCGGCTTTGCGTTTATACCGAGATGGAGGGATGGAATTTCGCGGGAACTAGAGAGCTGCCAGAACGCTTCCGAAACGCAAGACGTTGTGTTTAGCGGTGGAGTAGTGTATTACTGCGGCACATGAGCTAATTTCACGGAGATAGTTTGACTTCGTACTCGGTAATTAGCATTAAAATGAGAAGCGCTCTGGTTCAGGGAGCATAATAATGGATAACTCCTTTATGAATCATTTCATAACAAAACTGAATATCATTTTTGGAAAGACAGCATTTTCTGTTTATAGACCGCATTTACATCCGTAATTATTATCTTTTACAGTTAGGCATTATCCAGTACTAATCACTAACAATAAAAATACATACTCCTTAATATGTTCAGAAATATTTTTGCTCGGAAATGCAAGAAGTAAATTGCCAATTACAGCTACATCTGCACTTTTTGACCCACCGCACATTTTGTGTCAACGAGTAATCCTGTCTTTCTCGTTCCATTCACGAATCGTGTTTGGTAAGTTTGAGAGCCGGTAATCCTATGTGTGAGTTAACAAACTGATATTTCCGTCGTCGTCATTTCGTGAATTTCGTGTGAAATGACGTAGTCAATCCATTTAATACCTTCCTTTATATCAAAACCGACAATTCCTCGGAGTCTCAGGATGTGTTCTATTACTAAATCCCTTCTTTTAATCAAATTGCTCCACAAATTCTTCCTTTATTTGATTCAGCATCTGCTCATTAATTATTCGATCTAGCGATCTAATCTTCAGTATTCCTCTGCAACGCCACATTTCAGAAACTTATGTTGTCTTTTGTCTGAACTGCTTTGGTGGGGGAGGGGGGGTGTGGTGTTCAGAAAGTAAGTTGCGATCGGTCACAAAAAGGAAACCACAGTGAAAACCCGATTAAGCTTTGCACAGATGTGTTGGACAGAGTCTCTAGTATGCTTGTCGATCGTATCACGTTGGACTTTGCAGCTGTGAGGACACGGGAGAACCAAAATACCTTTGGAATAGTATGTACCGTCAAGTATACGTCCCTACCGAGAGGTTTCTCTTGATTGATCCATCGTCACATAATTGTCACACATTCCTTTTTTCATGGTAATTCTCGGCCTCATTTTGCAGTGGCAATGGAGACGCCCTTGCATCGGTTTCTGTGGGAAATGTTTGATCACCTACCATGTAGCCCTGAAGTGGCTCCCTCTGATTTGCGTCTCGCCTCACATGAATCGCTTGCTATGAAGACAAAATTTTGGCACAGACAGCAAGTTGCAAACCTGCAAAGAGAATTGGTGGAAAGCACAAGCTGCTGCCGTCTATGACGAGGGTATTGGAAAACTGGTACAACTCTATGACAATGTCAAAGTTGAAGCAGCGACTATGTAGAGAAGCAGCTGGAAGGTGTAGCTAACTGTTCCAAACAAAACATTTCAGATTTTCACTGTGGCTTCCATTTCGTGACCCTCGTTCAAGACTACACTCTAAACAAGTATCTTCGGAAAATGAGATTTTTCGTTTTTGTTAAAATAGCGAATCTTCATGGTTCATAATCGGCCCGCGGTTAACGTGATTAGGAATTGGCGTCTCTTCCAAATGCCACATTAAATAAAGTTTACAATTTGTCTTTCCACAAAATTTTCAAATGGACGTCTTTTGTTCCCCAATTTTACAGTACAGACAAAGTGTCTTCGTTAATGTTAACACTAATCACAAATACCTGTTAACTGAGTAGTTCCACGTCATTTCAGAGAAATAATCGTTCGAATGATCGCTATAAGATGTAACTAACATACTAGTCTTCTATGTTCCATTCTCTTGGTGTGATATCACCGAATTCTCTATTTACTACTGTATTTGTTACAACGCTTATTTCTATTCTTATCTCATGGTATTTATCTTCTCCAGCTTCTCATCTTTTAAATTATGTACTTGGATGGCATCTTAAGTGTGTGGAAGACATCTGCTTCTTGCATTTTTCTACGACATGGTCTGTGTATGTATTAAAGCTAGTGGGTGATTTACTGCACCTTTGTCGTACGTATTAAGTCGTTTTTATTTTAATATCTCTAATTCTTCCTGTGTCAATGTATGCAGTTATGTGTCTTGCACATTTCTGTGAAATCTAAATGTATGTTAGACTGAACAGCATGTTGAACTTTTATTTAAATCATGCCGAAATATGTACCAACACAGTAAGACAAAATTTCCTTGACATCAAGCACAGATTGATAGCTTTTCGTCTTGGTAGCTATTGTAGTCGCATGTTCTTCCAGTTGTGTGCAAGGCACAGTAGCACAGTCAAGATCAAGTACTGGTGTGTGTAACAAAGAAGGTACAAACGTACTTGGATACAGGTATGAACATTAGAAAATTGTCTAGAAGTACTTAGCACCGTTAACACGGATCGTGAAACATGGCGCACACGCCAGAGATCTTGTAAAGGCACCAATGCGATGCTTTCGTATCGGTGAGCGTTCACCTCTCGCGTCCAACATAAAATGCTTTTCACGATTTAGATAGTTCTTTGAGAAAAAGTGTGACGGAAGTTTGAATAGCAAGACAAAGGTCGAGAAGTGAAACGTAACTGGTACGCGCACGCTCTAACCACAGTGAGTTGAAAGAGGGGGTAGCGGTGGACCGATGGGAAGGGGGGGAGAGGGAGGTGAAGGAGGGAGAGGAAAGACTAGTTTCTATCCGCACCATAAGTATGTCAGCAATCAAGTTCGTTAGAGAAACGCCGTCGTCAACTCGTTAGCAGAAAGTCTTTGTCTCTTTCTGCTAGTGGGATGCTGAATAAGAAACAGTTAATGATAAAGGGGTAGACGGAACGCGCTTAGCTGCATCCCCACAACTTAGTTTCAAACAGCGGTGGTAACGACTGAGTCCAGCCATGTGTGTTTTTCGTGCCATGCAAGGAACTGGTGATCACGAAAGACGGGGATCAACTTAGATGAACAGTGGATCGGGAGGTGGTAGCCTCCAACATTACAATCGTAGGGAAATCAGTTTGGACAGAACACGCCTCCCCTTGACTTGCGCCCTTGTTTCCAGCTCTCTCATAGATCCACATTAATACTCTGCAATTTATTGTTAAGTCTTTGGCAGAGGGTTCACAGTAGTACTTTCAGACTATTTATCGACCGTTCCTCTCTCGAATAGCACGTGGAGATAATGAAGATCTAAATCTATGCTTGGTCTGATTTCTCTTATTCTAATACGATAGTCATTTCTCCCCATGTAGATCAATTTTGGCGCGGAGAAGAAAGTTGTTGATTATAATTTTGCGAACAGATAATCGTCGCAACGATAATAATTTTTGTTTTTATGATTTCCACCCAAACTCGTATATTATGTCCGAGACACTCTTTCACCTATTTAGTGATAATACAAAACGAACCGACCATCTTTGAACAACGTCGGTATGCTCCGTCAGACGCAACTGCTTAAGGTCCCATGCAGCGCAGCTGCTCTGTAGAAGAAGAGGGACAAAATTTGTGTATGCAGTCTCTTTAGGAAATATGTTGCAAATTCTAAAAGTTCTACCGAGAAAATGCAGTCATTGTATCGCATTATTCGTAACAATATCTACGTGAAAGTATAAGTAAAATTTTATTCTACCTAGTATTAACTACTTTGTATCCTAATGAAAGACATTTGAGACTTACTTTAAGGTCACGTTATACACAATGATTGAGATGCAAGTTAATTCATCATTCACATAAGTACCGGGTGGTCAAAAAGTCAGTATAAATTTGAAAACTGAATAAATCACGGAGTAATGTAGATAGAGAGATACAAATTGACACACATGCTTGGAATGACATGGGGTTTTATTAGAACCAAAAAAAACACAAAAGTTCAAAAAATGTCCGACAGATAGCGCTTCATCTGATCAGAATAGCAATGATTAGCATAACAAAGTAAGACAAAGCAAAGATGATGTTCTTTACAGGAAAAGCTCAATATGTCCACCATCATTCCTCAACAATAGCTTTAGTCGAGGAATAATGTTGTGAAAAGCACTGTAAAGCATGGCCGGAGCTATGGTGAGGCTTTGGCGTCGGATGTTGTCTTTCAGCATCCCTAGACATGTCGGTCGATCACGATACACTTGCGACTTCAGGTAACCCCAAAGCCGATAATCGCAAGGACTGCGGTCTGGGGACCTGGGAGGCCAAGCATGACGAAAGTGGCGGCTGAGCACACAATCATCACCAAACGACACGCGCAAGAGATCTTTCACGCGTCTAGCAATTCTTTGTTTCTTTTTTTTTTTGGTTCTAATAAAACCCCATGTCATTCCAAGCATGTGTGTCAATTTTTACCTCTCTATCTACATTATTTCGTGGTTTATTAAGTTTTCAAATTTATACTGACTTTTTGATCACCTGTATTTTCCAACGTAATGACAAATTTCTGTGTAACATTAATAGGTCTGTAGGGCCGATTCTAGATTTAAAAGGACAATTATCTCAACCAGATTTAAATGGAACCGACTTAACTGGGTAGGATTTAAAGTGACAGTAGATACGAATGAACAAAGCTCCCACAATCTGGTTAATAATGGTTTCTTACCCCAGGGTCACTGTGCATGGGGGCTTAATAAAATGTAAATATTTTTTAGTAGCTGTCTGTCCGATTACGCAAGTCTCGTAAACGGCTGGCCCTGACAACTAATTGTTACGCTATCTGACTGCATAGAATGACAACAAAGAATGAAATGAAAATTTTCGTTAACACAATTAATTAATTAAGTCCCCAGCAACTATAAAACCTACGAAACCAAAGCACAAGTATAACTGTTCTGTGTGTGGGAGTGTGACTCAACGCACATCTGGCACGGTTCTTCTTCAACAAGACAAGAATTTTTAAATATCATTTATACTGACGTGATAAAAGAAAATTGGAAATACTATAATTGTGCAAGAAACCCAGAATTACACTCTAATACAAGAACACACGCCAGATGCTTTGTTGACTGAACCTGTAATGAAGCATTATTCAGGACACACAAATAATAAGAAAATAAAGAACAGTAGTTAGTTACCTTAATTTATATTGACGAAAAGCACTCAGGTCATTACAATATCTCCATTGGAACAACATCTACTATCTCTCCCATCACATAGCTGCATAAAACATCGAACAAACACTCACTACTACCCCATCTCATTCCAACTTCAGATACAAGCAGTGTCCACCACAACTGCTCGGCAAGGACTGCCTGCCGCTACCTCTCAATGAGCACTGCCAGTGGAGGCGGCGGAACAATACTCTCTCTGGCGCGATTTTTGGCGCTGTGGCTCAGTGTAGCCACCTTTCATACAGTGTAGCCACCTTTCAACTGATTAGAACTTCCGTTGTCAGGTTACTCTCTTGTCCTGTCAAGATCACCCTCACCCCCCGAGCAACCACCGGCCGCTAATCAAAGTCATCGATTGCTACCCCCTGTCCTACCCACACACCTTAGGCAAATGGACTAGTTATATTCAAGATCATGATGAAAAATCAGTACCTGTCACATGATCTTATGTGATTAAAAATTGACAGGAAACCTCTCCTGTATCTCAGCCAATGGGAAGATATTAAAATGTCGTGAAAGTTTCCTCTCCCCAGTGGACCGATAAGATTCAAGTTCCCCTTCCTCTTAATCATTCTTCATGACCAGTTTTGTAGGCCTCTTCATTCGAGACCAGTGCACCATGGGGAGAGGTTCAGCTTTGTTTAAGTAAATTATGACTAACAATTCTGAAACTTCCTGACAGATTAAAGCTGTGTGACGGACTGAGACTTGAACTCGGACCGTTGCCTTTCGCGGGCAAATACTCTATTGACAGAGCTACCCATGCACGATTCACGACCCCTCCTCACGGGTTAAGTTCTGGCAGTATCTCGTCTCCTACCTTCCAAACTTCACAGAAGCTGTGAACATGTAGTAGGCTGTGGCTAAGCCATGTCTCCGCAATATACTTTCTTCCAGGAGTGCTAGTTCTGCAGGCTCGTAGGCGAGATTCTGTGAAGTTTGTAAGGTAGAAGACGAGATACTGTCAGAATTGAAGGCGTGAGGAGGCGTAGTGGCTCGTGCTTGGGTATCTCAGTCAGTAGAGCACTTACTTACTGAAAGCAAAGGTCCCCCAGTTCGAGTCTCGGTCCGGCATATAGTTGTAATCTGCCAAGAAGTTTCATATCAGCGCACACTCCGCTGCAGAATGAAAATCTTATTCTGGAAACAATAATTCTGTAGTGAAAGAGTTTGGAAATAATAACAATGGTATAGTAAATTATCAAATGGTTTATCTTCTGGTAAAACTTCCGGGATGTAAGGTCGTGGTCCATGAAACTCTTCAGCTCCTAACGTTTCGTCCAGAGCTGCGCTGGACATCTGCAGAGGGGTGTTTCTCCTCCGGTGAGTCTTGCCGACTGACGGGTCGGACGTCTGAGAGCGACTTATGTATCGTAGAAAGTGGGCGTGGCCAGAGTTACACAGGTTTACCAGAAGATATGTCATCCGGTCGTGAAAGCCTTCATATTATCAAATGGTTTATTATTAACAACTTTTTTCCAATGCAGTTTGTTAATAATATTTTTCATCTTCTTATTAACAATTATTTTTTTCGTGACTTATTCACAAAGCAATTTTGTTTCTTACATAGAATAATTTTCAAAGCTAATTTTTGTTGACTTATTTAGAAAGCTATCTGTTTCTTATATACAGTAATTTGCATGACATATTTACAGTGGTTAATTATATAAGTGTAAATTTTTTCCGAAGAGTTATATGAAGTACTCCAAAAAAGTTAAATACTACATTTCGTATTTAATTTGTTATTTTTCATTCTATATGAAATAGTTACATTTTCTTTCTGATCACTCTGTGTTCATTTTTGAACAAATTCTCTCCTTTCTCCATTGATTTAAATCAATAGTCGCTCGCAGCCAATGTTTCAAACTGAAACCACCCGCGTCATCTTCTCTGGACAGTCATGACGCTTGAAGAAGTCATCGATTAAAGCAATGAACATGTGATTCCGAAAAAAGATTGTTATAAATAAATGAAAAATTCAATTTTCGGAATAATAAGGGAAAATGGTAGGAAATACCATGAAATTCATTTAGTTTACCGTTGAGGTTATCGTTAAAGTGTAAGAGGTTACGTAGCCAGACCAAATTTGAAGCGAGCTATTATCTTCAATAAAGGACTAGCCCCAATGGAGATAGCTGAGACATTACATCCCTGACAAGGCTACGAAAAGCTTAACAGACGCGGCTGTGCACACGCATCGCATTGTAACTCTAGCAGTTGAATCGGTGATTGTTGTGACTGCAGGGGAGAATATCTTGACAGCTGTAGGGGGGGGGGGGGGGTCATGCAGGACAGGACGAGCTTTGCAGCGACATCAGTAGATGGCGGCACTTTTAAGGGATGCTGATTGGCACGCGTCAGAGTATGAAATCCTGAGTGCAAGTGGGGCAGCCTCAGGCTCTGGCCACGCGGTAGGGAGAAACCCGACCGTTTGCGTGAACATCGGAGTGTAGCTGCCATGCCTGCGTTCACTCAGTACAGAAAATATTAATATGAAATAAAAGAAAAACAAAACCAGTACAGAAAAGTCAGTCTCGTGGTTTTAAAGACAAAAATTACATTAGTAGAAACATGCCTCACTGTGAGATTTAGTTTTAAAGGTATTTAGTGTTAAATGTCTTAGAAATAAACGGGTATATAAAAATTAATAACTTACTAATGCCTTAAGCGATTCATGCAAATGTAGTATTAATGGATAGTTCTGCAATTCATGCCAGTATAGTATCAATGGATCGATCTTAGTGAGTACTATCGAACTGTTATCATAGATATAATTTATCATGATACATTCTAAATTACAGGCTGGAATGTATATTACACTCATGAAAAAGGTGAATTTTCTCGTAAAGAAAATATGACATAGTGAAAGCATCGGCAGCACAGATTGTAAGTAGGCTGTTTATTTTTTCTTATTGGCAACGTTACGTAGCGCTCTGTATGAAAATCACTGGCTGTGCTGTGTGCAGTCTGTGGCTAGTTTGCATTGTTGTCTGCCATTGTAGTGCTGGGCAGCGGCAGCTGGATGTGAACAGCGCGAAGCGTTGCGCAATTGGAGGTGAGCCGCCAGCAGTGGTGGATGTGGGGAGAGAGATGGCGGAGTTTTGAAATTTCTAATACTGGATGGCATGAACTGCTATATATATTGTGATTATTAAGGTAAATACATTGTTTGTTCTCTATTATAATCTTTCATTTGCTAACTATGCCTATCAGTAGTTAGTGCTTCCCTAGTTTGAATCTTTTATTTAGGTGGCAGTAGTGGCGCTCGCTGTATTGCAGTAGTTCGAGTAACGAAGATTTTTGGTGAGGTAAGTGATTTGTGAAAGGTATAGGTTAATGTTAGTCAGGGCCATTCTTTTGTAGGGATTTCTGAAAGTGAGATTGCGTTGCGCTAAAAATATTGTGTGTCAGTTTAAGCATAGTCTTGGACAATTTTTCTAAGGGGACGTTTCAAGATAAATAGCTGTAATTGCGGAAGCATGAGCGTAACTAGTTTAACTGTTAAATATTTACTGATGATTAACAAAATACATAGCATCCATAAGAACAAAAGCACTATTTGTAAATTAAATAAATAAATAAATATTAAAGCTTCATGAAAACTATAATCAGCACTGAGCATTGGAAGGCCGACGAAATTTGCAGCCACATTCATCTATAATACACATGTATAACATTGAATTAATTATTTGGTTATGCTTTCGGAAGTTAGGAGAGAGCGAGTTTCAATGTGGGGGTGATTCAAAATTTACGAAGTGTATGCGCAGTTGCAAATGCGAACAACCAACAGGTATACAAGGGGAAAATTTGTACCAGATAGGGACTCGAACCTTGATTTCCCCTGTCACATGAGCGGTCACCTTAACAACTTCGGCAACCCGTGCACGACTCACCGCCATGCCCAAACTTCCATATGACGTCGTTCATGCATCACATCCAATACTCGTAGAGACAGCATGTAACTTCTGTGCAGGGGAGATATCGATACTGTAATGCCTGTCTTGTTCTGCAGAACGATGTAATGATCCTTCTAACATGTACCCATTGGCTAGACCCAAATTTCCGTTGCCGTTCTTCATCCGTCACAGTCTACACTCATACACGTTATGTAATTTCCGTAAACGAGGAGGACATTGTAACTGAATGTCGCTGCTTGGTACGAGCGGAGTGCGTGTGTTGTCAAGAAGTACAATGTAATGCTCCTTCGAAAATGCATATGTGTCCGAATGAACCGGCGCTGCAGCGACTTCAGCCGTCATGAAATACGTTGCGGCCGGCCGGAGTGGCCGAGCGGTTAAAGGCGCTACAGTCTGGAACCGCACGACCACTACGGTCGCAGGTTCGAATCCTGCCTCGGGCATGGATGTGTGTGATGTCCTTAGGTTAGTTAGGTTTAAGTAGTTCTAAGTTCTAGGGGACTTATGACCACAGCAGTTGAGTCCCATAGTGCTCAGAGCCAAATACGTTGCGAATACGGACGACCATGAGATGTATAATGGATTGATGATAGTAAAAATTTGTGCCGGACGCGGCTTGGAACTCTCACGAGCGGTTGCCTTAACGGTTTTCCCTATCAGTGAATGAGTCACGGCCAGACACAGACTCCAATTTATGTTTTCGTTCGACCGTCACAAATGGTTCAAATGGCTCTAAGCACTATGGTACTTAACATCTGAGGTCATCAGTCCTCTAGACTTAGAACTACTTAAACCTAACTAACCTAAGCACATCACACACATCCATGCCCTAGGCAGGATTCGAACCTGCGACCGTAGCAGCAGCGCGGTTCCGGCCGGCCGACCGTCACAGCCTGCACTCGCACACACTGCGTAGTTCCCATATAGGGGGAGGACGTTTTAATAGAAATTCTATGCCTAGTATTGGCGGATAAATAGGATATTACAGTCCGTGTGATGTTAAAAAGTACCATGCTGTGTTGCTTCGGACATGACTGCATATCCAAAGGAACGTTGCATCATTCGTCTTAACAACACAGGTACTGCAATGTAGTATTCATCCGCCAACACCGGGCAAGCAACTTTCAAGTAAAAGGTCCCACCTGTACTGGAACATATATAATGCATGTACAAGTACAATTTGTACACACATGGTTGACGACGCTGGAAGTTTGGTTCTGGCCATGAGTCTGGCACGGATAGCCAAATCGTAATGCGACTGCTCGCGTTAAGAGGAAACTCAGTGTTCGAGACCCTATCCGGCACAAGTTTTGTCGTCGTGACACTCTACAGCTGACGGTTGTCCATCGTCGCAACTGCGAATACATTTAATGTACATCACACCTAAATCGTAGCTTTTAATCTATTACAAGTCCCAGTCGCCATCAAATTTTGATAAAACGATAATTTCTCCCTAATTGTTGCTGTTAAGAGCGTGGAACTGTAGCTCCTGCGTTGCTTAGGCATCCAGAATATAAACAAGTAACCAAAAAGATAGGTCGATATACACTGATGAGCCAAAGGAACTGGTACACCCGCCTAATATCGTGTAGGATCGCTGCGAGCACGCAGAAGTGCCGTAACACGACGTGGCGTGGACTCGACTAATGTCTGAAGTAGTTCTGGGGGAACAGACACCATGAATCCTGCAGGGCTGTCCATGAATCCGTAAGAGTACGAGGGGTTGGAGATCTCTTCTGAACAGCACGTAGCAAGGCATCCGAGATATGCTGAATAATGTTCATGTCTAGGGAGTTTGGTGGCCAGCGGAAGGGTTTAAACTAAGAAGCCACTCAGTAGCAATTCTGGACTTGTGGGGTTTCACAATGTCCTGCTGGAATTGCCGAAGTCCGTAGGAATGCACAGTGGACAAGAATGGATGCAGGTGATCCGACAGGATGTTTACGAACGTGTCGCCTGTCAGAGTCGTATCTAGAGGTATCAGGTAGCGTCCACCAGCTTGAACAGTCCGCTGCTTACATGCAGGGTGCATGGATTCATGAGGTTGTCTCCATACCTGTACACGTCTATCCGCACGATACAATTAGAAACTAGACTCATCCGACCAGGCAGCATGTTTACAGTCATTAACAGTGTAATGTCGGTGCCGGTGGGCCAAGGCGAGGCATGAAGCTTTGTGTTGTGCAGTCATCGGGGGTACACAAGTGGGCCTTCGACTCCGAAAGCGCATATCGATGAGGTTTCGTTGACTGATCCGCACGCTGACACTTGTTGATGGTCCATCATTGAAATCTGCAGCAATGTGCGGACGCGTTGCACTTCTGTCACGTTGAATGGTTCTCTTCAGTCGCCGTTAGTCCCGTTCTTTTCAGGCCGCAGTGAGTTGATATTTTACCAGATTCCTGATATTGACGGTATACTCGTCAAAAGGCCATACGGGATAATCCCCACTTCATCGGAGATGCTGTGTCCCATTGCTCGTGAGCCGACTCTAACCCCACGCTGAAACTCATTGAAATCTTGATAGTCTGCCATTTTAGCAGCAGTAGCCAATGTAACAACTGCGCCAGACGCTTGTCGTATGCAGGCGTTACCGGCAGTAGCGCCGTATTCTGCCTGTTTACTAATCTCTATATTTGAATACGTGTGCCTATATCTGTTTCTTTGTATGACGGTGTTTAAATAACCGGACAATACAGGGCTATTACAAATGATTGAAGCGATTTCATAAATTCACTGTAGCTCCATTCATTGACATATGGTCACGACACACTGCAGATACGTAGAAAAACTCATAAAGTTTTGTTCGGCTGAAGCCGCACTTCAGGTTTCTGCCGCCAGAGCGCTCGAGAACGCAGTGAGACAAAAGGCGACAGGAGCCGAGAAAGCGTATGTCGTGCTTGAAATGCACTCATATCAGTCAGTCATAATAGTGCAACGACACTTCAGGACGAAGTTCAACAAAGATCCACCAACTGCTAACTCCATTCGGCGATGGTATGCGCAGTTTAAAGCTTCTGGATGCCTCTGTAGGGGGAAATCAACGGGTCGGCCTGCAGTGAGCGAAGAAACGGTTGAACGCGTGCGCGCAAGTTTCACGCGTAGCCCGCGGAAGTCGACAAATGAAGCAAGCAGGGAGCTAAACGTACCACAGCCGACGGTTTGGAAAATCTTACGGAAAAGGCTAAAGCAGAAGCCTTACCGTTTACAATTGCTACAAGCCCTGACACCCGATGACAAAGTCAAACGCTTTGAATTTTCGGCGCGGTTGCAACAGCTCATGGAAGAGGATGCGTTCAGTGCGAAACTTGTTTTCAGTTATGAAGCAACATTTTTTCTTAGTGGTGAAGTGAACAAACACAATGTGCGAATCTGGGCGGTAGAGAATCCCCATGCATTCGTGCAGCAGATTCGCAATTCACCAAAAGTTAACGTGTTTTGTGCAATCTCACGGTTTAAAGTTTACGGCCCCTTTTTCTTCTGCGAAAAAAACGTTACAGGACACGTGTATCTGAACATGCTGGAAAATTGGCTCATGCCACAACTGGAGACCGACAGCGCCGACTTCATCTTTCAACAGGATGGTGCTCCACCGCACTTCCATCATGATGTTCGGCATTTCTTAAACAGGAGATTGGAAAACCGATCGATCGGTCGTGGTGGAGATCATGATCAGCAATTCATGTCATGGCCTCCACGCTCTCCCGACTTAACCCCATGCGATTTCTTTCTGTGGGGTTATGTGAAAGATTCAGTGTTTAAACCTCCTCTACCAAGAAACGTGCCAGAACTGCGAGCTCGCATCAACGGTGCTTTCGAACTCATTGATGGAGACATGCTGCGCCGAGTGTGGGAGGAACTTGATTTCGGCTTGATGTCTGCCGAATCACTAAAGGGGCACATATCGAACATTTGTGAATGCGTAAAAAAAACTTTTTGAGTTTTTGTATGTGTGTGCAAAGCATTGTAAAAATATCTCAAATAATAAAGTTATTGTAGAGCTGTGAAATCGCTTCAATCATTTGTAATAACCCTGTATATTTAACAACAGTTGACTGGCAAGTAACGGCTCACTGCTGGGCTGCGGTGGGACGACACTCCGTACTAAGAAATAGACGTCATATCCGCGCCGCTGTCGCGTCGCGTGCTGCACGCTGCACAGTGGATGCAGCGCGTTTCCGCACACGTTCGCTCGCCGCCCGACGTCCACACACTAGGCTGCACGAGCGACAGTGGCGGCGGCGGCGGCGGCGGCGTCCCGCGCCAGGAGGCGACGACCTACGCTAACAAGCGGCCCGGCCTGCACCGTTAAAACGAGAGTGCTGCGCAAACAGCGCGCCGGCGGCGGCACAGCCTGACTCACGCGCCAGCCAGCGCGGGCGGGACAGGCCCGCTAAGGCGAACACATGCGCGCGTGGACCTGATTCCACGTCCTAGGGCTGACTCTGGACACAGATAAGGCTCGCGAATGCCTATCAGGCGCGCCACGCAACGCTCAACCCCTGTCAGTATGCACAAAGGACGCGAGGGGTATTCGGAAGGGCCTTGCGCTGCTTGGAAGAGTGACTGCGCCTCACGATCTATACCATCTGGTCAACGTGCCCAGACATCTCTGTGAAACTGACAATTAGATGCCATTACAGGCGCATCCGCCAGCATAAAATAGTCAGGGAATGTTGTGTTGTTAGTAGAGATGATGATGATGAGTACAGAAACAGTATCAGTGGAATTCTTCGGTCAAGGGAGCTCAGTGACTTCGAACGTGGGCTAGTCACTGCATATCACCTGAATAATAAATCCGTCAGGTACACTTCAACCCTTCTAGACTTCTCTGATGACGTCATAGAAGAGGAAATAGGAGTCGTTATAGAAGGGATAGGGAAGCCAGGATTAGGATCAGAATTTAAAAGAGCTTCGCAAGACTTAAGGTCACATGAGGCAGAAGGGTAGACAACACCCATCAGAATTTCTAAAATCATTTGATTGCAACAAAACGACTACTCAAACTGGTGTATATAATGAATGAGTCTGGCGATGTACCATCCGACGTTCGGGGAAACATCATTCACGCAATGCTGAAGACTGCAAGAGCCGACATTCAGCTTAACAACTCGAACATCCAAATTGCCGACAACAATAATGTACAGAAGAACGGAGTAGAAAATCGAGGATCTGTTAGATGGCGATCAATTTGGTTTTAGAGAAAGTAAGGCACCAGAAAGGCAGTCCTGACGCGATTGATAATGGCAACAAGACTAAAGAAAACTCAAAACACGTTCGTCTGATTTGTCGACCTGGAAAGTGGGTTCGTCAACGTAAAATGGTGCAAGATGATCTAAATTCTGAGAAAACTAGAGGTAGGTAATAGGGAAAAACGGGTTATATGGAACATGTAGAAGAGCCAAGAGGGAATAATAAGAGTGGAAGACTAATAGCGAAGTTTTCGGATAAAAAACTCAATAAGAGAAGGTCCCGGTGGAGGTTCCAGTCCTCCCTCGGGCATGGGTGTGAGTGTTTGTCCTTAGGATAATTTAGGTTCAGTAGTGTGTAAGCTTAGGGACTGATGACCTTAGCAGTTAAGTCCCATAAGATTTCACACACATTTGAACATTTTTTTTTAAAAGTAAGAGAAGGATGTAGAATTTCGGCCCCCGCTGTTCAGTCTATACATCGAAGAAGCAATGACAGAAGTAGAACATGAAAGGATATCAGTTAATATTTGCTAATGACATTGCTATCCTCAGTGAAAGCCAACAAGAATTACAGGAGCTGCTGAATGGAAAAGCAATCCAATGAGTCAAAATATGGACTGAGAGTAAATCGAAAGGACGAAAGTAATGAGAAGTAGCAGCAATAAGACAGGGACAAGCTTAACTATTGGTAATCACGATTCAGATGAAGTTAAAGGATTCTGCTACCTACGCAGCAAAATAATCAATCACGATCGGAGCAAGGACATAAAAAGCAGACTAGCACTAGCAAGAAAGGCATTCCTCACCAAGAGAAATCTACTAATATCAAACACAGATTTTAATTTGAAAAATTTCTGACAATGTACCTGTGCAGCACAGCATCATCAAGGCGGGTACCAGGTTGAGATTCATTGGGAGAGTCCTTAGAAAATGTAGTCCATCAACAAAGGAGGTGGCTTACAAAACACTCGTTCGACCTATACTTGAGTATTGCTCATCAGTGTGGGATCCGTACCAGATCGGGTTGACGGAGGAGATAGAGAAGATCCAAAGAAGAGCGGCGCGTTTCGTCACAGGGTTATTTGGTAACCGTGATAGCGTTACGGAGATGTTTAACAAACTCAAGTGGCAGACTCTGCAAGAGAGGCGCTCTGCATCGCGGTGTAGCTTGCTCGCCAGGTTTCGAGAGGGTGCGTTTCTGGATGAGGTATCGAATATATTGCTTCCCCCTACTTATACCTCCCGAGGAGATCACGAATGTAAAATTAGAGAGATTAGAGCGCGCACAGAGGCTTTCAGACAGTCGTTCTTCCCGCGAACCATACGCGACTGGAACAGGAAAGGGAGATAATGACAGTGGCACGTAAAGTGCCCTCCGCCACACACCGTTGGGTGGCTTGCGGAGTATAAATGTAGATGTAGATGTAGATGTAGTGAAACGTGGACTGGGGGAAAACCGGAAAGGAGAGAATCGAAGCATTTGAGATGTGGTGCTACAGACGAATGTTGAAAAGTGGTTAGACTGATACGATAAGGAATGAGGAGGTTCTGCATAGAATCGAAGAGGAAATGAATATGTGGAAAACACTGACAAGGAGAAGGGACAGGAAGATAGAACATCTGTGAAGACATCAGGGACTGACTTTCGTGGTACTAGAGGGAGTTGTATAGGGTAAAAGCTGTATAGGAAGCCATCCAGCAAATAATTGTAGACGTAGGTTGCAAGTGATACTCTGAAATGAAGAGGCTGGCTCAGCAGTGGAATTCTGGCGGGCAGTATCAAACGAGTTGAAGACTAACGATTCAGAACAAATAAATAAAAAAATAGAATAAAATAAAATTCGGCCGTTGGTGTGAGACTGTGAAGTGGAAACCCGAAGTAAGCACCAGAGACAAATCAAGACGAAGTAGACCTCGTGTACTGACGAACAGGGAGCGTCGAGCACTGCGGATTGTGGTTGTAAAAAACCGCACGGCAGCGGAAGGATTCGCTCGTGAGATACGAAGTGCTACCAGCAGCCCAGCTAGTATAATGACGGTATGTAGAGACTCACAGGGAATGGTGTAACCTCCGTGACACTGTACTAGTTAAAGCCTGTGCTATGGTAAGTGAGCGGGATTCACCTTATGAGAAAGAATTTTCGCATAGATATCGACCGCGTGTACCTGAATGTAGGCAAATCAGACTTACATCCACACTGTAATAACAACGATACGTCAAGTAAGTTCGAAGTGCAATCACACGTCAGGACGGATCAAAAGCAAACCAGAAGATGCTACCAATGTGACAATAATACGGTCGTCAGCCTAATTAGGCATTAACTGAGTTTCTTCCCTGTACAGATTGGTATATATTCATGCAAAACAACAAGTTGTAACACTGCATAATACAGTAGAATTTTAGAACCAGAAAACCTATTGAACTGATAGTTTCGCATTCAGTACTGATTCGGAAAATCATGAATACATAACACTACACTATAATGTTTACTACAAAACTTTATACTGTCTATTAATCTGATTAAAATCGGGCATAGCTTACCCTAGAAATTGTACTTTCATACCACACACAAAATGTCAATTTTGATATAGATAACAGTGATAAATTTTGATTTTGTATATTGACTTTAACTTTTGCTGGTCGAACCAATTTAGAACACTCCAGAATTCAAATGAATGAAGGGGGGACCCTGAAACTGTTATGATCGCTGTATTTAAAAACAATGATTACTGAACTTATTATTAATTCAAGACTGCCAATATATAAGTTACTACTCTTTTCATCTTATTTACTGCTCATTTAAATACCTTTAAATTTGTCTCGAAATAATAAACTTCATTACTATGTCAATACTAAAGTTGTCTTTCGACTTCGTTAGACCTTCGCTATTCATTTACTGGTTCATTAACAAAACAATTCAGTAAACACCATTCTAATATAGCTAGTTCTGCAAATAATTATTATTAACACAATTTTTAATTTTCATTTCGGGACACTCGGATTGCACAACATTTGGAAAGGACCCTCTCTAGGTTAGTTGTGAGGATAATTGAATGATGGAAAAGTTCTGGTAAAATTTAGGTTATTATTGCACCAAACAAACACAGTTCATTCTCTGATCCATACGAATACAGTACTACAAGTTTCAACCTGCTAGTATCGATGCGGCGGTTGTCGGGTGGCAAGATGGCGAGGCACAGAGCACACATACAACCACAGATATGGCTCTTGACGTATCGGCACTTTAATTCTTCTTAGCGTCGCAATACTTTTCCATTTAGTGCCTATGGAATTTTGCCATGCTGTGTGGGCGTTGGAACGGCATACCCGAGGCTCAGTGAGGCTATGACTTCCAGGAGAGCCTCCTCGCTCCAGAAGGTGTTGCTCAAACCAGTGCCAATCTCCAACTACTACTGAGCCCGTTGTGCCGTGCAGTGCCTGCGTGCATTTTCCCGCGCTCGCCTGCCATCCACCTTTTATCGCTCCCGACAGACCGGGTATTCACCCGAGGGTTTGCATTCTACATATACTAACACATTGCCTACGTATGGACCAGAAGCACAGTTACAATTTGAAACTTCTTACAACAGTTTCAACATTTGTTACATTTCAATTCTATTGCAATATTACTTGACATTTGGCATAAACATTAATTTTCGCATTGAAACTTATTTACAGTTTTCTTAACATAATGGCTTGAAACAAAAAAAGAAATTAAATCAGAACATCAATTACACAAGTTTGTTGTAAAATCAGATGAAAAGAATTACTTATATGTACAATAGTACGGAGTCGTTGTTGTTACACAGGGTCATCACGATCGAGCATCTACTCATAAACAACACATTTCTGTAGTCGTGCTAACCGGCGGATGAGGTGGTGTAGGCAGAGAGAGGCGACTGGACAGTGATTTGGGATTGCGGCTGTACGTGGGAACGGTCTGGTTTTGGTGAATTTATGGAGAAAGTTACCTGCCATCATTCTGACCGCAGTGATCCACGGAGGGGGTGGTGTTACGATGGGAAGGTTATTCATGGTTCAGTGTGGTCCCCTTACTGCGTTCAACAAAACGCTAAATTCGTAAGGCTATGAATCCGTTTTACAGTACTCTATACTGCGTGCGGTAGAGGAACAATTCGGAGACGATGATGGCTTGTGCCCCGTATCAGCATGACAACGCCCCCTGTCATGAAGTAGTATCTGTAAGGCAATGGTTTGCGGACAATAACATTTCTGAAGCAGAGTCGCGTCCTGAACCCAGTGGAACATGGCTCTGGCTCTGAGCACTATGGGACTTAACTTCTGAGGTCATCAGTCCCCTAGAACTTAGAACTACTTAAACCTAACTAACCTAAGGACATCACACACATCCATGCCCGAGGCAGGATTCGAACCTGCGACCGTAGCGGTCGCGCGGCTCCAGCCTAGAACCGCTCGGCCACTCCGGCCGGCACAGTGGAACATGTTTGGAAGGAATTAGAAAGCGAATTTCGCATCGGACCTCAGCGTCCTTCATCATTACCTTTTCTGTCTTCCGGTCTTGACGTAGAATGGGCTCCCATTCCTCCACAAGCATTCAGACGCCTCATTGAAACTGACCGAGCATAGTCCAAGGCGTCCTAAACGTGAAGGGTGGACACGCCACACATGTAAGCCCACTTTCAGGTGCTCCGGTACTGTTGACCGAACAGCGTAAGTGAAGAAAACTTCAGGAAATAAAAATTAAGAAGCGAATATCATATTTAGAAACTGGGACGAAAAACCGGCGATATTGTTGTATTCGTCCTCTCCTGTCATTAAATCGGTGCTCTAGGGGATGAAATATATCCTTTACCACAGTGCAATCACTCACTGTAGGAAACCTCTTCACCGTAAATCGTATCGTCTCAAGAAAGAATGAAACACAAAATAATAACACATTTGATAATAACACATCTCAAAGGAGGCAATCATCTCGACGTGCACAAGCAGTCTGGTGTAATGGCATCCACAAAGAAATCTAAGACAGTTATCGGAACTGGTAATCTCCTCCTAGGCAATTCCAGTTGGGTACCGTCCTACTGCAGCTTCCAGTCACTGGGACTGGCCAAGATAGTACGAGACGTCAATTGGACTGAGATCCGTACTATACTTTTCCGTGCTCATGAGCTTGAAATGATAGAACAACTTACACTTTTGAAAGAAACTGAACATCACGAGACCAAAGGAATCGGAAAACCGTCTTCAGAGTCGCTTGCTTATATTGTTAAGATACATGTTTTAATGCATCAGGTCATCTTAGTTATAAATTGATTCCAAGTTACAAACTGCACACAGCAGCCGAGCTTAAGGAGAAAATGAGACAAATAAGGAGCGTCTGTCATTGCAACTGATGTATACTACTTCTCGTCTTTCTTCCGCAACCCAGCTGCTAAGCAGCCGCTGATAAAGCGCGCATGCTGTACAGGTGATTGTGGTTATACTTGATCTATTCGCAAATGAAGTTCTACACTGTAAACCGTTCGAAAATCTTATAGGACCGTCTACTTACAAGTCTCCTTTGTGAAGGAAACAGTTCACACAATGTACTAAGGAGTCCACGCACCTCCTGAATAGCGATCAGAGTACGCACTTCTGCATAAGTGTCGTTCTCCGGTACTGAATTCTTGATAAGTCCTTCAGTACTTGCAGTCAGTGCTCCCTATTGACTTATTGACTGGTAGACCATTTTCTTCTCCACTGACCACATTTCGATGTCGCTACCTCTGCTAGATCGAATCTTGCCAAACTGGCTGTTCAGTGGCATGAGCCTGACTTTCGAAGAGCCAACGGTTGAAAACTGAAACATTGAGCTCCTGGAATAATAGAGGGGGGTGGGGGCGGGGAGAGAATGGATCACATTACTGTTGTCATGCACCGCCTAACTTCGCAGTTTTCTTTCAAAAAGATTTCTTTCTTGCATGATGGGGTGTTTCCGCTCTGTATGGTTCAAACGGCTCTGAGCACTATGGGACTTAACATCTGAGGTCATCAGTCCCCTAGAACTTAGAACTATTTAAACCTAAGGACATTACACACATCCATGTCCGAGGCGGGATTCTAACCTGCCACCGTAGCAGTCCTGCAGTTCCGGAATGAAGTGTCTAGAACCGCTCGGCCACCGCGGCCGGCTTTCCGGTTTATAGGAATGGGCGACACGCCCTGCATGAACTGCAGAAAAACTAACATTCTTTTAGATACAGAAGGTGAAATGTGGGAATATTCCCAGTTACTGCAAATGAGAAACGTGTATCCTCTAACCAGCGACAGATGCCTAACGGAGACGAAGGCGGATAATTTTGACGTTGCCAGTCACTACCCATCTTTCTGCCACACACAGATGCACCGTACGCCGTGAGTAACGTGTTTTTACCCTTGTCTAGTGTTCTTTTGTATGAAGAAGAAAGCAACATTCTATAGAAATTACGCTGTTTCGTATTGATTTTACAGTGGCATAGAAGACAGTAGAGTTGCTTAAACCCATGATAGTCTAAAAACACACAAATTGATTTCCGTCGTGTAGCAGATTCTGATAAATTAGCGCTGACAATAAAGCGAACTCGCTTCTGGAAGCTGAATGATGTTATTTCGAAACAGATCGCTACCTTAGCCGTAAACTAGTTCGTTCTTGTGATCGTATCTGAGAACGAACTTTCTTCTGCTGACTGCCCATTGTTCACGACATACAGTGCTCGAGACTCCTTATGCAACTCGACAACACAGTAAAAGGAAATTATTTACAAAATGGAAAGACCGGGTTGAGTAAATACTGTGGAGGTTCCAACGACACATCGATGTAACTCATATTCACTCGCTTCGGCATCAGGTCATTATGCACTCCACCGTCCTTGGAAATACAGACCCGGCTCTCGGACGCTGAGAGTTCAGCAGAAACCTCCAGCAGAATTCTGTGACACGAGCAGTAAACAACGCCGTCGTGTTTTGTAGCATACCTGAAACACAGGGTGTAACTTTATGTGCTACATGTGTGGGCACAGCCAAGGTAAGCGACTTTCATTTGGACACGCAAGGCGCGCTGCAGTCATCGGCCATTTTTTTTATTTTCTATTTACGAGTTGTCCCGCACAGTGTTAGTGTTCGTAGGGTAGTTATTTGTTCTGAAGCCGTTGTTCACGGCATCCGTTACTCCGCATAATACATGTTTGTAATATTCTGCTCGGCAATCTCTGTTTCTGATGTTCATATTTATATTACGTAGTTTTTAAAATTATGTAGCTATGTCTTCTGTCACCCATTGAAGTGATGTAGATGACTAACTAGAAAATAGTTACATTAACCTACAGTACTGTTTTTTTGCATAAAGCAGATCCGTTACTGGTTTCTAACCACAGGATTAATTTCAGACGGCAGAATATGTTTAGCGCAGTATCTTCTATTCTGTTTCACAGCACGCAAACTATTTTAATATTATTTTTCCATTCACTTAAGTTTACAATATATTTTATTTGCGGTCGCCTTTAGTACATTTTACTGCTTCATCCTCAGGCACTTCGGTGTAGCTGCAGAAGTGGTATATACACTTATGCATTGTTATGGAAATGATATACACGTAAACTACGATAAATGTGCCTGCGTGCTTGACACAGAAGCCGTAAAAGGCTCCAAGGTTAAATAAATCAAATAAAGCAAACAACAAACACAGTTCAGTTGAAAATTAGTATGAGAGTAGACTTTCTGTTCCATAACAAAGTAAATCCCAAATAAAGTCCCCAGTATTCAACATCACGAAAGCGACAAGATTGTCAGTTTCCTCTACATTCGGTTATTGACAGCGAGACTTTTAGTCAGACCAACCTACTTCAGTATGATTTTGTCTTGACCTCATGTTCTATATTAGATGGAGCTGAGAATCCTTCAGCGAAAAACGGCATTACCGAATTACGAATTATACTCATCTGCAAACGAAACAACAGGCAGGGCCGATTTGATTTTGCCCCCCCCCCCCCCCCCCCGTCAAAAAAAGTGAAACAAAATAAAATAAACTTTTTGTCTAGAATGTAATGTTGTTTACAATTCATAGGATTTTCGCGGTTATACACACATCAATAAAATGTTTTGCACCACACCGGTTCCCAGAAGTCCTGAAAACACGTTGACTGTGCATGTTGTATCACGGACACAGTCCCTCTGACTGTTCGGAGATGTCACTAAACCCACCCAAAAGATGTAAACAACCATGCATGAGCAGCGCCTATTAGGGGGTCCGACAGCTGATTACTTCCAGTCATTCAACGAGGAAGGAGGTACACGGCTCGTGTTGTCTGTAGTTCAACCATGTCCAGACGGTTCAAATTGTTCAAATGGCTCTGAGCACTATGGGACTTAACTTCTGAGGCCATCAGTCCCCTAGAACTTAGAACTACTTAAACCTAACTAACCTAAGGACATCACACACATCCATGCCGAAGCAGGATTCGAACCTGCGACCGTAGCCACATCGGCCGGCCGCCTAGACGGTCAATACTGCGGTTCGATCGCGTACGCATTTTTACTTTGTGCCAGGAAGGGCTCTCAACAAGGGAAGTGTCCAGATGTCTCGGAGTGAACCAAAGCGATTTTGTTCGGACATGGATGACGTAGAGAGAGACAGGAATTGTCGATGACATGCCTCGCTCCGGCCGCCCAAGGGCTACTACTGCAGTGGATGACCTACCTACCTACGGATTATGGCTCGGAGGAACGCTGACAGCAACGACAACGGCACCTTGTTGGATAATGCTTTTCGTGCAGCCACAGGACGTTGTGTTACGACTCAAACTATCCGTAAAAGGCTGCATGATGCTCAACTTCACTCCCGACGTCCATGGCTAGGTCCATCTTTGCAACCACAGCACCATGCAGCGCGGTAGAATGGGACCAAAAACATGCCGCGTGCACCGCTCAGGATTGACATCACGTTCTCTTCACCGATGAGTGTCAAATAGCTCTGAGCACTATGGGACTCAACTGCTGTGGTCAGAAGTCCCCTAGAACTTAGAACTACTTAAACCTAACTAACCTAAGGACATCACACACATCCATGCCCGAGGCAGGATTCGAACCTGCGACCGTAGCGGTAGTGCGGTTCCAGACTGTAGCGCCTTTAACCGCTCGGCCACTCCGGCCGGCGATGAGTGTCGCATATGTCTTTAACCAGATAATCGACGGAGACGTGTTTGGAGGCAACCCACTCAGGCTGAGCGCATTAGGCACACTGTCCAGCGAGTGTAGCGAGGTGGATGTTCACTGCTGTTGTGGGGTGGCATTACGTGGGGCCGACGTACCCCGATGGTGGCCATGGATGGCGCCGTAACGACTGTACGACACGTGAATGCCATCCTCCGATCGATAGTGCAACCATATCGGTATCATACTGGCGAGGCATTCGTCTTCATGGACGACAATTCGCGCCCCCATCGTGCACATGTTGTGAATGACTTCCTTCAGGATAACGATAGCGCTCGACTAGAGTGGCCAGCATGTCCTCCAGACATGAACCCTATCTAACATGTATGCAATAGATTGGAAAGGGTAGTTTATGGACGACTTGACCCAACAACCACTTTGAGTGATCTTCGCCGAATCGACGTTGAGAGGTGGGACAATCTGAACCAACAGTGCCTTGATAAACTTGTGGATAGTATGCCAGGTAGTAGGAGTACCGGTGTGAACAGCAATCTGGACCACCGTCTCTGAAAGTCTCGCTGTATGGTGGTACAACATGCAGTGTGTGGCTTTCACGAGCAATAAAAAGGACGGAAATGATGTTTACGTTGATATCAATTTCAATCTTCTGTACACGTTCCGGAACTCTCGGAATCGAGGTGATGCAAAACTTTTTTTGATGTGTGTATACAGGGTGTTACATAAAGGTACGGCCAAACTTTCAGGAAACATTCGAAACATTCCTCACACACAAAGAAAGAAAATATGTTATGTGAACATGTGTCCGGAAACGCTTACTTTCCATGTTAGAGCTCATTTTACTACTTCTCTTCAAATCACATTAATCATGGAATGGAAACACAGCAACAGAACGTACCGGAATGACTTCAAACACTTTGTTACAGGAAATGTTCAAAATGTCCTCCGAGGATACATGCATCCACACTCCGTCGCATGGCATCCCTGATGCGCTGATGCAGCCCTGGAGAATGGCGTATTGTATAACAGCCGTCCACAATACGAGCACGAAGAGTCTCTACATTTGGTACCGGGGTTGCGTAGACAAGAGCTTTCAAATGCCCCTATAAATGAAAGTCAAGAGTGTTCAGGCAGGAGAGCGTGGAGGCCATGAAATTGGTCCGCCTCTACCAATACATCGGTCACCGAATCTGTTGTTGAGAAGCCTACGAACACTGAAATGTGCAGGAGCTCCATCGTGCATTCCCACGCCCGGGTTCCCGGGTTCGATTCTCGGCGGGGTCAGGAATTTTCTCTGCCTCGTGATGACTGAGTGTTGTGTGATGTCCTTAGGTTAGTTAGGTTTAAGTAGTTCTAAGTTCTAGGGGACTGATGACCATAGATGTTAAGTCCTATAGTGCTCAGAGCCATTTGAACCATTTTTTTTTTTCCATCGTGTATGAACCACATATTGTGTCGTACTTGTAAAGGCACATGTTCTAGCAGCACATCCCGTATGAAATCATGATAACGTGCTCCATTGAGCGTAGGTGGAAGAACATGGGGTCCAATCAAGACATCACCAACAATGCCTGCCCAAACGGTCACAAAAAATCTGTGTTGATGACGTGATTGCACAATTGCGTGCGGATTCTCGTCAGCCCACACATGTTGATTGTGAACATTTACAATTTGATCACGTTGGAATGAAGCCTCATCCGTAAAGAGAACATTTTCACTGAAATGAGGATTGACACATTGTTGGATGAACCATTCGCATAAGTGTACCCGTGGTGGCCAATGAGCTGCTGATAGTGCCTGCACGCGCTGTACATGGTACGGAAACAACTGGTTCTCCCGTAGCACTCTCCTTACAGTGACGTAGTCAGCGTTACCTTCTACAGCAGCAACTTCTCTGACGCCGACGTTAGGGTTATCTTAAACTGCACGAAGAATTGCCTAGTCCATTGCAGGTGTCCTCGTCGTTCTAGGTCTTCCCCAGTCGCGAGTCATAGGCTGGAATGTTCCGTGCTCACTAAGACGCCGATCAATTGCTTCGAACGTCTCCCTGTCGAGACACCTTCGTTCTGGAAATCTGTCTGGATACAAACGTACCGCGCCACGGCTATTGCCCCGTGCTAATCCTTACATCAAATGGGCATCTGCCAACTCCGCATTTGTAAACATTGCACTGACTGCAAAACCACGTTCGTGATGAACACTAACCTGTTGATGCTACGTACTGATATGCATGATGCTAGTACTGTAGAGCAATGAGTCGCATGCCAACACAAGCACCGAAGTCAACATAACCTTCCTTCAATTGGGCCAACTGGTGGTGAATCGAGGAAGTACAGTACGTACTGACGAAACTAAAATGAGCTCTAACATGGAAATTAAGCGTTTCAGGACACATGTCCACATAACATCTTTTCTTTATTTGTGTGTGAGGAATGTTTCCTGAAAGTTTGGCCGTACCTTTTTGTAACACCCTATATATTGTTGTGCGATTGTGTGTGACAGGCTGGAAATACGTTTATGTGTTCCGTAACGTTCAATTGTTTGGGGTCCTCTTGCCACGAGAGTCAACTACAGCATAAACGTTCGATTTAGATATACAAGGTTACAGTCGTCCATCGGACATCCGCAATGGGTTCAGAGCATGCATGCTTTACAAACCTGGAAGCTTTGGTTTACCACCTCTAGGAAATACAAAAATCACATTGATTTCAGATTTCCAGAGTCATTTCGCTGCTGTCTCCTTTGCACACTGAATTAATTCACTGTTTCCCGAAGATAAATATTGTGTTGTGGTCAACTATTGCAGGTTCCAGAAGCAATTAATTTCCTAGACTGCTCTTCAGTTATTCTTGCAAAGCATTTTATTGATATGTGAAGATTCTGCTGGTGAAGCTATTCCTGTAATCAATTGTTCTTTTCTAGTTGTATACTCTTTTCCCGTATTTTGGAGAGTTCTCCTTTTGTTAGTCATCCGTATTTCGTGTACGTTTCATTTCTCTCTGCTCTAAGGGCGACTGACTGTTCTCTACGAATCCCTCTCTAAACCCTATAACAGACAATATAATAAAGGTAGCTGTTACAAACACCAAAAGTAAAATTCGAGACAAATAAGTGCATTATCTTGCATTGGCTGTTTCAAAATAGGTTATGTTATTATCAAACCATGTGCACAAATGGTACAAGCTATAAAAACGTGATCCAGACCTATGTTTCGCAGTACGTTTTGAATTATGAATTTACATTCACTTTCTTCAGAAAAGTCGTCTCAGTTTATATTAATGATTATTTGGTGTAATGGAGTTACAGAACATTGAGCTACAGCATTCACTGTGGACTTGCTTCACTTGTCGTCTGCAATAGTAAACGGCTGTGTCAATGACAAGTAAAGTCCTGCCACCTGGCATCCCACAGCTCGACTACGGACTTTATTCACAAGTATGCGGAAAATATCCCGCAATGGAGAGTGCAATACAGCTCTATTCTCAAAACACAATATTTGTGTACTTCCACCACTTACACTCTGATCGCGTCATATATACAGGATGTCGCAGGAGGAACGGTCAGTATTCAGGGATACAACAGGAATGATTGTTCGAAGGAAAAAAAAATGCTGAGGACGTGGGAATGCTTACTTTTAAGAACTATGAGCACTTGTTCAGGACAAGAGACGTGTTCAGTAGAAGAGACGTGAGCAGAGACGAACAAGCAATCGTTCCTCTTCAGCTATTCGCTCTGGGGCCTAAGTTTACCCTGGACCTTTTCTTTCTTATTTTGGTCCATAGTATCGCCTCTAAAAATACAGTAAGGAAACGGTATCAAGGTGAATAAGTGAACATAGCTCTTAGGGTATGCATTTTAGAGCACATGCTTACTACACGTTTTTACTTCGAATGACAGTGTTACATCACTGAATACTGACCATTTCCCCTGAAATACCCTCTATGTGCTTGACAGCTATCGCCATGGTAAACGAAATTTCAAAAGAAAACATTTGTGGTAACAGCATTTTTTAACGTGGGATAAGAGATAATTATGCAGCAGCACTGAAAATTGCTAATACATAAATTTTGTTTCTCACGCTGGCAAATGCACTGCACCACCATATAAATTAATTTCCGAATTTGCGTTAGCAAAGGCTCACTACATAAGGGAATTTTCAATGGAGAGCTGAAATGAAGTTGATCACAACGTAAAAGGCGGCTAGCGGTATGTTAATAACAAAATCAGCAATACAAGTAGTATTTCTGCTTAATCGGTAGAAAATGGAGGGAAAAAATTCAAATCTACAGGAATTTAAATCCTGTGACATCGTACAGCCGCTCTAAAGCCTGACAAGTCCTCTTTAAAATCGTAAGAATCTCAGTTGTTGGCTTAACAAAGATCAGAAATTGGATGTAGGGAAGAGAATGACGTCACTGCGTCGGTCACGACGGTGTCAACGCCGCTCTTGACAAAGGATACGTTTCTTATAACGGCTCCTTGGCAGCTGACGCGCTGACACCTCGCAGGAAGAAAAGGATCAACAAAAGGAACTAATGGTAGAGTTACCGTGACGTGTCACAAACATTTCTCACTCGGCCCTTTCTTCGCCGCCGGCGTGACTAATGGCGCGCGCCATTGACCGAGGCCGGGGCCGCCCGTCCGCCCCGAGCAGGCGTCGCCGTTGGTACGGCCTGCTGCGGCGCCGCTTTCTTCCGAGGTCACGAGTTCAGCGCGCGCTCAGCGGGCGCCGGTTTCCTACGATAGGCGGGATCGCAGGAGCGGGCGAGCTCTCCGCCGCGGGCGATCAATCAGCGCACTCCGTGCCGGCGCAGTCAGAGCCGCGAACGGCGCGTCACGTCCGCGGAATCGGCCTAATTGCGGCCTGTGCTAATGACGTACATTTCCTGCATTACTTCCTAGGAGAAAGCATTCTCGCGTACTCACTCTACATAGATTTCCTGTGCAGCTCTGCTAGAAGCGTTCTGTAATGATGCCAGTCAACGCAGTTCAAACCAGTTACGTAAACAGAACTGCAACGGGAATACATGAAACGTACTTGCAGTTGAGAATACGAGCTACTATCAGCTGTACGAGGTGCATTCAAGTTCTAAGGCCTCCGATTTTTTTCTAATTAACTACTCACCCGAAATCGATTAAACTGGCGTTACTTCTCGACGTAATCGCCCTGCAGACGTACACAATTTTCACAACGCTGACGCCATGATTCCATAACAGCGGCGAAGGCTTCTTTAGGAGTCTGTTTTGACCACTGGAAAATCGCTGAGGCAATAGCAGCACGGCTGGTGAATGTGCGGCCACAGAGAGTGTCTTTCATTGTTGGAAAAAGCCAAAAGTCACTAGGAGCCAGGTCAGGTGAGTAGGGAGCATGAAGAATCACTTCAAAGTTGTTATCACGAAGAAACTGTTGCGTAACGTTAGCTCGATGTGCGGGTGCGTTGTCTTGGTGAAACAGCACACGCGCAGCCCGTCCCGGACGTTTTTGTAGCAGTGCAGGAAGGAATTTGTTCTTCAAAACATTTTAGTAGGATGCACTTGTTACCGTAGTGCCCTTTGGAACGCAATGGGTAAGGATTACGCCCTCGCTGCCCCAGAACATGGACACCATCATTTTTTCAGCATTGGCGGTTACCCGAAATTTTTTTGGTGGCCGTGAATCTGTGTGCTTCCATTGAACTGACTGGCGCTTTCTTTCTGGATTGAAAAATGGCATCCACGTCTCATCCATTGTCACAACCGACGAAAAGAAAGTCCCATTCATGCTGTCGTTGCGCGTCAACATTGCTTGGCAACATGCCACACGGGCAGCCATGTGGTCGTCTGTCAGCATTCGTGGCACCCACCTGGATGACACTTTTCGCAATTTCAGGTCGTCATGCAGGATTGTGTGCACAGAACCCACAGAAATGCCAACTCTGGAGGCGATCTGTTCAACAGTCATTCTGCGATCCCCCAAAACAATTCTCTCCACTTTCTCGATCATGTCGTCAGACTGGCTTGTGCGAGCCCGAGGTTGTTTCAGTTTGTTGTCACACGATGTTCTGCCTTCATTAAACTGTCGCACCCATGAACGCAGTTTCGACACATCAATAACTCCATCACCACATGTCTCCTTCAACTGTCGATGAATTTCAATTGGTTTCACACCACGCAAATTCAGAAAACGAATGATTGCACGCTGTTCAAGTAAGGAAAACGTCGCCATTTTAAGTATTTAAAACAGTTCTAATTCTCGCCGCTGGCGGTAAAATTCCATCTGCCGTACAGTGCTGTCATCTCTGGGACGTATTGACAATGAACGCGGCCTCATTTTAAAACAATGCGCATGTCTCTCTTTCCAGTCCGGAGAAAAAAATCGGAGGCCTTAGAACTTGAATGCACCTCGTATAACGGAATGACGAAAGCGAAAACGGTTGCGCTTCGGGATTAGAGCCCAGATTTCCCACTTTACACGAGCAGTCACCTTAACCACTTTGGCTATCCATGCACGACTCCGGCAAGAACCTTTCATATGTCGTCACACCGGCGTCACAAACTGACCTTCTACACATATTATGTAATTCCCGTACTCGGGACGTTTTAGTTGAAAGTCGCGTGCGTGTCCGATGGAACATCGCATTGTACTTCTTAACAACACAGACACCGCAATATCGTATTTAGCCGCCGATATCAGACAGCGACTAACAATTAAAATGTCATTTCATCTACTGTAATTTCACATTATCTGTACGCGCATATGTTGTGACTCAGGAACGACGACAGACAGAAGTATGGATCTGACCGTGAGTCGTGCACAGATAGCCGAAGCTGTTAGCCGGCACAGTAGCTCAGCGTGTTCGGTCAGAGGGTTAACTGCATTCCACAAGGTGACATTGGACGTCCGCCCTGAGCAAAACCAACGAACAAAATAAGATCAACGAAAAAAAAAATCGTTAAGGGAACCGCTCGCGTAAAAAGGGAAATCCAGGTTCGAGTCCGGAACAAATTTTCGTTGTCGTCCTTCCGTTATACAGCTGTTGGTTGTTTGTATACCCAGCTACGAATACATTTTAAGCATTTCATAACGGCTGCAATCGCCGCAGTGCCCATTCTTTGGGTCATACATGCACGTCCGAAGGAACAGTGCATCGTTCTTCTTACCAAAACAAGCATTGCAGTATCGTAGGCGCAGCAGAACTGGCAAATGTAGCATCTGATTTCAACAAACATGCAGTCAACAGCCCGCAGAAGAAGTTGAGCGTATCGCGTATCTTCAGTTCAGTCACTCCCTCGTCAATTCAATCTCTCCCTTGTGCACAAGATGTTATGAGATTTATTTAGGGTGGTTGGAACGGAATAATTTACATTTCCGGGTTTGCATCCAATCCAAAAAATATGTAGTTTTCTTAATAAAATGGTACATAAATCACTTACGAACCCAGACGACAAGCATTTTACTTGTTTTTTAAATATCGTCTGAACCTGCAAGATAAATAAAGTCTGTGGATTCCAATATTAGAAAGGCGAAATTATATTGTTTCATTGGTAGCACTATAGAAAACAATACAGTACTTTTTCATAATTTAAACCCACATACTGTATAGAAGTTCTAAGAATTTTGTTGCTACGGTGAACAGTATGGATACAGGAAAGGTAATCGACTTTCAGATTCTGACAAAATATTTTTACGAATGTACATCAGTGAACCAGTCAGAACATTTTTGTGAAAGGAAGTATGAAGGAACACTGGCTGTAATGGAGGCCTTTCAACTATTTAAATTTTCGGACGATCTATAATTGAAGCTGTTAATTGTTATTCTAAGTCGTTTGTTGAAGGGGTTCAAAAGCATTACGTGTACGACAGCGAAGTGGCTGCTTGGCCCTGTGGTTCTAAGATTATCACAAAACTGGAATGGGTGGATCACGCCCAGAAGAGGATGGGTGTAAGGCTGAGGAGGTTGAGACTAAGATTTTTGCACAACATGGTTGTGGTGAGAACCTGCGATTAGTATGATTATTCAGTAATTCCAAAACAGTCTCAATCGCATTTATTATTATTATTATACCGCCAACCG
This sequence comes from Schistocerca cancellata, assembly GCF_023864275.1. Lineage (NCBI taxonomy): Eukaryota > Metazoa > Arthropoda > Insecta > Orthoptera > Acrididae > Schistocerca > Schistocerca cancellata. Next base: position 461,231,073 of record NC_064631.1, on the reverse strand, counting down.
GTTTCAACCCGACGTAGGGGTCATCTTTTGTGCGTTTAAACCATTGGTCGACTGATGGTGGTGTAACTCTTGTCTACATAACGGCAGGAAACTATAGTTTCCCGACGTAGGGGTCATCTTCTGGGCGTTTAAACCATTGGTCGACTGCTGGTGGTGTAACTCCAGTCTGCATAACGGCAGGAAACTATAGTTTCCCATCGTAGGGGTCATCTTCTGGGCGTTTAAACCATTGGTCGACTGCTGGTGGTGTAACTCCAGACTGCATAACGGCAGGAAACTACAGTTTCCCGACATAGGGGTCATCTTCTGGGCATTTGAACCATTGGTCGACTGCTGATGGTGTCACTCCTGTCTACATAACAGCAGGAAACTATAGTTTCCTGCCGTTATGTAGACTGGAGTGACACCACCAACAGTCAACCAATGGTGTGAACGCCCAGAAGATGACCCCTACGTCGGTTTGAAACCGGTTGGCGGTATAATAATAATAATAAATGCGATTGAGACTGTTTTTGAATTATTATTTGAGGCTAAGTCTGAGAAGCAAGATACTTTCTGGTGGTAAAGCAACAAAGGCAGTCTGCCAGGCAAAATTATCGATGAGTGACAACAGTACTATAGGATACTATTAGGAATAACACTGATGATTTGTTCAGAATGCGCAGACTGTTGGCCTATCTTGCTCTACAAACTGTCAATAGATGAAAAACCAGTTCATCAACCCTGCCCTCCAGGGCCAGATTCTGGTGGAAGTAACGCAACGCCCAATGCTCAAACCACTTCATACAGACAGAAAAATTATGCCAGCAGCAGTCATGGAAGTCATAAAGCTCATTTACAGAGATCTGACACAGCCTGACTTGTTGAAGAAGTATCTACAGGAGCAGACCCAGGATAGATGTTTCAACAATCTCTATGGTCTCACATACATAAGAAGGTTTTTCTTCGGAGGAAGACACTAGAGTGGAGGCGTCCGATATGCTGCTATTGCTTTGAATGATGGCAACATTGATAGGATGAACGTGCTACGGCATATGCATAGGAATTAATCCCGGAATAAATTGTTTCAGAGAACTCCAACGTATGGACAAGGTTGGCATCGGTAAAGCTGTGTTGTTCGGCAAAAATGATCACTAAGGAGACCAGAAGGGACAAAAAAAGGACATCTATGAAAAATGATCAGAAGAATAATACACAGTATGGTTCTGGGAGCTTCTAAGTGGCTAAAAATTAAAAGAAACAGTATATATATCAAATAAGTTTTAGTCATTTCAAGCAATAAAAGCTGTTCCTGAACATTCACATTTTCACAAAATTGTTAAGGCTTTCGTGGCCACTTGTTGACAAACTACCTATTGGCTTCTGTCTCGGGTTCTTCGGCCGACGTTCATCTAATGATTTTTCTGGCGTTTCGCCAGCACGAGTGGCTGGCATTGTCAAAGCTTCACCCTCCATGTTTCCAGTTCACCACCGACAATGCCAGCCACTCGTGCTGGCGAAACGTCAGAAAAATCATTAGATGAACGTCGACCGAAGAACCCGAGACAGAAGCCAATAGGCAGTTTGTCATTCACATTTTTAACTCGCATTATTTCCTAAGTCTTGGGAGTCACGTGGAGTAGAGTATTCATGTTTTCCGGTAGTTGCAACATCGATATACTTAAACTGCTTAAGTATAAACATAATTTTACGTAACATTAAAATTATTTCTAAGAACACAAAAAATTACAAAACTTTTAAATAAACGGTTTAAAATTGTATTTGACAAACCAATGGCTGAAATGCAGTGGTTTTGGTTCAGTGTACTAAGAACATAATGTGTAGTGTCCTGCAAAAGTTCGATTTTCATTACTACAGTGGTTTCTAAAATTCGAGGAAGCCAAATAACAAAATTTAACGTCGTCGTTACAAGGCATTCCAACTACCCTTAAGGGTTAACAGGCAGCCATATCATCTTATTCGATTCTACAGGTGATACCAGAACGCAAGAAAGGAAATGGTACTCCGCTAAGTCCATATCACTGACGTCGATTTACGATAGGATTTTGGAACATGTACTGTGTTCGAACATTATGAACAATCTCGGAGAAAGGTCCGTTGGCACATAGACAGCAAGGACTCAGAAAATATCACTCATGTACGACTAGCTCTTTATTCTTAAGAAGTAATGAGTGCTATTGACGTGAGATCTCAAATTCATTCAAAAGTTCTAGATTTCCAGAAGGATTCTTGTACCAACAGTCAAATGCTGGTTTTAATCAAATTGCTTGCATATGGCGTAACGTCTCAGTTGTGCTACTTAATTTCTGATTTCCTGTTAGAAAGGTGACGGAAAGTCATGGAGTAAAACAGAAGTGATATCTGGCTTTCCCCAAGGAGTAATTATAGGTTCTGTGCTTTTCCTAATCTATGTAAATGATTCAGGATCTCTGACCACCCATTTTAGATTGCTTGCAGGTTTTGCTGTAGTTTACCGTCTAGTAAAGTCATTAGAAGACCAAAACATATTGCAAAACTTTTTAGACAAGGTACCTGTATGGTGTGAAAAAGTTATTTATGTGGTGCGAAGCCGGCCGGGGTGGCCGAGCGGTTCTAGGCGCTTCAGTCTGGAATCGCGCGACCGCTACAGTCGCATTTCAAATCCTGCCTTGGACATGAATGTGTGTTCTGTCCTTAGGTAAGTTTGGTTTAAGTAGTTCTAGGTTCTAGGGAATTGATGACCTCAATTGTTACGTCCCATTGTACTCAGAGCCATTTGACCATTTTTTGTGGTGCGAAAAGTACCAATTTACTCTAAATAATGAAAACTGTCACATCGCCCACTTGAGCACTAAATTGCGGTTACACTATAAGTCATACAAGGTTAAAGGCTGTAATCTCAACTATATACCTAAAGATTACAATTACGAAAAACTTATATTGGAGCGATCGTATAGATAATATTGTGAGGCAGAACACTTGGAAAATGCAACAAACACTAAATAGATTGCCTACACTATGCTTGTCCGTTCTCATCTAGAGTACTGCTGTGCTGGATGTGATACTTACCGTATTGGATTGACGGAGGACATCGAAAAGTTCAAAGAAGCGTAGCTTGTCTTGTACTATCGCAAAATAGGGGAGAGAGTGTCACGGATGTGATACACATGTTGGGGTGGCAATGATTAAATCAATGGTGATATGATATCGCTGTGCTTATGTTAAGAAGAACGTCGCAGTATTCCTTCGGACAAGCATGGCACCGCGGCGACTGACTACAGACGTCATGAAATACTGAAATGTATTCGTAGTTGCGAATGCCAACAACTATCAGCTCTATAACGGCATGATGACAGTAAAAAGTTGTGCCGGACCGGGACTCGAGCCTGACTTCCCGCTTTACGGGAGCGTTTATGGAAAAAGTTCAAGGCAATCGTGAAATGTGTTTTAGACAAGTACGTGCCGAGTAAAACTGTGAGGGACGGGAAAAACCACCGTGGTCCAACAACAAAATTAGGAAACTACTGAAAAATCAAAGAGAGCTTCACTGCAAGTTTAAACTCAGCCAAAACCTCACAGACAAACAGAAGCTAAACGATGTCAAAGTTAGCGTAGGAGGGCTATGCGTGAAGCGTTCAGTAAATTCGAAAGTAAAATTCTATGTACCGACTTGGCAGAAAATCCTAGGAATTTCTAGTCTTACGTTAAATCAGTAAGTGGATAGAAACAGCATATCCAAACACTCTGGGATGATGATGGCATTGAAACAGAGGATGACACACGTAAAGCTGAAATACTAAACACCTTCTTCCAAAGCTGCTTCACAGAGGAAGACCGCACTGCAGGTCCTTCTCTAAGTCACCGCACGAACGAAAAAATGGCTGACATCGAAATAAGTGTCCAAGGAATAGAAAAGCAACTGAAATCATTCAACAGAAGCAAGTCCACCGGACCTGACGGTATACCAATTCGATTCTACACAGAGTACGCGAAAGAACTTGCCCCTTTCTAACAGCCGTGTACCGCAAGTCTCTAGAGGAACGGAAGGTTCCAAATGATTGGAAAAGAGCACAGGTAGTCCCAGTTTTCAAGAAGGGTCGTCGAGCAGATGCTCAAAACTATAGGCCTATATCTCTGACATCGATCTGTTGTAGAATTATAGAACATGTTTTTTTGCTCGCGTATCATGTCATTTCTGGAAACCCAGAATCTACTCCCGGGTTCGATTCCCGGCGGGGTCAGGGATTTTCACCTGCCTCGAGATGACTGGGTGTTTGTGTTGTCCTCATCATTTCATCATCATCCAGGAAAGTGGCGAAATTGGACTGAGCAAAGGTTGGGAAATTGTACGGGCGCTGATAACCACGCAGTTGAGCGCCCCACAAACCAAACATCATCATCATCATCATCATCCAGAATCTACTCTGTAGGAATAAACATGGATTCCGGAAACAGCGATCGTGTGAGACCCAACTCGCTTTATTTGTTCATGAGACCCAGAAAATATTAGATACAGCCTCCCAGGTAGATGCCATTTTCCTCGACTTCCGGAAGACGTTCGATACAGTTCCGCACTGTCGCCTTATAAACAAAGTAAGAGCCTACGAAATATCAGACCAGCTGTGTGGTTAGATTGAAGAGTTTTTAGCAAACAGAACACAGCATGTTGTTCCCAATGGAGAGACGTCTACACACGTTAAAGTAACCTCTGGCGTGCCACAGGGGAGCGTTATGGGACCATTGCTTTTCACAATATATGTAAATGACGTAGTAGATAGTGTCGGAAGTTCCATGCGGCTTTTCGCGGATGATGCTGTAGTACACAGAGAAGTTGCAGCATTAGAAAATTGCAGCGAAATGCAGGAAGATCTGCAGTGGATAGGCACTTGGTGCAGGGAGTGGCAACTGACCCTAACATAGACAAATGTAATGTATTGCGAATACATAGAAAAAAGGACCCTTTATTGTATGATTATATGATAGCGGAACAAACACTGGTAGCAGTTACTTCTGTAAAATATCTGGGAGTATGCGTACGGAACGATTTGAAGTGGAATGGTCACATAAAATTAATTGTTGGTAAGGCGGGTGCCAGGTTGAGATTCATTGGGAGAGTCCTTAGAAAATGTAGTCCATCAACAAAGGAGGTGGCTTACAAAACACTCGTTCGACCTATACTTGAGTATTGCTCATCAGTGTGGGATTCGTACCAGAGTGGGTTGACAGAGGAGATAGAGAAGATCCAAAGAAGAGCAGCGCGTTTCGTCACAGGGTTATCTGGTAAGCGTGATAGCGTTACGGAGATGTTTAGCAAACTCAAGTGGGAGACTGTGTAAGAGAGGCGCTCTGCATCGCGGTGTAGCTTGCTGTCCAGTTTTCGAGAGGGTGTGTTTCTGGATGAGGTATCGAATATATTGCTTCCTCCTACTTATACCTCCCGAGGAGATCACGAATGTAAAATTAGAGAGATTCGAAGGCGCACGGAGGCTTTCCGGCAGTCGTTCTTCCCGCGAACCATACGCGACTGGAACAGGAAAGGGAGATAATGACAATGGCACGTAAAGTGCCCTCCGCCACACACAGTTGGGTGGATTGCGGAGTATAAATGTAGATGTAGAGTAGATGTAGCGTTCGACTCAATCGCTTTGGCTATCTTTGCAAGACTCACAGCCAGACCCAAATTTCTATATACTGTCGTTCCTGCGTCACAACCTGTCATCGTACGCATAATATGTAACGCCCATATAGGGGAGGACATTAACTGAGAGTCGCTGCCCTTTGTCGGCGGCTAAATTCGATATTGCAGAAGCTGTGATGTTAAGGAGAACGATACTATGTTCCCTCGGAAATGCATGCATCTACATCTATACTCCACAAGCCATCTTGCGGTGGGTGGTGAAGGTTACTTTGTGTCTCACTTCGCCCTATTCCAGTCGGGAGTGGTTTGTGGGAAGAAAGACTGCTGGCAAGCCTCCGTGTGGACTCACATATTTTTATGTTTTATCCTGATTGACTTTTCGCGAGATATTCATAGCAGAAAGTCATATATTTTTTGACGGTTATTGGAACGTACGCTTTCGGAACTGTAACAGTAAACCACACCATGATGCGGTGTACCTCTCTTACAGCATCTGCCACTGGAGTTGGTAGATCATCTCCGTTACTCATTGGCGCTCTCTAAATAAACCTGTAACAGAACGTGCTGCTCTTCTTTGGATCTTCTGTGTTTCCTCCTGCGTTGCTACTGGCACGCATTCCACAGTGACAAGCAATATTCAAGTTTTGGGCGAACGAATGTTTTGTAAGCTAACTTCTTTTAAGGCAGACTACGTTTCCTGAGGATTCTTCGAAGGAATCTTAGTGTGACATCTGCCTTTCCAGCGATTAGTTTTAAGGTTCAAATGGCTCTGAGCACTATGGGACTTAACAGCTATGGTCATCAGTCCCCTAGAACTTAGAACTACTTAAACCTAACTAACCTAAGGACAGCACACAACACCCAGCCATCACGAGGCAGAGAAAATCCCTGACCCAACCGGGAATCGAACCCGGGAACCCGGGCGTGGGAAGCGCGAACGCTACCGCACGACCACGAGATGCGGGCTATTAGTTTAAGTTGTCGGTGCAACTCCTAGATACTTCACGGAAGTAACAACAGTAGTTGTGTAATCATACAGTAAAGGGTCTTTATACCTACTTAATACGTTATGTTGAGGATCAACTGCCACTCCGTGCATCAGGTGTCGATCCTGTGCATGTTTCACTTCATTCACTACTGGTTATTCTTCCTGTTTTATTGTCGCTCTTGTTATGTATCGCTAGAATGAATATCGCACTAGACTAATTTGGGACAGCTATGAAGGATGGGCACGTAAAATTGGTTTAAAAATCATTTTGTTTGCAACTGGAGACAAATCGACGCTTTTCACTGTCACTCAGCGTCCCACGAAACATCTCATGAATTGTCTGGACTGAATTAGTCACAGATTTAAAAAAAATAAATAAATTGCAAATGTCTTCTTCCGAAACACCTGGGAAACTGCACCTGACGGCTCTTAGGAGAGACGCATGTATATACACTGATCAGCCAAATTTAGTATAATGGAATTAAGGTTAACGTTGAAATCAGTTCCATTGTTGAAATTACTACTGCTATAGAAAGAAGTAATGGCCACTTATCTAATAGCCCTTATGACCACCTTTGGCACGGATAACTGCGGCGACGCTTCGTGGCATGGAAGAAATGAAGCCTTGGTACGCAGGTCGTTGGAGGGAGTTGGCGCACAATTCACCTAATTCCCGTGCATTCCGAAAAGGGCAGTGACTGATCGGGTTCAGATCCGGCGAGTCAAGTGGCCAGCACATCAATAGGAATTAGCCACTGTGTTCTTCGAACCGTTGCATCACACTCCTGCCCTTGTGACCTAGCTCATTTTCTTGTTGAAAAATGTCACTGCCATCGGGAAACATGATCGTCATGAAGTTTCGTACGTGGCCTGCAACCAGTGTACCTTGGTCGTCATGCAGGCTTGCACGAGCTCCATTGGATCTATGGCAGCACAGGTGAATATTTCCCAGTGATTAATGGAATAGTGGAATAGCCGCTAGCTTATCTCCAATTGTACAAGCGTCGTGGAACTGTTACCTTGGAAAACGACGGATTCGCGCCCTCTCATCGGCCTGATGAAGAAGACATCGGCAGTAATCAGACCATGCAACGCTCTGCCACTGCGCCAACGTCCAGTGATGACCCATTTCAGTCGTAGTTGCCGATGTCGTGGTGTTAATATTGGCCTGTGCTGCGGTCGTCGGCTGCCTGGCCCCATCGTTAGGCGCGTTCAGTGCAATGGGTGTTCATACACATACGTTCCACTATCTTTCACTACTGAAATGGAACTGAGTTCTTGTTCAGTCGGAGGATACTTAAGGCGCCGAAATAGACTGGTGTATCCGGAAGGGATATTAACCACATTACTGGATGCTGAAAGATCGCTTGCATTTAAATTGTGTTTGAAGATTATTTGAAACTTGCGTCAGTTCCGATTTCATTTCGGTCTATAGTAGTGGTGCTGCACAGATTTCTCTCGCGGAAGAGCGGTTGTTGGTTGAATGTTTTGTATTGTAGGTTAAATTGGTTGGAGTCCGTGAGTACGACTCGGGTGCTAAATATAATGATACCACTCACTAAGTAAATTTTATCGTAACTACAGATTTGTTAGCACGTCCTCTTTGCGATGAAAGTGTCAGAATTAATTAACTCGAATTCCAGGTTTCATTATTTCCCATTAGGAACCATTAACATGAGCGCCCCACAGCTCTCCTATTCACTTGTCAGGAAGCTGTATCGAGTACCCAACAAATGCTGGGACACGGGGTACAGCGATAGTTAGCCTGCCAACGCCGAACTCGTAAAGCTTTGCTTGACGTATTAAATGTTAGGCAAAAAGTGGCGGTGACAGTAGCTGCTTCTGTTCTAGGTATGGTTCAAATAGTACCATTTTACAGAAACGTGTAACTAACATTATTGGTAAACAAGAACTCGACCTGCAGTAAAGTGAAAACAAAAAGAAATCCGTGTGGCCGAGCGGTTCTAGGCGCTTCAATCTGGTACCGCGCGACTGCTACGGTCGCAGGTTCGAATCCTGCCTCGGGCATGGCTGTGTGTGATGTCCTTAGGTTAGTTAGGTTTAAGTAGTTCTAAGTTCTAGAGGACTGATGAGCACAGAAATTAAGGGCCGTAGTGCTCAGAGCCATTTGAACCATTTTTTATTTCCAAATATGTGGCCATTTCCGGGTGTGTGGTTAGGCAGAAACCTAGGCTGGTTTACAGTGCTACGGGTGTAACGATGAGCAATATTTCGCGGTGACAATCAACTCACAAGACCTGAAAACCAATGGCGCTTCCGGATGGTGTATTTCTGCCTCAAACGACATGCGTGAGATGTTACACGTGCAAAAGAGGTCCACATCGAACGCTAACGAAAGTCGGATACAGTTTCTGTGGTTGTCAGAATTGCGTGTAACATCAAAAAGACTTCACGTTTACAAGAACCGTTGTGAAAATGAGTCTTACCGGGGTAGCATTCACCTCGCGCTAGGTGAGGAGAGACCTACGTCATAGTGACGTATCGATACGTCATGGTGACATAAATAAATCTAAATCGACTTCATGAGTACGTATATCGATCTTTGCAGTTGTACCACAGAGGTTGCACGGTAACGTGAAAGCTAAATCTAAATACAGGTGTAGAAACGAAGTTACAGCGGTTGTGATGCATGCTCATCCCAGTTGAATTACTTATTAACCTGTAATCTCAATAATTTTGTATGTTATTGTGTGTTTCTTGATGTAATGAATGTCTGAACGAAGGAACCATAATAATAACGAAAGTCATAAAAAGCATCTAGTCATTTTTAAAAATAAATCCGATTAATTGTGCATAAATAATGTGGATAGAAACGTGAAATAGAGAGAAATTAAAGTGTTTCGTATTTTTATAAAAGCCAATGGATTGTACATAATTCTTCTGGGCAGAAACGTTACACTGCGAAATTAATGTGGTTCCAAAGATAATTCCGAATGTTGCTGGAATTTTAATTTTGCTCTTGAGAAATAAATAATTGCTTATAATTATAATGTACTGACCTTCATACGTTGCATAATGTGAAAAAACAATGACATGGAAGTCACATTTACCAGCATTTTAAGCAACTGAAAGCAGTGAGTGCTGTTGCTATTTTCAGCTACTTTTTGTATGACTCTTAGGCAATATGGAAATAGCTATAGTAATCATGCCAAGCAATCCCAAAATTTATACCATGTCTATTGAGAGAATAATCAAACACAGTATTCCACCATCGCATATGAAACATCAATTCGTGCTACTAAAAACTATAGGCTGTTTAAGTTATTTTGTCAAGTAGTTCACCCATTGTGACAGTCAGTGTTCAACTACATTTGACAACTACTAGGAAACTTACTTTTTTTATAGTTGATACTGCTTAAATAATGACGGTTGCATTATATATTGTAATCATCACTAATAATTTATTTCTGAAGAGCAAAATTTTCTGAGTTGATCTGCAACATGAAGTCAAAATTAAAATTCCAGTAACATGTGGAATTATCTTTGGAATCACATTAATTTCTCGGTTTAACTTTTCTCCCCAGAAAAATTATTTACAATCCATTGGCTTTTACAAAAAATACGAAACACTTTAATTTCTCCCTGTTTCACGTTTCTGTCCACATGATTTAATCGCAGTTAATTGGATTTCAAAAAAGATGACTACTCGTTTTTTTTTTAGTTTCGTTGTGGTTATGGTTCCTTCGTTCAGATAGTCGTTATGTTCATGAAACACACAATAACATCCGACATTCTTGGGATTATAGCTTAATAATTAATTATTTCACTTTTCTGTCGACACAATCATGCACGATTCATCGAATTTTTTAAAAAACGACTACAACCTTTTTTTGACTTTCGTTATGTTCATGAAATACCCAATAACACCCCAAATTCTTTAAATTACAGCTTAGTAATTAATTATTTCACGTTTCTGTCCACATGATTTATGCACGATTCATCGGATTTAAAAAAATGGCTGCAAGCGTTTTTTTTTTTCTTTGTGGTTCCTTCGTTCAGACATTCATTATGTTCAAGAAACACACACTAACATCCAAAATTGTTTGGGATTCCAACTTAATAACTAATTTAGCTGGGCTTATCATACCACACAACTGCTGTAACTTCGTTTCTACACATGTATTTGCATTTACCTTTCACGATACGATGCAACCTCTGTGGTACAACTGCAAAGATCGATATACGTACTCATGAAGTCGATTTAGGTTTATTTACGTCACGATGACGTAGCGTTACGTCACTATGACTTAGGGATCTTTTCACCTAGCGTGAGAAGAATGCTACCCGTCTTACTGCAGCAAGGAATACTGCACGAAACCCTAAATTTCTGAACGTATGTACTCTCTGTGGCTAGCAAGCAAGTGAACACCAAATGGAAAATGTACAAAAAAATAAAGTGACCACTATGTGTCTTCCCAGGCGCTGGTGTGACGTCGAGAATGATCTCCTGGACCCATCGAGACCATAATCACTTGACAGTCACGAGATCCCGACCAACACGAGTTGCAACGTAGTGCAACGACGAACTGTAATCTCTATACAAAATAATACTTCTGGTGTCGGACTTCCGCACGCGGTGGTGGATATTTATCCTTCTTACACGAGACGTAACACTGTTGTTGTTGTTGTGGTCTTCAGTCCTCAGACTGGTTTGATGCAGCTCTCCATGCTACCCTATCCTGTGCAAGCTTCTTCATCTCCCAGTACTAACTGCAACCTACATCCTTCTGAATCTGCTTAGTGTATTCATCTCTTGGCCTCCTTCTACGATTTTTACCCTCCAATACTAAATTTGTGATCCCTTGATGCCTCAGAACATGTCCTACCAACCGATCCCTTCTTCTTGTCAAGTTGTGCCACAAACTCCTCTTCTCCCCAATTCTATTCAATACCTCCTCATTAGTTATGTGATCTACCAACCGAATCTTCAACATTCTTCTGTAGCACCACATTTCTAAAGCTTCTATTCTCTTCTTGTCCCAACTATTTATCGTCCATGTTTCACTTCCATACATGGCTACACTCCATACAAATACTTTCAGGAACGACTTCTTCACACTTAAATCTATACTAGATGTTAACAAATTTCTGTTTTTCAGAAACGCTTTTCTTGCCATTGCCAGTCTACATTTTATATCTTCTCTACTTCGACCATCATCAGTTATTTTCCTCCCCAAATAGCAAAACTCCTTTACAACTTTATGTGTCTCATTTTCTAATCTAATTCCCTCAGCATCACCCGACTTAATTCGACTACATTCCATTAGTCTCGTTTCGCTTTTGTTGTTGTTCATCTTATATCCTCCTTTCAAGACACAATCCACTCCGTTCAACTGCTCTTCCAAATCCTTTGCTGTCTCTGACAGAATTACAACGTCATCGGCAAACCTCAAAGTTTTTATTTCTTCTCCGTGGATTCTAATACCTACTCCAAATTTTTCTTTTGTTTCCTTTACTTCTTGCTCAATGTACAGATTGAATAACACTGGGGAGAGGCTACAACCCTGTCTCACTCCCTTCCCAAATACTGCTTCTCTTTCATGTCCCTCGACTCTTATAACTGCCATCTGGTTTCTGTACAAATTGTAAATAGCCTTTCACTCCCTGTATTTTACCCCTGCCACCTTTAGAATTTGAAAGAGAGTATTCCAGTCAACATTGTCAAAAGCTTTCTCTAAGTCTACAAATGCTAGAAACGCAGGTTTGTCTTTCCTTAATCTTTCTTCTAAGATACGTCGTAAGGTCAGTATTGCCTCATGTGTTCCAATACTACTACGGAGACGTAACACAAGTTTCCCTGAAACAACCCACTTTCAGATGGGAGAAATCCGCTATGTAATAGTAAAGAACGTAATTAGCTGAACTTACGCTTACTTTATCTGACTGGTCCGAAATGCTAATCATGTACGTGTCCGGGTGGATAGAACAGTTGAAACCAACTTGGAATCTGTTGGATGGCACCCCCGTGGTACTGCAAGTTGAGAGGTGGCAGAAGCCCCCTCTCATATTTCTATCTTACTCGGAGTAATTCGATTTTCCTCTCTAATTGCATGCGGTGAAAAGTTGCTATTCCTTCACATGTGGACTTCCCACGCAGCGTCTTTCGTCACTCGGGTGGTCCGGTGACAGACGGGCGATGCTGATCTTGGGAGGGTTCAGCCGACGGGTGTGAGGGAGTCAAGTGAATGCTTTCCAGACACCAATATTGTCATCATAGCGGCGGAGACACGTCCGCAGGGGCCTGAAGGAGCGGCTGGGCTAGAGGTTCCGTTACTTCGCAGAAACTTAGCGAAAACACTTTTTGGCAGGCTACCAGCGAGGCGCGGGAATCACTTGTGTACCCAGGCAGTCTTGGTGGGCAAATTCCCGCGTTTTCTGTAAAATCGTAACTGTGATTGGCTTGCTCAGGGCATAGCTCCATGACGTAGCAAAATCGGCGCAGAAATTGGCGCCAAGAATCTCCATTGGTGGAATGGTAGTGCTTCGGCAATAGAGTGGAATTTTCCGCTGGTTTTCGAGTTGCTGATTAGAACGTTTAACCACGGCCACTGTCGTGGGGGCGGGAATGATCTGTGTTCAGTTTGTACGGGTGCTCTTGTGGGGAGTCGGCTCTCGCCTTTCGGTCGGAGTAGGTTACAAGACTGAGCTCTCGCTGCTCTGGACAGCCTGCCTTCCGTTGGCTGTCTGATATACGTTTATTTGATTGGAACTGTATAACGAAGTTTCTGTAGTTTCGACTTCAACGTAACTTTCTGAGTACAGTTGGCAATTGAGCGTTCTGCGTACAAGCGGCCTATGCTGTCTGTCTTTGGCAGTTATGGATAAAGTTGACTGTATCGGAGTCACTCTGTGACTTCGCCTGTGAAATTCAATCACTGTACCGTCAGTGATTGTGTGGCGAGCCTTCTTCGTCTCCCTCAGAGGCGCATTTGTATTGTTAGGAAGTCTTTAGTCAGGAACAACCAGACCAGGACAATTTGTTTTGGGCTATACTCGTGACATTATCATCACCACGACGGGACGTCGAAGCAACCAGCCATCGCTTCCAGTACGCCAGATCGTGTCCTTGCAGTTAAGAAGACAGCTTGGTAATGTACGTCCGCAGCACCGGCAAAGCAGGCATATTTGCTAGGCGATAATCAGAGCTCAGCAGACCGCGCTTGTTCGTCTTTTCTAACTTCGTTCTGTCTTGGATGTTCATTGTCTGAGTTCTCACTATTTTAGCAGCAATTAATGTTGGGTTGGCTGTGTTTCTCTTAAGATTTGAGTTGCAAGGAATTGGCTCCACATACCACATCATCATAAATGGTTCAAATGGCTCTAAGCACTATGGGACTTAACTACTGAGGTCATCAGTCCCCTAGAATTTAGAACTACTTAACCCTAACTAACCTAAGGACATCACACACATCCATGCCCGAGGCAGGATTCGAACCTGCGACCGTAGCGGTCACGCGGTTCCAAATTGACGCGCTTAGAAACGCACAGCCACACCGGCCGGCACTTCGTCATAAATGTCACAATCTACACTCCTGGAAATTGAAATAAGAACACCGTGAATTCATTGTCCCAGGAAGGGGAAACTTTATTGACACATTCCTGGGGTCAGATACATCACATGATCACACTGACAGAACCACAGGCACATAGACACAGGCAACAGAGCATGCACAATGTCGGCACTAGTACAGTGTATATCCACCTTTCGCTGCAATGCAGGCTGCTATTCTCCCATGGAGACGATCGTAGAGATGCTGGATGTAGTCCTGTGGAACGGCTTGCCATGCCATTTCCACCTGGCGCCTCAGTTGGACCAGCGTTCGTGCTGGACGTGCAGACCGCGTGAGACGACGCTTCATCCAGTCCCAAACATGCTCAATGGGGGACAGATCCGGAGATCTTGCTGGCCAGGGTAGTTGACTTACACCTTCTAGAGCACGTTGGGTGGCACGGGATACATGCGGACGTGCATTGTCCTGTTGGAACAGCAAGTTCCCTTGCCGGTCTAGGAATGGTAGAACGATGGGTTCGATGACGGTTTGGATGTACCGTGCACTATTCAGTGTCCCCTCGACGATCACCAGTGGTGTACGGCCAGTGTAGGAGATCGCACCCCACACCATGATGCCGGGTGTTGGCCCTGTGTGCCTCGGTCGTATGCAGTCCTGATTGTGGCGCTCACCTGCACGGCGCCAAACACGCATACGACCATCATTGGCACCAAGGCAGAAGCGACTCTCATCGCTGAAGACGACACGTCTCCATTCGTCCCTCCATTCACACCTGTCGCGACACCACTGGAGGCGGGCTGCACGATGTTGGGGCGTGAGAGGAAGACGGCCTAACGGTGTGCGGGACCGTAGCCCAGCTTCATGGAGACAGTTGCGAATGGTCCTCGCCGATACCCCAGGAGCAACAGTGTCCCTAATTTGCTTGGAAGTGGCGGTGCGGTCCCCTACGCCACTGCGTAGGATCCTACGGTCTTGGCGTGCATCCGTGCGTCGCTGCGGTCCGGTCCGAGGTCGACGGGCACGTGCACCTTCCGCCGACCACTGGCGACAACATCGATGTACTGTGGAGACCTCACGCCCCACGTGTTGAGCAATTCGGCGGAACGTCCACCCGGCCTCCCGCATGCCCACTATACGCCCTCGCTCAAAGTCCGTCAACTGCACATACGGTTCACGTCCACGCTGTCGCGGCATGCTACCTGTGTTAAAGACTGCGATGGAGCTCCGTATGCCACGGCAAACTGGCTGACACTGACGGCGGCGGTGCACAAATGCTGCGCAGCTAGCGCCATTCGACGGCCAACACCGCGGTTCCTGGTGTGTCCGCTGTGCCGTGCGTGTGATCATTGCTTGTACAGCCCTCTCGCAGTGTCCGGAGCAAGTATGGTGGGTCTGACACACCGGTGTCAATGTGTTCTTTTTTCCATTTCCAGGAGTGTAGTTTAGGGACAACTTCACCTTCACAGCATTTATTTGAGTATCCAATTTGAGCCAATTTGATGTATTGTAAACGTTTCATGTGTTTTGTTTATTGTTTTGTGTTTAGTAATAATAAATCATATTGTTATTTTGGACAGAACTTTCATTCTGTTAATCGGTAGAGCAACCCTTTCATTTCTCCCTACGTTAATGAAACTTTCCTTTATGTAACTTATTTATCAAATTAAATTATTGCAGGTGCCAAACTCTTTTGTACTCCACTTGCAGGGTCGATTACAGACAGTTCGCGTTTCTTTTTAATCCATGTGCAACAGCAAAAGTCGGAGTTAGAATAGGGGGGAGGGGGGGGGGCTTAGAGCATCATTTATACATGAAGATTCTCGAAGAAGTTGGTGTTAAATACACCACTAGCCCCGGCACCTCGCGAAGTTTAATTTCCAGCATGTACATTTGTGTCACCGAGAGAGTTAAATAAAGTTAGAATCGTAACTTGGCAGAGAAATTCTGCGAGAGACGAGTAACAGTTTTGTGACGGCGGCGAGCTAGACCCGGGGACGCCGCCCCGGCGGGCTGGGGCGTCGGCCCGCTAGGAGGCGCGGGCGTCGCGGCGGTAAACGCAGCGCTTGTGGCGGCCATAAAAGCGCCGCTTGGCACAGGCCCCGGGGCCGTGGCGGCTCGTTTCGCCAAACTGCCGCCGGAAAGGGCGCCGGCAAACAAGAGGAAAAAGCCAAAACGCTGACTAACCGCTCCCGCCTGTCTTTTAATTGTCGCTTAAAGCCGCCGGGCTGCAACTTTTATTTCCCCGTGTCAGCGACCACGTTTCATGTATGTTAATTATAAACATACCTGCTTCTACTTCCAGCCACAAACTTTCTTATCCGACTAAGTGCGTGTGGTCTCCAGAGGTATTACTCTCTTCTTGCTGCTTCACGGTATGATGAGACATTTATCAGTTCTTGGTTTATGAAAAAACAAACTCATGTTACAAAAAAAAAAAAAAAAAAAAAAAAAATGGTCCTAATGGCTCTGAGCACTATGGGACTTAACATCTGAGGTCATCAGTCCCCTAGAACTTAGAACTACTTAAACCTAACTGACCTAAGGACATCGCACACATCCACACCCGAGGCAGGATTCGAAACTGCGACCGAAGCGGTCGCGCGGTTCCGGACTGAAACGCCTAGAACCGCTCGGAACCACCGGCCGGCTCTCATTTTACAATTTCAGTCAATCTACTGTATGAAAAAGTAAGGCTATCATCAACTCGAAGGTCGGTTTGAACGCCACAGTGGTTTAGAAGATTTTATGCCGTTTCCTTAGAAATTACTCAACCATTTATAGAAGAACCTATTGTTTAACACCTGTTTCGAAGCGCGGTGCGTATTTCACATTAACAAACATTGCCAGAGCTGGAGGAAGTGAAAGAACTTCAAATCCTAGGACTAATTGGGGCAGGCCGAAGTGGCCGAGCGGTTCTAGGTGCTACAGTCTAGAATCGCGCGACCGGTACAGTCACGGGTTCGAATCCTGTCTCGGGCATGGATGTGTGTGATGTCCTTAGGTTAGTTAGGTTAAAGTAGTTCTAAGTTCTAGGGAACTGATGACCTCTGAAGTTAAGTCCCATACTGCTCAGAGTCATTTGAACCATTTTTTGAACTAATTGGGGATCGAAAGCGAGGCTTTTCGATTTATAGTCTGGCGCTTTCCCACTGAGCCACCAAGCTACACAACACAGTCAAAATAATAGAACTGTTAACGCTGCAAAACTGTACTCAAAGTTACGGCCTTCAAGGCAGAAGTTTTTTTTTTCTTTAGTCCAGTATTTCGACAGGTTATTCTGTGCCATCTCCTTCACAGGAGTGTTGCCCGCACTACACACAGCATCCTCTATAATCCGTTTCTCATACTGTTAGTCCACTGCTTCTTCAGTCGTCGCGTCAACTATTCTTGAATGCCGTATCTCATGTCCCAATATTCTAACCGTTCTTCTGGTTCAAATGGTTCAAATGGCTCTGAGCACTATGCGACCTAACTTCTGAGGTCGTCAGTCGCCTAGAACTTAGAACTAATTAAACCTAACTAACCTAAGGACATCACACACATCCATGCCCGAGGCAGGATTCGAACCTGCGACCGTAGCGGTCACGCGGTTCCAGACTGAAGCGCCTTTAACCGCACGGCCACACCGGCCGGCCGTTCTTCTGGTAAGGTTCTGTGGCAAGTTATGTTCACGCACTGTTTGATGCACTGTGATATCTCACTGTAAGTGGTCCAGAGAACGATCTCGAGATAAATGATTAAAAGGGGGCTGGCTCGTATCTTGCGGTACCGGCATCCTTCAGAATATGTTATCATGATGGCAACTTGTATTTTATGCATATCTGCAGTACAAAATATCGGTTCAACAGCATCTTCCCACATTTGCATTTTTGTCAGTTTTAGTACTGCATAAATATGAAAATCGGGGGCGTTATTTCTGTCTTCGCTGTTCGTCGCCGTAATTAAGTGTTTCAAATGGCTCTAAGCACTATGGGACTTAACATCTGCCCCTAGACTTAGAACTACTTAATTGTAACTAACTTAAAAGCATCACACACGTCCATGCCCGAGGCAGGATTCGAACCCGCGACCGTAGCAGCAGCGCGGTTTCGGACAGAAGCGCCTAGAACCGCTCGGCAACAAAGGCCGGCTCCGTAATTACGTCTCTGGTATATCCAAGGTACAATAAAAAGGTCATAATGACACAAAGGTTAGGAAGTATCGGAGTGAGCAAAATTCGCAGAGGTAAAAATTGACCTGTAGTTGAGCACGGTTGCAAAGCGGTAGCCACTCAACGAAATAGGGAGACGCAATCACCACTTGTAAGCTGTCAGTGTTGTAGTAGTGTTAGAGATACAAATTTCGAGCCCCTATGGTAAAGAAATATATTTTATAAATCGCATTTCTGTTTTGTTCTTGAGTAGTTCATTTGTTACAGTTACTGGGCTACGTGTTGCTGCATTAGTAAAATAAAAAATTTAAAATTCGTAACCTTTTTCATTACGAAACACATTGCATCTTACTGTATAACATGCACACTGCTGTTGCTGCATTGTAGCTTACAAACTTAAAAATTTATAATATTACGGTAACTATCAGAGCAGTTGATTTTAGTCAATCTTTACCAAACGAAATACCCCAGCAAAATCGCTGTTAATGGAACCAGTCATGGAGCGATGTTTAAATTTAGCACGGTTTTCACCATTAAAGTTAAAAAATTGCCCTTGACCTATTTAATTAGCAAATGCGCCCTTTTGCATGATAGCTGTTAGCTGCTAGTCGATCGTACCCATTTCCGCGCTCGTTAATGGCTTCCGTTTATGGCCGCAGCTACACAACGATTCTATTACAACCCATGATAATGTAACGACTCAACTCATTAGATTCAATTCGATGTCTCTAACTCTGTCAATATCATATTTTTCCTGCCCCTCTCTACGTAATGTTTTGATTTAAAACGTTTCCACTATCAAATCATTTATTTCGTCTTGGTGGTTTGTAATACAATGGCTAAAATGATTACAACGTGGTACACAACAATATCCGAGACGATGCCTCTGTGAGTACGACAGTGGGTTATATAGCTCTGACATCGTCTCAGCGGTGCGGTGGCAAGCACGTTCCACGTGATGCACACGACTCGGGAGGGATTAAGTTTTGAGCTCCAGATCGGTAAACAACGCCGTGGTCACGGTCCAAGGCCACCCATCCTCCCCTCCCACAACTCCAACTGACACACACTCACCTGCAGAGTACTCAATCACACGTACACACAATCGACTAACACCCAGCACGTGCGTTGTTTTAAAACCGTTTACGCCGTTACTTATTGAAGCAACCTTGCTGTGTGCTACATTAAATAACCCAGCAACATCTTTAAATGCTTATCACTTGTCCTGTAAGCCCCATTAACTGATCATCACTAGCCCGGCTGAGGCAGTTTTAAATTGGCCGTAGAAAACCGAATCCAGTGGTTGCATATGATAGCTGGTATGAGGGGGAAAACCCAGTAAACTAATATGATTTTTTTTACATAAATTGACAGCATTCGGTGTAGTATGTGATGTGTGGTTATCCGTCAGTAGCAGAATTAGGTTCTCCTTGCTTGCCCCTACATTATTTATGAAATATTCTAACCACAGGATAAATGTTTTAGCGTTCATCCACCCAGATTCATTACACACACCCACAGAACCGGACGTTGACTTGTTCATAAAGTGCTGCTGCATCCACGCCCTGGGCCTTTCCTCTTTTCTTTTCAAAACCCATAAAAGATTTACTTCTTGCGTTGTACGTGAGCTATCAGTTCACCCTGTCTACATGTGTCTCCTACATACACTTCATTTTCAATGTAGTTTTAATTACGTTTTCTATTCCAGTCTGATCTTTGAACAGATGACTTGGTTTCCTGTCTCTTGAAGTAATTCTTAAATTTCAGCTCTCCATTGCTCGTTGATAATGCTTCAGTTTTTGAATGATTTTCGCATCTATCACTTCTTCCTTATAATTCCCCGTACGTATAACTTTACATTACTCATGAATTAAGTGAGCCTAATCTATCTCGGGTAAAAAAATTGCACTTTCTACCCAAAAGCATATCCGTTATCTAGGATTCGCACACACACACACACACACACACACACACACACACACACACACACACACACACACACACACAGCCGGCTGGAGTGGCCGAGCGGTTCTAGGCGCTGCAGTCTGGAACCGCGCGACAGCTACCGTCTCAGGTTCGAATCCTGCCTCGGGCATGGATGTTTGTGATGTCCTTAGGTTAGTTAGGTTTAAGTAGTTCTAAGTTCTAGGGGACTGATGACCTCAGAAGTTAAGTCCCATAGTGCTCAGAGCCATTTGAACACACACACACACACACACACACACACACACACACAAAGAGAGAGAGAGAGAGAGACATATGAGGTTAGATAACAAGTCGCTTAGTTCTCCACCTGGGTATTCAAACAAACGAACAGAATAATGGGTCTTCGAAACAATGGAATTGCTAAAAACTAGAAAAACGTGTCATTAGCACAATGCACAAAGAAACGTGAGTTGGTTACAGTAACTCCAAAATATATGTTCTTGGAAAGTATTCTTCCATAGGGCAATGTACACTGAAATACATTTGCTCTTACCAGTTTCTCCATGTGCTCATTCCGCACCTGTTTGTCTATTTAATGAAAAACCGCTCCTGTTGCTGTTGGCAACGTTACTGAGTCCCCTACCGATTTTGGTCTTACAATAGGCTATTTTTCATGTGGTTCCGAAAATTGCAATGTATGTGATGGATATACAGAGTGGTCAGAAATAGTCTGAAAAGCTGGTATAGGTGTTGCAGGATAGAATGTGCTGAAAAATGATTATTAAGGAGAAAGTTCGGTACATGTTGCGCGGTTTCCGTGTCAGTTAGCATTGAAGTTAGCCAATCAGGTTGTTGCGTGCGCCAATTCAAGCAGCATGATAGGGAAAATGTCGCCAAACCTTTTTTTTCGTTTAGTTTCTTCAACTTGAACAAACATAGCTTTTGCTCATTTAGCTTAAAATTATGACTTCCACAAAAGGCACGTTTTAACAGGTAATGAGTTTTCGAACAGGTGGTAACTCCTGTCTGTGCATTATCGCCCTTCAGTCCGCGGCTCGTGGTCTTGTGGTAACGCTCTCGCTTACCGCGCACGGGGTGCCGCGTTCGATTGCCGGCGGGGTCAGGGATTTTCTCTGCCTCGAGATAACTGGGCGTTGTGTGTCTTTCATCATCATTTCATCCTCATTCACTCGCAAGTCGCCGTAGTGGCGTTAAGGAACTTATTGAGCGGCGGCCGAACCGCCCCGCGAGGGGTCTCCCGGCCACCAATGCCATACGCTCATTATTATTATTATTACCGCACTTCAGCGCGTGCAAGTGATCTAACTGACGCGAAACGAGCTAACTGGCTAACGTCAGTGATAATTAACTAGGAAAAGGCGCAACGTATAAATTTTTTTCCTTAAGAATCACTTATCAGCACAATCTATCCTGCGACACCCTTACAGCTTTTTGGGGTGTTTCTGACCACCTTATCTAACAGGAAAGAACAGTACAGACAGAGTACAAAATATACATTATGCTGCAGAGGAAACAACATTCAGATAACAAAAGTATAAACCAGATGGATTTAAAATGCCACATGCTCAAAGAAATCGTGAGTGCTACTTCAAGACGATCAAAATTGTTCTGGCTGTTGTACCGTGTCACTGTATAAAATACTTTAGTTACAAACCTAAAACTGCAGGGCAGTCTTGCCCTGAGAAATGTCGTTGTAACACTGTCGAAACGCTGGTTTTACGTTTATAATTAAATTATTTTATACAGTGAAGTGGAGCAACACCCAGAACAATTTTTATCATCATAACACAGGCAACGGAAGCCTACGTAGTCATGTAAAGGGTGTGTCAAGATTATAAAGACTGTGTAATTTGTTACTTATTAGTATTCTTTGGGTTTAAATGGATGTGACATATTCGAAGTTTCAGGTTGTGTGCTTTGCAAATAAAAGACTAAAATTGGTTTCTTGTTTTAATAAATGTATAAAATAGTTTTCTCATTTTCTGTTACATAAAATGTTTATGTATCTATCACATTAATGAAAGTTTTCAGAACCATTTGAAAATCGAAAGTGGACTCAACAAACTTCTCTATAGCAGCTGGGGCTGTTTTTAGTTAATATTCTCTGATTTGCTACTATCACATAGTTTGGATAACATTTATTTTTAAAAAAAAGAAAAAGAAAAAACACAACCATATTAATGCTACCCACTATTTCGGCACTACAAGCGTTAATTATAATGTATGAAACGAGAAAGTTTTTATACTGTGAACTATGGAAAATTTTTTCCAAATTAATTGCGACAGTGGCAAGTGAAAGTGAGGGGCGGTTTATGACAGTTCAGATAGACATGTTCAAACAGGCCCATTATTTTACTCCACATGAAGGAAAAACGGCGGAATGCCTGCAGAGCCTGACGGAAAACGGCATGAGGAAATGTTCCGACCATAGGGAGGAAAGAATGCGGACTGGTATGGACTCAGAAGGTGCGAATACAATGAATGGAACGTTTTCGTCAAATACATAGATTAAAACAACTGATCTCGTTTCATTTGTGGAAGAAAATCAGTGCATTATTTCTGAAACTCAGTATTTCGGTACTTAAAACAATTTTGTTTGTGCAATTTTTTAGTGATTAAAGTTTCCACTAAAATATAGCTGAAACAAGTTTATCGAAATCCATATCAGCATAATAGTGATCGTCTATATCACAAAGAATCACGTGGTTCAACGCACTTTCACTGTGAGCAGTGGATATATCTATGCCACTACATAAAGACAATCCACTGCATAAAGACAATTCGTTGTTTAAGGTTGTTACCGTAAATCTCGAAAAGTACTTGTTCGATTTTCTTCAGATTTTTACACAATATTCTAATGAACATTCGGACGGACATGGCCTATATATTTTCGAACTGGATAATACATTTTGCGTGGAAAATGGATACGGATAAATAAAAAATACCTATTTACTTCATAAAATTTGATTCGCTAAAACTAAAACTCTCACTTTCTCCCCATAGGGTGGGATTTGAGAGAGAGGAATTAGTTTTACAAATGTTGACCCAAATACTTGGATCAACTCTAATTCCTCTCTCTCAAACCCCACCCTATGGGGAGAGAGTGAGAGTTTTAGTTTTAGCAAATCAAAATTTACGAAATAAATAAGTATTTTTATTAATCCGTAACCATTTTCCACGCAAAAATGAGAACATGGATTTTCTTGAATTACAGTGCCAACTACCAAGAATGAAAAGGAATGTTTAAGACAAAATCTACGTAGCTTTTTATGTAGAATCTGATTCCGCAATAAAAAATGGGGGTTCCCATTTGAAATTTTAAAGTTGCCTCCCGCCCCGTCCCCAGGGTCTGCGGTGGCGGGCTAATTTTGGCACTAGCAGATTGCCCCCTCGAAAATAATTAGCTTTGGATTCTACACAATTTTTCGTGTGAAGCTTATTTTTCGAGTTATTCTGGTTGGTCAACTTAAAATTTACACCCTGCATGTTTAGAACAGGAACGGGAAATGTTGTTACCAAAAATCTTAAATAATACTTGATGAGTTACTGCAAATTTTTACGTTGTTCTAATAAACGTTCACAAGTTTTCTCTTGAAACAGACTGCGAGATAGAATGTGCTGTGTTGTACCCTGCCGTAAAACGTGCGGTTTCGTTTTATTTCTCGCAGTCAGTTTTCACTATGACTGCAGGGCATATGAACCAGTAGATAAATTGTTTGTCTCATTAATATTTTTTCTCGCAGTCTTTCTTTTCCAGATAAAAGAAAGGTTGTCTTACGATAATTGACTAATGATTGGATTGCTACTACGGAATCTGAATTTACAATAACAATAAACAAGGCTCAAGGATAGAAAGGCAATTAACAAGGCTCATGGTCAGAGAGCCGTCGGAGGTAATGTTGGGAGAGAGGGGGTTGAGGAGGAGATGTAGCGGGAGGTTGGGGGGGGGGGGAGGGTAAGGAGAAGACGAAAAGAGAGTGGGGGGGAGGAGTAGATGGACAGAGAAGAGGGAGGAGGCGATGGGCAGATAAAGGGGGAGATCGAGATTATGACGTATGCCCATTTCCCACACAGGGAATTGGGTATACAGCATGTGAACAGAATAAGTTACGAAAAAAATCCTGTTAGCAGAACACATGTAACTGATATAAAAAGTCTGATAAGATGATGCTAATTTTCTACTGTTGTCTAGAAAAAGGTTCATCTTGGGGTAATGTTTTTGGACAAGTATACACTGGACAGCGCACCCAGATTTAGACGTGATTTGTGTAAGCAGTATGCACAATAGGCCACGAGATTTCATTAAACATGACCAGAACACTATGGGCTGCCTGTTCCGCCCCCTCCCTCATCACTGGTGCTCTTACGTAAGCAATCGGTTTGTGTCATTTACCACTGCGCGTATTGACACCACGAACTACAGTAGCAAACAAATAGGCAACTACAACCCGCGTGCTACAGTCATTGTAATACGCCGATCACCCATAGTCTTCGTGTTTCCTGTGCAGACGTTATTGCAACAGTGTTAAATTTTGGCGGTTAGAATTATATTTATTATTACGATTTTATTTCTAATTCTTTTGAAATAAAGCTTATTACTATATTAATTGTTTTGGCAGCTATAACTAAGAGAGCAAGGGTGATTTACCGTCACTGAACTATGCGATATGCATTTAATTTACGAAGAGGCAAACCGAAGCAGAGTAGTTACCTTTACCTCTTTCCATTTAATTCTGTTTGCGAACTATATTGTCTGTTCTGATATGGTTCCATTTTATTATTAAATAAGTCATGAGAGAATACGAATTCAGAGTACGTATTTAATTCGCACAGACTGAGAGATACTGTCTCTTTACTGCACAGCACAGAAGGCGGAGTCCCACAACGCAAAGAACGTACATTGGCAGTTGAGGAGCAAATTTTGGACCGCATCCACGAAGAACGTTCTCAGAGTACCAGAGGCATCGCAAGCCAAGTCGGTCTATCGCACAGTGTCGTTCATCGCACTTTTTAAGAGGAGGGTCTGCGGCATACAGCACTAAACGGGTACAAGCGATGGACGAACAAGATTTCCCTCCGCAACAAGGATTCTCAGAGTGGTTTTTGTAACACAATGTGCAGTATGATTTTTTAAACAGAGTACTCGTTCAGATGAAGCGTGTAGACTCACGACGGAATGACTAATTTCCATAACTTGCACGCGTGGAGTGTACACAATCCGTGCCAAGTAGTAGCAACACGTTTCCAGCGCCGCTTTTCCGTAAATATATAGGCGGATGTAATCGATGATTGCATTATTGGGTATTATGTTTTACCCGAACGATTGACTGGTAATAACTACAGAACCTTTCTAGTGAAAACATTGCTACCGACTTTATTAGAAGATATTCTGTTAGCCGTACGCATAACATGTGGTTCCTCCATGTTTGTGTTCCACCCCATAGTGGTCACAGAGTACGAAGATTTTGTATAGACGATTTCCAGGACGATGGATAGAACGTTCTGGTCCACGTCGATGGACAGCACGCAGTCCTGATTTAAATCCACCGGAGTTTTATTTGTGGGGCCGTATGAAATAACTTGTTTATACCCAGCAAGTACATAATGTGGACGAACTACACAGAGGATTTTCGATGGTGCCAGTATCATAAAGGCAAATGTGCGTGTGTATGTGAGCGAGTGCGATGAAGCTGGGTTCTCCGTAATGAAGTATGTGTCGATTCGAATGATGGGCATTTTGAACACATATTGTAGTACTAATGTAAGAGGTAACAAAGTAATGTGCGCTTCACATTCTTTATAGTACTGTTGTACAAAAGTAAAATAATATGAAGAATAATTTTCATTATGGTATTATTGTAAAAAGAGGAAACAGTTGATTGTAGTGAATGTACAACGAATCACGTGATGATTTTTTGATTTTGTACTATGGGAAACACGTTTTATTTGATATTAGCTTTTCCTTACTACCACGACCTTCGTTATGGTAATGTTGTAAAAGAGGAAGCATCTGGTTGCACTTCATTCATTGTTTACGTAAAAACGACTTACGTGTTCTTAACAACCCAATAACTGTTGACATTCCCTGCTTCGATAGAATCTGACTATCGTTCTGCGTCAGTGTCGGTAATACGCAAGAAAGGTCGTGTACCATCAGTTGACAAAGTAAACAGAAATGCATCTACTATCAATTGTACATAAAAACATTATTTGTGAATAATATTAAATGGCACAGCCGCCACCTATTGAAAAGCTACAGAATCATAAACTGATTTTCAAAGATAGTGTGACGTATGTGAACAATGTTAAATTCTTCCTTTTTTAACAAACTATGAGAACTTTCCGAAAATTGTCAGCATTTAATGAAACTGCTCGAAATTACGGTCAGTGTTTCCAGCAATGCACTGAGCCAAGTATAGACAATATCTGCGGTTACTTCTGGTGACAGTAAGTACCATGAAACTCACCTTTGTTTAGTTGGTCGCCATGTATCATGCTAACTACTACCATGAATAAGAGCAACTGTGTTATAATGGGCTTTCATTGCAAAATGTCCATTGTTTTCTTTCGTAATTCCCATGAGCTACAATCAATGGCTTAACAATTATATTTCTTAATGGCAGATCAGTAATTGACGTTCTGTATGGCAGTATCTAAGCTATACAAACTGACGCTGTCGGAGATTCTCGTAGAAAATCAGTAATTTCCTAGTATGAAACTGCGGTTAGCCTTTAGTACACCAATAAGATGTGTGGTATATGAGGTATGTGTTGCAGATCATGTCTGTGTAGTCCAACTCCACATATTTTCACTTTTTGTTACATTTATCATTGAGGTCATTCACAGATGAATCTCAGCAGCCATCTTTATCTAATAACGTTTAATATTTTTCTAGTGTCATTATTGTGGTTTGAATTTGTTTTTGCAAGTGAGAAACTTTACAAAGGATAATTCATGGTTGTCCTAAAATTAGCAGCGGCCAATTGTAGCACTGCGTCGTTGATCAAACGTCTCGTTTGCTCTACATTGATTCTAATATTTTTCTTTTTGTACCACTAATCATCTTTTCAAATTATTTCCTCCAAATGATCATCACTGACGTTATACGAAAAAGGGTTTGCAAATCAAAGTGAACAAAAGGTTGAAAGTTACATATTTGCGACCGTAAATAAGCTTTTCTGTATCTGTTCTGAGCACAGCATGTCAACTAATGTATCCCGTGGGTTAGGAACGACGTAAGAGTAGGCTTCAATGTCCGTTCGAAGACAAGGTCATCAAAGACGGAGCATAATCTCCCAAACTCCTGTTACAAAAAGATTGAAAAGGAAACAGGCAGCCTCCTTTCAGAGGAACAATTCCTGTATTTTCGTCAAGCGATTTCGAGAAACTACGGAAAACCTACCTCTGGAGGGCTGAACCGTCGTCGTACAGAATGCGTATCCAGTGCCTTAAACACGGCGCCATCTCGCTAGGTCCATTCCTTTGGGCCTTTCAAAACGAGCTTGTAAACGTGTTAGCCAGAAACTACTTCATTCTAATCCATTTATTCCAGTCATGCAAACTGATCTCAGAAATACTTATCAGCAGCCATTCTCACTCCTGGTACATCAGCTCGACTAAACTCATTGCGTTTCGGTTCTCCGAACGGATATGAGCAGTACTTGACACCACATAATGGCTGCTTTGAAAGTATTTCTGTTTATTAGCGTGAGATTGTTTCTCCCATAAAATCTTATCTGAGAACAGACATTTTCATCTCGTTCGTCACGCAACATTAGCTCCAGACAGAGAACGGGTTGTGGCAATCGCTCCAGTTAGGCAGCAGGGATAGGACGGTTCGTTGAAATCACTTCTCCAAAGCGTTCAAGGAACAGTCTACTTGCTACAGCAGCGCTGTCACTGACCGTCATATTGCTTCTCTCGATTCAGAAGAAATCTGTAATTTAACTGAAGCATGGTGACTTTATTTACTTCATAAATGCAGCTCGTAGGACGATAACAGCGACAGTGCAACGTAAACTAAAAATGTTTTCGTTCTCGCTTTGACGCCATGAAATTGTTCCGGTATGTCATAAAATGCAGATATCTGAGGAATAATTTGATAATACGTTCTAAAACGATCCATATTACGTTTAGCGCAACAGATTATCAAAATAATAGAAACCATTTAGCTATAACGGAATACTTTCTATGTGACGAATTATCAGTTCTGAACGCATCGTTTTACGATCCCGTTAAACTTCCGTTTCAAACACTGAAACTCATAGGCCGAGCAAGTATCTCCACTCGACATGTCGGTAACACTGCGAAATTGACTGATAACTTCAGTTGCAGACATTCAACTCCAGTGATTCACATTTCTAACCTTTGCGATATTTTGTAACTTTTATTTATGTTTCCATATTTCCTCGGCACGCATGTTACATTATGAAAGTAAGTAATTTTCGTACGCTTCTGATTCTCAGGATAATATTAGATGGTAATTTCGGAAGGAAAATGCTGTTACCAGCTAAGCAATGTCTTGTTCGCAGAAATACAGTAAAAAACAATAGACTGTCTCATGCGAATAATTGTGCCACACCCGTTACATGCAGAAGTACTATGTAATAAGCAGAGATGATTGTATATTATACGCAAACATGAATACAACAATTAATGGTACGAGACGGTGGCCAGTGCTGGTAGAGGAGAATCGTAATTCAAAGGGATATAGCTGTCGTTTAAGCACGACCAAACAATTTGCGTATTAGACTAGAAACAACAAATTCTTAGACACGTTAGCAGAAGTCGATGCTTAAATTTTCTATGTGAAAATATTGTCTTCCACTACTTGTTACAGGATTAATTAAAGCATCGAAATTACTTATTACATGCTGCCAAACATATGTGTATTAGTAAATAATCTATCTGTTTTCAATAGTTTCAGTAGTTTCTTACACAGTAACACCGAGCGGGTTTTGCATGTTTCGGGTGGAGACAGGTGAATCATTATCAGAGAGAGAGGAAGGGGTAGTGTGGAACTGACTGGAGGAGAGGGTAGAGAGGTAGAAGGGAGGCCGGAATAGCAAAAAGCTGAGGTTGTATAAGATGCAAAACCCTATTAAAAGTATGACGTTTACTTGAGTGTGCTGTAAATTTTATATAATTTCAAACTCTTCTAAAGGTGCAGCCATCTTGGCATTCGTTCAGACAAGATTTTAAGCAACGGAACTGTAAAACGGGCTGTTAGTTCCAGTGGGCCAAATGTGTGTGGAAAGACTAAAGGGAAGTAGGAGGCGTAGATAGGCAGCACAGAATTAGTGCTTGCTGTAACAGATAGGGAGTGACTTACTAGCACATGACAAACAACACCTCTTGCAATGAAAAGAGGAGAAGAAAACTCATGTCGAATGCGTCGTGGACATTATGATCAATATCTTTATGTAGTAGGGATGACACTTTCAGCTGCTTTTAAGGATCTTATTTTATTTGCAATCGATTTCGGTATTATTTATTTATTTATTGATTTATTTAACCTGGCAAGATTAGGGCCATCAGGCCCTCTCTTACATCTAACCAGGCATTCTACTTATTTTACATTCATACGTTTTAGTAGGCATGTTGAACTACATCTAGTACAAAAAGTGAAATAAACAATTAGAAAGGTACACCTGGAAAAATACATACATATAGAGTTTATATTCATAGATCATAAGTACTGTTATAATTAGACATTATTGAAGAGACAAATTTTAGATAGGAGTGCTGGCAGCAGGGAGTATGAGGGAGACTCATGGTGAAGGGAGGAGAAGAATAGAGAGACATGATGAAACATAATTAAGGAAATATAAAGGAAAGAAGATTGCCTGGCTAATGGAGATAGATGAAGAAGAAGGCATCTCAGGAGCAAGATAGGAGACGCTAGCCTTGCTATTTGACAGATGAGACGATTGGCCTGGTACATTAATTTTGTGGAGAACTTTATGAGGATGATAGTAGGAAATGCTTCAACTTCTTCTTAAAAGCAGCAGGAGATTGAATTTTGCGCAAGGTAAGGGGCAGTTTGTTCCAGAGGCGGACAGCGGCGACTGAGAAGGAGTTTGCAGAAGTTTTTGTTTTGTGAGTGGGCACAGTTAGGATACCAAATAAGAGTAACCTCGTGTTTTGATTATGATGGCATGACAGGTTTTTAATCTCTGAAACAAGGCACTGGGGTGCTTGCGCGACGAGGAGTCTGTGAAGTAGACATAGAGTGTGGTAGTCACGCAATTTGTCCGGCCGCAGCCACCCTACCTCGGAGTATGAAGCACTAACATGATCATATCGGCGAATGTTGCAGGTGTAACGCACACAGGCATTCATGGTTAGCTCTAGCCGTCTTTTGTTTTCACTGCTCATGCCTTGTTGAATCACATCACAATAGTGGAGGTTCGGTAGAACGTGTGCTTGCACGAGCTGGCGTTTCAAGTCCTGTGGAAATATGTTCCGAAACTTTTTGAGAGCATAGAGACAAGCAGACATCTTTCGGCACACTGCGACTGTATTCTCCGCCCAGTTGAGATGCTCATCCAAAGTTACACCCAAGTTATTCACTGTTTTCTGATATGGTATTACGCTAACCAACTGCAGGATCCTCTGTGATGAAGTAATGTAATACTGAAATCGACTGCAAATAAAATAAGACCTATAAACACAGTTGAAGATATCTTCTCCACTAGGTACTAAGATCTTGATTGTAAAACACTGTAGCGGACCAGTTGGATTCTTTGAGAAATTGCGCAGTTAAGTTTCAATGAAGTCTCATACGTGAGACATTTCGTGTATACGCAGTGCGAAATTTCTGTACAGGTAAGGAGCTGTTTTCCGATATAGGGTAAAAACTATCCGTCCGAACCGGCCTGGGAAGGCCCAACGGTACCGACCGGGCGCCTACTCATCCTCAGCCCACAGGCGTCACCAGATGCGGATACGAAGGGGCATGTGGTCAGCACACCGCTCTGCCTTCCGTATTTCAGTTTACGAGACTGGAGCCGCTACTTCTCAATTAATTAGTGCCTCAGTTTGCCTCCCAAGTCCTGAGTGCACCCCGTTTGAAAACACCGCTCGGCAGACCGGACGGTCACCCATCCAAGTGCTAGCCCAGCCCGACAGCGCTAAACTTCGTTGTTCTGACGGGAACCGGTGTTACCACTAAGGCAAGGCAGTTGGCACATATAGATTAAAGTAAGATAAACTGTTAGCATTTCCAAATAAATGTATTGTTTTATTAGAGCAAAATAACAAAAAATGTTGTAATTAATTATGTTCAGTAACTACATATATGAGTCACACTTTATAAACGTATTACAGCCTTCTTATTATTGGTACTGTACATAACCTTGAACCGTACACAGGAAGATAATTTTGTCATAGGTAATGTTATTCTGCAGCAGCTGTAACTTTGCAGCATAAAGTGTCATTCGCCCTGCTGCAACAGTCATCTTCAGAACTTGAACGGGCACAACAACTGTCACACATGTAGGTACCTTTCTTAGTCGGCTGTTTTTGGCCCCTTCGACAGAGAAGGAGACCTTCGGAATGGAAGAGATGTCGGATGACGCAACTCATCATTTATGAGGATAATTAGAAGAGAACACCACTGCCCTGTGGAGAAGAGGGGTCTTCAAGACCTGTGGAAGTAAACCCTGAAAGAGAGTCCTCATCTGTGTTAGGCGTAGCAAGTCAGTAGGTGAGCAAAAATACACAGCTTTCAAACCTAAACCAAGCGTACCGGTTGAATTAATGACGGGCAAATGCCTGATGCCCTTCGAAGATAACGCAAGACACAGAACCCGCCGAAAAAGGAACGACTGAAAATTGGTACATCCAGTATTCTCACTCTCACTAACAAATATGAAGAAATAGTAGATCTTATGGATAGACGTAAGCAAAGGATATCGGATCTGAGTGAGACAGAGTGGAATAGCTGTGGGAAGAAATCACTGAGAAATGGGTAAGTGCTATACTGAACTGGTAACAATAGTGAATTCGAAAATGGAGTTGGCCTCGTTCTCCATAAAGATCATCTAAATGAGACTAAGGACTGCTAATACACAGCATACTGTTTTGAAGGTATATGCACCACAGACAGGATGTACCACAGAGAAGAAAGAGCATTTCCTTAATGAATTTAAAGAACAAATAACACATCATTATAGACAATATGAATGTTTAAGTTGATAAAGAAAGACTAGGATGTGGAAACATCATCGGTCTTCATCGTTATGAAAACAGAAATCCGGAAGGAGGAAACCTAATTGAGTTCTGTGTCCGACACAACCATACAAAACACGTGGTATCAGAAGAGGGAAGTCATACGGCTGGGATGGCAAGCTCAAGACTATGATAGACTTCATCATCACTGATAGAAAAACTGGTCTTTATGACACAGATCAGTATGACACAGATGTTGAAGTACTTTATTTTACAGGTCCGCCTTGATCACATATTTTTTTTTTTTTTTTTTTTTACATTTCAGTATGACCTGTTTCGGCTACTGCCATCTGCAGATCATAAAATGTTCTGATGTAGTATCAACGTCAAACTAAATATGTAAGCACTTACTATGTACCTACATGTTTAGTTTGACGTTGATACTACATGAGAATATTTTACGCTCTGATGGTGACAGTAGCCTAAACCGGTCATAATGAAATGTAAAAAAAAAAATATGTGATCAAGACGGACCTGTAAAATAAAGTGCCAAAAATATGATCACGGACTCATTTTCAGACTTTATGTCTTCAATTGATACGATGTTAAAGTCATACCCAATGAGTGCCTAGATAGCGACCATTGGCTATTACTTGCTGATCTAGATGCTGTTCAAGTGCCAAAATGTAAACAAAAGATTATACCAAAGATTAAGATTCGCCTGCTGAAGGACATGGAATCATCATCATCATCATCATCATCATCATTTAAGACTGATTATGCCTTTCAGCGTTCAGTCTGGAGCATAGCCCCCTTATAAAATTCCTCCAAGATCCCCTATTCAGTGCTAACATTGGTGCCTCTTCTGATGTTAAACCTATTACTTCAAAATCATTCTTAATCGATTCCAGGTACCTTCTCCTTGGTCTGCCCTGACTCCTCCTACCCTCTACTGCTGAACCAATGAGTCTCTTGGGTAACCTTGCTTCTCCCATCCGTGTAACATGACCCCACCATCTAAGCCTGTTCGCCCTGACTGCTACATATGTAGAGTTCATTCCCAGTTTTTCTTTGATTTCCTCATTATGGACACCCTCCTGCCATTGTTCCCATCTACTAGTACCTGCAATCATCCTAACTACTTTCATATCCGTAACCTCAACCTTGTTGATTAGGTAACCTGAATCCACCCGGCTTTCGCTCCCATACAACAAAGTTGGTCGAAAGATTGAACGGTGCACAGTTAACTTAGTCTTGGTACTGACTTCCTTCTTGCAGAAGAGAGTAGATCGTAGCTGAGCGCTCATTGCATTAGCTTTGCTACACCTCGCTTCCAGTTCTTTCACTATGTTACCATCCTGTGAGAATATGCATTCTAAGTAACAGATGAAGGACATGGAAAAGAAAAGAAATTATGAAGCATGAATAACAGCCAAATTACCAAAAACTGAAAAAAGGGGACTGGAAAAAGAATATTTTTATTCAAAGAAACCCTTGTTAAAGAAGCCACGGACATATGTGGAGAAACGAGTGCCACACCAAAAGAGAAAGAAACACTTTGATGGAAAGATCGGGTGAAGACAGCAGTAACAGATAGGAACGTACTGAAAAGAAAGTTACACGATGAAAGACAGAAAACAGTTTATAGACAAAATTGAACATCTAGCAGAGAAATAGCAGAGAAAGAAACGAGCTGGAAAAAGACTGATACGGGAAGAAAAGGAAAAATGTAGGGAGGACTTTACTGCAAGGATAGAGGAAGACTGCCAGAGACGTAAGAAATTACTATACGAAGTACTTAAGAGTAAACGAAATTAGGTGACTATTACTGCACTGGAAACAGATGACGGCTATTTAATACGAACAGAGGAAGGGATCAGAGATGAAATGAAAAAGTAATTCAACTTGCTACAAAACGGAGATGGGTACAATACAACCATCAATGACTACAAAGTAATTAATGAAGTCCAAACCAACGGACACCCATTAACACGGCATGAGGTAGAAACTGCATTAAAGAGCATGCGGAACGGAAAGTCGACAGTTGATGATCTCAGCTCAGACATGATAAAGGCCGCTGGAATATTGGGCTTAAATTGGCTGTATAGAATGTTATCAGTTATATGGGAGAAAACAGTATCCCAGAAGATTAGAGTAATGGAGTCGTATTCCCTCTATTCAAAAAGGACAATCGACGAGAACGTGGAATATACAGACCCTGAAGAAGATCACAGAAATGAGACAGAAATATAGTAGAAACTTTGCCTGAGGAAGAACAACATCGATTCAGGAAAGTCCAAGGTACTACGTATCTTATTTTTGCAGTAATAATGCTGACAGGAAAGTTCTGGGAATATGGAAGAAATTTTGTGATTGTATTCGTCGACACTGAAAAATCGTATGACAGTGTTTCTCGAAACAAGATACGGGAATGTTAGGAAGACCTAAAGCTGCTGAAGTATCTAATGGATAAGGTCAAGATGCTGCACCAAAAATGTTACAGCTGTGTCCAGATAGACAACGGACGATCAGAATGGTTTGAAACAAACAGAGGTGTCATCAAGGAAGTACCCTATTGCCACTCCTGTTTGTAATAGTAATGGACAAGATCGTAAAATCTATCAAGAAAATAGACAGCGAACCAAATGCACTGAATTTTGCTTATGGTTTGGTTATATGGGGAGAGCTGAATCACAGAAGAAACTTAATGACAGGAACAATACACTCAAAAATTACAGACTAAAAATAAGTAAAACAAAGACACTAGAAATGACCATCAACAGGCAGGGAACAACCTCAAATATATTTCTAGAAGGAGTCAAAGTAGAATCTGTTTCTCATTTCAAGTAACTAGGCAACATGACCTCAAAAGAAAACACCATTAAGCAGGACACAAAAAGCAACCAATTACTACTGTCAAATGAGAAATCTCCTGTCGGACGATAAAATGCCACGAAAAGCAAAAGCGACCATGTACCCTACTAAACACAAATCACAGTAGAATTCAGGGACACGAAATTAGACTCATTAGAACTATGCATCAGACAACTAGAAAGTACAATACCAGGAATGAGGTACACAGAAAATCAGCTATTATTGAAGCTCCTGTTACCGGTGTCATAAATAAACGCAAGCTTCAACGGTACGGGCACATAATAAGCACGAACAGTGAGAGACCAGCCAAAAAGTATTTCAACCTTACCTCGTTGGAAGAACACCAGAGGGAAGACCAAGACAACGCTGATAGAGACTATAAGACCAGATGTGGAGGAGAAAGAACACAAATGGCAAGTTGTCCTGAACAGGTGATATAGGAGGACTGGGGGAGATGGCGAGCGCACGTGCACCACACCCATAGGGAGATAGTGAGCACTTATGCACCACACCCGGGGAACTGGTTGATGATAGATATCACAGTACCTGTTATGTATAAATAACTTGTACATTGATTGCTTATTGCAGACCTAAAATGGATTCACAAGTATGAAGAAAACAACCACTCTGCCTCAACTACGAAATGTGCCACACAACAGTAACTTGTAATTCACCATGGGAGATCGCAGCAGTAGTGCTGCACGAGGATACATTGTCATGCCATCTGTTGGCGAAACCAGGAAACACTGCATTGCATGGGATCATCGCAGCTAGCTTATAACACAATACTGCAAAATTATCTGTACTGCGAAATTACGTTACCTTACCCTATTTACAGTAAACATTTATTTTTAAAATGATAAATTTGACCTACAATTTTATTCTTAAAACTTCGTCGATCGGTAGTAAATATTGTTTATTTGCAAACTGCGTGCAATTAACATTGCTCAGAATTGATGTTCAAATGTGTCAAATCCTAAGGGACCCAACCCCCACGCGGATCCTGTACGATCTCATCCCCTTCCCTCACCTCCTCCTTTTCCTTGAAAGGATACGGATCCTGTACACCTCCCGCAAACTCGATCCTCCTCATCCGCTTATCTCACCCATTCTCTCGCACCCCCGCCCGCTGCCGCGCCTGTATTCCCACGTCCCACCCAGTCTCCATCTCTCCACCCTCCTTACCCTCTCCCAAGGTGGCTTCCGCCAGCCCCCCCCTCCCTGATGATGTCCTCCTGCCCACCATCTACCCCTCCTCTCATCTTTGATCCTCCCCCCCACTTCCTGTGTCCTTTCCTTTCGGCACCCTCCCTCCCTTCTCTTCCCTTCTCTTTCCTTTTCCCCCGTCTCCTCCCTCCTCCCCTCTTCCCTCGGGCTTCCCCTCCCCCTTCCTCCCTTCCCACTATCTCCCCTGCCCTTGGCATCTGCTCTCCCCTCTCCCCTCTCCCTCTCCCTCTCCCTCTCTCCCCCCCCCCCTCCTCCTCTCTTGGCAGGTCCCCGGACTCGTACACGGTTTGTGAACATTCGCGCGCTGGAGATCTACGCCTCGTGTTCTGTGTGTGTCGTCGTTTTGTGCTTAAGTGGTTCAGTGTTATTCGTTTTTGTGCACCTACGTCTTCATTTATATCTTGTGTGTTTCTCTGAGGCCAAAGAGCGGCGTAGCGTGCTGCTGCTGACCTGCCTGTTAACGGGTTTGAAAATAACAATAAAGAAAAAACAAAGGGACCCAACTGCTGAGGTCATCGGTCCCTAGACATACACACTACTTAAACTAACTTATGCTAAGAACAACACACACACCCATGCCCGAGGGGGGACCCGAACCTCCAGTGGGAGGAGCCGCGCAATCCGTGACAGGACGCCCTGGACCGCGCGGCCACTCGGCGCGGCGCTTAGCATTGACTTTCCACTGTTTACATGCTGGGCACATTATGGGTACATTACTGCGAAATCTCTCAGAAATACAAACTGAAAAGGTTCGAATTGCATAGTTTTAGATATTAAGATTTGCATTAACAATATTTGCAAGAATAAAGCACAACAACCTCAAAACGTAAACCTTAATTGAGAACAATGTACTATTAACATGTAAACAGTGTTAAGAATGACGCTCAACATTTCTACCATCACCCTATTTAAATTCACGTTAACGATGTTAATGGACGCGATTAACGTTGTTTATTTGGTTGAATAAACAGATTTATCTAATTAGCAACATCTTTTGAAGCGCATTTGCGTTTTGGAATATATTCAGACTCTTATCTGAGTCGGAGTTAACCACGTCAATTCCAGTTTCGTTTTTCCTATCACTGACAAAGCACAGGTTACTGCTACGGGAGGCATGTTCTCGACACTTACCACTGCTTACCTGTGCACATCCTGACAAAGTTGACAGTAGCGAGAATCTGAAATTAGATACAGAACTGCCATTTCTCGGTTTATCGTGGAACTGTGATCTAATTGAATAAAGCACGTTAAATGGTTCAAATGGCTCTGAGCACTATGGGACTTAACTGCTGTGGTCATCAGTCCCCTAGAACTTAGAACTACTTAAACCTAACTAAACTAAGGACATCACACACGTCCATGCCCGAGGCAGGATTCGAACCTGCGACCGTAGCGGTCGCGCGGTTCCAGACTGTAGCACCTAGAACCGCTCGGCCACTCCGGCCGCTAATAAAGAACGTAATTTACCGTGTTTTACACGCGATATTTCTGTTTCTCACCGACTGTTCCGTACCACTCTTTACGGCTGAGGTCTTCATATAGTTGCAGTTGTCCTCCCATGATCTATCAAAAGATAGATTTACCGAGTTAAATCGATAGATAACAGCTGTAAGTGCGGAAAGGACAATAACACTGAAGGATGTGATTATGAAATCATCCTGGTATCTGCCCTAAGTGATTTAGGGAAATCGTCATCAATATAAGTCTGCTTGATCGACAAGTAAACTGAACCAAAATGCAAGCTCACTGTCGTTACCGTGGCAACAATGATGAGTGAAGGTGCAAGTCTCGTAGCAAAACTATATTTTAAATATGAAGAACATCGTCTAAAGGTCTGGATTAGGAATAACAGCCAACAAGTTGCAAAGTACAAGTTTGTTAAACCTTGGCCATGTTTCGACGGTTTCAAAACTGTCTTTTTCAGAAGGTACTGTGCGTGTGCCTCTATTGTTCGAGCATTTGGCGCTTGTCACCAGCTCTGAACGAGATATTTACACAGCACTGGATCCGATGCCACGTTTTACACTTAAATTTCATGCATATACAAATACTCGTATTTCAAGTGGCACACTATATGTTTTGTTGTACCCAGCGTCAAATGTGTGATATTTTAAAAAGCCCTCCAGTGGATGGCTACTACTTGTATATAATGTATTTTAAATGGCTATTAAGTAGATGGCATTCACTAGACAGAGTCAGCAATTCCCACACTGTCAGTGGATAAGTTGATTCTGTGTACTACTTCTTCTGAAGAAGAGTGTTCTAAAACCATCGCAACCATGGTCACGGTTTAATAAACCTGTACTTTGCAACTTGCCATTTCTAATAATTGAAGTTCTTGCATGGTCAGTTGCTGAAGCGCAGCCGTGTTCAAAACCTCTACATTGTCTTTATTTATATAATAATATTGCATTTATTAAGTTTTACTGTTTGTCCTCGACACAAGCAGGCAAAGTATCAGTTGTCTGCAGGGGAACACGAACTAACCCTGGAGACACGTGTGAAAGCGGAGAACAGGTGAAGGCCTCGGTCAAAGAGTAGGAGCTGACACTGAAATTTGTACCCTTCACTTTCGTGATAACTGTATTACGAATCCTTCAGAAAGAGTTGTGTAACGCGTTCATTGGTCAGCCGTAAACACAGATGTTAATGGCGGACGAGTCATAACTCGACGGCGGAGAAAAAGAATGCGTGTGAAGATCAGAGGAGCGGCGCCGCGCATTGGACTCGGATCTCGGAGATAAACGACGTGACGAGTCGCGCATGACCGCCCGCGGCACTAAACGTCACAGGGCACTGCTGCGCTAAGCACAGGGTCACGATTCGAGGAACGGCAGCTGACGGCCGCCGGTGACCGGCCAGCAGCGGCCGAGCGAGCCTCGCACACGTTGGCAGCGGCCCCCGCCTCGCCGCATCTCGCTGGTCGCCTCTGCGTAGGTGGTGCAACTGCGAAAGCTTTTTTCCGTTCTAGCGCCGCCGTTTACAGTCATTAGGCTCACGACTGTCGCCTGACAACCACGCTGGTTACCAGGAAGGGAAATTAGGGTTTAACGTGCCGTCGACGATGGGATAATTAGAGACAGAGTACGATCTCGGACTGCAGAAGACTGGAGACAGAAATCTGCCTTTTCTAGGAAACCATCCTCGAGTTAACCTTAAGCAACTTACGGAAATCCTGACTGTGAAACGTTCCCTTCGTCTGTCCTCAGGGCTTCCGTGGCGTCGCGGAAGTCCCACTCGCGGCGCAACCAGAGTACACACATTCTTAAGCCGTCTTCACAAGAGGCATGGTTCTCTTCCCGAAGCACGCCACAGGTGGGGCACAGGCTTCATATGTACTCTGAAACGATCTGCTCCTCGTCGTGATTTTGTTTGTTTGTTTGTTTTTTGTTTGTTTGTTCGATATAGTTCACTGCGTTTGATTCCTTGACATAGCTTTTTTTTTTTTTTCCAGAGAGCACGCAGCCCTCTGACCGAACACGCTGAGCTACCATGCAGGCGCGATTTGTGAGCGCAATGTTCCCAAGGGCAGTTCGCGGCGGCATCTTGCTCGTAAATCACAGTTTCTTTACAACAATGGCCGCTCATAAAGTTAATTCTGTTAGCGACTGTGGAAGAAGAGCGGAGCAAACTGCGAAGAAGTCTCTGGGCTCGTCGACGGCTTGAACAGCGAATTGCTGGTAGAGGAACACTCAGTCTGTTGAGCACTTGCCTGCGAAAGGCAAAGGTCCCGATTCCGAGTCTCGGTCCAGCACACAGTTTTAATCCGCCAGTAAGTTTCATGTGAACACACATGCCGCTGCAGAGTGAAATTTTTACTGTGGGAACATCCCCCAGCATGTGGCTAAGCCATGTCTCCGCAAAATCCTGTCTTCCAGTAGTGCTAGTTCCCCAAGTTTCTCAGCAGAGCTTCTGTGAAGTTTGTAGTGTAGGAGATGGTGTACTGCCGGAATTCAGTCGTGGCTTGGGTAGATCTCTGTCGACAGAGCACTTGTCCGCGAGAGGTACAGATCCCGAGTTCGAGTCTCGGCCCCGCACACAGTTTTAATCTGCCAGGCAGTTTCAGCAGTACATAATGTTGCACAACAATCTGAGATGCACAGTAGCATAAGTTACTCTTTAACTCCGTTGAATCTCCATCTCATATTCGGTTTTAAATGCAGTATATTTATAGTACAGAGCCTACCGTCGCTGCTTGTTTCGAGCAGCCGTTTCCCTGGAAGACGGTGTATCTGGAAGCGATCATCGACCTCGTTTGGCAATAAACGGGATTCATCTGACCAGGCAACACGATTCCATTGATCCGTGGTCCAATCTCTGTGATCGCGCGCCGACTGTAACAATAACTGATGCTATTGCTGAAACAACATGGGAACACGTAAGGGTCCTCTACGGTGGAGCACGATGTTCAACACTGTGCGTAATCCAAAACACTTGTGACTGCGCCGGCACTGGACTCTGTCCTCAGATATGCCACTGACCGCCACCTGTCCTGATTTACAGATTGGGCAAACCCCGATCCCTTTATTCTATGATAACGTAATGACGTCCAACTTCTTGTAGCCTACTTGTGGTTTCAGCGTTCTTCAACCAATTTCCATAGGTGCTCAAAGCAGTAGCGCGCGAACAGCCAACTAGCTTCGACGTTTCCGAGATGCTTGCTGCCTGGCACTGCTGTCAAACTCGCTCAAGTCAGCAGATTTCCACATTAGCGCCACTTGTCGTCGTTAGATTCCCCATTCGTCTCTGCTCCGCTCATATACTTCTCGTAGCCCGTGGAGTGCCTTCAGCCCCACTAGGCAGCATACAACCTCGCGGTGGGCAGTAGTCATAATATTTTGGCTTATTAGTGTGTATTTTACACAATACATCGTAATGCTAAAAACTTCCAGTATGTAACTAGTGTTTACTTCGTAACACAGACTGGCAGCCACGTTAAGGTTATCAGGTCGTTGGGTAAACCATCAACTATATAACAAGACTTGCACCAGATACGTTATAAATAATAAATAACGTCGACTATTGCATATAATATTTCTACACTCCTGGAAATTGAAATAAGAACACCGTGAATTCATTGTCTCAGGAAGGGGAAACTTTATTGACACATTCCTGGGGTCAGATACATCACATGATCACACTGACAGAACCACAGGCACATAGACACAGGCAACAGAGCATGCACAATGTCGGCACTAGTACAGTGTATATCCACCTTTCGCAGCAATGCAGGCTGCTATTCTCCCATGGAGACGATCGTAGAGATGTTGGATGTAGTCCTGTGGAACGGCTTGCCATGCCATTTCCACCTGGCGCCTCAGTCGGACCAGCGTTCGTGCTGGACGAGCAGACCGCGTGAGACGACGCTTCATCCAGTCCCAAACATGCTCAATGGGGGACAGATCTGGAGATCTTGCTGGCCAGGGTAGTTGACTTACACCTTCTAGAGCACGTTGGGTGGCACGGGATACATGCGGACGTGCATTGTCCTGTTGGAACAGCAAGTTCCCTTGCCGGTCTAGGAATGGTAGAACGATGGGTTCGATGACGGTTTGGATGTACCGTGCACTATTCAGTGTCCCCTCGACGATCACCAGTGGTGTACGGCCAGTGTAGGAGATCGCTCCCCACACCATGATGCCGGGTGTTGGCCCTGTGTGCCTCGGTCGTATGCAGTCCTGATTGTGGCGCTCACCTGCACGGCGCCAAACACGCATACGACCATCATTGACACCAAGGCAGAAGCGACTCTCATCGCTGAAGACGACACGTCTCCATTCGTCCCTCCATTCACGCCTGTCGCGACACCACTGGAGGCGGGCTGCACGATGTTGGGGCGTGAGCGGAAGACGGCCTAACGGTGTGGGGGACCGTAGCCCAGCTTCATGGAGACGGTTGCGAATGGTCCTCGCCGATACCCCAGGAGCAACAGTGTCCCTAATTTGCTGGAAAGTGGCGGTGCGGTCCCCTACGGCACTGCGTAGGATCCTACGGTCTTGGCGTGCATCCGTGCGTCGCTGCGGTCCGGTCCCAGGTCGACGGGCACGTGCACCTTCCGCCGACCACTGGCGACAACATCGATGTACTGTGGAGACCTCACGCCCCACGTGTTGAGCAATTCGGCCGTACGTCCACCCGGCCTCCCGCATGCCCACTATACGCCCTCGCTCAAAGTCCGTCAGCTGCACATACGGTTCACGTCCACGCTGTCGCGGCATGCTACCAGTGTTAAAGACTGCGATGGAGCTCCGTATGCCACGGCAAACTGGCTGACACTGACGGCGGCGGTGCACAAATGCTGCGCAGCTAGCGCCATTCGACGGCCAACACCGCGGTTCCTGGTGTGTCCGCTGTGCCGTGCGTGTGATCATTGCTTGTACAGCCCTCTCGCAGTGTCCGGAGCAAGTATGGTGGGTCTGACACACCGGTGTCAATGTGTTCTTTTTTCCATTTCCAGAAGTGTATTAAATCAATGAGAGTCCCGAAATCTTTTCGAAAACAGAACGTGAAAAAAAATTTGCAAGAAACTTGAGGCGAACCTGCTACTTTTCTTTTCCCTTTATAGCTCACGACGCTGTCACTTACGCTACAGCACCTACTCGGATGGTACACGGTGTGTAAAGGCTACATCTACAAATGTCATTACTTCTATTTTAAAAAAACTGTACCAAAACGACGCGCTTTTAATAGATTATCGTTGTTCCGTAACATTAGAACGGTATACCTTCATAGCTTGCAAGTAATAACACTTAAAGCATCAAATACGGGAACCGTTCAACTACCGTCATTCAGTTTCCTGTCGTTTTATTATAATAAGTCGTATCTAAAACGAAGCGATTTAGAGAGATCCTCAATTTGGCTTTGCTTTTAAATAGCTTACATTCTTACCACGTACTCTATAATATTCAGAAAAAAATCAAATACGAAGTTTAACTCCCATAGTATTAAGAAAAAAATCAAATACGAAGTTTAACTCCATGTAATGTGGCCTCTCATAAATTCTGTTTGTAATGCAGAAACAACGTCACCGCCCCTCGTTACGAGCCAAACGTCTGACATGGCATATTCTTCATTTCGCCCTTCACAGTGTAGTGGAACATGGAACTCCACGCTGTGACGTCACCAGCTCCTCGTCCACGTGTGTCTTCACGTCCCTTGAGAGGGCGGCTTTAGCAACGTGCAGGGCACGAGACGATTTACGTGACGTATAACTCCACGTGTGCCCCAGAGAAATCTGTCAGGACTCTTACTGTCTATGTGTTATGTTAATGCCCAGGTGGACTATATTAATAGTAACCTAAAGCTTGGCATCATCTTCTGGACTGTTTGGTGCGACCAGCCGTAATTGAGAATACTAAAATGCAATGAAGTAACTTCTGACAAAAACTAATGATGAAGTGGTATTTCAAAAAAATCTGCACAAACATACAATCATATCTTCTGAGTCATCTGGGCCGTAA
Source organism: Schistocerca cancellata (assembly GCF_023864275.1). Classification (NCBI taxonomy): domain Eukaryota; kingdom Metazoa; phylum Arthropoda; class Insecta; order Orthoptera; family Acrididae; genus Schistocerca; species Schistocerca cancellata. The sequence goes on along the minus strand of NC_064631.1, from coordinate 461,187,107 downwards.
CTGTTGTATCTGCTTTTTTATATCTTGGATACTGACACTGGGACGAAGATGATGTTCGTACTGGTCCAACAAAAAAAATAGTTCAAATGGCTCTGAGCACTATGGGACTTAACTTCTGAGGTCATCAGTCCCCTAGAACTGAAAACTACTTAAACCTAACTAACCTAAGGACATCACACCATCCATGCCAGAAGCAGGATTCGAACCTGCGACCGTAGCGGTCACGCGGTTCCAGACTGTAGCGCCTAGAACCGCTCGGCCATTTCGGCCGGCACTGGTGTAACACATGTTCAATCAGGCAGAGGTCAGGGAATCATGCTGGCCGCAGGAGTACCTCAACACGACGCCTGCAGCTCATAGAGACACGTGTCATATGTGGACGAGCATTGTGTTGTCTAAAACTGACAGCATGGTACTGTTGCGTCATATCTAATAAATGAGAAAACAGAAGCAGGATGTTCGTGACGTACCGATAGGCTGTCACAGTTCCCGGCAGTCACTAGCAGCGATCTGAAGCCATGCCCGATGGGTACACGTGATCGACTGAAGCAGCAGTGGTATGGTATGGGAGTGGAAGGGTACTACGACCACAAAACGAAGTTTATCAGGGCAAAAATTTACTGACGAAAAATGAGATTTTTCCAATGAAAGAGGTACACAGTTAAATTTATTCCTTGAAATGCATGAGTGTGAAATGATAATTAAAACCAAAACGAACAAATATAGCCCCACGTTGGAGGACCAATATGAAATTATCAAATAATTTAAGAATGAAGCAGTTGCTACAAAACTGTTAACCGTCCTACGGTCATGGTCGTTAAGAGAACTGACTGTTCTTAGCAACTGCAGAAACGCCTTAAAGGATAATGATAGGTGTTTTGACTGTGAAACTCAAAAATAATTAAAGTTTTAATTAGCTGCAGTACAAGTATTTATGATGAAGTTAGAGCTCAAGACCAATCAAAAATTATTCTTCTCTTGTGGACCAACGACGTTTGGCCCAGAGATATGTCTACATTGGGACAGAGACGAACACAGGGCAGACGAAATTAGGTCTAGGGTACCAAACGTGTTGCGGAAGCAAGGCACAATGACGCAAAGAGTAACACCGCTGTGCCTCTCCAAAACATTGGAAGTGTGAGAGACCTCTTCCCAGGTCGTCACTATGGTCAGAGCAGAACCGCGATTCATTACTGAACATAATGCGATACTATCCATCGACAGTCCATGCATCCTGATCACTCACCCGTTTGTGTTGTGGGGTTAACAATACCCTTTACAAGGGCCGGTGGTGCAGAATATTACTGTGTTAACGTCCGCAAACGAAAACGTAAATGTACCGGAAGCTCATGACTTGAAGACTGTATAATGGTTCGAATCCATTCAGATTGCAAGGAAACACGAGAGCTGAGATAATCATTTATTATCCATAAGTAAGCTTACAGCCAAAATATATATCTTTGCCTGTATACATGGCGCACGTGGCCACGAGCTAAGGACAGTCGCCCCACCGACAGCCCATTCGCCACTGACAAATATCTCCCTCGTAACGGCGAGTGTACCGTTGGGTGCCCTTGGAGGGGTGGCCCACTGATCACTGACCCTCATGTACAAATATGTTCAGAGAGGGCAGCACTCTACAGTAAAATGTAACAACCTAACATACTGGCCGCCAAAAAAATATTAGTTTCTTTCCAGCATAAAAGTAACAAAAGTCCTGCTAAATCATAGAAAATAACACAAGTAAAAACACATGACAATGGGTCCTTCACTCAGGTATTCTGTCCATAGCGTTTGTAATTCCTATCTGGAAACCATAATCAGCTCGCTGCTGACAAATAAGCTAACTCTCGTTCTATCTGGATTGACCTTTGCCAATCAAACTCTCCCTACGCCTTAATGAATTCAAGGACTCCTATTCGCCCCTAGTCTAACTACTGGCGTGGTACACCAGTCAGATAACCAGTCCACCGTGATGCCACTAAAAAATTCGCTCGCAGGCGGATAACTATAACTCTGTCTGTTCACACCGCACAATAAGTGTGTCGGCACAGCAAACAATGCTTAATCGCAAGGACTCAATATAGAGAGTAGCATTTCGATTCGCTCTCGACAGAGGTGCTCTCCCAGTGAAGTACTGAGGAGAGACTTGTTCCTCACTCCAAGAGCGACAACGGAACGCCAGACGTGAAGGGGTATATCTTTCGGTCTCTTCCATTACTCCTTCAGCTCAAGGCGTCAGAAATATTGTCTGCCAATCAGTATTGCTCTTCTAAAACGTAAGAATGACGTTTCGTTTAAAGCGACCAATCCGGAAACCTGTAGTATCGGCGCTTGGCGTTTGCTGTCTCCCTGTGAAAATCTCTGAAACTGCGTGCTATGTGTAAAGAATGCGTAGGCTGGCCGCTCCCACACAACGTAGCGGTATTTGCTTTTTAGCCGAATACGGGGTCGTTCCTCCTTTTCCTCGGGCGAAGGCTGTCCTCTCCACGGGCGGCCACCGGCCGACATAGATGGGTTGGGACTGGCCTCCTGGCGTGCGGTTGCCTCTCTCAAACTAAAAGCTCCTGTGACCGTCGTGTCTGGAATGTATGTGTGTACGCCAGCCTCGAGTATTTCAACCATGGTGCGCACTTGCGATTTATTAGTTATTTGCATATCATTTACATGAATTCATACATCATTGACTTTATCTTATCGAGTTTGGGTTCGAATGAAGCGTCTTGATGTGCGGAATATGATTGTGAGGGCGGAATATGTAAGCAATGAAGGTCAGGAGACCACGACGTCTTACACGGTGTTCGAATAGTGGCCACTCGCAGCATTCCATCCCTCCCGGGCTGTACTCCTGCAATGACGGCCAGCCTCCAACATAAGGGTGGCAGGTTATTTTCTCTTACTATGACCAATGCACCAAGTTGCACATTCTGACTAGGATCTGACTTGGTCCGCTGCTGCAGATGATGCAGGTAGTCAGATGACGAACCCCGCCAAAAGTTCTGGAAGCCTTGGTGCAGTAGCTCCCACCTTGTGAGCAAGCTCAGGTTGGCTGTACCTACATCTGGCTGAGGGATGCTTGTGATTGCGGTTCCAATCAGGAAATGACCTGGGGTGAGGACTTGGGGATCAATAGGATCGCAAGGCAGTGGCGTGATAGGACGAGAGTTCAAGCAAGCGTCAATCTGGCAAGTCAGGGTTGTCAAGTCTTCGAAAGTGGGACATATGGTTCCGATCGTTTGCCGCAGGTGGCGCTTGAAGGACTTCAGCTTCCCATATTCCGCCAAAGTGTGGTGACGCAGGAGGAATGAAATGCAGGCGATGCCTTCTTCGTGTATAAAGCTTCTCACCTGCGTCTGCAGACAATGACTGCTCACTGCAGAAAGGCCTCACAATTTCTACACGTGGGCGTGGCACATATCCCATGAGCTGTTGTGCAGGATTCGTCTTTAATCGCTGACAAATCAACCACGCTCACAATTTGGAACTGATTAGCAGTTGGCTGCCAGAGTAAACCTAAAGTTTTAATATCCTCGACGTAATCAAGTCTTAAGAGTACTTGTGTCTCTCTTAACTCTGACGGGATATTTCGAGGAATTCCACACTGTTACTGGACCACTTCCTTACTGAGAATTGACCTTTCTTCAAAAGCTTCGTTAGATCTTGCTGGACTTTGATTGCAGCCTCTACTGTGTCGCAACCTGAGATACAATCGTCCACATAGAAGTCATTAGCAAGAATTTTTGCTGCCTTGTTACATCTGCCCTCTTCAAGCTAATTGTAACAGACTTCATACGGCAAGAAAAGGTGCCCAGGCCATTCCGTATGTGACTGTCTTTAACTGATATTCCTGCAGTGGTGCAGATCTGTCCCTCCGTCACAGTATTCGTTGGTGGGCGCGATCTTCATCCGCTACCAGAATTTGTCGTTTCATCTTCTCTATATCAGCTGTGAAGGCAATGCGATGCATGCAGAAGCGTAATATTGTGGAGCACAAATCTTGTTGAATCGTTGGTACTACCAAAGAACTGTTTAGGGACAAATTGGAGCTCGTTCTGGCTGAACAATCGAAAACTACTCTTATTTTGGTAGTCGAGCTGGCTTCCTTAAGAACTGCATAGTGTGGCATGTAGTATGAAACAGTAGCGTGCGTAGCTACCAAGTCCTAAGTCTTCATATTCCCTCATAAACTGTGTGTAGCTTTCTTTAAGCTCCGGGTGTCTCGCCAGTTTCTGTTCAATCTGAGAGAAGCGTTTTGCTGCAGTGTTCATAGGTTCGCCTAATGTACTTTGCTCTTCGCGAAACGGGTGATGGATAACGAATCTGCCTATGGAATCTTTCGCTGTGTGTTGCACGAAGTGTGCTTCATATTGTTCCTCTTCTTTCGTCATTACATCACGATTTAATTCTTCTATCTCCCAGAATTTCTTCAAGAGTGTTTGAACATCAGCTTTCGTTTTTACAAAACACGACACGACCGGCCGCCGTGCTCTACCATTTGATACTGATCAGATATGACCCAAACTGTCTCTTGAAGCATAGGATGATCAGTTCCCACGAAAATATTCACTGATTTGTGAATGTATGGACAAAATTCTGCTCCTAGCAACACGTGGATCTTTCCAGGTGACCAAAACTTCGGATCAGCGAGTTGTACATTTGGCAAATGCCACGTACTGGGATCAATTATTTGTTCGGGCGAAGTGTCAGTTATCTTTGGCTAAAATAAGCATTCGGCAGATGACATAAAGTGCTTACACTAGTATAGAGACACGGTGTTTTGTTTCCGAGTGGGCTCCACCTGTTCTTTGCAACGGTACTGTGTTGTGCCATCTTTGAAGTCTGAGGCGTTGTGCACATGTTTCCGATATGAAGCGTGACGCGACCCAGAATCTAATAGAGCACGACAAATTTGCCGTTTTCCGGTGATACGTCGCCACCTTATTCTCGCTGTCGCAAGGAGTACTCGTTTGCCTGTACTGGTCTTCAGTGAACAACAGCTCGATGTAGTTGACTGTTTGGCATTGTGTTCGTGTTGCATGTCACCTGTACACTCCTTCCTTGGTACATCTCCTGTCCGTTGTGATTCTGCATGTAATAACGTGTGGTGTCGTTTACCACGGGTATGACAGGTAATGGAGTTGCAGTGAGAAACCCTGTGATCATTCTTCAGGCAGTTGTAACACAAGTTGTTGCGTATCACAAAAGCCTTGCGTTCACTACACGTGGCCCGTTTGAATTTGCTGCACTTGTACAGCTGGTGAGGCTGGCAGCACATGAGACATGCAGTACCTGTAGCAACATATGTCTGTTTCGACTGCCCAAACCGCTTGATGTTGGGCGCATTCTGATATTTATTAACAGTTGTGCCTTGACGTTGTGGAGCTATTGCCTTGGTTATTTCTATTTATTCTCGAGAAAGGCCCAAGTTTCTTTAAATGTTGAAAACCTACTCGAACTCAGACTGGCTTCAAACTCGGTTTTTGTAGAATGTTCAACCCGTCCCATAAGGAGCTGTGACGTAAGTACGTCTTGCAAAGAGACATCTAGCTGTAATGCCATCAGCGCATGCACATTGCTTAATGATTCGTTTAGTAGTTCACGAAGTGTTCACATGAACACGGCTTTGCCATTGCCGGTAGCGTTAGCAGTTTCTTTAAGTGTGCTGATGCAATCAGTTGAGGATTATTGCATCTATTACAGACCAAATCAAAAGCTACCTTCAAGTTAATATTAGTCACAGAGAGATGGTCAATTACGTTGTGAACTCAGCAAATGATGGTACTTAGCAATGTCCTCTAGTTCCTAATTGTTTACGACGAGACACTCAAATATGCCGTGAAAATTCTGGAATTTCATTACATCACCGTTAAATGGTGATAGTTTTATGGTGATACACTAAAGGCAGACCCAGCATCTGAAGAAACCTTGTCAACTGAATCGCTCTCATTTTATTCGAAACCTCGAAGACCATATTTTCGAAAGTTTCTCTATCCTCAGCATGACTCTACATCTTCAAACAAGTTTGCTTTAAAAAAACTTATTGTAACGTGGCTGAAGACCTCATTATAAAAGAAGTGAAATTATTACTCGGCTGAAGGCCACAAGCTGGCCGCGGTGGTCTAGCGGTTCCGGCGCTGCAGTCCGGAACCGCGGGACTGCTACGGTCGCAGGTTCGAATCCTGCCTCGGGCATGGGTGTGTGTGACGTCCTTAGGTTAGTTAGGTTTAAGTAGTTTTAAGTTCTCGGGGACTTATGACCTAAGATGTTGAGTCCCATAGTGCTCAGAGCCATTTGAACCATTTTTGAAGGCCACAAACAATTTCAAATAACAAATGGCTGAAGGCCTGAATTAGAAGTCAGGGAAACAATTGCAAATAGCACTTTTAAAATAAATCCCTTGCTTTTAAAACAAGTTTGCTTTAAAAAAACTTACTGTAACACGACTGAAGGCCTTATCACCAAAGAAGTGAACTTATTGCTCGGCTGCAGGCCACACCAACAATAGTTAGAAGATTACGAATATCCTTAAAACAAACATCAGAATCTAAGGAATCAGAACAAGCGGTTCTCAGCAAGTGTTCCAAGGGTAAGATAACTCACACATAAGGTAAGACAGGCAGTGAAGAGTTGTACTCACGTAACAGGATGGTAACTCAAACTAGAGGCAGCTTAAGCGCGACCGACCGACTAACCAATCAGCCTAACGTCCGATCACAGGTACAACGATGGAATATGTTTAGGCAAGGCCGAAGACACAGACAGCACTACGTCTTCAGAAAACACCCAAGGCCAAAGGGAACACTAGAACCAGGGTAGACATCCCCCCCCCCCCACACACACACACAAAAAAATATGCACAGTACAATACAAGAGGCAGTCGAACTACACGCCGTGTCGGACAGCATCAACATGACGAGGAAAGGTACACTGCCGGAGAAGTACGCTAACCTCCAGGGCAGGTAACTGGGGCGTTAGCGGACACAAGGCAGAAAATACCGCTGGTTGCGCTTCACTAACACGAATTATACTAAATTCAGTTATGAATAACAAATAGAGAAAGACGGTTGCAATATTTCACCTCCTCGAAACACTTCGCTCGTTGCCGCCAGGCTCAGCGGCCCTGGGAGAATCAACCCGCCGACCAAAGGCGAGATCTCAGAATAGTCGGGGTTGCATTAGCAGTTAACTCTTCAGTCAACTTAAACGTCCAGGGTTCGGTGTGCAACGAAGTCGTCGCTCCCGCAGCTACGCGTCGCTGATCCAGCGGTGGCAGCACTGCACCAGCATCCCTGGTTTTCCCACGAGCAGCACACACCTGCTCGCTGCTGCCCTGAAAATGAACTGATCTCCGTTCGCAACCCCCACTCCACACAACGCGACCCGGAAATACTAGCGGACGCTCCAAAGATAGTATCACAGCACTCGTATTGATAAGCGCTGCTGCTGCCACTCACAGGCAGGCAAACCAGCAACTTAGTGACGCCAGTAAATCGAATAAGAGACGAGATGCCATAACAGCAACGATAAGATGCCAAGCAATAAATGGTATGAACACAAGCCGCGGACGGCTCAGACGTAACGCCTGAAATGTGGTGTTCTCGGCACACTATTGATACTGTGGATTTCGGGATATAGATATCCCTAACGATTTCCGAAATGAAACTTCCTGGCAGATTAAAACTGTGTGCTGGACCGAGACTCGAACTCCGGACCTTTGCCTTTCGCGGGCAATTGCTCTACCAACTGAGCTACCCAAGCACGACTCACGCCCCGTCCTCACAGCTTTACTTCTGCCAGTACTTCGTCTCCTACCTTCCAAATTTTACAGAAGCTCTCCTGCGATCATCCCAGAACTAGAACTCCTGAAAGAAAGGATATTCCGGAGACATGGCTTAGCCACAGCCTGGGGGATGTTTCCAGAATGAGATTTTCACTCTGCAGCGGAGTATGAGCAATTTCCCTCGAATGGCAAAGGTCCCGAGTTCGAGTCTCGGTCCGGCACACAGTTTCAATCTGCCAGGAACTTTCATATCAGCGCACACTCCGCTGCAGAGTGAAAATCTCATTCTGATTTCCGAAATGTTGCCATAAACACGTCGGAAACCTTCCCATATAAATCACCTGAGTACAAATGACGGCTGTGCAAATGCACTGCTCTTGCATACCTTGTGTAAGCTTTACAGTGCCATCTATAGATGAGCATATCACTTTCCTATGACTTTTTGTCACCTCAGTATACACCCTACTGAGTCTGGTAACAACACTGGACAAGAACTACAGCAATGCGTCCTGTTGGTCGTTCGACCTGTCACAGAGCATTCAACTGTAATTGTGTACGTGCTTGCCGAAGGCAGGTGCGTGAGCAGGGTTACACTGACATACGGCCATGTCTTCTGGGCGATTCACTTTTTTTCCCTTCCAGGCACTGTACATAACACGTAACTTTAGGTATAGTTCTATACTGTAAAATATCTGTCATTTTAGTAATTCCATATGAGCTGTTGCGTTCGAGGAGCCCAACAGTCCCATGCTGGAGGACCACTGCTGCGTGCCTGTTCAAAAATTGCTCTAAGCATTATGGGACTTAATATCTGAGGTCATCAGTCCCCTAGACTTAGACCAACTTAAACCTAACTAACCTAAGGACAAATGATTCAAATGGCTCTGAGCCCTATGGGACTTAACATCTGAGGTCATCAGTCCCCTAAAACTTAGAACTACTTAAACCTAAGTAACCTAAGTACATCACACACATCCATGCCCGAGGCAGGATTCGAACCTGCGACCGTAGCAGTCGCGCTGTTCCGGACTGAAGCGCCTAGAATCGCTCGGCCACACCGGCCTGCCCGGTTGGCCATGCAGTCTAATGCGCGACTTTCCGGGCGGGAAGGAGCGCCGGTCCCCGGCACGAATCCGTCCGGGGAATTTGTGTTGAGGGCCGGTGAGCCGGTCAGTCTGTGGATGATTTTTAGGCGGTTTTCCATCTGCCTCGGCGAATGCGGGCTGGTTCCCCTTACTCCGCCTCAGCTACACTATGTCTACGATTGCTGCGCAAACAAGTTCTCCACCTACGCGTACACCACCATTATTCTACCACGCAAACATAGGGGTTACACACGTTTGGTGTTCGGTCTGGGGCGGCGGAGGGGTGAAGTTGACTGCGATAGTCGTCGTGGGATTGTAGATCACTGCGGCTGCGGCGGGGATGGAGCCTCTCCGTCGTTTCTAGGTCCCCGGTTAACATAACGTAACATACCATAACATAACCTAAGGACATCACACACATCCATGCCCGAGGCAGGTTCCAAACCTGCGACCGTACCAGCAGCGCGGTTCCGGACTGAAGCACCTATAACCTCTCGGCCACTACGGCCGGCTGCGTGCCTGTGGAAGTACTCTGGGAGTGAGCTACAATTGTGGCTTTCTAAGGTGTCACAAATTCTGCTGGACTCCGAAGCGGAATATTCCGCAGCCAGAACAACCGCGTGCCCAGTGCTGTTTGTGTGATGCCGGTGCCTGTCCCCCGCCGTCAGTAGCGGCAGGTGGGGGCGGAGGCGCGTCGCCCCGGGCGAGGCGAGGCGAGGCGAGGCGCGGCCCCGCGTGGCGCACCTGCTCGTTAAGCTCTGACCCCCGACCCGCCGCCCACGCCGCCCACGCGTGCCGGGCCTCCATCGGCACAGCGGCGCGCGCTGCCTCCTGTGCGGGTCCAATGGGCTGGCGCCTTTCTCTACAGCGCAGCAAACGTCTCTTAGCCGCTTTTACATCACCGTCACAATCACTCGCTGTTTCTAGAGACGTAGTCAAAATAGAGAGATACTACGAAAATGTGATGAATTTCTGCAACCTATAAAATTTTCAAAATATTTTACTCTTACGCTTCTTAAGAATAGGCGTGGACGGCGCCACCATTTCCTCTTTTCTCTTCATCACAGCATAGTATCTACATCAAACTTCCCCAGTTATTTGTCGTGTATATTCCCATATACCGGGTGACCAAAAAGTCACTATAAATTTGAAAACTGAATAAATCACGGAATAATGTAGATAGAGAGGTACAAATTGACACACATGCTTGGTATGACATGGGTTTTGATTAGAATCAATAAAATACAAACGTTCAAAAAATGTCTGACAGACGGCGCTTCATCTGATCAGAATAGCAATAATTAGCATAACAAAGTAAGACAAAGCAAAGATGATGTTCTTTACAGGAAATGCTCAATATGTCCACCATCATTCCTCAACAATAGCTATAGTCGAGGAATAATATTGTGAACAGCACTGTAAAGCATGTCCGGAGTTATGGTGAGGCATTGGCGTCGGATGTTGTCTTTCAGCATCCCTAGAGATGTCGGTCGATCACGATATACTTGCGACTTCAGGTAACCCCAAAGCCAATAATCGCATGGACTGAGGTCTGGGAACCTGGGAGGCCAAGCATGACGAAAGTGGCGGCTGAGCACACGATCATCACCAAACGACGCGAACAAGAGGTCTTTTACGCGTCTAGCAATATGGGGTGGAGCGCCATCCTGCATAAACATCGTACGTTCCAGCAGGTGTTTATCAGCCAGGCTGGGGATGATGCGATTCTGTAACATATCGGCGTACCTCTTACCCTTCACGGTAGCAGTTTTGCTGTCCAGCGCCATATGTAGGACATTTTGTGAACTTTTTTTTTTGTTCTAGTAAAACCCCATGTCACTCCAAGCATGTGTGTCAAATTTTTCCTCTCTATCTACATTATTCCGTGGTTTATTAAGTTTTCAAATTTATACTGACTTTTTGATCACCCGGTATGTCTTCCCATAACATATTTTTTCCATCTACAGTTTTGTCTATGGAAGAAAGTTTCCATCGTCATCCGGGGCCTCTGATTTACACATATGCCATTCCTTCTTATTTATTATCATTCACTTAATGTAATACTACGAACCTATGTGAAGAACAATAAACGCAGCTGCGACTGAGGCCACAACTGCAGTTTCGTATTATCTTCTATCAGTAGTTAAGATTACACCGTTCAGTCACATTACCGTGACCACCGCCTATGTTCAATGTCAGGGTGCAGCAACCACTCACCACAGTAACCACAGCAGGTGAAGGGTTTATAAAAAGCGTATCTGAGGGACGCGGAAAACAGTGCAGTCGTTGTCGTAATGCGGCAACGGAGCGATTTAGTTGACGCCCAAAAGGACATGGTCATTGGCTTCCGGGCCAAAAAGGAGTCTTTTGGCCTAGGTTTTGGCACTGCTATGAGTGCCTTCATCAGAAACAAAACTCTCAAATTGAGATGTCATGTATTAAATTAAAAATCAAGCGATAAAGCTTTAGTCACAAAACTTATAAGACAGAATACATAAAAGGCAAACCACTATGGGCTGCTCACTTGCGTCGAGATACGGTAGCATCAGACTTTCTTTAAAAAATCCTTGTGCAAATGATTCTGGTGTTCATTTTTATTCGTTTACTTTGGTTCTGAATGTACCTCTTTTCTTAAACTTAACTTTCTGATCCTTGAATGCCTCATTTCCGTCACTGTATTAGCTTTTCTATTTTGCACAAATTTAATTAACTGAATTTGTATAAAAATGTGACAGCAGGACGGTATTATTTACAGTTTCTCATGGTGTGAAAAGAATTTTAAACGTTTCATCCTCATCTAAACATTTAAAATTCTTTTCAGGCCATGAGAAAATATAAATATAATGAAGAATGTGCAGATATCGTTTTGGGACCAAAGTAAAGTGTTGTTTGTTTTGTATCCTAAACTTTGAGGCCTAAAGCAAACCAAGGGTCCCTTGCCTTAGTATCTGCTACGGGTCACGCGCTGGCTTAATCTGGCACTGCTAGTTAGTTTCCAACACTGCAAATGATTTGCATCATCGAAAGTTTGTAGAAGTAACACTTTTAGCTTAGTGAGCAGCTTACCTTCAAAAATACGATTTATCCTCCGGTGTTTCCTCTTTGCAGAATAGGTTTGTTGGCAGGTGTTGAACATCAGAGATGACGAATTTCTTTTCTTTCCATTTCACAGTCGCTATGGAACTGATAAAGATTAAAACATGTTTTTCTACGGGATCTGTAACTTTCTGTCTACAATTAAAATGTGTTTTTACAACCACAGTCCCCGTGTTTTGGCCATTTTCAAATGGTACCGAGTAGCTGATGTACTTGGACCCACAGTCAGAGGGGAAATCAGTACTACCTAGTGCCACATTTGGTACTGAAATCAGCGGTGACTCAAAACGAGAAATACGCAAGTATCTCGCAAACAGCCCGTCTGCGGATTCAAATACTCTGGAACGTTTCTACACGTACTACCGTACAATTTCATCTGTATCAGTTTTCGGTATTACTTATAACACAACATTTGGTAGATACATAATTTCGAGTCCTTCCAGCATTATCTATACGCCATTTGATTTTCTGTTCACAAATGATGAATAGATAACGCGATAATTATCCGAATTTTTGACGTAAGCCAATATTTACGGAGGTATCACAGTTTTCTGTAGCTCACAAACGCCAAGTTGGGAGACAATAAATCTAAATAATTCGTACGTGAAATAATCAGACATCAGAGATATCGTGGACCTACTTCTTCCAAAATATGTACGTTGATCGGAAAACGCAAGGAAGCTTTAGAAGTAATTGAAAGCAAGGAATTGTAACTTCAGAAGCGCTGTATTCCCATGAGATTAACCGTCACATATGCAGTAAACCGCCTTGCACATATATTGTACATTTCGAAAGACGTGCAGTGAAAGCGGCGTACTTTTTCTTTGCGTATCCGCGGCGTATTGTCATCGCGAACCAGGAAGTCTCCCGTGTACCTGCTCTAACACGTGCACGTGGCTACATGTTCTAGGCACAAGAATTTTCCGCTTGTAGTTGATATTAACTTTATCATTAATTAGTGATTAGTGAATTTTCATGTACAAATTCTCTCTTCATTCTGCCGGCTACATTTTCGTACACATTGGAAGTCACCCCATATAATATTATATAGCACAAGAGAACCTTGGCTTTCCATGATCAAGGACGTAAAAGGTTTTGTTAATACAGTACCCGGGGAATACAAACAATAACCAGAAAGCCACTTTTGCGGCGCGACAATAATACTGTGATAAACACATCCCTCACCGAGCGAGCTGGCGCAGTGGTTAGCACACTGGACTCGCATTCGGGAGAACGACGGTTTAATCCCGCGTCCGGCCATCCTGATTTAGGTTTTCCCTACATCGCTCCAGGCAAATGTCTGGATGGTTCCTTTGAAAGGGCACGGCCAACTTCGTTCCCCGTCCTTCCCTAATCCGATGAGACCGATGACCTCGCTGTTTCGTCTCTTCCTCCAAACAATCCAATCCAATCCAAGCCCACCCCTCTCTTGTCCTGCATATTTTGTTTTCTATCCAACGACAACGGCGCGCTAATAGTAGCTGGAACAATTTTACCCATTAACCCCACTTCTTCAGAATAGGCTTTGGAAAACTCACTTACATAAGTGAATGCGTCACTGGTTATTAACCAAAAGATCCTGAAGAAGACCCCAGTAGAGGAGCCGAAACGTCGATTGTGTAGATGCTCAGAATTTAAGACAATGACATCAATAAAACAAATAACACAATTTTTCGAACGTTATGAGGGTTAAAGCCAGAACTGAAGTTCACACACACTAAGTATAGTTTTCATAATACTTCGTTTTCCTTGTGTAAAATTATTTAATCACACAAAAATTATTTCAGTATTACAGTTGATTCTGTTATGGCGGATGGCATCGAACTACCCACAAGACTGACGACGCAAAAATAAATTGCGTTTCCAAATTCCATGAGTATACATGTGTTCTTGGAAATTTGCAGTAACAGAGAATGTATTTGAAATAATTAAACGGAAATATGAATGTCGTTATTGTTCATTATTTCTTCCTTAACAAATAAAATAATAACATAATATTGCTTATTTTGTAAAAAGATTCAATTTATTTAAAAAAAATCCTTTCGTCAAATCTTTGATATGTAATACACAAGTGCGAACTGTAGCACAACAAGAGAATTGTCTACCTATTGACAGCCTATGGCTGTCTGATGCATCGACCAGTAGTAACAATACGAAAGGACAAACGGTCATGGCTGCAAAACTGGATTTTTTATTTTATTTATCCTTCAATGATGCGTTTTGCCTTACACAGGTTATCTTCAGACTGGCTGGCAAAATATGGTGTTAATCACAAAGACGCTACGCGCACAAATGTCCCAGTAGGAAACCAGGATCTGAAAAAAAAATTATGCGGTGTCGATTTAGAAGATAAATACACGAGTAATCGGGCCTAAAACACATGAAAGCACCAGCAAATAGTTGCCGGTGTCCAATTTTTAAGAAAAGGCCTCGCGCAGAATCCTTGTCAGAGAAAACATGAGTGCTACATTCACAAGTATGTTCTAGCCTCGCCTGACGAGTTTCTCTACACCTTATGACCTGGCGAGTATCAACATCATCACCTATAAGCACCCCTGAAACGGATTTCAGACGCCGAACAGTGCTGTGTGAATGGATGTCTTAAGGTGGACGCGTAAACTTGGTGCGTGGAACAATAACTGCACAGGGCAATTATCGATCGTCTGTATCTAGTTAGTGATGATTTCATTTCGCAAGACGTTGACAGTATGCCAAACAAGCTTCGTCTGTGGATGAGCATAATCAACAGCTAAAAATCAGCCATCCATCTAACAGGCCATGGATTATCTTCATAGGTGTTTTTTATTGTACGAAACCTTTCTGCTAAGATACTTCTTGTGCTGAGAGCATTCTGGGATGAGACCGGAATTCCTGTGGAATCAAAAGTTGTCATTACTACGAACAACACACGTCACTGTAAGTGTTGATTTGATTTTGGGATTATCATACTCCGTACAAAAGTTTGTATTATGTTTATCCATTTCTTATCATTCAGTCGGCCGGAGTGGCAGTGCGGTTCTGGGCGCTACAGTCTGTAACCGAGCGACCGCTACGATCGCAGGTTCGAATCCTGCCTCGGACATGGATGTATTTGATGTCCTTAGGTTAGTTAGGTTTAATTAGTTCTAAGTTCTAGGCGACTGATGACCTCAGAAGTTAAGTCGCATAGTGCTCAGAGCCAGTCTTATCATTCAAAAGTGCTCAGGTTTCGAATAAAAAATCTTTCGGCTAAAAGCATTATTTTACATTTTGTTTATGCACTGTCATGTGCCCCAGCCATAACGTTTGGAATATGGTATTCAGTGATTCTGTTGTTTTTCCATGATTTATTAAAAGCAGTATACTACCAGAGAGTGATTAAATGGAGACACATATTTTGAAAGAAAGCAATATACGACTTTTATGAAAGAGACAATCAGTTCACACACAACAAAGCAATTCCATGCCAATGATGAGAACGGAGAACTCTTATCCATGTCTCATCCGTCCATAAAGCCAAATCTCATCTCAGGAAACAAAGCACTCGCTAGTAACACTGTGCCGTAATAAACCACACTTTGAAAGAACCGCTTCTCACTTATCGTCCGCCTCTGCAATTACCGAAACATCCACTCACCAGGATTAAATTCATTGCGGAAATACCACAAACATTACACCGGCGTCCATCCACCCTCCTATTTTTATGACACAGTGTATCCCATTTTTCAAGTGAGGAACTCATTGTCCTTAGTCTCACGAAAGGCCAAGTAGTCTTGTACTAATTTTTCTGCGGGATTAGATGGGACACAAACAGCTTTAATTCAGTCAGCCAGCGACGAATGTCCGAAACATTGTGGGAACAAAGGGAGCCTTAGTTCGTAAACAGTTCCAAGGACACCCATCAATAGAAGTATTTTCCTTGTCACACTTTAGTGTTCTGAGCCGTCGCGATTATTATGTGCTACTAATAAGAAACTTTGGGGAGAATGGACGTTTCTCGCTAGTACGTTGCGCTTTTTACGATCTAGGTTGACATCTTACGGCGTCTTTAGTATTAAATTGTGTGGAACTCGCTCGTATTTTCTCCGAGCGTCTAGACCTTTGTCTTGCGTGACCTGGCTCTTTTATAAGGATTCTTGCGGTATTTCATCTCAATACACTTACATTTAATCTTCTCCTAGAAAAGAGACTAGCCCTTTCTTTATTGTGTCTTCTCTTTCTGCTGAGAACGATGCCAGATCTGTATCTGGTTGTACAAATAAGTACTTACCACGAAGTTACTGCTGTGCAATTAAGAGAACAGAACTTGGTAGAAAACAGCCGGACTTTAACAGGAAAGAGACGCTGTTACGAGCGCTATTCGGAAAGTAAGGTCCGATGGGTTCGAAATGGAAAGCACAGTGAATATCCAGTGAAGCTTTAGACAGTTGTGTTGGGCAGTGTCTCTAGTGTGCCCGACGATCGTGTCACGTCGCTCTTGTCAATTCTGAGTGCACAGTGAGCACGTAAAGATGCTTAGAACAATAGTGTCTCACGCCAAGTACGAGAGCCTGGTGTAAGATTTCGCCTGATGTAATGCAACCCACATAACATAACTGTTATACGTTTCCTTCTGCACTACAATTCTCGGCCGCACTCTGGAGGGGCAATGAAGATGCGTTTTCGATGGGAAGTGTTTGATCACTCACAATGGAGCCCATAATTGACTCTTCTTAAGTTTCATCTCTGCTCACATGAACCGCTAGGTATGAAGACAACGTTCAGGCACAAACAAGGAGCTATAGTCCAGCGTAGAGAATTATCAGGAAGCACAGGCGGTTTCTTCTATGATGAGGGAATTGGAAAGTTAGTACAACGCTAGGCGCTAAACCGGGGCGACTATCATGAACAGTAGCTGGAAGGTGTAGCTAACTGTTGCGAATAAAACATTTTTGATTTTCACAGTAGCTTCTATTTTGCGACCGATCGGACCTAAGTTTCCAAATAGGCCTCGTATATTTCAAACTCCAGCTCAGTACATATTTCCCTCAGACAATATCTGGAATCAAAATAGTGAACGTGAATAAAACAGAGTACAGTGTGTGCGATGTTCAGCAAACAAGTGTTTACATAAACTATAAACTTAAAATTTCACGACCAAACAATTCAGACAACAACAACAGCCTCATCAGGTTCAGTAGTGGCCGACCTTCATACACTGGATAGCGCGGGGTGCCAGAATGGGTGAGTATGGCCATTAGCAATCTGAATGACCTGGGTTCCAATCTTCGTCCAGTCAATGGCAATACTAATGTTCACTGCGGGACCTCTGAATTTCTTCTGGTATATTACAGGACCCGTTCTTTGAAAAGGTGTAGGATGTTATTCTGCCTCAGCCCAATATGAAATAGCACTTCTTCTCTAATGACATCAACGTTGATGGGACCTAAAACATCTCCCTTTCTACTGAATTACTTCTGTTACACTTAGATTCCGGTTGTGTCACTACCTCTTTTCCTTACATCTCTACTGCCACGAGTTTGGTTTCCATAGCAGTTCTGTCAGTAACGCTACAAAAATGATTTTAGTGTTTTTTGAAATTTGGATTTCACTATAATTTCACTTTATGATACTTCCGTACCGATACTCGGGTCCAGAAGTTGTCTTCACGCGGCGCTGAGTCCCTGGTTTCGTGACAGAAGGGTGTCTTGGGTGCTGGCGAGGGAATTAAAGGGGTCAGCGCAGGCACGCCATTGGGACTGCTGCCACGAACAAGAACGGACACCAGTGTACGAGCGGCCACGGGAGGGGGAGGGGCAGTACAGAGTAACTTGCGAAGAGTGGCCTGCTTTTGGGTATATGGAGGAGATGTGACTGAGAACCGCACGAAGGTTGTCGCTGATGCTAGTCCCTCCCGGTGCGCTGGTGCCTGTATGAGGCTGCCTGTCTCCTTCCTTTTGCTTGTCAACTGGTGCACTTATACATACGGATGTCAGTTTCGACAACGGTGAGTGTCTTTCTGCCTCTCGTTCTCCGCTTTCCTTGACATTGTGGTATCTTGATTACTGATTACATGTGTTAGTGATCCATCGTGCTAAAGGGTGCAGATGTCGTTGTGTCCTTGCCTAAAGTTAAAATTGTACTAAGCAAGGTTTGGAAGCCAATGTGGCTCATTTGTTATTGTGGCTTCTAAAGCTGGTTCCCTCACTACGCCCGTTCACTGGCGTTGTTCTCTGAGCAAATATAATGATGCAGCACTTCTCATCGGCATCAGAATAACTGCATTCGTTTCCCTGACTAATGGTTAAACGTAATTAAAGGGCAAGGTGTGTGCAGTTAAATATTTAACTGTGCAGTAAACTTTTGGGTGTGATATTTTTTTTTAAAAAAAGGGACTTTTTTAGAAGAAATGCAAGGAATTGCTGATCAAACTGTGCAGCCTTTCTTATCGGTGCCCCGATTCTAGTTAATGCTCCTGTTTTTAAAACGCTAGGAGTCTGCCGTGATTAAAGTAAACTGTGCAACACCTTTCACTCCTCTGCGGCATAAATGTGTCTCATGTTTTGTAAAGTGTTTCTGGTAATGTGCTTCTGTTGTATTTGGAACTTTCTCGGAGAGCTACAGACAGATATTTTTTTTTCCTTTAGAAAGTAATGTTTTGATCTTGTGACGCACCCTGTTTGCGGGTGTGAACGGCTGCATGTTCACTGAACGCCTTGTGGAAACGTAAGATGGGGCCACCTGGGTCCTGGTCGCATGTGCCTCTTGGTAGGCCGGTATATATCTGGTATTATTTATGTGTGTTGTGAGATTGTTCAGACGGATTCCTCCTCTTAAAATATTCCTTGCTTATTAAATGTCACTTGATTTGGCGGTCATGTTGCTGGTTCCGACATTTCCTGATGTTTGTGATTTATTCGTTGCGTATTTTATAAAAGTGTTTTTAAGATAAATTAATTTTAAGGTTTGATATTCTCTTAATACAACCTTTTTTTAATAGTTTTTTAAGTCGAACTTTCCTTTAATGTGTATTCTGACTACGGACTTGATTTAAAATACCAAGCAGTTTCAGCAAAAAGGAAACAAGAAGCAGTTGCAAAGCAAATTGTTCTTGATCGCTCGTTTTGTATATATATGTAAGAGGGGCGTTCAATATATAATGCAACAAAATTTATTTCTGAAATCAGGATGGTTTTATTCAGCATACCGGTACACCACATCATTCCACCCTCTTTTGGCTAAAAAAACGTCGTATTTTAAAATAATCTCCGTTCAAAGCGACCGCCTTAAAACTCGACATCTGGGCTGTAGGGTGCATGAAGAAGAGCAGTGCAATGAATGTGTATGAGGCTTTACGTTATCATGGAGAAGTTTGTTTGCATTTTTGTGACGACGAGCACGCTGAAGGCGTTTCTTCAGTTTCCAGAAGGTCGCACAATACACTTCAGAGTTGATGAGGGAAGACATCAGCCCTTCAGAGTCCCAGAAGGCCGTCCCCATGACCTTACTGGCTGAGAGTGGGGCATTTAACTTTTTCTCGGAGAAGTGGTGATGTCCCGCTACTCACTGGCTTCCCGCTTTGTCTCCGGATGAGGATGCATCTTTGATGTTTTTCTTCGGAGTATAGGTGGTGTGGTGCCACTCCATGGACTTCCATTTTGTTTCCGATTCTAAGTGATGAACCCACCTTTCATCGCCTGTGCCAATGTTCGACATAAGTAATTGTCACGGTCAGTCTCTTAGCGCGCAAGCAATTCCGCACAAATATTCCTTCGTTGCTCTCTATAGTCTTTTGTTACGTGGCGAGTAAGCCAGCGGGCGCACACCTTTGAGTACACTGTTCAGCAGTGAGATGTTGACTGTGATCCGTCGATCACCTCGAGTGAGAGTGTCCGCACGTTCCAACATTGCAGGTGTCTCAGCTCCGCACAAGCGGCTGGCAAGCGGGAGATCGTACAGGTTAGCGGAACCTTGTTGCGATGATGACAGACGCCTCTCCCTACCATTCACAGTGCTTTAGTTCACTGCCAGGTCGCCGTAGACATTCTGCAAGCTCCTAGGAATATTTTCGGTGCTCACAGATAGCCCTCTACTTGGACCGACCTCCGTTACAGCCACCATTCCGAACACTACGTACAGCGCCGCCACCTATCGGAACTTCCTCAAACTACTGAGGCTGAAACTGGAATATTCCACGATGTGCCACAAGACATATTTTTCAACCGAAGGTGACCGAGAAAAAAAAAAAGCTGTTGTATTACTTTTTGGACGCCCCTCGCTTATATACGTTTACTTGTTACTGACCTGTAGAGGCTAAATGTTGTGTGAAATAAAGACTGTGAACTGCATTTGCTTCTACGGTTCTGTGGTCTCCGCTCTCGGAATCCAGTGTCCTGGTGTCATATTCCACTATTAATGGATGATTTTGATTCGTTAACTGACTGCAGGAAGCTACTTTGTAATACACAGAATGCATCAGCAAGCCTCGTACTAACTTGTTTTCAGCCTGTGTCCTTTCAGAAGACTTAACAGACAACATCTAAATTTGTATTAACTTCCGAATTTGGTATTTATCCACGGCTTGTTGCTCCTATTCTCTCTCTCTTGTACCTTGTACGTCAATCAGATATTTAACTTGGATCACACATTACTCCTAAGCTTGTGTTAATGATTCTTCACATTTACCCTGCTGCGAACTGAATGTTTGTTGTCAACTATTTAGTTAACTAGGAGTCTGCCTCCCTTCAGACCTGATCAGCAGATGTAGTTTCGTGCCTTTTTAAAGATTTATTTCTGCACCACTAATGGTATATACCAGAACAGCCTTATGGTCACAGGTCTTCACTCCATGGTGACTGAGTAAAAAATTTGAACTTCTTTTTGGCTAACAGGTGTTCAAATGGTTCAAATGGCTCTGAGCACTATGGGACTTAACATCTGAGGTCATCAGTTCCCTAGAACTTAGAACTACTTAAACCTAACTAACCTAAGGACATCACACACATCCATGCTCGAGGCAGGATTCGAACCTGCGACCGTAGCGGCCACGCGGTTCCAGACTGAAGCACCTAGAACCACTCGGCCACTCCGGCCGGTGCTAACAGGTGTAGCACAAGTGCGCTAAACAGCAACACAAGATAACTTGTTCGCCAACTAAACGTAGAAAATATTCTTCAAAAGAGTGGTTCAGCCTGAATTCCTAGAAACTGCGGTAGTTACAAACCAACATCAGGAGATAGCATTCACATTGCTGCAGGTGGATCGCTGGAGAGTCAACTGTCACACGGTGGAAGAAGCTTCCATTACCTCAACCTATCCAGTTGAGCATATTAAAATGACGGGAGTACTCTGAATGGACAATATGTTTTACTAGTAAATGTCTATGGTGGGGTGCCCAAGATAGTTTGGTACAACTTTTAAGTGTGTGCTGATTGCTTCTGACCTCCGCCGATACATTCAGGATCGTTCATCGATCACTCTGAATAATCATCAGATCTAAGTAGTTGCATCGAGTTGCTGACGCAACTACTTAGATCTGTAGATGATCCTGAGTGATCGAAACCTGTAATGTAACTGTTGTGTACATAGTTCCGCATAGTCAGCGCGTACACAACTTTCCCACTAGAGCGCGCCCCACTAAGCACAACAACGCAGGCGCAGCGCTCGTCCGTCTCCGCACTACGAGATGACGCTGCTTTAGAGACGGACCAAATTCTGCTTCCGCCGATCCGCGGATTAATATGTAACGCAGCCAAATAGATTGCTGCTAATGTAGAACCTTTTCTTCTCGCAGATCACACTCGCGCAGTGATACCTGAACGCGCGAGGTATTATAACGAGTGTACAGACCTCCGATCAGTCAGGCTGCATTTGTCTGCACCACTCTGTACCAGTCTGCATTAGTCTGTACCAGTCTATACTCAAGTTTTAGTCTGCGCCTAATAAGATTACCATATTCCTGTACATGGCCATGAAGATAAATGAATAGACACTTTGTCAAGTATCAGAGATATGTGTGAATAAGATTAACGTACCAAGACCAAACGAAATTCAGATTGTCAATTGTAAATAGCATCCAGAATCAATATGGGTTATGCTTGTTACTACACTCCTGGAAATTGAAATAAGAACACCATGAATTCATTGTCCTAGGAAGGGGAAACTTTATTGACACATTTCTGGGGTCAGATACATCACATGATGACACTGACAGAACCACAGGCACATAGACACAGGCAACAGAGCATGCACAATGTCGGCACTAGTACAGTGTATATCCACCTTTCGCAGCAATGCAGGCTGCTATTCTCCCATGGAGACGATCGTAGAGATGCTGGATGTAGTCCTGTGGAACGGCTTGCCATGCCATTTCCACCTGGCGCCTCAGTTGGACCAGCGTTCGTGCTGGACGTGCAGACCGCGTGAGACAACGCTTCATCCAGTCCCAAACATGCTCAATGGGGGACAGATCCGGAGATCTTGCTGGCCAGGGTAGTTGACTTACACCTTCTAGAGCACGTTGGGTGGCACGGGATACATGCGGACGTGCATTGTCCTGTTGGAACAGCAAGTTCCCTTGCCGGTCTAGGAATGGTAGAACAATGGGTTCGATGACGGTTTGGATGTACCGTGCACTATTCAGTGTCCCCTCGACGATCACCAGTGGTGTACGGCCAGTGTAGGAGATCGCTCCCCACACCATGATGCCGGGTGTTGGCCCTGTGTGCCTCGGTCGTATGCAGTCCTGATTGTGGCGCTTACCTGCACGGCGCCAAACACGCATACGACCATCATTGGCACCAAGGCAGAAGCGACTCTCATCGCTGAAAACGACACGTCTCCATTCGTCCCTCCATTCACGCCTGTCGCGACACCACTGGAGGCGGGCTGCACGATGTTGGGGCGTGAGCGGAAGACGGCCTAACGGTGTGCGGGACCGTAGCCCAGCTTCATGGAGACGGTTGCGAATGGTCCTCGCCGATACCCCAGGAGCAACAGTGTCCCTAATTTGCTGGGAAGTGGCGGTGCGGTCCCCTACGGCACTGCGTAGGATCCTACGGTCTTGGCGTGCATCCGTGCGTCGCTGCGGTCCGGTCCCAGGTCGACGGGCACGTGCACCTTCCGCCGACCACTGGCGACAACATCGATGTACTGTGGAGACCTCACGCCCCACGTGTTGAGCAATTCGGCGGTACGTCCACCCGGCCTCCCGCATGCCCACTATACGCCCTCGCTCAAAGTCCGTCAACTGCACATACGGTTCACGTCCACGCTGTCGCGGCATGCTACCAGTGTTAAAGACTGCGATGGAGCTCCGTATGCCACGACAAAGTGGCTGACACTGACGGCGGCGGTGCACAAATGCTGCGCAGCTAGCGCCATTCGACGGCCAACACCGCGGTTCCTGGTGTGTCCGCTGTGCCGTGCGTGTGATCATTGCTTGTACAGCCCTCTCGCAGTGTCCGGAGCAAGTATGGTGGGTCTGACACACCGGTATCAATGTGTTCTTTTTTCCATTTCCAGGAGTGTATTTTAATAAATGTGTGTGAAAATTAATGAAGTTCTGTTTACTCTAAGCGTGCATGTGGCATTTCTATCGTCTGACCTAATGGCAGAACATAAACACGCCACGATAAGACCACGAGACATATTGCTGAACTCGCATACTTAAAGGCCTTAAAAGGTTTTAACCAAGGTAATTCTCATTCATTGCACCGTCCCAGTTGCACGTTTTTAGTTACTGTGGTGTGCGTACTGTAAGACCTTCGGTACACGCACCCTCAGATTATTTGACTTGTCGCTCTAACGAAGTAGGCGAGTGTCAGCAAATGGTGACAGTCATAACTGTACGGAAATTGTGACGGAATGGCTCAGAGAGACGGCCACGACAGGGTCGGGTAAATGGCACGAAAACAGATGGAGATTTACGGCAGGGCGTGGACAGCAAGAGGCGTGTCGCCTGCACCGCGCTGCGCTGGGTTGCGTGCGGCCACGGCGCCTTCGCCGCCGCCGCCGCCGCCGGCAGGAAGCAGATACCGCGGTGCCGCGCACCCGCCGCCAGGCACCTAATTTGTATGCCGGAGATAGCGGCGCCGGCTACCAAGGCCTCTCCAGTTTTTGTGATTCGACTATGTAATGGGCTACCTGCGGCCGGCGCCACTCGCCCTCTATGGGACGCCTGCTTACGTATGTTGCCGGCTCTCCGCCCTTCCCCTCCCCGAACCCCCCCCCCCCCCCTTCAACCCATTCTCTCGGTCTGTACCACCTCTTTTTTGTCCGGACCCTCCACTTCTCGTTTCTTGTACCTGTGGCTGAGGTTGGTTGCCGGTATTGGCGAGTTACGTTCAGTACAGAAATAGTGGTCTTGTAACGGACCTACACTTCCGGTTAATTAGGATTTTTAAATGACGATTGCGCCTAATACTCACTGTTGTTTGGAGATGGCATACATTCCGAAGAATAATGAAATCCCATCAACTGAAGACTCAGTTATAACGGAATTGCTACCGAGCGACTACTTTCGCAAGATAATGATCGAAAGAAATTTTTACAAAAAAAGGTAAAAGTAAGCAACAGTTAGTGAAATTTGGGATTAATGAATTGGATCTGTTATAATTTTAGGTGACAAACTACTTAAGAAAGGTCGCCGGTTCACTGTGTGACCAAAAATTACAGTACGATTATTAATTGTTTATAAACTGTAATTACTAACTAATCATTGAATTGTAATTAAGTGGGAGTGGAATCAGACGCACTGACTCAAGCGCAGATGCAAAAATCCCAGTTAATACCATGAGTTAAAGTCAACCAAAAAACCAGCGGAATAATCTGTACTGAACACATGTACATAAAAATTAATTGTCTGAAAAACAGGTCGCGTAATGAATAGCCTTGCGTTACTCGCTTTAATGCCAACTGTTGTTGATTCTAGAAATGCAGATGTTCACAAATACTTGTATTCTATTATAGTAAATTGTTTGCAGAAAGTTCGTAACCCGCCAGGGTAGCCAAGTGCGCTATTGCTCTGCTTCCTGGACTCTGGTAGGCGTGCCAGCCTCAGGATAGAATCCGCCTGGCGGTTTACCGACGAGGGCCGGTCTGCTGGCCAGGCTGGATGTGGTTTTCAGGCGGTTTTCCACATCCCGCTGGGTGAATACTGGGCTGGCCCCCACGTTCCGCCTCAGTTAGACGATTCACAGACACCGGCAAGAAGCTCGCGCTATTTCATGGCTTACACTAGACGCCGACAGTTTGGGTACACTACTTACGTCCCATAGGGTTTGGGGTGGTGGCAGGAAGGGCATCCGGTCACCCTCTACAACTAACACTGCCAAATACGTAATAACCAGGCCGACCTCACGTTGGCACTGAACATAGGCCCAAAGAAAGAAAGAAAGAAATTTCTAGGAAGTTCGTAATGTTTCATTTAGCAAAGAATAAGTAATTTTACGCTACACTATTATGTAATTAGCAAATGTGAGTAGTGTTTGCAATGCACACAAAAGACATGAAATGAATTATTCTGAAGTAATATTTTGTCACTGTTGATATAAAGTATGCATTTACTCTTTTGGTGTTAGGCATTATTTTTTATCTAGTTATTCTACCATGCATCTATGTTCACTACTGTTAAATGACAATTTCGGATAGTTCTGTTTTGTAAATAGTACTTCTTTTTCCTAGTTACCGGAACTGAATAAGTTCGTCACCTTCAGTATTCTTTCACTGGTGATGTTCTCGGAATCAATAATGGTGACAGGATAGGGCCCTGTTAGGTAAATGATACCGCTTAAGTTCAGTTACAGTGTAACAGTTACTACACTAAACTCTTTGTTATTCAGTTAAGAAAAACGAATACTCTGGCTAGCCTTGTACAATCTGAAGATGAAACTGATCGGATCTTACTCTGATGAGTTGCTGCTGGTCCGATATAAGGAATAATTCGTCGACAATGTATGGCTAGAGGCTCATCTTTACTGTCGCTTCGTATAACAAGTTTGGGCCGACAGTGCTCTTCATGAACATGTACTGTACCCATGTACAATCACATAATATGCCTGGCCATATATGAAAAAACTCGCAGTACATTCCCCACATTCCTGCACACAGCGTCTGTACTTGAACACTTGCCGTCAGCAACTCCACCCCGCCGACTACTTCTGCCTTAATCGGCGCTTCCGCACCCAGCGACAGTTCTTCCTCTAAGAGTATTCAAAAATGGCTCTGAGCACTATGGGACTTAACTGCTGTGGTCATCAGTCCCCTAGAACTTAGAACTACTTAAACCTAACTAACCTAAGGACATCACACACATCCATGCCCGAGGCAGGATTCGAACCTGCGACCGTAGTGGTCACGCGGTTCCGGACTGTAGCGCCTATAACCGCACGGCCACTCCGGCCGGCCTTTAAGAGTATTGTTTGGCTCTATACAACAACGGACTTCCCTGTCTAGGATAGCGTTTTTACTACATCATAAGTACTGTTGTGCCGTGCGTTCATACAGCGCGGTCGCCACCGCCTTCTCGATCACTGTGTGCCAACGCTCCAGTGGCAGCAGCGTGGCATCCTTCAGAGTGCTCACAGTGGGGGCGCCGCAAGTGATGTAGCAGTCATACAGCTGGGGTCGACGGAGTCAGTCAGGATGCAGCCCCCTGTGATCAAGTCGCGTCGTCGCGGGCCAGAAGGGGAGTCGTCTGTCTGGAGTACGAACAGGTCTTCTCTTAGTCGCGACGCTATTACTGTGATAGTGTTTACGGAAGATGAATCTTGGCTACAGACCTGGACCCGAGTGATAACGGTGAGCTATGTTTCACCTTGTTTTCGGAATAAATCTTATAAGACGTAATTATTTCCGGCTTTCCGTTTGGCAATTGTATGTGGTAGTTAGTACCAGGGAAACAACAATTACAATATTCTTTTTTCGTGAGTTTTAAGTATTTATTTGATATTTAATAATGTGACAATATTAATAACATATTAAAAGGTACTTGCGACAGAAATTACGTAATGATTGTATTATGGTTACAGACTTAACTATGCGAAAAATCTATTAGGCACTGTGCAGTTGTGTTACAGTCTCCAGAATTCTAATGAAAATGAAACAATTCTTTCATTCAGTCACAGACTGAATTCGATGTAAGAAAGATTCGCCGCGAGGAGTGGCCGAGCGGAGTGGCCGCGCCGTTTGAGACGCCGTGTCACGGATTGCTCCGGCTCTCCCGCCGGAGTTTCGAGTCCTCCCTCGTGCATGGGTGCGTGTGTAGTTCTTAGCATAACTTAGTTTAACTAGGATGTATGTCCAGGGACAGATGACCTGAGGAGTTTGGTCCCTTAGGAATTCACAAACATTTGAACATAAAAGATTCTCGGTATTCAAGCCGCATCATACACTATAAGATCAAATGTATCCGGACACCTAGCTGATTATAACTTACAGGTTCGTGGCGCCCTTAATCGGTAATGCTGGAATTCAATATGGTGTTGGCCCACCCTTAGCCCTGATGACAGCTTCCACTCTCGCAGGCATACGTTCAATCAGGTGCTGGAAGGTTTCTTCACGGAGTGCTGCACTGAAGAGAGGTATCTATGTTAGGCGGTGAGGCCTGGCACGAAGACGGCATTCGAAAACATCGCAAAGGTGTTCTATAGGATTCAGGTCAGGACTGTGTCCGAGTCAGTCCACTACAGGGATGTTATTGTCGTGTAACCACTCCGTCACAGGCCATGCATTATGAACAGGTTCTCGATCTAGTTGAAAGATGCAGTCGCCATCCCCGAACTGGTCTTCAACAGTGGGAAGCAAGAAGGTGCTTAAAACACCAATTTAGGCATGTTCTGCGATAGCGTCACGCAAAACAAGAAGGGGTGCAAAGCCCCCCCCCCCCCCATGAAAAACACGACCACCGTCTCCATCTTGTCGCTATACACGCTGGCAGGTATTCATCGAGCATTCGCCATACCCAAACACTGTCATCGGATCGCCGCATTGTGTACCATGATTCGACAATCCACACAACACTGTTCCGCTGTTCAATCGTCCAATGTTTACGCTTCTTCCACCAAGCGAGGGGTCATTTGGCGTATATTGGCGTGATGTGTGGATTATGAGCAGCTGCTCGACCATGAAATCCAAGTTTTCTCACCTCCCGCCTAACTGTCATAGTACTTGCAGTGGATCCTGATGCAGGTTGGAATTAGTGTGTGATGGTCTGGATAAATGTCTGCTTATTACACATTACGACATTCTTCAACTATCAGCCGTCTCTCTCAGACGAGGACGAAATGTACGGTTTTGTTCTTTACGTGCCCCTTCACGTTCCCACTGCACAATCACATGGGAAACAGTGGACCTAGGAATGTTTGGGAGTGTGGAAATCTCGCATACAGACGTATGACACAAGAGACACCCAATCACCTGACCCGTTCGAAGTTCATGAGTTCCGCGGCGCGCCCCGTTCTACTCTACCACGATGTCTGATGACCACTGAGGTCGCTGGTATGGAATATCTGGCAGTGGGTGGCAGCACAGTGCACCTAATATGAAAAACATACGTTTTGGGGGTGTCCGGATACTTTTGATCACAAAGTGTATTCGGGTTTTCTGGAGTATTCACAGTCTTTCATTTCAGCGCACACTCCGCTCAGAGTGAAAATCTCATTCTGGATCCACAGTCTTTGTCGTCAAGAAATGACTGGCAGTCGGAGCCAATGCCTTTTTGTAGTAGTTGCTTGACGTACTGTTGGTACACTGAAGTCACATGGGCTGGGACTTGGCGTATTTAAATGGGAGAAATGGACAGTTAGAAGAGCACATCCCCGATCTTCTCCCCATTTGCTGTCTTTGGTCAGAAGTACCGCTCGAAAGGTAAACGAAAGCCGACAACATCACCACAGCTTCCTGTTCAAACCAAGTTTTTCACCTTAACTCAGTTCATTACGACCGTCCTTCTCCATTCCCCACTCCTTCCTTCCTATCACAAATAGAGACCAAATATACTAGAACCGGTAAACAAAGTTCTCAAATCGCCGGGCGTGAGCTATCGACCTCGCAGCACAGCTTTTACAACAGGTTTTCAGTAAGACGAAGCACGAGATAACATCCACATATCGTCAAAAGATGTGACCTATCCTGAAACAATACTCCACGTTCGTTGGCTCTTTAAAGTTTAACAACTTAATATGATGTTTATACTCAATATAGCGCTAGAGCACGATAGGGTTTGTTTGCCAGAAACAGTTTTCGCCACGCCAACGCGGCATGTTGCAAACATTAGATACTGAACACAGCATTTCTGCTATTCTCCACTGCGTATAGAGCAGTGGTCTGATACCATATTTACTTAGGATCTGCCTTATTTCGCTGGAAGTTGGATTTGGACTACCATTTACGTTGCCTGAATCCACCAACAGAAAGCCTAGCATCCATCAGTCCTTGCTGTCAGCTCCTGACGATGAGGAAGGTGAATATTTTCGAAATATCTATTTCAGTTGAACCATAATGCGGCATTAACACCGAGAAAAATATCATGTCTAAATGCTGTCGGAAAAAACCGAGACAGAACTAGATTTGAGATTGAATACTTTAAATTGGAGAGTACAAATTCAAGCTTATTGTTCTTGAAGTGACAAACCGTCCCTAAAAGGCGGAAGAGTCTGGGAAGTATGTAGACAGCAATGGTAACCATTGCGTTAAAGACACATAATGTGTGTTCACAGGAAATGTGGCGTGTAACGGAAAAGTGTCATGATGATCCCTCGTCTCTCCATTGGCAATCGAGTCCAGCTTATTTCTACGTTCGAATCTCCAGAATAGGACTGCCAAGGGAGAGGTGACAGCGAGAAATGCCTAACAAACGAAATGCTAACATACTGAGTCGGAAGTTTGAACACGGTAAGGAAGTTAGGAAATCTGCATATGGAAAAGCAAAGGCTGAGTCTAAATACACTGGCGCAGTGGTTAACACACTGGACTCGCATTGGGGAGGACGGCGGTTCAAACCCGCATTGGGGAGGACGGCGGTTCAAACCCGCATTCGGTGATCCTGATTCAGGTATGAACATCAAGAGCTCAGATGGAAACCCAGTTCTAAGCAAAGAAGGGAAAGCAGAAAGGTGGAAGGAGTATATAGAGAGTCTATACAAGGGCGATGTACTTGAGGACAATATTATGGAAATGGAAGAGGATGTAGATGAAGATGAAATGGGAGATACGATACTGCGTGAAGAGTTTGACAGAGCACTGAAAGACCTAAGTCGAAACAAGGCCCCCGGAGTAGACAACATTCCATTGGAACTACTGACGGCCTTGGGAGAGCCAGTCCTGACAAAACTCTATCATCTGGTGAGCAAGATGTATGAAACAGGCGAAATACCCTCAGACTTCAAGAAGAATATAATAATTCCAATCCCAAAGAAAGCAGGTGTTGACAGATGTGAAAATTACCGAACAATCAGTTCAATAAGCCACAGCTGCAAAATACTAACACGAATTCTTTACAGACGAATGGAAAAACTAGTAGAAGCCGATCTCGGGGAAGATCAGTTTGGATTCCGTAGAAATACTGGAACACGTGAGGCAATACTGACCTTACGACTTATCTTAGAAGAAAGATTAAGGAAAGGCAAACCTACGTTTCTAGCGTTTGTAGACTTAGAGAAAGCTTTTGACAATGTTGACTGGAATACTCTCTTTCAAATTCTGAAGGTGGCAGGGGTAAAATACAGGGACCGAAAGGCTATTTACAATTTGTACAGAAACCAGATGGCAGTTATAAGAGTCGAGGGACATGAAAAGGAAGCAGTGGTTGGGAAGGGAGTAAGACAGGGTTGTAGCCTCTCCCCGATGTTATTCAATCTGTATATTGAGCAAGCAGTAAAGGAAACAAAAGAAAAATTCGGAGTAGGTATTAAAATCCATGGAGAAGAAATAAAAACTTTGAGGTTCGCCGATGACATTGTAATTCTGTCAGAAACAGCAAAGGACTTGGAAGAGCAGTTGAACGGAATGGATTATGTTTTGAAGGGAGGATATAAGATGAACATCAACAAAAGCAAAACGAGGATAATGGAATGTAGTCGAATTAAGTCGGGTGATGTTGAGAGTATTAGATTAGGAAATGAGACACTTAAAGTAGTAGAGGAGTTTTGCTATTTGGGGAGCAAAATAACTGATGATGGTCGAAGTAGAGAGGATATAAAATGTGGACTGGCAATGGCAAGGAAATCGTTTCTGAAGAAGAGAAATTTGTTAATATCGAGTATAGATTTAAGTGTCAGGAAGTCATTTCTGAAAGTACTTGTATGGAGTGTAGCCATGTATGGAAGTGAAACATGGACGGTAAATAGTTTGGACAAGAAGAGAATAGAAGCTTTCGAAATGTGGTGCTACAGAAGAATGCTGAAAATTAGATGGGTAGATCAATAACTATTGAGGAAGTATTGAATAGGATTGGGGAGAAGAGAAGTTTGTGGCACAACTTGACCAGAAGAAGGGATCGGTTGGTAGGACATGTTCTGAGGCATCAAGGGATCACCAATTTAGTATTGGAGGCTAGCGTGGAGGGTAAAAATCGTAGGGGGAGACCAAGAGATGAATACACTAAGCAGATTCAGAAGGATGTAGGTTGCAGTGGGTACTGGGAGATGAAGAAGCTTGCACAGGATAGAGTAGCATGGAGAGCTGCATCAGACCAGTCTCAGGACTGAAGACCACAACAACAAACAACGATTCATGTTTCCCGTCACTTCTCTACATTGATTCAGGAAAATGCCGGTATGGTTCTTTTGAAAGTGCACGGTTAATTTCCTTACCTAATCCGAGCTTGTACTCCGTCCCTAATGACCTTGTAGTCGATGGGACGTTAAGTACTGATCTCCTTCTCCTTTCGTCGGGTGACAGAAGCAAAACTAACCAGCATCATCTTCATTTACATATTTTCAAAACGTAAGTACCGTAATTGAGTATTTTCGTATTCACACTCGCACACTACGAAAATCTTACACTCTGAAGATCAAAATTCGTCGATTTTTATACAACTTCTTGTGGAGAATACAAGTTTGTGGGAAGGGGAGTATATTCGTCTAAGTCAGTCATCGTATATCAGTTCATTATGCGAGACATGAAAGACTTTTGCTGAGAGAAAAATGTCACTAGCCAATTTCTATACTAAATAACTCTCAGTTATTAACATCACTAAACGACTGGCTCCAGATTTATAGCATTTTCACACGGGAACGAGGAAAGTATCAGATTTCAAAACATTTCATAAAAACTGTAATATGGCTCAAAAGCCCACCGATTTCTCGTTATTCTTCGCTTTGCAGGACACGCTACGTCTTCATCCCCTACTGACGTAATTTCGTCTACAGGTAGGAGGAAGCCAAGGTCGTATCACTTCTATTAGCAGTACCGCTATTAAAGCTCTGTGGTGTTAAAACAAACTGTAGGTGACTGACTGTCCAATTCACTTTTATATTGGAATTATTATTGTGCTCGTCAATTTATCATCTCAGTTTGCCACAGTTCTTCGAAATTGGTATGGGTACCGACTAGTCACAGAGACTTCAGAATACTCATAGTTGTTGATATGTGGCCTTAAACAAATTAAAGAGAATACCTACAAGTGATCTTTCACATCTGAAGCAACAAGTACTCTTAGATAACGAACGTTGTAAAGAAGGTGATGAAACCTTTACCTGAACAGAAATGTTGAATTCCCACCCTGTTATATTATTGGATTGCCTTCATATTTATGATAAACGACGAAGCCTTCACTGTGAAGAAATCTTTGTCTAGGAAAATCATTCATATGAAGTATAGCAAGAACGAGTCACGACTGGCGTTCACTAACGACAGTACTTCGTAACTTCCTTTCACAGACGCAGCTGTCCGCCACCACGAACAAATGCCAGCGACAGAATAAGCGTAGAATCGTGACTTCTCCAAGAGAAAGTTACTGATTAGGCTGTGAAGGCAACTGGGACAATTTCGCTTCCTGTGCTGTTGATGTTTTGTGAATTTAAGAGATATGGCCAAATATCTGACAGAAACAAACCATCTTTAGACATCTGACATCCACTGCTGGATATGGACCTGCTCCATATTTTTCCACACAATACTACGTGTCAGATTTTTAATTTTATTTATTTGTTAAACCTGATCCAGACTACTTTCATTTATACGGATCCACATTGATCCTACATGTCTTATAATGCGTCCATCCACCTTGGAACAGGTCGTTGTTTCGGTATTTTGTTATCTCTTAGAGTCCTGAAAAAGCACATTTTCGGTCTATCTATCACGCTGTCGCCTGGCTACGTTAGCCGCTTAGTACCATTTTCATTACAGTCGTAATTACAACTTCGCCTGTAGTCTGAGTCATGAATAATATTTGTTTTGCTGTAGCTAGCAATTCACAATATGCATCTCTCCTTTACCAGCTTAGCAACTTTCAGTTCTTGAATAGTTGTAGAGTTAAGTCTACGTCTTTCCTTCGCTGTGCATCCAGTCATTGCCTTCAGTTGCACTGAATACAAATACTAGTCTTTCATTTAAAAAACATTCTCGTCAACTCATTCTGTGACTTCACTGTCGATCTGAAATGTCTTCTGTTCGATGTGTTGGTTGTGCATTATTTTAGTATTATTGTAATTCACGTTCGTGCCTACCTTGAAATTTGCCTACATTAGAGGCAAACTGTACGACGTCAACAACAAAACATAGGCGGTTCCTTCTATTAGTAGATATTCCTTCTTCGTTCCTCCCATTAGAGGATGTTGAAAACACCTCTGGGAGAGCTAAGAAAAGTTTTCATGTTATGGTCTCTTCTTAACCGACCATTTCAATTAAAAATTCCTCGACATCCTTAAGAAGATTAATGGAAGCTGTAGCAGTTATGCGAAAGTTAGTTGAATCACAGCAAGCTTCTCAAGAGTGGCTGCAAGATTATATTGAAACTGAATAAAAGTTTTCACAATAATCTGTGAAACGCAAAAAATTAATAAATCATATTCATTGTTGCGTTCTATAATTTCGTTCACGATCTCTAAACGCGGAATTGTAGTATACCGACATGTAAAACCAACTAGTTTCTTTGCCTGATTAAAATCTATTTTATTCTAACTAGTTATAAAGCAAGAAACAAAATAGTTTTTTTTAATAAATTCCAATTGCATTACACAAAAAGAGTCAATCTGATGCGATAAGCTGTGGCTATGAGTCGATATTCGACACGGAAATAGTTCGGCCGACTCTGAGTACCGAAAGAGGTATTTGTTGTTCCAGCTGGGTCGCAGTGTAGAATAGGCGTACCGATGTGCACGAAGTTCCTAGAATCCATTTTGTGTACCGATTTCCTGCTCGTGTTTTTCCGGTAGTATTACGGAGTAGACACAAAGAAGCACGTAAATTGACTGACTGTAATTTAAAAAAATGCGTATTACGTAGTGTGTCGCTGGAAGCTTCTATTTTGCGGTCAAAACGTGGGAGTTCACAGACTGAAGACCGACCACCACTTGAGATTTTTACGCTGTGTTTACAAACTGTGCAGACCATCCATATCGCCTTGGGTCTGGAGTTTAACTTCCCGGAATTGTCGCCGACCGCAGACAAGCGATACGCCTTCTGCGACGGCCATCAGCTGTTCCGTGAAAACTGTTGCGATAAGCCTGCGGTTTTATTCCAACGTGTGTATCTCAGAAGGTCGCGGGAAAGGTACCATGCAACACTCACTGCTTCTTCGTGTTATTTCCCCCTCCACCGTTTCCTCCAGCCATTCTCTCTCTCTCTGTCGCACTCTCGCCCATGCCCCTCACACAGCCGTAAGCACGCTCGGATATTATGTATACATACCAGTAAATTGTGCGCACGTGCGTGTATTTGTGCATGTATGTATGTGTGTGTGTGTGTGTGTGTGTGTGTGTGTGTGTGCCAGTAAATTGTGCGCACGTGCGTGTATTTGTGCATGTATGTATGTGTGTGTGTGTGTGTGTGTGTGTGTGTGTGTGTGTGTGTGTGAAGGAAAAGAGTGTTACGAAATCCATGGAAGTGTCGCGTTTGCTGAGTTTTGAGCCGAATTAGTGCAGTCATAATTCACTGAGATCGAACTGATGGCTCAAATGGCTCTGAGCACTATGGGACTCAACTGCTGAGGTCATTAGTCCCCTAGAACTTAGAACTAGTTAAACCTAACTAACCTAAGGACATCACAAACATCCATGCCCGAGGCAGGATTCGAACCTGCGACCGTAGCGGTCTTGCGGTTCCAGACTGCAGCGCCTTTAACCGCACGCCCACTTCGGCCGGCTGATCGAACTGGCGCATAAATATACTGGAAGTGGTGTCAAAGTCGCAGTCGAGAATTCTTCTCCCTACGTAGAAATTCACATAACTAATGAGGAGGTATTGAATAGGATTGGGGAGAAGAGGAGTTGTGGCACAACTTGACTAGAAGAAGGGATCAGTTGGTAGGACATGTGTTGAGGAATCAAGGGATCACCAATTTAGTATTGGAGGGCTGCGTGAAGGGTAAAAATCGTAAAGGAAGACCAAGAGATGAATACACTAAGCAGATTCAGAAGGATGTAGGTTGCAGTAGGTACTGGGAGATGAAGAAGCTTGCACAGGATAGAGTAGCATGGAGAGTTGTATCAAACCAGTCTCAGGACTGAAGACCACAACAACAAAAACACGTAGAAAGTGTACCATCATGCATAATTTGCGAATATTTTGCAAGCACTTTCTTGGTATCTATGGACACTATATGACAGAACAGATGAATGTTTTAACAATAAACACAGAACTACAGTGGTCGGCAATCAGACGTCAGTGGACGTTTCAAAGAGAAAGTTTATCGCCAGGATCTCATATAACAAAATTAAAAAAAATAAAAAAATACATAAATAAAAAAATAAAAAAAATAAAAAAATATAAAAAGCGCTTCAGTCCGGAACCGCGCGACTGCTACGGTCGCAGGTTCGAATCCTGCCTCGGGCATGGATGTATGTGATGTCCTTAGGTTGGACTGATGACCTCCATAGTGCTCAGGGACATTTGAACAATTTTTTTTTCATATGACACTGGAGGCAACTTCTTTGTGTTGTCTACGCGATGTATAGCTTTCTTTTTAGGTGGTTAAATCAATTGAAATTGAGAAATAAGCGAAAATGGCGTTAGAACGCGAAAGTACGAGGGTGTCCTGAAAAGTAGTACCTCCGATTTTTTTATGTGAGCTCTCTTGAAGTTTTTCAAATAAAACAAACGTTGTAAACGTGCCACATCTTTATTCCTCACGTCCACAAATTTATTTCTGAACACAGTCTCCTTGGCGACGAACGCATTTCCCCCAACGAGAGACTAGTTTGTTGATACCGTTACCGTAAAACGTTTGAAGTTTTTGACGGAGCCACAGCCTCATCTGTGCCTGCACCGCTTCATCACTACCAAAACGAAGCCCTCGAAAGTGTTCATTAAGTTTTGGAAACAGGTGGAAATCGGATGTTGTCAAGTGGGGACCGTATGGAGGATGATCGATGATAGTGAATCCAAGGCGTCGGATCGTTGCAGATGCCGTAGCGCTCGTGTGGGGTCTAGCATCGTCGTGCTGAAGGCGAGGGTGCTCAATTTATGGACGAACTCTTCGAATTAGAAACTTGATTACAGCACGCAGCTTCTCACTCACCGACGTAGTTATATTGTAAGTAGGCTGTTTAGGTTTTTATATTGGTAACGCCACGTAGCGCTCTGTATGAAAATCACTGACTCTGCTGTGGGTTTGCTCTGTTGTGGCCCATTACCTGTCTGCATATCAAGAGTTAGCACTGTCTTTCTGTTGGAAGGAATACACTACTTCTTCAAGACTGCTTGGAAATCCACTAATTCCGTGTGCATTTTCTTTTACTGCTCAGACTTTGAGAAAAACACTGCAATTTTACTGTGACGAACGATCAGGACTGTCTTTATGGGCTGTGATTTCTTTGTTATTGTAATTATAATAAAAAATTTCAGATCTGTATTGGCCACTGCCCACAACAATTTGTAAAATTTTTTGTGGGGAGCATGGGGCTATGGAAGTAGGCTGTTTAGGTTTTTA
Source organism: Schistocerca cancellata (assembly GCF_023864275.1). Taxonomy (NCBI): domain Eukaryota; kingdom Metazoa; phylum Arthropoda; class Insecta; order Orthoptera; family Acrididae; genus Schistocerca; species Schistocerca cancellata. Next base: position 461,150,098 of record NC_064631.1, on the reverse strand, counting down.
TGTTGCTAACGCCACGTAGCGCTCTGTATGAAAATCACTGACTGTGCTGTGTGCAGTTTGTGGGTGGTTGGCATTGTTGAAATATTCGCTATTGTAGTGTTGGGCAGTTGGATGTGAACAAAGCGTAGCGTTGCGCAGTTGGAGGTGAGCCGTCAGCAGTGGTGGATGTGGGGAGTGAGATGGCAGAATTTTGAGAGCGGACGATCTGGACGTGTGCCCATCAGAAAAAGTAAATTTGTAAGACTGGATATCATGAACTGATATATAAATGACGGCTATTGAACATTATTAAGGTAAATACATTGTTTGTACTCTATCAAAATCTTTCATTTGGTAAGTATGCCTATCAGTAGTTAGTGACTCAGTAGTTAGAATCTTTTATTTAGCTGGCAGTATTGGCGCTCGCTGTATTGCAGTAGTTCGAGTAACGAAGATTTTTGTGAGGCAAGTGATTCATGAAAGGTATAGATTATTGTTAGGCAGGGCCATTCTTTTGTAGAGATTATTGAAACTCAGATTGCGTTGCGCTAAAAATATTGTGTGTCAGTTTAGTGTTGATCAGAATAAGTAAATAGAGAAATGTCTGAGTACGTTCAGTTCTGCTCAGCTGTTAGAAAATCAAATAACGTAAGAGCTTTATCAGCACAATCATTCATAATTTTTTCTAAGATGAGATTTCAATATTACATACCGCCATGTTACACGCTACAATTCGGAGCGGGAGAGTGTTGCAAATGTGTAGACATGAAAAATAAAGATATAGAAGGTTAATAGCGTTTGTTTTATTTAAAGAGATTTAAGAGTTCTCATGCGAAGAATTCGGAGGTATTACTTTTCAGTAAGCCCTCCTGTATTGAAGCTAGTCGCGTGCCTGCAAAAGTGGCGTCTGAGCCCCATCCCCAAGTTATGTACATTCATTCAAAACAGACATTCTGTTGAAACTTCCCGGCACATTAAAACTGTGTGCCAGACTAAGACTCGAACTCGCTCCTGAGTTCGAATCTCGGTCCTGCAAACAGTTTTATTCTGCCAATAAGTTTCATATAAGTGCCCACTCCCCCTTTACTTTGGAGGCATCCTCTTCTTTATACGCGTTTTAGAAATGTGAAACTTCAAGTTTACGGAATGCACCGTAGCGAATCAACGTTGTAAACAATATATGGACATTCCGACAGTTAATGACTTAACAAAAGCAATTACGATCAAGTTATCTGTTCCGTAATAATGAATTCATGTTTTTTGAATATTACCTGGCAAGAAACTGATTGTGTTACTGAACACCTTAGGTTGTTTTGATAGGGAATGCATTGTTAGGTGGTGCCTGAACAGCTAACTCAATAACTGGCTGCTTTGGAGGAAACAACCAGCGGAAAAGGCTGAGGAGTAAAATTCGAAGACTGACACACAGCATTGAGAAAAGACCGCGGCATAGGGAACGGCCTAACGGTCACTGGATGCAGAAAGACGGTGTCAGAATATCACTAAATTAAAGATACGAGTCCTTTCATTTGTATCCCGTAGATTTTCGGTTCAAATGGCTCTGAGCACTATGGGACTTAACATCGGAGGTCATCAGTCCCCTAGAACTTAAAACTACTTAAACCTAACTAACCTAAGGACATCACACATATCCATGCCCGAGGCAAGATTCGAACCTGCGACCGTAGCTGTCACACGGTTACGGACTGAAGCGCCTAGAACCGTTCGGCCTCAACGGCCGGCTCGTAGATTTTTAACAGATGTTGTTGTAAGTCCAAAGTAGTTCCTGTAGATACTGCTCCATAGTTCATAAATTATTCATAAAAGACATCTTAAAACCACCAACAGTTGTCTTGTCAGCAATTTTCATTGTTCTCGACTGTTTTTGGTCTTAAATTATCATATGATCGGCAAATATAAATATAACACTAGAGGACGGTTCATTGGCACCAAACAAACGATGCGTAAAGCGCGTGGGAGCCGTTAAATGTGTTATAGGGATATGTAATTACCTTAACCGGGGCGACGTTATTTGTGCACCAAGATCAACGGAATGGATGCCAATAATTCCACACATCGACGCCCACAATGAAACAAACGTACATTCAGAATTGTAAACTACGTGATGGTGAGTCACCTGGCGACTCGAAACCAATAACAGTAAAATAAAATTAAAAATTCTACCATCACAAAACAAGACTGGTTTTAGTCATTTCTGGCAACCTTTGATATGAATGCGAGTACAAGTCTATTATTTTGTAGAAAATCTATCACACCTCTTTTCTTGACTGTAATTTCCATGTGCTTAATGTGTTCTCATAAACGGTTGAATCAATCGTAGGTACGGGGTTGTGGCGCAATTATTACGTCGCTGGATTTGGAGCTGTGAGCACCAAGAATAAAGATTCTCTTTCGTTTCCTTGTATCGCTTTAGGTAAATGTTGGATGGATTCTTTGAATAGGTCACGGTCGATTTCCTTCTTCAACTTCATCAGATCCCAGCTTAGCCAGAGTCTCTATTGACCTCAGGCACAGCGGTAGTCAAAATCTAATTTTGACCCGCCCTTCCTATTTTAGAATGAGAGGACTCTTGTGGGTGACGTGTATAGTACAGTTAACAACTGTATGTGTCGCGTGACCATAATGTCGTCAGTCTATGTACCAGTGGACTGCAGGATCGTCAAGATGCACAACGTTAGTACATTTGATTACGTACAGATTGTGGGTGAGCTTAGAGGGATGATTTCCTGCATCATTGGGAAACACGCCAGTATGTAATCGGCGTACTTCGATTCGGAGAAAAGTGCCGTGGGAACTTGCTGAAGACAAGGGTCGCTGTTCAAAATCACAGAACAAGACCTTCGGCATCCTGTGTTATCGTAAACATGCTTCCTCATTATTCGAGAAAACTTCGATTGCAAGAACAGAACGGTTGCATCATACCATCCGAAGTACATTTCAATGGAGAAACAAGACGGAAGTATAGTGGCACCAAGCGTTGGTTAAGAGGAAATAAAGGTTGCAAGAAATAAGCAGATTTCCACAGAAGCTGCAGTAATGCGACATTCGTAGAGTTTACAAACACTCTGGAACGCATGTAAGCAATGGAAGAAACCATGCGTTGACAAACATAGAAAAGGTTACGTTCTTTTGGACATGTCCGAAAGAATAGACGTCAGACATACATATGATTCGCCTTCATGGGAAATGAATCCACAACCTCCAGGGCAGATGCACATTTACGTTCGACCTCTAGTGGGAATCTAAATTCTAAAATTATATAAATTGAAGGTGGAAGGGGGAAATGGAAAGGGAAAGGAGGGAATAAATGATATAAGCTACAACGGGACTTTAGGTGAAATCAGTGGCGACGAGTGAAAATGTGTGCCGAACTAGGACTCGAACCCGGAATCTCCTGCTTACTGGACAGCTGTGTTAACTACTGCACTATATGTACACAGGGTTTATGGCAAATACTCAGATTATCTCGGCACGCTCCCGTGCCGACCCACATTCTCGCCTAGCGCCATCTATCCACAGTCCCAGCCCGAGTCCTCCACGCCCGCTAATTTTAGGTTCCCATTGGAGATAGAACGTTGTTGCTCGTCCGAACTGAAGATTGTGAATTCATGGCCCATCAAGGCGAATCAACTACACTACTGGCCATTAAAATTGCTACACTACGAAGATGACGTGCTACAGACGCGAAATTTAACCGACAGGAAGAAGATGCTGTGATATGCTAATGATTAGCTTTTCAGAGCATTCACACAAGGTTGGCATTTCTCATACACAAACAGCAGTTGACCAGCGTTACCTGGTGAAACGTTGTTGTGATGCCTCGTCTAAGGAGGAGAAATGCGTACCATCACGTTTCCGACTTTGATAAAGGTCGGATTGTACCCTACTGCGATTGCGGTTTATCGTATCGCGACATTGCTGCTTGCGTTGGTCGATATCCAATGACTGTTAGCAGAATATGGAATCGGTGGGTTCAGGAGGCTAATAAGGAAAGCCATGCTGGATCCCAACGGCCTCGTATCACTAGCAGACGAGATAACAGGCAGCTTATTCGCATGGCTGTAACGGATCGTGCAGCCACGTCTCGATCCCTGAGTCAACAGATGGGGAAGTTTGCAAGACAACAACCATCTGCACGAACAGCTCAACAACGTTTGCAGCAGCATGGACTATCAGCTCGGAGACCATGGATGCGGTTACCCTTGACGCTGCATCACAGACAGGAGCTCCTGCGATGGGGTACTCAACGACGATCCTCGCTGCATGAATGGCAAAACGTCACCTTTTCGGGTGAATCCCGGTTCTGTTTACAGCATCATGATGGTCGCATCCGTGTTTGGCGACATCGCGGTGAACGCACATTGGAAGCGTGTATTCGTCATCGCCATACTGGCGTATCACCCGGCGTGATGGTATGGGTTGCCATTGGTTACATGTCTCGGTCACCTCTTGTTCGCATTGACGGCACTTTGAAAAGTGGACGTTACATTTCAGATATGTTACGACCCGCGGCTCTACCCTTCATTCGATCCCTGCGAAACCCTACATTTGCACGACCACGTGTTGCAGGTTCTGTACGGGCCTTTCTGGATACAGAAAATGTTCTACTGCTGCCCTTGCAAGATCATTCTTCAGATCTCTCACCAATTGAAAACGTCTGGTCAATGGTGGCCGAGCAACTGGCTCGTCACCATACGCCGGTCACTGCTCTTGATGAACTGTGGTATCGTGTAGAAGCTGCATTGGCAGCTGTACCTGTACACGCCATCAAAGCTCTGTTTGATTCAATGCCCAGGCGTATCAAGGACGTTATTACGGGCCGGCCGGAGTGGCCGTGCGGTTCTAGGCGCTACAGTCTGGAGCCGAGCGACCGCTACAGTCGCAGGTTCTAGGTGACTGATGACCTCAGAAGTTAAGGCGCATAGTACTCAGAGCCATTTGAACTATTTTGAACCGTTATTACGGCCAGAGTTGGTTGTTATGGGTACTGATTTCTCAGGATCTGTGCACCCAAATTGCGTGAAAATGTAATCAAATGTCAGTTCTAGTATAATATATTTGTCCAATGAATACCCGTTTATCATCTGCATTTCTTCTTGGTGTAGAAAATTTAATGGCCAGTAGTGTATATGAAAGCGTGATGTCCGATAGAACAGATACCATGCATTCATATGATCTAAAATTGACGAGCATGGAAGACGTGGACGGGATCAACGCATGGGTGCCACTAAATGGGAATATTAGTCGGTTGGGAAGTGTGCCGAGATAGTCGGCGCATTTGCAGCAAATACTGTGTCCAGATGGTGCAATGGTTAACGCAACTTCCCACTAAGCAAGAGATCCCGGTTTAGAATCCTGGTCCAGCTCACATTTCAACTCGTCGCCGCTGAATCTGCACGAAGTCCCGATGCAGCTGATATCATTAGTTCCTTACCTTTCCTTTCCCCTCTCCCCCTTTCAGTTTACATAATAATATAATGTTAATAAGTGAGGATCTGGGAGAAATGTTCCGTAAAATTTCACAGTGTGGTTGGGTAATTGAGTGTTAAGGTAATTAACTATAACAATCACAGGTTGTATTCAGATGCTGGTTTCAGCTGTAACCTACACTCATCCTCAAATCTATTAACGAGAAAAAAGAGTATACACTGAGGCGTGTTCATTGCTATAAATCTGAGATACGAGGAAAATTGCACGCACACATACAAGAGAATTTTACTATTAGCTTTATGAAGTAGATAACTATAGCGTTCGAACTACACTCATGCTCATAAATTAAGGATAATGCTGATACATGGTGAAACAACCCTCTGGTGGGCGGTTTGCGGGTTTAAATCACCTCGGGGTATGACCAAGCGATGCATTTGACCTGCGGTCGTCGCACTTTGGCGCTGGCAGCAGTCCACATATGCAGAGGTGTGTTGGTGCATGTCAGAGTACGGTGCAGGGAGTAAGTGTGCAGACGTTTTCAGACGTGTTAATGGTGAATGTGTGTTGAAAATGGCTCTGAGAACAAATATTGATGACGTTATGAGGGGTAGAATACTAAGGCGACTGGAGGCTGGTCAAACACAGCAGGTCGTAACACGGGCCCTCCGTGTGACACAAAGTGTGATCTCAAGATTATGGCAACGATTCCAGCAGACAGGAAACGTGTCCAGGCGCTACAGTACGGGACGTCCACGGTGTACAACACCGCAAGAAGACCGACATCTCACCATGAGTTCCCGCAGACGGCCACGGAGTACTTCAGGTAGCCTTGCTGGGGACCTTACCGCAGCCACTGGAACAGTTGTCTCCAGACACACAGTTTACAGACGACTGAACAGACATGGTTTATTCGCCCAGAGACCTGCAAGGTGCATTCCACCGACCCCTGGTCACGGGAGAGCCCGTAAAGCCCCGTGTCAAGAACACAGTACATGGTCATTGGAACAGTGGTCCCAGGTTATGTTCACGGACGAGCCAGGTACAGTCTGAACAGTGAATCTTTCCGAGTTTTCATCTGGCGTGAAACAGGGACCACGTACGAAACCCTTAGTGTCCATAAAAGGGACATGTTTGGAGGTCGTGGTTTCATGGTGTGGGGTGGGATTATGATTGGTGCACTTACACCCTGCATGTCTTTGGTAGAGGAATAGTAACAGGTCAAGTGTATCGGGACGTCATTTTGCGCCAGTATATCCGCCTTCCTCCTTATGCATGATAAAGCACGGCCCCACCGAACTGCCATCGTGGAGAAGTACCATGAAACAGAAGATATAAGGCGAATGGAGTGGCCTGCCTGTTCTCCAGACATAAACCCATCGAGCACGTCTAGGATGCTCTCGGTCGACGTATCGCAGCACGTCTTCAAACCCTTAGGACACTTCAGGACCTCCGGCAGGCACTGGTGCAAGAACAGGAGGCTATACCCCAGCAGCTCCTCGACCACCTGATCTAGAGTATGCCAACTCGTTGTGCGGCCTGTGTACGTGTGCATGGTGATCATATCCCATATTGATGTCGGGGCACATGCGCAAGAAACAGTGGCGGTTTGTAGCACATGTGTTACGGGACGGTTTTCTCAAGTTATCACCAATACCGTGGACTTACAGATCCCTGTCGTGTGTGTTCCCTATGTGCCTATGCTATAAGCACCAGTTTTGTGTAGTGTCACGTTGCGTGACACCACATTCTGCAATTATCCTTAATTTATGAGCATGAGTGTAGTTTCAGGATTGACAATATCGTTACATTGCAACTAAAAAGTATAAGTGATACACTGTAAAGAAGGGAATGACTGAGAATACGAAAAATTAAGAATATAAGTCGTAGACTGCCGTTAAGTATTTCCTCTTCTGTTCCAATCTCATAATCTCAAACGAGCACTAATATCCACAGCCACCATTATTGATTTTTGACTGTTCTTGATGTTGTTGCCTTTCTTGTCGTTTTCGTTGTTGTTGTTATGGTCTTGAACTCAAAATCTGGTTTGAAGCACCTTCCAAGCCACTCTATCCTCTGCAAGCTTCTTCATCTTCAAATACCTATTGCAACCTCGTTCTGTTTGAACCTGCTCTGTTGATCACTCTCTTCGATTCCACCACTCACCAGTATTAAACTTGTGATCGCTTGGATCTCAGAATGTGTCCTATCAACCAATCCCTTCTTTTAGTCAAGTTACGGCACAAATTTCCTTTCTCCCCAATTTTATCTAGTATCTCATTTACTATATAATCCACCCACCTAATATTCTGCAGCACCACATTTCGAAAGCTTCAATTCTCTTCTTGCCTGAATTGTTTATCTTCCACACTTCACTTCCATACTAGGTTACACTCCATACAAATACCTTCAGAAAACACTTCCTAACACTCAACCCTATATTCTGTGTTCACAAATTTCTCTTTTTCACAAACGTTTTTCTTGCCAATGCCAGTCTACATTTTATATCCACTCTGCTGCAACTATCATCACCTATTTTACTACCTAAATAGCGAAACTATTCTACTACCTTCAGTGTCTCGTTTCCTAATCTGACTCCCTCAGGATAAAAAGAAAAATGGTTCAAATGGCTCTGAACACGATGGGACTTAACATCTAAGGTCACCAGTCCCCTAGACTTAGAACTACTTAAACCTAACTAACCGAAGGACATCACACACGGCGGGGTCAGGGATTTTCTCTGCCTCGTGATGACTGGGTGTTGTGAGCTGTCCTTAGGTTAGTTAGGTTTAAGTATTTCTAAGTTCTAGGGGACTGATGACCATAGATGTTAAGTCCCATAGTGCTCAGAGCCATTTTTGACATCACACACATGCATGCCAGGAGCAGGATTCGAACCTGCGACCGTAGCAGCAGCGAGGTTCCAGACTGAAGCGTCTAGAACCGCTCGGCCCTCAGCATCTCCTGATTTGATTCGACTATATTCCATTATCCTTATTTTTGCGTTTTTATTGAAGTTCATCTTATATGCTCCTTTCGAGATTCTGGCCATTCCGTTCAATTGCTGTTCCAAGTCCTTTGCTGTCTCTGACAGAATTCCAGTGTCATCCGCGAACTTCAAGGTTTTTATTGTCTTCTCCCAGAATTTTTGTTTATTCTCCAATTTTTTCTTTACTTTCCTCTTCTACTTGATAATTCACAGGTTGAATAATATCGGAGACAGTTTACAACTCTGTCCTAGTGCCTTCTTAACCACTGCTTACCTCTCATGCTCCTAGACTCTTGTAACTACTGTCTGTTTTCTACACAACTTGTATATAACCTTTCGCTCCACGTGGTTTACCCGTCATACAATCATAGCTTTAAGACAGTATTCCAGGCAAAATTTTCAAAAGCATTCTGTAAGTCTACAAATGTTATGAATGAAGGTTTGCTTTACAGTAACATATCTTCCAAGAGGAGTAGTACGATGAGTATTGTTTCTCGTGTTCCTACATTTCTCCAGAATCCAAAATGATCTTCCCAGAGCTCGGCTTCTATCAGTTTTTCCACTCTTCTGTAAATAACTCGTGTTAGCGTTTTGCAGCCATGATTTAATAAACTGATAGTTCGTTAACATTGACACCTGTCAGTACCTGATCACTTTTGACCTGGAATTACTACGTTCTTCTTGAAGTCAGAGGATCTATCTCATACATCTTGCACTCCAGGCTGAATAGTTCTGACATGACTGGCTCTCCCTAGGATGTCAGTAGCTCTAACGACATGTGACCTACTCCAGAGGTCATTTTTCGACTTCGGTAATTCAGTGCTCTGTCACATTCTTCTCACAAACGCTGAAAGACAACGCTCGACTTCTTACGAGTTGTCACTTGTATAATAATTACCGAAATTACTAAAGTCTTATTGAATTTATCACTTAAAATATTGCTGAGAGTAACGGTGGGTCCAGCGACAAGCCGCACCAGAAATGTAACTGTCTTAGTGAACAATTACTACTACAGTTACAGGTATTGATACTGTCCACATGCCTGACGCCTTCAGGTGGCTGCTCTTGACACCATATGACACCTACCCTTATCTTGATTTCCACTCAGAAGAAAATTGGTGTAGCTGTGCAACAGGATGGAAAGTGCATCTCCATAATTATTCCTAGTCTGAAAGGTTTATGGCTCTGGTGAAAAAAACGTCAGCAGTTGAACAAAGCATTTCTGGACACTGCATTCCCGCAAATCATCAAAAACAGTTCCGAAATAGCCTCTCGCAGTTAATGGCTGCTGTTAGATGGTGACTCGCAAGTCTATTTATTCGCCGACTGTTCCGTAATTCTGTAGAAATGCCGCATTAAATTGCTGTCAGATTAACGCTTGGAACTCTTCGCTATACAGCCTAGGACACCGGGACACTCAGATGTTTAGGACGGGTGGTAGGGACAGAGCATCGAGTGACATTATACTGAGTGCATTATCCGAAAATTACCTCGAGCAATTAAACAGAGAACTGACTCGTCGAGATAACATCTTGGACCTACTGATAACAAACAGACCCGAACTTTTCGACTCTGCAAGCGCGGAACAGGGAATCAGTGATCATAAGGCCGTTGCAGCATCCCTGAATATGGAAATAAATAGGAATATAAAAAATGGGAGGAAGGTTCATCTGTGTAGCAAGAGTAATAGCAGGCAGATTTCAGACTACCTAACAGATCAAAGCGAAAATTTCTGTTCTGACACTGACAATATTGAGTGTTTATGGAAAACGTTCAAGGCAATCGTAAAATGTGTTTTAGACAGGTACGTGCCGAGTAAAACTGTGAGGGACGGGAAAAACCCACCGTGGTTCAACAACAAAGATAGGAAACTACTGCGAAAGCAAAGAGAGCTTCACTGCAAATTTAAACACAGCCAAAATCTCTCAGACAAACAGAAGCTAAACGATGTCAAAGTTAGCGTAAGGAGGACTATGCGTGAAGCGTTCAGTGAATTCGAATGTAAAATTCTATGTACCGACTTGACAGAAAATCCTAGGTAGTTCTGGTCTTACGTTAAATCAGTAAGTGGAGCGAAACAGCATATCCAAGAGCGAAACAGCATATCCAGACGCTCTGGGATGATAATGGCATTGAAACAGAGGATGACACGCGTAAAGCTGTAATACTAAACACCTTTTTCCAAAGCTGTTTCACAGCACTGCAGTTCCTTCTCTAAATCCTCGCACGAACGAAAAAATGGCTGACATTGAAATAAGTGTCCAAGGAATAGAAAAGCAACTGAAATTACTCAACAGATGACAGTCCACTGGACCTGACTGGATACCAGTTCGATTCTACACAGAGTACGAGAAAGAACTTGCCCCCTTTCTAACAGCCGTGTACCGCAAGTCTCTAGAGGAACGGAAGGTTCCAAATGGTTGGAAAAGAGCACAGGTAGTTCCAGTTTTCAAGAAGGCTCGTCGAGCAGATGTGCAAAACTATAGGCCTGTATCTCTGACATCGATCTGTTGTAGAATTTTAGAACATGTCTTTTGCTCGCGTATCATGTCATTTCTGGAAACAAAGAATCTACTCTGTAGGTATCAACATGGATTCCGGAAACAGCGATCGTGTGAGAGTCAACTCGCTTTATTTGTTCATGAGACCCAGAAAATATTACATACAGGCTCCCAGGTAGATGCCATTTTCCTTGACTTCCGGAAGGCGTTCGATACAGTTCCGCACTGTCGCCTGATAAACAAAGTAAGAGCCTACGGAATATCAGACCAGCTGTGTGGCTGGATTGAAGAGTTTTTAGCAAACAGAACACAGCATGTTGTCTCAATGGAGAGACGTCTATAGACGTTAAAGTAACCTCTGGCGTGCCACAGGGGACTGTTATGTGACCATTGCTTTTCACAATATATATAAATGACCTAGTAGATAGTGTCGGAAGTTCCATGCGGCTTTTCGCGGATAATGCTGTAGTATACAGAGAAGTTGCTGCATTAGAAAATTGCAGCGAACTGCAGGAAGATCTGCAGCGGATAGGCACTTGGTGCAGGGAGAGGCGACTGACCGTTAACATAGACAAATGTAATGTATTGCGAATACATAGAAAGAAGGAGCCTTTATTGTATGATTATATGATAGCAGAACAAACACTGGTAGCAGTTACTTCTGTAAAATATCTGAGAGTATGCGTACGGAATTATTTGAAGTGGAATGATCATATAAAATTAATTGTTGGTAAAGCGGGTACCAGGTTGAGATTCATTGGGAGAGTCCTTAGGAAATGTAGTCCATCAACAAAGGAGGTGGCTTACAGAACACTCGTTCGACCTATACTTGAGTATTGCTCATCAGTGTGGGATCCGTACCAGATCGGGTTGACGGAGGAGATAGAGAAGATCCAAAGAAGAGCGGCGCGTTTCGTCACAGGGTTATTTGGTAACCGTGATAGCGTTACGGAGATGTTTAGCAAACTCAAGTGGCAGACTCTGCAAGAGAGGCGCTCTGCATCGCGGTGTAGCTTGCGAGACGGTGTGTTTCTGGATGAGGTATCGAATATATTGCTTCCTCCTACTTATACCTGCCGAGGAGATCACGAATGTAAAATTAGAGAGATTCGAGCGCGCGCGGAAGCTTTCCGGCAGTCGTTCTTCCCGCGAACCATACGCGACTGGAACAGGAAAGGGAGGTAATGACAGTGGCACGTAAAGTGCCCTCCGCCACACACCGTTCGGTGGCTTGTGGAGTATATATGTAGATGTAGACGTAGATGTAGATGAAGCGACCCAGCAGTAATCTTGGTCGGAGTCCCCAAATCGGCAACTGATATCTCGCTGAAGATGCATTTGGAAATGGCGTGTTGGACTACGTTGTGAGATGCCGAGATGCGTTGTGGAGGTCTTCTCCTGTGTCAGTCATCGCGCCACGTCGCTCGCCTCATATCTTGCTACCGTCTCAGCGACTTTCTGCCCGCGTATCACTCATTAGTGACTTCTTCCCCTACCGACCTTCTTGCAATATTAATAGTTTTTATTTCTTGTATGGTTCAGAAACTTACGTACATTTACTGTTTGTGGTAAACATCTACCATTTCATTTTTTTCGGTGCTAAATTTAACATGATAACCAACCACGACTTAATACAAGAAAGTGGTGGTGGAATTTCCGTTTCTACCTCTCCACAAACGACAGGTTTCTTGCTTGTAACCAGGAATTCTCTACCCTCCCGCCTTTTTTTCACGATGCAAAAGCTATTAAGTGCCCATCTTTGGACACTTGACGCCATGTCAATATTGCACAAAATTAGTAAATTTTACGAAAAGTTTCATCCAGCAAAACATCGTAACAATTACAAGTATCGCAAAGGTCGTATTGCAGTTATCGTACTAGCAACAGGGCCTATATATGTTGATTAACTTCAAGATATATTGTAATGGCTGCAAACGTACTTGACGATGTGGTCGTATATTTATGAGATAAGTGCTGGCTAGATACAGTAGATGTCCAGGTTGTAACCTGTCTGTTGTGGGTTTCAGTGCTGTAGTGTGAAGTGGGTTGAAACCTGTTGACAGCCTAAAGGTATTAATGAAACGTCATTAACAAAACAAACATTTATTCACTACAATACTAAAACAGCCGAATTTGCAAATTTTACTTGTATTTAGTTCTAGTTACGAGTCGCGGCCCATTTTCAAACCATTTTAGAGGATACAAAACCAAAATAAAAGTTATGTTCAGTTCAGCTGTTACCAATTAATGTAGCGCACGTCAAAAATACAGAACGTATCGCTTCAAGGTACACGTACCAAAATGGTATTTCTCACAATAAAATAATCATGTTAAGATAGTAAACATACAGAATGTTCAAAAAAAGGTATCGAATACTTTGAGTGGTGGTAGCACTCATCGTAACAAGAAAAATGAATCCAATAAACATAGGTCCGGAAACGTATACTTTTCGAGATAAACACATGCTTGTAGGAAGGGCTGCGCAACGCTTGTTTGCAGATATTAGCGCAGTCGTCGCACTGGCGCTCCGTCAGATGTGTCGGCAAGGTATTAAGATGTCTTACTCACAGTACTCTACCTATCATCAGGTGATCTGCAGTCAGTTATGTGGTTCGAGTCGCGTTTCAGACTACGTTAGTTTTTTCCGTGTCTGTGTGCCTTATTCAACAGTACTGTCAACCCTGGATACGTATCGCGGTGTTTTACCTTCTTCCATACATGAATTCACTTACGTGCTTACTGTTATTGGCTGTTTGTACGTGTACGTACAAATGGTGTAGTACATTTATATTTTCTCTCTCACAACACATGTTAGTGATGGAAGCCTACTACTTGACAAGTAAAATGCCGGATATGATATTCGGTTATGGTTTAGCAAATGGACGTAGCCTGAGATCCCGTGCCCTCCACAGCACTGAGTGTCCTCAGATATGCTGTTCGGCAGTCTACTCCTCCGTCTGAAGGACACAGGTACGCTTGCACCTCGGAAGACTGACAGTGGAAGGCCCCGCTCGGTCCACACGCTAGACATCGAGGAGCATGTGCTGCGTTCGCAGGAAGAAACTCCTGACACCAGTGTGCGACAATTAGCAGCAGCACAACGCCTGTCTCGCTCTCTTATCTGGAGTGTACTTCATTAACAATTGCTGCACGAATATCATCTAAAGGGCGTTTAGGCCCTAAGGCCACAGGATCATCACGGCAGACGGCGGACCTGTCAGTGGCTGTTGCAAAAGTGCACCGCAGATCCACTGTTCACATTCCAGATTTTATTTACCGTTGAGACAGGGTCAACAACAGATTTCCGTAACCAGCATCTATGAGCAGACGTAAATTCCCAAGGAATTCAGGAAAGAGGGCATCAACGCCGATTTTCAATCATTGCATCGGGAGGCTTACTTGGCGATAGAGTAATAGGGCCGTATTGGCTACCACGTAGGTTAATTGGCGCGCATTATCTGGACTTCCTAACTTTCTCATTAATGTATTGCCTACATTGCTGGAGGGTGTGCCATTGTCAACGAATACAAATGCGGTACATGCATGATAGCGCACCAGCACACTTTCTGCACAGTGTGTGCGAACATCTGACACGGAACATTTCAGCACATCTGGACAGCTGGATTGGTTGACGGGGGTGGGGGCGGGGGACACATTTGCCTGCTCGTTCCCCAAACCTCAATCCTCTAGACTTTTGTTTATGGGGACACTTGAAGGAATTGATCTACGTCACACCAATCAATGATGTGCGGATAATGCAGGGTCGCGTCCTCAGTGCATGCCAGCAGGTACAACAATAACCGGGTATGACTTGAAAGGGTGCGCCATTCCTTACGCTGGAGGGCAGAGGGGTGCATTGTTATGAATGGACGCCACATTGAACACCATCTGCAAACACGTGTTTATCGCAGAAAGTATGCATTTCCGGACCCGTATTTAATGGACTTTGTTTACTTGTTACGAGGAGTACTACCACTGCTCAAAGTATTCGACACTTTTTGTTGAACACGTTGTATGCGTATAATAATGTGCAAACGAACATTTACATAGCATACAGATAACTGGCAATGTACTCCTCCCAGTGTCGTAAGGAAACCTCGGGAAGGAGGTGCCCTATCAGGATATAGGAAATATTCTTTTTATTTCAATATTCTTCAATAATAATAAAAATATGTCAATTAATGTAATAACACTTCAAGTCCAGTCTTATGGAAGTTCATAAGGTTTATTGTTGGAATATTGTATTGATTCTCGGACTGGTTGCAGCGGCGGCGAGGTGATGATGGCGAAATGCTCGGACACCAGGGTGTGGCGCGCTGTCTCGATGGCGGCGGCACAGAGAGCAGTGGCGTCAGCGCCCAGCGACGTCGCCGTGACGCTCGAACCCATGAAGGAGGAGGATCTAATCCCTGGACCAACTGGTTAGGCCATGAGAAGGGTCGCTGGATGACGGGACCCACAGCTGTACATCAGTCTTGACTCCTCCTGCTAGGACTTTTTCCTCCATCAGAGGCGGTATGTGGCTAGACGAGCAGGATATGCAACGCCATAGGTCCAACCTCCAGGGTGGACAACTGCCAACTGAGTAGGTCCTCAACCGAACAGCACTCTAAGACAAAAAAACCGATACACCACGAAGGAGTTACGCAAATTCGTCGCTAACTGATATTTATCTAGGTATCGACGGAAAATGCAAAACTGTTAACTTTGGGGGCCGATGGGTGAATGTGTTACGCTGCAGCGAAATTTCACCGCTCAGCTAGCAAGGATAAGAAACAGGAGTCATGTCGCTATCAGGCTTTGCTAATCGGATTCCATGTACTGAGCTGGACGGTTACGACGGCTCGCAGACAGACGTGTAAACTATATATTCAGATATCACCATTTGAGAGAGGACGTCAACGAAGCTGGTTGAAACAATTGGCGAATCGCTGGAGATTTAGAGGTAGGAATGGGTGAACCACGGTCGAACAAAGCGTCAAAAAGACCCCGTCAACCTAGGGAGAATAAAGGACGTGAGGACCAAGCAATTGCCAGACAGGCCCTTAGAATCCCGGATTCATCATTGTCATCGATCCGGAGTCCATCTGCCGCTTTAGTGACCACAAGGACTCTTAATAGGCGAGTCACTGAAAGGGCACTGTGATCTCAGCGCCCCTTTCGCTGACTACCATTGACGTCTGTACGGTTTGTTGTGGTGTTGGGCACATTTGGCCTGGAATCTGATGTACTGATGTACATTAATCTTCAGTGACGACTTCTTCTTCCAAATGAGTCTCGATGACCAGCGAAGACGTGTCTGGCGTCGCCCCTGACAGCAGTAGGATACCAACCTAATGGTCCCCTGACTTACAGCTTGTGCCATTTCACTCCATAGTAGTATCCCTTTGATTGTCAACTGCGGCATCCTTAAGCACAGTGGTACGTCGACGATACTCTACGCCCCTTTCTATTGTCCTCCATGGCAAGCCATCCTGCCCTAACAATTCAACAAGACAATGCCCTCCACACACGCTGAGTTACGCAGGCCGGCTGCTGTGGCCGAGAGGTTCTAGGAGCTTCAGTCCGGATCCGTGCTGCTGCTACGGTTGCGGGTTCGAATCCTGCCTTGGGCATGGATGTGTATGATGTTCTTAGGTTGGTTCGGTTTAAGTACTTCTAAGTCTAGGGGACTGATGACCTCAGATTTATAGTCCCATAGTGCTTAGAGCCATTTGAACCACAGGAGAAAGGCGGGCAACATTATGGGCATAGTCGTCCAACGACGATGTAATACGACAATTGGACAGAATTCGGTACGATATCCCTCAGGAGGACACCCAACAAATCCTTCAATGTCAAGCCGAATAAATGTTGGCATAAGGCCCAGAGTCCGCAGCTCGTGGTCGTGCGGTAGCGTTCTCGCTTCCCACGCCCGGGTTCCCGGGTTCGATTCCCGGCGGGGTCAGGGATTTTCTCTGCCTCGTGATGACTGGGTGTTGTGTGTTGTCCTTAGGTTAGTTAGGTTTAAGTAGTTCTAAGTTCTAGGGGACTGATGACCATAGATGTTAAGTCCCATAGTGCTCAGAGCCATTTGAACCATAAGGCCCAGAGGTGGACCAATGCGTTATTGATTTGCTCAATTTGTGGAGCAGTTTCTCTTGAGTGTGTGCTTTGCAACTGTGAGGCAACAATGACATCACCTGATGTGCGTTACTTGTCCACTCACTGGTCGCCGTGGTTGCAACTGAAGGGTGTCCCAACAACCACTTTCAGTGACCCCTACTCCCACCCTCAGGAGCGATGTCGGGCACATTTTGCAGTCAGTGTACTGAATAGTTAGAAGAGAATCGAAGCATTTTAGATGTGTCGCTACAGAAGAATGTTGAAAATTAGGTGGGCTGACAAGGTAAGGAATGAGGAGGTTCTCCGAAGACACGGCGAGGAAAGGAGTGTATGGAAACCATTGACACGAAGAAGGGACACGATGGTGGGACATCGGTTACAACATCACTGAATAACTTCCATGGTACTAGAAGGAGTTCTAGAGGGTAAAAACTGTAGGGAAAGACAGAGATTGGACTACAGACAGCAAATAGTTGAGGACGAAGGTTGCAAGTGCTATCCTTAGATGGAAGGTTTAGCTCAGAAGAGAAATTCGTGTCAGGTCGCATAAAACCAGTCGAAAGACTAATGCCTCAAAAAAGAAAAAATAGGTCTAAATCCTTCTCGACGCTTCGTGTTGAACATAATACCATACTTCTCTCCCTATGACGTCATTCTACTGTATTGGCGCTTTGGACAACCAGCTCTTATAGTGTGTAGCATTTATCTTCGTCTTGTGGCCGTGTTATACGCAGTAATAGCAGTCTTTCCTTGCTGGCATTCCTCCTGTTGTGCAATGATATGCTTTTCGCGCCTGTGGCGTCAGCAGTGGGAATGTGTTACCAGTAGTGCAGCGGTAATAAGTGAATGGGTCTGTCAGGAAAGCTTAGTGACTTCGAACGTGGACTGTTAGCAGTCTTTGGATTTCCTCTCACTAGCATATCAGTCAGAGACATTTCAAAATTTCTAAAGATGCTATTGGTGATGTGATTGAGGAGTGTAAAGGTGAAGGAACAACTACAGCCGACCCAAGACCATATAGACAGAACGTAATGAAGACAGGGACCGTTGAGAATTACCAAGAGTGATTGTAAAAAATCGCACGAAAGCAGCGGAAGGAACCATTCGTGAGTTTCAAAGTGCTACCAGCAGTACAGCCCGAACAATGACTCCGAGCAGGAAGTTAAAAAGAACAGGGCGCAGTGGGGGTGCAGCTCATCAAAAGCCACACATTTCTGCAGTCAGAGCGAAGTGACGCTCGAAGTGGTGTAAAAGAACAACGCCACTGGAAACGTGTTATTTTAAACGCTGAAGCACTTGACACCCTGTGGGATTCCGATGGAAAGGTTTGGGTTTGTCAAAGGCTAGAGAACATTACCTGGCACCACGTGTAGTGCCAACTTTGAAGTGCGGAGGGAGTGGTGTTACGGTATGGGTTTATTTTTCGTGGTTAGCATGTGGTTCCCTTATTGTGCCTTAGAAAACGCTGAATACGGAAGGAAATGAACATATTTTAGAACGTTGTGTACTGCATACGCCAGAGGCACAGTTCTGCGAAGACGATTGTTTGTACTAACTTTACAATGCACCCTGTCATAAAGCAGCATCTATGAGGCAATTGTTTGTGGACGACAACATTTTGTAAGTGGATTGGCCTGCCAAGAGCTCCGAGCTGAACTCACTGTAAGAACTCTGGAATGATTTAGAACGTCGATTTCGATCCAGATGCCAGCATTCTTCTCTTGGCTCTGCTCATCGAGAACAATCGGCTGTCATTCCTCTACAGATATTCTGACACCTAAGTGAAATTGTTCCTAGCACAGGTTAAGTCGTCATAAAGGCGTTGGGTGGACGTGCTCTACGTTGATGTTCAGTAGTAGGTGTTTGATACTTTTGACGAGATAGCTTATGTAAGTGAGTTACCCATAGCTCCTGATGCGTAAAGTCGGCGAATGATGCTGCTATCTTTGAATCTGTATCTTTGAATACTATGTAGTAAGTCGCCAAACCAACTGATGAAGCAAAATAACCAGTTCATCGCTGTGACAAAGGATTGCATCGAATGCCAGTAAATGTTGAGAACTTAATGGTGGATGTTCAGATATAATGGACATTAAATGTACACTGACGACAGCTTCATTCATATAAGTTCACACATTTTACACACAAAAAGTGGGAGTACAAATACACCCTAACACGGTCGTGTACACCCACTTAAATAAACCACCTTCCAAAAATTAACATCTATTCTCTGAAAATGGGTAACAAACCATAAACATGGTCTGAAGCACTTCCTTTGAAACACTACAGCTGTGCCTTCAACAGTCGGCGATCCCTTTACTCCACTTTACAAACCTACAATTAATTTTTATTTTTCAGTCATCAGTCTTCTGACTGGTTTGATGCTGCTCGCCACGAATTCTTCTCCTTTGCCTACCTCTTCATATCAGAGTAGTAATTGCAACCTACGTCATCAATTATTCGTTGGATATATTCCAATCTCCAACGTCCTCTACAGTATTTGCCCTCGACGACTCCTCCTAGTACCACGGATGTCATTCCCTAATGACTTATATCCTATCATCCTTCTCCTTTCCTTGTCAGTGTTTTCCACACATTCCTTTCCTCTCCTATTCTACGCAGAACCTCCTCATTCCGTACTTTATCAGTCCACCAAGTTTTCAACATTCGTCTGTAGCACCAATTCTCAACTGCTTCGATTCTCTTCTGTTCCGGTTTTCCCACAGTCCATGTTCCACTGCCACACAATGCTGTGCTGCAAACGTACGTTCTCGGAAATTTCTTCCTAAAATTAAGGCCTACTTTTGTTAATATTAGATTTCTCTTGACCAGGAGTGCCCTTTTTCCCAATGCTAGTCTGCCTTTGATGTACTCCTTGCTCCGTCCGTCATTGGTAATTTTGCTGCCTAGGTAACAGAATTCCTTAACTGCATCTACTTCTCGACCATCAATCCTGATGTTAAGTTTCTCGCAATTCTCATTTCTGCTGCTTGACATTACTTTCGTCTTTCCTCGATTTATTCTCAGTCCATATTCTGTACCCATTAGACTGTCCATTCCATTCAACAGATCATGTAATTCTTCTTCACTTTCACTCAGGCTAACAATGTCATCAGCGAATCGTATCATTGATATCCTTTCATCTTGAATTTTAATTCCATTCCTGAATCTTTCCTCTATTTCCATCACTGTTTCTTCGATTTATAGATAGAACACCAGGAGCGAAATCCTACATCCCTATCTTACACCCATCTTAGTCCGAGCATTTCTTTCTTGGTCGTCCACTTCATTATGCATACTTGGCTCTTGTACATATTGTACATTACCTGTCTCTCCCTACAGTTTACCCCTATTTCTCTCAGTATTTCGAACATCTTGCACCATTTTACTCTGTCGAGCGCTTTTTCTATTTCTAGGAATCCTATGAACGTGTCTTAATTTTTCTTTGGTCTTCGTTCCATTATCAACCGCAACGTCCAGAATTGCCTCTATGGTGCTTTTACTTATCCTAAAGCCAAACTGATCGTCGTCTAACACATTCTCGATTTTCCTTTCCATTGTCCTGTATATTATTCTCGTCAGCAACTTGGACGCATGAGCTATTAAGCTGACTGTGCGACAATTCTTGCACTTTTCAGCTCTTACTGTCTTCGGAATTGTGTGAATGACATTTTTATTCTAAAACCAGACGGTATATTGCCGGACTCATACATTCTACACACGAACACGAATAGTCGTTTCGTTGGCACTTCCTCCCAATGATTTTAGGAATTCTCGTGGAATGTTGTCTATCCCTTCTGCCTTATTTGATCTTAACTCCTCCAAAGCTATTTTAAATGCTTATTCTAATACTGATTCCCCTATCTCTTCTAAATCGACTCCTGTTTCTTCTTCTGTTACAATGGAATCTTCCCCTTCATAGAGGCCTTCATTGTACTCTTTCCACCAATTCGCTGCCGGCCGCGGTGGTCTAGCGGTTCTAGGCGCTCAGTCCGGAACCGCGTGACTGCTACGGTCGCAGGTTCGAATGCTGCCTCGGGCATGAATGTGTGTGATGTCCTTAGGTTGGTTAGGTTTAAGTAGTTCTAAGTTCTAGGGGACTGATGACCACAGATGTTAAGTCCCATAGTGCTCAGAGCCATTTGAACCATTTGAACCAATTCGCTCTCTTCTCTGCATTTAACAGTGAAATTCCGGTTCCACTCTTAATGTTACCTCCCTTGCTTGTAATTTCACCGAAGGTTGTTTTAACTTTCCTAATTGCTGAGTCAGTCCTTCCGACAATCATTTCTTTTCCATATCTTCACATTTTTCATTCAACCATTTCGACTCAGCTTCCCTTCACTTCCCATTTATTTCGTTCCTCAGCTACTTGTATTGTATTCCTAAATTTCCCTGAACATTTTACTGAAAAATTTCTTCTTACTCATGGCTTCATCACAGTTACCTATGTTTATCTTTCCAACTTCTGTGACTGTCCCTTTTAAAGGTGTCCATTCCTACTCAACTGTATCGGCTACTAAGCTATTCCTTATTACTTCTGTTTAATTATTAATGTCATTTAACATTTTTTGGGGGGTGGGAGGGGGGTCTGTCGCTAATTCAAACACCAAACAGGACAACTAACGCCTCTATTCACCGTCGTTCCGTTGTCTCCAAAACATTTCCACCTGATTTTCCATTATTTTTAATTTTCTTGGGCATAGTACACATACAATAGCAAATATACATTTACCATATATAATATGTAAGATTAAATTTGCCATGTCACATAGGCGCCATAAATAAAAGACGAGGAAAGAATATATGTAATTAAGCAAAGAAAATTCTATAAATGATAAACCCTTACTAGTAGGCCTCCATCACAACCTATTCTGGAGATTTGTGGAACACCATCATCTCCATGCTGGAGAAAGACTCCTGCCCCCTGACACCGGTTTTAGAGTACTTAGTGGCCAAATGACGAACAAAAACAATGTGTTCCAGTACGTAACGCAGCACAAGAGTCACGAGACTTTTGGAGAAAATGTACAATGGGGTGAAAAAGTCATGGGATAGCGGTATGCACTACACAGGTGGCAATAGTATCGTGCAAACACTGTATGAAAAGGTGGCTCTTTGTAGCCAGGTGATCGACGTAAAAAGGTTTTAGGTGTGTTTATGGCTGCACGACACGGATTAACAGACTGTAAACGCAGAACGGCAGCTGCAGCTAGACTTACGGGACTTCCATTTCGAAAATCGTTAGGGAATTCAATACTCCGAGATCGACAGTGTCAAGAGCGCCCAGACATTACCAAATTTCAAGCATTATCTCTCACCACGGAAGACGCTGTAACCCGGCGGCCTCTACTTTACTACCGAAAGCAGCGTTACTGCGTGAAATAACCGCAGAAAAGAATGCGAGAC
The DNA here is from genome assembly GCF_023864275.1 of Schistocerca cancellata. Taxonomy (NCBI): domain Eukaryota; kingdom Metazoa; phylum Arthropoda; class Insecta; order Orthoptera; family Acrididae; genus Schistocerca; species Schistocerca cancellata. Next base: position 461,127,667 of record NC_064631.1, on the reverse strand, counting down.
GTACGATGAGCGTATTCGTTGGTACAGTTCGGTGAAATTTGTCATTAATGGGCTATAGCAGCTGTCGACCGACGGGAGTGTGTCTGCTGATAACACGACATCGTCTGCAACGCCTCTGCTGGGCTCGTATCCATATCGGTTGGACTAGAAAACCGCGACCGGGTCAGATAGGTCCGGATTTCATTTGTTAACAGCTGATGGTAGGATTCGAGTGTGGCGAAGATCCCACGAAGCCATTGACCGAAACTGACAACAATGCTGTGTTCAAGCTGGTGGTGGCTCCATAATGGTGTGGGCTGTATTTACATGGAATGGACTTGGCCCTCTGGTCCAATAGAATAGATGTTCGGTTTCCCGAAGACCATTTGCAGCCATTCACGGATTTCATGTGGAGTTCTTGTTCCCAAGTAACGATTGAATTTTTATGGGTTACAATGCACCATCTGACCGGGCCACTTCTGTTCGAGATTTGTTTGGAGAACTCTCTGGAAAATTAGAGCGAATGATTTGGCCACCCAGACCGCCACATGAATACCGTCGAACATTAAATGGACATAATTGAGAGGTCAGTAAGTGGTCGAAAACCGGCACCGGCAACACTTTCGCAATTGGTTTTTTATTACAGTCTCTGATCACAATATCACTTCTTTAGACGATGACTGGTTTCAGTCCGTAATGACCATCCTCAGATCTTTTTTACACCATGTCCTAAAGTGATACGGACATAATGGCTTCGTCAAAACATATAAATATAATATGTTTTGATATTATATGTTTTGACGATGGCATCATGGCCATATCACTTTAGTACATGGTGTAAAAAAAGATCTGAGGATGGTCATTACGGACTGAAACTGGTCATCGTCTAAAGAATTGATATCGTGATTAGAAAGGGGAATAAAAAAATCATTTTACAGTATTGGATCACTGTTTGCATAAGCGATTATGTCGCAGTTGGTGAAACTTTTCGCAATTACGGACGAACGTAGAGGCAGCATGGCTCAAATTTCTGCAGGGGTCTTCAAAACACTTCTTGAGAATATTGTGACAAATAAGCCCTCGGTCACAAATATTATGTCAAAAATTGACCTGGTTTCGACGGTACTACGAGCGTCGTCTTCAGAATTAGACTTAATGTACTAAAACATTAGGTATACAGTACATTAATAAAATTAAAGTTTGTACTGACTCGAAAAGACGCAGTACTTACAAGTCACATATTAAAAAAGGTCTCAGCCGGAAAGGCGACGTCATGAACACTTGTCAGATGGCGAGCCGCTAAGGGCTTCTCGTACTGTGGACAAGGGTTGCAACAAGACCTCAGTCAGACGACGCTCATAGTAGCGTCGAAACCAGGTCAATTTTTGACTTAATATTTGTGACCGAGGGCTAATTTGTTACAATATAATTCTGACACGGTCACTGAACCTTAGCAGCTATGTTCGCAGTTTTACTTCTTGAGAACATGAAACGTCGAGTTGCTGCACTACGGCGGGAAAAAGGAGGTCCGAGACGGTATTTGGAAGTGTCCTACGACTTTGCCGCTTCAGTATATACGGCCGCTTAAAATTTCCGACCCCCCCCCCCCCCCAAATGAATGGTCGACTGATAGGCCTTCCCACTCTATGGCCGGCAGCTGCATTAGCAGCACCTCAGCGCCACGGTACGCGGCAGACCTGCGAGGTTTCATCAGCTACATAGAGGCCGCGCCGCCGCCTCGGTGTCTGCCCGCGCGGGGGGTCGTTGCGTCTTCTCCGGGTGACGCAGCGCCAGCAAGTGGCGTGATGCTGTCAGGCGTCCCTGGCGGACCAGCGCTACCGCAAGGCGTTCCTCTTAGTCAGAAAGCGGCCGCCAGCCCGAGGTTTTCTGCTTGGCGAGCACACCGCCTTCCGAAGAGCGGCAGCCGTGGCGCAACCCCAGCGGCCGTGACGCGCGCCGGCCAGCAGGACTGCCGAGTGTCAGAACTCCTGCGCGGGGCACGTCACGAGAATTTCCGTTACGCTGGCGTCAGCTGACGTGACGCTCGTCCCCGGTGACATTGGCGTGCCCAGCCAACTGGGCGCCGGGCCACCGGCGATTTTCCGTTCCGCGAAAAGTGGTTTCCCCGTGCTGATTGCTAGCTTTCCGTGTTACGCCAGTATTAACCTGCTGGGTCAGAGAAGGAAATGATTACAAGAAGTCTGTCTATAGAAGTGTCCATTTTAGAAAAACTGAGAGTTCAAAAAATCGTTCGCACTACTGTTACTAAAAGTTTCCTGAAAGAAAGTGACAGTTTGCAAAAACATGTCAAAACTAAGCATTTTTACTCGAAAGCCAAAACGTCACATGCGAAAGCAGAAAGTAAAGTAAAAAGGATTTTGGGTATGTCGGGCTCTGCAGCTTAGAAAAATCAGAAGAACGCCATTGCGATGCAAGTCTTAAACGACAGATTAGTTAATCACTTCCTAATCAAAATGGTTCAAATGGCTCTGAGCACTATGGGACTTAACATCTGAGGTCATCAGTCCCTTAGAACTTAGAACTACTTAAACCTAACTAAGCTAAGGACATCACACACATCCATGCCCGAGGCAGGATTCGAACCTGCGAACGTCGCGGTCGCGCTGTTACAGACTGAAGCGCCTAGAACCGCTCGGCCACACCGGCCGGCGCTTCCTAATCAGTCGGACAGTTGTACAGCCAGATGGTTATGGAAAATGACAGGTTTCCTAACACGGCTGTTACTCGTTGAATATGAGTATGTAGTGAAACAATATTCCGACTTCATAGATCACAAATGATCTATTGCGCAGCATATTTGTAACACAAAGACGTTTTTAAAATAAAGAAAAAGACGATTGTACTGAAATTCCCGATAGCGACTTTCGAGGAAATTAAAAAAGGATTATAATACAATATGAAAAGTAATTGTCTAATGCTGAAAGTCCAAGAAGGCAGTCATAATTAATCAGGAGGAGTAATTACCTTCTGAAAGATGTCCATCACCAATACGTATTTCGTGTATAACGTCAAAAGTAATATCCACCGTAAGGATACCTGGTGTGGATCTAAAAGGTGTTTCAGAAAGGAAAGAACGATTCAGCACAAATTTAAACCAAGTACAGCTTTTTTGGGAATCAAAACCTATACGAAGCCAAACAGTGTGAAAGGATAAAAATACGAGAAGCGTTCCATAAACTTGAAAGAAAAATTTTGCTCAGCGATAAGGCGAAAAATTTATGAAACATTCGTCTTATGCGGAAGTGAGAGGATCACATTCAACTACAGTCACGCAGTGACCACGTAGGTATCAAAACGGAAGATAACATCAAGGCTAAAATACTGATTTCTGTACTCAGAAATTCCTTCACAGAGGAAAATTTCTCTAGAGTTCTTTTTTTCGAATGTGTTATTAATGCCAAAACAACGTATATTGGGACAAATGATTTTAGACAAGAAAGTCGACTGAAATAGCTCCATAACATAACTGTTCTGAAGATATACCTACACTATTCTGTAATGATTATACGAAGCAGCAGTATGTTAATCGTAGGTATGTGGCCCAACGAACCATTTCAAGCGATAAGAAAATGGTGTCGATCATTTCCGTTTTCAAAAAGGGGCGTCGAACAGATGCGTACAACTGTATCCCTATCTCGCTGACATCACTCTGTTGTAGGGTTATGGAACATGTTTTCACGCCCGAGTATTCTGACCATTTTGGAGAACACAAAATTTCCTCTGTAGCTATCAATGTGGATCCCGCAAGAAGCGATCATATGAAACTCAACTGACTTGCCGGCTTACCCCTTTGAGGCCCGTCTCGGGGCACGTTACGCCAGAACAAATGGCTATCATTGTCAAAGATTCACCCTTCGTTGCTGGTGGGTAACGCCCTCTACCTCAGGTAACTTCAGGAGTGCCTAGAGGAAACACGCCAAGAAGTGGCCACGAAAGCTTCAACAACTTCAACTAATTCTGTTCGCCCATGAGAATGAATAGGCATTAGACAGCGGCGTCTGGAGTTATGATGTCTTCCTTAACTTTCGAGAGCCGTAACACTTATTTCCGTAGTGTCACCTGCTGAACAAAATATGACGTCTCCCAGAACTATATTACCAACTGTTATTGGTCTGGTTGGTGTACTAACATGGTAATTAAAGATATTATTAATCTCTGGGCGCTTCTGTGAAAATATTTCAATCATGTAGAACTCCGAGCCCACCATGCAAACAGCCGCAGACATCGCAGCTTGGCAGATAGACCTACTTCTTGAATTACTCTGAGGACTCCTTTTTTTCTTGCTTCGTTCCTTGGTACTACAGTTTATTTGAACCACACTACAGTCATCTTCAATGGAGCAATCGACTCAGGCAGTTTCTAAGATTTTTCAATAAATCTTTTTGCTACCTATCTGAGCTTGTGAACAAAATACGGTAGTTAACTTCTTCAAAGTGCTATTTCTACTCCTCTTACCATAGCTGCTCCTTCATCAGTCACAACAATGACCTTTCTGGTCTTCATTTGTCATTCCTTTCAAGTAAGTAATAACCAACTCGAAATACATTAATCTTCGCTTGCTCCTGTCATAGATACAAAAAGTAGCTGTTTTCATTGCATCGCCCTCGAAATAATGGACGATTGTTTCCAGGAAACTTCTAAAATGCCTTGTGACTATCAAAATGTCTGTCGTGATCATTAAACTAATCAAGTCCTGAATATCATTTTTGAAGTAACTCTGAGTAAGTTGAAATTGGTTTAGCAGCATCCTCTTGAACGTTTCCTCGGTAATATTTTGTGCAAAGGAGCATTACCTCTCAACTTATTTTGCGGAATTTGGAAAGGTTAGACACCTTTACGAATCATGTACGAAACTGCTTTAGCCAATCGTACATCTCTCGTTGTAGTTACTCAAGCAAAGTCTGAGACATTTCGAAAACTTTATCTCATTTATAACTGAAGAGAGATTTTTAGACAATTTATCTGAAATACTACCATTTTTGCTCATAATAACTAAGTCTCTGTAAACAGCCGGAGCGTTCTATCTATTCTTCAGTTTTTCGAGAGTAGTAATCCGCTCCTTGGTCACAGAACTATTCGATAACCACTGCGTGAACTTCTCCGTCGTCAAAAAAATCCAGTTGCTGTGAATCAGTCCCTCGACTACCTGAACGTTGTTTTCTGTGGCCGAAGTCGATGGTCTTCATTCCTCATCTGCATCACCCAAGTGTGTGCGGTCTTGGCCAAACTGCTGGTATCGTTTCACTACCGCTGGACGCGACATGTCATTGGGCCCAGATTCCGCCAGAATCCACGGTGACTCAGAGTGCAGTTTAGACATTTTTTCCCGCAATAATCGCACTGTCCTGCATACTTCAGCCTTCCAGTACGTTTGCCGTTACCGCGTCATTTCACTCTTACGCTATGATGCACCTGTTTGTCGTGCCGCATCAAAACTGTGGAAACCAAGAACGTGAAGTCTCTGCTGACGAAGCACCACTGTTGTTGCGCAATGAACTTAGTGTGAGACGACATGCGTGATCTAGTTTTTGAAGTCAGTTCTGACGTTAGACGTTTTCAGGAAATGATTAATTTAAATGACGAAAAATCTGTTGACAATGATAATTCATGCATGTGTAGAGGAACACTGTATCGTATTTATGAACAGCACAAGCACTGCAGTACCGTATTTATCCGCTGCCACCGAGTAAGCGACTTTCACTTAAAATGTCTCCCATGTACAGGGATATAAGTTATGGATGAACGAGCACAGGCTGTAGACACATGTTTGACGACGTTTGGGTATAGCCGAGATTCGTGCTCGGATAGGCTAATGTGTCATCGAGGTCTCTCTGTTTACGTCCAACGATCTACAGCGAAAAGAAGTGAATGACGCACAGCGTAAAGCAAACGTCCATGTTTAGCAGACGAAAATAGCACCGCCATGATCTCCGAAAAGAAGCCTTTCAGTGTCTCGGGAGCACTCAATGTGTACCGAAAACAAGCCAGTTTTGATTGGGATAAATTAAGACTTTTCATGGATAATTATGCTGTCATTAAACTGAAGGCTAGAAGTTGGAAAATGATGCAGTCAGATCCAATCTTCCTTCAGCCCTCGCAGTTCTGATGAACAACAACATAGATTAACTATGAAGCTTACCAGGTATCTGTAGCTAAGAACTTAATCTCATCAAAGGATTTTTGTAACAATGCGAAGATAAATGTATTAACATCAGCACCTGGTCAGTATGGTGCTTCAGTTGCTTTAATTTACCGAAGAGAACACACGGCCTTCCTGAGAGCAGTTAATGACTATGGTGCTCAAAGACATAAGAAGTATATGCATGAATCAATGAGTATACAAGATTGCTTGAACAACAATGTTTCTGGATGTGTGGCAATTGAAGAGCTCTGGGGTTTCTGAAGGACGACGACAACTTATGACTAAACATCACAAGAAACATAACACCCGTTGCTATTCAAAATATATATTAATGACCTTGTGGATAACATCGGAAGTTCACTGAGGCTTTTTGCGGATGATGCTGTAGTATATCGAGAGATTGTAACAATGGAAAATTGTACTGAAATGCAGGAGGATCTGCTGCGAATACATAGAAAGAAAGATTCTTTATCATTTAGCTACAGTATATCAGGTCAGCAACTGGAAGCAGTTAATTTCATAAATTATCTGGGAGTAGGCATCAGGAGTGATTTAAAATGGAATAATCATATAAAATTAATCGTCGGTACAGCAGACGCCACACTAAGATTCATTGGAAGAATCCTAAGGAAGTGCAGTCCGGAAACAAAGGAAGTAGGTTACAGTACACTTGTCCGCCCACTGCTTGAATACTGCTCAGCGGTGTGGGATCCAGATAGGGTTGATAGAAGAGATAGAGAAGATCCAACGGAGAGCAGCTTGCTTCGTAACAGGATCATTTAGTAATCGCGAAAGCGTTACGGAGATGATATATAAACTCCAGTGGAAGACTCTGCAAGAAAGACGCTCAGTAGCTCGGTACGGGCGTTTGTTGAAGTTTCGAGAACATACCTTAACCGAGGAGTTAAGCTGTATATTGTTCTTTCCTACCTATATCTCGCGAAGAGACCATAAGGATAAAATCAGAAAGATTAGAGTCCACACAGAGGCATACCGACAATCCTTCTTTCCACGAACAATACGAGACTGGAATAGAAAGGAGAACCGATACAGGTACTCAAGGTACCTTCCGCCACACACCGTCGGGTGGCTTGCGGAGTACAGATTTAGATGTAGAATTTTAACTTAAGTTCCCTGATTTTGAATATGGAAAGTGTTAGTGGCACACATGCTGTGAGTTCTGCAAATCTTATCACAGGAGAGAGAGTGGATCATAGTGTGCACTGCTTCTTGGTTCCAATAAGGGAGCCTGCCTATGTCACTTATGTCATACTCAGGAACTGTTGTTGGTAATGTGGGTGAGAAGAGGGGCGAAAATGGAGTCGATAGTGGGTTTATGATGTTCAACAAATACCATATACCACATGAAAATTAGCTTAATGTCATTGTAGATGTATCATCATCCGGCAGGTATAAAACGACGGAAAATGACATACAAAAAAAGAAAAAAGTATGGTAAGGCGAGCGCTCGCTGTAATCAGGAAATCCAAGTTTGAGGGCCGGTCCGGCACAAATTTTCATAGCCGTCATTCCATTATACAGCCGACGGTTGCTCATAATTGCAAATTAGAGTACATTTCATGTAATTGCAATATGGACACGGTATTTTTACAACATCGAAACTAGAATTTTTAACATCGATGTCACGAAGTTTCAAAGACCAGTATCGACACTGAAACGTCCATGTCAGACGCGTGATATTTGAGCGTCCCTAGTTGAATGCTACCAGTTATTACTGAACCTTCAGGAGTATGAAGGAACACTAACCAGCGGACCGACGAGCAGCTGGCCGTTCACCAAAACCGTACGGGCGCCCTCTCGGGCAACCCGATCCAGCCGACACGATACGCCATACGGATCGCTAGCGGGTCTTACCGAAGTAGTCGGCGCGGGTGGGCCAGCAAGGCGCGGCGCGGTCGCGAGGAATTTCGCCTGCGTCTCGCTGATTGGATTACACGTCCTGTGAGAGGGCCCCGGGGACATTCCCGCGGTCGGGCGCCGGAATTCGGGATGACCGCAAGGATTCGGCCTGCAGGCATTTCCGCCGGCCTCGTCCCCGCCGGGGCAGACCACCTGCGGAAAATAGCCCCGCGCCCATTACGTCCGGCCGGCGAGGCGAGCAGCGCAGATCGGCACGACTGTATCAGATAATTGGCCAGCCCGGTGCCTTACTGGTCCTTTTGTTTCCAGTGCCTCGTCGGTTTGACACCCGCGTGGTCGACAGGTGGCCTTGAGACGAGAGCAGGTGTATCAGATGGCCTGCGAACACGCCGCCCGTCATTACCTTCCCCTGAATAACTCACAAGCGAGCTCTGAGTGAAACCGAACGTGTCAAATTCAACAGGCACGTAAACAAAATACCGTGGTATTAACCTTTACGCAATTTTAGATATGCTTGAGACCTGATAGTCAAGGGAAGACAGGACTGGGTTACGAGTGTGGATGGGGCAGTAATCAGTTACTATCGGTTGCCTTTTACAGTTACACACAAAATATTTTAAACTAGTAATTCCAGACTCAGAAATAAATAAAATACCACTCTCTATTAATGAAGGAATAAACAACTCTGTAATTAATCGTGTTTTCAGTGAGCTACAATTTATCAAATCACCATTAAATACAGATACAACAGATAATGCTTTAAAAACAAGCCACAGTGATCTGGCCAGAAGGCCTTTCACGCCAAGAATGACAATAAAGCCAGAATTATTTAAAACTGGCTGCAACTTACAAAATACAGGTATTGAAATATTAAAGGCAAGTCGCCACAAACACAGCAGAAGGCATAAGACGCCAGGAATGGCAGTAAATTAGGTTTTAAGGCTTACTGCCTAAATACAAATACCAAATTAGAAATTTAAGGCAAATGACCACAATCATGGCTGAAGGCCATACACGCCGGGAAGGGCAATAATATAAAAAAAATTTAGAAACTTGCTGTAAAACAGCAAATACAGTAGCAAAGGTTAATTTAAAAAACAAGCAACTGAGCAACAAACGGGTGGAATAAGATGATGGTAAACTTTGTGTTACAAGGGGCCACAGACGGTGCTACAGGAATCGACCTCTGAGAAGGTCCAGCAACAAACTTTTGCGAGTGATGAGATAGGCAGTCAAGAGTTGCATTCAGTTCACAAGATGGTAACCCAGACTAGTGGCAGTCTAACGAATGCCTAATGATAATCTTGCTGAAGCTACCTGGCGTCCGATAAACCAAATGCAACGATGGAACAATACGCCAAAGCCGGAACCGGCTGTCTGCACTACGTCCCCAGAATACTGTGTTTAGAGCGCCCGGAACGAGAAAGGAACCACCACCACAAGAGAAGAAAACACTCCACTCGCTGGTCTTCGCCTCGGCGACACTACGAGCAGCAATACGAATTCAAGTCACTGGAGAATCGCGAGGTATCACAATGGTGGAGGTTTCTCTACGTGGGTTGAAATGCACTCATCTTAAAGCTTTTTGGATCCGGTTTACGACGAGTTCGGGCACCCTCACGACCACAGCCCTTCCATCCGGCAGTCCATGCGTCCCGTAGCGGTCCTGGGGTGTTCTGGCACTGTGCGGACGTGGCTCCTCCTCAGTCCCCAATAGAACTCGCACACTCACACGACCCGGAAAAACAACGACGTCTCCCCAAAGATAGGGCCACAGTTACTACATATCGATAACCGCCGCTGCTGCCACTAGCGGACAGGCAACGCTGGCGAAACCGATTGGCGCCAGTCGACACGAGAACCATGCAAACTAAACGATACCGTCTACCCTCCAACAGAGAGCGGAAACCTACTTGCAGCACCAACGCGAGCCGCAGCACGGCTCAACGGCTCAATGCTTAGCTCTTAACTTCGCTGCGTAGTTGCCAAGACTGCTGATCTTAGACATTGATCTGGCAATGGTCTCTCATCAGTGCACGTACGATGACCTACAGGACGGCCTGATTTCAAATCTCCGTATTTTTTTGATAAAAACATACTACAAACATGGGATGAATTGTGAAATACTCATAGAATTTTAAAGCTTTAACTATTCTGTTACAAATGTTCATGTGTTCACCACAGCAGAACGAATAATAGCTAGACGATAGCGCAATTCGTCATTAACTTTACAGAGTGTGTCTGCTTTGGCAAAAGCTATGGTGGCTGATATTCTTTCACTTCTCCTCTGTCACGACGAAAAGGGGAGATGACCACACTTTCCTTCATATATTCCCGGAAGAGAAAATCGCATGGGATCATATTTGGCCATCTCGGAAGCCAAGAATGCAGGAAACTGTCTCGGGATCCCATGTACTCTATCTAGCATTGAGCTGTCTCAAAATCCTGCAGAACTTAAATTTTTCACAACTTCAGAAGGACACCAGTGACTTCACTTTCAACAGAATGGAGCTCACCACACTGACACAGTAGCGTACGTCAGCTTCTGAATAAAACTCCGCCTCATAGCTCGATAGGATGCACGGGACGCTTAGCCCTGCCCTGCATTCTTGGCATCCAAGATCGCCAGACATGACACTATGCATTTTTTTCTTGTATAGATATGTGAAGGAAACTGTGTTCATCTCCTCTTCACCTTGTGACGTAGAAGAAGTGAAGAACAGAATGACAGCCGCCATAAATTCTATGAACTCAAAGACATTTGGTAAAGTTTATTACGAGTTAAGCTATCATGAAGGTGCTGTTCATGTTGCTGTGCTGGACATATAGTCCATTTGTAATAGCACAGCTAAAACTTCAATGTTTTGTGAGTATTTTGCAATCCATCCCATGTTTGCAGTATGTTTTTATCAATAAACATGCAGTTTTATAATCAGGTCATTCTTCTCGAAACACCCCGTACTTTTGGAAAAAACGACATTTTGTCTATGGAGTTCGTGATTAATTATTTTGTAAAACTTTTTTGTTTATTTCTAGACGCAATCACATGTTTATGACACAGTCATAACGGGTTTCTGCCTTACAATGACCATCTTCAGATTCTAAAGGCGGCATACACTGAACACAAGTTCATGTGTTGTCAAAATTCATGAACCTGTGCTCAGTGTATGCCACCTCTACAATCTGAAGATGGTCATTGTGTGGCAGAAACCCGTTATGGCTGTGTCATAAACATGTGATTGCGTCTATAAATAAACGAAAAATTTCTACACCCAGTACTGTCTGATAACGTGCATCCAATTCATCTCTTGCATCACCCAGAACGAAATGTACACCTTAACGAGAAAAGGTATCACCTGACTGATTTGGAATTTATTCCAAAATGCAAAAGATTTGGTAGGTACTACGTTCGCAGCTGAGATTGTCAGTCTAAGGAAGTATTTAATGATTCCAGTATTTAAAAAATACTGCTGTGATTAGCACTCATATTTCCCATATACCAGTGTGTATTAAATAGCTTGAAACTCAACGTTTGGTGTTAAATGAATCGGTTCAGTTAATGAATAAAATTAGTCTAGTGAATTCCTCATTGCCGGAGGCGTCCCCGAGAAAACTTAAGGAAAAATTTGAAACCTTTTGAACAATAACGCAGGGTTTTAACCCTCGTCCCAAATTGATAGTTTTACTAATGGAACGGGTGTACTTTTGTACGGAACAGTAAGTGCCAACATATCACCCAAATTCAAATACTCTCCATTTACCGCAGTTGAAGTGTCCTTTTCTGCTTATAAAAATGTTTTGAGTGATCGAAAACACAATTTTACTACCGCACATTTGGTACAGCACTTGGTCGTTTATGTTTAAAGTAGTAGCAACATGTAAAATAATTTGTAAATAATACTTCAGTCTGGTAATATTAATTAAATGATAATTTTGTTCAGAAATCCCTGACTGTATGTAGTTTATGAAATAAAGCATTATGGACTTCTTGGGCATGCTCCTCTGCCGCGATCTCGAAGTTGAACCTGTGCACATCGATTGTTTCGAGCCGACTAACTAGCGTATCGCATTCGCTTGTTACCGACGACAGTAGCAAAGAGTGAACAATATTTGAAACATGGTGTGCGTATTTTTTGGAATTTTTTTAAAATTAATCTCAAAAAGGACCCTGCCTACCCTCTACCACAAAGTACATGTAGATCTTGAGTTCAGAATTCTACGAGGGCTATTCGGAAAGTAAGGAACGATAGGTCGCGAAATGGAAACCACAGCGAAAATCCAAACTTCCAGCTACTTATCTCCATAGTCGCCGATCCGACTCAGACGTTTGTCGTAACGTTGTACCAACTTTCCCGCACCCTTGTTATAGAAGGCAGCCGCCAGTGCTTTCCGCCAACTCTCTACGCTGGCCTACAGCTCGTTGTCTGTGCGAAAATGTCGTCTTCCTAGCCAGGGGTTCATGTGAGCAAAGATGAAACTCAGAGGGAGACAATTACGGGCTGTATTGTGGGTAATCAAACATATCCAATCGAAATCGATGCAGGAGCATCTTCATTACCCCTGCAGAATGCGACGGAGAATTGTCTTGAAGAAGCCAGCGCATCACAGTTATGTAATGTTGGTTGCATAGCTTCAGGTGAAATTTCTCACCAGGCCCTCGTACTTGGCGGGAGAGACTATTGTTCTAAGTATCTTTATGTGCTCCCTGTGTGCACAGAACTAAAAAGAACAACGTAACGCGATTGACGGGCATACTAGAGACACTTCCCAACACACATGTGTAAAACTTCATCGGATTTTCACTGTGACTTCTATTTCGCGACCGATCGTTCCTTACTTTCCGAATAAACCTCGTAAATGTCCTAATTTTTGGATGGCGGGAGCTCTTCCTCGCAATCGATATTCACAGGTCCAACTTAGAGACATATCGCACGCATAGCTACTATGGTTTTTTTTTTATTATTTGATCTTGCGTCTCGACACTTTTCATGCAAATTTTAAGCATTTGTCAAGCGTATTTGCATGGATTTATGGAGCTTTTTACGTTGCATATAGACCGCTGCATGACGGCGCATCCAGATACGACCATTCACCTGGTGAAGCAAGACATGTTATTCTTCCGTGCAGGTAAACATTTCTCTTGATCTACGGTCCAGACGCGATCACCCCTTACTCACCGCAGTCGTCATTGACTATGTCCTTGAGCCAACATGGGAGAAAGTAGAGGCGATGTTTTTATGATGTTTTTTGTGTTTAGTTGTGTTGTGTGTGCTTGTGTGTGTGTGAGTTATTTGTGTGAGGGGAAGGGGAGGTGGGTGGGAGGAAAGGTTGAGTGCTCGTTTGTCTATTTGTTAAGGAAGTCCAAACACGATACAGGAATCGTTATTGAGGTAGAGAAATCTTTGCTGGCAATTACGGTAATACACAGATAGATGCAGTGAATTAGGATCGCTCCATAATATATAGTGTCCGTGTTGTACCTAAAACGCTATACAACGAGTCGCTGTTCCTACTTCGTGGATACTTTCAATACTACCCTTTAAGATTGGGGTTACCGTTTCTAATCAACTAGAGGGACATATTGCTATGTGATGAGTTTCGAAACACGCACAGTAGTTCTTAAACGCATGCTATTTAGTTCAGTGTAAAATTGACAGTAACTGCCTCGACTTGTAACGAAACCAATTCGATATCACTTTGGTTATTTTAATTCCCCATTGATATGACATGTGATCTTCTAAGTAATGTCAGCTATCTTCGTGTGGGTGTGTCTTCACAGAATTTAACCTACACGAGCGTGTAAATGAAAGAGCTTCGACTTCAGAAATTTCATCTTTATTCGCAATCGATATTGGATTGCGTACCGTAGGCCACTCTAAAAATCTACGAATTGGTCGAATGGTTGATGGCAACATCGCGATTTTTTATACACTAGCGATTTTTTAAAGGAGTTATTGAGAATGTTCTCTAAAGATTAAACCAGTTTCCACTGTGAGAAGAGTATAATAATCTTCAATAAATACTACGAGCTTCAAACCTATAGCAAAAAATCTCACATTTACGGACATCGGCAGGCAAAGACTGCTAATATCGAATATAAGTCGCTCTTTTAGAAAACTCTTAATGTTACGCTTATTTAACCTGAAAGAAACTGTACATTTTTAGAAAACTAAGATAAAACCTGAGCACTGTTAAAATTGTACACAATCAGTTTTATTTGAGCAAAAAATTAATGGCATGAGAAATGATCAGCTCTTTCCACGTAGTTCGTAGAATGTCGACTGCATATTGTATATTCAGTGTTCACATTAATGCCTGCCGTTTGGGTCATCTCGAGCATTATAGCACCGAACAAATTTTAGGTACATTCAGAAAAAAACACATCTCCAAGCTCACGTCTATCATCACATTACTCTCTAAACAATTCAGATTTTTACATCATTATGTACCGTTTCTATATTTACCTTGCAAACTTCCGCATAAAAGTAACAACAATTGTGATTGAGTTGTACCCTCATATGTGGATGTGCTGAATGTTTCTGTATGAATGTCCGTTACGGTTTAACTCGACGAGACGTTAAATCATAATCTCCCATCCTCCCTTTCTCATTAGTACTAAAGTCGTCTTGTGGAGAATGTCAGAGACATGTCTGTTATGTCTCCGATAAAATGTTACCGGGCGTTATTGTTATCATTGCTTTTACCGTACGGCAATACAACTCTTTCACAGGAAGGTACATAATGTGTTTAGCAGTTAATGTTTAAGTTTCACAACTGGACTACAACACTCAGTGTAACTCCATGCATGTGTATTTAAGAATAGTGGACAGTTCTCCACAACGTGACTCACTATCTATTCCTTGGCACCATGTTCAAGTGCAGCGCTTTCACAAAAAATGGTTCAAATGGCTCTGAGCACTATGGGACTTAACATCTGTGGTCATCAGTCCCCTAGAACTTAGAACTACTTAAACCTAACTAACCTAAGGACACCACACACATCCATGCCCGAGGCAGGATTCGAACCTGCGACCGTAGCGGGCACGCGGTTCCAAACTGAAGCGCTTAGAACCGCACGGCCACACCGGCCGGCGCGCTTTCACAGTAACCACGCTTCGCCCAGATGTGCCGACGACATTTTGCTTGCACCGTTCGGGTGCGTCTGAGTCTTGGCCTTTGACGACGGGAAACGTCAAACCCTGCGACCTCTTCCGTTGTATTTTCTGTAAGCAGTGCTGCACAGCTTCATTGTATTTGATGAACGGCACCAAGGAAAAACCAAAAACGCTGTAATGTGTGTTTATTTGTGGACAACTAGTTTCCACAAAGCCACTATTTCCACGTCACGGACACCGTACCATCTCGTTAAAGCAATGGTAGTCAACCCGGTTAAAGGAAGGCTTCTTGGCGACAAATACTAACAATACACTACATGACAAGAAAAAGGGGAAATACCCATAAGACAAGGCCGGATGGCAGTGTAACTTTGTGTACATGCACACTATCGGCAGGTTTATAAATAACTAGCGTTGTAAAGCTCAGTGACAGGTACAACAGCCACCAGAGTGCACTAGTGTGACCAGGTAGGGTTTATAACGGTGTCAGCTGGCAAGTGACCACTATGAAGGGCACGAAATGTCGCGTACACGTCTGAGACAGCATTATCAGCTCCTGGTAGAGTGTGATTGGGGTGTCATTGTGGGCTTCCATTGAGCTGGCTGGCCGAAACGCTCAATATCCAGATTTGTGGGGCATTCTGATGTGGCGGTGGCTCTTATTTGGACTGGTTGCGAATGTGGCGGCAGACATACTCGCCGTCAAGGTCGCGGTCGACGACAGGGGGATCGCTGTACAGTGCACCAAACATGTGGACTCCATGCTATATTATGTGTCATCCTACACCATTGATCGGAGCTTGGCAATTACCGTCCGATGCGTCCGACTGAATCTGGAGTAGTTCCGTGACCAACAAGCATGGACTGCTGTCGAATGTCGCTGCATTGTCATCTGCGATGAATCACGGTTCTGCACCACTGAGAATGACCATCGTCGGCAAGCACTGCGGTCAACTGCTAAGATCCCATTAGTCCACCATTTTGAGAGGAATAGCAGTGTAACTCCTGGAGTCACGGTGTGGGATGGGCCCATCGTGTACGACTTCAGGACCCGGCTGGTCGTAATTGACGGAACACAATGGTACATCAGGGATATCGTGCCACTTCATATGTTACCTCCTACGTAATAGTATCTTGGTGCCATTTTTCAAAAGGACAATGGTTTTATAAGCAGGGCACACGTCTCTATGAACTGTCTGCAAGATTTTGAGGTACTGCTGGAACAAGCAAATATCCAGATATGTTTAAAATGGAATATATGTGAGTCTACCTCGGAAGTGAACACAGTCTCAGTGCCAGTGTCGAGAATATCGAGGACCAGTTCCGGCAGTTGTAGGCCAGCTTGCCTCAGGAAGAGATACATTGACTGTATATATCCTTCCTAAACGTATCCAGACAAGAGAGGATGCAACGTCACACTGAAAAGTTCTTTCAGATTTTGACTCGCTTTTGTAATCAGTAAAACAACAACACATATCAACTAATTTCGTTTCCTCCTCCTCTCCTGTCTAGATGCTTCACCTTTTTTGTCAGGAAATGGCAGTTTCATTGTACACTTAGGAAGTTATTTTGTGTTAAATACTGATAATATTCGTTGTTGTTGTTGTGGTCTTCAGTCCTGAGACTGGTTTGATGCAGCTCTCCATACTACTCTATCCTGTGCAAGCTTCTTCATCTCCCAGTACCTACTGCAACCTACATCCTTCTGAATCTGCTTAGTGTATTCATCTCTTGGTCTCCCCCTACGATTTTTACCCTCCACGCTGCCCTCCAATATTAAATTGGTGATCCCTTGATGCCTCAGAACATGTCCTACCAACCGATCCCTTCTTCTGGTCAAGTTGTGCCACATACTTCTCTTCTCCCCAATCCTATTCAATACTTCCTCATTAGTTATGTGATCTATCCATCTAATCTTCAGCATTCTTCTGTAGCACCACATTTCGAAAGCTTCTATTCTCTTCTTGTCCAAACTATTTATCGTCCATGTTTCACTTCCAAACATGGCTACACTCCATACAAATACTTTCAGAAATGACTTCCTGACACTTAAATCTATACTCGATGTTAACAAATTTCACTTCTTCAGAAACGCTTTCCTTGCCATTGCCAGTCTACATTTTATATCCTCTCTACTTCGACCATCATCAGTTATTTTGCTCCCCCAATAGCAAAACTCCTTTACTACTTTAAGTGTCTCATTTCCTAATCCAATTCCCTCAGCATCACCCGACTTAATTCAACTACATTCCATTATCCTCCTTTTGCTTTTGTTGATGTTCATCTTATACCCTCCTTTCTAGACACTGTCCATTCCGTTCAACTGCTCTTCCAGGTCCTTTGCTGTCTCTGACAGAATTACAATGTCATCGGCAAACCTCAAGGTTTTTATTTCTTGTCCATGGATTTTAATACCTACTCCGAATTTTTCTTTTGTTTCCTTTACTGCTTGCTCAATATACAGATTGAATAACATTGGGGAGAGGCTACAACCCTGTCTCACTCCCTTCCCAACCACTGCTTCCCTTTCATGTCCCTCGACTCTTATAACTGCCATCTGGTTTCTGTACAAATTGTAAATAGCCTTTCGCTCCCTGTATTTTACCCCTGCCAGCTTTAGAATTTGAAAGAGAGTATTCCAGTCAACATTGTCAAAAGCTTTCTCTAAGTCTACAAATGCTAGAAACGTAGGTTTGCCTTTCCTTAATCTTTCTTCTAAGATAAGTCGTAAGGTCAGTATTGCCTCACGTGTTCCAGTATTTCTACGGAATCCAAACTGATCTTCCCCGAGGTCGGCTTCTACTAGTTTTTCCATTCGTCTGTAAAGAATTCGTGTTAGTATTTTGCAGCTGTGGCTTATTAAACTGATTGTTCGGTAATTTTCACATCTGTCAACACCTGCTTTCTTTGGGACTGGAATTATTATATTCTTCTTGAAGTCTGAGGGTATTTCGCCTGTCTCATACATCTTGTTCACCAGATGGTAGAGTTTTGTCAGGACTGGCTCTCCCAAGGCCGTCAGTAGTTCCAATGGAATGTTGTCTACTCCGGGGGCCTTGTTTCGACTCAGGTCTTTCAGTGCTCTGTCAAACTCTTCACGCAGTATCGTATCTCCCATTTCATCTTCATCTACATCCTCTTCCATTTCCATAATATTGTCCTCAAGTACATCGCCCTTGTATAGACTATATACTCCTTCCACCTTTCTGCTTTCCCTTCTTTGCTTAGAACTGGGTTTCCATCTGAGCTCTTGATGTTCATACAAGTGGTTCTCTTATCTCCAAAGGTCTCTTTAATTTTCCTGTAGGCAGTATCTATCTTACCCCTAGTGAGATAAGCCTCTACATCCTTACATTTGTCCTCTAGCCATCCCTGCTTAGCCCTTTTGCACTTCCTGTCGATCTCATTTTTGAGACGTTTGTATTCCTTTTTGCCTGCTTCATTAACTGCATTTTTATATTTTCTCCTTTCATCAATTAAATTCAATATTTCTTCTGTTACCCAAGGATTTCTAAGAGCCCTGGTCTTTTTACCTACTTGATCCTCTACTGCCTTCACTACTTCATCCCTCAAAGCTACCCACTCTTCTTCTACCGTATTTCTTTCCCCCATTCCTGTCAATTGTTCCCTTATGCTCTCCCTAAAACTCTGTACAACCTCTGGTTCTTTCAGTTTATCCAGGTCCCATCTCCTTAAATTCCCATCTTTTTGCAGTTTCTTCAGGTTTAATCTACAGGTCATAACCAATAGATTCTGGTCAGAGTCCACATCTGCCCCTGGAAATGTCTTACAATTTAAAACCTGGTTCCTAAATCTCTGTCTTACCATTATATAATCTATCTGATACCTTTTAGTATCTCCAGGGTTCTTCCATGTATACAACCATCTATCATGATTCTTAAACCAAGTGTTAGCTATAATTAAGTTGTGCTCTGTGCAAAATTCTACCAGGCGGCTTCCTCTTTCATTTCTTAGCCCCAATCCATATTCACCTACTACGTTTCCTTCTCTCCCTTTTCCTACACTCGAATTCCAGTCACCCATGACTATTAAATTTTCGTCTCCCTTCACTATCTGAATAATTTCTTTTATATCATCATACATTTCTTCAATTTCTTCGTCATCTGCAGAGCTAGTTGGCATATAAACTTGTACTACTGTAGTAGGCGTGGGCTTCGTGTCTATCTTGGCCACAATAATGCGTTCACTATGCTGTTTGTAGTAGCTTACCAGCATTCCTATTTTCCTATTCATTATTAAACCTACTCCTAAACCTAGTCCGTCATTTTCATTCAACAACACCTCCAGCTACCTCCTGGCTACACAATGTCGTATGAGACCGCTGTCTATCAAACGCGTTCTCGCTAAGTAAATCGCACATAAAAGTAAATCGCACAGAAAAGAGAAAGACGACTTAACAGAGTTCAATGCCCGCGCATTAGAACGAACTTCCAGATTGTTGTAGGCTCTCCGTATACGGAAAACAATTTGATTTACTAGAAAGGATGTCCGATCGCCGACTTCAGAAATAAACTCGAAACCCCAACTCCGTCCCAGACATGACATCGCCCCTACAACTGACATCTGGCGGCCGATCTCCTTTTGCGATCTCCAAGAAGTAATGATTAAAAGGAATCCGCCTCGACTGCAAATAGATGTTGACTTAGGTTTCGGCGCAGGTAACCACGCCTTCTTCGGAACACACTAAAACTACAAACTGCCTAAAGAGACAGTTTGTAGTTTTAATGTGTTCCGAAGAAGGTGTGGTTATCCGCACCGAAACCTAGGTCAACATTTGGTTTCTATTTGCAATCGAGGCGGATTGTTTATAATCATTAAATTATTCACGATTGCTGACGTACTGCAATATTAAAATTTCTCATCTCCAAGAAGCTCCGCGAAATATTTGTAACGTTTATTCTTTTCAGCCAGGCAACAGTACGACAAAAGTCTGTTATTTCCGTTTCGCATTTCGTTCACTTGGCTGCAGCACTCGCCCTTGATACCAGCACAGTAGTCACAGGTCACATTCCATTCAGAAAGATTACGGATAGACTGGCCCATTATCTCTAGGCTGGACAAAAGCCCCCTTCTGCTGAATACCGAAAGCGGGATCTGGCATACACAATAGGCAGTCCCCCTCTCTACTCAGTTATGCAAATGATCCTGATGGCATGAGTCTATAAGGGTCAGAAAATTAAGGCAAGCGTTTCCGAAATAATTACTGATAAGCAAGAAAGATAAACATGTTACATTTACAAATGACTTACTCCATTCACTTTTTAAGCAAATCTCGAATGATCGTTATAACATAGAGCAAATAAACACAACAAATACAGTAAAAAGTACACTAAATATAGAATAACCCACAGTAGTACAATTATTTGTAGATTCGGTCGCCAGTGCAATTGGACAAACTCTGTCCAGTAACCTGTTGGTTATCTGAACAGTAACTGTTACATACCTTACCTGAACAAATTTGTGCTGACGAAATAGTTTTCACACGACACCAACCGAATACACTTTACGAAGTAATGTAGACAAATTTTGGCTACGGTTTTAAATTACTTAAGAGAGTGAAACATAATAATCTGTAAAATGTTAACACTCGTTACATAAATACCTAAATGGCTATTACAGGCAGAACTGCGTTACCTCACAGTAACGTTTACCTACGCCGGCAAAACTCAAGATTACTGGATTTCATTGTTGTAAACAATTTGCAAATCTTTGCATGAAATAATAATAATCAAAATTCAATGCATTTGCAGTGCCGGAATACGAAACGCCAAGCAAGCAACAGGGAACACTTTCACAAAATCAACCATGAAATGAAAAGTTCAAAAAGTTATTGTATTTCAATTATTTTGCTATTAGTTTAATAGTATTTTAATTAAAAGCACAGTAACTATTTTGTCTCTAATTTTCATAGCGGATAAACTGGCTGAATTATTGAGGCGCTGCGGCTGAACAGTTAGATCATTTTACAGCTAAACAAATCTGGCATAAATTTTGTAACATTTCTTTTACGAATTACCGCCAGTTGCTTCTACTGTTATAGGAAAGGTGAAGGATGCTACTTTAGGCAACAATGCAGAGGTTAATCGGCTAGTTATAATTTTACATGACCTTAACAATATTTCCTGGATATCCTTTGCAAAGTCTCTGAGCTTATCCGATATGAAGATTATTACAGCAAGTCGACGCTTTCCAGGCGACGGCGTCGGCATCGGTATCTGCGACAATGCTCCATTAGTTCCAATCACTACGAGAATACTTCAGTTAATTGCAGACAATTTAGGGCGAGGTTCTTGATTTTATTTGGAGCTTAATTCATCTGCCCACATACGTCATTCCCATTGTGTATCGCAAAATATGACTTCGGGCTCATATTGACCAACTTCTCATCTTTTACGAAGTACACGTATTCACTCCGTGCCGTGACTTGTACAGAAGCATTGTTACCATCACCGTTTTCTCTGTGATATAAATGAAAACACCTACGTTTCACTAATACATCCTAATTAACACTGGCCCAGTGTGGTAACAATAAGCATAAATCTACAGATTTTGTTAAAGAAGTTTTATAAAATACATCTTCCGCTGAAGCTATTTCAATGAATTATTATTCGTTTTTCCGTCTTAATTTTACTGTGGCTAAATAGTACTTTCAACCAGACGCAGTTCGGTTTTATTTATAATGCATCTTCTGTGATCATTCTGAAAATGTCTCTACATTTCGGTGGACAGTTTTATGTAGGTTGTGATGTGCCCTTCCAAAATTTGGATAGGCACCACTTCGAAATATTTGAGTGATAGGCGAAATTTCGAAGTTATAGAAAAATCTTTTTGCTTGTAAAGGTTGTAACATAATAATAAATAATGAAAAAAATACAAGAGTTGAACAAAAGTATGGAAAAACTGCAAGAAATGCATCCTTGAACTTAAAAACATATACTAGCGAAGCCTGTAGATTGGTTTGTTGTATTTGACCATAAACGGCACCTGTGCAATGTCCTCAATACGTTTCAAGTGCCTGTCGTGCTCACAACTGTGTTCTATGTAGTTGTGAGTGCATTATGTTAGAGCGAAGTGAATAAGAATGAGAGCAAATTGTTGGAGATAGTATAGTGGGTGCTTGATTTGGAGTTTTATAAGGCAACGTATCGAAAATCTGTACTGTATACAAGAAATACATCATCCGCTAAATCACAACACGGAGGAAAGTGTGTGTTGAGTGATCGCGACAGGCGGTCATGGAAGAGAGCTGTGACGAAAAACAAGAGGACGACAGCTGCAGAACTGAAAGTAGCATTCTCGAACACTGTCAGCATCAAAAGAACACGAAGGGAGAAGCATGAGCGGGAAATTGAGGGCCAAGTTGGAATTCTAAAACCACTCATCAGTGATGGAAAGGCCCATAAGAGGAAAACGTGGTGACGGAGGATTAAAATCTGTACTGTGGAGCAGTGGAAGAAAGTTAATTAGTCAGATGAGTTACGTTTCACATAGTTTCCAACTAATGGGTCACATTATGCCCCACGAGTGAAACATGGAGGGACTTGGGTGATAATGTGGACAGCCTCATATTGGTATCCCATGGGGCGCATGGGTACCATGCAAGCTCACGTGACTGTCAAGGATTATGTGACCATTCTGGCTAATCAAGTGCATCCGTGGTACAATGTTTGTTCCACAATGGCGACGGTTTGTTCCAGACGACAGGGCCCCTGTACACACAGCGCGCATCGTCTAGAACTGACTTTGTGAGCGTGAACATTAATTGTCACTTATCTGAGGACACCACAGTCACCAGAGATCAATATTATTGAGGATTTGTGGTCCTTTGGAGAGAAAGGTGTGTGGTCGCTATGCATGTCCATCATCTCGCATGAAAAATGTTACAGAATTCCCAAGAAAAACATACAGAACTTATAGGTACACAATCCGAGACGCCTGGAAGCTCTTTTGAAAGGGAAGAGGTCTCCTGCAGCGTATTAGACATGGTAATGTGATGCGTTTCTAGTGTTTCCACATTTTCGTCCAGCCTCTGCATCATAAAAGTGCTGTAGTGTTAGAGAAGCACCCCAGGAACAGCCAGATATTGAAATTTAACCGTTTTCTCGTGTGAAACTGTTAACACCGAAATTGTGCTGGGGCTCGGCTGTTGTAGGTGCTGTCCGTCCACCTCTCTTACGACTTCATCATCGAAATGCTAAACGAGCGAGTGCAATGTTCGTTATACACGAATTTAAGCAAATTAATCAAAATCTCCGAAGTGTGGGGACTTACGTTGCAACGGAAATATGGTCACAGTTAGGCAACAACTTAGATGCGAGTGTAACTAACTATATTTATTGTTTACGGATCGTCTAGTCAAAAATGGTTCAAATGGCTCTGAGCGCTATGGGACTTAACATCTAAGGGCTTCAAATGGTTCAAATGGCTCTGAGCACTATGGGACTTAACATCTGAGGTCGTCAGTCCCCTAGAACTTAGAACTACTTAAACCTAACTAACCTAAGGACATCACACACATCCATGCCCGAGGCAGGATTCGAACCTGCGACCGTAGCAGTCGCGCGGTTCCAGACTGAAGCGCATAGAACCGCTCTGCCACCGCGGCCGGCTAACATCTAAGGTCATCATCACGTAGACTTAGAACTACTTAAACCTAACTAACCTAAGGACATCACACCCATCCTTGCCCGAGGCAGGTTTCGAACCTGCGACCGAAGCAGCAGCGCGGTTCCGGACTTAAGCCTAGAACTGCTCGGCCACAACGGCCGGCTCGTCTAGTTAGGATTAGCTCTAGGACAATAGGGTTTGTAACTATAACCGGAAGAATGCATGAACAATATCGGTTTATTGTGAACAAAGTTTTATATGAACCAATGAAAATGACTGTTGAGATTTTACTGTAATCAGTTCTCTGAACGTTAAAGGCAAACAGTGGGTCACTAGAAGCTTAATTGTACCTGAATGTAAGTCTAACACATCGAAGGATAGTCCAAATCTAGCTGGAAGGCGGATTGGGATGCGCAACAAACTGTCGTAATCTGCACAGCTCGTAAATGCAAAGCAGTCGAGTGCAAGACTCACGAAGGAAGACAAGTAATCAAGCATCCCAAGTTGCGCCGCAAATCCTGCAAACTGTGAGCTGCTCACATAACGGACAGCACTATTAGCGAAACTTATGTAGCGAACGCGAACTTATGGCTGAGACGGCGGGCAAGAGAAGTTGCCACCAACGTCGGCACAGATCCAGACGCCTTCTCCATGATAGGTCCCGAAACTTAACCGTCGTCTCCTCTTTTTACAATACGAAAAGTTCCATCTGGAGGGAAGGATCACCTGGCATTTCCAGGCATTTCCACAGTTATTCAAAAAGATTTCGGGCTTGCAGCTGGTCGTCGTTAGCTTCTATCCACGATAGTTCGACTGGACAACTGCCAGCCATTCTCAGGTGAGCCATCTAAGACTGACGAAGACGCACTCCGTTCCGGAATATATAGCGTGCAGCGAGTATTCCGCGCTTGCGTCAAAGTCATATTGACAGACGAACCATACCGCTCGCCAGCAGCGCCCTCGCTGGTGGAACTGCAGAACTCAGCTGTCAATTGCCGCGGCCATCGGAGTACTCAGACGTCTTCATCTGGAGCAGATCCTAGAGATGAAGGGGTTCCACGCATTATCTAGCTGGTAGCCATTGTCACGGTTCATAAGATTGTCTGTCGTGCGAATTTCCACTGATTCTTTTACGACGGAGTCCCAAAAGGATTTTGCTGTAGCCAAAATTGTTGTCTTGTCATACTCCATTGAGTGTCCAGTGGAAATCCAACGCTAAGCAATTGCAGACTTGCTAGGTTGCAAAAGGCGAGCACAGCGTTGATGTTCAGTGCAACGTTCTTCTACTGTTCGCAATGTTTGTCCTATATATGACATGCCACACTGACAAGGTATTTTATAAATTCCCGCCTTCCGCAATACCAGATCGTCTTTCACTGATCCCAGCAGGTCGGAAATCTTCGATGGTGGACGGAAAATCACTTTCACTTCTGAACCGTGGAGGATTTTTGCAATTTTGAAGAAAATATTGCCAACAAAGGGAAGGAAAGCTAAAGATTTAGTAGGCGTGCTCTCTTCTTTCTCCAATCCATGTTTCTTTGGCTTAATTGCAAGTGCCTTGCTAATTTGCCGGGTAGAACATCCATTCTCTTTGAAAACCCTCTTCAGGTGGGCAAGCTCTTCAGGCAAACTATCTGCATCGGACACTAAATGAGCTCTGTGTACAAATGTTTTCAGTACACTCATTGTATGCGATGGGTGAAGGCAGCTGGACGAATTTAAATACAAATCAGTATGTGGGAGCGGAATACTCGCTGCACGCTATATATTGCGGAACGGAGGGCGTCTTCGTCAGTCCTCGATGGCTCACCCGAGGATGGCTGGCAGTTGTCCAGTCGAACTATCGTGGATGGAAGCTAACGACGACCGGGTGCAAGCCCGAAATGTTTTTGAATATTTAGTTCGCCGAGAAAATTTTAAATTTCACATTTCCACAGTTACCAGCGAAATATGCGCTCTCACTTTCCAAAATACAAGTGAACCCTACTCCAATTTACCATTCTTGCCTCAATGCATTTTGATATGAACAAGGTTGGTACTGAATCCTAGCCAGGTTCCACTCATTGGTCGAGTTCTTCGCACCAAAGCACGGTGTCGGAAAAGATTCACATAATTGGACAGCCATATTTTGGAGGGAAGGCAACAGTTTTCCCTCGGTAAGCTAGCGGCGTCATGTCATTCTCGTCTGCATTCTGTGTACCAGAAGGTGAATTCATCACACACGACAGTTATACGGGAGCTAGTCGGTAACTCCTTTTTAAAGAAGAAAGTCGCATTCGTAGCCGAAATGAACTGGCAGGAACTTACTTCAGACGCTTCTGCGAAAAGCAGCATCCTTAAGTCCGGGCTGTGTCCACCAGAGGCTTCGTAACAGGCCTCTGTGGTCACGCTGAAACCGCTAAGTGGTCACTCAGCTCACTAACTTCCTGTTAAGGCAAACTGAAACCTTCCTCAATAGTTAGCCAGCATTGTGCTTTCCTCAAACATAATGACAAATAGGGATATATGAATGCAATGTCACAACATGTTAGAAATTGATGCAGTGTCTTTCCTCCAGATGTGGTCTTGCATTAGGCACTGTCCACAGGATGTTACAAAAAGGTACGGCCAAACTTTCAGGAAACATTCCTCACACACAAAGAAAGAAAATATGTTATGTGGACATGTGTCCGGGAACGCTTACTTTCCATGTTAGAGCTCATTTTATTACTTCTCTTCAAATCGCATTAATCATGGAATGGAAACACACAGCAACAGAACGCACCAGCGTGACTTCAAACACTTTGTTACAGGAAATGTTCAAAATGTCCTCCGTTAGCGATGATACATGCATGATGTGCTGATGCAGCCCTGGAGAATGGCGTATTGTATCACAGCCGTCCACAATACGAGCACGAAGAGTCTCTACATTTGGTACCAGGGTTGCGTAGACAAGAGCTTTCAAATGCCCCCATAAATGAAAGTCAAGAGGGTTGAGGTCAGGAGAGCGTGGAGGCCATGGAATTGGTCCGCCTCTACCAATCCATCGGTCACCGAATCTGTTGTTGAGAAGCGTACGAACACTTCGACTGAAATGTGCAGGAGCTCCATCGTGCATGAACCACGTGTTGTGTCGTACTTGTAAAGGCACATGTTCTAGCAGCACAGGTAGAGTATCCCGTATGAAATCATGGCGGTGAATCGAGGAAGCACAGTACATACTGACGAAACTAAAATGAGCTCTAACATGGAAATTAAGCGTTTCCGGACACATGTCCACATAACATCTTTTATTTATTTGTGTGTGAGGAATGTTTCCTGAAAGTTTGGCCGTACCTTTTTGTAACACCCTGTATAACGGCACCACAACTGTCAGAAAATGCACTGCGTTTGTCCCTTGCTTCTCGGTGAAGACGGTCTCTTCATCGGTCCCGGCGCCTGGCCGGCCACACGCACAGGACCGCGCCGTACCACGCCACGGCACGCGGCTTGCGACATCAGGCTTGCTTGACTCGCCTCGGAGTACGCAGGACGCCCGCAATCTCGGCAAATCTCTGGCGGGGAAATGTCAGCTGGCCGCACCGCGCCGCGCCGGGCCGCGCCGTTGCCCAACCGGGCGAACCGCACGGGCGGACGGACGACGCGTCAACGCCTGGCTGTGCCGCCGCGCCCCTGCTTTCCCCGCGTAACGCAACGCAACGTAACTACGCGGCAGGCGGCGGGCGGCCGAGCGTGCAGCAGGAGAACTTGGCAGCCGCATGTACCGAACTGTCCTGAAGCTTACTGGGTAGTTTGTTCCAAATACGCGTGACTGAAACTGAGACGTAATTAGTGTTGTGCACAGTTGCAGCCAAGGTACAGTGTAAGGGGTTCACCACCCTGCTGGAACAAATGTAATATCGATGTATTGCTCACGCGCTGCCTGCGACAGAAACTATCTTTGCTGCAATAGTGTCGCAGGTCAGAGCAATCTCGGCAGCTGTGGCAGTCGCTCGCTGCTACAGTGCAGTTGTAGTCTGTCGCTAGTGCAGCGCCATGTACTGCAAGGCAAATTTTATTATTTTTATTGGCATGTGCTTAGTTAAGTCACTTGTCTGAGATGTTGATATAAATTTGGTTCAATCTTTTTGTGATTCGTCAGCACCAGTTGACCCAGATTTGTAATATTCAGTTTTTCATTTAATGGATTTCAGATCTTTATCAATAATGTAAAGGATTTTCAGAAGGCCGCGCGGGAATAGCCGAGCGGTCTCGGGCCTTGCAGTCATGGACTGTGCGGCTGGTCCCGGCGGAGGTTCGAGTCCTCCCTCGGGCATGAGTGTGTGTGTGTTTGTCCTTAGGATAATTTAGGTTAAGTAGTGTGTAAGCTTAAGTCCCATAAGATTTCACACACATTTGAACATTTGATTTTCATAACATAATTTTGACCAATCTACGAAAAAGGAAGGAATAATTTTGCCTTAATTCATTACCAGTTCCGATCGAGTCATTTATTTAAATTTAAATATTTCAGAAATTTTCGCAGGTCATGGTCATGTGTTCTTTAGTGATCAGACGACCAGCTGTGCAGCTGTGTCAATAAGCAAAGTCAATTTTTCTGATAATTCAGGTCTTAGACAAATGTTTCCCAGTATTAGTAGATAGACCAGCATTGCACTAAGATATATAGACAGCGACACCATTATGAGGTAAGAATTTTTCAGATTTCTTTCACAGGGCCATGGCGTAGTGCTGCTTACGTCAACCAAAATTTATCTGTTTTCATGAGTTAATATATTAACAAAAAAATTATCGTTTTTATTTCATACGGGAAGTTTACAACAGGACATACTGGATCTTACACTCAGGCGCCAAAGACACTGGTATAGGCGTGTGTATTCAAATACAGAGATATGTAAACAGGCGTAATACGGCGCTGCAATTGGCGAAGCATTTATAGTCAACAAGTGTCTGACCCAGTTATTAGCTCGGTTACTGCTGCTATAATGGCAGGTTATCAACATTTAAGTGAGTTTGAACGTGGTGTTGTAGTCGGCGCACGAGCGATGGGACGCAGCATCTCCGAGGTAGCTACGAAGTGGGTATTTTCCCGTACGACCATCAGAAATCCGGTAAAACATCAAATCTCCGATATCGTTGCGGCCCGAAAAAGATCGCGCACGAACGGGACCAACGACCACTGAAGAGAATCGTTCAACGTGACAGAAGTGTAGGCCTTCCGCAAATTGTTGCAATTTCAGTATTGAGCCATCAACAAGTGTCAGCGTATGAATCATTTAAAGAAACATCAGCGGTACGACCTCGTGTGCCCTTTACGCCTAGCATGGGCCTTTTGATGACTGGAAACATGCTGCCTGGTCGAACGAGTCTCGTTTCAAATTGTATCGAGCAGATGGACCTGAACGCCTATGGAGACAACCTCATGAATTCATGGACCTTGCATGTCAACTGGGGAATGTTCAACGTGGGGGACTCTCTGTAATGGGCAGGGACTGTGACGTTGGAGTGATATGAGACCCCGATACATCTAGATACGACTCTGACAGGTGCATCCAGTCATTTCCAGTGTGCATTCCGATGGACTTGGGTAATTCCAACAGGACAATGGACACACGTCCAGAATTGCAACAGTGTTGCTTCAGGAACACTCTTCTGAGTTTAAACGCTCACGGGTGCTACCAAGCTCCCCAGACATGAACATTATTGAACATATCTGGGATGCCTTGCGACGTTCAGTTCAGAAGAGATTTTCATCCCCTAGTACTGTTACGAATTTATGGACAGCACTGCAGGATCGATTCCCTCGAGTGCTACTTCACACATTAGTCAAGTCCATGCCATGTGGTTTTGCGGCACTTGTGCGTGCTCAGGCGACGCTACACGATATTATTCAGGTGTACCAGTTTCTTGGACTCTTTAGTGGAGCTGCATGCGAAATATAAGGGATGCTGAATGGGTTGCCTTTGAAGCCGAAGCCTAGGATTCATTGAATGGCTGTCTCTGTACAGGGACAACAGTCCCCCCCCCCCCCCCTCTCAGAGGACTGATAAAGCACAAACTTACTTTACTGCTTTGGGTCACATTAGAATTTCGTGGAATGGTGCTGAATGGTCCCTAACCAGAGAAAAAAGCGGATGCGCTACACTCCAAACTGGTGCAACACACACACACCCATGCCCGAGGGAGGACTCGAACCTCCGCTGGGACCAGCCGCACAGTCCATGACTGCAGCGCCTCAGACCGCTCGGCTAATCGCGCGCGGCAATTGGTAAATGAACTTTTTGTTACGTGCATGTGAAAAATTCTGAATCTTAGGATGCATTGAAAATACTTAATTTTATGAAAAGTCGCCCTCCATATTATCGAATGATAATGTATGAGGAAATGGCAAGTATTTCAAAGTTTTATTGTCAGACACGTACGTTAGATGGTTATATAACAGCAGAACTGTTCTCACAATGTATGAAGTTAATATTTTTCTCACCAGCTACACATTTTCCAAGGCAAAGTCTGGCTTTAGACTGCCTTATTTGGAAGACATTTTGTTAAAAATGATGTCTAAATTAAAACGGGCACCTACTCGAAACTTCCTGTAACTTTAAGATACAGAAAATAAATCTTTGTCACCGATAAGATTCTCATTAAGCTTAAAGGCGGAGTTTCAATACTATCAAATGAAGCGGCAGCAAATTCGGTCTCCCCACATATTTGTATGTATCATGTAATACAATGGTTCAAATTGGTTCAAATGGCTCTGAGCACTATGGGACTTAACATCTGAGGTCATCAGTCGCCCAGAACTTAGAACTACTTAAACCTAACTAACCTAAGGACATCACACACACCCATGTCCGAGGCAAGATTCGAACTTGCGACCTTAGCGATCGCGCTGTTCCGGACTGGAGCGCGTAGAATCGCTCTGCCACAACGGCCGGCTGTAATACAATGTCAAGGGACGAATTTGATAATACTAATCTTGTTAATCCACCAATTGTAAGTAGAAAAATGAACCCTAGAGCTCATAAAAGTGGTGGCAAAAAGGCTTTTTCTGCTTTCACTTACATAAAAACAAATACAGAAACAAAACATTTCTCATTACAAATAATTTGAGACTTCCTTTAACTCCTGTGGTTCCTGATTTCAGTGTTATG
The DNA here is from genome assembly GCF_023864275.1 of Schistocerca cancellata. Taxonomy (NCBI): domain Eukaryota; kingdom Metazoa; phylum Arthropoda; class Insecta; order Orthoptera; family Acrididae; genus Schistocerca; species Schistocerca cancellata. The sequence continues at coordinate 461,096,771 of NC_064631.1, read as the reverse complement.
TGACATGCAAAGTAGGCGGTTGCTCCTCACCGGATTCCATGGAAAGACTGAACCAGTGGATTCTATAATGAATACTTACAGTTTAACATAAAAATGTAAAATATTTTAATATTGCATACTAGATCTACTAACGGGCAAAGGCCTGCATTAGCCCTTCTAATGTGGTACAACTGAAATGTAAGATATTATAATACCATTAGGGCTATTAAACCATACGCTTGGAATTCAGTGTCTCATGTTACAGTAAGTGCCTTTTTCTCTTACAATGCGCAAGTTCGCACATATTAGATTTTTGTGGAATGAGGTCGCAGATCGGAAAGTTTAGGAAGCACTGCTCTTAGATATTTTCAAATACACTCCTGGAAATGGAAAAAAGAACACATTGACACCGGTGTGTCAGACCCACCATACGTGCTCCGGACACTGCGAGAGGGCTGTACAAGCAATGATCACACGCACGGCACAGCGGACACACCAGGAACCGCGGTGTTGGCCGTCGAATGGCGCTAGCTGCGCAGCATTTGTGCACCGCCGCCGTCAGTGTCAGCCAATTTGCCGTGGCATACGGAGCTCCATCGCAGTCTTTAACACTGGTAGCATGCCGCGACAGCGTGGACGTGAACCGTATGTGCAGTTGACGGACTTTGAGCGAGGGCGTATAGTGGGCATGCGGGAGGCCGGGTGGACGTACCGCCGAATTGCTCAACACGTGGGGCGTGAGGTCTCCACAGTACATCGATGTTGTCGCCAGTGGTCGGCGGAAGGCGCACGTGCCCGTCGACCTGGGACCGGACCGCAGCGACGCACGGATGCACGCCAAGACCGTAGGATCCTACGCAGTGCCGTAGGGGACCGCACCGCCACTTCCCAGCAAATTAGGGACACTGTTGCTCCTGGGGTATCGGCGAGGACCATTCGCAACCGTCTCCATGAAGCTGGGCTACGGTCACGCACACCGTTAGGCCGTCTTCCGCTCACGCCCCAACATCGTGCAGCCCGCCTCCAGTGGTGTCGCGACAGGCGTGAATGGAGGGACGAATGGGGACGTGTCGTCTTCAGCGATGAGAGTCGCTTCTGCCTTGGTGCCAATGATGGTCGTATGCGTGTTTGGCGCCGTGCAGGTGAGCGCCACAATCAGGACTGCATACGACCGAGGCACACAGGGCCAACACCCGGCATCATGGTGTGGGGAGCGATCTCCTACACTGGCCGTACACCACTGGTGATCGTCGAGGGGACACTGAATAGTGCACGGTACATCCAAACCGTCATCGAACCCATCGTTCTACCATTCTTAGACCGGCAAGGGAACTTGCTGTTCCAACAGGACAATGCACGTCCGCATGTATCCCATGCCACCCAACGTGCTCTAGAAGGTGTAAGTCAACTACCCTGGCCAGCAAGATCTCCGGAACTGTTCCCCATTGAGCATGTTTGGGACTGGATGAAGCGTCGTCTCACGCGGTCTGCACGTCCAGCACGAACGCTGGTCCAACTGAGGCGCCAGGTGGAAATGGCATGGCAAGCCGTTCCACAGGACTACATCCAGCATCTCTACGATCGTCTCCATGGGAGAATAGCAGCCTGCATTGCTGCGAAAGGTGGATATACACTGTACTAGTGCCGACATTGTGCATGCTCTGTTGCCTGTGTCTATGTGCCTGTGGTTCTGTCAGTGCGATCATGTGATGTATCTGACCCCAGGAATGTGTCAATAAAGTTTCCCCTTCCTGGGACAATGAATTCACGGTGTTCTTATTTTAATTTCCAGGTGTGTATATCTGTATGACATCACTCGTACGATACAGCGACTAAACTACCTGACGGATGAAAATATATTTGATAAAATTAAAAGTAAAGTAATAAAAGAACGCAAACTGCAGACAATGTACACATATGAAGTTTACGGAAAACTTTCTTGTTTCAATTAAATAAAGAATTATTCTTCATCTCGTAACGCTTTAACTATCTCCTGGGAAATTTATTCCTGAAACAAGCAATGAAGACAATAGAAATTTACGATAGCGACAATAGGATTTTTTGTAAATGTATGCCAAACATCAGTGGTACGGCAGTGCACCATCATTCATACTTTCCGTAGATACTCCATTACGTCCATCTGTAATGACTCGCCTAGCACCACTAAATACCAACTCGCTAGAGGCCCTAGAGGTAGGTTTACGTAGGACTTCTCGTACCACTAGTGACAGTCTGGAACAAGGTGTTGCTCGTGACTTCTCCACCATTCTAAAAGTGACTGTCCCTCGTCTGGTTTTCCTGCCAACAGATACACTATGTGATCAAAAGTATCCGGACACACCCAAAAACATACGTTTTTCATATTTCGTGCATTGTGCTGCCACCTCTCCATATCAGCGACCTCGGTAGTCATTAGACATCGTGAGAGAGCAGAACGGGCCGCTCCGCGGAACTCACGGGCTTCGAACTTCGTCAGGTGATTGGGTGTCACTTCTGCCATACCTCTGCACGCGAGATTTCCACACTCGTAAACATCGCTAGGTCCACTGTTTCCGATGTCATAGTGAAGTGGAAACGTGAAGGGAAACGTACAGTACGAAAGCGTAAAGGCCGACCTCGTCTGTTGACTGACAGAGACCGCCGACACTTGAAGAGGGTCGTAATGTGTAACAGGCAGGAATCTATCCATACATCACACAGGAATTCCAAACTACATCAGGATCCACTGCAACTACCATGACAGTTAGGCGGGAGGTCAAAAAACTTGGATTTAATGGTCGAGCAGCTGCTCATAAGCCACACATTAAACCGGTAAATGTGAAAAGACGCCTCACTTGTTGTAAGGAGCGTAAACATTGGACGACTGAACAGTGGAACAACGTTGTGTGGGGTAACGAATCGCGGTACGTAATGTGGCGATCCGATGGCACCGTGTGGGTATGGCGAATGCCCGGTGAACGTCATCTACCAGCGTGTGTAGTGGCAACAGTAAAATTTGGAGGCCGTCGTGTTATGGTGTGGTCGTGTATTTTTCGGAGGGGCCTTTCACCCCTTGTTGGTTTGCGTGGCACTATCACAGCACAGGCCTACACTGATGCTTCCCACTGTTGAAGAGCAATTCGGGGACGGCGATCGCATCTTTGAACACGATCGAGCACATGTTCATAATGCACGGCCTATGGAGGAGCGGTTAAACGACAATAACATCTCTGTAACGGACTGGTCTGCACAGAGTCGTGATCTGAATCTTATAGAACACCTTTGGGATGTTTTGGAACGCGAACTTCGTTCCAGGCCTCAGCGACCGACTTAGATACCTCCCTCAGCGTAGCACTCCGTAAAGAATGGGCTGCCATTCCCCAAGAAAGCTTAAAGCCCCTGTTTGACCGTATGCCTGAGAGGGTGGAAGCTGTCATCAAGGCTAAGGGTCGGCCAACAGCATAATGAATTTCAGCATTAACGATTGAATGCGCCATGAACTTCTAAGTCATTTTCAGCCAGGTGTCCGGATCATATAGAGTACGTGGAAACTACATCGTCAGTTTCCTTCTCCACTGGCCACTGTGCAAAGATACACTCTGCTCGTTTTGAAGGAGTAGATGCTGAGGCTTCGTTTTCTGTATGACATTCTACAAATAATACAACATACTTGCATAGAGAATAAATATGTTGTGTTGCGTAGGTGCTAATAAATTTGATGCGTTGTTCACATTAATTTATGTCTTTTCATTGCTATACGATCAAACTTTAAGGAAGTCAGTGCTGATAAAATATTTACTTAGCATACATAACTTGAAGTTTAGCACATCTGGAACGTGCTGTGGCATCAACTTCATCTCTCTCACAAGGAACTCCTTGAGTGTGAGGTAGCAAATTAAATCGTTACTCAGGCTCATTTAAAGGTGTTGTGTTAAGAATTATGAGAGGAAAAATATTAGCTGCTGATGACTCACCATGTGCAACAGAGGGCGACAGGAAATGTGTGTCCGGGAGGTACAGAGATCAACCTTCTACGGGATGTGCGTATTACACTTCGTCGACATTGAAGAAATGTTAAAACAAACCATAAATTTGCATCATGAACAGAGAATGAAAAATGGCGCGCTGCAGTGACTACAGACTTTCGCACCAAGACCCAAGCGAAATTCTTGGGAGTTACAGACTATGCATGGCGTTCAACTAGTTATCCACTCTTAAAGAATGCGTATAGAATCATACTGGCGTAACGGGGTGATGAGAACTAATAGAATGTGTCGGCACGCAATCAAATGCAAAACAGTCTGTCGTGGACCTATCGAAAAACTGGCTATCTTTTAAGACGTAGCTGCGATAGTATGTTTTATAGGCACGCAAGAAATAAATTTTCAGCGGCTGAATTTGTCCAATGGTTCCAGGTGGTATGAACGCCAATGTCAAACACTTTTTAGGAAGGATATTCTGTTCTAAAGGAGTATGTTTTTTCATACGCAGACGAGGAATCAAGTCAGAGCAAGTTCTTTTGACCAGCTATTGGCCAAAATCAATGCTCATACCATAGTTGTAGTTCTCTTATGGCCATTTTTTTACTCTTGCTTACTGTGGCGTAAATATTTCCTACTGCCGTTGCAAGATCACGCACATGAGAAAGAGTCACAGGGGGCAGAGCACCTCAAACTTCTCGCAGATTTACAGTCTACTTAATCGTATACGAATGTGTTAAGGCACTATCGTTAGTTCATCTTAATACAACTTTCATGGTACCTATAATTTCCATGGTTCCTTTCATATGCCTTTCTCTTAAAATCCCGATTGGTCAGAGCTGAAAAAAAATTTCTTATTGAAAGAAGATGTAAGTTTGTTTATCTTGCCTACAAATTTTCTGACTGATTCCACAGTTTGCTGTGCATCGTCAAGTTGATGCTTTGTTTAAAATATCCTTATCTTATGTCTTCCAATTCTGCAGCACTGGCTGAAGTTATGCACCCATCCATTGCTTCCCTTAAAATCAGTGCACTCTATGTCGCGTGCAATTTGATGTGCGTAACGTGGTAGGTCACTATCGTGCACATCCTGTAAATTGCATCGAGCATTCTTGAAACGTGGCAACGCCAGCTTTCGTAACAAGTGCACCCTGTTGTCCTCCCTTGAATATCCGTAGCTTTTCTTATGCATTATTCGGCCTTGTTACTGCAGACTTATTAGAAATCTTTTGATAGTTCTTTTTTTTTTTTTTTTTGCTATGCTGCAGATGATTTTCCGTTTATATCATTGTGTTTAGTACCCACTCCTTGGACAGCGATTGTTCTTGACGTTTCACTTTGTGGCTCCCTGTCTCACAAGGATGACGAACTGCTTGGTTTCACACATGTTTCAGTAACATTTTCACTTGTTAAGAACGTATCGTTATCATTGTATTGCTCATGTACACTGTCCGCAGAGTCGAGCGTATACGACACCCCTGATTTAACTGACTCTTCTTGGAGCAACGCTAATATTTCTTGTGCCACTTCTTTCTCACTGTATTAAATGCCTTGGGTTTCTTTCTGCTGAAATGTCAACTTGGTCAACTTTTGTAACTAGAATGCAATGCTTGCTTTGTTTATCGTTGACATTGCTCTGCTTTGTATCAACACCACTAATACTGTAGCACTGTTGTGAGTTACTCTTCGACTAAGCAGTATCCTGCACCCTATTGCCATTAGCAGCCAGTATTGTGGTTGCGGGGCAGACAATATGTGCGACCTCCCACTGCAGGGGTTCCTTGTCATTTACAAAGAGTTGCTTTAGGCGACTCGCCTGTGGTACTAGAAGTAGGTAATGCAAGCAAACGCACTAACTCTGATTCCATTGTTTGGCTTAAGAGATTTCCAGCGCTTGCTTTCAGCACTGCTGTTCAACGCAAATGTTCGACAATGTTAAGGCATACCGGCTTCTTTAAATACGACCTCTTATCCAGTTCTGATTGTAGCCATGCCGTATTCGTCTTCTATTCCTTTTTAATGGAGTGAAATTATTAATGGGCGAGGAAGCACGTCTCTTGCAATTGCGATGGGTTTACTGTGCTCCTATTTCTGTCAGTATCTGTACAAGATCTAGAAAACCCTCTCCTGATTCTTTGCAGAAAGACCGCAGATTTCTTGTGCACATTGTAACACATTTCTCCAAGACAGTTGATTTTACTGACACCGTAACTTTGCCACTACTACTGATCTGACTATTAAGAAAGCTTTGCAGACACTCAGGTGTCGCTATAGGGTACCGTTACAGCCGTAACGGAAAGTTAATAATTTACAACAGTCACTACACTCTGCAAATCCTACAGATTTATTTTGAGTATCTACAAGCTATGCAAAATTTTACCACACCATGCTGTCTCCTGATCTTTTTCAGATGAGTGTCGGTTCCCTCCGCCAGCTTCAGGAATGCTTGTTTTCTCTCCTCTACATATTTTATAATCATTGGACGTTTGAAGGATTTTTGCTGTTCGAGATGTATGTCTAACATACTACTACTACTACTACTAATAATAATAATAATAATAATAATAATAATAATTATAATAATAATAATAGACGATAACGCAATAGGGGCTCATCACAGTGACTTGCGCTGAACTGTCTGTATAAGGCTGCGTTAGCTGGACATTTCCGACGGCTTCTGGAACGCTAGATTTTTTTTGCCTGTGCATTAGTGGAAATACGGAGGCCGTGTGATACAGTTCTCGGAGCAGACGATCCGGGCCCATAATCTGGGCAACATGTGCTTATTTCCTCAGTAGTAGGACACGTCACGTTCAGAAAGTCCGTGAGTTTTCCTCTGGTTTTCACGTGACAGAAAGTTCTAGTTGCTTCCAGTGCAGCTAAGGAGTGGGCCGTTGACCACATCGAAAAGCTTATAAAATTGTACCATCAAAGACCCAGGAACATTACACGAAGAAGAATTTTTAAAAGTAGGGTTTACGAAGTGATTGCTGAAACATTTACAGACGATATTCCAACTGTGAATCAAAAAACAACAAAAATTTAGCTACAAAAATTTGCGATCAAGTTTCATAAAAAAATTTAGGAAGGTTTAGGCTTTAGAAAGAAGCTGAAACAGGAAAGAATGTTTTATTGTTTTACATCCATTGTTTTACATTAGGAGCTATTTTCTTTACAAAGGATCAAAGACGCCCTGTTTCTAGTGTATTACATATCCACTATTCACAAAGAAATGCAGACGATTCAGAAAGAAAACCCGCTCGTGTGTGACCAATCATTCCTGTCTTCGCTACGCTGTTCGTTTCCCTGTTGCACCGAGCCCTATTGACACCCGGGCTCGGCCTGGTACCCCAACGGGGCAGGGCGCCCCAACGGGACAGGGCGTCGACGGTGCATCATGGCTCACGGCTCCGCTTATTGAATTAGTCTGCGACAATACTTTTAAAAAAAATTACTGCGAGGAATTATGTTGAACCATCCTCTTATGGAACGATCATGTACGTGACAATAGAACCATACCCGCCAACATTTTGATACCAAAATCTATACAAGAAATTAAGGATATCACTTGAGACTATGTTGAAATTCTCAAGCCGAAAGACCTGAAACTACCGTCGTACAAACTGAAAGACAGACAGTCAAACTAACAAACGCAAAACTAATTTATCCTAGCCGCCTCTCTAAGGTTTGCAGTGAAGTAGCGTAGGACTATTTAAACTTACAATTAAGTTAAAAGTGAACGGAACTGGTTTAAACGATTAAACTATCAAAAATAATTTTTCCATGATTTCGGTACAAATACTCTACTGTGAGTCGCCGAGTCCGAGGGTCACGGAGCAGGGCACGACGCTTTTGCGCAATTATAGAAGAGGGTTGTAGGCACCTTTGAGAAAAATTTCAAACCTATGCGTCGCAGTGGGAGACAGTTACGCTGTTTCGATTAAGTGGCCTCTTAACTGTGTTTCACCGTGTATATACAGTAATGACAGTACAAACACTGTTGTGCGGATATGCGCTTGGGACACTTATTAAAAGCCAGACCAAAAGGATAGAGAGTTGCGGCGATACGACTTCTGAGAAGAGTAGCTGGCTACACATTACCTGGCAGGAAGAGAGATAAAGATGCCAGAAAAGAATTCAGAATGAAGAAACAATGAAGGACAGGCAAAAACAGAAAGATCATGTAACATCACACACGTACGTGTAAAATGTGTACGTTATTGAAATCAGATGTTTTCCTTGAACACAGAAGCTATGTAGACCTAGACGTAATTTAAAAAATCGTTAGTTTCTATCTCCATTTACGGAGAAGATTTAGTCCTCTCAAATCGATTGAAACCTTTTGTCATAGTCTGTACTTCAGGGCGGAAGAAACCGGAGGTAATTAAATTCATGATGGTGATGTAAACGATGATGTTGGAGGTGGGATTCCTAAGCAGCATCTGACGCATGCGTCTACCGATATGCGTCTGACGTTGTGCGGCTGACACACAGCTGGCGATTCCTATAGATAGTGAGTAGCACGTTGTTGTCTCCTCCTTCTGTACAGAAAGGGTAAATGAGAACGCTTTGCTGTTTTATCTAATGTCAGAAGAAGGTGAAGACCAAGAAATTTAAATACGTGAGGACAAGCCGAAATAGAACCGATTTTCCGAACGACTGACGAATGTTGGTTTGAGCAACTGACCAATAGGCACTTGTTAAAAAATGACCTGTCATTTCGGACATGTTTCAGGTTGAACATACTGCAATTCAGGTATGTTATCGTTCTTGTCAAAGAAATTATGAAGAAGGATTCCTTTCTCAGATATCAATACCATTTAAGTCCAAGCGAAATGATAGCTTTTAACACTGAGATACGTAAAATTAAAAATCTTCCTGAATATATTATTGAGCTACTACTAATGCAAATAATATAAAATTGAAAACAGTATAATATAAAAATAAGAAATGGAAAGGTGATCGCCATATTAAAATGGTTGGTAATCATGGATTTCAATCTTTCTGTAATCAGATTGTGTGATGACAGTGTTTTTTTAAATTTTTTTACAATGTTTGCGATACTGTCCACGAATTTAGCTTCTTCTTTGCAGGCATTATCTTTCACAGCCTGGTCCCTGCATAGTGGTGAGGAAATATCGTACAGGCAAGGAAATTTTACTATATTACTCTCCAAGCGGATAGTCCGCCACCGCAGACTGTTCTAGCGTCAGCCGCAGGTAGCTGACACGTTGTGGGTCACAGACCTGTATAGACTACCTGTGGCAGCACAGTGCAGCAGTCGCGTAACGGCAGAAGCACGCATCAGACGACGCATAGGAATACCAACCTAAAGCAGCACAATTTTTGTTGGTGGAAAATCAAGGCAGTCGGTATACTGATTGTAGACCTTTTCTCTCGCTAGCGTCTTTTACACAATTCCAAAGATTGCAAGAGCTGACAAGTGCGGGAATTATAGCACAATCAGCTTAACATCTCATGCATCCAGGCTGCTGATAAGAATAATACACGAAAGAATGGAAAAGAAATTTGAGGATCTCTTATATGAAGATCAGTTTGCGAGGTGCCGGGGCTAGCAGTGTATTTAACACTAAATTCTTCTAGAATCTACATATGTAAATGATGCTCTAAGCCCCCCCTATTCTAACTCCGACTTTTGCTGTTGCACATGGATTAAAAAGATACGCGAACTGACTGTAATCAACCCTGCAAGTGGAGTAGAAAAGAGTTTGGCACCTGCAATAATTTAATTTGATAAATAAGTTAAATAAAGGAAGGTTTCATTAACGTAGTGAGAAATGATAGGGTTGCTCTACCGATTAACAGAATGAAAGTTCTGTCCAAAATAACAATATGATTTATTAAGACTAAACACAAATTAATAAACAAAAACACATGAAACATTTACAATACGTCAAATTGGCTCAAATTGGATACTCAAATAAACGCTGTGAAGGTGAAGTTGTCCCTAACTAGATTGTGACGTTTATGACGAAGTGGTATGTGGAGCCAGTTCCTTGCAACTCAAATCTTAAGAGAGACACGCAGCTATCCCAACATTAATTGCTGCTACATTAGTGAGAACTCAGACAATGAACACCCAAGATAGAACAAAGTTAGAAAAGACGAACAGGCGCGCTCTGCTGAGCTCTGATTATCGCCTAGCAAAAATGCCTGCTTTGCCGGTGCTGCAGACGTACATTACCAAGCTGTCTTCTTGGCTGCAAGGACACGATCTGGCGTACTGGAAACAATGGCTGGTTGCTTCGACGTCCCGTCGTGGTGATGATAATGTCGCGAGTATAGCCCAAAACAAATTGTCCTGGTCTGGTTGTTCCAGACTAAACACTTCCTATCAATACAAATGCGTCTCTGAGGGAGATGAAGAAGGCTCTCCACACAATCACTGACGGTACAGTGATTGATTTTCACAAGCGAAGTCACACAGTAACTCCGATACAGTCAACTTTAGCCAAAACTGCCCAAAACAGACAACATAGGCCGCTTGTACACAGGATGCTCAATTGCCAACTGTACTCGGAAAGTTACGTTGAAGTCGAAACTTCAGCAACTTCGTTAAACAGTTACAATCAAATAAAAGTATATTAGACAGCCAACGGAAGGCAGGCTGTCCAGAGCAGCGAGAGCTCAGTCTTGTAACCTACTCCGACCGAAAGGCGAGAACCGAATACCCCACAAGAGCACCCGTACAAAACCGAGCACAGAACATTCCCGCCCCCACGACAGTGGCTGTGGTTAACCATTCCAATCAGCAACTCGAAAACCGGCGGAAAATTCCACTCTATTGCCGCAGCACTACCATTCCACCAATGGAGATTCTTGGCGCCAATTTCTGCACTGATTTTGCTACGTCACGGAGCTATGCCCTGAGCAAGCCAATCACAGTTACGATTTTGCAGAAAGCGCGGGAATTTGCCCGCCACAACTGCCTGGGTACAGAAGTCATTCCCACGACTCGCTGGTAGCCCGCCAGAAAGTGTTTTCGCTAAGTTTCTGCGAAGTAACGGAATCTCTAGCCCAGCCGCTCCTTCAGGCCCCTGCAGGCGTGTCTTTTGACAATGTCGGCGTCTGGAAAGCATTCACTCGACTCCCTCACACCCGTCGGCTTACCCTTTCAAGATCAGCAGACCCCGCCTGTCACCGGACCACCCAGGTGACGAGAGACGCTGCGTGGGAAGTCTGCGTCTGAAGGAATAGCAACTTTTCACTGCATGCAATTAGAGAGGAAAATCTTAAGATAGAAATATGAGAGGGGGCTCATGCCACCTCTCAAGTTTCGCTTTAGGAAAGGGAAAGGCTCCAAACAGGCAGATTTGATGCAGCTATTGATGATGGAAGCATGGCTGAGGAAAAGTCAAGACAAGCTTATGGGATTTGTCGACCCGAAAAAACCTTTCGACAGTGCCAAATGGTGCAAGATGTTCGAAATTCCCAGAAAAACAGAGGTAAACTATAGACAAAGATGGGTAATGTACAATATGTACAAGAACCAAGAGGGAATTGTAGGAGTGGAAGATCAAGTACGAAGTGGTCGGATTAAAAAGGGGATGTAGTCTTTCGCCCCTACTATTCAGCCCACACATCGAAGAAGCAATGATGAACATAAAAGAAGAGTTCAAGAGTGCAATTAAAACTCAAGGTGAACGGATATGATAAGATTTGGTGATGACATTGCTATCCTCAGTGAAACTGAAGGAACATTACATAATCTATTGGATGTAATAAACAGTCTAATGAGTACAGAATGTGGATTGAGAGTAAATCGATGAAAGATGAAAGTAATGAGGAGTAGCAGAAATGAGAACACAGTAAACCTACATGTAACGGCTTATTGAGTTACATGGTCTTACTAGATACTGCAAATTTCACTCTTCATATGGATAATCATTTGCAGATGAAATTCTCCATGACAAAATTTCTCAGAACGTTCCATATGAAGGAATCCGTTCTAAAATATTGCAGAACCGGATTCCAACCCCATCAGATGCTGCGCAAATTCTCGAATCGTGGGAGACTTGCGATTCAGCAAACACTAACATGCTATGACGTTTGGAGTATATTTAGACCAGTATAACTTCTAGATAACTTTTCCACACACACTTCTGTTGCTGAAAACGCAAACACAATTTTATTTCTCAAAAATTACGTTACACAAATGGTTTCCATCATTGGCGATGCATTCTTGAAGACGTTCACGTAAGCTATTCACTGTGATCTCAGTCGTTACTTGAGGATTGGTCTCTATCTCTTCCTGGACTGTGGCTTTCATCTCTTCAGCATTGTTGAGTCGGCCTGAAAAATTTTGCTCTTGGGATAACCCCGAAGAAAACAATCATGGGCTGAAGGATCAGGAGTATGGGCCTTATCATCGTCTTACTGAAAACATATTGCGTTTCGATTGCAAGATCCCTGCAGCTGTGTAGTGGAGATGATGTTAATTATGGCTCTCACTTGACAGTTACTGGCCACCCGTTTTTCTCTTTAAAAAAAATAAGAAATGGTCTAACGATTACAATAATGGAATATCCAACAGAGCACTAGAAGACGTCCTTTGGGATACCATGTCTTTTTCATGAATGAGCTGTGGCTTTGTGAGCGAGTATTATCGAAAGTGTGTATTTACTGACAAACAAAGAAGTTTTTAGAAAAGCTATAAAGCGGGGAAACTGTATCGAAATGCAGGCAGACCTGCAGATAATCAAGGCTTGAAGGTTGGAAGTTGTATTTCACATAACAGATGGAAAGTTACATACTGTGCAGTTACACTATTGGCGAGAAATCGCTAGTGACGGATATCCGGACCAACGCGAAGTGCTATTTATTTATTTATATTTCTTGAGTCATTAGTCTGGCTGTTTTGACGCGGTCGGCCACTAATTCGTCTCCTGTGCCAACTTCTTCATCTCAAAGTGGCACTTGCAACGTACGTCCTCAAATATTTGCTGGAGATATTCCAATCTATGTCCACTGTGTGTGCTCATTACACTGTTCATTCTATACAACAGGTCCTGCAGTTCTTCCTCCCTTTTACTGAGGATAGCAATCTTGTCAGGAATCTTATCATTGATTTTCTATTATCCTGAACTGTAATACTACTCTTGAAGTTTTCTTTTATTTCCCTCCTTGCTTCTTCGATGTGTAGATTGAACAGTAGGCAAGGAAGATGGTATTTCCGTGTTACATACTTTTTAAACCTAGTACCTAGTTCTTCGTCTTCCGTTTTTATTGTTAATTACGCAAAACGTACTATATGTGATTTCATTGGAACAATCCTAAGCACATGTAATAGCTCTACGGAAGAAATGTTTGACAAAACCCTCGTTGAACCAAAGCTTGCGTATTGGTCGGCAATCTGGGACCCTTACCACGTAGGATTATTTTATCCCACTAGCATTTCATGGAACATGGCGGGCAATCAGAGGAAATTTGAGCTGTTATGGAGGATAACTGAGCGTCGTTGTCCACGTGTACCATTCACAAATTGAGCAGCAAATGTTAAACTGATGGTGTTGATAGTTTTAGATCCTCTCTGGCCAGACTCCAGAGTGTTTGGTTTTATTGCCCCTTTCGTACAGAGCGGCTGGCTCCATCGACGGTCCGTAAGAAGCGCAGTTCAGTTGTCGCTTGCCACTACTTCATTCCGCAGAGATTCAGCGTCCTGTGCTACTTGCGAGTCACGGGGATCTTTTATGTAAACTGTTACATTCTACGAGAGATGTCTGTTCGTGGTAAAAAAGGACAGCAGTGTACCCTCTGGGATACTGGTCTCTTATCGCTCCATTTCTGTTTCATTAAACTGGGGAAACTTTCTAGAGCCGAAATACTGCCGACGTTCTTCCTGTAATAACACGTTTTCTACGCTGCACTGTATCTAGAGCAGCAACGGACGGTGGCTTCATCGCAATCCTTCTGTAAAACTGTTTTCACTGCGCTATCTCGGAGCTGTTATCTTGCCCTTTCTTGTTATAATCATTGTTGTGACTCTGTACACCGGTTGAAATACTCCAGGAGGAAATACACATAACCACACCACTAAGCGACGAACAGTGTAACGGTATTCCCACTGAGGGCTTTCCTACAACAAAGTGGTGGGGTGCGCTTCGTGCATATCAGTGGTTAGATCTAATGTGTCCGCCTGCACTAGCAGTGGCTACAGCCTTCTGATGGGGATCTATGCACGTAAAAGTGAGAAGAAATATTACGGAAACTGTAATCCTGACGTGCTGGTACGGTGCTGTGAATCTGATGTCTGTGTTTCGAGAATGTCCAGGCATTAACTTACATCCTGGTTTTGTATTTACGCAGTACTATGTGTTTCACCTACTAATCCCTTATTTGTACCTCACTTAATTTAGACTCGATACAACATATTTTATGCGCTATAAAATAAATCCTACCTTAACCTATCTTAGCAGTGAGTTCATGTGTTGTATTTTAGCAGCTAGTTACTTTCAACTGATGCTGCAAATTGTGTTTGCTGTGACTGTGGTGTTATCACATTGCAGACACGAGTAGGAAACGTTGTAATTGGAATGAAAACGAAATGGATGTGAGCAACATACGCAGCCAGTGGATAGTGGCAGCTGGAACCGAGAAACCTATTTGCTGGGTTCCAAGACAGAACCGCGTGATAAAAGGAAACATACGAGAACGACATGAGTGTGTGTAGGCGGTGACAGAGACTGGCCATTTTGCAACACTAGTTGTCAAATAAATGGCTTGCGATGCAACAGCTCGAATGGGCTTGATAATTGCCCGTGGATTGCTTAACCAACTGGCATTGCATTTAAGCACCGCACGCGAGACGCTCATCAGCTCCACACCAATCGATCGAGAAAGAAAAGAGGAAAAAATACAAGGGGCTGCGTCCAAATTACAAGAAAACTTGCCGAAACAGTAATTCAGATAGGTCTGTAAAACGGTCGGCAGCCTAATGAGGCTAACAACACGCCTTATTTTTTAACTTATTCACCGTAATTGCGACTTACAATAAATGTATTGCAAACTCTAAAAATCACATCAAAACAAAAAAAATTATATTTGAACTACGTGGAAATACAAATAAGGATAAATAACTCTGAAAGACACAAAGAAAATATTTGTTGCTTCAATTAGTGTTGTTGAGACCGCAGGTAGACACGAAAATACTCTGGTAGCAATTCAATGTCCTTCATGTACACCAAAATGCTAATTTCGTGTCATTTCAGTACCTGATTCAGTCTGGTCACCCTCCTAGTACCTTTATTTTAGGCGAGAGATCAGGTCAGAAACGATGAATAGGAATGTACAACTTTTTTTTTTCAGCGCCGTGGAGTCATAGACCAGTCTCAGCGCTTGTTATACACAGGACGACAATGGACACAGCAATAAAATACGTTATACAATACATGCAATAACCACAGCTTCAGTTCAATAATATGAAGTAAATAGTTGCTGTGTGTCATTTCACTACTGATGTTCCAGTGAGATTTCTCTATACCAAAATTAGGCTTTCTTCAACAAATTTCATTAAAATGCAATTTGAACACCTACAAGAAAGTACCTCAATATTACAGTCAAGTTCGTTCCTTAAAATATAATAATACGTGTCAGTGATGGGAGCTCATTCGTTGTATGTGTGAAAAGGTTAATTGCAGATAGAACCTTCAGCTTAATTACAAAAGTCAGTGAAGGTTTTAGTGGAATCTTGGCACACAAAAAGACACTTATTGCTTTTGGGTACTCAACTGCCTCTGGTAACGACGTGTGTCCTAGCTAGATGAAGTGACGACACCTACCGAAGGCATACAGGAGAGCGAAGAAATTTTTTTGTTTGTTTGTTAAAAAAGCCTCCGAGTGGAGACTGAGTGGCAGCTTGTGATGGAGCAGTACCATGGTAGCTGTCTGCCTCATCCCTCACTTCACGGATCCACACCACACAATCCCGCTGTGACCACGCCACCAGTTGCAGCCGAATACTCGAGTCACTCAGCCAGCTTTCGACTGCCTCCGTCACTGGGAGTAATAATGCTGCTTCTGCGTCTAACTTCTACAGTCGATTTATCTTTCATGTCTTTGTCGGTTTACGTCAAAAATTGATTACCGCTTTTTAAACTCGTATCACACTACTGACTTTCAAAAATTACGAAAGTAAAATTCGGAAAGTAAGGAACGAACGGTCACAAAATGGAAGCCACTCTCAAAATCCGATAAAGCCTTGCACAGATGTGTTGGGTGGAGTCTCTGTATGCTTGTAGACAGCGTCATGTTGCTCTTCTCAGTTCTGAGCGCACAGTGTGCGCGAAAAGACGCCTAGAAAGTAGTGTCTCCCGCCAAGTACGGGTGCCTGCCGAAAGATTTCGCCTGATTTCATGCAACCCTGCAAATGTAACTGTCATGCAGTTCCAACTTCACGGCGGTTCTCGGCCGCGCACTGCAGGGGCAATGAGGACACCACTGCACCGATTTCGACTGGAAGTGTTTGATCACTCACCGTACAGCCCGGACTTGACTCCCTCTGATTTTCATCTCTGCTCACACGAAACACTAGCTATGAAGACAACTCTTTTGCACAGACAACGAGCTGTAGTCCAGCGCAGAAAATTGTTGGGAAGCACAGGAGGCTGTGTTCCATGACGAGGATATTGAAAAGTTGGAACAGCTTCACAACTGATGTCTAAGTCGACTATGTAGAGAAGCAGATTGAAGATACAGCCAACTGTTGCAAATAACGACCGACGGTTCGTAACTTCCTGAACAGCATTCGTAGTCTCGTAAAAAGTATCGATTTGTTGAATTCGATGGGATCTTTGAAGCAGGAGAAAATAGTGACACGAGGAGAGAACACTGATGATTATGATGACGAAAATCTGTCACAGCCGTAAAATGTAACTTTCCTGACTGCAAAGATCTCAGAGTGTCGGAGGATTATTTCATTTCTTCTGGACATTCTTTCCTTTTTCTTAACGTCCGTTTACAGTGATGTCATTAGGAATTGTACAGGATCAGTGCGAATAATATGACGTCTTTGAGAATTCACGTTACAATTCGTTGGAACAGTTTTATTGAGAATAAACTTCACCTATTAACCTACGTAGCCCGGTGACGTATTTATATGAGTCACATAACATATAGCGAAAGGGAAAACCGAAGTTTGTTTATTTACATGTCACTCACTTTCCAACGCGAACGGACTCTGAAATGCCTTTTAGACTGTAGCCAGCCGATTAGAAAAACTGGAACCTAAGATTGTTTTTGTAAGACACTTTCTTACAAACATAACCTTACCAATGGCGGTACTATGTCTTACCTCCACACTTGTTTTTTTAGATAGTGAGCCATATGTGTACACGATCGCAGGTTCGAATCCTGCCTCGGGCATGCATGTGTGTGATATCCTTAGGTTAGTTAGGTTTAAGTAGTTCTAAGTTCTAGGGGACCGATGACCATAGAAATTAAGTCCCACAGTGCTCAGAGCCATTTTTTGAGCCATATGTGTACAAAGTTAGGTTTAAATTTCTCCTCGCGTTCCAGATTTATACTTTACGCATCTCGTTACTGCCATCCTCTTCCATAGGGGTTAAATCTCATCCACAGTGTCACTAAGGAGCCTACCGAACTGGAACTGCCAAGCAACGAAGTCACAAAACGGTGGTAGAAACTGATTTTGCGTTGAATGAGGCAAAATCTTCAGAATTAATTGTTAATTAATCCTACGGTTCCTTTACCTCTAAACACATTCTTCAGATATCTGGTACTATTTTGATACCATGTTAGGCACAAAAGTACGGCTTTACGTATCAGTGTGTCGACCAGTTTGAGCCTAGCCTGCACTATTTCTTTATCACGTAGTACTAGGCTATTTGAAAAATTCCTCTGTTACCTCTTTGGTCCCGTTAGCTACAGAGACAATTGTTCAGGACACCACTTGTAATTCTAATCTCTTGCGTATGGCAATCATTTCTCCTCGTGATCAGGTGTAGAGATTTTTTTTACTTGTTTTAGGTTCTTGCGTTACGTTAGGGCGATTATAACTTCATTGGAATCTCAAATTTATGTTTGTCACTCATATACGCTCCTGGAAATGGAGAAAAGAACACATTGACACCGGTGTGTCAGACCCACCATACTTGCTCCGGACACTGCGAGAGGGCGGTACAAGCAATGATCACACGCACGGCACAGCGGACACACCAGGAACCGCGGTGTTGGCCGTCGAATGGCGCTAGCTGCGCAGCATTTGTGCACCGCCGCCGTCAGTGTCAGCCAGTTTGCCGTGGCATACGGAGCTCCATCGCAGTGTTTAACACTGGTAGCACGCCGCGACAGCGTGGACGTGAACCGTATGTGCAGTTGACGGACTTTGAGCGAGGGCGTATAGTGGGCATGCGGGAGGCCGGGTGGACGTACCGCCGAATTGCTCAACACGTGGCGCGTGAGGTCTCCACAGTACATCGATGTTGTCGCCAGTGGTCGGCGGAAGGTGCACGTGCCCGTCGACCTGGGACCGGACCGCAGCGACGCACGGATACACGCCAAGACCGTAGGACCATTCGCAACCGTCTCCATGAAGCTGGGCTACGGTCCCGCTCACCGTTAGGCCGTCTTCCGCTCACGCCCCAACATCGTGCAGCCCGCCTCCAGTGGTGTCGCGACAGGCGTGAATGGAGGGACGAATGGAGACGTATCGTCTTCAGCGATGAGAGTCGCTTCTGCCTTGGTGCCAATGATGGTCGTATGCGTGTTTGGCGCCGTGCAGGCGAGCGCCACAATCAGGACTGCATACGACCGAGGCACACAGGGCCAACACCCGGCATCATGGTGTGCGGAGCGATCTCCTACACTGGCCGTACACCACTGGTGATCGTCGAGGGGACACTGAATAGTGCACGGTACATCCAAACCGTCATCGAACCCATCGTTCTACCATTCCTAGACCGGCAAGGGAACTTGCTGTTCCAACAGGACAATGCACGTCCGCATGTATCCCGTGCCACCCAATGTGCTCTAGAAGGTGTAAGTCAACTAGCCTGGCCAGCAAGATCTCCGGATCTGTCCCCCATTGAGCATGTTTGGGACTGGATGAAGCGTCGTCTCACGCGGTCTGCACGTCCAGCACGAACGCTGGTCCAACTGAGGCGCCAGGTGGAAATGGCATGGCAAGCCGTTCCACAGGACTACATCCAGCATCTCTACGATCGTCTCCATGGGAAAATAGCAGCCTGCATTGCTGCGAAAGGTGGATATACACTGTACTAGTGCCGACATTGTGCATGCTCTGTTGCCTGTGTCTATGTGCCTGTGGTTCTGTCAGTGTGATCATGTGATGTATCTGACCCCAGGAATGTGTCAATAAAGTTTCCCCTTCCTGGGACAATGAATTCACGGTGTTCTTATTTCAATTTCCAGGAGCGTATATTCTTCATTTCATGGGTGACACCTGTAATGGTTTGTTATAACAATACAGTATACCATTTGAGTGATTTCCAAAAAATATTATGTAACTGACGAATTGGTACGGTTTTATAGGTCCATTCTGAAAGTGACGTAATACCGAACGCGGTCTCATCTTGATCCTGTAGCCCTGTAAATTACCTGTCTTGGAACTCGAATAGTGAAATAGTGGCAACACTGCTGTGGAGACACTATGCAATGGAATCTACTATTGTCGCTGAGAGCACACTTTGTTGACATACCTACCATACCTCCGAGCAAATGGACTCTCCCGTCCCACGCCACCGGCGTGCGCATAGTCGAGGGAAACACAGTCACTTCCAAGCGAGCGGGCTAACGTAACGATGTCACTATGTTTTCGAAACAGGGACAACGGAGTTGGATCAAGATTGAATGTGCCAGAGGTCGTACAGCAAGACTGTGTCATCAAGGTCATCAAGAGGCGCGCGGGGAATCGGCATTGCCGTACAGAACAGTGGCACGTCGTGTAAAAGCCTTCAAGGATGGTCGGCAAACTGTGGCAGATATGCATCGGGCAGGTCGTCCTAGCGTCTCTGAAGAAGAAGTGCATGCTGTTGCCGCGTTAGTGGGCAGTGATCGACGCCACACGATTCGTGAGATCACCCACGAAACCCGATTAGTGCATACGACTGTGCTTCGCACCCTGAAGGAACGTCTGGGCATGCGAAAAGTTGCATCGCGATGAGTTCCGCATGACTTGGCGGAAATGCAGAAATGGATGCGTTACGACGCTGCTCAGACGCACTTGGAGCGCTATGGGCGCGAAAGAGCGACTTTCTTACGCCGTATCGTAACACTGGATGAGTCATGGGCCACATCATAGGAGCCAAAACCGAAACGCCAATCCAACGAGTGGCGTCATTATGGGTCGCCGCGAAAGTCGAGGTGAGCCATAGCCCCAGTATGGTCAAAGTTACGGTGATTCTCGTGTACGACTGTGATGGTGTTGTCCTAACGCGTTAAGTTCCTCCACGGCAGACCGTCAATGCACAGTATTATTATTCGCTTTTGGAGCATCACCTGCGAGCAGCTTTGCGAAAGAAGCGGCGACACTTTCTGCGCAACCCAACCATCATTTTGCACGACAATGCGCGGGCGCATAGAGTGCAAGCTGCACTGTTGGGTCAATGGGACTGAATAGTACTGTACCATCCACCATACTCCCCGGACGTAAGTCATTGTGAATTTGATTTGATTACGAAGATGAAGGCACCACTTCGTGGCATTCGCTTCAGAACTGTTCCAGAAATTCGACAGGCATTATACCGCTCCATTCGCACAATCAACAGAACAGGCTCTGCTAACGGTATACTACGCCTTCCATATTGCTGGCAACGGGTTCTACACAACGCTGGTGACTACTTTGAAGGACAGTAACAGGTGCAAACATGTAACTCTTTTGTATCGGTTGTGAATAAATAGTTGCCACTATTTAAGTTACAACCCTCGTATAAAACGCAGAGCCGAGACTCCCATTAAAGTTTTCTTTATTTGTGTCTGTTTCAAACTAGTACCAACAACCAAGCGTTACACTTCTCTTTTTGCTGAAGTAGGTTGCACCAGAAGCCAAGAATTTTCCTGTAACGGAGAACAGGAATTCGCCGAACAGTTACGCTGCTCTTCCTCGTCAGATTTTCGGTCATCACCGATATATTCACACCGTGATGTAAGTGGTAATTGCATTTAAACCTGACACATAATGATTCAGCCGTCACAATAACGGTTAGTTCAACTAGCGCCAGCAATCTACTGACGCAGTCGCTGTTGGCTTTATAAGGTAGTTAATGGGTGACATGGCCAACACGTCTTGCTTTCTTATGCCATTAAGCCTTTCTTAATATTGTTGCATCTCCGCTACAACATATTGTTACCTGGAGACAACATACATAAGGAATGCCTGTAGACTTTAAAATCAGAAACAATGGCTACTTACAACGCTGTCAACTGGATCGTGTTTTTAAGACGATACAAGCTTCGAGCATACTGTCTTCTTACGACTCGTAGTGCTTAAGCGGCTCGGAGCTGTCAATGTCTCGCTGTCTCTCCCTCTCTTTCTTTACCTCACACCTTTACTTGCTGATTTAGAATTCAATCGATGAGGCGTAGAAGTTAGCACACTAATCTCGCATTCGGGAGAAGCGGAGCTCAAAGCCCCATCTGGAAACGTAATTTTTTTATTTGTTCTGGTTTCCTTAAATCAGTTAATTCTATTTCCGGTACTCTTGCCACAAAAAGTACACATCTTATTTTTTTCACTCTCGTTGCCTCTCTTACGACCTCGACTTTGATGGAATTTTAAACACCAGTCTCCCTTCTTTACTTATCCTTTGAAAAAGAAAAATGAGGTGATAGTAAAGTTGAAATCAGTTACAGAACTACCTTACACCAACATGAGAATGTATTATGAAATACGAATGGTGTCGCAACAGAATACAGAATTGTTGCCACATACGTGCCAGCTTTCAGTCTCCCTTCAACAGTTGACCAGTCCCGATGTTTTCTCCCATAGCTTCCACACGATGATTACAGGACTGGGGAAGCTGTAGGTGTGAGTTTCGAGAATCGCTGCATCCTGCGACCTTTCGCAAAATCGTCTATGGACACGCTGGCATCGATCTGGTCGTCACTAGTGGAAACGAGACTCATCGCTGAACAACACAGAACGCAGCTCCATGTCCCCACTGACACTCATTCTACACCATTCACGTCTCCAGGACAGAATGATAGCCATCATCGGTCGATATGTAATTTTTTTTATTATTATTGGATTGCATATCCAAATTTCTCTAGATTCTCGTAATACGATTGCTTATCACACTCATCATGTTCATGAGGTAGCTAATAATGATTTTGGCATGTCTTATCACGACTCTGATAAGCCTGTCTTGCTGTTCAGTGATCACAATTGATTGTCACGATCGGCATTGGAGAAACACGGGTCTAGCTGCTGCGTAGAAAGGCTTCGCCTCCTGTGAATCCGATGCTGTTTTGCCTCAGTGGATGACTGTTTCAGGCTCAGCAGTTTATTTTTATCCTGGAACCCTCTAAAATCTCCAGTGCCGTTTGGTATAATTGTTCAGAAGAAAAATAAACTGCAGATGGAAAACTTTGTCCGATACAGCCATGCACAGAGGCAACAGAGCATCGTAGCCATAGGAGACAAGACCATTCTACGCATTAACTAATTCTATTTTCTTCGCTGGCGATTCTGGCAATAAGCCGCAATCAATGAATACCAAACAACACTTCAAGACATTCCGCCCTACGGTCCGCCAGCGTACGAAGTCACGTTTCTGATGAAGGGGATGGCTTAGTGGCAGGTTCATGGCGCCTAAAACTCCGACAGTTCGAAGCTCTGTCCGCCGCTCGTGGTCTCGCGGTAGCGTTCTCGCTTCCCGAGCACGGGGTCCCGGGTTCGATTCCCGGCGGGGTCAGGGATTTTCACCTGCCTCGAGATGACTGGGTGTTTGTGTTGTCCTCATCATTTCATCATCATCCAGGAAAGTGGCGAAATTGGACTGAGCAAAGATTGGATAATTGTACGGGAGCTGATAACCACGCAGTTGAGCGCCCCACAAACCAAACATCATCATCAGTTCCAAGCTCTGTAGTGTCTTTGGATCACCTTTCCGTACGAGGGCTCCTTTCGTAAGTCTTCTGCAAAGTTCGTCACAACAGTGTGTGTTCGTGTGCATATATGTAGGATCCGCGTATGTCAAATGTATGTACACTGAAGCGCCAAAGAATCTGTTAGAGGCATGTGTAGTCAAATACAGACATATGTAAACAGGCAGAATACGGCGCTACGGTCGCAAACGCCTGCATAAGACAAGTGTATGGCGCAATTGTTAGATGGGTTAATGCTGCTACAGTGGCAGGTTATCAAGATTTAAATGGGTTTGAACGTGGTGTTACAGTCGGCGCACGAGCGATGGGACACGACATCTCCAAGGTAGCGATGAAGTGGGCATTTTCCCGTACGACCATTTCGCGAGTGTACCTTGAATATCAGGAATCCGGTAAAACATCAAATCTCCGATATCGCTGCGGCCGGAAAAAGATCCTGCAGAAACAGGACGAACGACGACTGAAGAGAACCGTTCAGTGTGACAGAAGTGCATCCCTTCCGCAAATTGCTGCACATTTCAATGCTGGGCCATCAACAAGTGTCGGCGTGCGAACCAATGAACGAAACATCGTCGATATGGGCTTTCGGAGTCGAAGGCCCACTCGCATGTACCCTTCTTGACTGCGCGACACAAAGCTTTACGCCTCGTCTGGGCCCGACAGCATCGACATTGGACTGTTGTTATCTGGAAACGTGTTGCCTGGTCGGACGAGCCTCGTTTCATATTGTATTGAACGGATGGACGTGTACGGGTAAAGAGACAACCTGATGAATCCAGAGGCCCTGCATGTCGGCAGGGGACTGTTCAAGCTGGTGGAGGCTCTGTAATGGTGTGCAGCGTGTGCAGCTGGAGTGAAATGGGACGCCTGATATGTCTAAATACGACTCCGACAGGTGACACGTCCGTAAGCGTCCTGTCTGATCACCAGCCTCCATTCGTGTTCATTGTGCATTCCAAATGACACTGACAATTCCAGCAGGACAATGCAACACCCCACACGTCCAGAATTGCTACAGAGTGGCTCCAGGAACACTCTTCTGGGTGTAAACACTTCCGCTGGCCACCAAACTGCCCAGACAACATTACTGAGCATACTTGGGATGCTTTGCAACGTGCTGTTCAGGAGAGATCTCCACTACCTCGTACTCTCTCGGGTTTGTGATAGCACTGCACGATTCATGGTGTCATTTCGTTCCAGCAGTATTTCAGATATTAGTCGACTCAATGCCACGTCGCGTTGCGATACTTCTGCGTGCTCGCGGGAGACCTACACGACATTGGTAGGAGTACCAGCTACTTGGCTCTTTAGTGTTTGTATGTATGTGTGTATGAAAATGTATATATTTATGTCAGTTCATGTCTATACGTAGGTAATTCCGAGAGAGATGGACCATCTTTTTTGTAATGCAATTCAGGGACACTCAAGCCATTTTATAATAAAAAGACACACAGTTATCTAATACCTATTATATTTACAACATGCATAGGACAAACTCCTGAAAATTGTCGACTAGGACGTGGAAGTAAAGAAAGTAAAATAAAATAAAAAAATCGTTACTGGACCATCCAACCTGCACCATCTGGGTGAGATGGATCGGCGATCACCAGGTAACAAATCAAAACAGTCTGTGAATGTACGCCATGTATTATTGATTACAACGTGAAATAAATCGTAGGAGACATCCAGAGTAAAGAAATGAGCGTTTAGTCGTCGAAAAAATCTTTCCAAAGCCCTTCACCGTTCAAACTGGTAAAATTTAGAAACTATGAAACACAGCAAAATTGAAAATTTGCATCTTATCTCCTTATTCGCATGTGAAATTTACCACAACCGTCACAAGTGTTATGGAATTTTGTGCAGCTTTCATTCAGCCGATAGCTTCAGCTAACACAGTTTAGCCAATCAGCTTTGTTGGTTGTGCAGCAGTAGTCTTCCGCAGAGCTTGCCCAAACGCGTTCGTCTTCACTGTCACCCAAGTTGGGATCAGAGTCTTCTGAACTAGAGATGCCGCTCCTACTTTTTTCTTCACTGATGGAACTTTTGGCTTCTTCACTGTTTGCCTATTCACCTCCTTCTTTTTTTTCTGTTAGGGCTATTGGTTTTGTCAGTTTATAGTTTAATGTTTTCCCTAGAATTGAATATTCTAGCAGCACTGTGGCAGCATCTGGTGGCGTGATTTTTTTTATCGTCTCCAGGATCGTTGAGATTTTACTTAGAACTTTCGGTGGTGACTGAACTACCTCTGGATCCGCTAACTTCTCTGCGATGTCTTGAAAACTGCTTGAAGGAGCACTGCTAGGTTCTCCAGTGATGGTAGAACGTACTTCTTCCAGTGTTTTAGTGCTTATTCTTCGGTGGTGAGCTGGAGTAGCTGCCATATGGGAAAGTTTGATCCCAGTTGCCCTAAATCCAGACAAGGTGTTGGCGACTGTTGTTGCTTTTTCTCATCAAAATCCCAACAATTCGCCATATTGCAGCCTTGGTATTTGTCTGCCAGGGCTATTGTGCGTGGAACTGTTACAAGAAGAGTAGTAAAACGTCTTCAGTGACTTGAAAAACAGCGGTCAAGAGCCTCCAGGAAGTGGGACGTATGACTTGGCAGACTTAACAGTTTAATGTCATTAGCCTCGGACACTCTCAACCACTAAGCAATGGGAGGCATGCCTATCCAAATAAGGAGGACATTTCCAGCTGGTGTCCTCCGAAGAAAATGATCTCTGAGCATAAAATATAACAGAAGTCACATAGGCTGACTTCTCACAATTTGTCATCCAGGTGGCATTCAGTCAGTTAATTCTTGTCTCATATTCTTCCGCTAGAAAATGTATCAGAGAGGAATGTACAACTCTTCAACACTGAAGCAACCAACAAACGACATTGTTTAGCCTTTTTCAACACTAGTAAAAGTGCTTACATTTATTGAGCCTCTCTTCGCTTTTACATGCCCGAGTTTATTGTTCAGCTGTAAACCACTCTCATCTACATTTAAAACTGACCTGGTTTCCGGACTAAATCATTGTCCCGGAGGATTCTCTCCAGCATTGTGAAATAGTTGTCTACTGCTCCCTTATTCATCTCTGCAGCTATGTTTATCGATATTCCTTCAGCTTTTATAACTGCTAACTCATGGTTCCCTGCTAAGAAACTTTCAAGCCAGTCATAACTCGCTGTCTGGCGTTCCTCATTAAAATTACGGGGAATTTCGAGGCTGTCAGGTGAAGTGAAAGCCATCACCCGAACCGTCTCTCTATTAGGAGAAAAACCCCTCGACAACAAATTTATTTATGGTGCCATTCTTTTCTCAGCATCTTCTCCAAGAACTGCTGGTGGCTCAAGACGAACTTCCGTCATATTGCCAGATAGTAATCTTCTTTTTAATGTTGTTGACGGTAATTGGTAATGCCTAACAGCTGCATTGACACCCATTGCATGGCCCTTCACAGCGTTGTAGGCCTTCTGTACATTTTCTTCAATCCGTCATGCCTTTACGTGTGTGTGTGTGTGTGTGTTTTGTGTGGCCGGAGCCCGTTTACGGAACCTGCCTTCCTTTGATAATGTATCGGCATTTTCCTGCACACATAAGACGATGAAAGATTTAGTAAAAAACTGCATTTACATTTAGGCAGTTACAATGAAAGGTTCAGGAGGTTTGATTGTGTATTAAAATACTAGTATGTACCAAAACTATAGACGTTAAATCATCAGTTATATTAACTGCCTAGTTTCAAAAATAATAGTTTACTTCATGTAATTCAACTAAAAATTATATTAAAGTTAAAAGCTGATACTAAATAGAACCTGCTAAAAACACAAAGAACATTCAAGGGATGGTTTTACTTACGTTCTCTGCAGTTTTTATTTTGGAAATTATAATAGTTAAACGTGGTGCTCAAAACCACAGTTTTGCGTAACACCTCCGAACAGCTTGGTCTTCCTAGTGGTCCACATCTCTCGAGTTTCCAGGAGAGATTGACCAGGCTGTCATGGTGGCCCTGTTACTAGCAGACGCTTCTAACCTCACAACTAGAGCCGTGGCTGAAAGAATAATGGACGCTAGTATAGCTACATGATACCGATGTGGAAAACGTTTATCGGAGGTGCAGAGAAAACTTTCACGTAGGCTCTACCTTAATCCACATTTACGCAGTGTAATGCCGGAAAACATGCAAGAAACCAGGTTAAAAACATTATGCCCTCGTATCTCATCCGTCACCAAGCTACGAGACCGACAGTGGCGCATCAAAGCGCGTTTGTTAGGATCCAGCGAGCTAGTCCATCTCACCCAGTGATCCATCTCTCCCGGAAATACCCTATGTGTTTATAAGCATACAAGGTGTCCCCTCTCCCCCCCCCCACCTACCCAAAAAAATAAAAAAAGAGCGAAAACCTTGAGAGACAGGTTCCTTATAACAAAACAAGAAAAAAAGTCTAGTAAACACTGGCCCTAAAATGCGTAACTTCCGAGCTATGAGCACTTTTTCGGTAGAAGAGGGTGTTTCACACTAGCAAAGATGAACTATTCCTTACGACTCTTAAAGTATGTATTTAGACACGTTTACTGCATATTTTGGTCCATACTACCTCCTCCCAAAATATGGAAAGCGAAGTACTGCAGTAGAAGACATCTGTTTCGTAGCATCGAAGATGAAAAAGTGTTCATGACTCTCAAGGTATGCATTTTGGAGCCCTTGTTTCCTAGTCATTTCTTTCTTATTTTGGTGTAAGGAACCTGTCGCTAAGCTTGTCGGTTTTTTTTTCTTTTTGGGGAGGGGTGGGCAGGGGATATACTGTATATGCACATCTATGTATGCGTGTGTAAGTATGCATATATATGATACACACACACACATCAAAAAAGTTTTGCACCAGCTGGATTCCTAGAAGCTGTACAGAAAATTGGAATAGAGCTCAACATAAACATAATTTCAAGCCTTTTTATTGGTTATGAAAACCACACATCGCATGTTATACCACCATACAGCGAGACCTTTAGTGGCGGTGGCACCGATTGCTGTACGCACCGGTACCTCTAATACCCAGTAGCACGTCCTCTAGCACTGATGCATGCCTGTATTCGTCTGGGCCGGCAGCTGTGACCGAGCGGTTCTAGTCGCTTCAGTCCGGAACCGCGCTGCTGATACGGTCGCAGGTTCGAATCCTGCCTCGGGCATGGATGTTCTTAGGTTAGTTAGGTTTAAGTAGTTCTAAGTTCTAGGGGACTGATGACCTCAGATGTTAAGTTCCACAGTGCTCAGAGCCATTTGAACCATTTTGGACATGGTGTCTAAGGCGTTCAGTCTGACCAGGTTGCCTCCAAACCCGTCTCCGACGATTGTCTGGCTGAAGGCGTATGAGATACTCATCGGTGGAGAGAACACGATGCCAAACCTGAGCGGTCCGTTCGGCATGTTGTTGGGCCCATCCGTACCGCGCTGCATGGTGTTGTGGTTGCAAAGATGGACCACACCATGGACGTCGGGAGTGAAATAGCGCATCATGCAGCCTATTGCGTACAGTTTGAGTCGTAACATGACGTCCTATGGCTGCACGAAAAGCATTATTCAACATGGTTGCGTTGCTATCAGGGTTCCTTCGAGCCATAATCCATAGCTAGGGGTCATCCACTGCAATAGTAACCTTTGGGCGGCCTGAGCGAGGCATGTCATCGGCAGTTCCTGTCTTTCTCTACCTCCTCCATGTCCGAATAACACCGCTTTGGTTCACTCCGAGACGACTGGACACTTCCCTTATTGAGAGCCCTTCCTGGCACAATTTTGACGCGATCGAACCGCGATATTGAGCGTCTGGGCATGGTTGAACTACGAGCCGTGCACCTCCTTCCTCGTTGAATGACTGGAAGTGATCGGCTGTCGGACCCCCTCCGTCTAATAGGTGCTGCTTATGGATCGTTGTTTACATCTTTGGACGGGTTTACGACATCTCTGAACAGCCAAAGGGACTCTTTTTTTTTTTATACAATACCCGGCGTCAAAGTCTATCTTCAGGAGTTCTGGGACCTGAGGTGATGCAAAACTTTTTTTGATGTGTGTTCATTTTTGCACACAACAGTCTCAACGACTCTGTAAACTTATTTCAATATTTAATCTCTATTCGGAAAGTGCGTAACAACTACGTTGATATAAACATTAATATAAATTTACAACAATCTTCGAAAAAATTACAGAACTGATTGATAAGCTACACAACTTGTTATATCCCATTAACGCCAGTTTCCATGCTCAAAAGAAAACACAAACAGACGGTTTTTTGGTTATACGGACATAACAGTCTCATTGATCTGTGCCTTTTTCGGTTGACAGAGCACATATGTTTTCCCATGGTGAAGGTGGAATCAAAAAGAATACAGTATGCACTGGTCAAATTTTGCATGTTTTTCGTGTGAAGCATGGACTATAGCATATAACTTTTTACGGTGGTCGCTCTTTGTCTTACGGTGCACATTCGCAGTTGTATGCTTTTCATCATTTTATTTTTGTCTTACGTTTTCCACAGTCTCACAAAACGGAGCTTAGTTAGGGACCATCCGATCCCGAGAGTCGGTCATTTTCGCTCTGTCAGTACTACTTTTCGACGGAAAGATCGTGCATTCGGTTCCCGTACTGTCACGACTAGCCTCACACTCCTGCACACTTCAGTGAAAGGGAACGAATCGACGAGGAGGGCGCGACCAAGCGCTCCCGCTGTCAGAATAGTGCTCGTTGAACAGTAGCGGGAAGGAAGGAAGCCAGTGTAGTAGTAGAATGAGATTTTTCACTCTGCAGTGGAGTGTGCGCTGATATGAAACTTCCTGGCAGATTAAAACTGTGTGCCGAACTGAGACCTGAACTCGGGACCTTTGCCTTTCGCGGGCAACTGCTCTACCAACTGAGCTACCCAAGCACGATTCACGACCCGTCCCCACAGCTTCAATTCTGCCAGTACCTCGTCTCCTACCTTCCAAACTTTACAGAAGCTCTTCTGCGAAACTTGCAGAACTAGCACTCCTGGAAGAAAGGATATTGCGGAGACATGGCTTAGCCACAGCTGTGGAAGTCCCGAATTCGAGTCTCGGTCCGGCACACACTTTTAATCTGCCAGGAACGTTCAGTGTAGTACGTCGTTAAAAATGGCGCCTTGATTTCTGCTGTACGCAATTTTCAACATTAGACTCGTACTCACTTTGTTTCTAATCTCTAGGATCTATGTCTTAATGTCCCCAGTATTTGCAGAGAAAATGCCACACCAAGGGGCAACTGGAAATGTATCGATAGTGAGTTTTTCATTTAGTATCAGACAGTGAACTGTTACGACTCTTCATCCTAAATTCAAAATATGGACCATATCGAGAATCTAATTTGAAGTGGTGTCTTTCTTGCACAATGCAATATTCAGGTACGGCTCGCGACCTGTGCTCA
The DNA here is from genome assembly GCF_023864275.1 of Schistocerca cancellata. Taxonomy (NCBI): domain Eukaryota; kingdom Metazoa; phylum Arthropoda; class Insecta; order Orthoptera; family Acrididae; genus Schistocerca; species Schistocerca cancellata. Next base: position 461,066,314 of record NC_064631.1, on the reverse strand, counting down.
TAGCTTCATTTCTGGCAGTAGTTGTCTTAATGCAGCCGAATTATTGATTCCATTTTATGTACAATATTTAGACAATCATCCCAATGGTCATTATTGGTCTGACTGGAGTTAAGCCTCCCAAATGACTGACTGGGAGAAAGACCCTCTTTGCTGATACAGGTTGATTCAGCTACCCCTACGTCTGTATCGTGAATGGTATCCAGAAAGGTGAACAAACATGTGAACGACATAATTTTCCTCGGAGAGGTTTGGGCAACTGCTGGCAAAAGGAATGGCACTATAAAAAATTGAAGTGGGAATTGGACATGAGCAGTATTTTTGGACCAAGATGTATCTTACTTCTACCATACTTTCCCAAGTGTCACCAATCTTTTTTTGTCTAATTATCAGTGTAGAGTAACAGGTTTTGGACATCTCTGTTAATCTCAGAGATTCAATAGGTTCAGAGTTTATATAATGGAAAACTGTTACTTTCGTGCTTCCCATTTTGTTATCTCCTCTCACTTTTATTGTTTCCAATAGTGAAATATACTTTAAAGGTCAACGTTTCTGAACCATTTACGAAAAACTAAGTACTGTAAACGGAATGAAATTACAGAGACATCTAAAATCTGTGTGATTACACCACTAATTACAAAAAGAAAGATTGGACACACATTAGAACGGCAAAAGTAATGTATATCATGGTCGGCCAAGGCTCTGAAAGTGAAATTATATCGATTATTTGTCTGTCGTCTACCTAGATATCATTACTAATACAGACGCAGTGCACGTTACGTAAAACGAATCAGTATAGGTAACTGAATCACCCTGTAAGTCTTGGAGTCTGAAATTCGTTTTTTGTAGTAACTGGGATGTACGCAGTTTAAATGCAGATTTGTGATTCGTTGGCACCGTTTTTCGGGGATTCCAGTACATTCGGGCAAACAAGGCCAGCTGAACTGCTGTCTCTTAGCCTCAGGTGACAGCCTCGTGTTGAGAACACAGTTGTTCTCAACGCCGGCGGGGACTGGCCTGCTACGCTCCAGCGGTTCGTACTACAACTATCATCTGATGATGATCCCTGTAGTAGATCGAAACCGGTCACTCACAAATAAAAAGCAACAACCTATACGCGACCACGACTGTGGTCGTTCGCTTTTCGTCCACTATTTATCTTCTCTATGCGACGGTGTTAGTTGGTAATCCGATCCTACCGAGCGAGGTGGCGCAGTGGTTAGACACTGAACTCGCATTCGGAAGGACGACGGTTCAATCCCGCGTCCAGCCATCCTGATTTAGGTTTTCCGTGATTTCCCTCAATCACTCCAGGCAAATGCCGGGATGGTTCCTCTGAAAGGGCACGGCCGACTTCCTTCCCCATCCTTCCTTAATCCGATGAGACCGATGACCACGCTGTCTGGTCTCCTTCCCCAAACCAACCAACTAATCCGATCCTGACGCACGGATAACCTCACAGCCCCGCATCCCGTGAAGTCCTCGGTTAGTAACTCAGAAACGCAGAGGTGACAGCAGATCTTCTGTGATATTCACGACGTTGGTGTGGGCGTGGAGGGTCCCCGCCTTTCAAAAAAAAAAAAAAAAAAAAAAAAAAAAAAAAAAAAAAAAAAAAAAAAAAAAAAAAAAAAAAAAAAAAAGAAGAAAAGAAACGCTGCCACCACTGTGTTTAAAAATAATGATGGCCATCTATCGGGCCCTCTGGTTTACTGAATGGTCCTCCATAACCTGAGTTTTTTTGTGTACAGGCTCAAACTCAGTGTTCTCGCGCCACCGCTTTGTCTCTGTCATCCACAAATTTCTTGTCAGTCTTGACGCTGCTGCTTGTTCAGTTGATTTCCTCGTGGCACCTGGCCATGTGTGTATCCTGGGTAATGAACTTGCCAATTGTCTGGCTGGGGGGAGAGGTGGGGAGGAGGTGGCGGCCACCTACTCCCCACTCTCCGTGACCTCCCTGAGGACGGATTTGCGGCTGTACGTCAGATCACTTTTTGCTCAATCGTGGGCCAACTCATGCAGAGAAAGGGGGTTGGGGTGGGGTGTGGGGTGGTGGTTACCCCCTGTATAATAAACTTCGTGCACTCAAGGAGACTCTCAACACGTGACTATCTTCCTTCCGCCTCTCCCTAATCTCACCATCTTCTTGCGTCTTCGTATGGCCATATTAGGTTGAACTAGAGTTTTTTACCCTAGAAAACCCCTCCCCCCCAATTTGCAGCTGTGGGCCCTTGGAATATAGATCTAGCTGGGCCGAGGGAAATATGAACAGTTATTTTGTTAGACTGCCCTGCATTTTGGTCCTCTGCACTAAATATGGCCTCCAATCTTACTCGTCCCGGATGTTAATGGACGACACTCGCATGGTTACATCTGTCCTCGATTTTCTGTGCGAAAGTGGTTTGTCCTGCCGGCCGGAGTGGCCGAGCGGTTCTAGGCGCTACAGTCTGGAACCGCGCGACCGCTACGGTCTCAGGTTCGAATCCTGCCTCGGACATGTATGTGTTTGTTGTCTTTACGTTAGTTAGGTTTAAGTAGTTCTAAGTTCCTGGGGACTGATGACCTCAGAAGTTAAGTCCCATAGTGCTCAGAGCCATTTGAACCATTTTTTTGGTTTGTCCTCTCACGTTTAAGTACCTGAATTTCCTTCCGGTATTGGATTTCCTCAGTTTGCGTTGGCAATGGTTATAGAGGCCTTGACCTTGCCTCCACACCAGCCACATTTTCTCTGCCCCTTTTACTATGTTTTGTTTGGTCTTTGTGCCGTTTTGTTTCACCTTGTCTTGTGTCTTCTTTCCCTGGGGTTGTCCCCCTTGTGCCGTGATCATGGTGTGGGCTGGAGATCAGGAAGTGTCGGCAGTGGTGGTAGTACCCAATGTGCCTAGCGTCCTCCTCCCCCCCCACCCCACCCCCTCTCCTGTTCTTTACGCTTCCTGCCACCCAGATGTTCCTTTTACCTCTTTGTCTGCCCGTTTCCTCTTCCTCTGTGTGTGATGTAGTTCCTTCCTGGTTGGTGGATGATGTGACCGATGACCTCTCTGTTTGGTCCCCTCCCCCAATCAACCAACCAATCGCTTTCGCTACCAGACTACCAGGGTAGGTCCGCCGATCGCATGAGTGAGCGCAGCGCGGTGTGGCGCTGACGCGCCGATCCGCCACACGGGCCGGCGCGCCGCTATGCGTGGCTTGTCTGTGCGCTCCACCGGCTCCACGCCGCGGGCTGCAGCTCCAGCGCATTACCTGCGGCTGCCGCACTGACAGGCGCAGCCGGGCGTCCATTTCCAGCTCCAGTGCTCCACTCGCGTATCCAGAAATCGCGGTGAAACATTCGGCACGAGTGCGGCGGGCAGTTTATCGGATCAGACTCGCTTTCCTAAACGGTCTGTCGGATTGCTACGAGCATATCGACGTTATGAACGGAAATTCCACGTCCGACAGTCACTGCTGCAGTAAGTAACACGCAGATGTTAAGCTCTCCACGTCTCCCTGTAACGTCATCATAGCATCCCGCTGTTTTAACCGATTCAGTTCTCCTTGTGGGATAATATTGTATGAATATTTCGTGCTGCAGTGTCACGATAGCATCCTTCTGGTTATTAACCGTTCACATTCCCCTTGAATGAACTAGAAAATATTGTACAAATCTCCATAAATGCGCGGTGCGGTTCTAGGCGCTACAGTCTGGAACCGCGAGACCGCTACGGTCGCAGGTTCGAATCCTGCCTCGGGCATGGATGTGTGTAACGTCCTTAGGTTAGATAGGTTTAAGTAGTTATAAGTTCTAGGGGACCGATGACCTCAGAAGTTGAGTCCCATAGTGCTCAGAGCCATTTGAACCAATCTCCATGAATGAAGGATTTTACTATAAAACGTTTTAGGAGGGGAGCATGCCTGTCTCCAAACATTGGTGCTGGGACCATTTTTGACCTATCAACACAGCTCTTACAGCATGAACAACCAAATCAGATAAAATGGTGCATGAACATCCACTAAAACTCTTCAGGTCAAAATTAAAATGGCACCAAACAACCTACAGATCAATGGATAACCCTATCATAAACATAATGAAATACTTTCTGAACGCTACGCGTATTGAAAGATTTACTCCTTAATATACAATATTTCTTTATTTCAAGTGTTGGAGGACTCGAATGTTCCTAACAGTTCACAGTTTCCATCTCTGGACATTGAAAGCTTGCAGTACGATATACCGGTAGAACAATTCGATGGAACACAAATAACCCAGAGACCATATAATTTGTAAAATTTGCGAAGCTAAATTTAAGCAACTTTTTTTTCCGATTCAATTATAAGGTTTATAAGCAACCTAATATGCTGGTAATGCCCTCCTCTATCTCTAATACACCAGATGATACATTTCTGAACCACTTTGAACAGAAGGTATTCCTAAATGTTTAACACTCTCTGCTATCCTTTTATCATAATGCATTATTAGTAGCACCCTTACTGCAGAATTAAATTGCCGTGATCCCTTTTTAATACACTGCTGTGAAGTATAGTCCGAGAGCTTTAATCCATTTGGTTAAAGCACTCGGCCTATGTACTTGGTTTTCACAGACAGCATTGTATTAAAAAGAGAGAATGAAACAGGAAACGGGATTCGAAAGTAGGTTCCTCAAGCAGCAGTAATAAAAAGTGACCAGAGAAATAAAACCGGCCAACAGTTCACACTGGACAGTTAATAATTTGTATCCTTGAAGTTTAAATTTTTAGAAATGAAATTAAATCTGGCGACAGCTTGTTAGCAACATGAGTCATTCACTATCTCTATGAAGTTCCTTACCGTTAAGCGTGAGTAAAGAATAAACCTTTCACACCAAAACGTTTATTAGTTGACCAGTTTAAGAAACACAAAACACTTAAATGAAGTTCAATTGCTGACCAAAACAATGTTTAGATTATGGAGACCATAAAACTGCAGTGGTATTCAACAGCACTTTCATAAGCACTTCATACATAAAAATGTATAAAGTATAACTTATACTTTGTAACACTTATTTAAGCAAATGAAAGATAGTTTAAGCCCAATATTTCTCGGTTTAAGTTTAAATAATTAATATAATCAAAATTTTAAATAAATGCTTTCGCTTTTATGGACACTGGAAAACCGTCACGATCAGCAACAGGGCCCTAACACGTGTTTTATGACTTAGGTTAAGAATGTTCTCCTTTATACACATGCCTAAAAATTTACACATATATTAATTCACTACAGTGATACTACTTATTCAGTCAATGATACAATTCTAATTAGTTTGTACCTTATATGGAGGTGTCGAAATGATGATATGTTGCAGCGATGGCGGTGTAAAGTATTACGCAGTAGTAGCTATTTTACAATTTGTTCTATTACTTTACTGCTCGCAGGCACCAGGTAATTTAGAACGATCTACATTATGCAACGTTGCCACATACAAATAGAATTTCCAGCCTAGCCAACCGATATTCCGAATGCTGGTTTAAGATTACTGCTGTACTTTTGGCGCGCTAACTTAGCTTCCTTCTACCTTTTCCTATGGTGCGTCTACATCTCTCAGACAGTTACAAATATCGAGTTCCTATAAATGAATCAGCCAAGTTAGAGAATTTCTTATATTTGACACACAAAAGAAATAGCTCTTGTAATAACATCCAATAAAAGAAGTACTTAATACATTCTTACTTATTCTTTGGTATACAGCACGTGTGGGGCCTTGACCTCCTGAACAAAAGAAATATATGCATTTAAAAACACACAACAATTATAATTCATCAATAGTTGCATAGATGGCACAAAATTAAAGTACCTGATATTGTCGGCTGGAGAGATAAATGAATTCATTGTAAAGAAAGCTTCTGATATAAAGTTTTTTATTGCCTTGACCGCGTGTATGTACGCGGGGTTACCAGATTCGACAGGACGGAGTTGCCATCTTCAGATCCACATGGTATAGGTTATGAAACGATGTTGTGTGATATAGCTGTGTCTTCATGGCAAGACGGAGTAATACAAGTGTGACACATCAAGATGTGCCGCTTATGTCTGGGATGGCTGCCGGTTACATACTTAGATAGCAGCTTAGTCTTGTCGAAAATACTTCAATGTACATACATGTTTTCAAGGCAATAAAAAACATATTGGAAGTCTTCTTTACAAAATTACTAGTTTTGAAACGTCATTGAAATAAAGTGTGGATGTTACAAGATATAGTAGAAAATATTTTATATCAGCAGATATATGAATGTCAAACTAGTGCTTGATAAAAAGAGATACTGGGAACACCACAGATATCATAAAGCTTTTAATAACTTCCAAATCAAAACAACGGTCACATAGAGCTCAGAAGCGTAAACAAAGTATATTTTCCTGGACCTACATACGTCAAAGAGCCATCTTCACTGTTCACAGAAAGGAAACAATAACTAACATGAGAATAAACTTGTCGTCATAACATTCTCATTGTCACAACTAGGCTCCATACCACAGAACATTTTTCACAGTTTCCATAATGAAGTGAGGAATAATAGCTAATGGGTTTCCAAACACAATGATCAGTAAGATGAAAAAGAAAATGAAGTCTCTTGCAAGTAGTGCAGGAAAAGAAACACAAAACCCTGTAATGAATTCCATACATAGGCAATGTAGCAAAGATGGTAGAAAATGTTTACAGAAACAATTAAATCAAAATATCTCTCTAGGAATCCAGTTGACTGCATTGGAAGTTAATATATTAACCTTAATGTCCACAAGACCCGTAGGCTACGTGGAAATAGAGATTTATAAAATAAAACATATTTCGTACTCTAACATGGTTGCAAATTGGATTTGCTAAAAAAATTAGAGATAATTGTTTTAGTACAATAAGAAATTCAAGAAATAATGTACTAAATAAAAAGATGGAATCTGATTCAAAAAGGTTCATCAAACGTTGCAGTCATACCGTAAAAAATGGAAAACTGAAAAACTACTGCTGACTTTAGTGCAATTTTTGTTTATATTTATTTAATTACATCCCGTTAAAATACTCCATATTCGGCTCATATATGTCTTCCTCTGCAGGAAATATATACTCTTTGTCATACCGATGATCATACGCAGGCGTATTACATTGTCTGGCGACGACATACCAGAGCAAGTTATTTGCGCAAATATCTATTATACCATGAGTAAATACTACCATAGTTTAATATTGCCAAATATACAATCTACTCTGCTTCTTACTCGATTACATACGTATTAAAAAATTCGTTCAATGCGGTCTTTAGCCACTGCCACTGCAAGTCGAACCAAACTAATATGCGCTGTGGACGCTTCATCTTAGGCACATTACATCTACGTCGGTAACCTTCCAGTCACATATATAGTGCACCAGTACTATTTCTCCCTTCTTACTCCATTCGCGAGTTGTCCATGGGAAGAAAGATTCTGGGTAGCCTTCTGTACGAGTCTGAATTTCTCTGATTACACAAGGGAGTAAATAGTAGATTCCTGAGCTCATTATGAAATGTAGGTTGTGAGAAATTTTGTAAGGCTTTCCACAATGCACAGCGTCTACCTTGTCATCCCATTACAGTTTACTGAGCATTTCTGCTACCTTACCAGTGGTGGAACTCTTCCTCCTATCCCGTTAATTGAACTAGATGAGGAACATTCTCAAGAATTGAGTGAGTGGATTACACTGCCCGACAAAAGAAGCACCCAGCAGACCTATCTGGATCTCATTGTAACTTCGTACACGTACACAACTTCGGCGGGTATGTAAATAATGAGAGTTGCAGTTCTCTGTGACAGAACGGCCACCAAACTGCGTTAGTGTTCTTCAATTTTAGTATTGTTACCACACGTAGTAAGGTGTATAAGGGGTGTGAGCAGCGTCAGATGTGATTGATCACCGTGAAAGACCCGGAGATGCCGCTTACTAATGTGAGGCAGCATTCTCAGCAAATGAGTTTAAAAGAATCCTCGCGTTGTGTCTCCATTTGGCCGCCTGGTCGAATCGTGGCCCCCATTGGACTGTCTGGGAACGTGACAGCGCCGGCCGCGGTGGCCGAGCGGTTCTAGGCGCTGCAGTCCGGAACCGCGCGACTGCTACGATCGCAGATTCGAATCCTGCCTCAGGCATGGCTGTATGTGATGTCTTTAGGTTTGTTAGGTTTAAGTAGTTCTAGGGGACTGATGACCTCAGATGTTAAGTCCTATAGTGCTCAGAGCCATTTGAACCTTTTTTTTTTTTTTTTAACGTGACAGCAGGCATTCTCGGCCTCAAGGTTCTGGTCGAAACATTTGAAATGTGAGCTTTTCGATTAAATCACCACATAACGAGGCATAGAGGTGTATACTCGTGTTGTGCGTCAAGCATATTGCAACTCCTTCACATCTGTGCCTGCCAACCGAGAACAGGTAATGGTTTCTCTGTAACATTCTGTACCGTACTACTGGTCGGATATCAGCAGCAGGAAGAGAACGAAATTACCGCCCCATACGTAGCCTTCCGTGAACACCGCAACACCAACGTCTGCTTTTGGAGTGGTGCCGCGAGCAGTATGCATGCACTGTTGACGAATGGCGGTACACTGTTTTCAGCGATGAATGGCGGTTTTTTACTGCCCTACGCCGTATATGGCGGCCACCTGTGAAGAAGTCACTTTCTTCCAACGTTTGGGAGAAGTACAGTTGTGTTGCTCCCGGCATCACGGGGTGTGGCCACCATGTATGACTTCAGGTCACGGCTGGTACAGCCTGGGGGAACTCTGACGACGCAACTGCGGGCGTACCACGGACATCCTGGATCCTCATGTGTTGCCTCTCAGGCGACGGTATAGTGGCGCCATTTTTCAGGAGGACAATGCTCGTCAACACATGACACGTGTCTGCATCAACCGGCTGCGTGACATTAAGATACTCCCGTAGCCGACAAGATCCCCAGATCTGTCGGTGATAGAACTTGTGTGGAACCAGTTCGGATCTCAACTTCAGTATTCAGTTTCAGCAACAATGAGTCAGCTCGTCTTATCACATGTGTGACACCGGTTCAGACGCCAATTCCGACACGGTGTCACTATCCAGTATATAAGGGACCAGTGGGCTTTGTGCGCCAGCTTGCTTCAGGCAAGGGTACAACGGGTTTATGACATCCTTCCCGACCACATCACTGCATGCTTCCAGGCCACCAAAGGGGGTGCAAAGTCATAATCAGAAGAGCGCTCTTACTGTGAGTTTTTTTTTTTGTAAATTTGACTCAATTTTATAATCACTGGAACAACTTCACATACTGTCTCAACCTGTGAAGTTTTATTTCGTTTCCTTCTCGACACTGGGTGCTTCTCTACTTTTATCAGGCAGTGTATATTTCCTTTTGATTCTTCACTTCTCTCAATCTGGCATCTACCTTTCCCATAGTTAGATCTTCGTGGCCTTTCTACTTTATTTCACTATGCACGGAAATCTCTTAAACCTGGATGTTATGATGGCACTGACTGCCCCCCGAACACGTATTCAAACGATATCGGACCTTTTCTTCTATTTAAAGGTACTTAAATATGTTTAGGACCAGCTGCGAATCTTTGAACGAGGCACTAATCATCTGCGAGTCTCTCTGCAATTTCTAACAAATTTCTTACGATGTCACTTCCCTGCCTCGTTGCGATCCAAACGTTATTCGCATATTCATCTACACAGAGGAACCTGCGGAACCAACTTGACAGCTGTGCAGCCAATAATGTCCGCTGAAATGCCAGCACTGAAATGCTAGCACGTTTGCAGCAGTCTTTCCAGACTGGAAGCGTATATTGCCGCAAAAACTGGGCAAAAAACAGTATCTCGTAAACGACTCGCACTGTAATCATACAACAAAAACCACATGCCTTCTGACTTACCCTATTTTTAATCGGTTGATGTCACTAGGCATTTTTCCATTTAAAAATGTATGTTTGCAAAAAAGTACACTTTCAAGTATTACTACGATCTGTTGATTGGCTAACAATACGAGGCCCTGACTACCAATCCATTCTGTGAAAACCGCACATCAATAGCACTTTCCATTTCAGTAGTATTGGTGGCGCAAGTATTAGGCGATTCACCCTGTATACGAACTTGCAGCATACTGTAGGTGCAAAACAGATCCTCAACTTGTTTTATAATTGAAATAAATGGCTGTAGCTAGTCGTAAATTGCATTGAAAACTATCTTTCTGACTAGTTTCTGACACTTTTGTCCGTTTTCAAATCATCTTTATCGTTAATTAACAATACAGACGAAATCTGTCACAATCAGGAAACAAATAGATACTTCTTAATGCAACTTGTGGTGGAGCTACAACTACTTATTTCAATGATGTTAATATGACTTGTCGCCATAAGGATACTAGCATTGACACCTGTTTGCAACAAACGTATTTTTATTATTCATCCCCGTCAGTAACTTAATTTCAGTTGGTTTTATAGTTTATTTAGGTTTTGAAGTCATTTATCTGTTTGTCTTGCTTCTGACTGCTTACCTAGCTGCCCCCTACAAGTCTTTCTCCTAATTTATCACTTCCGACCTACCTCAATTGTCGTTCTGTCCCGTTAGGACGCCTGGCACGTTAAGTTTAGGCTGTAACCGACTTCCTACAATATTTATGTTATAGTTTTTTACGTCATTTGTTGACAAGATGTACATTAACCTTCTTTAATTTACATAACATATATCTACATCTACATCTACATGACTACTCTGCAAGTCACATTTAAGTGCTTGGCAGAGGGTTCCTCGAACCACAATCATACTATCTCTCTACCATTCCACTCCCGAACAGCGCGCGGGAAAAACGAACACCTAAACCTTTCTGTTCGAGCTCTGATTTCTCTTATTTTATTTTGATGATCATTCCTACCTATGTAGGTTGGACTCAACAAAATATTTTCGCATTCGGAAGAGAAAGTTGGTGACTGAAATTTCCTAAATAGATCTCGCCGCGACGAAAAACGTCTTTGCCGTAATGACTTCCATCCCAATTCGCGTATCATATCTGCCACACTCTCTCCCCTATTATGTGATAATACAAAACGAGCTGCCCTTTTTTGCACCCTTTCGATGTCCTCCGTCAATCCCACCTGGTAAGGATCCCACACCGCGCAGCAATATTCTAACAGAGGACGAACGAGTGTAGTGTAAGCTGTCTCTTTAGTGGACTTGTTGCATCTTCTAAGTGTCCTGCCAATGAAACGCAACCTTTGGCTCGCCTTCCCCACAATGTTATCTATGTGGTCTTTCCAACTGAAGTTGTTCGTAATTTTAACACCCAGGTACTTAGTTGAATTGACAGCCTTGAGAATTGTACTATTCATCGAGTAATCGAATTCCAACGGATTTCTTTTGGAACTCATGTGGATCACCCCACACTTTTCGTTATTTAGCGTCAACTGCCACCTGCCACACCATACAGCAATCTTTTCTAAATCGGTTTGCAACTGATACTGGTCTTCGGATGACCTTACTAGACGGTAAATTACAGCATCAGCTGCGAACAACCTAAGAGAACTGCTCAGATTGTCACCCAGGTCATTTACATAGATCAGCAACAGCAGAGGTCCCATGACGCTTCCCTGGGGAACACCTGATATCACTTCAGTTTTACTCGATGATTTGCCGTCTATTACTACGAACTGCGACCTTCCTGACAGGAAATCACGAATCCAGTCGCACAACTGAGACGATACCCCATAGGCCCGCAGCTTGATTAGAAGTCGCTTGTGAGGAACGGTGTCAAAAGCTTTCCGGAAATCTAGAAATACGGAATCCACATTAATAACAGACGAGTTCACAGTACATAATGTTTGATTGCATGGAGAGCTGCGTCAAACCAGTCTCATGACTGAAGACCACCACAGCAACAACAACAACAACACTGTCTGATTATTGCTTGTATGAGGTGGACGTTTGATTTTGAAGATTTATGTATTTTTCAAGGGGAAAAAATTCTGCACACCGTTATAGAGGTTTCCAATTCACTAATGATTTTATTGTTGTATATGGAGTGCATTAAACGATTACATGTACGGATTAACAGTACGAGCAGTTACTAGGTACCAAGTATCGACCCCTGCTGAAACACCCATATTAATACGTGATGTAGCCTCCAGGGACGGCAATGCAGGCGCTGACTCCGGCATCCAGTCCATCGTGCAGTTGGTGAATACTGTCCTGCGATACGTTATGCCGCGCCTGCTCTAACTGTTCGCGTAGTTCCTTAAGAGTTCTTACTTAGCGAGTTGCACGAGTCACTTCTGCCCCATCATATCCCAAACGTGCTCGATTGGAGACAATTCTGGAGATCGTGGGGCCAGGTAAGAGAGCACTTTCAGTTTCACGGGCAGTGTGTGGGCGAGCATTAGCCTGTTGAAACAAAACATCACTTTCCTGTTGCAGGAACGGCAAGAAGATAGGTCTAACAAGATTTTGTACGTACTGAATGTTGGTTAGCGTCCCCTCCAGAAACAATAAAGGTGAACGAGAGTTGCAGATTATGGCACCCCAGACCATAAGGCCCGGGGAGAGGCCAGTGGTCCTTGGGCGAATGCAGTCTATGAGACTTGCATCCAGGCAGAATCTGCTTTCATCGCTAAAGCCCTTGGTGCGGCATTCCATCGACCAAGTGATCCTCTGAGAGCAACATTCGAGCCATGAACGCCGATGGAAGACTGGCTAGAGGCGTGCGTGCCTATAGTCCCACTGCTAATAATCAGTTCGCAAAACTTCGTGTTAAACTCTTCTCACAAGCCCTCATGTCTGTCCTGTTGTAGCTATATGATTACCACTGCTGCCTTTACAATACGACGATCCTCACACCCGTCTGTGCTGCATGGACGTCCCGAACCTCGTCTACGGATGTGAGATTGTTCACGTGATGACTGACACCAGCATCGTTCCACAAGTGACGCAGCAAGTTCAACTTGTGTGGTAACACTAAGAGACGACGATCCCGCCACTCGAAAGGCCACAATTTGATCCCATTTAAATGCGCTCACTTGGGTGTAATAAGAACGAGGCGTCTCTGTAGAATAGTTGCCTGTTTGCTTCACACGTCTGCATCAGAACTAACTTTCTGATTGTGAGCTCTTCTTTCTTTTGCTCGTTTTTCCCTCGGATACGCAGGGTCGGCATGGTTAATCGGATGTGGCAATTTTAGTTGAAGGGGTGGCCGGATGCCCTTCTTGCCGCAACCCCATACCGCCCGCGAAGGAATTAGTGTATCTCAACTCTCTGCGACTAGTGTAATCCATGGAATAGTGCGAAAGTGTTCAGATGTCTGCGAGCCGTGTAACTGAGGCGGGACGTGGGGACCAGCCCGGTATTCACCCAGGGGGATGTGGAAAACCGCCTAAAAACCACATCTAGGCTGGCCAGCACACCGGCCCTCGTCGTTAATCCACCGGGCGAATTCGATCCGGGGCCGGCGCGCCTACCCGAGTCCAGGAAGCAGCGCTCGGCTAACCTGGCGGGTAACCTTCCGACTGTGAGCATTCCCTGTTAAATGGTAGGCAGAGGTGGCTACACTGTCTCTTCAGGGACAACGTTGAGACCATTATCAGTACGTGTGCTATCCCTCCGTGGCATATGCCGTCATCAAATGGGTCTGAGCACTATGGGAATTAACATCTGAGGTCATCCGTCCCATAGAACTTAGAACTACTTAAACCTAACTAACCTAAGGACATCACACACATCCATGCCCGAGGCAGGATTCGAACCTGCGACCGTAGCGGGCGCTCGGTTCCAGACTGTAGCGTCTAGAACCGCTCGGCCACAGCGGCAGGCATATGCCGTCATCGGATCAAAATCAACGTCGTCTTTCACGGGGTACATAATTTTTTTTCGGCAGCGTATTTCAATTGCTGCTGATAATCATTGCTGCTGCAGCTTGACTAATTCTGTTGTACTCTGCTATTTGATATTATATAGCTACCAATAGATAACGGTCTTGAAGGACGAAGCCGGTGGTGGTATCAAATAAAAAGAAATAGTGCATCTGGTGTTGAGATTTTATTTAAAACCACTACCAAAGTTGAGGAAGTGTCTGAAAGATATTCCTTATCCTGGGCAACATAATTTATAATTCTCGTTAAGGTAGGCCGTGGGTGAAATCTGAGTCTAATTAGGTGGAGACTCAATAAAAAATTTATATCTAAAATACATTTGATACACTTGTTGTTGAAGGAACTTACTCCAAAATCGTAAGTTGTCAGAAAGTAAGGAAAACATTTTTAGAGTGAGTGTATGGAATGTAGCACCACGAGCTTTCCAATGTTTAAACAACAGAATGTCATTACTGCTGCTTCTAAATTTTTCAGTCTCTCAATCTCTTTGGAAAAAATAAGTCCAAAATCTTGAAATAAGGTCCTTTTCTTGAGGAAGTAATTCATACACATGGTCAGTTGCGGTATTAGTAGTGTTTTAATTGTTTTTTTTGCTCAGACATTTTCACAGTATTGAAACTCTAATCAAAGTGCATATAAAATGCTTTCACTTATCATTATCAGCAACAGCACCAATACCCAAGTCATTTCATAAAAATGACATCGAAATACCTGTATTTATACTCAATATAATTAAGTAAACGTTGTATGTCTTGCATTTTGTTTTTGTTAATAACCAGTAGTCCAGTGTAAGCCTTTTCAGAATTGAAAACAACAGACAATTCCGGAAATAAAAGATTATTCGTACTTTCACTATTTTCCAACTCAATACCTGACGCCATTTTGCATTTCTCAAGCCTGTTCAGCAATAACAACTGGTGAACAACGAAAAGTGAAACACAACGCTTGGTGAATTAGGTATTCGAGTCTAGGAGTAAAGCTGTTTCAAAAATGATGTCAAAGATGTCGTTGTATCAAAATCGCAAAACACATGTACAATGTGTGGAATAATGACTCTTTTAACGCATAAAGATGTGTCAATTTTTATAGATTCCGTTATCGTTCATAATTTATTTTTTTTCAAAATATGGAATAAGGCCCTTTCCAAAAGCGACTGTATTGATTGTGGTAATTAGGATAATATTTCGAACTGTAGTGAGAGGCGGCTGGAAACGACACATTCTTACTTATCTTACAAATCGCTCGCACCGGACCTATGTTTACTGGAACGGTATTTTGATTCTACTAGATGCGTGGTGAAGTTCCAACAGCCTTGCCGCAGTGGAGACACTGGTTCCCGTCAGATCATCGAAGTTAAGTACTGTCGGGCTGGGACAGCACTTGGGTGGGTGACTATGCGGTCTGCCGAGCGCCGTTGGCGGGTTGCACTCAGCCCTTGTGAGGCAAACTGAGGAAATCTTTGAGAAGCAGCGGCTCTGGCCTCATAAACTGACATACGGCTGGGGGGGGGGGGGGGGGGGCAGTGTGCTGACCACATGCCCCTCCATATCCGCTATGGGCTGACGATGACACGGTGGCCGGTCGGTATCGTTGGGCCTTCATGGCCCGTTCGAGTGGATTTTAGTTTTAGTTTTTATATACGTCGTGAAAAGTGGCGGCCCTTTGACATTACGATGCATTCAGTTCTGATTAAGCCTCAGCATACCAAGACATGTGACTGTCTCTTGAATAAATAGGAGTAACCTTGCGTGGCGGTGAGAGGGGGGAGAAGTTTAGGTTTATTGTGTTTCCGTGTATAAGAGTATCGCCTGACGGTAACATCAATCCAATTGAAATTCTTATCAGGCACAAAGGATCTATGTGTGCACTATCAGTCACCGTTTTGATTGTACAGCTACCGCCCAAAAAATCTTACGGTACTACTCATGCTAGCGATGATATTCTTCGTCTGAGACTCTGCGATACTTGTGACGTCTTTCGCCTGATACGTGAAGCGATGCGCGGCGTCGCGCCCTTGACGCAGCGGCTGCAAAGTTGGCGCCCGAGTTGTCGGCTGGTCAGTCGGTGAAAGCGAGACCACGGCGGTCCCCGCTACCGGCAGCCCGGGTTCAACCCGTGTAGGACGAGATCGAGATCGGCGACGCCTCACGCCCGGCTGACTAATGCTATCAGCCTGCTCTGCAGCGACGGGGAAAGGAAATTAACTCGTTCCTTTCGGATAGCGCACGTGTGGCTGTTGCGTAACGCCGCACGCTCGATTCGGTGCCTAGAATAAATGGTGGGAGGTCACTTACTGGCAGCAAAATGCTTGAGACGCTGTACCTTTCGTTCCTCAGTCGGCTTTCGTAACCACAAGCAAACGTGTGAGATCCAGCACACGGCTATTGAAATCTGTATAAGGAGCTTCGCATTAGCAAATAAAAGCGAAAAGGGCACGCAGCTACGTTTAGCACCGTAAAGGAGGCCTTTCCTGCAACATTTATAGACGTGCAACTACGCAAGATCCGATTTTATAGCTGAGATGAAGCAGTTATGTGAGGTCAATAAAACGTCATTTAAGTCGTGTCATTGAAGTGAAATGTCGTGTGGCGAGGACCTAACTGCGGGTAGGCCTGATCGTCAGGTGCAGGACATTTGAGGTGACGTCACTTCTGCGACTTGCGCTTCGATGACGATGAAATGATGATGGTTAAAACGACAGAAACACCCATCCCTGAGCGGAGAAAATTTCCGAACCCCGCCATGACAATCCGGAGCGCTGTCCACTTCATTACGGTCATTAAGACTGCTTAGTTTTCCGAGACGGCAGCCCATTTGGATACGACTCACGCCCCGAAGAGGCTAGGGCTCGGATTTCACCGTAGAGAGGCTTGAGGCACCATACACCGATCTCAGCCACACAGACATGGTGTACAGTGAGGCTACCTTACGGTGAGCATCATGCGGGCAAGAGAGTTACCAATCCAGAGGTTATTCATCACACTGATTTTCTAAACGTTGTTTAGTGACAATCTGAGCAGTTCCCTTAGGTTGTTCGCTGATGTTGTTGTAATTTACCGTCTAGTAATGTCAACCGAAGACCAGTATCAGTTGCAAAGCGATTTAGAAAAGATTGCTGTATGGTGTGGCAGGTGGCAGTTGATGCTAAATAACGAAAAGTGTGAGGTGACCCACATGAGTTCCAAAAGAAATCCGTTGGAATTCGATTACTTGATAAATAGTACAATTCTCAAGGCTGTCAATTCAACTAAGTACCTGGGTGTTAAAATTACGAACAACTTCAGTTGGAAAGACCACATAGATAATATTGTGGGGAAGGCGAGCCAAAGGTTGCGTTTCATTGGCAGGACACTTAGAAGATGCAACAAGTCCACTAAAGAGACAGCTTACACCACACTCGTTCGTCCTCTGTTAGAATATTGCTGCGCGGTGTGGGATCCTTACCAGGTGGGATTGACGGAGGACATCGAAAGGGTGCAAAAAAGGGCGGCTCGTTTTGTATTATCACGTAATAGGGGAGAGAGTGTGGCAGATATGATACGCTAGCTGGGATGGAAGTCATTAAAGCAAAGGCGTTTTTCGTCGCGGCGAGATATATTTACGAAATTTCAGTCACCAACTTTCTCTTCCGGATGCGAAAATATTTTGTTGAGTCCAACCTACGTAGGTAGGAATGATAATCAAAATAAAATAAGAGAAATCAGAGCTCGAACAGAAAGGTTTAGGTGTTCGTTTCTCCCGCGCGCTGTTCGGGAATGGAATGGTAGAGAGATAGTATGATTGTGGTTCGATGAACCCTCTGCCAAGCACTTAAATGTGAATTGCAGAGTAGTCATGTAGATGTAGATGTAGATAACACACCTCCGCTTTTCTTACATCTGAGACCCGGAAGTTTCTGCCATTTACAGACGATTAACTGTTAAGTGAGCAAATTGAACCAGTGCACGATTTCAGTTTTTCGTGTGTTCAAAAGAGCGGCTGAAACAAAAGATTTGTAGTAGATAAAAATAAATCTAGCAGCAACTGGGAACAAAACCCTGAGAAGTTGAATAACTACGTTCACACTTAGTAGGCATGTGTTAAACGTACTGGATAATAAGACTATTACTCAAAATAAAGAAGGAAGAAAGGGTATTAGGTTTCACGTCCCGTCGATGAGGTCATTAGAGCTTGAGCACAGAGAGGGGAATGCACAAGCATACTCGCCTATGACTAGGGCGGGGAAGGAAACTTACGTTTTTTTTTTTTTCAAACCAAGCCTGTCCTAAGGAAAACAAGTCTAAAACCTTAATCTCTGCAATCTTTTTAAAACTTGCTTCACAGCTTTCACAAGAAAAAAACATTTTTTGCTTAAGAGCCACAATGAATAATTTGAGAATTTCTGCCAGATGGTAATCTCAAGGTTGAAACTGGTTACAGCAAAATCAAAACAAAAACTGTTATCAACTTAAGTTTTTTTCGAACAGAATGTCTTAATCCACTGATCATGTGGCTCGGTATGGTCGCAGAGAGATAACAATGACAGATATCTGGTTGGAACAATTACACTCGTGTATTATCCGCGATGGGCGACTACAAAAGATCTGCGGAAGAAATTGCTACTGATATAGTCCTACCACTTGATGAAAAATTTATCGTTGATGCTAATCACAGCGCTGAGCTTTGTACTTTAATTGGCGAAAACCCCTCAATGCACTGTGTAGACTTTCGACTGGCACCAAATTTCTCAAAGAGGCATATGAGATTGCTTACCAAGTCATTTACTATAAATCTTACCTTCCTTCACATGTGGGTACTATACGACTTTGAGGATTATGGCTTCCGATACTTCTCTTTTTTCACATATGATGCACCACATTTAGGTGTATAGTCTTGAATTTTTTTGAACTCTTCATTTGTTGATACGGAATAAATGAAGAAATATCCGGGCTGACCTGTTTACAAATGAACAGTTAGACGTGTAACGATTTCGAAATTGTGATCATGAACTGATTTTTATTCTGTATCAAGGTGTAGTTTTTAGGAAATTACCTGATCGGACGGATGTCGACTGGATATTACCTCTGTACGAGAAGTGATCGAGAAGAAGGATCATGTGATTTCTTTTATAGCTGCCAAAACAAATATCACACACCGTACTGTCTGTGCTGTAAGTAGACAGACAAAAACACAGATTTTCAGGTGAAAGCAGAGGGAAATTCTTCAGCTGTAGTCTCATATGTGCCCGTGCCACAAGTAGAGAGAAGACTGATGAAGATACGGATGCGCTTCGTGATGAGTTAGGCGAAGTACACAGTAATTGTCCGAGAGGTGACTGTTAGATAATTTTTGGAGATATGGATGATAAAATAGGAACAGAAGATGAATGATAGTTTATTATTGGAAAATACAGTACACGTAATAACTCAAATGATATTGGGAACAGATTTGTACTCTTTGCTTCCTCTAAAAATATTGTAGTAGGTAGTACAACTTTTGACCATAGAGAGAAACATAAAATGGCGTGGAAATCACAATATGGAAATACTTTTAACCACCTCCTAATAAGTGTAAGACATTTGTCCAATTTGGTATCCTGCAATGGCAACAAACTGAAGCCGAATACCTAATCCAAGATATATAGGCAAAACTCACCCAAAAAAATTCTGAAGTGATAAGCTCAGGGAGCCCGAAACTGCATAAAGATTTAATAAACTTCTAAAAGAAAACTTGGCACACTTTTCCGACAGTGAGGGAATTGATGAAGTACGGAAGAACCAAAAAGACACACATAAAAAACTGATGACGAAGGTCTAGGGAGAGTAGATCAAACGTTACACAACAACTGGTGTGATGAAGCGTACGAACAAATAACAGCTGTTTTCAGCGATGATTACAGCACACTGCAACTAGTAAGCAACACCCAAAGATTGTAGAAGATTATGGAATAGCTAGTAGAGAAGGAAAAAGACTAGCCAAAAAGAGAAATGGAATGCATAAAAGGAAACAACTGAAAGAAACAGAACAGCAGAAAGGGGTGAACGAGTTGACAGCTTTCACCGAAAGTTTCATAAGAGCCGAAAGGATTACTACCCTCGAACGTATTTGTGTAGAAACACACATGGCTAAATTTTGAGTACGAGCAACAATATGTGAAAGCTTAACTTCAGTGAACTGTTGACTGAGAGGTTAGCTGAGAACCAAGAAATCGGTTGTAAACATAATAAATTCAGAAACAGAGGATCCAGCACCAAATGCTAAGGATGTGGATGTAGCCATCAAGAAGAAGATTAATAAAGTGCCAAGAAGGGATCTGATACAAGAAGAACGTGTAAAAAATGCAAAAAATGAATTGTTCAACCATTACCAAAAGCATATTTAAGATTTGGGTGGATGAATGTATCCTTGGTGAATGGAATATAGATAACATATGCCAAATACACAGGAAAGGCGTTATCATAGTGTTCTCTAACTGTTGGGGAATTTTCCTTTAATCTACTACATATAAACACTCTCGAAAATCCTTTTTAATAAATTTGAATCTTCTGTTGAAGTCCTGTTAGTCACTATCTTGGTGGATTTCGTCAGGAATGATCCACCGTTGATCAAATCTTCCAAACGACAAATACCAGAAAAAATGTAAATAATTTGTGAGTGATACGCTTCAGATCAGCAACGACGTTATTGACAGGATGAAGCTGTAAATAGCAACTGAAAAGTTAGAGATCGTTAGTAAATTGATCGTCTTAGTGAAAGCAACTACGGAAAACATCAGAGTCAAGTTATGGTACAGAATGTATTATCAAATGCCGTGGCCACATAAAAACGGAGAATGACAGACGCGAACATAAATATAAAGGGATAATCCCGTACAAATTATTTCAGTCGCTGGCATAAGCAGATGAAAGTGATACAATTGCAAGAATTTCAGGAGCAATAAAGAAGCCTTTACTAATCTTAACCGAGCTGCTAGAAAGACGAATCTCCAGGCAAATGAAGAACAATTACATACTGTATATGCCTGCAATTAAAAACGCTTATCCTAATGAAGTCTTTCATAGGAACTGGTTCATGTATTTTTGATCTTCAGCGAAGTTTCACTTACATTGTACCTGAAGTAAACGGTGAGAGCAATTTCAGCCATGAAATTCATAAAAAAACATTATCCTCCAACATGTGCTACGCGGCCTCAGAAATCATCTCAAATCTAAGCTGCTGTTCAGGAAAAACCATGATATGATGTATAAAGTTTTAGTGAACCCGCTGCTGAAACCTGGACACTAACGAAAAAATGTCTCTGAGCACTATGCAACTTAACTTCTGAGGTCATCAGTCGCCTAGAACTTAGAACTAATTAAACCTAACTAACCTAAGGACATCACACACATCCATGCCCAAGGCAGGATTCGAACCTGCGGCCGTAGTGGTCGCTCGGCTCCAGACGACACTACCGAATTTCGAGGACAAAGAGCTTGACAATTTGAAGGAAAGGCCTTGAAACAAATTCTGGGGCTAGTAGAAGAAAATGGCTTCTGTAAGAGAAGGTTCACAACGAAATATACAGGGTGTTACAAAAAGGTACGGCCAAACTTTCAGGAAACATTCCTCACACACAAAGAAAGAAAATATGTTATGTGGACATGTGTCCGGAAACGCTTACTTTCCATGTTAGAGCTCATTTTATTACTTCTCTTCAAATCACATTAATCATGGAATGGAAACTCACAGCAACAGAACGTACCAACGTGACTTCAAACACTTTGTTACAGGAAATGTTCAAAACGTCCTCCGTTAGCGAGGATACGTGCATCCACCCTCCGTCGCATGGAATCCCTGATGCGCTGATGCAGCCCTGGAGAATGGCGTATTGTATCACAGCCGTCCACAATACGAGCACGAAGGGTCTCTACCTTTGGTACCAGGGTTGCGTAGACAAGAGCTTTCAAATGCCCGCATAAATGAAAGTCAAGAGGGTTGAGGTCAGGAGAGCGTGGAGGCCATGGAATTAGTCCGCCTCTACCAATCCATCGGTCACCGAATCTGTTGTTGAGAAGCGTACGAACACTTCGACTGAAATGTGCAGGAGCTCCATCGTGCATGAACCACATGTTGTGTCATACCTGTAAAGGCACATGTTCTAGCAGTACAGGTAGAGTATCCCGTATGAAATCATGATAACGTGCTCCACCGAGCGTAGGTGGACGAAACTAAAATGAGCTCTAACGTGGAAATTAAGCGTTTCCAGACACATGTCCACATAGCATCTTTTCTTTATTTGTGTGTGAGGAATGTTTCCTGCAAGTTTGGCCGTACCTTTTTGTAACACCCTGTATAATGAAACTTACATTTTCAGTTGCATTGAGATTAAACAAAGTGGTGCAAAATAATTTCTCAGCCGAACTTTCGCAAATAAAGAAAATATTAATAGAATAATATATCCGCCTCAGTTGTCAGTAATTTCTTATTTAATGCATGACCGGCTTTGAAGCCTAAAGCCTCATTTTCAGGTTCCACCAAGTAATTACGGGAACATAAAGTATGGCGGTCGGGCTCATGAGTCTATTTGGGAGGTTCACCGACAGCAAACGAACACATGGGAGCGTAGGAGCAGCAACCGTGGCACATGACTCGACAGCTCGACACGGAGTCGTGAATGACTGGTCCGAACGCCGCACGTTCATGATTCCATAATTATTTGGTGGCACCTTAATATGAGCCTTTAGGCTTCGAAACAGGTCGTGCAATAAACAAGAATTTGTTGGCAACTGAAGCGGATTTGTTATTCTACTAAAAAGACTGATTTGGATAGAGCATGTACTGGGAGCTAATGAGAGAATCGCTAAAAAGATAAGGCACTGCCTGAAAGAACCAGACTATGGTGGGAGGGAGGTGTGAGAGAGGACATAACGAAAACAGGAGTTCGGCAGTAAACAGAAAAGAATCGAATACTCTTCTACAGAAAGCCAATGCTCACATAGTGTAAGTAGCCTGCTTATGTGTTTGTATGTTGGCAGCGCTATGTAGCGCTCTGCATTAATAACTCTGACAGCGCTGTGCGTACGCTGTAAGAGACTGTGGCTGGTCGCACTAGCAGTTGGAAGTTAACAGCCAGCGCCGGCCGGGGTGGCCGAGCGGTCCTAGGCGCTACAGTCTGGAACCACGCGACCGCTACGCGGGCATGGATGTGTGTGATGTCCTTAGGTTAGTTAGGTTTACGTAGTTCTAAGTTCTAGGGGACTGATGACCTCAGATGTTAAGTCCCATAGTGCTCAGAGCCATTTGAACCATTTTGTATATTCGTAATTGAGATATATTACTGATGATTATATAATTTTTTGAACTAGTTTTCACATTCTTAAAGTAAATACATTGTTTGCTCTGTAGCAAAATCTCTCCATTGCTAACCACAGGCCTATTCGCATTTAGAGCCTTCAGTGGTAATAATCTTTTATTTAGCTAGCTGTATTGGCGCTTGCTGTATGGCAGTAGTTCGTGTAAAGAAGATTTTTGTGAGGTAAGTGATTTATGATATGTATGGATTATTGTTAGCTTTCTTCTAATTGAGGACCATACTTTTGCATTAATTATTTGAAGTCAGGTTATCAATTTTAAAGCAGTCAGATCGCGTTATCCTTGAATATTGTTAGTAATTAATTAATAGGAAAAGTTTGAGTGCTATTAGTCAGGGGGGAGGGCAGATTCTGTAGGTCAGATATGAACTCATAAAGAGAAGCAAAGAGACAGTAGGTTCAGTACGTTCAGTTTCACTCAGTAGCTTAAGAACACTGAGTAAGCATTCAGCAGTTTAAGTAAAAATAAATCTTTATTAAGAAGTTTCACCTTCCCAGTTATTTCAGTTTAAGTAAAAATTATCTTTTTAAGAAGTTTCAATAGGTCTCCCGTGCCGCTGGTCTTTAGGGTAAGGCACATTCTCTCCCTTCTCTCTAACGACAAACATGTAGTAATGCAACTGTTTCAATTACAGTTTCCACTTCTGAGGCTCACAATATACAGGGCGAACATTTATAAAACCGACAAACAGCAGGGACGGATTTCTGACTGGGAATTGAGGAAAAAAGATCCTATGAATGTGTGTCCAGAAATGGACGGTGTGCGTGCAAAACCAACAAATCGTTCCGGAACACAGTACAGAGCTGTATCGCGTCCACGTCACAACATATGTATGTTGAAAGTGGCTTCCATGCAATGCATTGCACGCGTTCACACGTTGCATCATGTGCTGCAGCACTCTTTCGCACGTTCAGGCCTCTCTCCGAATAGCGTCACAGGCGCCATGAGCTTGCTGTTGAAGGATCTGCACATCACGAAATGGTTCAGGACACACAACGCTTTTCAGATGACGCTAGAGGTAAAAATCCAGGGGGTTTAATCCAGGTGATTTAGCAGGCTATGCTACAGGGCCAAAGACACATTCTTGATAAGCCGAGGCAGAGTATTCCACAGGAAGTCCAGGTACGATCCTCCGTCGAGGCGTAGTGGGATATCAAGCGGTTCAAATATGTGGTAGCCAAGAATCCCTGCCCACACATTGATGCTGAACCATTGCTGATGAGATGCTCAACCATTCCCCGAAGATTGTCTGTAGCTCATGATTATGCAGATTCATGATGCCAGCTCTGCTAGCGACTGCTTCGTCGTTAAAGACAACTGGTGACACAAATCACTTAATAGTGATGGTGTAGTGCAAAAACCATCGACACAATCCTTCCCGTAGAGGAAAATCCGCTGCTGGTAACTCTTGCACTCGTCGCAGGGGTTAGGGGCAGTAACGGTTCTCATGCCCTATACACCTAATCATACTTCGGCTTACATCATGTTGTTGGGCCACTTGGCTGGAGCCTGTTGGGGTTCATCTCAATATCTTACAGAACCCGGCCCTCTAAATATGGTGTACGCTCAGCCCGCTTCCACCTGCACGTTCGTCTGTCTGAAAGGACCTACGATCTCACAAAGGCCCAAAAAGTGCTTGAAATGTTGAGTGATGTGGGTGGTGTCTGTGAGAGCCCCTCGACAGTTTCCATCTGCGTGGTCGTACACAGACACCAACTCGGCTTGTTCCCGACATGAACATCAAACCACTCCACTGCTTGCAGTATGATGCGCAGTCACATAGCCCGCAACACACAATGAACACACTAGGCGTGGTCAGAGGAACTGTGATTCGTCAGCGTCACCTACAGTATCGAAGATGCATTTCCGGAAACATGTTCGTAGGACCTTTTTTCCTCCATTTCCAGTCAGGAATTCGCCCCTGCAGTTTGTCGGTTTTATTAATGTTCATCGTGTATAACCAAGAAATTGCTGTGTAGGTTTCTAGTTCATTTTTTGGTATTCAGTGTAAATGATGTATGCTCTAATTTTTATTCGATGACATACTTCATACTTGCTCACTGGATATTTTTTCATCATAAGTCTTCAGTAGTCGATAAGTTACACCACAGAACTTCTGAGTACAAGCAATGTGATCTTTCCAGAATGAGATTTTCACTCTGCTGCGGAGTGTGCGCTGATATGAAACTTCCTGGCAGATTAAAACTGTGTGCTGGACCGATACTCGAACTCGGGACCTTTGCCTTTCGCGGGCAAGTGCTCTACCAACTGAGCCACCCAGGCACGACTCACGCCCCGTCCTCACAGCTTCACTTCTGCCAGTACATCGTCTCCTACCTTCCAGACTTAACAGAAGCTCTCCTGCGAAACCTTGCAGAACTAGCACTCCTGAAAGAAAGTACACTCCTGGAAATGGAAAAAAGAACACATTGACACCGGTGTGTCAGACCCACCATACTTGCTCCGGACACTGCGAGAGGGCTGTACAAGCAATGATCACACGCACGGCACAGCGGACACACCAGGAACCGCGGTGTTGGCCGTCGAATGGCGCTAGCTGCGCAGCATTTGTGCACCGCCGCCGTCAGTGTCAGCCAGTTTGCCGTGGCATACGGAGCTCCATCGCAGTCTTTAACACTGGTAGCATGCCGCGACAGCGTGGACGTGAACCGTATGTGCAGTTGACGGACTTTGAGCGAGGGCGTATAGTGGGCATGCGGGAGGCCGGGTGGACGTACCGCCGAATTGCTCAACACGTGGGGCGTGAGGTCTCCACAGTACATCGATGTTGTCGCCAGTGGTCGGCGGAAGGTGCACGTGCCCGTCGACCTGGGACCGGACCGCAGCGACGCACGGATGCACGCCAAGACCGTAGGATCCTACGCAGTGCCGTAGGGGACCGCACCGCCACTTCCCAGCAAATTAGGGACACAGTTGCTCCTGGGGTATCGGCGAGGACCATTCGCAACCGTCTCCATGAAGCTGGGCTACGGTCCCGCACACCGTTAGGCCGTCTTCCGCTCACGCCCCAACATCGTGCAGCCCGCCTCCAGTGGTGTCGCGACAGGCGTGAATGGAGGGACGAATGGAGACGTGTCGTCTTCAGCAATGAGAGTCGCTTCTGCCCTGGTGCCAATGATGGTCGTATGCGTGTTTGGCGCCGTGCAGGTGAGCGCCACAATCAGGACTGCATACGACCGAGGCACACAGGGCCAACACCCGGCATCATGGTGTGGGGAGCGATCTCCTACACTGGCCGTACACCACTGGTGATCGTCGAGGGGACACTGAATAGTGCACGGTACATCCAAACCGTCATCGAACCCGTCGTTCTACCATTCCTAGACCGGCAAGGGAACTTGCTGTTCCAACAGGACAATGCACGTCCGCATGTATCCCATGCCACCCAACGTGCTCTAGAAGGTGTAAGTCAACTACCCTGGCCAGCAAGATCTCCGGATCTGTCCCCCATTGAGCATGTTTGGGACTGGATGAAGCGTCGTCTCACGCGGTCTGCACGTCCAGCACGAACGCTGGTCCAACTGAGGCGCCAGTTGGAAATGGCATGGCAAGCCGTTCCACAGGACTACATCCAGCATCTCTACGATCGTCTCCATGGGAGAACAGCAGCCTGCATTGCTGCGAAAGGTGGATATACACTGTACTAGTGCCGACATTGTGCATGCTCTGTTGCCTGTGTCTATGTGCCTCTAGTTCTGTCAGTGTGATCATGTGATGTATCTGACCCCAGGAATGTGTCAATAAAGTTTCACCTTCCTGGGACAATGAATTCAGGGTGTTCTTATTTCAATTTCCAGGAGTGTATTGCGGAGAGCTTCTGTTATGTTTGAATGGTAGGAGAGGATGTACTGGCAGAAGTGAAGCTATGAGGACGGGGCGTGAGTCGTGCTTGGGTAGCTCAGTTGGTAGAGCACTTGCCCGCGAAAGGCAAAGGTCCCGAGTTCGAGTATCGGTCCGGCACACAGTTTTAATCTGCCAGGAAGTTTTAATGTGATCTTTGGTTGTCAGTATTTTTGTCGTTGCCAGTGAGCTTTCAGTGAGAAAGAAGTACAGAAGTCTGGGTGTTGGTTACGCTACTTAGCCATCTGGAAATAGCTATCACATTACATACATACAAATGCAAAAGATGTTGAATTTTGGAAATATTTTTTTGTAAAGAGTGATTTGAGAAGTGCGAATACATCCAGGTAGTATTGTTGCTGCATTGCTGACTTGCGTATAATTTGTGATGAGTTTGTGAAAAGCAATTTTTCGGTGATTTTTTATTATTGATTTAGGTTACTTTGATTGTCGAGACAAGATCAAGCACTCCGCATCATTGCACTTAACGATACGCAGAGGCTAAAGAAACACGTAATGTGCTTAGCATAGCTGCACGTCCTTGCATTGCTCTTGCGCAAGGCTTTCTTTTCCTTAGCTGGTTTGCTGCTGCGCTGTTACTTTTATTTTCAGCACTTTGGAACAGTTCTGAGTTTCCGTTTCGACAAGGTAAGACACGAAAAAATTTTAGGACCAATTTAACGGTACAGTGACGACACAATAAGCTAATTTACAGTTAGGCATTGCGTTTCAAAAGTATTATAAGGTTCGGTTTATGTAAAGTTCAGTCTAGATCTCATTTCTGATGTAGAGAATCTTATTCTTACAGTGTCGTGTTACATTCAGGTCTGTCATCTAATGTCTGGTATTTTAGTCACTTTACATACGTAAATTTACAGGACATTTTAACACAAGCATTTAGGGCGGTTATTCTTCCCAAATTCGTTTTCTGATTTTATATACAACTTTTATCCTGTTGGTGCTGTGTGTTTCAACTGCAAGTCATTTACTATGACGTCACGCATTGTAGCACTTATCACTGCTCTGCACAATATAGAATTTGACAGGACACCTTATTTAGTATATAGTTTTAAGTTTTCTGATTATTTTTGGTAAAAGTGAATTGCAACACAGTTATACAACGCCAGACATTTGGCTTCCTTTTTTTATCAGGTAGCGTTTACGTAATACACCACTTGCATTGTTCAGGAATACAATATAGACTCATACATAGTTAAAGAATAGGAAACCGTCCAGTTGAGTTCACAACATCGAAACACAAGCAACAACTGTTACTAAGTTCGAAACGCAAAGCTATACTAAAATTTTATAGTCCTTTTCATAATACTTTTTTCAGCAATTTACTAAGAAAGAGATCTTTAGTTGCTTTTAATGTTATTGTTTTGAACAACAATACAGGTCATTCTTCGAGTGTGCATCTCTTTTGTTGAGTCTTTCAATGAGGAATAAAATTGTCAAAATTATGGGTTAAGCTTATTGCTTGAACGAACTGCCCTCAATAAGGAAGCTGCAAATTCTTCTGGTTTGTAAATATTGTATGGCCCTATATTCCTTTTTCACTTAATATGAAACATGTAAAAATACAACGTACTGTATTGCAAAAATACAACAAATTTTCTGGACAGATTAACGAAATTTCGCACATGCATCATTACCAGTGCACCCAACAACAAAAGCACCACATTTTGATAAATGTAAACAATTAAAATAATACGTAATAGATGGACACCTGATGATCGTTTCATGCTTGCGAAATGAGTTGTCTAAAACTAACACTGTTTTAAAAACGTCACTGAATAATGTAAAAAATAGTTAACCCATTAAATGCCAAATTTTTTTCTTCGATCTACACTTATTCCTATGTTGCATGATTGACATGGAGATGTGGAAAAGGAATATAAAATTTAAAAAAATGCAATAACTTTGCAATAAATGATTTATTTCAATCGATTCCCAAATGGGGATCATGGCATATGCCACCATCTTTTTACATTTTCTTTTATTTTTTGTGCCAGATAACAAAACAATCAATATGGAGTTCCACATCGCACATCCTCACATTTTTCATGCAAATAGCTCACTTTCTTTCTTCAGTGTTGTGCATTCAGTCATATGTCCGTTTCCAGAAGTCCTGAGTTCGATGGGAACACGTGAAAGGGATGATTTTGGGTATGATGGACGTAATTTCTGGATTAGAAGCAGTAGATGACTGAACAAAATATGCCCTTGCCACCATCCTCCGGAATTGAAGCAGTAGAATATTTTCATTCGAGGGGCAGTACGTGACTTGCGAGTTGACCAAAGCTACATTTAATGCATTGGTGAACAATGGGTAGTATCATTTCTCTCTCCAATTCTCACACGATATTTCTGCGCATTCCAGTCCAGTTTGTCCACACCTCCCATATGATTGTTATATTCTGAAATCATTCTTGGTTGTGGAACTTGCACTTCTTTGTTCTCAGCTTTGCTCCACCTCTTTACATGGCTTATTGGCTACACTGTCTCTTGGTTTGAGAAGGGCTTCACACAATTGTAATCCTTCCACATTACTGCCATTATCTCTGTATTCTTGTCAAATCTATACTCATACCCTTATCGTCGTTTCTTCCTCATGCTGTTCTCATCTTCTATTGGACAGTTATTCATTCGGTTCATACAGGGCAGTTCCACCTGCCCATATTCTCGTTTTTGAGAGGTCTTTCATCAAACGGAAGCTCGTGAAAAAGTTATCACAATATATTTTGTGAAGTTCAAAAGTCTGCAGAAACAAATCATATTCGACACTACTGATCCGCCAAGTCCTAAAACTGAAACATCACGTGTATCCTTCCATTTCCCTCCATAGATTGAGATCTAACGAAACTTCAATGCCAGCACTGGACAAAGGTATGGACAACAATGGGACATGGTAGCATTCGCTACCAGCATTATTAAAATTGCAATATTTCCATTACAAAGACAAACCCCCAAATGAGGATCATGGTACTTAATTGGTTAACATTAGCCAACCATGAAGCCATAATTTTTTTTTCCAAGCAACTCCTCAGTTGCCATTACTAGGCGTTGTATTACTGGGTTCCAATCTCCCACCCAGGTCTTCCGCTACGCAGACAACACTGAAGAGAAGAACAAATTCTCTCGAATACTGTATATTTTCTCTTGGCCGACTGCAGTCAGATTGTCTTCAGCACCGCTAGCATAGGCTTTCACAGCATGAATGAAATACTAGTTCTGTGTCCCACTGAAGAACTCTGATGCAAGATTACATCACGATGTTAGCAGGCGGAAATTACAAAAGTAGGTATGTCATCCCTCTCTATTGGCCACAAGATAAATCTCCTGAACGACTTACGCTAGAAATCAATAAACTTTGCAGAATGTACTGTCACAGAGGAAATCAGAATTGGCGTGGGCACATACACATGTTTCAGAGCATTTTAAACGAACTGTCAAATGATTCTCCTTCATTGATTAGTTGCTTGTACTCAAGAATGGACAGTGTACCGCTACCGCTCAAGTCCGGACACAGTCTCAAGTATACTTACGGTGTCCTCAACGAATGTGACGAAAAGAGTGTAAGAAAAACTTAACGCTTAACTTTATTGATATTTACACACGGCAAGAGCGTGAATAGAGCACTTATTTGGCACAAGAAAGAATGATGATGAACGGGGTCCGGAATCTATACTTTCGCAAAATAGTTCTCTGAGCTCTGATTATTTAACAGTACGCGACTCACCGCCTTGTTACTATAAGATTGCGTGAGGCGCTTTTAGAGTCTGTTAACATTGATGTCTACGTGGAGCGTTCATAGAGACAAAAACGTAAACATAATCTCAGTGATTATATTTCGTGCTATCACATTAAAATATTACTGCAGGATATCTTCACCGAAGAGAAATTTAAGTAAAAGAAACTTTTGAACTAAAGAAAGTATTTCCTTTTTTAAACAGAATAATTTTTGTCTTGCTGAGAAGCGGCCAACGTCTGTACTGAACTGAATGTTCTTAGTTTTTATTCTAATACGATATAAATTAATTTATGCACTTTCTTTTCTTTGCTAATTATGATGCGAGTCCTTTAAAGCGGCCATTGATGACGGAATGCAATGAAATTATTCCTACACTCTATGTCCGCCAAGAATGGTCGATTGTTCGGCCGTTCTTGTTGTTTACCCAGCGTACTGAAAACCTTAAAAATAATATTTTTGCTTCTGCATGTAGGTCACTATACACATGAGAGAAAAATGCACAATTAGCATAAATTACCATATACTATTTAAAATTCACAACTTACAATGAGAGATGGCCGCCGAGCGTGCGTTTTCTTCAAAGATAGAACAGAGTGTGTGTGTGTAATAACGCTGGGCTTTTTGGTTTCTTGCACCAGCGAGTAACAGAACAATTACATTGCTACGTAGTTCCTATACAGTTATCTTATAGAGTCTTTCGTTGCGTTATTATTTCGTTTCATCACAAATTACCGTTCTGACAGTTAATTACACGTGCATTTTCTGGGTCCGCGAGTGATATTTTCAATAATTTAAAGTTTTACAATTTTCATTTTATTTTGTTTCGTGTCTGACTTGTCGTCGCACGATTTAATATTTTTGTACCGCATATCGGTACAACAGCCACCAGACATAACAGAGAATTTATGTTATTTCCTAGCTCACGCGAACTATATCACAAAGAGGTAGCCGGCGGGTCTAGGCGCTACAGGCTGGAACCGCACGACCCCTACGGTCGCAGGTTCGAATCCTGCCTCGGGCATGGATGTGTGTGATGTCATTAGGTTAGTTAGGTTTAAGTAGTTCTAAGTTCTAGGGGACTGATGACCTTAGAAGTTAAGTCCCATAGCGCTCAGAGCCATTTGCACAAAGAGGTAATAGAGCAATTGGTAACAACTAGGAAGCTGCAGAGTGAAGGATGAGGTCGCAACATACTTAGGCAAATGTCAGTGGTCAGAAAATAAATGTCAAATCCCATCCTTTATCACACAAAGAAAACTAAGTTAGAAGTTTCTCGTGGTGTACAATGGTCCTTACAGAGTTTGTCCGATACCACATGACACGCAGTAGAAGTGGAAATAAAACCTACTAAAAAAATTAAAGCATTGCTTCATATTTTGTAACATATGAGTATATCAAACCATTCACAGAACAGTGATTGTTGTGTTTTACTGAGGTATGATCATCTTGAAAACGACCTTGAATCGTACCTAATATGGTATATATTTCTGACGTGTTATGTTCTATATGATGTTTTGCGATAGTTTTTATTTTATTTTCCTGTATATGACATACGAGAGCATTATCCTGTCGAAATATTTAATTTTTGATCTTTCGTAACTAACTGCACACTTAATTCTCTTCGGATCGAATTATGACAGATATGATGATATAGATGTAGAGTGTTCACTTTGAGTGAAGGCATTGACATATCTCTAAAACTACATAGCAGATAAAAAAAGATGTAATTTCAATTTGTCTCGGAGAGAGACATCCAATGATACCACACTCGTTCCCCCCTACTCCACCCTGTGCTTTAGATGTCGGGTGGGGTGGGGGCGGGGGAGCGCAACTTTGAAATCTTCAATGGGAAACTCCGTTTTTATTGCTGATTACCATTCTACTGAAAAATCTATATACGTTTCGGCAGGAGAATTTTCTTCGTTTCGTCACAGACGGCACTGTAATCGGAGGAATGGAATCTGGTACACAATTACACAATCGTAATTTAATACATGTGATTCAATGGTCGTTGAATATCCAGTTGCACATGGGACCCCCCTCTCCCCCCCCCCATCCCCTCCCTGCTGCGAGGGTAGGACAGGCCAGTATTTCATAATTGGACACCCAATTCGCAGCGTTGTAATGCTCCGACATATCGAACAGGGGACTGTTGGTTCTTTTATAAGGTTGTGAACGCCTTTATATCTGCTGGCAGCGTAGAGACCGGCAAAGGGAAACGAAGCAAACGTCTTACAGGAGAAGATACTGAAATAGCTGTACTAACGGCAGTGCACCACAGCCCACAGATAAGAACCCGGTAATTACAACGCGATTCCGGTATGTCCATAGGTAGTATTGTTACAGTACTCAATCGTCATAAGTATGATCCATACCACGTGACACTGCATCAAGAAGTTCGTGGCACCGATTTCCATAATCGGGTAGTGCTTTATGAATGGGCATGTCAACAAATGCATTCGATCCCCACGTTATTTGCCGAGGTACTATTTTCTGATGAGTCTACAGTCACAAACCATGGTTCTGTTAAGCAGTATAACATGCACTACTTCAGTGTTGCCAATCCCCACTTGTTACGGCAAGGTGACCATTAATATCCTTGGTCAGTTAACGTGTGGTGTGGCATCATGGGGAACAAACCCACTGGTCTGTATTTTATCGACAGCACATTGAATGGACACACATATCGAACGTTTTTGGGACAGGAACGACCGAAACTACTACAGGATGTTGCCCTGGACATTCAACAACGTATGTGATTTCAACATGACGGTTGCCCAGCGTATTACGCAACTGAAGCACAGGAAGTATTAGACCGTGTTTACACTGGTCGGCGGATCGGCAGAGGCGGACCTATTAATTGGTCCGCTAGATCGCAGGATTTAAGGTCACCGGATTCTTTCTGTGGGGACATTTAAAAGATCGGGCATACCAGCCTGTGCCAACAGGCCGTGAAGATATCGTCGACCGCATCAGAAACGCCTATGCTGGTATTTCTACAGATATGCTTTTGCCCTGTGTAAGGTCATACGAAAAGCGGATCACTAAATGTATTGAAGTTGGCGGTACTACAATTGAGCATTTACTCTACTTGGAAAAGTAGAGTAGCGGTTTCCTCGAGCCACGGCCACAGTTTAGCTTCGAGTAGTCCTGTGTTCAGTACGTCGGAGGAATGCGATGTTGCGAATGGGGTTTCCAATTAGAAGTTACGAAACACTGGCCTGTCCTATCCTTGCAGCATGAAGGTGGGGTCTCACGTGCCACTGGATGTTAAGGGGTCATTGAATAGCATGTAGTAAATTACGATTATGTACTCACTTCTGTTCCTTCGATTACAGCACCGTCTGTGGCGAAACGAAGAAAATTCTCCCGACAAAACGTCTGTAGATTTTTCCATAGAATCAAAATCTGCAATAAAACACGGGTTTACCACTCAAATTTCAAAGTGGCCCCTCGCCACTCACGCACGAGTTGGGGCGGAGAATTGAGTGTGTTTCATTGGATATCTCCCTCTGAGACAAACAAATAAGAATTATAACTTTTATTTGATCCGCTGTGTAGTTTCAGATACATTTCATTGTCTTCAGTTAAAATGAATACCCTGTATATTAATACAAATTTTAATTTATGCACATATTCCATATTTATGAGACATATTTTCATGTGAAATGCACCTCTGAAAGAATTTTTTTCTTTTTTTCTTTTTTCTTTACTAGTGTATGATGACACTAAGCAGAGATGGGAAACATGAATGTAAGACTATTAATTGAAACACAGATGCATTTAATGGTAAAAATGAGAATTTTAACGAACAACATAATCTATAATTATTTCTTCCCTTTTTCACGCTTTTAGCACGTGTTAATTAATTTTCTTGCCATGGATTAGGCTGCTGTTACTGTTGTGAGACGTATACGATTTTGTTGCATACTATGACTACTGCTTGACGTAGCTACCGCCTTATGTGAAGTTTTGTATTAGACAATTACTGCTGCAACAACTTACGTTTCGACACTGACTTCTTACTGGCATTTAGTGATGACAGTGGTATCTTGCATTTTTGTGATGGCGTGCTTTGCTTCAGTTGCTGCAATGCTTCTATGATAAAACTTTTGTGTATTATTGGTCTTAGCTTAAGAATGTACATTAAATTTGGTTTACTGGCTTACCATAATGATTTTTGTTACATATATGTAAGATAAGATATTTTGCTGCATTGCGTTCTGGTGAAATGTTTGACATGTTCGTATGTGTACTGTAATGAATTCAGCTGCTTTGCTTTTGTGATGACATATTTTTGTGAATATATGTACATCGTTGCACCTATAGTCTTATAAGAGCTCACTGAGGATAAACATTTAGTGTTAGAGGTTTGTAGATGTCATGACTAACAAGAGATCTATGAAAAATTGGTGTAAGAATACAGTAAATCGAGAATATAGCAAGTGCACTTATAAATTAGACAGAAATGAGTAGAGAGAAATGGAAGTAATAAAATATGTGAGTAGACAAGTAGAACTAAATTAAATTGCATATACGGTTTGGTTTCTGAAGTACATTGACTGTAATGTGTCAATAAATATTATTATTGGCAAGCTGAATAATGTTGTATGGTTATGTGGTAATGATGATGTCATAATGAAATATTTAAAGGAAATTTGAATATGACGTTTCTGACAGGTAAATTTATGTGATGGTTTTGGCAAGGAAATTGACATGACACTTAGTACGATATGAATACCATGTTTTGGATAGATAAATTCAGATAATATATTATGAGAACAGCATGAGGTTCCAGTGAAAATATAAATACATGAAATATGCATACACTACAGGAGTCAGATGGTTGATCGCTACATTACAGTAGTACATCGCATTAGGATAAATTATAACACAGACTGACTGAGACTTTGACACCGAAGTGTACTCAGTTCCCTTTCTCTTTCCTTTACATGAGCTATGATACATCTGTTGTTTGTCTTTTATTTCTGTTGTATACACCTTCCTGCTCTTATGAATTTTGTGTTTTTTTCATGTATGTATTCTTTTTTTACCATTATTCCTACGTTTTACATTCCAGTGTTTGTTCTGTGTATCCAGATATTTCCTGACTTATGAGATATAAGAGTAATTTCGTTTTCACACTAGACTTCATTGCATATTTTCATGGCAATTTGTCACCATTATAAGATATTAACGTTTAGTCAGATGTTTCATTCACTAAACTTTAATTTATGTCTTGTACAGAATACTGCGAAATTATTTATGTATATCTATGTTTTCTGGTCACAGTGATTATTGTAATCTAAGAATATTCATGCTTTGTGTATAAGTTTCGTCTTAAATTTTCATGCAACACTTTTGCGCCATGTCACATATTTGCTAGTAATGATGCCATATTTTTATTAAAAATGAAACCTTAATATTTTTTGGTTATTTCACATACATATTCATTGTTAATTTCTTAGATAGACAATACTACATGTGCAGTTTATTTTTTTGTAATCTATTGTAAAAAAAACACGAATTTAATGAAGCTGAGAATGTAACTAATTTTTACACACCTTTGAAGAATATAGTAATACTGAGTGCAAGAGATTTCTAATTGACATATGAGCTGTCAATGGAAAATTATTTCCTTGGTCTGCTCGTATCTGATCCTGCAGTTACAGCCAGAGTGGCGTCAGTGATGGACAGTTAGTTACCTTACTGTGTCTACCTCTGATAAAACATCGCCAATGATCCAAGAAACATTTCAGTATTGTGCTAGTTGCATTCATTTTCGTGGTCTTGGGAATGATGACAAGATACCTTCAATTGTATTCCCATACTAGCCTCAGGATTAATTATATGAAACATTAAAGCAAATCTTCGATGGTTATAGGTGATCAAATATTTATCTACGATGTACAAAAATCAGAAAATAGTGTATATGCTCCCTGCCTGTGGAAAGACAAGCTCCATATGTAAAACAGAACTCAGAGCATTATCTTGTAAATTTTGTAACCTAAAGTCCTAACACTTGTAATTTTATTTATAAGTGTAGCTAATTGTACTCACTTCTTTGTAATTAAAAATAATAATTCTCCATGCTTCACAGCAGCTGTTTTATCTTTCGTGTGTATGTGGAAAGGGGGGAGAGGGGGGGAAGGGTCAGTGGATCACGCAAGGTTTTCATGTTTTCGACCGTTGTAAATAATTCACCACATTACAGTACTGGGATAAAGATGAAGGAGCATGTTTCATGAGTAATGAATTTTTTGTGATAAAGATGAAGGAGCATGTTTCATGAGTAATGAATTTTTTTTGTTTTGTCATCAGTCTACTGACTGGTTTGATGCGGCCCGCCACGAATTCCTTTCCTGTGCTAACCTCTTCATCTCAGAGTAGCACTTGCAACCTACGTCCTCAATTATTTGCTTGACGTATTCCAATCTCTGTCTTCTTCTACAGTTTTTGCCCTCTACAGCTCCCTCTAGTACCATGGAAGTCATTCCCTCATGTCTTAGCAGATGTCCTATCATCCTGTCCCTTCTCCTTATCAGTGTTTTCCACATATTCCTTTCCTCTCCGATTCTGCGTAGAACCTCCTCATTCCTTACCTTATCAGTCCACCTAATTTTCAACATTCGTCTATAGCACCACATCTCAAATGCTTCGAATCTCTTCTGTTCCGGTTTTCCCACAGTCCTGTTTCACTACCATACAATGCTGTACTCCAGACGTACATCCTCAGAAATTTCTTCCTCAAATTAAGGCCGGTATTTGATATTAGTAGACTTCTGTTGGCCAGAAATGCCTTTTTTGCCATAGCGAGTCTGCTTTTGATGTCCTCCTTGCTCCGTCCGTCATTGGTTATTTTGCTGCCTAGGTAGCAGAATTCCTTAACTTCATTGACTTCGTGACCATCAATCCTGATGTTAAGTTTCTCGCTGTTCTCATTTCTACTACTTCCCATTACCTTCGTCTTTCTCCGATTTACTCTCAAACCATACTGTGTACTCATTAGACTGTTCATTCCGTTCAGCAGATCATTTAATTCTTCTTCACTTTCACTCAGGATAGCAATGTCATCAGCGAATCGTATCATTGATATCCTTTCACCTTGTATTTTAATTCCACTCCTGAACCTTTCTTTTATTTCCATCATTGCTTCCTCGATATACAGATTGAAGAGTAGGGGCGAAAGGCTACAGCCTTGTCTTACACCCTTCTTAATGCGAGCACTTCGTTCTTGATCGTCCACTCTTATTATTCCCTCTTGGTTGTTGTACATATTGTATATGACCCGTCTCTCCCTATAGCTTACCCCTACTTTTTTCAGAATCTCGAACAGCTTGCACCATTTTATATTGTCGAACGCTTTTTCCAGGTCGACAAATCCTATGAAAGTGTGTTGATTTTTCTTTAGCCTTGCTTCCATTATTAGCCGTAACGTTAGAAATGCCTCTCTCATCCCTTTACTTTTCCTAAAGCCAAACTGATCGTCACCTAGCGCATTCTCAATTTTCTTTTCCATTCTTCTGTATATTATTCTTGTAAGCAGCTTCGATGCATGAGCTGTTAAGGTGATTGTGCGATAATTGTCGCACTTGTCAGCTCTTGCCGTCTTCGGAATTGTGTGGATGATGCTTTTCCGAAAGTCAGATGGTATATCGCCAGACTCATATATTCTACACACCAACGTGAATAGTCGTTTTGTTGCCACTTCCCCCAATGATTTTAGAAATTCTGATGGAATGTTATCTATCCCTTCTGTCTTATTTGACCGTAAGTCCTCCAAAGCTCTTTTAAATTCCGATTCTAATACTGGATCCTCTATCTCTTCTAAATCGACTCTTGTATCTTCTTCTATCACATCAGACACATCCTCACCCTCATAGAGGCTTTCAATGTATTCTTTCCACCTATCTGCTCTCTCGTTTGCATTTAACAGTGGAATTCCCGTTGCACTCTTAATGTTACCACCATTGCTTTTAATGTCACCAAAGGTTGTTTTGACTTTCCTGTATGCTGAGTCTGTCCTTCCAACAATCATATCTTTTTCGATGTCTTCACATTTTTCCTGCAGCCATTTCGTCTTAGCTTCCCTGCACTTCCTGTTTATTTCATTCCTCAGCGACTTGTATTTCTGTATTCCTGATTTTCCCGGAACATGTTTGTACTTCCTCCTTTCATCACTCAACTGAAGTATTTCTTCCGTTACCCATGGTTTCTTCGCAGCTACCTTCTTTGT
This sequence comes from Schistocerca cancellata, assembly GCF_023864275.1. NCBI lineage: Eukaryota > Metazoa > Arthropoda > Insecta > Orthoptera > Acrididae > Schistocerca > Schistocerca cancellata. Next base: position 461,027,282 of record NC_064631.1, on the reverse strand, counting down.
ACCTATGTTTTCCTTCCCAATTTCTGTGACGGCCCTTTTTAGAGATGTCCATTCCTCTTCAACTTACTGCCTACTGCGCTATTCCTTATTGCTGTATCTATAGCGTTAGAGGACTTCAAACGTATCTCGTCATTCCTTAGTACTTCCGTATCCCACTTCTTTGCGTATTGATTCTTCCTGACTAATGTCTTGAACTTACTCTTCATCACTCCCCTCCCGGAGATCCGAATGGGGGAGTATTCCGGAATCTTTTGCCAATGGAGAGATCATCATGACACTTCTTTCAAATACAGGCCGCATGTCCTGTGGATACACGTTACGTGTCTTTAATGCAGTGGTTTCCATTGCCTTCTGCATCCTCATGTCGTTGATCATTGCTGCTTCTTCCGCCTTTAGGGGCAATTTCCCACCCCTAGGACAAGAGAGTGCCCTGAACCTCTATCCGCTCCTCCGCCCTCTTTGACAAGGCCGTTGGCAGAATGAGGCTGACTTCTTATGCCGGAAGTCTTCGGCCGCAAATGCTGATTATTTATCAAAATTTAGGCAGTGACGGGGATCGAACCCGGAACCGAAGACCCTTTGATTATGAATCAAAGACGCTACCCCTTTTTTTTGTGAAGGAGGAACGAGGGTGGCCACTTTTTTTTCTTTTTTTTTTTCTCAGAACACTTTTTGTGTGTTTTTATTTGGATACAAATTTAGGCAGTTCACAAACACTAAATGAAATGCATCCTCTGCAAAAACAAAAAAAAAAAAAAAAAATTCATTGTAAAACAAATCACAAATGTAAAGGAACAGGGATACAGGGATGTTGTTTTTATTTATTTATTTATTTATTTTCCATAAAGATCACTCTGTTAAAAGGAACATGTAGATCATTTCATGGTATAGTATGTGCATTATATATGGAGCGGTGAGAGAAGCGTGAGGTTCATTATCAGCTGTCAAATGTGCACACCGACTGCACCCGGCACATCCCAACTGCGTGGGGGGTCGAGGAAGACTGCGTGAAGATAGCTGGCAAAGGTTTTCCCATAGTGTGACCATCTATGAACCTCATTGTGGGCTTGCTGCAAGAAATACCAAAAGTCGAGTCGCGACTTGGCAGCATCCCCATAGAGGTACGCGATCGTCCAACCTTTGACCCAGATGATCGAGTGTGATTTAGTCGCCGGAAAGTAGTCACTCTCCGGATGTAAGAAGGAAGCAGGTGTAATATGTTGCGGGGTCACACGGAGGTAGCAAGCCACCATCTGTCTTCCTAGGAGCCATACGTCCTCCACCGCGATACAAGTTAAGCGGTGATGGTCGTCATCCACTTGGCGACATTTCGGGCATAGTGGAGTGTACACTAGTCCAATTGCATAGAGTCGTTCGTTGGTGTTGAACTTGCCACAGGTGTCAGAGAACCACAGTGCCCGAACGAAGGTAGGAAGGAATTTTTCGTGCACATGTCTCCAAATCTTCGGCCAATGCAACTTGGGGTGTTTGAGTTCAATGACATTACGACTTATCCGTCGTTGCAGCCAAACATAAAAATCCTTCGCGCATGGTGGTCTCGTGCGCGGAAGCTCGTCTCTGACATAACTAAGTTCCACGATAAATGTTGATACATGCGCAAAATGTGGCGTAATGTTGCCCACCGCTACCGGAGGTGTGAGGGACGCTGGAACTAGGAGATCCAGTAGGCGGGATGTAAGGGAATCACGCCCGCTACGCGATTGCTTGTACATCGTGGCTAGAAGGAGCGCTGTCGCTCGGCAGTGAACATTCGTAAGTCCGAGTCCCGCCTTGTCCGTAGGGAGCGTGAGCGTTTCGTATCGCACCTTGAGGGGCGATCCAACCATCACAAAATAGCCTAGTGCTGATTGAAGTCGACGTCCGAGCGTGAGTGGTAGGGGCAGGATCTGCGAAATATGCACCATTCGAGAAACCACATAAGTGTTCAGATATTCGACTCGCTGCAAAGAATCAAGGCGCCGTAGGAGATGTTGTCGGACCATGGTACGTGTTGTCTGTAAAATACGTCGGTAGTTAACTGACGCAGTATGTTTTACAGATGAGGTAAAGTCTATGCCTAGATAGCGGAATCGTTGCACATAAGGAAACGGACTGATTTCTTCTGGCGTAAGGCCCCTTCCAACCGGCATTGCTGCCGATTTGTTCATGTTCACTGCACTACCCGCCGTCACACTGTGGTCCAACAACAGTTCAAGGACCGTCTTCACCTCTTCTTCAGAACGAACGAGCAGCAGGAGGTCGTCCGCATAGACACGACATTTGAAGGTGTAGCCCCGCAGTTCCATCCCAGAAAGAGAATTTGTGAGCCTCCCAATTAATGGTTCCAACGCTATCGCGAACAGCAGCATCGAAAGAGGGCAGCCCTGGCGAATGGATCGTCGAATTTGAATGGGCCCTGCTATACGCCCATTAACCTGTACCAAGGATTGTGCGCCCCCATAAATCCTTCTAATGAGACCAGTAAAACGGTCTGAAAATTCCATTTGTTCCAGTACAGCGTACAGATAGTTGTGGCGCACCTTATCAAAAGCACTGTCAAAATCAACCGCCACCATCGCCGCTTTAAGCCGGCACTCCTCCGCCAGCGCTATCACATCACGGCATTCGCCAGTAGCTGTTTGCACATTCACCGATCCACCCGGTGTCGTCTGTTCTGGAGAGAGAACGCTACGAATTAACATACGACATCGGGACGCTAGCAACCGGGCAAAGATCTTATAGTCGGCATTAAGCAGGGTGATGGGGCGATAATGTGTGACCGTAATTCCTGGCTTCGGTTTATGTACTGGCACCAAGAGGCCTTCCATAAAAGCCGGTGGAATACGCGCATCGGAATTTAATATCTCGTTGTACATTTCCGTCCATCGCGGTGCCATTTCGTTGCGAAATTCTCGATAAAATTCAGCATGAAATCCATCAATGCCTGGGGACCGATTCAACGCACCCTTTCCAATCGCATCATGTACTTCCTCACAGCTAATGGCTTCCAGTAAGTTTCCCGCGGCTTCCACCGTCAGTGTACGGGAGACGTACGTGGCTATACGTTCGAGGTCATCGACAGGGGCTGCTTCTTCCCGATAGATGTGTTGGTAATGGTCGACGAATGCAGAGACAATGTCCGCTTGACGCGTCACTCTTCGGTCTTCGCGGGTAATTAATTCCAGTACCAAAACGCGTCGTCGGTGCTTTCGTTCATTCACGACGTGGTGCATGGAAGGAATCTCGTGCATTATCGTATCCTGACATCTGGCGCGCACCATGGTTCCCTGAAGATGTTTCCGAGCTAAAGCCACTAGTTTAGCTTTTATCCTTTTGCGTTCGATCCAGACGTCCTGTCCCGGCGGACCATCGTCCAGGTCGCGCAGCGCTGCAAAATAAAAGTCGGTCGTACGGCGGCGCCATTCTGCCATCTCCCTGCTATATGAGATGAACGTACGGCGAAGCGCCGGTTTAGCACAAGTCAGCCACCAATCAAGCTTCGTCGCATACCTTCCAACCCTTCGCTCGCACATCGTCCATGTCTCAAGGATCCGGTGGCGGCATTCAGGATCATGTAGATGTTGAATGTTTAATTTCCACGGGGCCTTACTGTTCCACACCTCTCTACGGGGAAGAAGCACCGTACAGATGCAAGCGCTGTGATCGGAAAATGCCAATGGCCAGCGTTCCGCGTCCTGGACATCATTTGCATGAGCGCGTGAGATATAAATGCGATCTAACCTGCTCGCCGAATGACTTGTCACATAGGTGTATCCCGGTGCATCTCCATGTCGTAATTCCCACATGTAACTAAGTACAAGGTCGTTGACAACGATTCGCAACTCTTGGCTGATGTTTGCTTGCGGCCATTGGTCTTTCTGGCTGAGAAGACAGTTGAAATCTCCACCAATTATTACACATTCATAACGTCCATGGAATAGTGGGGCAATGTCTTCTGCATAAAATCGCGCCCTTTCCCGCCGCCGATTGTTTCCCGACGGTGCATAAAGATTGATGATGCGTGTCCCAAACGTCGTGAAAGCCATTCCCCTGGCCGACGGAAGGTAACACACGTTTTCCACTGGGAAGCCATCTCGCACGTAAACTGCCACCCCACTCCCATTGTGATCTCCATGTGACGAATAGGATTGATAGCCTGCGATGTATGGGAGTGCAGCTATGTGGACTTCCTGCAGCAAAGCAATATCCACATCAGATGCCCAAATCGTTTCCTTCAGTAGGTGTATTTTGGCCGGTGAACGCACGTCATTTATATTTAATGTCGCAATACGGTTCGCATGGCGTTGAATCCCACTCTGTCGATGCGCAACACCATCTCCCTGCATCGGCGCTGGGGGCTGAGTTATAAGACGTTCTCTCGCCCCTCTCCCTACACCTTCAGCAATTATTAGGCCGTCTTCGTGAGTGCCGGCTGCCTCTGTATGACGTCCTCCTCAATATCGTCATACCACATCTTTGCAGGCAGTGATATATTCGTGTCCATTGCCACAGCTTCTGCGTCTGGAGAGCCAACTGGTTGTGATTCCTCTTCAGCATCACGACGTTCCGGTACCGTCAATGTGACAGACCGCTGCGGGTCTGATCGAACAGTTTCCATTGCCTCATCCTGTTTCGTAGAGGCTGTTGTGTCGTCTTGGTCCACAGGCACATCGTCGCCGGGGCAAGGGGAGTCATCCCTAGGAGATGTCGTGCGACGACGCCGTTTTCTCCTTTTCGGGGAACGTTGTTTGCATGATCTTCCTTCCGTGTCCTCAGATTGTAGGGAATCACGGCTGCCCGACAGAAAAGCATCCGTAGGAACAGGAAGTGTTTCGAGTCCCATCGTTGTACTTGGCGGGAGTTCGGTCGAAACTGATGTTGTCGTCACAGAGTGCGTTCCAGACGGAACAGCATTCGTAGTGGCTGGAACTGCTTCGTGTACTATAGGTGTGCTTGGTGTGAGTTCGGTCTCATCTAATATCGCCGTAGATTGTATGCTCGATGGAGCAGCATCCTCTGTCATCCCGACGTCTGCTACAAGGTTTCGGAGAGTGCCATCTTGATCTTCCACCAGGGCTGTGTCTTTTCGGTCATCAGCGGACGCAGTGAGGGCTTTGGCATAGGTGATCGGTAGTATTGTCATCGCCGGCGACGGCTCCCGCACATCTGAAGCCAGTTGCGTAAACCGCCGTTGCATACAGTTCGACCTGAGGTGTCCCTCCTGGCCACAGCCAGAACATGTACGTGGTTGACCATCGTAAATCACCACCGCCCGACAACCACCAATTGTCAGATAGGACGGTACATGCTTCTGAAGATCAATAGTGATCTGTCGCACTCCGTTAAGAACTGGGTACGTGGCGAATTGTGTCCAGCGTTCTGCTGTGTGACCATGTACCGTGCCGTATGGCTTAAAAGCCTCGATAACTTCGTCAGCCGGGAGCTCAAATGGCAGCCAAAAACACGTATTGTCCGTACACACAGATCAGCATGTTCTACAGTTACCTTGCCGACATTCCCGTCACTATGGCAAAATCGGAGACCTGCTTTTGTCGCCTGTAGAATTCTCTCACACGCCGCGTCATTTACCATCTTAACATACACCGTGGGACTAACGATGGACAGATGAATTCCGACAATATCGTTTGGCGGTATCTTGACGTCCTCTCGAATGAATCGTTCCACTGCTAAAGCCTTTGGTCGTTCGTAGTCTTTGCAGAAATTGAATCGTAATGTAGTTTTCCTGTACTTGTTCGCCATGATCGTTGTTACTAGCCCGCGCGCAGACTAAGTCCACTAGTAAACAAACACTCGCACACGCCGCACAGGCGGAAGTATTGGACCTCCGCTTCGCACGGCCGCTAGCGCCGAACTGCGACCCCTAGTCCACGGGTAGTGAATAAGATCCTTGACTATGTTTAAGTTTATTTGTGGTTACTTGCCGCCTGTCAGCTGTGCAGAGAACATCGCTGGGGAATTCTTATTTGAGTCGTAGTAGGGGGCAGTTGAGTTTTCAGAGAAAGGAATTTGATAATTGTGAATTTGGGAGTAATTTTAAACGCTTTATTATGGAGTTGAAAGCCAGTTTGAATAAACATGTTACTGATTCCATGGATGGTGAAGATTTTTTAAGGAATATTTGAAGGTAACCAATGCACGCGAGAATGAAACTTTTGTTTTTCAGAACTATTAAATGAAGGAAATAATCTTCCCTTAGATAACTAGTAGCATTTATGATTAATGTTAATTGGACGTCTTTGTTTCCATTAGGCCACAAATAAATGGTTGTAATATTTTTAGCAGTGAGATAATTTTGTAATTTTTAGAGTCTTCTTATGTGTTACACTCTTTTTTGAGAAAAATCAGAATTTAAACTTTCAAGAACGGCGTTCTGTAAAGTACAACTCTTGTCCATCATTCTTCTAAAAGTTTTTAATCTTCTGTCGTGTGTGCGTCGTACCTTATATCACACGAAGACACAGGTTGTTCTTGAAAACAAAAACCATATTTTGTAGTGAGTAATTTACTTACTTAGTGCTATACCTGCTAATTTCTGTTTTGTTTCTACATCATCTGAATACCAGACACAAACATCGTGAGGATGACGTAAGTTATTGTTATTTCAGGGCACAATTCACTTTGCATTCTTCTGAGCAAACAGTACATAGTCATTATTTTTAGGTGTTGTACTTACAAAGCAGATTAATTCACAGTCAACACTGTAGGTAATACAGAACAGACATTTTGTGTGAAGTTGAAGAGTATTTTATTTCGTAGATGTGTCAAGCCAAATTTTGCTCTTCATATTACGAAACTTTCGTGACGTTTCTCAGTACTGAGTTACAGTTAAATAGTTTCCACTAAGTACACTATTATTTTTTGAGTTTCATCAGATTTTTTTTAAATTTCAAATTCAGCATTTCATTTAGATTAACGTCTTATTTCACCACACCGTTCACACGCGGAACACAGGGTCATATTGCTCCGCGGTTGAATACGATATCTAAAGCACAAGTTACAAGAAATTTCTTGAAAAAAGAATATTCAGTATATTCATTTATAGGTAAATTTTTGTAGAAAGCTTATACACCTTTTGTTCCACAGAAAAGTATTTATTTAAAAACTGGTAGCATGCAGAAAATCTAGTTCGAAGTTCAGCTGCACGAGCAAGATGGAAAAATATCTGTGTTCATAAAGGTAACAACCAATTATGTACAGACATTCTGTAAAATGACTCATTGCACATCATATCGATTAAATAATCGTTGAAATGATCTATGAAACATTTAATTAAATAAAAGCTTACTCCACCTGACGACTGCCAGAATCAATGAAGTGATGAAACTAGTGTTCCATTTCAGTAGAAGGACTTGTCCTTTGAGTAATTTTTGTTGTTTTAACGCCAATAGACAACGTAGACAACGTTAACAGAAGTCTACACCGTTTCTCTAACGCCTACAAATTCAAAGAACAGCGCCAGTATCCAATTTGGTCGTGATATCAACACACTACACGTGCAGGAATTATCGTATGATGAGTCGTAAAAAGTAAAAGAAAACGCTTACTCTCGTCGCAACGTTGTAAAACCAGTGTGGTAATCGATGAACACGTGACAGTCTGCGTTTCTCCCTAGCCCGTGTTCTCCGGAATGCCTATCGCGTAACCACATAACAAGCGCCGACATGCGTGGATGACGTTCGCAGAGCCAAACGGCGGTTTCCTCTACACCACGTATCCGCTGCGTAGACAAATACCCAACGCTGCTCCACTGGTTGGCGGTCGTAGTTGAATGTCAACGACCTTGACTTACCCGGGCGTCTATAAGAGACGAGATGAAGATCACGTAGGCCAGAAGTGTAACAGCAGAGTTGGTGGTAACTCTCTGATGTCACGGACAAAGAATCGCGAGACCGTACTGGGTCTATAGCTTTACGCGATCGTGACCGAAAACAGATTTTCCGGACGGGAATGCCACGTGTAAACAGACGTTGGGTTGGTGCCAATTACGAAAAAGCAGTGGCACTCAAATTACTCTCACGCACAAAATTAAACGAAAGAATAAAAGTATTAGGGCTCGAAACATTTCCCTAATGTATATGATGTTCTGATGGAGTTGATTAACACTTCTGGAAACTGAATTATTACACTCAGATACACGTATCTACAAATCCACTCAAGACAGCTCGGGAGCGCGTGTCTGTCCACTTATCAGGACGCCGTCAGAATGACGAACATGGCACCTGGCCGAAAACGCTGCTTTGTCGAAGAGGTGGAGGGGAGAGGAGACCCGTTATGTTTCACCAACTACTTTCCGACAAAGTTACAACCTAACGTCTATTTTCGGCTGTGATCTCAACGTTTGCTCTGTGCTAAACGTTTCCACAAAGATAGGTAGATAGCGGCTACAGTTTACGCATGCTAACCGCAAAAACATTTAAATTTCAGATACTAAAATATTTAATCAATCATGATCAGTTATATGATACATGGGAACAGGAAAGAATTTATACAATCAAAATAAATGAATAGGCTGGCTCCTCCCTTCTCTAGAGGCTGCTGGTAAACCTAATAGCGAATAGATAAAGAGCATCATTAAAATCAGCTCTACCAGTACGCGAGATTCGTCATGAAAGCGGGAGTGTATAAAATTGCTCTGTTTGACTCGTTCTAGTATACGATGTCAATCCTACCTGATGATGTAGGCGTACCTGGATGATGGCTGAAAATGCAATCTCTGGCTTCGCTAATTTTCCTAAGATTAAGTGGCACCTTCCCTGATTTTAAGTGAATACGTACCAGACTAAATATTGTCATTCTTATGTGACATAAAGGTTTGAATTAAATTAATTTGCTGAACAGTAGACATAAATTAGGAGCAGTATATGAAGGAATATTCATATGGGATTAATGTTTTCAGTTTAATCACTTCATATTTGAACACAACGACCGATGTATAATTGTATAGATGCGATACAGAAAAGACACATAAAATAATTAGACGTCTTACACCTTCACAAAAGTGTGGTTTAGTGTCTTGAAAGGAGGGTATAAGACGAACATCAACAGAAGCAAAACGAGGATAGTGGAATGTAGTTGAATTAAGTCGGGTGATGCTGAGGGAATTAGATTAGGAAATGAGACACTTAAAGTAGTAAAGGAGTTTTGCGATTTGGGGAGCCAAATCACTGATGATGGTCGAAGTAAAGAGGATATAAAATGTAGATTGACAATGGCAAGGAATGTGTTTCTGAAGAAGAAAAATTTGTTAACATCGAGTACAGATTTAAGTGTCAGGAAGTCGTTTCTGAAAATATTTGTATGGACTGTATCCGCGTATGGAAGTGAAACGTGGACGATAAATAGTTTAGACAAGAAGAGAATAGAAGCTTTCGAAATGTGGTGCTACAGAAGAATGCTGAAGATTAGATGGATAGATCTCATAACTATTGAGGAGGTATTGAATAGAATTGTGGAGAAGAGGAGGTTGTGGCACAACTTGAATAGAAGATGGGATCGGTTGGTAGGACATGTTCTGAGACATCGAGGGATCACCAATTTAGTATTGGAGGGCAGCGTGGACGGTAAAAATCGTAGAGGGGGGCCAAGAGATGAATACACTAAGCAGATTCAGAAGACTGTAGGCTGCAGTAGGTACTGTGCTCCCTGCCGCCGTTGGATAAGCAGCTGCAGCAGCAAGTCGTATACTCTTAGCTCACTTATTTGTTACATAGTTTAATTCTTAATTTCTTTGCGTGTTTTTGGTACTTGCATTGTTTAATTCATAAATTTCGGGCTTATTATAGTATTTGAGAATGTAGCATCGCGTTTTAGTACCAGAATAGTGTAAAATCGCGTAGTCTCCTTCCGCCGCCGAGCAGTGTGTCAGCAGTGCGCAAGTAGCAGCATTATTTCATCTATTAGGCAATCTTTTATTTTAATAACCGTTTAAATTTTGTGTCGAATTGTCTGTGCTCTCTGTAGATTAGTTCAGACGTTCTTTGCACAACAGTTTTAGCATGGATAGGGACTGCAACTTCAGTGTTCGGATGCAGGCTGAGTTGGCATCCGGTGTTTAGAAAGGATAGATTGCATGCAACCGGTGGTGGCATGTTTGTCGCTGTTAGTAGTAGTTTATCCTGTACTGAAGTAGAAGTGGATAGTTCCTGTGAATTATTATGGATGGAGGTTACACTCAACAACCGAGCTAAGTTAATAGTTGGCTCCTTTTACCGACCTCCCGACTCAGCAGCATTAGTGGCAGAACAACTGAGAGAAAATTTGGAATACATTTCACATAAATTTTCTCAGCATGTTATAGTCTTAGGTGGAGATTTCAATTTACCATATATAGACTGGGACACTCAGATGTTTAGGACGGGTGGTAGGGACAGAGCATCGAGTGACATTATACTGAGTGCACTATCAGAAAATTAACTCGAGAAATTAAACAGAGAACCGACTTGTGGAGATAACATTTTGGACCTACTGATAACAAACAGACCCGAACTTTTCAACTCTGTAAGTGCAGAACAGGGAATCAGTGATCATAAGGCCGTTGCAGCATCCCTGAATATGGAAGTTAATAGGAAAATAAAAAAAAGGGAGGAAGGTTTATCTATTTAGCAACAGTAATAGAAGGCAGATTTCAGACTACCTAACAGATAAAAATGAAAATTTCTGTTCCGACACTGACAATGTTGCGTGTTTATGGAAAAAGTTCAAGGCCTTCGTAAAATGCGTTTTAGACAGTTGCGTGCCGAGTAAAACTGTGAGGGACGGTAAAAACCCACCATGGTTCAACAACAAAGTTAGGAAACTACTGCGAAAGCAAAGAGAGCTTCACTCCAAGTTTAAACGCAGCCAAAACCTCTCAGACAAACAGAAGCTAAACGATGTCAAAGTTAGCGTAGGGAGGGCTATGCGTGAAGCGTTCAGTGAATTCGAAAGTAGAATTCTATGTACCGACTTGACAGAGAATCCTACGAAGTTCTGGTCTTACGTTAAATCAGTAAGTGGCTCGAAACAGCATATCCAGACACTCCGGGATGATGATGGCATTGAAACAGAGGATGACAAGCGTACAGCTGAAATACTAAACACCTTTTTCCAAAGCTGTTTTCACACAGGAAGACCGCACTGCAGTTCCTTCTCTAAATCCTCGCACAAACGAACAACTGGCCGACATCGAAATAAGTGTCCAAGGAATAGAAAAGCAACTGGAATCACTCAACAGAGGAAAGTCCACTGGACCTGAAGGGATATCAATTCGATTCTACACAGAGTACGCGAAAGAACTTGCCCCCCTTCTAACAGCCGTGTACCGAAAGTCTCTAGAGGAACGGAAGGTTCCAAATGATTGGAAAAGAGCACAGGTAGTCCCAGTCTTCAAGAAGGGTCGTCGAGCAGATGCGCAAAACTATAGACCTATACCTCTGACGTCGATCTGTTGTAGAATTTGAGAACATGTTTTTTGCTCGCGTATCATGTCGTTTTTGGAAACCCAGACTCTACTCTGTAGGAATGAACATGGATTCCGGAAACAGCGATCGTGTGAGACCCAACTCGCTTTATTTGCTCATGAGACCCAGAAAATATTACATACAGGCTCCCAGGTAGATGCTATTTTCCTTGACTTCTGGAAGGCGTTCGATACAGTTCCGCACTGTCGCCTGATACACAAAGTAAAAGCCTACGGAATATCAGGCCAGCTGTGTGGCTGGATTGAAGAGTTTTTAGCAAACAGAACACAGCATGTTGTTATCAATGGAGAGACGTCTACAGACGTTAAGGTAACCTCTGGCGTGCCACAGGGGAGTGTTATTGGGACTATTCCGTTTCACAATATATATAAATGACCTAGTAGATAGTGTCGGAAGTTCCATACGGTTTTTGGCGGATGATGCTGTAGTATACTGAGAAGTTGCAGCATTATAAAATTGCAGCGAAATGCAGGAAGATCTGCAGAGGATAGGCACTTGGTGCAGGGAGTGGCAACTGACTTTTAACATAGACAAATGTAATGTATTGCGAATACATAGAAAGAAGGATCCTTTATTGTATGATTATATGATAGCGGAACAAACACTGGTAGCAGTTACTTCTGTAAAATATCTGGGAGTATGCGTGCGGAACGATTTGAAGTGGAATGATCACATAAAATTAATTGTTGGTAAGGCGGGTACCAGGTTGAGATTCATTGGGAGAGTCCTTAGAAAATGTAGTCCATCAACAAAGGAGGTGGCTTACAAAACACTCGTTCGACCAATACTTGAGTATTGCTCATCAGTGTGGGATCCGTACCAGATCGGGTTGACGGAGGAGATAGAGAAGATCCAAAGAAGAGCGGCGCGTTTCGTCACAGGGTTATTTGGTAACCGTGATAGCGTTACGGAGATATTTAGCAAACTCAAGTGGCAGACTCTGCAAGAGAGGAGCTCTGCATCGCGGTGTAGCTTGCTCGCCACGTTTCGAGAGGGTGTGTTTCTGGATGAGGTATCGAATGTATTGCTTCCCCCTACTTATACCTCCCGAGGAGATCACGAATGTAAAATTAGAGAGATTCGAGCGCACACTGAGACTTTCAGACAGTCGTTCTTCCCGCGAACAATACGCGACTGGAACAGAAAAGGGAGGTAATGTTAACCTCTGTCGGTTCTCTGATTTTCTGTTGCGATATTGGCAAACATACCTTGTCTGCTGTACTTCTGTTGAACAGTTGCAGAACTTCCTCCATTTTGTCGGCCTCAGGTACTTATCAGTCTCCTGAGGTGAGTTTTCTGAACACTGGTGTCGTTAGCCACAGCAAGCGGAAGGCGTGCTTTGTTGGTGTTCCACAATTTTCGACATTTTGCGTGCTTCAGATAAACGCTGCATTGTTCGTTCATCTTTGACACATTTTCAGCTGAGTGAAAACCCGTACAATTCTGACGTCCGTTTACATATACTCTGTGGCCCATCGATAGTGACCGGGCCAAATATCTCACGAAATTAGCATCAAACGAAAAAACTGCAAAGAACGAAACTCATCTAGCGTGAAGGGAGAAAGCAGATGGCGCTGCCATAGGTCAAACGGATATCAGCTGCGCTTTTTAGATAGGATCCCCATTTTTTATTACATATTCGTGTAGTACATAAAGAAATATGAATCTTTCAGTTGGACCACTTTTTACGCTTTGTGTTGGATGGCTCTGTAATAGTCACAAAGGTATAAGTACGTGGTATCACGCAACATTCCGCCTGTGCGGACGGTATTTGCTTCCTGATACGTTACCCGTGTTAAAATGGACCGTTTACCAATTGCGGAAAAGGTCGATATCGTGTTGGTGTATGGCTATTGTGATCAAAATGCCCAAGGGGCGTGTGCTATGTGTGCCACTCGGTATCCTGGACGACATCATCCAAGTGTCCGGACCGTTCGCCGGATAGTTACGTTATTTAAGGAAACAGGAAGGGTTCAGCCACATGTGAAACGTCAACCACAACCTGCAACAAATGATGATGCCCAAGCAGGGGTTTTAGCTGCTGTCGTGGCTAATCCGCACATCAGTAGCAGACAAACTGCGCGAGAATCGGGAATCTCAAAAGCGTAGGTGTTGAGAATGCTACATCAACATCGATTGCACCCGTACCATATTCCTATGCACCAGGAATTGCCTGGCGACGACTTTGATAGTCGTGTACAGTTCTGCCGCTGAGCACAAGAGAAATTATGGCACGATGGCAGATTTTTTGCACGAGTTCAATTTAGCGACGAAGCGTCATTCACCAACAGCGGTAACGTAAACCGGTATAATATGCACTACTGGGCAACGGAAAATCCACGATGGCTGCGACAAGTGGAACACCAGCGACCTTGGCGGTTAATGTATGGTGCGGCATTATGGGAGGAAGGATAATTGGCCCCCAATTTATGATGGCAATCTAAATGGTGCAACGTATGCTGATTTCCTACATAATGTTCTACTGATGTTACTACAGGATGTTTCACTGCATGACGGAGTGACGATGTGCTTCCAACATGATGGATGTCCGGCACATAGGTCGCGTGCGGTAGAAGCGGTATTGAATAGCATGTTTCATGAAAGGTGGATTGGTCGTCGAAGCACCATATCATGGCCCGCACGTTCACCGGAACTGATGTCCCCGGATTTCTTTCTGTGGGGAAAGTTGAAGGATATTTGCTATCGTGATCCACTGACAACGCCTAACAACATGCGTCAGCGCTTGTGCGAACATTACGGAAGGCGAACTACTCGCTGTTGAGAGAAATGTCGTTACTGGTATTGCCAAATGCATTGAGGTTGACGGACATCATTTTGAGCATTTTTGCATTAATGTGGTATTTACAGGTAATCACGCTTAACAGCATGCGTTCTCAGAAATGATAAGTTCACAAAGGTACATGTATCACATTGGAACAACCGAAATAAAATGTTCAAACGTACCTACGTTCTGTATTTTAATTTAAGGAACCAGCTGTTACCAACTGTTCGTCTAAAATTGTGAGCCATATGTTTGTGACTATTACAGCGCCATCTGCCACATAGCAAAAAAAGTGGTCCAACTAAAACATTCATATTTCTTTACGTACTACACGAATATGTAATAAAAAAATGGGGGTTCTTATTTTTAAAAAATGTAGTTGATATCCGTTTGGCGTATGGCAGCGCCATCTAGCGGGGCAACCATAGCGCCATCTGGTTTCCTCCTTCAAGCTAGACAAGTTTCGTTCTTTGTAGTTTTTTCGTTTGATGCTTATCTCGTGAGATATTTGGCCCGGTCACGATCAATGGACCACCTTGTATATGCCGAATTTCGAATTTTTCTTTGTATGAGACACTATCTGCCAGTTACTTCCGATATGAAATTCTTAATTCTAACTTTCATTCTCATAAATTACAATGCTACTTGTACGTCAGAACACGATGAAGAGTGACTCCCAGCTATTTTATATGAGGCATTTTTACTAACTGTATTCTTCGACATGTGATATTTGTGGCCAGCGTTGGTGGCCGCGCGGTTCTAGGCGCTAGAGTCTGGAACCGCGCGACCGCTACGGTCTCTGGTTCGAATCCTGCCTCGGGCATGGATGTGTGTGATGTCCTTAGATTAGTTAGGTTTAAGTAGTTCTAAGTTCTAGGGGACTGATGACCTCAGAAGTTAAGTCCCTTAGTGCTCAGAGCCATTTGAACCATTTGATACTTGTGACGTGCCAGATTGTGTTTACACCGAAATTCACACAGGAGTGTTTTAGCTGGCTTCGATTCAAATTGAGTGTGAAGGTAACAGACACTCAATACTCTCAGTTGACCTGACAGATGAGCTTTAACATCTTCAAAAGACTTCCCTTTAACCGTTACATTCATCCAGCAGAAAAGTAATAGCTGTGAAACATACCGTTAGCATTTATTCCTTTGCGCATTGATTCTTATTCTGTATGTTACCCCCTCTTTCGCTACTGCCATTTTTCTCTCACGTAACATAAAACGTAAACGTTCCTTGCATTCTTTCCGAACACGGGTTTTCCTTTCTTACTTTCGTTTGTCTTCATATTATAGACTTTGGGAACTTCCTCGGAAAACAATAGCTTTCATGGAGCACTTAAAGTGCGATACGGTACGGTCCTGACGTTACTAACAGCACATGTGTTAAGCTAATCTTACATAATGCTGACTACCAGATTCGAAATAGGCTTTTTCCTCCCTGAAACCTCCAGCGCGGACTTCCTGAGGAGCTAGGTTCTTTCTAAGAAAGCTCTCTGAAAGGTATTCCCACACACCAGAACGGCGCTTTCTTGGGAACAGAAACCATTCCAAGAATTTCCATCTCTGTTACGAATTCATTATGAGCCTCGCCAACAGCCTTTCACTCTAAAAAAGCTGAAAATATTCGTAGTTAGCACAAATCCAAAACGGCGCTGCTCGACCAAAACCCATTAACCATTTCTGAGAAGTCACACACTGCCTGGCGATAGAAATATTAACGGAGAGAGAGCCGAGGACTAACAGAGAACTGCTCACATACAAACCCACTGGCGCAGGTAGATCGAACAAAATTGTCGTCAAAGTACGTGTGACTCGCCATCTAAGACAGTGAACGTACTTGAAGATATCCTCCACTCATTACACACAGACAGACGTTTGACTTCGCGAGTACGATTAAGTGTTTCGTGCACAACTGCTTATTCACTGCACTTGGAGTGTCTGACCAAACTTACCAAAACGTGACTAACCTTCAGTCTACTTAACTACCGGCCGGGGTGATCGAGCGGTTCTAGGTGCTACAGTCTGGAGCCGCGTGACCGCTACTGTCGCAGGTTCGAATCCCGCCTCGGGCATGGATGTGTGTGATGTCCTTAGATTAGTTAGGTTTAAGTAGTTCTAAGTTCTAGGGGACTGATGACCTCAGAAGTTAAGTCCCATAGTGCTCAGAGCCATTTTAATTCTACTTAAGTGAAGACTTAAATTTTATTATTTATGACAGAGCGGCTGTTGTTGACAGTAAAATATGTCCTTCAATGTAATTCCGTTTATGAACAAGCGAGCAAAGGATCCTATAGTGTAGTGTAAAAGTAACTCGTGTTGCAGTAAGCAACTGATCGTAAAGCTATAGGAAACCAACGATTTCTCGACAAGCAACTGCAGCGTAGTTTTAGTGAAAACAGAATTGGGAAGTTCTTAATAAACGTGACCAGAGCTTCCCAATTTCAAAGTGTTTTTCTCAGTTTCGACATTCCGATAGTAAGCTAAAGCCGAATACAAATAAAGTGTATAACAGCAATTACGCATGTTATAAAGCAATAATAACATTAAAATTGCATGTCGTTCTTAAATTTTTTTTTCACGTCCTTCTGCATTTACATCTGCATTTGTTGTTGAATTATAACTGTGCTTTTAACGTTACTGAAATTCCTAGTATGTATTGTTGCTGTACATTCTCTTGTGTCTTCAAGTTGATTATTATCGAAACAGGTGACTTCTAATCTGAAGCACCACAAGACCGCTGTTCTCCAGATCGAGCCTCGCAAAGAAGCGAACCGTTACATGCATTTAATCAACACGATGCCAGTTGTATTTTTAGCGGCCTTAGAAAGGAAAAATTTGGAAGTATCAACCACAGATTTCAATTCAATTTATTTAAATACTTAGAACAAACCCAACACAAACAGGGCGTATATATAAAAATATTTTCGCTGTCGGTCAGACAGCTTGGGGTATAACGAAGCAGTAACCGTCAAAGGTTTGTAGTAGGTGTACAATCATTTTGTCGGAGCAGGGAGTTTATCTTCACAGTTTCAGTATTAAATCATTGTATCTACATTTTCTTGTCCGCTGACATGGTTGTTAATTTCGTGCCATCCCAAGATTTAAGTTATGTTCATAATTCCATTTTCATTTTTAGATTTCTTTACCTCTCCTATCATTATAGCTATTAAAAGATGAAAAGTGGTCGCTGAGTGATGTGTTTTCAACGAAGAATGGGGAGTAAAGAACTTCTTTTTAGAAACGAAGGACGGAAAACTACCCGCGTGATGTACAGTGAAATTGTTAACGTTTTGAAAGAGTAGAGTCTTCGGGACCAGTATGAAACAAAACATCGATCAGCAAATTCAGAGATTCCTGGAAAGTTACGCTCTGAGAAATATGGTTCCATGAAACGTAATTTAGAAACAAAAAAAAACTCTTCAAAAGAAAGTATGCTGTAAATGAATCCACGACTCGTACGAGCCACGAAATAGCGCGGCAGAATGAGCATTGTATGAGGGACGCAGCGAATGACTTGTGTTGTAAGAAAGCCAATTTCTTTGAAAGTATCAGCCTTTCGGAAATTGTGCGGAGAACAGAAGAAAGAGCAGAGAAAAATCTAGATACTTGTCATGGTGTGGCCACAGGCCCGTGTAAACACGACAGTTCCTTTCTGTCATTCTGTCACGCCTGCACATAGATCGATCTGACAGCGCTGATTCCGTACAGACGACATGTACATACTTCAGCGGTGGAGGGTCACATGACCAACACGGTACCAGAGCTACGAGGGCTGTCCAGAAAGTAAGTAACGATTGATCGCGAAATGAAAATAACAGTGAAAATCAGAAATGTTTCATTTGTAACAGTTAGCTACACCTTTCAGCTACTTCTCTACGTAGTCGCCGTTCTGACTCAGACATTCGTCGTAGCGTTGTACCAACTTTCCAATACCCTCATCATAGAAGGCAGCCGCCAGTGCTTTCAGCCAGTTCTCTACGCTGGCCTAAAGCTCGTTGTCTGTGCCAAAATGTTGTCTTCATAGCCAGCGGTTCGTTTGAGCAGAAATGAAACTCAGTGGGAGACAAATACGGGCTGTATTGTGGGTAACCAAACATTTCCAATTGAAACGATGCAGGAACTTCTTCATTGCCCCTGCAGAATGAGGCTGAGAATTGTCTTGAAGAAGAAACCGCACGACAGTTATGTAATGTTGGTTGCATAGCTTCAGGGGGAAATTCTCACCAGGCGCTCGTACTTGGCGGGAGACACTATTTTCTATAACATCTTTACGCACTCACTAAGAGCTCAGGAATGAAAAGAGCGACATAATTCTACCTAGAGTTATACTAGAGCCACTGCCCAACACATCTTTGCAAAGCTTTATCGGATTTTCATAGTAGTTTCCATTTCGCGACCGATCGTAACTTACTTTCTGGACAGCCCTCGTACATCGTGTGCAGCAGGCATTGGCAACCTTTGGTGACTCGCGGGACTGACGCACGTACTTACTCTCGCGGGCGGCCTAGTCACGTGGTGTGACAGCGAGGTAAAACCATAGGTCCGTGACATTTATGTTTGTAAGGCAGCGCACTGATTGGAATGGCACCGCTTTCCCGCCTACGACGTCAACAAATTAAGCCTTAAAACACGGGGTTTTGAAAGACATTCATTTTACGTTTACGTCATTATCAGATATTTACCTTTATTTACGAGTCGTGAAAAAACATCTTTTTACTTACGACAGTTTTCTACTTATGACAAAACTCTTCCATCTGGTGTACAAGGTTTGAGCCAGGTGAAATACCTTAAGTCTTCACGGAGAATATAATAGCTCCAATTCCTAAGAAATCAGGTGCTGACAACCGTAAATAGTACATTCTGGAGAAATGTAGTAATACGTGAGGCAGTATTAATACCACGACTTATCTTAGAAGATATGTGGAGGAAAGGTTAACTACGTTTATAGTATTTGAAGACTTACAGAAACCTTTTGACAACGTTGACTGGAGTACACTGTTTGAAATTCTGTAGATACTGAAACGTCCCCATAGAAAAATTATGCAGGACTGTGCTTAAACTGACATACAATATTTTTTTAGCGCAACGCAATCTGACTTTCAAAAATCCCTACAAAAGAATGGCCCTGACTAACATTAACCTATGCGTTTCACAAATCGCTTGCCTCACAAAAATCTTGGTTACTCGAACTACTGCACTACAGCGAGCGCCACTACTGCCAGCTAAATAAAAGATTCAAACTACGGAAGGCACTAACTACTGATAGGCATAGTTAGCAAATGAAAGATTATGATAGAGAACAAACAATGTATTTACCTTAATAGTGTTGAAAAATCATAATATACATAGCAGTTCATAATATCCAGTATTACAAATTTCAAAACTCCGCCATCTCTCTCCCCACATCCACCACTGCTGGCGGCTCACCTCCAACTGCGCAACGCCACGCGCTGTTCACATCCAGCTGCCGCTGCCCAACACTACAATGGCAGACAACAATGCAAACTAGCTACAGACTGCACACAGCACAGCCAGTGATTTTCATACAGAGCGCTACCTAACGTTGCCAATAAGAAAACATAAACAGCCTACTTACATAAAGCAAACATAAACAGCCTACTTACAAAAAGAAAACATAAACAGCCTACTTACATAAAGAAAACATAAACAGCCTACTTACATAGCCCCCATGCTCCCCACAAAAAATTTTACAAATTGTTTTTGGCAGTGGCCAATAATGATTTAAAAAATTTTTTCATAATTACAATAACAAAGATATCAAATGCACACACTTATTTATACAATGTTGGTCAAAAGCTAAAATTTTCTCACAGTCCATAGAGACAGTCCAGATTGTTCATCACAGTAAAATTTCAGTGGTTTTTTTTTCAAAGTCTGAGCAGTAAAAGACAATGCACACGGAAGTAGTGGATTTCCATGCAGTCTTGAAGAAGTGGTGTTGTCCTTCCAACTGAAAGACAGTGCTGACTCTTGACATGCTGACAGGTAATGGGCCACAACAGAGCAAACCCACAGCAGAGTCATCCGACGTTTTGAAGAAGATTGGTAGGTAGGTCATCACAGAGCAGACCCACTGTAGTCCTGGTAGAGTGTATGGTATTGGTGGGTCATCAGAGATGCAGACTCACTGTAGTCCTTGTAGAAATAATGGTATTGGTGGGTCAGTAAAGGTGTAGACCCACTGTAGTCCTTGTAGAAATAATGGTATTGGTGGGTAATCAAAGATGCAGACCCACTGTAGTCCATGTAGAAACGGCCAGCAGCCATCTGTTGCGACTGTGCCGGTGCACAATCACCATTGAAGAGTCTTGCAGAGAATATAGCAAGTCCATAAACCACCAATTGTGCACACACAAAGTTTTTGGAATTGTCCTTAGAACCAGCAATGCTGTTATCCAGTCCCTTGCTGAATTATCAACACACGTGCGAACACTATCAGTCCCAACTTCTCACATATTGTTCATATACTATGACCAACAGAAAAGTGTGCAGTGAAATGTAACTAATAAGTTAATAATATGATGAACTGGTATCAATTACAATTTTATAACATAAGAATACAATTACAAAGGTACAAAATACATCATTAAAGAACATAACAATACAGATAACATTTGTAGTACAGGCTTTACAACAGAATAGAAATAAACATATACATCAGTGTTATAGGAATTATGACATAAGTAAATACATAAAAGATCAGAATGATTATTGAAACATCAACTTCACACATGAGCATTAAAACAAAACAGAATAAATAATGTCTAAGCATATTTACAAGGTAAATAACATATTATTAATGCCAATTATATTTGAAGAGAACAGTATTCCTCATCATAGTGAATGTAGCTTAATATTAAAAGAAGAAAAAATTCTATGAAACTACACAGAGACAGGAAGAAAACAAATACACAAGGGTACACAAACACATAGTGGGATAACACAAAAGGAAAGGACAGGGTTTGTTTTACTGCAGTATTTTGCAAACAAAACTTTCTTTACTTCTCGGAGATCTCCCTTCGTTCTTCATTATTTCCAAAAGTCCTATCTATACCTGCGTTCTGTACTTTTCTCGTATAGCCTCTCAGTGCATTTCTTCAAATTCATCGCAACTCATTCTCTTATACGCTACCCCCTCTTAAGCTAACTTAAATCTACTGAGCTCAGATGCTAAACTAAGGGACGAGGCAATGTAGCAGCACAAAACAATTAACGCAAACAGCAATGACAAAAAAATGCAAATTGGCAAAGTAAGCAGCAATATTACAACTAATATAAGTCAATGAGCAGCAAACAAGAAAAATAAATCAGTAGTAAACTGGCTTAGCAGAGTAACACAAAGTCACATTCAGTAACACTATGCCTGGCAAACAGCAGTAACTTATACCTAAACATGACATAGCTCAAGCAGAAAAAATATTACAGTAAAAACAACAATGCAGATAAGGGAAATGTATATTCACATTTTAATGTCTATGTAATTAAAGTGGTGCACCACAACGTATTCTACGAAAAATATTACCAAGTACTTGAAAAGAAAATTATGTGTGCAAGTCCTGTGAAGGGAAATGTCTTTTTGTGCTCCTTCATTTTTTTTAAAGTTATTGTTTACTGGATCTGTAGGCATAAAATATCTATATTAGTACAGTCATAAAATTTTACTTTAAACAATGCTGCAGTGCAGCTAGAAACGAGATATTAAAGAAAATGAGCAAATAAATACATAAAGCAAGCCATATGGCATTTCTCTCAACTAGAAAGACGGTAGTCATAATGAGGTATATAGACATAAAAATATTTCTCATCATTTCATTAGTCATTGCAGTAAATATCACAAATTAAGAGCTCCACAGTGTCATCATGTTTTCAAGTTTGAGGGTGTCGTATTTACGATGCTTTCTACAAAGGAATGTCAACAGCAAGGATAATGGCCTCCCCTTTTTTTTTACATGTGCCTCTGGAAAGGCACACCCTAATGGCTTTTTCTCCAGGCATCTGACACAGCTGGGTGCCCACGACGCATTACGTGCAGGTGGTCACTTAACTTTCTTACGGAAATATTTATGACAGCAGTTTCCGCTACAGTGACAGTCTCATATAAAAAATTTCACGGGTCGAGAATTTGCGTTGCAAATGTGTAGAAACAAAATCTTATGAATATAGCAGTGACCAAAAAATTTTCGTCGGCATTGTGATACATTCACACATTTACACACATTTCATAACTCTTAAAGTACGATTCTCGGTTTCCAACATCCTTTTTCACAAGTCAGAGTCCCTAGCCACTACTCATTATTCCTTACCTTATTATACATATACATATTCGTCGACACTTCTTCAATATTTCATCATAAGAAATACGTAGCATAATCAAATTCCTCATATACGGTAGCATCATCTTATTGATCATAAACATATCTCAACAGCATAATACACATCGTCGTCGTAAAAATATCATAACAGCTCAGTCAATTCTCAAAATCGTCATAGCTTCCTCCAATAATTTCAAAACCTAAAAAAAAATTCTCTGCTCATTTCAATAGTGTCATCTACCTCAAACGTACTTTAAAATCATGCTCCCTTACCAAATACTTCATTCAAAGCTCTCATAGTATCACAATGGTTCTGAAAAATATGAAGGGTTCACACAGTACAGACAAAATACAATTTCATAAGTGTGAAGTTATCCAGCTGTGTAATTGCATAAATATCTGTCACTGACATAGTAAAAAAATGTTTGTCTCTCTCAGTTAAATGATCAGATAGCTGTGTAAGTATGTGTTAGAGAAATATGGTACCGATGTGTAAAGTTGTATAAGCAAATACCATATTACCTAGGGCTCCTTGTGCTTGCCAAACACATGGCACACAAAGTAAGCGTGTACCCCCCTGAGGATTATTGTAATTATACCCTCAGGTGTTACAGATTACAGCAATGGAATGAAATGTATCACGAAAAACTTTCTTTGTAATTCAAAAATCTTTAAAAATAAATGTTTTAAGTACAAAATTAATCACTCAAATACGAATCCTGTAGCACTAAATGTGCGTCTTGCTGTAAGATAATCTCTGTGGAAGTGTCGTAGTTATTGTCCTCCAAAAGCTAAGTTCTGCAGAACTCCATGTACTTACCTCATGATAAACAAAAGTGAAATGCTTTGCGTATAGATATCTTAGTTATTTCGCTTATTGTTGTGATGAAGAAATTACTGTGCTGTAACGTATTGTTGTGCTACGGAAAAAGCTGTCTCATTGTAGCTATACCACAAAAGTTACTATTAAACATGTTTTACTTTCCAGAAGAATTCAGAAAAACTGTGCAGATATAAAACAGGTACACCGCAAAAGCAACATTGTAAATTGTCACTCATTAGTAACGTCGTGATATAATCGTGTAGCTGTCACATAAACTAACCACTGTGTCATTTGGTATCTCACAGAAAGTACTTTAAATACAGAATGTATTTTGAAGTAAACCAAAATGTTGCATTAGAATCACATTAGCAGTACCAGTATATGTTCTAAGTATGTGAGCCTTATAGTCGTTACGTAATCATGCAACTAACAAGCAAGAATGTACACACGCAATAACACTGTGTCGTCTATTCGCAATAACAATGCACTCGCAATTTCTGTTTAAATAAGTTCTCTTGGTTCTTGACTGGATATTTAACTTCAGGCATTGTTGCATGTTAACAGTTTCTAAGATTGAAAAAGAGTACTAGTAACGTGAAGTGAAAAATTTTATAGCAAAGACTAAGTTAAAAAGCAGATTATCTTTCAATAAACGGTTTTACACGTGAAATGTGGTGTAATCTTTTACCCTTTATAGCGCGCAGAGTTTCGACTTCAAAGCAATTATCATGTTGTGTACGTCGGTAAGGAATGCTAAAATTTTTTTCAAGATTAGCGTGTATGCTATTTTTCCCTGAGCCAGCTGCCGCAGGTGGCTGCCTGCGGTGTGAGTCATTGTCTGCTATCTCTTTGTTGGCGCGCGTCGTTATTGGGATTAGGAGAACTAACTTCCACAAATTCACGTTGTCGAGAGTGCCCTGCTCTGTTTGAATCCCGCCAGTTCTGCTGAAATTCAGGTCTGTCGTTATGATTATATCGTCTGTCGTCATGTCGGTAGTTCCTGTACTGTCTTTCTTGTCGGTTAAGTGGTGGAGAATTTCTCCCTGAATTATCACTGCACGGTGGACTGTTGCATCTGAAGTTATTCTGTCTCCCCTGATAATAATAGTTCTGGTTGCCAAATTGTCTGTTTCTATGAGTATCTCTGTCATATTCATTACTACGGAAATGCGATCTCTCTCTGTAACTACACTCCTGGAAATTGAAATAAGAACACCGTGAATTCATTGTCCCAGGAAGGGGAAACTTTATTGACACATTCCTGGGGTCAGATACATCACATGATCACACTGACAGAACCACAGGCACATAGACACAGGCAACAGAGCATGCACAATGTCGGCACTAGTACAGTGTATATCCACCTTTCGCAGCAATGCAGGCTGATATTCGCCCATGGAGACGATCGTAGAGATGCTGGATGTAGTCCTGTGGAACGGCTTGCCATGCCATTTCCACCTGGCGCCTCAGTTGGACCAGCGTTCATGCTGGACGTGCAGACCGCGTGAGACGACGCTTCATCCAGTCCCAAACATGCTCAATGGGGGACAGATCCGGAGATCTTGCTGGCCAGGGTAGTTGACTTACACCTTCTAGAGCACGTTCGGTGGCACGGGATACATGCGGACGTGCATTGTCCTGTTGGAACAGCAAGTTCCCTTGCCGGTCTAGGAATGGTAGAACGATGGGTTCGATGACGGTTTGGATGTACCGTGCACTATTCAGTGTCCCCTCGACGATCACCAGGGGTGTACGGCCAGTGTAGGAGATCGCTCCCCACACCATGATGCCGGGTGTTGGCCCTGTGTGCCTCGGTCGTATGCAGTCCTGATTGTGGCGCTCACCTGCACGGCGCCAAACACGCATACGACCATCATTGGCACCAAGGCAGAAGCGACTCTCATCGCTGAAGACGACACGTCTCCATTCGTCCCTCCATTCACGCCTGTCGCGACACCACTGGAGGCGGGCTGCACGATGTTGGGGCGTGAGCGGAAGACGGCCTAACGGTGTGCAGGACCATAGCCCAGCTTCATGGAGACAGTTGCGAATGGTCCACGCCGATACCCCAGGAGCAACAGTGTCCCTAATTTGCTGGGAAGTGGCGGTGCGGTCCCCTACGGCACTGCGTAGGATCCTACGGTCTTGGCGTGCATCCGTGCATCACTGCGGTCCGGTCCCAGGTCAACGGGCACGTGCACCTTCCGCCGACCACTGGCGACAACATCGATGTACTGTGGAGACCTCACGCCCCACGTGTTGAGCAATTCGGCGGTACGTCCATCCGGCCTCCCGTATGCCCACTATACGCCCTCGATCAAAGTCCGTCAACTGCACATACGGTTCACGTCCACGCTGTCGCAGCATGCTACCAGTGTTAAAGACTGCGATGGAGCTCCGTATGCCACGGCAAACTGGCTGACACTGACGGCGGCGGTGCACAAATGCTGCGCAGCTAGCGCCATTCGACGGCCAACACCGCGGTTCCTGGTGTGTCCGCTGTGCCGTGCGTGTGATCATTGCTTGTACAGCCCTCTCGCAGTGTCCGGAGCAAGTATGGTGGGTCTGACACACCGGTGTCAATGTGTTCTTTTTTGCATTTCCAGGAGTGTATTACTCTGCCACTGGTTGTCATACGGGTGGTGTCTCTTTTGGTCACGATTTACGTTGTAAGAATAGAATTGTCGTGTCCAGTTATTGTTTCTGTCGTCACGGAATTGTGACGGATGTGACCTGTAGTGATTGTTTTTCTGTTTTCGCATCCCGCGACTGTCTGTGTCAATTTCTAATTCTTGTAGGAGTCCCTGAAAAGCTTCAATGTCGTCTTTGCAACGCCCTGCTAAAATAATATGTTGTAAATGTTCAGGCAGTTTGATTAAGCAAATGCGGATGAGTTCTGAGGGGCTGTATGGGTTTGAAAGATACTGATTCTTATGCAACATGTCTTCAAAATATTTCATAACACTGGAAAATTCAGATTGTTCGAAACGTTTCATCATTATGATGCTATGTTTTACTCGGTCTTGTGTAGCTTGAGACCAATACGCTGAGAGGAAGGCATGATAAAATTCTCCTTCACTGTGACAATCGTGAATGACCGATCGCATTCTTACAGCTGATTCATTCTCCAAGTAGCAACACATAAATTCTAATCTGTGCTCTAATGACCAGTTGGGAGGAAAACAATGAGAGAATTGATGGAGCCACGCTTGTGGATGAATGTCGTTGCCAGAATTCTTAAACGTCTTGACTTTACGTGTAGTGATGAACAGCTTATAGTCAAAATCATCATGTCGGCGGGTCACATGTCGGTCATTGTTACGTCGTTTCGGCGGTTCCATCTCAAAATTCGGTGTACCTTGCCAATTTCTTTCATAATTTCCGAAACGCGCTGTGTTATTATTTTGTGGCTGTTCCGTATTTCTATATCCCTCTTCCCCTATTGGGGCGCGAGTGTCCTCAGAAATACGTAATTCTTGTATTACCTGTGTCAGCTGATCTTATACTTCCCGGATTTCTCTTTGGTGTTGCGTATTAATTTGATTCAGATTTTGTTTCAGTTTCCTAATTTGTTCGCACTCCTCTGTGTCATTAAAGACTACCGGTTTTGTGTCATTAAGATTATCATCTACCTTCGTAGATAAATTGTTTAGCTGATCCGAAAGTTCAACTACTTTCTCTGATAATGAACTAATTTCCTCCATGTGTCTTTCTGAACCAATTTTCAGAGTATCTACTGTGTCCTTTAAGTTTTCTTGAGTTTTTGCAAGTTGCGTAACCGAATCGGTAGATGCAACTGAGTCAGTTTTAGCTTGCAGGGTTTCATGATTTTGATGAACATTTGTTTGCAGTTCTTTTATGGCTGCTTCGTGATTCTGTAATGCTTTTTCATGCCGCGAAAAAAATAGGTTGAAAATGCTCACAAATTTGTGTTTTTACATCATTACAGACTTTTTGACATTTCGATTCAATGTTATGTAACTCAGTAGTTAAATCTTCACGTGTTTGTTCAAGTGTGGTGTCTAACTATTGAAGCTTTTGCTGTGTTTGTCTCTGATTTTGTTCCATTGTGTCTAACTTTTGAAGATTTTGTTCCATTGTGTCTAACTTTTGCTGTGTTTGTCTCTGATTTTGTTCCATTGTGTCTAACTTTTGAAGATTTTGTTCCATTGTGTCTAACTTTTGAAGCTTTTGTCCCATTTGTTGCATTAATTGTAATAACAATGCACTGGTGTCTGAAACATGTTCCTCAGTGCTATTCGGCAATGCATTTGAACCGGCAATATTCGCAGTTTGAAAAGCAGAAAATGTGTCTTCACTTATTTGAGAAAAGGGTGAGGACGCAAAACCTGAATCTACAGTATTTGCAAGATTGTGTCCTGTCATTTCGGATTCCTGAGGCAAGCTGTTGCCGACCGATCGATCGATAATGCTTCCCTGTTCACTAATTGTTTCACTGTCTACACCATTGTTTGCAGCCCGCTCCATTTCCCTATGTAAAATTATCAAATTACTACTTTGAATGTCTGTTAATTCATTACACAGTGGTGCTGATAAGCTACGATCATCGTCACTATTATTTCTCAGTTTACTTTGGAGCCTAGTGTTACGTTTTTCACACGCCATTATTGTCACAATATTTCACACGATAACACAGAAAAGCACAATTTGAAGAGCAAAAATAAGAGAACACATTAACATAGCACTGAAAATAATATGTAGTTAATTGCAAGCGCAGGTTCGAAATACTTGGTGCAAATCTACATGCATGCCACAACTGTTTTACTGTACAACAATGAAAGACTGTAACTACAAAGGAGATTCTCTTTACAATTACGCACTAGCAATAAACAATAGCTACACTAATTACACAAACTACAAGAAAAAATCAGAAGATTCCAGTGAGGTATCCACGGCTAAGGGTCGACATATGAAACGTCCCCATAGAAAAATTATGCAGGACTGTGCTTAAACTGACATACAAGATTTTTTTAGCGCAACGCAATCTGACTTTCAAAAATCCCTACAAAAGAATGGCCCTGACTAACATTAACCTATGCGTTTCACAAATCGCTTACCTCACAAAAATCTTGGTTACTCGAACTACTGCAATACAGCGAGCGCCACTACTGCCAGCTAAATAAAAGATTCAAACTACGGAAGGCACTAACTACTGATAGGCATAGTTAGCAAATGAAAGATTAAGATAGAGAACAAACAATGTATTTACCTTAATAGTGTTGGAAAATCATAATATACATAGCAGTTCATAATATCCAGTATTACAAATTTCAAAACTCCGCCATCTCTCTCCCCACATCCACCACTGCTGGCGGCTCACCTCCAACTGCGCAACGCCACGCGCTGTTCACATCCAGCTGCCGCTGCCCAACGCTACAATGGCAGACAACAATGCAAACTAGCTACAGACTGCACACAGCACAGCCAGTGATTTTCATACAGAGCGCTACATAACGTTGCCAATAAGAAAACATAAACAGCCTATTTACATAAAGCAAACATAAACAGCCTACTTACATAAAGAAAACATAAACAGCCTATTTACATAAAAAAACATAAATAGCCTACTTACAATACCAGAGGTAAAATGGAGAGAGCGAAAGGCTATTTAAAACTTTTCCAGAAACCAGACGGCATTTATAAGAGACGATGGACATGAAAAGGAAGCAGTGGTTGAGAAGGGAGTGAGACAACCTACCCTGACGTCATTCAGTCTGTGCACTGAGCAAGCAGAAACGGAAACCAAAATAAATTTGGAGTAGGGAATAAAGCTCAGGCAGAACGAACGAAAACTT
This sequence comes from Schistocerca cancellata, assembly GCF_023864275.1. Lineage (NCBI taxonomy): Eukaryota > Metazoa > Arthropoda > Insecta > Orthoptera > Acrididae > Schistocerca > Schistocerca cancellata. The sequence continues at coordinate 460,998,046 of NC_064631.1, read as the reverse complement.
GGAGATTTGCCGATGACGTGGTAATTCTGTCAGAGGCAGCAAGGAACTTGGAAGAGTAGTCCAACGGGATTTGACAGTGTCTGGAAATGAGTATATAAGATTAACATCAACAAAAGCAAAACATGGATAAGGGAATGCAGTCGAATTAAATCAGATGATGCTGAAGAAATTAGATTAGAAAACGAGGCACTTGAAATCGTAGATGAGTTTTGTTATTTGGACAGCAAAATAACTGATGTGGGCCGAAGAAGAGAGGATATAAAATGCAGACTGGCAATGGGGATAAAAACGTTTCTGGATAAGAGAAATTTGTTAACTTTGGATATAGAGTTAGGAAGCCTTCCCTGGAAGTATTTGTGTGGAGTGTAGGCACGTATGGAACTGAAACATGGACGATAAACAGTTCAGACAGGAAGAAAATAGAAACTTTCAAGATGTGGCTCTACAGAAGAATGCTGAAGACCGGATGGGTAGATTACGTAGCTAATGATGAGGTGCTGAATAGCACTGGGGAGAAAAGAAATTTTGTGGCACAACCAGACTAGAATAAGGTATCGGTTGGTAGGACACATTCTGAGACGTCAAGGTTGGCTGGTTCAAATGGCTCTGAGCACTATGGGACTTAACATCTGTGGTCATCAGTCCCCTAGAACGTAGAACTACTTAAACCTAACTAAGCTAAGGACATCACACACATGCATGCCAGAGGCAGGATTCGAACCTGCGACCGTGGCGGTCACGCGGTTCCAGACTGAAGCGCCTAGAACCGCGCGGCCACACCGGCCGGCAGACGTCAAGGGATCACCAACATAGTACTGGAGAGAAGCACGGGAGATACAAATCGTAGAAGAGACCAAGAGATGAATACAGTAACAAGATTCAGAAGTGTGTAGGTTGCAGAAGTTATTCGGAGATGAAGAGGTCTGCACAGAATAGAGTGCCATGGAGAACTGTATCAAACCAGACTTCAGACTGAAGCAACAACACGGCGTTTTACGTCTTTCTTCATAACGTGCCTTGCAAAATTCTCAACGATGGAGTGAAGAAACAATATTCACGACAAGTAAACTAATGTAAACATCTCAAGATGGAATGCCAGGCATATTGAAATGTCATCGAAGAAAAACAAACTCTTATAGAAGCAACTTATTGTAGCTAATTCATTACAAATTAACTTTAATTTCAACAGTTGCAGTGTTCTAACACAGAGGACAAGTTATTTGCTGATGTTAATACGAGAAAGAAATTCTTGGCGAGCCGAGCCTCGGCGGAAATATCCGATAATGTCTCCCAGGCGTAATACAATGGAAGCGCATCGCTCTCTCCGCCACGAATTTCTTGCGCCCTTGATCTACAACGTCGCACAGCAACCAATGTGTTCTATTAAATGGATGACTAGTATTTAGTCGAGTGAGTTTCTTAGTAGGTATAATATCGCGTGAGCCATACCCCTCGACGGGGCTGTGGGACAACTTGAAAGCTTGACAGATATCGACACTTGGACTGGAAGGTCAACTGAATCGCTGTCGGATGCTAATGGCCTCACAAAGCCGTCAGGCATTTCATCGCCACTCCACTCTTCAGCCACATTTTGAATAAAAAATTTTTGTCTTTAAGAACTGAAAGAGTTGCAAACAATCGATTATATATTCCTGACAGGGCAAGTCAGAGGGCGATCTGCAATGTATGACAGGATGACCGGTTTCGGCAGTGCTATGCTGTTATCATCAGCTCTTATGCTTTAAACTTTTTTACAACATGTTGTTCACCAGTGTTTAATTTGTTTCACGTTGCCTATACACTTCCCAATACCATGAAGGTCACTACCATGAATGTACAGTGAAGTTTTCTTCAGGTATCTCAGACAATTGAGTTGCCACATTCAAATGGAATCCCAATTCGGTGCCGGCCGAAGTGGCCGTGCGGTTAAAGGCGCTGCAGTCTGGAACCGCAAGACCGTTACGGTCGCAGGTTCGAATCCTGCCTCGGGCATGGATGTTTGTGATGTCCTTAGGTTAGTTAGGTTTAACTAGTTCTAAGTTCTAGGGGACTAATGACCTCAGCAGTTGAGTCCCATAGTGCTCAGAGCCATTTGAACCCAATTCGGTTTTAAGGTGAGAGCTAACATTCAAAGATGTTCGGGCTCAAATGCGGTTCCTCTTCTTCGAAATGTCTTGGCTTAAACTCGTCTAGGGGTTGAACTGCACGTGTCGCATTACATGCCCCAAATTAGACACTTGTGACCCTTTGGTTAAATTGTGTGGCTGATGGCAAGTTTGCGAAACTGTATGAAACAAAGTTAATGTAACATACAATAACAGTAATAATAATATCGGGAAATAAATTAACGACCCATACGTGATGTAGGCCACACAGCTGCGATTTGGTTATAATAATGTTTACTCAGAGAGAAAACTAATAGCGAGTGTGGTCGTATTTAGATTTACTATTACACTTGAGCGCATATCCATTTGACACTGTTCGATCACTCACAATCTCATCGCGAAACTATTGCACAATCAGCTTGCAATCTCGTGCATCCAAGTTGGCTCTGAGCACTATGGGACTTAACTGATGAGGTCATCAGTCCCCTAGAACTTAGAATTACTTAAACCTAACTAACCTAAGGACATCACACACATCCATGCCCGAGGCAGGATTCGAACCTGCGACCGTAGCGGTTATGCGGTTCCAGACTGTAGCGCCTAGAACCGCTCGGCCACTCCGGCCGGCTGCATCCAAGTTGATGACAGAAATAATATACAGAGCGGAAAAGGAAACAGAGGACGTTTCAGATGACAATCAGTTTGGCTCTCGAAAAGATAAAGGCATAGAGAGGCAATTATGACGTTGCGTTGACAATGGAAACAAGACGAAAGAAAAATCAAAACACGTTCATAGGATGTGTCGACCTGGAAAAAGCTTTCGACACTGTCAAAAGGTGCAAGATGTCCGAAATTCTCAGAATAATAGGGGTAAGCTGTAGGGAAAGACTGGTAATACGCAGTATGTGAAAGAATCAAACGGGAACAAGTAGAGTGAAAGACGAAGAACGAAGTGGTCGGATTAAAATGGGTATAAGACAGGGATGTAGCCTTTCGTCCCCACTGTTCAACCTATACACCGAAGAAGCAATAATGAAAATAAAAGGTTCAGGAGTGGAATTAAATTTCGGGGTGAAAATATATCAGTAATAAGATTCGCAAATGACGTTGCCGTCCAGAGTGAAAGTGAAGAAGAATTACACGACCTACTGACTGAGTACAGAATATGGAGTGAGAGTAAATCGTAGAAAAATGGATGTAATGTGATGTAGCAAAAATGAAAACAGCGAGAAACTTAACGTCGGGATTGGTGACCACAAAGTAGATGAAGTTCAGGAATTCTATTACCTAGGCAGCAGAATAACCCACGACGGGGTGAGCCAATGGAAAAAGAGCATTCCTGGTAAAGAGAAGTCTAAAAGAAGTCTGCTACTATCAAACATCGGCCTTCATTTGAGGAAGAAATTTCTGAGGATGTACGTTTGGAGCTGTGGGAAAATCTTAACAGAAGAGAATCGAAGCAATTGAGCTGTGGTGCTACAGAAGAATTTTTATAAGGTAAGGAACATGGAGGTTCTCAGGAGCATTGGCGAGGAAAGGAATACATGGGAAACACTGAAAAGGAGAAGGGACAGGATGGTAGGGCATCTATTAAGACGTCAGGCAATAACTTCCATGGTAGCAGAGGGAGCTGTTGAGTGTAGAAACTGTAGAGGTGGACAGAGATTGGAATACGTCCAGCATACATCCAGAATATGGCTGAGGATATAGACTGCAAGTACTACTCTGAGATGAAGAGGTTGGCAAAGGAGAGGAATTTATGACGAGCCACTTCAAACCAGCCTGGACACTCATTTAAAGAATAAAAAAAGGGCACCTTGCTCTAAGTCTGGAAGAATGTAAGTTAATAAAATTGAGTAGGAGAAACAAGCCTGTAGTTTTCGAATACGTTATTGGTGGTGTGATACTTGACGTATTTACGTTCTAGTTAGAGCTGACGTTGCAAAGAGATGAGAAATGGAACGATCACATCAGGTGAGTTGTTGGGAAATCGAAAGCTTTTTGAGTGAATCTAGAAAAGTGTAATTCATGTGTAAGGGAGACCGTGTGTAGTACATTTGTACAACGCATTCTTTAGTATTGCTCCAGTGTTTGGGATCTGCACCAGGTCGGATTGAAGGTGTAAATAGGCTGTTTAGGTTTTTTTATTGGTAACGCCATGTTGTAAGTAGGCTGTTTTGGTTTTTTTATTGGTAACGCCACGTAGCGCTCTGTATGAAAATCACTGGCTGTGCTGTGTGCAGTCTGTGGCTGGTTTGCATTGTTGTTGGCTATTGTAGTGTTGGGCAGCTGGATGTTAACAGCGCGTAGCGTTGCGCAGTTGGAGGTGAGCCGCCAGCAGTGGTGGATGTGGGGAGAGAGATGGCGGAGTTTTGAGAGCGGATGATCTGGACGTGTGTCCATCAGAGACAGTAAATTTGTATATTATGACTTTTGAACACTATTAAGGTAAATACATTGTTTGTTCTCTATCAAAATCTTTCATTTGCTAACTATGCCTATCAGTAGTTAGTGCCTTCAGTAGTTTGAATCTTTTATTTAGCTGGCAGTAGTGGCGCTCGCTGTATTGCAGTAGTTCGAGTAACGAAGATTTTTGTGAGGTAAGTAATTTGTGAAAGGTATAATGTTAAACACAAGCCCAAAGTTGCTACTCTTGAACACAACTGAGCAGTTTGAAATTTTTATTAACATGAAAATAATGCTTCAATTCTTTCAAATGAACGCTTACACTTTAACGAAGCGACCTCTCTCAGTCTTTTTAAAGAAATAATGTAAGGAAGGATTGGCGCTTCTTCGTTTTCTCATTTAATAAGCTTATATTATACATTTTTTAAAGTATCTCACTAAGACTAATAGCTTTTGCATATTTCGTTTTCATCAATTAATTCCATTTTTTAATATTTTATTTCCTAAATTTTTTATGAATACTGGTAGTGCATGTTACAGAAAAACTAAAAAAATTAAAAACGTCATTGTATTTATTTCACTACTGAAATAGCAGTACAGCTCTTGTAACAAATTTTAATTAATTATTTAAAAAATATATGCCCTCAAGCTACACTGATTTACTCACATATTATAATTATTGCAAATGTCGTCTAATTTTCCCTGTGTTTTAAAAATCACGGTGATCTCTAAGCACAACGTTGAAAATTTCGAGCAAAACGCCAATTCAGCCAATGTAACGGCCACCTGGACAGCGTCTCCATGGGAGCAGCGTAATCTACATTCATCATTTGACGCCAATAGGCGTTATACAACGTCGCCTAGGCAACAGCATCCTACAGCATGGTCTTTGACAACATCTTGATCAACGTGATTTTAAACAAACGATATTTTGGCATCGTGACTGTTTCTTCACTAGTAAGATCGCTGACACTCCCAAACATGTTTGTTAAAATCACTCCGTTGGTACACCATTTTGAAGGTTACGCATAGCGCAGCCACCTAAAGGGATTTCGTGAAACTACAGGAACTGAGGCCAAAGTATTCGAAGATGTCCCGCAACAAATTCCGCATTTTCTTTTTCAACCGAAACTGGCCGAAAAAACAATATGTTGTATTACTTATTGGACGTCTCTCGTAATGCAGATTTGTCCCAGCTACCACAGGTTCCAGTGACGCGAAAGTATTTTGGTCAGCTTCTTTTTTACTGAGATGACCAATTTGCCTTTGGTAGAATGACGTAACTTTTCATCACTGGTTGGTATCCTCAGGCAAGAAGAAATGCCAAAGAAGTAGTTATCATGTGTGTTGCGATAGCTGCTACTTAAGAGCACATGATTGGCGGGGTTCACCAGCGTCAGGCCGGTGAAGACGATTTCGCCTTGTCTGAGCCGTTAACTTCCCTTCTGCCCCTCCTACTTACGGACGGAAACGCCCCCCTCGCTCCGGCAACCACGAGGGCAAACGCATATGCGCGTTAATCACTGTAGAACGGTTTCAGGCGGGGGAAAAAGGACAGAAACAAAAGCGAGAGCCGAAACAGAGAGCTGTGCCGGACGGGATGGGGCCGCATCGGACACGGGCAGTTTGGCGCGCCGATTGCAGGCGAGGCCTCGCAGCGCTTTGATCCTAGTGCTGTCTATTCCTGTCGGCCGCGGCAGCGAGCGCCGCGTGCGTGGAAATAGCAGTGGCTAAACGCTGCACTGGTGCACCCGAGTGCATTCGCAGCCGCCCGCTCGTATTTATAGCGCAACTGCGTCGGAGCGCTCAGGAATTGACCGCCTTGCACCGTCTACCTGCCTCCAATCCTCGTTGTACAAGCCGGAAAAACGCGACAGCCTCAAGGACTATGTTCACCTGGCATGGGGTGGGGGGGAGGGGGAGAATTGTAGTGCTAGTGATTCGTTTATCATTGTCATCGGCGATCTGATGACTCTCAGAATGTCTGTCTGTCTACCCTCAGGTTCGACTCTGTAGGCAGTAACGGTGCTGAGTTTAGAGGTGAACAGTGTTTCCAATATTCATTTGAGGGTACAATCATGTCCGACCAAAATGTATATGCTGTTACTGAACAACTTCAGGTATTTGAACGGGGTCGCGTTGTGAGCCTGTGAAAAGCTGACCAAAAGACGGATTGCTCCTCGTGTTGGACACAATGTATTGATGGTATGTTCTGGATATCCATGTATTACAGAAGCATGTCAAGATCGCATTGTGCGAGCAGCAGTGGCCGACCGAACATCATCGAGCGACGAAATCCTAACACACGATGCACATGCACCTGCTGTGTCATCAAGGACCATCGGGAACTGTCTGCTTGTGGCAGGATTGATATCACGTGTACCTCTGGCCACGCTATTAATGTTACCGCGACACCGCCGTGTCATGAAAAAGCTGGCTAAAAACTGGAATGGCACACTCTTTAGTGATGAGAGTAGCTTCTGTCTGTATGCGAGCGATGGACGTACATGTGTATAGCGTAGACTTGGTGTGCACCTGTTTCAGAGTGCATCCGCCCACAAAGCCTAGTCCCCACTCCATGCTTCATGATGTGGGGGACCATCAGTTGCAATTCGCCATTACAGTTGCTGTTCCTGTAGGGTAAAGTAACCACTGTCCGCTGAATGGCCTAGGCTATTATCCCCGGGATACGGCTATCTCTTTGATAGGAAGGTGACGTGCTTCTTCAGCAGGCCAATCCGCGTTCACATACAGCTGCTGAGGTGCCTCGTGCTCTTCGTGGTGTGCAACTGGCCTAGCCACTAAGATCACCAAATCTCTCGCCAACTGAATTACTGGAGACGATGAAGCGGGAACTTTCTCGTTCTCCAGGACCTAAAAGAACCTTTGCGGAATTGGAACAAAAGGCGCAAGATGCCTGGGCAGTCTATCGCAGGATCCTAATCGGCACATTTATGTTTGCTGGCTGAGCTCCCATGAGGGGAGGTACACAGCGTATTGACCCTTCTGTTTGGGTGCCCCTTACTCTGCCACGTGTGTTCAGTTGGTTCGAATATGTTATCTTACGCTCCAACAATAATGAAATGCCTGTGACCTCACTTATCACTAAAATGGCCTTGTCCTTGTAGGTATTGCATTTGTTTTTCCGGCAGTGTATCTTACGACTGGTTCTAGAGACGATAGGGTGTTTAACTTAAATAGGCAACCACATGCCCGTAGTTCGCACCGCCTAGTTCCCTCGACGGCTGACACAGAAAACGAAAAAAAGTTACATTTAGAAAAAAAAAAGGTTCAGTAACGAGCAAACCTCATGACACGACTATGAAAAAGCAAAATCTGTTGTGATACTTGTCTTACAAAATCTTTTGTTTGTTTGTCTATTTTATTTGGTTCAAAATGGTTCAAATGGCCCTGAGCACTATGGGACTTAACATCTGAGGTCATCAGTCCCCTAGCACCTAGAACTACTTAAACCTAGCTAATCTAAGGACATCACACACATCCATGCCCGAGGCAGGATTCGAACCTGCGACAGTAGCAGTCGCGCGGTTCCGGACTGAAGCGCCTAGAACCATTCGGCCACCGCGGCCGGCTATTTTATTTGGCCCCAGAGTTTGTACGCTATATAACCATCGACAGCACATGTTTACGTAGAATGGATAACTGTACAGGGAAAATATGTATGTAAATGCATACTTACAGAATTGAAAATTCAAACCGTCAATTTTTTCGCACAACGAATGTTCAACAAATAGAATGATACGTAAACTAGACACATTTATACTATTAATTGACACTGCTTATTCAATTTAATAATAAGTGACACACAGAAATGAAAATAAGAGTCCTACAGATTTTCCCAGAAACTAAAGCGAAGACGGTTACTGAGTGAGAAGGTAACCCATACTCATCAGTCTTCAGTAATTCCGACCGTTTGTTGTCAAATTTGGTACACGAAAACAAGATACAGTACATCACCTTCTGACTCGCAACCACACCCACATGCATGGGATTCGTAAATGTTGATTCTGTACAAACTTGCAGGAAACGAGGCATGATTAAAGTGAAATCGAGTGATGGTGGAAATCGTAGATCGGTCCAAATGCGTTCTCGCTAACCACGGCCTTGTGGGAATTTGAAGCTGTAATGCCGCGTAATATCGACCTTTTGTTTATTGAGACTCATTCCAGATCTCTCGCTATTGCAGTTGTCCGTGGCATTTGACATGACGTACGTAGTCTGTATACGGCCATTTCAAATTAAGAACAGTTTCTGCAGACGCAGCTTGCTTCGCTATGAATTCAAATTCCTCATTATAATGGATGCCTTGTGAATGCACCCACAGTAGAATAATTGCCTGCCCTCTCCGTTTACAGCGAATATACTCCAGTACAACGTTCAGAATTATAACTGTTGGTTATTTTATCCCATTTTCGATGTTGAATACTTTTAAGACCACTCTGGGAGTCGGACTCGATTAGTATGTCTAAGAAGGAAGTTGAAGATATAAACTTTATTGCTTCCAAAATTGCCACAATCTCTGCCGCAAAAATTGAATCACTTTAAGGCAGCACAGCACACGAAAGGTTCCTTTGAACACAAACGCTACACTCGCCTTTCGCAGTCCAGGAAGTCGGCCGTAGCTGAGCACTGTATTACCACAGGACACGCTATGGATTTTTCTGACACGAAAATCTTGGTCCCAGCGAAAACTTTTTGGGATTCAGTAATTAAATAATCTGTGGAGATACGTCTAGAACAAAATCTTATAAATGGTGATGGCGGTTTTCAACTGGACAAGGCTTGGGACCAGGTGATCTCTCTAATTTTCTCTGAGAGAAGACAGTTTATTCATAATGACACGTATGGCGACATCTGACGTCTGTGTTTAGCGATGCGGGCGCGCTTTCCGAAAGACGGCGGACATGTAGTTTTCACCTTTACGCATGCGCCTGCAAGCCACAGATAGAACAGTAGCTCCAGAGGGCGCGGATTTCGATAGAGGACGCTCCTGTGACGGAGGCCAATGCGCACGCGTTTTCGCGCCAATTTTTTGCTATAAAGCTGACTCCGGGAACTTGCAGTCTCCATTCGAGGGTTGGATTCTTTCACTTCCTCATTGAGGACTCGCACTGCCTGGGCTACTCTCAGGGTGTATCTTCGACGTGGAAGAGCCCCCCATGCCTGTCGTGTTGTTACCCGTCTGCACGCCGTCACTGCTGCCCGCCGCCGCCGCCGCCGCCGCCGCCGTCTGGTCGCCGCCGCCGCCGCCGCCGCCGCCTGGTCGCCGCCTCCTGGTACTCGGCTCCGCCGCCGCCGACGCCTGGTTGCCGTCTCTCGGTGCTCGCTGCTTCTTCTGCCGCCGCCGCTGCCGCCGTCTCTCGGCGTTCGCTGCTGCCTGCAATCATGGACGCCCCAACTACCACCATCATCTACACCTCCCCTTCACCTGCCCCCACTATAACATCATGGAGTGCTTCCTCTGGGATTAACCCGTCTCATCCACCTCCCCTACTCACAGTCTCCTCGCCATCTATCTCCTCCCCATCACTGTATCCCCACCTGTATGTCACTGCCGCTCCTACCCCTGCTACTGCACCTGCGGCTGCTCCTGCCCCTGCCCCTGCTCCCACCGCCCCTCCCGCTCCTGACGCCCGCCGAGACGACTTTCCCCCTCTCCCCCCTGCAACTGCCACTACTTCCCCTGCCTGAGTCACCACCCGCCGCACCACAGTCACCACCACAGAGCGCCCTACCCTCTCATCCGGTGCTACTGCCTCACAGGAGGGCCCTGCCTGCCAGCACCTCCTCATCCATCCAGTCCCTCATCCCTCCTCCCAGGCAACACCTGCCAAAAAATCTTCCAAACGGCCCAGTGGCGACCTCTTCTCTACTCCCTCATCCAAAAAGCCACTGCCTGCCCCACCTCCCGCTGACCCTGCTATGGATACCACCCCACCTCCCTCCTCTCCAGCCCCCTCCCTGAATACCTTCGTCCTAGCCAACCCTAATACGAAATTCCTGGATGCCCGCACCCTCACTCTTGAAATCCGGAAGTACATCCCAAGTGCACCCATCACCCAACTTATCCCTCGCAGAGACTCTGTTCTCCTCAAGTCTCCCTCTCCATCCTTCCATACTGATCTCCTCCGGCGCCTTTGGGCCCCACACATCCCTCACCCCTTCCTTACATCCTCCTCTCCTTGTCAGCCCCAACCGCCTCATTGTCTGCCGACCCTCACCACCGTCATCACAAAACTCAGCCCTGTGGTCACGGAGGCTGAGATGTTGACGGAACTGAATGCCCATCCCGCCCTGGAAGTCCGCTCTGCCCGCCGTATTTACAACTCCTCTGTCCCTACTTTACTCATGTGTATATTTACAGAGTCCGCTTCCTCCATCGACCACCTCCTCATGCAGGGAGCCCTGTTTTTCAACCACCGCCACCCTGTTGACCCGTCCCGTTCCCCTCCTCAATCATACCGCTGCCAGCGCTGTCTTCTGTACAACGACCACCTCACCCAAAACTGCAAGAACCCACCCACCTGCTCCATTGTAAAGCCTCCCACTTCTTTAAACAGTGTCCCAACCTCATTTCCCACCCTTCCTGCTACACCTGCAATGAACTTCACCCCACCTATTCCTCCCTCCCACCAACCCTGAACTCACTGTCCCCATTCGCCCCATTGACCCACCCATCCACCCTAACAATTCCCTCCGCCCTCCCCCTACAGCAGAAGACATCATCCGGTTCCTCGCCATCGTCCTGCAGAACATCCACTCCTTCCAGTGCCCCCACACACTCCAGCAGATTTCCAATGCCGCCCGCTTTGTTTTCCACTTAAACACCTACGCCACCTACTCCCACAACCAGGCCCACTTTACTTTCTCCCACCTCAACTCCCTCGTTTAAGCCCCTCTCTCCCCCCTTCCCACACCCTTCCCACCTCAAACCTCCTGGTGCATCAACAGTATCGTCTCCTCTACCTCAACATTCGCTCCCTCCCTGCAAACAAATACCTCTTCATGAATACCCTCTCCCAGCACCACATTGACTCTTTCATCCTTAATGAAACTTTCCTCTACCCATACCACCACTGAAGCCACCCACCCAGCTGCCCGTCCAAAGTCTGTCCATGACTACTACCGTGCCAATTGGGATGCCTACAGGGAATCTGTTGCCTTACAGATCGAAAGCCACCCCATCACCTTTCACCACCCTGATGACATCACCCATGCCTCTTCCTTCCTTCAGAAGACCATCACTGATGCTGTGGAGGCTCATGTCCCTACCAAACTCATCCACCCTCACCGTCCTACACTTCCTCCACAGGCTGTCCTTCTTCTGCATGAATCCTGCAGGCTCTACCACTCCTTACTCCACACTCGTGACTGGGATACTCTCACCTACCACCGGCAATTACAGCGACATATCCGTAACCTCCTTACAGCAAAGAAACGCTGGCACCAGACATGCACACGCCTCAACTCCACCTTCCCTGTCAACTCCTCCAAGTACTGGTTAGCCTTCCACCACCTTACTGGTAGCCATCCCACCCCACATTACTCCGTCCTCTATGACGATTGATCCTTTCCAGACAACCTCAGTAAGGCTAACCATTTTGCTTCCCACCTATCCGAGATCTTCTCCATTCATGACGATCCCCAATTTGATTACTCTCTCTTCCCCACCGTCCTTGACTGCACTGACACCTCTGTCCCCCCACTCGCCCCCAGCTTCCCGTACTTGGATCGATTACCCCCTCAGACATCAACACTCCCATCACCACACAAGACATCACACTTGTCCTCCGCTCCAAACGCAACACCGCCCCTGGTCATTATAGTGTCACCTACTGTCACCTCAAGGAATCCCCTCCATCCTTCCTGTCTGTCCTTGCTACCCTGTACAATGTCCTCCTCTCCACTGGATTTTTACCCCAACCTGTGGAAGACTTCCCATGTCCTGATGTTCCCTAAACCTAACGAACCCCCCTCTGATACCAGCACTGCCTCCTTCTTACCCAATGTGGCTTCCGGCCTTCCTTCTCCACTGACAACTAGCTCCTTAACCTTACCAATCTTCTTTCCCTCCAACTTAACTCCCATCGCTCTGCTATCTTTGTTTCCTTTGATCTCCAGAACGCCTATGACCGTGTCTGGCATCCCGGGCTCCTCTTCAAACTCCAGACCTATGCTCTCCCCATCAACTTCTCCATCTCATTGCTTCCTTCCTCTCCCATCGTCCCTCCTATGTGACTATCTACAATTCCAACTCCCGTACTTTTTATCCCTCTGCCGGCGTGCCCCAAGGTTCTGTCCTTTCCCCTCTCCTGTATCTCCTATACACTGATGATATGCCGAAACCTCCTCCTCCAGTTCATCTTCTCCAGTTCGCTGATGACACCGCCTTCCTAGCCCTTTATCCTACCCTTCAACGGTCGCAATGTACCCTCCAAACCCACCTTGACCAATTCACCGCTTGGTGCAACAGGTGGTTCCTCCGTGTTAATCCCTCGAAGACCCAGGCGATCATCATGGGCCGCACCACCCGCTCCTTTCGCCTCCATGATTTCTACTTCACCATTTATGGGCGTCCTATCCACCTCACTCCTACCCTCAAATACCTTGGCCTCACACTCGACCGCCACCTCACCTGGACTCCCCATCTCCTTACCATCCAAAACAAAGTTCATAACTGCCTCCGCCTCCTGAAACTCCTGTCTGCCCGGATGTGGGGTCTGCATCCTTCCACCATCCTTCACATCTACAAATCCTTGATCCGTCCTATCCTCTGTTATGCCACTGTAGCTTGGATTTCCGCCCCACCCCAGTTCTATAATGCCCTCCAAATCCTCGAACGCCATGCGCTCCACCTCGCCTTCTGCATCCGCCTTCCATCCCCCATGCGCATCCTCTACGACATCATCTCCTTCCCCCACCTTCTCCTTTTCCTTGAATACATCCGTTCACTATATATTGTCCACCGCCTTGATCCCCCTCACCCCCTGGTGTCTCCCTTCCTCTCCACCCCCAACCACCTGCTGCACCTTTACCGTTGTGTCCCACCCTCTCTCCATCTCCACACCCTTCATCTCCTTTCCCAACGCAACTTCCACCGTCTACCCCTCCTGGATGATGAGCTTCACCCTGACATCTACCCTTCCTACCAACTCTAACCCCATCTTCCTGCCTCCTCCTCAGGGCTCCCTCTCCTCCCCCTCCTTCCTCCTGAGTGGCTTCCCCCTCCTACTCCCCCTCCATCTCTTGTGCCTCCTTTCAGTGTCTCTGCACTCCCTCCTGCCCTGTCTTCCCTCTTCGTCTCCCCCACCATGTGTCTCCTGCCTCTTCGTGACCCACTGATGCCTCTCCTCTCTTCATCCCGCCACTTCCTCTGCTGCCCCCTTGCTCTTCCCTCCTTTTCTATCCTCTCTGCCCTTTCCCTTGGCAGGTCCCGCCTGGCACTTTTCTTCTTCATCGTGTGTGCTCCAAGTGGGTTTTCAGTGTGTTGTTCTGGAGCGTTTTTACTACTGTAGCCGCCTTTTAACGTGTGCATGTCCATTCAGTGTCTTCTCCGAGGTTTGAAGAATCGCCAACTGTGTTTTTTAACTTTCTGGTGTCTTTTTTTAACTGTCCTGCATGAACGTCTCCGTGTTAGTCTGTATTTTTTACCTCCATTTTCTCCCATTATTCTGTTTTAAGTTCCCCTTTGTCGCCTTATGTACGTACCATTTTATTCTTATTTTAAGTTCATGTCACTCGGCTGAAGAGCGGCGGATTGTGCCACTGCCAGCCCTCCCCTGCCCATATGGGGCACGGGAATGAAATCACAATAAAGAAAAAAACTTGCAGTCTCCAGTAACGGACACTCACCTGAAGATGGCTGCACGATTGCCAGCCGAAATATCGTGGCAAGAAGTCAACGTGATCTGGCTGCAATCCTGAAATCTCATCGATCACTTTAAGGCAGTTTGTAGGCTTAATTGATTTGGACCTGCGGGAATAGGAAAGCACATCCAGTATACTCCCCTTGTGGAATTTTGGATCTATCAGTATATATGCAGTATAGACAGACCATTGGGCTTCAGTGAGGCAGTTAAATCTGCAATTTAAGTTAACGGTTAGTGCGCTTTCATATCACAATAATAAACTGGAATCTGGCAGCTGAGTGTGTCAAGATCACATTCAAATGAAATTCACATTCTAATGAAATCTACTGTGAAGGTCATATTCCAATAAAGACAAATGTGAAGAACATCTCATAGAATGTATGTCAGGAGCCGGCTGCTGAGGCCGAGTTGTTCTAGGTGCTTCAGACTCGAACCACGCTGCTGCTACGGTCGCAGGTTCGAATCCTGCCTCGGGCATGGATATGTGTGATGTCCTTAGGTTAGTTAGGTTGAAGTAGTTCTAAGTCTAGGGGACTGATGACCTCAGATGTTAAGTCCCATTGTGCTTAGAGCCATTTGAACCATTTTTTGTATGTCAGGACATCAAGAGTCAAAGCTTGTGCAGACGGCCGGAATTTTGTTTCTTCTGTTGGAAGCGTTCCGTAATTGGTAAATGAGTCTCTCAACTCTTATAGATAGGACATTCCGTGAATGCTAGTCCTTGAATGAAAAATTTATCTGACAGCATTTAACGTCTAACGCTTAAGGGGATCTCTTCTGCCTTCACCAAGAGAGCATTTGTGGGCATCGAACGCATGGCTCCAAAGCAAAGCACGTACGAACGGCTTTGAACTGAATTTGGAGAGAAAACCCTTTGGCGCATTGTGATACAGCATACAGCCATATTCCAATATAGATCGAGTAATCTCTCAGTAGACTGTGAGCAGAATACTTTGATGCGCTCCTCACCATACATGGGTGAGAGAGAGAATTACAGTTAATCCTTTACGCTTTTGTTGGCAGTAGATTATGTCTAAGGCGCCCAGTTCGGCATAGAGTCAAATATCGTTCCGAGTATTCGACTAAAAGGTTTTAAGTGGAAAGTATACTTTCAGTATGTGGCGTGATCAAGAAGACGAGCAGTGTTCGATTTGTAAAAAGGTACGATCGTCGATTTCTCGGCCAACATCTCCAACACAGTGTTAGACAGCCATTCATCGATATGTTATGTGGCAACTCTGTTTTAGCCTAAAGATATGAGTCTGCAGTTAAATAAACACAAACATTGTGTGTGTACTGCAAAATTTTCGTAGGAAGAGTGATTACTCGCTTTAAATCGTAAGTATACAGAGTATACAAGAGTCACTTAAAATTGCAGCCTGGGCAGGTCCTGAGAGTCAAGAAACGGACCGAGCACGTTTCTTTTAAATCTGATATAGATTGTTCTTTGAGCGACCAGGCAACTGATTCCATATATTATCCTTGAAGAAATACCAAGATCTGTCAGCTTGTTCAAGAGAATCGGAATCTGCACGTGTCATAAGCTCCCTTAACGTCGACAAAAGCAGCGACGACTGGTTTTTTTTTTTTCTTTTGAAAGACTCTGATGATGTCCATAGCAAGCGAATACATATTGTCAATAATTCCTTCGCTTGTTCTAAATCCGTATTGACTCCGAGTCAATAAATTATACTTTCCAAGCTATCATTCCAATCTCATTTTAAACGTTCACTCCATCGGTTTTGCTACACAAGACGACAACGCGTTCAATCGATAGTTAGAGGAGTTATTCGGATCTTTCCCATTTTTCAGAACTGGAAAAATAACCTGCACTTTCTAAGTCCCCAGTAGGTCCTGTTTTATGAAATACTGATTAAAAATGCACGCGTGCATATTTATTGCATCCATGGGCAGATAGTGAATCATAAAATAATATAAAGCTGTCACTCGATGATTTAATAGCATCATTTAGTTCTTCTTTAGAATGGTTCAAATGGCTCTGAGCACTATGGGACTCAACATCGTAGGTCATAAGTCCCCTAGAACTTAGAACTACTTAAACCTAACTAACCTAAGGACATCACACACACCCATGCCCGAGGCAGGACTCGAACCCGCGACCGTAGCAGTCCCGCGGTTCCGGACTGCAGCGCCAGAACCGCTAGACCACCGCGGCCGGCTCTTCTTTAGAGAATAGACGGAGCAAGATATGATGCAGTCATCTACAACTGGAGGTGCGTAATGTTGGAATGCGACCGTAAAAAGAGCGAGCACATCGATAAACGCCTTCATACGAGACGTTGCAGTAGGAAGAGTGGATGGCATATGGCTGTTTCTAAAAGCCTTTGTCCTATTCCAAATGTTGGTGATAGCTGCTTGCTTCATGGAGTGAAGAACAAAATTTAGTCCAGTCTTCCTTATTTTCAGGAATTTGTTAATTTCCTTTTCTCACTTCCAAGAAGTTACACAAATTAGAATTCTGGCGATAGGTTTTCGTATTAAGTCGGCGTTTTGCAACTTCTCTAGAGCATTCGTGATGCCACTAAGGAGGGGAATGTTGCTTCGTAATATTGAAAGCAATTTCTTTAGAATGCTGCTGTCCACTGCGACTTCCATAGCTGTTATTAAAATCTGATATGCTTGTTTCTCCTGTAATTTGGTCTCTATAGTTTCGAGCTTTCTTGGAACTGTACTCTTATATCTGTCCCAGTTAGCTTCTGCAATTTTCCACTGATCATTAGCGTAAAATATTTGTTTATTATCAGAGTTTATGTTAATGAAAAAAGAAAGGCAATCTACATTTATTGAACACTTGCATTTAGGGAAGCTTTTGACAATTTTGATCGGAGTACATGCTTAGAAATTCTGAAGATAGCAGGTGTAAAATACAGAGAGAGAACTGTACTGTTTGTACAGGAACCAAATTGGTGTTGTAAGAGTTGAAGGACATGAAAGGCAGACGTTGGCTGAGAAGTGAGTGAGACAGAAACATAGCCTACCCCATGATATCAGTCTGTGTAGACTGTGCAAGCAATAAAGAATCCAATAACAAATCTGAAAAGGGAATTACAGTTCAGGGAGAAGAAACAGAAATTTTAAGCTTTGCCAACGATTTTCTGACAGAGATGGAAAATGACCTGAAAGAGCAGTCGTAGCGAATGGGTAGTGTCCTGAAAATAAGATGAGCGTCAACGAAAGTAAAACAAGGGCAACCGAACGTAATCGACGCTGAGGGAATAAGTACAGTGAATGACATACAAAACTAGACGTTGAATTTTATTTAAGTAGCAAAATAACTGACGACTGCCGAAATGGAAATGATGTAAAACGAAGACTAGCAGTAGTAAGAATAGCATATCTGAAAAAGAGAAATTTGTTATTATCGAATACAAATTTACATGTTGGGAAGTCTTTTCTGACTGCATTTCTCTGGAGTGTATCATTGTACGGAAGTGAAACACCGACGAGAAACAATTCAATCAGGTACAGAAAATTTTAGATTGTGGTGCTGCGGAAGAATGGTGGTAGATACAATGGATAGATAGAATAGCTAATGAGGACGAACTGAATAGAACTGGGGAGAAAAGAATTTTATGGTACAGCTAGACTAAAAGAAGGAATCATTTAATAATACGGCTTCAAGGTATCGCCAGTTTTGTGATGGAAGGAAGTATTTGAGTTTGGAGGCGAGGAGGAGGGAGGTAACTGGAAACCGAACGTTGACTATATAGGGAGCATTCTGATAATCCATCGAGAGCAGTGGGACAGCAGCTGGACATGAATAATTAAAATTTAAACCAAAAACTGTATTGTAATTTGAACGACTTTTTTCAAATCATACTATCATTCCGACGCAAAAAAGCGACAACAACGACGTCTGACCATTGGTGTGCTTGTTACTGGAAGTTACAGAATGCAGCTGATGTTTGCTCCACTGTACTCGACTTTTGTAGTTGCATATGCTAGTGTAACATGCTTAATAAGTTGTACTGTTTCCATTTTAAGATTCATTTTCATTGTGGTTCTTATGTCGGTAGCTGATTACGCTTAAGGCCTGAAGATGACGCTTCTCCGTGTCGAAACTGATAGCGTGTTTTGAATAAACGACATCTGAATTACAATACAGCTGCTGGTTTCAATTTTCATTATTCAAGACATATAGAAAGCAAGTTCAAATAGAAGTAGACTGGAGTAGCTATGTAAAGACGAAGAACTCTGCTGAGGATGCACTAGTGCGAAGGGCTGCGTCAAAGCAGTCTTCGGACTGAAAGCTACTACGACAAGATCACACTAACACACATAGACCATACAAACAAAAACAGAGTAAATTATATGGGAATCCATGAACGCAAACATATACTACGTTTTGGGTATATACAAAACAACATTAGAAATACGCTGAAGAACCAAAGAAACTGGCACACCTGCCTAATATCCGCGAGCACACAGAAGTCCAGAAACACGACGTGACATGGACACGACCAACGTCTGAAGTAGTGCTGGAGGGAACTGAACCCATGATTTCTGCTGGGCTGTCCATAAATCCGTAGGAGTACGAGGAGGTGTAGATGTCTTCTGAATATCACGTTGAAAGGCATCCCTGATATGCTCGATAATGTTCATGTTTAGTGAGTTTGGCGGTCAGCGGAAGTGTTTAAACTCAGAATGTTCCTGGAACCACTCTATAGCAATTCTGGACGTGTGGGGTGTCGCATTGTCCTGTTGGAATGCACGACGGACATGAATGGATGCAGGTGATCAGAGAGGAAGCTCACGTACGTCTCACCAGTCAGTGTCCTATCTAAATGTATCAGGGGTCCCATGTCGCTCCAACTTTATACGCCCCACTCCATTAGAGAGACTCCACCATCTTGAACAGTCCCCTGCTGACATGCAGGGTCCATGGTTTCATGAGGTTGTCTTCATAGCCATACACGTCTATTCACTCGATACAATCTGAGACGAGACTCGTCCGACCGGGCAACATGTTTCAGTCATCAACACTCCAATGTCAGTTTTGACGGGCCCAGATGAGGCATAAGGACTTGTCTCGTGCTGTCAGCAAGGGAACAAGACTGGGCCTTCGGCTCCGAAAGCCCATATCGATGATGTTTCGAAGATTGGTTCGCACGCTGACACTTGTTGATGGCCCAACTTTGATATCTGCAGCAAATTTCGGAAGGGTTACACTTCTATCACGTTGAACGATTGTCTTCAGTCGTCGCTGGTACAGTTCTGGCAGGATATTTTTCCGGCCGCAGCATTGTTGGAGATTTGATGTTTTACCGGATTCCTGATATTCACGGTAACCTCGTGGAATGGTCGTACGGGAAAATCAACACTTCACCGCTAAATCAGAGATGCTGTGTTCCACCACTCGTGCGCCGACCATAAAACCACTTTCATTCTCAGTTTAATCTTGAGAACCTGTCATTGTAGCAGCAGTAACCGATCTAACAAGTGTGTGAGATACTTGTCTTATATAGGCGCAGCTGTATTCTGCCTATTTATATATCTCTTTGTTTGAATAAGCCAGCCTATAGCAGTTTCTTTGGCGCAGGATCTATAATCCCTAACGGTAAGTAAAAGTGTACACTAGAGTAACTGCTTTATAACTGTCTCCAATTTTTTGTATACCAAATGGACACGTAATAAGTATGTAAACTTAGAATGAGGCATCAGATTGCAGAGCCTGTGCATCAGAGCCGCATAAGGCGCGGGGATAGTCTAGTTCACAGACTACTCATGCAATCCAGGGACACACGTCATGCTTTTTGCAACTACTCAAAGGTAAGAAAAGAAGTACTTTTAAATCAGTATAACGAGTATGTTAGTCAATTGTCGGGTGCCAGTCAACCACCCGGCTATAAGAAACACCTTGTAATATAGTCTTGGGGGAATAGGTCATTTGTACAGCTTGAAATAATTTGCAGACAGCGGTTCTTGGAAGAAAGCTAGGAAAATGCAACAAGTCTACAAAGGAGACTGCGTACAGAAAAAAATCTCGTACGAACCGTCGTAGAACATTGTTCAGCGAGTTTAACGGACCCATGCCACATAGAACTAACAGGGGATTAAAACAAAAGGACAGTATGATTGGTCATGTGTATGTCTAACTCATGGGAGACTATAAAAATGCTAATAGAAATGAACTGGCGGACACTAATTTAGACGCTAACTATCCCCGTGAAAATCAGCTCAGAAAAATTCTAAGTGATGAAACCGGAAATTTATTCAATCTCCTAATTATCGCTCCCATAGGGATCGCAGTGACAAAATTAGACGAATTACAGGACATTTGCCGGCCTCTGTGGCCGAGCGGTTCTAAGCTCTTCAGTCCGGAACCGCGCTACTGTTACGGTCGCAGGTTCCAATCCTGCCTTGGGCATGGATGTGTGTGATGTTCTTAGGTTAGTTAGGTTTAAGTAGTTCTAGGTCAAGAGGTCTGATGATCTCAGATGTTAAGTCCCATAGTGATTAGAGCCATTTGTACCATTTGAACAGCACATTTAATAACAGAGGCATTTAAGATATCGTTCTTACCTCGCACCATACGTGAATGATAAGGGAAAAAACTCTAGTCACTGGTACAGTGGGTGGGACGTTTTACCATGCACTTCACAGTGTTTGTAGAGTACAGATGTAGAAGGAATGCCAATAGGTATGTCCGTTAGTCCTTGGTTCACTGAGAATGGATGCAGTACATTGTTCACGTACTGTGATCAAACGTATCCGGACACCTACAAAACCATATGTTTTTCATATTAGGTGCACTGTGCTGCCCCCTACTGACTAGTACTCCATATCAGTGACCTCAATAGTCGTTAGACATTATGAAAGAGTAGAAATGGGCGCTCCGATGAACTCACGGACTTCGAACGTGGTCAGGTGATTGGGTGTCACTTGTGTCACGCGGCTGTACGCGAGATTTCAACACTCCTAAACATCCCTAGGTCCACTGTTTCCGATGTGATAGTGAAGTGGAAACGTGATGGGACACGGAAGCCCAAAAGCGTACAGGCCGACCTCGTCTGTTGACTGACAAAACCGCCGACAGTTGAAGAGGGTCGTAATGTGTAATAGGCAGACACCTATCCAGACCATCATACAGCAATTCCAAACTGCATCAGGATCCACTGCAAGTAGTATGACAATTTGGCGGGAGGTGAGAAAACTTGGATTTCATGGTCGAGCGGCTGTTCATAAGCCACACATTGTGCCGGTAAATGCCAAACGACACCTCACTTGGTGTAAGAACCGTAACATTGGACGACTGAACAATGGAAAAACGTTGTGTGTCCGGTGAACGTCATCTGCCAGCGTGTGTAGTGCCAACATTAAAATTCGGAGGCAGAGGTGTTATGGTATGGTCATGTTTTTCATTGAGGTGCCTTGCACCCCTTGTTGTTTTGCGTGGCACTATCGCATCATTGGCCTACATTGATGTTTTAAGCACCTTCTTGCTTCCCACTGTTGAAGAGGAATTCGGGGATGGCGATTGCATCTTTCATATCTGTTCACAATGCACGGCTTGTGGCGGGGTGGTTTCACGACAATAACATCCCGGTAATGTACTGGCCTGCACAAAGTCCTGGCCTGAATCCTATAGAACACCTTTGTGATGTTTTGGAACACCGACATCGTGTCAGCTCTCACCGACCGACGTCGATAGCTCTCTTCAGTGTCATTCCCCAAGACACCAACTGCACGATACACTCCTGTTTCCATGTTATGCAGAGAATGTTGATGTATCTGATCAGTATATTAAGAGCTCCATTATCTGTTGTTCTACGTGTTCGGGTATTCCGAACTATGCTGCCATACCTCATCATAGCATGCACAGACTGCAATAGCCAGAGACTGGACAGTCGCTGAGAAACAGTATCTGGTCACCTAATGCGCTGCCGCTGTTTGTAATGTTTTAGTTTTCTGCACTGCTCTGTAAGCAGAAGCTACTGACAAGTGTAGGAACTAAAAACTATAGAGAGTGTGCAAGGCTGGCCTATGTTGTGCTGGACGTATGTTGCAGTAGCTACACGGACGTGAAGAGAATTGCAGAGAAAAGTCTAGCACTGAGAGCTGCATCAAACCGGTGTTTGAACAGAAGATTTCAAGACGCCAGATCAATTCCATTCGAATAATAGATTGTAATTTTCAATAATTTTACAGACTATTGGTGCCTTACCGAAAACGTATAACCAGCATTGGCGAATTTTCTTCTTCTTCTTCTTCTTCTTTTTCTTCTTATGCACTCCATGTAATGGGCGAACTGCTTGTTACGGTATTTCATCTCTTGTATAGTCTTCCTACACTTCTCCTTCCAGTATATATATATATATATATATATATATATATATATATATATATATATATATATATATATATAATTGGGAGCATTTCTCACAAGGCTTTCTCCACCGACACCAGTGTACATGTTCATTCCACTTTCTCGTATTTTCTTTTACTTTTTCCTTTACGTTATATACTTATAACACTTTCCTTATATTCTCATTTCTTCCACTTTTCTAAGAAACTTCGTTTCTTGGGCCTATATTCTACCTTCTTGGCTCTTGTGTCACCCATACTCCACTCTCATGAGTAAGTAATGGTACTGCTATGGTTTTTTGAAACGTGAGCATTCTTTTCTGCCTTTATTGAGCAATTTTTTTAGTCATTCAATGTATGGAAAAAATTTTGTTCGACGTCTTCCGTGATTTCCCTAAATCACTCCAGGCAAATGCCGGGATGGTTCCTCTGAAAGGGCACGGCCGACTTCCTTCCCCATCCTTCCCTAATCCAATGAGACCGATGACCACGCTGTCTGGTCTCCTTCCCCAAAACAACCAACAACGTCTTGATTGTGTTCATATGTGATGTCATATGCTAGATATTTAAAATATTCAACTTGCTCCAAGTTTTTATTATTCAAGACTGCTTTTGATCTTACTAGCTGTATGTCCTGACATGTCATCACTTTCGTTTTATCTACAGACAGTTTCAGGTTGTACGTTGAGGCCTTTTGATGCAACTTACAACACCCATCTGAAGGTCATCTTCATTCTTCAAACAGAGTCAGGTCTTCTGCATATAGGATTGTATTTAGTGTAGTCTTGCGAGCTAAAAATTGACTACCCCCTTCTTATTTACCATCTTCCATATACCGATAACTTCATCTTCGTGTGTATTGAAGTGAGTCAGGGAACTACAGCATCGTTGTCATACCCCTTTTTGTGTGCATTGGGTTGTTGATTATGTTTCACATAGGCTATCTATAACCATTATTTCGGTGTTTGTATATATATGCAACCAGGCAGATCATCTAACAAGTGAGGCAAATGGACGAGAAGGTTTTCCTGGCTTATTTCTATGAAGAATGCCTAGTAGACAGAATCATTCTGTATGATCTCTCATAAATGTGATAGTGTTAAGAAACTAGTGACTTCTGTGAGGGCTGCCAGGTAGATAATCAACTGAGGCAAGTGAACGAGAAGATTTTCATAGCTTATTTGTTCAAAATGTGTGTGAGATCTTATGGGACCCAACTGCTAAGGCCATCAGTCCCTAAGTTTACACACTACTTAATCTAAATTATCCTAAGGACAAACACACACACCCATGCCCGAGGGAGGAGTCGAACATCCGCCGGGACCAGCCGCACAGTCCGTGACTGCATAGCTTATTTCATATACATTTTTCTTACTCTGAATCGTTATATAAAACCAGTAAGAGTTGGCTGTATATAGGATTGTATTTAGTCTAGTCTTACAAGCTAAAAATAGACTACCCTCTTTTTATTCACCGTCTTCCACATACTGATCACTTCATCTGCGTGTACATTGAAGAGAGTCAAAGAACTACAGCATCGTTGACATACCCCTTTTTTGTATGCATTGGGTTGTTGATTATGTTTCCCATCGGCTGTCTATAACAATTTCGGTGTTGGTGTATAGATCCTTAATACAATTTATGAGATAGGGTGGATTCTTTTGTTCGGCAGTTATACACTTCATACTAAAGAATGACGCATCGTGAAGGTATTATCCTAATGGGAGAGAAATCGTTAGATGTGATTTACATATTCAGACAAACAAATGATCATAATTTCAGCAAAATTAGATGATTTGTTCGCGACAGTCAGACTGGGCGATTTCAGACATGGCTTCGCTGGTCATCGGGGTGCAGCTCAAAGCGATACTCGTCACTGAAGACAATCCTATTACAGTCAAAGAGATAACAGGCCGACGACGAGTCTGGGGTCGCTCTAGATATTGGTGGGATGCCAACTGATTGTCGTTCACCAAAGGGCCCGACCAGGCGTCTTGGTCTGGGTTGCCATTTCTTTTCGTAGCAGGACCCCTTTGGTTGTCATCCGCAGCACCCTTACTGCACAGCTGCACTACGACGGTATTCTACGCCCAGTTTGCCTCCATAGCGAGCCATCTTGGGTTCACATTTCAGCAAAGTAATGCCCGCCAGCACACAGCAGATTTTCTAATACTTGTCTTGTCGCGCCGGCCGGAGTGGCCGAGCGGTTCTAGGCGCTTCAGTCCGGAAACGCGTGACCGCTACGGTCGCAGGTTCGAATCCTGCCTCGGGCATGGGTGTGTGTGATGTCCTTAGGTTAGTTAGGTTTAAGTTGTTCTAAGTTCTAGGGGACTGATGACCTCAGAAGTTAAGTCCCATAGTGCTCAGAGCCGTTTGAACCATTTGTCTTGTCGCCTGCCTTCCTGGCGTGGGCAGCATGGTCGCCGGATCACTCCCCACTTGAGAACGTTTCGAGAATTATGGACAGCGCCCTCCAATCACGTCGTGATATTGACGGAGTAATGCGTCGGTTGGGCAGAATTTGGCACGACAGCACTCTGGAGGACATTGAGCAACTATGACAGTCAATGCCAAGCCGAATAACTACCTGCAAAAACGTCAGAGATGTATCATCACCTCCGTAGCATAGCGGTAGCGTTACCGCCTATCACGCAGGGGGCTCGGGTTCGATTCCCGGCAGGGGACTGGGTGAGGTGTGCCCATCATCATCATTGACTCGCAAGTCGCCGATGTGGCGTCACCTAAAAAGGACTTGCAATACGGCCGCCGAACTCCTCCGAATGGGACCTCCCAGCCAACAATGCCATACGATCATTTCACTTCACCTTATTTATTTACACAATGTGAAACTCCATCTCATGAATAAATCATCCTATTTTTCTGAGTTTGTAATCATTTGTTTGTCTGTACATGTACATCAGATCCGTCGATTTCCATCACAGTCGTGAAGCGACATTTTCTTTTCATTATAGTGTAATCCAGGGCATTATGGAACGCCATTTAAAATGTATAAACGCAAAATTGGTTTCTGTATTGAAGTCTAGTCTCTGTTCTATAATGTGCTGTACTTTAAAAACATTATCAGCAGTTTATCCTCCGTTTACAAAATTGGATTGTTCTTCAGATATTAGTTTTTTCATGCTATTTTTTAGTCCTGCATTCGGGATTTTGGCATACGGTTTATAAGCTGAGTCCAGGAGGCTCATACCTCGATGATGCTAGCGACAGCCTCCCTGTTGAGTCAGGGAAGCCCCATACGGAGACAGAGCGACGGCAGAGCAGGTAGGCGCCATGTGGCAACGCAGCGGCCGACCGGACCTCGGCCACAGCGGGGGCGACGCATCCCGCGTGCCCTTCAGACGGACTCCAAAAAGGAAGAGCGCGGCCGGGCGGCCCGGCGGCGCGGCAGGCACCCCTGGCCTCTCCCTCTCCACCTCTACCTGCGCGGGGCCGGGCTCATTAATTGAGCAGCCCCATCCCCCGGGCAGGCGGCCCGCCCTGCCGCACCATCCTGCCCGGCCTAACCTCGGGACGGGATCGGCAGCAGGCGGAGGACGAGGCGCGGGCGTCGCCCACGCGGCGCCAGAGCCCTACAGCCCTCCATCTCCAGCACCGTCCTTCATCGTGGGACCCGTACTGACCCTTAACAATGTGCTTCCGGTGTCCACCTGAGTCGATTCTTGAAATATGTGTATTCCATCAGTTTCGGGATTGCAGCAGGATAACATCGTCTTCTTGCCACGGTGTTTCGGCTGACAACCATTCAGCCGTCTTCAGGTGAGTTTTCTGCACTGGACATTACTACCTCACATCGCTACTTTTCTACCAAAAACAGGAGCGTAGACGTATGCTCAAAGGCAGCCGCTATTGTCGACTTGCATTCCCTCTTATAATACACTACTGGCCATTAAAATTGCTACACCAAGAAGGAATGCAGATGATAAACTGGTATTCATTGGACAATATATTATACTAGAACTCACATATGATTACCATTTCACGAAATTTGGGTTCATAGATCCTGAGAGACCAGTACCCAGGACAACCACCTCTGGCCGTAATAACGGCCTTGATACGCCTGGGCATTGAGTCAAACAGAGCTTGGATGGCGTGTACAGGTACAGCTGCCCATGCAGCTTCAGCACGATACCACAGTTCATCAAGAGTAGTGACTGGTGTGTTGTGACGAGCCAGTTGTTCGGCCACCATTGACCAGACGTTTTCAGTTTGTGAGAGAATGGAGAATGTGCTGGCCAGGGCAGCAGTCGACCATTTTCTGAATACAGAAAGACCCGTACAGGACCTGCAACATGCTATCGTGCATTATCCAGCTGAGATGTAGGGTTTCGCAGGGCTCGAATGAAGGGTAGAGCCACGGGTCGTAACACATCTGAAATGTAACGTCCACTGTTCAAGGTGCCGTCAATGCGAACAAGAGGTGTCCGAGACGTGTAACCAATGGCAACCCTTACCATCACGCCGGGTGATACGCCAGTATGACGATGACGAATACACGCTTCCAATGTGCGTTCACCGCGATGTCGCCAAACACCGATGCGACCATCATGATGCTGTAAACTGAACCTGGATTCACTCGAAAAAATGACGTTCTGCCATTCGTGCACCCAGGTTCGTCGTTGAGTACGCCATCGCAGGCGCTCCTGTCTGTGACGCAGCGTCAAGGGTAACAGCACCCATGGTCTCCGAGCTGATAGTCCATGCTGCTGCAAACGTCGTCGAACTGTTCGTGCAGATGGTTGTTGTCTTGCAAACGTCCCCATCTGTTGACTCAGGGATCGAGACGTGGCTGCACGATCCGTTACAGCTATGCGGATCAGATGCCTGTCATCTCGATTGCTAGTGATACGAGGCCGTTGGGATCCAGCACGGCGTTCCTTATTACCAACCTGAACCCACCGATTCCATATTCTGCTAACAGTCATTGGATTTCGATCAACGCGAGCAACAATGTAGGGATACGATAAACCGCAATCGCGATAGGCTACAATCCGACCTTTATCAAAGTCGGAAACGTGATGGTACGCATTTCTCCTCCTTACACGAGGCATCACAACAACGTTTCACCAGGCAACGCCAGTCAACTGCTGTTTGTGTATGGGAAACTGGTTGGCAACTTTCCTCATGTCAGCACGTTGTAGGTGTCGCCACCGGCGCCAACTTTGTGTGAATGCTCTGAAAAGCTAATCATTTGCATATCGCAGCATTCTTCCTGTCGGTTAAATTTTGCGTCTGTAGCGTATCATCTTCGTGGTGTAGCAATTTGGTCAGTAGTGAATATGTTTCTGACGGACACCAACTCATGCTCTGCAACGTGCTCCCTTGCTCGCGAAGCTATCGATAAGGAGTTCTTAAGTTAGCGCGTATGATTCGTCCTCCAGCTCATCTGACAGTTGCTGGATGGTCGTTGGTCAGTGTGGGCGTGCTGCAATATGTCTTCGCGAACCCATCCCACACTTGTTCGGCGCGATTTGAGTCAGGGGAACGGACAAGCCAGTCCATTCGCCGAATATCCTCTTGTTCCAAAAGCTGCTCCATATGGGTATTTCGATGCGGCCGCGTACCGTAATCCACAAAAATGAGATCAGGCCCGAATGCACTCCTGAAAAACGCACATAGGGAAAGTGTACAGGGCACAATAACGTTGATCTCTGTGTCGTATTTAAAGATTTGGACGTTCAGTACGCCCACGCTACATTATCCAACCCCACATTATAACAGCTGCACCACCTAAACTATCATGTTAGACTGGACATACACTATTATGGCGAACACATAATGCCCATCGGGAAAACTGTCGAATATGATCGCTTTGGTGGGCCAGGTATTATGACGTGGAGAGGCATAATGTCACGTGGGCGTACTGACCTCCAAATTTTTGAACACTTACACTCACCCGTCAATGTAATTGTGACACTGTACTCCTTCTTCATGTGCGGCTTTTCAGGTGTACATTCGGCTCTGACGTCATTTTTTATGAATGACAATGCGCGACCGCATCGAATTATGCTGGCGAAGAGCTCTTGGAACGAGAGGATATTTTACGAATGGATTGGCCTTCCCGTTACCCCGACATAAATCCCATCATGCACCAACAAACATCCAACAGTTGTCAACCTCGCTTGTCGTGGAATGGAACGCCCCGTCCAACCTGATGGCCAAGAGAGCAGCACGTTCCAGATCATGCATTTCCATCCGCGCCGATCACAAACGTTACTAAGAGGCATTTCCTGCCTTTCGTAAAGTTCAGAGCACCATGATGATTTACGGTTTCTTCAGGGTAATTATTGTCACTGAATATGTTGTAGCCGGCCGCTGGTGACCGAGCGGTTCTAGGCGCTTCAGTCTGGAACCGCGCGACCGCTACGGTCGCAGGTTCGAATCCTACCTCGGGCATGGATGTATGTGATGTCCTTAGGTTAGTTAGGTTTACGTAGTTCTAAGTTCTAGGGGACTGATGACCTGAGCTGTTAAGTCCCATATTGCTCAGAGCAATTTGAACCATTTTGAATATGTTGTATTTTCGTTCGCCACATTCCATATCTCCTTCAGTTACCTTCAGTACTATAATGGATCAGTTCTTTCTGCGTATGGTCCAAGTTTCATCGAGCTATGTTACTTGGCACTGACACATTATGCGAATGTTACTTTCATCCTTATGTTTTTCACACCAGTGTATTTTGACAACCAACCCTTCTATGTTCTTCAGGGGCTAGAAGTTTTGATGTTGTGTGTACTGCCTGGACTCCAGCCAGATTGTCAGCATTCCTTGTACGCCATTTACGCCGTCCGTCCAAAAACTTCCGAGACTGACTTTTATTCCCATCTTAAGATGACGTCAGCGCAGTATCCATGGTGGCAGCTGTAAACAACAGATGTCCATTAGACAAGTCAGTTCCGAGCAGACAATGTTAAATGGCGGAAGTGTTGCCATAGTGTGTCAACGTTTTTGTGTCACAAATAGCAATGGAGGAACGATGAACATCTCTAAATCAGGTGTTCACGAGGTACTTCAGAATACCGAACAAAAACAATGACGTTTATACTCTGGTCCCACTTGACAGAAATGAGAAATGAGGACAATTATTTTGTGGAAAAAATCAACATAGGACACGAGACTTGATTTTATCAACACGAAGGTATGACTAAACGACAAAGTGCAGTTGTGCCTCTGATGCTTCGTCAGGACCGAAGAAGGTGCTAATGTCACACACGACTTGAACAACATTCCAAAGTAGGACTTTTCTGACAGCTTCACATAGGTCTTTAAACGTTCCATGCATTGCACTCAAGTGGGGGACACAACGAAGAACATTAAAACCGCCATCTTCACTTTTCTCTAATTTTAATTAATCCAGTCTTGAAACTTTGTTGGGACGTGGATCATGAGGGCTCACAGGCCAAATTTGTGACTGTATTGAGGGTTTCTTGGTAGTAAGTCCGCAGCATTTTACTTTGGATGTAGATTCATAAAATTTAGTATTTTTCTATTTCTTCATTAGACGAGAACACAAGAACGTGAATAATTACTGAATGACAAATTTGTATTACCTTACCAATTACAGGTGTGTTAAATTTAAATTTTGATTACCTTACCACTTACAGGTGTGTTAAATTTAAATTTTGACTAACTTACCAATTACAGATGTGTTAAATTTACGAAAATGATCTGCTTTGAAGACGTTCGCAATCACACCACCACTTGCCAGCAGTACACAATCAATTACGGGAATCTGTTCCGTATGATGCATCAAGTAATGCAGACTAACATGTGTGTGTGTGTGTGTGTGTGTGTGTGTGTGTGTGTGTGTGTGTACAGATTACCTAAAATATAATCCACTTACTTTCTTTCTCATCGTTACAGGACTGCACAGGTCGACATAGATGTGCCTTCAAAATCGAAACTGTACAGTAATGGAAAGGAAATAATGGAAAATTTTACTTCCTCTAATGACAAGCTGTAGAGTAAATTGCTATTATTTGTGGTGGTTATGAACCCGAAACAACAAAAGCAATCTACTAAAGAATTTTTTTACTGTGAGGCTAACGCCATATATTCGCACGTATTGGAGGAGACGGCTACAAGTGCTAGAGGTGAAACAAAGGTCTCAACAGAAGTCAACTGCTATTTGGACACCGTTCTTCCTTTAGTACATTTGAGCAAACGAAATCTTTACTCTTAATCCCCAGCGCCCTCGATACCGTCGACAACCCTTAAAGGTCTGTGGCCAGCATATAACAGAGCGTTTAGTGCATTCTAAATCACCAAACCTCAGACAACTGAAGTGAATAATCTGAAAGATACTGAATCGCTTGACAACCAGTGTTGGCAAATCCAAGGACAGCTTAGAAGAATGTTATCTGGAAGCCCAATCAGACCATTGTGACCATGGAAACAATAAACCACTTCTCACATCTATCAGCGTCAGCTCTCGGTGTGCTGTGTAAGATGTGAGTGAAGTCATTGAAGATTTTCTTATTTGTCTCGGCCTCTGCGAAAGTTGTTCACTGCGACTTTGGAAACCTTAGCGAGCCGTTTCAAAAAGTTTTTAAATTTATTGGATGACAACTCTAACAGATTCACCTCGACGTAAAATGAATCCACTTCCTTCTACATCTATATCTACATCAACATCGATACTCTGCAAATCACATTCAAGTGCCTCGCAGAGGGTTCATCGAACCACCTTCACAATTCTCTATTATTTCAATCTCGTATAGCGCACAGAAAGAATGAACACCTATATCTTACCGTACCAGCTCTGATGTCCTTATTTTATCGTGGTAATCGTTCCTCCCTATGTAGGTCGGTGTCAACAAAATATTTTCGCACTCTGAGGAGAAAGTTGGTGATTGGAATTTAGTGATACCCTTAAGACTGTAATAACAAATCGAAATTTCGAGACGTTATCCTGTAAGTTGATAAGCGTGCTACAAACAGCGTGCAGAATGGCCTGTAGGTGGGAGCTTAGTGCAGTTGCTCACATACCGTCGCAGTATCAGTATAAAGATGGCCGCCCCACTTGCGACTTGCACCAGGGAGGAACAGCGTTGTGTTTTTCGGTTTTTGCATAGTGAAGGTGTGAAACCTATTGAAATTCATCGACGAATGAAGGTTAAGTACTGTGATGCATGTTTGTCACAGCATCAAGCCTACAAATGGAGTAGGAAGTTCGCAAATGGTGTGACTTCAGTGGAAGATGCTCCTCGTCCAGGTCAGGCACAGCGAGTTGTGATGCCACAGAACATGACAGCAGTTGAAGCCATAGTGAAGGAAAACCACCGAGTGACACTGAATGACATTGCAGCATGTTTACAGATTAGTCATGGGTTAGCACAGCACATTGTGCATGATGTGCTCCAGTTTCACAAAGTGTGTGCAAGATGGGTGCCACGGCAGTTGATTCCTGAAATGAGAGAAAGACGTGTTGATGCTTGTGAAGAACTTCTTCGGTGCTTTGAACTAGAACGTGATGGCTTCCTTGCAAGAATCGTTACTGGGGTCGAAACCTGGGTTTACTTCCATTTTGAGTGTCTTCCTCATCCATCATACTCACTAGATCTCGCCCCCAGTGATTTCCATATGTTTGGACCACTCAAAGACGCAATGGGAGGACGGAAGTTCTGAGGTACGCCACGCGGTGCATGAGTGGTTGCGCGGACTACCAAAAGAATTTTTTCCTAACGGAATTTATGCACTTTGTAAGCGGTGGAGGACTTGCATTGAGCGTGGAGAAGATTATGTTAAAACGTCGTACACCTTTGTACCACTTCTGCACAGTAAATAATATTTAAAAAAAAATATTTAAGGTTTTCATTTGACTCAACCTCATAAAACGGGGGTGGCGTGGTCGATACCAAAACTGGGGCGGACAAAGCGACCGGTGCAAAGCCCAGGAATCCAGTGAGGCTCCGCAGGAAACGATGCTAGAATTTGAGTTGGGAGCTGATATACAGTGCCGTGACTGTGGTCGGCCTGTGTTTTAGTCTCACCCCGACACGTGAAAGTGCGAGGGAGTCATATTACACTTCGAAATACATCCCTGATCTGACGAAGGAGCCTAAGGATTGTTAAGTATGGAACTAATGCATCAGCATACTCCGAAAGGAACCTAATTGGTATACAGTCTGGACCAGAAGACTTGCTTTTATTAAGTGATTTGAATTGCTTCACTACTCCGAGGATATTTACTTCTACGTTACTCAAGTTGGCAGCTGTTCTCGATTCGAATTCTGGAATATTTACTTCGTCTTCTTTTGTGAAGGCCTTTCGGAAGGCTGTGTTTAGTAACTCTGCTTTGGCGGCACTGTCTTCGATTGTATCTGCATTGCTATCGCGCAGAGAAGGCATTGATTGTTTCTTGCCGCTAACATACTTCACACACGACCAGAATTTCTTCGGATTTTCTGCCAGGTTTCGAGACAAAGTTTCGTTGTGGAAACTGTTATAGGCATCTCGCATTGAAGTCCGCTCTAAATTTCGAGCTTCTGTAAAAGATCGCCAATCTTGGTGATTTTGCGTCTGTTTAAATTTGGCATGTTTGTTTCGTTATTTCTGCAACAGAGTTCTATCCCGTTTTGCGTACCAAGGAGGATCAACTCCGTCGTTTGTTAATTTATTTGGTGTAATCTCTCAATCGCTGCCGATACTATTATATACCCTCAGTGCAGATGGACAGTTACGTTCGGCGTCTTGCGGGAACCCGAACGGAGCGAGCATGTACGACATGGATGGGGACCGCTGGTACGTGGCGCTAGGTTGGAACGGGGGCAGATCGGGAGGCCTACTGAGGTGGTCCGCACAACTGAGATAAACACTGTGTCCGGCTGCGCGCAGTTGTTAACGCATCTGCCTTGTGAGAAGGAGATCCCGTTTTCGAATCTCTGTCTGACACACATTGCATGGGGGCTTTCTTTTTTATATATATGGAATGCAAATATTTTTTTGTAGCTGTCTGTCCGATTACGCAAGTCTCGTAAACGGCTGGCCCTGACTAGTTTTAGTACGCAATCTGACTGCATGGAACAACAACAAAGAATGAAATGAAAATTTTCGTTAACACAGTTAATTAATTAAGTCCCCAGCAACTATAAAATCTACGAAGCCAACAAAGCACAAGTGTAGCTGTTCTGTATGTGGTAGTATGACTCAACGCACATCTGGCACGGTTCTTCATCAACAAGACAAGAATTTTTAAATACCAATTATACTGACGTGATAAACGAAAATTAGAAATACTATAATTGTGCAAGAAAACCAAAATTACACTCTAATACAAGAACACACGCCAGATGCTTTGTTGACTGAACCTGTAATGACACACTTTTCAGGACACTCAAATAATAAAACAACATAGTACTTATTACCTTCATATATATTGACGAAAAGCACTCAGATCATTACAATATCTCCATTGGAATAACATCTGCTATCTCTCCCAACAAATAACTGCATAAAACATGGAACAACACTCTCCACTACCACATCTCACTCTGACTTCACGACAAGCAGTGTCCACCACAACTTCTCGGCAAGAACTGCTTGCCGCTACGTCTCAATAATCACTGCCAGTGGAGGCGGCGGAACAATACTCTCTGGCGCGATCTTTGACGCTGTGGCTCAGTGTAGCCACCTTTCAACATTTTCGATCATCGCCGCTGATTCCGCACAAAGTCTCGATGCAGGTAACATAAGCAGTTCCTTTCCTTTCCTTTCCTTTCCTTTTTCACCTTCAGTTTACATAACACTGTATTCTGTTTCTCCTTTTTTTTAATCGACTCTAAATTGAAACTCATGCTAGCATTTGTTCACATTCGTTTCACTGGAACTGCCCTGAGCGACTGCGGACGAAGGAAATGAAAGGAGCCACAGCGCCGTGCACAAAGCAGCCAGTAAAATGTAACATCGCTGCGGCAACATTTTCTGTACAAGGCGCCGTATAGGCGGTTCCCGGACAACAAAAATGGCTCTGAGCACTATGGGACTTAGCATCTGTGGTCATCAGTCCCCTAGAACTTAGAACTACTTAAACCTAACTAACCTTAGGACATCACACACATCCATGCCCGAGGCAGGTTTCGAACATGCGACGGTAGCGGTCACGCGGTTCCAGAATGAAGCGCCTAGAACCGCACGGCCACACCGGCCGGCCCGGACAAGTGTGAAATGGGTCTTATTAAGTCTACGCCATAGTTATACTCAGTGTATAGCTGGTGACTTACGTTAGGAAATGTGTGTTGACAAAATATTTACGCAAGGACTGACATGATGATCCACTCTCGAAGAATGCGCGGGAAAAACCAACACTTCAATCCTACCACGTGAGCTCTGATTTATTTTATTAATATGATCATTTCACCCTGTGCTTGTTATTGTCAATAAAATATTTTCAGATTTGGAGGAGAAAGATGTGCTGTGTCGTCCGAACAAAACACAGCCAGGGCAAAAGCACCACAGCCCAAAAGATGCGAACTGGTGCCAGCGAGTTCCACCAGCACCACGGGATGTGCTGAGGATGAAGATATGGACTTTGCCTCGACCAACTGCCTGCCGAGTACAATCTGCCAATGACTGGACGACAACGGACAGAAGCCTACTCGGAAGATAGAAGAGCAGCTCTCGTCCAGGGCTGAATTAGAGAGGGAACGTCGTTTAGTGAACTCTTAGAAATTAGCAGATAGTTCTTGCAAATTGCATTTTCTATATGCTGTGGAATATATTATTTGCATTTATCCATTGAGGGCACTGTTGTGTTATATTACTTGCGGTGTTGCAGACTTCATTATTCGCCAAGTCATAAAGATAAGTAAACCTTTTTATTTCATTTGTGTGACTTTGTTACTCATTTGTTGGAGTGTTGTAGAACTTTCGTTATCCTATCCTGTTACCTGGCCCTAGGCATAGCTGTGTAACAGTGGCAGAGAAAAATTACCTTAGCGTTGTACTGCACCAGAGGCCGTTTCACGAACCCACAACTCGGCCTACCGTAACAACAGTGCCAACTCGTCTTCCCCAGCAGTAGCGATGAGACCTTTACAAAACTGGCGATTGAAATTTCGTGATAAGATCAGGACGCAGCGAAAAACGTTAGTTTTTAATGAATTCCATCGCAACTCGTGTATCATATCCGTGACACTCGCTTCCCTATTTCGTGATATTAGAAAACGAGGTGTCCTTCTTTGAAGTTTTTCGATATCCTCCGTCAACCCTGTCTAGTAAAGATAGCATACATCGGAGTAGTACTTCATTACTTATTTTAGAAAACTTTTTCTCTAATTTATAGTTATATGTCATAACCTCTTCTCTTTCTTCACAAATTCCTATCTTCTGTTGATAAATTGTTAATTTCAAGATTTTCGTCCTTTAATTACCTTTAAGTTTGTAAGTATTTAAAGCTGCAGTATTATTAATCCTTGCTAAAAATAAAAAATAACAAATAATTTTCACTTTCTGTACATGTAAAATTTCGTATTGTGAAAGTACGACCTGTCTTAATGACAAGGTAGCAGGTCATTTGTAAATGGCAGCAAATAAATAAATTTATGTACGCAGTGTCTTTGCTAGACCTGTTGCATCTTCTAAGTGTTCCCTTCACCACAACACTATGTGTATTATGCATGGGCAACCATTGGTGACTCGTGGACCTGATTCATGTATGTACTTAATATGATCGCGGGCCACATCGTTCCGTGACGCAACACGTTCGTAGGGTAACGCACCGACATGAATGGATCCGCTTTCCCGACGCACCACGCCAGAAACTCAGAAACTTATGCCTCAAAACACGTGCTTTGGAAAGTACATTCACCTTACACCTTATGTTCACCCCATCTTCAGATGATTACTTCTATTTAGGAGTCGTGAACATTATTTTTATTTTATTTTATTACTTGCGACGTTTTACAATAGTTGTTTTCAGCGCTTCCGTTGCTAAAGCTGTAATGCCGGAGGAAAGAAACAATGTTTACAGCAAGTAAATTAATTTAAACATATGAAGACGGGACGCTAGGCAGCTTGAAATGTCATCGTGGAAAAATAAACGCATACAAAAGTTACTGGTTGCAACTAATTCATTACAAATTGCCTTTAATTTCAACGCCTAGAGTGTTCAAATACGTTTGCTGCGGACAACAATAATTTATTAATGTCAGTACGAGAAAGAAACCCGAGGGGAGCCGAGCGTGGTCGGGAATATCTGTTAATGAGTCCAAGGCTGAGTACTGTACAATGATGCTGCCTCTGTCTCTCCCACGAATGTCTTCCGACGGCCAGATTGAAAACATTCACGGTTGCGGTTGCTCACCACCTATCTACGTTATAGTGTCAGTTCAGGTGTTTACAGTTGTAATCCCTAGATGTTTTACTGAAGTGACAGCCTTTAAATTTGTCTGAATTATCGTGTAGCCGAAACCTAACGGGTTCCTTTTAGTACACATGTGGACTACCAAACACTTCTCATTATTTAGAGTCAATTTCCACTTTTCCCACCATGCAGATATCTTGTCTAAACCATTTTGCAACCGGGTTTGATCTTTTTATGACTTTACTAGATGGTAAATGGCAGCATCGTCTGTTAACACTTCGCTGTCCGGCGACATCACAGTGGTGTCGTGAGAGTAGTGTCGCGCAGTGGCCGGCGACAGCACTTTAGTATCTTTTGCATTCTGTTGGTGTTTTGATTAGGTAACAAAAAGTTATACACGACAACAAGTTTTTTGTTTTTATAAGTACTTGTGCCCTTTCATCATGGCGGACGGGAAAGACAACAGAATTATTTACGATGAATGCGCGGACGTCTTGTCTGACGTTCCAGACGACTTGGCCGATTGAGAAGAAGACACTGCATATCAAAAAAATGAAAGTGAAGCAGAATCGTAGGAAGATAGTGAAATACGTCCAAGAAGAATTCGGCGAACGCTACGGTTGCCAACTGATTCGCTTGAATCAGACGAAGAAGACGGTGCACAGTGGTCAGACTTTGATTTACCGAGGACCAATAATAAATTTGAAGGCTCCCCGGGTCCAAATATATTTCTCAAGGTACACAGAGCGTCGAGGATATCGTAGAATTATATATTGGGAACGATCTAATTTTAAATATTAGCAACGAAACCAACAAGTACTACAGTTAAAATGGTAATAGAAGGAAACTGGATTAAAAAAATGCCAAATTTGTCAACGTTACGGGACCCGAACTTAGAAAATGGTTTTGGCTTACTATCCTTATGGGAATTGTAAAAAATAGCATGGATCGATGAATTTGGTCAACGAATCCGTTCATACACGCGCCGATATTCCGCAAAACGACGTCCCGCAACCAATGCAGACAAGTATTATCATTTTTACATTTTTCCGACAGCAACAATAAACCGGATAATGCCGATCGGCTTGTCAGAGTGCAATTAGTAACTGATTATTTTTCCAAAAAGTTTAAATAAACGTTTAATCTAAGTCAAAACATCTCAAATTGGAGGAATGAGACCGTGGCGTTGGCGATTAAATTTTGAAGTTTACAATCCGTCGAAAATTACGAAATACGGCATGCTCATTGAGATACTGTGTGATTTGAGTACGGGATACATTTCCTCATTCTTATATTCCGGTGCAGAATAGCCTTAAGCCAAAACAGTGATGGAACTATTAACACCTTGTGATGGAAAGTGGCATCACCTCTGCATGGATGGTTATTATAACTGTGCAGAACTTGCAGAGAAGTTACTTGAAAAGAAAATTCTAGTTTTTGGAACGATACGGCAAAACAGAGGATTTCAGTAAAATTAAAGCGCTTAAAAGTCAATGTGTTTGAAGCTTGTCATCAACGGAAAGATGACAAGCGGCCGGCGAAAAGCCAAGTAATCCGAACTAGCGCTGCCGGCGCCAAGCGAATAAAATTGTACGAGACGTGCGGACGGCAAAGTGTTAACAGTCAAAGACGGTTGCTCACACTCTCTCCTAAATTGTTTGTATGCGAGGAGCGTTCAGTAAGTAGGGCAGTACAATTTTTTCTGAAAGCAAATTGGTTTTACTCAGGGCTCTAATACACCATATTATTGCCTAGTCTTTGGGCTGAAGACCCTGTTTTGCAGCATAATCTCCATTCATTACGCCAGCTTAATGAGAGCGCTTGTGTGCCCGCATTGTACCACTCTACTGGTCGACGTCGGAGCCAACGTCTTGATGCATCAACAACATCCACTTCATCCACGTACTGCTTCCAACGGAGAGCATCCTTCATTGGGCCAGACAGGTGGAAGTGGGAAGGTGCGAGATCCGGGCTGTAGGGTCAATGAGGAAGAATAGTCCAAAGAAGTTTTGTGAAGTGCTCTCCAGTGCGTCGATTTGTGTGGAGCCTTGCGTTGTCTTGCAAACAGAGAAGCTCGTTTGCATTTTTGTGATGACAAACACCCTGAAGTCATTTCTTCAATTTCCTGGGGGTAGCACAATACACTTCAAAGTTGATCGTTGCACCATGAGGGAGCACATCAGAAAGAATAACACCTTGAAGGTCCCAAAAGTCCATCGCCATGACTTTACTCTTCGGAGAAGAGGTGGCGCCAGTCAATCGATTGCCACTTTGTTTCCGGTTCGAAGTTTCATCGCCTATGATGATGTTCGACAAAAAATCATTACGATCAGTCTCGTAATTCGCAAGCCGTTGTGTACAGATAGTCCGTCGTTGCTCTTTACTGTCTGTTAGCGACGAGGAATCCACAGGGCACACATCTTTGCGTGCCCAAAACGACTGTGTCAGCACCGTCAACAGAGAAGTCCATTTGAGCAGCGAGGGTTTTGGCTGTGATCCGTCGATCACCTCTAAGGAGAGTGTCCGCACGTTCCAACACTGCAGGAGTCATTACTGTGTGCGGCCAGCCGGCACGTGGGAGTTCGGACAGGTTTGCGCGATCTTGTTTTGATAATGAGAGACGCCTCGCCCAACGAATCATCGTGCTTTTGTTCACTACCAGATCTCTGCAGACATTCGCCTATGAGTATCTGTGATTATCATGCGTTATGGTTATTTATCGAACGCCCTTCGTAGATTAGGAACAGCAGACAGCCTACAACACTTCCTTTGTGTGCGCCAGATATTTCTGTTTTACTCGATTACTTTACGTCAATTACTACGACAATGAAGGATTCCTGATTTTCCTTAAACCCTGCTTCCATGCCGGCCGGAGTGGCCGTGCGGTTATAGGCGCTACAGTCTGGAACCGCGTGACCGCTACGGTCACAGGTTCGAATCCTGCCTCGAACATGGATGTGTGTGACGTCCTTAGGTTAGTTAGGTTTAAGTAGTTCTAAGTTCTAGGGGACTGATGACCACAGTAGTTAAGTCCCATAATGCTCAGAGCCTGCTTCCATTTTCATGTACCAGTAATTCCCTCACAAAATTAAATAATCGAAATAGTATTATAAATATCGGCTTTTGGAACGGCATTAGGAGCACTGAATTCGATTTCGTATTTCTGTTATAACCTTTCTTTCAAAATTTTCCGATAATTGTAAGGAACCGTTTATTTAGGGTCAACATTCTGCAATACAGGCCAGTGTTCCATAAGACGTCGCTCATCACGAAGTTGGGTCTCGGTCTATCCCTGAGTATTAGCGGGGCAAAACCCGACCGCGAAGATGAAGCTGCCTGGGAAGTGGGGAAGAGGTCGGCTGCTGCTACTGCTGCTGCTGCCTGAGTCGCGACGACAATAGCAGCGGCTGGCGTATCTGCAGCCACGGGCCATTTCACCGGCGAGCTGGCCGCTTTGTCTCCGACACATCCCGCTAATGAACACTCAGTCAATAGCGGGAGAATACAAGAGCCGGGCTGCCGTGCTCCCTAATGGTCCGCACCCGTCATAATGGCGTCCCGGGTGTCGCTTCGCCGCGGCAACTTTCCCGCACGCTCGCGAATGCGCGGCCATTTAGCCGAAGGTGGCGACATTTCGGGCGCTCGTGCTCCAGGGAAAACAAACCAATAAACCCCTATTGAAGCAATCTCGAAAGCTTTCGCATTATTAGCTCGGCTAAATCCGATAGGAGCGGTCCTTCCCGCCGGCTGCGGAGAGCTCGGGCTGAATTGTGCTTTGTTTACAATAGCGTGGCAGAGGCGGGGCCGAGCGCCGTCGCGGAGGAATTGTGTGTCGCTAAATGATTGAGGAAAAAACAACGGCTCGCCGAGTGGCTTCTCCGGCAAATGGGAAGCGGCCCACCCGGAAATTTATGGACAGGCGTTCCAATTTTCTCGGCGGCCTTCGGAAGCTCCCTGAAACTATTACCAGTGTCACGCTCTACGTCGCTGGGCGGGACCAGTGGTTCCGCATCTGCTGCTTCCCCGGGTACGTCGACTGTGGCAGTGGCCTTTGCGGGGCAGCTTGCCAACGAGTCAGTCGAAATAAAAGCCTGAAAATAAGACGTCCGGACTCGGAAATTAAAATTAATTCTTCACGTATGTTGCTCGTCTTAACTCAGATGCCTTCAAGGCTTACAAAGCGAACGCGTCCTGTTATAAATTCGACCGATAAGCCTTTCTTGAGTATGCAAACACTGATGAATTCTTTAAGCCAATGCGTGGACCAGCGTATCGTTGTGCAAGGTCGCCACTTCCAACAATTATGAATGTTCTGTCCCTTTTTGTAGTCCCATTGGTTTACAGCACTACAAAATGATTTTTAAGATTGTGTTTTGACTACGGGCTGTTTGTCATTAATATGAATGTTTTGTCTACTTGGGCACGTAGAAAATTTCTGAGCTGGTCTTGAGGAGGGAAGTGGATTATACAACAAAAAATATAGGGTGCTGCTGTTCATTTCTTCGTAACCGTAACGAAATAACCCACATGCTGGTTGACGTACCACTTGTAGCTAAACATTGTGTGTGTTTGGGGGGGGCGGGCCTCACGGCAGGTGTTTCCGTCTGTTATTATATTTTTTTTTTAAATGAAGATACATTGTGCCAACTGAAACATAACAATAGGTTTATTTACAACTGAAAGCTGTATAAATACGGAAAGAGAATGATGACAGTCTCGAGATACACTGCGAGCGCTTCTTCTTAAGGCGTTATACTGCCTACTATTT
Organism: Schistocerca cancellata; assembly: GCF_023864275.1. NCBI lineage: Eukaryota > Metazoa > Arthropoda > Insecta > Orthoptera > Acrididae > Schistocerca > Schistocerca cancellata. The sequence continues at coordinate 460,956,231 of NC_064631.1, read as the reverse complement.
GCGGCGGATTTCTGCTGGCAGCTAGCCAGATTAGGCGATCGCGAGATAGCGAGAAAAATGCCAATGCCTATCATAGAACATAATTCATCAAAGAGACTGAACGATCGGCCACATATTACCACATGATTCCTTGCTGAAAATTGCATCTGAAGTATTGGTGGAAGGAAAGAATCGCACAGGCAGGAGTAAATATGAGTCAATAAACAGATCTTCGATAGCACAGGACGGTGCGCTTATGCTGAAGAGATTATTTGCTAAGCGACAGGATTGGACAACTGCATCAAATGAACGTTATGGGTGATAACTGATACAACCAAGTAGTGTTAAAATTAAATACGAAAATTTAGAGTACTTTTTACGTTAGTTACCTGTTCCATAGATCACTTGAACGATTGTTTTATGGAATCGTTGTGGAACGAGTTAGTTTAGAGTATATGTATGCATGATTAGTGTTAACACTAATGAACACAGTATAATTTTTTATCCTACTCATGCAACTACATTTAGTATTTTTTCACGAGCTGCCAGTTTTTAAGTAGAAATTCGTCAATAGAATAATATCCTACACTACTATCTATGGTGAAAAACCATCTAAGCCGAACTTTTATTTTTTAAGGTAGGTTATAGTTATTTTAAGCGTACTCATTCTTGTACAGACTGCACCTTTATGAAGTGCTCAAAAACATTACGTGCGAACTGTATATTTGTGAAAGTCTAGGGGCTTACATTCAAGCCGAGCATGTAGACAAAGACAAGCCTTATCTGACAAAAATAGGAAAGTTTGCTGTGAAAAATAAGTTATAACTACAGTAAAGGCAATCAGTTCGAAAGTAGACATTTCTGCACATCGGTGAAATCAATATTCACTGACGGGGAACATTCAGTACCTTGTTGGTTTGAAACACGGTAGAGTTCTCCTAGCAAGATAGTACAGACGTTGTTGATCAACCAGGCCTGACACAACCTACCAAGGCAGCCTCCTCTAGTCATCCACTGTGTGTGAAAAGTTCCTGCAACGACATACTGCCAATTTCAACTAGTCCCAAGGGTGCTCAGTCGGGTTCATGCCAGCAGACATCGCAGACCGTACCATTCATCCGGTTCCTGCTTCGTGGACCAGGTGTTCTCGAGGTTGTCACAGTGTGTTCAGTGACCGTGGATCTGGAGAATAAGGTGTAAGATCTTATCCCGACACTATACAGCCCTCAAATTAACCTCAATAGCGACGACAGTTATCCATTTTCATCAGACGTTCAGCAGTCCTGCACTCATCGACGGAGAGGAAGCGAGTCCAGTGAGGTTCCATCTCTTCTTACTGCATCACATAGCAGGTGTTACCATTTATAGTGAACTATTCGATGCTAGACTGATCGTGTGACGTCTGTTATGTATTGTATGGTCGGCACAGCCCGCCCCGTTGTGTCCAAAATGGCAGCGCGCAGTTCTGTTGCAGTCTCCTCGGGGTTCGTACGAGTCATAATGTGTAGGTAGTGATCACCAGCTGTTCTGCTTTACTACGGACGACCGGTGACAAGGGAGCACTGGCAGAGCCTACTGGCCGGCCGGTGTGGCCGTGCGGTTCTAGGCGCTTCAGTCTGGAACCGCGTGACCGCTACGGTCGCAGGTTCGAATCCTGCCTCGGGCATGGATGTGTGTGATGTCCTTAGGTTAGTTAGGTTTAAGTAGTTCTAAGTTCTAGGGGACTGATGACCACTGATGTTAAGTCCCATAGTACTCAGAGCCATTTGAACCATTTCTTTAGAGGCTCCTGTGTTATGTACACTAATTAAAATAAAAACTAAATGTGAACACAAATTTGGAATACCTAATTACCTTTCGTTAGTGAAAAAATCCAGGATGAAACGAGTATCATTTGATATCAGCAGCGTATTTTCCAGTACTTTTGCTGGAGAGGCTACGAAAATTTTAACACAATTTTTATATAACGCCAGAACAAGCCCAGTACAAACAGAGAAAATAAGATTGTAAACTGAGACGTGAGTAAAGTGAAATTATTTCGTATTTCAACCGACAATTAGTAGCTATAGCCCTATCTGCACGAGTATGATTTGTCACACAAATTTCCACCAAATTCTACAAGTTGAACCTTGTCTTAATCCAGGAATTATCCAGTCAGTCAGATGGGTTAGCAATGGCGCCGCTCTGAGCGCCTTATTAGCTGAAATGTTGATGGAAAATTTTGATCAATCATTTCTATATAAAGACCTTTTAAGAAATAGAAAGCAGTTCTGGACCTGGTATGTGGACGGTGTACTGTACTAGCGTACAGGTACCACCAGGGAATTAAGCCAATTCATTCAACATTTAAATTCACACTGCAGCAAAATTAAGTTTACAACGGATTTGGGAGGGGGCTCGATCAACTTCTGAGAACTTGAAACTTCCTGGCAGATTAAAACTGTGTGCCCGACCGAGACTCGAACTCGGGACCTTTGCCTTTCGCGGGCAAGTGCTCTACCAATTTTTCTTTTTTTGTTTTTTTGTTTTTTTCTTTTTTTTAAATCTCATTTTGTTCGGTTTCGTTCGTTGCATCTGCTCGGGGCGGACGTCGTAAGACATCCATTTAAGTTCGTTGTTGATCGATTAACTCAGTTTTTTTTATTACAGGGGGCAGCTAACCCTCTGACCGAACACGCTGAGCTACCGTGCCGGCGCCAACTGAGCTACCGAAGCACGACTCACGTCCGGTACTCACAGCTTTACTTCTGCCAGTACCTCGTCTCCTACCTTCCAAGTTCTGAGAACTTACCGTTGACATTAGCAGACAAAATCTTTTTTTTTTTCAGATGAACGCAAAGTAACTTAGACAAGTCATATACCAGAAAAAAAATCTGCTTTAGTCTACGGTTTAATTTTTTTTTATTTTACCCATTAGCTACCGGTTTATGTACCATAACCACCATGAAGCCATCCCCTCGCACGCAAACAGGTGAACGGCCCATTATCTATAACACAAACCAAATCAGGTTTTGGAAAATAGTTATTAATTAACTAAATTGCATCCCATCGTAATTGCGGAAATAATAAGAGACCTTCCGTACCCCCCTCAGATTGCGCTAAATCATACTGACAACAAAGGGATCTCCATGCGGCTGGTCCCAGCGGAGGTTCGAGTCCTCCCTCGGGCATGGGTGTGTGTGTTTGTCCTTAGGATTATTTAGGTTAAGTACTGTGTAAGCTTAGGGACTGATGACCTTAGCAGTTAAGTCCCATAAGATTTCACACACATTTGAACATTTTTGGATCTCCATGCTAGACGCAGTTTCTCAGGTAGTTGCCTGCAAACTAAAATTCAGGAAATATGCACTAGTTTTACGTATTAAGAATATTGCTGCGCACATTCTTTTCAACAAGTCTCAAGCTTTAGAGCTGAGTAGATTTTATAGGGTTTCCTGAAATTCGTGTGGCAAATCTCAAGTCGGTTACGTAGGGCTATAGCTACTAAACTGATTGCCCATGAAAGAAGTTTGAAATTGAAGACTCCACCTTTGTCGAGCATCTTCTGAGTGACGACGACTCTTGTGATATTAAATGAGCAAATAAAGGTAGAAAACTAACATTACTGAAATTCTGGATATCAGTATACATCAACCACATATCCTAACTTAATTCTTTATGATTAAATATGCCATTATTCGCCCTTATTAAAGGTGCATGAGCCAGTTAATACTTTTATTACCAAAAGACAGTGTGTTTGTTGTGAATAGTATAACTGTTCCCAACCAACATTTCATTGACTCCTTCCTCCCCTCTCTCCCTTCCCACGCCACTTTTTGCATGCTCGTCACAACAAGTTATCTGACCATATACAGAGTGTTTGTTCTAACTTGAGATAACTAAATGCCTCGGAAACGACACATTGTACGAAAAACAAGTTTCTAGGTGAAAATTTAATGTTAGTAAAGGAGACCGTGCTACCACATCCTAACCACCATCTCGAGTGTGTGGGGCCAGCTTTGTGTTTTCAAATGGAAACTCGCTCCCCTCGGTTTTTATTGCATATTCTGACTCTACGCCAAAAAATACGTACGGAGTACTCAAACTATTGTTCCTCACTGGTGGTAGACGGAGCTGTAAACGACAAATACCAAATGTGCCTGTTTTCGCAATTAAGAAACGACACATTCTATTATACAGATCATTTACAATGTAAGTGTAAACCTTTGTGTTCTAACAGTTGATACTGATGTTCAAAAGTTACTTGGGTGTTGCAAATGTGATTGTACGGTACAAATAATATGGCTGGACATTGACATTTGTGACGAATAAACTACTTGATTGGTAACGTAGTTTTCTGTTCCCTACAGGTTTGATTCTGGCGAGTTCTGAAACAAGCGGAGTGACTGATTTCGTTGGGCGCCCTCGAGCCCCGCCATCAGAGTGACTGATTTCTGAGTGTATATCCGTCGGAACATCGTACCTCTCGCCTTGGCAGCTACACGGCTACTGGCGGAGTACAAAACGCAACCATTGCAATAACGTAAAATATCCATGAAGTTTTAGCCAGAGGCGCACCTGCCATGGATATTCACCGAAATCAAGCACCCCAATAGCGAGAGGCAAGGGGACTCACCGACATCCCTATGGGAACGGCTGTCTCAAAAATGGTTCAAATGGCTCTGAGCACTATGCGACTTAACTTATGAGGTCATCAGTCGCCTAGAACTTAGAACTAATTAAACCTAACTAACTTAAGGACATCACACACATCCATGCCCGAGGCAGGATTCGAACTTGCGACCGTAGCGGTCGCTCGGTTCCAGACTGTAGCGCCTAGAACCGCACGGCCACTCCGGCCGGCTATGGGAACGAAAAACTATTACATCCACATCGTTGTTCCTGGGTCACTCTAACGTAAAACTTCTAACCAGACATTGAAACGGCTAACCATACTGTACTGTACAATCAAATTTGCAACACTAAAGGAAATTTCGAACATAAATATCAATCGTTAGACCACAAAGATTCGGTATTGTATGTAGACTCAATGAATGTAGTATGAAATGTAGAATCAAATGTGTCGGTTCTTAAAGGTAAAACAGGCACATCTGATATTTTTCGATCGCAGTGCTGCCTACCACGAACTGAAAACTATGGTTTGGAAAAACCATGCGTAATATACAAATTATGCAATATAAATGGATGGTTAGGAAGTGCCACTTGCAGCACAGACACATGTCGCCTTTACCATTGTTACCTTTTCAAAAGTCGATTTCGAGATGTTTGGTTGTCTCAAGATAAAACAAACACTATATATACTCTCTGTCAGTTCTCAAGTGTACTGTTTTGGCGTTAACATTGTTATACTTTCAATCTTATTTGTTATTTATTTATTTATTTATTTACACGTCAAGTTCCGTAGGACCAAATTGAGGAGAAAATCTCCAAGGTCATGGAACGTGTCAGTATATGAAATTACAACATAAAAGTAATAACAGATAAAAATAAATGTTCATGAACCTGAAAAAAATCAATCCGTAAGTTTAAGTAAACGCTATCAGCAATACAATATGAATCAGCTTAATTTTTCAAGGAACTCCTCGACAGAATAGAAGGAGTGGCCCATGAGGAAACTCTTCAGTCTCGATTTGAATGCCCGTGGATTACTGCTAAGATTTTTGAATTCGAGTGGCAGTTTATTGAAAATGGATGCAGCATTATACTGCACACCTTTTTGCACAAGTGTTAAGGAATTTCGATCCAAATGCAGGTTTGATTTCTGCCGAGTATTAACCGAGTGAAAACTGCTTATTCTTGGGAATAAACTAATATTGGCAACAAGAAACGACAATAAGCAATATACATATTGAGAGGCCAGTGTCAAAATACCTAGACTCGTGAACAAGAGGTCGACAAGAGGTTCGTGAACTCACGCCACTTATTGCCCGAACCGCCCGTTTCTGAGCCAAAAATATCCTTGTAGAATCGGAAGAGTTACCCCAAAATATAATACCATATGACATAAGCGAATTAAAATAAGCAAAGTAGACTAATTTTCGTGTCGAAGTATCACTCACTTCTGATACCGTTCGAATAGTAAAAATGGCAGTATTAAGTCTTTGAACAAGATCCTGAACGTGGGCTTTCCACGACAGCTTACAAATGTTCATAACATCTTTATGTAGTTCAATATACTTTTGTTTTACAAGGTGTCTCTGGGCAATAACGTCTTGCCAGCTTTGTTGTCGTGTCAGCCCGCGATGAGTCCGCAACGCCAGTAGATGGACACACTGAAGATTTTCGAAGCAAGAAACTGAACAGGATTTTACTATTGTTTATCTTTGTCGTTGGTAAACACAGTTTTCTTCTGTGAAGATAATGTTATGATCTGTGTCATCCGTGCCCTCTGCGCTCGCAGAATGCTGACGGGACCGAGCCACGCGGCTCCGCTAGCGTACGTGCGGCGGCCCGCTGCGCATTTCCAGCATAGACGACTTCCCAGTTTACGTCGCGCCGGCGTATCGCGGAAAGGACGGGCCGCGACAAACAGCTGTTGGGCGCAATCTGCAGGAAGCCGTTTCTGCTATCGCGACCGCAGCCGTCCTCGGGAGCCGCATCCGCCCGCGTGTTTTTCTCCGCGCTGGCTGGCTCCCGCTGCCCGCTGCCGCCACCGCAGCCGCGCGCCTGGCCGCAGACGCTGTTTTATCGCTTCCGTCCCTTCAAGCCGCACGACGACCGCCGTTCGCCTTCAAAGGCGCCGGCGGATGAGCCGATTCGGGAGGCGCTGGCTGCCTCTAAAACCGACGGCGTCTGCGCGGTGTCGTCTTTCGCACGCAGCCTCTCAGCATGTGGCGTCTTCTTACTTTCCCTTCTCACTGCCAGCCGCTCTGCGCTTCAGTATGGTTCAAATATCCAAATAAGGCACAGTGACTCCTACCTTTCTACTACCAAATAGATATTCCTTCAATGATGAGGAAAATATGAGTAGGCCACGCCTAACGAAAACTTGTGCCAGACAACGACTCGAATCCGATTTTCCCAATTTTTGTAAGCAGCTGCATCAGGCGCCGCTTCAGGGATCGGATCTGTCGGGGGGCGGGGGGGTGCTGAAGGAGGAGCAGGGGAGGGGGAGAGGTGTGGCAGGGGGGTTACAGTATCTTACTGTCGTCTCCACACCCCTCTCCATCGCACCACCGAGCGAGGTGGCGCAGTGGTTAGCACACTGGACTGGTATTCGGGAGGACGGTGGTTCAAATCCGCGTCCGGCCATCCTGATTTAGGTTTTCTGTGATTCGCTTGAGGTTGAGGCAAATGCCGGGATAGTTCCTCTGAAAGGACACGGCCGACTTCCTTGACTACTCCGATGGGATTGATGACCTCGCTGTTTGGTAATCCTCCCCCCACTGCAACAAACCAACCAACCCCCAAGCCATCCCCCCCCCCCCAACCTCCCACGCTGATTTAATCTCAGCCTCCAAATATTACTTACGTTCAGCCATACTTTTCGCGTGCCATAATAACAATAAAATATGCAAAACATTTTAATACAATGCTGGTAATTTGTTTATACCACTACGTAGTACGTCCTTGTAGCATAACGCTCAAGAAATTGCAGTTCAAAGCAATACAGAATTTAAAAAGTATGCAGGAGAGTATTTAAGAAGAACAGTTACATTGATATTAACAAACTGTCACAACTTAGACAGTGTCACATTTACACGATACAAAGTCAAAGTGCGCACTCAAGATTATCAGTAGCTCACCGATTTCGTCCAAATTTATGGTATATGCAGGTCTCTTGGCCAAAAATGAAAGTGACAGCACCAAATGGCCATGCGTTTAGAAAAAATAGATTCTTTAGTGCGGGTCGAGTGACGCATAAGCCGTTCATGTTTTGCCACGCAATGGCTGACGAAGCGGAGGAAATTCGGAACGGTAGTCGGAGGCTTGTAGCTTCGAATACCTGTGCGGCCACATTTCCTTTATTTTTTATTTTCAGTTTTTACGTTACATGCACTCAAAAGATGAAATGAAATAGTTCTCAGTATATTGTATTTATTAATACCTTCACAAAAAGCATGACAGGGAAAAGTAAAGGAAAACCAGGGTTTGCAAATAATTTTCCAAGACCGGATTGTTCTTATAGCTTCCACGAGGGCTCTGCAAATAACTTTCCAAGAATGGATTGTAATTAAATGGTCCGATGAAACAGGCAATTCGATAATTCCCATTCGTCGACATCGATCCAAATACTTTTTTTAACTGACAGTAAAACATTTTCGTTCGTATTTTCTCTTTACAGGCTCTCAGTACCAACTGACTTATAATCGAAACCTGGACAATCAAGGGCAAAAGCACTTCTCGTGAAACGATAGGACGAGGAGAAAGTAACCCAGCAGTGTAAAACGCAACATGGTATATACCTTACTGGAAAATTATTGCGAACAGTCTATGTACGCTTACAAGAGAGTAGTGGCTCTTTGGAACAGACGAGTCAAAAACCGGTGGATGAGTTCGCCTCAAAATATAAGGAATTCGCCATTGCTTCATTAAAATATGCCCTATGCAAAGAATATTTCACTGGCACAGTATGTGTAGGAGAACGAATTTCTCCTGTTAATTGACTCGTGGGGAGGACAAACAGACACACAGTTATACTACGAAATTTTTCAAAATGTAAAAGGATTGCCATCGGGTGGTATTAAAGTAATTCCCCCAAATGCACTCCGCTCGTACAACTCTTGCGGTCAGATAAAGAATTAAGTCAAAGAGTTCAAAACCGGTATTATTTCATGGAGAAAGAAAAAAGAAATCATATCACGAGAAGGCGGTTTCTGGACGAGATAACGATCTTATCACTTTCGGTGTCAGGTTACACACTTTGGCTCCTTAGAGACCCTCACTCCACAGAACTCATCAGGGTTACCCAGGGGAACCAGGTACAATCGAGAGTCATCACCTGCCACAAAACGGGGCAATGGCTGCACACAGGAACAGATCCAGAGTGGACTCCAGGGGCGGGGAGGGTGGAGGGAGGCATGGGTGGAGCGGTGAAAAAAAAAATTCCAACGATATGAAGCAGTTGTATATTACAAATTAATTAAATCCTTAATTGTGCATTCCATTACCAATAACCGGATTCAGGAAGTTTACGGCTGTTGAACAATTCGAAAAAAGTACAGCGTTTTTAACAACCAAATTTTTCATTTGAGAGCTGAACGATGTTTCTTTAGAATTTGAATAAAAATGTGAAATTTATCCGTAGTGGATGCAGTTGAACTCTCTGACTGTTCCTCTGCAGTGTGTAGAAAAATTTCCGATACCAGTCACAATGAAACCGGTCGTGTGACGAATAAATAATCTTTTATGGTGACTGGTAGCGTTTTTCTACACCAGATAAAAAAGTGTTGAATATAAACATCACAAATTTATTGTTTTTAATATGTGAATAACAAGCGACGTAAGATTTTCTTAAGTTAATGTGGCACATTCCTTTTTTACTTTTGATGAATTTGTTAGCTAGATGGTCCATCTTAACACCAATATTCCTGTGAATGTGGAGCAAAGCTAAGTTTGTCAGTTGGCCTATATTTGATCTTATATACAGTGAGAGACAAAAATATGGAAAAACCAAGAACAGAAAATATTACCATGCCTAATACGATGTAGGAAAACTGCTGATAGACAAAACAGTTTCCAGTCATCTCGACATGGATAATACAGGCTCTGTATGTTTTTCAGGGGAACCTTTTACAAATTTTCCTGCAAAATAGTGACAAGTTCACGCAACGATGATGAAGGTGGATGGCGGTCATACACAGTTCTCTCCAAAGTAGACACCAAATACTCGGTAATATTGAGATCTGGTGACTGTGGAAGCCAGGGGAATGCAAATTCATCATCGTTGTCGTAATATCGATCCTGGAAGATGAGAGCAGTGATAATAGGGGCCCTGTCGTCTCGGAACAGGGCATCACCACTGGGGAACAAAAATGTTACCTGTTCAACCAAAATGGACATACAGTCCTTGGCAGTAACGCGACGTCACACAGAAACTGTGGGGCCCGTAGAACATTAAGAAATGACCGTCGAAATCATCACCGAACCCCCGTCTTATTTTGCTCATGGGGCATAGACTCGGCCAGAAGGTGGAAACATATTACATCAAGTTACGCGTCTTCATTTCACTTGCTGACTGAGAGTGACACATCTCACGCATAATTGCTAGTTTTAAAAATGTGTTGGTAGGGAGAAGGAGGGGGTCTTGTTTCTTACTGGTCCAGAGAGAAAGGAGGAGGACAATGCTTGGTGCTTAAGCTGCTAGCAACGTTTATCCGCCAAATCGTCCGCTGATTTCCGCTAGTTAAAGAGTAGACGTTAGAGAGTTACGATAGGTTTGCTGTGGCGGGAAGCTTACCAGATTTTCGTAGGAGTGCCTTCTGCTTCAGCCACCTGGTCAGTCGCGTCGGAGACGATCACACGTACATAATGTTTAACTAATGCATATTTTTCTACCGTGCTTAGGGTGATAGCATGGCGTATATTGCCCAAACATATGGAACTCTTTCCTTCGCGGCCAGGGGTTCGGTGGCAGCCGTGACCGGTCGAGGCGTTCCATATCCTACTGGCATCTCACTTGGCTTGTTCGATCTCCATTACCTACGAATGCAGGATGGACTTCCTCGCAAACTATATGTGTATTGTAACAGTCTCTGACATTTCCACAGATGTGTTGGGATCCATTTGAGGTTAAAACCGTACACGGAAGATCCTCGCTTGTTGTAGCAGCTGTTCCTTTTGTGTCAGATTGGGACAGGCAACAAGGATGTGTACTTTGCGGACACAGCCAGATCCTAGAGGAAGGTCGGGAAAAACAATTGACATCATTTGTTACTAAGAATTTCCTCCAAACGTTTATTAACCAACGAGAAATTCTTTTCCAAAATGCGGCCAGTGTGGCCGAGCGGTTTTAGGCGCTTCAGTCTGGAACCGTGCAACCGCTACGGTCGCAAGTTCGAATTCTGCCTCGGGCATGGATGTATGTGATGCCCTTAGGTTAGTTAGGTATAAGTAGTTCTAAGTTCGAAGGGACTGATGACCTCAGATGTTAAGTCCCACAGTGCTCAGAGCCATCTGAACCTTTTTTTTTTTTTTTCAAAACAGTAACAAAGCGCAATCACCAATGTTTTATTTTCTATTTAAAAAAAGAAAAAAGTGCTGAAGATCGATTATAAGCATTTTTAAACTGCAAATAGCATATGTTAAACAATTTAGATGTGCTTCAAATTATAAAAGGAATACAAAAGATAACATTAAATTTTAACGAATTAAAATTGACCAGCAATACACCAAATCGGGGCACAAACCCCAGTCCCCGACAACATCGAGGTAGATGCCCAGTTCTGAAAGATATCATACTTAGAGCGAGTATAAACACGGGAGTAACTAAGTATAAAAGGTTATTTTTAGTTCGAATGTCAAACAGATATTTAAGTATCATATAAAATATTCCACTTATTCCGCTAACTAGGGTAATATACTGCTGACTGCAAGAGCCAAGTAACTGCCAGTGATTAAAGTGGATCCCTTTCCTCAAGCAAGATGAAATCTAATCTAAAAACTGAGTATAGGCAGCATGTTCTTAAAATCGGAATCGCAAGAAAACAACAGTTTGAACTTTTATTTAAAATTTCGAGCCAGAAATTTTGGAAAAAAAGATTACTATAAACAGGTAAAGCCGGCCGCAGTGGCCATGCGGTTCTGGGCGCTACAGTCTGGCACCGCGGGACCGCTACGGTCGCAGGTTCGAATCCTGCCTCGGGCATGGATGTGTGTGGTGTTCTTAGGTTAGTTTGGTTTAAGTAGTTCTACGTTCTGGGGAACTGATGACCAAAGAAGTTAAGTCCCATAGTGCTCAGAGCCATTTGAACATTTAAACAGGTAAACCAAATTCCATGCGGCAGGCAGCTGAGCAATTGCCAGCGGCCCCTTCGAACAATTACCAATTAATTGTAAAATGCCGGAGCGCGGCATAACTATGCCGCGGAAGACAAGAGCCAGGCTGCCTTAAACTAACTGTAGACAACATAGAGAAGTTTCTGACGAACATTACAAATGATGCTCACCCATAAACAGAAAGAGGCAGGACGTGACTCTTTCCTCGACTGGAAAAAACCGTAGAAGGCGTTGAGCCGGTGTCCAGCCAAATCATACAATGAAGGCGTTCCGACCGATTATGGCAGCCCGGGGCACGGTCTGTAGGTTCCGCAGAATCGCGCTGACTTCTGCAGGAGGAACACCGAAACCACGCGAACTGGCACAGCGGAACAAGCGTAGCCTCCCGAGCACGTCACGTCAACAACACCGTCCTGTACCGTAAACGCCAGCTCACGGCGCTCTCTCCAGAAAATCCGTGTGCCAGGCAATACTGGCCAATTGCTCCCCAAGAATCACGTGCGCTCCACCAGACACCAACCCCGCCAGTCCTGACCACCTCCTTCCTTCCTACAACAGAGAAAGAGAACGAAGACCCTCGAACCGCCAAACAAAGTGGTCAACTCGCCGGGCGCGACCTATCAACCTCGCAAACAGCTCATCACCTAACAGGCCGGAGAAGATTACACCTTCAATTATGCGTCTTCTCGACCATTGCTAGCGCGGTGTTCGCAGCTATACCCTATACATAGGAATTCAAAGGGTGATCTATCCTGCAGGTGACATGCTTTAGAATGGGTGGTTGCACTTGCTGGTTGGCTCTAGCTGCGTATTCTTTTACTGCTGAGCTACACACGCAGTATCTTTGGTTGAAAGAATTAGAATATACTATGATATTACACAGTGTAGTAATGCGATGGTTGTGGTGGTGGCGTAACCATTGCTGTGTGGTATTTCTTAAGCATGATCTTTTGCTGAAAATCGCGGTTGGTTATAAATTGTACTGTGACGTCGTCATTATGAGATGACGTCATTATTTCCACCAGAGCATTCATTTCTTACACATGCTCTATGACGTCAAAGTGACACTGGTCATGAAGTGGTGGATTTGCATTGATAAATAATTTGGACCCATGCTACGTTGTGATTGGCGAAGATCATTATCTTGATGCGATACGATGTAATGCGACCTGCTATTAACCTTATGTGGAATGGAAGACTTGTAAGTAGATAACAGTTTGGGAAAATACGAAGAACTGTGGAAAAATACATAAAAAAGTGAAAAATTCGGAGAAAATACGAAAATGGCTAAAAAAATATGTAAAACTGGGGAGGAATGAGAGCAATGATCTGCCTGGTGCCTCAGACGACGGAATACTAATTTGTTATTAACAAATAGACCTCGAGCAACGATACTTAACGTAAATTGTTACTAACGAATATAGACATAGCCTTATCCTCCCCTATGCTGTCCAGCTCCACAGTGAATCACTGTACTATTCATAACAGATGAAAATGGGAGAAGGTGGAGCTTTATCCTCATTGGTTCACTGGGTTTCTCAATATTTTACTGTGCTTCCATTGGCAGATGCGGATAGGGACACGTATTCGACCGTTTTATGTCACGTGACCCGTATTCCCCGATGTGACCTCGATCATTTCCCGAGGTTCCTCCGGAAGGGGGCGGGAGTGGGGCATACCTAAGGAGTCCAAGTGTATAACCTGCCACTAACTGTCTAATCTGATCTGTTTTGCTTTGATGTAACCAGCTGAAGGTTGCATGAAAATACTATCACCAGCTCTCCTAGGCGGCAGTTCACGAAATGATCCGTTACGCTCCCAAACTATGCAATGAGATAGAACCTTTTGTTGATGAAATGCAATATCAAGACAACAAATGTTCAAATGTGTGTGAAATCTTATGGGACTTACCTGCTAAGGTCATCTGTCCCTAAGATTACACACTACATAACCTAAATTATCCTAAGGACAAACACACACACCCATGCCCGAGGTAGAACTTGAACTGCCGCCGGGACCAGCCGCACAGTCCATGACTGCAGCGCCTTAGACCGCATTAAGACAACCACATACTTGTAAAAATGCGGCTTTTACAACGCACCACTTTGGCTGTACTATTTTTACCGCACGATATCACTGTGTACAGCCGCCTTGTAACTGAGTAAAGGGTGATCCTGTACTCGTATTGTCAGTCCAACTGAGTAGAGAGCGGAGTGCTTACCGTTCAGAAGGGGTCAGTAAGGCTTACAATGAGGCTTCTGTAAGTCTTAATGTGCCTCGACGATCATTTCAAGTCTAGCCCATACTTGTGAATCCCAAGTTTTGGTCAGATAACACAATAAATGCTCCTTCTGCGAAAACGTAGCTATCGAGGGGATAATATCCCTTAGTACCATAAGAAATTTGGGTCCATACCTTCTTCTGGATTTTTTTTAAAACATCGTTTAGAAGAAGAAGAATGTACTTTTCCAATCCCCCTTACTCATTTTTGTGTTGTAGTTAACTAAATGTATGTAACTATATGCAATAATTGTATGTAAATCAGAAAGAGTTCACGAAACCAGACACGCAGAAGCATCTGATGGGGCAGATTCTGAATTACTTTCATAGGAACTGTATACGAATGTTCGATGCGACCGCACACATACACGAATGTTCGACGCACTTATCGCTATCGAGGGTAATTTGACGGCTGTACAGTATCGGGAGAGAATGCTCCAACCATTTGTTCCTCTCCAGACACAAAGTTTTGGCAAGGGCTTTGTCTTTCATGACGATAACGCACGAACCCACCTTTATCTAGGTCAAGAAGGCACGAGCCAACTGAATGGAATGGCTCGCGGCATCTGCTGACATAAACCCGACTGACCGGGCCTCGCAGCATTTGAGGCACGTTACGATTGTCGCCTGAACCCTCCTCACACAGTGGGCGAAGTCAAGAGGGTCACTCACTGTTGGACAAGTTTATGCAGCAACGTTTAGACTGTCTGGCGCAGAATACGTTATTGGTTATCCAAGCACATTACAAAGCACAAAAATTAGCAGTATAGAATTAATTGTAATGTGATAGGGACACGGTGTTCAAAAATGCTCTAGAATGTGCGCTGTCAAACCACCTGTATTCATTTATTTGAAGTCTAGTAACAGCTGCAAGTTTTGCTGATGTTCTTGCAGAATATATGCACACCTTTCTGGATTTAGAAAACTGTTTACGAGATGCCGAATTTCAGCAGGACATTGTGACATGCCATCTCTCTTTGGTTCCACATATAAGGTGATTTGATGAAAATGTCAGAGAATTCACAACTATGGCCTGATCTCCCACAGTATTAGGTCATAACCCGATCCAGCGTTTATGGAACGCTGTCGATATCTTGTGTGTTCGATAAAGCTAGCACCAACTCCACACGAACAATTGTGGGTGATGGAGGGTAGCACTACCACACATGTGGATCGATATGTCTCCATAACCCCTCGTAGATTCCATTCCTCGAGATATTGCGGCAGTTTCAAAGGATCGCAAAGCGACTTGCTGTTAACACATTTCCAAAGAATGTGAGTTTAGGCTTTGGTACAGAGCGGCTCTTAATCTCTAGCGCTTTGAGAGACCCCCACCACTGGCGGTGTCTCCACGTTTCCCCAGCCGACTGCGCATCTAGCGGTCACGACATTTTGCGCGCACTGTATCACTTGGCAGGCCGAGGGCACTGAACTCGTTAACAAAACAGTCAGTGCCTTCATATGATTTTTGACCACTTAGTTTCCGTGCGTTATGATTTGTTTGTTGCACATTATAATGTAAAGAATTTGTCGTCGTGAGATTGTCGATTGTGACAGCACTATAACACTTCGCCGAAAAGCATATCACAGTTTTCTTTATCTTTTATATTTTGTGACTAATGCCCTTTTGGCATATTTATTATTTTATAAATGACATATAAGTAGTGCCAGTCTTTTACGACGATTCCGTACTTATACTCTATCATACATTTTTAGTCATAATTCTGTGACCACGTTATAGAATATAGACCATTCTTAGATTTAATTTCTGAGGAGGACACTCCTAGCAGTGTTAAATTTGTTAAAAATAGTGGCCGAGGGCTGATTTTCTTTCAATTGCATATCACGGATTTTGGAAACATCTTTTTTTTTCGTACAGGCATTGCTGAAAATTAACAACAGAGTAAGAGTTCCGTTTCGTGAACGCTTTGACTCTGCGTCAAGCCACGAAATAAGCACAGCTGCTTGAAATACGCTAGACACGTGCACATTTTGCTGCCGCAATAAGCCGCCTTCCATCAGCCAGGCTCGTTTCACTCGCACTGGGCGACGATGCGGCCGCGACTTTACGGTCCGCCGTGATGCAGCGGCGCGGGCGTCTGCGGTGTCGCATACGCGCTTCCAGCTGCAGCGGTGGCAAGACGCGCCGGACAGAGCTGCGCCGTCGTAAACGGCTGCCCTTGGCGCGCCGAGGTGCAAGCTATAATGAACGGCGTCTCGCACCGCGAACGTTCTTAAATTTTACGCCGAAATGAAGGCTCTTTGCCGACCGGCGCGGTTCTAAACGACCCATGAAGCGGCGCGGCAGATGGGGTCCCGCCGGTGCTCTGTTGTGCGTTACTGTGCTGATTCGCGGAGACGGCGGCGCAGCTCCGTCGTCCAGCCGCAGTAAAAGAGGAACGCACCTGCAACTGCGGGGAAACGACGCAGCCGGGGACGCACTTCTTATGCTAAAATCAAGTTCTGCGGCGCAGTCTGTTATTCCGGAAGTTATTTTATGCAGTCAAGTGAATAACTTATGAGGAGGAACTGAATCTAACTGGGGAAAAAAAGGAATTTTATGACAAAACCGAACAGAAGGGGTTGGTTGACAGGACACATAATGATGTCAAGTGGCACTATCGTGGAGAGGTGCATCAAACCAGTCACCCGACTCAAGAGCACAACAACAACACATTTGTGAAGTGCACAAGGGGAGGTCACGACGTTGGGATCTCGGACTTTGTACACAACATAATGTGAAAGTAGTAAGGTGCGCTACTCCGGCAATTCCAAGAAAATCGTAATAGAAGATTTACGAGTCTATTATGTAAACCGCGTGGCATACCTCTTCATCATAGCGGAACTTCCTACCTCTCATTGCGTCTTTAAGTGGTCCAAACATATGGAAATCACTTGGGGCAAGATCCGGTGAGTATCATGGATGTGGAAGACACTCAAAATAGACCGATCGAAAGAAGTCATTGTGGCCATGTGGTTAGTGTTCGCGATCGGGGACGAGACGAAGGTTCGAATCTCACTACCAGTCCAAACCAGCACGACGTCTGTTGACGGTATTAGGCTCCTTCGTCAGATCAGGGATGTATTTCAAAGTGTATTATGAATCCCTCGCACTTACACGGATCGGGGTGAGACTAATACACAGGCCGACCACAGTCAAGGCACTGTATATCAGCTCCCAATTCAAATTCTAGCATCGTTTCCTGCGGAGTCTCACTGGATTCCTGGACTTTGCGCTGGTCGCTTTGTCCGCCTCAGTTTTGGTATCGACCATGCCACCCCCGTTTTATGAGGTTGAGTCAAATGAAAACCTTAAATATTTTTTAAAAATATTATTTACTGTGCAGAAGTGGTACAAAGGTGTATGACGTTTTAACATAATCTTCTCCACGCTCAAGGCAAGTCCTCCAGCGCTTATAAAGTGCATAAATTCCGTTAGGAAAAAATTCTTTTGGTAGTCTGCGCAAGCACTCATGCACCGCGTGGCGTACCTCTTCATCAGAGCGGAACTTCCTTCCTCCCATTGCGTCTTTTTAATCTGTAAACATGCTGCAATGTCATTCAGTGTCACTCGGTGGTTTTCCTTCACTATGGCTTCAACTGCTGCAATGTTCTGTGGAGTCACAACTCGTTGTGCCTGACCTGGACGAGGAGCGTCTTCCACTGAAGTCACACCATTTGCGCACTTCCAACTCCGTTTGTAGGCTTGATGCTGTGACAAACATGCATCACAGTACTTAACCTTCATTCGTCGATGAATTTCAATAGGTTTCACACCTTCACTATGCAAAAACCGAATAACAGAACGCTGTTCCTCCCTGGTGCAAGTCGCAAGTGGGGCGGCCATCTTTATACTGATACTGCGACGGTATGTGTGCAACTGCACTAAGCTCCCACCTACAGGCCATTCTGCACGCTGTTTGTAGCACGTTTATCAACTTACAGGATAACGGTTCGAAATTTCGGTTTGTTATTACAAACTTAAGGTTTTCATTTGACTCACCCTCATGTCTTATCCGGCGATTTTTCCTTGACTTCAGTAATGTCTACCGATCTTTATCACTTACTCGTTTGTTTCACATAAAAACAGTTTACCAAGTGCCGCCCGACCAACACATCGAAATTAAGTATCCTCAGACAGTGTGGCGGCACAAATGGAAAGCTGTCCATGCAGGTTTTCTCGGATCCATCGTCCAATCAGCGTGGTATATCACAGTGAACGGCAAACCAGTTAACCGATACCGACTGCATCGCATCCATCTAGCTGACTCGCTCCTCTGCATGCGCTGTGGAGTGGACGACATAGACTATCACCAGTTCCACTGTGGTCCCGCGTCCGATATCACCTGAAAACTTGTGCTGGATATTTTGGCGTTTCTTCCATGCCAAACAACCGTTCAAATCGACACCCACACATTTTTATTTCCAGAGGGGACTTTGTACCCCACCACCAAAACTCACTCTGTGTACTGAATCTATGGCTGCACGATATATTATCTTTATAATTCTGGTCATCAGGCAACGCTACGATACTGGAGTTGTCTCAAAGAAGAACACTGCGTCCTAACACGCAACCCACACTACCAATAATACTTCTCCAGTTACTTAGGGAGCACCTTTAATGATCCGCCTCGCAGCTGGAATGTCCAAGCCTTGAGAAACTGGAAACTTGTCTGAACCTACCCGAACCGAACAGAACTGATAACGGAATCTATTCCCGTGAAGGGTCTTGGACGTGCTAACCGACACTTGACCCGCTACACAAGGCGCTTATATAAAACATAAAAAAATTAATAAACATTAACTAAAAGACGAAAAATCTAATTTTGTTTAATTTTCATGGGTCCACTGTGGTTACCCTTATCCTTCCTCCCCCCCCCCCCCCCCTTCCAGCTCTGGGTTAGTCGTACTGGGAGTAGGACTAGATAGGGGCCAATGCCTGAAGTGATGGTTTTTTTTTTATTTTGGGCAAAAGTGGAGGTAGGAATTTTCCTTCCTTATTTTTGAATCCCTTTTATACTCCCCAGGAAAAAAGAAAGTGGGCCTCCCCTTGTCAGTTTATGAGCTGACGGATTTGTTGGCTCAAAAATGCCTCTGAGCACTATGGGACTTAACTGCTGTGGTCATCAGTCCCCTAGAACTTAGAACTACTTAAACCTAACTAACCTAAGGACATCACACACATCCATGCCCGAGGCAGGATTCGAACCTGCGACCGTAGCGGTCACGCGGTTCCAGACTGAGCGCCTAGAACCGCGAGACCACCGCGGCCGGCTCTAATAAACATCGGCCACCTTCAGACTATATACATCATATGCAGTATTTAGTGAATTAAAAACAGCCTTAATCGGTTTCCGCTGTACATTGACAACCTTTAGATTCTAGGCACCACAGGCAGCTATTGGCGAACAAATAATAATCAGATCTTGTTTCGCCTGTAGGATAGCCGTCTTCAAATTCTCCGCATCATAGGTCGTAGGATTGGGCTATAATTTTATCTTCTTCGGAATCTACATGTTGTGATGCTTTTACAAACAGAAGGTGAAGATGTGCAGCTTTCACATGAAACCAGTTAAGATTCTTATCGTGTTATTGGATTGAGTCTGACGTAAAAGAAGTGAATTTACTGATTACTGATGGGCAGAATTTTACTGGATATTTAATTACCAGACAGCGATCAGTCTGCAGGTAACAACAACTGCTGAGGGGTGTCGTTGTTGAACACTGAAGAAAATGTAACTTCTGCAAGGGGCGGCGTTCGAATGCTGCAGTGGCATTGTTGACTTGGGCCACATGTCTTACGCCTATGATTCTATTAGACAGTTACTGCATTCAGGAAGCAATCTTTCTAGCAGACGTCGAAGTGTCTCAGACCAGGACAGCAGCGGAACGTACGACAACAGAAGGATCTCTCCCCTAGAATTGTGCAAAATTTGCTCTTATGTGTCCTTAGATTTGTATTTCCTGACTCTGATTCTTTATTTCAGCTCATGAATGGTATATTATCAACTTTTGCTGCAGTTATAGAACATCCTCTCTCGTGATAAAGAAATATTGGTTTGTAAAAATCATCCTTTTCTTTGAATAACGAATAATTTAAATACCTGCAAACTGCTTGTAGTGTTAAATCGTAAATATTGACTATCCCTTCGATTATCGCCACCATTGTGCTGTTCTTGCTATGACAAACAAGCTTCTCTGATCTCTTCATTGGCATCCCTGGCTTCTGGAGTGTCACCACCTGGGGAAACACCTCCTCTTGATCCGTGTCATCCCTCACGTAGGAACACCATTTGCTTTTAAAACTAACCCGTTTTTCGAAACCATCATGAACAAAATGTAATGTTGTGTTGAAAAGAGAGAGGGAGAGGAGGGGGGGGGGGGCATTAGCCTTTGAAATGTCCGACAATGATGCACATTTGTTTTAGACCCGTATGAAGATATAGTGCTGCCTAAATTTTAGTTTTGTACTCGAACGTAGAATTACAAATAGTAGAAGCACAGTGTTCGAGGTACTATACTCTTCAAGATACCCAGTGATTTGTTCAGTAATTATCTTCTAAATGCTTCGCCTTGTCGCTGCAATGATTAGTTCCTATTCTGAGCCGTTCTTTTTTTTTTCTTAATAATTTTGATATTTTGTTAATTCAATCAGATGTTCAATCAAGTATTTTCTTTCTTGGCTTCCACTTGGTTTTCTTTCCCAAAATTTTTGCTTCCAGTATGTAAAAGCTCTCATTTGTCTCAATGAATTTCCGAGAAGTTTTGTTTCCCTTTTCTTTATCTTTACTACTTGTGTTTTCTGCTAACTGGTCTGTTCCATACCAACAACACTGATTTTTCTTTCCGTACAGGTGGTCTGAGTTGTTCTTTCGTAAACATTTCTATCGCTTCTAATCGTTTTCTGTCTCTTCTTAACAGTATCCAGATTTCTCAGCCTAATAGGGGGACAATTCATAAGGTCGCGACAAATAGTTATTATTATTTTTTGTCTTTCCTAAACGGATTGTTTACTAGTAACGTTCTTCGTAACTGAAAACATGTTTAGGTGTTGCAGTTTGGTTATTGATTTAAATGCTGCATCTGCTGTCTTCCAAACTGAGAAACCTGAATACACTACCACACGGAAAAAAAAGTGAAGGACCCACGGAACGTGAGCGGATGTCGATGCAACTTCATACAATTACCCGCTCTCACAGGTAGGTAGATGAATATAGCTATACTTGTCTGTGACAGGTAAAACAACCGCCAGAGTGTGTTATCGTTGCCCGTGTTTAGTACTGTTACCAGGGCTGATACGCTGTTGTAAGGTGTGCGAACGGAATCAGATCTTGAGTCAGCACTATGAAGAGTACATATATGCCGCGTACTCGTGTGAGACGATCTTATTAGCACTTGGCAGAGTTTCCAAAAGGCTTCTTGTGGGTCCCCAATCGGCCGGCTAGTCGAATCGTGTAAGATCGAGATTTATGGGACATTTGGATGTGACAGTGGTCCACAATTGGACTGCATGGGAACGTGAGGGTAGTAGTACTCGTCAAGTTTCCAGTTACCATTTGTGCTCAACCACATAGCATCCCCTTCACATCTGCGTCTGCCATCGTATAGCAGGTAACGGACACCATGCTGCATTCCGTGTCAGTCAGCACAATTGGTCGGTGAGTACCAAAAGCCGGACTAGAATTACTGCCCCATGCTTAAACCCTTGGCACAAGGACCGTGCATTCTAGCGTCGACTGTCATAATGCGGAAAATGCAAGTTGGAAAGCCCATCCGAACGTGCATAGCAACGTCTAACGTGTAAGGTATTCTGAACGTGCGTTTGAACTTAGATCAGTGAGATGGAAGAACGTCAACTACGTCACAGGCAGGCCATCTCTCTTCATTACAGAATCGCTAGACGCCATGTTGGCTTTCAGTTGAAGCTCATATACAGGGTGAGTCACCTAACGTTACCGCTGGATATATTTCGTAAACCACATCAAATACTGACGAACCGATTCCACAGACAGAACGTGAGGAGAGGGGCTAGTGTAATTGTTTAATACAAGCCACACAAAAATCACGGAAGTATGTTTTTTAATACAAACCTACGTTTTTTTTAAATGGAACCACGTTAGTTTTGTTAGCACATCTGAACATATAAACAAATACGTAATCAGTGCCGTTTGTTGCATTGTAAAATGTTAATTACATCCGGAGATATTGTAACCTAAAGTTGACACTTGAGTACCACTCCTCCGCTGTATGTTCTAGAGTATGTTCTATAGTATTCGCTATTACTGTGTATAAGAACAAGTGCGCTCTTCCTGAGGAGTGAGTTCGATTGCCTCGATCTACAAGACAGCTTGCACTACGTGCAGTAAGATATTTGGCAGTTTTTTGTTTTAAATTTTGTGTTTTACATGTAAAGATACCGCTACTGAATCGGAACTGTGATCAAATAATAATAACCTAGGGGTTTTACAAAACAGTGAGAATGAGGGTGCAATTTTTATCTCGTGTGGAGAGCTACTGTAAATTTATATCTGGCCAAGCGGTTCTAGGCGCTACAGTCTGGAACCGCGCGACCGCTACGGTCGCAGGTTCGAATCCTGCCTCGGCCATGCATTTGTGTGATGTCCTTGGGTTAGTTAGGTTTAAGTAGTTCTAAGTTCTATGGGACTGATGACCTCAGCATTTAAGTCCCATAGTGCTCAGAGCCATTTGAACCATTTTTAAATTTATATCGCTCTATTTGTAATGGATCTTTTATAAGCCAATGTTCTTACTGACTGGACATGTGACTTTACTTTTTACCTTATAACATGTTCATAGATACATATGTCTATACATTTTCTAAACAGTATGAACTGCGAGTCAGATACAGCCGATAACTGGCGCTGCAGCGCGCTGCGATCGCATATGCGACTTTGGGGCTCATTTACAGTAGGCACAAGTTACATTGTTTCCTAGCGTTCAGCAGCACGTTGAACTCGGCACGCTCAGTATTGACGTTCGAACGCACTGCCCGCGTGCCAATGGCTTGAAGTCTGCGGTTAGCACTATAGCACAAACATTTGGCATGCTGTGTACACTAAACCGTCCAGTGTACTACACACACCATGCCAAGGTGACTGCACTCTCTGCTGACCTTGCTTCTACCAAGCGGTCGATAGAGAGTTTATATGACCGCCATGCTTCAGAATCTGCCGTTAACGCTAAGTAAAATAGCTAGGTATGATACTGGTTTGATACTGTCACAACTCTATGGTCATCCGATAAGGAAGATTATTGGCAATCTAACCTGGCGTTGCTCCTTTGAAAAAAAACTAGTCGTGCAGTAATAAATGCGTATCGGTACAGCCGTGGTGGTTCTTTATTTATATTAACTAGACTCAGCTGAGGAGCTCAAGATGATCAACATAACCCCAGAAGTGTAAACCAGGGTCGGGATGACCATGCGTCACCGCAGGTACGCAGCGCGCTGTCACCAGTGTAAATTCGACACTGTGAGATCTACGAGATCATTCATGAAAGTGACGTAAGTAACTTTCCTGGTAAAGATGTCTGAAACTTACGCCCCTGTGCCAGTTATGGAGAATGGAGAAACCTCAGACAGCGATGAAGAAAACACAATCATTCACGGTAAGAACGTCCATCGATGGAACACAGCTACTCCTAACAGAAGAGGCCTCGAGGTTGCCGATAACATCGTAGTTTCTATTTCAAGAGTGTGAAATGCGGAATGTGTTGCTTTATGAATAATTGAGAACACATCAAAATATTTCTACAAAACGTGCATTTCATTAAATGCATAGTATCTTCCTCCAAATAGACTTCAAATAAAGTCTTTAGATCCCGCGCCCGGGTTCCCGGGTTCGATTCCCGGCGGGGTCAGGGATTTTCTCTGCCTCGTGATGACTGGGTGTTGTGTGATGTCCTTAGGTTAATTAGGTTTAAGTAGTTCTAAGCTCTAAGGGACTGATGACCGTAGATGTTAAGTCCCATAGTGCTCAGAGCCATTTGAACCATTTGAAAGTCTTTAGATCCGGGTCATTTTCAAGTCCCATCATTGTAAAGTTTCCAAGACAGCTTTTACTTAGTCTCCAATTCTGGATGCATTAACACAGATATTGATTGGAACAGTACATAACAAATGTAAAACAAAATATGTTTCGTATATGATAGTCCAATTCCACAACAAAATATTCTGTATTCAGGAAATTTCTGCAGTAAATAACTGAGAATCACTGTGACTCTGGTCTACAGTTCGTGTGACAAATTCAGAGGCGTACGCTACTAGGGTTAAGACTAATTCCATCTTCGATTTCCCAAGTACCGGATATGGACACTTCATTCAGAACAGCTGCAATTAGTTTTTTTCCATGTCTAATACACAGGGTGATCATAATTAAAGTTAAACTTTCAAACTACTCCAGAAATAACACCACTGGTCAGGATGACGTCAAATTGCAACGGAATATTATCGGAGAAGGGGGAAAAGATAGGGCAGAAGGAAAACAAGTGTTACAAAATGTAGCAATAAATGGCGCTGTGAGCACCATAATTTAATGGTGTTCGACTACAAATGACAAATAAATCATACAACAAACTGTACTACTCCCTGTGCATGGGTGTACAGGTGTGATAAAGTTTGTTACCTAAGCCCATCCATCACGGCAAGCTCATATCACATCGGGTGGGAAAAATCGGTTTTTAATTGTCCTGACGTCAAAAAACGCATGAAAACCATCACTCACATCAGTTTTTAATTGTCCTGAGGCCAAAAACCGCATAAAAAGCATCAGTAAAATTTAAATCGGATCACTGATTTCCGTGTGACTAGCGCAAAACATGTTCAATATGCCGTCCAACGTTTTCTGCAACAATTTGAAATCGAGAAACAGCATGTTCCGCAACTGATCGAAGTGTTTCTGGAGCCACGTTCAGAATGAGTCGCGCAGTGCATGCCTTCAGTGCAGCCATGATTACAATCGGAGCACTGAACACGACATCTTTCAGATAGCTCCACAGCCAGGAATTACACAGATTAACATCAGGTTATCGGGACGGCCAGGCTGCAGGGAAACGGCTGCTGATAATTCTAGCATTTCCGAAATGGCGCTTCTGCAGCTGCTTAACTGGATTTGCATTGTGCGGAGGTGCGCCATCTTGTATAAAAATGATTCCTTCCACACATCCACGCTGTTGGAGAAATGGAATGGCGTGGTTGCGCAAAAGACACTCACAGCGCTTACCAGTGACGGTACAGGTAACAGGACCGGAAGCACCTGTCTCTTCGAAAAAATATGGCCGTATGATAAATGATTCCGTAAGCCCGCACCACACAGTGAACTTTTCAGTATGAAGTGGTACTGGCTGATTTGCGTGTGGATTTTCCGTTACCCATATTCGACAAATCTGTGTATTGACATATCCTGTCACATAGAAGTGGGCTTCGTCTGCCCACAAGAAATTCTAAAGCAAAGTTCTCTCGTTCGGCTCCCCCCGTCGAAGGTTCGGGTCCTCCGTCGGGCATGGATGTGTGTGCTGTCCATAGCGTAAGTTAGTTTAAGTTACATTAAGTAGTGTGTAGGCTTAGGGACCGATGACCTAAGTAGTTTGGTCCCATAAGACATTAACAAAAAAAAAGTAATCTCTTGCTGACAGGTTCAAAATGGTTCAAATGGCTCTGAGCACTATGGGACTTAACTTCTGAGGTCATCAGTCCCCTAGAACTTAGAACTACGTAAGCCTAACCAACCTAAGGACATCACACACATTTATGCCTGAGGCAGGATTCGAACCTGCGACCGTAGCGGTCACGCGGTTCCAGACTAGCGCCTAGAACCGCTCGGCCACTTCGGCCGGCCGCTGGCAGGTTAAAATGAAGCAACTCGTGCACATGAGTAATTTTGAATGGACAGCAAAGAAGGATATTTCGTAGGATTTTACGCACCGTGCTCACGGATATGTCCAATGTTCAGGCAATTACCCGTGTACTACACGTTTGCCCACCACCACTCGTCTCCACCTGCACTGCCGTGGCCACTGCTTCCACTGATGTCGAGTCAATTCGTTTCGTCCCTCTACTACGTTGCACACCAAAAGAACCCGTCTTTGCGAATTTCCGAATCATTTTCCCCAGACCCACGACTGTTATTGGACCAGTGCCTTTTTTCAAACCCTTCAGTGTCCAGAACTTCTGCAGAGCGACGTGTACACAGACATCATTCATGTAATACAGCTTGACAAGCAGAGGGCGATCCTGCATAGAGACAGTCGTGGCGAACGTCGCAGACGCGAAAGGAGGAAAAGCCGTGTACCTGGCGAGTTTGTACCAATTTCAATAGGTCGTTTGCATGACAGGTGTTTTCATTTACGTATTCTGACACATACAGCGCATCTATTGATCAATTTTCACACTATTTTTTTCCTTCTGCCATATGTTTTCCCCCTTCTCCGATAATATTCCGTTGCCTGAACATTGGACATATCCGTGAGCAGGGTGCGTAAAATCCTACGAAATATCCTTCTTTGCTGTCCATTCAAAATTACTCATGTGCACGAGCTGATTCCGTTTGACGTCATTCTGACAAGTGGTGTTATTTCTACATCGTTTCGAAAGTTTAACTCTAATTCTAATAGCCCTACACTTTGCAGATTCTCTTCCAGTTCTAAATGTTTCACTGTTCTAAAGAAGCGTAATGGAATCTGTAGCACTGATGTGTGTATTTCTTAGTACACCAACATATGGTGAATCAAAACCTTTTTGCTATCGCAACTTGTACCTGGAGAATATTTGCCGATTGCATCGTAAGTACGGATGGCGAGCTACGACACTTCTTTGCTCGAGACTGGCATACCACTCGAGCTGAATTCAGCTTCGGTAAAACACACTCAGGTAAGTACCGTTCGCCCGCCACCCGCTTCGTGCGCACACGCACGTTTCAGCACCGCATCGCGTGTCGTGACTCTCCACTCCACAAAACCAACGTCCAGTGCGCTGCAGGCCAATGACGATGTTGTTTGCTCCTCTCTAAACGCCTTCGCGAATTGTCTCTCGTGATCACTGGTGGCACGACCGTGAAAACGGAATTTTACCGCCTGTCTACGGACCGTTCTGCCACTGACCTCCGTATCTGATCTCGTGCGGGACGTCTTCTGCCGCAGGTGACAACTTTTTCTGACTACTCCTTCGTATGAGACGCTTCAAAGTCTCTGTCAGCATAGGTCTAGTGCAGACTTCAACGGAATATCAAGCCACGGATTAGCAAATGGCTGTTGGATCACTGGAGACGAAACCTACCTATGCTTAACAGTACTTTAATATAAATTCGTAGACTCCCAAGGCCAAGGGTGTTAGACCGTATCTGTGTGAAATGCTAGAAAGAACAAAAATATCGACGTTTTCACCATCTTAGCAGCTGTGTTCTTTAGGGCGACTGATAGTTAGTTGCCCTGAAGAGACGGCTGCAAAGACGGTCGAAACGTCGTTGTTTTTAGCGTTTCATAACGGTGCAGCCTGATACCCGAAATGATATTATTCGAGCTTTCAGCCAAAAGACACTGGCATGAAATATCCAGCGTCTGATTCAAAACCACGCTCGAATGAAGAGGAGATAAAAGCTTCATCTGTTATCATCAGTTTAGCATCCCTCTTGAATATCTCACTTGTCTCCTGTTCAACCGTGATCCAGCATTTTGGTCCTACTGTCACCACTATCTGAATTCATTCTTCCCCGTCTCATCTACTAACTCGATGCTGGTATTTCTTGATGATCCCCGGACCACCATGATTCTCCATATTTGATAACTTCTGCAGTGGCTGGAACGTTAGTGATTCTGCAGCCAACAGTCTTGTGAACCCCAGTTCGCCTAGTCCACGAGACACAGAAAACAGCTAATATCGACTCCCATGTTGGTGCTGTTTTGCGTGACTTCAGAAAAGCGTTTCTCATCGATCCACCCTGTCGCCTAGGGAACAAAGTACGAACGTACGGAATGTCAGACTAGCTTTTCGATTTGGTGAATGTGTTCCCGGCAACACATCTTGTCGTTCTTGTTGGACAGCTTCGGGCATACTTCACAGTAGTGTAACAGGAACATTACTGTTCACAATACATTACATAAAGTCGGAAACTGTATAAGGTTATTTGCGAATGAATCTATTGCGGGGGTAGTGTTGTACTTTAGTGCAGTTTTCACTCTTTCGCCTTTCGACAGACATATTTAAATGATGGCATTCAATCTCCTGCCCTAAGATTTTCTTTTTAAAATAAGATAATTACTTCGGAAAATTAAGGTTTTTCCAAAATTGAAGATTAGCCGAGGGGTCTAAGGCGCTGCAGTCATGAACTGTGCGGCTGGTCCCGGCGGAGGTTCGAGTTCTCCCTCGGGCATGGGTATTGTGTTTGTCCTTAGGATAATTTAGGTTATGTAGTGTGTAAGCTTAGGGAGTGATGACCTTAGCAGTTAAGTCCCATATGATTCACACACACTAACATTCCAAAAGCGAAAACATCTTCTAAGGTACAACATCGTCATATATCTAGGAACAAATGTTCGACTGTAATTTAAAAGAGTTGCAATCGAAAAAATCTTGTCAATAATAATCTGCCTGATATGACTCTAATACACACCAACTCTCAGTAACTGAAATCAAATTAAGTCAAAGTGTTTTTAAAAACTATTAACAAATAAAGAAGCTGTTGTAAACTGACACTAATTTCCATTTTACAAGAAACATAAAATTGTCATGACATTGAAAAGAGAGACTCAGTTCATCTGCAAGTATCGTATTTTCCACGGAAAAAGACCTTCTGTTTCGCTGCACAAGATGGTGCACGACCGACGAAGTATGGCTTAACTGTTCATGTGTTACATGAGTAATTCTGGAAATATATAGCATTTTACCATCATATATCCTATATCTGATGAATTAAAAAAATATACCAAATAGCTTTAATATATTACACAGCATTTGCACGTGTATACCGCAAAATAGTTACAAACGCTGCACAAAAATTAACCTCATTCCCAACATTGACAAAATTTGTAGAAAATGACGGGAACTGCTTGTGCCGGACCCTTGTTAACATTCCTTAATGTGATTCCAAAACCAGTCTCTAAGCTGAAGTAACGACTAGAAAACATCGTGTTTCCTTCTGTACACTATACTACAGGTACAAACTCCTCCCTGTATAGAGAAAGAACTCTACCCAAAACTGTAGCCAAATTCTGGAAGTATTGTGGAGGATCGACACTTGATGTAAGTATTGGCGGTTGACTCTCAACGTAAATGTGTGCGCATAAACCGGCGGTAGAGACCCGTTATTGTTTGACTTCAAAAACACTTCGTCGTCAGGCCACGAGTGGCTTACCAGGACCGTCTGACCGCCGTGTCAGCCTAAGTGGAAGACGCGGATAGGATGGTCGTGGGGTCAGCACACCGTTCTCCCGGTCGTAAGAATGTATTCTTGACCGAGGCCGTTACTATTCGGTCGAGTAGCTCCTCAATTGGCATCACGAGGCTGAGTGCACCCCGAAAAATGGCGACAGCGCATGGCGGCCTGGATGGTCAACCCCAAGTGCCGACCACGCCCGACAGCGCTGAACTTCGGTGGTCTCACGGGAACCGGTGTATCCACTGCGGCAAGGTCGTTGCCATTGTTTGACGTTACCATTGCCAAACATTATTACTAGAAATAGTCATGTCCATTAAATATCTGTGAGCACACATATGGAGTTATTTAAAGTGGACGATCACAAAAAAATGGCTCTGAGCACTATGGGACTCAACATCTTAGGTCATAAGTCCCCTAGAACTTAGAACAACTTAAACCTAACTAACCTAAGGACATCACACACACCCATGCCCGAGGCAGGATTCGAACCTGCGACCGTAGCAGTCCCGCGGTTCCGGACTGTAGCGCCAGAATCGCAGGACGATCACATAGGGAAGGCAGATTCATTTTAAGATTTGCAAGGAAGATGGATGCTCCAGTATTGGGGCACTTACGAGTCTGGATCCACAGGGGAAACCGAGGAAATAAAAGGAAGAACAGCGTGTTTCGCCACGGCTTCAGTAAGGGTGAAAGCGTCACGGAGTTTCACATCCAACTCCAGAACCGGATGCCGCCAAAGAGACGTTGTGCTCTCCAATACAGTATACAGTTAAAGTTCTGCGTTCGTACATTCGAAGATAGTTCAACCAACATTTTGTTTTGTTTCTTCTTACAGGCGTCTCTAAAAAGACCACGAAGGGCGATTTTTACTCACACTGCGCCTAACAAGCAGTTTTTCTTCCCATGCACCATTAGAGGCTGCAACAGAAAAGGAGGAAAGTGACAGCTGCTAAACGCAGTAAGGTTGATTGCGGAGTATAGATGAAGAAAATTACTTAAAAGAAATATTAAGAAGTTTAGCATTATTGTAATAAAGGGTACTCCTTATTACAACTGTTATTATTATTACTGGTGTTACTATAAATTATTACTGAATTAACTGGCTGATTCTTCAGTTGCTGGTAGAGCATTCTATACATTATGAATGAAAAAGCTCATCCCGCTAACGCAATATTCTGCAACTGTATTGCAGAGTATTACACCGATCTCGTGTGATTTTTCATTCATATTATTATTATTATTATTGTTATTGTGTACAGTTGACGTACTGTGCACATGCCAGTGTTAAATCTAATGATGGCTTGTTCTACGTAAGAGAGGGCCTCTGAAGACTCTATTTGTCAGATGAAATAAATGCGTGAATAATTAAGTAAGCCACTGCGTACCAACAAAGTAAACAGATAAGTTTATTTCAAGAAATGCGAGAATAATCCATTCCAACACTGTAGTGGAAGCAGACTGCATTCACGCAAGTGAATACCCACCACAATTATAAAGCATATTTACTAGGAATATTAGAGAGTAGAATCATCAGAAAAATACCGCGTTCCATAAGAGGCACACAAACCTGGAAGTCGATAAGAAAGGTGGAGGATTCGACTTTTCAATTGTGGCTTTGGAAAAAATAAATAAATAAAATAAAAATACAAGAGTGGCAAAAACAGAAATCGGAGTTCGAATTTGACGAACTAATCAGAAGTATATTAGAATAGACTGCTCAGTTCTGGCGGAAGACCTGGAGAGTCATAGCAGGACTTTCAAAACAACACGACAACAAATCAAAATCTTTAAAGAAACAGTAGAAGGTAGGTCTCCAAATATAACTTGAATAGAAAGTCTAGTAACAACCTGGTACCCAAAATTCTAAGAACTCAAAACGGGAAAATCGAAATAGTACCTCGTTTCCAACATTTAAGCGAATCCATTCAGGAAACTGACACAAAAGACTGCAAAAAACAGCAAACTGAGGCACTGAAACGCAGTAGTTAAAACCGGAGTGTATTTATGGTGCTGAAACAGTAATTTAAACAGAAAGAGAGACATTGAATAAATCCAAAAGAGATACAGAAATGCAATTCTACAAAAGTTGCAGTGAAGTTAAAGTTGACACAGCAAAATGAATCGGTGCAGCTAGAGAAGACCCGAAAAAGCGGGAATAATAGCACCTGATATGAAAATACTGGAAATTTAAGTGTGCAACTGAATGACATTTATTTTTAACGAAATGGCCGATTTCGGCAGTCAACGAGCATTCTCACAACCTAAAAAACAGGCTGCAGTTAAGTCCCACCACCACTGCCGAAACCTCTTTGTCAGACAATTGATGCAAGTCGAAACCGCTCGTTCCGTTAGAAATAAATGTGATCCTGCCGGAAATTTAAATTGTCCTTAAAACAATTACTCCTGTTCTCTTTTGGACAGAAATGTCATTCTTTCAAAAATTTGATATGGCAGACAAGAAGAAATTTTAGGTTTAACATTCACGACTGGGGAGTTGGCCGGGCAGAAGACCCAAGAAGGCCCAGAACTCCTTGGTCTGACGAGCAGAAAAGAGCCCATTCTGAGAGATTGGAAGTAATATGGACTGCCCTTGGTTGTACATCGCGTTGTCGAGTAGGGTCCAAACTTGGATGATAATGATAATAATATTAATAATATAAAGAGCAGACACATTTTTCGATAGTGAGACAGGATAAAAGACAAGAGGCTGACACAACAAATCACAAGAGAGGGTAGCACTTGTTAATTCCGTATCATGTTTACGTTTCAGGTTAAAAAAGTAGCTTAGTGTGACGACCATCTGCGTCTACGACAGGCTGGAATTTGCACAGTTGTCCACAGCACTTTCCAAACGATGGCCCACCGACAGTTCGTGTCCTACTTAAAGATCGCACATTGTGTCTAGCACTGTCGGCCACTGCAACAGGAAATTCTTCAACAATCTGTGGATCAATTTGCCGTAGGCTTCTCCCAGGAGCAGTACCCAAATGGCCAGTTAATTGGAACTTCCAAATCGTGTTCTTCAACCCCGGTGCGGGAAGTGGAGCTGTCTTATTCCTTTATCGCGTCGATACTCGGAAAGAGCAGCAGCATTACTGCTGTTGTTTTGATATAACAGCTTTACGAGTAAAGACCTGTTCACCTTGTCCAGAGCCACGCTGACCCTCAGCAACTGCAATGCGCACTCAAAGCCCGTAGAAAAATAAGGCTGGGTACTGAGCGTTCTGTGCTGCTATTGGCTGACGCTGTGACGTCATTAAGCATTTAAAAGGACTTCAAGCATATGTCGAAAAAGAAACATGTGTAAAAAGCAGAAGTTATAGTCTGCTTTTACAATTTTCTGTCTAATTAAATGATTGAAATGAGGACGCAATTTTCTAAGCTGTCTCTGAGAGAAATTGTAACGAGTAACCAAGTAAACAACGCTCATTTTCCTTTTGTCTTTATCACAAGTTTGAAGATACAGCTACTACAAGGACATTCGGATTTACACTCAAGAAATTATACAATTGCCTTACTTATAGAAAGCATATGAATCAGCTAATCAAATTGAATTCCTTCAGAAAACCTGGGTGGCAAATGAAACTGCGGTTTACCCAAGAGCGCAAGATAAACTCTGACGACAGAGGATATCCGAGGTCTTTATTGAAAATCTTGGAACTTTTCAGTGAAACGGCGAGAAATTAATGTACTTGTAAATGACCTCTGACCCATCTCACCCATTTTGACTCCATTATCGAACTTCCGATTTGAGTGGGTGAAAATATTTGATCCAGTGTTCGATTAACTTCACGACTAATTAGAATATTTTAATTTCGTTTTTGATGACAACTGCCTTCGATTATCTTTATTATAGCTCACAGTTTCCTGCGCATTTTTTTCAGATTATTTCTCCTCTTTATTGCCGCCAAGGAATTCTGTAAACTGACTTTACTTGAATCATTGCAAACAACTTGCTCTGTCAAGGTACATTTATCGGAACGTTTCTTCCGTGGTAAAAGCTTTTGTAAAGTCTCTGTGTTGCGTCTATGAATACCACGTTAGTTGAAACGTTCTTTATTTTCTTCTGTTTTACGTGCTGTACTAACACTGCAGTTACGAACTCAGGTCTAACAATTTGTTTCTTTGAAATTGTGACAGCTTATTCTATGATTTGCAACATTCACGGTGGCTTTTCTACAGCAATTCGAAGCATTACTTCAGTTCCTTTAGTGTTGCGATTGTGAGAATTACAGCCAGCGTCAGTAAAATCTGGCTTTGCTTGCACACGCTCAAAACACTTTCACTTGCAAATCACTCGCTACGCCAGAGAAACTAAGTGAAAACGGTAATACTCACGAAATCAGTTTCCAGCAGTGAAATATGGGACCGAAGTCTTCTTTTCTGATGTCACGCGCACGACAGCAGATACGTGTTTGCTTCTGCGCAGCGTTTACTGTGCCCCCTGTGCACATTGATGGTTCAAATGGCTCTGAGCACTATGGGACTCAACTGCTGAGGTCATAAGTCCCCTATGACTTAGAACTACTTAAACCTAACTAACCTAAGGACATCACACAAATCCATGGCCGAGGCAGGATTCGAACCTGCGACCGTAGCGGTCGCGCGGTTCCAGACTGTAGCGCCTAGAACCGCTCGGTCACTCTGGCCGGCGTGCAGATTGATGCTTGTGTTTCAATCCTACATCACCGTACCTGTAATGGCGCCTAATGTCATGAGACGAACTGTACTAACAACGCAAATCCTGCAACGCACCGGGTGTGCACTCATACGGTAAGTAGTTTTCCGTCTACTCTGCCTCAGGTATGGTAAAGTTTAATTGTGGCCACCCCCGTACATCTGGGAAAAAGAGTTTCACTTCAGCAGGTGGTGCTAAAACAGCAGCAGTTTTCTCGCGCTCCCAGCACGTCGCTGTGGCAAATGCGAAGCCTGGACCAGCGCCACCCGAAACTAACAGTAGGAAGACGGAGTGATGAAAGTAGTCTAGTAGGAAACGGCGGAGCAGCCTAGTGTGGTAACGTATGCCTGCGGAGACGAGTGGCAGCTGGCAGCTGTTGACACCGAGACAGCAGTGCCAAACAGAGGAAGAGTGGCTCCGACGGTGTTTCACTGGTCTCAGGGAAGCCAGGAGTACACAGACGTGGCTGTGATTAGTGCTGTGTGCGCTGAACACAGTATTACTCAAAGAATCTTTCAAGCGTTGTAGTGTGCAACTGGTACTTTACTCCTCCCGAACAGGCCTTGGAAGACCCAACGGTACCGACTGGCCGCCACGTCATCCTCTCAGCCCAGGGCCGTCACTAGATGCGGATACGGAGGGCATGTGGTCAGCACACCGCTCTCCCGGCCGTATGTCAGTTTCCGCGACCGGAGCCGCTACTTCTCTGTCAAGTAGCTCCCCAGTTTGCCTCACAAGAGCTGACTACATCCCGCTTGCCAACAGCGCTCGGCGGAAGGACGGTCACCCATCCAAGTGCTAGCCCAGCCTGACAGCGCTTAACTTCGGTGATCTGATGGGAACGGAAATTGTTACTTGTTATAAATTTGAGGCTTGCCACGGAGGATTGGCTTAGCATTTTATAATTGTGTGGATAACTGTTCACTGTCTGCCATGGGTGGCTGCAGACGCAATATTGTTTGAGTAGTGACGTTGGCTACACTGTTCAGTGTAATCATTACTGTCTGTAGGAAGGACCTACGGGGTATTCGAGTTTGTACTGAAAAACACTGTTCTTAAATTCTCAAGCTCTGAGTTTGGTATCACGGCAACTTTTAGGTATGAGGTTCAATTATCTTAAGACATTATCATTCTCACTGTATCTGGTGTTGTTCATATTGTCGGATGACATGTATTTATGCAAGGAAAGTTTTCGATTAGTGTGTAATACATTGTCCTAAGCCCACATTGTGGTGAACTTGTGTGATTATGTTGCATTTATTCTGTGTAATTTAAGTTTTAATTGTAATATTATACTGTGGCCCTTAGCTTAGGGTTTTAGTATAAACGTATTGATCGTTCTCTGATTGCAGGGTGTCAAGTATTACTGAGTTGGAACTCCTTGTACTCGGAACAGAGTGATTTAGTTTTGCTGTTATTGGACATTGGTAACGCTATTTTTGTCACTCAACATCTTTGTGTTGTTGTTTAGGGAATTATTATAGCTGATTTTGAAGAAGGATATTGCTTCACAATCTGTATGCTGCTTTAAATTAATTGCTTTGGGAGGATTTTACTTAGTAGTTTACTTATTGTGTTCAATAGTAGTGTCGTTAGTAACTAGTATGGCTGCTTCGTGTCTTGTCCCGCTTTACAGATT
This sequence comes from Schistocerca cancellata, assembly GCF_023864275.1. Classification (NCBI taxonomy): domain Eukaryota; kingdom Metazoa; phylum Arthropoda; class Insecta; order Orthoptera; family Acrididae; genus Schistocerca; species Schistocerca cancellata. The sequence goes on along the minus strand of NC_064631.1, from coordinate 460,920,329 downwards.
GGCCAACGCGTCTGACTGCTACGTAGCGGGCCCGGGTTCGGTTCCCGCCGGGGTCGGACGTTTTATCTGCTCAGGAGCTGGGTGTTGTGCCGTCCTTACCATGAACGACACTCAAGTCGTCCAGTACGGCGTCAGCTGAAGAAACTTGCAACTCGGCTGCCGACCTCCCGACCATCAATTCCATACAGTCATTTCATTTAATTTTTCACTCTTAAATTATAATTATGTCTTCACAATCCCCCCGGGCCCCAAGTCATGTACATTCCACAGTCTATGTTGCTGCTAATGCCAATTCCTCCTTCACATCAAATTTATGACGACGATGATCATAATGAATGGTTTTGGGTGCACAGGAGCAAGGTTTTTTAGCGCCCATACTAAAAAATTCTACGAGGCGGGGTTAGGAATACACAACATAATAGCAGAAGAAACTGTGGAAATAGATATTATGAAAAGAAAACGGTCAAATTTAGAAAGATTACAAAGCAAGAAGTAGTAAGATAACAGCTGTGACGTGGTCTGAAAAAAGAAAAACGAGTCGCGGTGAAAAGAATATGAGAGGAAAAGAAAATAGCAAATGGCAAGGAATTTAAATTGTCACGTGGTTGCTAGCTGGCCTAAACTGGAGGGAAAAGAAAGATCGTCACCGCGTCTCGTCACACATGCTAGAAGTGTACGATTACGAAGAGCTGAATTTGTTAATGGCCTAAACAAAATTCATAATCAAATTGCCTTCTATTAGGAATGTGAAATACACTCATCGACTGTGACATGACTTTAAAAATGACAGAAAACAGCAATCAGTCGTTTTCTTTCTGGCTTTATCAAAACAAATACAGATTTCGGCTAGTAACCAGCCATTATCAGTGCACTGATAATGGCTAGTTACTAGCCAAAATCTGTATTTGCTTTTATAAAGCCAGAAAAGAGATGACAGATTGCTATTTTTCATCATACTGAAAATTCATAATGAATGTCCTTGGCAACAGTCGGGCACTCCTGGGAACACAGAGAACAGGAAAAGTATCATACAAATATTTTGAAAGATCAGTGTTTATTTACTCCAGTAAAAACAGAGGGCCACGTAGCACAGATTGTGGATACTGCGTCGTCAGAGCTGGCTGAGTATCTCGGCGCAGCTGCGCGCCACCGGGCCGGCCATGGTCACGGCTCTATCACGGGATGACGAACCGATAGACGCAGAGAGAGAGAGAGAGAGAGAGAGAGAGAGAGAGACAGGCAGACAGACAGGAAGCTGAGTCAGAGGGCCGTGGGTGGCCGCCCGGAATATCTGGCGGGTCAGTGCCGCACTGACCCACATGTCTGCAGATAGCGCCGCGCGCGGCAGCCGGCAGCGGCGGGCAACAGCCTCGTCAACACGGGGGCCCGGAGTCAACTGGCCACGTCCGGCCGGGCAGCCGGGCCTTCGCCTTGAGAACCGCTCGCTGCCCAAGTGAAACGTTCCACCAGCTGCACTCCCCTCAGCTCGTGGGCGACAAGAGTTGCGCGTCGCACAAGCACTTGCCTTCCGTTGGCTGGCTGACGTTGTACTCTGAAAACCCCTACATATTCCCGGTAATCCCGGAAAGCGGAGGGTAGTGGGTACTTGAGCAAAAGGTATTATTTCGAGCCACACACAATAAATAAACCGAGACGACCTGTATGGAAAATAGCAGTAGTTTTCTAGTTTTACCAGACTAAATCAGATTGTAAACCTCCTACAAAAAATTGTCTGTGCGTGCGAATACTGAATATTTTGTTTTCCAAAAGCTTTCTCAAAGATGTTAAGTCCCATAGTGCTCAGAGCCATTTGAACCAAAAGCTTTCTCCTCGTGAAGCGTGTATTTCAGATAGCGTGTTCAATTGCTGTGCTGTACTGACTATTCGTTGGCCATGTGTTGCGCTTATGAACAGTGCTGTGAAATAAAACTTTAAACTTAATGAGATACTGAATTTAAAATAATGAAAACAAATATAATTAACTGCCAAACGTAGCTCATTGTGTACTCAACCAAATCTATTCAACTGAAATTGAGTACTGAAGTACATTATGAAAGTTATATGAAGTGCAATCTTGACTTCAAAGCCGGCCGAAGTGGTCGTGCGGTTAAAGGCGCTGCAGTCTGGAACCGCAAGACCGCTACGGTCGCAGGTTCGAATCCTGCCTCGGGCATGGATGCTTGTGATGTCCTTAGGTTTAACTAGATCTAAGTTCTAGGGAACTAATGACCTCAGCAGTTGAGTCCCATAGTGCTCAGAGCCATTTGAACCATTCTTGATTTTGACTTCGAATACCCACAAAAATAAATTACTGCTCTACTCAAAAAAAAGGTGTATGAAATTACCAATACTGTTCACTCAAAATTAATCTGCTTGCTTAGCACGACACATGGTAATTCTGACTATGTACTGTTTCCTTACATTAATGCAAGGTGAGAGCTGCCCTGAAATAAAAGTGGATTATCTCTTGCTCACCGTGCTACTTTATGTCTAATGTTCTGACTTTCTGGAAAGCAAATACAAATCAGGAGATGCAGCAGCTAAAGAAAAATAAAATATATTTAAAATTTTTACATGTTTTGGATGACGATCACTGCGGCTGTGATGAATACAGATTTCTTGAAATTACTGGAACCAGTGGTCTTTTATTTTGTTCTTCAATTTTATACTATCCCATAACCGGTTTCGAACTGCCTAGCGATTCAGCAACAGATGGTACATATTTATTGATTGTCTGCAGCAGTGTGAGAGTCGTGTAGCTGTGGCAAGAGGTATGAACAGAAGATGTAAGCACTGAGCGTGGCGAGAATTATTTACATTACAAGACAGATTTTGTTGTGTTACTTACAGTTGTTAATATCCGTTGGTTAGGTGTTAGCGCACACAGTACTCTGGAAAACGTTATATGGTTTTAGGGCGCAAAACTGCTACGGTCGTTAGCGCTGGAAAACGTAATGAATGTTTTCCGGTGAGGTTAATTTTACTGCACTTCGCATAATTAACCACAGGTAAGACGTTCCACATGCTTTACAAAACGTAAATGAACGAAAGAGTATGACTAAAGTTTTGTCAGAGAGTTTCTGTTGCGCAGAGAATCGCTTTCTTCAGCTCTTGTAAACTCGCTGGCGACCGTAAATATGTATCTATTTCTCCACTGTAAAAATAATACGTTGTGATATGTGCTATGTTTTCCAGAATGCTGTGTGCACCAACATCCAACCAACGGATTAATAACTGTAAGCAACACAAAAAAATCTATCTAATAATGTGAATATTCTCACCATACATAGTGCTTTCATGTTGGTTTTATACATTTCGCAACTTAAACACTGCTGCAGACAATCAACAAAATCTACCGTCTGATGATGAATCGCTAGGCGGTTCGAAACAGGTAATGGGATACTAAAAAACTGAAGAACAAAATAAAAGGCGACTGGTTATAGTAACTTCAAGAAACCTCTAAAATACATTTATATACTTTCTTGTCATCAGAAAGAATCTGCTGCTGTGTGTGGCGTGAACCGCAATGCACACACGACAAACAATTTACAAAGAATGATATAGGTGATTTTTATTTAAAAGAAACTCTTTCTGGAAAAATTTAACTCTAATTATTAGCAAAGAACCCTCCACTATAAGAAGACTCTAAGAATTGCGAAATTCTTACATTACAAAAATTACAGACATCCCAACCAACTACGTGATTTGTGACATAATGAAAACAAAGAGATCAAATTACTACCGATAAGAAATATTATTAGTTATATGAGGCACGAAGATTTAATTTAATTAAAAGTTCTAACGAATAAACATCTTATCCTTGAACCTGATTTGGTTACCTTTAAAAATTACCTAAAAAAAAGTGGTACAACTAAAACATTCATATTTCTTTACGTACTACACGAATATGTAATAAAAATGGGAGTTCCTACTTAAAAAAAAAAACGCAGTTGATATCCGTTTGACCTATGGTAGCGCCATCTAGCGGGCGAACCATAGCGCCATCTGCTTTCCCCCTTCAAGCTAGACAAGTTTCATTCTTTGTAGTTTTTTCGTTTGAGGCTTATTTCGTGAGATATTTGGACTGGTCACTCTCAATGGACCACCCTGTATATACATCATAGATTGTGCAATAGTTATCGCAGTTATCTACTCTTGTCATTCTCGGAATAGTGTAGATGATATTTTCCGAAAGTGATGGTACCTTGTATAGTCGTTTGGTTGCCGCATCACCCTATGATTACATTTACCGGTGTAATATTACATACCCCTTCTGCCTTTTTATCTCAAATTATACCATTTCCTACTGCAGGTGATATTATCCTATGTTCGTCTGACGAGCTTTTTTACTAAATTCAAACGTGTTATGTTACATGCTCCGACTTACAGAACGTTATCCCATCGTTGGTTATTCAGTATTTTTATGTCAAGAGTTCTTATAAATTCTGATCCCCTATATCATCGGTATCGATTCCAATTTCCTCTTTTCCATGTCATCAGACATGTCCTCCCCTTTGAAGAGGCGTTGAGGCGTTCAGTGAACTCTTTCCATCTGTCTACGCTCTCTTCTGCGTTTAACAGTGGAATTACCATTACACTATTAATATTACTACCCTTACTTTTAATCTCACCGAAGGCTGCCTTGACTTTACTATATGCTGAACCAGTCCTTCTAACGATCATTTCCTTTTCGATTTCTTCACATCTTTCCGGGAGCTATTTTGTCTTAGCTGCCCTCTAGCTACTATTTACTTCACTCCAAAGGGATTTACAATGCTGTACTTCCGTCTTTCACTGAACATTTTTTGTTTACTTCTTTCGTCAATATATTGAAATATTTCATATTTTAGCCAAGGTTTCTTCGCAGTTACTTTTTTTGTACCTATGTTTGTCCAACATCTGTGATTGTCGTTTTTAGGAATGTCCACTCCTATTCGACAGAGCTGCCTACTCTGGTTTTCCTTACCGCAGTATCCGCAGCCTTAGCGAATTTGAAGCGCCTCTTAATATTTTTCCTTACTTCAGTATCCACTTCCTTCCACTCTGATTCTTTTGCACGATATTCTTCATCGCTACTAAATTGTGATCTGAGCCTATATCTGCTCTAGGGTACGCCTTGCCGTATAGTATCTGGTATCGGAATCTCTATCTGACCATGATGTAATCCAGCTGGAACCTTCCCGTGTCTCCCAGTCTTTTCCAAGTATTCCGCCTTCTCTTGTGGTACCTGAACTGCGTATTCGCTATTACGAACTGAAATTCAATTAGTCTTTCTCCTCTCTCATTCCTAGTACCAAGCCGATAGTCTACTCCTCCCTCTACAACCGCGTCCATTCCTCTAGATTTTCATCCCCGTTTACATACTGAATTACCAATTCCATTTTCTCCAATAACTCCCTTCGTCTGCTGTTTGTAACGTTGGCATATATACTTAAAATATTGTTGTCGTCGTTGATGTGCAAAGGAATCTGATGACAAAAAGTCTATCACTGAACTGGCCACAGTGACTCACTCTCTGTCATACCTTTCCATTCATACCGAATCAAAAAAATGGCTCTGAGCACTATGGGACTCAACTGCTGTGGTCATAAGTCCCCTAGAACTTAGAACTACTTAAACCTAACTAACCTAAGGACATCACACACATCCATGCCCGAGGCAGGATTCGAACCTGCGACCGTAGCGGTCGTGCGGTTCCAGACTGTAGCGCCTTTAACCGCTCGGCCAGTCTGGCCGGCCATACCGAATCCTACCCCTGTTATACCATTCCCTGCCGCAGGTGATTATATCCTATGTTCGTCTGACGAGCTTTTTTACTAAGTTCAAACGTGTGACGTTACATGCTCCGACTTGTAGAACGATATCCCGTCGTTGGTTATCCAATATTTTTCTCATAGTCGCCATCCCCCATTTCAGTCTCCTCACTGGTAAAAGATTCCATATTAGTCCCCCATTGGTATATCCGGGAGTGGAGTGCCAAAGAGGGACTAATGTGGAAACTTTTGGCAAAGAGGTGATCATGATAACACTTTTTTTGAATTACAGGCAACATTTCCTGTGGTTACACATTATTTGTCTTTAACGCAGTGTTTTCCATTGCCTTCTGCATTCTCATGCTATTGGACATTGCTGATTCTTCCGGATTTTCTGGGCAGTTTCTCACCTCAGGGCACGAGAGTGTCCTGAATCTCTTTCCGCTACTCCGCGCCCTTTGAAAAGACCGTTAGCGGAACGAGGGTGACTTCTTATGCCGGAAGTCTTCGGCCGCCATTGCTGATCGCTGCTATTCAAAATTTAAGCACTGACTTGGTTCGAACGCGGCACCGAGTACGTTTTAGTGAGTAGTCAAAACCGCGAACCCAAGACCACTGGTGCTATGCTACGATTAATATCATTTGTAAAGTAGTCTGTGATCTTTGGAAGTTTAGTTACAGTGATTGTATGGTACAGAGGGCCCCTTCCATTACGAACTTTTCTACTGGTCACATTTCATTACAGCCCATGGTCCCAACTACTTTTTTTTAAATTTGATCCTTAGTTCAGGCCTAATGTCCTCGCGCTGGTGGCCGTACCCGCTGCCGCGAGACGAGCTGGTTAAGCATTACCGCCCATGATACTGTCTGTTTCGGCTGTGTGAACCCTGCTGCTGTTGCTCTGCATTTATGTTTCCATCGGGGCCGAGGAAATGGTTCTTCCTACCTTCTGCCCTTAATACCATTGAGCCTTAGCCAGTCCATCTCTTATGCACTGATATTTCTGTCTGCCACTGATACTAGTTAACAAGAACTTTGCAATACTCGGCTATTGATTGTGTAATGGAAGTGGGGAGTTAAAGGCTGTAGTGTTCGTTTTAATTCTTAGTTACTGTTAGCGTCTGTGGATTGTAGGTAGGCGTTAGAGCTATATAACTGTTTGCGTGGATGCTAATTTTAGATAATGATAGAGTTCTCTATCTCTAGTGTCTCCCTAATGCGTACATAGGTTAACAAAACTGCACTGATGGTAATATTATTAAATAAAGAGTTATTGTTATCGCCGTTCCGTTCTTTGCTAAGCGATGCTTTGGTATTTAAAATCTTTTAATAGGATACGCTGTAGTTTAAAGTAACGCAATATTCTGTATGTAATACATCTGACGATAATCAGAACCTCTTCGTAACGAATCAAATTTTAATGTATCGTAGTCCGATGGTGTTGCTGTTAACAATGGTAAGTGCCATAATTAATATATTACCGTTCACTTAATACTCTAGAATAAAGATACCGTATCTAAATCAGCAAAGAATGGAAAGGGTGTTGAACGTACATTAGATCTGGACATTACATACTTATGCTCGCCACTGCGAAGGTAGATCGAAGTAGTGGCTGGAGAAACATGTGAGTTAACGCGATCTGGTAAAGATAAGTTATTTATATTGTAATAACAGTTAGTTTAGTACAAATTACTCATTAAGTTGTTGCATTAGTGCATTTATTAAGCTTAAAGGTATGTCTTTCCTTTAAGTATTAGTTCAGAATACGCGAAGTGATAGTATATTTATTTACGTTTTGGCACAATTAACTTAGAGAATCCCACCTAATTGTTCTATTTTTCTTTGCAACAATTTAATTTGCGCGTGTCCATTCACTTTTAAGTTCATATTTCGGGAAAGTGGCGTAAATCTTAATTTGTTTGATTTAGAATCTTTCACACTAGGCAGTTTGAGTACAATATAGTTACATTCTGTTATGATAAAGATAATGTAACGGATGCTGCAGTTGTAAGCGAAAATAAATAACTTTTTACATTATATCATACACCTGAAACGCTAACCTATAGGCCTAAATTTTGCTGCTCATAAGTAACAAAAGTTTATGTACCGTAAAAGTGTGTCAAGTGATTTAATTATATTTTTAAGCGTTTAATCTGTGTTGCAACGCTTGATGAATGTGGATGTTGCCGTAGGACAGAGAGAGGGCGGTATTTGAAGACCGTAGTTTGGAATTTCAATTGGGTACCTGTAGTGGGGAACTGAATGGCGAACTCAAGGCTTTTACCTGCAACCGTACACCCTTTTTTAAAAAAAATGGAGAGAGTGAGAATGAGAGAGAGAGAGAGAAAGAAAGAAAGAGAGGGAATCGCTGAGCAGAATGCAAAGATTTTTGCCCTTCAGGCTAAATTAGATCACGCTAAACTTGAATTAGATAGTGGGAAAAAGATCTTGAGAACTGGGTAAAGATAACAACCTATGGGCGAAAAGGGAACAACTCATCTATATCCACATTTGAGCCAACAATATCGATTAAATTTGACTTATTACCTGAAGCAGGAGGGGAAGAGCCTCATCCCCCTGTAGGTCACTTAGGGTGCAGCAGGTTCTTAGCGAAGAAAAAATTAAAGTGAGAGAATGGCATCGTTGGCCGGGAGGCCCAATTCGTGGAAGTTGGGCCTACAAGTGCCAGTTTTATTTCATACGACGCAACATTGGGCTTCTTGCGCGCCGGTGACGAGGATGAAATGATGATGAGGACAACACAACACCCAGTCCGCAAGCGGAGAAAATTTTCAACCCTGCCGGGAATCGAAACAGGGCCCGCTTGTGTCGGAGGCGAACACTTTACCACCCAGCTAAGCAGACAGACCTTAGCGAAGAAACCCAATGTAAATCGGTACCGAAAAATTGTAGGAATAAAAGAGTCTCACTGCTTGGTAGTAGTCGCAGGAGAGGCGTAGGCTGGATGATACAGGACAAATTAGGGACAGGGTACCAGGTCATAAGTATCATGAAGCCAAGTTCTAGTCTTAGACAGGTGACAGAGGACGTAGGGAATTTGTGCAAAGATTTTGGCAAATAGGGTCAGATTGTTATTATAGCTGGTGGAGCAGGGCTAGAAACGGTAATTACAGCATTAGGGATGACCTGGATAAAATAAGAATAACAACACCACACACAAATGTGAGTTTTGTGGACGTTCTGCAGCGTCAGGATTAGCAAAATGGTTCAAATGTCTCGGAGCACTATGGGACTTAACATCTGTGGTCATCAGTCCCATAGAACTTAGAACTACGTAAACCTAACTAACCTAAGGACGTCACACACATCCATGCCCGAGGCAGGATTCGAACCTGCGACCGTAGCAGTCGCGCGGTTCCGGACTGAGCGCCTAGAGCCGCCAGACCACCACGGCCGGCAGGATCAGCCCTGGATAAACATTGCTGTGAGCCATGAACCACTGAGTTGAGCAGGCGGCTCACTAAAACGAAATATCATATGAGTGCAGTGCCATTTCCTTCAATTGGGTATATACTGGACATGGGCCACACCTGAATAGGAGAGGGAAAGATAGATTGGCCGAGCTTCTTGCAGATAATATACGGCAGGCCACCATCACGCATAGCAACATCCCTGTAGTTACTAGAGTCAGAGGGGCATTTTTTTATGTTAGAATCAGGTTTCAGGTACCTGTTCTGAAAGAAGTGAAAATAACAGAAGAGCCTTACAAAACACTTAACAAGGTACAGAAAAGTAAGGTTAGCTTATTTCACCAAAATGTTAAAGGTTAATCAGGCAGAAGAGCTTCTTGTCTGTCTCGAAAATTTAGAGAGCTCTGAAAATACAGACATCCTGTTCCTGTCTGATCACCACGTAAGCAAATGGTTAGATGAGTAACATATAAAAGATTGCACTATTGTAGTACTCATGCAGAAATAACAAGGGAAAAATAGGAGTTGTTACAAACATTAAGACAGAACACAAGTTCAGAAAGACTGAGACAAGTAGATTTTTGTTGTGTTCAGCACATAAAAGTGTGTGCTTATGAGTTAATGCTGAAAAAGTTCAATTTTAATAGTAATTGTATATAGATACCCGATGTGAAATTTTCAACTATTTATGCTTTCTGTCAAATAGCAGCAAGCAGTTAATAGTCTGTGGTGACTTCAGTGTATATTTTCTAAGGAATTGTGATAAGAAAAATGATCTGTAAACCTTGTTTGAATATAACAACTTCCTCTCAGTAATTAACTGTCCAACATGGGTAGGTAAAGGTACTAGATCCTAATTGATGATATTTCTTTGCTGAAGCTCAAAACAATAAATTGGCCAAGGAAATCAATTAGAAACGTAACGATTCCACGACAATTTTTTTAAGAGTAGTTTACAGGAAATGAGATGGGAATTAATTTATAATGGACTAAAGTTAAATAAAATTTAATCTATTCTATCATAAGTTAATATCATTATTTGAAAATAGCTTTCCACATAAGATAATCAGAAACGGCACTAAACTGCCATGTGAAAAACCATGTGTCATTAGAGAGATTAAGGTATGTTGTGAAAGGAAAATGGAAATGTACCTTTTGACAAGAGCAAGTAGGGATCCTGCAGCAGTTGCACACTGCTAAAACTACTCAAATTTACTAAGAAAGGTTGTTAAAAACTCATAGACTGAATGTAAGAGCTATAAATAATGAGTCACAGGTAGCAAAGAGAGGGAAAAGATTAGCCTCTGACAACAACTCTACGAATCAAAACGCATAATTTTCAAACTGTGTGACTGAATGTAAGCGTAGGCCTCCGCGGCCGTTACCAACGTCATTTCTTAAATATAGTACAGTCTGGAACCGCGCGACCGCTACGGTCGCAGTTTCGAATCCTGCCTCGGACATGGATGTGTGTGATGTCCTTAGGTTAGTTAGGTTTAAGTAGTTCTAAGTTCTAGGGGACTGATGACCTCAGATGTTAAGTCCCATAGTGCTCAGAGCCGTTTGAACCATTTAAATATAGTAGCAAACATAGGGACAAACATTTCAAGAGCAAAACACAGTAGTATTTTGAAACTGTAATGACATTCATTACTCCATATTAAGGTTGTCTTTAGCACATAATTGGCTACACAATTCAGCAAACAAATTTTTTTTATATGTTACAGAGTAATATAATACGTTTAACACACACTAAATTTGATAACAAACTGAGAAAGTTTCTCCTTGACAACACCTTCTACTCCCCAGAAAATTTTCTGTTACTGTAATACATAGATGGTGGTTAGGATTTACTAACTTACATGTATACATCATTTTTTCTTTCTGTGCAAAAAAACTTAGAAATGTTCAGGATGTAATCGTACTCACAAATTAATTTTCTATGTGAATGTAAAATGACTCGTTCCACATTATTACTTTCTATTGTGCAAAATGATTCATGGAACATGTAACTAAGTAATTAACCCAGCGTTGGTATGAAGCTTCCCAGTCATTTTATGCTCTTTATGTGCAGTTACACGCTCTTTGTTGACATTCAGTCAAACGCATCGTAAATACGTAAAATTCTCCGACAATCCGACCACTGATTCTGGCCTTCCTCTGGGATTTTCTGCTTACCGAATAAGCAGCACACCCTGATGAAGGCCATTTGCAGCTCTGGTCGAAACGTCGAAGAATTTTACGAATTGACATGTGCTCACATATCCTGAAGAATTTTATTGACGTTGGTAACGGCCGCGGAAGCCTACGCTTACATTCAGTCACACAGTTTGAAAATTATGCGTTTTGATTCGTAGAGTTGTTGTCAGAGCCTAAACTTTTCTCTCTGTTTGTAGTCATGAACATCGGACCACGCGTATACTCATTTTATTTGAATACGTTCACGACAGGAGAAGACTAAGTCTGTCGACTGAAACGTTTCTTGGAGACCTAAATGAGGCAGCCAGTCTACAAATAGATAAATTCCAGGTCAATTGATAGTTAATCTTACCATGTCTTGTCACGGCCTGTCTGCCGTGTCAGTCGCATGATTCACAATCCTCGTTTTGTGTACTTGTACTGAAATGCACGGAATGCACCTCGTTTCTTCCGTCGTATCAGGAACTTGTCAACACAGACCGCCTCCATCAGGAGCTTCTTTTCCTTCTTTGTTGTCCTTTAAACGCCTTTCATTGGAAAAGTATGCGACACGCTTATTTAAAAAGTCGCGCCACCTAGCTATCTTCAATCAGCAGTTTGGATTCGTGCTGGATGCCTCTGGAATTGTGCAGATTCGCGCAGAGAGTAAATCGCTCTCTCTCTCTCTCTCTCTCTCTCTCTCTTCTCTCTCTCCTTCTATGTCTTTAATTACTGAGCAGATTATCATTTCACAGTTATTACTCAATTACAAGCTTAATATCCTCCTAAGCAGACGATAATCTTCGAGCTTTACTGCATATTGGCTCTGCCATTTCGTCTAACCACAAATCCTTATTTCCTGTGACTTCAGAGACTGGCGTATTAGTTTACCACATAATAACTAACACGCTTAAAAGCCAATAGCTCTAGTAATATAACATTCAAGCCAATTTTTAAAAATTTAATCTTTCGTCATAGCTACTGCGTTAAGCCTTGAACGTAATTTACCGTTCGTCTATCAGTCTATAGCAGCAGAACAGTTGCCACATTTAGTGACTAACAGGTAAGGCCGAGCGTACCATCGTGTCTCGCAGTGAATCACTAAAACAGAATCCTTGGATATCCCAAACTTGGCATTGTTTTCTATCTTTGGAAGTCAGAAACTGGAAATTTAGCAACGAAATTAAAAGTTATTTATGATCATGTAGTGATGGTGTAAACTTTTCAAGTACACTGTTGTGGCAGCACACATGACAAACAAACGAACTCTGGTCCAGTCAACTACAACTAGATATGCAGGGGTACCTGAAACCACGTTGTTTGCGGTACTACCTACAGACGCCGAAGAGACGTGGCGGAGGATGTTACAAAAGGTACAGTTGAGGTAGTCCTAGAAGTATACAGCTGGCTTTTGATCCAAGGAATCTGGAAGATCAGGAAAGTTGTTTCAATAATTATTCTTTCTAGCACATGAATTTTCGGACGTAGCACATTAGAAGTAACGCATCCTCTCCGAAAAAGCCCACCCACCCTTGTGTACGATAGTGAATGTGATTCCCGAGCGCAGACTGGAAATTAAATATTTCATTACTTACCATTAAGGAAGTGGCCATTACCCTGTTCACAGCACACAATTGCAGGAACTGAAGCATGTAGCTTATAGTGCCCTGAGTTACGCCATTGATGGGGTAGTACAAGATCTGGAATATGTTTGAGGAGAATCAGAAACACCATCCAAATGCATGCTGTTATGTTCTGTTCTAAACTGATATAAACACTTTTTCAGTTGTCTTTGGTTTTATGTCCATTTAACCCTGTTTTGTTTGTCTCTTTTATATACTTGATCCCTTATATAACTATATCAGACCTTGTAATAACTACACGATAACGATGATAATTAGTACAGTCGTGAACCGCGCGGAGTGGCCGCGCGGTTAAGGTGCCATGTCACGGATTACGTGGCCTCTCTCGCCGGAGGTTCGAGTCCTCCCTCGGGCATGGATGTGTGTGTTGTTGTTGGCATAAGTTATTTTAAGTAGTGCGTAACTCTAGGGACCGGTGACCTCAACAGTTTGGTCCCTTGGGAAATCACACACATCTGAACTTTTTTTACGGTCATGCGATTACAGTGGATAGTGTCCTCACACTGTCACACTGTGCTGTTGTCCGCGTCCTATCACTCATCTCCAATATTATAAACACCGTTTCATATAAGAAATACAAACGCCGCCGTCCTTCATCGCCCTGATTAAGGACTGCCCTGTCCACATACCGGCCACTGGCTTTTACCTTACACTTACCCGTGTTATCGAAGTAAAAGTATTAGCTCCCCATCATCAAGGAAGGAAGACAGGAAGCTTTGTTTAAAGTCACGTCAACATTACGTTATCAGAAGAGTAGTCTAGTTCAACTGAAAAGAGACGGAAAATCAAACAACAGTCTTTCTCCTGAAGTTATTTTGGGTGACTACTGAAATCCTAATCGGCGCAGTCGATCGAGTTTTCAATAATGCTCTTCCTGAGTTGGAATCCGTTATTCGAAGCTCCGCAGCCCCCTACTGTCTCATTACTTTCCCAATATTTTCCACAACACTTTTCTCATGACTTACAATTGTGTTTTTGTGGGCTTCTGTTAGCTGGATGCTCGAAGTACTTGACTTCAGTAGCTGCACATGTGTTTTTGGAAATATTACAATGGCTCTCAAATCGATCAACAGGTAACAGAGACAGCAGCAGTTTAGAAGGACATAAATAGTGTCATATTTTTGGTTGCTTCTTTATTGGCTATCTAAATAGGAATGAATATAAGTCCTGTCTATCAACTTCGGACTAACAAGGCGAATAAGAACGATATGGTTGAAATTATAACGCAAATAGCCATTAGCACACGTATAAACAGCTGCATTATACACTGAAGAGCCAAAAAAACTGGTACAGCTCCCTAATACAGTGCGAGGACCCCACGAGCACGCCAAAGTGCCGTAACATGACGTGGCATGGACTCGACTGATGTCTAAAGCGGTGCTGCTGGGAACTGACACCATGAATCTATTCATAAATCCGTAAGAGTACGAGAGGGTGGAGATCTCTTTTGAACAGCACGTTGCAAAGCAGCCCAGATATACTCAATTATGTTCATGTCTGGGAGATTGCTGGCCTGCGGAAGTATTTAAACTCAGGATAGTTTTCCTGGAACCACTCTGCAGCAATTCTGGATCTGTCCGATATCGTATTGTCGTGCTGGAATTGCCCAAGTCCATCGGAATGCACAATGGACATGAATGGATGCAGGTAATCAGACAGAATGCCTATGCATATGTCACCTGTCAGAGTCGTATCTAGACGTATCAGGGGTCCCACATCACTCGAACTGCACACGACCCACACCATCACAGAGCCTCCACCGTCTCGAACAATCCCCTGCTGACATGCAGGGTCCATGGATTCATGAGATTGTCTCCACGCCCGTACACGTCCATCCGCCCGATGCAATTTGAAACAAGACTCGTCCGACCAGGCAACAAGTTTCTAGTCATCAGCAGTCCAATGTTGGTGTTGACGGGCCCAAGCGAGGCGTAAAGCTTTGTGTCGTGCAGACATCAAGGTTACACGAGCTGACCTTCGGCTCCAAAAGCCCATATCGATGATGTTTCGTTGAATGGTTCGCACGCTGACACTTGTTGATAGCCCAGCGTTGAAATCTCCAGCAATTTGCGGGAGGGTTGCACTTTTGTCACTTTGAACAATTCTCTTCAGTCGTCGTTGGTCTGGTTCTTGCAAGATCTTTTTCCAGCCACAGCGATATCGGAGATTTGATGTTTTACCGGATTCCTGGTTCAAGGTACACTCGTGAAATGGTCGCACGGGAAAATCCCCACTTCATCGCTACCTCGGAGATGCTGTTTCCCAACGCTCGTGCGCCGATTATGACACCACGTTCAAACTCCTTTAAATCCTGATAACCTGCCATTGTAGCAGCACCAAACGATCTAACAACTGCGCCAGACATTTTTGTCTTACATAGGCGTTGCCGACCGTAGGGCCTTATTGTGCCTGTTTACATATCTCTGTATTTGAGTATGCATGCCTATACCTGTTTCATTGCCACTTCAGTGTATTTGCGACGAAAATATTATGATGTACGGAACAGGTAGTGCATCATGCCCATTTGAAAGATGTTTTCTAGGATATTTCCTTCAAGGCAAATGATAAAAGAAGCACGTGAAAGACGCCACGAAGAAGTAAAGTGAAAAGCCTTGTAATGTTCATGATATATTCTAAATAAAATCCACTCCTTGGATAGCAATGGAGACAAAACTGCATGACGGTTTTAGGATGAAGGCTGGAATCGCAGTATGAGGAGGGCAGTTAAAGTCCAGAGGGATGTTCTATTTTATATTATGGTGCAGCTGTGTATGGCTTTTCAAGGAAATAAATTTACACTGAGAATAAGGCAGTATTAAATGTCTGGAGATATCCGTTTTATTCATATTGCACAACATTGTAGTAGCACATATCTCACAAGAAAAACTAAAATGGGAAAAGACATAAAAGAAAGAAAAATGTTTAACAATCTAAGTCAATTGTTATTTGAATGCCGCGGTGTTTTAATGTATATGATGATACTAATGTTTGTATGCTGTTGTCTTCTGCAAGTCAGACGAGCAAGTTTACTTGTCCAGATAGGTATGATGAGATTTCACAGTTTAACATGGGTTCAGACACTCTATACACTGTCGCATTTTTCAGTAAGGGTCTCCATATTTCCGATAAATGTGAGAAAACGGATATCGACCATCAACCGTTCCGCTTACTGATGAGATGTGTAACCAGCTGACGAAGCAACAGCACTGTTATTATAAATGCATACCATCGATTATTCCCGCTGGAGAGAAGCAGACGAAAGTACAGTGTGACTGTTTTCCATCGGGATGACATAAAATTGAGTGTACCTGAGCGATATTTCGGTAAAAAATTACAGTAGCTTCTATAGATAGTCTCAGACGTAAATGGAAGGCTAACAAAACAGTACTTATCCACCTATATGGTTTCCTAAAATTGAAAATAACATTAAATTCAAGAACATCATATCACCCAAACTAATACTGCCCTATAACATAGCCACATCACCAAGAAATAAATAACAGGCGAGAAGCTGTTGTGGCTCGCGATGCCTGACGTAGCTCCGATTTCGTAATTTTTAATAAGAATCACAAGGACAGAAGAATCACGCGTGCAATGAATCATTGTCGATGAGTAATACTGACCAGTTCGTCGGCTGACTTTCGCAACTGGTAGCCGTCTTCCGCACCTGAACCTTCTGCGCAGTGCTTACATGAGATAATAGCCACGAAGAATAGAGGATGTTAAACGAAACAACAAGATACGAGGCTACTGCAGCAAAAGATGGAATGACAGATACGAAGTGCATCGTTGACCACGTGAAGCCTTGGGGTATTTAAGGGCAATGCTGTTTCAATGAAACATCATCATAAAACCGGGTTGATAGGAAAGAACGTGATGATACATATTGGTTAGCGTCGCAGCCTCTCGTTCACGGTAACCCGGGTTCGATTCTCAGCTGGGTCGGAGATTTTCTTCGCTCGGGTGCTGGATATTTGAGTTGTTTCAATAATTTCCTCTCATCTTAATCACAAAGACGCACAAGTCGGCAAGAGGGTCAGACTGAAAGACCAAGTAGCCGAACAACTCTAGGTGGGAACTCCCGACGAATAGCGCCACGTAATCATCTCATTTTCATTTCATAATATTTGGTAACTTACCTCCATGTTTTACATTATATGAGCGAATAAAGCGACACGGTATTGCACGAATTGTATTACAACTACTATACACACTCTACTCGTGTTTCACAGTCCGATACCGTTCGTTTCCTATTCTTTTAAAACACCGTAGTATGTCTTAATGTAATTGCAGGTTATTACTGAACGGAGGTTCACTTTTAACTCATTCTTCAAAGAGGGAAAAGCCCTAAAACTGGCGAAAGGAGCTACGAGACTGGATATGATAGTTTGTCATTAAATCTTTATAGCTTCAAAAATTTCTCGTGTTGTACTTTATAGAATTCGCTGAAATGGTTGATTGATGCAGACGTTCCATTTGATGCACATACAAATTTTTGCTGTAACATACATAAGGAAATAATCTAAAAATGATCATAATATCATACACATAAACACATGTTCTACAACACTAAATAGCACAATATGAATAAAAAGAACGAAATTTGTGCTGAACTGTGACCAAGTACTACTTCAGCTGGAGAAGGGTGTAGGAAAGAATCAGCATTTACTCTTTAGGGAGCTGTAGTAAAGTTCGAGAGAGATGGTTAAAGGAGACAACAGGAAACGGAAAACAGTTCCTGTACTGAAATTAGATCCCCACATCTGCTAAACAAGTGTCCAACACCGTGTCCGAGAAGTAACTTCGCTCGGTGCTTAAATATAAGTGACGATACTGCAGGAATATCCAGCAGATTTAGGACATAACAGATCATGGTTCAAATGGCTCTGAGCTCTATGGGACTTAACATCTGAGGTCATCAGTCCCCTAGACTGAGATCTACTTAAACCTAACTAAGCTAAAGACATCACACACATCCATGCCTGAGGCAGGACTCGAACCTGCGACCGTAGCAGCAGCGCGGTTCTGGACTGAAGCGCCTAGAACCGCTCGGCCACAACGGCCGGCTAACAGATCATGGTCTGGACAAGATTTAAGCAGAAAAAAAGACAAGAACGAATAAAACAAAAAAAAAAGTTAACACCCAAACAACATTTTACGTAATGAGGTAATAAAAAGTGCGAGAAAGAGAGAGTATATTTTTACAAACTCTGAGAAAGGATTTTGCAGAAAAAAAGATGTTTTGATTTTGAATAATAACAACAAATGTAACACAAGGCGACGAACATGTTAGGAGGTATATAGAAAGTGCCGGTCAGTATGACCCATAACGCGTTTATAAAGGTCGAATATGAGTAAGAAACATGATATTACTACGCATGTGTTAAAATGGCAGAAAACCAACATGCAAACGATGTGTACAAATGGATCCAGGTATTTGATAGAATGTCAGCTCCGAATATAGGGTCAGAGGCAAGAGCAAACCTTGGAGAGTGACAGCAATGTAATTATAAGACGGATAAATATATATTCTTGCTGTGCTAGTGTAATGCAGGAATGCAACTCGCCATCACTGTTGCTTAACCTCTATATCGAGGGAGCAAAGAATAAAGTAAAAAAAAAAGTTGATGTGAGGAAGAAAAGCTTTGGTAGAACAGAAAACAATGTTAAATTTCAAGGACGACTTAATCGTTCTCGCCGAAAACAAGGAAGGCTCAAAAGATTTGTTGAATGGACCAGGCAGCATACTTATCAGAGTATATCGATTGAGGATAAACACAACTGAGATGAAAATGATAACTAGAGGAGAAAGTGTAAATCAAAAGTGGGGAATATACGGTATTAAAATCAAAATAATTTGTCTTACTTGAGGAAAATGGATAATAGAAGCGAGGAAAACATCGGTGTATGATAGTGTACTTCAGCAGTGGTGCTCTACTGTAATCGTAAATGCGCATGGAGTGATTTAAAGTGAAAAGATCACATAAAGCTACTAGTAATAAATGAAGGTGACAGACTTGCAATTTTTTTGGACCTAATAAATGCAACTGACTCGCGAGGGTGATAACTGATTAATGCCTCATTAGACTGATCACCGAATACTGTCCATCAGTCTGTGACCTTTACGAGATGGGATTCTTACAAACAGAGAAGGTCGAAAAAAAAAAACAGTTGGTTTCCTATATGGTTGCTTTAATGAGTAAGAGCGCCGAGCGCGTCAGGGAGAGGCTCATTCAACACCAGTGGCGGACACTTCAAGAAACGTGTAGTGCGTTAAGGAGAAGTTTACTGTTTACATTCAGAGCACGTACGTTCCCAGAAGAGTAAAGTAATCAAATGTCCCGAGAAACAGTCACTGCAGTGAAATCGAGAAATTCCAGTTAATTCAGAGGCTTATCAACAGTATTTTTTTCGTGCTCGAGTCGAGAATAGAACAGAAAAAAAGGAACACTTTGTCTACGCTGTCGACTTGAGCCTCTGTTGCGATCTGCTCCATGACCTTCTAGTGTTCACTGTTAGCTGAACACTGTCAAAGACCAACGTCATGCTCACTTATAAAAGGGAGTTTCCAGAGGGTTGTTCTGAAGAAATCGGGTTTTTCGATGAACTTATTCTGGCTACTATTAGTGGATCATTGTCATCGGGTAAATACCGAAACAGGTAGGGCAAGAGTGTGGAACCTGCACAATGTTGTGATAACAACGTTATTCACAATTTCGTCACAATTGGTCACATGCGTAGACAGTGAAAACTACGTTAAAACTACGAGGATCTACAAAAGGGCTAGTCAAGCACAGTTCCGTGAAAGAATCCAGAAACTACACAAGGACTTAAATCATGATAGTTTTGTTGTAACTGCATCGCATTTTTCACTCTCATCTCAAGACACGTTCAATCACGCTGAAAAAATATCAGATTCAATGACATGAAGCAAAATGAGGAATAGAAAGTAACGAGCTAGGAGCACAGAAATCATGCCCTTCTGGATCTAACGCGAGTAGTGGTGAAGCTTTAGGCAGAGGAACTCGAGCCATCTCAGCTCTAGACTGAGATCTGATTTTCACAGCTACGTTTAAGTGTATTCCCGTTGAAGGGATTGGCAGTGGCGTCGAAGCATCCTTGTTTTCTCTTCCGGAGGTTGAGCCAGAAGAGGCGAGGACGTATCGAGTTGTTGTTGTTGTGGTCTTCAGTCCTGAGACGTATCGAGTATTTTGCGGAGAATGAAGCCACACAGAAAAGCAACGCATTGTCGCAGGAATGGAAAGCTCTAAATAATCTCAAGAGAAACGAAGGCACTGTAGTGACCAAAATCGGAAAAGGTAATTGTGATGGAGACTGTGGGATAGCACACGAAGACGGAACAATTATTGGCTGATCCCCTCTACTGCAAGTTAAAAAGGGCCAGACGAACAGAATTTTTCAAAAAGTGAAAAATCTGCTGTTAGTTTCCGTAATGGATAGTTCTGTCACCAATAACATAACGCTCCAAATAGATGTTTCATCCAGAATAAACTCTGACGTGACAGCAGTCATGGGAGACCTCCTAAAATCGTGTCGGACCTCCTTTTCCTCGGCGTAGTGCAGCAAATCGAAGTCGCATGGACTCAACAAGTCCATGGAAATCTCCTGCAGAAATATTGAGACATGCTGCTTCTGTAGCGGTCCATAACTGCGAAAGCCTGCCGGTGCAGGATTTCGTGCAAGAAATGCCTTCCCGGTTACGTCCGACAAATGTTCGATAGGATTCACGTACGGCGAAATGGGTCGCCTAATCATTCGCTATAAATGTACAGAATGTTTTTCAAACCAATCGTGAACAACTGGGGACCGGTGACATGGTGCAATGTAGTTTGGGAACATCAAGTCTATGAATGGTTGAAAATGGTCCCCAAGTCTTCAACCATTTCCCGTCGACGATCGGTTCAGTTGGACCAGAGGGCCTAGTCCACTCCATGTAAACACATCTCACACCATTATGGAACCATCACCAGCATGCACAGTGCCTTGTTGACCATTTGGATCCATGGCTTCGTGGGCTCTGCGCCATATTCGAAGCCTACCATTAACTCTTTACCAGCTGCAGTCGGGGCTCGTCTGACCAGGCAACGATGTTGTAGCCGCGTAGATATGGTATCGAGCCCAGGAGAGGCGCTGCAGGCGATGTCGTGCTGTTAGCAAAGCCACTCGCGTCGCTCGTCTGTTACCACATCCCGTTAACGCCAATTTTCGCAGCACTGTCCTAACGGATACGTTTGCCGCACGTCCCACATTTACTTCTGCGGTTATTTATAGCTTGTAAGTTAGCACTGAAAACCCTATGCAACCCAAACGCCGTTGCTCTCGGTCGTTAAGTGAAGGCCGTCCGCCATTGCGACGTCAATGGTGCGAGGTAATGCCTGAAATCTGGTCTTTTCGGCACACTCTTGGCACTGTGGATCTCGGGGTATTGAATTCCCAAACGATTTTCGAAATCGAATGTCCCACGCGTCTAGACACGACCGCTATTCAGCGTTCAAAGACAGTTAATTCCCGTAGCGCGGCCATAATTACATTGGGAACTCTTTCACATCTATCGCCTAAATAGAAATCCTCCAATTCATCGTCATATACCTTGTGTACGCAATAAAAATCAGTATGATTTCTTGATGAAAACAATGAGGACGGACGTCTATGATAATTTAGCCATAGACAGAGATGTCAAACGAAATATTATTAACTATGCAAATAGATGAGCAAGGAATCACCTTCTCACTCTGTTGGGTTGCCATTCGTTTCTAGAGCTACTGACCACAGCTGCAGAGTTACTCAGAAAGATGGACTACAGATCATATTTTTCAGAAGAATAGCAGAAGACCGTATTAAACTGCACTAATGCTCCACGTGGTTAAAACAAAGTGTTGAATCTATTATAGAAAAAAATTGGGAGAAATGAGGCCGAGACACTGATTTTTTATATAACGCGTTTGCTGGCCAATCAGACTAACATTTAGAGAAGTAAAGTCTGAGAGGTAGTTGAAATTTCCAAGAACTAACTTAACTTCAGTAGAGAAGACGGCTGGAAGTTTCTAGTTGCGTGGCTTCACGTCGTCGAGAACGTAAGTAAGCAGGCACAGCGAGCGAGGAATACCAACCACGACCAGGGAGTCACCTCTGCGGTACGACAATAATGTGTTGTAAAACAGTTCCTATCTCTTGCTCTGCCTGCTTCGCCTTCTGTCCAGTGCTGATGATCCACCAATAGCAGCCAGACGTATTTTAACCAAGAGCCCGACTTCCTCAGAATAAACGCGGGAAACTTCCCTTTATAAGCGAATGCGATACTGGTATTTGACTGTCTTTAGCTAACTGCGAACTCTAGAAGATCCTGAAGAGGATCCCAGCAGAGTGGTCGAAAAGCCGATCGCGTAAAAGAAACTGAAGAGGACTGTGTCGCGAGCTAACAACGTCAAAGATTTCAAACTAGTGTAACTACAGAGTATCTCTATTTACAGAGATGAAAAACGTTAATGTTAGATTTAGAAAAAAATAAGAAAATGAGAGCAATTATGCCAGTGTAAAAGCGATGTAATATTATTTAACTAAGATAAATATGTGACACATTAAATAATAAACTATGTGTAAATTACAACAACGAAAGCCTGCAGAAAATCTTCGATGGAAAGATGTTTGCTAAAATGGAGCCTTAAAGGACATGTAACATGGAGCTAAGTATGAATTGGATGGGGAAGGATGTTACAGGTAACACGAAGTGATATCACAAAATAATACTGGGAGGGGACTCTGCTGACTGTGGCCGGTCTGAGAGGTATGTGATGGATTTAACGGCAGGAAATGGAAGTTGGTTGTAGTTCTGACGAGGGAGAAAGGACAAGGTGTGTGGAAGATTGGTAGCAGGTACGTTGGCACCCCAGGGTACCTGGGATAAAGATATGACATTAGGGTTTGGGTTGCTACGATTAGGGCTTTAGAATATCATGTTCTGGAGTTGGAGCTGATTTCGGACAAGGTGTAGGAAATGGATGTATTGGCATAAGATATGATGGGTCGCAAGAGCAATTTGTAGGAAAGAATAATGTTGGAGGGATGTAGACCGTAGATGCTAACTTTTGCGCACGTACCTTTCAGGCTTTGTACTCGATGGTACATATATTTGCAGTCTTGGTCAGTTAATAAGTACTTGATTGACTTAGTTGGAGGAATGGTTTGGTTGTAGATGTGGAAATCATAACGTTGAAATCGTCAAGTTGTGCTTCAGAAGATGGCTATTTTGTGGATTACTTTTAAATTTCTGTTTATTACACCTTGTAACTAGGAAGAATATGGACCTTGAAGGAGCGAATGGTAGAGTTTTATGTGCGATGAGCAGCTAGATACGCCTTTTTTGTGAGCATTTGGATTCTGCATATATCTGAGTTCTCACATTAAAGACGGTAAAACGAAGTCTTTCAAAGGCTTTACGTCCTACAAGAAGGCCACCGCAAGAGAGTCACAAAATAATATGAAACTGAGTACATGCAAAATTCTGGGAGTGAGTTATGTAAGGCGCAGCTTAGGATGAAATGGATGTGTAAGGGTACACGATGTGATATACTGAATTAATGCTGGGAGAATAACGTAACAATTTTAGACCTGTTTGTATGCCATCGATGTTTACAAATTTTACTGAAAAGGCTGTGTACATAAGCGTAACTGATCACTTCAGTTCACATTACTTGCTGTCAAACAAAGAATTTGGTTTCAGTAGTGATTTAACAACGGAAAAAGCTGTATTCTATTTTCTGCGTGTGGCGCTTGACGGATCAAGCAAAAAAACTTTGATTTGTATCGTTTAATTCTATTGATCACAAAATATTACTGCAGAAGTTCTACCATTATGGAACAAGAGGAGTAGATCAGAAATGGCTGAGTCTCATACTTCAAGAACAGATAGCAAAATCTCATTTTCCATGGTAAGGAGAACAGCTACGAAGCAGCGTCTGACCGGGGCACGATTAAGTGCGAGGTTGCCTCAAGGCTCAGTGGTGGGTCCATTTCTTATAATTACATTCCTTCTGGTATAATAGAGGATGCTAAAATATTTCTGTTTTATGATGTCACTATCTTCGTAATGAATGATGTTGAGTGCATCATTAGCAGTGAATCAAATAGTGGAATTCTTGACGTAAGTACACAGCTTGTAGAAAATGAAATGATGCTACATCACAGTAAGGTTCAGTTTCTATAGTTTCTAGCACACAGTTCAACTAAAAATAACATTCTGGTTGCACAGAACGGCCGTGAGTCGGAAAAATTCGGGTTTATGGGTGAGAAGATAGATAATAAGCTGTCATGGAAAATCCACGTTGTTGCAAAACTAAATGCTGCTGTATTTACTACTAGAATGGTGACTACAGCAAGTGATGGTCACTCGCTTATGACATATGGCACTGTGTTCTGGGGTAGCTCTTCCCATTGAGAAGAGATATTTTTGATTCAAAAACGCAGTTCGAGCAATATGTGGTTTAAGCTCGTGTCGGCCGCTGTTCAGGAGCTTGGGAATTCTGACTTTGGCTTTTCAATATACAGGGTGATTCAAAAAGAATACCACAACTTTAGAAATTTAAAACTCTGCAACGACAAAAGGCAGAGCTAAGCACTATCTGTCGGCGAATTAAGGGAGCTATAAAGTTTCATTTAGTTGTACATTTGTTCGCTTGAGGCGCTGTTGACTAGGCGTCAGCGTCAGTTGATGCTAAGATTGCGACCGCTCAACAGAAAGCTTTTTGTGTTATTGAGTACGGCAGAAGTGAATCGACGACAGTTGTTCAGCGTGCATTTCGAACGAAGTATGGTGTTAAACCTCCTGATAGGTGGTGTATTAAACGTTGGTATAAACAGTTTACAGAGAATGGGTGTTTGTGCAAAGGGAAAAGTTCCGGACGGCCGAGAACGAGTGATGAAAATGTAGCACGCATCCATCAAGCATTTGTTCGCAGCCCAGGAAAATCGACTCGCAGAGCTAGCAGAGAGCTGCAAATTCCACAATCAACTGTATGGAGAGTCCTACGAAAAATGGTAGTTATGAAACCTGAACGTCAACTACCCGAGGCGATGGATCGGCCGCCAGGCAGCCCGTGACAGAGCACTTCATCACTGGCCTCCAAGAAGCCCTGATCTTACCCCCTGCGATTTTTTCTTATGGGGGTATGTTAAGGATATGGTGTTTCGGCCACCTCTCCCAGCCACCATTGATGATTTGAAACGAGAAGTAACAGCAGCTATCCAAACTGTTACGCCTGATATGCTACAGAGAGTGTGGAACGAGTTGGAGTATCAGGTTGATACTGCTCGAGTGTCTGGAGGGGGCCATATTGAACATCTCTGAACTTGTTTTTGAGTGAAAAAAACCTTTTTAAATACTCTTTGTAATGATGTATAACAGAAGGTTATATTATGTTTCTTTCATTAAATACACATTTTTAAAGTTGTGGTATTCTTTTTGAATCACCCTGTATATGTCTTCTTTAATATCGTTTGCTGTTAACAATATGAACTTATTCCCAACAGTTTCACTGAGTTAATACTAGGCAGAAATCCAGTCTGCATTTGGATCGCGCCTCCTTAACGCTCGTACAGGAAGCAGTAAGCTACGAGAAGTATTTAAAAATTTGATTAGTAATCCAAGGACTTTCAAGTCTAAAGTAACGAGTTTCCTCGTGACTCACTTCTTCTATTCTGTTGGGGAGTTCCTGGAAATAATTAAGCTAATTCTTGTGTTATGTAGTTGATTATGCTGACATAAACTCGCTTTTGTCGTCTGCGTAGCATTTTTGTACATTTCATTTGATCTGTTATTACTTTTCTAATGTTAATTTCACGCACGGACTCATTCCATGACTATGGAGATTCAGTCCTCAGTCTGGCCTTCCGGAACTAGATGTAAAGAAAGTAAAATACACAGTGGCTGAGATGTCCTACATACTCTTTTATAGATGAAATGTAACGAAGATCAAGAGCGAGTAGGAAAGATATTTTATATAAGTTTCATAGGAATACCGATGCTGAATGATGCCGTCAAATTATATGAAAGATTAATAACGAAAACATGAGTGAGGTACTTCCTTCTTTGAAGATTTGGATGGACGCTAGATTTTGTAACAAACGAAAGGAAAATAAAAAGTTCATACAGTAACGAATCATGCCTCTCAGAATTTTTGTACCTGAATTGAAATGTGCGATTCCGTATAAATTTCGGCTTGATCTTATATACTTCAATTAGATATTCCACATCCAAAGATAATTTTGCATATATCTGATCACCAAAACGCTAATTTTCTGCCAATATGATTTAAATTTTTCATATCAGACCATTTAGCAACATCAATATTGAACCACAAAATTTAGTAATCGCAGTTGTTAACTTGAACGAATCAAAAATCACTTTAAAGTGAAATTGATATTATTATGGTTTGTTATTCATGTAAACAAAATTGCAGTTTTCATTTGCAATTTTTATAATTTTGCGATAGATAATCCAAACGACAACTATACAAAGACAAGAAGCTGATAAATTTTATATTGTCTAAATTATTAATTATTAATTATTAATTATTAATTATTCATTGTTCATTATTGGTGTCTTAAATCTTTACA
This sequence comes from Schistocerca cancellata, assembly GCF_023864275.1. Taxonomy (NCBI): domain Eukaryota; kingdom Metazoa; phylum Arthropoda; class Insecta; order Orthoptera; family Acrididae; genus Schistocerca; species Schistocerca cancellata. The sequence goes on along the minus strand of NC_064631.1, from coordinate 460,893,692 downwards.
TAGATAATTATTTCCAAACAATATAATGTGAATTTTCAATGAAAAGTGATGCTAATCAAGACAGTCATAATGAAATGCATTTGAACAACATTCTGTTCTATAAAGATCTGCTAACTATTCATGTATCACTCACAAAAATTTTAGGCGCCAAGCGCTCCATAATAGTTTCAATGGTTGTCGAGACTGGTCAGTGTAACTATCAAGGTCTTTCTTGGTTCAAATGGCTCTGAGCACTATGGGACTTAACATCTGTGGTCATCAGTCCCCTAGAACTTAGAACTACTTAAACCTGACTAACCTAAGGACATCACACACATCTATGCCCGAGGCAGGATTCGAACCTGGGACCGTAGCAGTCGCGCGGTTCCGGACCGAGCGCCTAGAACCGCTAGACCACCGCGGTCGGCCAAGGTCTTTCTGTCGTGTTGAGATGTTACACAATATATGGTAGAAGGTGTCACGAATATATGAATAACCCTACATGACGAGACAGCCGTAGGGAGGTAAGTAACATTTATCTGTAGATATAATGTTTTTGCCCTTATAAAATTATGTAAACGTTGACAACACTGGAATAGTTAGTTCAATGTAGGATATTTACTTTCTGTACATCTACGAACATTCTGACAGTAAGGGATATGTAACATCATAATACGTTTCACTTGCCCTCTGTAAGTAAGCGCCATTACTTATACTGTTCCGAGACTAGCCTTGTTCCGTAAGCTCGGCTCGCATGCACGCTGGCCGCACGGAGCGGCGGTGAGTCGGCTGGAAGACAAACGCGGCGCAGGGTTTATTGGAGCGGCCGCAGGTCGTCCATTGCGGCCGATCCGGGCTGGCGGCTGGCCGGTGGCCGGCGCGGCGGATGGCTCCTGGCCCGTGGCTCGCGGCACGCCGTATTTCGCGCTAACTGGCCGCCGTGGCGGGGGCGGCGCCGCTTTTTGCTCGTCTGCGAGCTCCCCACAGCTGTCCGGAGATGGACGAGCGGCCTGTTGGGCCCCCCGACTAACGCCGTCGCTCTCCATTCCCTTCACTTGCAGCGATTTCTCGGTGGGGAGCACGCGGCCGGCTGTCTCGGATGGAAAGTCATCGACAGTTGTAGAAGCGGCGACAGTAAATGTAACTTCCGTAGGGCACAGGCAAGTGTGTTCGAACTCTTGCTGTTAAGGCTGTACGTTAATGATGTGGTAGACATTATTAACAGCAAATTCATATTGTTTGCAGATAATAATACAAAGTGAATCGCCTAAATTTTGCACCGCAAATACTGCTGAAATGGAAAGTGATACTGATGTGCGGTTTTCGCAAAGTGATTTGGTAGTCAGGGGCTAGTAACGTTAACCAATAGGCGGATTCTAATAATACTTAGAAATACAGTTTTTGTGCAAGCACACTCAACGCCTATTGACAGTAAATCTAAAAGTAGGGTAAATTAAAATGCCAACGGCGTTTGTCGCAGGAGTCTAGAGCAAGTCGCTTACAAAAAATCGTATTTTTAAAAGTTTCCACAGTGACACATGTTCGTGAGTTCAAATGGCTCTGAGCACTATGGGACTTAACATCTGAGATCGTCAGTCGCCTAGAACTTAGAACTAGTTAAACCTAACCCAAAGACAACACACACATCCATGCCAGAGGCAGGATTCGAACCTGCGACCGTAGCAGTCGCGCGGTTCCGGACTGAAGCGCCTAGAACACTTGTTTGTGCTACTCAACCTGTGCAGTTGCTAGGTACGATGTTATGGAGTGCTTGCATGTTCCCTGAGCGCATTGCGACTTGCTAGTTAGTATGGCAGTCCAAGCAGTAGGTCGTGAGTGGACAATGAGATTTACTAGGCAAGCTCATAGTGTATGGAGTGTATAGGAAGATTGCAGTTCGTTCTTCGACGGTGTTCGCGGCAAGGTATCCCAACAGACGTCAACCATCTCAACAGTTATTCATCAGTCACTTCAACCATTTGCGTGAAAGTGGTAGTGCAGCACCTAGACAACTCAACTGAAGGAAACAACTTACTACAGAAGAGCGGACGATTAATGTTCCTGCTGCCGCAGTTCATCTGCACATTAGCTTCCCCGCAATCGTATGAGGAAGTGGCATGAGTCAGAAGATACCAGACTGAGATTCATTGCAAGAATCCTAAGGAACTGCAATCCGAAAACAAAGGAAGTAGGTTACAGTACGCTTGTTTGCCCACTGCTTGAATATTGCTCAGCAGTGTGGGATCCGTAGCAGATAGGGTTGATAGAAGAGATAGAGAAGATGCAATGGAGAGCAGCGCGCTTCGTTACTGGATCATTTAGTAATCGCAAAAGCGTTACGGAGATGATAGATGAACTCCAGTGGAAGACTCTGCAGGAGAGACGCTCAGTAGCTCGGTACGGCTTTTGTTGAACTTTCGAGAACATACCTTCACCGAAGAGTCAAGCAGTATATTGCTCCCTCCTACGTATATCTCGCGAAGAGACCATGAGGATAAAATCAGAGAGATTAGAGGCCACACAGAGGCATACCGACAATCCTTCTTTCCACGAACAATACGAGACTGGAATATAAGGGAGAACCGATAGAGGTACTCAAGGTACCCTCCGCCACACACCGTCAGGTGGCCTGCGGAATATGGATGTAGATGTAGATGTAGAAAGTGTCCTAGGCATTCTCCATCGACATATTCTCCATCCGTATCACATCTCTCTCCAAGAAAGCTTACACTAACTGAATGCTTGGGAACTATAGGCTGATATCCAGATACTCCTTGTGTACGGTTAACTTAAAATGCCTTTATTACCTCTTATCAAGCCTCTTGATAGAGGATAGGAGACAGGTTTTTGCATGCTTACTGAACACCACTTCACAAGAAGTCGTAAAAGCTGATACTTCCCTTTCAACACTACCAATCGTAACACCTTGTCCGTTCATACAGACGTGAACCGTTTTCGTGTTCTCGCCAAATAAACTATGAACAGCTTCCGATCTCTCTCTTTCATCAGTTTATGAACATTTTTCTGGCATTCGTTAAATACATCTATATTCATAGCCTCCATCATGGGTTGCATGGAACTGCAATCTTCTTTAATGTCTGTAATGAATTTCTCCATCTCAGATTTTAAAACTGTACAGCTAGTTTATAATTTATCCAGTTTAACACTGCTATCATTTAGCTTCATTGTAATAGACTCCATTTGAACGCTTAACTCCAAAATACTCGATTCAAGTTTAGATATCATCTCACAGTTCTGTTTCCTGAGCGATTTGTTATCAGTTTTTAATTCATATCTCAACCCCTTAAGACTAATTTCAAATCTAGGCTTAGTATTGACCAACTTAGACCCAAGTCTTTGATTATCAGTTTCTATCTCTCATTTTGTTATGCACCCTCGCCTAAAAGTGTCGCCACTTTAACGGACATCCTATCTTGGTGTCCTTATTCTGATTAGCTATTACTGCCACCAAAGGGCCCACCAACACCTCGGAGCACTGAGATCGCGTTATCATATCAGGGAGGTGCCACATGTTAGCGACGTTAATGCAATGCACCTAAAATTAGCTATCTTTAAGTAGTTGTCAAGCCCTGAAATAATTGTTATCAGAATCTGAATAATCAGAAGGAAGCCAAGAGAAATCTTAACCACCACAACTGCTTGAAGCTACATGAAACGCATGGAAGAAGCAGCATAATTTTTGCGGAGATGTTTCACACATTCAATTCAAATATTCGTTGCCACCTAAACTTCTTCATCCATTCGCAACTAACAGAACGAACACTTCAAATGTTCTAGCTATAGGTCAGAAAGGCACAAATACACTGAGTTGACAAAAGTCATGGGAGAGCGATATGCTCATATACAAAAATCCATGTACTCTATTTCGTACAAAGGCTATAAATGGACAGTACATTGGCGCAGCTGTCATTTGTAGACATGCAATTGGTGAGAAAAGTTTTTCGACGTGATTATGGCCACATGACAGGAATTAACAGACTATGAACTCGGAATAGTAATTGGAGCTAGACACTTTTGGACATTCCATTTCGAAAATCCGTAGGGAATTCAACATTCCGAGATCCACAACGTCAACAGTGTGCCGGGAATACCAAATTTCGGCCATACCCCTACCACGGGCAACTCCGTGGCCGACAGCATTGCCGGCCGTAGTGGCCGAGCGGTGCAGGTTCGAATCCTGTCTCGGGCATGGATGTATGTGATGTCCTTAGGTTAGTTAGGTTTAAGTAGTTAAGTCCTATAGTGCTCAGAGCCATTTGAACGGACAGCATTCACTTAATTACCGAGAATTGCAGCGTTTCCGTGGAGTTGTGAGAGCTAACAGACAAGCAGCAGTATGTCAAATAACTGCACAAATCAATGTGGAACGTGCGACGAACGTATACGTTACGACAGTGCGACGAATTCTGGCGTTAATGGGCTACGGCAACAGATAATCGACGCGAGTGTCTTTGCTAACTGCGTGATAACGCCTGCAGCGCCTATCCTGGGATTGTGACCATATTTGTTGGACCCTAGACGACTGGAAAATCCTGGCCTAGTCAGATGAGCTCCGATTACAGCTTGGTAAGAGCTTATGGTAGGGTTCGAGAGGGCCCAGACCCAAAAACGTAATGGACCCAAGTTGTCAACAAGGCACTGTGTAATCTGGTAGTGGCATGGGCTGTGCTTCCAAGGAATTGACAAGGTCTTCTGGTTCAACTGAACCGATCACTGACTAGAAATGATTATCCTCATCTACTTGGGAGACCATCTGCAGCCATTTATGGACTTCGTGTTTCTAAACAACGATGGAATTTTTATGGATGACAGTGAGCCATGGCCGGCCGGAGTGGCCGAGCGGTTAAAGGCGCTACAGTCTGGAACCGCACGACCGCTACGGTCGCAGGTTCGAATCCTGCCTCGGGCATGGATGTGTGCGATGTCCTTAGGTTAGTTAGGTTTAAGTAGTTCTAAGTCCTAGAGGAATTATGACCACAGCAGTTGAGTCCCATAGTGCTCAGAGCCATTTGAACCATTTTTTTAGTGAGCCATGTCATCGGGCCACAATTGCTCGCTATTGGTTTGAAGAACATTCTGAGGAATTCGAGCAAATGATTTGGCCACCCATCGAACATTTATGGACTTAATCGAATGGTCAGATCGTGCACAAAATCCTGCTCCAGCAACACTATCGTAATTATGGACGACTATCGAGGCAGCATCGTTGAATATTACTGCAGGGGACTGCCAACGACTCGTGGAGTGCTTGCTGCATCGAGCAGCAGCACTACGCCGGTCAAAAAGAAGTCCAACACGATATTAGGCATCCCATGACTTTTATCACCTCAGTGTATGTCATAAATCTTCATACAATCGGAATCACTATAGGCAGTGATTGCGCCATTATATTCCTCGTCTATGTGAAGTTATGTCAATCTGTATTATAAAAGTCTAAGTATGTCTCAGTGATCTTGTCTCCATATAATGCAAGCATAAACTGGGCTTTTTAAAAATATAAATCTATAACAGCAATTTTTGGCCAGCTTATACCGGGATATGTAATATCGCCAAGCCATCTGCTGCGGTCTGTGAATGGCCAGCTCCTTAATCCATCTTTGGTTTCAGTGGTAGCAGAAGCAAGTTTGATAGACTAGTAGTTCTGAAACATTCATCAAACACATCAGTATATTTAAAGCACCCCTACATGGTTGAAATGGCTCTGAGCACTATGGGACTAAACTTCTGAGGACATCAGTCCCCTAGAACTTAGAACTACTTAAACCTAACTAACCTAAGGACGTCACACACATTCATGCCCGAGGCAGGATTCGAACCTGCGACCGTAGCGGTCGCGCGGTTCCAGACTGTAGCGCCTAGAACCACTCGGCCACCCCGGTCGGCGCACCCCTATAAATAACGATAGTTGTCCACCCATCAGTCTTGCGTTTTTTCAATACCGTCAGTGGACTGTCTCGCGAGTAATTACACTCGGATATTACTATGATCGAATCGTTACAATCAGGTAGTTTACAAAATTGCTGTAAGCGAACCGTACCAGGTAGATAGATTATAAAAAACGTGCTGCTCAAGAATATTGTTCAAATGTCTGGGACTCACTCTAACCTGGACTTAGCAAATATTGTATTATACAAAGGACAGCACGAACAGTCGAAGATTTGTATGACACATGGATCAGTAGACGACGTCTGGCAAGCCGCATCAGACTAACCATAAAGGTGATGAAAAAGCAAATCATGTCGACTTCTTCCGATACGACTCGCTGGAAGACCAGTTAGTTGTAGCTGGCAGGCTTGAGGAGAATAGCTGTGGCTCGTCGACAGCGTGCATCCGCCAGAAGTGCTCGGGTGCGCTGCCCACCTGTGTTGACTCGGAAAGGGCCGCAGGTGAACGGAGACCGCGGCCGGTGTTTGAGCTCCTGTTAGTGGTAGCTCCACGCCCAAATCCTCCTCCCCAGCAGCGTATGTAGACGCTCTCGCTGCAGGTCGGAACCACTTAAAAGCAGTGTGGTAATTAGGACTGTCTTTGCCCACGTAAGATGCCAACTACCTTTACTTGTCAGGTGAGTGGAAAGTAATTTTATAATGTCATCAGAAGACTGCTGCATTCCGCGGTGTAACTGACGCTCTTCATCTTGATGATACAAAAATTCCGTAACAGAAAACAGGGAAGGAATTAGTTACGACTTCGCCTGAGCACCTCAAAAAAGCAGAAAACATTACTGCCAAGAGAAAGAACATTTACACTTGCTTCTACGAGCTTCAGAGGTTACGGAGCGTATTTTCACAGGATGTGTAATGTAGATTATGCTGTCACTCGTTCTGCCGAACCTTCACTATTGCGATGTTATCCAATATTGCGATGTTATCCAATATTGTACTAATCATGTAATCACCATAGGATATTTTTATTCGTGTCAGAAGTACGAGGGCAGTTCAATAAGTAATGCAACACATTTTTTTTCTCGGCCAATTTTGGTTGAAAAAACCGGAAATTTCTTTGGAAATATTTCATTGACTTCCGACAGGTGGCAGCGCTGTACGGAGCTGTTAAAATGGCGTCTGTAACGGATGTGCGTTGCAAACAACGGGCAGTGATCGAGTTTCTTTTGGCGGAAAACCAGGGCATCTGAGATATTCATAGGCGCTTGCAGAATGTCTACGGTGATCTGGCAGTGGACAAAAGCACGGTGAGTCGTTGGGCAAAGCGTGTGTCATCATCGCCGCAAGGTCAAGCAAGACTGTCTGATCTCCCGCGTGTGGGCCGGCCGTGCAACGCTGTGACTCCTGCAATGGCGGAGCGTGCGAACACTCTCGTTCGAGATGATCGACGGATCACCATCAAACAACTCAGTGCTCAACTTGACATCTCTGTTGGTAGTGCTGTCACAATTGTTCACCAGTTGGGATATTCAAAGGTTTGTTCCCGCTGGGTCCCTCGTTGTCTAACCGAACACCATAAAGAGCAAAGGAGAACCATCTGTGCGGAATTGCTTGCTCGTCATGTGGCTGAGGGTGACGATTTCTTGTCAAAGATTGTTACAGGCGATGAAACATGGGTTCATCACTTGGAACCTGAAAAAAACGGCAATAAATGGAGTGGCGCTACACCCACTCCCCTACCAAGAAAAAGTTTAAAGCCATACCCTCAGCCGGTAAAGTCATGGTTACAGTCTTCTGGGACGCTGAAGGGGTTATTCTGTTCGATGTCCTTCCCCATGGTCAAACGATCAACTCTGAAGTGTATTGTGCTACTCTTCAGAAATTGAAGAAACGACTTCAGCGTGTTCGTAGGCACAAAAATCTGAGCGAACTTCTCCTTCTTCATGACAACGCAAGACCTCACAGAAGTCTTCGCACCCGAGAGGAGCTCACAAAACTTCAGTGGACTGTTCTTCCTCATGCACCCTACAGCCCCGATCTCGCACCGTCGGATTTCCATATGTTTGGCTCAATGAAGGACGCAATCCGTGGGAGGCACTACGCAGATGATGAAGAAGTTATTGATGCAGTACGACGTTGGCTCCGACATAGACCAGTGGAATGGTACCGTGCAGGCATACAGGCCCTCATTTCAAGGTGGCGTACGGCTGTAGCATTGAATGAAGATTACGTTGAAAAATAGTGTTGTGTAGCTAAAAGATTGGGGAATAACCTGGTGTATTTCAATGCTGAATAAAACAACCCCTGTTTCAGAAAAAAATGTGTTGCATTACTTATTGAACTGCCCTCGTAAATAATAGTAGAAATACAAATTGTGTTACTTAATGCTATGTAAGGATAAAACATACAGAAGATACAGAATAGTATTTGCCCAGAATTTTACAAAATCACAAGCATCAACTTTAGCCGCCATCAAATCCTCCATAATGGATCTGGAAGGCCACTTGCTACAGTTCATAAAGTGGGCTGTGCTTGATCTTCGCCACATTCGCAGAGCCTGGGTGGGCTAGGGAAGCCCCACTTAAACATATTCTTGCAGTCTGAGGAAATTCGTTCGGATTTTCAGTTATTTGGAGGAGACTCCTCCTACACCTCAGCCGTTGGTCGGTAGGTCGACATCCAGCCATACAAACGGTGTGCGTGTGAGGTAATTGCTTTACATATCTCGTTCATGGCTACGACATGCGATCTAATATCTGGTGGAGCGATTCATGCCAAACGGTAAAGTTTATCATGTGGTGATGGTCTCAAGCAACCTGTGATGAGCAGTGATTCAGAACCAAGTATGGCTGCTTGACTACGTTACGACTCGAGTACTCATCCGTTTGAAGATGTCGATGTCTTAGAAGGGTTGTTGGAAGGTCGCTTACATGAATATACAGTGTATGACACTTACATTGTTCTCCCCTCAATGTGCGTGCCTACCTCTGTATCACCCCACAGATCAGGTGCCTCTTCATAACTGCAACTCTAGCATCTCACCTCTGGCCATCTATACAACACAAACACATACGTTTCTCATATTAGCTGCATTGTGCTGTCAGGTAGTACCAGGTACTCCACATCAGCGACCTCAGTATCATTAGACATCGTGAGAAGTCACGGACTTCGAACGCGGTCAGGTGATCAGGTGTCACTTGAGTCATACGTCTGTACGCGAGATTTCCACACTCCTAAACATCCATAGGACCACTGTGTCTGATGTGATGGTGAAGTGGAAACGTGAAGGGGCACATACAGTACAAAAGCGTACAGGCGGAACTCGTCTGTTGACGGACAGAGAACTCCGTCAGTTGAAGAGGGTCGTAATGTGTATAGGAAGACATCTGTCCAAACCATTACACAGGAATTCCAAACTACATCAGGGTCCACTGCAAGTACTATGACAATTAGGCGGGAGGCGAGAAAACTTGGATTTCATGGTCTCACGGCTGCTCATAAGCCACACGTCACGCCGGTAAATGCCAAACGACGCCTCGCTTGGTGTAAGGAGTGTAAACATTGGATGGTTGAACAGTGGTAAAACGTAGTGTGGAGTGACGAATCAGTCGGCCGCTGTGGCCGAGCGGTTCTAGGCGCTTCAATCTGGAACAGCGCGACAGCTACGCTTGCAGGTTCGAATCCTATCTCCGGCAGGGGTGTATGTGATGTCCTTAGGTTGGTTAGGTTTAAGTAGTTCTAAGTTCTAGGGGACTGATGACCTCAGAAGTTAAGTACCATACTGCTCAGAGCCATTTGAGTGACGAATCACTGTACACAACCTGAAGATCCGATGGCAGAGTGTGTGTATGGCGAATGCCCGGTGAACGTCATCTGCCAGCGTCTGTAGTGCCAACAGTGAAATTCGGAGGAGATGGTGTTATGGTCTGGTCATGTTTTTCATGGAGGAGCTTGTACACCTTGTTGTTTTGCGTGGAACTACCACAGCACAGGCCTAAATTGATGTTTTAGGCACCTTGTTGCTTCCCACTGTTAAAGAGCAATTCGGGGACGGCGATTGCATCTTTTAACACAATCGAACACCTGTTCATAATGCACCACCTTCCAGCATCTGATCGAGAGTATGACTGCTGAACGGTCATCAAGGCTAAGGGTGGGCCAACACCATGTTGAATTCCAGCATTACCAATGCAGGGAGCCACGAACGTGTAAGTCATTTCCAGCCAGGTGTCCGGATACTTTTGATCACGTAGTATACCTTTAACAAGCAGATGAAGCACTTTCTTTCCTCAACTAAACGACTTTTCCATCCAAATTTGACGTTTCTTCCTGTTAATAGATGCAGCAGTTGGTCGTCTTCTAGTTACGCTTCTTCCTCTTTTGTTTCTGAAATAGTCAAACCGTGTTCTCGTCTTCTGTTTATTACTTGTGCTCTGCCACGTTGGTCTTTCTCTTCCTCTCCGCCTCTACTTTCGCTTCAACTACTGTCGCCGGTCGCACTCTGTCTACTTGATATCCGTCTATATTTGTTTTTTAATTTTTCTGGTAAATCAGGATTTTTTTATGTCTTCATTACGTATACCATGGCCACTTATAAGCGCTGGATTCCATGTAAAATGTAAAGCTTCTTTTGAAACTTCTACTGTAATGAATGTAAAAGGCGACAATTATTGAGTGTATGAAATAAATAGTCATAACTTCTGAACCGTTTGCGTTATGACTTTCAAACTGCACGGTTGGCGGCGGGGCAAGATGGGAATTGTATGGTTTGGTTTAGCGACGAAACCTACTTTCATTTGGATGGGTTCCTCAGCAAGCAAAACTGGCGCATTTGAGGGACTGAGAACTCGCATTTCTCGATCTAAAAGTGTCTTCATCCTCAACGGATGACTGTGTGGTCTGCAATGTCCAGTCACGGAATAATCGGTGAGATATTCCTTGATGGCAGTGTGACTACCGAACAGTACGTGAAGGATTTGGAAGATGATTTCATCCCCGTTATTCAAAGTACCCTCATTCCGACAAGATGTGGTTCACGCAACACCGAGGTCGACCGCACCGAAGCAGGAGAGTGTTTGACGTTCTGGAGGAGCACTATGGGAACCGCACTCTGGCTCTGGGGTATCCAGAGACCACTAGCATGATCCCCGATTGGCCGCCATATTCTCTGGATCTGAACACATTCTACTCCCTTTTGTGGGGCTATAGTAACGGCAAGGTGTACAGCAACAACCCAAAAACCTTTGCTGAGCTGGAAAAAGCCATTCAGGAGGTCAACGGCAACATCGATGTTCTGACACTTCAGTGCAGAATTTCGGTAATGATGGCAGGCGTATCGAACATTTCATAACCTAAATCCGAACATCTATAGTGACGTTTACATGTTGAATAAAGTGCGTGTACGCCTTAGTTTGTAACTGATTTACGTTTCTTTTCATGTAGTTCAATAATTTCAGTCACAGTATGAGGAATGGAAAATGCCTGATGAGCCGTAAGAGAGGTCTTTATGGTCTGAATATTTTCGAAAAATGGCTCTGAGCACTATGGGACTCAACTTCTGAGGTCATTAGTCCCCTAGAACTAGAACTAGTTAAACCTAACTAACCTAAGGCCATCACACACATCCACGCCCGAGGCAGGATTCGAACCTGCGACCGTAGCGGTCTCGCGGTTCCAGGCTGCAGCGCCTAGAACCGCACGCCCACTTCGGCCGGCTGAATAGTTTCAGGATAAGTATATAAATTAATGGAATAAATTATAGCTCCGTCATGTTGGTTAGGAGTTAGAGAGAGGGAGTGCTGGGAAGAAGGAAGGAAGACTACGTTTAATGTCACGTTGACATCGAAATCGCTAGAGACGGAGCACAAGCTTAGATTCTGTATAGGATGGGGAAGGAAATCTGCAGCGCCCTTACACAGAAACCATCCCGGAATTTGCCTGGAGCTATTTATAATCACGGAGAACGTGAATCTGGATGGCCGTACATGGGGTCGAATCGTCGTCCTCCCGAATGTGAGTCCTCTGTGCTAACCACTGCGCCACCTCGTCGATAATGGAGATCTGATAATAACATCTCATTTAGTTAAAACCTCAGTTTCAGCCATTTTTATAAAGAAACTGTCCATTGAATCTTCCTGGCAGATTAAAATTGTGTGCAGGACCGAGACTCGAACTCGGGACCTTTGCCTTTCGCGGGCAAGTGCTCTGCTGGCGGATTTAAAGCTGTGGGGGCGGGGCGTGAGTCGTGCTTGGGTAGCTCAGCTGGTAAAGCATTTGGCCGCGAAAGGCAAAGGTCCCGAGTTCGAGTCTCGGTCCGGCACACAGTTTTAATCTGCCAGGAATTTTCATATCAGCGCACACTCCGCTGTAGAGTGAAAATTTCGTTCTAAAAACTGTTCATTTTCAGTCGGGCCCAACTGGCATCGATCGGAAACCGCTGTTTCGAAACAAGTAAACACAACAGCATAGGAGGCGTGTTAATCGACCACAATATTATTGCATATAGAAGTGAGAGCTGCTCGGTCAGCTTTTCGTGAGTAAGCACTAATCGGTATTGCTGTGGGACCGGTGTACATCAATGGCTATGCAATGAAAGCTGCTTTAACAGAAGTGATTGATTACGAAGATGGGGGTCCGTCACACAAGGGCTCACGCCAAGTTCATCACCTGGCGTATCTGTTTCCCTGGAATCTGTTCCAGTTTTACCCTCCGTGTCTTCTTCGTGTGCTATATTGACCTTCACTCTCTGTATTGTTTGTTCCATTAACCTATCTCTGCTACAATATTAATTTTCCAATCCTGTAACATGTTGACAAGCTTTTGACTAATCAGTTTTGGTAATCTTAGATGAAGACTTCTTTGTTATTTCCTAGTAAAAAAGTACTCTTAACTAAGCTCTACCCGAATAGGCCATGAAGCCTCAACGGTATCGGCCGACCGCTCTGTCATCCTCAGCCCACAGGCGTCACTGGATGCGGATATGGAGGGGCATGTGGTCAGCACACCGCTCTCCCGGCCGCAGTTTCCGAGACCGGAGCCGCTACTTCTCGACCAAATAACTCCTTAGTTTTCCTCGCAAGGGCTGAGTGCACTCTGCTTGCCAACAGCGCTCGGCAGATCGGATGGTCATTCATCCAAGTGCTAGTTCAGTCCGACAGCGCTTTACTTCGGTTATCTGACGAGAACCGGTGTTATCACTGCGGCAAGGCCGTTGGTGATTATTTGCTACTGGATGGCTAAATTACTGGAAAAATATTTTTTCTGCATTTTTTGTTGCTTTGCATTCCAGATTAACTACACAGGTTTCAATTCACAGCGGAATGGTGGATGCCTTAGAACGGTACTCCATTAGGCTTTAAAACTGCTTGTGTCTTGCATTATTATAACGCATCATTTATAAAGTCTGATTTCTTGCTAAGCTCGGTTCAAAACTAATTTTGCTATGTTCTTCTTGCGAGTTGCAGTAGTGGGAGATTTTATTTGTCTGAAGTATACGCTACGGTGGAGCCAAGAACAACACTACTACCAGCTGTGGTACTGCGAATCACTTTCTTTTCTAACCGCTTATAGTAATTATTCCCGGCTTTGGTGTCCGAGCGGTTCTAGGCGCCACAGTTTGGAACCGCGCGACCGCTGCGATCGCAGGTTCGAATCCTGCCTCGGGCAAGGATGTGTGTGATGTCTTTAGGTAGGTTAGGTTTAAGTAGTTCTAAGTTCTAGGGGACTGATGACCTCAGAAGTTAAGTCCCATAGTCCTCAGAGCCATTTGAACCATTTTTGATAATTATTCCCTTTCGTACTAGCGTGGTAATGTGCGAGAACTTTGGCGAGGTATAGCGTGCATGCACCGACGTTTTGTCATCGAATACTACTAGTTTCTTTGGCCACTTTTCACCACTTATGGTTGCCTCTCGACTATTGCATACGCCTTGCAATAATTTCGGAACGTTATGTTAGCATGGTTCTCTCATTTTTACATGTTTGAAACTAAATTCCACTCCTGTCGGAATTTTCCGACGTGTTTCCTTCCCCACTGAAAATTTATTACGGTTTTTGAAGATATCCTGGCGTAAAAAATATCGCGGCACCAAGAAGGAGTAATGCGAGGTAAACGAAAGATGGTAGGATTGTTTATACATCTGAAAGATGAAGTCCGTTCAAATTTCGCCACAGTGTGAGGACGGAAATACGGTTTTCTTAAAAAGTTCCGTGTAGCGGACGTGAGCATTAGTTACCTTTGAGATTGTACGTGATGAATTGTTGTTAGTCAAGAATGCCTTTAAGGTGACAAAGACGCCATTATGAACACCTTACTAAGTTTGAACGATGTTTTGTAATAGGGCTACGAGTAGCTAGTTGTTCCTTCTGCGATGATGAAGAAGACTTGGTAGAAACGTAGCCAGTGTACATGATTGCTGGCAGCGGTGCACAAGACACTGTACAGTGGCTTACGGAGTACATATGTAGATGTAGATATACGTCTGTGCTGTGGTGTCACGTACTAATCGAGGAACACAACCCGCTCTTTGGTAACATAACATTGAGGATGTTGATGAAGGGCTCGTCAACAGTGACGCCATCAATGAGTCATGAGATTTCCCCATCCCTCCCATTCTGAGAAAGGCCAATTGCCCTATATATAAAATGATAGGAAGTTCAAATTTTGGCCGAAAATTATAAGGGGCGTTCAAAAAGAAACGAGTTGTATGTGAGAAGTATTAACCGTGGCTGTTGAGACACTTGCGCCACTGCGACACAAGGCGGTGAATGGCTATCTCATAAAATTCCCGGGTCTTCGATGTTAACCATTTCCGCATGTACAGCTGGACGTCGTCGTCCGAGGTGAATCGTTTGCCCCTCAGAGCCTTTTAAGGAGACCAAAAATGGCGTAATAAGAGGGAGAGAGGTCCGGGCTACATGGGGGGTGGCTGAGAACATCCAATTAGAATTTCTGGAGAAGTGGCGCGACTGTGTTGGCCGTATGAGTTGCATTGTCGTGGAGCGGAATGACCCCACCGGTGAGATTGCATGGTCGTTTTTATTTGAACGCTTGGCGAAGGGTGGTCACGGTTTGCAAGTAATGCTGGCCATTCACTGTTGTCCCGCGCTGCAGGAAGTCAATCAGAAGGGGGCCATCTTCGTCAAAGAAGAACGTCAGCATAATCTTTCCGATTCACCTTGGACGATGACGTCAGCTATACGTGCGAAACTGGTTAACATCGCAGCCCCGGGAATTGAATGAGACAGCCATTCACCGCCTTGTGTCACAGTGGGACAAGTGTCTCAACAGTCAGGGTCAGTACTTCTAACATGCAGGTACTGGTTTCTGCAATTATGCCTCCGGCTGGTTCCCTTTGACCCCCCGTAATCAAATAAGAGGCATAGTTGCGTTGGTAGGTTTTCCCCCTAATTCTATGACGGCCATGTGGATGTGAGGGTGTTATTCAAAGTATAAATTATTGCCCCCCGCCCCCCCCCCCCCATGAACCATGAACCTTGCCGTTGGTGGGGAGGCTTGCGTGCTTCAGCGATACAGATAGCCGCACCGTAGGTGCAACCACAACGGAGGGGTATCTGTTGAGAGGCCAGACAAACGTGTGGTTCTTGAAGAGGGGCAGCAGCCTTTTCAGTAGTTGCAGGGGCAACAGTCTGGATGATTTACTGATCTGGCCTTGTAACACTAACCTGGCTGTGCTGGTACTGCGAACGGCTGAAAGCAAGGGGAAACTACGGCCGTAATTTTTCCCGAGGGCATGCAGCTTTGCTATATGATTAAATGATGATGGCGTCCTCTTGGATAAAATATTCCGGAGGTAAAATAGTCCCCCATTCGGATCTCCGGGCGGGGACTACTCAAGAGGACGTCGTTATCAGGAGAAAGAAAACTGGCATTCTACGGATCGGAGCGTGGAATGTCAGATCCCTTAATCGGACAGGTAGGTTCGAAAATTTAAAAAGGGAAATGGATAGGTTAAAGTTAGATATAGTGGGAATTAGTGAAGTTCGGTGGCACGAGGAACAGGACTTCTGGTCAGGTGACTACAGGGTTATAAACACAAAATCAAATAGGGGTAATGCACGAGTAGGTGTAATAATGAATAAAAGAATAGGAATACGGGTAAGCTACTACAAACAGCATAGTGAACGCATTATTGTGGCCAAGATAGTCACGAAGCCCATGCCTACTACAGTAGTACAAGTTTATATGCCAACTAGCTCTGCAGATGACGAAGAAATTGAAGAAATGTATGATGAAATAAAAGAAATTATTGAGATAGTGAAGGGAGACGAAAATTTAATAGTCATGGGTAACTGGAATTCGGTAGTAGGAAAAGGGAGACAAGGAAACGTAGTAGGTGAATATGGATTGGGGCTAAGAAATGAAAGATGGAGCCGCCTGGTAGAATTTGCACAGAGCAGAACTTAATCATAGCTAACACTTGGTTCGAGAATCATAAAAGAAGGTTGTATACATGGAAGAATCCTGGAGATACTGACAGGTTTCAGATAGATTATATAATGGTAAGACAGAGATTTAGGAACCAGGTTTTAAATTGTAAGACATTTCCAGGGGCAGATGTGGACTCTGACCACAATCTATTGGTTATGTATGACCTGTAGATTAAAACTGAAGAAACTGCAAAAAGGTGGGAATGTAAGGAGATGGGACCTGGACAAACTGACTAAACCAGAGGTTGTACAGAGTTTCAGGGAGAGCGTAAGGGAACAAATGGCAGGAATGGGGGAAAGAAATACAGTAGAAGAAGATTGGCTAGCTTTGAGGGATGAAGTAGTGAAGGCAGCAGAGGATCTAGTAGGTAAAAAGACGAGGGCTAGTAGAAATCCTTGGGTAACAGAAGAAATATTGAATTTAATTAATGAAAGGAGAAAATATAAAAATGCAGTAAATGAAGCAGGCAAAAAGGAATACAATCGTCTCAAAAATGAGATCGACAGGAAGCGCAAAATGGCTAAGCAGGGATGGCTAGAGGACAAATGTAAGGATGTAGAGGCTTATCTCACTAGGGGTAAGATAGATACCGCCTACAGGAAAATTAAAGAGACCTTTGGAGATAAGAGAACCACTTGCATGAATATCAAGAACTCAGATGGAAACCCAGTTCTAAGCAAAGAAGGGAAAGCAGAAAGGTGGAAGGAGTATGTAGAGGGTCTATACAAGGGCGATGTACTTGAGGACAATATTATGGAAATGGAAGAGGATGTAGATGAAGATGAAATAGGAGATATGATACTGCGTGAAGAGTTTGACAGAGCACTGAAAGACCCGAGTCGAAACAAGGCCCCCGGAATAGACAACATTCCACTGGAACTACTGACGGCCTTGGGAGAGCCAGTCCTGACAAAACTCTACCATCTGATGAGCAAGATGTATGAGACAAGCGAAATACCCTCAGACTTCAAGAAGAATATAATAATTCCAATCCCAAAGAAAGCAGGTGTTGACAGATGTGAAAATTACCGAAGTATCAGTTTAATAAGCCACAACTGCAAAATACTAACACGAATTCTTTACAGACGAATGGAAAAACTGGTAGAAGCCGACCCCGGGGAAGATCAGTTTGCATTCCGTAGAAATACTGGAACACGTGACAGAATACTGATCCTACGACTTATCTTAGAAGATAGGTTAAGGAAAGGAAAACCTACGTTTCTAGCATTTGTAGACTTAGAGAAAGCTTTTGACAATTTTGACTGGAATACTCTCTTTCAAATTCTAAAGCTGGCAGGGGTAAAATACAGGGAGCGAAAGGCTATTTAAAATTTGTACAGAAACTAGATGGCAGTTATAAGAGTCGAGGGACATGAAAGGAAAGCAGTGGTTGGGAAGGGAGTGAGACAGGTTTGTAGCCTCTCCCCAATGTTATTCAATCTCTATATTGAGCAAGCAGTGAAGTAAACAAACGAAAAATTCGGAGTAGGTATTAAAATCCATGGAGAAGAAATAAAAACTTTGAGGTTCGCCGATGACATTGTAATTCTGTCAGAGACAGCAAAGGACTTGGAAGAGCAGTTGAACGGAATGGTTAGTGACTTGAAAGGAGGATATAAGATGAACATCAACAAAAGCAAAACGAGGATAATGAAATGTAGTCGAATTAAGTCTAGTGACGCTGAGGGATTTAGATTAGGAAATGAGACACTTAAAGTAGTAAAGGAGTTTTGCTATTTCGGGAGCAAAATAACTGGTGATGATCGAAGTAAAGAGGATATAAAATGTAGACTGGTAATGGCAAGGAAAGCGTTTCTGATGAAGAGAAATTTGTTAACATCGAGTATAGATTTAAGTGTCAGGAAGTAATTTCTGAAAGTATTTGTATGGAGTGTAGCCATGTATGGAAGTGAGACATGGACGATAAATAGTTTGGACAAGAAGAGAATAGATGCTTTCGAAATGTGGTGCTACAGAAGAATGCTGACGATTAGATGGGTAGACCACATAGCTAATGAGGAAGTATTGAATAGGATTGGGGAGAAGAGGATTTTGTGGCACAACTTGACTAGAAGAAGGGATCGGTTGGTAGGACATGTTCTGAGGCATCAAGGGATCACCAATTTAGTATTGGAGGGCAGCGTGGAGGGTAAAAATCGTAGGGGGAGACCAAGAGATGAATACACTAAGCAGATTCAGAACGATGTAGGTTGCAGTAGGTACTGGGAGATGAAGAAGCTTGTACAGGATAGAGTAGCATGGGGAGCTGCATCAAACCAGTCTGAGGGCTGAAGACCACAACAACAACAAATTATCGGCAAATTCAAATAGCCAAGAAGCAATATTCTCAAGCTGGAGTTCACGATAGCTGACCAGATACTGCCACCGGCTGTGTGGTGTCAGCATCCTAGATCTAGAGCACTGGCACTGTCTCTATGAATTCAGAACCTATTTCGGGAATACTGCCACTATGAGGTCAAATTATTGCCTGGAAAAAAGGACGTTTGTTCTCCATGCAGCTTCAGGCCCGTCTGTTATTCAAAGCGTGCCAATCTGCTGACGCATGTACCTGTTTTCCCAAGCAATTATTTACTCAGACAAGTGTGGATCTGCAGCTATGGTTGTTAGATTAGTTGTTCTACGTGCACAATCAAGACAGGCACCGAATTACCCCTGACATTACCTACTGCCTGTCCCACGTTAAAGGTCCAGGTGCCCAAAGTTTAAACAATTCTCTATCCACCCCACTGACATTTTAGTTTAAACAATCAAATTTGGAGTTGCCTTGCCTTAAGTTTCATTTCACTCAACGTTCCACTATAGCCTCACAGTCGGGGGCATCAACAGCCGGAAGTTGCATCACTGTCACCAGGCCACATTCGCACTGACCTGTGCAGGGCCAGACTGGAACATGAGCACTGAGTCCCACCCACCCTGGTGTCATACACCGTCCACTGGTGTAAGCTCACTGCACAGAGACGCCGCGCACATACTGCGCGTTCAACTCCCTAATGTGGAGGACAGACGGTCTGTTTCCGTCGATGGTATGCTCTTTCCGACAGCACTGCAGCCACAATACATTTGGCCATATGTAAAATGTAGGATAAATTTGAAAATGACAGCATCATACATATGCTTTAACACATACCAAAAACGGGCGGGAGAAATTAAAAATTCACGAAGATTTAAAGTGACCTGTACCGTCCACATAAATACGTTGCACAGGTGATACGCATTTGTCCTCCTGAGACGAAAAATTGAGCGGCGTCTCCGAGGAAAAACGGACTGGCCTGGACCTGCAGGGGGAAGAAACATCTGTTGTTTCAGGTAATAAACTACTGGCCATTAAAATTGCTACACCAAGAAGAAATGCAGATGATAAACGGGTATTCAATGGACAGATATATTATACGGGAACAGACATGTGATTACATTTTCACGCAATTTGGGTGCATAGACCCTGAGAAATCAGTACCCATGTTCGGCCACCACTGACCAGACGTTTTCAGATGGTGAGAGATCTGAAGAATGTGCTGGCCAGGGCAGCAGTCGCACATTTTCTGTATCAAGAAAGGCCCGTAAAGGACCTGCAACATGCGGTCGTGCATTATCCTGCTGAAATGTAGTGTTTCACAGGGATCGAATGAACGGTAGAGTTCGAATCCTGCCTCGGGCATTCATGTGTGTGATATCGTTACGTTAGTTTAAGTAGTTCTAAGTTCTAGGGGACTGATGACCTCAGAAGTTAAGTCCCATAGTGCTTCGAGCCATTTGAACCATTTTTTGAAGGGTAGAGCCACACGGGTCGTAACACATCTGAAATGTAACGTCCACTGTTCAAATTGCCGTCAATGCGAACAAGAGGTTACCGAGACATGTAACCAGTGGCACCCCATACCATCACGCCGGGTGATACGCCAGTATGGCGATGACGAATACACGCTTCCAATGTACGTTCACCGCGGTATCGCCAAACACGGATGCGATCATCATGATGCTGTAAACAGAACCTGGATTCATCTGAAAAAATTACGTTTTGCCATTCGTGCACCCAGGTTCGTCGTTGAGTACACCATCGCAGCCTCTCCTGTCTGTGATGCAGCGTCAAGGGTAACCGCAGACCATGGTTTCCGACGAGCTGTTAGTCCATGCTGCTGCAAACATCGTCGAACTGTTCGTGCAGATGGTTGTTGTCTTGCAAACGTCCCCATCTGTTGACTCAGGGATCGAGACGTGGCTGCACGATCAGTTACAGCCATGCGGATAAGATGCCTGTCATCTCGACTGCTAGTGATACGAGGCCGTTGGGATCCAGCACGGCGTTCCGTATTACCCTCCTGAAACCACCGATTCCATATTCTGCTAACAGTCATTGGATCTCGACCAACGCGATGAGCAATGTCGCGATACGATTAACCGCAATCGCGATAATCTACAATCCGACCTTTATCAAGGTCGGAAACGTGAAGGTACACATTTCTCCTCCTTACACGAGGCATCACAACAACGTTTCACCAGGCAACGCCGGTCAACTGCTGTTTGCGTATGAGAAATCGGTTGGAAACTTTACTCATGTCAGCACGTTGTAGGTGTCGCCAATGGCGCCAACCTTGTGTGAATGCTCTGAAAGGCTAATCACAGCATCTTCTTCCCGTCGGTTAAATTTCACGTCTGTAGCACGTCATCTTCGTGGTGTGGCAATTTTAATGGCCAGTAGTGTAATTTGACGTCGTAGTACCAATATTCTAGCTCTTGGATTCTGACATCATAGAGGCAGTTCCAACATTCCATGTCAGCTACTGTGGATTCCAGCATGAGAATATACGATCTTGGATATTTGAATTTCCGTCAGTTTGTACTTACTAAACCCTAATTTCACAGTGACTAAAAACACAGGGCTGTTTTTTTGAATTTTCCACCTATATTTGAATATTCAGCTATTTTTTGAATTTCTCGACCAAATTTGAATATCCCATTATTTTATACGTAGGTCGTTGGCCCTTGTCAGAAGGGGGAGGGATGAGGAAATCCAATGACTTTTCGATTACGTCATCGGTGAAGTCATCGATGGCGTCGTAATTGACTAACTCTACGCCTGAACCTCAGTTGTTATGCCACTCTCGGTTTGGCAAACGTGAATGAAATTCTCTAATGGTGACAGAAGTGAACGTTTATTCGGCGCTAAAGCTTTTTAATACAATGCATTCCATATTTTACTAAACTGTAAGAGATTTCATAACACAGTTAGCCCTAAAGATGGAATTAAATCTCTCCTTTTCACACATTCATCTAAAGGACGATGTTTGCACTCTTGCACTATTAGCAAGACACCATACTTGAAGACTGAGGCTGATCTACCTTCAAGATTCCTCTGCGTATTCACGTCCGAAAACATTGCGCACGGCTTGGAGCAGTATCCTACTTGTTATTAGTCTCCTTTCCTGTTCTAAGTCCCTATAGAAGGAAATAATCATTTCCTTAGTGACTGCACCTGTAGGATATATATTTCATAGTGCACTGCATAGCGGGTGTTGCTGAATGCTTCCAACCTTTCGATTTTACTCATGTATGGTATACGGGAAAAAATATTGTCGCTGCACAGTTTGTATGCCAGCACACTGCTTTTTTTTATAGAGCATCCGTTTCGAATCTATTTATACATTGTTTTCACTCATACTGAAAAACGTCAGCGAATCGTGCAGTTCTTCTTGAGATCTCCTCCATCTCTTATGGCTGTCCAAAGCGACAGGGGTTTTACACAGGCAAAAAGAACCCAGGAAATGACCAAACAAGAGGTGTTCAAGCAAACTACTACATAAATGAATCGAGCTCACTAAGGATTCTTCCGATAAGTCTCTGCCTGACAGTTGTTTTCCCCATGGCTAGACACGTATAATAGTTCCATCTTAAATCGGTCCGTGTGTAAAGTTCACTTGACTGTCCTTGACGGATAGCGACTTATTCCACTGACTGGTAATCAATAGTGTAGTCAAGTTATTCCGATCTTTTTTGAAGCAGCAATTCACGTTTCCACGAATACCTGATGTAAATTAGATTAAATTATCTCTGTATTTCTATGTCACTAACTTTCTCTCTTCTAGTCGTAATACCAGTCGCCATGTTACTGTTTGCGATTTTTCTAATTACAATTATTTTCTCCTACTAAGTAATATTTTGTAAATTATCAAGTGTTTTATGCTTTGCATGTGCTTGAAATAGAAGAAGTTCCTAACAAATTAGAATATTAAATGTCTCAAATGGCGACAGCTGTAAACCCAATACGCTGTAGGCGCAGCGTCGCTGTACTACAGAAAACCTAAAAACTAGGCTATGTAGAGTTTCCGGTCAGTTCCATATGTGTGGGACATGTATGCATGTAGCCACTAGAGATAAGATGGAAATTTCTTAAACCTACCATACTTAAAGAAATAATTCTTCAAAATTTATTGACTAATGAGTGTCATTTTCCACTTTTATCATCGCATTCATGGTTTAAAGTCTCGTGCTCATTGGTGAAATTGTCACTGTTAACATGCGAGAAATTAAATATTTCTACTGAGGAGGTGGGTACGTCAAGATATTTTTTCAGGTCGTCGGTCTCATGACTGGCAGGATTCCGTTCCGTCAAGATTTCATCCTGTACCAATCTCTTTGCCTCAGGTAACACCCAATGCCATTAATTATTTGATAGGTATATTTTTGTCTCTATCTTACCATAAAATTTTTGCCCTCTACGACTTGATATAGTACCACGGAGGTTATTCGCAGACTTAGCTAACTTATCATCTTGTCTACTCTACTGACTGTTTTCCACACATACCTTTCCTCGCCGAGTCTTTGGAGAATTTCCACATTTCTATCCCATCAATCCACTTGATTTGCGCCATCCTTCTACTGTTAAAAAATATCAAATACTTCAGTTTTTCTCTTTCCAAATTTCCTCTCACTCTGTTATTTACTTCTATGCAATGTTAATTACACCCACCATCCTGTAGTTCTTTCTCACATTCATAAAGGATAATAACATCATTAGAAAATCTTATTGATATCATTTCTCCTCGGATTTTAATCTCATTTATGACAATTATGAATCTTTATTTTCCTTTTTTTATTGTTTATTCGGCACATTGGTTGAACAGTAGAGAAGAAGGACTATATCTCTGCCTTACACCATTTTTACTACAACCACCTCTCTCTTGGTCTTCAGTTCTTATTGTTCCCAAGTAAGTCTCGTTTATATTACCTGTATTCGTTACAGCGATTAACTGTTGGCACTTATGCACTGTGATCATGAATCCTTCCAGGAGAACACACATGAATTCTATCTGGTTTCGGTGAACGGCACGAGAGAAATCACACACGCGGTCCAACACACTTCCAAGGCTAAGTACGTCACGGCTTTAAAGATTGGCGTTCTGCCTACTATGGGCACCAAGGTTGCTTAGTTCTGTAATTCCTGTCGGCACTGATATTATTACATCGGCGTTGCAACTCTCACTCGACAGAGATAGGCAATTAATCATCTACCGAGTAAGAGATCCTAATCGGTTTTGAAAAGCAGTATCGCAGAAAAGCCAATGGCACACAGAGTCTGAAAGCTGCACAGAGAACTTATTTCCGTGGTGTACGAACGGAAAGTAATCTGAAAAAGGTGTGGAGTATATCTCTGCTGAATCTCAGTCTACCTCTGTAACGCTTTATTTTGTTGTAATGAAAATTTCTTTTCAGTAGTAGAGTTAATAGGCCATCTTGATTGTGTCGGCAAAGCTTAAGAGTAATTGTTAAATGAGTATCAAACAATCGAAGGCTTTTATTTAGTATTTTATTATCGAAATTAGTGTAAGGGTGAAAGATATATTGGTGACTTCTGTAGAACGATTTATCAACGCTTATTTGAGTGCCCACTTTGTACATGTAGCTCGAATAATGTGGATAAAGTAGATGCTATTGTGACGGACACGGATTGCTCTGCAACATCTGAATATTTGTTTATTGCATGGAAACAATAGGCTCATGCACCTTTTTACGTTTTAAGAAATTCTGCTATTTAGAAAGGAAAAGCTGGTAGAAAGAAGCAGTCGAACAGAACTGATGTAGGGGGATGGTTGTGTGTAGAAACAAACGTAAGAGGTTTTGGAAGACTGTTGTCAGCATCAGAACTGTTAGATCAGTGTAATAGAAATGATTCAAGAGAAATTATTCTAGCAATGAAGAAGCACTGACGGCTAAAGAGTGTAGAAATGCGGGATATTCTTGTTGCTGCGTGTATTAGGCCCAGTGGAATCTTTAGGGGTGGAGAAGTGCCGAGATGAAGATGTTGTAGCGCTATAGGACGAAGTGTACAGACCAAATAAAACATCAAAAGATCTTTAAATAAATATGAAAATGTTTTAACTTATATACTATGTGTGACCCAACAGTGAAAATGAGTGATATATGATTGTACGGTAATGT
Organism: Schistocerca cancellata; assembly: GCF_023864275.1. Lineage (NCBI taxonomy): Eukaryota > Metazoa > Arthropoda > Insecta > Orthoptera > Acrididae > Schistocerca > Schistocerca cancellata. Next base: position 460,868,906 of record NC_064631.1, on the reverse strand, counting down.
TTACACACTGTTAATTACAATCACAAGTTAGTTACCCATTGTTATCTGTTTCAGGTGTCCAGTACAGACATCATCAGATGAAACGCGCAACTAAAGGACACGGTAAATATCCTTTCCGACCATTACCAGATCTTGATCTTGCTCTCCTCGTTTTGTGTTTCCAAATCTTCCACATTCGGTTACATAAATCTTATGCTCTAATATTAGAGACCACAGAGATGCGGAGTACAAAAAATTATATAAAATTTCATGAATTTAGCTAATTCTGTCCCTGTAGCTATGTTTATGAAAAAATACACGTTCTACTCTGCTGTGAATCATATTCTGAACTGTGTAAAATAGTCATTATAGATTCCTCTTTTCGTAACTAATTTCCTGGTACAAAAAATCTCCCCAAAGGAACAGCATATCAAAAGCAGCCCCAGAATTAGACAATAGATGTCACCTAACGTTGGAGCCACATTCTCTTCTTCTTTGTTTTGAGGCTATTCATTGAAAGTGAGTTAGAAAAATGTGGTAATAAGACAGCAGGAGTCCAAATCGTCAATTGGGTTGTACCACGCTTCATAACGAATGTGAGGACGATAAATAACTTTTCAAAGATTTTGATCTCATTGAAACTATTAGACACCTCCTTTTTACTCCTTGGAGCGGATGTAAATTTCCAGCAAGGTTTTTACTGCTTACCTGAAGTATTCAATGATAAAGCATGAAGTTTTCTTAATGCGCTCACCCAGTAGAAATTCTAAAAGCAGTATTCGTACCGATAGCCGACACGTTTGTATCAAACTTTTGTACGATGTCTCCATGATATTAAGAGAGATGATGAGCATCTGAATCTAAAACGAAAAAGAAAACAGAACCTCGCTGAAGATCGATCTGGATGTAAGGAGGACAGATTAACTAGAAATACCCTAAACAGCTTGAGAACATTGCAAGGTAAAAGTCTCAGAAATAATAAAAGACTTACTTTAAGCGTGATAAAGTTAAAATAGGCTTTGGGGAAGATTTAGACTAGTCCCAGATTGTAGAAAAACTGCCGATGCTGCTCGTTACAAGAACAAACATCTGTTTTCAAAATAAAACAGTGTTCGGCAAAACATGCTATAGTGAATAAAAGTTTTAGAAATACCTAACCCCCCTCTTTTTATTGTTAAAATGTTGCACTGAAGATTCGATAAATCTGAAATGCATCACTTGACTGAAGAATTTTACATGTGCAAAACGCAGAAACGCAGATGATATGGCAACATTAGCCGAATGTAAAATTTTGAGCCGCGCGGTTCCCCCGGTCAGGAGGTTCGAGTCCTCCCTCGGGGATGGGTGTGTGTGTGTGTGTGTGTGTGTGTGTGTGTGTGTGTGTGTGTGTGTGTGTGGCATCCTTAGCGTAAGTTAGTATAAGTTAGATTAAGTAGTGTGTAAGCTTAGGGACCGATGACCTCAGAACTTTGGTTCCATAAGACCTTACCACAAATTTCCACACTTCCTAAAATTTTGAAAAATCCATAGAGATTATTGTTTCAGAAAAATATTACATGAAAATAAATAAGAACAAACATACAAAACAGAAGGAATAAGATGATGACCACCTCCATAGTTGGAAATTTAGCATAGCTGCCTTCGGCGTAGACGGACTCGGATTTGATTCCCAGTACGTCCTCGGATTTTGCTGAAGTGTGGAGGTCTGGAATGGGGTCCACTCACCGTCGTAAGGGAAAATCAGAAGCTTGAATATGGAAGCAGTGATATTATCCGGTTAATCAGCCGTCAATAACGGCTGGAGGGAGTGGCTACATGCTAATCACATGCCCCATGATTATGGATTGCACCTTGTACTGACTAGCAGGCAGCAGTCGGCCGGTCGGAAGAGACCTAATCCGTGAGCGGTGCTTTTGTTTTAATAAGTAGAAGTTAGAAATCTTAGCACGTAGTTAATGAGTAACCAATACCTTCGAACGTATATCTGGGTGAAGAGAATGTGAAAATGTAAGCAGCCTTAAGTCTTCAGGGCGCCAGAGCAAATTAGTATAGTTCTACTAGGAGGTTAATTGTTACACTGCGCAAAGCGAAAATAGGAAACTACTATAATGGTACATCAGTATTAGGTTGGTGCATGGGTTTTTGTTTTATATGTTGGTGTTCCGGTTGCTATGGGTTTATTTATCGATTGTCACTTTTCGTTTGTAGTTCACGGTTGCTATTTGAGTATACATATTGTCATTTTGCCATTTAGAAATAGTGAGTGGAGCTGTGGGCGCTAGAAAATGGAGCGCCAAGTGGAGAAATCGGAACACTGCTGACGTACTCTTCTTTTTAAGGTCCGCAGAGGGGTACAGCAACGGAGGCAGCCAGAAATATTGGAGCCGTATGTGGGGATTATTATGGAGAGAACGGCGAGAAAATGGTTTTCTCGGTTTAAGGAGGATCGATCTGACGTTTGTGTCTTTCCATCTTAGTGTTTGATAAAGATCGTTTAAACTCATTAATCCACTATGAGACAGTGTACTCGAGAAGTGTCCAGTGTGGTCAAATATGATCATTCCACCATCGTGCGACATTTGCAGCGCTACGGAAGGGTATGAGTAACGCATGCTCTAAGCCAAAATAACAAAAATCAACGAGTGGCCATATGTGCATCTCTGCATGCTCCTCATTAATTGGCTCGTGAGTAACAACGACCATTCATATACTGTATTGTTACTGGTGGCGATAAACGTTGTCTCAATGCTAATAAACCAGCAATTAACCGTACAAAGACCTGTGTGCATCTACAAAAGATAATGTTACACATCTGGAGAACAGCGAAGGTGTGGTGTACTACCAGTTGATTCCCCGCGATGTAACCATCACTGCTAACATTTATTGGTAACAAGTGAAACGCAATCCAAGCACAACGACCAGGAAGACTGCGCCGAGTGATGCTACTCCAAGATAACGCCCGCCCTCATTCTGCTATGTTGAAAAAAAAAAAAAAAAAAAAAAAACAGTATATAAGAGTTCGGTTGGGAAGTTATTCCGCACCCATCTCATTCACACGACCTTGCGCCCTCAAATTTTCATCTTTGCCGCTCTCTATGGAACCGCCCTCAAGGAACTTTCTTTCTAGATCAAAATGTGCTCCGAACATGGCTCGACGAGTTCTTTGCTTGAAAACTACGTGATTTCTACAGTCACAGAATCTAAAGAAACTTCTGCGTTGACAGACTGTTGTAAATAGTGATGACTAAAGTATCTATTATGTGTATCTGTCGTGTTTATTAAACTTATGGGAAAATGCTACGAATGCATACACCAAGCCAACAGTGTATACATCTGAAAACATTCACATTTTTTGTTGATGTTTACACTTTATGGTTCAGAGACATGGACAGTACGGGAAACCGAAAGAAAACAGTTGCCTGAGGCATGGTATTTGAGAAAAATCCAGAAGATATTACGGACAGACAGAATGACCTATGAAGCAGTCTCCGGTAAGATGGAAGAGAGAAGTTCGTTGTCGAGAGATTAAAGGATTTCATACCAGTGTAGACAATGCCCTACTCCAGCCAGAAAAAAGTTAAGGAAAGAATGAAGACGAGAATCCGCCAAGACTTCAGTAGACCAAGCAGATAAGACAGAATCTGGAAGTAAAAACGTAATCTGAAGGGAATACAATTGCGGAAGATAGAAACGGAGGAAAGCACTGCCGACCAATCTAGGTACTGATAACCAAAGAAGAACATAGTATCTGAAGGTAATGTGCAATCACTGTGCTGGAATGTGGTCTCGCAGAGGAAATGTACAAGTTTTGTGGCGAGAAATTGGTCTCTAAAAACGGATACTGGAATGACAAATATCACGGAGGTGACTGATTCCGTGAGAGACATTAAGCCTTGAATCTCAGGGCCACATCACCCACAGTGCGCGCCTGTGTGGCAATATGGCAATTAAAGCGACTGGAGTACGTACAGAAATCATGACCGGCCACGCGAAGGTCAAAGATTACTTATAATGCTACAAACTGGATACTACAACGTTCGTGCAGTTTGTAATTAAATCCCTTGGAACGTAAAATGTTTCCATTCATTTTTATTTTGAAGCTTCCAATATTTATAAGAAAATGAAATGTAATGGAGGGTTGTCGAATTAGTTGGGGAAGAGCGAATGAGATTCGGGAATAAGACGCTAAAATTGATAGACGGGCATTGCTAATTGTTCAGAAAATAACTCATCTTGGCAAATGTGAAGAGGATATAAAATCCACACTGGCAATAGTAATAAACATTTTCTGAAAAAGAGAGGTAGCTTAATGCGAATATAAATTTAAATGTTAAGAAGCCATTTCTGAATGTATTTGACTGGAGTGTACGGGAGCTAACTTTATAGGGAAATGTAGGCGTCAACAACTTTAGACTACAACACACAGAAGAAAAGTCGCAACACCACAAAATAATTAATGTAGAGTAACGAAATTTCAAGAATACATTCGTCTAAATAATTTGTTTAAGTGGTTAACGTTGCAAAATCACAGGTTACTTAAACGCGAGATGAGGCGTTGCGAACGTGAAACGCTGAATGCGGGTACATTGATAATGATGAATGCAAGCTTGAAAACGTGCATGCATTGTGTGGCACGGGTATCGGATGTCAGGTTGTGGGATGGAGTTTCGCGCCTGTTCCACTTGGTCAGTCAATGCAGGGACAGTTAACGCTGTTTGCGGATGACGCTGGAGTTGTCGCCTGATAATGTCCCATATGTGCTCACTAGGAGACAGATCTGGTGATCAAGCAGGTCAAGGCAACATGTCGGTACTCTATAGAGCACGTTGGGTAACAACAGCGGTATGAGGACAAGTTTTATCCTGTTGGAAAACACCACCTGGAATGCTGCTCATTAATGCCAGAACAGTAGGCTGAATCACCAGACTGGCATCCAAATTTGCTGTCAGGGAGCGCTGGGTAAACACGAGAGTGTTCCAGCTGTCATACTAAATCGTATCCAAGACCATAGCTCCAGATGTAGGTCCAGTGTGTCTAGCACGCAGACAGCTTGGTTGCAGGTCCTCGACTGACCTCCTTCTAACCACCACACGTCCATTACTGACATCAAATGGTTCAAATGGCTCTAAACACTATGGGACTCAACATCTGAGGTCATCAGTCCCCTAGACTTAGAACTACAAGGGTCACTCCAAAAGAAATGCACACTATTTTTTTCTTAAGTCCATCTTTTATTTTACATGTTTGAAAGTTTTACAGTGTGTAGATACATCCTTTAGGAACAATATTTTCATTTCTCCACATAATTTCCAACCCTGTCAACTGCCTTACGCCATCTTGGAACCAGCGCCTGTATACCCACACGGGAAAATTCTGGACCAACCTGTTGCAGCCACTGTTTGGCAGCGTGCACAAGGGAGTCATCATCTTCAAACCTTGTTCCACGAAGAGATTCTTTCAGTATCCCAAAGGGATGACAGTCACATGGAGCAAGGTCAGGACTGTAAGGCGGGTGTTTCAGTCTTGTCCATCCGAGTTTTGTGATCGCTTCCATGGCTTTTTGACTGATATGTGGCCGTGCATTGTCGTGCAACAGCAAAACATCCTGCTTTTGCCGGTGTGGTCGAACACAACTCAGTCGAGCTTAAAGTTTCTTCAGCGTCGTCACATATGCATCAGAATTTATGGTGGTTCCACTTTCCATGATGTCAACAAGCAAGAGTCCTTCGGAATCGAAAAACATCGTAGCCATAACTTTTCCAACAGAAGGTTTGGTTTTGAATTTCTTTTTCTTGGGTGAATTTGCATGATGCCACTCCATTGATTGCCTCTTCGTTTCTGGTGAAAAATGATGGAGCCATGTGTCATCACCTGTCACAATTCTTCCAAGAAATTCATCTCCACCATTCTCGTACCGTTCCAGAAGTTCGCTGCATACCGTTTTTCTTGTTTCTTTGTGAGCCACTGTCAACGTCCTGGGAACCAACCTGGCACAAACCTTTTTTAACGCCAACACTTTCAGTATTCTGCAAACACTTCCATCCCCTATCCCAACGTAGCGTGACAATTCGTTCACTGCGATGCGTCTGTCAGCAGTCACCAATTCGTTAACTCTCTGCACATTGTCTGGAGTGTGTGCAGTACGAGGCCTGACGCTGCGAGGACAATCCTCAATATTGCCGTGCCCGCTTTCATCACGTAACCTGCTTGCCCACCGACTAACTGTACTGCGATCGACAGCAGCATCTCCAGACACCTTTTTCAACCTCTTGTGGATGTTTTCCACTGTCTCGTTTTCACAGCACAGGAATTCTATGACAGCACGTTGCTTCTGACGAACGTCAAGTGTAGCAGCCATCTTGAAGACATGCTGTGATGGCGCCACTCACGGGAACAGGTTGAACTAAGTTTGAAAACAAGCGGGAAGGATGTATGTACACACTGTAATACTTTCACACATGCAAAATGAAAACTGTATTTTTACAAAAATAGTGTGCATTTCTTTTGGAGTGAGCCTCATACTTAAACCTCAGGACATCACATACACCCATGCCTGAGGCAGGATTCGAACCTGCAACCGTAGCAGCAGCGCGGTTCCGGACTGAAGCGCGTAGAACCGCTCGGCCACAGCTGCCGGCTTACTGACATCGAGGCAAAACCTACTTTCACCAGAAAACACAGCAGACCTCCATCCTACCCTCCGATGAACTTCCACTTGAATCCGCTGAGATCACAAATGGTGGTTGTTTAGGGTAAGTAGAATGCACTCTATAGAGCTTCTGGCTCGAAGCTGTCATTGAAGTAATCGGTTTGTAACAGTTTATTGTGTCATTGTAGTGCTAACTGCTGCTCAAATTGCTGGCGCAGGTGCAATACGATGCACCAGAGCCACACACCCCACCGATGGTCATCCCTCTCGGTAGTGCCACGACTGTCCGGTGCCCGGTCTTCCTTAGACGGCACATTCTAGTGCTCCGCTGACAGCAATCGTGTACGGTAGCTACATTCCTGCCAAGTCTTTCTGGAACGTCACAGAAGAAACATTCAGCTTCTCATAGCTATATTACACGACCTCGTTCAAAGTCAGTGAGGTGATGATAAAATGACGTTTTTGTCGCCTCAAAGGCACTCTTGATGAACATCATCTCACCACGTCCAGTATGATACGCAACTATCACTCGCGATCGGTTCAGCATGTACACTCCTGGAAATTGAAATAAGAACACCGTGAATTCATTGTCCCAGGAAGGGGAAACTTTATTGACACATTCCTGGGGTCAGATACATCACATGATCACACTGACAGAACCACAGGCACATAGACACAGGCAACAGAGCATGCACAATGTCGGCACTAGTACAGTGTATATCCACCTTTCGCAGCAATGCAGGCTGCTATTCTCCCATGGAGACGATCGTAGAGATGCTGGATGTAGTCCTGTGGAACGGCTTGCCATGCCATTTCCACCTGGCGCCTCAGTTGGACCAGCGTTCGTGCTGGATGTGCAGACCACGTGAGACGACGCTTCATCTAGTCCCAAACATGCTCAATGGGGGACAGATCCGGAGATCTTGCTGGCCAGGGTAGTTGACTTACACCTTCTAGAGCACGTTGGATGGCACGGGATACATGCGGACGTGCATTGTCCTGTTGGAACAGCAAGTTCCCTTGCCGGTCTAGGAATGGTAGAACGATGGGTTCGATGACGGTTTGGATGTACCGTGCACTATTCAGTGTCCCCTCGACGATCACCAGTGGTGTACGGCCAATGTAGGAGATCGCTCCCCACACCATGATGCCGGGTGTTGGCCCTGTGTGCCTCGGTCGTATGCAGTCCTGATTGTGGCGCTCACCTGCACGGCGCCAAACACGCATACGACCATCATTGGCACCAAGGCAGAAGCGACTCTCATCGCTGAAGACGACACGTCTCCATTCGTCCCTCCATTCACGCCTGTCGCGACACCACTGGAGGCGGGCTGCACGATGTTGGGGCGTGAGCGGAAGACGGCCTAACGGTGTGCGGGACCGTAGCCCAGCTTCATGGAGACGGTTGCGAATGGTCCTCGCCGATACCCCAGGAGCAACAGTGTCCCTAATTTGCTGGAAGTGGCGGTGCGGTCCCCTACGGCTCTGCGTAGGATCCTACGGTCTTGGCGTGCATCCGTGCGTCGCTGCGGTCCGGTCCCAGGTCGACGGGCACGTGCACCTTCCGCCGACCACTGGCGACAACATCGATGTACTGTGGAGACCTCACGCCCCACGTGTTGAGCAATTCGGCGGTACGTCCACCCGGCCTCCCGCATGCCCACTATACGCCCTCGCTCAAAGTCCGTCAACTGCACATACGGTTCACGTCCACGCTGTCGCGGCATGCTACCAGTGTTAAAGACTGCGATGGAGCTCCGTATGCCACGGCAAACTGGCTGACACTGACGGCGGCGGTGCACAAATGCTGCGCAGCTAGCGCCATTCGACGGCCAACACCGCGGTTCCTGGTGTGTCCGCTGTGCCGTGCGTGTGATCATCGCTTGTACAGCCCTCTCGCAGTGTCCGGAGCAAGTATGGTGGGTCTGACACACCGGTGTCAATGTGTTCTTTTTTCCATTTCCAGGAGTGTATAAGGGGCGATAAGAAAAGTATCTCTTTGAGGACGTTGCTGCAGTGTATATCCAACCTAGCGGGATTCCGATACGGTTATATAAACACCGACTTGTAGGCAGGGGTTAGTGCGGTCTTCGAATGGTAACTTCTTGTTCGTCCCTTATAACAGTCATACCAGTATACGGAAGATCACTATAATAAAAGATTTATTTCCTGAGTTGCAACATTGCATTCCTAGCCATGATACTCGGGTAAATACGGTAGTTTGTGTAGGTCAGAGAAAAGAACTGGAGCCACCGTTTGGTCTCCTCCTCGAGCAGTGGTTGTCATAGGACAGTTGATGCTTCCCGTATCTTCATGCTGTCTGTTCTTCAATCCACCACAAGAATTCCTATAGTAACGGGTTTCCTGTGTTCTGATTAGAAAAACCTGTGAGCCTGAATGCGACGTCATCCGGTGAAGACGTCAGCAACTTTTCGGAACACGTGCGTCACTTCGACAAGATCCTTTCCTGTGCTGACGAAATAGATCCAGGACGCGGCCATTTGTTTTCTTTATGCTGCGTCATGGGACTGTATCTGAAATCAGATCTCCAAGTCAGAAGTACAAAACGTGTATGTGATTCACCACTACGAGTCACTTCACACTTATTTTTGCTTAATTTAACACACTGCAGCACATTTCTAGCATGTTTCGTTCATCCCCTGGCATGCGTGATATTTAGGATAAAACGTGTTTAACACTAACAAAAAAATGTACGTAACATTATTAAGTATTTCGTTCATTTCACCGTCTCGTTTTTCCAAAAATACCCACTACGACAACAGTGAAAAAATTAGTAACTTAACGTATGTGTACTGCTCTATTGATGAGGCGATTTTTGGGCTCAGTTATAATTGGGGGGGGGGGGGGGGGCTTCTAGGCAATTCCAGGAGGTAATGATATCTGGTGGTATATTCTACATCATGGACACGTATTTTGTATTTTATACCAGACGCAAGACTAATACAACCTCTTCGTGTCATTACTGGCTGATAAAAAGAAAAGGAAAAGAAAAGTTCAGATCTACAGCACATGCCGCACATGCATTAGAAGATCACCGGGTCTGCCGTGGGTTCCGGTAACTTGTTCCATGCGTGATGGCATCGACGCGTATAAGACGCGAATGGCGTCCTGTCGTGTAGCTTGGATGTCATTCACCTGGTTCCAAAGGTCATGTGTGGTGGATGGCATTGGGTCAAACGCTGTACCCGTCGTTTCACCCCACACAGTTTCAATCGGCGACAAGTCTGCTGATCTGTCGGACCAGGACAAAAGGCTGACATCTCCTGACATCAAGAAGGCACGTGCTCGTGCAGCAGCATGTGGTCATGTATTGTCTTGCTGAATAATGGCGTCTGGGGTGTTACGCAGAAAGGGTATGACTACGTGTCGCAGGATGTCATTCAAGTAGGTCACACTTGTCACAGTGACCGGACACGAACCAGCTGTAGTTTTGGTTGTACCCAATAGCACCATACAACACACGGTCACGATTTGGCGACGTATGTCATGTGTGAATGGAGTCAATGTGTTGCTGTTCCCCCTGTCTACGGCGAACCAAAATGCGGCCATTATTTTCAAACAGACAGAACTTGGGTTCGTCCAAAAGCGCTATCTGATGCTATCCCTTTCCCCAGTGACCTCGTTCCATACACCATTGCTGTCTAGCATGTTTCTCCGTATTCGTGAAAGATAAGCGGAGAACTGGACGACGAGGACACCATCGATGCCCTAGTAAACAGCGACGGACTGTCATCCCTAATAGTGTACGACGTGTTACACTGTTCTACTGTTGCACCAGAATCGAGGAGGACGCAGATCTGTCCTTCAATGGTATTCGGGTGTGCTGTCGATCGTCTAGGAGGATGGTCTGGGTTGTGCGATCCGACGCATCTCGTCGTGTTCTACGGCCTTCCGTGAACTCTTCTGCTCACTGCACGGCGGAAACGCTTCGTCCTACACTAGCAGCAATTTCCCGGATGGATGCATCACATTCTCTCATGCCAATAACGCGCCCTCTTTGAAACTCACTGATTTGACAGTATGGTTCACTCATACATCTGCGAGGCAGCCTGCACGTCTGCTCAAGTCACACCGATCCGTAGCCTTTGGTTTATAGCGACAATGAGAACCGCAGGTGGAGTCGCTCCGCGGTATCTATGCTGAATTCGAATTTGCGGACCGACTTGGTTCAAATGCTAATTATTCCTACAGAACATACTAACGTACATGCCCTGTGAATATGGAAGTCCTATCTCTAGCCTTTTGCAGTGTTATGTTTTTTTTTAACATGAGTGTATATTAGATCCAGCTGAAGGTGACGCATGCCAATCAAAACACATACGAGACAAATTGAGAGTGAATGAATTAGAATACAGATTTTATTTCTTTCTGATAAATTTTTCGTACTGGTGTCCAAGGCCTGCATGAAGTTATTATAACGTAATTTTTCCTTTACTCCAGTGTCTGTATGTCTAACTACAAAATTGGCTGATTCCATTGTCTATCGTCCTAGAAGTGTTGTTCGATGTATAGACCTTCCTTTCTAATAATTATAGTGAATGAAAGGAAAGGTAATATCACTTTACGATATTTTTATTTAAGCACTTGCGAATTTCGTATTCGTCGTGTTACATAGCCTATAGAGTTAGGTATCTGCCTGTCCCGACTTCACAAAGTGTATGTCCGTGGTTTCCTTGGTCGATCTGAGTCTCTTCCCCTCCTCATGTCCTAGTCTAAGATTTATTTGGATAGGCCATCATCCATCAATCTGTTTTGATGCTGTTTCCATCTGCCTCAGGAGTCAGTTATTTCCACATTAATAGCAAGTACATTCATCAGCGGCACATATAGCCCAATGAAAAAGTACAAAAAAGTACTGTCACATAAAAACATCAGCATGCAGCGATTAGATCTAAAATGAAGCAAGAAGGAACATCAAGATGCAGCGAATAGAGATCTAAAATTAAGCAAGGAGAAACATCCAGTAACCTGCAGTTTTATTCACAGGTTTTTTTCGGTCCGACAAAATTCGTGACTTGCAAGTCTTTGTGGTCCCGATACGAGCTGTACAAAATTCTGCCGCCCCACTCCTCGTCAGCCTTGAGTTGAGGCATTTCCGGACGCTGCACGTGTCTGTCTACGTGCCCACGGAGTTCCGTCCAGCTGCTTCTGTTGGATGCTTAAACCTACCGCTATCCCTCGCGTTACCACAGTGTAAATGGCTGGACACTGAAACTACACCTCTGCAACTGAAAGCACATTAATTCCATCGTAAACTGATTTCGCTATATAATCGGAAGAGTCTGAAATAATAACACTGTTTTTACAATATACTTCGTACCAAAACCATATAGGGCGGAGAAAAAATGCAGCACTTAGAATTCGGTATGCGATTCCTATTCTTGATTCAAGACGAAATATTATGCAGCAAAACTATATCGGGTGCGTTTTGAAAACACACGTACGCAAACGAGAACTTGGCAACACCGTCACATCGTGCAGCGGATCGGAATGTACAGAGGAACCTGTATCACCCTGCACAATCGCACCCGCTGTCGTAGGTCACTAAGACGACTGCTGAGACATCAAACCCACATCCACCATGGAGGTATGGTTAGAATTCTCGTCACATTCCTTTTTTTTAGTTTTTAGACGTCTGTTCCATAGGTCTCGTCGTTTACGAGCAAGATATCATTTTGTCACATGACAATAGCCTACGTCAAGTGCCACACGACAGAGAGATTCATTAAACTGCATGCATGTGTCTACTAACCACCCAGTGCACAACAATAACTGGTTCTGTCAAGTTCATGTATGGCTTATATCCGATGGAGTACATAACGATAAATAAGTCGATATTCTTTTGCTGCTGGGTGCATCCTGATAACCAAGCTGGTGCTGCTGCCGCTCTTGCATATGCTGCATAGTACCCTCAAAGCTGCCACCCCGGTAAGAATATTTTTCATCGCCTGGAACAAAGCCTTTGGGATACCAGCAACCATCGCGCACAAGTAATGAACAGAACTACACATACTCCACAAACAGAGGACACGATTCTTGAAACGGATCACCAGCCACCTCGGCGAAATACTCATGATATTGCAAGGCAGTTCGAGACTGCTTGTTAACGCAACCCACATGTCACCGGATCGTAGTATTCATGCACGTTTTGGCGTTAATCTGTGGACTGGAATCGTGGGAGGAATGCTTTTGGGCCCTTGCCTATTGCCGGACAAGTTGAATGCGCTGTTGTGCCGTACGTTTTTTTGCAATACTTTGCCTCACTCATTAGGAGACATTGCGCTTGGTATTTGGCGACAGCTATGGTTTCTGCATGATAATGCACGGCCATACTATTTAAATGAAATGTTTCCAGGGAAATGTCTCGGAGGTCCAGTGTTCTGGCCTCCACGTTCCCCGCATCTTAATCCAAGGAACAAGTTATAGTACTCCACTATGGATGTATTCGCCAAAATAGCTCGCGTACACGCCGCTTCAGCAACGGTGGATGCAGATTTGTTGCTTAGGGTCCAGTAAAGTACGATCCAGGTGGTTGCTTTGAAGACCTACTCTAAAGAGAACGTTGCTGTTACACGTACGCACAGGATCTGCGAAGATAAGCCTGCACTTAAAAAGTACAGAATGGAATTAATGTGCGTAGTGCAGTCTACAGTCTAGTGCAGCCTACCTGCAGATTCTGAACGGCAGGGATCGGAGACGGTAGTCATGCCTTGTCAATGACGGTAGGAATCAAGCACAATAGGAACTGCTGCTGTTACTGAGTGCTCGCCCATGTTTCTTTCTGAGAGAAATTTGCGAAGGAAACTGAGCGCAATGGACATTTTGACGTCGGGTATCTCCAAAAAGTCACATAGACTACAAGTCTTGAGCGTTGTCACAGCTTCGCGTTTTTTCAAATGACGCAAAGCACCTGAGGCCCAATGTGGCGTCCAACCTGTAATGTGTGGAGGTTTCATTTCATGTGATGTTTTGATGATATTTTTAATTCCGTGACTGTCGTGAACGTCAACCAGGATGTGTATTTCCACAGTCTCGGTTAGCAATTGTTGTCCTTTTCTCTACTCCTTCCCAAGCTGACAGCATGTGTGTTGATAGGGGTGCCCGCATACATTCCTCGCTCGATAAATACTTACCAAACCTGGAATAGTCTGTTAAATCACCCGAACCTGCAGTCTGTTAGTCTTACGGAATCTAATCATCAATGAGTTGCTTAGGCTAGATGTGGGACACCCGAAGAAACTTGTGCACTCTCTATAGCGTCCGTGTAAATCAAATTCAAAAATTTAGTGGTGCAATTCAATATAATGTTGCAGTATGCTAAAGGTAGGTAGCTTGCAATGCGTGAATAACTAAACAGATTTAAATCTCATATTAAGAAATAATTTCATCGAAGATGGCTTACCACGCTCTCTCTAATTATAATAGTATAACTTCGCGGAAATGCGAGTTTCTTCACGCTATGCCCTTCTTGATGTCTACAACCCATCTCTGTAGCTAGGCTCGAACTGTCACAATACATACATAGGACTGAATCTTAAACATTCAGTCAGCTACAAAAAAGGCGAATACTTGCAGATATTAAACAGCTACAAATCAATCACACGAGAAATATTTTTACCTTATTTTCTAATCTCGCTTCTCCGAATATAAATGTGCTGTAAAACAACTTCTTCTTTTGCATTAGTGTCCGTACTCCTAACGTAACCATGTAGGTATTCGAATCAGATACCTGTATAATGAAACGGACGTAAAGAGCAATGGCAGAATCCGTGCAGTGATGGCAACCAAGAAGCAGGTAAAAAGTAGAGAAGTGAACATAGAATGAAAGTAAATGAGAAACAAAGTGCCTGCGGTGATTACGTACACGTATCCTCTGCTTCCGAAAATGGGTCCCTGGACGTGGAAGATTTTGATTTAATATTGACGTTACATCTTTCCTCTCCGACTTGAGTCTAGAGATGGAGTTCTTAGGCATTAGCGTTATGTTTCCCCTTAGGTGACTAATTTTTTGTAAGGTTCTTAGTATATAGTGGTGATGTCGAATCCGTTTGCCTGGTTGTTTTCATTCTTAATTTATTTTTATCCACATAAAGTGTAATTCGAGCTGTAGCACTGATACCAATATTATTCATTATGGTAACAGAAGCTAAGCGCCTCGTTCCTCAACGGCTGTTAGTGCAAATTTTGTTCAAAGTGAGTCGAAATCTTTGAATACCAGGCAGCCTGGCAACTCATACTCAATTATAGATGGGTATTTCACTGTCGTGTACGTAACGAAGAAATTGGGATGAACACTCACAGTCCTGCCTCTAGTGAAGTCACGTCTAATTAAAGGTCATTCGAAGAAGCAGTTTCACCAAGATGAAACCCTCCATTCCAGACAAATTTTAATTTTTAGCACCTCGTTTCTCGAAACAGGAACCCGAAAGTGATCTACACACAATGGGCTTTTAGCGACGCCTTCGCCGTCGGTGACGGAGGCGAGCCAAATGAGTGGAGCACGCCGTCACAGGTTTGTCTTAGATTTACATAGAGTTTGGACAGCCACGGAGCGCAGTTGACAAGGACGCGTAAACAGCACTGTCGTCCCACATCGAGCAGGGAGCTCTGTCCTGATCTCGTACTCCTTTTCGTGGTTGTTTCGTTTCTATAAATGGTTCAAATGGCTCTGAGCACTATGTGACTTAACTTCTGAGGTCATCAGTCCCATAGAACTTAGAACTACTTAAACCTAACTAATGTATGGACATCACACATCCGTGCCCGAGGCAGGATTCGAACCTGCGACCGTGGAGGTCGCGGAGCTCCAGACTGTAGCGCCTAGAACCGCTCGGCCACCCCAGCCGGCTTCGTTTCTAGAGAAATGCACTCGGGGTTTTATAGGTCCGGTTTGGTGCAAACTGTTTTATTGTGAGAGAAATACGTTCGCATGGAATGTGCCACTGGCGCGAAAACTTAAGAATAGCACTTTATTCTGAATGGTCAGTCATATATGAACCCTGAAGTACTCCAGTGGAACTGTTGCTGTTCATTTCATAAATTGAGTGGCCAAAAGTCACAAGAAGGGTTGTCACATTTGAGGATGTATGATGCCCGATTTTTGCAGCAAGAATTCGGGTATCGCTAGAATGTAGAGACGATATTAGTGCAGAGTTTAGTGAACACGGCAGGATTGCAAGTTACCAATTTTAAACTTGGGATCATAATCTTTGCGAGTCGCATGAGTCACAGTATATCGGATAGCAAGCAAGAATTAGGATTTCAGACGTTAACTGTGTGTGGAGACTGTGCCCTCTGCCGTTCAGGACGACCACAAGTATTTGGAGAACGGTATTTGAGGGCCGTAAGGGGTAATCGACTGTCTGCTGTCAGACCACCGCTGATTTGAATGAAGGACATCAGGAATTGTAGAAAGAAAAATACACTACATTCAACACGTGACGACCAGCTAGTCTCTCTTTGTCTACCCATAGCTTTTGGATAGTCAAGGGATATTAATGACGTATGGGTGGATTTCGAACTGGCAGATCCACAAGTGACATGATATTCACCTTGCACCAACTACAATAGAAGTCCCGCTAACACAGAGTGCCATTATATGTGGCTTTTGTTGACCTCAACAAAGCCTTTGACACCGTCAGCAGGGAGGGACTCAACAGCATACTGGAAAAAAATTGGATGTCCCCCAACTTTGCTGTCTTTAATAAGATCTTTTCATGACAATATGCGTGGCTCTGTAATCTTCGATGGCAGTACATCTAAACCATACAGTATGAACTGTGGCGTAAGACAAGGCTGTGTGTTGGCACCTACACTTTTTGGAATTTTCCTCTCGGGTCTGCTCCAAGTGGCTTTCGAGAATTGCAATGTTGGAGTACATCTGCATACTAGGAAAGATGGAAAGCTTTTCAAAGTCAGTCTTCTGAAGAGTAAGACAAAGCGCTACGAGACAGTCGCTCCTGAACTCCTGTATGCTGATGATGCTGTAATTGTTGCGAACTCCGCAGAAGAGCTGCAAGAGCTAGTATCAAGATTTAGTCACGCATGCCACCTATTCTCGATGAGTGTAAACAGCAATAAGACCGTAATTATGGTTCAGGGTACTAACACAAAGCCGAATATCACACTAGATGGCACTACTCTGCAAGTCGTAGATAACTTCTGCTATCTTGGATCTACTATAGAATCAAACATGTCTGTTGACAAGGAAATGGATGCTCGCATTGGAAGAGCTGCGACAACTTTTGGCAAACTCTCTACACGTGTTTGGAAAAACAACAAACTCTCTTTGACCACCAAAATTCTTGTATATCAAACTTGCGCCCTCAGCATCCTTTTTTATGCATCGGAAATATGGACTACCTATGCCAAACAAGAACGTCGCCTTAATGCTTTCCACATGCGGTGCTTGAGATCCATCCTCGGAGTAACGTGGAAGGACAGAATGAGCAACGAAGCAGTGCTATCTAAAACTAACTGCAACAGTATTTCAGCTACCTTGAAGCAGAGACGTCTCCACTGGCTGGGACACGTCCACCGTATGGATCCTGACAGATTACCACGTGAGGTGATGCTTGGAGAGATCTCTATAGCCAAAAGACCTGTAGGACGTCCTGTATTGAGGTTCAAGGACTCCTGTTAACGAGATATTGAGAGCTTTGGAATCGACACAAGCAGATGGGAGGCACGGGCTAGCATGAGACCAGAGTGGCGTGATGATATATCATCTGGAATGTCGAAGCATGATGAAGGCTTATTAGACAGATTAAGGCAGAAAAAGCTTCGCAAAGCTACCACTGCTCCTGCCTCAGCAGCCAGATACACTTGTGACAATTGCGGCAAGAGATGCCGTGCTGCCATTGGCTTGACAAGTCATATGAAAAAATGCAACTCATAAACACACAGACACTACAACAATCATCTACCAAGATGTCGTGGCCAATATATATGGGTGTAGGATAGGGGCAGCGACTGGAAGGGCTTCCGGCCATCCTTTACCACTAACACTGCCAAATCCAGATTAATATACCGACCCTATGAAGATAAGGTATAAGACCAGGAAGAAGCAGGAGAAGGACTGTATACCAAGAAGGGCAGTTCATATGTTCGTGTTCTTATTAGACAGGTCGAGATTAAATGAATCAAACGATTTCCTGCCGGCCGGAGTGGCCGTGCGGTTCTAGGCGCTAGAGTCTGGAGCCGAGGGACTGCTACGGTCGCAGGTTCGAATCCTGCCTCGGGCATGGATGTGTGTGATGTCCTTAGGTTAGTCAGGTTTAATTAGTTCTAAGTTATAGGCGACTGATGACCTCAGAAGTTAAGTCGGATAGTGCTCAGAGCCATTTGAACCAAACCATTTCCTATTTTCAATTTTTCTGCTACGCAATTCGTACCTGGCACCGATTAAAGTCATGTGTAGGCTGATCAACTAAATATTTTTATATATTTGTGTGCTGTCGCGAGTAATGAGGATAATGGGGCAAGAGCCACTACATTAGTAATATGAGGATAAGTTGAGAATTTGGGTCTGACGGGCGGCGTTCTAGGGTTATTCGGGCAGTGGCAACGGCCACTCTGTCCTGATGACTTACTGATGACATCATCTGCCCAGTAAGCTGGAGACCCGGATTCGAATCCCGGTTCAGTACAAATTTTCACCTTTCCCCATCAGTTCCAATCAATGCCCGCTCGCAGCCAATTCTATAATTCCTTTGTGTCTTAACTATTTTTGATGCAAATGACGAGGATTTCAATAGTGATTGTTAGATCAAGCCAACTTTATTAATCTATTTCCTATTTGGAATTGGTGCACGTATGTAGAATATTCGCTTCCAGACGCAAGCTATGGACAGCCAGCACAAACAGAAAGCGTGCGGCGGTGTCCGGCACTCTTCCCGTCGTGCTACTCCCAAAGGGAACCCAGCCCCCTACGGCCTACGTAAAAGACAGAACAACGGCTGAGGGCGGAGGCACTTCACGACCGCTTCCAAGGCAGGTACGCTGGAAATGTATTGTCCTGTGGGCACCGCGTTGGCAAAAGCAGCAACTTTCTATCGAGAATCTGGCAATCGAAGAACTGCTTGTGGGTCTCCTGAATTCGCTAAAAACATAGCCTACGGTGACTCTTCTTATAACGTGCTCATGTCATTTGGTGTTTTATGTCATCGGTGTCAACATCAGAGAGACAGCAAGTTACTTTACTGTTAAATAATCGTTGGTCTGTTATGGCGTAGTCTTTGCGCAGTCTGATACATTCTTAGTTGAAGTGTGGTAGGTGGTAGACATATTCAGTAGTGCTGTGTTGACTTGTAACTGTTAGAGGACGAAACTTTGATTGTAAATGACAGCAAGGATGAGTAAGGTGAATATATTAGATAGCGTTGTAAAGGACAGCAAGGATGAGTAAGGTGAATATATTAGATAGCGAAGAGAATATATGTTTTTGAATAATGTTATTGTTTTTGAAAAGAAGAAGTTTGAGGCAAGACTGCAGCACTATGCACCTAATTTGTAGGAATGATTATTGTCGGCTAGTTCACTTGCTCAGAGCTTAAAGGAAGACCACCCTACTTCCATGAGACATGAATTAACATATTAAATGATAAGCTGTCCACTTTATTAAGCATAGTATTGTTCAGACCAATGTTATATGTGAAGATCACTCGAAGTTTTAGTCTGTCTTTTTGAGCAAATACTTCATTCTAAATTTTTTTGTCTTCGAATATTATTTCATAGGAATAGTTACTCTCCCAGCCCCACTGTTTATCTTTATGCATTGCCACATGCAACAAAAAATGGTTCAAATGGCTCTGAACACTGTGGGACTTAACTGCTGAGATCATCAGTCCCCTAGAACGTAGAACTACTTAAACCTAACTAACCTATGGACATCACACACCTCCATGCCCGAGGCACCGTAGCGGTCGCGCGGTTCCAGACTGTAGTGCCTAGAACCGCTCGGCCACTCGGGTCGGCCCATATGCAACAATTTGAATATTTGTTTAGAAGTATAAATGTAGCTTAGCAGGTGCCTGCTTGCTTTTTGCTGTTGTGCTTTCGAGAAATCTGCAACAATGTTGTCAAGACGCATGTGGAAATTTTGATTAGGACCAGATAATTGTTTTACTTCAGTTGCGCATTTAATGTAAAGACAAGTTGCATTCAGATACGTTACAGTTCAGTTCATATTAGGACCTGTTCAGTCAAAGTTTAGAATACGAGTTTAAGCTGAATAGAAGTTTGTGCGCGAGGAGTGGCTGCGCGGTTTGAGGCGCCGTGTCACAGATTGCGCGGCCACTCCCGCCGGAGGTTCTGGTTCTCCCTTGGGCATATGTGTGTGTGTGTGTGTGTGTGTGTGTTGTTCTTAGCATACGTTAGTTCAAGTAAAAAAAGTTTAGGGACCGATGACCTCAGCAGTTTGGTCCCTTAGGAATTCACACACATTTTAACATTTTTGAAAAGTTTGTGGGAACATGGTTTTTGGTAATACGTAGATTTTATAGAGTGAGAGGGTAAGTTGGGTTAAATTTCTGACAGAAGCAAATGTAGTGGAGAGGTTACAGTTTTCCACGTAATGGACATTCTGTCCCGTACAGCAATGCGCTTTGCACAGACAGCATTGGCTTGCGAGTCCGCTGAAGGCAGGTGGAGTGAAAGCTAAGACTTGAGTGTTCTGGGAAGGACAGTTAAGAAATGGAGGTCACTGACCGCTTTTCAGAATTTTTAAGAGGAGACCGCAAATTGGTAGCTATGGAGCTCTGACGCAAGTCCACTTCACCATGATTGTGAGGACGCAGTAAGCTGGAGAATGGACGATTGGAGGATCGTTGTTAAACAGTCAAAGGCGGGAGAACTTAGCAGTATAAGACAAGTCACGACTGACTGGCGCCAAGCGAACGTTGTGCTCCGCATAGCAAATGGAGAAAGATATACCTTCCGTAATCGTCTCAGCCGGCGATGTTCTCGAAGTGCAGCTGCAGTATTACTGTTGTTTTGATAATAGAGCTCCACTAATAATGCTCTGCTCCTTTTGCCCAAGCTCGCGTTGACATGCCAACAAGTGCATGACTGATCACGGCGCTTGGTGGCCGTAGCTGGAACTGGACGGTGGCGCTGTGACGCATGAAAATCATGGCACCCCATACTCTGGACACGAACGCTACCGAGTTTAGTACTCGTGCAGTAATTAGTTTCCCTGTTATAACGTGCTAAATAAGGAAACTGTAATTATAACAACCCGGTAATTCTCTGAATGGGAAACAGGCGCCCCTGAGGCGAAAGCTGACACCTGCCGGTAGGCGCCGAACGCAGTGGCTTCATCACAGCACAGCACACAGAACGCCTAGCCGCTCCTATGACCGTGAACCCGACCGGCGCGGCCCACCAATCCCGCGGCCGTGATTCGATGCCATCGAACGTATATTATTTTAGAGGTCATTTTCTCGCCCACTCGCGCAGTAATGGCGGCGCACGGAGCCACGTTAATGGCTCGGAGCGAACACAGCGCGCCAATTACTGTCCGGCGTCACGACCGTCGCCGGTGCGCTGTGGCTGTGGACAGCGGGCCCTGCACGGCCCGGCGCAGCACAACACACCTGCAGCCCGCCGTCACCGTCACTGGCCCTCGTCACGGCCCTTACGTAGACCACTGCGGTGCCCACAAGGGAAACTTCCCACCATATCCCCCTCAGTTTCAGTGGTAAGACAGCCCGGTGTGTAGCCCGTCAAAAACTGAACGCGGATGAGGCATGAAAATACGAGGCTAAGTCAGATCACGATTGAGTGGCGCCAGTCGGCCCGGGTAGCCGAGCGGTTCTAGGCGCTACAGTCTGGAACCACGCGACCGCTACGGTCGCAGGTTCGAATCCTGCCTCGGGCATGGATGTGTGTGATGTCTTTAGGCTAGTTAGGTTTAAGTAGTTCTAAGTTCTAGGGAACTGATGACCTCAGAAGGTAAGTCCCATAGTGCTCAGAGCCATTTGAACCATTTGATTAGCGCCAAGCGAACCTTGTGCTCCACACAGCAAATGGAGAAAGAGGTACTACGTCTTCAGGACACGAGTGGCCTTCCGAGACCATCCGACCGTCGTGTCATCCTTAGTGGAGGATGCGGATAGGAGGGGCGTGGGGTCAGCACACCGATCTCCCAGTCGTTATGGTGTTATTCTTGACCGAAGCCGCTACTATTCAGTCGGGTAGCTCCTCAATTGGCATCACGAGGCTGGGTGCACCACGAAAAATGCCAACAGCGCATGGCGGCCTGGATGGTCACCCATCCGAGTGCCGGATCAAGCATGAAAATACGAGGGTAAGTCAATCACGATTAACTAGCGCCAAGCGAAATGCAGCTGCAGTATTACTGTTGTTTTGGTAACAGAGCTTCACCAGTAATGCTCTGCTCCTTTTGCCCAAGCTCGCGTTGACACGCCAACAAGTGCAATTCAACTGGTCAGGTGTGTGAGACCATGAATCACGATGACAGATCACGGCGCTTGGTGGGCGTAGTTGCATCTGGACGATGGCGCTGTGACGCATGAAAATCATGGCAGTAAGCATCTCACTGTAACGTACGCTGTTTATTGTTGTGCCCCTTTCCCCATAATGATCCAGTACTGGACCTTGTGGGTCCCAAAAAACTGTAAGCACCAGTAGTTATAAAATTTTACTGTAATCAAATAGGAAACCTACAAGAATATCATTTTTCGACATAGTCTCCTTGCTTTTCAACGCACTTGGTCCATCGTTGCACAAGCTTCCTGATGCCCTCATAAAAGAAGGTTCTCGGTTGGGCCGCGAGCCAGGAACGCACCGCTTCTTTCACTGCTTCGTCCGAGGCAAATTGACGGCCCCTTAATGCCTGTTTGAGTGGACCAACAAGTGATAGTCAGAAGGGAATCAATGCTTTACAACCGCAATAAAGTCGTGACATGTTTAATTGACTCTTTTATTAGAACATGTTCAGACATCCGTTACAAAAAAGTACAAAACATAGGTGAACAGCACATTCAACACGTCTCAACGTTACAGAAAATTAGATCGGGTCATATGAGTTACATACCACAAAATTCAACTCCTTCCTAACCAACCAGGCAAACGGACGTGGTTGCCGTTGGCTTTAACAGATGGCGCCTAAGAAGTTTGCGTACGCGAGCTGATCACAGGTGTTTAGTTTATGATGGATACTGTTGGTTATATTTGATTTGGTGATATTCTTTTAGAGATTTGTGAGGTTGAAAGGTTTATACATGAAGGAACTCACCCCCCCCCCCTTATTCTTTATTTTATATTGACATATGGTTTGAGTTGTGCTTAAAATCACTACTGGTTATAGGTATAGTATGGCAATGTAAAATTTTGGAGTTTTAAAAAAAAACTTTTTAAAAGAAAATCTTTTAGTGTTAACGTGTACGGAAGTACCACTCCGGTTGCTAGTCGTAATTATAACCTGTTAGATGTCACATGCTGAGTATATTACTATTAAATTACGTGTGAACACATGGAGCACATGACCATGCAGCGCCCCCTAGCGAGGGCGCTTCGCTGCTAGTTGACTTGTTTAGCGTCAGTATACGCTCTGCTTCAAGACTGCTTGTATCGCAGTCACATGTTATTGGACACTTTCTTTGAGTTGTCAAGGCTGTACGCCTCGTTGGTTAGGAAAGAGTTGAAGTTTGTGGTATTTAACTCATACGACCCGATTTCATTCTCTGTAACGTTGAGACGTGTTGAATGTGCTGTCTACTTACGTTTTTAACTTTTTTGTAACAGAAGTCTGAACGTGTTCTACTAGAAGAGTCAATTGAACATCTCTCGACTTTATTGCGATTGTACAGCATTGGCTGCCTATTATTAACATAAAAATGATCGCGGGCCTCAGACGGGATTTTATGACCTGTATATCATAATTAGAAGGGGCAAGGTCAGCACAATATGGAGGATGATCCAATACTTCAAATCTGAGTTTCTAGAACGTTTCAGAAGTGTAGGCAGCAGTATGCGGAGAGGCATTGTCGTGCAACAACACCTTTTGACAGAAATCCTCGGCGTTTGCTTCGAATTGCAGGCAGTAAGCATCTCACTGTAACGTACACTGTTTATTGTTGTGCCCCTTTCCCCATAATAATCCAGTACTAGACCTTGTGCGTCCCAAAAAACCGTAAGCACCAGTTTTCCTGCGGACGGTTGGGTCTTGAACTTTTTCTTGCACGGCTAATTTGAATGTTTCCATTTCATACTCTGCTGTTTACTCTATGGCTCGTAGCGATGGATCCATGTTTCGTTACCAGTAACGCTCCTGTCTAAGAAGTTTTCCTCTACGTTACCATAGCGATAAAAATGTTTTTTGCAGATGTCCAACCGCGTTTGTTTATGCAACTGTGTGAGTTGTTTTCTAACCCATCTAGCACAAACTTCATGAAAACTAAGTCTGTTGTGGATGGTTTCGTAGGCAGAACCGTGACTTATTTGCAGACGATGTGCTACTTTCTCAATAGTTCATCGTCTGTCTAAGAGAATTGTTTCACCTGAACGCTCAATGGTTTGAATATTTCTTCATTTGTGGCGGTAAACGGTCGTCCGGCTCCTTCATCGTGCGCAACACTTGCGCGACCATTTCGGAATTTTTCGATTCATTCGTAGACACTCCGTTGTGGCAAAACACTGTTCCTGTACTGTTCAGAAAGTCTTCGATGAATTTCGGCCCCTGATATGCCTTCCGAAAACGAAAAAACGGATCACTGAACGTTTCTCTTCTTTGGTGCAAACAGACAGCGGAGCAGATATGATTAACAGCACGGCAGCGATAACGAAACTAACCTGGCAACTTGAAAATAGCAAAGATTTAACAACAAATAAACAAAGCCTGCGTCATCAACATAAAACGACAGTACTATCAAAATAAACAAAAATATTAATAAATTGGTGATAATAGTTGACTTACCCTCTTAGGAAGAAGGTGTACTGAACAGTGACTAAAAGCAAAATATACAGT
The DNA here is from genome assembly GCF_023864275.1 of Schistocerca cancellata. Lineage (NCBI taxonomy): Eukaryota > Metazoa > Arthropoda > Insecta > Orthoptera > Acrididae > Schistocerca > Schistocerca cancellata. The sequence goes on along the minus strand of NC_064631.1, from coordinate 460,844,268 downwards.
GAACGGCCGAGGAATAAGAAGTGTAAGGAAGAGCAGCCTGAAAAAGCAACGACGCCGTGATTACGTGGTCATGGTGTTGGATTAACAAGTAGACGAGCTGTGTTCGAAATTCTCTGCCTGGTCAATTACGTGTTGGTTCTCTTTCTGTAGTCTTGCCACACTGGTTACAGAATATGCGTCATATGGTAAGAATACGTTACCGTCGCAAGTAAATGTGATAAATAGTGAGGGCCTTCGAGATACCACATAGACGTCTCACAGAAGTGAAAACAACAAATAAACGGGTGTGAACTATGTTAACAAAGGAATTCAAGTGTCAAGATTTCCAAAATTGAACGCAGCTTCAAAAAAGTTAAAAACGTCTGTTTTGACAGAGCACAGAGAAACTGTGAGATTGTGAAACTGTTGCGTTCATTTGATGCAACTTACATGACAAGCTATCATGTTTCCTTCATTCCTTGGGAGGGATCAAATTCACAATCATACAACCATCTAAGTCGGGCAAGGAAACATACCTCACTCACTTACCAGGCGTACGAATAAGCTGCGTTGATAAGAGATTCCTATCGTGTGAGACACGTACTGTCACTAATGCAGCGTATGACACACCAGACGTGTATTCTGGTAGAGAATTTGGTTAACCTGTCGCCTTTTCATCGAACGTTTGCGGTTCCCACTTCCTTTCGGTTGCTAATAGAGTAGCCTAGTTGTGCAGAATCAACTGTCATTATAGGTCCCTTACTTACACATCGCTGTTGAGAGCGGACGTTTCACACCGACACAGACACAAATTGAATAAAGCCAACAGCGGAAAAAAAATGGGCAGGAGGGAGATTTGAATATGCCTCGCACAGTTTACACTGCTTTGTATTGCAGCTCTTGTTCTTGGACAGTTCACTCTTTGTATTTTGCTTTTTTTAATAGTCCGGTACACCTTCTTCCTGTTTTCATACTTGATCTGTGTTCAGTTTTTAACGGACTGTCCGTCGGGCCCTCTTACCACTACAACTGATGGGAATGCGACGGGGAATTTCCCTTGTCAGCCCTGTCGTCCGACGCGACGCTCCGACATAGCTCTGCGTTGCCGTTCCCATATCCTACTGCAGCTGATTGTCGAACAAACGTCAAATTGACATCAACTGTGAAAGGTTAATGTTAAACTTCTAAACTCGAGTTTTGTAAGTGTCTGGTAGGAATCTGAAGACTTGGTAAAACATATTTTGGTATTGAAGTACGTAAATCTTAGCGCAGGGCAGTAGGGCAACAGAACAGTGTAGAAATTAAATTTCACACTACACGATGCGAAATCCAGCGGAGACAGTACATCAAAAAATTCGGCTGCGAGAGAGCAGTAGGGTTTCAATGAAATGTACATAATGCTATCAGACTGCAAAACAAAAACAAAAGACTCACATTAAAATATTGACCCTGAATATCTTTATATTTGGTTTCGCAAACAATCACCGTACGAGGACTGTTATTGTAATCACAGAGGAAAATGAAAATGAAGTTAAACGCATTTGAGCTGATAAAACTGCATGGAAACTCACAAGATAGAACTTTGGTTCAAATGGCTCTGAGCATTATCGGACTTAACATCTAAGGTCATCAGTCCCCTAGAACTTAGAACTACTTAAACCTAACTAACCTAAGGACAACACACATCCATGGCCGAGGCAGGATTCGAACCTGCGACCGTAGCAGTCGCGCCGTTCCGGACTGAAGCGCCTAGAACCGCTCGTCCACCGCGGCCGGCGATAGAACTTTACTGAGGCCTTATACTGGTATTACTGGTAAGCCTAAGAGCTGATACGATATTTTCACAAATACATTCCAACAATCACTGTACCTTACAGTAGACATGAACTTTGATAGTACCGGAACGCTCGTGTGATCTGCCATGTTTTACTATTCAGATAATGATGAAACTGTCGAAAAAGAATTTCAAAAATGATCAAATGTGTGTGAATTCGTAAGTGACCAAACTGCTGAGGTCACTGATCCCTAGCCTTACACACAACTTAAACTAACTTAAATTACCTTATCCTAAGAACAACACACTCATGCCTGAGGGAGGACTCGAACCTCCGAAGAGGAAAATCAAATTTCATTTACCGTACCTGCAATGTGCAGTGCAAGACGGTATCTTATCACATATAAAAATGCTTCTGCAGCACATAACTCACCATATGCAATGCGAGAATGCAATCAGTCATAAGAGTAAATGAAAATGAGGAACTACCCTTAACGACTGATAAATGAGAACAAAGACTCCAGTTCAAACTACGCTTCATGGAATCATGGCAACAATACACCCATTCATAAATTTTTCATAACTAGACAAGTTAGTAACATATGTCTTAGTAATTTTTGTATGTACAGTTATTTTTCTTGACACTTATTTCAATTACAAGACAAAATCACATGTTGAATTATAAAATTTCTTCACCAAAGTTCAGTCACACCGAGTGTTCTAACAATAAGAAAGTACACAATTGCAACCAGTAATACAATTCCACTTACTCAGTATTTTTCATCAAACATTTTAATACAAAATCCTTTTTATGTAATGGTGCCTCCACTACACGGCAGGCAGCTTCCATCCTTTTCAAACTGAAGCCATCGTAAGACTTAGTAACACACACTGTCTGTAGCTTTCTTCCGTAAAAGTAACCTCTCTGATCAACGTCTATAGTCTCAGCAATCGAATATGGTTACATCGACACTACAGAGGTCGAGTACATTTACCAAATTTTCAAATTTCTTGAAAATAGGCGTGGCAAATAGGATACTCCCCTTAAACTGTACACTTCCTACAACCGCAAAATGTACACAGGAGTGTATGTAAGGAAAGACGATGTAGCCGGTTACTAATTCAGAAACCGTATTTGGACGCAAGTTTTTCGTCTGAAAACGAAAAAAAAAATGACAGCGAACACGGGTCGTAATTTGACAGCAGGAGGATCTTAAAAAAGATGACAAAACTCCGAGTTCGCGCCGAGACCACCTAATCGGGACCGATCGACCACCGCGTCATCCTCAGCCAGTGACGTCATTTTGAGGCTGTTGGGAGGAGTGTTAGGACAGCATATCGCTCCTTGTCTATTAGTTACTTAGTTTCATGTCCTATGGATCGTTTTGATGTGGAACGAGTCATTTTACATTCAGATCGCAATTAATTAGTAAATATTGCTACACGATGTAAATTTATAGGATCTTTTAAATGTACAGATGTGAGTTAGTAACGAAACGCATCGCTCGTCATTGGACCTTCTCTAGCTCCTCTGTTACTCCTATCTGATAAGGTCCAGTATGACAGGGAGTACACTAGCATCGTTCGAACGAGTGTTTTCCAAACTGCATCTTATGTGGACAAAATTCTTATTCGCGTATACCCAGACACAAAGACCGATTATTGTGTGATTACACGACTGGAGAAAAATTACAGGAAGCTGTTACTTCCATAAAATATCTAGGCGTCTGCCCACGGAGCGATATAAAGTGGAGCGAACAAATAAAACTAATCGCAGGAAAGGCAGGTGCCAAACTGATGTTCACTGGAAGAATTCTCATGAAATTTAGTCCCTGAAAAATTTAGTTAACAAAACCTCATGCAACTAATACTTGAATACTGCTCGACTTCACAGATGGGACTGATAGAGGAAATACAGCACATCCTAAGAAAAGCAGCGCGCCTCGTTACAGGTGCATTTAGTAAGCACGAAAGCGTTCCGGAGATTATCAACCAATCCAGTGGCAGACACTGCATGAGAGGCGTTATGCATCATATTGTGGTTTGCCAATAAAGCTTTGAGAGCGAACGTTCCTATAAGAGTCAATAAAATAATGTACTGTTTCCTCTTACGTGTATCTCGTGAAAACACCGTGAAGATAAAACTGGAGAGATTCGAGCCCACGCGGAAGCTTTCACGAGACCGTTCCTCGCACGAACTGTTTGAAAGTGAAACAGGAGAGGGGGGAGGTAACAGAAGCACATAAAGTACCTTCCACCACACACCGTAAAACGACCTGCGGAGTAGACGTAGATGCATATTACATTTCGTTAAGATTCTTGCAATGAGCCTCAGTTTGGCATGTGCTATTCCAAAAGCAAATTTTTATCACCATTTCATTTTATGTCGGTCCTTACCACTTCCAGTACTTTATCGACGAGTCTAAACGAATATTAATGGAACTCTCTGATTATTTATGCCAAATGTGTTACTTTTACTTATGCTCAGGGTCATGGTTCAAATGGCTCTGAGCACTATGGGACTTAACTGCTTAACTCCTAGAACTTAGAACTGCTTAAACCTAACTAACCTAAGGACATGACACACATCCATGCCCGAGGCAGGAATCGAACCTGCGACCGTAGCGGTCGCGCGGTTCCACACTGTAGCGCCTAGAATCGCTCGGCTACCCCGGCTGGCCTCAGGGTCATCTGTTCTGCACTGCGACCATCGTCGATCTTCTGCCGGTTTTTCTGCATTTTGCTATAGTCTTTGGCTGTTGCAACCTTTAGATAACACCAGCTACGCACAAATTCCGTCGTTACCCAATAAATTACGAGGGCTATCCCGAAAACAGCAAACTATCAGACCCGAAATGGAAACCACGGTGAAAATCCGATGAAGCTTTTCAAAGACGTGTTAGGCAGCGTCTCTAGTACTGTTGTAGATGGCGTCACGTCGCTCTTCTCAGTTCTGATCAAAAGGTGAACGCGTAAAGGTACCGAGAATGTAGTGTCTCTAGCCTAGTATAGATACCTGTCGAGACAGTCCGGCCCCGGTAGCTGAGTGGTCACAGTTCGGCGCTAGCGGCCGTGCGAAGCGGAGGTCCGATACTTCCGCCTGTGCGGCGTGTGCCAGTGTTTGTTTACTTGTGGACTTAGTCTGCGCGCGGGCTAGTGACAACGATCATGGCGAACAAGTACAGGAAAACTAATTACGATTCAATTTCTGCAAAGACTACGAACGACCAAAGGCTTTAGCAGTGGAACGATTCATTCGAGAGGACGTCAAGATACCGCCAAACGATATTGTCGGAATTCATCTGTCCATCGTTAGTCCCACGGTGTATGTTAAGATGGTAAATGACGCAGCGTGTGAGAGAATTCTACAGGCGACAAAAGCAGGTCTCCGATTTTGTCATAGTGACGGGAATGTCGGCACGGTAACTGTAGAACATGCTGGTCTGGGTGTACGGACAATACGTGTTTTTGAGCTGCCATTTGAGCTCCCGGCTGACGAAGTTATCGAGGCTTTTAAGCCATACGGCACGGTACATGGTCACACAGCAGAACGCTGGACACAATTCGCCACGTACCCAGTTCTTAACGGAGTGCGACAGATCACTATTGATCTTCAGAAGCATGTACCGTCCTATCTGACAATTGGTGGTTGTCGGGCGGTGGTGATTTACGATGGTCAACCACTTACATGTTCTGGCTGTGGCCAGGAGGGACACCTCAGGTCGAACTGTATGCAACAGCGGATTACGCAACTGCCTTGAGATGTGCGGGAGCCGTCGCCGGCGATGACAGTACTACCGATCACCTATGCCAAAGCCTTCACTGCGTCCGCTGATGACCGAAAAGACACAGCCCTGGTGGAAGATCAAGATGGCACTCTCCGAAACCTTGTAGCAGACGTCGGGATGACAGAGGATGCTGCTCCATCGAGCATACAATCTACGGCGACAACATCAGATGAGACCGAGCTCCCACCAAGCACAACGATAGTACACGAAGCAGTTCCAGCCACTACGGATGCTGTTCCGTCTGGAACGCACTCTGTGACGACAACATCAGTTTCGACCGAACTCCCGCCAAGTACAACGATGGGACTCGAAACACTTCCTGTTCCTACGGATGCTTTTCTGTCGGGCAGCCGTGATTCCCTACAATCTGAGGACACGGAAGGAAGATCACGCAAACAACGTTCCCCGAAAAGGAGGAAACGGCGGCGTCGCACGACACCTCCTAGGGATAACTCCCCTTGCCCCGACGACGATGTGCCTGTGGACCAAGACGACACAACAGCTTCTACGAAACAGGATGAGGCAATGGAAACTGTTCGATCAGACCCGCAGCGGTCTGTCACATTGACGGTACCGGGACGTGGTGATGCTGAAGAGGAATCATAACCAGTTGGCTCTCCAGACGCAGAAGCTGTGGCAATGGACACGAATATATCACTGCCTGCAAAGATGTGGTATGACGATATTGAGGAGGCGCCGGACGTCATACAGAGGCAGCCGGCACACACGAAGACGGCCTAATAATTGCTGAAGGTGAAGGGAGAGGGGCGAGAGAACGTCTTCTAACTCAGCCCCCAGCGCCGATGCAGGGAGATGGTGTTGCGCATCGACAGAGTGGGATTCAACGCCATGCGAACCGTATTGCGACATTAAATACAAATGACGTGCGTTCACCGGCCAAAATACACCTACTGAAGGAAACGATTTGGGCATCTCATGTGGATATTGCTTTGCTGCAGGAAGTCCACATAGCTGCACTCCCATACATCGCAGGTTATCAATCCTATTCGTCACATGGAGATCACAATGGGAGTGGGGTGGCAGTTTACGTGCGAGATGGCTTCCCAGTGGAAAACGTGTGTTATCTTCCGTCGGCCAGGGGAATGGCTTTCACGACGTTTGGGACACGCATCATCAATCTTTATGCACCGTCGGGAAACAATCGGCGGCGGGAAAGGGCGCGATTTTATGCAGAAGACATTGCCCCACTTTTCCGTGGACGTCATGAATGTGTAATAATTGGTGGAGATTTCAACTGTGTTCTCAGCCAGAAAGACCAATGGCCGCAAGCAAACATCAGTCAAGAGTTGCGAATCGTTGTCAACGACCTTGTACTTAGTGACACGTGGGAATTACGACATGGAGATGCACCGGGATACACCTATGTGACAAGTCATTCGACGAGCAGGTTAGATCGCATTTATATCTCACGCGCTCATGCAAATGCTGTCCAGCGGAACGCTGGCCATTGGCATTTTCCGATCACAGCGCTTACATCTGTACGGTGCTTCTTCCCCGTAGAGAGGTGTGGAACAGTAAGGCCCTGTGGAAAATAAACATTCAACATCTACATGATCCTGAATGCCGTCACCGGATCCTTGAGACATGGACGATGTGCGAGCGAAGGGTTGGAAGGTATGCGACGAAGCTTGATTGGTGGCTGACTTGTGCTAAACCGGCGCTTCGCCGTACGTTCATCTCATATAGCAGGGAGATGGCAGAATGGCGCCGCCGTACGACCGACTTTTATTTTGCAGCGCTGCGCGACCTGGACGATGGTCCGCCAGGACAGGACGTCTGGATCGAACGCAAAAGGATAAAAGCTCAACTAGTAGCTTTAGCTCGGAAACATCTTCAGGGAACCATGGTGCGCGCCAGATGTCACGATACGATACTGCACGAGATTCCTTCCATGCACCACGTCGTGAATGAACGAAAGCACCGACGACGCGTTTTGGTACGGGAATTAATTACCCGCGAAGACCGAAGAGTGACGCGTCAAGCGGACATTGTCTCTGCATTCGTCGACCATTACCAACACATCTATCGGGAAGAAGCAGTCCCTGTCGATGACCTCGAACGTATAGCCACGTACGTTTCCCGTACACTGACGGTGGAAGTCGCGGGAACCTTACTGGAAGCCATTAGCTGTGAGGAAGTACATGATGCGATCGCAAAGGGTGCGTTGAATCGGTCCCCAGGCATTGATGGACTTCCTGCTGAATTTTATCGAGAATTTCGCAAAGAAATGGCACCGCGATGGACGGAAATGTACAACGAGATGTTAAATTCCGATTCGTCTATTCCACCGGCTTTTATGGAAGGCCTCTTGGTGCCAGTACATAAACCGAAGCCAGGAATTACGGTCACACATTATCGCCCCATCACCCTGCTTAATGCCGACTATAAGATCTTTGCACGGTTGCTAGCGTCCCGATGTCGTATGTTAATTCTTAGCGTTCTCTCTCCAGAACAGACGACACCGGGTGGATCGGTGAATGTGCAAACAGCTACTGGCGAATGCCGTGATGTGATAGCGCTGGCGGAGGAGTGCCGGCTTAAAGCGGCGATGGTGGCGGTTGATTTTGACAGTGCTTTTGATAAGGTGCGCCACAACTATCTGTACGCTGTACTGGAACAAATGGGATTTCCAGACCGTTTTACTGGTCTCATTAGAAGGATTTATGGGGGCGCACAATCCTTGGTACAGGTTAATCGGCGTATAGCAGGGCCCATTCAAATTCGACGATCCATTCGCCAGGGCTGCCCTCTTTCGATGCTGCTGTTCGCGATAGCGTTGGAACCATTAATTGGGAGGCTCACAAATTCTCTTTCTGGGATGGAACTGCGGGGCTACACCTTCAAATGTCGTGCCTATGCGGACGACTTCCTGCTGCTCGTTCGTTCTGAAGAAGAGGTGAAGACGGTCCTTGAACTGTTGTTGGACCACAGTGTGACGGCGGGTAGTGCAGTGAACATGAACAAATCGGCAGCAATGCCTGTTGGAAGGGGCCTTACGCCGGAAGAAATCAGTCCGTTTCCTTATGTGCAACGATTCCGCTATCTCGGCATAGACTTTACCTCATCTGTAAAACATACTGCGGCAGTTAACTACCGACGTATTTTACAGACAACACGTACCATGGTCCGACAACATCTCCTACGGCGCCTTGATCCTTTGCAGCGAGTCGAATATCTGAACACTTATGTGGTTTCTCGAATGGTGCATATTTCGCAGATCCTGCCCCTACCACTCACGCTCGGACGTCGACTTCAATCAGCATTAGGCTATTTTGTGATGATTAGATCGCCCCTCAAGGTGCGATACACAACGCTCACGCTCCCTACGGACAAGGGGGGACTCGGACTTACGAATGTTCACTGCCGAGCGACGGCGCTCCTTCTAGCCACGATGTACAAGCAATGGCGTAGCGGGCGTGATTCCCTTACATCCCGCCTACTGGATCTCCTAGTTCCAGCGTCCCTCACACCTCCGGTAGCGGTGGGCAACATTACGCTACATTTTGCGCATGTATCAACATTTATCGTGGAACTTAGTTATATCAGAGACGAGCTTCCGCGCACGAGACCACCATGCACGAAGAATTTTTATGTTTGGCTGCAACGACGGATAAGTCGTAATGTCATTGAACTCAAACACCCCAAGTTGCATTGGCCGAAGATTTGGAGACATGTGCACCAAAAATTCCTTCCTACCTTCGTTCGGGCACTGTAGTTCTCTGTCGCCTGTGGCAAGTTCAACACCAACCAACGACTCTATGCAATTGGACTAGTGGACACTCCGCTATGCCCGAAATGTCGCCAAGTGGATGACGACCATCACCGCTTAACTTGTATCGCGGTGGAGGACGTATGGCTCCTAGGAAGACAGATGGTGGCTTGCTACCTTCGTGTGACCCCGCAACATATTACACCTGCTTCCTTCTTACATCCGGAGAGTGACTACTTTCCGGCGACTAAATCACACTCGATCATCTGGGTCAAAGGTTGGACGATCGCGTACCTCTATGGGGACGCTGCCAAGTCGCGACTCGACTTTTGGTATTTCTTGCAGCAAGCCCACAATGAGGTTTATAGATGGTCACACTATCGGAAAACCTTTGCCAGCTATCTTCAGGCAGTCTTCCTCGACCCCCCACGCAGTTGGGATGTGCCGGGTGCAGTCGGTGTGCACAACTGACAGCTGATAATGAATCTCACGCTTCTCTCACCGCTCCATATATAATGCTCATACTGTACCATGAAATGATCTACATGTTCCTATTAACAGAGTGATCTTTATGGAAAATAAATCAATAAATAAATAAAAACGTCATCCCTGTATCCCTGTTCCTTTACATTTGTGATTTGTTTTACAATGACTTTTTTTTGTTTTTGCAGAGGATGCATTTCATTTAGTGTTTGTAAAAAAAAAGAGCCATTTGAACCATTTTTTGTTATTGCCACGTGTTAGCATATATGGATTGTTCTTGTTTTTGATGCCTTCTTAAAAAAAAAAGAAAAAGATGGTAGAGCACTTGCTCGCAAAAAAAAAAAAGTGGTCAGCGTGACAGAATGTCAATCCTAAGGTCCCGGGTTGGATTCCCGGCTGCGTCGGAGATTTTCTCCGCTCAGGGACTAGGCGTTGTGTTATCCTAATCATCATCATTTCATCCCCATCGAGGCGCAGGTCGCCGAAGTGGCGTCAACTCGAACGACCTGCACCAGGCAAACGGTCTACCCGACGGGAGGCCCTAGCTACATTTCATTTCATTTCACATGTCGAGATATTTCGCCTGATTTCATGCAATACCACATAACGACATAACTGTCATGCAGTTCCTTCTTCATGCCAGTTCCGGCCGCACATCACAGAGGCAATGAGGATGGTCCTGCAGCGTTTTAGAGGGGAAGCGTTTGATCACCCGCCACAGAGCACGGACTTGACTCTAATTTCTCTAGCTAATTTTTATCCCTGCTTATGTGAACCACTGGATATGAAGACAGCATTTTGGAACGATAACGAGCTGCAATCCAGTGTAGAAAATTGTCCGAAAGCACAGGCTATAAATAGGGAACAATTCTATGACAGCGGCGACTACGTAGAGAAGTAGCTGCAAGGTGTCGCTAACTACTGCAAATAAATCAGTTTCGATATTTATCGTGCTTTCCATTTTGCGACCGATCATTCCTTATTTTCCGAATAGCTCTCACATGTGTTTATATTGTGTACAGTAAGCATACTAAAACACCCTCTTGGGATACTCGTGAAGTTACTTCCACTTCTACATCTGTCGATTTCGTCCCGTTTACAGGGAAGTGTTCAGTTTTATCTGCCAGATTGGGTCTACTAAAATAACTCAGCGTATGAGTATCCTCTGCACCTGACAGGTTACAATATGATGTTGTGTAGATTATGCGAAATATCTTGCTCACTTTCTGGCAAAAGATTATCGTTGGCCGCGGGAATAAGGAACCTTTTCAAGTAATTAGCAACAAAATAAATAAATAAATAAAAATAAAAAACGCGTACTTTCGTACTTCTATTTCATTGACAAGAAGTGCGTCGCTCTTAAGCGCGTTCCTATAGACCTGAACCTCTGACGCCTGTTGAAAAATTAAATTATGAAAAACTTTTAATGCTGACGTAACAGACCGAAAATTTTCTCGCTAGAAACTATCTTGCCGGCTTGCTGCGGTGTTTCATGTGATGTAGAATGCAGTGCATTACGGCGCGTAGGGGGTGTACCTCTTCAGAAGTTATGCGATCTACGTATTTAATCTTCAGCGTTCTTTTGTAGCACCAAATTTCAAAAGCTCCTATTCTATTCTTGTCAGAACTGTTAAACATCCACGTCCCTCACAAGGGTACATTCCCCAGAAATACCCTCAGAAATGATTCCCTAGCGCTTAAATTTATTTTTGCTTATTCGTGCCGGATCTTGTTGAATTCCTACCCTGTTATTCAATTAAGTATTGCTGAGGGGACCACAACCCGCCAGTCACGTAATTTTGTGACCGGTTGTGATCTCTATCAGCAATATTTACTTAAATTTGTAAGCGATGTTAAGAGGCACTTTTCTTCCTCTACTTTGGATACCCTCATTTATTTAGCCGCCAAAGTAGCAGAACTCCACTACTTCTTCATCAATCTCGTTACCTAATACAAGTCCTTCATATACACTCCATTACCCTTGCCTTACTTTTATTGGTATACGCCTTATAATTCCTTTCAAAGACACTATCCATTCCATTAAACTGATCTATCAAGTCCTCTGACAGAACTACAGTGTCATCAGCAAAGGCCGGCCGCGGTGGTCTAGCGGTTCTAGGCGCTCAGTCCGGAACCGCGCGACTGCTACGGTCGCAGGTTCGAATCCAGCCTCGGGCATGGATGTGAGTGATGTCCTTAGGTTAGTTAGGTTTAAGTAGTTCTAAGTTCTAGGGGACTGATGACCACAGATGTTTAGTCCCATAGCGCTCAGAGCCATTTGAACCATCAGCAAAGCTCAAAGATTTTATTTCCTCTCATGAATTTTAATTCCCTTATTTCTCCTCGGTTTCCTTTACTGCTTGCTGAATGTGTAGGTTGAAAAATCAGGGAGATATATCAACTCAGTCTCACTCCTTTCTCAGGTACAGCTTCCCTTCTGTATCTTTCGACTCTTATCTCTCGTTCCTGGAGAAGTGGTAGGTAGTATTTCGCTCCCTACATTTTGTCTCTGCTACCTTGAAACTTTCAATGAGTTACTCCAGTAAATACTGTAGAAAACTTTCTCGAAATCAGAAAAAGCCATTAATGTAGCTGTACCTTTCTCAATCAATTTTCTAAGCCAAGCGATAGAATTAGTATTGCATTGCATGTTCCTGCATCTTCCTGGAAACCAATCGTATCTTGCTCAACGTCAGTTTCAGTTAGGTTTTTCCACCTTTCTGTAAATAAATTCGTGTTAGTATTTTGTAACCACATTCCCCAAATATACTGCGTATGAAGTGGCATAATTTTTAATGATTTGTGCTTCATAGAATCTCAGTTCTTCTGAGGGAATGTCGTTAATTCCGAGTTCCTTGTGCCTTGCTTCGACTTGTGCATTGTCAGATTCTTGTCGCAGTATCAAATCTCGCATCTGATCATCCACTTTTTTTTTTCAATAACATAATTTTCAGATGTAACATACTGTGCACAAAGAGGCACTTGCTGGCAGGGCACTTTAGGATCAATTACGTATGACGCTCTCCTATGACTTTAGACGTCAATCGTCTGTACAAAATGATGAGGTGGCCTCTTGGTTACTGCCGTCCTCAGTGACTGACACCGCCGTTTAGGAGATGTCGCTCTGTAATGCCAGAGCACTGCCTGAGTCGCTGAGAGCTGTCGTCCTTTTCGCTGGTAGAGGGAGTGGCTCGGGCGTCACGCCGTGTTGGCGCTAATAGCTGTTTACGACCTTGGACGGACCGTCAGCGACGGCGGTCGTGTGGTCGTGGGCGTCCGCTGAGACGACCGACAGCCCGCAGTCGCTGTCAGACCGCTCTCCTTGAGCCACAACGTATCGGCTACTGCTCTGTTGATCGGTATGTGTTTAAACAACTCATGTCACACTAACGTGGTGAAACATCATTAGCAGCCGCACCTACGTGTTCGGCCTGTCCGATGTTGTTAACGCCGGGGACAGTTTCCGGTGGACGGGGCTTAGGTGTCCAACCTGCAGATGATTCGACAGTTTTTCCATAAAATTTCTAAATGTTTTTGGTCAGGTCTTACCATGTAGACTCAAGGGCGGTAGAGTTTTACACGATGACCGGTGTTTCACAGCATCTATCTGAAATAAACTTTCGAATGTCCTGCCACAAAGCCTCTCTTTGGGAAGAAATGTTATTAGTGGAAACCAGAAACGGCCAATGAGAGTGAATAAATTCTGCTGCTGATGTTGACTATCTGAAATGTTGTCCGCCTGTTTAGCTGAGTGGTAACGTTATTGCCTCCCATGCTGCGGGCCCGGGTTCAATTCCCAGGAGGCCTGGAGATTTCCTCCGCTCGTGGACTGGGTGTTGTGTTGCCCTCATCATCATTTCATCCTCAGCACCGGCACGCGAGTCGTCCAATGTGGTGTCGACTGCAATTAAGACTCGCACTGGGCGGCCAAACTTCCCCGGATGGGGCCTCCCAGCCAGCAATGCCATACGATTATTTCATTTCAGCTGAAATGTTAAATGATTTCGTGCATTGCTCTGAAGTGACAAAAATCATGGGATAGTGATATGCCCTTATACAGATGGTGGTAGTACCTCGCATTCAGGGTATACAAGGGCAGTCCACTGATGGAGCTGTCATTTGTACTCTGGTGATTTGCATGAAAAGGTTTCCGACGTGATTATGGCCGGATGACGGGAATTAACAGCCTTTAACGCGTAATGGTAGTCAGAGCTCAACGCATGGGACATTTCACTTCGGAAACTGTTAGGGAATTCAGTTTTCCGAGATCCACAGTGCCTACATCTAAATCTACGTTTATATTTATACTCCGCAAGCCACCCAACAGCGTGTGGCGGAGGGCACTTCACGTGCCACTGTCATTACCTCCCTTTCCTGTTCCAGTCGCGTATGGTTCGCGGGAAGAACGACTGCCGGAAAGCCTCCGTGCGCCCTCGAATCTCTCTAATTTTACATTCGTGATCTCCACAGGAGGTATAAGTAGGGGGAAGCAATATATTCGATACCTCATCCATAAACGCACCCTCTCGAAACCTGGACAGCAAGCTACACCGCGATGCAGAGCGCCTCTCTTGCAGAGTCTGCCTCTTGAGTTTGCCAAACATCTCTGTAACTCTATCACGCTTACCAAATAACCCTGTGATGAAACGCGCCGCTCCTCTTTGGATCTTCTCTATCTCCTCTGCCAACCCAACCTGGTACAGATCCCACACTCATGAGCAATACTCAAGTAAAGGTCGAACGGGTGTTTTGTAAGCCACCTCCTTTCTTGATGGACTACATTTTCTAAGGACTCTCCCAATGAATCTCAGCCTGGCACCCACCTTACCAACAGTTAATTTTATACAATCATTCCACTTCAAAGCGTTCTGTACGCATACTCCCAGATATTTTACAGAAGTAACTGCTACCAGTGTTTGTTCCGCTATCACATAATCATAAAATAAAGGATCCTTCTTTCTATGTATTCGCAATACCTAGACAAGCAAATTTCAGGCCTTACTTCTCACCACAGACGACACAGTGGCTGACGGCCTTCACTTACGATATGAAGTACTGAGAGCAGCGGCGATTGCGTAGAGTCATCAGTGCTAACAGACAAGTAACACTGCGTTATATAATTGCAGAAATCAATGTGGAACGTCCGACGAACGTATCCGTTAGGACAGTGCGGCGAAATTTGGCGGTTGTGTGCTATGGCAGCAGACGATCGAAGCGAGTGCCTTTGCTAACAGCACGACATTACAGGCAGCGCTTCTCCTGGCTCGTGACCCTAACAGTTGGGCTAGTGAGACAAGTCCTGATTTCAGTTCGTAAGAGCTGGTGGTAACCATGGACCCAAGTTGTCAAAAAGGCACTGTGCAAGCTGGTGGTGGTTCCATAATGGTGTGATTGCCGGCCGCTGTGGTCGGGCGGTTCTAGGCGCTTCAGTTCGGCGCCGCGTTGCTACTGGTGTCGCAGGTTCGAATCCTGCCACGGGCAAGGATGTGTTTGATTTCCTTAGGTTAGTCAGGTTTAAGTAGTTCTAAATCTAGGGGATTTATGGACTCAGGTGTTAAGTCTCATAATGCCTAGAGCCAATTGAACCATTTTTTCCATAATGGTGTGGGCTGTATTTGCATGGAGTGTACTGGGTCTTCTGGTCGATTTACGATTGTGTGCCATTAATTTGCAGCCGTTCATGGACTTCTTGTTCTTGAACAACTTAGGAAATTTATGGGCAACAATGTGCCATGTCACCGGGCCACTATCGTTTGCGATTGGTTTCAAGGACATTCTGGGCAATTCGAGCTAATGATTTGGACACGCAGATCGCCCGACATGGCACATAATCTACAGGTCAGTTCGTGCACAAAATCCTACACTTGGAACACTTTCGCTATTACGGACGGCTCTAGAGGTAGCGTAACTCAACATTTCTGCAGGGTACTTCCAACGACTTGTGGAGTCGACACCACGTCGAGTTGCTCAAGTACGTCGGCGAAAGAAGGTCTGACACGATATTATGAGGTATCTCACGACTTTTGTTACCTCGGTCTAGATTGGAGCTCACAAAATCGAAAAGCCGGCTGGCTGCGTCCACGAGGGTAACAAGCAAATAATAGTGTCTTAATTACTCGATAAATCAAGTTTTGACTGAGTGATCCTCAGTGATAAACAAAGTTGTTTCGGCCAGTACAGGAAACTCTGAAAGAGTTCACACGTGTTCCCCATGAAATGGTGTGGAATCTCTGGATTTTCTCGACGATTGTTGCAGTTTAGTGAGAGTGAACGTCCTCGTTAGGAAGATTCCTCTTAGCAGAGGTGAGCTACCACAGTGACGAAAGTGGATCTGATGAAATTGACTGAAGGCTGTCAGTTATATTTGTTGCTGTGGAAAAAAAAGAATGGGTGAGGTCGTATTGGACCAAACTGCTGAGATCATCAGCCCCTAAGCTTACGCGCTACTTAATGTGACTTAAACTAACTTTTGCTAAAGACAACACACACAGCCATTCCCGAGGGAGAACTCGAGTCTCCGACGGAGGGAGCCGCGCGGATCGTGGCAAGACGGCAGACCACGCAGCTATCCCGCGAGGCGTTGCTGTGGAAATTTAAGTGTAGTTGTCGTTGTCGTTGTGCAACTGTTTCCTTTTGACTTTAAACAAATATCCTGTTTTATATTTCTGGAGTCTGACGGCAAAGCTTACAGGAATAATCTGAAGGCGGTGTGTGAAATTTAAGGTGTAAGTTGTCCAGCCCACTTGTTGGATTGCAGAACCTATCTGAAAGTAGAAAGCTACAGGGTATTACTAGTTGTTTCTCATCCAGCCGAGGCCCTTGTCAAGGAGAGCGAAGGAGCGGGCAGAGGTTCAGGGCACTCTCTTTCCCTTTGGATGAGAAACTGTTCCTAAGGGAGGAAGAATCAGAAATGACCAACGACATGATGGTGCAAAAGGCAATGGAAACCTCTCCATTAAAGACACGTACTATGTATCCACACATGTGGCCTAATTGGATAAAGATTCTGGCACAGTCTCCAATTACTTCGAATCTCTGGGAAGGGACTGCCAAGGGAGAGGTGACCATGAGAAAAAGATTGAATAACCAGCGAAAGGATGACGTTCTAGGAGTCGGGATGTGGACTGTTAGCAGTTCGGGTGTGGTGAGAAAGCTAGAAAATTGCTAAGGCTCAATCTTGATACAGTGGGCATCAGTGAAGCAAAGTGGAAAGATGTTAAGGATTTCCGGTCAGACGAGTATAGGGCAACTTCAACCGTAGCAGAAAATGGTATAATGGGAGTAGGAATACTTATGAAGGGCAAAGAGTGAGTTGCTGTGAACAGTTCAGTGATAGGGCTGATCTCATCAAAATCGACACCAAACCAACACCAACAACGATCTTTCAGCTGCAAGCCGAAGGTAAAGAGAAAGTATGTGAAGACCATGAATAGGCAATTCAGTACGTAAGGCAAGATGAAAATCTGTCATGGGGCACTGGAATTCTGTTGTATGGGAAGGGCTAGAAGAAGAGGTTACAGGAGAATATAGGATTGGTACTAGGAATCACAAGAGTGAAAGACTGAGTTCTGAAACCAATTTCAGCTAGTGACAGCGAATTCTCTGTTGAAGAATTACAAGGGGAGGAGCTGTACTTGGAACAGACCGGGAAATAGTGGAAGATTTCAGTTAGATTACATCATGGTCAGAATGAGATTCCGAAATGAGATACTTGATTGTAAAGGGTACCTAGGAGCAGGTAGAGACTCAGATCACAATTTAGTAATTATGAAGAGTATGCTGAAGTTTTAGACACTAGCCAGGAAGAACCAATGCGCAAGGAAGTAGGATACGGAAGGTCTAAGGAATGAAGAGATACGCTTAAAGAGATACTGAGGTAAGTAACAGCTCACTAGGAAACCAGGGATACCATAAGGAATAATTCAAATAATAGATGAAGGAAGGAAGTACAAAAATTTTCAGGGGAATTCAGGAATACAGAAATACACATTACTTTCGAATGAAATAACTCGGAAGGGCACGGAAGCTAAGACGAAATGGCTGAAAGAAAAAACTGAAGAAATCGAAAAAGAAATGATTGTCGGAAGGACTGACTCAGAATATAGCAAGGACAAAACAGCCTTTTGTTGCAACATTAAAAGTGCAATGAGAGTTCCACTGTTAAACACAGATGAGAGAGTGGATAGGTGGAAAGAGTACACTGAAAGCCTCTACGAGTGAGCAGGCTTGACTGATGTGGTGATAGAGGAAGGAACAGGAGTCGATTTAGAACAGATAAACGTAGAAACCATAAACAACGGAATTTCCAAACACATTGGGAAAGCGACAATAAAACGACTAGTCTCGTTGGTGAGTAGAATTAATGAGGCCGACGCATATTACCTGACTTTCAGAAAAACATCATGCACACAGTTCCGTAGCAAGCTGCTAACAAGAATAACATACAAAAGAATGGGAAAGAAAATTGAGTATGTGTTTGATGACGAACAGTTTGACTTTATGAAGGATAAAGGTACGAGAGAGGCAATTCTGACGCTGCGGTTGGTAATGGGAGCAAGACTAAAGAAAAATCAAGACACATTCGTAGGGTTTGTCGATATGGAAAAAGTGTTTGGAAATATAACATTGTACAAGAGGATCGAAATTCCGAGAAAATAAAAAGTAAGCTGTAGGGAAAGACGGATAGTATACGGTATGTGCAAGAACCAAGAGGGACCAATAGGAGTGGAAGGCTAAGTACAAATGGTCGGATTAAAATGGTTTCAATCTATAGGTCGAAGAAGCAGTGGCGGAAATAAAAGAAAGATTCAAGAGTAGGATTAAACCTCAGCGTGAAAAAATATCAGTAAGATTTGCTGATGGGCCGGCCGCTGTGACCGAGCGGTTCTAGGCGCTTCAGTTCGGGACCGCGCTGCTGCTACGGTCGCAGATTAGAATCCTGACTCGGGAATGGATGTGTGTGATGTCCTCAGGTTAGTTAGGTCTAAGTAGTTATAAGTCTAGGGGCATGATGACCTCAGATGTTAAGTCCCATAGTGCTTAGAGCCATTTGAACCATTTGCTGAGGGTATTGCTATCTTCAGTGAAAGTGAAGAACTATAGTCTGTTGAATGGAATGGACAGTCCAATGAATACAAAATACGGAATGACAAAATATGGAAGGAAGACGGATGTAACGAGAAGTAGGGGAAATAAGAACAGCGAGGAACGTAACTTTAGGAATGTTATCACGAAATAGATGAACTTAAGGAATTCTGATACCTAGGCAGCAAATTAACGCATGACAGACGGAGCAAGGAGGACATAAAAAGCTGACTAGCACTGGCAAAATGGGCATTTCTGGATAAGAGAAGTCTATTAATCATTTGGTGCACAACGTTGTATGGCAGTGAAACATGGACTGAGGGAAAACCAGAAAGGAATGGAAGCGTTTGAGATGTGATCCTGCAGAAAATGTTCAATCTGGGTGTCCTAATAAGGTAATAAGGCAGAATCGGCGAGGAAAGGAAAAGGGACAAGATGGTAGGAAATCTGTTAAGACACCAGGACTTACCTTCCATAGTACAAGAGTAGTCTGTTCAGCACAGACTGTAGAGGATAACAGATATTGAAATAGATCCAGTAAATAATTGAGGACGTATGTTGAAAGTGTAACTCTGAGGTGAAGAGCGTGGCACAGGAGAGGAAACCTTGGCTGGCTGCGTCAAACGAGTGAGATATTTGATGACCCATTAAAAACACACTCTCGAAGCAGAGCCTGCAAGTTCGTGTCTTTCTCCGATGTGGGTGTAAGCTTGAAGCCTGTGGTCGCTGTGTGTGTCGTCCACAGTAACAGAACTCTAACCAGTCAGTATGTGACGATTAAAAGAGAAACAATTATGTTCTTAATAGAACAAAATCGCAAGAATTATAGGTAAGTTTGGTAGCACAGCAAGGAAGTATTATGCGTCATTTATGCGTACAATATACAGTACTAGCGGATGATGTTGGAAGTTCCATGTGGCTGTCCATATAGGTTGTTGTTGTTTATAAGAAGGTCGCAACGTTAGAGCACCGTAGTGAAATGCAGCGAGACCTGTGGAGGATAGATGACTGGTGCAGGGACTGGCAGCTCACTCCGACGTAAATAAATGGACCGTACTGCGCCTAAAGACGCGAAGAAACCTATTACTGTTGGAACACGCTATTTGCGATAAACAGCTAGAAACAGCTGTAACGATAAGATACCTAGGAGCAGGAAAAGCAGATGGAAGACTGTGATTCATCGCAGTTAGTATCAGAAAATCCAATTCTCCCGCGAAAGAAGTGGCTAACAAAGTACTTGTAACTCCGATTCTGAAATGTTGGTCATCAGTCTAAGACCCTTACCAGGCTCGATCAGTAAAAGAAATAGAAACGATCCAACGACGAGAGACACCTTTACAAATGTTCAGATGTGTGTGAATTCCTAAGACACTAAGTGGTTGAGGTCATCGGTCCCTAGACTTACACACTTCTTAAACTAACTTAGCAGTAAGTCAACACTCACACCCATGAGCGAGGGAGGGGCCGCACGATTAGTGATTTGGCGCCTCTAACCGCGCGGCCACTCCACGATGCAGGCACGTTTTGTCACTAAATCGTTCAGAAGGCATAGGAGCAATATGGACAACGGACCAGACGTCAAAGGCAGACGCTATGGAAAACTGATGTATATTACGGAGAGACTGTATATTCCGGGACCTTATGTTCCAAGAAAAGTCGGCCACATATCCTTCAATAAATGACTGCCACGAAAAAATCACGGAAATTAGAATTCATACAGATGTTTATCGTCAGTTGCTCGTGCCACTCACCTTTTGCAAATGGTGCTGGGAAAGTGGGAGGAGGGTGCTAGTGATACCAAAAGTACTCTCCGCCACACACCGTAAGTGGAGCTGCTGTTTATGGGTGTGGATATACACTCCTGGAAATTGAAATAAGAACACCGTGAATTCATTGTCCCAGGAAGGGGAAACTTTATTGACACATTCCTGGGGTCAGATACATCACATGATCACACTGACAGAACCACATGCACATAGACACAGGCAACAGAGCATGCACAATGTCGGCACTAGTACAGTGTATATCCACCTTTCGCAGCAATGCAGGCTGCTATTCTCCCATGGAGACGATCGTAGAGATGCTGGATGTAGTCCTGTGGAACGGCTTGCCATGCCATTTCCACCTGGCGCCTCAGTTGGACCAGCGTTCGTGCTGGACGTGCAGACCACGTGAGACGACGCTTCATCCAGTCCCAAACATGCTCAATGGGGGACAGATCCGGAGATCTTGCTGGCCAGGGTAGATGACTTACACCTTCTAGAGCACGTTGGGTGGCACGGGATACATGCGGACGTGCATTGTCCTGTTGGAACAGCAAGTTCCCTTGCCGGTCTAGGAATGGTAGAACGATGGGTTCGATGACGGTTTGGATGTACCGTGCACTATTCAGTGTCCCCTCGACGATCACCAGTGGTGTACGGCCAGTGTAGGAGATCGCTCCCCACACCATGATGCCGGGTGTTGGCCCTGTGTGCCTCGGTCGTATGCAGTCCTGATTGTGGCGCTCACCTGCACGGCGCCAAACACGCATACGACCATCATTGGCACCAAGGCAGAAGCGACTCTCATCGCTGAAGACGACACGTCCCCATTCGTCCCTCCATTCACGCCTGTCGCGACACCACTGGAGGCGGGCTGCACGATGTTGGGGCGTGAGCGGAAGACGGCCTAACGGTGTGTGGGACCGTAGCCCAGCTTCATGGAGACGGTTGCGAATGGTCCTCGCCGACACCCCAGGAGCAACAGTGTCCCTAATTTGCTGGGAAGTGGCGGTGCGGTCCCCAACGGCACTGCGTAGGATCCTACGGTCTTGGCGTGCATCCGTGCGTCGCTGCGGTCCGGTCCCAGGTCGACGGGCACGAGCACCTTCCGCCGACCACTGGCGACAACATCGATGTACTGTGGAGACCTCACGCCCCACGTGTTGAGCAATTCGGCGGTACGTCCACCCGGCCTCCCGCATGCCCACTATACGCCCTCGCTCAAAGTCCGTCAACTGCACATACGGTTCACGTCCACGCTGTCGCGGCATGCTACCAGTGTTAAAGACTGCGATGGAGCTCCGTATGCCACAGCAAACTGGCTGACACTGACGGCGGCGGTGCACAAATGCTGCGCAGCTAGCGCCATTCGACGGCCAACACCGCGGTTCCTGGTGTGTCCGCTGTGCCGTGCGTGTGATCATTGCTTGTACAGCCCTCTCGCAGTGTCCGGAGCAAGTATGGTGGGTCTGACACACCGGTGTCAATGTGTTCTGTTTTCCATTTCCAGGAGTGTAGATGTAAATGAGGTGATTAGCTACTACATCGACCATAGCAGCTGGTGAAGAGCCCCTGTGGCCTAAACACCATACTGTGTTCAAATACACGAGACGTTAAACATCTGCAGCCAAAACGAAGCGTACCCAACATTGAGGTTTGCTGAATCAATGACAAAGTATTAGCAACGACCAATTGCGGTCTCTGATTAAAAACCAGAGAACATGATACACAAATTCAGTCTGAGCCTTATGCAAACAATGAGTAAAATATGTCACTTGAAATGTGCAGAGCTAGAACCTTGGAAAAGAACTCGAACTGACCAGAATATTTTCGGAAACTTCCTGGCACATTAAAACTGTATGATGGACCGAGACTCGAACTCGGGACCCTTGTCCAAATATTTTCTTTTACCAAAAGTCCCCTTTTAAGTCAGTCTTGTCAATTTTGAAGACGGGTTTATATTGCTTCCGTTGTCTTCCATCTTCAGTTCTTTCTTGCTTGGTTGGTGAGCAGCCCGTCATCTTTGTCGCCGTTTATGCGTGCTTCAGCGTCAGATTTGTGCCTGTAAACATCATATCTTACTGAGACAAGTTACTGTTGCGCTTAGAGAATCTGGGTGGATTACGCTACACAGAAATGTGGATCAGACTGTAGGAATCTACGCCAGGACCGACGTGTCTGGTAGGACCCAAACTGCGGCACTTCCCACGGTCACCGCTTAACACCGCCAGCTTCATCAGTAGACATTAGTAAGCTGCAAGCTGCCTGTCGCCGCTGGGTGCCCAGCACGCTTCCAAGGTCTCTAACGCCGGATTACGACGACCGCAGGAGACGGGCTGCTGTAATTACTCCAGTAAGGATAGCTGCCGACTGAACACGCACAGGTGATTAAAGCGCGCCGTATCCTGCCAAGGATACTTTAATAATCCGGCTGGATTGCGGCCAGGCGTTCGCAGCTTTCGCCCACACGGCGCACACACCGCGATGCAGCCACTATCCATCGCGGGGAGGATTACGTCAATCGAATTATTCAGTCCCCGCGAAACGTCTGGAGTGAGGCCTTCGGAGAAACTTAAAGCGGCCGGCAACCGTTAGTATTTCGTAAGGAGTCATGCCAGAACAAGCTATTAATAGTCGATAAATCGCACCAACGTATTGGCTGCTGGTTGTGTGCTCAATGAAGATTTAGAAACCTTTTTTTGAGATGTCGTCTGTTCTAACTTGTAACTCGCCTTGTCGCAGAAGGCAAGCTCGAAGACACGTCCGATAAATGTTCCTTTTTCTTTTTACCATCATGTATTAGCCTTGAGTGAACTTGTGTCGTCCATTCTCCACTGGCGGTGAAAGACTCCTAACCTCCTGATACTTTTAGTAATTCAGAACACGGTCGCACACATTTAAATTCATTTAACTTAGGGTTTGGAGAGACAACCGCCCATTTTCCAGTAACCTGCAGCAAGAGAAAAACGTTAAGCCTATTAACACTGCTGTGCAAACTCTTCGAATAATCTACTTCTGTAATGAAACTGGTGAAAAGCTCCCGATTAACGGTGAGGCCAGCACTTTATCAGAGCTTGGGAGGTGGCAAACACTTTTTGTGCCGCTACGTATTTCGTTCGTAAATGTAATATTAAGAGACGTGTACCGTAGAATAATATCATAAAAGTAATACTAATAGAAGGCATGCCATAAAAAAGTTAACATTAACGGAATAAAATCAGTCATTTTAATTGGCCAATCAGAAATGTAAAAATGGCTCCCTCCCGTTGTGTCAGCTTAAGCGTGGAAGAAGGTACTTCTTATTTTGCGTAGATATAAGCAGAGTGGTGTTAGCTGATGGGTGATTTGTTGCACATTTATTCGACTGTGTCGTCTTCGGATGCTGGACAATACAATCGTACGGAGTCCCTTCGCATTCCGTCCTGTAAGTTGCAGTTATTTTCTCTGTGACTCGCTTTTGTGCATTGAGCCAGAAGACCTACTTATTTTCACTGCAATGCAGTCTCAAACAATAAATTTTTTACCCACCCTTTCAGTTGAGTAATGCTTCGAGGGCCAGAGATTCGAGTCCTCCCTCGGGCACGAATGTGTGTGCTGTTCTTAGCATAGGTTACTTTAAGTAGTGTGTAAGCCTAGGGACCTTTGACCTCTGCAGTTTGGTCCCTTAAGAACTCACACACATTTGAACAGTGCTTCGAGTTTCCTTCTCTGGGCAATAAATACTGCCACCTACTTAACTGCAGAACTACTGAACTGTTCTGAATGCCTTCACTTTCGTGATATAATCACCATACTTAGATTTTTATTCTTTAGTACCCACAGTACGCTCCCTGTATCATATTTTAAAGCTCCTTCTAATATGTTCGACATACAGGGTGATTCCTTGATGATGGAAAAGGGCATATATATCAATCAGAGGTAAGGAACCCTCGTCCACAAACGACCTAATCGGAAGTTGTGTGGCCGAGCGGTTCCAGGCGCTTCAGTCCGGAACCGCGCGACCGCTACGGTCGCAGGTTCGTGTCCTGCCTCGGACATGGATGTGTGTGATGTCCTTAGGTTAGTTAGGTTTAAGTAGTTCTAAGTTCTAGGGGACTGATGACCTCAGATGCCAAGTCCCATAGTGCTCAAAGCCAGCCACTCGGAAGTTGTAAACCAAAATCATTTTGAATCTCTCTACTGCAAGCTCTTAGCTTTCCATATGTCCAGAAAACACCATCTCAAGCTACAGTGAAACACGTGTCTTTCACTGAACAAGTGCTTGTAGCTCTTAACGTATGCATTTTAGAGCCCAAGATTACTAGACATTTTTCTCTTGTTTTGCTCCATACTAACTCCTCCCAAAATATGGAAAGCAAAGAGTGCAGTAGAAAAGGTCTACTGTCAGAGGCAACAGAACGATTTTTGTTTATAATTTTCAACTCGGACGAACTGGCCTAGAGTCCCTCACCTCACATTGATACATTTATCCTTCTCCATCTGCTCTGAAAGCTTGTAGCTTCTTCACGGAATCACCCTTTGCATCTGGGTATGAAGACACTGACCTGCTCGTCTAGCTTAAGGCCGAGTTCTCATTCAAATGAACAAAAAAATTGAAGAAGCTTGCAAATGTTTTTGAGACAATGAAAAAACATAAAAAGCATCTGTTTGGGGATTATGATTGATCATACTTTGAACTGAATTTTAGATTTTCAATACAAGAAAAAATCAAGAAAGCAAAATGGAGCCCGTAATAGTCTGATCAAGTGCCTGCGATTCTGAAGTACGCTGACTGCGTGTAGTGTGGCCCCTCACGAGTTATGTGAAATCAAAAATGCATAATATCAGTCGATACTACATTAAATTTATGGCAGCTTATAGTAACATTAAATTTAACAGTGCTAACTCGAACCTTCATTTCGATTTTTGTGGATTTCTTTCACTCTTATGGCTTTACAAAAAATAGTTAATATTAACATATTCCATATATTATAGGCATAATCTCGAAAGAAAAGCGTTTACTTTTCGGGCGTCAAAGGTAGCAGTTAATATGTCAAACCATTTTTATTTTATGCTGTTCGCAGTTTTGAAAAATCGCTTCTCGAGAAAACCCTGTTTAGGGCAAAATTTTATATGTATTATTAATTAAGTTTGCATAAAAACTACATATTTTTTATGTCGCTGAACACAAATCTGAAGTTAGATTTTCAAAATTTAAAATGGCTAATCCAATATGGTGGACCATAAATTATGTTTTGAACAATTGTGACACAAATTTAACAAAAAACGTGTTTTCGATACTTACGTTTAGTCTGCAATTTCAGGATCGTATATCAACCCTTCCTCTAACTCGAATTATTCCTGGATAACAATTCCTTCGTTCTTCTTGGCGAGAAAAGTCGATTCGGCTGAGCTGGATATGCTGCGTTCAGCAGCCTGCAACGTTGCTCAACTTGTTCGGTAAATATGTTTCTCATGCAGAATAAATCATTTTGTGAACGTGCGTCAGGGCATAAGCTTTCCACCTGAGCCGCACGATTCCGGCTGATAGCGTCCCACGGCGGCCGTGACACTGCTTCGAACAATGGGCTGTAAAAACATTTGTAACGCGCGGATAAAAAAACCTTACCGTCCCAACATTCTAGACTCATATATCTTCCTAAAAATATGAAAAATCACAATTTTCGAGCAATCTGAATGAGAATATCGCGTTATGATGAAGCGCTCTGGCGTCTGAAACAGGGCGTCAGCAAGAGCCTGTGGAGTCAGCGTGACAGTAAAGCGGTCGTTGCTTTGGTACACCCACGAGCCTTTGAGTGGTTTTCGGCGGTCTGACGTGATCGTTTAGGAAAATTCTGGGCTGGCTCCCTTTCTAGAATTCAGTGAAAATGATACCCGAATGCTTAAAAACTAGTATAATGCGCAGAAAAGAGTTTGGACGATTTACAGACAGATCACCCTGACTACTTCTCTACCTTTTGTTTGTTAAGGACTGTGGTGACATATATGGCATACGAACCCAAAATTTAAAGTAAAAATGTACCAAATTTTGAAACCAGCAGACACTGTACGACGGAATAAATGCCGGAGAGTGATATCCTTCATCACATCGCACATTTTATTATATACCCCATTAGTTCAAAGAGTTTCAAGACTGAAATAATAAGAGATAGCGAAAAGATAGTAGTTTTAATGCTTCGAGTATTCTACATGGTCTCCCTCCGCACCCCTAGGTTCTGAGCACTATGGGACTTAACTTCTGAGGTCATCAGCCCCTTACAACTTAGAACTACTTAAACCTAACTAACCTAAGGACATCACACACATCCATGCCCGAGGCAGGATTGGAACCTGCGACCGTAGCGGTCGCACGGTTCCAGACTGTAGCGCCTAGAACCGCTCTGCCACCCCAGCCGGCTCCCCCCCCCCCTTGTTTGTCGGTCATGTCGTAAAAACTATGACACTTCATGTGTATTGAAGCGCTTTGTCGTTTTGTTGTAGGTTAGTATTGATAACACCAAGTCTTGTCACAGGTGATGATCTACGTATTATCCAGAAATTAATTGTGAGCGTTTTGCATTTCAGTCACGTCACACAGGCCAGCACGTATTGTTGCCTTTGTTCGGGAGTCAAAGCGTGCAGGACAAACTTTGTACACACTTGCCTCTTCTTCAAAACATTCTGGAGAATGTCCTGAACTCTTCATTTAGATAAGTTACTTCGTTGCGATTGGTGACACAACAAGGTTGAAGCACAATGGCTGCACGTCCGCTATTTAATGCTGTCAGTTATTGGTTTAATCTACCGCCGTAGTTACCACCCTGACATCGTTTATACGCCGGATATGAATTCACTCTATGAACTTTTTGGACGGACAGTGTACACATTCTTTTACTGTAAAGGATCATCATTTCTTAATTTCATATGAAACTTAAAAATATTAAACTTAAAATTATTACTTAGCAAGTGAGACTTTATACTGCATTTGCAGAACCACTTGCTTATGTTCCATGCTTTCATGGCAATTGTTACCAATTGCAGTTCTGTTTGGAGCACTGACAATGTGCGACATGTCGACGAACCAGCAAAACATTAGACGAGTGATGCGGCATACTTTGCATTCAGATGTGGGTTGCTTCTGCATGTGTTTTTGCACACTTTTGTTTCTGTTTCTATCGAACCACTGTACAGGGTGCCACACAAGAGGATACAAAAGTAAATAAATAAAGATATACAATTAAATCCTCTATATCTACATGTATAAACTGAAGTCCCCTGCTCGCTTCTTTTGTATGTCCGTGCTAGTGCAAGGAATTATATGTGTGTGTGTGTGTGTGTGTGTGTGTGTGTGTGTGAGAGAGAGAGAGAGAGAGAGAGAGAGAGAGAGAGAGTGATTCTCGATTCCCAAGTGAATTTTGCATGCGAATCGGTTTATAAATGTAGATATAGAAGATTTAATAAAATATTTTTATTTATATACTAAAACGTGACTACAGCCTACCTTTTTTCGATGCATGCAGTAATTTTCGACTAACGTGCTTTTGACGGATGATGAATGCAATGTATGTTCAAATGGCAAAGAGATATTTTTGTGTGTTATTATTATAATATAAAAACCTTCAGATATTTTATGTCACATGTACTGTGGAACCTTGATTCCTGCTAAATTCCATGATTCTATGACACTGGGAAGCAACCTATAGGTTTTCATGAGTAAGTTTGTGAGTGTCAAAGTATGTGACATAAATGGCCGAATCTTCTGATTGCATTGACTTAGAACTAAAAATTGTTACACTGCCAAGGGAGCATAGACCTTAATATGTGATATAAATTTGGACTTGATATGTCTACTTGTTCCAGAGAAAATTGTTCTTAACAGGCGGGCAGACAGACAGACAACAAAGCGATGGTATAAGGAGTCTGTTGTTACTAACCAAAGTGTGGAACCCCAAAAACTTCAAAATGGACACATGTTCTATTCCGAATGGTTTCCAAAAATAAACAGGTTTGTAAGGAACGGGACTGGACCCAGAACTGAACCTGTCGGACTTCCTTTATTATTTCTTCCCAGTACAGTTAACTGGCCACCAAGACGGCCAGATCTTACCCCTTTTTGTTTATGAGGTTGATGAAGTCAGAGATGTACAAACGAAAAAAAATGGAAAAACACCGCCAAAAGCCATTGCTCACAGCAGTGCATGAAGCTGCAAGTCTTAAATGGCCCAGGAAACAGAAAAACTGGACAGTAGACGACTGGAGACTCCTGGTGTGGACCTACGAGTTGCTATTGTCTCTTTCCAGATGATACGTATCGTCGACTACACCGGTAGTCCAATGAGGCTTTTAACCCATCTGCTGGAGGTAGAGGGACGGTGGGGGTGTCATTCAGGTCGGCTGAAATTCTTTTTTTGCAAGTTTCTTTTTCGTATCATGACTTGGGTCCGTATCAGGTTACCCGATCAAACATCTACTGTCGAGCTAAATCAACCGATCTTAACGTCATAGAAAATATGTGGGAATATGAAACAGCAATCAAGGAACGTAGCAACCAACATCACCGCTATCTGGTAACTCTACTCGATTTAATAATCGATGGCTATGACACAAGTGAAGAAGCACATGGACTCTCCTCCAAGGTGAATTGAGGTCATAGTCAAGACTAGAGGCAGTTTACACAATGCTAGCATGATGTCTCCTACGTTGTTATATTTCTCATGTCATGTCCCAAGAGGGAGACAGAAGAACAATTTACAGAAGACAAGGGATCTTAACCTCAGTCGACACGGTCGACGAGAGAAAGTACGGCGTGCTGCTTGTAAACTGACGGAAAAAAAATCGAAACTAACGATAGTTGATAGGGGCATTACTACACCTGAAAAATGGAGTCCATTCAAATTTCGTGCCAGTCGCATAAGAGTGGCACTATATAGTGTCCCTTTTGAAATATTCAAGCCGATATATTTGAGGTAAATATTAAAAGGACTCTGAATAATATAATATGGACATAAACGACAAATTAATTATGAAAATGTATTAAATTAGTTTCAAATGTTCAAATGTGTGTGAAATCTTATGGGACTTAACTGCTAAGGTCATCAGTCCCTAAGCTTACACACTACTTAACCTAAATTATCCTAAGAACAAACACACACACCCATGCCTGAGGGAGGACTCGAACCGCCGCCTGGACCAGCCGCACAGTCCATGACTTCAGCGCCTTAGTTTCAAAGAAATACTATATCAACTATAATGTTACAAAAAGGACATTATTTATATTAGATGAGATCGTAGTGCATAACGTTCTCGAAACTAACATTATTATCTTTGTCATTATATATAAGAGCAAAAAGATATTTAACATCAATTCGAGTCAGATAAATTCTTCTGCTGTATGTAAGGTACGTTTGTGGTAGCTTTTGTTCTATTTGTTCTCTTACGTAGCGAATAATTCAAGTGTGTATTCCGTGCTTTGTGGAAATATATTTACAAAAAGTTTGTGCATTCTGTTACTTAAAGAACCCATGCAAACAATTCTTCCTGAATGAATAATTGCAAGAATTTATGTAGCGTTTTTTCAGTTTCTGCGAAGCAAGCAGCGGTGATCTTTGACTGGCAACAATTGGCCACCATTACGTGGCGCATTTAAATTTATTTTTCTGTGCAACATATCACCACAGTCGGAACAGAAAGAATGATTTCAAGTTATTCAATTAACTAAAGTGCTAAGCTCCACTAATTTCATTTCGTCAAAAAATGCATACTTTCAAAGATACGATTTATTCTATGTGAGTGAACTTAGCTTGCATTGCATTTCGCCGAAAGCATTTGAAATAATTTGTAGGGAGCCTGGCGCTCATTTGAAACAGAATTTAATATTTATCTATGGTCACCTACAAATCAATATATATATATATATATATATATATATACGTATTTCTTATATTATCCCTTTCTTGTGTTTGACTTAATAATAATAATAATAATAATAATAATTAAGAACCACAGAAAGGAAGAGATAACATAACTAGTAGATGGTGATGATGATGATGATGATTATGTTTGGTTTGTGGAGCGCTCAACTGCGCGGTCATCAACGCCTGTACAATTTTCCATTGTTTTCACCGTCCAATATTTTACACAGTGCAGTCGAGCCACTGTCACGAATGATGATGATGATGAGGTATGAAATGATGAGGAAAACACAAAGACTCAGTCTCCAGGGC
The DNA here is from genome assembly GCF_023864275.1 of Schistocerca cancellata. Classification (NCBI taxonomy): domain Eukaryota; kingdom Metazoa; phylum Arthropoda; class Insecta; order Orthoptera; family Acrididae; genus Schistocerca; species Schistocerca cancellata. The sequence continues at coordinate 460,813,465 of NC_064631.1, read as the reverse complement.
GCTAGTAGAGCCGCTATTTGCATGCACATCGGGTTTGCTTTAAGTTACACCGTGGTAAGTTAGCAGAGAATGAGCTTAGGGCGACGAAGACACCATTGTCAAGATCTCACTGAGTTTGAACGAGTTCGTGCAATAAGGCAGCGAGAAGATAGATGCCATTCATGAATAGCATTCCAGGGTGTGTTCTCCAACAGATAAACACCTACCGAAATACCCCTGTTGTAACATAACATGCTCTACAACGCGTCAACATGTTGTCTTCGCCTGTTCAGTCACTAAATCTGTCTCTTGTCGAGCGCATCAGGGCATCATCGAATGACAACTCTAGCGTCATCCACAACCAGCATTTACCGCTCCTATATCGACTAAGTGCAACAGCCATGGAACTCCATCTCAAAAACTGACATCCGGCTGCCGTACAACACGTTTGCGTGCTTGTATACAACATTCTGGCGGTTACACTGGTTGTTAGTGTGCGAGCATTTCACATTTGCAACGGCTCATCTCGCGAGTATATTAAACTGTGATATTCAAATGTTAATCACTTAAATATGTTACCTACACGAATGTATTCCCCTAAATTTCATTACGCTCTCTCTCTCTCTCTCTCTCTCTCTCTCTCTATATATATATATATATATATATATATATATATATATATATATATATATATATATATATAGTGATTTTCCCCCTCGGTGTAATACTTCGACGGCGACTCGACTACAAGCAGAAACTATTTCAAAGTACGGAAATCGGTGTAAATCTCAAGGAATCAGGATACAAATCATAGTCTGACTGGACTCATGGTATAGGAACTCTACCTCAAGGTACTACTCCAAGGCTATGAATTCCTTAACTACTGATATGTCTAACTGTGAATTCGCGCCTATACAAGTCAGCTAAACATTCCTCAACATCTCACTCATTAGTGGTAGTGGCGTATCGAGACCAACTATTGTTCCAAGTCCGAGAATGAGCAACGAGTGACACACGAGCAGTGCCTCCTTTCCACTCAGACCTATTCTTCTCTGGGTCGTGGATGAAACCGAGTCTGTATTGTCGCTTTCTTGGACCATACCAGATTAGGGAGTATTACAGAACTTCTCCTCTGACGTCAGTTTGTGTTTGGCGTGGCTGTAGTAACGTATACAGCGTAAGCCTCCATTCACTTGTTTGTACAAGCCTTGTTCGACCCTGAACGCTGGGGTATCGGCAACTTGGACATGCTTGTTCAACCGATATCACAACGCCTTAGCTGGTTCTGGCTGCCAGCTCCTAGTTGCGGATTCGGAATAATTTCTGAGTTTCATACTTTCTTATCTTTTACAGTACCGGGGTTTGCGACAATCAAGCTTACTGCTTCCAGAATGACGTTTTCACTCTGCAGCGGAGTGTGCGGTGATATGAAACTTCCTGACAGATTATTACTGTGTGCCGGACCGAGACTCGAACTCGGGACCTTTGCCTTTCGCGGGAAAGTGCTCTACCATTTGACATGCCGAGAGAAAATCTCATTCTGGAAACATCCCGCAGGCTGTGGCTAAGCCATGTCTCCGCAGTACCCTTTCTTCCATGAGTGCTAGTTCTGTAAGGTTCGCAGGAGAGCTTCTGTGAAGTTTGAAATGTAGGAGACGAGGTACTGGCGGAATTGTAGCTGTGAGGACGGGTCGTGAGTCGTGCTTGGGTAGCTCAGATGGCAGAGCACTTGTCCGCGAAAGGCAAAGGTCCCGAGTTCGAGTCTCGGTCCGGCACACAGTTGTAATCTGCCAGGAAATTTAAAGCGTACTAATTTTAGCGAATTGTTACTGATTCACTGTGATCGATTGATAAGGGAGTAAATGGACTGTGATGCTGTTTTGAGTATGTCCAACGGGTTCAGGAACAGTCTAGAAGATGTTTTACAGTGGATATCGCATATTACACGCAGTACAGGCTCATGTGCATTAAACACTTTCTTCATCAAAGGAGAGTTTGTCCCATAATATGCTCTCCCAATGCACTGCGAAAGAAACATCCAAATTTTATCATTATGTGCCCTATAGGATGGTCCATTACTCTGGCAGGAACAGAAAATTTATATGTGCCTTTCAGTTTTACGCACACTTAGATGACGAGCCTAAAGTACCTTCATAAGTTTTAATTAGGATTCATTGGAAGACGAGAAACGAAGTTCTGGAATATGAATGATTCAGCCTTTTGCTTTGCCTGTGCTGTTTATGTATACATGGAAGAAGCAACGATGAAAGGTCACGACTGGGATTAAAATTCGCTGATGAAATCGCTATCCTCAGTAAAAGTCAGGAAGAACTGCAGGATCTGTTGGATGGAATGAACTGTCCAATTAGTATAGAAAGCTGATTGAGAGGAAAACGAAAAAAGATAAAGGTAACGTGACGTGGTAGAAATGATAAAACTGCACATAGTCAGCCATTTTTTTTAGAAATGATAACAGCAAGAAACTTAACATCAGAATTAGTGATCACAAAGCAGACAAAGTTAAGCAATTCTGTTACCTTGGGAGCGAAACAACTCATGACGGACGAAGCAACTACGACACAAAAGCAGGCTAGCACATCCAAGAGAGAGTTCCTGGCGAAGAGATCTGCTATCAAATGTAGGCCTTAATTGAGGAAGAAATTTCTGAGAATGTAAGTTTCGAGCAAAGCATTGTATGGTAGTGAATCATAGACGGACCCGGAACAGAAGAGAATAAAAGTGTTTGAGATTTGGTTCTACAGAAGAATGATGAAAATTTGGTGGGCTGGTAAGAGAAAGAATGAGGAGTCTCTCTGCAGAATCGGAGAAGGAAGGAACAAACGGAAAACACTCACAAGAAAAAGCAACAGAATTATAGGACGTAAGAGAAAATAATCTCCATAGCATTAGAGGGAGCTGTAGATGGTAAAAACTGTGGAGGAAGACAGAGATTGGAATATATCCAACACATAATTCAGGATGAAAAGGTTAACGCTAGAGATGAATTCTTGGCGGGTCGCATCAAACCATTCAGAAGACTCAAAAAAAGGAAAAAAATAACTCGATCACCCACTACCAGAGATCTGATAGACTGTATTAAGGCTATCGAGACGTAAGAACGCAACTCTACGTCGGGAAACAATCGTTTAATAACACCCTGCGACAAACAGTTCTATAGTGATACGAGCAGTCTACTGTCTTTTGCACAAGTATTCTTATAAGACCGTACCAGAGGAAGATCATATTAGTATTTCTGATACTTTGGAAATCTAAGCCAGACTATGAGACTTGATTAATGTGGAATGTAAAGGACTTTCCACAACTTTACCTCTCACTAAGTACAGATAAGAAACAACATGTCTCAGGCAACAGTTCCCCTTCTGGAGTGTTCTAGAAAATTCTACCCAGCACTTGTATGCGACCCATTAAACTCTCCTTAGTAGTAAAAAAATTCAGCAATATGCTAAACATCCCCCCCACCCCCATGAATTGTAAATACCATGGTTTAGTATCACATTATGCTATCAGTTTCTGCGGTATGTTCTGAGCCATAAAAAAGTTTAATTGCATTGAAGGAAGCGTCAACATGAATGGTAAGAGAATAACAAATGACAGGTGAGATTTTAATTAATTCAGGTTTTTTAGGAGTAAGAAGATTTAATTGTGGTTATTTGGACAGTTTTTGAACATTGTACTGACAAAGTAAATATTTAAAAACAAAGAAATAAAACGTTGATGAAGAGATAAGATTTAAAATGGAAAATTATTACATTTCCCTCTTTCTGATGGAAATGGATTTCTTAATTATTGCATTGTGTACAAGACAGTGGAGGCATTGCATCTCTTTACTTTACAGGGGTTACCATTATATCTGTAATGAACTGTAAAAACATTTTTTACTCTTAACGTAAATGTACGTTACCGTTAAAAATACATCACCTCTTGAACTGAGTTAAGTATTACTTGAAGCCACCTCGAGATGAGAGTAGAGAGTCTGAGACCAGCACAGACGTTTTTTGTATTAAGTCACACATGAAATACTATGATTGATTCGGTGGTTTCTTGTAAACGCCAAATGATCTATTATATTTACGGCACGGCAGTGGTTGGTTACACGACGCTAGTTTTTGACAAGATAGCATAAGGTGATATGGTAACCTAGTTAAACACAATGTTCCTTAGTATGAGACCAAAAGCGATCCGTCAGCAACCATTATTTCTTACATCAAGGGCGTTGCCGAGAACCGAGTTAGATAAAACTAGATAAAGTGCCCTACTTAGATCCCCATTGTTTCACTACCAGCTGATAGTGTAAATATTGCTCCAATTTATAGAATGGGCCACTTTCCACATTTTGTTCGCACTATCTTACGAAACACTTGTTGTGTGACACTGGACACAGAAAGGCAAGCGTAACACTGCGTTCTGGCTTTCCTGTATTACTGAAACGCAGTATGAGAGAGGTTACTGAGGTAATCGTGTATCGACGGAGGCAGTCTGAAAAGTGGGCCAGGAGAACGGGGATTGCGGGAAGGTCTTAAGAACAACAAAAAAGAAAAGATTTTTCTTTATCTTACGTTGGCCTATGTCTACAGTGTTAAGGTCGACATTGTTAAGTATTTTCACACTCGGCAAATGAATATGATGGACTTCAGGTGTTCCAAATACAGCGCGTCAGACCTCTCAAAAAGTGGAGAGGAGGCTTCCTTTGCAACACATAAACGAACACTCTTTCTTGAAAGCCGCCTGCAAAACACTGCGAAAAATGGCTCTAAGCACTATGGGACTCAACATTTGAAGTCATCAGTCCCCTAGACATAGAACTACTTAAACCTAACTAACCTAAGGACATCACACATATCCATGCCCGAGGCAGGATTCGAACCTGAGACTGCAGCAGCCGCGTGGTTCCCGACTGAAGCGCCTAGAACCGCTCGACCGCAGCGGCCGGCAAAACACAACAGAAAAGCTTCACAATAAAAGCGGAAATGTGACGTAAACAGCAGTTAGCAACCTGACGACGTCATGTTTACTTCCTGGAGGCCAAATGTCGGTTTATTTATTTATTTATTTACAAGTTTTTTGAAGAAACACAGGTACACTGATATTAGCAAGTAAAGAAATCACAAATAACCTGTTAAATAAACAAAAGGAAAAATTAAATATCTGTATCCAGGTTTTGCAGAGCCTCTATTGGTTCAGAACCAGTCTAATGTATTTCCTTCACGGATCCAGGGGAAGTGGCGGACCTTAGCGATATGTGGGACCGTTCGTTCCAAGTCGCTACACTTGCCACTTGGAGAGTCAGGTCATCCTCAGCTGTAGTGAACAGCAGCTGTTATTCCTATTCCTCACGTGATCTGTTAAGTTTGTGTCAAATGGCCCGAGGAAGGTTGAAGCCCGGGAGTTAGAGAGTTGGATTTTTGATTCGCAAGGAGCATTGGTGGAGCGACATTTACATTTCCAGGCAGCCAAAGGAATCAAAGCGCTGGCTAACAGACTCTTTGCATTCTCCAGCTGACTTAAGAGGTTTCATCCAGATTATAGAACGTTTTTGCTTAGTATCGTTTATGGGGAGTCGAGTGCTTCCGCATCCTCGCTCGTAACTGAGCGAGATTTCACTGTCGTCTTGCACGAAGTGGAGTGATACTGGCTAGCAGCGGGAGCCACTGAATAGGCATACATAGAAGTGTACCACATGGGCAATGGGCATGACTAACAGAAACTGTGCGAATTGTTAAGCTGTTACAGATGAAAGCTGCTCAGCCGATGAACAAAGCAATGTTATTGATTTCAGTGTTTGAATCTGAAAGCGAATAAAGAGCTCTCTGGATTCAAAGGCTCAGACAGAGCTATGTCTAACCACTCGCTCCAAGGTATTCCCCACACAACTAGTGAGGACAACATTACGATAACTGTTTGAGGAAGTTCGATCTTTTACCAGGTTTTGAAAGCGAAATTAAAATGGCGTCTCGCCACTAGCCGGGAAAGTAAACTGACTCCCAAATGAGGTGAAAAAGGGCAAGGAGAAATTCTTTGCTATGCCCTGTGAGGTGCCATAACATACTGTGTGACGGACTCCATCGGAACCAGGTGACGCATTACGAGCTACAGCTAATACTGAATCCTGTTCCCATATGGAGAGGGGACGGTTGACATCAGTGGTTGAACCGAAGCCTCAACTGTCTCTCTCAGCAGCTAGTCTGTAGCGCCAGAAAGCTGAACTCTTACTTGGAGTGGCGGCAGCTGTGGCAAAGTAGGCTGCCAAAGTCTGGGCAGTCTTAAATGGGCTGGTCTGCAGACCACCATGCCCCATTACAGCAGCCACTGGGTGCCTCTCGCCTCTCACAGAAATCATCCTGATGGCCTCCCTCACAACTATACATTTAGTGGGTTTATAGTATTTCGTAAGCGTTGCCACGATCTCTTTTTGCTCACCGTAACAATCTGGTTATATTTCGGCCTTGCTACCCGCAACGCTGCGATGTTCTCTCCAGCTGGCCGGCATTTGAACCAACACACGCTCCCCCCGCCCAAATCTGATTGCTGTGCGGCACTTGTCGCTCCACAGCTGCCCTGAAGACTGCGGAATAGATGCTTCAGCGGTGTGGCGGAACAGCTGGGTAATATTATACACCCATTCCTGGACGCTGTCATAGAGTTGAGACGCAGCGAGTTGGCTGTAAAACGTTCAGTTTGCCCTATGAAGGTCCTGTTTGGTGGATATCTTTTGGGCATCACTGTCTGGCAGGTGAATCCAGATTGGGAAGTAGTCACTTGAGCCAAGTCATCGACCACTTTCCATTGAGTGGTGTGTGAGAGTTGGCGAGCAAAGCGAGAGGTCAGTAGAAGAGGTTGACCCTTTTTCGGTGCAGAAGTGCGTGTTGGCACTGTGTTTACTAAATATGCTCCTGCGGCACGTAGTAGCATAGCCCCAAAGCACATTGTGTGGAATAAAATCACTACAGAGGAGGAACGGGTGGGGGAGCTGAGAAAGAAGATCATGGAGAGCCACTTCGTCGAGTGCATCGTGTGGGAGTTGGTAGAGTGAACGTATAGTCAACCGACGTCGACGTTGCGACTGCTTGTAGGATTGTCGTGGGTGAGAGGGACAAAGAGTGGTATGTAATGTAAACCAAAATAGCCACTCCACCTTTATTTCTCTTTCCACTAGGTTCGTACTTCTTGTGGAGAGTATAGTCACGTAGCTCAGGGGCGTCAGTGAATTTAAAGCTTACACGGTTTACACTGTGTTAAAGAGAGATAGTTCCTCCACATGTGTACTGAAACCATCCGAGTTTCACTGCAGTACAGAAGCCATTTTAATAGTAAGTTTTTCCTCTCTGTTTCCTCTTGTCGTTACTCTATGGCGAAGAGATTGCATCAGAGGGGGGCGGGAGGGATTAATTTGTGCGACTCGCCAGTTCCCTCTGTAGATGTCGACGTTCATATCATCGAAAGTATAGTCATCGTCTGATCCATCCGACAGGATCAAGGACGCATGGGCTGATGGTTTCGGATTTGGACGTTTACCCTTGATGGTTTTCGGCTCAGCTTGGATTCTGCAGATAGTGAGAAGGCCGTTTGGACACAGTTTTCTGGGGCGCGTCCTCCATGTGCCTTGCGGGCTCATTATTCTTTCCGAAGATACGCTCTGCAGCCATTACTATTGCTATGGTGGGTAGGATGTATGGTTGGACTATTGATACAGGGTTACAGCTGCATTTACAGGTGCAGGTGGAGGTGGAGGTGCTCCGATCCACAGTCAACGTCTGGGTGGTAACATCAGTTTAACATCAATTTTTTGCACTGGTTGCCTCAACACTGAGGCAAACGATGGGAGGTGTTGTTTCTCTTTACTCTCCTGGATTTTCTTCTCTTCTGAGAAGAGAGGACACTCTTTGCTCCAAACTGGATGGACTTTGGAGTAATTGACACATATGAACGGCATAGTACTTAGAATGCCGGTTTCATGGTGAGTGGAGTCATTTCTTCCGCACTTAGCCTGACCGTTTCAATTGATGGTGGTATGACTGATGCGTTGTCACTCAAAGCAGTGCTTTGGGTTAGGTACACAAGGCCTACTTTAAAGGTGGAGAGAGCACGATGAAATATATTCAGGTAGCTTTTGTGAACTGAAAGTCAAAATAGAAAATGCTGACTTCCGGATTTCACCATTGACCCTTTTCATAAAATGATGTATTTCAGTGTTCCTTGAGCATATCCATTTCTTTTGCAGTTCTTTGGTATTCATGTCCAAATGTCCCGGCATGTCACAAGTCTCCACAATAATTGAGCCCAGTGTGGAGTTACTGTTGATCTCCAAGTAGCCCGCAGTGTCTCGATCAGGTGCATATCATTACAAAGTCTCTTGAAAGATTTCAGCTGCCCCGCAAGTCCCTCTAGAGCGTTATGAATATGGAAAGGCAACAACTTTTCAAATGAACCTTCCACACGCTTTACAACAATAAATACATTATTAACCACAGAATGTTGTGCCTTACTAAGACTGGACGCATTCAAAGGTGTCTCAGTTGGACTAGCCATACAAGGTCTCATTGAGGTTTGTATGTTAATACTGCCAACGGACCACCCGAACTGTTGGGTATAGTAGAAATAGATTTAGGCTTCATGGAAGCCCCATAAGCAGTTCGGGATCCTAGCGTCCGCCCAGAGATCTGGGTAAGCCCTATAAAGCTGAGGTACGGCAGGATCCCCACAGGTTGACTGCTAACGACTGTTCCGCCTCAATAGCATCGTACCTCATCGGCGCGCAGCATATCTTCAGAATGATTTTTTTTCTTTCTTTTTTTTTTGTATAGAGGTAGTTATCTTCCTCGCGATCCAAGCAGTTAGGCCAAAATCCTCGCTCCTTGTGACACACCTCATTCCACCGCCGCGCCACACGGTGGTAGCTGAACGCTGAAGCATGTCCTGAGGTTATGGAAGTATAGGGCTGGCGGCGCTTACCAGTCCCAAGTTTCAGACATCTTGTAGACTTTTGTGGTGCTCTGGGGGAGTGATAATGTATTTAATAGTGATTCTATTATGTCTAGTAGTCCAATAGAAAGCGTTGAAAATGGAGGTATTAAGACTGACATTTAGAGAATCAATAGTTTTGTTGTGAGTGTGTTTGTAGTTGCTTCTAATGTCGATAAGACACTGGGTCTGATAGTAATTGTAGTATATCAGCGGATCCTTCCACTTCTACAGCTCGTTTTGTTCAGATTGCTAAACAGAGTAGTAGTTCAGTTCATATATTTACTTTTGATCAAAGTTTTCTTCGTGCAAGTGGCATCTATAACAGAAAAGATAGAGACTAATAACAGAATTCAAAACGAGAAAACAGAAGGCATTGCGAAGAAGATTTATGAGAAATTGTAGACCTGCAATAAAGAACTGGACAGGAATTTATCAGAGAAAATAGTAGTGTAAGATGGGTTAACTGGGAAGTTAGAGGCTAATGCTACTGCCTTGTAGGAAGGGAGTAAATCAATTAGTTCAGAGCTTACAGGTAAGTTTAAAACATTTAGGACAATAAAGTTAAATGTTTTCAGCGAACAGTTAATGGAAGAATTTCATTCACAGTTCGATGTAACAATTACTAATGTTGAAAGTCAACTTTTCACAGTTGAAGAAGCTCAGAGTCAACTTCATGGCGTTATTAAAGAACAGACTAAGCAGTTGCAACCTGATTTGGAAAATTTAATGGAGGAATATGAAAGGAATAAGACTGATTTATCAGAGAAATTTAAGATGATACCTACTGAAGTAGCAATTACGCAGATTCAGTAACAGATTAATACAATTATTCATTTCTAATTTCTGCTATCAGTTGTAACACCATTGTTGATTGTAAGTAGTTTACACAGTGTAATTGTGTGTATGTGACTATGAAGTGGTTGTTCTTTACTAGTTATGATCTTTGAATGGTCAGAGGGAAGTTGAAGTTTGTAATGTACTTATTGTAAAAAATTTAATTAAGTTTAAGAGTAATAAAACTTTAAAAAATATAAATGTTAAGAAAGAGAAATGTGTATGTAAAAAACTGGTTCATGCTTAGGGATCTTGTATAGTAAAAAAGGGGTGTGGGGAATCCCTCTGCTACGCAAGTGGACTGGCGTGTGCTAAAATGTGGATTTGGCGGTCGATCTGGGCAGCTGCTGGGGGAGCACGCTACGCAGTCAGTGGCTAGCTGTTGTACAGTTAACATCAAGGGTGCCACGTGAGACATTTGAAAGCCAATTTATACTGAAATTGCCTCGGATGTGGTTTCGGCTGTCGTATGGTGCTCTTGTTATTGTGGAATGGCTCTAAAACGAGGATAATACGTCGCCAAGAAGAATTTATAAAGAGCATTCAACAGCAAGAGTGTGAGACCAGATAGCCGCCACGTGCTTGCCACCACTATTGCGCCACTGCTCCGCCTGCTTCAGGAACTCAGGTATGTATCATCGTAAGGACCAGTATGTTTGTGTGAGTGTTTTTCAATAATAATTCCAGTGATATAAACATGTGTGTGAATCCTAGAATTGTCCTGATCATGAAACGAATGTAGGGTCCCATCCTAAACGAGCAGAAGACTGAGTATCCTCTTTCTGAAGAACTATTGATCTGTGTCTGCATTAAATGTGACGAAGTTCAGTGCCAAAGGGTATAAATGTTGTTCGTTAAATTACTTGCTTCATAGGTAGTGAGAAAGGAACACAAATTGAACTTATACAAAAGTAATTTTGCTTTGATTATTACTATGAACTATTTTCTTAAGTTAGTTGAACTTAATATTTGAATTACTTGCTTGAAGTATGAACATATAAATTGTTTCAATTGGGGTTAGAAATCAATATTGGCAAATTTCAGTTGATTTCTGAAATAGTCACAGAATTTGCCTTAAAGACAGTTTCAGTTAATTGGTCCCCACTATATTCTTTTCTATTATAAGAAAGGTAAGCGTAATTTAGCACTTGCTAAAGAAATCTGACACATTTCCATAATAGTGAGAGCGTAAAAAGTGTTTATGTAGTGTTATTTAACTTCATTTGTGGTGTTTGTTTGTTAGTTAAACCAGGGCTCTTGCCATGCCCAATTTTAGTCTCGTTATGTCTTGAGTGCTGAATTGGGTAACGATTGATATAGTAACTATTATTGCTATGAGTGAAATATCATTGAACTTCCCATGATTGCTGATTTGTGGAAATAGTAACTACTGCTACCGACTACGCAGTTCGTCTGGTAGTCGTGTGTATTCATTGCAGTTTTTGAAAGGAGTATTAATGAAAGTCACTTTAGCAACTGTTTCATTTTTTTAACATAATGTTTCAAATTATTGTGCCTAATTAGGCTGGCGACAGTTCGTTGTTTCATTCACGTGAACTTCACTACTTTCATTACTTCCAAAATAAAGCCTTTCAGTTATCTATTAATTGCAATAGATACAAAATTACTGTTCGATACCCTCTACCCATTAGGTAAACACACGGTCAAAACATTTCTAAACTCCTTCCAGAGGGTAACACTAGCTTGCTATATAGTGTTATACGTGGCTTTTACGGATCAGGACTTAAGGTTCAGTTATAAGGGAACCGCGGTGCGCGGTTTTCAGTCACTTTTATTTGTTTTATGTTTAATCTAACATAATACAACTCCTTTCCTATATGTTCTGTTCATCATCAGGAGTTTATATATACATACATACAGAAAAATGTTACTTAAAAACAAATTATCTTAAGCTAAATTAACCTAGAACTTTTTGTCCATTGCTCGTTACTGTACTGGTTGGCGTGGCATGTGGGGAGGGGAGGGGGAAATGGGGCAATGGACAGCCAAAAATCGGTGTCAGTGGCGTTTTCTGCTGGTTTTTCATGTGGTTGTTTATTTATGACCTCACAGCCTGTGTAGATAGTTTTGCGTCAGTTGTGTCTAGCGAAAATCGTGTGGAAGGCTTTTATATGACATTTGATGACTTATGATTCTATCCCCTTGTCGCTTCTCTTGCATCACTGGTGCAATGGCGGAGTTTGAGCAACAGTACACTATTGCACTTTGTATTTGGCGCTGTTTTCCGACGTAATTCGCTGCACATATTGTTTCGACATACATGTAAACATTATGCACTTAATAGAAAATGGCTGACTTGTAGCATGTGAGTCAGTAGGGATTATCAAGTTTTTATATCGATATTGTTGGTACTGACGGATCTGTAATAGTTCATTTACATTAACACATCTTAATTCTACTGAGCTAGAACTGGCTTAAGACTGTTGAAGAATTTTGAGTTTTTGAATTCAGTTATCCCATTAAGAATGTTATCTCCATGTTTTGTATTATGAATGATAATTTCTATTTCTTCCATGATATACATTCTTTTACTTTTTCCTATTTTGCGTAAAATTTCGAGGTTGCCTTCGATTTTCAAAGGGTGGCCTGTGTCTTTAATGTGAATGGCTACTGCTGATTTGTTACATTTATCAAGTCTGTAGCAGTCTAAATGTTCTTGGAATCGAGGTCTGCAATTTCTGCCTGTTTGGCCTATATAATGTTTATTCCATTGACTGCAGGTAATTTTGTAAATGCCAGATGCATCAGCACCTGCATTTGGTGGTTTTATATTGTGAATAAGCTTCCTGCTTAGATTGTTGTTGGTGCTGAAGCTGATTATTACATCTGTGTTTTTGAATAGTGTTGTTAATTTGTCGGATACTATTCCGAGATATGGCATTTTTACATATTTTACTGCTGCGGCAATAACAGTTGTGAGTGTGGTTTGATGTTTGTTCAGTTGATTGTTTATCTCTTGTGACATGGTGTTAATTAGTGAAGGATCTTATCCATTGTCTATAGTGGTATATGTTATTGTTTCTGTTTCTTGTCAGAGTTCTGTGTGTTGAAGTGGAAATTTGTGTGCTGTGTACAACATTAATCTATAAGCAACTTTCCTGTGGGAGGAGAGATGTGCAGAGGAGTTTTGTATAGTGGTGTCAGTGCCTGTAGGTTTTCTGTAAACATTGAAAGATACCTTTTGGTTCTGTTTTGATATTTTCGTGTCAAGAAAAGGTACATGTTGTTCTCTTCTTTTTCAAGGGCGACTTGAATATTTTTATGTAGGACATTGTTAAAAAGGTTTGTTACTTCATGTTTTGTGCCATCATATAGAATGAGGGTGTCATCTACATATCTCTTATAGAATTTTACTTTGCTTGTGATGTTATCATTTAGTGTCAGTATTTTATTTTCTATATGGTTGATAAATATTTCAGCTATTAGGCCACTGAGAGGGCTTCCCATTGCTAGTCCTAGGTCCTGCTTGTATATTTTACTGTTGAAAAAGAAGTAGTTATGTGAGAGTACTAGATTAAGTAAAACCAAAAGTTCAATGATTTCTGGTTTGCTCATTGTCTTGTCTCTCAGTAGGTTCACTCTTATTGTCTCAACGGTTTCATCTACAGGTATATTGATGTAAAAGTTTACAATATCTAGGGATAGAAGCTTATCTTGAGGTGGTACTGTCAAATCTTTCATACTGTTAATAAGTTAATAGCTGTTCTTTATGAAATATGATTTTTCAAATGTGTATTTTTCTACAAGTATGTAATTTAGTTCTCTCATTAATTTGTACATTGGGCTATTAACTGAGTTCACAATAGGCCTGATAGGTGTGCTGGTTTTATGGACATTGGGTTGTGCTCTAAGTTAACATGCTATTGGGTTCCTCACAATAAGGTTTTGTACTTCGTTCTTAGTGAAAAGGAAGTTAGTGTTGTCGAGGCATTTTCTTATTTTAGCTTGGAAGTTTGGCGTGAAGTCAATGTTGATTTCATGAATGTGGTTGTTAGCAAAGATTTCGAGAATTTTTAATAAATAATGATCCTTAAACATAACAACTATATGTGAAACCATCAGATTTTACTCTCAAGGTATTATGTAGTTTCTTATTGATTGACAGAAGTATATTTATTTCAAAGTTATTGTCTTAGTAACTTTAAAGGTTATGTGCTCTTGTATAATTTCATCAGCCTTATGGCCTAGTCCTATTTGTTCATTGTTGTTAAGTTTTACAAGATCACTGGCTATCTTCAGTGGGAATATAGTGTCTTTTATATTGTTGTGATTGATGCTTGGATTTATATTATGTTTCACACCCTTATTTAGTAGTGTCATTTCTGTCAGATTGACTTTACAACTCTTGGGAAAAATTTGTGGGTGTTACTGCCCTTATATATGTATTTTTTGATATGCAGCCTGTTTCTCTTTCTCAAATTGTCAAGCTTCTTTTGATAAGTTCTGTTTAGTTCATTATATGTGTTATTATTATATTTCCAAGGATGTCGTGGAGTAATAGGATCTGTGCTGCATGTGCTAATAACATTAACTCCAGATACATGCTGTAAGCTAACGCAAGAACTGAGAGATTATCAAAGGCTAAGGTTATTATTACAGAAGAGGTCATTAACCTGTTGTTGATGTGGATGCATGTCATGAAGCTGCGCCACTTCGTATTTCCCACTGTGAGGAGAAGAGAACGCAGTACAGCTGTGGAGATTTCAATCACGAGTTTGTATATCGAGAAGGTCTGTCTGCATTGATTACGATCATTTCCTATCGTTCAAAAACTTTGAATTGCTTAAAAATGCTTATTGACCTGAGGCAACACAAGACGGGATCAAGCATGGTATGTTAACGATACAAAATTTTAGCCATGGTTTTAAAAATCCTTAAGTTTCTTCGAACATACATAATTGGAAACTCGATGTCTGTACAGTCCTTGTAGTCCTGCTGGGTTGACTCCAATTTTTCAATTTTTCTTGTGAAACTTCCTTCACAATTATGCCAGAAGATTCTTGCTGGTCTAGTGAAAGATTTATTAAAAGGTTTTCAAAGCTTATTATAAAGAGTTGGGATATGACAGTAGTGATGCAAATGGTGGTGGTAGTAATAGTAATCAGTTTTTATCCAGATTCTAAATTAAAGAGAAGTAGCAGTTATGATGTGGTATATATGGTAGTGGTAACTGGAGGCCCTGGCATGAAGGACCCATTCATAAAGGGAATGATTATTATAGGAGAGGCAGAGGCAGTTGGAATGATAGGCATTAAATAGAGGTGGCAGGGAAAACGGCGGAGGTGGTCACTGGAATGAGAAGTTCATGTGTGCGCGTTGTGAATGGGACATCCGCTGATCCAAGGAGTGACATATATGTGGAGAGCCCGCCGCCACGTGATTGACAAACGCAGTCTGCAGCCAAACTGGGAGTGGCAAATGCGGCGAAGAGCACATATGAACAATTCAGTTTGTTGAATTGTGAAGATGTGAGGGATTTTTGCTTAGTTAAAGACAGGAAAGTGTAAATTCTATGATGAGGCCAGTGCTTCAAATATATATTAACGGAATTATTTTGTCGTATGTTGTCGGTATGGATAGCGTCTACATTGTCTGAGGTAGCATTTCAGAAGTGGGAAGAAGTAGGCTCATGTCCTGTTCTTGCTTTGCAGTGGACCAAAAGTGAAAGAAGCAATTATTAGAAAAAATCACAGAGTTGAAGAGACAAGAGATACCGTTAGAAACTTATTTCATTCCGCCTTTCAGTAAAATATTAGGGCGATTTATCGTTACCCAACAAAGTCGTTAACGTAGCTGCACACACACTCAACTTGCAGGACCATTAACGTTCCTATCACATATTAGGTAGATCTCATGTCTAAGTTGACCATAAAGTTCTTCACTGTCCATATAGAAGCATGAATATTTTCTATCGTGTTTATAACTTCACTGTTTTCACTTTTTCGGTGAGCATTATACATTTCTACAGCAAGCTTGTATTCGAAGTTGACTCATTATTATTTCACAAAATGACTCCTAATAGACGTGCCATTTGAGATAACACTAGAACTTTAGCTCTTTAAGTAGCAGACTGAAACCAATAAACAGGCTGTCGAAGGCAACAGTGGAAATTTTACCCGCGATGGAAACAGTCGTCCAGAAATGGTTACAGTGCGGCGCAAGGCAGTACAGTCATAAAAGTACGCGCAAGATCTTTGAAGGTACGACTAATGTTTTCAGATTCAGTTTATAGGTGACTACGGGTGCACCCATTTAAAGAAGTCATCACGTTTCTAGCGGAACTTTCTGTTGGCCATCTGAACTGACGGAAAACATCTGATGCCCATACATTTCAGTGAGAATTTGTAATCAATATGGTAGTCACTCAAGAGAGAGACTGGACACGAGGGTACAAGAACTTGGTACAACAAGTCACAGGATATGCCACATACCAACGTCTCCAATTGGGGGCAGAAAACAGTATCGAAGAAGGAAAGACACAGGATCAACGTCTACGAATAAACAGAGAAACGGAAGTCGACTGAAGCCGCATCTACATACCTGCTCTCAAACCCACTTGAAACTTACTTGATGAAGATGGAGGGTATTTAATGTAGTATTATCAATTCCCCCACCCCGCACCCCTCCCTATTTTTGTGATCCATTCGCAAATGGTACACGGGAAGAATGATTTTTGATAAACTCGAATATATCTGCTCTTACATTGCCAGTAAGTTTCCAGGATGTGTGTAAGGGAGTAAGAAATATTTCCTTGAATTTTCTTATAAAGCGCAATCTCAGGCCATTACTGGTAATCCACCCCACGAAGCACTACGTTTCTCCCGTACTGTCTGCCACTGTGATTAGATGAACGTCACAGTGATCTCGCGTTTACGAAACGTACCTGTGATGAAATACGCTGACATCTTTCAGTCGAGGCACCTGTGTTTTGATGGATGTTACCGCAATCCTGGGGTTGTCGTTCTGCCTAACTCATAGTTGATGACTGACGGAGAGGGCAAAATATTTATTGATACGTCCAGCACTTGCACTTCTTGGCTAACACAAGTACGCTCCGGTCACTAGTTACCAGATGATACGGCTTGAAGATCACTGAATTCGGCGAACATGCTTAGATAATGTCTTGATGATGCAAGCGGTCGGCAGTTTTAATCATGTTAGTTGATTTGAAACAGGAAAACTGACATGAGATACGCAAAGTTAAATGGACAAAAATGATAAATTTTTCTGATACAGTGTGCTACATGATGGACGGATCGAATATTAGGTTTATAAGTTGCTGGTGGTTTCATCCAAATAATTTTCCTTGCAGCTGTGTTTCTTCACTTCCTTTCATTTCATGGTATTATGGTTTTCGGGATCTCATAACTCCAATTTTTAGGGACCTCTAACAGGTGTCTAAATATGGAGTCATATATATTGTTGCAACCTTTAATTCGAATACTGGTTTGTTGCATGTCTCCAAACTAAATGATGTCAGCCCCACGCAAGTTAACCACTGCAACGTGTATTCATTTGAACCAGCTTATTTTGTCTACGAAGTTTATTCTCCCTCGCCCCCTCCCCCTCAGCACATCTTTCCAGTTCCTTGATGATACTTCAATATATGTTTTATTAATCCGTTCCTTCTTTCAGTCACGTTCCAACATAAACCTGTTTTTTTTTTTCGATTCGATTCAGTAAATCTTTATTAGTTAAACGAACGACTGTCAAACTTTCAGAATTCTTCTGTAGCGCCACATTTCAAAACTTATTTTCTTACTGTGTTAGTAGTGTAAATCTGAAAGCGACATAACTATAAATACAGAAGAAAGAAGAATGTATCAGCATTGAAATGAATGTTATTTTTAATCTGGAACGAACTCTTCGACAGTCTGAAAATATTACAACCGAAACTTTGCCATGCGTTTCGCAATACAGAAATGTTTTGTGTAGATACTAATGTTGTACGTGGTGCAAAGAATAAGGATTTTCATAGCAGCTGATAGTGGTACAACATGGTCTGCGACAAAAATCTACAAGCTGTACGGCACCGACCAATGAAAATGGTCATTGTGTTTCCAACAAGGGTGATCTTGGAATGTAGCCTCTGATTTCATTTATTCTCGAGGACGTCACTATACTGCCGCTTCCATCAACGAACCAGGATCTCAGCACTTTACGACCGTCTAAACGCAGTTTCAGTACCTTCAGTCGGTCTGATTCAGAAGATGACCGGACTATGTACGGCCGAAGTATAAGTGAAAGACCAAAATACACTGAAGGAAAAAAACGCAACACGAAGAAAGAGATGGCAGGCGTGTTTCAACATCTGAAAGAAGCAATTATTAGAAAAAATCTACTCAGATGTCGTGCCAGTAGCATAAGATGGCTCTAGCACCGCCACTGTGAGGATGCAAATTAGGTTTGGCAGTAACGGCCGTTGAGCGTTAGTTATCTTTGAGATTGGATGTGGTGAGTTGATGTTAAGCAAGAACGCCTTTAAGATGGCAAAGAGGCCATCATCAGCACATCAATGAGTTTGAGCGAGTTCGTGTAATAGGGTTACTAGAAGCCGGATGTTCCTTCTGCTATACTACAGAAAGAGTTTGGAGGAATGTAACAAACGCACATGATTTTTGGCAGCGGTGGACACGAGAATGTACAGTCGCAAGAAGACTGAACGCTGGATGGCCACGTGGCACTACAGAGAGGGAAAACATCATGTTCGGAATATGACCCTGGCGCACGCTGAGCAGCAGCTGGCACCTCACTGGCACAACGAACTGTTACAAATCGGTTACATCAGTGAGAGTTCCGAGCCAGACGCCCTGTAGCAGGCAATCCAGTCACCGCAAACCGCTGTCATTTGCAACGTCATTGGTGTCAAGTTAGAGCATATTGGAGGACAGGGAGGAGACATGGTTTTCTGATGAAAACTGGTTCCATCTTTGTACCAGTGATGGCTGTGTGTTGCTTAGCAGGGGGCCAGTTGAGAACCTGCACCCAAGCTGTCTGCCTGATAGACACAATGAGCCTGCACTTGCGGTTATGGTATGGGGTGCGATTTCATATGACACTAGGAGCACTTTCGTGGTTAGACCACGCAGTCTGACAGCAAATTTGTACGCCAGTTTGGTGATCCGACCTGTTGTATTCTCATTCATGAACAGCAAAAAAATGGTTCAAATGGCTCTGAGCAATATGGGACTTAACAGCTATGGTCATCAGTCCCCTAGAACTTAGAACTACTTAAACCTAACTAACGACATCACACAACACCCAGTCATCACGAGGCAGAGAAAATCCCTGACCCCGCCGGGAATCGAACCCGGGAACCCGGGCGCGTGAAGCGAGAACGCTACCGCACGACCACGAGCTGCGGACCATGAACAGCATTCCAGGGGGTTATCTCCAACAGGATAACACCTGCCCACATACACTAAGCAATCAAAAGTATCCGGACATCTCCAAAAAAATACTTTTTTATATTAGGTACATTGTGTTGCCACCTACTGCCAGGTACTCCATATAAGCGAGTTCAGTAGCATTAGAAATCGTGAGAGAGCAGAATGGGGCATTTCGCGAAATTCACGGACTTCGAACATGGTCTGCTGATTATGTGTCACTTGTGTCATACGTCAGCAGACGAAATTTCCACACTCCTAAGCATCCCTAGGTCCACTGTTTCCGATGTGATAAGTGGAAATGTCAAGGGACACGTACAGCACAAAAGCGTACAGGCCGACCTTATCTGTTGACTGACAGAGACCGCCGACAGTTGAAGAGGGTCGTAAATTTTAATAGGCAGACATCTATCCAGACAATCACACAGGAATTCTAAACTATGCTAAGAACCACTGCTAGTACTGTGACAGTTAGGCGGGAGGTGAGAAAACTTGGATTTCATGGTCGAGCGGCTGCTCATAAGTCACACATCACGTTGGTAAATGCCAAATGACGCCTCGCTTGATGTAAGGCGGATAAACATTGGATGACTGAACAGTGGATAAACGTCGTGTGGAGTGACGAATCACGGTGCACAATGTGGCGATCTGATGGCAGGGTGTGGGTATGGCGAATGCCCGGTGAACGTAACCTGCCAGCGTGTTAAGTGCCACTAGTAAAGTTCGGAGGCGGTGGTGTCGTATTTTTCATGGAGAAGGCTTGCGCCCCTTGTTGTTTTGCGTGGGACTATCACAGCACACGCATACATTGACGTTTGAAGCACCTTCTTGCTTCCCGCTGTTGAAGAGCAATACGGGGATGGAGACTGCATTTTTCAACACGATCTAGCACCTCTTCACAATGCACGGCCTGTGGAAGAGGGATTACACTAAATAACATCCCTGCACAGAGTCGTGACCTGAATCCTTTGGGATGTTTTGGAACGCCGACTTCGTGAAGAATGGGCTGCCATTCCCCAACAAACCTTCCAGCACCTGATTCTACATCTACATCTACATCCATACTCCGCAAGCCACCTGACGGTGTGTGGCGGAGGGTAGCTTGAGTACCTCTATCGGTTCTCCCTCCTATTCCAGTCTCGTATTGCCTACAAGAGTGGAAGCTGTCATCAAGGCTAAGGGTGGGCCAACACAATATTGATTTCCAGCATTACCGATAGAGGGCGCCACCAACTTGTAGATAATTTTCAATTAGGTGTCCGGATACTTTTGATCTCATAGTGTATCGCTGTTCAAACTCAGCACTCTCTACGGAGTGTCGACATTTTGTCTTGGCCTGTCTGATCACCAGATCTGTCTCCAGTCGAGCGCACATAGGACATCTTCAGAGACAGCGACAGCTTCATTCACTAACAGCATTAGCAGTCCGTCCCCTTTGTTGTTCGAGTAAGTGCAACAAGCTTAGAACTCCATCCCATGAACCGACATCCGGCAACTGAACGCCACAATGCATGCACGTTCGCATGCCTGCATTCAGCATTATTAATGTACGAATATTTCACATTTTCAATCGCTTATCTCGCGCTTACATTAACCTGTGATCTTACAGTTTTAATCACTTAAATGTGTTCCCTTAAATGTTAGTGATGATGATGATGAAGTCCCATATTCCGACGAGCGTAGGGGACGAATCGGGAGACGCGCATCGTCGACTAATCAAGGTCCTAGCGGAGGTGGTTTGCCTAGCCTTCCTCCGACCCGAATGGGGATGAATGATGATGATGAAGATGACACAACACCCAGATATCTCGAGGCAGGGAAAATCCCTGACCCTGTCCGGGACCCCGTGAGCGGGAAGCGAGTCCACTACCACAAGACCACGAGCTGCGGTCTCAAATGTTACGACTCTACATGACTTTTGTTCTTGTTTTTGTGGTCAATGTATAATGGATCCGCCAAATAATTTGGTAGTATGAGCTCTAGCTCATTCCACAAAATTGAACAACTACAGTCTCCGCCCCCTCCCCGCTCCCCCATCACCATTTTTATACGGATAAGGCTTTGATAAATCCTGAAATCAGGTTATCTATTGGGAATAGATTCCTTTTTGTTCTGGAAATGAACTTGACAGTTCAGAAGGATTCGTCGTCACATGGAGTTAATGAACATCGCTGCGTGGGGTCTCTCGATCATGGCAGCCCTTTAATGAAGCAGATACGGGGAAAAAATCCCTTAACGGTAGCGAGTGCGCTATTTAATTCACAGTGGGAAGCAAGCAGGTGGTGCGGCTGCGGGGATGCATAATGCAGGAGGCACTTTGGCGGCGCTGCGGAGCCGCGCTCACATCTGACCGGCGCGGCGGGGTGGTTGAGTGGCTGGAGGGAGGGGTGAGTTCCCACCGATAACTCTGCCCACCTGCCCCACACCCCCGCCCCAAGCCATCCCCAGCACCCCTCCTACGGGGATTCCTCCTCCCGCGGGTCGGCCAATTAATATTAGACGCCGGACGGAGATTATGTGCGGCCGCTAAGCTCTCCGGCTGCGCAGTTTTTCACGGCGGGCCTGACGCCGCGCCGCGCTGCGCCGTTTGTAGCGCCTGCATCCCTCAGATAACTCTCCTGGCACGGAGCTGGTTCCGGGCAAATGCGATTAGGCTTCGTGGGTCAACAACGGCGAGAAAACGAGGTTGCCTTTGCGTGAAGCGCAGATAAATCATCGCCCTCAGATCCTGGAACGCAGGGGCAGGTTTGCTGCCTGCGGGAAAAAAAACTGCAAATCAAACGTTTCTAGTTTCGCAAATGGAGAACGCTTGACTCGTGTTTCGAAAATTAGAGTCAAATGAATGAACAATGCAGCGAGAACACTGAGATGACAAAATTCTTGGAATACCTCTTAATATCGTGTCGGATCTTCTTTTGCCCGCCTTAAAGCAGCAACTCGACGTGGAATGGACTCAACAAGTCGAAAGTCCCTTGCTGAAATATTGACCCATACTGCCTCTACAGCTGTCCATAATTTCTAAAGTTTTGCCGGTGCAGGATTTTATGC
The DNA here is from genome assembly GCF_023864275.1 of Schistocerca cancellata. Lineage (NCBI taxonomy): Eukaryota > Metazoa > Arthropoda > Insecta > Orthoptera > Acrididae > Schistocerca > Schistocerca cancellata. Next base: position 460,791,215 of record NC_064631.1, on the reverse strand, counting down.
ACCAACTGACCTCTCGATTACGTCCCATAAATATTCGATGGGCTATGTGCCCGGCGATCTGGCCACAAATTTCATTCGCTCGAATTGTCCATAGAGTTCTTCAAATCAGTCGACAACAACGGGCGCCTGGCGGCATGACGTCGTTGTTTGCCAATGACGTTGAATGGCTGCAAATGGTTTCCCAGTAGTCGACCATAACCATTTCCAGTTAATGATCGGTTCAGTTGGACCAGAGGACCCGGTCCTTTCCATGTGAACGTATACCACAACAATATGCCACCAACTTGCACAGTGTCTTGTTGACAACTTGGGTCGATGGCTTCTTGGGGTCCGCATCACACTTGAACCCTCCCGTCAGCCTTTACCAACTGAAATCGGGACTCATGTTCCCAGGTCACGGTTTTTTAGGCGTCTAGGATCCAACCGATAGCAGACACGCTACAGGCGTTCTGTCATAGCACATTAACGCCAAATTTCGCCGCACTGTCTTAACGGGTACGTTCGTCGTACATTCCCCATTGATTTCTGCTGTTATTTGTTCTTCTGTTAGCACCGACAACTCTACTCAAATGCCGCTGTTCTTGGCCGTTAAGTGAACGCCGTCGGCCACTGCATTGTCCGTAGTGAGAGATAATGCCTGAAGTTGGTATTCTCGGCATAGTCCACTGTGGATCTCGGAATACTGAATTCCCTGACGATTTCTGATGTGGAATGTCACACGCGTGTAGCTGCAACTACCATTCGGCGTTCACAGTCTGTTAATTCCCGCCTTGCACCCATAATCACGTTGGAAACCTTTTCACGTGGAACACCTGACTACAAATGATAGCCCAGACAATGCACTGTCCTTTTATAACTTATGTACGCGATATTATCGCCAACTCTATATGTTCAAATGGCTCTAAGCACTATGGGACTTAACATCTGAGGTCATCAGTCCCCTAGACCTAGAACTACTTAAACCTAACTAACCTAAGGACATCTCACACATCCATGCCCGAGGCCGGATTCGAACCTGCGACCGTAGCAGCCGCTTGGTTCCGGACTGAAGCACCTAGAACCGAACTCTATATGTGCACATCCCTGTCCCATTACCTTCGTCACCTCAATGTACAACAACAAAATGAAGCCTTTACCGACTGCAACTCGGCCATCGATTCTACGGAGTTAGGCTCGTTTCACGCGAGAGGAATGTTTGCGGAACTGTATAGCTCCGCATTGCAACGGGCCACGGGGTGGCTACTGAAGTCCGCACAGGGCAGAACGTCGGTGGCTGCGGAATTTCGCCACTTGCCAACCGCATCGGGCATAGCATGACGGAAACATCACGGTGACAGAATCAAGGGCGCATTTCAACGGCCGAGTGTACGAAAACGGTCCAGCACAGTCGGTCAGAGCAGTCGGCGCTGGGAGCGGTGTGGTCAGTTGACAACACGTAGTGTTGCGCTCTCGATTCTCTATTTGCGTCTATAGGTCGCATCCGCAATGTGTCTTCTTAATATCCATAAAACTCATAAAGACTTTTTAATAATGGAGGGAGAGGAAAGGCCTTGTGTTAGGGACTTAGGGACCGATGAATACGAGGAGAAAAACAATAAAGATTCAGTTTTGTAACGTATCCACGTCTGCTGAGGGAAAACGAAAATTCTCAGAGTTGTTTGTCCCGGTATGCAGTAGGGTATGCAGAATGACGAGTAGATAGAATTACGTGCACTACGTGACGCGGTCACATGATGGCAATTAACGTGTGCCTTGCTGCAAGACCTATTCAATGCCTGTGCGTCTCTTATACAGTAAGCATGTCAACACATAATGTTTTAAGTGTTAATACAAACTAATGTGCTAAAGTGATAATTGGATATTGTGTTGTGTTTCCTTTCACATTGTTACATAATAACTGTACTGCGTCACGCCTAATTCATTTTCTCGAGCAGACATGCATGAGTCAAACATTTGACTTGAAACCGTCCGAGAACGGAAACGATACATTTCGGGACATACGTTCATGTTCAGAATATTATGTATTCAATCTTCTCTGCAAGTCCTAGAAGTTTGGAACGGGAATTTCCGGACACCCTGTAGAGGAACGATCTGTTTGTATTTCTTTTCAACTTTTCGTTGCTATAATAACTCTGGATTACGGGATCAAACGGAACTGCAACAGGATTAGCGGTTTAGTTTCCGCAAACGTCCTTATTTGGAGATGGTCATTTTTGACTAATTTGAGGAACTATTAATTTCTCCTCTGCTAAAATGTGACAGCTTGCTTCTTCTGACACACTTTAGTAATTACAGTAATTCAGTGCTGTTATGATAGGATCTGATAACGAGCTTTTTAAATGTGTAACTAAGTACAAGACTGACGGAATATTTACGAAAATTCGCAAGGGTTTCTGAAGTATTTTTGACACTATTGACCTATAGTTGGATACTGTGGAACATGTTTATTAAATTCACTGCTGTTATGACGATAAATGAGTGATTTGTTGACTATTTTAGTGGAAACATGCACAACAAAATGCAGGGATGAACACTATGATTGGAACATCGCTATCTGCATACATTATAATGTCTTACAAACTGTGACAAGGGATAGTGTTCTCACACTAATTTTGTGAACAAGTAGCAATAATGGCATCAATTCCTTTACAAAACATGAATTAAACCACATTATTGCCTTGGACATGTATGTTGTTGGAAGCGGTGATAAATCAATAAAGGCGAACATTAAACAGATCATCTCCCCACATAACGCGTAAAACAAGATTTAAATGTGTCACTCTCACCTCAACAATTTCCTATACTTGATACTGGCCTAAGGCTGAAACTGGTCCCTAAAATAATTTATATACACGGAGCATCAAAGGAAACGTCCCATCATTTAGATGTTCGGTAAGCACTGCATTAAATCGGATTTTTGATTAGTTCCGTAGAGTTAGCAGTAGCCAAATAGTTTCTTTTATTATGTTTCAGATGAATTTACAGGTACAACTACCGAAACAACAATCAGTATAGAATAAACAAATTACAGAATTGTATGCATTTTCAACTTCTCGCGGCGTAATGAATACTTCATTAAATATAGGGCACGCAGTCGCGCAAATAAAACTTCCTCCACTGATATTTCGGCTGCGTATTGTCCGGCCATCCTCAGACAGAGTCAAAAGACTGACAAGATGCCAAGCGTGGCCTTATATGCTCAACCGCGGTGGACTGCGCATGTTGGTTACAGACTTTCGATTCGCTTAGCGATGTATGTTCGGCGAGGGTGACATCATGACGACCTCTCTGCAGTTTAATTACCCCAGGAGCCGGATTCCATGCTTTGTCCATATTAAAACCATTATCTCTATTTATTAAATTATTAGCTAATCTAATCCCTATGGCTTCCTTGAAGACAGAATCCCACAAGCAAGGGGCGGATGTTAAAATCTTCACATCACTGTAATTCATGGACTGCCCTGAATCAATACAATTGTCAGTCAGATCTGACTTGTCTAGCTGTGATAAGCGTGTGCATCTTCGATGATCCACACATCTCTCATGAACGGTGAGATTTGCTTGACCTATGTATGACTTCTCACAATTTCCGCAAGGAATCTGATACACACCCGCTTTACGAAGCAGTAAATCGTCCTTTACAGAGCCGAGTAAACCTGCGACTTTCGTGGGTGGCCGGAAGATCACCTTAATACAGTGTTTCTCAAGAATACGGCCCATCATCAAGGAAAGAGCACCCATATAGGGCAAAAACCTCTTTGATCAGAAGGAGTTACTATCTTCTTCCCCATCATATGCCTGCATTCTAGGTTTTACACTGTATGCTCTACGAATTTGTTGCGGAGGAAACCCAGTCGCTTTAAAAATGCTCTTGAGGTATGTTCGCTCTTCTTGCAAATTATCTTTGTCGGATATACTGTGCACCCGATGCACTAAGTTCTTAAAAACACCTATGTTCCGTGAAGGGTGAGGAAAGTTACTGGCATGTGGATATAGATTTGTGTGTGTTGGTTTCCGATGTGGGATGTCCTAATGTGCCATCATCTTCACGGTGAACGACAACATCCAAATAGGAGAGGCAGTCGTTTTTTTCTGTTACACAGTAAATTTTGTACCAACAAGGATAAAATTCAGATGCTCAAGAAATCGATGTAATTCATCCATCCCGTGCGGCCATACTACACAAGTGTCGTCCACATACCTCCAGAAGACCGTGGGTTTAAGACTTGCTGCGGCGAGTGCCTTGTCCTCGAAGTCTTCCTGAATAAATTAGCTACCAGAGGGTTGAGGGGGTTTCCCATAGCAACGCCATCAATCTACTCGTAAAATTCACCATTGAACTGAAAATAAGATGATAAAGGCACATGATCAAATAAGACCGTAATGTTCTTATCAATATGTTGGCCGATAAGACATAAAGCGTCCTTTAAAGGTACCTTGGTATATAATGATACCAAGTCAAAACTAACAAGCACATCCGTACTATTTAGCAGACATTGATAAGTCTCTGAATAAAATCCATAGAATTACGAATGTGGTGGCTACATTTTCCTACCAATAGTTTTAATAAGGAAGCTAAGTAAAATACGTTGGCGAACCAATAATGAGCGTTACAGGCCTCAAAGACAAGTCCTTTAGACGCTCATCCTTATCCATCTTGTGAACTTTAGGACGTCCATAAAATCTCGGTGTTACTGAACCTCGCACTTTTAAACTTTAAATGACTACCTTTGGTAGTGATGAAGCGTTCAGCTAGGCAGCAGTCCTTATTGTCATCTTGTTGGTAGGATCTTTGTTAACCTTACGGTATGCACCAGAATTAAGTAGAATACATATATTTTCCTTGTAGACTTCCTGAAGCAAAAGGACGGTAGGATTACCTTCATCAGCTCCCAGTACGACTGTGTCAGTATCCTCGCGCAGCTTTCGTATCGCACATCTTTCTTCCTTGGAAACATTACTTCTTTGTGACGATGTTTCGTAATTTCTCGGCACGTTTCACGCCTGATTTCTTCAGCAGAATCCTCTGACATCGGTCGGACAGCTTCTTCAATGGCACTTGTGAAAGATGTTATCGGCAAAGGCTTTGGAGTAGAGGCAAAATTTAGCCCTTTACTTAAGACAGATAACGTAGCTTCGTTCAGATCCTTACCCGTCAAATTTATGACAGGACGTCGAATAACAGAGAAGGCTGGTCCAATCGTGTGTACTTGGCAATCTGTCTTTTTGTAGTCACTTCACGAACCCAGTCAGTCTTAGCCCATGTCGTGCCATCAATCTAGTCCCATGAGTCAGGAAATAAAACAGCTGCTACCTGCAAATGCAGATGATACAGGTGTTCAGAAACAATGTACAACTTGCGTTGAGTAAAACTGGTGTCGGTCTTATTTGATCATGTGCTTTTATCTTCTTATTTTCAGTTTAATGGTGAATTTTACGATTAGATTCATGGCTTTGCTATGGGAAACCCCCTCAACCCTCTGGTAGCTAATTTATTCAGGAAGACTTCGACGACAAGGCACTGGACTCAGCAAGTTTCAAACCCACGGTCTTCTGGAGGTACGTCAACGACACATTTGTGGTATGGCCGCACGGGATGGATGAATTACATCGATTTCTTGAGAATCTGAATTCTATCCCTGCTAGTATAAAATTTACTATGGAAACGGAAAAAGACGGCTGCCCTTCCTTTTTGGATGTTGTCGTTCGCCGTAAAGACGATGGCACATTAGGACATGCCATATAACGGAAACCAACACACACAACTCTATATCTACATGCCAGTAGCTGCCATTACCATTCACAGACCATAGGTGACCTTTAAGACCTTAGTGCATAGGGCGCACTGTATATCCCATAAAGATAATTTGCAAGAAGAATTCACATACCTCAAGAGCATTTTTAAATCGAATGGGTTTTCTCCGCAGCAAATTCGTAGAGCATTCAGTGTAAAACCTAGAATGAAGGCATATGATGGGGAGGAAAATAGTAATTCCTTCTGATCAAAGGCATTTTTGACTTCTGTGGGCGCTCTTTCAATGAAGATAGGCCGTATTCTTGACAAACAGTGTGTTAAGGTGATCTTCCGGCCACCCACGGAGAATGCAGCCCTTGTACGTAGGCTGTTTATGTGAATGTTGGCAGCGCTATGTAGCGCTCTGCATCAATAACTCTGACATGGCTGTGTGCACTCTGTAGGAGACTCTGTGGCTGGTCGGACTGGCACATAGAGGTGAACAGCCAGCAGTGATGGAAGTTTGGAATGAGTAGTCAGCAGTCATGGAGGTTAGAGATTAATAAGTAGCAGTGTTGGAGGTTTGCAATACTAGCACGAGTGGACGGTCTGAATGTGTATCCGTCATGGAGATTTATTGCTGATGATTATATAATTTTTCTGAACTAGTTGTCACTTGGTTAAGGTAAAATCTGGTAAATACATTGTTTGCTCTGAAATAAAATCTTTCCTTTGCTAATAACATGCCTATTAGTAGTTATAGCCTTCAGTAGTTAGAATCTTTTATTTAGCTGGCAGTATTGTTGCTTGCGGCATTGCTGTAGTTCGTGTAATGAATATTTTCTGAGAGGTAAGTGACTTATGAAATGTATGGGTTATTGTTAGGATTTCTTCTAATTCAGGGCCATTCTTTTGAGTTAATTTTAAAGCAGTCATCTCGCGTTAGCATTGAATATTGTGGGTAATTAATGAATAGGAAAAGCTTGAGTTCTGCTAGTTAGGGCAGATTCTGTAGGTCAGATATGAAATGATAAAGACTAGCTAAATGACACTTGCATTCAATCTCACTCAGCATTTTAAGTAAAATATCTTTATTAAGAAGTTTCACTTTACTCAGCTCTATAAAGGACGATTTACTGCTTCGTAAAGCGGGTGTGTATCAGGCTCCTTGCGGAAACTGTGATAAGTCATACATAGGTCAAGCAGCTCGCACCGTTCATGAGAGATGTGTGGAGCATCGAAGATACACACGCTTATCACAGCCAGACAAGTCAGTTCCGACGGAACATTGTATTGATACAGGGTATTCCATGAATTACAGTGATGTGAAGATTTTAACAACCGCCTCTTCCTTTTGGGATTCTGTCTTCAACGAAGCTATAGAGTTTAGATTGGCGAATAATTTAATACATAGAGATAATGGTTTTAATTTGGACAAAGCATGGAATCCGGCTCTTGGGGTAATTAAACTGAAGACAAGTCATCATGATATCACGCCGCCGAACATACATCGATAAGCGAATCGAATGTCAGTACACCTTCGCCACAGGCGGCGCATGTGTGGGCGTATTTCTGTGCCGCTGACCAGTATCTGTGACCCGCATGCGCAGTCCGCCGCGGTGGAGCATACAATGCCGTGCTTGGCATCTTGTCGTCAGTGTTGTGACTCACTCTGAAGATGGCCGGACGAAACACGGCCGAAATATCGGTGGATGACGTTCTATTTGCGTGGCTGCATGCCTGGAATTTAATGGACTATCAGAATTGTACTTGTAAAGGCAAATGCATATGACAGCTCATATTGTGCCTTACGTAACATCTCAGACATTGCTGTAATAATGAATCACTTTATCAGCCTCACAAATAATTAACCATTTCATATCTGTTTTATTGCTGACACATTTCTTCTTCTGTCTTCAGATGCTTTACAATAAATGTGTCTTGAAGTTGGTGACCATCTCTCTTTCTGCATAGCATCCTCGTGTCAAACATAGCAAACCATCTACATTCTAAGTAAATTTCACGCTCTATTATAATTAACAGTGTAAATGATAATTACCTGAAACCCTCAGTTTCAGACAGGTGTTGTTGATATACTTCGATGGGAAAGGCTGAAAATGTGTGCCCCGACCGGGACTCGAACCCGGGAGATCCCGTTTTCGAGTCCTGGTTGGGGCACATATTTTCAGCTGTCCCCATCGAAGTATATCAACACTGTCGGCAGCTGAGGGTTTCAACTAATTATCATTTATTCTAGAGAAGCTGCACGGTCGTCAATGGTATCTGTTCCTTCGAGAACAGTTACTATCTTCATATATATATAATTAAGAGTGTTTTTGTTACCGCTTTTCTTGAATTTCTGTTGCATTTCGTTACGAAGGAAATTACATCAGGTCACTTTTACTCATATTTTTTTGAAACTTGAAAACTATATCAGTTACTGGGTGTTTCGTTAATGAAACTACACTGTCGGAAAAAATTGGTACATTCCAGTTCACGTAAGACTTATTGTTGCAATAGTGCATACGGAGTACGTGAAATGATTACATTTACACTTCAGTTGCACAAGCGGTTCTGAAGCACCAGTTATGGATCGTTGCTGAGCCCCCACATTACTGCTTAGTGTAGCCTTCGTGGGTGGTAACGCTGGTACTGAATGTGGCATCCAGTCGATTGTATGGATGATGAACGCTGCACTGAGATACGTTATGCCACCCCTGCTCGAACCAATCATGTAGCTCTATTAGAGATGTTGGCTGATGAATCGCACGAGTCACTTCTCGTCCCATCATATTCCACATGTGCTCGACTGGAGATCAGAGATGTGCTCGCCAGGGAAGCTGCTGCACGTCTTTCACTTCAGAACTACACTCCTGGAAATGGAAAAAAGAACACATTGACACCGGTGTGTCAGACCCACCATACTTGCTCCGGACACTGCGAGACGGCTGTACAAGCAATGATCACACGCACGGCACAGCGGACACACCAGGAACCGCGGTGTTGGCCGTCGAATGGCGCTAGCTGCGCAGCATTTGTGCACCGCCGCCGTCAGTGTCAGCCAGTTTGCCGTGGCATACGGAGCTCCATCGCAGTCTTTAACACTGGTAGCATGCCGCGACAGCGTGGACGTGAACCGTATGTGCAGTTGACGGACTTTGAGCGAGGGCGTATAGTGGGCATGCGGTAGGCCGGGTGGACGTACCGCCGAATTGCTCAACACGTGGGGTGTGAGGTCTCCACAGTACATCGATGTTGTCGCCAGTGGTCGGCGGAAGGTGCACGTGCCCGTCGACCTGGGACCGGACCGCAGCGACGCACGGATGCACGCCAAGACCGTAGGATCCTACGCAGTGCCGTAGGGGACCGCACCGCCACTTCCCAGCAAATTAGGGACACTGTTGCTCCTGGGGTATCGGCGAGGACCATTCGCAACCGTCTCCATGAAGCTGGGCTACGGTCCCGCACACCGTTAGGCCGTCTTCCGCTCACGCCCCAACATCGTGCAGCCCGCCTCCAGTGGTGTCGCGACAGGCTTGAATGGAGGGACGAATGGAGACGTGTCGTCTTCAGCGATGAGAGTCGCTTCTGCCTTGGTGCCAATGATGGTCGTATGCGTGTTTGGCGCCGTGCAGGTGAGCGCCACAATCAGGACTGCATACGACCGAGGCACACAGGGCCAACACCCGGCATCATGGTGTGGGGAGCGATCTCCTACACTGGCCGTACACCACTGGTGATCGTCGAGGGACACTGAATAGTGCACGGTACATCCAAACCGTCATCGAACCCATCGTTCTACCATTCCTAGACCGGCAAGGGAACTTGCTGTTCCAACAGGACAATGCACGTCCGCATGTATCCCGTGCCACCCAACGTGCTCTAGAAGGTGTAAGTCAACTACCCTGGCCAGCAAGATCTCCGGATCTGTCCCCCATTGAGCATGTTTGGGACTGGATGAAGCGTCGTCTCACGTGGTCTGCACGTCCAGCACGAACGCTGGTCCAACCGAGGCGCCAGGTGGAAATGGCATGGCAAGCCGTTCCACAGGACTACATCCAGCATCTCTACGATCGTCTCCATGGGAGAATAGCAGCCTGCATTGCTGCGAAAGGTGGATATACACTGTACTAGTGCCGACATTGTGCATGCTCTGTTGCCTGTGTCTATGTGCCTGTGGTTCTGTCAGTGTGATCATGTGATGTATCTGACCCCAGGAATGTGTCAATAAAGTTTCCCCTTCCTGGGACAATGAATTCACGGTGTTCTTATTTCAATTTCCAGGAGTGTAGTTTCACGGGCAGTGTATGGGCGAGTATTATGCTGTTGGAACAACACGTCACCTTCCTGGTGCAAGAACGGCAGAAAAAAAAATGTGTGCCAATATTCTGCACATACAGAGAGTTGGTTTGCATGCCCTTTAGAAATGTGAAAGGAGAACGAGAGTTGTAGTGTATCACACCCCAGACGTTAAGGCCTGGGGTGCGGCCAGTGTGCCATGGACGAATGCACTCTACGACACAGCGCTCACCAGGGCTGTGTCGTACGTGCAAAAGACCATCACTTGCGAGCAGACAGAATCTCCTTTCATTGCTGTAGACCACTACGGACCATCCATCTTCCAAGTGATCCTCTGACGGTGCCAGTCGAGCCGTTCACATAAATGCTGTAGCGTGAGTGGAAGATGGGCTGGAGCTGTGCGTGCCTGTAGCCCCACAGGTCGTAACCCGTTCACGTTGACACATTACAATACGTCTGTCCTGGAGGCGTCTGTGTTGGGTGAACATAATCTACAGGCCATAAAATGACTTTATTTAAATAATGATATGAATATTTATATGTGTTTGGAGAGAGAGAGAGAGAGAGAGAGATTGATTTTTGATTGAGATTTTTACTTTAAGTCGTAACTGGTACCTGAATTTTAGTTGCTGCCTCCTTGAATGATCAGCTTCTGTACCAGTTGGTGACGTACTATAATTTGGAGGAAGTTATTGTTCTTTAAGGTTTAAAATACGACTCTGTTAGTTACTTGGCCGTATTGCGGATAGCTTTGAGCCCAAGTTTTCGTAGCTTTTCATACCTAAGGGACCACTGTTGAAAGTAAATAAAATCAAACAGCAATCTGCTTTTCGTGAGAAAAGGAGATTGCTTAGCACACAAACTTCCTTCAAACTACACGTCCTGCTGCATCAAAATAGGTCAGTGGAGTTCAGCACCATACTATTGTACTAGAACATAATCCAATTACTGTAATTAAGAAATTATGACAGGTTGTCACTTATTGAATGAAAACTATAGAGAATGCATTTCTTTTCCTGTATTTTAGTGAACTTTGTACACTTACAATTCTGTCGATTGATAGACGGCGACGACAATGAAGTTCACCTCCTTTTCGAAATCAAGATATTTCTATTCTTCACTTGCAGAAAATCTGTATACATAAATGTTTGGCGCCTCTTACACATACTTTACTCGGTTTTATCACTAAATTATCAATTTTCATTAAATGTAACAATACGCTCTGAGCGACGGCCTAGCAACACGTCCTCTTTCCATAAGATACAGATTAACAGTTCTCTTTTTTATTTTAATAATCAATTGTCTTTCTTTTTAGAGTCCATACTCAAAGATTCACTCCTATCGTTGCAGGGATTGCGCTCTAAAGAGTTTGTTGCTGTCCAGCTGCGCTTCACTTCACTTCAAGTACTTTCTGAATCAAATTTCCATTTACGGTATTTACGGTATAATTTCTGAGCTTCTGAGAATAAAATCAGACACAAATTGGTTAAAAAAAAGGAGGCAGTGAGGCTCACATAACATTAAAAGGTATAAGAATGTTCATGTGACCACGATGCCAGCGTCATTGCACAACAGACGCAGCGCATCCAACTTGTGTGATAATTATCCAAAAGGACGATCCCGCCAATCGGTAGGTCACAATTTGATCCTCTTCAAATTCTCTTGGTTGGCATTAGGAAGCATAAGTGCTTCTCCATGAAGTGTTTGCCTACCTGTTTCACACAGCTGCACCACACTAAGCCTTCTGGCTGTGAGCGTTGCATAGTAAAGGTAGACACAGACGGTGCTCTGGCAGGTATCTCACTGTGCTGTTGGCAGACGATGTTGAAACCATTATCAGTACATATATACATATTCTATTCCCAAGTGACATATGCCGTCATTGGATCAAAATTGGTCGTCCTTCTAGTTGTGCTAAATTTTTTTTCCAGCAGCGTATGAATGTAGAAAAAAAAGATTGATACAATACATAACCAAGTCTGATTTTGGATCTGCATTATCTGCCTCTAATTCTAAAACGAAGATATCTCTTAATGCAGTATTAACTAAGAGTGTGACTGCAAATGACTTTATAAAGCACTAATGAAGTAAGCACATGAGGAACAACTCTGCATAGCCCTCGGCTATAGTGATGGGTGTTGCATGTCACAGACAGTAGTGGCCAACTTCCACCATATATCACCTATTTTCTAGGGACTGTAAGGAGGTATACCTTTCTTTACAGATCTAGAAACAGCTTTGGTATGTTGCTACAAAACAGAATAAGAAGTGGTAGAAATTACAAAAAATTTGTTAAAACGATTTACATTGCCACAGAAATATGCAAGGAATGCCAGTAACAGAGGTGGAAGTGAGCCAGTATGTCACAAGTGAGTCAGGTTGTTGACACATTGTGACACTGTCTGTTGAGTGAGGAAATGCTTTCAGCAGAAAGGAGAATGTGACAGGAACTGACACAGGAGTTAACAGTCTGTGAGGCGAATATAGCACAATAAGGTGGACACATATGGTCATCACAAACCGACCTTAGCATCATAGTCATGCTAGCTCCCATTTAACACCCCAATTCTCAAGCTCTCGTCATGAGTCGATCATTGGAATCAATGGCATTCAGTGTAATAGCACTCGATCCCATGGTTATGATACTCTAGAGAATCTATGTCCAAGACGCTGAAGCGCAGTCTGTGAACTAGCCAAGGATGGTACTCCAAATGATCGCCTTCATATGATGAACTTCACGCTGCCTGCCTCCTGCCATCTACTGATGGAGGAACTGTCTTTTGACAACTCCACATCGCAGGATGCTGTTAGCTCTGAACTTAAATGTGGAAGCCAGCAAGAGGGCCTTCTTGAGTCCATCTCCCTGTTCACAAATCAGGCTTCTCTACATGCTCAATCCTACCAGAGATATGGAGGAAATCAACGGCCCACACGGCTACCGTCATCACTTACTTCGTGGATGGGTTATCAGTGTCATTCTAGAATTCAGGGTGGGACCAGGACATCCCAGCAACCAGCCAGAGATCACTATGCACTGGACAATGACCATGCCTGGTCCCTGTCAACCTACCATCGCACGGGGGTCGTTAAACCTTGCCTGGGTGTGCAAGTATGGAGCTGACTGTTGTCAGCTAGAAACCAACATGTAGCTCAATGATCAACATGCGGAGCGGAAGAGCAACGACTATAAAACACTGAGAATAAATGACTGAACTCTACTAACGTTTTACTAGCGTCGTTAACGCTTCACAGTTACCCCTACAGCTATCCTGGCCCGCCGGCCGGAGTGGCCGAGCGGTTCTAGGCGCTTCAGTCCGGAAACTCGCGACCGCTACGGTCGCAGGTTCGAATCCTGCCTTGGGCATGAGTGTATGTGATGTCCTTAGGTTACTTAGGTTCAAGTAGTTCTAAGTTATAGGGGACTAATGACCTGAGAAGTTAAGTCCCATAGCACTCAGAGCCATTTGAACCATTTTATCCTGCCCCCTCTACCCTCCATAACGTTAATAACATTTCATGCTGTGTAATATATGAACCAAAATCCACCATACCTAAGCTCATCGGTGACTGCATTTTTCAATGTAAACTTTTCGAAATATGGACATGAAGTTATTTAATTTAGAAGTACGATAATAGCTATGGTCAATAATGAAAATAGAGCCAGTTCATTATGAAGATGTGATGTGAGATTATGAAATGCAAAAGAATCAAATATTTTGTCAATAAAGTTCCTCAAAAGCCAATTAGGAAGACAGAATAGAGACGAACACAAATGATTTTAGAAAGGGTTTTTAATTTTTGCTGATAAAAACTACAGAAAACTCACTACAGAGATGCAGATTACTTTGTTTCTATATAAAAAACAATTTTTCTATAGACACATCAGATAATTTGATATTTTGCTCTCAGGATAGGATATGATAGGACATTTGGCTCTCTGCAGTCTTTATAGCTACAGGACCATGCATCTCAGTGCAGTACTTCTACCGTTGCACGAAGATTCAGCTTGTGTTACCTCAGCCAGCCACATGCAGCTACTTCCTCAAGAAAGAGCAGCCATTATCGACTTGGAAATGCTGTACACTCGCAATGTCCTGATAACACTGTACTTCAGATTTATATTTTCAATGTCCTCGTATAACGCAGGTACTAAAATTTCCGCTCAAATGACACAACCTACTGATAGTCAAATCCTCCATGGAAGAAATGAACTATGATGGGTCTCCCGATGTATCTTGGTACTGAAACTTCCTGGCAGATTAAAACTGAGTACCTGATCGAGACTCGAAGTCGGGACCTTTGCCTTTCACGGGCAGGTGCTCTACCAACTGAGATACCCAAGCACTACTCACGGCCGGTCCTCACAACTTTAATTCCGCCAGTACCTCGTCTCCTACCTTCCATACTTCACAGAAGCTCTCCTGCGAACCTTGCGGAGCTAGCACGCCTGGAAGAAAAGACATTGCGGAGACATGGCTTTGCCACAGCCTGGGGGATGTTTCCCGAATTCGGTATGGCGGATAGGAGGGAGTTTAGACGAATGAGAGAGGAAGACGGCGCAGCAAAATTTAGAAATTATCTTTACAGTAAGGGAGCCAAACGGTTATTGGAATTTTCTGTGGATGGACGCTCACTCATTTGATGTATTTTTGCAATAAGTTGTGCAATATAATGATGCTGGGTCCAGATAGTGAAGTGATTTTCAAGGAAAAGGGCACATTTGCGATTCACATGTTCTTCAGCTCTTCTCAATTACCTTACTTTATTTGGCGACTGGAAATCGTAAGTGCAATATCACCACAGTCTCTAATGCTAATCTTGATAGAAAAGTGCAGGACTACTACAGAAAGTCTGAAACATTGTGTAAAGTTAAGAAAAGTTGTATATACCTAAATCACTGTTGAAAATAATGTTTGAATTACAAGGGATTTCTTGTCCTTGCAAAAAGTTCATAGGATATACGTACCAAAATATTGGCTCCGGTAGTTTGTCAGTGCCATATCCGATTTTTGTTGCACTGGTAATTGAAGACCTAGTATTCTAAACGTGCTAAGTACCATTTGTTTTTCGAAACCAATTTTATTCGCTCTATAGGCGCTACATCTATGCCAGCATATTATACTAAAAGCGCTTCATCATATGACGAAGGTAACGAACCGCCACAATAAGGGACAGAAGGTACTGGTACTGGTGCAGATTAAAACTGTGTGCCGGACCGAGACTCGAACTTGGGACCTCTCCTCACAGTTCTTATACATCCTGATTATGTTTTACGTATTCCAGCTTTCACAACTTCCGAGTTCACCGTGGTGACAACAGTGAGGCAATAATGAATTTATGGTATGAAGCTGAAGGGTCACGTGGAGCTAGCAATCTTAATGTGTATTCCATGTTGTGAAAAGCACTAACAGTACTGTCAATGTAACTGGTAACAAAAAGAAACTCGAGATTTGGAGTGACAACTGTTGTAGACAAAACTCTCTTAATATATAAATTTTGCTTCAATAGAAAAGAGCAAAAGCGTAGTTAAGTGTTATGTAACTGATGATTTACAAGAAGTAACTACCTCAGCACGTCCTTCCTCACAATGGTGGAAAAGGACTTTATTGACTTCCAGACTACTGCTGATAATGTCATAAACAAAACAAAGCTACACATGTTTTTCTGCAGAAATTAAAATAGCCTCACCTGAAATAACGCACATCAAAACGAAATTCAGTGACACTGAACAATGGGAAAGTTACAACTGTTGGCAGTTTCATTCATACAAAACTTTCAGAAATACGAAATATTACACGTTTTTCTGCTGAAAAAAGGATTTGTTTGCCATGTTATCCTTTATGCCACATCACCATCGGCAAGTTTTCCGGATTTGTACTGCAGTCTGATGATATTTGTTTCGTATTGTTTACATATCGTAAGGTATTTACTTTAGGTATGTTTTGTCAACCATTATAGCATGATGTGCCTCTTGGACTTAGCCCATTACGTAAGATAATGTCTAAGATATCTTCCGCTCTCAAGTTTTTAATTTTATTTTTCGGGACAATACATCGGAATTTTCTCTCACCTAGCAGTATGGTTGAAATGGCTCTGAGCACTATGGCACTTAACTTCTCAGGTCATCAGTCCCCTAGAACTTAGAACTACTTAAACCTAACTAACCTAAGGACATCAAACACATCCATGCCCGAGGCAGGATTCGAACCTGCGACCGTAGAGGTCGCGCGGTTCGAGACCGTAGCACCTAGAACCGCTCGGCCACTCCGGCCGGCCTACAACGGATCAAAAAATAAAATGTGACATACGGGACTGAACTGACTAACAACATTTGCAAGAGACATATACATTCCAGTAATCTGTTCAATCAAAAACTAATTTTTTCAACAGATGGCCAATAATGTTGTCCAATCGAAATTTGGTAAAATATTACTGACAGTGTATGGAGAGTTTAAAATGAGCATAAAAAACCGACTGTGGTCTGGAAACGTGCGACCGCTACGGTCTCAGGTTCGAATTCTGCCTCGGGCACGGATGTGTGTGATGTCCTTAGGTTAGTTAGGTTTAAGTAGTTTTAAGTTTTAGGGGACTGATGACCTCAAAAGTTAAGTCCCATAGTGCTCAGAGACATTTGAACCATTTTTGAACCGACTGTGCTCGACGAGGAGTGGTTTACGTTCCTTAGAAAAGAGAATACAGTCACGTCTCAACAAATGCGAAAGGATATCTCGCTCATTGTCGACTTACGCCGAACACAGTACATAACGTCACGGTGTCAGCGGATGCCGCGCCGGACCCAGGAAGAGGGTGTGACGGGCGTGGTGCGGCGCGGGCACGGTGCCCAGCACGGGGAGTCCCCGGAAAGGGGCGTGGCCTCGCGGGAGGGCGGCGGGCCGGGCCGGCTGTTTACGAGCGGCGACCGAGTCGCGAGTATATTTAGGGCGGGGACCACCGCCGCGCCGGGAACCCACGGAGACATTATATTACGGGCCGCTATTTGTGGCGCCTGGCCCGCGGCGTGGCGCGGCGTCGCGTTATGGCGTCAACAGCTGACGCGGGGAGCGCCGTCGTCTTGCAGCGCCTCGCAGCTTGCACGCCTGGCTGCAGCAAATATTTACATTCGCACTCTTGACAGTCTGCTTATTAGCTCGAATGCACAGCGGAGCGCCGGTGAATATCTTCCACACGCTGCCAAGACACGAGTCAAGTGCTGGATCCACAGTTTGCAACTCAAGTAACCAGCAGCTGTAGCAGGAGGGAGTGTTGTCGCTTATCAGGGTTTCCTGGACGCCAAGGACTCGGTATGAAGTCCGAATATTCATACGCCAGCACTAATCGTGGCTGTAATGTTCACCACGCACACTCGCCTAAGAAGGGTAGAAGGACGGATCCTCAAAATGACAGACCAATATCCTTAACATCGGTTTGTTGCAGGATTCTCGAACATATTCTCAGTTCGAATATAATAAATTTTCTTGAGACAGAAGATGCTGTCCATGCATCAGCACGGCTTTAGAAAGCATCGCCCCTGCGAAACGCAACTCGCCATTTTTTCACATGATATCTTGCGAACCTTGGATGAAGGGTATCAGACGGATACCATATTTCTTGACTTCCGGAAAGCATTTCACTCGGTGCCCCACTGCAGACTCCTAACTAATGTACGAGCATATGGGATTGGTTCCCAAATATGTGAGTGGCTCGAAGACTTCTTAAAAAAAAAGTAATAGAACCCAGTACGTTGTCCTCGATGGTGCGTGTTCATTGGAGGTGAGGGTATAATCTGGAGTGCACCAGGAAAGTGTGATAGGAGCGCTGTTGTTTTCTATCTACATAAATGAGCTTTTGGATAGGGTGGATAGCAATGTGTGGCTGTTTGCTGATGATGCGGTGGTGTACGGGAAGGTGTCGTCGTTGAATGACTTTAGGAGGATACAAGATGACTTGGACAGGGTTTGTGATTGGTGCAAAGAATGGCAGCTAACTCTAAATATAGATAAATGTAAATTAATGCAGATGAATAGGAAAAAGAATCCTGTAATGTTAGAATACTCCATTAGTAGTGTAGCGCTTGACACAGTCACATCGATTAAATATTTGGGCGTAACATTGCAGTGGGACAAGCATGTAATGGCAGTTGTGGGGAAGGCGGATAGTCGTCTTCGGTTCATTGGTAGAATTTTGGGAAGATGTGGTTCATCTGTAAAGGAGACCGTTTATAAAACACTAATACGACCTATTCTTGAGTACTGCTCGAGCGTTTGGGATTCCTCTCAGGTCGGATTGAGGGAAGACGTAGAAGCAATTCAGAGGCGGGCTGCTAGATTTGTTACTGGTAGGTTTGATCATCACGCGAGTGTTACGGAAATGCTTCAGGAACTCGGGTGGGAGTCTCTAGAGGAAAGGAGGCGTTCTTTTCGTGAATCGCTACTGAGGAAATTTAGAGAACCAGCATTTGAGGCTGACTGCAGTACAATTTTACTGCCGCCAACTTACATTTCGCGGAAAGCCCACAAAGATAAGAGAGATTAGGGCTCGCACAGAGGCATATAGGCAGTCATTTTTCCCTCGTTCTGTTTGGGAGTGGAACAGGGAGAGAAGATGTTAGTTGTGGTACGCTGTACCCTCCGCCACGCACCGTATGGTGGATTGCGGAGTATGTATGTAGATGTAGATGTAGATTCGGAAGTACTCTCAGCTACGCTACAAGAAACACGGCTTATGGTCTGTCAGTGTGAAGCCGCTCATTCATAACGTAACTGGTCGGCCGATCCCCTCCCTGCTGGGTGTGTGTGGGTACACTGCGACTCTGTGGTGGGCCCTACCAGCCTGCTCTGGCAGAATTTGAAATGGCAAGTAGCAGTAGGGGTAAGCAGGTAGACCAGCAAACCGACCGCTGTAAATTCGCCCACACTAATTCGAACGTATCGGGGCAGACCCCCTTGGTAAGGAGGGTCAGCCAACAGCGACTGCGCGAGCGGGCCGTAGCAAACGACGACGTGAACATGATACAGCTCGCGCCATCTAGTAGCAGAATTTACAAGGGTTTGACACATCTATACGTAATCAATATAACAGTGATTGACAGATTAACACGATGTAAGTAACAAAAGCAAGGGAGAGGAAAACAGTATTTAAGGGCCTAACAGGGAAGCTTGTTGTGGTCATTTCGCGACGTATGCGGGGGGAATTCGATTAGCGAACGGGGCGTGTGGAGAACGACTGCTAGTAAGCCTTTGTACTGGCTCGAATTTCTCGAATTTTGTAGTTGTGGCCACTTCGCGTGACATATGTGGGAGGAAATCATATCCGATTATGACACTGGCCACGGTACAGGAGATCCCGTCTCAATCCAATTCTGCTACTGTATTTGTCATTCACACATATTATTACGTAAGTCGAATGGTGCAGTAGTATTGAAACCAGTCCTCTCACGGACGACAATCTTCAACAGTATGTATGATGAATACATGCGGACTCAACCGACGAATGAAAATTTGTACCAAAGCCGGGATTCCAACCAATGTCTCCTACTCACTAGGCAGATGCGCTAATCACTAAGCTACACTGGTACAGTGGCTTTACGCAATTGCGAGGGCTATCCTAGCAGACTTCCCTCATCAGTCCAAATTCCCATTAGCGCTTCAGTCCATTTGGTATTCTCCTTAAACTCGAAGAGCATTGCAGAGGTTCTGCTACTGTAATGGAATAGCATCTCAGCATCGAACTAAACGGGGGATCCTGTCTCAAACCCAGGCATATGTGCTTTAATCAAATGACACTATACGGTTCAAGAGACCTTTTCATGTCTCAAACATCTATGATGCAGACTGAAGCGACAAATGAAAATTTGTACAAAGGACAAGATTGAGGAGGGAGGCATACTAGGGTACTCCGTGCAGGTGTACAAAACCATTGTGGCAGGGCGACGTAGTAGTTAGTGCATCATAGATGTTTGAGACTTGAAAAGGTCTCTGGAACCATGTAGTTTCATTTGAAGAATCTACGTGTTATTTAGTTTAATACAAATACATTAGCTATTTGTAATATTAAGTTGTTTACATTTACAAATGATTGTGATGACTGGATGTTTTTGCTGAGTCGCTCAACAACTGCACAATAAATTATAAATTTCAACTATTTCGCATTAGATGTTGCTGAAGTGGAGGCTACTTTCCCATTCAGTTCAGGCAAAACTCGAGGTTTGCACAACGGTGAGCTAGAGATATGCACGCAAGAAGTCTTGTAGCACATTCACTTTGTTGCCAAGGGGATGAGAGGCTCATAAGCCGTCTCTTACACCATTCCGCAACACATTACTTTCGTTTTGATTCATTACTTATCTGCATGTTTTAGTCTTCCAGATTATTATTTTTTTATTGCCAAGGGGATGAAAGGCTCATATGCCATCTCTTACACCATTCCCCAATACATTACTTTTGTTTTGTTTGCCGGCCGCGGTGGTCTAGCGGTTCAGTCGCTCAGTCCGGAACCGCGCGACTACTACGGTCGCAGGTTCGAATCCTGCCTCGGGCATGGATATGTGTGATGTCCTTAGGTTAGTTAGGTTTAAGTAGTTCTGAATTCTAGGTGACTGATGACGACAGATGTTAAGTCCCATAGTGCTCAGAGCCATTTTTTTGTTTGGTTTGTTTCATTACTTATCTTCATGTTCTATTCTTTCTAATTATGTTTCCTTTGTATATACGTGAAATTATTATGAAACTGAAGTCGCTTCCATTATTAAATTAATTTCTCTGATTCACTGTATTTTAGCATTATTAGAGATAAGAAAAAGTGTATACTATTATTTAGAGAATTTCCATTGTTCTGAATGTACGATACGTCCTGGTTTAGAAATGTTTCTTTCCTCGGTGCTTCTATGGATAACCTCTTAATTTTTAACATTCTTCTGCAGCATCACGTCTCAAACACATTGATTGTCTTCTTTTCTAGTTCCCGAATTATCCATGGTTCACTTGCACACGGCGCTGCACTCTAGACTTGTGTTCCCGAAATCTTCTCACTCTAATTAAGTTCTAAGTTTGACTGTAGCAGAACTATTTAATAAATATTTTACTGTTTTATTACATTCTGCTTTGCTCTTTGCTTCGTTCATCATGCATTATTTTGCTTCTAGCACAAATGTTTCACTTCGGCTATCACGTGGTCCATCACCAGCACATTCCCAGTAGCTGATGATGATCTTAATGTCTTGTTCGTAAGCTACATTGACTACTTACTTTAATTTGTAGAGTAATACGCACCACAAAGTAAAACGATTAAAAAAACACCTCTTTACGTACCGACTGAGTCTCTCTGTGTTAAGTACTTCATTACCCTCTGTGATACTTACACGTGAGGCGATTATGCATGTCATTCCACGTTCCGTGCAAGGCCGGCAGTCTCGCATTGAGTGGTGTGGGAGAGAAAAGTCTCAAAGGACTTCCTCTGTTTCCTCGCAGTCATTCTTCCTAATGACTAATGTAGGCACGGAGCAAGAACGGTTTACGTCAGCCACATGCTGTAATATGTCGACAGCACGACGAGTGATGCAATGATGAAAGTAAAACTCAAGACGACGCTCTAGATTACTATGTACGGACGCACTTGGCTAATGCTCCATCACCGGTAACTAAAAACTCGTATTCCCGCACGTTACGTAATCGTGACATTGAAACTGCTAGCATTGTACCAGCTTCGGTAATCTGCGTGGGTCCATCCACTTTGCCTATTTATTTTTATGATTCTCAAATGTGGTAAATCAGCACACAGCGCCTATAATGAAAAACACTCCTTATTGAGTTCACCCTGTCCTGTCATACGGTCATCTACATAAGTTAAGGGATGTTCGATATAAACCAAACAACCTAATGCCCTCCCATTCTATGGGCACTGACGAGGAGAACACTGCAAATGTCATAACTCGATTTCCCAGTAACTTCACTAAGTGGAAAAGGGATCAAAATAAACCTGTCTCGGCTTTTCCGTAGGTACTTGACCGTTTCTGAGAATCAAAGGTTCGCCCGCATCTCGTGGTCGTGCGGTAGCGTTCTCGCTTCCCACGCCCGGGTTCCCGGGTTTGATTCCCGGCGGGGTCAGGGATTTTCTCTGCCTCGTGATGGCTGGGTGTTGTGTGCTGTCCTTAGGTTAGTTAGGTTTAAGTAGTTCTAAGTTCTAGGGGACTTATGACCACAGCAGTTGAGTCCCATAGTGCTCAGAGCCATTTGAACCAAGAATCAAAGGTTCAATTTTTCGAGGCATTTTATGTGCAGTTCAGCGAGTACGTGGTTTAGCTGAAAACTTGGCACAGTGGCTTCACAGTTTTGATCCCCGTGTTTGAAACCTGGTTATTATTTTTATTTTTGTTTCTCATTTATTTACCCATGCCCGTAGAAGATTACAAGGGACAAGTACCGGAGAACAGAGTATCACTTTACCCTTACAAGGGAAGTCCTCCTCGCACCGCCTCAGATTTAGTGATAAAATGCCCCAGTGGATAGTCCATCAAAATCTGAACACAGAGCAAATGTGAAAACAGGAAGAAGGTGTACTGAACTGTGAAGAAAGAAGCAAAATAGTAAGAGTGTGGGGTCCAAGCTCAACATATACAGCCTCGAGCGCATTTGTAGAGCCACGGCGTCGTGGTTTTGTGGTCACTCTGTTGGACTGCGAGGGGTAAGTCGCCTTTCGGCAGGCAAGCAGCACGAACGTTTTGTTTACGTCCTCGCCGCGCAGCTCGCTCGCGGAGTTGTTTACGTAATTTTGCCGTCCTACCGCGCTATATTTCCTTCGAAATAGAATGCTTTTGCCTAGAGAAAATCGACGTTGAAGATGGTTCAAATGGCTCTGAGCACTGTGGGACTCAACATCTTAGGTCATAAGTCCCCTAGAACTTAGAACTACTTAAATCTAACTAACCTAAGGACATCACACACACCCATTCCCGAGGCAGAATTCGAACCTGCGACCGTAGCAGTCCCGCGGTTCCGGACTGCAGCGCCAGAACCGCACGGCCACCGCGGCCGGCGACATTGAAGATTAGCTTTTCACTCGAATATGCGCCACCAAAAGCACTTGAAATCGAACAGTTTATCAGAGAAGAAGTCAAGACTGATTTCAACGATATTGTTGGCATCCACCCGTCTATAGTGAGGAGTGTAGTATACGTGAAATTAATTAATGAAGAAATATGTGACAAAACTGTAAGTGGAACTCTAAGTGGTCTTGAGTTCTCTCACTCTGATGGACACATTAGTGACGTAGCTGTGGAACATGCGAGACTTGGGCTGTGGGCGATCCACATGTTTGAACTCCCTTTCGAGGTGCCTTCATAGGTAGTGGTATCTGCATTCCACCCAAATGGAAATATGACTAGTCATACAGATGAAAATTGCGTTCAGTTCACACCACACCCAGTTCTCAGTGCAGCACGACAGTTCCACAGAGAGCAAACCAAACGTGTGCCATCCTTCTTATATGTTGGTGGCTGCCATGCAGTTATAAGTTATGTTAGCCAGCCGAAGTCATGCTCGGGATGCGGCCAAGAAGGACACCTTCGTTCCAGCTGTCTGCAACACAGAATCGCACAGTTACCGCCTGGGAACCTGCAGGTGACGACCCCTCCGGCGACGCTCCTGCTGACGTTTGTCTCCATAACGACCCCGACCGCGATCACCACTGGCTCCTACTACTGACACATCGTCATCTCCGGTAATGCACGGGCTGTTGCGGACGGACCGACGCCCATGCCTCCTCCTACCGTCTCGTGCAGTGGTGAGCAGCCTCTAGTGCAGGGACTGGCCCTTGACTCCACGGTTTCACCTACCGATGCCTGACCATCCGGATATCCAGGCGTCTTCGAAAACTGAAGATCACGTGCTGACTCTGAGATTTCTCTCGCAGTTGGCACCTCTTGCTGTCTTCGGAATTGTGTGAATGATGTTTCTCCAAACGTCAAATGGTTCAAATGGCTCTCAGCACTATGGGACTTAACATCTATGGCCATCAATCCCCTAGAACTTAGAACTACTTAAACCTAACTAACCTAAGGACATCACACAACACCCAGTCATCACGAGGCAGAGAAAATCTCTGACCCCGTCGGGAATCGAACCCGGGAACCTGGGCACGGGATGCGAGAACGCTACCGCACGACCACGAGCTGTGGACTCCAAAAGTCAGATGGTATGTCGCCAGACTGATACATCCTACACACCAACGTGAGTAGTCGTTTTGTTGACAATTCCCCCCCAATGATTTTAGATATTCTTATGGAATGTTATCGATAGCTTCTGCGTTATTTCATCATAAGTCCTCGAAAGCTCTCTTGGATTCTGATTGTGATATTGGATTCCCTATCTCTTCTAAATCGACTCCTGTTTCTTCTTCTATCACATCAGGCAAACCTTCCGCCTCGTCTTCGCCTACCCGCTCCCTCCTCTGCATTTAACAGTTGAATTCCCGTTTCACTCTTAATGTTACCATGCTTGCTTTTAATTTCACCAAAGGTTGTTTTGACATTGCTATATGCTGAGTGAGCTCTTCCAACAATCATTTCTTTTTCGATTTCTTTACATTTTACATGCAGCCACTTCGTCTTAGGCTCCGTGCACTTCCTGTTTGTTTCATTCCTCAGCGACTAGCATTTCTGTATTCCTGAATTTCCCTGGACATTTTTGTACTTTTTTCTTTCATCGATCAACTTAAGTATTTCTTCTATTACCCATGGTTTTTTCACAGTTACCTTCTTTGTAGCTATGTCTGTCTTTCCAACTTCTGTGATAGCCTTTTTTAGAGATGTCCTTTCCTCTCTAACTGTACTACCTACTGAGCTATTCCTTATTGCTGTATCTATAGCCTCAGAGAACTTCAAGCGTATCTCCTCATTCTTTCGTACTTCCGTATCTCTCTTCTTTGCGTATTGATTCTTAGTGACTAATATCTTAAACTTACGCTTACTCTTCACCACTATAGCATTTTGATGCAAATCTGTATATGCGCCTGGTTACTCCTTACAATCCAGTATCTGATTTCGGAATCTCAGTGTAACCATGATGTTATCAAATCGAAATCTTCCTGCATCACCAGACCTTTTCAAATGGTTCAAATGGCTCTGAGCACCATGGGACTTAACATCTGAGGTCATCAGTCCCCTAGAACTTAGAACTACTTAAACCTAACTAACCTAAGGACATCACACAACACCCAGTCATCACGAGGCAGAGAAAATCTAGAACTACTTAAACCTAACTAACCTAAGGACATCACACACATCCATGCCCGGGGCAGGATTCGAACCTGCGACCGCAGTAGCAGCGCGGTTTCGGGCTGAAGCGCCTAGAACCGCTCGGCCACTTCGGCCGGCCCAAACCTTTTCCAAGTATACCTTCTCGTCTTGTGATTCTTGAACACAGTATTCGTTATTAGTAGCTGAAACATATTACAGAACTCAATTAGTCTTTCTCATCTGTCATTCCTTGCCCCAGCCCATATTCTTTCATAATAACCTTTTCTTCTACTCCTTCCCCTACAACTGTAATTCAGCCCCCCATGACTATTAAATTTTCATCTCCTTTCATCTACTTTTTTACCCTTTCAATATCCTCGTATACTCTCTATTTCCTCATCTTCATCTTGCGATGTCGGCATTTATACTTAAAGTATCGTTGGCGCTGATGGTTTGCTTTAGATTCTGACAAGAACAACCCTATGACTGAACTGTTCACAGCAACACAGTCTTTGCCCTACCTTCCTATTGATAAGGAATCCTACTCCCGTTATACCATTTTCTGCAACTGTTGATATTACCGTATACTCATCTGACCTTTTCTCCGCTCAGGAACTGGGTTTTGTGTTGTCCTAATCATCATCATTTCATCCCCGAAATGGCGTCAAATCGAAAGACTTGCACCAGGCGAACGGTCTACCCGACGTGAGGCCTTCGTCACACTACTTTTTTTTTTATCTGACCAGAAATCCTTGTCTTCTTTACATTTCACTTCACTGACTCCTATTATATCTAGCCTTTGCATTTCCCTTTTCAGATTTTATAGCTTCCCTACCTACCATAGCTTCTGACATTCCACGCCACGACTCGTAGCACGTTACTATTTCTTTGATTGAATAATCTTTTTCTCATGGTCACCTTCCCTTGGCAGTCCCTCCCGGAGATCTGAATGGGGGCTATTCCGGAATCTTTTGCAAATGGAGAGATTATCATGACTCTTTTTTCACTCTTTTTTCAGATTTAATTTCAGAATTTAATACAGCTTCGGAAGACTTAAGACCGTATAAGACAATAGGGATGTAAAACAGCTCGTCACAATTTATAAAATCGTTGGGGAACGAGGCAACAAACAACTATTCACGGTGGTGTGTAGAATGTATGAGTCTGGCGACATACCATCTGACTTCCGGAAAAATGTCATCTGCATATCATCCATACAAATCCCAAGAACGCAAGACCCGACAAGTGTGAGAATTATCACACAATCAGCTTCACAGCTCACGCATCGAAGTTGCTGACAAGAACAATACTCATAAGAATGGAACAAAACTTGAGGATGTGCTAAATGACGATCATTATGGTTTTAGGAAAGGTAAAGGCATCAGAGAGGCAAGTCTGACGTTGCGGTTGATGAGGGAAGCAAGACTGAAGAAAAATCAAGACACGTTCACAGTTTTGTCAACATCGAAAAAGCGGTCGACGATGTAAAATCGTACAAGAAGTTTGCAACTCTCAAAACAAGGGGGTAAACTACAGAGACAGTCTGGTAATACGCAAGATGTAGAAGAACCAAGAGGGAACAGTAAGAGCAAGAGAACAAGAAACGAACTGCTCGGATTAAAAAGGGTGTATGACAGGGATGCAGTCTCTCGCCCCTGCTGTTCAGTGTATACATCGATGAAGCAATGACGAAAATAAAAAGGAGGTACAAGTGTAGGATTAAAAATTAAGGTGGAATGATATTGGTTATAAGATTCGCTGATCACATTGCCATCCTCATCGAATGTGTAGAAGTAGTACAGGACCTCTTAATTAAAATGAACAGTCTAATGAGTACCGAATATGGTTAAAGGGTAAACCGAAAAACGACGAAAGTAATGAGAAGCAGTAGAAACGAGAGCAGCGAGGAAAAATATCTGACTTGGAAATTAGGAAGTTAAGGAATTCTACTACCTAGGCTGCGAAATAACCCATGCCGGGCGGAGCAGGGGCGTTAAAAGCGGAATAGTGGTGGGAAAAACGGAATTCCTGGCATGAGAAGTCTATTAGTATCAAACATAGGCCTTAACGTGAGGCAGAAATTTCTGTGATTTGGAGCACAAAATTGTACGTTAGTTAAATATGGGCTGTGGGAAAACTGGAAAAGAAGAGAATCGAAGTACTTGAAATGTGGTTGTACAGAAGTGTTGCAGATTAGGTTGACTAATAAGGTAAATAATGAGGAGTTTCCCCGGAGAATGTGCGAGGAAAGGAACATACGCAAAGCAATGACGAGAAGAATGGGTCGGATCATAGGACATATGTTAAGACATCAGGGAATAACTTCCGTGGTACAAGAGAGAGCTGTAGAGGGCCTTGATACGCCTGGGCATTGAGTCAAACAGAGCTTGGAGGGAGTGTATGGCCACAGCTGCCCATGCAGCTTCAACACGATACCACAGTTCATCAAGAGTAGTGACTGGCGTATTGTAACGAGCCAGTTGCTCGGCCACCATTGACCAGACGTTTTCAATTGGTGAGAGATTGGAGAATGTGCTGGCCAGGGCAGCAGTCGAACATTTTCTAATTCTAGAAAGGACCGTACAGGACCTGCAACATGCGGTCGTGCATTATCCTGCTGAAATGTAGTGTTTCGCAGGGATCGAATGAAGGGTAGAGCCAGGGGTCGTAACAAATCTGAAATGTAACGTGTACTGTTCAAGGTGCCGTCAATGCGAACAAGAGGTGACCGAGACGTGTAACCAATGGCACCGCATACCATCACGCTGGGTGATACGCCAGTGTGGCGGTGACGAATACACGCTTCGAATGTGCGTTCACCGCGATGTCGCCAAACACGGATGCGACCATCATGATGCTGTAAACAGAACCTGGATTCATCCGAAAAAATGACGTTCTGCCATTCGTGCACCCAGGTTCGTCATTGAGTACACCATCGCAGACGGTTAGATGGCCTCGGGCAAGTACAGAAAGGGCAACAGCCCCAACGGGTGCGGGGCAAAGTCAGAACATGCGGGGACCAAGCAGCAATCGGTATTGTAATTGTAAACTGTCGAAGCTGCGTTGGTAAAGTACCTGAACTTCAAGCGCTGATAGAAAGCACTGAAGCTGAAATCGTTATAGGTACAGAAAGCTGGCTGAAGCCAGAGATAAATTCTGCCGAAATTTTTACAAAGGTACAGACGGTGTTTAGAAAGGATAGATTGCATGCAACCGGTGGTGGAGTGTTCGTCGCTGTTAGTAGTAGTTTATCCTGTAGTGAAGTAGAAGTGGATAGTTCCTGTGAATTATTATGGGTGGAGGTTACACTCAACAACCGAGCTAGGTTAATAATTGGCTCCTTTTACCGACCCCCCGACTCAGCAGCATTAGTGGCAGAACAACTGAGAGAAAATTTGGAATACATTTCACATAAATTTTCTCAGCATGTTATAGTCTTAGGTGGAGATTTCAATTTACCAGATATAGACTGGGACACTCAGATGTTTAGGACGGGTGGTAGGGACAGAGCATCGAGTGACATTATACTGAGTGCACTATCCGAAAATTACCTCGAGCAATTAAACAGAGAACCGACTCGTGGAGATAACATCTTGGACCTACTGGTAACAAACAGACCCGAACTTTTCGACTCTGTAAGTGTAGAACAGGGAATCAGTGATCATAAGGCCGTTGCAGCATCCCTGAATTTGGAAGTTAATAGGAATATAAAAAAAGGGCGGAAGGTTTATCTGTTTAGCAAGTGTAATAGAAGGCAGATTTCAGACTACCTAACAGATCAAAACGAAAATTTCTGTTCCGACACTGACAATGTTGAGTGTTTATGTAAAAAGTTCAAGGCAATCGTAAAATGCGTTTTAGACAGGTACGTGCCGAGTAAAACTGTGAGGGACGGGAAAAACCCACCGTGGTACAACAACAAAGTTAGGAAACTACTGCGAAAGCAAAGAGAGCTTCACTGCAAGTTTAAACGCAGCCAAAACCTCTCAGACAAACAGAAGCTAAACGATGTCAAAGTTAGCGTAAGGAGGGCTATGCGTGAAGCGTTCAGTGAATTCGAAAGTAAAATTCTATGTACCGACTTGACAGAAAATCCTAGGAAGTTCTGATCTTACGTTAAATCAGTAAGTGGCTCGAAACAGCATATCCAGACACTCCGGGATGATGATGGCATTGAAACAGAGGTTGACAAGCGTAAAGCTGAAATACTAAACACCTTTTTCCAAAGCTGTTTCACAGAGGAAGACCGCACTGCAGTTCCTTCTCTAAATCCTCGCACAAACGAAAAAATGGCTGACATCGAAATAAGTGTCCAAGGAATAGAAAAGCAACTGGAATCACTCAACAGAGGAAAGTCCACTGGACCTGACGGGATACCAATTCGATTCTACACAGAGTACGCGAAAGAACTTGCCCCCCTTCTAACAGCCGTGTACCGCAAGTCTCTAGAGGAACGGAAGGTTCCAAATGATTGGAAAAGAGCACAGGTAGTCCCAGTCTTCAAGAAGGGTCGTCGAGCAGATGCGCAAAACTATAGACCTATATCTCTGACGTCGATCTGTTGTAGAATTTTAGAACATGTTTTTTGCTCGAATATCATGTCGTTTTTGGAAACTCAGAATCTACTATGTAGGAATCAACGTGGATTCCGGAAACAGCGATCGTGTGAGACCCAACTCGCTTTATTTGTTCATGAGACCCAGAAAACATTAGATACAGGCTCCCAGGTAGATGCTATTTTTCTTGACTTCCGGAAAGCGTTCGATACAGTTCCGCACTGTTGCCTGATAAACAAAGTAAGAGCCTACGGAATATCAGACCAGCTGTGTGGCTGGATTGAAGCGTTTTTAGCAAACAGAACACAGCATGTTGTTATCAAAGGAGAGACGTCTACAGACGTTAAAGTAACATCTGGTGTGCCACAGGGGAGTGTTATGGGACCATTGCTTTTCACAATATATATAAATGACCTAGTAGATAGTGTCGGAAGTTCCATGCGGCTTTTCGCGGATGATGCTTTAGTATACAGAGAAGTTGCAGCATTAGAAAATTGTAGCGAAATGCAGGAAGATCTGCAGCAGATAGGCACTTGATGCAGGGAGTGGCAACTGACCCTTAACATAGACAAATGTAATGTATTCCGAATACATAGAAAGAAGGATCCTTTATTGTATGATTATATGATAGCGGAACAAACACTGGTAGCAGTTACTTCTGTAAAATATCTGGGAGTATGCGTGCGGAACGATTTGAAGTGGAATGATCATATAAAATTAATTGTTGGTAAGGCGGGTACCAGGTTGAGATTCATTGGGAGAGTCCTTAGAAAATGTAGTCCATCAACAAAGGAGGTGGTTACAAAACACTCGTTCGACCTATACTTGAGTATTGCTCATCAGTGTGGGATCCGTACCAGATCGGGTTGACGGAGGAGATAGAGAAGATTCAAAGAAGAGCGGCGCGTTTCGTCACAGGGTTATTTGGTAACCGTGATAGCGTTACGGACATGTTTAACAAACTCAAGTGGCGGACTCTGCAAGAGAGGCGCTCTGCATCGCGGTGTAGCTTGCTCGCCAGGTTTCGAGAGGGTGCGTTTCTGGATGAGGTATCGAATATATTGCTTCGCCCTACTTATACCTCCCGAGGAGATCACGAATGTAAAATTAGAGAGATTAGAGCGCGCACAGAGGCTTTCAGACAGTCGTTCTTCCCGCGAACCATACGCGACTGGAACAGGAAAGGGAGGTAATGACAGTGGCCCGTAAAGTGCCCTCCGCCACACACCGTTGGGTGGCTTGCGGAGTATAAATGTAGATGTAGATGTAGATGTAGACGCTATTGTCTGTGATGCAGCGTCAAGGGTAACCGCAGCCACGGTCTCCGAGCTGATAGTCCATGCTGCTGCAAACGTGGTCGAACTGTTCGTGTAGATGGTTGTTGTCTTGCAAATGTCCGCATCTGTTGACTCAGAGATCTAGACGTGACTGCACGATCCGTTACAGCCATGCAGATAAGATGCCTGTCATCTCGACTGCTAGTGATACTAGGCCGTTGGGATCCAGCACGGCGTTCCGTATTACCCTCCTGAACCCACCGATTCCATATTCTGCTAACAGTCATTGGATCTCGACCAACGCGAGCAGCAATGTTGCGATACGATAAACCGCAATCGCGTTAGGCTACAATCCGACCTTTATCAATGTCGGAAACGTGATGATACGCATTTCTCCTCCTTACGCGAGGCATCACAGCAACGTTTCACCAGGAAACGCCGGTCAACTGCTGTTTGTGTATGAGAAATCGGTTGGAAACTTTCCTCATGTCAGCACGTTGTAGGTGTCGCCACCGGCGCCAACCTTGTGTGAATGCTCTGAAAAGCTAATCATATGCATATCACAGCATCTTCTTCCTGTCGATAAATTTCGGGTCTGTAGCACGTCATTTCGTGATGTAGCAATTTTAATGGCCAGTAGTGTATGTACTGCCTCAGTGCATCAGTAACCCCCAGTGAAGAACGTACACTGCGCCATCGACATACGCTGCGATGCATCTCCTCCTGCAACTAGACAGCAACCGCTGCCGCATTCAGCCCCGCAGTGGCCCCGTTATGACAGTGCTAACGATTTCCGACGCGCTAAGAGCCAAATGAAATTATGTGCCGCATCCCATAGGTGGAGGTGTAAGTCAGAAAACGTGATAGCCACAGTAATCGTGATACGAGTTCAGTGGCTAGGGTTCCAGCTAACAGAGACTGTGCTACACGTTGAAAAGCAATCATCAATTGTTGGCTTGGCTTTAGTGAATTGTCTCGACCAGTTTCGAGACTACCACGTCCCACAAACAGTCGGAACTACAACAGTATCGTGCAAAGCGGCAATGGTTACGCTATACGATGGGTAGTATCATGTAGAAAGAAACCGAGCTTCTATCATGAAACTTTGCATAGGCGATAATTTTTCTCTACGTATTCATATTGCAATGGGACACATTTCCCCAACGAAGGATGGATTGGAGAAGACTTTGGTTGTAGAGACCTGAGGAAACGTTCCTGGGAACTTCCGCACGCAATGGTTTCTTCGTCAGAAAAAAGGTTTGCATGTCTGGAGAATGCAGAGGTGAGACAATTTTCTTTCCCAATCCTTTATTATTTTAGTCAGCGATGTTGATATGTGTGCTATGAAGAAGACTGTGCAATAATTATCCATTTTATCTCTGGCCTTGGTATCTATGGGACTGCGTCGCAGATATTCGTCCAAAATTCGATGTGATGTCTATATTCTCTCATATTCTACACAGTAACTTCAACAGCCATTTGGTTACCACTTCATGTAATGATTTTATAAACGCCGATGAAGTGTTTTCCACTTCTACTGACTTGTCTGATTGGAAGTTATCTGAAGCTCTTCCAAACTCTTAGTCTGGGTCCTATACGTCCTCCAAGTCGACACTAATTTCATCATTTATCATGTTATCAGACAGTTCCTCGACTTCTTTTAGGCCCTCGGTATCCTCTTCCCACCAAACCGCGCTATCCTCTAAGTTTGCAATTACTTTTGCACTCTTAACTTTGACTCTTTTGCTGTTGTATTTTCTGTGTTCATATGCTGAGTCTTTCCTTGCGACCGTCAGTTCCTTTTCGATTTTTTTTTACGTTTTTCTTCACCAGTTTTGCTTTAGCTTCCTTAAACTTCTCTACTAATTTCATTCTTAAGTGGCTTATATTGCTGTTTCTTTTCCTGGACATTTTTGCATTTATTTCTTGTGTTGACCAATTGATTTCTTTTGTTATCCACAATTTCTTCACAGTTACCGTTTTTATAACTATATTTGCCTGTGCAACTTCCGCAGTTTCCCTTTTTAAGCATGCCTATTCCTCCTCAACACAATTGTTCATTTTGATAATCGTTATCTAACTATCTACAAAAATGGTTCAAATGGCTCTGAGCACTATGGACTTAACTTCTGATGTCATCAGTCCCGTAGAACGTAGAACTACTTAAACCTAACTAACCTAAGGACATCACACACATCCATGCCCGAGGCAAGATTCGAACCTGCGACCGTAGCGGTCGCGCGGTTCCAGACTGTAGCGCCTAGAACCGCTCGGCCACCTCGGCCGGCGAAACCATCTAAAACCTCGGAGAACTTGAAAAGCACTTTTTTATTCATCATTACTTAAGTTTTTCACCTCAATACATATGTCTTTCTGGCAATTCTTTCAAACTTCATCCTATTCTTCATCAACACTAAACTGTGAGTTGAGTCTACATCTGCACCTGATTACGTCAATATCTGATTCCGAAATTTCTATGTAAATATGTTGTAATCCAGCTGTAACCTCTTGTGCTTTCTGGTCTCTTCCAAGTATACTCCTTCTCTAATTAATTTTGAGCCGTGTTATACCAACTGTGGATTACTGTAGTATGCACTTAGTATTTCTCCTCTCACATTCGTAATGCCGATTTCACAATCTCCTGCAACTTTGCTCTCTTTACGTTTCACTTCCGTAGCTTTTCAATTCTCCAGAATCGTAAACATTCACATCTCTTTTCATACGAATTATCCTTCCAGTTGTCTTGTACTGTCTTCCTGTCTCGTCATTTTATGCTTGTTGCGTAGACTTTTATGCCCGAAACATACTTGTTGGCATTGGTTTGATTTCCAGTGTAATAAGAGTTATCCTCGCTGAAGTGTTCACAGCAGTTCATTCTCTGGCTGCTTGTCCTACCTTCCTATTTATAACGAATCTTATTCCCATTGTACCATTTTAAGCTGTTGCTTTTGTCGTTATTAGCTTCGGGTTTTTTGACCAGAAATGTTTTCTTTTCATTTCACTTCACTGACCCCTGTTACATGTACGAGGGGTGTCAAAACGTAATCTAACATTTTTTTCTCGGTCATTTTCGGTTAAAAAATTGTGAAATTGTTTGTGTGCCATTGTGAAATATTCCTGCTTCACCTTGTAGTGTCACGAAATTCATACAGGTGGAGGTGCAAGTTCAGATAGGTGGCGGCGGTATATACGACCTTCACAATGTCGTCTGTCACGGAGATGCGTTGCAAGCAGATAGCTGTCATTGAATTTCTTTCGCCAGAAAACCAGATCTTCCGAGATATTCATAGGCACTTTGCAGAATGTCTACGGGCAACTGAAAGTGAACAAAAGCATGGTGAGTCGTTGGGCGAGGCTACTGTCATCACTGCAACAAGGTCTCGCAAACGCATCCGATCTCCCTCAGGAAACTGAAGAAACTGCTTCGACGAGTTTGTCACCACAAAAATGCAAACGAACTTTTCTTTCTCCGTGACAATACAAGTCTCACATAAGTCTGCGCCACCGAGAGCAGCTCACAAAACTTCATTGAACTGTTCTTCCTCGTCCACCCTACAGCCTGGATCTCGCACCTTCGAAGCAGTACGTGGATGATGAGGTTATTGATGTAGGAAGACGTTGGCTCCGACGTCGAACGGTAGAATGGTATCATGCGTGCATATAGGCCCTCCAAGTAAGATGGCGTAAGGCAGTCGCACTGAACGGAGATTTTGTTGAAAGATTCTATGGTATATAGTATGACGTACTGCAGTCCTGGATAAAACCAAGCCGATTTTAGATAAAATGTGTTGCATTACTTATTGAACGCCCTAGTATATTCAGCCGTCCGCCCCGATAGATGTGGTCAGCGCGGCCGTCTGTCACGCCAAGGGGCCGGGTACGATTCCCGGCTGGGTCTAGCCGGCTCGGTGGCTCAGCGTGTACGGTCAGAGAGTTTAGCTACCCTCTATGATAAAAAAAAACTTAGTGAACGGATCAACGAACAACCTGAATGGGTGTCATCGAACGTCCGCCACGAACAAATTCAACGAACAGTGTAGAACAAAAATCAGATAAAAAAAAGTTGGAGATTTTCTCCGCTCAGGGACTGGGTGTTGTGTTGTCCTCATTATCATTTCATCATCATCAGTGGAAGGCAACGGGAACCCGCCACTGGAATCACTTCCCTAGACGCTCATGTGGTAGACCTCTCTGACGAGGCTTCCCCCATGACAAGACCTGCCGTAAGGCAGAACACACAGTTTATAGTCAGCCCTTGTATGTCACTTTTCGATTTTATAACTTCTCTACCATTACATATGTGTTTGGGTTGGGTACACCTTTAGCAAAACACAATTTTGTTTGTTGTCCCAGACATGTTTCACTGCAGTTGCAGCATCGTTAGTGTTGACAGTGACAGTGACAACTCAATACACAGAACTTGACAATGAAGAAGATGACGGAAAAAGAAAACTTAGAGGTGACAAACAATAAATAAAAACAGACACTGTAAAAACGTAATACAGCAGGAAAACACCACCATGTGGTAAGAAGCCATAATAAGAAAAAACCCACTGCTAATGCTGTAACTGCAGTGAAACATGTCTGGGACAAGAAACAAAATTGTGTTTTGCTAGAGGCGGACCCAACCCAAAAACATATGTTATTGTTAAAGCAAACACAGACAAAAGAGCTTCAACCTCAAGATGATTATTCTCTACCATATTTAGACTGATACCATTCCACGCTCCACCTCGTTGAATATTCACTTTTCGTTGGTTTTTCAATCTTTTTCTAGTGGTCACAGCCGCCAAACAAAATTATTATGGTCGATACCAGTACATTTAATAATATAATCTCATACTGTGAATGCCCCTTTTGACAGTCGGTTCGACTCGAAAAGCCTAAAGGCAAATCCGGCATAGTAATAAAATGTACATAGTTATATATACATATAATTATACATATAGTTATATATACATAGTTTATTGTTGGTATTAGTAACGTAATGTTCAGTTTTATCTATACAGCTGTGTACTCCATATTACTCGAAAGAGGTGCATATCGTGTCCAAAACTACTTGACATCACTGACTGCACCCAGTTTCTTGCGACCATAAAATTGTAACAATGGCTGTATTTCTGTCAGGATCGAAGTGTCTCTACTCAGCATTTCCCGTGGAAGGTAAAGATGTGGATCCTTATCGTGGTGTATCGCATCGTTTCAACCCTTTCACTAACAATTTTATTTAAAAAACATTAATGTATGATTATTTCAATTATCGTCATATAAGTAACATTATGAAAAGACTGTTTCCTGCCCTTTCGTTTTGCAAGGGGCTTGGGGAAGGAGGGTGGCCCACACATAGGATTATTCATACTCATCTCCAGGGTTTCAGAAGTCGACTGAGCAAAAACCGCAAAAAATACTGAAAACAGACACACATCGGTGGACAGGACACCTCTCCTAATTTGTAACTCACACCACAGTTGTTCAATATGGCTTCGTTTGTGCTGTGACAAGCTCAATTCGTCGTGCAAGTCGTTGACCCAATATGTCCGAGAAGGCACGAAGGCGCCCGCTTTGCGACTCTGGTATTAGGAGCGCCTATCTGCAGGTGCGAACTAATTCGGTGTGACAATACGGGGACGAAGGTTAGCAATGAAGCTTGAGGACGGCACAACCTAGAGGTGCAATCCGTAATTACAATAGTCCTGCTAACCATTAGCAGACTTCCCTTTACCAGTGGGACATTGATACATAGGAATAACATGCAGCAGTTCTCTGATAACCTATCGTGGGACACGTACGTCCCGATGATAATCAGTTGGTTAATACCTAAGCATTATTCACCTTGGTTGTCGTATTTAGGACACTGTCACTCCTACCAAACAATCGGACGACGCTCTCCACGTACGTAAACTTCCAATAGCTCGGTACTGGTTGTTAATAAGTTATTTGTATGCATGAATCATAAGTGCAGTATAATCTTAATTAAACAACAGCACTTGTTAATGATTCATAATTACGAAGTCTTCACTTGACCGAGCTCGACCCCAGTGGCGCCGAAAGTTGCGTTAATGGACGTCGGGTGGCCGCAGAGCTTCCCAGCGCTTGTCCACATTAGAATCATCATACAAAGGCGCCTGATACATATCTCTCCTTTCCCCCCGACTGTCGGAAAATTGTGTATGAATAAAGATGAGGCTGCTAAATGAGCAGCCTGCCTGGAGTTGGCGGATTAATTGCTGTCGGCGCGCTTCAAGAACGCGACTCCGAACCCGCTGCTGCGCGAGGCGTTCCGGGGAAGCCGGCGCGACGAGAGCTTCTCCGCTTTTTGCGGCACTCGCCTAGTCACAGCCGAGCATCTAAGAGAAATTAACGCTGTCAGTATTTAGAAATTCTCGCAGATAAATACTACAATACGTCACGTGACACTGCAAGCAGACCCATAAACAAAGAGAGTATTCTGCGTCAGTTACATTTAGTTACTTCGTATTTTATTGTCTGGTTCGATACTCAAATCAAACTTCTCTGGATGAAACTGTGGTACACATAAGAGTTATATAAGCAACTAATCACTTGATTTGAGGGACAACCACAGCTGTAATGACACATTTCAGTGGATGAAAACAGTAACAAAATCAAATGGCTCTCAGCACTATGGGACTTAACATCTACGGTCATCAAACCCCTAGAACTTAGAACTACTTAAACCTAACTAACCTAAGGATATCACACAACACCCAGTCATCACGAGGCAGAGAAAATCCCTGACCCCGCCGGGAATCGAACCCGGGAACCCGGGCGTGGGAAGCGAGAACGTTACCGCACAACCACGAGCTGCGAACAAAACAGTAACAGCTGATTCATAATATCGCATTAAACACGACCAGTTTCGTGGTATTACAGTCACATCTTCAGGTAACAAACTGTTGACCTTCCAATAGATAATGTTCTTAAAATCTCCTTAGGGGAGATAAAACGAGTCTGCTATCTTCCTGCACACAGCTGGCGTCGTAATGTACGTAACCATCATGAATAAAAACTAAAGAAGACTTAACCCAAATATACGTGATACGTTTTTTCAGGTATCGCGGTGAGTACTGGTGGCGGTGGCCGTCGTACCTCAGAATATTTAGCAAATATATTTGGGTTCAGTCTTTCTCTAGTTCCACTGGCTCTTTTATTAACGACGGTTGCGTACTCTATTACGCCAGTTTTGTGCAGCATGATCGGGGACTCTCATTACTAATCATGGGGAGATTTTAAGAACGTTATGTATTGAAATGTCAAGAATTTGTAACCTGCAGACGTCCCTACAATGTCACGGAACTAGTCGAGATTAACAAGTTATTTTGACGTAGCTGTTGCCGTTTTCATCATTTGAGATTATATAAGTAAGTTCCACTGTCTGCGGAAAAGCGGATCTTAAACAATGTACTTAAGGCAATCGCTGCTATTTCCACTACTACCACTACTTACATTGTTAATGTTTGCACCTATTCTTCCTCACTTGCTAGCTTAATGCTGTTTATTTTGTTCATAAGGACAACTATTATTTATGTGCTGTACCTGCTTGTCTGTTTTTGTTTCTTAGCCAATCAAGCCCTAAATAATTATTTTTGAAATTTTCAGTAGTATAAGAGAATATGATTACCAGGATAACATTTGCTCTGATTATGTATTTCATCTGAATGATTAACTTAGATAAATAGTCTAGCTAGTCCAGTCGCTACAAGTTTTAGGATAGGACTATCAGAAGGGAACCCACATTTTTACGTGAATTATGGCAGATTACTGATAGACGTAGCCGACATTTTGCAACATAATTTTTTTTTCTGTTTTCGCCTGCGGATAATAGCATGTGAATCTGTCTGTCCTTCTGGAGAACCATCTATCTGACGGCTGATCACTGTCGGACGGGAGTTTTACGAGTGAAATTTCATGGGATGAATCGAGGAGTCTTTACGGAATGGACGTTGATTAGGGCTTAACTTGTCTGATTAAGAGGGACACGAAGTCTGAATGACCTAACATGCTATTGTTTCACGCCTTGTATGCTTCCTTGCCAATAGCACTTCCCTTTTCTGGAATGCATTCGACACGGTACCCCATGGCAGACTGTTAAGGTACGTCGTGCCTACAGAATGGACTCCCAGATATATGACTGTCTCGAAGACTTCTTAAGTAACAGAACCCAGTACGGCGTTTTCGACGGCGACTGTTCGTGGGAGACAGGGATAACATCAGGAGTGCCCGATGGAAGTGTGATAGGACCGTTGCTATTTCCTATATACACAAAACATCTGGCAGACGGGGTGGGCAACAATCTGTCGTTCTTCGCTGATGATAATGTGGTGTACAGTAAGATGTCGAAGAAAGGCGACTGTAGGCTGATACAGAAGACATAGACAATATTTCTAGTTGGTGTGATAAATCGCAGCTACCTCTAAACGTGGAAAAATGTAAGTTAATGCGGATGGGTAAGAAGAACAATCCAGTAATGCTTGGTTACAGTATTACCAGTGTTCTGCCTGGCACAGTCAAGTCGTTTAAATATCTGGGCGTAGCGTTGTATAGCGATATGAAATGGAAGGAGCATGTGAGAACTTTGATAGGGATGGTGAATGGTCGACTTCGGGTTACTGGCAGAATTTTAGGAAAGAGTAGTTCATATATAAAGGAGACCACATACACTATGTGATCAAAAGTATCCGGACACCGCCAGAAACACACGTTTTTCGTATCAGGTGTATTGTGCTGCCACCTACTACCAGGTACTCCATATCAGCGAGCTCAGTAGTCATTAGACACCGTGAGAGAGCAGAATGGGGCGCTCCGCGGAACTCTCGGACTTCGAACGTGGTCAGGTGATGGGGTGTCATTGTCATACGTCTGTACGCGAGATTTCCACACTCATAAACATACCTAGGTCCACTTTTCCCGATGTGATAGTGACGTTGAAACGTGAATGTACTTGTACAGCACAAAAGCGTACAGGCCGACCTCGTCCGCTGACTGACAGAGACCGCCGAAAGTTGAAGAGGGTCGTAATGTGTAATAGGCAGAAATCTATCCAGACCATCACACAGGAATTCCAAATTACATCAGGATCCACTGTAAATATTATGACGGTTAGGCGGAAGGTGAGGAAACTTTGATTTCGTGGTAGAGCAGCTGCTCATAAGCCACACATCGTTAAAAGCCAAACGTCGCCTCGTTTAGTGTAAGAAGCGTAAACATTGGACGATAGAACAGTGGAAAAACGTTGTGTGGAATGACGAATCACGGTACACAATGTGGCGATTCATTGGCAGGCTGCGATATGGCGACGAACGTCACCTGGCGTATGTAGTGCCAACAGTAAAATTCGGAGGCTGTGGTTTAATGGAGTGGTCATGTTTTTCATGGATGGGGCTTGCACCCCTTGTTGTTTTGGGTTATACTATCACAGCACAGGCCTACGTAGATGTTTGAAGCACCTTCTTGCTTCCCACTGTTGAACAGCAATTCGGGGATGGTAATTGCATCTTTCAACACGATCGAGCGCCTGTTCATAATGCCCGGCCCGTGGCGGAGTGGTTACACGACAGTAACATCCCTTCAATGGACTGGCCTGCACAGAGTCCTGACCTGAATCCTACAGAAACCGTTTGGAATGTTTTGGAACGCCGACTTCATGCCAGGCCTCACCGGCCGAAAAAGATACATCTCCTCAGTGCAGCGCTCCGTGAAGAACGGGCTGCCATTCACCAAGAAACCTTCCAGCACCTAACTGAACGTATGCCTGCGAGAGTGGAATAGTGTATAGGGTGCTAGTGTTACCTGTTCTTGAGTGCTGCTCGAGCGTTTGCGAAGAGCACCACATCGGATTGAAAGAAGGCAACAACGGAATTCCAAGGCGGGCTCCTAGATTTGTTGTGGTAGGTTCGATTAGCATGCAAGTGTTGTGGATATGTTTCGAGTGTTCATGTGGAAATCCGTGGAGGAAAGCAGACATTCATTCCGAAGAACGCTTCTGAAGCTTCTGAAGCTGACTGCAGAACGATCCTACTGCCGCCGACATACGTTTCGCGTAAGGACCACGAAGGTACGAGAAATTAGGGCTCATACGGAGGCATACGGAGGCATATAGATAGTCTTTTTTTCTTACGCTCTCTAGGAGTCGGACAGGAAGGGAAACAACTAGTTGTAGAACAGGGTATCTTCGATCAAGCTTCGTACAGTGGCTTGCCGAACATGTGTGTAGATGTAGAAGTTTCTTTCGAGGCACCAATCAATGGTCTTATTAGCCAAGCAAATGACCAACTGTTGTTTGGCTCTCTCCAGACTTCATAAATTGTATAAATTCATCAGATGGATGTTATCAACATAATAAGCTCTCCGAGACAGTCTACATTGATTGGGAGGTCATTCCAAGGCGTGGCAGGCAGCGAAAGACGTCCCCGGAGGCTGATCAGAAAGCCTATCCGGTGCGTCTGACAAACAGGTTTCAGGCACTGTCTCTGGCTGAGCCAGATGTAGCTGCCTGCTTCAGAGGATGATTCTCAGTCTTCAAGGTCCGTGCAATCACAGAGGGTGGGCTTATTGATAGTTGGGAGCTCCAATGTTAGGCGCGTAATGGGGCCCCTTAGGGATATGGCGGCTAAGGAGGGGAAGAAATCCAGTGTGCACTCCGTGTGCATTCCAGGTGGAGTCATTCCTGATGTGGAAAGGGTCCTTCCGGATGCCATGAAGAGCACAGGGTGCAGCCAGCTGCAGGTGGTGGCACATGTCGGCACTAATGACGTGTGTCGCTTTGGATCTGAGGAAATTCTCTCTGGATTCCAAGCGGCTATCTGATTTGGTGAAGGCTGCCGGTCTTGCTTACGAGATGAAGGCAGAGCTCACCATCTGCAGCATCGTTGACAGAACCGACTGCAGACCTTTGGTGCAGAGCCGGGTGGAGGGCCTGAATCAGAGGCTCAGACGGTTTTGCGACAGTGTTGGCTGCAGATTCCTTGACTTGCGCCATAGGGTCGTGGGGTTTCGGGTTCCGCTGAGTAGGTCAGGAGTTCACTACACTCAGCTGGCGGCTACACGGGTAGCGGAGACTGTGTGGCGTGGACTGGGCGGTTTTTTAGGTTTGAAGGCCTCGGGGAAGTACGGGGTGGGCTGCAATCTCAAAGGGTGCATGACAAATACAGGACGTGCTTGGATCAAGGAACAGTCGGAATTGTAGTTGTAAATTGTTGTAGTTGTGCTGGGAAAGTCCCTGAGCTGCAAGCGCTAATAGAAAGCACAGAAGCTGAAATCGTTATAGGTACAGAAAGCTGGCTAAAGCCTGAAATAAGTTCTGCAGAAATTTTTACGAAGTCTCAGACGGTGTTCAGGAAAGATAAATTAGGCAGAATTGGTGGTGGAGTGTTTTTGTCTGTCAGTAGTGGTTTATCTTGTAGTGAAGTCGAAGTAGATTCTCCGTGCGGATTGCTATGGGTGGAGGTTATACTTAACAGCGGAACTAAGTTAATAATTGGCTCCTTCTACCGACCCCCAGACTCCGATGACATAGTTGCTGAACAGTTCAGAGAAAATTTGAGTCTCGTAACAAATAAATACCCCACTCATACGGTTATAGTTGGTGGGGACTTCAACCTTCCCTCGATATGTTGGCAAAAATACTTGTTCAAAACCGGTTGTAGGCAGAAAACATCTTCCGAGATTGTCCTAAATGCTTTCTCCGAAAATTATTTCGAGCAGTTAGTCGACGAACCCAC
Source organism: Schistocerca cancellata (assembly GCF_023864275.1). Taxonomy (NCBI): domain Eukaryota; kingdom Metazoa; phylum Arthropoda; class Insecta; order Orthoptera; family Acrididae; genus Schistocerca; species Schistocerca cancellata. The sequence goes on along the minus strand of NC_064631.1, from coordinate 460,748,382 downwards.
GCGAATTGTAAATGGTTGCGAAAACACACTTGACCTCTTAGCCACAAACAATTCACAGCTAATAGAGGCATCGTGACTGATACAGGGATTAGTGATCACAAGGTCATTGTAGCTAGGCTCAATACCGTTTCTTCCAAATCCACCAGAAACAAACGCAAAATAATTTTATTTAAAAAAGCGGATAAAGTGTCAGTAGAAGCCTTCCTAAGAGACAATCTCCATTCCTTCCGAACTGACTATGCAAATGTAGACGAGATGTGGCTCAAATTCAAAGATATAGTAGCATCAGCAATTGAGAGATTCATATCTCATAAATTGGTAAGAGATGGAACTGCCCATGGTACACAAAACAGGTCCGAACGCTGTTGCAGAGGCAACGGAAAAAGCATGCGAAATCCCGAAGATTGGCTAAAATTTACAGACGCGCGAAATTTGGCACGGAATTCAATGCGAGATGCCTTTAATAGGTTCGACAACGAAACATTATCTCGAAATTTGGTAGAAAATCCGAAGAAATTCTGGTCGTTTGTAAAGTACACAAACGGCAAGACGTAGTCAATACCTTCGCTGCGCAGTGCCGATGGTACTGTTACCGACGACTGTGCCGCTAAAGCGGAGTTATTGAACGCAGTTTTCCGAAATTCCTTCACCAGGGAAGACGAATGGAATATTCCAGAATTTGAAACACGAACAGCTGCTAGCATGAGTTTCTTAGAAGTAGATACCTTAGGGGTTTCGAAGCAACTCAAATCGCTTGATAAGGGTAAGCCTTCAGGTCCAGATTGTATACCGTTTAGGTTCCTTCAGATTACGCTGATACAATAACTCCCTACTTAGCAATCATATACAACCGCTCGCTCACCGATAGATCTGTACCTACAGATTGGAAAATTGCGCAGATCGCACCAGTGTTTAGGAAGGGTAGTAGGAGTAATCCATCGAACTACAGACCTATATCATTGACGTCGGTTTGCAGTAGGGTTTTGGAGCATATACTCTATTCAAACATTATGAATCACCTCGAAGGGAACGATCTATTGATACGTAATCAGCATGGTTTCAGAAAACATCGTTCTTGTGCAACGCAGGTAGCTCTTTATTCGAACGAAGTAATGGCCGCTATCGACAGGGGATCTCAGGTTGATTCCGTATTTCTGGATTTCCGGAAAGCTTTTGACACCGTTCCTCACAAGCGACTTCTAATCAAGCTGCGGGCCTATGTGGTATCGTCTCAGTTGTGCGACTGGATTCGTGATTTCCTGTCAGGAAGGTCGCAGTTCGTAGTAATAGACGGCAAATCATCGAATAAAACTGAAGTGATATCAGGTGTTCCCCAGGGAAGCGTCCTTGGACCTCTGCTGTTCCTGATCTATATAAATGACCTGGTTGACAATCTGAGCAGTTCTCTTGGGGTGTTCGCAGATGATGCTGTAATTTACCGTCTAGTAAGGTCATCCGAAGACCAGTATCAGTTGCAAACCGATTTAGAAAAGATTGCTGTATGGTGTGGCAGGTGGCAGTTGACGCTAAATAACGAAAAGTGTGAGGTGATCCACATGAGTTCCAAAAGAAATCCGTTGGAATTCGATTACTCGATAAATAGTACAATTCTCAAGGCTGTCAATTCAACTAAGTACCTGGGTGTCAAAATCACAAACAACTTCAGTTGGGAAGACCACATAGATAATATTGTGGGGAAGGCGAGCCAAAGGTTGCGTTTCATTGGCAGGACACTTAGAAGATGAAACAAGTCCACTAAAGAGACAGCTTACACTATACTCGTTCGTCCTCTGTTAGAATATTGCTCCGCGGTGTGGGATCCTTACCAGGTGGGATTGACGGAGGACATCGAAAGGGTGCAAAAAAGGGCAGCTCGTTTTGTATTATCACGTAACAGGGGAGAGAGTGTGGCAGGTATGATACGCGAGTTGGGATGGAAGTCATTAAAGCAAAGACGTTTTTCGTCGCGGCGAGATCTATTTACGAAATTCAGGCACCAACTTTCTCTTCCGAATGCAAAAATATTTTGTTGAGCCCAACCTACATAGGTAGGAATGATCATCAAAATAAAATAAGAGAAATCAGAGCTCGAACAGAAAGGTTTAGGTGTTCGTTTTTCCCGCGCGCTGTTCGGGAGTGGAATGGTAGGGAGATAGTATGATTGTGGTTCGATGAACCCTCTGCCAAGCACTTAAATGTGAATTGCAGAGTAGTCATGTAGATGTAGATGTAGACGTACGGTCGAAGGTATGCGGCTCGAACATGTTAATCTAAATATGCAAGAAGAATATCAACTAGACAAGCTTGAGAAAAATGAAACATATAAAATACAAGGAAACCGAAAGGGCAAACGCAGCGCAGGAAATGTTGTGCCTGACAAAAATGTGAAGCAAGCAGAAAAAATGTATGCAATACACCGTAAACGTACGAACCAACAGCGATAGTGTATTTGATTAGAGTCGCAATAATCTATGAGAGAAAGAACTGCCACCAGAGTGCGTTTTTGATGTCCGTGTTTAGTGTTGTTGCTTGGTAAGGTGTATAAGGGGCACGAACATCATGAGAAGTTACGTGATCACTGTGAAGGAGTCGGAGGTGCTGCGTTCTCGTGTCAGCGTTCTCAGAATCTATCAGAGTTTGAAAGGGGTCTCATTGAGGATCTCCATTGGGCTGGCTGGTCGATTCGTGCAACATCCACAGTTCGAATATGACAGTGACCCGGTGTTGGACTGCATGGGAACGTGAGGGCAGCCATACTCGTCGTCAAGGTTCCAGTCGCCGCCTTGTGCACCAAACACCTCGTATCTGATACACATCTGCGTCTGCCATCCGAGAACAAGTAATGGACTCACTGCAGTATTCTGCGTCATCGCATACCATTGGTCGGAGACTAAAACAGATGGACTATGGAAATGCCGTCCCATGTGCAGGCTGCCGAAGAATGGTTCCGCATTGTGTTCAGCAATGAATCACGGTTCTGTGCTACTGCGGATGACCATCGTTCTGCTAGTATGGCGCCGAAAAAGGGGAGTGGTGCCGTTCTTCCAAAGTTTTATAGAGGCACAATGGTGTTACTTCTGGTGTCACGAAGTATGAAGCCATCGCTTATGACTTTGTTTGGCAGCTGGTAGTGACGGAGTGAGCTCTGGCGGCACTATGGTTCTTCATATATTCTCTGACCTCAGGTGCGCTGCCTGTCATGCGACAGCAGTGTGAAACCATCTTCCAACAAAACAACGCTCTTTTGCACGTGCAATCTGTGAGATGTCTGCGTGATGTTGACGCACTCCCTCGGCCAGCAAAATCCTCACCTCAGGATGTATGCGTGACCAGCACCCGCGTCAACTCCATCCAGGACATCAAGGACCATTTACAACAGTCGTGGGACATCTTGACTCAGGACAGGATTCAACTACTTTCTAACATACATAAGGTTCAGGACTTGAATTAAAATTCAAGGTGAAAGGAAATCAATGATACGATTCGCTGATGACATTGCTATTCTCAGTAAAAGAAATGCATGATATGCTGAATGGAATGAACAATCTAATGAGTACAGGATATGGACTGAGAGTAAATAAAAGAAAAACGAAAGTAATGAGAAGTAGCAGAAATGACAATAGCGAGAAACTTAACATCAGGATTGATGGTCACAAAGTAGATGAAGTTAAGAAATTCTGATACCTAGGCAGCAAAATAACCCAAGACAGAGAGAGCAAGGAGGACATAAAAAACAGACTAGCACTGGCAAAAAGGGCATTCCTGGCCAAGAGAAGTCTGCTGGTATCAAACATACGCCTTGATTTGAGGAATTAATTTCTGAGAATGTACAGCACTGTATAGTAATGAAACATGGACTGTGGGAAAACATGCGCGTGGTCTAATGCATTTGTGACTAGTGATGGTTTTAACGAACATGTGCAGTTCCAAAGTCTAGGTCCAGCACACACTTATAATCTGCCAGGAAGTTTCATATTGGCGCACACTCCGCTGCAGAGTGAATCATTATGTTGTTTTATGATATTTGAATGCGTGTGCTCGCACTGTGTAACAACGTCACGAGTGTATTTAGCAGTACTGACAACGACACACAAATGTGTTAGCCTGCATCACGTTGACATGTCTTAAAGCCATAATATCTCTTGAGAATGGCCTAAGGCCGAAATTACAATGGTGTAGTAAGAACTTACAACAGTCACTTGCGGAAAGACGTCCTTCAAAAACTTTTTTATGACTGAATCCCAGCTACAAGAAGTTTAACTTTTCCTTGCTTTAAAACAACTTGATTCCGTGTGTCAGTAAAATGTTGGAAAGTACTCGCAACGCTGGGAACTTAACTGTGTTATAGACGTTCTTCTCCAGTCTGCGTCTGAAAATTCTACTATTCATTTATCTATTAATATAAGCGACGATCAAAAACTTCACACTAGAGTGCGTTGCTGCAGCGTATAGGCAAACCAATGCAGCTCCGATGCGGGTATATAAGCACCGATATGGAGGCAAGAGCATAGCGTGGTCCCCTAACCGATACATTACGATCGCCAAATATACAGGGTGTTTGGAAGTTCCCTTTACAAACTTCTAGGACTCGTAGAAGAGAGAGAGAGTACATAATATTTTGAACAGGACCCCATGCCCAAAAACGTACCGTTTCCTCTCTACGACGATTTCGGTTCAGACGTGTAACGCGCCCAAGTCTGCTTAGGAGAAGAGGAAAGTAGACATGGTGAATGGAATGAACAATCTACGTCAGAAGGTGACCTGATGTCATTTAGTATCTGCCTTGCTGCGTGACTCTTGTAGTGAGGGGAGGAAGATCCGCTGGCACGAGTTCTGGCCGCTGCACTAGAAATCGAAGAGACACCAGGTGGGATGGAGACAGTGTACCAGAAGACGTTTCGTATTTTCAACGTCTGTAACGACGTTGGAGGTCGCCACATTGAGCAGCCATTATAATGCATCAGTACTGTTCTGCACGTACAATATGCTGTGTTCTTTTTTCTTATGAAAGAATATAAACGCATAATGTTTAAGTGTTAATGCAAACGTAGTTGCTTATGTGATAAATGGATGTATCGGTATGGTTCATTTCGAATTGCTATCTGATAACTGCACTGCGTCGACTCTACTTCAATTCCTCAAGCAGAAATGGATGAGTTAAACGTTTCCAGACATGGGTTCTTAATCAAAATATTGTGTGCTCATTCCCCTCTACAAGTCCTGGAAGTTTGTGACGGTAATTTCTGAACACCCTCGCTGTTGTAACGTCCCCTCTCCGCCGCGTGCTGGCGTTGTCGACGTCGTGGAGCTGTTACTGCTACAGCTCGGTTGGTGGAGTCGAGACGCGATGCGCGATGATGGATGTCTCCGTCGGTTAACGAGAGACAATATCTGCAAAAGGTCTTAAGAAATCGTTCCTCGCGTTATGATTAAAGTTTGATTGCGAGTCCGCACAGTTTCCTTATTAATGCGAAATGCGCCCTCTGATTGTCTCTTATGGTTTGAAGTTGAATTATTGTGTGCCCGGTTAACACTTTAGTGCAGTAATTGATGAATCTTCGCTCATGCGCATCGCCCACATCACCAAAAGCGAGGAAAAAGTTCAATTGCAGATCGTATTGGTCGTTGTTTGTTCGTTGCTAAGTAAAATTGTTCGCTCTATATGACGCGAGATCCACAGATACTCTTTAACAATGTCTTAATTATCTTGCGTCGTAATATTATGTATCTCCAAACCTTCCTTGTCGCAACTAACAGTCAACGGATTTACTTCCAAGTTAAATAGTCGCTGTTCATTAACTTTTGATGAGAAATTGTCAAATATTCATAGAATGATGGAGGCGACACGTTGAATTTCCACTTTTCATGAACAATTTTATTGTTCCTTTTCGCTGAATACTTTATAAACATCACGCCACACTCACACACGGTTAATTAGCACTGGCAGTTCTGTTAGTTTCAATTATCGTGATAATTACGGCAGCTTTACCCCTCGGCGTAATTGTATCTTCTTCATGTATTCGTGTCAATGTCTCCCACTCGAGATTAAACGTGTATTATAATCTTTCACTTATATGAATATTGAGTCCAATATTGCCTACTTCTGTTAATAAAGTACAAGAGCTCGGTATACACAGTCAGCATAATATCTCGGTTCAAGTCTCTGGTCTGAATATCAGTTCACAAGATCCGTGCGTCTACGTCACGCGCCGGCCGGAGTGGCAGTGCGGTTCTAGGCGCTACAGTCTGGAGCCGAGCGACCGCTACGGTCGCAGGTTCGAATCCTGCCTCGGGCGTGGATGTGTGTGATGTCCTTAGGTTAGTTAGGTTTAAATAGTTCTAAGTTCTAGGTGACTGATGACCTCAGAAGTTAAGTCGCATAGTGCGCAGAGCCATTTGAATCATTTTTCTACGTCATGCAACAACGACTCTTGAAAGTGAAACAAATTCGTCGCGCTCCTTTCGCTCAACTATGGCAAAAGCTGCTCTCGTATGACTTGGTAGCACGATAGTTAGCAAGCGACTTTTTCCGTGAATGAGTATTGTAGACGCATTGAATTTCTTCGTTGCGTTTACAACTCTTTTCCACATAAAAGTTATCTCTGACTGACATTTCTTTAGAGGTAACTTTCATGGTGTTAATTTGCAATTATTACTTAGATGTTTGGCAAATAACTGAAGATGACCTTTCTTTCTTCTTCCTTTCTACCAAAACACACTCTGTAATTATTAATGTTGGTGTTTATCAAGACCTTCTGGTGTTAGATCATCGGCAAAGTTGTCGTACCTGTCAGGATAACATTTCCCTACTTTACATCATGATGGTCTTTCCTAAATGGGTTTTGGGGTTTATTAGGGTGTTACACTGTGTTACAGTGTTTCAGTATTTTCCACACAACTACACTTGTCTGATTCGATTGAAATGATTCAGTACTTCACGATCCATCTCAGCATTTGCATTAAAGAGTTTACGGGAAACTGTATATTACTTAAATCCACGTGACCAGATGTATATTGAACCGCGTTCGTCCCCAGTACCTTGACACTACCCCTCCTCGCTCGATCAGAATGTGCTGATGGTGGTGCCTCGCCTGCTCAGTAAGGAGAACAAGACTTCGGCAGAGTGTCGACAGCGGCGCACTGCCCTCACACCTGCCGGCTCGGTTCGAGACGCGGCACTTGCCGTGCCGGTGTAATCCGTCTCGTGCGGCCGGGGCCGCCGGGGAGACAGCAAAAAGGCGCCCGCTTGACGGGTGCGGCCATCAGCGAGCCAGTCCACGGGCGACCGGTCCCTGGCGCCGCGCCACGGATCAATGACCACGTGCTTCCTAGGGCGTGCCCCCCGAGGCTCCCCCGACGTGCATAATCTGCATCTGTAATTCCCGACTTTAAAGTATTGTATAGTCATCGCTGACACCAACCATCGAATAGAGTGTCAAGTTTTCTCGTGGCCCAACTAAAGCAAATTTCTTTCGCATCTTCTTAGTATCCCAAACGGCGAGGATGGAGAGGAAGGGTGTGACTTTTGCTGTTGCGAAATCTAGTGATTCGATAAGATCCTTCACAGTTGCTCGACTGTATCCTTCTGGAAGTTGTGGTGACTGTACCTCGAATCGTGATGCCACGTGAATAAAGACAGCAACAATATTTATAGAGCTAATGGGTGGCTGACTCAATATTTCTAGTTTTTCAGAAGCCTTTGAGAACGTTCCAAACAGGCAGTTTTCAACAGCTGGGCGACTTGTTTCGTGTTTTTCTACAAGAAAGGTCACATTTCGTAGTAACAAGGAAGCGTTACAGACCTTCTGCTGTGCCGGCTACTGTGGCCGAGCGGTTCTACGCGCTTTAGTCTGGAACCGCGCTGCTGCTACGGTCGCAGGTTCGAATCCTCCCTCGGGCATGGATGTGTGTGATATCCTTAGGTTAGTTAGGTCCCAGTAGTTCTAAGTCTATGGGACTGATGACCTCAGATGTTAAGTCCCGTAGTTTTTAGAACCATTTGAACCTTCTGCTGTGCTCAGTCAGTCGTAGGAGAAAATCGGAGCAGTCCTCTTAGAATGTTTGTAGTTGATACTATCATTTGCCGTCTAGTAAACTGTCATAAGATCAAACCTAAAATAATAACGATTTAGACGTGGTATATGCCTAGTGCGGAAAGTGACGACTTAAAACAATAAAAATCTGACGTTCTCTACATGAGTGCCATAAATATTCGGTTATACAACAAATTTAAACGCTGTAAAGTCAAGAAAATACCACCACATGATCCACCGTCTCCCATCCCCGTGGCCCAAGAAAGTTGTGACGAGAAACTCAGTACAATAAAAACAGTAGCCAAAAATAATAAATTTGATTTTAACATTATTGACAAAATCCTTAGTAAAAAAGCTGAAGAATCAAGCCAGATGCCTATTGTACCCAGCGAACAAGATACATAGGCCGAAAAGAAAACGGTGCAGTTTACGTTTTATGGTTAAAACTTCAAATAGGGTAGACGGTAGGCACCTTTTTAAAAGCAAAGGGTTTGTCTGTGCCTTGCTGTGTCCCGCAGTCGGTAGATAGATGACTCTTCAGTTCAAAATATAAACAGCCAGAAATCATGAAAAGTGGGGTTGCTATGTTGAGCAGATTGGGAGGTCGATCTGCACTAGGCTCAGAGAACACCACAGAGTTGGAAATTAAAGAACCCAGATTCATCCTTTGCCGAACGCTGTACAAACAAAAACAACAGATAAATAATTCATGTGAAGTACTTCACATAGAGGTAAAGTGTGCATAGCTCAGTCAGTTAGAAATTAAGAAACAGTTCTGTGTATCCCTATATTTGTTACTGAATAGACAAACTCAATTCAGTTAGTTTAGATAACAATGCAACAACCTCTACATAGAAGAAGAATCTTGGTGCTTTCTTTGACACGTAAAAAGATCCATTCCTGCGTAGAGCTCTGCTCTAATGTAAGCTAGTCATAGTTATTGTGATAGCTGACGTAATGAATTTCGTAAGTTCACACGTAATTTGTCAGAACTGTCAACAGAGATAACAATTACAGTTTCAATCAAGAGTCAATAGATTAAAAAAAGGTTGACATGTTTAGCTTTGCCTGGTTGTCATCTTTGGGATCATTTATGTATTGGAAACAGGATTATGATACGAAATTTATGTCACACAGTAACAATAAAGTTTGTGAAAAAACAATAAAAAGGTGCTTTCTTTAGTTAATGTAAATACCTAAGAATTACAACTACAAACAACTTAAACTGGAACGAATACAGAGAAAGTGTCGTGGGGAAGGTGAACCAAAAACTTCGTATTGTTGGCAGAACTCTTCTAAGATCCTTAAAAAAAAAACTGTCTACGCTACACTTGTCGGCCCCGTTCTGGAGTGCTGCTGCGCAATTCTTAACAGATAATATTGACGGAAGACACCGAAAAACGTGAAAGAACGACAATTCGTTTTTTACTCCCTCGAATTAGGCGTGAGAGAATCACAGATACGATACGCGATTTGGGATGGCAATTATTAAAACATAGGCGATTTCTGTTGCGGCGAAATCTTTTCTCGAAATTTCAACTGTCTTTTTTAAATGCCAAAATGTTTTCTTGACACCCCCTTACATACCATCGGAACAAAATAAGATAAATCAGAGCTCACAGGGAAATGTTTAGGGAGGGGGTGTACTGGTGCCCTGCGGCGAAGTCACTAGCTTATCCCGGTGTGGAAAAGCTTAGAAAGTGTTTCTATGAACCCTATGACAGAGACATAAGCGTCAATCGCAATTTAATCATGTAAATAACATATGCTAAGCGGCTTTTTCCCAGATTTCTGGTAAGAAAAGGTAAGTTGTGGGGTGTGGTTGGCTGGGAGATCTAGAAGGGCAGTTCAGCAATCTAACTGGAAAGGCTTTTCTTTATCGCTTGTACACACTAACACTTTTCCTTCGCCAAGTGTGACAGTTGTGTATTTAAGATCTGATAAGTGAACGTGACTAAAGTGTGTGCATAGTGTGGTATCATGTTTGTGTTTGATGATGATGAGAGAAGGGAGAGGATGCCGGCATATGGCCTATTCCTCTCGGGTACCAATAGCCGAGTTTAAGCTTCCCGTGGGCAGGATGGATCACCATGAGCAGTGTCGCCCTAACTTCACGTGACGATGTGGAGAGGCTTGGAATTTAATCCAGGACATCGGCGCAAAGACGGGTGCTCAGGAATTTCACACCACCACCACTCCTCCCCTTTGCTGTAAAAAGTTATTGAACCCGTCTCTTTTACACCAAGCCACAATTTCTGATAGTTATATGACCAGTGCACTGGAATCTTTCTTCAGAGTACTACCTCCTAACGTAAAGACTTGCGGTTCTTACATCTCATAATATGGTCATATAACGTAAGCAATGTGTGCTCTTGTACACTCCTGGAAATGGAAAAAAGAACACATTGACACCGGTGTGTCAGACCCACCATACTTGCTCCGGACACTGCGAGAGGGCTGTACAAGCAATGCTCACACGCACGGCACAGCGGACACACCAGGAACCGCGGTGTTGGCCGTCGAATGGCACTAGCTGCGCAGCATTTGTGCACCGCCGCCGTCAGTGTCAGCCAGTTTGCCGTGGCATACGGAGCTCCATCGCAGTCTTTAACACTGGTAGCATGCCGCGACAGCGTGGACGTGAACCGTATGTACAGTTGACGGACTTTGAGCGAGGGCGTATAGTGGGCATGCGGGAGGCCGGGTGGACGTACCGCCGAATTGCTCAAAACGTGGGGCGTGAGGTCTCCACAGTACATCGATGTTGTCGCCAGTGGTCGGCGGAAGGTGCACGTGCCCGTCGATCTGGGACCGGACCGCAGCGACGCACGGATGCACGCCAAGACCGTAGGATCCTACGCAGTGCCGTAGGGGACTGCACCGCCACTTCCCAGCAAATTAGGGACACTGTTGCTCCTGGGGTATCGGCGAGGACCATTCGCAACCGTCTCCATGAAGCTGGGCTACGGTCCCGCACACCGTTAGGCCGTCTTTCGCTCACGCCCCAACATCGTGCAGCCCGCCTCCAGTGGTGTCGCGACAGGCGTGAATGGAGGGACGAATAGAGATGTGTTGTCTTCAGCGATTAGAGTCGCTTCTGCCTTGGTGCCAATGATGGTCGTATGCGTGTTTGGCGCCGTGCAGGTGAGCGCCACAATCAGGACTGCATACGACCGAGGCACACAGGGCCAACATCCGGCATCATGGTGTCGGGAGCGATCTCCTACACCGGCCGTACACCACTGGTGATCGTCGAGGGGACACTGAATAGTGCACGGTACATCCAAACCGTCATCGAACCCATCGTTCTACCATTCCTAGACCGGCAAGGGAACTTGCTGTTCCAACAGGACAATGGACGTCCGCATGTATCCCGTGCCACCCAACGTGCTCTAGAAGGTGTAAGTCAACTACCCTGGCCAGCAAGATCTCCGGATCTGTCCCCCATTGAGCATGTTTGGGACTGGATGAAGCGTCGTCTCACGCGGTCTGCAAGTCCAGCACGAACGCTGGTCCAACTGACGCGCCAGGTGGAAATGGCATGGCAAGCCGTTCCACAGGACTACATCCAGCATCTCTACGATCGTCTCCATGGGAGAATAGCAGCCTGCATTGCTGCGAAAGGTGGATATACACTGTACTAGTTCCGACATTGTGCATGCTCTGTTGCCTGTGTCTATGTGCCTGTGGTTCTGTCAGTGTGATCATGTGATGTATCTGACCCCAGGAATGTGTCAATAAAGTTTCCCCTTCCTGGGACAATGAATTCACGGTGTTCTTATTTCAATTTCCAGGAGTGTATTTTCAACCATCAAATATTCAAGCATAGCGGTAGGAGGAGACGGACCAAAATATGGAAACACCGAAAACCAACACTTTATTATGCTAAAAACAGTGCAGGAAACATCTTGGCATTCAAAACAGCTTTCAGTCGTTTGGTAATGGAGAACTAAAGCTCCTGTATGGTTTTCATGGGAAACTTGTTCCATTCTTCCTGCAAAATAGCGGTAAATGCAGGTAAGAAAGATGGAGGCTACTAGCTGTCGCGCATTCTTCTCTCCTAAGAAAACCACAAAGGTTCAATAATACTGAGATTTGGTGACTGTGTCGGCCAGGGGAGAAGCGACAATTTCGCCTCGTGCTCACATAACCAGTCCCGCACGAAACGAGCAGTAATAGGATCCCTCACAGCTTCGAACACAGCATCACCATTGCTGAAACATTCTACCATGCGACGGAGCTGACCAGGCAAAATGGTCACATAATTCTTGACAGCAATGTGAACTTGCAGAGTAATCATGGAGCCGACGGAATAGCACGTTATGGCTGCCCAGATCATCACCGACGCCCCGCCCCGATTCGTCCTTGGGACGTAAACTCGACCACAAATTGGGAACAGTGTGGAACAAGTCTCATCCGACCAAATAACTTTCTTCCATTGCTCCATAGTCCAGGTTTTGTGGCTTCCTGTTACGGGAATTTGCATGGCTGATGCGTGTTTCTGAAATTTCAGCTCTCCCTTCAGTTCCCTCTTATGGATCTCTCTTCGTTTTGTTTTGGTGTTGACAGGGTTTGCGAGTGCGACTTCCTCTTCTGCAGTGACTTTTGCAGCTGTCGTCCTCTTATCTTTCGTCAAACTCCTCTTCAGTGACTATCTGTCACGATCACTCTACGTACACTTTCATCCACGTCGTGACTTAGTGGATGATGTTCTTCCGCTTTCCCTGTACGCAGTATAAATCTTCGGTAAGATATATCTTGAAACACCAAACACTTCGGCTACCTTGGTTGTGCAAGCAACGACGAAACGAGCATCAAGAACTTCCCACATTCAAATCCACTCACCTCCGACATAATGGACTCATAGTTACGCAGAACACTGTTTCTACGACTGACACTCGCAGCGTTTTCAGTATATTTCACAGGTGTCTTTCGTTTTCAAATACAACAGCGCAACCCGCTGGCTTGGTTAGCATCTGCATTTATGTTCCGGCATCCATTTCTTTCAGTGTTCCCGTTTTTTTTTTCTATTACTGTACGTGGAGATTGGAGCCTGCCTAATTGGTACTCGTTTGAATGCAGTGCCGGATACTGCACTTCATTCCTACGTCAAACACATTTTATGAATCACAACCCACAAGGCCCCCTCCTCCCCTCCACCCCCCCCCCCCCACCCACCACTTTCTCACAAACTTTGTATTTGAAATCACCCACACAATCGTGTATTTTAGGGTTCCAGGTATCAAGTTAGTGTCCCAGGTTTGACAGCTTGCAGCTGTTCACCAAAGAAGGCCCTAATTTGCTATTAATCGACATGAAAAACTTAGCATAATGCTCTGGAGTCTTGAAGGTTGCAGTATTTGCCAGGGTGCGCTGACATACTGTAGTGCTTAAAGTGCGTCAAAGATTTTGAGTTCTTATCTCGAAAGAGTCTTTGAAATTTTTATTTTAAAGTCCTTACCTAAATTATTTTGCACAGTACTTTCCTTCAAATAATTGGTTTAAATGTTAATCATCGTAATCACTTATTTATTTGCTCTCAGTTTTTTCCTTGCTACCGTATCCTTTTTCCAATTGGAATCTTTGCCCTCTACAACTACAGTTTAATTACCTTTATTTTACCATCATATATTGTCGTCCACATTAGTGGGTTCATTATTTTATTTCCAAGTTTCTTGAATTTCGATTTATTTATAATCGCTTCTTTCCTTTATATCTTCATCTGCTTGCTGCAACAAAAATGTACTTTTTAAATGATTATATTATGATTACCATCGAAAAAATGTGTATCCCGTAACTAAAAATATTTTTTTGGCACTAACGCACGGACAATATAAATATACACATCAAAAAACGGTTTTGCATCACCCCAATTCCCAAAACTCCTGAAGTCAGACGTTGACTGCGGATATTGCATCACAAATGGTTCAAATGGCTCTGAGCACTATGGGACTCAACTGCTGAGGTCATTAGTCCCCTAGAACGTAGAACTAGTTAAACCTAACTAACCTAAGGACATCACAAACATCCATGCCCGAGGCAGGATTCGAACCTGCGACCGTAGCGGTCTTGCAGTTCCAGACTGCAGCGCCTTTAACCGCACGGCCACTTCGGCCGGCATTGCATCACAGACACAGTCCCTTTGACTGTTCAGAGATGACACTAAACCCGCTCAAAGATTTAAACAACCGTGCATGAGCAGCGCCTATTAAACAGAGGGGGTCTGGCAACCGATCACTTCCAGTCATTTCACCAGGAAGGACGCATACGGCTCGTGTTGCCTGTAGTTCAACCATGCCTAGACGGTCAATACCGCGGTTCCATTGCAACCGCATTGCTGCTTTGTGTCAGGAAGGTCTCTCAACGAGGAAGGTGTCCAGGCGTCTCGGCGTGAACCAAAGCAATGTTGTTCGGACATGGAGGAGATACAGAAAGACAGGAACTCTCGATGACATGCCTCGCTCAGGCCACTCAAGGGCTACTATTGCACTGGATGACCGCTACCTGTGGATTATGGCTCGAAGGAACCCTGACAGCAACGACACCATGTTGAGTAATGCTTTTCGTGCAGCCACAGGATGTCGTGTTACGACTAAAACTGTGCGCAATAGGAGCCGAGCGACCGCTTCGGTCGCAGGTTCGAATCCTGCCTCGGGCATGGGTATGTGTGATGTCCTTAGGTTAGTTAGGTTTAAGTGGTTCTAAGTTTAGGCGACTGATGACCTCAGAAGTTAAGTCGCATAGTGCTCAGAACCATTTGAACCATTTTTTTGTGCGCAATAGGCTGCATGATGCGCAATTTCACTCCCGACGTCCATGGCGAGGTCCATCTTTGCAACCACGACACCATGCAGCGCGGTACAGAGGGGCCCATCAACATGCCTAATGGACCGCTCAGGATTGGCATCACGTTCTCTTCACCGATGAATGTCGCATATGCCTTCAACCAGACAATCGTCGGAGACGTATTTGGAGGCAACCCGGTAAGGCTGAACCCCTTAGTCACACTGTCCAGAGAGTGCAGCAAGGTGAAGGTTCCCTGCTGTTTTGGGGTGGCATTATGTGGGGCCGACGTACGCTGCTGGTGATCATGGAAGGCACCGTAACGGCTGTACGATACGTGAATGCCGTCCTGCGACCGATAGTGTAACCATATCAGCAACATATTGACAAGGCTTTCTTCTTCATGGACGACAAATCGCGCCCCCATCGTGCACATCTTGTGAATGACTTCCTTTAGGATAACTACATCGCTCGACTAGAGAGACCAGCATGGTTTAAAGACATGAACCCTATCGAGCATGCCTGGGATAGATTAAGGGTTGTTTACTGACGACGTGACGCATCAACCACTCTGAGGGATCTACGCCGAATCACCGTTGAGGAGTGGGACAATCTGATCCGACAGTGCCTTGATGAGCTTGTGGGCAGTATGCCACAACGAATATAGGCGTGAATTAATGGAAGAGGACGTGCTAGTGGGTATTAGAGGTACCGGTGAAGGCACTGAAGTCATGGACTGTGCGGCTGGTCCCAGCGGAGGTTCAAGTCCTACCTCGGGCATGGGTGTGTGGTTTTATCCTTAGGATAATTTAGGTTAAGTAGTGTGTAAGCTTACGGATTGATGACCTTAGCAGTTAAGTCCCATAAGATTTCACACACATTTGAACACTTTTAGGTACCGGTGTGTACAGCAATCTGGATCACCATCTCTGAAGGTGTCGCTAATCGGTGGTATAACATGCAATGTGTGGTCTTCATGAGCAATAAAAAGGACGGAAATGATGTTTATGTTGTCTCTATTCCAATATTCTGTAGAGGTTCCGGAACTCTCGGAACCAAGGAGATCCAAAATATTTTTTGATGTGTGTAGATTATTTGGTTTTTTACCGATAGATTGTGCATATTCTAACGTTTAAATATTGTGTAATTCAAATCACATGCACAAAGATTCCAAATGAAAAAAGAACGCTAGCAGGAAAAAGAATTGGAGCAAATAAAGAAGTTAGTACGTTAACTGAAATGACATAACAAAGGATTATAAATAAAAAAATATATTTAAACAAATTAATTGAATGAAAGTAATGATCAAATTCATTTTGATAAAGACTTTAAAATAATACAAAAGAGACCCACTTTTGAGAACGGCTGCGAGGTATGATATCTGGATCCTAACTTACACCACTGTACAGATGGATTCAAAAGGATGTCACCCCTGGTGATGTTTTCCCCCCTCCTAATGATCTCCACTACGCTTCTCTCCTCACCCATTTTTATTTTTTCTATTTTGTGCGTTTATTTCCCAATGACATTTCAAATATCTTCTAGTATTTACTGCTTTCTTTTGGACATCTATTTCTTCTTTTAGCCTGTCTGTTCTAGATGTTGGTATTTTTCTTGTTATAAAAGTTTCCCACCCGTGTGTGAGGTTCTCAAAAATCTTTAATCCTTCAAGAATGTCGTTATTAGCAATTTTATATGCCCATGGTACACTTAGAATTCTCCCATGCGACGTTTGCCTGCCGCCTTGGCCAAAATCCAGTTCTCATCTCCACCAAAGAAGGTGGGAAATATGGAGCAAGTAGAAAACTTAATTTGGTTTCGACTGAGAAGTGACGGCTGTCGGACACGTCAGTCATTTTACAAAACACGGCTCTTGCTTTCTCAACACGGACTTTAATTTCTTGCCAGTTATCCCTTTGGTTATTACTGTTAGCTCTGAGATAATGTACACTCCTGGAAATGGAAAAAAGAACACATTGACACCGGTGTGTCAGACCCACCATACTTGCTCCGGACACTGCGAGAGTGCTGTACAAGCAATGATCACACGCACGGCACAGCGGACACACCAGGAACCGCGGTGTTGGCCGTCGAATGGCGCTAGCTGCGCAGCATTTGTGCACCGCCGCCGTCAGTGTCAGCCAGTTTGCCGTGGCATACGGAGCTCCATCGCAGTCTTTAACACTGGTAGCATGCCGCGACAGCGTGGACGTGAACCGTATGTGCAGTTGACGGACTTTGAGCGAGGGCGTATAGTGGGCATGCGGGAGGCCGGGTGGACGTACCGCCGAATTGCTCAACACGTGGGGCGTGAGGTCTCCACAGTACATCGATGTTGTCGCCAGTGGTCGGCGGAAGGTGCACGTGCCCGTCGACCTGGGACCGGACCGCAGCGACGCACGGATGCACGCCAAGACCGTAGGATCCTACGCAGTGCCGTAGGGGACCGCACCGCCACTTCCCAGCAAATTAGGGACACTGTTGCTCCTGGGGTATCGGCGAGGACCATTCGCAACCGTCTCCATGAAGCTGGGCTACGGTCCCGCACACCGTTAGGCCGTCTTCCGCTCACCCCCCAACATCGTGCAGCCCGCCTCCAATGGTGTCGCGACAGGCGTGAATGGAGGGACGAATGGAGACGTGTCGTCTTCAGCGATGAGAGTCGCTTCTGCCTTGGTGCCAATGATGGTCGTATGCGTGTTTGGCGCCGTGCAGGTGAGCGCCACAATCAGGACTGCATACGACCGAGGCACACAGGGCCAACACCCGGCATCATGGTGTGGGGAGCGATCTCCTACACTGGCCGTACACCACTGGTGATCGTCGAGGGGACACTGAATAGTGCACGGTACATCCAAACCGTCATCGAACCCATCGTTCTACCATTCCTAGACCGGCAAGGGAACTTGCTGTTCCAACAGGACAATGCACGTCCGCATGTATCCCGTGCCACCCAACGTGCTCTAGAAGGTGTAAGTCAACTACCCTGGCCAGCAAGATCTCCGGATCTGTCCCCCATTGAGCATGTTTGGGACTGGATGAAGCGTCGTCTCACGCGGTCTGCACGTCCAGCACGAACGCTGGTCCAACTGAGGCGCCAGGTGGAAATGGCATGGCAAGCCGTTCCACAGGACTACATCCAGCATCTCTACGATCGTCTCCATGGGAGAATAGCAGCCTGCATTGCTGCGAAAGGTGGATATACACTGTACTAGTGCCGACATTGTGCATGCTCTGTTGCCTGTGTCTATGTGCCTGTGGTTCTGTCAGTGTGATCATGTGATGTATCTGACCCCAGGAATGTGTCAATAAAGTTTCCCCTTCCTGGGACAATGAATTCACGGTGTTCTTATTTCATTTTCCAGGAGTGTATTTCTTTTCTTGCTCAGTAACTTTGTCATTAATGTTCGGATGACACTTTGGTATTTATTTCTTGGTGATGAACATTAATTTGATTTTATCGAAGTTGATTTCTGGACCCATAAAGTTTACTGCTTTCGTTGATTCAGGATACAAGATGTTGAAGACCAAGGTGTCAGTAAATATTTCAGTATCGCCAGCGTAGCAGTATTGATTAGTTTCTCTCCTTCCAAGACGGTTTCGTCTTCGACATTTTCAATGGCTTCTTTGCATATACATTCCAAATAAAGATTAAATATCAGTGGCAACAAAATACGGCCCCGTATCAAATGGTTCAAATGGCTCGGAGCACTATGGGACTTAACTGCTGAGGTCATCAGTCCCCTAGAACTTAGAACTACTTAAACCTAACTAACCTAAGGACATCACACACATCCATGCCCGAGGCAGGATTCGAACCTGCGACCGTAGCGGTCGCGCGGTTCCAGACTGTAGTTCCTAGAACCGCTCGGGCACACAGGCCGGCCGGAATGATATCAGAATTAGAAATTGTCTATAGTAGTGTTGTCAAGAGTTCTATTTGTATTCTTCATAAAACAACTTAAGGAATTTAGAAGGCCTCTAGTCAGCTGTTTTCTATCTTCCACTGCACTTTCTATTGGTGCTATTTCTTCTGCTACAATATCTGGTCTTGTTTCCCCGATTAACTCTTTCGTGGTTGGTGGTACATATATGTCCCTCTATAGTAAGATGAGGTTTTGAGCTATAGGAGGTTTATATCTTATATCGGTCTAGTGCAAGCATGTAGCGAGATGATTAGGAACTTGGAGAAAAATACCTCTGGCTATGACATGGATATATAGAAAGATTTAAGCGATTAAATGGGGTGGCGTGTGTTTATAGAATGTTTCACGAAAATCAGATCAAATCACCATAATCTCAATTCCAAGAATGAAGTAACTGTGATTTCTCATACGTCATAAACTTTATTTTGAAACGTTACTGCACAACTCAAAAAAACTGCTGATCCGTATGTCGTATGTATGTAGTGGGCTAGATATGCTCCATAAAACTTCAGGAATGTTTTTTATATGATACGTCAGAGCGATTTTCAAATGTTATGTTGAAAATCTGTGTGCGATATTTCATGTTTTTCACTGTCAGGAGAATAAATATGTTTTGGTACTAATCTTTTATAGTTTTTCCATAACCACCATCTTGATAAAATTATTATAAAATTAAATATTTAACTCTGAAAATCCTAGACGCAAGTGAAAACATGGTTCTAGTGAGATCCAAGAGTCCCACTTCATCGATTTTCAAAATAGGTCGGCTTGAAAAGCTTTTGGTAGTGAAAGTATATTATTAATTACAAAGGAAGACAGGTTTCGACCTTTTATTTTTCAAACTTATGCTAAAGAAATTTTAGCTGCGAAAGTATTAATGCCACAAAGTAGCATACTAAAGATAAAATAAATTTCGAATCTTCTTATTTCTGATAGAATACTTTTATGCCGTCGACAAACCTTTCAGTATATAATAGCTTTACTTGTCACAAATATGCAGCGCCTTATTTCATGTTAGATCATCTTGTGTCGAAGCCTGCTGCGTGTCACCATTTCATGACTTCCGGTGCGCAGAAGTAACGAAGTGAATGCTATAATACATGACCGTTGTAACCAAAGTAAGGACAAAATTCATAAGAAATGAAGATAACAGTTCGATGACGGGACGAATCCTGCACATTAGGAAGTGAACAAACAAACATAAGAAAACAGGAACAATGGTGTTGCTGAAACTGCATTTCTGTTACAGTTATAAGCGCACTTACGTACTGAACAAATTCCACCTCTGCATGCAAATCTTTATGTTTGTTGTCTAAGAAATTTGACTCACGTTTTACTAGTTTTAGATCCGGAGAATTTTTGATAGACTACGTAGGAGACCAGTATGCAATGCCCCTCGCAACATAGAGTTCCACTCAGACTCTGAAGCACACTTTTTTCCACCCACAAGTGGCAACGGTGCCGTTGATGCTGGCTTCAGAACTTGACGAGACAAGTTAACCGATTCTGAAGATGTATGGGATGGTGTGAAGAGTACTGAGCAACGGTAATAAAATGCGAATTCTTGAAATGTAACCTAAAATCATAGTCTTCAGTGCTATGCTCTGTCGCCTTAGCAAAAATATTCGACGCCTTAAGCCGACGACAAGAATTTCGCAAAGTGCACATGCACTTCAGTTTTCACCTACGCTGTCAGTGTGCACGACACATTTTACACTGTAAATTAACAGAAACTGAGTTGTGATGAGTGATCCACAGTAAAGATATTTGAATTTCTGACTTAAGATATGCTTCCTAGAGTGAAAAGAGCTGCTCCTGTCGTATCTTAGTATGCAATACTTCAACCAGTGTTTCCCCACAGTATTCAGATGTAAAATACAACGATCAGCCAAGACATTATGAGCGTTGCCCACCACGACTTTGAACGTCACCTGGTGGCGGCGCGAGCAGTGGCGCGATAACTGGAGTATGTAAGCGGAGCAGACGCAGACAGGGGATCACCCTATTGAAGACATGAGCTGCAAATAGGGAAATCGATTAGCGACTTTGACAAACGGCAGATTATTGTTACGCAGAACCTGCGAACGAGTATCCTGAAAACGGCGAAGTTGGTCAAATATTCATGTGCTGGTGTCGTTAGCGTCTACGGAAAAAAGATAGGACAGTGAAACTACCACTAGGTGTTAAATAGTTGTACGTCCTCGAAACGTCACAGAACGTAGTCTTCGGAGGCTTGTCTGCTCTGTAAAGTTGGATAGACGGTGATCTGTAACATCTCTGCCGAAAGAACACAATGGCACGACGCAGGCTTGTGGAAGCAGTGTTTATGCTACTGATGACATTGTTCTGAGCTTGCATGGAACATGTGGTAGTGATCGAAGACTGGAAGCTTCGAGCCACCAGCAAAAAAAAAAAAAAAAAAAAAAGAAGAAGAAGAAGAAGAAGAAGAAGAAGCTCTGAGCACTATGGGACTTAACTGCTGAGGTCATCAGTCCCCTAGAACTTAGAACTTCTTAAACCTAACTAACGTAAGGACATCACACACACCCATGCCCGGGGCAGGATTCGAACCTGCGACCGTAGCGGTCGCGTGGTTCCAGACTGTAGCGCCGAGAACCGCTCTGCCACTCCGACCGGCCGAGCCACCAGCATCCCTTCATGCTTGATGTCTTCCCCGGCGACGATGCCATCCTTCAGCAGTGTACGTGTCCGTGTCTCGGAGCCAGAGCCGTCCTACAGTGGTTTGAGAAGCTTTATAGTGATGTATTGGAGACCAAATTCACCTGCCGTAAATCCTATGGAACCCATATGGGTCGGTATCGGGCGCCATTACCGAGTGCGCAAATCGGCGGTTCATTATTTACGTGATTTACATGAACTGTGCGTAGACATCTAATGCCACGTACCTCCACAAACCTGTGAACAAATGGTCAGATCCCTGATACGCAGAATCAATGATGTGTTTGGTTCCAAAGACGGACAGACAACCTATTAACCGCGTGGTAGTAACCATTTGGCTCATCAGTGTACATCTGAAGCTACACAATTTGATATCCAACAATTTTGTTCAATGAGAAGCTAATCCCACCACTGAGATGGCAGTGAATTGACTCAGCTGCCGAAATGCGCAGGTCAGTGAACATTCGCCTTAATTTTATTATAAAATGGGAATTTTTATGCCCTCTCTATTTTTATGGCCACATTCCAAGTTGAGAGCTTTCTGGTTGTAGCATGGCTTAAAATTTCTACTTCGCAGTTACAGCGTAATTAAATACCTCGTGCATATAGCTATCTCTTCAGACTAATAGGAACTAACTGCGTCGAATTTTGATCATGCAAATGCAGTGGCGAACGTAATTGTAACTCGGACGCCAATTTCAGAGCAGAAATCAGTCAATTAAGCTTGGCCGTCGGATGTAATGAAACCATGGTAGAAGCTTTGAGTAGCCAGACCGTCCAGTAAAACATACTCTGGTTATTGAATGATTAATCATTAGTGTCAAACCTAAAATTGTACCGCGTTTAATGTGTTTTGGAAGGGAACTGGAGCGTGGGAACAAATTGCAACCAAAGTTCCCAGATGCAAATTTAGCCACGATGAATTAACCTTTCATTCTGTAGGGGAATATGCACTGCTTTGCAACTTCCTGGGGGGATTAAATTTGTGAGTAACAGTATCCAGCATTAGAATCGAAATTTAAAAGAGCTGTGGACGACTTAATGTCAGATAAGGCAGAAGGAAGAGCTATCGCACATTCTGCTAAGCAGCTCCCCCATCCATGTTGCTGACAGTAGTAATAAACAGAAGAACGAGAAAAAAACTGAGGATCTGTTAGAAGACGATCAGTTTGGCTTTACTGAAGCTAGATGCAGCAGAGAGGCAATTCTAACGTTGCGGTTGATAAGTGAAGCAAGACTGAAGAAAAATTAAAACAGACTCAAAGGATTTGTCGACCTGGAAAAAGCGTTCGTCGACGTAAACTAGTGTGATGTTCGAAATTCTGAGAAAAATAGGTGTAAGCTATAGAGGAAGAGGGTAATATGCAATATGTAGAAGAACCAAAAGGGAACAGTAAGAGCGGAAGACCAAGAACGAAGTGCTCGCATAGGAAAGTGTGTGAAACAGGAACGTAGCCTTTCGCTCCTACTGTGCAGTCTATACATCGATGAAACAATGATCGAAATAAAAAAAAAAAGGTTCAAGAGTAGGATTAAAATCTAGGTGAAAAGGATATCAATGATAAAATTCGATGATGACATTATCATCATTGGTGATCAAGAAATAGATGTAGGAATTCTGCTACCTGGGCAGCAAGATAACCCATGACAGACGAGCAAGGAGGAATTAGAAGGCAGACTAACAGTGAGAAAAAGCGAATTCCTGGCCCAGAGAAGTCTTCAAAAATGGTTCAAATGGCTCTGAGCACTATGGGACTTAATATCTTAGGTCATCAGTCCCCTAGAACTTAGAACTACTTAAACCTAACTAACCTAAGGACATCACACACATCCATGCCCGAGGCAGGATTCGAACCTGCGACCGTAGCAGTCCCGCGGTTCCGGACTGCAGCGCCCAGAACCGCACGGCCACCGCGGCCGGCCCAGAGAAGTCTGCTAGCATCAAAAATAGGCATTAATTTGAGGAAAAACTTCTGAGAAGGTATGTTTGGAGCACAGTATTGTAACGAAGTAAAATATGGACTGTGGGAAAACAGGAACGGAAGAGCCTCGGAAGATCTGAGATGTGGTGCTAGAGAAGAATGCTGAAAATCAGATGGACTGTGAGGTTCTTCACAGAATCGGCGAGGAAAGGTATATATGAAAAACACTGACGAGAAGAAGGGACAGTATGATAGGATATCTGTTAAGATATCAAGAAACAACTTCAATGGAACTAGGGCAGCGGTAGGGATAAAAACTGTTTAAGAGTACGTGGATTTGAATACATTCAGCATATGACTGCAAGTCATATTCTGAAATGAAAAGATTGGCAAGGGAGAGGAATTCGAGGTGGGCCGCATAAACCAGTGAAAAGAATGATGACACTATGTAAATAAAAAGTATATCCCACTTTCCTAAGTGTGAGGATGGGTTTCGGGTAGTGGCAGGATAGCCTGCGATAATCATAGTTCTAGGTTCGATTTTCATTCAATACGAAGGTTTTGATCCGCCAAAGAGTTTCTTGAAAACTCTTATCACATAAATGTTTCTTTCACTGTAATCCTCATGGTTGTAAAATGTAAACTTTTCCTGCCCGAAATATCAGAATTAATAAAATGTTCCTGGCTATTAAGCCGTGGTCGAATGGATTTCACATTTAAACCCAACGCTTCGTCCCCATGTGCGAGGACATTTTAAAAGGAACAAGGTATAGCGTAGCTTCTAGGAGTGTCCGATCGGACACTCAAAGAAGCGCTGCAGTCCTCCTTTAAAATGTCCGCGGCAGATGGCGACGAAACGTTAGGTTTAAATGTGAAATCTACTTGATCATAGCATAATAGCCCGGAACATTTTTTAAATGTGAATATTCATGGCTACTTTTCGATCTTGGAACGTAAGTGTTTTTATTTACTTACTGAGAAAGCACAAGTGACTAGTCCTCTCTTAGTTATTTATATTACTTTGATTTATGATGGAACACTATTTACTTTATGATAACTCTAATCAATGCTGGTAGGTCGCTAATAACAGTCAACAAATTTTGGTCGAACTTCTTTATTACATGTTGCCCTTTTCCACTTAGCACTAGTAGTTTACAATTACGATTTTGTACGTGCCACACTGACTGTGTTTAACATTACTTCATCAAGTTTTTATGTTTGCTCATATGATGGTGGGCTACGCCCGAAACGCATAGTGTAATAAAGAAGTTTAATTAACATCCATTGAGTTGTTATTAGCGACCTACCAGCACTGATTATGATTTTCATACAATTGAACATTATCGCGAGCCTCACGCACGAATTTTTTTCGTATTTAAAATAAAACTATTTACCTTACTTGATCGATTTATTTTGCTTGAACTAGAGTCTCACTGAGAGCGGGAGTGACGGGATTACAGTGATTGGTGAGGAGCGCCTCAAATATTCAATACATACTGATCACTTATGATAGGTTACTGATGCACATTTAAGCACAATGGAGCTATGAGGTTTCAAAATGTATAAGACGGGGCCAAAAATTACAAATAAATTAATAGAAACCTATTACGTAAAAACTTCCAGAAGGAAAGTGCAAATTACAAACTCGTTATACAGTACAAGCCCTGAGCTAGTGACAATAATTAGTCCTCGCCAAGTGTTCGATCAGCACCATGAAGGTGTGATGGACATGCATCTCTCTCAGACAAAATGAAAATTGTAGTGGGAGAATCCACTCTACCACAGGACGATAAGAATCACATCTCGCGAGATGAACCTACTAACCTCGTGCACATTTACCGAAGGTGGAGGCAAAAGGTAGATGATTTTTTATGTTTTTTCTCATCCATAGCACAACGTGGTTCACGAATTTACTGCCGTTAGCCAGTGCAGGTATATACTTCAGTAAGTGACACCGCTACATGCCCTCACTCGCGAACAGAAAGGTTTGAAGTTAAATTCAGGGTACTGAAACAAAATTTAGTGATCAGGAACGTCACCACCATCTCTTCTACCAAAAGGAATAATTCAGAAAAGACATTCTAAAAACCGACACATGGCGCTGTATCAATGATCTTTGATCTTTAGGGCGACTTATACAGGAAGAAGCGAAAGTACATGACATAGACACATGATGATATAAGGACGTGAACACAACGCAGCACAAAAACGTAGATATGTAATGTTATTAACATAACATGGAAGGACAGTTCCTTAACATCAAAATTACAGATAGAACACAAGAATCCACTGTATCAACCATCGCGGTTATTCGGTGTGGTTCACTATGTTGACATCCGATGAACGAATTATTAGGGCCTGCTGCATAGCGCAAAAATGGCTCTACAATAACCGACAGTGAAATGAGAGGTTGTATAGACACGAACAGTAAAACAGTAATATAGGATAACAGCAGTACTCGATTACTAGGATATGTGTGGGAAAAGCCATAAAACTGTTAAGTATCATAAAGCCATAAACAAGTTCGCACCGCTAAGCAGACTCGATGCCTGGTTATGAGTATTCGTTGTAGGTTTCAGTCAGGTGAGGTGAGTCAGAGCACGCATTAACACCGACAGTAGGTCTGTTTTTTATTACTTACGTTTTCCCTACTAGGAGCATACTCGCAGCGGCCAAACTGTTGCCCTTCAGTCATAACATTATAAAATTTACAATTTCAGTATAAAAGGATGTAAAATGGGTACAGTTCATGGTGATGTGATGTTCGTTTTTTTTATTATGAACATGATGTGATGAGGTCTATTGGTGACCATGTATAGGGACTGGGATGTGAGAAGTATCAAGGGATATTATTTGGGATCTTAATGTGTGAAAGAATTGATAGGTAGAACGTGGGTGTTAGATGAATGTAATGTTTGCTGGGCAAGGAAATGATAAGTTGGATCCATTTGGGATGGGGTGGGATGGTTAAGTTTGGTTATAGTTGGAAACGAGAGCTTAAATACGAGCTTATGGCCTGAGAAGGGAAGGTACTCTAAGTGTTTGAGGAGGGGCGGGAACTTTATGAGTTTCAACAAGATATGGGAATGACAAGAAAATCGGATACGGAAAATGAGGTGGAATGTATGTCATTCCCGAATTTGGCGGGAACGATAAAACTGGGATGCTCTACTAAAATGTCCGGATGAGGATTTTATATGTATGGGTGATGACCAGGGGATTTAATCCCCATTCTCTTCCGGTTTGTACTTTTTGTAGTTTTAGTCCCGTGAGGGCTTTCTTGTAGATGTTTAGTGGGTTAGGGTTCGACGTTAGTTGCTACTAATGTTAGTCCAAGATATTTTAGTGCCTAAGTTACGTGGGTTAGACGGTTGTTGACTGTCAGGGAAAATGTCTACGGGACACTATGTTTGGCTAGTTTTTCGTATGATAATTTCCTGGGTTTTTGCAGTATTGATATAAGGGTACCAGTGGTTACAAAAGTAGGGGAGGAATCGTTGTGATGAATGGAGGGTAGGACTGCAAGGACGGCGATGTCATGAATATATAGGAATGTTTATACAGAAAGGGGTGGATTTGGATCGTTCGATGTGTATAGGAGATTAAGGATCGTTGATAGGTGGGAATGCCTGCAGTTGAATGGAAAACTTGCGATTGTGTGTTGCTGTGCTGTTACATTACTTATTTAAGTTTATGGTCATTGTGTAAGTAGGCTGTTTATGTTTTCTTATCGGCAACGTTACGTAGCGCTCTATATGAAAATCACTGGCTGTGCTGTGTGCAGTCTGTGGCTAGTTTGCATTGTTGTCTGCCATTGTAGTGTTGGGCAGCGGCAGCTGGATGTGAACAGCACGTAGCGTTGCGCAGTTGGAGGTGAGCCGCTAGCAGTGGTGGATGTGGGGAGAGAGATGGCGGAGTTTTGAAATTTGTAATACTGGATATTATGAATTGCTACGTATATTATGATTTTTCAACACTATTAAGGTAAATACATTGTTTGTTCTCTATCAAAATCTTTCATTTTGCTAACTATGCCTATCAGTAGTTAGTGCCTTCCGTAGTTTGAATCTTTTATTTAGCTGGCAGTAGTGGCGCTCGCTGTATTGCAGTAGTTCGAGTAACGAAGATTTTTGTGAGGTAAGTGATTTGTGAAAGGTATAGGTTAATGTTATTCAGGGCCACTCTTTTGTAGGGATTTTTGAAAGTCAGATTGCGTTGCGCTAAAAATATTGTGTGTCAGTTTAAGCACAGTCATGTATAATTTTTCTAAGGGGACGTTTCATATGTCGACCCTTAGCCTAGGATACCTCACTGGAATCTTCTGATTTTTTCTTGTAGTGTGTGTAATTAGTGTAGAATTTGTTTATTGCTAGCGCGTAATTGTAGAGAGAAACTTCTTTGTAGTTGCAGCCTTTCATTGTTGTTCAGTAAAACAGGTGTGGCACGCATGTAAATTTGCACCAAGAATTTCGCAGCTGCGCTTGCAATTAACTAGATATTATTTTCAGTGGTATGTTAATGTGTTCTCTTATTTCTTGTAGTGTGTGTAATTAGTGTAGAATTTGTTTATTGCTAGCGCGTAATTGTAGAGAGAAACTTCTTTGTAGTTGCAGCCTTTCATTGTTGTACAGTAAAACAGGTGTGGCACGCATGTAAATTTGCACCAAGAATTTCGCAGCTGCGCTTGCAATTAACTAGATATTATTTTCAGTGGTATGTTAATGTGTTCTCTTATTTTTTTTTTTTTTGCTCTTCAAATTGTGCTTTTCTGTGTTATCGTGTGAAATATTGTGACAATAATGGCGTGTGAAAAACGTAATACTAGGCTCCAAAGTAAACTGAGAAATGACAGTGAAGACGAAAGCAGTGTGTTAGCCCCACCGAGTAATGAATTAACTAATGTTCAAAGTAGTAATTTGGTAATTGTACATAGGGAAATGAAGCGGGCTGCAAACAATGGTGTAGACAGTGAAACAATTAGTGAACAGGGAAGCATTATCGATCGATCGCTCGGCAACAGCTTGCCTCAGGAATCCGAAATGACAGGACACAATCTTGCAAATACTGTAGATTCAGGTTTTGCGTCCTCACCCTTTTCTCAAATAAGTCAAGACACATTTTCTGCTTTTCAAACTGCGAATATTGCCGGTTCAAATGCATTGCCGAATAGCACTGAGGAACATGTTTCAGACACCAGTGCATTGTTATTACAAAAATGGTTCAAATGGCTATGAGCACTATGGGACTCAACTGCTGTGGTCATAAGTCCCCTAGAACTTAGAACTACTTAAACCTAACTAACCTAAGGACATCACACACATCCATGCCCGAGGCAGGATTCGAACCTGCGACCGTAGCGGTCGTGTGGTTCCAGTCTGTAGCGCCTTTAACCGCTCGGCCACTTCGGCCGGCCATTGTTATTACAATTAATGCAACAAATGGGACAAAAGCTTCAAAAGTTAGACACAATGGAACAAAATCTTCAAAAGTTAGACACAATGGAACAAAATCTTCAAAAGTTAGACACAATGGAACAAAATCTTCAAAAGTTAGACACAATGGAACAACACCAGAGACAAACACAGCAACTGTTAGACACAATGGAACAAAATCTTCGGAAGTTAGACACCACACTTGAACAAACACGTGAAGATTTAACTACTGAGTTACATAACATTGAATCGAAATGTCAAAAAGTCTGTAATGACGTAAAAACACAGATTTGTGAGCACTTTCAACCTATTTTTTCGCGGCATGAAAATGCATTACAGAATCACGAAGCAGCCATAAAAGAACTGCAAACCATTGTTCATGAAAATCATGAGACCTTGTGGGCTAAAACTGACGCAGTTGCATCTACCGATTCGGTTACGCAACTTGCAAAAACTCAGGAAAACTTAAAGGACACAGTAGATTCGATTTCAACACAAATGGACACTCTGAAACTTGGTTCAGAAAAACACACTGAGGGAATGTGTTCACTATCGGAGAAAGTAGCCGAACTTTCGGATCAGGTCACTAACTTATCTACAAAGGTAGATGATGATCTGAATGACACAAGACCCATAGCCTTCACTGACACAGGAAAGTATGAACAAATTAGAAAATTCAAACAAAATCAAAATCAAATCAATACACAGTACAAAAGAGAAATCCGGGAAGTACAAGATCAGTTGACGCAAGTAATACAAGAATTACATATTTCAGAGGACACTCACACTCCAACACGGGAAGAGGAACTTAGAAATACGGAAAAGCCACAAAATAATAACACAGGGCATTTCGGTAATTATGAAAGGAATTGGCAAGGTGCACCGAATTTTGAGATGGAACCGCCAACACGACGTAACAATGACCGATATGCTACTCGCCGACACAATGACTTTGACTATAAGCTGTTCATTACTACACGTAAATTCAAAACATTTAAGAATTCTGGCAACGACATTCATCCACAAGCATGGCTCCATCAATTCTCTCATTGTTTTCCTCCCAACTGGTCATTGGAGCACAGGTTAGAATTTATGTGTGGCTACTTGGAGAATGAACCAGCTGTAAGAATGCGATCGGTCATTCACGATTGTCACAGTGAAGGAGAATTTTATCATGCCTTCCTCTCAGCGTATTGGTCTCAAGCTACACAAGACCGAGTAAAACATAGCATCTTAATGATGAAACGTTTCGAACAATCTGAATTTTCCAGTCTTATGAAATACACTCCTGGAAATTGAAATAAGAACACCGTGAATTCATTGTCCCAGGAAGGGGAAACTTTATTGACACATTCCTGGGGTCAGATACATCACATGATCACACTGACAGAACCACAGGCACATAGACACAGGCAACAGAGCATGCACAATGTCGGCACTAGTACAGTGTATATCCACCTTTCGCAGCAATGCAGGCTGCTATTCTCCCGTGGAGACGATCGTAGAGATGCTGGATGTAGTCCTGTGGAACGGCTTGCCATGCCATTTCCACCTAGCGCCTCAGTTGGACCAGCGTTCGTGCTGGACGTGCAGACCGCGTGAGACGATGCTTCATCCAGTCCCAAACATGCTCAATGGGGGACAGATCCGGAGATCTTGCTGGCCAGGGTAGTTGACTTACACCTTCTAGAGCACGTTGGGTGGCACGGGATACATGCGGACGTGCATTGTCCTGTTGGAACAGCAAGTTCCCTTGCCGGTCTAGGAATGGTAGAACGATGGGTTCGATGACGGTTTGGATGTACCGTGCACTATTCAGTGTCCCCTCGACGATCACCAGTGGTGTACGGCCAGTGTAGGAGATCGCTCCCCACACCATGATGCCGGGTGTTGGCCCTGTGTGCCTCGGTCGTATGCAGTCCTGATTGTGGCGCTCACCTGCATGGCGCCAAACACGCATACGACCATCATTGGCACCAAGGCAGAAGCGACTCTCATCGCTGAAGATGACACGTCTCCATTCATCCCTCCATTCACGCCTGTCGCGACACCACTGGAGGCGGGCTGCACGATGTTGGGGCATGAGCGGAAGACGGCCTAATGGTGTGCGGGACCGTAGCCCAGCTTCATGGAGACGGTTGCGAATGGTCCTCGCCGATACCCCAGGAGCAACAGTGTCCCTAATTTGCTGGGAAGTGGCGGTGCGGTCCCCTACGGCACTGCGTAGGATCCTACGGTCTTGGCGTGCATCCGTGCGTCGCTGCGGTCCGGTCCCAGGTCGACGGGCACGTGCACCTTCCGCCGACCACTGGCGACAACATCGATGTACTGTGGAGACCTCACGCCCCACGTGTTGAGCAATTCGGCGGTACGTCCACCCGGCCTCCCGCATGCCCACTATACGCCCTCGCTTAAAGTCCGTCAACTGCACATACGGTTCACGTCCACGCTGTCGCGGCATGCTACCAGTGTTAAAGACTGCGATGGAGCTCCGTATGCCCCGGCAAACTGGCTGACACTGACGGCGGCGGTGCACAAATGCTGCACAGCTAGCGCCATTCGACGGCCAACACCGCGGTTCCTGGTGTGTCCGCTGTGCCGTGCGTGTGATCATTGCTTGTACAGCCCTCTCGCAGTGTCCGGAGCAAGTATGGTGGGTCTGACACACCGGTGTCAATGTGTTCTTTTTTCCATTTCCAGGAGTGTATTTTGAAGACATGTTGCATAAGAATCAGTATCTTTCAAACCCATACAGCCCCTCAGAACTCATCCGCATTTGCTTAATCAAACTGCCTGAACATTTACGACATATTATTTTAGCAGGACGTTGCAAAGACGACATTGAAGCTTTTCAGGGACTCTTACAAGAATTAGAAATTGACACAGACAGTCGCGGGATGCGAAAACAGGAAAACAATCACTACAGGTCACATCCGTCACAATTCTGTGACGACAGAAACAATAACTGGACACGACAATTCTATTCTTACAACGTAAATCGTGACCAAAAGAGACACCACCCGTATGACAACCACTGGCAGAGTAATAGTTACAGAGAAAGATCGCATTTCCGTAGTAATGAATATGACAGAGACAATCATAAAAACAGACAAAATGGGAACCAAAATAATCATTATCACGGGAGACAGAATAACTTCAGATGCAACGGTCCACCGTGCAGTGATAATTCAGGGAGAAATTCTCCACCACTTAACCGACAAGAAAGAAACTACAGGAACTACCGACATGACGACAGACGATGTGATCGTAACGACAGACGTGAATTTCATCAGAACTGGCGGGATTTAAACAGGGCTGGGCCCTCTCGGCAAGGCGAATTTGTAGAAGTTAGGTCTCCTAATCCCAATAACGACGCGCGCCAACAAAGAAACAGACAATGACTCGCACCGCAGGCAGCCACTTGTGCCCGCTGGCTCAGAGGAAAATAACATAGACGCTAACCTTGAGAAAAATTCCAGTATTCTTTACCGACGTATACCACATGATAATTGCGTTAAAGTTGAAACTCTGCGTACTAGGAAGAGCAAAGGGCTACACCACATTTCACATGTGAAACCATTTATTGAGAGATAATCTGCTTTTTAACTTTGTCTTTGCCATAAAACGTTTCGCTTCACATTTCTAGTATGCATTGTCACACTTAGAAACTGTTATCATGCAACTATGTTTTGAAGTTAACTATCCAGTCTAGAACCTAGGGTACATATTTAGACAGTAATTACCAATGCATTGTTATTGCGAACAGACGACACAGTGTTATTGTGTATGTACATTCTTGCTTGTTAGTTGCACGATTATGTAACGACTATAAGGCTCGCATTCTTAGAACATATACTGGTACTGCTAATGACATTCTAATGCAACATTTTGGTTTACTTGAAAATTTATTCTGGATTTAAAGTACTTTCTGTGAGATACCAGATGAGACAGTGGTTAGTTTATGTGACAGCTACACAATTTTATCACGACGCTACTAATGAGTGACAATTTACAATGTTGCTTTTGCGGTGTATCTGTTTTATATCTGCACAGTTTTTCTGAATTATTCTGGAAAGTAAAACATGTTTTAGTAGTAACTTTTGTGGTATAGCTACAAGGAGACAGCCTCTTTCGTAGCACAACAATACGTTACAGCACAGTACTTTCTTCATCATAACAATAAGCTTAATAACTACGATATCTATACACAAACCAGTCACTTTTGTGTATCATGAGGTAAGTACATTGACTTCAGCAGAACTTTGCTTACAGAGAACGATAACTACGACACTTCCACAGAGATTATCTTACAGCAAGACGCACATTTAGCACTACAGGACACGTATTTGAGTGATTAATTTTATACTTAAAACATTTATTTTTAAAGATATTTGAAGTACAATGATACAAAGGTTTTCCGTAATACATTTCATTCCATTGTTATAATCTGTAACACCTGAGAGTATAATTACATTAATCCTCAGGGGGGTACACGCTTTCTTTGTGTATCATGTGTTTGGTAAGCACAAGGAGCCCTAGCTAATATGGTATTTGCTTATACAACTTTACACATCGGTACCATATTTCTCCAACACAGAATTACACAGCCACAAACATTTTTTTTACTATGTCAGTGACAAATGTTTACGCAATTACACAGTTGGATAACTTCATACTTATGAAAATGTATTTTGTCTGTACTTGTGAACTGTTCATATTTTTTCGGAACCATTGTGATACTATAAGAGCTTTGAATGATGTATTTGGTATGGGAGCATGATTTTAAGGTACATTTGAGGCAGATGACACTTTTGACATGAGCAGAGAATTTTTTTTAATTATTGGAGGAAGCTACGATGATTGTGAGAGTTGACTGAGGTGTTATGATATTATTACGACGACGATGTGTATTATGCTGTTGCGGTATGTTTATGATCAATAAGCCGATGTTATATGAGGAATTTGATTATGCTACATATTTATTAAGATAAAATATTGAAGAAGTGTCGACGAATAAGGTAAGGAATAATGAGTAGTGTTTACGGACTCTGGTTTGAGAAAAAGGTTGTTGGAAACCATGAACCGTACTTTAAGAGTTATGAAATGTGTGTAAATGCGTGAATGTATCACAATGCCGGCGAAAATTTTTTGGACACTGTTATATTTGTAGGATTTTGTTTCTACAGATTTGTAACGCAAATTCTTGACCTGTGAAATATTTTTATATGAGACTGTCACTGTAGCAGAAACTGCTGTCGTAAATATTTCTGTAAGAAAGTTAAGTGACCACCTGCATGTAATGCGTCGTGGGCACCCAGCTGTGTCAGACGCCTGGAGAAAAAGCCATTAGGTTGTGCCTTTCCAGAGGCACAGGTAGAAAAAAAAGGGGAGGCCATTATCCTCGCTATTGACATTCCTTTGTAGAAAGCACCGTAAATACGACACCCTCAAACTTGAAAACATGATTATACTGTGGAGCTCTTAATTTATGATATTTACTAAAATGCCTAATGAAACAAAGAGAAACATTTCACGGCTATTGTCTTGCTAGTTGAGAGAAATGCCATATGGCTTGCTCTATGTATTTATTTACTCATTTTGTTTAATATCTAATTTCTAGCTGCCCTGCAGCATTGGTTAAAATAAAATTTTATAGATGTACTAATATAAATTTTTTATGCCTACAGATACAGTAAAGAATAATTTTGATGTACTTAAAAAAAAACGAAGGAGCCCAAAAACACATTTCCCTTCACAGGAATTGCATACAGAATGTTCTTTTCAAGTACTTGGTAATTTCTTTTGTAGAATAAATTGTGATGCATCACTCTAGTATTAAGTTGTGACATAGGTATTAAACATGGCCATTTTTACTGTAATAATTTTTCTGCTTGAGCTTTGTCATGTATAGATATAAGTTATATATTTTTTATATTTGCTGCTGCTGTTTGCCAGGCATAGTGCTACTGAATTTTAATTTGTGTGACTCTTCTAAGCTAGTTTTACTACTGATTTATTTTTCTTGTTTGCTGCACATTGCCTTATATTAGTTGTAGTATTGTTGCTTACTTTGCCAATTTGAATTTTTTTGTCATTGCTGTTCGTGTTAATTGTTTTGTTCTGCTGCATTGCCTCATCCCTTAGTTTAGCATCTGAGCTCAGTAGATTTAAGTTAGCTTAAGAATGGGTAGCCTATAAGAGAATGAGTTGCGATGAATTTGAAGAAATGCACTGAGAGGTTATACAAGAAAAATACAGCAAGCATGCTTGGATAGGATTTTTTTGGCTGGAGCAAATATCGAAATAAGACGAAAGATCTATGGAATGAAGTTTTGGGTTGGACTGCAGTACCAAATGTTACACTGAAAACGAACCCTGTCCTTTCCTTTTGTGTTATCCCACTATGTGTTTGTGTACCCTTGTGTATTTGTTTTCTTCCTGTCTCTGTGTAGTTTCATAGAGTTTTTTCTTCTTCTAATACTAAGCTACATTCACTATGATGAGGAATACTGTTATCCTCAAATATAATTGGCATTAATAATATGTTATTTACATTGTAAATATGCTTAGACATTATTTATTCTGTTTTGTTTTAATGCTTATGTGTAAAGTTGATGTTTCAAAAGTTATTCTGATCTTTCATGTATTTACTTATCTCATAATTCCTGTAACGCTGTGTATATGTTTATTTCTATTATTTTGTAAAGCCTGTATTACTACAAATATTATCTGTATTATTATGTTTTTAATGATGTATTTTGTACCTTGTAATTGTATTCTTATGTTATAAAATTGTAATTGACACCAGTTCATCATAAAATTAACTTGTAAGTTCCATTTCACTGCACACGTTTCTGTTGGCTATAGTATATGGACTATATGTGAGAAGTAGGGATTGTTAGTGTTTGCACATGTGTTAATAATTCAGCAAGGGACTGGATAACAGCATTGCTGGTTCAAAGGACGTTTCAAAAAAAATTTTGTGAGTGCGCAAGTGGTGGTTTATGGACTTGCTATATTCTCCGCAAGACTCTTCAATGGTGATTGTGCACCTGCACAGTCGCAACAGATGGCTGCTGGCCGTCTCTACAAGGACTACAGTGGGTCTACACCTTTGATGACTCACCAATACCATTATTTCTACAAGGACTGCAGTGGGTCTGCATCTCTGGTGGCCCACCAATACCACAATCTCTACCAGGACTACAGTGGGTCTGCTCTATGATGACCTACCTACCAATATTCTTCAAAACGTCGAATGACTCTGCTGTGGGTTTGCTCTGTTGTGGCCCATTACCTGTCAGCATGTCACGAGTCAGCACTGTCTTTCCGTTGGAAGGACAACACTACTTCTTCAAGACTGCATGGACATCCACTACTTCCATGTGCATTGTCTTTTACTGCTCAGACTTTGAGAAAAGAAACGGCAGTTTTACTGTGATGAACAATCTGGACTGTTTTTATGGACTGTGAGAAAATTTTAGCTTTTGACCAACATTTTATCAATAAGTGTGTGCATTGGATATCTTTGTTATTGTAATTATGAAAAATTTTATCAAATCATTATTGGCCACTGTCCAAAACAATTTGTAAAATTTTTTGTGGGGAGCATGGGGGCTATGTAAGTAGGCTGTTTATGTTTTCTTATCGGCAACGTTACGTAGCGCTCTATATGAAAATCACTGGCTGTGCTGTGTGCAGTCTGTGGCTAGTTTGCATTGTTGTCTGCCATTGTAGTGTTGGGCAGCGGCAGCTGGATGTGAACAGCACGTAGCGTTGCGCAGTTGGAGGTGAGCCGCCAGCAGTGGTGGATGTGGGGAGAGAGATGGCGGAGTTTTGAAATTTGTAATACTGGATATTATGAATTGCTACATATATTATGATTTTTCAACACTATTAAGGTAAATACATTGTTTGTTCTCTATCAAAATCTTTCATTTTGCTAACTATGCCTATCAGTAGTTAGTGCCTTCCGTAGTTTGAATCTTTTATTTAGCTGGCAGTAGTGGCGCTCGCTGTATTGCAGTAGTTCGAGTAACGAAGATTTTTGTGAGGTTAGTGATTTGTGAAAGGTATAGGTTAATGTTAGTCAGGGCCACTCTTTTGTAGGGATTTTTGAAAGTCAGATTGCGTTGCGCTAAAAATATTGTGTGTCAGTTTAAGCACAGTCATGTATAATTGTTCTAAGGGGACGTTTCATAATTGTTATATTGAGTTTTGTCCATATCTGTCACCTATCCGCCTTCTTTTTTGCATTCATTATACTACAGAAATCTCTCTGGAATTGCCGGTGGCGTATTTGTGTGTCCCAACGATAAACACAGAGGAATGAACTGAAGAACTGTCGGGATTCTGTATGTAGTTCAAGAGCTTGCCTGGGAAGATGATGTCTGCCAGAATAGATTGACCTAAGGGGAATGTGTGTAGCAGCAGCGTCAGTCAAGGTTTTTTTAGGAAGGAAACAGTGGTGGTGGTCTCTTGTGAAGTTTTCTGGGCAACAGAGTGGCTTCTTGTATGGGTGTGGATATACTAGAGGTAGGCTTTCCAGCCAGCATACAGTCTTCCATTAGTGGGGTGTTGTGGGACTGGGCTTGTTAATGTGGGTGTGGGTTGGAATCAACAGAAGGACTGAGTTGTGGTCACATACAGCCTGATGTAGGATCCCTGCATGCTTGTGCGCAAGGTGGTATCAGGAATGGAATTACTTTAATAACGGATGTGATGGGGACTAGGGACTACGTCATTAGAAACGAAAGCAATAAAATAATATGGGACTGGTCTTTGTATTTAAGGGAATGGGATGAGAAGGTTGCACTGGGTATAGACAGTGACATAGATGGTGGTCAGGGTGGCATAAGAGGTGATGCAGGGTGAAGGAATAGGTTGAGGTCAAATGATTATGTGTTTAAGATGACTAAACTGAAGTCTAAATTTTAGTTTTGGCCAGTTATCACTGAAATAGGAAGGAAAAAAAAGTTTTCCTTGGTCCTGGAAGCCGTTAGGTAGGAAGCTTGCAATTGGAATTACGTGAAAATTTTAGCCATTTGCTGGTATTGATAATAATGAACTTAGGATTTCCAACTGGTGATTCAAATAACAAAAAAAGCTTAAGCAGACACTTCCTGTCCAAGTAAAGTAGCATTGGTACTGTAGTGTGTCAACTGATCATATCGTTGTGCACTAGAAAACAATTACCCGCCCCCTCAATGAATTAAATAGTGATCAGATTGGTTGGAGCTAGGTCCAAGTCACTGTACCGACTTGCCAGATGTCTCTCTTCATCTCATCGTTTGGGCATCACTGCTTTTCTGCCTAAGGGAGGTAAGTCATGTGTACCATCAGCTGTCTCTCTTTATCCTGTTGTTAAGACGTCATTATATTTTCTCTATAGTAGTCATTTAACCTAAGTGAGGTAAGTCGTGTGCACCATCAGATGTCTCTCTTTATTCCGTTGTTCTGGCATTACTACATTTTTCTCTACAGTCATCAGTTAGCCTAAGGGAGGTAAGTCTCGTGCACCATCAGAAGTCTCTCTTTAACCTGTCGTTAGGGCGTCACTATATTTTTCTCTACAGTCGTCAGTTAGCCTAAGGGAGTTGAGTGGTGGGCACCATTAGACGTCTAGGATCCGTTAGGATCACTACTTTCTTTTCTGCAGTCGTCACTTAATTTGAGGGAGTTACGTCGCGTGTGATACCTGTCTGTGGACTGTGCGAACTGTGTTCTGAACGTTGTGTTTTGAGCAATTGTACTTCACATTTTGTGTGGTGGAAACTTGGGAGCAGCCCAACATTTGCCTAAACGAGCTTGACAGACCCCATAAAAACTGCACTCATGTGACGAGCATACCATCCCAGCTGCTGTTAATCCAACGGTAGGCTTCAATTTGAGTTTGGTTCACCTCACTGCCTCACATGCTAACGCATTGCATGTTTCTATGTTATTTATATTTATGTTTACCTCTATCCTCCCCTCCCAGGTCTTCTTTACGCTCTCCACTTACCAACTTCGGTGGAATACACTTCATAGCTTTTAAGCCCTTAATTCGGCCTGTTCAAAAAAAGGCTCAAATGGCTCTGAGCACTATGGGACTTAACATCTGAGGTCATCAGTCCCCTAGAACTTAGAACTACTTAAACCTAACTAACCTAAGGACATCACACACATCCAAGCCCGAGGCAGGATTCGAACCTGCAACCGTAGCGGTCGCGCAGTTCCAGAATGAAACGCCTAGAACCGCTCGGCCACTCCGGCCGGCAATTCGGCCTGTGATTGTGGGATTTATCGACCTACAAGCGTTCGACAATGTCAAACGGTGTAAGATGTTCGAAATTCTTAAAAACGTATGGGTAAGCTATGGGGAGAGACAGATCCTATCCAATATGGACAAGAACGAAGAGGGAACGATAAGAGTGGAAGACCAAGAACGACGTACTCAGGTTAAAAACGGTGTAGCACAGGGATGTTCAGTGTATACATCGAAGAAGCAATAAAGGTATTAAAACAAAGGTTCAAGAGTGGAATTAAAATTCTGTGATGACATTGCTATCGTTAGTGAAAGTGGAAAAGAATTGCAGGATCTGCTGAATAGAATGAACACTTTAATGCGTACGGAATACGGACTGAGAGTAAACTGAAGAAGTTTGAAAATAATGAAAAGTAGCAGAAACGAGAACAGCGAGAAACTTAATATTAGAATGGTGACCGTGAAACAGATGAAGTTAAGGAATTCTTCTGCTACATGGGCCGCAAAATAAGCCAGGACAGAGCAAGGAGGATATAAAAAGCAGAGTAGCATTAGCAAAAAGGGCATTCCTGGCCGAGAGAACATAGACCATAATTTGAGGAAGAAATTTCTGGGACAGTACGTTTTGAGCACAGCATTGTACGGTAATGAAACATGGACTGTGGGAAAACCAGAAAATAAGAGACTGGAAGTATCTGAGACGTGGTGTTACAGAAGAGTGTTGAAAACTAAATGAACTGGTAAGATATGAAATCAGTAGATTCTGCGCAGAATCCGTGAGGAATGTATGGAAAACATTGACCACATGGATAGCCAGGATGACAGGACACCAGTTAACACATCATGGAATAACTTCCATGGTACTAAAGGGAGTTGTAGATGGAAAAAAAACGGTAGAGGAAGACAAAAATTGTAATACATCCAGAAAACTGAGGACGTAGGTTGAAAATACTGCTCTGAGCTGTAAAGGTTGCCACAAGAGAGGAATTCATGGCATGTCGCGTCAAGCCAGATAGAAGACTGATGATACAAAAAAAAAAATTCGGCCTATTTATTATCACTAAATAAGTGATCGGAAAACCGAGATATAGCTTTCAGTCTTTATGGAGTATCAAGCTGATACTGTTAAAACGGAAACCACTCGTATCAGAACGTTTGATCTTACATAAGACCTTTACTAATTTCCAATCTCGCGCCAAAGTTCAGAGGTGTGTGGCAGCGTTGCATAAATGCTACATCGTGAGAAAAGCACTCGTCCTCGGCAGTGGCCCGGTGGACGCCAGCAGAGCGCAGTCGGCCTCCTGTTTATCGGCTGCGCCTCGCTTCGCCTCGCCCGGGCAGGACCGGACTCAGCCGAGCGAGCGCCGGCAGGCGGCACGGCGGCAGAGGCGGAGGCGGGCTACGAACCGGAACCCCCTGCGGCCGACGTCATAATCACCCGCAGACACGGCGCGGCACCGCGGCACGGCAATCTGGCGCGATTACGCCTCGGACCGCATAAATCAGCGCCGACCGCCCCGCGCCGCTACCGGCTGCCAGCGCCGACACTCCATC
Organism: Schistocerca cancellata; assembly: GCF_023864275.1. Taxonomy (NCBI): domain Eukaryota; kingdom Metazoa; phylum Arthropoda; class Insecta; order Orthoptera; family Acrididae; genus Schistocerca; species Schistocerca cancellata. Next base: position 460,707,807 of record NC_064631.1, on the reverse strand, counting down.
TTCACGCCACTTGTGCTCGCCACACCGCTTCGCTGGGCAGCGCCAGGTGAATTTCTATTCAATAGCGACTCTACATCTCCATCGGTTTCCTTTTTCTGCTGTTCGTATCATAACCGCACGAGTCAGATATTTACAAAGCCTTCCGCTTCGTCTATGTCACTTGTCACTCGATTGCTATCTCTGCTTCCCAGTCTCCTTATACACACATAAAAAAAAAAAAAAATTTGCATCGACTCGGTTCTACATCTACATCTACATCCGTACTCCGCAAGCTACCTGACGGTGTGTGGTGGAGGGTAACTTGAGTACCTCTATCAGTTCTCCCTTCTATTCCAGTCTCATATTGTTCGTGGAAAGAAGGATTGTCGGTATGCTTCTGTGTGGGCTCTAATCTCTCTGATTTTATCCTCATGGTCTCTTCGCGAGATATACGTAAGAGGGAGCAATATACTGCTTGACTCTTCGGTGAAGGTACGCTCCCGAAACTTCAACAAAATTCCGTACCGAGTTACTGAGCGTCTCTCTTGCAGAGTCTTCCACTGGAGTTTATCTATCTTCTACGTAACGCTTTCGCGATTACTAAATTATCCTGTAACGAAGCGCGCTGCTCTCCGTTGGATCTTCTCTATCTCTTCTATCAACCCTATCTGGTACAGATCCCACAATGCTGAGCAGTATTCAAGCAGTGGGCGAACAAGCGTACTGTAACCTACTTCCTTTGTTTTCGGATTGCATTTCCTTAGGATTCTTCCAATGAATCTCAGTCTGGCATCTGCTTTACCGACGATCAACTTTATATGATCATTCCATTTTAAATCACTCCTAATGCGTACTCCCAGATAATTTATGGAATTAACTGCTTCCAGTTGCTGACCTGCTATTTTGTAGCTAAATGATAAGGGATCTATCTTTATGTATTCGCAGCAGATTACACTTGTCTACATTGAGATTCAATTGCCATTCCCTGCACCATGCGTCAATTCGCTGCATATCCTCCTGCATTTCAGTACAATTTTCCATTGTTACAACCTCTCGATACACCACAGCATCATCCGCAAAAAGCCTCGGTGAACTTCCGATGTCATCCACAAGGTTATTTATGTATAATGTGAGTAGAAACGGTCCTACGACGACACTCCCCTGCGGCACACCTCAAGTCACTCTTACTTCGGGAGACTTCTCTCCATTGAGAATGACATGCTGCGTTCTGTTATCTAGGAACCCTTAACTCCAATCACACAATTGGTCTGATAGGTCATATGCTCTTGCTTTGTTCATTAAACGACTAAAGTTCTGGAACCTGTACAGGAAACTGGAACAGAGACCAACACAAACATCATTTCCTCCCTTTTTATTGCTCATGAAAACCATACATTGCATGTTGTACACCATACAGCGAGACCATCAGGGGTAGTGGTCCAGATTTCTGAACACACCTATAACCCTCAAAAATGTTCAAATGTGTGTGAATTCTTATGGGACTTAACTTCTAAGGTCATCAGTCCCTAAGCTTACACACTACTTAACTTAAATTATCCTAAGGACAAATACACACACCCATGCACGACGGAGGACTCGAACCTCCGCCAGGGCGAGTCGCACAGTCCATGCCTGCAGTGCCTAGACCGCTCGGCTAATCCCGCGCGGCCCTATACCTCTAATACCCAGTAGCGCGGCCTCTTGCACTGATGCGTACCTGTATTCATCGCGGCGTACTGTCAACAAGTTCATCAAGGCACTGTTGGTCCAGATTGTCCCACTCCTCAACGGTGATTCGGCGTAGATACCTCAGAGTGGTTGGCGGGTCACGTCGTCCGTAAACAGCCCTTTTCAATCTATCCCAGCCATGCTCGATAGGGTTCATGTCTTTAAACCATGCTGGCCTCTCTAGTCGAGCGATGTCATTATCCTGATGGAAGTCATTCACAAGATGTGCACGATGGGGGCGCGATTTGTCGTCCATGAAGACGAATGCCTCGCCATTATGATGCCGATACAGCTGCACTGTCGGTCGGGGGATGGCATTCACATAGCGTACAACCGTTACGGCGCCTTCCATGACCACCAGCGGCGTATGTCGACCCCACACAATGCCACCCCAAAACAGCAGGGAACCTCCACCTTGCTGCACTCGCTGGACTAAGGCGTTCAGCCTGACCGGGTTGTCTCCAAACACGTCTCTGACGATTGTCAAGTTGAAGGTATATGCGACACTCATCGGTGAAGAAAACGTGTTCCCAATCCTAAGCGGTCCATTTGGCATGATTTTTGGCCAATCTGTATCACGCTGCATGGTCTCGCGGTTGCAAAGATGGACCTCGCTATGGACGTCGAAAATGCAATAGCGCATCATGCAGCCTATAGGGCACAGTTTGAGTCGTAACACGACGTCCTGTGGCTGCACGGAAAGCTTTAGTCAACATGTTGGCGTTTCTGTCTGGGTTCCTCCGAGGGATAATCCGTAGGCAGTGGCCATCCACTGCAGTAGTAGCCCTTGGGCGGCCTGATCGACTCTTGTCATCGACAGTTCTTGTCTCTCTGTATCTCGTCCATGTCCGAACAACATCGCTTTGGTTCACTCCGAGGCGCCTGGACACCTCCCTTGTTGAGAGCCCGTCCTGGCACAAAGTAACAATGCGGAGGCGATGGAACTGTAGTATTGACCGTCGAGGCATGGTTGAAATATAGACAACACGAGCCGTGTGGGTCCTTCCTGGTGGAATGACTGGAACTGATCGGCTGTCGGACCCCTTCCGTCTAACAGGCGCTGCTCATGCATAGTCGTTTACATCTTTGGCCGCGTTTAGCGACATCTCTGAACAGGCAAATGGACTGTATCCACAGTCAACGGCCATCTTCAAGAGTTCTGAGAACCGGGCTGATGCAAAACTTATTTGATGTATGTATTCTCGCCAGTCCATTGGATTATTAATCTTCGTGTACAACATCGTCAGTACTCTGTTAGTAACTACTAGATGGTTATAATTAAAGTGCAGCTGCTGGCAAAGGGGAAGTGTGAGTTGTAATTATCATACAGTTCCTAAGCTGGTAGATACTCTAATGCGTTAAGGCAGAACCTATTTACGTTGGAAAAAAATAGTTACAATAAAAAATTAGTTCCAGTTTTGTCAAGCAGGTGCAAATCTGGCGCTGTGAATGCAAGATCGGCGTATGGAAGTGCTTCTGTACGTAATGTATTGGGAACGGGAAGTTGGAAGAAAAGGTCAAATGTGTGAAAAAGACACAGTCATGACACTATTATTAATTGCGTTTACTCATTTAGTTCTGTATGTGCATCGGAGACGTCGATGAGATGCTGCATCTGTAAAACGACGTGAGCAACAATTGCTCGCAGTAGTTCAGATGGAATCTAAGCAACATGTTCCTCTATAATGGCTTTCAGATCAGATAGAAATCGGACGTGTCCCTCGTAAATGTGATCTTTTAGCTATCCACAGAGCCAAAAGTCAGCCGGACGCGGTGTTGGAGCGGTTCTACGCGCTTCAGTCCGGAACCAAGTGGCTGCTACGTTCGCAGGTTCGAATCCTGCCACGGGCATGAATGTGTGTGATGTCCTTAGGTTAGTTAGGTTTAAGTAGTTCTAAGTTATAGGGGACTGATGACCTCAGATGTTAAGTCCCATAGTGCTTAGAGCCATTTGAGCCATTTTGTGAGCCAAAAGTCACATGGATTTAGGTCAGGTAGTCTTGCAGAACATGTATCTGTAAAGCCTCTGGAGGTAACACATTCGTGGGAGGTTCCATTAAGCAGACCGTTAACTGAGTGAGCGGAATGAGGTATTGCCTCATCTTGCATGAGAACATTGATTTCCACACAGTTGCGCTCTTCCAATACAGGAATCACATGCTGTAAAGAAGATCCCCCACGTACAGACGTCACGGTGCACCTGGCACCCCATATTCGGCAGTTCTATGCATTCACTGCACCCTATAATGAAAAATGTGCGCCGTCGCTCCACAGAGTATTGCCCGGTAACATGTCGTCAACTACGATTTGTGCCAAATACCGAAGAGCAAAATCAGAACTTTTCTGCGGATCACGAGCTTTCACTTACGGCACCGCCTGGCTCTTGTGTAGAATAGACCGCAAAAGTTTGACCATGGGATGAACAATTCTCGTGACACTATACGAGCCCCAGTACTACACGCGACACTTATTGCATGGTAAGTTTCAGCAACAACAACCTCGTCAATAACTTCCACCGTTACAGAACACCTTCCTCTTGCAGGTGTCAAATCAAGCTCACCTGCTTTTTCGATTTCTTTCACCTTCTTTAAACAATGTAATGACATCGGTCTCTCCTCAGACTCCTCACTCGGCGACACACTATCAGTGCAGCACCGTGATTGCTTCCGTTCACAAGGAACGGTTTCACACCAGTGGTCGTATTCTTCTCCATAGCAATGCTGTTTGCTTACGTCCTGGCTTGTCAAATGACAGCATGGATGTCATATCGTCACACATATTGTTTAATTCACCACATTTGCACATGGTGGCTACAACAGCAACTAATTTTTTTCCAACGCAAAACCGGTTCTCCCTTAACGCATTAGCAAACCTACCCAGTTTCCCTTTCATACAGTATTGGTAGCCCACACTAGACTTCCCTGCGTAGCTATATTTTAATCACAACCACGCGTACATCCTTTCCTTTCGTCGTCCATTCTCAGAGTTTCCGATGAACTCAGTGTATTTCCTCAGAGTGAACCACCTCAGACTCTTCCTTTCGGTTTTACTGTTTGTATGATGCTCACCATTGCTGTGATGCAATCATTTCCCAGTTCATCTTCCGTTGATATTCCACAATCGTCACACAGCACCCGGTTATATGTTACCTTTAACTGTGGTACACCATAATTCTCCGCTAGAAACATTTCAGCTTCGTAGGTTATTGATCATCGTACGAGAAACTCGCAAGTACTTTTCTCGTGAGTAATCAGTAATAGTGGTTAGATTCCTCTCTATTTGCAATAGGACAGCTGATAATATCCAGCTCCACGTCATTAATTTCTTCTATAACAAACAAGAAGCAGGTTGGGGGATCATACTATTTTCGTTTTAACATCTTTACTGCCCTAGAAACGGTTTATCGAACTGTAGGTAGTTGCATTTGTGTAGACTTTCAGCACTCAGTTTTTCTAGAGAGTCTTATATTTTCTAATTTTCCTTCAACATTTTCTCTTCCTGTGTAAATCCCTCGATCAAATTTTTTTGTTGTGCGTGCAATACTTACACAAAGAAAAGACGTGCAACATTTTTGCAAGGGGAAAAACAGGGTGTTAATTAACGGTTCAGATGAAACACTGCCACCATCATTACTAATACTATCATTTAATTTATGTGGATATTTGTGAGACGCGAATTACTAAAAAGTTTGCAAGAAATAGACCTTATTGCAGTAAAATCAGTGGCCTCTAACACCAGTAGTATTGATATATACTTCGATCTGCCTCGTCACTGTACGTGAAACTTAGTATGTTCTGGGCTGCCATTGTAGAAATGCCACTCGACTTTCAAAACAAATACCATGAACAAGTCAAACGTGGGCTACCGTAAATAACTGTCGCAACATTTGTCCATATGAATTTACCAAATCTATAAAAGCTAGTTTACTGTTGCTGAACGAAAGCAGTATCCATGTCATCAAGTTTACAACGTTTCCTTTTTCCTGCAGCCTTCTTTGTTCAACTGAATTTTAAGGCAGAGAGGAATATTCCTGCATGGAATTAAAGCGCTGTGAAAAACAAATGTACATGTTACACTTTGAAACTTGAGATACGTCTTAGAAGGTGTTCTTCTTTTGTGGGAGTTTATACAAGTTACAGTATGTGATCAAATGTATCCGGACACCTGGCTGAAAATGACAAACAAGTTCGTGGCGCCCTCCATCGGTAATGCTGGAATTATGTGTGGTATTGGCCCACCCTTAGCCTTGATGACAGCTTCTATTTTCGTAGGCATACGTTCAATCAGGTGCTGGAAGATTTCTGGGGGAATGGCAGCCCATTTTTCACGGAGTGCTACACTGAGGAGAGGTATCGATGTCGGTCGGTGAGGCCTGGCACGAAGTCGGCTTTCCAAAACATCCCATTGGTGTTCTTTAGGATTCAGTCCAGGACTCTGTGCGAGACAATAGGTTACAGTGATGTCATTACCGTGTAACCACCCAGCCACAGGCCGTGCATCATGAACATGTGCTCGATCGTGTTGAAAGATGCAGTCTCCATCCCCGAATTGCTCTTCAACAGCGGGAATCAAGAAGGTGCTTAAAACATCAATGTAGGCCTGTGCTGTGATAGTGCCACCTAAAACAACAAGGGGTGCCAGCCCCCTCCATGAATAACATGACCCCATTGAATTTTACTGTTGGCACTACATACGCTGGCATTCGCCATACCCACACCCTACCATCGGATCGCTACGTTGTGTACCGTGATTCGACATTCCACACAACGTTTTTCCACTGTTCGATCGTCCAATGTTTACGCTCCTTACACCAAGCGAGGCGTCGTTTGGCATTTACCGGCGTGATGTGTGACTTATGAGCAGCCTCTCGACCATGAAATCCAAGTTTTCTCACCTCCCGCCTGGGTGATGGTCTGGATGGATGTCTGTCCACTACACATTACGATCCTCTTCAACTGTCGGCGGTCTCTGTCAGTCAACAGACGAGGTCGGCCTGTACGCTTTCGTGCTGTACGTGTCCCTTCACGTTTCCACTTCACTATCACACCGGAAACAATGGACGTAATGATGTGTGGAAATCTCCATACAGACGTATGACACAAGTGACACAAAATCACTTGACCACGTTCGAAACCCGGGAGTTCCTCGGAGCGCCCCATTCTGCTGTCTTACTATGTCTAATGACTACTGAGGTCGCTGATATGGAGTACCTGACAAAATGTGGCAGCACAATGCACTTAATATGAAAGACGTCTGTTTTTGGGTGTGTCCGGATACAAGAATTCAAACATTGTATTTCATTTGCTGATTTTCTCTGTTGCTCTGCATTTAGCAGTATGTTAGGCATAGTGTAGTAGAGAATGTAAGTTCAGCCACATTCCACTTGCAAATACTTGATTATTAAGATTCGATAAAATTTAATTCATATTAACATTAGGCACAAGATCGACAGCTTGAACCGTCAGCACTATTAAGTCTCTGCACTCAAGTATGAGTTTCAATAGCAAATTTAATGGTTAATTCAAAATTCGAATGCAGCTGTAATCGAGAGAAAGCAGTTACTAACCCAGAAGGAAATAACCATTCTGGAAAACTACTGGCTCTTGGTAAATGAGTAAATGTGATTAATCGTATTCTTAATCTCTAGTATGCAATTTCCCATCAGTAAAAACCTTCATTACTACCGAAATTAACACACTCTGCACGGAATGAGTTTTCAAGGCTGTCAACAAAGAAAGCAGCAGTATTCATGCGGATGGAGTCATAATACGAGCTGTTGTCCGTTGGACCTTACGCAGTCGTAAAGTTGATGAGCTTAAACGCATCCACTTCTTGACAGTGACTTTTAACCTTGCGTCGACTGTTCAGAGCAAAGGAAAGCACGCCCCGCTGTAGCTAAATTTCTTCCTACACTATATAATGTCAACGTTTTTCGGCCGTTAGTGTTACTTGAGGGCTAACGTTTTTGTATTGACATAAGAGCAGAAGTATAACAAAAAATGGATGAAATGGCTCTGAGCATTATGAGACTTAACTTCTAAGGTCATCAGTCGCCTAGAACTTAGAACTAATTAAACCTAACTAACCTAAGGACATCACACACATCCATACTCAAGGCAGGATTCGAACCTGCGACCGTAGCGGTCGCGCGGTTTCAGACTGTAGCGACTAGAACCACTCGGTCGGTGAAAAAACAAAGGGCCTGAAAATGTTGCTTGTAAATGGTTAAAAATGAAGTACAACTTAGCTAGAGAGTTCACCAACTTCATGCACAACCATTGTGCACAGTGGCTGTATAATATATAAGGAAGGACAGGAATACAACATTCAATAGCAATCCCATTGCGGCCGGCCGGTGTGGCCGAGCGGTTCTAGGGGCTTCAGTCTGGAACCGCGCGACCTCTACGGTAGCAAGTTCGAATCCTGCCTCGGGCATGGATGTGTGTGATGTCCTTAGGTTGGTTAGGTTTAAGTAGTTCTAAGTTCTAGGGGACTAATGACCTCTAATGTTAAGTCCCATACTAAAAAGTTTCATATCAGCGCACACTCCGCTTGAGAGTGAAAATCTCATTCAAGTCCCATACTGCTCAGTGCTATTTGAACCATTTTGATACTACACTCCTGGAAATGGAAAAAAGAACACATTGACACCGGTGTGTCAGACCCACCATCCTTGCTCCGGACACTGCGAGAGGGCTGTACAAGCAATGATCACACGCACGGCACAGCGGACACACCAGGAACCGCGGTGTTGGCCGTCGAATGGCTCTAGCTGCGCAGCATTTGTGCACCGCCGCCGTCAGTGTCAGCCAGTTTGCCGTGGCATATGGAGCTCCATCGCAGTCTTTAACACTGGTAGCATGCCGCGACAGCGTGGACGTGAACCGTATGTGCAGTTGACGGACTTTGAGCGAGGGCGTATAGTGGGCATGCGGGAGGCCGGGTGGACGTACCGCCGAATTGCTCAACACGTGGGGCGTGAGGTCTCCACAGTATATCGATGTTGTCGCCAGTGGTCGGCGGAAGGTGCACGTGCCCGTCGACCTGGGACCGGACCGCAGCGACGCACGGATGCACGCCAAGATCGTAGGATCCTACGCAGTGCCGTAGGGGACCGCACCGCCACTTCCCAGCAAATTAGGGACACTGTTGCTCCTGGGGTATCGGCGAGGACCATTCGCAACCGTCTCCATGAAGCTGGGCTACGGTCCCGCACACCGTTAGGCCGTCTTCCGCTCACGCCCCAACATCGTGCAGCCCGCCTCCAGTGGTGTCGCGACAGGCGTGAATGGAGGGACGAATGGAGACGTGTCGTCTTCAGCGATGAGAGTCGCTTCTGCCTTGGTGCCAATGATGGTCGTATGCGTGTTTGGCGCCGTGCAGGTGAGCGCCACAATCAGGACTGCATACGACCGAGGCACACAGGGCCAACACCCGGCATCATGGTGTGGGGAGCGATCTCCTACCACTGGTGATCGTCGAGGGGACACTGAATAGTGCACGGTACATCCAAACCGTCATCGAACCCATCGTTCTACCATTCCTAGACCGGCAAGGGAACTTGCTGTTCCAACAGGACAATGCACGTCCGCATGTATCCCGTGCCACCCAACGTGCTCTAGAAGGTGTAAGTCAACTACCCTGGCCAGCAAGATCTCCGGATCTGTCCCCCATTGAGCATGTTTGGGACTGGATGAAGCGTCGTCTCACGCGGTCTGCACGTCCAGCACGAACGCTGGTCCAACTGAGGCGCCAGGTGGAAATGGCATGGCAAGCCGTTCCACAGGACTACATCCAGCATCTCTTCGATCGTCTCCATGGGAGAATAGCAGCCTGCATTGCTGGAAAGGTGGATATACACTGTACTAATGCCGACATTGTGCATGCTCTGTTGCCTGTGTCTATGTGCCTGTGGTTCTGTCAGTGTGATCATGTGATGTATCTGACCCCAGGAATGTGTCAATAAAGTTTCCCCTTCCTGGGACAATGAATTCACGGTGTTCTTATTTCAATTTCCAGGAGTGTAGTTACTGAATGCTAGTTCCTATTTCGATTGCACTTGAGACTGGATTCTTCCTACACCCCGGTCAGGAGGCCTGGAGGTGGCCGTATTGAAACTGTGAAAGGTGTCTTAGATTCGACGTTTTATATTGAGCATCCGAAGTCCCTCGACCATCCTGTATAAAGATGGAGTTACAGAGACGTGATTCTGTCCCAGTATCTTTGGCACCCAGGCGCTTTCAATGCAGTGTGTTTGTTATTTGTCTTCCAGCAGCTTCTCTCAGCTTGAGAAGATTCCCCTTGCGAAACCAGTAAAGAGAGTCTCTGTATATTCATTACGCTGATAGCGTATATAAAATTGCGACATACCCTTCCCGTGACATTTGGCCACTCACGTTGTTTCCTCATGGGGTCTTGTTGAAAAGGACGGAGTTATTCAGAATGGAATGCAATATATACTCACTGAACACTAGACAGAAAATCGAACCGACAAGAAAGGAGCCATTTGGCATAACAGCGGCAGTAAAAACATGGCGGGAATGTGCGCTGTTTGCAGTGACGTATGAAGAGTGACGCTAAAGAATGACTGCCATCTTTCTTGGACATCACGGGAGACAAATAGGATGGATCCGTATTTACTGAGCTGACAGGGAACAAAGTGAGCGAAGGGCAGTGGCCACTCTCGATCGCCGAGGCGCGGCGGCTGCAGAATTCGCTCTCGGAATCCCCGGCAGGAAGGATCAGTGGAGTATTCCGGTATCGTTCAGGAAATCCGGCGCTGTCCGAGCTGTGCCCGCGAGCTGCCAGGCGCGGCGGCCATTAGTCAGCGCAGCACGACGCGTGCCTAACAGGCGACACCTGCCGAAGCAGGGTCCACAACAAGTGTCGCGCCTAATGGAGATTGATCGGCGGGCAGAAGCGCCGCCTCGGCCACCACGCCTGCGAGACGCGGCTTTCGCGGGCCACGCTATACCGACATTAGGGGCCTCGCTTTAAATTACTCCCGCTTTATCACCATTACGCGCCGCCTTCCGAGATCGGACCTGACGTACCCCGGCGCCCGGCTATCCGTCACCTCGCTCCCACCACTCGCTAGCGCCCACTTTCGATCCGCCACCGTGCAGTCGGAGTCGTTTTTCGCCCGCTCCCTGCGCCGAGCTCGTCAAGACGTCGCTGTCTCAATTAGACAGCCGCATGACCCTGCGGAAAATTGACGACTCCTGGAAGTCGTGACGTTGCGATTTAGCATATCGTTGCAAAACTTGGTTTCACATTTGGTAAGAGGCCGAACAGAGTATATAATGAGGTGCCAGAACTCATGGTATAGCGATATTCACATACCAGGTGTAGAAGTATGAGACCGGACTTTCCCTATAGATGGTGCTGGCCGTCAGTGTACGACCCATGAGAAAGCGTCTGCAGCGCCATCTACTTCCTGTAACGGCTGACGTCGAATGCCAACGCATAGTAACCCGAGATCCATGAATCGGTATGTGTTCAAACCCGTAAACATGTCGAGTTTTATGCCTATAAAATGCGATTTTCTAACAGTATTGATTTTGTGTTATCATTTGAAGAAAACATCTGCAGAATCGCATTGAATGCTTGCTCTTGGGAAAACACAGTGTTTCGAGTGGTTCAAGAAATTTAAAACTGATGATTTAGACCTGATGAATGACGATCGCGGGAAACCACCGTAAAGGTTCGAAGATAGGTCTTATTGGATGTAGATGGTACTCAAACTCAACAGAAACTCGCGGAACAATGCAATGCGATGCAGAAAGCCGTTTCTCTTCGCTTGAAAGCTATGGGAAAGGTGCAGAAAGTGGGTAAACGGGTTCCACACGTACTGAATAAAAGACGGCAAGCAAATCAAAAGACCACTTGTGAAATGCTACTCGCCAGGTACATAAGAAAGTCGCTTCTCCATCGAATAGTCACAGGCGATGAAAAATGGATATATTTTGAGAATCCGAAGGTCGTAAATCATGGGTGAATCCACGCAAACCATCGACATCTACTGCAACATTAAATCACTTTGGAAAGAAGACAGCCGGCCGCTGTGGCCGAGCGGTTCTAGGAGCTTCAGTCCGGAACCGCGCTGCTGCTACGGTCACAGGTTCGAATCCTGCCTCGGGCATGGATGTCTGTAATGTCCTTAGGTTAGATAGGTTTAAGTAGTTTTAAGTCTAGGGCACTGATGACCTCAGGTGTTAAGTCCCATAGTGCTTAGAGCCGTTTGAACCATTTGAAAGAAGACAATGCTCTGTGTTTGGTGGGATCGGAAGGGTGTCATCGTGAGCTGCTAAAACCTGGTGAAAGCGTTAACACTGATAGCTGCCAACAGGAAATGATCGATTTAAATCGAGCATTACGTGAGAAATGGCCGCAATGTGGAAAAAACGGCTCAGTGACTGGTTCGATTCAAAAGAACTGTTCTTTTCGCGTGACTCTCATAGCCTGGCGAGGAGGTGGGAGAAATGTATAAATATCAATGGAGATTATGCTTAGTAAAATATTGTTTACCTGTTTCAAACAACAGACGTAATGATTGTAACCAAATTAAGTTTTTATAGTTCTACATCTGGTATACAGATGGTGGTGGTACTGCGTGCACAAAATTTGGAAGGAAAGTGCACTGGCGGAACTTTCATTTGTACTCAGGTGATTCATGTGAAAAGGATTCCGACATGATTATGCCTGCTCGACGTGAATTAAAAGACTTTGAAAGCGGTATAGTAGTTGGACCTAGACGTGAGGGACATCCATTTCCGAAAACGTTAGGGAATTCAATATTCTGTGATCCATAGTGTCAACAGTGCGCCGAGAATACCAAATATAAGGCATCATCTCTCACTACGGACAATGCAATGGCCGACGGCTTTCACCTAGCGACCGAGAGCGTAGAGTTGTCAGTACTAACAGACAAACAACACTGCGTGAAGTAACCGCGGAAATCAATGTGGGACGTACGGCGAAATTTGGTGTTAGCGGACTACGGCCGCAGATGACCGACGCGAGAATCTTTGCTAATAGCACTATGTTGCCTGCAGCGCCTCTCCTGGATTCGTGACCATATCGGGTAGACCCCAGACCATTGGAAAACAGTCAAATGAGTCCCGATCAGTTGGTAATAGCTGTTGGTAGGGTTCGAGAGTGGCGCAGATCCACGAAGGCAAGGACCCAAGTTGTCAGCAAGGCACCGTGCAAACCGTTGGTGGCCCCATACTTATGTGGGCTGTGTGTACTTGGAATGGACTGGGTCCATGGAGGTTCAGCTACTTGGAGAGCATTTGGAGCTATTCATGGACTTCATGGACTTCATGATTCCAAACGACGATGGAATTTTTATGGCTAGCAACATGCCATGTCACTGGGCCACAATTGTTCGCGAATGGTTTGAAGAACATTCTGGACAATTCGAGCGAGTTATTTGACCACCCAGATCGTCCAATATGAATCCCATTGAACATTTGTGGAACGTAATGAGAGAGGTCAGTTCACGCACAAAATCCTGCACCGGCTACAATATTCGGACGACTATAGAGCAAGCATGGCTCAATATTTCTGCAGGAGACCTCCATCGACTGGTTGAGTCCTTCCCACGTCGAGTTGCGCCACTGCACTAGAAAAGGGTCTCCTACACGATATTAGCAGGTATCCCATGACTTTTGTCACCTCAGTGTAGTACTAGAATAAACAGTAAAGCCGCTTTTAGACGATAAACTACCTTCTCTCAATTGACGATCGAGGCAAGTGAGTCTACTGCAACCACTGTGACGTTTCATTCCTGTACTGAAACTAATCTGTCTGTGGTCGTTTTCGTTTACACGTTAGCGTCAAAACTGCATGTGTTGTGAGAGCTGTCTCCTGTGCAGTTTGGCACCTCAGTGGTGAGAGTAAGGCTGTGAAGGACTATTGTTTTTACCAAACAATCGAAATACAGTAATAAAATGTAGGAAAAAGCCAAGGTAATAGAGTTTACTAATGACTAAAGCAAAACTGATGTGATTATTCTTCTCGAATGTTCCTGAGAACTGAAAGAATAGGATAGTCGATCTAAACATTTCAAAACATATGTACTTGTTTGTTAGAGACAATATATATCAGTATATACATATAACAATATTTAGAACGCAGAAAATATCGACTCTTTATTTTATCCTTTGGGTCCTCTTTTCTTGATACATGCCAAACATCATCGAAAATTATTTTTAATTCTGATCTTTCCACTGTTGAAATGCTTCTCATTAAAACAGGTTTACCTGCTTACCGTTTTATTCGCACATAGTATAAACTTCTTTCTGTGAAACGTAAGTACCTTTCTGTTTCCAAATACTTCTTGTCTCATGTAGGAGAACACTAGTAGGAAAAATACATGGATCTCGTGCAACCTTCTCAATGTCTCACGAAAACAAAACAAACAAACTAATTAACGAATGAAACTATATGGTTCCCGAGACCTTTCCAAGTTCCAGACATCTGCAATCTCTTCAGTCTGCGTATATAAAGATGTTTGACGATATAGTTCAATTTGATTAAAGCAAGCCGCTAAGTACTCTCATTATGACAGACATCAGCAATCTGTTCAGTCTGCTTATATGTTTCACGATATACAGTTTGATTAAATCAAGTCGCTAAGTACTCTCGTTTTGGACACTAGATGAGTATAGGCTCGATAGTTTGCACTACATTTTAAGCAAAAGCTAATTTTTCATGCAAGTCAATGTTTATGACGTCATATCTCCTTATTCACACAACAACATTACTTTGCAAGTTTAACAATCAGTGCTATAACGTCGGCAAATTGTATTGCGAATTGAGTTTGTAGTAAAAGAGTAAAAAGTTAGAAAGTCATGCCTGATGCTGAAGAATAATGGCACGAACAGCGAAAATGTAAGTCATCAACTTCTTTCCGGTTATCATTGCCTCAAAATTTATATACAGTTTTCAATTGTTTTGCTGTATAAACTTTTAACATAAGACTCTCTTAAAGTAGATTATCGCAGCATTTAAAATTTTTTAATTCGGTCAAAATTATATGAAACATTGCGACTGTTGGCCCTGGAAGCCATTAAATAGGTAACTCGTAACTGAAGCGGATGACCATGCACCAGGTTAGGCGTTCAGTAATTAGGTAGGCAAACTGTGCCCACACGTGTTTAACTCAGACACAATAATTGTGTTTGCAGTCGGGATTTTTCATAGTATGCTGTATTACTACTATTACTTAACTCCGTCCGAACATTACTCGGAAGGCCGAACGACCGCCGTCTCATTCTCAGTCGATAGACGCCACTGGAAGACGATATGGAGTGGCATGTTGTAAGCACACCGTCCTCCCAGCCGTTGTCAGTTTTCATGACCGGAGCCGCTACTTCTCAGTCAAGGAGTTCGTCAATTGGTCTCACAAGGGCTGAGTGCACTCCGCTTGCCAACAGTGCTCGGCAGATCGAGACGGTCACTCATCCAGGTGTTAACCAAACCGGAAAGCATTTATTATTACTGTTACAGTTACTATTGTTAATTTACAAACAAATAAATCTACCTTTAGTTAAAAGTTTTTCTTTGCATAAAACCTTGTTTATGAAATGTCTAAAAGACTAAAACTTCCTGGCAGATCAAACTTCCGGAGCGAGACTCGAACCTGGGAGCTTTGCCTTTTGCGCGCAAGTGCTCTACCGACGGAGTTATCCAAACACACCTGAGGACCCGCTCTCATAGTTTCACTTCTCGTAGCTCAGTCAGCGTACCATTTTCTGGGGAAATGCTAAGATCCGAGGTTCAAGACCCAGTTCGGCACATAGTTTTGATGTGCCAGGAAGTTTCAAATCAGGGCACTCTGCACTAAAGAGTGATAATACATTCTGGATCCAAATGATTGTTTGAAACGGTCAAAAGTCCAAATACACGTCGGCCGATGAGACGACAGAAACCAACGGTCGTTCCCACTCCGGTCTCCTTCCGTCGGACAGTGCGTGTGTGTCCCCAGTGGTCGGCAAGTACTGTCTGTCAGCACCTCACTGGCGCTCCGTCCCCGACGCTGCTCCGTGCTCGACTGCACTCCTCGTCTGTCTCCAGCTGACTTCCAGACGCACGACGACCCGGAAATACTATCGGTCGTTCCAGAGATGGTACGACAGTGCACTTGTCGGTAAGCGCTGCTGCTGCTGCCACTCACGGGCAAGTAAGGCAGAAGTTAGTGACGTCAGTAAATGGAATAAGAAAACGAGGTGGCAGTAGCGTAAAAGAAGATGACAGACAGTGAATGGCATGAACACGAGCCGCGCACGGCTCAGGTATGATTCCCGCAAAAACTCGGAAGAACCAAGCTCGTTCAAAAAGCGTTTACTTTACTAGTGACCTTGGCTGTTTGGAGTTTTTCCCGAGTTCATCATACTACAGATCGGTCCCATTCTGTTATTTTCAAGAATATGTAAAATAGGTATGCTTCGTCATATTTTAAGCAAGTATTTTTCGCATGTATGTCAGTAATACTTTTCATTGTGGCCATTTCATTGTTTTTCGATATAACCAGTCCGTGTCTTGCTCCAGATCTGAAAGTGGTTATCACGGACCGAATACGGCGTGCTAAATGCTTAACATTTTGTTGTCATAGACAGAAATAAAAGAAATGTATCGTACAATGTTGACACGCATAAGATCAATCCGAGCAGGTGTCGATGAGAGGAACGGACTCGCTGACGGCGACTGCGAACCGAAGGGCAGCGTATAGCGGACAGGACATGGAGCACGGGCAGACGCGGCTAGCATACCTCCGTTATCTGATTCCGGGGGTGGCCTCGGAGCACTACACTGCTGCTTACACGCGGCACCTGCGCCGGCAGCGCCGTGTTTTAATTAAAACGCGATCATATCTGCGCCGGAAGGCGGCCATTTACGTGTTTTCCGCTCAAATATGCAGCCACCCTTCACCGGGAGTCCGTCTGAGCGGTGCCTTACAGAATTTCGTTATCTGAGTTGTTGCAGAAGCCCAGTAGGCCACGCTTGACAAAAGTTCTCTCGTGCTATTGCGACAAGGTAATTATCCTCAACTCTAAAAATTTCTTAAGGTATGCCATATCCAGCTGCAGCGACTGACTGATTAATTGAACTGACAACTGCCGGAAGAGCAGTGTGCTGACCACATGCCGTTCCGTATTCGCATCCAGTGACAGCTAAGGACTGAGCGGCCATCCTATGAAATATAATACCTCATACAACCTATGAATTTTTTCAAATCTCCAATGTATGCAGTTCTCATTAGCACATTTACATACAGATAATTCTTTCCTCTTCTTGCTAATAACTGTAAGAGCACCATTTCACCCTATAATGTAGGATGCCTCCTTGACCACGATTCAGTTTTCTAGGATGGCCTACGGCTGTGCGTCTTTTGAGGTTCTAATATGTATCGACCTTTTCTAAAATCATAGTAAGTATTAGCACATCTTATATTATTAGGCATAAACACATATTCTCTGTAAGATTCCCTACACTGTCCAATCAACTGCTCCACGTTAGGTTTGTAGTACTACAATTCTTCCAATACAATAACAGCTGCTGACGAATTAATTTTGTCTCCATGAAATGTCCATGCAAGAATATCAATTCGTTCATCCGTGTCAAGCACCAGAAAAGCAAGGCGGAGATTGTCAGGAGAGTGTCTGATGTGGTCCCAATTTTCGTTAAAAAATAATAACGCCGATATGAGCTGCAACAATACGCCTTTATTTAAAATGTTTTATTACCCTTGCTCTGACAAAATGTTAGTGTTACAAAATATTCTTAACCATCATAGAAACATATTTAACTTCCGACTAAACATTATCATCAGCTTTTGGTTCGCTACCATTTACAAGAACACCAATATAAAATAGATTAGTCTGAAAAACAGTATTTTAGTCGGTTCCGTTGGGCCGTCATCTGCCTGTTTGGACTGTTTCTTCTGTTTTGTTAGGTAGGTGTGATTGTTTGCGCGTCGCCTTGTAAATTTTGTTGTCTCATGATGAAGAACAACGCTTGGTCACCGAGAAATAAACATCCCGATTTGTGTTCAAGGCAACCTGGATGAATATTCCGAGTCATGGCATGGAAAATCCCAAACGGCACAGAACCACCTCCTATGAGCTATGAGGGGCAGTCAAATGAAAACCCAACATCCGCCACTACGTGGAAGTGGAATAGTTCCACTGAAAAGTAGTCACCAGTCTCGTTAAGATACTTATCCCACTGGGAGACGAGACGATCGTTTCCTGTTTCGTAAATCGCGGTTGGTCTCTGATGGATCCACTATCCACCTACAATTCTGCACTTTTTCATCCGACTCAAACCGACGTCCACACACGTCTTCCTTCAGTTCGCCAATGCGAAAATCACACGGTAAAAGCTCCGTGCTGTAAGGAAGAGGAAGATGTTGCAGTGTTTCCCAAGCAAACCGCTGAAGTGTAGCCTCCGTCCGACTAGCAGTGTAGGGATGGACGTTATCGTGCAACAGGACGATTCCGTCCGGTACCATTCAGGCAGACCGAGACTGGACACATGTCGCATTTCCCCTGCAAAAATATCAAAAGTTGCTAACACAAGTTCCGGTATGGCGATGATGAGCCGATTTTTTGACTGTAGGTGGTCTCTTCTCGTCGAGTTCCTCGAGCGTGGAACCACAATCAGTGCGCTGGGCTATGGAGACACTTTGTAGAAACTGCGACGGGCCATAACGTCAGAACGCCCAGGAATGCTGTTGGACGGAGTCATCCTATTGCACGGTAACGTCCACCCCCACATTGTCATTCAAACGCTACGCTTCAGCGATTTGGTTGGGAAGTACGATACCCCAGATTGTGCACCGTATGATTTTCACGTCTTTGGCGACCTGAAGAAAGACATGTGCGGACATCAGTTTCAGTCAGTAGGGGAAGTGCTGTGTTGCTTGGGCGGGCGCTGTGCCGAGCGGTTCTAGGTGCTTCAGCCCGGAACCACGCTGCTGCTACGGTCGCAGGTTCGAATCCTGCCTCGGGCATGGATGTTTGTGATGTCCTTCGGTTAGTTAGGTTTAAGTGGTTCTAAGTCTAGGTGACTGATGACCTCAGATGTTAAGTTCCCCAGTGTTTAGAGCCATTTGAACCATTTGTGTTGCTTGGCCTGTTGAAGAAGGGCAGTTAAGTGCCGCTGCAAGACACTTGTCCACTGCAAGCAGTTTCCTTTCGCAATGATGGCTCAAACCGACCGTCGTTGGCAAGGCGTGACGCTCATCTCCTGTCCCTCTCAGTTTGGATCTTTCTACAGCTAGCGTTCTTACGTCGTGTTTCTTGGCTACGAGTGGTACAACATTCCTAGTGTAACCATTGGGCAGTCTGCGTTGATACAGAAACTAGTCCAGTAACTTTATTCACGATGTGGGCCAAACAAGATAACTCGTTCCTGTCTGTCACAACCCTTCTCAACTCATTGATTCGATGCAACTGGCCAGCACATATGCCTGCATGTCTTGAGTCAGAGACTGTGGGTTATGTGGCCGCCTGGTACCAGTCTCCAAAGCGACAAGCGTGCTCTCTACAGGGAATGCCTAATAGTCTGACGGGCGAGCTCCTCTTTTGTCTTTAATCAGAACCACATCTGCCACGAGTGTGATTTCCCTCCTCCGTGGAGCTTTTTGGTGGCGATATACGATAGCAACATCATCAGCAAACCTACCCGGCTTCTTCGGGTGAATGTCATTTAGACGAGGTAACAGTTTCGAAGCGATGGGAGAGAAAAACACCTGAAACAGTTATGGTACGTCAAATATTGAATCAATAAGATACGCCAGATGTTTACAGTTGCAAGGAAACTGAAAAAGAGCTCAGTAGCAGGTTATGAGAGCAAGATACACTCCTGGAAATGGAAAAAAGAACACATTGACACCGGTGTGTCAGACCCACCATACTTGCTCCGGACACTGCGAGAGGGCTGTACAAGCAATGATCACACGCACGGCACAGCGGACACACCAGGAACCGCGGTGTTGGCCGTCGAATGGCGCTAGCTGCGCAGCATTTGTGCACCGCCGCCGTCAGTGTCAGCCAGTTTGCCGTGGCATACGGAGCTCCATCGCAGTCTTTAACACTGGTAGCATGCCGCGACAGCGTGGACGTGAACCGTATGTGCAGTTGACGGACTTTGAGCGAGGGCGTATAGTGGGCATGCGGGAGGCCGGGTGGACGTACTGCCGAATTGCTCAACACGTGGGGCGTGAGGTCTCCACAGTACATCGATGTTGTCGCCAGTGGTCGGCGGAAGGTGCACGTGCCCGTCGACCTGGGACCGGACCGCAGCGACGCACGGATGCACGCCAAGACCGTAGGATCCTACGCAGTGCCGTAGGGGACCGCACCGCCACTTCCCAGCAAATTAGGGACACTGTTGCTCCTGGGGTATCGGCGAGGACCATTCGCAACCGTCTCCATGAAGCTGGGCTACGGTCCCGCACACCGTTAGGCCGTCTTCCGCTCACGCCCCAACATCGTGCAGCCCGCCTCCAGTGGTGTTGCGACAGGCGTGAATGGAGGAACGAATGGAGACGTGTCGTCTTCAGCGATGAGAGTCGCTTCTGCCTTGGTGCCAATGATGGTCGTATGCGTGTTTGGCGCCGTGCAGGTGAGCGCCACAATCAGGACTGCATACGACCGAGGCACACAGGGCCAACACCCGGCATCATGGTGTGGGGAGCGATCTCCTACCACTGGTGATCGTCGAGGGGACACTGAATAGTGCACGGTACATCCAAACCGTCATCGAACCCATCGTTCTACCATTCCTAGACCGGCAAGGGAACTTGCTGTTCCAACAGGACAATGCACGTCCGCATGTATCCCGTGCCACCCAATGTGCTCTAGAAGGTGTAAGTCAACTACCCTGGCCAGCAAGATCTCCGGATCTGTCCCCCATTGAGCATGTTTGGGACTGGATGAAGCGTCGTCTCACGCGGTCTTCACGTCCAGCACGAACGCTGGTCCAACTGAGGCGCCAGGTGGAAATGGCATGGCAAGCCGTTCCACAGGACTACATCCAGCATCTCTACGATCGTCTCCTTGGGAGAATAGCAGCCTGCATTGCTGCGAAAGGTGGATATACACTGTACTAGTGCCGACATTGTGCATGCTCTGTTGCCTGTGTCTATGTGCCTGTGGTTCTGTCAGTGTGATCATGTGATGTATCTGACCCCAGGAATGTGTCAATAAAGTTTCCCCTTCCTGGGACAATGAATTCACGGTGTTCTTATTTCAATTTCCAGGAGTGTATATAAGGACACTCCCATACCCGTCTCCATTAGGATAAAAGGCAATAAGACGAATTCTGTGCTACTAACTGAGATCTGACTCTTCACATGCAGACAGGTACTGAAAATGTTACCGGATCATTCTCGTACATTTTACGTATCAGGTTGCTTTTATCATATGCTGACACAGGTGCTTAATGACGAGTACATTTAGACAATGTCTAAATGCAAAGGCAAGTCGATCGCTGATTTCTTGTCATGTAGTCATTAGTATGTTTTCAGAGTAATTTCCTAGTTTCCGGTAGAAAGGTTTAGTATTCGAAGGATGAAGGATTAATTGTTTGATTTCAATTTCAATTGTGAGAGTGATGTTACATTTATTTGAATATGATTTGACAGATGGCTGAGTGTTGGAACGCGTTCTCTGCTGTCTGCGAATAAAAGGTCGTCATCCGGCAGAGAGTCTGTAAGATTCTTGCACGCCCCCTTGGGTGAGAGGTGCTCGCCACTGTCTGCATATGGAATCTGACAGGCTAGTCTGCCCTCCTTCTTCTTTTTTCAGTGAGCAGTCTTTTGACTGAAGCGCTGCTGTATTCTACCTTCCTCTTTGTCGTGCTAATATCTTTATCCCTACGTCGCTGCTACGCTCAGCATATTCTGCATTGTGTTTTGCATATTCTAGTCTTGATCTGCTCCTAACCTTTTTCGCTTGACCTCTTCCACGATCCGTACCATTCCATAGAGTGTTTGTCACGTAATAGTGCCACATTTATGTATTATTTAATTTTTGTATGGAAGTCATTGTAGAACTTGCAGATTATGTAGCAATTTTATTTCAGAGAAAAGTAGTGTATTTGTTCTATTCTTAATATTTATCCCACTGAGTGATGCAGCTCAATTTCTTGTGGATTTTCCACATTCTAATAGCGAAACAAATTCACCATGCAATTACCCAATAGATTTATTTTGCATACTGACCTCTGGCCATCGTAGCTCCATTTTCAGCGTAAACAGTTCCTTTGAGATTGTACAAGTAGTTTACGATTCCCAGAACAGAGAACTGTCCCATCCACAATCAACAAAAAGTGTATATGCCCTCTAACAAATGGTCATTGATGTTCCGAGCATATACATGAAAGCATATTAAAAGACGAAAAACTGAAATTCAATTTCTAAAATGTAAATCTCCATCCATTATAGATCTCGCATCTTCTTGTCTACATTCTGGTACCATAAACGTCAACGACCTTTTATATTAACATATCATTTATAATATCAGACTTCTTTATGCTGACTGGATACTACCATTTTTACTTTTCTAGTACGTATATGGCGTTTTGTGCATATACCAATATGTTCCTGTAAAAAAGTTGAATGTAAATTCGTGAACATAAAGGTATGAAACGTCCCCTTAGAACAATTATACATGACTGTGCTTAAACTTACACACAATATTTTTAGCGCAACGCAATCTGACTTTCAAAAATCCCTACAAAAGAATAGCCCTGACTAACATTAACCTGTACCTTTCACAAATCACTTACCTCACAAAAATCTTCATTACTCGAACTACTGCAATAGAGCGAGCGCCACTACTGCCAGCTAAATAAAAGATTCAAACTACGGAAGGCACTAACTACTGATAGGCATAGTTAGCAAATGAAAGATTTTAATAGAGAACAAACAATGTATTTACCTTAATAGTCATAATATATATAGCAGTTCATGACATCCATTCTGTACTCAAAAATCCGCCATCTCATTTCCCACATCCACCACTGCTGGCGGTTCACCTCCAACTGCGCAACGCTACTCGCTGTTCACATCCAGCTGCCGCTACCCAACACTACAATGGCAGACAACAATGCAAACTAGCCACAGACTGCACACAGCACAGCCAGTGATTTTCATACATAGAGCGCTATGTGGCGGCGGCGTTACCAATATAAGAACCTAAACAGCCTACTTACAAAGGCAACACAAGGTGTATACTGTTGTTTTTGAATACTGTGTCGATACATACATCACAAATAAAGGATTCTGGCTTTATAGCCATTAAGTGATTTATTTCAGACAAGTTTGCAATATTCCTGTACCTTAGCTTTGAGGCACCATTTCGCATTCGCAGTTCTGTTTGCCTGCGGTTTTCCTTAGTTGTTCGTTTCTGATTAGTCATTCCACATACTTCATTCATAACGTCAACTTCCTTGTGTTTCTTAACTGATCCCGTAAGCGAGTTAACTTGTTACCACCATCTGGTGGTCGCCTTGTTTTCTTTGCATGTGTGACATCACGGTAAGCCAGTCAACATTTGTGTTCGATGTAGTATGGAATTTCCAATTACGCGTCATTTCTTCCACATATTGGCTCATGAATGGTAAACTAATTAATGTTGTGTTTCATACAAGCTGAACTCCTTGATACGTAACTTTCCTCAAACAGATGAAAGTTTTTGTTTTGTTTGAGTACGTGAATTCATTATTTTAATTCTCAGTTAATTACTTTCTACATTTTGTTATTTCTGTGTACTGCACATTCTGATGGTAATCCTCTATTACGTTTATGTAATCTGGGTATTTGTTCAACCTAAGTTTTATAAATATCTCCAAATCCTTGAACGCCACGCTCTCCAACTCGCTTTCTGCATCCGCTTACCTCAACCGTAACACATTACACCTATTACAAAATTTCAGTCCTTCTTCTCCACAGACGACCCAGCCTTACACCACCAGAACGGCTCAATCTCTCCTCCGTCGAATTTCAACCGCCCCCCCTCCCCCCTCCAGAGGGAAATCCATTTCGCTTTAGTGAAGCGTAATGCCTCATTATATTTGTCATTATTTGAAATCCATGTACACATTTTTTCTTACCACTTTCTTTCTTATTTCGTAATAGTGATTTATTTATGTCGACAAGATAACGGTCATCAGGCTGTCTGTTGCATCTGGCCAGGCAGCGTGTACCGGAGGTATTTGAGGTACAGGGGTTGGGCGAAAATATCGAAGCATCAAAAACCTATGGCTACGCTTGACACGGTGTAAGAAACTCATTGGCATTCAAAATGGTTTCCCGCCGTCTCGAAAAGAATAGATCCCGATCTAGTATGGCTCCCAGTGGAATCTTATACAATTCCTCCTGCAAAATAGTGGCAAGTTCAGGGACTGATGATGGAGGTGGATTGCGGTCGATCACCCTTCTCTCTAAAGTAGAGCACAAAGTTCGAATACCATTTAGATCTGGTGACAGTGGTAGCCAGGAGAGACGCGACCATTCATCCTCGTGCTCAGAAAACCAAGCTCGGATGATGCGAGCTGTGTCAACAGTCGCCATTCCGTCTTGGAACAGAGCATCAGTATTGAAGAACCAACGGAGTACCAAGGGAGGGACCTGATCAACTAAAATGGTCACATAACCTCTGGTAGTGATACGACATTGCAGAGCAACCATTGAAAGCCATGGAATTCCACGATACGGGTGCCCAAATCATCACCGAATTTTCACGATATTCTACTTTTGAGGCATAAACACAGCCAGAAGTTAAAACCTGTGTGAAACAAGACTCATCCGACCATATGACACTCTTACATTGTTCTACGGAACAGGTTTTATGGCCTCGGCAGCTCGTTTCTCTGTCACGCGCATTCCACTTTGCCCTGCAAAAAAATGGTTTAAATGGCTCTGAGCACTATGGGACTTAACTTCTGAGGTCATCAGTCCCATAGGACTTAGAACTACTTAAACCTAACTAACCTAAGGACATCACACACATCCATGCCCGAGGCAAGATTCGAACCTGCGACCGTAGCGCCTAGAACCCCTCGGCCACTCCGGCCGGCTTTGCCTTGCAGCTCGCCCTGCAGTTCTCTTGTTATGTAAGTTTCCATCTGTTGTTTTTGTGCTGGTAATGTTAGCAAGTGCGTCACTTAGTTCTGCAGTGACTTTTGTAGGGGTCGTGCCCTAGTTTTTCGACACAATCCTCGCCAAAGACCGTCTGTCACTTTCGTCCACTCTATGACTTGCCAGATGTTCTTCCTTCGGTTTCTCTGTATGCGGTATAAACCTTCGATACTGTAAAATTAGAAGGCAGGTCAGCATTGACCGTAATTTTGATGATTTATTAACAGCAAAATCGATTTTCGATCACACAATGATCATCTTCAGAGCTTTAGCGTACAAATTAAAGCTCGTAGGCACTGGTATCTAGTTACCAGCAGTAACAGAAGCTATGAAACGATCACAATAACATCGATACGGTGTTTCTTGAAACACCTAACACTTCGGCTTCCTTGTTTACTGTAGCACCCACCATACGAGCGCTAAGAGTCAGTCCGGATTCACTTGGCTTCGACTTGAAGTATTGTAAGTAGGCTGTTCAGGTTTTATATTGTTAATGCCACGTAAGCTCTGTATGAAAATCACTGGCTGTGCTGTGTGCAGTCTGTGGCTGGTTGGCATTGTAATAATCGCTGTTGTAGTGTTGGGCAGTTGGATGTGAACAGCGCGTAGCGTTGCGCAGTTGGAGGTGAGCCGCAAGCAGCGGTGGATGTGGGGAGAGAAATGGCAGAATTTTGAGAGCGGACGATCTGGACGTGTGTCCACCAGAAAGAGTAAATTTGTAAGACTGGATGTCATGAACTAATATATATATTATGACTTTTGAACACTATTAAGGTACAGGGTGTTTCAAAAATGACCGGTATATTTGAAATGGCAATAAAAACTAAACGAGCAGCGATAGAAATACACCGTTTGTTGCAATATGCTTGGGACAACAGTACATTTTCAGGCGGACAAACTTTCGAAATTACAGTAGTTACAATTTTCAACAACAGATGGCGCTGCAAGTGATGTGAAAGATATAGAAGACAACGCAGACTGTGGGTGCGCCATTCTGTACGTCGTCTTTCTGCTGTAAGCGTGTGCTGTTCACAACGTGCATGTATGCTGTAGACAACATGGTTTATTCCTTAGAACAGAGGATTTTTCTGGTGTTGGAATTCCACCGCCTAGAACACAGTGTTGTTGCAACAAGACGAAGTTTTCAACGGAGGTTTAATGTAACCAAAGGACCGAAAAGCGATACAATAAAGGATCTGTTTGAAAAATTTCAATGGACTGGGAACGTGACGGATGAACGTGCTGGAAAGATAGGGCGACCGCGTACGGCAACCACAG
This sequence comes from Schistocerca cancellata, assembly GCF_023864275.1. Taxonomy (NCBI): domain Eukaryota; kingdom Metazoa; phylum Arthropoda; class Insecta; order Orthoptera; family Acrididae; genus Schistocerca; species Schistocerca cancellata. Next base: position 460,681,667 of record NC_064631.1, on the reverse strand, counting down.
AGGGCAACGCGCAGCTAGTGCAGCAGGTGATCCAACAGCGGCCTCGGGTTTCCGTTCGCCGTGTTGCAGCTGCGGTCGAAATGACGCCAACGTCCACGCATCGTCTCATGCGCCAGAGTTTACACCTCTATCCATACAAAATTCAGACGCGGCAACCCCTCAGCGCCACTACCATTGCTGCACGAGAGACATTCGCTAACGATATAGTGCCCAGGATTGATGACGGCGATATGCATGTGGGCAGCATTTGGTTTACTGACGAAGCTTATTTTTAGCTGGACAGCTTCGTCAATAAACAGAACTGGCGCATATGGGGAACCGAAAAGCCCCATGCTGCAGTCCCATCGTCCCTGCATCCTCAAAAAGTACTGGTCTGGGCCGCCATTTCTTCCAAAGGAATCATTGGCCCATTTTTCAGATCCGATTACTGCATCACGCTATCTGGACATTTTGTGGCGGTACAAACTGCCTTAGACGACACTGCGAACACCTCGTGGTTTATGCACGATGGTGCCCGGCCACATCGCACGGCCGACGTCTTTAATTTCCTGAATGAATATTTCGATGATCGTGTGATTGCTTTGGGCTATCCGAAACATACAGGAGGCGGCGTGGATTGGCCTCCCTATTCGCCAGACATGAACCCCTGTGACTTCTTTCTGTGGGGACACTTGAAAGACCAGGTGTACCGCCAGAATCCAGAAACAATTGAACAGCTGAAGCACTACATCTCATCTGCATGTGAAGCCATTCTGCCAGACACGTTGTCAAAGGTTTCGGGTAATTTCATTCAGAGACTACGCCATATTATTGCTACGCGTGGTGGATATGTGGAAAATATCGTACTATAGAGTTTCCCAGACCGCAACGCCATCTGTTGTTGAAAATTGTAACTACTGTAATTTCGAAAGTTTGTCCGCCTGAAAATGTACTGTTGTCCCAAGCATATTGCAACAAACGGTGTATTTCTATCGCTGCTCGTTTAGTTTTTATTGCCGTTTCAAATATACCGGTCATTTTTGAAACACTCTGTAAATACATTGTTTGTTCTCTATCAAAATCTTTAATTTGCTAACTATGCCTATCAGTAGTTAGTGCCTTCAGTAGTTAAAATCTTTTATTTAGCTGGCAGTAGTGGGGCTCGCCGTATTGCAGTAGTTCCAGTAACGAAGATTTTTGTCAGGTAAGGGATTTATGAAAGGTATAGGTTAATGTTAGTCAGGGCCATTCTTTTGTAGGGATTATTGAAAGTCAGATTGCGTTGCGCTAAAAATATTGTGTGTCAGTTTAAGCACAGTCATTTATAATTTTCCTAAGGGGACATTTCTTTATTCACAACTACACAGAACACTGTTCTGGCGATCACTGACACTCGAGACTGAGGAAAATGTAGAGGTGCCGTTCGTAGTCAAATACAACAGCATACCATGCAGGCTTGGCTATCGTCTCCATTTATGTTCAGGCATGTATTTCCCGCTTTTTGTTTGCCCAGCCCCTACATATGTCTTTGCTCGTTGTCGTAGTTGTGATAGTGATTGTATGTGCGGGAGGGGGAGGAAGGGGTGGAAGGGGACAGGAGGCGGAAGATGCAAACAGTGCTGGTACCCAGCACCCTCTGGGAGCCAGCACGCAGAAGCTTCCGTAGAGGTACATGCCTGGAGAACGCAAGCTACGCCTCGCACGACCTCGCTGGCAGCACTTCGCAGCTTCGCGCCGCCTCCCCGGCCGGCTACGGGACGGGGAGGACAGCTATCGGCGCGACGGCTGCGCGGCGAACAATGGGCATCCAGCGCGCTGACGCGGTCCTCCCCAAATTATCAGCCGTCCGGGCGAGCCGGAGGGCCCTCCTGGAGTTACCGCCGCCTATTCGGGACGCCTCCGCCGCGAACAATGGCCGGCCGACACCCCTGGGTCGCTGCCGAAACCGCCACCCACCCACCCTCTTCAGCCCACCGGCCCTCCTCGAAGGTCACGATCTCGCCCTCTTGTCACTGTGAATTGTTACCAGACCGGAGGAATCGACGACGCTGCTTAGCGAGGATTAAGTAATACCAGGAACCTAACCTCTCACCACAATAATTGTGTTCTGTGGACGACACTTCCTTTCCAATAAGAACACAAACAAAGGGGCGTTCAATAGTTAATGCAATACAGTATTTTGTCTCGGCCAGTTTCGAAAAAATGCAGAATTTTTTGTGGTATATCGTGTACCCGCTCCATCACCTAGAATTTCATGAAGTTCCGGCAGATGGGGGCGATATGCGTAACCTTCAAAATGACCTTGTAACGGAGATTTGTTCCAAGAAGAGTGCTGAGATTCATAGACGCTTTCAGATTGTCTAGAGAGACAGGGCAGTGAACAAAAGCACAGTGAGTCGCTGAGGGGGGTGGGGGGCATCTGTGATTATTACAACAAGGTCACTGAAGCCTGTACAGTCTACCGCGTGCCGGCCAACGGCACACAGCTGTCCCTCCTGCAATGCTGGAACGTGCGGACATTCTCATTCGTGGTGATCGACGGGTCACAACACCTCGCTACTCAACTGGACGTCTGACAAGTCTGCGCAACCGAGAGTAACTCACAAAGCTTTATTGGAATTTTCCTCTTCGTCCACCCTACAGCCCAGATCTCGCATTTCTTCATCTGTGTTTCTTGGTACTAGTTTTACATGCTGTAGATTTAGAAATGAGTTTTGCTATTTGGGAAGCAACTCAGAATTTCTCAACTGCACATCACTAATAGGTTGAGAATTATGACAGGAATGGGCAACAAGCTCACCAGTTGCTCGGTCTCACCGGATCCAAAGTGATCAACCTCAAACTCAGAAATTCTCAGCTGAACATTACTAATGGGTTGAGAATGACAACAAGAACACGACGCCATCCTTTTATGATGGCAACATTTGAAAGGCATGACCCTTATAACCAAGAACTAACCCAGTACAACCAATAAACTCACCTCCAGTATCAGGTTGATGGACGAATTCTTGGCAACAACAAAATTAACAGGCCACGTAAAATTCAGTATGGCAAACTTGTCCTGGAAGTCCTTGACCAAAGTCAACTCTTCCGCATGCAGGATCACTATTCAGATGTGCACATATGTAGGGAAATATCAAGTTTCGCACTGCTGTAATGTGGGTGCAACCCTTAACAGGACATTGGGAATACTTTGCCGCCGGTAACTGATGGTGTCAGGTGTTTGAATGCACACTCCACTTCATGGGTCATGACCGCACAAAATGCCTGATCTCCAGACACCTGAAATAAACCTTGGTTTTAACCTTACCCAACTCAAGCAACTGCCCACCTCCCATTGTTCCTCGACATACCTCAACCCCTCCATTTCGGCAACTGAGATATCTAATTCCATAAAGGTGGAAAATTTCCTGGAAAAAGTCTCACATAATCTATCCTCTTCTAATACAGTCTTGACTCCACACCATCATCTGCATTTACTTCCAAAGCTAGCACATCAGTGGATCTCACCACTATGCTCAGATAAAGAGAAAATATAAAAATGCAGTAAATGAAGCACGCAAAAAGGAATACAAACCTCAAAAATGAGATCGACAGGAAGTGCAAAATGGCTAAGCAGGGATGGCTAGAACACAAATGTAAGGATGTAGAGGCTTATCTCACTAGGGGTAAGACAGATACTGCCTACAGGAAAATTAAAGAGACCTTTGGAGAAAAGAGAACCACTTGTATGAATATCAATAGCTCAGATGGAAACCCAGTTCTAAGCAAAGAAGGGAAGGCAAAAAGGTGGAAGTAGTATACAGAGGGTCTATACAAGGGCGATGCACATGAGGGCAATATTATGGAAATGGAAGAGGATGTAGATGAAGATGAAATGGGAGACATGATGCTGCGTGAAGAGTTTGACAGAACATTGAAAGACCTGAGTCGAAACTAGGCCCCGTGAGTAGACAACATTCCATTAGAACTACTGACAGCCTTGGGAGAGCCAGGCCTGACAAAAGTCTAGCATCTGGAGAGCAAGATGTATGGGACAAGCGAAATACCCTCAGACTTCAAGAAGAATATAATAATTCCAATCCCAAAGAAAGCAGGTGTTGACAGATGTGAACATTACCGAACTATCAGCTTCATAAGTCACCGCTACTAAATACTAACGCGAATTCTTTACAGACGAATGGAAAAACTAGTAGAAGCCGAACTCGGGGAAGATCAGTTTGGATTCCGCAGAAATATGGGAACACGTGAGGCAATACTGATCCCACGACCTATCTTAGAATATAGATTAAGGAAAGGCAAGCCTACGTTTCTAGCATTTGTAGACTTAGAGAAAGCTTTTGCAATGTTAACTAGAATACTCTCTTTCAAATTCTGAAGGTGGCAGGGGTAAAATACAGGGAGCGAAAGGCTATTTACAATTTGTACAGAAAGCAGATGGCAGTTATAAGAGTCGAGGGACATCAAAGGGAAGCAGTTGTTGGGAAGGGAGTGAGACAGGGGTTTAGCCTCTCCCCGATGTTATTCAATCTGTATATTGAGCAAGCAGTAAAGGAAACAAAAGAAAAATTCGGATTAGGTATTAAAATCCATGGAGAAGAAATAAAAATTTTGAGGTTCGCCGATGACATTGTAATTCTGTCAGAAACACCAAAGGACTCGGAAGAGCAGTTGAACGATATGGACAGTGTCTTGTAAGGAGGATATAAGACGAACATCAACAAATGCAAAACGAGAATAATGGAATGCAGTCGAATTAAGTCGGGTGATGCTGAGGGAATTAGATTAGGAAATGAGACACTTAAAGTAGTAAAGGAATTTTGCTATTTGGAGAGCAAAATAACTGATGATGGTCGAAGTACAGAGGATATAAAATGTAGACTGGCAATGGCAAGGAAAGCGTTTCTGAAGAAGAGAAGTTTGTTAACATCGAGTATAGATGTAAGTGTAAGGAAGCCGTTTCTGCAAGTATTTGTATGGAGTGTAGCCGTGTACGGAAGTGAAACATGGACGATAAATAGTTTGCACAAGAAGAGAATAGAAGCTTTCGAAATGTAGAGCTACAGAAGAACGCTGAAGATCAGATAGGTAGATCACATAACTAATGAGGTGGTATTGAATTGAATTGGGGAGAAAAGGAGTTTGTGGCACAACTTGACTAGAAGAAGAGATCGGTTGGTAGAGCATATTCTGAGGCATCAAGGGATCACCAATTTCGTATTGGAGGGCAACGAGGGAAGGGTAAAAATCGTAGAGGGAGACGGAGAGATGAATACACTAAGCAGGTTCAGAAAGATTTAGATTGCAGTAGGTACTGGGAGGTGAAGAACCTTGCACTGGATAGAGTAGCATGGAGAGCTGCATGAAACCAGTCTCAGGAGTGAAGACCACAACAACAACAACAACAAGGTCTTACGCCAGCTTTGCTTGTACTCCAACTGGCTCCTATTCCGGAGCATTAATTGAATAATGGACTGTCTCAAACTATGAAACGATCCCTACTCCTGCATAACACCAGAAAAAAATTTGCTTAAACCTCTACAGGTTAATGGATAAAGAAGCTGAGATATAACGATGTGCATCGGCATGCAATTCAAATCAAACCATCAACCATAACACGAATTCAACATGTGCATTCTGTTCAATAGAAAGCTCGTTATACCGCATAGCAAATGCAAAATGAGGTTAAGGAACCTATCAAAGGCATTAGAGGAGGTCACATTTACTGCCCGCCTTTGTGCTCGGCTCTTAAGGCTGCGAATTATGAAGTACGTCTTCCCTCCCACATACACTCACTAGGTCATCTAATCCGAGAGGAACCAAATTTACCCGCAAATCCTTGACTAACTAAGCTACCAATAGCACTATTTTCATCAGGCTTAAGGGGTGCCTGTTTTATGTCTTGAGGACGATTCACCCAACGTATAGCCTCGGCTTGGATCCTATACACTTGTTTGCATGTACCCTGACTACCTCATAAGAACTTCACATTCTCGGGCAGTCCTGCCAAACCCCACCGAACTCTCACTGAGCACAGTTCCTACCTCACCACTGCAGATGAGGTTGAGACCCAAGGGTTTCCCTAAGGCGTTGTGCAAATGAGCAGCCAGCCCAGGTACGGCACCCTCGCCTGACAGCTGGTGAATTCTCAGTTCATATAACAGGTGAGCCTTCTTGAGATAGCCTATCCCGTCTGGACTGGACTTCATAATGACGATTGCTACCTGGAAGATAGTGTGTCCATAACCAAACAAATCTAGAGAGTCACCAGATGTAAAGCAGAGACTGAGAATGCTACTGCAACACGGGCTTTCCATTGAAGAACCACGCTCTTCTACCACTTGTAAGGTGGGTTTCAGGTAGTAACTTCAGATTTGGTCACCCTAATGGAAGTACTGGTGCCCCACACAGCTGCTGCAGCATTCACTGCCCTATAAATATAATTCTCTTTACTGAATTACTGAAAGGTTCCAACAGCATCAGAATTTTAAAAGTAATAAACAGTAATAAAGCAGACAGCTCGTATAACCCTTCACTGTGTATGAGTTTCAATACAAAAATATTCTAAGAGCTACCACAATTTTAAATTACCAGTAAACAGTTACTATTCAAACAGCCCCAAATGACTTCTTGGTACAGCCCAGCTTAATAAAATTATTCTAACAACTCTCACAACTTTTTAAAATAGCAAATCAGGTATTAAGTAGACAGCTTATATGACTTCATAGTATTCAATAGTTTAAGAAAAATACTGTAACAGCAGTCAATTATTTTTCAGAATAGCAAAAAGCAGTTATTAAGCAGACAGCTCATATGATTTCTTAGTTTTCACAAGTTAAAAAAATATTCTAACATCTGTCGCAGTTTTTTAACAGCAAAACAATTATTAAATACGCCCCTCATATGACTTCTAAGTATTGAACAGTTTAAGGAAAAGTTCTAACACCTGCCACAATATTTTTATTTTTTGAAAAAATAGCAAAACAAGTAATTATTAAGCAGACAGCTCATACAACTTCTTAGTAGTCAATAGTTTAAGAAAATATCCTAACAGCTTGTAACCTCCCCCTCACTTATCGACCTTAATGACAGTGAAAAATTAAACCGCGTGTACCTAATGGAAATTTGGGAAAAGCAATCGTCACCGAAGTTAATCTGTCGGTAAAGAGGGAGGAAAGGGTTACATCTAAATGAAAGGAAAAATGCAAATGAAACTGGTGGAAATTAATTTTGAAAAGGGGTAAAGTTAATAAAGAAAGTAAATGTGCGGCCATTACGTTAACAATTAACTAGCGGTAATCAGATATATGAGATTTGGGGGAAATTACGGTCGCCAGTCCTATGAACAATTACTACAGTAACTGAAAAAGAAAGGTTATTACACATATAATTAGCACTAGAAGCGTGGCACCTGAAGGTTGACACGTGTAGTGTGAAAACTGAAAGTTTGTCAGAAGTAATAAATTTCGCTACACTCTGACTTAATTTAGCAAAAGAATTGATAAAATCGGAAAATTGAAAGTTAATTTAGTGACTGAAATTAATAGTGAGCTTTGTTTCTGAAGCACATCGAAATTCAGTAAAATACGGTTAGTCTTGGGCTACCTCAACAATCATTTCAAAAGCTACTTGAATCTACGCAATTTAGGAATAAGGGATTTAACTTTGAACTTGAATTAAATAATTCTGAACAATTAACAATAGTAAAATTTAGTACGTACCAAGCTGAGCTGCAGTCACAGGTAAGCTAAAATACGGTAACAAAACTCGCACTATTAATTTGTGCTTGTGTAATCAAAATACTGTAGTCAGCTATGAATACCTTAACTGAACTTTGAAATTAAAGCAGTGAAATCGAATGATATTACTTTAATGCTGGCGTTTGAATTTCGATGACACTCGGGTTCATTCCGGAAAAGGAAGGGACCTGGCTTGGTTATGCAATTGGGACAATGAGCAACAAAGGTTCATGCTACGTTGCTGTAATTTAGTGAGAAAAATTTAACAGTTTGAAAAGCTGAGGTCTGCCATACAGTTCTAAAACTTTACGTGCTACCAGTCTTCCTCGTTGGTTGATTGAAGGTTTGAAGTCGTCGATCGAGGAGGTGGCGACAGTAACTCATTGTTGGCCATCGCTGTTGCAGAAGCTGGATGTTGGCACGCCTTCTTCTCGACACGGTCTCCATCCGAAACGGGCTCTTGATGTGTGCCAGCTAACGCTTCCCGTCCGCGACACCGTGTCAGAAACTATCATAGCAATTCGAGAGCAATTGCATGCTGCCAAACCCCGAAAGCGCGGCAACTCGCGGGAGCGTCACACAACACACCTGCTCCACTGCACTACTCCAGCCAGACTCCCTCTGCCCGCGCTCCATGCGGCAGAGTTACCACTACCAAAGATCCTAAACACTTTGGTTCTCCACACGACCTTTCAATGTATTCGTTCGATAGCATAGTTTTCCCTAGGCAAGACCCAGCGTGAAAATACAAATAGTATTTACGAAACAAACCAACATAAATACATACATATATATATATATAGTAAAACAATTACAATATGTAAAGACACAGAAATGTCATATCTTCAGGTAACAAAATAAGGAAAAAAATTTATAGTACAATACATGGAAATAGGAGGATATGCATTTCCGGCGTTACAAGATGTCACAATGTTTTAAAATAGAAAAACAGTTATTAACCAGCAGCTGAAACACTAAGTACCTGTGTACCAGTTCAAGCTACAGTTTTGTTAATGGAGCACCCCTGTACTTGAATACCAACGGTTTAAACCTAAGGAAAAGAAACATCTGAAAGCAAGAAAGATGTGAAAAATTACCTACTTAAAAGACAAGGACTCCATCCTTTGATACCACACAAGCATATCAACTCCAAAGCGCCTCTGAAGTCTGAACTTAGGCAAACGTACTATGCCCCTACTAACACACATTGATTTCCAGAACAGGCGATAGTAGTCCATGCAAATCAGGCTCATGAGGCTTACCGGACGCAGCTGATTGTGTCAGCAAAACGCCAGTATCTCAACACACTAACTCACGCTACCGAGACATACCTCAAACTTCGGCAAGGGACTCACCACCGAAGTGAACATTTCAACTTCACACCAGATCACGCCAATTCACAGTGCCGTTTTACCTCCCTTCGCTCTTTCCGCAAGCGTCGATCGATAGTGCCACCGGAAGCAGTCTGCGCTATCGAGACAATGATGCCAAACTAGAGCAGAAATCGGTGAGGGACAGAGCCGCCGGGGCTCATAAGAAATAAGTCAGCAGCTAATATTAATGTCTTAGGATATCCTTTATTAAAGTATTCAAATGGAGTGTAGTGTTAAACAGAAGTGAAACGTGGACCTTTAGTGGCACAGACAAACTGTGGTATTACAGAAGAATGGTGTCTTAGAAACGTTTTATGAAAATATTCATATGGAGTGTAGTGTTGAACAGAAGTGAAACGTGGACCTTCAATGGCACAGACAAAATGTGGTGTCATAAAAGAGAGCTGAAGATCAGAGGTGTAGACTGGGTGACTAATAAAGGGGTACTGGGTACAAATGGGGAGAAAATACCATTATCACACGGCCTGAATAAATGAAAGGGTACGTTCCTGTGAAACGTCTTCACATATCACGATGTACTTGAATAGATGTAGATAGCAGTTGTTAGTGAAGGCTAAAACATTAGATACTTGTAAATGATATGCATGTAATCATACAGTCGTATTTAATTTAAGGAATGTGTGTAGCTATCTTTCAATTGTCATGCTCCACATCACAAAGTTTAACGTTAATCTGGTCTATGTAAAACATCAATACCTATTATAAAAATGGAGGTACCTCCTAAACAACTGGATCAAGTCCAGCCAAACTTTGTACACATATCATTCACTGTTTGTAAATCATCGCTATAAGACTAAGAATAACCTGCCTATGAAAGGCAGTCTGGCATTTGAGAATGAGGGCACTTAGTAGACTTGCAACAAACTTTATACACAATTTCAAAACGTTTTCTCGCTGACGGCCTCCACAAAATCGTGAAAAGGAAGAATGTTATTGCTGTTACATATTCGCCATCCATGCAATAAAAGTGCCACATGAAGCAATACGCTTTACTTTATTACTTCTTTAATACTAACTCTATTCGCAATACATTTGTAGACAGTATCCACACATGTTTCTGAAGATCTCTACAAAAATATATCACTGTACGACACATTGCTTAGGAGATATGACGTCAAATACTGAGATATGTGAAAATCTGTTGTACGTCAATGAAGTTTCAACTCATTACATTTTCACTACTTTCTGAGCTGCTTGAAAATGCAATTGCAGGACAAAATTTTCAAGAGTTACAGGTGAAATGTTTATAATTACGTGTGAAATATGTTAAATATATATGAAATTTATTTGAAATCTGTGTATGCGGGCAAAGGCATGTGTAAAAAGTTCATCCTAAATCTATGGAACGATATTAACCAAATTTGGTAAACATATTAGTTAAAAAAAGGAAAGCAATACTATAGGGGTAAGAAACACCAGCCTCCTATTGAGGGGAGCTTGATAAAATGGAGAGGAGAGGAGCAGATGGACAGCGAGGGGGAAGGAGGAGATTGTAACAGACACCAAAGAAGGCGAATATGGCAGAGAGAAGTGAGAGACAAATGGACAGAGAGAGGGGAGGCGATGGGCAAAGAGACAGGCGATGAGGAAATGGACAGGGACAGGGAAAGGAGGTGACGAACATAGAGGGGGGTAGGAGGTAGTGGAATACGAGTGGGAGGAGGAGATTAACAAAGGGGAAAGTGCAGATGGACGGGGGAGTAACAGATTCACAGAGGGAGGTGGGAGAAGATGGGCAGAGAGTGTGGGGTGGAAGAGGTCAGAAAGAGGGGTGGACGAGATGGACAGAGAGGGCGTGAGGGAGGGGATAGAGGAACGGTGAAGGGAGAGATGGACCAATAGAAAATTGGAAAAAATACATAACCAAGTAACGACGGGTGCTCAGATGGTAACTAATACGTGAGAAATGAGAAGAAGGTGTAAAACATTGGTTGCATGATTTACTAGTGAATGGACCAAGCCGTTCATGGACTGTATAATTTTGTATATGGAAACCGCCACGTCACTGATCGATAAGCATCCTAAAGGTCGAATAGTTCATGGGCGTATTGTGGGTTCATAGTGTCCAATGTGCCTGTTGGACACACTGAGCCAGCAGTACATCCCTGGACTGTTCGATGAACAAGTAACTTCAAGATACTGAAGAATCGCATCCTAAACGGGCCCCTGAATTTTCTATAATAGTACGTAACAAAACTTACAAAAATATTTCTAGGGAAATGGCCTTACGTCGAGAAAATTATGCTCCGTAAGAGCACAGCCCAGCTTACTCTATGAGAAGCAGTAGCGCGATACCAATACCGTAGCCTGTGATGCAGTAACGTCAAAAGCTGATTTCGAAGAAGTCGTTCCACGAGAGGCACGCCATCTCGATGCTGGGTATGGAGAATCGACAGCCAGGTCGAGACCTGCGCCAGTCGTCTTTTCATACGGTGCGCCCACGGAAGCTGTTTGCTCTCTCGGAGCCGAAGTTAATCTCCGGGAACGAGATTACGGCGGGCAGCGGAAAAATTGTCCTTTTGAGGGCGATGTACCATATCTGCGCCCTAATGAATCTCTCTAGCGGCAGCTGCCGTTAAGGTTGAAAAGCCGCGTGGCTGGGTGTATGGCGTCCCTCCTGAAAGGCCGGCTAACGATTGAGTCCCACGCAGGAAGCAGCGCCGCTTTTATCCACGGCTGAATGAGTGCTCCGGGACCGAAGCACGCGCCGCCAGGGGCAAGGACCTGACACTGAGGCCGTGGCTACTAGAGGCGGCCGAGGCAGCTAGGTGGCTGCTGCGGCGACGACGCGAAGAGGACGACGTACTGCGACTCTGGATGCGTGGAAGATGTTTAGGGGCTCTCAGCGAAGTAGTGCTCCGCTGTAGCGCTGAGAAGTGCTTAGCCCAAAGGTGTCTGTATTATCATAGACATCATCATCAACCAAAACTGTATTAAACCATTTCTAGTTTGTTCCATCGTCAAGCGTTTTATTTATTTAAACTGATCTGATTAGGGCCATCAGCCCCTCTCCTATCTCGGACCAGGCTTTCACGCAAGAATCACATTTTTACATCATAGTTTCTCAAAAATGCCAAATAGTATTATAATGATCGAAGTGTCTGAAGTGGTAACATGAGTAAGTAATACTGACCGTGAACTAATAAAGTTAATACTTGTGCTACTGCAGCTGCTACCTCTATTAGTAATAATAGTTATAATAATGACAATAATAGTAGCAGATGTAAAAAGAATTTATAGACCCGCCAGGGTAGACGAGAGCGCTAACGCACTGCTTCCTGGACTTGGGTAGGCACGCCAGCCCTGGATCGAATCCGCCCGGCGGATTAATGACGAGGGCCGATGTGCCGGCCAGCCTGTATGTGGTTTTTAGGCGGTTTTCCACATCCCGCTAGGTGAATACCGGGCTGATCCCCATGTTCCGCCTCAGTTACACGGCTCGCAGACATCTGAACACATTCGCACTATTCCATGGATTACACTCGACGCAGACAGTTGGGGTACACTAATTCCGTCCCGGGGGGTACAGGGTGGCGGCAGGAAGGACATCCGGCCACCCCTTACACATTAACAAGCCAAATCCGATTAACGATGGCTGCCCCTGCGTAACTGCGGGACAAGGCTCAAGCGACAGATACAATGTAAAAATAATTTATAGGTGTACAAGACTGATTTTTCTGATAAAGAGAGTCCTTGGGAAAGGTATTCGCAGTTGTGACTACGAACCACCTTCAACTGTATTTTGGAATGACGACAATGAGAATTTGGGCCGGACAGGGCTTCGAAGCCGGAATTCCTCCCGTAAGCGAGCAGTCGTGTCCGAGCACGAATTACGGCCTGATTCAAACTTCCATACGTCATTGTCTCTGAGTCACAACACGAACTCGTGCTTTACGTTCATTCCACTCCAGGAAAGTTATATTTATTTTGGCGAAGAAATACGAAATAGCTCTGCCTTTCTTATTAAAAACTGTGATGCAGTGTTCCTTCAGAATGGATGCGTGGTCGGGAATGTACATAACATACGAGTGCAGTTCGTGAGTTCGGGTTGTGACCATTGGGACGACGGATAGAAGTTATTCGTGCTCGGATGGCCGAAGCGGTTAAGGCGACCGCTCGCGCAATGCGAAAAATCCCGTTTCAAGTCACGGTCCGAAACAAGTTTTCACTCTCATCACTGCAATATTCAGCCGAAGGTGATTCACATCGCAGTTGCGTATACTTTTCCTGCATTCCTTGACGCCTGTAGTCGCAACAGTGCCTGTTCCTTCGGACATGCATATATGTTCGAAGGAACTCTCCATTGTACTTCTTAATAACACAGGCACTGCTGTTTCGAAATTTGAAGAGACTGCACCAGCTAAGAAGACTGAGACAACAGGAAGATCTGGTTGGGAAGAAGGATGTACAAGGGTAACGAGTGTGTACAGGCAGTGATAATCATTATTATGGCCACAGTAGAATAACATTACTGTCTTCTGAAGAATATTGTAATTATGAAATGATGAAAATTATGACACATGTTTGCACATGTTTTAGATGTGTGAATTGCTCTGTTTGGGGATCTCGTTGCAACTCTATCTATGACAGTGTGAGTACTGTTCGTATGATGGGTAGGAGTAAGCTGAAGTATGAAGAAGGTATCCGCTTAAATTTCGCTTTGGAAGTACGATTACACAGAAAACTTACGTTGCAGCCACCAGATATAATAATTGTATGTCGATTCGAGATGTGAAACAGCAGTTTCCAGGGTCTACCAAAAAAATATGCGTTTTAGGTGTATAATAGTCTTTATTTTTACTCCTTCACAATTTTTACGTTATTCTCTTGAAATTACTGTCCGTTTCTGTAACTCAGTGGTCAGAGTGTCTGGCTGCTATGCAGTGGATTTCCGGCACTGTCACCGACTTTTCCTTGTTAGGAGGACTGGACCACGGTGCACTCAGTTTCCTGATGTGAACTGGGGAGCTCCTTCAGCAAGAAGTACCAACTACAAGGTCAAGCAAGCCGACCCCCGACGGGAGCGTAGTGCGCTGATTCCATGTTCCTCTACACCGCATCCACATGACGCCATTGGCAAAGAATGACGCGGTGGACGTCTGTCCCGACTCACCCATCAGCGTCAGAGGCGAAGCATTGCTTCGCTAGCTTTCTTCAGAATACTTCCTTCGACATCTTATACCTCTCCATGCGAGTTTCCTACTGCTCAAAGTAGTGTTTGAAGTTATATTCTGAAAGCATTCCTTTCACATCTGCAGCTTTCTCAGATCTTGTTCCCTGCAGTGCATTTTTCATTTTCTATAATAGAAAGAAGTAACACAGTAAAATCTGGTGAACAGGGTGGATATTACTACACATGAACCCCATACTTTCGGAATGTTTCTAAATGAGCTTTCCTCTTGTAAAAATGTTCCAGTAAAAGCTTCCGAGCTTTGTCGATTCTTACAATATCAGCTAACACACGAAAACTCAGAGTGACTCATCTTAAATCTTTCCTCATCCTTCGCTGAACAGGCGAAACAATTCATAAACTTCAGTGCCTGAGAGACATTCGTCACTCTATCCTTCTTTCAATAAAGAATAGGCCTTCATAAAGAATTTGGCCAAATTTACATGTTCCACTAAAAGTTTCACATTTTTCTGTTGTTTTTTTCAAAACACTAGACTTTTTTTCGACGAACCCTGGTTACACGGTCTGACACAAAAGAAGGCCGCGGCCCGACTGAGCTGTCGGCAGGTGAATGAACGACAGCAATGGAGAGAGGACATGTAACGTGACTTGGCAATGGAGCGTTTGGTCAAGAGGACTACGCTGTTGGCCTGTTAAAAAGATCACTACGGTCTTTTCTTTACCAAGCCTAGTATGAAGTTGTGTTCATACACTCCTGGAAATGGAAAAAAGAACACATTGACACCGGTGTGTCAGACCCACCATACTTGTTCCGGACACTGCGAGAGGGCTGTACAAGCAATGATCACACGCACGGCATAGCGGACACACCAGGAACCTCGGTGTTGGCCGTCGAATGGCGCTAGCTGCGCAGCATTTGTGCACCGCCGCCGTCAGTGTCAGCCAGTTTGCCGTGGCATACGGAGCTCCATCGCAGTCTTTCACACTGGTAGCATGCCGCGACAGCGTGGACGTGAACCGTATGTGCAGTTGACGGACTTTGAGCGAGGGCGTATAGTGGGCATGCGGGAGGCCGGGTGGACGTACCGCCGAATTACTCAACACGTGGGGCGTGAGGTCTCCACAGTACATCGATGTTGTCGCCAGTGGTCGGCGGAAGGTGCACGTGCCCGTCGACCTGGGACCGGACCGCAGCGACGCACGGATGCACGCCAAGACCGTAGGATCCTACGCAGTGCCGTAGGGGACCGCACCGCCACTTCCCAGCAAATTAGGGACACTGTTGCTCCTGGGGTATCGGCGAGGACCATTCGCAACCGTCTCCATGAAGCTGGGCTACGGTCCCGCACACCGTTAGGCCGTCTTCCGCTCACGCCCCAACATCGTGCAGCCCGCCTCCAGTGGTGTCGCGACAGGCGTAAATGGAGGGACGAATGGAGACGTGTCGTCTTCAGCGATGAGAGTCGCTTCTGCCTTGGTGCCAATGATGGTCGTATGCATGTTTGGCGCCGTGCAGGTGAGCGCCACAATCGGGACTGCATACGACCGAGGCACACAGGGCCAACACCCGGCATCATGGTGTGGGGAGCGATCTCCTACACTGGCCGTACACCACTGGTGATCGTCGAGGGGACACTGAATAGTGCACGGTACATCCAAACCGTCATCGAACCCATCGTTCTACCATTTCTAGACCGGCAAGGGAACTTGCTGTTCCAACAGGACAATGCACGTCCGCATGTATCCCGTGCCACCCAACGTGCTCTAGAAGGTGTAAGTCAACTACCCTGGCCAGCAAGATCTCCGGATCTGTCCCCCATTGAGCATGTTTGGGACTGGATGAAGCGTCGTCTCACGCGGTCTGCACGTCCAGCACGAACGCTGGTCCAACTGAGGCGCCAGGTGGAAATGGCATGGCAAGCCGTTCCACAGGACTACATCCAGCATCTCTACGATCGTCTCCATGGGAGAATAGCAGCCTGCATTGCTGCGAAAGCTGGATATACACTGTACTAGTGCCGACATTGTGCATGCTCTGTTGCCTGTGTCTATGTGCCTGTGGTTCTGTCAGTGTGATCATGTGATGTATCTGACCCCAGGAATGTGTCAATAAAGTTTCCCCTTCCTGGGACAATGAATTCACGGTGTTCTTATTTCAATTTCCAGGAGTGTATTTTCTTCAGCCGACCTATCTTACTTCTTCCACGTTTTGGCATATACGACGACGGAAATCCAAAATGTTACACCATTAGGTATCAGCCTGTTATTGATCATACTTTATGGAGACTTTAATCAAGTAACGGGCATTGACTAACTGAACTTTGCCAGACTGTATCTGTAGTATTTCTCATTACTAACATTAGGGATCAAACCATCTCTGGCTTCTTGCGTCTTTGTTACGGACAATGAAGCACATAGGGGAGATGTCGTTCAAGGCCAGTCATCAACTATACCGCATGTTCTATGGGTAACAGCGTGCATTCAAAGACGTGAACCACAATGTCCTAGCTGCTTGGACGAAGATGTTCAAAACCAAACTGTCGGGGCAGTATCCGGGTCTTCTTCGTCACTGTGCAGTTATGATCTTTTTCGACAGTGATTCATGGAGCAGCTTCAATAAACGAACGCACAGTCATAATTATAAAGCAAAGCGACGACAATGTAAGAAAACGTTGTTATAATTATAAAGGAATGCGACAACAACACACAGAGCGTGATAAATGACCTGGTTATGCACACGCGTTCCGTGTTAACACATGCTTCTAATGCGTCGGCTGAGTTTTCAGGATCTGTGTCGAAGGTTGTTACCAAACACGAATTACACACAAAACGAAATGCATACGAAATCTGACAAAGATTTAGTCTCCGTTGTGCAAAATAAACGAACAGAAAATAAGCCCATTTTGCTCGTAATGAGTACAATGACCAAACGAAATTAGTAAAGCGGTCTAAGGAAACGAAGAAAGCTTCTGGAGCCAAGACAACAATAAAGGAATATGGAATGGTACGGATATATGATGCCTTAAAAGAAAATCGAACAAAGAAACTTATAAGGCCAATTGAAATGAATAGTGAAAATATACTTTACTATGTAACAGGTGACTAATTGTTTGATATTCTATATGCATCTCATTCGTTACTAAGCCATAGTAGAAGGAAAGTTCATGATTTATTCTTGATTTTGTGTGGACTGCCAAAAGAAACCGAGTAATTTGAAAAAAAGAAGACAGTAAGCAAACCTATTCTGCATTCAACTTTCGACTCTCGTGCGCATGTCGGTCTACTTGATATCTAACTGCAAAGGTACACTGAATTTTGAGTTATAACGATCCATCAATATCATCTGACGAATTTCATTATTTTGAAACCATTAAAAAGTAAGCGCACAGTAAAAGCAGACATTAACTTGTTTATATTTATACAACTTCCTTGGCTCCTATAACCTTGCATTCCGATGACGGACAAGAGTTGATAAACTCCGTATTGACTGAAGTACAAACTATGTCTAATTAGAATCATCCACAGTAAACCAAGGTCCAGCCAGATACAGGGTTCGGTGAAGAGGGCGAACCCTGACATGTTAGGTGCATGGATGGAGCAAAGCTCCAGCATGACCTGTGGGATTTTAGTCCGTTCAGTACACTCCACTCAGGTAACAATTTTTCATAACATCAGCCTCCATTTAAGAAATGTTGTTTGTAAACTAATAGTATTTTTTGTACAAGATAAAACCTTCATTTCTTCGGAAATTTGTAAGATATGGTCGATCGTCGTATGAAGCTAAGTTTGGATGTTCTGCTGGAGCTGGGTTGTTAGCAGCTGGAATTCGTCATAACAAAATAATTTTTGCACATAGAGAAGAGGGGACCGGAACGTTATTTAATAATCATTAAGGAGAACGGGCAAACAGAAAACGAGGATGAGGCAGACTTAGATGATAAATAGACTGTACTTATAAATGCTCTAGGTGAGCAAAATTTTGATTTCTTTACATTTTCATCATCTTTTCCGTTTTCCGTCCCTCCTTAGCTGTTTCAAAATTCGTGAAAGTGTGTTCCATCTTCACAACTAAATGAAGGGCAGTTTCTTCTTCGTCATACGTGCTTAGCTTCCCTTGTCTCTGAAGCATATTCAGTGGCCTGTAATACGTGTGTCTCTTTGTATATATAACAAATGCATTATGCAGTAGTTACAAGATATTACTATGTTATGTTTTCTCATGTTTTCTCTTGTTTTTCTGGTTAAAACATATTTTACAGGTTATAAACAACGAAAATTGTGCTGCAAAAGTTGTTTCTAACCTGAGAAACAAGAGAAAACCATGAGGAAACGTAGCATAGTAACGTAAATGATGCATTTTCACATACGTTAAATCAAACATATATTACAGTCCATTGGATACTTCATAAATGAACGAAGCGAAACGTGTATGGCAAAAAACAAATAGCCTTTCATTTAGTTGCAAAGATAGAACATATCTCCATATCTTATATATTATTTACTTTTCTATATATGCTAAAATATGTTGCACTAACATTTAAATTTTGCAATACTAAGATTTCATTGTTGGCTGTTTCATAATCTTCGAATTGTACAAGTGGCTCAGTTGATTTTGATGGATCTCTCATTCATGACAGAAATAAAGTTAAGGTGGAACGCAAAAGTCCAGAGAATATTTGCAGGAATAAGAAACTAAAATGATAAAGCTGTCATCAAGCAAATTTCCACTAATTAACAAAGAACGACTGTACGTCTTTCCGTACCAGATCTGTACCATGCTCGAGTGCCTCCTCGAAATCTACTGGCTTTGATCATAGAAGATGACAAGACAGTTTAAGCTCTTTAAGAACAAGTTTCATTACAACTTTTTTTTAAATGTGCAGTGTACTTAAGGAATATAAATGATAGCACCGTTTGGCTTAAGTTATGTAGAAGTAAATTTAACAATTGTTTTGTACCATAACACTTGCAATTTACAAGACAGTATATTCTACAGAAACGTAGTGTGAAAACACATAAGTTTCAATCGTTTTTTTTTATTCAAGGCTCCAATAACAATCTGTTTACTGCTTTTTTGTTTCAAATTCACTGAAACGTGTTATAGATCGGAAAGCGACCCTGCATTTAAAAAAAATGGAGCTGAAGGAAACACTGGAGTCGGCAAAAGGGATAAAAATAAGTGTAAGAGAAGCAGCTTTGGCTAACAGTATATCAGGATCACAGAGTTTCACGATAAGTATTAACAAAAATAAATGCAAAAGCAACAAGCGTAAATGTTGAGCATTGTAAGTTTTATGTAATTTAAAATGTCATAGAAGTTTATGTTGCGAAAAGAAATAAAAGGAAGTGCCAAAGTGCCATGGAAGTTTGTGTTTGAAAAATATAAAACAGTTCAAAATCCGATACACTCAAACAAGCAAGTGTCGTGGTTGAAGGTTTTTGAAATAAATTCTATCTTTTGACATGATATTTTGGTTTTTCTTTGTTTATGAACACTGTCCGACAGCAACTGGTCATTAACTACACTGTCCAGCTATTTTGCTTTTCTTTGACCAAGCGATCTTCATACTCCTTTGATTTGGCTTATACTGTAACGGAAATGCAGAGTGTTACACCATGAAACACCAGCCCGATATTTATCAGATGTTGGGTATTAAGTAACTAAACTTTCATTTAATTCGGAAATGATGTCCATAATCAGCCCCGTGTGAGTGGGACCCCTACATTCACGAATATAATCTTGTATTCGTGTGGTATCGAGCAAACGGCCTTCGAATTTCGTTTTGAGGAATTTCTTGCCATACCTGAAACATATGTTATGTCAGTACATGAAGAATGCCGTCTGCTGGCTGGTAACACTGCAAACGAATTCTTATCGCATCCCGGATATGCCCCGTGTTGACAAATCAGGGTAACAGACATTCCAATCAAGAATCTGTACCATCCTCACGGTATTTGTGCTGTGGACAGCAGCGCAGGATGTTACACTGACCTGCTGAATATATGATTTGGAACGCTGTTCATAACGAGATTCACAACAGTGCTGCCACTTGCAGTTCCATCAAGCACTCATCCTGCCAACAATTCCTAATCAGTTCAGTCTTGTTCTCATATTCAGTAGCTACCCTCAACATTATTCGAGAAGTTTGAGAGGCATATGCGTCGAGATCAGTACCTCCTTAGACCTTCCATCAGGTCATCTACTGACACGTGGATCTCGTCACCACACAGAAACCAGACTGATCACCGAACAACATACATCGCTGCTTGATGTCCCTTTTGACTACGGCCATACACACTAGAGGTCTCTGTTGACTGTGGTACGCTGTCAGGGATAAATGAATTAAAGTGACTCGAGATCTCTGTCAAGCTTCACCAATCTCTTCGCGACGGATCGTGGTGACGCTCTGCCTGTAACTTCTTCTCAGATTTCTGCTATTGTTGGCTGCCTGTTCGTCAGAGCCAGTCGAAAAATCCTACTATTTTCTCCGTGTTTTTATCCTTCTGGGAGGACCTGTACCTGCTCTTGTTGCAACTGTGTGGTTACGACTGCATTTTAGTATTTCTCGCTCTACGGTGTTTGCTCTACAACCGCTTGTGCGATCTGTCGGTATCATGCTCCCATTTCCATCATGTACGAGATTTGTCCTGTTTCAAAGTCCGATAAAAGTGATACGCTACACATGAACTTCCCTTGAGAATTCTGCGTTGCCATCTCCTCCTGAAAATTACACTAATTTTAGATAGGCCATGTACTCACAAAATTCATCATTTGTAGAAACTGTACTTTTTGTGGTAAGAATATTCTCTCATAGGGATGAAACTTCAATAAATGTATCCCACGAGTACGGGAATATTGCAGTTTCAGTACGTGAGCGTTCTGGCAACAGTTTCCTGTTAGATCCATGGAATTGGCGCACGTAATTATACGCAACACAATTTGGCAGTGTCTGTATTTACAGTGTTTGTGTAGTACTATGCAATGTCCTTCAGATATGCACGTGTATCCGAAGAAGCAGCCATTGCATACTATCTACGTCTGCCTGAAATAGAAGATATGTAGGACCCAAGACTGCAGACGATCTACAGCTGGGCTGAAGTACGCTGAAGAGCCAAAGAAACTGGTGCACCTACCTAATATTGTGTAGAGCTTCCGCGAACACCAGAAGTGCCCCAATACGACGTGGCAATTTAGTATTGTCTGAAGTAGTGCTGGAGGGAAATGACACTATGAATCATGCAGGACTGTCCATAAATGCGTAAGAGTACGTGTGGATGGAGATCTCTTCCGAACAGTGCCTTGCAAGGCATCCCACATATGCTCAATAATGTTCATTATTGGGGAGTTTGGTGGCCATCGGAAGTGTTTAACTTCAGAAGATTGTTTCTGGTGCCACTCTGTAGTGATTCTGGGCTTGTGGGGAGTCTAATTGTCGTGGTGGAATTGCCCAAGTCCGTCGGAATGCACAATGGACATGAATGGATGCAGGTAACCAGACAGGATGCTCACGTACGTGTCACCTGTCTGAATCGAATCTAGACGTATCATGGGTTCCATATCTCTTCAACTACACAAGCCCCACACCGTTACAGTGCTTTCACCGGAATGAACAGTCCCTTGCTGCCATGCAGGTCCAATGGATTCATGAGGTTGTCTCCATACGAAATCAATCTGAAACGTGACTCGTCCGACAAGGCAACATGTTTCCAGACATCAACAGTCCAATGTCGGTGTTGACGGGCCCAGGCGAGGCGTAAGGCTTTGTGTGGTGCAGTCATCAAGGGTAGACGATTGGGGTGAAGGAGATGGACAGAGGAGACGTGAAGGAGGGGGTGGACAGAGACAGAGGGGAAGAGAAGATGGACTAATAGGAGACTGGAATAAATACATACCCAGTACATGAGTCATGTACAGTCCAAACATGCTTGTGCTAGCCCTATTCTCTCCAAACGAATAGCTCTGGCACAAGCGTGTTTGATGCTTATTTGACCTGACTGTTACACATGGATAAAAGGACGAAGAATGGAAAGTTTTAAGATTTTCATTGGGTACTGTGACAGGACGGCCAGATCCGTGGTCGATTTCGACCGTCTCTAATAAATATATAGGATTACAGATGTGTGTAGTACGGTGCAACTTTTAACACGATTTTTGTTATAGTAATGATAGGGGTGAAGGGTGTGTCTGTGACCATTGGCAAACAAGAAACATCAACACCATACCGCAGCACCTTAGCTACTCTTTGTCGACGCCCTCGAGAAACAATGGGTCTGAGGATTCTGTGTTTGAAAGCAATTCATATTTGAAAAGGGTCTATCTCCTCTCTTTACATCATCACACAGGGACCATACCGTCATCCAGGAATACAGTCCCACTGTGTTTCTCTTCTCTGCCTTTGTGGCAGCTTTATGGTCAATGCGCTAGGTGCACAATACCTTTAAAGGGAGAGTCACATTGTCAATAGCGGTAACTTCCATGCTAAGCTCAACGAAGCCGTGGTGCTTCGGCATACGTCTTCTGGAGGCTGGTGGATTCCACATCGTCCGATACGCAGGTCCGCAGAGTGCTTTGAGTCGCAACTATCACGCACAAATTCTCAATTCGTCATCGGATCAACCAGTGTCTATTCTGTCACCTTTTTTCCCTGATTCTTTTTAAATCAAATGAGGTGTTAGATACACATTAAATGGGTGGTGATCAAGTCCATATAGAGCTAGAGGGAGGGAAACCCATTGCATCGGTCGTTCTTGCTGTTAAGGTCTTTCTAAGCGCATTATTCTCGTCAAAGCAATATAAGTTATCCCGTCACTTTTCTAGTGTTATCTAATTTTAATAGATTTTCAGACAAACAGAGCGTATAGTCGAGGCTTCGGATTTTCAGGTGAGTTTTAGTTAGATAATACAATACAAGATTTATAATTCATACCGAAGCAGCTTTAATCTTTTGATGCAAATCTGTGCTGAATACTATTTTCGTCAGTTTTTCTGTTTCTGCAACATCTCACGTCTAGCTTGAACACTATAAATTTACTTTTACAGAATTTACTCACCGTGTTTGTGACTACTTAATTTACTTCACATAGTCTCCGATTATCCAGTTTTTTTTTTTTCGTATTTACACCCTCACTTAAACTCCCAGTTCGTCCACGTGCACCAACTGGAACAGCAAAGGTACCTGCATTACTTAGAGCCCTGATGGTCACTGCATGATGCACCTAAAACAACTGCAAGTGTAATGAACGTGTTATTTCCACCTTCAGTCAGTATAAATGCTGCGGCATGTGTTATTGGCACAGATTACGGTGGAAGAGATAGTGTGACAGCTTACGACTATCCAAGTTTTAGGTGGTCTATCATGTATATACATTTGTAAATTTATCGTAAGTTCACGTCAACTGCCTGAACGGTATATACATTTCATAATGCCGAAGCGATGACTCACGTGAACTCTCCTTCACTCATATACAGGGTGTTACAAAAAGGTACGGCCAAACTTTCAGGAAACATTCCTCACACTCAAATAAAGAAAAGATGTTATGTGGACATGTGTCCGGAAACGCTTATTTCCATGTTAGAGCTCATTTTAGTTTCGAAAGTATGTACTGTACTTCCTCGGTTCACCGCCAGTTGGCCCAATTGAAAGAAGGTAATGTTGACTTCGATGCTTGTGTTGACATGCGACTCACTGCTCTTCAGTACTAGCATCAAGCACATCAGTACGTAGCATCAACAGGTTAGTGTTCATCACGAACGTGGTTTTGCAGTCAGTGCAATGTTTACAAATACGGAGTTGGCAGATGCCCATTTGATGTATGGATTAGCTCGGGGCAATAGCTGTGGCGCGGCACGTTTATATCGAGACAGATTTCCAGAACGAAGGTGTCCCGACAGGAAGACGTTCGAAGCAATTGATCGGCGTCTTAGGGAGCACGGAACATTCCAGCCTATGACTCGCGACTGGGGAAGACCTAGAACGACGAGGCAATTCTTCGAGCAGTTGACGATAACCCTAATGTCAGCGTCAGAGAAGTTGCTGCTGTACAAGGTAACGTTGACCACGTCACTGTATGGAGAGTGCTACGGGAGAACCAGTTGTTTCCGTACCATGTACAGCATGTGCAGGCACTATCAGCAGCTGATTGGCCTCCACGGGTACACTTCTGCGAATGGTTCATCCAACAATGTGTCAATCCTCATTTCAGTGCAAATTTTCTCTTTACGGATGATGCTTCATTCCAACGTGATCAAATTGTAAATTTTCACAATCAACACGTGTGGGCTGACGAGAATCCGCACGCAATTGTGCAATCACGTCATCAACACAGATTTTCTGTGAACGTTTGGGCAGGCATTAATGGTGATGTCTTGATTGGGCCCCATGTTCTTCCACCTACGCTCAGTGGAGCACGTTATCATGATTTCATACGGGATACTCTACCTGTGCTGCTAGAACATTTGACTTTACAAGTACGACACAACATGTCGTTCGTGCACGATGGAGCTCCTGCACATTTCAGTCGAAGTGTTCGTACGCTTCTCAACAACAGATTCGGTGACCGATGGGTTGGTAGAGGCGGACCAATTCCACGGCCTCCACGCTCTCCTGACCTCAACCTTCTTGACTTTCATTTATGGGGCCATTTGAAACCTCTTGTCTACGCAACCCCGGTACCAAATCTAGAGACTCTTTGTGCTCGTATTGTGGACGGCTGTGATACAATACGCCGTTCTCCAGGGCTGCATCAGCGCATCAGGGATTCCATGCGACGGAGGGTGGATGCATGTATCCTCACTAACGGAGGACATTTTGAACATTTTCTGTAACAAAGTGTTTGAAGTCACGCTGATACTTTCTGTTGCTGTGTGTTTCCATTCAATGACTAATGTGATTTGAAGAGAAGTAATAAAATGAGCTCTAACATGGAAAGTAAGCGTTTCCGGACACATGTCTACATAACATATTTTCTTTCTTTGTGTGTGAGGAATGTTTCCTGAAAGTTTGGCCGTACCTTATTGTAACACCCTGTATAATGGGCCTGATAGCTGCTAGGTTAGCCGACTTAAATAAATAGTTGTCTAGTTGTATTAACCTTAATAAAATCGAAGAAAATTAATTTTAAAACATCATGAAACCCACTGTAAGAATCCAGCATAGTACCCAACAATTCTGAGTGACACCACCAGATACAGGAACTGAGTGCTCTACTGGATGCCCCAAGCATCCAGCAAAGATATCACACCCAACACGCGTTTCTGTCTTGTGTAAAAGTCAGTATACAATTATGACAGCCTAATCTCAGAAAAATAGTCATTTTCTCCAATATAACTGTGCAATGAACGGATGTGGGAGATATCGTAAGGGAACGTCACTTATTTCTAACTATTATTGTGATCTGCACGTGGCACGATTGAAATGTAATTATTGCTTAGATGTTACGCATTCTACGAAAAGTTAGGTCTAACTATTAATTGAAGGGTTACTTTAAAAAAATTTAAGTATGTTATGTCAATCTACTGTGCGATACGATTTGTCTGTAAGAATCAGAAACAAAGTGTTTGCCGGTAGCATATGCCCATTTGACAATCAGCAGAGTGCCCGCGAACGCACGGAACAGCGACGCAAATGAGTCCCACCTGTCATGTCATAAACAAGAACCACTCCACAAACCAAATGTGAACTGAGAGAGATCATTTACGCTGCGGCAGACGCGTCGCTTCGTTTAGCTCTTGTATGCTGACAGTAAGGTAAAGCCGTACAAACAACTGTGTTTTGTCTGCAGTACGCACTGCGAATGTGTTTGTCCTCCACGTCGTTTGAAATACAAATAACAAAAACAACACTCACAGCATCGGTACATTTTTATTTTACAACAAATGCAGCCCTAAAACCCTTTCTCCCTCTGTGAAACAGAATGCATATCTCGTTGTAATGTGTTTTCGCCCAACGGTTGGAGAGAGTAGCGAGCGCTGCACTGCGTTTTTGTACACATATATCCTTTCTTCCTCCCTTTTACAGTTTTTTTTCTGCGGTCGTTTGTTCTATTTAGTCAGTTTCGTCAAATAAATTTGAAAGCAGTACCAGCACAAAAGCGAAAATTAAACTGACAGAATAGTTTGTACCACACTACAAAACAAAATTAACAACGTATTTTAAAGCATACAACTAAATTAATTACGCTGATGTACAAATATTTATCAAAACAATGGAAACACTGGAATGAATTTCATCAGTTAAAAGTTTGACTTCTTTTTGTTTTGCCGGCCGTGGTTGGCCGAGCGGTTCTAGACGCTACAGTCTGGAACCGCACGTCCGCTCCGATCGCAGGTTCGAATCTGCCTCGGGCATCGATGTGTGTGCTGTCCTTAGGTTAGTTAGGTTTAAGTAGTTCTAAGATCTAGGGGACTGATGACCTCAGATGTTAAGTCCCATAGGGCTCAAAGCCTTCTTTTTGTTTATCGTATGGCTAATCTGTTGTTACCCCACGTGGAGGGCATTGATAGTTCCTAAACGGATTGTTTCGACTTGCTTATTACATACACTGAGTTTGCGATATACTGGCATACTGTCATTAATTTTGTGTATGCTAGTTGAATATTACAGTTAAAAGTATTGTAAGAAATATTTTCCTCTTATGTCTAAAATCCAGCACGAATTTTGCTTTACTCAAGGTGTTTTTCCTTTCTCGATTATTATAAATATTGTAAGCGAGGGGAAAGATATTCCACGGTTCAGTAGCCATATCAGAAAGTTCCATCGAAAGCAAACAGAGCTTCCTCACAGTTCTAACAGAAGCTAAATCCTTATTGACAAACAAAAGCTGAACGAAAAGAAGATGTACGCAAAGAGAACGATATCAGAATGCGTCCAGTGAACTGGAGAGTAAAATATTGTTAACCAGTCTGAACAGAAATACGTGTTGTTGTTGTGGTCTTCAGTCCAGAGACTGATTTGATGCAGCTCTACACGCTACTCTGTCCTATGCAAGCTTCTTCATCTCCCAGTACTTACTGCAACCTACATCCTTCTGAATCTGCTTAGTGTATTCATCTCTTGGTCTCCGTCTACGATTTTTACCCTCCACGCTGCCCTCCAATACTAAATTGGTGATCCCTTGATGCCTCAGAATATGCCCTACCAACCGATCCCTTCTTCTAGTCAAGTTGTGCCACAAATTTCTCTTCTCTCCAATTCTATTCAGTACCTCCTCATTAGTTACGCGATCTAACCATCTAATCTTCAGCATTCTTCTGTAGAACCACATTTCGAAATCTTCTATTCTCTTCTTGTCTAAGCTATGTATCGTCCACTTTTCACTTCCATACATGGCTACACCCCATACAAATATTTTCAGAAACGACTTCCTGACACTTAAATCTATACTCGATGTTAACAAATTTCTCTTCTTCAGAAACGCTTTCCTTGCCATTGGCAGTCTACATTTTATATCCTCTCTACTTCGACCATCATCAGTTACAGAAATACTCATAAGTTTTAATCTCGCCTAAAACCAGTGTCGATCAGTAGTAACCAGCCATTCTGGCGCCCTGACGATGGACAAAGGGAGGCCGAAACTGTGAATTTGGGGTTCCAAAATTCTTTCACAGGTAATGATCACACTAACGTGTAAATAACAGATACTGAGAAAAGTGATCGTGAAGTAGGAAGCTAAAATTGCTTAGTAATGGAAAGACATCTGCACTTCATAAGATACCTAAGAAATTTTTCACGTATTATATGAAAGACTTCGCTCGCCTTCTAGCAAAAGCTTATTGTTGGTTGCCGTAGTAATGGTTGGTACCAAGCGATTGGAGAAGTCGAAGGACATCCGAGTTTTCAAGAATGATCGTCGGACAGACTGTAGACTTACATCGTCGACGTCAGTCTAATGTAGAATTATGGAATACGTTTCACTCTCTCGAATTATCACTGTCTTGGAGAACGAAAATCTCCTGTACAAAAATCAACGAGGGTTCCATAAACAGATGTGTTGCGAAGTACAGATAGCTCTGTTCGTCAGCGTCGTAGACAAAGGCGCTGATTTTGATGCCATAATTGACTTCCGGAATGCATTCAGTAGAGTTCCGCGCCATGTTCTCCTTGACTGAACAATCAATGCCTAATTAGATTTTCGACTTTCTTGCAGATATAAATCGGGTATAAATGCCGAGGTCGCAAGCACAGGATGAAGATATAGAGAAATCACACGAGGATACTGAACAAGTGTTTCAGTACATAAAGGGAGATGAGAAACTAATAGTAGTGGAGGATTGGAAGATGCTTGTAGGGAACTGGTAGAAGCGAGGGTTACAGAAGAATACGGCCTTGATAAAATATGAATAAGGGAGGAAAAACACTAATTGAGTTTTGCAATAATTTCGGTCAGTAATAGTGAATACTCCGTTCGAGAATCACAAGAGGGGTAGGTATACCTGGAAAAGACCGGAAGATACGACAAGATTTCAGTTAGATTACATCATGGCCACGCAGAGATTCCAAAACCAGGTAATGGATTGTAATGCGTACTCAGATTATAGACTCAGATCACACTTTAGTAATGATAAAGAATAGGTTGAAGTTTAAGAGACTACTCAGGAAGTATCAGTGCACAAGGAAGAGGGATAGGGAAGTACTAAGGAATGAAGAAACACGCCTGACATTCTCTGAGGCTATAGACCAATAATGAATAGCTCAGCAGGCAGTTCAGTTGAAGAGGAAGGGACATCTCTGGAAAGGGTTGTCACAGAAGTTGGAAGAAAACCGTAGGCACAAGGAAGATAACTGCGAAGAAGCCGTGGATAACAGAAGAAATACTTCAGTTGCTCGACGAAAGAAGTAAATACAAAAATGTTCTGGCATATTCAGGAATACAGAAATACCAGACTTAGGAACGACATAAACAGGAAGTGCAGGGAAGCCAAGACGAAATGGCTACAGGAAAAATTTTAAGACATCGAAAAAGAAAAGATTGTCGGAAGTTCAAATGGCTCTGAGCACTATGGGACTCAACTGCTGAGGTCAGTAGTTCCCTAGAACTTAGAACTACTTAAACCTAACTAACCTAAGGACACCACAAACATCCATGCCCGAGGCAGGACTCGAACCTGCGACCATAGCGGTCTTGCGGTTCCAGACTGCAGCGCCTTCAACCGCACGGCCACTTCGGCCGGCCTGTCGGAAGTATAAACTCAGAATATAGAGAATTGAAAACAACTTTCTGTGAAAACTAAAAGCAAGGGCGATAACATTAAGAGTGCTATGGACTCCTCTATGAGAGGGAAGACTTGTCTGATGGCGTGATGGAAGAAGAAACAGGAGTCTACAGGGAAGAAATAGGGGATCCAGTATTAGAATCACAGTTTAAAAGAGCTTTGTACGACTTAAGATCAAATAAATAGAATGGATAGATAATATTCCATGGACGTTTCTAAAATCATCGGGGGAAAGTGGTAAAAAATCGACTATTCACGTTAGCGTGTAGAATGTATGACACTGGTGATATACCATCAGACTTTGGAAATAACGTCTTGTACACAATTCTGAAGATTGCAAGAGCCTACATGTGCAAGAATTATGGCAGTCAGCTTAACAGCTCACGCATTAAAGTTGCTCACAAGAATAACATAAGAAGAAGGGAAAAGAAAATCGGGGATCTGTTAGATAACGTTCAGTTTGGCTTTAGGAAAGGCAAAGGCACCAGAGAGGCAATTCTGGCGTTTCAGTTGATAATGGAAGGAAGACTGAAGAAAAATCATCGTTGGATTTATCGACCTGAAAAAGCGATGGACAACGTAAAATGGTGCAACTTGTTCTGAATTCTGAGAAATATAGGGGTAAGCTATAGGGAAAGAAGAGTGATATACAATATGTGCAAGTATTAAGAGGGGACAATAACAGTGGAAGACCAAGAAGCAAGTGCTTGGATTAGTCTTTCCCAACTACTCTTCATCCATACATCGAAGAACCAATGAAGGAAATAAAAAGAAAGTTTCAAAAATGGGATTATAATTCGTGGTGGAAAGATATCGCCGAAAGATTCACTGATGACATTCCTGTGCTCAGTGGAGGTGAAGAAAAATTACAGGATGTGTTGAATGGAATGAAGAATCTAATGAGTACAGAATAAAGACTAAGAGTAAATTGAAGAAAGACGAAAGTAAAGAGAGTTATCAGAAATGAGAGCAATGAAAAACTTAAAGTCAGAATTGGGGATCATGAATTAGACGAAGTAAACGAACTCTGCTACATAGGCAGCAAAGTAAACTACAGACATCACGGAATATCTTCCATGATACTAGAGGGAGCTGCAGAGGGTAAAAACTGTAAGGGAAGAAGGATACTGGAATATATACAACAAATACACAAGTCAAAAAAAGATTTGCATCATCTGGGTTCTGAGAGTTCCGCAACCTGTACCGAAATTGGAATAGAGATCAAAATAAACATCATTTCCGTCCTTTTTATTGCTCATGGAAACCACACATTGCATGTTGTACCACCACACAGCGAGACCTTCGCAAATGGTGGTGCAGATTGCTTTACATACTGGTACCTCTAATACCCAGTAGACGTCCTCTTGCATTGATGCATGCCTGTATTCGTGGCGGCATACTATCCACAAGTTCATCAAGGCACTGTTGGTCCAGGTTGTCCCACTCTTCAACGGCCATTCGGTGTAGATGCCTCAGAGTGGTTGGTGGGTCACGTCGTCCATAAACAGCCCTTTTCAATCTACCCCAGGTATGTTCTATAGCTTTCAAGCCTGGAGAACATGATGGCCACTCTAGTCGAGCGATGTAGTCATGCTGAAGGATGACCTTCAAAAGGTGTGCACGATGGGAGCGCCAACTGTCGTCCATGAAGACGAATGCTTCGCCAATACGCTCCCGATAAGGTTGCACTATGGGTCGGAGGATGACATTCACGTATACTACAGCCGTTACGGCGCCTTCCATGACCACCAGCGGCGTACGATGGCCCCACGTATTGCCACCCTAGCGAATATAAGGTCTGGAAATGGGGAAATCCATTGAGAAAAGCAACTTTGATCAAGGCAGATTATTATCTCGTAGCACCCATGTTCCAGTAATTCTAAGATGGCGAAACTGGTCGAATGTTCACGTGCTACTGTCGTGAGCATCTACAGGAAGAGGTAGAAGAACAGTGCAACTACCATTAGGAGTTAAATGGTTGGACGTCCACGACTCTTCACAGAAAATGGAGGCTTGCCTGCTCTGTAGAGTAGGATAGATGGTGATGGACGTCCACGACTCTTCACAGAAAATGGAGTCGGAGGCTTGCCTGCTCTGTAGAATAGGATAGATGGTGATCTCTGGCGTCACTGCCGAAAGAGCATATGCTGGGGCACTCTCAAGTGTTTCGGAGTACACCGTTCATCGTACATAGTTGAACATGGAGTTCCTAAGTGTTCACATGTGGAGCCAACGACATCGTTAATTACGATAGCAGTGGGTACGGGACCATCGGGGTTCGATCGTTTATCAGTTGAAACGTGTTGGATCTTCAGGTTAATCACATTTTTGCTAGACTAGGAAAATGGTCTTCTGCACAAACGCCGTCATCGAAGTGAACGACGGCTCGAAACGTGCAGCGCGCCACAGACACAGGCTGGTGTGAGCTGTAGCATCCTATGGTTCTCCTGCGCTTGCATGGAACCTGTGGTAGTAATTGAAGACACCCAGATAACTGCGAACCACCTGCATCCCTTCATGTTTAATGTCTTCAGTAGTCTAACCCTCCGTGTTTCGGAGTCAGGAGAGTGCTGCAGTGGTGTGAGGAGCATTAGAGTGAACTCACGTTGATGTCTCGGCGACCAAAGTCGCCTGATGTAAATCCTATGGAACCCGTCACCGCGTACGCAAATCAGCAGCCGGTTATTTATGCGGATTGCATCACCTGTCCGTAGACACCTAATGCTACACACCTCCATAAACCTACCAAGAAGCTGTCGGATCTCTGATACGCAGAATCAGTGATGTATTTCGTTCCCAAGATGGACAAACAATCTGTGAAGCAGGTGGTTTTGGCTCATCAGTGTGAATGTTGTCCATCAAGTCCCACTATCACTTCAAAACATCATAACTTGGGAAGTATTAGAGATAAAGGATTTCGGTTTGTTGTAAAACGTTTAGCAGCTGTCAGGGCTATTTTTTTCTTTGTTGCAGATGTGACCTGCAGTGCTCCAAAATGGCAACAGACCTGAAGAAGACGCAACGTGTCATCGGGTATGCCGAATGAAAATCTGTCACAACAGTATTGCGGAATTGTCGACGCCAGTACGCAAGGGAACCACGGTCAAAAACAAGCAATATGAGGTAGTTTGAAAGCTGTAAAGAGATTGGCAGTGTGAATCAGACTGGATTTCAAACAGTCCATAAAAGCTAAACTGTCGTGCACCATGAGAATTGCAGGAAGCGAGGTCGACTGTCCACAAAGTTTTACAGAAGTTGTTAAGCATGACTGCAAATGAAGTTCACATGTTCCATGGGTTGCAGCCAACGATCGTCCTCCATGTCCCGCATTCGCGTGTTTAATGCTGACCTGCATATATGCTGATAATAAAAACTGCCTATTTTCAGATGAAGCCACGTTCCGCACATCCATCATTTAGTGCTACCAGAAGTACTCTCCTCCAAACACCACTAAGTGACTTGCAGAGTATAAGGTAGATGCAGATACAGCTTTCTGGGCCGGCCGCGGTGGTCTAGCGGTTCTAGGCGCTCAGTCCGGAACCGCGCGACTGCTACGGTCGCAGGTTCGAATCCTGCCTCGGGCATGGCTGTGTGTGATGTCCTTAGGTTAGTTAGGTTTAAGTAGTTCTAAGTTCTAGGGGACTGATGACCACAGATGTTAAGTCCCATAGTGCTCAGAGCCATTTGAACCATTTTGAACAGCTTTCTGGGCATGAGAGTCGCCATAAGATTAGGATTTGAGGCTCGGAAAACCCACGCACCACACGTGAAAATATCCGTGATAGCTTGATGCTTAACGTTTAGACGCGCGGCTTAGCCCCGTTGTCTAAGGCGCCTTGTCACGGTTTGTGCGGCTCCCCTCATCGGAGGTTCGCGTCCTCCCTCGGACATGGGTGTGTGTGTCGTCCATAGCGTAAGTTAGTTAAAGTTAGCTTAAGTAGTGTGTAGGTTTAGGGACCAATGACCTCAGCTGTTTGGTCCCATAAGACCTTACCACAAATTTACAAATTTTCCTTTATGTATCGCATGGCCTAATTCACGAGAGGTACACGCGTTTTACTTCGCAGAAAACCCATAGAGGGAAATGTTTACCTAGAGGTGCTGCAACAGTTCCTGCTACAACAGTTCGAAAAGTTGCACTCGTTCACCAGCTCGGTGGTGGACCCACACTCTAGTGTCTGAACGATCGCGATGTGCTGAATATTTTCTGAGAGGTAGACAGATCGTGATGACCCCTTGGTTGAGTCCTCGCACTCTTCCAATGTCACGCCGTTAGACTTCTTGGGATTACGTCAGGGATCACGTGCACTCAACACTAGTCAATGACATTGCTACCCTTAGGGCAGAACTCGAACATTGCCTTGACGATTTCTACTAACGATGAGTGGAGAACTCACTGAAATTTTGGTATAACAGTGAAAAACTTTGAGGGCTGCTAAACTTTTCATAACAAATCACAGTTATCTCTTAAATGATAGCAGAACCTTATGGACTCCCTGTATAGAAGATGTTTCCGCAAGAAGATGCAAAAATGTAACAGGATAAAGAGAATGCTCCGCTGAACAATTTGAGGTAGAGAACCAGGGGTCGGAGAAGCCAGCCAGCTTAAGGAGATGTGGAAGTAATCTTCTCTAACGCTTTTTCTAGCATAACTGTTTTCCATCTTATTTACATCTAACTAGCGTACAAGTTTACACTACTGTGTTTTTTGTTTCCATGTACATTCTTCATTTTCTACACGGAAACACGAAGGACGAACCGGATTACTAGGAAGGCATGATGCAGGTTTCGTTTACTTCACTTGTCCATAAGGTGGTTCTGATGTGTCGCGCGCCGGCCGGTGTGGCCGAGCGGTTCTAGGCGCTACATTCTGGAACCACGCGACCGCTACGGTCGCAGGTTCGAATCCTGCCTCGGTCATGGATGTGTGTGATGTCCTTAGGTTAGTCAGGTTTAAGTAGTTCTAAGTTCTAGGGGACTGATGACCTGAGAAGTTAAGTCCCATAGTGCTCAGAGCCAATTGAACCATTTTTTTGATGTGTCGCGCCAGCCTCGGACACCGAGCGGTTCTAGGCGCCTCAGTCCGGAACCGCGTGACTGCTACGGTCGCGGAATCCTGCCTCGGACGTGGATGTGCGTGATGTCCTTAGGTTAGTTAGGTATAAGTAGTTCTAAGTTCTAGGGAACTGATGACCTCAGATGCTCAGAGCCATTTGAACCATTTTTGATGTGTCGCTTTTACAGTGTCCCATGGATCAACGACGTATCCAATTATTATTCAGTGCTATTCAGAGACGTACATTACAATACGGTGGAGCTGTACCGGTACAGTTTCGCAGAACTCATTGACAAGCACCTTGTGTATGGGGAAGTATGTTGCAATGCTCTCGCTGCTGAAAGGCCTTACAGGGAACGATTTCCTAACGGACATCATCCGTCACGTCGAGTGTGTATTTCTCTCGATCGACGAATGCGGGAGACTGGTTCATTGTAAAGACGAAACGTGTTACCTGGCAACACGAGGAGCACTCGGATATCTGATTTTGAATAAAAGTGCTGGAACGTTTTGCAGCGAACCCCAGTGCAAGTACTCGTTGTACTGCACGCGACATAGACGCTGCACATACTAGCGTGTGGTGAGTACTCCACGAACAACAATCACACGCGTATCACCAACAACGAGTCCATGCAATGTCCGTGAGTGACTTTGCACCAAGGTCACATTGTGTCAGTGGTTGCTCTAACAATGGATTGATCGACCGCATTTCCTCCAAATCGTGACATTTACTGACGAGGTCTCTTTTAATCGTGACGGCAGATCGAACCTGAATTGTTGGAGAACGTATCCTTGGCAGTTCGTGAGAGGATGTGGATACAACATGACGGTTCACTGTCTCACGTTAGTGTGGTTGTCCTTAATCATTTAAGTGCTCTATTTCCTAGTCGCTGGATTGGAAGGGGAGGTCTTATTCCGTGGCCTACGAGTCACCTGACGTGAATCCCATTCACTATTTCCCATGGTCATATCAAAAGTCACTTGTTTATAAGACGTTAGGGGAAACGGAGTGGAATTAGTTGCCAGAATTGTAGCTGCCTACGATGTGATTCGAAACACTCGGGATATCTGTCAGGGTGCGTCAGAATCTTGTTCGCCGATGTCACGCTTGCATTGAGGTTGATGGCCGTCAGTTTAAGCACTTGTTGCAACATATAGGACAAATACTACGTTCGTTGTGTCAATGATGGTATTTCTGTAACTAATGTAAATAAAAAAGTACACTGTAATGTGATTTTATTCCTATTATCTCCTTAAGTTGGCTTTCCCTATACCAGGCTCTCTACCTCAAATTTTTCAGTGGAACATCTACTATGTCCTGTAAAATTTTTGCACGCTCTTACGGAAACACCCTGTATATTAGGTACCAACTCTCACACTGAATACGAAATTCCAAATTTCGGGCGACGCTTGCCGCTTTCAAGATTTAGTCCATGGTTATATAGAAAAATTGATTAGATGAGTCAAAAATGTAGTTTTAAGTAATATTTACCTTTACTGCAATCGAAAATAACCAAGGTGCTAATTTCTGGGAAGGGTGCAGTGTAAGAGGCAAGGAATTGTTGCTGATTCCAATGTATAAACAGTTTTTCTTGACATGTTAGTGGTTTCTTGTAGCATAAATTCGTATACGTGAATGAAAATCACTACGCGTTTTATATACAGTATTTTCTGCCTATTACAGCACATTAACGGTTTACTGATTTTTCATTCGTAAAATTCTCATTACAGTTTTGTTCTTTATTGTTCTATTCGTTTCACAACGCTTCCAGTTTCTCGTCATGTGACTGCAGGTATCTCCTAAACATACATCAAGTAACGTCCTCGCAAGAAACGTTTACTCGATTTTTCTGGAACTTCATGGTAAACAATTATCGGTTCTCAGCCTGCAACATCCGGTTTTTAGCAGCCAATGAATACTTATCTTCAGATTACACAAAAGTCGAGGAAATATATTTTTCGGAAGTTCATACACCTCCAGAAACTGCCGGAAGATCGAGTGATACGCCCCAAATCGACAGAACAGTGAAATGAACCGAACTATAAAGACTACAGCTGTAGAAAGAACTGTTTTATACAATGAAAAACCTTGAAATCAATTGCTAAAAGTGCTTTCTATCACAGTATACGCTCTATTGCCAGCCAGTTAAGAAAAGAACGCAGCTATTTTCAGCAGCAGCGGTACGTCGTACTCCGACAGCCTAAACGCCTTATTTGTCCTAGTCACTCAACCGATGAACCAGGCGGAGTGCTCGTTAATAGCAAACTTTGACGCAGCATTATATTTCCTTACCCTCTTGAGAGTAATTATGCGACGACGTCATGTGTTGCAAAAAAGTAAGGAGATAACAGGAATAATATACAGCGGGCAGGTCATGAATATTTATTAGAGGCTGATATTGATGCGCCCAATTAAATAAGAGCCGAGGGCAGGTCTAAATATAATGCGGCCTGATCGCCAGCGCGAAGGAAACGGCGCCCCGGGGCTACAGAACGCGTCGAGTCATGCTGACCGGAATACCACGCTGTGTAATTAATTTACGAAGCGTAGGAAAGTCTAATGAAGAGCAGCATAATGGGACTCTGGCCTGGGGATAATCACACGGTAATCTGCATTACACAGTGAATACGCGTTTTACCACAATACAACCTCTTTCCGAAAAAAATCACAATGTTTCGCTCCTAGTTCGCTTCATATATCTTGCCGATAAAAAAGAATTACCTGATGTCAAAACATCATATTTATTGATAAAAACATGAGATAATTTGAGAAATACAAAATGCTATTACGAATGCCGATTAGCAGTAGCTAGAATAACGTGTAGACGAAAGTTAAAGTCGTCATTAACTTTACACAAGATGTCTGCTTTTACAACAGTTAAGGCGGCTGTTGTTCTCTTCTTCACTTCTTCTATGTCGCGAAGTGCAGGGGAGATGAACACACTTTCGCCTTCCGGTGTGGCCGTGCGGTTCTAGGCGCTTCAGATTGGAACCGTGTGACCGCTACGGTCGCCGGTTCGAATCCTGCCTCGGGCATGGCTGTGTGTGATGTCCTTAGGTTAGTTAGGTTTAAGTAGATCTAAATTCTGGGGGACTGATGACCTCAGATGTTGAGTCTCATAGTGCTCAGAGCCATTTGAACCATTTGAACACACTTTCCTTGATATATCACCACAGGAAAACATCGCCTGGGGCATTGTCTGCCGATCTTGGAGGCCAAGAAGGACAAGCAGTGTCTCGGGGTCCCTTGCGCCCTGTCCAGGTAGAGTATGGTTCAAATGGCTCTGAGCACTATGGGACTCAACATCTGAGGTCATAAGTCCCCTAGAACTTAGAACTACTTAAACCTAACTAACCTAAGGACATCACACACACCCATGCCCGAGGCAGGATTCGAACCTGCGACCGTAGCAGTCCCGCGGTTCCGGACTGCAGCGCCAGAACCGCACGGCCACCGCGGCCGGCCAGGTAGAGTATCACTGAGAAACTGACGTGCGTTGTTGTGCCAGTATCGTGGAGCTCCATCTTGTTGGAAAACAAAGTCATCGGAGTCCTCTTAAAGTTGTGGAAAAAGTCAGTTGAGAAGCATTTGAAGATAGCTCAATCCAGTCACCGCGTTTTCCTCACAAAAGGAGGGACCGAACACTTTTTCACAATAACTGTCACAAAAAAGGTTCGCTTTAGGTAAGTCTCTTTCGTGCTTGATAACGTCATAATTGTTCTGGAGTCACGAAATGCTCACCTTATTTCGATTTACTTTACCATTCGCTTGAAATGTTGCTTCATCACTGAAAATTAACCGTCGTAAAAATGTACCTTCTTCCAATCTTCCATGTCCTCTAGCATAGCATTGCTGAGGTCAACCCTTTTCTTTTGTCACCAAGCTGAAGGGCCTGCACTAATTGTAGTCTCTACTTGTAGACCAAATTACGCCTCAACACAAGCCAAATGTATGAGGCATTGCCAGTTCTCTGCCTGCGCGGGGAGCACTATGGGACTTAACTTCTGAGGTCATCAGTCCCCTAGAACTTAGAACTAATTAAACCTAACTAACCTAACGACATCACACACATCCATGCCCGAGGCTGGATTCTAACCTGCGACCGTAGCGGTCGCGCGGTTCCAGACTGAAGCGCCTAGAACCGCTCGGTCACCCAGCCGGCGCGCGGCGAGCAGACTTTGGTGAACTCCGCTCAAACTTTTGCCGAATTCTTTCTACCACGCCATCAGAAGAGCGAGATCGACCTGGACTCTTACCCTTGCACAATCATTCAGTCTCTTCGAACTGGCGATACCAACGACGTATGTCCACCCAACCGGGTGGAAATAAAAAAAATGGTTGAAATTGCTCTGAGCGCTATGGAACTTAACATCTATGGTCATCAGTCCCCTAGAACTTAGAACTACTTAAACCTAACTAACCTAAGGGTGGAAATAAAATTGCGTGCTTAGGGTACACCGTCTCAGTTATGCGACTGAATTTGTGATTTACCGTCAGAGAGGTTTTATTTCGTAGTAATTGACGTAAGGTCATCGAGTAAAACAGAAGTGATTTCTGGCGTTCCCCAACGCAGTGTTGTAGGCCCTCTGCTGTTCCTTATCTAGCAGCCGCCTTAGGTCGTTTGCAGACGATGCTGTTGTGTATCGTCTAATAAAGTCATCAGAAAATCAAAACCAATTGCAAAACGATTTAGAGAAGACATCTGAATAGCGCGAAAATTGGCAATGGACCCTAAATAATGAAAAGTGTGAGGTCGTCGACATGTTTACTAAAAGGAATCGGTTAAATTTCAGTTACACGATAAATCAATCAAATCTAAAGGCCGTAAATTCAATTAAATACCTAGAAATTACAATTACGAAGAGCTTAAATTGGAAATAACACATAGAAAATGTTGTGGGGAAGACGAATCAGCTGGCCGGTGTGGCCAAGCGGTTCTAGGCGCTACAGTCTGGAACCGCGCGACCGCTACGGTCGCAGGTTCGAATCCTGCGTCGGCCATAGATGTGTGTGTCGTCCTTAGGTTAGTTAGGTTTAAGTAGTTCTAAGTTCGAGGGGACTGATGACCTCAGATGTTGAGTCGCATAGTGCTCAGAGCCATTTGAACAAGACCCTGCGAAACTTACAAGACTAGCGCTCGTGCAAGGGAGAACACTGCGGAGACATGGCTTAGCCACAGCCTGGGGGATGCTTCCCGAATGAAACTTCCACTTTGCAGCGGAGAGTGCGCTGATATGAAACTTCCCGGCGGATTAAAACTGTGTGCTGAACCGAGACTCGAACTCGGGACTTATCTACACGAACTTTTTTTTTTGTTATTGTAACGTTCCTTGTGCCCAGAGAGGTAGAGGTGGGGGCAAATTGAGTAGTGGTCTCAGTCCGAGACCTGGTCACCACGTCCCGTTGCCTCCCCCCAGGATTCAAGGAAAGCGTAGTGAACGTTGAACAGAGGAACAAGGCACATTAATGAGACAAGTTTTTTTAATTTCTTTTATTACACAATCAAGCATAGCAGGAAGCCCACATCGCGAGGAGGAGGAAGTTGCAATTTGTCAGACTTGGTAGGACATACAGGGTGGGCCATTTAACGTGACCGGGCCAAATATCTCACGAAATAAGCGTCAAACGAAAAAACTACAAAGAACGAAACTTGTTTAGCCTGAAGGGGGAAACCAGATGGCGCTATGGTTGGCCCGCTAGATGGCGCTACCATAGATCAAACGGATATCAATTGAGTTTTTTTAAGTAGGAACCCCCATTTTTGATTACATATTCGTGTAGTACGTAAAGAAATATGAATGTTTTAGTTGGACCACTTTTTTCACTTTGTGATAGATGGCGCTGTAATAGTCACAAACATATTGCACACAATTTTAGACGAACAGTTGGTAACAGGTAGGTTTTTTAAATTAAAATACAGAACGTAGGCACATTTGAACATTTTATTTCGTTTGTTCCAATGTGATACATGTAACTTTGTGAACTTATCATTTCCGAGAACGCATGCTTTTACAGCGTGTAAATACCACATTAATGCAATAAATTCTCAAAATGATGTCCGTCAAACTCACTACATTTGGCAATACGTGTAACGACATTCCTCTCTACAGCGAGTAGTTTGCCTTCCGTAATGTTCGCACATGCATTGACAAAGCGCTGACGCATGTTGTCGGTGGATCACGATTACAAATATCCTTTAACTTTCCCTACAGAAAGAAATCAGGGGACGTCAGATCCGGTGAACGTGCGGGCCATGGTATGGTGCTTCGACGACCAATTCACCTGTCATGAAATATGTACTCAATACCGCTTCAACCGCACGCGCGCTATGTGCCGGACACCCATCATGTAGGAAGTATATCGCCATTCTGTCATACAGTGAAACATCTTGTAATAAAATCGGTAGAACATTACGTGGAAATCAGCATACATTGCACCATTTAAACTGCCATCGATAAAATGAAGGCCAACTAACCTTCCTCCGATAATGTTGCACCATACATTAACCCGCCAAGGTCGCTGATGTTCCACTTGTCGTAGCAATCGCGGATTTCCGTTGCCTAATAGTGCATATTATGCCGGTTTACGTTACCGCTGTTGGTGAAGTGCGCTTCGTCGCTAAATAGAACGCGTGCAAAAAGTCTGTCATCGTCCCGTAATTTCTCTTGTGCCCAGTAGCTGAACTGTACACGATGTTCATAGTCGTCGCCATGCAATTCCTCGTGCACAGAAATATGGTACGGGTGCAATCGATGTTGAACGGATAATCTCAACACCGACGCTTCTCAGGTTCCCGATTCTCGCGCAATTTGTCTGCTACTGATGTGAGGATTAGCTGCGACAGCAGCTAAAACACCTACTTCGGAATCATCATTTCTTGCAGGTCGTGGTTGACGTTTTACATGTGGCTGTACACCTCTGCCGGCTGGAGTGGCCAGCGGGTCTAGGCGCTACAGTTTGGAACCGACCGACCACTGCAGTCGCAGGTTCGAATTCTGCCTCGGGCATGGATGTGTGTGATGTCCATAGGTTGGTTATGTTTAATTAGTTCTAAGTTCTAGGCGACTGATGACCTCAGAAGTTAAGTCGCATAGTGCTCAGAGACATATGAACCAATTTTTTGAACACTTCCTGTTTCCTTAAATAACTTAACTATCCGGCGAACAGTACGGACACTTAGATGATGTCGTCCAGGATACTGAGCAGCATACATTTCACACGCCCGTTGGGCATTTTGATCACAATAGCCATACATCAACACGATATCGACGTTTTCCGCAATTGGCAAACGGTCCATTTTAACTCGGGTAATGTATCACGAAGCAAATACCGTCCGCATTGGCGGAATATTACGTGATACCACGTAATTTTACGTTTGTGACTATTACAGGGCCATCTATCACAAAGCGAAAAAAGTGGTCCAACTAAAACATTCATATTTCTTTACGTACTACACGAATATGTAACCAAAAATGGGGGTTCCTATTTAAAAAAAACGCAGTTGATATCCGTTTTACTTATGGCAGCACCATATAGCTGGCCAACTATGGCACCAT
Source organism: Schistocerca cancellata (assembly GCF_023864275.1). Taxonomy (NCBI): domain Eukaryota; kingdom Metazoa; phylum Arthropoda; class Insecta; order Orthoptera; family Acrididae; genus Schistocerca; species Schistocerca cancellata. Next base: position 460,639,600 of record NC_064631.1, on the reverse strand, counting down.
CTGGTTTCCCCCTTCAAGCTAGACGAGTTTCGTTCTTTGTAGCTACTTTGTTTAATGCTTATTTCGTGAGATATTTGGCCCGGTCACTATCAATGAACCACCCTGTAGACGCATAGTTTCTCGGAAAGGAACATTCCAATGTTCAGAGAGTAACAGGTACTAAGCGTGGAAAATACGTTGATCAAGTCCTCAATGCAATAATATCCCATCTCTGGGGTTAGTTAAGCAAGACAGTACAAAGAAAATTTAAAAAAATTCCTGATTTGGGATTGAGGAAAACTGATTAATGTCATTCATTAAGGAAGTGCAAAAAAAGTCAAGCTCATTTCTCTCTCCATCAGCAAACAGGTAGTGAACATCTTGTCCATTCGACTGAGCTACCCACGCACGTCTCACAACCCGTCCTCACAGCTGTACTTTCGCCATACGTCCTCTCCTACCCCACAAGCTGAGATGGTAGAGCACTTGCCCATGAAAGACGAAGGTCCCGAGTTTGAGTCTCGGTTTGGCACATAGTTTTAATCTCCCAGAAAATTTAACAACTGATCTGATTTTCATCAACCATTAACATTAGAGTCATCTCATGTGTTTAACATAATCAAGATGATCATCGCCTTTTATCCGCCTTCGAACAGTGGCATGTATCCTCAAGCCGCATATTTCGTCTCAAAATTTCTTCCGATCATAATTAGAAACTATTCTTAAATCTTCTTTTGCCTGAACATACTTATTGCGTTACTGGCTCGGCACTTCTGAACGGTTTTCTCTCATATCATCTGAATTGAGAAAATTTGCTGAGCATTTGCCTCTCCGAAGCGATACCACGTTGAAAAACTTGTAGTGAATTGGCCAGATGATAGTTTGATGGCATCATGTCTGGCCATTATGGCGGATGAGTCAAGACTCCTCACGTCAGTTCTGCAGCATCAGCAGCGGTTTGCGCACCGGTGTTTGGTCTTGCTTTGTATTCTCATTGCCGGAGTCTCTGATGGACCAAGTCGGTGAAGGCGTACTTTGAGACACATTTCGTCAGCTGTTAGCCGGCTGATGTCACCGACGCACTGGGCGTTTAAGTCAGTGGCATCCGGCCCGCAGCTCAACCACTGCGCCACTTGGCTTGGTAGTGTTCTCACTGGAAGGAGTAATGTAAATGCACATACGAATCGGAAAATAACTTTTTGTTCTAGACCAAAATTATAATTGGTTAGCGCATCAAGCGTCAAGCACTATTTGAGTAATCGATTTTTAGTCCTGTAGGTTCTTAATTTTTTTCTATCGTTAAAGATTACGGTAATGTGGACGACCCTTGGTCGCGTTACTGACGCTGCTTCGAGGTGAGAAGGATGTCGAGATTGACACCTTCGAATGCTTCTACAGCCCCACTTCTGTAAATCCCCACAAAGCTGCGTTGCCTCTTCCGCCGTTCCCAAAGGCTGCAAGTGACGAAACAGTTATAACAGAATAAAACTCAGTGCAAGAACGGTATTTAATAACAAAAGCATATATTATGAAAAATGTGTAAATAAAACTAACCAGGAAGAAATTGACAAGAATAGAAGTCAAAGTGTGAGACAGAACTGTGTACATGTCCGCGCAAATCGAGCTGAAACTCGGGCCGGTGGTTGATGGAAGGTAAATGGGAACTCCCTTTACAGTTAAGCCCATCAATCACTGCTCCATAGATCAGCTTATTTTGCGCGGTCTGTAGTGGGTCAAAGTTTCTCAACAGTCTCTTACACATTCACAGTGGCAAGTCTCTAAAATTAAACGAGTCGCCCGTCTGCAGTGGAAATGAGTAACATTTTGATTGTCGCCTGAAAAAATACAGTTATGTAATTAATTTTTTATTGTGTGCAGAAACATAAATGTCTACAGTCTTGGTACGGATTGAAAAACAATGGGCCTGCCGAAGTGGCCAAGCGGTTCTAGGCGCTACAGTCTGGATCCGCGCGACCGCTACGGTCGCAGGTTCGAATCCTGCCACGGGCGTGAATGTGTGTGATGTCCTTAGTTTAGTTAGGTTAAGTAATTCTAAGTTCTAGGGGACTGATGACCACAGCAGGTAAGTCCCATAGTGCTCAGAGCCATTTGAACCATTTGAAAAACAATGGATACAGACTTTACCATTGTTTTGCACGTTCCAGGGGCTTGCTTACTACAGCGAGGGTATTTCAGTGTGCACAAGGAAGGCAGCAGTCTACCTACAGAACACTAAAAAGTTAATAACGTAACTTTAATGCTTCGAAACGATAGTGAAACGTTTGTGATTACCACTAGTATGGGCCACAATCAAAACTGTCTTAAATGGGAAAGGCAAGGTTACTGATAAAATTTTATACAGAATCATGGCAGTGTGCTGGACCATGAAAGAAGTAAATATGATGACTCCAGGGAGCAGACATGTAATTATACTCGTTTTTATGATACGCAGGAGGTGACTGCTTCCGAAATGAAGACATAAGATTCACATAAGGTGTAAAGAATATAGTAGAAGAAGTCGAAATAATCAAATAAAATGGTTAAATCGTGTCGAAAGACGGGCCGATAAAACACTGTCGGAAAAAAATATTACACTCTTTTAGAGGTTTCCTAGAGTTATTGTCGCAATAGTGCGTATGCAGTACATGGAGTGCTTACGTTTACAGATCAAAAGCACAAGCGATTCTGAGGTACCAGGTATCGACCCATGCTGAAACACCCATTTTAGTATCTGGTGCAGTGTCCGTGGCAGCAATGCAGGCGCTGACTCTGGCGTCCAGCCGATCGTACAGATGACGTATACTGTCCTGGAATACGTTATGTCTTGCCTGTTTGACCCGTTCACGTAGTTCTGTCAGAGTTGTTGGTATACAAGTCGCACGAGCCTCTTCCCATCCCATCGTATCCCACACGTGCTCAATAGGAGACAAATGCAGAGATCGTGCTGGCCAGAGATGTTAATATACGTCGACCTTCAAGGGCAATACGCGGTCGAGCGTTATCCTTTTGGAACAACACGTCACCTTACTGTTGTAAGAACGGCAAAAAGAATAGCTCTAAGAACCAACATTGTGCACGTACCGAGCGCTGTGTTACGCCCTCTGCGTCACTTGTTAGCAGCAGACACAGTGGCTGCGCCAAAGACTGAGACAGCGTCGAGTTTTACAATTATTTATTGAACTTTCTTTACAATTTCTCCCTCGTCGTCGCTGCCCAGCCCTGCGGATCCCTCTGCCTGGCTGCTGCTGTGAACATTCTCCGACAATGCGCGCAACGCGCGCCGCTGATCACACTCGGGAGCCTCTGGCCACCACTGCTCCGCTGAAGCCAGGATGCCCTGTGGTTGAGATGAACTCGTCGCCGCTTGGCGCCCCAGTACGGCACGCCTAAGGAGTCGCGTCGCCGTGAGGTCCACGTGAGGTCAGCTGCCGACGCCTGCTGCGCCGGGACTGGGAAGCCGTCAGTCGCGATGTCCGCGAGGTCCCGTCATGGACGGACCACGCGCCATGGGGCCGGGTTGCCGTGAAGTCCGGGCGTCAGTCCCTGGCGGCGCCTGTGACCAAGACCGCGCTGCGGCCGGCCCTGCTGGCAGTTCTCGCTGTAGTTAGTCAGCCATGGTGCCGACCGAACTTGAGTCGACCTCCAGAGCTGAAGTTGACTTCTGGCGGCGAATGGATGACTCCTGCGAGCTGGAACAGACTTCCAGAGTCACCTATGAAGACTGAACATTCGGACACGGACCACGTCCGTCCTCATATCCGAACTGCTTCCTAGTGGCTTCCGAATGTTGCTGCCAGCACTCCACTATTTATATCCGGCAGGAGGACGTTTTTTACCTTAGGTGGTAACTTTTAGTTATTACTCCCGCAGTATACTGAAGCGTAACTTAGCGTGCTGGCCTCACTTCCCCTTACTCAGCACTCTCCAGGCTTCGCTCGGCGCTCGGCTTGTGTGCGTCCTTGCGTCAGTCTGTTGGTAGACTGCTGCTGTCAGCAAGGCTATCTGTGCCTGCCTACTTCGCAACGCCTCGGTCGCCGGCGTGTCTCTGTTTTGCCATTCTCCACTGCGTGAAGTAACGCTTACTACGTGTGGCCGCAACAGCTGGATAGCGTCCCCTCCACAGAGTTGAACGAGTGTTGTAGCTTATCATCCCTTAGCCCATTACGCCTAGGTTGGGGGCCAGGATGTCTTCGACCAATTCACTGTACGAGACAGCTCTCACTAGGTCTATGTCGTAAGAGCAAACGACCTCGACTTGCGTCCAGGCAGAATCTGGTTTCATCACTGAAGTTCACAGCGCGCCATTCCATCTTCCACCTTCTCACGGCATCAGTCAAGCCGTGCACGTTGACGCTGTGGCGTGAGTGGAAGACGGCCTAGATATGCGCGTACCCGTAGTCCCATTGCTAATAACTGGTTCGCAATAGTTACTGTCGACACCTCTGGGCTCACACGCCCTCTTACTTGTGCTGTGGCAGCTGCTGCCCTTAAAATACGACGATCGTGGAGAGCGTCTGTGCTGTGTGTACGTCCAGGACCTCTTCTCTGGGTGTGAGAATGTTCACATGACCCCTGATACCAGCCGGCCGGAGTGGCCGAGCGGTTCTAGGAGCTACAGTCTGGAATTGTGCGACCGCTACGGTCGCAGGTTCGAATCCAGCCTCGGGCATGGATGTGTGTGGTGTCCTTAGTTAGGTTTAAGCAAATCTAAGTTCTACGGGACTGATGACCTCAGAAGTTAAGTCCCATAGTGCCCAGAGCCATTTTGAAGCACTGATGCCAACATCGTTGCACAGTTGTGTGACAATTCTCGGAAAGGGCCATCCCACCACTCTGAAGGGGTAGGATGGTGACCCTTGTTCAACTCGCTCTGTTGGCTGTAAGAAACATGGGTGTATATCCGTGGCGCGGTTGCCTCCGTGCATCAGACGTGTGCACCAGACTTCAGGCTGTGAGCATTTCCTATCAAAGGGTAGACACAGATGACGCTCTGCCTCTACGCTCTTGGTGGACGACGTCAGAATCATAATTAGTACATTTACTATCCTCCAACTGGCATACACTGTCATCGGATCAAAACTGACGTTGTCTTTCCAGGTGCACTAATATTTTTTTCCGGCTGTGTAGATTTTCAAATATAATGTTAATTAGAAATGCATACGAAAGCGCCGTAGGGAAAGACTATAGAAAAAAGGATGGAAAGATAACGGTTGAGATCCTTAGAAACGAAGTAGTCTAATATTCATTATGTTGTTGACGACGATGACGTTAATGACGTTGATGATGATGATGTGAATTTTAAGATGTACGTGGCGTGATTTTTAAGTAAGTACCGTTTTGAAATTAAAAAAAGACGTGCTAAGATATCTCAATAATTTTATTTTTACATGAAATCCTGTACCTTAATCTACTCACTGACGCCATTACAGTCTGATTCTTCCTTGTTTATGTTGTGTACTGAGTGTTTAAGATGCCTCCGATAATCGTGAGTCCCGCCGACTGTGAAGTACGGGCTGTTATAAGATTTCTTAGTGCTAAAGGCCTAAAAGCGATCGATATTCATCGTGAGATCTGTGCAGTTTACGGAGGAAACATTATGAGGGATGGAATGGTAAGAAAGTGGGTGAAAGCATTTAAAGATGGCCGCACAAATGTGCATGATCAACAACGGAGTGGGCGTCCTTCGGTCGTTAGTGAAAGTTTGGTGCAGGAAGTGGACAATAAGATGAGAGAAAACAGACGCTTTAGGATTTTCTCCTTGCGGGATGACTTTCCTAAAGTTTCTCGCAGTGTTTTGTATGGCATTGTGACCGAGCACTTCAATTACTGAAAATTGTGCGCACGTTGGGTACCGAAAATGTTGACGGATGTGCACAAAACCAAACGTTTAGACAGTGCAATGACTTTCCTTGAGCGGTACCACAACGACGGTGATGATTTCTTAAGCCAAGCCGGCCGCGGTGGCCGTGCGGTTCTAGGCACTTCAGTCCGGAACCGCGTGACTGCTACGGTCGCAGGTTCGAATCCTGCCTCGGGCATGGGTGTGTGTGATGTCCTTAGGCTAGTTAGGTTTAAGTCGTAATAAGTTCTAGGGGACTGATGACCTCAGATGTTGAGTCCCATAGTGCTCAGAGCCATTTGAACATTTTTTTTCTTAAGCCAAATTGTTGTTGTTGTTGTTGTTGTGGTCTTCAGTCCTGATACTGGTTTGATGCAGCTCTCCATGCTACCCTATGTTGTGCAAGCTTCTTCATCTCCCAATACCTACTGCAGCCTACATCCTTCTGAATCTGCTTAGTGCACTCATCTCTTGGTCTCCCTCTACGATTTTTACCCTCCGCGCTGCCCTCCAGTACAAAATTTGTGATCCCTTGATGCCTCAGAACATGTCCTACCAACCGATCCCTTCTTCTGGTCAAGTTGTGCCACAAACTCCTCTTCTCCTCAATTCTATTCAATACCGCCTCTTTAGTTATGTGATCTACCCATCTAATCTTCAGCATTCTTCTGTAGCACCACATTTCGAAATCTTCTATTCTCTTCTTGTCTAAACTATTTATCGTCCATGTTTCACTTCCATACATGGCTCCACTCCATACTTTCAGAAACGACTTCCTTACATTTAAATCTATACTCGATGTTAACAAATTTCTCTTCTTCAGAAACGCTTTCCTTGCCGCTGCCAGTCTACATTTTATATCCTACTTCGACCATCATCAGTTATTTTGCTCCCCAGATAGCAAACCTCCTTTACTGCCAAACTGTTACGGGTAATGAAACATGGGTGGCCTATGTCACACCAAATCAAAGCAACATTTCATGGAAGTTGAGCAAGGGCATCGTTATGCTGCAAGACAATGCCCGTCCGCATGTGCCGAATTATACCAAAGATTTCATCACATCTTTTCGATGGGAAACTCTAGATCATCCTCCGTACAGCCCCGATCGTGCGCCCAGTGACTACCATTTGTTCCTGCACTTGAAGAAACACCTGGGCGGCCAGCGTCTTCAAGACGATGACGAAGTCAAAACAGTGGTGATGCCGTGGCTAACAAGTCAGGTGCAGACTTCTATGAGGAGGGTATTCAAAAACTGGTACAGCGTTATGACAAGTGCCTCAATATAGACGGAAATTATGTAGAAAAGTAGATTAAGGTACAGGCATTCATGTAAAAATAAAATTATTGAGATATCTTAGCACGCCTTTATGCAGGGTGTTACAAAAAGGTACGGCCAAACCTGCAAGAAACATTCCTCACACTCAAATAAAGAAAAGATGTTATGTGGACATGTGTCCGGAAACGCTTAATTTCCATGTTAGAGCTCATTTTAGTTTCGTCAGTATGTACTGTACTTCCTCGATTCACCGCCAGTTGGCCCAATTGAAGGAAGGTAATGCTGACTTCGGTGCTTGTGTTGACATGCGACTCATTGCTCTACAGTACTAGCATCAAGCACATCAGTACGTAGCATCAACAGGTTCGTGTTAATCACGAACGTGGTTTTGCAACACTGCAATGTTTACAAATGCGTAGTTGTCAGATGCCCGTTTGATGTATGGATTAGCACGGGTCAATAGCCGTGTCGCGGTACGTTTGTATCGAGACAGATTTCCAGAACGAGGGTGTCCCGACAGGAAGGCGTTCGAAGCAATTAATCGGCGTCTTAGGGAGCATGGAACATTCCAGCCTATGACACGCGACTGGGGAAGACCTAGAACGACGAGGATACCTGCAATGGACGAGGCAATTCTTCGTGCAGTTGACGATAACCCTAATGTCAGCGTCAGAGAAGTTGCTGCTGTACAAGGTAACGTTGACCACGTCACTGTATGGAGAGGGCTACGGGAGAACCAGTTGTTTCTGTACCATGTACAGCGTGTGCAGGCACTATCAGCAGCTGATTGGCCTCCACGGGTACACTTCTGCGAATGGTTCAACCAACAATGTGTCAATCCTCATTTCAGTGCAAATGTTCTCTTTACGGATGAGGCTTCATTCCAACGTGATCAAATTGTAAATTTTCACAATCAATATGTGTGGGCTGACGAGAATCCGCACGCAATTGTGCAATCACGTCATCAACACAGATTTTCTGTGAACGTTTGAGCAGGCATTGTTGGTGATGTCTTGATTGGGCCCCATGTTCTTCCACCTACGCTCAACGGAGCACGTTATCATGATTTCATATGGGATACTCTACCTGTGCTGCTAGAACATGTGCCTTTACAAGTACTACACAACATGTCGTTCATGCACGATGGAGCTCCTGCACATTTCAGTCGAAGTGTTCGTACGCTTCTCAACAACAGATTCAGTGACCGATGGGTTGGTAGAGGCGGACCAATTCCACGGCCTCCACGCTCTCCTGACCTCAACCCTCTTGACTTTCATTTATGGGGGCATTTGAAAGCTCTTGTCTACGCAACTCCGGAACCAAATGTAGAGACTCTTCGTGCTCGTATTGTGGACGGCTGTGATACAATACGCCATTCTCCAGGGCTGCAGCAGCGCTTCAGGGATTCCATGCGACGGAGGGTGGATGCATGTATCCTCGCTAACGGAGGACATTTTGAACATTTCCTGTAACAAAGTGTTTGAAATCACGCTGGTACGTTCTGTTGCTGTGTGTTTCCATTCCATGATTAATGTGATTTGAAGAGAAGTAATAAAATGAGCTCTAACATGGAAAGTAAGCGTTTCCGGACACATGTCTACATAACATATTTTCTTTCTTTGTGTGTGAGGAATGTTTCCTGAAAGTTTGGCCGGACCTTTCGGTAACACCCTGTATAATTTCTAAACGGTACTTACGTAAAAAACATGCCTCGTACATATTCTTTTGAAGCACAAGGCCGTAATAAACCCACTCCGCACCTATAGTAGCGCTCACGAGCCGACAAATCGCGCCTGCCTTGAAGGGAAAGTAGCGCGGTGGCGCGGGCGGCGGTGCGTGGACTTACTGCTGGTGCACTGGTCCAGTTGCAGTGCAGCGCCGGGCCGCAGAGTGGCTTTTGATTACGGCGGGTAATGGAGACGGCAAAAGCCGGCAGGACGGATGGACGCGCCGTGCCTGCGCCGCTCCGCCTCTGCCGGCCACCGCAGCCTCGGGGGCCAAATTGCTTCTGCCGCCAAGTGCGCGCGCAACTTGGCCGAAACCGCCGACCGCAAATTACAAGTAAGGTCCGGGCTGCGCCGCCGCCCACATAATCCAGGGCCGGCGCCGCCCACCGCCGCTCGCAGCGCCACGGCAAACACCTCCTCTTTCGCGCGTGTGGCGAGAGGGCAGACCGCAGCCGCTCCTCCGCTTCTGCCAACGACACGGGGGGCTAACAGAAAAGCCAGCCGGGGCTTTGCTGCTGGCCATCCCACGCACTGTCCGCTACGCCCCAGCGCCCGGAGTGCGTTCTGTAGGAGAATAACACTGAAAGGGGCCCGGATACACCGGGCGGGCAATATGTGACCCGACTTAGTTCCATGTTCTCCGTCGTATTTACGGACACCGTTGTTTCTCTTTGTGTACTGAGATGAATGGTGATGTGTTAGTATGTCAGTCACTAATTCATTATTACAAACGTGATCATGTGGCGGATCCCTTTCTTATAATGAGGACTGGATTATTTAAACGTTATTCGAGATTACGTTCAATTGCTAGCGCTACTGTTCCACAAATCTTTGACCGTTTAATAAATCTGCTCCGGTCGACCATCGCAATAAGGGTCCTAAATAAAAATTCCCTGAAAAAATTAAGTTACCAGTGTAAAATTCGTGACTGGGGCTCTAGATTTAGTATCTTTCTGTGTCTACATCTATATACCGACTGTGCAGCCCACCGAATGGTGTGTGACAGAGGATACCTGCTAGTAATTTCCATTCCAGTTCGACTCACGTGTAGAGGGAGCGAAAAACGACTTGCTATATGCCTCCGCACAAGCCCTGCTTTCTCTTATATTATCTTCGTGGTCCTTACGCTAAATATACTTTGACGGTAATACAATCGTCCTGCATTCAGCTTCAGATGCTGGTTCTCTAAATTTTCTCAATATTTTTCCGCGAAAAGAACTTCGTCTTCCTTCCAGGGATTCGAACTTGAGTTCCGGAAGCTTTTTCATAGTTCCCGCATGTTGGTCGAACCTATCGGTAACAAATGTAATAGCCCTCCTATGAATTGCTTTGATATCTTACTTTAATTCGACCTGGGGGGAGGGGGTCACAGACACTAGAGCAGTCAAGAATGGATCGGACTAGTGTTGTACGTACATGCAGTCTCCTTTACTTTTCTAAAACTCTCAGTAAACCGAGATCGACCATTCGACTTCCCTACTACAATCCTTACACGCTCATTCCTTCATATCGCTTTGCAATGTCACGCTTAGATATACGCTGTCCAGTCACCTTAACGTGACCGCCTGTCGAAAGCCTGAATATTCACATTTGCAACGCCGACTGCTGTGAAACGTGCAGAAAGAGAGTCAGCAAGGTTCTGGAAGGTACCAACAGCGATGTGAACCCACACCGATTCCAGTGCAGCTGGCCGCGGTGGCCGAGCGGTTCTAGGCGCTTCAGTCCGGAACCGCGCGACTGTTACGGTCACAGGTTTGAATCCTGCCTCGGGCATGGATGTGTGTGACGTCCTTAAGTAAGTTAGGTTTAAGTAGTTCTAAGTTCTAGGGGACTGATGACCTCAGATGTTAAGTCCCATAGTGCTCAGAGCCATTTGAACCATTTTTTTTTTTACTCTAGTGCCATGGCCACCTGCACTGCCCTAGGTATCTCGGTATCTCGTTTTAGAGTCGACGGCACGAACAGCCCTATCAAGGTGTTCCCACAGATTCTCAATTAGGCTTAAATCCTAGGAGTGACCAGGGGAGCACAGTAAACACATCCTAGTGCTCTTCAGACCACGAAAGTGAACAGGGGGCTGTGTGAGACATTGCATTGTTCTGCTGGTAGATGTCATCGTGCCGAGGAAAAACAATTTGCCTGTATGGGTGAACATGGCCCCCCAAGGATAGATGCATACTCGTGTTGATCCATTGTGCTTTCCACAATGATGACATTATCCAAGGAATGCCATGAAAATGTTCCTCATACCATAATACCCCCTTCTCCGGCCTGGACCTTTACGACGATAGTTGCAGGGTATTTGCTTTCAGTCCCGGCCGACGGAGTGTAAAACGTGATTCATCTGAAAAGGCCACCTGTCAGCACACAGTGGACGTCCAGTTGCAGTATTGGCGTGCAAATTCCAGCCTTCGTCGCCCATGAACAGCAGTCAGCATGGGTGCATGGCCCAGGTGCCTCTGTGGAGGCCCATAAACAGCAAGATTCGTTGAACGGTCGTTAAGAAGTCACTGTTGGTAGCCTCTTAGTACATCTGGGCGTTCTGTAGCTCAAAAACTGCACGTCTGTTCGCCTTTACACATCACCTCAGGCGCTGTTCAGCCCTGTCATCGATGGCCCCTGATGGACCGCAGTTGCCTCAGCGCCGGAGTTGGACAGCGCCGTTTTGCTATCAACAGTACACTTTAGTCATGGAGGCACGCGAACAGTTTAATAGACTTTTCTGAAATTCTTCCACACTTATCCCAAAAGCCTTCTTGACATCAGATAAAGTACTCCGTTCCCGCATTACGACAACGATGGCATTCCAGAATGAGATTTTCAGTCTGCAGCGGAGTGTGCGCTGATATGAAACTTCCTGGCAGATTAAGGTTCGCAGGAGAGCTACTGTAAAGTTTGGAAGGTAGGAGACGAGATACTGGCACAAGTAAAGCTGTGAGTACCGGGCGTGAGTCGTGCTTCGGTAGCTCAGATGGTAGAGCACTTGCCCGCGAAAGGCAAAGGTCCCGAGTTCGAGTCTCGGTCGGGCACACAGTTTTAATCTGCCAGGAAGTTTCAACGATGGCATTGTTTTCCGCGCCTCCCGGACGCCCTTTCCGTACCTTCCACTACTAGGGACGCTATCTTCCATGTGTGAGTGGTTACTGCACGTCGACGTTGAACGTTGGCGGTGTCACACTAATGTGACTGGGCCGTCTATAATCGATGTGACTGTGTGAAGCAGTACGCTACTAATGCTGTATTCCAAAATTACAGAATTATTTTTCCTAGTCATCTGCATTAACTTACATTTTTCTACATTTACAACAAGATAGCATTCATCATAAGTAAAAATACTGTCTGAGTCATCTTGGATCCTTCTACAGTCACTAAAAGGTGACACTTTCCCGTACACCATAGCATCATCAGCTAGCAGTCACAGATTGCTGCTCACCCTGTTCGTCAGATCTATGTACACAGAGAAAATGTTACTCCACTCAAGGCGCCGTTGATAAAATAATTGAACTAAAAATAACATTTCCACATAATAAATGTCCGACGTAAGCAGCAGATTTTTTTTTTTTTTTTTTGGTCATCAGTCTACTGACTGATTTGATGCGGCCCGCCATGAATTCCTTTCCTGTGCTAACCTCTTCATCTCAGAGTAGCACTTGCAACCTACGTCCTCAATTATTTGCTTGACGTATTCCAATCTCTGTCTTCCACTACAGTTTTTGCCCTCTACAGCTCCCTCTGGTACCATTGAAGTCATTCCCTCATGTCGTAGCAGATGTCCTATCATCCTGTCCCTTCTCCTTATCAGTGTTTTCCACATATTCCTTTCCTCTCCGATTCTGCGTAGAACCTCCTTATTACTTACCTTATCAGTCCACCTCATTTTCAACATTCGTCTATAGCACCACATCTCAAATGCTTCGATTCTCTTCTGTTCCGGTTTTCCCACAGTCCATGTTTCACTACCATACAATGCTGCACTCCAGACGTACATCCTCAGAAATTTCTTCCTCAAATTAAGGCCGGTATTTGATATTAGTAGACTTCTGTTGGCCTGAAATGCCTTTTTTGCCATAGCGAGTCTGCTTTTGATGTCCTCCTTGCTCCGTCCGTCATTGGTTATTTTACTGCCTAGGTAGCAGAATTCCTTAACTTCATTGACTTCGTGACCATCAATCCTGATGTTAAGTTTCTCGCTGTTCTCATTTCTACTACTTCTCATTACCTTCGTCTTTCTCCGATTTACTCTCAAAACATACTGTGTACTTATTAGACTGTTCATTCCGTTCAGCAGATCATTTAATTCTTCTTCACTTTCACTCAGGATAGCAATGTCATCAGCGAATCGTATCATTGATATCCTTTCACCTTGTATTTTAATTCCACTCCTGAACTTTTCTTTTATTTCCACCATTGCTTCCACGATGTACAGATTGAAGAGTGGGGGCGAAAGGCTACAGCCTTGTCTTACACCCTTCTTAATACGAGCACTTCGTTCTTGATCGTCCACTCTTATTATTCCCTCTTGGTTGTTGTACATATTGTATATGACCCGTCTCTCCCTATAGCTTACCACTATTTTTTTCAGAATCTCGAACAGCTTGCACCATTTTATATTGTCGAAGCAGATTAGGAATAGCAAACTATTGGTTCAAATGGCTCTGAGCACTATGGGACTTAACATCTATGGTCATCAGTCCCCTATAACTTAGAACTAATTAAACCTAACTAACCTAAGGACATCACACAACACCCAGTCATCACGAGGTAGAGAAAATCCCTGACCCCGCCGGGAATCGAACCCGGGAACCCGGGCGCGGGAAGCGAGAACGCTATCGCACGACCACGAGCTGCGGACTAGCAAACTATTCAAAAGCAAAAGCGCACAATTTCATACTTGGGTTGAATGAAAAATAATGCCTCCACCTTCGTTAATTGGGTTTGGATGGGAATATTTTAATAAATAAAATGCAGAAATAATCCTTAGAACGAGATCTTTAATTAACAACATTCACTTTTCCACGTAGTCACCAGCTAAATGGATACATTTCTGCCAATGATGAACAGGTTTTCTGAAGCGGTCACGGATGAAGTTGACACTCTGTTTCCGCAACCAAAGTCTCACATTCTCTCAACGTCTTCATCAGAAGCATAATTATGTTCCCGCAGATCGTTTTTCATTATCGGTATGGAAGTCAGATGGTGTTAAATGTGGACTGTATGAAAGATGCCGTACGGTGGTGAGATTGAGTCTCTGAAGTTCTGCCGTGGTGGCATGTGAAGTGTGTGGTATGCCATTGTCATGCTGCAAGAAAACATATTCCTTTTCGTTTCGGACCTTTGTTAGCCGTCGTTTCAGAGTACGTAGCGTTGTGATGTAACGCTCTGGATTTATTATTCTTCCACAATCAAGGAAATCAACATGGATAACACCATCTGCGTCCCAGAATACAGTGGCCCTGATTTTTCCAGCTGAGGGCTTCGTCTTGAATTTCTTTTTCTGGGGAGAGTCTTTGTGTCGATATTCCATAGACTGGCGTTTCGTCTCCGGGTCGTAATGGTGTACCCACGTTTCGTCTCCAGTCAAAATCGAATGGAGAAAGGCATCACCTTTACTCTCGTAACGAGAGATAAATTCCTGGCAAATTTCAAGACTGTGCGCTTTCATCTCAGGAGTCAGCATCCAGGGTACCCATGGTGCACAGATCTTCCGACAGTCAAGAACAGCAATTTTGCTTGCAATTTCTCTCTGAGTGATACGACGATCGTCCTGAATCAATCTGTCAACATTTTACTTGTGAAACTCGATGGTTGCTGTCACAGGACGTCCAACTCTTTTTTGTCACGCAGGTCAGATTTTTCCCACCTCAACATCTTTAAAATCACTCGCCCAGCGACGCACAGTACTCAAATCAACACAATATCCATAAACTGCTTTCATTCTCTGATGAATCTCCTTTGGGTGACACCTTCCGCTGTCAAGAATTCAATGACGGCACATTTCTTAAATCGCATTGACCGGCCGTCTACACATGGTTCCATACTTAACACTATAACGACACACCCGTTCAATGCTAAGGCTTCCCCCCAACTGGAGCTGTAGAGAAGAGGCTCCGGGACAAGCCAGTACCTGCCATATACCAATGCTGCCAACTGTTGAAGAGTTACGAGGGTGGAGGCATTACTTTTCAGTCAACCCTCGTACACATCCACTCGGTAAATAAAGCAATAATCTCACAATTAAAAACATAATACAGTCTCCCAATAAGATTACAGGCACTGGGTCTCATAGTATTAAACTTCCTAACTGTCTTTAAAAATATTAATGATAACTGCGATAAAAATAGCTTAGCACAATCATTAATAGGTCATTCTGCAGTGAATCAATAAAATGACTGACTACCGTGCTGAGAGACTTTTACTGTTTCTTATTAAAAAACACCAGCTGATGGGGTATGTAGTGCCTCTAGTTCCATGATGAATATTCCGCACCTGCGCGATTACCACATCGGATTCCTAGGTACTCCATTCCCTGGAATGGTAAGTTTCATGGTGGGTCGGACGTCCTTGGCGGTATACGTGCAACACTCACAAACAGTTATTGATAAAAGTCCCTTTCCCCATTTGTCATCCTTCTTCCGCCGTTCAGCAACCTCTGAAGATCCATCATTTTCCCTTTTACATTTTAAATTAATGTTGTAGGACAAAATGTTAAAAAAGTTTCGTACTGATAATTCCACTGAAAAGGACACGGTCGGTATCATTCCTCAATCAGAGTTTTTGCTAAATCTCTAATGGCATTGTCGTGGACAGAGAGTTAAACATTTATCTTCCTACATTCCTAGTGCGATCCACATCACACTCCTATCACTAAATGCCTTTACATGAATTATATTTACAGAGTACCTGTTCATGTAGCTTGTAGCAGTTCATCATCAGCAGCAGCACAAGCAACAGCACCAACCATTAGACACCCACAGCTGGATGAATGCCCCACAGAGACATTTCTTTGAGTTAAGATTTTAATCTTCAAGTTTCTCCTTCCTGTTTTCTCACGTCATCAGCCCATCGCAAACTATGTCGTCTTCTAGGTCTTTTCGTATTTCTTGGAGTCCAAGACTTAACTTACTACGTCCGTCTACAGGCTATTAACCTGCATGGCCCACCACACTTTATTTCATTTTAATCGCAGTCCTAATAACGTCTCTCTTCAGTCTGTTCCCTGCTCCATTTGTCGCTTTCCTGTCTCCTCTTTAAATTCTCAACACTTGCTCGCAGAGAAACCCTCCATTTTTGTCATATCAGTACTGATAATTCACACTGTAACCTTTCTTCTTCAGACGCATTGGAAGCTTACGTTTTAAAATGTTATTTTTTTACCATATGCACTCCGGATAATTTTTGCTCTTCTGTTTATCTCTCTTCTTGTCTTTTTTATGTTTCCGCCTATCACATTCCACGTTTCTAAGAACTTCATTGTATTTAAATAACGTATTGTGGTTTTATCTAAAAGCAGATAATTGTGAGAACGTCCCCGTGAAATACCTTATATTGATCAAAAAGTTAAAAAAATAAACAGTCAGTTATTAGAGCTCATATGAATTACGATATCAGCATTGATTTTTCGTTTTTTTTTAAATAGGAAAAAATAAGTTGTTACAGTCACGAAAGTCATACTGGTTAGTGGGCTTATACTGTCACGCTTTTTGTAAGTTTGTCTTGATACTTAAGTCACTGTAACAACATCACATATCCTCCGAACTCGTGAAGTTACATTTCGTTTCCCCCTCCAGTCTATTAGATGTTTAATTTTGTGTGTGTGTTCGTGTATGTGTGGTTGAGTGTCAGGCAATTTGTTTTCGCTTGGCGGTTCTCATAACTGTAACGTGTTTTATGGATGTAATGTTGGAAAATACAGTGGCAGCTGCTAACGGGTAGCACTAGAATGCCTGTTCTTCAGCGTAGTTTTCATAAAATGAAGATAGTTTCCGAGACTTTCAAGCTAAAAATATTTTTCACAGTAACCGTTGCCCATCATAAAGTTGGTAGGTATTTTATCAAATTTTTGTTAATGCAACATGTCTAGAGTTGAGAAACCTCATCCACAAGCAATAACGAAAGGACAAAAACATATACCTTAAATATATCATGATTTTCCTGTGATATCATAGTCGTGACGTGTATTGTATTTAAGATACATGTTTCTGTACTGTCGTAATTGTCTGGCCCGGTAGATTAGTGAGTGTCAGACTTCGTATCCAAAGGTCTGGGAGTCATCGGACTCAATCCTTAGTTGGTCCTGTCGCATCCTCCACCGCTGGTAATGATACGTAGACGAGTAAAACGCAAAGTTGCATTGTTTATACAAAGCTGTAACTCTATTGTGTGACTACAATTCTGTATCAAAAACCAACATTCGAGTTATTACCGCAATTACTGATGCGGACGTTTTACATCTTGAATCACTTTCATTAACAGAAATCTAAAGAGGACACCAATAAATGTTTGCTCCAAATCCGACGAGAGAATTCGTACCGTTCCCCACGGAATCCAAACTGCAGTTTGACGAAGTTATTTATACATGCACTATGGTATTATTACGTGTGTAAGTAAAGATACATTCGTGAGGAAATTCTAGAACCGACCCCAGCTACAAACGTGGGTCTTAACATTATGATTTACTTAATAAAGCTGACGTAACACACGGCAGCAGTAATGACAGAAATCATCTGAAATTTTCCAAGTGAAAAGTAGAATTTATGCTGCTTTTCGCCTGAAACGGTCATCAGTTGGTTCTAAATTCTGCTCTCAGTTCACGTTCCGAGACAGATTTTTATGGTAAGATCAGAACTGAAACCCTACCATCTACTGAAACAAACGTTTTCAGATATTAAACTAATGCAAGCAGTAAGGCCCACGTTTTGACCACATCAATTTATTAATTTATTAATGGTGTAAGTCCAATTAAAGTTTTTACCAAGAGCCATAGGAGCTATGAGTGAACAAACCTCGATGTCATCGCGTGACCTCATGTTCCCAGATTGTAATTATTTTGTGCTCTGCAGTCACAGGAGGAAAACTTTGAACGATGTTTCGTCATTCGTTTCATTTCTATTGGTTTCCGTTACGACTCGCTTGACCATTCAGACTTCTCTAGTTCTCCCGGTTACATAACGTACTAACCGGACGCAGCTGTCGCATTAAACACAAGGTTTTACTTTTACGAAGGTAATTAGTGAGATACATATATCGCTGAGGCAAGAGACTTTCAATGGAATGCACATTTCAACTGACGCAACAACGAGGATAGAAGTTCTGCCTCAGTTTATTTGTTCACTTCGTCCGGCTACCGTGGCGACCGAAGTAGAGTCCGTTTCTATATTTGTAGAAACGTAATAAGAGTGATTAATTTCGAAACGGATTTGTAGTGCGTAATGGGAATTAAATGAGCCACTTTTTCCACGTTATGCAGTTTCATGCCATTATGATACGAACAGCATAAGAAGAAAATATGCAAATAAATAGGTGTGCCATATATGTGAAAGTAATTAAGTTACTGCTGGTTGCGTGGTAAAGGCTACAATTCTAAAAACACAGAAAGTGAATACTAAGCTGTTATGTGGTAAGTACTGTCGATGACAAATTGTTCGTGCGTAAATTAAACCAACATACCAGAAATGCTGTTCTCAAAATAGAAACGAAACAATTCTTGCAGAAGGAGAGACTTACTAATAACTTTTCTGCAATGTATAGAACCATAGCTGAACGGAGGAAGTAACTGGTCCTACAACATCATTATCACTTTCTCTAGACAGTCTATTCTCACGTCAGCCTCGTTCCATTTGTGTAACATACAGCTGGGTCACAGAAAGCCTTGAGTTGACCAGAACCACATACAAGCTACAGTATCTAATTCTAGTATTAAGAGGTTGTAAACGTATTTTAAGTTACAGCTTGATGGTAAGCTGTCTAGAATTTCAACTCGTAATTTCCCATGAGCTACCAAAATTTCTCTCTAGCTCTTTGAACGACATATATTCGCTGGGACCAGTGGCGGAATCGTACAGAATAGGTTAGAATGGAATAAAAGTTGTAATTACATCGTTCTATCGGTAGCCAGAAGTAATCAGAAACTTCAGGAGAACCTTACTTTCCTTGTACGTAAAATTCCAAGTCATGTTGCAGTAGTTGGAGAAGGTTTTAATCACCCCGCAACTATAGGAAAAATGACTTCAGAAGTACTGGGCCGGAAGGAATTTCTTTGCACAGCGTCATAAGCGACGACCAGCTGACGTCATCGGCGACACGTTGGCCGGCCAAGAAGCTTTGACTGACGAATCCGCAGTCAGCTGCATTGATTACGTGTGGCCGATGTGCGCAGACGATGAACAAACTTCACTACCTACACAATGTTTCAGTTTATGTTTTAAATACGGAAATAAGGCCTGAAAAACATTAATCTTAGTCGCGGTTTTACTCCGTGGACAACGCCGTTATCACGGACTTGGCAAATCGATTGTAGATGAAGAGTTTATGAAATGCCAGATAATGTTTGGTTAATATATATCTGAAGTTAAAATACATTATTTCCTGGTTTGTTCGACAATGGTATAATTTGCCCATCTTGTCCTAAATGTAACTAAACTTGCTTTTATGTCATATTCATTTGACGTTGCAGAAATCTCTATCTATTTGGCATCAGTTGACGAATTTAATTAAAAACCCATTTGGATTCAACTCCAGTAATAAATGCTACACATTGTAAACACCAAGCGCCTCCCAAATGGACTTTTATTTTATGAGTGTACCTTAATTTTCCGCCAGATGAGTTATTAAGCTGTTTACTTCTCTTTCAGGCGCAGCTTCCGCAACGCTAGATTTTCGCGGTTTTGGTGGACCATGGTCAGATCACAAATCTCTGGGTGGAAGGTGAATTCAAGAAGTAGCCCGTGAGGTTACAAATATGAGCCAAAATGAGATGCCTCGTCTGTTGGTCCAGTGGTCAATGTTTCTGCCAAGATCGGACAAGCACAGAGAAAGTGTGTTCCAGTCAATGGGAGCTCTAGCGTTAGATGGATAACGGAGCCCACAGCGAAATAGCTGGCAGGCCGAAGAAGAAGGCTAATAAGCGATTGGTATGTTTGCCGGGGGTTTCACCCAATATGTGGAATAAGCTCTACCCACACTTGGATGCACTGAGTGCAACTTTTAAAGGCGCATTTGCATGCTGAGCTTTTCTTAACAGAAAACGTAATTATAAGCCATGAAATAAAAAAAAATTGAGCCATAGATATAGTCCACGGCTGTATAAATATTGTATGCAGCGGCTGGAAACATTTCTGATCGTCATATTATTGGCAAAAGTGTAAGAGTCACCTTTTGTTTTCCAGGACTTGTCCAGATCGGACGTATTTGGGCGCACCACCATTAATACTACGTTATTAATTTTCATTATTTTATTCACGAGTTGCAACCAAACGGCACTCGTAATTGTATAACTCAAGTCACAATGTAAGGTAATAATTTAAATTGTGTATTTATTTCAGAATACATTGTAATTACTAACCAATGTATGTTTTACTTTGTGTCTTCGGTCATTGTAAGACTGTTGGGTGACTTGGCACGGCAAAAGGTTCCGTACTTTTAAGCAAAAAGTCGTCCAGCTCGATCTACCGTCGCTTCGGGTGTTGTTTGATAACGAAGCCCGATTTTAGTGAAAACTCAGAGAGAAGAAACACATTTAAAAATACATGAACGGATCTTCAACAGAAAAATGCCATGCTAAAGCGCCGAGAGTCTGTGTCAAACATATTTTCCAAACCGTAAACTTAACTGATATCTGTTTAATATTCATTACTATAATTCATTGTATGGCCTTGATCCAATTGGGAAAGAACCAAAAAAATTTAAATGAAAAGTGGCTATAATTTTCAGCTTTTGGGTTCTGAGGCCATCCTAGTTTTACTTATACAGTTGGCTGTACTAGCGTTGGCCTGCGTTTGCTAATCTATACTCTCTTTTGTAGTTTTTTCTCAGCCTTTTCTTTTTCCTCTACTGCTCCTTCCAGCACGAAGTTAATTATTCCTTGTTCAGTAGATGTCAAACTAGCTTGTCCATTCGCCTGTTAAAGGTCTTCCAAAGACTTATTTCCTTACATATTCTTTCCTGCACTTCTTCATTTCGTACTTTATTGCCTGCTGAAGTGTTAATATTTGTCGATAGCATCACACTTCAAAAGCTTCCAGCACGTACCTCCTCGGATTTCTGTTGGTGCTCTTCTCATTTCCGTACAATCTTGTGCTCCGTCTCCCTCATTTCAACATTAATACCTAATGTCATTGCAGCTCTTTTACCGAAGAAAGCTTCCTTCACCTGAGACAAGGTATTTCCGTTACATGCTTCAGTCATCCTATGTAATTTTGCGATTTAAGGGAATTGTTCCACTTCTTCTGTTAGTCAGTCGCTCTTAAATTTTAATATTAAGTACCTCGTCATTTTTCATTGTACTACTCATCATCACCTCTGCGATCGTTATCTTTAAGAAATACCCTGTGCTACGTATGACGCTCGTTTCTTTTAAATGGACTGTCTTCCTTACATCCAGCCGAAACAGCTATGTCATCTGCGAACGTTTTGCGCTCGTATCTGTTCCCCTTGCATTTTCAGTACCTTTCCGAAGTTGATAGTAGCTGCAGTTCTCTCCTTACATTGCTTTCTCAAATACAAATTTTAAAATAGTGGTCATTAGTTGCCACCGTTTCACTGCTTTGTCAAACAGAAATTTTAAAATAGTAGTGATTAGCTGCAACCGTGCCTTACATACTTTTCTACAGTACCTTGTCTTTCTTGACTTTTTTTGTTCACAGTAGGATTTTGTAAATGCTGAAACTTCTTCGTCTGTGTCTACACCGTAGAGATCTTATGAGTGTGAATATTTTATTCGATTTTATGAAGGGTGTTTTTGCTAAAAGAGAATAAACCACAAGAAACTATCCCAGAGAGGAAAAAGGTCCATTGAACATATGGACGGGAATGCGTTCCAAGTAAGGTACACACACTTGAAGGTGGAGATGAAAGATCTTTGACAATGCGTTTTCAACGATTGAAAGCACACATGACAAAACACCATGAAAGTGAGAATATTCCATCTGTACTGGGGTCTGTGAGAATTTTACATCTGTACTGGTTTTTTTTTTTTTTTTAGTTTCACACACAAGAGGGTTGTTAGGTGGAGCACCAGCACAATCCGTGCCACCAAATGCAGGGTGGGAGGCAGCGGCGCCCGCAGGAAGTGCCTGTGTGGCATTGTGGAAGAATGACTGGTCCCACGAGGAGGTCGCCAGTAATCCCTGCCCACACACTGACGCTGAATTGATACTGATAGTTTGCTGCCATGGTGATTCTCAGAAGCCCATACGTGGGTCTCGTAAAGATTGACGGTACTATGACTCATCTGTGAATAGGGTAGATTTTCTAGCACCGTTTTGTCTGTGTGACCAACCAGCGACAAAACTGTCGCTGCAGAAGCAGTTCCATAGGTATTAAGGCCTGCACGCATTGTAAATCATACGGACAGTGGCAGCGGTCGTAGAGTTCCACACATTCGCCTCTCCAAACTCACGCTGGCGGGCCACCTGCCCAGTCTTGAAACCAGGGTCGCTGTCAACGATCTTTTACTTCCATCTTTAAGTGTGTGCACACATTTCTGGCCATCCATCTATACGATCATTTTTTCTCTTTATCATCTCATTGATATTTACCTGCTATTTGACCCTATTTGGCAAAATAACCTTAAGGTGTGCACACATTTGTGGCCGCATATCCGTTCGACCATTTTTTTGTCTTCATCATCTCGTTGATATTTACCTGCTGTTTGTCCATATTAAGCAAAATAACCCAGTATTGTCGACTGTTTTCTCTAGGTCCCTAAACGCAAGAAAGGTATTATATGGAGGCGTGCTGAAAAGTAATGCCAATTTTTATGCGAAAATTTTTTAAGCTTTTTAAAGAAAATAAACTTTATTAACATTCTACGTTTTTATTCTTGATGTCTACCTACCGTACTCACTTCTCAACGTAACTTTTCTGCCAACGCGAGAACAGTTCGTTGGTACCGTCACTGTAGAACGTTAGACTTCGTTGACGAAGCCGTAAATCCACCTCTTTTTACAGTGATTCACCACTATCAAAGTGAAGTCCTCGAAGATGTGCTTAAAGTTTTGGAAAAAGATGGAACTCGGATGGCGCGCGGATGTGTGGAATGATCGAAGACAGTGAATCAGCCGACCGGGGTGGCCGAGCGGTTCTAGGCGTTACAGTCTGGAACCGCCCGACCGGTACGGTCGCAGGTTCGAATCCTGCCTCGGGCATGGATGTGGGTGATGTCCTTAGGTTAATTAGGTTTAAGTAGTTCTAAGTTCTAGGGGACTGATGACTTCAGAAGTTAAGTCCCATAGTGCTCAGAGCCATTTGAACCATTTTTGAACAGTGAATCCGAGGCATCGGATTGCTGCAGACGCCGCAGAGTTCGTGTGTGTGGTCTGCCATTGCTACACTGAAGGAGAGAGTGCGCCATGTGCGGGCGAACTCTTCGAACCCATGCTTCAGTTTTCTGAAGGCCCCTCACGCACCGACGAAGTTACGTCGAAACCCGCCACGTTACAGGCTACAGTTCGGAGCCCTCTAGCCGCAGAGGGTTGCAATTTGCGTCAGCGAAGCAGCAGAATCGACTGAATAATACAGGCGACATGTAACTCCTCAATTGACATTGAGAACATAATAAAAAGTTCGGAGGCGTTACTTTACAGCACACTCTCGTAAACTTTTTTCCAAGGTTCGTTCCATCAGTAAGTTCATTTGGAAATTGTTTCATATGTAGTACCTTTACCACGCGGGAAAGCGAACTCATTTTATCCTCAATCTTTCTTCCATTCATACGTATATCCTTCTGGTCAGCAATTTACAAGCGTGACTTGGCAGACTAGTGTTGTCCTATGATTTTCATATACATCTGCAAGTGCATTTTTGTCCCTCGGTTCGTAGATTATTGATGATAACCCAGACACTGATATGTAAAAACCAAAGCCGTCAACGATAGCAAGTATTTGTAGTAGTAGATGAACATCTAAATTGGACTGAAGACGTAACTGCAATGTGCAAGAAAGTATCAGCATCTCTCCATACCTCAAAAAAATACAAAAAGCTCTTCCCTCCTAACCTGAAAAATGAACTCGTCCAAACAATTCCATTTATTGATTACAGCAATGTTATTCTGCTATGCCTTTCTCAGGAAAGTTCGTGGTGCCTGGAGCTGGTTATGAATGCCTGTCGCTTCATTCTGGAACCACGCGGCTGCTACCGTCGCAGATTCGAATCCTGCCTCGGGCATCGATGTGTGTGATGTCCTTAGGTTAGTTAGGTTTAAGTAGTTCTAAGTCTAGGGAACTGATAACCTCACAAGTTAAGTCCCACAGTGCTTAGAGCCATTTGAACCATTTGAATGCCTGTGTTGTCTTTGTGGTGTTCTACTCTTTAATAATATTTCACCATCATATGCACAGCTATGCAGGTTGCGTGCGGACAAGGGCAGAGATTTCCACGCACTCCTTCTACTCTACTGTCTTATCAACATAGACTGTCCTCTACACCCCTCCCCAACCTTAACGCTCTTGTCTGAACTACACAGTTGAAACGCCTGTTCCCATGAGTGAAAAATCCTTTCTAGCCCAATTCGTCGTTTAGCCAGTTTCTGAAAGTTCTTCTCAGTAGCAGAAACCCGACTCTGGAATATCCGCCCACATTGTACAAGTGGCGTTCAATAAGTAAAGCAACATGGTCCTTTTTCCGGGTTGATTCTATTCAAGATCCTAATGCATCAAATTATTCCCCACTCTTTGGCTGCTAAACCCTGTTTTTCAAGGTGATGTCCATTTAATGCGACGGCCTTATGCCACCTTACTGGAAGGGCCTTTACGCCCGCATGGAACCACTCTAGTGGTCGACGTCGGAGCCAATTTCGAGGTACATCAATAACCGCTCCATCATCCACGTACTGTTTCCTGCGGAATGGATCTTTCATCGGGCGAAACAGGTGGAAGTGACAACTGTTCTGAGTTCTATGGGACTTAACGTCTGAGGTCATCAGTCCCCTACAACTTAGATCTACTTAAACCTAACTAACCTAAGGACATCACACACATCCATGGCCGAGGCAGGATTCGAACCTGCGACCGCAGCAGTCGCGCGGTTCCGGACTGAAGCGCCTGGAACCGCTCGGCCACCGCGGCCGGCTGGAAGTGACAAGGTACGAGATCCAGGCTGCAGGATGGATGAGGAAGAACAGTCCATGAAATTTTTTGAGCTCCTCTGTGATGCGCAGGAGAGAAGGAGAAATTTGTTTGCATCCATTGATCACGTCGATTGAGAGTATCCGCACGGTCAAATATTTCAGAAGTCACATCCTTATGTGGCCGACCGGCACAGGGGAGTCGGACAGGTCACTACGACATTTTTGCAATATCGACAGACGCCTCGCCCAACGAGTCACCGTGCTTTTATTCTGCGAGCGCCTATGAATATCTGCCACGCTCAGGTTTGAAATTACAATGAAATTAATACCCCTAGCTGCTTACAGGCGTTGATGTAAGTCAGCGGGGTTCAGTTGAAAATGTGTACCCCGACCGGGATCTAACCCGGGATCTCCTGTTTACATGGCAGAGGCTCTATCCATCTGAGCCACCGAGGACACAGAGGAATAGTGCGACTGCAGGGACTTACCTCTCGCACGCCTCCCGTGAGACCCACATTCGCTGCTTACTGTCCCGCACTATATTCATAGTGCCCCTGCCCATTTTCAACTGTCCCCATTGACTTATATCAACGCTTGTAAGCAGCTAGGGGTATGCATTCCATTTTAATTTCATTCTAGCGAGGCACATGGTCACCAAAAAGAAAATAAGGAAAAAGACTCAAATATAGCTCTCTGCTTGGAACGCACCTTCGTCACAGACGCCACTTTGAAGGCTACATACAGCTCTGTCACTTATCGGAATTTCATGAAACTGTTGGGGCTCAAGTGGGAATGTTCCACGATATCGCACAACAAATTTTGCAACATTTTTACCGAAATTGGCCGAGAACGCCTCTAGCTATTAGTGAACTGAATAACATCAGCTTCAGAAGACAATTACTGACGTAACTACTGAATTACCAATAGTGATTATCACTCGTTAGCCTAGTACGTCCTTCTTTCCAACCAGATCTTCCTCATTTTTCAGTATTCTTAGCTGGTGCAGACCCCTTTCCCCGGAACTCGCTATATCAGAAAACATCTATTCTGTACACCTATATGGTTGATGTGGCTCTGAGCACTATGGGACTTAATAATATTTGTCGTACTAAAGTTGTAACTACGATGTAAAAAAGATACTGTATATGTGTGAAACCCTGGTCCGATGTAAGAGAGGGCCTCATGGCCCCAGCCACATCGCGTTAAATACATACCGGGTGATCAAAAAGTCAGTATAAATTTGAAAACTAAATAAATCACGGAATAATGTTGATAGAGAGGTAAAAAATTGACACACATGCTTGGAATGACATGGGGTTTTATTAGAACCAAAAAAAAAAAAAATACAGAAGTTCAAAAAAATGTCCGACATATGGCGCTTCATCTGATCAGAATAGCAATAATTAGCATAACAGAGTAAGACAAAGCAAAGATGATGTTCTTTACAGGAAATGCTCAATATGTCCACCATAATTCCTCAACAATAGCTGTAGTCGAGGAATAATGTTGTGAACAGCACTGTAAAGCATGTCCGGAGCTATGATGAGGCATTGGCGTGGGATGTTGTCTTTCAGCATCCCTAGAGATGTCGGTCGATCACGATACACTTGCGACTTCAGGTAACCCCAAAGCCAATAATCGCACGGACTGAGGTCTGGGGACCTGGGAGGCCAAGCAAGACGAAAGTGGCGGCTGAGCACACGATCATCGCCAAACGACGCCCACAACAGATCTTTCACACGTCTAGCAATATGGGGTGGAGCGCCATCCTGCATAAACATCGTACGTTCCAGCAGGTGTATATCAGCCAGGCAGGGGATGATGCGATTCTGTAACATACCTGCGTACCTCTCACCCGTCACGGTAGCAGTTACAAAACCAGAATCACGCATTTTCTCGAGGAAAAAAGGCCCGACAACGGTAGATGTGGTAAATCCAACCAATACCGTGACTTTCTCGTCGTGCAATGGAGTTTCCACGACAGTTCTAGGATTTTCGGTAGCCCAAATTCTACAGTTGTAGCCGTTGATGGGCCCTCGGAGTGTGAAATGAGCTTTGTCGGTCCACAACACGTTACTCAATCAATCGTCATCTTCCGCCATCTTTTGAAACGCCCACACCGCAAATGCCCTCCGCTTCACTAAATCGCCAGGTAACAGTTCATGATGCACATGGATTTTGTACGGATAGCATCGGAGGGTACACCTAAGTGCCAACCAAACAGTAGTGTATGGAATGCCGGTGCGACGTGCGACTGCACGACCGCTGACTTCCCCCGTGCAAAGACGAACCCACTACAGTCTTCATTTCTTCCTGAACTGTCTCAGCAGCATTACGCCTTGTGCTCGGTCAGCCACTACGGGGTCTATCGCCTAAACAACCCGTGGCTTCGAACTACGAAATCATTCTCGCCACAGCTGCATTTGTCAACGGACTTTTACCCCTTCGAATCCCCTCCCTATGGCGATAGGATCGTAACGCTGAACTAGCACATTCCCCATTCTGATAATACAGTTTCACTAAAAGCGCCTTTTCAGGTAACGTCAACATGCTGCGACTGCTGGCGCATCTGATTCTCTCTCTCTCATTACAGCTCCTTTTATACACGATTGTCATGCGCATTCACTGACGTGCCATCTGTCGGACATTTTGTGAACTTTTTTTTGGTTCTAATAAAACCCCATGTCATTCCAAGCATGTATGTCAAGTTTTTCCTCTCTTTCTACATTATTCCGTGGTTTATTAAGTTTTCAAATTTATTCTGACTTTTTGATCACACAGTACTTTTATGCAGTGGCCGGTTTCGATAATAATGATCATCTTTAGCTGATTTTCCCAGAATATGATCATTACGACCGAAACCGTTCACTGAACAAAAGAAATATCGGCAATCATAGCCCGTTTTGGTTTTTGCATAGTGTCAGACTTTGGACTGCTGTTGTTCCGAAGGTGAATACGTCACCCCTCACGAATCCAGATAATCTCTATCTCAGTTCTATAGTTAGATGCAGGGCGTGTTCAGAACGGGATCCAGGTGTCCACTCACTGAGTCAGAAGCGGCTGCTCGGCCGACAGCCCCGCAGTTGCCGCAGCGACGCAGGTGGCACTCAGTCCAATCGGCGGGTTCTGCAGCGCCATATCTGGCTGCCCGCGTATTTCATCGCCGTCGCGGCTGCGGCCCCTTTTGCCTTTGCAACAGACGCCGCTCAAATATCCGCCATATACAGCCACCCAGCGCGACCAGCTGTTCCGCTACTCCGCAAAAGCGTCCCCAGGTGCGCTGCGCCGCGCAGATGGCTGTTGAACTCTTGCGCAGGCGTTGCCTCTTGCAAGAGTACCTGGACGCTAGCATCTGACGTAACGGATACGCACATTAGGAGGAGTCTCGTTTCCGGCTGTCGAGTACGGCAGACGATTTCATACTTCTGTATTACACTTCGTCGACTGAACAAGTCATCTTGACAGATGCTTTGACTAGTCACATGAGACGTGGTCGCTGACTGGCCTGCTCTTTTAAAATCTTCTACTATGTAACAAAACTGACACAGCGGACTCGCACACTCTAGGTTCAGAGTGCGAGCCATGTTGACAATACATAATACTACAATGACTTGACAAAATTCATGGGACAGCGATATGAACATATAGAGATGGTGGTGGTATCGCGAACACAAGGTTTAAAGGGTAGTGCATTGACTGAGTTGTCATTTGTACTTAGGTGATTCCTGTGAAAATGTTTACAACATGATTAAAGCAGCACTATGGTCTACATCTACATCTACATCTACACACACACTCCGCAATTCACCATACGGTGCGTGGCGGTGGGTACCTCGTACCACAACTTAGCATCTTCTCTCCCTGTTCCACTCCCAAACAGAACGAGGGAAAAATGACTGCCTATATGCCTCTGTACGAGCGCTAATCCCTCTTACCTTATCTTTGTGATCTTTCCGCGAAATATAAATTGGCGGCAGTAAAATTGTACTGCAGTCAGCCTCAAATGCTGGTTCTCTAAATTTCCTCAGTAGCGATTCACGAAAAGAACGCCTCATTTCCTCTAGAGACTCCCACCCGAGTTCCTGAAGCATTTCCGTAACACTTGCGTGATGATCAAACCTACCAGTAACAAATCTAGCAGCCCGCCTCTGAATTGCTTCTATGTCCTCCCTCAATCCGACCTGATAGGGATCCCAAACGCTCGAGCAGTACTCAAGAATAGGTCGTATTAGTGTTTTAACAGCGGTCTCCTTTACGGATGAACCACATCTTCCAAAAATTCTACCAATGAACCGAAGACGACTATCCGCCTTCCCCACAACTGCCATTACATGCTGGTCCCACTTCATATCGCTCTGCAATGTTACGCCCAAATATTTAATCGACGTGACTGTGTCAAGCGCTACACTACTAATGGAGTATTCAAACATTACGGGATTATTTTTCCTATTAATCTGCATTAATTTACATTTATCTATATTTAGAGTTAGTTGCCATTCTCTACACCAATCACAAATCCTGTCCAAGTCATCTTCTGTCCTCTTACAGTCACTCAACGACGACACCTTCCCGTACACCACAGCATCATCAGCAAACAGCCGCACATTGCTATCCACCCTATCCAAAAGCTCATTTATGTAGATAGAAAACAACAGCGGACCTACCACAATTCCCAGGGGCACTCCAGGTGATACCCTCACCTCCGATGAACACTCACCTCGACGACAACGTACTAGTTTCTATTACTTAAGAAGTCTTCGAGCCACTCACATATTTCGGAACCAATCCCATATGCTCGTACCTTAGTTAGGAGTCTGCAGTGGGGCACCGAGTCAAACGCTTTCCGGAAGTCAAGGAATATGGCATCCGTCTGATACCCTTCATCCATGGTTCGCAAGATATGATGTGAAAAAAGGGCGAATTGCGTTTCGCAGGAGCGATGCTTTCTAAAGCTGTGCTGATGCATGGACAGCAACTTCGCTGTCTCAAAGAAATTCATTATATTAGAACTGACAATATGTTCGAGAATCCTGCAACAAACCTTTAAGGATATTGGTCTGTAATTTTGAGGAACCGTCCTTCCACCCTTCTTATATACAGGCGACACCTGCGCTTTTCTCCAGTCGCTCGGGACTTTACGTTGGACAAGAGATTCGCGATAAATGCAAGCTAAGTAAGGAACCAATGCAGTAGAGTACTCTCCGTAATTAACAGAATGGAGCATGGTAGTTGAAGCTAGATGCGTGGGACATACCACTTTGCCAGTCGCTAGGAAATTCAATATTCCGAGATGCACAGTCTCTAGAGTGTGCCGAGAATGCCACATTTCAGGCATTATCCCTCACCACGGACATCGCAGTGACCGATGGCCTCCTCTTGAGGACCGAGAGCCCGCGATTGAGTGGAGTTGTCAGTACTACCAGACAAGCAACACTGCGTGAAACAATTGTAGAAATCAATGTGGGACGTACGATGAACGTATGTATTGCAACAGTACGGTGAAATCATACATTAATGAGCTGTGCCAGCAGACGACCGATGTGAGTGCCTTTGCTAACAGCATGACAGCCTGCAAGGCCTCTCCTGGTCTCGCGACCGTATCATTTGGTTGGACCCTAGACGACTGACGCTACAGTATGAGTGTGGCACAGACCCCACGACGTCGCCAAGGCACTGTGGAACCTGGTGGTGGCTCCATAATGATGTCGGTTGAGTTTACATACAAATGGCTGGGTCCTCTGGTCCAACTGAACCGATCATTGACGGTAAGTGGTAATCGTCGGCTACTTGGAGAGCATTTGCAGCCACTCAGGGACTTGATGTTCACAAACAACGACGGAATTTTTGTGAATGACAGTGTGTCATGCCAGAACATTCTACGTAATTCGAGCCAATTATTTGGCCATGCAGATCATCTGACATGAGCCCCATCGAAAATTTATGGGACGTAATCGAGAGGTCAGTTCACGAACAAAATCTTGCACACAGAACACTTTCTGATTTATGGACGGCTGTAGAGATAGCATGACTCCATTGTGCAGGAGACTTCAACTTCTTGAGTCCATGCCACGTCGAGTTATTCGACGACAACAGGCAGAAGGTGATACGACATGATATCAGGTCGTATACCACAATTTTTGTCGCGTCATTACGCCAGCCTCCATTGCCAATTGACATTTATGCCTTGGCTCTTGACGTTGGGGGTATCTCATTCTAATTCTGTCTTGAGATCGTGAAAAGAAACGTGACCACGCTGCGTATTCAGAACACTGTCAGTCTGTAACACGACTATCATCTACTAAAACTGTCTTATTAACATTGCCTTCATACCTGGCAGGACACCCAAGAAAAACTAACAACTTCACTCTATGGAGACCTGAAATCAGGTCTCTGTACCTCTTTATCCGAGAAACCAGAAAAAAGCGCACAAAAATTATAATTTTCAGCGTATATGATGGTTCCAATAAGGACGCAGATTATCATAGGTTGATTACTCAGATAGCACAACAGCAGCAGCATGAACAAGAAGGTTTGCTCTCATTGTATTAATTAATTCCGCTAACGGAGACTATAGACGAAGACCTAACGATTTGTATGGACTTTATCACTCTGATTTCGGGCCACTCGAAAGGATTATCCACGTCGCGATAGGTGATTTCACCCTTTAGAGCACTATTACAGATGAAAGTACGCTTCTGGTCTCTCCATATTCAGTCTAAGATGGTAGCCGCAATATGATTACATTTTAGCTTGTTTAGGACATAAATGCCTACGGCCTCGTCGCGATGATAATGCCGCTTCCCGTCAGGTAACCGAAGTTAAGCGCTGCCTGGCTGGCTCGGTTAGCACTGTGATGTCTGACTGTCCGCATCTGCCGAGCGCTGTTTGCAGGCGGGGGTGCCTCTGCACTTGTGAGGCAGACTGAGGAGCTACTTGAC
Source organism: Schistocerca cancellata (assembly GCF_023864275.1). NCBI lineage: Eukaryota > Metazoa > Arthropoda > Insecta > Orthoptera > Acrididae > Schistocerca > Schistocerca cancellata. Next base: position 460,607,558 of record NC_064631.1, on the reverse strand, counting down.
TGAGAAATAGCGACTCCGGTCACAAAAGTTGACAGCATCGAAGAGAGAATTGTGCTGACCATATGCCCCTCCACATCCGCATCCAGTGATGCCTGTCAGCTGTGGATGACTCGTTGGTCGGTGGGCACTGTCGGGCCTTCAGTGGCCTGTTCGGAGATAGGATGAGATTACGACTTAAACGTAGGGAAAGACGGAGCAGAGGAACAGGGCCCACCAATTGAAAGCGGATTTCAGCGTTCCAGAGAAAACGCTTTTGGACTCTGGGCTGTGGCACTTGCCCGCCGATTTCCTAAGGGTAAGACAATTTCTCAAGTCATTTTGAGAGATCTTCTGTTTATTAGTATAGTCACTTCTGTTTCATGAGCAGTAAGAGGCCCATAGTGGTATTTGAATCTTACGAGATTGCATAGAATGCCGGAAAGTATTACTAATATTTTTTTGTCACTGACAGTACTGAGGTTCCTTATAGTTTTGCATTTAACACAATACTACATAAAAGTATCCCAGTTGCATGACTGATCACTGTTTTCTTATTATGGACGTAACCCTGCGGCCACATTGTACTCTAATATTTTTTTCACTTTACAGAGAAACGTTGCTCCTGTCTGAGTCGTTGCGCCGGCCGGGTGGCCGTGCGGTTCTAGGCGCTACAGTCTGGAGCCGAGCGACTGCTACGGTCGCAGGTTCGAATCCTGCCTCGGGCATGGATGTGTGTGATGTCCTTAGGTTGGTTAGGTTTAATTAGTTCTAAGTTCTAGGCGACTGATGACCTCAGAAGTTAAGTCGCATAGTGCTTAGAGCCATTTGAACCATTTTTTTGAGTCGTCGCCGTTAATAGCAAGTCGATTTTGACACCCAGCAACTACCTTATCCTTCACAAAAGTACAGATGAGTATTTAAAATTGCCACCATTTACGTTCAGCAAGGGACGTATTGCAACGATCCAGTTATCACGCGGAAATTTTTCGACGTACGTGTGTGGCTTGGCAGCCTTTCGTCAAAAGTCAAGCCTCGACTTCGTAAGATCGTGGGATCGATTCTAGGTAATATGGAGGATTTTAGTAGTCTTTTTTTTAAGCTAGCCTTTACCCTTCAATTGCGTGAAGGTATTCCAGGAACGAAACGTGGTTTTGATTCCACGTTAAACTGTTGGTCCCCCTTTCGCCGATATGATTACTGCAGTACGTTAAAGGTACGCAAGTCGTCAAAGTGGCGCGCAGTTAAAAGAACATGGAAACCGATGGCTGAATATCACTCTCTAGACACTCCCAGCTGATCATGCTGCAAAAATTTATTTTTACATTTTTGCGTATATCTAAAACATGTGTGCTTGCAGTTAGCTTTCCATGTGATACTGTTGTGGCATTTGTACACACACACACACACACACACACACACACACACACATACACGCACACGCACGTACCTTCTAGGGGTTGAGGAATAAATCGAGGCTGGGAACCGCCCCCCCCCCCCCCCCCCCACACACACACACACACGCAGATAGCCGCGCGGGATTAGCCGAGCGGTCTAGGGCGGTGCAGTCATGGGCTGTGCGGCTGGTCCCGGCTGAGGTTCGAGTCCTCCCTCGGGCATGGGTGTGTGTGTTTGTCCTTAGGATAATTTCGGGTAAGTAGTGTATAAGCTTAGGGACTGATGACCTTAGCAGTTAAGTCCCATAAAATTGCACACACATTTTTTTTTTGAACACGCAGATACTTCTAGGTGCGTTGAGGGTGTCTTGAGGAACAAATTGAGAGCAGGAACCCATGTCCCTAAACGTTATCCTGCAGCGCCACAGAGCGTTGAAGCTAGAGCGGATAGCGCCTGCCACTACGCCACCCCTTAGGCAGAAAACATGACTTTGTACGCTGACAGAGCAGAATCAGAATATCTCACAATGTTGTTTGTTATTCTGTGGTCGCAACTGTTTGCCACGATCGCCAGGGGAGAAGATGGAGCTAAATGCTGCGTAGAAAGATCTTGTCTCCTATGATTGATAACCTCCGATGTTTTTCGGTACACGGGAGAAAAATAAGCTACAGATGGAAACCTGTGTCCGAAATCGTCATTCACCAAGGCAAGACAGCATTGCCTTCATAGAAGACAAACCCTGTACATGCAGCAGCTTGATACATATTCACCAATGGTGATCGTGCCACTCAGTCACCATCACTGGATAACAAGCAACACAGCGAGACTCACCGCCTACAGTCCGTTGGCGTACGAAGTCACATTTGCTGCGGAAGTGGTAGCTTAATGACAGGCGCCGGCGGCTGTTATTCGAAGCTCTGTACTGTCGTTGCATGACGTTTCTGGGGACATGGGTTCCCATCACCGATTTGTTACACATATATATCATCTCCTCCATATCAGTCGATGTGGATTCCAAAAGAAAAGGATCATGTTAAATGCAGCTCGCACGTTTCTCACGTGATATACTGGAAGACTGAAAGTCATGGGTCGTAGCAGCAAATAGGTGCAGATAAACAGTGATGGAATTAATTTATTATTACTGTGTTGTTATTACAGTTTTGTTGTAGAAGTCAGAACCATCCCATATGTGTGGGCAAGCAGCAAATGTTTCCGCTATATTTGTCGTACTTGCCACCACGGTGAAGAAAAAGTACAAAAGCTGTTGCAATTTGACGTTGAAGCGAACCTCTGCCCCTTACATGGAAAGGCTAGAGGCTGACTCTTCAGCTAGAGTCATGAACAGCACAAACACATCTATTAAGTGTCTATGTAGTGTATCTGTAGCTAACAACAGCGCATCTTATCTGCATAAAAGCTTTGGTGCCTTCTTGGAGTAAGTCTAGAACACAGACTGGGCCATTTTGATTTTTTTTTTTTTAATCCACATCGACTAATAGGGAGGAGATTATATATATATATATATATATATATATATGTGTGTAAGAAATCGGTGATGGGAATCCATGTCCAGAAGCGTCATCCAACGACGCTACAGAGCTTCGAATAACAGCTGCCGGAGCCTGCCACTAAGTTACCACTTCGGCAGCAAATGTGACTTCGTACGCCAACGGAGATTCTCGCTGTGTTGCTTGTTATCCAGTGATCGTGACTGAGTGGCCCGATCGCCATTGGTGAAGATGTAGCAAGCTGCTACATATAGAGGTTTTGTCTTCTATGAAGGTAATGCTCTGTTGCCTTAGTAAAATTTTAAGTCATAATTGCTCCTGCGTGAGTCTCAACGTATTACGAAAAAACTGCATGTTGCTTTTTATTCGCATCGTTCCTGTACTGAAATATGGTTGCGTTATTCCATCGCTTTTGGTCCGTCACGTGTACAGTGATGTCTGCTCTACCGCACAGTGGTCCCTAGTAGAAACTGTTAATTTAGTCACCTAAGCACTTCGCACCTCGGCAGACAATTACGTGCAACACCCCACGCTACGTGTGAAACCTCACAAGTTCTTACGTGACTAAATCCTTTGGATCCGATTCTGTTCCCTGACACATTTCACAACACTGTGTCATGTATTTGTAGTGGTCTCTGAATTACATAAGCAGCTACCCGATGCCTAGAGAAAACTAAGTGTTTGTCATCAAACGTTCACTGGCACTATCTTCTGTGATTGTTGCGCGTGGAGTGCGCCTGACAAGCGCCCACTTGTTCCTGGAATCGAGATGTTCTTGGGCGCAGCCTTGAGACCGTTATCAGACTGCGGCAGCTGAGGTGCACAGCCGGTACAATGAGCACGAGATACGACACACAAGCTTCCTCCTCCTGCAATGCCCACGCACCTCTAAGCGGGACCGTGTTCCAGCGCGTGCAGTCTCACACTGTAATTACGTGGCTATCGGTCACATCTACTTCTCGTGACGTTGTCGTATCTGAGCACAGATCTGACTGTAGTGATATAATATTTTGGATGTTAATTGAGTAAAAAAAGGTGGAGAACATTTCTCTTTTAACAAGTTCATCTGATAAGCAATGCCGGCCGGAGTGGCCGTGCGGTTCTAGGCGTTGCAGTCTGGAGCCGAGCGACCGCTACGGTCGCAGGTTCGAATCCTCACTCGGATATGGGTGTGTGTGATGTCCTTAGGTTAGTTAGGTTTAATTAGTTCTAAGTTCTAGGAGACTGATGACCTCAGAAGTTAAGTCGCATAGTGCTCAGAGCCATTTGATAAGCAACGCTCGACGATTGTATATACAATTCTGAACACTTTCTTAACAATTATGTAAATAATACCGATTTATTTATTTCTTACACGCCGAAAATTTTACGAACACTTTTCTTTTTACAGAGAAAATAAAATTCAACAGTCAACGGAATAAAACACAAGTTCTCTTCCAAAATATTTCAGCTGAAGTACTTTAAATATTCATTATCCCATTTTGCATACATAACTCATTATTATTATTAGCCGTATTGCTGAAATGGGATGTGGAAAGAAGTGAAGGATCTTCATTTCACTTAAGTTTAAAACACGTAGCTACTTAGCATAAACAAATACTATTCAATTACAGTGGCAATACTAGTTATAAAATAAATTAAAACTAATTTAATTGTTTCAATGAGGATTTTCTTCAGTATATTAGAATCACCTGTCCAACATATACCACTTTAATTCGGTCTTTAAGCCCTTTGCATTACCCGAAAGACATGTAACACTCTGGAAGATTATTGAATTATTACCCACTACTTTATGCAGTAATGTTAAGGCCTTAAATTAGGAACTCTTTTTAGCTCTAGTATGAAGTGCATGTTTTTCAGCTGTTCATACGAAAGCACTAAAGTCGGTACCAGTGAAGGTCATTAATAAATGTGTAAAGTGTACCCAAATAAAAAGATAAACGTTATATTAAAACAAATTATAATAGTATCGCAATTACCGTTCACTTGGGATAGTAGAATTATATACAGTTCCCATTGACATTGACACACCAATTTCAGGGCGTAGGGAGGAACTGAATGGCTTCATTGTAGTAACCCCAGGGTTGCTGTCGGACCCAATTTTACACGGCGTCCGGCGATTCCTTATCATTGGTGAACATCTGACTTTCCAGAGATTGTTTTGTGGAGCCGGAGTTATGCGAGCCATTCGCAGAGATATCGGGACTCTAAGGAGAATGTTCCGGGACCTCTCATAAAAATTTTTTACGTAACTCGAGGTTTTTTTTTCCTTTCTGCCACACTTCTCACCTCATAACACAGACACCTAGGGAATATTGTGCACAGTGCGATAAATTTTGTAAAGCATGCTCCCCTTCTGCGAAAAGAGATTAATAACCGCTCTTTCTACTGACGTGGAGGAACGCAGCATGCAATGAAATGCGGAAAAAGAAACGTCTCCAGAAACGAGGGAAGTACTGCGAAGCCGTTAACTCCGCATCTGTAACTGGGAATACCACAACATTACTTCCTAATAAACACATTCATCCACTGGACTATATATAAAACCGCTACACCGAAGGTCTCCTTTTCTGTTGGGCGTACCTTATACTCTGATGAGCCAAAACATTATGGCCACTGCCTACGGAGAGGTTGTATCCTGTCTGGTGACGCTGGGGGCGCATGATGCAGTAAGAGAAGTACACACATCAAGAAAGTTTTGCATCACACCGGTTCCCAGAACTCCTGAAGATAGACGTTGATTGTGGATATTGTATCACAGACACAGTCCCTTTGACTGTTCAGAGATGTCACTAAACCCGCCGAAAGATGTAAACAATCATACATGAGCAGCGCCTATTAGATGGAGGGTGTCCAACAGCCGATCAGTTCCAGTCATTCAACCAGGAAGGAGGTACACGGCTCATGTTGTCTGTAGTTCATCCATGCCTAGACGGTCAGTACCGCGGTTCGATGTTGTTCGGTCATGGAGGAGATACAGAGAGACAGGAACTGTCGATGACATGCCTCTCTCAGGCCGCCCAAGGGCTACTGCAGTAGATGACCGCTACCTGCGGGTCATGGCTCGGAGGAACCCTGACAGCAACGCCACCATGAGGAATAATGCTTATCGTGCAGCCGCAGGACGTCGTGTTACGACTCAAACTGTGCGCAATAGGCTGAATGATTCACAACTTTACTCCAGACGGTAGTGAGCACATTGCGCTCATGTGGGAGCGATCTAGATGCTTTTAAAACAATAAACTGGTAGCCAAGATCGCAGAAATTCTTTTCGTTCTATGATTACCGGTTTCGGCGAAACTAAAGCCGCCATCATCGGATCTTAGGAAGCGTACGGATTTGCCTTGATGTTGTAACCTGTATGTGTCCTAAGATCCGATGATGGCGGCTTTAGTTTCGCCAAAACCGGTAATCATTGAATACAAAGAATTCCTGCGACCTTGGCTACTAGTTTATTCTTTCACTCCAGACGTCCATGGCGAGGTCCATCTTGGAACCATGATTCCATGCAGCGCGGTACTGATGGGCCCAACAAGATGTCTAATGGACCGCTTAGAATTGGCATCACGTTCTCTGTACCGATGAGTGTCGCATCGCATATGCCTTCAACCAGAAAATCGTCGGAGACGTGTTTGGAGGCAAACCGGTCAGGCTGAACGCTTTAGCCACACTGTCCAGCTACTGCAGCAAGGTGGAGTTTCCCTGCTGTTTTGGGGTGGCATTATGTGGGGCCGACGTACGCCGCTGGTCGTCATGGAAGGCCCCTTAACGACTGTACGATACATGAATGCCGTCCTCCGACCGATAGCGTAACTATATCGGGAGAATATTGGCGAGACATTCGTCTTCAAGGACGATAAATCGCGCCCCCATCGTGCACATCTTGTGAACGACTTACTTCAGGACAACGACATAGCTCGACTAGAGTGGCCAGCATGTTCTCCAGACACGAACGCTATCGAACATGCCTGGGATAGATTGGAAAGGGCTGTTTATGGACCCCAAAATAACCCTGTGTTCGGTGTGGCGGTGGGGTGGGTGGACCGCTGTGGCCTGGTGAGGGCTTGTGAACCACTGAGGGCTACCCTGAGACGACCACAGCTTACTTCTCCCAAGCCTCTGACAGTGGCAGCGGTGTGCCTATCTTTTTCTGCGCATGACTCCCCACTGAAGATATATAATACCTTCCTAATGCTAGGGGTTTCACCCTCATGCTGTCTGGCATCCACATCTTAAATGTATATGCACCGTCCGGCTCAGCTGACATCGCAAAAGACACACCTTATTTGCTGAAGAGGAAACGCCGCTTTTTGAGGGTCCCCTGGACGATTTGGTCCTTGGTAGGGACTTCACACAAGGGACTACTGATCAATTCCCCTGACATTCCCTGTACAGAGCACTCTCTCTCTCACCATCAACCAACTTCATCTTATTGATACATGGACGAACGTCCATGACACCCATCCGAGTTTCACAAATTATACGGTGCACTCATCCAGTTGCCTAAGCCGTATCTATCACACGTTCCCTTCCTGACGATACTCAACATGCCAAAGTGTGGCCTCTGGCTTTCTCTGATCACGAGGCCTACATCTGTGACGTCACCCTCGCCCACTAACAGGTTGACATAATTGTGGTTTGTGAAACGCCCCTGACTGCTGATGGATCGTCGAGGACATGTGAGCCGTCGTCGATGTCGCCCTGTCTACACACCCACACTACTATACTGGTGGAAAAACTGGCTCTATGCAAGACGTTGATGAGATATAGAGAGGACAGCGACGTTTGCCCTTTGAGCACCATGGACTTTTATTACGCCATCCTATGTGACTCCACTTCAATGGCATTGTCTCCTAGCCCTCAAGTGGTACTGCACCATGCTAAAGTTAGGATCATTTCACTCATATTATGATGCTTGGAATTGATCCCTGTCAGGTTCCAAATCCATGACCGTATGCCTCACGAAATGCCATCAATATACCACCTCGTCACAGGTAGTTAGCGTCGTCTTTGAGCTCTCATACACAACCTCACCGATGTGGAAGGACGATGATATATTACGCAATGTGCTATTGGTAACCTTCATTGACGAGGTAGCAGCCCACACCTTACCGGAGAACACGGCATAAGAACTCCAGGAAAACGTGGTTACGGATAAAGTCATAGATGGTATCAAGATGGTAGTCACCATCACTCCTGGAACTGACGGCCTCCCACTCGAATTTTACAGGTGTTTCAGCTATCTGTTGGTACCTACTTGGACTTCCATCATCGTAAACTGATGTCCCTAACAACGACGATCCCAGCCATCTTCCATTATGGAATTATTACCCTGGTCCCTAAAGCGCACAGGCAAACGCATATATGTGATACCCATTCCGTCACTCTACTCAATAGCAACATGAAAATTTTCACCCACTTGTTGGTATCACAATTGAAGAAGGTAACATGATAAGACTTCCCTGGGTGGTGACAACGCGGTCATGATCGCACACACCAGGACACGGCATCTCACTGGTGCATTAGTATAGCTTGACTTCAGTCAGGCATTAGTTTGTATTGATCACAACTTTCTGAAGTCTGTCCTCCAGCACATGGGTTTTCTGGCTCTTACAGTAACAGTGGCTCGACTTCAAGAATTTTCATAACGAACATCTCACCACACCTCTAATTCTCGAGCGTTCCATCTGACAGCATTTCCCACTTGCCACGATACTGTATGCTCTGGCGCTAGAACCTCTACTCCAGGGCTTCGCCAACGCCTACTTTGCCTGTCATTGCAGGACACTGCTTCTATTTTATGGCCTATGCTGATGATATCTTCCTTTACCTACACAGTGAAGATGATGTCCACATGGCTCTGCCATAGGTGGCGACATGCCGTGAGGCATCAGGCAGTTCTCTTATGGTTTCTGCTCACTGGTGAGGGCATCCCTGAGAGACGTGTAGCTCCTCTAAGTGCGGCCACCAACGTCTGCTGCTTGAGCACTGCTTTTACGAGTGATCTCCGTCGTTCGGCGGCAAAAAAACAGCAGACGTCTCCTCCAGACGTTCAGGCCAGTTTAACTCCCTTGACATTGTCCAGGTTCCATGATAAGTGTCTACCACGCCTTCTCATAACCTTCATGTGGCACCATACACCACACACATATTTTTATACGTATTCGTGGACACGTGACTGAATTTCTCATCTGTTCAGCTCTAGTGTCTACAAGAGATAACTGCGTAACAGCCCCCCAACATTTCGCTAACGATTTTGCTTGCTATAAGAAATTTCTCTCCGCCCCGACTAAAGATCGGATACTATGACAATCTCAACACCTGCCGTAAACGTATAGACAGTCTCACATCGATAGTCCAAGAAGTGCTGGCGTACTGTGCTTACTGTCAACGTGTGAGACGGGGAATGGTTTAACCACTGCATCTTATAGGAAAGGAGCAAAGTTAGAATCTCAATCCATCGTATCAGTTGTGCCTGGTCTCCGTACGTCATTAAATGTGTCACAATGGATACATCAGTAAGGAAGTTGCCAATATCTACCTGTCCGTTTCCAGCCGCAACAACCTGAAAATGATACAGTTCTCATGTTTTCGGCACATGTTTACAAATAAAAAGAAAATACCGACTTTACTTTTTACTGTAAGATACTCAGTTTTAGTTAACAAAATGTCAGACTCGAGGTGGAAGTCAACCTTTTTACTACGGATGCCCTTGGAATCAAAGCTGCCGTTTACCATGTAGTTAAACAGCCCGTCAATAATTCTTAAAGTGCCTTAGAAGTAACAGAAAATTATAACGAATGGAACGCAAAACCTAAGCACAGTGCATTAGACATACTTTGGTTCCTCCACAAGTACGGCTAACTGCATAAATGTTTGCAATTACTTTAGACGCAAAACAGGAATGCAAATTGGCAGTTCTCCAAAGAAGCAAAAGGACGACAGTATGCCTACATCTACGATGCGTCGTGGAGAATACTTCATTTAGTACTCTTACTTCTTCCCTTTACTGGTACAGAAGTGAATGTTACTCGCTAAAAAATGATTGTTGGTACCTCAAAGGTCTTCAGTTTTATTTTCACGGTCTTTTCACAAGATATGTGAAGAGAATGTAGTATGCTGGAAGACACTTTTATCATTTACGGTCTGTGCATTTCAGCAGTAAACCACAACATGATCCGCAATGCTTCTCTTGTAGCCCTAAACAATTGTGCCTATTTCCATATAACATCAAATGTGAACGCCGTAATGGTTACATCAATAAGTGGATAAGCCAATAAACGAGCTCATGACGAAACGCCCTGCTCTTCTTTGGATCTTCTATATTTCTTCTGCCCGTCATACGTTGCGACCTCCCTAACTGAGGAGCAATTCTGCAACATCTGTCGACCGAAGTTTTTGTAAGCTACTAAACTTTCTGCGAATTTTGGATAAAATAATTTTGGGTACTGGGCGGTGTCACTGCAACCGCTCAGAAGAGAACCACAGCAAGTCCGTCTAAACGTCGGCAATTAGTTGTTTTAATAGTGTACAATCACGTGGCCCAGTATTCAAATTTATTTTATCCAAAATTACACCTGCCATTGATGCCTACGAATTTGTTTTAATAATTATTTCAATTAATTTTAATCTGGTATCTGCCTCTCCTGCGATTAATTCTATGTTCTCGTACCATCTTAAATAGATCTGTAAGCACAATCCCAAAACTTTAATGGATGTGACTGTTTCCAACGGTTAGCTCCAAAAGGATGGTTGCAATCCAAAAATTATTAGAACTCTAGAAACTATTTTAGTAACTCAAGTTAGCCTCTAACATGAATAATCTCAGTTTATCTCAATGAAGAGAAAACCACAAACATTCCGGACATTTCTGGTCAAACCCATCCGAAAGCAAGCATCTAATTGAAAAATCCAGAGTTACCAAAACAGTGAAGCATTAATCTTTGGATGGACTGAATAACAATGCTTTGTTATTCAATTAAGTTTTCCTATAGAAATACCAAGACAGAAAACTGCAATTTTCCATACATTTCGAGAAAAATGTTTCGTCGGTTTTAAGTGTGCATCTGAGAATTGGCCAATATGACACAAAATGCTGTAGGAGAAAGGCTGTAGAGCATCAAATTGTGTTTTCAGGAAGTCGAACATTTTTGTACTGAAGCCAGGCGAAGGTAGACAGGGCGACGTTTTCTACAGTACCCTAAATTTTAAGCTGTTCCTGCACTTACAGTGACTACTATTCGACATCATTGTTTCTTCGCAAAAGAAAACTGAAACTGCTCGAGGTATTGCGAAGATGAAGCAAAGCTATCAAATGTGCTTCGGTGTAAAATCTTCGGAAGTTGTATATCAAAGGCATAAATCAACCTCGACTCTTTACCTTCTACCGAAGCAGCTACTCTACAGCATTCGGTAAGGACGTATTTGCAGGTGTAGCTTGGAAAGACAACCCACCTTATCCAATGCAGTGGTGCTCGAAGGCTTCAAAATTAGGTGGCTTTCTAGTTTTCACTACTAAAGAAGCAGCACGTGTGGAACTGTTGAAAACCGTTTACTGCACGTTCGTCACAGGATGCCATGGTGGTTGCTCCTGCAGGAAAAACAGTATTTAGTGTACCACCGTTTCCAGACTATACAAAGGCCAGTCCTGCAGCAATGTTCCAAATGACAGACCTTTTACTGACATTGATGACTATGAAATCGGCAATGAAAGTTTGGAAGAAGAAAGGGGATATGAATAGGGAAGCAATTAGAATTAATGTCTGGACCCACATCCTCCAAACGCGTAAAGACCCTGTCAGTTCGGTGAAATCTCGGCGACCGAGGGCTGGCAAATTCAGTAAAAAGATATGCAGTGGTGCCGAGAATGTATACAAATACAAATTGAACACTAATAAAACCGACAAACGAAAGGGACGGATTCATGACTGAAAATTGAGGAAAAAAGGTGTATGAACATGTGTCCGGAAACGGATGGTGTGCATGCAACGACAACAATTAGTCCCAGAACACAGTACTGAGCTGCGTCGCATCCACGTCACAACAGATGTTCCATGTAGTCTTCTGGGATTCAATGTACACGTTCACAGGTCACATCATGGATTGCCGCAGTCTTTAGTAGATTCCGCCTGTCTCCGAATAGCGTCACAGGCGTCGTGAACATACTGCTGAAGGTTCTGCACATCAGGAGCTTGTTCGGCATACATAACGATTTTCAAATGCCGCCAGAGGTAAAAATCCAGGGGGTTTAAAGCCGATGTTATAGCAGGCCTCCGCGTCCTATCTAACGTCCGGAGAAGATGTTGAGGTGTCGAGCAACTCTAATGAGAAATTGGGATGATGCTCCATCATGCACGTTTTCAAGCAACCCACGCAGAGTATTCCGGAAGAAGTCGAAGCGTCGTGAAACAATGACTGCTTGATGTATGTAGTCACCAAGAACCCCTGCCCATACGTATTTGCTGAACCGATGCTGTTGACCCGCCTCAGCCATCCCACGAGGATGACGATTATGCAGACTGATGATGCCAGTTGTGGTAAAGGCTGGTTCGTCGGTAAAGAGGACTGATGACAGAAGTCCCATAACAGAAGTCCCATAACTGTGATGGCCTGGTGCAAAAACCATCGACAAAATCCTTCCCATAGAGGGTATTCGTTGCTGATAATCGTTGCACTCGTTGCGGATGATAAGGATAGTAGCGGTTGTATTGCAGGATATACATAATTGTACTTCAGCTTCTGTCATGTTGACTGTCTACTCGCCTGGAACTTGTAATAGAGACAAATCTGGGGTAAGCACAGTCCACCACCTCTCTGCACATTCTTCTGTGTGAAAGTACTCATGATCACACAAACGCCCAAAAGGAGCTTGAAATGTTGTGTTGTGTGGTTGATGTCTGTGAAGGTACTTGTTTCATTATAGCCGTACCGCCTCTCGACCGTTTCCTGCTGCTTGAGGGGATCGTGAATACCGGATCATTCTGCTGCTTATAGTACGCTGCGTCAATCACAAAGCCTGTAGCACACAAAGAATACACGGCACGTGTCCAGAAGAAGTGTCATTGCCAGCACTCCCACGGTGGAAACGATGCATTTCCGGACACATGTTCGGAGGACCCCTTTTCCTCCATTCCTAGTCAGGAATCCGTCTCTATAGTTTGTCGGTTTTATTAATGTTCGCCCTGTAAATCACTCTCAGACAAAATTATCTAAAGATCACCTGCTATAGATCACAACACGTTGGGTTACGCATATTACCGTCACTATACCGACCTTACAACTTGTCTTGGAAGAAAGATTAAGGAAAGCTAACCTACGTTTCTAGCATTTGTAGACTTAGAGGAAGCTTTTGACAGTGTTGACTGGAATACTCTCTTTTAAGTTCTGAAGGTGGCAGGGGTAAAATACAGGGAGCGAAAGGCTATTTACAATTTGTACAGAAACCAGATGACAGTTATAAGAGTCGAGAGGCATGAAAGGGAAGCAATGATTGGGAAGGGAGTGAGACAGTGTTGTAGCCTATCCCCGATGTTATTCAATCTGTATATTGAGCAAGCGGTAAAGGAAACAAAGAAAAATTCGGAGTAGGTACTAAAATCCATCGAGAAGGAATAAAAACTTGGAGGTTCGTCGATGACACTGTAGTTCTGTCAGAGACAGCAAATGACTTGGAAGACTGGCAATGGCAAGGAAAGCGTTTCTGAAGAAGAGAAATTTGTTAAGATCGAGTATTAATTTAAGGGTGAGGAAGTCGTTTCTGAAAGTATTTGTATGGAGTGTAGCCATGTATGGAATTGAAACGTGGACGATAAATAGTTTAGACAAGAAGAGAATAGAAGCTTTCGAAATGTGGTGCTACAGAAGAATGCTGAAGATTAGATGGGTAGATCACCTAACTAATGAAGAGGTATTGAGTAGAATTGGGGAGAAGAGGAGTTTGTGGCACAACTTGACAAGAAGATGGGTCCGGTTGGTAGGATATGTTCTGAGGCATCAAGGGATCACAGATTTAGCATTGGAGGGCAGTGTGGAGGGGAAAAAATCGTAGAGGGAGACCAAGAGATGAATACACTAAGGAGATTCAGGAGGATGTAGGTTGCAGTAAGTACTGGGAGATGAAGAAGCTTGCACAGGATAGAGTAGCATGGAGAGCTGCACCAAACCAGCCTAAGGACTGAAGACCACAACAACAACAACGTACTGGATGAAATGACTGCTGTCTCCATTCTAGGTCGGACGCACGCGATTACTGCAAACGAGGCAGACGATACACAGTCGGCGGCGCACCTTTCGAATGCATTGCGCTTTCGTCTTACGTAAGGAGGAAGGGGGTGGGGGAGGAAGGAGCCGTGCGTGCAGCGGTGCGTGGGCAGGCCGCGTGGGCGCGGGCGAGACCGAGTCTCGGCAGCGTCGCGCTCCACACGTGGCCGGCAGTCGACGCGCGCGCACGTGCGGCTCGCCTCGCCGTGCGGACGCCGGCCGCCGCGGCGCGCGCTGGAAGGCCGGTCGTGGGCACAGGCCGGGCTGGAGGGACGCTTTTAGCGCTTTCAGCCGGCAGGCGACGCGGGCCTTCAAAGGGCAGCTCCGCGCCTCGGCCCTCAGCCGCGAAGTCTGCCACAGCCGTCGCTCTATTTATCACCGGTAAATGGGCGCCCGCCGGCTTTCAGAAACGCCGGCGAACGCCCACGCTTAACGCCGGCACGAGAGTGTATCTGTCCTCTTTTGCATTCACGCACGCATACACACACACACATATACAGACACACACACACACACACTGCCCTCTGCCCCCCTGCCCCCACTCTCCCAACCGCCCTTCTCGCACGTGCACGTGGCAGTTAGTAGTTATTGCTTTTTCCCGCCCTTCCGCGAAACGTGTCATTTTAAAGCACCTGCGTGCCGACATTTATCTCTTATCTCGTAAATCCCATCTGGGCGGTGGGTGTATTCGTGAGCTCTCCGGCTTTTATGTCTCGCTAACGGTGAGATAAGCGGCGGGCTTTCAGCTATAGTACCATACTAAATAGGCGTTGCGGAGCGGTTCCTGCATTATCATTCGGCGTGCAGCGAAAAAAAAAAAAAACAATAAATAAAAAAGGAAATTCTATGCGAATGGAGATCAAAAGCATTAACTCGTTCCATTCGTGGGTTAACACACTGCTAACCCATTGAGTATGCAGTGTTGATAATGACTGTGAGCTCTCCAGGTCTGAGAGCAGCCCGTTATACTCATGGAAATGACACACATGATAAATGATGTACATCCTTTCGTTTCGGATTTAGTTCATCCTTTTGATAAACAGTATCCTCCACGAATTATCTCACCCATTGTCCTAAATCTAATGCAAGTTGAAACGAAAAAACAAGATACCGTAAAGTATACGACTCTACAGAGAGTCGAAATTGTGTCACGAACAGAAAACAAAGAAATTCTTTCATAATTTTGAGACTCAAGCAGATCTAAGGCAAATTTTTTTGTAATAACATATTCACTTATAATCTATAAAGACATATTAAAAAGTAATATTAGCAGCTGATGCTCATGTAGCTCGAGCCTCCTGCGTTTTCCTTTGCCGCCGCAACAACTCTCCTCCGTCTCTGAGGAACTTCTACGTTACTTTTCTCCTCACTTTATATTTATATATATATATTCTATTCATCAACACACTACGTAGATTAGCCAGTTACTTTCACAAATCACACCGGAAGAAGTGGAAAGCGCTACACCTTCACTGAACGCTACCAGACTGATACAGTATTTCCATACATGTGGAACACGTAGACGAAAATCTCATCGTTAGGCAATATTTTCCACATACGAAAAGGCCGTTCCTACAGATGAAAAGCGCTGTGAGTAAATGATGGCTATTTGTTGTGTCTTACATTGCTGGAAATTTGCAGGTAAAAATCACAACACATCATAGCGAGAGAACATGCATGTGACATTTATCGCTATGTTTCGGACACTGACAAAGGTCGAATCACTGCCATGAAAGACAGGGGAGCATCTTAACTACAGATCGCACAGGGAGCTGGTTGTAGCGCAGTGACTGCAGAATGAGTGGCGACGCGACAGACTTATTACAACAGTTTGGCAAGAAAGATACGAAACACAAGCTCCGACTGTTGCAAGGTTGAAGAAAGATATTTGCAGTACCCTTTTAAAGGGAACATCCGATCATTTGCCTGTAGCGACTTAGGAAAATCAGAGAAAACCTAAATGTGGGTGGCCGGAAGCGGGTTTGAACCTTCGTCCTCCCGAAAGCGATTCCAGTATACTAACCACTGCGCCATCTTGCTCGGTTACACTGTGGCAAAAAGGGTAGGAACCGGCTTCTCCACGAAGACTAATCCACCACAAGACCGAAGGATTATTCGACTGACTCTGACGAATAAAAAAATAACAGCTGAAATACGAGCAGTGTCAGGCAGGGTATCACCACGAACAGTCGGGAACAGATTACTATAAACTAGGTCCAGAGATCGATTTGTCAGGTGTCGCTTATCTCTGACACCGTACCACAGACAAAAGGGAATTAGATCTACATACTATAGAGCCAGAGTGGCTTGGGACACACGTTAGCATTCTTAGTACTCCGCGGTGTACAGTGATTTAATCTTGCTTTCGTCTGATGCAGTTAGACAGACGCCAACGTCTCTGTCGACGGTGTGGGGACTGATCTGGTAAATGTTGATGGCAATCTGAATTCTCACCAGTGTGTGACAAGAATGCTGAACGTCTTATGGTCATGAAACAGAGCCCAACAGAGATCAAATCAACACTGACTTGAAAATTCCAAAAGTGGCGACAGCCATTCCCCCCTTTCCCCCTCCCTCCCCCTCCCCACACACACACATGCACTTCACAAAAACTAATAACTGAGGAGAACTACCAAGTACATAAAGTTAGTCGGAGGAAAAGAAATAGCCGGTCGGAGTGGCCCTGCGGTTCCAGGCGCTACAGTCTGGAACCGAGAGACCGCTACGGTCGCAGGTTCGAATCCTGCCTCCAGCATGGATGTGTGTGATGTTCTTAGGTTAGTTAGGTTTAATTAGTTCTAAGTTCTAGGCGACTGGTGACCTCAGAAGTTGTCGCATAGTGCTCAGAACCATTTTAGGAAAAGAAATAATAAACGAATACACAACTCTTTCCAATGTGAGTATGTTCTCCGCTCTCAAAGAACTACCAGACAACACTAACCCTTTAAAACACACACTCTCTTTCTCCTACACACACACACACACACACACACACACACACACACACACACACACCACACACACACACGATGTGGATCAGAATACGTTGCACGGCATCGTTGTAAATTCTACAACTGTTTTATACCAACTTAGTGTAAGATAAAGCCCCATACCTGTGATATCTTCTGAGTGTTCGGCAATATATTTCATACATTCCCCTATCATTTTTATAAACGGAGTAGGTTTACGATACAACAGTCGTCACAAGCCAACACCGAGCGAGGTGGCGCAGTGGTTAGCACACTGGACTCGCATTTGGGAGGACGACGGTTCAATCCCGTCTCCGACCATCCTGATTTAGGTTTTCCGTGATTTCCCTAAATCGCTTCAGGCAAATGCCGGGATGGTTCCTTTGAAAGGGCACGGCCGATTTCCTTCCCCATCCTTCCCTCACCCGAGCTTGCGCTCCGTCTCTAATGACCTCGTTGTCGACGGGACGTTAAACACTAATCTCCTCCCTCCTCCTCCCACAAGCCAACAGTTACATACTTCCCTGTTAAGATGAAGCAATGCTATCTAAATTAGTGAGTCAGTGGAACAAATCACGATCTGAGTCAACTAAAAATTGACGTCTTCAAATATACTCTATGAGTCACTGTTTTTAGTATATTAGTACTGCAATCCCTTAATATTATTAATCGTATACATTCCGACATGTTTCCTTAAATCTGTAGGCGGTTGCAATTATTCTCTAATCGGTGAATACCTGTTTATGCTCTTGTAATACGTTTTATTACCATACATAATAATAATAATAAAAAATTATAATCGAAGATTTCAGTAGAAATTCTCTCACTTTCATTAAACCATCTTTTCGATTCTACTTCATATACAATAAATAAATACATCATCTGTCATCCAACTGCATCCTCTACCTAACAGCTCCACTCAAGCGCGTGAACAATATAGGTCACCAGCTGCTCCTGGTAACTGCAATATTCTCTCGACAGAACTACCAACGTGGCTGCAATATAAATTTTAAGCCGATATACTGGGTAATGATAGGTTCCACAACGTGACCGTGATGAGGTTTTATGTAAATCTGCGTTCTCATCCTAACCCTATCTCCCCCAGAACTTCTGGATACTGCATGTATCTCAATATTCTTGGTATAACAGTTTCATATCAAATCAGCACAAGATAAAACCCCAGATTTGCAATTTTTCCCAGCCACTCAGGAAATATATTTCATACATTCTCCTGTCATAATCGTATATAAGTGGAATAACAGTCGTCATAGGCTAACAGTTACAAGTTTCAGTCTCCCGTGCTGATGTTGGCTCGAATCAGGGAGCTACCAATTCTTTTAGCCCTGTCTAGCATCAACTTTCGTTGATCTCGTTGTATGTGTGAATCACACGGACAAATGAATTTTCACACGTCACAAATTACTCTGAGTCGTGGTCACCTTTGTGCTCATACGGCAAAGACTACCAAATCCACCGGTTAGTCCCTCAACCGTTAGGGGTAAAACTCAATGGGACTCGGGGCAAGTAAGGCTAGCAACCTGCTTTCCTGGTACTTTAAATATGATGCTGGCAACAATCAGAGCAAAATGCCTCGGACCTTTGGAGGTGCCGGAGTCCCACCTCTAACTGACAAACCAGGGACTCCTAAGATACGACTTGGCAAACGAATGGTAATGAGATGGGGAGCTATTAATATCAATGGGGGCTACTCTGGGAAGAAGGTAGAGCTGGAAGAGGCTGCAAGTAAGATGGGGCTGGACGTTTTAGCTGTTAGTGACATTAGGGTAAGGGGTGAGAAAGAAGAGGAAGTGGGAGAATGCAAGGTCTACCTGTCAGGAGTCAAAGCATGAATAGCACAATGGGGTGTAGGGCTTTACATCAGGAAAGAAATGGAACCCAGCGTAGTTGCACAAAATTTCCTAGGGTATTAATTAATGTGCATCTCAAAGTGAAACTCTAAATGAGTACAGTTTCCAGTATGTGATATGTGAGGTTGTAGCATTTGGGTGTTGATTCAGTAACAGTGTAATTATGGAATATGCCGTCTCGTTTCGTATGTATGAAGCCAAAGAATCTGATAATTACAATATGTAATACGTAACATCATACATGTGCTTGAAATGACTTACGGTCGAAATTAGCTAATCGCACGTTTACGTTACAGCCTACTACGAACCAAATTTTCTTTTAGATTTACCGAGTACTGAAGTCAGAAACTATGTACGTATCGTGAGGCAGCGTACCTCACGACGCGCAAAATACCCAGACTATATTCATCCAGTACTTGAGAATGAAATGTAATTAGTGACTTCCAACGACTTCGCACATATTTCAAACCATTTCGACATTTCCTCTCGCTCACTGCTACCCATATAATGATGAAGGGAAAGAAGGTTGTCGCTTACCGCATTAAAACTGCTTCATGTGATACGACATTTTAATTTATTATATTTTTACTTCTAACTTTATACGCAACATATCTTGCGGAGAGTGCCCACACATACCACAGAATGTACCTGCTAAATTACAGCACTGTACAACGGGTAGTTTAGGAGATGTGACGTCCTCAAACTGAGATGCGTGGAAAACTAGCTTTTCTTAAAGTGGAGCACGACCCAAAATAATTAGTAAAGAAAACGAACCACCACGGCCGTACCATCAACGAAATTTACTTGGAACGAGTAGTTTCGGCGCAATACTTATGACATCTTCAGGTTCAATGTAAAATAAAATATTACTTTCAATCCTCGGCCCATATATTGTAGAACCCATGTCATACTTGTTGTCATGGATAGCATGCATCAGGAGTGCACACTCTATAACGTTGTCACCACTTTGGGTCCTATGGAACGTGTGCCAATGAATGAAAGTATTCTTTTGGTTTATAGTTCATCTTAAAAAGGAATAAAGTTGCCATAAATTCGTCGTTTGAAATAAATTTCCTTGATGACACGGCTGTGGTGATTCATTTTCTTTCAAATGGTTCAAATGGCTCTGAGCACTATGGGACTTAACTTGTGAGGTCATCAGTCCCCTAGAACTTAGAACTACTTAAACCTAACTAACCTAAGGACATCACGCTCATCCATGCCCGAGGCAGGATTCGAACCTGCGGCCGTAGCGGTCACGCGGTCTCAGACTGTAGCGCCTAGAACCTCTCGGCCACACCGGCCGGCTCATTTTCTTTACTTACATTATCAGCCGAAGGCCCATGTGTCCCATAACGGTAGACTTCGACAAGTTCAATATAATTAGGGTTTTGCAATTCAACCATTAAGATTCTACGTGTTTTACGTCGAATATTTAACGATTTAATTCATTTGTAAAGCAATCAGATGTTTGAGACTGTTTTATGCAAAGGAGTTCGATTCTTCAAGGAATCAGGTGTGAGAGCGTTATTGGTATGTTAATAATCTGTTTAAAAGTTAAGTGTATTCACGTTTTGACTAACAGTATCGATATCGAAACAGCGGCAATAAGGCAGTTACATGTAGGTTTGGTCAGCGTCATATATAAATGACCTAGTAGATAGTGTCGGAAGTTCCATGCGGCTTTTCGCGTATGATGCTGTAGTATACAGAGAAGTTGCAGCATTAGAAAATTGCAGCGAAATGCTGCAGGAAGATCTGCAGCGGATAGGCACTTGGTGCAGGCAGTGTCAACTGACCCTTAACATAGACAAATGTAATGTATTGCGAATGCATAGAAAGAAGGATCATTTATTGTATGATTATATGATAGCGGAACAAACACTGGCAGCAGTTACTTCTGTAAAGTATTTGGGAGTATGCGTATGGAACGATTTGAAGTGGAATGATCATATAAAATTAATTGTTGGTAAGGAAGGTGCCAGGTTGAGATTCATTCGGAGAGTCCTTAGAAAATGTAGTCCATCAACAAAGGAGGTGGCTTACAAAACACTCGTTCGGCCTATTCTTGAGTATTGCTCATCAGTGTGGGATCCGTACCACGTCGAGTTGACGGAGGAGACAGAGAAAATCCAGAGAAGAGCGGCGCGTTTCCTCACAGGGTTATTTGGTAAGCGTGATAGAGTTACGGAGATGTTTAGCAAACTCAAGTGGCAGACTCCGCAGGAGAGGAGCTCTGCATCGCGGTGTAGCTTGCTGTCCAGGTTTCGAGAGGGTGCGTTTCTGGATGAGGTATCAAATATATTGCTTTCGCCTGCGTATACCTCTCGAGAAGATCACGAATTTAAAATTAGAGAGATTCGAGCGCGCACGGAGGCTTTCGGCAGTCGTTCTTCCCGCGAACCATACGCGAGTGGAACAGGAAAGGGAGGCAATGACAGTCGCACGTAAAGTGCCCTCCGCCACACACCGTCGGGTGGCTTGCGGAGTATAAATGTAGATGTAGAAGTAGACATCAGAAGCAACTCTCCAGCAGAATTCACCAGTACGAAGCGAAGTTCGAGGCTGCGAAAAACAATCGGCAGCTGGGAGGCACGAGAACAGGGCCCTGTGGAACGAGGGCAGACACGCTTGGCACGAACGCCGCTCTTAGGCTGTGCGGGCCGTCAAAGAAACTGCCAGCACCGCAGAGAGAGAAAGAGAGAGAGATAGATAGATAGAGAGAGAGAGAGAGAGAGAGAGATCGCACGCCAGGCGAGGGCAGGCTAATTCGATTAATCAAACAGGCTGGAAATGTTCGTGAGCCGCGTTCCAGCCCCTCGAGACGGTATCATTACTCGCCTGCCGGCTGGGAGAGCGGAGGAGTCGTATTAACTGTCGGAAGTTATTGTCTGCATGTGGACTCCTCCTTCCCATCGCGCCCAAGAGTTCTCCGCCGAGGGGAAGAGGTGAAGAAGGGCGGGCGGGCGCCTGTGAGAATTAAGCTGCGCCCTCGCACCTCCTTCCCACCTGCAACTCGGAAATCGCATTTCTCCGTGAGAATTAGTCGCACACACCCAATATGAGGGAGGCGACCGCGAAGGAAATCTGCCATTAAACGTGTAATTTCAGACGCCGCGTTCCATCTACGTCGACGTCGGCGTCGCAATCGATAGGCGTCCCCGGGTGCCTCCTGCGTTAACGACTCGAAGCGGGCGGGACACGCCGTCGCGTCGCGTCGCCTGGGCTCCCGTGTAATTACTCGCGCGCTTTACAGCCAATAAATCACCGGCGGAGCGTGCGAACCGTCGCGTCTGATGGCTCTGTTGCTGAACGCCGAGCGACGAGCACGCACGTCTGTCGTCTCTCTGCGCACCTGCCAGCAGTGTGATCATAGCAATGCATCTACAACTCTGATCCACAAACCACCATACGATACGTGACTGAGGGCACATAACATTTACCATTTCAAGAAAGAGAGATATTCTCGTGCAGGCCTAAGTGATGTCGACCTGTGACCTCATCCTCTGCGTTGTTGCGTTAAGCTGATGACGTATGGATGGTAAGTGCTCAGCCCAACGCTGTCCCGTCCGTTTTTCCCAGCTTCCAGACAGTGAAGAGGCTATTTCTCAATCAACTAGCTTCTCAATTGGGATTACGATGTCACCCCGTAACACTCCTTGTAACAACAACAAAATTCTTGGCTGTACCCGGAATCGAACACAAGGCAGCCACTTACGCTGAAAACAATTATTTTTTTATGCAGTGTCACGTCAGTAGGTAGGAGGGCGAAGTAGGCATGGGTCGCAACAACACGAGACCTGACCAAGACGTCCTCATCACCGGTGGTGACCTCTGTGTCAAGTTAGGAAAGTATAAGAGTGATCTAGAATGGAAACCATCTATTTTTTAAATATTATTGCTTTAATTTTTTTCCACGGATTTTGCTCAATGTGGATAGATTTTTCTAATGGCTCAAGGCCCCCAAGCTCTGAGGACAAAGCAAGAAAGAGAAACAAAACAGGAGGAATAAAGGAAAAAAAACAGAGACAGGTGAGGTGGGAGGCATAGTGTGTACATCTTCGACCTCCTCTCCCGCTCACTGACAGGAACTAGGCTGCTACACCGTACCGTTCTGGTAAGGGTGTCGTGTCAGGCACTCTGAATGTCGGGTACCCACCAAGAGAGGGGAGGGGGGTCGTAAATCACACTGTATAAGTAATAGGCAGAATGACAGCTCTAGTATAGCGTTCAGTTGCGGTAAGAGCATTCAAAACATGGTATCAAAAGTCCATCTTGGAGTGCGCCCGGTCGCTGAACAGGTAGGCAGTAGTCAGGCTCTTGAACCATGTGATATTGTGGCACATGGTGAGTGGAAAACTACTGTCTGACTGTGTGGGCGAGGCCGAAGAATAACATGCCAGTATCTGTTGCACGTGTTGCCAGACATCGTGCATCGACGGACATCTGAGACGATGTTCATCGGTATCCTTGCTGTGGTAACGAGTACATAATGATCATACGGTCGGTACAATACAGTGAAGTCGCTTCTTTGTCGGGTATTTACCAAAGATGACGCGGTACCACATGAATCGTGCGTCAGCTGTAAGGAAGAGCGCATAGATGTTCTTCCACAACTTTCTCCGCCGGATGTCTGTGCAGAGGTTCTCCAACGTATTGAGGGGAGGACCTTCCGCGAAAACAACTTATAAAAGTCATCATACAATGTAATCTTTCACGGCCGGTATTGTCTTCACATAAAACTTTCGGGCTGATAGGCCGTGGTCGAAGTATAAAACTCTCTCCTGACGT
The DNA here is from genome assembly GCF_023864275.1 of Schistocerca cancellata. Taxonomy (NCBI): domain Eukaryota; kingdom Metazoa; phylum Arthropoda; class Insecta; order Orthoptera; family Acrididae; genus Schistocerca; species Schistocerca cancellata. Next base: position 460,583,789 of record NC_064631.1, on the reverse strand, counting down.
TTCGTCTCCGACTGCGGGAGACATCCTCGGAGGTAAACCTTTACCGGAAGTTTTATGTGAAGAACTTATAAAAGTCTCCGCTCGCTGTGCGCGTGGTTGGGAGGGCATAACGTACTCAGCTGAGTTCGACAAAGTAGGTCGGTATGTGGGAAAGACTTGGGGTAATGTGGAAGACATCGATCGGCGAGACAGGGTAGGTCGCCATAAGAACCTCCAAGCGGCTGCGCGTAAGGGACGTGGCTCAAATGGCTCTGAGCACTATGGGACTTAACATCTGAGGTTATCAGTCCCCTAGAACCTAGAACTACTTAAACGTAAGGACACCACACACATCCATGCCCGAGGCAGGATTCGAACCTGCGACCGTAGTGATCGCGTGGTTCCAGACTGAAGTGCCTAGAACCGCCCGGCCACCACGGCTGGCCTAAGGGACGTGAAAGGCCAAGGTCAACGCCTGTTATAAATTCCTGGCTGCGACATGGACGAAATTAATTCCTCTTGCTGACAGCTACGGAGGCGAACCTAGTGTGTATTTACTATTCCCCGGTCCCCCTCTATTCCATTCGTGGAAAATGGGAAGACCAACTGTCACTTGCTCTCTGTTCTTCCCCGATTTCCTCTAATTTTGGCGTCGTCGTCATTCCAGTCCCAACCATTCACGAAACCCCCTGTTCAGCCCGTTGACTGCCAATACGCCACCGGCGGTCGCAGTAGAGCCTCTCGCCGGACGCTGTGCGCCTGCCGGCTGCCACTCTGTGCAGTTCAGTGCCTGAAACCTCGATTCGTTAAAGGATCGAACTCTCATGTAAAAACAGCTTCAATCGTCTGATTACTTTGAAAATGAATTAATATTTGACTATAAGTACAACATCGAAAACAGAACTTTAAGAAAGGTTGGAAATTGTGTGGAAAGAAGCGACGCTCTTGTTCTTTTATCAAGCATGGGCGTCTATTTTACAGATATTTACAACCATCAGTATCATTCATCCACTTTCCCCATGTTATTGAGAAAACATGTGAATAGCCGACAAAACTTTTTTTTCGCAGTAAATGTTTCCTGCTAGACTACCTTGCCATTCTGACTGATAAATGAACAGTTGCACTACAGAGGATACGTAGCGAACATACCTGTTCATGGGGAAGGCACGTAAATTAATTTACTGTAATTAAAATCCGTATAACTGAGGTATTCGTGCTACTGTCTGCCTTGAAATACTGAAATTTCTCCGCGGTCTGTTGACTTAAGTGATTTGTTATAACAATGCAGACAATGGCAGTTTATTTATTAAAGCTTGTGCCACACGTTACATTTGGCTGTGTACCGATCGCGAGATCACTTTGCTTAGCGTTTATTTCTCAAAAAAAAAAAAAAAATGGAAATAAGCGTATGGCATCGTTGGCCGGGAGGCCCCATTCGGGGAAGTTCGGCCGCCAAGTGTAAGTCTCAATTCATTTGACACCACAGTGGGCGACTTGCGCGCCGGTGTTTCTTTAGTAATTTCAGTTTCTCTGCAGAGGGGTGTTATTCCAAAAATGAAGTTCAGAAAAGAAGACCAAAGAACTATATATGCTGAGTGGATTTAGTACCACTGACAGCTGGAGAAGAAAAGATTTCTTTTAATTACTGCAGGGAAAAGAACATTTTTAATGCGTTACAAATTATCAATTTTCCACGAACCAGTGACATCTGGAACATATTGTAACATTATGTGATTGCCTTATCATTTTAAATCATTCACTAATCGAGCAGTCGCTCGGCAACAGCTACAGTTAGCAAATAATGTTGCGAGAATGTAAAAGGTGAACGACCTGTGACGTAACTTGTTTATTGTCGAAGCGCCGTCAGAGATGCAGTGAGTTATTGACTTTGAAAACCGCGGCGCGAAAAACGGACAGAAGAAGAACACTTTTACACATTTTTTTGGAGGTACGAGATATTCTCGATGAACAGTTGCTCATTCTTCTCTTGTCTCCTGTAACTTGTGTCGGACGTGCATGTCTTGCCGCCGTATTATTATTGTTAAAATTAATATTGTTCTAGTGTAAAGTAAATGTGTAATACTAAAAGTGCCTAGCAGTAGATTTATTGTGCGGCGTGTATGTGAAAACGTCAAAGGAATTGTTTTCATTAAGAGAAGTGCCAGTCAAAACGGCATCCATGTTAAATCCTTCATTGCAGTGTAAGTTCGTCTATTAATTGCCATAAATTCAGAGTTAAATGGAACTGGTGTATGGACTATTCATTTACTATAGAATCTATGTCTCACTTCTTCATGAAATTATTTAATTTTCTATATGTTTCTGCCAGATAGAGAGTTCACAGTCACGAATTCTTTCGTCGAATTCGGACGGAAGTTGCATGCGGCGAAATATTTTCTCCGCGCCATATTCTACTGGTAAATGCATGATAAACTACGGTCCCTTAGGAAATTCATGTTGAGCTATCCAAAATAATTATATTTTGAATAGGCATTTACTCTTCTCTGCAATGCAACTTCCAACTGATCAGACGATCAAACAAGAAACAGCCGCACACGGTCGGCGTTCGCAAACATGTTTCCATCGCTGATTATAGCTATATGTTACAGCACAAAAGTAAACATATTATTATTATTATTATTATTATTATGTGCGATTGGACCCATACGGATCACGCAAAGCTTTTCCGATTCAATTTTTTAATTCTCCAAACTTCTCTCATTCTTTCCCCATGAATTCTCTTTCTTTCCTCTGTCCATTTTGTCCCCTGTCTCTTGCAAACTTCATTCTCGGGTTGTACTTTCCAACTATTGATTTTTTGCCTGTATACATTTTTGTTTATAACTTCTGAAGAATTTATTTGTGCATTTGCTAGATCTGTTTTGGTTTCTTTTATCCAGGGTATGGTTTTCAATTTTTCAATGTATATTAAAATTTTGTGAGAGAGTCTGGGTGTTGGGAGTCTGTGGATATGACCGTAAAATTTTAGTCTTCTTTTCCGGATGTCTGCGGCGAGGTTAGATAATTTTTCTGTAGTTTTCCGAGACTGTAACCTGTATCCATCTTCAGTTCTTTTTGGGCCAAGAATCTTTCTGATAATTTTGCGTTCCTCTTTCAGGATGCCTTCCAGGTCGCCTTTTCTATGGAGTGTGAGTGTTTCGCTGGCATATAGTGCTTCGGGCTTGATTACTGTATTGTAGTGTCGTATTTTTGAGTGAATAGAGAGACACTTTTTATTGTAGATGTTGTGGGTTTTCCAGTATGCTCTTTTCAGTTTTTGCAGTCGAACTTTTTGTGCGGTTTTCTCTCCCCCTGTGGGTTCTAGGACCTCGCCTAAGTATTTAAAGAATGGAACTCTCTCAATTTGTCCATATTTTGTAGTCAGTTTTTGAGTTTCAAATTTTGAGCAGATGAATTTGGTTTTTTGGAAGGAAATTTGTAGCCCAACTTTTTCGGCGCATTCTTTGAGAATGTCTATCTGTTTAATTGCTGTGGTCTCGTTTTCTGCTAGAATGGCCACGTCATCTGCAAATGCCAAGCATGAAATTTTAATAGCATCTTTCGATCTTCCTAGTTGTATAGGCTTCCAGTAATTTTGATTCTTCAGTTCTTTTTCCCATTCTCGGATGACTTTGTCTAAGACAAGGTTGAAGAGGAGTGGAGACAAGCCGTCACCTTGTCTGACGCCGGTTTTGATGAGGAAGGGCTCTGATATTTCACCCAGGAATTTTATCTTAGAAGTTGTGTTTGTGAGCGTTTCTTTGATAAGGTTTAGGGTTTTCGAATCGAGTCCTAGCTCCTCAAGGATAATAAAGAGAGATTGCCTATCGATTGAATCATAAGCCTTTGCGAAATCAACAAAAGAACAAATGATCGGACTGTTTCTGACTGCTTTGTATTTTAGTGTTGTCTTCAAATTGAAAATTTGTTCTGCACAGGATCGGTGAGGGCGAAAGCCAGCTTGGTATTCACCAATACTGTGTTCGAGTTGTTCGGAAATAATAGGAGAGGTACGGAACCACAGAATGTCCGTGACAGTTTTAGAAGCGTGCACGGAACAGTAAACAGTAAACAAGTAAACATATTGTTATAATTAGAGACTACGAACGGGGACATTTATAACTGTATGTTTATGTATACACATTACGTAAACATCTCGATATAATATCCGCCACTTTGCGAACTGGCATCTGCATTACTTTAATTTAACGGCTGTAGTGACAGCGAATTGTACATCGAAATTTTGTAAGTAAGTTTTCAGGAAATATTTCTTGTGTTTGTTCCGTGCACGCTTCTAAAACTGTCACGGACATTCAGTGGTTCCGTACCTCTCCTATTATTTCCGAACACTTCAACGAAATGCTCTCCCTCTTGATTGTTTTGTGTCGCTGCTAGAGACGTAATTGATAACGTATATTCATAGTTAACGTCACTGCTCACGATAAACAGGAGTACCGGGTTCCGGTTTGGGAAAAAAAATTAGTTATCTTGATAGATGACTAACATCTTGGTAATTTTGATAATGAAATTTTGCTTTAAATGGAACGTAGTTCACAATTTCGTTTCACTTACCAAAAACCATTACACACCTAGATTTTACTCGACTCTCTCATTACAAATCCATCAGTAACGCATGAATATAGCTGTATATTTACCTGCGCACACTTTAATTCAGATGGAAGACGACATTGAAAGGACAACATATATTTGTAAGCCCTGCTGAAGAACTGCTGAGGTAATACGAATGAAATTTGATACATTTGAAGTTTGCGTTGTTGAGTGCTGTTCTTTGAAATGTGAAGATTTCAATAGTTTTCCTGAAATGAAAGTACATCTTCACTGACTGATAAATTTTTTTCGTTAAATGCCACCACACTCCGAAAGTATTTAAATTCTGAAGACAATTAAGATTGATGTACACTTTTGATAATCGCCCAAAACCTGCTAGGATTAAAAATAACACCTATATTAAAAGCCAGCTAGCTGCAAATGTCTGGGTGTCCTAATTCCTGTACAGCTTTTTGTGTTCGACGAAATTAAGTTTGTGATACTTTACAAACACGTATTTGCTATTCCTACGTACCTCTTTGTGTATCTCAAGTGCGTTCTATAGACGTTTCACTTTATAGCGCCCGCACATACGGAGCGAATTATGCTCGCATAAACATGTTTTGCTATAACACTGCCAAGAGCTTACACGCAGGGCTTTAGGATTTGTTAAATGTTAATGCATGTATCTGATATCCCTGCTCTGCCTGCAGTGCAAAACAGCTAGTGGCTAGAGAGTTCCTTTCCATTATCGCTCCATAACTTTGCAGCCTTGTGTCGTGGTCAGCCTTCGCGTAATTTCACACAGGTGTTGCGAGGGCCATTTCGTGGTTGTTCGCTGTGCTTAGTTTTTAAGTTCATTGGTGTTTGTACGCGAGGACATTAGTTTGGAGAAAATAGCACAGAGTAGTGCTATTTTGCATATGAGTATGCAAGTTGCGCTGTGTACTACAGGAGAAGCACTTGCCATTAGATCTAGAATAAACGGTGAGCTAAAGGGTGTTTACCTGACACGCAAAAGCGCCTCAGTTAGCGTCTACAGATGTCTGCGGCTTCGATCGCATGAGCGGAAGATAATCGTGATTATGGTCGAATCCTTACTCTCTGTGGCTCAATTGATTCTCACAATCGCCGATCGGTATCTTTCCTTTATTTCATTCCAGATAACGTTAAACCATAACAAAATATTTATGAGACGAATGTACGAGTGTGGGTAACAGTGATACAATAGTAGAACTTCAACAATTAAAACATAAAAGTTCCCTAAAAAACGGGGAAACACACGCACATTCTAACGTTCTGCGTGGTGTCTCTAAGTCGTGTCTCCCTACCACTTCGCGCAACGACGCTCTGAGCGTGGTTTTTAGGGAATTGACTTGTTTGAACCTGGGACTTGTTCCTGGTAAGGAGACGCCAGACCACACATGACATGTAGAGTTCAGAAGAGTTCAATGAGACTAGCGATGATATAACCAAATACTTAATGATTTCAGCGTCAGCTCCACTGCACTCACTGTAAAATGATCTTAATACTAACTAAATTTAGTGGAAGGGGTTCAAGGCTTTCCTATTTTTAGTTAGCTGGTAAAATAACGTCGAAAAAGCAGTTAAATTTACCACTGGAATTTTTATTCTTCTCACCAAACATTGTTTATAAATTGTACTATTGATAAAAGGAAATATTTTAATACAGGATGATAAAAACCAACTGCGTTCAACAAAAATGTGGACGAATATTCCCTGAATTGGTTTCCAAGTTCTATAATGGATCGAAGGATGACCTATGCTATATCACACCTATACTCTAGGTTTAAATTAAGTTTCATAAAAGAGAAAACTATCAAAAATGGTCTACAGTGACCCTCAATTATCTTTAGTTACTTATTTAACTTGTCGTAACTTACAGTGGCTGATGTGGCTTCTCAATAATTATATAACAGAAAAATCATCGCGTTTCAGATTTTAACTTCAAGTAGCAAATGTGAATACCATGAAGTTTAATTGACGATCGACACTAGTATGACGTAAAAAGGGGATGTAACAGATGACACTTCTGCAGTTCTGAGTGAACTGTTACGCGCTCTTGTGCGGCATCGCGTGCGTTCATTACCTTGTCGATGGTTAGGCAGTGTCAGGGGTGGCTGGCGGCGCAGCTCCACACACCTCACCATCTCGGTAGCGACTCTCTCGAACTTATCCTTACTAATGTTTACTGAAGTTGGCTTAAGAAAAAGGTATCTGGCTGTGTTTTCAACTGACTAATCAGCGGTTCAATGTGAACCTTAAGCTCCACCTACAAAAATTCTGTCTATCCATGAGAAACGTTATACTTTTCATGGTGGGGCAATGTTATGAATGTTTGCTACGTAACACAGACGCGTATAGTCTCACACTAAAGCTTGCAGCTGGTGTGGCCCTTTTAGTGTTATTGTAAGATCCATACTGTTCTTCTGGAGGGCTCTATCTTTTAACATGGGCTGGGGGATGGACCTCTTTGCGGTCGGCCGGCGATGCGGTGTCCTATATTCCCGCTCTTATCGTAGGGCCTTCTAGCCTACACGGCTCTGCTCTCGGCTTCTGTTCTCGTTTCTCCCCTTGGAACTGTGTCTGTTTCATGGTGGGAAGGTATGACATGCATTTAGACATTCTTCTGTTAGTCTGTGGTATTCATTTGCTCACTCGTTGATCGTATTACTTTGGTTAATTAAATGTAAGGATTTATTCAGAGCTATGTGACATATTGCCGGATTTGCTATCATGTCAGGGTTTTCATGGAATGTGTTGGATTTGCCTGACACCTTACATATCGTTGGTCATATGTCTTTGGTTAATTTATGTCTGGATTTATTCGGAGCTATGTGACATATTGCCAGATTTGCTACCATGTCAGGGTTTTCATGGAAGGTGTTGGATTTGCCTGACACCTTACAACATCACAGAGTGAGGGGTGCACTCATGTGAATATGAGGTAATGTGCTGCCAGACAGTGGCCTATTCTAGGATGGATTAAGATTAAATCATCCTGCGACAATGACGATTATGTAGAGCAGCACAGCCGGACTGTTGGCTTCATCAGGCATAGTCTTTTGTTCCTAATTACCAGCGGCTCCGCCTCCCACAATTCCACGTGTCTCGAGATTAACACTGTAAGGACGGCTTGCATGGGAGTGGCACATTGTCTCACGTCAAATTCTTACAGACCTCAGTACCAGAAACAGCACACAGCGTTATCTCCAGACAGCGCCCTGTACCAGGCAGAAGCAGCGTGGCTCCTCACGTGTGCAGAGCTTGGGCAGAAATATGGAAACACCGTGAATGCAACACATTACCGTGCCCAATACGATTTAGGAAACCCGTTGGCATTCAAAACAGCTTCCAGTCTTCCCTGAACGGATAAATACATGTCCTACGCGGTTTTCAAGGAAACTCTATGCCTTTCTTGCAGCAAAACAATGGCAAGGTTATGTAACGATGATGGAGGTAATAGCGGTCACGCGCCCTTCTCTCCAGTGTTGATCACAAAAGGCTCAATAGTATTGAGATCTCGTGATCACAAAACCAGTCCTGGATGAGGCGAGCTGTGTGAACGGGCGCCCTCGTCGATGGTCATGTCCAGCTACACCTCCATAGAGGCGTAAGGCTGCTCGACGTATTCGTCGCATCACAGGTGCAGGCTGATGAAGGCAGTACTGCATTACAGGGGACAACTACATGGGTTTCCATGGGAAACGTTGTAGTACTCTAAAGTACTATAACAGCTGTGGAATTATTGATGGCCACTTTTTCCCTTCATGCTTGATTTCGCCCCAAAAGTAAAGGTATCTCCAGTTGTATAACTCTCCTTGATTCAAGGCCAGAGTTGTGCTACAGCTGTTTCAGGATCATGATAGTGGGCTCGCATTAGATATCTTGGCACCAAATTCCACTAATGTTAACGCGATGACACATCTGGGACACTACGGGCCGTCAGATCATAATCCACGTACCATCGCCCCGTAACTGTGCGTTACATACTCTCTCACTTTAACAACACTATAGTCAGATTAACATTCACATTTTATGTCATGATCTCGATCTTACCCAGTACTACATTTCGTATACATGGTTCATGATTTTTTTTTTTTTTACATGAGGAAATTGTGCGCAGAATGTTCTTATAACTGCATTTGTAGCCTGTAGAGAACTTGTACCCAAGGGGCTGTACTGGAGGCGACGGAGGAGGGGGACAGAGATGGAGAGTGGGCCATGAATGCTGAATCCAGGACGTGGCTGTGCAAGCGATTCTGGGAAGCAGTAGTCCGTGGAGTATATCTGCAGAGGGGCTTCGGGCCATGGCACTTCCTTCTTCCCACTTAGGGGCACAGCAGGAGGGCGCCAGTTCTCAAAAAGTTTCACCTGGGCTATGTGACAGTCCATCATGAATGTGGCCACTTGATGGAAAGTGGGTTGAGGAAAGCGATTTAAGAGAGACCGGTGTAATCCGAGCTTTCGTGCAAACACTGGACAGGTCATAAACCTCCTAGCATTCTTATTTTATAATCTGCGGTGATACGGGTAGAATGGGTCGTACACATGTTTGGTGAAGACAAGACTGTAATTCCCCTGATGCCAGGAAGTCACCAGGTTCTTTCAGCAAGAGGAAAAAACATATATTTCATGTCAGGGAAGCTTAACAGCTTCTTTTCAGAAAATGGAAACGGTTGGCTTGGAAAGATTAAATCTCTTTTTAAACGAGGGATTGTGGTCCCATCAAGGTAGACGTTTTTGGCGAAACGTGGCCATGCTTACCATGAGAACGACGCCTCCCTAGTCTAAAACCTCCTTTTTCAGACAAGATAGATTTTAATCTGCTGATTGCTTTCCCTCAGGAAATGCAAATCAGAGGTTTGCTCGCCCAGCGTGGGAACCCCAGTGCTGTGTCTGGATTGGTTACCAGGCCAACAGTACAATCAAGAGGGGAGATTAAATGAGCGGGGGAGCGTTCAGTCGGTTTATACAACGTGGAAGCGGTTTCGGTTTTGATAATTCGGCTCTCGTACCGAGGCGTAGTGGAAAGTGGTTGTGATTCTTAGCCATTTTCGTCTTCTGGTAATCCCCTGGTGGAGAACTTCAGGTCTTTCCATGGTGGGGGAGACTAGCGGTCCTAAACTTGCGATGGACTAAGAGCCAGTGACAGTTTCCAACTGCATCAACAGTGGAACTGCATATCATCTCAGACATGTAGTATGTCATGAGGGTGAACTTGTTGGTCCTGAGTAGGCCGTCTGACGTTTAACAGTTCTAGCCATCACTGCACAGGCATTGTGAGTCATATTGGTTTGGCCAGACGAGTGAATCGGGTGCACTTCACACTGAAATCTGAAAGATTTCGGGATTCAGATAGGGAGGTTTCCCAAGTTCTAATAATCGGAACTTCAGTCTTCATAGTCTGCAAATTTTCGTGGACACGTCAGAACTCTACAGCTGCCTCAGCGCGCCGCTCCTCGCCCACAGCGCGCCATCTTCTGCTGCCGCCTGAATAAAGGAGAAAGTTTAAAGTGTTGCTACACCGGCCTAGGGTTGTTAATGATATTCACAGCTCACTGTTCTCCGTGGGCTCCCTCCGTCAGAGGTTCGAGTCCTCCCTCGGGCAGGGGTGTGTGTGTGTGTTGTCCTTAGGAAAGTTGGTTTAAGTTAGATTAAGTAGTGCGTAAGCCTGGGGACTGATGACCTCAGCAGTTTGGTCCCATAGTCCTTGCCACAAATTTCTAATTTTTTGTGTTCTCCGTGAACCATAGTTTGTGGTCTATTTGGTCATGGTTGATTCCATTTCAATAGAATTGGGCCTCACAGTGGATTCATATAAACAAAGCTAGATGCATTGCAAAAGGAAGTAATTCAGGGGAGAATTTATATAGATTCCACCCCAATGCATGCTTTGCCATTCAAGCACCATCCCATTTCTGTATTTGTCATTTTTTGTAAGATGTACCAGCCCGTTGTAGTTATAAAAGGATGAATAAAAACTTGTAATTATTTTTGTAAACTTAAGTACGCCACTCTTCTCATTCATCCTCTCTCAACTATTCACTGTTTTTATTTTGTTGTGGTGACACATGGGTACACCAGCAATCCAAAGTTCAATCTTATTACATTAGTTAATTTGGTTATTAATTTGAGTTCTGAAAGTGACCACAGACATAGGCAACAAAAATCTCATGAGTAAATTCCCTAATTTCATATATAAAAATTGAGGATGTAGCTCACAATTTGAAGGTTATTGAGAAGATAATACTTCTCTTTATGTAAGGATAATAATATTTAGCGTCACTCGGAAGTACACTTACGATTAAAGCAAGCCACAGCCTGCAACATCTGTTGCCACATTCACTCGGAAACCTACCAACGACTAGTCGAACGGTGCCATGCATAATCATTGCTCTGTTACGCTCAAAAGGTGCGCAAAAAGCGTTATTAATCAGTTCGCTGTAAGGTTTTGGCAGAGTAAGAGACAGTGATATGTGAGGCTAAGACGAAAATGTTGCTGATTAATATACAGGGGAGCCTACTTATTATAATAATTGTAAATGATAGAATAGTAGAAGAAGTGAGGGAATTCCATGTGAGATATAAGATTATACCCCCTAGCTTAAAAAGAGAATTAGAATTCAACTGGAGCATGCAAAGAAAGTGTCCTTCAGTTAGATCTTCTGTCAGAAGTCTGACATGAATTTGAAGAAGAGCTTCCAGGAGGAGCACATCTTGAACACAGTATTGTATGGAAGAGAAACGAACGCAATGGGAAATCCGTAGGAGGGGAAAAAAACATTTCAAGGGCGATGTTATCGAAAATGGTTAAAAATTTAGTGGTCAGGCAAGGTACAAACTTAGAGGTACCGAAAACAGTAGGTGAGGAACGACAGTTAGCAGTGAGACAAGTTACTAATACATATGTAGAGGCATTGCCGAATACCGAACTTGACAGGAGAAGGAGAAATTGCAAAAATGTTTAGTGCACACAAAGAGAGGGTCTGGTAAAACAGATTAAAGCAATTATTTGGCGAAGCGTCTATATACACACGAACAGAGCAGCACAGGAAGTGATAAGAAACGGTATAAAAATACTAATGGCTTAAGAAAGTGAAAATGGGATTCTTAACAAAGGTGATATTTTGATTCATGTAAATTAATACAGTCTATGATGTAAGTACCCTAAACGAAAATTGAAAATTGGCAAAAAGATAACCGTTAGTTAGAGAGGTAGTGTTACGGAAAGAAGATGAAAATTAAAGGGCTGATAAGGAAAGAAATTTGGAGGTTTTGGAAAAGCCTAAAAAGGAGAAGGGTGAGGATGTTAGGGCATGAGGTAAGAGGAAAGTTTTAGTAGCAAGGCTCACAGTCAGTATTATTTAGTCTTGATGAGCAGTTTTAACAGTTAAGATTGCCACCATCTGATCTTCAAAAACTTGTACGTCCTGTTCCACTATGACTGTATCACACAGGACGCATAACAAATTTTTTGAAGATCAGAAAATGACATTCTTAACTGTTGAAAAAGGTCATCGGGAATAAATGGTATTGAATGTGATCTTGGCTATTAAAAGTTTCGTCAAAGCAAATGCAGATAGCTCCTTACAATTTCTAATCATGAGAAATTTCGATAATGTATTAAGATGTGAGCGAATAACGTCCATGGTTCGCGCTACAGAGCTGTAGAGGGCAAGAGAAAGGGAAGACACAGTTTGGAATAAATGCAATAAACAACTGAAGGTGTTTGGTTAACGTCTGAGCTATTCTGAAATGAAAGACAAGAGAGCATCTCGCTGCGGGCGACGTCAATTTAGAAGACTGATAAAACCTCTCCCCTTGTCCAACTACCCGAAAAAAAAGGTATCATCTTATTTTGAGAGAAACTATTGACAAAACGTTTGTACTGAGAAATGAAAAATGGATAAGTTAAGATGGAATATGTGGTGTCTTATCGACGTAAAGGGTACGAACGCAAGTCTCGGCGCTGGTGGTGGTGGAGCACTTCCATAGAGGGGCTGGCAAGGGGAGTGCGAGAAGGGTGAGAGGGAGGGTGGGGGTTGAGTGATGAACTGGTTTACCTATAGCCGGTATTTACGACGCCCGGAGCTCGCGGCCTCGCCTCATTAACACAGGCGGCGGGTATTAAAATTCCGCGCGTGCGGTATGCGGTGGCCTCCATTAAAATCAATTAGAATTCTAATTGCGCGTAGCGACGGCGACGAATTATAGTGACCTCTCAGCGAGCACTGTTTACAGTCCGTGGCGCTCCCAGGCAGCACCAAGCACACTCTGCGAGCTGGTTCGTCGCCTCAAAACACACTTTCTTGTTAATTAATTCCACGTTCCGTAGATTGAGGGAAACATTTTCATCACTGCATAGCTAGTCAACTTACAGCTTACGTATATATTGTCTGTGTATAAATTTTGGAATTACTGAATAGTAAAAGGGCTGAAATCAGATTCTTTGAAATTAAACACATTAGTGGTGAGACAAATATACGTTAACAAAAAGTACCATTATCTTGCTCACCATACATGCAAATTATACTACACCCTTGTTTTCAGAGAACTGATAACTAACGAAAAGACGGTTTTTTCATGAAGGTCAATGAAATCGCACATACCACCGTGGTATATAAAAGGAACAGAGCTACTGACAACTTGTATCTGAAGAAGACTGTGTGATAAGTTTACTGTCGCCCATTATCATAATATAACAGGGATAATGGCATGTACACAAGCATATAATCATTTTTACCATTACGCAACAAGGGAATGTAACAGAAAAGAAAATCAGTTATCATCATCATCTCGATTCATGGATTAGCTTCGAGGAGTCTGTTACAGTTTCAGATTCTTAGTTCCAACGCTTCCAGGCCGAACTACGTCGCTTATCCCTCTGGGTTTATGTTGCAAAATGTTTTTGCGATACCTGACCTGTTGCATACAGTTTACGTGTTTCTTCGGTTTCTGCTAACATGTGTCGATTGTTTCTGTTACTGTAAATATGTTAAGCTTATTATTAATATAATCGTTTCTTTATGTTATAGCTCCCGTAACTGATCTGAGGTCCCATTTTTGACGTCACTATTCGATTTATATCGTACTTGTTAGTCATTCACGCCCCAAATGAACAAAGTAGTGCTGGGACAGCTAGTGTTTTGTAGAATTTTCTTTACTTTTCTTTTCGTTTAATCTTCTCTTTATTGTTCTGCATAGACTTTCAGATTTTGCAGTTTTATTCTTAATAACTTCATCATGACCGAAAGAAATGTTGCAATCCAAATAGTTAAAATAACTTTCTTTCTCGATTATTTTGTTTTCTCTCACTGTTTTTGATTCTACCTTTTCCTCAAAATACTATTACTTTTGTCTTTGCTGCAGACTCTTTTAATTTATAATTTTGACGAATTTTGTTCAGTTTAAGAATATTGTTTGTAGTTATTCTTCCAAAGCGCCTATTATAGTCTGGTCATCAGTGTACATGTATGTTTTATATAATGATCATTATCTAGTTTTATTCTTTTGTTGTCTTTTGTTGCCTCATTTCACTTTTTGAGTATATCTTTTAGGTATAAATAGAATGGAATTGAGGAAAGACATCAATCTTGTTTACTCCTTGGTTAATGTAATGGCATTCTTACTTAATTTGTTTCCACTTTTCATTACAATGTTAGTTCCATGGTATAAGCTTTTTTTGCTCCATGTCAAATGTCATAGAATTCCATTTTGTATAATACTGACCAGGGTATTGTGCTGTTTAATCCATCAAGTGCTTTTACATAGTCAATAAAAGCTCTCTGTGCCACATCATTAAATTCTCTTGTTTTATTTATCAGTGTCTTCAGAGTGAATATATTATCCATTGTTGTTTGTCCAAATCTAAATCCGTTGTGGTCTTCAGTTAAAATTGTTTTAGTTATTGGTCTTAATCTTAGAGCTGAAATCTTTGCACATACTTTACACCCAGCTGTTAAAATGCTTATTCGCCTTCTAACAACCCTACCACAACAAAAGTCATAAATTAATTATGACTGTAGTGTTGCTCACGCTGCTATATATTGCATTTTCGGGCAACAACAAAGTTATATTTTGTGGCAGGTATCATTAGAGCACAGTTAATAAAGTCATTTCTTGAAATAATGGATAAACTAGGCACTCATCTTTTCATGTTTCCCTCACTGGTCTCGTTGTGAACTCATGGCTCAATCGTCGAAAATCTAGGTGGTGATGATTCCAAGCTCGGATGCAAAGAGGCCTATGTGTTATTCTGCGATATTCAAAAGTTTTATAGATGTGCTTCATAAACCATTCTTGAAGATTAAACTTTTGCAAGTTAAGACAATGATGATGTAAAATATTAATCAGCACTCCTAATTTAAGTTACACTTCTTTTTTATTACTTTTGTTGCAATATCACTTCACAATGTAGAACATACTTGAAAATATCTTCCTCACTGTTAAAGTACACATTTCATAAACTGACTACAATTTGCGTCTTTTCAACATGACGACCAAGATTTGACTCTCCAATAACCGCTTACGCGCCCAAAATTCAGAGTTACATGTACGACAAAGATCATAATGACAAAAGAAAGAATACACATAAGAATAATATCATTGCAATATAAACATATCGATGTATCAAAGTACCTCTACATTAATAAAATCAAATCTGATTGTTGTCTCAGAAATATGTTAACTACTTTAGAGAAACACAGTAGAATATTGCTGGTATCGAGAGGTTGAGGTGAGGTGCCGCAATGGTTAAGTAATTCAAGTACCATTACTGCCTGTAATTATTACAGTCTTTTCAGTCTTCTTTCTTAAAAATGTCTATTGTCCAGATTTTTGATATCCTCACTTTCTCACAACATAAATTTAGGCAAAGTGAAAATTTTACTTTTAGGAATAATTCTGCCATATTTTAATAACTTTTTGCTAATGCCGTTCTATAAAGTTTCTTTACTGTTTTTCTTTATTTTTAAAGCTTCTTCTTATTCTTCTCAATTTAATACATCAAATTTTCCATATTCATACGTCTCTGCTTGTCCTATTGACTTTTGGTCATAACAGAAACTTTTTATGTTCTTCTCATTGTTTGTTGTCGACAGTGTCAATTTCTAATATATCTTTTTTCTGTCCATTTAAATGTTTGATTGCTTTATATTCAGTTGCTTACTGTCCATGAATGTCATTTTCTAGATTACCTGTATATTTAATATAGATGGCACATGAAATCTCGTAAGAAGCAAGTGGCCATAGTTATATTACGAAGTATTACTGTACTGGAGCTGAACAGGTCGCTTCAAACAAGTCATACAGACAGGTCAAAGATTACTTTCTTACTCATATTGCTGACTTGAAGCGTTTTGGCTTTATTTCCATCATCAGGTATCCAAGTGTACTGAGGGTCACAGGATAGGATCTTTACTAGATGCACATATATGTCAGCTTACGTTACATATACATCTAGTAATGATTGTATCATGTGAGCCCCTATGCCCCTGGATATCTGATGATGCAAATAAATCCTAAGCGCATAAAGTGAGCAATTTGATAACAAAGTCATCTTTCACCAGCTGTGTGACTTTTTTCACGTGATGTATTCAGCTGCAATACAGTACTACATTATAAATTATATATGTGTTCTAACTTACTCTTTATTCTTTTTTTACATTCTCATTAAGTAGTTTCTTTCCTTAGATTATATTCTGATCTTAATTCTGGCGTTTTCCGCTGTAGATGTTTTGGGTACCCTTCATTTTTTCTACTTCTTCATTCTATATTATTAATCCTTTCTTATTACATCTTTCAAATCTTGTTCATGGTCCTTCAAAAGCTGCCTTCTGAACACTACTACCTACATTCCTCCATCCTTCATTAATATCTCCAGTAGTGGTCTAGGGCTAGCCGGCACGGTAGCTCAGCGTGTTCGGTCAGAGGGTTGGCAGCCCTCTGTAATAAAAAAACTGAGCTAATCGATCAACAACGAACTTCTACGGATGTCTTACGACGTCCGCAACGACCATACACAACGATCAATAACGAACAAAATGCAAAAAAAAAAAAAAAAAAAGGGTAGCGTCTTTGATTCATAATCAAAAACGTCTTCGGTCCCGGGTTCGATCCCGGCCACAGCGTAAATTTTGATAAATAATCAGCATTGGCGGCCGAAGACTTCCGGCATAAGAAGTCAGCCTCATTCTGCCAAGGTCTTGTCAAAGAGGGCGGAGGAGCGGATAGAGGTTCAGGGCACTCTCTTGTCCTAGGGGTGGGATATTGCCCCTAAAGGCGGAAGAATCAGCAATGATCAACGACATGAGGATGCAGAAGGCAATGGAAACCACTGCGTTAAAGACACGTAACGTGTATCCACAGGACATGTGGCCTGTATTTGAAGAAGTGTCATGATGATCTCTCCATTGGCAAAAGATTCCCGAATAGTCCCCCATTCGGATCTCCGGGAGGGGACTGCCAAGGGGGCGGTTACCATGAGAAAAAGATTGAATAATCAACGAAAGGCTAACGTTCTACGAGTCGGGGCGTGGAATGTCAGAAGCTTGAACGTGGTAGGGAAACCAGAAAATCTGAAAAGGGAAATGCAAAGGCTCAATCTAGATATAGTAGGGGTCAGTGAAGTGAAGTGGAAGGAAGACAAGGATTTCTGGTCAGATGAGTATCGGGTAATATCAACAACAGCAGAAAATGGTATAACAGGTGTAGGATTGGTTATGAATAGGAAGGTAGGGCA
Source organism: Schistocerca cancellata (assembly GCF_023864275.1). Lineage (NCBI taxonomy): Eukaryota > Metazoa > Arthropoda > Insecta > Orthoptera > Acrididae > Schistocerca > Schistocerca cancellata. Next base: position 460,566,499 of record NC_064631.1, on the reverse strand, counting down.
GAGGGTGTGTTACTGTGAACAGTTCAGTGACTGGGTTGTTCTAATCAGAATCGACAGCAGACCAACACCGACAACGATAGTTCAGGTATACATGCCGACGTCGCAAGCTGAAGATGAACAAATAGAGAAAGTGTATGAGGATATTGAAAGGGTAATGCAGTATGTAAAGGGGGACGAAAATCTAATAGTCATGGGCGACTGGAATGCAGTTGTAGGGGAAGGAGTAGAAGAATAGGTTACAGGAGAATATGGGCTTGGGACAAGGAATGAAAGAGGAGAAAGACTAATTGAGTTCTGTAACAAGTTTCAACTAGTAATAGCGAATACCCTGTTCAAGAATCACAATAGGAGGAGGTATACTTGGAAAAGGCCGGGAGATACGGGAAGATTTCAATTAGATTACATCATGGTTAGACAGAGATTCCGAAATCAGATACTGGATTGTAAGGCGTACCCAGGAGCAGATATAGAATCAGATCACAATACAGTAGTGATGAAGAGTAGGCTGAAGTTCAAGACATTAGTCAGGAAGAATCAATACGGAAAGAAGTGGGATACGGAAGTACTAAGGAATGACGAGATACGTTTGAAGTTCTCTAACGCTATAGATACAGCAATAAGGAATAGCGCAGTAGGCAGTACAGTTGAAGAGGAATGGACATCTCTAAAAAGGGCCATCACAGAAGTTGGGAAGGAAAACATAGGTACAAAGAAGGTAGCTGCGAAGAAACCATGGGTAACAGAAGAAATACTTCAGTTGATTGATGAAACGAGGAAGTACAAACATGTTCCGGGAAAATCAGGAATGCAGAAATACAAGTCGCTGAGGAATGAAATAAATAGGAAGTGCAGGGTAGCTTAGAAGAACCGGCTACAGAAGAACAACCTTTGGTGACATTAAAAGCAACAGTGGTAACATTAAGAGTGCAACGGGAATTCCACTGGTAAATGCAGAGGAGAGAGCAGACACGTGGAAAGAATACATTGAAAGCCTCTATGAGGGTGAAGATTTGTCTGATGTGATAGAAGAAGAAACAGGAGTCGATTTAGAAGAGATAGGGGATCCGGTATTAGAATCGGAATTTAAAAGAGCTTTGGAGGACTTACGGTCAAATAAGACAGAAGGGATAGATAACATTCCATCAGAATTTCTAAAATCATTGGGGGAAGTGGCAACAAAACGACTATTCACGTTGGTGTGTAGAATATATGAGTCTGGCGATATACCATCTGACTTTCGGAAAAGCATCATCCACACAATTCCGAAGACGGCAAGAGCTGACAAGTGCGAGAATTATCGCACAATCAGCTTAACAGCTCATGCATCGAAGCTGCTTACAAGAATAATATATAGAAGAATGGAAAAGAAAATTGAGAATGCGCTAGGTGACGATCAGTTTGGCTTTAGGAAAAGTATAGGGACGAGAGAGACAATTCTGACGTTACGGCTAATAATGGAATCAAGGCTAAAGAAAAATCAAGACACTTTCATAGGATTTGTCGACCTGGAAAAAGCGTTCGACAATATAAAATGGCGCATTCTGTTCGAGATTCTGAAAAAAGTAGGGATAAGCTATAGGGAGAGACGGGTCATATACAATATGTACAACAACCAAGAGGGAATAATAAGAGTGGACGATCAAGAACGAAGTGCTCGTATTAAGAAGGGTGTAAGACAAGGCTGTAGCCTTTCGCCCCTACTCTTCAATCTGTACATTGAGGAAGCAATGATGGAAATAAAAGAAAGGTTCAGGAGTGGAATTAAAATACAAGGTGAAAGGATATCAATGATACGATTCGCTGATGACATTGCTATCCTGAGTGAAAGTGAAGAAGAATTAAATGATCTGCTAAACGGAATGAACAGTCTAATGAGTACACAGTATGGTTTGAGAGTAAATCTAAGAAATACGAAGGTAATGAGAAGCAGTAGAAATGAGAACAGCGAGAAACTTAACATCAGGATTGATGGTCACGAAGTCAATGAAGTTAAGGAATTCTGCTACCTAGGCAGTAAAATAACCAATGACGGACGGAGCAAGGATGACATCAAAAGCAGACTCGCTATGGCAAAAAAGGCATTTCTGGCCAAGAGAAGTCTACCAATATCAAATACCGGCCTTAATTTGAGGAAGAAATTTCTGAGGATGTACGTCTGGTGTACAGCATTGTATGGTAGTGAAACATGGACTGTGGGAAAACCGGAACAGAAGAGAATCGAAGCATTTGAGATGTGGTGCTATAGACGAATGTTGAAAATTTAGTGGACTGATAAGGTAAGGAATGAGGAGGTTCTACGCAGAATCGGAGAGGAAAGGAATATGTGGAAAACACTGATAAGCAGATGGGACAGGATGATAGCACATCTGCTAAGACATGAGGGAATGACTTCCGTGGTACTAGAGGGAGCTGTAGAGGGCAAAAACTGTAGAGGAAGACAGAGATTGGAATACGTCAAGCAAATAATTGAGGACGTAGGTTGCAAGTGCTACTCTGAGATGAAGAGGTTAGCACAGGAAAGGAATTCGTGGTGGGCCGCATCAAACCAGTCAGTAGACTGATGATCAAAAAAAAAAAAAAAAAAAGTGGGTATCATTAGCAATTGTTCATTTAGTCTGTTTCTGTATAAGAGTTGTATGCTTTTATCTTGCATAAAGTATGCTATGAATGTTGTTTCTTAATTTCTATAAGTGTTATTACACCTGATCCATCTTGTTATAATATTCATTTTACAGGTTGTTTCAAAAATGACCGGTATATTTGAAACGGCAATAAAAACTAAACGAGCAGCGATAGAAATACACCGTTTGTTGCAATATGCTTGGGACAACAGTACATTTTCAGGCAGACAAACTTTCGAAATTACAGTAGTTACAATTTTCAACAACAGATGGCACTGCGGTCTGGGAAACTCTATAGTATGATATTTTCCACATATCCACCATGCATAGCAATAATATGGCGTAATCTCTGAATGAAATTACCCGAAACCTTTGATAACGTGTCTGGCGGAATCGCTTCACATGCAGATGAGATGTACTGCTTCAGCTGTTCAATTGTTTCTGGATTCTGGCGGTACACCTGGTCTTACAAGTGTCCCCACAGAAAGAAGTCACAGGGGTTCATGTCTGGCGAATAGGGAGGCCAATCCACGCCGCCTCCTGTATGTTTCGGATAGCCCAAAGCAATCACACGATCATCGAAATATTCATTCAGGAAATTAAAGACGTCGGCCGCGCTATGTGGCCGGGCACCATCTTGCATAAACCACGAGGTGTTCGCAGTGTCGTCTAAGGCAGTTTGTACCGCCACAAATTCACGAAGAATGTCCAGATAGCGTGATGCAGTAATCGTTTCGGATCTGAAAAATGGGCCAATGATTCCTTTGGAAGATATGGCGTCCCAGACCAGTACTTTTTGAGGATGCAGGGACGATGGGACTGCAACATGGGGCTTTTCGGTTCCCCATATGCGCCAGTTCTGTTTATTGACGAAGCCGTCCAGGTAAAAATAAGCTTCGTAAGTAAACCAAATGCTGCCCACATGCATATCGCCGTCATCAGTCCTGTGCACTATATCGTTAGCGAATGTCTGTCGTGCAGCAATGGTAGCGGCGCTGAGGGGTTGCCGCGTTTGAATTTTGTATGGATAGAGGTGTAAACTCTGGCGCATGAGACGATACGTGGACGTTGGCGTCATTTGAACCGCAGCTGCAACACGGCGAACGGAAACCCGAGGCCGCTGTTGGATCACCTGCTGCACTAGCTGCGCGTTGCCCTCTGTGGTTGCCGTACGCGGTCGCCCTACCTTTCCAGCACGTTCATCCGTCACGTTCCCAGTCTGTTGAAATTTTTCAAACAGATCCTTTATTGTATCGCTTTTCGGTCCTTTGGTTACATTAAACCTCCGTTGAAAACTTCGTCTTGTTGCAACAACACTGTGTTCTAGGCGGTGGAATTCCAACACCAGAAAAATCCTCTGTTCTAAGGAATAAACCATGTTGTCTACAGCACACTTGCACGTTGTGAACAGCACACACTTACAGCAGAAAGACGACGTACCGAATGGCGCACCCACAGACTGCGTTGTCTTCTATATCTTTCACATCACTTGCAGCGCCATCTGTTGTTGAAAATTGTAACTACTGTAATTTCGAAAGTTTGTCCGCCTGAAAATGTACTGTTGTCCCAAGCATATTGCAACAAACGGTGTATTTCTATCGCTGCTCGTTTAGTTTTTATTGTCGTTTCAAATATACCGGTCATTTTTGAAACACCCTGTAGAAATTACTAAATAGTGGTCAGAAGAGATATTGCTTCTTCGATACACTCTTGTACATGTTATCAGCGATCACCTTATTTTCTTAACTATTATGTAATCAATTAATGATTTTTAACCTCAATCTGACCATGTATCCTTGTGAATTTCTTTTTTAGAGTTTATTATTAATCTGGTTATTATTCTTGTCCACTTTTATTTAAAATACTTTTCTCTTGAGCACCAATCTTGCGTTCGTATCTCTAAGTAATATCATTGTCATTGAATAATTTTTGTTTTCCTTGCCTATTCCATTCTGAAAAATAGAATGCAATTCTTTCTATTTCTCTTCTCTTCTTTCTTCTATGTATGTATTGCCGCTAATGTCAGTTAGCTCTGTTGTAATCTTGTAGTCATTATTCGTTCATTAATAAAAGTATGTGGTCTCTTTTAGAGGTCGATTTTATCCATCTCTATTTCAGCTCTGATGTCTTCCTGTACTCCGCTGTAAAACATCGTCACATCACTAATAATCACTGGTCTTTTTAACTTTCCTTCGTTTTCGTTGCCGTTATTCACTTTTCTTTCCCTTCTTTAAGTAATTAAGATACTGGCGAGTCTTCTGACATTCCATCTTTACTATCCAAGATAGAATGCTATCTTTAAGCTGTCTTGTGTATCGAAACCTTTCTTCCGGTGTCAGAAGTCAGAGTTCCCTCTCCTACAAGAACACTGTATATGTGGGTGTAGGTATAATATGTAGATCGTTCGCTTTCCTTTTTCGAAGGTGCTATAGGGGACCTGCACCAAGGGGGCCGGACGCGCCCCGCAAGGGGACTCCCGGCCAACGACGCCAAACGCTCATTTCCATTTTCCGTCGTCTAAGTTCAATAATCAATTTAACGACTGTGCATTTAGTAAGTACCTGTATTATCTATTAAGTATTGTTCGTCAAGTCTATGCGCCTTAGCAATAAATAGGACTTAACTGTCACCTTCAGTTTTCTTCCACAGTTTAATGAAATACTTTCTCGTTATTTTTTTGGAAACTATAGAACTCATATTTTATAACTGGACCACTACTGTTCAAGTTCAGACGCTCAAGAATATCCAATTTTGTCTTCATATTCCACATAGGTAGCCGGATTCAGAACTTGATAGAATCACAGGGGTATGCTTCAAACTTAACCGTAGTTTCATAATTTAAAGGATCAACTGACATATTAACAGTATTTCTCGTGTAACTGAAAGCACAAACGCTTTCAGATATGTCATTCAGATATCTCTGATGTACCCTACACCGCTGAGCCAGCTTCAAATGTAGCTTTGGTATCTGTGTGTAAACCTATGTTCTACAAATTACTGTGAAGTGCTTGGCAGGATGTACTTCTAATATACTAACTGTTAGGGATTTTTTCCGTTCCATTCGCTCAGGAAGAAAGACATCTTAAATGTCCCTGATTAGTCTAATCTTGTTTCCAGCATGAGTTATCACTCTGCAGACAAGTGTACACTGATTTGAAACGTCGAGGTAAATTAAAACTGTCTCCCGGATCTGGAGCCAGTTCTCTCTAGGCGTGGCGAGAGCATTTGCCCTCAAAAGGCAAAGATTTATGTCCCAGTTCCGGTCTGGCACACAGCTTTAAGCTGCAATGAAATTTCGGTCTAACCTTGTGCTCTCCGTCACTATGGGACGTGGAGAGCAGTGATGTATTCCAATGTTCCTCACTCAGCACTGTTTCGTTTAATCTGTATGTAGGCTTTCGCGGGATGATTGACGAGTATCACCTAGTATCCAACTGGTGCGTATTTCAGCATTTCAATGATACTATTCTTTGACACAAACAAACCTAGGACAGTTCGTGTTACCCTTCTCTGCGTATTTTCTATATCCCCTGTTATCCCTACTTGGAATGGGTCCCACGCAAGTGAGCAGTATTCTATGATAGGGCGCTCTAGTGTTTTGTAAGCTCTCTCATTTGTAAACCGATTCTATTGTCAGCCTGCTTAGCTGAATAGTAACGTGTTTGCCTACCATGCAGCGGGCCTGTTTTGATTCACGGGCAGGTTGGAGATTTTCTCATCTCGTGGCTTGGGTGTGTGTTGTCTTTTTTCATCACCTACGCACAAATCACCTAATGTGGCGTCACATGAAATAAGACTCGCAACCCGCCGGCCAAACTTTCCCCGACGACGCCTCCCGGCCATCAATGCCACACGATCATATTTCATACCGACTGTATTTTCCCACTATAAATGAGTAACTTTTTTCTTCTAATACATACAATCTCCAAGGTACGAGATGCAGAAAGCTTTCATAAAGGTTGCTATTTCCACACTGATTGACAAGTTACGACCTCAGATCCGGTTGCATAATTCCGTGTGAAAGTGTTGACTAAGTAAACAGGAAACATGAAAATACAGTACCAGTTTTCTTTCCCGTACTACCAGCTGATCAGTGGTCGACCCTGTGCGACTAATTTAACGGTGACAGGTCGCTACCGACGCCCTGTCACACCTGTGTACCAGCTGCGGAGGCAGCAGCAGCAGTGATAAACTCTCACACACTAACTTGTGCTCCAATTCTAATTATGTATATTCAGCTAATATCAATAATGGAACAACGTGCAGCTGATGTCTGTTATTCCAATCCGCACCGAGCGAGATGGCGCAGTGGTTAGCGCGCCGGACTTGCATTCGGGAGGACGGCGGTTCGATCCCGCGTCCGGTCATCCTGATTTAGGTTTTCCTTGATTTCCCTAAATCGCTCCAGGAAAATGCCGGGATGGTTCCTTTGAAAGGGCACGGCCGACTTTCTTCCACGTCCGTCCCTAATCCGATGAGACCGATGACCTCGCTGTCTGATCTCCTCCTCCACAACAACCCAAGCTAACCCAATCCGCAAATGCGTAGCTGAAATGGTTTCTGGACGCCATGATGGTCTGATATTAAACCGAAATTGATCGCCTCTAATAAAATATACCGTTACAGGTGTGAATTCTATATGCAGTTCTTAATATAGAATAATTCTAATTACTTTCGTAACGATGGACCATTAATTCCTAAACTCCTTCTTTCTTCTCATGTTCTATCTAATCAAAGCCCTCGCCTTCAAATACAGAACCACTCCAAACGAATTTTAAATCTAAATGATAATTTCTCAATTCGCTGAATTTACTGATTGCATGCAAATTTGAGTCGTCCGTTAGAATTCCGTTGTGAAAAAATTATTCTGGATTACAATAATCCGTTTTTTTTCTGCTCTCTTGTAGATCAGAATAGTTATTACTCGTCATCTGCAACTGTAACTGTGTTATTGTTTTTAAACGAGCTATTCCCTGCATTGGACGTTGCTGCAAGCAGCAAAATTAAGTGCACTGAAAAGTATTGTTGTGATATACAGTTTATTGCCAGCAAAGAAATTAGATAGAAAAGTACTTGCACAAGAGTCAACAGACAAACTTACAGCATGGGAGACATAAGAACCACTAAAGATGCTACGTACAAGATCAACCGCATTGAAATACTACCTGAGGAAGAAATACAGCAAATATCAACGACATACCTTTTGTTTTTACTTCTAACTACCCGTTTCTTCAGAGTTGTGCAGGTTTTCACTCACTGACTGACTTTCTTCAAACCGACCTCCTACTATATTTTGTACTAAGGCTCAGTACTTTGCCAAAATGCCCCCTGCGCCTCGCTAAAAGTAATGTACCGGGTTGACAATTTAATAGCTTATCTACTCTCAAATGAGACTGATATAGAATATAATGATAACATCAGTAGTCTTCTCTTCCTAAACTTTCTATCTATAGAATCTCCATTGATTCATGTTAAATACTATTAATGTCACCGAAGGAAAAGAATTGCAATTTTACTGAGACTAAGTAAATTCTTAAGAGAAGAAGACACGCATTTGAGTAACTGCGAAAGGTAGGTTTTGTTCACCATCCCTAAAGTCTCTGTCATCATCATATAACTATTTCACATCGCCATATATCCACCTACCTCATTCAGTTACTGTAGCGACTGATATTTCATCTGTGGCTCCCGAGTTGAGTCGAAAATGAAATAATGTATTCCTTTCCATTCTAGAAACAGTACATCATTCCAAAAAAATATTTAAGGTAAAAGCTTAGAGACCTTACATTAAACCTGCAATTCTCTCGAGTTATTAATGAATCGTATGGCGTAACTTTCGCGGCAACAGGCTGCTATTTCTGTAAACGCGTTTTTTCAAGAAGAAATTTATTACATAAAAATAAAATATCCACGTGCTTTTGAACCTATAAGATGCTGCATTTTCGTTTGAATTACTAAGAAAGGAGAGCTGAGATGTGTACAGTGTGTTTAATAGTAACTGAAAGACTAACAACATTTTGTACTAAAGTAAAACATTATAACAAAAATACCTTACTTCTCAATTCAGTTTTTCGAAGTGACGAGCGTAGTAACTGAGATCTACAGTACATCCACTCGAATCCGGCAATTGTAGTCAAGCTGTCATCCACCACTACAGTTTTCGCTTTCCCGTATCACCAAATTAACTTTCCCATGATGCCTGATGATGTGGCTTATAAATCACGTATTCTAATTTCGTCCTAAATTTATTTTCTTTCTGATTTGATTCAGTACCTCTCCTAAGCTTAAGCATTCTTCTGCAGTACCACTTTTAAAAGTTTTTTAGTAGTACTGTTTATCGTATGCGTTTCTTTATCGAATAAGACCACACTCTAGACCTACGTTCAGAAAAGATTTCCTAGTACATCACTTATTATTAGATGTTTATATAATTCTCTTACCCAGCAAATGTTTTCTTCTTATGGAAAGTCTGTATTTTCGCTGCCTCAGTATTTTTGCCAGCCAATTAACAAAATACATCTTCATATGGGTACCTAATTCTCTCAGTAGCCTCTGATTTAATACAACAATGTGGTGTCACCGCCAGACACCACACTTGCTAGGTGGTAGTCTTTAAATCGGCCGCGGTCCGTTAGTATACGTCGGACCCGCGTGTCGCCACTATCAGTGATTGCAGACCGAGCGCCGCCACACGGCAGGTCTAGAGAGACTTCCTAGCACTCGCCCAGTTGGACAACCGATTTTGCTAGCGATAGTTCACTGACACGAGACGATAGTTAGCATAGCCTTCAGCTATGTCATTTGCTACGACCTAGCAAGGCGCCATTACCAGTTACTATTGATACTGTAATCATGTACCGTCAAGAGCGACGCTCATCATTAATGGATTAAAGTTAAGTATTCCACCAGTTACGTCCGTTTTTCTAAAGTCTAATTACCTTGTCCTGTTCCAGACCTCACACCATCCTGCGTGAGCTGAAACGCGTGCCTTTCTGTTTCCTCTCATACCCGGTGTTGGCTCTCCTGCCAACCCACAACAAACAACATGCCCTTACTCTTGTTTTACTTCGGTTGACCATCATACAGCTTCTTTTCAAGCTGTTTCCTTTTCCGTGCCCTTCGATGACTCTGACGGAATTAGTGTCATTGATAATCCTTCCAGAATTTACTTCTTCTCCCCGAACTTTAATCCCATTTCCATGTTTCCTGCTTTATAAACAGGAGTAACTAAAACGCCAACGAAAAACTTTCAGAGATGGTAAATGAGTAAAATGTGTCCAGTAAACATGGGCTCTGAGATGCATACTTCAAGAACTGATGTGTGGTTCACAGTAGCGAAGATGAACGTGTGCTCGTAGCTGTTAAGGCATGCACTTCAGAGCCGACGCTTACTGAACATTTTTTTCTTGTGTGGTCCATACTACCTCCTCTACGCTATGTTGGAGTTTTCGTTCACTCTGTATACAGGGTGTCTGATTTAAGCTGAGACAATTAAAAATCTCGAAAACGACGAATCATACAAAAAAAAATATGAGGTGAAAAGCTAAATATTAGTTTTTTTGCAGTAGAAATAATTCAAAAGCCAAGATCGCTAAAATACTTAAGCGATCTTGGCTTTTGAAATATTTCTAACTATTAACAAAGGGGACATCTGTCTGTGCTACAACTGACCACCTCCTCAGCATCACTCCTGCGTGTGCGGAGTCAATTTTGTGTTTCAAATGGGAACCCCCATTTTCTGGCGTATTCTGATTCTACGCTAAAAAATACGTACGGTGTACGCAAACCATTGTGTCCCATTCGCTATAACCGACAAATACCAAGTGTGCTTGTTTTTTAAATTAATAATCCATGCATTTGATTCTACACTTCATTCACGATGTAAATGTCGTCAGTTCTTTGCGTTTTAACAGTTGACGTTTATGTTCGAAATTTGCTTTAATATTGCAAAATTGATCGTACAGTACAATATGTTTAGCCGTTTCAGTGTCTGGCTAGAAACTACGTTTAGCGTGATCCAGGAACAAGAAAGTGGATTTAATAGTCTTCTGTTCCCATCGGGATGCTTGATATCGGCGAGTCTCCTTGTCTCTCACCATAGGGATGCGTGATTTCGGCGAGAATCCTTGACAGATGTGCCTGTCACTATCACTTCAGGGATATTTTAGCAGTACAATGATTGTGTTTTGTTTTCCGCCGGAAGCCGTATAGAGGCGAGCGCAAGAGCTACAACGGTGGGATGCAAAGACACACCGAAATCAGTCTAACCAGTGACGGTGCTCGAAGATGGCCATCGCTGGTTTAGGGACTCACAACAACCATCTCCATAGAGAACAGAAAAAGTTACCATTTGCAACGTTTGAACGTCAATATCGACCATTAGAACACAAAAGTTTACATTTACATCGTTAAATGTAGAATCAAAGTCGTCAGTTCTTAAATCCAAAAACAGGCACATTTGACATTTGCGTAATACAGCGCCGTCTATCAGAAATGGCAAACAATGGCTTGAGTAAACCGTGTGTTTTTGGCGTAGAATCGGAGTATGCAAAAAAAAGCGGGTTCCCTTTTGAAAATACAAAACTGACGCGTCCCACATAGGAGGGATGGTTAGGAGGCAGTCAGTAGTTCCACAAACAAGCGTCCCCCTTACTAATTTTAACTTTTAACCTAGAAAATTTTGTTGGTACTATATATTTTCGAGAAATTTAATTGTGTCAAGTTTATGCAGTCTGTGTACCTTGTGAGGACGGCATTGAAGCCTCGATATAAAACTGTGGGCTTTCAGTTCAAGACTTAAATGTTGGTCACTTACGAAACATAATTATTCGTATCATATTTAATTAAGCTCTGGCTGTCTCTTCTTGACTGCGAGAGAAGCATCCCGAAGAAAGCGTCCTCGTGACTCGTGAAGGGATAGTCACTTCTCTTTCAGGCAGTACTTGTCTCTTCTTGGCGTAGCTGTGTATGCGTTGTATGCAGTTTTGAAGAAAAGTATCTGCAGTGTTAACGATGTATCCCTACCACGGCTCTAGCGAGAAGAACGTCACTTTTCTTCCAGAGATTCCTATTTACGTTCTCGATCATCTCTTACACTTTTGATAGGCTGCACATGGCTGTTACCATTCTAGCACCGCATTTCTGAATTCATACGAAGTTTCCTGTCAAGGCTGCTTAATAAGATTTCCAAACGAGAAGCCGTGTTCTACTGCCGGTCGAACTAGCGTCCCGTACGCGAATTTCTCGACAGATGCACTTCCAACGAATCTAAATACCTCATTCGTACTACAGATTTTATGCTTTCCTTCCGCATTACATCGCTTCCTCCAGTGCTGCCCCTAAGTATTTAAAGAACGTGAGTAGCTGAGAACATGAATAGCTGAGAAAGTCACCACTTACCTTATTTCTGGATTATTTTTCTTTCTTATGGGCATCATCTTGCATTTATCCACATCTGAAGACCATTTCTGCACTCCCATATGAGTGTCGAATAATTATACTTTGGGGAACAGCGTCGCGAAGGAACAGGCTGATAATGCTGCGCAGCGTATTTCGTATCCTATATAAATAACAAGAATGGCGCATTTCTATTGAATTAAGCTGTTAATTGTATATCACTCGAAACAGTAGCAACAATACAATGACTCAACATTATGAGTCCGGAGTGACCAAAAGTGGAAGACATCATAAAAAGCGTTTTAGGGAAAGCACATGGACAGATACTGAGAAAATCTAAGATATCTTTGAAAGAACATTCAGATTTTCATTTAAATTTTAATTTCGTGCGGTTCCACATCCTCAAAGTGTTTTGAGAATGAAAACATGGTCCAGGTAGGCTGCATTCTTTTTATTACCTATGCTATGCTAACAGAAGACATGCTTGGTCGATTCTTAAATATTGCTCGTCAATCTGAGACAAGTGTAGGGTATCGTCAATAGACGAGACAGAGGACGAACAGCGTTGTGTCTCGGCACGGGTTCTTTTAGCCGATGCGCGAACGTTACAGAGATGCTGGTCAAACTCCATTGTCAGATAGTGCAACAGAGCCGTTGTGAATCATGTAGAGGACGAAAATTAAAATTCAAGAACAGCCAGGCAAAGTGTTTCCACTTCACACATCCGTACGTGGGTTGGAGAAATTCATGTTTGAAATGGTTCAAATGGCTCTGAGCACTATGGGACTTAACTTCTAAGGTCATCAGTCCCCTAGAACTTAGAACTACTTAAACCTAACTAACCTAAGGACATCACACACATCCATGCCCGAGGCAGGTTTCGAACCTGCGACCGTAGCGGCCACGCGGTTCCAGACTGTAGCGCCTTTAACCGCTTGGCCACCACGGCCGGCTCATGTTTGAACATCAATGCAGATGTTAGCCGAGACTGTTGTATTTGACCACCAACGACACCCGTGGAATGTTCTCAATACGTTGCAAGTGTCAATCGCAGTCAGAACTGTGTTCCGTATAGTTGTGAGTGCATTACGTCGCAGCTCAGTGAATCTGAGCACGGGTAAATTGTTGGTGCTCGTATGGTACGTGCTTCCGCAACCAAAGTAGGCGTGTTTGGTGTTTGAAGAGACTGATATCGAAGATTTATATCGCATTCAGGGAAAGCGGAAAAATATCATCTGCTAAGCCACTACGCGGACGAAAGTGAGTGTTGAGTGATCGTGGCAGAAGGTCATTGAAGAGTATTGTGACTAAAAATAAGAGGACGACCGCTACAGAACTACATGTCGCCCTCGCGGAATTTGCCTGTAGCAAAACAACACGGAAGGAGCATAAGCATGGCGAGCTGGAATTCCAAAACCGTTCATCATTTATGTGAATGCCTACAACAGAAAAACGTGGTGGCAAAGCCATAAAACCTGGACTACGCGGCAAAAAAAAAGAAAGTCATTTGTTGCCAAGGATTATGTGGCCGTTTTGGTTGACTGGTACAATGTTGGTGTCCCAATGGCGATGCTGAGTGAGCGCGATGCGGTGTGAGCGCGAGGATCAACTGTCGCATCTCCCCTGCAACCACGGTCACCACATGTCAATATTATTGAGATTCTGTGGTATGCTTCTGACAAGGGAACATCCTCATCGCAACCCCCTCAGATTTAGTTATAAGTTGGCACAGTGGATAGGCCTTGAAAAACTGAACACACATCAATCGAGAAAACAGGAAGAAGTTGTGTGGAACTATCTGCGATGGGGAGGTTCCCTTGTGAGAGAAGGATGCCTGATCGCTATCCACCCCATCATCGTTTGTTGAGCGTGCATGAAGAATGGCATAAGACCACACAGAAATTACACGATCTATTCGGAGATGAGCAGAGTATCTTTCGGATGCAAACGGTTTGCCTACACCGTACTACGCATGGTAATGTGTTGTTTTTCTGGTGTTTCCGAATTTTTGTCCAACTGCCGTACGTCTCGCAAACAGATCACGACAGAGAAGTCAGCGTAATTTGAGTTCCCAAGATGGCTCATCAACAGTTTGTTCCGGAGCACTACTAGCGCGTGTAACAGGGAAGAGGGAAAAGATATTCCTGCCAGAAGTACCTGCAACGAGACAGGTAATGTGGCTTTCGAAATATAGATGTAGGTTACCCAGAATATCATCGAGCCATTCGCATGTCCACATAAAAAACACTCACTATGCTTGCAAACTAGTTATCAGTCGAAATTATGGTGCTGTGTCGGATGACTCTCGCGAGATCGAATTTACTTGTGCACATTGTAAGCGTCATCGTTCTTCTTCCTTACACTTGGTTCCATATTGGAAATTTATCGACATTAAAATCTGTGACATGTTAGGGAGGAGGCCATGAACAGTATCAAAAGTCATTTGAAGCACCCGAATTCATAATTCACATATCTGTCCCAATCCCATGAACGGGCAAACCACATGTTCGTATGTCGTTACACGCCAGACCACTTGATGATGTTATGGGATAAACTCTAAACTCCGTCTGTAAAGGCCTCGGAAGGCCAACGGTTCCGACTGACCGCCATCTCAACCGCTGGGTGTCACTGGATGCACATTTGAAGGAGTGTGTGGGCAGCACACCACTCTCCCAGCCATTGCCAGTTTTTCGACCAGAGCCGCTACTTATCCAAGTAGCTCCTCTACTGGACTAACCCCGCTTGCCATCAGCGCTCGACAGACCCGGATGGTGACCCATCCAAGTTCTAGCCAAGCCTGACGGCGCTTAAATTCGGTGTTCTGACGATAACCGGTGTTACTACTGTGCCAAGACCGTTAAAAATTTTATGGGATAACGTGTAGAAACTTCCGATCACAGTCGTCCTTCTTGTACTCTGTGGCATAGATCTGTCAGTCGTGTTCTCAGTCACGAAATTAAGATTCATTCCCGGCGGTGTATGAACAATTCTGTAAGTTGTGCAGCGACAGCCGCTATTCCTTTAAAACTATTAGCTTTGAGCTTGAGTGTGCAACAGCCGGGAATACAATGTTAAGTGCTCAAACAACATATGAAAGAGCCACAGATTTGTAAATTACTACAGTCGCTACCAGAAGTATGTTTTGGAAGTAAATGCACTGAGGTTGATTTTTAACCATTTCGTTTCATTTGACCTGCAATGGTACAAGACTGAAGTTGTTCCGCTATTAAATGACTCTCTCTAAAATTATGCCTCCCCCATGAACCATGGACCTTGCCGTTGGTGGGGAGGCTTGCGTGCCTCAGCGATACCGATGGCCGTACCGTAGGTACAACCACAACGGAGAGGTATCTGTTGAGAGGCCAGACAAACGTGTGGTTCCTGAAGAGGGGCAGCAGCCTTTTCAGTAGTTGCAAGGGCAACAGTCTGGATGATTGACTGATCTGGCCTTGTAACAATAACCAAAACGGCCTTGCTGTGCTGGTACTGCGAACGACTGAAAGCAAGGGGAAACTACGAACGTAATTTTTCCCGAGGGCATGCAGCTTTACTGTATGATTTAAATGATGATGGCGTCCTCTTGGGTAAAATATTCCGGAGGTAAAATAGTCCCCCATTCGGATCTCCGGGCGGGGACTACTCAAGAGGATGTCGTTATCAGGAGAAAGAAAACTGGCGTTCTACGGATCGGAGCGTGGAATGTCAGATCCCTCAATCGGGCAGGTAGGTTAGAAAATTTAAAAAGGGAAATGGATAGGTTAAAGTTAGATATAGTGGGAATTAGTGAAGTTCGGTGGCAGGAGGAACAAGACTTCTGGTCAGGTGACTACAGGGTTATAAACACAAAGTCAAATAGGGGTAATGCAGGAGTAGGTTTAATAATGAATAGGAAAATAGGAATGCGGGTAAGCTACTACAAACAGCATAGTGAACGCATTATTGTGGCCAAGATAGATACGAAGCCCACACCTACTACAGTAGTACAAGTTTATATGCCAACTAGCTCTGCAGATGACGGAGAAATTGAAGAAATGTATGATGAAATAAAAGAAATTATTCAGATAGTGAAGGGAGACGAAACTTTAATAGTCATGGGTGACTGGAATTCGAGTGTAGGAAAAGGGAGAGACGGAACCGTAGTAGGTGAATATGGATTGGGGCTAAGAAATGAAAGAGGAAGCCGCCTCGTAGAATTTTGCACAGAGCACAACTTAATCATAGCTAACACTTGGTTTAAGAAGCATGATAGAAGGTTGTATACATGGAAGAACCCTGGAGATACTAAAAGGTATCAGATAGATTATATAATGGTAAGACAGAGATTTAGGAACCAGGTTTTAAATTGTAAGACATATCCAGGGACAAATGTGGACTCTGACCACAATCTATTAGTTATGACCTCTAGATTAAAGCTGAAGAAACTGCAAAATGGTGGGAATTTAAGGAGATGGGACCTGGATAAACTGAAAGAACCAGAGGTTGTACAGAGTGTCAGGGAGAGCATAAGGGAACAATTGACAGGAATGGGGGAAAGAAAGACAGTAGAAGAGGAATGGGTAGCTTTCAGGGATGAAGTAGTGAAGGCAGCAGAGGATCAAGTAGGTAAAAAGACGAGGGCTAGTAGAAATCCTTGGGTAACAGAAGAAATATTGAATTTAGTTGATGAAAGGAGAAAATATAAAAATGCAGTAAATGAAGCAGGCAAAAAGGAATACAAACGTCTCAAAAATGAGATCGACAGGAAGTGCAAAATGGCTAAGCAGGGATGGCTAGAGGACAAATGTAAGGATGTAGAGGCTTATCTCACTAGGGGTAAGATAGATACTGCCTACAGGAAAATTAAAGAGACCTTTGCAGATAAGAGAACCACTTGTATGAACATCAAGAGCTCAGATGGAAACCCAGTTCTAAGCAAAGAAGGGAAAGCAGAAAGGTGGAAGGAGTATATAGAGGGTTTATACAAGGGCGATGTACTTGAGGACAATATTATGGAAATGGAAGAGGATGTAGATGAAGACGAAATGGGAGATAAGATACTGCGTGAAGAGTTTGACAGAGCACTGAAAGAACTGAGTCGAAACAAGGCCCCCGGAGTAGACAACATTCCATTGGAACTACTGACGGCCTTGGGAGAGCCAGTACTGACAAAACGCTACCATCTGGTGAGCAAGATATATGAAACAGGTGAAATACCCTCAGACCTCAAGAAGAATATAATAATTCCAATCCCAAAGAAAGCAGGTGTTGACAGATGTGAAAATTACCGAACAATCAGTTTAATAAGCCACAGCTGCAAAATACTAACACGAATTCTTTACAGACGAATGGAAAAGCTAGTAGAAGCCGACCTCGGGGAAGATCAGTTTGGATTTCGTAGAAATACTGGAACACGTGAGGCAATACTGACCTTACGACTTACCTTAGAAGAAAGATTAAGGAAAGGCAAACCTACGTTTCTAGCATTTGTAGACTTAGAGAAAGCTTTTGACAATGTTGACTGGAATACTCTCTTTCAAATTCTAAAGGTGGCAGGGGTAAAATACAGGGAGCGAAAGGCTATTTACAATTTGTACAGAAACCAGATGGCAGTTATAAGAGTCGAGGGACATGAAAGGGAAGCAGCAGTTGGGAAGGGAGTAAGACAGGGTTGTAGCCTCTCCCCTATTTTATTCAATCTGTATATTGAGCAAGCAGTAAAGGAAACAAAAGAAAAATTCGGAGTAGGTATTAAAATTCATGAAGAAGAAATAAAAACTTTGAGGTTCGCCGATGACATTGTAATTCTGTCAGAGACAGCAAAGGACTTGGAAGAGCAGTTGAACGGAATGGATGGTATCTTGAAGGGAGGATATAAGATGAACATCAACAAAAGCAAAACGAGGATAATGGAATGTAGTCGAATTAAGTCGGGCTATGCTGAGGGAATTAGACTAGGAAATGAGACACTTAAAGTAGTAAAGGAGTTTTGCTATTTGGGGAGCAAAATAACTGATGATGGTCGAAGTAGAGAGGATATAAAATGTAGACTGGCAATGGCAAGGAAAGCGTTTCTGAAGAAGAGAAATTTGTTAACATCGAGTATAGATTTAAGTGTCAGGAAGTCATTTCTGAAAGTATTTGTATGGAGTGTAGCCATGTATGGAAGTGAAACATGGACGGTAAATAGTTTGGACAAGAAGAGAATAGAAGCTTTCGAAATGTGGTGCTACAGAAGAATGCTGAAGATGAGATGGGTAGATCACATAACTAATGAGGAAGTATTGAATAGGATTGGGGAGAAGAGAAGTTTGTGGCACAACTTGACCAGAAGAAGGGATCGGTTGGTAGGACATGTTCTGAGGCATAAAGGGATCACCAATTTAGTATTGGAGGGCAGCGTGGAGGGTAAAAATCGTAGGGGGAGACCAAGAGATGAATACACTAAGCAGATTCTGAAGGATGTAGGTTGCAGTAGGTACTGGGAGATGAAGAAGCTTGCACAGGATAGAGTAGCATGGAGAGCTGCATCAAACCAGTCTCAGGACTGAAGACCACAACACAACAACACAATAAAGCAGGAGTTCCCAACCTGGGGGTCTGGTCCGGTTACCGGCCGGATCGAGGTCTTTCTTCGCTCGGGATTGTGTGGTGTGATGTGTGTGTGTGTGTGTGTGTGTGTGTGTGTGTGTGCGTGCGTGCGTGTTTTGGTATCATCATCATTTCTTTATCATCGACTCGCAAGTCGCGGAAATCTTCAAGTAAAAAGACTTATAGCAGTCGGCCGAACTGCCCGGAACGGAACTCAAAGTCCAGACATGCGCACATTTCATTTCATAATCTGGAAGAAATTACCCGCTAAAGTGTAAAATCAAATTTTCTGAAGGGTACTAACACATAGGTTCAATTGTGTTTCGCTCATGAAACCAAATTATTTTTTAAAGAACCATTATCGTCATCACTATGTCATATTTCACTGATCACATATGTTACCAACAGCTACATTTTTTTCCGATTACTAGCATTAACGCGTGACACAATGTCATGGAGGTTACAGCTTGTAAAACGAAAGTACATGGAGCGTTTGAAGAATTCGGTGAATTATTTCAGAAAACCAAGGATACTAGAAGTACGAACAAATACCGTTACTGGCCTTCACGGTAATCACCATTAGCTCCAAGTTACTTCTGACAGCGGTTGTAGGAAACTGACAACAAACGCATCGTGTGGGATAGCTCGAAGAACCGTGTGACATACAAAGCTCCAGCCTGGGGCTACGCAGCTGCACCACGTCTGCGACGCTTGCAGATCATACAGAATAAGATGCTACAAATCATAAGCTATGCTCCAAGATGTACACGCACCGCGGACTTGCATAATGAGTTGAGACTCGAAACTCCAGGAGGTATTTAAAAAAAAACTCGCCACACGACTGTACAAAAAGTCTAGACACTCGAACAGTCACTTCATCCAAAATCCGGGGAACTGCGATCACACCCGTAGATGGAAGCTCAACCGCCCGGTAAACAGTTTTCCTAGAGAAAACTAACTACCTACGGCAGGCTTAAATTAAGCGCGTAAACACTGAAATTTCAATAAACCCCTGCATCACAGATAAACTGACTAGCACCACCAGCTGTGTCCCGCCAACCACACGACACAGAGAAGGGAGCTGAACACAAGGAACACAAACAGACCCCACACGACTCACACAACGACCGGTAATTTATAACCAATTGACAGCTTAAACTTGACAGATTTGCTGACGCTGCAGTTGGCCCGGAGATATCATCGGGCGCCCAGCTATAACGGTAATGCCTCAGCGCTAACTTTTCCCAATTCCCGTGCGTGAACTCATGCTGCGGCGCGATTACGCCAGCAGCCTTACTAACCGTGCACACTGTCGTAGAGGTTTGTTCCCCACGGGGTTTGCCGTGGCACTTTTTTCCCCTCTGCTCTTAAGAACTACTACTCTTCAGAAGCGTAGGTCTGCTGTCTCTCACGTGGGGCCGTATTAGTGACTTACCGTACCCAGATGTATAGACAACATCAGAGACCCGCATTCTGTGACTCCTAGATTTGCATATTAACCATATTGCAGGCCTGACAGTAGAAGTTTTTCGTGATGGGCTTGGATGGGCCAATCTTCTTACAAAAAAGGTCATGCTTTGTTGGCTATCCGCATCATTACAGGAGATGAGATCTGCTGCAATCAGTACTATTCAGAGATCAAGTGACAGTCAATGAGATGGTGTTCATCGTCGTCTCTGTCTCCCAAAAAAATGTCGGCTCACAAAATCCAAGATTAAGACAATGTTGACAGGTGTTTTTCGGTACCAAAAGCTTGAGCCACAACGAATTTCTAGCGAGGTAGGCGGGGAAGACGATGAACACCATGCCACTGACTGTCTCTTGATCTCAGGATCGTATTGGTAGCAACAGGTCTCATCTCCTGTACTGATGCAAATATCAAACAACGTGTGACCACAGTATTTCGAGCGGTTCCACAAGGTGCGTTTCCTATCAGTTTCTAACAGTCATAAGCCAATGTCAGAAGTGGATTGTAGCTAGTGGTGATTACCTCGAAGGCCAGTAACGATATCTTGTTGGTAATTCTTCTTTCCTCCTTTTTCTGAGGCTATTCGCAGATTTTTTTAGATACACGTTGCATGATAATGATTGGGTTGATCTGCCGCTATGGTTGGCGGTAGAACTTGGTAGATCGAGGCCCCGGTGCCCGGATGCCCGAAAAGCACCACCAAAGGGGAGAGTTGCAGAGGAGTGTTGACCGGGTGCCTGTTAGATTCCCGGGAGACGTCGGAGAAACAATACTGGAAAACCATTCATTTATTATTCAAAGTATATACGGCATGTTGTCGCCTGTGATGCCGGCGCCCACGGGATGTAACCAGTGCACTCCCAGTAGAAGAAAGCGCTGCAGTCGGCATACAGCAAGTGGCCACGGACGTGCGGCCGGTAAACCAGCGGTGGCGTCAGCGCAGCGACACCGCCGGGCCGATGACACAGCGAGACGAGCATCCTGTGCCCTGTGTCCGGCTCGCTGCGCAGCGGCAGCCGAGATCTTCTGGATGAGGCGCGCAAAGGCGCACCGAATCACGCCGTGGACCTAGGGTAGAAGAGGCTGCTCACAACAGTGTTGTCTGCCCAAGCGAGCAGACACAGACAGCAAGAGGTTTGTCCGCACAGGCGACGGCGGACGAGCGGCTGCACCTTCAGGGTGGACGGCAGGGAGCGTCTTAAGTGGGACCCCCTCAAAGTAGCCGAACATCCGGGGTACCCAATCCTTTCCATGCAAATACAGCCCACGCCATTATGGAACGAGCACCAGCTTGAACACTGCCTTGTTGACAACTTGGGTCCTTGGCTTCGTGAAGTCTGCACCACACTTGAACCGTATCATCAGCTCTCACCAACTGAAATCGGGACTCGTCTGACCTGGTGACGTTTTCCAGTCGTGTTTGGCTCCACCGATGTAGCCCCGAACCCAGAAGAGGCACCGTAGGCGCTGATGTGCTGTTAGCAAAGGCACTCGAGTCGGTTCTGTGCTGCCGCAGCCCATTAATGCCAAATTTCGCCGCACTGCCCCAACAAATACATTCGTCATACATCCCACATTGATTTCTGTGGTTATTTCACTCAGTGTTGCTTGTCTTTTGGCACTGACAACTCTACGAAGACTTCGCTGCTCTCGGTCGTTAAGCGATGGCCAACGGCCACTCTGCTGTCCGTGGTGAAAGGTAACGTCTGAAACTTTGTAGTCTCAGCAATCTCTTGACTCTGAACCTGGAAATATTGAATTCCCTAACGATTTCCGAAATGGAATGCTCCATTTGTCTAGCTCCAAGTACCACTTCGCGTTCAAAATCTGTTAATTCCCATCGTGCGGCCATATCGCGTCGGAAACCTTTCCGCATGAATCACCTGACTACAAGTGACAGCTCCACCGATGCACTGCGGTTTTGTACCTTGTGTACACTAAACTGCCGCCATATGTATAAATGCATATTGCTGACCCACGATTTTTGTCGCCTCAGTGTAAAGCACTACACATGCGGCATTGTGTATGTTCTGAGGCGACTAGAAGAGAAAGACGCTACTTTTCCCATATATAGTCTATTTGCGAGTTTACATATTTTAAATTTTAGTTCGTTTTATGTAGTTTGGGTTTGTTGTAAGATTTGATGAGCTACCTGAAGGGCTTGTGAGGGTTCAGGGATAGCTGCTCAGGGTCATTGTGCTCTGGATGGTCATTGAATTAACTTGCGTGTTGGAGAGGTATAGACTTACTTTAGAACTTGTAAAGCGATAGATTATAGGTGGCAAGTTGGAGCGCAAATGTTGTAGCATTTGTTTGTCCTTAGGATAATTTCCGTCTGTGTGGATCGTTTTATTTGTGAGCTGGTGACTCTGGATCGAAACAGTGATGTTTAATTAGTATTTGGGTAAGCTGCTACCACTTCAGTCTACAAACATTCAGTTTTTACTGCAGTTTCACGCTTAATCACATATTTGTAGGACCATCATTTTAATTATGTATTTTTTTCTTTTACTGGTTGAATAAAACATCAGTTCTTTCAGTGTAGATTCTTTGGTGTTGCCTGGAATCAATTATTTGGAAGAATATAACCATTTACATAAGTACTTCTAATGTTTCATTTATTTTAAATTGCAATTTTATGTAGATAACAGCCAAAGTTGCGAAATTTAGTTCTTTTTATTTAACTGAAGACCGTCTTCGGGTATCAGAACCTATTCTTTGACCATCTAAATAGAAAAAATTCCGTGATAGCACTATGTTAGTATTGTACATACTTGTGCCTAAGTCAAGTTTTTAGTGACAACTGGCGGCACAAACATCCGTCCCGCCAATGGACACTGAAATAAAAAAGAAAATGTATTTCGCAGCCTTGGCTGTTTTCTGTATCAGACTATTTAACACAAGTTGCTGTCCCGTCATTAGCCCAACATGCTGGAGATCCAAATGGTATTTTATTTATATGCTTGTAAAATGCCGATGTGAGTTAGACTGAAGAATTAGGAATTTAATCAATTTTGCAGGGAGTTTAGTTTCTGGGTGTGAATGCAGAAGGTGCAACACTCAGCCCTGCCGATATTTCAAACAGACGCCTTCATTAGCCCAACTCCATGTGTGTGTATGTGTGTGTGTGTGTGTGTGAGAGAGAGAGAGAGAGAGAGAGAGAGAGAGAGAGAGAGTGAGAGAGAGAGAGAGGCGTTTCATTACACTTATATGCTGCGACTGGTTTTCTCAGCTCAATAGTAATTTGGTGACGCAGAGGTAGTACCGCACACCAAGTCGCAGCATGTAACGAGTCGACATCTCCATGAGGCTGCTGCTAGAGGACTCAAGTAATTGCAAAATGTAAAGTGCTGAGGCCGAGGTGGCCGAGCGGTTCTAGGCGCTACGGTCTGGTACCGCGCGACCGCTACGAATCCTGCCTTGGGCATCGATGTGTGTGATGTCCTTAGGTCAGTTAGGTTTAAGTAGTTCTAAGTTCTAGGGGACTGATGACCTCAGAAGTTAAGTCCCATAGTGCTCAGAGCCATTTGAACCATTTTTGTAAAGTGCTGAAGCTGTGCTGTATTTCTTATAAAAGCACGCCGTGGACGAAATTTGAGCCGAATTAAATGGGGACATACCCGAAATCTTATATTTGTACTAAACAGGAGAATATTTCATACCTAATTCAGTCGCGACTTGTAACCGCACATTCGGAATTATCTTGCAAACGGCCCGCTTGGCCGGCCGGAGTGGCCGTGCGGTTCTAGGTGCTACAGTCTGGAATCACGTGACCGCTACGGTCGCAGGTTCGAATCCTGCCTCAGACATGGATGTGTGTGATGTCTTTAGGTTAGTTAGGTTTAAGTTGTTCTAAGTTCTAGGGGACTGATGACCACAGCAGTTAAGTCCCATAGTGCTCAGAGCCAGCCGGCCCGCTTGCACAATTATGCTTATTGAAAAATCTTTGCTTCTCTTTACCTTACACTTTCATCCCCGTCAATTTACTATATTGATTATGGTGCGTCTTGTTTGATATAATCGATAACAGCGAGCTGCGACTACGGCGTCTACTATACAGAAGATATTGTACGTGAATAAAGCAAACAGCGTTTCACACGATGATATTTTTTAAACGCAGCGGGATCTACGGATCATCTGAGTCCCATTCTCCTCGCATCAGTTCCTCCGCTGTCACACTGGAGACACAGCAAGTGCGGCAGCAGGCGTTTAGCACTCGGGGTGGCTGCGTGCTGTTTAGCGCACAGTGGAAGATGCGGGGAGCGCCTGGGCTCGGCTCGCCTCACCTAACTCGTGTACGTGCACGGCGCGAGATGAAGGGCGGGGCCCGGAGAACTTCCTGGGACAATATTGGCCGACGGCAAACTCCAGCCACAATATCCGCTCTGCCCGGCCCGGCGCGTCTCCTGTCTGCTGGCAGGTAGCAGGGCGGCGTGTTCTCTGCTGACGGCCTCGGGGGCGCTGCGGCTACAACAACGTCCCACTGCCTCGCCTTAATCCTCCAGTTCAACTACGTCGCGTCATCCAGCTGTAAAGTTCATGAAAGAGGGCGAAGCGAGGTCTGAAACCAGGTTCTTAATACCGGACAATTTAGGGTCTTGCAGCTGTTTAAACCGAAGAATGAATCCATTCGTACTAAAACCGACAGAAAATTAGTGCTGAACAAACCCTCATTACTATGCTCCACCTAGTCATTATCACCTTTGGCAGGATACCGATGTGATATGGAACTACTTCAGGCACAGTTGTTTAAGGGGAGTAGGACGTGAAACGGGCCGACTTGAAGCAGGAGAGGCACCACAGGACATTTTAATTTCCGCTGTCTATATTTTTACACATAAATTCATATAACTTGATCAGCATGACCAGGAGGGATTCAGAATTAACACTCATAGTAGTGGAAGTTCAAAAACATAACAAAATAGTTTTTTTTTTTACATGTGAAAATTCATCTTTTTTTCACTTACTATAGACTGCATTTGTTGTTACAGGTACACTTTTCTTCATACGTAAGGGAGATTCTTCGCTGAGTTTTGCACAGCATGCAAACCACACATGCAGATGTATGTAACTCTAGAATAATTAACTATAAAATTAGAATTTTCTCTAAGCATGAAGTTTAAAATCTAACAGCTCATTCATTTATTGGTAAATTAAATAAATTCCAGAGTTTAATACACCTGTAGGTATGATTTGTATGCTTCATAAAACTCATCGACGAATCTCTCTTACTTATGAAGAAAAGTGTACCAATAGCAACAAATGCAGCTAATAGTAAGTGAAAAATGATGAATTTTCAAATGTAAAAAATTTATTTTGTTATGTTTTTGAAATTCCACTGCTGTGAGTGTGAATCCTGAATCCTTCCTGGTCGTGCTGACAAAGTATTATTCATTTATTTGTAAAAGTATAAACAGTGGAAATGAAAATGTCCTTTTGTGCTTCTCCTGCTCCAAGTCAGTCCGTTTGACGTCCTATCCCCCTTAAAGTTTAATATTTCCTTGCCTGAAAGGGTAAGAATTCAAATAGCAGCTATTGTTTCATATTTTAATTGGAAAAGTTTTGTGTTTCTTTTCAAACTGACTATCTACTACCACACTTCCGACAACAGCGATACGGAAGTCGGAATCTACCGGATCTACTGCGAGCTCTGTTGGCTAGCAAATCTGGGACTGATGATTTGAGTTTCCCCCAATCAGCTTATAGTGTGCTTCAGGAGAGATAAACATTGCATGGTGTCCAGCATGGCTTGGTTGAGGTTTGAAGACTTCTCTGCGATGCCGATAAGTTTTCCAGTGACATTCAGATTGGAAATGAAGTCGCTCCAGGAAACAGCATGTTTCAGATAACTGCCATTAGCAGGAGAAAGATATGACCAATGAGAACATGCATATCCTCCTAGCGAGGCGTGATTGGCTGCAAGACTCAATTATTTTGAGTATACGTTGGAAATTTAACAACCTAGAAGTCAGCTAGCAGCCCTCCCAAAGAGTGTGAGGGAACATCTTGAATAATAACCGCTCGGCTTCTCTTATAAATAATTTATTTACCGTCCGGTGTCCTAGCCTAGGAGCCACATCACCAGGATGGATCAGTTAAATCATGACATAAAACTTACGACATGGACGGGACCGAACATAACGTCGCCGGCCGCTGGGGCCGATCAGTTCTAGGCACATCAGTCTGGAACCGCGTGACCGCTACGGTCGCAGGTTCGAATCCTGCCTCAGGCATGGACGTGTGTGATGTCCTTATGTTAGTTAGGTTTAAATAGTTCTAAGTTCTAGGGGACTGATGACTTCAGATGTTAAGTCCCGTAGTGATCAGAGCCATTTGAACCAGTTGAACATTACTTCGCTAAGAATAAATGACGAAATTAGCGAAGCAGAAAGGATAGGTCCACGGATCCTCAAGCATGTCATGAAGGCGGAAAGGACGACAGTAGGCCGAACATGATCGGTTAACTATTAGATCTAGGGTCACAATCCACCCAGAGTGCCACAAATACAACAGAGCGCGATGCATGGATATGCACTTGAGAAAGTGCCCAACAACGGAATGGGAGAAAAGCCTTGTCGGTGGCGGAAACGCATGCATCGCGGTCTGCTGTATTTTTGACACGTGGTTGGACTGCAACGCTAGATCTAGCGATTAACTGGTTATGTTCGGGCTTATGTTGCCCGTTCCGGATTCGTGGCACGTTTGAGGAACCGTGGACCCATCAACGAATGTTGATGGGTCAGTTCATGTCATAAGTTTAATATCATGATCTAATATATCTGACTTAATGACGCGGCTTATAGGCTACGAAACTGGCCATTAAATAGGAGTGAATTACTAACGAGAGCAGCCAAGCGCTTATCATTCAAGATGTCTGCTTATGACTGTGGTTGTCCCTAAAACAAGGTACTGTGTGTGATGAAAGTTGCGGAGCTCTGTGAAGAAAGTGTTGTTGAGCAAGGCTACTTTCCGATGTTGGGTCTTTGTGGTCCTCATTGATATTGATTGAATCTTGGAGTGTCTAAAGCTTTCAAGAAATTTCAAGCGTAATCGCATATAAAGGCGTAAAACAGTAATCGTTTTTCTGATGTCTGTAGGGGTACTTCCCGCTTTAGTGACTGCGCACATGTTTGACCGATAGAGGCTAAACGCTAATAAGTAGCAGGTTTTCCATGGAAATTTAAAGAGTTCTAATTTTCAAGAGATCCTGGGTCTCTCTGCGGCTATGGTGAGCTACCGCCTCGATCGCCAGACTCCATCGTTGCATGTACTGGATTCAGTTCCAGATGGGTACTGGAATTTTTCCTCGCTCCAGGGCCTCCAGGACTGCCTCAGATCCACTCTTCTTGTTATCAGATTGAGTTACTGGGAATGATACCAGCGCTAAAATTCGGACGGGGCAAAGGGCTCACTGAGCCACTCCCCCCCCCCCCTCCCCCCCGCCCCTGCCGCTTTTTTTAGTGCCATGGGCGGACAGGAGGTTGCACTCTACCTGCAGTCAGGCCAGAAGCATTTCACTGGTTCAGGCCCTTCTTAACTGGGTCTATGTAGATTAGCATTGCAGAAGCAGAAGCATTAGCAGAAGCTTCAAACAGTCATTTGAAGGTGGTGTACCGGCTGTTGGCAGCACGCTTAGTTCAAGCTAATGCTAGATCTCGGAATCTTTCTTACTCCACTTAGATTGGTGTTGGAGAAGTTGAGAGGTGGCATGAGCCCCCTCTCATATTTCTATCTTACGATTCTCCTCTATAATTGCATGCGGTGGAAAGTTGCTATTCCTTCACGCGCGGACTTCCCACGCAGCGTCTCTCGTCACCCGGGTGGTCCGGTGACAGGCGGGCTCTGCTGATCTGGAAAGCTTTAAGCCGACGGGTGTGAGGAAGTCGAGTGAATGCTTTGCAGACACCGACATTGTCAAGAGGCACGCCCGCAGAGCTTGAAGTAGTGGCTGGGCTAGAGGTTCCGTTACTTCGCAGAAACTTAGCGAAAACACGTTCTGGCGGGCTACCAGCGAGGCGTGGGAATGACTTGTGTACCCAGGCAGCTGTGGCGGGAAAATTCCCGCACTTTCTGCAAAATAGTAACTGTGATTGGCTTGCTCAGGGCATAGCTCCGTGACGTAGCAAGATCGGCGCAGAAATTGGCGCCAAGAATCTCCATTGGTGGAATGGTAGCGTTCCGGCAATGGAGTGGAATTTCCGCCGGTTTTCGACTTGCTGATTGGAACGTTTAACCACGGCCACTGTCGTGGGGGCGGGAATGTTCTGTGTTCGGTTTTTGTACGGGTGCTCTTGTGGGTAGTCGTCTCTCGCCTTTCGGTCGAGGACGTCGAAGCAACCAGCCAACGGCTCCGGTACGGCAGATCGTGTTCTGGGAGTCAAGAAGTCGGTTTGGTAATGTATGTCCGCAGCACCGGCAGATAGGGATTTTCCTAGGTGACAATCAGAGCTCAGAAGAGTGCGCCTGTTCGTCTTTTTTTTCCTAACTTTGTTCTGTCTTGGGTAGCAGCAATTAATGGTGGGTTGGCTATGTGTTTTCTCTAAGAATTGAGTTGCTAGGAATTGGCTGCACATACCACTTCGTCCTAATCCTCACAATCTAGTTTAGGGACAACTTCAATTTCACAGCGTTTGTTTAAGTATCCAATTAGAGCCAATTTGATATATTGTTAATGTTTCATGTGTTATTGTTTATTATTTTGTGTTTAGTCTTAATAAATCATATTGTTATTTTGGACAGAACTTTCATTCTGTTAATAGATAGAGCAACCCCATCATTCCTCACTATGTTAATGAAACCTTCGTTTAATTAACTTATTTAACAAATTAAATTATTGCAGGTGCCAAACTCTCTTCTACTCCACTGGCAGGGTTGATTAGAGTCAGTTCGCGTATTTTTTTTATCCTTGTGCAACAGGAAAAGTTGGAGTTAGAAAAGGGGGGGCTTAGAGCATCATGTACATATGTAAATTCTCTAAGAATTGAGTGTTAAAAACACTGCTAGCCCCGGCACCTCGCAAAGTCACACTTTTAACCCTGCTTCTCTGGCCAAAGTGAAACTGGTTATGCTTATTAAGAGAGTCTTGAAAGCGTAATAGTGCTGTCAATCAATCTGGGACCATCGGGAAATGTTCCCTGCCTCATTTGTAAATATCAAACGTTTCACGCCGAACACCACTAAAGACGGTTCGGATTCCAGGAACTTTAGTTTTGGTGCGACGCCACTGAAACTACGACAACGAGGAAAGTTTACAATAGCGTCAAGGAATGTAGCATTCTCTTTGTTCGGAAAGAAGGGTGATAAAGGCTGTAAGAGGAGGTCAGTTTTTCATTTCTCTCGAAGAAGATAGCTTCATGTAAGTCTGCAGACTTTCGTGGCCGTTTTCACTGAAGTTAAAATCTTCTGGGTTATTAGGCTGCGTAATGTTTCTTCTAAAATGACAGAAATTTCTACCTCTCTGTGTTCTAGCAGTAGCGGACACCAGAAGATCCTGAGGAAGATCCCAGCAGAGGGGTCGAAACGTCGATGATTTTAGAAGAAACATGACGAGGCCTAATAACCCAGAAGATTTTAACTTCAAGATAGCTTCAAGTTGGAATAAGGCTAATGTAAATGCAACTAGTTTTATATTAACAGAATATTCCGTCGGTTCTTGGTAGAACAACATTATAATAATAAATGAAAAGCACCAGTTTGCTTTTGTTCTACAATATTACTTTTATTGCTAACCGGTTTTCGGCTTACAAGGCCATCTTCAGACATTTCTGAAGATGGCCTTGTAAGCCGAAAACCGTTTAGCAATAAAAGTAATATTGTAGAACAAAAGCAAACTGGTGCTTTTCATTTATTATTGCAACTAGTTTTAGCTAAACAGTCGTAATGTGTTCCCATAGAAAGGTGGGGGCAAAGGGCTCTCGCTGGAGATAGGTGGAGGTACGGAGTGGAAGTGCAGACGATGTAATCAGCCGATCTGTTACAGTATTTTCTTTCCAAAGACAAGGAAACATAGACCGGTGTGTGTCTGCAGCAGACGACGTCTGGTGGCGGGTGTTGACCCCCATGGCATGGTTCTGGCTAGGTCTCACTTCTGGCCTCGAACTAGGTGGTTGAGTGCACGCTGTCAGGGTCTTGGCACTCAGGCGGCAGATGGTGGTTTGCGTCCCGGAGATAGCACTTGTGGCTGCGTCATACGTACGACGTCGACTGGCAGAGGCTGCGCTTCGTAGAATGGATCAGATGTCTTGATGTCGACAGGCTTCTCAAAAGTTTTTCCCAAAGTGAACTTGGCTTGCGGAAGGGGGTGACGCGAAAACAGCTGCTTCTGCTGAGGTTCTGAGTCAGCAGCTTATTGTCTGCAGCTTTTGACGGTAGCAGCGTTCTAGTTACGGCTCTGAGCC
This sequence comes from Schistocerca cancellata, assembly GCF_023864275.1. NCBI lineage: Eukaryota > Metazoa > Arthropoda > Insecta > Orthoptera > Acrididae > Schistocerca > Schistocerca cancellata. The sequence goes on along the minus strand of NC_064631.1, from coordinate 460,536,050 downwards.
TCTGCCATGGTCCGTACGTTTCCTCCTTCCTCAGAAATTCCAGCCCTCCGTTTCGCTACCTGAAAGCTTACCTGTAACAGAAAGACAAATATATTGAGCACCGCGTTTGCAGTTTACCTTTTCTAACACGATTCCACAGTAACACATCTTGAGTAATTTTCATCCTTGTGTGGCCTTCTTCCGCTACACACTCACTATTACGATGCTCAAACATGGAGTTTTTGGGTCCCATTTTTTGCACTACGTTACTTCAGTCTCTGAGGCTGTATCACCTTTTCGCTGTTGCCAAGACGACTGGTACGGACCCGCAGGCTAAACGTAAGGGTGGGATTTGGGCACCTCTAAGCCTGAGAGGTCAGTACACAGAACTTATTATTATCACAATTACTCAGATTACTCTAGCTCCTATGGTGCTGAGTTGGCGGTAATGTCCGATATTTTTCACATGGCCGAGCAGGTTTTCTATAAGATGCGACCATTTCGTGCGACGATTATGTATGGTCCAGGCAGGGGAGAAGCATCGGGTCTAGCATGTTCGTTTAAGCAAATTAGGTTTTACTGGGAGGAGGATCTCGAAGAGCAATTCCGGCAGGTATCTCAAGGAGTAGGTTACCTTTAGGTATGTGGTTCTGGTGATGGTGGCGAGTAGATCCCGAAGTGTCACATCATGTACCATTTATCAGAAACGCTTCTCCTGTTATTCTAGTTGCTCTGCACCTCCGAAGTCACCTTGTTCATAGCAGGGGCAAATGTCGACTATCGGTTTTGCCGCTGAGAATAGTCAATGTAACTTTCCACTTATAATGATGTCCATAGGGCACTGAGTCACAGGCTTCTCGGAGCGGGCGTAATCGCATGACCAAGGGACCCCGTATCCGTTTAGTGGGGCACTTGTCCAGTTCGACACTGCAGTAATTTCATGGTAGAGAATAGTGCATGGAACTTCCTTAGATTCCTCATAATCTTGAATGATTAAATTCACTTAGCACAGATCTATTATAAAGAATCTTTATGCTTAAACTTGAATACAAAAGTGTACACGCACACATTAATCGAACCTATTTCCTGCTGCAACTCTGCAACTTCTTCTACAAGAACTACCTGCTTAACAAAACTATCAATGTACTCCACTATGTAACACTAATGTTTTCTTATCGTATTAAACGTTCTAAGGTTCCACTAACATTTCAATAATTTCATCTTGAAGTTCCTGTGATGTATTAGCTCCAGAAAGTGTTTCTCTTACACTCACTCATGCACTATGTAAGGGTACAGACATCGATCCTGTGCTTCCCGGATCAAATGTGCTCTTATGCTTCTTTGCTACAGCGCAGCGGCATTGCCGACGAGGATGTCCCATAGTACTGGAAGTGACAGATTGGCGCCTGGAGTTCGTTTGGCCCGAAGGAGATAGTCAGTCGCGTCAGAACCATCACGCGAGTATGCATGGGAGAAAAGCGATCGTGGTTAAAATAATAATTTTGAAGCTCGGGATTAATTAAATTAATAATTAAATAATTAAAATGAGATTGTACTTTAAAAATCGGCAATGGCAAGTTCGTGATAGAGGTGTGATTGTAATTGTAGTGTGAACACGATCAAAACAAGTAGCAAGTAATAATCAAGTATGATTCAGTAAATAGAATAAAGGGACGGCTTACATTTGTCGACCAGAGATACGACCGAACTGTTCCAATCCTCGGAGGCAGGCGTGGAGAGAAAAATAAGATGCCAAATTACAATTGGCTACGCGTGACAGCACGAACTTCTGAAATCTTCGGAGGTGATCGTAGAAAGAATGAACCTAGTGCAAGAACAGTTTTCAAACACTTCGGTACGACGGAACAACCACTGCAGGAAAGAAACCGCAGAACGGGACAAAGGCTCAAGCAGATGCCACATCACAGCGAACAGCAGAAAGCAATACAGCAGCCAGCAGCAGCATAAAGTATAGAACGTGAGTGTCACAAGTTGTCTTAGGCCATTAACGAAAATTATTGCTGTAGAACCGGCTTAAATGTCCAACAAAGGCTATGAAGTGATTAAACCTGAGAGAGACAGATAGTGATATTTCAGAAATTTAAATTCTGGCAGAAGTTGTGTAACATTTAGGAAGCATAATAGTAAATTTAGAATTGCAGAAATGGAGCCAACATTGCCGATATATAAGACCAGTGTATGAGATGAGGACGATTATAAGCTGAATGTACTTGACGATGAACAACTTTTATCAGAAAGTGGTACTAAAAGGAAAAACAGTATAACAGGAAGGAATATCTTAGTGGTGACCTGACAGAATTCTCCTTTGAGAATAGGGTAGCACAGGGAAGTGCAGGAAAGTTAGTCACATTCCTAGCGATCAAGGTGGGAAACGTGAACACGTCCATAACAGAAAGTTGTGAAAGAGTTGCAGCAGGCAAAGATTGTGTTTGCGACGCATTCGCAGGAACGCCAAAACCAGGGGTACGAACTAGTATCGATCTCGAATAGTTAATGAAAGAGTTGGGAGAAATGCGGAGGAAACAAACGGAAGATAATGAAGGAATTAAACGATTCAGAAGGAACAAAAGGAAGATGTTAAAGAAATTAAAGCATCAACAACAGAGAAAAATTGATAGACGGGAAAAAGAGCAGAATATCAAGGAAATGCTTGAAGTGGGAGGAAAGAATGGATGAGAAAATAAAGAAAAGAAGGCAAGAAAGTGAAGGAAGAAAAGAACGAACTGAAATAAACGAAGAAGTAAAAAAAAAAAACAAGAAACAGAAACTGCAATTAAGTAAATTAAGGAGTATCAAAGACAACAGCAACAGAAAGAGATGAAAGAAATATGGGTGATAGCTGTCCCGGCAAATATGATGGCTGAAAGTTGAGAGGAACATGAAGGACATCGAACAGAAAGTAGAAACCATGAACTAAGTGGTAGGAGAAATACAGAAAGTATAGCACACTATTGAAATCAAATCGACGAAGCCTGTAATGGGGTTCACGGTTAGAAAAGGAAAGTAAAATCTTATTCATTTCATTGTGGCAGGGTGCTACAGCAACCAGTTCAGAATTATTTCAGAATAAAAACAGTCTTGGTTGCGAAAGTATTTAATGTCAATTACATTTTTCTCCCTTTTGGGCTATCGTAAGATAGAGTAAAAATAGCTGGATATCAGGGCTGGGCTACATACCCAGTTAATTGTAGACAATCTGATGATGCACCAAAATGGTGAAACGCGACAGTGACATAAAATAATTTCGCAACCAGACTGTTTTTATTCTTAGAAAAGAAACGCTTAAAGTGTGCAGAAGCTGAAAAAAATTTCCCAAACAAATTCTGGTACCTGAGCAAACAGGATGATATTCCAATTTCTAATCGTTCATACAGGGTGTTTCAAAAATGACCGGTATATTTGAAACGGCAATACAAACTAAACGAGCAGCGATAGAAATACACCGTTTGTTGCAATATGCTTGGGACAACAGTACATTTCCAGGCAGACAAACTTTCGAAATTACAGTAGTTACAATTTTCAACAACAGATGGCGCTGCGGTCTGGGAAACTCCATAGTACGATATTTTCCACATATCCACCATGCGTAGCAATAATATGGCGTAGTCTCTGAATGAAATTACCCGAAACCTTTGACAACGTGTCTGGCGGAATGGCTTCACATGCAGATGAGATGTACTGCTTCAGTTGTTCAATTGCTTCTGGATTCTGGCGGTACACCTGGTCTTTCAAGTGTCCCCACAGAAAGAAGTCACAGGGGTACATGTCTGGCGAAGAGGGAGGCCAATCCACGCCGCCTCCTGTATGTTTCGGATAGCCCAAAGCAATCACACGATCATCGAAATATTCATTCAGGAAATTAAAGACGTCGGCCGTGCGATGTGGCCGGGCACCATCTTGCATAAACCACGAGGTGTTCGCAGTGTCGTCTAAGGCAGTTTGTACCGCCACAAATTCACGAAGAATGTCCAGATAGCGTGATGCAGTAATCGTTTCGGATCTGAAAAATGGGCCAATGATTCCTTTGGAAGAAATGGCGGCCCAGACCAGTACTTTTTGAGGATGCAGGGACGATGGGACTGGAACATGGGGCTTTTCGGTTCCCCATATGCGCCATTTCTGTTTATTGACGAAGCCGTCCAGGTAAAAATAAGCTTCGTCAGTAAACCAAATGCTGCCCACATGCATATCGCCGTCAACAATCCTGTGCACTATATCGTTAGCGAATGTCTCTCGTGCAGCAATGGTAGCGGCGCTGAGGGGTTGCCGCGTTTGAATTTTGTATGGATAGAGGTGTAAACTCTGGCGCATGACGCGATACGTGGACGTTGGCGTCACTTGGACCGCAGCTGCAACACGGCGAACGGAAATCCGAGGCCGCTGTTGGATCACCTGCTGCACTAGCTGCGCGTTGCCCTCTGTGGTTGCCGTACGCGGTCGCCCTACCTTTCCAGCACGTTCATCCGTCACGTTCCCAGTCCGTTGAAATTTTTCAAACAGATCCTTTATTGTATCGCTTTTCGGTCCTTTGGTTACATTAAACCTCCGTTGAAAACTTCGTCATGTTGCAACAACACTGTGTTCTAGGCGGTGGAATTCCAACACCAGAAAAATCCTCTGTTCTAAGGAATAAACCATGTTGTCCACAGCACACTTGCACGTTGTGAACAGCACACGTTTACAGCAGAAAGACGACGTACAGAATGGCGCACCCACAGACTGCGTTGTCTTCTATATCTTGCACATCACTTGCAGCGCCATCTGTTGTTGAAAATTGTAACTACTGTAATTTCGAAAGTTTGTCCGCCTGAAGATGTACTGTTGTCCCAAGCATATTGCAACAAACGGTGTATTTCTATCGCTGCTCGTTTAGTTTTTATTGCCGTTTCAAATATACCGGTCATTTTTGAAACACCCTGTATAATAGGAGAACTGATGGAACTAACGGTGAGTTCTTGGAAAAGGAATTGGAAAGAAACCAGCATCTCGACATACCGACGACGAGAGAATTGTGTTGCGATGAGTGGTACAAAGATCACTACTTGAAATTCGTAGCCGTTTAATAGGAACAATTGCTGACTCAATGGAGCACTCGAGGATCACATTTACGTAATTAGAACGTGAGTATAGGCAGAGGGAGAGGACGCGGTGGTTACTCTTTCAGAGACCACGAAGAGAGAGAAACAGGCGGACGAGAAGAAGGAGAGCGCTACTTACACGAAGAATCGGCACGGAACCGGCAAATTATAAGATTGCGGGAAACGTGTGTAGGGATTTCAGGATTGAACTGACTTGAAACGTGTAAGACGGGGCCTCAAAAACCAGGAAAGAAGAGAGAAACTTCTACGTAATAAAAGTAACAAAAAAATGTGACGAAGAAGAAGATCTGTTAGAAGATGATATATTGAAAGATAAGGCAGTAATCACCCCTATAATCTAGATTAAAATGTGTGACCGTGTGACTAAATCATTATTCGATTCGGGACGCCAGCGGTGTACAATAGAAAACGAAGTGTATAATGAATTACTGAAATCAAGAGATGAAATATTCAGTTTACCATTTAGTGGATTCAAAATAAAAGAGACTGTTGGTGAATATGGGAAAACAATTAAGTGTCAGGTAATGTTGCAGCTTGATGCAGCTTGACACAGAAGTAGAATCATATCAAGTGGATGCTGTAGTCCTGCCTATTTTGGAAGAGGAAGTCATTACAGGCTCCGACTGGTTGACAGAATACAATGCAGATATAAATTACAGGAGAAATGAAGTGAGGTTTTACAGCAGAGAAAAGGAAGTCCCGATACCTTCTTCATAAACCGAGCGGGGTGGCGCAGTGGTTAGGCACTGGACTCGCATTCGGGAGGACGACGGTTCAATCCCGCGTCCGGCCATCCTGATTTAGGTTTTCCGTGATTTCCCTAAATCACTCCAGGCAAATGCCGGGATGCTTCCTCTGAAAGGGCACGGCCGACTTCCTTCCCAATCCTTCCCTAATCCGATGAGACCGATGACCACGCTGTCTGGTCTCCTTCCCCAAACCAACCCAACACCAACCTTCTTCATAATACCGATGGGAGGGCGCTAATTCGTCATCTTCCAGGGGAGCAGCTCCTTGACACCTATACTGCTTGACGGAGACAGGCTGGCGGCGGTTCAGTTACGCTCTGGGGAACATTCACGGGGGCATCCACGGGACCAATGGAGCGCGTGCAAGGCACCACGATGGCCAAGGAGTATCGTAAATTGGTTGCAGACCACGTACACTCTTTCGTGAAGATCGTGTTTCCAGACGGCACTGGTTTTTTTCAACAAGATAATGCTCAATGTCACAGGGTCTGGTGTGTGATGGAATGGTTCGAAGAACACAGTGCCGATTTCCAATTGACGTGCTAGCACCCCTGTTCGCCAGATATGAATCCGATGGAACATATCGGGGACGCGACTGAACGTGAAGTCAGAGCTTATCGCCCACCTCCCCGGAATTTACGGGAATTAGGTGGCTTGCGTGTGCAGATGTGGTGTCAGCTCCCTCCAGCGACTGCTTCCATGCCACGACACGTAGCACTGCCATCCGTGCCAAAGGTGTACAAATTGGCTATTAGGCAGGTGGTTATAATGTTCTGGTTGATCAGTGTACGAGGACTGGAACTTAACTAGTGGCAACTATTTATTCACAACCGATACAAAAGACTTACATGTTTGCACCTGTTACTGTCCTTCAAAGTTGCCGTCCTACGGGCCAGGGTTCGATTCCTGGCTAGGTCGAGGAGTTTCTCCGCTCACGGACTGGGTGTTGTGTTGTCTTCATCATCATTTCATCCCCATCCGGCGCGCAGGTCGCCCAATGTGGCGTCGAATGTAATAAGACCTGCACCAATGCGGCCGGACCAGCCCCATAGGGGAGCTCCCGGCCAATGACGCCAAACGCTCATTTCCATTTCCAACGTAGTCACCAGCTTTGTGTAGAACCCGTTGTCAGCGATGTGGAAGGCGTAAAATACCGTTAGCAGAGCCTGTTCTGTTGATTGTGCGACTGGAGCGGTCTACTGCCTGTCGAATCTCTGGAACAGTTCTGAACTGAATGTCACGATGCCAAAACTGAAACGCCAGTGCAACGAATGGCGTCATTATGGGTCGCCGCGAAAGTCTAAAGTTCGTCAGAGCCCCAGTATGGTGAAAGTTATGGTGATTCTCGTGTACGACTGTGATGGTATTATCCTAACGCATTACGTTCCTCCACGGCAGACCGTCAATGCACAGTATTACTCTTCGTTTTTGGAGCGTCACCTGCGACCAGCTTTTCGAAAGAAACGGGGACACTTTCTGCGCAACCCACCCATCATTTTGCACGACAATGCGCTGGCGCATACAGCGCAAGCTGTAGCTGCTCTTTTCGGTCGATGCGACTGGGAAGTCCTTGTGACTTTGATTTGACTCCGAAGATGAAGGAACCACTTCGTGGCATTCGCTTCAGAACTGTTCCAGAGATTCGACAGGCAGTAGACCGCACCATTCGCACCATCGACAGAACAGGCTCTGCTAACGGTATACTACGCCTTCCACATCTCTGGCAACGGGTTCTACACAACGCTAGTGACTACTTTGGAGGACAGTAACAGGTGCAAACATGTGACGCTTTTGTATCGGTTGTGAATAAATAGTTGCCACTATTTAAGTTCCACCCCTCGTATACTGACAGTCAATGAAATGTAGAAGGAACATATAAAGATTTAATTTTCAAAAATTGGAATTTGGAAGACTGGAGATTTACTTCCTAGAACACATTACTGGCCCAGAACAGATTAAACGCGACTTATAAAAACTGGTTGCCGTAAGAGATTATTCCGATACCAAGAAATGGTAAGCAATTAAAAAAATTTTCGGTTTCTGTGGAATGTAAAGAAATATTTTAGTAGAGATTTGTCACCCTAGACGAGGAGAAAGAGGAAAATAGCAGTGTCGAAAAAGGAAGACGGAATTGTAACAGATGTGACCCTCAGGAAAGGACAGTGTTAGTAATGTGTAGTTAGATATGCTTTTCTTAAGGATAATGCTAGGTGTTTCACTTGAATGTGTTAATGAACAATGCTCAAGAAGCGTTATTTCTTGTTTCGTGCTAATTAAGGTTGCTTTGGACGTATTCAGCTACGCAGCCATTTATTTAGCGAAATGATTCAATAGGCAGGTGTGATGGGGTGTAGAGAATTCAGAAGAAGAAGCAGTGGCTCCACAGCATAATGTATTGTTACTTGTGGAGAACCGGCCTGGCGTGCGACGCATTTAACTGCAGAGTAGAGCGGCGGAGACCAGCGTGGCCCTTGGTAAGATTCAACCAGCATATGAAGCAGCCACTGGAAGGAGGAGAATTCAGCAGCCTGCCATATGCTTTCAATGAGCAGAGATGTACCCTATTCCGCTTTTAACCTGCCCATGCTTGCCTGGTTAGCCAGGCAGGAAAGATACGCACGTTAGTGGCAGAGCGGGAGGACTGCTTTATTCCTTCTCACACCAAGCTATGCCCAACACAAGTAAGTTAAAGGAGTGTTGCTTGCATACTCGCCTTCGCGTAGTGCTACACTTTCATTGGGGTGCTATGAGTAGAGTTCTGAAGTTGATGCAATGTATTTTTTTACCCGTTTATCACAAGATTCCAACGGCCTTGCAGCAATGGTAACACCGGTTCCCGTCAGAACACCGATGTTAAGCGCTGTCGGTCTTGGCTAGCACTTGGATGGGTGACCATCCGGTCTGCCTGGCGCTGTTGGCAAGCGGGGTGCACTCAGCCCTTGTGAGGCAAACTGAGGAGCTACTTGATTGAGAAGTAGCGGCTCTGGTCTCGGTAAATGACATACTGCCCGGAGAGCGGTGTACTGACCACATGCCCCTCCACATCCGCATCACCGAGCGAGGTGGCACAGTGGTTAGACACTGGACTCGCATTCGGGAGGACGACGGTTCAATCCCGCGTCTGGCCATACTGATTTAGGTTTTCCGTGATTTCCCTAAATCGCTCCATGCAAATGCCGGGATGGTTCCTTTGAAAGGGCACGGCCGACTTCCTTCCCTAATCCGATGAGACCGATGACCTCGCTGTCTGGTCTCCTTCCCCAAAACATCCCAAACCAACATCCGCATCCAGTGACGCCTATGGGCTGAGGATGACACGGCGGCCGGTTGGTACCGTTGGGCCTTCATGGCCTGATGGGGAGGAATTTAGTTTTAGTTTAGTATCACAAGATGAAGCTCAATGAAATATATATTCAAAAAAAATGGTTCAAATGGCTCTGAGCACTATGGGACTTAACATCTGAGGTCATCAGTCCCCTAGAACTTAGAACTACTTAAACCTAACTAACCTAAGGACATCACACACATCCATGCCCGAGGCAGGATTCGAACCTGCGACCGTAGCGGTGGCGCGGTTCCAGACTGAAGCGCCTTTAACCGCGTGGCCACACTGGCCGGCAAATATATATTCATTTTGGGTCATTGTAGACCAGAAAATGGTGGATTTATTTGTTCTTCTTTTCCTTTTCGGAGCGATTCTGACTTATTTATTAATTTCAGCATGAACGGTTTACTCTGCAACTTCACTCTCCTTCGATTAGTACCGACTATTCCATATCGAACTGTCATCATTTCACCTCTAAAACATAGTGTCTGTACTAATCACAACCATCTCTGAAAGTAGAGATCCTTTGCATGTAAAAACCTAAATATGTCTATTATACTGCAACGGCAACTACAGTACAATTTTGGAAGTCTAGTTTCTATAGTCCTAGTGTGTTTCATCCAAATATGACCCTGGTTATACCAATTTAATTACTTTTATTCAAGATGTGAATTGCAGATTCGCTGGATTTTCGTAAGTGGCGAAAGTAATTCAGTTTAAATTTCCCATATGCACTTCAGTAAACACGAAGTTCGCTTTTCATACTATATTAATCTGAAAGGTACATGTCAGGAAGAAGAAGCTTTGCGTTTATAAACAACTTTCTTCGTACTACGTAACATACCACCAGAATGTGGTTTTTACTATCCATATTTTTTTCTGTTTCAATCAATGTTTGCCCCAATTTAAAAGCCTACATACTGCTAAATGGTCCTAAGTCATTAGCAAACATTTCACCACACATGTCAGCCATTACCTCTTTGTCCTCTTTATGGAGTGACGAAATTGCTGGTCAAATTGACAAACATGCCGTAACATACTCGACGTTCCCGATTTAGTATTCAGCAACTTTTTATAAAATTTGCATGCGACACATCTACTGATTTATTTGAAGCTGCTTCATAGACCCAAAAAATGTTCACATGCTGGACTTGGGCGCTATTCCCGACTCGTGTATATTCCCCAAGTCTTGATTTCTCCTCAGTCTCCCTTAAGTCGCTTTGTTCGTTTTGCTGGTCCCACCGTTATGATAAATGAGCTGCATTAAAGTTACCTATCCAAACACGTCGTCAAGTGCAGCAGTATGAACGGGTCACACGAATCTTGAGAGGCTTGCGGGAACCCAAGCCGGTGCGCTTTAACCAGAGCGCTTCAGTACACATGTACACAAGTAAGACAAGCAAAGGGCAAAGGTACACGGAAAAAAGCAATTGTATAACACACCTGAATAACTTGGTAACGTCTAGAAAATATAAAAATGTACTGTGTAGGATATTGTGAAATGTGTTTCTGTGTATTTTTCTATCAGCATGGACTTTTATGTTTCATGAATTTTGAAACAAACTGAAATGGAATGTAATTATTTTCTTCACGTTTATTTTTTCCTATCTGAATAATTCCATACATTGTGAAATTCAACATATATTTTAAACGTTAAAATTAACAGAGATTTATGAATGTGGATTGTTCGAAGCATAAATTTTGAAAAAAAAATGTTGCTAAGCTATGGGGACACTATTGTCACTTTTGATTATTTCAGTTACTGCGGGATTTTCGTTTTCAGTAACTGAGGGGATTTTTTTTTAATTTCAAAAGTCCTTATATCGAGATAATTTGAAATCAATTCCGGATTTGAAACAACACTACTGGCTATTACAATTGCTACACCAAGAAGAAATGCAGATGATAAACGGGTATTCATTGGACAAATATATTGTACTAGAACTGACATTTGATTACACTTTCACGCAATTTGGATGCATAGATCCTGAGAAATCAATACCCAGAATAACCACCTCTGGCCATAATAACGGCCTTGATACGCCTGGGCATTGAGTCAAACAGAGCTTGGATGGCGTGTACAGGTACAGCTGCCCATGCAGCTTCAACACGGTACCAAAGTTCATCAAGAGTAGTGACTGGTGTATTGTGACGAGCCAGTTGCTCGGCCACCATTGACCAGACGTTTTCAAATAGTGAGAGATCTGGAGAATGTGCTGGCCACGGTAGCAGTAGAACATTTTCTGTATCCAGAAAGACCCGTACAGGACCTGCAACACGCGGTCGTGCATTATCCTGCTAAAATGTAGGGTTTCGCAGGGATCGAATGAAGGGTAGAGCCACGGGTCGTACCACATCTGAAATGTAACATCCACTGTTCAAAATGCCGTCAAAGCGAACAAGAGGTGAACGGCCGTGTAACCAATGGCACCCAATACCATCACGCCAGGTGATACGCCAGTATGGTGATGACGACTACAGCTTTCAATGTGCGTTCACCGCGATGTCGCCAAACACGGATGCGACCATCTTGATGCTGTAAACATAACCTGGGTTCATACGGAAAAATGACGTTTTGCCATTCGTGCACACAGGTTCGTCGTGAAGTACACCATCGCAGGCGCTCCTGTCTGTGATGCAGCGTCAAGGGTAACCGCAGCCATGGTCTCCGAACTGATAGTCCATGCTGCTGCAAACGTCGTCGAACTGTTCGTGTAGATGGTTGTTGTCTTGCAAACGTCCCCATCTGTTGACTCAGGGATCGAGACGTGGCTGCACGATCCGTTACAGCCATGCGGATAAGATGCCTGTCACCTCGACTGCTAGTGATACAAGGCCGTTGGATCCAGCACAGCGTTCCGTATTACCCTTCTGAATCCACCGATTCCATATTCTGCTAACAGTCATTGGATCTCGACCAACGCGAGCAGCAATGTCGCGATACGGTTAATCGCAATCGCGATAGGCTACAATCCGACCTTTATCAAAGTCGGAAACGTGATGGTACGCATTTTTCGTCCTTACACGAGGCATCACAACAACGTTTCACCAGGCAATGCCGGTCAACTGCTTTTTGTGTATGAGAAATCGGTGGGAAACTTTCCTCATTTCAGCACGTTGAAGGTGTCGCCACCGGCGCCAACCTTGTGTGAATGCTCTGAAAAGCTAATCATTTGCATATCACAGCATCTTCTTCCTGTTGGATAAATTTCGCGTCTGTAGCACGTCATCTTCGTGGTGTATCAATTTTAATGGCCAGTAGTGTTATTTGTTGGCAAATGTAAGGATACAGATATTGATCCTGTACTTCACAAATCAAATGTACCCTTACGCTTCTTTGCTATAGCGCAGCGACTTCGCTGACGGGGATGTCCATCCAGTATTTCTAGATGGGACAGTTTGGCGCCTGGAGATTGTTTGGCACGAAAGAGTGAGTCAGGCGCGCCGGAGCCGTCACGTAAGTGAGTTGTGTGTGTGTATGAGAGAAAAGCAATCGTTAAAATAACAATTTTGAAGATCAGGATTAAATTTAGTATTGAGGGAGCCTCAATATAATTAAATGGCGATCGTATGGCAAGAAATTGGCTGTGGTAAACTCATATATGAAAACTTAGAGAACCGGCATTTCAAGCCGACTACCTCCAACATACATTGCGCACAAGGACCACGAAGATAATATACGATAAATTAGGGCTTATAGACGGTCGTTTTCCCCGCGCTCTATTTGCGATTGGAACGGGTACTCTTCGCCACGCGCCGTAGTTGTAGATGTAGATGTAGAACACGAACATAGAAATAATCATAATATATAGTCTAAATATCCCTAATAACTAAATGTAAAATTCACATACGTATTGCGTTAATTAGTTCTGAGTTCACCTCCTGATCTCAAAGCATAATATGGAGAGGCACATCCTACTTCAATTGCCTAGTTTTATCGTTCATTCCCTTTTTTTCATCCACTTTCCTACCCCCTACGGATGAAGCTTCCAGCAACTCAGGAAGTGTTGCTGCACACTGAAATGGACAAATTCGTCCTACATGCTCAACTGTGATTCTGTTCGGAAGTTACAGTTTAACATTATCCGGAGATATCATATTGATATAGTCCTTGGTGACACGAAAATAAATAAATAAATAATTGTAGAGAAGTGTGGCCGCAACAGGCCAGCAACAGGCAGCGGACGTTCATCTTCGGACCCAAGCACAGTGGCATGGGTGCGTAGACAAAACCGTTTCCCACATAGACGTATGGTAGCATACAGCTTTGCTGCCTATGCATTGTGCCGGCCGGACAGCACAGTGAGTATCGGAATTTCAGCTAGTGTATCGATGTTCTTGACAGTTGAGTGAAAAAAATATTTTGAATCGATTTCAGTTTTTTCTCTTGTTTTACTTAGTTTTACTGAACAGTTTTAGAATACCTTAACACTATCAACGCTGTCTTCCATTATGAGAGCAAGTGTGATTGCGCGCGTTATCATGAGTGGCGGTGGGTGAGAATAAGTGCTATTTTACCTCAGATTTAGTTCAATCTCTGTTCTCGTGTTTTCTCCATTTAACCACATTCGTTTCTATTCCATTCGTAAGGTCGCTGATAACCTCGTCGTTGAGGGCCCCTAACCACACACACACACACACACACACACACACACACACACACACACACACTTACGCACCGACGCACGCACGCGCTCAGACATACATCATGTCAACTCTTGTGTATCTAAGACAAGAATTCAAAGTAAACTAATGCTTCATGGACACTGTACGGAGGACAGACGTTCCCTCTGGTGGGATCTGAAAGAAGTAAGACGATATCTTTTACCATTTGTGTGTAATGCTACCCACGTTCTTACTTAACAGATTGTATTTACTGACGGACACCGGTACACTTGAACATCGTACTGTCCAAAGCGACGAAGAAACTTTAACCAAATTTTATTTTATGTAGCTGGATAACTACTGTTCTGCTTACATAATAAGATATACTGAGCACAAAATGACATATACATTCGTTGCCTAAGAAAACGTTGGTACAGCAGTGAATACAATGCTCGATTACTCAATGAGAACTTTAGGATAATGTGGAAAGAATAATTAAGACAACTAACTTGTCTCCCACGTTTTACAAACCCTAGTGCATTTCGGTCGTACCGTTATTTCCGGCTCTTACCGCATACCTCAGAGCCAGTGTTGTCCTTTACAGGACAGCCGAGAGGAAACGGTGGGGACAAGAAATACCAGGCAGTTTATGAAAGCCGATGCACCTTCCATACAAAATGAAGAGTCAATACAGAATTTCACCTCAGAGAAGCACTGATCTGGCACAAGGTTAGCTTTCGTGCTCTTAGCAGGTCACTAGTACAGCGGCGAGTGGCCGAGTACATAAGCGTTCTCACTGTCCTTCCTCCGTTATTACTTTTTCTCCGAGCAAACACGGAGCGGACGTGACTCTCTCCAGGTTCAACATGTGGACGTGTGGCGCGCATGTGTAAGACGCAGTGCTACCAGTTTCTGGGTACTGCTTCTACCCGTGCACGGTGCGGTTGTGGACTGCTACTCTTCGTAGCTGGAACTGACACTTATATTAAAAACCCGGCACATTTTATTGAAAAACTAAGAGAGATAAACGTGGGCGCGAGAGACAATCTTGTTAGCTTTGATACCGAGACCTTATTTACGACAGTTCCTGTGAAGCTACACTGACGGGAAAAAGGCGCAACACCAAAAAATTATTGCTGTAGAGTAATGAAATTTCAGGAATACATTTGTCTAGGTAACATACTTTGTGATTAACATTGCCAGATCATTGGTTAATGTAAGCGCGAAACAAGCCTTGCTAGTACATTAATAACAGGTGTAACAGCATGTTGAATACAAGCATGCAACCATTACGTAAAAATGGTATATTTCAAATAGAAATTTGGGATCATTTCCCGAAAAGCTTCGTGTACAATGTGAATAAAAGAAAATCGTGACTGGTAGCATAAAAAGCAGTAACTGGCTTTCGCAAAACCATTTATAAAGGACCAAATCAGATAAAAACAAGTGTTAACACCTGCTTATCGGAACATGAAACGAAATGTCATAATAACATATAACATAATAATAACAAATCGGCCGTCGCAGAAAATGTTTTCCGAGAGGGAAAAAAACGAAATAAAATTTCCTAGCGTGTCAGGAAAGACAACGCATTATCATGCGCGTTTGAACAGAGAAGCCAAAGCTATTAACAAGCACCATAATAAGAGAAAAATATAGGGAGTTATATAAAATATGGATGCCAACTTTTTGCCAATAGAATGATGATCGATTTCTTCTAATTGGAAAAATGATTTCTAATCGAGAACGAATGACGCCCACCACGCATATCACGAACACGGCATCACACGACGAAGGTGGGGCCCCTTGTACTGCTCTATAAATTCGGGAGCCCTTCGAGCCCTTGATACAGCTACCGTCTCCTGCTGTAGGAAGGCAAACGTCGTATCATAGTTTTGAACATTGACCACTGCTTCGCAACCCGTAAGTTGTAAGTGAAGTTAACACCGCCCATCAGAACTGTCAGAACACCGTTCAACGAACAGGTGTAAACAGTCGCCGCATAGAGCATTATCTCGCATGCGGACCATATTGTTTAATACGGGGATCAGATTCTTTCGCCACGACGGTAAAGAGACAACAGAGCACGGATTCGAAGAGACAAGGAAAGCTTTGTGGACCTGTCTTGATCTATAAATGCTCTCCAATGGGTATATAAAAATGCCTAGAACAATAGTCTACTGCCAAATTGAAATGAGTGCTGTCATTCTATTTTTTCATGGTGAGTGATTGTGAGCAGCCGAAAATCATTGAAGGATGAGTGATGTCTATGGTGAAACTTCCATGAGTGGCAGCAGAGTGCAGAGATGGCTCATGATGCAGGCTGTTGGGGGAGACAACGAGGTTCATTCGATGATTTTGTTCAGCGAGAGGATCAGGCGATTTAAGAAAATCGTCGATTTACAGCTTGTGTTGACGGTCTCATTAGCTGAAATTTCAAGACAGCTCTCTATCCCATCGTAAGTGACAGGCTTAAGTACCGCAAACTCTGTGCGACGCGGGTTCCCAATATTCTGTCCGACCATCACAAAATACAGAGTATGGGCGTCATCTTGACGTGTATCCAGCTCTGCCATGATGAAGAAGAAGATCTTTTGAGCAAAATTATCACGGGGGACGAGACAAGGATCCATTTCAAAAATTAAGAATGAAAAGAGCAATCCAAACACTGGATGCATTATCATTCGCCGAGTAAACCAAAGAAATGCAAGTGTACCTTCTCCACCAGAAAGTGTATGGCTACCGTGTTCTGGGTCCGAAAAGGAGGTCTTCCAGTGGAATTCGTGCATCGACACAAACACCCCTGCATCCTCACGTACCATCCCTTCAATATCTCCGAAGGACAATTCTGAACAAGCAAAGACGAATCTCGTCATCAGGAATTGTTCCTCTTCATGGTAATGCTCAGCCACACACTCTAGCTAGAACAAAGACGCCCCTGTAGCGTTTTCAATGGGAAGTGTTGATCACCCATCATACAGCCCGGACTTGGCTCTCTCTTTTATCTCTTTGCTTACACTGAAATGTTTAAGTCTCCTATCGTACTTGCTGTGCTATGTGCGAGAACACAGGGATTCAGTACACAAAAATGGCTCTGAGCACTATGGGACTCAACTGCTGTGGTCATAAGTCCCCTAGAACTTATAACTACTTAAACCTAACTAACCTAAGGACATCACACACATCCATGCCCGAGGCAGGATTCGAACCTGCGACCGTAGCGGATGTGCGGTTTCAGACTGTAGCGCCTTTAACCGCTCGGCCACTCCGGCCGGCTTTAGTACACATGTGTAAGAGTTGCCTACCACATGCGCGAATTCAACTCACTAATGACCAAAGAAGCAATTTCGTGCACAGGGAGAATCCAACACATTTGTAGAACTGTTTCACTGCTAACTATTCACGTTGCTAAATAATAATGTAGCTTAAGTTTCATTATCCACTAAATTAAATTTCATTCAATTCATATAACTACAATGGACCCAACTAACTTTCCAGATTAAAATGAAAGAATAAGTTTCTCGTAACTGCACCTGTGTTACATTGAAAACACTGTCACAGCAAGACTACTATTCAGGGAACTAAAATCTTCTGACGATATTTTTTTTATGGAACGGTCGCCCCACCAGAACATTGTGGGAGGAAATGAATGGAGTGAGTAAAAATCGTCTTAAAATACTAATTTATTTGCTCCCACTCATTACTGAAGTTGGATTGATTTATAATAACTTTCATCAAAAAATGTAAAAATCAGTACATGCACAATTTTTAAGATTTTTTTTCTGGTAAACGTTTTATCCCTGAATATGGCACTGAATGCTCTTTGGAAGACTATAAATTGAGATGTAAATCATTTTCCAAAGTCTGTGTAGCTCACAAAAGGGACGTATGCTGGCTAGCACTGAGTTTTGATATCAGCATAATAGAGAACTGACGACGGAAAGGAATCACAAGTTGAGAAACAAATTTGTAAGTTGTGAGATAAGCAGTACAAAGACAACACAACGGCTAAACACGAGATTCACTCCCGAACAGCTAAAGGAGCGCCAAGCTGAAACAGGACACCAGCGACTCTCCAACGACGAGACACAAACAACAGCAGTGTATTTGCCCCATAAATCGACAGCTGAGTGTCTACTCTCACCACTTCTCACAATTACGGTAGGAGGGAAGGAAAACGCAAGGTCTTCCATAGTGGCAACTGAAAATCCTCCTCTCTCTTTCTGCATGCAGGGCAAGCAATCAGAATTTCCTTCTCCAGCAATTTTTGTTTTCCCTACCAACGAACTAAAATTTTGCAGTGTACTGGCCCTCACCTTACGATTGGCAGAACCATGTCTGGGCATGTAAATGTAACTCAGTTCCCACACTGTTTACAGAAACATAGCTGTGGCTCTGTGCTCTACTACTCATTTTAGGACAACTTGCAAGCTTTAGTTGAAATCTCTCGGAAGCTCACATGACTAACACTGCTTTGAAAGACGCTTTTGAAGTACTCAGGCTTAAGAGATACTCAAAGCAGCTTACTCGCCCAACTACTGTCCATGGGAACGTCCCGGATTTCGACCATTGTTTACCCACGGACTAGAACTTCCAGGTTGCACGTCTCGCCCCATTCCAACAACAGGGAAAGTTCGCTAGAATACGACTTAAGTGATTGCATGTATTGTCGCTTAGCGAAAAGTGACAAAGCAGTATCGTACAACATGAAATACTGTCCAGTAATAGAGCATTTTGAAATAGACAACGAGCTGTAGACGGGCCGTGAGATTTGACTGAAAGCAAATGGTATTAGAAACCTCCGCACTATGACAAATGTTCAAGCTGGAACGGCGACTATGTAAATAGGTTATGCTGGAAGGTAATGCTAAATTTCGCAGATAAAATGTTTTTGGTGCACCACTGCTGCATGACGAAAGCAGTCCATGCAGGGCAGAGCGGTACATGAGTCCCCGTTAATTCATATCGATAAAACGAGTATCGTACTAGACCAATTTGTGACCAAGCTATTGAATGGACACGTAAAAATTCTCATTAAAAATCATTTTGTTTGCAATGGAACACAATGCGACACTTTTCGTCAAGCAATGGGCGTCGTATTAATTATATGATGAACAGTAAAAAAATGGAAATGAGTTTATGGTATCGTTGGCCGGGAGGCACCAGTCGGTGAAGTTCGGCAGCCAAGTGCAAGTCTTATTTCATTCGACGCCACATTGGGCGACCTGCGCGCCGGTAATGAGAATGAAATGATGATGAGGACAACACAACGCTGAGTCCACAAGCAGATAAAATCTCCAACCCGGCCGGAAATCGAACCCGGCCCCACTTGAAAGGGAAGCAGGCATATTACCACAAAGCTAAGCAGGCCGACATGATTAACAATATTTGTTTGCCATAACGTAAATCTGCCAACACACCGGAGAAAATACGTCTGAAGAGAATGACGAATGTCCTGACAATTTCAAGTAATTTTTATCGCCTGAACATTATGATCATCTACTAAATAATCGGTATGTCCACCTTCAGCATGGATAACAGCGGCTACGCCCCATGACCACACCATGGATGTGTTCGATCAGGTCCAGATCTGGCGAATTGAAAGCCAGCACATCAATAGGAACTCGCAACTATATTCTTTGAACCACTCTATCACGCCTGGCCTCGTGATGTGGCGCATTATCTTATTGAAAAATGCCACTGCCATCGGGAAACATTATCGTCATGAAGAGTGTACATGGTCTGCAACAAGTTTACAATTGTCCTTCGTCGTCATGGTGCTTTGCACGAGCTCGGCTGGATCAATGAACGCAACCTTTCAATTAAATACTTCAACAGCCTTAGCAGAAGACTTTTTGTTCAACGTACAGTACATACAGGTCGTTTCTCATCAAACCTCTAGGAATAAGAGATCACGTGATAGAGAATAATTTTCGTTAGAAAATTGACGTTCTCTGATGCTCCCTTGTGATGTTAGGAATCCCTTTTTGTTAGTTACGCCCTGAGAAATGTAGGCCTACTGCGACGTCCATATGCAGTGTGCAGTTTGTGTTGCCTGTAATCTAGTCACCTACTAAGCATGAAAGGCGGTAGGCCAGGCCAATGAAAGTTCCTAATTCACTTTTAAAGTATCTTGCTCTGCTTAAAAACACTCATTCTAAAGTTTACTCGTTGAAAATAATAATTTACTGTGGCAGGCGCAACACACCTGTTAGCAGACCTTGCTAGTTCAGTGAAGTATCGTCATTTCAGGGGCAAATACTAAACGACACGTAGCGTCGCTGGGAAGTGTCAGCAAACATTTTGCCTCCAAGAAAACTTTTTCCAAAAACATTCGACGCGACGGCGGGGTCAGGGATTTTCTCTGCCTAGTGATGACTGGGTGTTGTGTGATGTCCTTAGGTTAGTTAGGTTTAAGTAGTTCTAAATTCTAGGGGAGTGATGACCATAGATGTTAAGTCCCACAGTGCTCAGAGCCATTTGAACCATTTTTTTTATCGTTTACAGTCGCCTAATTACAACACCGACTTTTTCTTTATTTATTTTTTTTTTCAATAGAGCTACGTGCTTTTTGTGTGACATTTGAAAGAAGGTTTATGAAAACCTCAACGACGTAACATGCATGGGACTTGACCAAACAGTATCACGATACTTACGGCAAGATATAACCGCCATTTGGCTGTTATGTTGATATGCTTTATTATACAATCTAATTTCAGTCTTCGGATATTTTCAATCGTTACAAATGCCAAAAATCGTCTGACTTGTGTGGACATTTGTAACACTTGAAAATGGCCAAGGGCTGAAGTCTAGATCGTGTAATAAAGCAGATCATACACTCAAATGTCGGTTATATTTTCCCGTAAGTTTTATATGGCTGTGGCTCCACATGAATGAAAAATCACCAAGTATCAAGGTAACAACCACTGTCTCGCCGTCAGTAGAGGACGTCCCACAAACATCTGCCCTATTATATCAACCATAAGCAAGCACGTAACTCATGTACGGTACGAGCGTTCAGTACAACGGCTGTCGTACCAGGTTCTCAAAATGCTAACCTTGAGCATTGCTACACGCTGCTAAGTGATTCTGGAGAAAAGTTTCATCTGAAGTTATCGGCAGCACAAGCCCGTGTTACAAGGCATTTCATGCCTTCGGGAATCGTGGGTGCCTCCTATTAATCTTTCGCTTTAATTTTCCCCACAGATGAAAGTATGGAAGTGTTAAGTTTGGTGAAAGTGCAGACCAGTTTGTCTTGTCCTTCTCTTAAAAAAGAGTCTTTCATTACTTGTGTAGAACGGGAGGAAATTCGTAAAGTTGATACCACAATGACTGAATTATGTCCAGTGGGTTGTCTTCCAGTAAGTGTGGCAGGAGCATGTCTTACGACTCAAGATACTTGACAGGCACCAATTACGGTGTCTAGAAAACACGCACCAAACGTTGGTAAACCAAGAGAGCAGTTTTCATCCACTTCTTCGAGTCAACGTGGATTTTCAGACGACGGTTAGTGCATATAGCGAACATGTTTTGTGAAGGATACTTCTTCCCCAAAATAAATAAATAAATAAATACAATATGCCGCATCACTTTGCAATTTACGTTCGTGACATTTAGATAACTGTAATAAATTTTGGAAGTCACTCCCATGAAGCTGTAGATACAGAGACATGTAAAGAGTATGAAGTGGAATGCAGTGTAATGTTTCCAGAACACTCGTTTCGTCGACCCCTGTCATACATACGAGATGCTAAATTCTGTCAAATCGTCAAATTACCGAGATGGTTGGAAGGACTTGCCCATAATGCTCCACACGTTCTCACCTGGGAAGAGACTCGGCGATCTTGCTGACCAAGATACGGATCGGCAAGGACGAAGACAAGCAGTAGAGACTCTCGCCGTGTGAGTGCAGGCATTATCTTGCCGATGCCATCAAAAAAGGATCGAGTGAGGTGGCGCAGTGGTAGCACACTGGACTCGCATTCGGGAGGACGACGGTTCAATCCCGCGTCCGGCCCTCCTGATTTAGGTTTTCCGTGATTTCCCTAAATCGCTCCAGGCAAATGCTGGGATGGTTCCTTTGAAAGGGCACGGCCGACTTCCTTCCCTAATCCGATGAGACCGATGACCTCGCTGTTTGGTCTCTTCCCACAAACAACCAACCAACCAACCATCAAAAAAGGGCGTACAGTATTGAGGACGTACTGCTGTTCTGTAAGGGTACCACTGATGACAACCACTTTCTATTAAAAGAAATTACACCCTAGATCATGCCGGACATCTGTCAGTTTGGCATACCACGGCTGTCCGGGTTGTCTCCAGACACACCTTCCGCCTCGAATCTCATTTACTGACTGGAGTAGAATTGTCTTCAGTGATGAGTTCCCCTTCGAACTGAGCCCCAGTGATTATTTGTTTTCACAGCGGGTCCTCTTTGGCTGCTTTCCGCGGTACCCTTACAGCACAGGAGATAGAGAAGATCCAAATAAGAGCGGCGCGTTTCGTCACAGAGTTATATGGTAAACGTGATAGCATTACGGAGATGTCTAGCAAACTCAGGTGGCAGACTCTGCAAGAGAAGCACTCTGCGTCGCGGTGTAGCTTGCTGTCCAGGTTTTCGAGAGGGTGCGTTTCTGGATGACGTATCGAATATATTGCTTCCCCCTACTTATACCTTCCGAGGAGATCACGAATGTAAAACTAGAGAGATTCGAGCGCGCACAGAGACTTTCCGGCAGTCGTTCTTCCAGCGAACCATACGTGACTGGAGCAGGAAAGGGAGGTAATGACAGTGGCACGTAAAGTGCCCTCCGCCGATCACCGTTGGATGGCTTGCGGAGTATAAATGTAGTTGTAGATGTACAGCAGTCGTTTGACAATATTATGAGCCCCGTTTTGTTGCCCTTCATGTTAAGCCATCATGACCTTACACTTCCGCAAGGTAATGGTGCGCCCGCACACGGCCACAGTTTGTGCTGGTCGTCTTCGTGCTTGTAAAACCGTACCTTGGCCAGCAAGATCGCTGTATCTGTTCCCAGCTGAGAAAGTTTGGAGCATCATGGGCATTACCCTCCATCTCGAGATTTTAACGTTCTTACACACGATAGCCCTAGGAGGGTATCCAATAAACTATATCAATCATTGTGAAGCCGGGTAACGTCTTCTATAATGGCCTGAAGTGGACCCAATTAATGAAACTCTTTGTCTTGAATAAATCACCCAATTTTCCTGAAATTTTAACTTTGCTTGACCGTACACGTTGACGGCAGCAGAACGCAATAAGAAAGGGCAAATGTTGCATGGAAGCTAACTAGGTGCAGTGGACACACAGCGCCCGGGAAACGCGTGGGAAGGAGCGAGGGTGTCGCGAGAACTGGTCCCCGGACAGGACAGCGAGTACGTACCGCGCGCGCCATTATTCAGGTTCTCCCGCCACATGCTCGCATCCTTGCCCCACCGCGTAATTGTCACAACTCGGCATCTGTTTGATTTGACCGCGCGTCGTCGGTCGCCACGAATTTGTATTCTATTCAGCGCTGGAGCGCCCGGCAACGGCGCGGAACGTAACGTAAGCCCCAATTGAAATGTCCGCGTGATAAATTACGACGGCGCAGCTCGGCGCGGCGGGGCTGCTCGCTCCACGAGTCGCCTGAATTGACAAGCGCGGCAGTGGCTAATTATTATTCCGGCCCGTGGAGCGCCGGCGGAGGCCAGCGCTGGCAAGAAGCGGACGGGATAGGACAGGACAGGACGGGGCGCTGCGCTGCGCAGCCGCCTGAGGGAACTTGCCGTCCGCTCGCTTACTTTGCGCCTGTCAGCCCGCTGCAACTTCCCCCCAAGTTGCGCGCGCGCCGCTCCCTGCCGGGGTCGCGCTTCCAGAAACAATTTACCTCGCGGCAACCGCCGAACTGCTCTCCTCGCCGCTGTGAAAACATGATCCTGGCTGCTGCCGCAGCCGCTGCCCCAACTGTTTAACCAATATGCGAATCTTCTTCCGGAAGAACTCCATTTCTTCTCCACCAGCTTTCCTTCCTGAGAACTGGCATGCTCAGCTCTGTGTTTCAGAGTTCTGTCGATAAATGTACACCTCTGTCTCTCTCTCACCCCTCCTCCCCATACACATCCTCTCTCACTCTGTCTCTCTCTTTCTCTCTCTCTCTCTCTCTCTCTCTCTCTCTCTCTCTCACACACACACACACTTAGACACACACACACTTATAAACATTGTTCTGTGGAGAACGCTCGGTCCAGAACAAAAACAGTCTTGATTGCGAAATTATTTAATATAAGTGACGCGTTTCACCCTTTTGGAGCATCATCAGGTTGTGTAAGGGTATCTGGATATGTGACCCATCCGTCATAAGGCCATAGAAAATGGAAAATGGATGGAACAGTATCTATACACACTACCGGCCATTAAAATTGCTACACCAAGAAGAAATGCAGTTGGTAAACGGGTATTCATTGGACAAATATATTGTACTAGAACTGACATGTGATTACATTTTCACGCAATTTGGGTGCATAGATCCTGAGAAATCAGTACCCAGAACAACCACCTCTGGCCGTAATAACGGCCTTGATACGCCTGGGCATTAAGTCAAACAGAGCTTGGCTGCCCATGCAGCTCCACACGATACCACAGTTCATCAAGAGTAGTGGCTGCCGTATTGTGACGAGCCAGTTGCTCGGCCACCATTGACCAGACTTTTTTCAATTGATGAGAGATCTGGAGAATGTGCTGGCCAGGCCAGCAGTCGAACATTTTCTGTATCCAGAAAGGCCCGTACAGGACCTGCAACATGCGGCCGTGCATTAACCTGCTGAAATGTACGGTTTCGCAGGGATCGAATGAAGGTAGAGCCACGGGTCGTACCACATCTGAAATGTAACGTCCACTGTTCAAAGTGCCGTCAATGCGAACAAGAGGTGACCGAGACGTGTAACCAATGCCACCCCATACCATCACGCCGGGTGATACGCCAGTATGGCGAAGACAAAAACACGCTTCCAATGTGCGTTCACCACGATGTCGCCAAACACGGATGCGACCATCTTGATGCTGTAAACAGAACCTGTGTTCGTACGGAAAAATGACGTTTTGCCATCCGTGCACCCAGGTTCGTCGTTGAGTACACCATCGCAGGCGCCCCTACCTGTGATGCAGCCATGGTCTCAAAGCTGATAGTCCATGCTGCTGCAAACGTCATTGAACTGTTCGTGCAGATGGTTGTTGTGTTACAAACGTCCCCATCTGTTGACTCGGGGAACGAGACGTGGCTGCACGATCCGTTACAGCCATGCGGGTAAGATGCCTGTCATCTCGACTGCTAGTGATACGTGGCCGTTGGGATGCAGCACGGCGTTCCGCATTACCCTCCTGAACCCACCGATTCCATATTCTGCTAAGAGTCATTGGATCTCCAGCAACACGAGCAGCAATGTCGCGATACCAAAAACCGCAATCGCGCTGGGCTACAATCCGACCTTTATCAAAGTCGGAAACGTGATGGTACGCATTTCTCCTCCTTACACGAGGCATCACAAAAACGTGTCACCAGGCAACGCCGGTCAACTGCTGTTTGTAAACGCGTCATTGATATCAAATAATTCCGCAACCAAGTGTGTATTTTTTCTGGAATAATTCGAAACTGGTTCCTGTAACACGCTGCAACAATCGAATAGCTTTCTCTCTCTCTCTCTCTCTCTCTCTCTCTCTCTCTCTGACACCCGTTGTTGCGTGAAAAAGAACGTTCTTTTTATGTGATATTATCAGCTGCGCCCTACTATCCTGCTAATCGTTGAAATTGTGGCACAAATTAAGGTATCAATGGTCGTTGTTGTTGTGGCCTTCGGACCCAAAACTGGTTTAATACAACACTCCGTGGTAGGGTGTTCTGAGGAGGCCTCTTCATCTCTGCATAACTACCGCAATCTACGTCAATTTGAACTAGCTTAGTGTATTCGATCCTTGTTCTCTTTCAACAGTTTTTATCCACATATTTGTCTTTCCATTACCAAATTGACAATTCCTTGATTCCTTGGAATATGTCCTATTAACTGATCGTCAGGTTGTGCCATAAATTTCTTTATCCCCCAATATTATTCAGAACCTAACCACTTAATCTTCAGCAAACTTCTGTAGCACATTTCAAAATTGTCATGCTCTGTGCTGTAGCTAAATCAGACAGACATTTGAAAATTATAAGAATAAATCCATGTTATCAGCCTTACATTTTATTACGTACACTGCGATAGTGACTTTCTCGCAGTTATTAGACGTACACATTTATTATAAAAACTCTTTTTTGTTTTATGCCCACCACGACGAAACTTAAATGCATGAACTATAAAGCTTCTTCTGATTCTTTTTCGTAATAACCAAACTGCGGTCTTCAAACAAATCAATAGTTACAGAACAAACAACATAAGAAAGGCGATAAAATAGTGACTTTGTTAATAACAGTAAATTGGCAGAAAGTTGCGGAACTTAGAATACACGGCGTTCACGATGAGGATGAAGAGACACAAGAAGGAGACAGCCGGCCGGGGTGGCCGAGCGGCTCTAGGCGCTACAGTCTGGGACCGCTACGATCGCAGGTTCGAATCCTGCCTCGGGCATGGATGTGTGTGACTTCCTTAGGTTAGTTAGGTTTAAGTACGAGGGCAGTTCAATAAGTAATGCAACACATTTTTTTTCTGAAACAGGGGTTGTTTTATTCAGCATTGAAATACACCAGGTTATTCCCCAATCTTTTAGCTACACAACTCTATTTTTCTTCGTAATCTCCATTCAATGCTACGGCCTTACGCCACCTTGAAATGAGGGCCTGTATGCCTGCACGGTACCATTCCACTGGTCGATGTCGGAGCCAACGTCGTACTGCATCAATAACTTCTTCATCATCCGCGTAGTGCCTCCCACGGATTGCGTCCTTCATTGGGCCAAACATATGGAAATCCGACGGTGCGAGATCGGGGCTGTAGGGTGCATGAAGAAGAACAGTCCACTGAAGTTTTGTGAGCTCCTCTCGGGTGCGAAGACTTGTGTGAGGTCTTGCGTTGTCATGAAGAAGGAGAAGTTCGTTCAGATTTTTGTGCCTACGAACACGCCGTTTTGTTTCAGGTTCGAAGTGATGAACCCATGTTTCATCGCCTGTAACAATCTTGCGGGAACAAACCTTTGAATATCCCAACTGGTGAACAATTGTGACAGCACTACCAACAGAGATGTCAAGTTGAGCACTGAGTTGTTTGATGGTGATCCGTCGATCATCTCGAACGAGTGTGTTCGCACGCTCCGCCATTGCAGGAGTCACAGCTGTGCACGGCCGGCCTGCACGCGGGAGATCAGACAGGCTTGCTTGACCTTGCGGCGATGATGACACACGCTTTGCCCCACGACTCACCGTGCTTTTGTCCACTGCCAGATCACCGTAGACATTCTGCAAGCGCCTATGAATATCTGAGATGCCCTGGTTTTCCGCCAAAAGAAACTCGATCACTGCCCGTTGTTTGCAACGCACATCCGTTACAGACGCCATTTTAACAGCTCCGTACAGCGCTGCCACCTTTCGGAAGTCAATGAAACTATACGAGACGAAGCGGGAATGTTTGAAAATATTCCACAAGAAATTTCCGGTTTTTTCAACCAAAATTGGCCGAGAAAAAAAATGTGTTGCATTACTTATTGAACTGCCGTCGTAGCTCCAAGGAGACATGCACAAGTAAAAAAACACGGCGACAGTCCGGTTTCTGTTAGCACGAGATAAAAACACAACTAGCAACACTGACGGGGGACGCACAACACTGAACACACTGTACAGAACACGACGGCAGATGAGGGGAGGGAGGGGGGGAGGACCTTGACCTATGAGGGGGAAAGTGGGAGGAAGGTGAGGAAAAGGGGAGCCGATGGGGGGAGGGGACATAGAAAAAGGGGGTGGTCGGATGCGAGCAGGAGGGGGAAAGGCAGTGGAGAGGAGAGCAAAAAGGCGTACACAGGCAGCAAGCACTGCGTTTGCAAGCAATTACATTATGGGATAGATGTTTTTCATTTCTACGAAAATTATCAACACACAAGGACCATTTCATGAACAGCATTACTAGGCGGATCATTAACGCACAGGGACCACTTTGTTTAATTAAAGAGATTAATAATATAGTTCAGGATTTAATCAGTTTGCACGTTTTTAGAATCATAATGAAACAGGGCCAAATTCATGTTGTGTTCTCGCAGGCAAATATATTACGTTTCTCTGGTATTTGCATAAAATCACGCGAAGCTAAACAACAGCTAAGTTACAACCAACAAAGAAACGAAAATAATGTTTAAAGGAAACGTTCACCTGTACATGGAAATTTTTTGTTACGTAAATTACTATACACAGTTGGATTCAGGATGCGAAAATGGTGACCTTAGAAAAATCCCATACAGTCTAGGAAGATCCCATGTCAGAAACGTAAGGCAAGAAAAGTATATTCATCAAATTTAATACGAAAAGCTATGACAAAAAAGAGCGTAGAAATCTGAACCGACATTTCCGTCAGAAATATTCGGTCTGATAACGTAAACTAAGCTACTGTACCTAGGCAATTCTTCGTATAACCAGTATTACTTAAGCGAATTTCAAACTCAGGATGACGTGGCTGTCACGGCCACGAAGGAATTCCCGCTGTTACTCCAAGTTCTGAAGCGAAAGCACTCTAGTGACTTCAACATTTAGTGCCTCAGCAATGTATCCATTTGTCTTTTGAATTGTGCAGGGAGAATGGTAGCGCTGGCCGGCTGCTGCGTGCGACATGTCTTGTATCTGTCAATCTAATGACGCTATGCTGGCCTCTGACTGAATTTAACCAGTCGAAAACTTTCTTAATTTTCCGTGAAGTGGAGGACTATACATGTCCCTAGGCTAAGAAGGGGAGGAGCAGATTAGTGTTTAACGCCCCGTCGACAACGAGGTCATTAGAGACGGAGTAGAAGCTCGGATTAGGGAAGCATGGAGAACGAAATCGGCCGTGCCCTTTCAAAGGAACCATCCCGGCATTTGCCTGAAGTGATCTAGGGAAATCACGGAAAACCTAAATCGGGATGGCCGGACGCGGGATTGAACCGTCGTCCTACCGAATGCGAGTCCAATGTGCTATCTACTACGCCACCTAGCTCTGTTTCTAGGCTAAGAAAAATTGACTCTGTACACTTGCAAAGCTGGGCGACGCGCCCAATGTGGCCCACAAAGTTCTTGCAATAAAGTTAGCAATAGTGGAACGACTCGTGTTATTTTCTTCGCTTTGGAGATCTGTGAGGGATTCAGCACAAATATGTCTTAAACAGAGACTAGTGAACTAAAAATGTTGACAGAAAAACCTCTCTCTGCGTCACCACTGGGCGTTAAGCCCCTCTTCCAACACTCGACGCCTATCGACGGAACAGAGCCTCCCTCATTTATCCATCCGCAATTAACTACACTACTGGCCATTAAAATTACTACACCAAGAAGAAGTGCAGATGATAAACGGGTACTCAATGGAGAAATATATTATACTAGTACTAACATGTGATTACATTTTCACGCAATTTGGGTGCATAGATCCTGAGACATCAGTACCCAGAACAACCACCTCTGGCCGTAATAACGGCCTTGATACGCCTGGGCATTGAGTCAAACAGAGCTTGGATGGCGTGTGCAGGTACAGCTGCCCATGCAGCTCCGCACGATACCACAGTTCATCAAGAGTAGTGACTGCCGTATTGTGACGAGCCAATTGCTCGGCCACCATTGACCAGACGTTTTCAATTGGTGAGATATCTAGAGAATGTGCTGGCCAGGGCAGCAGTCGAACATTTTCTGTATCCAGAAAGGCCCGTACAGGACCTGCAACATGCGGTCGTGCATTATCCTGCTGAAATGTAGGGTTCTGCAGGGATCGAATGAAGGGTAGAGCCACGGCTCGTAACACATCTGAAATGTAACGTCCACTGTTCAAAGTGCCGTCAATGCGAACAAGAGGTGACCGAGACGTGTAACCAATGGCACCCCATACCATCACGCCTGGTGATGACGAATATACGCTTCCAATGAGCGTTCACCGCGATGTTGCCGAACACGGATGCGACCAACATGATGCTGTAAACAGAACCTGGATTCATCCGAAAAAATGACGTTTTGTCATTCGTGCACCCAGGTTCGTCGTTAAGTACACCATCGCAGGCGCTCCTGTCTGTGATGCAGCGTCAAGGGTAACTGCAGCCCTGGTCTCCGAGCTGATAGTCTATGCTGCTGGAAACGTCGTCGAACTGTTCGTGTAGAAGGTTGTTGTCTTGCAAACGTCTCCATCTGTTGACTCGGGGAGCGAGACGTGGCTGCAGAATCCATTACAGCCATGCGGATAAGATGCCTGTCATCTCGACTGCTAGTGATACGAGGCCGTTGGGATCCAGCACGGCGTTCCGTATTACCCTCCTGAACCCACCGATTCCATATTCTGCTAACAGTCATTGGATGTCGACCATCGCGAGCAGCAATGTCGCGATACGATAAACCGCAATCGCGATAGGCTACAATCCGTCCTTTATCAAAGTCGTAAACGTAATGGTACGCATTCCTCCTCCTTACACGAGGCGTCACAACAACGTTTCACCAGGCAACGCCGGTAAACTGTTGTTTGTGTATCAGAAATCGGTTGGAAACATTCCTCATGTCAGCACGTTGTAGGTGTCGCCACCGGCGCCAACCTTATGTGAATGCTCTGAAAAATCTAATCGTTTGTATATCACAGCATCCTCTTCCTGTCGGTTAAATTTCGCGTCTGTAGCACGTCATCTTCGTGGTGTAGCAGTTTTAATGGCCAGTAGTGTATATTGTCGCGGACTCCGCCCACTGTACCGCGGTCTTGCGTCACATTAGCACTGGTATCGGCCAGTGGAAGTGCTAACTAGGTCTATTCCGTTGTTTGTTCGTGCCAATCAGAATTTTCCTAATAAACTTGTGCGTCGCAATAACATTGCCTTCTCCCTCCTGGTCTTCCTTTCATTCAATCAGCGTCCGAGTTTTTGTTACTGCTGTTAGTTTTGCCAGTGCAGGTGTCATTGCATATGTAGTCCACGTGCTATTCATGACAGGATCACATGATCTGAGTGTTTACTGTAACTGCGACGCTGAGGGTTTTTTCCACCTTCATAAATGCGCAGAGGCAAAGGCCCTGACCATTGTCGTCGTATATTACCTCCCTGCCGTGAGGGTCGGTTTGTCATGCCTCTCTAATGTTTCTTAAAATGCATTTCCACGTCGTGGTTCTGCATCTTAACCTGAGCGACTGGCCCCTTTCACTTTATTTTCACGTTGCTATAAAAATGTACACTGTTATCTCCATGCAAATTAAGAAGCGAGTGTGAATACCCTGTACACGAAAGCCACATACGTGTCCATTGCTCATTGCACTTCTCGTTATGCAAATTAAGCTAATTACGTCCAAAGTATGGCATGTTCCATATCAATCGAATCGGCATGTTGTGGAAAATCACGTGTGAGGTAGCCAAATACCTTACCATCTTAGCCGGCCGCGGTGGTCTAGCGGTTCTGGCGCTGCAGTCCGGAACCGCAGGACTGCTACGGTCGCAGGTTCGAATCCTGCCGCGGGCATGGGTGTGTGTGATGTCCTTAGGTTAGTTAGGTTTCAGTAGTTCTAAGTTCTAGGGGACTTATGACCTAAGATGTTGAGTCCCATAGTGCTCAGAGCCATTTGAACCTTACCGTCTTAAAATTGCACACTCAAAATGCTAAAACCACATTCGTTATATTTACATGTGATATGCTTATTTTTCGACCACTCGCCAGTGTGTGTGTGTGTGTGTGAGAGAGAGAGAGAGAGAGAAAGAGAGAGAGAAAGAGTGAGAGAGGGGGGGGGGAGGAGGGAGAGGGAGCGAGAGACCGATTGTTTTCAAGAGTCTAGGTGAGTGTCAAGACGACATTTACTTTTCTTAAAATTAAACGATTAACACGCCACTAAATCTCATTTAAAGCATTAAAAGTGCAAGAAATCATTTTCACATGTTTCTACGTTCCAAGACATTGGGTAATCAGCTAGCAAACAAGAAACAAAGAAAAGTATACTTTACGTGATGAAGGACGAAAGAAATGAAGTTTAATTGCTGGGTGTACAATGCTTGAGTAGCAGTATAAAATATAGTCCTCCTCCGGAGTGATTTCATTGACGCGATGGGAATCGTTAGAACACAAGGGCTAAGCTCTTTAAATCCGCCGTGTCGCCGCCTGGCGGCAGGAGGTGCTAAGCAGCGAGACAGTTGGCAGCCGAGTTACGACTTCTCTCCTAACGGGACCCGCCCCAGCGAGACTCGACCGCGACCATTACTGACCGTCTATTTATAATGTCAGAATTCCGTGTTGGCGACCACGACCTCCAACGTGATGGCTCTTATCGCACGTATTACAAGCGTACATGTAGAGTTTCTTTGCCTCGAAACATACCGTAGAAATTAGGAGACCGGACAAGAAGTTAGTCATCTCCCAGGAGACAGCGCAATACTACATCCAGCCTTAATAATGACCTCAGTTCAGAAGTGGAAGAGAGCCGACAAATTTCTGCAGGTGCACTATGTGTCCAAAAGCATGCGGACATCCAGAAAAACATACGTTTTTCCTATTAGGTGCATTGTTCTGCCACCTACTGCCAGGTACTCCATATCGGCGACCTCAGTAGTCATTACACATCGTGAGAGAGCAGAATGGGGCGCTCTGCAGAGCTCAGACTTCGAAAGTGCTCAGGTGATAAGTGTCACTTGTGTCATACATGTTTACGCGAGATTTCCACATTCCTAAACATTCCGATGTAATAGCGAAGTGGAAACATCAAGGGACACGTATAGCACCAAAGCGTAGAGGCCGACATCATCTGTTGATTGACACAGACCGGCGACTGTTGAAGAGGGTAGTAATTTGTAAAAGGCAGACATCTATCCAGACCATCACACAAGAATTCCAAACTGTATCAGCATCCACTGCAAGTACTACGACGGTTAGGCGGGAGGTGAGAAAACTTGGATTTCGTGGTCAAGCGGCTGCTCATACGCCACACATCTACATCTACATCTACATCTACATTTATACTCCGCAAGCCACCCAACGGTGTGTGGCGGAGGGCACTTTACGTGCCACTGTCATTATCTCCCTTTCCTGTTCCAGTCGCGTATGGTTCGCGGGAAGAACGACTGTCTGAAAGCCTCTGTGCGCGCTCTAATCTCTCTAATTTTACATTCGTGATCTCCTCGAGAGGTATAAGTAGGGGGAAGCAATATATTCGATACCTCATCCAGAAACGCACCCTCTCGAAACCAGGCGAGCAAGCTACACCGCGATGCAGAGCGCCTCTCTTGCAGGGTCTGCCACTTGAGTTTGTTAAACATCTCCGTAACGCTATCACGGTTACCAAATAACCCTGTGACGAAACGCGCCGCTCTTCTTTGGATCTTCTCTATCTCCTCCGTCAACCCGATCTGGTACGGATCCCACACTGATGAGCAATACTCAAGTATAGGTCGAACGAGTGTTTTGTAAGCCACCTCCTTTGTTGATGGACTACATTTTCTAAGGACTCTCCCAATGAATCTCACGCCGGTAAATGCCAAGCGACACCTCGCTTGGTGTAAGGAGCGTAAACATTTGACGATTGAACAGTGGAAAAACGTTGTGTGGAGTGACGAACCACGGTACACAATATGGCTATGCGATGGCAGGATATGGGTATGGCGAATGCCCAGTGAACGTCATTTGCCAGCGTCTGTAGTGTCAATAGTAAAATTCGGAGGCGGCGTTATGATGTAGTCGTATTTTTCATGGACGGGGCTTGCTCCCATTGTTGTTTTGCGTGGCACTATCACAGCACAGGCCTACGCTGTTGTTTTAAGCACCTTCTTGCTTCCCACTGTCCAAGAGCAATTCGGGGATGGCGATTGCATCTTCCAACACGATCGAACACGTGTTCATAATGTACGGCCTGTGGTTAAGTGGTTACACGACAATAACGTCCCTGCAATGGCCTGGCCTGCACAGAGTCCTGACCTGAATCCTATAGTACACTTCTGGGATGTTTTGGAACGCCGACTTCGTGCCAGGCCTTCCAGACCGACATCGATACCTCTCCTCAGTGCAGCAATCCGTGATGAATGGACTGCCATTCCCCAAGAAACCTTCCAGCACCTACGTGAACGTATACCTGCAAGATTGGAAGCTGTTTTCAAGGCTAAGGGTGGGCCAACACCATACTGAATTCCAGCATTACCGATGGAGGGCGCCATGAACTTGTAAGTCATTTTCAGCCAGGTGTCCGGATACTTTTGATCACACAGTGTATGCCATATCCACCTGAAGCTGGTCATTGATGATTAGATCCATTGGACCTGCGGATATGCTGAGTGCTAAGCTTAACGCGCTGTTCCAGATAGTTGCAGACAGCTTCCATGGACTTAAAATCGGCTGATTTAGTAGATCAGTCGAGCTGTGAAATGGTGCAAGGGTTTTCGCCAGACAGCAGACATACGAGCTCGGCCGTGTAAAGACAGCTGTTATCATTTTGGAAGACGGGAGTCTTTGTGCCCGAATCACAGATCCATCTCTAGCCTCAATTAACTGTCCATACATTGCTGGTTAAACGCCTCCTTGAGCCGTCAGTGAAGTCGACGCCTTGCATCACATGAAACTGGCAAAATCGCGATAGGAATGATTGCACATCACGACCCCAGTCAGCCACTTTCTGTGTTGGAGACGTGTAAACATTACGTACCACTCAGTGTGAGCGGTGGTCTTTCCTGACCAATTTGACTAAAACTGCTCATTTCATACAGTTCCCTTCGCACTGTTCGCTGGAAAAAGATTGAGGACTTCACTGAGAACAGTAGGTCCTGTTACGATTGAAATCGATTATTACTGCAGGGCGTGATACTGTCTCCAGTTCGTTAGTATATTTTTATGACCGCTGTTCTCTTGCCGTGTAACATAACTGAGTGATTCCAGAATGAGATTTTCACTCTGCAGCGGAGTGTACGCTGATATGAAACTTCCTGGCAGATTAAAACTGTGTGCCGGACCGAGACTCGAACTCGGGACCTTTGCCTTTCGCGGGCAAGTGCTCTACCAACTGAGCTACCCGAGCACGACTCACGCCCCGTCCTCACAGTTTTACTGGCAGAAATAAAGCTGTGAGGACGGGGCGTGAGTCGTGCTCGGGTAGCTCAGTTGGTAGAGCACTTGCCCGCGAAAGGCAAAGGTCCCGAGTTCGAGTCTCGGTCCGGCACACAGTTTTAATCTGCCAGGAAGTAACTGAATGTTGTCCACCATACTGTACGCACGTTGAGTAGTCCGCCTTAATACACCAACAAATTAGGCACCTCAATTGGCATTGTTATCATGAGCACGTCGAAACATGGTATGTCATTTCTGCCAGTTTGTAACGTCTCCACGTTGACTCTTGCTGTGGTTGTTTCAAACTGTCGACTGAGAAATACACACCATTCCAGTGCCATAACGTATGTTAAGGGTGAAGGGTATCAGTGTTACACCATCGAAAGTGCTCCAAGGCGACATGTGTGCTCTTTTACGGCGGTGGTTAATACTACGTCCAGCGAGCTTAAGAGATAATGCAAATTCCCTCACTTGATTTAGCAGTGATCTCCCGGTGCCCGTGACGCAGCGAAGTGCCGCTTCTGTAGCCTACGACGTGTAGGCGGCTACAGCGGCTCGACGTGACAATAAAAAGTCGTGTCAGAGGTCTGCTGGCTGCAGCCGCTGGCTCGACGCGTGTGGTCCGCACACGTCACGTCAAGACCGCGATCAGGCTTTCTTGGGGAGAGACGTGCAGACTGTGGACAGACGACGTGACGAGGCTAAGCCAGCCGGTTTGCCTTTCCTTCAGCCCCTCTCTTTTCCTCTGCCACACACACACTACTGAGGAGCTCGTTCGACAAGTAGTTGCTAGCAGACCAGAACGGCGGACTAGTTTGTACTAGTTTCTGTCTCACTGGGATTCGACGGATGTCAAGCGATTTGCTGAAGCATTGTATGTTGTTCTCCTCAGCTCCAGTTTCCTGCCGTCTGTCTCGAAACTAGAAAGACTTGCGCGTACAACTTTGCCCTGACAGGAGAACATTATCGTTACTCCGAGAAGTTACCCTTTCCCGTCTCTTAGGAATATCTAAGCTACTGTGCGTACACCGAAGAGGAAACGGACTGCCACACGCGAATCCAGCTTGCAGCTAAGTTAGTTTTCTCATGTTACATATAGAATGCATACTACAGCACTGCGTCAGTTCGAGTTCGTAAGGACCACAAAATATCAAGGAGAAAATTACATCTGCGCTCCCGCCATGCGCATAATTGCTGTAAGACCAATGCTGTCAAAGGTATCAATCACGACGACTGCAATGCCCGGTTTATGAGGACTACATCCACTCTTTATTTTCTGATTAAATTACAGAGTGCAATATCAAGGAGAAAATTACATCTGCGTTCTCTCTTCACCCGGTGTTGCCAGCTTCTCTCTATGCGTATAATTCCTGTAAATCCAATGCTGTCGAACAGATCAATCACGTCGACTGCGATGTCGACTTAGGACTTTCTCAAGAAGAGGATTTCCTGTCTGCGAACATGACTAAAAGGTTAAACATCTTCTGCCATACAGAAGCATTTCAGGCTATAATCGGGCACGTTTTGTGTATGAGATCTTTTTTTCGTATGGAGGAAATCTTCTACTTGAAAATAATCATTAGGGTGAAATTTCAATCGTGATGAGTGAATTTAAACACACAATCAAGAGCGAAAATTGTCCTTCACAATAGTCTACGTTAACTGTGCACTCCGTCGTACGGTGGTCAGAAACAGTCTGAAAAGCTTGTAAGGGTGTTGCAGAGGAAGCTATGATGAGAAATAATTGTTCACAAGAAAATCGATTCGCTGTGCCTTTGCACAGTTATTTAGCATTGATCTATGAAGATGGTATCTGTCCTTTCGGAACATGCTCGGTGACCATGCAGCTTGTTAGAACGAAATTACAAATTTAACGATCACCCCTAGCTGCGATAGTTGAAAATGTGTCCCGGCCGGGGTTCGAACCCGGGATCTTCTGCTTGCATGCCAAACGCGCTCTCCATCTTTTTTTTATTTTATTTTAGTTTTTTTTTATTTTATAGAAAGTCGTCGTGCGACTTGTAGTTAAAGACCAGTTCTTACAGGAGCGCCTGAAGTGTCTCCGCCTACAGCAGGCCAGCTCGTCCAAACGTGTCTTCTCATTGCGTAGGCGTGGTTTCTGGGTAGCAGATCTATTCAGTTCGGTTCGGTTAATACAGTTTTCAGCTTTTCAGGGCTTGGACGTTCCAGCTACGAGGTGGGTCATCGAAGGTGCTCCGTAAGAAACTGGAAAAATATTGCTTATAGCGTTGGTGACGGATCAGGACGCAGTGTCGTTCGTTGAGAGTCCAATATCCTAGCGTAGACTTGTCGCCAGAAGTAGAAAGATAGCGGTTCGTGTGGCCACAGGTCCAATTCACAGAGTGAGTTTTGGCAGAGGGGTAGAAAGTCTTATCGGGGTACAAAAGCATGTGGACGTCGATCTGAGCTGGTGTCTGTCGAGTAAGAAACGCCAAAATTCGCCGCGCAAGTGTTCAGACATCGAACGCTGTGCCACAGTGGAACCGGTGGACATCCGTGGCATCCACTCCACAGTGGGTGCAGAGGGATGAATCGGCGAGATGGATGCGGTGCAGACGATCTCGGTTAACTTGTTTGCCATTCACGGTGATGTACCACGCTGATTGAACGCCTGATTCGAGAAAACGCGCATGGATCGCCTTCCATATGTGTCGCCACACGTATTGTGGATACTTACGTTCGATGAGGTTGGACGGGCGGCACTGTTGTAACAATTCGGAGACTGTTTTCGTGAGTTACAAACGTGTAAGTGGTAAGGACCGGTAGACATAGCTGAACTCCAGGAAAAATCGTTGGATGTAATAAAAGGGGGTTGGAATGGTCGATACCAGTACTGGGGCGGACAAGGAGGCCGGCGCAAAATTGTGAACCATCTGAGCCACCAAGGACACAGATGAAAGTGCGACTGCAGGGATTTATCTCTGGCACGTCTCCCGTGAGACCCACATTCGCAGCTTATTGTACCGCACTATATTCATAGTCCGAAAGAACTTAATGATGATGACGATGTTTGGTTTGTAGGGCTCTCAACTGCGCGATTATCAGCGCCCGTACAAATTCCCGACCTTTTCTCAGTCCAATCTCGACACTTTCATGAATGATGATGAAATGATAAGGACAACACAAACACCGAGTCATCTCGAGGCATATGAAAATCCCTGACCCCGCCGGGAATCGAACCCTGGATCCCGTGCTCTCCGAAAGAACAGATACCATCTTCATATATATAGATATGGTTAAGGCTCAACGGCCATTTGACCATCTTCTTCTGTGCGGATGCACAAACAGTGCCCGAACTCTTACGAGAATCGGCAGTAAAGCCGCGAGTAATGAGTATAATGGGCCGGGGCACTATTAATATAGTGCGGGACAATAAGTTGCGAATGTGGGTCTCACGGGAGGCGTGCGGATGTAAGTCCCTGCAGTCGCGGTGACAGTTGAAAGTGTGCGCCCCGACCGGGGCTCGAACCCGGGATCTCCTGCTTACATGGCAGACACGCTATCCATCTGAGCCACCAAGGACACAGAGTATAGTGTGACTGCAGGGATTTATCTCTGGTACGCCTCCTCGGTGGCTCAGATGGATAGAGCGTCTGCCAAGTAAGTAGGAGATCCCGGGTTTGAGTCCCGGTCGGGGCACACATCTTCAACTGTCCTCGTTGACTTATATCAACGCCTGTATGCAGCTAGGGGTATTCATTTCATTGTAATTTCATTTAGCATTGGCGTTATCCTATCAGGTGGTTGCGAGCTCAAATTCAAGCAGCCTGCCAGAGACAGTCTCGTCAGAGTTGTTCTTCCATTGGTTTCCTCAAACCGAACAAACGTAGCTTTCGCTTACGCAGCTTATCACTTGATAAAAAGGCAAATTTTAACTGTCAATGAGAGTTTCCACAAACGGTAACTCCCGAACAAACAACGCCTGTGCTGTATCACATTTTAACGCGTGCAGGTGCTTGGAATTACGGGCGCAATGACATTATTGCCTAACTTCAACGCTAAGTAAGTCATAAACGGCACAGCGTATCCAGTTTTTTTTTAACAATTTTTTTTCAGCACATTATCCCTTTCACCACACCTTACAAGCTTATCAGACTGTTCCTGACTACTCTGTATAGTCAGCTTCTAAGCGTCCCAAATTTTGGGAACTGTTCCCGTGCGTGTCTAGAATAACGGTAAACAGAGTGCGTGTTTCTGTAAGAACACAACTGTAAGTTTTTTTTTTACCCATGTCCTGTATTGACACAGTTTTGGCATTGAAGTGGCCATTTGCATCTGTACATTCGAGAAGAGAGTACAAGTTTTTGATATGTGACGCTCTAGAAGAATAATGAAGATTAGCTGAGTAAGTCGGGTAGCTAATGAAAAGGTGCTGCGTGGAACTGGGGAGGAAAAGCTCACGTCGCAGCTTGTCAAAGAGATCAGTTGGCAGCACACACCTTTAAAGCATCATGGAGTTGTCTGCTTCGCAAAGGGGGAAAGTGTTTGACCAAGGTTTACATACAATAAGTATATTCAGTTGGATGTAGGTTGCAGTATTTACGCTGTACGTCTACGCTCTTTTTATGACGTGTCCGCCAGCTTAGCTGACTGGTAACGTATATGTCTACCATGGCCTGGTGGAGATTTTTCTCTGCTCCTGGATTGGGTGTTCTGTTGTCCTCATCATAATTTCACCAGCGGTTGACAAGTCGCACAATATGCCGTCGACTGAAAGACTTGCAACTTGGCAGCCGAACTTCCCCGAATGGGGCCTCCCGGCCATCAATGCCACATGAGCAATTTGTTTTTTGCCTTATCACATAAGTTTATTTATCATTACATAACCGATTAAGGAAACATCTCTTCTTCTAAAGTGGTTTGGTAAACGTGTATTATCTTTTATAGTAGTTTAGAGCAAAATTACAATCGAATGAAACAACACGTTTACTGATACCAGTCACTCTTTATTTATCTCCACAACAGGTTTCTGTTCAGAGCCTTCTCACCAGTTAGACAATCTACCCATCCAATCTTCATTCTTCTTCTGTAGCACCACGACAAATGCCTCCAGAAAAGACTTCCTAAACCTTCAATTTATATTAAATGTTACCAAATTACTGTTTCTCAGAAATGCTTTACTCGCTACTGTCAGTCTACGTTTTACATCCTGTTCTTCGACTACTGTACGTCATTTTACTGTCCAAACAGCAAAACACATCTACAACTTTTAGTGTCTCATTTCCTAATTTAATTCCCTCAGCATTCGAAAGCATTTCATTAGCCTTGTTTTGCTTTTGTTAATTTTCACTTTACATCATTCTTACGAGAAACTGTCCATTCCATTCAAATGTACTTCCTAACCTCTTGCTGTCACTGACAGAATTACAATGTCGTCGACAAACCACAAACGTTTTATTTATCTTTTATGAATTTTTGATTCGGTTTACTTTCCTTCACAGCTTCCACAGTGTACAGACCGAATTAAAATGAGGATAGGGTAAAATCCTCACTCCCTTCTCAACGACTGCTTCCTTTTCATGCCTTTTTTCTTTATGACAAATATCTGGTTTCTGTACAAGTTGTGAATAACCTTTCGCTTCCTATGTTTTACCGCTATACGTTTCAAAAATTTAAAGTGTGTACTCCAGTCAACGCTATCAAAAACTAGCTCCAAATCTATAAATGCTATAGACTTAGGCATGCCTTTCCTTAACCTACCATCTAAGATAAGTCGTAGGGTTAATAGAGCGTCGTGTGTTTCCTCATATCTCCGGAACAGAAACTGATCTTCTCCGATGTCAGCTTCTACCAGTTATTGAATTCCTCTGTGATTAATTCGTGTCAATATTTTACAACCATGACTTCTTAAACCGACAGTTCGGTAATATTTATACCTGTTAGCACCTGCTTTCTCTGTAACTGGAATTATCATATTCTTATTGACGTCTGATGGTATTCGGCCTGTCTCATAAATCTTGCTCATCTGATGAAAGGGTTTTGTCATCTCTGGCTCTCCCACGGATATCAGCGGTTCTGGTAAATTATAAGATGAATAGCAACAAAAGTAAAACTAGCCAGTGGAATGTAGTCGAATTAATTAACGGGACGCTGAGGGAATTATAATAGGAAATGAGTAGGATAGAATAGCACGATGAGTTGCATCAGCCCAGTCTGTGGAATGAAGACCAGAAGATTAGAATTGTGATAGTAGGCACAGACCACAATCTATTTGGAAGAAATACGAAAAGATTGGCCCATCATCTCTTGTCCTCCTTCCCACGATGCCGGAAAACTGCTCTGGAATCCACAGTGGCCTCAGAATGAGGCGACGGATGCGGAGGGGAATATTCTGTCCAGTCACAAAAATGTAACCATCTGTCAATTTTGTATCCCGCCTGGAAGGCGACGCGTGGGTCTGTTCCTGAAACCTGACAAAGATGCCGAATGAAAGGAAGCGAGTAGGAGCAGGCGAGGTAAAGCATGTAAAAGAGGTTTTTACTGGTGTATGAATATATACAAATGAATGCGTATCTTTGGTACAGGAGAGCATGTAGGTGTGCGGCCAAAGTCCAGATAGAAAGTTTCAATAGCAACCTAAGCTAAAGCGATGGTTCTCGGCCGTCTGCTCTTCATGAACTGGGCGGAAGTGGAGTTGCGCTCGTAGAGCTGCACAGCGTCGGCTAGAGAGCGCTATGGTCGGCGAAAATCTTCCGCTCTCATAGCGTCAACCTACGCTGTGGTATCGGAAATGTCGATACCACAGTCAAAAGCCTGAATAAACACCTTTTGCTGAGCGGATCGCTGCGAGATGTGCATGAAGAGAGTCGTTGAGTTTCTGTAAGGTGCCAACAGATGTGGAGTAATACTGTGCTAGCGCCGTGGACAGCCTCACTAAGTTTCTCGGATGAGGATCCATGGCGCGAACAGCACCACCGGCGTGGTCCCACAGATTCTCGATTGGGTTTAAATCTGGCACGTTTGGTGGCAAGGGACTCATCATGGTGCCCTTCGAACCATGCACGTACACTACGAGCTATGTGACACATGGCATTGTCCTGCTAGTAGATTCCATCATGTCGAGAAAAAGCGAACTGTATATTGGTATTAACATGATCTCCAACGATAGGGACATACATGTGCATTCCAAAAATGACGAGATCACCCAGGGAATGCCATCCAGCTTCTGCCCTTCCGACGATTGTTACAGGGTGTTTGCTTTCAGATGTTCCACACTGTACACGGCAATGGTAATCTATCCGCTCAGTGGATGTGCAGTTGCGGTACTGGGGTGAAAATTTCAGCCTTCGTCGCCTATAAACAAGGCAACGGCCTCGCAGCAGTGGATACACCGGTTACCATGAGATCACCGAAGTTAAGCGCTGTCGGGCGTGGTCAGCACTTGGATGGGTGACCATCCAGGCCGCCAGGCGCTGTTGCCATTTTTCGGGGTGCACTCAGCCTCGTGATGCCAATTGAGGAGCTACCTGACCGAATAGTAGCGGCTTGGTCAAGAATACCATCATGACGACCGGGAGAGCGGTGTGCTGACCCCACGGCCCTCCTACCTGCATCCTCCTCTGAGGATGACACGGCGGTCGGATGGTCCCGGTAGGCCACTCGTGGCCTAACGATGGAGTGAGTGTCGCCTATAAACAGAGGTCAGCATAGCCGCATGAAGCAGGAGCCTGTTGCGGAGATCCATACATAGCAACATTTGCTGAAGAGTCGTTGAGGACCCCCTTTGCTTCATCTGGGCGGTGAGCTGCTCACCGACTGCCCAGCTATTCACCCGTATACATGTACGCAGTTGTCGTTAACCCTTGTTATCTATGGCCTGTGGTGCATCACAGTGGTCTCAGCATCGATTTTGGATAGCACCATTTTATCACGTGCGGTATACAGTCACGAGATACTTCCAAATATCGCGTCGGACCTCTTTTTGCACGGCGCAGCGCAGCAACTGGTCATTGAATGGCCTCAACATTTAGTCCCCTGCAGAAATATTGAGCCATGCTGCCTCTATAGCAGCCCATAACAGCGAAAGCGTTGGCAATGCAGGATATCGTGCAGAACTGATCTCTCGATTTTGTCCCATAACCGTTATATGTGATTCATGTCGGACAGTCTGGGTGGGTACATCATTAACTCGAATTGCCCAGAATGTTGTTCAAACCAATCGTAAAATATTGTGTCCCGGTGACATGGTGCACTGTCATCCATAAATATTCTATAGATGTTTGGGGACATGTAATACACGAACTGCTACAAGTGGTCTCCCAATATCCGAATATAACCATTTCCAGTCAACGATCGGTTCAGTTGGACCAGAGGACCCAATCCATTCCGTGTAAACACATCCCACACATCAACGAGCCACCATCAGCTAGCACGGTGCCTTCTTGACAACTTGGGCCCATGGCTTCGGGACCCATCTGAGGAGGCCACAGTTTACCAGTCGTCTAGAATCCAGCAGGAGAGGCGCTGCTGGCGATGTCGTACTGTTAGCAAAGGCACTCACGTCGGTCGTCTGCTGCCATTTCGTCGTACGTTCCACATTCATTTCTGCGGCTGTTTCATGCAGTGTTGCTTGTCTGTTAGCACTGACTACGCAAACGCCGCTACCTTCGGACGTAAGTGAAGGGCACTGTCATGCTGAAGGTAATGTCTGAAATTTTATATTCTCAGCGCACTCTTGACGCTGTACATCTCGGAATATTGAATTCCCTGACGATTTCTGAAATGGAATGCCCCATGCATCTGGCTCCAACTACCGTTCCATGTCAAGAGTTTGTTAATTCCCCATTTGCGGCCATAATCACGTTGTGAAACTTTTCACGTGAATGACCTAAGTAGAAATGACAGTTCCGCCAATGCACTGCTCTTTTATACCTAATGTAGGCGATCCTACCGCCATTTGCGAATGTACATATCGCTATCACATAGCTTACATCAACTCAACCACAGCGTCGCTCGTACAAACTTAGCCGTTTAGGAAACGATTCATCCCTAGCCCGAAAGCCAATGGTCATGCCCTCTTCGACGTCAGATAAATCGCCCAGTTTCCACATTACAAAAGCTGCACTGTTTCCCACATCCCCAGGCACTTTCCATATTCCATTCACAGCCAGTGCTGCCACCTCCCGTCTGTGAACGTTTCTTGCACGGTGACGTCGAACATAGGTGGTGTTATGTGAGCCGGCCTGGGTAGCCGAGTGGTTCTAGGCGCTACAGTCTAGAACCGCGCGACCGCTACGATCGCAGGTTCGAATCCTGCCTCAGGCATGGATGTGTGTGATGTCCTTAGGTTAGTTACGTTTAAGTACTTCTATGTTCTAGGGGACTGATGACCTCAGAAGTTAAGTCCCATAGTGCTCAGAGCCATTT
Organism: Schistocerca cancellata; assembly: GCF_023864275.1. Lineage (NCBI taxonomy): Eukaryota > Metazoa > Arthropoda > Insecta > Orthoptera > Acrididae > Schistocerca > Schistocerca cancellata. The sequence goes on along the minus strand of NC_064631.1, from coordinate 460,491,688 downwards.
CACCTTTTTTTATTTTTTTGTTAATGTGACACGACCGTTAATGTGACGCGACCGCGTACGTGCAACAGCACAAAAATTAATGTCGAATGAAGAGACTGACACGTGTGAAGAAGTTGTGGCGACCGCATTAATCGAGTCAGAGGCCATATGAAAAGGACAAAGGGGGAAAAAGATCCCCGGAGAAGTGGTGTGCGGTTAGGTAGGATGGCTGTGTTGGCGGCGCAGGCGGCGGCGGCGTCCGGGGTGACCTTGTGACAGTGGCAGTGGCGGTGCGCGCGCCAGCCGCCAGCCGCCAGCCAGGCTGTCTGTTGCGGCCGTGACGCAAGCCGCGCCTCACCTGCCAACTGCTCGCCGCTGCCCGGACGCACGCGACGCGCGGCGGATTCTCGGAAAGCTGGCGGCGGGCGGCTGCTGTATTTATAAAAGCACCTGCCGCGCCGGGACGCTGCTCCCGCGAGCTTAAAAATGAACCCAGGCCTCCTGGAAAGACGAGCGGGCGAGCGCCAAGCGGAAACACCGACGGAGCCACGTCCTGCAGCAGCTGCCTCTGAAATGTGAGCTCTGACATCGGCTGAGTTCTTCAACACTAAACCAAGACAACAGATCTAGAAAATATCTTAAACTGTGCTTGTGAACCGGCATTAATCGTTCCCTAGACAGAGTGACAGACGTACACGATGTAATCATTGGTATCCGGTCACCTGGCTGAAAATGACTTACGTGGCGCCCTCCTTCGGTAACGCTGGAATTCAATATGGTGTTGGCCCACCCTCAACCTTGATAACAGCTTCCACTCTCGCACATGACATTGCCCTTCACTTACGACCGAGGGCAGCGGCGTTAAGTCAGATGCAGGAAGGTTTCTTGGGGAATGGCAGCCCATTCTTCACGGACTTTTCCACCGAGGAGCGGTATCGATGTCGGTCAGTTAGGCCTGGCACGAAGTCGGCGTTCCAAAACATCCCTAAAGGATTCGTGTCAGGACTCTGTCCAAGTCAGTCCATTACAGGGATGTTACTGTCGTGTAACCACTCCGCCACAGCCAGTTCATTATGAAAACGTGCTCGATCGTGTTGGAAGATGCAATCGCCATCCCCGAATTGCTCTTCAACAGTGGGGAAGCAAGAAGGTGCTTAAAACATCAATGTCCGCAGCTCGTGGTCGTGCGGTAGCGTTCTCGTTTCCCACGCCCGGGTTCCCGGGTTAGATTCCCGGCGGGGTCAGGGATTTTCTCTGCCTCGTGATGACTGGGTGTTGTGTGCTGTCCTTAGGTTAGTTAGGTTTCAGTAGATCTAAGTTCTAGGAGACTGATGACCATAGATGTTAAGTCCCATAGTGCTCAGAGCCATTTGAAGCCATTAAAACATCAATTTAGGCCTTTGCTGTGATATTGCCACGCAAAACAACAATGGGTGCAAGCCCCCTCCATGATAAACACGACCGCACCATAACAGAATCGCCTCCGAAGTTTACTGTTGGCACTACACACGCTGGCAGATGACGTTCACTGGGCACTCGCCATACCCACACCCTGTCATCGGATCTCCATACTATGCACCGTGATTCGTCATTCTACACAACGTTTTTCCACTGTTCAAGCATCCAGTGTTCACGCTCCTTACACCAAGCAAGGAGTCGTTTGGCAATTACCGGCGTCATGCGTGGCTTATGTGAAGCCGCTCGAACGTGAAATCCCAGTTTTCTCACCTCCCGCCTAACTTTCATGGTACTTGCAGTGGATCCTGATGCAGTTTGGATTTCCTGTGTGGTGGTCTGGATAGATGTCTGCCTATTACAAATTACGACCCTCTTCAACTTTCGGCGATCTCTGTCAGTCAACAGACGAAGCCGGCCTTTACGCTTTTGTGCTATACGTGTCCCTTCACGTTTCCACTTCACTATCACATCGGAAACAGTGGACCTAGCGATGTTTGGGAGTGTGGAAATCTCGCATACAGACGTATCACCCAAGTGACACGCAATCACCTGACCACGTTCGAAGTCCATGAGTTCTGCCAGCGCCCCATTCTGCTCTCTCACGATGTTTAATGACTACTGAGGTCGCTGATATGGAGTGCCTGGCAGTAGGTGGCAGCACAATGCACCTAACATGCAAAACGTATTTCTTGGGGGTGTGCGGATACTTTTGATCACATAGTGTATCTTATCATGACCAGATCACTATGGTCCGTTCTGTTACGTGGCGTAGAACGGAATTACCATCATCTCGTTCTGCTAGGTACAATTAAGTATAATAATCTTGATTCCTGTTTGTTATTGATGCTGTTGTCCTCAATCCGAAGACTGGTTTGATGTAGCTCTCCATGATACTTTGTCCTGTACAAGCCTCTTTTCTCAAAATAGTTACTGTACGTCCTACTGATTATGTTTACTGTATTCTTCTCTTGCTCTCCCTGCACGATTTTTACTTCCCATTCTTCCCTCCAATGTTAAAGTGATGACCCCTTGATGACTCTGTATGTGGTCTTGCGCTCTTTCCTACCCACTTCTACTCAATACCTCCTCAATAGTTACGAGATCTACCCTTCTGACCTTCAGCATCTTCTGTAGCACTACATTTCAGTCACGCTGGATCATCGCGCTGTCTAGGGCACCTTGCCATGGTTTGCACGGCTTCCCCCTTAGGAGGTCGAGTCCTCCCTCGGACAAGGGTGTGTGTGTGTGTGTTGTCCTTAGCGTAAGTTAGTTTAATTAGAATGACATTTTCACTCTGCAGCGGAGTGTGCGCTGATATGAAACTTCCTGGCAGATTAAAACTGTATGCCGGACCGAGACTCGAACTCGGGACCTTTGCCTTTCACGGGCAAGTGCTCTACCAACTGAGCTACCCAAGCACGACTCACGCCCCGTCCTCACAGATTTACTTCTGCCAGTAACTCGTCTCCTACCTTCCAAACTCCGCTGCAGAGTAAAAACCTCATTCTGGAAACATCCCCTAGGCTGTGGCTAAGCCATGTCTCCGCAATACCCTTTCTTTCAGAAGTGCTAGTTCTGCAAGGTTCGCAGGAGAGCTTCTGTTCAGTTTGGAAGATAGGAGACGAGGTACTGGCAGAAGTAAAGCTGTGAGAACGGGGCGTGAGTCGTGCTTGGGTATCTCAGTTGGGAGAGCACTTGCCCGCAAAAGGCAAAGGCCCCGAGTTCGAGTCTCGGTCCGGCACACAGTTTTAACCTGCCAGAAAGTTTCTTAGTTTAATTTAGACTAAGTAGTGTGTAAGCCTAGGAACCGATGACCTCACCAGTTTGGTCCCACAGGAACTTACCTCCAATTTTCAATTTTACCACATTTCAAAAGCTTCTGCACTGATCAGCCAGAACATTATGACTAGCTGGCTAATGGCCGAAATGTCCACTTTTGGCACAGGTAACAGTGGCGACGCAGTGACGTATTTGTAAGTCGCAGGAGGGAGTTGTCGAACACACGTCACCTAATTCCCGTAAATTTCGGGGAGAGTGGCGATGAGCTCTGACGCCACGTTCAATCACATCCCAGACGTGTTCGATTGGGTTCAGATCTCACGAGTTGGGAGACCGGCACATCAATTGGAACGCACCACTGTGTTTCTCGAACAACTCCACCACACGCCTGGCCTTGTGACATGGCGCATTACCTTGTTGAAATACGCCACTGCCCACGGGAAACATAACAATCAAGAAGGGGTTTGCGTGGTCTGCAATCAGTGTACGATTCCCGCATTTCTCGGGAATCCATAGTGATCTTCCCCGAGGCTGGCTTGCACCAATTTTACCATTCTCCTGTAAGGAAATCGTGACCTGTTCACATACGACCAAATGGGAAGCCCAGTTCCACCTGTTACTCACAGGACGTGTTGTAGAGTTGCCAATCGTGAAGCTTCTGGCATATCCGCACAACAGTCCCATCATATGTGGTTCAACGTGACGTCGCTTGTGATACATGGCACAGAAGTGATGTTCGAGAATTTCGTGCTGCAAGATCTTAGTGAGCCCTTTACAGATCACATTATAGATATTTATTTGTAAGTGCCAAAATAAGAATCCCAGGTGGACCATGATTGTCACCCATAGGATTTTCTGCGGCGTAGTCTACCGACATATTCCTGAGAGACCCATTTCACATTCCTTAAGTAGCCCAACATAATGAAATTATGTTTTTGACAAGAGATCCAGGATTAATTTGATATGTGGTAATTGTTTATAATTTTTATCGGGTATCACACACAAGCACTAGACCTACATCAGTGTTCGGCCATCCGAATCACTGAAAAGTCTATATTATCTAACTCGTAAGGGACAAGGCTTGTAGCAAAGGGATCTTTGATCTCTATTTCCATGTAAACATTAGCTGGCGGAGCTTAAACTGATGTAGTTTGGACCAAGTCCGTTCTGTACCAAGTTTATAATGCACGACGTTTTTCTTCTTGTTCTGTTTGTTTTTTGTGCCCACTTTCATCATTCTTTGCATCGTATTCTGTCCTTAGTGCTTATAAACAGTTTGTGTGTGAACTTATTTTTATCTCCTGAAATAAATACACTACGCATTTTTGACCATTTAATCCTTTTTACTGGTGAAACTTAATTAATTAAAAAAACTGCCTTTTTATTTTATTTTTTTAGTCTTCTGTCTGGTTTGATGCGACCCTCCACTAATTCCTCTCCTATGCCAGCGTCTTCATCTCAGAGTAGCATTTGCCACCTGAGTCCTCAATTACTTGCTGAGCATATTCCAGTATCTGTTTTCCTCTACAGTTTCTACTTTCTAAGCTCCCTCCAGCACCATGGAAGTTATTCCGTAATGTATTAACAGGTGACCTGCATCCTGTCCCTTCTTTTTGTTAGTGTTTTCCACACATTACTTTCCTCACCGTTTCTCTGGAGAACCACCTCATATCTTACTTTATCAGTCCACCTAATTTTCATCATTCTTCTGTAATTACACATTTCAAATGCTTCGGTTCTCTTCTTTCCTGATTTTCCAACATTCCATGTTTCACTAGCACACAATGCTGTGTTACAAACGCACATTCTCAGAAATTTATTCCTCACATTAAGGCCTATGTTTGATACTAGTAGACTTCTCTTGGCCGTGAATGCCCTTTTTCCAGTGTTAGTCTGCTTTTGATATCCTTCTTGCCCGACCGTCGTGGGTTGTTTTGCTGCCTAGATAGCAGAATTCCTAAACTTCATCTGCTTCATGGTCATCAATCGCGATGTTAAGTTTCTCGCTGTTCTCATTTCTGCTACTTCTCAATACTTTCGTCTTTCTTCGACTTGCTCTCAATTCATATTCTGCACTGATTAGACTGTTTATTTCATTGAGCAGACCCTGTAATTCTTCTTCACTTCCACTGAGGATAGAAGTGTCATCGATGAATTTTACCACTGATATCTTTTGACCTTGAATTTTAATTCCACCCACCTTTATTTTATTTCCTTAATCGCTTCTTCGATGTATAGATTTAACAGTAAGCGCAAAAGGTTTCATCCCCGTCTTACAGTGTTTTTAATTCGAGCACTTCGTTCTTCGTATCTTACTTGGTTCCTGTACATGTATATTACTCGTCTTTCCCTATAGCTTGCCCTATTTTTCTGCGGATTTCGAGTATCTCGCACCATTTGACATTGTCGAATCCGTTTTCCAGGTCGACGAAGTCTATAAAAGTGTCTTGATTGTTCTTCAGTCTTGTTTCCATTATCAACTGCTACGTCAGAATTGCCTCTCTGGTGCCTTCACCTTTTCTAAAACCATACTGATCGTCATCTGATATATCCTCACATTTCTTTTCCGCTCTTCAGTATAATATTCTTGTCAGCGACTTGGATGATGTTTTTCCAAAGTCACAAGGTATATCGTCAGACTCACACATTCTACACAACGTGAACAGTCGTTCTGTTTCCATTTTTCCTGATGTTTAGAAATACTGATTGAATGTTGTCTATCCCTTCGGCCTTATTCGCTCGTAAGTCTTCCAAAGTTGGTTTAAACTCTGATTCTGGTACTGGATCTCCTATCTCTATCGACTCCTGTTTCTCTATCAAGTCATCATACAAGTCTTCCCTCTCTTCACCTTCAGTGTACTCATTCCACTCATCAGGCTCTCCTCTGCATTTAACAATTGAATTCCCATTGCACTCTTATATTACCACTATTGCTTTTAACGTCGCCGAAGGTTCTTTTGACTTTCCTTTATGCTGAGTCTGTCCTTCGACAATCATTTCATTTTCGATTTCTTCACACTTTTCTGTAGCCGTTTCTTCTAAGCTTCCCTGCAGTTCCTGTTTATTTCATTTCTAAGTGACTTGTATTTCTGTAGTCCCGAATTTCCCAAAACTTTTCTGTATTTTCTCCTTTCATCGATCAACTGAAGTATTTCTTGTGTTACCCATAATTTCTTCGCAGTTACCTTCTTTGTATCTATTTTTTTCTCTAACTTCTCTGACTGCCCATTTTAGAGATGTCCATTCCTCTTCAGCTGTACTGCTATTCCTTATCACAATGTCTATAACCTCAGAGAACTTCAGTCATATCTTCTTATTGCTTAGCAAAACCGTATCCCACTTCTTTTTCCCGACTAATCTCTTAAACTTCAGCCTACTCTTCGTCACTACTGAATGGTGATATGTGTCTAATCTACTCCTGGGTATACCTTACAATCTATTATATGATTTCGGAATCTCAGCCTAACCATAATGCAATGTAACTGAAATTTTCCTGCATCTCCCAGTCTTTTCCAATTAGACCTCCTCCTCTTGTGATACTTGAAGAAAGTATTCACTTTTCTATCTGGAATTTATTGCAGAACTCAGCCAGTCTTTCACCTCTTTCATTCCTAGTACCAAGCCCATACTGTTCAGTAACCCTTTCTTCTAGGCCTTAACCTACAACTCCATTCCATTCTGTCATGACTATTAGTTTTTAATCTCCCTTGACGTACAGAGGTGCCTGTTCAAAATTCTCATACACTTTCTCTCTCTCATCATCTTCGACTTACGACGTCGGCATGTATAGCGTCGGTGTTGGTTTGCTGTCGATTCTGACTAGGGCAACCTTTTCGCTGAACTATTCACAGTAACTCACTCTCTGCCTTACCTTCCTATTCATAACGAATCCTACTCCCGTTATACCATTTTCTGGTGCTGTTTATATTACTTTCTACTTATCTGTCCAGAAATACTTGTCTTCCTTTCATTTCACTTAACTGACCCCCTATATCCAGATTGAGCCTTCGCATTTCACCGAGAGAGGTGGCGCAGTGGTTAGAACACTGGACTCGTATTCGGGAGGACGACGGTTCAATCCTGATTTAGGTTCTCTGTGATTTCCCTAAATCGCTTCAGGCAAATGCCGGGATGGTTCCTTTAAAAGGGCACGGCCGACTTCCTTCCCTAATCCGATGATACCAACAAGCTCGCGCAACATTTTTCTCATGGTCACCTCCGCCTCGGCAGTTCCCTCCCGGAGATAGGAATGTGGGACTCTTCCGGAATCTTCCGTCAATGGATGGTTCAAATGGCTCTGAGCACTATGGGACTCAACATCTTAGGTCATAAGTCCCCTAGAACTTAGAACTACTTAAACCTAACTAACCTAAGGACATCACACACACCCATGCCCGAGGCAGGATTCGAACCTGCGACCGTAGCAGTCCCGCGGTTCCGGACTGCAGCGCCAGAACCGCACGGCCACCGCGGCCGGCTCCGTCAATGGAGAGACCATCATAACACTTTTCATTACATGCTACCTGCCCTGCGGATACACACTATGTGTCTTTAATGCAGTTGTTTCAATTGCCTTCTGCATCTTCATGTCGTTGAACAAAGCTTATTCTTCCGCCTTTTGGAGGCTTTTTCCAAATGTTTCCCACCCCAAGAGCAACAGAGTTCCCTGAATCTCTGCCGTAAGGCCGTTGGCAGAATGAAGGCGACAACTTACCCCGAATGCCTTCGGCCGCCACTACTAATGATATTTATTCAAAACTGAAGCGATCGCGGTGTGCGAGCCCCGAATCGATGACGTTTTAATTAGTAATCAAAGACGCTATCCCACCCTCACCCTATTGTTTCTTTTTATTCGTTCCATTTGGTCGCGCTACCCCAAACCCACCCCTTTTTTTCATTTTGCTCGCTGCATTCGGTCGTGGCGGATGTCACTAACACCTGTTGAAGTTCATCGTTGATTCCTTTACTCACGCTGAGCTACCGTGTCGGCTGCCCCTAGACCATGGATGCACTGAAAGTTATCGTCTTCATGTTATGTAGAGTACATACACAAATTTCGAATCAGTTATTTAATGTAACAAAATAGTGAAAATTTTGTTTTAAATTTTAGTAAATATAATAAATATCACATGCTACAGAATAAGCAATAGTTGTGTAATTCATCTGTACTCTATGTTTTATATTCTCTCTCACCCTCTTAGCAACGACGTCTTCGATTCTGATGATAATCTGTGTGTAACTTCTGTAAACTAAACTCTATCGGACCTTGCCATCTTTGGAAGTGTCATTCCTATTTGTCACAATAAGATGGAGCATAGATATCAGACTCCATAATATTGTGTGGTGAGCAAAAATGAGGATTGTGGTTATTACATTATTATGAAGAGAATCAAACAAATTCATCTTTACCTTCTGCATTCGTAATTTGTGATGACTATGTTACTGTAGAACAGGGCTAGTCAAACCATTTTTACTCGTATCTTTATTAGCAGAAAAATTTTCCAACCGCCCTCCATTTCCTTAGTAATGGTGATTTATGAAGTAGGCAAGTAGTAGTATGCAATAATAATTACTTATCAAATACTTTATGCCGCAATTTTATGAAAGCTAATGAAAATGTCCTTAAAACCACTAGTGCTGCCGTCCGCTTTGAAAAATGTAAAGCCGACTCTTGGCCGATAGGGATAAGGTTGATTACCACTGCTATAGAACATACACCAAACTGCTCGTCATCGAACAGAAGACCATTTTTAATACCATTCCTCGTTTAACATTGTTTTCCTACTTGATTTCTCAATTCAGAAGGCAACGTTATTCGTCTTAAAGCATCCGCTAGAACTTCTGCAGACACTATGTAATTATATGTCATCTCTGTTTTTCATTATCTGCCGATCAATTCGCCCTTGTGCAAATGTTTCAACATGTCAGCTCTGTCAGCAGTTACCCTGACTAGGCAGATTTTTGATGTTACACTTTTGTGATCTTACCTCTGGCGTGCGAGTTATGTATCTTTGGATTCAAGAATAGCTTCAGTATTTGCAAAAATGATATACTAACAAAATGTCAGTTTGTTTTCCAGAAAGACTTCTCAACAGGAAACGCTATGTTCGCTTTCACTGATCAAATATTAAATGCTCTAAGTAACCGAACATCACACATTGGGATATTTTGTGATCTCTCAAAGGCTTTTGAGTGTGTGAATCATGAAATTCTTAGATAATCTTAAGTATTGCAGTGTGAGGGGGACAGTGCACAAATGGTTTAATTCATATTTATCTGGAAGAAAGCAGAAGGATGAAATTAACAGTACAAATAGTCTGCAAAAATCAGCAGAATCTTCTAACTGTGAAGTTATCAAGAATGGTGTCCCACAGGGTTGAGTCTTTTGTCCCTTATTACTCTTAATATATTTTAATGACTTACCACTCCATATTCATGAAGACGCAAAACTAGTTCTTTTTGCTGGTGATACAAGTACAGTAATCGCATCCAACAATCAAGAATTAGCTAAGGAACTTGTAAACAACGTATTTCAGAAAGTTAATAAGTGGCTCTTTGCACATCGACTCTCACTAAATTTTGAGAAAACACAATACTGAATTCTGTAACTGGCATAACGCCATTGACAAATGTAGACTCTGAACAGAAGTCTGTTGCTAAGGGAGAATATTCAAAATTTCCGGGTGAGCGCATTGATAAGCAATTGAACAGGAAGAAATGCATTAATCTGCTGAAATGGTTAGATTCAGCTACCTATGCTATTAGCGTTACTGCAGATTTTGGTGATATGCATATCAGTAAATTAGCTTATTATGCCTATTTTCATTCACGGCTTTCATATGGCATCATATATTGGGGTAATTCATCATTGAGAGAAAAGTATTCACTGCACAAAAGTGTGTAATCAGAATAATAGCTGGAGCCCACACAAGATCACCTTAAGGAACTCGGCATATTCACGGTACCTTAGCAGTACATGTATTTAGTTGTGAAATTTGTTATTAATAACCCATCCCAAATCAAAAATAATAGCATACTGCGTAGCCATGACACTAGAAGAGAGAATGATCTTCACTATTCTGGGTTAAATATGACTTTGGCACAGAAAGGGCTGAACCATACTGCCACAAAAATCTTTGATCATTTGCCGGATAGAACTAAAAATCTGATAGACAGCCAACAAACATTTAAAATATAGTGACATCTCCTTCTACTCAATAGATGAATTTTTAGATATAAAGTAGTAAATTTAAACAAAAAAAAAGTGTTGTGTTATGAAAACTTACGTTAAACTGACACATTCCACATCATTACGAAATGTATTCGTGAGTTATAGAACAAGTATTAATGTAATGGGAATGGTATGGGAAGATGATCTTGAAGCAGCTGGTGTCAATGAACTCGCTGCAACACTAAGGGAGTGGGAGCGGCTGAGGGGAGGGGGGAATGAAGTGGTAGATGCAATGCATATTTGAGCTTGATATTCAGAAAGTACCACAAAGTGTCTATGTGTGTTTTTACCTACGTTTTTCCCGCACCATTGTTGAGCAATAGAGACGTAGAGCGGAGAGTGACTAGAGAAATACACCAAGGTCTTTCCGCATTCAGTACTAGTCATATAAAGCAGTAGTGATATCTTCCATACAGGGGGAGTACAACGCCGAAACTAACACCATTTTCACCAAACATACGTTACAGTTCTCTTTAAAAATTCAGCTTTTCGATCTGACCTAGTTGCTTCCATTGCAGTCCATTGTCCTCACTATCGTCTTTCAAATATTTTTCCCTAGACACGAAAATTTCTCATAAAGAGACAGGACTGACGTAACCTGCAAATGACACGTGCATACTTATTCTATCTATTGTGGTGGACGTAGCTTGATAACGATAACAGTACTGCGTCACAACATTTACCTCGTCGTAAATGTGTTTATCGAAGCAATTAGTGCTTCTTCGTGCAACTATGGCATATTTGCCACATGAAAATTCTAAGAAAGGTGCGGTAGCGTCACATTACTTCTCCGTATGTTAAATCATATGTTTACCACTAAAAGAGCAAAACGTCAAACGTATTTTTTTATTTGTCACGTTATTTTCTCGTGAATTTTTAGGTTATTTTCCTTCTTCCCAAGAAAAAACCGCTAGTTAGAGCGTGACAGTAAACTGTACATCCTCTTGCAGCGCTAGAATAGGATCGCTACAGTATTATGAAGTTAATTCTCAGAATCACACTACCAATGCAGTCACACCTCCTTAAGGAGGTGCTGGCACCTATGAAAAGTAATATTTTGAAATGAACAGCTGCCTATAAGAAAGCACAGAAGAAAAAAACGAAAAGAAAAAAGAAACAAAAACGACATAGAATTCGTTGACTATGTAAAAGTGGTTTTCGATAGCACCACGAATGACGTAAACAATGTCACGTATCAGGAGAAAATTTAGCGTCAAAACACATCACTGACATAGCACAGAGATCTTCATAACACAAATAGCGTGGATATGATACTTCTTTGTTTCTAGATTTTAATCAGAAATGTTTCCCTATATAACGTGAAGTGAATGTACTAACGAATATAGCTCCTACAACCATCAAGAAAACCGTCAAGATCGTACCCGCACTAAGCCTGTGTATATTCTGACCTATGTGCATAAATAAATTACCAAATCGGCACAAACTGGAAAATTTAATGGAAACGTAATTTGACATGTCTCTGCACGTGAATTAAAAATCCACTGAAGTAAACATATGCTGCCCAGTAAAGCAATTTTCATGAGACACAGTCATATTCAAAACTAATATCATCAAAGCACCGTTTCACTTTGTCGCCAATGAAACTAAGAGAACTGTTTTCCACAATACCAAAGTAAAACTCGGGAAAGAAATATCAAATACTACAATCATACCTTCACTATAAATCGCAGTATCAGTAATTAGCTCGTAGCAGTTGAAGTTGTTAGATGCTTTCTTGATACAATTACTAGTCTGCTGGAAAAAACGGAAATGCAAATTGCAGGCAGCAGAAAATAATGGACATATGTCAAAGAAGTTGGGAACACACGGTGATTTAAATGGGGACTCTATCAGGAGTTGCATGCACTACGACCACAACCACCACACCAGTTTCTTATTATTATTATTTGTGGTAAGTTCCTATGGGACCAAACTGCTGAGGTCATAGGTCCGTAGGCTTACACACTACGTATTTCTAACTGACTTACACTAAGGGGAACACACGCACCCATGCCCGAGGGAGGATTCGAACCTCCGTTGGGGGGAGGGGGGCCGAAACCATGCGGCTGCTTCCCGACCCCCCCCCCTCCCCCCGTGGCGTCCACACCAATATTAATAACACAAGGAGAGGTGGCATTTGGTCGTTGAACCAGAAGAAATTTTTATTTCTATTGTAAATCGATTTCAATCGCTGCCTGACCAACATCAGTGCTGTATATAAAACAAGAATAAAGTAATCAGACTGCACTGCAACATGCTACACTGGGCAACTATACAAGTAAGAACATAGCAGAAGTGATCGTTTGCATCAACGTACCTAGTATTAAAGCCCTGTGGACTCATAAATGCAATTACTGAAACCACAATATCCGCACGTATCAACGAAGATTACTCGTCAGACCCAAGGTACAAATTCAGCTTTGCTATTTGCTTACAGGGAACTATTTGGCTATGCTCTTTGTCAAACTTGGACGCAACAGCGCCTTCTTTCATGGTTATTATTACAAAGTCTTTTGTTAAAAAAGTAGAAGAAATAATGAAATGTAGTATCTAATCCAGGTACACAACACGAACAGTAAACGTAAAAATCTGTAGACGTCTAACATTCTGCGTGGTGTCTGTTTGTTCTATATCGTTTCTCCCTACCACTTTCGCGCAACGACGCTCTGAGCGTGTTTTTTAGGGAATTGACTAGTTTGAACCTGGGTCCTGTTGCTGTTAAGGAGACGCCAGACCACACATGACATGTAGAATTCAGAAGAGTTCAGTGAGACTAGCGATGATATAACCAAATACTTAATGATTTCAGCGTCAGCTCCACTGCAATCCCTGTAAAGGAATCTTAATACTAACTAAATTTAGTGGAAGGGGTTCAAGGCTTTGCTGTTTTTAGTTAGCTGGTAAAATAACGTCGAAAAAGCAGTTAAGTTTACCACTGGAAATTTTATTCTACTCACAAAACATTGTTTATTAATTGCACTATTGATAAAAGGAAATGTTTTAATACAGGATGGTAAAAACCAACTGCGTTCAACACAAATGTGAACTAATATTCCCTGAATGGGTTTCCAAGTTCTACAATGGATCGAAGGATGACCTATGCCATATCACATCTATAATCTAGGTTTAAATTAAGTTTCACAGAAGAGAAAACTATCAAAATGGTCTACAGTGACCCTCAATTATCTTTAATTACTTATATAACTTGTCGTAAATTACAGTGGCTGATGTGGCTTCTCAATAACTGTATAACAGAAGAAATCATCGCGTTTCAGATTTTTAATTCAAGTGGCAAATGTGAACACCATGAGCTTTAATTGACGATCGACACTAGTATTACGCAAAAAGGGGGTGTAACAGATGAGACTTCTCCAGTTCTGAGTGAAGCTTTATGGGCTGTTATGCGGCATCACGTGCGTTCATTACCTCGTCGGTGTTCGTCAGGGGGCGGCGGACAGCACAGCTCCGCTCACCTCGCCGCCTCGGAAGCAACTGTCTCCTAACTTCTCCTTACTACAATTGACCGAAGTTGGTTTAAAAAAAAAACTATCTGGCTGTGTTTTCATCTGACCAATCAGGGTCTCAATGTTAACCTTAAGCTCCGCCTACAAAAATTCTGTCTATTCAATGAGAAACATTATACTTTTCGTGGTGGGGCAATGTTTTTTAAAGTTTGCAACGTAACAGAGACGCAAAAAAGTCTTACGCTAAAACTTGCAGCTGGTGTGGTCCTTCTAGCGTTATCGTAAGATCTATACTGTTCTACTGGAGGGCTCTATCTTTTAACATGGACTGGGGGGTGGTCCTGACGTAATGGAGACGCGAAAAAGTCTCACGATAAAACTTGCGGGTGGTGTAGCCCTTTTTGTGTTATCGTAAGATCTATACTGTTCTTCTGGAGGGCTTTAGTTTTTAACATCGGCTAGGGGGTGGTCCCAACGTAACAGAGACGCGAAAAAGTCTCATGCTCAAACTTGCGGGTAGTGTGGTCCTAGCGATTAGCTGGCGACGTGGGTGTCCGTCCGTCCCTTATCGTAGGGCCTTCCAGCTTAACACGGTTCTGCTCTCGGCTTCTGTTCTCGTTTCTCCCCTCGGAACTGCGTCTGTCTCCCGGTGGGTAGGTATGACATGCATTTAGGCATTCTTGTGTTAGTCTGTGGTATTCCATTTGCTCACTCGTTACTCGTATTACTTTGGTTAATTTAATGTCACGATTTATTTGGAGCTATGTGACATACTACTGGATTTGCTTATCATGTCAGGGTTTTCATGGAAGATGTTGGATTTGCCTGACACCTTACATACACCACCTTTCGAACTTATTTTTGGTACTGAAGTTAGGCAATGATTGAATCGTTGTCTAAGTCAGTCAAAAATTGGATTTTCCTGACACCTTACAGACTGAATAGTAAAATCATAAACCAGACAGTGTTTAAACCTCTAGCGTATGTTTTAGGAATCGTGTTCCAATGTACGTGGTGTAGCATGAACCATATTAGAACACAGTATTGCAACCATCATATTAGCATAGCATGGAAATAATTCCAGCTAAAACGAAACAAATGGCTTACTCTGCTATGCCCTTTAACATTCCTTTTTTATACGATTCCCAATGCCTATAAGACAGACAATGTTTGTAATGCACTATAGGATTAAAAATACACAACCTGTGTAAAAAAATTTAAAGGCCAAATTACAAATCCATCATTATTATTTGCAGGTAGAGTGACTGTATTCATATCTTCTGGCATTGATTCTGATACTCATTCATTTTGAATGACGTAAAAAAACTATATAGGTATAAAAATTCTTACAGCACATCTAAAATTACAAAAAAATCAACATAGAAGATTCTCATAATAATTTTTAGGTAAAGTGACTGACCTCATGTATTGCCACAACGCACTCTTGGCATTTAAATCTGGAGACTGATTACTACATTTTCACTGTAATTGTGCCTTGGTCTACAATGTTATGTTACAGTTTGCTGTTACGTAATTTTTTTATCTAAACATAAAAGGAAACAAAGATTAACTGTGTACAATTCTTCCAAACAGGCTCTGCCCTCGAAGGGCTTTAATACCAGGTATATTGATGAATTGATGAAGACGATCCCTTCTGTGTGTTGCTACTCGTATAGTTCGGAAGGTGCAGTATGTTATAGTGCAGTCTGGTTATTTTATGCCTTTTTTTACCTGTAGCATTCATGATAGTCACGCAGTGATTGAAATCGACTTAGAACATAAATACAAATATATACTTCAACAACCAGAGTGATCCTCCTTGCGTTATTAATACCTACGTTGATATTGCAGACAAAGTCGAAAGTAATCTGCTCCATAAACCGAGATGTATACAGCTATGGCCAGAAAGCTAACTGTGGAAAGCATGCCCACTCAGCGTAATAAAAATATAAAATATATTTGAATTATAATTGTGTCTTTTCACAGTTATAATTACGTAAAATCCTTTCAGAGGGTGGTTGAGACGGATCTCCCAAAGAGACCATACCTGCCTTAGTCAGAGGCAGCGTTGCATTTCCAGCAACATCATTAACATTTATATATAAAAAAATTTACTAAGTACAAAGAAAATTCATTAATAATTAACATAAAATTTTGAATCGAAGTTGACAACTAAAAACAGAAAGATCAAAGAAGGAAATTATTGTTAGGTAGCAAAAATCGAAGGCAAGAGACTAGATCGACATTCGAGAGGATCAAGGTTCAATTTCCGTGCAGCCGTTCTAATTTACGTTTGCTATACGTTATGGAAGTCACTTACAGAGGTTCGTTTGTAATCGTCTCAGCAGATACCGTCTGGAAAATACCCTCCCTGACAAAACAAGTGAAGCACCCAGAAGACAAGGTCGAATTTCAGAGTAACTTCTTACACTTACAAACCATAGGCGGATATGCAGATGATTTGCAATTCTCTGACACATGGAGTGGCCACCACAGTGCAGTAGTGCTGTTCTTGTCTAGTGTCGTTACCGGACTTGGTAGGTTATATGAGAGGGTGTGAACAGCGTAAAACGGTGAGTGATCTCTCTGAAGGACAGAGAGATGCCAGGTACTCGTGTGAGACAGCGTTATCAGCGCCTGACGGAGTTGGAAATGGGTGTCATCGTCAGTCTCCATTTGGCCGAATTGTGCAGTATCCAGATCTATGGAGCATTTGGATGTGACAGTGGCCCGTTGTTGGACAGCATGGAAACGTGACGATAGGAATATTCGTTGCAAGGTCGACCCATCTGTCCACCACAAGGGATGGACACTATATTGTGCACCAAGGACAGTCCTTCACATCTGCAAGTATTAGACACCCTGCAATATTCTATCTCATCCCGCACCATTGATCGGAGACTAGCAGCAGCTGGACTAGGAAATTACTGAACAAAACGTAGGCTGCCCTTAACACCACAATACCAATGGCTTAGTTTGAAAAGGTTCCATGAGCTGGAAGCATGGACTACTGACGAATAGCGTCGCATCGTGTTCAGTGATGAACTGCAGTTCTGCACTAGCTCACATGACCTTCATTGGGAAGTGTACGGTGCACTGGGGAGAGGTCGCAGTGCCTCTCCAATGATCTGGAGAGGGACAGCAATGTTGCTCCTGGTGTTATGGTGTGGGGTGCAATTGTATATGATTTCCTGACACGGCTGGTAGTGGCTGAGGGAGATTCGATGGTACAAGAGTAGGTCACAGAAATCCTGCGTCCTCGTGTGTTACCTCTTGAGCGGTAGTTTCGTGGCATCATTTCTCGGCGGGACGGTGCTCGGCCCCAAATGGTATGTTCCTATGAACTGTCAGCATGATGTTAAGACAGTCCTGAATCCAGCAAGATCCCCAGGTCTGATGTGTGAGACTAGTTCGGACCTGAGCTATGTCGCAGTGCCAGGAACCAGGATATCAAGGACTGTCGCAGTGCCAGGAACCAGGATATCAAGTACCAATTTTAACAGTTGTGGTTCAGCTTGTCCCAGGAGAGGTTACAACAGCTTTATGACACTTTTCCCAACCGAATCATTGCATGCATCTAGGTCAGAGGCTGTGCAAAGTAATAGGATTGTCACGCAACTATTTTCGAATAAGCTCAGTTACTCTTGATCACCATCCGAAAGTCCTGTTGTAAGAGATATCCTTAAAATGAACAACCAGCAGCTTATTTTATAAGTTGAAAATGAGAATTTCGCCACTCTTTAATTGCGTCCTTAAGATCCTACCGGTAGTAACCAGGTCTCTTACAGTCTCTAATAATGTCTATTTAGTATTTAGTACGGACATACGTGGAGCTTAATAATTCGTATTTTGTCAAAAGGTAAAATTTCATCCAATACAGATGTAGCGATCTTATGTTGCTTCACACGCAGTTAAACAGAAAAAGTCGTAGAATTGTTCTATTGTCACGAATGAACCGTAATACGCACGTTTTAATGTCAGCTGCTCATAACCACAAAATACGTTCTCTCAGCCTGAATTAAATGAGCGAAGAGGCAACAAAAACGGTTCCCAGTGCTGGACTAAAATGCAGACTAGCTAGACGCAAGCTATGCTACACGAAGACTGAGAATAGGCTGACCAGAATGATTGAGAGCTCAGACTGCCTGTCTGTAGCGCGAGTTTGCCCTTTCAAAGACTCGCTCCAGGGTATAACTGAATTTCGTTAGTTTATAATAGTTCACAAATTCGTCTTTTATTGGCCACTGATTTTGTCATCATATTTTGTTTGTATATTATTTATCAAGAGCAGCATCTGTCAAACTATGCAGTACTCACTTATGCCTAAACAAGGTTTACGACCATGGGATCCATCTTATATGTTAAAATTTAGCTCTTGAAAATTTAGTGATTTTTTTTATTAAAGTCTCTTGCTCATTATTATGGATGTCAACAGATTCAGAAAAATCAGACAGTCAAAAGTATATCAACAGAGTCTGGAAGTGTGCACTGAAAGTCTGGGCCAGCTGTAATCTTTAATTAACAATATCTTTTAAACTTTTTAAGTTTGGTTTTTCACAAATTCTCTACTGAAAAGAGGAGAAATAGTTCTTTAATTTGAAAGTAGTCTTTCCTTCCGAATTTATTAATTAGCTCATAAGATTCTTTCTACGGATAGATGTACGAAATTTTATACTTGCAATAACTTTCGACTGCCATCATCGCTGATGAATCTAATTATCTCATTGAAACCTGAATAACAAACTGAATTATCTGAATAATGAAGATTTGTGTGTGTGTGTGTGTGTGTGTGTGTGTGTGTGTGTGTGTGTGTGTGTGTGTGCAAGGGGGATCATTAGTTTCTACAATTTGTATTTGTGCATCGGAATATTGGAAAGAAAGTTAGTGGAAATTTTATATAGACCTTAAGGCCTGGGATAGGAGTGCATACAAAGTATGATGGTGGATGTCAACCTGTTTTGTCACAGGCTCATAACTAAGCCCATACTGACAAGTTCTTTGTAAATTTGACTTGACTACTGAAATAACAAAACGTACCCTCTCAATACGTGGAGTTTCATTTCTTCTCCTGTCACCACCAATCATATGTGCACTCCACTGCCACTGTAAGACTCCGAAAGCCCAGGCTTCCTTACTCTTCCGTCCTATCTTGCTTACTCTACTGCCTGATTATGTGTAAAAAGCGCATTCCTCTGCGCCTGGCTACGCGCGTGAAATTTGCTACCAGCATTGGCAAATAGTATAGTTTTATAAAATCTCTCCTATACCCTCCATCGGCTCCATAAAAACTACTCTCCCATTCGATTTCTCTGCCACCTCTCTCAGAAAGTGGAACTCAAGATGGACATCATAACCCAACTACAACCGACAGCGCATGTTCTTCCCACCGGCACGATTTCGCCACGGTGCGAAAAGAAAAGAACAAGTTCAGCTCTCTTAACATTAACTTGGAGAGTCACCAGCTTCGCTGCAATGGCACAGGTGGTGGTGTTTTTTGTGTCTGCTTTCTAAAGCTGTAGTCTGTGCCTGAAGCTTCTACACCTGCATGCTGGGGACAGCATTTCTCTGAATTCCCTCAAGCCCCCGGCTAGTTTTCCTTACCGACCTGTGGACATTCCATACTGCCCGCAGGATGGACTCGAGGAACCTGTGGAGGCTTGCATTTTTACCACTGTAACTGTGTCCTACTGCGCTGTCCTAGCCAGGAAGGGCCGAGGTCCAGTGGCTGGACATCTGCCCGCAAAAAGTTCGCCCTGCTGTTATCTCCCTGTCGCGATTTCACCACCCACCCATAAAAAGAGACCCTACCTGCGTCCCGAGGGAGTGTCCCTTGCAGCAGCCCCTCAGTGCCTCGTTCTCGCCTGCCCCAGATGGTCCACGATTCACCTTTTAAGCACTCTACATGTTGCAGCCAAATACCGAAAGAGTAAGCTTAGATAGTTAAGGACCACCCCTGCGGTCACCATTGCAATCACTGTTCTATGATTCTAGGAGTAACTGTCAAATTCGACCTGTCATTAGCATACTACTACATACTAAATGTCACATGGGTGAGACGTGGCTACGTAGAAGGGGTAGCCATCTCACAAGACAAAGCACTACCTCTGTGAATGCTGTTTCAAAGTACCCTGGATTATCAACGTCGCGGTGATCTAACCACTCAAGACACAACATTTTATAGCACTTAACGAGGAAACGAAACCAAGGACAGTACACCTGGATTTTCAATATTTTGGTCACATTTACCTTGGGACCAGTTACACTGAAGTCAGTTATCATCTCCTAAACAGTAAACTGCAATCAGTTCACAATTAATTTTCATCCGAAAGTGATTCAGATTTTGGCTATTGAAGAAATCATTTTTTTATGTTTTTGCTTTTTACTAATAAGCAATGCAGTTTGTTTGAGCGGAGCAGGCATTTATTTTTATTCCCTTCATGGTTCTTCCCTTTTTCTCTCAGACAATGATGCTACAGCACCTTTTGGATAATTATTATAACGACTGGAGATAAATGCGTATCGTTAGTATGGCCAATCAAGCTCACAACGGATTTGCTAGTATAAGTCACTTCCTGAGGGACATAGAGTTCACAGACATCTACTTCAGCTGTACTCAGCACTATGCAGGAATACTTTCCAGAAGGAAAATTTTTAGCAAAGAGAAAGAGCATGCTACACATCTGCGACAGTAACTGACAAGCAATTTTATTGATGTGACAGATTATCAGCACTGGCCGGTCAAATGTAAACGCCTTAACATACTGTACAATAGTCGATTAACATGGCATGTTGGCAGCACTGGACATTGCTGTATGTCAAACTGCAACTGAGTCGGTGGCTTTACAGCGGAAGTAACAATCGCGTGCGGAAAGAAAAAGAGCGAGAACAGCGAACACTTTCATTTTTGTAGCGGTATCGTAGCGAGGGTGAGATTTTAAGCCCCGGGAAGGATCAGCCAGGGTGAAACACTACAAATGTCACTGACCCCTTACGGCTTTTCTTTGAGTACGAGCCTACGACAAAATGTGTAATGAAATCACTAACAAATAGAAATGACGATGGAGGAAGGATGCAGTGTGCTTCTGACACGGTGAATTGGGAATTTACCTCAGTTAAATAGTGAAAATAGCATTTATTAGGAACGAAAATGAAAGTTGATAACGTGCTGGGTAAAAGAAGCCTCGTAGTTGGCCAGTGTACATCGTGTTTCCTGGGAGACGTAGAAGGGTGGTTTGGAACGGCAGAAACGCTGATCTGATTGTAAAAGGACTTACGTCAAACAGACGATAAGATATGAAGTATAGGCTCCTACTTAGCCAGTTTTGGCAGCCGAGGCTGGTGGTTTTTCAAACTGGTTTCGTTAAAACACTTAGTATATTAATAGCTATCACCTTCGGGGTGTTGAGTATAAAGTTGATTTAGTCGAAGAGCATTTTCTGCTTCATACAAGTAATTATTTTTGTGATGTAAAACCGATTTTTCTTAAGAATCTCGTCAAATGTATGATTTTGTAGATGATTCTGGGACGTATTCCCTTGCTATGAATGTAATATGACTGATTAAACTAATTCAGAGCCCGTTTCAGACATGAATCTGCCTCCTCTCTCACGATTTAATCAAACATTCCACACCCCGGAATCGTAACACCTGAGAAAATTTCGTAGAGTACCAGAGGATAGTGAAGCTCCCACTGAAAAAAAAGTTGCTGAAGACATTAAAGTGTATGTCATGGCCAACAGTCACATAACAATGGTGGTAGTCACCAACCCCAAAGCAAAACAGGCAGTGCCACACACTTGGCTACGAAAAATTACAGAAGCTACTTTTTGCTGGTGTGCAGCAGCTGTCAAAGCCCATCCGCCTATGTTCCATTTGTCTCAGGCTAGTAATGTACCCTTAGGAAAATTATCTTCGCATAATGGTTGATGCAAAGGGCATGTGGCTATTTTATTTTCAATGTTAATGTGTCGCGAAGACATATTAATTTATTGGGAATAAATTTAGAAAGAGTAACTATGGTCTGGAACATATGTGTTTTCTGGAAGTGGAAACAGTATTAACATTCTTTAACATTCCTAAACTTACCACCCATATCTTTATTTTGTTTTCAACGCAGATACAATTTTTGTAGCTAAAGAGCTTAATTCGTACAAATTAGCTCCTCATGCAGAAGAGGATAATAAATAATCATCAAACTACAGCAAACGAGAACATCAATTTATGATATGGTAGCCCGAGTTGTGGCTATCGACAAACAAGCACTCCACAGGATTTTCGAGCGAGGAATGTTTTCCCTTTCCGGATACGACTACTATTTTTGTTAACAGTAAAAAAAGTGCTACGTTGAAGTGAAATTATCAGAGATGTTCAACTACGTTATCCATTTGTAAAAAAAATAATGCATAATGTAACACGATGTCTATCTGTGGTTCAGCTCGCTGTAGTTTCGGCTTGGTAATGACATGCAAGGCACGTTTGCATCAGATTCACACGCAATCATATTAGGCTGTGTCCTGAATAGGGTCATCACGATAGAAAGTGGCAGATAACGCCAGCTTGCATAAATCGATTACGAACGCAGCACTGTCCGAGATTAAAAATTCCTCTGACATACGACGAGTGAATGTGGGTTGTAGCTGATCGTCCACACTGATACTAACCTAACTGTTCAATAAGCTTAAAACTTAAAGATATTTTACACAAGAATTTTGACTACATTTTGGGAGTAAATCTGTCAAGCTCGTATCCGTAAAGAGGGACAAGTCACATCCTACTTTCGTACAACTTTTAAAAAATGGGACCAAAAAATTATTGAAACAGCTCTGCACATTTTAAAATACAGCAACGGCGTACATCAGAAATTATTTTTCCACACAAAGTCGTTATTAGAATCTAAAAACGTGATATACTCATATGACTTCTGAAAACATTCCTTTCACTGCAATAAAACTGGCGAATGTTACACAAAATAGGATTAAGAGCTACTGCAGTCACATATAAAAAGATACACACATACATTCTTATAGCCGAACTGGTTTCTGATAGACGTTTGTTACAGTATCTGATTTTTTTTTTTTTTTTTTTTTTGTAAGAAAGACACGAAAACTGTTAACACTGCGATGAGATTCAGAAGACTGCTGTGCGAGAGCTAGCTTGTAATTTTATGTTGTGCCAGGTTTTATTCCAGAGTGTTGGTGCAATTTATTACTATTTCACCTTACCGTAATACTTTTTGTGTGCAAAGTGGATTTCTGATGTAGGCTACAATTTCAGTGGAAAGATTAACTACTTTTTTTTTTTTTTTTTTTATCCACTGCAGATGCCACAGCACTGACCAAGCAAATCGAGGCTTCTGAGTCACTAGCACTGACTGAGAAAAAAAGTTTGTCAATAAATGTCTCGTGATGACTGAGGCATAGAAAAGGGACGTTGTTCATGTCATTATATTACTTGCTATGTCAGCCGCGCGGGATTAGCCGAGCGGTCTTAGGCGCTGCAGTCATGGACTGTGCGGCTGGGTCCGGCGGAGGTTCGAGTCCTCCCTCGGGCATGGGTGTGTGTGTTTGTCCTTAGGATAATTTAGGTTAAATAGTGTGTGAGCTTAGGGACTGAGACCTTAGCAGTTAAGTCCCATAAGATTTCACACCCGTTTGAACATTTGAACTTGCTATGTCATAAACTCTACGAAAATAAAAAAACGCTCCGAAGGACTTACAGGATAAGACGGAAACTGGCAGATGTGATGTATGTCTAGAGAGAAAAAAAGACTATAATTTTAGAAAAACTTGATGGCTTACACAAGAGACGGAGCTTCACAAATTAAGCAAGTCAGTAACGTGTGCTTTACCTGTGGTCCTTCTGCAAGCAATTATTCGGCTTGGCATTGATTGACAGAGTTGTTGGATGTCCTCCTGAGGCATTTTGTGCCAAAACCTGTCCAATTGGCACCCTTAATGCTCAAAACAAAAAGCAAAAAACAAAAAAAAAAAAAACAAAAAAAAAAAACGGGACGCAGGATATCGTCGACGTACCGCTGTTCCCAAGTGTTCCACGAGTGGTCTCCATACGACCCGATAACCAGAAATGATGGTCTGGGACTCTTTTGGTTGTCTTCCGCGGCACTCTTACAGCCAACAGTACGTCGACGATATTCTACGCCTCTTTTTGTTGCCCTTCAAGGAAATCCATCCTGGGCTTCCATTTCAACAAGATAACGTCCACTCGCAGACGACGAGAGTTTATACCGCTTGTCTTCGTGCTTGCCAAAGGAAACCTACCTCGGCCAGCAAGGTCGGCGGATCTCTCCCCAATTGAGAATACATCACTTCTGCCTATTCATACGTTTCCTTCGTGGTACGCCTTTTTTTGCGCCAGATATGTAATGAAATTAAAAAGGTAATAGCAGTAGAATACACCAGTTCGGAAAAGTATCATAACACACAATGTGGCCAGTATCTCTTCGTTACAACTTGTATCGTGTTTTTTAAAGTGTTTGTACAATGTGACGTTCAATGACAACTTCTTCGAGTCTGAAACCGTAATGAGTATGAACTGAAGCGGCAATGGCCGTAATTTACCTCCAGCCTGACATTTGTTTCTCCCCTTTGTTCTTATTTTCTTCGTATCATAGATCAAAAGAGAGGGAAAAAAATCCGATGAGTAACGGTACATTAGATTTGGCATTGAGGTCGACAGCAAGTGGGTGCATAATGCAGATTCATATATACATTATAGATACTCTGCAGCGCCTCGCCTATCGGTAAGCTTTAATCCTCTCCTCCTCCGCATGCTGATAAGGTTTTTCCTATGAGATCTGTGTAACCCAAGACTTCGTCGCCCACAGCCGCCTGATTCAAGTGGGTTGCCAGGAGATAAAAGCGACACAACGACTTGGGGTGGGCGGAATTATCGCGTTCGGATGTGCGCAATTGTATTTTGTTGTGCAACGCAAGGCTATGACACCACAACACGGCACGTACCCGTGCAACGAACCAAAACAAGGTCCTAAGTGCATTATCAGAAAGAAAACACTGGCTATGACGTCGTGGCCCCTTCTCCCATCGTACACAAGGACAGTTACGTTGGAGGAATTGTTTCTTTGACCGTTGAGGTGCGGGATTACATCCCACATGGCCCTTAATAAAGAATAAATTTCCGGCGCCCACTGCATTCCTGTAGGGGCTCACAACAGGTTACAATAGTGGAAATGTATAGCAGTAACTTCATCGTCCCGGTAGTTGTGTGGTCAGCGCAACGAATTGTTAAGAGAAGTAGTGAGGGTTCTATTCCCGGCCGGATCGGACATTTTCTCCGCTCGGGAAATGGGTGTTGTGCTTACGTCCGTATCACGTTACTGAGATGACTGTATGGGCACGTCCAGAAAGACAATTAATAGGACGAAAAATATTGAGGTAACTTCCCTGTTCTGTGGCCTAGCGCGATCGCTCCGGTCACAGGTTCGAATCCTGCCTAGGGCAAGGATGTGTGTGATGTCCTCAGGTTAATTAGGTTTAAGTAGTTCTAAGTTCTAGGGGACTGATGACCTCAGATGTCAAGTCCCATAGTGCTCAGAGACATTTGAACCATTTGTCTGGCTATTTCTCATTAATGTAAAGTAACTCCGACTGTGAGACAACATCCGTAACGTACAGAATACTAAATTATAATTTGTTAACATCATAGACGAGGCAATGGTTAATTATTGGACTCGCCTAATATGAGGAATAATAGGTAGCTAATGATTTATCATGGTTTTTATTCATCAATTTTGAGACGTTCTAAATCTGTTGTAAGTAAATCAGAACTAAACGCTAGACGGAGTGGTCACATTGGAAATTGTTTTTGCGTCTTATACTTCAATCCCATATATTACAGATTATCTTATGTTAGACGCAAAGGCAATGACTAACGCTACGCTAGTGGAAGAATTCCGTGCTCTCTAAAGAAGTAGCTGTTATGGTACCCAGTGATTTCTTCCTATTTCTACGGATGAAGAAACCACAGCGTGCCAGCGACGAGGAGATTATTTTCGAGGTGGAAGAATTACAAAACAGTCAAAACGCAGATTTCTTCAATCAAGGTCTCTGTCAAGTCACCTATCATTGGAAAAATCTGTCGCACTGAAGGGTAAACGTCTAGACAAGAGTAACCCCATCAGCGGGTTTCATATTTACAGCATGACTACTCCCTGTAAGTTCGCAGTTTTTGTCTGTACATGGGATTCATACCAGATAAATTTACCTGGGCTTACTGAGAACATATACGAAGAAGAGCAGGATGAATGGTCACATGTTTGTTGACTCATTCGAAAGCGTCGTGAAAGTGCTGGAGATCCTGAACTAACAAACGCCCCCCCCCCTCCCCCACCCTAGAGAGTCTCATTACAAAGTTTGAAATGGAACATTAAGTGATAATCTGGACATAAACTACAG
Organism: Schistocerca cancellata; assembly: GCF_023864275.1. Taxonomy (NCBI): domain Eukaryota; kingdom Metazoa; phylum Arthropoda; class Insecta; order Orthoptera; family Acrididae; genus Schistocerca; species Schistocerca cancellata. Next base: position 460,465,346 of record NC_064631.1, on the reverse strand, counting down.
CTGCCTACGTTTCGTTCAGCGGAAAAATAGTTAGATAAATTACACTGCGTAGAGAGGCATTTAAAAGGACATTCTTCCCGTCCTCCATACGTGAATGGAAAGGAAATAATCCCTAGTACGTGATGCAATCGCAAATACCGTAACAGTGGTTTGCAGAGTGTAAAAGAACACAGTGACATATACCTCTTAACGTGAAGTATATGAATTTCTTGTTTTGGCCTCACCCCGCTATCAATATGGCTAACAATAAAGTAGTGGTTTTCTTTAGTGCGTAGTAGCTTACCTGCACAGAACTATGATATGTAGTTGAGGATAAATATTAGAATTCAATTTCAAGGGGTCATTTTTCGAAAGGCTTTTCTGGTACTTAACCGACATCGCGCTGTGATCAGGATTTCACTTTGAACTATGGGTACCATTATGACGATTAGGGTGTGTCGTGTACATAGTTCATTGTCCTCCACTAGGCAGCAGAAAACTAATAGTTACTGATAAAATCAAAACAGTTGCAATAATTTTACGTTAACAAAACAAGCTCTACAAATCTGCTCTTGCTCTTACCACGCAAAGCTCACTAAGGCGGGAAAAACTGTGTATGCGCGCCATCGAACTATTTGGAAAAAAGATACGGAAGAGAAAGAGGTTTCGGAGAATTTTTGACAGCCGTAGAATACATAACATTTGCAAGTAAAACCATCAAAGCTAATTCTGTAATACGCACATGAACTTGTACAAAAATTAACTTCAGACGCAAATAAATGCTTTTAAGCAAATGATTAACATTTTACCAGTCTAAAGCCTGTTCTCATTTTGTATAGTCCTGGGTAGTAATCATCTGATTTAGTCTGTTGGGCGGACATTTATGGTTCTACAATTTTCCTACAGTAATCACTTGTTGAAGGAAATATTAAGTGAAGTCGAATATGCCGCTGGATTAGTTCTTGAACGTAGTGCCAGATGTCGTGGAAATTGCCCAACATCTCACCAAGGCAGCTGCTCATTTTCGGCTAAGAGGTGCAGAAGCCTCTTCATGGCGCTGTGATATTTCGTTACAACATCCGATGTTACTACCGTGAACTGTTCAAGCGGAAGGCACTAACCGTAACTCCAGTGACTGAGACAATGACAAAAAAAGAAACCTCAAGCAAATAAATTCTCTTGCTGAACAACGAACGAAAGATTAGGAAGTTCATAAGTGTACTTAAGGTTTGGCTGAGGCAATGCCATAGCCTATCGAAGCATCATACAATGTACACTGAAGAGCCAAAGAAACTGTTGCACCTGCCTAATATCGCATAGGGCTCGCGTGAACACGCAGAAGTGCCGCAACACGACATGCCATTGACTCGACTAATATCTGAAGTAGTGCTGGAGGGAACTGACACTATCAATCCTGCACGGCTGTCCATAAATCCGAAAGAGTGCGAGGGGGTGGAGATCTCTTCTGAACATCAAGTAGCAAGGAATCTCAGTTATGCTCAATAATGTTCATTTCTGGGGAGTTTGGTGGCCAGCGGAAGTGTTTAAACTCAGAAGAGTGTTCCTGGAGCAATTCTGGACGTGCGGAGCGTCACATTGTCCCGCTGAAATTGTCCAAGTCCGTCCGAATGCACAATGGACATGAATGGATGCAGATGATCAGACAGGATGCTTACGTACGTGTCACCTGTCAGAGTCGTATCTAAACGTATCACTCCAACTGCACACGCCCCACACCTTTACAGAGCCCCAACAGCTTGAACAGTCCACTGCTGACATGCAGGGTCCATGGATTCATGAGGTCGTCTCCATACACGTACACGTCCATCCGCTCGATACAATTTGATACGAGACTCGCCCGACCAGGCAACATGTTTCCAGTCGTCAACAGTCCAATGTCGCAGTTGACGGGTCCAGGCGTGGGGTAAGGCTTTGTGTCGTGCTGTCACCAAGGGTACACGAGTGAGCCTTCGGCTCCGAAAGCCCATATCGATGATGTTTCGTTGAATGTTTCGCAAGCTGACACTTGTTGATGGCCCAGCACTGAAATCTGCAGAAATTTGCGGAAGGGTTGCACTTCTGTCAGGTTGAACGATTCTCTTCTGTCGTCGTTGGTCCCGTTCATGCAGGATCTTTTTCCCGCCAAGCGATGTCGGAGACTTGATGTTTTACCATATTCCTGAAATTCACAGCACACTCGTAAAATGGTCGTACAGGAAAATGCGCATTTCATCGCTACCTCGGAGATGCTGGGTCCCATCGCTCGTGCATCGGCTGTAACACCACGTTAAAACTAACTTAAATCTTGATATCCTGCCATTGTAGCAGCAGTAACTGATATAACAAGTGCGGTAGACACGTCTTGTCTTGTACAGGCGTTGTCGACGGCAGCGCCGGATTTCGCCTGTTTACATTTATCTGTATTTGAATACGCATACCTATACCACTTTACTTGGCGCTTCAATGTACTTAAGCAGTACAGACTGTAATTCCTTGCTGCTATTGCATTATTTAACTATAGGACACGGATAACAATATCAAAACTAAGAAAGCGAGAGCGGACTAATGCAGCATATTACGTAAGAGGGCCTTACTTTCTCTGCATTATGTCCTCTTTCCCCTCAGCTATGTATAAAAGCGCAAACTGTGGATTTTATTCCTTGTTGAATAATTTAATGAATGTCGTAACGTATTAAAAAGTCACGCGAAACTTAAATCTGTACTAACTGTCGGACGTTGTTAGAATTTAAACAGGAAGTATCACACCACATCAAAATCTGCCGAATTAATTATCGGTGCATTTACATACATGATAATAACCTGTCAAAGACGGGGCATTTTACGCAACCAGTGTTCCGTAAAACCTTTCGCAAATGCAGAGGTAATTGAGGGCAAATAAAGTTACACGTATTATTCATCATATTTGTTTATTAACTTGACATGTCCTGCTGTTACCATAAACTTATGAACCATGATGAGAGCAATTCGCAATTCTAAACGAATCATTGAACTAACCATTATATTAATCACGCGCGACAGGCAGTAAATAGTGCGCAAATGTAATACGCTTGTTCGAGAGAAAAATAGGCACCTGTCCTTCCATTAGATGATGTGACGGATGAATAATGCAGCAAGCCCGGCTCGTGAAAAGCACGGGTCTTGCAAAAACGTCGAACTCGTTTCTTTCTCACAGTGTAGGGAAAAAGTCGACACTAGGTGTCATGGTTTGTTTTACCACTCGGAAACAGTGTCTGAAGAAGACATAAAAGTCTTAAGCAATAATAGCGTAAAAGTTGTGTCTGCTCATAATAGAGGGCCTAAACTCTGCAGTTCGAGACAAGGAATAAATAGACCACACTGAATATTTAGTTTCTCGTTGACACAAACTAATGTCCTATCACCCTGTCCGTTCTTCTTGTCATTATTTTCTGCATGTTCCTGTCTTTGCTGGTTCTGCGGAGAACCTCGTCGTTTTTTATCAATCCAACTAAGATTCAGCATCCTTCTATGACACCACAGACACTTAGATGTTCAGCTTTGCTTGTTTTGTTACAGTCCGTCATTCACTCTAATTCGATGTACATTCTCGGATATTTCTTCCTCAAATGAAGGATGATATTTGATACCAGGAGACTTACTTTTGTCAGGAATGTCTTCTATAATTGAGCTAGTCTGCCTTTTGTCATTCTTGCTTCGTTCATTTGTCATTTTGCTTCGAAGGTAGCAGAATTCCTTCAGCTCACCACCAGACAAACGTTGTCAGTATCTATAAGGTGAGTAAGTAGTTGTACAATAAATTATCCTCTTTCATTTATCGACGTAGTGCGTTGTTATATTTAAAGATATTAGCAACGTATTTAAGTTAATAATATATAGTTCCATTAATACATAATAATTGTTTAATTATTTTAGTGTTTCGATAGATCAAATATATCACTCCCACTTGCGGAAGACAGTGACGCAAGACTGACAGAAAAATCACTGAAAAACTCTGCAATGATCCTGTGTTCCGCAAATGCAGATTTTGAATATCCCTTTGAACATGCGTGTAGCAATTCTGACCAGGAGCTACTTCACGAAGTCGAGATTATTTTGGATTAGCTGGTAGTGGTTGAGTATTGAAATATCTAGGATTTCGCATGAAGTTTAAAATTTCCACTTTAGTTATATTTTTGTTCGTCGGTTAATTTTCCTAACACTGACAGCAACGACAATACAAAAGTTCCATCTTCATTGACTTCATCACTCTGTTTCTGTTCTTTGTTCTCTGTTAATATGTTCAACAATGATGCTTCGTACGACATTACAATACTATATTCCTGGTTTTTTTTTTTTTTTTTTTTTTTTTTTTTTTTTTTTTTTTTTTTTTTTTTTTTGTACTGGGCGGTATAGGTGTAGGCTGAACTGGTATTGGCAGATTCATCATGATGGGTGGAGTTACCTTCAGGACGCTTGTGCTGCTAGCTGTTTTTTGTAAGTTGATTTGCGGTTTCATTTTCAGGTACCTTGCCACAGGAAACACTTTTAATTCATTGCACATTGAATATGTTTTGGGCGCCAGTACTGTTGGAAGCATTGTAAAAGATACTTGTGCACAACTTAGGAAACGTCTACAACCACTTCAAATGTCTGCCAAAACCGAAGAGGATTGGAAGGAGTTTGCAAAAAAGGTTTTACCTACTGACAAATTTCTGTAACTGCATTTCATTTGTGTAACTAACGGCAAACATATCAGATTGCAGAAGGCATTTAACTCTGGATCTCTGCTTTTCAATTATGAAAACTACTTTTCAGTTACATTTCTCAATATAGTTGACGCTGACTACTGCTTCACAGCAACTGATGTAGGGTCTTACGGTGATAACACTGACTCGGACATCTTGTTAAATTCTGCACCTGGTGAGAAGTTGAATGCAGGTAATCTAAAAATCACACAATCAAGAACTCTGCCTTATGAAGAAACTGGGAGGCCAGTACCTTTTGCCATCGTTGTTGATGAAGCACTTGCTCAGTCCGAACACACAATGAAAACCCTGCTATTAAAGAAACTTATCCACGAAACAACTTGTGTGCAACTACAGACCAAGCCATGCATATAAGGTTGTTGGAATGCGTTTTTGGCATTTTGGCTATTAAATGGCGCATCTTTCACCACCCACTGACTGAACAAACAAAATTAGCAGAATCAGCAGAACAAAAACCGTTTACTTGACATCGAACCTTAAATAAAAATGTTAGCACACGATATTGTAAAATCATGTGTGTGATGTCCTTAGCTTAGTTAGGTCTTGGGGACTGATGACCTCAGATGTTAATTCCATAGTGTTTAGAGCCATTTGAACCATTTTTTACTTTTCAGGTGATGAAGTGAGACACTTCTTTACAAATTATTTTATTGCATCTCATGGCTCAGTGCCTTGGCAGTACTGCAGTGTGTAACCAGTGGTTGATGCAAGACAATGTTCTTAATAGCAATGTATGAATTATTGTAACTTTACGTATTTTCTTTATTTAGGGTTGCAATACACTTTTTACAATAACAAATTTGTTAATTTATTTAGACTTACCTTTAGTATTCTTGTCTTTTGTTGCCGGTTCATTCCAGTTTGGAATCACCTGTGTATAAACTTTAGCCCACAGGTTTTACTCGATAATACGTTCAGTATAATCCTTTATCGTTTGTTGTAAAGAGCTGGTCTCTTTTCAATTTCTTTAATAAGTAGCTCCGTGTCAATCACTGTTTATATACGTTCATCGCATTCTGTAGATTCGTTATCGGACATTTTAAAAAAGCAACAAGAGCGGAAAAATTAAAAAAGAAGACGAATAAAACAGCACATGCCCATTTCACAACTTGGACTAAAGTCTCACAAATGATTAGGCCTACTCATCTGTGGGCTCGAATCTCTCTAACTTTACCTTCTGGTCTTTCCGCGAGATATATGTAGGAGGAAGCAATATACGAGGGTTAGAACTTTAAAAGTGGCAACTATTTATTTACAGCTCGTACAAAATAGATACGTGTTTTAAAGTTTTACTGACCTTCACAGCAGTCACCAGCATTGTGTATAATCAGTTGCCAGCATGTCGAAGTCGTAGGATACTCTTAGCAGTGCCAGTTGTGTTGAGAGTTATAGCAGCGCGGTCTATTGCCCGACGAATTTGTAGCAGTTCTGAAGCGATATGCCGTGAAGTGTTTCCTTCAGTTTAGAAATCGACTTGAACTCAAGAGGGCTTAAGTCAGGGGAGTGCAGTAAGGGGTATAGCACTTAGCAGCCCCATTAGTAATCACTTCTGTCTCTAAGCTGGCCGTAGGTTGTGTTCCAAAAATGAACAGCTTAGAAACAGAAGTTATGACACTTTGTGCAGAACCTGACCATCATTTTACAGGACAAAGCTCAAGCATGTACAGTACAAGCTGTTACTGATTGTTTGTCCGATGACCAGACGAATGACAGCTGCAGAAATCAGGGCAGAACCGTCTGCAAACGATTACTGGAGATATCTCGCGTTTCCATGCGTCGTTCATCACAGACATCGTAACAACAGAGACTCGCATGCTAGAGACCCAGAGTCATCTGGGACACTAAGTTGTATTCTGCGGCTGCTCGGTGATGTGTACCTTTGGTTCGCTACAACAGATCGACGCCACCGTGTCAGTAGACGACCTGATAAAAGGTTACAGAAAGCAGCGATTCTGTAGATACGTACGTCCCCAACTGCTGCAAGCACGGTGTGCGGAACTGTTGGATGTGACAACAGGAATGAATTAGTAATTGTTGAAGGGAGGAACGATGCTGGCTAGGGTTTGAGAAGTATGGTAAACCCCGTTTTGTCGTACCCGTCATGACTAATTTACCAAATGGCACATTTCAGCAGGAGATCGCAAAATCCCACACTACTGTACGCACCACAAGCAACTTTAGGCTCGACCTCCACTAGCGATTTCCTATCATGCGGCTTTTCAATCGTGAAAATATAACTCAGTTTCGAATACGTGTGCACATACTTGTGACCAAATAATCTCAGAGATCAAAAAGTTCCAACACGTGATATTTTCTCTGCGACGCGGCTGTCGTTTTGCCGAATGGACCAGATGAGCAGGGGTGGTTATGCTCCCACTTGCGAGAGTTTAGTCGAAGTTCTGAAGTGCAGACGAGCAAGCTGGGGACGAGAGACTGACCAAGAAAACAAGTGGAATTTAACAAGTAAATGAAACAACATATCACGAATCACTTAACTTCTAACAAAATGCGATGTCTGGCGAAGGCCGGTCGGTGTGGCCAATTGGTTCCAGGCGCTTCAGTCTGGAACCGCGCGACCGCTACTGTCGCAGGTTCGAATCCTGCCTCGGGCGTGGATGTGTGTGATGTCCTTAGGTTAGTTAGGTTTAAGTAGTTCTAAGTTCTAGGGGACTGATGACCTCAGATGTTAAAGTCCCATAGTGCTCCGAGCCAATTTTTTGTCTGGCGAAGACCTGGCGCAGCACCCCCAAAACGCTCTCCCGAACCGTCCGCTGCAAGCCGCTTCAAAGGACGCAGGGAGGCGCGCCGATCTCCCGTCTCACGGCGTCGCAGCTCGCGTCGGCCAGACCGATGTCGTGGGTTGACTCCTGTTGCTCTCGTGTCGGCTGCGAAGCCACTACCCCTCGCTATACGGCGCGGCCCACTGGACTGACGTGGCGACCTCACATGCACCGACGCTCAAGACGGACCTGTCATATTGTGTCTCAATGCGCGACCGACCAACCGATCGATCCGACCGCCAATGACCATTGCCTGAACAAACTCGAGCAGACTGGGGGCCTAACACATACTAGCACTCCGGACGACAGACAGACACTGTCTGCCCCACATTGACCCAGCTGACCAACTGACCAGACTCGCCGTCTAGCGAGCTCATAGCGCCCCTTAAATGCACGTGAACAGGCTATCTTTCCCATTTCCCAACAGAGGAAGACACCAAAGCTGCGGCTGCCACAGCGGCGCCACCGCCAGAAACGGAGGGCGACTGCTTCACACTACGCACTGCGGCGCGCTCTTCAAAACAGCAAATTTAGCACGGCCCATCTGTCACTCAACGAAGTACCGAGTATCGAATCAGAATTTGTAAGCTTATCAGTCCGTCGCTGGCATAGAAGACTGCAAAACCTTCTTTCCTTCCCGTCTGGGCAAGCTGTGCAGCGACAAGAGTACATGTAAAGCTTACTGGGACGGGGTAAATGCTAGTTACAATGAAGTCGATAATTCGATCGTAATATTGGCATTTTTCCCCCCCATGAACCATGGACCTTGCCGTTGGTGGGGAGGCTTGCGTGCCTCAGCGATACAGATGGCCGTACCGTAGGTGCAACCACAACGGAGGGGTATCTGTTGAGAGGCCAGACAAACATGTGGTTCCTGAAGAGGGCAGCAGCCTTTTCAGTAGTTGCAGGGGCAACAGTCTGGATGATTGACTGATCTGGCCTTGTAACATTAACCAAAACGGCCTTGCTGTGCTGGTACTGCGAACGGCTGAAAGCAAGGGGAAACTACAGCCGTAATTTTTCCCGAGGACATGCAGCTCTACTGTATGATTAAATGATGATGGCGTCCTCTTGGGTAAAATATTCCGGAGGTAAAATAGTCCCCCATTCGGATCTCCGGGCGGGGACTACTCAAGTGGACGTCGTTATCAGGAGAAAGAAAACTGGCGTTCTACGGATCGGAGCGTGGAATGTCAGATCACTTAATCGGGCAGGTAGGTTAGAAAATTTAAAAAGGGAGATGGATAGGTTAAAGTTAGATATAGTGGGAATTAGTGAAGTTCGGTGGCAGGAGGAACAAGACTTTTGGTCAGGTGATTACAGGGTTATAAATACAAAATCAAATAGGGGTAATGCAGGAGTAGGTTTAATAATGAATAAAAAAATAGGAGTGCGGGTTAGCTACTACAAACAGCATAGTGAACGCATTATTGTGGCCAAGATAGACACAAAGCCCATGCCTACTACAGTAGTACAAGTTTATATGCCAACTAGCTCTGCAGATGATGAAGAAATAGATGAAATGTATGACGAGATAAAAGAAATTATTCAGGTAGTGAAGGGAGACGAAAATTTAATAGTGATGGGTGACTGGAATTCGTCAGTAGGAAAAGGGAGAGAAGGAAACATAGTAGGTGAATATGGATTGGGGGGAAGGAATGAAAGAGGAAGCCGCCTTGTAGAATTTTGCACAGAGCATAACTTAATCATAGCTAACACTTGGTTCAAGAATCATGAAAGGAGGCTGTATACATGGAAGAAGCCTGGTGATACTGACAGGTTTCAGATAGATTATATAATGGTAAGACAGAGATTTAGGAACCAGGTTTTAAATTGTAAGACATTTCCTGGGGCAGATGTAGATTCTGACCACAATCTATTGGTTATGAACTGCAGATTGAAACTGAAGAAACTGCAAAAAGGTGGGAATTTAAGGAGATGGGACCTGGATAAACTGAAAGAACCAGAGGTTGTAGAGAGTTTCAGGGAGAGCATTAGGGAACAATTGACAGGAATGGGGGAGAGAAATACAGTAGAAGAAGAATGGGTAGCTCTGAGGGATGAAGTGGTGAAGGCAGCAGACGATCAAGTAGGTAAAAAGACGCGGGCTAATAGAAATCCTTGGGTAACAGAAGAAATATTGAATTTAATTGATGAAAGGAGAAAATATAAAAATGCAGTAAATGAAGCAGGCAAAAAGGAATACAAACGTCTCAAAAATGAAATTGACAGGAAGTGCAAAATGGCTAAGCAGGGATGGCTAGAGGACAAATGTAAGGATGTAGAGGCTTGTCTCACTAGGGGTAAGATAGATACTGCCTACAGGAAAATTAAAGAGACCTTTGGAGAGAAGAGAACCACTTGTATGAACATCAAGAGCTCAGATGGCAACCCAGTTCTAAGCAAAGAAGGGAAAGCAGAAAGGTGGAAGGAGTATATAGAGGGTTTATACAAGGGCGATGTACTTGAGGACAATATTATGGAAGTGGAAGAGGATGTAGATGAAGATGAAATGGGAGATACGATACTGCGTGAAGAGTTTGACAGAGCACTAAAAGACCTGAGTCAAAACAAGGCCCCGGGAGTAGACAACATTCCATTAGAACTACTGATGGCCTCAGGAGAGCCAGTCATGACAAAACTCTACCATCTGGTGAGCACGATGTATGAGACAGGTGAAATACCCTCAGACTTTTAGAAGAATATAATAATTCCAATCCCAAAGAAAGCAGTTGTTGACAGATGTGAAAGTTACCGAACTATCAGTTTAATAAGTCACAGCTGCAAAATACTAACGCGAATTCTTTACAGACGAATGGAAAAACTGATAGAAGCCGACCTCGGGGAAGATCAGTTTTGATTCCGTAGAAATGTTGGAACACGTGAGGCAATACTGACCTTACGACTTATCTTGGAAGAAAGATTAAGAAAAGGCAAACCTACGTTTCTAGCATTTGTAGACTTAGAGAAAGCTTTTGACAATGTTGACTGGAATACTCTCTTTCAAATTCTGAAGGTGGCAGGGGTAAAATACAGGGAGCGAAAGGCTATTTACAATTTGTACAGAAACCAGATGGCAGTTATAAGAGTCGAGGGGCATGAAAGGGAAGCAGTGATTGGGAAAGGAGTGAGACAGGGTTGTAGCCTCTCCCCGATGTTATTCAATCTGTATATTGAGCAGGCAGTAAAGGAAACAAAAGAAAAATTCGAAGTAGGTATTAAAATTCATGGAGAAGAAGTAAAAACTTTGAGGTTCGCCGATGACATTGTAATTCTGTCAGAGACAGCAAAGGACCTGGAAGAGCAGTTGAACGGAATGGACAGTGTCTTGAAAGGAGGATATAAGATGAACATCAACAAAAGCAAAACGAGGATAATGGAATGTAGTCAAATTAAGTCGGGTGATGCTGAGGGAATTAGATTAGGAAATGAGACACTTAAAGTAGTAAAGGAGTTTTGCTATTTACTGAGTAAAATAACCGATGATTGTCGAAGTAGAGAGGATATAAAATGTAGACTGGCAATGGCAAGGAAAGCGTTTCTCAAGAAGAGAAATTTGTTAACATCGAATATAGATTTAGGTGTCAGGAAGTCATTTCTGAAAGTATTTGTATGGAGTGTAGCCATGTATGGAAGTGAGACATGGACGATAACTAGTTTGGACAAGAAGAGAATAGAAGCTTTCGAAATGTGGTGCTACAGAAGAATGCTGAAGATAAGGTGGGTATATCACGTAACTAATGAGGAGGTATTGAATAGGATTGGGGAGAAGAGAAGTTTGTGGCACAACTTGACTAGAAGAAGGGATCGGTTGGTATGACATGTTCTGAGGCATCGAGGGATCACAAATTTAGCATTGGAGGGCAGCGTGGAGGGTGAAAATCGTAGAGGGAGACCAAGAGATGAATACACTAAGCAGATTCAGAAGGATGTAGGTTGCAGTAGGTACTGGGAGATGAAGAAGCTTGCACAGGATAGAGTAGCATGGAGAGCTGCATCAAACCAGTCTCAGGACTGAAGACCACAACAACAATTGGCATTTTAATTTCATATGCCCCACAACTGACAAAATTTACAAAAAAAGTGCATCTCTTTGTCCACCCACACACACCTGAGAACGGCACATTAACAATTTGCAATTACGCGCCCCTATTACCGGCAGCTGCGTTGATAAATACTCGGCACCTTGCAAGGATAACTTATAGATCGAGAATATTAGGTAAATTGTTGGAAGTGGTTAGGCGTTGGTGAAAATCTCGCTTCTGAGCACACAAAGAGCTCCAAGCGCAGAACTCTGCACGGAACAGGCGTTGGTGCAAAGCTGCGATACAGACCGTATATCTCCCTTAGAATACGATAACCAAGACGCCGTCTCCAAGTCCGTACCGCTCGATGGCTGAAGGCGAAGTCCCTCCACAATTCTCTCGTCTCCCAGGCGGAAGAATACTCAGTTTCGGCCAATGTCGAACGCTCTATCATCGCCGAAATCCCTCCACTGAGATCTACCCAATGATCGAGTAGGTCATAACGCCCCTAGGCAAACGAAATTGCCGTCTTCGCCACGTGTTGCCCAGCACAGGTGGCTCCGAATGCCGGGCTATCCCCAAAAGCTCCGTATTGTCCCGCGTTTCCGGTGAGCGCTACCTGCCACCCACAGCGGCCCGGCGAGCTACGGCCAGCTGCAGACTCATATACCACAATTCTCAACTTCCGATACTTTTCACCAACGTTTTAAGTTTGTGACTCAATCATGCAGACATGCAGGGAATACAACTCGAGAGTGCCTCATATTTATCATAATTCAATAGAGTCATGATCTGACGCCCTGGCCAGCCCCTTTACTATTAATATGGTTCAAATGGCTCTGAGCACTATGGGACTCAACATCTTAGGTCATAAGTCCCCTAGAACTTAGAACTACTTAAACCTAACTAACCTAAGGACATCACACACACCCATGCCCGAGGCTGGATTCGAACCTGCGACCGCAGCAGTCCCGCGGTTCCGGACTGCAGCGCCAGAACCGCTAGACCACCGCGGCCGGCTACTATTAATACTAATGTTGGTAGGCTAACGTGTAAGTGCCCACGTCTTGGCACCTTACAATTTGTAACCTGATTTTGTCTGTTTGCACTGTATTAAGGACTGCATTTTAGAAGAAACAATATCGATATAAGGAAAGGTACTTTCAGGAGTACCACAGTGGAGTGCAGTAGAAAGTGACTGTTTACAATTTGCAATAATGATACCGTTGAAGGGCGTCTGCGACCATCTTCCTCCCCCCCCCCCTCCCCCCAACCACCATCGGCTCAGTACCAGTATGCTTGGGGGATAAAATGTAGTGGTACGTGAAGTGCCCATCGCCAAACGCTGTAAGGGTGGCCTGCGCAGCACAGACGTAGGTCCAGGTCTCGCAGCAGCGGCGCACAGTAGCCTGACTGGAGCGCCACGTGGCAGCGGGCGCGCCCATCCAGCCCACCTGCCGTGGCACGCGAGTCCAGCGCCACGCAGCGCCGAGCAGCGCCACGCGTTCTGCTTAATCAGCTTTGCAGCTGCGCCGAGCGGCCGGACGGGATTATAACAAATTTCGGCGGGATTACACGGCGGCACGCACTCGGCGCTCGCGTTACGCGCCGCCCGGGGCTCGTACGGCTTCGGCCGGCCACGGCGGGGCATAGCCGCCGGCCGGGAAGGCAGCGCGACCCCGGGGTCAAGTGCGGCCCGTGGGCGGCGAAGGCGGCGGCCGCGTCCACATCCACTGGCGACGTCGGAGCGTTGCAGCAGAGAGGCTGCACCGGTGACTGACACAACACGGGCGTATTTACACGACGGCCACGATATCTGTCCGTGTATACCTCTGCAGTGTGCGAAACGACACTGGCAGCTCAGGGTGTAAGCTCACAAATGGCACTCCCGGTCGGCCGTGCGGTCTAACGCAATATACGATACATCTTTCTTGAACTCACAAGGGAACCTCCCCATCGCACCCTCCTCAGATTTAGTTATAAGTTGGCACAGTGGATAGGCCTTGAAAAACTGAACACAGTTCAATCGAGAAAACAGGAAGAAGTTTTGTGGAACTATGAAAAAATAAACAAAATATACAAACTGAGTAGTCCATGCGCAAGATAGGCAACATCAAGGAGGGTCTGAGGTCAGGAGCGCCGTAGTCCCGTGGTTAGCGTCAGCAGTTCCGAAATATGAGGTCCTTGGTTCAAGTCTTCCCTCGAGCGAAAAGCTTACTTTTTTTTTCGCAAAGTTATGATCTGTCCGTTCGTTCATTGACGTCTCTGTTCACTGTCACAAGTTTAGTGTCTGTGTTTTGCGACCGCACCGCAAAACCGTGCGATTAGTAGACGAAAGGACGTGCCTCTCCAATAGGAGCCGAAAACATTTGATCGCAAGGTCATATGTCAACCGATTCCTCCACAGCAATGCATGACTGATACATTCTATACGACACTGGTGACGGCATGTGCATCACATGACAGGAATATGTCGTCGACCTACCTAACTTGTACACTTGGTGGATGGGTTAAAAGGTTCTTCTACCTTGCCCGATTTAGGTATTCTTGGGGATGTGATAATCACTCCCAAAAGACGGACAGATAATAATTGTCTGAAAATGAAAAATTAATCTTTTCACTCGAAGGAAGACTTGAACCAAGGACCTCTCGGTCCGCAGCTGCTCACGCTAACCACGGGACCACGGGGCTCCTGACTTTACATTCTCCTTTATGTTGCCTATCTTGCACATGGACTTCTCAGTTTTTATATTTTGCTTATTGTTTCATAGTTCCACACAACTTCTTCCTGTTTTCTCGATTGGTCTGTGTTCAGTTTTTCAAGGCCTATCCACTGTGCCAACTTATAACTAAATCTGAGGGGGGTGCGATGGGGAGGTTCACTTGTCAGTTATCTACGCCTCACCTTACCAAGACAGCTTTTACTCAAGACAAAGGCAGTATACAATGTCCTCCAATTAGGTCGTCCACCTAACCCGATTGAACAAAAGTTCCCCCAGGTTGACTGGCGTCATGTATGGAGCGCGGTGCTCACCTGTTACCTTGACACGAATGTTCAATCCGTCTGGTACCTAACTGTCAGTGGTAAGCAAATCAACCAATCTCGCCTTCATCGTATCCACCTCGACCAATCGCCTCTATGTTCCACGTGTGGAGTGCCAGACAATGACGAACATCGGTTTGTTTGCGGACCGGCGGCGGAGGTTTGGCAACTAATTCGTCGTATTGTGGCTGTTCTAACGCGGGACATTCCGAATTGGATTACTCCCCTTTCATTATTATTTCCGGAACGTGACTATTTTCCTCGGACAAAGACCAATGCTGTGCTGGATTCGCGGACATGCCATTCACTACCTATTTGGACAAACTGTAGACTCTGTGCTCGATTTTTGGACATACCTCAATGACCGTCATTACGTCGTTGTTCGTCACCCAAAATACAGACAATGTTTCTCGAACTTCCTTGGGATTGCTTTCCACGACCCGCCTCGCAGCTGGAATGTGTTAAGCCAAGAGAGAAGAAGGTTTCCTATTTGAACCAATGAACATTTCTGAACAATTGAACGGGACACATCAGTTTCGAGAAGACGTGACTCAACATATTCGCTGCGGGGCGCAGAAGGCCTCTGATCAATTACACAAAAATAAGCAAAAAAGAAAAATAAATAAATAAATAAAAATTTATAAAGATTTTAACGCTCAGATTGGAAAAGAAAAGAAATTCCGCGATATTGTCGGCAACTTTCCCGCACACAAACGAACCAACAAAAATGGAGAAAGGTTAATTATGCTCTGTAAGCAGTTTAAACTCAAGCTAATGTCAACACGTTTTAAACATCTTCCCAGAAAACAAAAGGCCGGCCGAAGTGGCCGTGCGGTTAAAGGCGCTGCAGTCTGGAACCGCAAGGCGGCTACGATCGCAGGTTCGAATCCTGCCTCGAGCATGGATGTTTGAGATGTCCTTAGGTTAGTTAGGTTTAACTAGTTCTAAGTTCTAGGGGACTAATGACCTCAGCAGTTGAGTCCCATAGTGCTCAGAGCCATTTGAATTTGAACCAGAAAACAAAAAACCTGGGTATCTCCGATAAAGAGTATCGGAGAATTTCAAATAGATCACGTTGCCATCTCCTCCAAATGTGAAAAAGAAATATTGAACACACGTGTCTGAAAATCTCTAAACCTTGACTACGATCAGCATCTCACGAAAATAAAAACTAAACTGATCCCACAAAACAAACAGAAAAGCAGAAACGGTGAATATAGAAACAGAAATAAAATAAATTTTGATCTTACAACCCTGAGAAATTACAACCTTAAGTCCAACTCTAACCTCAAGGATTTTCAGAAAAAACTAAAGACATTCTCCCCTTCACAAAACCTCAAAGAATTTCAGAACAACTTGATTGAGGCAACAGAAACAACCTTGCCAAAAAAGAGCAAACCGAGACACCCGTGGTGGGACAGCAACTGTAATGAAGTTTTGCATGAGAGACTTAAAGCCTGGAAAAAGTGGAACTCACATAAAACTGAAAACAACCTTGATGAATTTAAGCAAGCCAGAAAGAATGCCTCGAAAACTATTCGCAACACCAAGAGACAATATGAAAAACAACAACTGGACTCAATAGAAGAGAATTTCAAGAAATGCAACACGGCAGCTTGGTACAAAACATTCAACCAGAAACTCCGAGAATACCAGTCCCCTTGCCTAAACCTTGTTGTTGTTGTTGTGGTCTTCAGTCCTGAGACTGGTTTGATGCAGCTAACCATGCTACTCTATCCTGTGCAAGCTTCTTCATCTCCCAGTACCTACTGCCACCTACATCCTTCTGAATCTGCTTAGTGTATTCATCTCTTGGTCTCCCCCTACGATTTTTACCCTCCACGCTGCCCTCAAATACTAAATTGGTGATCCCTTGATGCCTCAGAACATGTCCTACCAACCGATCCCTTCTTCTGGTCAAGTTGTGCCACAAACTTCTCTTCTCCCCAATCCTATTCAATACTTCCTCATTAGTTATGTGATCTACCCATCTAATCTTCAGCATTCTTCTGTAGCACCACATTTCGAAAGCTTCTATTCTCTTCTGGTCCAAACTATTTACCGTCCATGTTTCACTTCCATACATGGCTACACTCCATACAAATACTTTCAGAAATAACTTCCTGACACTTAAATCTATACTCGATGTTAACAAATTTCTCTTCTTCAGAAACGCTTTCCTTGCCATTGCCAGTCTACATTTTATATCCTCTCTACTTCGATCATCATCAGTTATTTTGCTCCCCAAATAGCAAAACTCCTTTACTACTTTAAGTGTCTCATTTCCTAATCTAATTCCCTCAACATCACCCGACTTAATTCGACTACATTCCATTATTCTCGTTTTGCTTTTGTTGATGTTCATCTTATATCCTCCCTTCAAGACACCATCCATTCCGTTCAACTGCTCTTCCAAGTCCTTTGCTGTCTCTGACAGAATTACAATGTCATCGGCGAACCTCAAAGTTTTTATTTCTTCTCCATGGATTTTAATACCTACCCCGAATTTTTCTTTTGCTTCCTTTACTGCTTGCTCAATATACAGATTGAATAACATTGGGGAGAGGCTACAACCCTGTCTTACTCCCTTTCCAACCACTGCTTCCCTTTCATGTCCCTCGACTCTTATAACTTCCATCTGGTTTCTGTACAAATTGTAAATAGCCTTTTGCTCCCTGTATTTTACCCCTGCCACCTTTAGAATTTGAAAGAGAGTATTCCACTCAACATTGTCAAAAGCTTTCTCTAAGTCTACAAATGCTAGAAACGTAGGTTTGCCTTTCCTTAATCTTTCTTCTAAAATAAGTCGTAAGGTCAGTATTGCCTCACGTGTTCCAGTATTTCTACGGAATCCAAACTGATCTTCCCCGAGGTCGGCTTCTACTAGTTTTTCCATTCTTCTGTAAAGAATTCGTGTTAGTATTTTGCAGCTGTGGCTTATTAAACTGATTGTTCGGTAATTTTCACATTTGTCAACACCTGCTTTCTTTGGGATTGGAATTATTATATTCTTCTTGAAGTCTGAGGGTATTTCGCCTGTTTCATACATCTTGCTCACCAGATGGTAGAGTTTTGTCAGGACTGGCTCTCCCAAGGCCGTCAGTAGTTCCAATGGAATGTTGTCTACTCCGGGGGCCTTGTTTCGACTCAGGTCTTTCAGTGCTCTGTCAAACTCTTCACGCAGTATCGTATCTCCCATTTCATCTTCATCTACATCCTCTTCCATTTCCATAATATTGTCCTCAAGTGCATCGCCCTTGTATAGACCTTCTATATACTCCTTCCACCTTTCTGCTTTCCCTTCTTTGCTTAGAACTGGGTTTCCATCTGAGCTCTTGATGTTCATACAAGTGGTTCTCTTATCTCCAAAAGTCTCTTTAATTTTCCTGTAGGCGGTATCTATCTTACCCCTAGTGAGACACGCCTCTACATCCTTACATTTGTCCTCTAGCCATCCCTGCTTAGCCATTTTGCACTTCCTGTCGATCTCATTTTTGAGACGTTTGTATTCCTTTTTGCCTGCTTCATTTACTGCATTTTTATATTTTCTCCTTTCATCAATTAAATTCAATATTTCTTCTGTTACCCAAGGATTTCTACTAGCCCTCGTCTTTTTACCTACTTGATCCTCTGCTGCCTTCACTACTTCATCCCTCAAAGCTACCCATTCTTCTTCTACTGTATTTCTTTTCCCCATTCCTGTCAATTGTTCCCTTATGCTCTCCCTGAAACTCTGTACAACCTCTGGTTCTTTCAGTTTATCCAGGTCCCATCTCCTTAAGTTCCCACCTTTTTGCAGTTTCTTCAGTTTTAATCTACAGGTCATAACCAATAGATTGTGGTCAGAGTCCACATGCCCCTGGAAATGTCTTACAATTTAAAACCTGGTTCCTAAATCTCTGTCTTACCATTACATAATCTATCTGATACCTTTTAATGTCTCCAGGGTTCTTCCATGTATACAACCTTCTATCGTGATTCTTAAACTAAGTGTTAGCTATGATTAAGTTGTGCTCTGTGCAAAATTCTACCAGGCGGCTTCCTCTTTCTTAGCCCCAATCCATATTCACCTACTACGTTTCCTTCTCTCCCTTTTCCTACACTCGAATTCCAGTCACCAATGACTATTAAATTTTCGTCTCCCTTCACTGTCTGAATAATTTCTTTTATTTCATCATACATTTCTTCAATTTCTTCGTCATCTGCAGAGCTAGTTGGCATATAAACTTGTACTACTGTAGTAGGTGTGGGCTTCGTATCTATCTTGGCCACAATAATGCGTTCACTATGCTGCTTGTAGTAGCTTACCCGCATTCCTATTTTCCTATTCATTATTAAACCTACTCCTGCATTACCCCTATTTGACTTTGTGTTTATAACCCTGTAGTCACCTGACCAGAAGTCTTGTTCCTCCTGCCACCGAACTTCACTAATTCCCACTATATCTAACTTTAACCTATCCATTTCCCTTTTTAAATTTTCTAACCTACCTGCCCGATTAAGGGATCTGACATTCCACGCTCCGATCCGTAGAACGCCAGTTTTCTTTCTGCTTATAACGACATCCTAAACCTTATGAGAAATAATAAGACTCTCGCCACCGACAATACTGAAAACTGTGAAATCCTGGCTGAATATTTTGAGACACTCCTAAACTGCCAAACACCCATCCAGACTCTCAGTTTTACGCAACCAGAAACATTACCAACACATTCAACACCTCCGACACGAGAGGAAATCACAAATATAGTCAAAAATCTGAAAAACAGGAAAGCATGTGGAGAAGACACAATTACAGCAGAAATGCTCAAGCTTGGGGGAGAAACATCAGTAGAATCACTACACAAAGAAACCAAGGAAATCCCAAGTCACTGGAAAACTGCCCTAATTCACCCTTTGTTTAAAAAAGGTGACAAAAGGGATGTTAACAACTATCGTGGAATATCGCTTCTCCCAGTCCCATGCAAAATTCTATCAAAAGCCCTGCTCAATCGTGTATCACCAATTATAGAGGGAAAACTTGGAGAATATCAAGCTGGCTTCAGACCAGGAAGATCCTGCGACGAACAAATTTTTAACCTCAAAACAACAATGAACTATTTATCTACAAGGAGCAAGAAATATTTCATAACATTCATTGATTTGAAAAAAGCTTATGACTCAATCGATAGGGACACACTCATCAAAACACTTCGAGAATATGAAATAGATGAAACAACAATCACCATAATCAAAGAAACATTAACAAATACAACATCAAAAGTAAAATTCCAAGGAGAAATTTCACGGTATTTCGAGGTCAAAACCGGAGTCAGACAAGGAGATGCGCTGTCCCCAGTACTCTTCAACTGTGTTCTGGATAAAGTCATAGCGGAATGGAGAAAACTCACGCAAAAACATGGAGTTGAGAAAGTCCAAATTGGAGGGAAGTGCTACAAAGCCATTGAAACCAACTGTTTTGCCTTCGCTGACGATCTCGCCTGTCTAGCTGACACACAAAAAGACACAAGAAAACAAATAGAATTACTTAAAGAAACTGCTGAAAAAGCAGGCTTGCAAATTTCATTTGAAAAGACAGAAATCATTACAAATATAAAAATCCACCAAAGAAAATAACTACGAAATACGGGAAAATACAGGAATCTAAACATTTTAAATATCTTGGTGAACTAATTCAGCCTGTGGCAAAAGGTCATCCAGCCTGCAGGGCTAGAATACAAAAACTAGAGACAGCAACTCACTACTGCAGACAAATGTATTCAAAAAAATGTATATCCAAAAACATTAAACTCAGACACTACCAGACTGTCATTAGACCGCAGATACTATATGCATCAGAAACACTGGCAAATTTTACATACGCAGAACAGATAGAAAATCGTGAAAGAAGAATTGTGAGGACAATTCTTGGACACAGGAAAACAACAGATGATCAAGGCAAGCCTGTATACAGACTAAAAAGCCACTTGATAAATAAGTTTACTGAAGTTCTTTCAATTACAATTGGTATAAATCTGTGGTTCGCTCCATAGATTTCTGAGCATTGTCCAAAGTGTATACGAAGTGCAGCAAAATTACAGACGAAATTAGAAAAAGAAGATGCTCCTTTTATGCTCACATCATGAGGATGAACCCGAATAGGCTTACAAAACAAATATTTTCGTACATCGCAAATCTAAAAAATAAAAATTTATGGTTTATCAACACAGAAAGAGATCTAAAAGAAATGAACATAGATCAGGAAACAATATTTAACAGAAACCTTTGTAGAAAAAAACTGAATTCATTCACGGGTTTCGGTGTGAAAATTAAGAAGACTTTTGGAACTAAATGGTCTGAAGAGAGAAAAGCCGCCTTCAGCGCAAGAATGAAAGAAGTGTGGACTGAGAGAAAGAAGACTTCCCAGAAGCGCAAGAAATAACTGTTTTCACGGTCTTTAACGGCCAAATTTGTATAATAATAATAAATAAATAAAAATATACATAAAATTCAAAAAAAGGAAGATTCAGTTTTGTTTGTAAGGATAGCCCTAAACTTGATTTCCCATATTTCCCCTGGTATATAGGCAGCTCTCTGGGGTAGGTTTAGTCAGGGGCCAACGCCTGAAGTGGACCAGATTTTTTTGTTATAGGATGAAAAGTGGCAGTAGCACTTAGTTTCTTTTTTTTCTTAAAATAAAAAAAAAAGTGGTCAGCGCGACAGACTGTCAATCCTAAGGGCCCGGGTTCGATTCCCAGCTGGGTCAGAGATAAAAAAAAACTAATTAAAAAAAACGCACGGCTTTCCGGGCCTCAGTTACACTATGTCGGTTATTGCTGCGCAAACAAGTTCTCCACATACGCATACTTCACCATTGCTCTACCACGCAAACATAGGGATTACACTCATCTGGTGTGAGACGTTCCCTGGAGAGGGGGGGGGGGGGTCCACCGGGGGCCGAACCGCACAATAACACTGGGTTCGGTGTGGGGCGGCGGAGAGGTGAAGTAGACTGCGGTAGTCGTCGTTGGGTTGCGGACCATTGCGGCTGCGGCGGGGATGGAGCCTCTCTGTCCTTTCTAGGTTCCCAGTTAACATACAATACAATACAATACAATACAAGCTCACAAATAAGTCGTTTTACGACACACTCCTGCAACCCTTCCTAGAACGTTGCTACTGTGCAGGAACCAGCACCAGACAGGAGTAAGGCCGTGTCCTACGTGAGCGACAGAAGCGACCGACAGCGAGCGACTTCTGGATACGCGACACTCCAGCGACAGGCAGCAACTTCGGGCGAAAAGCTCGGGTGTCCGACGTGCGAGCGGCCATGTCGCGCTACAAGATGGCTGCTAAGAGCCA
The DNA here is from genome assembly GCF_023864275.1 of Schistocerca cancellata. Classification (NCBI taxonomy): domain Eukaryota; kingdom Metazoa; phylum Arthropoda; class Insecta; order Orthoptera; family Acrididae; genus Schistocerca; species Schistocerca cancellata. The sequence continues at coordinate 460,443,433 of NC_064631.1, read as the reverse complement.
ACAGGCTGTTTCTATAAAACGGCGTCCCTAACCTGTAGAATACTGTAACTGGAGAGTAAGGCTACAAAATTAGGTTTATTTATAAAAATAAAGCGAAAAGGAATGCTGTGCATGAAATTTGCAAAGGGGGAATCTGTATGGAGAATTTCATAAATACCATCTACTATGGAGATCACTAGACAAATTCTTCGAATACACATGAATTAGCAGAGGAGCATTCGACAATCTCATCAATAAATAAAATACGAATTTTTGTACGTGATAAAGAACCTTAAACAGCCAAGAAGAATGATTGACTACATGACTAACTATCCTACGTATTTAAATAAATACACAGTTTGATACAAACGTACAACAGCTTGCTAGCTTGCTGTGGTGTAGCGGTAGCGTTAGATTGTGAATACGTTCTTCGAAGAGGCCTTGGTTTCGAGGTCAAGTTTTTCTTATATTTTAACCAGCTCAGCTACAATTCTGTATACTAAGTTTTATGTATACTGTTTGTACTGCATCGCTAAGTATATTTTTAAGGTCTTGCCAAAGAACTTGATGTTTAAGTGTGTATACACCTATCCCAGTACACCACACTCATTAAATTCCTAATAAATTACAATGAATCATGAAATTTTACAGATATTTGATGTTGCGAATGTTAGTCATCAGCAGTCAGCGTTAAGGCCAAGCGTTTCAATTTATCTAAATAGTATGTAAAAGAAAAACATACAAAATTTTTGAAAAGAAAGCCAAACGTTTTGTGTAATGATTTGTCTAAAAGTATGAAATAAAAAATATTAGGGCAACGTTTAATGCGCCTCATTTTCTGTCCATGATTTCGAGCATCATTCAAAGGCACGTAGAACGTGACTCTGATCTGCTTATTTCTTTTACACAAATCATTTCATAAAATATTTGACTGATTACTTTCATGTTTAATTTTCAATTTTTATTCAGAAAGTATGCTCTTACTGGCTCCTCATTTGCCTTCCTAACGGTCTTAATTCAAAGCAAGTTTTTATAATACTGAAATACCGCACCGGGCCAATGTACTTTTTTATGTGCAAAATAGTTAAACCTTGGCAGATGAAATTTTTGACAGTTCCTTTACATATCTTGGCAACAGCTTTTCGTGAAATTTTTCCTCAACTCATTAATTAAGTTTCGTTAATTACCCTGATTACATTCAAGCGGTTAAATATTTTCATGCAAAACTAGACCTCACGCAGGTCACTTCTATACCCTGTTTACCTGTTTCTCTCTCTTTGTTTGGCTATGAAAATTCGGACAATACCGCTTGGTGTAATTTATAGGGAGTCTTGTTTTCGCTCTGCTCATGCGTTTACAAGAACGTATCGAGTGTTAATCATACGATAAAATAGTCCTTTCTGACTGCTGTCATTTCCAAAAATCCTCGTTTCGTTATCTTGAACCGTTTATGAGATACGATAACTTTTACGACCACTTGATTCCCGAAGCGCAGGAAAGGTACGGACGCGCCGCGATCTACCCGTCCGCGGATATAACAACCAATATCTGAAGAATGAAAAGAGATATCAATCCGGTCTCAACTTTAAATACAATTTAGATAAATTGGTTACATTTCATACGCAATAGTCCGCAGCTCGTGGTCGTGCGGTAGCGTTCTCGCTTCCCACGCTCGGGTTCCCGGGTTCGATTCCCGGCGGCGTCAGGGATTTTCTCTGCCTCGTGATGGCTGGGTGTTGTGTGCTGTCCTTAGGTTAGTTAGGTTTGAGTAGTTCTAAGTTCTAGGGGACTGATGACCATAGATGTTAAGTCCCATAGTGCTCAGAGCCATCATACGCAATAATGAATGGCCTTAAATGAACTGTACGGAAAGTCTGCGCAACGCTATTTTACCTCTGCAAATTCTTAAAAATTTCGTGCAGCCATGTATTTAATTTCATGCAGCACAGTAACTATGAAATAAATCCAGACCTTTATCGTTTAAATATACCAAACTATAAGATGCGGAAGAGTCAATTTTTTTCACTGAATAATTTTCTTGAAATCGTATGATAAGTATTTCATAGCTGCCGTCGTGTCCGCTCTACTGCTTCGCCGAGAAGCGTGGCTGTCGCTCTCTGTCGCGCGTGCCGCAGAGAGAAGATTCAAACAAGTTTGAATTCAAACGTCGCCAGTTGCAGCGGGAGACAGGCAGCGACACAGATGTAGCTCACGTAGGACATTCCGTGTTTTGTTGCCTGAAGCTGTCGCGCGCTGTGGGTCGCTTCTGTCGCTTACGTAGGACGCGACCTAAAATATAACATACAAAGAAGGGCAGCACGAATGGTCACAAAGTTGTTTGATCCATGGGAGAACGTTACGGAGATGTTGGAAAACTGAAATGACAGAGGTTTGAAGATAGTCACCACTTACCCATGAAAGCCCTGTTTACAAAATTTAAAGAACTAGCTTAACGTACGCATCTAGGGATATGCTACAACATTAACGAATCGCTCCCACAAGGATCTTGAGTACAAGATTACGCTAATTACAGGGCACACAGAGGCGTTTAACCAGTCATTCTAGCCGCATACGTGAGTGAAACGGGAAGAAGTACCTTCTACCAAGCACTTCGCACTGGTTTGCACAGCACAAATGTAACTGTACTTGCAGGTATTCCCCATTCCCTTCAAAGAGCACGTTGTTTCCCGTGGAGCTCTGTACGTAGCGATGTACTGGTGTCAGGCGCACATGTGACCTTCGACCGCTTGCGACATCCATCGTATTCGTTTATTTCCTTCTTTGTTCGATGATGAAAAAGACTTTTCTTTCTGAGGTGGTTTTCCAGGTTTTCATCTGAAGTAAATTGAATTGATGTCCGTGTTTTCCTTTTCCGAGTCGACCCTTTACCCTCTGGGCAAAATGTCCTTGGCAGCATCGTGCTAAGGAATGGTAATGGATGCTGGTGTTACGGATTGCCGTGCTCTTCAGTTACATCTTTCAAAGATATGTGCTCTTTGTACAGAATGCTGGTTGTAGTTTGGTTGGTGGGGGCTGAAGGTGTAGTAAGCTCGAATAACGTTGAAGGTGCTAATTTCTTCTGGGGAATAATGTTTTTCCAGACGGGCGTTATTCTCAGCACTGGAACCCCTTGACTGCTCACCCAACAGATGCAGTTTCGCTCCAGGCATCACAGAAAATAATACAGAATCTTTGTTTTGTAACCCTTTCATTACTATGAATCCACTAAGTCGCATTTCTGTTATACTGAGCCTTTAGACGCTTGAAGAAAGTTCTCTTTAACGGCTATAGTACATGTGTACTGTGTGGAGGCAATCCCAAAAGTTCTATCCCATTTTGCCGAAAGCAATCTGCAACATCCAAGCTTGTATGGCTGCCATGGTTGTCAGTAATAAGAACTGTAATACTACCTACTGATTTGCATTTCTTGAAGAGTCGGAGCCAGATCAGAAACAGTCTTTATTGCTTCATGTAATGCTGTTCGACTCCATTTATTGTAGATTTTTCTTTTCTGGTCGTTTTTGTGGCATCTGAGAGAAAAATATAAGGTTTTGCTTTAAAAACTCGCGAGAGAAAATTCGTTTAAATATATAGATATTACTTGTGGTAATTGTGTACAAAATGTCTAAAATAACCAGTCTTGATGGACTAAATGAAAGAACTGCATCAATCGAAATTGTACTATATTATCGAAATTGTACCTTTCTTCCGATCTATAATGGCAAAAATGAAATCACAAGTAAACAGTACTGAACTGTGCCAAGAGATGTCAGCACATATCACACAGTCCTCCTCTGTGGATGTCTCGGAACAGACGGGAACGGAAAACAAGTCTCTAACCTAACTAATTTATAAGAGCGCATGAAACTAAATAACTTCACTTACCTCTCAAAAAGAAAAAAAAAATTATACCACTATAGAACAAACTGATGCATTCAAGGAAAAGACAGGAGGAGCTGCAGAAACCTACCATACTGCAGTGCCACAGAAAGGCAAATGCTAGTGACTACGAAACTGACAAATGGCGCAAAACCTTATGTTGGTAAGGTAGCTATATCGAAATTGTATCACCTTACCCTAGTTATCACATTATACAGAGTTTTCTACTAAAATCATTTAGTTCATTAATTCGTAACAAATATAAAAATGTTCGTGACAGATACATATGGGGTCGCTATACACTCACAGAGACGTGAATGAGGTCCGAACTAGGTCAGAGAGGTGGGACGACGTCAAATGACGTCATTCGATCCTATTTAAACACCGCCCACCATGACCCTGTTGCGCATCTACCTGGTAAACATGTTTTCAAACGGTACAGGCTCGGAAATAGTTTCCAATTCATAAAATTGACTACTCAGAACCCTCTACAAGTCCTAGAAGTCTGTAAGTGGAATTTTAGAGCACACTTTATAGAACTGTGAACCTGAACCATGAAAACATAAAAATCTGAAAGTTTTGCCCATACTGCAACCTGAATCACATATATCTTCATTCCAGAAAACCTCCCGCAGGAATTCGTTCACCACGTGCCCTTTTAACAACTTCACGCTGATGTTTCCGGTTACGAGTCACGCTGCAGACTATAGCCATATTGTAACTCGCCTCCGTAAACGCTATGGCCGGAATAGCCTCGCGTGAAATCTGTTTCAAAGGAGAGCCGTGTCCAATGAGTTGAGCTAATTGGTTCCACATGACCGTGTTCTAATTGATTCTGTCTTTTAATTAGAGAACCTAACGCGCCAATTTGCTGCCACTATGTGAAGCCGGAATCGTGAAGCAGTTGTAAGAATAGGTCGAGACGATCGCGAATGGCGGCAGTGGCGTTGTCTGTTCTAACGGAGCACGACGCCACGGCGAAAACAGTCGGATAACGACGCAACATCTGATAACCTACCCACACAACACACTCACCGTCGTTTTTATCAGCTGGCGTTGGTAGACTATATCCACTCATATTAGTGCGCAGTTTACGTACCACTTCTGTCTTTCCAGATTTTCCGTACCATTGGTCACATCGCCCGGGTAACTTTTTGTCAGTTTCCTGTTCTTTTTCCTCGCAACCTCAGTATTTCACCTCTTCGACATCGTACTCCTTACTGTAGAAGGTTGAGCTTCTGAGTTAAGGTTAGCGTATGTCAATTTTTAGTTACAATGTCTTTTTGTTTACACTTAAATGCGTTCTCTACCCGAGTGAACAGAGCGAACAGACGTTCATGTCCGACTGGTGGATAAGGTACTTATTTCAGATGTGCAATGGGGAAACGTGGCCAATTAAGTCTCACTCGCGACGGGCGTCTAAAATGGTAATAAAACGTCGAAGAACTGAGGGTTAAAGTGTTGGGAAGGCTGCGTCAGACCTAGTTACTTATAGATCTGACGTCAGTGCTCTCAGGCGAACCCCAAGTTGTTCTTACAAGAAACAAATTCGGAGTTCCCTTCTTTCGTTTGAGGAAACGCGAAAAATACACACATCGAGTGTCTAGAGAGGACGCAAAATCGAGTTCTCAGAACCGTTTGGGCATCTACCCTGGAGTTTTCCGAACGCAAAACAACGTCAGGTAAACGGAATTAATTGGTTTCGAGATAGATTTAGGCGGTCGGATGATGATGTCTACGAGAAACTGAAAAGTTAAGATGATTCTCGTTTATTGTTCCGTTTCAGTTGAAGGTTTTTAATTAGATTACATGTTTAGATCATTCTGGATCATCTACTGATCTAAGCAGTTGCATCAGGAACACGTCTTGTGGTTCTCAGCAGACAAGACGTGTTCCTGGTGCAACTACTTAGGTCGGATTTGTTGGTTGGCTGGTTGGTTGCATTGGGGAAGGGGGCCAAACAGCGAGGTAATCGGTCCCATTGGACTAGGGAAGGATGGGGAAGGAAATTGGCCGTACCCTTCCAAAGGAACCATTCCGGCATTTGCCTGAAGCGATTTAGGTGAATCAAGGAAAACCTAAATCAGGGTGGCCGTTTGCAGGTTTGAGCCGTCGTCCTCCCGAATGCCAGTACTTAGATCTGAAGATAATCCAGAATGATCAAAACATGTAATATAATTAAAAATGTGCAACTTAGACGGAACAATAAATGAGAATTATCTTAATTATCTAAACAGTTGCTGAATTTCTGAAGACAGTTACGTCGACAGAAGTGAAATCGAAAAGTCCCTTTCGTCGCGCGTCTCACGAAGTCACACACGCTACAGCGGTCTGTATCCACGCAGTCTCAGCAAAGTGCGACGCGCGAGACTGATTTCGCAACGTACTGGTCTACAGATTTAGGCGTAAACGTTAATTGATAGATCCGATTACTTGTCTCCTCTGCTGCATTATCAGGTCAGTCTAAACAAATGTCGGCAGCCTCTCTTTGACCCTCGAGATAGGGTTAAAGTTCTCACTGGAATGTCCATAATCAAAAGCCTTGTAGCAGTAAAATTGCTTTCAGAAATATTACGACGACCCAGCAATGGACTGGAATATTTACACCGTTAACAACCAACAAACAACTGGCCACTAGCAACTCTCGGCAGTAATCACCACAATAACAATACAGGAACATAGTTCAGAAATTATAGGTAAAATCTGACGCAGAAACATAACTCTTCTACCGTATGGTTATAATTAAAGTCCCCCTCACGGGGGTGCAATATGGGCTGTAACGTAACTGTCGTATGACACCGAAAGTTTTTAATACGTTAATGTGAAACCGAACAGGCTGGTAATAAAAATTACTTCCAATTCTGGCCAACAGCTGCAAAGGTGGTATTGTGAATGCAAGACAGACTTATAAAAATGTTTTCATAATGTATGGATCACAAAAGGAACGTGAACAGAGAAGGTGATACAAGTGGAGAAGGCACAATGTTGATTTGATTACTAACCGCCGCCTACACAATTTTTCAGGACGTGCACCGGAGGCGTCGACGATCGCCAAACTTGTAGCTGGTGTCCAAAATAACTAATTTCTTTTTACCAGCGTAAATCGTTTCCGCATTAACACATTAGCATACCTACCAGATTTCGATAACATACGATAACTGGATAAATGCAGCCGACTCTGGATCTCCATCAATAGCTGTACTTTCATTATTTCCACCTGGTATTTGACGGAAATAAATGAAGTTTATTCGGTATCGGCTAACCCTAGCCATCTCCGTTACTCCTACTGACCAGCATCTCCAGCTAGCTAATGACTTCCCGCTGTACTCTGAGGTCTCTTCTTTTAGCGGTCAAGTCCACATTCACTAATCTGCAGCACTCGCCGGGAAAAAAGGTAACAGAGCAAGACGGCTACGCAGAGGAACGCACTTCCGAACGTTCGTAAAAACAATTTTTTTAAATGATAGAAATAATACTTAACTGACAGAGAGAAAATTCTTCATTGGTCATTACCAGTATCTTTAGAACCTACATAATTAAATGTTTAGCTGTATAAAATTACCTGTACCACGAAGAAGAAGCTTTGCAGTAACTCCAAAAGTGTTCCAAGTCTGTACAAATATTATGTTCCTTGACACATCAAATCAGAAGCCGATGCGAATAAATGTATCCACCATCTCGTATTTAGTCCAGTTCATTGATCAGTATGGGTCGTAAAAGGAAATCTTATCTCTGTGTCATATGTGGAGGACGAATTTTCATGAAGTAAGTACAACGAATAGAGCATATATAAGTGTAAAATTATGCAATCATAAAAAATTTGTTATGTTTTAGGATGAAAACATAAAATCTTTTGTAAACTATGCATTCAGAGAAACTTTGATATATTTTAGAACACAGATATAAAATTTGCAAAGAAGATAACGCTACCTTGGGCTCAGGCTCTAAACTAGTAACGATATAATAAAATTATTTCAAAAAACGTTTGGGTGGCTGCAATATTTCCTACAGTGTAATATAATACAACTATGATGTTGCTGCTGCTGAAAACACTAGACGAAGCAGCGCATCTGATTTCCTCTAGTACAATGTCGCATTTTGCATCGAGGTAAGCCGCTACCAACTCCACCGGATGCTTGGCAAGACCTTATGCAAATTTATACATTTATATCTTCACTTAACTGCCAGCTTCTGTCACTTAACGTCCTTGAATATATATGAAAAGAATATGAACTGTTGTTTCGAACGAAGTGAATTTTTATCTTAATGTTAACTTCAAGTTCTTTACTGCAGAATTAATTATGTCTGTGAATTATCATGAAGCCCTTGTCCTATTTACCAGAGGGAAATCTTACGAAACATGTGTCTCTCCGCAGCGTTCATTCGGCCAAGGACGTAGTGACGCGTCCTGCCGTACCTAGGAAATTCACAGTACAACACGGTCGGCAAACCTCGCGACCATTGCGATTTTATAACGTTTTAAGCAATGAACAAAACAGTTTTCTAGTTTCATTTTAAGATGTAACTTTTTTGTTAATATTTCAACGTTAAACAGTTTTACGTGATGATGAAAGTACCTCTCAAATTTCCCGTGTTAATCCTATCTATTTATTCTTCTATATTTTTACTCCTTTTTCTCTCACACAGCTTCACCTTCTCTCACCGACTCCTCACTCATCTTACCCAATTTCACTAAGTGTGTGTGTGTGTGTGTGTGTGTGTGTGTGTGTGTGTGTGTGTGTGTTGTGTGTGTGTAGAGCAATTACCTACATGCAATCATTAAAAGTATCTACGAAGTGCAGTGACCGGACTGACGTCTTCCTAGTCAGTACAAATCATTCTTAACTGTGTGAAATAGTCAGGTGTGTAAACAGCCTCTGTCTACGCCAAGGCATCGTAATCAAGCTGGTAATGTTCATGGTGTGTATAAAGCAAGAATCCCCTCATACGCTCTGGAGAGCTGCCAGTCGGCTCACCGAAATCGCCAGCTCCGTGCAATTGCCAAAATCGTTTGAAAATTGAAACCTTTCAGCCAGTTACGCCTGACATGCGAAATGATTGACTTTTGACTCAAATGCGATAACTGTTACTGCTGAACGTTTTCCGCAACGTCCCCTTCCTACTAAGGACTTTTTGCAACTGCATTTTCCGCTTCACAGTATAGGTTTAATACCTGATGTCAACGGAAAGTCTCTAAAACCTAAAAACCAACTTTTCTATGGGACCTGTCACCCTTGAAAAATACGATCAGTCTGGACTCCTGCTTCGCTAGCGGCTGGAATCACGTCCCAAAGCAAATTTATTGGTTCGGACTCAAATAAAAATTAAACCAGTGCCTCACTTAGAATCCACATCTGATAAATGGTCTTCTGAATTTTCATCTACACAGACTTAGAAATAATATACAACAAACTATGGTTACGAAATTCTCGCAAAATAGATCGTATCATATATTAGCGCTGAGACGAAAAGGTTTCGACATCTCATAATGAAAATGAAACAGGCATACCGTAACACAAGGCCTATACATTCTGAGCCACATCAGACAATTCAAGATCGTGGCACAGTGATAAGTCTTTGTTCCAAATTACAGTGATCAGACATACGTAAGATTAGAGGCGAAGGACCAGTCTTTCTAATGCGAGTTCTGCTGTCCTCGCATGAAGTAACTTATACCTGGTATTCTCGCAACAAAATCAGGAAAGGAGTCGGAAACACCCAAAATATTCTAAAGCGCAGGCTAACCAAATGGACTGAATGCTTTCGTGGAAGAGATACATGATTTGAAGGTACTGCAATACTCACGGTATACTCACAGTGTGGTTTTCGCTTCTTCTTGTCTCGAAAATTATACTTGGGAGGAGACATGCTACTGTGACAGTCTAAATATTTATTGCAACTTAACTCCCGAATGATGAAGTGGGAGGTGTTTCATGTCCATTAAAACTTTTCAGTCTGCGAATGGCTCTGAAATAATTAGAACAGAAGTATCGTTTTGGTGGAGGGCGCTTGATACCACTATTAGCTACTTTCTCTTCTATTCCATAGGGAAGGGGAAAGAATGATTATGTACTACTCTCGTTGCACGTCCTAATGTCTTTTACTCACATGATACCTTTTGAGAGAATTTGGGCTACTATGTATCCTTCAGAAATGTTTGCCAATCTTCCTCGGAAACTAGTTTTTTGAACTTAACCACCAGGGATTCACGATAACCTCAACGCCTTTCTTGCAGGTATTCCCATCTGAATTCTATGATCATCTCTGTCACACTTTCTGCTCAGCGTTATTCACGAGTCTCTGAGTCTCTGAATTCGGTGTCTGGTATCATGCCCATTTGAAAAAGGCTCAGATATTCGACTAGATCTCTAGGAACAGTACTCGCACCTTCTACGAGTTTTGCTTTACAGATACACTGCCCATTCACAGAAATATTCAGAAAACTCTACTTCATTCACTTTCATTACCATTGATATCTCTAGTCCATTTCATATCGCTTCGTAGGGTTCCTGAAGATATTTAGACTACTGGATTATATCCAGAAGCCTATCAGTTGTATTGTTGTACATTACAGGTCCTCTTTCTTTCGACACTTTCCTGTACGAAACAGCGTCATCAGTTTCCAATTAGAGAGTACAGTATAGAAAAACAAAAATGAATATGAATACGTCAGATAAATTTCATGAGGCGTGCATTAAATTAAAAAGATGATCGTTCAAGAAAGTTGAAAAATTTTCATAAACTGCATGTTGCATCATCCTGCGTTACTTCGCTATATTTCAAAATTACATAGGAGAGGTTTCTCCACTTTCGGTCAGGAACAGAACTTTGTACAGTTGCCAGAAAACATCGTGTAAAATCGAAAAATAAAAAAATAGGCACACTCCGAACTCTCACCAGCTCCTTCTTGAACTTAAGATAAATGAAACTTCTTCGATATCAGCGGGAATATTTGCGACTCGACCTCACTCGTCTGACCTGCGACAATCTCTCCACTTGCTGACCCACATTCGGTTGCCTCATCAGTGGTGACCCGCCGACTGTGGCCGATAAAAAATGCTATATTGGCATTCTGCGCGGGATCAAGAACTCGTACGTATGGCGGGCGATAGGGAGTGTCTCCCAGAGAATGCGGAAGGTCACAGCTTAACGGGGCTCCTCCATTCAGCCGCTGACGCACTGATTAGACGTTTCGCACTCGCTCGCCTCTTCAGCGGGCGTCCGCGACTTTGGGTCGGACAACCGTTCAACCTCGTGACTACGCAAGCTGTGCCCATTTCTCGCCTTAACGCTGTAGGAAAATAACCACACAGGTCGACTGTTGTTGGTACCGCTAGCTAGCGCCCGTCGTCTATGAAGCTATTTACTCTTGAGTAGTCCAACGAAATTGCTACACCATTACAAGAGGCTCCGACAGAGATGTAAATTTAACATGATACACAAATTCAACAACCTGAGCATAATGAATTAATACTTATTTAATTATGAATACCTACCTTGCCTCTCCCCCCCCCCCCTGAACCATGGACCTTGCCGTTGGTGGGGAGGCTTGCGTGCCTCAACGATACAGATAGCCTTACCGTAGGTGCAACCACAACGGAGGGGTATCTGTTGAGAGGCCAGACAAACGTGTGGTTCCTGAAGAGGGGCAGCAGTCTTTTCAGTAGGTGCAGGGGCAACAGTCTGGATGATTGACTGATCTGGCCTTGTAACATTAACCAAAATGGCCTTGCTGTTCTGGTACTGCGAACGGCTGAAAGCAAGGGGAAACTACAGCCGTAATTTTTACCGAGGGCATGCGGCTTTACTGTATGATTCAATGATGATGGCGTCCTCTTGGGTAAAATATTCCGGAGGTAAAATAGTCTCCCATTCGGATCTCTGGGCGGGGACTACTCACGAGGACGTTGTTATCAGGAGAAAGAAAGCTGGCGTTCTACGAATCGGAGCGTGGAATGTCAGATCCCTTAATCGGGCAGGTAGATTAGAAAATTTAAAAAGGGAAATGGATAGGTTAAAGTTAGATATAGTGGGAATTAGTGACGTTCGGTGGCAGGAGGAACAAGATTTCTGGTCAGGTGAATACAGGGTTATAAATACAAAATCAAATAGGGGTAATGCAGGAGTAGGTTTAATAATGAATAAAAAAATAGGAGTGCGGGTAAGCTACTACCAACAGCATAGTGAACGCGTTATTGTGGCCAAGATAGACACGAAGCCCACGCCTACTACAGTAGTACAAGTTTATATGCCAACCAGCTCTGCAGATAATGAAGAAACTAATGAAATGTATGATGAGATAAAAGAAATTATTCAGGTAGTGAAGGGAGACGATAATTTAATAGTCATGGGTGACAGAATTCGAGAGTAGGAAAAGGGATAGAAGGAAATATAGTGCGTGAATATGGATTGGGGGAGAGAAATGAAAGAGGGAGCCGTCTGATAGAATTTTGCACTGAGCATGACTTAATCATAGCTAACACTTGGTTCAAGAATCATAAAAGAAGGTTGTATACGTGTAAGAATCCTGGAGATACTAGAAAGTATCAGATACATTATATAATGGTAAGACAGAGATTTAGGAACCAGGTTTTAAATTGTAAGACATTTCCAGGGGCAAATGTGGACTCTGACCACAATCTATTGGTTATGAACTGTAGATTAAAACTGAAGAAACTGTAAAAAGGTGGCAATTTAAGGAGATGGGACTTGGATAAACTGACTAAACCAGAGGTTGTACAGAGTTTCAGGGAGAGCATAAGGGAACAGTTGACAGGTATGGGGGAAAGAAATACAGTAGAAGAAGAATGGGCAGCTCTGAGGGATGAAGTAGTGAGGATCAAGTAGGTAAAAAGACGAGAGCTAGTAGAAATCCTTGGGTAGCAGAAGAAATATTGAATTTAATTGATGAAAGGAGAAAATATAAAAACGCAGTAAATGAAGCAGGCAAAAGAGAATACAAATGTCTGAAAAATGAGATCGATAGGAAGTGCAAAATGGCTAAGCAGGGATGGCTAGAGGACAAATGTAAGGATGTAGAGGTTTATCTCACTAGGGGTAAGATAGATACCGCCTACAGGAAAATTAAAGAGACATTTGGAGAAAAGAGAAGAACTTGTATGAATATCAAGAGCTCAGATGGAAACCCAGTTCTAAGCAAAGAAGGGAAAGCAGAAAGGTGGAAGGAGTATATAGAGGGTCTATACAATGGCGATGTACTTGAGGAGAGTTTGACAGAGCACTTAAAGACCTGAGTCGCAACAAGGCCCCGGGAGTAGACAACATTGCATTAGAACTCCTGATGGCCTTGGGAGAGCCAGTCCTGACAAAACTCTACCATCTGGCGAGGAAGATGTACGAGACAGGCAAAATACCCCCAGACGTCAAGAAGAATATAATAACTCCAATCCCAAAGAAAGCAGGTGTTGACAGATGTGAAAATTACCGAACTATCAGTTTAATAAGCCACAGCTGCAAAATACTGACGCGAATTCTTTACAGACGAATGGAAAAACTGGTTGAAGCTGACCTCGGGGAAGATCAGTTTGGATTCCGTAGAAATGTGGGAACATGTGAGGCAATACTGACCCTACGACTTATCTTAAAAGAAAGATTAAGAAAAGGCAAACCTACGTTTCTAGCATTTGTAGACTTAGAGAAAGCTTTTGACAATGTTGATTGGAATACTCTCTTTCAAATTCTGAAGGTGGCAGGGGTAAAATACAGGGAGCGAAAGGCTATTTACAATTTGTACAGAAATCAGATAGCAGTTATAAGAGTCGAGAGGTATGAAAGGGAAGCAGTGGTTGGGAAGGGAGTGAGACAGGGTTGTAGCCTATCCCCGATGTTATTCAATTTGTATATTGAGCAAGCAATAAAGGAAACAAAAGAAAAGTTCGGAGTAGGTATTAAAATCCATGGAGAAGAAATAAAAACTTTGAGGTTCGCCGATGACATTGTAATTCTGTCAGAGACAGCAAAGGACTTGGAAGAGCAGTTGAACGGAATGGACAGTGTCTTGAAAGGAGGATATAAGATGAACATCAACAAAACGACGATAATGGAATGTAGTCGAATTAAGTCGGGTGATGCTGAGGGAATTAGATTAAGAAATGACACACTTAAAGTAGTAAATGAGTTTTGCTATTTGGGGTGCAAAATAACTGATGATTGTCGAAGTAGAGAGGATATAAAATGTAGACTGGCAATGGCAAGGAAAGCGTTTCTGAAGAAGAAAAATTTGTTAACATCGAGTATAGATTTAAATGTCAGGAATTCGTTTCTGAAAGTATTTGTATGGAGTGTAGCCATGTATGGAAGTGAAACATAGACGATAAATAGTTTGGACAAGAAGAGAATAGAAGATTTCGAAATGTGGTGCTACAGAAGAATGCTGAAGATTAGATGGGTAGATCACATAACTAATGAGGAGGTATTGAATAGAATTGGGGAGAAGAGGAGCTTGTGGCACAACTTGACTAGAAGAAGGGATCGGTTGGTAGGAAACGTTCTGAGACATCGAGGAATCACCAATTTAGTATTGGAGGGCAGCGTGGAAGGTAAAAATCGTAGAGGGAGACCAAGGGATGAATACACTAAGCAGATTCAGAAGGATGTAAGCTGCAGTAGGTACTGGGAGATGAAGAAGTTTGCACAGGATAGAGTAGCATGGAGAGCTGCATCAAACCAGTCTCAGGACTGAAGATTACAACAACAAACAACCTTTCCTCAGTACAATAAACAAAACTATTTATGAAACTCCAACACCTGCTTGGTACAAATTTCAGCAGCTAGCGTATTGTTTTTATATTCTCTCATACTTGAATTCACACTCGAATATACAGGGTGATTGACGAAGATATTCAAATATTTTCTGTGTTATTCTACAAGTAGAACTAAAGAAAAAAGTTCATAGGGCCGCAAATGTTCAGTTACGCCAAATAAAAGATTTTTCCTGAAATTTAGCAACTTCGCTTATATGAAGCCATCGCAAAACTGTACTAGGTTACAGTAAAGCACGATTTCCATTTATTTGTTGTAATCGATCTGGTGAATCTAGCAAAACATGTCCCTAACGTGTATCTGCAGTAGTTTTCCAGAACATACAGAGAATCAAAGAAGTAATTTCGTAAAATTTTTAATTTGTTAACTTCTTGGCCCAATTTGTTTTTTAAATTTCAGACAATTACACAAAGCTTCTAATAAAAGTAGTACAGACTACAATTTTGGAAAAATGATCGTAATAAACACCATATCGGCGTATTCCTCTGACGTAAATTTGAAGGGCATCCCTCTTTCATAAATAAGCTACAAACTACAACAGCTACTATGTTTTTTCACTTAAATATACTGTTTTTATTATGTTCTTTCGCTGAACAACGCAGACAACTGACTCGTTTCAAGGGTAGGAAGGGACTGAAACAACTCACTAACGGTTACCAACAATGAAATAAACGTTTCTACATTGTTAATGGAACGTAAACCTGTTCTGGAAAACTTCTGAGATACACGTCTGGGCACGTTTTATTAGGTCCACCTGACCAATAACAACAAAATAAATGGAAATCGTGCGTTGCTTTAACCTACTACAGTTTTGCGATGGCTTCATATTAGCCAAGTTGCTAAATTTCAGGCAAAATCTTTTATTAGCCGCAACTGCGTTACTAAATACACTCCTGGAAATTGAAATAAGAACACCGTGAATTCATTGTCCCAGGAAGGGGAAACTTTATTGACACATTCCTGGGGTCAGATACATCACATGATCACACTGACAGAACCACAGGCACATAGACACAGGCAACAGAGCATGCACAATGTCGGCACTAGTACAGTGTATATCCACCTTTCGCAGCAATGCAGGCTGCTATTCTCCCATGGAGACGATCGTAGAGATGCTGGATGTAGTCCTGTGGAACGGCTTGCCATGCCGTTTCCACCTGGCGCCTCAGTTGGACCAGCGTTCGTGCTGGACGTGCAGACCGCGTGAGACGACGCTTCATCCAGTCCCAAACATGCTCAATGGGGGACAGATCCGGAAATCTTGCTGGCCAGGGTAGTTGATTTACACCTTCTAGAGCACGTTGGGTGGCACGGGATACATGCGGACGTGCATTGTCCTGTTGGAACAGCAGGTTCCCTTGCCGGTCTAGGAATGGTAGAACGATGGGTTCGATGACGGTTTGGATGTACCGTGGACTATTCAGTGTCCCCTCGACTATCACCAGTGGTGTACGACCAGTGTAGGAGATCGCTCCCCACACCATGATGCCGGGTGTTGGCCCTGTGTGCCTCGGTCGTATGCAGTCCTGATTGTGGCGCTCACCTGCACGGCGCCAAACACGCATACGACCATCATTGGCACCAAGGCAGAAGCGACTCTCATCGCTGAAGACGACACGTCTCCATTCGTCCCTCCATTCACGCCTGTCGCGACACCACTGGAGGCGGGCTGCACGATGTTGGGGCGTGAGCGGAAGACAGCCTAACGGTGTGCGGGACCGTAGCCCAGCTTCATGGAGACGGTTGCGAATGGTCCTCGCCGATACCCCAGGAGCAACAGTGTCCCTAATTTGCTGGGAAGTGGCGGTGCGGTCCCCTACGGCACTGCGTAGGATCCTACGGTCTTGGCGTGCATCCGTGCGTCGCTGCGGTCCGGTCCCAGGTCGACGGGCACGTGCACCTTCCGCCGACCACTGGCGACAACATCGATGTACTGTGGAGACCTCACGCCCCACGTGTTGAGCAATTCGGCGGTACGTCCACCCGGCCTCCCGCATGCCCACTATACGCCCTCGCTCAAAGTCCGTCAACTGCACATACGGTTCACGTCCACGCTGTCGCGGCATGCTACCAGTGTTAAAGACTGCGATGGAGCTCCGTATGCCACGGCAAACTGGCTGACACTGACGGCGGCGGTACACAAATGCTGCGCAGCTAGCGCCATTCGGCGGCCAACACCGCGGTTCCTGGTGTGTCCGCTGTGCCGTGCGTGTGATCATTGCTTGTACAGCCCTCTCGCAGTGTCCGGAGCAAGTATGGTGTGTCTGACACACCGGTGTCAATGTGTTCTTTTTTCCATTTCCAGGAGTGTATATGCGGACCTACGTTTATATGAACTTTTTTCTTTAGTTTTACTTGTAGAGTAACATATTAAATTATTTGGATATCTTCATGAACCACTCTGTATTGGAGGCATCCACTGAGATGATAAAAGTCGTGGGATACCTCGTAATATCGTGTTTGATCTCCTTTCGCTCGGCGTAGTGCAGTAACTCGACGTGGCGAAGACTCAACAAGTCGTTAGAAGTCCCCAGCAGAAATATAGAGCCAAGCTGCCTCTATAGCCGTTCATGATTGCAGAAGTGTTGCCGGTGGAGGATTTAGTGCACGAATTGACCTCTCGATTATGTCCCATAAATGATCGATGAGCTTCATATCGGGAGATCTGGGTGGCCAAATCATTCGCTCGAACTGCCCATAATGTTGTTCAAACCAATCGCGAAAAACTGTGGCCCAGTGACATGGCCCATTCTCATCTATCAAAATTCTATCGTCGTTTTGGGACATAAAGTCCATGAATGGCTGAAAATGGTCTCCAAGTAGCCGAACATAACCAGAAGACGTAGTCCATTCCATGTAAACTCAGCTCAGCTCCAGATTTCTCCTTGATTTCCTTTACTGCTTGTTCAGTGTGCAGAGTGACTAACGCCAGGGCTAAGCAACAAACATTTCTCAGTCTCTTCTCAGCTACTTCTTCCCTTTCATGTTCTTTTAACTCGAAGTTAAACTTTCGGTTCCTGTATTTCACGCCTTATTACCTTCAGAATTTCGGCGATTGTACTTCATTCAACATTAGCGAACGATTTCTCTAAAACTACTTTTCTCTAAAAGTATAAATGTGCCTATATTTCCTTGGCTCCCAAACTGATCTTCTCCGAGGCTGCCTTCTACCGGCCTCTTCATCCTTCTGTAAATAATTCGTGCTAACGTCTATTTTGCGGAGTAAATTTCTCTGGGCCTGCATCTGGAGTCGACAGAATTAATCTGAAACAAGCTCAAAAGAAAATTTTGTGGAACTAAGTTTTGTTCAGTTGCATGTTGATAATGCCATGTCCATTATATTATGGTTTTAGCAGCAGCGTGTTGGTCAATTTTTGCGACAGTACGTATCTGACGTAGTGCATATTTTTGTTGACCGTTTTGTTTGAGTTATACATTTTGTTTAAACTTATTCCGTCTGTCCTCATTTAAATGTGATCCATTTCGATAGTTTGACGACAAAATATTGTGATCATAATATGGAAATAAAGCAAGACACAAACTAAGCATCATGTATCATAGATTTTCTATCAGCTGATACTCTGAAAACGAAAAAAAAAGAAAATCTAAATCTTCTTTAAATTGCGTCTCTAATGACGCGTCATTGGAAACGTTAAACGGTAACTTTTCATCTTCTCTGTTTCTGCACGTTTGTGGTTCATTTGTTTTCTGATCTCTGTTTTGTGACATTAGTGCAATACTTATAGCATGTCAGTCTCGATTCCCACAATTTCATCACTGTATGTTCTGATACGAGAACGTCTTTTTCTAAAGATAATAGCTCTAAGTTGTACCGTGAAGAGACGAGTGTGGCTAAACGTTAAATATCGATGTTGCATCTAAGCGAAATTCCTCATGTGGCATCACCATTCCAATTCTAAACGCGTTTTTACTCATACCTTTTCAGACAGTTTTCTTTCCATACAGTTTTATGGCGCTGACCCTTTTGATAACATTTACTATTATGCATGAACGATCCTCTATCTCGTACTTACATTTACAAGGACTCTAATGATAATGCCCTCATAGACTCTACTCCAGTGTGATGACCTGTTATTGGTCAGAAGTTTCAAACATTTTCTTAGTTCTGCTGAGCTTTCTGATTCAGTTTTGTCTTGTAGGCATCGATTTTCTGAAGTCAGTATTGTGGTTATAAGAAACTTGGTGTGTCCGTATCGGGAACAGATTCAAAGAAGCCACCAGTTGTTTCAGATAACTCCTGATCGTTTGAGAGTGGCCCAGGGGTCGAAACCGGTCGACACACAAAATTTAGTTTGCGCAACTGGAGCCGTTATTTCTTTAAATTACGTACAACAGTTGCAGATATCCTGTATCCGATCTGGACAACGTAGAAGACATATCAAGAAACTAAATTGTTAGGATGAGAAGATGAGTGTCGATATTCACAATCGATGGCAGTTGCTCACCAGGTACATCAGTTCATTTATGTATACAGAGAAAGAGAGCGGATTGTCATATTTCCCTGGGGCACCTCTGACGATAGATTTTCTGATTACTTTAAAAATTTATCTAAATGACATTTATGTCTCCGCAAATTATGGTATGACATCCAACAGGAAAACGATTTCCACAAAAATGTTTACAGACTGCCCAGTTAGTCGCTATTTAATGTACCAATCACAGCAAAGTGATTAGAGAGGTTAGGATTGTATGAAACATTTGACCAAATTGGAACTTTCTGTGAATAGTTACCTTTTCCTAATCAGCTCGCCCAGGTGCAGCAAATAAAATGAAGCGTTTTTCTTTAATTTTCTGTTTTCATCGGAATACCACGTCTCATGCTCATACTAAAGAAGTGTTCCTAAAGAGTGCTGATAGACTGAAGTCAGTAGAAGTAAATACCCTGGTAATTTCACACAGCGTCGCTACTATTGTTCTCGGACGTGGCGTAGGACGCAATCACTAGAGCTTCGCGATATTTCGATGAAAACACCTAGCCTCGTGAAACTTCCTAGGAGATTAAAGATTCGTGCCGGATACCAAAACAAAGTTAGAACATTGCCACATTCTAACTCACTCAGGAATGGCTTACGAGTCGCCCTCAGAGTTTTAGATCTGTCTCTAACTTCAACAAAATTACTTTGCCATTTCTAGTCATCTTCAAGCGGTGATGTGTGCTGTTGGTGGAAAACCGCGCTTGTCGAGAAGTGAGCCGTATTTCCCACCTTTGTCTTGTCAGGCCGTTCAACATTAAACAACAGTTGCCTGAAGATAACGAGTAGTTGTTTCGTCAGTATATCGCACAATCTTATCGACACCATCTGACGTGACTCCCGGGGACTTCAGAAATATTTATCAAGTCGGGATGCTTAAAACAGCACATGTCGGTACAACTAACCGTAGATGTTCAAGAGATAGAAGCACCGTAAAGAAAAACTAATATCGTGGATAACAGAGTCGTTTTTCATCCACAACGTGAGTAGACATCCCTGTGACATTAGCCCTGTCGATGTATTGTTTCCACCGTTCAAAATCGTATTCATGGTATGAAACAGTACTGCACTTGCACAACAGTGTCACGGACCGAGCAAGGTGGCGCCGTGGTTAGCACACTGGACTCGCGTTAGGGGACCGATGAACTCACTGTTTGGTCCTCTCCACAAAATCAATCAATCAACCAGTGTCACGGTGATGTCTGTTGCGGGAAAGGCAGAAGTATCTGAACCACTAATGCCCTTCGAAGATGGGCGCGGTCCCTTTAGTGTGGGCGCCTCGACGTCACTTCCATGATTACACTTTCACCTCCAGTGAAGACAGCAAACACGTACTCGCCTGAGATTCCGTGTCACTCACATACAAACAGTCTCGTTTTCTACTAGTGCTACCTCATTAAAACATGTCATGTTATTAACAACACAGGAGATCAGTGCCTAATCTTCTGCAGTATTTTGCTCCTTTTTCAATCTTCAATTATTGTTGTCGTCGAATATTATTATTATTATTATTATTATTATTATTATTATTATTATTATCATTATGAAAATAATTACTGTTATTAGAAAGGTATTACAGATTTGGCAAGCTCTTAACTACTGACTACAACATTTTTCAGACTTGGCTATTTTTAAAATGATCCCCACAACCGATATTTTCAAAATTTTATGTTTTCTAACGTAAACCTAAAATCTGATTCTTGGCGGTCATACTGGTCCTAGCACAAACTTCATGAATTTGTCTTCTTACATGATCAGTCCACTAATTCTCTTAGCTTTTTTCCTGCTATAATGTGAAGTTCTTTAAATAAGCATACAGTTTTACTTTTCTTTATAGTTTCATTTTTTAATATTTCTGATTCGCATTCCTCTACTGACAGAGTCTTCAATGCCTCCAAAATTTTACATAATATCTTCCTCTCGAATATTCTGAGAGCTACTTTTTTGTCGGATTCCTGGTTACTATGCATATGTTAGAATTGATTGTGTGACTTAAAAGTGTACTTTGGTTTTACTGGAGATATGTCTGTTGTTTAAGATTCTCCTGATAGCACTTCTTGTTTACATTTTTATTATAATTTAATATTTTACATTACTTACTGTACTGAAAAAAGCTCTCAGATATTTTATTAAACTACTTGTTCAGTTGTTCCAGTTTGGACATCCAAGCTATCATTGTCTTTTTGAGAACGGGTCTCCTGAAAATATTCAGTGTTTATAGAAATTTGTTCTAAAACAGGCCCTATATGAGCTTTGATTAAATGCTGTGTGAAAGCTATAGTTTCTCCTCCATTGCCTCCTAAAGAAACTAATTACATCCGCAGGGTAGTGAGTGAAGTTGTCGTTTCCTTATAAGGATGGTATTCACTAAGTGGTCAGTATTTAGAAAAAAAGTAGGTTGATTACATCCTTTTGTAAAATGTTTCGAAGGACTTGGACCAAATTGAGCACCACAGTACTATTATTTTCGGGCACGCGCTGTTGCGCAGAAGTGTGTAAGTTGAACGTAGTGGAACACTTAAAGTTAGTAACATAGCATCATAATGTTGACAGACTATTGTTTATGAGGTGTTATAAACCCTTTAAGGCTGTTAAATTCTCCTTCTTTCTGTGGGAATACAAAATCATTTCCCAAGCAACACGTTTCCGAAGGCGGCTGCAACCGTAATGTATTCCGAGTTGCGATTAAGAACAACCATCAGTTGTATAAAGGAATGCCGAGAATGAAACTTTGTGCCGGAACGGGACACGAACCTGAATATCACGTTGTGCGCAAACGCGTCTTAACCGATTCGGCCGTCCGTCCATGACCGTCGAGTCCACCGGAACTTCCATATGTCGACGTTTGTGCATCATAACCTGTACTCTTACTCACATTATGTAATTCCCGTACAGGGAAAGACATTTTAATTGAATGACACTGCCAGATATCGGCTGATAAATACGATATTGAAGTGCCAGTGTTGTGAAGAAGAACGAAGGAGATTATATGTTTTGAGGGAGAGGGGTGAGATTGTAACAGCGACAATGCCTGCAGGCATCCGATCCTTCCTCAAATTACGCACACCACGCTCCGCAGCCGTCTTAAGTGAGACCGCGATCGCGGCTGTGCAAGCGATGACCGCGCCTGCTACGGCGCGCGGACGCGAGACCTCTCCACTTCGCGTGACGTCATCGCCGGCAAGTGTCCGCCGCGCCGGAGCGACGTCCTGGCAGGACGGACAGAATGCGACTGTTACGTCAGACGCGGTGCTGCGGGACGACTCTATTTCCTGCAGACGCCGCGCGGCTCTTCGATAGCGGGATTGCAGCGCACTGCGGCGCACGAAGACGCTCCGCTGCAAGAAATGCGCTGTCTCTACAACCCTTTCTCTTGTCAGTCCGATCCTCTTGGAACAAAAAGACACCGAGGATGCATTTACGTCGGAATGGAAACCTACGGCGATGTTCCGGATATTGGCTGGCCTGGAGAATTCCAACAACTGTTATGTACTCTTCACTCGTGGTAAATGATGCAAAAAAGAAACAGAAGTTCCCTGCGGAACTGCAGAAATAGCACCATCAAAATCCGTCCGTCCTCTGTCTCTCTTTTTTTATCAGCCTCGTTTGGTGAGCCCGCCTCGACTTCCACTTCTGTGTCAAACTCATCATTTCAGAGTATCACCTGAACCCAATGTCCTCAAATATTTGTTCTATATATTCTAATCACTGTCATCTATATTTTTTGTCCTCAAAATATCCACCCAGCTATTCCCTGATATCTTAACAAATGGCATATCTAATTGCGTAGCCTTCCGCTGCCAGAGTCAGTCGATGTAAAAGTTTTCTGGGTGTGGTACCGCGTCATAGTGTATAAAACTACTGCTGCTGGAGAAAAACCAACGTCTCGGCCACGGTTGCAGCGGCCTTCTTCTGGGTGTACTGGTGCGTTCTAGCTATGCAGTGTCCCTTATATTTTGTTGCTACTGTTCACTGCGCATGCCAGCGTCATAATTTTAAAAGACAGTTAGTTTCATTGGCCAGGAGAGAACTTTATTTTAATAGGTTGTTGCAGTGGAAGGAGAACGTAACCTCTGTTCTCTACTGCATCTTGTGGTATGTGCCATGATTGGTGGTCACCGTCGAATGAGAAGTTGGCTGTAGTTTACCAAATGCTGGACGTCGGCCCCGCGGCGGTAGTTGCACGCCGGTAGTCCTCGTGCCTCGTATTGACAGGGATACTGCGTAGCTAGAAAGCACCGTAGGCTCAGAAGAAGGTCGCTGCAAACGTGGCCGAAACGTTGGTTTTTCTCCATCAGCAGTAGTTTTATACATTACGACGCGGTACCACACCCAGAAAACGTCTATGTCAAGTGGCATATCATTCTATTTTCTTCTTGTAGTTATTGATTCCCACATATTCTATTCTTCTCCATTTTAGCGAAGAACGTTCACGTTTTTTAATCTCCTGTAACATTACATCTCGCTATAATTCTCTTCTTTGCCAATTTTCCCACAGTGAGACGAATGTTCTCAGAAATTTCAACCTCAAATTAAGGTGTGTGTTTGATACCAGTAGACGTTTTTTAATGAAGGATGTATTCTCGGCTGGCCGGTGTGGGCGAGAAGTTCTAGGCGCTTCAGTCTGGAACCGCGCGACCCCTACGGTCACAGGTTCGACTCCTGCCTCAGGCATGGATGTGTGTGATGTCCTTAGGTTAGTTAGGTTTAAGTAGTTCTAAGTTCTAGGGGACTGATGACCTCAGATGCTAAGTCCTATAGTGCTCAGAGCCATTTGATGTTTCCTCTGACCTTACTAATCTGCTTCTTACTTCTATCTTGTTTTGGCCGTCGTAAGTTATTTAGTTTCCAAGGTATCTGACTCCCTTCACTTCGTCGTGTACGTCGTCCCCAGATGTATAATATACTCTGAGGCGACAAATGTCATGGCACAGCGGTAGGTACGTCTACAGATGGCGGACGTATCGTGTTTACGAGCTGGAAAAGTATAGTACACTGTCGGAGCTTTCATTTGCACTCAGGTGCGACGTGATTATGGCCGCACGGCGGGAATTAACAGACTTTGAACGCGGAACAGTAGTTGGAGCTAGATATATGGGTTGTTCCACCTTGGAAAACGTTAGGGAGGTTGGTGTTCCGAGATCCATTGGTGTGTCGAGTGTATCAAATTTCAGGCATTATCCCTCACCACGAACAACGCAGTGGCCTATGGCCTTCACTTAACGACCGGGAGCAGCGGCGTTTGCGTACAATTGTCAGTAATAACACACAAGCAACACTGCGTGAAATAATCACAGAAATCGATGTCAGGCGTTCAATGAGCGTATCCGTTAGGACAATGGTTCAAACGGCCCTGAGCACTATGGGACTTAACTTCTGAGGTCATCAGTCCCCTAGCAAGTGGCTACACGGGTAGCAGGGGTTGTGTGGCGTGGACTGGGCGGTTTTTTAGGGTAGATGGCCTCGGGCAAGTACAGAAAGGGCAACAGCCTCAAAGAGTGCGGGACAAAGTCAGGACTTGCGGGGACCGAGCAGCAATCGGTATTGTAATTGTAAACTGTCGAAGCTGCGTTGTTAAAGTACCGGAACTTTAAGCGCTGATAGAAAGCATCGAAGCTGAAATCGTTATAGGTACAGAAAGCTGGCTGAAGCTAGATATAAATTCTGCCGAAATTTTTACAAAGGCACAGACGGTGTTTAGAAAGGATAGATTGCATGCAACCAGTGGTGGCGTGTTTGTCGCTGTTAGTAGTAGTTTATCCTGTAGTGAAGTAGAAGTGGATAGTTCCTGTGAATTATTATGGGTGGAGATTACACTCAACAACCGAGCTAGGTTAATAATTGGCTCCTTTTACCGACTTCCCGACTCAGCAGCATTATTGGCAGAACAACTGAGAGAAAATTTGGATTACATTTCACATAAATTTTCTCAACATGTTATAGTCTTAGGTGGAGATTTCAATTTACCAGATATAGACTAGGACACTCAGATGTTTAGGACGGGTGGTAGGGACAGAGCATCGAAAATTACCTCGAGCAATTAAACAGAGAACCGACTCGTGGAGATAACATCTTTGACCTACTGATAACAAACAGATCCGAACTTTTCGACTCTATAAGTGCAGAACAGGGAATCAGTGATCATAAGGCCGTTGCAGCATCCCTGAATATGGAAGTTAATAGGAATATAAAAAAAGGGAGGAAGGTTTATCTGCTTAGCAAGAGTAATAGAAGGCACATTTCAGACTACCTAACAGATCAAAACTAAAACTTCTGTTCCGACACTGACAATGTTGAGTGTTTATGGAAAAAGTTTAAGGCAATCGTGAAATGCGTTTTAGACAGGTACGTGCCGAGTAAAACTGTGAGGGACGGGAAAAACCCACCGTGGTTCAACAACAAAGTTAGGAAACTACTGCGGAAGCAAAGAGAGCTTCACTCCAATTTTAAACGCAGCCAAAACCTCTCAGACAAACAGAAGCTAAACGATGCCAAAGTTAGCGTAAGGAGGGCTATGCGTGAAGCGTTCAGTGAATTCGAAAGTAAAATTCTATGTACCGACTTGACAGAAAATCCTAGGAAGTTCTGGTCTTACGTTAAATCTGTAAGTGGCTCGAAACAGCATATCCAGACACTTCGGGATGATGATGGCATTGAAACAGAGGATGACACACGTAAAGCTGAAATACTAAACACTTTTTCCAAAGCTGTTTCACAGAAAAAGACCGCACTGCAGTTCCTTCTCTAAATCCTCGCACAAACGAAAAAAGGCTGACATCGAAATAAGCGTCCAAGGAATAGAAAAGCAACTGGAATTACTCAACAGAGGAAAGTCCACTGGACCTGACAGGATACCAATTCGATTCTACACCGAGTACGCGAAAGAACTTGCCCCCCTTCTAACAGCCGTGTACCGCAAGTCTCTAGAGGAACGGAAGGTTCCAAGTGATTGGAAAAGAGCACAGATAGTACCAGTCTTCAAGAAGGGTCGTCGCGCTGATGCGCAAAAGTATAGACCTATATCTCTGACGTCGATCTGTTGTAGAATTTTAGAACATGTTTTTTGCTCGAGTATCATGTCGTTTTTGGAAACCCAGAATCTACTCTGTAGGAATCAGCATGGATTCCGGAAACAGCGATCGTGCGACACCCGACTCGCTCTATTTGTTCATGAGACCCAGAAAATATTAGATACAGGTTCCCAGGTAGATGCTATTTTCCTTGACTTCCGGAAGGCGTTCGATACAGTTCCGCACAGTCGCCTGATAAACAAAGTAAGAGCCTACGGAATATCAGACCAGCTGTGTGGCTGGATTGAAGAGACAGAACACAGCATGTTGTTATCAATGGAGAGGCGTCTACAGACGTTAAAGTAACCTCTGGCGTGCCACAAAAAAAATGGTTCTAATGGCTCTGAGCACTATGGGACTTAACATCTATGGTCATCAGTCCCCTAGAACTTAGAACTACTTAAACCTAACTAACCTAAGGACATCACACAACACCCAGCCATCACGAGGCAGAGAAAATCCCTGACCCCGCCGGGAATCGAACCCGGGAACCCGGGCGTGGAAAGCGAGAACGCTACCGCACGACCACGAGCTGCGGGCGGCGTGCCACAGGGGAGTGTTATGGGACCACTGCTTTTCACAATATATACACTCCTGGAAATTGAAATAAGAACACCGTGAATTCATTGTCCCAGGAAGGGGAAACTTTATTGACACATTCCTGGGGTCAGATACATCACATGATCACACTGACAGAACCACAGGCACATAGACACAGGCAACAGAGCATGCACAATGTCGGCACTAGTACAGTGTATATCCACCTTTCGCAGCAATGCAGGCTGCTATTCTCCCATGGAGACGATCGTAGAGATGCTGGATGTAGTCCTGTGGAACGGCTTGCCATGCCATTTCCACCTGGCGCCTCAGTTCGACCAGCGTTCGTGCTGGACGTGCAGACCGCGTGAGACGACGCTTCATCCAGTCCCAAACATGCTCAATGGGGGACAGATCCGGAGATCTTGCTGGCCAGGGTAGTTGACTTACACCTTCTAGAGCACGTTGGGTGGCACGGGATACATGCGGACGTGCATTGTCCTGTTGGAACAGCAAGTTCCCTTGCCGGTCTAGGAATGGTAGAACGATGGGTTCGATGACGGTTTGGATGTACCGTGCACTATTCAGTGTCCCCTCGACGATCACCAGCGGTGTACGGCCAGTGTAGGAGATCGCTCCCCACACCATGATGCCGGGTGTTGGCCCTGTGTGCCTCGGTCGTATGCAGTCCTGATTGTGGCGCTCACCTGCACGGCGCCAAACACGCATACGACCATCATTGGCACCAAGGCAGAAGCGACTCTCATCGCTGAAGACGACACGTCTCCATTCGTCCCTCCATTCACGCCTGTCGCGACACCACTGGAGGCGGGCTGCACGATGTTGGGGCGTGAGCGGAAGACGGCCTAACGGTGTGCGGGACCGTAGTCCAGCTTCATGGAGACGGTTGCGAATGGTCCTCGCTGATACCCCAGGAGCAACAGTGTCCCTAATTTGCTGGGAAGTGGCGGTGCGGTCCCCTACGGCACTGCGTAGGATCCTACGGTCTTGGCGTGCATCCGTGCGTCGCTGCGGTCCGGTCCCAGGTCGACGGGCATGTGCACCTTCCGCCGACCACTGGCGACAACATCGATGTACTGTGGAGACCTCACGCCCCACGTGTTGAGCAATTCGGCGGTACGTCCACCCGGCCTCCCGCATGCCCACTATACGCCCTCGCTCAAAGTCCGTCAACTGCACATACGGTTCACGTCCACGCTGTCGCGGCATGCTACCAGTGTTAAAGACTGCGATGGAGCTCCGTATGCCACGGCAAACTGGCTGACACTGACGGCGGCGGTGCACAAATGCTGCGCAGCTAGCGCCATTCGACGGCCAACACCGCGGTTCCTGGTGTGTCCGCTGTGCCGTGCGTGTGATCATTGCTTGTACAGCCCTCTCGCAGTGTCCGGAGCAAGTATGGTGGGTCTGACACACCGGTGTCAATGTGTTCTTTTTTCCATTTCCAGGAGTGTATAAATGACCTAGTAGATTGTGCCGGAAGTTCCATGCGGCTTTTCGCGGATGATGCTGTAGTATACAGAGAAGCATTAGAATATTGTAGCGTAATGCAGGAAGATCTGCAGCGGATAGGCGCTTGGTGCAGGGAGTGGAAACTGACCCTTAACATAGACAAATGTAATGTATTGCGAATACATAGAAAGAAGGATCCTTTATTGTATGATTATATGATAGCGGAACAAACACTGGTAGGAGTTACTTCTGTAAAATATCTGGGAATATGCGTGCGGAACGATTTGAAGTGGAATGATCATATAAAATTAATTGTTGGTAAGGCGGGTACCAGGTTGAGATTCATTGGGAGAGTCTATAGAAAATGTAGTCCATCAACAAAGGAGGTGGCTTACAAAACACTCGTTCGACCTATACTTGAGCATTGCTCATCAGTGTCGGATCCGTACCGGGATCGGGTTGACGGAGGAGATAAAGAAGATCCAAAGAAGAGTGGCGCGCTTCGTCACATGGTTATTTGGTAACCGTGATAGCGTTACGGAGATGTTTAGCAAACTCAAGTGGCAGACTCTGCAAGAAAGGCGTTCTGCATCGCGGTGTAGCTTGCTCGCCAGGTTTCGAGAGGGTGCGTTTCTGGATGAGGTATCGAATATATTGCTTCCCCTACTTATACCTCCCGAGGAGATCACGAATGTAAAATTAGAGAGATTCGAGCGCTCACGGAGGCTTTCAGTCAGTCTTTCTTCCCGCGAACAATACGCGACTGGAACAGAAAACGGAGGTAATGACAGTGGCACGTAAAGTGCCCTCCGCCACACACCGTTGGGTGGCTTGCGGAGTATAAATGTAGATTTAGATGCAGATGTAGAACTTAGAACTACTTAAAGCTAACTAACCTAAGGACATCACAGACATCCGTTCCCGAGGCAGGATTCGAACTTGATACCGTAGCGGTCGCGCGGTTCCATACAGTCAGTGGCCTCATCTGATGAGTCCGGTTTTTAGCTCCTAAGGGCTGAATGTAGGGTTCGAGTGTAGCCCAGAGCCAAGGACCCAAGTTGTCAACAAGGCACTGTGCAAGTTGGTGGTGGCTCCATAATGGTGTAGGCTGTGCCCAAATGGAATGGACTGGATCCTCTGGTTACGTTCGGCTACTTGGAAACTATTTTCAGTTGTCCATGGACTTCATGTTCCCAAACAACGGTGGAATTTTTATGAATGACAATGCCCCATGTCACCAGGCCACAATTGTTCGCGATTGGCTTGAAGAACATTGTAGACCATTCGAGCAAATGATCCTATCGAACAGGGGACATAATCTGGAGGTCAGCTCGTGCACAACATCCTGCTGGACCGGCAAAACATTCCGCAATTAATGACAACTATTGAGGCAGCATGTTTCAATATTTCCGCAGTGAACTTCCAACAACTGTCCAGCGACATGCGCAATGTGTTTCTGTCTTTTATAGTCTGTCTGTAATGAAAAAAAAAGAAATCTTTTCTTTTTTTTAATCACCCTGTACAATTAACCATAACTAAGCCAGTTAGAACCTATGCATCAGGTATGTTGGTAGACTCTCCATCAGTAATTACAGTCAGTTAATTACCCAGCTGCGTACCTTACGTTACGGTTTTATTTCCATTTTTTACTATCTATTTCTTTAATTGAAATAACGCAATACCAGATACTGTCTAATTCCAAACCTTGGTTCTATCTCGCTATATCTCTCAATGCACTTCTACAAAAATGTTTTATCTGAGTAACATAAATCAGTAAAAAAAACATGATAACAAATTGTAGAAATTATGTATTACATATTGTGAGGTTGTACTGAAAATTAATGCCTCTGAATTTTTTTATGGGAGAACTCTTAAAGATTTCAAATAAAAATAAACGTAAATAACATTCTACGTCTGCATTCTTCATGTCTTTACATTTATTTCTCATCATAGCCGCTCTGGCGACGTACACATGTCTCCCAACGAGAAGCCACTTTGTTGACACCGTCACTGTAGAATGTTTGACTATGTTGACGTAGCCACAACCTCACCTCTGCTTGCACCACTTCGTCACCGTCAAAGTGAAGTTCTCGAAGAAGGTCTTAAGATTTTTGGGAACAAACGCAAATCGGATGGGGCCGAGTCGGGTCCGTATGGAGGACAATCGATGACACTGAACTCAAGGCATCAACTTGTGACAGATGTCGCAGCGCTCATCTGTAGCCAGGCATTGTCGTGCTGAAACAGAGGATTCCCAGGTGAGGACGAATTTCTCGAATCCGAAATTCGATTAAGCACGCTGTTTCTCACGCACTGGCATAATTACTTTTCATACCGCAATGTTACACGCTACGTTTCGGAATCCAGTCCTCGGTAACTACGCGGTCAGCGGAGGATTTGCTACGCGAATGGTCCCGGGTTCGATTGCGGACCCGGTCGAAATATTCTCCGCTCGGGGACTGGATGTTGTGTTGTCTTTATGTTTCAGCAACTGTGTGCAGATGGCTGTATGGGTAGACACCTAAATGCCAATACATAAAAAGTAAGGTATTAGTAGTATGTCTGAAATATCTACAGTTGGGAACCTTCGCCAGTCGACACTAGAATGAAAAAAGAATTTTAACCTATGTTGAGAATATTTCAGTCTACGCTTGCTAATAAATAACCACGATACAGCTATATAAGTGGGACCATTACTGGAAGACAAGAGGGACATTAACCTTCTTGGCAGATTATAACTGGTTGTTGGGCAAGTAATCAAACGTAGAACATTTGCCTTTCGCAGTTGCACTGATAGGCGAAAACATTATGACCACTGCCCAACGCTATGCTAGATACCGCCTCGTTGCGGGCACGTGGCGTGGGATAAAAAGTATGTAGCGGAGCAGACACTGACCGATCACCCTAGCGAAGATATGAGCTGCAAATGGGGAAATCAATTGAGATAAGCGACTTTGACAAAGGACAGCTTATTACTACGACAGCGTGTGAATTAATATCTCGAAAACGGCGAAGCTGGTCGAATGTTCACGTGTTACTGACTTGAGTATCGATAGAAAGAGGTGGAAGGACTGTGAAACTACCACTAGGCACTATATGGTTGGTCGTCCACGGCTCTTTACAGAACCTAGGGGTCTGCAAATTAGGATAGATGGTGATCTGTGGCATCTCTGGCGAAAGAGCAAAATGCAATAGCACGCACAAGTAGTTCAGAGCATACCGTTCATTATTCATTGTTGAACATGGAGTTCCGCAGCAGACTACCACTACGTGTTCACATGTTGACCTAATACGTCGTCATTTACGATTGCAGTGCGCACGTGACCATCATGATTCGACCGTCGATCAATGGAAACGTATCCGCTCTTTGGGTGAACCACATTTTTGCTACAGTAGGTCCATGGTCGTCTCCACAAACGCCGTCATCGAGGGACCTGCAGTAATAATCAAAGACACGCTGACAGCTGCGAACCATATGCATCCCTTCATGCTTCACGTCTTGTTTCAGCAGTATAACTGTCCGCGTTTATGAGCCATAACCGTCCTACAGTGGTTTGAGGAGCATTTTAGTCAGTTAATCCAATGGCTCTAAGCACTATGGGACTTAACATCTGAAGTCATCAGTCCCCTAGACTTAGAACTACTTAAACCTAACTAACCTAAGGACATCACACACATCCATGCCCGAGGCACCTGCGACCGTAGCAGCAGCGCGGTTCTGGACTGAAGCGCCTAGAACCGCTCGGCCACAGCGGCCGGCTCAGTTAATCCTAGGGATCACATCTGGTTCGCTATCGGACGCCGTCACCGCGTATGAAGGCCAAAAATTTACGCGAATTACATCTTATTCCATATACCACCACAAACCTACCAACAAACTGTCGGTTTCCTGATACGCAGAATCAGTGACGTGACAAAGACGGACAGACAACCTACTAAGCAGGCGATGATAATGTTTTGGTTCACATGTCTGTTTCCTTTCTTCTAGGTGTGTTAGTCCCGCGAGGTATGCAGAAAAGCTGAGGATTTCGGAAGTTGGAGAGGGGTACTACCGGAAGTGGAAATGTGAGGATGGACTGTGGGTCGTTTATCGATAGCTCTGTCTCATAGGTAGCTCTGTTGTTAGAATACTTGCCCGCGAGAGACAAATGTGTCAGGTTCGAGCTCCTGTCCAGCAGACAATTTTAGTCGACTAGAAGGCATCGAATCGGAACACACTCAGGTGCGGAGTAGAACATCAATCTGGGAAAAAAGTTTTTCTACTTTCTTGAATCATACCGCAACAATGTTGTGACTCATACGACCGAAAGTTTCTCCTGTATCCTGAAAACCTAATGAACACCAATATCAACGTGTTATGCGGCTCCATATGTGACGAATAAGCGCTCGTTCCTTCGGCCAAGATGTTCTGACTATTATAGGATATGGTGTTCTTAGTAGAGAGGAAAACTTTTAAAACTCAGGCTTTTTGTTGCCTTGGTTGCCTTGTTGGTCCCCACAGTTTATCCCTCGTCTTTAGCATGTTTGCTACTACCCGGGGTGTTCAATGGCGGCCATCAAAGCTGAAGACGAAAGTTTAAATGACTTCACTTTGCGTGTAGCGTTCGAGGCATCCCGGTTTCGAGATAAGAGAAGAAATGGGAAATATTGTTCAAAATAAGGTTATTGGCTATAATCCTGTCGTGAAGGGTTAATAGAGGAGACAGAGATCCGAAGAGGGACAGAAGTTTGTTTAGCAAGGATTCATTGGAAAGTGCGGATACGTCATAGAAATGCTCATACTACTCAAGTGGCAGGCGCTACAAGACTGGCGTTGTGCATTAAGGTGAAGAATTATTTTAAAATCCCGAGAGATGACGATTATAGTTGAATAAGGTAACATAATGCAAAGAAAACATGAAATACAACGAGCATACAACGTCGGTTGCAGGGAAGGTCACCGGTCGACTTCCGTTTATTGGGAGAAATCTAAGAAAATGTAGCTCGTCCATTAAACAGAGAGCTTACAGAATACTTCTGCGACCCATTGTTGAGCGCTGTTCTAGCGGAATCGTCATCAGGGCGGAATCTGATGAAGACTTTGAAGCGTTTCATAGGCATGAGACTAGATTTGTTACCACTAGGTTCGGTCAATATCGGAGTGTTACGGAACGAAATGGGACTCCTTGCAGGGAGAAAGACGTTCTTTTCGCGAGACACAATTGAGAAAGTATAGGAAACCGATATTTGCGACGGAGTACTGAACGACCCAATTGCCACCAACATATAGCTCCCGGAATGAGCACGAAGACAAGATATGAGAAATCTGTGGTGGTACGGAAGCATTTACTACTAGACAGTCAGTTTGCCACCGCACAACTTGCTGGTGAACAGGAAAGAAATGACTGACAGTCGTATAGCGTACCGTTCGCCATGCTTCGTATGCTGATTTGCGGAGTATCCCTGTAGCATTGTTTCCTCCGCATAAATGTTGCGAAAAGACCGTGACTTAAAATCACAGACATTCACTCCCATACGGGGATTTGCCAATAGTCTTTCTTCTCGTATACCTCTTGCGAAACTAACAGTGAAATTGGGAAATGAAAGCAGTCCTTAAGTACCCTTACCGGGTATAGATGTATATTCAAATGAATGCTTTGATAACTCGACTCCATGCAGATGGAAACAGTCTACGTCGGTCTTCTTCAAACCTCTTGGCGATGTATAACAAACTCTTCGCTTGGAAGAGAATTCCCTCTTATCTCAAAGGAAGCAAGAACTCTGAATAGAAGTAAATCGGAATTGACATCAGAGGTCATCAGTCCCATAGACTTAGAACTACTTAAACCTAACTAACCTAAGTACATCACACACATCCATACCCGAGGCAGGATTCGAACCTGCGACCGTAGCAGCAGCGCGGTTCCGGACTGAAGTGCCAAGAACCGCTCGGCCACAGCGTATTGCTTCTGACTAGCGGCACGAAATGGAGGAAAACCTGTGTCCCAGGAGTGTGACCATGATGGCTACATGCTCATTATTCACTAACAGTCACTCACTGGTTGATCCGCTGCCATACTCTACGGACAACAGCATTACGGGATCGTGAAAGATTCCAGCAAGCCGCAGTCAAGGAAAACCACATGCTGGTACCATCGTGGAAGAACTGTCGCTTTTCACAAGAGCCCACACCACACTTAGATGCTAGACAGAAATTTGTAATGCATCACACAATTGCATTCAAGGAATAATTGGTAGGCACTTCACTTCTCACCCGTAGCTGAGTGGTTAGCGCATATTTAAAGTACGACTGGAAGTCATGAGCGAGATGTGCGACCGTTTTTAATTACTTTTATTGTGATTATAAAAAACCTGGTAAGTCGCAAAAAGTAGTCACTAAATGTTAATGGAACTTCTGTTCTTTGATAACGCGTTTCAGGAGTGGCCCATTATCAGATGACATGAACAATGCAATATGAGTACAATCCTGAGCTGTTAACTGTTCATATTATACCAATATTTCTGTTCTTATGTAAATGAATTTACTTCGTGATTGTAAGTCGAAAGACTTCCTTGTCAGAGCATTGCAGTCACGTTGTATTTTGCAGATCATATGATGGTGGGCCACATCTGAAACGCGATATGAAAATAAAGATGTTCCATTAATATCCACTGAGTAATTTTGCAACCTATCAGCTTTTTTAGAACCATAATGAAAAATGGTCGGCGCTTATGATGTGCGGGACTCTGATTCCATGCCCGGTAGGGCCAGGGTTTTTTACTTGGGGGAACGACTGGTAGTGATGTATTCGGCATCGTGAGGCCAACTGAGAAGCTACTCTTTCGATTAGAAGCTGCTCCAGGATCAAAAAACCCGACACGACCGGGAGAGCAGTGCGCTGACGATATGCTCCTCCTTACCTCATCCACTGACGCCATTGGCAGAGGATGACACGGCGGTCGATCGGGCCCGATTGGGCTGTCTAGAGCCAGGACGCAGAACCTTACGATACTTACCTTATCACCTACCCACCCCCAAGTAGTCTGAGATGTACTGGGCAATGAATTAGGCCACTTCGTTCATGGAAAATATAAATTAATGTGTGTGGCTCTCTATCGGTCCACTTGCATTGTGTAATTTGTTCCCTGTTCTATAGACATGATGACTGCTGGTTTACCTTCACTCCTCTTGCACCCATCCCAGTCTTTAACATATGCAGTGATCGTCCTGTTCCCTCAGCCGCTATCTTTCCCTGCGCTGTATCGACTAACGCAATTACTACACAATTTGGCATCTAACGTGAGACCACATAAGTAGCCACACCGTGCTTTTGAAACCCATTGCCTGAATTTTTGTCGTGGGAAGAGCTCCTCTACTACATTTCTGTAGGCAAACTCAAATATGAAGTCGAGGAAAGAGTCCACAGTTGGCTCGATGGCTTCGCGTACGATGATGGGCAACCACGTCTAACAAAAGGAAAACTTTGGAAAGCTATCTAGGTGTGTTTGAGGCGTGTCAGGCAGGGAATGGTATTCCAAATGGCGACGTTCCTCGGGCAGGCCCGAAAGAAAACCAACCGGCAGCTGCCGAAAATAGAGGGAGACAGGGACAGGGAGCGGCACGCAGACAAATGCTCGGGGATTTGTACGCTCAGCGTCGCGACGCTAATTGCTCGCGCCGCAGGAGAGCGAAGCGTCTGTGAAATCCGGCAATTATTCCGTAAGGCGAGGTGGCGGCGTAATTGGCTGGTGCCACGACCTCCCCAAGCCAGTGTCACCCTCCGCCTTCGTCTCTCTCATTTTTCCTCTGGCTACTTGCAGTAAATCACTTCCTTCATGAGGAACTGCAGTTTCCGTTGTCAGTAATATCTTACAATGACACGAGACTTGGAAGGTAGCAGACAACGCGCCCGGTTATAATAGGAGTGTCTTAAGTTGCGGAAAGTCTTAGATACAATTCCGCTTTCTCACCTTGTAAGCAAAATAGGGGCTCTAAACTAAGACTACATGGTTGTGATGACTCATTGGCAAATCAAGGCATGGCGAAGTGGAAGACAGCAGATTCCATGTCTTTTAACACCTGAGTGTACTAAGAACTGGAGGGAGAGGTTTAAGGGAACAAACGAGGTTAGTTTCGAATAATGATGTTCACATGGTGCAACTGTTCTACAAGGCACAAAATGTTTATTGAATGGTTCCAAATGGTTCAAATGACTCTGAGCACTATGGGACTTAACTAGAACTTAGAACTACTTAAACCTCACTAACCTAAGGACATCACACATATCCATGTCCGAGGCAGGATTCGAACCTGCGACCGTACTGGTCGCGCGGTTCCAGACTGTAGCGCCTAGAACCGCTCGGCCACTCCGGCTTTATAGTGAAACAAATACAGGTGGACTGAGGTTTGGGCTGGGAGCATAGATAAGCTGAGGTTCAGCACCATTTCCGGATTTATCGCGAAACATTTATCTCCCTTACGGTCTAGTATACCATGAGCAGGGTTCTATAGCGGTCTTCTGCCAAACTGTACAAGTGTATCAGTCCCGACATATTCAGTACACTTTTATATCTTGCTTTCTTGTATAAAGCGGAACGTGCGCACGCGAAAAATGAATGCAAATTTTAAGACTAAAATAATAAATCATTGCACAATGCAAAAAAGAGCTTATACAGCACTACTGTATTATAGTATACATTAATCTACTAGGACACTACCTTCAACACCTGTACAGCCCTGACAATGCGGCTAAACGGCACAAAACAAGAAGATATGTTCGGCGCAGCGCGGCGCTGCAGGTGTGGACATGAAACCGTGCCGCTCTGTGCAACGCTTGAAGCGCAGTGTCGGTACATCAAAGGAAATGGTTCGTTCGTGAGCGCTTTGTTTCTAGTTTTCAATTATACTGACGCGCGGATGCACACCCTGGAACTCGGTTGTGAATCGACGAACCCTGGAACATTGTTGTGGATCTACGAACATTCTGCTGTCATCTGCGCAGTGAAAGACATGTGTGTTGTTCCGTCATACAATAGTTTTACCCGGCAATATCAAGCACTCCCAAGAAATGCACCACCTGCGTTATTTTCGGCCTGTTTTAGTTGACTGGTAGCACTTTCAGTGACAACATGATGTCGGACAGGCAGTATGTTGCGCTAACACTTAATGAAAGATCGAGACAGTGAGACAAACTCTCTGTGTGCGAAATAATGTTGCGTTCAAAATGCCATGAAAGACAAGTTTATGATGCCTTAAGAAAGAAGGATAAGACACGGGATGAGTGAATGAAAGGGGACCGCCAAATGAAAAGAAAGGTGAAAAAGTCGAGAAAAGAAGAAATTAACGAGATAGTGTGGGAATGGTTCGCAAGTGCGCGGGCAAAAAGCTTACCTTTGTCTGGATCCATGTTGAAGAGCGAAGCTCTGAAATTCACGAAAGGGCTTGGAAATGCGAAGTTTAAGGCATCCACACAATGGCTGGGCAGTTTAAAAGCAAGTCACAACGTCGTGTGGAATTAATTGTGTCGGGCAGCTAAGGACATGCAGAAAAGAGTAACAGTAGAATGGAAGACAATACTGTAAAACCCAACTGCGAATTATGATACAAAACATGTGTCCAATGCTGATGAAACGGCACTGTTCTATTGCGTACTGCTTTCAAAGTCTTTGGCAATTCGAGATGAAATGTGCACCGGCGTAAGAATGTCCGAGTGAAGACTCACTGTACTACTGCGTGGAAACTAGTTAAATGAACTGGTGATTGGAGAAGCGGCAAAACCGCGTTGCTTAAGAAAAGTAGCCGTCAGTAAGCTTCACGGCGAAGCAATAAAAAGGCATGGATGGTGAGTGGTCTTTTGGAAGTATGGCTGGGCTCTTTCAATGCTACAATGAAAAAAGGAGATCGCCAAGTTCGCCTTTTCTTAGACAATGCAATCTGCCACCCGAAAGTCAAATTATAAAGGCTAAAGTGGCTTCTTTCCCGCCAGATTCAACCAGCCTCACGAATCCATGGACCAAGTGGCTATTTACAAACTCAGATCTCATTACAGGCGGTTGTAGATGTAATCACTTACTCTTAAAACTGAAGAAGCCGGCCACGGTGGTCTAGCGGTTCTGGCGCTGCAGTCCGGAACCGCGGGACTGCTACGGTCGCAGGTTCGAATCCTGCCTCGGGCATGGGTGTGTGTGATGTCCTTAGGTTAGTTAAGTTTAAGTAGTTCTAAGTTCTAGGGGACTTATGACCTAAGATGTTGAGTCCCATAGTGCTCAGAGCAATTTGAACCATTTTTGAACTGAAGATACCTAAAGTGTAGTTGCTCTTGCACGGTCAGTTTGTCTCCTGGATGCAGTAAACTGGATTGGTTTGGCAGCAAAAATAAAGCCCGAAACTGTCACCAGCTGCTTTAATGAAAGGACGTTTTGAGGTCAATAACAAAACGCTTCTGTGGCCATCGAAGCTCAAGAAAATGTAGCAGTAATTGCAGAATTATTTAAAATTTGAAACATTCCATGTATGGCAATTGACTACAGTCTTAGTGTTGACGTTCTGTCAGGTCACTCCACTTTTACTTCAGCAACACAGTTAATAGAAATCCACAACACAGAAGTTGATCAGGAAGAAACAAAGGAAGTAGAGGAGGAGCAAAATAATGTCCATAGGAAAATTAATATACCTGAAACAGCTATTGCATGCATAAACGATGTTATATGTTGCAGCACATACAAATCCTCCCAAGCTCTTGGAGGTACAGTGCTACACAGCTCCAAAAAAA
This sequence comes from Schistocerca cancellata, assembly GCF_023864275.1. Classification (NCBI taxonomy): domain Eukaryota; kingdom Metazoa; phylum Arthropoda; class Insecta; order Orthoptera; family Acrididae; genus Schistocerca; species Schistocerca cancellata. The sequence continues at coordinate 460,404,469 of NC_064631.1, read as the reverse complement.
AAAAAAAATAAATAAATGAATCAGTCAATCAATAAATAAATAAAAAATAAAAAATAAAAAAAATTGAACTGGAAGTTAAAACTCCCTTCCCTCTTTGATATGTGGCGAAAAAAGTGAAATGCAAAGCAAATAAACATGGGAATAACGTGTATGTACATACAACAATAAACGAATTTGAAGTAAAAATACAGAAAAGCCATATTATTTATCAATTAGCGTTGTTGTCTAGTGTTCTGTTGTACATTGTAGGGTAAATGAACATCCACTGGGAAGGAGCGAAGGTACATAAATACGAACATAACTACAAATCTATTCTTTTGGGCTTAATACCTGGCAAATTGTATGCAGCCTAGTGACTCTTTTGTAATCCGGAAACTTGTCTTGTTTAGAAAATTATTTTCATCCCATGTGATTTTCTTTCGAGCAAGTTTTACTGTATAATCAAGAACAACCAAAAAAGGAAAAACAGCATCGTCGTGGGTGCGGGAGGGGGGGGGGGTGCGGGGTGCAAGTGTTAGCGTGTCGGGTATGGGGCGGGGAGGGGGGTGATGGCGGTTGGCTCCCTGTGATGGTTTGGCGTTTAAGGGGAGTACGTACATCATATACCTACAGTGTTACATTTCCAATATTGATGACCCATTATCTCACAACTTTTGCAGATAGAGATCTTAAATTTTTGGGAAGTATAGTTCCACTCCTTTTATGATAACTTAATCAGTATCATAACATACAGACAAATAGTTAGTTAGTTATGTTTTTTTAAAAATTATGTCATTTTCTTTAATCCAATTTTGCTTCTGTAGTTAAAAAACCGTTATAGGTAGAAATATTTTGGTGGTTCAGCAACAGCAGTATGCTGAGAGGTAATATACAGGGTGTTACAAAAAGGTACGGCCAAACTTTCAGGGAACATTCCTCACACACAAAGAAAGAAAATATGTTATGTGGACATGTGTCCGGAAACGCTTACTTTCCATGTTAGAGCTCATTTTATTACTTCTCTTCAAATCACATTAATCATGGAATGGAAACACACAGCAACAGAACGTACCAGCGTGACTTCAAACACTTTGTTACAGAAAATGTTCAAAATGTCCTCCGTTAGCGAGGATACATGTATCCACCCTCCATCGCACGGAATCCCTGATGCGCTGGTGCAGCCCTGGAGAATGGCGTATTGTATCACAGCCGTCCACAATACGAGCACGAAGAGTCTCTACATTTGGTACCGGGGTTGCGTAGACAAGAGCTTTCAAATGCCCCCATAAATGAAAGTCAAGAGGATTGAGGTCAGGAGAGCGTGGAGGCCATGGAATGGGTCCGCCTCTACCAATCCATCGGTCACCGAATCTGTTGTTGAGAAGCGTACGAACACTTCGACTGAAATGTGCAGGAGCTCCATCGTGCATGAACCACATGTTCTGTCGTACTTGTAAAAGCACATGTTCTAGCAGCACAGGTAGAGTATCCCGTATGAAATCATGATAACGTGCTCCGTTGAGCGTAGGTGGAAGAAACTAAAATGAGCTCTAACATGGAAATTAAGCGTTTCTGTACACATGTCCACATAACATCTTTTCTTTATTTGTGTGTGAGGAATATTTCCTAAAGTTTGACCGTACCTTTTTGTAACACCCTGTAGTGTAAAATTAGATACATATATATGTACTAGTTCCTGAGATAATGGGTCAAATACAAAAAAAATAGTCATTTTCAGGAAATTAAGTTTAAAGTTTGATTTGATATTAACTCACATGGGGAGGCATTCCAGCTCCTAGAAACACCCAGGCCCATAATCAGCACTATCTGGACCCTGTTCTTGATCATCTTGCAAACCTAAAAGCGTCTTTCTTTTCCTGTCTCTTGCTTCTTGAGTCATTTCCTCTGCTGCACGCTGGGCTTTCATGATCCTCAGTCGGTCCATTCGCTGGAAGGCTTGCAGTCTGTTGGCTCCTGGAGTGATACCAAGTTATTTCTGTAGAACCCTAATTCTTCCCTTATTGCTAACATTAAACATTATTAGAGCGTCACAAACACCCTAGCTTAGAGTTTTCATTTCTACAAAGACATTTTTTGGTATGCGGGTCCAAATGACATTACTGAAACACTCATTCTGGTTTTACATTCGACCATGAAGACGTTTGGAAAGAATATCAGGATGAGCTATCTCTCTATATATTGGTTTTATAGCTTTCGTCACTGCAGATGGTATGCTATTTTTGTGCCTAAATTGTTCCCTTTCTAACGGTCTTTAAATATTTATCTTCGAGATTACGTTGAATGAATGCCTGAACTGGGAATGCACAGAAAACTGGAGTTATCGTGTAGCGTGTTGTATCTGCAATAGGTGTGCAAAACGTTGTACGAACTGATTGAGCAATGCAACTCCCAACACCAATAAAGAAATACAGTCACTGCAAAGTACATTCAGCCCCTTAGGTACTGAATCTCTGGCCGTGTTCAAAACTGTGCACAGAACAAATAAACGAAATGTCTTGCCTCTAAAGCAGCAACGTGGAAAGCGATACATTCTGGTCTCTCATTAAAAAAGAAGTGTGCAATGCTGACCGTAATACTTTGAAATGTACTTGAAATTCTTTTGGCTGATAAATGAACACATTTAAGAAAAATGCAACGTCTTTGAAAAACATATGACCTGGACAGGGAGGCAGTACTGATTGTGGTGAATTACTAACACTGACTTAATAGTGAAAATTGTATTCCAAGTTAAGTTTGGCTTTTCAGATCATCTGATATCTGAAATTACATTATTCAGAAAGATTACATCCTTTTTACTAATTGATTCACAATCAATGAGATTTATACAGCAAGTATTATTTAACCTCAGTAAAAAAGCATAAATACAAAGCATCAGATTACATACACATGTATTAACAAATCTTAGAACCAATACAAAAGGGAAATATCTAACAAGCGTTTGCATCAAATCAGTTTACGTACATTGTGGGGTTACTGAACAACTGACTATTATCAGCCAACTAATCTATACTAACGCGGTGGCAAAACGAAAGTCACAATTATTTAACATCTTTATCTTGTATGCGAGAAGACTTCTGTTTCCGCGTTTCTATTCCCAATAATACAGGTAATCATAATGCCTGTATTATAATCTAACACTTGGTGGCTTTGCAGAGCACACCACAAAAACTCCCTACTCCGTCCTCTTTAGCTCACAGACAGCTACCTGCTACTGTGCGCCAAGCGCTCTCTTATTCCAACACTTAAGTCTCAGACCAGAAGCAGTATCTTTGGCTCTGCGGTCGTGCACAGTCAGCGGTCCGCTTTATAAAGCCTATCAGTGATATACATTGTTAATGTTATTATCATATTCGGGTGCCACATACAATTGTGCCCCAGTAGACTCTAGACTCCTTTCATTCTGTACCCATTGCCTGAGCTTTGCGGTATTTGCACCATGAATCAGCATTAAGTGGGCAAAGACCATGTATAGGTGCACCATCACTGACTAATTTGTAAAAGGATGTAGCCCATATTGCTCTTTTCATTCCTTGTAGCTCATGAGTATTGTTTCTTATTGCCATTCCATAATATTGCTGGAGTTCATCAATGTTTTTTTTCTGTAAGTCTTCCTTTAACATTTAGGGTTTTTCCATGTGAGAACTTTTTCTTCTGTGTAATTCAGTTTTCTTAGGCGTGTTTCCATCCGTTTTTGAACGTGGCCCACACAATCTATTTTCCAGCATAAGCTTGGTATCCGTTACTAATGTCTGAATGTAGAAACAACTGCAGCAGCTTCCATTTCCCCACTAGTTCCCTCATAAATCTTAGCACAATTTGATTAATGACTTTCACTTGTTCCATTGGTCAACTAATTTACACTGATGTCAGTTCTTAGTTAGTACTTCGATGTCTAAAATTTTACCTGTGTCTACACTAGTGACAGTTGCAACTGCATTTTTAGATGTGTGGCCTCTCTTCTGCCATGTACCATCAACTGCAACAGGTAAGTCTGTTGTATCATTTAATTCTACTGCTAATTTAGCAGCAGCTTTCATAAAAGTAACAGCAACAGATCTGACAAATTCATCAGTTACTTCGGTGTACTTGATCTTGTTGGTGGGTTTGGCCCATGCGTCGGATCGCTGAGATCCATTGGTCGTTTTTGAGGGCCCTTACCTAACCAGAACGTTCCGATGGTACTATCTCTTCTAGCGGCCACGTTGTAAAGGTCAGTTCCATCGGAGACTTGTTGGCATCCTAACGTCGATTTTCCGGCATTCGCTTCTCGGCTGTTACAACCGAGCACTTTTACAGACAATTTCTCTCCAGTTTCTTTTTCAGTGTCTTCCTTAACCCACCGCAGAGGTTGGGTCCTCCAGTCTTGATCCCCGCCTCTTCCACTCTTAGAACCGATATATTCTCCGGTCATCGGAATGTTCTTCTCAAAAAAACTATACCTTAATAGTCTCAATGAGTCTGTCGTCTTGCTGCACCCACCTTCCTGTTATTCTCGGTGGTATTAATGTTAAAATATAAATAAATAAAAATAAAAAAGAAAGGAAAGGAAAATAAATAAACGATGTTCAAGTTAAAAGAAAACAGCGTCGTCTTCCCTGATGACTGAATCTTGTTCGGCGCTGGTGGCACGTTTTCACTGTCTGCTTTGTGTCCTTATCTCGGGGTCATAGTGACTACACCCTCCATTCGTCCATGGTGATTAGGTGACTAAATGAAATGATCGTACACCATTACTGGCCGGGAGACCACATCTGGAGTTGTGGAAAGGATGTCTTCTGGACTGGTGTGACATAGCTACAACATTTCTGAAGATGCCCCAGTTCGACGGCCCTTGGAATGGGTGAGATCGTTCGTGGAACCCAACAGGCGGCGACCTTTGCCATGTTCAAAATGATCAGGGAGATGTCCAAAACTGATTGCTGACTGATGTTCACTTTAGCCACTATCACCTCGATTGTGATACGCCGGTCTTGGAGCAGAAGGATGTCTCTTGTGATTCTCTGTTTTTCAGAGAGAGTCTGCCATTTCGTTCTTCGTTATTCGGGCTTGCTTGACGACACTCCAAGCGGCTGCATCACCTTGTCTCTGTGTCAGGTAATGCTTTGTTGTTACCAGATGCTTCCAATACCTCACCATGAACTTTTGCAGCGTTACTTCCCTTCAGATGTGGAAAATGAGTTTCTGTAGGATGATCCACTTTATCAATGGACTGTGATAATTTGTTTTGGTTCCCTAGCAGCCTGCTCCAACACTGAGGCACGGGCATTATGATGTACACCAGCACTGCAGACATTTACCTGCAAAGGAACAAAACATTAATTACGTGACTTAATTTTTCGAGATGATAATTAAAACTTCACGATTATAGAGTGCACAAAATACCGTGGCCGCTAGGAGCGCAATCGGATGGGGAAGCTTGAGGAGATCGGCAGTTGTAGGGGGATCGCTCAGAGCGCTGTAGGTGAAATGCCAAGTGTTGGAGGGGAAGTGACGTTCTAAACTTAAACTTACAACTCACATTCCTGGTAAATATGAAGCCGGGTCCCTCCACATCCACACTTGCATGGCGCCCATTCAAAAAGATCGGTCACCCCTCTGGCGCGGTGAGGTCGCAAATGAGGGTCCTGCGTGAGATCAATTTTCTAGAGATTGGTGGCACATAGAGACCTCCAATCAAATCTAAAGAAAAATTCATTGTCTTAGCTAAATTTTTATTCACAGCAGGATATTATGTAATATGCATCAGTTGCAAAATCATAGCGACTCTTGTTTTTCATTGCAAACTTTTTCGAATTGTCTTACTTCCACGTAAATATCACAATAACTATGACCATAAACGAACTGACAGGGCACATCATAATGAACATCCCATATAAAGCAAAGTAAATCAAAAACGACATTTTTTTACAGAATAGTTCGGGACGAATTTAGGAAAGGGCCGCAATCTCCGGTTTCGCTCTGTCACTGTGCTAGCATTTCCGTACTTGGTGCTGGTCCAACTGGCACTGGAGGAGACTCGCCACATTCCAGAAGGCGCAGCGATCGTTCTCCTCTTCTGACGAACCACTGGAGGTTCCACAGTTAAGCTAGCGTTTGCTCTAGTCGAGAATATACTAAATTCCTTATAATGTATAGACAGCATTGTGGTGTTCTACTCTGGTTCTCTAATGTGAAAGTAGTACTAGTTAATAAAAGTGCTGATATAAGGAAACTGACTGACTTCCCTTAACTTACTACTGAACGTTACATATTTTTTAGTTTCACAGATCCATACTGAGATCATATACATGTGTGTAGCTATGCAGAATACTTAATATTGAGCATAGATTTAAAAAAAAAAGTTTCCAGGAAGGTGCCACTATATTTAACACCTAGTTACGATTGTATTATCATCGTCTGATCGAATATAGTTGTAAGAAACGTGGTTAAAAACGCAGCTAGAGCTCGGTTTTTGGAAGAACACAGGCTGTATGCTGTTTAGAGGGACCACCTCTAAATTTACCTTAATCGGTTTGGGAAAACCGCAGGAATCTTAATTCTGGATGGATGAAATGGTATTTGAAGCGTCGTTCTCCTGAATGCGACTCTAGAGTCTCACCACAGCTCCACCGAGCTAGATCGATAGCAACTGATACATTCTGTCGGACTTTGCCGACCCACCACAATCATGTCCCATGGTTATTTAAAGTTGTTCCCTTTTTGTCATCAGTTTTCTGCTTGGTTTGATGCGGCTCGGGACGAATTCCTTTCGCGCGTCAAAAGTAGCTCTTGCATACAACGTTCGCAATTATTTGTGGGACGTATCCCAGTCTCTAGCTTTTTCTGCAATTCCCTCTATTATCATGAAAGTTATTCGCTGATGTCTTAACACACGTCCGTCACCTTGTCCCTTCTTCTTGTCACTGTTTTCCCTGTATTCCACTCGTCGACGGTCCTGAGGAGAACTTCGTCATTCCTTAATTTACAAGTCCATTTAATTTTCAACGTTCTTCTGTAGCTTCATCTATCAAACCCCTCGAATCTCTCCTGTTTCGGTTCTCCCATAATCCGTCATTCAGCACCTAACAGGCTTTTTTTCCAGAAACACCCTCTCTGCCTGTATTAGTCCGCTTTTTATGTCCTCCTTGCCACGGTCGTCGTAGCTTACTTTTCTTCCAAGGTATCAGTATTTCCTAACTTCGTCTACTTCTTGCTAGTCTCATTTCTCGTCATTACTTTCTCCTTCTTCCGATTTACTCTCAATCTATATTCCGCTCCCATCAGATTTTTCATTCCATTCAACAGATCCTGTAATATACAGATACCTATGTCATTCTCGTATGTAGTCATTGACATTCTTTGACCCTGAATTTTAATCCCACCCTTGAAACTTTCTTTTTATTTCTGTCATTGTTTTTTCTGCGCATAGACTGAACAGTAGGGGCGAAAGAATGCATCCCTGTGTTGCACCACTTGTAATACGAGCACTTCGTTCTTGGCCTTCCATTCTTATTTCTTCCTCTTGGTTCTTGTGGATATGATACATACCCGTCGCTCCTTATAGCTTACTTCTATTTTTATAGGAATTTCTAGCATCTTGCACTAGTTTACGTTGTCGAACGCTTGTTTCAGTTCGAAGGTCCTATGAATTTTTTCTATTTTTCTGCAGTATTTTTCCCACTACGAGGAGTCCATCTGGTGCCTTTACCTTTCCTACAGCTGAACTGATAGTTGCCTAACAGGTCCTGCATTTTCTTTTCCATTCACCTGTTTATTATTCTTGTCAGCAACGTGAATGCATGAGCTATTAAACTGATCGTGTGGTAGTTCGCGCACTTATCTGCTCTTGCTATCTTCGCAGCTGTGTGGATAATATTTTTCCAAAAGTCTGATGGTATGTCACCTGTGTCATTGATTAGACAAGCCAGTTTGATTTATCGTTTGGTTGCCACTTCTCCCAGTGATTTTAGAAGTTCCAGCGGAATGTTATCTACCCATCTGCCTTATTTGATCTCAAGTGGTCCACAACTATTTTGAATTCTTGCTCAAATACGTGATCCCTCATTTCTTCCAAAACGACTCTTCTTCCATCAGGCCATCAGATAATTCCTCCCCATGGAGAGGCCACCTATCCGCTCTCCTCTCTGCGTGGGTGTTCCATTGCACTCCTAATATTGTCATCCATGCTTTCTAACGTTTCTATATCCCGAGTCACTCCATCCGTTTATCATCTCATTGTCGATTTCTCTCCAATGTTCCTCCAGTAATTTTACTTTGGCTCCGAGTAACTTCCTATTCATTTCAATCCTAAATGACTTGTATCTCTTTGTCTTTCCCTGAACATTTTTTCTCCACTTTGTCAACAACCTCTAAACACTTTTCGGGAATGCTGGAGTTCGGTAACTGATAATGAAAAATATCGCGAGTCTTCTTAGATTAGCAACTACAAACCTCAGCTTCTGTTGTTTGAAACCTTTAATACACATAATACAGTAAACGTTATTTAAATAACTCACAGCACGTTCAAGCAATAAGTAAGGTTGTGAGAAATAAACAGGCACGACAGGTGATCTGAAGATTGGCCTATGTCAGTTATTAAAGCACGCTGTAAATATTACTGCCGGCTTTTATTTTATCATCACACGACTTCATAAATTAATGAAGTTATTTGAGTGTCAAAAAAAGAGTGTTGTTTCGCCAGTAGCAAGATGGTAGTTGCGTTTGCGCCTGAAATCTACTCATTTAAGTGCTGGTTATACCAAATGACATTGATCTATAGATATTCAGACTGCAAATCCATTCCAAAATGATAATAATCCACACACGTGGATGGTGGTACAAGCTTTAAGTGACTTAGTTGAAAATGTATTCAAGAAATTGGACACCCAAGATTGAAGGTCTAATTTCTTGACGGGATCTATGGACATGGGTGAATGAATGAAAAAGAAAAATTTTATTTGCGTAGAGGTAATTGAAATGACACATTGGGTCAGCCACTGGGTTTAATTCCCTGTAAAAGTTAATGAAGTGTATCCATGAACGTATGTCTCCCTGGTGCAAGGAATTGTTCCAGGAAGAAATATGTGAGCTGCATTGCACATCGGAAAGTGCAGTTTGAAATCTTAATTTAAAAAAAGTGGGATACAGCGAACTTACATCATACAGCCTGCGGAGCACAGCCGCTTTTATCTTGAACGTACTATACTTCCGAATTTCAATTCCCCATTAACATCATTATTGTTATTTCTCAATTTCTGTAATTTTTCGTAGAAATATTCAATTTCTTCCACTCCCCGCTAAATAGTGAAACAATTTTGGATGGAAATTGATTCAGGCTAATTGATAACTGAACCAAAAAGACACTCCCTGCGTTTCATAATACTCCTTGCTTCACCACCTCGCCACCCGGATCCGACAAGCCCCAAAAAATCTTGTCTTCCCTAAATACAGTTCGAACAATTTGTGGTAACTGTACTGACTCATTGTACAGACTGGGGTAAATAGCTTCTCCCTACTGCGATTTTGGAGCTGCTATCGAAACCGTTAAACTTACTATTGGGAGGCGGTCTACTACGCCTTCACTGGTGACCGCTGCTAACTCCTGCATACTACAAACAGGCGACAGACAACATCAACGATATCAACATTCGGCTGTAGTTGCCTCTCCTTGTAATTTGTGGTTTCATATATTTTATATACTTTTACATCAATTCCTTTTTTTATATGACTTGTGTGTTTTATAGGCACACTTCCTGCTTGGATAGTAGGCTATATCTAATTACTTCATATTGTGCCCTAAGTCATATGGTAAATAAACAAATGAATAAATCAGTTTCTACATCTGAAATTTTATATTTAACTTTCTTGGAAAACTTAATAATAAATTTCGTCTACTTTCTTTATAGCACTCCTAATGTCAGACGCCTTCACAACATCTCAAAGTTCTCCATGTATGTAAAGCTGTAAAGCTGAATGAAACGACTTTTGTCATCCCAAATGCGTTTCTCATTTACTTTCTGAAAGCCATCAGCAGCAGCATGCTTTGTAGATGGTGCTCTATTTGTGTTTTTGATCCGAGTTTCAAACTCTTCTTTCTGTCATTTGAATTTGTCTTATAACTACAAATCTCTTGGCCTTCTAGCATACATCCAGGTTTTTGAGGGTATGTGGGATTATAACTGACACCTAAATATTGCCAGGTAACAGAGAATCTCATTGGATTACGAAAGTTGTAAAAATCCATGCAAGTTTATGAATTAAGTCTGATTTATTGATGGGCCGTCATTCCCGTTTTTCAGTTATTTGCTTCCTGTGAGTGTCCCTCTCTTTGGTTAAATTACTGCTGGCTGAAAGAAGTGGTTAATGGTTTTGAATGTTCCATTCAATCCAGGCTGTGCGTCTTCAGTTATTTTGAAGAGTTCATTATTGTTTTTTAGTTCAGCATGGCCTATTAACATGGATGCAGTTATAGTACGAGGTGCATTCAAGTTCTAAGGCCTCCGATTTTTTTTCTCCGGACTGGAAAGAGATAGAAACATGCGCATTGTTTTAAAATGAGGCCGCGTTCATTGTCAATACGTCCCAGAGATGGCAGCACCGTACGGCAGATGGAATTTTACCGCCAGCGGCGAGAATGAGAACTGTTTTAAATACTTAAAATGGTGACGTTTTCCTTACTTGAACAGCATGCAATCATTCGTTTTCTGAATTTGCGTGTTGTGAAACCAATTGAAATTCATCGACAGTTGAAGGAGACATGTGGTGATGGAGTCATGGATGTGTCGAAAGTGCGTTCGTGGGTGCAACAGTTTAATGAAGGCAGAACATCATGTGACAACAAACCGAAACAACCTCGGGCTAGCACAAGCCGGTCTGACGACATGATTGAGAAAGTGGAGAGAATTGTTTTGGGGGATTTCCGAATGACTGTTGAACAGATCACATCCAGGGTTGGCATTTCTGTGGGTTCTGTGCACACAATCCTGCATGACGACCTGCAAATGCGAAAAGTGTCATCCAGGTGGGTGCCACAAATGCTGACGGACGACCACATGGCTGCCCGTGTGGCATGTTGCCAAGCAATTTTGACGCGCAACGACAGCATGAATGGGACTTTCTTTTCGTCGGTTGTGACAATGGATGAGACGTGGATGCCATTTTTCAATCCAGAAACAAAGCGCCAGTCAGCTCAATGGAAGCACACAGATTCACCGCCACCAAAAAAATTTCGGGTAACCGCCAGTGCTGAAAAAATGATGGTGTCCATGTTCTGGGACAGCGAGTGCGTAATCCTTACCCATTGCGTTCCAAAGGGCACTACGGTAACAGGTGCATCCTACGAAAATGTTTTGAAGAACAAATTCCTTCCTGCACTGCAACAAAAACGTCCGGGAAGGGCTGCGCGTGTGCTGTTTCACCAAGACAACGCACCCGCACATCGAGCTAACGTTACGCAACAGTTTCTTCGTGATAACAACTTTGAAGGGATTCCTCATGCTCCCCACTCACCTGACCTGGCTCCTAGTGACTTTTGGATTTTTCCAACAATGAATGACACTCTCCGTGGCCGCACATTCACCAGCCGTGCCGCTGTTGCCTCAGCGATTTTCCAGTGGTCAAAACAGACTCTTAAAGAAGCCTTCGCCGCTGCCATGGAATCATGGCATCAGCGTTGTGAAAAATGTGTACGTCTGCAGGACGATTACATCGAGAAGTAACGCCAGTTTCATCGATTTCGGGTGAGTAGTTAATTATAAAAAAAAAATCGGAGGCCTTAGAACTTGAATGCACCTCGTAGGAACGGCAGTTAAGGAAATGCAGTATTGTTTCGTTTCCAAAGTGAAAATATCCAAGGCAAAAAAAAGTCTAACTTTCTTAGTCCTGTCATTCTCAGCTGTGTATAATATTCGCGTATGTTGATAATTTTTACTTTTGGACCGTCTAATTACGACAGCGTGAAACACATATTTCGTGGCATATGGGTTTCACCTTTATCCATTGTAAGGCATCTTCAGTGGCCTGGAATATGTACATGTTTTTTGTTTATAGCTTTTAGTTTACGTTTTGGGACGAAGTATATATAGGCTGTAGACAGTTCTGGCTGTTGGCTGCTCTATTATGTAGTAATAATTTGAAGTTTTTCTTACAGATTTCGTGGTTGTTGTTCTATAAGTTGTGTTTTTGTTCCATCTTAGGTGCTGTTCTACTTCTTATATTTGCCATTTGATATTAATTTTTCAGTCTTCACAGCACTAGGAACTTAACACTGATTTTGATTTTATGTTTTGGTTGGTGTTGCCATTCGACACTTGACAACATCAACCGAAACATAACATCAAAACACGCGTTCAGTTCCAAGTGCTGTGAAGTCTGAAAAACAAAATTTCAAGTGCCACATATAATACGAAGAACATGGCCAAAAATGGAACAAAACGCAACATGTAGAACAACATACCCACTTACACAAAATCTGCAAGTTCAACTATAAATTATTATACGTCATAGGAAAACAAACTGACAGAACTGTTCCCAACCTACGTATACTTCGTTTCAAAATGCAAACTAGAAAGTATAAACAAAATTTGTACATATTCCAGGCCAGAACTGTTTCCAGCCTACATATACTTCGTCTCAAAATGCAAACTAGAAAGTATAAACAAAATATGTACATATTCCAGGCCACTGAAGATGCCTTGCAAAAAATAAAGGTTACACACGAAAACTGCGTTTCATTCGGGCGTAATTAGACGGTCCAAAAGTAGAAATTATCAGCATATCGTTACAAAAAATATAGTTCCAAATGTACGAGGCAGTGAGAGACAGGGCTTTGTATATTTTGAATATATTTATTACTTCAAGAGCTAATATAGCTGATGACCTTTGATATATCCGTCGTAAAGACCGATGGGGCTTTGGTCATAGTGCTGGAAGCACTGCAGAATTAATGAAAAAAGAGGGATAAAAAGTTAAAAGTTTCTACACCTTCCCTGCATCACCAAGAACTTAACAAGGGTCTCCTTTAGAGAGACAGGAGAAAGCCTATAAGGCGGCGCAGATTGCGAGCGTATCAAGGTCTCCGCTGCAGGCATTCATTCTTGTCACTGCGGGCGCCTGATTTAGAAGCCGGCCCACCGTACCGACAGACGGCGCCGCAGAAGTAAACTGCGATTCTCACAGCTGCAGGGGAAATTAATTGGCAGTGCGTTGTTATCAATTGCCGACCTGCAAGCGGCAGCGAAAGGTCTGCTCGCAGTCTTTGATCTCCTCGCCTTACCCCGCCCCACCCCCGTGCTCGGCCTCTCGGAAAAGTTTCTCCCCTCCCTCGCTCCCAAGGCGGGCGCACTTGACGTAAAATGTGTTCTAATTGTTACCGATTTAATTAGCTAAAGTCCGAGGCGCCCCCTCGCTCTCCCGCGCTCCCGAGGCAAACAGGCAGAAATTCATTAATTACGTTTAAGAAATAGGTTCGTTACGGCAGGCAGACACTTTGAGATGCCGGCGCAGAGTTACTGTCTGGGCAAAAAAGGGCCACCGGCTTACTTTATTGCCTCCAGCTCTGAAGTTGGAGAGGAGCGCAGGACGCCGGGGGACGCGGATCGGACGTCGCGCGGCCGGTATAAAGTGGGGCAGCCAGTATTTGTCTTCTTATCTGCAGATACCGATGCCATTGTTCCGGCAGTCCACCGAGCGACCGACGGGTACACTCGTTCAAAGGGTTCGTCCCCGATAAATGGCACAAATAGCGCTCGGCCAAGAGCTGGCGGCGACAGACTTGCTGCTTGCAAGACTGTGTTCGGCTCTAGCAAGGGGAATGCCTCAGACACGGCCAACCGATTCGGCTCGTGTTTGGCAGGTCGCTTGCGTACAACCCAAAATGAAAGACTCTTAGGTACAGTCGTCAAAATAAATGTTGCATATTGCTTTAATGAAGCGGATAAACACATTTAAACTTGTTAAATAAAAAACAAAATGAAAAATAGAAAAGCCTTACAAAAGATTCCACTGTTCGTTAGTAATTGATGGGAAGTTATCACAGATGTAACAGCAGACGTTCCCCTAGGAAGCGTTATAGGCCCTCTGTTGTCCCTGATAAACACAAGCGATTTAGGAGACGACCTGTGTAGCAAAAAAAAAAAAAAAAAAAAAAAAAAAAAAAAAATGCTCTGAGCACTATGGGACTTAACATCGGAGGTCATCAGTCCCCTAGAACTTAGAACTACTTAAACCTAACTAACCTAAGGACATCACACACATCCATGCCCGAGGCAGGATTCTAACCTGCGACCTTAGCAGTCGCGCGGTTCCCGACTGAAGCGCCTAGAACCGCTTGGCCACCGCGGCCGGCTCTGTGTAGCACTCATAGATTGTTTGCAGATGATGCTCTCATTTACCGTCTTACAAAGTCGTCAAATGATCAAAACAAATTGCAAAATGATTCAGACAAGATATCTGTATGGCGTGAAAAGTGGCAATTGACTCTATGTAATGGAAAAATGTGTAGTCATCCACATGAGTACCAAAAGGAATCCGCTAAATTTCGGCTACACGATAAATCACACATATTTAAAGGCTGTACATTAAGCTAAATACTTGGGGTTATAGTTACAAGTAATGTTTACTGAAATGATCACAAAGATAACTTTTTGAGTAAAACATACCTAACACGACGATTTATTGGCAGAGCACTGAGAAAATGCAACAGGCCTACTAAAGAGACTGGGTACACTAAGTTTGTTCGTCATCTCCTGGAGTATTGCTGTGCAGTGTGGGATACACATCTGATAGAATCGACGGAAAACATAGAAAAAGTCCAAAGAAGGGCAGCTCGTTTTTGTGAAGTAGGGGAAAGAGCACCACGGATATGATGTGAATTGCAGTGGTTATCGTTGAAACACAGGCGCTTTTCGTTGCGACAGGATCACCAACTTTCTCCTCTGTGAAAATATTTTGTTGGAGCCAACCTACATAGGAAGGAATGATCATAATAATGAAATAAGAGAAATCAGAGCTCGCACAGAAAGATTCAGGTGTTCTGTTCTCCCGCACGCTGTTCGAGAGTGGAACGGTAGAGAAATGGCTTGAGAATCCTCTGTCAGCCACTTAATTGCCTGTATAACGTCCTGTAAGGTCTCTGGTGGGACAGGACGGTTTAAAACTGCTCGCCTTAGCATGGTTCAAAAAAATGGTTCAAATGGCTCTGAGCACTATGGGACTTAACATCTATGGTCATCAGTCCCCTAGAACTTAGAACTACTTAAACCTAACAAACCTAAGGACAGCACACAACACCCAGCCATCACGAGGCAGAGAAAATCCCTGAAACGAACCCGGGAACCCGGGCGTGGGAAGCGAGAACGCTACCGCACGACCACGAGATGCGGGCTAACATGGTTCACGCACTCTCAATGCAGCTGAGATCTGGAGAACACTGAAACCATTCCATTCAGCTGATTCTATGCTTTGCTGGGAAACTATTCACAAGAGTGTGATCGGAGGGTTGGCATTGCCGTCCATCAGCACGAATCCCTCTCCAGTATGTTCAAACGGACCATAGTGTGTGCAAGGACGTCTTCCGGTACTTTACACCAGTACTGCCACAAGGGTTGTCCTGCAATCACACATGATTCCACCTCAATATATGACTGAACCGCCTTGCTAAGCGTGGCGGTATATTACACAGCTAGTGTGTACACATTGCCCTCGTTGCCTCCACACACGACTGTCAGTATTGTCAGAGTAGACAGTGATACGGGTCTTATCAGAGAAGAGTGTTGTGTTCTTCCGCTGCTTAGTCTACAAATGTTTTTATCGTGGCAATGCGACACGAGTCCGAGTCCGATTTAGAGGGGGAGCCTTGAGGTAGCTTCTGGCACGTAATCCCTGCTCGTGGATCCTAGCTTGAGTCGTTTGTGTTGACACCCGCCGTTCCGTAGCTGTTAGTAACTGCCGCTGTAGACGTGTCGCATTGTGATGAGGGTTTCTGCTTGTTGCTACACGCAGACATCGGTGTTGCACATCTCTTGTTTCTCTTCTGTGGTCATATCTGTGGCGATCCTCAACTGGTTCTGCAGCTAAAAATTTGTTTCATATTATAGGACATCACTTTGGCTCATAACGACATTCGCTTTTACTGCCAACTGTCTCATGCCCTATTCAATTAGAGTGACTATACGGAGCCTCTGATAGCACGTTGTCGTAGTCTGGACTATCCTGAAACAACACAAGCCTCTAATGACACACAACACAAGTACTGCAATGTTTACGGATGATACGGTTTGCCGTAGACTGCACATACGGCCTCCTCAAGGAGAAGTATTAACTGTTTACACCATAATCACATTAAAAACAAGCCTATGTATTGATATAACAACGTATTTATGGATCACAGCGTCCAATATTAATGTTTCGGCAAAATGCAAAACTTCTTTTGACCGCTGTATTTTGGCTCAATACATCCCTAAAATTCATGATGCGCATTCGACACAGAACTGACCAAATCGACAGAAAAATGAAAACTGAGAGTTTTTCATCACCATATTTTCCTATGAATCGACGTAAGAAATTATCACGACTGCCAATAAAGTAAACGCTCTTCAACGAAAGCGCCGTTGTTGGGGACCATAGCATCTGGTTGGAAACATAGATTCTTTCTTCGATTTCAAATGAATCCTGCAGTTATTTTTCTATTGTACTTTTTTCCGTATCGAAACTGCACGACCGCTTGGATACAATAATGCAAATTGTAATTCATGATAAGATTTCAGTACCGATATTTCAGACTATGTTATTGTATGCGTGGCACGCATCACAGTTAATTACCGAAAAAGAAATAGTTTTGAATATAAATCAATGTTCCTTTTTCCGCCAAATCTTCGAAGGAACAATGTAGTTGCGCGTAGGTTGCGTTCATTGGATGTTCTTGGTGGCACGAGTGTATTTGTTTCGAATATTTATATGACAGGCACCATCCGTTTGTTCGAAGGAAAGTGATGACATTTAACACAGTGAGCGAAAGAGCCACTGTAAAGCAGCCAGGATTAAAATTTATCTCTCTAGTAATCCAAGCTGTTTCAGAAATTTATTGCCTACCTTGTTATTATTTATTATTGATTTACTTACCGTTTTAATCCTCCTATTCCTGCCTATTCCGATACGGAATAAAATATATACTACAAAACCTGAAAAATTTATTTGTAAATCGGAGATGGGTTCTCTGCTCTCCAGCCAAATGCGCTGGTCTTAACGCCAGCGGCGCTTTCGTTTAAATCGTTCGCCTTATGGATACATAGGCGGCAGTAGTAAAAGTTTCGTTCCTCCATTTCTAAGGAAATATGCATGACGGACCCAATATATGACAATGAAAAATGCTCAGTTCTCCATTGTCTATAGATTCCATGAGCTTTTAGTCGATTGCTCGTCTTGAATTTAGGAGTGTATTACTAAAAAACTGGGATGTACTCTACGGGAAGCAGTACATGGACGATGAACGGAGGCGTACCATTCGAACGTACGGACCCTTCCGGTAAGGTGGCGTAAGGCCACTATATTGGATGGAGATTGTGTTGAAAAATAGGATTTTGTAGCCGAAATAGCAGTATTGGAACCCTGACCTGTTTTCAGCAAAAATATATTGCGTTACTTATTGAACGCCCCTTGTATCTCAGTTTCTCTTTTTAAATTACAGACAAACAACATGCAAAATATAGGCAAAATTCGTTGGATGTGTCTATGGCCTCCCCATTGTCAGTACACTTGTTAGAAGTAACATAATACAGCATGAATTTAGAGCTTCATCTTCTTTCCTTACCTAAAGATCTGCAAAATTATATTCCGTTGATCGCGAGCACAGCTGACAACTCAGAGTTCCAAACACACATCACATAATGTGCGACTTACATAGACAATAAAAAAGATATAAAAATTATGATACGTAGAGTGTTTACAAGTCCGCCTCCTTAGCTGAGTGCTCAGCACGGCTGACCTCATCTGGAGGACCCGGGTTCGATTCCCAGTACTGTCAGGAATGTTTCCGTGGTGGGAGTACTGGTTCGGGACGCACCCAGCATCGTGGAGCCAGTTGAGGTGCTACCTGACCGAGCAGCAGCGTCTCCAGGTCACGAAAACCGACTGCGGCCAAGAGTGCGCTGTGCTCACCCACTCCATATCCCAACTGATGACGGAGTTGGCATGTCGCAGGGGCGTAGAGAGATGACGATAATTATTGTGTACAAACATTTTTATATCACGCAGGAATAGTTACATCAATAAGCGGAATCTGGTGGTCAGGAGAGTATGTGAACCTGCGAGCTGTGTGACACGTTGAATTGTGCTGCTGGGTAGATGTCATTGTGCTGAAGGAAAGTCTGAACGTGTGGTTGGTCATGGTTCCCAAGTATGGACACATACTTCTGTGGGCCCCGAAAATACTTGCCAGACCATAACGCCCCCTCCTTCGGTCTGGACAATTCCAACTATAGTTGCATGGTGTCTGTTTTCAGATGTTTCACGCCTTACACACAAACGACTATCGATAAAACGTGATTCAGTTATCTGCTCTGCAGCCTTCTCCAGTCACCTTTCTTTCCTTCGGCCCTAAGAGCTTCCTTGTGGTATATCTCTCCTTGTCGTCTGTTTTAAGTGAGCTGCTTCTGCGTTGGCAGCGCTGTGTAGCGCTTTGCATTGGATCTCTGACTGCACTTTCTTATTATTTCTTTTTTAAGCAGTCAGATTCTGTTGCGCTAGGATATTGTAGGTCTCAGTCATTCAGCAATTTAAGTACAGACATACTCATTTAAATAAAAGAAGTTTCACTATTTTCTCCTTCATACCTTTCCTATTCAGTGCAAAACATACTTATCCACAGGAAGCACCTGGTTGAATGACAGCATGATAATGATCGAGATTCATTAACGCTGAATAGATCGTCTGTTGGTCAGCTGGTATGCCACTTCATCTCACTGATCTAAGACGTAGAGGCTACTTTCTCGATAATATTCAGCTCTCTCCACTATTTTAGGTACTTGAACGATTTGCACACCTGCTTTTTCTGTGATAGCCATAGCTCCCTGATGTTAGTTATTGACCAACTAAATTTGATTTAATAACGAAACATTGTGCACAGCGCCTGTAGACTAAGGAAGGATAGGAATACAGCAATCATTCGCAGTCCCATTTGTTTCTTTTTTATTATTCCTACATATCCATCTTCCAGCTATAAATAGCTATCTCCAACGCACGTAAGTGAGTTACAATCCAAAGGACTCGCGGCATTACATGTCACCATATGACTTTACTGGTATATAGGTAGAAGGAAACTGAGATATACGAAGACATACGATGACTGACATGTACTGCTGCGAGGTGGTTGAATTGTAACTCACTGAAATGTACTGAAGGTAGCTGTATAGAACTGAAATCGGAATTTGCAAGAATAATAAAAAGCCAATGGTATTGCGACTGATTGTTGTGTACCTATCCTTCCACATGCTAGACACTGATTCATTTTTCACAACAGAGATATGGAAGCTCTCCTTAACCACCAGGATTTTGAATTCATTGATTCGTTTTGTGTTCCGAGCGGATAGTAGCTCTTGTTTCATTTTAGAGCCTTTTCTTTTCATAGCGTATGCTTTTATTTCATTCTTTCTTTTCTCAACTATCTCCGCACGCCTCTGTATACTGACTGTTGGAGCGTACTTTTTACAAAAACTAGCGGATTCGTGGTCTACTTCATTCGTGAATTGAGCGAGGGGAAAATTGTACACTCCTCAGTCTCATGGCCCCTATGTGAAATATAGGATTGTGGTAGCAGAGTTGTTGAACAGCACACAGATTGTCTATAATGGTTATTAGCTGGTGAGTTCCCTAAATTCGATTTCTGCTGCAATGCACAGTTCATAAGGGCTCCGAACACTACGTCAGAATAAGTCGGACTTGCGTCTTGTATGCTGTTCCCTTTACAGATGCGGAGCACTTTCCCGAAACCCTTTCGACAAATCCTAAATGGGATTCTCTAGCATGCGCTTGCCATGACCCTTACCTTCGACTACTGTTTTTTGTTATGCTTTTTTTTCCTGTAGCTAGGACTTTCATCTCTAGGCGGCAATGCTTGCAGTAGGGCGTACGGCAGAACTGTAGTAGTTTTAGCATTAGAGCTCGCCTGAGTTAACATCTGGGTAGAGAGTCACAGGAAATGAACATATGAAAGGCAAGGAAGAAGTATTTACAGTAATAGTCACATCCAGAGGTATATATTTGATATATAGAAACAAATTTAAAAATTTCAACTTTAGAATATTTCGGGTAAAGCAGAAATAAATTAAAGTGACCAGATATCAAGTTACGCAGTCTGTGTGCGTATCCAGTGTTAGAGTGGATGCCGACAGCCAGAATAATTGATAGCTTATCTTAGTATATTTATAATAAGATTCGAAAATCAATCGACTTGAACGAACTGCGATTCCTCTGGGATAAACGGATTTGATTTAGGTGAATTATATCAGTGTGAATGAGAAGGAGACAGAGGTGCTTTGATGTTTGATAATCTAAGTCAATGGGCCGGCCGGTGTGGCCAAGCGGTTCTAGGCGTTACAGTCTGGAACTGCGCGACCGCTACGGTCGCAGGTTCGAATCCTGCCTCGAGCATGGATGTTGTGATATCCTTTGGTTAGTTAGGTTAAAGTAGTTCAAATTTATAGGAGGCTGATGACCTCAGAAGTTAAGTCCCATAGTGCCCAGAGCCATTTGAACCATTTTTAAGTCAGTGGATATCGTTTTTTACTACAAGTGATCCTCGTCGTCGCTAGTTCTTAATTTTGTGTGATAGTTCGTTATAGGCACGTCGCAGGCAGTAGGTATACATTTCATCTTCTGCTGGACGTTATATCTCTGCAAGTTGTCTTCCTTCGAAACATCCGATTCCATTAAAAGAACTGTAATAATCCGAGGGAAGGTGGGGGAGCTTACAACTACCAATGTTAAGTTTCGAATGTAATCCAAATATGTCCGTTTCAGGGCTGTATTTACCAATCATATTTCGTGTCGAAAGTAAATACGTGGCAGGAAGAGAACCCCCTCCACTGAAAGTATCAACTATACAACTTTGAAACAGGACCAAATAGGTTTAGGCTATAGCCAAAAAAAAAAAAAAAAAAATGCACTGCATCATGAATTAGCAACAATTTACAATAATTTATTAAAAGAAATATTACACTACTTTATTATGACGATCGTGTGTGGCAATAGTTTGAAGTTCACCTCCACTGACCTGACTTTGACTCTCGTCTAGTCATGACTCAAGGTGACGATAACTACCATTACTTCTAGAATGTATAAGTTGACTCTTCTTTGCGGCGACTCTAGAATCGTCCTGAAGTTGTCTCGAGGTTCTGTTGATTCTCCGACTACTGTTCCAGTACTGAAAGTGATACTATGTGAGTAGAGCTGCTTATATCCGTGTTCGGAAGAAGGATGTCCATCTGGGAACTACGAAGGATATTCAGAAAGTAAGTTCCGATCGGTCATGAAATGGAAACCGCTGTGAAAATCCGATGACTCTTTGCTCATATGTGTTCGACAGTGTCTCTAGTCATCTCCCGTTGCTCTTTTCAGTCCAGAGCGCACGGTGGGCACGTAAGGATGCCTATAAAATAGTGTCTCCCGCCAAGTAGGAGAGATTTCTCCTGATGTCATACAGGTTCAAAATCTGCAGATGTAGAGGTAATTTCGGGAGTACCGCAAGGAAGCGTGATAGGACCTTTATTGTTTACAATATACATAAATGACTTAGTTGACAACATCGGTAGCTCCGTGAGGCTATTTGCAGATGACACGGTTGTCTACAAGAAAGTAGCAACATCAGAAGACTCGTACGTACTCCAGGAAGACCTGCAGAGGATTAATGCATGGTGCGACAGCTGGCAGCTTTCCCTAAACGTAGATAAATGTAATATAATGCGCATACATAGGGGCAGAAATCCATTCCAGTACGATTATGCCACAGGTGGTAAATCAGTGGAAGCGGTAACGACCGTAAAATACTTAGGAGTTACTATCCGGAGCGATCTGAAGTGGAATGATCACATAAAACAAATAGTGGGAAAAGCAGGCGCCAGGTTGAGATTCATAGGAAGAATTCTAAGAAAATGTGACTCATCGACGAAAGAAGTAGCTTACAAAACGCTTGTTCGTCCGATTCTTGAGTATTGCTCATCAGTATGGGACCCTTACCAGGTTGGATTAATAGAAGAGATAGACATGATCCAGCGAAAAGCAGCGCGATTCGTCATGGGGACATTTAGTCAGCGCGAGAGCGTTACGGAGATGCTGAACAAGCTCCAGTGGCGGACACTTCAAGAAAGGCGTTACGCAATACGGAGAGGTTTATTATCGAAATTACGAGAGAGCACATTCCGGGAAGAGATGGGCAACATATTACTACCGCCCACATATATCTCGCGTAATGATCACAACGAAAAGATCCGAGAAATTAGAGCAAATACGGAGACTTACAAGCAGTCGTTCTTCCCACGCACAATTCGTGAATGGAACAGGGAAGGGGGGATCAGATAGTGGTACAATAAGTACCCTCCGCCACACACCGTAAGGTGGCTCGCGGAGTATAGATGTAGATGTAGATGTAGATACAGCCCACATAATATAACTGTCAAACGGTTCCTTCTCCGTGAGAGTTCTCGGCCGCACCCTGCAGGGGCAATGAAGATGATTTTTCGATGGGAAGTGTTTAAACACTCATAACACAGCCCTTAATTAGCTCCCGCTGAGTTTCATCTCTGCTCACATGAATAGCTGGCCATGAAGACAACTTTTCGGTACCGACAACAAGCTGTAGATCAGCACAGAGAATTGGCGGAAGGCACAGGCAGCTACTATGAGTTGCTACAACACTACAATAACTGTCTACGTCAGAGCGGTGACTGCGTAGAGAAGTGGCTGGAAGGCGTAGGCAATCGTTGCAAATAAAAAATTTTTTGATTTTAACTGTGGTTTCCAATTCATGACCAATCGGAACTTAGCCCACGTAAACACATCAAAAAAAGTTTTGTATCACCTTGATTACGAGAGTTCCGGAACCTGTACAGAAATTTGGAATAGAGATCAACATAAACCACGTATTGCATATCTTCAGAGGTGGTGGTCCAGATTGCTGTATACACCGGTACCTCTGATACCCAGGACCACGTCCTCTTGCACTGATGTAGGTCCGTATCCGTCATGGCATACTATCCACAAGTTCATCAAGGCACTATTGTTCCAGATTGTCCCACTCCTCAACAGCGATTCGACGTAGATCCCTCACTGGTTGATGGGTCACGTCGTCCATAAACAGCCCTTTTCAATCTATACCAGGCATGTTCGATACTGTTCAAGTCGGGAGAACACGCTTGCCACTCTAGTCTAGCGATGTAGCTATCCTGAAGGAGGTCATTCACAAGATGTGCACGATGGCGGCGTGAATTGTCATCCATGAAGACGAATGCCTCGCCAATATGGTGCCTACATGGCTGCACTATGTCGGAGGATGGCACTGACGCATGGTACAGCCGTTACGGCGCCTTCATGACCACCAGCGGCGTACGTTGGCCTCAAATGATGTAACCCCAAAACATTAGGGAACCTCCACCTTGCTGCACTAGCTGCAGAGTGTGTCTATGGCGTTAAACCGTTGCCTCCAAACACGTCTCCGACGATTGTCTGGTTGACGACAAATGCGACACTCATCGGTGAAGAGAACGTGATTTCAATCCTGAGCGGTCCATTCGGCATATTGTTGATCTCATCTGTACCGCGCTGCATGGTGTCATGGTTGCATAGATGGACCCTGCCATGGAAGTCGGGAGTGAAATTGCGCGTCATGCAGCTTATTGCGCACAGTTTGAGTCGTAACACGACGTCCTGTGGCTGCACGAAAAGCATTGTTCAACATGGTGGTGTTGCTTGCACGGTTCCTCCGAGCCATAATCCGTATGTAGCGGTCATCCACTGCAGTAGTAGCCCTTGGTCGGCTTGAGCGAGGGATTCATCGACACTGTCTCTCTGATTCTCCTCCCTGTCCGAACAACATCGCTTTCGTTCACTCCGAGACGCCTGGACACTTCTCTTGTTGAGAGCTCTTCCTGGCACAAAGTAACAATGCGGAGGCGATCGAACCGCGCTATTGACCGTTAGGCATGGTTGAACTACAGACAACACGAGCCGCGTGTCTCCTTCCTTGTGGAAAGACTGGAATTGACCGGCTGCTCATGCATGGTTGTTTACATCTTTGGCCGGATTTAGTGACATTTCTGAACAGTCATAGTGACTGTATCTGGGATAAATATCCACAGTCAACGTCTGTCTTCAGGAGTTCTCTGAACCGGGGTGAGGCAAAACTTTTGTGATGTGTGTATTTTAGTAACATGAGGCTGATGCATAACATGGCCCTCACTGTGTGCTTCCTCCCTCTACGAGTCTATGGCTTGTGACCAAAACTGTGTTGGGCCTCACGTGTGATGCCGTCTCTATGTAAAGCTGTGTCTCTTATCTCTGTAGAACACGGCAGAGAGGTTACTCTTTTTCCGTGATCCTCACCAATGTGTCGATGTGCGGAGTAGTTGGGTGAGCACGTGCACCACTAGTGATCGTGGCAGTCTTTCCTGCTTTTCTTGTTTAGATTCTTGGAAACTTTCCGTTGAATGTTGTTGAAATGTGGCTTATGGCCAGATGTGGTCGAGGACAACAATGGACGTCCTGCCCCTTTTTTTTCTTTTCTTAAACGTTTGTCATTGGTCTAGCAAGCCAACGTGCGACGAACGTGCGACGTCGTGGAAATTGTCCACCGAACACTGCACAAAATTTTGTCCAGAAAACTGGTGTGGGTCCCGCATTTTTTCAGCGTCCTCCGACTACGGTAGACGCGTGGCGGCTCTTCGGCGCTTTTTGCTATCTCTGCACTATTCCCTTCACTGTAAAGATGCGCCGGACAACGGTGGCTAGCGGACGAGTGCTGCTTCTGTATCAAATCATTATTCTAATAATCAATAATTGCTTTTCTTGTAGAGTGGAACGAATACCTGGATATAAATCCAAATGTGCATGTGCCGAATTTTAGCAGTCTTAATCTGTTTTTGAAGTTAGTGACCACCCACAATAGGACCATATAGTCGTATCCTTCTTAATTTCGTGATAAGAACGCTCAAAAGCTAGGGAACATGGCACAGCTTAAAATTTATTGGAGTCATTTGATCCTTCAAATGTTCAAATGTGTGTGAAATCTTACGGGACTTAACTGCTAAGGTTATCAGTCCCTAATCTTACACACTACTTAACCTAAATTATCCTAACGACAAACATACACACCCATGCACGAGGGAGGACTCGAACCTCCGCCGGGACCAGCCGCACAGTCCATGACTGCAGCGTCTCAGACTGCTCGGCTAATCCCGCGCGGCATTTGATCCTTAGTCAGCATGATCGACTTAGCTCAAGGTTCTTTTGAGATCCATTTGTAACGGTAGTGAATGATGGTATGTAAATTCTGTGCAACCTGCTCTTGTAGTTTTTGACCCTGATGCTGCCGTAGCTCGACACGCGTGCGCTGCCTGTAGTGGCTTGCCTTTTGAGTATTCTATTTCAAAACTTTGTGACTAAAGCTTTATCGATTGATAAAGCCAATTTGAGTGTTTTACTTCTACATCTACATCTAGATCCATACTCCGCAAGCCACCTGGCGGTGTGTGGCGGAGGTTACCTTGAGTACCTCCATCGGTTTTCCCTTCTATTCCAGTCTCGTATTGTTCGTGGAAAGAAGGATTGTCGGTATGCGTCTGTGTGGGCTCTAATCTCTCTGATTATATCCTCATGGTCTCTTCGCAAGATATACGTAGGAGGGAGCAATATACTGCTAGACTCTTCGATGAAGGTATGTTCTCGAAACTTTAACAAAAGCCCGTACCAAGCTACTGAGCGTCTCTCCTGCAGAGTCTTCCACTGGAGTTTATCTATCATCTCCGTAACGCTTTCGCGATTACTAAATGATCCTGTAACGAAGCGCGCTGCTCTCCGTTGGATCTTCTCTATCTCGAAATGGTTGAAATGGCTCTGAGCACTATGGGACTTAACTTCGGAGGTCATCAGTCCCCTGGAACTTAGAACTACTTAAACCTAACTAACCTAAGGACATCACACACATCCATGCCCGAGGCAGGATTCGAACCTGCAACCGTGTCTCTATCTCTTCTATCAACCCTATCTGGTACGGATCCCACACTACTGAGCAGTATTCAAGCAGTGGGCGAACAAGCGTACTGTAACCTACTTCCTTTGTTTTCCGATTGCATTTCCTTAGGATTCTTCCAATGAATCTCAGTCTGGCATCTGCTTTACCAACGATCAACTTTATATGATCATTCCATTTTAAATCACTCCTAATGCGTACTCGCAGATAATTTATGGAATTAACTGCTTCCAGTTCCTGACCTGCTATATTGTAGCTAAATGATAAGGGATATATCTTTCTGTGTCTTCGCAGCACATTACACTTGTCTACATTGAGATTCAATTGCCATTCCCTGCACCATGCGTCAATTCGCTGCAGATCCTCCTGCATTTCAGTACAATTTTCCATTGTTACAACCTCTCGATACACCACAGCATCATCTGCAAAAAGCCTCAGTGAACTTCCGATGTCATCCACAAGGTCATTTATGTATATTGTGAATAGCAACGGTCCTGATCAAGGCACTCAAAGCAGTGCCGAAACCTAGGTCAAAATAGTTCGTTTTTGCGCCGAAGGGCTGCTGTTGCTTTAATTTTACTTTGTATACGGTCACTGACCACGCTGCCATGCTCAAAACGTTAATCTAAAAACATGTTTAAAGAGAATTTCCCCCTCGTAAGGAACAATCTTCCTCAATTTGTTGTTTGCGCACGACGTGTGAGTAGAGAGGGAAAAGCTGTCTAGGTAAGAAATAAATTCACTCTTCGTTCTCCCCCTCCCCCCATGTGTTTTCTGTCATTTTCCTATATCCCCTGTGCAATCACTGATGCAAGGATCCCTGCTTGAGAAATGAACCAGATCGTCGTACTGAAGTCTCAGTGCTAATTTCCGTTGTTATTTTCAAATAATCCATTGGATCATAGAGATTTAAAATGTCAATGCACACAGTGGAACTGGGATGTAGCAACGTTTTCCCTATTAATAACAATAATCGCAGTAGTTTCCAAAGCTCCATGGCACCTGGCGAAAAGTGTGATCCGAAAAACGAGAATCAAGTGTAAATGAGAGTCAAGATCAGAAGCAGAAGGCTTTTAAACGACACCCCTTTCAATATTACGCACATGAACTGTACAGTAGCTGAAATGACCAAATTAAAATATATTCTAATCCAAAATTCATGTTACAACAACCAGTACGGTATATTAATCTCATTCAAAGAGCTGAAACACTGTCTGTCGACGAAACGCTGTCTCGGTTGGGACGTGATTCAGCTTTTGTTAGCAAATAGGCGAAAACTGCTAAAAAGAATAGATTTAACGTGGAAGATAGTGGTAATGAAGTATTTAGTGACGGGCCACATTTTAAAGGAGACGATGTACGCCGGTATCTGGGGAGTCGGTGGCGGTGTCCGGCGGCTATCTGCGCCGGCAGCGGGCAGGTGATTCACTGCGACAGCGGGGCGGCCGGGGTGACAGGCGAGCGCAGCGCGACGTGTACGCCGGGCGGGTATCGCGGGCGCATCGCCGCGCCCGTGTATTTCTCTGCTCTGCCCTCCGCCGCTCGGGTCCGCGCTCGCTGCCCTGGGCGGCCAATTGCGCGCTCACGCACGTCGCAGATGGCGTGCGCAGATGCGCCGCGCGACGCCGGCGCTCGTAAATCGGCGCCGTTAAGATCGACGCCCGGGCCGCGGCCGGTCGCTGATAGGCCGCACGCAGGCCGGCCCCGCTCTCGTTACCACGCGCCGTTTGTGTCTGCGTCTGCCGGGCGGACCTGGACGCACTGGGAACGTAAACTGTACGGGAACAATTTCGATGTTCTGAAAGCTCACCGTCCAAATACTTGTCG
Organism: Schistocerca cancellata; assembly: GCF_023864275.1. Taxonomy (NCBI): domain Eukaryota; kingdom Metazoa; phylum Arthropoda; class Insecta; order Orthoptera; family Acrididae; genus Schistocerca; species Schistocerca cancellata. The sequence goes on along the minus strand of NC_064631.1, from coordinate 460,376,430 downwards.
CCTCGGACCGCTGTAGAAGGGGTACCGGTGATCGATGTGACCCTCCACAGCTGACGTAAATCGTGACGGTGAAATGATGTGTATGTGACTCTCGACTGTATGGAAGCCACGTAGTAAGATGGCTCAGACGTGGAGACCCGGCTGATTGGCATAAGGGAACTATCGTGTCTGGGCGCAAAAAGAGCAGTCGAGCTGACTACAGCAAACTTAGCTCTACTTATAAAAAAAAGTAAGAAGATTGTAAATTATTAAAAGACATAATTCTTAATTAATATGAGTCCCAGTGTGGTGTGCGTACTGTAAGACCTTCGGTACACACACCATCAGATTATTTGACTTGTCGCTCTAACGAAGTAGGCGAGTGTCAGCAATATGTCTCGTGGTCTTATAATGGCGTGTTTATCTTCTGCCGTTAGGTCACACGATAGAAATGCCACTGGTACGCCTAGAGTAGCAGATTGATGGTGACCAACTTTAAACAAACTTGATTAATTTTCATACACATTTATTAAAATAATAACAAGCATAAAAATTACTTAACTTGGTTCTGGATGCTATTTACAATTGACAAACTGAAGTTCCTTTGGTATTGGTACGTTAATCTTATTATCACATATATCTCTGATACTTGACAAAAGTGTCTATACATTTATCTTCATGGCTATGTACAGGAATATGGTAATCTTATTAGCTGCAGACTGAATCTTGACTATAGACTGGTACAGACAAATCTAGAACTCGTACATACTGTTGCAGACAAATGCAGACTGACTACTCGGAGGTCTGTACACTCGTTATAATACCTCACACGTTCATGTATCACTGCACGAGTGTGATCCGCGAGGAGAAAAGGTTCTACGTTAGCAGCAATCTCATTGGCTGGGTTACATATTAATACGCGGATCGGCGGAAGCAGAATTTGGTCCGTCTCTATGGCAGCGCCATCTCGTAGTGCGGAGATGGACGAGCACTGCGCCTGCGCTGTTGTGCGTAGCGGGGCACACTCTAGTGGGAAAGTTGGGTATGCGCTGACTACGCGGAACTATGTACACAACACCCAGAAATGTATCATTTATGCTGAAGAGCCAAGAAAAGTGGCACACCTGCAAAAAAATGGCTCTGAGCACTATGGGACTCAACATCTTAGGTCATAAGTCCCCTAGAACTTAGAACTACTTAAACCTAACTAACATAAGGACATCACACACACCCATGCCCGAGGCAGGATTCGAACCTGCGACCGTAGCAGTCCCGCAGTTCTGGACTGCAGCGCCAGAACCGCTAGACCACCGCGGCCGGCCGGCACACCTGCCTAATATCGTGTAGGACCCCCGCGAGCACGCAGAAGGGTCTCAGCACAGCATGGCACGGACTCGACTATAGTCTGAAATAGTGCTGTAGAGAACTGACAGTATGAATCCTGCAGGACTGTCCGTAAATCAGTAAGAGTACAGGGGGCTGGAGTCTCTTCTGAACAGCACGTTGCAAGGCATTCCATATATGCTCAATAATGTTCATGTCTGTGGCCAACGGAAGAGGGTTCCTGGAGCCACTCTATGTAGCATTTATGGACTTGTGTGATGTCGCATTGTCCTGCTGGAATTGCCCAAGTCCATCGGAATGTACAATGGATGCAGGTGATCAGACAAGATGCTTACATACGTGTCATCTGTCAGAGGCGTATCTAGACGTATCAGGAGTCCCATATCACTCCAACTGCACAAGCCCCACGTCATTACAGAGCTTCCATCAGCTTGAACAGTCCCCTGCCGACATGCAGGTCCATGGATTCATGAGGTTGTCTCCATACCCGTACACGTCCACCCAGTCGATACAATCTGAAACGAGACTCATCCGACCAGGCAACATTTTTCCAGTAATCAACAGTCGAACGTCGCTGTTGACGGGCCCAGGTGAGACGTAAAGCTTTGTGTCGTGCAGTCATTACGTGTACACCAGCGAGCCTTCGGCTCTGAAAGCCCACATCGATGATGTTTCGTTGAATGATTCGTACGCTGACACTTGTTGATGGCCCAGCACTGAAATCTGCAGCAATTTGCGGAAGGGTTGCACTTCCATCACGTTGAACGATTCTCTTCAGTCGTCGATGGACCCGTTCTTGTAGGATCTTTTTGCAGCCGTAGCGATGTCGGATATTTGATGTTTTATCGGATCCCTGATATTCACGATACACACGTGAAATGGTCGTACGGGAAAGTCCCCACTTCATCGCTACCTCGGAGATGCTGTGTCCCATCGCTCGTGCGCCGACTATAACACCACATTCAAGCTCACTTAAACCTTGATAACCTGCCATTGTAGCAGCAGTAACCAATCTAACAACCGCGCCAGACACTTGTCGTCTTATACAGGCGTTGCCGACCGCAGCGCCGTATTTTGCCTGTTAACGTATCTCTGTGTTTGACTACACATGACTATACCAGCTTCTTTGGCGCTTCAGTGTAGATAATACTACTTGTGCCTAGGGCGGTTGATAGCAGTGTTCCTTTTGGCTGAACACTGCCCCTATACAAATACAGCGATAGAGGCAGCAGGAAGAGGCACTTCTGTCAACCTGTTCGCATCAGTCAAACGAATGCGTGCCTCAGATATCAGAGCTGGGCAGGCTTGAATGTGTTTTCGGTAAAAGTAGGAAGTGGACTGGCGAGGGCTTTACACCATCCTGGACCGCTTTGATTTCACGGAAGTAACTGTTTGTGTGCCGCGCGTAATGTTGAGAAAAGCGGGAGGCAAACGGCAATTCTATTTTCCATTTCTAAGGCGAGCAGCTGACTCTTAGTGATTAGAAGTCAGGACAATAGACCATTGTACTTGGAACTTCCCGTATAGGTCGCCTCTGAACTGTTAATAGTGCTGTTTCGGGTAGGGATATTATTATTATTATTGGGGATATTATTATATTTTGCGTGTGTGAACTTCTGCAGAATATATCAATCAGTTAAAACCCGAAACCTTTATGTGTAGTCATAGATCCAGAGCCCACTGAGAAAATACAAATAGGAACAATTTCTTCCAGTGAGCGCAAAGAATAATGTGGACTTGCTGAATGGAAATTACCGTATGTTGTCCATCGCTTTGTGGCTGGCGCAAAATAGTTTTCATTGTCTTGTAAACGATTTAAGTATCTTTTCATAACGACTTAACGAAGTATCAACCATTTTATTATTACCCTCCACCCCACAAAATCGTTAACTACATTACATTTCGTGCAAAAAGAGGGTGTCAATTTTTTCTGTGGCATAAATTGCGCACAGCGAGTAACTGAAAATGAAAATTTTGCGCTTGTTCTTTAAAGGCATTGCGGATCGCGTAAGACCCATTTGTAGGGGCAGCTGAATCACTGTATATATTTTATACATACAAATCACTTAGGAATCAAATAAATAAATGGACATTTAGCACACTTTATTTGAAGGCTTTGTGGGTTGCTCTATCTCTCTCTCTCCTTCCCTCCTTCCCTCCTCCTCTCTCTCTCTCTCTCTCTCTCTCTCTCTCTCTCTCTCTCTCTCTCTCTCTGCCGGCCGTGGTGGCCAAGCGGTTAAAGGCGCTACAGTCTGGAACCGCGCGGCCGCTACGGTCGCAGGTTCGAATCCTGCCTCGGGCATGGATGTGTGTGATGTCCTTAGGTTAGTTAGGTTTAAGTAGTTCTAAGTTCTAGGGGACTGATGACCTTAGAAGTTAAGTCCCATAGTGCTCAGAGCCATTTGAACCATTTCTCTCTCTCTCTCTCTCTCTCTCTCTCTCTCTCTCTGAATATACAGGGTGGTCCATTGATAGTGACCGGGCCAAATATCTCACGAAAGAAGCATCAAACGAAAAAACTGCAAAGAACAAAACTCGTCTACCTTGAAGGCGGAGACCAGATGGCGCTATGGTTGGCCCGCTGGATGGCGCTGCCATAGGTGAAACGGATATCAACTGCTTTTTTTTAAATAGGAACGCCCATTTTTATTACATATTCGTGTAGTACGTAATAAAATATGAATGTTTTAGTTGGACCACTTTTTTCGCTTTGTGATAGATGGCGCTGTAATAGTCACAAACGTATAAGTACGTGGTATCACGTAACATTCCGCCAGTGCGGACGGTATTTGCTTCGTGATACATTACCCGTGTCAAAATGGACCGTTCACCAATCGCGGAAAAGGTCGATATCGTGTTGATGTATGGCTATTGTGATGAAAATTCCCAACGGCCGTGTGCTGTGTATGCTGCTCGGTATCCTGGACGACATTATCCCAGTGTCCGGATCGTTCATCGGATAGTTACGTTATTTAAGGAAACAGGAAGTGTTCAGCCACATGTGAAACGTCAACCACGACCTGCAACAAATGATGATGCCCAAGTTGGTGTTTTAGCTGCTGTCGCGGCTAATCCGTACATCAGTAGCAGACAAACTGCGCGAGAATCGAGAATCTCAAAAACTTCGGTGTTGAGAATGCTACAGCAATATCGATTGCACCCGTACCATATTTCTATGCACAAGGAATTGCATGGCGACGACTTTGAACGTCGTGCACAGTTGTGCCACTGGGCACAAGAGAAATTACAGGACGATGACAAATTTTTTGCACGCGTTCTATTTAGCGACAAAGCGTCATTCACCAAAAGCGGTAACGTAAACCGGCATAATATCCACTATTGGGCAACGAAAAATCCACGATGGCCTCGACAAGTGGAACATCAGCGACCTTGGCGGGTTAATGTATGTTGCGGCATTATGGGAGGAAGGATAATTGGCCACCATTTTATCGATGGCAATCTAAATGGTGCAATGAATGCTGATTTCCTACGTAATGTTCTACCGATGTTACTACAAGATGTTTCACCGCATGACAGAATGGCGATGTACTTCCAACTTGATGGATGTCCGACAAATAGCTCACGTGTGGTTGAAGCGGTATTGAATAGCATATTTCATGGCAGGTGGATTGGTCGTGGAATCACGATACCATTGCCCGAACGTTCACCGGATCTGACGTCCCCGGATTTCTTTCTGTGGGGAAAGTTGAAGGATATTTGCTATCGTGATCCACCGACAACTCCTAACAACATGCCTCAACGCCTTGTCAATGTAAGTGCCAACATTACGGAAGGCGAACTACTCGCTATTGAGAGGAATGTCGTTACACGTGTTGCCAAATGCATTGAGGTTGACGGATATCATTTTGAGCATTTATTGCATTAATATGGTATTTACAGGTAATCACGCTGTAACATCATGCGTTCTCAGAAATGATAATTTCACAAAGGTACATGTATCACATTGGGACAACCGAAACAAAATTTTCAACGTACCTACGTTCTGTATTTTAACACTCTAAGCGCCAAGCCCGTAAAATTTACGGGCCTGGGATCGCGCGAAAATCACCAAGCCCGTAAAATTTACGGGCCGCTACATTTAATTTCATTCAAAACACTGCAACGTTATTTCTACGGGTTTGGCCAGCGCTATACGTTTTTCAGATGTTTATTAACAAAATGCGTCCATAGATGTCACGGCAGCGCTGTAATTCATGTTAAAACTTATCTTTGCGTTCTCAGTCTGTATATCATTCAGTTGTTTGTCATCATGTTTCGGCGCGGTTTATCAGACGCAGAAATTGCGGATTTGATCAATCATAGCGACACTCTGGATAATGTAGAGAGTGATTCAGACGATTCTGAATGCAATGGTGTGTTTGAAGGTACGTATTTCCGAATTTTCCACGTAATTGTGCAGTACGCACATATCTGTTGAACATGTGTAAACGATGTATGTAGTTACACATAATGTGATATTCTTTTTAGAAGACGAGATTGATGACAGTTTGTCTTCAGATGAAGACGAGAATGATGTTGAAGGTGTTGCTTCAAATCCAGCAGCTGTGCCGTATCCGAAAGACAGTGAGTGGACTGCAGTTGACACCTACCGACCTCTGCCTGTCAACACGACACCCAGGCAGATACTAGTGGATATTGATGAGTCGAGTTCTGTACTGGATTGCAGTAAAGTGTTCCTTACTGACAGTGACGTAAATGAACTCAAGAGACAGACAAATTTGTATGCATCACAGACAATACAGAAGAAAAGAAGAGGAAATAATCTGAAGCCCCATTCAGTTTTGAGTTCGTGGAAGCCAGTGACTATAAGTGAGATGAGGCGTTTCTTGGGTATTATTTTCCACATGTGTGTTTCGAAAAAGCCCAAAATTGCGGACCATTGGAGCACTAATCCTGTTCTTAGTTGTAACTTTTGTCCCCATGTCATGAGCCGTTTGCGTTTCACTCAGATACTGTCATGCTTGCATCTTGTTGACAATTCAAATCAGAAAAAACCAGGCGAAGATGGATTTCATCCACTTTACAAAGTTTTGCCATATTATAATAATTTGAAGGAGCGATGTATCCAGGCATATCGTCCCTCAGAAAAAGTGACAATTGATGAAGGAATTTGCCCATTTCGAGGTCGTGTGAGTTTCCGTGTTTACATGCAAAATAAGCCTCATAAGTATGGACTGAAAGTATATGCTGTTGCTGAAGCCAGTAGTGGCTATGTTGTAAATTTTGAAGTTTATGCTGGTAAGCATATTGTTGACAATTCTTCGTCTGCGGTTATTTTGCGATTGTTGTCTGACAGCAGCTTGCTGAACAAAGGCCACACTGTGTATTTAGATCGATTTTATTCCAGTCCAGAGCTATTTCAGCAACTGGCAGAGAAAGGCACTGGAGCTGTTGGTACTGTGAACAAATCCAGGAAAGGATTGCCTAAAGATTTAGTATCTGCTAAGCTGAAAAAGGGCGAAATGTCTTTTCGGCGTAAAGATAATGTATTGGCAATGAAGTGGAAAGATAAGAGAGATGTGTATACATTGTCTACAAGGCATCAAGCAACATTTGGTACGCATACTAAGAGAAATGGGTCTGTAGTATTGAAACCACTTCAGGTACTTGATTACAACCTCAATAAAATTGGAGTGGATATTGGAGACCAACGCCTGCAGTACAATCCGTTCCAGCACAGAACTGTGAAATGGTGGCGAAAATTATATTTCCATTTGCTGCTTATGGGAGTATCAAATGCATTTTGGCTGTACAATGCAGTGCACAGGAAGAAAATTACAATAACAGACTTTATAACAGTGCTTGCAGTTCAGCTTGTTGAAGACGACACACTTGAATTCATTCCAAGAAATGAAGGAACTGTAGGTCGGCTAACAAAGAGACATTTTTTGCAGCACATACCTGCAACTACTAAGAAGTATGCTGCTCGTGTGTGTCACGTGTGCAGTTCCAGGAGCAAGAAACAGAGTGGCAAGGCTTCTCGCAAAGAGACACGATACGAATGTGAACAGTGTGGCGTTGCACTCTGCCTGGAACCTTGCTTTAAAATTTTCCACACTAAAAAACAATATGATTCTGTGTGAAATTTATATGTAATACTGTATACTATCAGAAACATGTAATGTAGTGCCACAATTTTGGTTAAAAATAAATCACAATTGTATTCCCTTATTCGTATGACTTTTTCTAAATTCTTAAAACATCTAAGTGATTTCTATAACTGTACCTTAAAGCTGTGCATTGTAAAGTAGTTTCTTTCACTCAGAATTAAAGTAGAAATGTGCAGCTTCAAGATGGTACCAAATTTGCCACAATCCAAACAGTAGATTTGATGCAGTAATTTTTTTAATATTGGTAAAATTGCCCGGTTTCTAGGGACGGGTGCATAAAATAGGCCTGGTACAGAGAGTGTTAATTTAAAAAACCTACCTGTTACCAACTGTTGGTCTAAAATTGTGAGCCATATGCTTGTGACTATTATAGCGCCATCTATCACAAAGCGCAAAAAGTGGTACAACTAAAACATTCCTATTTATTTACGTACTACACGAATATGCAATAAAAATGGGGGATCCTATTAAAAAAAAACAATTGATATACGTTTGACCTATGGCAGCGCCATCTAGCGGGCCAACCACAGCGCCATCTGGTTTCCCCCTTCAAGCTAGACAGGTTTCGTTATTTATAGTTTTTTCATTTGACGCTTATTTCGTGAGATATTTGGCCTGGTCACTATCAGTGGACCACCCTGTGTATTAATTAATACAGTCACTTAGGAATGAAATAAATGGGAAGTACGGGGAAGCTAAAGCTTCATGTAAAATGTGGAGAAATGGAAAAAAAATTATTGTTATAAGGACTGACTCAACATATAGAAAAGTCAAAACAACACTGGGTGAAATGAGGAGCCGGGGTGATAAAGTGTGCATTGGCAATTTCACTGTTAAATGCAGAGAAGAGAGTTGATAGGTGGAAAGAGTACACTGAAGGACTCTGTGAGGGGGAAGACTTGTGTAATGGCGGGTTAGAGCAACAAAAAAGAGTCGATGTTGAACAGATAGGGGATCCAGTACTACATTCATAATTTAAAACAAGTTTAGAAGCCTTAAGATCGGATAATGCAGAAAGAATGCATGATATTCCGTCAGCGTTTCTAAAATCTTTGGGAGGATTGGCAACAAAACGAGCATTCAAGTTGGTGTGTAGAAAACATGAGTCTGGTGATATACAATATGACTTTCGAAACATGCACCCAGGTTGCTGACAAAAATTGTATACGGAGGAATGGAAAAGAAAATTGAGGATGTGTTATATGACGATCAATTTGGCTTCAAGAGAGGTACCAGAGCGGCAGTCCTGACGTTGCAATTGATAACAGAGGCCAGACTAAAGAAAAATCACGAAACATTCATAGGATAAGATGTTCGAAATTGTGCAAAAATAGGGGTAAGCTCTAGGGAAAGACGGCAAATATACGACATGTATAATAGTCAAGAGGGAAGAATAAGAGTGGGCGGCCAAGATCGAAATGCTCGTATTAAGAAGGGTACAAGACAGGGATGTAGTCTTTCACACCTACTGTTCAACCCACACATCAAAGAATCAATGATGGAAATAAAAGGAAGGTTCAGGAGTGGAATTAGAATTACGATTCACTGATGACATTGCTATCGTGAGTGAAAGTGAAGGAGAATTACATTATGTGCTGAATGGAATGAACAGTCTAATGAGTACATAATACGGACTGAGAGAAAATCGAAGAAAGACGAAAGTAATGATAAGTAGCAGAAATGAGAACAGCGAGAAACTTATTATCAGGATTGACGGTCACCAAATAGATGAAGTTAAGGAATTCTACTACCGAGTCAGCAAAGTAACCAATGAAGGACGGAGCAAGGAGGACATCAAAAGCTGGCTAGCACTGAGAAAAATGGCATTCCTGGCCAAGAGAAGTCTATTAGCATCAAACATAGGCCTTAATTTGAGAAAGAAATTTCTGAGAATGTTCGTCTGGAGCACAGCATTGCATGGCAGTGAAACATGGACTGCGAGAAAACCGGAACATAAGACAAACGAAGTATTTAGATGTGCTACAGACGAATTTTGAAAGTAGATGGACTGATAAGGTAAGGAATGAAGACGTTTACCGCAGAACCGGCGTGGAAGGGAATATGTCGAAAACACTGACAAGAAGAAGGGACAGGATGATAGAACTTCTGTTAAGACATCACGGTCACCTTCTGTGGTACTACGGGGAGCTGTAGAGGGTAAAAATTTTAGAGGATGACAAAGTTTGGAATACATTCAGCGAATAATTGACGACTTAGGTTGCAAGTGCTACACTGGGATGAAGAGATTGTCAGACGAGTGGATTTCGTGTCGGGCCGCATCAAGCCAGGCAGAGGACTGAAGCCCCCCAAATTTTATACACAGATTGGCGCAAAAGTGACTGGAGTTGGTTAAAAAAAATAACTGCAAGACGTAGTGCAGCAAGAAGTTTTAATCTGTTAAGTTGTTATTACCGAATGGTGATACGTCTTGACGTGTCGGTATACAATGCAATGACAAGAAAAATAACAGAACAATCAAAGTAACGAATTGTTGAAAGCGTGACCTGTGAGACGTTTTTACAGCTGTTAACAATAGGAGAAACGATTTTTGCGTCAAAAATATTTTATAAAAGTGATGCTACTGCAGTTGTTAATGAATGGGGAAGTCACTTTAGATAAAAACCACCATCTAGACAAACAGTGTACGACACTCGAGATAGATTTGAAGAACATGGCTTTGTTATGGATGCACCAAGATCTGGCCACCCTAGAAAAAAATGGCTCTGAGCACTATGGGACTCAACTGCTGAGGTCATCAGTCCCCTAGAACTTAGAACTACTTAAACCTAACTAATCTAAGGACATCACACACATCCATGCCCGAGGCAGGATTCGAACCTGCGATCGTAGCGGTCGCGCAGTTCCAGACTGTAGCGCCTAGAACCGCTCCGTTACTGATGTAGTGACAATCAATATCTTTTATTAGAACAACCACTAAATCAATCTGGTGTGATTGGGAGAGAAATACCATAATTTGGCGTACCTACACCATACTTTTGAAGGAAAAGTCACGTGGTATAACTATTTGGATATCCTTCAGAATTACGTGGTACCAGGACTTTCGATGTGTGCTGAAAACTTTCAAGAAATTTTCTTTCAACACAATGATACTCCACCACATTATGCCACCACCGTCTGCGATTATTTAAACAAAACTTTCCAAAGACCTGAGTGCCCTACTATTACGCTATCGTTTCGTGACTGACAGAAGTGATTACCATAATTATAAACAGTTAGGAAAGTTATTCTGTCACTAAGAGTGAGATGCGTCATAACCAGATTCTTCTATACTAAAACAGTGTCAAAAGTACCAAAAGGTGTACTGAAAAGTTCATATCAAGATTTAGTGTATGTCTTGGTATGTTTCATTGTCTACAATGAATACTACTCACAGCCATGTGCTTTAGCGGGAGCACAGTAATCACAAATGAGCGTCACGCTCTGTCAGTAACATACAGTTTCAAACACTACTGAAATCGCTGCTGCAAATGAAAGCAAATCCGCATCCACCGCTTTTTGACTCTCTTTAAAATTCTAAAGGTGCAGCGGTAAAATACAGGGAGCGAAAGGCTATTTACAAAATTGTGCAGAAACCAGATGGCAGATATAAGAGTCGAGGGGCACGAAAGGGAAGCGGTGGTTCAGAAGGGTGTAAGACAGAGTTGTAGCCTATTCCCGATGTTATCCGTGTTATTCAATCTGCATACTGGGCAAGCAATAAAGAAAATAAAAGAAAAAGGTGGAGTAGGAATTAAAGTCTAGGGACAAGAAATATAAACTTTGAGGTTTGTTGGTGTCATTGTAATTCTGTCAGAGACAGAAAAGGTCTTGGAAGAGCAGTAGAACGGAATGGACAGAGTCTTGAAAAGAGGATATAAGATGAACATCAATATAAGCATCACGAGGATAATGGAATGCCAGCCGGCGTGGCCGAGCGGTTCTAGGCGCTACAGTCTGGAACCACGAGACCGCTACGGTCGCAGGTTCGAATCCTGCCTCGGGCATGGATGTGTGTGATGTCCTTAGGTTAGTTAGGTTTAAGTAGTTCTAAGTTCTAGGGGACTGATGACCTCAGAAGTTAAGTCCCATAGTGCTCAGAGCCATTTGAACCATTTTTTGATAATGGAATGTAGTCGAGTTAATTTAGGTGATGCTGAGGGAATTATATCAGGAAATGAGACAAAGTAGTAGATGATTTTTGATATTTGGGAAAAAAATTACTGATGATGATCGAAGTAGGGAGGATATAAAATGTAGACTGGCAATGGCAAGAAAAGCGTTTCTGAAGAAGAGTAACTTGTTATCATCGAGAATAGATTTAAGTGTCAGGAAGTCCTTTCTGAAAGTATTTATATGGAGTACAGTCATGTATGGGAGTGAAACATGGACGGTAAACAGTTTAGACAAGAAGAGAATAGTAGCTTTTGAAATGTACTGCTACAGAAGAATGCTCAAGATTAGATGGGTAGATCACACAACTAATGAGGAAGTACCGAACAGAATTGAAGAGAAATTTGTGCCACAACCTGACTAGAAGAAGGGATCAGTTGGTAGGACATGTTCTGAAGCATCAAAGGATCACCAGTTTAATAATGGAGGGAAGCGTGATGATTAAAAATCGTAGAGGGAAGCCAAGAGGTGAATACAGATTCAGAAGATTGTAGGTTACAGTAGTCACTCGGAGATGAAGAGACTTGCACAGGATAGAGTAGCGTGAAGAGCAGCATCAAACCAGTCTTTGGACAGGAGACCACCACCACAACAACAACAGTTGAGACATCCAACTTCTGAAATATTCCCCAAATCTGAACCAAATAAACCCAACATAATCAAAAATAAAATTGTCACCTTCCAACCTAATATAGCCCTAATATAGATCAATCTGTCATCAAAACTTAGATTTCGTATTCAAACTCATTGAATATCTTACATATCACTCTGTCTGCTGACAACCTAGATTTCGAATTCATATTTGGTGACTTTGCCAAGTCACAACGAAACTGTTACATTCCAACCTAACTGTAGAGGTCGGTCTACGCTACATATCAGTCTGTCATCTCAACCTACAATCCAGATTCACATTCACTGGTTTCGGCAATGCACAACCAGTCGGCTTCGAGCCTAACCTAGACCTCGGACATACTTTTACCGGACGTATTGCAGCAACTCGTTATGGCGTGGACTCGACAACTCGTTGGAAGTCCCCTGCTGCCTCAATAGCTGTTCGTAACTGCAAAATCGTTGCCGGTGCAGGATTTTGTGCGCGAACTGACCTTTAGATTATGTCCCATAAATGTTCGATACGACTCACGTCTGGAAGTCTGGGTGACCAAATCGTTCGCTCGGATTGTCCAGAATGTTCTGACATGGCGCACAGTCATCCAAAAAAATTCAGTCGTTATTTGAGAATAGGAAGTCTACGATTGGCTGCAGATGATCTCGAAGTGGCTAAACATAACCATTTTCAGTCGGTTCAGCTGGGCAGAGGACTCAGCTCACTCCGTGCAAATACAGCCCACACCGTTCTGGAGGTACCACCGACTTGCACAATGTCATGTTGACGACTTGAAGAAATGGCTTCGTAGGTCGGCGCCACACTCGAACTCTACCATCAGCTCTTAAAAAATGAAATCGGCACTCATATGACGAGGCCACTGTTTTCCAGGCGTCTATGGTCCAGTCGATATGGTCACGAAACCACGAGAGGTGCTGCAGACGACGTCATGCTGTTAGCAAAGGTACTCGGGTCGGTCGCCTGCTGCCACAGTCCACTTAAGCCAGATTTTGCAGCACTATCCTAATGGTTACATTAGTCAAACGTAACATATTGTTGCTCGTCTGATAGTAATGACACCTCTACGGCAAATGCTGCTGCTATAGTGAAAGCCGTCGGCCATTGCGTTGTCAGTGGTGAGAGGTACTGCCTGAAATTTGAAAATCTCGGCACAATTTTGACACTGTGGATTTCGGAATACTGAATTCCGTGGCGATTTCCGAAATGGAATGTCACATGCTGCTAGTTCCATCTAGCATTCCGCTTTCATAGTCTGTTAATTCCCGTCGTGCGGCGCTAAGCACGTCGGAAACCTTTTCACATCTATCGCTTGAGTACAAATGACTGCTCCGCCAGTGCATTGCCCTTTTATACTTTGAGTAAGCGGTAGTTTACATATCGGTATCACACGACTTTTGTTACGTCAGTGTACATCAGTATTAGAAACGCCTGTATGCGGCACAAGCAGTAAGTTAAAGGAGGGCCAGCTACAAAATGCGCTAATTCGTATATTATAGGCATGGAAACGTTTCTAGTTCACAGTTGTTCATTTTCTACCACGTGTTATGCTCTCACTGCTCGTGTCCAACTACACAAGAGGATGCACTGGCAACATCTACTCTTCACCACGAACAGGCGTAGCGAGTAGAAGGCCTTTTGTAAAGTTTAGCCCACAGTTCATTATCTGTATCTGATGCCGGTAGAACCTTATTATTGAAGAAATCTCTCTTCGTCTCTGACAACCTGCTTCTCATATCATTTTCGCTCCTGACCCCCATTGTAACACTGCAGCTGTCATACAATTTGCCCCTCTCCTATTTTATGAAAAAAAAACGAAATGCAGCAAACGAGGTGACGTTACTTAGTGGCACGAGTCCTGTTTGGAGGGGTCGGCCTCCCGCGTGGGCTCCAGCCGTACGGGGCCTTGCCCGCTGCGCCGCCAGGTTCCGTTGCCCTGTGACGTGTGTGAGCGCCGGCCGCTACTGCGTGGGAGCCGCTTCCAAACAATGAGCGCCCACCGCTCCGTAGAGCCTCGCAGCACTTCTTGTGGCTCCCAACTCTCGCTGCAGTTCATGGGCGTTCAGTACAGCCAAAGGTACCATCCTCAAATGTCCAGCAGGGAATATTTAGGGTGCAACGGCGAGGAACCACTCAGGACTACACCAAAGTTTATAAACCAAAGTATAATGGGACGTTAAACAGAATTTGCCCGCGCGGCATAGCCGCGCGATCTGATGCGTCTTGTCATGCTCCGCGCGGCTCCCCCCGTCGGATGTTCGAGTCCTCCCTCGGGCTTAGGTGAGTGTGTCGTGCTTAGCGTAAGTTAAAGTCAGATTAAGTAGTGTGTAACCTTAGGGACCGATGACCCATAAGACCTTACCACAAATTTCCAAATAAAGAGAATTTGTGACTTTATTGAGAATTTACTGGCGAGGAGGACGCAAAATGCTCTCTTGACTAGAGAGACTTCAGCACTGTCCCAGAAAACTGTGTTGGGGCCCTTGCTGTTTGTGTTCTATGTTAATGACCTTCTGGATAAAGTAAATAGTCATTTCAGACTTTTATAGATAACACAGTAACACGGGGATTCCAGTAATACATTTTTTCTCTGTCAATGTGGCCGAGAAAATGAGAAAATTTGCTTTCGGAAATCGTGGAACACGACCGCTTCAGCCCATGAAGTTCCGATAGCCTTCAAAACGGCGTCTTTAGCGGAGGTGCGTTCCAAGCAGAGAGCCGACATTAAATTTTATGGGTAGAAAGCCAGAGCACCACAGATATTCATAAGCTCTTGCTGAATATCCACGGAGAGCTGGCAGTGAACAAAAGCACGGTGAGTCATTGGCGAGGTATTTGTCATCATCGCAACAAGGTCCCACAAACCTGTCAAGTGCCGGCAGGCCGCACACAGCTGTGACTCCTGAAATGCTGCAACGTGCGGACACTCATTCGAGGTGACCGACGGATCACAATCAAACACCTCGGTGCTCAACTGTCCGTAGTGGTGACACACTCATCCACCAGTTGGGGTACTCAAAGGTGTATGCACGCTGGGCTTCTCGCCGCCTAAAAGAAGTCCATGAAGAGCAGCGAGAGCCATCTGTGGTGAACTGCTTGTCACTTACGAGGCTGATCGTCGCAATCTTTTGTTGAACATCGTCACAGGCGTTGAAATACGAGGCCTCTCCTCAGAATAAAGAGTTCAAAGCCGCACCCACAGCCAGTAAAATCATGGCGACGACCTACTGGGATTCTGAAGGAGTTATTCTGTTCGATGCCCTCTGTCACGGTGCAACGATCAAGTCGGAAGTGTACTGTCCAACCTTCGGGATACTGAAGATACGACTGCAGCGTATTCATCGCCACAAAGACGCCAACCAACGACTCCTACTCCATGACAATGTAAGGCCTTACGCATGTCAGCGTACCCGTGAGGAGCTCACAAAACTTCATTGGACTGCTCTTCTTCATCGACCCTACAGCCCGGGTATCACAATTTCCATCTTCTCTTTAGTTCAGTGAAGGATGGACTCCACGGGAAGCAGTAAGTGGATGATGGGGAAGTAATTGATGCAGCAAGTCGTTGGCTCTGACATCTACCAGTAAAGTGGTACCATGTGGCCATACAGACCCAATAAGTTGGCGTATGGCCGTTGCACTGATCGAACATCATGTTGAAAGACACCTTTTTGTTATCAAAAGAGTGGGGAATAAAATGGTATACTGGAATCCTGAATGAAACTAATCTGCTTTCGGCCCGCCCGGCTAGCCGCGCGCTATAACGCGCTGCTTTCCGAGCGGGAAGGCCACGGTCTCCGGCACGAATCCGTCCGGCGGATTAGTGTCGAGGTCTGGTGCACCGGCCAGCCTGTGAATGGATTTTAAGGTTGTTTTCCATGTACCTCGGCGAATGCGGGCTGGTTCCTCTTATTCCGCCCACTGTGTCGGCGATTGCTGCGCAAACACTGTTCCAACGTCCGCGTGCACCGTAATTACTCTATTCACAGGCGGGGGTTCGTACACTGGAACACTGGGCGCCGATGCGCACAGTAAACCTAGGTTCGGTGTGAGACGGCGGTGGAGTGGGTGGACTGCTGTGGCCAACCACTGAGGGCTACGGTGGGACGAAGCCTCTCCGTCGTTTCTAGGTCCCAGGTGTAATACACGATACACAATCTGCTTTCAGAAAAAAATGTGTTGCGTTACTTATTGAATGCTCCTCGCATATAATGAAGTGCTACTTGCGAAAAAAAGCTGCTCAGCTATCATGTTGCGGTAAGGCGTCGAAGTAGTGCATATATTGACAAAGGTTCAGAAACATAAAACTGTGCGCTGCACAAAACGAAAAACAGTATTGCCATAAACGTGTCCCACGTTGTCACAGAAGTATTACTTTATCACGACAGCGTACTCTGACCTCTTCTTCTTAAATACTGTAAATCGGGTCAACATTAAGCACATAGCTTTTCTGCAGTTTGTTCTCCCATGATGGCGCAGTTAGTGATGGAAGTTACAAGTAAGTGCATTATACAAAGGCATTTTGTTGATTAGTGGAAAAATGTGCTTTGTACGTTGTATTAGAAACTTTCTGCAACTGTCGATAATTTTGAAGAGCTGACTGTCTGAAGGTAGGTTGATACAAGTGAGTTATATGTGTAAATCATTCTGCATAAGAGTTAAAATTCCCAAGCACATCCTTCCGTCAACGGAAAATGAGAAAAATTATTTCCGCAGATTTTGTGGGTCAGTCAAACAGCACACATAGCTTCAGAAACGTACGACTATTGAAATTGTAGAAAACAATTAATGAAATTAAGTGCATCTATGAATGATTTAGTAAAAAAAAAAGCAGAATTTTTATTTCGCATTATAACTCTGCTTCTAAATACAGTTCCTTACAATATTGTAAAAAATGTGTCGTAGCTTTGTTTTTTTTCTGATACCTCTGCACTTGTAAATAAACGTCTAACATTTTGAAATAATACCTTGCTTAGAGGCTTAGATAATTTTATGTTACGTATATGAGTTGTGACCTGCTTTTTTCTCATACGATCCCACTGATCACATGCGTTAAAAGATGAGTAAAAGTCTTGTTTGATTAATTTGCTTAATGTAGTTTCTTTTATTCTTGTTTTGTTTCCGTGAGGAAAGGCCGATAGCTAGTTGAATTTTAAGAAATTTAGAAAAATAAATCTCATGAAAGTGTCAAACTTTGTAACGAGTGTTTTCCGTGTATGGATTGAAAGGAACATAAAACTGGGCGAATTTGTAACAAAGTTACTACTGTATGTCATGGAGCCCTAAAGAAACACTGCCTCAGCTCATCTTTCTGGCAGATGAACTAAACTCCACATTATTTGTCTTGCAATTCATGTCGCAGATGTTGTTCTGAGTAGGGGCGGGGTAACTTTCTGACAATTAATATTTCGTATTCCGAATATCTCACTGCACATTAATACCTTATTTGTTTCACAGTCAACGGATAAATGTTATGAAATTCCATACATGTGAAAATTATATTTTACTGTAAGTTTATGTTGAAAAAAATTGAAAGTGTCTCAAAGTTGTCCAGTTTTACGGTACCCTACGATTACGTCAGTGAGAAACAATTGAAACCAGTTAACTCATATAAATATCTGGGTGTAACAATTTGTAAGGATATAAAATGGACTGGTTTTGTAGGTTAAGTCGTAGATTAGACCGGTAGCAGACTTTTGTTCATTAACAGAGTATTGGGAAAAGGCATTCAGTCTACAAAGGATACTACTTATCCGTACTATACGAGAATACTGCCGTGTAGTATCCATAGCAAGTAGGACTAACTGGAAAACTGAACGTATAAAAAGAAATGATTATGAACGGTTACCGGTTTGGCTCAAGGGGGAGAGTCAAGAGAATGCTGAAATACATGAAATATATTCGCAGTTGCGAATATGGACTACTATCAGCTGTGTAATGGAATGACAACAATGAAAATTTGAGCCGGATCAGGACTTGTAGCCAGATTTCTCACTTATCGCTAGCGGTCGCCCTACCATTAGAATGTCCGAGTACGACTCACAGCCAGACTCCGTATGTCGTCTACGATATGTTTACAACCTGTACTCGTACATCCATTATGCATATTACCGTACTGTAGTGACATTTTCCCTGAGAGTCGATTGTCCGGTGTCGGCGGATACGATGTAAGCATGTCTGAAGGAACTTTGCAACGCAGTTCCGAATAATACAGGCACAACAACATCGTAGAATGCTGACAAATCTGAAGGGGCGGATGCTTGACGTTAGATACTAATTACTCTTTCAACGACTACTTACAAAGCTCTGAAAAACCAGCATTAATTGAGGAATCTACTAATTCTCTTTAACTCTTTCCGTCTCACTCAGGTAGAGACCGTGGATATCATATTAAACAAATTACAGCTAGCAGAGTGGCATTTAAGGTTGTTATTCTACCCATGCTCCAAACGCGATTGCTATGGGAAAAAATTGCAACATGTGATATCATGCTAATTACCTTATGCTGTGCTCTTAAAAGTGGGTTACTGAGTACATCTGCAGATGTAGAACCATAATAAAGCAAAATAAAGAATTTGTCAATAATAATGCTCCTGCACTTAACCGAAGTTCCTGGCGGTTCCCTACATTGCAGAACAGCCTCCCACTAACCTCACCGCAGATTCATGCTGTGCTTATAGGGTGTCGCTAAACGGCAGCGTTGATCCAGCACGTGATCATCACAATTATTTTAGGGCGGTTAAAGTAGGCCTCCCCGACAGAGAGCAGTATTTCTCTTCGAGTAGCTCCTTATTTGGTATGGTGACGGTCAACAGAGACCGTTCGAGTTGTCACGGCAAGAACTAATCAAAACAACAAGGATAGAACTGAGTACTCTATGACTAAACTAAGATGGTGAGTGAAAGTTGCCACACATTTTGTACTATTTTAACGTACCAAGGACTTCCCTCCTTATTTTATGCCTCATAAATAATGCCATACTGGTAGTCACCCCAAGGTGCATATTTTTGTTAACTACTTTGTTACGTGCTCGTAATTGCTGATTTACCACCTTCAGCGTCGAGAAAAACAATAAGCCCCACCACATATTGTTTACGTCAGCAACCTTGGGATCTATTTTCTTACGTTGTTCTAGAGACGATACGGAGTATTTGAAATGAGGCAGTAAACAGACATTTAAAAGACAGACAATACCTTGGATCAGAAGTTTTTTTGATGCTTGGACTGTTCTTTTAAATATATAGTTAGCATACGCCATTTAACATCCACTGCTCGATAAGGGTCTAGTTTAACTTTTACCGCGCAATACATTCTGCATGGTATGTTATGTCATCTACCTTCCTTCCATTGGGTCGTTTCCTCGCTCTTTTCTTATCTCTTGGAATTCGGCAAAGATTTTCGTTAGTCTTCTTACATCTATTCGCCTGATTCCATGCCCCGTCCAATTTCATCTTGTTGTCATTATCTCCTAATTACGAATTCCGTATTCACTGAATCGTTTGTTTTCATACCTCTCCCATTGTTTCCTATCATGTACTCTTCCTTTACTCGGTAAACATAAAAGATCCACGCCTCAGTGTCATAGGTCAAAAGTGGTAATGCATAAGACTACAAACTTCCGCTTAATACAAATACTGTATGATTTATCAATTGCTCTCCAGTAGCCTTTCCTCTTCTGTTGTTAGTGAGTTACTGTGTGTGTAGGAGGGTGGGAGGGGGAGGGGGAGGGGGGAGGCGAGAGGCTCAGGATGGAGGGCCATCTTCTAAGCCCTAAATACAACTGAGTATGCAAATTCATCAAATGCTTCTGTAATCTCATAGTTAAATTCTACTACCTTTCTTCCAGTGTGTTTATTACACATTAGATGATCCCAGTCTTCCAGTGGTCTCATAATTTTGTCTTTATGTTGCTAGTTATTCGATTGTCAGAGTCTTTAAAACTTGTTGTGTCATGTTCTTCCGTTAATTTTTGAAGGTTATCTGCTGTAGAGCCAATGAATACACTGTCATCAGCAAAATACGGGTGTCTCAAGTACTTCCCACCGCACGTATTACTTCTTCTTTTTCTGCAATTTTTCTTTCTCTACGACAACTGAAAACAGTTTTATAGTTATGGAATCTCCTCGCCTGCCTTCACTTTCACACTATCCTCATGAAATCGAAAGGAAGCTAAAGCACTGACATGTATATTCTTGAGATACTGAGGTACATTGAATCTAAGTTGGGTTTCTCAAGTGCTCTTCGAACAGACTTGTAAAAACTGGGTCGTAAGCTTTCATACAACCTATGAATCCCTGGCAAAGTGGTAGTTCACATTCATTATTCCGTGCTGTAACTACATCTTGGAAATGTTTATTACTTGATATATTTTATGCTGTTAATGATAATTTTAGAGAATAGGATCATGTAAATTACTGATGGGAAACTGATGGGACTACAGTTTTCTTATGTTTCATACGTCGCATGTCTTTTGGGATACAATGATTGTATCAATGTCCCATTTCTGGGTCAGTAACTTTCCCCATGTAGGCCCACGTCCTGTAAACAATACTGTAAGTTTCTTCCGTATTACTTTTCTTTCTGGTTTGACCATTTATTTGAAACGCAATTTTTTTCTGCGTGCTTCTACATTCTTTGTACACCGCCAGATTCACCTCGTCTGGTGTTAGGCCCACATATGTAATGTCACTGCGTTCAGTATTTTCTATCTATATATCTGGTTCATCTCCTAAACGAACAACACAGTGAAGGAATCTGCCAATGTTCGTACAGTTTTGTTTGTGTTTCCCTAGTTACTACCCCACTGTCATCTTAAATGACTATGTTGTACACAACCAACAAAAATTTTTTTGTTTTGTATTTCCTTTCTCTTATTGTTTCAAGTTGCTTCTCTTATCAAATTTTTGTTTTACAGTTAATTCCATAAGAAGGTGTACGCCGTTACCTATATGAAATAAAAGACACTTTATAAATATATGTTTACATGAAAATACACGTAATCACAATTGCACAACTACCTAATAGTTAATCCAGTCGCCACCGTTATCGATTACAGCTTGGCACCTTAGTCCTCTCTCCGGTAAATCATCCACGTTTCCAACCTCTAAATATCGTATGACCCACTTCGCAACGAACGTCTCTGAATTTCTAAGAATTTTAGCAGGAGCTCCATATGAAAGCATTGGTCCGTTTAGATGATTTTTACAAAACACTGCCTCGTGACGCTTCAGATATTTTGCACTCATTTTAAACTTCAACAGACAACATTCAACTGTCGTACTGTTTATCTATACACTGTGCAAAAGCGCATCGATTACGGCAGGGGCGGGCAGGAATCCTGCACGTGTGCGGTGCACTTGCACGCGTGCAGTTAACAGGTGTTCTGCGTGCACACAGGGGCAAGCTGGTCACCCGCTCATCTCCCCTCCCCTCCCCACCATACCTTCTGTCCGTTCCTTCCTCTGCAATGCGTTTTGTTTCCTAGCTTGCTTTATTGAATGTAGGAATATGATTAGTAGTAGTAGTACTTGAAAGATATCGTGGTTTGAAAGAGTACCTATTACGTAAGATACGTTTTATTTAATTATCGCAGGTGGAGTGGAACAAAATTTCTACATACAGACAAACGCAAGCAGTTACTTAAATTTTCATCACTGATGTTTGCTCTTAACCGACACTTACTAATTCAGCAAATGGTTTTCCAGCTCTCGCTATATTAAGCTTGTACCGCTGGGCTATTATTGTTGTCGTCCTGAAAAACTGAAAACGGTGCTCCATAAAATGTTAAATCAGTTACATGAGAGACATGACGAAAGGAAGTCGCAGATCTCTCGTGACCACAGCAACTACGACAGACTCATCTAGTATCGTCAGATCGCTCTTCTTAAGCTCAGTCAGTTTCCCCATCCGCTCAGAATCCGACAATAAATTGTACTCGTCCTTGTGAAATTTGTTGTAATGGCCTTCAATACTAAACTTCCGCTGACCAGCGACAATACTGCCACATATTAAACATTTTGAATTTTCACGTTTTTGCACAAAGGAAAAATGATTCTCCCATTACTTTTTAAAAGATAGCAAATCTCCACTTCTCCGTTTCCTTGTTTCACTCTGCATTTTCCGGTTCTTGAAATACAACGTTGACTACGTAGTGGTCGCTACGCATCAACGTCCGCAGCTTAGCCTGGTACTACACTGCCGCAACCTGCCGGCTGTCGCCACTGCCCCAGTCGACGATTGCACGCGAGCAGCACACGTGCAGCGCTGCGCGCTCACGAGCCGCGTGCAACGTTTGCCCGCCCCTGGATTACGGATTCGAGACCACTACCAGAGATGTCGCTGCGGACGTTACATTTAAAATTATGGCGTACACTTTCTTGTGGAACTGACTGTATGTTCTCATTTCGTGCGGAACACATTTCCGATTAATATTGCTTCAATCTGTATGTTTTATCATCTTCCTCTTACCGTTTGCTCTGCTACTTGAATTTTTTAAAACATATTTAGCCTCTATGTCATGTGATTTACGTTTATTTTTGATCTCCAATTTGATCTGTAGTTTCAGATGTGGCAATTTTTCAGTCGTCAACAGAGCTCTGATCTTGCAAGTCATAACAGTTTCGCTGATTTATCAGTTATCCCGCGCCTAAAAGATGATATCCATGAAATGTAGTGGCGTGTTGCACCTTTCAACTACTCATCGAGAATTTTTCAAATTGTGTACGTCCTAGATCGATTTGTTAGTTCCTCAAGCAAGCCTGTTGGATCTCTTGGAATGATGCCCCCTTAACTTTCGCCTTTATATTTATAGACCGTAAGTTAAATGTAAAATATTAGCGAAGAGCTTTTCCGCATAGAATTTCACAAGTCGTGCATTGGGCTACAGGTTATCAGACGCTTAGAAACCATTTCGTCTGTTGGAGGACTAAATTCGTCAACGGAAGAACAAATAAAAGAGGTCGCTTTCATGAAGGTGGAGAACTTGGTAGAGGTTTTGTTCTTAATGAAATCGCTGTGATTTGGCGGTAGACCTGTCACTGATAGACATTAACCTCTATGGACGATCTCGAGAAATCTGTAACGCTTAAAATATATTGCTGTATCTGCACAACGCGAAGATTTTTCTCGCAGGTGACGAGCGTAGCAGATTCGTAGCACTTCAGACTACAAGTATTGGAAGTGGGGCCGCGCTCAGGACATTTTTTCAACTACGTCAACAGTTGCATCCTGGCAGTTGAGTGAAGCGTGGTCATGTGCGTTTCAGCTGTCTATATTTATTACAATTGGTATTGAAAAAGTAAGTTATTAACTATACGTCAATATTGTGTGATAGAGATTACTTTGAGGTATATCTGGATAAGAAACAATTACCATAACAATTACTGCCAGATTCAAAAATGGTTCAAATAGCTCTGAGCACTATGGGACTTAACACCTGAGGTCATCAGTCCCCTAGAACTTAGAACTACTTAAACCTAACTAACCTAAGGACATCACACACATCCATGCCCGAGGCAGGATTCGAACATGCGACCGTAGCAGTCGCGCGGTTCCGGACTGAAGCGCCTAGAACCGCATGGCCACCGCGGCCCGCAATTACTGCCAGAATCTGAGAACTTATGTTTCAAACGTTACAAATTTGTCAACTCAGGCAGTTGCACGTAAACTGTTGTTCTTCCTAGAAAATGAATCCTGCAGCTTTTTATGGGAAGAAGAAGAGTGTTGTGGCGCATGTAGCTGGTGGAGAGAGTGAGGACAGTGCCTCCTGTAGCGATAATGACGAGGATTATGTGCCAACAAGTAAGGAATCTGTGTCCAGCAGCGCTGAAAATGGTATGGTCTTTGCTTTTATCACTTGATTGCACTGTAGCAATATTTACAGCTTTAGGAGACTAAACTATGTATTATGTTTGTAACTTCCAGGCATCAGTGACGAGGATGACACCAATGTTCCTGACGCAGACAACATTTCGGCTCGTCGTCATCATGTACATCCAATAAGCGAAGATCTTATAATTAGTCCTTGAACGATGCGACTGTAGTATCATCAGAAAGTTTCCCGCGAGCGGTAGTGAAAATACAAGGTAAAACAAAAGGCTTTAAATAAAGTGTGCGTGTTTACTGGAAAGCAAGCCGCGTGCGTCAAAGAATCCACAGTATCCCCCTGCGTGGCCTGAGCTCTGACTACAAAAACGCCAAACGACAAGTGAGGCTGTATCAGGTGGAGAACAATGGGGCATTAAGGACCTCGTTTAGGCCGTCGCGGCCGCGGGTGGCGCGCGGCCGCGGGCGTGTCCTGCGCCGAGGACAAGCCAGGACCTGCCGCAGCCTGACGCTGCCTGCAGGATACGTTATCGCGCTGGCTGCTGCGGCCGACGCAGCGCCGCCGCCGCCGCCGCCGCCGCCGCTGCTGCGTGCTGCAAAGCTCCTATCTCCGACTGCCTGGAAAGCGTCCTAGCTCTGTAACATGTTGCTAGCGTCCAAGGCGCACAGAGCACAGGCGCAATGTTATGTTATATCCATACAAACACAGTTACTAAGTCCACAGTTACTAAGTCTTCTAGAAAGTTTACCGACCAGATACCGATATACGCACCCACGTCACGTTGATGAAAGGTAATACTATTTTCAAGAGCGACAACTGCAAAAATCTATCTATTATTCCTAATTGAAAGAGATTCCCAGTAGGAATACAGAGGCTTCTTTACCCTTCATCCGAAAAAATAAGGTTCGACACAATTTGTTGTGTTGTTGTGGTCTTCAGTCCTGAGACTGGTTTGATGCAGCTCTCCATGCCTCTCCATCCTGTGCAAGCTTCTTCACCTCCCAGTACGTACTGCAGCCTACATCCTTCTGAATCTGCTTAGTGTGTTAATCTCTTGGTCTCCCTCTACGATTTTAACTCTCCATACTGCCCTCCAGTACTAAATTCGTGATCCCTTGATCTTCAGCATTCTTCTGTAGCACCACATTTCGAAAGCTTCTGTTCTCTTCTCGTCCAAACTATTTATCGTCCACGTTTCACTTCCATACATTGCTACACTCCATACAAATACTTTCAGAAACGACTTCCTGACACTTAAATCTATACTCGATGTTAACAAATTTCTCTTCTTCAGAAACGCTTTCCTTGCCATTGCCAGTCTCCATTTTATATCCTCTCTACTTCGACCATCATCATTTATTTTGCTCCCCAAATAGCAAAACTCCTTTACTACGTTAAGCGTCTCATTTCCTAATCTAATTCCCTCAGCATCACCCGACTTAATACGACTACATTCCATTATCCTCGTTTTGCTTTTGTTGATGTTCATCTTCTATTCTCCTTTCAAGAGACTGTCCATTCCGTTCAACTGCTCTTCCAAGCCCTTTGCTGTCTCTGACAGAATTACAATGTCATCGGCCAACCTTAACGTTTTTACACTCCTGGAAATTGAAATAAGAACACCGTGAATTCATTGTCTCAGGAAGGGGAAACTTTATTGACACATTCCTGGGGTCAGATACATCACATGATCACACTGACAGAACCACAGGCACATAGACACAGGCAACAGAGCATGCACAATGTCGGCACTAGTACAGTGTATATCCACCTTTCGCAGCAATGCAGGCTGCTATTCTCCCATGGAGACGATCGTAGAGATGCTGGATGTAGTCCTGTGGAACGGCTTGCCATGCCATTTCCACCTGGCGCCTCAGTTGGACCAGCGTTCGTGCTGGACGTGCAGACCGCGTGAGACGACGCTTCATCCAGTCCCAAACATGCTCAATGGGGGACAGATTCGGAGATCTTGCTGGCCAGGGTAGTTGACTTACACCTTCTAGAGCACGTTGGGTGGCACGGGATACATGCGGACGTGCATTGTCCTGTTGGAACAGCAAGTTCCCTTGCCGGTGTAGGAATGGTAGAACGATGGGTTCGATGACGGTTTGGATGTACCGTGCACTATTCAGTGTCCCCTCGACGACCACCAGTGGTGTACGGCCAGTGTAGGAGATCGCTCCCCACACCATGATGCCGGGTGTTGGCCCTGTGTGCCTCGGTCCTATGCAGTCCTGATTGTGGCGCTCACCTGCACGGCGCCAAACACGCATACGACCATCATTGGCACCAAGGCAGAAGCGACTCTCATCGCTGAAGACGACACGTCTCCATTCGTCCCTCCATTCACGCCTGTCGCGACACCACTGGAGGCGGGCTGCACGATGTTGGGGCGTGAGCGGAAGACGGCCTAACGGTGTGCGGGACCGTAGCCCAGCTTCATGGAGACGGTTGCGAATGGTCCTCGCCGATACCCCAGGAGCAACAGTGTCCCTAATTTGCTGGGAGGTGGCGGTGCGGTCCCCTACGGCACTGCGTAGGATCCTACGGTCTTGGCGTGCATCCGTGCGTCGCTGCGGTCCGGTCCCAGGTCGACGGGCACGTGCACCTTCCGCCGACCACTGGCGACAACATCGATGTACTGTGGAGACCTCACGCCCCACGTGTTGAGCAATTCGGCGGTACGTCCACCCGGCCTCCCGCATGCCCACTATAAGCCCTCGCTCAAAGTACGTCAACTGCACATACGGTTCACGTCCACGCTGTCGCGGCATGCTACCAGTGTTAAAGACTGCGATGGAGCTCCGTATGCCACGGCAAACTGGCTGACACTGACGTCGGCGGTGCACAAATGCTGCGCAGCTAGCGCCATTCGACGGCCAACACCGCGGTTCCTGGTGTGTCCGCTGTGCCGTGCGTGTGATCATTGCTTGTACAGCCCTCTCGCAGTGTCCGGAGCAAGTATGGTGGGTCTGACACACCGGTGTCAATGTGTTATTTTTTCCATTTCCAGGTGTGTATTTCTTCTCCATCAATTTTAATACCTACCCCGAATTTTCCTTTTGTTTCCTTTATTGCTTGCTCAATATACAGATTGAACAGCATCGGGGAGAGGCTACAACCCTGTCCCACTCCCTTCCCAACCGCTGCTTCCCTTTCATGCCCCTCGACTCTTATAACTGCCATCTGATTTCTGTACAAATTGTAAATAGCTTTTCGCTCCCTATATTTCACCCCTGCCACCTTCAGAATTTGAAAGAGAGTATTGCAATCAACATTGTGAAAAGCTTTCTCTAAGTCTACAAATTCTAGTAACGTAGGTTTGCCTTTTCTTAATGTATCTTCTAAAATAAGTCGTAGGGTCAATATTGCCTCATGTGTTCCCATATTTCTACGGAATCCAAACTGATCTTCGGCGAGGTCGGCTTCTACCAGTTTTTCCATTCGTTTCTAAGGAATTCGCGTTAGTATTTTGCAGGCGTGACTTACTAAACTTATAGTTCGGTAATTTTCAAAAAATGGGTCAAATGGCTCGGAGCAGTATGGGACTTAACTTCTGAGATCATCAATCCCCTAGACTTAGAACTACTTAAAGCTAACTAACCTAAGGACATCACACACATCCATGCCGGAGGCAGGATTCGAACCTGCAACCGTAGCGGTCGCGCTGTTGCAGACTGTAGCGCCTAGAACCGCTCGGCCACTTCGGCCGGACGGTAATTTTCACATTTGTCAACGCCTACTTTCTTTGGCATTGGAATTATTATATTCTTCTTGAAATCCGAGGGTATTTCGCATGTCTCATACATTTTGCTCACCAGATGGTAGAGTTTTGTCAGGACTGGCTCTCCCAAGGCTGCCAGTAGTTCTAATGGAATCTTGTCTACTCTCGGGGTCTTGTTTCGACTAAGGTGTTTTACACAATTTATAATTGCAAATTACACTACTGGCCAATAAAATTGCTACACCACGAAGATGACGTGCTACAGACGCGAAATTTAACCGACAGGAAGAAGATGCTGTGACATGCAAATGATTAGCTTTTCAGAGCATTCACACAAGGCTGGCTTCGGTGGCGACACCTACAACGCGCTGACATGAGGAAAGTTTCCAACCGATTTCTCATACACAAACAGCAGTTGACCGGCGTTGCCTGGTGAAACGTTGTTGTGATGCCTCGTGTAAGGAGGAGAAATGGTTACCATCACGTTTCCGACTTTGACAAAGGTCGCATTGTAGCCTATCGCGATTGCGGTTTATCGTATCGCGACATTGCTGCTCGCGTTGGTCGAGATCCAATGACTGTTAGCAGAATATGGAATCGGTGGGTTCAGGAAGGTAATACGGAACGCCGTGCTGCATCCTGCCAACCGATCCCTTCTTCTAGTCAAGTTGAGCCACAAACTTCTCTTCTCCCCAATCCTATTCAATACCTCCTCAGGATGGAAAAAGGTGTATACCTTGGAGCGAATCCATTATTGTGGAGCGTGAATTCGTTAAAATTTCGGCGGGAGAGGGCAGGTAGGACATGGAGGTACATGGAGGGTGGAAAATGGGTATAGTGTCGCACCAGATCATCTGGACTGGTTATTAGTGGATGCGGGATTGGGTACTGGGATTGGATTTTTCGACTAACTTATCGGATTCGTATGTTCTCTAGGAAGAGAAGACGGTATCTGAAGTGAATGCGTTTGTACAGGATGCGGGTTAGCGAAGGTAGGCGGACGCGGAAGGCGAGGTGAAGTGCATCTTTCCAGGATTTCAAGGGATTTAAAGGGTTTACGCGAGGCAGATATCGAGGCAAAGTTGGTGTAGGTTATGATGTAGATCCCAGGTGCGGCCTTTTAGTAGACTTAGTCGGTATCCGGATTTTTGTTGGAGGGTAAGGGGGTATGCGTGCCACGTTAGTATTTTGCTGAGAGTTAGTCCTAAATAATTCACTGTGTTATTTGGACGGATGGGTTGGTGGCAGATGGAGAGATGGAAATCTGGAGGACGGAGGCGCGAATGGTGCGACCATAGATGGTGGGTTGACTTTTCTGTGGATTTAGCCCCGCTGTGGTTACTGGGTTCCATTAAATATGAATGTGTCGGACATGTCCGAAAGAACAGACACCACACATTCATAGATTTCCATAGGTCTAGTTGGGCCAAGAATCCACCTTCTTCGGTGCGAATGCATAAATTCGTCATACGTCCTATGGAATGTCGGAAGAGTGAATATGGAGAAAATGGACAGGGGATGCGGTTAGAAGGCTCTCGATGGGAGTGCGGATCGGCCGTGATGCGAGCCTGGACAGTCCGTGCAGTAGCGATAAGACTGCGTCCCCGATGGGGCAGTGGTTGCCTCACCTGCCTAGCAAGCAGGAGATCGCGCGTTCGAATCCCGGTCCGGTATAAATTTTCACTCCTCGCTGCCGATTCCGCTTAACGTCCCAACGCAGCAGACAGCAATGGTTCTTCCCCTTTCCTTTCTTACATCTCTCCCTTCAGTTTACATTCCCTTAAATAACTTTTCTCCGCGAGCCGTGCAAGAATCCTAAAACCGCGCGGTTATCCCGCGCTATCCTGCGGCTATCCCGCGCGGTCTTAGGATTCTTGTCACGGCTCACGCGGTTCCTTCTGTAGGAGATTCGAGTCCTCCCTCGGGCATGGGCGTATGTGTTGTCCTTAGCGTAAGTTAGTTTAAGTTAGATTAAGAAGTGTGTATCATTAGGGACCGATGACCTCAGCAGTTTGGTTACCCGTGATCGAATATAGGCGCGATCTTGCGACGTGGGCAGCAACCTCTTGCAGTTGCCTGGCGAGGTATCTGGTGGTCCTTAGTTCTCGGTGCGCCTCTTGGTGGTCTGAAGGTATACTTGAAAATCCCGTGCTGCTGCTACTGATCGCTTGAGCGTCGCTTTCCGCCACTCGTGTGTATTGTAGCCGTCTTGCATGTTGCGGCTGGTGCTGGAGGGCACCATGGTAATAAACATCATGGCCGCACCCGATACTCTGTAAACATCACACAAGGAATTAGCCCCGCTCCTGAGGGAGTGCGCTGTGCGGGGCAATTTGGTAGGAAGTCGCCAAGAATAATGTCCGTACAAACAAAAACAGATTCGAATGGCTTCATCGTCATATTGTGACAAGTGCCGTGCCGTGGTACTGCTGGCCACGGGGCTCGCGTTCATTTCTAGACAACAACGAAAATCATATCCTTAAAAGGCGAGTCTGTCGAACTCCAAAACATAGCGCCTATGCGTTTTGTGTTTGCTTTTTTTCCTTCCTTCCTCTGGAGTTCCTAGAGCTGTCGCCGCATCCCACATACCTGTCACCAACGGTTTGTAACACCCCATGCTTCCTCGTGAACTTCCATTTCTCTTTTTTCACACCCTCCTTGATGCCATCTAACCCATTCTAAAGCTAAACCAGACGTAAGGGATTTCACTAAATATATTCGCAAACACGAATATGGACAACCATCACCTGTAGAATGGAATGACGACAGTGAAAATTTGTGCTGGACCCGGTCTTACGTTTATTGGCAGCGGTCGCCTACCATCAGTCTATCCGTGCGCGACCCAAGATCACATCCAAACTTCCATATGTCGTGATCCATGCGTCTATAATCTGCACAGGAGTGCGTTATGTACATTCCCGTACAGATGAGACCGATTACTTTGAAAGTCTCTTGCCCGTCGTCGGCGGATAAATGCGACATTGCAGTGCCTGTGTTGTTCTAAATTACTATGCGAACTTCCTTTGGACATGCATGCCAAGGTGGTTACCTGATAGCTGTTTGTTGGAACATGTAGACCTTGGCTTCTGTTCTGTCGACAAAGTATTGTTCTCGTAGCTGGACGCGACAGCTGCCATTGCAAAAATCGTCTGGCCGGTACTCCTTTCAAGCTGTGGCCCAGAAAATCCAGCTTCACTTCTCCTGACACCTCCCAAGGCATCGAGCTTTCCACCTCCTCATCTTCCACCTGTTCTATCAAAATATCTTCTCTCCAGGCACCTCTTCTCGCTATAATCGACAGGCGTCTTTAAGAGTAGGACGTATTCGAGAAGAGGAATTTAGAAATCCTCATCTGGCCGTAATGATACATGATAACTAATTCTTCAGTCGCTTCTTGATAGAACAACTTCTTAATTATGAATAAAAAGCACTAAACCGTGTAATTTCTGCAGCATTATTTCATTTTGTTAACCGGTTTTCGGATTTCAAGTCCTTCATCACACTTTAACCGTCTACCAGTGTCAAAGAGGGTACAGTATTCGTGAATAACGCTGAAAAAAATATTACACATCGAGAGTGACGTACAAACATGCAATTTTTCTGTGGTAGTGCAGTGGTAGTGTAATTAAGAATGTTAAAGTTAGTAAGTTAAATGGAACAAACCAGTAATAAAAACAACGAAGAAAAAAACCGGTTTTTACATAACAATTTAAATTAAATTAACAATCGTAACCGCGAGGGATTAGCCGAGCGGTCTAGGGCGCTGCAGTCGTGGACTGTGCGGCTGGTCCCGGCGGAGGTTCGAGTCCTCCCTCGCGCATGGGTGTGTGTGTGTTTTTCCTGAGGATAATTTAGGTTGAGTAGTGTATAAGCTTAGGGACTGATGAAATTAGCTGTTAAGTCCCATAAGATTTCACACACATTTGAACATTTTGAACAATCACAGTAAAATATAATTAACACACGACATGGGTTCTGAAGAATGGCTTTAAGATTTGTCACATCGGAAGGGATATAGAGACGGAGTAAATTGCCAATCGTAACACGAAATACATAAACTACACTGCAATGGTTGTGAGCGTTACTTGCATCTGAAACTGGAGATTGTGAATTGATGTTTGGTCAAGAATAACTTCAAGGCGACAAAGACTCCATTAATCAACATCCCACTGAGCTTGAAGGAGGTCGTGTAATAGGGCTACGAGAGGCTGGATGTTCCTTCTGAGATACTGCAGAAAGGCTTGTACCCGATTGCTGGCAGCCTTAGTCACGAGCATGTACCGTCGCAAGAATACCGGGTTCCAAGCGGCCTCGTGGCACTACCGAGAGGGAAGACGATCGTATTCGCCGTATGGCTCTGGCGCATCGTATTGCATCTGTAGTAGCAATTTGAGCAGTAGTTGGCATCTCAGTGACAGAACGATCTGTTACCAAACGGTTACTTCATGGACAGCTCCGAGGCAGACCTTGACCTTGACCCTAAACCACCACCATATGCGACTCCACTGGTATCAAGTAAGAGTTCATTGGATGGCACGATGGAGGTCTGTTGCATTTGCTAATGCAAGCTCGTTCTGCCTCAGTACCATTGACGGCCGTGTGATGATTACAAGGAGGTCAGGCGAGGGTATGCAACCAGCCTGCCTACGTGCTAGACGCACTGGACGCACACTTGGGGTCACGGTCTGGAGTGCGATTTCGTATGGCAGCAGGAGCACACTTCGTGTTATCCCACGCACCTTCACTGCAAAACCGTACGTCAGTCTGTTGATTCGACATGTTGTGCTGCCACTCATGAATAGCATTCCTGGGACTGTTTTCCAACACGATAACGCTCGATCACGTCCTGCACTTGTAACCCAACACGCCTTGGCCTGCTCG
The DNA here is from genome assembly GCF_023864275.1 of Schistocerca cancellata. Lineage (NCBI taxonomy): Eukaryota > Metazoa > Arthropoda > Insecta > Orthoptera > Acrididae > Schistocerca > Schistocerca cancellata. Next base: position 460,343,755 of record NC_064631.1, on the reverse strand, counting down.
ATCACGAGATCTGTCTCAAACTGAGTGCATATGGTGCATCATTGGACGACAACCCCAGCGTCATCCACAAAAGCATTAGCTGTCCCTTTACTGACCGACCGACTGCAACAGGCGTGGAACTGCGTCCCACAAACTGGCATCTCTCACCTGTGCAACACAATGCATGGATGTTTGTTTGCTTGCATTCAACATTCTGGCGACTGGTATTTAATGTATCAGCATTTCACATTTGCAATGGTTTATATTGCGCGTACATTAACTTGTGATCTTTCAGTGTTAATCACTTAAGTATGTTACCTAGAAAAACGTATTTCCGAAATTTCGCTACTGTACATTAATCATTTTTTGGTGTTGCGATTTTTTTGACGTCAGCGTATTTGTTCATATGCAACTATAATTCGCGAAGTAAAGATTATTTAAATGGGATCCACCGAATTTTAACAACACTGTTCGCACCATTCGATTCCGTAGTTTATTTGTTGACTTTAATTCACAAAACTTGTGTAACAGAACTTTTAAAAAGCTCCCGTTCCCAGTTTGTCGCTGTTAAGAAGTAGCAAATAACTGCAGCAGTGAACAGCGCTAGCGCGGGCACGAATAGCAGACGCAGCTGGCGAGCTGAATGCTGAGGCGCACAGGTGCGCCGCGGGACGCGATCGTAAATCGGTGCTCAGTGAGTCGGCGCCACCAGAAGGCGCGGGGCGTGGCGCTTTATTCCGCTCGGCCGTGGGCGGCGGTCCGCCGGGCGCTGCCGCCGCCTCTGCCTCCACTTCCGCCGTCCGTCCGCGGCGAACGAAGAATGGCCGGCGCGCCGCCTTCCGAAAGATTTGCGACGGCCTCGCGGGACGGTGGCGGCCAAACTTGTGGCCCGGGGAAGTTTACACCGCCCCCTCAGTGCTCTCCCGACTCCGCGGTCCGCGTCGGCGCTCCAGCTGTTGGTCACCAGTCCCTCGTCTAGCTGGCTGAGGCAAGAAAGTGTTACAGAACTGTGGCAGCTATTTCGTCGAGGAACTGCTGTTTTCGGAAGCCAGACCAGTGGCTGCATCGGAACACGTCCACCAATTATGAGTTTTTACAAGAATATGGGTATTGCCTTCATTAGGGCAATTATGGTATACATTGCCTTCATTGGGACAAACGCATAACACCTTTGTTTCATTTGCTGAACCACGATATAGGCAAAGAGAAGACAAAAAATAATCAAGATCACACACACACACACATACACATGCTCACACACACACACACACACACACACACACACACACACACACACACACACACACATACAGAGTGTAAATTTTAGGTTGACAGACTACAATAACTCGAAAAATAAGCTTCACACGAAAAAATGTGTAGAATCCAAAGTTGGTTATTTTCGAGGGGGACATCTAAAAATGGTTCAAATGGCTCTTAGCACTATGGGACTTAACATCTATGGTCATCAGTCCCCTAGAACTTAGAACTACTTAACCTAACTAACCTAAGGGGGTCACACACATCCATGCCCGAGGCAGGATTCGAACCTGCGACCGTAGCGGTAACGCGGTCGCAGACTGAAGCGCCTAGAGCCGCACGGCCACACCGGCCGGCAGGGGACATCTGCTGGTGCTAAAATTAGCCCGCCACCCCGGCCCCTGGGGGTGGGGCGGGAGGCAACTTTAAAATTTCAAATGGGAACACCCATATTTTATTGCAGAATCAGATCCCACATAAAAAACCTCTTAAACATTTGTTTTGATTCAAGAAAATTCATGTTCTCATATTTGCGTGAAAAATGATTACGGGCTAGATAAAAAATACTTATTTACTTCGTAAATTTTGAATCGCTAAAACTAAAACTCTCCCTCTCTCCCCATAGGGTGGGATTTGAGGGAGAGGAATTGTTGGAACAGGTACCATAACATATACTCAGCTGCAGAAAAGAAGTACAGTCTATGTAGAGGTTTCCAATTCACAAAGATTTATTGTTGCAACAGTGCTTATGGAGTTTATGAAATGATTACATTTCCAGAGCAATAGTACAAGCGGTTCTGAGGTACCAGGTATGGACCCATTGCTGAAACATGCACAACACTAGGTGGTGTAGCCTACATTGGCGGATATACGGGACACTGTCTTGGCATTCAGTCGATCGTACACATGGCGAATAATGTCCTGGGATACGTCATGACATCCCTGCTCCACCCGTTCATGTAGTTCTGTTTGAGTTGTTGGTTAACGAATTACACCAGTCACTTCTCGTCCAATCATATCCGACACGTGCTGGATTGGAGACAAGCCTGGAGATCGTGCTCGCCATGGAACTTCCTACACGCCTTGCAGACCACGCTGAGTTTCGCGGGCAGTGTATGTGCGAGCATTATCCTGTTGGAAAAATAAATCACCTTTCTGTCACAATAACGGCGAAAGAATGGATCTAACAACAATCGGCATGTGCTGAGCGCTGTTAAGCTTTACGTCCAGAAACACTAAAGGTGAACTAGAGTGGTAGCGTATCGCACTCCAGATCGTAAGGCCTGGGATGGGCAAGTGTGTCTTGAACGAATGCACTCTGCGAGACAGGGCTCACGAGGGCTTGTCGCATGCACAAACTACCATTACTTGCGTGCAGGCAGAATCTGCTTGCATCTCTGTAGACCACGGGGCGCCATTCCATCTTCCAAGTGATCCTCCGACGGCACCAGTCGAGCCACCACTTCTATGCTGTCATCCGCCCCGACAGCCGAATGGTCAGCGTGACGGGCTGCCGTCCTAAGGGGCCCGGGTTCGATTCCCGGCTGGGTCGGGGATATCTCCGCTCAGGGACTGGGCGTTGTGTTGTCTTCGTCATCATTTCATCCCCATCCGGCGCGCAGGTCGCCCAATGTGGCGTCGAATGTAATAAGACTCGCACCAAGGCGGCCGGACCTGCCCCGTTAGGGGCCTGCCGGCCAATGACGCCAAACTCTCGTTTCATTTCATTTTCTATGCTGTCGAGTGAGCGGAGGACGGGCTAGAGATGTGCCCGTGGTTCCACTGCTAATAACAGATTCCCAATAGCTCATATTGACACGTCTGGGCTCACCAGCCCCGCAATCTGTGCTATGGTACCTGTACGATCTGCCGTCGCTACTCTTACAATACGACGACCCTGGCGGCTATGTGTGCTATTCGGAGATCCAGAACCTCATCCACGGGTGTGAGTTGTTCACGTGACCACTGTTGCCAGCATCATTGCACAACTGACACAGCATGTCCAGCGTCTGTGGCAATTATCCGAAAGGACAGTCTCGCCACTCGGAAGGAAACATAAAACCAGTAGAGACAAGAGACGAGGAAGATAGTACACATTTCTTCAATCCTTAGCACTCAGCATTTTCTTCTATCTAATCTTGCTACAGCGTTTTACGGCCTGCTTTCCTTTCTGCGCAAGAATCTGTGACCTCATCAAAGTTCGTCAAACATTTTGCTACATGAAAAACCAAAATGTCGTTTTCTAATACTGAAAAAGATGTTAATGTCAATGGTACCTAATAGTCGTTTGGATTCTCTGTTTGATTACGTCTAGATAAAAAGAAATTGCTCTTTCTGATATTGCATCAGTTGTAACAAACGCCAAATAAGCGAGGCTGCTTTGGCACAGATTGTCATTTTTACCTCCCTCATTTACATAAACAACACGACAGAATATTACTCACGAAGTACCAATATCAAATGCCTGTTAGACCTACTACAAGCAAAAAGTTTTCTGTTAGGAAATAGTTTCACATTTTATTCATATGCTCCAGTTTCTCGAGCATAAGATCGAAAAGTACTAGCGGTGGCAAATTTTTATGTAAAACTGGAATCGTCACATTCTTCCATATAATTTTTGTGATGTCTCAGTTTCTTCTCCCTCCCCGTTCTAACAAACAATCTTGTCATCACTAATTCTATAACTATTCCTGGCAGTGCCAAAACTTATTCTCCGGTTAACTTCGCTAACCCTACCGGAATCACAGGTTCAATTATTTCGCGTTTATTCTCCGATCAGGCGTTATTACTTGTTCGTACAAAGCGTTTTCTGCCCTATTCCGAGAATAGGACTCAAGCAGCTGCTTAACGGGTCCTGTACAACTGGCCCTTAGTAGTGTAGCGATCTGGCGAAACTTTTATGTCAAAATTTCATTTTCTTGGGTAGACCGAGAAGATAATATATGAGCTTTCTTACCTGTTATTCCTGTTACTTGCTTATTTGAACTCCGGTAGTCTGAATATATGGATTTCGATAGTAATTATAACAATGCTTATTATTCACACAGCCAATCAACCACACAAGCAAACCCGTTCGGGTTTATTCGGCTCTGGTCCTATAGCTACGTCCTCTTTTGCCTGCGGGAAAGATTTTTATTTCTTGATGTGACGGGGATTCCCCTGGCAGAGACTTATGATTCGTTCAGGAATCAATTTACGATGTGTTCGAAATATTCAAAAACCAACAGGGATACATTTCAAAATCAGCTGAATAATAGATAAACCAACGGCCCTGGATGCTAGGCGCCTTTTGAGACAAGGCTTTTTTCTTCAAGAAAATGAATTTGGCTCCCCCACTCTCCCCCCCCCCCACCCCCACCACCCGAAATTTCCGCCCGAGGCAGATACCCTGGTTTGCCCCACCTGATATCCGGGCCTGCTCTCACCAAGGATAGGTGACCGTAATAACCAGAGACCGGATTATATGCATCATGAAAACCTTAAAATATGCATGCAGCTATGCATGAAAAATGCATGAAAAGTGCCGAAATATGCAAGATCAAATAATAAAAAAAATATGGAAGTTACAGGGAGCATTATATATGAAAGTCGAACCTGTGCATATCATTTACGAGGAAGAGAGGCAGCCACGTGAAAAATCGGTACATGATATTTTCTGAATACTTTCTGGTAGAGGTTAGGAAGGGGGCCATTGTGGGATTATTCTCTGAAAATTTGCAAAATTGGGACTCATACCGAGTTTCAAGAATTGTTCCTTCTTTGCTATTGTTGTCGGTAACAAGCGGATGCGATGCGAGTGAGTCACAGCGAAAAAATGGATTTGTACAGGACCAACTTCGAGATATATCACGCAAAGGGGCACACTCAAAAACTCCGTAATATTTTATTTAAAAAACGTACAATCATGAATTGTTTTGAACGGCATTAACTTTTAATTAATACTACTGGACCAAAGCATCATTTACAATTTATTTTACATTTTTCTACTATTTTAAACATAAAATACCAAGTACTGAGGCCTCTCTCGCCGGAGGTTCGAGTCCTCTCTCGGGCATGTGTGTATGTGTTGTTCTTAGCATAAGTTAGTTTAAGTAGTGTGTAAGTCTAGGGATCGATGACCTCAGTAATTTGGTTCCTTAGAAATTCACACACGTTTGAACATTTCAGCCAAGTACTGTTCCAAGTATTCGGTAATCAGGTTGTGTCTTCGATCACTCAAAACATTTTGATAAACAGAAAAGGACCATTCTACATCAGCTGAGGTAACTGGGCAGTATCTGAATTTGAGTCCTATGTTGGGACTTATTCTTTCTGGTAAACGTTCACCCATCCCAATAATACTATACATTTGGCTCAAGGGTTCAAAGCCTGGATTATTGTTTAAAATGATTTGAAACTTCTCTTTCAGTTTTCTTGGGAATATCTCCGGCAATGAGGAGTTCACTAGAACAATTTTTTTCGTTAACTGAACAGATTCATTCAACCTCAAACCTTGAGTTTCAAGCTTTTTAATACTTGCAGGTATACGGGATAAATGAGTGCTAATCACATCAATGTATTTTCGTACTTGCACTGGCAAACTGCCATAGCGTATGCACTAACGAAGTCGTTTACTACTCCTCTAATGGCATCGAAATGTTCATTCTAAAACAACACAGCTTCGACTCACGTACCCCAAGGAGCTACACCTGGTTCGGGAGGTAAAGGCACATTTGGTAATATTCCTGTGTAGGTCTTGATGTGAGCAGAAGCCTTTATAAACACTTTCTTTGTGGATGGAATCAGTTTATTTACATTCACAAACATAGAAGGTACTTCTTCAACAAGGCGATGTACGCCATGAGCAAAGCACGTTACATGAATCAAACTGGGATAAAATACGCGGAGGGCTTTTCATGCTTTGATCATATCGGGAGCAGCATCTGAAATCAACACAAACACCCTTTCATCTGCAGAAGATTTTGGAAATATTTTTTTAACACCCACATTCAAAAATCTGGCGACTGTAGAATGATTTACTTTTTCAAGTTCTTTGCAGGCCGCTAAACAGGAAGAAGAAGGCTCTTCTTTTAAAGCACCAACAATTAAATTTGCAATGTAGTGGCCACAAGTGTCTGTAGCTTCGTCAACTGAAATCCAGAAATGCTTTCCTTGAGTTCACTGTGTATTTGTTCCAGAAAATTTACGTAAATTGTCGGTATGTAATTTTTCCGCTATGTTGATTCTTATGGTATGTTTTGATTTAAGCAATATTTGCACAGGAAGCATCTGAGGATAGCGTTTTATGTTTGTGAGGAGGAATGTAGCTTGCAATGAATGCTTCACATAGGTCCATGTTAAACCTACTTTTTTTGGTTACCTTTGGACAAATCCCTGGTACCGTACTGCAACTTGCTGTTGTCAGTAGCTGTTGTCGTGGTCCTTTCTTCAGCATTCCTGCAATATGAAGACTTGCCTTGAGATGTTGGTCTATCTGAAACATTTTTTGCATGAAACGTTTTTCTCACAAACTCGACAATATAAAGAAATTCCATCATATGTAAATGTTCGGGTTGGTCAGCTTCTCGGTTAGCGATTGCACGCAGTTCTAGGTCACGGTCAATCTGTGAGACATCAAAACTATATCAAGCTACAGACTACCAGTCTAAATGTTTAAAATGTAGTAAACATGGAGCGAAAATATGCATCGTCACTAGCTTTTAGTTGAAATATGTATTAACCGATGAAAAGGAGCCAAATATGAAATGCATATGCAACATGCAAATGCATATAATCCGGTCTCTAGTAACAAATATCGATACCCGCACCCGACTGCATCAATGTCTAAGTTGAAAAATAATGTCGTGTCTGTGCGTCACTTCGAAATGTGGCGCAGCATTCAGTAACAGTTATTTTCCCAGCCACAATAATGTGTAAGGTAGCTCTCGAAGTCTCTCTTGTAAATCGATTGCAGTCAAATTAAATCGGGCAATGCTGAGAAGTTAGGAAATTATGCACTAAAGGTAGTTTGTGACTTTAGTTACTTGAACACCGAAATAACTGATGATGGCTGAAGTAGACATGGTATAAAACGCAGACTGGCAGCAGCAAGATAAGCACTTCTGAAGAAAAGAAATTTGTTGACATCGAAGGTAAGTTTCAATCTTGGGAAGTATTTTCTAAAGGTGTTTGTATAGAGTGCAGCCTTGTACAGAAGCGACACGAGGAATATACACTATTTAGACAAGAAGAGATTAGAAGCTTCTGAAATGTTGTGCTATAGGAGAAAGCTGACAGTTGTTAGTTTGGTGTATAAGTTCGTAGCATTTTTCCATGTGTTCAGTAAACAAATCAGATACACATAACAAAAACGTTAGTAGTAAATAATATATTTTCCTTCACTACTTACGATAGTCTGCCAACGCTGAGGCAACTTCTCGATTCCGCTACTGTAGAAAGCACGTGTTTCGAGGTGAAGAACTCGTCGAGCCACGTTCGGAGCACGTTTTCATCCGGGAAGGAGTATCTCGAAGGCTGTTCGATAGAAAGCGGAAAAGGTGAAAATCTGAGGGCGAAAGGACAGGCGAATAAGGTGGGTACGGAAAGACTTCCCAACCCAGCGTTTCTGTATAGTGTTTTTTGTCACTCTTGCGGCCGTTATCGTGGGGTGGCATACCTTCACGTAGTCTTCCTGGCCGTTGTTCTTGGACTGCGTCTGAAAGACGTCTCAGTGTTAAACGATAAATGTCAGCACTAATGGTTACATGTCGGAGACGTAGTTCGTGGTACATTATACTACCGCTGTTCCACCAGATGACTATTTTGTGGATGCGCGCAGGTCCTTTAACGGAGAGTTCCTGCTTTGTTTGGGCTCAGCCATTCCTTTCTTCTCCTGATGTCAGCAAGAGGACACAAAAAAAATGGCTCTGAGCACTGTGGGACTTAACATCTGAGGTCATCAGTCCCCTAGAACTTAGAACTACTTAAACCTAACTAACCTAACGACATCAGACACATCTATGCCCGAGGCAGGATTCGAACCTGCGACCGTAGCGGTTGCGCGGTTCCAGACTGAAGCGCCTAGAACCGCTCGGCCACACCGGCCGGCTGAAGACACCATTTTTCGTCACGAGGATAAGAATGGTCGGTGTTGTTCACAAGCCAATTGATGATGGGCAAGCAGATCTGCACATGTGGCTACCGGCTGGTGTTTGTGATTTTGGCATACATCACCCAGAATCCATACACCTGATTTTTGAACCTTCACCGCTGCATGTAAATGTCACACGGTGGTGAAATGATTAGTGTTCATGATATTTGCCAGTTATCGAGCATACTGACATGGATTATTGTGGATTAATGCGTTTTAACGATCTTTTTCAAACCCTGAAGGTCAATATTGTGAAAATGATTCTCCTTAAAATGAGAAAACCACTTTCTTGCCATCCTTTGTCCAGTTTCATTATCCCCATAGAAAGCGCAAATGTTGCTACTACCTCTACTGCTTTCATCCCTCTGCTTAATTCAAACAGAAGAATAAGTCGCAAATGTTCATATTTCTCCCCTTGGCACTCCATTTTCTAGCATCCACAGCTCCACTCACTCTCTCCAGATGACATAATGACGATACGAAAACTCAAATATCAACAGTGAACTATAAATAAAAAATGACATTCGATAAACAAACCAGTAGCCGGCCGTGGTGGCCAAGCGGTTAAAGGCGCTACAGTCTGGAACCGCGCGGCCGCTACGGTCGCAGGTTCGAATCCTGCCTCGGGCATGGATGTGTGTGATGTCCTTAGGTTAGTTAGGTTTAAGTAGTTCTAAGTTCTAGGGGACTGATGACCTTAGAAGTTAAGTCTCATAGTGCTCAGAGCCATTTGAACCATTTGAAACAAACCAGCATTTGAACCATTTGAAACAAACCAGTAGCAACCAGAATCCTGCCTTTCAAAACAGAAACGAACTTGTGCGCCAGCCTAACAGAGTTTTTGATCGAGTAACTAATGGTAAGGTACTGAACCGAAGTGAGGGAAGAAATAAATTTATTGCACAATGTGTCTAAAAGAAGGAATCACTTGAAACCATACATCCTGCCGCACGAAGCAATCGCCATTTTGGTGATGGAGGGAAGTGTGGGTCGTAAAAATTATGGAGGGACACCAAGGCTCGAATATAATAATTTGTTTATAATAAGCGTCAGTTGAAGTACTTAGGGAGACAGGAAGAAGCTTGCACAGGTTACACGAATGCCGTGAGCTGTGTCAACCCAGTTTTCGGATTGAAAACCACAACTAAAATATATATTCAAACAAGCGAAGGTACTGTGTGATACGGAGGGTAGTTCATATCCATATTACCAAATTTCTATCCTATTTCATTGGCGTATAGAGCGACGAAAGGTTTCTACATGCCTTTGTGGGCGTCGTTTTCTCTTATGTTGTTCTCGTGTATGGCGACAGTACACACGACTCTAGACAATATCGCACCATAATCGATAAGCAACACTGGAAACACTCTTAGCACAGAAGCTGCATGGGTTGGCAGTAAAAACTATACCGAGGTCCGCCAGGGACCGCAGATGACAACTTCGAGCATCAAGTGTGTGGATAGCGATACGGCGGGCAGTTCTCCTCAGTGCGCCGAGTCGTATACGAGTAGAGTCTCCAGTTACCGCCATAGCTACAAGCTGCAGTTTTCCGCCGTCGTCTCACAGACTTTGGCTCCGTAGGTCAGCTCTGGACTCTACGTAGGCATCACTCAGATGCATGGTGACATGACTTTAATATTTTAGAGGACTTGTAATAATTCAAACATCTAATTGAGCTGGACTTTTCACAAGAAGAAGCGTCATCTGAGGTGAGTATTTCTTCCTATTTAATAAGTGTTGGAAATCTTTCTGACTGAAGATAACCTAAGCCGTCCATCTGCGTTCCCAACATGATTCATTTGCGCTATATACGATGGTTGAACATTTACCATGTCTGTTACAATTTCATCTAGTCTACACCGACCATTTACGATTGTAGAAGAGCGTCTTCCAGATGGTTCAGTTACTGCAAACATGACCAACCGACAAGGACTTCAAACGTTGGGACAGTATCTTGGAATTGCCCACCCGACAAGACCCGCGGTCTAACGCGCTGCTTCCCCAGCGGGGAGGTGTGCCGGTCCCCTGCACGAATCCGCTCGGCGGATTACTATCGAGGTTCGGTGTGCCGGCCAGCCTCTTTATGGTTTTTAAGGCGGTTTTCCATCTGCCTCGGCGAATGCGAGCTGGTTCCCCTTATTCCACCTCAGTTACACTATGTCGGCGATTGCTGAGCAAATAGTGTCTCCACGTACGCGCACTCCATAATTATTGTACCACACAAACATTTGGAGTATGAGACTTTTCAGAGGAGAGGGGGGGGGATGGGGGGCCGAATCTGGGTACGGTGTGGGACGACGGTGGTGGGGGTGGACTGCTGTGGCCTATTGTGGGGTTGTGAACCACTGAGAGCTGCGGCGGGACGAAACCTCTCCGTCGTTTCTTGGTCCCCAGTTCAATACACACACACACCTTGGAATTAGTCGCATTAGCGTCTTGCGAGCGGTTAAGATTACAAATGAAGTACGCTTCCAACAGACCTGTCTTCCATTCGCCTTCACTGCTACTAATTTCGCGTGCACACCCCCGTATTAGAAGTTCACCACTAGGCCTCTAATTGGATGTTACCGGGTTATTTCTCTTTGTTACGGGCATTATACTTACATTTATTCACAATCATGCAGACATCAAAAAAAGTTTTGCATCACCCCAGTCCCCAGAACTCCTGAACGTAGACGTTGACCGTGGATATTGTATCACAGCTGCACGGCTCGTGTTATCTTTAGTTCAACCATGTAGAGGCGGTCAACACCGCGGTTCGGTCGCGTCCGCATTGTTACTTTGTGCCAGGAAGGACTCTTAACAAGTTAAGTGTCCAGGCGTCGTGGAGTGAAAGAAGGCGATGTTGTTCGGACAGGGAGGAGATACACAGAGACAGGAACTGCCGATGACAAGCCTCGCTCAGGCCGCCCAAGGGCTACTACTGCAGTGGATGACCGCTACCAGGTTTTCCATTCCTTCCCATAGGAACGCTTGTCCAAGTTGGAAAGCTATTCTGACCGCAATTCCATGGCCACATTAGCCTTTTACAGAGTTACTTAAACGGTTAACGTCAAATTCAAATTATGATTATCAGTAGCGTATTAACACATTGAACCCAAATCCTGCATCTCAATGAGCAAAAGGTGAAAAATGCTGCTGGATGAAATGTTTTAGCTTGTGGGCAGATGCGAATTGCGCCGTCACGCCCTGAGCACAATGGAACACTTTTAAAAGAGGAGTTGGGGCACCTATGGTGACAGGGACAACGAAAACGTGGGACTGCTACGGTCGCAGGTTCGAATCCTGCCTCGGGCATGGGTGTGTGTGATGTCCTTAGGTTAGTTAGGTTTAAGTAGTTCTAAGTTCTAGGAGACTTATGACCTAAGATGTTGAGTCCCATAGTGCTCAGAGCCATTCTTGACAACGAAAACGCCAGCCAACACATCGAGGAGAGCCGGTAACAGGCCAACGCTGCATGTTATGGAGAAAACTGTGTTGAGGAATTTTCAGATGGATACAAAAAGACCAGCGACGCAGTTGATCACATGAAATGCTCGTGGTATGCTCGTGATGTACGCTTGTAACTTTTAGGCGTCTGGAGCGGGCACAAAATGTCCGATTGGCTGAAATGAAGTAGGAAGGAGTAAAGTTCTGAAATTTCGAAGCAGTTTGAAGGTAGTCCCTCTGCGATTGGCAGAGGTAGTTTCCACAAGATATAAGGAACACTCCTTTTGGCTGGAAATGCCGTGACGTGAAGTACAAAAGGAACCAGGTGGGGGGACAGTTTTCTAGGAGAGACACAAGACCGAAAACTTCAAGGACTCTCCTCTGAACCAATGTTAAGTGCAGAACAGAGCGCTTCACGCTCTGTACGACGCCAAAAGAGGAATTTTGTGTGAACACTGCGTTCACTTTGGCTCACATTCAGCTAGATATTAGCTGAAGAGTCGTTGAGCTCCAACAGCAGAGAAATGAAACTGCCACGTAGCTAATTGTTCTTGCGAGAACTGAAAGGGCATTGTAATATGCACGCTGCTCCATCTATTCACGTGTATATCGCCATATTTTCAGACTAAGAATGAGTGCATGTTTTTTTGCCTAACGAGAAACATAGGACAGTTTCTACTGATAAAATCAGTGAAGATATTGCTTTTTATAGGATATTCAGAGGATGAGAGCAGCCATGCAGCCGACAGCTTATCGTAGCTAAGGTAAATACCACTACAGAGGCGTGAACTTTTTGGTTCACCAGATTGCGTCTTTGAGTAATCTTTTCCTCATCTTGACACAAAAACTAACCATCCCGCATCAACTTGTCATCCTAAATAGTACCGAACTTAGAACAAGAATCTGATGATTTGTCGTACTATCGGCCAACTTCATGATGTAGTAGTAGGAATAATTTTATACAGAATCTTCTGGTTAAAATTTGATAGTGTTGTGTTCAGTGGTATTTCGATTAAACAGGACGTAATTCGTTATGTTGACAACTGTCCTGACACTGTCATGTTACAACCTACATAAATTCGTGTACTTCTTAGACAATAATCCTGAATTAAAATAAATGTTTTAACAGCTTAACACCGATGTGCTCTGTGATAGAATAAGGTTCCACTCCTAACCCCAGTTAATTATAGACGCTTACGCACTCACAGGGTGTTTTTGTTGATGTCTGACGATAGAGAAAAGGAGCGGAGTGTCCGATGGCAAGCATGTTCTCCAGACATAAACCATATCGAACATGCCTGGGATAGATTGAAAAGGGCTGTTTGTGGACTTCGTGACCCACCAACCACTCTGAGGGACCTACGCCAATTGCCGTTGAGGAGTGGAACATCTGGACTAACCGCGCCTTGATGAACTTGTGTGTAGTATACCATGATGAATACAGGCATGCATCAACGCAAGAGAACGTGCTACTGGGTATTAGAGGTACCGATGTGTACAGCAATCTGGACCACCACCTCTGAACGTCCCGCTGTGTGGTGGTAAAACATGCAATGTGTGGTTTTCATGAGCAATAAAAAGGGCAGAAATGATTTTTATGTTAATCCCTATTCCAATTTTCTGTACAGGTTCCGGAACTCTGGGAACCAAGGTGATGCAAAACTCTTTTAATGCGTATATGTCGCATAGATACATTTCTCTCGCTTAGTTCTGTTGCAGTTACTTAAAGCTCTTCCTGTTAAACACTTCAACATAACATCGACTTAGAACTCTTTTCCTTTTGTTTGTCTGGCAGAAGGTTAAGTGTCGTGCGTCCCAGGAAAAAGAGGTATCGCCACACGCGTAACATTTCGTGTTTTGCGTGATCGGTATTAACATGGGAAAACGCTATTTTGTTTTTATTTTGCATGCATTACAACTCTTTCACTTCAAACCATTCTAGGCTTAATATTTGACACTTATTGCATAGTAGTTACGTGGAATTATTTTTTCTCATATTTGTGACTTACTACATTCAACTAAATAAAATTTCTTTAATTGTAACATGTACAAGATAAAAATCTAAAATTTGGAGTATCCTGTAAAATTAATACACAACCTTGATGAAGGTCACATGCAGCAATGACCAAAAAATTTGTCGGTGTCAACGTCAGCGCGAAGCTTCCACGCACGCGGGCAGTATTTACTAAAGGTCACAATGGCCATGGAAGCCTACGCTCGGTCATAATCATACACTTCGTTTACGGACCAACATGTAGTTAAAACTACGTCCCTTGATTTTCGAAAACAGCTTTCGGGAGAAAAATAAAAAAAATTGAAATATATGAAATGTATGGAGAGCACTGACAAGACAGTTTGATAACACATGTATTAAGGCATCAGGGAATAGCTTGCATAGTACGAGAGGGGGCAGTAGAGGATAAAAGCTTTAGGAGAAGACAGAGATTTTGGAATACACTGAGCAAATAATTGAAGAGATAGACTGCAAGTGCTGCTCTGAGATTCGAGTAGAGGAATTTGTGACGGGCAGCTAGCATAAAACCAAAAATCAACAGAAGACTCAACAAAAAAACGCTGTTCTCGCAGATGTGAATCGGGTTTTTTCACTGTCTGTCCTAAAAGACTTGTACTTATTAAGACGGATTGTGTGTGAGACGTGCGTGGCTCGTGTTCCCGCCATCATGTATTTTACACCCTGTTTTTAACGTACTTCCACATCACTACGTTAATTTAAATTACTACTGTCAGTGAGTTACTGCTTTTCTGACCGTGACCGGTGCTAGCAGCGCGTATCGGTATATCCCCTCTCGTTTCTTTGCTCGACTGCTATTACTTTCCGGTCGTTGTCTGTCGTAAGCGAGTTCGGGTTGCGAGTTCGGGTCTGCCAGTCAGTTGGAACGCGTCTGAAGCGCAGTCTGGACGTGCCAGTCGGGGAGTTGCAAGGTGTCACTAGTGCAGTCGTGTTGGAGCAGTTAGGTCTGCGTCGACATGGCTCGCCCTGCTATTGCCACTACGCATCACTTGAGCCGGGCCATGGTCGTGGTGGATCGTCGGTCGGTCGTCCTACCAGACGACGCGTTTTGGCTCGCCGATCGTTCATGAGTCGTGTGTGTGTGTGTGTGTCTGCATCCACTCCCGATTTGTCTTCGTGCGTGTTTAGTTACTGTTGTGTATTGTTCATGTCTTCGTGCAAGTGTTTGTCAGGTTGTGTGTGCACTTGGCGTTATTTCCACT
The DNA here is from genome assembly GCF_023864275.1 of Schistocerca cancellata. Classification (NCBI taxonomy): domain Eukaryota; kingdom Metazoa; phylum Arthropoda; class Insecta; order Orthoptera; family Acrididae; genus Schistocerca; species Schistocerca cancellata. Next base: position 460,328,727 of record NC_064631.1, on the reverse strand, counting down.
GACGACTATTTTAGATGTTGTCGGCATTCTGAGGCAGTCAGTCGGCTGTTGCGGACGAGGGAAGTTATCTCCGCGCGGTACAGTCGGCTGCGTCTGCTGGCAGCGCCTGCGCAGTGTCGGAGCGTGTGTGGAGCTGTCCGATCGCTACGAGCTTCGTTGTTCACCGACCCAGGACGTCAAAGTTGAGTACTGGTTTCAACTACCCAAGCCACGTCCATTCATGGTGTGATGATTCGTTTCGGTGGTTTGCTGTTGGGGAGGTTTTCCTCTGAGATACACCGAATGTTTCTACTGATGAAATTTAGCCGCTATGCGGTGCAATTAACTATTTTGGTTGACTACAATTCGAGTGCACCAGTGGAATTTTGTGTCTTGTGGCCGTTAGTGTTCTGGTTACGTGCCCTGGGCACTGACGTAAATTCAGGCAGTGTTCTTTAGGGTGAAGTTAACTATATTACCGTGTTTCAAATTCAAGTGTACCATCGGAATTTTCTGCCTAGTGGACTTTAGTGTTCCGATTACCTGCCCTCGCCACTAACGTAATTTCAGGCAGCGTCCTCCCCACACCTGTTGTCGCTGTCCAATATGGTGTGTAATTTTGACAGCCAATACATACTCCATTGTGGATTATCACGTTTGTAACCTTTGCTGTTTGAGTTCTCATGTACTGATTGATGGGAAGCAAGTCGTTGTGTTGGTCAGTCCGTGGCTGTTCCCTGGTTGGGTTCCGATGGCTCAAGTGCAGTTGGGCTCACCACCTGGCTCGCCTAAGTGAACGAGGGCAGACCGACCCCCCTGGAGGCTTCTGAGTGCCGTTGCCTTTATTGTCTTTTCCACCGGTGTTTAATTATCTGTTTTCAGCTACTTAAAATTTAAGGCTTACAGTTATTTTTTTCTTTTTTCTTAAAATTTTTGCAAAATTAATTGTGGGCTTTCAGTCTTGCAACCTTATCCTTAAAATTATCTTTAGAGCTTAAACACTGCGGCCTTCTGCCTTTAAAAGATTATGGTAATATATTTTGAAATTTTGAAACTTAATTGTGGCCTCCAGCCATTGATATTGCACCTTGCATATGTACGTTCTATCTGCTTTGATTTGAGGCATTCCACTTAGCCGTGATATGTGTTTTTTTTATTAATTTACTTGCTTTTTTGATTGCATTTTGTCTTGTTGATTTTTAAGATTTCTTGTTTTTAAACATTGTGGCCTTCTGACTTTAAAAGTCTATGGTAATATATTCTAAAATTTTGAAACACAATTCTGGCCTTAAGCCATTTGTATTGCGCCTTGCGTATGTTGTTCTATCTACTATGCTTCAAATGGCTCTGAGCACTATGGGACTTAACTGCTGAGGTCATCAGTCCCCTAGAACTTACTAGAACTAACTGACCTAAGGACATCACACACATGCATGCCCGAGGCAGGATTCGAACCTGCGACCGCAGCGGTCGCGTGGTTCCAGACTGTAGCGCCTAGAACCGCTCGGCCACGCCGGCCAGCTATCTACTTTACTTTGAGGCTTTCCACATAGCTGTGATAGATATATTTTTAAATTATTTTATTGCTATTTTAATTGGATTTTTATCTTGTAGGTTTGTTAAGATTTCTTGTTTGGGGGCCTTCAGCCGTGAAAGAATTGCATTTGGTAAAGGCTTCAGCTATGTGCCGCTTTGGTTGTAAATGTGTTATTAAATTACAATAAATTACAATGAGAAGGTGAAACTGACCCCAACCTTATTTGGCCCTTTCCACAATCCTAATTACCTGTTCTGCCTAGCAGGTTTAGTTGGCGTTTCAGTGTGTATTATATATTTTTCTGCCTTTGTTTTCAAGGAAGTAAAGTATAGCGTATGTAGGCTCCCAGTCATACAGTCATGTGGGCTTTGTTAATGTTTTGGAAGCTGCACAATACCTTTAAGATGCAGAGGGGAAGTGTTTGACATTTGCGTATCATACGCAACAGAGCTGCGATCCCTTGTTACGACGTGGAACGACTCAGTTACTTTACAGTTACAATATACTTTCTCAGCGAAAAATATGGGAAAATACTGTCCATTCCTATGATTTTCTTTTTCATTAACCTTAGGCTAGCATTTTTTTTTAAATTTCGGTTTTTATGCTTAGTGATTTATAATCTACTATATCGCACCACGGCAAGAAAATCGACAAGTCAAAAAACGGCAGTTTTTAGTCTGTTCCACTGAAAAATACGCGTGCAGTGCCCTAACGGCACGAAAAACGTCAAAGTTCCATCTCGCAATTTGCCCGGTTCTGAGCTGTGACGCTTTTAATATATAAGGACAGCTGAATGCAGTTTTAAACAACATTGATTATCACGACGTCTGTGTGTATAGAGTCTGTACCTTACCGTGCAATATTCTTCAGATATGCAAGCATATCTCAAGAAGCAGGTACAATTTTGACGACTGCCGCTGTTGTAAATATTATGAAACTTCATGCGTTACACCTACAAGAATAAAATGGGGATATCTGCTCTGAAAAAAGTCTCATGCTGAATTCCTTTTCTGGACGAAAAGTATTCCTACATTATATAACCGTATTCATAATTCTATGTTTCGTAAATTGTGCTCCTTACATTGACACCTAATTTATGTCCCTTTTTAAATTGTATTGTCATAATTATAATTTTACACTGTATTTTTCTAATAAAATGATTTCAGGGCATTTTCCATTTTTTATTCTAACTTTAATACTAATTTTGCCTGATTGAGTTTCGAATGTCGTATTACATTACAGTAAATGAAAAATATGTTATTTGGGGTGGAAAAGTGGCAAAGGTTTTACATGAGTCACAAGAAAAACAAAAAGTTTTTAGAATAACAAGAAAAGAGACAAAACTCAAAAACTAATTAATAATTACCTGATAGCACATCACATTCTACGTAAACGGAACTGCATTTCAAAGTTAGTGTCGTATAGAATTTAACAGAATTTATTGACAAAAATACTTACCTGAAATTAAAAGCAGCTTATACTATTTCAGTGTAAGTTTTATAGAAGTCTTTAAATTGATTTTTCTGTTCTTTTTCGGTGCCTCTTTGGTTCTGATGTTGGCGATTATGATCGATATTCTTGTCCTGTTGCTAGTTCTGTTGAAATACTGAATCAGCATCTAAGGTTGACAAACAAAGATATTCGTCTTCTTCCAGGACCTCTTTTGATTATTGCATTTCGGAGTTGTAGAGTTGTCACTGTTCTGGCTGGGATGTGATACCTGAAAACTCTCTCTCTCTCTCTCTCTCTGTTACACACACACACACACACACACACACACACACACACACACACACACACACACACACACAAGTGTTACATTGTCAAAAACTGTTTTTTGTAGTAGGAGCTGTGTACTTTTTGCTCACTGAACTTAATTTTATTATGTAAAAAATTCTTAATATCATAAAATGCCTCGGACCTTTGGAGGTGACGGAGTCCCACCTCTAACTGACAAACCAGGGACTCCTAAGATACGACTTGGCAAACAAATTGTAATGAGATGGGGAGCTATTAATATCAATGGGGGCTACTCTGGGAAGAAGGTAGAGCTGGCAGAGGCTGCAAGTAAGATGGGGCTGGACGTTTTAGCTGTTAGTGACATTCGGGTAAGGGGTGAGAAAGAAGAGGAAGTGGGAGAATACAAGGTCCACCTGTCAGGAGTCAAAGCAGGAATAGCACAACGGGGTGTAGGGCTTTACATCAGGAAAGAAATGGAACCCAGTGTAGTTGCAGTAAGGTATGTAAACGAACGACTGATGTGGATAGATTTGACAGTGTCTAGCAAGAAAATTAGGATTTTGTCAGTGTATTCGCATTGTGAAGGGACAGATCACGATAAGATGGATAGTTTTTATGAGGCACTCAGTGATGTAGTTGTTAGAGTAAAGGACAAGGACAGTGTTCTGCTCATGGGTGATTTTAACGCCAGGATTGGAAATAGAACAGAAGGGTATGAAAAGGTTATGGGTAAATTTGGAGAGGATATGGAGGCCAACAGGAACGGGAAACAACTCTTGGATTTCTGTGCCAGTATGGGCATAGTAATCACAAACTCCTTTTTTAAACATAAGAACATTCACCGGTATACTTGGGAAGGCAGGGGAACCAGATCTGTCATTGACTATATAATAACAGATCAGGAATTCAGGAAGGCTGTGAGGGACACACGTGTATTCAGGGGATTCTTTGATGACACTGATCATTATTTAATCTGCAGTGAAATTGGGATTGTGAGGCCGAAAGTGCAGGAGGTCAGGTCCATATGTAGGAGGATAAGAGTGGAGAAACTTCAGGATAAGGAAATCAGGCACAAGTACATAACAGCGATCTCAGAAGGTACCAGTTAGTTGAATGCAGTCAATTACAGTCATTGGAAAAGGAATGGACAAGGTACAGGGACACAGTACTAGAAGTGGCTAAAGAATGTCTTGGAACAGTAGTGTGTAAAAGTAGGATGAAGCAAACAGCTTGGTGGAATGATACAGTCAAGGCAGCCTGTAAAAGGAAAAAGAAGGCGTATCAAAAATGGCTACATACCAGAACCCAGGTAGACAGAGAAAGTTATGTTGAAGAAAGAAACAAAGCCAAACAGATAATTGCAGCATCCAAGAAGAAATCGTGGGAGGAAACAGGTTGGAGACTTTGGGTCAAGCTGCTGGAAAACCGTTCTGGAGTGTAATTAGCAGTCTTCGAAAGGGAGGTAAGAAGGAAATGACAAGTATTTTGGACAGGTCAGGAAAACTGCTGGTGAATCCTGTGGATGCCTTGGGCAGATGGAGGGAATATTTTGAAGAGTTGTTCAATGTAGGTGAAAATGCGATCAGTAATGTTTCAGATTTCGAGGTAGAATGGGATAGGAATGATGATGGAAATAGGATCACATTTGAGGAAGTGGAAAAAATGGTCAATAGATTGCAGTGCAATAAAGCGGCTGGGGTGGATGAAATTAAGTCGGAACTCATCAAATACAGTGGAATGTCAGGTCTTAAATGGCTACACAGGATAATTGAAATGGCCTGGGAGTCGGGACAGGTTCCATCAGACTGGACAAAAGCAGTAATCACACCAATCTTTAAACATGGAAACAGAAAAGATTGTAACAACTACAGAGGTATCTCTTTAATCAGCGTTGTGGGTAAAATCTTCTCAGGTATTGTTGAAAGGAAAGTGCGAGTATTAGTTGAGGACAAATTGGATGAAAATCAGTGTGGGTTTAGGCCTCTTAGAGGTTGTCAGGACCAGATCATTAGCTTACGGCAAATAATGGAGAAGTGTTATGAGTGGAACAGGGAATTGTATCTATGCTTTATAGATCTAGAAAAGGCATATGACCGGGTTCCTAGGAGGAAGTTATTGTCTGTTCTACAAGATTATGAAATAGGAGGCAAACTTCTGCAAGCAATTAAAGATCTTTACATGGACAGTCAGGCAGCAGTTAGAGTTGACGGTAAATTGAGTTCATGGTTCAGAGTAGTTTCAGGGGTAAGACAAGGCTGCAACCTGTCTCCACTGTTGTTCACATTATTTATGGATCATATGTTGAAAACAATAGAGTGGCTGGGTGAGATTAAGATATGTGAACACAAAATAAGCAGTCTTGCATATGCGGATGACTTAGTTGTGATGGCAGATTCGATTGAAAGTTTGCAAAGTAATATTTCAGAGCTAGATCAGAAATGTAAGGACTATGGTATGAAGATTAGCATCTCCAAAACGAAAGTAATGTCAGTGGGAAAGAAATATAAACGGATTGAGTGCCAAATAGGAGGAACAAAGTTAGAACAGGTGGACGGTTTCAAGTACTTAGGATGCATATTCTCACAGGATGGCAACATAGTGAAAGATCTGGAAGCGAGGTGTAGCAAAGCTAATGCAGTGAGCGCTCAGCTACGATCTACTCTCTTCTGCAAGAAGGAAGTCAGTACCAAGACTAAGTTATCTGTGCACCGTTCAATCTTTCGACCAACTTTGTTGTATGGGAGCGAAAGCTGGGTGGATTCAGGTTACCTTATCAACAAGGTTGAGGTTACGGATATGAAAGTAGCTAGGATGATTGCAGGTACTAGTAGATGGGAACAATGGCAGGAGGGTGTCCACAATGCGGAAATCAAAGAAAAACTGGGAATGAACTCTATAGATGTAGCAGTCAGGGCGAACAGGCTTAGATGGTGGGGTCATGTTACACGCATGGGAGAAGCAAGGTTACCCAAGAGACTCATGGATTCAGCAGTAGAGGGTAGGAGGAGTCGGGGCAGACCGAGGAGAAGGTACCTGGATTCGGTTAAGAATGATTTTGAAGTAATAGGTTTAACATCAGAAGAGGCACCAATGTTAGCACTGAATAGGGGATCATGGAGGAACTGTATAAGGGGGGCTATGCTCCAGACTGAACGCTGAAAGGCATAATCAGTCTTATATGATGATGATGATGATGATGATGATGATGATGATCATAAAATGATTGCTATAAACTGTTGTATACCTCACTTCCTTCTGCTTCACAGTGAAACGGGTGACAGATAAAGTCGCTTCTTCTTCCTACCTTACAGACAACGCGGTGACAAAAGTCATCGGTTACCTCCTAATATCGTATCGTACCTCCCTTAGCGCGGCGTAGTGCAGCATCTCGCCGTGGCATGGACTCAACAAGTCCTTGGAAGACCCCTCCAGATATAAAGGGCCATGCTGCCCCTATAGTCGTCCGTGATTGTGAAAGTATTGCCAGTGTAGGACTTTGCGCACGAACAGACTTCTCGATTATATCCCACAAATGTTCGATGGGGTTCACTCCAGGCGATTTGTCCGTAATGTTCTTCGAACCAACTGCGAATAGTTGTGACCATAAAAATTGCATCATTGTTTGGGAAGATTAAGTATATGAATGACTGCAAATGGTCTGCAAGTAGCAGAATATAGCCATTTTCAGTCGATGATCGGTTCACTTGGGCCAGGGGAGCCAGTACATTCCATGTAAACACAGCCACGGCCAGCTTGCACAGTGCTTTGTTGGCAACTTCGGTCCATGGCTTCAAAGGGTCTGCATCAAACTCAAACCCTACCACCAGCTCTTAGCAACTGAAATCGGAACACATCTGACCACGCCACGGTTTTCTTCTCATCTAACATCGAACGGATACAGTCACGAGCCAAGGAGAGGCGCTGCAGTCAATAATATACTGTTAGCAATCGCACCCGCGTCGGTCTTCTGCTGCCATAGCCCATTAATGCCAAATTTCGCTTGCACTCTCCTGACGGATACGCTCGTCGTACGTCCCAGTTTGATTTCTGCGGTTATGTTACACAGTTTTGTTTCTCTGTTAGCACCGACAAGTCCACCAAATGCTGCTGCTCTCGGTCGTTAAGTGAAGGCCAGCGGTAACTACATTGTCCACAGTGAGAGGTAATGCCTGAGATGTGGTATTCTTAGCACATTCTTGAGGCTGTGGATCTCGGAGTACTGAATTCTCTGACAATTTCCGAAATGGAATCCCCCATGCTTGTCGCTCCAACTATCGTTTCTCTTTCAAAGTGTGTTGATTACTATCGTTGGGCCATGATCACGTCGGAAACCTTATCCCACTGATCGCCCATGTGCAATTGATAGCTCCGTTGTTTTTTTTTTCCTTTATTGTTATTGCACTCCCCATAATGGGGTGGACTGGCAGCGGTTCAATACGACGCTCTTCAGCCAAGAGAGTTGCAAAAAAATAAGCGAACATGAGAAAACACTATACAAACGAGGATGGTAAAAATGGGTGAATAAGCGATAGCAGAAAACAAATGAGTATAAAAGGTAGATTAAAAAACATAGATGAGAGCCACACACACATGTGGAGAATGAGCACTGCAGACCGAAGCGAAAACAAAGAAGCACCACAGTGGGAACAAAAATGAGTGACACTGGCGACACTGTTGGTGGCGATGTAACATAGCACTGCACACCGCACTGGAGGAACACTGACACAACAACAGAAATGGGGAGGAAAAGGAGAGGGAGAGACAGGAGGGGGATACCAGAAGGGGGAGGAGGAGGGCTGTGGAGGGGAGAAGGGAAGGAGCCGGAAGCCGGGGGGGCGGTGGAAAAGGGAAACAAGTTGGGCGACAGGGGAAAAGGAGAAAGTAGATAAGTGGGGAGAGGGAGGGAGAGAGGGAGCCCTGAGGAGTGGGAGGGGGGAAAGGGGGGATTAGAGCAGGAAAGAGGGGTATATGGGAGGCGCGAGGACATTATCTGGGAACTGGGAGAGGGTGTTGGCGGAAGCCAACTTGGGTGAGGGTATGGAGCGTGTGAAGATGGAGGCCAGGTGTGACACTGTGGTACAGGTGCGGCAGTGGGCTAGGATGGGAGAGGATGGGGGAAACCAAAGGATGTGGAGGATCCAGTTTGTGGGAGAGACAGCTCCGTCAATGCATTGCCATTTTATACCTTGTGTACATGGTACTGCCACTATCTGTATATGTAGGTATCTCTGTCCCAAGACTTTGGCCACCTCAGTGTGTATTACCATTGATTACCAATAGTGACTTATCATATTCCCTAGGGGAATAAGTGTGCAAGGAGACCGTTTCCAGTTTGCAAGGAGCTGTTTCTAAGGATGGATGAATACACGCCGCTTCTGTGTGTCTGAAGGAAGAAAAACCAAAATTTAATGTCCACGTCGGAGTCGAGGACATTAGGGGTGACTCATTGGAACGTTGGGTTAGGATGGATCACGATCTCTTTGGGGAAAAAGAACCTATCCTGTCAGTAGCTTGAAGTGATTTGAAGAAATCACAGGAAATCTAAACCCAAATTGTTTTTCAGCAGTTTTAACCTACTTCTCTTATTCGTTGTCAAGTGAGCTACATGTGCTGAGAGGTCCTAAAATGTTGAAGTTAATTTATTATTATATTTGTTATTGTTATACACAAGATTCTTCTCTGAGTGACTGTTCCAAAACATTTACTGCTGAGTACCTCACTTCCTTCTGTTTCACAATCGGAGTAAGATCCTAGGATTACTGAAAGTAGACAAATCGTAAATACGGGGTGTCCCAAAAACAATGACCCGATTTTAACTTGTAATTATATTGAGACAAATGTTACTACGTAACTGAAAGAGCACTAAATGTAATCGGCATGGTCTAGAGTTTCAGAAAAAATCCGCTAGTTGTCGCTACGAGCGCAGTTTCCTCAATGCCGACGTGCCTCAACGTTGGATAGGGCGTACAGGACGGCGAAACCATGTTTTACACTCTTGGCCTCCTAGGTCCCCTGACTTAATACCATGTGATTTCATCATGTGCGGATACGTTAAACAATGTGTTTACGTTCCTCCCTTACCTCGTGACATTGATGAACTAAAAAACCAGAATATCAACTGGTGTAGCTTCAGTGACAGAAGACACCTTACGCTCAGTTTGGGATGAATTCGGCTATCGGATAGATGTCGTCCGTGCAGCCAATGGAGTATATATTGAACATTTATGACGGATTTTTATACACTTCTGTCTTTTCTGAGTAATTTAGTATGCAATTTGTTGGTGTTAAGCCCTTCTTCCTAATAAATAAGTCTATTTAAAATCGTGTCATTCTTTTTGGGTCACCGTGTATGATTACATTTGGACCAGAAATCTGGAATCAAATATCAGCGGAACATCAAATTCCGAACGAAACGCATACCGGAAAGACGGTGTGGATATTGCTATGAGAATCTCAGAAACGTATTAAATCTTGATGAGTTGCAGAACAGGCACATCACTGCATTTTAAAACCGTTTTTATTCGATTTTAGGTACTCCTGCTGGGATACCTCCCTCATTTGGAAATTCTTCTCATACGGAAAATTAGCTTCAGTCAACTACATTACTAAAGCAATGTCCTGGAAAGATGAAATGCGCCCTGAAAGTGAGACTATAATGACACAGACTTCAGCGAGATGCGTGCTTTCCTTTCCAGTATTCACAGAACTCAAAAACTTTGACGTCTCTGTTCATCAAAACACAGTTCTGAGCAGAGCCACCGATGCCCGCGCACGTCTAAAGAACAGCGAACGAATTGTCCAGAGTTCTTTTACTATCGGGGGCAATGTCACAGTAAATTTTTATAGTTAATGCCGCGGTTTCCTCCCGCAGATTGCGGCTGCTGAGGACAACCGAGTTTACGAGCGCAGGAACTCCAGTTTATATTTACGTCGGAACGCCGCTGCCGTCCAGTCGGCGGGTGCAGAGAAACCAGTGATTTTCGGCGTCATTACCCGGCGGCTCGCCGCGAAATGCGGCTCTCGCTGGGCGTGCATCCGCCCCTGCTTCCCCATCTAAGCGCATCTCCTGCGCAGCCCCGCGGCGGCAACGACTTTTTAATGCTGTGTGTCTTAAGTAATTTTTTTCCCCCTTTAGCCCTTCCGAGCAGCGGAGAGGTTCATCATTTCCTGGCTTTGGACCGTGGATAATTTAGTTGCGCGGGACGCTCGCCGGGGGAACCGCAATTGCGGCCGAAAATTTAGATCTGCATCAGCAACTTATATTTCATCTGGAAAGTCGCCGCATGAATACATAAGGGCTGCCAGCGCTGGATGCCGGCAGCGGGCGAATCGTTTGTATGGAAACAGGAAGGAGCGACGATAAAAGCGGGGTCCGCCCGGCGTGTTTTGCCGTTCCCGCGCCGCCGCCGCCGCCGCCGCCAGCGCCACCGCTGCGGGGTTAGGGGCGGCCGCCAACTTCCACCACTCTCCTTCCCCCGGAAAAAACACTCGCCCACGACGTCGGCGACTTCAGTGACTTTCCGGCCTGTCCATTCCCAAACAGAGAGATGATGAATTTTTCATAGCAAAGGTAATCAGTTGCAGTTACATCTTCATGTTCCATCAAATCAGGACTTCTCTACGTCTTGTTATACCCTCGAGCTATTGACACCGCCCATCCCTAAGTCTTTCCCTCCAGCCAGTCATGTTAATGTCTGATCTAACGTAAACGAGCTATGAGAAAAGTAATGAGACTTATTTCGTATCCGTCCAAACATCTATTTTTTCCAAATAACAATATTATCCTTTTCGAGGCAGTTTGCTTCGGCAGCTACACACCGGCGGAGTCTTGATAGCAGCGCTGGAAGATTTCAATTGGTAAAGCATTCAACATGTCGGTCACATTCTTAAATGTTCTCCACGGTTCTAAAATGGCGCCCTTTTAGGAAATTTCTCAGTTTCGGGAAAAGAAAAACGAGACAAATATCAGGTGAGCAGGACGACTGTGGAACTACAGGAATTTCCGTTGAGGTAAGAAATTCCCTGATGTAAGTCACCGTGTGACTTGTGACATGTAGAAATAACGGTGTGAACCTAGAAGCAGCGCTGTGTTCAGAAAAAGAAGTGAAGCACAAGAACCAGGAATTGTACTAATGGAACTTGTAAACTATGGAGAAAGTGTAGTAATAAATTATCTACAGAAGCTGATGGGGAAATAGAGGCGGGAGAAGATCCACCTATGGAAGGTAATTTGTCATACATCTCCTCGATGTATAAAAAAGGTGGCAAGAGAGTATGTAAAATTATAGATGATTAAATGTCAGCCCAGAAACAGCTAGGCTTTTCTCCACTGTTTTGAGGAAGAAAATAGAAAAGAATATGTTGGCTTTAAGTGAAGATGAAAGCTGTTTTATGTAAGGACGAGCATACTTCATAATATTGACTGTATCATATAGTAATCGGCAAAACGAAGAAATAAAAAGGAAAGCGTATACATGACATTTGTGGACCTCCAAAAAGAGTATGACAGTGTCTCTAGAATAAAATTGTGGGAGGGTTAATGTGAGAGAAAAATGGATTAACCAAGTGAAAGTGATACAAGAGGACAAAAGTAATGTTTGATATGGTAAAGGAGGTTACTCTAAGTATTTTATTTGACAAAGGTCCAAGACTGTGGAATTTTGTTTAGCATTTATTTTGAACAGGCACTGAATGGCTGGTACAGGAATTGCTCAGCGATGGAAATGACTGCTGATAGCGATACTCTTCAACCTGTTTTATTTGCGGATGGCCAGGTAACGCTCTCTTAAGATGATGAGGCTTTTGGGGTACATGCTGAGAAAACTCAAAGAGGAGTACAGCAAACGGGCTTCAGGGATAAATCTTGACAAAACGGAGTGTACGTGTAGGCGACAGGATTTGGTGAAAATTGACACAGAGATAGGGGATATAAAATCCAGAAGCTACAAATAACTGAGTGCAATAGTAGATAGCTCCGTTATATGTGACAAGGAACCAGCCACAGGCTCACACTTGCCCTGTGTAACGTGGGAGACGCTGAACAGAATTCTAACTGGGCGTCACGACGCAAAGTCAACTTCACGAAGTGGGCGTCAGAACTGATGACGCCAGTGTGGTGACCTGCAGGACCAACAGCATCTGCTATTCTGCAGGAACCTGACAGATACACGCACAACCAGTGATTTTCCTGCAGTTAAGAAAACAGCAACCAACAACACAGAATACTGGGCTCCCCACAGAATAGGAAGAGTATTATCTTGCTGTTTGCTTGGTTGTTTGTTTGTTTTTAGGGTTCCGTATCTGAGTCGGTAAAAACTGTACCCTTTTGGGATTACTTTGTTGTCCGTCTGTCTGTTTATCTGTACGTCTGTTCAAAACCTCTTTTCTCAGGAACTGGTAGATGTATCAAATTGAAATTTATGTCTCGTATTAATCTTTATGGTCTCTTGGAGATGTAAAAAAGTTAGGCTTCTAAGCGAATACAATCAAAAGAGATGGCCATTGATGTCACACACTTTGAAACTAGCTAACTCACTCATCAAAACCTACAGGATGCCTCCCGGTGACCTAGAATCACGCAATTTCCCGCAAGGTCTCATAATACAACTAAAAGGAAAAAATCCGAAAATTCGTAATTTGGAATTATACGAAAAACTTTTAATTTTTTTTTTTTTTGTTAGAACGTCTGTCTGTCCGATAAGCCCCCTTTTTCGCAGGAAAGGGTAGACGTGTCAAGTTGAAATTTGTAAAGCACACTCAGTTGTGTTCTTCTTTAGCGCTGTAAAAATGTTCAGCTCCCAAGTCAATGCAGTCAAAAGTCATTTCTGTCACATATTTCGAAACTCGCAAACCAGTCATTAAAACCTGTAGGGTCCTTCCCCTTGATATAGGGTCTTGAAATCTGGAAAGAAGAAAGGTTTGCCAATACAAGGAGAGGCTAAGAATCACCAAACAGTTGATTTGTTATTGTATCACACGAAAATATATTTTTCTTGTAATTTTTTATCAGACTTCAAACTTGAAATTAAAGCATTCTCGAAAGCCTTGGAATCCCTGGGATCTATAATGTGCCAGTATCGATGTCGATAACAGGCAAATATCGTGGAGGTCCTCCATTACCAAAATACATGCGCTGTCTGTATACATAATTAAGTTTTTAAGAACCCTCAGTTCGCGTGTATTACTCGTGCCTGGCCAATTTGTTTTATCGTCCTATCTGTATTTTACAAATTATTGTTGTATTACTCCCTGTGTTTTTATTCTTATTACTTTCTGTCTGTACTTTTTTCAATTCCCTCTGCAAGCGAATCTTTGTATGTACTTAATCTATGTGTGTGTGCTATTAATGCTCTACCAGTACGGTAATAATTGCATGTCCTGGACATGTACAAAAAATAAATAAACTAATTTCAGAACAGCAGTGGGGAAAAGACCTACTAAATTATCGCCTGGGATAATGTGCAGTGGCAGCTGTGTTGTAAGAGCACAAGAGCATGTGAACACCATAAGTTTTGACACCTTGCTGATTTATTGGCTATTTTTCTTTGAATGCTATTAAATGTAATGTACATGTGGTAGTCTGAAATACACAGCGTTAACTCTACCGCGCTGTGCTACGTTTCTCCTCTAGATTCCGTCGCGATCAAATCTCCACTTGTTCACGCATTAAGGAGCTTCTGCGCATGAGCAACTGGAGTGACGTAATTGCCTTACGGGCGAGACCTACGAGAAAGACAGGCTGCGGCGCGTACGTTACGACGGTAGTCCTGCGCTCCCTCGCTCGCTCAAATCAGCAGACAGACTACGCTTCTACACCTGTTAACTCGTAACTAGGCGTGTCCGTACAAACGAAAACTGAATCTTCTTCTGGAATCCGATGTTATGGAATCTTACTGTTATTAGTCCTATAATGATGGGAAGTCCATGGGCACCCTTATAATTTGTTATGGCTGTACTGGCGTACAATAAAATAAAATCATGCTAAAATGATTATCAGTTGCACAAGGCACCACTTCCAGCATGTAATGAGTACTGTTAAGCAGAAGAGACAAAATGCTATACACAAGCCATTATACCATTTATATCGAATATTGATCTTAAATTAAATTTTGCTGTAGTACTGTTAATCAGACTTTGTAATAGCACATTCCAGTGGAAGATGCTATTCTCGTTAGTACTTACACGCCCAGCTGCGAGCTAACATGTTCATAAACGTATTTTGTCTGATGAGCTGAGCGAGCGAGCGATTTCAGGACTACCTTCGTGACGTACGCACCGCGGTCTGTCTTTCTCGTGGTCCTCGCTTACGGGCCAAATACATATGGATTTGATTAATGATGTTCACGGTTCACGGTGTGCACCGCTAGCCCTCACCGCTCAACTCCAAGTTTACATCAATGCCACTGTGCGGTAGCACACTGCAGCAGAGTTTTATCTACGTTCGCTTGGCATAAATCTCGCTAGGCGGTAGCACACGCAACAGATATACCAATTCACCCACTACATAGTAAAATTAGATCGGACATCAGTTTGTGTTATAGTCATACTGATAGAAAAATCTGTTTTGTGGGAAGCCTGAATGACATGTAGTACAATAAGTTTAGGATTTCGTCATACAGTAATCCATTTGAGATGCTGAGAACCATAAAGCATATCACCATCGATTGTGAGACTGTAGCATTTACTCATGCTTCTGACATCTCTTGGTCTTATGGTGGGTCATATTTACCTGTACTGTAGCCCCACACGGTACGTGTATACGAACATTCAGGAAAATCTGTGTCACTGTTTTCACTGATATTCACTTAAAGATGGGGTGATGGGGGGGGGGGGGGAGGTCAAAGACGGTGTGCTTTTGGCCCTTTCGGCTGTTAGCGCCTAATGTTTATTCAAGTGACCTTGTTGCTAGATACTACTACTTGAATTTAATAATTTCCGCAAACAGCAGTTTGTATTTGAAGTTGGTTGTTTACTGTGCAGGAATCGGCTTTCGTGTGCAGCGTCAACATGAACCCTCTTGAATCTATTTTAAGTGTTATCAGGAAAGAAAATTACGGGAATAGGTAGACTAAAAAGAATAAGGGCTACCCAGACGAAGTCCGTTGGCATAGAAAGTGATGAAATCAAAGAATCGTGACTTCAAGCGAACATTTAACAAAGAAGTGCATAAGCGTAAATTTTTTTGAGGGTGCAACGTAAGAATGCCTGATTTTCAGCCCAGAACTTAATTTATTAACTAATATATGAATTAGTGATCTCGTACATTTGTCCGAAAAAATAAAAAGCACGAAAACTCCCACTTACACAAAAATGCGATGCTGAGGGTAGCGAAAGCTTAAATATTATTTCGTTCTTGCCATACTATACTTAATTATGTACAGAATGAAAAAATTCCACAAAAACGATTCTTCCTATTTTCACACAAGTTACGCATATAATTGTTTTTATTATTATTATCTTCATTATTACTGTTGTGATGCTATTAATTTCGCACTATCATCTTTGTCTGAATATAAAAATTTGTGAACACCCAAAATGTACACCCACTTACGATCTGCCACTGATAATATGGAATAATAATATTGAGAACGACACTATGACTTAGTTGTTGTCAACCGCTGCAAGGTCTTTCGTTCCAGTCCTCCCGTCCTAGATTTCCATCTTTCACAGCTTTTACGTTTTTTTTTTTTAAATCTGAGCTCTGTCCTTCCTCTCCCTCTTTTTCTGTGCCGCTTCCAGTGTACAGCCTTCCTTGAATACTTGCGGTTAGGCATTCTCTGTACGTTTTGTTATGTAGCACCTAATCTCAGACAAGGAAAGTCAGGAAGATAATTAGAATAGCGCAATTGGACTACATGAGAAGATGACTGCAGATGACGACGCAAGATAGTATAAGAAATGAGGAGGTATGGAAGAGGACGGAAGTAATGTGCTGCATAGCAAAACTTCAGTGCTATGGGCACGCAGAGAGAATGCCTAACCGTAAGTAGCCAACGACGATTTTACACTGGGAGCTGCACGGAAGAATAAGAGAGGAAGGTGAGCCTTGGCAAAATTGCTGTTTTGAAGAGCGCGCCGCAGCGCGTAGTGTGAAGCAGTCGCCATCCGTTTCTGGCGGTGGCGCCGCTGTGGCAATCGCAGCTTTGGTGTCTCCCTCTGGTGGGAAAGGGGAAAGGTTGCCTGTTCACGTGCATTTAAGGGGCGCTATGAGCTCGCCAGGGTGAGTCTGGGTCAGTCTCTCGACCCCAGCTTGCTAGTCTGTCTCTGGTCCGCATCTGTGAGGCATAAGAGAACTCAGCGAGTGGTCGCCCGGTCGGGGCTTACATCCTCCATCTGAGTCTGCGCATTAGGCCGCCAGTCTGCTCGAGTTGCTTAGGCAATGGTCATTGGCGGTTAGATCGATCGGTTGGTCGGTCGCGCACTGAGACACAAGATGACTTGTCCGCCTTGAGCGTCGGCGCATGTGAGGTCGCCACGTGAGTCCCGTGGGCCGCGGAGTATAGCGAGGGGTAGTGACTTCGCGGTCGACATGAGAGCAACAGGAGTCAACCCACGACATCAGTCTGGCCGGTGCGAGCTGCGACGCCGTGAGACGAGAGATCGGTGCGCCTTCCTGCGTCCGTTGAAGCGGTTGGTAGCGGACGGTTCGGGAGAGCGATTTGGTGGGTGCTGCGCCAGGTCTTCTCGAGGAATCGCAGTTTATTAGAAGTTAAGTGATTGGTGATATGTTGTTTGATTGACTCTTGAATTCTACTTGTTTTCTTGGTGAGGTCACCAGCCGTTTTGCTTTGGGGCGTCCCACCATTCTTTTTCGTTTGCACATCCGCGGAAAGGTGGTTGTTTATAAATTGGGTGGTCTGTTTTTCCCTTGTGGAGTAGGGGCGGGTTAGAGCAACCTGCGGTTCGGGTTGTTCGGTAATCTCCCTATCAATCTACCGTACGTCAGTAGCTGCCTCTGTCATTTTTGTCGTATTTGGTGTGTTAACGAAGTTATTGCTTGTAGTGTAACGGCCTAATACATGAAATATGTGTTGATCTTTGGAAACTTTGATATTATTGCCTATGATTTTGAGAGGCGGTATCCGTGTACTGTACAGCATCTTAACTATTGTTTGGCAAACCTTGTAGAATTTTATATAAGATTGCATTTCATGGGCTTTTATTTAAATGATCATTTTAGTATACAGGGTGTTACAAAAAGGTACGGACAAACTTTCAGGAAATATTTCTCACACACAAATAAAGAAAAGATGTTATGTGGACATGTGTCCGGAAACGCTTAATTTCCATGTTATAGCTCATTTTAGTTTCGTCAGTATGTACTGTACTTCCTAGATTCACCGCCAGTTGGCCCAATTGCAAGAAGGTAACGTTGACTTCGGTGCTTGTGTTGACATGCGACTCATTGCTCTACAATACTAGCATCAAGCACATCAGTACGTAGCATCAAGAGGTTAGTGTTCATCACGAACGTGGTTTTGCAGTCAGTGCAATGTTTACAAATGCGGAGTTGGCAGATGCCCATTTGATGTATGGATTAGCACGGGGCAACAGCCGTGGCGCGGTACGTTTGTAACGAGACAGATTTTCAGAACGAAGGTGCCCCGACAGGAAGACGTTCGAAGCAATTGATCGGCGTCTTAGGGAGCACGGAACATTCCAGCCTATGACTCGCGACTGGGGAAGACCTAGAACGACGAGGACACCTGCAATGAACGAGGCAATTCTTCGTGCAGTTGACGATAACCCTAACGTCAGCGTCAGAGAAGTTGCTGCTGTACAAGGTAACGTTGACCACGTCACTGTATGGAGAGTGCTACGGGTGAACCAGTTGTTTCCGTACCATGTACAGCATGTGCAGGCACTATCAGCAGCTGATTGGCCTTCACGGGTACACTTCTGCGAATGGTTCATCCAACAATGTGTCAATCCTCATTTCAGTGCAAATGTTCTCTTTACGGATGAGGCTTCATTCCAACGTGATCAAATCGTAAATTTTCACAATCAACATGTGTGGGCTGACGAGAATCCGCACGCATTTGTGTAATCACGTCATCAACACAGATTTTCTGTGGACGTTTGGGCAGGCATTGTTGGTGATGTCTTGATTGGGCCCCATGTTCTTCCACCTACGCTCAATGGAGCACGTTATCATGATTTCATACGGGATACTCTACCTGTGCTGCTAGAACATGTGCCTTTACAAGTACGACACAACATGTGGTTCATGCACGATGGAGCTCCTGCACATTTCAGTCGAAGTGTTCGTACGCTTCTCAACAACAGATTCGGTGACCGATGCATTGGCAGAGGCGGACCAATTCCATGGCCTCCACGCTCTCCTGACCTCAACCCTCTTGACTTTCATTTATGGGGGCATTTGAAAGCTATTGTCTACGCAACCCCGCTACCAAATGTAGAGACTCTTCGTGCTCGTATTGTGGACGGCTGTGATACAATACGCCATTATCCAGGGCTGCATCAGCGCATCAGGGATTCCATGCGACGGAGGGTGGATGCATGTATCCTCGCTAACGGAGGACATTTTGAACATTTCCTGTAACAAAGTGTTTGAAGTCACGCTGGTACGTTCTGTTGCTGTGTGTTTCCATTCCATGATTAATATGATTTGAAGAGAAGTATTAAAATGAGCTCTAACATGGAAAGTAAGCGTTCCCGGACACATGTCCACATAACACATTTTCTGTCTTTGTGTGTGAGGAATGTTTCCTGAAAGTTTGGCCGTACCTTTTTGTAACAGCCTGTATAAAGTTGCCCCCCTTTCACCGTAAGAGTTTTCTTAGAAGTTAAAATCAAGTTGTACCTTCAATGGCAATGTTAATATTTCAATTGTTAATGTTTTGTACCATTTCCATCCCTCCTATACGGGGGTACAGAGTTTGTGTGCTTGTGTAAATTGTTAAAACTCTTAGTTTACAGTTTTCTGGTGTGTTGCAGATTTGCTCCAGTGTAGTCTTTCAGACGCTGTTGTGAGCGGTCGTAACTACGGCCGTGTCAAAAGGGAGCGGCAAGGTTCTCTGTCCGAGAGCTCATACAGTCAAAACTTGTTTCTTTCTGCCTCTGAATACATTGTAACTTTGATATTTAGAGGCTGCTTTCTGATTATAATTTTAAATCTGTTTCTTTAAAAAAATGCTTTAGGCACTATTAAAGTGAATAAAATTCCCATTTGTTAAAAGGAATTTGGTTATGATTTCATCAGTTACTCCCTGGCAACTACTTCCATGCTTCTGTAGTGTGATTAAATGTGTTAATGTTCTTGATGAGTCGCCAGTAAATTAAATAAATTCTTAAGAATATTCTTTCAAAATAAATCACGGTTCAGAAGACTAGCGCTAAGATGGAAAAAATACATAGCAATGAAAGGTCGAAATCTAGAGCGGGATGACTGGAACGATAGAGGCCTGTAGCGGTTGTAAACAGCTCTTAGAGGGAAACACCGAAGAAGAAGAAGAAGAAAAAGAAGAAGAAAAGAAGTTAGTGGACAAAGTAGGCAAACCTGTGATACAGAGGAACAGAAGGAATGCTGCTCTTACTTCCTGTACTACACGCAGCTATCATCGTGTGAGATACAGGGGCGAGCGCGTCGCAGCTGCGTGGTAACCTTGGCGTCGGGAGGCAACGCCTGCTATCGGGGGCGCCTCATTAAGGCAATCAGAAGAGGAAGTGCTAATCGGCCGTGACGCAAACGAAAACACTGGCCGCCGGCGACGATCCCGCCGGGCGACGCACGCGCCTAACGGGTCTCGTCGTTAGAGCCGATGACACGCGTGGGCGGTGGCCAGTGGGGGCGGGCGGCGCATCGCCTCGCCAGCGGCCACTGTGCCCATACTGGATGGCGTCATTCCAAGCACAGTGAGGGAACCTGGCAGGCCACTTGCACACATTGATTCAGGTTACGTAGCTATTGCTGTAGGTGTTGAACCGGTTGTCTTGTCTAAAACAAGCTGAAGTCTAAACATTCACCTCGTTTACATTAGGCTTCCAACAGTGGATTTCGTTAACCGATTTTCGAATACCACTTCTGGTTGGTCTTGTAAACACTCCAGTCTCGTTTCTGAAAATCCGGTTGTAGCTGCCGGATTTTCTCTTCCAAAGTTGATTTCCTCTCTCATAAACTCAACACCCGTTTTGGAAAGTGTTTGATTTGCTAGTTTACGTCTTGTAAGGTAACAGGGGATAATATGGAGTTCTTTCAAGTAATTCATAATTTAAATTTAAAGCACAGCAGTAGAGATAATATGCTGGGCAAAATAGACCGGAAAATACTTGTTTTGCGTTTTGATGGGCGTTGTAGTTCCGTTGCATAGTGTTTGGTTTTCTTTTAATTGCAACGAATTATAAACGTGTGGTGATAAATGTGTAAAATTATATAATGTATTTAGAATTAAGTATTTAAATATTATAAAATATTGTAAATGAATTGTGGCCATGTTTAGGGTGAAACGTCCCCTTAGAAAAATTATACGTGACTGTGTTTAAACTGACACACAATATTTTAAGCGCAACGGAATCTGACTTTCAATAATCCCTACAAAAGAATGGCCCTGACTAACTTTAACCTATATCTTTCACAAATCACTTACCTCACAAAAATCTTCGTTACTCAAGCTACTGCAACACAGTGAGCGCCACTACTGCCAGCTAAATAAAGGAATCTAACTACTGAAGGCACTAACTACTGATAGGCATAGTTAGCAAAGGAAAGATTTTGATAGAGAACAAACAATGTATTTACCTTACTAGTGTAAAATTTTATTTGTATCAAACTGTCACTGAAGCGGAAACTTCTGTTGTAAATTTCGGTAAGAAAGCTAAGTGACCTCGACGTAATGCATCGTTGATGCCCAGCTGTGCGTCGCCTGGAGAAAAAGCCATTAGGTGGAAAAAAATAGGCCATTAACCTCGATATTGACAGTTCTTTGTAGAAAGAATCGCAAATACGACACGCTCAAATTTGAAAACATGATTACACTGTAGAGTTCTTAATTTATGATATTTACTGAAATCAAATGATGAGAAACATTTCATGTCTATTGTCTTGCTAGTTGAAAGATTGTTTACTGCATTATAAAATGCCATATGGCTAGTGAATGACGTTTCACGCCTTGCTTTGGCTATTTTGTTTAATATCTAGTTTCTAGCTGCACTGCAGCATTGGTTAAAATAAAATTTTATATATGTACTAATATAAATATTTTATGCCTACAGATCCAGTAAATAATAACTTTATGATGTACTTTAAAAAAAACTAGGGAGCACAAAAAGACATTTTCCACTTCACAGGAATTGCATACATAATTTTTGTCAATGACTTGGTAACTTGTCTGCTAGAATAAGTTATGGTGATGCATCACTCTAGTGTTAAGATCTGACATAGTTATTAGACATTTCTTATCTTTACTGTGATATTTTTTCTGCTTGAGCTTTGTCATGTTTAGATATAAGTTACTGCATTTGCTGCTGCTGTTTGCCAGGCATAGTGCTACTAAACTTCATTTTGTATCACTCTGTTAAGCCAGTTTTACTACTGATTTATTTTTCTTGTTGCTGTACAATGGCTCATATTAGTTGTAATGTTGCATTTGCTCTGCTAATTTAGATTTACTGCTGCTTGCTTTGCCAATTTGCATTTCTTTGTCATTGCTGTTTGTGTTAATTTGTTATGTGCTGCTGCATTGCCTCGTCCCTTAGTTTAGCATCTGAGCTCAGTAGATTTAAGTTAGCTTAAGATGGGGTAGGCTATATGAGAGAACGAGTTGTGATGAATTGGAAGAAATGCATTGCGAAGCTATAAGAAAATGGTTTGGCCAAAAAAGTATTTTGAAATAGGATATGAACAAAAAAGTAGGGTTTAGGGACAACAGGTTTAGGTAGGATTTTCTTGGAAATAAATGATGAGCTAAGATAATGCAAAATAAATAATGAGGTAAGAAATATGTGAACATATAAATACAGAAAGCATGCTTGGATTGGATTTTTTCGGTGGAAACAAATGTTGAAATAAAACGATAGATCTATGGAATGAAGTTTTGGGTTGGACTGCAGTGCCACTGAAAGCAAACCCTGCCCTTTCCTCTTGTGTTATTCTGCTATGTGTTTGTGTTCCCTTGTGTATTTGTGTTTTTCCTGTCTTTATGTGTTCAGCAGATGAGAGTTATGTTGTAGAATTTTTCTAATACTATGTTATTTACTTTATAAAGATGTTTAGACATTATTTATCTGTTCTGTTTTGTTGCTCGTGTGTGAAGTTGATGTTTCAAAAGATATTCTGATCTTTTATGTATGTACTTATGTCATAATTCCTGTAACACTGATGTATATGTTATTTCGATTCTTTTGTAAAGCCCATATTACTATAAATGTTATCTGTATTGTTATGTTCTTTAATGATGTATTTTGTAACTTTGTTATTGTATTCTTATGTTATAAAATTGTAATTGACACCAGTTCATCAAATTATTAACTTGTAAGTTACACTTCACTGCACACGTTTTTGTTGGTCATAGTATATGGACAATATATGAGAAGTAGGGACTGATAGTGTTTGGACGTGTGTTAATATTTCAGCAAGGGACTGATTAACAGCATTGCTGGTTCTAAGGACAATTCCAAAAACTTTGTGAGTGCACAAGTGGTGGTTTGTGGACTTGCTATATTGTCCGCAAGACTCTTCGATGGTGATTGTGCAACTTCACAGTCGCAACAGATGGCTGCTGGCCGTCTCTACAAGGACTGAAGTGGGTCTTCACCGTTGATGACGTACCAATACCATTACTCCTACAAGGACTGCAGTGGGTCTGCACCTCTGGTAGCCCACCACTACCATAATCTCTACCAGGACTACAGTGGGTCTGCTCTGTGACGACCAACCTACCAATATTCTTCAAAACTTCGACTGACTCTGCGGTGGGTTTGCTCTGTTGTGGCCCATTACCTGTCTGCATGTCAAGAGTCAGCACTGTCATTCCATTGGAAGGACAGCAATATTTCTTCAAGACTGCATGGAAATTCACTACTTCTGTGTGCATTTTCTTTTACTGCTCAGACTTTGTGCATAAAATTGTAATTAATACTGTGATCAGTGATCAGGACTGTCTTTATGGACTGTGCGAAAATCTTTGCTTTTGACCAACATTGTATCAATAAGGGCGTGCATTTGATTTCTTTGTTATTGTAATTGTGAAAAAATTTTAACAAATATGTATTGGCCAGTGCCCAAAACAATTTGTAAAAATTTTTGTGGGGAGTATGGGGGCTATATAAGTAGGCTGTTTAGGTTTTTATATTGGTAACACCATGTAACGTTCTGTATGAAAGTCACTAACTGTGTTGTGTGCAGTCTGTGGCTAGTTTGCATTGTTGTCTGCCATTGTAGTGTTGGGCAGTTGGCTGTTAACAGCGCACAGCGTTGCGCAGTTGGAGGTGAGCCGCCAGCAGTGGTGGGTGTGGGGAGTGAGATGGCGGAGTTTTGAGAGCGGGTGATCTGGACAGAGACAGTAAATTTGTAATATTGGATATCATGACTGATATAGATATTATGACTTTTGAACACTATTAAGGTAAATACATTGTTTGCTCTCTATCAAAATCTTTCATTTGCTAACTATGCCTATCAGTAGGTAGTGCCTTCAGTAGTTTGAATCTTTTATTTAGCTGGTAGTAGTGGCGCTCGCTGTATTGCAGTAGCTTGAGTAACGAAGATTTTTGTGAGGTAAGTGGTTTGTGAAAGGTATAGGTGAATGTTAGTCAGGGACATTCCTTTGTAGAGATTATTGAAAGTCAGATTCCGTTGCGCTAAAAATATTGTGTGTCAGTTAAAACACAGTCATGTATAATTTTTCTAAGGGGACGTTTCAAGGGATTATTTTGACTAATGTGGTGTCATTTGACCCGACTTAGGACTGTGGATATGAGCGGGTCTTTGATTATTGTCCGTTGTGGTGGCAAGTTGGGAGCGGCAAAGTGCAAAGAGTGCATGTATGAACGCCAGTATATACGAAGGAACAACATGAAAGTGTGTGGGTGTAAGACAAACAGTGTACAAATCGCACCGCTTATTATTTGTACAGATCGAATTTATTGGTGAACTAAAAAATGCATGGCCACAAGGTTAAAGTGATTCTTT
Organism: Schistocerca cancellata; assembly: GCF_023864275.1. Classification (NCBI taxonomy): domain Eukaryota; kingdom Metazoa; phylum Arthropoda; class Insecta; order Orthoptera; family Acrididae; genus Schistocerca; species Schistocerca cancellata. The sequence goes on along the minus strand of NC_064631.1, from coordinate 460,304,323 downwards.
TTAATAAACAAGTTTCAGTCTGAACGTGTATAGTTCATTTCACTGCTGTTCAAAAGCTAGCCAATATCTGACTCAATAATAGGGGCACAAATGCAACCGTTTACTACCAACCCCTTTTGCAGATGAGCCACGTGAAAAATAGGTAGTGAACGAGCCCGAGTCAAGTCGCAGTTTTGTCTTTAAAAATTTTTGTCTAAACTGAACGGAGTGACTTTTTGTTCAGAGAAGAGAAGTAATATTAGAATGAGCATGAAGGTGCCTACGTCCGATACTTAGTTGAGGGAGAAACAGCCACTATGCTGACCAAATGAGATATTGGACTGCTGTTCCAGTAGCATCTGTTCACAGAACTGTGAAGAAGCTCAAACGGAAAACTTGAAAGTTGGATGTCTATCATTCTGCTGTGTGCATGCACAAACTCTGAGTGAGCAGTTGCGAAGAGAGTCGGAAGAGGTCGGACGCAAGGTGCGGTGGAGAGAAACCGCGCAACATGAGAGGTCGCAGACTGCCGTGATCGTGCTAGTACTGCCGGAGGAGACTTTGGTATTAATTCAGGATTTTTTTGGTAATTTGCCTTTTTTCTGTACGTAGTTGTTGGTTCCTTGGGCAGTGGAGGGATTTTGTCAGATTTATGCATGGATACACTCAGACTAATGGTTCTAATAGCTCTGAGCACTATGGAACTCAACATCTTAGGTCATAAGTCCCCCTAGAACTTAGAACTACTTAAACCTAACTAACCTAAGGACATAACACACACCCATGCCCGAGGCAGGATTCGAACCTGCGACCGTAGCAGTCCCGCGGTTCCGGACTGCAGCGCCAGAACCGCACGACCACCGCGGCCGGCACACTCAAGAGTAATGAAGGAAGCTATTGAAATAAAAATTACCGCAAATACTCTGAATAGAGACGGTGGCTTGCAGCTCAGCGCTGCGTGGGATCCAGCGATCGCGCTGTTGAAGAGGGCACATCGAACGCCGACTCAAAACATGCCCATATACGGCAATTTTACGGGCACCAGTGACGTCACAGCCGGCAGCTAGCGTATATAAGGGCGCAGCAACAGCCCACTGGCACTCATACCACTTGACAATGGCCAAGGAGTGCTTGGCCCAAAGCTCGTGTAGTTTTAAGCAATTGACGCGGTTGGAAACCCGACAACATTTTATTCAATGTTATCGCCGCGAGACTCTGCATTTATACATTTATATTCGTATCTTTATTGCGGCCAGAAACGAATTTATTGAGTACAGACACTGTGGAATAGTTAAAAGTCTGCACAAAGTTTGTCCGCACTTATATCGTCAATTTTCTCAATATAGTAAATTAAAAATTTTTATTGGTTTCTTCCATTTTTCTTTACATCGTTTAAGATTAGTTGACCAAACCCTCCTTCGATTTGTATGTGTAAAAGTATGGCAGTAATTGTTGAAATTAGTCCATGCATTGCACTCTGCATCGATCGCAATAATGCTTTTTGAAATATTTTAGTATGTTGCTGATCACGCAGCTGCAGCTGCAAGACGAGTTAAGTTGTCTGTTGCGTGCAGGAGCATTGCAGAACTGTTGTTAGAAGTCAGATGGTTGAGAATTGATTTCTTTACTACTTGTGAGATAAATAATAATTTTTTTGTCCAAATTTGTTTTTATTTGCTCTCATTCAGAATTCTTTTATTTCCAGAGATGCAACGTCACATATTTCCGTAAATCTTTCAAAACTAAAAATTAATTTATCCAAAAAAGAGTTTCAACACCAATTCGAACGACCAGGAAGGTCGATTCTATGATGAAATATCACCTCGCAATACTGTCGCAGACGCAATGACGATTTGTGCTCTTGCACTGCCTTTTCATTAGTTGTTAGTTCTACGAGGGCTATCCACAAAGTACGTTACGTTTTCGTTTGTGTCTGTTAGGGGCGGGGCTAGCGCGGCCATCTTGGTGTCATGGCATTCCGCCGCTCAGTCGGCATCCTGCCGTGCTAGTGAGAGTTCCTGTGACAGTTTGAAATGTCAGCGTTAATTGAAAATGCCGCGAAGTGTGAAGTGGGTGGTGTAATAAGGTTTCTAACTGCAAAAAACTGTACACCGATAGAAATCTATCGGCAGCTTTGTGAAATGTATGGGGACAACATAATCACTGAAGGTGGAGTGCGTCAATGGGTCATAAAATTTAAAAATGGCCGAACTAACGTTCGCGACGAAGAGCGAAGTGGAAGACCCAGCATAGTGACTGCCGAACTTGTCGAAAAAGTCGATGCCGCGGTCCGTGAAAACCGTAATTTCACAATAACGGAACTCTCTATGAGTTTTCCACAAATTTCACGAAGTTTGTTGCACGAAATCATTACCGAAAAGCTTGGTTACCACAAGTTTTGTGCAGGATGGATACGAAAAATCTTGACAGAGATTCACAAAAATCAGCGAATGGCTGCAGCGTTAACGTTTTTGGACGCTTACGAGAAAGATGGCAACTCATTACTCGATCGCATCGTTACTGGTGACGAAACATGGGTTAAGCATGTGAACTGCGAGACAAAATTGCAGTCAATGCAGTGGGGGCACACAAATTCCCCCAAAAACCCAAGAAATGCATGCAGACAATGTCGGCAAGGAAGGTGATGGCGACTGTCTTTTGGGACAGAAAAGGTGTGGTTTTTGTGGATTTCCTGGAAAGATGCATTACAATAAACTGTCAAAGGTATTGCCAAACTCTGCACAACCTCAGAAGAGCAATACAAAACAAGCGCAGGGGAAAGTTGGGCTCAAAGATCTGGCTGATTCACGACAACGCCCGGGCCCACACGGCAAATGCCACTAGTGAAGTTCTCGAATCTTTTAAGTGGGAGTTGTTTCCTCATCCGCCGTACAGTCCCGACCTGGCACCGAGTGACTTCCACTTATTCCCAGCAATGAAGAAGTGGTTGGCTATGAAGCGTTTTGATGACGCCGCACTGCTTCAAGAAGAGGTAACCACGTGGTTGAAGGCGCAGGCGGCCGAATTTTACGACGAAGGAATTTCCAAGCTCGTCCATCGCTGCGATAAGCGCCTTGATTTAAATGGCAACTGTGTGGAAAAGTAGTATTTAAGTGTGGCTTTCATCTGTACATAATAAAAAAATTTCCAATACTTTATTTATTTTTAATTCCAAAACGTAATGTACTTTGTGGATAGCCCTCGTACAATAAAAGCACTAATTTTGTTTCTACACACTTTACATAAGTTATGGTTTGGTGTAAAAATATAGCTTCAGTAATTGCTATAGCATTTATTGCATTCCATATTGCCGTTTTATCATAATGGAGAAGGTGTTGATGTTAGTCATGAAGGTGTTTCAAAACTCCAACGTCCATTTTTCTGTGAGTTCTCATATCCGAATACACGTAGCCATGCTGTATCTGTGCCATCAACAGTAGGTGAACTGGTAAGTCGAGCCGTCTGTTACTTTAATAACGATCAGTTTTATCGTCAGCTGCTAATGGCATGTGTTAAAATGGCGAAGCAGTTTTCTCGGACATCGTTCCACACCTCCTCGAAAACAATGGGGGTAAGCTGCCTATGTTACACCACTTCTGAAATTTTATTCTTTGTACCCTACACAGAAAGGTAAATTTCAGAATTATTTAAATAATATCGTCCTTGTCTGCAGGATGTTATTCTTATTGCCTGATTTAAAGAATAGAAATTCTTAGAGAAATAAATACACTACACCCGATTTTCTAAACATCTGTAAGTGTTACATGTTAAGAACCAGGTTTCCTGATTTGTGCACGTGGATTTACAATTTGTATCACCACTATAAACTATTTCACAGATGTTAAAGATGTGTGCTAGTCTGAATTTAAAGACATGTTCCGTATTTCCGTTCTTACTATTTGTAGACATGCAATATTATTTTTCCCCTCCTCCGCTCACCCTGCTCCTACCCTTACACACTTTGAATAAATCAAGATACTGTATTTCATTCAGCTGATCATTTCTTACATTCTGTCTTTCTCAGACAATTCGCTACACCATACTTCTCTTATACGAATAGGTTTATGTGTTTGTTCCCTGCAGATTAAGATCACTTCGTTTTCACCGATAGAGCTGTAGTTTTAGACATCTAAATTTCTTCTTGTTTGCTTTGTTAGTATTTTTTTCTAGGATTTCCACCTTTTCCCTCAGATTCGACGATATTTCTTGGATGGAAAACCTTATCTCACTTTCTGCTTACCATTGGTTCTCCCCCATTGAAATTATGGGACAATCAGTTTCTTTCAGCATTGGCAGACGTAATAAATCCGACATTATCGCTTCAAATCTGTTCTTCCAACTCGTTTTCAACTTCGTTTGAAAAAACTTTACTTCAGCCAAAAATATTTATATTACCTCTCGCATTTTTTATTTTCAGTGTGCCTCTCAATTATTGGCGTAGTCACATTTTATATGAGTGCACATTAATTTAATCTATGGTATCCATTTAGATATACTGTTGCAGCTAAATGCAATTCTCTTGTGCTCTAATTTCCGTAACGCCTTCCGTTGCCACACTGTAATACAAAATAATTATTTAATGAATAACTAAGGAAAAAGAACATATTAGAGTGTTCTTCTCATCATTTCTAAGCATTATGTTGTACTAATAATGCTAAACGCAATTTTCAAATAGGACATTAATGACTAAAGCTAGATACCCTAGACATGTTACTGAATTTATAAAAAGCTTATATATACACACAAAAACAATAATAAAAGTTGGTAATAATAAAAACTGAAGAAATCAATGCGAACAATGTCGTACGGTCACCAACCTTATTTAATGTACAGTCGATTAAAACTGCAGACAGGAAGTAAATCCGGGTATCCTGATTAATGGAAATAAGTATGTTAATATCCTTATATGCGTAGATGATGTTACCATTTTGGAAGGAAGAGAATATGACTTAAAAAATCAGTATAGAAATTACATCCTCTATGGAAAGGAGAATATAGCCTTATCAACAACCAAAACTAAAATGATGTCATCATGGGAAACACCGCACACACTCAAAAATAATAATAAATAATACATAACATGAGCACGTCTCCTACTTTAATATCTTATGCTATGATGTAGGCTATGACATGGACAAGATCTTACAAAGGAAGCTTAACAGATGTCAATCAATTTGCGGAATGATAAACAAAACATGCCAGAACAAAATGCAGAAGGAGACATAGCTAAAAATTTTATAAAACCATGGCTGCAGTTGTACTGCTGTACGGAAGTGAGTCATGGATCCTTCGAAAACGCGATAAAAGCAAACTACTAGCAGGAGAAACACGAAAGTGAGAAATGTTACCAGGAAAGACCGCATAAGATATGAAGATATTAGCAATGAACTACACGTTTATAATATTAATGAAAAGACTGAACAAAATAAAACGTTATGGAGGCATCATTTACAAAGAATGGGTGCAGAAAGAGAATCCCATACCTGGCCATGCTGTACCGGCGAAGAGGAATATGGGATCTAGAAAGGCCAGAATAAGGTAGCAGTGAAAAGTGAAGACGGAAAAGGCACAAGCGCCTAAGCACTGAAGTGCAGAAGAAGGCACATTGTTTAACTCTCTCCATACAAGCAGATTCTTGAACTGAGGGTACAATATCGGAAACTTATATCTTTACATTACGGGCGACGTCGCCACTTCTACTTTGTCAGTTTCTTACTAACGAACCACATCGAATACAGATTCATAACTGTCTGAAAAATAACGCTACTTTAATGTTCGTTGATCCATTATGGACTGTGGGACAACGGTTGACATGTATTTCTTGATAACAATAATTTACCAACAGCCGTATGTATTGAAGAAATTTATTTTATAAACTTCTTATATGCAACCAGTTTCAGCATCACATTGATGCTGTAACGTCCCCTTTGAATAATTTATACACGACTGTGCTTAACCTGACACACAATATTATTTAGCGCAACGCAATCTGACTTTCAAAAATCCCTACAGAAGAATGGCCCTGACTAACATTAAACTATACCTTTCACAAATAACTTACCTCACAAAAATCTTCATTACTCGAACTACTGCAATACAGCGAGCGCCACTATTGCCAGCTAAATAAAAGATTCAAACTACAGAAGGCACTAACTACTGATAGGGATAGTTAGCAAATGAAAGATATTAATAGAGAACAAACAATGTATTTACCTTAATAGTCATAATATATATATAGCAGTTCATGACAAATTACAAAACTCCGCCATCTCTCCCCACATCCTCCACTGCTGGCGGCTCACCTCCAACTGCGCAACGCTACGCGCTGTTCACATCCAGCTGCCGCTGCCCAACACTACAATGGCCGACAACAATGCAAACTAGCCACAGACTGCACACAGCACAGCCAGTGATTTTCATATAGAGCGCTACGTAACGTTGCCAATAAGAAAACATAAACAGCCTACTTACAATGCTATCTTCAGGCCCCACACGTCATAGTCGTAAAATCGCTATACACGGAAGGAGCCATATAACTGGATGCGTGAATCAAATCGCTATGCAACAGCTCTTTAGGTTTGTTCAGCGATAAATCAAATATTATCTGCCACTTGATTTTTAACAGAAACTCTCTTTCCGATGTACACAAAAAATTGGGTAAAGTAGTTACTACGCTGCCTTCAGACTATCTGTTCCTCAACATACAGAACTCATTGGTGTCAGTATCACTTCACTAAATGACCTATCACATGTCAAACAGTAAAAGAGTTGCGAATTTTAAAGCAGTGATACAAATTAGAAGCCGCTACATTAGAGGCAAGTCTCCCATATATTTTGCTGAAACAGATACGCCACCTTCCACAGCGCGATGAACGGACCAGAGCATATTCCGCCATCGGGGATTGCTTCTCCTACATTGTTTACCACGACACAGATATTATTATTATTATATTCATAGTTCAAACAGTCATAAGTTTCACGAAGGAGAGTGATCAAACAACTTTTAGTTGAGAAAGCAGGCTGTGAACAGTTACCTCTATTCTTTTTGGCAAAACGATTCTGCACAAGGACAATAAATTACTAAATAAGTAAATTATTTGTAGCGCTGTGTGAAGTGACGTGGGAGCTTGCAACATCTGAGAGATACGTGCTTCAGGTTTTTGTGAGTTACGTACACACACGGAGACTTTTCTTTTTATTCTGTCCCTCTACATGTCACGGGACGAGGGACACGTGCGCCGCGACTGGACGTCGCCTCGCATCTGCGCCGCGACCCAGCAGCCGGGAATTATTTCAGAACTGCAGTAATTAATCACAATACATCACTGCCGTTATGCGCTCTGGTTTTTCTGCGCTTGTTTGATAACATTTGTCAGCGACCGCAATAAATCGCTCCGCGCTTGTCATATGAATGAGCTTTTTCTACATTTTCTGGTATTTACGAGTACAACTCAGGAGAGCAACACAGCAGAGGCCAGAGACACACCGCTTTTGTAGTTGCCAGATGCTCACTAATCGAGTAGTATGCGGAAACTGCCATGATACTTTGGCTGGAGCACTGTTTTAAAGACCACATTTTTGCCTTCCTACAATCAACTTTAAAGCAGAATTAAATTACCCTTTGTCCGCAGCTCGTGGTCGTGCGGTAGCGTTATCGCTTCCCGCGCCCGGGGTCCCGGGTTCGATTCCCGGTGGGGTCAGGGATTTTCTCTGCCTCGTGATGACTGGGTGTTGTGTGATGTCCTTAGGTTAGTTAGGTTTAAGTAGTTCTAAGTTCTACGGGATTGATGATCATAGCTGTTAAGTCCCATAGTGGTCAGAGCCATTTGAACCAAATTACCCTTTATTAAAGTATGAGGTAGTCTCGAAGAGTTCTAGAAATACACTCCAAGAAAAAAAAGTTTCACCACGGAGGAATTATCCAAATGGGATAGAAATAGGTAGATGTGATCCACATGTACAGACGAAAGATTAAAATTTCAGAAAAAAATGGATGATTTATTCAACTGAAAGAGCGTCGCAAAGTGGGCAAGTCAGTAACGTGTTGGTCCACCTCTGGCTCCTATGCAAGCAGGAGTCATTGATTGATATAGTTGTTGGATGTCCTCCTGAGGGATATCGTGCAAATTTTGTCCAATCGGAGCCTTAGATCGTTGGAGGACCCTGCCCATAATGCTGAAAACGTTCTCAGTTGGGGAGAGATTCCGCGATTTTTTTGACCAAGGTAGTGTTTGGCTAGCAGGAAAAAAAGCAGTAGAAAATTTCGCCGCGTGCTTGTGGCGGGGGGGGGGGGGCATTATCGCCGACCGGGATGGCCGAGTGGTTCTAGGCGCTACAGTCTGGAACCGCTCGACCGGTACGGTCGCAGGTTCGAATCCTGCCTCGGACATGGATGTGTGTGATGTCCTTAGGTTAGTTAGGTTTAAGTAGTTCTAAGTTCTAGGGGACTGATGACCTCAGCAGTTGTGCCATAGTGCTCAGAGCCATTTGAACCATTTTTTGAGCATTATCTTGCTGTAAGGTGAAATGTAACGATGAATTGCCACGAAGGGCAAGTAAATAGGGCGTAGAATATCGTCAAAGTGCTGTGCTGTGCTGTAAGGGTGCCGCGGATGAAAACCAAAGAGTTCCTTCCATGAAAAGAAATGCTGCCTCTGATCATTACTCCCGGCTGTTGAGTTGTGTCAGATTTGTATCCCACTGCTTCCGGGGCATCTCCAGACGCACCTTCCCTGTCATTGTGGCTCATTTCGAAACGGGACTCATCACTCGAGACAGCTGCACAGCACTCATTGAGATATGAGATTCCAGCGTGGAGAAGTGTCTGGAGGCGGTGGGATACCAACCAGCCTGCTGTCCGCCATACGGCCTGACAACCAAGAGTGATGGTGTGGGTTGCTATTTCTTTTCATAGCAGGAACTCTTTGGTTGTCAGCCGCAGCACCCTTACAGAACAGCGGCACGTCGACGATATTCTACGCCCTGTTTTGTCGTCCTTCACGGCAAGCCATCCTGGGCTCACATTTCAGCAACATAATGCCTCCCGCACACGGTGGGGGTTTCTCCTGCTTGTCTTGGTGCTTATCAAACCCTACCTTCGCCAGGAAGTTTGCCGTATTTCTCCCTAGCTGAGAACGTTTGCAGCATTACGGGAAAGGCCCTCCAGCCAGCTCGGAATTTTGATGGTCTAAGGCGCCGATTGGGCAGAATTTGACATGGTTTCCTCTAGAGTATATGCAATAACTCTACAATCAGGGCCAAGCCGAATAATTGCTTGCACACAGGCCAATGGTGGACCAACGCATTACTGACTTGCTCAATTTGTAAAGCTCGTTCGTTTGAATAAATCATGAAATTTCTTTTGGAAATTGTAATCACTTGTTTATCAGTACATGTATACCATGACCGTTTTCTGTCCCGTTCGTATTATTTCTTCGTGATAGGTTGGCCTTTTTTCAGAGTATATATTAACTAAAATTATTTCTTCTTTACCTACATTTTATTCTGCACCGTCACTTTCAAAGTAATCCTTATGGCAGTGAATACGCCGATCCCTACGTTTCTGACACTTCTGAAAAGCATCCTGGTAGGCATTCCTTGTTATGGAGTTTAGTACTCTGCTGTTCCGCTTCAATCTACTCTACTGTATCAAATCCGCCCTTTCGACTTTATTTAATTTTGGGGAAGACGTAGACATCTGTTGGATGCAGCGGATGCCGAAGAACTGTCGTTTTGAAACTTCCTGGTAGATCATAACAGTACACCAGACGGTGATTCTAACCTGGGACCTTTGCCTTTCGCGGGCGAGTACTCGCCCACTATTTTATCCAAGCACGACTCACGATCCGCCCTCAGAGTTATTTCCGCCAGTACTTCTCTCCTGCATTCCTAACTTTGCAGTTCTCTAGCGGCACTAGCAAAAATGGTTCAAATGGCTGTGAGCACTATGGGACTTAACATCTATGGTCATCAGTCCCCTAGAACTTAGAACTACTTAAACCTAAGTAACCTAAGGACAGCACACAACACCCAGCCATCACGAGGCAGAGAAAATCCCTGACCCCGCCGGGAATCGAACCCGGGAACCCGGGCGTGGGAAGCGAGAACGCTACCGCACGACCACGAGATGCGGGCGGCACTAGCACTCCTGGAAGAAATGATACTGCTGAGAAATGAATAGCCATAACCTGGGAGACTGTTTCCAGATGGATTTTCCTGTATCTGAGTTTGCTCTGATCTGAACCTTCCTGGCAGACAGAACAATGAGCCGAACGCGGAATCGATGCAGGGACAATTGTCTGCTGAAGGCAAAAGTCACAAGTTCGAGTGCACACGGTTTACCGCGATGGTTCGTCAGTACACACTCTGCTGCAGAGTGAATATGTTACCTACTTTTTAGTCAAAATTTCATGAATAATATAAGCAGTACGCTGTAAAGCACTCTCATGTTGGACAACCCAGTACTTCGTAGGCTATGTCTGTGGAAGCTTTCTCGTAAAACCTGCTGGGAACACTTAGAACAATGTGTTTCAATTGTTTTTTGGCCCTTTGGCCAGCAGGACGAACTTTCTACCAGCAACTGCGGCTCTACAACCAGGACCGAACGTTACTCTTGATTTGTCGAAATTATTTTGGCTGAGAGGAAGAAGGATACTTCCATTGCTACAAAAAGCTGCTCAGTTTCAGGATCTTAGTATAAACCCAACGTCGTCAGCAGTGACAACCTTTGAAATGAAGTATGAATGGTTTTGAAGCGACTGTTTGAATTCCCTGCAACTTGCATGAGATGCTGCTTGTGATCGGTCGAGTCTCAAATGTCGTCGCAGTCTTTCTCATGTCCTGTTCTCTACACAATACACTCACATGTATCATATATTCTTCCCAAGATATTGGGGATTTGGGGGGGGGGGGGGGGGATCTTGGCTGATCCCTCCACGATCTTGCAGAGACAAATCTCCCGCTTTCTTGATGGTTTTGTTATGTGACGTTAGTTGACGATCGGCCGGAACAGTCGTCCATATTTGCAGTCCCTATACCAGTCATTAGTATCTGACCTAAGGCGTTGTCTCCGAAAGCTGCATTCAAAATCGTGTGCGTTTCTGTGGCAATTTCCCACGTTTAAAATAAAACGTTATACAGACACGCTTTGCTTTCCGATCAGCCATCGCAAAAAAGCAGTCGCACAGATTCACTGCAATAAAAAAATATTCTCCAGCAACTAACCAGACTTATCAATTGAAGACATAAAGTTTGAAAATGAGTCCGTGATATTTATGGCACTTTATTTTACAGGTCCATCTTGATGACATAATTTGTTTTTTTCACTATGACCGATTTTGGCTACTGCCATCTTCAGATCATAAAATATTCTGATGTCGTATCAAACGTCAAACTAAACATGTGGGTACATAGTAAGTGCTTACTGTGTTCCTACATATCCAGTTTGACGTCGATACAACATCAGAATATTTTATGATCTGAAGATGGCAGTAGCTGAAACCGATCATAGTGAGATGAGGTACTTAAATCGCATTTCTACGGGCCCTTGCTCCTGTATAATTTGGCCACAGTGACAAGGTAGAGTAGTTGACGTAGGAAGTCAGTGTTCCTGGTGTGTCTCCCATTCTCTGATTCCAAGATATTGATACCGAAATTGGTTGAGGACGAATTGACAGAGAAGTGGCGCCTTCTAGTCTGTCATAAAGGTCAATACTCCGCTGGGATCCAACCAGCAATTCCTTTGAGTAGCGCCCGTTCCATTAATTGCTCTGATTTTGCTGCGTCGTGAAGATATTCAAATATACAAAGCGCTTTTTGGTTTTATACGAGATTGTAATGGCTGCTCATGAAATTTGGTATAGTAGCAGAAGATTATCGGAGAAAATCGAAGTCTTTGAGATGTGATGGTATAGAAGAGTACTGAAATTGAGGAGTATACGAAATGAGAATGTTGTCTGCACATTCGCAAAAGAAAGGTAACATGTGGAAACACTACCAAGTAGAAGGGACGGGTTAATAGGACATGTATTAACATATCAAGGAGCATAGTACTAGACGGAGCTAGAGTGTAAAAATCTCTGTAGGGACAGAGACTGGAATATATCCAACGGAAAATCGAGGACGTAGAGACGAAAGGTACACGTTCAACTGTAAGATGAAGAGTTGCGCGCGTGTGTGCGGAGAAGGATGAAGGAGCACATTAAATTAAAAGTAAGAAAACAGTGACACAGATACATAATCAAATTACAAATTTATGTTTAAATTTGTCAACCAGATGGCAGCACTCAGTGCCATTTCATGCGAATATTTCAGACCATCTTTAAATTTGTGAAGTGAGCAGTTCTCCACCAGACGATATAGCCTGTTCCTTGCACCACAGAGACATATAGTACATTCACAGTAATCTAGCTTCTTTAAGATGTAGGCATGTCTTCCCTGCCCATTCGCATGTGGTTGAGTATCGATGATTCACGAGATGGAAGATCAAACTTTGCAACATTCTTCGTTGGGTGTTGATTTAGATGGGAGTAACATGTTGAATGTTCATCTTGCATTCTTTCCATTTCTTGGAGACATCGAAAACGTCTAGAACTCGAAGATCAATACAAGAATATGATTTCTCGCGCGTAACCGGTGAATTCTGGAAAACGCTATTCAGTACTGAGTTCTTATGAGACTAAGTCTTCTTAAGAATTTGCACCTTAGCAGCTTTTCTTCTGAGATCCTGAGGAGCGATATTGGACGTCACTAGTATCTACTGTATGGGAGTTAATCTGACAGTGCCTTTAATGGTTCCCTTCGCCTCGCATCTACATCATTTATATGTGCGCTGGTCCCCCATGTGGAGAATTTAACATTCTATAGCTGTGTTGTCTGCCTGTGGTTTGTGTAGTACATTTACTCTTGAACTTTGCTGCTTTGACAGGTTCGTGAGCTGTGTCATAAACGTAGCAGCTCTAAGACGACAGCTAGATGTGTAAAGAAGTAGTTACAGGAAACTTTTATCCCATCAAACAGCACATGTAATTTTCAGTCTGCCTCTTAATTACGCATTACCTTTGTTTTACTTTGGTGTGGCTAGAGTCTCTCTTCGAAAAAGCACTCGTTCAATATGGTATGGTCACTTTAGTGTATACTCTCACAATGCGTTATATTTTTGTTTTGGAATATTTATGCAAAGTTATGTCAGTACCGTATTTTATTGGTGCTGATAGCTGGGATGTCGTGGAAATAAAGTTAAACAGAATGGGAACGAAGACTGATCCTTGAGATAATGACTGTTCAGGGTGCTCCATACGCTGTTGAATTCAGGGAGAACTGTAACTCAGAGAGTGTTCTGAGGTAAAATTGCGAGATTCCGACGTGGAATTACATAAACAATCTTGAGCATCATGCCATCTTTCCATAATGCCTACAACCGCAGTTTGAGGAACATGTGATATCCAGATTCCATCTATGTTGTGAGCATTTCATCGCAGCAACTCAGAGTATTTCCCACAACCCACCCTGCTCCACAGGAAGTACGTTATCAGTGGAGTCTCGGGTGCGATTCAGGGTTAGCCCCTTCAGTAATTTATGCGTCAAACTACATAATACGCCGGCCGTTGTGGCCGAGTGGTTCTGGGCGCTTCAGACCGGGGCTGCTACGGTCGCAGGTTCGAATCCTGCCTCGGGCATGGATTTGTATGATGTCCTTATTTTATTTAGGTTTAAGTAGTTCTGTCTAGGGGACTAATAACCTCAGATGTTAAGTCCCATAGTGCTTAGAGCCACTTGAACGATTTTGAACTACATCATATTATCACCTCTCCACGTATGAACGTCTTTTACTCAAATTCGACTACAGAAACAGTGCTTTCTTTGATGCATCGTACTTCCATTTCGCAGAAATCGTTTTGTAAATATTGGACACATAACAGTTTTGCATGTAGCCCATTCTTACATCTTTGTTGTAACAATGTTTTTGAAGTTTATAGATGAAACTATGTAAGCCACTGAAGATGGGCAACGCAGCTGAAACCGATCTGGTGGAAAAACAAAGTCATCATTAATTATTGACCAATTGATACTGCTACTACTGCATTAACTAGTCTAGAAACAGTAGCACTGAGTATATTATGGAAAAAGGACTACAGACATATCTATAGCAAGGGTAATACATGACAGCCAGGCTTAAGGTAGGTTGTAAAATTTAACTTTTTGTCAAATGCAAATCGAAAAGAATCTTTTTCTTCTATTACAGCGACACAAGAAGCGATAATTTAGATTATTAGAGTCGACCCTTTCACAACAGAACAGCAGGGAAGACACGAGGTTCTCGCTGTGATCAACCGATAAATCAGCGATAACGGATCGGGCAGCGTGGAGCATAGTAGCTGCAAGGCTAGGAGCTAATAACGCACTGAAAATCGTGATTCATGTTAGGCAGTGGCGTGACGGCTGGACAAATGGAAGGAGCGGTAATTCTCGGCGTTTCAGGCTGAACGCTTGCCTTCCGGGTAACGCCCCAGCAGCAGCAGAACAATACCGCGTTATACATTAGCGCCGTATCTCTCATCTAGCGGCTGTCTTTCACGCCGCGATCAGCGCTGCGCATGCGCGGACATTCATCAACGTAATTAAGCACGCAGATTAGGATCTGCGCCACATTTTTCTGCGTTTCCGCCTATTCGCTTCCGTGACCGTGCAGCATTAGAATATTGGGTACGAAGCAAGGAAGAACGTAATATCTGCGTATTTCAAAAAGCTGAGATATTCCTTCACAGCCACACTAAATGCGGAGGGCACCCGTTCTTTTTTTTTTTTTTTTTGCGGCGGAACTCTGCCTTATCTTCCAGAGGTCTGTTAACATTTACTGCTCGTTAATTACAGCTGTCAGCTACTAGGAGAACAATATCCACATGTGTTTTATTATCGACCGAGTCGAAAGAAATCTTATCGAATAACGGTAAGATGGTCATTTTTCGAAGCAATATCTGTCGTTGTAGATGATAAGAAATCCAACAGCTGCAACATTGTAGACTTTTTCAAGCATCAGGCCTACTTTGTCACTGATAAAACCCCTGCATCTTTTTTGTTGTGACATCTATAATTTATAAGCATTGTACAAAACCAAGTGGGAATGTACTGTCAGAAAGCCTTGCTGGAGAAATGGAATCGATAACATTTCAATGTTAATGTATACAGGTCATATCAAAATTTAAAAATGAAATTACAGAAAGAAGAAGAAACAGGCACAGTAGAGTCGACGTTGAAACGAACAGTTACAGATTCATTGTATATACTCGCAAGACAAAGTGCACATCGACAACGTTGGTTAGTTTAGAGGCGTGAAAAGGAACAAAACTACGAGGTCATCGGTCCCTTGGACCTAATAAAACAATGCCACTAGTGTGAGAACAAAACGGACGAAAATATAACACAAAACGGAAGGAAAGGTTCAAATGGCTCTGAGCACTATCGGACTTAACATCTGAGGTCATCAGTCCCCCAGAACTTAGAACTACTTAAACCTAACTAACCTAAGGACATCACACACATCCATGCCCGAGGCAGGATTCGAACCTGCGACCGTAGCAGTCGCGCGGTTCCGGACTGAAGCGCCTAGAACCGCTCGGCCACCGTGGCCGGTGGAAAGAAAGGAAAAGCCACAAGAACGAAGAGATGGTAACGAACACTAAGCGGAACAAAAGAGGACAAGAAAACAACCGAGAAACAGAAACGCTAGAAACAGAAGAAAGTAAAACATGAAAGCAGATTACAGTGGCTGGCCAACCACGAGAATAAAAAGGGAAAGCCAGCTACTCTGCAATACATTAAAAAATGGTTCAAATGGCTCTGAGCACTATGGGACTTAACATCTATGGTCATCAGTCCCCTAGAACTTAGAACTACTTAAACCTAACTAACCTAAGAACATCACACAACACCCAGCCATCAAGAGGCAGAGAAAATCCCTGAACCTGCCGGGAATCGAACCCGAGAACCCGGGCGTGGGAAGCGAGAACACTACCGCACGACCACGAGATGCGGGCAATACATTAAAACCTCCACCCTAAAAGCAGTAGGATGAAGGTCACAGAGGGACAAAGGACATGCTCTAAAATCTATATAGAAGTATAAAACCCACTCTCACGGATAAAACGTAAAACTAAAGCTGCTGTGGAGGCATTGTCGCCCAACACGGAAGGCAGGCTGCTGGGAAAGTCTGCCGCAGAGTGGCTAAAAGGGGGCAGTCCAGCAAGAGGTGGACGACTATCATTTGGGAGCCACAGCGACACTGAGGTGGGTCCTCGCGACGGAGTAGGTAACCATGCGTTAGCCACGTACGGCCAATGCGGAGCCGGCAGAGGACAACTGATTCCCTGCGGTAGGCCTGCATGGAAGACTTCCACACATTCATAGTCTCCTTAATGACACGCAGTTTGAGTGTGCGTGCTGTTATGCCATTCCGTCTCCCAAAGCCGGTAAACCCTGGGGTGTAAGATAGAACGCAGGTCAGCTTCGCAGATGCCTACCTCCAGAAGCTGTTTCCACGTTGCCTGTTTGGCCACCCTGTCGGCAAGTTCGTTGCCGGGGATTCCGACGTGTCCTGGGGTCCACATAAACACCACGGAACGTCGGGACTGTTCCAGGGCATACATGGACTCCTGAATGGACGCTACCAGAGGGTGGCGAGGGTAGCACTCGTCGACAGCTATTAGGCTGCTCAATGAGTCAGTACACAGGAGAAATGACTCGCTAGGGCATGAGCGGATGAACTCGAGAGCACGAGAAAACACTGCAGCCAACTGGCAAGGAGTGCTGCTCAATACGTCCTCCGTGAATATATGCGAAGCCCACGTGACCATCAGCCATTGAGCCGTCGGCGTAAACCACTTCAAAGCCCCGGAAAACGTCAAGAATCGAGAGGAAGTGATAGTGGAGAGCGTCGGGGTAAACTGAGTCCTTAGGGCCACGCAAAAGGTCCAGACGAAGCTGCGGCCGAGGCGTACACCATGGGGGAGTGCGTGAACGGACCGCCAAGTAGAGGTGGTGACAGGAAAGACTCCACTTCAGAGAGAAGGGACCGCATGCGAACCGCAATCGTTAGCCCCGATCTGGGCCGCCGATGCGGGAGACGGACTGCCGCGGGCGGGAAAAAGAGACGGTAATCCGGATGCTCAGGAGAACTATGAATGTGTGCTGCGTAACTGGCGAGCAGTTGCGCACGTCTGATCTGCAGTGGAGGGACACCAGCCTCGACCACGCTGGTCACCGGACTCGTCCTAAAAGCTCCTGTCGCTAATCGAACCCCATGGTGGTGCACAGGATCTAGTAAATGCAATGCTGAAGGCGCTGCCGAACCATAAACCACACTCCCATAGTCAATTCGGGATTGGACAAGGGCTCTGTAGAGCTGCAGCAGCGTAGAGCGATGTGCACCCCAATTGGAGTTGCTTAGGCAACGGAGGGCATTGAGGTGCTGCCAGAACTTCTGCTTAAGCTGACGAAGATGAGTGAGCCAAGTAAATCGAGTGTCGAAAACCAGTCCTAGGAATTGATATGTCTCCACTACGGAGAGTGGATCGTCATTAAGGTAAAGTGCGGGTTCCGGATGAGCGGTACGACACCGACAGAAGTGCATGACACACTACTTTGCGGCTGAAAACTGGAAGCCGTGGGCTAGAGCCCATGACTGCGCCTTGTGGATGGCTCCCTGGAGGCACCGCTCAGCAACAACAGTACTGGAGCAGCAGTACGAAATGCAGAAGGGAGTGAATAATCTATCTAACCAGCACGTGGGTGCCGGACGAGACTAAACACAATCACCTCATCAAAAGAATTCTGCAGTTGTATTTGGGCAAATGAGTAGTGTAGGTAATGCTGTTCATCCACCTTCCATTAGGAAGTTATTTAGTTTTCTTATCTATTTCATAAATTTCAAGAGATAAGTCACGCTGATGAAATAGCATCAAATGAGGGCTGCGTGAAACAATTATACATTCCTCATTAACCGAACTGGTTGCGAGAAACTCGCTCAACATCAGTAGTATGCTGAGAAAAACAAAAGAAACAAGAAACCATATGAAAAGTAAAAGCGAAATAAAGGCTTATGCATTGTTTACGCAATAACATAGATGAAGATATTGGGACAGGATAGTCTAGCATCGGAAGTTGTATCAGACCAGTCCTCTGACTCTAGATCAAAACAAAAACACATCAATAATCATTACATCGTGTGCACTATGCCTATGCCCTTTACTGTAAACTGAAAATGGTTAAAAATTCTCTTGTTTTAACAGGTAAAGGTAATGTACGCAGGGTCAACGAACTTAACCATAGTTCTTACCAAGCTCTCACAAGACATCCTCATAGGAGATTCTGAAGATAATATCACAACTTTCCAGTCGAAGAACGTATAGAAAAATAATTTCATTAATATCACGGAGAGTCAAGGACGTACCATCAGCACAAAATGTGGACACTCATGTGTCCCCCAAATCATCAGTTATTTAACAGGGCGATGACAGGGCGATTATGTAGAATCTGTTGATGGAGAACTGTGATGAGTAGCACAATAATACTAGAAAAAACAAGATAGAAGACAGTACAAAATTGCGGATTAATATGTGTAAGTAACTGAAGAAGCCTACACCGGAAGAATTCGTGTAACACATATCCATGCCCGAGGCAGGATTCGAACCTGCGACCGTAGCGGTCGCGCGGTTCCAGACTGAAGCGCCTAGAACGCTCGGCCACATCGGCCGGTGTGTTTGATGTCCTTAGGTTGGTTAGGTTTAAGTAGTTCTAAGTTCTAGGGGACTGATGACCTCAGATGTTAAGTTCCATAGTGCTCAGAGCCATTTGAACCAACTCGTATAACGAATCAGGTAAAAAGACGACGAAACAGGAGCGCCTTCTTCTCTCAGAACCTGTTGACAGGTGGTCAGAAATCACAACAGCAACGGTGCGAACGTAGCATACTAGAACATCCCCTAGGCAAAAAAGATGAAGACGACGACGACATCAGAAAACATCTGGCAACAACCACCACAGCTAAAGCCGAAGACTCAGTGTGGCCGAAAGTCTAGCAGAACCCTCTATCCAACGATGGATGCTTGGGGAGATGATTTTATGAGACTGCTTATTCGATAACCCTACGTACATGATAAAATTTCAAAAGTAAAACATTCACTTAAAGAACTTGTTTTGTTCTTTGATTGAAATTTCGCTATTCCGCCTTTCTCAAGCGTAAATTATTTGTGTCACGTTACAACTCAAATATAATGCATGGCACCAGATATTTGTAATAGGCAATGGCATAACACCGAAAAATAGCAACGGAACAAAAGCGTCTATTGCCGCAAAGAATTCATACATGCTTTAGACCCACGTTACAAGAATAAATAATTCTGCTTCATGATTACCATGAATCTCCCCCCCCCCCACCCCCACCCCCATGAACCATGGACCTTGCCGTTGGTGGGGAGGCTTGCGTGCCTCAGCGATACAGATGGCCGTACCGTAGGTACAACCACAACGGAGGGGTATCTGTTGAGAGGCCAGACAAACGTGTGGTTCCTGAAGAGGGGCAGCAGCCTTTTCAGTAGTTGCAAGGGCAACAGTCTGGATGATTGACTGATCTGGCCTTGTAACAATAACCAAAACGGCATTGCTGTGCTGGTACTGCGAACGGCTGAAAGCAAGGGGAAACTACGGCCGTAATTTTTCCCGATGGCATGCAGCTTTACTGTATGATTAAATGATGATGGCGTCCTCTTGGGTAAAATATTCCGGAGGTAAAATAGTCCCCCATTCGGATCTCCGGGCGGGGACTACTCAAGAGGATGTCGTTATCAGGAGAAAGAAAACTGGCGTCCTACTGATCGGAGCGTGGAATGTCAGATCCCTTAATCGGGCAGGTAGGTTAGAAAATTTAAAAAGGGAAATGGATAGGTTAAAGTTAGATATAGTGGGAATTAGTGAAGTTCGGTGGCAGGAGGAACAAGACTTCTGGTCAGGTGACTACAGGGTTATAAACGCAAAGTCAAATAGGGGCAATGCAGGAGTAGGTTTAATAATGAATAGGAAAATAGGAAAGCGGGTAAGCTACTACAAACAGCATAGTGAACGCATTATTGTGGCCAAGATAGACACGAAGCCCACGCCTACTACAGTAGTACAAGTTTATATGCCAACTAGCTCTGCAGATGACGAAGAAATTGAAGAAATGTATGATATAAAAGAAATTATTCAGATAGTGAAGGGAGACGAAAATTTGATAGTCATGGGTGACTGGAATTCGAGTGTAGGAAAAGGGAGAGAAGGAAACGTAGTAGGTGAATATGGATTGGGGCTAAGAAATGAAAGAGGAAGCCGCCTGGTAGAATTTTGCACAGAGCACAACTTAATTATAGCTAACACTTGGTTTAAGAACCATGATAGAAGGTTGTATACATGGAAGAACCCTGGAGATACTAAAAGGTATCAGATAGATTATATAATGGTAAGACAGAGATTTAGGAACCAGGTTTTAAATTGTAAGACATTTTCAGGGGCAGATGTGGACTCTGACCACAATCTATTGGTTATGACCTGTAGATTAAAACTGAAGAAACTGCAAAAAGGTGGGAATTTAAGGAGATGGGACCTGGAGAAACTGAAAGAACCAGAGGTTGTACAGAATTTTAGGGAGAGCATAAGGGAACAATTGACAGGAATGGGGGAAAGAAATACAGTAGAAGAAGAATGGGTAGCTTTGAGGGATGAAGTAGTGAAGGCAGCAGAGGATCAAGTAGGTAAAAAGACCAGGGCTCTTAGAAATCCTTGGGTAACAGAAGAAATATTGAATTTAATTGATGAAAGGAGAAAATATAAAAATGCAGTTAATGAAGCAGGCAAAAAGGAATACAAACGTCTCAAAAATGAGATCGACAGGAAGTGCAAAATGGCTAAGCAGGGATGGCTAGAGGACAAATGTAAGGATGTAGAGGCTTATTTCACTAGGGGTAAGATAGATGCTGCCTACAGGAAAATTAAAGAGACCTTTGGAGATAAGAGAACCACTTGTATGAACATCAAGAGCTCAGATGGAAACCCAGTTCTAAGCAAAGAAGAGAAATCAGAAAGGTGGAAGGAGTATATAGAGGGTCTATACAAGATCGATGTACTTGAGGACAATATTATGGAAATGGAAGAGGATGTAGATGAAGATGAAATGGGAGATACGATACTGCGTGAAGAGTTTGACAGAGCACTGAAAGACCTGAGTCGAAACAAGGCCCGCGGAGTGACCAGCCACTTCACATCAAAAACGCTGCGGGAGCGTCCTCATTACTTCTGCCGTGTGCGGCCGCGAATTGTCATGAAGAAGGCTACGCTTGACTAATGTTATGTGGGCTGCATGGTATAAGGCGAAATCTCTCACAGGCACTCACACTTGGCGTGAGACACTACTTATCTAGGCATCTTTACGTGCTCACTGTGCGCTCAGAACTGTAAAGAGCAGCGAGACTCAAACGACAGGCGTACTGAAGACACTGCCCAACACATCTGTGCAAAGCTTCGTCAGGTTTTCACTATGGTTTCCTTTTCGCGCCTGATCGGACCTTACTTTCTGAATAGCACTCGTGCTTTCGGAGTAAGAGCTATGACTTTATACTTCGAAAGTTCCACACTTCGAATATCTTCAGATCCTTATTCAGTTTTTGCTACTTTGTTTCCACTGTTTTATCCTTTACGTACACATTGAGGTATCTTAACAGAAGGCTTTTTACATTATTGACTTTTTGCAGTTTTTGTGTTTGATTCTCTCTTGTTGAACCCATAGCATCCCTGCCTACCTATCCCTCCTCCTTACCCCCTCCCTTGCCTTCTTTGGCTACTCTCAATCATCCGTTATTCCATTTTACAATTTTATTATTTTATACTGCTTCCGTTTTACATACGCATTAATCTACACTACTAATATTTCAATGAGAATTTTTACCTAATTACAGTTCTACAATTTTCGGACGACCTTTCTTAATAAACTCATGACATATCTACTATTCCCTCCCTGCTTCCTTCCTCCTTCCCCAATTAGCCTCACTCCATTTCCCCTCCCGGCTCCTCCCCTTACCTCCAACGTCTACCTATTTACTGCAGTTGAAAAATACAGTCCTCTGATACGTTCTTCTGAGTAGACAAGACGAGTTGCCGATGCAATTAGTTAGGTAATTCTACATTTACGTACAGTTTTTTCCTTTTCTACTAATCTAAAATATTAGATGAGACATATTTAGTTTTCCTTTGCTTTAGATTTGAAGATGATCCAGAGTGATCGTACTATGTAATCGAACTGAGACTGAATAAAAAATGAGAATTATCTTACATTTCTTCAAGAAAGATGTAGTGCCATCCTTTAGGGGAACACAGTGATGCTGAAGCCTCGCCCGCTCGGCAGTTGGCACCAGGGCTGATGACTTGTTGCTGCCTACGCAGAGCGCTATCGAAGTGTCGAAGTAACCGAATGCAGCGCCATCATGAGGCGACGAGCGACCCTGAGTGGCAGCCGAAGAAAGAATGGTGCGTGACAGTGGAGCGACCATAACTTGGAACCAGCACTGGGGGCCAAGGACAGTAACTGCGGGACAGCACTTTGAGTCCGTGGAGGGCGCGCCTTGTGATGTGTCTTCATCTCAAAGTGGCCACCTCCTGCAGTTGATCAGCGAGCGGCGGCACTGCCTGGTCTCGGAGCGTACACCAGGGGAGGTGAGTAGTGGTCAATGACGACACAAGGGAGTGGCACCGTAGGCACACAGCAGTGGCCAGCCGGTGTTGTCTTGCGGTCCGGCAGTTGACTAGGCAGCAGCGGAGCTGCAAAATTCAGAAGTGTGCCTCTAAGGAGACGAGTGGCGATTGTTAGCTCCGTATGTAAGAAAGATGGTGTAGGCGACGGGTGGCTGGGCGGAGACGCAGTCCACGCAGGATACAGTAGCCGATGCGTAATGACCAATTTCACAGGTGAGCAGAAAAATAATTTTTTTTTAATACTGTATTAGGTTTGATAACTGATTTTTATGTGGTTTGTGGCACTGAATTCAGAAATGATATTGGTTTCTTTCTATCACGTGAGGTTTTGTCTACAAAAGAGGTAAAACTTTTAGGACAAATCCTAAAAAGGTCATTTTTATATCAGTGTTATTCATGTACAATGCTATTAAACCACGTGTAACAGAGGTTAATCTTCAACATAGACCAAGAAAAGTTGATAAGGCTTTATTACAATATTATTACTAGTCTTTGAAGTAACGTTTCCTTTTTCCTTCCAAACTTCTTTCTGTGCGCTTCCTCCCGTAGAGTTGATGATTTTCTCTTTTTGGCATCCAACAGTAGTCAGCCATCATGTTCACGTCCCAGCGTCCTTGATAGCTTCGCTCCATTTCTTTTATGTATTGATGGAATCGTTCTTGTTCTTCACTAACAGCTCCAGGGTATCCAGGAAAAAAGTCCAGTGGAGAATGGAGGAAATGAACTGTTACGCTCATGGCACCCCAACAGTTTGTTGTTAGTTAACAGCTCGGTAACAAAATTCTCGTAGTTTGAGCATTTTTTATTTCCTAGAGAGCCGGTTACTGTTCGTTTTCCTTTCCTGATTTTCGCTTTTCAACTCGAAGTTTCCCTCCTTCATACGTTTCCGTATATCAGCCCAACAAAAACCCCTTCTTTAAGTTTTGCGTGAGAGAGGTCAGGGAATTGCTCACAAAGATATTTAAAACACTCTCCTTCTTTAGGCAATGCTTTGACGAATTGTTTCATCAGCCCAATGTGATGTGAAGTGGTGGAAGTAAAACCTTGTTAGGATTCACTAAACTCTACTTCTCAACAATCATAACTCCAGGAACAAAGATTTTTCTTACTGGCCATTCCTTTTGAACATGGTACTGTTTGCAGTCACAGCTCTTCCATTCATAGAGGAAGCAGGATAACTTTGTGTAGCCACTTTGTTGACCTAGTAGCATAGATATCACTTTCAAATCCCCACAAACTGTCCACTTATGATCAGAGTCCTTAAGCATGTTAAGGACTAATTCAAGTTTCTCATAACATTCTTTCAAATGAACTGAATGTCCTGCTGATACATGCATATTGGTTGCCATTGTGCAGAACAACTTTCAGGCTTCTTTTGGAGGAACCAATGAAAAATCTCCATTCATGGGGTTCGTATTTGATATCGAATGTCTCTATTAACCCAGGAACATTAGTACAAAAAACGAGGCAGAAAGTCTTTTTCTCTACTCCTCTACCAAGAAAAGGGTGTTTCTTTTTCTTTCAACCACGACCCTAAAACCTCGAGTGAATCCTTTGGAGGGTTTAAGCCTCTAACCAAACCATTTAGTTCCGATTGTGTGAAGAGTTCTGGCTCATTGTTGGGGGACTCATAACTACCATAATTGTCATGGTCATCACTGCATCGAGACAACTGATTAACATCATCGAAAGTGTTTTCAAGTGTAGCTGGAGGACAATGTACAGGTAAATGAAGCCCATGAGGAACAGGGCACATAGCCGAAGGAATGTTCGGATACAAAATCTCTTTATTCTTCAAATTAAAACCTTGCACACAGCAAGAGCAAAAATAACAATCTTCACTGTGATTTTTCGGTTCTCTCCAAATTGTAGGTATTGCAGAACGAAATGATTTATTCTTACCCTGAAACCACTGCCTCAGTTCTTCTACACACACCAACAGAACACACATTATGAGAAACCCACGGTTTGTATTGATCGCCCAGTTTCATGCCAAAGTAGGCAAAGTATACCTTTTTAACAAAATCAAAAATGTTTCTCTGTTGCTTTGTAACAATATATGTCCCACAAATATAGCAGAAACAATCAGGGGAGTTGACGTTATCCCCAGAAGCCATTAGAAACACAAAACTAAATTTCACTTCAACGAAAAAACAATGGAAGTGTGCTCAGTAGAATGGTTACATCTACACTAACAAAAGCTTGCTATTGCAGTGGAGATCAGACATTGGGTTGGCGGGGAAAACGGAAGAGTGGAAGGGGTACTGACGCAGACAGCATCTGACAGTAAATCTAGTATGAACCGGATTCTACGTTTTACGATACACTCTTTTAACAAGAGAAAGGCTGTCTCTTGATGGCAACCTAAATTTATACTGATTAATTAGGCTAAAAATGTTACATTTTAAAGTTATTATTTAGATTTTACCGGAAGGTTATAGTTTGTACTATGTTAAAAACAGCTTAAAAGTTAAAATTCAATCTGTCATTTGTGCGTTAACAAATGGGGATGGAGTTTTTCGCTATTTTTTCTGTATGCAGCACAACAAATACCATAAGTGTCACTATAAAAATTTGAAACAGTTTTTTCATCTCTGGATAACTTTATTCGCGTCTTCAGAAGAAGATACCGACTGTGTTTGTCCCTTTTCGGCCAGTCGGCGATGAAAGAATAGGGTTTCACGCCCTGCAATTTTTCTAAAAGGATTTTACAGAAGCTATTCGTTATAAAAATTTAATTTTTGCATTACTTATAGCTTTATACGTCAGCTTCATAATGATATGCCCATCATTTCGTTAATGGTCATTGTTCCTGTGATATTTGCATGGAAGTAAGACATTCTGCGAAATTCGAAAAAGTTTGGAATGAAAAATAGGTGTAGCCCTGATTTTGAGTTTGGTGCATATTACACTCTACGTTGCTGCGTATGAAATTAGCTGCTAACATATTGAATTTTTCATACAATGTAGGCTTTCAGGGCCGGTGTTGTCTTCAGTTGAAACTTCCGGGTTGAGAGGCCGTGGTCGATGTATAAAATTTCCACCTGACGTTTCGTTTCCATCTGCGGGAGACATCTTCTGAGGTCGTCCGGCTACTGCCCTAGTAGCCCGGAAGTTTCAACTGAAGATATTGAATTTTTCATTTGAGTGGAGTGGAGGTCTCTATTGGTCACCAATCTCGAGAAAACTGAGTTTGTGTAGCACATTAATTTGTGATCGTGCGCCAGCGATAAAGCCATAGTGAAATATCCACAACATTCCTAATATTTCATAAATAGTTTCAGATATCATAATGAGTATTTCGTAAATGATACCACACAAAGAACAGAGTATTTTGTCGTATGGTTATTATGCATAACTTCGTAATACCTAATACATACCTTTTTGGTGAAAGAATGTAACTTTTGAGGGACACCGATAGCTGGTAAAACGAGAAATGCTGTGGGTTTTGGAACAACACAAGTGAAAACATTACACTTTTATTTTTGTACTGAGGATATGCTTTTTCATATAATTCTCCCGCAGCTGCGACGGCGCGACATGTTAGTGAGATGACACTGTGTAAACGTCACTGTGTTTTGTCAAAAGAAGCAACTTTTGACTTAGCAACAAGAGAAATGTTTAAGTTTTACTCAGAATTCGCCACTCATAACGCTTCTCTGAAGCCAGCCGAAAATAAATCACTGCTTGTGTTGCATTTTCAGCGGAATACTTTTTAGACACTGATCAAAGCAGAGGTGACAGATCTATTTGAACGCTAACCGTGTAGGTGTGAGTGAGGAGGGGCTCCCTTTAACATTTACAAAAAATGTGAGCATAGACCTCATTTCAAAATGATAAGCGTCTGGCCAGAACTCCTACCACTAACGCTATCCTCAAACGTGCCCTGCTGATTGCGCATCTACCAGCCACGTTATTCTGCGTGAACTCCATCTTTGGAACTGGAGGAGCAAGCAGTCTCTGGAGAACTAATGAGGAAGAACTCGATAAGGAAGGAACAGATGTCAGTGTGAACAATAAGGACAAGCAGCAAGTTCACAAGGCCTGCCGTGGGGCAGCCAGGTTTGGAGTATAGACAAATAAGCTAATAGCTAAAGCGAGTTTGTTATTAACACACAGGCGCCGGTTCTTGGATTGAGAAGACGTACGGTGCCTGTATCTTGGCTCCAGTAAAAACTGTGCTCGCTGCACACAACTGAATACTACCCATGCTGTTTGCTCTTGAACAATTGTGTTCAAGAAATATGTTGCGCTGATAGTGCTCGACGCAAACATCGATTGTGCATTCAGTCATCTGTTCTCTGGCTTTAATTCACCTTTCAGCAGTGCCAGCAGTTGAAGGTTAGCTCTCTACTATTGTCTCATGTTGTGAGGAGGCTGCAGTGTTGACAGCCACACGGATCTTGTCGTTGTCCATGGTCGCCTCAACGCCAAGCATTTCATCGAACAGATCCTGTTGGACCATGTGGTTGATGCTGAATTCCTTCTAATGCCAGGGCCTATGTGGCCTGCGTCAGCGGGCATGTCTTGTGAATTCTGGAAATTCAAGTAACTGACAGGACATTCGTGGGTCCCGACCTAAACCTATCGCACATGTCAGACATACTTGACAGTCGTGTTCGTGGCATCCTGAAGAATGGGAAGGCATACTACAGGGAACTTACATGCAGCATGCCACGTAAGTGACAGGCGCTGATACAGATCAAGGAGAACATTCATATTATTGAAGCTCTCAGAATCTAACAAAAGCACGTAGGACGACTGGATCAATATTTTTTCCACTTTGTTTTCGACATCTTTCGAACATCATTTACGCTGTAATAGAAAGATACTGGGAAGCGTTTAATGAATGCCTGTCCTCCAGTGTCTACCGATTTCTGGGTGTCGCGGACGAACGAACAGAGCGAGCTAGGTTTCACACGATCTTTATTTTCGTATCCAAATTGATTCCTACATTCTAAGTTGTAGAGTCACAGGACCTTAGAGCAAATCTTAGGGTTTTACTGAAAACGAAGGAACACGAGAGGCAACACTGATCGTCCAACTTTCCTTAGAGTGGAGAAAGGCAAACACGTTACAGCATTTATAGATTTAGAGAAATCCTTTGAATAGCTAGAAACCACTCTTTTAAATTCTGAAATTATAAGGTTCAAATGTTTCTGAGCACTACGGGACTTAACATCTATGGTCATCAGTCCCCTGGAACTTAGAACTACTTAAACCTAACTAACCTAAGCACATCACACAACACCCAGTCATCACGAGGCAGAGAAAATCCCTGACCCCGCCGGGAATCGAACCCGGGTGAAATTATAAGGGATAAAACAAAGGGAGTAAACGGTTATATAGTGTCTTTACAGAAAACAAGTAGCAGTTATAAGAGGCGAAGTACTTGAAGGGGTGGAAGTAGTGGACAAGCAAGTGAAGAAAGGTTGTAGCCAGACCACAATGTTATTTAGTATGTAAACTTATAGAGAAATAAAAGAAACCAAGAACAATTTCAGAAGAGAATTTAAACTGAGGGAGAAGGAATAAAAATTTTGCGATTTGCCGATGACAGCGTAATAGAGACGGCTGAGGACTTGGCAGGGCAGTTTAACAGAATTGACAGTGTCTTGGAAAGAGACTATCAACATCGACGAAGTGAAACAAGATAGTGGAGTGTAGCATAATTAAGGCATGCGATGCTGAAGGAATTAGATTAGAAAAATGAGACACTGAAAGTCATAAAAGGGTATATAAGTGCTATTCGGAAAGTAGGG
This sequence comes from Schistocerca cancellata, assembly GCF_023864275.1. Lineage (NCBI taxonomy): Eukaryota > Metazoa > Arthropoda > Insecta > Orthoptera > Acrididae > Schistocerca > Schistocerca cancellata. The sequence goes on along the minus strand of NC_064631.1, from coordinate 460,275,809 downwards.
AACAATCTCTTGCAAAATAGAAACCACAGTGAAAAACCTGATGATGCTTTGCACAGATGCGTTGGGCAATGTCTCTAGTATGCCCGTAGACAGCGTCGCATCGCTCTTCTCAGTTCAGAGCGCACACTTAACGCCTAGAATACAGTGTTTCCCGCGGGTACGGATGCCTGCCGAAAGATTTAGTCTGATTTCATGTAGTCCCTCATAATGTAGCTCTCATGCAATTCCTTCTTCTTGACAGTTCTCCGCCACACACTGCAGGGACAATGAGGACCCTCCAGCGTTTTCGATGAGAAATGTTTGCCACCAAACGACTTGGCTACCTCTGATTTTCATCTCCTCAAATTAACCACTGGCTATAAAGATACATTTTGACACTGGCAACGAGCTGCAGTCCAGCGTATAAAATTGTAGGAAAGCACAGAACGTTGCCTCCTATGACGAGGGTATTGGAAATTTGGAACAACGCTACGACAAATGGCTAAGTAGGAGTGGCGACCATGTAGAGAAGTAGCTGGAACGTGTAGCTCACTGTAGCCAATAAAACATTTTTGATTTTCACTGTGGTGTTCACTTCATGAACGATCATATCTTTATTTTCCGAGTCGCCCTTGTAAATTTAAGTGTGAGGAAGTCTTTCGTGAAAGTATTTATCTGGAAAATTTTGGAAATTTGTGGTAAGGACTATGGGACGAAACTGCTGAGGTCATCGGTCCCCTAGGCTTACGCACTACTTAATCTAACTTATGCTAAGGACAACACACGCACCAATGCCCGAGGGAGGACTCGAACCTCCGACGGGGGGAGCCGTGCGAACCGTGACAAGACACCCTAGACCCCACGGCTACCACGCTCGGCTGTTGATCTGGAATTTAGCCTTATTCGGAAATGATACGCGGACGATAATTAGTAAACGTGTGGACAAGAAAAGAAAAGAAGTTTTTGAAATGTGACGCTACAAAAAATATTGAAGATTAGATAACTAGAGTGAGTAACTACTGAGGAGATTCGGAATGAAATAGGGGAGAAAAGAGCGTTATTGGCCAAACTGACTAGAAGAAGGGATCAGTTGATAGACATATTCTGAGGCATCAAGGAATCACCACTTTCTGCATCTACATCTTCGTCTACATAGATACTCCGCAAGCCACGGTACGGTGCGTGGCGGAGTGTGCGCTGTGCCACTACAAGTCATTTTCATTCCTGTGCCGCTCGCAAATAGAGAGAGGGAAAAACGACTTTCTACGTGGCTCAAATGAGCCCTAATTTCTCGTAACTTATCTTCGCGGTCCTTACAAGCAATTTATGTTGGCGGCAGTTCAATTGTTCGGCAATAAGCTTCAGTTTCCGATTCTCTAAATTTTCTCAACAGTGTTTCTCGAAAAGAACGTCTCCTTCCCTCCAGCGATTCCGATTTGAATTCCCGAACCATCTCCGTAACACTTACGTGTTGTTCAAACCCACCGGTAACAAATCTAGCAGTCCACCTCTGAACTGCTTCGATGTCTCCCTTCAATCCGACCTGGTACGGATCCCAAACACTAGAATACTACTCAAGAACAGGGCACGCCAGCATCCTATATACGGTCTCCTTTACAGATGAACCACTCTTTTCTAAAATTCTCCCAATAAACCGGAGTTGACCATTTGCCTTCCCTACCACAGTTCTCATATTCCCGTTCCATCTCATATCGCTTAAAAGACTTGACTGTGTCAAGCAGGACAATAGTAACACTGTATCTCAACATTACAGTTTTGTTCTTCCTACTCATCCGCACTAACTTACATTTTTCCACATATAGAAATTTGGTGTAAGTTGTCTTGTACCTTCCTGCAGTCACCCAGCTTCGACACCTTACAGTAAACCATGGTATCATCAACAAAAAACCGCAGATTGTCGCCAACTCCGTCCGTCAAATCATTTACGAATTTAGTAAACAACAGCGCTCCTATCACATTTCCCTGGGGCACTCCTGACGATATCCTTGTCTCGGATGAACACTCGCCGTTGAGGACAACATACTGGACTCGATTACCTGCACTGTATTACTTAAGAAGTCTTCCAGCCACTCACATAGCCGTGAACTTACTCCATTTCCTATATGCTAGTACCTTAGATAACAGCCTGCAGTGATGCACCGTGTGAAATGTTTCTGGAAATTTAGAAATATGGAAACTGCCTGTTGCCGTTCGTCCTTTAGTTTACAGTATATCATGTGAGAAAGGGCCAAGCTGAGTTTCGCACGAGCGATGCCTTCTAAAACCATGCTGATTCGTGGACACACGCTTCTCAGTCTCAAGAAAGTTTATTATATTCGAAATGAGAATATGTTCAAGGATTCTGCAACAAACAGAAGTTAGGGATATTGGTCTGTAATTTCGAGGGTCTGTTTCTTTACCCTTCTTATATACTGGATTCACCTGTGCCTTTTTCCAGTCGCACATGAAAATGAAGTATGGATGGTGATAACAGTGGAGGGAGAGCAGGTCAGGTGGCTGTAGGCTGCAGTAGTTATGCAGAGATGAAGAGACTAGTACAAGGTAACGTATCGAACTGCATCGAACCGGACTGGTGTGTGAAGATTACAACAACAATAACAACAAACCAACCACGTGTTCCATTCCCGATTCGTCTCCAAACGAAATCACTGTGCGACCACGCTGCTGTCGAACGCACAAAAGTGAATTAATATTCCCGGGGACGAGCGCGTCCAGTAGTGACGGCCGGATTAGCCGGTGGGTGAAGCAGGCGTAATGAGCCGGACACGGACACGAGCAGCCCCGGGCCACTAATTGTGGGGCTTGTGCGGCCTGGACACCACCCGCGCCCGCGCATTGATATGGAGATGGCGGGCCGCGCCACCTGCTGGGCGGTGCGTGAGCGCGCAATGCATCAGCCCTGAAGATTCCTACGGCGTGGGAACCGAACCGCCGCCGGTCACGGCGGCACGTCCGCAGCATGCACAGTCAGAGCGCTGACCTCGGGCCCAGTTGCCGTCAAGGTCCTCCGCGGCTGGGTGGCCGACACTCGGCAGTGCGAGCTTGCATCACAACCGGACACGCACACAGAAGGCCGCAGCCAGCCTCCATGTGGGGATCTGATCTGGTCGTTGAGACACTCCTGTCCGGCTGCGAAATCTATTTTACGTGACAACTTGCAGAGTAGATGTTCAGTAATACAACATATACGGTAACTGGAGCTGTTGAGTAACGGACACAAGGCGTAGTCAGACGAGAGAGACCTTATAGTAAAACTAGAAATAGCAGCAGTAACAAATAGGCCACCAGAACCTGTAGAACACACCGTCTACAGCCTTCAGTATGAACGTTCTGCTGAGCAACACAGCAGAACCTGTCTGGACGTTTATACGGAAGACTTACAGAACCCATTGAAAGGTCACCATACTTCTCGAATAATACAGCGTAAACATACACAAAGCCAGGACGAATTTAGTGAAGAGTGATAGAAAGGAGAATAATGATTTGCTAAATAGTGGAAACCACACATTAGTGGAATAATTGAAAGAATTCTCCTGTTCAAAGAGTAGGATTACACAACATAGCTAGTGCAAGTAGTGTAAGTATGGCTTCGATGCTGTTTAATGCATACAATCTAAATACACATTTACATCTCTCGTGTAATGGGAATACATACAGGGTCCCATCGCCAGCCGAAGTGGCCGGGCGGTTCTAGGCGCTGCAGTCTGGAACCGCGAGACCGCTACGGTCGCAGGTTCGAATCCTGCCTCGGGCATGGATGTGTGTGATGTCCTTAGGTTAGTTAGGTTTAACTAGTTCTAAGTTCTAAGGGACTAATGACCTCAGAAGTTGAGTCACATAGTGCTCAGAGCCATTTGAACCAGGGTCCCATCAGATACCGAAAACCAGGTCAAGTACTTCACTCTGGTAGGTCAAAAGAAGAGCGTCTGGAAAATTTACTTCCTGTAGCCAGAGCAACAATAGTCCAAAGAGCTTACAGAAACCTGCATTGCAGAAACAAAAGCAGCACTTAGGTGTCGTGTAGACATAGCACCAACGCAAGGCAAACAGTGGAGACACTGGTGTGCCACCGAGCGAGGTTGCGCAGTGGTTAACACACTGGACTCGCATTCGGGAGGACGACGGTTCAATCCCGCGTCCGGCCATCCTGATTTAGGTATTTCGTGATTTCCCTAAATCGCTCCAGGCAAATGCTGGGATGGTTCCTCTGAAAGGGCACGGCCGACTTCCTTCCCCGTCCTTCCCTAATCCGATGAGACCGATGACCTCGCTGTTTGGTCTCTTCCCCCAAACAACCCAACACAACTGGTGTGCCAGCCGTTATTGATGCAGAACCATTTGGCTTAACTATCCCCAGCGTCATCCTCTTCTTCTGCAATTGTCGCCACGGTGTAGGCAACACCCTCAAGTGATATGTATTCACCAGCTCTAGTGGACTACAGTGCAACAGAATTTTTGTTAATGAGCGGTGTGGACACTCGATGGGATGTAAAGTTGGTGCATGCAACACTTCCTACAAAGACAACGAGTTCTGATACCACGTTCAACCTAGCAGATGGTTTTGCTCAATTGCGACTGCTGCTTTCCGTGGGTTTCCATACTGGTATAGGTGAAAGATCATCTGTTTCAGACACCACATAATACTAACGTTTCAAAACAGTATAGTCCACTGAGAGGGTGCTCTTGACAATGTTGTGCATGTTTTTGTTAATTCAGTGGCACAACCGACCATAGGACGTCACACCACTGCTAGGTACAAGAACTTACGATCACACGTCTCCCATTATAATGTTGCTAAGCTTTATCTGCCTTCTCTGACAGGAGATTTTCGTCATACATAGTCCTGCACCTTTATTAAGTTTTCTAATCTTTTTTGTGTGCTCACGAGACAAAAGTTAGTCACAGGGTGTATCGACCTTACTGCATGATCTGCAAACGAAGTGTGGGATATGCAGTGTGTCCACATAGGTAGAAAAGAGAAATGTCAGTCTGGCGTGGCTACTGTAGCGCATTGTACGAGATGGCTGTCATGGGATGAGAAAAGACATATAAAAGGTCATTCGGTGAAGAAACTGGCGGCTTCTTTCCCCACTATCTGATTCCAAAATATTACTGCCAAGGAACTGCATCTCAAAAACAATCTGGTCAGTGCTGCACGCACAGATCCCTGTTTAGCCTCCACACACACTTGGCCGATTAGCAGCGGCGTGCTAATTGTGTCCTTCCGAGACGATTGCGCAATGTTGCTGCAAGGTGGGAAAGGCTTTGTGATTTACCGGATATATTTTCATTCACCAAATGTGGTTCATTTGGTTCAGGTGACTGACAATGTGACAATGAACCCAGACTTTGTCAGCCTCATTTATTCCTGATGACCAGTTTCAACTACTAAGACTGTCATGTTCTAATCTGTAATGTGATGCATTTACGTGGAGTAAATGTACAATCATTATTTATACTTATCATTACTAATGAGACAATGGAAATTCTCAACTTCATACCTTTAAAAGACTTGTTATATGTCTTGTATTATAACCATATCACACATGCCATGTTCACATTATAGTGGACAGTATGCAGCACATCCCCCCCCCCCCCCCCCAGGTTTGATAAAAATAAAAGCAAGTTTGTCCCAAATAGAAACAAAACAGTTAAGAAGCACCTTGTGTCACTAGTGATGTCGACCCACGTAACATTCCACTGACGCTTGTTAGACGTTGAACTGCATAACAGTGCGTATTTGTGCACTTGTTTAATTTTACATTACGAGTTAAATGGATCCACATTCTTTGAGGTACGTAGTTCAAATGACTGACAGGAATGGCCAGATAAGGCTACCAAATAATTGCAGCCCGGCTCATACACAGGTACGTGAAAACCAATTGATACATTTGTTTTCATTTCCTTTAAAACTGCGAATACCTTTGAGAGTAGTTCCTTAACATTTGTAAACTGTTTTGATTTTCATGTAATGTTTATACACTATAACAAAACGTTTTAATTTACAGTATGCACTATACATAACATTGGATTTTAGTAATTTGGCATTTGTTTCATTATTTTATTCTAAGGCATATATGCTGTTGGTACATATCCCTAATATTTTTAATTTTTAAAAATTTTTTGTTTCATTATTTTTTTCTACATGCTACCCAGTATCCCAACAGGGAAGTGGGGACCACAAGTGGGTATAAATAACTTCAGCACTGAAAACTGGAAATTGCTGTGTCTAGATCTAGTAAAAGAAGGGTGGGTTGGGGTTGTGGCGGAGGAAGAACTGAATAAAAAAGGAGGGGGGGAGGGTTATAGCACGGAAAAAGCAAATTGGTGACAATATCAGTAAAGAAATACATTATATATTGTCATGCACAGAAACTGAAGCACATTGCAACTAAGAGATTCCGTGCATCTCTACGCCAGCACCGATGTAGAGCTGTTATAGATAGGGAATGTTAATCCTTGCTTTAGAGAACTACGCAGTATTTGGTGTAACTATGTTACTCTTCACCACAAAAATATACAAATACTTCCATTACAGTACAGACCAGATAAGCAGTGTTACATCACATACATTACATAACCACTACATAAGTCTAATCATTATTAAAGTGCTTCTCATATCTTACCACTACAGTGAATCATAAATTCATATGGCACTTTTCTGCTTGTTTACATAGATGACTTAAAATAGGAATACAGTTTAAAAACAGTTTGAAATATATGAGCATTCCCATGTGGTATAACTGCCCAGAGATGCCTTACAGCACCAAACAACTTTACTACACTTATACAAAACGCTCTACAGTGATACAACAAACAGTTAAGCGTGAAATACTGATACAATTACAAAGCTTACCTCTTTAACACAATCAGACACCCCCCCCCCTTCGTGTGCCTTTTCGATTCAATTATAATCACAATAGAATCAGAGTAAACCACGGGCCCGCCGTGCCTTTTCAATTCAAGTACCACTATTTAAATCAAAAAACGGTTCAAATGTCTCTAAGCTCTATGGGACTTACCATCTGAGGTCATCAGTCCCCTAGACTTAGAACTACTTAAACCTAATTAACCTACGGACATCACACACATCCATGCCCGAGGCAAGGCTCGAACTTGCGACCGTAGCAGCCACGTGGTTCCGAACTGAAGCGCCTAGAACCGCTCGACCACAGCGGCCAGCACTACGTAAATACTGCTCTACCAATATAGATGCACACGACCCCACTGTGTTTTGACAGTTTAAATCCTTTCGAAAACTACATGTGTACTCAACGGCAGAAGTCATTCTTATCCCCTGCTTTAGAATCTTCGTAATGTAAACGCTCTCTCAATTCCTCCATGACATCCAGCTACCATATCATCTTGGTGTATGGAGGAAATAGCGTCTGGTACCCCAGCGAAACGATGTCCACGTGACAGCCAGCCACTCTACTTGTTGACACTCTCGGTCTCCACGGCCCTGTCTGCTTCCCAGGATCCGTCTCGTTTCCCCGGTGCATACTAACTGCCTAACCTCCCACTGCAGCATCTTCAACCACTCCGATAAAGATAAGCACGGCCGGCGCTCCATACCAGGCTAGCGCCAAACCCAAGGCTTGTCGGCTGCTGCCCACAGCGCCCCCTTGGCTGGCCCAAGAACATTGGCCGCTTCCACTCTGTACTGTCGACACTAAGTCCAGCCACTATCATCCACCCACAGTCAGCATCCAACTGTTTGCCCACGCTCCGCTGCTCGGCAGGTAGCTAACTGTCAGGGCCAGTGACCCCCTGGAGGTGGTACCGCACGCAAGGTCATGTTCGCGACTGCTGTCCATTGGATCCAGAGCTGGCTTCAGGATGTTGCTGCTTTCATATACCACCTGACTGTCAACTGATACATATTGCCCCCATAACAAAGCTCGGCTAACTTCTTAAGATCTGCGGTGACCATGTCCGTTATTATTATGAACAGAAGGGAGGAGAGGGTTGATTTCTCATATATATCATAGAAACAGGAAAGTCGTCTGCCACTCGAGCAGCAGAATGCGTGGCCGAGCTACCGGACTAGTTGAATCAGTTCTTCAGCTAGTTAAGATAAACCATGTGTAATCGCGCGGTTCTCTGTCGAAAGCATTTTCCAGGAAAGCGAGGGTAGACTTCCCACAGTGTTTCTCAACAAGCAAGCGAACTGCATGGACAGCTTCGGTGGTCATACAGCCTTAAACAAAGCTACATCGATTGGTGGTAATATTTGGAGCCCTGCGTGTTCTGAAGTCTATGATGTGATCTTAGATCTTCATTGTATCTGACAGGAGGTATACAAGTTGGAACATTCATGCAGACAGCCCTTCTGTTTTCTAATAGGAACTGTACTGCTCAGTGTCGAATCAAATGCTATCTAGTTCTCTGCAGTGAGCTTGTTGAAGAAACCTGACAGCCATTCAGCTTCGTTCCAGTGCCTAGATCTCCAGTTCTACTGGCAGACTATCTGGTATAGTCACTCTCCCAGATTTCGTCTTCTCTTTGGCTTTCAGAACTTCAGGCTTGGTGATCGACATGGAGAGCTCTTGAACAAGTGCCATTTGTTTTATTGGGGAATGTGGGAACTTCTTTCTGGAGACTTCTTCAAGGTATCGCTGCCTGCAATCTAATTCCTTGTTTCGGTCAACAATAAGGTCACCTTCGTCGCCAGTGATGCCACAGAATTTGTCAAGGCCTGCCACACGATTATATTACCCCTTTGCTCCATGAAGATATTACGTTTGTCAGTTGGTGTGTCAGGCCTTCCACAGATCTCAGTGTAATCTCACTGATGCAACTGCCTTCTTCGCATAACCTCCGGTATCACGATAGGCTTTCCAGTTTTGAAAAGGCCTCAGAGCGAGGAACTTGAGAGAGTATTTGTTTTTCGCTCTCACTTTGTTCTTAACATTTGCTTCCGCAGGCACTTCTAACTATCGATTTTGTGGCGTCCAGATTTTGACATGCCTATTTTTTCACCAGTAAGGTCTTGAACAATTTTTTTATACACTCCATGTTGTTTAGATGTCAATAAAAGGTGGCAGAATAATATTTAAGATGACATCTTTAGCTCTTTCTTTGAACCGCTGCGATTTTATGTTTCGTTTTTGCTTCTTTCGAGTCGTTATTTAGTTTGTGTTCACACTATTGGTTAAGGAGTCACTGTTTCGAAATGAATGGCCTTTGAATGACCATTGAGATTATCGTGGATGATTATAGTATCCTCCTGTGGCACTCTATGGGTCTTTTCTTCAAGCGTAACCCAATAAAGTCCTGTAAACTCCTGAGGACAACCAGTACGAGGAGCGTAGCATGAGAAGACGTGGATCTTCTGGGCATCTGCACATTTGCCGTTGTGACCAAAGTCGAATATATTTACATTTTTAGAACTTTATCGTGCCACATTTTTAAAGAGAACTCTGCCTCTTTTGAAGTCATAGTAACATTAAGCACTTTTTCTTCTTCTTCTTCTTCTTCTTCGTCGTCACCGTCATCGTTATTTGTTCAAACCACAGACTTCTAAATGACCGTCGAAATGTACAAAATTATCAAAGTAACACTTATTTCTAAGTGGGGAAGTGGGGAAGTTATCGTGGAAACCAGAGTCTACTTTTCAGAAGCTCTGCTGTTGATTCTGTAGCCCGTTGATGAACCCGCATTTCTTAAACAGATCCAAGCTGCGATGACATTACTCCATGCAGTCTTGGTTATCACAGCTGAAACTTCTGTCTTCAGTGCTATCCAACATCATCGTCATAACCTCAGCTTACCGAATCTAACAAAACATTCGATTCCTCAACGGACTGGATAACTAGTTCGATCTACGGATAAATTCGAGTTATTGAGATTTGAACTAGAACGAATCGAATGTACCTGTTTTCTTCAGTAGCAAAGCAAACAATCTTTTCTGCTGTTGGTATGCGCCGCATATCGTTTGTTACTGACGTTATCAAAACATCCCAGTTTTCGAATGGTTGATGGGAGTGCTGAATTCAGTAAACTGTACGGCGAAATCAATACATTTAGTGTCAGAATCGTTTGTTTTTTTTCTTTTTTAATACAGGTATCATGTTTTTTACGTTAAATGGCAGGTGGATCCAGAGGATAACAAAGCGACATGTCGCTTAAAATGAAGACGGAACTGGTAACTAAAGAAATATTGAGGTCGAAATTAAAAATATTTAAAGTGTATATCAACGATAAATCGAGAGACCCGCCAGGGTAGCCGAGAGCGCTAACGCGCTGCTTCCTGGACTCGGGTAGGCGCGCCGGTCCCGGATCGAATCCGCCCGCGGATTAACGACGAGGGCCGGTGTGCCAGCCAGCCTGGATGTGGTTTTTAGGCGGTTTTCCACATCCCGCTAGGTGAATACCGGGCTGGTCCCCACGTTCCGCCTCAGTTACACGACTCGCAGACATCTGAACACGTTCGCACTATTTCATTAATTACACTCGACGCAGACCGTAGGGGTACACTGATTCCGTCCCAGGGGGTTCGGGGTGGCGGCAGGAAGGGCATCCAGCCACCCCTTTCCACTAACCTTGCCAAATCCGTTCCTAACAATGCCGACCCTGCGTCAGCGCGGGACATGGCACCAGTGAAAGAAAGACCAACGATAAATCGACACAGCTGACGATAGTTAAAAACAGAGATCAAATTACGGCACTGTTTGCGAACAGTATGTTTGATCCAGACAGGAAACGTATGAGGACTCTAAACACGAAGATATAGAGATACCGTTCCTTGTTTACTTTAGGCAAGGTGGACTTCGGAATTCTATCATACCTGGACCGTTACAGCTGAAGAACTTGTAAGGCAAATGGACATTTTGCATATCCAGTCTGGCTGGAACGTTTCAGGAAAGAGTAAAACAGTCTAAAAAATATTTTCGGAGAAACTAACCAAGTTTTGCTAACTGTGACAACTTAGTTGCAGTCTACTGTTGAATAACATGACGTGAAAGATGACGAAATTGACTTATTTTATCCCGTCCATCCAGTACAAATGTGTCATTTAAGAGACAATCTTGTTCGGGGGTGGGGGGAAGGGGGAGATGGGAGGGGATGGGGGGAATCTCATAGTAAGGAAGAACTATAACGGAAGAATTTGTCTCGGATGAGACTAGAAAGCGTTTCTTACTTTTCTTTGTGATAGAGCTGAAAGCCACGGTGTTATAAAAAATGTAAGTACATTACCAGTCGAATATGCTTCACTGTCTGGATACTCAATATGAATAAACAATAAGAGATTTATTTCAAAAATATAATACACTGTATATAGACATCGCTTGCTCGTGTAAGAGTAATATGGGGCAGGAAATCGAATTACTATACTGTAATTAATTGGATGAATTGCGTTTTTAACGTGCATTGCTTAACACGAAATTCTGTTAACATGGAAGAACATATCGGTTCTCTCAGCTCCATGTTAAACTCTTTTTGCTGCGTGTTAACACTGCGACGTTCATTTTTTGGCATATGGACGATAACTTGCAGTGAGAACGTTACATTTTTGTCCGGCATTGATTCCTTATTGGCAATGTTTCTGAAGCACAGTTTTCAGGTTGAACCAGCGCAGAAGTTTTTTACAAATGCATTTCTTTCTAGCAGCAGGCAGGTCAGCCGACGATTCTACGGATGAGATACGAGTATGTGGAATATTAAACGCTTCCGGTGGCGAGGGCACCGGTCCGTGATGCAGAGTTTCCGGGCCTGCTACGCCGGGGCGGGCGGGGTCGAGGTTCTTCATAAAGGAGTGCTCGACCCAGAAAGACGGTTTCCTTGGCTTTCGCCTCTCATTGCGTCTGTCTGACCCCAATGCTCAGCGGCCATAAAAAGTGGCGACCGCGCTGATTGTCTGCGGACACGGTCTTCTGGGGCGCAGGGGCCCCGCAGCCGTATTTCAGAACGGCTCTATTTTCTCCGACGTGAAGGAAGAGAATACTCGTCGACGTGTGTCAGTCCACATATCACTGCTCCTGACGCCGAAAGACCACGCGGCGGACGCCACGGTGAAAGTCCAGTTACGACGTCTTTTCTCCGGAAATTGCAGCTTACTCAGCTGCACTCGCAATAAGGGAGTTAATATCTGTAATGTGTTTAGGAGTCAGCTTCAAAGCGGTTAACGGTTTATTTCTTCCGGTCGACAGCAAGCAGAAATGTACGAGGACGAAGATCTTTCTAAAATAACAGCATAAATAAGTACGCTACCAACGATTAAAATTACAACGCCGAGAAAGATAGAAAATAACGAAATTAAACTTGTTATGGGCGTACCATACAATAGGAACAGTACATGATTAAATTTATTAGAAATTTGAGGTGGAGAGAGTGCGAAATTTAGTACACAGGTCTGCCACTCGTCGCAGTAACAACAGCTGTAACCCATACGGACATGGGATGTAGCTGAACTTGAATAACAGATATTTATACGACATACCATGCTGCTTCAGTTTTATGACACAGTTCATAGTACTCCAACACAGTGCCTCATAATTATCACTGTATTTATTTTGCCATCTTCATACTATTTTTTCGCATTTAAAGGACCGTATCCCACTATTTTCTTGGTAATGATCACTAATTGAACTGTAAGATATACAGGGTTAGTCACGTAGCACGCATTTTATTTCCTGGAGATGTTAAGGGGGAAGCAGGGGAGGCACCACAGGACATTTTAATTTCCACTGTCTATACTTTTACAGATAAATTCATAAAACTTTGTCAGCATGACCAGGAAGGATTCAGGATTCACACTCATAGCAATGGATGTTCAAAAACATACAAAATAATTTTTTTTTTACATGTGAAAATTCATCATTTTCTCACCTGCTGTTGGCTGCATTTGTTGCTATAGGTGCACTTTATTTCATAACTAAGAATTTTGCACAGTATGCAAACCATATCTACAGTTGCGTGAAACTCTAGAATTTTCCAAATATATTAAAAACTGTAGTAAAAATTGAGAAAAGTAACGATAAAATATGAGTTTTTTGTAAACACGAAGTTAAAAATGTAACATCTCATTCATTTTTCATAAATTGAATAAATTCTAGAATTTCATACACCTGTGCAAAATTAGTCGAAGAATCTCTCTTACTTACGAAGAAAAGTGTACCTATAGCAACAAATGCAGCAAATAGTAACTCAGTAATGAAATTTCACATGTAAAAAACTTTTTTATTGTGTTTTTGAACTTACATTGCTATGGCTATGAATCCTGAATCCTTCCTGGTCATACTGAGAAAGTTTTATGACTTTATTTGTAAAAGTATAGACAGTGGAAATTAAAACGTCCTGTGGTACCTCTCCTGCTCCAAGTCGGCCCGTTTGACTTCCTACCCTCTTTAATCGAACCGTATACTTCCCATAACTGCGTTCAGTTGCAATGGTAAAACGTCTGTTAGTATTAACATTGAAGCTTTTCACAAAACAGTCCCTGATTTCCCCTAAAACTGGAAAGCAATTCGGCCAGAGTCGGCTATTGCGCCAGGAACAGCCCCTATGCCAGGATTCGGAATTACATGCAACCTAACGCAAGTAAGAAAAATTCATTTCCAGTACTAGATATATACAGGGTTAGCTACGGGTTTTATATACGGAACTGTGGCATATGCTAGCTTCTGCCGTATCAGGTGCGGCCTAGGAAAACTATTTCAAATTTGTGTACATTTCCAGCTTTTTGTGGAAACAACTACAGCTTTGTCAGGCAGCGTTCCATTACCATTTCGACAGCATTCGCCGTACAAAAGTAGCATGTCTAACTTCCCGTCATTGGTGTGCATGTCTGCAAGCAAGACATGATCAAGCAGAAATGACCGGTCGATAAACAATATAGTTCCTGCTAGTTCCGTAGTTGAGACGAGTAAACTGTCGAAAAGCGTAGACGGGCATGATCTTGTTTACAACGCAGTAGCAGATTTCGGCCGACCTGGTTTTCAATTTCAGAACGTTTCTCGGATTCTTTAGAGGACAGTTTCAACCTAAAAAGTAACAAGCATTAAATTATTGTACCTGTCTTTTCAAGAGCTTTCGGGTGCCGTTAAAAAGAAGAGTACCATTTTATCAATAACAAATTTTTGCTGTAGTACATCAATCGGTACGAGAGTTAAGAGTTTTTATCACATACCAAAGTATGTGGCCCTTACCGTACTATCACTTTCCGAAAATGTCGTTTCGATATCTGGAACCATTTAAGAAATAGAAGGGGTGTTCCGTCTTCAGTGATTCACTCTGTGTGGGTGACAAACAGTGTTGTAAAGTACTACAGCAGAATTGCTAGCGAAGTCAGTGAATGCAAACAATTCGTCCGGAGTATCACACTAACGTCGCTGAAGCACAAAGTCACAGATGTGAAACGGGTTGCAAGCGACCAGTGATCTAACATGGACGCAAACTGGTTGTGCCACCGCGGGTAAGAAGTGAATTGTTGGTGTGGTATCCACAGTGTAACAAGGTATTGTAAATGTACAATGCGCGAGCGTGTATCTGGGTCATAGTACATGGTTTGGTCAAGAAGAGTTGGAAAATAGAATAATTTGTTTACTAATGAAGAACCTGTTGCTGGTTATTGTCGCCACGGAATGCATTATGCCACACCATCTGCAACTCATCACAAAGTAAGACTATGTCATTTAGCAGTGTAGTCTTGTAAACGACTTGCCAGATTCGTAGATTCATTAATTTCGAAATTTATAATAACCTCTTGAAAACTGTAATTAGCATTCAGTGTTAATGTTTGCCACAAGTCATCAACAGTTAGTAAGATCCTTTCCTATCATCGATATTTCCGAGTGAAAAGTAATTAAAATACATTGTTTGACTTCAAAGAAATCAAATGCACTTGCCATTGCAACTTAACTAGAAGCAGTGATAATTAACAGGAATTAACTTTTCACTGTAACACGTTAACTGCATTCTAAGTGATCTGAGAAAGAAATTTAATGTTTATTGACTTGGAATTAATGGCGAAGTGTAGTGAATTCCGATATTTTAAAAAAAGTGATTATATTTTATGTGTTTCATATATATTGTGTGTAATCTAGGCTTTCGTAATTTTGGCGTTGTTTGCAGTGATTACTGCTATTTGTAAAATCATATTCAGCATAATTGCCATAAAACCTGGTATTAAATATTGAATACTCGCAGATATAACTTCACAAAATTTGGCGGCAGTTAACGTTATTGTGATTAACGTGACTCACTCCATACGATGTTATGTGTTACTAGTGGCTGATCAATACTGGAGATTCGAAAATATTCATTACAGTGATTATTAACTTTTAACAGTGTCAGTATAGGTGAATCTAGCGTGACAAGGCATCTGTTTTGAACGGGTAGCTACAGATTATGCATGACATTTTCATTCGAGCTACCACGTGTACATTTAATGTTACCAACTAAACACATCCCATTGTCAGTAATTGCTACATAACATTATTTTCAACCAAGGGAATAGAAATTTATAGCTTTTGCTGAAGCGTGAGCCGGCGACCGTAAATAATCATTCAGTAACTAATATTTTAGCCGCCGGCCGTGGTGGCCAAGCGGTTAAAGGCGCTACAGTCTGGAACCGCGCGACCGCTACGGTCGCAGGTTCGAATCCTGCCTCGGGCTTGGATGTGTCTGATGTCCTTAGGTTAGTTAGGTTTAATTAGTTCTAAGTTCTAGGTGACTGATGACCTTAGAAGTTAAGTCGCATAGTGCTCAGAGCCATTTTTTAATATTTTAGCCAATCCCTATTACATGCTTAATAAAATTTAGCTAGCTACGATAAATGAACCTGAACTGATAATATACTCCCGTTGTTGTACAGTATACTCAGTTGTTCGATGACGATCAATGGTGATCAAACTGGCATTCTTTCGGTTAAAGTTTATTCTTTGGAATCGGCGAACTTTAGATTACGCGGGCCATTAATGTACCGAAGGGTGTAGGTGGGTTGTAAGTTTACCAATCGTAGCTGATGACAGGTAGAGTTGTGTACTACCGATACTTCAGTTCGGTGGTTTTGGTACACTAAATAAATGACGTGTTGAATAGTAGGCTTGTCGGTAGTATTGGTAGCATTGGTAGAGAAAGAAACATAAATAAATATGTAAGAGAGAAACCGGGTACTGACGACTTCTCTGTGTTTTGTTTGGTTATCTATTTTGCACATAGAAGTGCACATCATTCGGTGTCAGTCCACTGTGTATTTTACGTCCTTACGAAATATTAATTTCGTTTTATAAGCAATACAAATTAGTTCATGCCGTAACTTCTGCTCTTTTATTTAAGCAAAGCAATTACTTTCGATGCAAGTACAGTTTACGTGGAAAAACACACACACATATATATGTCCAGCTGTACATCAGGCAAGGGAATTGTCAGGCCCGGGACACGACGAAAGGAAGATTGGTGTACCAGTTACCATTTGTGACAGGCCCTTTTCGACCAAAAAGAACTGAACTTGGTGGTCACGTTTCAGAATATTTCCTGTTGCTGTGCACTTCTGTCACTGAACTGACTTTAACACACAGTCAAGTCTCTTTAGTGATATTACCGGGAATTAAACGCCATATTGGTCTGCAGTCAGTTTTTGTTATTTGCTTTGACAGACTAGGAAACAGTTTGTCATTCAGTGTGTGTTGTTTAATTTGTTCTTGTTATCACGGGTCATAATTAAATTTTAAATCGCCGTTTTTTCGTTTGAGTATATGGGGAGAACAGATTTCAGTACTATAGCTTGTCTTATCCTGTTCATTAAGTGCTTCCAGTTATAATATTTTTATTATGCAGGTACTGTAACTTGTCCCAGTTGATACTGCAACTGTTGCTTGGTTCTATTTGATTAGGGTTCTTTCTTACAACTTTAAACCTACATGGCCGGCCTGGGTGGCCGAGCGGTTCTAGGCGCTACAGTCTGGAACCGTGCGACCGCTACGGTCGCAGGTTCGATTACTGCCTCGGGCATAGGTTTGTGTGATGTCCTTAGGTTAGTTAGGTTTAAATAGTTCTAAGTTTTAGGAGACTGATGACCTTAGAAGTTAAGTCCCATAGTGCTCAGAGCCATTTTTCAAACCTACATGTATTACGCTTATGTCAGGTTTTCCACGGCTTCTTGTTGGTTTATTATTCAAGAGTTAGTAGCTATTGGATTTAGATACAAGCACTATCGTTTTAACTCGTTCTTGTTATCATTTCTGGATTTTAAATATTGTGAAAGGCTATTTTAAATAAATTTATGGGCATGAGAAATTCAGTGTAGTTCTGTGAAACTTTGAAGAGCCACCCCCTTTGTGAACTTGTTGTTGTGCTTTTACTGAGTATTCTATTTATATGTTGCAGGAGTACCAGCGACTATGCTATTTAACAAGCGTACTATGCAACGTTGCCTCCAGTACTGTTAAGTGTTTCCAGATTTGAATTCTTCCCGTACTCAGTTGACTGTAAAATGAAGTTAAATGGACGTCTGCTGGCATTTATAATTACGCTGTAAACATTTGGGCAATTATTTGTATCCAGTTAATGAGCGCCGTACTGGTTTATTTTAATATAACTGTTGTGCAAATAATGTTCATTTAACAACCTAGCCCTGCCACTCTCCAAACACTTATCTCACTGGCCATTTCATCCATATAGTCTTAAACTCTTGTGCAATCAGTCCTCCAAATGTATTCCGCGAATTGTGCTTCGCCTAACACTTGATACTGATCACATGCTGTTTTGCTGTGAGCACCTTTTGTGTTGCACTCAGCTAGTCACTGAAAACGTCTACTCCTCTCACTCATTCGAAAGTAATAACAGTGCGAAATACTCGGAACAGGGCATGTGGGCGATGCGCATGCGCAGATGTGTGACATTAACCGATCGGTGCATCAGAATTTACAGCATCACAGTTTACAGCATTTTCCGTCGTGAGCACTTCTCCTGTTCATCAAGATGGGCCAGTTCTGCGTCCCTATTAGACAAATATACCCTAGTGAATGAGAATCCAGGCCAAACATTTGTATGGAGACACTCCGAACAGCGGTGGGATACTAACCTCAGTGTCGCTCACCATGCGACCCGACAGCCAGGACTGATGGTCTGCGTTGCCATTTCTGTTCATAACAGGACCCCTTTGGCTGCTACCCGCGACAAATGGCTCTGAGCACTATGGCACTTAATATCGGAGGTCATCAGTCCCCAGAACTTAGAACTACTTAAACCTAACTAACCTAAGGACATCACACACATCCACGCCCGAGGCAGGATTCGAACCTGCGACCGTGCAGTCGCGCGGTTCCGGACTGAAGCGCCTTGAACAGCTCGTATCCGCGACATACGTTACGTCACAACGCTACGTTGACGATATTCTACGCACCTTCACGGTAAGCCATCCCGGGCTTACATTTCAGCAAGATACGCACATCTGCAGATGGATACAGAGTTCTTTCGCTTGTCTTCGATTTACGCCTTCTTAACGATACCTATAGGAAGAAACGCCGTAGCAAAACTGAAATAAATACGCTGATGAAGCAAAACATTATGCTCACCTGTTTAATGGCGTCTTTGTCGTGCTTTGGAAGGCAGTGCAGCAGCGATTCTGCGTGGCAGGGTTTCGTCAACTCACTGCTACTTGCTGAAGGTATGTGGCGTACCGGTCACACAGTCTTCGTAAATTAAAGACTGGTGGTTTGTGTGTTCAAACTTCTCGAATTTTAGCTGTATTGTCTTTTCACGAGATATACGTAGGAAGGTACGCTTCGAAATACCAACAGTAAAACACTGTTTGATATACAAGCTATCTGGACAGTACTGCTTTCGAGTTTACTAGACGAACCAGTGAAGAAACATACTACTCTTCCTTAGAGCTCCTTTCATTCCTCAATCAGTCCAGCTGGTAAGGATCCCAGACTGATCTAAGGGTCTGACGAAGGTCCCGTGAGCTACCTCACTCGTGCAAGAACAACTTTGCCAGAGGATCGTTCCGATGTATCTCAATATGGCATCAGTCTTTTCTGTGATTAGAAAAGATTCCGTACGCACATTATCAGTTATTAATGGGTGTAACTGTACACTGCTGGCCGTTCAGTTGACTTTGTGCGATAGTTGTTACGTCTAAGTACATTTCAAAAACTTAAAACTGGAAATTGTAAAAAGGAGTCTGCGGTTTTGAAAACTTTGGGGAAGACCTTCTGTGAAATGTGGGAAGCAGTCAGAATTGGTGTAGGTGGGGTAGTTCGTGAAATTTGCGTGTACAGTGCGTCCGACAAGAAACTGAGATCGAGAACCGAACCGGCACACAGCAACATCTTGACGGCGGAATTCAGTGAACTGACGTCTCGAAGTCAACGTATACTCGTATAATGTCCAAATTGGTGTTTTATGCAATTAAGGAGAAAGCTTCCTTACATGTTTCAGTTTGTTTCCTTTGGAGGGGGAAAAAAGGAAAAGGAAATAGTTTCTATTTCCCCTTTACCCATTAATTTTAAATATTTGGTCGAACAGCTTAGGGTAACTCTTGAAGATCCCAACTATAAATAAAGTTATAGACTCTTTAAGAAAATTCAAATTGCTTCCGCACGAGAAACCGACAGTATTCTTTCAACTCGTTCACAAATTTTAAGAAAAGTTCCCCTGTTTTTCTTCAGCCTTTCTCTTCACAATATTACCGACTCTCTGCTGGTTTAATAGACAACAATCATCCTCTCCAAGACTGTGATCTAATTGTAAACAGTCAATACGATTTAAAGAACTTAATTCTACAAAACACTTCCATGTTCTCGTCGTACACTTATATCCGTCAACACCGTCAACGAGATAAAAAGAAATGCATCTCTGAGCCCTCAGCCGTACAAATACAACTTCATTCTCTACCAATTTCAGTTAAATAAACATCTTCACAGGAGAAAAAGCTATACAGAGATGAGTAACGAATACATCACGTTCAAATAAACTCAAATCTCATATTCATACAATTCCTCCATAAACTCAGATGACTGAACTCTGTGTGTAATTCACGTTTATTCCAAAATACTTGATTTGTAACATGACACAGAGGACGCAATTACCTCAGAGAAAAGGTAAAATAAAAACATTTCGCAATACAAAACTGTATCAAACATCGCTTCAGTATTTCGTCTAAATGTAAAACATGTTTCTGTTATTTACAAACAACTTTCGCATTTGTCAATAATAACAAGAAGCTCTTGCATTTAGTTGTAGTTAAGGATGTTCTACTGAGTACAAAACAGCAACAGTAATTATATATATATATATATATATATATATATATATAGTGCTCTGAGCACTATGGGACTTAACTTCTAAGGTCATCAGTCTCCTAAAACTTAGAACTATTTAAACCTAACTAACCTAAGGACATCACACAAACCTATGCCCGAGGCAGTAATCGAACCTGCGACCGTAGCGGTCGCACGGTTCCAGACTGTAGCGCCTAGAACCGCTCGGCCACCCAGGCCGGCCATGTAGGTTTAAAGTTGTAAGAAAGAACCCTAATCAAATAGAACCAAGCAACAGTTGCAGTATCAACTGGGACAAGTTACAGTACCTGCATAATAAAAATAATATAACTGGAAGCACTCAATGAACAGGATAAGACAAGCTATAGTACTGAAATCTGTTCTCCCCATATACTCAAACGAAAAAACGGCGATTTAAAATTTAATTATGACCCGTGATAACAAGAACAAATTAAACAACACACACTGAATGACAAACTGTTTTCTAGTCTGTCAAAGCAAATAACAAAAACTGACTGCAGACCAATATGGCGTTTAATTCCCGGTAATATCACTAAAGAGACTTGACTGTGTGTTAAAGTCAGTTCAGTGACACAAGTGCACAGCAACAGGAAATATTCTGAAACGTGACCACCAAGTTCAGTTCTTTTTGGTCGAAAAGGCCCTGTCCCAAATGGTAACTGGTACACCAATCTTCCTTTCGTCGTGTCCCGGGCCTGACAATTCCCTTGCCTGATGTACAGCTGCCCAACTCGCCTGCTGTTTGCTCATTCGCACAGGCACTGTGTCATCGTTGTGCCCTTAACCACACGCTTGTCTGGACACGCCCACTGATCATGTCTGCTTGGAATGGACTGCACGCTCCTGTTGCCATCTGGAACCTTTTATTTTTACTGCTAGACAGAGAATCTTCTCTGCAAGCCCCGTATGCCTATAAAAGGCTCAGAAGTCGCTATGCATACCCTCTTGGGCACCACGTACGAAGCTGTTAGGGTAACAGCCAAAGAGTATGATCACGCGCAATATCGCTGGCATGGCTCAATCTTTCTCACTCATACTAACCCCGGGGGCGGGGAGTACAAAATTTTAAGTAATAAGATCAGTCTTAACAGCTGTACCCACTGCATCTTACCCATGGACGGTTCTCACCCAGAAGGCTAACTGCAATGAGTACTTTTGCAATTATACAACGTCCCTCAAAATGGGGTAACCACTTATTTGAGATCTTCTTCTCAGCCTTCCGTTGCGCACTGAAATTCTTAATGAGATTAAAGCAATTATAGCTCTCGGTCACAAAATTTAAGTCTCTTCATTAGCTATCAACACTTCTATGAGTGCCTTCATCAGAAATTAAATATTCAAATTGACCTATAAGCACAAATTTATGGGAAATTTTTTTATATAAATGTGTAAGTACTGACGAACGGTACAAGAAAGAAACAGTACTTACATGTCACGTATAAGATAAATATCAAGCGAGAAAGTCTTTAGTCACAAAAATTTATAAAGAATACCTGGAAGGCGAGCCACTATGGGCTGCTCATATCTATAAAGCCACAAGAGAAGTACATCCCCGATATTAAGTTTGATGAGGCACCAAACCTGGTTGCAGCGTCTGAGGTCATCTGCCCTGGGAGGAGGTCGTTCACTGACCAAAGGTTCGACAAGGGAGAATTGACAGAAGGTCATCTTATGGGTCTTGTGAGTTGCGGGGTTTGACACCCTGTTTTATCTGAAATCTCAGTGAAAGAAGGCTGAGCGATTGTCACCATATGAAATGTATTATTCTAAAAGCAAAATCTCATAAACACCCTGAAAAGCGAGTGCATTGTCAGTTGCTGTAGATTTTCGTGGGACAAATATGGACAAAATTTTAGTAAAATGGCTAATTGGTAGTCCAGCTGTTATTCCTCCACTAGAAATCATCCGTAAAAAACACATACCTTTCTGCATACGAAGCAGCAGCCCTACATAATCACTAAACGCCTTGTTCATTGGTCTCTAGATCATGTGAAATGAAGAAAGACCTTGCATGTGTTGTAACTGGGCTTGGCAA
Source organism: Schistocerca cancellata (assembly GCF_023864275.1). Taxonomy (NCBI): domain Eukaryota; kingdom Metazoa; phylum Arthropoda; class Insecta; order Orthoptera; family Acrididae; genus Schistocerca; species Schistocerca cancellata. Next base: position 460,253,522 of record NC_064631.1, on the reverse strand, counting down.
ACTTACAAGCACAAGCATCACATAGATGCAATATCCTCCTCACGTCTTTGTTCCGGGATGGTCAAGTGAGATATTCCTTAAATTTCTGAGTGATCTTTATTTTCAGGTGCTTGCTGAGCGCAGACTCATCAAAATATTTAGATATTGTTGGCATTGACGCTCGCAGAAGGCAAATTTTCACATTGCTATCCCTAAGAGTAAGTTAGGAGTGCAAGCCCTTACGTTGGTGGTAACTAGGAATTGCCTCTCCGCCGGCCGGGGTGGCCGAGCGGTTCTAGGCGCTGCAGTCCGGAACCGCGCGACCGCTACGGTCGCAGGTTCGAATCTTGCCTAGGGCATGGATGTGTGTACTGTCCTAAGGTTAGTTAGGTGTAAGTAGTTTTAAGTTCTAGGGGACTGATGACCTTAGAAGTTGAGTCCCATAGTGCTCAGAGCCATTTGAACCATTTTGAATTGCCTCCCCAGCAACAAGTCTCTGTTTCATCTCCTGAAGCTAGGGTCTTGTGCTCATCTTTTCTTTCTTTTTTTATTTCCCAATAAGAAGGGTATCTCAGCTAATGCCATGGACAACCAAGCCCAGCCCTCGGTATCTTCAGGATTACCAAGATCACTAACATGGTCTCGAAACATGCGGTTTAGGGTATCGGCCACCATATTGGCGGAGCGTCTTATGTTTTCGATGGTGAAACAGAATTTTGAAATACAAATGGTCCAATGTATGATTTGATGGCAATATTCTTCGTCAACAAGTACCCTAAGTATCTTTGCATTACATTCATCCATACTCTTTATTATTAAAAAAATTAAAATATCTAGAAAACACTTCATCCAAGATAAAAACACGCTACAACATCATTCACAGGCGGCGTGGCACAATATGGGGGGCTTCGCTGGAGACTTGGCGTACATCGGCTCTTGCACTAGTTTCTTCGGCCGCAGAGTATTGTGCTTCAGTGTGGTGTAATAGTTGGTTTACCAGCCTCATCAGTGTGCAGCTAAACAATACAATGTGCATGATTACTGATACAGTACGACCAACTCCTGTCTACTGGGTTCCCCTGCTAAGCAACACAAAGAAATAGGCTTCATTCGAGATACCCACCACTAGTGTACGCTGAACAGCTAACTACAAGTAACACCAAAGTACGAGATCTCTGGAATAACGATTGTCAACACATCGGAAATTACCAAGAATGGGATTAGTTTGTGAAATATAACCGCGATACTGAGGGTGTCGAACTTGACAGGAAACTGTGGGTCAAATTAAACAGAATCCGCACTGGGTCTGGTCAGTCCTCTAACTCACTCTGTAAATGGGATATTGTGGAGTCTCTGAGTTGTTACTGTGGTGCAGTGAGACAATCTGTCAGACATATTGTATCCCGCCTGGGAGGCTGCGCGTGGGTAGGAACGGGAAAAGATAATACAAGTCGGTACTGCAAGAACGTGGTTTACTGGTGCAAAAACAAGGTGATAAACGATTACATAACTTTGTACGTAGATGCGATGCTGAAGCGAAGTGTCCTGGCTGGCTCCACCTGATCAAATGTGCTGAAGCAGTCGCGGAGCTCGTAGACCTCGACAGCACCGGCTAGAGGGCGCTGTCGTCTGTGTCTCTCGTAGTGCCAACTTGAGAAACTATTCCGTGGCATCGTTGCTATCGATACCACAAGATATATAAGAGAGGAGCGCGTCCTACGATGCTGTTAGTGTATGTGTAATGATTTTAGAAATGACAATGCCACAGCATGTGTGTGATGTCTTTAGGTTAGTTAGGTTTAAGTAGTTCTAAGTTCTAGGGGACTGATGACCTCAGATGTTAAGTCCCATAGTGAGTTAACATCTGAGGCCATCAGTCCCCTAGAACTTAGAACTACTTAAACCTAACTAACCTAAAGACATCACACACATCCATGTCCGATGCAGGATTGAAACCTGCAACCGTAGCGGTTGAGCGGTTCCAGACTGAAGCGCCTAGAACAGCTCGGCCACCGCGGCAGGCCAGTATTTAGTCATTTTACTTTTGTTTAATGCAATGACATTCATTACATATCATAAATGTACTGCATGTGTGTGCGATACGAATGATGAGGATGATGATGATGAAAGGAAAACTCTCCATGCTCTAGATAGGAGTCGAATTTTTGTAGTGCAAAGAGACCACCAACACCAGTAATTCATAGACCAGATATTTTACTTTGACAGAAGATAAACAACTGTAGGCATACGCAACAGGAAATCTATCACCATCTTGTTCCTGCAGCAACATTGCCAGGACACCTTAATTGATGACATTGGTCTGTAGTATGAATGGCCAATCAAATTCCAGGCTAACCAGAACAGGGGAGTCATTTAACTCGGATTTCATTGCATCAAATGCCACATGCTAACTTTCCGTCCAGTGAAATGCCATCATCTTACGTAACTGGTTCAAAGGTGCAATCAGCTGGGCTATGTTTTGCCTGAAAACATATTACCAGGTAAGGCGTTCCAGTATCAACCCCAAGAAAGAACACATGTTCTCATCATAAAGAACGGCAAAGATAAGGGCCCAATGGAAGCCCAAGTCCTCTAGGCCAATATGTCTTTTAGATGTTTCGGGTAAAATATTTGAGAGGCTATTAGCTGACAGACGCGGACACAGCGTGTTGGGTTGAATGAGCGACAGGCAATTTGGCTTTCGGTCGAGTTGAACGACGACTGAGGCAATCGTCCTGGAGGCCGAGATCTGCAGCTCAGTCCCGCATAAGTATGTGGTGGATATCATGATGGACATCAGTGCTGTCTTTGACAAGCTGTGGTAGCCTTCGCTCTTCTCCTGCTTGCGGGCTCTGTTCTAGGGCCACTGGTGTCCACAGGGCTCTGTCCTGGGGCCACTCTTTTGGTATGTAAATGTGGAGCCCTTGTTGGAAAATATGCAACTTAGTTATGATGTGCTAGACGTTATAGCCTACACGGACGACTTCCTCCTGCTGGCTGGTGGCCGTAGCGGCGAAGACTTAGAACCTGAAGTGGAACGGGCCATGACCTCAGTTGCTGCATGGCGCCACAAATGGAAAGTGAAGAGTGCACCAAACAAGTAGATGTGCTTGCTGCTCAAAGGTAGTTTAATTATCCACTGAGAGGATAGAGGGAACACCTTCAGAGCCGCAATGCTCGATATCTTGACGTAATTATTGGTGGAAAATGCAATTATAGAGCCCACATAGACGCTGTAGCCCAACGAAAATTAGAAGTATTAAACAACCTAATCAACATCGGGCATAAAAGATTCCATTTGCCACCCGACCTAATCAAACTTTATGATAATAGCATACTGACCTCTGTAGTAAGATGCAGAGCGGGAGTCTGGGTGCACAAGCTCATGAGGGTGAGGACTGCCATCGTTGTGAGGAGGATACAGCGGAATATGGTGTTACGCTCTGTTGGGGCGTACAGAACAACTCCTGGGGAGGAGGGGGGGGCTTCGTTGGTGTTCATGTGTCCTTTAGACATTAGAATCCGTGAACAGGCAGCGTGGTATTGGGTAACTAAAGGCAAAATTGAAAAGACTATGGAAATCATGGGAATACATATGGGAGAGAAGTTCGCAGTCAGGGGAAGACGGGGTGAGGGGGGGCGGGGGCGGGGATTATCGCAAGAGTCATGGGAAAATGAGGAAAAAGGGATGAAAGTTTTCTTTTCCAATAGCTGACGTTAGAGAAAGATTACAGATGGGGTACTTCAAGCAGAGTAGAGGTCTGCTGCACTACCTTACACGTCATGGACCATATCCGACATATCTGTGTCGTTTTGGGAAGCGGGCTACACCCGCGTGAGACTGTGACGTTGGAGAAGGCACTCCTGATGACGTGATCTACGAGTGCCCAATATACAATGATGTGGCAACGGAACTCTGACGACAATTACCCAATAACGACACCTTCTCTCTACTAAGATACAATGACACCTTCCAGACAATTAACTCATTGGCAAACGAGGTATCACAAAAGACTGAGGGAATTCATAAGAGACCACAAAGGTCTGTGAATGAGAAGAATTCACTAGAGACTGAGATGCACCTTCCCATTACCGTAGGGCGCGGAATGGCCGATCGCCGTTACGACCGAGATCCGCCACGCTCCAGGTTCAGAGAGGCAGGTGTGTCACCAACCCCGAACTGACAATAGCACTTAGTAGTTATTAGGCTCTAGTAGTTTTTAGAATATAATGTAACTATTAATTAGTAACCGTTAACATATTAGGGACTGCAGCGAGGTTAAAGTAATTGAGCGAGCCCAGTGCCAGGGGCACGCCCACTGGGATTGGCTCGTTGGGCAGGCCAGTCACCGTAAGTTTATAAGATCTGCAGAGGCTACAACTTTTCTGTATACGTGTAAAGTAGAATAGTTGCAAACACTAACCTTGTCCATAGTATTAGCCTTTAAAGAAAGTATGTAGCTGCAGTTGTTAATGTAGTAGCTTAAGACCCACTGATAAGGTTAGGTAGCGGGTTATGATGTATGATCATTTTATTTGGAATAAAGAATTCTGTATCTTTTTTTTAAAAAAAGAAGGAAGAAAAGACACATTTGTGAAGAATAGATCCTCTTGTCACGGAACGGGCCCTTGAGGATAGAGGGAACACCTTCGGCGCCGCAGTGCTCGATATCTTGGGGTAAATGCTAATAGTGGATGATGACTGAAATTGGAACCTGATGTCAGTGTTGCTCTTTAATAGCGGCGCCTGTGGCGCATGCAGTTCTTTTAAAAGCTACAAGAGCCGTATCCAAGTCTGTGGAGCGGCGCGGGCAGCCTGGGGCAGAGGAGTCCTATTCGCGTCGCGCTATTTTTCAGCGGCCGTGCTTTATCCGCCCCAGTGACCCGCGGTCACCCCGGCTCCGTGCATCACGGCGCGGCCTCCGGGAATAGAGACGCCACGACACGCGGCACCGCCACGCTAAAAGCGGGCTGTGCGCGGGAGAAGCGGCCCGGCGCAGGTCGTGTGACGCACCGTCAACCACAAGTGTGTGCATCGCACTCTGAAACAACTACGCCAGGCTAGGCAAACTCTTCAAGTCAAACGACGAACCGATTCTCATCTGCCCCTTCGTTGTTGTGGTCTTCAGTCCGTCGACTGGTCTGGCGCAGCTCTCTAGGCGAGTCTATCCCGTGCAAGCTTCTTTCTCTCTGAATAGCCACTGCAGTTTACATCTATTTGAACCTCTTAATTTCGTTAATCATATTGCACTTAAGAGTCAAAGAAACTGATATAGGCGTGCGTATTCAAGTACAGAGATATGTAAGCGGGTAGAACACGGTGCTGCGGTTGGCAACTCCTAGATAAAACAAAAAGCGTCTGGCGCACTTGTTAGATCGGATACTGTTGCAACAATGGCAGGTTATCAAATGGTTCAAATGGCTCTGAGCACTATGGGACTTAACATCTAAGGTCATAAGTCCCCTGAACTTAGAACTACTTAAACCTAACTAAACCAGGACATCACACACATCTATGCCCAAGGCAGGATTCGAACCTGCGACCGTAGCGGTTGCGCGTTTTCAGACTGAAGCGCCTAGAACCGCTCGGCCACATCGGCCGGCGGCAGTTTGAACGTGGTGTTGTAGTCGGCGCATGAGTGATGGGACACAGCATCTCCGAGGCAGCGATGAAGTGGCGATTTTCCCGTACGACTATATCACGAGTGTACCGTTTATATCAGGAATTCGGTAAAACATCAACTCTCCGACATCGCTGAGGCCGAAAAAAAGATCCTGCAAGAACGGGACCAACGACAACTGAAGAGAATCCTTCAGCGTGATAAAAGTGCAACCCTTCCGCAAATTTCAGCAGATTTCAATGCTGGGCCATCAACTAGTGTCAGCGTGCGAACCATTCAGCGGGACATGATCGATATGGGTTTTCGGAGCCGAAGGTCCACTCGTGTACCCTTGATGACTGCACGATCCAAAGCTTTACGGCTCGCCCGGGTCCATCAACAGCCACACTGGAGTGTTGGTGACTGGAAACATGTTGCCTGGTCGGACGAGTCTCGTTTCAAATTGTATCGAGCGGTTGGACGTTACAGGTATGGAGACAACCTAATGAATCCATGGATTCTGCATGTCAGGAGTGGACTGTTCAGGCTGGTGGAGGCTTTGTAACGGTGCGCGGCGTGTGCAGTTGGAGTGATGTGGGACACCTGATACGTTTAGATACGACTCTGACAGGTGACACGTACGAAGGCATCCTGTCTGATCACCTGCATTCATTCACGTCCATTGCGCATTCCGACGGACTTGGGCAATTCCAGCAGGACCATGTGACACCCCACATGTCCAAAATCACTACAGAGTGGCTTCAGGAACACTTTTCTGAGTTTGAACACTTCCGTTGGCCACCAAACTCTCTGGACCTGAACATTATTGAGCATATCTGGGATGCCTTGCAATGTTCCGTTCAGAAGAGATCTCCACCCTTCGTACTCTAAGAGATTTGTGGGCAGCCCTGCAAGAATCATGGTGTTAATTGCCTCCAGCGCTGTTCAGACTTCAGACGTCGAGGGAGGCCACGTCGTGTTGTGGCATTTTTGCGTGTTCACGGGGGGCCCTACACAGGCAGGTGCACCAGTTTCTTTGGCTCTTCTGCGTAGATGATCCAGGAAAGGCTGCAACTGCGTCATTTTGAATCGAAACATGGAAACTGCATCAGTTACTAATTTTTTTTATGTTTAGCACAACGCATTCAAAAAATTATTCTTATGTCAAAGTGCACTTACTCATTTGTTGACATGACTATGTTTGGTGGGGTTTGTGTGTGAGATCTTCTGTTTATCTTGCGTATTTTTGAAGTTAGAAAGTGTTGTGCGTCCCACTTTATACAGAATATCACACACACCGAAGTCATCACTTACATTGTTTGCTTACAAAACATTCTACAAAGATATTTGTAATACCTTTGTAGAATGTTTTGTAAACAAACGTTGTAAGTGATGACTTGCGTGTGTGTGATATTCTGTATAAAGTGGGAGGCACAATACCCTCTAACTTCAAAAAGACGCAACAGAAGCAGTAGCTATCACATGCAAACCTCACCAAACACATTCATGCAAACAAATGCACAAGTGCACTTGGAAATGAGAATAAATTCTCGAAACGCATTATGCTAAGCATCAAAAAATAAGTAACTAGTGCATATTTCATTATTCGAATCATTTTCACCTCCTTACTATAGTCTTGCCTCTGTTAATCTCTACAGTCCACCCCCCCCCCACCCACACACACACGCACTTCCCTGGTTATTAAACAACTGACAACTACACAAAATGCGCCCTATCAACCGATCCTTTCGATTAGTCGAGTTGTGCCACAAATTTCTTTTTACTACAGATTCAGTACGCCCTCAAAGTTACTCGATTCAGTCATCTAAAGAGTCTCGTAAACCATCAGACTTGTTTGTCAAATTTGCTCTTATCTAGCCACAAATCTTTCAAACAAGCCCGTACACGTATCGATAAAGTTTGTCAATTTAATCTCCCTTTTAAAGCAGTCGCTGTTTGTGTATGCTGTATTCTTCCATTAATTATGAAAGGCTACAAATGCAAATAAAGCATTTCTAACATTGGCTCTGGCACTGTGTTCAAAGACGAAGAAGAGCGAAACTAGACGCTCTAGGCAGGAATGGTAAATAATGAGAGAAATATACCCATGAAAACTTTCTAAAGGAAATCCTAACATACCCTGATTTAGAAATGCTATGCCCTATCGTAGACAAAGTTATGACCCACGTAATTATTTAGCGAAGCAATTCTTCTTGTTTCGCTTTTGCCTTTGTTCCTCAGTTTTCGCAGGGTCGGCAAGGTTACAATCAGATTTGGCTTGTTTAATTGTAAGGGGTGGCCGGATGCCCTTCCTGCCGCCACCCCGTACCCCCCGGGACAGAATCAGTGTACCCCAACTGCCTGCGTCTAGTGTAAATCATGAAATTGTGCGAAAACGTGTTTCAAACCGCCTAAAAACCACATCCAGGCTGGCCCGCACACCGGCCCTCGTCGTTAATCCGCCGGACGGATTCGAACCCCGGCCGACGCGCCTACCCGACTCCAGGAAGCAGCGCATTAACGCTCTCGGCTAAGCTGGATAGTTATTTAGCGAAGCAATCTGACTGCAAAAATATGGCAGTTCACACTTAATGTAATACCGCAACGGTTAATCTCAAGCTATAGCGACAGGAATTTTAACGTAATTGAATATGAAAAGTCGTCTCTAATATTCTATGAAACACTAAACATATATTCTTCGCCACGCGGGGTAGCCGCTCGGTCTAGGGCGTCCTGTCGCGGTCAGCGCGGGTCTCCCCATCAGAGGTTCGAATCCTCCCTCGGGCATGGTTGTGTATGTTGTCCATAGCGTAAGTTAGTTTAAGTTAGATTAAGTAGTGTGTGAGCTTAGGCACCGATGATCTAAGCAGTTTGGTCCCATAAGAGCTTATCACAAATTTTACAATATACAGGGCTATTACAAATGATTGAAGCGATTTCATAAATTCACTGTAGCTCCATTCATTGACATATGGTCACGACACACTACAGATACGTAGAAAAACTCATAAAGTTTTGTACGGCTGAAGCCGCACTGCATGTTTCAGCCGCCAGAGCGCTCGAGAGCGCAGTGAGACAAAATGACGACAGGAGGCGAGAAAGCGTATGTCTTGCTTGAAATGCACTCACATCAGTCTGTCATAACAGTGCAACGACACTTCAGTACGAAGTTCAACAAAGATCCACCAACTGCTAACTCCATTCGGCGATGGTATGCGCAGTTCTGGATGCCTCTGTAAGGGGAAATCAACGGGTCGGCCTGCAGTGAGCGAGGAAACGGTTAAACACGTGCGGGCAAGTTTCACGCGTAGCCCGCGGAAGTCGACTGGAGACCGACAGCGCCGACTTCATCTTTCAACAGGATGGTGCTCCACCGCACTGCCATCATGATGTTCGGCATTTCTTAAACAGGAGATTGGAAAACCGATGGATCGATCGGTCGTGGTGGAGATCATGATCAGCAATTCATGTCATGGCCTCCACGCTCTCCCGACTTAACCCCATGCGATTTCTTTCTGTGGGGTTATGTGAAAGATTCAGTGTTTAAACCTCCTCTGCCAAGAAACGTGCCAGAACTGCGAGCTCGCATCAACGATGCTTTCGAACTCATTGATGGGGACATGCTGAGCCGAGTGTGGGAGGAACTTTATTATCGGCTTGATGTCTGCCGAATCACTAAAGGGGCACATATCGAAAATTTGTGAATGCCTAAAAAAACTTTTTGAGTTTTTGTATGTGTGTGCAAAGCATTGTGAAAATATCTCAAATAATAAAGTTATTGTAGAGCTGTGAAATCGCTTCAATCATTTGTAATAACCCTGTATACTTCTGTAGAATCAAATACTGTGCCTCTGGAAGTTGCACCAGTGTCAAACTTAACGTACTTACAGAAAAGTGCATGCATAGAACGGAATACATAATGTCAGGAGTAGGGGATGCTATTTCTGATTCGGAAGTACCACGTAATAATCGCAGAATGAATCAATCTGTTCAGCCAAAGGTTACGTATTCCATTGTGCATTTGTAAAATTGCTGCAAGGTATCGTCCAATTAACGCAGTTAAACAGCAAATAAATGGCCACAGAAATCGAAAAACGAGAGGACATTTAGAGACACATATAATTGACTTGAGACATAAAACGAACAGAATAATAGATGGCCTCTGAGCGCACAAACGACAAGGTATTATAATATGCGAATAAGGTTCCATATACAACACAGTGCATTTAATACGCTAGGCTGATGGGAAAAGTGACTGAACTGACTGTTGTATTTGACACACCGACGAAAGACGGATTTTGTACCAAGCCTCGTCGCTGCTGACTCCACAAAGATAAAAATTTTGTAGTGGCACGCGGAACGTGAATCAGCGCTGCTCGTGGGAATTTCTCAGCACGAATTAATGAAAATTTAACTATGTAATGCAAAAGCCTCACGAATGATTAACGAACTACGGTATATTGATAATTTTCACTTATGGACCGTCTGACAGCAACTGAATAAAACACAATTTTAGTGCCATACGCGTTTCGCCTTTACTTTCTGCAAGGAATCATCAGTGGCAGGTTGCGTAGACAGTTTCTTACATATTACGCTCCTGTTGCATTTTTGGTGTTGTTCTTCTTTCTATGAGCGCCAATTTGCTGTTTTTTCCACATTCCACAGCACTATGCACTCAACGCTTGTTTTAATGCCAAAGCGTTCAGTGCATCGTGCTGTGGAATGTGGAAAAAACAGCAAATTGGCGCTCATAGAAAGAAGAACAACACCAAAAATGCAACAGGAGCGTAATATGTAAGAAACTGTCTACGCAACCTGCCACTGATGATGCCATGCAGAAAATAAAGGCGAAACGTGTATGGCACTAAAATTGTGTTTTATTCAGTCGCTGTCAGACGGTCCATAAGTGAAAATTATCAATATACCGTAGTATTACGCGCAACTGAGGAGGACAGGACCACAAAAGTTGAAGATTAACGAACTAATTTTGTAGATACACAGTGCGTATGGATAACCCAAATATAGGCCATCTCACCAAGCAGTAACCTAATAACAAGCCGCGTACAACACCAATCGCATCCTTGCCATGCTGCAGTCCACGTCAAAATAGCGGTTTCAAAAGATATGTTTCAGCATGCTATGTGTGCGGACAACGCTCTCATTTGTCTGGACACCGTGAAGTGCGTAACCATACCTTCCGCAATCCTCACAGAAAAAGCCACGCAAAGACAGCTACCGGGCACAGAATCGTCTTGCAATAATGGTCCGGTAATTTGTGGAATAATTAAAATACAGAATACGTAAAACTGAACACTGAAAGTGCAGATGTGGCAGCCAACTTTCGAAATGAGATCTATAACTTCTGCAAAATAACGCCTTCTTTGTAAGAAAGCAAAATAAGCTTGTAAATAGTCTTTGATTTATTTCAGTTTATTGTAGATCCTTTAATGATATGATATCTGTGAAGGAACACGTTCTTTTGTAAGACTGTTGTTTTTCTTTTCTGGCATGTTCTGCCACCTTCAGGGATCTCCCGCTGTCACTCTACGAAGTGAAAATTGCTTGTGATTGAGGAATGACTTTTCACTCTGCAGCGAAGTGTTGGTTGATATGGCAGATTAAGACAGCGTGCCTGACCGGAACTCGAGCCCAGGAGCTCTGCCTTTCGCGGGCAAGTACTCAACCAGTTGTGCTGTCCGAGCATGTTTCAGCACTCTTCCTCATAGGTTTACTTCCACCATTACCTCACCTCTTACCTTCTAAGATTCAAAAAAGTTCTTGCCTTGTGGCAAAAGTACCCATGGAAAAAAGATCGGAGACATGGCTTAGCCACAGCCCGTGGAATTATTCCGAGAATGAATTTTCACTTCACAGCCATGTCTCCGCAGTATCTTGTATCGAACCTTTCGCCAGTAGCGTCCGAGCGAACGCGCGTTGCTGTGTGTATTTCCCATTTACGAGATATAGTCACAAATCTTCAAATAATCACCTCAAAAAATACAGTTTCGTAATTATATTTATATTTTGTTCGTATGTCTACAGTCCTCGTACATGCAGCAGTCCCCAAGCTACAGTACTGTAGTACGCCGTTAGACGGACCAAAACCAAAGTGACGGAGTCCTTCTCCACTTTCTCAATGGGCCGCGCCATTTTGCTTTTGATTTTTCTAGTGGCGTACTGATGTGCAGTACCGAGAGGACTGCCTCAAGGCAAGTTCTCGGTATGAATTATACTGATCTCGCATCACATTTTAGGGTAACAATGTTCATGAGAAAGATTTGCAGAACAAAATTGATACGTGTTACAAACCGGACACAATGGGAAGGACCAGGCCCCTTTGCTTTTTTCTTTTGTCACTCTTTATTACATCATAGAAATACACATTTTAGGAAAAAATTTAACTACATGGAATATTGCTCCCAGTAAAGGTTAGCATAGGCACTGACAAAACTTAGTTGTCTTAAGGGTTTCTGCTGGCAACAAATTTTAAGGAGGCAATGTAAGGTTTATATCAATTTAGCTCAAACACGTAGCTAGTGATTGGATCACGACACAGACACTTCAACAATTTCGGTACCAAATAAATAGCGTGAATTTGTACTCACAGTGACCAGCTAATCAACAGCTTTGCCATTGAATAAGTAGTAGGCCATTTGGAAAGAATTGGCAACACCCCGCAACTAGGGGAGTTAATATCAACAGTCTTCAAATGTCTTGCTCCCCATTAAATAAACAAACTTACAGTAATTAAATGAATAACAAATCAAACACACTACGCTCCACTCAAACTCTTCACTGGACGACAAGCCAAAATAATGATTCCATTAAGTGACTAGCACTGAAGTCACACTAAAGCTCACCTCTGTGTTCCCAGACACACATGGGGCAAACTTATACAAGACAGGATTTTGAAGGGAGCACATCAGTAAAACCGGTAGTGGAGCTAACTCGTGCCACTGAAAATTAAGGTACTAGACCGGGGCACAAGGTGGTATACAATGAGGTTGCCTTAGTGCTATACTGCACTCCAAAATATTAATTCAAATGGCCAATTCAAAATTAAGTACGAATAAACCAGCATTAATTAACGAGGAGTGACACCATGTCCCTCGAAGAGATGACAATACTTAATTGAAAAGACAAATGCCGGAAGCGGCAGTAACATCAAACACCTCCGAGTTTTAACCAGGAGTCACTTCCCGCTATACAAGTAAACATTTAACCAAGCACAAGGAATGAAACCCATAGAGAAAATTCAAATAAAACCCCCAAAAGATTATAAAGGACAGGGAACCCCAACTATTTAAATGTAAAAGAATTAGCTCTCCCCAAAAGCAGTGTAAACGCGATGGCCACACTTAAGAGGCCACCAAAATTGGTTACAAAAGGTCTTATACATTTGCTCCTTTTCTTTAAAGAAACACAAGGCTGCTTAACTTCTGCTGGTTCCTGCTGGACGTCCGGTATGGCTCGTGTAGGATACACCACGCAGCAGCCCAAGCTAGGCGGTCGCAAGACACGGCGAGCAAAATCAGGAGAGCAGACAGGCAGGCAGCCAACCCATATCCTCCATGCTGAACCGGCAGACCGCGTACAACAAACTCCACATTTACGTGGTTGCTTCCACCTCGTACCTCGCGGCGTCTCAGCAGGTAGCCCGAGCAAACGTCAACTGCCACTCGTCCCGCGAATGCGGAAAACAACAAGGCAAGCAAAGGTAAGAAACATCGAAGGATCGATAATGGACATCCAAGAGACTGGCGCGCCAGTAACAAGCGCCACGGCTCAAAAATATACATACCTTGCAGTACTGAACGTCGCTAAGGTACTATCCATTCATATTTCTACGCCACGAATCACGGCACGCTGTTCAGACGTATTTTTCAGCGGTAATTGTGGACTGCTGGAGACGCGGAGGTGATGGCGTCGGACGGGGGCTGACCACGCGATTGACGTAATTCACTGCAGGAGGCTGCAGATGGATGGACCTGTACCCGTACCTGGTAATTTCACGAGAACTCTATCTGTCCTATAATTCGAGGTCGTAATAATAATTGACGGTGCATGGTCCAGAAGCCAACACGAAACAATTTGCGGTCGCGTCGACTGCTGTAACGCCGTGGGAATCTTCCGCGCTGGCGCGCTCCACTCATACTGTGGCACTGGGCGATGCGAATGGAGCTGCGGCGGGTGGCAGGCATACTCCAGACGACCCCGAACATCACGGACTTGGCAGCGATGGATTTTATTTTCCGGCACATTTTTTTTTAATGGCGTCTATCTGCCTAGTTTGCTACTGTCCTCCATTTTTCCCTATCTTGTATTAATCTTTTGACGTCAACGCATCTTCCACTCCCAACTTACTCTCTAATTTACTTTACATATTCTAGTATATGTCAACTTTTTTCTCAACTGTTGGTCACTTCAGCGTCAAGTGACTATTCCCAATGTCCTGACAGATGTCTCACTAAGTTCTTCTTGTGACGCGGCTCTTCCAGGAACTTTCATCCTTACCCATTCTTTTTAGTACTTCTTCATTTCGAAGTTTACCTATCCAATTAATTTTTAACTTTCTTCAAGAGTACCACGTTTAGAATACTTCCAGTTTCTTCTTTTCCGGATTTCTGATATCTCATTTACTTCCATACAATACTGAGTTCCAGACATACAGTTTCAGTCACTTCTTCCCCACTTCCATATTAATATATGTTTTAACAGAGCTCTTCTACTGGAGAAAGTTTTTTATCCCCTGTGATTATCTACTAACATATTCCTCTTTCTTTCTGTTATCTAGTGAAATCTTTCTATCTAGATAGGAGACTTCTTTCACTTCCTCCACTATTATGTTGTTGCTAATTTGATGTGAACCAAGGCTTTATTCTCTGTTCTGGTCTTCATCACCCTCGTCCTCACTCTGTCAATCCTCAAACAATTTTCTTTGCTAAATATGCTGCCAATTCCTCCACAATATCTTCTTCGTCTTCCTAATATCCGACCACAAGGGCTACGTCTGTTGCAAACCGTAGCATTGATATCTGTTCCTCCTGAACTTTTAGGTCGTTTTCGAAGGTTTGTTTCATTTCTTTTATTGATCCTTCAAAGTAGAATTTCAACAACAGTGGTGATGACCAGCAGCCCCCGCAACATTTCTTAATAGTAACCAGATTTTTAGGCCTTTCTACTCTTACTACTCCTTTCCGGTTCTCTTAGGTGTTCCACATTATCCATCTTTCTCTGCACTTAACAATACTCTTCTAAGGGTAGCAGATACCTTATTCCGCCTCACGTTATCGAGGGCTTTCTATAACCCGACGAAAACCAGAAAGGTGGCGGACCATTACCCTAAGGAAAGCTCACAATTAGTGTGTTGTATCATTTTCGACTTGTGGCAGTACCACTTGGATTTTAAAGGCGGTGACCGATGACTGTAGTGCATAGAGGAGTCTGGTGGTGGGCTGTATCCACAGTGGATATTAATAGTTGACGGTGACGCTGATACAAAAATTAAAAATAAATATGAAAAGAGCAATGGGAAAATATGTTGTTTCTGAGCAGCTCAAGAAATTCACCGACAAAATTTCAGAGGTGGTAGTAGGCCAAAACAAGAAAAAAAATCTAGAAAAAATGGCCTCGAAGATTCATACCTTTTGGGCTATGAGCTCTTGCTCCTCTTCGGTACTGTAAAACACATATTTTCTATGTGTCAGCTCTTACAGTACGCATTTTAGAGCCCACGTCTACGGGACACTTTTTTCTTAGGATGGTCCATACCAGCTCCTCACAAAACATGGAAAGCAAAGAGCTTGAAGTAGAAGACATTTCACAGTATCGAAGATGAAGAAGTGCACACAGCTTATAAGGAACGCATTTTAGAGCCATGTTTACTAGACATCTTTTTCTTGTTTTGCTTCATAATACCACCTGCGAAAGTTTATCGGTGGACTAACGGTTCATGCTGTATATTAACAACGAGTTTGGTACAGAATGATAATTTAAAAATCTGGGAGATTGTAGAGCATGAAATTTTTAACGTTTTGATATAAGGAACCTACAGCTGTAAATGTGAAATGAAGTTTCAGCACTATGCACTTTCTACGCGTTCAGTAGGCTAAATGAAACACCAAAATACTGTAGTTTGGAAAACTTTTATTGACACCACAATAGAGCACAATCAGTTAGAGTAAACCTAATGTGTGGGTTCACAGATGTAGAATAAATGTTCAATGTGGAGGCCATCAACTTCTTTACATAATATGCAACTACGAACAATGTTATGTCTGGTTCTCTGAAAGATTCCACTTTCCCCTCTGACGGTATCAAACGCTGTAAAGATGCTCTCAGTACGCTCAGGTACGGTTCCTGATGGTGCTGATTACACAAAGGACTTTACACACTCCAGAGAAGAAGTCAAGGGGCGTGAGGTCAGCAGAGTACTGAGGCCAAGGGACTGGGATGCCATTCCAGTTACTCTCTGCCTCACGTTGTCTGCGAGATACGTATGACGATCAAAAGTGCGCTAAAGCACCATCGTTCTGAAAGCACCAACCAGTGCACAGTTGCAAAGGAACGTCCTCCAGAAGTTCAGGCAAGGAATTTTCCAGAAATATCTATAAAACCTCAACACTAAATAGCCATTTAACACTTCATCATTCTTAATTTTGTAATTGTTATAATTTTTATTATAACGATTAAAAATCAAGAATGATGAAGCATTTCCAAAAGCCGCATATCTGTATGAAGGTGTCTTATTCGCAACTACCGATTTCATGCCAGTATAGACGCATCTGCAGGTTTACCTACCAAGAACACAAATCATTGTGTGAAATTTTGTGGAATGTTAGAAATACTGAACCATAGATAGTGTTGGAATTCAAAACAAACAAATGACAAGTACTGACAAAGGTCATATTTTCATAACGTAGATGGACAATTACGGAGTCTCAGTATTCGGGAAGTTATTCTCGTTAAGTGTCAAAAATGGCTCTGAGCACTATGGGACGTAACATCTATGGTCATCAGTCCCCTAGAACTACTTAAACCTAACCAACCTAAGGACATCACACAACACCCAGTCATTACGAGGCAGAGAAAATCCCTGACCCCGCCGTGAATCGAACCCGGGAATCCGGGCGTGGGAAGCGAGAACAATACCACACGACCACGAGCTGCGGACAACTCGCGAAGTGTCAAATCGCATTGGCGCATTGTTGTAAAAAATTGAGTACACCCAAAAGACGTTTGTGAAAAGTGCGCAAAGCGTGAAGTGTGCAAATCCGGACTTCTGAGTGAGCCACATATAGAAAAACGCTGGAATGAAACAAATTATGAATGGGATGCTAATGTGAACGGTGTAATATGCCTAAATTTTAACTAACGTCGAGGTAATGTGCCTGTATTCTTGGCAGATAAACCTGAAGACGCGTCTACACTGACGTGAATCCGGTAGCACCTTAATACAGCTATGTGGTTTTTGGAAACGTCTCATCGTTCTTAACGTTTTTAATCCATATAATTTTTACGCTAATTTAAATAGTTATTGAGTGTATTGTGGTTGCCCTCCCGAGAAAGTTATAGTGTCCAGAAAGTTCAATTACCATGCACCATTAAAACGATCTGGTAAGATGTGTGGTCCAATAAGATGATCTCCAAGAATATCAGGGCAATTATTGACTGTGCATCTCAGTTGGGATCTTGTCACACAGGCAGTGCATGGATTTTCCATAGCCCTTGATGCCTGCAAAATCTTTATTTCACGTTTCCGGCTGTCGGTTCCTTATATCAAAACGTTCAAAATTTCATCTCCAAAAATTTTAAAGCGTCGTTCTGCGACATCTCGTATATCAGGATACAGTTTTCACTTGGTTATAAAGGACAATGCAGCTATAAACTTAATGGAACTCAGCACATGTTTCTGCAGCACAGGAAAAAGCCCTCGGAGAGGCTTCAGCCACAACACTCGTCTGGAACCATTTAGTAACGTGATAACGACGCCGGACTTCTCTCTCACGAAAAAGTGTACAGGGTAAACCAGAATTCCATCGACAGGAACATTTTTAGTATATTTTGGTATCAAGGCCTGTTGGTCTCCGTTAGCTTGTTACGTAGTAATAATGTAAGTATATTTTCCTGGAATTTTACACCAATTACCTTCTTTTCTGTCATAATACCTTCCAAACAGTGAAAACCCTTGCAGTATGGACTCACCTAAACGTACAGCGCAAAACACAGAACGCTGACACATCTCTCAGATGCATACGTACTTTAGTGTGGCTGGCGTCGCTTTTCGGGGAAAGGTCAGCTTAACATCGCTGGTGCCAGTCGTCCGTTGTATTCAGTGAAAACCTACACGACGTGCTTGTGGGCTAGCTTTTCATCAGTAAACGAGCGAGGTGGTGCAGTGGTCAGCACACCAAACTCGCATTTGAGAAGACGGTCGTTGAAAGCCCCGTCCGACCCTCCCGATTTAGGTTTTCGTTGGTCGCCAAACGACTCCAGGCGAATGCTGAGAAGGTTCCATCAACTGGGCGTAGCCGATTTTGTTGCCCTCGCTTAACTAATCCGAGCATGTGCCCCGTCTCTAATGCCCTCGTTATCGACGGGACGTTAAAGTCTGATCTTCCCTTCTTTTCTCATCAGTAAACCTAGAGATAGTGCTCTACGTCACTATTACTGTACAAGGAACAATGCCGAAGTTACAAACGATGTCACAGCTTGTGAAATTACAAAAGCCGATGCGGAACCGAGCGATACTGAAAAGAGGCTTGAGGGGAGTAAAGTAAGCATTACCGTTTTCAGTGTAAATACAATGAGTGGAAAGAACAAGTTGTTTCTAAACAAAATACAAAGCCCGTATTGTCGTAATTTCCACTGTCGTGAAGACGTCAGTATTAAACAGATACAGAGTTAAACAGAGATAAGAATCAATCTAAATACAGTTACTCCGTAACATGCAACCGCACACTACGTGTCTCTTATACTAAAACACTCTTCGTAATTTTGACGGTGTAGTTCGGATGCAACCCATAAATCCATTAAAAAATAAAAACGTAAGTATTATAAGTCAGCAGCTGTAAACGTTCAAAATTGCCTACGTACATCAGAAAATTTGTCACGTTATAACTTTGTGGGAAATGCACTGTCCGTTATAACTTAGTGGGAACTGTAGTTCGATATATTTGCTAGCTGTTCTTAATATATTAGAGGTAGCTCGCTTTAGCTGCATACAAAGGCTGGAGTCTAGTTTAAATACAGTGTGAACAAGATGTCGTAAGGGAATATGACACGGAAAACTTATGGACCTTGCCTCGTACGACATTGCCTATTTGCATTGCCGTTGCGTTACTGTACACAGCCCAGTTTTACGATAGCGATCCTGTTATCGGAGGAAATGAAATGCACAATTGAAGCTCGTGCCACTCCCGCCCGTGACGTCATGTCAGAGATAAAAGACGGCTCGCACAATGGCGGGCGGGTTAGCTCCGGCGAGGAGAACCGCTTTCTAGCGGCCTACACTGTGCAGGAAAAAGCAAAAGCTGGACGCGAGCCGTTGCAGAAATGATGTAATGGGCAGGCGCTAGCGGAGCGTGGGCCACCGCGGCGCGGGGGGGACCACGCAACAGAAGCCGTCCCTAGTCGGCGGCTCCGCAGCAGCAGTCGGGGCCGAGAGGGCCCCGCCAGTCACCGCCCACGTGGCGGCTTCTGGGTTACACGGGTACTGGGCTGCTCTGCGGCCGTCAAGACCCTGACAGCAGCGGTCCCGCCCAAAACCCGCTGCCAGCGGCACGCCATATTTCACTGCAAGGCGGTCGCTCGTGGCACACGCATTCAAATGTATTACGGGCAACACTGCAACACTCCGCAATTCACTTTTGACTGTGAAAACTGCTTACAACTAGGCAAATTCAGGTGAAAGCTCTTGGTATAGCTTTGCAGTAGCAGCCTGCGGAGGCAGCTGAATGTTATTTTCGAAGCCAGGTGCGGCGACGACAGTCTGACGCGACAGTCTGTCACCACATGCAGTAGCGCGTCACCACGTGAAAGGCCACATGGTTGGCCGTTTAGAATCCAAGCGATGGGACCCCGTCTTCAAATACTGGGTGATCAAAAAGTCAGCACAAATTTGAAAACTGAATAAATCACGGAATAATGTAGATTGAGAGGTACAAATTGACACACATGCTTGGAATGACATGGGGTTTTATTAGAACCAAAAAAATACAAACGTTCAAAAAATGTCCTACAGATGGCGCTTCATCTGATCAGAATAGCAATAATTAGCATAACAAAGTAAGACAAAGCAAAGATGATGTTCTTTACAGGAAATGCTCAATATGTCCACCATAATTCCTCAACAATAACTGTAGTCGAGGAATAATGTTGTGAACAGCACTGTAAAGCATGTCCGGAGTTATGGTGAGGCATTGGCGTCGGATGTTGTCTTTCAGCATTCCTAGAGGTGTCGGTCAATCACGATACACTTGCGTCCTCTGTTAACCCCAAAGCCAACAATAGCACGGACTGAGGTCTGGGGACCTGGGAGGCCAAGTATGACGAAAGTGGCGGCTGAGCACACGATCATCACCAAACGACGCGCGCAAGAGATCTTTCACGCGTCTAGCAATATGGGGTGGAGCGCCATTCTGCATAAACATCGTACGTTCCAGCAGGTGTTTATCAGCCAGGCTGGGGATGATGAGATTGTGTAACATATCGGCGTACCTCTCACCCGTCACGGTAGCAGTTTTGCTGTCCAGCGCCATCTGTCGGACATTTTGTGAACCTTGTTTTTTTTTTGTTCTAATAAAACCCCATGTCATTCCAAGCATGTGTGTCAATTTTTACCTCTCTATCTACATTATTCCATGGTTTATTAAGTTTTCAAATTTATACTGACTTTTTGATCACCCTGTATATCAGCTGTTGAACGGAGTGGAAAATCTTAGGCTGAAAGAGCCAGGCGTTGCCTTTCCCGTCTTCTGATTGGAGGAGACGACTGCAGTTTCTGCAAAAAGCGGCTTGGTGAGTGTTCAGTGCGACCTCACCAAGTTGTCACTCTCTATACGCAGAGGCGAGGCATTTTAAGATTCTGGAGAGAACTTACTGGGGTGCAGGCACAGTTGCTCTGGGGTGTAGGCACAGTTGCTGCTACGTGATAACTAGGGCCCGGATTTTAATGATAAGTCATGTTTTTTTCTGAACTATAGGGTGAATTTTAGAACAATTTATACAGAAATCTAGGCATTTTAGTGTCGAAAAATGTATTTTGATTGTGCATATAAAGTCATATTTCAACAAATTTTAGTGATAGGTCATATTGCGGCTAACTTTTAATATAAAAGGTCATACTTCCGTCAATTTTTGCCAAAAATGCATATACCGTTTTTCTCGTATCTTACGGAACACACGAATATGAAAATGAATATGTTGCTCACGAGACAATATTTAAGTGCTATTTTGAAAGATAAACAGATAAATTAGTACACAGCTTTATTTCTCAGGACTGCAGCAGAAAATCGGTGTACCTCAGCAGTCGTTTCGCGAACATAAAACATTGTTGTGCAGAATCGACAGTACGCTCTCAGAGCCAACAAAGGCGGCTTCTGCCTTAATAATCATCGCAGTCGCATAGGTGTTCCCAGTAATCAGTTTGAATACAGCCTTTGCCTTGTTCAACATGCCTAAAGCAAAGTGCCCCGACAGCGTGAAGTTGCAAAGATATGTTCGAGAATTTGGAGAGAAGTTCTTTAGTACTGATGGGAAAATATTATTTTGTAAACTGTGTGAAATTAAAGTTAGTGCAGCAGAGCGCCTTAACGTGCAACAACACTGTAATACCGCTAAACACAGCAGCTGTGTGAAACGAAGTGCCGAAAATAACAGCAGGCAAACGCTGTTATTTGAACAGACAAGTCAATCGTCAACCATGCAATCATTCTGCAAGGATTTGTGTGAGATGATGGTGTCCTGCAACATCCCATTGGAAAAGCTGAAGAATCCACGCTTCAGACGGTTCTTGGAGAAGTACACAACACATCCAGTTCCAGATGAATCTGCACTGAGAAAGAACTATTTATCCGAATGCTACAATGAGCTCAACAAAATACGTATTACTATTGCTGAGCAAAAGATATCGCTGTCGATAGATGAAACTACAGATATTAGTGGGCGATATATTGCAAATGTTGTTGCTGATGTTCTAAAAGTTGATGGCCCTGGAGATATGTTCCTACTAACGTGTGAAGCTCTCGATAGAGTAAACAATTCGACGATTGCTATTTTGTTTGACAACTCTGTGAAGTTACTGTGGCCGGATGGTGTGAAAACAAAAGATGGTGCTTCATATATGGCTAAAGCAGCCAAAGAGCTTCAGATTCTCTACCCCAGTATGGTGTTCGCCACTTGCCTTGCACATGCGTCGCACAGAGTTGCCGAAGAGATGCGATCAAATTATCCTGACGTGGACAAATTAATTTTCAGTGGCAAGAAAATCTATGTGAAGGCTTCGCTACGGGTGCATAAATTCAAGGAACAAGCACCTTCAACGCCCCTCCCACCTAAAGCCGTTCTTACACGATGGGGTTCTTGGCTTAATGCTGCTGAGTATTACTGCACCACCTACACCCAAATAAAGACAATCTTCTGTGAGCTTGATAGAGATGAATCAAGTGCTTTCAAAATTGTGAAAGAAGTTTTTACAGATACATTGTCTCGAAACTTGGCATACATCAACGCAGATTTATCAGTTATATCAAAAGCCATCAAACGACTGGAAGCTGTTGGCACTCAGCTATGTGAGGCCCTGAGTATTGTGCAACATGTGCAGAGCGAGTTGGGTCGAGCTCGTGGTCATGTGGCTGACAAAGTGAAAACCAAATTGCAAAGAGTTCTCCAACGGAATCATGGATATTCTACACTGTGCAAAATTAGTGACAGTCTTTCAGGGAATGCCGCAACATTTGAAGATACTGAAACAAAGCTGAACTCCAGTAACCTGGCTGCCTTCAAATATGCTCCAGTGACGTCTTGTGAAGTGGAGAGGAGCTTTTCCAGGTACAAAACTATCCTCAGCGACAGCCGTAGATCTTTGACAATGGAAAACCTGAAAATGCACCTTGTGATCCAGTGCAACTTTCCAGATACTGAAGATTGACATATGGTATTAAATAAAGTGATACTATGTAGAAATAAAAACACTGTTTTACTGTTTCTATAGATGATCTTTTCACTGTACTTTGTGTTTAGAAATTAAAACATTCAGAAATTCGAAAAATAGGTGCAAATTAGCCACAAACCCTACAGAAAGAAAGAGCTATACTTACAGTATTTTGAGAAGTAAATTTTGTATTACTTCATGGTGAATAAAAAATTAAATAAACAAACAAGAATGCTTTAAATAAACGTCTATTAAGTCATATTTTATTTTTAAGGTCATATTTATGTAAGTTTTTGGTCATAAATGCTTGCATGTTTCTCTGTTTTTTAGGTAATTAAAATTCGGGCCCTAGTGATAACGTAAGTAGTGATTGAACGATGGGAATGAGTTCGGTTTCGAGGTAGGTTTCTCTGGAGCGGTGAAACAGTAGTATGGAATTCTCGCAGGTGATCATTTCAGTGTCATTTTCGTAAATTCATATGGAACTGAATTTGGCCTTTAATCGATCAATACGCATTTCATGTATCGTTTCCCCAGTTAATTTTCGTGAACTTTGCTTTGAACCTTTGTGTGTGTGGATGTTTTTCACATCCGCGTTGCGTTTGCTTAGTGCACAAATCGTTGCTGACTAATAATGATCAGTATATTAGTACCGTTTGCCCGTATGGAACTGTAGAATTAGTTTTTAAAGTGTTTTCCATGTAAATGCTCTTCAGGAGTACGCTCCACCTATTAAATAGCTGTTAACAGTGCAAAAAAATTTTCAGGTAACTGTCAACAGCATCGATGTACTTGGAGAAATGTATGATACGCACTGTGCTTTCTTACAGTACAGTTATTCGCTACCGATTTCGATCATGGACCAACTTGACAGTGCAAAAATATCTACTGTAACGACTTCACTTGGTATAATGCTGTTTAACCAGGATTGCTGATTTCCTTATGTTTTCAAATTAGCAATGGCGCGTACATTCCTCGTTGAACAGCTGTATGCCATGTGAAGTTATCACAATAGATACTTTTCCACTGTGAAGATGATCTATGATCGAAACAGGTAGTGAATAAACGTATTGTAAGAGAGCACAGCGTGTATCACGCATTTCTCCAAGTCAATAATACAGCTACTTAGTTCATTAAACTTCGCCGCGACTTGCATGCCTCTTTCTATATTCTCTAACTATAAGTACCCTGTGACACAAAAACACTTAATGTGTTTAATAAAGTCCAAACGCTGATCAGTCGTTCTAGAGTTGACTAATTAAAATTCTGCTGCGCAGTTTTCTCTTTAGCATAGAGACTAGAGCTAATAATCACTTAATATTGATGGGACTACAGATTATTTCGCACTGAGAGCCGAGCAGGTAATGTTAAGCACGCTATACGTGCACAGTCAGTACTTATCCATCCAGACTCCAGGTTGTAAGGTGAATCCTTACTTATCTTGCACTTATAACTAATCTCTCGCCGAGGACAAAATCCAAAGTGATTGGAAAAAACGCAGGTGACTCCAATATATAAGGATAAAAGAGCGGACAGACAACACTATAGATAAGTATCCTTAAAATCCTTTTGCTACACAATTCTTGAGTGTTCGCATACAATCACTTTTCTTTTAGTCATCAGCCGCCACGAATTCCACTCCTGTGCCAACCTATTCATCGCAGAGTACCACATGCAACCTACGTCCTCAAATTTTTGCTGTATGTATTCCAGTCTCTTTCTTCCTCTGCAACTTTACTCTTCAGCTCCCTCTTGTACCATGGAAGTTATTCTCTGATGTCTTAACAGATGTCCTATCACCCTGTCCCTTATTCTTATCAGCGCTTGCCATATTTTCCTTTTCTTGCCCATTCTGATGAGAACTTCCTCACTCCTTACACTAACAATCCACCTGAGTTTCAACATTCTTCTGTAGCACCACATCTCAATGCATCGATTCTCTTCTGTTCCGATTTTCCCATAGCCCGTTTTTCACTGCCATACAATACTATGCTCCAAATCCGCATTATCAGAAGTTTCTTCCTCAAAGGGTATTAGGAGTAATCCATCGAACTACAGACCTATATCATTGACGTCGGTTTGCAGTAGGGTTTTGGAGCATATACTGTATTCAGACATTATGAATCACCTCGAAGGGAACGATCTATTGATACGTAATCACCATGGTTTCAGAAAACATCGTTCTTGTGCAATGCAGCTAGCTCTTTATTCGCACGAAGTAATGGTCGCTATCGACAGGGGATCTCAAGTTGATTCCGTATTTCTAGATTTCCGGAAAGCTTTTGACACCGTTCCTCACAAGCCACTTCTAATCAAGCAGCGGGCCTATGGGGTATCGTCTCAGTTGTGCGACTGGATTCGTGATTTCTTGTCAGGAAGGTCGCAGTTCGTAGTAATAGACGGCAAATCATCGAGTAAAACTGAAGTGATATCAGGTGTTCCCCAGGGAAGCGTCCTGGGACCTCTGCTGTTCCTGATCTATATAAATGACCTGGGTGACAATCTGAGCAGTTCTCTTAGGTTGTTCGCAGATGATGCTGTAATTTACCGTCTAGTAAGGTCATCCAAAGACCAGTATCAGTTGGAAAGCGATTTAGAAAAGATTGCTGTATGGTGTGGCATGTTGGCAGTTGACGCTAAATAACGAAAAGTGTGAGGTGATCCACTGAGTTCCAAAAGAAATCCGTTGGAATTCGATTACTCGATAAATAGTACAATTCTCAAGGCTGTCAATTCAACTAAGTACCTGGGTGTTAAAATTACGAACAACTTCAGAACACATAGATAATATTGTGGGGAAGGCGAGCCAAAGGTTGCGCTTCATTGGCAGGACACTTAGAAAATGCAACAAGTCCACTAAAGAGACAGCTTACACTACACTCGTTCGTCCTCTGTTAGAATATTGCTGCGCGGTGTTGGATCCTTACCAGGTGGGACTGACGGAGGACATCGAAAGGGTGCAAAAAAGGGCAGCTCGTTTTGTATTATCACGTAATAGGGGAGAGAGTGTGGCAGATATGATACGCGAGTTGGGATGGAAGTCAGTAAAGCAAAGACGTTTTTCGTCGCGGCGAGATCTATTTCCGAAATTTCAGTCACCAGCTTTCTCTTCCGAATGCCAAAATATTTTGGTGAGCTCAACCTACATAGGTAGGAATGATCATCAAAATAAAATAAGAGAAATCAGAGCTCGAACAGAAAGGTGTAAGTGTTTGTTTTTCCCGCGCGCTGTTCGGGAGTGGAATGGTAGAAAGATAGTATGATTGTGGTTCGATGAACCCTCTGCCAAGCACTTAAATGTGAATTGCAGAGTAGTCATGTAGATGTAGATGTAGAAATTAAGACCTATGTTTCATGCTATTTTACTTCTCTTGGCAAGGAATGCCCTTTTTGAAAGTGCTAGTCTGCTTTTTATGTCCTCCATGCTCCGCCCGTCATATATTATTTTGCTGCCTAGGTAGAAGAACTCTTTAACTACATCTACTTCGTGATCACCAGTTATGATGCTAAGTTTCTCCCTGTTCTCATGTCTGATATTTCTCATTACGTTCGCTATTCTTCGATTTATTCTCAATCCATATTTTTTACTCGTTAAACTGTTCGCTCCACTCAACGGATCCTGTAATTCTTCTTAACTTTCACTGAGGATAGCAACGTCTGCAGAGAACGTTAACATTGATATCAGTTCACCTTGAATTGTAATCCACTCTTGAGCCTTTGTTTTATTTCCATCATTGCTTCTTCGACGTATATAGCAGGGGCGAAAGACTACACATCTCTCTTACACCATTTTTAATCCGTGCACTTCATTCTTGGTTTTCCACTCCCTCTTGTTTTTAGTATATATTGTATATTAAAGGTATTTCCCTATAGCTCATCCCTATTTAACTCAGAATTTCGAACATCTTGCACTATTTTTCATTGTCGGACGCTTTTTCCAGGTCGAGAAATCCTATGAACGTGTCTTGATTTTTCTTCAGTTTTGCTTCGATTATCAATCGCAACGTAAGAACTGGTTCTCTGGTGGCTTTGTAAGTAGGCTTGTTCAGGTTTTTATATTGGTAACGCCACGTAGCGCTCGGTATGAAAATTACTGGCTGTGCTGTGTGCAGTCTGTGGCTAGTTTGCATTGTTGTCTGCCATTGTAGTGTTGGGCAGCGGCAGCTGGATGTGAACAGCGCGTAGCGTTGCGCAGTTGGAGGTGAGCCGCCAGCAGTGGTGGATGTGGGAAATGAGATGGCGGATTTTTGAGTACAGAATGGATGTCATGAACTGCTATATATATTATGACTATTAAGGTAAATACATTGTTTGTTCTCTATTAAAATCTTTCATTTGCTAACTATGCCTATCAGTAGTTAGTGCCTTCAGTAGTTTGAATCTTTTATTTAGCTGGCAGTAGTGGCGCTCGCTGTATTGCAGTAGTTCGAGTAACGAAGATTTTTGGTGAGGTAAGTGATTTGTGAAAGGTACAGGTTAATGTTAGTCAGGGCCATTCCTTTGTAGGGATTTCTCAAAGTCAGATTGCGTTGCGCTAAAAAATATTGTGTGTCAGTTTAAGCACAGTCACGTATAATTGTTGAAAGGGGACGTTTCAGCTTTACCATTCCTAAAGCCAAACTAATCGTCATAGATCTGTAATTTTCTTTTCCGTTCTCCTTTATAGAACCATACGTATTAGATTTAGATATAAGTGGGTGATACGTATTAGATTTAGATATAAGTGGGTGCCTCTAATACTTCTAGTGTAACAGAACCCAGTACGTTATCATCGATCGCCAGGGCCTCAGAGACAGAGTGTCCCAGGTAAGTTTGATAGGGCCGGGTGGACATGATGAGCAGCAACTGTTTCCTAACGACGTTGTGATGCACAGGAGCGTGCCGTCGTTGAGTGACCGTAGGACGATGCAACATGACAGATAGAATTTCTAGTTGGTGTACTGAATGGCAGCTTGCTCTAAATGAAGAAAAACGTAAGGTAACGCAAATGGAGAGGAATAACAATCGAGTAATGATCAACTACAGCAATGAAAGTGTGCTGCTCAACCCAATGACGACTGCTAAATATCTTGTACAGCCATATGAAATGGAAGGGGCACGTAAGGGCAATAATAGAGAAGGCCAATGGTCGACTTCGGTTTACTCACCAGATCAGAGTAAACGAAGACATCGAAGCAATTCAGAATGGAACTACTTGATTTGTTTCCTGTATGTTCGATCAACACTCAAGTACTATGGAGATGCTTTGAACTCAAATGGGAATCCCTGGGGGGAAGACGACTGTCTTTTCGCGAAATACTGTTAAGAAAACTTGCAGAACCGGCATCTGAAGCCAACTGCAGATCAATTCTACTGGCGCGAACGTACTTTTCGCGTAAGGACCATGAAGATAAGATAAGCGAAATTAGGCTCTTATGGAGGCATGTAGCCAGTCGTTTTTCCCTCGCTCTATTTGTTAGTCTTACAGGAAAAGAAAAGCCTTGTAGCGGTTAGTATCCTCCGCCATTCATCGTACGCTTGCTTGAGGAGTTCGTAGTCAGATGTAGGTTAGGCGTTTCTCTTATTTGGTGTTTGGGATTAATTAACTACATATCTGTTCCCACATCCCCATTCTTGAGCGCTCAAAGAATTATTCAATTCCGACTCAGGTAAAACATCCAACAACAGAGGCATAATAGTCAAATCCTCGAATAAGCGCAATGGACAGTTAACTGAAACTGTCTGTCTTTTGGAGCTGGCTATACGTCTGACCGTGTTGAAAAAAGTTCTTTCCTGTAACAAATCTAAAGTTCAAAGCCATAAGAGTTGCTATAAATTCCAGAGAATAAATGCTCTTCTCAGTTCTCTTAACTATTGCACACGTAAAATAAACTTTCCATCATCTCACTCAAATAACCTCAATTTAATAATGAGAACCACTAGATAATTTTAAAACACAACTTTATCTGTATTCCGGAATTTTCCATTTATACTTAATTTCATTTTGCATTCACAATAGTTTTCGTCAAATTATCTGGCCTGGTGGAATATAAAAGCATAGGTCATTCAGCTAATTACACACTACCAAGACTGGCGGTTACAAATTTTTTATCATTTCTGCAATAGCTGTAATGGCGTCTTGTCGCTCCTTCCGGACGGTCCGTTGACGACCTCCCTTGAAACCCACATGCTGATAAGGCCATGTATTTCTTTTCCTATGACGCGACGCGACGCGACGGCGTACTGTTATTACCACAACAGTTTTCAAAACAATTAATGCACCGTTAATCCCCTAACTGTAACTTGATTCTGACGCTCAGCAACATTTCTATTTGCGTCTTCCTGGCCTTTATAGACGGACGGTCGTAGGGGTAACATTCGGATGCATGAGAATACTTTATGTATTCATTTTAGTAGTTTTGACAAGTGTGGAATTTTCAGTTGTAAAGAGAAAAGCTGTGAAGGTCGAAACAGTTTGGAGATTTCACGACAAATCGCTCTCTGTAGACTTGCTTTAGACGGTAGACACCGTATTCTGACTTTCTTCAGACGTACTAAATTGCTGTATGTGTCTGTCTGTGAAGAATACGAGTGACTGCGAGCTATTTCTAGAGAAAAATAGAGGGGTTTGACCCTATGTCTCCCATCGCTAGGTACCATCCTGTGATGGAAGATACTCTTGCACCACTATCGTCTTCCATATCGTAATCGCGAACTGTGTGCGGGAAGAACGGCTGTCCAGTAAGCCCTTGTGTAAGCTCGGTTTGATTTTACCATGCAGGTCATTTCTCAAGATGTATTTCATCTGTCTTTAAAATATTTCTATCTTCCCTTGGTCCACATCGGTTTCTTCTTCCTTCGGGATGATCGTTCAGTATTTCCTCGAGCAGTCTTCCATCTATCATTTTATTCACATGTTATTTCTGTCTATCTCTGTCTTAAGCCTTTTTCTTGATTACTAGCATGTAATCTCAAATATTTATGAAGATTTTTCGTCGTTAATTAAACTTGGGCTGCCTTCAACTTTTCTCGAAAATCTCATCTCTGCTATTTTGCTATGTTATTTCTCTTGATTTGTTCGATTCTTGCTTCCAATATAGAACAGTTTTATTGAATTTTATTTTTGTATTTTTTCGGGTTTAGTAATTAATTGTTCAGCGTGTTGTTCCACATAATGCTAAAATTTATGCGGCTTTTCATCTATGTGGTTATCACAGTCAAAATTTGTGTCGCAGCCCAGACACTTAAACTGTGACACCTGTGCAATTATTTCGTTGTTGAATACTATACTCTTGCGTACTAGGTTTTACATTAAAAGACCGTAACTTTCGTGTTGTCTAATGAGATTTTAAAATTTTGCTGATGTAAAGCCAGCGTGCGTAAACAAAACGGGGAAAGCGATAGGCAGTTGTACAAGGTCATCAAGTACAATGCTGTTCATAAAGATCCTTTGCATTCAGAATGTTTATTAGTGGCAGCTGTCGCCCCCATGATCTATGCAAAGATGGATGTACGGAGATAAGAAGTCCAGTCTGGGCTGTAATTATCGTCTGCAAGCAAATTTGTTAGATATGCTAATGCGTTAGTGCGAAACCGATTTTCACTGAATAAAAAATTTGTTCTAGTTTTGTCGACCAGGTGCAAATCTGGCGCTGTACAGTATCTCGTTGACATCTCCGGTGGTTATATGGAACAAATTGTGAAAGCTGCGCTTAATAATAATAATACCAAAATTATGACTTTCACTTGTTTGGCCCTTTCTGGCCACGCCCATTCCTAATACATTACACACGGAAACATTTTTTTACGTCTTTCCCGCATTCAAAGCACCAGAAGTGCACC
Organism: Schistocerca cancellata; assembly: GCF_023864275.1. Classification (NCBI taxonomy): domain Eukaryota; kingdom Metazoa; phylum Arthropoda; class Insecta; order Orthoptera; family Acrididae; genus Schistocerca; species Schistocerca cancellata. The sequence continues at coordinate 460,222,970 of NC_064631.1, read as the reverse complement.
TGACGACCCAAATTGGAACTAATTCTTTTCTTCCAGCATAAATCGATGCATTACAATAGCTACCAAGTTTCACTGCAATGCCACAGTTACAGCGCACACTGGACTGCTGTGAATATCTGTACTTTAATTATAATGACCCTTTATTTCTGTGCATGCGGGCTGTAGATACGTTACCCACGCGCACAGACCGTTACCCACACTGAGATTTGAACAAGAGTGAGGCACCGTAACAACGTTGGCGGATAGAGCAATAGGCCTACCTGCGAATCGGAACTGCTTGACACAATGTTGAAACGTCTCACCAATGCATTGCTGACAAATGGTTATTCGTCCGCTGAGACCAAAAAAAAAAGCCTTAAGACTGCGTTAAAATTGTCCTAGAGGTATACAAGCACCTGTGAAATCGAAATTTTTCTGTCCTGCCTTTCGTTAAGGACATTACTAACCTCATTCGAAAAAGTCCTCACGTAAATAAAGACAGTCAAAAAACCGCTAGAGGTGCACAAAGGCAATCGTACAAGTGGGGAGACTGACAGATAAGCAATTTTGGAACAGGCTTTGCAGCCAGGAGACCACCACGTTCATTTTCATACGACTCAAGTACTGGCAGCATACTGTGAAAGGGTATACAGAGAAGTCATTTGACTGTAAAACACCCTAGAAATTTAAATATGATGGAGAAGGTCGTGAAAATGAATGACATTCGGATCCGGATGTTGAAGAAGATGTGTGCAAGTCTTCTACCACGGCAATCGATAATGTCCACTTGCGCTCGGGTATTCAAAACGTGTCACACCAAAATGCGGGAACACATGGAAACTGAATTTTGCTACAATCAGCAGCGAGCCAGGATGGCAACTGGACATTCGAAAAAGCTATGATCCCCCTTGAAGCTGTCATCCGTATTTGGGGACGAAACGGTTGGTTCACATGCGAAATCCATTCGACCACGGCATAACAGCCTGGAAAAATGTATTAATTGTTACACTTCCAGCCATGCAAGTATACATTTTATGGATATGTCACCCAACAACGCTGTTGATCTGAATGTGGGCATTACGATCTGAAAATGATAATCATTTGTGAACAAGTGTGAGACCTGTGTCAGTGTAATAATCAAAACTTCTGAGTAGCAGTGTTGTGTTGGACTTTGCACGCACTGGTAAGGAGAGATGGGCTATGTAGTGGTGCAGCACCTGTCGTCGTAGGAAACCTGGTCGGGAGCAGAAATGATTAGCGAACAAGTGAATACAGTAAACAGAAGAGTGACTTAACTAGTATTTCTCCAAGTGTACAAAGACTCAATACAAATGATGCAGCAAGAAACAGAGTCCAGCTATCATAATATCAACAGGGCGAGGCTCTCCGAAATAAGCATGAAAGATGGTGTCAGGACTGTGACGGGGTGGCGGCCGTGTAGTGTCATGCAGTAAAGAGGTTCCAAGTCTGAGTGGGCCATGTGGCTTCATCCGGCCATCCTATATTGCGGCGGCAGAGGGCGCTCGCAGTACAGAGCCACTGGATGTGTGGCGCAGTGGGCATGCACCACTGGGTCCACCGTACCCCGCACGACTGCCATCAGCGTCTGACGGAAACTTGTAATTCCATTTCCATCTTTAACATGCCAGCAGTAATATCGATACGTGGTACCACTGTTGGCTGGTTGTTCTACCTGTTCTGTTTTAGAAGTACGCCTCGAAGAGCGCGAAGACGGGCGTAACTAGTAGTCACTTACACACCATTGTAGTATCTGTGACAGAAAAATACACAAAATTTTGAAAGAATATTAGTGAGCAAAGGCTGTTCTTCCGGCGCTGGGGAGTCCTTCGTCATCTGTAATGACTCCTTAAGCAGCCTACAAGCTCTCGACCACTACTTCCCTCGCTATCCTTAGGTACTGACTATTCAGGAGTCTCTTTATGCCCTCGGCAACAGTGGACGTTCGGTGACCTTCATTTGGACCCCAGGACATGTCGTGATCCCGGCAGAGAACTTGCTGACCGCCTGGTTGAACAGGCTACCAGTAATCCAACTCTGGAAACTGGCCTGCCGGAGACTGATCTTCGATCGCTCTTCCGCCACAAAGTTTTCGCGATTTGGGATACTGAAGGGCGCACCCTCAGTACACCAAACAAGCTACGTCTTACCAAGGAGACAACGAATGTGTGGCTGTCATCCATGCAAGCTACTCGCAGGGACTCTGTTGTACTTTGCTGGCTAATCATCGGCCATACATGGCTTACACACGGTCACCTCCTCCATCACGATGACCCACCTCGTTGTTTCTGTGGCTCCCACATGACTATCGTCCACATCTTGTTGGACTGCCCAATTTTAGCCACTCTGTGGGGGACTTTTAACCTTTCCAGCACCCTACCTCCGGTGTTGGGCGACAATGCCTCAATGGCTGCTGTTGTTTTACGTTTTATTCGTAAGGTGGGCATTTATCACACAATCTAAGGATGGGCGTCTGGCCTTTTCTCCCAGGCCTCCACCCTCTCTCCATTTTAACTCTTCGTCACTTTTTCTTTGCTGATTGTCTGCCTTGGTGTTCTTCTTCTCGCCTTCTCTTTTAGGCTGGAGATTTTAGTGTGTTGCAGAGTGACTGGCTCAACCTTTTTTATACTTGTGATCAGCCAGCCTTGACCATCTGCTATATTTTTTAATTAATTCCACTATGAGTCGTGCTGACCCCGGCTTATACGTTGCTTTAAAACTTGGCTGTTACTCTGCGTTCGGTTTCCCGCGGTTATTGTTCCTCCTCTTTCTACGTGTGGCAGCAGCGGTGTGTATCGATATTTGCACTGTATACCATCTTTGGTCTAGTGCTTATAGTCCCGGCTTGGCGGTGTGCAGCCAGTCGGTCGGTTGGAGCGGATCAGCAAGCAAGTCTCTGTACGACGCAGTCGGCCGGGCCCGCTGGCAGTCTCTACGCAGTGTCGGAGCGTGTGGGGGCTGTTCCGAGTGCTACGAGGTTCATGGCTCACCGACCCAGGACATGAAAGTTGAGTGGTGATTTTATTACCCCTTGGTCGGTGGTTCGCTGTTGGCGGTATTCCTGGGAGCAACAGCGAGTGTTAGAGTTGGTGAAGATTTAGCCACCGTTTGGTGGAATTAACTATATTTGTCTCCAGAGTGAGATTTTCACTCTGCAGCGGAGTGTGCGTTGATATGAAACTTCCTGGCAGATTAAAACTGTGTGCCCGACCGAGACTCGAACTCGGGACCTTTGCTTTTCGCGGGCAAGTGCTCTACCATCTGAGCTACCGAAGCACGACTCACGCCCGTTACTCACAGCTTTACTTCTGCCAGTACCTCTTCTCCTACCTTCCAAACTTTACAGAAGCTCTCCCGCGAACCTTGCAGAACTATTCTGCGAAGAGCTTCTGTAAGGTTTGGAAGGTAGGAGACGAGATACTGGCAGAAGTAAAGCTGTGAGTACCGGGCGTGAGTCGTGCTTCGGTAGCTCAGATGGTAGAGCACTTGCCCGCGAAAGGCAAAGGTCCCGAGTTCGAGTCTCGGTCGGGCACACAGATTTAACCTGCCAGGAAGTTTTATATTTGTCTCTTTGAAATTCAAGTGCATCAGCGGAATTTTCTGCCTTGTGGCCGTTAGCGTTCCGGTTACCTTCCCTGGTCGCTGACGTAAATTCAGGCAGTGTCCTATCCTCACCTGTTGCCACTGCCCTACAGGATGTGTAGTTTTTGACGGCTTAATGTATTTTTGGTTATGGGCCGCTATATCTGTAACGTGTTGGCTTTGGAATTCTCGTACTGGTCGCTGGTTAGCAAGTAGTCTTGTCGGTGGGTCCCTGACTGTCTCCTGGTTGTGTTGCCAGGGGATCGAGTATAGTTGGGCCGACTTCTTGTCTCACCTAAGCAAACGTTAAGATTTCAAGGGCAGACCGAGCCCCCTGAAAACTTCTGAGTGCCGTTGCCTATACTGCCTTCTTACCTTAGCGTTTAAATGGGCATTTTTAATGGCTCATAGCCGATGGTTGGAATTTGTACGCTTGTAACTGTGTTTTTAAAAACAAATTCCTTCACCGTTTTAAAAGGAAGTTTTTCTAAATTGGGCAAGTCTTACGTTGTATGAAGATAAAGCTTGGGCCTTCAGCCTGTTGAAAATTTATGGTATTGCTTTTAAAAGCATCGGCCTTCAGTCGCTTTAAGTTTCAAGGATCTTACTTATCAAGTATCACCTTTTGGAGGATAAAGTTGAGGGCTTTCTGCCTGTTGAAAATTTATTGTGTATTGTTTTTAAAAGGCATGGGCCTTCAGACTCTTTAAGTTTTAAGGCTCTTGCTTATCAAGTATTACATTCTTTCAAGATAAAGCTGTGGGCCTTCTGCCTGTTGAAAATTTACTGTAGTTATGTTGTTCTTAAAATTATGGGTCTTCAGCCGCTTTAAAATTTTGGATTCTTACTTATCAGGTCTTACATCACTTGGGCTTAAATACTATTTAAGGATAAAAGCTTAGGGACTTCTGCCTTGGAAAATTGGTTGCAGTTTTTTTTTATTATCAAAGGCCTTCAGCCGTTTGAGGTAAGGTTTCTTACTGGTCATAAAACTTGGGCCTTCTGCCTATTGATAGGTTATTGTAGTTATGTTGTTTTAAATTTATTGGCCTTCAGACAATAATCTATCTGGCTAGTCAAGTCTTACATCGCGTGGCCTTAAATACTATTTAAGGCTGAAGCGTAGAGCCTTCTGTCTCAAAAATAAATAAATAAATAGTTATAGCAGTTGTATTTAATTCATGGGACTTCAGCTGTTTGAGAATTACAGACGTTTTCTGTCAATGGTTAAGCTTAGAAGTTGCGCTGTAATGTTTGGACAACTAAATAAAGTGTTATGTTTGGAGTGTAACTGAAAGCTGCTCATTCTGGCCCCCTTCCACAATTCCTACTACAGAGTGGCGCAGGGGAACGGGAAATTTTGAACGTTACAGTTGACAGCACTGTAGCGCCGGCAGACGTTCGAAACTTTGCACAATTGATGTGAACGCATTGTCATTTAGTAATCATGGAGAATTGGACTGGTGCGGAACGTGCAATACCTGTGAGAGCGTTTTACAAAAATGGTGATAGTGCGACTGCCGCGCAGAGAACATTTCGACAGCATTACCAGCTTGGACGTCATGGACGTGTCCCATCTGCGCATGCGATTACAACGTGGGTGCGTCATTTTGAAGAAACAGGATCTGCCTTGAAAAAGAAACCTCCAGGTGGCATTCCAACGGTACGTACCCCAGAGAACATTGCAGCTGCTAGAGCTGCAATCGAGAGAAGTCCTCGCCGCCCCGTTCGACAGCATGCATCTTCGCTAGGGATTAAGCGACGAAGCTTACAAAGAATACTGCACGAATTAGACTTTCATCCCTATAAGTTGCAGATTATGCAACACTTACATGAACGAGACCCAGCGTCACGTATGGAGTTTAGTAGCCAGATATTGGCTAAAATGAACGAGGACGCGAATTTCCTTGGTAACTTAGGGATATCAGGGATATCCACCTGAACGGATTCGTGAACAAACAGAATTTTCGTTATTGGGCACAGGACAATCCTTGTGAGTTTCACCAGCGACCACTACATAGCGCCAAGGTCACAATATGGTGTGCTGTATCATGTCATGGTGTTATCGGCCCTTATTTTTTTGAACGTGAGGATGGTAGTGCAGTGACAGTAACATTCGCTCAATATGTTGAAATGCTTCAAACATTCTTTACACCGAGACTGTACGAGCTTAATCTTAACGTCGGAAACATGTTGTTTCAGCAGGACGGAGCCACGTCATACACTGCTCGACAATCGATGGCAGCAGTTCGTCAATTGTTTGGAAGACGCATTATTTCACGTAACGGTGACATTGCATGGCCTGCGAGACCCCTGATCTTAGTGTGTGCGACTTCTTCCTGTGGGGATATCTTATAGGCAAGGTGTACCGTACACGTCCTGCAACAGTCCATGAAGTGAAGGAGAACATTGAAAACGAAATCACTGCCATTCCCCAAGATTTGCTACACCGCAAATTCCAGAGTTTTCATAACAGGCTGTTAGAGTGTGAACGCCGAATGGGAGCCCATCTTTCCGCTGTCATCTTTAAAATGTAAAGAGACACTTTTGGACATTTTGATTGTAAAGACATACTGAATAATGGCATACTGAATACATTCACTTTCGTTAATAAATTACTAGTTTTATGAATTTATTCATGGAAATGACGTTATTTCGAAATTTCCCGTTTCCCTGCGCGACCCTGTACTTGTCCTGTCCTACGGGTTTAGCAGACTGAATGGCTCAACGTTTTTCTTGTGATCAACCAGCCTTGTCCATCTGCTACGTTACTTTAATTAATTCCACTACTTTTCCTTTTTGTGTTCGTTTTCCCCTTGTCGGTAGCTTCTTTTATTTTGTCTTTCCGTGTGGTTTCCCGTTAGTTTTCCGCCCTTTTCTTTCCCCAACTCCTTTTGAGAAGTGTTTCAACTTGAGCCTTGTTTGCATGAGGAAAAAAGAACTGACGACCCTATAGTTTGGTCCCTCTATACCCCAAAGCAACCAACCAAGCAACCAACATGTCCCGTTTCCGCAGAGCGCTTGCTAGAGCGCGGACAGCCGTGAGCCCAGCACGCAGCCAGCGGCGGCGAGGCGGCGGCGGGCAGGTGCGAGCCGCGAGCGGAGAAGCGCCGGTGACCTCCCTGCGCTGCTTTTGACCGCTGAGGGCGATTATCATTTACGGCTTCGCCGTGCCGTGCGGCCGGCCCGGGACTGGCCGAGATGGGTCTGGCGCGGCCGACCGCCCGCTTCTAATAACCTGTTCTGTTTATTACCGCGCTTCGGTTCGGACGGCCGAGCATTCTGAAAACAATGATTAGGCCGGTGATGTAAGCGGATCGTGCCCACTGCACTGCTCTCGCTCTCTCCCGCCCCCTCGCCTCTCTCGCCCTCTCTCCCTCCCTCCCTCTCTCTCTCTGGCTCGCAGTGCGCGCCGCGCCGTCGTGATTCATGTCCGCGCAGAGCCTTGAACTCGACGCAGCCACGTGGAGGAACCGCACCGAAAGCCCAGCGCCTGGCCTTGCCCCGCGCTCTCTCTCGCTGTTCGCTCCGCAGTGCTCGTTTTATCGCCGCTTCCCATCGGTTCGGCACCGGGCCGATTGCGTCACGTCGGAAAGGAGGCGGTCGAGGTTCTGGCTTGGGGTGAGGGGGGGGGGGGGGGGGTCGGGGGCTCCTTTTCATCGGTGAGGAGCCGGGCGTTATCGCGTTTCGGGCGCGTCGGCATTCGGGTGCGCTCGCCGCGCCGGAAATGGTCGCGTCATTGCATGCGTGTCCAGCGCCGCCGGGAAAACTTCTCTCTCGTTCTACGGACGCTCTCGGTGGTTATGTCTACTGCAAAAGCCCCTCCGAGCTGTTTACCGACTCACTTAAGCGACGCAGAGTACCCGCGAAGCACCAGGCACACCATCTAACAGCCTACAACCGTATATAATGTGAAACAGGATAAATGCACTCACGGAGTCATATGCAGTAACAACTAAAAATAACCCTACGTACAGAACTTGAAACTAGTAGAACCACTAGCACTCCCAGTTCTTGATCAGGGTGATGGCACCCTTCAACGATAAAAAACTTCCAATAGCCAAGATCGCATAATTTCGTCTTTATTTTGGATAACTGGTTTCGACAGAAACTCATCTTCTGGGCTTCAAAAGATCTTTGTTACAGAACGTATTCATGGTGAGCCAGAACCTTACGCCATGTTATCATTATTTTACTGTTACTTGTCAAAAAATCTTTTGTTAATGTTGATGGTGATTTTTAACCATTTACATTCATCTGTGAGCGCCACGTATACGGACATGTGCACTGTGTGCTTTTTAACAGTAAATATTTTATGTCCGACAAACCTTTGTATAAAGTCTATATTTTACCCAACATAATGACAACACGACATGAGACTCTAACTTGCAATGAGCACTTCCCGCAACAAAAGTTTTTTGAAAACTGGAAGATGACAGTTATATCTGTCAAATCGGTTGTCAAAACTAAAGAGGTATTTATGGGAGCTTGCCTACTAAATGTTCTTTACCAAGTAAAACACAGATGCTCCTAATATCTCAACAAGGGAAAATTCAATGACTCTTCAAGGACTTTCGTAGGAGAGCTTACTCCTGTTTAAACTGGAGATTTCTAAGGTTCGTTTTCTCGACTTTATTACTCCTGCCTTTGATCGACTACAATGGCAACGTGCAGATTAGCGTAGATACTATCATATCTTCAGTTCCCCCTACCGCTTTTAAGTTACTCCACTTTCTCTTATTAACTTTCAACTCTTAATACTTGCAGTTACCTGCCATAGTCAGAATGGAGACAGCGATCTATGAACTTGAATGTTGTACATTAAAATATTTATTTATCCAAGATCACAATGTAGAAAACAGCGATTACTGGTTTCAACTGCGCATCCTCGGACGAGGATACAAACAAGTGGTGTGTAAATCAAGCGAATAGGTAAGGCACTTCGTCTTTACAGTGCTAACATCCTTAAGGAAATGTCAACTTATAGTCGTATTCACACATGTAGATTGACATTTCAGTTGGCATTTCCTTAAGTATATTAACAAGTAATGACGTAGTGCCTTGCCTGTTCTCTTGATTTAGACACCGTATGTTGGTATCCTGATCTGAAGATGACGCTATAAGAGATATAAACTCGTAATCTATGTTTTCTGCAATTGCGGTCGACCAGATTTTTAGTAAACATCTTCAACAGTCTAACACTTATGTTGTTCTTTCAAAATGCTTGGAACAGCATAATAGAAACACCTGCTCCCAACAAAGTCAGGTCCTCTCTATACCATTGCATACAGGGAGTGGACAAAGAATAGAAACGTGACAAACACCACATGTTACCACGCCTATTGTAGGAAAACCGTTGGCATCCAAAACAGCTACCAATTGTCTCTGAATGGATGAATTAATATCCTGTATTGTATTCAAGGACGTCTTTGATTATTCCCCCGCAAAATATGCTCAATCGGAAAACGATGATGGAGATGGGTGGAGATCACCCACCATTCTCTCCAAAGCTGACGACAAAGGCTCAAGAATAATGAGATCTGGTGACTGTGTTGGCCTGGGGAGATGCGACATCTCATCTTCGTGCCAACAAAATCAGTCTTGGGCGATGCGAGCTGTGTGAGCATTGGCCCTGTCACCTTGAAACACAGCATCACTACTGGTGAACAAACATTATACCATGGTACATTCCTGATCAGCCGAAATGGTCACATAAGCAATGTGACGGTCAGTTCTGCAGTGTCTTTTGCAGCTTTCGCCCTCTTTCACTCTCGTTCGTCCACTTCATGACTTAGGGACGATGTTTTCCCTCTTTCCCTGTATGTTACGTAAATCTTTGATACGATGTCTCTTGAAAGATCAAATACTTCGGGTATCTTGGCTACGGAAGCATCCACCATACAGGCATCAACAATCTGACCACGTTCGCATGCACTTAGGTCAAACATAATGCACTCACAACTACACAGGACGCTATTCTGATCATAACTGACACTTGCAACGGATTGAGGACATTGCACAGGTGCCATTCGTGGTAAAACACAACAACGCTATCTGAAAGATTGGCTAACACTTGTTTTTATTTTCAAAGCATGCATGTTTTTGTACACCTGTAACACAGCCATCTTCACAATTTTCTGTGGCGACCACCCGATTCTGAAACGATCTTCTTCAGAATCTCACAGGAATTACAGTTCTTTTAAACTTAAAAAGATCACTAATAGCAGAGTTACCAGCTGGCAGCATAATGCGCTTCGTCTGGAGGAGAAGGCCGAATGACTGAGGCAGCTAATCTCAACCTTTTGCTGGTGCCCAGACAGCGTGATAACCGACCTCAAACGCATTTACCTTCGCATTGCATGTCACGTTACTTCTGAAGGGCTGGTGCCCTGCAAGACCTACCTACTCCCACTTAATAATCGGACGACTATGCGATTTACTCTCTCCATAACACATGTAAAAAAGGGAAACATACTTGCTCTTGTTAGGGAATGATATTATTCGAGGAACCAATCAAACAGATTTGTTTTTCGACAGGTAACCATTTACTGTGAACTAAGGTGTCTTCTTCAAACAATACAAGAAACAAAGCACTTTCCTAATTGCATCTATGACGGGCACCAGAGCAGAGAGAGACATATCTAACTCAGGCCACGTGACTCTTACACGTTATTTCACGAGTCGCAAAATTTAGAATTTTAGTTATTGCTACCCATCGACCCTCGGTGATTTTAGTGCTATTATCAGGAAGACGCAAACAGGAATCGTTCGTGCGTCGTTAAGTTGGGCGAGATATGAGCTCGCCCTATTTGCCCAAGAAATTCACAGTGCCTTAGACACTGGCGAGCAGATTGATGCCGTATTCCTGGACTTCAGGAAGGCATTTGATACGGTTCCGCACTTACGTTTAGTGAAAAAAATACGAGCTTACGGAATATCGGACCAGGTTTGTGATTGGATTCAGGATTTCCTAGAAGAAAGAACACAACATGTCATTCTTAACGGTTCAAAATCTGCAGATGTAGAGGTAATTTCGGGAGTACCGCAAGGAAGCGTGATAGGACCTTTATTGTTTACAATATACATAAATGACTTAGTTGACAACATCGGTAGCTCCGTGAGGCTATTTGCAGATGACACGGTTGTCTACAAGAAAGTAGCAACATCAGAAGACTCGTACGTACTCCAGGAAGACCTGCAGAGGATTAATGCATGGTGCGACAGCTGGCAGCTTTCCCTAAACGTAGATAAATGTAATATAATGCGCATACATAGGGGCAGAAATCCATTGCAGTACGATTATACCATAGGTGGTAAATCATTGGAAGCGGTAACGACCGTAAAATACTTAGGAGTTACTATCCGGAGCGATCTGAAGTGGAATGATCACATAAAACAAATAGTGGGAAAAGCAGGCGCCAGGTTGAGATTCATAGGAAGAATTCTAAGAAAATGTGACTCATCGACGAAAGAAGTAGCTTACAAAACGCTTGTTCGTCCGATTCTTGAGTATTGCTCATCAGTATGGGACCCTTACCAGGTTGGATTAATAGAAGAGATAGACATGATCCAGCGAAAAGCAGCGCGATTCGTCATGGGGACATTTAGTCAGCGCGAGAGCGTTACGGAGATGCTGAACAAGCTCCAGTGGCGGACACTTCAAGAAAGGCGTTACGCAATACGGAGAGGTTTATTATCGAAATTACGAGAGAGCACATTCCGGGAAGAGATGGGCAACATATTACTACCGCCCACATATATCTCGCGTAATGATCACAACGAAAAGATCCGAGAAATTAGAGCAAATACGGAGACTTACAAGCAGTCGTTCTTCCCACGCACAATTCGTGAATGGAACAGGGAAGGGGGGATCAGATAGTGGTACAATAAGTACCCTCCGCCACACACCGTAAGGTGGCTCGCGGAGTATAGATGTAGATGTAGATGAGCCTCGTTGCGAAGTTTTCTGTAAGTACCTGTGGAGCTTAACCTTCACCCCCGAAAACCAAAATCTTTATTCAGTTTTAAGTAAGGAGCAACTACTATTGTGACTAGATCGTTTTCTGTAAGTACATCGGGAGTTTGATGAAATTAATTTATGCACCTTGTCTCACATTCTTCTCTCGCTTACAAGATCTAAAAACGTTTCGTATTACTTTACATCTTTCCTCAGCTCAGGACGGTCCAATTCCTGCTGGGAAAGCTAAGGAACCAGCGGCAGAACTACTCCACCAACATGTCTGCCAGCTTCCCGAGAGGCATACACTCCCTTTCCGGCGGGAAATGCTGTCGCGCATACACTCTCCTCTGGTGCACAATCGAGCCCACATTACTCATGAATTCAGTCATAAAGAAACAAACTATTCAGTAATTATCGTCTCGGTGAAACGAGATGAAAGGGAAAGTGGACCAACATCTCCATGTCACGTTGCAGTCTGACACGATTACAGTCCACCACGACACTTGTACCGCATTTGTTTCTGACATTCTAATGATGATCCGGGCCCGAAGTGCTTCAGTAAAGTTTTTGTAACAAGTGAATATTTGCTACACTGCCCTGTAAAACGTAAGGACGAGCCAGATAGTTACATAACATGTTAACTAATCAGTGGAAATGAATGTAAGTGCAGGAGTATGTTGTTAGAGGTCACCTAGTCGAGCATAAGGCGTCACAAGACCTGAGATCAATGTGACTATAGCGTTAAATGGGCTATTTCACACCAATAGGCAGCTATACGGGCGGGAGAAATTAGTGCGTGTCAATCAGCGAGAAGTTACGGAGAAATATGGGATGTTCTTCATTACGACATGGTCTGGAGACAGCATTTGGATGACTTCACACGGGGAAGAATCACAGGAGACCTGAAAGAAGGAGGTGTGACGAGTGTAGACCAGGACTTTCATACTGCACACCACATTCTTCCATGTGCATGAGGAGGATTCCGAACCACAGGCACTGCTGCCGCAAGGACACAATGTGATCGACCATGGTTAACTACAACAGCAGATGACCGTTACGTTGTGCAAAAGTCAAGCAGTCACCCACTTCATACAACGGATGCAATTGAAACCACATGCAACAGGATCGCAATCTTGCGCTCCACAGTGGCACAGCGACTACATGGAAGTGGTCTCTTTGCCCGACGACCAGTAAGTTGTGTTCCGCTGACACCTGCACGTCGGCAGCATTTTATGGTACCACGAGCAGAGGAACTTTACGAACGAGAATTTCGGTCGCTTGCTCTTCTCGGATGAGAGCAGATTCCGTCTGAGTGGTGATTCTGAGCGTATGTACTCTCATACGGCAAAAGGAGGGAACACATAATGCAGCCTGGAACATTTTCGAACATGATCATTTTGGCGGACCAGGTGTTATGATGTTGGGACGCACAATCCAAATCTTTGAGCACGGAATACTCACCGATTACAGTTACTTTGACACTACACTCCTTCCCCATGTTCCTGGTTTCAGAGGTGAATTCCAACCCGAGTTCATTTTCATGGATGAAAATACACGACCGCATTGACGGCACAGGTCGAAGAGCTCTGGGGGGCGAGAGGATATTCGGTGAATGTACTGGCCTACCTGTTCCCCCCACTTAAATCTTATCTACCACATGTGGCATGCGGTGGGGGACGTACTGCAGCACGTCCACAGGCGCCAACGACCATGCAACTGTTGTCAGCTGCGCTGGTGGAGGAATTGAACGCCCTACCACGAGAACTCCGTAACAACCGTGTGGCCAGCATGGGGACACGTTGCAGAACATGCATGGCGGCCCCTGGTGGTCACACATGCAGTTAAGCGAAAGTCATGCCCCGCCGTTTGTAATGTCCAGTGGAGCATCAACGTCGAGCTGCCTTCAATGTCGTTGAGATTGAAATCTTCCCGTCTCCTCTATATCTCTTTTGTTACGCAACCTTCCCTTTTACAATAACCTATGAAACCTCCCCTAGAATTTCTGTCTCTTCCTTAACGATAACAAATGAAATCTTCCCTTTGAAATTAATTCTATTTCTCAACAACAATAAGTGCAATCTTCGCATACAAATTTAAATGCTGCTTATTAAAAGTGATTTGCTGATTATTTCGACGAAACGTAGAATGTGTCGTCGTCGTGGCCCTCAGTCGTTACCTGCAATAATCCAAAACTGTTCCTTACCTTTTTTACTGTTACTGGGTCGCCATCTGACTGCTACATCGAACTGCGACATTAATATACTTACTCTGTTTTACTATACTCTATTAGCTGCTGGTGAGCTGTCATAACAAGTGGCTGTATTTATTACTAAAGCTGACGTTATTCTTTAATAGCAAAGCTGACGTTATTCTTTAATTAATTTGACTAAAGTTACATAATTCATAGTTAAACTTTTTCTTGACAACAATAAAATTTTGCGAAGTTTTACGTTGATGGTTTTTGAGATGGATTATAATCATTAATGCAATATTGCTGGCAAAAATTAATTATATTCTGAATGAAATGATTTTACAAACGATCAAACGGGACTTACTTTTTACAATAATCTTACAACTAGCAATGCGCAAACATACCGTCAGTAGCCTTTAGTTTCTCAAAAAAAAATAATTCAGTTATATTAGTTCCTCTTATGATAACAGTTAGCTGATGTCTCTGTACATCCGTTTATAATCTCTTGTAAATCATAGCTAGTGGCTGGCAGGCACACCGCTCCTCTCAACCTCTCGCTTCAGACCTGCTACCGACTCGCTTCACATCTCGCTTGCAACTGACTTCCTACGAACGCTAAAGTGCGGTCTCTTCTGCCAACAATGCTTTCTGGTGCAGACAATCCCTGCTACCAATACAAAATGTATCAATGCGCAGTCTTTCCCGCCCTTTTCTGAAAATGTATCCATACTCTGTCTCTCCCGCCCTTTTTAAAATTATATCAATGTGCGGTCTTTCTTGCCAACAATACTTTGGTGCAGACATTCCCTGCTACCACAATTATTTCCAACATGACAAATATTAATTATTCCTACTTAATCCTATGAATAAAATATAAACATCTTTCATAAATTGTCGTTTGACAATAGACAATAGAAATATACACGTCTTCCAAGGTACATGAATAAAAGTGTCATTTCTCTTCCCCTCACTGCCTATTTCTCTCATCTACGTTACGTACCATAATGTAGCAGTTCTTTCTATGCATGTTCCAAGTTTCATCTAGCTGTATTACTTGGCAGTGACGCAGCATTCGAAAGCTACTTCCGTCCTTCAGTTTTGCACACCAGCGTATTTAGCGACATGAAGCAATGTTAAGAGCATGATCAGATCCGGTTTCCGTTATCCGGGGGAAGGAGGCTTTTGCCAATAATGTTTCTAAATGGGAATATTTGCAGGGAATCTCGAAATGGGGGAGGAGAGGGAGAATATCGTATAGCAGTATTCTGACCATCACTTGTAAGGAAATTGTTCTGTTTCTGTAAATAAGACACTTGTGTGTCACATTCACTTGCTCACTTAAAAGCGTTTTCTTTTCTCTTCTGGTTTTGCGTATAATTACCTAGCTTTTAATTACTGTTTTCAAGGGCGAGTGATCTTTCCAAGGTGGGCAATGTCGGAAATACCTGTTGGAAAGAAACTCTCGAAAGCTCTGGCAGGAAGCATCTCTTTCCTGAAAGGTGCTTCAGCGGCAGCAGGGAATGACCAATGGAAGTGTCAGTAGTCTGGAGTATATTGGAGTCGTTGGCTATCTGGAGCAGAGGTTCTGATTCGGTAGATTACTGATTTCTATGCTCGGAGGTTTAGTTAGGCATCGTGATTTATTACGGCACTGGAAACCGAGAGGACTGGCAAGGGCGTTCCCTTTGCGCCGGTTTTGAGTGGTCTTAAGGTTTTGTAAGCAATAGTGCGCTATAGAGGGGCGCTCTTAGCTGGTGGTCAAAGGTCGGCGTCATATTGCGGAGCCAATACCTACCTGGAAGTGGTGCTGCATAAAAGTGACGGACCTAGCGAAGTTTAACTGAGTAAACAAATTCTTTTAGTTCTGCTAAAAATATAGAGTGTCATATTTTCGTGTATCTATGTATGTGTGGAGATTATGTTGGAAGTTGTTAAGACACATTTGGAGGCGTTGTATAAACGGACAGCGTCGTATATTTTCCAGCCCACACCTCGAAATCTTTTTGAAACTAAAGAACTACAGGGTTTTAATTATTTGCTTTCGAGCAGTGAGAAGTTTAGCCACATTTCGCAGGCCGGAGTGACGCTGTCGAGCCTAACTTAAGCTGATTCAATAATGTGACAATGTAGAGAAGTAATTCGGATCCACCAGTAGAGGTTTCTGTCATATCCGCAGAACTAATTGTCGCGTAATTTTCCTCGCGTACCACAAGAGTTAGCACGACTGCGCGCTACACCATGGATGCTCTGAGGAGGGAGGAACGGGACGTTTCAAAAAATGGATCTGAGCACTATGGGACTCAACATCTGAGGTCATAAGTCCCCTAGAACTTAGAACTACTTAAACCTAACTAACCTAAGGACATCACACGCACCCATGCCCGAGGCAGGATTCGAACCTGCGACCGTAGCGGGACGTTTCAAAATACATCAGCACAAACTCAGGAATTCCGTACTTCCTGTTTTTGACTATGTGAAATCTCGTCTGATATCTGTGAAAATTCAAAATTTAAGCCAGTAGAATAAAAACCTTTTTTATTTCTACTTTTTTAATTATGTCAGGGCAGATATACAGTGGTGTTATCAATATTGATAGATGGTGGTGGAGGGTAGTAGAATCCTGGATGGATGTGGAATAACGGTCCTGGAATGGATAATGGGGGAGGTCTTACGTGTCTAATTGACTGGATTCCGGGAATATCTAAAGGGAATCTCGAAATGGGGGACGGGGGGGGGGGGGGGTATCAGATAGCAGTATTCTGATGATCACGTGTTAAGAAATTGTTCTGTTACTGTAAACAAGTCACTTGTGTGTCACGTTCACTTGCTCATTTAAAAGGGTTTTCTTTCCTCCTCTGGTTCTGTGTATAAGACCATTACTTAGCTGTTAATTATTTATTCTGATTACTTTGATATCTTTTTATCCAGAGGTTGGTTTATGATATGTTCTTCTCGATGTTCTACAAATGTTTAGTGTAACTTTCGACGTTAAACTGTATTCTCTTTCCATAAATGAAGAATAAGCGCATTTTTTACCATAATAAGAAACGCACAATTGTTAAGGGCTGACAAAAAATTACTTTAAGTAACATTTTATTTATGTCAAAAGTACGTGAAGTTTTACATCTTTAATAACTGTATAAAAAATGGAAATGTGCGTTTGGCGTCATCGGCCGGGAGGCCCCTTGCGGGGCAGGCACGGGCGCCTCGGTGCACGTCTTATTACATTCAACGCCACATTGGGCGACCTGCGCGCCGGATGTTGATGAAATGATGATGAAGACAACACAACACCCAGTCCCTGAGCGGAGAAAATCTCCGACCCAGCCGGGAATCAAACCCGGGCCCATAGGACGGCAATCCGTCACGCTGACCACTCAGCTATTTTTTTTTTCATTTTTGTTCGTTGTTGCACGTTGGGTTTGGCCGTTGCGGTCGTCACATGACATCCATTTTTTTTAATTTTTTTTTTTTACAGAGGCCAAGCAGCGCTAACCGAACACGCTGAGCTACCGTGCCGGCATATCGGAGCGGACTTAACTATATGCAAAACGAGAACTGTTTATTATTCCAGAAAAATTCACTGGGAAATGGATTAGTAATATTCCACCATGAATATATGAATACTCGAATAGTTCCTGCAGAAAATGCCTACACTTGCTAACTTGTTGATTCGAGTACTCTTGGGTGTTTCTGGAGATGACTCAGTGTAGGGCCTATGATGATGTTTCTATTTTCTCTACTTGTTCAAGAGAAATGTTAGATAGTTTGGATCACGCCGAACAGCACAGTTAACTTCATTACCAGATTTTCACTGACGAGTAACGATCGTAAAGGAAAAGAGTGAAGCATACTGTATTCGTAACCTAGAGAACAGGGGTTTAAATCACTATCCTCCATTCACAGTTTATGCTCTTCTCTTCAAGAATTCGATAGCGTAGGTGGTATTCACTCTTCTTGCAAATTAACCACGGCTATATCCATGATACTCATTTAATTGTTTACATAGTCCGCATGGCGATAGGATTAGTGGCTCTCTTCCGTTATTAATGTGACAGGCCTCTTTAGTCTGCTACTGAAACGAGAACACGCCTCTGGTGAAGAGATCTCATCCGTAATATTACAAAAAGGTAAGCACTGTAGAAAATGCTACATATGAACTGCTTAGCAAGTTCGTTTTAGCTCAACTTCTGGTCGTAAGGAAGAAAAGAAGAAAGATCATTTGCTCTCATTTTTCTAAAAAACTGTGACACAAATTGTGCCTTATGTCCATTATAATTATCCTGGCTGTTTTGCCGTCGTCGGTTGATGAATTCTGTGTCAATTCCCAACGTTTCGTCCCCGTCTGCGGAGGACATCTTCAAGGGGGTCTGGAGATCGATGGAAGATCCAACACAACCACTGGCTCGCTACTGACTGCCTTAGCACTTACGGTGCTAAAATGGCATCTGCACTGTTAGTAATTCACATAACATGTAGTACTGTATAAAGCGAACGAGCATCTAAGTGACAGTCATATGTTTAGGTAAAAGTTCAAAATGGCTCTGAGCACTATGGGACTTAACATCTATGCTCATCAGTCTCCTAGAACTTAGAACTACTTAAACCTAACTAACCTAAGGACAGCACACAACACCCAGCCATCACGAGGCAGAGAAAATCCCTGACCCCGCCGGGAATCGAACCCGGGAACCCGGGCGTGGGAAGCGAGAACGCTACCGCACGACCACGAGGTAAAAGTAATTCTGTTTTTTGAGATTACTGCGGCGAATACGTAATTTAAATTCTTTTCTAGTGATCTGCTTAGTTGAGGTAATGGCTTTGGACGAGTTTACGGCAACTAGATTTGCTACTAACAACAGAGAAAATATCTGCCGAGACAATATAGAATGATGTTGCTGTGGAGCAGCCATTCATTCTACAGCGGTCACCTGAAGATGGCAAAATGTATCATTCTCACAAAATCGTGCTAAACCTTTGATTCAAGCCGGGAAGAACACCCGAGAAAATTTTCAATTATATACTCGCCGTATGAATCTCCGAACTCGGGAAGTATATTTACATAGGCAAGATCTTGTCATTGTAATAGCTCCTTCGCTGACTACAGTTCAACTCGCTAAAGCACTCGAGAAGAATTTTAAGTACATTCTGTTGCCCGCATCTCGTGGTCGTGCGGTAGCGTTCTCGCTTCCCACGCCCGGGTTCCCGGGTTCGATTCCCGGCGGGGTCAGGGATTTACTCTGCCTAGTGACGGCTGGGTGTTGTGTGCTGTCCTTAGGTTAGTTAGGTTTAAGTAGTTCTAAGTTCTAGGGACTTATGACCACAGCATTTGAGTCCCATAGTGCTCAGAGCCATTACATTCTGTTGCTCCATTTCGCAAGAAAACGCTGACTGAAAATTTGGACTTCAAACAACCAACAGTGGACGGTCTTATAAAACAATTTTCGCACAGCATGGAAACGGGAGGTACTTCGGAAGCTTTTACTTATGTCCAAGGGATGTTCGCTGATAAAAGTACCTGCGTAGATGCTACGCGACTTCTTGTGTGGTCTCTAGCCATCTGTTTTGTCCCTGACTGTTCAGCAGTTCGAGGAAGTGACAGCAGTACCCAGACGCTCCCAGTTCCACTATGTCACCTCTAAGTTTGAAGGCAAGCGAACAAGCGAACAATGAGGCATATTTCTTTGAAATGTCTTTGATTTGCATCTAGTGAACAACGAAACTTTCACATTCTTTGCGTTTACGATACTATACAAAGCTGACACAAAGCATATGTGAATAGGAATATCCTTTATAGCTATTGTACTTGGCTGAACAAACGATGAACCACTTTTACATCTATACTCTGCAATTACTCTGGCGTTCATGGCAGATGATACTTCTCGTGGTACCAGATGTTACGATTTCTCCCCGTTCCTTCGCGTGTGGAACGCGAACATAAAGACTACTTAAATGCCTCTGTGCTCGAAACAATTAGTCTAATCTTGTCTTCAAGATCGCTACGGGAGCGGTACTTTGTGGTCTGTGGTACATTCCTTGATTCCTCACTTAATTCTGATTCTGAAAGCTCTGTTAGTAAGCTGTCGCAGGATATGGACCGTTCACGCATCTGCCATTCAAGTTTCAGCATTTATCTGTTGATCTCCCATGAGTCAAACAAATCTCTAGCCATTCGAACGACACTACTTTGCATACATTCGGTATTCCTGTTAGTCCTATCTATATTCGAGGATAGGTTATTCTAGGATGGGTCTTACGGTTGTTTTCCAAGTAATCGTCTTGGCAAACTGCCTGCTCAAAACACAGTCTCTGCAATCATCTGTACAAAGAAGACTAATCTCTTACAAAGTCCAGTGGCACTGAGGTATCATTATCGGAACAATGCAGAGAACCTTTGAAAAATGGGAGATATTAAATTCATTGGTCTACTACGCACTAACGATGTTCAGACATCATACACTGGTAAGTCAAATTAAAACGGGATACACCGAAATAGGTAAGTAAACAGTTTAGGTAATTTCAAAAGTAATGTCCATAGCTGCTAACACATGTACCCCACTGTAAGACAAGACACTCAGTCCCTTCTTGGAAAACCGCTTGCGTTTGCTTACTGAACCGTGACTGTACCGAGGCGTACACTTCTTTATCCGAAGCAAATCGACGACCCGTATGTTGCCGAGATTGTTTAGAGTAATCTGCAGAAATTTCGCTGGGAAGCCCTTACACAATCTCCACACAGCTCCGATCTCTCCCCATGAGATCTCCATATTTTTGTAGCTCTGAAGAAAGACACTCGTGGCTGTCGGTTTGACTCGGGCGACGTGGTGCACACGCTGGGTACAATCCTGTTCCCGTAGGCAGCCGCAAACATTTTTACATAAAATCAGTGATCGTCTGACCTCGCAGGGGGATAAATGTTTGAAAAGTTATGGCGGCTATATTTGAAATAGTAGACTGCTTGCTCGCTTTTTACCATCCGTCTTGTTTTCGTTTGAGTGCCCTTGTAACTTTTCTAGTTAACGACTCGCCTCTCCTTTCGAAGATCTCAAATTTGATTCTCTTTATATCCTATAGCGCCTCTGTTTCAGAGGTGCAGAGTACAACTGAACGCATGATATCATTTTACCAGCGGTTGGCAGACTGGAGTCGCATTCGGGAGGATGACGGTTCAAATCTTCAGTCCATCAAATATCGGGATGGTTTCTTTGAAAGGGAACTGCCGATTTCCTTGCCCATCCTCGACACCATCCGAGCTTGTGCTCTGTCTCTAATGACTCCAATGTCGACGGAACGTTTATTCCTCTCTTCTTTCTTTTTTTTTTTTTTTTTATTTTGCGCTACCTGGCCAAAAATGAGAAGCACCCAGAAAGGAAGGAGGAAGCGAAATAAAACTACACGCGCTGAGATGATATATGATTTTATTTCAGTGATTACTACACCGAAGGCAACGGCCTTGCCGCAGTGCATACACCGGTTCCCCAGAGATCACCGAAGTTAAGCGATGTCGGGCGTGGTCGGCACTTGAATGGGTGGCAATCCAGGCCGCCATACGCTGTTGCAGTTTTTCGGGGTGCACTCAGCCTCATGATGCTAACTGAGGAGCTTCTCGACCGAATAGTTGTGGTTTCCGTCAAGACTACCATCATAACGACCGGGAGAGCGGTGTGCTGACCCCACGCCCCTCCTATCCGCATCCTCCTCTGAGGATGACATGGCGGTAGGATGGTCCCGGTAGGCTACTCGTGACCTGAAGACGGAGTGATTACTACACCGAGTCAAATACACAAAGAACTTTGCACTTTACACCTCCTCTGGCCTGGATGCATGCTCGTAAACTGATTCAGTTGGAAAGGGGTCTTACAGCCATTATACCCTATCCTGAGGCAACCTGGCCTACAAGTGTTGTAACTGGGCTTTGATATCCTGAATACTGGCACCGGTACGGATTTGACGTCCTCGCTGGTAGCAGACACGTTCCGTTGGGTCAGATCCGGGGGTATTGCTGTCCACGAGAGTGCCTCAAAATCTCGCACACAGTTCATAGAGACATTTGCAAATTTTGTAAGAGCATTATCCCTCTGAAAAATGGCGCCACAATACCGTCGCGTCACTGCTAGCCGTAACGCGAATTCGTACCTGATGGCTCCCCACACTATGACGCCAACAGTAACATCAAATGGTTCAAATTTCTATGAGCACTATGGGACTTACCTTTTAAGGTTATCAGTCCCCTAGAACTTAGAACTACTTAAGCCTAACTAACCTAAGGACACCACACACATCCATGCCCGAGGCAGGATTCGAACCTGCGACTGTAGCGGTCGCGCGGTTCCGGATTGTAGCGCCTAGAACCACTCGGCCACTATGGCCGTCAGTAACATCACTGTACCTCTACAGAACATAGGAAGAATGACGTCTCTCCCCAGGCTGGGCTCATATTCGTCGATGACTGTCATTGGGTGCAGATCCGCAGTTATTCGCTGAACACAATTCGACGCCTTTCATCAGGAGTCCATGACTCCTGGTGACGACACTGCTTCAAACGCAGGCGGCTGTGTTCTGGTGTTAAAGGCAACATTTGCATGGGAAGGTAGTCCTTTAGTTTGGTTTATGTTAGTCTTCGACCAAGTGTTCTTTATGATACAGAATGTTGAAGGAAGCCCATTACTTGTTCTCAGATGGCAGGTACACGTGCCATCGGCTTCGTACACAAAATTGCGATCTTCGTTTGTGATGGTCAGTCGTGGCAGACCAGAAGCTTCACAAGTGTGCCCAACATCGGGCCAATCTCACATCAAATCTGGATATTACACGATTCGACCTACCGACAAAATGAAGGTGTACGATGATGCCCATTTAAAAATCTATCAATTTCTGATAACGCTTTTTCCGACAGGTACGTGACATCTCCTTGTTCTTCATAGTCGTCACTAAACATTTGACATTATTCGTGCCCCTTATATATCGTACCGGGCTTGGTAAAAACACCAAACGTGAAAGACTTTAATATACTCTGGTGGCCGTTCCACCTGTCACAAAGAATTGTTAAGGTAATCATATACAGATATCTATATCAATAGATGCGTGTACGTATTGTCACCCGACCATTTCTTCTGGGTGCGTAATTTTTATTGAGAGGCCGTCATGATCTTTGTTCACTATAGAGGAGGTTTTAATAATATCATATCTTCCAAGAATAAGGAATACCTGAGTCCTACTAGTATTCTTGTATTTTGAAACTAGTTTTAATTCAATGAAAGTGGTGAACCAATTGTAACATAGCATTTCCAGTAGTAACATATCATTCCATGGTCGAGACTGTGTGCTTCTACTGTTGACTATTGTAGATGCTACAGCTGCTTTATTGTATCTGGGAACAAGAACTTTTATTCGGCCTGTAGATTGTAGACATAACCTTTCTGAATCTGCTGTGGTCAACATCTGCGAGATTGGCTTAAGGGTAGGTATTTTCCAACTCCCTCTGAAAAGAAAATTATCAGAGTTCAGCACTTGAGGGAATACTGCGGTTACTGGGAGCAGGAAATGGCCAACTGAAACGCCTGATTCCGTTTTAATGCTAAATTTTAAGTAGTTTCGCGGATCGGTTTGAAGCTCGCGAAATTGAAGATGGTTCAAATGGCTCGGCCACACCGGCCGGCTTACCTTTGACAAATGTGCAAAAATATGGTAGACAGAAATGATGTATGGAACGACGTCTTGGGACAGGAATGGCATAAGGTAGTGTTTCCAGACGAATACAGGTTCCGTTTGTTTTAAAATGATGGCCACAGTTTGGTTCACCACAGACAGGGGGAGCGGCATCACAGTGACTGCATTAGCACAAGACATACAGTGCCAACTCAAGGTCTTATGGTGTGGGATGCTATTGGGTACAACCAAAAATCACAGTTCGTGCGTGTCCAGGGCACTGTGACCAGTGTGACCAACATGAATAACATCCCGCGACCCGTAGCCATATCCTGTCTTCACAACACCCCAGAATACATTTTTCAGCAAAGCAGTGCACAATCACGTGTTGCTGCTCGAGCACGTGCCTTCTTGGTGTCTCAGGATGTCAGCCTTTTGCCCTGGCCCAACAGATAACAAGACTTGTCGCCAATCGAAAATGTATGAGATGTAACGAAACGCCGGGTGCAGCGCTGTAACCCAATGCCAACCACCACAGATGAAATTAGGAACCAGGTGAATGCAGCATGGATGACTGTACCACAGGACGCCTTATACGCGCCGATTCCATCACGCATGGAACAAGTTATCAGGGCACATGGCGGACCCTGTGCCCGCTAGGCAACAAGACACATGCTGAACCGAGGTAACTGAAATGCTAATCATTTCTGCAGAAGATACTAATGAGCAAGTCCCGTGAATATGAACGTTCTGTCTCTAGTCCTTCAAGGTGTTCCGTCTTTTTTTCTGAACAAGTGTGTATTTTTTTGAAATAGCAAAAATGAAGTTTTTTAAAAGACGAAAAAGATTGAACTATTATACTACAGAAACACGAGCTTCTTGTTTTCTCAAGAGACGGCACCTTTGTGGAGCGGAAAGAGGGTAACAAGGGCAGAACGAGGTTAAAGAGTATTACCTCATGTTAGAAATCTATACGCTCGAAGTTCAATATCTAGTCGGTTTCGTTTTTCACATTCTTAGACCTCTAAAAATAAGTTTTTAATCTGAAATTACCAAGCCAAACTTTTCGGAAGAAGGCAAGGACATATTAGGGCACCGTCTTCAGGTCACAAGTAGCCCGTCTGCACCATCCGACCGCCGTGTCATCCTCAGAAGAGGATGCGGATAGGAGGTGCGTGTGGTCAGCACATCGCTCTCCCTGTCGTTATGATGGTTTTCTTTGACCGGAGTCGCTTCTATTCAAGGACATATTACCTCTCACACAATTTTTGCCACTTCCGTTCTACGAAGGAGCTAAGAAATCCTTTGGTTGTTTGGATCGTATTTCTAAGGTCCTCTGTCTTTCTTAAACAAAAGCATAAAGCAGTTTCAGCAGAAAAATAATTCAGGTAGCCCACACCAAGAAAATTTGAGGCGCAGGCGCTAATTTTAGCAAATGTGCTTCAAAACGTGATTTCGCCTCTCTCTGCGACTGGTCAGTTTCACAACTCGCAGAAGATGACTAATAGCATCAGCCTCTCAGTCTTCTCCATTGTCTCAAGAATACTGAAAATGGGACTGCAGCAGGGATAAAATTTGCTCAAATGAGCGTCTAATCGTGGTTCATGGTGTGGGTTCCTGTAGTCATGTCCTAGTTCATGAACCACGGGCAACGTATGAGTGGCCAAGTAAGTGGTCCCGACAGTCGGGATACCAGTCACTTTGGAATAAGGCTGGGCATCTCGGACATATTCTGAGTCGTGGTCACCTTTGTGCTCATACGGCAAAGACTACCAAATCCACCGGTTAGTCCCTCAGCCGTTAGGGGTAAAACCCAATGGGACTCGGGGCAAGTAAGGCTAGCAACCTGCTTCCCTGGTACTTTAAATATGATGCTGGCAACAATCAGAGCAAAATGCCTCGGACCTTTGGAGGTGACGGAGTCCCTCCTCTAACTGACAAACCAGGGACTCCTAAGATACGACTTGGCAAACAAATGGTAATGAGATGGGGAGCTATTAATATCAATGGGGGCTACTCTGGGAAGAAGGCAGAGCTGGCAGAGGCTGCAAGTAAGATGGGGCTGGACGTTTTAGCTGTTAGTGACATTCGGGTAAGGGGTGAGAAAGAAGAGGAAGTGGGAGAATACAAGGTCTACCTGTCAGGAGTCAAAGCAGGAATAGCACAATGGGGTGTAGGGCTTTACATCAGGAAATAAATGGAACCCAGCGTAGTTGCAATAAGGTATGTAAACGAACGACTGATGTGGATAGATTTGACAGTGTCTAGCAAGAAAATTAGGATTGTGTCAGTATATTCGCATTGTGAAGGGACAGATCAAGATAAGATGGATAATTTTTATGAGGCACTCAGTGATGTAGTTGTTAGAGTAAAGGACAAGGAAAGTGTTCTGCTCATGGGTGATTTTAACGCCGGGATTGGAAATCGAACAGAAGGGTATGAAAAGGTTATGGGTAAATTTGGAGAGGATATGGAGGCCAACAGGAACGGGAAACAACTCTTGGATTTCTGTGCCAGTATGGGCTTAGTAATCACAAACTCCTTTTTTAAACATAAGAACATTCACCGGTATACTTGGGAAGGCAGGGGAACCAGATCTGTCATTGACTATATAATAACAGATCAGGAATTCAGGAAGGCTGTGAGGGACACACGTGTATTCAGGGGATTCTTTGATGACACTGATCATTATTTAATCTGCAGTGAAATTGGGATTGTGAGGCCGAAAGTGCAGGAGGTCAGGTCCATATGTAGGAGGATAAGAGTGGAGAAACTTCAGGATAAGGAAATCAGGCACAAGTACATAACAGCGATCTCAGAAAGGTACCAGTTAGTTGAATGAAGTCAATTACAGTCATTGGAAAAGGAATGGACAAGGTACAGGGACACAGTACTAGAAGTGGCTAAAGAATGTCTTGGGACAGTAGTGTGTAAAAGTAGGATGAAGCAAACAGCTTGGTGGAATGATACAGTCAAGGCAGCTTGTAAAAGGAAAAAGAAGGCGTATCAAAAATGGCTACATACCAGAACCCGGGTAGACAGAGAAAGTTATGTTGAAGAAAGAAACAAAGCCAAACAGATAATTGCAGCATCCGAGAAGAAACCGTGGGAAGACTTTGGAAACAGGTTGGAGACTTTGGGTCAAGCTGCTGGAAAACCATTCTGGAGTGTAATTAGCAGTCTTCGAAAGGGAGGTAAGAAGGAAATGACAAGTATTTTGGACAGGTCAGGAAAACTGCTGGTGAATCCTGTGGATGCCTTGGGCAGATGGAGGGAATATTTTGAAGAGTTGCTCAATGTAGGTGAAAATGCGATCAGTAATGTTTCAGATTTCGAGGTAGAATGGGATAGGAATGATGATGGAAATAGGATCACATTTGAGGAAGTGGAAAAAATGGTCAATAGATTGCAGTGCAATAAAGCGGCTGGGGTGGATGAAATTAAGTCGGAACTCATCAAATACAGTGGAATGTCAGGTCTTAAATGGCTACACAGGATAACTGAAATGGCCTGGGAGTCGGGACAGGTTCCATCAGACTGGACAAAAGCAGTAATCACACCAATCTTTAAACATGGAAACAGAAAAGATTGTAACAACTACAGAGGTATCTCTTTAATCAGCGTTGTGGGTAAAATCTTCTCAGGTATTGTTGAAAGGAAACTGCGAGTATTAGTTGAGGACCAATTGGATGAAAATCAGTGTGGGTTTAGGCCTCTTAGAGGTTGTCAGGACCAGATCTTTAGCTTACGGCAAATAATGGAGAAGTGTTATGAGTGGAACAGGGAATTGTATCTATGTTTTATAGATCTAGAAAAGGCATATGACCGGGTTCCTAGGAGGAAGTTATTGTCTGTTCTACAAGATTATGGAATAGGAGGCAAACTTTTGCAAGCAATTAAAGGTCTTTACATGGATAGTCAGGCAGCAGTTAGAGTTGACGGTAAATTGAGTTCATGGTTCAGAGTAGTTTCAGGGGTAAGACAAGGCTGCAACCTGTGTTGTTCACATTATTTATGGATCATATGTTGAAAACAATAGACTGGCTGGGTGAGATTAAGATATGTGAACACAAAATAAGCAGTCTTGCATATGCGGATGACTTAGTTGTGATGGCAGATTCGATTGAAAGTTTGCAAAGTAATATTTCAGAGCTAGATCAGAAATGTAAGGACTATGGTATGAAGATTAGCATCTCCAAAACGAAAGTAATGTCAGTGGGAAAGAAATATAAACGGATTGAGTGCCAAATAGGAGGAACAAAGTTAGAACAGGTGGACGGTTTCAAGTACTTAGGATGCATATTCTCACAGGATGGCAACATAGTGAAAGAACTGGAAGCGAGGTGTAGCAAAGCTAATGCAGTGAGCGCTCAGCTACGATCTACTTTCTTTTGCAAGGAGGAAGTCAGTACCAAGACTAAGTTATCTGTGCACCGTTCAATCTTTCGACCAACTTTGTTGTATGGGAGTGAAAGCTGGGTGGATTCAGGTTACCTTATCAACAAGGTTGAGGTTACGGATATGAAAGTAGCTAGGATGATTGCAGGTACTAGTAGATGGAACAATGGCAGGAGGGTGTCCACAATGATGAAATCAAAGAAAAACTGGGAATGAACTCTACAGATGTAGCAGTCAGGACGAACAGGCTTAGATGGTGGGGTCATGTTACGCGCATGGGAGAAGCAAGGTTACCCAAGAGACATGGATTCAGCAGTAGAGGGTAGGAGGAGTCGGGGCAGACCAAGGAGAAGGTACCTGGATTCGGTTAAGAATGATTTTGAAGTAATGGGTTTAACATCAGAAGAGGCACCAATGTTAGCACTGAATAGGGGATCATGGAGGAACTGTATAAGGGGGGCTATGCTCCAGACTGAACGCTGAAAGGCATAATCACTCTTAAATGATGATGATGATGATGATGATGATGATGATGAGCGTCTAATCAATAATAAAAGACACTTGACGAGAAAAACAGAGGCTGAAAAGTCACATAAGACCACAATGCTAAGCAAGAAATGTTGTTTCGCTGGCAGTGGAGGTGCTATATGGTACTACACACGTCCAACACGGCGACACGTTGGAAGGTAAGAAAACTGGAGAAAAATATTTCACCAACCTCTCCTGACTCTGTCGTATTTCTGGAAGGCGCTCTTTCGTTCTTAAAAAGTGTCTTCATATGTTAAGTCTCACCAAGTTTGTTTTGCAATCTTCTTGCGTGGACTAGCTTCCTTTCTCTCTATATTCTCGCTTTGGAATTGTACACAGATAGTTGCCTTTTCTTTCTCTTATGCCACTTTTATATTGAAGATGTCTTTCATTCTAAAAGTTACCAAATATTCCTCACGCCACGACTTCTAGATGCATAGAGTGAACCAGAATTCCACCAACAAACTTCCAGAGGTGGTAATATTTTACGAAACAAGAAAAATATGATCTGGTGAACACGGGAAAAATATAATCTGGTGAACACGGGCTCTAAACTGCTTACCTCTGAGCAATTTTTCATCTTCGCTACTGAGGGTCACATAGTTTTCTACTGAGTGCTCTATGCCTTCCTGTGTTGAGAGGGGGCGGTATGGACCACAACAAGAAAAAAAGTCCAGTAAACATGGGCATGCATAACTTGAGAGCTATAAGAACTTTTCATCTTCACTACTGTGAAACACATGTGTTCTTCTGAACAAGTGCTCATAGCTCTTAAGGTATTCATTTAAGAGCCTATGTTTAGTGAAAATTCTTTTCTTGTTCTGGTAAATACCTTCTTGCAAAAACTGGAGAGCAAAGAGTCTGTATCAGAACAGTCGTAAGAGTATTCCTATTCTGACCGTGAAGAACTACTCTAGCTCTTAAGGTATTCATTTTAGAGCCTATGTTTATTAGACTTTTTTCTCGTTTTGGACGATACCATCTCTGGAACTTTCTAGGTGAAGTTCTGGTTCACATTGTATACACGCTGGAGAGGGAAAAATTACAATTTGTCTTTCTACGTGCCCTAATATCTCGTATATTTTTCTCCTGAGCCGGCCTGGGTGGCCGAGAGGTTCTAGGCGCTACAGTCTGGAACCGCGGGACCGCTACGGTCGCAGGTTCTAATCCTGCCTCGGGCATGGATGTGTGTGTGATGTCCTTAGGTTAGTTAGGTTTAAGTAGTTCTAAGTTCTAAGTTTTACTGCCGCCAACTTATATTTAGCGGAAAGACCACAAAGATAAGATAAGAGAGATTAGGGCTCGTACAGAGGCATATAGGCAGTCATTTTTCCCTCGTTCTGTTTGGGAGTGGAACAGGGAGAGAAGATGCTAGTTGTGGTACCAGGTACCCTCCGACACGCACCGTATGGTGGATTGCGGAGTATGTAGATGTAGATGTAGGGGACTGATGACCTCAGTAGTTAATTCCCACACCGCTCAGAGCCATCTGAACCTTTTTTTTTTTTTTCCTCCGAGCCCTATCCCAAAAATACTGTGGTAGGTACCTAATGTATGTACAGTATTCTTCGAATACAGATTCTCAAAATTCCAACAGCCACTCGTCTTTCTTTCAAGGGCTCCCATTTAAGTTCCCCGAGCCTTTCTGTTACACTTCAGTATCGACTATACGACCCTAGCAGCGCGTCGCCGAATTAATTTGATGTGTTTTGACCTGCCTGACTGATAAGGACCCAGACACTGCAACAATACTCCAGAATTGGTCGCTCTAGCGTTTTGTGTATGATTTCCTTCACAGACAGTTCGCATTTTCCCATGACTTTTCCAACGAAACCAAGTTATGTCCCTTTAGATCTAGTAAGAAGAAGGCTTACAACCGTCAGGACGATGTGTAGTACAGTACTGCGGTACTCAAATCAAACTCTGGAATGACAGATTTACTCTTTTAATAATGGTAACTCTGACGCGCAGGGAGCTAAGGAAAAAATGGGAGGGGGGAACTGTTTCATCATACTCTCCTGATTACGATCAGGTCCACAGATGGTGCATGAGAGCCCCAGATGATACTCGCGCCGCTGTAACCTTGACAGTCGCTAGAGTGACACTGAGCCGCGTGGGTCTGCTTCGCGGTCCGTTCCCGTTATTGCGCCAGTGTTTTGTCGCCTGGGAGGCGCGGCTGCGTCCGCCGCCCCCGCAGCCTGGCGGCTGGCGTCGCGCCGTTGAGTCACTCAGTGTGTGCGGAGCGGCGCGGCGCGGCGCGGCGCGGAGAAGACGCGGCCGTTTTACGAGCGGCGGGTTGCGCCCGGCCCACAATGGCGGCTCGGTGTCTGCGCGCCGTCTGGCGCGCCGCGACTTTCACGCCGTCGCTGGTCGCACTTGCGTAACGGCCTGGCGGCTGCTCTTCGCCTGCCAGCGCCGGGCCGGGAATGCCGCACTGCGCGGGCGACCCCAACTCGGCTCGCAATGTCAGCCGGTCTCGCTCCTGTGCCACGGCGAGTACGTCGAGGATGCGTAAACAAACCTTTATCCGAGAAAACTGATACCAGTAGCTGGTCCCAGAAACACTCCGAACAGCTTACCGAAGTATTAATCTCTTCTAACTAGCAACATCAGTGGGAGCTATTTATTTCTATGTAGACTGTTGACTACAATAGGCAGCGAAATAAAAAATTAAAGGATGATTTTTCGAAACCCATAACTCTCACACATTCCGACTTGGAAATTTGACTCAAAGTTGCCTACGACCTGTCTGGATAATATCTCTGTTGGTCCGTTACGACCAGACGACATCGGCTGGTACCTACTTTTCAATTCAATAAATTTTACCAACAGCCGTACACTTTAAGATACTTTATTTCGAAAGCAACCAGTTTCGGTAATTCATTTTGCTATCTTCAGACCCCATACGCTTTTTTCGAATCAACGAGCTTATCGTAAAGCGCCATAATGCTGGATATCGTTGTGCAGCTGATTCATACGAAAACGTGACAGTTGCTGTCACGCTTTCGTATTATTCAGCTGGGCCATGAAGATGGCAAAATGAATTGCTGAAACTGGTTGCTTTCGAAATAAAATAAAATATCTTAAAATGTACGGCTGTTGGTAAAAACCGGCCGGAGTGGCCGAGGGGTTCTAGGCGCTACAGTCTGGTACCGCGCGACCACCACGGTCGCAGGTTCGAATCCTGCCTCGGGCATGGATGTGTGTAATGTCCTTAGTTAGATTTAAGTAGATCTAAGATCTAGGGGACTGATGACCTCAAAAGTTGTCCCATAGTGCTCAGAGCCATTTGAATTTTGTTGGTAAAATTTATTGAACTGAAGAGTTTCTAGATAGTGGTGGAAATGCCTGGTACCAGATTTCAACATAATTCTGCCCAACGCCACGGTGAACACATCACACGATGGGAAGGTTGTCTCGTCACACCCCCTGTTACCCACCTTTCACCCCTTCGTCCGTCGCCTTTGGGATGGAGGTCAGAACCGCGATGCACAGCGTTGATGTCACGCCGTTTTCTTGTAAGTGGGCGAGGAAAGCATTTCAGACACACAGCTGCTCAGAATCGGCACGAGAAGGGCTCAGTGGGTGACATAAAGGGCACCAGTGTAATCAGCCCGCTGTTTGGGGCGTTGATGAACACACATTCGCCGTCGAAAACGACTGTTCGCGGGTAAGATTAGCAACATGACGTTCTTCACAACTTTCGACATTGCTGCTACCTGTGGGGCGTTTCAACCCTACTCTAAGGACATCGTGGGGCTGCAACTCCATTGAACGTGTTCTGATCCCATTGGAACGTGTACCACCGCAATATCTGTTCCGGTATGCAGGGTGGGATGGTGACCATAAGAAAAAGATTGAATAAACAACATAAGGGTAACGTTCTACGACGTGGCGTGTGGAATGTCAGAAGTTTTAACGTGGTCGGGAAACTAGAAAATCTGAATGGGGTAATGCAAAGTCTCAATCTAGATATGGGAGGGGTCAGTGAAGAGAAATGGAAAGAAGACAAGGATTTCTGGTCTGGTGAGTATAGTGTAATATCAACAGCAGCAGAAAATCGTATAACGGGAGTAGGATTCGTTATGAATAGGAGGGTAGGGCATAGGGTGTGTTCCCGTGAAGAGTTCAATGACAGGGGTTTTCTTATCAGAATCGTCAGTTTGGGTATACATGCCGACGTCACGAGCTGAAGACGAAGAGTTAGAGAAAGTATATGAGGATATTGGGAGGGAAATAAAGAACGTAAAGGGAGATGAAAATCTGATAGTCACGGGGGGCCGGAATGCAGTTGTAGGAGAAGGAGCAGAAGGAAAGGTTTCAGGAGAACATGGGCTTGGGACAAGGAATGAGAGAGGAGAGCGAATAATTGAGTTCTGTAATAAATTTCAGCTAGTAATAGCAAATACTCGGTTCAAAATCGCAAGAGGAGGAAGTACACTTGAAAAGGCCGGGTGACACGAGAATATTTAAGTTAGATTATATTATGGTCAGACAGAGATTCCGAAATAAGATACTGGATTGTAAGGAGTACCTAGCAGCAGATACACACTCAGATCACAATGTAATAGTGGTGAAGAATAGGTTGAAGTTTACTCTTAGACTTAGTCAGGAAGATTCACTACGCAAAGAAGTGGGATAGGAAAGTACTAAGGAATGAAGAGGTACGTTTGAAGTTCTATAAGACTACAGATTACTGCACTACGGGGTAGCTCAGTAAGCAGTACAGTTCAATAGGAATGGACATCTGTACATCTTTAAAAAGGGCAGTCACAGAAGTTGGAAAGAAAAACATAGGTATAAAGAATGTAACTGCGAAAAAACCCTGGGTAACGGAGTACTTCAGTTGATCGATAAAAGAAATGAGTATAGAAATGTTCAGGGAAATTCAGGAGTGCAGAAATACAAGTCCCTGAGGAATGAAATGAATAGAAAGTGCAGGGAAGCTCAGACGAAATGGATGCGTGAAAAATATGAAGAAATTGAAAAACAGAAATGACTGTTGGAAGGACTGAGCATATAGTAGTGTGCAACATTGACATGTGTGGAAATAAAACGGCAAAGCACCCCTCTAAGACACCTGCCCCCCCCCCCACTCGCCCCCCCCACCCACCCCACAGTTGCTGTTCTAGCAGCTCTAGCGCGAGGGTTACGCAACCCCAACGTCAGTTCTTAGGTGTGGTTTGGCTACCTTCTAGCGCTAATCACGCAGCTGAATGTGTTCAAAAATGGTTCAAATGGCTCTGAGCACTATGGAACTTAACTGCTGAGGTCATCAGTCCCCTAGAACTTAGAACTATTTAAACCTAACTAACCTAAGGACATCACACACATCCATGCCCGAGGCAGGATTCGAACCTGCGACCGTAGCGGTTGCACGGTTCCGGACTGTAGCACCTAGAACCGCTCGGCCACTCCGGGCGGCGCTGAAGGTGTGTCGAAGTCTATGACAAGTACATTTGTAACGTTTTTAGGGGTGGAAAAGCAGGAACACCTGCTTCGGGTCACGTACAGATTTCGTCGAATGGGTTTGAACGATGCCTAGTGGCTCCACCCAGTATACTAGAGCTGAAATTGCGTTCGTACTACATCCCAAAAAGACCAGATCACATTCAACGGGGCTGAAGCCACACGACGGTCTTACAGTGGGTTTGAAACGCCCAGGGCAGCAATATCGAAAATTTCAAGAACGTCGTCCTGTTCCTCAGTGCATTGCGAACTGTCGTTTCCTTCAACGCCACTACGGAAGGAATGGTTTCATTTATGCCCTTCATACCACCTACCGAGGCTTCCTCGTGTCGTTTCTGATCGGCTGTGTATCTGAAATGTATTCCTCGGCCATCCACAAGAAAACCGCGCAAATTCAACGCGGGTACCGCGGTTTTGGCCTCCATCGCACTGACGTCAAGAAGAAATTTAAGAGGCGTGTGACTACACTCCCATGGTGTGACACAATCACGGTGACGTTTGGAAGAATCGTGGTGAAATTTGGTGCCAATGTGACATCACCAATCCACCTTACAGCTCACATGAGCTTCTGATCTGTGGCCTTTTTTTACGTGTGTTCTCACCTTGCTGTCTGAAGGGTCGCCGAGTCCGAGAGTAAAACAGCAGGGGCTCCACGGTTTTGCACCAATACAGAGGAAGGTTTTTGGTACCTTTGAACCAAATTTCGAAGTTATGCATAGGACTGGAATACAGTTTCTAAAAAATTTTCCTTCAATTTTGTTGTGCTGTGCAACTGGAACAAAAAACAATGGTTCAAATGGCTCTGAGCACTATGGGACTTAACATCTGAGGTCATCAGTCCCCTAGAACTTAGAACTACTTAAACCTAACTAACCTAAGGAAATCACACACATCCATGCCCGAGGCAGGATTCAAATCTGCGATCGTAGCGGTCGCGCGGTTCCGGACTGTAGTGCCTAGAACCGCTCGGCCACCTGCAACACCGCAAAGGAATGGAATCAATGAAAATTTACTAGTTAGCTTTCACAATGTAGTAGGACGAATGTGTTATTACTTTGGCAGTGAACACGGTGCGAAATTCAATACAAGGATTTGCGAGCTCTGTCTGTAACAGTGACATTAACATAGCTGGACACGTTGTGGAAGTGAGCTTGGACGGCAGAGACAGTTAAATCATTCCATGCTCCTTCAGTTGCTCCATTAAGCGCTGTGGCTGGCAACTGATGACGTTACACTTTAATGGGTGAGAGATGTGGAGAACGTGATGGCAGGCGCAACAGTCGAAGACCCTCTGCATCTAGTTAGGATAGCACGATAACATGCGGTATTATCTTGTTGAAAGAAAACGGCACTGGGGTCTAGAAGACGAAACTCTAGTTTTCCTTTTTTTCCTTCTTCCCTTCCTTCCCTCCTTCCTTTTATTACGAAGACAGGGTACGGTTTGCTGTATAGATCACCACCAATGGGAACCAACGATGATTGTGTTGTGCTGTGTAGCTCATAGTATGCCAGCTACTTGTTCCATATGACGATAACGAATGCAGTCTGTCAACTTGAGTTCTCCGCGGAGGTTCCAGACTCGGACACGTCTACCGTACAAACAAACGGAAGTTGTCTAAAAAAAGAAGACGTGTTGCCATCCCTGTGTCGAGTTTTGTCTTTGCGCGCCTTATCGCCGATGTGTCTCGCTCTACTGCCACGTCAGGGGAAGCAACAGCATAGGAATCGCGGTGCTGAAATCCGTGTTGGCTCATACGTATTCCAACGGTTCCCCAAAGTACGATGTGTGGCTCTAAAATCCCACACAGTCGAGTGAACAACGTGTCCTCTCGGCCCAAACTGCGTGGAGCCGTAGGCATCGAGCAACATCCTCATGCACCCTCCGATGCCACATTCGTATGACAGTAAAAGTGTGACGACCAACGAGCAGCAGTATCGCGGTACGATAAAAGCGAGTGTCAATACGTCACATTCCTACTGCTGTCGCATTCAAACACTTTCCGTTAGATTTTTCATCTCCGTGCGTGAACCATAGCATAATCTACTCACAAACGAGCATTGAAGTGTCACTTAATGGGTAATGCGCAACGTTTTCTTTCTTTATACACACAACTAGCTGAGTATCCGGCGTTGCCTGAGTACGTATTTATTCTATCCTTCTGTCAGTCTGTTTCCTCCTTCCCCCTCTCTCTATCTACTATTCCTTCCCTTTATCTCTGTCCATCCACTTCTTCCTCCGATCTCTGTCCATCTTCCATACCCTCTCTCTGTCTATCTCCTACGGTTCCTCTGTCCATATCCTCATTCCCCTACCTCTGCCCATTTGCACTTAACCTTCTCTGTCTCCCCATCTGCTTTTCCACCCTCTGTCCATCTGCTCTTAGCTCTGCCATCTCCACCTCGCCTTCCTCCGATTCCATGTCGTCCCACCTCCTCCTTTTGTACATCACCTGCTCTCTCTCTTCCCATCCGTCTCCTCCTCACCCCTCACTCAGTTCATCTCCCTCGGCGTCCATCTCCTCTTTCCTTTCTCTGTACGTCTCCTCCTCTGCCCCTTCTCTGTCCCCTCCTCTTACCTTTCTCATTTCCCCTCTCCCTCTATCTGTGTCCATTTCCTCATTCCCCCTCTCTGTTTGCCCATTCTCTCTGCCTCCCTTCTCTCTGCAGGTTATTACTCCTACACCAGTAGGAGGCTGCAGGTTTCTTTCCAGACTGTAATTAATATGTCTACCACATTTAGTTGAAATAGTTCCACGGGTTTTGGATAGTTGTTTACCCATGAATTTGTCCACATATACACATGTCAAAAAATTTCTCGTATATTTAACGTATATCATACGTATGTGTACACATATTCCACCTGCATATCTATCAAATTACGCCACGCAGTATCATTTTCACGCTGCTAAATATGACACTGTATCTCCTGAATTATGTATCGTACAATGGTACAACTTCGCAGCTACATGCTATATGCGGCCACTGTTTACGAAATATGTTGTGAATAGAGTTTGCAGTAAGGAAGTAATAAAACGTCGTGCATGATGCAGCAATCTTCCAAACATCTCAGTGTTTATGTCATCATTTCTGCTGAAGTACAGGGGATAGGCAAAATAATTTGAACAGTGGTAGTAATGGGACGGTTGTATTAGACGGTCAACAACGCACGTAAGGCACGTGTCGCGCTGGATTGTGTGTATTCAGTACAGACTAGGCATCAGTGCAGGTTGTGTACGAGTAGCGCACACTTCGAATTTACATTCAGAGGCAAGGTCGACCTACAATGAAAGACCTAACAGAGCTCCAAAGAGGGCAGATTGTGGGGGCCCGATTAGCTGGAGCATCAGCAACCAAGACAGGCAACTTACAATCCTGATTGCTTGATTCCAACGGTTAAGCATGGAGGTGGACGTGTGTTGGTGTTTACAGCCGTAGCATGGTAGTCTACTGGTCCCATCATTACTCTCAAAGGCTCTGGTTTAGCCAACGATTATGTGAACAAAATTTTGGAAAACACAGCCCTCAGTCGCAAACACAATTCATTTTGTGACCTAGGTTTCGGTGTCACAAGGGATACCTTCTTCGGACAAAATTAAAACTAAATGTTACAGCATAATGTACAAAAAATACGAAAGGTGCGGTCATACCTGACAGTGTCAGATAGTCAAAATTAAAATAAAATGCAACAGAGGTGCAATCTACTAGGGGCTGCCATGTGTCCTCTGCTACAGTCAACACAAAAGATTTCTGCCTCCTGCAGGAGTTAGAAGAGGTTCTGATCGAAGAGTGGCGCAACATTCCACTAGAGACTATACAATCACTATATGCCAGTATTCCAAGAAGAATCGCAGCTGTAATACGGGAAAATGGGAGTCCAATCCCGTATTAACAAACCATTCCCAAGTAAGTACAGATGTTCACATTATATTGCCCATCACCTGTACGTGTCGTTCACTGATATAATTTTGCTGGTTCATTCAATGGTATATGTGAATAGCGTCTGCAAAATGTGTTTCAAATACAATTAGTAGTAAAGAAGTAATAAATTAAAATGTCATGCTTCATGTGGCAGTTTTATTGGTTGAGCAGAGAAAATGTAGTAAGCGACAAAATTTTTTCCTTTCATTATTTTGCGAGGTTAACAGCAACAGAAAGTTTCTTAAAGGTTTGAAATTACGTATAAAGTTTGTTGCAAGTCACTAGGTGCTCTCGTTTTCAAATACTGGCTCAATGAAGTCCATGCATGTTGTAGGCTACACTATGTCTTTCCCGCACAGCGATTCTTTCCAGACAATAAGTGATGTGTACCACGGTTAACTGAAATTGGTCCAGTGGTTTAAGAGATGTGGTAAATTCATTCTT
The DNA here is from genome assembly GCF_023864275.1 of Schistocerca cancellata. NCBI lineage: Eukaryota > Metazoa > Arthropoda > Insecta > Orthoptera > Acrididae > Schistocerca > Schistocerca cancellata. The sequence goes on along the minus strand of NC_064631.1, from coordinate 460,184,835 downwards.
GTAATATATATGGATATCGAAAATGTACTGCCTCACAGGAAAAAGAGAAGAAGTCAGAAGACGTGGTCAGATGTTGATGTAATTCCACACACATACACTCCATTGGTGGGTATGTAAATGATTTAGAATTGAAATTAGTAGGAAGACCACCAGAGGGTGTTAGGGTTGTTTATGTTTACTGTAGCTATCAGGTCTGGTAATGTATATAAGGGGCATGGTCATTAACACACGTTGAGTGATCACAGTGAAGAACACAGAATGTTGCATATAAATGCAGCGTTATCGGCAGGTGTCAGAATTTGAAAGGGATCTCTTTGTGGGTCTCCGTTTCGTCAGCTGGGTCAGTCATGCAGTATCCATATTTGTGGGGATTCGGATGCGATGGTGGCCTGATGATGGACTGCATGAGAATGTGAGGACAAGCATTGTCCTCGTGAAGGTTTCACTCGACCACATCTGACTACCAGAATGGAGCATCGCCACAGTACACTGTAACCCCTACTTACTAAGAAGCATGGGCTGGTGATGAATTATGTCACATTATGTTCATTGATTAATGACAGTTCTTCACTACCTCGGATACCATCATTGGTGAGTATGGCGTTAACCAAGGGAGAAGTCCTATTCTTCTATACGTTGGAGAGGCACAGCAGTGTTGATCCAAGTATCATGGTGTGGCGACTCAACACCTATGGTTCCACCTCACTGCTGGTAGTGGCTTGGGAACTATGTTAGCACAACAGTGCATCAGAGACATGCTGTATCTGCATGTGTTGACTCTCACACGACAGTACTGTGGCATCGTTTTACAATAGGACAGTGTTCATCGACACACGGCGTGTGCCTCTTCAGCTGTGTGTGTGTGTGTGTGTGTGTGTGTGTGTGTGTGTGTGTGCGTGTGTGTGTGTGTATGTGTGTGTGTGTGCTGTTGAGGTACTCCTGTAGCCAGCTAGATCCCGAGATTTGTTCCTGATATAAAAGGTGTGGGACGAGTTCGGACATCAGCTCCATCGCAGTGCTTATGTCCAGGATATCAAGTAGTAGTTACAACAGTTGTGGGACACCTTGCCTCAGGAAAAGATACGACGGCCATATGGGATCCTTCCCAACCGAATTAGAGCTTGCATCTAGGCTAGATCCGTTACAAGTCGTACTGGTAATTGTGCACATAGACTGAGGAGACAAAAGTCATAGGATACCTCCCAATATTGTGTCGTAAATCCTTCTGTCCGGCGTTGTATAGCAGCAGATTGAAAAACTCATTGGAAGCTACCTACAGAAATATTGAGCCATGCTGCCTATGCTGCTGTCCATAACTGCAGAAGCGTTATCGGTGCAGGATTTTGCGCACAAACAGACCTCTCGATTAGGTCCAATAAATGTTCGATGGAATTATGGTGGGCGATCTGGGCAGTTAGATGGTTCGCTCGAACTATCCAGAATGTTCTTCAGTCACTAACAATTGTGGTTTGGTGGCAAGGTACATTGCAATCCATAAAAATTCCATCGTTGTTTAGGATCATGAATTCCATGAATGGCTGTTAATATCTCCAATAGTCTAACATAAGCATTTCCAATCAATGATCCATATAGACACAGCACACAATACTGGAAGCACCATCAGATTGCCAGTGCCTTGTTGACAACTTGCGTATATGGTTTCGTGGGCTCTGCGCCACATTCGAACTCTTCCATCAGCTTTTACCAACCGAAATCGGGACTCATCTGACGAGGCCACGGTTTTCCAGTCGTCTAGAGTCCAACCGATATGGTCACGAGTAACGACAAATTTGGCCGTATTGGCCTACCAGACATGTTTCCCGCACGGCCCACAGTGATTTCAGCGGGTGTTTCACTCATTGTTGCTTGTCTGTTAGCACTGAAAATTCTACGCAGATTCGGCTGCTCTCAAGTAAAGACTGTTGGCCACCATGTTGTCCTCGGCGAGAGCTGATACCTAAAATTTGCTATTCTCGGCACACGCTTGTCACTGTCGATCTGTAATATTCAATTCCCCAACGATTTCTCAAAAGAAATGTCCCATGCGTCTAGATCCAACCACCATTTCGCGTGCAAAGTCCATCGATTCCCATTGCGCAGCCGAAAGCACGTCGAACACTTTTTCCCATGGATCACCTGAATACAAATGACAGCTCCGCCAATCCACTGACCTCTTATACCTTGTATACGCGACACTACAGCCATATGTGCACACCGCTATCCCACGACTTTTGTCACGTTAGTATAAACCACTGGCCATTAAAATTGCTACACCACGAAGATGACGTGCAACAGACGCGAATTTAACCGACAGGAAGAACATATTGTGATATGCAAATGATTAGCTTTACAGAGCGTTCACACAAGGCTGGCGCCGGTGGCGATACCTACAACTTGCTGACATGAGAAACGTTTCCAACCGATTTCTCATACACAAATAGCAGTTGACCGGCGTTGCCTGGTGAAACGTTGTTGTGATGCCTTGTGTAAGGAGGAGAAATGCGTACCATCACGTTTTCGACTTTGATCAAGGTCGGATTGTAGCCTATCACGATTGCGGTTTATCGTATCGTGACATTGCTGCTCGCGTTGGTCGAGATCCAATGACTGTTAGCAAAATATGGAATCGGTGGGTTCAGGAGGATAATACAGAACGCCGTGCTGGATCCCAACGGCCTCGTATCAATAGCAGTCGAGATGACAGGCATCTTATCGGCATGGCTGTAACGGATCGTGCAGACACGTCTCGATCCCTGAGTCAACAAATGGGGACGTTTGCAAGATAACAACCATTTGCACGAACAGTTCGACGACGTTTGCAGCAGCATGGACTATCAGCTCGGAGACCATGGCTGCGGTTACCCTTGACGCTGCATCACAGACAGGAGCGCCTGCGATGGTGTACTCAGCGACGAACCTGGGTGCACGAATGGCAAAACGTCATTTTTTCGGATGATTCCAGGTTCTGTTTACAACATCATCATGGTCGCATCCGTGTTTGGCGACATCGCGATGAACACACATTGGAAGCGTGTATTCGTCATCACAATACTGGCGTATCACCCGGCGTGATGGTATGGGATGCCACTGGTTAGACGTCTCGGTCACCTCTTGTTCGCATTGACGGCGCTTTGAACAGTGGACGTTACATTTCAGATGTGTTACCATCCGTGGCTCTACCCTTCATTCGATCCCTGCGAAACCTTACATTTCAGCAGGATAATGCACGTCCGCATGTTGCAGGTTATTTACGGGCCTTTCTGGATACAGAAAATGTTCGACTGCTGCCCTGGCCAGCACATTCTCCAGATCTCTCACCAACTGAAAACGTCTGGTCAATGATGGCCGAGCAACTGGCTCGTCACAATACGCCGGTCACTACTCTTGATGAATTGTGGTATCGTGTTGAAGCTGCATGCGTAGCTGTACCTGTACACGCCATCCAAGCTCTGTTTGACTCAATGCCCAGGCGTATGAAGGCCGTTATTACGGCCAGAGGTGGTTTTTCAAGATACTGATTTCTCAGGATCTATGCACCCAAACTGCGTGAAAATGTAATCACGTATCAGTTCTAGTATAATATATTTGTTCAATGAATATCCTTTTATCATCTGCATTTCTTCTCGGTGTAGCAATTTTAATGGCGAGTAGTGTATATTGGTCCCGATTTTGTAATCCCTGGAATAACATCACAAGTTCAATTTCATCCTCTGCATTTGAGTGCTGAACTTTTGTTGTCAGGGAGTGTACTTTTTGCGGCGGTACTAATCATTTGCATACGTAAGCAGTACACTTGATGCTGATTTGTCGTTTGTTCCACGCCCTCGCCACGGTGTTGTAGTCTTAATGGCAGTCCGTGCGGGAGGCTTGCAGCGTTTCCGTTCAGGTGGTTGCCTGACAAGTGTGACGCGGGCCAAAGTGTGACGCTCTCGTAACACAGGTCCGGCGACCTTCAAGATATCAGCTGAGCGACGGCGGTCGCCGAGTGCCACGTGACGCAGCCGTCACGAGCGGCCAGACGCGAGGCGCATGCGGATTGGAAAGCGGCGGCGGCGGCGGCGTTGCGAGAGCCTGCGACGCCAAAACGGCGCGTAGCGCGGTGTAGCCTACGCTGTCCCCGGTGGGCCGCGCCGTGCGTGACACACTTGCGAGGTGAGGGGTCGCGGAGCGCGCCGCCTTGGCGCGCGGCCGGCCCGGCCACAGCGCGGCCGCGATTGCTCAACGGCGCCGCTTCGCCCGCGCCGCCTCCAGATTTACGGCGAGCCGACCCATTCCGCTGGCTGACTGATAGCATTCCCGCCGCGCGCACATTCCTCGGATGTGCACCGAGCCGTTCTAACTAGAACAATGCCTCTTCGCGTCCTCTAGTCTTTACTTTAATCTTTTAAAATGCTTCAGTGAAAGCAGAGTACGCCGACAGAGATGCTGTCCCAACATCGTATTGCCTCTTGGCGCCTCCGTTCGCCGCTAACACCTGTGCTGAAAGTCTTTTGGCTCATCCCCTGCACACAAATATACTCGCGTGTCTAAATGTGATCGCAGGATGCAGCACTCCCTTTGCCGTGTACTGTATGTGACTTTGGCAACATTTTTATAGAATTTATCGACCTAGAATAGTGACACTGGACAAGAAATTAGTCACCCCCACAAATATACTGTGGATAGCAGAACAAGCAGTGGTCTGTTCTGTTGTTGATTATTGCTGGCCTGTATGGGTAGAAGACGTCATGTTAAAACAATGGATGTACGCTGATGTAGCTATGCCCTCTTGTAATGTTTCGTGGTTCCTGGCTGTACGGGGAGAGGGTGGTGTGATAGCTGGGTGACCGGTTTCCTCTCACTACAACACAAAATGCACACATGGTTAAGATAGACTTTATTACAGGAACCAATGGAGTACTTATCTTCGATCATGTCCAATCTGCAGTTCTGCAGTTAAAAAAATCAAACTAATTCTAGAATCTTGTGGCTGTCCATATCACAACTACATACAATTTTCCTGAAATTTACGTCTATGGTCACAATCACATGACATGCATGTGTCGTGATTTATATGTATTTGACGATGCTAATGCTGATTCCGCATTTAACATTTGACGATGCCACTATGGCTGCAGTACATTAGGACTTTGTTTTTATGAAACAGATCTGATGATGTTCATTAAAGACTGAAACCGGTAATCTGTTAAACAAAAAAGATTGTGACCATAGACGTAAATTAAAGGAAACTTATTACATATACGGGTCACTGTGCTTTTTCGCGACGATGTCGCAGCTTGTGAAACTGCATACAATGGCTAACGTTGCCTCACAGCTAGCTAAGCTGCGAAGCGACGACTATCACTGTGGAAGACTACTAGAGCACAGAGGGACGTAATGAGGTGCAAGTCCCGATGCGACGTACTGAGGTATGGAGATTGAGAGACTGCGTCAGCTCGGTCGGCGGCCTATGTGCACGCTGCCCAGGGGGCGTTATTGGCGTGTAGCCTGGAGGCGTGTCTTGGTCTTCTCTTCTCAAAGGCGCGCTTAGTTAGCCTGCTACATAATGTTTCCTCGTGCCGACCGGTGTGCTATTGAAGGCCAGCACATAAACTAACCATACCCTCAGGTTTATATCTGGAAATGTATACAGGGCGAATCACTTATAACTTGCATCATAAATGCCGCAGAAATGAAAAGTGCTATTGATGTGCAATTTTCACTGAACGGATTGCTAGTCACGAGCTTCTAATGTTAGCCAATACAGGGATTGAAATAATACTTGGAAAGTGTATGTTTTGTACAAACATACACATTTTTAAATGAAGCAGTGCGTATTGACGCTAACAGACTGAAGAAAGAGTAAATTATAATGTTAGTTGTGTTTCTGGCAGGATTCTTCAGCGCGTCGTTAAGAGGATATCGTATTTTGAAAAGTTTCCAAAGCGACACTTAATTATGCCATTCAATTTGCGTAGTTGTTAGGTACAATGTCGTTATGTTTGCTTACAGTGTGGTTATGTGTTCCTGAGTGCATTGCGACTTGCTAGTCAGTTAGAGTGTGACAATCCAAACAGTAGGTTGTGAGTGAAAGATAGGATTTACAGTTGCAGTAAAAGCCGACATGCTCGTGGTGTATGGAGAGTGTAGGAAGAAGACAGTTCGTTCTTGTACGGTGTATGCAGCAAGATGAGCCAATAGGAACCAACCACCTCGGCAGTAATTTATCAACCTCTTCTCTCAGTTACGTGAATGTGGTGGCATAACACCAAGACAGCCTAACAGAAGGAAAAGAGACGACAGAAGAGGCTGAAATTAACGCTGCTGTTGCTCCGCACGTTAGCTCTAGCGCAGTGGCACAATGAACCGGCATGAGTCAGGCAAGTGACCTACGTATTCTCCACTGACATAGGTACAATCCCTGTCACAGCTCTCTCCATCAAGAACTGCAAGGACACGATTATGAAAATCGTGTTACCTTCTATACTTGAGTATTAAGACAAAATACTCCAGATATATAACGTACCTTGTTTAGTGATGAAACCAGTCATGGCCAGCTAAACTGCCGAAACATGCACAACTGGTCTGTTGACGATCTTCTTTGGTTTCGTTAGGTGTAACGTCAATGTGCATGGAGTGTAAAGTGTGGTGTGCGATAGTCAACCATCAGCTCATAGGCCTGTGGTTCACAGACGGAACACTGAACACACACAACTATCGCAGCCTCCTAATAGACCATCTCTCACGGAGGCAATTTGACGTTCCTCTGCAGACTAGAAGAAACCTGTGGCACCAACACGTTGACTTTCCAGCCCAAAGTGCACGAAGTACTACAGCATGTCTTCACGAATTGTTTCCAAATCGTTGGATTGGAAGCAGAGAACCTGTACCGTGGCTGGCCCGTTTCCCGAATTTGACACCTGTATATACTTTTTTTTGTCAGGAAAGGTGAAATACGTTGCCTATAATTATAGCAACTACACCTGATGATATGCAGAGACGTACTACTGCAGCCTGCTCGGTCATCTCCAGCAGTAGTTCCACACCAGTCAGGAAGCTTGTACTGCCACTGTTCTCGGATTAAAATAGGTCTCAGGCAGGGATGCAGTTCTTCTTTTGTAATGCTCAACCTGTCGGCTAGTATCAGGTAGATCATTAGAGACAGAGCACCTCGTATTCCTGCTGCTAATAGGCGAGTACACCGTTCGTTTGTTATATATATTTTACGTGCTTCCAACAGGAGCGACCTATTTACATGTAGCTGTGTAGTTACTAGATTATTTTTGTAATTTCTTGCGTTTTCGAGTGCTTTCTAGCCACAAGCTTTTATTTTAATAACAGTGCAGCGTACAGGACTGCCGTTGTTGTCGACTCTCGTGTCGTATAGGCTTTTGTTTGTTTTGGTTAGTGTATCTCAGTGTCGTTTAGACCATTAGTGAGAGACCGAATTCCTGCTGCTAATAAGCCGAGTACATCCTTCGTTTGTTACATATTTTTACGAGCTTCAAACAAGAGCAACGACAGTAATGAATAGGAATCTTGATTGCTGTGTACAGATTCGAGCTGAGTTGGCGACCCTTCGCTCACAGCTCCAAGCTGTATTGGCTTCCGTCACACAGCTTGAGGCTGCTGCCAAGGGGCATCACTGTGAGGGGTCGGACGCGGGGATGTGAAGGACGTCGAGCACTTTCCATGTGTCCCCTGGTGGGTCCATTGCTGTGGCAGCCCCGGGTACTGCCTGCACTGAGGTTGACCCCACACTTGTGGTCGAGTTGGGTACCATTCCAAAATCTGGCAAGCAGCGAAAAACTTTCCGACGGGCCGATCGTAGGGCCTCCCCAGTTAGTTTGACGAACAGGCTTCTGGCGTTATCTGTGGCTGACGATGTCTCTGAGCCGGATGCAGTCGTCCACCCTGTTTCAGAGGAAGCTTCTAGGCCTGCAAGGTCTGGGCATTCAGAGAGGGTGGGTTTGCTGGTAGTTGGAAGCACAAACGTTAGACGTGTAATGGGGCCCCTTAGGAACATTGCTGCTAATGAGGGGAAGGAAGCCAGTGTGCACTCCGTGTGCATGCTGGGTGGATTCATTGTGGATGTGGAAAGGGTGCTTCAGGATGCCATAAACAGTACAGGGTGCACCCAACTGCAGGTGGTGGCTCTTGTCGTTACCAGTGACATGTGTCGCTTTGGACTGGACGAGATTCTCTCTGGTTTCGGTCTGCTAACGGAAATAGTAAAGACTGCCAGTCTTGATTGCGAGATTAAGGCAGAGCTCACCATCTGCCGCATCGACGATAGAACCGACTGTGGTCATTTGATGCAGAGTTGAGTGGAGGGTCTGAATCAGAGGCTCTGATAGTTCTGTGACCCTGTAGGCTGCAGATTCCTTGACTTGCGGATGCTGGGTTTCCGGGTTCCGCTTAATAGGTCAGGAGTCCATTACGCACAGGAAGCGGCTACACGGGTAGCGGGGGCTGTGTGGAAGGGACTAGGAGGTGTTTTAGGTTAGAGGGTCCCAGGGAACCACCGAAAGGACGCCCGTCTATAAAGGGACAGGTAAAACACAGTAAATTCGTTGTAGAAACGATCGGTATTGTAGTTGTAAATTGTCGTAGCAGTGTTGGGAAAGAAGCAGAGCTCCAAGCCCTAATAGAAAGCACTGAAGCTCAAGTAGTTGTAGGTACAGAAAGCTGGCTAAACCCGGAAATAAGTTCAGCTGACATTTTTTCAAACGATCTAACAGTGTTCAGAAAGGATAGATTAAATATAGTTGTTGGCGGAGTATTTATTGCTGTCAGAAGTAGTTTGCCTTGTAGTGAAATTGAAGTAGATAGTTCCTGCGAAATAGTATGCGTAGAGGTTATATTTGACAATCGGACTAAACTGTTAATTGGATCATTTACCGACCTCCCAACTCAGAAGATATAGTTGCTGAACAGTTCAAAGAAAACTTGAATCTCATTTCAATTAGGTACTCCACTCATACAGTTATAGTCGATATGCTGGAAAAGTCATACGTTTAAAGCCGGCGGTTGGCATAAAACGTCATCCGAAATTGTACTGAATGCTTTCGAGGAAATTATTTTGAACAATTAGTTCATGAGCCCACTCGAAGCGTAAATGGTTGCGAAAGCATACTTGACCTCTTAGCAACAAATAATCGTGACGAATACAGGGATTAGCGACCACAAGGCAGTTGCTGCTAGGCTGACTACCGTAACACCTACAATCATCAAAAAGAAACGCAAAGTATATCTATTTAAAAAAGCTTATAAAAATGCTCTTAACGCCTTCAGTCCTTCCGATCTGATCATGTAAGCGTAGATAAGTTGTGAAATGAGTTCAAAGATATGGTATCGACAGCAGTTGAGAGATATATACCACATAAATTAATAAGATGGTACTGATCCCCCATGGTACACAAACGGATCAGATCGCTGTTGCAGAAGCAGCGAAAAAAACATGCCAAATTTAAAATAATGCAAAATCCCCAAAACTGCCAAAGTTTTACAGAACTTCGAAATATGGCGCGTACCTCAATGCGAGATGCTTTTAATAATTTCAATAACGAAACTCTGTCTGAAATCTGGCAGAAAACCCAAAGAGATTCTGGTCATACATAAAGCACACCAGTGGCAAGACGCAATCAATACCTTCATTGCGCGATAACAACGGTGAAGTCACTGATGACAGTGCCGTTAAAGCAGAGTTATTAAACATGGTTTTCCGAAACTCCTTCACCAAAGAAGACGTAGTAAATATTCCTGAATTCCAATTAAGATCAACAGCCAAGATGAGAAACATAGTAGATATCCTCAGTTCGCAAAGCAGCTTAAATCACTTAATGAAGGCAAGGCTTCTGGTCCAGATTGTGTACCAATCAGGTTCCTCTCAGGGTATGCTGATACAACAGCTCCATATTTAGGAATTATATACAACCGCTCTCTCACACAAAGATCCGTACCTAAAGACTGGAAAATTGCTCAAGTCACACCAATACCCAAAAAGGGAAGTAGGAGTAATTCGTTGAATTACAGGCCCATATCACTAACGTCGATTTGCAGTAGGGTTTTGGAACACACACTGTATTCGAACATTATGAAGTACCTCTAAGAGAACGATTTATTGACACATAGTCAGCACGGATTCAGAAAATATCGTTCTTGCGAAACACAACTAGCTTTTTATACTCATGAAGTAATGAGTGCTATCGACAGGGGATGTCAAATTGATTTCATATTTTTAGATTTCCAGAAGGCTTTCGACACCGTTCCTCACAAGCGTCTTCTAACCAAACTGCGTGCCTATGGAATATCGCCTCAGTTGTGCGACTGTATTCGTGATTTCCAATCAGAAAGGTCACAGCCCGTAGTAATAGACGGAAAGTCGTCGAGTAAACCAGAAGTAATATCCTGCGTTCCCCAAGGAAGTGTTATAGACACTCTGTTGTTCCTGATCTATATTAACGATATAGGATACAATCTTAGTAGCCGTCTCAGATTGTTTGCAGATGATGCTGTCATTTACAGTCTTGTAAAGTCATCAGATGACCAAAAATAACTGCAAAATGATTTAGATAAGATATCTATATGGTGCGAATAGTGGAAGTTGACCGTGAATAAAGAAAAGTGTAAAGTCATTCACTTAAGTACTGAAATAAATGCACTAAATTTCGATTACGTGATAAGTCACACAAATCTGAAGGCTGTAAATTCAAATAAATAGTTAGGGATTACAATAACAAATAAAGTAAACTGGAACGATCACATAAATAATGTTGTGGGTAGAGCAAACCAAAGACTGCGGTTCATTGGCAGAACACTTAGAAGGTGCAACAGGTATACAAAAGAGACTGCTTACACCACGCTTGTCCGCCCTATTCTGGAGTATTTCTATGTGGTGTGGGATCCGCATCAGGTGGGACTGACGGATGGCATCGAAAAAGTACAAAGAAGCGCGGCTCGTTTTGTATTATCGCGATATAGTGGAGATTGTGCCACAGACATGATACGTGGGTTGGAGTGGCAATCATTAAAACAAAGGCGTTTTTCGTTGCGATGGGATCTTCTCATGATATATTTTAATGACTAGTTTTCTACTCCGATTGCGAAAACATTCTGTTGGCACCCACCTATATAGGGAGAAATGATCATCACGACAAAATAAGAGAAGTCAAGGCTCGCACAGAAAAATTTAATTGCTCGTTTTTACCGCGGGCCATTCGAGAAGGGAACGGTAGAGAGACAGGTTGAAGGTGGCTCATTGAACCCTCTGCCAGGCACTTTGCTGTGAATAGCAATCACGTAGATGTGGATGTATCTCGAAGAAGCAATGAGGAGTTAAAAATCATAATAGAAAGAACCGATAACTCACATAAAATGTCCTAGGATCAGCAGGGAACTGTAGTCTTATGCCTGCTGAGTCACTGACGGGAAAACTTTGGCTCAGATTCTAGTTTGGATTGTAAATAAAACGAAATCAAGCCTGTAAACACTGAACTTTTATACCATACAGTAGTGACTCGGTCGTCTCCTAAATGCGGTAACAGAATATTTGCTACTGTCGGAATGACATTTACTTTACGAAAGAGGAAAATGTGGTGGCAGACGCCAGTATCGCAACATGTCGCAGTTCTATAGCTGTGCGCATAATTTCAGACGGTTGAGGACGTTAACAGCCACATAAATTCTTCATTGTTACTTTTAGATCCTGCAACGACATTTAAGCAGGGTAATCAACATGCGTGCTTTCAGAGGTCTCAATTGTTCACGCTGTGAATTGTTGGCATCTTTTACGTTGTTTGTGTACCTGTCTTTGTTTTGAGAACAATACGAAAAGCTGGCCAAGCGAAAATTTCCATGTAAAACTTTTGTTTCATAATAATATAAAATGCGATTTCAGAAATAAACTACGGGGAGACTACAAATCAAAGGCAGAAAGCTATAATATTACTCATCATTGACAGCAAACATTTTCAACCGTTCCTTACAGGCTGTTGCTGAATTACGGTACTTCACTTCAGTGTGATGCAAGTGAATTTCGAAAAGCAGTCGCTGCATTTCCCCATGTTGCCAGAGAATAAGTGCTTCATTGCTCTCTACAATTTAAGAGCCCAACTTTTTACAGAGTGCACGGGAATGAGAAAAATGTTAATTACTTTATCTTAATGGGTCTAAAGTTCTGAAAGCGAATGCAGTAGACTATTTGCAGACTATTATACTTCTGCTATTCGAAAGCTTTATCAGATTCTGTAGAATGAATAGTTGTACTGTGTTGAGCGTTTAATCTGTATTCGTCTTACCCTTTACTTGTCCTTGCTTAATTATTTGGCAAAGCGGTTGTTCTTGAAATATTCCAGAAGCTAAGCTCATTACATTGATTCTTCTATTTCTCGTTCTTCGTAACTTTAATCCCATCTAGTGAGGGATCCGCTGTGCGAAAGATTTGACAAACTTAATTTTATTTAACACATCGGTCGGACGCCGTTCCTGTGACCGCAGTCGTTAGTTGCCGAAGGTAGTGACCATACTGGGACATACTGGGCCTATCGTTCTGTTGCTTATACAGGGTATAACTAATACCTTAAACGCAAACTCTTGAAAGTACCGGCACACGACATTAGAATCAAAAAGTCTCAGTACATGTGGCCTCTAAAACGCATACTTTAAGAGCTATGAGCACTCCTTCATCTCCGATATTGCGAAACAAATCTCTTCTGCTGCAACCTCTTTGCTTTCCATGTTTTGGACCATACTCGACAATATAAGTGGTAGTGACCACAATGTCACTACATACACAGTAACTCACACGCAGAACACAACTAACAAAACAAACACCGACCACTTATTGTTCCACAATGAAGACTGGAACAAATTAATGAAAATTATCCAACACACGATCTAGAAAACAACTGGGGAGGCGAATGGAGGGTTGCCTGCTAAATTTGAGTTTCCTTATAAAAACACTATTTATCTTTCTACTTTAAGACAACTTGGTTTAACAAAAAAAAATTTTGATAATAGGTTATCTATCCTGAGTTTCCTTTCTTTTCATTTCTTGGCTCATGGATTACAGAGCACACAAACTAACACAAGTAATACAACATGTACGAAACACATCACTACCAACGGCAAACCGGCAAACAACACAAAACCACCAACACCATGGAGCAACGTACTCACGAGACTCAAACAAGGTGCCAGACGCAAACCAAAATTGTATCAAAGGGCGATACTAGATAGAAGCGTAGAACTTGAAACATAAAGGCATGCACAATACTAATACAGACAGATCCTATGGACTCGCGTAGACAACACTGGGAGCGATTTGTAACAGCACAAACATTGCCAAATATATGGGGGGGGGGGGGGGGGAGGGGAGGCACCATACAAAATGCTGACCGAGAAGATAAGAACCCCACTAGTTCTGGGAACACTAAGGTAGGATGAAGGCACGATGACGAGGGGATGGAGGAATACAGCAGAGTTTCTGCTGTATAAACTGCTCCCTGATGGTGTCATCGATACAGACACACGGTATCATACTCCAAACAGTGCTGCAGCTTTCATCTGTGTATTTGCACAAGAAGAGGTAGCATTAGCAATCTTAGAGCTCAAACACAAAAAAATCACCTGGACCAGATTGTATCGACTCAGAACCTCTGAGAAAACTAGCAACACGGATCACTCCGTTCCTAACAATGTTACTGAACGGCGCCTTACCGCTGGGAGGCTACCTACAGTATAGAGCTCCAAAGCAGTCATTAGTAAGAATGCAGCAGACAGGAATTCTTCAGACACAAAGACTGACATAAGAGAACAGCTGAGAATGAAACATATTGATCCCAGCCGCGATATGGTACATTTCTTATTTAAAAACGGACCTTATCCCAAGTACCTGAAACGCCTGAGTCTGAGACAGATCATAGTGACAGCGAAAATAGTAACACTGAAGCGGAACATGAGGAGGAGGAGGAAGACGAGATGTAACATTAAATAAGACACCTAGAATTATGAATCAGACATAATATGCAAAAATTCACTTACAAACTGTACATATCAGTCAAATAATAGTTGTTTTTTGTTGTTGTTGTGGTCTTCAGTTCTGAGACTGCTTTGATGCAGCTCTCCATGCTACTCTATCCTGTGCAAGCCTCTTCATCTCCCAGTACATACTGTAACCTACATCCTTCTGAATCTGCTTAGTGTATTCATCTCTTGGACTCCCTCTGACATTACGGAAAGAGAATAATAGAAGAAAAGTAGTGTAGGGTGCTGGCGACCCAGCCAAGAAAGCACCCAATGTAGTACACAGGTGAGTACCTAATGTTAATCATAGGATTAGCAACAGTGTTTCTCTACTATTAGATAAACTTTTTTTGTTGTGACTGGCGGTCAACAGCTCGAAGAAACCATTCCGAGGTATTCACCGCAAGTCACAATCGGTTATGGCACTAACAAATCTCTCCTCTATACTGTCACCTTTTTGCTTTCTTCTTAAAACAACAAAATTTTATTCATATTTAAGCATCAAATTACTGTTATTTTCTTTTAAAAGAAGTGTTATTCTTTGTCACATGATGCAAATAAAAACAAAACAAAAACTAAAAAAATGGCAAACGAAAACTGTTTGATGTAAGAGCTGTTTAAAACATCAGGCAAGAGCTGTTTAAATTTTCAATAAATAAATAAATAAAAATATATATATTTTGGGAGGAGGTAGTATGGACTAAAACAAGGAGAAAAGAGTCCAGTAAACATGAGGTCTAACTTGAGATGACAAAAGTCATGGGTTACCTCCTAACGTCGTGTGGGACATCCTTTTGCCTTTGTGGTGTAGGACTCAACAAGTCATTCTAAGTTCTCTGCAGAAATACTGAGCCAACCCCTATAATCATCCATAACTGAGAAAGTATAACCGGTGTAGGATTTTGTGCACGAACTTATCTATAAACGTTTGATGAGATTCGTGTCAGGCGATGCAGGTGGCCAAATCATTCGAATTGTCCAGAATGCTCTTCAAACCGATCGCGAAGAATTGTGGCCTTTTGACATGAAGTCCACGAACGGGTACAAATTGTCTCCAACATAACCATTTCCAGTCAGTGATCGGTTAAGATGGACCAGAGGACCCAGTCCATTCCATGTAAATACAGTTCACACCGTTATGGAGCCACCACCAGCTTGCACAGTGCCTTGTTGGAAAAAAAAATGGTTCAAATGGCTCTGAGCACTATGCGACTCAACTTCTGAGGTCATTAGTCCCCTAGAACTTAGAACTAGTTAAACCTAACTAACCTAAGGACATCACGCACATCCATGCCCGAGGCAGGATTCGAACCTGCGACCGTAGCGGTCTCGCGGTTTCAGACTGCAGCGCCTAGAACCGCATGGCCACATCGGCCGGCCCTTGTTGAAAACTTGGGTCCGTGACTTCGTGGGGTGAGCCACACTCGAACCCTACTATAAGCTCTTACCAACTGAAATCGGGACTCATTAGACGAGGCCACAGTTTTCAAGGGTCCAATCGATAAAGTCACGACCTCAGGAGAGGTGCTGTAGGCGAAGCCGTGGTGTCAGCAAAGGCACTCGCGTCAGTTAGCTGCTACAGTTTCACCGTACTGTCCAAACGGATGTATTCTCCGAAAGTCCCAAACTGATTTCTTCGGTTATTTCAGATAGTGTTGATTGTCTATTAGCATTGACGCTATACACAAATGCTGATGCTCTCAGTCCTTAAGTGAAGGCCGGCCACTGCAATGCCCGTGGTGAGACGTAATGGTATAAATTTGACATTCTCGGCACACAGCTGCATAGTTGACTATGGATCTCGGAATAATGAATTCCCTAACGATTTCCGAAACGAAATGTCCCATGCGTCTAGCTCCCACTATCGGTCTCTTACTTCCCATCATGTGGCCATAATCACGTTGGAAACCTTGTGACAGCTTCGCCAATGGTTCAAATGGTTCAAATGGCTCTGAGCACTATGGAACTTAACATATGTGGTCATCAGTCCCCTAGAACTTAGAACTACTTAAACCTAACTAACCTAAGGACATCACACACATCCATGCCCGAGGCAGGATTCGAACCTGCGACCGTAGAGGTCACGAGGTTCCAGACTGAAGTGCCTAGAACCGCACGACCACACCGGCCGGCCTTCGCCAATGCACCTTTTGTACCGTGTGTGCGCGATACTACCGCCAACTCTATGTGGCATTTTTCTATCCCATGACTTCTGTCACGCCAGTATATACACTCCTGGAAATGGAAAAAAGAACACATTGACACCGGTGTGTCAGACCCACCATACTTGCTCCGGACACTGCGAGAGGGCTGTACAAGCAATGATCACACGCACGCCACAGCGGACACACCAGGAACCGCGGTGTTGGCCGTCGAATGGCGCTAGCTGCGCAGCATTTGTGCACCGCCGCCGTCAGTGTCAGCCAGTTTGCCGTGGCATACGGAGCTCCATCGCAGTCTTTAACACTAATAGCATGCCGCGACAGCGTGGACGTGAACCGTATGTGCAGTTGACGGACTTTGAGCGAGGGCGTATAGTGGGCATGCGGGAGGCCGGGTGGACGTACCGCCGAATTGCTCAACACGTGGGGCGTGAGGTCTCCACAGTACATCGATGTTGTCGCCAGTGGTCGGCGGAAGGTGCACGTGCCCGTCGACCTGGGACCGGACCGCAGCGACGCACGGATGCACGCCAAGACCGTAGGATCCTACGCAGTGCCGTAGGGGACCGCACCGCCACTTCCCAGCAAATTAGGGACACTGTTGCTCCTGGGGTATCGGCGAGGACCATTCGCAACCGTCTCCATGAAGCTGGGCTACGGTCCCGCACACCGTTAGGCCGTCTTCCGCCCACGCCCCAACATCGTGCAGCCCGCCTCCAGTGGTGTCGCGACAGGCGTGAATGGAGGGACGAATGGAGACGTGTCGTCTTCAGCGATGAGAGTCGCTTCTGCCTTGGTGCCAATGATGGTCGTATGCGTGTTTGGCGCCGTGCAGGTGAGCGCCACAATCAGGACTGCATACGACCGAGGCACACAGGGCCAACACCCGGCATCATGGTGTGGGGAGCGATCTCCTACACTGGCCGTACACCACTGGTGATCGTCGAGGGGACACTGAATAGTGCACGGTACATCCAAACCGTCATCGAACCCATCGTTCTACCATTCCTAGACCGACAAGGGAACTTGCTGTTCCAACAGGACAATGCACGTCCGCATGTATCCCGTGCCACCCAACGTGCTCTAGAAGGTGTAAGTCAACTACCCTGGCCAGCAAGATCTTCGGATCTGTCCCCCATTGAGCATGTTTGGGACTGGATGAAGCGTCGTCTCACGCGGTCTGCACGTCCAGCACGAACGCTGGTCCAACTGAGGCGCCAGGTGGAAATGGCATGGCAAGCCGTTCCACAGGACTACATCCAGCATCTCTACGATCGTCTCCATGGGAGAATAGCAGCCTGCATTGCTGCGAAAGGTGGATATACACTGTACTAGTGCCGACATTGTGCATGCTCTGTTGCCTGTGTCTATGTGCCTGTGGTTCTGTCAGTGTGATCATGTGATGTATCTGACCCCAGGAATGTGTCAATAAAGTTTCCCCTTCCTGGGACAATGAATTCACGGTGTTCTTATTTCAATTTCCAGGAGTGTATAATTAAGGCGAGGACAGTCAACGATCTCTTCATTGTGGATGCTCAACGGGCTCGAACTCTTACGGCTACCGGCGAAATGCCGCGAATAATGAGGGTAATGGCAAAGGGTACTACGTTCGTAATGTGTGGAAATGTTGAGAATCTGGGACTGAGGCGAGGCGTGTTAAAGTTGTCCGTGCAGTTGTCATGACAACTGTGTCCGGATGGCGCAGTGGTCTGCGCATCTGCCCACTAAGCAGGACACCTGAGTTCGGATCCAGGTCTGGCATCAGTTTTCAACCCTCCCCATTGATTTAAATTAATGCCTACTGGCAGTAAGTCTCTGTTATCTCTTTTTGTCTTTTACTGTGTTTAAGTTTTTGTTAACTCTAGTTGCAAAAAAATGAAGATTAGGGTTCAACTTCCTGTCGATCTCAAAGTCATAAGAGAAGGAACATAAGCTCTGAATCTTTCAGAGGATGGGAACGTAATCGGCCGTGTCATTTGCCTGGAGCTATTAAGGGAAAATAGGAAAAACCTAAATCTGGACGGCCGAACGTGGGTTTGAACCGTTGTCCTCCTGTATGCAAGTCTAGTGTGCTAATCAAACCTCGTTCGACCTCTGGTTAAGGATAAAATAGATGTCACAATGAAATAAACAATGTGCCGGATTGCAGCTCCATTCGAAGTTGAGTTCGGACAAACAAACCTATTAGTACCACTTCTGGAACCATACACCAACAGAGCATGAATAAGCAAGTTGTTAAGCAATTTGTTCAATACATTGAAGACTAACTTAGATAACACAGAGCAGGGGTTTGACAAAGAAAATAACATAAGAAAATAATAATAAAACGCCTCTGTCATTTCACAACACGTTTTCACGCTATACATTTGTTTCGTAGAAAATCTTACAACCAAAGATCTGTAGTGGATAATATTAACATCTTCTGGGATCATCATCTCAGTCAGTTTGGAGTGATGTAGACTCAGTTTGTGAGGCAAGCAAATGAGAAACTGCGGTACAAAAAATGTTAATCATATGTCAGCGTCATCGTCCTAATGTCAGCTGATAGTGTTTATAGTGTACTCAGTGGCTGGTGTTGAGCAAAGAGTGAACCCTGTAGCACCAGCTTTGAACATCACGAAATACTTTATCTGGTGAAACGTGTATACAAAGGGGAATTGTACACAAACGAAACGAGGCTATGCTGTTATGCTGTTGTTAATAGGCC
This sequence comes from Schistocerca cancellata, assembly GCF_023864275.1. Taxonomy (NCBI): domain Eukaryota; kingdom Metazoa; phylum Arthropoda; class Insecta; order Orthoptera; family Acrididae; genus Schistocerca; species Schistocerca cancellata. Next base: position 460,165,962 of record NC_064631.1, on the reverse strand, counting down.
GGCCTGATGTTCGGATGGATGAAATCTCTAATTCCCGTCCAACGAGAGTAATTTAGGTGTCTCGTAGTTCCCTAAAATTACTTCACGCAAATGCTGGGATGGCTCCTACTACAAGACCACGGGTGACAACCTGCCCCATTCTTGACAAAGTAGACCTGTAAGTACGTTTTAACGCTGTAAAACCATGTCTTATCCACTATGTCCTAAAAGTGACCAGCAAATAAGTTAAACTATTGATATCACTGTGGCTATTGAGCATTGCTGTAAATATTTTGCTTATACTGGGCTAGAAAATGTAAACACAAATATGTTTCTACGGGCATCCGTGCATAATGAAGTTGAATGCTGAGTATTTCTTGGACTGACTTAATTTTCATTCTACAGAGATGGATCTCAATATATCGAACCTACGTGAATGAAGGCACGTTAGTTACGGCTTGAAGAACATAACTAATGCACATACAGACGGCGATAGTCTCCCATGACTTTTGTCACGACAGTGTAGGAGCTATGACCACTCGTTCATTAAAAAATATATGTTTTAGAGTACCGAAGTGAAGGTATAAGTCTCAGATCCCAAGTTTACTAACACTTATTTGCTTTTGGTTTTGTGTAATTTCAACCGTATGCGCTTACGCCATTAATTACGATACACTCTGACAACATTGATGGAGGAAATCTCTTCTTCAGTCATGTAGATACCGACGGATAAGGAGAATTAACCAGTGCAACAGGTCCACCATCCCCTTGTGTACAATGAAATATCAGGAAAGCAATTAGAGTGTAGTATTGCATTGAGTAAAGATGTTTCACAGTGTTGACTGGGGTATTCGCTTTGAAAATCTTGAGAAATGTTCATGTACATTGAAAATTATTCCACCTAGAAGATCCCCCCCTCCCAAAAAATTACTTTCCCTAATTTTGATTTAAAAGCTGATTAAATTTTTTGTTGACTCCGACTCGGCGTCTCACAAGGCTTCAGAGAAAAGTTTCGCTAGTACAGTTTCGTAAGTCAATGAATGTCCAGTAAGATTTTTAAAGACCAACTACATCTGCACAATTGAGCCAACTTGAAGAGGATTCATTAAGGAAACTTACGGAAACAACTTGAGATGATGGTAGGGGCACGGTATATAGGGCGTGGACGACAATTATTTACAACGTGCCACATTGGTATAGAGGAGGTCGAGCAATTTGATACCGGCCGTTTGTGTTTCTCAAGACTGAAAACCACCGAAAACTGGCCAACAAAATAAACCTAAGATGCAGCACATGCACTATTTTCAGTATTCTCTGCCCGGAGATGTGGCCGAGCGGTTCTAGGCGCTTCAGTCTAGGGACCGCTACGGTCGCAGGTTCGAATCCTGCCTCAGGCATGGATGTGTGTGATGTCCTTAGGTTAGTTAGGTTTAAGTAGTTCTAAGGTCTCGGGGTCTGATGAACTCAGAAGTTAAGTCCCACAGTGCTCAGAGCCATTTGAACCATTTTTTGTGACCTTCAAGAAATGCACCCTACACCCGCAGTAACCCCCTCCCTCTCGCCAACGATCGGAATGTCAGGATTTCTAGTATGTTATTCATGGATACCCCCAACTACCAGTAAACAAAAGTTTGCGGCTATACGAATTATCATCTACATCTGCACTTTTATCTTTGTTCACTCGGCTATTGTTACGCCACCAAATCATGTAGTCGTGCACTTATAGACTGTATAACTGACGGTTGTGTAAATTTACCTCACAATTTTGTGAATTTTAACAGCAAAAAATTAATAATTAAATTGTTTCGTTTGACTGGCCTTCTTGCTACGACTACTGCGCTTGTAAGTCTTAAGTTTCTATCGTATTGTAAAAGTAAGTAGACTTTGATGTTTAGAAAAGTGTTTTTTTCTTTAAATAGCTTCACAAAAAAATTTAAATTAATTATGATAACCAAATAGCCGACAAAACTCATCTAAGCTACAACGCCTGCACGGTGCGCGAGGAGACAAAGAAAGGTCGAATGTGAGAAGTAATTCGTGCAGTCGCAAATTCTTGTATAGTGTTAGGAGAGTGAACCATGAACGACGTACTAAACATGCTGACTGACGGGAGGGGCGGGGGTGGGGTGGTAAGATGGGGAGCGTGTTTTGGTGGAAGTGCGGCTGAAAGTCAATTTTGTCCATTTTTCTTGAATAACCTCAAAACAATGGTGTCTAGCGAAAACATATCCCGAAACAAAATTAAACTACATTGAATTTCCTAGAACAAGGTCCTAATCATCTTTGCTGTACGTCATATAGTTGGCACACAAACCGCGGGAGAATATTGAAAATCTCTCGCACTGTGCATCTTCTGTAGCTTAGGTGGGTTTTGTAAGCCAGTCTGTGGCAGTTTCCCGGCTTTATGGAGCAAGTATCCCTTATCAAACGGCTCATCTCCATTTCCTCTACACTACCGTGGTAGGTTGCAAATAATTATAGTTTACAAGCTGTATATTTTGCATATGGCGCGTCTCATCTAAAAGAATAAAGTGTTAGTGATGTGCCACTTCAAGTTATTTTTCTAACCAATGTTTACTACACTTAAAGCATCTTTGAAGTTCTTGGTTACCCTGAGGAAGGCAAAATGTGCATATCAAAGAAGAACATTCCGTGTTCTGTCGGATCACACTCGGCAGCATCTCAGTACCCATGAGAAATAATTTAGTAGCAAAATTTTTCAGTTTTCAAAGGGAAAGGATGAAAATTGCGTTTTTCATATTTACTTACAGGATTGATCATCAGTTCAATCACAGCTGTGGTGCTGGCTTGTACTCGTAAATTTACAACTGCACGCCCCCGGTAGTGACACCAAAAATCGTAGAGTGAACCATATTTTTACCCTTGTGAATTCAACTCCCAGAGACGACCGTTTTCCCAAGCGCTTAAAAGTTGATATTCAATACGGAGATAAAATATCTCGCTATTGAGCGGAGAATGGCGCGTATGAAATTTCATAAGACGATGAAACTCTATGAAGATGTCAGAAGAGGTTACCTTGAGCGTGTTCTAAAATGTCAACGACCTCGCCAAGGCTGAGAGATGGGAGTCGCCCGCCAGATGCTATTCTGAGAGAGCGTAATAACTTTTTCTTAACCCGCTACTTTACGTCCAAAAATTCTTTCACTTCCTCCGTGTGCCTTAACCGGTTTCGAGCCGAGATCGAATGCCGGCGCGCCGCGAGGCTAGATCAAGCATTATCGTCGGGAATACAGATCACAGATAGCGACTTAAGAGGTCTCGGCCCAGAAGTGGCCTCTCCGGCGCCAAGCACGGAGTCATCCATCCAGCAACGAGCGCTTACTGGCTTTGGACCGGTTGTAATACTCCGCGCAGATATGGAGAGGGATACATCTGATATACAGCGAGAGTGGCGCACACTGAGGCAAAAAAAAAGGAGACAATGTGAGCAGAATAATGTTCTGGCTTGTCCAGCAGTGTTGGCTCGCAGATTCGCGTCGCCAATCTCCTACTATCAAAGAAACAAACAAATTTATTACATGTAAAACGATTTTATGTTTCTTATATTTCAAGTAAAGCCTTTTGGTAGAACGATAGTTGCTTGGATTTATGGAGTTGATTCCTCCGTCGTTGTCTGGTAGAACAGTTTCGTTAGAACAAGTGAAAGATGGGAAACTGCGAATATTCTATAGTAGTAACCTATTTTGTTAACCGGATTTCGGATTACAACATGCATTTGACGTTACTGGTGCTAATTTTGAGTTTAGCATTTGACGATGCCACTATGGCTCCAGTACATTAGGACATGTATTTATAGAACAAATCTGAAGATGGTCATTATAGACCGAAATGGGTAGTCTGATGGCAAAAAATTTGTGACCATTGACGTGAAGTAGAGGAAGTTTATTCTACATTCGTGTCACTGTTCAGTTCTCGACCATGTCGCAGCTTGTGAATCCTACTGGAAGAACTTATAGTTTACTTGCAAGTGATGTGTACCAAAGAAATGAAACCTTTTCAATGATAAACACGTCCCATAATTTAACAATTAGTTTTACTGTGAACTGTATGCTTTATCACAACAGTGTTCATGTTTATTTTCATGAAAATGTCAATAGGGCAACATGAGCACACAGTCGAATTACTGGAAATGAGTTTCAGTCTTCTTTTTCTTTACTAATGAAGAAATTATCATCTCAAATTCATACTTTGGCCTGTAATTTACAACAATGCTAGCTAGACATGGAATAAATTTGGAAATTTTAAACTATGTGGTTTTTGAAAAAATTAAATTAAAATTCTACTTTTGTTCTGAAAAAAAATTATTACATTAACCTGTATATTATTGTATATCATAGAGAATGGCGTGAAAAATGTTGGAAAATGGTAACTATCCCACGTCCGTAACTTAATTAGGAAAGTTTCCAGAATGTTTCTTCAACAGTTGTATAAACTGCTGTTCCTCGTTTTTGGAACCATTTATGATAATTTTACAGCTGCGTAACTGAGAACCGAGTTGGCGTGTCTCAGTAAAATTTCGTTTTTTTTCGAAGCCTATACCACCAGTACAACTGTGCCAAATTGCAAGAAAATCTGAGATGGTGAGGTAGGAAATGGTCTTTTTTCAGTGCTGATTTGACATGGAATGACCTTATAGTCTGATTCTGGTCTTTTAAGCAAAAAATCGGTTAACGGAATGAATAAGTAGGACAAAACATCCCCAGCTTTTCATTCTTAGCCGCGAGGGGTAGCCGCGTGGTCTACGTCACACCTTGCACGGTCCGCGCGGGCTCTCCCCATCGGAGATTCGAGTCCTCCCTCGGGCATGTGTGTGTGTGTTGTCCTTAGTGTAACTTAGTTTAAGTTAGATTAAGTAGTGCGTTAGCTTAGGGACCGATGAACTCAGCAGTTTGGTCCCAAAGACCTTACGACAAATTTCAAATTTTTTTCATTCATAGGTTGGATTTTTGTTTTGCTCCTTATTACGTTTATATCAGAATTTCATTTATGATATGACATAAAAATAGCTTGGGGAAGACATTACAGGAAAAAGAAATTTGAAACCACTGGATTTATGTGTTGTAAACATTTGCTTAGGTCAAGCTAATGTAGTCTTAATTTTTATGAAATCAATTTTTTCAAGTCACTGCTTGGTTCAAGCTGTTATATTTTGGCTATTAACTTGACAATACTGTTGCATTTTCCAGAACGGAGTTTGCTCTCTGTAACAGACTGAAACTGAGAGCTGGACGGAATTGAAGGCCAAAACCTTGCCTTTCACGTACGATGCTCTTATCGACAGAAGACTTTTATTTTTCTTGTAGGCCACCGATTATTATAAGCTTTCCTTTCTATCTTGCCTTCATAGTACTGGGATCTCTGCAATTTATCTTGATAAAAAATTTTACGTTGTTCTCGGTAAGCATTCCACCGTACTACCAATGGACTCCTTATACTTCTTAAGAGTTTTTTCCCGTAAGTCACCTCTTAAGCATGTTGGCTTAATTAGTAGCTTTCACTTGCTTGATTGTAGGGATGCGTTCTCTCCACAAATGGAGACAACGGGTCTTGTAGAACTTAGTCCTTTTGAGCCCAATCTAGCTGGCATAGGGGCCGGGGGGTCCGAATTTGAAATAAATTTCTGAACTTGTGGCCCTTAAATAGTCACACTAAACTGTTTGCGGGCGACTGTACTAACTAGTCTGTACATCCCTGGTTTGCTCTATAGTTCACATCCATGTTATAAAATGCTGATTTGGTGTTTTTTTAATTTGTTTTCGTACATGTAAGTTCAGTCTTGTACCATAACCGTGATGGTTCAAAATGGCTCTGAGCACTACGGGGCTAAACTTCTGAGGTCGTCAGTTCCCTAGAACTTAGAACTACTTAAACCTAACTAACCTAAGGACATCACACACATCCATGCCCGAGGCAGGATTCGAACCTGCGACCGTAGCGGTCGCGCGGTTCCAGACTGTAGCACCTAGAACCGCTCGGCCACTCCGGCCAGCTAACCGTGAAGAAAGTACGTAATGAATTGGCACATGTTCTTGGAGGGTGCGCAGCTCTTTAATACTTTTTTTGATTGTGATCCTCATTATTTTTTCATTTTTCTTGAGCCGCTTTCCTGCAGTCTTAATATCGTTTCGTGCACTGTTTTCCGGATGCGATCGGAACCGTTCACTTGCTATGCCCTTTATTGCTGTATGTTCAGGCTTCAGGCTTTTTGCTCATGAGAAGCAAATGCATTGTTTGTATCTAAAAGTAAGAGACTGTTATGCAGTTGAGTCCATAAACTACTACTTCTGTTGGCTATACGACGGCTACATTTCGGGAGCCGAATCTGTGGTTCACTGAGGAGGTTAAAGTTCACGCATTTCATTAGACAGTTCATCACAATTTATAGTTTTTGAGAGTGACACCAGCATCACCTTTCTTTGGTAGGAGTACGACTTTTTCTTGTTTTGGATACGTGAGCTGAAGTACTCATTTTGCTATGTCAGGTTAGGGAGTTTTTATGCTGTCCATGCAGTCTGTCAGTACACAGCATGACTTTTCATTTTGCAATGTTGCAGGCCTCAGGTTCTGTAGGAAGTAACAATTTAATTCTTATTCCTGGATAATTTTTTACAGAACCCACATCTGTATCTAGTAACTTTTGCTGCAACTTTTCTGAGATGCTAGAAATTAATATTCATTCTCAAAAAATTTTTAGTACCTGTGTATCCTTTATTTGTCTTTCCCTGCCCCTTAAAGAAAGTGCATTTCTGATTTTACCTTTTTCCTGTTTTACGACTTCCCGATTTACTTTTATTTTATTTTTAGCATTTTTTTCTTCATTTGGGGAATTTCTTGCTTTAAGTGGAAACCTTCTGCGTGTCTTTTTTTTCTATAACTTTGATAAACTTCTAATCTCGCTATGGAACTTTCTTTTAAGGAGACAAGATATTGAATCTGAGAGTAATACCATCACATATGTGTCTTTTGCCTCGTTCAGGAGGACACCACACACAGCTTAGCATAATGTTGTAAATACAACAATCGTAGATTAGTTACACTTTCCTTGAATAGCTCCTTTGCTAAATATATCTGTTACTTCATTCTCCTCTTGGAAATGGGAACTTTAAAATCATAATACGTGTATTCTTGTGTTCCTTTTCGCCCCCAAGACGCAGTCAGTGCACACCATTTGTCTGCGTCTCGAGTAAATCCAATGTGCAAGTGAGAGACAGTTTTCGGAATGTTTTTCGGAGGCGCGATAGCAGTCAGGTACTCCATCAGTGAGATGTGGCAAGTCGAAAGAAAATCACATCCGGGCTGGCCGGATTCAAGCAGGGACCGATGCGCCTCCATATGCCGGAAGCGGGCTCCTTAAAGCGTACGGCTATCCAGACAGAACATGAGATACTTTTCTTGTAGATTAATTACGTACGTTTCTATGAGAGTAGCACCCGTTGCAATATTAGCGACAGTGGTTTATTACTTCTCCTCATCAAATCCGCTTCTAAACTCGGCCAGTAAGTTCATTTATTCGAATAATAGCTCATGTGCTCCTTTAGCAGCGTATTTCGATAAGAACAATAAACGATATAACTGACAACAATTAATGACGGCTAACAAGATGTACAGGTTACAGATGGAATTTTTTCTTGAAAATGTGCTCTGATCCGGGAAAGCGAATTTCTCCATACTGAAACTGCAGGTATACTGTAAACGTGGCGCGAATGGTTAAACTGAAGATAGTTTCGAGATGGACTCAGTTTCATCCCTTCAAAGAGTACGCATCTCAAGAGCAATGCCGTCCAGCTTTGTCCGATCTCTATATTATGCCCATTGTGCAAGCACGTCATGATCGACGACGATAAGTTATGAAACGCTTTGAGCAGGCAAACCTCGATACAGTTTAACCAACCGTCGCTACATGACTGGCGAGACACAGTATATGGCCAAACTAAAGAATAAGTTTAAAATGCAGAGTTTTTTAAATACCGTACGTATTTTATGACATAAGTTGTATTCACTTTGAACACGTAAAATTTTAGTGAATAACACCAATTTTTTAAATTTAATATTTTAATTTTATTTTGTCCCAGAACAATGATCTGACCACCAATACAAAATTTCATTCATAAAATCTAAGCTCAAGACTGAGCAGATTAAACCGCTCTTTCCGTCTACGAGAAGCAACTAATTATCGTGACTCTCGGAGCGGCGAAGTGTAAAGCAACGGAAAACGAGATCCTCACCTCTCGTAAGTACAAGCAACGGGGCGTGAAATCTTCTTGCCCGACTGGAAAATTATCTGCATGTGACGGTGTTTTCGAAGAACAGTCATTCTCAGAAAAGTGTTTCGCCCCGTCTCACTGCGCTGGAACTGTCTTTTGTTCTCTTTTCTTGGTTGAGCACTCAATGCCGGGATCCTTTATGTCAGGTAGGGCCACACATTCATCAAATGCTGTTGCGAATGCTGTATCGATCCTTCTCCTACCACAAACCGATACCGAAAACATATCACAGAGTAATCTTTTTCTCGTTTATTTTTTATTTTTATTTTGTTCTAAGTGAGCATCGACGGGAAAGCAGATACTTGTATGTGTGGTGTGTAATCTAAAATGATTTTACATATAGTCACTTGAAGACCTTGGTTAAAAACAGGGTAAGTGATAGTCGATGTGATTCTGAGTTGTACGTAAGACATGGTATTCGTCGTGCTTTATTTCTAATAGTTGACAGTTCCACGATAAACTGAGAGATAAAGCTCCATCTGAAATTTCAGATCTTCGCTATTGGCAGCTTGTGTGCATTTAAACAGTGGCAAGTGCTAAAAACATGAGTGCCAATAGTATTGAAGCGTGCGGTGTTCCTACCAGAAAAATGCTTTTCAGGAACGATTTTTACGAATCTGGAGATGAAGTGTCTAACTACGACTGAGATAAATATCCTGAATCTGTTCCTGAAAGCAAATGTGCTTTAAAATTTGTTGCTAATCAGATAAAACTGCACATTTATTTAAGCAAAAAAACAGTGAGTTCCTTACCACAGTTTACTTGAATTTACGTGACAGGTTGGCAGTGGATATGCTAAGTGCCATCCTTAGCATTGTTTACGTGCCATAGGAAGGTGTTTGCTGAAATTAATTATATATTGTGATGAATCTAGATTAATTTTTGAGATGATTATACTTTATTATTGCAAATACTGCCAATGCAAATCTTAATACGGAAAACTAAAACAATTCGGACCTTTTAAAAGTGTGTTTTTGAGAGTTTTGGCAGTAATGTTTCGTTAATTCGCCCAACAAGTAAACAATGCGAAGTAAGTGCTAACTAATACGAAATGTACTCAGTTTGCTGGTGTACAATGTTAAGTACCAACTGACGAATTTTTAATAATAAAACTTTGACTATATAAGACGGTAGTATCTGTTCCCGAAAGAACAGTTACCGTGGATGACCATGCAGCTTTGCTAGAAATGAAATGGTAATTAAATGGACACCCTAGCTGCAAACAGGCGTTGATGTACTTCATTGGGGACATCTTGAAAATGTGTGCCCCGACCGGGACTCGAACCCGGGATATCCTGCTTACATGGCAGACGCTCTATCCACCTGAGCCACCGCGGGCACAGAGGATAGTGCGTCTGCAGGGACTTATCCCGTCCATGCTCCCCGTGAGATCCACATTCCCAACATGTCCACACCACTACATTCGTAGTGCGCCTAATAGATGTTTGCCCATCATGTCCATTTAATAAAACTTTGGGTTGAATTTACGGTTTTTGAAAACATTTCGTTACTGTAGACATATTTGAAAACTGTGACTTAGCTGAATAAAAAAATCACACCGCACATAGCTGAACTATCTATCTTATGACATTTTATTGACGCTTTACTGTGCAATTTGTCAAAATAACCAACTTGCCTCTTACCGTTGATTACAGCCGAGGTCTTTGATACAGGATAGTGAAGATGAAAGCAAACCTGTGGAACACATTTCGACGAGTGCCCCCAACATACCGCAAAAATAATAGCGGAGGACTTATTCTTTCACTTTTTTAAAATCGTTGTAGAAGACTTTTAACTTAGTTTTCAAAACGGAGTTTTCTGTACGGTGATGTGGCCAGTGTATAGGACTCAAATTTCTCGTTTACACGGCAGCACCCCGTGTAAAATTTTAAACCATCAAATTGCCCTTGCTTGGTTTCTGACTACTATCTGATGTGGACAGACAATTTGTAAGACAGAACAGTAGAATATATTTATGAAGCAGATCACCACATGGAGAAAAAAATTTGTTTTGACCCTGGCGTTTTTATTATATAAAATACTGATATGTAGTTGAGGAACGAGCTCCTTAACGGTATGTTTGGCACAGAACATAATGTGGGGATAAACGTGGACACTGACATGCGATGAAATCAGATGCTACAGAATAATAAAGAAAATTAACTGCACTTGTGAGATGTGAAGTCAAGTAGTATGAGAAAGTTTAGGCAAGAAGACCGGACGGAATGATAGAGAATCCTGTAAGGTGGGAAAAATGGTTCAAGTGGCTCTGAGCACTATGGGACTTAACAGCTGTGGTCATCAGTCCCCTAGAACTTAGAACTACTTAAACCTAACTAACCTAAGGACATCACACACATCCATGCCAGAGGCAGGATTCGAACCTGCGACTGTAGCAGTCGCGCGGTTCCGGACTGGGCGCCTAGAACCGCGAGACCACCGCGGCCGGCAAGGTGGGAAAAACTGATACCCTAGGAAAAGTTTAGAATATTTATAAGAAATTATTGAGAATAATGGGTGAGCTACACATGTGTAATAAGTGTTAGTACTCGATAGGGAAAGATGGAGGTCCAGCTTAAAACAGTGAAAGACCGACTGTCTTGAGTTTTAAGAAAAAAACAGCAGTATTTATTCTTCTGCGAGTACAAAGGTGGACGCGTGAAAGCAACAAACAGCTGTGGTATTTATTCAGCGAGCGACACAGTTTATCATCTCAGCTCTAGCTGGCAGTATCGAAGTCGCCAAGGCCGTACTTTTTCTTTGCTTACTCACTGCACCAGTTCCTGTAATATTTGTCTCGTCACTGTACTATACACTTCCGCTTAACCGTTGCCCGTATTTATAGTAAATTACTGCTTCGCAGGTTTGTCCACCCAGCGGCCAAGCTGGATCTTCTTCCATTGACTCTTCTATAATGCAATCACTGGCCTCATTTAACTTGTATTCCCAGACACTTGTTGTGTTAAACAAGAACGGACCAGGAAATCAGGCAAGGCTCCATTGAAAGAGTGCTTCTGACGTTGGCGTAAAGTGCTTTTAAGGTCACGACGGAATTTAAATCTATTGGTCGGAGGACAAGTTGAATCCTTGTTATCTTCCTTGCGAATATGGTTTTATCTCCTTCAGGATGCTAGAGATTAACCACAGTGTAGAGAATAAACTAAGGGGTTCAAGCTTTAATGTGCAAGTGATTGTGTAATTAAGTGACTAAAGTAGGCCTACAGGGGTACAAAATAGGTATTTCATTGTAACGAATTAGTTATTAATCAACAGGCATAAAATTAAGGAACTTGAAAGATGTTCTATTCTTGAGACTTACAGAGGATATAAAATGTAGACTGGCAATGGCAAGGAAAGCGTTTCTGAAGAAGAGAAATTTGTTAACATCGAGTATAGATTTAAGTGTCAGGAAGTCGTTTCTGGAAGTATTTGTATGGAGTGTAGCCATGTATGGAAGTGAAACATGGACGATAAATTGTTTGGACAAGAAGAGAATAGAAGCTTTCGAAATGTGGTGCTACAGAAGTGCTGAAGATTAGGTGAGTAGATCACATAACTAATGAGGAGGTACTGAATAGAATTGGGGAGATGAGGAGTTTGTTGCACAACTTGAATAGAAGAAGGGATCCTTTGGTAGGACATGTTCTGAGGCATAAAGGGATCACCAATTTAGTGTTGGAGGGCAGCCTGGAGGGTAAAAATCGTAGAGGGAGACCAAGAGATGAATACGCTAAGCAGATTCAGAAGGATGTAGGCTGCAGTACGTACTGGGAGATGAAGCAGTTTGCACAGGATAGAGTAGCATGGAGAGCTGCATCAAACCATTCTCAGGACTGAAGACCACAACAACAACAACGTTCTTAAGACTAGCCAGAAATTGACATTTAATAATATTACTTGTTAGGCGTGTAAGTATTTTTGGGTTATTCAAGCTGTCGAACTTCTGTAAGTTTATTATGATTTATTTTCACCAGGATAACAGTGAGAGTGGATAGTTTACCTTGAATGAAGGAGACTGCAGCGACCAAAGGATACTACTGCCGGTGGTGGCTGTCGGATAAAACAGCCACGTAATGACAGTCTAGCAGTGCTATAGCGTCGACTTAGAACTCGCATTTGGGAGTCACTTACCTCTTTGCAGAGCGTCAGTTGGTGGTGGATATGGAAAATAATGTCAACAACCAGCTCCCGTGATGAAACCGACAAGAAGACGACAAGAAGGCGATAAGAAGTTGGACGCCCATACCTCACTGCAGAACATAGGGATCGAAGGCTTACCGCTCCCATGCTGTAACCAAGGTACTAAGCAGGACCAGGAAGGATTCCTGGAGCTGCCAACAGCTAACGTTCGCATAGGGCAGTCATTTTACGTCACAATCGACCTTATGTTGGGCGTCACACTGACGAATAATCTGCAGTTTAGCGCATGCAATTAGAGTAGTAGTAAAACTTACATAAAACTCTCGGACTAGGCCTTTTCTGACTGCTACATACAAGGCAGTACGAGGACCGGCCTATGATCGTGGGACGTCACCACGTCGCCAATCTCTCCACCCTTTATTGTCAGTAGATGAATACTAATTCACTCAAACAGGTCCTCATTAGCCCTCAAGAGCTTGAGTGTTTGCCGTTCCACACCTTCCTACTTCACAAAAAAATTTGCGATGGTGCCGTGAATATAACACGGCCTCTTGCGCTCCGGAGGCAGCTATGGAAGCGGTGCAGAGGAGCAGTGAGAGAATAACGCAGATCGTAAAATTGATCGTTTGCGAGGGGTAGATTACGTCCATAAATTATGCGACCAGGACAGCAGGCAGTGGGCCTCAGTATTTTCCTAGAAGCCTACGTGCTGCCGCTTACGGGCTAGGTAACCAACCGTCATCTACCACTGTCCATTCTCAGTGTTTGTTTTCTCTTGTCAGTCAGAAAGTGCCTTTCTAAATACAGCCCATTTCCGTAACATTAACCAAAATATTATAGTGGTTATTAAATAAGTAAATCACTGAAATGTCAGAGCAAGTCATGTTTTTTTTTTCTTTACAGCATAATCTGCTTTGTACTGTAGTTAAGACTGGGAATTTTTAAGTGCTGCAGTTAGCATCACTTGCGAGTTGTTGGTGGTGGAATTAAGAGATTTTTAGTCAAGTCATATAAACAAAGTTGGTGTTCCCAAACTGGTGGTAGATTGAAGTTGTGCTTGCTTTCAAAAGTGATTCAGTTCTGTACTGGCTACGTTAACACGAAGATTACAAAATTCACCAAAACATTTTTATTATATTTGTTATCATTTCATGAGCCAAAACATTATTACGACCTACTTAAAAGCGTTTTGGTCCAATTCTGGAAAGCAATTCACCAGCGATTCTGCGTGCCAAGGATTCGACAAGTACTTTTTCCACAGGTTTGTGGCAGCAGATGCCTACGCACAGGTCACACACATCCGTAATTTACAGGCGGTTTGTTTGTGGCCACCGAGCTTACGCCGGAAGCGTCCGAGTTGGGATTAATAGGATTCAGATAGGCCGAAGACATCAATGTGAGGTCACTATCATACTCGTGTAACCATTCTGGCCTTGTGACACGAACAGTTATCCTGCTGGAAGATGCCATCGTTGCTGAGGAATACATGAAGCAGAAGGGCTTACAGGTGGTCCCTGACAATGTTCACGTAGTCCACAGCTGTCATGGTGCCTTCGATTACTGCCGCAGGTCCTATGGAAGCCCAGGAGAATGTCCCCCACAGCATAATGCTGCTCCTACCGGCCTGCGTCCGTGACACTCTGCATGTTTCGAGAAGCCGTTCACCTATATGATGGTGTATCTGGTCTGGACCATCGACCTGGTTTAACAGTAAATGCAATTCGTCCTACCGGTCTACAAGAGTCCATTGTTTCGCGGTCCAGTCTCAATGATCCCATGCCCACTGTAGGCGTAATTGACGATGTTGTTGGGACAACCTGGGAACACCTAGGGGTCCTAAGCTGCGGAACACCATGTTCAACGTTGTACGCTGAACACTGTGCTCCAGAACACTTATGCCTGCGCCAGCACTGTACTCTGTCGTCAGATCTGCCACATATCGCCACTTATCCTGCTTTAGAGAGCGGTTAGCTTCCGATCCCTACGTTCGGCGATAAATAAATGTAAATGTCGTGTGACTAAGGCCCCCCGTCGGGTAGACTGTTCGCCGGGTGCAAGTCTTTCCATTTGACGCCACTTCGGCGACTTGCACTTCGATGGCGATGAAATGATGATGATTAGGACAACACAACACCCAGTCCCTGAGCGGAGGAAATCTCTGACCCAGCCGGGACTCGAACCCGGGCCCTTGAGATTGACATTCTGTCGCGCTGACCATTCGGCTACCGGGGGAGGGGGCAACACGTTCGGGCGCCGGCCGCTGTGGCCGAGCGGTTCTAGGCGATTCAGTCTGGAACGGCACCACCGCTACGATCGCAGGTTCGAGTCCTGCCTCGAGCATGGTTGTGTATGATGTCCTTAGGTTAGTTAGGTTTAAGTAGTTCTAAGTTCTAGGGGACTGATGACCTCAGATGTTGAGTCCCATAGTGCTCAGAGCCATTTGAACCATTTTTGAACACGTTCGGCGGTGACGTATGAACTTCCAAATTCTTGTCTCCTACGCGTGGTTTCAGCATTCTTCAACCAATTTCCATATATGCTCATCACGATAGCACGCGAATACCTCACGAGCATTGCCGTTTTCGATATGCTCGCTCGTGACGCGATAAGAGGAGCATATGAGCGTATCAATCTGGCAGTCGCTTAAGTCGGCGCGTTTCCGATTTTGTGCCAATAATCGTCGCTAGAATGATTCCCGATTTGTCTCTGCTCCGCTCCTATGCTCCTCTTATCGCGTCACGAGCCCTCTACGCCACCAAGCAGCATACAACCTCGCGCTGGGCGGTGTTTTGGCTCATCAGTGAAGCAGGGATAAGTTACACCAACAACAAAAGATCATTTTTATAGTCTTATTTTGGGCGTTGGTGAGGCATTAGTTCATTCCACTTGTTTTTGTGCAATTTGCGAAGTAATTATGAGAAGAAGGATAAGGCAAACACAGTGCCATGCCTATGATTTGGCCAGGTAACCATTTTGATTATTGTAATATTTTCGTGAAAAATGCTAAAACATGTTAAAAAAACCAAGGAATACGTTCGACTGCTGTACTGTGTCATCCGCAGTTATACCAGTTCCGCATGAAGAGGGTTTACCAGCACCTCCATTAGAAAAGAAGATGCTGAAATCCCAGGATGTACTGACGTTAGTGACAATAACTTTGGTCCCACTTATGAACCAGAAAATTTTAATGGAACTCATTTAATTTGGTAGAAAACCTAGGAGCGGTTAGTGACAAACAACATGATAGGTTCCACCAAGACATTAGAACAATGGAAACCGGATACCAGTCCCAGTAGGATCGAGACATGGCGGGCGACTGGTGCTGCTGTTTGAACAAAGAGTATTTAAGGCCGGAAAAGAGTAGGATTATTTGTAATTCCTTAATTGCTTTTTAAGGCTTACATAAAAAACAAATATCTTGCGTTGCCTAAGAATTTTTAACTCTTCTCTGTTTGTATTAAAAAGTTCTTTGCTCAGAGTGTTTTCAGTGCTTATTAACACAGTCCTCATTTACTTGTAACTCATTAACTGTATGTGTTGAGCAATTTTAAGCCTAATATTTTTCTTTAAGAAGCCAAAAGACATAAGAAATGATTTGGTATATTACAGAATTTTCTTTTTTTAGACCAATGACATCGACAGTTTTGTTAATGTGTGAAGTCTCACGACCTGCAGCGCATCCTCTTTTCTTACAATTTCAGTCAAAAATGTTTTTAACCATTTTAAAATTTTTTGTATCAAATATATTTGAATTATCGAACCAAATTTGGACTGTTGCTGATATTACTATTCTGGTATAGTCCCTCCTGTTCACCTACAACACCATGTTTAATCATAGTAAATCAGTGCAGCAAGAAAATGCCTCATTTACACCTGTGAACAATGTCGAACACAATGCTTCGAAGGCTACAGCGAACTGAGTACCATTCGATGGAGAAACCCATGGGCAGGTGGGTGCGCCGCTACAAAACGCACCAATGCTGACCGTGTCAGTGTCAGTTGACATTTGATGTTTGGAGTGGTGACACACCATCTTCGAATCCAGTAATGCTGACAACTGCTGGGTTATGCATGGACATCATATCATCCTGTACAGCCTGAAGATGACGCAATGAAGCGTCAAAACTGGTACAGACAAAATAAAATAAAATCATAAGGAAGGCTGTAGGTGTTTTTATTTTTCGACACGATAGTAAACGGCCGTCCTCCAAGAGACGTCCTTCTAAAGCGATGGAAATACAAAAGCTGAATGGATGCAGGTGACCAGGCAGGATGCTTACGAACGTGTCACCTGCCAGAGTCGTATCTAGACGTATCAGGTGTTCCATATCGCTCCAACTACACACGCTCCACACCATTAGAGTCTCCACCACCCTGAACAGTCCCGTGCTGACAAAAAAATGGTTCAAATGGCTCTGAGCACTATGGGACTCAACATCTGAGGTCATCAGTCCCCTAGAACTTAGAACTACTTAAACCTAACTAACCTAAGGACATCACACACATCCATGCCCGAGGCAGGATTCGAACCTGCGACCGTAGCGGTCGCGCGGTTCCAGACTGAAGCGCCTTTAACCGCGTGGCCACACTGGCCGGCCCGTGCTGACATTCAGGGTCCATAGATGCATGAGGTTGTCTGCAAACCTATACACGTCCATCCGCTCGATACAATCTGAAACGAGCCCGTCCTACCAGACAACATGTTTCCAGTCATCAACAGTCCAATGCCGGTGTCGACGGGTCCACGCGAGGCGTAGAGCTTTGTGTCGTGCAGTCAAGGGTACACGAGTGGGTCTTCTGCTCCGGAAGCCCATATCAATGATGGTTCGCAAGCCGACATTTGTTGGCCCAGAACCTGCTGCAGTTTGCGGAAGGGTTGCAGTTCTGTCACGTTGAACGATTCTCTTCAGTCGTTGTCCTATTGTTGCAAGTCCTTTTTCCGGTCGTAGTGATGTCGGAGATTTAATGTTTTACCGACTTCCTGATATTCACGGTACACTCGTGGCATGATCGTACTGAAAAATCCCCACTTCATCGCTATCTCGGAGGTGCTGTGCCATCGCTCGTGGTTCGACTATAACACCACGTTCAGACTCACTTAAATCTTGGTAACCTGCCATTGTAAAAACAGTAACCAATCTAACAACCGCCTCAGACACTTGTTATCTTACGTTGGCGTTTCCGACCGCAGCGCCCTATTCTTTTTACTTATCTGTCTATTTGAGTACACATGCCTATACCAGTTTGTTTGGCGCTTCAGTGTATAGTTAAAATTTATAAGCGATGCAAATTATTTTCAAAAACTTCCACTCATCGAATTTGAAAAATAGATGCAAAAATCGTATCCCTTGTGAACGCAATCAAAACAACACTAAAAACACTAGAAAAAGGTATTGAATCATAAATAACATAATCTAGTTTCGAAGTAGGCACAATGTAATATCCTCCAGAAGGTTATCGAATTTCTATGTTTTATTTGCTTAACCCAGCCACGCTGCTATAGGATGTTCCTATAGGTTTTTTTCTGACAGACTGGCTTTGTCTCGTTAAACAGGCTGACCCACTCTTCCCACCACTTTCAATTTTTATAGGGTGTTCAGCATTATTTCTCCCTGTCAGTTTATGACCATTCTTAATAGATCATTTCGAATAAGCTCACAGAAAGAAGTTTACATAACAAGGCATTACTAAACTTTCTCTTCTTCAAGATCTTTACCCAAAATTTTAGTTCTCCCTCCGGTTCTGCTGTTTCCTGAGGTATGCCGTACTTCATATTGGACACTAGCACAAGTGTGTGTTTTTTTTTTTTTTTACATCAACGCTGTCTTTGAATAATTTTTCCCTATTATTCTCCTAGAATCTGCAGGAGAAGTCCGAGAGAATAAAAGTCTGTTGTAAAACAGGCAGACTTTACACATGGAAAACACTAGAGGAAACGTGTACCGTCGTCGCCCAATCAACCGAGTAGCTTCCAATGAAACCCAGTGACAAAAGAATAATTACCGCAATGCAAGACCACTTTCAGAAAACTCAAAAAGAAAGGACCTAGAGAGACATATGTGAATGAATGATCTCATAAATACATCGAACGATGAGTTGCATCTTGGTGTGCTTTGCTGACACAATTTTAAAGTGCTTTGGCTCTCCCAAGAGAGTCATTTTCTTACGAATGTGCGATATGTCGCTGTTCATACACAAGGAATGCGCTTCTCTGATCTAAGGAAAATCCTCGTTATATTCAAGAATTACGAAGGTACTCGTCTCATGTTATCATACAGGCCGAGATGTCACCACGATACGTGTTCGCACAGTATTTTTTGAAGGGTACTTGAAACGAAATTCTTATTTGGACAAGTTGCACACAGGGTCAATCCGTAAGTTCAGGGACATGGAAATCATGGATGATGTTAGGTTACTGCTGTTCAGATGCGCAAGTTTGCGAGGCCTGTGGAAAGGGATCGGGTAAACAACATCTCTAGCACCACTGAGATAACCTCCACGAAGCTATGACTTTACGAGAGAGAAATCATATTGAGAGTAACCATATGCCTTGTTCCTCAAAGTCAATACATGACTAACGGAGATTTTCACAGAAGTTTTGCCTTTCGAAGCACTACTGACATGTCGTGCAAGATGTCGAACATGAAATGGAGACGTGTAGCTCTCTATGTACGGCACGAGGGTGAACTTCCAGCCACCTGGATACATAGTTTTTTATACTTACACGTACTCTAGTTTACTGTGTGATGTACAGGGACTTCACCTTTGCACTGCTGAAACAACAAAACACACTGACGAGCTAAACTGTTATGATCGCCCACTTAATAGCTTGTTGGTACAACTTTGGACCGCTACAGCGGAGTTTCTGTGTGACATGGATTCGACAAGTCTTTGCTACGTTTCTGGAGGTAAGTGGCTCCAGATGTGTGCTCAGGAGGTCGCGCAGTTCCCGTAAATTTCAGGTCAGTGGTTTGTGGGCTTGAAGCTGGCACCCGACAACATCCTAGACCAGGCGAATTTGGTGGCCAAGAGATTAACGACGGTTCACTATCACGCTCGTGTAGCCATTGTAGTACGATTCTGACCTTGTGACATGAATATCTATCAATCTGGAAAGTGTCATCCTATCAGGGAATACGTCAAGCATGAAGGGATACAAACGGTCAACAATAACGTTCACATAGTCGACAGCCGTCATGGTGCCTTCAATTACTACCACAGGCCCTCTGGCAGACGAGGTGAATGCCTCCCCCCACCCCCTAGGGTGATACTGCCGCCACTGGCTTTTGTCTGTAGCGCGTCAGACGTTTCGAGCAGCCGTTCTCCTGCATGAGGGCGCATCCGAACACGACCATCGACCTGGTGTGGCAAGAAACGCGATTCGCCCAAAGAAGCGACACGTTTCCATTGATCCGTTGTCCACGTTGTCCACTGTATTATAAATCTTTTATTTTATTTTATTTTATTCTATTTTATTTATTTATTTATTTATTTTTTGTAAAAGTTTGTGTAAAGGAAGATATAATTGATGTAGCGATTGAGGACCAAAGACGCCATATGGCAATATTTATACTACGTGTACAAATGTTGTGGGCGCGGAAATCAGCTTTTTTTTCGAGAACAACTAGAAGAGCTGTCCCCTTTTGTCTTTTGCCATCCCAGTCTTTTCATTTAGGCATCGTTGCCTGTAGCTCTGAATAATTTCTGATATACGAGACCTGTTCAAAAAATTCCGGAATTTCGTGCCAATGGTGTGTTTGAGGAAAATGCGGTTGGCATCCGTCCAAACACCTGTGTTTAATGTGCAACTGCCGGAAGTTTCATTGGTGTATGTCTGTTACTTACTGTTCAGTGCCGTACTGAGTAGAATACTTTCTGATATACGAGACCTGTTCAAAAAATTCCGGAATTTCGCGCCAATGGTGTGTTTCAGCGAAATGCGGTTGGCATCCGTCCAAACACCTGTGTTTAATGTGCAACTACCGGAAGTTTCATTAGTGTATGTCTGTTACTTACTGCTCAGTGCCGTACTGAGTAGAGCGTTGTGTTGCACAGTTTACGGATTTCGAGATGGCAGAATTAGAGTAGCAACGCTTCTGCATTAAGTACTGCGTGAAACTCAAGAGAACCTTCACAGAGATACGCCAAATGATGCAGGAAGCCTAAGATGATCAGTGCTTTAGCCGTACACGGTGTTACATATGGTTCACACGTTTTAAAAATGGCCTGACGAAAGTTAAAGATGACCCTCATTCAGGACGCCCTTCGACGTCTACGTCATTGAAGTTGTGTGTGCCAATCGAATACTGACTGTCCGAGAGGCAGGAGAAGAACGTAACATTTGAGTTGGTTCATCTCATGAAATCTTGACGCAGTATCTTGGAATGCATCGTGTTGCCGCCAAGTTCATCCTACGGCTCATGATTCAAGACCAGACCTTCGCCTCGCACTCTGTGAAGACCTTTTCGATTGTGCAAATGAGAACGAGATGTTCCTTAAGAGAATCGTAACTGGCAGTGAGACGTCGGTCTACGGTTACTATGTTGAAACCAATGTTCAGTCTTCACAGTGGGTCGGGAGAGATTCTCCAAGACCAAAAAAAGCTTGGCAGGTCAGGTCAAATGTCAAAGACATGTTGACAGGTTTCGTTGACTTTGAAGTATTAGTTCATCATGAATTCGTGCTACAAGGACAAACCGTTAATCGATGGGGCTATCGGGGAGTATTGCGACACGTGCGATAAAATGTGGAAGGAAACGGCTTGAAATGTGGCGAGACAATTCATGGCTCTTGCATCACGATAATGCACCCGTACATTCATACCTGTTGGAGCATGACTGTTGCACAGAAAACGAAATCACTGTGCTGCCTTATCCTCCGTACTCTTCAGACATTGCCCCTGTGGAATTTTTCTTATTTCCAAAAGTTGAAAACCCCATTGTAAGGACGAAAATTTGCGACGGTAGAGGAGATAAAAGAAAATTCGCAGACGGCGCTTCCGGCGATCCAGTAAGAGACGTATCAAGACTGCTGCAGGAATAAGAAACGACGTTGGGAACGGTGTATCAATTGTCAAGGAGAGTATTTCGAAGGAGACCGTGCACAATAAGTAAAAGATAAGGGTAGAAAAAAATTGTGGACAAAGTTCCGGAATTGTTTGAATAGACCTCGTATTTATCTAATCTTCATTCAAAATGTGTTCGAATACTGTATTACACAAATTTATGTAAATAATCGTTCCGCTACAAGTTCCGTTCTTCAGCCTTCCACAGGCGGGGGGGACGCAACATTTCGTCATGGTTTGACATTGTTACTAATTTTCAGTATACTTTACCTTCTCGCACAACCTGACCGTGCAGTGTTTCGAAGATGAAGTTGCAGAATTTTAAAGAATCATACAGCATAGAGTAGTTATCAGATCGCGATAAGCAATTTTATGTTCAAATTTGTGTGAAATCTTATGGGACTTAACTGCTAAGGTCATCAGTCCCTAAGCTACCGCATTACTTAACCTAAATTATCCTAAGGACAAGCACACACACCAGTGCCCGAGGAAGGACTCGAACCTCCGCCGGGACCAGCCGCACAGTCCATGACTGCAGAATCAATTTTAATTTTCAAACACTCCATCGGTCCATATCTTAAGTTATGCTGCTTCCAACACCAATCTGGGACAATTACAGCGTGCAATCTCAAATTACTTAGGAATTCATTTAGTTCAAAAATGGCTCTGAGCACCATGGGACTTAACTGCTGAGGTCATCAGTCCCCTAGAACTTAGAACTGCTTAAACCTAACTAACCTAAGGACATCACACACATCCATACCCGAGGCAGGATTCGAACCTGCGAGCGTAGCAGTAGCGCGGTTCCAGACTGTAGCGCCTAGAACCGCTCGGCCACTCCGGCCGGCAATTCATTTAGTGAGAGGAGGTGCAAGTGAGTGGGGGGTCTGAATAATCCCGTTCCCAATGCACTTGTAATTAAAGATGTCGTTGTCTCAATAAGGGACCACATAGAGGTTGTCAGCTGCGTTGCCTCGTGTTCATCTACGTACGCTGAACCGTTTGCTTTGGAACTCTTGTGCCTCCCCCAGATTTGCACTCCGTACTTGTACCATAGATAACCTCCTATCCTCCAACCTCGGGCATGGATGTGTGTGCTGTCGTTAGGTTAGTTAGGTTTAATTAGTTCTAAGTTCTAGGGGACTGATGACCTCAGAAGTTAAGTCTCATAGTGCTTAGAGCCATTTGAACCTCCAACCTCAACGTTCTGTGATGTGGCGTGTAAGTCCAATACCTTGTCATTGGTTTCACAGTCCTTCACGACAGTTGTGCATCAACAGCCGATCTCCTTCACCGTTTCCAAAATGTCCGTTCCAGTGTCCAGTCCTTAAGAATCTTTCCTAATTTGCAACCCCTATAGTCACTAGAATGATTCCTCATTTGTCTCCGCTACAAGACGGCATTCAATCTCGCGGTGGGCAGTGGTTATAATGTTTTGGCTCATCAGCGATCTATGTCTAACCAGCAGCTCGATAGGACTAAAGTGGCGGCCCTTGGTTGTGCTTCCCAAACACAGAGCTTTGCCTTACACAGGTCCATGCACAATATCTTACCTGAAGCAAGTCCACGGGGACTGGGCACTCGCCGGCCGGTGTGGCCGTGCGGTTCTAGGCGCTACAGTCTGGAACCGCGCGACCGCTACGGTCGCAGGTTCGAATCCCGCCTCGGGCATGGATGTGTGTGATGTCCTTAGGTTAGTTAGGTTTAAGTAGTTCTAAGTTCTAGGGGACTGATGACCTCAGAAGTTAAGTCCCATAGTGCTCAGAACCATTTGAACTGGGCACTCTGCACTGAAGGCCTGCTTCCATTTGCCGCGCATGAGGTGAGGTCGTCGCAGGCCCCTACGCGCAGAGCAGCGGGGGAGCGAGTCGTGGCCATGCCCAGCAGGCCGCGGTGTCCTGACCCGAACGGTCTCGCAGCGGAGGACCGGGCCCTAAACGGCCGTTGAGGTGCGGTGATTGCCCGCGAGTCGTGCGGGCAGGGCCGGACTTGGGGCGAGTCGTGACTGCACGCATGGCGTGGCGCGGCGTGGGACGCCCGGTGCCGTTCGCCGTTTGGCCGGCCTGGGAGCGCCGTGATAAGGCGGCAGCACGAACTTCCTCGGGGTGTCGCGGGCTCACGTTTCCTGCGACGAGAGCTGCTCTGGGAACCGCCGGGCCTCCGTCGAGAGGGGCACCCTCAGCTACTGTGCGAGCGCCAGCAGCTCAGGCCGGATGGACCCTCTCCGTTCACCGCGCTGCAGAGTGGTTGCCGAGTGCTTTTGACTGATCTGCGTAGGCGCTGTCGGACAGATCGCTTTGGAGCCTTTAAGGGGGAATTTTAAGAGGAGTAATTATCCAGACTGGCAATGGCAAAGAAAAGCGTTTCTGAAGAAGAGAAATTTGTTAATATCGAGTATAGATTTAAATTTCAGGAAGTCGTTTCTGAAAGTATTTGTATGGAGTGTAGCCATGTATGGAAGTGAACCATGGACGATAAATACACTCCTGGAAATGGAAAAAAGAACACATTGACACCGGTGTGTCAGACCCACCATACTTGCTCCGGACACTGCGAGAGGGCTGTACAAGCAATGATCACACGCACGGCACAGCGGACACACAAGGAACCGCGGTGTTGGCCGTCGAATGGCGCTAGCTGCGCAGCATTTGTGCACCGCCGCCGTCAGTGTCAGCCAGTTTGCCGTGGCATACGGAGCTCCATCGCAGTCTTTAACACTGGTAGCATGCCGCGACAGCGTGGACGTGAACCGTATGTGCAGTTGACGGACTTTGAGCGAGGGCGTATAGTGGGCATGCGGGAGGCCGGGTGGACGTGCCGCCGAATTGCTCAACACGTGGGGCGTGAGGTCTCCACAGTACATCGATGATGTCGCCAGTGGTCGGCGGAAGGTGCACGTGCCCGTCGACCTGGGACCGGACCGCAGCGACGCACAGATGCACGCCAAGACCGTAGGATCCTACGCAGTGCCGTAGGGGACCGCACCGCCACTTCCCAGCAAATTAGGGACACCGTTGCTCCTGGGGTATCGGCGAGGACCATTCGCAACCATCTCCATGAAGCTGGGCTACGGTCCCGCACACCGTTAGGCCGTCTTCCGCTCACGCCCCAACATCTTGCAGCCCGCCTCCAGTGGTGTCGCGACAGGCGTGAATAGAGGGACGAATGGAGACGTGTCGTCTTCAGCGATGAGAGTCGCTTCTGCCTTGGTGCCAATGATGGTCGTATGCGTGTTTGGCGCCGTGCAGGTGAGCGCCACAATCAGGACTGCATACGACCGAGGCACACAGGGCCAACACCCGGCATCATGGTGTGGGGAGCGATCTCCTACACCGGCCGTACGCCACTGGTGATCGTCGAGGGGACACTGAATAGTGCACGGTACATCCAAACCGTCATCGAACCCATCGTTCTACCATTCCTAGACCGGCAAGGGAACTTGCTGTTCCAACAGGACAATGCACGTCCGCATGTATCCCGTGCCACCCAACGTGCTCTAGAAGGTGTAAGTCAACTACCCTGGCCAGCAAGATCTCCGGATCTGCCCCCCATTGAGCATGTTTTGGACTGGATGAAGCGTCGTCTCACGCGGTCTGCACGTCCAGCACGAACGCTGGTCCAACTGAGGCGCCAGGTGGAAATGGCATGGCAAGCCGTTCCACAGGACTACATCCAGCATCTCTACGATCGTCTCCATGGGAGAATAGCAGCCTGCATTGCTGCGAAAGGTGGATATACACTGTACTAGTGCCGACATTGTGCATGCTCTGTTGCCTGTGTCTATGTGCCTGTGGTTCTGTCAGTGTGATCATGTGATGTATCTGACCCCAGGAATGTGTCAATAAAGTTTCCCCTTCCTGGGACAATGAATTCACGGTGTTCTTATTTCAATTTCCAGGAGTGTAGTTTGGACAAGAAGAGAATAGAAGCTTTCGAAATGTGGTGCTACAGAAGAATGCTGAAGATTAGATGGGTAGATCACATAACTAATGAGGAGGTATTGAATAGAATTGGGAAGAAGAGGAGTTTGTGGCACAACTTGACAAGAAGGGACCGGTTGGCAGGAGATGTTCTGAGGCATGAAGGGACACAAATTTAGCATTGGAGGGCAGTGTGGAGGGTAAAAATCGTAGAGGGAGACCAAGAGATGAATACACTAAGCAGATTCAGAAGGACGTAGGTTACAGTAAGTACTGGGAAGTGAAGAAGCTTGCACAGGATAGAGTAGCATGGAGAGCTGCATCAAACCAGTCTCAGGACTGAAGACCACAACAACTACAATTATCAAGATAGATTTTAATTGGGTCAGTGACTGTACATTAATTTCAGTCTGACCCCAGTAGACGACGGCAGTTTAAACATTACGAGCTACCTTCATGTTCGGTCATGAGACTACCGTATCACATTGCCCGTAGACTACATTGACTCATCTCAGGAATTCTTTGATGTATACCTCACACAGGGAACTGCTGCTTGAGTATACGTTGCCTGGAGAAAAACGTGATGTATCCAAAATACGTGGTCTGATGTTAATACAACTTCATACAGATACATACGGTCGGTGGATATCTAAATGATTAGCCTTGCAATTCACTGCGACGTTCGTGTTGTTCCTGTTTAGTGTTGACACCCGGCCTGGCAGGGCATATTAGGGGCACGAACAGTATGTGATAACTGTGGACGCGGAAATGCTGTATACTTGTGTGAGACATGATTATCAACACTTGACAGAGTCTGAAGGGTCCTGACGCTCGTCTCAATTTGGACAGATGGGTCTGTCTAGTTTTATGCAGCAACTGGATGAGACTGTATTCCGGTACTAGAATGCATGGGAATATGACAGTAGGCACACTCATCTTCAGGGTGCCTATTATCACCATCTGATCACCGCAAGGGAAGATCTTCGTAATGTGCACCAAAAACATTGTAGCCTTCACATCTGCGCCTGCCATCTGTGTACAAATAACAGACATTCTGTGTTATCCAGCGTCATTGTTTAGAGACTGGATGCAGCCAGACTAGGGGATTACCGTCCTATGCGTAGGCTACCGTTAACATCACAACAGAATCTGCTTCTTTTGGAGTGGTGACGTGGGTAAGAATCATGAACTGCTGATGGATGGCATCGCACTGTGTTCTATGGTGAGTCGTAGTTCTGCTCTACTTCAGCGATGAACCATGGTTCTGTACTGCTCCGGATGACAATCGTCGGCGAGCACGGCAATGATCCGAGGAGAGATCCCATTCGTCCGATGGTTTGAAGAGGCACAGCCATTACAAATGGTGTCATGACGTGGGGAACCACCGTCGAGTATTCCTTCGGGTAACGGCTGGTAGTGACTGAGGGAACTCTGATGACACAACGGTAGATCACAGATATTCTGCGCCTTCTAGTGTTATCTGTCTTGTGACGTTATCGTGATGTCAGTTTTCAACAAGACAGTTCGTCCACTCATGAAATGTGTCTGCGTGATGTTAAGGTACTTCCATATCCAGGAAGTTCCCTAGATGTGTCTTCAGCAGACAGTGTCTGGGACCGTCTCGGACTTCTTCTCCGTTCCAGTGCCCGTGTTCAGGTTGTCGAGGAACAGTTACAACAGGTGTGAACCACTTTCACTCAGCAGCTTTGACACCATCCCTCATCGAATCAGAGCATTCATCTAGTCCAGAGAGGGTGTAACGACACACTGATAAATAGGCTGTTATTGCCAGGTTCTTTGAAAATCCGATTCAGTGCTATAATCACTGAAATAACATCACATACCCCCCTCAACTCATGAAACACATTTCGTTTCCTCCTCCCCTACTGCGTGCTTCACTTTTGTCAGGCAGTGTTTTAAACGCTGATTTGGTGTCAATCTGGTGTTGGCGACGTACACTCATCAGCCAGAACATTATGACCACTGCCTAATAGCCGGTATGTCGACCTTTGGCACAGATAACAGAGACAACGCGTTGTGGCATGGAAGCAGTGAGACCTTGGTTGGTTTCTGGGGGGATTGGCACCACATCTGCATTCATAAATCACCTAATTCGCTTTTTCCGTGATTTCCCTAAATCGCTCCAGGCAAATGCCGGGATGGTTCCTTTCAAAGGGCACGGCCGACTCCCTTCCCCGCCCTTCCCTAATCCGATGAGACCGATGACCTCGCTGTCTGGTCTCTTTCCCCAAAACAACCAACCAACCAACCTAATTCGCTTAAAGTCCGGGGAGGGGGCGATGAGCTCTACCGTCGTGTTCACTCGCATCCCAGATGTACTCGATTGGGTTCAGATCTGGCGAGCTGGCGAGCCAGCACATCAACTGGAACTCGCCAGTTCGTTCCTTGAAGCACTCAGTCGCACTCTTCGCCTTGTGACACGGCGCATTCTCTTGTTGAAAGATGTCACTGCCATTGGGAAACATTATCGCCATGGAGGGATGTACGTGGTCTGCAACCTTGTCATAGTGCGTTACACGAGCTCCACTGGGCGAATGATTGCCAACGTAAATGTTCCGCAGAATATAATGAAGCCGCTGACAGCTTGTCTCCCTCCTAAAGTACAGGTATCAAGGAGCTGTTCTCCTGGAAGACTACGGTTTCCCGACCTCTCATCAGCATGCTGAGGAATGTATCGGGATTCAACAGACGCTGCAACGCTCTGACACCGTCCCAACGTCCAGTGCCGATAGCCACAAACCCATTCCAGTTGCAGTTACCGATGTCCTGGTGTTAACATTGGCACATGCGTTTGTCGTCGCCCCGTCGTTGGGCGTGTTGGGTGCACTGTGTGTTCAGACATTAAAGTTTGATGTTAGTTCCGCCACAGTTCGGCGCCTGTCCTGTTTTACCCATCTGGCCAGTCTACGAGGTCAATGAGGGGTGGCCGCCTAACCCCACGACAACCGAACGTGGTTTCACCTTGGTTTCACTACGTGTTGAAGACGCTCACCTCGAACATTCGAACAAGTCGTGCAGTCTCCGAAATGCTGGTGTCGAGCCTCCGGCCATCACAATGTGCCGTCGGTCGAACTCAGATAATTTGTGCACCTTCTCCCTTCTACACAAAGTCAGCGCGTTCAGTGATACTACATGCACTGTGCGTGTCCAGAATGAGATTTTCACTTTGCAGAGGAGTGTGCTCTGATATGAAACTTCCTGGCGGATTAAAACTGTGTGCCGGACCGAGACTCGAACTCGGGACCTTTGCCTTTCGCGAACAAGTGCTCTACCATCTGAGCTACTTAAGCACGACTCACGCCCCGTCCTCACAGCGTTACTGTGTGTGTTTCCGACTAACAGACATTTTTCGCCAAGTGACTCTTCTGTCGCCTGAACGGGTTTATATCGACAGTATGTCGGTGGTCATAATGTTCTGGCTGATCAGTGTACGTAACACTTCATTTTATCTCTCACAGCTGAATCAACTGCTGGCTTAAAGCAAGTTTACTGCACCTTATGACTAGTAGGTTACCTTACAATCATACTGCCGGTTACGCTCATTTGTCCTTTTTGTGCATCCTGTTTACAAACTTATTACTGCAACGGTACATAAGTATTGCGCACTGATCAGCATTTTTTCAACATTACGTATCTGGGCATCAAATGATGGCATCAACGCAACAGACGTGTCAAACTCTGATCCATACCAAATTATTATTATTACACCAATTTCTCTCAACAAATTATGACACGTCACTCACTTCCATAGCAAAAACAAAACCAAATTATAATTAATTGGATGCATAGTAACACATTCACACTTCGGTATGGAACATGCCAGAGTGCACCTATTTCTTATGCAGCAAGTTTACGTATGCACTCATGACTTTGTGCATGACAAAAAGTATTGTAGGGGTGATCAGGAAATGTTGGAACCAGTATTGGTTCTCACACTGCTGCTTCCGAAAGGTCTAAACTCAGTCTAAAGAGATCACAGTATTCTGAGGAGAGTGTAAGCGGTTTCTGGTTCCTGGCGACAGACCTATGAGTTCCATTGGCGTTTTTGTGTTTTTGTAGCTTTAAGTATTCATTTGTTGATTCATTATTCACTCTGCATTCGAATAAATCTGTGTCTCAACTATTGTCTATTGTTTTACAACACTCACGCAGTTGTATTTTGCGTCAAAATTAGAGGTTAGGTTCAATGTCTGCGCTCTCAGTAGGGGTTTTGCGTGAAATGTCTTGTTGATGTTAACTGACACAGAAATTTCTGGAATGGTTGTCACCTGTGACAATCTATCCTGGAAGATATTTGAGTAGTTTTTCCGCCTCTTTCAAGTAAAGATATCGAGAAATTATAAAAAGACAAACCGATGAGAAGTTGCTCCAGGAAGGTAACAAAGGAGAATTTATCATTTCGTAGAGCTAGCTGATTATCGAATCAGTTATCGAAATTAAGGAAAATGGATATTCCCCAAGATACGGGATTGCACCACCGTTGATTACTCTCCCCATAGAAAAAGTTCTTTCTTCTGACGACGAGAAGGAATTAAAGCAAAAAGTTCTTCAAGCAGCTGATGTTTGCAAAGGTTTAGCGCAAAAAAAGAAAGACAGAAAAAGTAGCTTTGAGTCATATAGGAAGGACGGAAGGTTAGGATTTAACGACCCGTCGATATCGAGGACATTAGAGACGGAGCAAAAGCTAGAAATGTCTCAAGGATGGGGAAGAAAATCGGCCGTGCTCTTCCAGAGGAACAGTGCCAGCTTTTGCGATCACACGGAAAACCTAAATTAGGAAGTCGGACGCGGATTCGAACCATCACCCTCTCGAAAGGGAGTTCAACGTGCCAACTGATCCATCCCCTTGCTCTGTTTGGCTTCGGATTTTTGTGACATAAATTCTTTTAAATGTCCAGAATCTTGACAAGATAATGAGTGTGTTGCAGATGATTGATCTGCTGATGTTTTGAAAAGACATTTACGTAACCGTAAAATCAGTGTTGAGGACCTAAGTACGAACTTCTGACTTCATCGGAATGAATGTGGAATCTTTTTTCAATAAAATGACAGCAGTTCTTTTCAGCTTCCTGAAATTTGGATCATGAATGAAAGGAGCGTTATTTCAGTGCAGAGACCGACAGATTTGTTGTTAATAAGTAAAGCTTAGGAATAATCGTTCCAGTGTATAAAACATAAGAAATCAAGTAACGATTTATTTCCCCAAAGGGCAGATTATTTTTATACGCGCGAAAATTGTAACGGTGCTCAAAAGTGACTTGGCTAATACAGACATTTTCTTAAGCATTAACTTAAATATTTTAGTGCCCGCATTCGTTTTAAATATCTATTGGGTATTTATCAATATCATTGTTTGATTTTTCCATTCATAATACAACGTATTTAGTAGACAATTTCTTTTTTTTTCGACTTTAACAACCCGTGAAAACCAATCGCAATGTTCGTGACAATCAGCTTGGAGATGTGATAGTGTGTCACAAAAAACTTTGCTGCGAGAGACTTTTTCTACTGGAAAAGAAATAATGATGTGGGAAAATATAGCCCAGGATAGATACTGCGAGATACTCTAATGGCCGTAAGGGATGCTGTAAACACTGCGTCTTCAAAAATTAAAAGCCATTGATTCTGACAATCTGCCCAAGCCTCCACTGTCTTCTCCTCGTCGCAGTTTCTCTCCCACATGTCTGCCTAACAGAAAATGTTTATCCATCTAAACACGAAGCCAAATATAAATTATAAAAGGCTTAATCGAAGGGCATCCCATTTTGCCACAATGGGAAAGCTGTGCACTTTCTCCGAAAGTTCCCCACTGTTCGTTTGACTAACATCTGCACCGTCTTGCAGCAATCCATTGGCGGACAAAGAAATCAGATGGCCATTCTGGGTACTCTGTTTCTCATTATGATGTGCGTTTCCAGCACAAAGTCCGCTTTCACTCGCTTTCTATAGCTTCGCTGATACATGGGCGATTTACCTGGACCATACCATTAGGAACTGCTGAAGACACAGCCCCGGTAATCTCCCTAGTCAAACAAACAATGGGGAACCCAGTTTGTTGTACCTTCGGGGAAAGCAAACAGCTTTCCCATTGTCTGTTGTGATTATTACACCCCATAGCATAAGGCCAGTGTGTCTTGGACGATTGCACTCTACGAGACAACATTCGCCAGGTCTATGTTGTATGCGCAAACGACCATCTCTTGCGTGCACGCAGAAAATGCCTTCATCGCTGAAGACCACGACGCGCGATTCCAAGTAATCCTCTGATGGCACTAGTCGAGCCATCCACGTTGACGCTGTGGCGTGAGTGGAAGACGGGCTACAAGTGCGCGTGGCCGCAGTGACACTGCTTATAAACGGTTTTTAACCCTTCGTCTCGACAAATCTGGCCTCACACAAACCCTCTTATCTGTGCTGTAGTAGCTGTATGATCTTCCATGCTGCCCTTATAATACGACGACCATGGCAGGTGTTTGTGCCAGGTGGACGTCTAGAATCTCGTCTAGCGGTGTCAGAATGTTCACGTGACCACTGATACCTGCATTATTGCACAACTGATGCAACACGTCCAGCTTGTGTGGAAATTCTCCGAAAGGACCATCCCGACACTCAGAAGGCCACACGTTCCAAACTAGCTCAGCACAAATGTGTCTCCGTGGCATGGGTGCCTACTTACTTCACACGTCTGCACCACACTGCGCATTCTTGCTGTGAGAATTCGCTATTAAAGGGTAGACATATATGGCGCCTTGGTACCTGTTCCATGACGCTGTCTGTTAACGGATGACTTTTAAACCGTTATCGACACATCTACTATCCCTCAGGTTTCATATGCCGTCGTCGGATCAAAATCGACGTCGTCTTTCCAGGAGGACTAAATTTTTTCCCCGGTAGTGTATAAGAGGCAACCAAATGAAAAGAGACACATGGGGAAAAACTAAGTAAACTGTTTATTATTTCAGAAATAATGGCCATAAATAGTAATACATTTATCCCGCTGTCAAACAAGACGGTCAATACCTTCACGAAAAGATATTTGCCGTTGCCTACGGTACCATCGAAGAAAGGCGAAAGTAATGAGAAGTAGAAGAAATGAGGACAGCGAGAAAACATCAGGATAGATGGCCGCGAAACAGAGGACGTTAAGGGATTCTATTACCTATACAGCAAAATAACCAGCACGGACGGAGCAAGGAGGACATCAAAAGCAGACTAGCCCTAGTCTTGGACCTGGCCAAGAGAAGTCTACTAGTATCAAACATAGGACTTAATATGAGGAAGAAATTCCTGGGAATATACATTTGTAGCACAGCATTGTATCGTAGTGAAACTGAAACGTCCCCTTTTGAACATTTATACAAGACTGTGCTTAAACTCAACGCAATCTGACTTACAAAAATCTTACTAACTACTGATAGGCATAGTTAGCAAATGAAAGATTTTGATAGAGAACAAACAATGTATTTACCTTAATAATCATAATTGACATCCAGTCTTACAAATTTCAAAACTCCGTCATCTCTCTCCCCACATCCACCACTGCTGGCGGCTCACCTCCAACTGCGCAACGCTGCGCGCTGTTCACATCCAGCTGCCGCTGCCCAACGCTACAATGGCAGACAACAATGCAAACTAGCTACAAGCTGCACACAGCACAACCAGTGATTTTCATATAGAGCGTTACGTAACGTTGCCAATAAGAAAACATAAACAGCCTATTTACATAAAGAAAACATAAACAGCCTACTTACATAAAGAAAACAGCCTACTTACATAAAGAAAACATAAACAGCCTACTTACAAAACATGGACTGCGTGAAAACCGGAACAGAAGAGAATCGAAGCATTTGAGATGGTGGTGCTACAGACGAATGTTGAAAATTAGGTGGACAGATAAGGTAAGGGATGATGAGGTTCTGCGCAGAATCGGAGAGGAAAGGCTTATGAGGAAAACACTGACATGTAGAGGGGACAGGATGATAGGACATGTGTTAAGACATCAGGGAATCACATCTATGGTACTAGCGGGAGCTGCAGAGGCCAAAACTGTAGAGGAAGACAGAGATTGGTATACCTCCAACAAACAAGTGAGGACGTAGATTGAAAGTGCTACTTTGAGATAAAGAGGTTGGCACAAGAGAGGAATTCGTGGCGGGATATGATTGTGCAAGGCGTTCATCTCTTCATCTGAAGCAGATCGACGACCACTAATGTGTTTTTTCAGGGCTCGAAAAATATGGAAATCACATGAGGAGAGATCGGGACTGTATGACCAATGCGTAAGGACTTTCCAGCGAAACCTCCGCATCGTAGTCGAAACAGCCTTGGTAACAAGTGGACGGTCATTATCCTGCAACGGAATAATACCGTCCGTCAACAATCCTGGCCGTTTGGACTTGACTCGCTCAGTTCCTGCAGAGTCTATGTATTGCTGTGCGTTAATCGTGGTGCAGCAGTGTTCCAGACCTTTATCTGTGAGTGCCAGGGCCTGTTACTCATTGACTTTCTGGAACATGACTTTCCTGGAGCTGAACTGCACGGCTTTGGAAATTTTCGGTGGGGGTCAATCCTCTTACATCAATCCACTTCCTTCCACCGTTCGATCTTACGCTTGCAGAAACTGGTGTCACCATCCATCATCTCCCGCGACAATACGAGATAGAAAACGATATTCTTCATCGTGATACCATTCCATGGCTGCAGTAGTGTCGACATTCTGTTCAACGTCTGCTCCTGTCCCTCAGGCTGTGGGAAACCCACTGCGCAGAGATTTTCCGGAACTTCAGCTGCTCTGTCGTGATGGCGTGAGCAGTGCCGTGACTGACGAATGTCTTCCACCGTTCGCCGGCTGTGATCTCTGACGGCAGAGTCCACCGTAGCAATGACAGAAGGGACAACGACACGACGAGCTTGTCATGGTCGACCTTCTCGAAAACGTTTATTCCATGAAAACGTACGTGCACTGACATACTGTGTTGGTCGTACATAGTAGACATTCGAACATGAATTTCACTTGCTGACACTGCTTCCGCAGTCAAACACTGCTCTACACCTCGCTGTTCCTCTTTCCCGGCCTCCATAGTGAAGACTAGTTGAATTCACGTGGAGCACGTCTAACACAGAAATGGCACAGCTCTGAACGTTCAAGCTGTTCCTTCCTGATTCCGAATACAGTGTACTTCCGTGCAGACACCTACCTGCATTACCGACTCCCATCTGCCCCATCATCTGAAGAAACCTGTAGCTGGAAAATGTATGAATGTTCTTAGATGGCTATAGGATCGTGGGGATAAGGAGTGGATTGGACGACAGCAATATGCACTCATGTAGATTAAGGAAAATTAGGCACTTGAGACTAAAAAATAATTCACTTCGGTAATTAATCATTGTGCAAATTTGGGTATCAATTTTAGGTGTGATAAGATGCAGTCCGTGGTAGATAATGGTGATATATAAGTAGAGAGGCACTTTTCCCATAGTTTTACAATTCAGGATACACCGTACTTTTCCGGCTAAATAATATGTAAAACTCAAAACCTATTTGTTTCAGGCACTGTTTATAATGTATATATTTTATAGATTTTTTGTTGATATTAGGTAATACAGCACACTTTCTAAACAGATTAGAAGTATTTTGAATATTTTTGAACCTGCTTAGAGTTATTTAAAAAATTACAAAGAAATTGATGCTATTTGTTTTTCCAAAATGCTTCCTCAAATTGAGGTACCATTTAATCCAATGTTGTACATTTGAAAGAGACCACATGTTTACTAGATATGCATGACATGATGGCTGAGGTACTAGGCCTATTTAATTCCACCTATTAGGCATATTACAATGATAAAAATTATCACATCTTACATTTTAATTTTTATAATATTTTTCCTAATAAAAACGTTATTTTTCTATAATTTAATTGATTCTGCAATAAAGCTTAGATCTGCTACATAAGTATGGACTATTGCAAGTTACGGAAAGAAAGTGGAGCAATGCTTTATGAACTTCAGGAAATATTTGTACCTGAATTATGAAAAATACATCTTGCGGGAAATTGCGAATGATGATATGAGTTCAGTTAAACTGTGCCTCAGAACATTCCTGAAGCATAGTCTTCATCCTGCAGCATTTCTCCATCTTCAAGCTTCCTTTTGGCATTCCTTTTAGCACTTCTTGCTTCTTTGGTAACTTCAAGAGCGAATCTTTCAGCTTCATACACCTGTTGTCAGTCACACGCAAGCAATTCATCTTCCATATTAGAGCCACATTTTATGCCTAAATTTCTCAGGACTTCCAACCTTCCAACCACTGCATCATTGAAACATATCACTGCATCTAGAACACCAGCGTTTAATGAAACTTCCTGGCAGATTAAAACTGTGTGCCCGACCGAGACTCGAACTCGGGACCTTTGTCTTTCGCGAGCAAGTGCTCTACCATCTGAGCTACCGAAGCACGACTCACGCCCGGTACTCACAGCTTTACTTCTGCCAGTACCTCGTCTCCTACCTTCCAAACTTTACAGAAGCTCTTCTGCGAACCTTGCAGAACTAGCACTCCTGAAAGAAAGGATATTGCGGAGACATGGCTTAGCCACAGCCTGGGGGATGTTTCCAGAATGAGATTTTCACTCTGCAGCGGAGTGTGCGCTGATATGAAACTTCCTGGCAGGAGTGCTAGTTCTGCAAGGTTCGCAGAAGAGCTTCTGTAAAGTTTGGAAGGTAGGAGACGAGGTACTGGCAGAAGTAAAGCTGTGAGTACCGGGCGTGAGTCGTGCTTCGGTAGCTCAGATGGTAGAGCACTTGCCCGCGAAAGGCAAAGGTCCCGAGTTCGAGTCTCGGTCGGGCACACAGTTTTAATCTGCCAGGAAGTTTCATATCAGCGCACACTCCGCTGCAGAGTGAAAATCTCATTCTACCAGCGTTTAATGTATTTAGTCCTATATAAACATCTTTCCCATACGCAATGGTTGAAACTATCACTTATATTCTGAGTGCCGCCATTAAGACATTTACTAAACAAAACAGGGTCACTCAGGGCTCTAAAAATTGGTTTTATTTCATTCATAACAGGCTCAGGAATAGAATGCTTATGATGGCATATTTGACCACTTTCTTGTGCTTTTTGGTAACCACATCTAGAATCTGCTCCTTTAGGGCAAAGTCGGTGAACAACTTATGAAAGTAGGTGGCCCATACAACTTTTCTCATCGCTCTAACATCATTCAGATGTGCAGTTCGTCTAATGGCCAGTCCATAATAACTCTGAAGAAGGTCTGTTTCAGTTTCTGTCAATATGCCTCGGCCAGGCTGAGATTTTCCATCATATAGAAACGTTCCTTTCATTTGCCATGGCAGATGTGGCAGTACTTAGATAAGCACTCAACACCAACAACTTATCCATTCTCCAGAGAAATAGCACTCTCAACACCATTCAAGGAACGATGTCCTCGGCGTTGCCATGTCCCATCAAGTGCAACAGCAATGTCCCTGGTTCCATAATATTTACGGTTTCTTCTACTGCACGTTTCATAGATGCTTTAGACACAACCATCAAGGCACCTAGAAGTATTTTTATGTACTGGCTGAACCTACTGGGAGGAGGAGGAAGGCCCATCAAACCACAAAACGTTTGTGCAGCCTTTCTTCCTTTTCCTATTGGACGCTGGTTTCTGTAACAGAAATAAAGGGGGCGTGGCGGCATACATGACCGTAACTTTAAAATTTTGTGTATATATGTCATTTTTCATTTGAAACCTTATAATGTATATATCAATGTAATCAGGAAAGACTATAGAATTTAATTAATTCATTAAAAATTTCGAGTTTCCACCATTTATAAATACCCTGTATACTTCTTTACATAGTTGCATTAAGTAGTTACTAAATAACGACAACATGGCGATTTTCGTTAAAAACAGGTGTTCGTATGAATATTTTCAAATGTAGAGCGAACCTGGTCGTTAGAAACGCTAGTTTCTGAAGACGTAACGTTCCGTTGTGCTCCTTGTGGAACTGGTTGTATTTTATTTATTTACTGCAGTTAACATGACTCCACTGTCTTGTGATTGTAAGACAGGTTGTTATATTCTACAAATTCTATATTTATTTCAAAGTGACATTGAAGTTTTATTTTTAAACACTTATAGATAAATTACACAGCCTTATTAACAGAAAATGGTAGAAATGAAAGAAAGAAAGAAGAGTGAAGTGAAAGAAAAACACATCACCACAGGACCCCGTGTCACTATTCTGTTAAAATAGTAACAACCAGTCTCGGATATTCTCATCTGACAATGCAGCTGTCTACGTTTATCCTTGTACTAAAATACTGCCAAATGACTCTGGATGGTTCGGCTCCACTCGAGTACTTACATTACCGTTTAAGTTCCCACGTCTAAATTTTTTATGCTATTTAAAAAATTGTGTACTAGAACTGACCACTTGTTGGTGTTATTAAGTGTACGTATCAGTATCCCATTCTGCTCCATCATCAACATCTTGCCGACCGTTTTGGCCGAGCGGTTCTAGGCGCTTCAGTCCGGAACCACGTGACTGTTAAGGTCGAGGTTCGAATCCTGCCTCGGGCATGGATGTGTGTGATGTCCTTAGGTTAGTTAGGTTTAAGTAGTTCCAAGTTCTAGGGACTGATGACCTCAGATGTTAAATCCCATAGTGTTCGGAGCCATCAGCATCTTTATCCAAATTTTATCCAATTTGCTTTCATGCTCATTGTTTCCTTGTTGAAGTCCATCTCGAGGCGATTCAGCTCCTATGGCTTTTCTTGTACTGCTACGCTCCAAACTTTGATCTTGTTCCATCCGATTACGGCCCCGTACCTCGGCACCGACATCCGTATGTTCTCTACTGCTAAACTGATATTGCAGAGTTCTTGATATTTATTGGCAACAGTATTAAGTAATTGCGATCTCTCGGTATGTTGATCGCTCCTGTCCATTATCAAGTTACTCAGTCCGTTCCCCTTTCTGTTTGACGTAAACTGCAATGAAGTACCACATGTTCCGGCATCCCTACTTCTTCCAGAACTGCTATAAAAGACACATGGTGGCCATAAAGAGAGGTGCCGCTTTCGGCTGCTACTTTTATTTGGGAGCAAAGGTTCTAAACATCAGTTGTGACGGGCATTAGCTCACACTAAACGAACGTCTTGGAGAAGCAAGCGCATTTCCGCGATAGTTACAGTCACCCTCCGGCCACGTGGGTCAATAGTTTATGTGGCATGTTGTAACAGGGCTCCTGAGTTCTGAAGCCTCACAAGTTTACGGAAGGATGCCTGTTTCCGTCGAGCTGACTGTTTAAACATCTTGTTGCTCACTACTCGCGAAAACTCAGTTCAAAAAAATTATGATGACAGCTTGAAAGTACGACCACAACCACACGATGAAGTCATCCAGAACTGGCATTGACTTAACCCTAAAGAATCTCGTTCCATTGTACCATCCTTGACAGACACGCTAAACTCTCTCTCTCTCTCTCTCTCTCTCTCTCTCTCTCTCTCTCTCTCCCTCCCTACCTCTCTCTTGTTCGTCTTCATTTCCTCATATGTTTCAAAATTTATAGAATATGATTTGCTCCGGGTGACCGAGCTGTTATTATCAGTCCCATAATCCGTAACAATTGAAAAGTTTGCCACCGGCCTTGCCGCAGTGGCTACAACGTTTCCCATCATCCCATCGAAGTTAACCTCTGTCGTGCTTGGATAGGTCATCGTTCGAATCTGTCAAGCGCTGTTGGCAAGTGGGGTGCTCTCAGCCTTTCTGAGGCCAATATTGAGAAGTTGCCTGACTGAGAGCCGGCCGGAGTGGCCGAGCGGTTAAAGGCACTACAGTCTGGTACCGCGCGACCGCTACGGTCGCAGGTTCGAATCCTGCCTCGGGCATGGATGTGTGTGATGTCCTTAGGTTAGTTAGGTTTAAGTAGTTCTAAGTTCTAGGGGACTTATGACCACAGCAGTTGAGTCCCATAGTGCTCAGAGCCATTTGAACCATTTTTTGAACCTGACTGAGAAGCAGTTGAATCGGTCACAAAAACTAATAACGGCCTTAAGAGTGGTGTGCTGACCACATGCCCCTCTGCATCCGCATCAAGTGACGTGTATCAGCTGAGGAAGTCACGGCGGTCGGTCGGTACTGTTGGGCCTTCCGAGTGCTGTTCAGGTGGAGTTTAGTTTAAGTGAAAGATTTAAGCACACTTTGCCACTCATTTCAGTACTATCATCTTAACTGATCAATTGAGCTTCCTGTAGCTGTAATTCAATATATTTGTGACAATGAGTGTGCCCACAACGTTTATTTCGGTAACATTGTACAGTCACCACCTAACCTTAACTTTTATTTCTAGCTTAATTATAATCACAGTGGTTCAGCAACCGCAAACAAGACATCTTAGTTAATTATATACCATTCAGACAAGCAAATACCTTCATGTACCAGGAAGTCCTCAAAATTCCGCCCGTCGTTATTTTGCTGTCTAGGTAGCAGAATTCCACATATTCCTTTCCTCTCCGATTCTGCCCAGACCTCCTCATTCCTTACCTTATCAGTGCACTAAATTTTCAACATTCGTGTGCAGCACCACATCTCAAATGCTTCGGTTCTCTTCTGTTCCCGTTTTCCCACAGACCATATTTCACTACCATACGATGCTGTACACCAGACGTACATTCTCAGAAATTTCTTCCTCAAATTAAGGCCGAAAATTGATATTAGTAGACTTCTCTTGGGCAGGAATGCTCTTTTTGTCATTGCTAGTCTGCATTTGATGTCCTCCTTGCTCCGTCCGTCACTCGTTATTTTACTGCCTATGTAGCAGAATTCCTTAACTTCATCTACTTCGTGACCATCGATCCTGATATTAAGTTTCTCGCTGCTCACAGTTCTACTACTTCTCATTACTTACTGCCGGCCAGAGTGGCCGTGCGGTTCTGGGCGCTACAGTCTGGAGCCGGGCGACCGCTACGGTCGCAGGTTCGAATCCTGCCTCGGGCATGGGTGTGTGTGATGTCCTTAGATTAGTTAGGTTTAATTAGTTCTAAGTTCTAGGCGACTGATGACCTCAGAAGTTAAGTCGCATAGTGCTCAGAGCCATTTTTTTTCATTACTTACTTCTTTCTTCGATTTACTCTCAACCCATACTCTGTACTCATTAGACTGTTCGTTCCATTCAACAGATCATTCAGTTCTTCTTCACTTTCACTCAGGATAGCAATGTCATCAGGGAATCGTGTCGTTGATATCCTTTCACCTTGAATTTTAATTCCACTCTTGAACCTTCCTTTTATTTCCGTCATTGCTTCCTCGATCTACAGATTGAATGGTAGGGCCAAAAGGCCTTTTCTTACACCCTGTTTAATACGAGCACTTCTTTCTTGTTCGGCCACTCTTATTATTCCCTCTTGGCTGTTGTACATATTGTATATGAACCGTCTCTCCCTATAGCTTACTCATATTTTTCTCAGAATTTCGAATATATTGCTCCATTTTACATTGTCGAACATTTTTCCCAGGTCGACAAAGCCTATGAACATGTCTTGATTTTTCTTTGGTCATGCTACCATTATTAACCGCAACGCCAGAATTGTCTTTACCTTTCCTAAAGCAAAACTAATCGTTATCTAGCGCATCTTCTTTTTCATTCTTCTGTATATTATTCTTGTCAGCAACCTGGATGCAACTTGAAGCTGTTAAGCTGATTGTGCGTTAATTCTCGCACTTGTCAGCCCTTGCCGTCTTCGGTATTGTGTGGATGATGTTTTTCTACCTAGATGGTATGTCATCCCTTCTCTTTTAAATTCTAATTCTAATACCGGGTCCCCTATCGCTTCTAAATGGACTCCTGTTTCTTCTTCTATGACATCAGGCAAATCTTCCCCCTCATAGAGACTTTCAATGTATTCTTTCCACATATCCGCTCTCTCGTCTGCATTTAACAGCGGAATTCCAGTTGCGCTCGTAATGTTATCACTTTGGTCTTAATGTCACCGACGGGTGATTCGTTTTGGTATGCTGAGCCAGTCCTACCGACAGTCATTTCTTTTTCGATTTCTTCACATTTTTCATTTTTCTTAGCTTCCCTGCACTTCCTCAGTGACTTGTATTTCTGTATTACTGAGTCTCCCAGAACATTTTTGTACATCCTTCTTTCGTCGATCATCTCAAGTATTTCTTCTGTTACACATGGTTTCTTCACAGTTACTATTCTTGTACCTATTTTTTTTTCTCTCCCACTCCTGCGATTGCCCCCCTTTTTTTTTAGCGATGTTCAGTCCTCTTCAAGCGTACTGAGCTATTCATAATAATTGTATCTATAGTCTCAGAGAAGTACAATCGTTTCTCGTCATTCCTTAGTACTTCCCTGTCCAACTTCTTTGCGCCCTATTGCTTCCTTACTGGCCTAGTACGCTTCACCATTAGTAAATTCTGATCTGGCTCTATGGCTATTCCTGCGTACTCCTTGCAGTCCAGTATTTTATTTAGAACCATGGTGTAACCTATCTGAAATCTTCCCGTACCTCCCGGCCTTTTCCAAGTATACCTCCTTCTCTTCTGATTCATGAACAGCTCATATCCTCCTGTAACGCTTTCTTCCACTTCTTTCCCTACAACCTTAACCCAATCCCAGTGACTATTAGATATTCATCTTGCTTTACGTAGTGAATAACCCGTTCAGTATCCTCATATACTTTCTCGCTCTCTTCACACTCTACTTGCAACGTCGGCATGTATATCTAAGCTACTGTTGTCGTTGTTGATCTGCTGTCGATTCTGGTGAGAGCAACCCTATCACAGTAACGCATTCTCTGCCCCAACTTCTTATTCATAACGAATCCCACTCCCATTATGGCATTTTCTGCTGATGTTGATATTACTCTATACCTTTCTGAGCAGAAATCCCTCTTTCCATTTCACTTCACTGAACACCCCCCCCCCTCCCCCACTCCAGCCTATATCTTGACTGAGGCTTTGCGTTTCCGTTTTCAGATTCTATTGCTTCCCTATCACGTTCAAACTTCAGACATTCCACGCACCGACTCGCAGAACGTTACTCTTTCGTTGGTTACTCGATCTTTTTCTCATGGTTACCTCCCCGTCCGCAGTGCCCTCCGAGACATCCGAAAGTGGGACTAGTCCGGAATATTTTGCCAATGGAGACAATGGAGATATCATAATAGCAACTTTTCAGGTATATGCCGCATGTCCTTTAGATATACATTATGTGCCTTTAATGCGGTGGTTTACACTTCCTTCTGCACACTCATGCCGTTGATCATTAACGATTATTCTGCCTTTATGGGCAGTTTCCCACCCCAAGGACAAGAGATCGCTGTGAACCTCTGTCCGCTCATCCGCCGTCTTTGAAAAGGCCACTGGCGGAACGATGGTGATTTCTTATGCCGAAAGTCTTCAGCCTCCATTACTAATTATTTTTTAATTAACGATGCCAAATACGTTAATAATTATGCCGATCCTGCACCAATGCGGGACAAATACACGAGAAAAGAAGTGTTGCAGATTAATGAACGTGGACTCTCTGTAAAAGCTCAGAGGAAA
Source organism: Schistocerca cancellata (assembly GCF_023864275.1). Taxonomy (NCBI): domain Eukaryota; kingdom Metazoa; phylum Arthropoda; class Insecta; order Orthoptera; family Acrididae; genus Schistocerca; species Schistocerca cancellata. Next base: position 460,122,986 of record NC_064631.1, on the reverse strand, counting down.
GCGTGAAGACATTCGCTAGTTAAGGTAGTGTTGGATAAAAGTGAAAGACTTGTCTAGGGGTAAGTGGTACAGATTTATTTTATTTGTTTCCGTGCAAATTTGAACAGGGTGTTCCTGTGTTCCCGATTGTTGTGATGGTGTTCATCAGCTGCTGTTGGTAGTAGCTAGTTGCAGGCGCTTTCGTGAACTTTAGTGATGAACGTTTCCAGTCCTCTGATCGAAACTCTGAACCTTTCCTGTAAGTAGTCAGATAGCTACAGGGCTTTCAGCTGTTGTATTTGAGGTGTGAAGTTTTACACTATCTCGCGGGTCAAAGCGTGGATGGCGATCCTTCTTTAGACAGATTTTATATGTGTAGCAGCGTAGGAAATAAATCCGAGTTCACCTATAAACCTCTGCAGTTAATTTTGAAGAGCAATACGTCGCGTACTTTGTGTTGCGCACCGCAAACGGTCAAGAGGTTGTGAGTTCTGGCCGCTACTGCGAGTGTGATTTTGTGCGACGCCGAGGACGACCAGAAGGGATGTTGCAAGAGAACTGGAGGTATTTTAAATGTGGTGCTGGAGAAAAATAGAAATGTTCATGTGTACAGTAAAGCTCAGAAGCGAAGAAATTGTTAGAAGAATGGATGGAGAAAGATGTCAGAAATCTACAGTACGGTGAAGAAGAGATAGGTTATTTCACCGCTTCTAGAGAAACCACAGTTATGAAACGTCCCCTTTGAACAATTTTACATGTGAAACGTCCACTTAGAACAATTATACAAGCCTGTGCTTAACCTGACACACAATATTATTTAGCGCAACGCAATCTGACTTTCAATAACCCCTACAAAACAATGGCCCTGACTAACTTTAACCTATACCTTTTACAAATCACTTACCTCACAAAAATCTTCGCTACTCAAGCTACTGCAAAACAGCGAGCGCCACTACTGCCAGCTTAATATTCATAATTGACATTCAGTCTTACAGATTATCAAAACTCCGCCATCTCTCTCCCCACGTCCACCACTGCTGGCGGCTCACCTCCAACTGCCCAGCGCTACGCGCTGTTCGCATCCAGCTATAGCAGTTCATGACAATAATGGCAGACAACAATGCAAACTAGCCACATACTGCACACAGCACAGCCAGTGATTTTCATACAGAGTGCTATGTAACGTTGCCAATAAAAAACATAAACAGCAAACTTACATAAAGAAAGCCTAAACAGCCTACTTACATAGCCCCCATGCTCCCCACAAAAAATTTTACAAAATGTTTTTGGCCAGTGGCCAATAATGATTTGATAAAATTTTTCATAATTACACTAACAAAGATATCCAATGCACACACTTATTGATACAATGTTGGTCAAAAGCTAAAATTTTCTCATAGTCCATAAAGACAGTCCAGATTGTTCATCATAATAGTAATTACAGGTGTTTGTTCACAAAGTCTCATTAGTAAAAAAAATTGCACACAGAAGTAGTGGATTTCCATGCAGTCTTGAAGAAGTAGTGTTGTCCTTACAACGGAAAGACAGTGCTGACTCTTGACATGCTGACAGGTAATGGGCCACAACAGAGCAAACCCACAGCAGAGTCATTCGACGTTTTGAAGAAGATTGGTAGGTAGGTCATCACAGAGCAGACCCACTGTAGTCCTGGTAGAGAGTATGGTATTGGTGGGCCACCAGAGGAGCAGACCCACTGTTGTCCTTGTAGAGATGGCCAGCAGCCATCTGTTGCGACTGTGCAGGTGCACAATCACCATTGAAGAGTCTTGCGGATAATAGAGCAAGTCCATAACCACCACTTGTGCACTCACAAAGTTTTTGGAATTGTCCTTAGAACCAGCAATGCTGTTATCCAGTCCCTTGCTGAATTATTAACACACGTGCAAACACTAACAGTCCCTACTTCTCACATATTGTCCATATACTATGACCAACAGAAATGTGTGCAGTGAAATGAATGCTTACAAGTTACTTAATTTGAGTAACTGGTGTCAATTACAATTATATAACATAAGAATACAATTACTAAGGTACAAAATACATCATTAAAAACATAACAATACAGATAACACTTGTAGTAATACAGGCTTTACAAAAGAATAGAAATAACATATACATCAGTGTTACAGGAATTATGACATGAGTACATACATAAAAGATCAGAATCACTTTTAAAAATTCAACTTCACACATGAGCATTAAAACAACACAGAATAAATAATGTCTAAGCATCTTTACAAAGTAAATAACATATTATTAGAAAAAGTCTACAACAGAGCTCTCATCAGCTAAACATATAAAGACAGGAAAAACACAAATACACAAGGGTACCCAAACACATAGTGGGATAACACAAAAGGGAAGGACAGGGTTTGTTTTCAGTGTAACATTTGGTACTGCAGTCCACCCCACAACTTCATTCGATAGATCTTTCGTCTTATTTCAACATTTGTTTCCACCAAAAAAATCCTATCCAAGCATGCTTTCTGTATTTATATGTTCACACATTGCTTACCTCATCATTTATTTCCAAGAAAATCCTACCTATACCTCGTTCCTGTATTCTATCCATATTTCTTTCAAAATAATTATTTCTGATTGTACAATACTCATTGGGGCCCAAATCTTTCTTCGCAATGCATTCTTTACCTATTCTCCATAGTCAGTTTCTTATATAGTCTACCCCCTCTTAAGCTAACTTAAATCTACTGAGCTCAGATATATATACCAAAGGACGAGGCAATGCAGCATCACAACAAATCAACACAAACAGAAATGACAAAGAAATGCAAATTGGCAAAGCTAGCAGCATAAATTAGCAAAAGTCAAATTCAATAACACTATGCCTTGCAAACAGCAGCAACTTATACCTAAACATGACATAGCGCAAGCAGAAAAAATATTACAGTAAAAACAACAATGCAGACAAGGGAAATGCATATTCACATCTTAATGTCTATGTAATTAAAGTGGTCATCTTAATGTCTATGTAATTAAAGTGGTGCACCATAACAACTTATTGTAAAAAAAATATTACCATGTACCTGAAAAGAAAATTAAGTGTTACTGTTACGAGTTACTTCTTATTGTTCTTTCCTTTCCAAGTGCTCCTTTTTTAAAGAATGTGGATTACAAAATTATCATTTAATAGATCTGTTGACAGAAAGAGTTCACATTAGCAAATGCATCTCATTTTATAAAAGCAATGCTGCAACACAGCTGGAAACCAGACATCAAATGAAATAAGCAATTACACAAACCAAAGCATAAAAATGTCATTCAGTAGTCATGTGACATTTCATTTCATAAGTTAATTGCTCTCAACTCTCGTACAAAGACTCTTGTCATAATCAGGTGTGCAGATGTAAAAATATTTCTTGTCATTTTGTTAGGCATTTCAGTAAATATCATAAATTTTTAAGTAACGAGGGTGTCGCATTAGCGATGAAAGGCACATCCTAATGGTTTATTCTCCAGGTGTTTGACACAGCTGTGTGCCCACAACGCATTACAAAAATCATATGTTTTCAAGTAACGAGCGTGTCGCATTAGCGATGAAAGGCACATCCTAATGGCTTTCTTTTCTACCTGAGCGTCTGAAAAGGCTTGTTCTCCAGGTGTCTGACACACCTGGGTGCCCACGTCGCATTATGTGCAGGTGGTCACTTAACTTTCTTACGGAAATATTTACGACAGCAGTTTCCGCTACAGTGACAGTCTCATATAAAAACCTTTCATAGGTCAAGAATTTTATTGACATAAACATACCTCAACAGCATAATACACATCGTCGTCGTAAAAATAACATCATAACACCTCAGTCAAATGTCAAAAACGTCGTAGCTTCCTCCAATGATTTCAAAACCTAAAGAAAATTCTCTGCTCATTTCAGTAGTGTCATCTACCTCAAACGTACTTTAAAAATTATACTCCCTTACCAAATACATCATTCAAAGTTCTCATAGTATCACAATGGTTCCAAAAAAATATGAACAGTGCACAAAGTACAGACAAAGTACAATTTCTTAAGTGTGAAGTAATCCAACTCTGTAATTGCGTAAACATGTGTCACTGACGTAGTAAAAAGGTTTGTCTCTCTCAGTTAAATGATCAGATAGCTGTGTAATTTATGTGTTAGAGAAATATGGTACCGATGTGTAAAGTTGTATAAGCAAATACCATATTAGCTAGGGCTCCTTGTGCTTGCCAAACACATGGTACACAAAGTAGGCGTGTACCCCCCTGAGGTTTATTGTAATTGTATCCTCAGGTATTACAGCTTACAGCAATGAAATGAAATGTGTCACGAAAAACTTTCTTTGTAATTCAAAAATCTCTAAAAATAAATGTCTTAAGTACAAAATTAATCACTCAAATAGGTGTCCAGTAGCGCTAAATGTGCGTCTTGCTCTAAGATAATCTCTGGGGAGTGTCGTAGTTATTGTCCTCCGAAAGCTAAGTTCTGCAGAAGTCAATGTACTTACCTCATGATACACAAAAGTGAAATGCTTTGCGTATAGATATCATACTTATTACGCTTATTGCCGTGATGAGGAAAGTACTGTGCTGTAACGTATTGTTGTCCTACGGAAAAGGCTGTCTCCTTGTAGCAATAGCACAAAAGTCACCACTAAAACATGTTTTACTTTACAGAAGAATTCAGAAAAACTGTGCAGATATCAAACAGATACACCGCAAAAGCAACATTGTAAATTGTCACTCATTAGTAACGTCGTGATATAATCGTGTAGCTGTCACACAAACCAACCACTGTGTCATCTGGCATTTCACAGAAAGCACCTCAAATCCAGAATCCACTCGTAAGCAAACCAAAATGTTGCATGTTAACAGTTTCTTAACTCTGACAAATTGTACAAGTAGCGTGAAGTGAAAATTGCAAAGACTAAGTTAAAAAGCAAATTATCTGTCAATAAATGGTTTGACATGAGAAATGTGGTGTAAACCTTTACTCTTCCTAGTACGCAGAGTTTCAACTTCAACGCAATTATCATGTGGTATACGTCGGATTCTGTAAGGTCCATTGTAAACTAGAAAGAATTTGTGACTCAAGTGTTTCTTCTTATGTGACAATGAATGAGCTTTAATGAGAACTTTCTGACCAATATATAATTTCTTTGCATTTGCTTTACCGTGTAGTTTTCTCCTTTTCTCTGCTGCAGATTTTATATTTTTAAGAGCCAAATCAATTATGTCTTTGTGTCGAAGTTTACGTGTATTCGGGAAAGGTACAAGCTCTCTGATTCTGTTCGGTGGTTCTACATTCTTCAGTACAAGAGTAGGTGGTAAAGCAGTGGAATCATGAGGCATTTCATTCAGCACATTTTGAAATAAGTGTAAATATCTGTCCCAATGCTGATGCTTTCTGTGACAATAAAGTCTGCAAAGCTTATTGATTTCTTTCATAATCCGTTCAGACGGGTTGCAATGTGGTGAATACAATGAAATAAAAACAGGTTTGATTTTATGATTCCGAAGCATGCGTGACCAAACAGCAGATCTGAATTGCGGTCCGTTATCTGAAATGACTTTACTAACGTGTCCAACTTCACGTAAGAAATTTTTAACAAAGGCGTTGGATACAGACCGTCCAGTGGCTTTACGTAACGGAGTGAAAGAAACAAATTTTGAAGTAAGTTCAACAGCGACTAGAACGTATGCAAATCCATTAGATGTTCTGACAAGCGGTCCCAAGAGATCAACAGCAGCAAATTCTTTTAATTTAGAAGGAATGATAGGAAACAGCGGAGCACGATGTGAGATAGTAGACGGTTTCGCCTTTTGACAAAGTTTACAAATAGACAAGACTCTTCGAATTCGCTTTTCCATATTGTTAAAATAACAAGTCGTTCGAAGAATATGAAAAGATTTTCGTGGGCCAAAATGTGCATAGCTGAAATGAATGTACCAAATGAGCTTATTAACAAAATCGTCTGGAATGCAAAGTACCCATAGCTTGTCATCAACAGTGCAGCGTTTGAAGAGTATGTTGTTTCTAACCAGGTAATAATGCCGAATCTGAGTGTGTGTCTTTTCATGCCATTTACCTTTGATGTCTTTCCAAATCGGATCTTTATCTTGTTCATGAGCAATGTCCTTTAAAGATGTGGTGATGAAGTTTTCAAAGGCGACTTTCTGAATGTAAAGAATACTGAAATTTTTCTCGAGGTTGCCTTCTGTGTTACTTTTCTCAAGCCCAGCCGGTGCGCGTGACAGTGCGTCCGCAACAATGTTCTCCTTGCCGGGAATGTAGACTATTGTGAAGCGGAATTCTTGCAGAAACAATGCCCAACGTTTTAACCTATCATGATTTAATTTTGAAGACATAAGAAATTGTAATGCACGGTGATCACTGTATACTTTTACGTGCTTACCAGAAAGAAAGAAACGGAATTTGTTAAATGCCCAAACGATAGCTAAAGCTTCTAATTCAGTAACGGAATAATTTTTTTCAGATTTTGTTAGCACTCGGCTAGCAAAAGCAATGGTTTTCTGAACAGTAATGTCATCTTCTATGGCTTCTTGAAATAAATGGGCACCAAGACCAACTTGAAGAATCAGTGCTAAGGCAGAAATCTTGTGACAGATCTGGATGAGCTAGTATTGGCGCGTGAAGTAACGCTTCTTTCAAAGAATTGAATTCCAACTGTGCTTGTTCGTCCCAGTTCCAAATAGTATTTTTTCCAGTGAGAGAACAAAGTTTTGGTGTAACTAGAATTTGCATATTCAGAAAACGACGGTAAAAATTTACGAGACCTAGAAAACTGCGGACTTGTCTTTTTGTGGATGGAACTGGAATGGCTCTGATTGCTTCTAACTTTTCAGGATCCGGCTGAATGCCTTCAGAAGAAATAATATGTCCTAAAAACTTCACCTTTGACCTACCGAATTCAGACTTTTCCAAGTTAACTGTAATTCCAGATTCTGCAAAAGTACGTAACAAACTGTTGAGGATGCGGTTATGTTGTTCCCATGAGGCTTCTGCTATTAGAATATCGTCCACATATAAGGTGATGTGACGTTTTAAGAACTCAGGTAATATGGAATTTAACCCGCGAATGAATGCTGCTGAAGAAATGTTCAAACCAAAAGGAAGTTTCCGAAACTGATAACAAACGCCGAAACAAAGGAAAGCTGTGTATTTTCTACATTCTGGATGTAGTTCGATCTGATAAAAGCTGGATCTGAGATCAATGGAAGACAACACTTTTACACCATTAAAATTTTGAAGAAGTTCTTCCATCGTCTGCGGCCTGTCTGTTTCAGGAATAATGATAGTATTGATTTGTCTCGAATCTAAGACAAGTCTGATCGATCCATTTTTCTTCTCAACAACATGTAACGGATTGTTGTATGAGCTTACTGCAGGCTCAATAATGCCCTCGTCAAGCATAGATTGTATTTCTGTTCTAACACGGTCCCTATAATGTGCTGGAATTACGTATGGTCTTACACAAAATTTAGTATGCTCACGAACACGAAATTGGTATTGAAATCCCTTGATTGTTCCTGTTTTGTGAGTAAAAACTGTGGAATGTGCTTGTAAAATCTCAAAAAGGTCCTGCCTATCAGTGTCATTACAATTCTCAATTGTTTGAATTTTATTCTGAATTAACTCATTAATTTCAAATATGCCGTCGATGTCATCCCTGTCAGTACTTGCAGAGTGATTGTTAGTGTCTAGTTCCGTAGAAAATTCCGAACTGTTATCTAACAGAAGGAAAGCCGATTAATTTCCTCATCATGGTTTGAGAGCCAGTCTTCAAATTTCAAAGCTATTGACTTACCTTCTTTCTCTAAACTTATTTCAGCATCGTGAAAGCTTAAGATTGCTTTATATTCATTCAAAAAGTCTACTCCCAGTATAATTTCCGTCGACAATAATGGAACAATAAGGAAGTTCATAGAGAAGCTGTGGCTTTGACAAAAGAATTCTAAGTTGGTTTGTTGGCGTACATCTACACTTTTTCCAAAGATTGCACCTTGTAATTTAATCTTACGTAACGGAAGTGTGGGGCAATCGTTCGCTTTGTTGCATTTGCTAAAAGCTGTTTCGCTAATTACTGAAATGGGACTGCCAGAGTCAAGTACTGCCGTAAATTTTACGTCATTTACAGTAATATGAATCACAGGATATGCAATGTTGTTATGTTTTACGTCGTGTTCCTGGAGTAAGATGTCCCTAATGTCTTCCATTTTTACGTAATTACTAGCTACGGCAGCTGCGTCGTCAGTTTCATAAGTATGTCTTTTGGCTGCCAGTGGTGTGAGTCATCGCCTATTGTCTCTTTGTTGGCGCGCGTCGTTATTGGGATTTGGAGACCTAACTTCTACAAATTCATCGTGACGAGAGTGCTCTGCTCTGTTTAAATCTCGCCAGTTCTGATGCAATTCAGGTCTGTCGTTACGATCATATCGTCTGTCGTCATGTCGGTAGATTCCATAGTTTGTTTCTTGTCGGTCACGTGGTGGAGAATTTCTCCTTGAATCGTAACTACGCGCTGGACCGTTGCGTCTAAAGTTATTCTGTCTCCCTTGATAATAGTTATTTTGGTTCCCATATTGTCTGTTTCTCTGATTGTCTCTGTGATAGTCATTACTGCGGAGAGGTGATCTTTCCCTGTAATTATTACTACTCTGCCAACGGTTGTCATACGGGTGGTGTCTGTTTTGGTCACGATTTGCGTTGTAAGAATAGACTTGTCGTGTCCAGTTATTATTTCTGTCGTCACGGAATTGTGACGGATGTGACCTGTAGTGATTGATTTCCTGTTTTCGCATCCCACGACTGTCTGTGTCAATTTCCAGTTCTTGTAACAGTCCCTGAAAAGCTTCAATGTCGTCTTTGCAACGTCCTGCCAAAATAATGTGTCGTAAATGTTCAGGCAGTTTGATTAAGCAAATGCGGATGAGTTCTGAGGGGCTGTATGGGTTTGATAGGTACTGATTCTTGTGCAACATGTCTTCAAAATATTTGACAAGACTGGAAAATTCAGATTGTTCAAAGTGTTTCATCATCATGATGCTATGTTTTACGCGGTCTTGTGTAGCTTGAGACCAATATGCTGAGAGGAAGGCATGGTAAAATTCTCCTTCACTGTGGCAATCGTGAATGACCGATCGCATTCTTACAGCTGGTTCATTCTCCAAGTAGCCACACATAAATTCTAATCTGTGTTCTAATGACCAGTTGGGAGGAAAACAATGAGAGAATTGATGGAGCCACGCTTGTGGATGAATGTCGTTGCCAGAATTCTTAAATGTTTTGAATTTACGTGTAGTAATGAACAGCTTATAGTCAAAATCATCATGTCGGCGAGTCACATATCGGTCATTGTTACGTCGTGTCGGCGGTTCCATCTCAAAATTCGGTGCACCTTGCCAATTTCTTTCATAATTACCGAAATGCTCTGTGTTATTATATTGTGGCTTTTCCGTATTTCTATGTCCCTCTTCCAGTATTGGGGCGCGAGTGTCCTCTGAAATACGTAATTCTTGTATCACTTGCGTCAACTGATCTTGTACTTCCCGGATTTCTCTTTTATACTGTGTATTAATTTGATTTTGATTTTGTTTGAATTTTCTTATTTGTTCATAGTCTTCTGTGTCAGTGAAGGCTACGGGTCTTGTGTCATTCAGATCATCATCTACCTTTGTAGATAAGTTAGTGACCTGATCCGAAAGTTCAGCTACTTTCTCCGATAGTGAACACATTTCCTCAGTGTGTTTTTCTGAACCAAGTTTCAGAGTGTCCATTTGTGTTGAAATCGAATCTACTGTGTTCTTTAAGTTTTCCTGAGTTTTTGCCAGTTGCGTGACCGAATCGGTAGATGCAACTGAGTCAATTTTAGCCCACAAGGTCTCATGATTTTCATGAACAATGGTTTGCAGTTCTTTTATGGCTGCTTCGTGATTCTGTAATACATTCTCATGACGCGAAAAAATAGGTTGGAAATGCTCACAAATTTGTGTTTTTACGTCATTACAGACTTTCTGACATTTCGATTCTATTTTATGTAACTCAGTAGTTAAATCTTCACGTGTTTGTTCAAGCATATGTTCCACTGAGTCTAACTTTTGAAGCTTTTGTTCCATTGTGTCTAACTTTTGAAGCTTTTGCTGTGTTTGTCTCTGATTTTGTTCCATTGTGTCTAACTTTTGAAGCTTTTGCTGTGTTTGTCTCTGATTTTGTTCCATTATGTCTAACTTTTGAAGATTCTGTCCCATTTGTTTCTGATTTTGTTCAAGCGTTGTGTCTAACTTTTGTAGCCTTTGTCCCATTTGTTGCATTAACTGTAATAACAATGCACTGGTGTCTGAAACATGTTCCTCAGTGCTTTTCGGCAGTGAATTTGCACCGGCAACATTCACATTTTGACAAGCGGAAAATGTGTCTTGACTCATTTGAGAAAACGGTGAGGACGCAAAACCTGAATCTACAGTATTTGCAAAATTGTGTCCTATCATTTCGGATTCCTGAGGCGAGCTGTTGCCGACCGATCGATCGACAATGCTTCCCTGTTCACTACCTGTTTCACTGCCTACGCCATTGTCTGACGCCCGCTCCATTTCCCTATGCACAGTTACCAAATTACTACTTTGAATATTAGTTAATTCACTACCCAGTGGTGCTGATAAGCTACGCTCGTCGTCACTATTATTTCTCAATTTAGTTTGGAGCCTAGTGTTACGTTTTTCACACGCCATTATTGTCACAATATTTCACACGACAACACAGAAAAGCACAACTTGAATAGCAAAAACAAGAGAACACATTAACATAGCACTGAAAATAATATCTAGTTAATTGCAGCAGCGAAATACTTGGCGCAAAGCTACATGCATGCCACAACTGTTTTACTGTACAACAATGAAAGACTGCAACTACAAAGGAGATTCTCTCTACAATTACGCGCTAGCAATAAACAAAAGCTACACTAAATACACAAACTACAAGAAAAAAATCAGAAGATTCCAGTGAGGTATCCTAGGCTAAGGGTCGACATATGAAACGTCCCCTTTGAACAATTTTACATGTGAAACGTCCACTTAGAACAATTATACAAGCCTGTGCTTAACCTGACACACAATATTATTTAGCGCAACGCAATCTGACTTTCAATAACCCCTACAAAACAATGGCCCTGACTAACTTTAACCTATACCTTTTACAAATCACTTACCTCACAAAAATCTTCGCTACTCAAGCTACTGCAAAACAGCGAGCGCCACTACTGCCAGCTTAATATTCATAATTGACATTCAGTCTTACAGATTATCAAAACTCCGCCATCTCTCTCCCCACGTCCACCACTGCTGGCGGCTCACCTCCAACTGCCCAGCGCTACGCGCTGTTCGCATCCAGCTATAGCAGTTCATGACAATAATGGCAGACAACAATGCAAACTAGCCACATACTGCACACAGCACAGCCAGTGATTTTCATACAGAGTGCTATGTAACGTTGCCAATAAAAAACATAAACAGCAAACTTACATAAAGAAAGCCTAAACAGCCTACTTACACAGTGTTTTAGTTAAACGGAACGAATGATTCAAGGCAAGGGTTGAATAGGAGGGACGTATCAGGTATGATACTGGAGCAGAGTCATATGAGGAAAAGAAGGGGCTAAAAGGCTGCACTGAACAGTAGGGAAGAAGAAGGGCTATAAATTATCTTTACAACTTCAGACTTTAATACCTTTAAAACAGGGCTTCACAACATACGTGCTCGCGGAGCAAGCTGTGAGCAGCAAGGCGCGAGCACGGAGCAACGCGAGCACGCTACCCCCACTACCGGACCAGAACGGAGAGTGGGGAGAGTCACGTGGGGCACACAACAGCTGCCGCCAGTCAATGTAAATCCGCGACCACCTGTAGGGATATCACTCACGAATTATTACTGCGACAAATGAAACAAATAAAGGAGAATCTACACATGCCGCATAATTTTATTAGCTTAGTGCATGCCTCTACATTCGCATTAATTTGTGAACTGTTACACAATAAAAGGTGTCACTGAAGTGTGGGATTCTCGATTACCTTGTACTTTTTGCCCTTTACAATTGCGTCTATGTTCGGAGTAATTGTTCTTGTGCATTTTAGGCGCAGCGTGCAGTTTAAATTTCGATCAGACAATGCGTTTCTCAGGCGCGTCTTGTTACATTTCATTGCAGAGAACAGTTGTTCACAATCATACGTGGAACCGAACATTGATATTATTCTAGCCGCCAGTTTGTGCAAACGAGGAAATCTATCCTGAGGGAAGTGTCTGTAGAATTCCAAAATGTTTTCTCTTGTTCTGAAATTTGTCTCTGTATTCTCTGTCACACTGCAGGTCAATAATTTCTTGCTGCAGCTCAGTACGAATCTCTTAAATATTCGCTGAATATGGAGAGAACAGATCAAAATCACTGTCTAGTGCTGTCAGATCTTGAAAGCGCTGATCAACTAAACTACTTGAATAACGTTCACAGTCTTTGTGAACATCTTGCATGGATGATAATTTAGGAAAATGAGCTAGGTTTCCTGTTTCCAGCTGACTCACCAAAGTATCAATTTCATTTTAAAAGCTCGTATTCGATCTATGAAATGAGTAATTAGCAGATCTTTACCTTGTAGTAAAATGTTCAAAGCATTCAGATGGCTAGTTAAATCTGCTAAGAACGCGAGATCACATTCAAACGTGCACGCGCATTTCCCCTCCCTCCCTACTCCGCGACCTTGCACCTGCTCGTGAGCACGTGACTGAGCAGACGCGGTACTCGCGCTCAAAACCGGTCAGTTGTTAAGCCCTGCTTTAAAACTATACTATATGTTAACAAATGGTTTTCAACATGTGATAAAATAGCTCATAAAGGTTTGCTTCCTCACTCATATACATCAATGTGTGCACTCTTAGTGACACGGATAATGTCTAGTCGGAGTTCCATTTCTCTCTACGTACAAATCAAGATCTCCACAGCGACATGTTCAAACGCTTTGCTAATGCGCGCCTTCAAGTCCTTTAGGTCTCTAACCTTGGTTCGGTACACCACAGGTAGACATCTAGAGGTGTGAGGTCAGGAGATCGTGGAGGTGATCGAATTGGACCATCTTGTCCACTCCACCTATTCGGAAACTTTTCATCTAAAATCTGTCGAACATTTAGAGACCAGTGTGGTGGTAACTCGTCCTGCTGGAATATGACGTCAGATTGTGTTGTTCCAACTGTGACAGAGCAAACTCTTGTAACTTGTCTAGGTAAACGCGGCATCGGCCACTATCCGGTCGGCCGCACTTTCAAATTCGGACTCTTCCAGCTACGCCGCTGCGTTTCCTACAGCCGCCACCGCAGCACGAGGTTCTGCCACGAACGATTACGCCGCTGCCAATGATATGCAAGCATCCCCTCTCTGGAGCTCCAGCGGCGGGTGCACTTTAAGTGTGAACTTTCATCCACTGACCCCATTTTATGTGTTAGCCAACGGCCAGGTCTCGACATCTTCTGAATAGACATTATATTGGAGAGTGGCAGATGCCGGCCGGGATGGCTGAGCGGTTCTAGGCGCTTCAGTCTGGAACCGCGAGACCGCTACGGTCGCAGGTTCGAATCCTGCCTCGGGCATGGATGTGTGTGATGTCCTTAGGTTGGTTAGGATTAAGTAGTTCTACATTCTAGGGGACTGATGACGTCAGAAGTTAAGTCCCATAGTGCTCAGAGCCATTTGAACCATTTTTTGAGTGGCAGATTTATAAATCTCCTGCAACTGTGTATGTTCCTACATTCAGATCGACTCTTAGCAGCTGACGCTGCAACTCCAGCAACCAAGTTATGTATTATTTTTAGTATTTGATATTAGATGTAGAATAAATTACTATCTGAATTATCTGTTCATAAATGGCATTTGTTCCTCGCACCTGTATCTACTGAAGAACCACACAGCGTACAAAGGAAGTCCTAAGAGAAAACACAATCGTTGAGGGTAGACTAGATGAAAATCAATGCACCAATAATGCAATTAATTGACCCTGGGACTGTCTCTTTCCATTTCATGTGTAAATGAGCATTCTGTGAGCCCCATATACGAATGTTATGACTGTTCAGTTTGCCGGATACATGAAACTTTGTGTCTTCGGAGAAACAAATCTTTTCCAAAAAGTCATTGTTTGTGTCAGTCTTGCCTAGTATATCTAGTTAAAACTTTCGGGCTGACTTTGTCCGTAAGCTTTAATGTCTGAAGCAGCGGCACCTTGTAGGGATATAGCCGTAACCTCTTATACAAGATATTATACACTGTTGATCATTTCCAACTCTCTGGCCACCATATGCAAACGCCTGCCGTAACTGTCCACGTCGTCATCTGGAATAGGAGGGCGACTCGCCCAATTTTCTTCGAGAACAATACCTGTTTCCATAAGTGATCTATGCCAAGCCCGAATAGTTGCTCGGTATGGTGGTTGCCTTCCATACCATGTTCGAAAGTTTCGATGCTCTTGGGTGGAGGACGTCGTCTGTATTAACCCAGCCACGCACTGAGCTTCCTCTCGTGGAGTCCATATTTTACCAGGTTTTAAAGTTCAATTTTGCGTCGAAGTTGTGTCACCTGGCAGATAAAAGGAAAGAAAAAGAACTTTATGGATTATATCATCACATGTCGTCATTTTTTAATATCTAGCATATTTTTAAAGTTATTAAAGTCTTCATTTGTAAAGATGGTTTATGGACACATTGTATGTAGGCCAAATTTCTTTTTAACGTGACATAGGAAACAACGAGTGGCTAAAGTAAATTACGAGAGGAACACCTTGGTCACGGTCAGGAAGGAAACTACGAGAGTCATTTCAAAAGTCGTGGCAACTACTTTTCGTGTTGAAAATGGGAACGAATAAAAAATTCTGAAAAATGCAAATGGAAAGTTAGTTCATCTGTAAACATTACATGTAGGGAGATGGGTGAATTCACACACCGCAATAAATAGGAGCACGAGAAAAAAGACGAAACAAATTTCGTCGTTTCAAATGTGTTTAGCTATCAATTGCAACTGTACACAGTGTTACAGGGCAAGAATATGGACTGTGACAAGAGTCCCTCGAAATAGTCTCCCAACGAATCCATCACACACTGCCAACGCCGTCGAAGACAACGAATACCCGTGGCCTTATCATGAACGAATCGTCGGATCTCACGCGTTACTGCTGCGGCAATGTCTTCAAGTTTTCGGAAGGGTATTCCACGCAATAGCTCTTTACGTTTTTGTACGAGGTCATGATTGCAAAGTGCTAAGCCTGGCGAGTATTGTGGATGCTCCAGTACTTCCCATCCCCATCGCGCGAGCAGATTTTGTAGACACAATGTCGTATAGATTGTCGCCTTGTTCTGAAGAATTAAAGCTTCTTGTAGACGTTCAGGAATTTTCTCCCGAATAGTCTGTCGTAGGTGTTGTTGCAGGGAAGTTCGATACTAGTACAGGGCATTAACAGTTTGTCCACGTGGGGCCAATGGCACAGTCACTCCTCTAATGCCATAGCTTGACAGGAGAAGTGTTGCGACGAAATTTCTACCTGCATCGTGTACCGGGCTGAGCTATACCGCGGACTGATTTTTCAGTTCTAGCTCATACGTCCTGTCCAAAAATACATCTATGTTGAGTCTTAGAAACGTATTAACTGCCCCTGCTTCTCGTAATGCGCTATATACACAAGTTGCGTAATGTGTCCACTTTTCCTATTCAGTTTGTGCTGGGCAGCAGATTTACACAAATGTAGCTCGTCTCGTAAAATTCTATAGATTATTGTCTTCTGAATGCCAGTATGGTGCTGTAATTCATGCAGCGTCCACCTTCTGTCGTTCTCTAAGGACTGGATCGAGCGAGGTGGCGCAGTGATTAGCACACTGGACTCGCATTCGGGAGGACGACGGTTGAAACCCGCGTCCTGCCATCCTGATTTAGGTTTTCCGTGATATCCCTAAATCGCTTCAGGCAAATGCCGTAATGGCTCCTCTGAAAGGAAGCGGCCGATTTCCTTCTCCAACCTTTCCTAATACGAGCTTGTGTTCCATCTCTAATGACCTCATTGTCGACGGGACGTGAAACACTAATCTCCTCCTACTAGTAAAAATCCTCCTCCACGGATTGGGCGATCTGGGTACGAGCAAAGTCCTTACTCACACTGACAAACCGCCCGAATCCGTGTACGTCGGTGCATCTGACCACCGAGCAACGGTTCGGAATGGTAGAGCAGCATTTGCTACCGCTTCCATAAGCTCTATGTGGCATTGTCGCGCTTTCCTTCCACAATGAAGTGAATATCTACGTAAGAGCGCTGCTCAAGTCGGGTAACATACATCTTCAGTGGCTACTCATCTCACACTGTGGGCTGTCATCACGCTTTGTTCTTCTGAGAAGGACTGGCGTCTAGCGTCAAGTCACGTTGCTGTGGATTCGTTGGAGACTCCTGACGCCACAGAATGAGCGTAGCGTGTAATGTACTATTAACTACTGTTGCAATAGACAGTAAAACACGTTTGCAGCGACAAACTCGAGCCGTGGCCGGCTTGAATTGATGCCGTTTGTTCTTTGGGGTTTTGTCACAATCGAGTGGCGTCTTATTTCTCCCTGAGTTACTACCATAACAAGTTGCTGACTTGCCTCCGTCAGTGACAGCAACAGTACTTATCGATACTAGTACTGCTGTACCATCTTTGGTGTGACCGATATATTTCCGTGTGGTGGTGTGTGTGGCAGTTGGTTGATTGGGACAGAGCTGCGAGGAAGTCTCTGCAGTGCGAGGTCAGGCCGGGACCGCTGGCGGCGTGAAAGCACAGTCGGATTGTGAGGCGCTAGCTGCGAGAGCTACAAAAGGTCGTTGCCCACCGAACGCGGACACTGAAGTTGAGTGATCAGTTAACCTGTTATGAAGCCTCAGTTGCTGTGACATCTCTTCGTCCGTTGCCAGTTATTGCTTCCTGGGCCTTTCTGGCTAGCAGCAACGTATGGTGTGTTGGAGTCGGCGAAATTTTGCAGTCGTCTTCCTGTATTGTCTTTAACTATTAAATTGGTTGTTACTTATCAGTGAAGTGCACCAGTGGTATTTTCTGCCTTGTGGCTGTTAACGCCCCAGTTACCTGCCCTGGCCGTTAGCGTAGTATTCCGGTAGTGTGTTTTTCCTCGCCGTGTTGATGCTGTCCGGCATGACGTGTAGTTCCACAGCCTTTTAGTTATTTGTTCATATTTTGTTCGTAGAGTGTTTATTGTGCCTTGGCTGTTTTTAGATGGCAATTTTGAAGACGTAGTGCTGATGCCACCTTCGTCCTCGGCTGATACTTTCGCTTGTCGTGCCGTTGGTCAGGCGGAAGGGAATTGATTAGGTTGTTGGCCGGTCCTTCAGCCATCCCCGGGTCGTGTTGCCTTCCGATTATTTCACCTGGTATGTATTGTATTGTATATTAACCGGGGACCTAGAAACGACGGAGAGGCTCCGTCCCGGCCGCAGACGCAGTGGTCCACAACCCCACGACGACTACGGCAGTCCAGACCTCCGCCGCCCCACACTGAACCCAGGGTTATTATGCGGTTCGGCCCCCGGTGGAGCCCCCCCCCCCCCCCCCCCCCCACGGGAACGTCTCACACCAGACAAGTGTAACCCCTATGTTTGCGTGGTAGAGTAATGGTGGTGTACGCGTACGTGGAGAACTTGTCTGCGCAGCAATCGCCGACATAGTGTAACTGAGGCGGAATAAGGGAAACCAGCCCGCATTCGCCGAGGCAGATGGAAAACCGCCTAAAAACCATCCACAGACTGGCCGGTTCACCGGACCTCGACACAAATCGTGCCGGGGATCAGGCGCTGCTTCCCGCCCGGAAAACCGTGCGTTAGACCGCACGGCCAACCGGGCGGGATTTATTTCACCTTACTTTTGGCTGCCGATCTTACCTCACCTTACGTTAGAACTACCTCCTCAGACCGACTCTTGGAACACTTCTGAGCACCACTGTTGTGTTGGTTTAAATTGTGATTTTCATTTTTAGTTTGAAGTACTGTGCAAGGCCTTGAGCCATCTATTAATTTAGTTTGTATTGATTTCAAAATAAGGCCATCAGCCGATTTAGCCGGCCGTTGTGGCCGAGCGGTTCTAGGCGCTTCAGTCTGGAACCGCGCGACCGCTACGGTCGCAGGTTCGAATCCTGCCTCGGGCATGGATGTGTGTGATGTCCTTAGGTTAGTTAGGTTTAACTAGTTCTAAGTTCGACGCGACTGATGACCTCAGAAGTTAAGTCGCATGGTGCCCAGAGCCATTTTGTGAAGATGGACCACAAATACAACCACGGTTCAGTATGCTGAACGAGAGCGGATACTCGACATCCTCCGGCAAAGCGCTGAGCAAGGACTTGGTAGGCAGGAGGCGTGTGCTGGGCGCCCCGCGACGCTTTCTTGTCAGCCGGTGAGGCGGTGCGGCGTTGTGGTGTCCGCGTGGCCTCCAGCGCGGGAGCGGCGAGTGCGTGCAGGACCGATAATGGCCGGAAATTCGCTCGCATATTCCACGAGCCGAGCGCTTGTCGCGCCACCGGCGGCAGCCCATACTAATTACCCGCTTCCACCGGCTTTTAAAGGACGCCGACCGATAGTGATTTGTTACCTTTTCGAAACGGCATGCGAACGGAAACTCGATAGCGGTTTCGAGTCCCCTCCTTAGGCGGCACTTCAAGGTGAAAAGTTTCCATCCATAAGCTTGGTAAATGGAAAATAATTCGACGCTGGCTGTAGAATCTGTTGCTTGCGTAAATTTTTGGTACGTCAAATAATGTGCTCTACACGAATAGAGGTATGTTACAGGAAAGGAATCTCCTCAATTATTTCTTACTTCGGCCACATCTGTTTACCAATATATACTGGCACGACGCAGCACGCTGCCATCTTCAGGTAATTACGAGGAGCTTAAAAGAGTAAGGTACACAGTACTATGGCAGGCTTAGTAACTGTCATTGAGTACTCCACTACGCTTCAGAGTGACCGAGGCATATACGTGACACTATTTCTCATCAGTCACCAAGTCTCAGAACCCAATGGTCGAAACGGTCTACCAATCGTTCAATTTATTTTATTTGTTTCCATGCAAATTTAGTCAGGGTGTTTTCTGAGTGACTTCCTCGGTTCTGCCTTGGAACTGTGTTCCCGTTTTGTTGTGATGATGTTCATCAACTGATGTAAGTAGTAGCCCGCATCTCGTGGTCGTGCGGTAGCGTTCTCGCTTCCCACGCCCGGGTTCCCGGGTTCGATTCCCGGCGGGGTCAGGGATTTTCTCTGCCTCGTGATGGCTGGGTGTTGTGTGCTGTCCTTAGGTTATTTAGGTTTAAGTAGTTATAAGTTCTAGGGGACTGATGACCATAGATGTTAAGTCCCATAGTGCTCAGAGCCATTTGAACCATTTTTTGTTAGTAGTAGCTAGTTGCAGGCGCTGTCGTGAACTTTAGTGTTGAACGTTTCCAGTCCTCTGATCGGAACTCTGAGCCTTACCTGTAAGTAGTTAGGTGCAAATCCGCTCGTTGGTCACGGAGCCACTGCAGAACCGCCGTGTGAACGTCCTCATAGTTAGAAAATCTCCTTACCCCAGATTTTCTTTCAGATTGCCCAAAGATGGAAATCGCATGTTGCAGAATGGGACTTACCGATCGATATTACCCGCGTTTGGACGGCCTTGCTCAAGTTGTTGACACAATTTCATTACGGCCGCTGTGAGGACGTCTTCATTGTTGGAAAGTTTCCTACCTCCAGATTTTCTTTCAGCTTGCTAAAAGACGGAAATCACACGGTGCAGTATTCTTAGGACTTCTTGATCAATGTCATCCATGTTTGTGCGACTTTGGTCCAGTTATTGGCACAATTTCTGTACGGCTGCTGTGTGAACGTTCGCATAGTTCCTTCTTTCTCCGGATTTTCTTTCAGCTTGGCAAGAGATGAAAATCGTACGGTGCAGTATTGGGACTTCTCGATCGATATCATCAACGTGTGTACGGCCTTGATCAAGTTGTCAGAACTATTTCAGTACAGTTGAAAATGACATTGCATTTCGTTCATACAGAGACAGTATCTCATGATGTATATGTATGTGATATAGACTTTAGCCCACAAGAATCGTACTGCCCCACGTAATTTGGAGTACGTTTTCATTTATAGCGCACCATTTTGGTCGCACACTGTTATGCATCTGCTATGTGTACCGCAGCATGACTGTCTCAGCAGGAGACCGCGAACTTGGACTTCCTTCTCACAATGCCCCACTCTTGTTGTGCAATGGGCTTAGGGTGGGACGACACAAATCTAACACTAACTTACTTTTTGAACACCCTACATACCTATACATTTTGTTTTACTCATTGGTCCCTATGGACTCTCATAGTGTCTGTTTACTTGGAATGCCGACCATATTATTTACCGACAATTGTCCAGGTCCAGAAAGATTTATTTATTTTAGTGTGCACCTTTATGTGTGCTGCATGTTCAAATAATCTCAGTGGTGGCTTTACTTTCATTTTTACGAATACGAGGTCTGGCCAAAAAAATCTGGATATTCGTAATTTCGCACCAATGGGGTGCTGGAAAGAAATGCAGTTGGCATCCCTGCTCATGACTGTGTTTGATGTTCAACTGCCGGAAGTTTCATCGTTGTATGACTGTTAGTTATCGTTCAGTGCTGTATCAAGTAGAGCGTTCTGTCGCACAGTTTGCGAATTTCGAGATGGCAGAGTTATAGGAGCAACACGTCTGCATTACATTTTGCATAAAACACAAGAAAACCATTACAGACACACACCAGATGATGCAGGAAGCGTACGGTGATCAGTGGCTACGCCGTAATACGTGTTACGAATGGTTCACACGATTTCAAAATCGCCGGAGGGAAGTTAAGGATGACCCTCGTTCAGGACGCCCTTCGACGTCCACCGACGACGTTCATGTCAGCATCGTCAACGAAATTATCCGTGGCAATCGAGGGACTACACAAGAATGTAACATTTCGGTTGGATCATTCCATTAAATCCTGACACAGCATCTCGGACTGCATCGTGTTGGCGCCAACTTCGTCCCACGGCTCAAGAAAAGAAAGACTTTCTCCTCGCAATCTGTGAAGAGACTTTAGATGAGAACGATATGATCCTTAAAAGAATGAAAACTGGTGATGAGGCGTCGGTCTATGGTTATTACGTTGATACCAAGGTTCAGTCTTTAAAACAGGCCGGGGAAGGTTCACCCAGACCAAAAAAGGCTCTTCAGGTCAGGTCAAATGTCAAAGCCATGCTGGTAGTTTTCTTTTACTTTCAAGGATTAGTTCATCTTGAATTCGTGTCACAGGTACGAAATGTTAATCGATCGTTCTATCGGAACCTGTTGCGACACCTTGCTAGAAAATGTGAAAAGGAAATGGCCTGAATAGTGGCGAAACAATTCACGGCTCTTGCATTACGATAACGAACCTGCACATTCATTGTTGGTGCGTCACTATTGCACAAAGAACGAAATCACTGGTGCTGCCTCATCGTCCGTCCTTTCCAGACCTGGCCACAGCGGACTTTTTTTTTATTTCCAAAGTTGAAAACTCCGTTGAAAGGACGAAGATTTGTAACGATGGACGAGATAAAAGAAAATTCACGAGATGGTACTTCGCGCGATCCAGTAAGACGAATACCAAGACTGCTTCCGGAAGTGGACACGGCGTTGGAAGCGGTGTATCAACTGTGGAGGAGACTATTTCGAAGGAGACCATGCGCAATAAATAAAAGATGAGGGTAGAAAAATTTTGTGGGTAAAGTTCCGGAATTCTTTGAAGAGACCTCGTATAGGCCTATCTGAGACACAGGACACAAGAACAGGTGTAACATCATTAAGTTACGCTTTCACATGCAGACGTTTCTAATTTAAAGAACCATGAAGATAAGAATCTTTGGAATGTAATTAACTGTATGTGAAAGTGTGAAATGATGGTGTTGTCTTTAAGCTTATGTCTGTACACAAGGTAATGAACTATTCAGCAAAAATGGAAACATTTCGTTGCATAACGACACTGGCACATCAAGAAAATAGATATCATCACACTTCAAAAGAATCTACGAGTAAAACTTGCTGTATAAGATGGCAGTCAAATAAAAAGGAGACAGCTGAAAAACAATAAGTAAACTGTTTATTATATCATAACTGTTGTTACATTTACCCCATTGTGCGACAGGACGGTCAGTGCCCTCATGGAAAAATGTTTGCGGTTGCCTACGGAAACATGATTGTACCCATGCATGCACCTTTTCACCCGAAGCAATTCGACGGCCGCAAATGTCTTTCTTCAGGGCTCCAAAAATATAGAAATCGCTTGTAGAGAGACCGGGATTGTATGGCAGATGTGTAAGGGCTTCCCAACGAAACTTGTACAGTGTATTCGAAATAGCCTTGGCCACACGCAGGACCACCGATATGTTTCGCTGGCAAGCCCTTACACGTTTTCCATATAGTCCCGGTTTCCCCCATGCGATTTCCGTATTTATGGAGCCCCAAAAATGGATTTGTTAGAAGAGCTAGAGATATATTCACTTTACAGATAATTTGAAAATAAATGTTAAACGAAATACTTTAAAGTGAAACAGTGAATGTATTCAGGTGCTTTGACAATATACTTAATTAAAAATAATAACACACAGAAATAAGCACTATTGTAAAATAGATAAAAGCAAATAATGATCCAGATTGTTAAGATAAATATCCTCAACACAAAAGCATATCATACGATGTGGAAGACCTGTAACATTATCTCCGTCGACTACATCTACAAACGTCTCTTTAAATAGAATGGTATTTCCACTCTGCAGCGGGGTGTGGGCTGTTGTGAAACTTCCTGGAAGATTAAGACTCGGACAGAGTAGAACTCGGGACCTTGGTCTCCTTGCGGCAATTTTTCTACCATCTGAACTACAGAAGCTCTCCTACAGACCTAAAAACTAGAACTCCTAGTAGAAAGAATATAGCGGAGACACGGTGGAGCACGTGCTCGTGAATGGGAAAGGTCCCGAGATCGAGTCTGGGTCCGGCACACAGTTTTCATCTGCCAGGAAGTTCCATATCAGCGTAGACTCCGGTGTAGAGCGGAAATTTCATTCTGGAAACATCCCCCAGGCTGTGACTAAGCCATCTCTCCGCAATATCGTTTCTTCCAGAAGTGCTATTTCTGCAAGATCTCCGGGAGATCGTCTGTGAAGTTTGGAAGGTAGGAGACGAGGTACTGGTGGAATTAAAGCTGTAGGGACGAGTCAGGAGTAGTGCTTGGGTATCTCAGATGGTACAGCACCTGCCCGCGAAAAGCAAAGGTTCCGGGTTCTAGTGTCGGTCCGGCACACAGTTTTAATCTGCCAGGATGTTTCATCTTTGTAACTACTTGTTTATGGAAGTTATTCTCTATACAGGGTGGTCCATTGATCGTGACCAGGCCAAATATCTCACGAAATAAGGGTCAAACGAAAAAACTACAAAGAACGAAACTTGTCTAGCTTGAAGGGGGAAACCAGATGGAGCTGCGGTTGGCCCGCTAGATGCCGCTGCCATAGGTCAAACGGATGTCAAATGGTTTTTTCTTTTTAAATAGGAACCCCACTTTCTTATTACATATTCTGTAGTATGTAAACAAATATAAATGTTTTAGTTGGACCATATTTTTCACTTTGCGATAGATGGTGCTGTAATAGTCACAAACATATGGCTCACAATTTTAGACGAACAGTTGGTAACAGGTAGGTTTTTTAAATTAAAATACAGAACGTAGGTACGTTTGAACATTTTATTTCGGTTGTTCCAATGTGATACATGTACCTTTGTGAACTCATTATTTCTGAGAACGCATGCTGTTACAGCACATTAATGCAATAAATGCTCAAAATGATGTCCGTCAACCTCAGTGCATTTGGAAATACGTGTAACGACATTCCTCTCAACAGCGAGTCGTTCGGCTTCCGTAATGTTCGCACATGCATTGACAATGCGCTGACGCATGTTGTCAGACGTTATCGATGGATCACGACAGCAAATATCCTTTCCACAGAGAAAGAAATCTGGGGACGTCAGATCCGGTGAGCGTGCGGGCCATGGTATAGTGCTTCGACGACCAATCCAAGTTTCATGAAATATGCTATTCAATACAGCTTCAACTGCACGCGAGAGCTATGTGCCAGACATCCATCATGTTGGAAGTACATCGCCATTCTGTCATGCAGTGATACATCTTGTACTAATATCGGTAGAACATTACGTAGGAAATCAGCACACATTGCACCATTTAGATTGCCATCGATAAAATGGGGGCCAATTATCCTTCCTCCCACAATGCCGGACCATACATTAACCCGCCAAGGTCGCTGATGTTCCACTTGTCGCAGCCATCGTGGATTTTCCGTTGCCCAGTAGTGCATAATATGCCGGTTTACGTTACCGCTGTTGGTGAATGACGCTTCGTCGCAAAATAGAACGCGTGCAAAAAGTTGTCGTCCCGTAATTTCTCTTGTCCCCAGTGGCAGAACTATACACGACGTTCAAAGTCGTCGCCATGCAATTCCTGGTGCATAGAAACATGGTACGAGTACAATCGATGTTCATGTAGCATTCTCAACACCGACGTTTTTGAGATTCACGATTCTCGTGCAATTGGGTCTGCTACTGACGTGCGGATTAGCCGCAACAGCAGCTAAAACACCTACTTGGGCATCACCATTTGTTGCAGGTCGTGGTTGACGTTTCACATGTGGCTGAACACTTCCTGTTTCCTTAAATAACGTAACTATCCAACGAACGGTCCGGACACTTGGATGATGTCGTCCAGGATACAGAGCAGCATACATAGCACACGCCCGTTAGGCACTTTGATCAAAATAGCTCTACATCAACACGATATCGACCTTTTCCGCAATTGCTAAACGGTCCATTTTAACACGGGTAATGTATCACGAACCAAATACCGTCCGCACTGCCGGAATGTTACGTGATACCACGTACTTATACGTTTGTGAGTATTACAGCGCCATCAATCACAAAGCGAAAAAAGTGGTCGAACTAAAACATTCACATTTCTTTACGTACTACACGAATATGTAATAAAAATGGGGGTTCCTATTTTAAAAAACGCAGTTTAGATCCATTTGAGCTATGGCAGCGCCATCTGGCGGGCCGACCATAACGCCACCTGGGTTCCCCCTTCGAGGTAGACGAGTTTCTTTCTTTGTAGGTTTTTGTTTGATGCTTATTTCGTGAGATATTTGGCCCGATTACTATCAATGGACCACCCTGTATATATTGTGCACATAAAAATCTGTGTGACGTTTAACATTTTGACTATGCACAAATGGACCATAAGTAAACTGCAAGCACAAGTTCTTCCAAATTTCGTCATTAACTAAGTATCAAAATCGATAACTAACACATCACTGCACCTTATATATATATGTATATACACTCCTGGAAATTGAAATAAGAACACCGTGAATTCATTGTCCCAGGAAGGGGAAACTTTATTGACACATTCCTGGGGTCAGATACATCACATGATCACAATGACAGAACCACAGGCACATAGACACAGGCAACAGAGCATGCACAATGTCGGCACTAGTACAGTGTATATCCACCTTTCGCAGCAATGCAGTCTGCTATTCTCCCATGGAGACGATCGTAGAGATGCTGGATGTAGTCCTGTGGAACGGCTTGCCATGCCATTTCCACCTGGCGCCTCAGTTGGACCAGGTTCGTGCTGGACGTGCAGACCGCGTGAGACGACGCTTCATCCAGTCCCAAACATGCTCAATGGGGGACAGATCCGGAGATCTTGCTGGCCAGGGTAGTTGACTTACACCTTCTAGAGCACGTTGGGTGGCACGGGATACATGCGGACGTGCATTGTCCTGTTGGAACAGCAAGTTCCCTTGCCGGTCTAGGAATGGTAGAACGATGGGTTCGATGACGGTTTGGATGTACCGTGCACTATTCAGTGTCCCCTCGACGATCACCAGTGGTGTATGGCCAGTGTAGGAGATCGCTCCCCACACCATGATGCCGGGTGTTGGCCCTGTGTGCCTCGGTCGTATGCAGTCCTGATTGTGGCGCTCACCTGCACGGCGCATACGACCATCATTGGCACCAAGGCAGAAGCGACTCTCATCGCTGAAGACGACACGTCTCCATTCGTCCCTCCATTCACGCCTGTGGCGACACCACTGGAGGCGGGCTGCACGATGTTGGGGCGTGAGCGGAAGACGGCCTAACGGTGTGCGGGACCGTAGCCCAGCTTCATGGAGACGGTTGCGAATGGTCCTCACCGATACCCCAGGAGGAACAGTGTCCCTAATTTGCTGGGAAGTGGCGGTGCGGTCCCCTACGGCACTGCGTAGAACCCTACGGTCTTGGCGTGCATCCGTGCGTCGCTGCGGTCCGGTCCCAGGTCGACGGGCACGTGCACCTTCCGCCGACCACTGGCGACAACATCGATGTACTGTGGAGACCTCACGCCCCACGTGTTGAGCAATTCGACGGTACGTCCACCCGGCCTCCCACATGCCCACTATACGCCCTCGCTCAAAGTCCGTCAACTGCACATACGGTTCACGTCCACGCTGTCGCGGCATGCTACCAGTGTTAAAGACTGCGATGGAGCTCCGTATGTCACGGCAAACTGGCTGACACTGACGGCGGCGGTGCACAAATGCTGCGCAGCTAGCGCCATTCGACGGCCAACACCGCGGTTCCTGGTGTGTCCGCTGTGCCGTGCGTGTGATCATTGCTTGTACAGCCCTCTCGCAGTGTCCGGAGTAAGTATGGTGGGTCTGACACACCGGTGTCAATGTGTTCTTTTTTCCATTTCCAGGAGTGTATATACATATAGTTATTGATTTTGATACTTAGTTAATGACGAAATTTGGAAGAACTTGTGCTTGCAGTTTACTTATGGTCCATTTGTGCATAGTCAAAATGTTAAACGTCACACACATTTTTATGTGCACAATATATATATATATATATATATATATATATATATCAGTAAAGTCACGAAGTCAAAGCAGAAACTCAAACATAGCAAACGTTACGTGAAAACGGAATACTACAATAGAGAAAACACACTTGAAAATGGGAATCATTTACCTAAACGCGTCATGCAGAATATGAATAAAGAAAATGATGACTGTTAGCAGTAAAGTTATTCATAAACAGACCCATCAATAGTATTGTTAGCGTGCCGAAAAATCCTGGAGTTAAAGAACGAGTGAGAGTGGAACAGCCCGTGGCGACATTTTCAAGGCCGAGTCTGAGGCAGCTGAGTGGCGATGCCGAGCGGCGGCCGGTGCAGTTTAACGACCAGCGGGAGGGGCCGCCGCCAGCCGCCAGCCGGCTCGCCGCTGTAACCACAGCCGCAGCCCGCCCACGCCGACTTCGGCCCGCGCCGCGCCGCGCCGCGCCGCGAGGCGAGTGCATTAGCTTTCCGCGCCGGTGTGAAGGGTGGCTGGAGGTCACGTGAGTCACACACACACACACACATACACACACGCGACGCCGGGAGGATGTGATGTCACTTCCTCTCCTTCCACATTTCGCGGCAACCCCCTGCACGCCGCGCGCGTGCCGGTGTGTACTCGTGCCGTTTATTGCCTCAGGCAGCAACCGGCGCGAGTTTTGGAGGCTGATGCGCTAGGCAGTGCTCGAACCGCTGCCGCCCCAACGGAAAAACGTCGTTTCCAGCACCGTTGTGAGCTGCAGTCATGAGACAGATAATATGCAATGTATGTTAATGACATAAACTCAATCACTTTGAAAGGAGTCTACTGGGGCACACTTGTGTGTGGCACCAGAATAAGATAAGAATATTAATAAATTAATATGAAACTACTATACTGCAAACGATGAATGTCTTTATCGGCTCGATAACGCAGATCGCTGACGGTGCGCGACTGCAGAGCTAAAGATAATACTTCCACTCTGAGATTGTAGTATTGGAGTAAGAGAGCGCTGGGCGCATAGCAGTGAGTAGGTGTCTGTGAGGGAAAATCGATGGAGTAGGAAGTTTTTGTGGTGTGCTATGTGAAGCCACCAAGTGTTGGATTAATGTCCATATTGTTGAACTTGGAAGCAGAAGTCTTCATGCAAGCAAGGTAAAGACGTTTAAAAAATGGTTCAAATGGCTCTGAGCACTATGGGAGTTGACTTCTGAGGTCATCAGTCCCCTAGAACTTAGAACTACTTAAACCTAACTAACCTAAGGACATCACACACATCCATGCCCGAGGCAGGATTCGAACCTGCGACCGTAGTGGGCGCGCGGTTGCAGACTGTAGCGCCTAGAACCGCTCGCCCATCCCGGCCGGCTAAGATTTTGTTAATGTAGATACTATCAGGCCTGTAGAGTTGGCTGATAATTTGTAATTGTTAACTAATCCCAGAATATACGTGAACTGTTTTGATTAAAAGGCTAGTTAGGTATTTCACTTTTGTAATGCTTTTAAGATTCCTTAACAGAGTTATATGTTATTTGATGATTTGTGTTCATACTGGTTCAATGAGGTTAGATAATACTTGCTGCTTAAATCTCATTGTTTATGAATCTATTGTGAGTAATGTAACTTCAGTTGTCAGATGTTCTTGAAAAGCCAAACCTAATTTGCAATATAATTTTGCTAAAAGAAAAACCTCAGTGTTAGTAATTCACCATAATAAGTACCGCCTCCCCGTACAGATCATATATATTTTTAAAGAAGTTGGGTTTTCTTAAATGATCTCGTATATTTCAATGTATTGTGGCCAGCAGTGCACACTGCTGAGCCTGTAGCTAGCATTTATATTTTTTTATGAGAGACCACAATACATCGCGTTCCACCGTTGCTGCTCTTAAGGTAGGATAATTTAATTTATTGGTTAAAGTCAAACAATGGAAAATCCAGGATGGAATGTAACAATACGAGAGAAGTAAAGTTGCTACTCACCATATAGCGGAGATGCTGAGGCACAATAAAAAGATTCACATAATCGTAGCTTTCGGCCATTAAGGCCTTTGTCAGCAGTAGACACACATACACAGACACACACACACACACACACACACACACACACACACACACACACGCACACGCAAGCGCAACTTGCACATTCATCTGCAGTCGTAGAGAGCTGAAACTACACTAGTTTCAGCTCTCTGAGAGTGCAGATGTGTGTGCAAGTTGCGCTTGCGTGAGTGTGTGTATGTGTGTGTGCGTGTGTGTATGTGTGTCTACTGCTGACAAAGGTCTTAATGGCCTGCTATTACAACTTTTGTACAAGTGAAAACAAAATACTCCCTTCCTTCTCGTGACATCTAGAGGTCAACGCCGCGTTACATAAGGGTGTCCGGGAACATGAAAAAAAATGTTTCAAATGGCTCTAAGCGCTATGGGATTTAACATCAGAGGTCATCAGTTCCCTAGACTTAGAACTACTTAAACCTAAATAACCTAAGGACATCACACACGTCCATGCCCGAGGCAGGATTCGAACCTGCGACCGTAGCAGCAGCGCGGTTCTGGACTGAAGCGCCTAGAACCGTTTTCACGGTAGATGGCGCTAACGCATGACAGTTACTCTCACCACGTTCCGTGTTCCTTGTGTGTTGCAGGCTGTATGATTGACGCTGCATTTTACAAGCAGCAGAATAGTCTGATATTCATTTCAAGAACAGATCGAGATGGTATTTGCCTCCGGCCAAGTAGATGGAAAAGGCCGAGAGGCAGCACGGCTATACCAAAACAAGTACTTTCGCAGACACCAACCACATCACAAGATCCTCTTGGGCATTTATGCGGTCATGGGTGCTTTCAGACAGACAAACATGGAGGGAGGCGGCGGAATGTGCGTACACCAGATTTGGAGGACCTAGTTCTACAGGATATTGGGACACTGGGCGTCGCAAGAAAGATGTGATGAGCAGTATTTGTTTGAGAAGATTCAAGTTACACGTTACAAAAACGAAACTGCAGATATCTGCCGGAACACCAGAGAAAATGAACTTGACGACTCTTAAACCCACGTCGTTCTGGTATAGCCCTAGGTTCTTTGGGAGTTCATAAGCTTCGTACAAAATTTGCACTACTATTAACTTGCTAGAAATCTGGCTGAATAGAATAGTGACTGTACGAAGTCTCGAAATAAGGCTATGGTCGAATCAGTAGGAACATCCATGTGGGACGCTCTGTACACATCTACAATCTAAGAACTGTAAGCTTTATACAGTTATGCAGTTAACTGTAGCCTTAGGTTCCACCAACCAGAGCGCCGTTTACGAGGTAAGCATATCTCCTTGCCTGCGCATTTCCACTTCGAGAAGTTAGTGTGTCACACATTCACGTTCAGATGTTCAAATGTGTGTGAATTCCTAAGGGACCAAACTGCAGAGGTCATAGGTCACTAGACTTACACACTACTTAAAGTAACTTATGCTAAGAGCAACACACACACACACACCCATGCCCGAGGGAGGACTCGAACTTCCGGCCGGAGGGGCCGCGCAGTCCGTATCAAGGCGCCTCAAACCTCGTGGCCACTCCGCGCGGCCATTCACGTTCGTGTAGCTGCATATAATAATCGGTTTTAATATGTAACTTAGTTTACTGTTGTTTTGCTATTCCCATTTCTTCTTCCTTTCACAACAGAGGTTTGATGATGACTTCCTAAGAAGCAGAAACCTGTTGTAACCTGACGAAACTACTTTCGTCTGGCCATAATTGTGGATTCTACGGTTGCTCTGGGAGAAGACTCATCAAACTAGTACACATGAATAATTAGTTCACTTTGTTACCTGAATAAATGACAGATTTGCCTAACTTTGCCACACTTCTTTGCCGCAGGAGTATTGGATAATTTACGACTTTCATGGACTAGCAAAGCATCATTTGCTGCACTAATCAATAAACTGTTCTCTTGAGTTTAAATGTTCAACATTTTCTAAAGTTCAGGTTCATCAGAAATTTCGAATCACTCTTTAGTCTTACTCGATGAAGTTGACTGCTTCAGCTGCGGTCACAAACTGGGCTGAGCTCTTTCAGGTGCGACACGATATTGACCTCAGCATGGCTAAAAAATGGCTCTGAGCACTATGCGACTTAACTTCTGAGGTCATCAGTCACTAGAACTTAAAACTAATTAAACCTGACTAACCTAAGGACAGCACACACATCCATGCCCGAGGCAGGATTCGAACCTGCGACCGTAGCTGTCGCTCGGCTCCAGACTGTAGCGCCTAGAACCGCACGGCCACTCCGGCCGGCACCTCAGCATGAGAACGGTGCTATGCAGAGTGGGAGAAGTGCTCTTCTGGAGTGCCCGCCACTGGTTGTTGCGAATTCCAGTGATCTCTCGCAAATGTCTGTGGTATCGATGCGCGCTGGCGACTATGGCGTGGCACCGTGAATTTTGAACGATACCACAGTACCATTTATGATAATATTTGTATGACCCACAACTGGAAGGAAATTTTCTCACGTTTTGTGGCTGTACGCGCCTTGTCTATATACTACGAATATTATGGCGAGGAAAATGTATAGCGAAACACGAAATTGATTACAGGTACTTGTTTACCAATTTTGGTTTCAATGGTTTCAATGGCTCTGAGCACTATGGGACTAAACTTCTGAGGTCATCAGTCCCCTAGAACTTAGAACTACTTAAACAGAACTAACTTAAGGACATCACACACATCCATGCCCGAGGCAGGATTCGAACCTGCGACCGTAGCGGTCACGCGGTTCCAAACTGAAGCGCTTAGAACCGCACGGCCACACCGGCCGGCTTACCAATTTTGTCGGACGTCTTCTTTTTCTTCTGTTTCTGCACTTGTAGAGGAGAAACAAGATTTCATGGTATAAATGCATCATGAACTTTCGAATGTCGCATAGGTAACGCTAACAGAAGTTACGGAATACTGTCGTGACAAAACTTCAGAAATAATCTCCCTGCAAAAGGAAGCAGCACCAAACACGGAGATTGAGTTAACGTACAACAAACGGAATTCTTTCACTTAGAAAGTTCACCTGATATTTAAGACGTGTACTCTGTTCCTCTTTTCTTTCCTCTTTTTCGCTTATGTGTATTGCACTTCTCCCATACGCGGCTTAATACATACAGCTTACAGCAGTGAATCATCACAGCTGCCATGGAGTGCGTGCCAGAAGCAACGGTGGTCAACGTTCGTAACGCACACCGGGCAAGGCGATGTTGTGGGGCACATACTCGAGAGGACGCCGGTTCAAATCTCGGACCAGTAGTCCACATCTAGGGTTACCGTAATTTCTCTAAATGGCTTAATGCGAAATCCGGCAAGACTCTTTTAGAAGGACGTGGCCGAGTACCTACCCTACCATTCACAAATCCGAGCTCATACTCCTGTCTCTAACGACCTGGTCGTCGATTGGACGTGGGAAACTAATCTTTCTTTCTTATTTACTTTGCCTGCTTAAGGGTGTAATAGAGCTGACGTAATCATAAACACAATTACTTATTTTTTTGTTTTACTGGCTTAATTTATGCAGCAGTTA
Organism: Schistocerca cancellata; assembly: GCF_023864275.1. Classification (NCBI taxonomy): domain Eukaryota; kingdom Metazoa; phylum Arthropoda; class Insecta; order Orthoptera; family Acrididae; genus Schistocerca; species Schistocerca cancellata. The sequence goes on along the minus strand of NC_064631.1, from coordinate 460,090,417 downwards.
CCATACTTGGCTATTTTACAAATACATATACAGTGTGTGATCAAAAGAATCCGGACACCTGGCTGAAAATGACTTACAAGTTCGTGGCGCCCTCCATCGGTAATGCTGGAATTCAATATGGTCTTGGCCCACCCTTAGTCTTAACGACACATTCCAGTCTGGAAGGTTTGTTGGGGAATGGCAGCCCATTTTTCACGGAGTGCTGCACTGATGGGAGGTGTACATGTCATTCGGCGAGGCCTGGTACGAAGTCGGCGCTCCAAAACATCCCAGGGTGTTCTATAGGAATCAGGTCAGGATTTAATGGCTCTGAGCACTATGGGACTTAACATCCATGGTCATCAGTCCCCTAGAACTTAGAACTACTTAAACCTAACTAACCTAAGGACATCACACTCATCCATGCCCGAGGCAGGATTCGAACCTGCGACCGTAGCAACCGCGCGGCTCCGGACTGAGCGCCTAGAACCGCTAGACCACCGCGGCCGGCCCAGGATTTAATGCAAGCCAGTCCATTACATGGATGTTACTGTCGTGTAGCCACTCCGCCACAGGCTGTGCTTTATGAACAGGTGCTCGATAGTGTTGGAAGATGCAATCGTCATCCTCGAATTGCTCTTCAACAGTGGGAAGCAAGAATGTGCTTAAAACATCAAGGTAGGCCAGTGCTGTGATAGTGCCAGGCAAAACAACAAGGGGTGCAAATCCCCTCCATGAAAAACAACGACCACACCATAACACTACCGCCTCCGAATTTTACTGTTGGAACTATAGACGCTGGGAGGTGATGTTCACCGGGCATTCGCCATACCCACACCCTGCTATCAGATCGCCATATAGTGTACCGTGATTCGTCACTCCACAGAACGTTTTTACACTGTCCAATCGACCAATATTTACGCTCCTTACACCAATGGAGGCGTCGTTTGGCACTTACCGCCGTGACGTGTGGCTTGTGAGCAGTCGCTCGACCAAAAAATCCAAGTTTTCTCACCTCCCGCCTAATTGTCATAGTACTTGCAGTGGATCTTGATGCGGTTTGGAATTCCTGTGTGATGGTGTGGATAGATGTCTGCCTATTACACTTTACGACTCTCTTCAACAGTCGGCGGTCTCTGTCAGTCAACAGACGAGATCGGCCTGAACGCTTTTGTGCCGTACGTGTCCCTTTACTTTTCCATTTCACCGTCACATCAGAAACGTTGGACCTACGGATGTTTAGGTGTGTGGAAATCTCGCGTACATACGTACGACACATTGTGACACCAAATCACCTGACCACGTTCGAAGTCCATGAGTTCCGCGGAGCGCCCCATTATGATCTCTCACTATGTCTAATGACTACTAACAAGGGAACCTCACCATCGCACCCCCCTCAAATTTAGTTATAAGTTGGCACAATTGGTAGGCCTTGAAAAACTGAACACAGTTCAATCGAGAAACAGGAAGAAGTTGTGTGGAACTATGAAAAAAATAAGCAAAATATACAAACTGAGTAGTCCATGAAGAAGATAGGCAACATCAAGGATAGCACGAAGTTAGGAGCGCCGTGGTCCCGTGGTTAGCGTGAGCAGCTGCGGAACAAGTGGTCCTTGGTTCAAGTCTTTCCTCGAGTGAAAATTTTATTTTCGCAAAGTTATGATCTGTCCGTTCGTTCATTGACGACTCTGTTTACTGTCACAAGTTTAGTGTCTGTGTTTTGAGACCGCACCATAAAACCGTGCGATTAGTAGACGACAGGACGTTCCTCTCCAATGGGAACCGAAAACATTTGATCGCAAGGTCATAGGTCAACCGATTCCTCCACAGGAAAACACGTCTTTTATATTCTATACGACACTGGTGACGGCATGTGCGTCACATGACAGGAATATGTTGTCGACCCACCTAACTTGTACACTTGGCGAATGGATAAAAAGACTCTTCTACCTTGCCCGATTTAGGTTTTCTTGTGGATATGATAATCACTCCCAAAAAGTGACGAAAACATGAGAGTTTGTCACACAAACTGCTACAAATGATTCCAACACAGTCGCACAGTTTTCCCTGTGCTCTGTCAAATCATATGTTTTTAACGTTTCCAAATTTTTCCGTGTGTAGACCGTCAATTCCTGCATATGTCCAATCAAATCTGAACATATCCTGGAATTTTGGAGAGCGAAGTTGATTATGTGTGAGTGCCTGAACTTCGATAATTGTCTGAAAATAAAAAATTAAACTTCTCACTCGAGGGAAGACTTGTACCAAGGACCCCTCGCTCTCCAACTGCTCACGCTAACCACGGGACCACGGGGCTCCTGAGCTCATATTATGTTTGATGTTGCCTATCTTGCGCATGGACTACTCAGTTTGTATATTTTGCTTATTTTTTTCGCAGTCCACACAACTTCTTCCTGTTTTCTCGATTGATCTGTGTTCAGTTTTTCAAGGCCTATCCACTATGCCAACTTATAACTAAATCTGAGGGGGGTGCGATGGGGAGGTTCCCTTGTAAGATCACTGATATGGAGCGCCTGGCAGTAGATGGCAGCACAATGCAGCTAATGTGAAAAACGTATGTTTTTGTGGGTGTCCGGATACTTTTGATCACACAGTGTATATCGGAAGATTATTTCCGGATGCGAAAGGTTAACTATGACGTGCTCCCACTATTATTTATTGATCTTATTACAGGATGATTGTTTTACACCTGGCAATTCATGCAGAGCGAATATTTTTCTTAATTTATGGCGAATTTTGAGCTTGATGTTCTGTAATATGTGTTAATGACATAAACTCAATCACTTGAAACTAGAACAAAAGACCGAAGCCTGGGTCTTAACTAAATAAACAATAACACACCCAAACGGCAGTGTGTTAGTTTAAAAATTAATGTATGACTGTTGCTCAGAAAGATCAAAGATTCTTTTATTTAGCTGGCCGGTGTGGACGAGCGGTTCTAGGCGCTTCAGTCTGGAACCGCGCAACCGCTAAGGTCTCAGGTTCGCATCCTCCCTCTGGCATGGATGTGTTTGATGTCCTTAGGTTAGTTAGGTTTAAGTAGTTCTAAGATCTAGGGAACTTATGACCTCAGATGTTATGTCCCATTGTGCTCAGAGCCATTTGAACCATTTGAACCATTTTTGTTTTATTTACATTATCGGGAATATGCATTATGCAAAGAAAATGTCAGTTAAAGTTGAGACAAATGTAGGACACTAAATAGAGAAGTAAAATGAAAAGTGTTGAAAAGGAAAAACAAGGCATGGGAAGAAAGACGTGAATATGTAGAGACGATGATTAGTGTGGCTCGTAGTGCTGAGCCATTGCGAGTATCAACTAGTGATGAGTTACATCAGAATAATATTAACCATGGTTGTGAGGGGAGGATGTAGTAAGAGAAGTTATGGCGTTTGGCTAGAAAAGTTCTTCAGCAGACTGTGGGGAGCCGTAAGATGATGAAGGCACCAGGATATCGATCAATGTATCAGAGGTTACCAGCGACATTGCTGGTGATGCTAAGGAGGCTGTTTGAAACAATATTAAATGGAGTTGACGTTCCATCGGAATGGAAAATAGTTTTATGTAACAACGTTGCATAACGTAACCAAAATAATTATAGGGTATTGGCAGTGACCACTTGCGGTGGAAGACTGTACTCGAAGGTATTGGAAGATCTAGTAGAGAAAGAACCAACTTACAAGTAGCAAGAAGAGAAAGCAGGATTCGGAACAGCAAGATCGAAAATGGACAACACTTCCACAATGAAACTGATATGCGACAAACGCATAAAGGTTGGACTGGAGACGCAAATTGCATTGATTGACTCAGAGAAGGCGTGTGATAATGTACCCAACAACTATGGGAAAAGTTGAAAGAGATGGAGTTAGATCGAAAAGCGTTAAACGATGTTACGATATTATATGAAAATAATACAGCGAAAGGAAGGATTGCGAACAGTTCGGACTGAAGAATTCGAGGTGAACAAAGGTCTGAGGCAGGGATGTGTTCTGTCACCGACGCTCTTTAAGCTGTATCTCGGAGCAATCTTGTAGACTTGGCGTAGAAAATGCCGGGTTATGGGAGTGACAGTATAGGACAGCAAGATATTTAGCCTGTATTTTGCAGATGACCAGACCATACTAGCAGAAGACATGATGATGATGTGAGCTACGTGATGAGAAAGCTTAAAGAGGAATACAATGCGGCTGGAACATACAGAAAGTGAGTACTTGGTTGTAGGAACGAAAAAAAAAGATAATTTGGGGGTAGATGGAGAAGTAATTGTAGGTATGGAAAAGGAAAAATATCTTGGGGTATTATTTAATAAACAGGACACAAGCAATGATTAAATCACTATTACGAATGATGACGGATGAGCTGTAACAAGGGCAATGAACTCTGTTCTGCGGAACAAAAAGATAAGAAAAACAACGAAGAAGGAATGTAGAAGACTGTAGTCCATAGTGTAGTTTTTTACGGAGCAGAAACCTGGGCTGGACAGGATAAGAAATGATGTAATCCGGCAAAGGATGAGAATGGGTGGGGATACCTGTGACCACGTGTAACAAAAACAGCTCATGTGTTTTGCCATGTCAATAGGCTGAATGAAGAAAGGATGCCAACTTGCAATCTACGATGGATAACACCCCAGCAGAAGAAAACGGGTCTGCAACGACGCAACTGGGAAAATGATGTGGAAGAGGCAATGGAATATGAACATTTCGGAAAGCCATGGCAGGAGAAGACCGCTACTAGGGGCGGTGAAATGGCGGCCGGCCGTAGATAATCGAAAAGAAGAAGAAGCAAAGAAAAAGTGTTTACGGCACGACAATAGATGGGATAAACAGGAGCAACAACAAGCGGAACAGAAAAGCAGCTACAGCATCCAAATTGAAGTCGATGTTTTTAGCGAAGTACTCACTGAAGATTAAATATGTATTACGCCAACCGAAGACGGGTGAAAGCCCGAATCACCTATTAGCGTAAATAAAACTACATAAAAATGTGGCTGGTTACTGTAGCTCTTAAAACGGACTTCAACAACCAGTGAAAGGGTTGTATTAATAAGAGAAGTCTGTTAGTCATTCACATATCTCTGCTGACAAGAGATTTTTTTCTCAAAACGTTAGCTGGTTCTAGCAAATACAGCCACTCTATAGTGTTCCAAGAAAATACGAGACGTTAACACAGTCCTTTTTTCCAGCCGTTGTTCCTCAACAGTGCTGGAGAGAACCATGACAGGAACTAAGTGGCCGTGAGTCTCAAACCTGCAGCTGTGGAGCGGCGTGCCTCACTTCGTGATGGAACCATTGCGTCCAGCTAACTACGTTCCAGAACATGTAATTAAAAGTAATTAAGAGCGATCCCCGACTGGACGGCGTGTTACATTCTGTGGGATGCTGCGGAAGCAAGTAACAGGACAGAGCCTCGACAAAAAATCCCCCTCCTCGGTAACCGGCATGGGAACGCCGTCCTCACCTCGGGGGCCGTACAGAACAAGCAGCCGCTAGGAGTGGAAGTTAAATGTCGCTGCGGCCTTAAACTTTTGTAGACCACCAGTGTCTCAGGAGTCTGAGTTTCGTAACATCACCACAGCAGAACTGATCACGCTGATACGTTCAGTACGCTATCAGATCTAAAGCATCCTGACACGGCTGTACATTGCGGAATTGACCAATAGATGTCACGCGAGGAAGAACCGCCACTATGTAAGGAGGCAGGAAGCATTTGCCAGCAGAGAAGCCGCCACAGAACAATGGGCTGGTCACGAAAGCTCTGTGACCTCCGTTGTGGACTAGTCATCGGATGTCACTTGAATAACCGGCCGGGGTGGCCGAGCGGTTCTAAGCGCTACAGTCTGGAACCGCGCGACCGCTACGGTCGCAGGTTCGAATCCAGCCTCGGGCATGGATGTGTGTGATGTCCTTAGGTCAGTTAGGTTTAAGTAGTTCTGAGTTCTAGGGGACTGATGACCTTAGAAGTAAAGTCCCATAGTGCTCGGAGCCACTTGAATGTCACTTGAATAACAACTTCATCAGGGACATTTCAACCCTTTGAGAGCAGTCCAAGTCGACAGTTGGTGATGTGATTTTGAGTGGGGAAAAGCAGAGGAATAAGAATGCTAAACCAAGATCTGACAGCGCTGTACTGTCGGACAGGGACAATCGACCATTGCGGAAGGTGTTCGTAAAACACCACTGTTGTTGAATCCTGCGATGACGTCAAATATGTGGGTTCCAGGAAGCCTGCCTTCTCGGTTCGCCAGACAACATTCAAACAAATGTATTAATGAGTTTTATTACGAAATGAATAATGACAGTACTAAACTCTTAGGTGTTGCGATACAATTCAGATCACTTGGAAAATTCAAGTCTTCCGGTTCAGATGGTATACCAATCAGATTCCTTTCAGAGTATGCAGACACAATAGCGCCTTTCTTAGCAATGAAATACAACCGCTCACGTGACGAAAGGCCAGTTCCTAAAGACTGGAAAGTAGCATAAGTCACACCAACATTAAAGAAAGGAAATAGGAGTGATTGAATTACAGACCCAAATCACTCACCTCAATTTGCAGTAGAATTTTGGAGCATATACTGTACTCGAACATTATGAATCACCTTGAAGAAAATGACTTATTGATACATAACCAACAAGGATTCAGAAAACATCGTTCTTGTGCAACACAGCTAGCTCTTTATTCCCATGAAGTAATGAGTGCTGTCGAAAAGGGATCTCAGATCGATTCCATATTCCTAGATTTCCAAAAGGCTTTTGATACCGTTCCTCACAAGCGACTATTAATCAAATTGCTTGCGTATGGAGTATCGTCTCAGTTGTGTGACTGGATTCGTGAGTTCCTCTCAGAGAGGTCACAGTTCGTAGTGATAGACGGTAAATCAGCGAGTAGAACAGAAGTGATATCTGGCATTCCGCAAGGTAATGTCATAGGCCTTCTGCTGTTCCTGATTTACTTAAATGATCAAGGTGATAACCTGAGCAGGTCCCTTAGAGTCTTTGCAGATGACGCCGTAATTTACCGTGTAGTAAAATCATCAGACGATCAATTCCAATTACAAAATGATGTAGAGAGAATTTCTGTGTGGTGCCAAAAGTGACAATTGGCACTAAACAAAGAAAAGTGCGACGTCATCCACATGGGTACTGAAAGAATGGTATAAATTTTGGGTATACGATAAATATCACAAATCTAAGAGCTGTCAATTGGACTAAATGCCTAGGAATTACAATTATGAGCAACTTAAATTGGAAAGACCACATAGATAATATTGTGGGCAGAGCGAAACAAAGAATGCGCTTTGTTGGCAGAACACTTAGAAGATGCGACAAACCCACTAAAGAGACGGCCTACATTACACTTGTCCGTCCTCTGCTGGAATATTGCTGCGAGGTGTGGTATCCTTACCAGACAGGAGTGACTGAGGACATTGAAAGGGTGCAAAGAGGGGCAGCCCGTTTCGTGTTATCGCGCAATGGGGGTGAGAGTGTCACTGATATGATACGCGAGTTGGGGCGGCAGTCACTGAAACAAAGGCGGTTTCCTTTGCGGCGAGATCTATTTACGAAATTTCAATCACCAACTGTCTCTTCCGAATGCGAAAAAAAATTTTGATACTCACCTACGTAGGGAGAAATGATTCTCATAATAAAATAAGGGAAATCAGAGCTGGAACGGAAAGATTTAGGTGTTCCTTTTTCCCACGCGCCATTCGAGAGTGGAGTCGTAGAGAAGTAGTATGAAAATGGTTCGATGAACACTCTGCCGGGCACTTAAGTGTGAATTGCAGAGTAACCTTATAGATGTAGATGTAGATGCAATACAGAAGTGTCACAAGCAAAGGGCGACATGCAAATCAAGCAAGGTTCTTCAGCATATACAATTCGTAATCCAAGTGAAGTGATACAGTTGATTCTTCTAATCATGTCGCTAGTCTTGAAGCTTCGGTAGAACTGGGCCGCTGCCAGTCGGGCTCGGTGCTTATGTTCTCTTCGCTTAGAGGCCGCTGCTGTCGCGTTGTCGTCCTGGAGAGGGGTCGGTCAGCGCGTAATTGGCTGACGTCTTCTTCAGAGCCCTCTCTGCTCTCTCGTTCCCGACTGGCGGGCCAGCGCTTGACTCCACGTTGGAACAGCTTTAAATAAGGAAAAGGAATCACTCTTGGATTCCAAAGTGCTACCAGCAGGAAGCTAGCACAGTGAATGTGCGTAGAGGTCGAGCAGCTCCTCAAAGGAGAGTGAAGAGCAACGCCACTGGACCGTGGTCGACTGGAAACGTTTCATTTGAAATTATCAGTCACGCTACATCCTGTGGCAATACGATGGAAGGGAATTGGTTCAAATGGTTCAAATGGCTCTAAGCACTATGGGACTTACCGTCTGAGGTCATCAGCCCCCTAGACTTAAAACTACTTAAACCTAACTAACCTAAGGACATCACACACATCCATGCCGGAGGCAGGATTCGAACCTGCGACCGTAGCAGCCACGTGGTTCCCGACTGAAGCGCCTAGAACTGCTGGACCACATCAGCTGGCGAAAGGATTTGGTTTCGCGACTGCTTGGTGATCGTTCCCTGCTGTCATGTGTTGCGCCGGAAGTGAAATAAGAAAGATGTGGTCTTTTTTGTGGTTAGGGTGTACTTTCCTTACCGGAACTACAGCTTTGTATATTGTGTACAGTAAAGGAACAGTTCGGAGACGATGACTGCTTTGAAACGTCGCCTTCGAAAAATCATAAATTACTGTGCTGGTAAACTTCTACGTTATTTGATACAAAGACACCTGAGTAAAACTGAACGTACTCAGACATTTCCCTCTTTACTTATTCTGATAATCAATAAACTGACACAATATTTTTAGCGCAACGCAGTGTGACTTTCAATAATCCCTACAAAAGAATGGCCCTGACTAACAATAACCTATACGTTTCATGAATCACTCACCTCACAAAAATCTTCGTTACTCGAACTACTGCAATACAGCGAGCGCCAATACTGCCAGCTAAATAAAAGATTCTAACTACGTAAGGCACTAACTACTGATAGGCATAGTTAGCAAATTAAAGATTTTGTTAGAGAACAAACAATGTATTTACCTTAATTATGTTCAAAAGTCATCATATATATATCAGTTCATGATATCCAGTCTTACAAATTTCCTCTTTCTGGCGGACACACATCCATATCGTCCGCTCTCAAAACTCTGGCTTCTCTGTCCCCACATCCACCACTGCTGGTGACTCACCTCCAACTGCGCAACGCTACGCGCTGTTCACATCCGACTGCCCAACACTACAATAGCGAATATTCCAACAATGCCAACCAGCCTCAGACTGCACACAGCACAGTCAGTGATTTTCATACAGAGCGCTAGGTGACGTTACCAACATAAAAACCTAAACAGCCTACTTACAGCTTCAGCATGAAAATACACCCTCTCATAAATGATTAGCTATGAAGCAATTCTTTGTGGGCAGTAACATTCCTGAAATGGACTCGCACAGAAAAATTTAAGTGCTAGTTTTTCCCGAGCGCCGTTCGAGAGTGGAACGGTACAGAGACAGGTTGGAGGTGGTTCATTGAAACCTCTGCCAGGCACTTCATTGTGAATAGCAGGGGAATTACGTAGATGTAGATGTAGACTATCTTTCCCAAAGTCCAGAAATGAACCCAATATAAGACCTTTCAGAAGAGTTAGAACGTTTAATTCGCTCCGTACCCCAGTGTTCAACGTTACTTCCCTCTGTGGTGTCGGCTGCCATTCCACCATAGGCATTCAAACGCCTTACTGAAGGATCCAAGCTGCCATAAAAACAAAGTGTGGTCACAAGCCATATAAGTGTCGACTAACAGGCGTCCGGCAACCATTTATCAGATAGTGCGTACCCATCGCTTCCACATGTCATGTCATGTTGTTCCGCAAAGTGGACCGCACAAGCGGAAACAAAGGGGAATCAGCTTTGTCACGGGACTAGGTATAGCTAAGTTCCAGTTAAAGTAGTGCGCATTGCTACCAGACAAAGGAACTTTACTGTTAACAAAATCAAATTCTTTGGAAATAAGGAGTGAACAGAACAGCAACAATGGGGCCGGAAAAAGTGACGCAACATAACAAAGTAAATGCTTTTACAATCTTTCTCTCGCTTCGTACGCAAAGAAAATCCTTAATACATTTATTATCACATTCATTATTAATTTATTTAGCGTCATTGAATTTTGTCTGTACAACTATATAACTGTTAAAACAACCACCACCGCGCGGGATTAGCCGAGCGGTCTGAGGGCGCTGCAGTCATGGACTGTGCGGCTGGTCCCGGCGGTCGAGTCCTCCCTCGGGTATGGGTGTGTGTGTTTGTCCTTCGCATAATTTAGGTTAAGTAGTGTGTAAGCTAAGGGACTGATGACCTCAGCAATTAAGTCCCATAATATTTCACACACATTTGAACATTTTTGAACAAAATAACCACCTCTTTGGGCGTCAACTACAACGTCCCTCAATGCTCATTCATGCATCTGAAACGCACGTGGTCCAGTTACAGAAACCTTTCAGACTCACTTCGTATTTAATTTAGCCAGCGAATCACTTGTCGTTTGTCACGCATCTTAAGATGTTTTGGAAAGACTGCAGAGGAAGCAACTGCACCGAGATGGCTGATGCTTTGTCTTTTTTTTGTTTTTCTTTAATAAAAAGGAAACCCACAGTAAAGTTCGGCTGAACGCCGCGAAGCACGGCTGGATGAATAGCGTTTTTGTTGCCTCGCGTTTCCTCGTTAGCAAACGATCTGGCAAAGCTACTTAGCAAAAAGCTGTCGGCCTTGGACCGCTGCTCGGCGAACCATGCCGTATATTTCCAGAACCAACCGATAGGTACCGAGAGGCCCCGAGGACCTCCTCAAAGATTATCGCCAAAAAAAACTCGTCTGGCCGCCGGCCACGGTACTGAAAACACCTGTACAGCAGATACGTTACTCCCTGTAATCCAGAAGTGGCGTTTATCGTCAGCACATAAATTTCACTCTCTCTTACGCGTATTGGCCACTTTATTAATGGCATTATAAATTTAATGGTCTCGTTCTACATCTCAGGTGTCAATTTATCCGTCGGCGTTTGTGATGATTTTTTTATTGGGTTCTGGTATTTTACATCTCTGGTGCAACCTCAACTGTATTTTCATTTTTATCTTTAATGTATTACCCCATAAAATGTTGTTCTTTCTTGTGCAATAAAATTTAAGTACAACCAATGGTTCATAAGATACTAGTTTTCAACATGTATTCACAGGTCTCAAATTTCTTCGTCCGCCGTTATCGATTCATCCGATCTCTTCTATCGCAATGATTCACATTATCTTCACAATATTCAACTAATGATTTCTTTTGCTTTGAAAAAACCTCCACAAAAATTTGATGACGTTGACATTAGCACAGCAGGCCGTTGTGGCCGAGCGGCTCTAGGCACTTCAGTCTGGAACCGCGTGACCGCTACGGTTGCAGGTTCGAATCCTGCCTCGGGCATGGATATGTTTGATGTCCTTAGGTTAGTTAGGTTTAAGTAGTTCTGAGTTCTAGGGGACTGGTGACCTCAGAAGTTAAGTCCCATAGTGCTCAGAACCATTTGAACCATTTGAACTAGTTCACGTCGGAGGTCACTGAGCTTTCGTGATCAGCGCATTGTTCTGTTGCGGCTTCTCTGCTGGCAAATGCTTCCTGCTTCCTTTCATAGTGGCGGTTCCTCCTCGCGTGACATCTAGTGGTCAATCCCGCAATGTACAGCCGTGTCAGGATGCTTTAGATCTGATAGCGTACTGAACGTATTAGGGTGATGAGTTCTGCTCCGGTGATGTTACGAAACTCAGTAGAGTCTTTTTCGGGTAATACAAAATCTGAACGTTCGGAAACCAACAGTCATGGAAAAAAGTATTTATACATTGTTGTTTATTTATTAGAACCAAATATCACAACTAGAGGTGTCATTTGCTAAACTAACAGTAAGGGAAATACACTATTTGATCACAAGTACCGGCGGCCGGTGTGGTCGAGCGGTTCTAGGCGCTTCAGTCTGGAACCGTGCGACCGCTCCGGTCGCAGGTTCGAATTCTGTCTCAGGCATGGATGTGTTGATGTCCTTAGGTCACCTAGGTTTAAGTAGTTCTAAGTTTTAAGTTCTAGGGGACTGATGACCTCAGATGTTAAGTCCCATAGTGCTTCAGAGCCATTTGAACCATTTTCAACATTAGCACACAAATTACTCAGATACAAATTTTAATTAAAATATCAGGACATACCAAATATCTTCCTTGTTATGTGATAGAGTTTGAGCTTGAATTGAACAGTTTTCTGTTACGCAACTTCGTATACCCCCTGAAGTGTTCAAAGAAAATATTGAAATTAACACTAGGTTATTTTATAGTTAACAGTTCGCCGCTTTACCTCCGAGGATGTCTCCCGCAGTCGGAGACGAAACGTCAGGGGAGAGTTTTATATTCGACCACGGCTAATCAGCCAGCAAGTTTTAAGTGAAGACAATACCGGCCGTGAAAGCTTACATTGTATGATAACAGTATTTCACAATTTCAAGCCGTTTCACTGTACCCCACCAATCTACGCATAATCCACGGATTACGATTGACGCAGTGAAAATAACAATAGAGTTTCTGTGTCGAGTAATATAATGGACAGTTGATTTTTGCGTATGCTACCATCTACAATAACTTTCTGTATTGTTCATGCACAACTCGCAAACATAAGGAATTACCAAAAATTTAAACTTCAAATCTTTCATCGTTTGTTTAATCTGCAACAACATAAGGAAGAAACTCCTCTGGTGGTAAAACACGTTTCGTAGTACTACACAAAAAGTGGTTATTTCCAGGCTACCAGTTCTGCAAAATGATGTCCCCCAATGGTTTATGAGTTTGAATGTCGTATCAGAATGAAAAAATACGAGTGGTTGAAAGTGAGTAGCAAACAGAACGAAGTGTGAAGATGAAAAAAAGTAAAATTATCAAGTGTTAACCAAACTTGGTACACGTACGAGCTTGTAAGGACGAAATGAAGATGATATATTCCAGTATCTAGCGTCTCTAGAAATGTGGATCTAACATATAAAAATCTGCAAACTTACCAGTATTACGGTCGAATCCTTAGCTTTCGAGATCAAGCAATTCTGCTTCCCGCACGTCATAGAGCACTGAGATCAGCGTGGGGGTGGACACCCCGCCACTGAGAGCTCGAAGTATTAGAAAGAAAAAAAACTTAACAGGTTGACGTTCCTCGTGGCCGGGTGCACCCATTATGAAGGTGGTGGGTATACTTGATGGCGATTTTTTCACACGACGAAATGCGGAGTTTGAGATATCAGCCGAAATTCCCTAGAGGAGAAAGTCCAATTCTTCCAGCGCCCCGTGAAGTCCATATCATGCTGCATCGCTGCAATAGCCAGTGCGAAATCGTTTGCAACAGATGTCCCTAGTTTAATGATGGTATTTTGTGTCAAGATCATTTGCAGTTATAACGCCACAATCGTCTATATTACTAAACGACTAAAACGGTGCATGGTCCCAGCTACAGGTTGCCTATCAAACGGCTTTCAGGGACAACAACTATTTCTTTTTCAGTATTTCATATTACCACTGACTGAATTTCAAAACTGAAAATGAGATCACAATCTACGCATTAAGAGGTATAATTAAAGGTTCAAATGGATCCAAGCACTATGGGTCTTAACATCTGAAGTCATCACTCCCCTAGACTTAGAACTAGTTAAACCTAACAAGCCTAAGGACATCACACACATTCATGCCCGAGGCAGGATTCGAACCTGCGACCGTAGCAGCAGCGGGGTTCTAGACTGAAGCGCCTAGAACCGCTCGGCCACAGCGGCCAGCTACATTAAAGGCTTAACATGGTACTTTAAGTATTAAATTTAGGAAGTGCGTATACGTCTTGCGGCAGTGTAACTCATGAAACGCAAATTTTCCAGATTATATTCTTCCAGTATTTGAGAATGAACCAACGGCCTCGCCGCAGTGGTAACACCGGTTCCCGTCAGATCATCGAAGTTAAACGCTGTCGGGCTGGGCTAGCACTTGGATGGGTGACCATCCGGTCTGCCAAGCGGCAAACAATGTGAGGCAATGTGAGGAGCTACTTGATTGTGAAGTAGCGGCTCCGGTCTCAAAAAGTGACATACGGCCGGGAGACCACATGCTGACCATATGCCCCTCCATATCCGCATCCAGTGACGCCTATGGGCTGAGGATGACACGACGACCGGTCGGTACCGTTGTGCCTTATGACCTGTTCGGGAGGAGTTTAGTTTTTTATTTGAGAATAAGAACATTTAGCGACCTCCTATAACGTTTCCGGTCTAATTGGAAGTAAGAACTTGAGTTTAGCTATGAAATCTAATAATCGTAAAATTTGAGTTTATGTAAGTTATTTATTGAAAATTCTATCTTTGGTGGCGACGCTATAAAGAGAACTGGAGCAGAAGAATGAAACGATTTCTCTTCGATTTATCGAAATTTAATTTACATGAGAGGTAAGAATAATTGCCAGTATTATTACTTTCTTTTTCTAGGTTTCTGAAAATAGCTACCGCGCAATGTTTGCTTGGTGAACAATTCGCTTAGCAGCGTTTTATATGACCGCTTACGAAGGTAATGTTTTTCGGTCGGAAAACACTGTCCACAAAGATTATCGGACTTTTAAAATAAATATGATTGAATGTTCAAACGAATGCAGCAATTAAATTGTATTCACGCACAAAATGGCGGTTAAAGAGATCGCGAACCAAACAAATCGTCTCTGTATTCAAACATTTCATTTATACTCACGTGAATCTTTTTTAACATACTTTCCGTTGAAAGGACGATTTAATAACGTAGCCTATTCGTAGGAAACATTCTTTATATTTTAATATGAACCATTTTTCAAGATACTTCCATGAACTGATACATCACAACGACTATTTCGTGCCGGCAGCGGTGGCGGAGCGGTTCTAGGCGCTTCATTCCGGAACCGCGCGACTGCTACGCTCGCTGGTTCGTATCTTGCCTCGGGCGTGGATGTGTGTGATGTCCTTAGGTTAGTTATGTTTAAGTAGTTCTAAGTTTTAGGGGACCGATGACCTCAGATGTTAAGTCCCATAGTGCTCAGAGCCATTTTGACTATCTCGCATCGTCAATTATTCCAGAGACAATAGCATAAGAGGGAGTACGAGAACTAGAGGATAAGAAAATAAGACAGGAAAAAGTCTTTTCACACTCATACTGTACACGGCTTCATGTAGTAATGTAACATTATTATTTCTGTGTATTTTTTGTCTCGATATTAGTTATAAAGTTCACGCATGGCTGCATTACGTAGACGCTTCTACAAAATGAATTTAAATACGAGTATTGTTTCACTTATGCGTAATAGACTCCGACATTTAATCAGTGTTACTCTTGATACGTGAGTAAATTCCTTACGTCTGGCTGTGACGCCACATACCAACAACCTTCACACATAATTTCAAACCATTTAGATACTTTTTTATTTTGACACCCTCCACCGCTGCCTCCGCTCCCCGCCTCCCCCTCCCACAAACACATACACACAAAATAATGAAAGGAAAAATGTTTATCGTTTACTACATCTTCGCTGTTCTTGCAGAAAAACTTTAGCATGAGACACTTCTTTGCTATTCACTTTATTCGCAACATATTTTTTCAGAAAGTATCCACATGTACCAGTGACGGTACCTGCTGAATTATATCATTGTTCGACACATAGTTCAGGAGATGTGATGTTTTATTCATGGGAGTTCGATCCTTTAGAGAAATGGGCGTGGGAGCGGGTTGCTAGCTGTGAAACGAAATACTAAATTTATAACATTTTCCGCACTTCCTGTGTACAATAACACGAAATGAAACAGAAGACAATGAACGAGCTATTTCTGCTTCGTTTTGTCTCGCGGCTCAGGTACAGATGAGCCGCCTCCGTAGCTCAGGTCACCGACGCAGCCCTCGGAGGCAGGGCGACCAACATTTCATCATAGTTTTAAAGGAGACAACCTACTTCTAACCCTGATGTTAAGGGCATTTAGCCGCAATAACTGTCAATTGTACAATTACAACGCATTTCCTTGTAATGGGTGTCATTAGAGATAAAAAAGCAGACAAGTTTTTTTTTTTTTTTTTACATCTTCATTTTCACTTGAGAGCACATGATGAAAATTTATTCACTTTAGAAGCAAGTGATACACGTGTTGCTGAACGATACAGTACGTACTCATACGACTACGGAAGACTACACAAATCGGAACATTTTATGTTGACTGTTCTCTGTTTCCGAGTCCTGCCAACTTGAGCGACCTGCCGAGACTGGTCGATTCGAAGCAATGTGATGTGTTGTTTTGTTCTGTGAGAAATAAATAATGTAACGAGTATGTCTAAAAATGAATGTCTGTAGAATCTGCTTTCGCGAGTCTTGGTTACTTCCGTTTGTTATTTATACTACGGCTACTGATAGCTAAAAGGCGTGGGTTGTCAGTACTGATCGAAAAACCAGTAAACTTTACCTCCTCCCATGATCTCTCTAACGCTCATGCCAGTGGTCGTCAAACTGTGACCCGCGGGCCGAATGTGGCCCGATTCAACTCTTCGTGCGGGCCGCAGTCCTAAGCCGTATTTTATAATAATGTGCATCTAGCAACTAGCAGTCGCCGGCCGGGGTGACCGAGCGGTTCTAGGCGCTACAGTTTGGAACAGCGCGACCGCTACGGTCGCAGGTTCGAATCCTGCCTCGGGCATGGATGTTTGTGATGTCCTTAGGTTAGTTAGGTTCAAGTAGTTCTAAGTTCTAGGGGGCTGATGACCTCAGAAGTTAAGTCCCATAGTGCTCAGAGCCATTTGAACCATTTGAACTAGCAGTCGAATCTGGTAAGTAGGCTGTTTAGGTTTTTATATTGGTAACGCCACGCAGCGCTCTGTATGAAAATCACTGGCTGTGCTGTGTGCAGTCTGTGGCTGAGTGGAATTGTTGTAATATTCGCTATTGTAGTGTTGGCTGTTGGCTGTTAACAGCGCGTAGCGTTGCGCCGTTGGAGGTGAGCCGCCAGCAGTGGTGGATGTGGGGAAGTGAGATGGCGGATTTTTGAGAGCGGATGATCTGGACGTGTGTCCATCAGAAACAGTACATTTGTAAGAATGGATGTCATGAACTGCTATATATATAATGACTTTTGAACACTATTAAGGTAAATACATTGTTTGTTCTCTATCAAAACCTTTCATTTGCTAACTATGCCTATCAGTAGTTAGTGCCTTCAGTAGTTTGCATCTTTTAATTAGATGACAGTAGTGGTGCTCGCTGTATTGCAGTAGTTTGAGTAACGAAGATTTTTGTGAGGTAAGTGATTTGTGAAAGGTATAGGTTAATGTTAGTCAGGACCATTCTTTTGTAGGGATTTTTGAAAGTCAGATTGCGTTGCGCTAAAAATATTTTGTGTCTCAGTTTAGTGTTGATCAGAATAGGTAAAGAGCGAAATGTCTGAGTACTTTCAGTTCTGCTCAGCTGTTTTAAAATCAAATAACGTAAGGGATTTACCAGCACAGTCAATCATAAATTTTTCTAAGGGGACACCCGTGAGAAACTACGGTTTCTTGTAGTTTGTGTAATTAGTGTAGCTATTGTTTATTTCCTGCTCAGTAACAAACAAAAATACTTATACGGGCAGTAATAATTTAAGTAGTGCTTGATTTTAATCACGTTTGTGAATTCGGCCGTGAGTTAACTAAAGTTGGCCGTTTTCCTCAGGTTCAGAGGGGTAAGAGTGCGGACACTGCAGAGTAAGAGGATGTGAGAGGGGGATTGTTTTATTGTTTATCTTCCAGTGTAGATAACTCACGGGTGTGCACGACTGTGGTACAACTTTCAAACGGAAGTAAAGTGGATTCGTAAATGCACATTATAGAGACTGTCATCTTCAAATGTAGTACTTATTATTAGAGCAAGGGATATGAAATTATATTAAGCCTGTTTTAACGATATTCAAGAGATGTAAGAAACATCCCATATTTCATAATGCATTTGTAGATAAGTACAATTACTGTTATTAAACGGTTAATCATTCTCTCAAGGAGACAGCAAAACAGCACTTCGTCAGGCAACTACTGTGTCACAACTTTTGAATTTCAAGCAGAGAAAAGTCGACATGAAGTGCTCCCAATAATGTTGACTTCTAACGATCAGTACTTGGGACCAGCGGCGATCATAACGCGCTGTTACTAAAGGTAGTGTATTGGGGGCTCATAACATATTAATTTATATAGGTTGTATGGTTCGAGACGTCGCTAAACAACGCCAGTATTGGCTCTTGAGCAAAAACGTTTGACGACCGCTGGCTTATGCTATGTCATTTCCTTGAGCCAAACCATCTTTTTTTGCGTAGAAGCAGGAACAGAAAAAGAGACTACATATTGACAATGGTATCAACTTATACGAAAGGTGCGGGCCGGAGTGGCCGAGCGGTTCTAGGCGGTACAGTCAGGTACCACGCGACCGCAACGGTCGCAGGTTCGAATCCTGCCTCGGGCATGGATGTGTGTGATGTCCTTAAGTTAGTTAGATTTAAGTAGTTCTAAGTTATAGGGGACTGATGACCTCAGAAGTTAAGTCCCATAGTGCTCAGAGCCATTTTAACCAAACGAAAGGTTTTCGCGTCTGTCGGTCAGGGAATTTGAACCATCGGCAGTACTTCGCAGGATTAATAACGTAATGTTTATACCAGTGAAAGCTGAAATATACGGCAGAGACAGGCGACCATTACGGGAGACGGGAAGATTTAAAAAAATATACTATCTTGGGAAATACGTTTTCCATCTTTGTGGCAATGCCCTGTACTAAATTCCACACCTCTTTGTATGTGACGCTATTGTGCTGATTTGTGTGCCGTTAAGCTCGCTGATACTGTTTGTTGTATCAAGACGAGGTTATATACCGGCACTGCTTTCCACATTCTTCCTTCTCCCATCATCACACAGCCTCAAACATGAGACTACATCTATTACAGTCACCTGTACTCAGCGGACACCGCGAGCGGAGGAAACATCTACATCTACATCTACATCTATACTCCGCGAGCCACCTTACGGTGTGTGGCGGAGGGTACTTATTGTACCACTATCTGATCCCCCCTTCCCTGTTCCATTCACGAATTGTGCGTGGGAAGAACGACTGCTTGTAAGTCTCCGTATTTGCTCTAATTTCTCGGATCTTTTCGTTGTGATCATTACGCGAGATATATGTGGGCGGTAGTAATATGTTGCCCATCTCTTCCCGGAATGTGCTCTCTCGTAATTTCGATAATAAACCTCTCCGTATTGCGTAACGCCTTTCTTGAAGTGTCCGCCACTGGAGCTTGTTCAGCATCTCCGTAACGCTCTCGCGCTGACTAAATGTCCCCATGACGAATCGCGCTGCTTTTCGCTGGATCATGTCTATCTCTTCTATTAATCCAACCTGGTAAGGGTCCCATACTGATGAGCAATACTCAAGAATCGGACGAACAAGCGTTTTGTAAGCTACTTCTTTCGTCGATGAGTCACATTTTCTTAGAATTCTTCCTATGAATCTCAACCTGGCGCCTGCTTTTCCCACTATTTGTTTTATGTGATCATTCCACTTCAGATCGCTCCGGATAGTAACTCCTAAGTATTTTACGGTCGTTACCGCTTCCAATGATTTACCACCTATGGCATAATCGTACTGGAATGGATTTCTGCCCCTATGTATGCGCATTATATTACATTTATCTACGTTTAGGGAAAGCTGCCAGCTGTCGCACCATGCATTAATCCTCTGCAGGTCTTCCTGGAGTACGTACGAGTCTTCTGATGTTGCTACTTTCTTGTAGACAACCGTGTCATCTGCAAATAGCCTCACGGAGCTACCGATGTTGTCAACTAAGTCATTTATGTATATTGTAAACAATAAAGGTCCTATCACGCTTCCTTGCGGTACTCCCGAAATTACCTCTACATCTGCAGATTTTGAACCGTTAAGAATGACATGTTGTGTTCTTTCTTCTAGGAAATCCTGAATCCAATCACAAACCTGGTCCGATATTCCGTAAGCTCGTATTTTTTTCATTAAACGTAAGTGCGGAACCGTATCAAATGCCTTCCTGAAGTCCAGGAATACGGCATCAATCTGCTCGCCAGTGTCTACGGCACTGTGAATTTCTTGGGCAAATAGGGCGAGCTGAGTTTCACATGACCTCTGTTTGCGGAATCCATGTTGGTTATGATGAAGGAGATTTGTATTATCTAAGAACGTCATAATACGAGAACACAAAACATGTTCCATTATTCTACAACAGATTGACGTAAGCGAAATAGGCCTATAATTATTCGCATCTGATTTATGACCCTTCTTGAAAATGGGAACGACCTGCGCTTTCTTCCAGTCGCTAGGGACTTTACGTTCTTCCAGCGATCTACGATAAATTGCTGATAGAAAGGGGGCAAGTTCTTTAGCATAATCACTGTAGAATCTTAAGGGTATCTCGTCTGGTCCGGATGCTTTTCCGCTACTAAGTGATGTTCAAATGGTTCAAATGGCTCTGAGCACTACGGGACTTCACATCTATGGTCATCAGTCCCCTAGGACTTAGAAATACTTAAACCTAACTAACCTAAGGGCATCAAACAACACCCAGTCATCACGGGGCACAGAAAATTCCTGACCCCGCCGGAAATCGAACCCGGGAACCCGGGCGCGGGAAGCGAGAACGCTACCGCACGACCACAAGCTGCGGACTTTATAGGAAGAAATTCCTTCCCGATTAGGAGGCTGAAAATAGCCCTCTGGGTCTCCTGCCAACAATGCGATAAGACTCTCTTCTTTTCTTTCAAGTCCAGATCAAATTTCAAAATTTAATATGTTCTAGGTAGATGTATTGAGAAACAATACTGTGCAAGATATTTGTAAAATAACGTATTTAACAGGCATCAGCATTAAGGCCACTTGATTTAACGACTAAGCACTAATGAGAAAAACTTTTGAAATGCTGGTACTTTGGAATAGTTTTTATAACGTTTCACTTGCCAAGAGAGTCCTGCATTGGGAAATCATGGGCCAAAGCGATATTTGCTAGGATAATTCTGAGGAAAGTGAAAAGTTGAGAAGTTAACTTTTCGAAGGTCTACCAACTGCATCTTCCCATCCATCGTCACACTGTTGTAGTAATTCTTATCTATGGCGGTTTGGCGCGCGCTGTCTTCACGCCGGCCGCGATGGCCAAGCGGTTCTAGGCGCATCAGTCCGGAACTGCGCGACTGCTACGGTCGCAGGTTCGAATTCTGCCTCGGGCATGGATGTGTGTGATGTCCTTAGGTTAGTTAGGTTGAAGTAGTTCTAATTTCTAGGGGACTGATGACTTTAGATGTTAAGTCCCATAGTACTCTGAGTCATTTGAACCATTTGTCGTTTTCACAGAAGATGGGAATATTTATCAAGTCCCCTTTATCTTCCTTGTCTGTCTTCTGTACTGGGACTTTGGAGACGGGATGCTTCAAGCGAGTACATAGTCTCTAACAGTTTCTAACCGTGTTGCCATACAAGACATATATCTCGATAAGTTCATATCATCCGAAATTGTGCTAAACGCGTTCTCTGAAAATTATTTCAAGCATTTAGTTCATGAGTACACGCGAATAGTAAACGGTGGAGAAAACACACTTGACCTCTTAACAACAAATAATTCTGAGTTAATAACGAGCATCAGAACCGATTCAGGGATCAGTGAATACAGGGTTGTCCTCGAAAAATAAGCGAATAATATACCTATTCAAAAAGAGGATAAAAATTCACTTCACGCTTTCCTGAGAGACAATCACCATTCATTCCAAATTAATAATAGAAGTGTAGATCAGATGTGGCTTAAATTCAAAGAAACAGTATCGGCAGCAATTGAGAGATTTATGTCAAATAAATTAACGAACGACGGAGCTGATCCTCCTTGATACACAAAACGGGTTGGAACACTGTTGAGAAACAACGAAACAAACATGCCAAATTGAAACAGACGCAAAATCCCCAAGATTTGCGATCTTTTACAGAAGCTCGAAATTTAGCGCTGTCTTCAATGCTCAGTTATGTGACTGGATTTGTGATTCCCTGTCAGAGAGGTCACAGTTCATAGTAACTGACGGAAAGTCATCGAGTAAAACGGAAGTGATTTCTGGCGTTCTCCAACGTAGTGTTATAGGACCTTGCTGTTCCTTACCTATATAAACGATTTTGGAGACTATCTGAGCAGCCGTCTTCGGTTCTTTGTAGTCATCAGAAGACCAAAACAAACTGCAAAACGATTTAGAAAAGATATCTGAATGGTGCGAAAGCTGGCGGTTGACCCTAAATAACGAAAAGTGTGAGGTCATCCACATGAGTGCTAAAAGGAACTCGTTAAACTTCGGTTACACGATAAATCAGTCTAATTTAAAAGCCGTAAATTCAACGAAATACCTAGGTATTGCAATAACGAACAACTTAAATTGGAAGGGACACATAGAAAATGTTGTGGGGAATACTAACCAAAGACTGCGTTTTATTGGCAGGACACTTAGCAAATGTAACAGACCTACTAAGCAGACTTCCTACACTACGCTTGTCCGTACTCTTTTAGAATACTGCTGCGCGGTGTGGGATCCTTACCAGATGGGACTGACGGAGTACATCGAAAAAGTTCAAAGAAAGGCAGCACGTTTTGTATTATCGCGAAATATGGGAGAGAGTGTCACAGAAATGATACAGGATTTGGGCTGGACATAATTAAAAGAATGGCGTTTTCCGTTGCGACGGAATCTTCCTACGAAATTCCAATCACCAACTTTCTCCTCCGAATGCGAAAATATTTTGTTGACATCGGCCTACATAGGGAGGAACGACACCAAGATAAAATAAGGGAAATCAGAGCTCTAACGGAAAGATACAGGTGTTCATTCTTTTCGCGCGCTATACGAGATTGGAATAATAGAGAATTGTGAAGTTGGCTCGATGAACCCTCTGCCAGGAACTTGAATGTGATTTGCGCAGCATCCATGTATATGTAGATGTAGATGAAGTTGTTCAAGTGGAAGTACCTTTCGTATTATCGGGAATGACTATGAGGGAAGGGTGTAAACACTAACTCAATTGACCCATCGCCTGCGCGTTCGGAACAATACTCTCTCGATTATATACAATATCTCACTCTCAATTTATACTACATTTCATCCTCAAGTTATTGAAAGCGTCCTAAAAATCAAAGGTCGCCATGGTAATAAAATTTATAATAATCTGCACCCTGATGAAATGAAGCATCATTCCCTAAACGCTATATTTCGCTCATTTTGATTCATTTGATCTGCATCCTGTGGATGGTTTCATGACAGAAAGTATAAACGGAAACTCCACTTTGCTTGGCGTAACCTGAAGATATGTTTACATAGTACCACGATTTTGGAAACACTAAGTATGCGTTACCGGGCGGACTAGCCGCCACGGTACTACGTTGCGGGTAGCAGCAAACACTTAACCGCATACAGTCATGACACTCCTGTTCGTTTTTCGTAGGCACTACGACAGCAGCGCTCGAATGGACAGTGAGCTACACTATCGAATAACATATCGGATGAGTGCAAAAAGTGTCGTTTTTTATTGATTTGTAACATGGGTTTTACGAAAGAAAGCGTAAATTGTGCAACAAAATCGAAAATAACTAAAAAAAATTTCGCCTCACTTGTCTTTCTCTAGTTTTCTAAGGAGAAGTGTAGCTTACTTTCGCAACAGAGATGTAGTTTACTTTCGTAACGAACTAATAGCGAGCATGAAGTAATGAGCATCTGTATGCATTCTACGATCGAAGTAACTTGTGATAAGCTCATGGTCTGGTTTCAAGAACATGTAAGTAACCCATTCTGCAGGCAAGTTACGTGGAGTAAGCTTGCATGACTCAGTCTATTTATCGAACATTTTCATTTTAGAAATGTAAAATTTAAGGACACGTAGCAGTCACTTCGTAAACAAAGTGATGTACCACCAGCTCTGTATCTCCAGCTGACGGTTTACCTTCTGATGTCGAAAGCATGCAAAGAAATAGTCGAAGCGTATATAGTGATTATAACAGCGGCTTACTAAGAGTGTGAAAGTCCACGAACTTACGTGTGGTAGCTCTCTGCAGTTTGCTAAGCACAAACACTATGGTAACGATGCTAGAATTCTTAAACTTTGACAAAGCATTACGAATCAACCTCTTAAACTTTGAGTCAAGAAATTATTATTTCATCTAAAGCATAAACATGACCACAATAAAGCGCACAATCGTCTATGTGTGAAACACTTGGTACTATAGGTCACCACAAAGGTATAATTTGAACAACATGAAATACACAGGCAATGGAAAACGCTGAGTACAGTTTACTACAAAAGGGTGTGATGAATTCGATGGCCCTTGTATTCGGATCGACTAATGTGAACCACATTCTGTACAAGGGCTCGAAAGCTGATCATCTCACCGAAGAACGAACGTAAAGTCTGAACATAGATAAGTGCACCTTAAAGACCTTGAAATGTTATAAATACTATTTCACTAAGTCGTGCTGTACAAACTACAACTTCACCATAACATTTATAACACGAAATCTGAGAACGATCAACAGAAAATGATTTCAACTTAATACATTACTCTACTATGGACGAGCCTCTGCGTCTAGAAACACTCCGCCGGACAACCCCAAACTTACTAGACTCGCTTTGTCGCGTTTAATGGCTATGCACCCCTCTCGCTGGCTGCCTTATACACTATGGGATCAAAAGTATGCGGATGTCCTCAAAAACATGCGTTATTCATATTAGGTGCATTGTGCTGCCACCAACTGCCAGGTACCCCATACCAGTAGTCATTAGACATCATGAGAGAGCAGAATGGGGCGCTCAGCGGAACTCACGGACTTCGAACATGGCCAGGTGATTGGGCGCCACTTGTGTCATACGTCTGTACGCGAGATTTCGACACTCATAAACATCCCTACGTCCAGTGTTTACGATGTGATAGCAAAGTGGAAACGTGAAGGGACATGTACAGCACAAAAGCGTACAGGCCGCTCTAACCTATTGGCTGACAGAGACCACCAACAGTTGAAGAGGGTCGTAATGTGTAGTAGGCACACATCTATCCAGGCCATCACACAGAAATTCCAAACTGCTTTAGGATCCACTGCAAGTAATATGACAGTTAGGCGGGAGGTGAGAAAACTTGGATTTCATGGTCGAGCGGCTGCTCATAAGCCACACATCACTGCGGTAAACGCCAAACGACGCCTTGCAGGTGCAAGGAGGGCAAACATTGGACGATTGCACAGTGGAAAAACGTTGTGTGGAGTGACGAATCACGGTTGCAACGTGGCGATCCGATAGCAGGGTGTGGATATGGCGAATGCACTGTGAACGTCATCTGCCAGCGTGTGTAGTGCCAACAGTAAGATTCGGAGGCTGTGGTGTTGTGGTGTGGTCCTGTTTTACAGGGAGGGGGATTGCACCCCTTGTTGTTTTGCGTGGCGCTATCACAGCACTGGTCTACATTGATGTTTTAAGCACCTTCTTGCTTCCCACTGTCGGAGAGCAATTAGAGAATGGCAATTGCATCTTTCAACACGATCGAGCACCTGCTCATATGCACGGCTTGTGGCGGAGTGGTTACATGACAATAACATCCCTGTAATGGACTGGCCTACACGGAGTCCTGACCTGAATCCTATAGAGCACCTCTGGGTTGTTTTGGAGAGCCGACTTCTTGCCATGCCTCACCGACCGACACCGATACCTCTCCTCAGTGCAGCACTCCGTGAAGAATGGGCTGCCATTCCCCAAGAAACCTTCCAGCACCTGACTGAACGTACGCCTGCGAGAGTGGAAGCTGTCATCAAGGCTCAGGGTGGGCCAAGACCATATTGAATTCCAGCATTACTGATGGAGGGCGCCACGAACTTGTAAGTCATTTTCAGCCATGTATCCGGATATTTTTGATCTCATAGCGTATATCCCTCGTGAGTTCATCAAAGACTGTAATACTTCAAGTAATAGTTTCTTGTACAGTGTTGTCTTTGCCTAGCGTATGCGGAAGAAAACAAGTTCCGGAAGTTGTGACAGTGACAAGCAGCTTTCATATGGCACGACTGGACCGTAGTACATCAAATCGGTTACGTGGATACCGAAGCAACAAAGAATTCTTTGTCTAGGTCGACCTTCGTTCAGATGCAAAGAGAGTCAACGAAGGACATTCACAGTAACAGACAGCATGCGGCCAAGGCAGGCAGCGACTGGCAGAGAGGCGGACAGGAGCTGCTGTGTTCAGCTGCGCGATCCTCGTTAGCGCCTCGCCTGCCTGCCACTGTACACACGGCCAGGGGCAACACGTCTCAACACGAACTGACGTTTCCCACACTCTCAACTCTTAATAACTGTGAAAGCCGGCTACGCTCGACCGATCCCTTGCAGATCTCTGTCTCTTCATTGGCTGACTGGTCCCGTTCCTGGTAAGTGCGTTGCGGCTAAACTACACTGACGGAACACAAAGTACAACACCTAAAAAATAAATAATACAGAGTAATGAAATTTCGGGTAACACGTTTAAGTGATCAACGTTCCGAGATCACATGTTAATGTAAGCACGAAATAAGCCATTGCAAATGTGAAATGATATTACGAGTACTAACCGGTGTAACCGACAGACTGTTGACTGCAAGCATGTAACAGTGTATGCATTGTGTTGTACAGTTGCCGGTTGTAAGTTTGGGGGATGGAGTTCCATGCCTTTTGCACTTGGTCGGTCAATACAGAGACGGTTAATGCCGTTTGTGGATGACACTGGAGTTCTCGTCCGATGACGTCCCATACGCGCTCGATTGTAAGCAGATCTGCTGATCAAGCAGACCAAGACAACATAACGAAACTCTGTAGCGCATGTTGGCTTAAACAGTGTTATGTGGGCCAGCTTTGTTATGTTGGGAAACGCACCTTGGAATACTGTTCATGAATGGCAGCTCACCAGGTCGATTCGCCAGATTGACGTACAAATTTGTAGTCAGGGTCCATGATATAACCACGAGAATGCTTTTGCTGCTATACGAAATCGCACACAAGCCCATAACGGTTGACTGTCTTCAAGTCGCAAATGGGGATGGTTTGGCTCAAAAATGGCTCTGAGCACTGTGCGACTTAACTTCTGAGGTCATCAGTCGCCTAGAACTTAGAACTAATTAAACCTAACTAACCTAAGGACATCACACACATCCATGACCGAGGCAGGATTCGAACCTGCGACCGTAGCGGTCTCCCGGTTCCAGACGGCAGCGCCTAGAACTGCACGGCCACTCCGGCCGCGATGGTTTGGGGTCAGTGGACTGTATGCTACAGGGCCTGTGGCTCAGAGATGTCCTTGAAGTAAATGTAGTGTCAGCTGTTTCGGCCCACTAATCACATAAGGCAGTGGGCTACACTGTATAATTAATATGATATGGAAATAAAGATTTAAAAGAAAAAAAAACTGCTGCTGCAGATGAAGTACGATGGGCGGAAGCCATACACCTCTCGATATTGCTATGTGGCCGTCCACAGCCCACTCTTTTGCAACTGTACATTCTCTTGACTGACACTGAAAGCAATAATATACAGTGGCTACATTCCTAAATCGTTCTGCAGTATCATAGAAGGAATGTCTAGCTTCTCATAGCCCTGTGAGACAAACTCAAAATAAAAAAAAAGTTCAAATGTATGTGAAATCTTATGGGACTTAACTGCTAAGGGCATCAGTCCCTAAGCTTACACACTACTGAATCTAAATTATCCTAAGGACAAACACACACACCCATGCCCGAGGGAGGAATCGAACCTCCTCCGGGACCTCCGCCGGGAGAGACAAACTCGTTCAAACTGAGTGAGGTGTTGATAAGGCCTTCTTGACTAACATCAACTCACTTCGTCCAATCTCAAAGGTAACTAACGCTCATGACCATTACGGCGTATGTTTAAATCAAACCTGACTTGCATCCTTATACTAGCGCTACTAGCGCCACTCCTACGCGTCTGGCGTGAAATTGAAATAGACATCATCTTCCAGATGTAGAATCACGTCTACAAATTTTCGTTTATGCCACACATCTCCTTCTTGCGTTTGCGATTTTTTCCCGTCAGTTTATTATCTCTACAATATCAGTTTTCATTCCTTGCTGGTGTGTCTACTTGCTGTCAGTTAGCACGCACTGAAGGAAGGAATGAAATCAGTTTTTAACGTCCTGTTGACGAGATCATTAGGAACGGAGCACAAGCTCGGATTATGGAAGAATATGGAAGGAAACCAGCGGCGGCCTTTGACAAGAACAGTGCCGGCATTTGCCTTAAGCCATTTTGGGAAATCGCGGAAAATATCGGGATAGCCGGACGGGGATTTGAAGCGTCGTCTTCCCGAATGGGAGACCATAGCGCTAACCACTGCGCTATCTTACACTATAGCATGTACTGAAGCGTAGACTTGTTTCATTACTAATTTCCATCTCAATAGTCAGAAGATATTAAAGTACTTGATAAAGGTTGAGCACGTCTGTAAATACACTATGATATACTATGAAGCGCAAGTCCGATATTCTTCAAGCTCCGTAGATGTGTTCGACATACAACGTGTACTAAATTATCGAAGTTACGTTCCATTCGGAACTGAATTTGTATCGGTGTGAGCCTCACGCGCACCAACACGCCGATGGCCTTCTGTCCAATGGAGCATAAAACGTGATCCGTCTGAAAAGGCCATCTGTCTCCACTCAGTGGACGTCCAGTTGGAGTACTCACGCGCAAATCCCAGCCTTCTTCACCGATGAATAGCAGTCAGCATGGGTGCAAGAACCAGGCGCCTGCTGCATAGGCCCATACGCAGCAACGTTCACTGAACGATTGTTGAGGAGACTTTTGTGTTAGCTGAAGAGGCAACACCGTTTTACGATGGGAGGCCAAAATGCACGTGTTTTAGCTCACGCAGGCTGATGTGATTAGTGGAGAACTATACTGACGTGAGGTCTGGAACATGACAAGGAATGAGAATTCAAAAAGCGGACGTAATTAGTTTGATACTTAACTTTAATCCATTAAGGATGAACGTCACTCTTGACGGTACATGAGTCACAATATTATCTGTTGAGAATACATTCTTGCTAGGTCGTAGCAAATGATGTAGCTGAAGGCTATGCTAAACTGTCGTCTCTGCAAATGAGAGCGTATGTAGACAGTTGTAAGTAGGCTGTTTAGGTTATCTTATTGGTAACGCCACGTAGCGCTCTGTATGAAAATCACTGGCTGTGCTGTGTGCAGTCTGCGGCTAGTTTGCATTGTTCTCTGCCATTGTAGTGTTGGGCAGCTGGATGTGAACAGCGCGTAGCGTTGCGCAGTTGGAGGTGAGCCGCCAGCAGTGGTGGATGTGGGGAGAGAGATGGCGGAGTTTTGAAATTTGTAACATTGTATGTCATGAACTACTATATATATTATGACTGTTAAGGTAAATACATTGTTTGTTCTCTATTAACATCTTTCATTTGCTAACTGTACCTATCAGTAGTTAGTGCCTTCTGTAGTTTGAATCTTTTATTTAGCTGGCAGTAGTGGCGCTCGCTGTATGGCAGTAGCTTGAGTAACGAAAATTTTTGTGAGGTAAGTGATTTGTGAAAGGTACAGGTTAATGTTAGTCAGGGCCATTCCTTTGTAGGGATTTCTGAAAGTCAGATTGCGTTGCGCTAAAAAATATTCTGTGTCAGTTTAAGCACAGTCATGTATAATTTTTCTAAGGGGACGTTTCATATGTCGACCCTTAGCCGAGGATACCTCACTGGAATCTTCTGATTTTTTCTTGTAGTTTGTGTAATTAGTGTAGCTATTGTTTATTGCTAGTGCGTAATTGTAGAGAGAATCTCCTTTGTAGTTGCAGTCTTTCATTGTTGTACAGTAAAACAGTTGTGGCATGCATGTAGATTTGCACCAAGTATTTCGCAGCTGCGCTTGCAATTAACTGCATATTATTTTCAGTGCTAGGTTAATGTGTTCTCTTATTTTTGCTCTTCAAATTGTGCTTTTCTGTGTTATCGTGTGAAATATTGTGACAATAATGGCGTGTGAAAAACGTAACACTAGGCTTCAAAGTAAACTGAGAAATAATAATGACGACGAGCGTAGCTTATCAGCACCACTGTGTAGTGAATTAACAGACATTCGAAGTAGTAATTTGGTAATTGTGCATAGGTAAATGGAGCGGGCGCCAAATAATGGTGTAGACAGTGAAACAGGTAGTGAACAAGAAAGCATTATCGATCGATCGGTCGGCAACAGCTCGCCTCAGGAATCCGATATGACAGAACACAATATTGCAAATACTGTAGACTTAGGTTTTGGGTCCTCACCGTTTTCTCAAATGAGTCAAGACACATTTTCTGCTTGTCAAAATGTGAATGTTGCCGGTGAAAATGCACTGCCAAAAAGCATAGAGGAACAGATTCCAAACACTAATACATTATTATTGCAATTAATGCAACAAATGGAACAAAATCAGAGACAAATGGGACAAACGCTCCAAAAGTTAGACACAATGGAACAACACCAGAAACAAACACAGCAACAGTTAGGCACAATGGAACAAAATCTTCAAAAGTTAGACACAATGGAAGAAAATCAGAGACAAACACAGCAAAAGCTTCAAAATTTGTGAGCATTTTCAACCTATTTTTTCGCGGCATGAAAATGAATTACAGAATCACGAAGCAGCCATAAAAGAACTGCAAACCATTGTTCATGAAAATCATGAGACCTTGTGGGCTAAAATTGACTCAGTTGCATCTACCGATTCAGTTACGCAACTTGCAAAAACTCAGGAAAACTTAAAGGACACAGTAAATTCGATTTCAACACAAATGGACACTCTGAAACTTGGTTCAGAAAAACACACTGAGGAAATGTGTTCACTATCGGAGAAAGTAGCAGAACTTTCAGATCAGGTCACTAACTTATCTACAAAGGTAGATGATGATCTGAATGACACAAGACCCGTAGCCTTCACTGACACAGAAGAGTATGAACAAATTAGAAAATTCAAACAAAATCAAAATCAAATCAATACACAGTACAAAAGAGAAATCCGGGAAGTACAAGATCAGTTGACGCAGGTAATACAAGAATTACATATTTCAGAGGACACTCGCGCTCCAGTACGGGAAGAGGGACATAGAAATACGGAACAACCACAAAATAAGAAAACAGGACACTTCGGAAATTATGAAAGAAATTGGCAAGGCGCATTGGATTTTGAGATGGAACCGCCGAAACGAAGTAACAATGAGCGATGTGCGACTCGCCGACACAATGATTTCGACTATAAGCTGTTCATTACTACACGTAAATTCAAAACATTTAAGAATTCTGACAACGACATTCATCCACAAGCATGGCTTCATCAGTTCTCTCATTGTTTTCCTCCCAACTGGTCATTAGAACACAGATTAGAATTTATGTGTGGCTACGTAGAGAATGAACCAGCTGTAAGAATGCGATCGGTCATTCACGATTGCCACAGTGAAGGAGAATTTTGCCATGCCTTCCTCTCAGCATATTGGTCTCAAGCTACACAAGACCGAGTAAAACATAGCATCATAATGATGAAACGTTTCGAACAATCTGAATTTTCCAGTCTTATGAAATATATTGAAGACATGTTGCATAAGAATCAGTATCTTTCAAACCCATACAGCCCATCAGAACTCATCCGCATTTGCTTAATCAAACTGCCTGAACATTTACGACTTATTATTTTAGCAGGACGTTGCAAAGACGACATTGAAGCTTTTCAGGGACTCTTACAAGAATTAGAAATTGACACTGACAATCGCGGAACGCGAAAACAGGAACACAACAATTACAGGTCACATCCGTCGCAATTCCGCGATGAAAGAAATAATAGCTGGACGTGACAAGGCTATTCTCACAACACAAATCGTGACCAAAATTGACACCACCCGTATGACAACCGTTGGCAGAGTAGTAATAATTACAGGGAAAGATCACCTCTCCGCAGTAATGACTATCACAGAGAAAATCAGAGAAATAGGCAATATGGGAACCAAAATAATTATTATCAAGGGAGACAGAAAAACTTTAGATGCAACGGTCCAGCGCGCAGTTATGATTCAGGAAGAAATTCTCCACCACGTGACCAACAAGAAAGAAACTATGGAATCTACCGACATGATGACAGACGATATAATCATAACAACAGACGTGAATTTCATCAGAACTGGCGGGATTCTAACAGAGCTGGGCCCTCTCGGCAAGGCGAATTTGTAGAAGTTAGGTCTCCAAATGCCAGTAACGATGCGCGCCAACAAAGAAACAGACAATGACTCGCACCGCAGGCAGCCACGTGCGCCCACTGGCTCAGAGAAAAATAACATAGACGCTAACCTTGAGAAAAATTCCAGTATTCTTTACCGACGTATACCACATGATAATTGCGTTAAAGTTGAAACTCTGCGTACTAGGAAGAGCAAAGGGTTACACCACATTTCACATGTAAAACCATTTATTGAGAGATAATCTGCTTTTTAACTTTGTCTTTGCCATATAACTTTTCACTTTACGTTACTAGTATGCTTTGTCAGACTTAGAATCTGTTAACATGCAACAATGTTTGAAGTTAAATATAGAGTGAAGAACCAAGAGAACTTATTTAAACAGAAATTATGAATGCATTGTTATTGCGAATAGACGACACAATGTATTTGTGTGTGTACATTCTTGCTTGTTAGTTGCACGATTACGTAACGATTATAAGGCTCACATACTTAGAACATTTACCAGTACTGCTAATGAGATTTTAATGCAACATTTTGGTTTACTTGAAAATACATTCTGGATTTAAAGTACTTTCTGTGAGATACCAGATGACACAGTGGTTAGTTTATGTGACAGCTACACGATTTAATCAGGACACTACTAATGAGTGACAATTTACAATGTTGCTTTTGCGGTGTTTCTGTTTTATATCTGCACAGTTTTTCTGAGTTATTCTGGAAAGTAAAACATGTTTTAGTAGTAACTTTTGTGGTATAGCCACAAGGAGACAGCCTTTTCCGTAGGACAACAATACGTTACAGCACAGTACTTTCTTCATCACGGCAATAAGCGTAATAACTAAGATATCTATACGCAAAGCATTTTACTTTTGTTTATCATGAGGTAAGTACATTGGCTTCTGCAGAACTTAGCTTTCGGAGGACAATAACTACGACACTTCCACAGAGATTATTTTACAGCAAGACGCACATTTAGCGCTACAGGACACGTATTTGAGTGATTAATTTTGTACTTAAATCATTTATTTTTAAAGATATTTGAAGGACAATGATACAAAGGTTTTCCATAGTACATTTCATTCCATTGTTGTAATCTGTTACACCTGAGGGTATAATTACATTAATCTTCAGGGGGTACATGCTTACTTTGTGTACCATGTGTTTGGCAAGCACAAGGAGCCCTAGCTAATATGGTATTTGCTTATACAACTTTACACATCGGTACCATATTTCTGCAATACATAAATTACACAGCTATCTGATCATTTAACTGAGGGACAAACATTTTTTTTACTACATCAGTGACACATGTTTACGCAGTTAGACAGTTGGGTAACTTCACACTTACGAAATGGTATTTTGTCTGTACTTTGTGAACTGTTCATATTTTTTCGGAAACATTGTGATATTATGAGAGCTTTGAATGATATATTTGGTATGGGATCACGATTTTTAAAGTACGACTGAGGTAGATGACACTATTGAAATGAGCAGAGAATTTTTTAAGTTTTGACATTATAGCTGAAAGCTACGACGTTTTTGAGATTTGACTGAGGAGCTATGATGTTATTTTTATGACGACAATGTGTATTATGCTGTTGAGGTATATTTATGATCAATAAGATGATGCTACCGTATATGAGGAATTTGATTATGCTACGTATTTATTATGATGAAATACTGAAGAAGTGTCGACGAATATGTATATGAATAATGAGTAGTGGTTAGGGACTCTGATTTGTGGAAAAGGATGTTGGAAACCAAGAATCGTGCTTTAAGAGTTATGAAATGCATGTAAATGCATGAATGTATCACAATGCCGACGGAAACGTTTTGAACACTGTTACACATTTGCAACACAAATTCTTGACCAGTGAAATATTTTTATATGAGACTGTACTGTAGCGGAAACTGCTGTCATAAATATTTCCGTAAGAAAGTTAAGTGACCACCTGCACGTAATACGTCGTGGGCACCCAGCTGTGTCAGACGCCTGGAGAACAAACCATTATTGTGTGCCTTTTCAGAGGCACAGGTAGAAAAAAAGAAAGGGGAGGCCATTATCCTCGCTATTGACATTTCCTTGTTGAAAGCATACTGTGGAGCTCGTAATTTATGATATTTACTAAAATACCTAATGAAATGATGAGAAACATTTTACATCTATTGTCGTTGTAGTTGAGAGATTGCTCATTTTGTTTAATATCTGGTTTCCAGCTGTGTTGCAGCATTAGTTTTATAAAATAAACTTAGATCCATTTGCTAATGTGAACACTTTCTGTCAACAGATCTATTAAATAATAATTTTATGATCCATATTCTTCGAAAAAGGAGCTCTTGGAATGGAAAGAACAATAAGAAGGGACTGATAACAATAACTGCATATATAATTTTCTTTTCAAGTACTTGGTAATTTTTTGTAGAATTAGTTTTTGTGGTGCACCACTTAAATTACATAGACATTAAGATGTGAATATACATTTCCCTTGTCTGCATTGTTGTCTTTACTGTAATATTTTTTCTGCTTGAGCTTTCTCATCTTTAGATATAAGTTATTGCACTTGCTGCGGCTGTTTGCCAGGCATAGTGCTACTAAATTTCACTTTGTATTACTCTGTTAAGCTAGTTTTACTACTGATTTATTTTTCTTGTTTGCTGCACAGTGCCTTATATTAGTTGTAATATTGCAATTGCTTTGCCTATTTCAATTTTTTGTCATTGATGTTTGTGTTAATTGTTTTGTGCTGCTGCATTGCCTCGTCCCTTAGTTTAGCATCTGAGCTCAGTAGATTTAAGTTAGCTTAAGAGGCGGTAGCCTATAAGAGAATGAGTTGCGATGAATTTGAAGAAATGCACTGAGAGGCTATAAGATAAAAGTACAGAAAGCAGGTATAGATAGGACTTTTGTAAATAATGAAGAACGAAGGGAGATCTCCGAGAAGCAAAGAAAGTTTTGTTTGCAAAGTACTGCAGTAAAACAAACCCTGTTCTTTCCTTGAATTATTTCGCTATATGTTTGTGTACCCTTGTGTATTTATGTTTTTCCTGTATTTATATGTTTATCTGATAAGACTTATGTTGTAGAATTTTTCTAATACTAAGCTACATTCACTATGATGAGGAATACTGTTATCCCCAAATATAATTGGCATTAATAATATGTTATTTACCTTGTAAATATGCTTAGACATTATTTATTCTGTTTTGTTTTAATGCTCATGTGTGAAGTTGATGTTTCGAAAGTTATTCTGATCTTTTATGTATGTACTCATGTCATAATTACTGTAACGTTGATGTATATATTTATTTCAATTCTTTGGTAAAGCCTGTATTACTACAAATGTTATCTGTATTGTTATGTTTTTAATGATGTATTTTGTACCTTCGTAATTGTATACTTATGTTGTAAAATCGTAATTGACACCAGTTCATCATATTATTAACTTGTAAGTTTCATTTCACTGCACACATTTCTGTTGGTCATAGTAATGCACAATATGTGAGAAGTTGGGACTGTTAGTGTTTGCACGTGTGTTAATAATTCAGCAAGGGACTGGATAACAGCATTGCTGGTTCTAAGGACAATTCCAAAAACTTTGTGAGTGCACAAGTGGTGGTTATGGACTTGCTATATTATCCGCAAGACTCTTCGATGGTGATTGTGCACCCGCACTGTCACAACAGATGGCTGCTGGCCATCTCTACAAGGACTACAGTGGGTCTGCATCTCTGATGGCCCACCAATATCATCATCTCTACAATGACTACAGTGGGTCTGCATCTCTGATGGCCAACCAATATCATTATTTCTACAAGGACTGCAGTGGGTCTACATCTCTGGTGGCCCACCAATACCATACTCTCGACCAGGACTACACTGGGTCTGCTCTGTGATGACCTACCCACCAATATTCTTCAAACGTCGAATGACTCTACTGTGGGTTTGCTCTGTTGTGGCCCATTACCTGTCAGCATGTCAAGAGTCAGCACGTCTTTCCGTTGGAAGGACAACACTACTTCTTCAAGACTGCATGGAAATCCACTACTTCCGTGTGCATTGTCTTTTACTGCTCAGACTTTGAGAAAAGAAACGGCAGTTTCACTGTGATGAATGATCAGGACTGTCTATATGGACTGTGAGAAAATTTTAGCTTTTGACCAACATTGTATTAATAAGTGTGTGCATTTGATATTTTTCTTACTGTAATTATGAAAAATTTTTTCAAATCTGTATTGGCCAGTGCCCAAAACAATTTGTAAAATTTTTTGTGGGTAGCATGGGGGCTATGTAAGTAGGCTGTTTAGGTTTCCTTATTGGTAACGCCACGTAGCGCTCTGTATGAAAATCACTGGCTGTGCTGTGTGCAGTCTGTGGCTAGTTTGCATTGTTCTCTGCCATTGTAGTGTTGGGCAGCTGGATGTGAACAGCGCGTAGCGTTGCGCAGTTGGAGGTGAGCCGCCAGCAGTGGTGGATGTGGGGAGAGAGATGGCGGAGTTTTGAAATTTGTAACACTGTATGTCATGAACTACTATATATATTATGACTGTTAAGGTAAATACATTGTTTATTCTCTATTAACATCTTTCATTTGCTAACTATACCTATCAGTAGTTAGTGCCTTCTGTAGTTTGAATCTTTTATTTAGCTGGCAGTAGTGGCGCTCGCTGTATGGCAGTAGCTTGAGTAACGAAAATTTTTGTGAGGTAAGTGATTTGTGAAAGGTACAGGTTAATGTTAGTCAGGGCCATTCCTTTGTAGGGATTTCTGAAAGTCAGACTGCGTTGCGCTAAAAATATTGTGTGTCAGTTTAAGCACAGTCATGTATAATTGTTCAAAGGGGACGTTTCACAGTGAACCATCGCTAGCAAAGTCGGCTGTGCATCTGGGGCGAGTGCTAGGGAGTCTCTCTAGACTAGGACTGCCGTGTGGCGGCGCTCGGTCTGCAATTCACTGATAGTGGCGACACGCGGGTCCGACGTATACGAACGGACCGCGGCGGATTTAAAGGCTACCACCTAGCAAGTGTGGTGTCTGGCGGTGACACCACAGAGACACTGCGCCTTGGTTCACCTAGGAGGTCAGTTGCTCAACAGTTGCACGTCTGTTCGCCCGTACCCATCTATGTGGCTCTCGTTAACTACAGTTGCCTCGGCTCCGTCTTTGGATACCGTCATATTCCACGCAACGAATACTTTAATCACGACGACAAAATGGTTCAAATGGCACTGAGCACTATGGGACTTAACTTCTGAGGTCATCAGTCGCCTAGAACTTAGAAATACTTAAACCTAACTAACCTAAGGACATCACACACATCCATGCCCGAAGCAGGATTCGAACCTGCGACCGTAGCGGTCGCGCGGTTCCAGACTGTAGCGCCTAGAACCGCTCGGCCACCGCGGCCGGCAATCACGATGACACCAAAACAGTTTACATACTTAGCCGTTTCGGAAATGCTTCTAGCCTTTGCCAGAAAGCCAGTCATTATGTCCTTTCACACACATCGCACCATTTCCATCCGACGACAACGACTGCATTGTTTTCTGCAACCCCCGACACGCTTTATAAAGGGTGGTCCATTGATCGTGACCGGGCCAAATATCTCACGAAATAAGCGTCAAACGAAATAACTACAACCACGAAACTTGTCTAGCTTGAAGGGGGAAACCAGATGGCGCTATGGTTAGCCCGCTAGATGGCGCTGCCATAGGTCAAACGGATATCAACTGCGTTTTTTTTTTAAATTGAAACCCCCATTTTTGTTACATATTCGTGTAGTACGTAAAGAAATATGAATGTTTTAGTCGGACCACTTTTTTCGCTTTGTGATAGATGGCGCTGTAATAGTCACAAACGTATAAGTATGTGGTATCACGTAACATTACTCCAGTGCGGACGGTATTTGCTATGTGATACATTACCCGTGTTAAACTGGACCGTTTACCAATTGCGGAAAAGGTCGATATCGTGTCGATAAATAGCTATTGTGATCAAAATGCCCAGCGGACGTGTCCTATGTATGTAGCTCGGTATCCTGGACGACGTCACCCAAGTGTCCGGACCGATCGCCGGATACTTACATGTGAAACGTCAACCACGACCTGCAACAAATGATGATGCCCAAGTAGGTGTTTTAGCTGCTGTCGCGGCTAATCCCCACATCAGTAGCAGACAAATAGCGCGACAATTGGGAATCTCAAAAACGTCGGTGTTGAGAATGCTACATCAACATCGATTGCACCCGTACCATATTTCTATGCACCAGGAATTGCGTGGCGACGACTTTGAACGTCGTGTACAGTTCTGCCACTGAGCACAAGAGAAATTACGGGACGACGACAGACTTTTTGCACGCGTTCTATTTAGCGACGAAGCGTCATTCACCAACAGTGGTAACGTAAACCGGCATATTATGCACTACTGGGCAACGGAAAATCCACGATGGCTGCGACAAGTGGAACATCAGCGACCTTGACGGGTTAATGTATGGTGCGGCATTGTGGGAGGAAGGATAATTGGCCCCCATTTTATCGATGGCAATCTAAATGGTGCAATGTATGCTGATTTCCTACGTAATGTTCTACCGATGTTAGTACAAGATGTTTCACTGCATGACAGAATGGCGATGTACTTCCAACATGATGGATGTCTGGCACATAGCTCTCGCGTGCAGTTGAAGCTGTATTGAATAGCATATTTCATGAAACGTGGATGGGTCGTCGAAGCATCATACCATGGCCCGCACGCTCACCGGATCTGACGTCCCCGGATTTCTTTCTCTGGGGAAAGTTGAAGGATATTTGTTATCGTGATCCATCGATAACGTCTGACAACATGCGTCAGCGCATTGTCAATGCATGGGCGAACATTACGGAAGCCGAACGACACGCTGTTGAGAGGAATGTCGTTTCACGTATTGCCAAATGCATTGAGGTTGACGGACATCATTTTGAGCATCTATTGCATTAATGTGGTATTTACAGGTAATCACGCAGTAACAGCATGCGTTCTCAGAAATGATAAGCTCACAAAGGTACATGTATCACGTTGGAACAACTGAAATAAAATGTTCAAACGTACCTACGTTCTGTATTTTAATTTTAAAAAAAACCTACGTGTTACCAACTGTTCGTCTAAAATTGTGAGCCATATGTTTGTGACTATTACAGCGCCATCTATCACAAAGCGAAAACAGTGGTCCAACTAAAACATTCCTATTTCTTTACGTACTACACGAAATATGTAATAAATAATGGGGGTTCCTATTTAAAAAAAAAGCAGTTGATGTCCGTTTGACCTATAGCAGCGCCATCTAGCGGGCCAACCACAGCGCCATCTGGTTTCCCCCTTCAAGCTAGGCAAGTTTCGTCTTTGTAGTTTTTTCGTTTGACGCTTATTTCGTGAGATATTTGGCTCGGTCACGATCACTGGATCACCCTGTATAACCCTCCCCCCCGCTCCCCCACTGTTAGTGCTGCCACCTGCCATCAGTAAGTGGTTACTGCATGCTGCATGTTGACGTCGAAAGTTGGCGGTCACCGCATTAATGTGATTGGATCGTGTATTTCCGTTATTGTATGAGCTGCTTAGTCAAAATTTGGGTGTCAGATGCATTTCTCTATGGTATCCACCGTCACCAAACAGTTATTAAAATATCTTAGTGTCTAAATTTCACTTACTGGGGCGTAACTCATGTAAATGAGCACAATATTCCCCACTCCACCATACCATTCATCAGCTGCCTACTACACTTCCCACGGTTTCTCCCATAGTTAATTGGAAACATACGTTGTGCTCATCTAGTGCCTACACAAGAGCCAATGCACACACAAAAAGGATTAGAAACATAAAGTAAGTTATTAATTACATTCCTTAATTGCAAATAATAACATAACCTAAATTATCTGCTAGAAAAAACTGCAAGTATCATAAAAAATATATACACTTAAACAATTATCTTTTGTTTGTAGGCCTCTGTAGAATAATAATATGAAAAGATGAAACGAACATATAATTGCTAAATACGTAGTGTTTACATAATGAACATAACTGATATAGAAACTAAGCAATTTGTAGTAGCAGTAGTAGTAGTAGCAACTGCAGCATATTTAGTTGTAGTCTTAGATCCTGTAATATAACTAACGGCAGCCGATGACGACGATAACAATTAATTAAAATTGTGTGTGCACTGGCTCTTGTGTAAGCACTACATGAGCACAACGTAAGTTTCCAGTTAACTATTGAG
The DNA here is from genome assembly GCF_023864275.1 of Schistocerca cancellata. Classification (NCBI taxonomy): domain Eukaryota; kingdom Metazoa; phylum Arthropoda; class Insecta; order Orthoptera; family Acrididae; genus Schistocerca; species Schistocerca cancellata. The sequence continues at coordinate 460,049,770 of NC_064631.1, read as the reverse complement.
GGAACCATGGGAATTGTAATAGGCAGCTGATGAATGGTATAGTGGAGTGGGGAATATTGTGATCCTTTGCATGAGTTACGTCCCAGTAGGTGAAATTTAGACACTGAGATAGGCCGGCGCACCATGTTACTCGTGCTGCGAGTGAGACTACAGCACGCGTACGGGGTAACTCCCGCGTGTTGGTGCCTGCAGAGTCTAAGTCCGATATCAGCGCGTTACGTAGCGAAATTTTCTTGAAGCGACAGCTGTCTATTACTTGAATCACAAATTTTATTTCTCTACCAGCTTCAGTTCACAGAACCATCACTGGAGGGAAAGCTGGAGATTAGTGATTTACACACGCATATCAATGCAGTGACACCACACCATAAACTCTCCTCTGTCTTTGCACACACAGTATATGCTAATCATTACAGCATCTTCAGTCAGTAAATCGCTACAGCAGACAGACAAGAATTAACAGATAAACTGAATGTTGTAATAATGGGAAAGTAAATATTCACTTCGCATTTACTGAGCTCCGTAGTCTCTGCTGCTGCTTGAACTAGTGATAACTGTACGTTCAGTGTTGTCATGGCTATTACCTTCCGACTTAAACAAAAGCAAATTCGAAGGATTTATTTTCTTTTCTTTTTCAACACTTTATCAGCTCTCGCTCTGCTCGACATCAAAGGCGGCAATGATCAAAGCAGACTGCTAATCTGAGTGGCTTTAACGAGCGACCAGAGAACATAATTTCAAGACGCCGAGCAGCAGGAGCGTTACGTTTTCGCCTTTTATGTGCTTCTTATCGCGAAGTTTTTTCTTTTTTAATCTTTCAGTTCTGACAGTAACTTTCCAATATATTTTATTCCATGGAAGTAACGACGCTGTGTAACAAACATTCATTGAGTTATGCCGGTTAGGTAAGTTTACTCGTGTAAAGCCTTTGATAAATACTCAAGATTCTGTTTCTCACAAACGAATGCACTGATATGCACACCATGCAGCCTTTATCAGGACTATAGTACGTAAGAAAACCGACAGTCAGGTAAAAAAACACTTAAGTCTCCGATTATTAACTTATTATGGTAACCGCTTAACTTTATTAATAATGCAGGTGTGTTTAGTGAATATTTTCTGTGGAAAAAAAAACGTGATCTCTTAATTTTTTGTCGTGGATATTGTGAAATATACCAGGTAAGCTTTGCAGACACAGTCTGTCCAAAAAGGGCTGATTTTATTCCTGGCGTATAAGCGACGTTGGCACAGTAACAACGGAAGTGGCTTGAACAAACAATTATAAACAACAGAAATGCAAGTGTGCATTCGACCAATCAGTTGTGAGCAGGCAGCGTTAAATAGTGGACGTGCCGCCGTAGTATGTCAACGTTGTTGTATTACAAACTTCAAAAATGGTTCAAATGGCTCTAAGCACTATGGGACTTAACATCTGTGGTCGTCAGTCCCCTAGATTTAGAACTACTTAAACCTAACTAACCTAAGGACAGCACACATATTCATGCCCGAGGCAGGATTCGAACCCGCGACCGTAGTAGCAGCGTGGTTCTAGACTGAAGCTCCTAGAACCGCTCGGTCACAACGGCCGGTATTACAAACGTCAGTGGAGCAAAATCTCTCAATCAAGTGTTCATGACATTCTCCGGAATGTTTTCAAGAAGACAAAAATGTGCGCAGAATTTATCCCGCACCCTTTGACTCTCGATGGCTGGACGCTTGCCGCGACTTTCTCGGATGCAAAACAAGGACAATACTTTTCTGAAAAAATCGTGTCGGGTGACGAGACTTGGTGTTATCAATACGAACCTACCACAAGACGATAAAGCACTGAAACCGCCATCTTAACATTTCTCTATTTTTTGATTAATGCAGTTTCGAAACTTTTTGCACTGACAAGTATACTGCTTTTTATTTTTATTTATTTATTTTCTTTTTACATTTGCATTGGCAGAATGCGTATTTTTACTGTTAAAACATGTCAGCTAAAAATGTATGTATAGTGAGGGTATTGATTGGTGTGGAGAAATTAATGCACAGTGTTGCACTAGCATTTTTACATTATAAATAAGTACATGAATGTTTAAACAAAACGGTAGTGGACAGTTTGGATAAATCGAACGAGGATATGCTGTTGTCAACATAATATCTGTGCTTCTGAGAGGATGGAAGTTCTAACCCGCAATCAGCCGTTATAAGTTCTCCGTGGTTTCTCTGAACTACATCATACAAACGCCGGTATGGTTCCTACTACAAGGCCACTACTGAATACCTGTCCCATTCTTCCCCCAGACTGACCTGTAAGAATGTAAATGCCCGTAGATATTAACTATATTTTTTGTTCTTAAGGTTTAATATCATGACTTGTCAAACATCCGCGGATAAGTTAACTACTGCTATTGTTTCTAAAGAACTGAGTAAATATTTTGAAAAACTCATCAGCGTAATTGATATCATTATACATTCTCTTTGAGGCTCAGATATCATAGTCTGATTCTTTTATCATGACAACAGGTTGTCAGGATGACTACAGCTTTTCTATATGCATTCCACATGTCTCTCTTTAAATTGCAAAAGATCTTCCACTGTGGAGTTTCTGAAGAAATTCTCAGTTCTTCTCGGGGTGTGTCAGTGCAGACTAACATGAGAAGACTCAAGCTGCCTACGAAAATGTTCGATTTATATTCTTCAAATACTTAATGTTTATAATTAAATCGAAAACTATTACGGTGCACTTTGCAAGTTTTCCAAAGTAACGTTGTGACAACGCACACCAGCTGACAGTCCCGTATTTTAGTGTTAAATTTGAAGGTGGCCTAATTCGGCGGAAACCGGTCATAACAATAACACGTGCTCTAGACTGTGCGACTTTTGTAAACAAATGGTATGTGAAATTCATCAGAAGAGAGTCAAGTAAAGGTATTGTTTGAGGAGCGGGCTTATATTGTTGTCACAGGAGAGGTGACGAGGAAGTTGAAAACGACGTGCCTGCCTTTGTCCAGCCAACCAGTGCCCAGGTGTCGAGATAGTGGCTGACATACTTTTTCTACCTGCTAACACGACGCAGTGAGCTTGAGTTAATTAATCTGGATATGTGGCTAATGTATGAATAGCCTAATTTCGTTCGAGATTAAGGTCAGGTCTGGCAACAATCAAGGCAACGCAACACAGATGAAACAACATCGAAGAAGCGGGATAGTGTTGTATATGAAATAGCCCGCTTTACATCCACTTAAAGATAATTTTAATTTAAAAAAAATTGTGGGGGTCCACAGTCTCAACGTGTTCTGAGAATGAAAACATGGTCCATGTAGCTGCATTATATTATTAGTATCTATGCGGTTGGTCAGTTTCGATCTTCGGTCATTTTCAAGGATGTATCTTGTCCTTCCAGCTTCAATTTACATTATAATATATAGCTGGTACATGTAGACGGGAATACGTTTTACTTTTGTGCATATGTGGCACAAGAACAAGATACGTGCTTGAAAATGACCAAAGGTCGGAACTGACCACTCGCATAGATAATAAAAATAATAATGCAGCAAACAATAATACAGCCTATCTGAACTACGTTTACATTCTCAAAACTTAAACTGCTTCAGAATTACGACTCCGCCGGCCGTGGTGGCCGAGCGGTCCTAGGCGCTTCAGTTTGGAACCGCGCGATCGCTACGCTCCCAGGTTCGAATCCTGCCTCGGGCATGGATGTGTGTGATGTCCTTAGGTTAGTTAGGTTTAAGTAGTTCTAAGTTCTAGGGGACTGATGACCTCAGATGTTAAGTCCCATAGTGCTCAGAGCCATTTGAACCAAATTACGAGTCTCTCTCTTGCAGTAAAATTTATTGCAGATGGTTGGTTGATTTGGGGGGAGGGGATCAAACAGCGAGGTCATCAGTCCCAGACGATTAAGAAAGGATGGGGAAGGAAATCGGCTGTGCCCTTTCACATGAACCGTCCCGGAATTTGCCTGAAGCGATTTAGGGAAATAACGGAAAAGTTAAATCAGTTTGGCCGGGCGAGTCCTCCCGAATGTGAGACCAGTGTGTTAGCCACTGTGCCACCTCGCTCGGTTTTATTGTAGATAATACAGCTAATCAGGACTTTAGTTTCAATACTATTTTTCATTGATACTTTTTCCAGTCTCTACCGATGAAGATCTATAATCTGTTCGATTTCTGAACTATTGCAGAATCAGGGTCTTGTCAGTCGAATACTAACATAGCTGGTAGTGGGGTGCAGGAAGTCCCAGCTGGGGGCATTTGGGAATGAATATCCATTTCCGGCGTTTGTCTTAGAAATAAGGGAAATTTCAGACTTCTTCAGAACTGGGGAATGGAAACTATTTTTTGTGTTTCTTTAAGTCTTTCTGGGATAATGAGCATTCCACTTATCTGAGGGCGATTCACTGGTTCTCCGCCGAAATATCGTGAAAGATCTCAACATCATCCATCCGTTTGTTACACTGACTGGCTGAATAGTTGTTAGACGAAATATCGTGACAAGATGTGTGTGTCATCCTGCTTCAAGTCCGAAACCTCAAAGAACTATTTTTACTTAAATGTTTGACAATAACTGTCAGACAAAAATATGCCAGCCCGATGTATGTGCAAGCATATATGTTTACTGTGTGTACAGAGTAAAGTCGGCGATGCGGTCGACATGTGCAGTGTACCTACGTCGCTACCAGTCGCAGGTGATATGATTAAGAGAGCGATCTATGAGAAGCTGAGAGATACTTAAAATTCGTGATAGCATTTTATTTTAAAAATAGTAGTTGTGTAGCTGTGAGCGACAGTTAGTTTTGTAATACTAATTCATAGTCAGTTCGATGCATTGATCAAAAGTCTATAATGCACTCGATGTGTAATATGCTCAATGCCGGCCACTTTAAAGGCGTTGTTACTGCCAGAGATGGCTGCTCACTACACTCAAATTTCCACCATATATACTCCCCAAATAGCCTACACAATAGATGGTCCGTTATTCTTTTTACTATGGTGCATGCGCACAATAAGTAAAATTTCGTAATTTTCTTTTCTTGTGCTGCAATTTTAATGGCGAACAGTCTGTATCACCACGTGCGTTCAGGCGATAAAATCAACTTGTTATGAAGGCCAGTGCGCTGGTTCAGATGGTGCTGTCACAAACTTACCCTTTTCACTATACTGTCCATCTAAACAGTTCCGAGACTGATATTATTCTGGGCGTAATAGCAACGCCACCGCAGTAACCACGGTTTCAGGCTGAAACAACAACCGTAAACAACAAAGATGTGCCTGTGGTTAATCAGTTGCGAAAAATCATTATTAAGTACTGATCGTGTGGCCATGGTGTGTGAACGTTGTGTCACACATGGCTATGGAGCAACACCTCTAAATCAAGAGTCCAAGATATTCTCCAGAAATTTTTGAAGAAGAGAAAAATGCGGGCAGAGTTTGTCCTGTGCATCTTGACTCCCGAACAAGATGGTTCAAATGGCTCTGAGCACCATGGAACTTAACTTCTGAGGTCATCAGTCCCCTAGAACTTAGAACTACTGAAACCTAACTAACCTAACATCCACACATGCATGCCCGAGGCAGGATTCGAACCTGCGACCGTAGCCCGAACAAGAACAGCGACGAGTGGACGCCTGCCGCGACTTGACTGAAACGAAAAAAAAAAAAAACTTACACTTTTTTTCAGGAAAAAGAAGACAAACATCATGGGTCACGAGACTTGGTGTTGCCAATAAGGATCTGCCACAAAACGACGAAATGCAGAGAGTCACATGAGGAGCCAACGCTTTGACGACATAACCGGTAGTGAAGCGAATATGACAACATCCAAAGATGGGCTTTTCTGACAATTTCACTTGGTTGTATGAACATTCTTGGCGTTCTACTCAAGTGGTCGGAGACTGTGTAGATCACCTGAAGCAACCATCATCTTAGCGTTTCCCTGTTTCTTTTTTTCTTTTATTTATCCAGTCTCGAAACTTTTTGGACTGACAGAGTACGTGGAGAATGTCCATATTAGAATGGTCCAACTTTTCAACCAAACAATCTTCAGTAAAGTAAGGTAGTGATGCAGTAGTGATCAAAACGATAACGAATTTTACAGTCAAGAACTCTTTACATCAAATACAGGGTGATTCAAAAAGAATACCACAACTTTAAAAATGTGTATTTAATGAAAGAAACACAATATAACCTTCTGTTATACATCATTACAAAGAGTATTTAAAAAGGTTTTTTTTCACTCAAAAACAAGTTCAGAGATGTTCAATATGAGCCCCTCCAGACACTCGAGCAATATCAACCCGATACTCCAACTCGTTCCACACTCTCTGTAGCATATCAGGCGTAACAGTTTGGATAGCTGCTGTTGTTTCTCGTTTCAAATCATCAATGGAGGCTGGGAGAGGTGGCCGAAACACCATATCCTTAACATACCCCCATAAGAAAAAATCGCAGGGGGTAAGATCAGGGCTTCTTGGAGGTCAGTGATGAAGTGCTCTGTCACGGGCTGCCTGGCGGCCGATCCATCGCCTCGGGTAGTTGACTTTCAGGTAGTTACGGACAGATAAGTGCCAATGTGGTGGCGCTCCATCCTGCTGAAATATGAATTGTGCTTCTTGTTCGAGCTGAGGGAACAGCCAATTCTCTAACATCTCCAGATACTGTAGTCCAGTTACAGTAGCACCTTCGAAGAGAAAGGGACCAAAAACTTTATTGGCTGAAATGGCACAGAAAACGTTCACCTTAGGCGAGTCACGTTCATACTGAGTTGTTTCCCGCGGATTCTCAGTGCCCCATACTCAATAACACAAAAAGCTTTCTGTTGAGCGGTCGCCATCTTAGCATCAACTGATGCTGACGCCTAGTCAACAGCGCCTCAAGCGAACAAATGTACAACTAAATGAAACTTTATAGCTCCCTTAATTCGCCGACAGATAGTGCTTAGCTCTGCCTTTTGACGTTGCAGAGTTTTAAATTCCTAAAGTTGTGGTATTCTTTTTGAATCACCCTGTATAAAGGGCTTTCGGCCGTGAACGAAACATAAGAAACAGTGATGACATTCCTGTAAAACCTGCCGAAACCTAGAAGACATGTTTCCGCGTAGTTTCCCCTTTTCGCCACGTTCAGCAGGATCCGTCACGAGCGGAAGCTGCTGGCGGCACATGAGGCCTCGCGAAGTTGGCTCTGGTAGGTATCTTCCCACAGCGCCTGGGCGCGGCAAGGGCCGGGTTTAAAATTTAGCACCCTCCCCGCGGCGCTGCCGGTCCATTAGGGCAAGATGGAGGGGGAGGGATGTGGGACGGCTCTCCTGCGGCCCCGTATCAGCCGGCGGCGCTAAACCGGCGCCCACCGCACCGCACCCACCCCCCTCTGGGGGACATTCTTACATCGTGACCCCTCCCCGTCCCCAACCAATTTACGGCCAGTTGGCGCGCGGATCCCAACACGTTCTCCGCGAGCACAGCCGGCCGCGGGAAACGCAGCGTCGTATATCCGGCGCGTCGTTGCACAAACTAGTAAAGTTTTACGCGCCGTACATCAGCGGCGCATCGCGTTATGGAGAACCCCGGGCGCGGCACGCGAGCTCCGCACGTGTGGTAACATTCCTAGTTCCCTGCGCCGCCCGCGTAATCCAATAGTGCGCGACGGAACGGCTGTGGCACGTCGCAAACTTCCCTCGCCGAATTTTCGGTTTTAAAGTGGGCTGACGCGCGCGAAGGTATTTCCTACCTTCCCCTCCCTCCCCCTTACACACATACACACACACCATTCAACCCCTCACGCTTCCAGTCGTCGGGGAGGGAAAACCGAATTTAGCACGATCCTCTCTTTCATGTTTATAGCTACAGTGGAGTACCACACACACACACACACACACACACACACACACACACACACATATACGATGTCTCTCTGCAGACTACGTTGCTATGCGCAGCTTATATGACCTCACACTGCCGCTCCTGCTCTGGAAATTCCTACAAGGGGCAAAAAAAAAAAAAAAAATAATCTCCATGCGTCTGATATTCATGACAAGCTGTTAACAAAGTGTAAACACTGGAGTGAGAGATTTACTGTCTGTAGCGTATCTTGTATTCCTTTGCATCGTTCTTTTCAACGTAACTCTAGGACTCACTTAAATCGAAATATGCGCAGCGAAATCTGTTTCAGAGCCTGCACGTTACGATGTGAAAGCATCACAGTGTACCGTGCATTCCACGTATAAAAGAACCAAGTACTCTCTCACACACACACACACACACACACACACACACACACACGTCTCTAAACTCTGATTCCCTTCGTTGTTTCACCTTCCGAGGGATCTACAACCAACGTCATTCGCTTGTTGTGAAGTATCGTCTACAGACTCTTGGGGAAAACACGCAGTATTAGCTAGGACACTACCAAATGAAACTTAGTACAGGAGAAGACTACAAAAACAGGGTGCACGTAGCGGTTGTAAACTCTCACTCTCGCCCTGTTTTTCAAGGATGTTACGGATTGTAAGTAAATTAAACGGTAATCAGAACTACTTTATTTGGAGAGTCACTCGCATACACGTAAGCACAATATCGATAAGAGCTATGACCTTGTGCCTAGTACCAGTTCTAGGTCCATTTACCGATTTTAGAACAGTTTAATTATTATCATTTTAATTCAAATAGCCAATAGTATGAAAATGGTCTACATTGCCTGACAGAAAAAGTGAAGCAGAAAGGGAGGTGGAAGCGAAATGAATCTTTACAGCTTGAGAGTGTACGTGATCTTATTTCAGTGATTACAAAATCGAATCAAATTTACAAAGAAACTGTAAGTATGAATCCACTTTACAGTAGGACGTTGCGCCCCCTATGGCCTGGATGCATGCAATAGTTCGGCTCCGAAGGGTCATGATGTTGGAAATTCTGAGAAGAATAGGAGTCAGCTGTAGAGAAAGATGGGTAATGTATAGTCTGTACAAGAACGGTCGGAGAACAATAAGACTGAGAAACCGGTAACGAACTGCTCGGATTAAAAAAAAAAAAATGTGCAAGACAGGGATGCAAATTTTCGCCCTTACTTTTCAATCTCTACAACGAAGAAGCAAAGACAGATAAAAGGAAGTTTCAAGAGTTGGATTAAAATTCAGGGTGAAAACATACCAATGATAAGATATGCTAATAGCATTGCTATCCTCAGTGAAGGCGAAGAAAATTACAGGATCTGTTGAATGGGATGAACAGTCTGATGAGTACAGAATATGGATCGAGAGTAAACTGGAAGAAGACAAAAGTAACGACAAGTAGCTGAAATGAGGATAGCGATAAACTTGCTGATCACGAAGTCGAGGAATTTTTTTACCTTGGAGGCAAAATAGCCTGTGACGGATGAAGCAAGGAGAACATAATAAGCGGACTAGAACATGCCTAAAGGGCATTCCTGGCCAAGAAAAATCTACTAGTATCAAACATAGCTCTTAATTTAACGAAGAAATTTCTGAGAATGGACGTTTGGAGCACAGTATTGTGTGGTAGTGAAACATGGACTGTGGAAAAACCGGAATCGAAGAGAATCAAAGGGCCTGAAATGTGGTGCTACAGAAAAACTTCGAAAATCAGTTGAACTAATAATATAAGAAATGACGAGGTTCTCCGCAGAATCGGCGAAGAAAGGAACATACGGAACACTAAGAAGAAGAGTCGACAAGACGATAAAACTTGTGTTAAGAGACAAGGGAATAGCTTCCACGATATTAGAAGGAGCTGCAGAGGGTAACAACTGTAAAGGAAGCAGAGACTGCCATGCATCCAACAAATAACTATGGATGTGGGCTGCAGGTGTTACTCTGGCATGGGGAGATTGGCACAGGAGAGGAATTCATGGCGGGCCGCATCGAATCTGTTAGAAGACTGAAGACTAGAAAAAGTAAGAAAAGGTGTCATAAACGTGTTGTGTCCTCTCCCGAGGCGAGCTGGCCGACAAGTGCTGTAAATGGTCCTTTACATCCTGGATGCTGGTGACGGGACGGAAGTGACCTCCGACACGGGAGTACTTCAACATCATACAGAGAGTTCGTAGAGATACTTGCCATGTGTGAGCGAGCATTGTCCTGTTGAAAAATGACACCACGATACTGCCGTCAAGAGAGTTAAGAAACAGATATTTCCTGAATTTCAGAATGGAACTTCGCGTTGAGGACAGCGTGAGATAGAACTGTGAACAATGAGAAATGACCGAGGATATGAGGGCGAGGTATTATCCGACCTGTAGTCAGTTTCATCCCACCACGGCGCTGCAGTTTACGGGTGGACGATTCGTTCTGTTATTGTAAATTAAGGTAAACTTGACAGTCTAACAGGGTTTTGTTACCTCTCCGTGTACGTGATATCTGAGCTCAGCGCTTTCGTCAATATGGCGACTAACGCGAGGTCCACTGTGATGCACTATGTACCCCAGACTGATCTTACGTTTTTGATAACTGTCAAAATTGAGGCTGAATGATCGCGATGGATATTAGTTAAGACTCGGTCCCACAAAAGAAACAGCATACTACCTTGTAGTGTCACACTAAACGGAAGTTCCTAAAGGAAAGTTTGGTCACCTTTACAAGTCTAATAACTAAATATGTTAAACTTAATAAATAACATTATCTGATTTCTGTCGCTCTCTTGCCTCCTAAGATTTCACGTACATTTCGGCATTCATCGAACTATATATTCTGCAAACTTAAGTACACAGCCGCGTTTCTTTGTCCGTATGTGAACACAAATCTCTGGAACTACTGTAGGGCACAAACGAATCATTGCTCTTCACTTTCATCGTCTTTGAATTTTTCATACTGTTATATTAAAAATCTTCATCACCTTTTCTTGTTGCACAACAAGCAGTCTTAAATAGTTTATGAATATTCGTCTGGAGGCCAACAACAAACTCAGACAAGTAATGTACGAAATGGATTTTCAACTTGCAAGATCGCTAAAACCATTCATTCATATAGATTATCGGTTTCGGTAGCTTGGCTCTGAGCACTGTGGGACTTAACTGCTGTGGTCATCAGTCCCCTAGAACTTAGAACTACTTAAACCTAACTAACTTAAGGACATCACAAACATCCATGCCCGAGGCAGGATTCGAACCTGCGACCGTAGCGGTCATGCGGCTCCAGACTGTAGCGCCTAGAACCGCTCGGCCACAGCGGCCGGCTTTCGGTAGCTCTCTGATGCCATCTTCGGATGTGAAAAACATGGAACCGAAAGTGTTAGGATACTGCAACTAACATAACGTCACACGCAATTATATCAGTATTTGCAACACGTGGAGTAGCAATATACCTATGTTTACTCCATTACACAATCTTCTCCTTCAGTATAGTTAGTGATGCTATACATTTTATATCCATGTTGGTATCGTAAGCTATTCTATAATCAGAACGTCAAATTTAAAATAACAGCTACGTACACACATGATACTGCGCCGATTACGAGTGCTCACATTCATCACCACTTTAAACTGACAGACCCCAGTGCAAACATTCTTCGTGCTATATAAGTACATCAGATGACACAGCGGTAGTACGAATCGATATTATCGTCTCTTTAAATTAAGGCATTCAATATAATTATATATGCCTAAATTATTTCCAGAAAATATAAGCCAAGTCAGTATTCTATAGTCTAAAAGACTGTCTGTAAAATGATGCGCAACATTCACAAAACGTAATTTATACGTAAATCTTTTTATATCATATTAGAAAATTTAGAAGAACATTTTATAAAAGTTCTTAATAATTATTTACCAAATTTTGCTTTATACAATATTATAAACAATATAACAACCTATAGTAGCTTAAATGCTCTCTATGAACAGGTAATGGTATCATATATAGGTTGATTTAAATAAGTCCAGGAAACTCGATATCTATAAGGAGAGATATGATATTTCATCAACAATATATTCAAATAGTATATACCAACACTGGAGCGATTTAATGTTTGTGCTTTTGTATCAATTACGATGTTTACATGAGTTTAGGTCTAAACGAAATCTCGTCACCTGACGCCTGTGTGCAATCTGATAACCTGATATCTATAAGAATACAACCAGTGTACAGTTATTTCACCATTTGAGAAACCAGTTGCTCTTACACCGAGCCCATTATCTAGCTTTATCAGCTCATTCTTGCATATGCCTGTGCTAGAACAAATATATCACGTGAGATTCATCTTAGATGAATAATGTCAAAAATTCCATCATGTAAAAGAATATGGCTAGTGTCCAGATCATCATAACTTAAACACTGATATGCCAACTTCTAGTACAGCTCACAGTACTAATATGGACATATATTGTGTAGCACCACTTACTGTATCGAAGGAACAGATTGCGTAATGATGTAAACATTGATTTGTTGTTATTCCATGATTGCAAATCTTGGATATAATTGTGTATGCTGTTGTATTGACTGTTGTATCCTAACATTTTCGGGTGCATCTTTTGCAAATCCGAAGATGGCAACAGAGAATTGCCGAAACCTGTAGTCTTAGATTTTAGCGATCTTGGCAGCTGAAAATTTATTCAATGTTTGGTGTAATACTACACATCGTCACCATGCTGACGATGTCGGACGTGAACAAGTAGGACAAATCGGTTAACTGATACTGTAATCCTTTCAAATACATCAAATGAGGTTGAAGAAAAGCAATAATTCAGTCATGAGGAAAGTTATTACACTTCTGTGAATGGTGCATTACTGTTCAGGGGCATATCACGTTAGAGGAATCTCAGTTTCCACAATACGCTAAAACTGTATGTAGTACTCTTTAACTGTCAACCGTAGAGTACTACTAAACGGACCCTCAACCATTTCCAATTTTCAAAAGAATATACGAAGTAATCTATTGGAAGGGTTGAAGAGAAATTCGCTAATGAATAGGATTAACACACAATAACAAGTTGGAACAACTATACAAAAAATAAAGGTGAACTGACCGAACGCTATTGGGATAGGTCGAACAAGTGATTCACGGAATAAACATTTGAACTAAATTAAACCACTACATATACTTTGTACCTCTTTCATTTACATAAATTATTTGTAGGCCCCTGTTGTTCTGTCAAAGATACGTGGCTGTTATTTTATTTGACATCAACAGAACAAAAATACACTTATACAAAAGTAAAATATATCTGTAGCCCGTAAAGATCCTTAAATAAGACTCCGCACAACCAATAAGAAAAAGTCTTCCTTTAAATAAGAGAATAAAATCCACAATTTTCCCCGATGTGCATAGCTGGGCATAAAGATAAACCATTTACAATGCCTGGCCCTCTGCCGTAATCAGTCACATGTGAGACAACTTCAACAGTAAAACATAAGATGGCGATACAACTTTTAGAGTTAACTAGCACCATAACACACCATTCATAGGTCTACTACTACTACTACTACTACAGTCACCAGACAGCCACCACAACAAGTTACACAAAAACCAACTTCCAAGCTACCCGTGCATAAATCTTAAGGAATTCTTGTACAATAACACAAGCAAATGATTGTTCACATGAAACAATAATGAAGGAAAATTCTCAGAAAAACTGATCAGAGACTGTTACAGTCAAGGCGTAGTTTAAACACTTTAGAGTTAATACAGTTAGTTAGAAATCTGAACTGCTCTTAACTTGTCACACGGCAACACAGATTTTCATGCAGAATGTTGTCACTAACATGACAGCCTACACCGAGAGCACCGCTCATGTGCCTAAATCTGCATCTACATCAATACTCCGCGGAGGGTATTTCTGGTACCACTAACTATCTTCCCTTTCGTGGCTCATTCGTGATTGGCGCGTGAGAAGAATGATTGTCGGCAAGCCTCTGCATTAGCTCTGATTTCTCTAGTTTTCTCGTCGTGGTCATTTCGCGAGACGAATTTGGGAGAAGGTAAAACGTTGTGCGTCTCCTCCCGTAAGGTACTCTCTCGAAACTTCAGTAATAAACATCTCCGTGGTGCACAAGGCCTCTCTTGCAGCGTCTGCCACTGAAGTTTATTGACCATTTCTTTTACGTTCTTGCGCCGACCAAACGATCCCGCAGCTGAAAGCGCCGCTGTTCGTTGGATCGTCTATATCCCTTCAACCAGTCCTACCTGGTAAGGGGCCCAGGTTGAAAAATCGGTCGAACAAGCTCCTTGTAATACACTTCTTTAGTGGACGAATTACATTTCCCTGAGTGATTTGTGGTATTGTATTGTATGGAACTGGGGACCTAGAAACGACGGAGAGGCTTCGTCCCTGCTGTAGCCCGGAGTGGTACACAACCCCACAAGAGGCTACAGCAGTCCATTCATCCCACCGCTAACCCACACTGGACCCATGGTTATTGTGCTGTTCGGCCCCCAGTGGACACCCGTGAACGTCTCACACCAGATGAGTGTAACCTCAATGTTTTGAGTGGTAGAGTAATTATGGTGTACGCGTACGTGGGCAAAGTGTTTGTGCAGCAATCGCCGACATAGTGTAACTGAGGCGGAATAAAGGGAACCAGCCCGCATTCGCCGATGCAAATAAGCAACCACCTTAAAAACCATCCACAGACTGGCCGGCACACCGGACCTCGACACTACTTCGTCGGGCGGATTCGTGCCGGAGACCGGTACGCCCTATCGCCCGGAAAGCAGTGCGTTAGATCGCGCGGCTAATCGGACGGGCAATTTGTGGTAACTTCCTGTGGGACCAAACTGCTGAGGTCATCGATCCCTAGACTTACACACTACTTAATCTAACTTAAACTAACTTACGCTAAGGGAAACACACGCACCCGTGCCCGAGGGAGGACTCGAACCCCCGACGGGGGAAGCCGCCCAAACCGTGACAAGGCACCCTAGACCACGCGGCTACCGCGCGCGGCTACCCTGCGCGGCTTTCCCTAAGATTTTTCCTACGAATCTCAGTCTGGTAAATGCTTTCACTACTATTTGTTTTATGTTGACATTCCACTTAAGATCGCTCCGGATAGGTATTACTAGATACTTTACGTCTTCACTGTTTCCAGTAATTTGTCTTCAATAGTGTAGTTGTACAGTAGTGCTTTGTTTTCCTGTGTCAGTTGCTGTCAGTTCCAGCACAATTAAACAATCCCATGCATGTCCTTCTGCAAACAGATATTGTCTTCTGGCGTTGCTACCTCATTACAGACAGCAACATCATCTGAGAATAATGTTAAAAAGCTCCCAACTCATTGTACTAGATGTTTCATATACTGTACTTTGTAAATAGTAACGGTCCTATCACACTTCCTTGGGATACCCCCAAAGTTATCATTGCATCTCTCGATTTTGTTCCGTTAAGAGACACGTGGTGAGTTCTGTCTGCAAGGATACCTCACAGTATCAACTATAATACCACCAGTGTGCAACCGTCAATTGCAAAACCACTCGAGTAGTGTTCCTCCTGATATGCAAAATCCCGTTTTCCGACCTCGACTGGGATCGCTGTCCGCCCATCTGGGAAAAGACACCAGCCTTTACGTTGCGAAAACGTCCTGCGCAAATCCGGCGCCAATAGGATATATGGGCCCTGTGGCGTACAGCACACCATGAGACACTACATGTCTTACGATTTTCAGCGGCCGTCTCCAGCAGGGAGCGAGTTGCTATTTCAGAATATTTTAATACTTCGAAGCTGCCGTTTAAATACGCTCACGCTCTCGATAACGACTTTATTTTTTACGTTTAATATAATATATATAATATAATTATGTTATATATGTTATAATATAATATAATTATATGTTATATATTTATAATATATAATATATAATCATATTGAATGCCTTAATTTAAAGAGACGATAATATCGATTCGTACTACCACTGTGTCATCTGATGTACTCATATAGCACGAAGAATGTTTGCACTGGGGTCTGTCAGTTTAAAGTGGTGATGAATGTGAGCACTCGTAATCGGCGCAGTATCATGTGTGTACATAGCTGTTGTTTTAAATTTGACGTTCTGATTATAGAATAGCTTACGATACCAACATGGATATAAAATGTATAGCATCACTAACTATACTGAAGGAGAAGATTGTGTAATGGAGTAAACATAGGTATATTGCTATTCCACGTGTTGCAAATATTGATATAATTGCGTGTGGCGTTATGTTAGTTGCAGTATCCTAACACTTTCGGTTCCATGTTTTTCACATCCGAAGATGGCATCAGAGAGCTACCGAAAGCCGGCCGATGTGGCCGAGCGGCTCTAGGCGCTACAGTCTGGAGCCGCGCGACCGCTACGGTCGCAGGTACGAATCCTGCCTCGGGCATGGATGTTTGTGATGTCCTTAAGTTAGTTAGGTTTAAGTAGTTCTAAGTTCTAGGGGACTGATGACCGCAGCAGTTAAGTCCCATAGTGCTCAGAGCCAAGCTACCGAAACCGATAATCTATATGAATGAATGGTTTTAGCGATCTTGCAAGTTGAAAATCCATTTCGTACATTACTTGTCTGAGTTTGTTGTTGGCCTCCAGACGAATATTCATAAACTATTTAAGACTGCTTGTTGTGCAACACGGAAAGGTGATGAAGATTTTTACATAACTGTATGAAAAATTCAAAGACGATGAAAGTGAAGAGCAATAATTCGTTTGTACCCTACAGTAGTTCCAGAGATTTGTGTTCTCATACGGACAAAGAAACGCGGCTGTGTACTTCAGTTTGCAGAATATGTAGTTAGATGAATGCCGAAATGTACGTGAAATCTTAGGAGGCAAGAGAGCGACAGAAATCAGATAATTTTATTCATTAAGTTTAACATATTTAGTTATTAGACTTGTAAAGGTGACCAAACTTTTCTTTAGGAACTTCCGTTTAGTGTGACACTACAAGGTAGTACGCTGTTTCTTTTCTGGGACCGAGTCTTAACTAATATCCATCGCGATCATTCAGCCTCAATTTTGATAGTTATCAAAGACGGCAGGCGCGTAAGATCGGCCTGGGGTACATAGTGCATCACAGTGGACCTCGTGTTAGTCGCCATATTGACGAAAGAGCTGAGCTCAGATCTCACGTACACGGAGCGGTAACAAAACCCTGTTAGACTGTCAAGTTTACCTTAATTTGCAATAACAGATACTGATTTTCCTCCTGGCCCCGAACGTGGCCGTGCGAGGGCAAGGCATCTAGTGTGACGTCAACAGTTCGTTGTGGCCTCCGGAACAGAGAGCAGTGACGCTTGGCAAACAGAACCTCAGCACACCAGTATCTCGAGTCCATCGCCTACATCTACTTCTAGATAGGTCCTCCGCAAGCCACCCGTTCCACTAGCAAATAGAGTGAGAAATAAACTTCTGTCTACATGCCTCCGTATGAGCCCTGATTTCTCGTATCTTATCTTCGTGATCCTTTCGCGCAATGTATGTTTGCGGCAGTCAGCTTCAAATGGTGGTTCTCTAAATTTTCTCAACAGTGTTTCTCGAAAAGAACGTCGTCTTCTCTCCAGGGATTCCCATTTGAGTTCCCGAAACATCTCTGTAACACTTCAGTGTTGTTCGAACTTACCAGTAACAAATCTAGCAACCCTCCTCTTGCTTCGATGTCTTCCTTCAGTCCAACCTGGTAAGGATCCCAAACACACGAACAGCACCCAAAAGTAGGTCGTATATGGGGTCTCTTTCCTTAAATTCTCCCAATAAACCGAAATCGACCATTCGCCTTCCCTGACACAATTCTCACATGCTCGTTCCACCTTAGATGGCTTTGCAGTTTTTTTTTTCTTTATTGTTATTTTGAAACCTGTGTACAGGCAGACCAGCAGCAGCATACTACGCCGCTCTTGGGCCTCAGAGAAACACAAAAGATACAAATGAAGACATTTAGAGAAAAAAATACGGTGGACATATAAACGGAGACAAACACTTCTTAAAATACACGCCGTTCATGGGCGTAGAGTCCAAGATAAAATTTGTTCAGACACTTCGACACATACATAGACGAAAATTGTCACACGTGCACAAAACGAATAACACTGAACCACTTAAGCACAAAACTACGGCACACACAGAACACGAGGGGTTGATCTCCGGCCCGCGAATGTTCACTAACCGTGTACGAGTCCGGGACCTGCCAAGAGAGGAGGAGGGGGGAGGCTTTGCAGCATTACGCCCAGATATTTAAACGACTTAATTGTGTCAGTCAGCACACTAGTGATATTGTATCCAAACATTACAGGTTTGATCTTCCTACTCATCTGCATGTAAAGCTGCCACTCATCACATCATGTTGAAAATTTCTCTAATTCGTCTTGTATCTTTCTACAGTCACTCAATTTCGACACCTTACCGTATCAGCAAAACAGGCCAGATCTCCCTCATTCGTCCCAGTGCAGCTCACTGACCCCTTACCGACCACCCTTGCCACAATTTCGGCCGCAGCGACGCGCAAGGCAATCATGTGTCCGCGCCACCCGCCCTCTCGCGGCCACAGCCGGGCACTCCGTACAAAATGATTCTGGAAGCGGTGAAATCAACCGTACCGTTTGACACGGCACAACGACTACATAGTTAACTGTAGTCTTCAGTTCCAGCAATCTACAGCTACATGACTACTCCGCAATTGACACCCTTCAGTGCTTCGTAGATGGGAACCACTTTAAAATTACTTCTCTACTGTTCCACTCTCGGAAAGAACATGCAAGAAACGAACGGGTAAATATTTCCATGCGAGCTCTGAATTGTTTTATGTTATCAAGAAGTCATTTCTCTCTTTTTAGATGGGAGCCAGCAAAGTATTTTTCCATTATGAGGAGAAATTCTATGATTAAATTTAGGTGTTTGGCACCCCAGCTCGCATAATATATCCGTGACACTCTCTCCCCAATTTTGCGACAGTACAAAACGGACTGCCCTTCTTACCAATGTAATTCTTCAATTCCGTCTGGAAGTATTCCATAATGAGTAACTATACCCCAGGAAAGGACGGACAAGCGTACAGTGGGCAGTCTCTTTAGTAGATCGGTGTGCCTCTGTGAGGGCCTCTGCTGCCATGTTCAGTTGTGCTTTGACGAGTACGATATAACTTATTCAAGTGATAGTATCTATGAATAGAAGATAGTTTGATCTTATAATAGAGTTTCTCAGTGTTTTAATATTCCCCTCCTTCTTTCTTTTTAGAAATATTATCTGACAATGTCTAGCTAAGTCTTCGAAACGAAACCAATTATGGTTTCGTTTGTCTGACCCGAGGTAGAAACAAAATTAAAGAATTTCGCTAGCAAGTAACTGTAAAGTAATCTTTGAAATTAATATATATTGTATATATACATATTTGCGAACGAGCACATTAGGACTACGCTAAGTATTTAGTATCGTGCATTTGCCTTTCTTTGTGCCCACACTTCTTTCATTGTTTTGCTGTGGGCTTGTTTTGAGACCACGTTGTTCCAGTCTTCTTCTTTGGTTTCTCCTCTTGGTCAACTTGCTACTTGTGAATTTTGGATCTGAAGATTTCCCTGTTTTGGATATCCTCTGGTGTAATTCCTGCTAGTTTCAGATCTGTTTTGATTTCGCCAATCCATTTCATTGGGTCTGTAATAGACTTCCTGCTGTTTTCATAGAATTCAACTATTTGCTTTGTAAGTCCGGATTCATTCCTTTGATGTATCCATAGAATCTTAATCTGTGTTTCCTAATGTCACTGTGAATATTAGAGTATTGTTTGGTTTCCTGTTTGCCTCTGAGCCGATACTGTTCTTTTACAAGTTTTGGGCCTAAAATTTTTCTTATGATCTTCCGTTCCTTTTTCTGAATGTTTTCTATGTCTGTTTTTCTGTTTAAAATTAGTGTTTCTGATCCACATAGGCATTCTGGTTTTATGACGGTACTGTAATGTAGTAGTTTTGTGTGCTTGGAGACATCTTCTTTATTGTAGATATTTTGAGTGAGTCGATAAGCTGTGTCCATCTTTTGGCATCTGACTTCGTTGGCTTTCGTTTCTATTCCATTTTCCTGAATCGTTTCACCGAGATGTTTAAATTGTGAGACTCGTTTAATTTTGCCATATTTTGTCTCCATGAATTTTGGTGCTTTTGGTGCTTTTCAAGTCATATACTCTGTCTTTTCAAAAGGTGCTTGCAGGCCAACGTTTTCGTTTTCCGCAGTTTCTTTCGGGAGTAGATCGTCTATAAATTCTAAGCAATCTACTGTTAATTTTCCTCTGCCGAGAGTAATTGGATGGTCAATCTTGAGGACTGATTTCAGTTTGCGCCATTCTTGTATCACCTTTTCAAGAACGCATTTAAACAGTAGTGGAGAGAGTCCATTTCCTTGTCTTACTCCTGTTTTGATCAGAAAAGTTTCAGAGATTTTCCCCGTAGATTTGACTTTAGATTTTGTGTCTATCAAGTGTATGCAGATCTAAACCTTGTTCTTTTAATATTTGGGATAATGATTCCAATATATATTGTACTATAATCTCTGAACTCTGTCTATATGTTCTTGAATATAAGTTGAATCCCGATTGAACACTGAATCGAGGTTTATATTTACTCTCCCATCTTATTGTATGTGTGGTGTCTGTTCTATGAGACATGTCAAACAACAGAACAGACAACATTCTTGAATATAAGCATAATGGACGGTGGGTACTACATGTATAGTGTGCCACAATTTGGAAATTTACTCGTAGATTGGACGGAGAGCGTTTCCCGATAGCTGAATCGGTTAAGGTGACCACCTGCGTAAAGCGGGAAATCTGAGATCGTGTCCCGGTCATGGACAAATTGTTACTTGTCTTCAGTGAATTTAATTAAATTCCCAACTGCGGCTGTGATTTGTATTTATCTTAAAGCATATACTCTCCTATATATTTTTGGTGTTAAAACCTGGAAGATCTTGATGTTTACGGCCCATTTAAGTGTGAACAGCTTCCCGATAATTCAGGAAGACACACACGTTAACGAGAGATATGGAATTTCCGCGATAGTAATGTACAACCCATGCTCTTGACTAACTCTTTGAAACAGTAAAGGTAACTTGCTTTCCATTTACTGACTATTTGCATTCATTATTAGAATTCGTCAATTTACTGCATACATACGAGCGTTTGGAACAGTACGTGCATAATGGATAGAAAAGGATGCAATAACAACTAATTACAGGGTGGTTATAGTTGAACTTTCCCTACTTCAGATGGGTCCCATGAAAAATGTGTGATCGTAGGGCAATGAAACTTCGTGGAAGCATTTTTCAGGACGTGCAAAAGAGAAATAACGAATAAACCATTTAAAGAAGCAAGTTTTAATTTCCATACGAGACGATGATATTTGTTAACTCACTGGATTTTCACTTTTTAACTGACGCAACTGTCTCTCTGTTTCTTACCTTTTGTGAAACATTCATTTGTCATCTCATCTGCGTCAATATTTTATCTAATCAACAAATCCGCCTGACACATATTTTAAATTACGCAACAGGGTTTATGTCTTTTTGCTATGTCAAACATTCACTTTGACAACCGCCCTCTTCAATTTTATAATACGTTTTAAACTTTTCACTCTCGTACGGCTGAAGAGCGGTGACTTACATCCGCTGGCAGCCCACTCATCGCCCAAATGGGCCGAGGGGAATGAATGGCAGCAAATGAAAAAAATGTGAAGACTATACAGACTGCGAAGCAGGCCATCCTGAATTGAAGAAACACTTTCAGAGGTCACGGTTAACAGTAGGCTTGAGTGAGTTTCTATCTTGTCGTTGAATCGCGTTGAGTTACCTCCACAGTGTTCATGCAAGACAATAGTCATGGCTTTTAAAAGATATTTCTTAAATTCTTTGACGGTGCGCTGGGGTAATTCTATTATGACTTTTGTAAAATTAGCAGCGTGTTTCTACAATTTATAAAAAGATTGCCGCGTATCTTTGACATAGTAATACGGACCTAAGAACAATATTTTATAAATTTCAAATCGCAAAAATAGATTAAACATAATCACAATATAAAATTGATTAGAGATGTGCCCTTCTTAACGTGAAAACTGCGATTTTTCACGACTGATGATGACTTCATAAGAAATCGACTCCGGTTTTCATACCACTTGTGTGATCTGAGGTAAAAAAAAAAAAATACGTTTGAAGCACTTAATCTTTGTCAGAGTTCTTTACAGCGTCAACACGCCTAGATATGCTGGTTCTCCTAGTGATCTGTGATCTCTCACTGGTTTCTGAAATTCTCTATGAGGCTGAATAATACGTCTTTATACAACTTTGTTTGCGACAAGTACCGAAGCGGAAGACTATGCAAGATGATTCAGAAAAGCAGAAGCGAGAGAGGTTTCCTTCGTTCCATTTCGTGAGCAGGACTTAGCAATCGTTTCGCCTCTGACCTTGCGAAAATGTTAGTCGCAAGACAGCAGACTTCTGCAACTCTCGACGGAGTACGGAGCAGTGTTTTCTAAGTTCGTTCCGCCTTCCCGGGAATACAGTCGGCGAGTAAAACGGTAAACCTCTTTATGCCGCGCTCCATTTGCGTGACAGAGACTTTGCGCAAATGTTTCCCCAAGTCCCGCCGTGGAATCGAGCGCTCGCCGCCAAGTTTCCGAAACGGCGCTTCAAGAAGCACACAAGAGCTCAGCATTCACCACTAAGCGGGCTTTCCCGAACAGACGGAGGAAATAATCCGATACAACCGTGAATACCAAGACCCCATCGGAGGAACTCTGTGGCGATGCTGTGCAAGAAGTGTCTGACAGGAAACGGTGTTGCAAGCTTCGAATTACTCACCGAGGTAATAATGTGACTGTCGCGAACCGTATTTCGCGATTTCTATTTTGCCGCAAAAGTAGTGGTTTTTTGCGAACAGTCACTACAATTCCATCTGCGATTAAAAATCAGATGCAAACGATTCAGATTCATGAATATTAATTTTAAATTTCTGTTGACGTTACCAACAAACGGATCGGATGATTGCATCACCACCATCAAGGGTATTCGTTTAACATGGCAGAGACCATTCGTAACTACATACATTTTAGTGCCCCAAGTTGCTCTGAAAAGTCTTTTGCAAAATTAATATATATTCTGTTAATTTAAATTATTTTTCCTCTGAATCGCGTGAAAGGATTACCAATGAAAGCCATTATTTGCAGTTATTTGTCGACCTCAATTGCAATATTTACTTGGACAAAAATGCAGGAAATTATTAAACTGCTCATTTATGAGAGTAACAGCTAGTGAATCGAAATTCAGTTGACAATTTAAGTACATGCTTTTACACCGCTACGTAAATGTAGTAACAATTGACGGCCTTTGACAAACGAAGGCATCAGCAGTGGGTCTTACTATTATGAAGTGCACTACTGAAAGCTATCTTGTTGAAAGTGGACTTAGATCCTTGGCTGTATTACAGTTATAGGTTTTGTAATCTGAAACAGCAACCATCCAAAAGAATGGATTCAAAAAGTTTATTTATTTACTCCATTACAGGTTTTGCATCTTCAGATGGACATCCTTAGGGCCTCGACTTGTAGTCGTTTAGTGCAAGACGTTAAACGAAAAGTTTTTCGTTCAAAACTCGTTTAACCTACGAGTGTACTTTCTAGAAGCACGCATGAAGTAGTCTTAAGGTTAATAAATTTGTGGAACAATCAAAAAGTAAAATTTTTATTGCTTTTGAACACAATTAAGAAACAAATTTGTTTCCATGTTAGCCTATGTACGTCCTCTGTACTTTGGAGTAATGACTAGCCTGTATCATTGTAGAATAACATACGGATGAAAAGGTATTATTATTATTAAAAAGGTATTATAATTGTTATTATTATTATAAAAATTGATAATGTGGCTATGTTTAGAGTACAAGCAGAGATGAAACGGATGACAAATAATGGAAATAAATACAATAATATATTAAAAAACTAAGCAAGTGGCTAATGGATCCCGCAGAAAATAAACGACTGGGCTGACGTGTGGCTATGACCTTTGGATGGAAGCATCTGCAGCTTGTGTTATGTTCGATTTAGTCGAATGTGGTAATTTCCGTCATTCTTATAGTTCATTTCGAGCTTTGCAGATTTACACCGTTGTGATTTTTTGTTAGAGCCATCTCAGTCTGTTTTTCTTTCAGTCACACGTGCTACTTATATGTTGTAATATCTGCAATTTATTTCCAGTTTCTGCTTAAATTTATCAAAAAACGTCAAGCAGTTAAACGGATAGTAACTCTCAAGAAGAGAACGCAGGAGGCTCGGAATCAGTAAGACTCTGATGCCATCAACTATTTTGTGCATTGGTGTGTGTCAGAATATGTAAATGTTGTGTGTGTGAATATATATACTCAAGGGACCATGAAAACGTTATTGTAGTAGCAGGGTTATTATTGCAATAAAGTTTTGTTAATAGTGACTGCTACAGTTACTGTACCGTAAAGGTCAGTATATACAGTACAGTACTGCTGTACTTTTCTGATGACAAACAACATTAGAAGACAAATAACGAAATACATTCCGTTCGCTCCATTTCATAGTAGAGCATCTTACTTTTTTGTAGAGAAGAATTCACTTATTTTCCTTTGCTTCTTTTTTCTTGACGATTCTCATCTAAATGTTGCCGTTACGTGTTCAAACGCAATGAACTGTTTCGCCGAGCACTCGGGACTGAAGACGCTTTTTGCTGAACAGTTTCCAGCTGATCTCTTAGCTCCATCCGATGAGGCCCATTCACACTTATTGCATCACTGTCATCTTCTGAATCTTCAACACGCGGATTACCCTTTAACTCTTCGACCATTGATTCGGCAACGTATGCTTCAAACACCAAGTATTCATCTAATGATGCGTCTATGGTTTTACCTGTTACTCCTGAATGCATCTTAGTATCACTTTGTACATTGTCTTGGATTTTTTCATCCACCACAACATTCTCACCAACTTCTTCACTTTCGGAAATGCTTGCTTTTTTCCAACAGTTTGCAGACGCATTTGGCTTTCTGCTGTTCCAGGAACTAGCAGAATGTCACAAGCCTGCTTCACACTGGAACCTTAGGGATTGTCCAGCTTGCTTTCAATGTTGGCGACGTGCCGAACGATACGTGGACGGTATTTTGTCTCGATGTTGTTAATCATACCGATGTCTAGTGGCTGAAGGGTCGAAATACAGTTCGGAGGGAAGCAGCATAATTCTACAGCCTTTAACGCTGGCATGGTGTTGTGCGGACTACAACTAAGGGAAAGCAGCCACTCACTAAAGAGGACGTCATCCATGCTTTTAGTTTTGCCTTGTAACTGACAATAATAAAAGAAATCTCATTTAGAATAAAAGAGAAAAAAAATTATCTGTTAGGGTACTGTACCGTATTTGCTCTTCGTGCATATTCGTAACATTACAAATGAAGGTACTGAATCAGCTTGTAATTGAAAGGAAAGTAAAATAAAATGTATGCTCTCTTACCTGGTAAGCATCTTACATTCTTTAAGCATCGGAGATTTGTTGATCGTCCGATCACCAATGATGTCAGTTTATGTGTCGCTGACACGTTGATGAAGAGAAGACCCTTTAGGCGTACTTTAGATTGCTTCCTTCCTTTACATTTTTTTTTTTTTGTTTTCCGGCATCATCTGGCAAAACAGTCCTGTCTCATCTGCATTGTACATTATTTCAGGACTGTAGTGTTCCATCAGTTTACACGTGGTGTTTTACCACCAACTTTCTGCATTCGCCAGAAATCGCTTTAAAATTAATACCATGTCTCTCCTTAACTCTTTGCAACCATCCGTTACTTGCCTTAAAATTGGAATCGCCAAGTGAATCTAAGACCGTGTGACATATCAACGGGCCGTTAATTGCTCAGGCGTCTCATTAAACCACTGCTTTCTAGCACTGTCCACATGCCCAGCAGCAGCAGTCTTCATTCTTTTTCTTCAAGTGTCAAACATGACACCTAGAAAACTTTCTTCAGTTTCTTTTCGTTTTTTAAAGAAATGTAGATAACGTTGATTATTCAAGAATATAATTCCTTGCCACGTCTGCCTGTTACATTCCGTTATCGAAGCCTTTGAAAACCTCCATTTTGGTTTCTAATCTTATCTCTTTCCGAGTTACAGCCATTGTCAAAATATTATTAGCTCCCTCCAAAGCGTATTCATATCAACATAAAAACATTCACAGATTGCAAACATCAAGGAAATAAACTGCATATAACCCCAATACAACACTTCTGACTGCAGCTCAATCTCAACAATGTACAGACTGAAATAGTTATCACTGGTTCAAACACAGGAGCTCTATGATTCATGTGTGTGTGTGTGTGTGTGTGTGTGTGTGTGAGTGAGTGTGTGTCCTCGCAGTTTGCTGTATTTCCAGATTTAAATCCTTTAGGTCCAGTTTACTATAGATCACTTATGAGAGAAAGCTAGAAACTAGTATGGTGTTTTATCCTTAATCCATTTAGCATTCGACTGGTACATTATTTGCATTACTTTCTGTGGGTATGAAGCAGCATGCATTGTTGGCCTTCATAAACCACGCACGACGTTTTGATATCTTCAAGCTCACTACGCACAAACTGTTAGCCTCACAGGAAAATGAGTAGGTCCTTTTTGTAGTAAATGTAATGTAATTCATTTTTGTACTGGGATGCGTTATCGCTGGAGGCCACGGTTTTGAGTTATTGAGGGAAAACATACAAAAGTGGCCTTGAAACTCACCTCCACCACACACTCGTCCCTCTCACTAGTCAGGCTATGTAGTATGTTGTTCATGGCACTTCCTCCTACCAGTGTACAAAAATTTCCGACACGAACTATTCCATATATGCGACCTCTTTTCGTCTCTATTTACTGGCCTATTGACGCCACCAGCATAGTCGACTGCTTCATTAACATTCATAATTTAAACGTCCCCTGAGGGTAATACACGAAAAATGGCTTTTGTAAACGTTACGATAAAACTAATATCATTGACAGTTCTATCCAGACATAACCACGTCAAGCACAGTGGTTTCGTAGTCAGAGAGAATGACGAATATAATGATGTAAATGTTTATTTGATGCCGTTAAAATTCACAAATCTGTCACGTAAAATTTACGCAAAGGCCACTTTTACAATTTTTAAGTGCTCGATTAAACCGGTGGCTTAGTAATCCTAGTCAATTAAGATCAAAGAAGGATGAGAGTGAGAAATAATTCGTGCAGTCGCAAATATTTGTACAATAGTAGGAGGTTCAAAATGGTTCAAATGGCTCTGAGAACTACGGGACTTAACTTCTGAGGTCATCAGTCCCCTAGAACTTAGAACTACTTAAACCTAACTAACCTAAGGACATCACACACATCCATGCCCGAAGCAGGATTCGAACCTGCGACCGTAGGTTAGTTCGGTTTAATTAGTTCTAAGTTCTAGGCGACTGATGACGTCAGAAGTTAAGTCGCATAGTGCTCAGAGCCATTTGAACCATTTTTGAACATCACACACATCCAGGCCTGAGGCAGGATTCGGACCTGCTACCGTAGCGGTCGCGCATTTCCAGACTGTAGCGCCTAGAACCGCTCGTCCACCCCGGCCGGCAATAGTAGGAGGAAGTGCCATGAACAACATAGTAGGAATCCTGACTGGTAGCGGCTAAGTACGGGAATGCGGGTGCGTATGAAGATTGCTTTTGTACGTTTTTCTTGAATAACTCAAAAACCGGGGTCTCCAGAGAAACTGTATCCCAGTATAAAAATTAACTACATTACATTTCCAACAGAAAGGTCCTGTTCATTTTTTATGCAAGACTACTAGTCGCGCGTAGCGAGCTCGAAAACACGAAAATCTCATGCGTCGCTTACGAAGCCAAGGCATAACACTGCGAGTTGCATAAAAGACAGCGGTAGGGGGCTGAATCACCCTGTATTCTGAAGTGGTCTACTGCAATATTTAAAATAATTAATTGTATACTTGGTGAAAACACCATGAACTAAATAATATTACATTGTTTTTAAAACCGTTCACGAGTTTCCCAGCTGTTTTGTTCAAAGCATTTGCTCCTGTGTCGTATAGAAGAGAAGAAATTTGTTAATATGATCGAACTAAACTAGTAAATAGTCAAGAGGCGAGTATGGAATATTTTGTTGTGGTTAATTAAACTTCCTGGCTTACTGTATGCAAAGCAGCGCATTTTCGCAGGCGTCTGGCGCCTGTCTGGCCTGGCTTGGGGTGACATGGGGTCAGGCCGCGACCCCGCTGCGGCAGCCTCATAGCCTGGCCCACGAACAGCTCCAGCAGGCGCGGCCCGCCTGGAGAGACCAATTAGGAGCGAGCGCTGCACTCTGCTCCCAGGAGAAAGCCGCTTCCGCGCCCACCGCACGTCTCCTTGTTGCATGCTGCAACAGCCCCGTGGACAGTCAGACTCGCAGAACCTAGTGATACGATTCTGTAACTGCATTATTTTATACCTTCTCTCTCTCCCTCCCTGTGTGTAAGTGTATGTGTGTGTGTGTGTGTGTGAGAGAGAGAGAGAGAGAGAGAGAGAGAGAGAGAGAGTGGGTGGGTGGGTGATTGGAGGGGGGGGGGGGTGGCTGAGAGAGACAGAGAGAGAGAGAGCGAGAGAGAGACAGAGAAATGAGAGAAGAGAGATTCTTATAACCTCAATAGTTTAGGATACGAATTTGGTCAATCAGTTTGCAATTAACCGATGAAAAATTCTATAACCTAATAATGGATATAAGACATGCTGCTATTAAAAGCGGTGTGTGGCACGTACACTGTCAGCTTCTGGTGTTAGAATGCTGTTTCAGTTCTTAATGCCTGTTTGTTTGTGTCATCTACCACTGCTTTGACTGCTTAGCGTTATCGGCAGAAGACGACAAACATTTGCACTGCAAGTTAAAATTAATATCCTACGCGGAGTCGCTATTGTGTCTGGGTGGTTTTGAAAGTGGGAACTTCAAAGCACCGCATCTGTCGTTTCTTACCTGTACGAATGTGTATTACTACTGCTCAGTGTGCTGTTTCATCCAAGTGTTATGTAGTTCCTATAGTGTGACAGCACAGATTAGCGTAATGACATCACAACAGTGTTCTTCTGTAAAATAAAGTTAGTACCTTCGCATGAGGGTTACTGTAATGTTTGATATTTTTAGCAGGAAGTGACAAACATTTTGTATTGCAAAATAAATTTAAGTTGGTGTAATGTTTGGGTGACTGTGACAGCATAGCAACCCTCGAGTCTTACCTCTACAAATGTGTATTATTAGTGTTCAGTATGTTTCTACTTTGTAACAGCAGAAGAGGATAACGTTTTGAACTGCAAGATGAAGTTAATACACTAGCATGTGGTCACTATAACGTTTGGCTGACTTTGGTATTGGTTTGAGAAATAACATTTTGTGGAATTTAGAGTAGGAATTAACGTTATTCACTTTGGTGATTCTCGTCGCCCAGTGCACTTCATATATAAGTTAGATTAGTAGTAGTAGAACCAGTTTTAGTGTATTTTGATGAATATAATTCGTGGTAGAAAGGTCAGGCTATTCTCGTCCGCTAACCTAGAATTAATTTCAGTGATGTCAATAAGCGAGCTCTGCATATTTTAACAAGTTCAGAAAAGTTCCAAGTTCTCACCCTAGAGGGGCCACTTGAACCGACCGACTGACATGTCATTCTCTGTCAACGGCGTCATCGGGTGAGGTGTGAAGAGGCATGTGGTCAGCACGCCACTCTTCAGGTCGTTGACGAATTTCTTGATCGTAGAAACGCTGATAGCAGATCGAGTGGCTACCTCAGATGGCCTTCACGAGGCCGAGTGCACCCCGTATCACTCCTCTCTCGAAGAAAAAACCCCTGCCTGTACCGAGAATGAACCCCAGACCCCTACTGCAGGGCAGTCATCCATGCTGACCACTCAGCTCAGCGGCGGACATTTTGGTAAGTAATACAGCTGATTTAGATGTGGAAACATTTTATTTGAAGGTCCATTGTGCTTGAAAAGTGTGGTACAACAGAAGAACTACGGACATTCGCAAGTGCTGCTTAACCTCCAAATTCTATCCGTTTACCAAATGCATTTTTCTCATTCTTTAGAACAATTAACTTACGACAGCAGTGCCCTTTGTGTTTTATTGGCAAAGCCCTACATATTTTGAAAAATAATAGAAATTTATTTTGGTACAAACGTCGAATTTTCGCTCGCGATTAAAGATCTATAATTACACTTGCTTATTACTGTAAACAACCTGTGTGTCTACATTTTTGTGCTCGACAGTTATTCCGGTAACTAATTTCATTTTAGTGACGAAGACCATATTTTCGACCTTTCGACCTTTCATTTCTGTCTCATTGCATCACTATTTTTGGGTATGTTTCAGCTCTGTCTTGTTCCACCATCGTTTTTGGCTCTTTTTGTGAAACTCTCCTTTGGTATTACGATAAAGTGCAATTTAAGCGTCACACCGCAATAAAGATATCATACTTAATGCGATAACTGAAAATGCGTGCTGGACTGGGACTCGAACCCGTGACCTGCTGCTTACTAGGTAGCTGGGTTAACCACTGCGCCATCTGGACACAGCGTTTATAGCAGATGCGCAGATTGTCGCGGCACGCTTCCCGGCCGACTCCACTTCCACCCAGCGCCACCCATATCCTCCATGCTCGCTAATTTTAGATTCAAGCCGGAGGTCGAACGTTGATGTGCATCCGCCCTGAAGGTTGTGGGTTCATTGCGCATTGAGGCGAATCAATCGAATAGGTGGTGTCTGTCCTTTCGGACATGTCCGAAGTAATAGACACTGCGCATTCATATAAGTCGATACCTGCCATTCATAGCTATTTATTAATGCAATAACAGTTTCTAAGGTGATACCATAGCCGTTAATACAAAACAAGGCATATATCCTCTACCGGCATCAATGCCTTTGCGCCTGAAGTGAAAGTAGCTAATTCACCAACAAATTTTAATTATATCCACCGGACTCTCTGGCGGCTGTCCGCACGCGTATCGGCTGCGCCTGACAAACTAATTCGCGTGCTTCACCAATATCTCATTACCGCCCCTGACTGGCTTCGCTGTTTGAATAGGTTGCCAACAGCCCTGTGACACCACGCGGACGAACAATTGACGGTGCAACGCGCCGCGGAACAATAGTCTCCGGAGCGCCGGTGCATAAATAACAATTAAATGCTTGCGAGGGAGGACTTTTTGCGGTGCAGCCGGTAATTCCGGCCGGCCGGACGCAAATTGCGCCGGGTTAAATCCGCGCTGCAATCAATCACGGGCCGCAGGTATCTGGTCGCATTGTTAATAACGGAAACACGCGCCGGCAAACGCGGTGGCAGGAGGCGGCAGCGGCGGCGGCGTCAACGTAGCTGGCGAGTGAGTGATTGCGCTCTGAGTCGCTGTCTGCGAGTTCGATGATCGCTGTGCTCTTTGACAGCTCTGCAGAAGCAGGAGA
Organism: Schistocerca cancellata; assembly: GCF_023864275.1. Classification (NCBI taxonomy): domain Eukaryota; kingdom Metazoa; phylum Arthropoda; class Insecta; order Orthoptera; family Acrididae; genus Schistocerca; species Schistocerca cancellata. The sequence continues at coordinate 460,018,376 of NC_064631.1, read as the reverse complement.
ACGAACACCGTATTAGCATTTTAGAGGTGTTCGACGAAATATGGTGAATATCCTGAGAGCAACTACATCAAATGGCACGACTTATAATGAAATCGCGTAATGAAGTACTTAGTGTGATGAAACACAGAAAATATACGCTTCAAAGAGGAAACTTATGGGTACAATACAAACAACAGACATGTAGAAAGTTATAAGTTATCATTTCGCAAAGTAGATGAGGAACAAAAGAGGTGTCGTCAAAGTGAAGACTGAATGGCCATCTTTATGAAACTAGTGAACACAGTTAAACCAATCGTTCAAGGCAAAGATGTCAAGATTAGCCTTTGAGCCTACAAATTAAAAAAGATGTACAGAAACAGAGGTTATTCAAGGACGTAAAACAGGAGATAGAAATTTTTCATGGGTAAATTACTAAATGTAGTATGATACCAACGAAGGAAAGTTGGACAAGAACAGTATGGGCAGAAGAAAGAGAACGATGATACAAAGAAAAGCTGAAGGAAATCTGAAAACACAGAAAAGGCGAAGCTGGAAATAACGGCTTTTATACTAGTGCGTTGACTTGTATGAGCACAGTGCGTTGACACGCTGGTGTGCCTGAAGGTTCAATAAACATGTGTGTGTGTGTATGTGTGAGTGAGCGTGTGAGTGAGTGGATAAATCTTTGTGGGTTAGCTGCGCTCAGCGACGAAGCTATCAGCTACATTAGGAAACTGAAATGCGGATAAAACGGACAAGATGCGAGAAAAGAGATAAAATGCAAACTGAAATAAAATCGCACTCATTTTCATACAACCTCACCCATGACAACCCGCACAATTATACCAGCTCACATCGTGGAAGATAGCGTTAAAATTTTTTAGATATTCTAAAACTTTCAAGTAAAACTATGTAAGACTCTAACATAGACGCACAGTGTTCCGTGCTTGGCTGATCACGTACTAGGAACACCGTGATAACACATTAAAACCGTCGCCCCGGAATTTTAGGCAACAAGTCGGACAATTCACAAAATTTTAAAAGTTGGATCACGTTTGTTTGATTGTTTGCTAAAATAGAGGGCCAGTCTCTTTGATCCGAAAATAAAACACAATCCAGTGAAACGTCACCCACTATGATCTGTACGCTACAAGCACGACACATTGGAGGGTCTTTTCGCCGGAGCAGGAAACAATGTATCAAAGGACTATGGCCTATGCGAGGACAAGTAATGCTTGTGTGAGGCGCTGGAAGGAGGTACCCGATGGCTGCATTGTGGACTTCACGAGAAGCGGCTTATTGTCATTCACTTCCAGTTATTGTTCTTCCCATCGACACATGACTCTGTACATCAATAGCGAGGCAACAGCATGTAGGGTGTGGCAAAGTGAAGGATCACGACACGCCTCTTTGGCTGTTGTATGTTCCCATTTGTTCCCAACAATACCCATGTGCTCTGGTACCCAGAAAAATGACACCTCCTTCGCTCGGCTTTGACGGTTGTGGAGCGCATGCTGGTTATTTGCACAACTTTATCTTCCAGGAACAAGCATTGTTGAGAGTGAAGGGCACCCTGGGAGTCGGAACACGTAAGAAATTTAGCACTCGAAACACGTCTAATCTGATCCAGTGCCCATAAGATCGCATGTAATTCCGCGTCGAAGCCACTACAGTCTTCAGGCAGTCAGTTCTTGAGGAGGCTATCGGGGAAAAGAGCAGGGAAACCGACGGAGACGATTTGTATAGACCCATTCGTAGATACTGCTACGGATTATGGTACTCAATTAAAATGTCATAAAACGGTGTCTTAAAACATACACATACAGCCTCTCCTGTACTGCACTAATTCTAAAATTACCATGGGCCTCTCCAGTAACCAGGGTGTCTGGTGGTTACAACCCTGGATATACGTTTATACCACCTCCACACCAAGTGACTCCAGGAAACGCTGCACACAGATCCCAAATGGAATTGTTGCTCGTAGATGATGGGAGCAAAGGCGTTCCATAGACGAACGAGCATCACTTTTGTAGGCTGTCAACGGGACTTTACATACCAAAGAATCATGAAGAGTTGCCTCAGCACAAACACCTGGTATAGGCTGGTTCTGTATGCACCTGTGACCAGCCTAATGCTCTCATGATGGACAGCTCTGATCCAGACACTGTGCATACACAGCCTAGCCACGAGTGCATGAAAATCCTATAAACCTGGAACAGACACACCATTTATGCTTCCCAAGACCTGTGGCTAAGGTACTTTAAGATTGCCTTCTGAGTTCTGGCTTTAAAGTCTCTCAGATGTGGTAACCACAAAAAAAATGGGGTCCGGAAACCTCACTGACTCTTTCAAGTGCAGAAGGTGCCCATCATATGCAAATCAGGTAAATTAAAAATACGACGAGGACGATTAAAACGAACACACATACACTTATCTGCAGACAACTGAAAACATATCTTTGCGGGCCACTCCTCTTCACTGTAAGTTGCAACTGACAAGTTCCTCCTGCAGTACTGGAGAAGGATCAGATAAGTGCAAAAATGTCAACAACAAAAAAAGCATTCTATAGGACTCCTTATTGCAAACGTGACGCAGTTTATGGCTGTGGCGAAGAGGGTAACATTTAAAACACTGTCCTGAGAACAGCGTTCTCCCGCTCCAAACGATCCGACAGCATGTCGCCGATTCAGAAACAAAGAAAGCGCGTAGATATGATGATGAAGATGCGAGGTGGCGACGAAAGCCCCATTGGTGGACCTGCCCTAGAATACTGTGTATCCAAGTAGTGCTGTACAGCTTACTGATACCAAATAATACTCCTAGAGAGTGATGCTTACGTAGGAAAGCCTGCTGGATAGCCGCCTTTAGCAGGGTCAGGATGTCGGCAGTAGTTCGAAATCACCAAAAGCCGCTTTGAGAGTAACTATGGAATTGCCTGGTCTCTGACGGCCAGACTAGATGATTAAGTTTTAGTATGTCCATCCTTTTGACAAGTGTTTGGGACGTCGGCTTGTTATTGTTGTGAGAATATGAAACGCCTACCGCCGTCCTTGTGATTTTATTTATTTTGTTGCAACCAGTTTCGGCACTTCAAAGCGCCTTCTTCAGGCTGTAGTTGACGCGGAAGGGGTTGACACGATCCCTATATATATCACATCAGCGGCCAGCGTAATTGGTTATGCGGAGTATCTGAAAACTTTGGTTTTAGCACTCTAACCATCAACTGTCCACTACTTTGGCTGCACTACTGGACGATTAGTTGTCTCTGTTAACTAATTTTTCTTGACCACTCTCTTCCTATCACGAAGTACTTAGAACCAGCATCTGACAAATTAATCTGGAATGTCCGTCCCCTCACCATCCAATCAAAGCCCGCAACAGGCAAAAGCTAACAAGCTGCACTTGGAGTCTGCATCCTTCTACCATCATCCCCACTTGTATGTCGTCTGCAGCGATCAATATAAATGTTGCCTTGATCTCTGTCCTTCCAAATCAAGGAAAATACATTGAAATCCGAGAGAACCATGCAATTTACCATAACTGTTGCATCCGATTGCCTTCCCCATCTTGCACCCTATCCGAGTTGCATATTTACCACGCATTCTTTCCTTCCAAAATCCGCTTTAAACCCCGTACGTTAAACGAGAATCCTAGTCACAGCATCAAACAGCTTACTCACTAACCACCAATACACATATCCTACTGTGCCAAGTCACCCATATCCTAACTTCTAAACATTTTCAACCCCTATCCAACGGAACTTCAAGTCCCGCTTCCCAACAGCGAAATCCGAACTGCCATGTCCCATTCCTAACATTCATAGCAGCCTATCCTTTCGTTTCCCTACTTTCTTCCCTCGGCCATACTGTTTACCTTATGCTGTTGTTCACAGTTCCATGGCAGGAAACATCTTTCTATCTCCCTCGCGATCACTAATTTTTTAATACACTACCAGCATGAACACCATGCCCTCCACTTAATTTTTAATCGTTCTACAGAATCACCTGTCAAATTCTCGTCGTGGGTACCTTTAAATTTACTCACTTATTTGGTGTAAAGGTGTTTTTATCCGCTTCCAGCCGACCTCCCATATGGCTACTGAAACAACGTTAAAGGAAAACAACACTTGAAAATGTGTCAAGATTTGTTTGATGAACGTTATTATGAAATAACAATTCTTAACCAACCCATATTATTTTATTGCTATGGAACTGTTGTAGACTGTAAGGAAAAGCAATTGAGTATCGATTACCATCTCATAAAGTCTCTCACTTTTTTTTTCAAAAAATTATTGAAAATCATGTAATTCAGTATTCATGACTCAAACTCGTCGCTCAAACTGGTTTGGACACCAAGAGTGACCCAACGTATAATTAGCTGACTGATCGTGTCAGAGACTATTGTAAAATAACTATGATGCAGACAGGATCTCGTTCATCAACAAATTGCAACACCATGAAATAAACAACGAAAGATAGTGAATATTATGCTTCAAGTCCAAAGTTACAGATCAGTAAGGTTTAATCGCTGAAGCTGCCAAGTGAAACGGATGGCTTTGCATCGAATCAGCTATGAGTTTAACATTCCTCCAAGGGTTTGTCTTTCAGGCAGATTCTGTCTTTGTTCACTGTTCATTAGTACTTACTGCTGCTGATAACAGATAGGTCAGTTGCCAGGTTAGCACAATCCACGCATGTTTAATCATCGTATCGGATGGCAGCGAGCAGATAAAAGAAGATACTGCGTGATCAAAAAGTCAGTACAAATTTGAAAACTTAATAAGCCACGGAATAATGTAGGTAGAGAGGTAAAAATTGACACACATGCTTGGAATGACATGGGGTTTTATTAGAACCAAAAAATACAAACGTTCAAAAATGTGCGACAGATGGCGCTTCATCTGATCAGAATAGCAATAATTAGCATAACAAAGTAAGACAAAGCAAATTGATCACCCGGTACAATGCCTGCTCCGAGAAATGGATTTAAAAATGCTGAGCGATTTGCGGCTGAGCGAACTACAAGAGAGACTGCGTACAGAACCCTTGTACGGTTCTTACGCAAATAGTGCCCAAGTGTGTGAGATCCATATCGGGCTAGTCAACAGGGACATCGAGCGTGTACTCCTACAAGGAAGGGCTGTAGAAATAATTGCGCGCTGTTTTGATTGGCGAGAGAGCGTAATGAAAATGTTGAAATATCTAAATATATTCAGTACAGTATATAAATTATGGACCATCAGATGGTTTTTGGCTTGCACCAAAGCAATATTTTCTCTTTAATGACCGCATAACGTTGCCCAATAAGTATACTTTGAATAACGATATCGGAAGGAAAATGCCGTGGTTTAACAAATAAATCATCGACGTCTTTGTCTAGTGTGAATTATTAGCGTTAACAATAGCAACCGCTTCGCCTAGAACGCTCCCTCTTTCAGCTTATTTTTCAGCATCGGCACTTGTCCTCCGCACGTAAGTTAACTTCTTATCGGTATGTGCGCGAGTCCCTGTATATGCGCTCATCAAAAATTCTGTTCAGATGTATTTCATTGAATGAAACGGTTGCTAGCGAAGTGGGTCGAATTCAGTTTGTAGGCGTTGGTTGTTCCACATTCCGCAGCGTACATTTGAGGGTTGACGTATAGAATAGGTTTGTTGCTAGAAGCAGCAGTAGAAATGATAGCAGCGGACTTCCATGCTTTTGGAAAGGCATGTGTTTTAGTCTATAGTCGTAGTTTATTTATTTTACTATTCTGTAATGTAAAGAAATTGCGATTATTAAAACATACAACTTTTCAGTACTGCATTGTCGCTGTTCCACAGACATATGACAGAAGTATGTACCATACTTTTGATTAATGGAACTGCTAAAATACTCTGTTTGAAAGTAGAGATAATTACACTTGATTTTGTTTCTATTTGACAATTAGGAAGCAGAAAAGCATCCCCAGGAGCATCTTCAGTGTATAGTGTGTTCACTGCATTGACCCTACAATGGGGAACACCAACACAATACGCATGAACAGAGTACCTATAATTCGTGAAAGCGGCTTGTCTAGATTTAAGTGTTCGAAAAATCTTATATGTCGTTCGCGTGTTTATCTGCCATATATCTATGATTCATACAATATTCTGATATCGTCACAATCTCTGAATTCCAACTTCAGTACAATAAGTGTTATTCCTACAGAGTTTATACCTGTAGCTGGTGATTTTAAAAACAGTCATCCTCTACAATTTAAAGGCAGCAGCTTTGAGAATAGAGAAACAGCTTCCTGCATTCGAAAATTGCTGCTTTTTCCTGTGGAAATTCGGAGCAATCTAACTGTGATCCTTTGGACTGCACTATTTTCCATAATATTTTTCATAATAATGAACTGTTAAATAATTTTTAGAAGTCTGAGGCATTTAGTTACGAAAATATTCATGTTTCGCTGAAGATTACAACAGGCTTCACCAGCAGGTGCAAGTCTAACTGCCAGCAGTTGACGAGTGTGTGATTGAGCAGAAGGTCACCGTTAGCATGTAATATTTCCACAGTGGGGAATTTTTTCCCTATTCTTCTACTTCGTTACTTTTATGGATAGCGTTGCAACAGCTGTGTCTGCGTCACTACACACTGACAGGTTGTTTTTTCTGCTATTAATACTGAAAGACCACTGTAGGGCATAAAAATGAGGTATTATAGCATAACGACTAGTTAAACTTCTTCTTCTCCCTTCTTCTACTTCTTCTTTTCTTTTCACCCATCATGATAAGTGGAACCTCCCGTCATAAACTGGCAGTAATCGACAGGACAACTCCTGCAGTCAGTGTACTCAGAAGATAAGATCGTTTAAAATCACATATTTTGATTCCCGCAAACTCCCTAATCAAAATGTTTAGATGAACTGTCTAAATACGTAATTAAGTTCATACCGAACGCTCTGAATGCAAGTCCTACTCACACTTGTCCAGTTTGTTTGCTTTTCTTTCGGTTATCTACCACAAATACTAGAACTTTTTTGAAATGGTAGAGAGCACTGGCTTGGAAAGTGGAGCATGCTTATTTCTTAATTTGTACGTTATACATGTAGCGAACAGCAGTAGAAGTTGCTGGACCACTTATACGATAATATCATTAGCAGTTTGTGTTTACCCAACTACGTAAAAAAGTTAACAACTGCACAAGGTTAAATTTACAAACTTGACAGTTAAATTTTTTTTAAGACACGTATGTAAAGTACGAGTCTAAAAGATAATTAGTTTAACTTAACAACGTAGGTACACACCACACTCTTGCAAGAATGTCTCTTCATCAGTCGGTATGAAAGGTAAGTCAAAAGTGTAAAAGTCGTAACGCAACTTAACAATTCCAGCTTAAATATGCATCAAAATTATATAATGAAATAATAGCTGGTTTTATTTTATGTATTATGGAGGCAAATGGACAACCCAGACCACAACCAATGACCAAAACCGAATCCTGGAACCGCTGAAATCACCAAGTCTTTGAAAGGCCGTCGAAGCCACAACACCGTAATGAGAAAAAGAGAATGGGATTCAACATACCCCAACCAACCACCGGTTATATTTGGACAATGTCTTGATTTTGTGAAAGGTACTTGTTGTTTTATTACTATTTATGGTAGTACAAATCATTGGAAGTGTCTATAAACTCTAACTGACCAGACTTGTAAACAATTAATAGCCAACCGTTCCTTTCCTGGTCTGTATATCAGTCGCTTCCCTCATCATACACGCCAATCTTTTCTGTTATAATTTCAAATCGTCGCCACCTATACGTTCAGTGGTCGTACCACGTTCTATCCACAAAAGAAAGAATCATTTAAGCCATGAATTTAAGAGAGAGACCTTAATATAACCCTATGCAAGGTAAAGCTAACGCGATACAGACTTAGGCGACGATTGCTTACCTTTCTGATTTCTACAATTAACTGAAGCTATTGTGGGGGGGCGGGGGGTATCATAAATTTTAAAGTAGCATTGCAAACTACATCATTTAATAACATTCTCTTGACTAGTTGACATGGAATTTGACAGAATGGTAACTTACTTTATCTACGTGTCCCGAAGGAATTCGCAACTAAGTGAGAACTAAGTAGTAGAATATCAACATGGGGCGTACTCTGCACAGTGTTGGTAGGGACTTGAGGGGATGTTAATCATGCAAAGACGAAACATATTCCTTTAAACGGAACTATGGAAAACGAAATCGAACACTGATACCTTAGCAGAGAATAATATAGAGCATGCACGAAACAAAACGAGGGAGAGAAGATAGAGCCCCGCTAGTTAAAGCATCAGTAGTTAGGATGGACCATTTCAGAGCCAAGTCTTTCGGAGAGAACAGACCGACCGCTCATGCGATCTCAAACGGTGATCCTAAATTGTTTCACTATTCAACTGTTCTTCAAATGAGGATAGATGTATTACTGATGAAGCTATCAATTACTCTGGGGTCCGCAACTCATCGCTAACCGCACTTACATGTTCCTTACTACTTCCGTGTGCAGGCTCTTGCAGCTCCGTACGACAGAAATTTCTTGCGGTCCTCCATCACTCATCTACTGCATCAGACAAGACTTTGATTTGTGCAGCGTCCGAAGTTTACCTCAGAGCCCCAGCACAGCATTTACCCCCAGTTGCTCCCAGCTGTTATCTGATCATGACCAATAACGAAATTATTCTTCTTAATCTATACAACTTTTCAGCGCAATTTGAGTGAAGTTTGTACAGCTACACGAATATCTAACTGCACTCTCAGCAACCCTAAAGCACAGATAAATATGTTACTCTGTGTGCACATGTATCTTAACTGTACTCTTCGCGCTCCCAAAGCTATCAGAAGCCATCAATAACGACCTCCTCGCGCCCCAAGACAAGTTGTTTGTGATACATTGAATGAATTCGCAATTGCGGATGAGGATAAACATAAGCTATAGAATGGAATGGGGACAGTGAAAATTTATGCCCGACCGAGACTCGAACCCCGGATTTTCCGCATATCGCAAGCAGTCACCTTACCATTTTATTTATTTTTTTAATAATTTTTTCTTCGGTATTGTTCGTTTCGTTTGGTCTGGGCGGTCGTCACATGACATCCGTTCAAGTTGATCGTTGATTCCGTCACTCAGTTTTTTTATTACAGAATACAATTGGCCCTCTGACCGAACACGCTGAGCTATCGTGCCCGCATCATTTGGCTATGCGTGCACAACTGACAGCCAGGCCCGAACTTTCATATGTCGTCAACCATGCGTCTGCAACCTGAACTCGTAGATCCATTACCTATATTCAAGTACAGGTTAGACGTTATACTAGAAAGTCGCTTGGTAGGCAACATACGGACGTGTCGGCTGCGACTGAAAATGGAGAAAACCGAGTTACGAGCTGTTATTAAACATTTTCATTTGAAAGGTTGGACTGCCGCAAAAATCAAAACATAACTGAATGAAATTCACGCGGGCTCTGCACTATTATTGAAGACTATTTACTTTAGGATTAATGAATTTAAACGTGCTCGAACAAGCACCGAATAGGAAGCAAGTTCCGGCCGACAACCTGAGGTCACGAAAATGGAAGCCACTGACAGAATCAATGATAAGGTAAAGCAGAACAAAAATTCGTGAGATTCCAAATACTGTAAGTATCTCAACTGAGCGAGTGCATCACATGCTGCTCGGAGAATTGGCTATGAAGAAGTTGTGTATAAGGAGGGTGCCGCGATTGCTGATAGTCGACCAAAAGTGCATCTGGCACAACATTTCAGCACAATATGAACTTCCAACATGCTGGAGTTAGCTGTATGCGCTATAAATCTTCATTTGCACAGAACAATACGTATATATTTATCTCGATATGGTTCTTGTATTTTTGGAAATATCATTTTGACTATCTGGATGATTTGAAAATGGAAATCGCCAGAAATTGGTCATGAAGTAAATAAAAAAGTGAAATTTGCACTCTGGCTGGTTTTCCGTACTGCCGATATCAACGCAGTTTTTGGCGATGTTTAATCGCACGCCGCAAGACTTTTTGCGACGATTTCTGACTGTTGATGAAAACCCGATACATCATTACACACCAAAGTCAAAACGGCAGTGAAAACAATGGACGAAGACCGGTGAAAGTGCACCGAAGAAGGCAAAGTTCATATATTGAGCCGTTAAGGTGATGGCCAGTATGTTTTGGGATTCACAAGGAATAATGCTCAGAGGATACTTGGGAGGAGGTACAACCATACCTGGACCCTATCGTAATTAGTTGGAACGTTTAAATCTTTCTTTGGCTGAAAAATGACCAAGGTCTGCACGTAAAAAAGTGCTCTTTCACCAGGGTAATTCACTACCCCACACATCAGCGATAACAGTAGTGAAACTACACAAACTGGACTTTCAATTGGTTTCTCATTCACCCTTTTCACCAGACTTAGCCCCAAGTGACTTCTTCCATTTCCCTAACTTGAAACTCTGGCTTGCTGATAAGAAATTTACTTCAAATGATGAAGAGGTATTTGCAGTCAAAACGTATTTTGCGGAGTTTGATAAAAACTATTTTTCCGATGAGACGAAAAAGCTGGAGGATCGCTGAACCAAGTGTATGTCCCTCAAAGGAGATTATATCGGAAAGTAAGGCGATGTGTTTACGAAACAAACACTTTTTCTTGCTTTTTTTTTTACCAGACATATCAAACCAAACTCGTAAGAATTGGTTCAGATGGCTCTGAGCACTATGCGATTTAACTTCTGAGGTCATCAGTCGCCTAGAACTTAAAACGAATTAAACCTAACTAACCTATGGACATCACACACATCCATGCCCGAGGCAGGATTCGAACCTGCGACCGTGGCGGTCGCTCGGTTCCAGACTGTAGCGCCCAGAACCGCACGGCCACTCCAGCCGGCCCGTAAAAATTAAAATAAAATGCAGGTTACTCGTACATTTGCTCTGGACATCGATAATAATCAAGAGAGTTGAAAATAGGCAAAAATGTAAAACGATACTAAGTTAAATTAATCGATCGTAGAATCACTGAAAGAATTACGAAAATAGCGTACGTCTTACAGTTGTAACATTATCCTCTAAGGACTCCGAACAACCTACGTTAACAGTATACTATCTGGCATCAGAACAACCCCCCGATGAACCGAATTCCGATCTGTATAATGTATTGTGGCTTCTTTTGCTCGTGAACCCACGCCCACTGGCAGTGAACGCAGGCTACAACTCGTCCACTGCTGGCTAGACTCAGGCGTGGTCTCCGCCGCTTCCACTGCCGCGGCGAACCCTGTACACGATTTTTTAATTGTTTTCTATTTACTATTTTTATTTTCTTTTTTATTTATTTAGTGGGGATGTGGGTCGCACACTCGGCGCCCGTTTTACATCAACTCGTAACCGCCAGTGCCGGCACTTCAGCAACCGTAGCACACCAGCCAAGAGAGAGTAAAAAAAAAAAAAAAAAAAAAAAGTGCAAATGGCTCTGAGCACTATGGGACTTAACATCTATGGTCATCAGTCCCCTAGAACTTAGAACTACTTAAACCTAACTAACCTAAGGACAGCACACAACACCCAGCCATCACGAGGCAGAGAAAATCCCTGACCCCGCCGGGAAGCGAACCCGCCGGGAACCCGGGCGTGGGAAGCGAGAACGCTACCGCACGACCACGAGATGCGGGCCAAAGAGAGAGGCCCCCTCCCACCCCCGGCTAACATTCCTACAGTTCTACTACCGTCCAAAGACGTTACATGAATCACAACAGCAATCGAAGCGCAGCCTGATATGAAAGTGAAACATAGGCGACAGTTCACACGGAAAGAGAGTAGAAGCTCTTAAAAATATGGTGAAACAGAATTTTCTGATGATTAATTAATAGGCAATGAATCTAAAACTGAAGAGAAAATAAATTTGTGTCACAAATAACTAATAGATACGACACATTCTGAGTGATCAAGGAGTGGTTACCGCGGTAACGGAGTCTACGTACTGAAGATAATACTCCAACTACAATTATCTTGGCGAACGTAAGAGGGAACGAATTCCATTGTTTTAATACAGTTCCTAACCGCAAAAGCGTGACTATGAGTAAGTCGAAGTGTAACTGTCAATTTTCTTAGTAAAACAATCAGTCCAGTACAGTTACTGATGTCTTCTCATTTCATCAAGATTTGTAGCCGTCGTTTGATATTTTATGCCAATCAACTCGTCGGTAAGGGCACAAATCTTCTTTCAGACCCTATCTCGTTACCACAATAATCGAAATTCATATTGCTTCGGAATGAAAAAAACTTAACACGCTTCGTCTGTCTGCCCCACTCTGATTCTGAAGCGCAGTTAAAAATCAGCGAACGGGTTCTGTTCCTTTATTTTTTCCTCCGATCACAATGTTTTTAAGTAGACAACAGGGATTCAGATTTCCACCAACGCTTTCCTACATCCTCGTCCAAGAAGCAGTGTTGGTGGTTTATGCAATCATGGATTCGTTTAAGGAAAAAGCACGCCAGTCAGGTTTCACAGTTACCTTGAGAGTGCAAACGAAGCTTCGACCTGTGCATCAGAAGGCCGTAGCTGGAGCAAAAGGAATGCTTAAGGAAATATCTACTGACAGGTAGGGAAAGGGAGAGGCAGAGGTGGAAACCTGCCTCAGGTCACCGAACATTCGTCTGAAGTATAATGGATTCCTACGTCTGAAACCACTGGAAAAATACACCGCTAACTGTTTTAAAATGTGTGTTGTTCTCATTTACCGAACTGAACAGCCTTGAACATCGAACACTCTGCCATTGCACTTTTCCTTTACATTCCCTCAGTTCCTCCTCCAACTCTTTCACTCTCTCTCCTTTTCTCCCTCGTTCTTTCTCTGTCCGTCTCTTTCCATGTTGCACCTTTCTTCCAAGGTGAGGATTCCAGCAGTAAGACAATAAGAACTTTTTCAGCTATCTGGAAGTTAGACCCAACCTTATTTAGGAATCCACATAAGTCGCCATACATATAGGCTGCTAAGGTTATAAGTGCAGAAATTTTTATTGATAACTTAGGACAGTGTACTGAAAAACATTACATCAATATTTATTTCATCTACAGACTAATAATTATAGCCACTTGGAGCAGTATTTTTTTAGATTGGTTAGTACCTGCAAGCACATGTGGCAAGAGCAAGCCATTAATGATTATTTTCCCCTGATCAGTAGGTCAGGTGTTGAAGTGTTGATACATTGACACAAGACTGTTAATGGGTACTGACAGGTGTTGTCCGCTTAATGGTGCAATTACGACTATGCGGAAAACATCAGGTGGTAAATAATGTGACATGTTTGTGGGGAGACCGTTAGAAGCAGAGAAAAGAAAAAATAACAGTAAATTATGAGTCATGTTTGTGGGAAGACCTAAATTCAGAGAAAAAACAGCTAAAACCTGAAGTGGGTAGATATTGAGGTACTGTTGTTGTTGTGGTCTTCAGTCCTGCGACTGGTTTGATGCAGCTCTCCATGCTACTCTATCCTGTGAAAGCTTCTTCATCTCCCAGTACCTACTGCAACCTACATCCTTCTGAATCTGCTTAGTGTATTCATCTCTTGGTCTCCCCCTACGATTTTTACCCTCCACGCTGCCCTCCAATACTAAATTGGTGATCCCTTGATGCCTCAGAACATGTCCTACTAACCGACCCCTTCTTCTGGCCAAGTTGTGCCACAAACTTCTCTTCTCCCCAATCCTATTCAATACTTCCTCATTAGTTATGTGATCTACCCATCTAATCTTAAGCATTCTTCTGTAGCACCACATTTCGAAAGCTTCTATTCTCTTCTTGTCCAAATTATTTACCGTCCATGTTTCACTTCCATACATGGCTACACTCCATACAAATACTTTCAGAAATGACTTCCTGACACTTAAATCTATACTCGATGTTAACAAATTTCTCTTCTTCAGAAACGCTTTCCTTGCCATTGCCAGTCTACATTTTATATCCTCTCTACTTCGACCATCATCAGTTATTTTGCTCCCCAAATAGCAAAACTCCATTACTACTTTAAGTGTCTCAATTCCTAATCTAATTCCCTCAGCATCACCCGACTTAATTCGACTACATTCCATTATCCTCGTTTTGCTTTTGTTGATGTTCATCTTATATCCTCCTTTCAAGACACTGTCCATTCCGTTCAACTGCACTTCCAGGTCCTTTGCTGTCTCTGACAGAATTACAATGTCATCGGCAAACCTCAAGGTTTTCATTTCTTCTCCATGGATTTTAATACCTACTCCGAATTTTTCTTTTGTTTCCTTTACTGCTTGCTCGATATACAGATTGAATAACATCGGGGAGAGGCTACAACCCTGTCTTACTCCCTTCCCAACCACTGCTTCCCTTTCATGTCCCTCGACTCTTATAACTGCCATCTGGTTTCTGTAAAAATTGTAAATAGCCTTTCGCTCCCTGTATTTTACCCCTGCTACCTTTAGAATTTGAAAGAGAGTATTCCAGTCAACATTGTCAAAAGCTTTTTCTAAGTCTACAAATGCTAGAAATGTAGGTTTGCCTTTCCTTAATCTTTCTTCTAAGATAAGTCGTAAGGTCAGTATTGCCTCACGTGTTCCAGTATTTCTACGGAATCCAAAATGATCTTCCCCGAGGTCAGCTTCGACTAGCTTTTCCATTCGTCTGTAAAGAATTCGTGTTAGTATTTTGCAGCTGTGACTTATTAAACTGGTTGTTCGGTAATTTTCACATCTGTCAACACCTGCTTTCTTTGGGATTGGAATTATTATATTCTTCTTGAAGTTGAAAGGTGGCTACACTGAGCCACAGCGCCAAAAATCGCGCCAGAGAGAGTATTGTTCCGCCGCCTCCACTGGCAGTGCGTGTTGAGAGGTAGCGGCAGGCAGTTCTTGCAGAGAGTTCCTGCCGAGAAGTTGTGAGAGACACTGCTTGCAGCAGAAGTCAGTGTGAGATGCGGTAGTGGAGAATGTTGTTCCATGTTTATGCAGTTATTTGATGGGAGAGACAGCAGATATTGTTCCAATGCATATTGTAATGATCTGAGTGCTTTTCGTCAATATAAATTAAGGTAACTGACTACTGTTCTTTATTTTCTTATTATTGTGTGTCCTGAATAATGCTTCATTACAGGTTCAGTCAACAAAGCATCTGGCGTGTGTTCTCGTATTAGAGTGTAATTTTGGTTTTCTTGTACAATTATAGTATTTCTAATTTTCCTTTATCACGTCAGTATAAATGATATTTAAAAATTCTTGTCTTGTTGAAGAAGAACCGTGCCAGATGTGCGTTGAGTCACACTCCCACACACAGAACAGTTATACTTGTGCTTTGGTTTCCTAGGTTTTATAGTTGCTGGGGACTTAATTAATTAATTGTGTTAACAGAAAATTTTCTTACATTCTTTGTTGTCATTCTATGCAGTCAGATAGCGTAACAATTAGTTGTCAGGGCCAGCCGTTTACGAGACTTGCGTAATCGGACATACAGTAACTAAAAGTAATTGCATTTCATTTTATTAAGCCCCCATGCACGTGGCGACCGCTGCTTCGGATCGTCCCTTGGAATCTTCTGATTGTAAAAATAGTAGACAGTAGTATTGTAGTAATTTGTAGTTTGGTAATTGTAGTCCATTTTGCATGTGTAGATTTGGTAATTGGTATTGTTCTAATGGTATTTTTCAAAATTTATTCATTTTTTGTTGTCTTGTCCACGGGTTTGATAATTTAGTGCAATTATTTCAATTGTTCGAGTAAACGTGTTTGAGGGAAACATTTCGAGTGAATGGTATTGTTGGACATAAGGAGGCATTGTGTGTAATTTTCGTACAGTGACGAGTTTTGTACATTTAGTAAATGATTACGCGATCCATGAAAAAGGCAAAAATGATGGATAGTGAGAATGACGAAATTATTAACATGGCGAACTCGCCAACAGAGGAAAACAGTATCATGAATAATGAAGTGGAAGACAATTTAAGAAGTCGGGAAAATAGTCCGGAACCATTTCAAAATTTTTCTCAATCAGAAAATTCACAGAACCCGAGATTAACGATAGAAGATTGTGGAATAGTATCGAACACAGATAGCTTTATGGCTATGCAGAAGGAAGTTAGTTTTGTGGGAAATGTTAGGGGCGAAAAGAATTTCGAGCAACTTAACACGGAGCAGTTGATGAGTGCAATATTAAATTTGGGATCTCGGTTAGAATCACAAATAGGAACAATTAAAAATGATATGGGAACAATGGGATCACAGATACGATCTGAATTTAAAACAGAGATAGGTACAATTAAAACACAGATGGGAACAATGGAAACACGGTTTGGATCTGAATTAAAAACTGAGATGGGAACTTTGGGATCTGAATTAAAAAATGATATGGGAACAATGGAAACACAGTTGAGATCTGAATTAAAAACACAGATGGGAACAATGGAAACACGGTTAGACTCACGAATAGGGACATGTTTCAAAAACATGAAAGATGAATTAAAGAAAGAAATTCGAGAAGAAGTACAACCGATTTTGAATGCTCACAATAATAGATTAGTTGCAGTAGAGATTAGACAAAGGGAACAGGATAGAGAACAGGAAGAAAGAGATCGCGCGATGGTACAGAAATTTTCAGAGTTAAATTTACAACGTGCGAAAGATAAGGAAGAAATATTTGAGAGAATCGAGGAATCCGTACCAAATGACAGATTAAATAACCTAACACAACAGTATGAACAGTTAACTAATAAATGTGTTAATACTGAAACCCGAGTCGCGACACTTACGGAAGACGTAAATAAACAGAGAGAACAAATTGGTGACTTATCGGAAAGAGTGGAGGAGATTTCAGATAAATTGACAAATCTTAGTTTAAATGGGGACAGAGATTCAGATGACACAGCTCCATTGCCATTTTCAGAAACCGAAGAGTACCAGAGCATAAATAAACATGTTGAAAATCAGGGAAAATTTAATGAACGCGTGAAAAGGGAATTTGAGGCATTAAAAAAGCAAGTCAAACAAATTGAAGGCGAAATCGTAGGAAAAGACGGCAAAAGAAATTTAGAATCACAGATACCAGAGGGGTTTGAAGAAAATAATTTGTTTCATTTACGGGATGCAACAAGAGAGCGCCAGGCGCGCGAACTTGACAATAATCGACATTGGGACTGGGACAGACGCGGTAGGTCTTTGTCGCCACGAGGCGAAAACTTTGACTATAAACACTTTTTGACTGTTCGGAAATTTAAGATCTTTCGCAAATCTAAGAATGACATACATCCATGTTCATGGTTAGCTCAATTTCTGTACGCACTTCCGCCAAATTTGCCACTAAGTCACAAACTAAAATTAATGTGCAGCTATTAATGTCCTCAGGGGATTCACTACTCTTAAGTGAATATGTGCCGTAGCGAGCATAGGGCCCCGAGCTGTAGTGGTGCTATTTCTCTTTTAGTTTTCTGTACCGCTGCCTACTCTTTCACTATTCTTTGCATCTATCGAAACAACTCTTCGACTATCAATCTATCTAGAGAGTAGACAATAAATAACCTGATATGACTATTTTACCTAAATGTGATTTCGGAAATTACCGTTTGGACTTACTATATTTTCTGCAGCATTCATTTGTAGTTTAAACGAAATTTTACCTGTTCATCTTCGTGACAATATTACTTCATATGTTGACGATCTTCTTATTGCTAAACATTCTTGGAGTGAGCACAACAAAATTTTGGATTCATTATTACGTATTTTTGCAAGAGTTGGCATTACAGTGAACTTAGAAAAATCTGAATTTGGTCGTTCTCAGGTGAGATTTCTCGGTCACATTATTTCTACAGAAGGTATTCTTCCTGATCCAGAAAAATTAGACGCTATTCGTAATTATGCTGTTCCTACCACAAAACGTGATGTTCGTAGTTTCCTTGGTGTCTGTAATTTTCTTAGACGCTTTGTTAGATTGGACAATTTGGCCACACCTCGTTTTTGCGATCTATCTGGAAAGTTCTTTTTAAACGAAAATCGGTCGACAACTCTGTTTGGTTAGTTTGTATTCCTGATGAGTGGGTTAATAAGCTGATTTGGTATACGCATTTCAGTTATGCACACTTTGGTCCCAGAAAATGCTTTCATAAATTACGAGAAAATTGCTACTTCAATAATATGGAAAAACGTATTCGATTTGTTCTTGCCAAATGCAAATTATGTCAAAAGGCTAAGCCGCCGACAGTTTCTCACAGAGCACCGTTGTTTCCTATCATTCCAGCAAAATTAAAGGACATGGCTGCAGTTGATTTGTTCGGTCCAGTGGTTCGATCTACTAATGGTTTTGCGTACATTTTCGTAGCAGTAGAGTTGACATCAAAATATGTGTGTTTTACACCGTTACGCAAAGCAACAGCTCGTTCAGTATCTAACGCTTTCATCAAACATTTTCTTAAAGAAGTGGGTCATGTTGATAAGGTTATATCAGATAATGGATCACAGTTTCGTTCTAAAATTTGGCTTCGTACTCTACGGCGTCGTAAAATTAAACCAATTTTCATTTCACTTTTTCACCCTCAATCTAACGCTTCAGAGAGATGGATGAAGGAAATCAATAAATTGTGTCGTCTTTATTGTCATCAGAATCACAGAACGTGGGATCAGTATCTTCATACTTTTCAAAACATTCTGAATGAACTTCCTAACGACTCAACTTCTTTACCACCTATACTGATATTAAAAAACAAAGCACCGACAAATCGCATTTCTGAAATCGTTCCTTTTCCGCCTACACGGAAACTGCGGCATTCTGAAGTTGTCAACCTGGCTCTGCAAAATATTGCATCTGCGGCTGCTAGAAGAGAGAAATCAGCTAAGCGTCCTGGTCGTTCAAAAATCTTGTCAGTTGGTCAGAAGGTGTTAATTAAGGCTCATCGTCTGTCTCACAAAGGAAAAGGCTTGTGTCGCAAATTTTTTCTGCTTTATAACGGTCCATATAGAATTCGCAAAATTATTCATGATAACACTGTTGAAGTAGAAACTCTTAAATCTCGACGCTCTAAAGGAATCCATCATATATCTAACGTTAAAATTTTTGTGGAATGATAGACTTTTAAAATATTTTTTTAGGAATGACATACTGGTGAGAAACTAACAGCTACATGTAAACATGCGGGGTGAGAAACTAACAGCTACATGTAAACATGCGGAGAGTACAAGGACACCGCGCTGTGTTTTGGCGGCGGCGTATACTCAAAGCAACAGTCAAGTCTGCGCGCCGCAAAGGGCAGTCGTTGACCGCAAACAATCACTTCCTACGTCACGCGCCTACAGCTGATCGAGCGCTCAGTGCGAATGCACTGACAGCCGTAAATAAATACACAGTCTAATTTCTCCGACTAAATTCAGTATAAAACTATAGTGACTTGTTGAATTCTGTTATTAACATTCAGTATTTTTCAGGATACGGTTCTATAAGATATTTAAGAACTTCAGGTAAATTCTGTGCGTGTCCGACGTTAAGACGACTTGCTATCGAGAAAATTTCAGGAAAAATGTCATTTCGAAGAAGAAAGTAATAAACTAAAAAAGGTAACTATTAATTGAGTTTATTTTTCAGGTAACATATTTCCACTCAGGTACGTACTTTAGACGTAATTTGCTGTTCGCGATTACGTGATTCATACTTTGTGCTAATTACATGTTCTATGAATTTGCTTGTGAAGCGACGTGCTTGTGTACGTTAACTGATTTTGACAATTTTTATTAATGTACTGGATTGTAACTTGTGTATACTATGCATCGCTTGGCTGCACTGCTTTTTCACTGATGTCATATTTTTAATTATGTGCCTGCTGTACCTATTTATTTAAATTATAATTGTCACCTGATAAATTGTGCTGATGTGGTTAGGTATGTAAGTTATACTTTGTGATTTATCTGCTTGCGCCTTCATGTTTACTTATTAAGATACGATGCTAATGACCTGTTTAGTACGTAAGATATGTTTACTGCTATGCGTATGGATTGCACATTTACACATTTCTGCTTGTTGCCATAACTATACTTTAATTTGGTATATAGCAATGCTGATGTACAGTGTACGAACATAGAGTTTAGGTCACACTATTGTATTAATTACAGATTGTTTGCTTGGCAGAGCCTCGTTGTAAGAATTGTGCTGCATCCACTTGTTGACATTCTGTTCACTACTGGTATATTTACTCGCTGTTGCTTGTTTTGCTTACGCTCAGTGCTTTATATTTTAACATAAGAAAATGAACTGCAGTAATTCGACGAGCGACTTTAGTACAAGAAACATCATAGAAGTCACATGAGCTGGAGGTTTTATGAAAGCTGTATAAATGTATGCCAATAGGAAGGAAGCTAACGACATGACATACCAACACAGTTATTACACTGCATTTTTCGTGAGCAATTGAAATAGGAAGTGACACTTGACACAAGAAATACTCCACATGTTTGCTTCTGTTTGACATAATTCTTGAAGTGGTGCACACACTGTGAAATATTAGGATCATTCACACTCCGTAATCGTACTTAATTACTGAGAGTTATTCGAACTAAGTCTGTTAGAGGTCATGTATGCATTCTTTGTTTATAATTCATAATGAGTAGAAGATTTTGGTCAGATGGATTACACAGAGGTTGTGTGTTGACAGTGTGTCTTCGGATTGTATGGGATAAGGAGGTTTGCATTAGGATTTTATCGACGAAACTGACTAGAGGAAAGAGTTATTATGGAAGTGAAATGAAACTGGCAATAAGGTTTATATGTAGCGACGTATTGAAGAGGTATTATAGAGGTATTGAGATTATATGAAGTTGATTTGAGTCTTAGTGGATAAGAGGCAAGTAAGTGAGGTGCATATTTTTTTTTTTTTTTGTTGGTCTATATGGAACAAGGAGGATGAAGATAGCAGACTAGAACACTAAAATGGAAGGAAGATTGTCTACACACACTTTGTTAAATCACTAAGCAGTATGTACTTTTTTTTGGAGAGAGGAATTTGCATATCTTGGGACACTGACAGTTGTTCAGCAACCGTACATTTTGATCTGGCTTGGCAAACATTGGTCTTGACATGATGACTATGACGTTGACTTAACTATTATTGACTGTTATACATTGCTGTCACTACTACTTGATACACATGATGAACATGAAATTTTGACAGAAGTGGATTCACACAGTTAACACTATTCAATTACACAGTAGTACTTAATGTGGATGAAAGATGAGTGAGTGTGTTTTGTGTGTTTTCCTTTCCTAATCCTACCCACCTATCTCCTAAATATTATTTTATTTGTTTGTAGTGGCTTGCACTGACACCCATAAATATTATAGGTTTACTGATGTTTGTGTACTTGTAATAGTTAATATGACAATTATCTGACATCATTTGTGTGTTTGTTATGATTTGTATGTTTAGTGTAAGAGCATTGATAATAATTTTGTAAAAGCAATTGTGTGTGCATTCAAACTGTTGTTCACACCTGCACCTGTTCAAATTGATGTGTGACACTTAGAAATGTTTAATTTCTGCTGATGAACTGTCTAATTAGTGATAGTGAATATTATGGACTGTTACCTGCACTTGTTCAACATAATGGGTGCCACCTGGAAATGTTTAATTACTGCTGATGAACTGTCTAATTAGTGATAGTGAATATTATGGACTGTTACTTGCACTTTTTCTACGTGATTGGTGCCACTAGGACATGTTTCATTTCTGCTGATAAACTCTGATCAACAGTGTGATTAATGATAGTGAATATTATGGACTGATGTCTGCACCTGCTCAACATTGCTGGGTGCCACTTATGACTGCATCTATTGAAATAATGTCACTTGTTGCTGTAGCACCTGTTCAACATTGTTGGGTGCCACTGATGGACTGTTTCTACTGAGATGATGTCACTTGTTGGTGTCTGCACCTGTCAACATTACTGGGTGCCACTGATGGACTGCATCTATTGAAATAATGTCATTTGATGGTGTCTGCACCTACTCAACATTGCTGGGTGCCATTGATGGACTGCTTCTACTGAAATGATGTCACCTGTTGGAGTCTGCACCTACTCAACATTACTGGGTGCCACTGATGGACTGCTTCTACTGAAATGATGTCACCTGTTGGAGTCTGAACCTACTCCACAATGCTGGGTGCCACTGATGAACTGCTTCTACTGAAATGATGTTACTTCTTGCTGTCTGCACCTACTCAACATTGCTGGGTGCTATTGATGGACTGCTTCTACTAAAATGATGTCACCTGTTGCTGTTTGCACGTGTTCCACAATGCTGGGTGCCACTGATGGAACTGCTTCTACTGACATAATGTCACTTGATGGTGTCTGCACCTACTCAACATTCCTGGGTGCCACTGATGGACTGATTCTACTGAGATGTCACCTGTTGCTGTTTGCACCTGTTCCACATTACTGGGTGCCACTGATGGACTGCTTCTACTGAGATGATGTCACTTGTTGCTGTCAGCACCTATTCAACAATGCTGGGGGCTACTGCTGGAACTGTGAACTACTTGTTGTGAATATTTGTATTAACTGATCTTTTGTGTATTACTGTTTGTGAAAGTTATAAGACTCTTACCTGCTCATATTCGTCATTGCTGACGTTATCGATTGAATTGTTTAACCACATGATATTTCTGTAAACTACTATGTAAAGTCACATGTATGAAAGAATTTGTATTCCTTAGTGTATTTTATTAGGCTATTGAAAGGTCAGTGCAAAGCCAAAATTTTATCTAGTTATATGATATTTACGTATTAATATTATCTTTTATTTTTGTCTGTATTTTTTTGACGAATTTGATGGTATTTTCACCACCAATGCTGGCAAAAATACCATCAAATTCTAGCCCGTGGAGGAAGGGCATATGAAAGGTGGCTACACTGAGCCACAGCGC
Source organism: Schistocerca cancellata (assembly GCF_023864275.1). Classification (NCBI taxonomy): domain Eukaryota; kingdom Metazoa; phylum Arthropoda; class Insecta; order Orthoptera; family Acrididae; genus Schistocerca; species Schistocerca cancellata. Next base: position 459,995,460 of record NC_064631.1, on the reverse strand, counting down.
CAAAAATCGCGCCAGAGAGAGTATTGTTCCGCCGCCTCCACTGGCAGTGCGTGTTGAGAGGTAGCGGCAGGCAGTTCTTGCAGAGAGTTCCTGCCGAGAAGTTGTGAGAGACACTGCTTGCAGCAGAAGTCAGTGTGAGATGCGGTAGTGGAGAATGTTGTTCCATGTTTATGCAGTTATTTGATGGGAGAGACAGCAGATATTGTTCCAATGCATATTGTAATGATCTGAGTGCTTTTCGTCAATATAAATTAAGGTAACTGACTACTGTTCTTTATTTTCTTATTATTGTGTGTCCTGAATAATGCTTCATTACAGGTTCAGTCAACAAAGCATCTGGCGTGTGTTCTCGTATTAGAGTGTAATTTTGGTTTTCTTGTACAATTATAGTATTTCTAATTTTCCTTTATCACGTCAGTATAAATGATATTTAAAAATTCTTGTCTTGTTGAAGAAGAACCGTGCCAGATGTGCGTTGAGTCACACTCCCACACACAGAACAGTTATACTTGTGCTTTGGTTTCCTAGGTTTTATAGTTGCTGGGGACTTAATTAATTAATTGTGTTAACAGAAAATTTTCTTACATTCTTTGTTGTCATTCTATGCAGTCAGATAGCGTAACAATTAGTTGTCAGGGCCAGCCGTTTACGAGACTTGCGTAATCGGACATACAGTAACTAAAAGTAATTGCATTGCATTTTAATAAGCCCCCATGCAAAGTCTGAGGGTATTTCGCCTGTTTCATACATCTTGCTCACCAGATGGTAGAGTTTTGTCAGGACTGGCTCTCCCAAGGCCGTCAGTAGTTCCAATGGAATGTTGTCTACTCCGGGGGCCTTGTTTCGACTCAGGTCTTTCAGTGCTCTGTCAAACTCTTCACGCAGTATCGTATCTCCCATTTCATCTTCATCTACATCCTCTTCCATTTCCATAATATTGTCCTCAAGTACATCGCCCTTGTATAGACCCTCTATATACTCCTTCCACCTTTCTGCTTTCCCTTCTTTGCTTAGAACTGGGTTTCCATCTGAGCTCTTGATGTTCATACAAGTGGTTCTCTTATCTCCAAAGGTCTCTTTAATTTTCCTGTAGGCAGTATCTATCTTACCCCTAGTGAAATAAGCCTCTACATCCTTACATTTGTCCTCTAGCCATCCCTGCTTAGCCATTTTGCACTTCCTGTCGATCTCATTTTTGAGACGTTTCTATTCCTTTTTGCCTGCTTCATTTACTGCATTCTTATATTTTCTCCTTTCATCAATTAAATTCAATATTTCTTCTGTTACCCAAGGATATCTAAGAGCCCTGGTCTTTTTACCTACTTGATCCTCTGCTGCCTTCACTACTTCATCCCTCAAAGCTACCCATTCTTCTTCTACTGTATTTCTTTCCCTCATTCCTGTCAATTGTTCCCTTATGCTCTTCCTAAAACTCTGTACAACCTCTGGTTCTTTCAGTTTATCCAGGTCCCATCTCCTTAAATTCCCACCTTTTTGCATTTTCTTCAGTTTTAATCTACAGTTCATAACCAATAGATTGTGGTCAGAGTCCACATCTGCCCCTGGAAATGTCTTACAATTTAAAACCTGGTTCCTAAATCTCTGTCTTACCATTATATAATCTATCTGATACCTTTTAGTATCTCCAGGGTCCTTCCATGTATACAACCTTCTATCATGATTCTTAAACCAAGTGTTAGCTATAATTAAGTTGTGCTCTGTGCAAAATTCTACCAGGCGGCTTCCTCTTTCATTTCTTAGCCCCAATCCATATTCACCTACTACGTTTCCTTCTCTCCCTTTTCCTACACTCGAATTCCAGTCACCCATGACTATTAAATTTTCGTCTCCCTTCACTATCTGAATAATTTCTTTTATATCATCATATATTTCTTCAATTTCTTCTTTATCTGCAGAGCTAGTTGGCATATAAACTTGTACTACTGTAGTAGGCGTGGGCTTCGTGTCTATCTTGGCCACAATAATGCGTTCACTATGCTGTTTGTAGTAGCTAACCCGCTTTCCTATTTTCCTATTCATTATTAAACCTACTCCTGCATTGCCCCTATTTGACTTTGTGTTTATAACCCTGTAGTCACCTGACCAGAAGTCTTGTTCCTCCTGCCACCGAACTTCAATAATTCCCACTATATCTAACTTTAACCTATCCATTTCCCTTTTTAAATTTTCTAATCTACCTGTCCGATTAAGGGATCTGACATTCCACGCTCCGATCCGTAGGACGCCAGTTTTCTTTCTCCTGAGGTACTAATGATCCCAATACCTGCTCTTACGAGTATACTCTTAACACGCTGTATGTACAGGATGTAACGGGTGTAAGTTTAATAATTTTTATATGCGGATCCTAATATGCTCGTGTACACACATCAGTGAGTTGGTTTTATGGCTACATACTACGCAAAATGGCTGTAATTATTAGCCTGAAAATGATGTAAATACTGATGTATATTGTTTAGTACACTCTCCTCAGTCACCAATAGAAATTTCTGCACTTATGTATCCTATAAATATAAACCGATAGCACTCTTTATAGCACTCCCGTACAAAGAAGTGAAGAATGAAACATCACACCCCTCTTAAAGGAGGCCATTAGTGACACTGACATCGCGATTCAACTTGCTGATAGCTATCTCAACTGTTATTTACCCTCATTACAAGAAATGCTGCTGAGAGATCTGAGACTGAACCCAAAACATTTCCACAGAGACTGAAACCAGGAATCACATCACCTCTCCCTCTGTCAGCCAAATGCTGGCTGTGAAAATTTCTGTCACAGCCACCTTCGATATGGTTAACACAACACCACCGCACTAACATGTGATAGCAAATATGGCTACAGAGGCAGTGGGTGATAATATACACTCCCGGAAGTTGAAATAAGAACACTGTGAATTCATTGTCCCAGGAAGGGGAAACTTTATTGACACATTCCTGGGGTCAGATACATCACATGATAACACTGACAGAACCACAGGCACATAGACACAGGCAACAGAGCATGCACAATGTCGGCACTAGTACAGTGTATATCCACCTTTCGCAGCAATGCAGGCTGCTATTCTCCCATGGAGACGATCGTAGAGATGCTGGATGTAGTCCTGTGGAACGGCTTGCCATGCCATTTCCACCTGGCGCCTCAGTTGGACCAGCGTTCGTGCTGGACGTGCAGACCGCGTGAGACGACGCTTCATCCAGTCCCAAACATGCTCAATGGGGGACAGATCCGGAGATCTTGCTGGCCAGGGTAGTTGACTTACACCTTCTAGAGCACGTTGGGTGGCACGGGATACATGCGGACGTGCATTGTCCTGTTGGAACAGCAAGTTCCCTTGCCAGTCTAGGAATGGTAGAACGATGGGTTCGATGACGGTTTGGATGTACGGTGCACTATTCAGTGTCCCCTCGACGATCACCAGTGGTGTACGGCCAGTGTAGGAGATCGCTCCCCACACCATGATGCCGGGTGTTGGCCCTGTGTGCCTCGGTCGTATGCAGTCCTGATTGTGGCGCTCACCTGGACGGCGCCAAACACGCATACGACCATCATTGGCACCAAGGCAGAAGCGACTCTCATCGCTGAAGACGACACGTCTCCATTCGTCCCTCCATTCACGCCTGTCGCGACACCACTGGAGGCGGGCTGCACGATGTTGGGGCGTGAGCGGAAGACGGCCTAACGGTGTGCGGGACCGTAGCCCAGCTTCATGGAGACGGTTGCGAATGGTCCTCGCCGATACCCCAGGAGCAACAGTGTCCCTAATTTGCTGGGAAGTGGCGGTGCGGTCCCCTACGGCACTGCGTAGGATCCTACGGTCTTGGCGTGCATCCGTGCGTCGCTGCGGTCCGGTCCCAGGTCGACGGGCACGTGCACCTTCCGCCGACCACTGGCGACAACATCGATGTACTGTGGAGACCTCACGCCCCACGTGTTGAGCAATTCGGCGGTACGTCCACCCGGCCTCCCGCATGCCCACTATACGCCCTCGCTCAAAGTCCGTCAACTGCACATACGGTTCACGTCCACGCTGTCGCGGCATGCTACCAGTGTTAAAGACTGCGATGGAGCTCCGTATGCCACGGCTAACTGGCTGACACTGACGGCGGCGGTGCACAAATGCTGCGCAGCTAGCGCCATTCGACGGCCAACACCGCGGTTCCTGGTGTGTCCGCTGTGCCGTGCGTGTGATCATTGCTTGTACAGCCCTCTCGCAGTGTCCGGAGCAAGTATGGTGGGTCTGACACACCGGTGTCAATGTGTTCTTTTTTCCATTTCCAGGAGTGTAGATATGAATCGATGGAGGAGTCTCATAAATAAAAAGTAGACGGCCCACTAAATCTACATATGTACCTTACGGTCTTTATGTTTGCTCTTTGTGTATTAAAAATAATTCTTGGCCTATTGCCTTTCTGCATCTTTCCTGGATGTTCATTGTAGCAAAGTACCGTTTTAATCTAAAGGATTTATTGTAAATTGTATTCCTCTTTATACTGACGTTTCGTCATACTTTGTCTGCCAAAATACGTGTTCCGGAAAACTACACCTGGCAAATAAAATATCCTAACATGAGATGTAGTGCCCCACTATAGGTACTTACAATGTGCTATGGGATGGTGATCCATTTTGACCACCAAATTTGGTGAGTGAAATGGCTGATAATTTTTATGGAATCTGCTTCCAGTGACTTTACACATCTTTTTCCTTTCTTTTTACATGATAGCCAGGTTTCGAGCAACTGCAAGCTCATTAGGTTTTGTACCAAGTGCAGCTGGTCTGTGGGATCGTTCCGTTAGCGAAAATAGACTTAGATAGTTTCCATGGAAAAATGGACATATATGTAAGATTGCGATGTTAATGAAAACATGACAGTTACGTACACGTAGCTTAACAAACAGCAAATAGTCAGCTTTTGACCTAATAATGAAGGGACGTGAAACGTGAGATTTCACCACTTCACGTTCTTTGATATGCTGTTTCGATTGTCGAAAGATGCTATGTATAAGCACATTATATTATGTATGGTAAGACGATGTAATAAATGTACGATTATGCGGCCCTACATGGGTCGGCTTCTAGAGCGTAGATAGAGCTGTACGAAATGTCGTTATTACGTTTCGCAAAAATAAATGAAATGCACAAGTTTTACATATACAACCATGAACAGTATGTTCTGCCCGATCTCAGGCACAGTGACTGCAATACAAGCAGTCTTTGATTGGGCTAGTATTAATATTATTTTATCTTCAAGAGTATGAAAGAACGTCACTCGTCAACTCAAATGCGGACGTCATATGTTAGGAATTAAGTCCGTGGTTCATCCCTTCCGATCTTGCTATCTTTTCAGGTGACTTAGAGTTACTGTGACCTGGTGAGATTCGCAGGCGAGTACTGAGTTTACCCCATTAGAGGAGGGGCCAATAAGAAATTCCTGTGTGGCCTGATGATGTTAGGTGTAATGTGCCTGTATACTTAAAGTATAGGATAGGCTGAAAGCAGGATGCAGGATGAGAACTGTGTGTAGCCCATCTCACGACAAATGCAACTGACGGCTGTGAGCTGAAAGGAATGTTGTGTGTACAATGCCACAAAAGTCTGAGGACAGGTCTGGAGGAGTTGCATTACTTATTTCAAAGGTGTATGTAGTAAATAAGTTTTTTTGCGTGAATATGGTTTTCTTCTTCTCTGTTGGAAAGGTTTCATGTGTCTTGAACATTTCATTTTGTTTGTACCAATATGCGTGGAACAACATCCATGCCAATGACCCACTCTTCATATCCGCTATGAAACGCTCTTACGTCGAATGAAGTCACACTGTCTTGTCCTTAGTCAGAGGTGAGCAGAGAGGACCTTTACTGTACTGTATACTAATGATCAACAGCAGGCAGAAACAATAGGGCTGTTGACTTGACAAAAGAAATTGAGCGCTAAGTGGTGACGCACACGGCTGGTTGTAAGCGGCTCGCTGCTTTCCATCTGAAGACTCCTTTCTGAGTCTGCGTGAAGCGAGTAGCGGAGAGCCACTTGAAAAGCTACGCGGCTGCTGCTGTAGGCCGAAGACGACGAAGCTCTGTGCCTCTCAGGTAAAATGATGTACAAGTTTCAATGTAAAGGGGAACGCTTCAAGTCACTGCATCCCGTGTGTAAGGATCCTAAGGTAGATTGTCGACCTTATGGGGAATAATAACGGCTGCAGATGCCAGTACTGAACGAGTTGCAGAGTCGTTATCATTAATAGCTATTACCGTGGAAACACTTCGCATCATTTGCTATGGTAAAGTTACTCCCAATATTTAGACAGTTATGATGGTCCCACTTCATAATTACAGACTGCAATATTTCTTAAGACATTTGCATTGCCATTGACAGAATGTTAATCAGTTCGTATCTTCTACTTGTTGCCAAGAGTTTCACTTTCCACTTAATTCTGTATTTTCAGAACCTGTTTTGATCAACGAACCTTATCCATAGCGTCTAATTAATTGGGATTTATAATCGTTTGTTTTAACTTGAAACAACTAAATATCTCGGAAAATAGGGCCTACGTATTTTATGAAAGGAATGTTTCAGATAAAAACTTAATGTTTCTAAAGGGAACGCCTGTCTGTGCTAAAAGTGGCCACCCCCTAACCTTCCCCACCCTTCTCCCATATGTGGGGGGGGTCAAGTGAGAACGCCCCTTTTTCACTGTAGAGTCGGTTTCTACGCCAAATAGTAGCTAGGGCTTAGCTGAAACTTTTTTTTTCCTTTCGTGGTAGATGGCGCTGTAATGAGCCACCCTGATGGTGAGATTCGAGGGGACTCATCGAAATCTTATGGTGTGCGGAGTTACCGAAATCAACCCCGAACGGCCCGGAAAACAACGTTACGTTAAAAGTAGATTACTGTCAAGATTTTTAAATGTCTAAACGTAAAAGTTTTACTGTGGGATCAAATTTGCTGAACTAAATTAAATTTTTAACAATAATATCAGCTAATTAGAACCAGCGTCGTCCACCAAGAATAGGTAAAACAATTACTTTTTTGCGTAGAACCCGAATAAACAATAAAAAACAATAAAATAGGGGATTGGTGGGGGATTCCCATTTGAAATTAAAAAGTTGATACCATTGGTGTGTGTGTGTTGGGGGGGGGGGGGGAGGGGCTGGCACAGACGGATACCCTTCATGAAAATATTAAATTTTCATCTGGAATATCTCTCTTCGTATGAAGCATATTTTTCAGGATATTTAGTCGTTCCAAGTTAAAACAAGCAACCTGCGTACAACCCTTTCTCTTGGCCTACTAGAGGTCCAAAAAATGGCTCTGAGCACTATGCGACTTAACTTCTGAGGTTATCAGTCGCCTATAACTTAGAACTAATTAAACCTAACTAACCTAAGGACATCACACACATCTATGCCCGAGGCAGGATTCGAACTTGCGGCCGTAGCGGTTGCTCGGCTCCAGATTGTAGCGCCTAGAGCCGCACAGCCACTCCGGCCGGCACTAGAGGTCCAAGTTCCCCAACTAAACCACTAATACATACGACTTCCGTTTCATGACATGTTTTCCTATCACGATATTTGTGCGTGCTGTACTGGTATTCCTAAGGAGCTCCTCTTGTATATAGTTGTTTCTGATGGTACTCATATTGGAATTCAAACCACATCTTCCTTACCAAAATTCACTCAGCGGTGACTTGTTTCAGCCCGTCTGACAGTTACTCGATAAAGCAGTCTTTGTTTACATTGTGGGACTTGCCAAATAACAGTGTTTGTGTCGACGAGTGAGCTTTTACCAGTTTTCAGTCGATACAGGCGACAATTTCAACTCAGATGGGAGTCAATTACAAACCATTGGAAACGCCTCTGTACATACTGTTATTTATACTTCATTCTTACTTCACGGTAGCGGGCAAGTGGCTGTGCAATAGTTCCACAAGTTATTCCTTGCTCCGCTCCACTACCGATGTTTTCAGTTTTCCCATAATTCTCAACGTCTCTAAATTTTTGAGAGACACTCATTTATAGTGAAAACTATATACAAAAGGCACCTGAATTCTTTACTACGACCGTATGTAACAGAGGAAAGTGGAGTACTAACAAATTGTTCAGCTTTATAACTGTGTTATAAACATTATGTTACCTGATGCAGATCGTAGATTTCTTTCTTCTTTTTCAGTTTATGTGGTTTCGGGAAGTGCCCTATAGCTAGCTCAACGGCGGTCTGTCAGTTATGACGGTACGATCGTAAAGACAACACAACACCCGATTTTCGAGCGGAGATAATCTCTGACCCGGCCAGCAATCGAAACGTGGCCCTTCGCTTAGCAATCCGCCTCACAGACCGCGCAGGTACCGACGCTTACATGTTGAGGTTTATTTCGTCGTGATCTTGAAACAGCAAGAGCGAGCTGACGTGGTCCGCGCGAACGGGCCGCCAGCGCGCGAGGCCCACCGACTTGCAGGACCACACAAAGACCTGTCTTCCTGTCGTCTCCTATCATATTCTGAGGTCGCCGTCACACAAGACAAAGAAACGCTGCAACTATTGTGCAGACAGCAAAGCACCAAACCGCACTCGTTAATCATCAAAGCCACAGAACTGATAGAAAACCGCAAACGCTATCCTGTGTTTTGTACGCCGTGTTTACTCCTCAAACACTGGCCGCTTCTTCTACGCAGTAACAAACAACACAAGTTTCCGGAAAACTGACTTTTAGTTTTTCCAGCTTGTGACCACGCAGTCATTAACTGAAGCACGACTGAAAACTAAAACAAATACATCTGCATGTTCAAAACAACATTTTTGAACTACACACACTATTTAACTTTCGAAGAGCGTGTGGGAAATAAGGACGTGTCAGTCGCTCCATGCTAATTCTTAAGCCGTCGGCACACGGACCGTGCTGTCGAACGTAGAGCGTGCCAAGTTCAACGTTTTGCTGAACGCTCAGGAACGATGCGACTTGTGCATATGGTACGTGGGCCCCGACGTGGTATATGCGATCGCAACGCACTCCAGCGGCAGATGAGGGATGTTTCTAGTTCGTAAATCATACTGTTTACTGAACGGGCGCAAGTAAAATTCCCACGTTAGCTCTATTAAAACGCACATTTCCTCCATCGACCACAAAAAGGAAGGTACCATGTCCAATCAATAAGGACACAGGCTTATAAAAGTTCCATTAAAAACAGTGTGATACAAAATTAGAATACTCCTCCGCATAAGATAAACATTATTCCATCATTCCCACATTTTAGTAAAACCCCAAGGTCAATCGTACTTTATCACTGTTTCTACCCAGTAGCAGAATCTCTGCAACATGTGAATTACGAAGCGTAAAAGAAAAAGGAGCAAAATATCTTTATACAAGTAGCGCAAGCTATCCTGTAGATTAAGCCAATCCAACAAAGTCACCCCTCAAAAAAAGGTGAACTTATATTTACATAACATCAAGTGTTATACCATATACTTATATGAAACTAGTAATAAAGTATCAAAACCCAATAAAAACGCGAATGTTAGGGGAAAAAATTTGAAAGTGTTCAGACGCGAACAACCGCCTCAACATAAACTCATGAAGAGTCAGAGACGCTGCTCATTACGCTAACCAAACAACGCGCTACTCAGCCCTACTCATAGTGTGTTACCCGTGGCTGAAAACGTTAGTCGTAGATAATTATGTTACTAATTGAAATTTAATTATAACAGATTGTACCAAGAACAATGCGTTTTGGATGGATCTTCAGTGTGTCGCTGCCTTCAAATAGCCTACTCTCATAATACGCAAGTTACAATAATTCTTTTGGCACGAATACGATGTTTCTCATTATTTTATTGGAACGAATCACACAGGTAACAACGGATTTTCTAGTGATTCTCAATTTGCTGGTGCTCAGAAACGGCATATATACGAATAGGCTTCAAATGAATGCCAATATGGCGCCTCACAACTCTGTACTGAAGGGAGACGGCGCGCTTGTGACGTAGGAGGCGTTGTGTCATCCCATTGGTCAACGCTCAGCCGCACGCTCAGAATATCTGACATGCCCGATATTGCTCTGCACGTTCGGAAAGACTCCCGAACGTGCTATTCCACGCTATGACGTCAGAAACTCGGCACGCTCAACGCTCAACGTTCGGATGCACGGTCCGTGTGCCGACGGCTTTAATGTAAGCAAGAGCTAAACAGCAAAGCTCAGCATTCTCGACCTAAAGGGCGTATCGGGGCCGACCGACCGCCACGTCATCCTCTGGCAATGGCGTCATGCAGAAGCAATATGGTGGGGCATGAGCTCAGCACACTGCACTTTTGACCGTTGTTCTGGCAGGGTTCTATGACTTTGGAGCCGCTACAGTTCCTCTAGCTCCTCAACTGGCATCACGACACCCTGGTCTTATCCTACCGCCAAAGTAAAACCCCCGTCGTTACCGGGAATCGAACTCGGGTACTTCACATAACATCCAGAGACGCTGACACTGAGCTAAAGAGACGAATCACTTAATAGGGAGGCAAAATAATGTTTTCACATTCGCAGAAACAAACTGTTGACTGTAGCAAAATGGTTCAAATGGCTCTGAGCACTATGGGGCTTAACTTCTAAGGTCATCAGTCCCCTAGAACTTAAAACTACTTAAACCTAACTAACCTAAGGACATCACACACATCCATGCCCGAGGCAGGGTTCGAACCTGCGACCGTAGCGGTCACGCGGTTCCAGACTACAGCGCCTTTAACCGCTTGGCCACCCCGGCCGGCTGTAGCAACCAAACAGTTTTTTTAATGTGGTACTTAGCATACTTGGCGTAGAAAAACAATTGAAAGAACTGAAAACAAGTAAGTCGCCAGATGCGGAAAGAAGCCCAGTTCGGTTTTACAAAGACTGCCCTACGGGACTGGCACCTTACTTAGCTTGCAATAATCGCGGATCTCTCGCCTAGCGCAAAGTTCCATGCTACTGAAAAAATGCGCAGATGACTCCTATGCAGGCCTATAGAAAGGATAAAAGAACGGATCCGCAAAACTACAGACCAGTATTCTTAACATCGGTTTATTGCGTGAATCTAGAACATATTCTCTCTTCGAATGTAATAAATATCCTAGACACCGAAAACCTTATATCCACGAATCAGTGCGGTTTTAGAAAGCATCGCTCATGCGGCACTCATCTTGCCCTTTTCTCAGATAATATGCTGCGAACTGTGGATGAAAGGCAACAAATAGATTCCGTACTTCTAGATTTCCGAAAAGCATTTGAGACTGTGTCCCACTGCAGTCTGATAACGAATGTAACAGCGTATGAAACAGCTTCTCAGATATATGAATGGCTCAAAGACTTTTTATGTTATAGAACCCAGTATGATGTCCTCGACAGCGAGTGTTCATCAGAGACAAGAAAGTGATAAAACTGCTATTACTGCATTTACTGTACACATACGTAAATGATCTGGCGGACGGGGTGGGCAGCAACCTGAGGCTGTTTGCTGATGGTGCTGTGGTGTACAAGAAGGTGTCGTCGTTAAGTGACTGTAGCAGGATATAAGATGGCTTAGACAAAATTTCTAGTTGCTGTGATGAGTGGCAGTTGGCTCTAAATGTATAAAAACTTAAGTCTATGCGGATTAGTAGGCAACCCCAAAACAAACCCGGTATGTTCGGATACGGCACCAGTAGTATCCTGCTTGAAACAGTCACGTCGTTTAAATATCCAACCGCAACGTAACAAAGAGATCTGAAATGGAACAACCATGTGAGACCTATGGAAAGGAAGGCTAATTGTCGATTTCAGTTTAGTGGGATAATTTTAGAAAGCGTGGCTCATCTGTAAACATGACCATTTATAGCATGCTAGTGCGACCTATTCTTGAGTAGTGTTGTTGACTATTGCTCGAGTGTTTGGGATGCGTAGCAGGTCGGATTAACCGAAGAATCGAAGCAGTTCTGAGTCAGGAAGATAGAAACTGGTAGGTTTGAACAATACGCAAATATTATGGAGATGCTTCGGGAACTCAAATGCCAATCCATGGAGGGAAGGCGACATCCCTTTCAGTAACACTACTGAGAAAATTTAGAGAACCGGCATCTGAAACTGAAGGCAGAACGATTCTATCACCGCCAACACACATTTCTCGTAAGGATCACGAAGATAAGATACAAGAAATTAGGAATCATACGGATGCATATTGCATCCGCTTTTTCCGTCGCTCTGTCTGCGAGTGGTATAGGTGGTATAGGCGGTATGGCGTACCACCCGCCCCACGTCGTACAATGGCTTGCAGTGTATAGAGATGTATGAAGAATATTGCCACCCCAGCTCCCTTATCACGCCCTTGACAGTCTCTGCTGTATTTCCTACTAATACTAAATGAACCAGTATCATCTGCACTTTGTCAGTGTTCAAATGTCTCTGAGCACTATGGGACTTAACATCTGGGGTCATCAGTCCCCTAGAACTTAGAACTACTTAAACCTAACTAACCTAAGGACATCACACACATCCATTCCCGAGGCAGGATTCGAACCTGCGACCGTAGCGGTCGCGCTGTTCCAGACTGTAGCGCCTAGAACCGCTCGGCCACCCTTTGTCAGTGTTTTTCTGTCAATTGTATCATGTACGGATGAAATACTGGGCAATGATATTCCAGAAGAAAAGAGATAGCAGTTTCTTTTTAGGGATTATTGCACTTTTCAAGCGTTTTTCCAATAAAACACCGTCTCTACATTTTCCGTAGATAGTTTCTAAGATAAACAGGATATTTTTATTGTAAGAATCACCAACATGAATTGTTTCTGTTCACTGTAATCTCTTCGAAGACCTTATCACACAACATAATGACGTCCATTTTTAGTTTTCTTAAAAAAAGTATACTTTTATACTAAGGGATCTTGTTTTTTAACTAAAAGGTACCTGCCCATAATCTCTAGTGGAATATAGTGATGGAAACCAGAAACGAGTAGGGCATCCACTTCGATGCTATACACAAACACCGCGGTGTCTATACCAAACGATCATAAGAATTCAATAAAAATTATTTGTACGATGGTTTTGAAACGAAACTTTGCATGATCCTTACAATCTTAGCTAATGGATCATTGTGAGAAATGAAGCAGCTAATGTTTCTAAATACTGCCGTTCACTGTAAGGCTGCTTTGTAATAACACTTTTACAGTGCAAAACTGACAGTGAGCGACTTTTTACTCTGGAGCTCTCCCTGGCAGATTAAAACTGTCTGCCATAGTGAGGCTCGAACCTGGATCCTTCGGCTTTCTCAGACGAATGCTGTTACGGACCAAGGTATCCAGCTACGACAAACGATTACTTCCGCTAGCACCACTGCGATACTTTCCAAACTTCATAGAGATTGTCTTGCATATCCTGCAGTATATTGTCGCTGTAGTACTAATTTTTTAATCTTCAAGCTAAGGTCCTGTACTTTCGTTTTACTGCGATAGATAGAAGCCAAATGATCAGCGTTCTATAATGTCGCCTGACGTCGACGTACGAATAAAACAAATGTTTGTCATTGAGTTCCTCACAGCTGAACAAAAGCGCCAATTGAAATACATCGGCGTTTGCTAAAGGTGTATTAACGCAATACAGCAGGCGTGAGTAATGTGAGGTGGTGGATGCTGCGTCAATGAAACGTAGTGGTGGAAGGGTGTGTAAGCAAGCCACACTTTCGTCGCTCCCGCTTAGCGACCACCTAAATATCGGATAGCCTCTCGATCAACTAATCCGTGACGATTGGTGGATTACGTGAGATCAGACTTGGTGTCACCATTACGAGCTGGGATGTAAAAGACAGTCCTTGGAGTGGTGACATGCGAACTCTCCAACAAAGAAGTTCAAGACTCAACCATACGGGAGGCAAAGACATACGCATACTCTCCTGGGACAAATGGGCTGTATTTCTTTTGCATGCCTTGTAGCCTAAAGCAACTGTCACTTCAGAACACCCAGGACGACACTGACTAGGCTGAAAGCCCAAATTCCCACTCAGGCCAGATAAAAAAAGTTGCAGTCGCAACACGATAAAGCAAACCCCACAGTAAATTTTGTGACTGTAAACTCATGACCAACCTTGGATTATCTGTCCAGCCACATCCACGATATATTCTGATTCAGCACCCTCAGCAACCTATTTTCTTTGGGTCTTTGAAAGATGGATTACTCGATTAACTTTTTCCAGGCTCAGAGGCTGTCATCAAAACTTTAAGACGGTCGGCAGCCTAAGCTTATTCAAGTTTTCAAGAACGTGGCATCCAAGATCAAGTTCTTATCGAATGGTGGCGACAACGTGGATAAAACACTGTCTATTACTGTATGTGACTGAGTGATTGAACTTATTTATCTGTTGTAGTTTCCGTGAGAATAAACGGGAAGCATTAATTTCGGAATGACCTTTGTATTTTCAGTTATAAAACAGGCATTTACTATGCAGCACATCATCCATGTTCATTCAGTCGCTCATGAGCGAAAACTGATTATAAATTGGATCAGATCTTCAGTCGTGGTTCAGTTCTTGCACAGACGAATCGTCAGTTTAGTGAGGACATCACGAGGTTCACACTAATAATAGCTACAGTATTGCTATCAAGGCCGTCGGTGTACTACCTAAAGGTTTTATTGGCTTTTAAATAGTGTATGGTTTCGGTGCTTCCTGTACTGGGATGACTATACTTTTCCTCCTAAGGAAAACTAAACTTTATTTCTTTTCTTCATATTTTCTATACAGAATAAAATCCGACCTCCATCGATAAAAGTTTTACTACTTGTTCAGGGATATTTTCTGAGTATTTTGATATAAGTAGCTCATGGTCTCAGGTGGCTCGCATCAGAGTATTTGCATTGCATTTGAATTCGTGCGGCCATTTATGTTTGTATCCGTGTTTCACCGACAATATCTGCACAACAGCGCAAGCGTCGACGGTAAGAGCTGTGTGTCTCGTTAGGAAACAAGCTTGTCCCATCACGCTGTTGACAAAAGTAATGTCCACGTTACACATCACCCTCAAGATTGCAAGAGGTTCTTTCATCTTTATTGTTCGGTTTCTTTATTTTCTCAGTCTTTTGTTTGCTTTGATGCGGTGCGCTAAGAGCTCCTCGGCTGAGACAACTTCTTCGTCTTTGAGTAGCACTTGCGCCCAGTCTCTTCATTTATTTTCTCGATGTCTTTCTCAACAATTTTTCCTCTACGTAACTCCTTCAAGCTATGGAAATTAATCCTTGACGTCGAAACACATTTAAAATCTTCCTGTCTGTTCTTCTTGTCAACGTTTTCCTCTTGTTCCTCACCTCGCCGGTTATGCGGAAAACATTGTCATTTCTTGTTTTACCAGTCCGATACTCAAAAGTCAGAGAGGCTTGCTGATGAAGGACTGAATTATGTGAAAAAAACAAAAAAAAAAACAGATTCTTCCGTGTTACGATGATTTTGTAGTACAAGCTGCTTCAGTACTGTGAACGTATCTTCACAGAAACAAAGTTAAATTGAGGTAACAAAACGAATAAATTTGTACTTACACTATTACACTGCAAAGACCCACCGGAAATCATGAGTTTCTCACAGCATAATATTCTGAAAATGTTGCTGAATAACTTTCATCGTGCCAGACCTGTACCACACGTAAATGTGCCTTATTATATATTAAAGATCCCTATTTAGCTGCAGTCTGGAACCGAGCGACCGCTACGGTCGCAGGTTCGAATCCTGCCTCGGGCATGGATGTGTGTGATGTCCTTAGGTTAGTTAGGTTTAATTAGTTCTAAGTTCTAGGCGACTGATGACCGCAGAAGTTAAGTCGCATAGTGCTCAGAGCCATTTGAACCATTTGAACCTATTTAGCTCGACGGCAGCGGTATTTGTCTATACACTTCTCTGAATCTTCAGTTAAAACTTACAGCTGAGAGGTCGCACCCGATATAAAGGGTAACCCCCTCCCCAGCATTGGTCAATATGACAGGGACTATCATTCGAAGCAAAGAAGTCTAATGAACGTGGACTCATAGCTTTTAAGGCATGCATTTTAGAGCCCATGGTTACAGTGCATTTTTTTTCTTTTTTTGGTCTACACTGCTTCCATTCAAAGTACTGAAAGCAAAAAGCGCGCAGTAGAGGAAATGTGTTTCACAGTATCGAAGATGAGCAAGTGCTCATAGCTCTTAAGTTATATGTTTTAGAGTCCATATTTACTAGACTTTTTGCTTCGAACGATAGTTTCTGCCATATCCCTACATACTGATCATTCCTCCTGGGACCCACTACATAAAACCATTCCCTACCGTGTCGTTTCTGATTGTGGGAGACATCGTCGAAGGTGAAGTGGCAGTTACCTCTGAAGATGTATCCCGTCGTGCGAGGCGAAACGTCAGAGAATAGTTTGTCGGAGTTGATGGTCTAGCAGTAAAGAGCGCGTCTGGAAACCAAGAGCTCACGGTATCGAACCCCGAACGCATCACGGATGTTTTCAGTCTGAGAGCTGCCAAGTACGACACGTGGTTCGGATGCGACGTTAAACCGTAGGTCCCCTTTCCAGAGTTGGATAATTGGTTTAGATTAGGGACACACAAGTCGCCGAAGTGGCGTCCAGTTGAGAGACTTGCACCAGGCCATTAAGCCACACGAAATTATAACTAGAGAGTAGTTTCACTGTCCGGAAGTTTCAGCTGAAGTAAATACCGGCCGTAGAAGTCTAAATTGTTCTGTTGCGCCTCGTGTTGCGTCATGTCTTCCGGATAGTTTACTGTATTATCGTCACTGTACAATTTTTTTCTGAGGATACCTTCGTTATTCGGGAGCACGAATGTTTAAATCCGCGTCCAGCTATCCAGATTAGGTTTTCCGTGATGTCCCTAAATCGTTCCAGGCAAATTCCGGTATAGTTCCCTTGAAAGGGCACGGCCGATTTCCTTTCCCATTCGTGACACAATCCGAGCTTGTACTCCGTATCTAATGACCCCGATGTCGACGGGACGTTACCCCCAGTCTTTCTTCCGCAAGGTGGGATTCCTATGCCGTGTTTGACGCATGCGGCAGCCGTTGTGCGTCTGACGTAGTGCGGCTGACGCATAGCTGGCGATTCCTATAGAGCGGCGGCCGCACAGTGTTTAGTTGGTCTGCTGCGTCTGTGCCGAAAGGATCAGTGAACGCGATTTGTTGTTTTATCTAACGTTAGAAGACGTTGAAGATGAAGAAATTCAGCTTCAGCTGTGTGAGGGAAATGCTGAAACACATCCGATTTACCTCACAAGAACTGAGGAAGGTTGTTTTGAACAACTCATGAATCGGCACTTGTTAAAAAATGACCAGAAATTTAGAGAGTATTTCAGGTTGAACATAGCGCAGTTTAACTACGTTCTCGATCTCGTTAAAGAAGATATCAGGAATGATTCGTCTCCCAGATATCCATACCCTGTAACAACAGATGAAAAACTAGCTTAACATGGAGGTACGTACAATAAAATTTGTTACTGTGTTATTGCTTTATTAATAGTGCACACAGTGTAAAAAATGAAAATAGCACAATACAAAAATATGAAATTATCATTTATCACAACATTAAATGGGTTCATAAGCTGGCGTTTCGGTCTCTGTGTTGTCAGATGGTGTGATGGCAGTGTTATCCACATTTGATGTCGTTGGAGTTTTTGAGATGAGTCGGAGATGAAAGACGCACGGCCGGCCAGTGTGGCCGTGCGGTTCTAGGCGCCTCAGTCTGGTACCTCGTGACCGCTACGGTCGCAGTTTCGAATCCTGCCTCGGGCATGGGTGTGTGTGATGTCCTTAGGTTAGTTAGGTTTAAGTAGTTCTAAGTTCTAGGGGACTGATGACCTAAGATGTTAAGTCCCATAGTGCTCAGAGCCATTTTTGAATTTTGAAAGACGCACGGAAGAGTAGTATTCAAATGAACTGTTATTCTCCAAATCAATAAGCATCTGCAAGGATCTCAATTTGGCTTCATTGACCAAATTATGATTCAATTTTTGTACATTGCGGGCTATACTTTTAAAAAATACATCGATGTCATCATCACGCTTTTCTTCAGCCAGTCTTTTCATTAAGGTTTCTCTCTCAGTCCGCCGAGAATTCATCAACTCAATGATTTTTTCTTTTTGTCGTGACCTTTTCCTAGGTGGTCTGACCGACGCGGTGTCTTTCACGTCTTCGGAAAAAAATTTCTTTTTCTGACAAAGTTGGCAATGTCTGGCACACCTCTCTGTTACTCTGTTCACAGAACTCAGTAGGCTTTGAACTCCGAAGCGTTACTAAATACTCTTTAAAACTTTGTATCCACATTATAATAAATTCAACTTTTATAACATACATCGGGTTTTGGTATTCACTTTGTCTACACTTCATTATTATAATAATAACTGAATATTACTTGGGACGATGCTACTTATTCTTCTTTATTACAATATGCATTATTTGCCTGACAACTAAGTAATAAACATTATGAATAAACAGAAAGTATATAGTACTTTTCTCACTTGTTCTTTCCACGAATTCCGCTATCTCTCTCCAAGCATTATCCTTCACAATTTGGTCCTTGTAAACTGGTAACGATACATCGTAGATACAAGGAAATTTAGAAACCATTTCTACTAGATTCTCATCTTCCACCACTGTGAACAGCACTTTTTGCTCGGACATGCCGTCGTGTTCTCCTTTGCGGCCGCTTCTAGACTGCTCTCAGACCGGCTCGGCCGCAGCCGGCCGCGGCCTTCGCGTCAGCTGCCGCATGCTGCAGACGCTGCATAGGAATCCCACCTTTAGGTAAGTTCGCAGTCATAGTTTTAGAGACAGCTAAATAAATATCTTCGCTCTTTTGTTTTCGGTGACGTTTTCTGTAGTGCTGTTCCCGCCTCCCGCGCTGTTTACGGGTTTCGGCACGGCGGTGCTGTGTACGCCGGTTGGTAAACAGCTCGTGGGTACGGAACCTGCCTCAGCGCACGGCGTCTGAAAACAGAGCGAGGCCGCTGGCTCAGCCGAGGCCGCGGTGTCGGTGTCGTTATCAGCTCGGCTGACCGTCCGCACCGCAACTGCGCAGAAGCGCGTCCAGCGTCGTCCGTGCACAACGCAGAGGGCGAGGACCGCTCCGTTAAACCGTGTTTCTGCGTGCTGCATGTCTACTCGCTGACTGTGGCTTTTGCATATTGCAACCTGGGCACCGACGCCTAAAGCCAAGATAGTTCATAGAATTAATGCAGTATTGTATATACAGAAATGAAGGTGAAACATACTACATACACTGACGAGCCAAAGTAATAGGCCCACCTGGCTTATAGCGTATTAGCCCCACATTTGGAACCCAAAACATTAGATTTTCTACATAACATCGATTCGACAATTCCTTGGTAAATTTCCGAAGGTCTGTGGCACCAGACACATACTTATGTCACGCAGTTTCCATAAATTACTTGCCGGTGGTTTGTGAGCGTGGACGTGGCACCCAATATCTGCTACGGGTTTCAGACCAGGCGAATTTGGCGAAGGCATCAGCGTCGGGTCACTGCTATGCTCTTCAAACCACTGTAGTGTGATTCTGATCTTGTGACACAGTTATTCTTCTGGAAGAGCTCATCGGCATCAGAGAAGATAGGTGTGAAGCGATAACTTGTTTCCTGTGTGCACTTCTTGTTCATTTGACACGTTCCACATCATAACGGTTTTCCGTGCTATTGATCAATGTAACATGTAACTAACTAACTACATATGGGTCACAGTAGTGTTCGCGTAGGTCTCAATTGTCGTGATGCCTTCCATTACTACTATAGGCGCCATGGAGGCCGAGATACCTGTCCCCCCAAATAATTACAATTCCAAAGGAAGGTTGCCATGACTGGTGTCAATACTACTGAACTGTCAGGAAATAAGCTATTATCATCTTCCTTCTAGAATTACCTGCTCTGGTCCCTGTGATCAATCTACCTCTTTCGCTGCCTACTCAGTTCTCTTTTTCCAGTCGGACGGTAATTCATTATTTTTTAGCAACCTACCTTCCATCATTCTATCAACATTATCCTTCCGTTTTATTCTATTCTCTCCCGCCTTGTCATTAACTGAAAAGATTTTTAAATCTGACCATTTTGCTTCACTCTCTGTTTTAGCCATTTTATTACAGTCCCTTACCCATCTCAGAACTTCATCTCCACATCCTCTATCAAAATTGGTTCAAATGGCTCTGAGCACTATGGGACTTAACAGCTGTGGTCATCAGTCCCCTAGAACTTAGAACTACTTAAACCTAACTAACCTAAGGACAACACACACATCCATGCCCGAGGCAGGATTCGAACCTGCGACCGTAGCAGTCGCGCGGTTCCGGACCGAGCGCCTAGAACCGACATCCTCTATCCTTTTTTCCACGATTCGGAACCATAAACAAGAGCTGCAGCAATTACTTAATGGAAATTTCGTTTGTGTTTCCATTCTTGTCTATATTCCGAAATCCTTTAAGTTGTTCCATAGATAGTTTGAAATGTATTAACCTTCTTCTCAATGTTTTTGTTGCAGTTACACTAATATCATGTACTAGGTAACTGAGATGGTATACTTGTTCTAAAATTTTTCCGTTTATTAGTGTTCTCAATCTGAATGGATTTTTCCATTTGACATCCATTATCCTGATCTTATTTGCAGATGTAGTTAAATTATAGCCTACCTTGTTTTGGCTCAATCTACATACTGCTCTTTCCATATAATCTTCTGTTTCCAGTACAATCGTCTTGTCATCAGCATATGACAGAGCACTACTTGAGAAGGAAGTGAAACAGAGCTGTAGCCCACCCCATAATTTTATTGTCTGTAAACGGAGAAAAGCAGTAAAGGAAACGAAGAGAAATTGTAATGCAATTAAAGTTCAGGAATAAGAAATATGAACTTTGAGATTCACCAATGACACTGTATTTCCGTGATAGACAGCAAAAGACTTGGAAGTGGAGTGTCTTCAAGAGAGGGTAAGAGAAGAACATCGATAAAAGTAGTCGAATTAAATCAGGTGTTGGTGCTGGGATAAGATGAGGAAATGAGACACTTAAAGTAGTAGATGAGTTTTGCCATTTCGACAGCAAAATAACTGATTCTTTTAGGTTTATGAAGATGGGAACGGTTCTGCCGTATACCTCGGCATGTGGCGCTGCTTTCCCACACGGGCGCGGCGCAGAACCGGAAGGCCGGTGCTGAAGACGCGCCAAATGGCCAGCGCGCCGTGTGTCGTCCAGGGGCCAGGCACGAGTGACTAACTGCCGCGTTCGTGACATATCTTAACTGGCCGCGGGGTTCACCGCCCTTGTACAGCCGTCGCTGCATGCTGATGCTGATGCCCACATCCGGTCGCTGCACGCCATCGACCATTTCGGTGGCCACGAGAGCGGGCGCCGGCGCAGCCAGCGCATTCCAAGTGATGCACACCGGGCGCCACCTCAGAACTACACATGCAGCAGGCGAACTTCGTTACCAAGTTCCACACGAGCGGCAGCAGCGCAATGAAGCGAACGCTGAACCGTCGCTTACCGAGAACGAACCTCTCAATTTATTACCGAGCGAGGTGGTGAAAACATTTGCCTCGTATACAGGAGGACGAGCGTCCAAATACCAGTCGGGCTATGCAGATTTCGGTTGTTCCTTAATTGGCCTAACGTAAGAGGGTGTATGGTCGACTTCCTTTCACGTCCTTCCACATCCAAGCTGGTGTCCCATCTCTACACGACTTTAAACAATGTTCGTCCTTCTTCCTCTGAAGTCTTCGGATGAGCCTTCTTCTCTGATTTTTTTTTTCTTATTTGGTATGTCTGACAACTGACATAAGAAAGGCTGGAGTTTAACGTCCCATCGACGACGGTGTATTTCACAGTCCTTGATACGGAAAAGAGGGGAAAGAAATGGGTCATGCAGTCTCCAGGAAACCATCCCAGCTATCGCCTTAAATAATTTGATGAAATCACAAAAAGTCTCTAAAGGGATGGTTAGAAAGGGATTTAAACTGCCGTCCTCCCGAATACAAGTACAGACCCATATGACTCCACCATCTTATTCAGTTTGATGAATGAAGACCATAGAGCACAAGGCCTTTGTCTGGTACTCAAATGGCGTGACGATGATGCTGCTGGTTATGTGATTGCTCATTGAACCAAAGCAATGCGTATCTTCCATACTATCTCGTTTTCTTCTGGTACAAAACATATTATCATTGGTCGGAGTTACACTACTGGCCATTAAAATTGCTACACCACAAATACGACGTGCTACAGACGCGAAATTTAACCGACAGGAAGAAGATGCTGTGATACACAAATGATTAGCTTTTCAGAGCATTCACACAAGGTTGGCGACGGTGGCGACACCTACGTCGTGCTGACAAGAGGAAAGTTTCCAACCGATTTCTCATACGCAAACAGCAGTTGACCGGCGTTGCCTGATGAAACGTTGTTGTGATGCCTCGTGTAAGGAGGAGAAATGCGCACCATCACGTTTCCGACTTTGATAGAGGTCGGATTGTAGCCTATCGCGATTGCGGTTTATCGTATCGCGACATTGCTACTCGCGTTGGTCGAGATCCAATAACTGTTAGCAGAATATGGAATCGATGGCTTCAGGAGGGTAATATGGAACGCCATGCTGGATCCCAACGGCCTCGTATCGCAGTCGAGATGACAGGCATCTTGTCCGCATGGCTGTAACGGATCGTGCAGCCACGTCTCGATCCCTGAGTCAACAGATGGAGACGTTTGCAAGACAACAACCATCTGCACGAACAGTTCGCGTTTGCAGCAGCATGGACTATCAGCTCGGAGACCATGGCTGCAGTTACCCTTGACGCTGCATCACAGACAGAAATACCTGCGATGGTGTACTCGACGACGAACCTGGGTGCACGAATGGCAAAACGTCATTTTTTCGGATGAGGTTCTCTTTACAGCATCATGATGGTCGCATCCGTGTTTGGCGACATCGCGGTGAACGCACATTGGAAGGGTGTATTCGTCATCGTCATACTGGCATATCACCTGGCGTGATGGTATGGGGTGCCATTGGTTACACGTCTCGGTCACCTCTTGTTCGCATTGACGGCACTTTGAACAGTGGACATTACATTTCAGATGTGTTACGACCCGTGTGTCTACCCTTCATTCGATCCCTGCGAAACCCTACATTTCAGCAGGATAATGCACGACCGCATGTTGCAGGCCCTGTACGGGCCTTTCTGGATACAAAAATGTTCGACTGCTGCCCTGGCCAGCACATTCTCCAGATCTCTCACCAATTGAAAACGTCTGGTCAATGGTGGCCGAACAACTGGCTCGTTACACTACGCCCGTCACTACTCTTGAACTGTGGTATCGTGTTGAAGCTGCATGGGTCAGCTGTACCTATACACGCCATCCAAGCTCTGTTTGACTCAATGCCCAGGAGTATCAAGGCCGTTATTACGGCCAGAGGTGGTTCTTCTGGGTACTGATTTCTCATGATCTATGTACCCAAATTGCGTGAAAATGTAATCACATGTCAGTTCTAGTATAATATATTTGTCCAATGCATACCTGTTTATCATCTGCATTTCTTCTTGGTGTAGCAATTTTAATTGCCAGTAGTGTAGATAGTGGTCTCCTAGAGGGAAGACATCCTCAATAGGAAAAGGTGGGTTACTAATTTAATTCTTCGATACCACCTACTCCCCTCCTCACCTCCACCCTTGCGCTTTTCCTGACGCTTCCTCCTTTCCCATTCCCCGTTAATCCTACAATCTCCTCTCACTAAGCTACATCCCTTTCCCTCCTCTTGTTTGGAAACATCCCGATCAGAGAGCGTCTTAGCTGACAACCGTACGTAGCTCGTGATAGAAAAGCCCAATACGTTACTACCCAGTCACATTTCTCTCAACTCCTACTTAAGCTACACCCTTACACTTTTGCACAACGTGTCACACTATGATCATCAACGAGTTCGTGATCTAAATTATGAAACGTGTAAGTATATTTTCAGGAGGTGGTGCCCCATGTATCGTAGATATTTGAAAAATGGCCTGATTATCGCTTTGTTGGTAAAATCTTTATTTAAACAACCAGTTTCGGTCGACTGGCCATCATCTGGTTCTTAAAAGTATTTACAGCATCATATTAGGCGAATATAAAATCGTTGACCATTGACATCAAATAATAAAACCACAATTTTGTCACTGTCGTCACATCTTAATCTAAATTACATCGTCAGTGTATGAACTACGCTAGGCAGTGCACTTTAAAAAAGGAAAGAGTGTCCAAATTCAGTCATCAGAGCGCTTTCCTTTATTTTGTGTCAGCTGCCCATCTTCACATCTACTGCAAGAAATTATTTTATAATTGCAATAGCTGTTAATTACAGATGGTTTAAAATTTCACTTTATAAAGCTTCAAAGTTTTTGAGATATTAAATAAAATATTTTACGTAACATACCATTTATTACAGCTACAAAGTGACCTGTCGAATGTGGAACTGAAAGATCACTATCATAACCAGCCATACACTACCCTGCTGTGGCTTTATTTTTTATATTTTTCCGGAACCTGGTTGGTGGAATACCTATATAGCGCAGGAAAGCACCCTCTATTTGTAGAGAGTGGACCGATGCAATTCATGATAAATGCTCCATAAAACACTGATGTGGAATTTAATAGTACAAAATATTTTAAAAGGAATTTAATAAACCAATTACCAAAATTTTTTAAAAATTATTTGATAGTGATCCTAACTGGTGCAAAGTTTGCAGCGCTCGGAAGTACCTTCTGTGAACTGATATCCTACTCAAAAGATATTCCTAAATGCAACAAATGAAACATCCATGTGGACATCATCATTATTAAAAGCTTTAAAAGAGGTTTAAAACAATCCGAAAATATCTTCTCCCCCCTCCAGTTGGCGAT
This sequence comes from Schistocerca cancellata, assembly GCF_023864275.1. Taxonomy (NCBI): domain Eukaryota; kingdom Metazoa; phylum Arthropoda; class Insecta; order Orthoptera; family Acrididae; genus Schistocerca; species Schistocerca cancellata. The sequence continues at coordinate 459,970,557 of NC_064631.1, read as the reverse complement.
CATAGAGGCAGTATCGCTCAAGAGTATCCTCTACAGTCTGACATTATTCGTACATAAAAACGTTCCTAAGCATAACATACAAAAATCACGTCTTTAATATCATTAAACTTTGAAAGAAACATTGGAAATTCCGAAGTTCTCTTTCTCTCATTTGGCGGTCGTAAGTTACTACTACATTTTATGTACATTAAGTAGGGAAAGGGGAAAGAAAGGGAAAAGATAGGTGCGAATTTGTGACTGCCAGCTGCAGAGAACATTGTGGTGAAGAACCGACGAAAGTTGAAACTTTGTGCCGGACCGGCACTCGAATCCGGATTTACCGCGTCTCATTAGCGGTTGCTTCAACCGCTTCGGCTATCCAGATACGGTTCCTGACCGATTCAAATTTCCAACTTATCGCACGCTGTAATACAGCGCCCATCGTTCATTAAAGTTTTAGCCGCAAATTATTGACTTCCGTAGGGCTTCGGACGACATTAGTGCTGCCACAGAAATGTATACATTTGAGTGGAATCTGTTCTGTCCGACAGAGCACTCACCACTCACATACAAAGTTACTATAGCTCCAAGCCGAACGCGCCAGGGCCACCGCAACTGATATTTGGTAGGACATTCCACCTCATCACAAAGAAAGGCTGTAACAAGTCTTTTAAAAATTTTGTAATTACTATGCTCTAAGTCACTTTGCTGATTAAATAGTTTCCCGCAGTCTTTCACATGTTGGCCGCAAATTTCTCGTTCCTCCAGCACATTCAAATAAAGACTTTTCGAAGCTCTGTGTTACACTCCCATTTCCTCGCATATTACACTAACCTCATGTTTGCCATCTTTCAAATGGTTCAAATGGCTCTAAGCACTATGGCCCTTAACATCTGAGGTCGTCAGTCCCCTAGATTTAGAACTACTTAAACCTAACTAAAGAACATCACACACATCCATGCCCGAGGCAGGATTCGAACCTGCGACCGTAGCAGCAGCGCGGTACCAGACTGAAGCGCCTAGAACCGCTCGGCCACAGCGGCCGGCTGCCATCTTTCGCGTGCACTCCAAATGTTGTCCGATTGCCGTGACTTCAATGTTCCTTGTATCGGATTTTAAAATTTCGCCCCGTCTATTCTACGTAATAGGTGCGAAATTTCAAAATCCGATAGGGGAAAATCTCCAAATCTAGCACAAAGAATATTGCAATCACAGTAATAGGACAGCATTTGAAGCGGACAGTAATTGGACAGCATTTGGAGCGGATGTAATTGCGAGTGCAAATTCTAACCAAGCACCGAGCACCTCGTGGTTCTAAAACTGCCAGCGCTTTCCTGTGGCTGATGGGCAACATTCCACAAACGTGAACTGTCATAGTTGGCAACCAAAGAGATAGCTCAAAGAACTCATTTCGACTGATCGATGCTGACTGTACTAGAAGCGCGCAAAGGATTGCAAAGGTAATTTAGCGAATTAAAGGAAGTAAATATATTGTGAGCACAAAAGGAAACATCAAATGAACAGCAACACTCAATGTTTATAATTCCCAATTACAGCTCAATATTTTACTGCCATTAAAATGAAGCAGTGAATCAGAGAGCTTGCTATGGTATGGATGGGAGGGGCATAGATATCATTCTTGCCCAGCGGGGATGGAAAAGGTGTATTTATCTACAATGCAGTTCCAAACGGGCATGATAAATACAAACCACATAATGTTATGGAAGTTTTTCATTACGTTTTCATAACACATCTTTTGTATCTCTCCTACACCTGCAACCAGTGTGTTAGAATTATATTTTTATAATGCATTTACAGCCGATGCGTTACATTTTCAGTATCCTGACATATAAAACATGTAGGATACATTTACATTTTCGTACTACATTTTCAGGTTGGAGCATGTCATAATTTTCAACCAGTGGAAATCGCAACTGCGTAATTGTCCGGCTTGCAGGTTGGAACAGGCATATACTTATCTTGTCAGCATGCGAGCAAGTCCTTACGGTACGCCCTCTTACAAACTAATCAAGGGATTGTGTTCTATCAAAACCCAGTCATCTCACGAAAACTTTGTTTTCTTTTCTTTGCGTGATAATTTCACTCAAGTATGTGGATAGATAATTAGTTTTTTGTAGTTCTTTGCTGCATAATACCCCTGCCTACAGCAAATTCGTTTTTTGGGTTTGTTTGCTTAAATGGCAGAATTTTAAATATCAGTTTGAGATAAAGGCATTTCCAAAAACTGTCTTATATTTGCTAACTCTAACAAAATTGGCGACTTTGAATATAGCTTTGCAGGGATATATCATCTCATCTTATTGTACATAACGGACAAAAGCCTCTCATTTTGCACATAAGTAGGCCTCATATAAGTTGTTCTAGCTGCTGTGTGGCTGTAGCGACTTAGCACATCTAGCACCATGTCATTCCATTGCAAAGAACCTAGTGCTGTGAAACTTGTAAATATCATATCGTTTAGAGTTCTCTTGAAATGTTCTGCAACTGGAGCTTAAAATGTATGAAACGATGAGCGGTGATTAATCTTATGTTTCTGCCTTTCCTTCTCGAAATGAGTGTCGCAAAATTTCTTGCTACGTCGGTTTGTAAATGATTCGGAATTTTTCTAAGTGCATCTGCAACGTCAGTACCCGTTTTAGTCTTTAGAACAGCGACCCATATGTATTTAGTGTACACATCAACTACTGTTATCGAGTATTTACGCCCCAGATTGTATTTGGAATATGTAATCCGGTCAAATGTAAGTCTACAGCTACAGGGATACTCCGTAAATCACATTTAAGTGCCTGGAAAAGGGTTCATCGAACCACCTTCACAATTCTCTATTATTCCAATCTCGTATACCGCGCTGAAAAAACGAACACCTGACGAAGGTCGTCAAATGCTGTCGTTATAACTATTCTCCTTGGATAAATTTTGTGTGCTGAGCAATGCAGTTCTTCAGCTATTTCAGCTTGCATGCTGATTACAATGAGGACAACGGTTAGTAAAATCAGCAGCAACAGCAAGACACTGTCAAAATGAAACATCATTAATAAAATATTAATTGTATGTTACAGGTGAAAAAAGACACAAAGAAACTAGCAAAAATAAATATACAAAAACATTACAACATGTTGAAATTCTTTGTTCTACAACAAACTGCATTCTGTTTACCGGTGTTGAAAGAGGAATCTCTGAAGTGACAGTTACAATGACAAATGCAACGCAGATGCGTCACTTCACACAAACGATGCATATCCTTTCCTTAGGGCTGCAACTTCCAGTTTGCACGTGTCACCAGTAATCTTGTCATTCAGTCGATACTGAATTTATGATGATACGTGCACAGTTTTTATTTAAGTCATTATCAGCAGCATTCATTACTTACCAAAGAATAAAAAGATGTTATGAGCTTCACTTAAGTAACGATGGAGTTACGAAGGTGCTCTGAAGATAGTTGTCAATCAAACGAAACCAGATATCAGCAAAATGCAATATTGCGATCAAGACTAATAAAATGTTTTTAAAGATAATGTTTCTTGCACCAACTTCAAGCGATCTCGCACTACTTAATACCTCAATTGTAATGCCGGCGGAATGAAAAGGTCGCCGCTGACTTGAAATGAAGTCAAATTATCCTAACTTTTCCGCTTTCCTCTCCCTAGAGCAATGTTAACAAGAGTACTGGGCCGAGTTTCGCACAGCGGCTAGGTCGCCAGGCTTCTCCAGGGGCAATCTTCGGCAGTGTCGGACGGATGAGGCGTAAGAAGGGTTTCGTGGGACTTCCCGAGGGGCCGAGCAGCGCAGCACAAGTTGTGGGGGGGGGTCTGCCCCTACAACTGTACAGCTGCAGAGCATTGCGCGGCGCCCGCTAGAAGGCTTCTAACTTCGCAGACTTCTAGCACATCTGGGGAGATTGCACGGACAGAGGTTTTCGCCAGAAAATTTGGTCCGTTACAAAAAAAAAAATTCCTGTACAACGTAACATTGATGCTGTGTCGGAGACACATGGTATTCAGAATCGTCTTTAAGAATCTAGTTTAAATCTTACCAGTTATATCGATACATTCAATGTCTAGCTATTACAGGCCCTAGTACTGCTGACTATTATAGTTATTATTATTATTATAACCTTTATTTTTTACAGCACATATGACATTACTGAATATAGACATGTCTACATCAGGTTACATCTCCTCAGCAATAGTGACTTACAGGATTATACAGTACTTTTGCGCACGTACTACATCTTGCACTGCGCTGCATTTACTGCATCCTGGAATGCTAGACAGAGCACTGTTCAAGTTATGCGATATTGATCAAAGAACATTAGAGATGACGAGGATGCCATTAGCTTAACATTCGACTGACCTCGATGCTCATATTTCAGTTTCGTCTGAGCCACTTTTTCATTTATGTCCCTATCGCACGGATCTGCGACATCGATTAAGAGGCATAAGATTTTGTCTGGCTGACATGCAACGTTGTCCAGCTAGTTCGCTACCATTTGACCGGTACCCGCTTTTGATGTTTGGTCATGCCATTTGCTGAAGAGTTCAGGAACTCCCAAGGCTCTGCATGTTTGCCAGTGAAGGTATGAGCACACGTTATCGCGCCTCTTGAGGCAACCGTTCTTCTCCAAGATAGGGAATCCTGATACTATGTGGACCGTGATGTCAGATTGTGGTCTACAAGTTCTTTTCATTATTACTATTTCTCAGATCTTCCTTCTTAAGAACTGATCATGTGCAGCCAGTATTGCAGTTTATGAACCTCTTCTCGTTCCTTAAGCCACAGATGTGACTGACTTTTTTTAAATTTCTGCAGGCGACCTGGGTGTTGTCTAAGCAGAGATTTATGTCTCCACGAATGTATTAGCTTATTCTGAGCGTCGATCTTGATGTGCAAGGAAGTAAATCAGTATCAGTACTTTCAGCACTGTGAGAGAACTATCTTGCAACTTTCCTAGCCTAAGGAATAACTCCTTATGTACACTTGCCACCCCAGACTTAATTGTATCATAGCGTGCTGGGTCACATACGTACCAAATGGAAGTATGCCGCCTCCATGTAACCTCAGGCCAGATCCTCATTCCCTACAGTACTACACCTTACACGGTAAGCAATATTCGTGTCTTACGCCCTCCAGATACAATATCTTGTTAAGTTTGCTAGTTCGAAGGTGTTTTCAAATCTCGTCCTAGAGCGGGCGTAGGTTCGTAGTAAAGGTTTAAATACACTTATTTATTGCAGCAACCCCTGTTTATGCTCACTGATGAGCTAATGTGCCGCACGGGAGAGACCATACCCGCAGAACGGAGGGATAAAATAATAATGTGCGCTCATGGTAGATATTTTTTCGACCGATATATCTATGTATCGATATTTTTCCGATGTTTTGAGATACGATTATGACGTGTTTAAATATCGATATATCGGATTTCCTTTGTTTTTAAAGATATCAACAGTCCTAGTCTAATACGGGGGTGGCTGTCTTTGGTCACTGCACGCGCTGTCGACTGTACCGAGACTCTCTCAGGTGGCGTGTCATACTCTACCCTCCCATCCCCCCACCCCCACCCTCCCCTTCACCCCCAACACCACCACCACAAGAACTGGGAGGGAATGGCAGTGGTACACGAATGTAGGTTCCCTCCTGCAGTTCTACACTCCTGGAAATTGAAATAAGAACACCGTGAATTCATTGTCCCAGGAAGGGGAAACTTTATTGACACATTCCTGGGGTCACATACATCACATGATCACACTGACAGAACCACAGGCACATAGACACATGCAACAGAGCATGCAAAATGTCGGCACTAGTACAGTGTATATCCACCTTTCGCAGCAATGCAAGCTACTATTCCCCCATGGAGAAGATCGTAGAGATGCTGGATGTAGTCCTGTGGAACGGCTTGCCATGCCATTTCCACCTGGCGCCTCAGTTGGACCAGCGTTCGTGCTGGACGTGCAGACTGCGTGAGACGACGCTTCATCCAGTCCCAAACATGCTCAATGGGGGACAGATCCGGAGATCTTGCTGGCCAGGGTAGTTGACTTACACCTTCTAGAGCACGATGGGTGGCACGGGATACATGCGGACGTGCATTGTCCTGTTGGAACAGCAAGTTCCCTTGCCGGTCTAGGAATGGTAGAACGATGGGTTCGATGACGGTTTGGATGTACCGTGCACTATTCAGTGTCCCCTCGACGATCACCAGTGGTGTACGGCCAGTGTAGGAGATCGCTCCCCACACCATGATGCCGGGTGTTGGCCCTGTGTGCCTCGGTCGTATGCAGTCCTGATTGTGGCGCTCACCTGCACGGCGCCAAACACGCATACGACCATCATTGTCACCAAGGCAGAAGCGACTCTCATCGCTGAAGACGACACGTCTCCATTCGTCCCTCCATTCACACCTGTCGCGACACCACTGGAGGCGGGCTGCACGACGTTGGGGCATGAGCGGAAGACGGCCTAACGGTGTGCGGGACCGTAGCCCAGCTTCATGGAGACGGTTGCGAATGGTCCTCGCCGATACCCCAGGAGCAACAGTGTCCCTAATTTGCTGGGAAGTGGCGGTGCGGTCCCCTACGGCACTGCGTAGGATCCTACGGTCTTGGCGTGCATCCGTGCGTCGCTGCGGTCCGGTCCCAGGTCGATGGGCACGTGCACCTTCCGCCGACCACTGGCGACAACATCGATGTACTGTGGAGACCTCACGCCCCACGTGTTGAGCAATTCGGCGGTACGTCCACCCGGCCTCCCGCATGCCCACTATATGCCCTCGCTCAAAGTCCGTCAACTGCACATACGGTTCACGTCCACGCTGTCGCGGCATGCTACCAGTGTTAAAGACTGCGATGGAGCTCCGTATGCCACGGCCAACTGGCTGACACTGACGGCGGTGGTGCACAAATGCTGCGCAGCTAGCGCCATTCGACGGCCAACACCGCGGTTCCTGGTGTGTCCGCTGTGCCGTGCGTGTGATCATTGCTTGTACAGCCCTCTCGCAGTGTCCGGAGCAAGTATGGTGGGTCTGACACACCGGTGTCAATGTGTTCTTTTTTCCATTTCCAGGAGTGTATAAAATGACCTCGCACCACTGATGCAGATGTAGATTGATTAGACTAAGCCGCCTGACAAATAAATACAGCACACAGAACGGAAAGAGGAAACAAAAGGAAACTTTACAGTCTGAGGTGGCATGTGATATTATTTTAGTGATTACTGAACAGAGTCGAAATTGCAGAGAACTTCGCAATATGAGCCCACTTATCAGTTGCCTAAGGCCTAAGGCATGCACTGATTTATTTGGGAAGCGTTTCATAAATCTCACGTTTCAGTGCGGTGCGACATCGAGTCACTGGCGCCTCTAAACGCCCCACAAATCTGGATCCCGCACAATTCGACCAGCTGGCCAATTGGACACACGCCATGAGCCCACTCTCAAATTCTGTTAGGTGTTGGTAAAGCCGCCTCGTGTAAGTATGCAGCATGTCTGCACCCTTCACAGAGGCCACTCAAAATCTGACGCTGTTGAGGCTGCTTACATACCTACAAGGCTTGGTAACAGCACTAAACACGAATAACACCAATGCACTCTAGTTGCCATTCTACATGTCACACGGAATTGCAGCTCTGATTATTTACATATCCTCCGATGGTGTGTGCGTTTGCGAAGTTACATTAACCTCGGACCATGTCTTTTGTGTGCTTCAGTTCTTTCGTCAGGCAGTGTATTTTATTTTCAGGCATAATCACTTTTATCTGTTCACAACTTCGGCTGGTCCCGGCGGAGATTCGAGCCCTCCCTCGGGCATGGGTGTGTGTGTTTGTCCTTAGGATAATTTAGGTTAAGTAGTGTGTAAACTTAGGTACTGATGACCTTAGCAGTTAAGTCTCATAAGATTTCACACATTTTTTTGTTCACAACTTCCGGTATGGTCCATCGCCTGTCATCTTCAGATGTAATGGAGAAAAAAAGTAAACGGAAAACATTACAAGAGAGTATAATGCAACTACATAAAGTCAAAAGTCACCCCAGCCTGCAAAGAATGAGATTTTGGTAGAAAAATCCGTAACTGCTGTTTTATGGAGTAACTGCATTCAGAGAAATTGTTTCAGTTAATTAGAATGTTCAGCATGACGAAGTCGCTAATAATGTATGCCTGAGCGGTGGCGCTCGACTCGGAGATTTCGAGTCCTGGTGGTGGAAAATTTTCACTGCCATTATTTGGCCTGCGAGGTGTGAGAAGGTGGTCGCGTAAAGTTCCTTGTCACGTCTTAGTTTAATTCCAAACCTCTTTTCAGTGTCTCATGAAGTCAGAGCATCTGACACCGTCGATGCTAATTCGGGTGTCTGACGGGAAAATTAAGCTCGGCGGCCGCCTTGGTGCTATTCGAAAGGTGTAAGCTGTTTCCCGCCAGCGAGTTTCACCCTCTCTCTTCCCTTCATCCACAACAACACAAACAACACTACACCGCGTAGCCGAAGTGGCCGTGCGGTTCTAGGCGCTGCAGCCTGGAACCACGAGACCGCTACGGTCGCAGGTTCGAATCCTGCCTCGGGCATGGATGTGTGTGATGTCCTTAGGTTAGTTAGGTTTAACTAGTTCTAAGTTCTAGGGGACTAATGACCTCAGAAGTTGAGTCCCATAGTGCTCAGAGCCATTTCATTTACTACACCGCGTAAGTACTCATGACAGTTATCCAACGATACAAAAACACACTTGACACTTCAAAACAACTCGGAGGAAAGTAACAGCAAATTGCCTTCAATAGGACCTTGCCGAGGACGGCTATGAAGGATTCCTACATCTACTCCCCTACTTTCATTCCTTAAGCATGAACCATTTTTTCAGTTTAGAGATTTATTTCATTTTAGTTTCGAAAATGCCGTAACTGTGTTAAATAGCTGGAAAAATTAATTTTCTCTGATTATTAATACTAAGATCATAGGAACATATTAAACTGTCTTTGAATCAAATTTTAAAAAAATGTCATTCTAGAAAATGAGATTTGTAATTAATTAGCTTATTAAAAGTGCATTAGAGATGTCGATACGGTTCAAATGGTTCAGATGGCTCTGAGCACTATGGGACTTAACATCTATGGTCATCAGTCCCCTAGAACTTAGAACTACTTAAACCCAACTAACGTAAGGACATCACACAACACCCAGTGATGTCGATACGGAGTCAGATGTTGACACAAACACACCACTACAGTATTGTCATGAACCCTACTATCTACCGATGATTATTTTTTGCTAATATGCAAGGCCGAAAGAAAATGCAACATCCTCAAGGACAAGGTCGTGTGATTGACAAGTGAGGTGACAAGTGGTTCATTATTGTCAGAGTATTTCAAAACAAATTCATGGAAAATGAAACACACACGTCACAGTAAAGGAAGCCAAAACGGGCACATCAATAAAAAATGTACCCCTTCTGGCGTCAAGGCAGGAGTGTTTCTCGCATACAATCAACATTACGGGTGGCGAATGGGATCCTCTGATTGATTGTCCCAAATTCGGAAATGGTTCTTGCAGGCCCCGCAGAACGGGGACATTTACATTTCATCATGTCCCGTATGTGTTCAACTGGAGAGAGATCTGGTGATCTTGCTTGTTGTACTATACGAGGAGCACCTTGCGTCGCAGCAACCGTATGTGGACGTACAGTGTTCTTCAGAAGAGGCACGTCACACTCCTGTGGATGAAATGGCGACAGCGTGCTGATAACTGCCTGTGCAACATAGCTCGTACTGGTTACTCTACCTTGCAGAATTACCAAATTCCACCTCGAGTTGTAGCTGTGCCGGGGAAAAACTCGGAGGAAAGCAACAGCAGATTACGTGATCGTGATGCCTGGGATAAGACCTGTGTGTCGTGGGCGATTGCGCTCTGGGATCGGCAGCTCACCAGGCCTACGCCGTACACGAGTGCGTTCATCACTCGTATACAGACAGGGCCTACTCTCACCACCGACGACTACAGAGCGCCATCCCATGTCGCAGTCAGCTCTTTGATAACACCGGAGTAGCCATTCTTGGCGGCATCGTGCTCTTAATGCTGCCGCTAGCAGACCTCTCCCAATTAGAGATGGGCAAACTCGTTCATCTTTGGGAACTAGTTCACTGCTGATCGTTCTTTTTTGGGAACCGTTAATTTTTACTCGTTCACCGTTCATGTGTGCTTGGTATATGGTTCTTATGAAAAATTGAAAACCGGTAGTGTAGTCGAAAGTAAAATACTAGGTACCGACTTGACAGAAAATCCTAGGAAGTTCTGGTCTTACGTTAAATCAGTAAGTGGCTCGAAACAGCATGTTCAGACACTCCGGGATGATGATGGCATTGAAACAGAGGATGACAAGCGTAAAGCTGAAATACTAAACACCTTTTTCCAAAGCTGTTTCACAGAGGAAGACCGCACTGCAGTTCCTTCTCTAAATCCTCGCACAAACGAAAAAATGGCTGACATCGAAATAAGTGTCCAAGGAATAGAAAAGCAACTGGAATCACTCAACAGAGGAAAGTCCACTGGACCTGACGGGATACCAATTCGATTCTACACATAGTACGCGAAAGAACTTGCCCCCCTTCTAACAGCCTAGTACCGCAAGTCTCTAGAGGAACGGAAGGTTCCAAATGATTGGAAAAGAGCACAGGTAGCCCCAGTCTTCAAGAAGGGTCGTCGAGCAGTTGCGCAAAACTATAGACCTATATCTCTGACGTCGATCTGTTGTAGAATTTTAGAACGTGTTTTTTGCTCGAGTATCATGTCGTTTTTGGAAACTCAGAATCTACTATGTAGGAATCAACATGGATTCCGGAAACAGCGATCGTGTGAGACCCAACTCGCTTTATTTGTTCATGAGACCCAGAAAATATTAGATACAGGCTCCCAGGTAGATGCTATTTTTCTTGACTTCCGGAAGGCGTTCGATACAGTTCCGCACTGTCGCCTGATAAACAAAGTAAGAGCATACAGAATATCAGACCAGCTTTGTGGCTGGATTGAAGAGTTTTTAGCAAACAGAACACAGCATGTTGTTATCAACGGAGAGACGTCTACAGACGTTAAAGTAACCTCTGGCGTGCCACAGGGGAGTGTTATGGGACCATTGCTTTTCACAATATATATAAATGACCTAGTAGATAGTGTCGGAAGTTCCATGCGGCTTTTCGCGGATGATGCTGTAGTATACAGAGAAGTTGCAGCATTAGAAAATTGTAGCGAAATGCAGGAAGATCTGCAGCGGAGAGGCACTTGGTGCAGGGAGTGGCAACTGACCCTTAACACAGACAAATGTAATGTATTGCGAATACATAGAAAGAAGGATCCTTTATTGTATGATTATATGATAGCAGAACAAACACTGGTAGCACTTACTTCTGTAAAATATCTGGGAGTATGCGTGCGGAACGATTTGAAGTGGAATGATCATATAAAATTAATTGTTGGTAAGGCGGGTACCAGGTTGAGATTCATTGGGAGAGTCCTTAGAAAATATAGTCCATCAACAAAGGAGGTGGCTTACAAAGCACTCGTTCGACCTATACTTGAGTATTACTCATCAGTGTGGGATCCGTACCAGATCGGGTTGACGGAGGAGATAGAGAAGATCCAAAGAAGAGCGGCGCGTTTCGTCACAGGGTTATTTGGTAACCGTGATAACGTTACGGAGATGTTTAACAAACTCAAGTGGCAGACTCTGCAAGAGAGGCGCTCTGCATAGCGGTGTAGCTTGCTGTCCAGGTTTCGAGAGGGTGCGTCTCTGGATGAGGTATCGAATATATTGCTTCCCCCTACTTATACCTCCCGAGGAGATCACGAATGTAAAATTAGAGAGATTAGAGCGCGCACAGAGGCTTTCAGACAGTCGTTCTTCCCGCGAACCATACGCGACTGGAACAGGAAAGGGAGGTAATGACAATGGCACGTAAAGTGCCCTCCGCCACACACCGCTGGGTGGTTTGCGGAGTATAAATGTAGATGTAGATGTAGAGACTGAAGAATGGAGGGCACCAGGAGGGGGCACTTACCTCCCCCCTGGAGTACAGAGTTTTTATTCATTACAGAATTCTTACACACTTTTAGAAGTTATTTCTGTGATTCTGCAGAACCTCTCGTCTAGCCAACCGTAGACTTGTGTGGCTGATCGCAGGGAAATAATATAGGGTGGCGCACGGAAAACTGGCCCCGAGTACAGACTGCTCGCCAATTACGGACGATGTGTTGCCCATTACGAGCAGATATAACAAACAGACAAACATGTAATAATTAGGCAGTGAAGAAATAACAAGCTAATGCAAGCAACAATTGCGAAACAATCGATGACGATGTGCAGAGAGGTGGAGAAGATAACATGAAAATCTCACGCGACGCGCATGGGCTATAGCTCATTTAGTCTTGTAAACCTGTTGGTGGCTGTTTCCCAAGTTAATAGACCACAAGTGTCTTGTATAAAATTCTTCGTTTCGACTTCCACTACATAGCTATGCTACGTTGTAAACAATAATAGTTTACACCCTATATATACTTCACGTTGTCTCTGAGTTCGTAGGCGAAGTAGAGGCTTTATGGAAGCATAAAATGAAATGTGGTTTTCTCATACTTGCGTCATATGCTTAGAAAAAAATTAGGTTTTTATGTTGCATTATTAAAGTTAATGCAGCAATAATAATAATAATTAAGTTCGCAGTAATAAAGTTTTTGGTTTGAAAGCCCCTTCTGAACAAATGTTTTTGAGATAATAAGTAAATACGATTTTATGGCAATCTATGTCTTTTCGAATGGAGAGGCACCGCTTTTCCTACTGACCCAAAATGACCCACAACCCACTTTTTTTTTTTCAAGGAAACCAAACTAGCAGGTAATGCAAATTGGAAACTACCAAACTTAAAAATAATTAGAGCCTTCCTAAATGTGATGTTTTATATATGAAAGATACACGATAATCGTTTTATATGAATTTACTTACACTAAAAATTAAGCAAATTATTGAAAGTTAGCTGCTAAATCATATCGATGAAACCAAAAAATATATGAATAACAAAAAAACTTGCCTTATTATGTCTTCTGCTGTTCATCGATATAATGAAGTGAGCTGATATGCCCTTTTGTTACCTGAAAAGACTTACCTATTACGTACAACGTAATTTTTATGTAATTTACGTAACTATAAATTACTTTTTGACTACCTGTCGTGGACGCTGAATAGCCAGAACCAAGTGCAATAAAAGTTTGGAACACATGTAAAATAGGCGAACGCAGTGAACGAAACGAACAATTGGATACTGAACTAACCAGGGGCAGTCGGCAGTGGAACTGAGGCAGGTGGTCATGCGAAGAACGACGAGTGCGGCCGAGGGAGACCGAGACTGAGACGAGCACGCGACCGAGGTTGGAACGAGAACTGCCGAAGTGACCGCCGCGACCGAAATGAACTACTGAACTATGAACCGATCGTTCCTCGTTCCCGAGAACTATAAGTAGATCGCCGCGACCAAAGTGAACTATGAACCGATCGTTCCTCGTTCCAGGGAACTATAAGTAGACCGCCGCGACCGACGTGAACTATGAACTATGAACCTATCGTTTCTGGGAATTCGTTCCTCGGTCCTTTCGTTCATCTTGGTGAACCGTTCCTTTGCACCCGTTCGTTCGCGAACCACCAATCTCTACTCTCAATGGTCGCTGTTGACACAGTACGTGCAGCACGTACCTCGGTTTCGTCCGTGGATGATTTTCAGCCACCACTGCTCAAACAGTATGTAGACAATGATGTGCGTCTGTAGTACACAGACGTCCGGACCTAGGTTTACAGCTGTGGGAATGTTTCACAGACCACTACTGAAAGGAGAGATACACCACCGGTCCGTCGTGCCCAACATCTGAGCAGTCCATCGATACATCCATCGAGTTTCTTGTAGACCCACAATGCGACGCTGTTCGAAAGGCTCAAGCTGTTCAGAAGGAGCAAGAACTCGTTGGTGGCGCATGGTTGTACCCTAGAAAGAATGTTGCAAACGGTGTTCATCTGTAAACTCAGCACAACTACTGCCTGTAGAGTCAAAACAGAGGGTGAAAAGGCAGACCTCCTGAGCGCCATCTGACAGCCACTGACAGTGGCAAATCAATCGCCATTACTTCAACCCTCAGTAAACACGTATTGTATCCTGATGCCGCAGAATCTCGATGTATGCCGATTATACAAAACATTTTAACTATGTAGCCATGTTACTTACATACAATGGCTTTAAGCCATGACAACGTAATATAAGCCGACACATTTGTGTGTCGTTGTCAGTCCTGTTAAATAGATTCGTGTCGAGATACATAATGAATCTGTAAAATAATTTTCTTAAACATTCTGTATTTTTCAGCAGCGCTTGATAATGGCCTAAGGCCGAAATTGCAATACTGTAATAAAAACTTATGTCACTGGCGTAAAGATGATGTCCTTCAAAAAAAAATTGTATGACTGTCAATCCCAGCTACAACAAGTGTTTCTATGATCATCCACTGATTACAAGTTAACACAAGAGCGTTGGTTACTCGTTCCCGTGTGACATGACACGCGCTCCCTTTTCTATCCGCCCTTTGCTCGTGGCAGCCTGACAGCGCAGAGAGGCGTTGATTGTAAAATGAGCGGTAGCAGCAATTTGTTAGCCGGCAGTGATTCAGCGGTCGCGATTCGCGTCTCGTCAACGCGTCAGCGGGGCGCGCGGCGAGATCAAAGCGCAGCCACTGTGCGGGCGGAAGCGGCACCCAGACAGCACGTCGCACGTCGCCTCCTGTCTTCATGTTGGCGCAGCAGCCCGGCGCTATCACCAGGCGCCGCGCATTTCCTCGTTTTTATTGAGACGCAGAAAATATTGCTTTCATCAGCAATGTACGTAAAGCAAATTGCTTTTAATTCTAAATCCTCATCATTAAATTGTGGTAGCTCTCTTTCAGATCATTATAGCGTCATACAAGAAGGCATAGTCTCTTTCGCAAGGCTTATCGTACATTGCGCAGCGGTTGAACCATATTATGACCACCTGGAATAAGGAAAGTAGTGGTGTGCGAACATCGAAGTATTCGGGAGCAAAGACCTCAGTGTTGTGAAGAGTGGGCCGACACTAGCTCTAGCTGCTAGCACACTGACAGTCTCTGTGATTAGTATGGTTTTTGTGAACTTAGTAACTGAATACCACTATTAACCCAGCCGAGAAATCCATGGTAGCAGGAAAGAATTTCCTTAATGGTAATCATGGCATGCCATGGTTATTAAACATTTGTCTGACAAGGTGGTATAACAGAAATGTGACAACACAACAACAAATAACAAATATCATTTACCTAGAGTATGTTCATGAATGGTACTTGACTTGGGTACATTATGATGCACAGAATTTGATGTCCGAAACCTAACACAATGATATCTAAATAACTTTGCTGTCTTTGGCAGTCTATAATTTTGTAAGTATCACTGATTGTAATACTGGCGGATACCCTGATTTTGGTCCTTGTTCTTCGCAATCAGAGAATGGTAAGTCGCAAGATAGTCTTCAGAGAACTCGAGGGCTGTTCTGAAAGTGGGGTCCGACCGGTCGAGAAATGGAAACTACAGTGAAAATCAGAAAAGTTTTATTTGCAACAGTTTTCTGTACCTTCCAGCTACTTCTCTACATAGTCACCACCACGACTTAGAAGTTTGTCGTAACATTGTACCAACTTCCCTATGCCCCCGTCATAGAAGGCAGCCATTTCTCTATGGTGGTTTGCTAATCGCTGTCTGTGCCAAAATGTTGGCTTCATAGCCAATGGTTCATGTGAGCAGAGGTGAACACCAGAGAGCCCAGTCCGGCCTGTATTGTGAGTGATGAAACATTTTCCACCGACAATGCTGCAGGGACGTTCTCATTGCCACTTTACTGTGCTACTGAGAATTGTTGTGAGAAGAAGAAAATACATGACAATTACGTTACGTGTAGTTGCATGAAATCGGGCTAAAACTCCCAACGGGCACCTATACTTGGTGAGAGACACTATTTTTCTAGGAATCTCTACAAACTCGCTGTGTGCTCAGAATGGAAAAGAGCAACGAGACGCGATCGACATGTATGCTAGAGACATTGCCCGAGACATCTGTGCAAAGCAACCGTAGTTTCCATTTCGTAACCTATTGGACTTTACTTTCCGAATAGCTCTCATATACCGAGCAGACTGCAGACACTGAACGGAACAAACTGCTGGTCCGTAGCTGTATGTGTGTACGCGGCACGTCATATTTTTGTAACTGTCGATGGAAGGAGTTCTCAGTTTCTCAGTCCACCAGTACAAGGCGGAAGCAATGTAGTTAGCGGTTGCCAGGACTTCCTATGGTCGCTGGCCACAATATCGGGGGACGTTTACGACTCTCTTAAGGAAGTTACAGGGAAGGAGGAAAAAGGTACAGGTTTCGGAGGGCCTTCTGGAGGCTGTTGCCCGGAACTAAAAGGCTCCAGCCGAATGGTTGTGCCTTTAAGGCGTCAGCCTCTCGTATTTGTTGTGTGCCATTTGTTTGGTGCACAGCAATGGTGATTTTTATGTTGTAAGTGTTAGGAAAAAAGCCATGCGACTATGGTGCTTAACATACATACGTACACACACAAACACACACGTACACACACACACACACACACACACACACACACACACACACAGGGGGTGCACATTCATAAACTGATAATGTATTTTTAAATCTGATAAGGTGACTAGCTGGCCCAGAGTACAAAGATGAAAAGACACGCTAAAATCTCCTTCCTTCACTGTTTAGGAATAGGGCTTATCTATAATTTGAAAATATACTCTGTGACAAATAAACGAGAAAACACGAAGGAATAATCCGAATGAGACGGAAATCGCAGATGTGATGTGTATGTACAGACAAACAAATGATTACAGTTTCAGAAAAACTGGAATATTTATTCAAGATTTATTCAAGAGAAAGAGTTTCACAAATAGAGCAAATCGATAACACCTTGGTGCACCTCTGGCCCTTATGCAAGCATTTGTTCGGATTGGCATTGATTGACAGAGTTGTTTGATGTCCTCCTGAGGGATATTGTGCCAAATTCTGTCACGTTAGATCATCAAGAACCCGATATGGTTGGAGGGATCTGCCCATAATGCTCGACACGTTCTCAGTTGGGGAGATATCCAAACAACAGTTTGGCAAGCACCAAGACAAGCACTCAATAGAAACTGTTGTTGTGCGCGGGAGGACATTATCTTGCTGAAATATATGCCCAGGATGGTTCGCCATAAGGGCAGTAAAATACGGAACAGAATATCGTTGAGGAGTCCTGCTATGAAATGAAGTGGCACCCTAAACCATGACCCCTGAGTGTCGGGCCAAATGGCGGTTTGTATCCCACCACTATCCGAGGTGTCTCGAGACACGTCTTTGCTTATCATCGAAGCTCAGTTCGAAGAGGGACTCATCATTGAAGAGAATTCTACTCTAGTAAATGAGATTGCAGGTCGAAGACTTATCTGGAGACGCACCGGACAGCAATGGGTTACCAATCAGACTGTCATCCACCGTACGGCTCGACGACTAGTAAGGAAGATCTAGGGTGCATTTTCGTTCATAGTGGAACTCCTTTGGTCCTCTTACAACACAATGGCACATCAGCGATATTCTACGCCCTATTCTGTTGCCCCTCATGGCAAGCCATCCTGTGCTTACATTTAGCAGGACAATGGCCGCCTGCACACGGTGAGAGCTTCTACTGCTTGTCTTCGTGATTGCCAAACTTCACCTTGGCCAGAAAGGTCACTGGATTACTCCCCAGTTGAGAACGTTTCGAGCATTGTGGGCAGGGCTCTCCAACCAACTCGGAATTTTGACGATCTAGCCCTCCAGCTGGACATAATTTTGCACGATATGCCTCAGGAGAACATCTAAAAACTATATCAATGAATGTGAAGCCGGATAACTGCTTGCATAAGGCCCAGAGACGGACCAACGCATTATTGACTTCTTCAATTTGTGAAGCACTTTCTCATGAACAAATCATCCAATTTTTCTGAAACTGAAATCATTTGTTTGTCCGTATGTGAACATTGCATCTACCAATTTTCCTCCCGTTCGGATAATTCCTTCGTGGTGCGTCGATATTTTTTTCCTTTCGTTCGTCCTTTTTCCTATAGAAAGCTGAAAGCATATTCTCGAGTGAACTTATCCTTCACAGTACTTACATTCGTCCCTTCCTCGATTACAGATGAAGCCATATACGCAAGTGAAGTATTCCCAAATGGTAGAGGTAAATGTATTTTCGTAAAGGAGGGAAAATTGAGACAGACAGCAGACGTACAGGTACGCTTCAAGAGCTATACAGAAAGACACGCCACTGCTGGAATCAAACTCTACTCAGACTGACTAGTTCTCAAATGTAGGAGGATTATGGAGAATTCTGATCCCCATAACCTCTGCTCTAAACAATTCTCGGATGACGAGCATAACAGATAAATTATTTTCTAAGGCTGAATTTTGCAATAGCTAGATTACAACAGAAAACCAATGAGAAATAAAATGAATAATGGAGGTTGAAAAATATAGGCTTCAAGAAATAGAGGAAATTGCGATTATATGATAAGGAAACATCAACAGAGCAGGTCACGACCATTGGCTAAAAAGTAGTCAACACTGCCCGTTACTGTGATTTTCAGTCGAGCATAGGGAACCAAAGTGACTCTTCTGTTAGTTTAAAATAACATCAGTTTGTCTTTGTGGCTTTTTAAATCACCTTATGGACATTACTCTTACACAGAAGCAGGCGAAATTATGAATGATGCTTTGTGATACGTATCGACAGTTGAGAGGAAAGAAAAATGAATCATCCTTACCCACATTTTGCTTTATACTCGATTTACCCTTTCCACTTTAGTTCTTGCTTGAATAACAGTCTACAAAGCATTTGTGGGCTCCTACATTCGCTGGCGAAGCGAAGTTCGCCGTATCGCTAATGTAGAGATACGAAAGATACTGCCTCTGCCGGCACACTAGAGCATGCGATCGTCTGAACTGCAGACTAGGATCGCGCCTCTTCTCCCTAAGTAAGTTGTTTCCACTGCGTTGGGCAGAACATTTGAATCTGTGGCTCATCCAGATAACAAAATAGGAAGAGAACCGCCAGAAATCAGTTTCTAACATTGTAATATAGGAGGAGCAATACGTCGTCATGTGAAGGCGGATTGCACTCTACCGAGAAGGTGTGTCGTTTAAGGGGGGTAGGACGTCAAACGGGCCTACTTGGAGCAGGAGAGGCACCACAGGACATTTTAATTTCCACTGTCTATACTTCTACAAGTAAATTCGTAAAACTTTGTCGACATGACCAGGAAGGATTCAGGATGCACATTCGTAGCAGCGGAAGTTCAAAAACATAACAAAATAATTTTTTTACATGTGAAATTTCATCATTTTTTCACTTACTATTGGCTGCATTTGTTGCTATAGGTACACTTTTCTTCATAAGTAAGAGAGACTGTTCGATGAATTTTGCACAGCATACAAACCATACTTACAGGAAACTCAAGAACCTATTTAATTTATGAAAAAATGAATGAGCTGTTACGTTTTAAACTTAATGTTTAGAAAAAAATCAAATTTTGTAGTTAATTATCTCAATTTTTACCATAGTTTTTAATAGATTTGGAAAATTCTAGAGTTTCATACACCTGTAAGTATGGTTTGTATACTGTGCAAAATTTATCAAAGAATCTCTCTTACTTGTGAAGAAAAATGTACCTATAGCAACAAATGCAGCCAACAGTAAGTGAAAAATGATGAAATTTCATACCCAAAAAATTAATTTTTTTATGTTTTTGCACTTCCACTGCTACGAGTGTGAATCCTGAATCCTTCCTGGTCATGCTGACAAAGTTTTATGAATTTATTTGTAAAAGTACAGACAGTAGAAAATAAAATGTCCTGTGATGCCTCTCCTGCTCCAAGTCGGCCCGTTTGACGTACTACTCCCCTTAAAACTCAAGAGATCGAATGCGGTATCGCCTTGCACTCTTTTTTTTTTTGATGACTTCAGTGAAAATGCTAATTCTTGTTTCTCAGGATTATTTGCAGCACAGAGTTCACCAGAAGTTATTTATAGAATTGTACAACAGCAACGCTATTGCCTATACGACAGTGGACGGATATAACCATTTTAACGTTACTCGGTAGTCCTCCCCACAACCTGCAATAGCGAGTGCACACTAAGGAAAACAAATCGCAACTCCAAGAAGGAGTTGTCCGATATAAACGAAAATCGGTAGGCGTGTTTCTACAGCTGAAATACGATACCTATTCGAATTTCGCACCAGTCGCAAATGAATGGCGCTACTAGCGACACTATAATGACGCAAATCAGGTTTGCTTCAAATACACGATGTAACGGTCACGCTCATTAGTTAGCTTTGCGATTGGAAGTGGCT
The DNA here is from genome assembly GCF_023864275.1 of Schistocerca cancellata. Taxonomy (NCBI): domain Eukaryota; kingdom Metazoa; phylum Arthropoda; class Insecta; order Orthoptera; family Acrididae; genus Schistocerca; species Schistocerca cancellata. Next base: position 459,950,096 of record NC_064631.1, on the reverse strand, counting down.
AGTTGATGTTACTGAAGAATACCTTTAAGGGAACAAAGATGACAATATCAACACCTCACCGAGTTTGAACGAGGTCTTGTGATAGGGCTACGAGAAGCTGTATAGCCCTTCTGCGAGCAGAAGGACTGGACGGGAATGTAGCCACTGTTCTTTATTGCTGGCAGCAGTGGACACGACAATGTAGGGTCCCAAAAAGATCAGGTTCCGGACGGCCACTGGCACTACTGCGAGGAAAGACCATCGTGTACGGCGTGTGGTTCTGGCGCATCGCACTGCATCTACAGCAGCAATTTGAGCATTATTTGGCACCACAGTGACAAAATGAACTGTTACAAAACGGCTACTTCAAGGACACCTGCCGGCCGGTGTGGCCGTGCGGTTAAAGGCGCTTCAGTCTGGAACCGCGTGACCGCTCCGGTCGCAGGTTTTAATCCTGCCTCGGGCATGGATGTGTGTGATGTCCTTAGGTTAGTTAGGTTTAAGTAGTTCTAAGTTCTAGGGGACTGATGACCACAGATGTTAAGTCCCATAGTGCTCAGAGGCATTTGAACCATTTGAACCAAGGACAGCTCCGAGCCAGACATCCTGTAGTAAGATGTATGGCACTGACCCCAGTCAATCGCAGTTTGCGACATCAGTGGTGTCAAGCGAGCGCTCATTGGAGGGCAGGGTGGAGGTCTGTGTTGTTTTCTGATCAAACCCGGTTCTGCCTCGGTGTCAGTGATGGCCTTTTTTTGGTTAGAAAGAGGCTTACAACCAACCTGTCTCCGTGCTGGACACACTTGATCTATACCTTGAGTAATTATCTGGGGTGGGATTTCATATGACAGCAAGAGCACTCTCGTGGTTATCCCACGCACCCTGACTGCAAATTTGTACGTCGGTCTGGTGATTCCACCTATTGTGCTGCACTTCATGAACAGCATTCCAGAAAGTGTTTTCCAAGAGATTCAAGGTCGTCCACAAATCGCTGTTGAAACCCAACATGCTCTATATACAAAATTGTTAAGGCTTTCGTGGCCACTTGTTGACAAACTGCCTATTGGCTTCTGTCTCGGGTTCTTCGGCCGACGTTCATATAATGATTTTTCTGACGTTTCGCCAGCACGACTGGCTGGCATTGTCAAAGCTTCACGCTCCGTTGCCGGTGGTGAACTGGAGCCGAGCTCGCGGGCGCAGACTATATGTACCTGGCGCGCCAACGTCCGAGGGCTTCTCTGCGCTCATTTCCGGTGCGTTTCTCCTCTCGCTACCTGCGACGGTCGTTCGCTGCAATACGGGAAGCCAGAACCCGTTTACCTTAAGGCTTTCCTCTTTCTTGTTCAAACTGTTCGCGTGTTTTTGTATTTCTACAGCTTCTCTGAACAAGCGCGTGTGATAGTGCTTCTCTACAGCCAGAACTTCCGTGTCGGCGAATTTTATTACGTGGTCGGTCTCATTCAGTGCGTGCTCTGCCACGGCCGATTTCTCCACCTACGCCAACCTGCAATGTCGCTTATGCTCTTTGATCCTGGTGTTGATGGATCGTCCAGTCATTCCGACATAAACTTTTCCGCATGTGCATGGTATACGGTATATTCCCGACATTGCAAGTGGGTCTCTTTTCTCCTTCGCCGATCTAAGACACTCCTTGATCTTCCATTTCGGTTTGAAAATCGTCTTTACACCATGTTTGCGCAATATACTGCCGATTCTGTCCGTCACTCTGGGTATGTATGGCAGAAAGGCCGTACACGACATTTCTTTTTCTGGTTCTTTACTTCGCCGGGGGTTTGGCTGTGTTACACTCCTAATATAATTTGTGGAGTACCCATTGCTCCTCAGGACAGTTTCCAGGTGTTGCATTTCTCGTTTGAGGTGTTGCGGCTCACATATTCGTTCTGCTCTCGTTACGAGCGTACTGATCATGCCTCTTTTCTGGCTCGGGTGGTGGTTTGACAGTTTGTGCAGGTATCGGTCCGTGTGTGTCGGTTTTCGATACACGCTGTGTCCCAGGTTTTCGCCGTCCTTGTGACCAGCACATCTAGAAATGGCAGTTTCTTGTCCTTTTCTACTTCCATGGTAAATGTTATGTTGGCATGGCGTAAAGACGATTTTCCAACCGACAAGGAAGATCAAGGAGTGTCTTAGATCGGCGAAGGAGAAAAGAGACCCACTTGCAATGTCGGGAATATACCGTATACCATGCACATGCGGAAAAGTTTATGTCGGAATGACTGGACGATCCATCAACACCAGGATCAAAGAGCATAAGCGACATTGCAGGTTGGCGTAGGTGGAGAAATCGGCCGTGGCAGAGCACGCACTGAATGAGACCGACCACGTAATAAAATTCGCCGACACGGAAGTTCTGGCTGTAGAGAAGCACTATCACACGCGCTTGTTCAGAGAAGCTGTAGAAATACAAAAACACGCGAACAGTTTGAACAAGAAAGAGGAAAGCCTTAAGGTAAACGGGTCCTGGCTTCCCGTATTGCAGCGAACGACCGTCGCAGGTAGCGACAGGAGAACCGCACCGGAAATGAGCGCAGAGAAGCCCTTCGGACGTTGGCGCGCCAGGTACATATAGTTTGCGCCTGCGAGCTCGGCTCCAGTTCACCACCGGCAATGGAGGGTGAAGCTTTGACAATGCCAGCCAGTCGTGCTGGCGAAACGTCAGAAAAATCATTATATAAACGTCGGCCGAAGAACCCGAGACAGAAGCCAATAGGCAGTTTGTCATGCTCTGTATAGTTCCGACAGGTTGCCTTCGTCTGCTCGATCACCAGATCTGTCTCCAACCGAGCACATAGCGGACGTCATCGGACAACTCCAGCGTTGTTCACAGCCAGCACTAACCGTCCCTGGATTGACCGACTAAGTGCAACCGGCATCGAACTCCCTCCCACAAACTGACTTCCGTCACCTGTACAAGCCAATGCACGCATGTTTGCATGCTTGCATTCGACAGTCTGGCGGTTAGACCGGTTATTACTGTACCAGCATTTCACATTTGCAATGGCTTATCTCGAGTTAAAATTAACCTGTGGTCTTCCTTTTCAATGGCTTATCTAGAGTTAAAATTAACCTGTGATCTTTCTTTCAATGTTAATCACTTATATAATATGTTACCCAGACAAACGTGTTACCTGTAGTAATCTTGCTATCCCTCACATCACTATCAAATTTTTAAGTGCTGAAGTGCTGCTAAAGTTTAGAAAGCTTCGAGAGGCGTAAGATATACAAAAGAAAAACTCTTTAGTTCATTTTCTCTTGTTGTTGGGAGTAGTTCTCGCGTCTAGGGGTACATTCCTGAGGCTGAAATTTTGATTTTGTGGGTTCCAGTTGATCTAAATAATTGTTGAAGTACTTTCTGTTGATATGAATTTTTTCTATTTTATCCTATTCTTCTATTCACTGACTTCACAATCTCAATTGCCATAAAACCAACAATTACGTTGTTATTGACAAAATTAAAAACACGTCTGATTCTATCAGAGGCATGCCCACTACTACTAACATTCTGCGGTACTCACAATATTCCAAAGAGTTTACAAAACAAAAGAGTCTACAAACTTTCTTGACAAATTAGAATCTTAATCAAGTTATGTCACTATTTTATAAATTAGTCGAGAAATAAATTTAATAAATATTGTCAGATTGTGCAATTAATAATAGGAATTTTAAGTGTGCCAGATATTCCTTAATTTGAAATATTGCTAAAACAAGATATAATTCCTGCTGTACATATCGATTGAAACAAATTAATTTCTTTTTGTACATTTCACCCTGAAATATAATGCATCGTATACAGAAGCAAATGAAACTCTTTTAGTGCAACACTTGAGATAATTTTAGCCTATACAGGATTCAAAATACTTTTTGGTGTCGGCTATTTCTCTAAGGAAAGGTAATGTCAGAGGAGGGTGTCCCATTACATACCGATATTCCATTGCTCTACATTAATCATTTTTTGGTGCTGCGTTTCTTCCGTCAGTGTCTTTATTTAGTTTTCGCAACCGTCTGCCATAGAATCCAATTTTACAGATTGTGTAGTGTTTATTGATGAAACTAGATACGCTACGCCTGGAATCTTTTTTTATACATACATAATAGCTGTTATTGAGCTGAAGACTTCTAACCTGCCACTCACAACACGGGAAACACGTCAGCTTTTTTATACAGAAAGCGACATTTCATTCGAAAATAATTCTCTGTAGACATTCAACTGGCGATTCCTTACTATTTCACAATAGAAAACAATTCTATCTTTGGAATGTGGAACTTAATAATGGATGATATACATCGTGTGATTGTGACGGTACATCTCTAAATTTAATCAAGTAAGCTGAACTGTGTCGGGCAAAAGTTTTTTACGAGTGCATGTCAGGTAAACTCCAAGACTTTAATTTGTCTAAAAGGTTGTGAGAAGTGAAATTTTTCGATTACGTCTCTGGCTGTATCTTGCGGAGAAGACATTACAAGCTTCGCAGCCAACAGCTATGCAAGCTGTAACGTTGCGTGGTTCGGGACCTTAAAGGGGTGGTGATTTTCGCCATGAACTGCTTCAGTAATGAGCGTTTTCCCACGCCTGTACAGCACAACCTCTCATTTGGATCTCGGCATTTGCCCGCATATTATAACGCCAAGTGTGCCGGCACCCGCTGGGTTTCGCGACTGTTGCGCTGCCATGTTCCCATTACGGAGCTGTTACCTCACGCCCTACGTCAGCGACACAGAATTCAGTTTTGCACTACGACCGTTACAATTATCGTACTCATTACAGCATACATACATTTTGCAACACTTTATATGTTGCATAACAGAACAATCTAGTGATAGAGAATGTCCTGAAATTTTGGCAAAGGTTAAATTATAAGTCTTTTCCACGTTGTCTTCTAAAAATTTATTGAAAGATATTTCAATGTACTCTTCCAAAACAGCTGGTAAGATCTTTATTATATTGCAACTAGCTGACAGATGAACTTGCAGTAACCAGTTTTATGAGTCACCATTTCGTCTCCATGTTTCCATATTCGAGAATTTGTTACAGGGTGGAACTCGTCAGAGCTTCATTCGAACATTCATTTAAAGTTTTACAAGGCATGGTAAACTTCCGGTCTACGTGGCAGCTAATATTTCCCTAACTTAAGACATGTACGAGAATAGTACGTGAAGAATATTTGTTTCCATCAGTTAGGACTTTTCAACATTTCTGTTACACTCTTCCGCCAGCCAGAGATGACTGATACTGTTCGCACCGCTCTTCTTTGTATACGCTCGACGTTCCTTGTTACTTCGACCTGATATGGGTCCCCAGCACTCAAACAGTATTCAAGTATGGGGTGTGCCAATTAACGGTCGCCTGTCTTTACCTTTACCTACAACTGAGCCTAAGTACTCGTTCCCGGTCCCATCTCTCCACAATATTAATCCCAGATACACTACCGTTTGTGGAAATTGCAAATCCAAGAAGGAAACGAATGAATTCAATTAATTTAATACCAGAGGTTAGGTACATTACAAGTAACAAATGATTAACTTTTCAAATCTGTACATGTACTCTAAAATCTACTATTCAGTACGTCATCTGGCCACCAAGAGCTGCAATTAGAGCTGCTATACGTCGTGGCATTGAAACAATAAGGTCCTGCACACGTTCCTGAGGGAACTCCGTCCACGCAGTTTGCAACCGAGCCACAAATCCATGACACCAGTTACTGGAGGACCGTAACGCACCATGTGCCGACCAGCCATATTCCAGACATGTTCGATGGGCGACATATCTGGCGAATGTGGAGGTCAGGGAAGCAGTGGTACCCGTTGCTCTTCGAAGAAGGCCTGTACATTCCTCGCAATATGTGGCCGGCCACTGTCCTGTTGAAACTGGCCTGTGGAGATGCCTCAAGCAGGGGGAGTACCTCAGGCTCCACAGCCTCCGTTAGGTACCGATTGCTGTTCAAAGTGCCCGCAATATGTACGAGGCGAGATCTGTTGTAAACAATGGCGTCCCAAACCATCACACCAGGTATTTGTCCGCTATTCCACTCCACAATGCAGCCCTCCAGGTTGCGCTCACCACGGGACCGCCGGACACGTATGCGGCCATCACTGTAGGACACGTTGAAGCGGGATTCATCCGAAAAGATTACAAGTTGCCACTCAGCACCCCAGTGACGGTGTTCACGGACCCATTACAGTCGGAGGAGCTTGTGGTATATGGACAATGGAAGCCGACGTAATGGCATGAGTGCAACCAGTCCAACCTGCAGCAGACGATGACGAACCGTCGATGCAGACAAGCGCACGCCCGCTGCAGTGCTCCAGCGACGAGCTAACACTGTGGATGACGCTGTACGGTCCGTAATGGCCATGCGGAGAAGATGGCGGTCATCCTGCGCTGTAGTCACGTTCCGTGGACCAGTTCGTGTTCGTCGCTGAGTACGACCTTCCTCTGTCCACTGCTTCCACACACGCATCACTGTCGTAGCAGCATGCCCTGTGCGAGCCGAAATGTCACGGTATGACAACCCCGTTTCCCGGAGACCGATCATTCTGCCCCGTTCGAACTCGCTCACATGCCGATACGGCTCCCTTTGACATCAACGACGCACACTGGCACTCACTGTATTGTTACCACCTTGCGTAACAGTTCTGCACCAGGCGCAACACCGACCTCGTCGGACCGACACGAGGGGTCTCTGCTCGGCCTACGTGTACCCCATCTCTCTGCAAAACATATAACGTATTGCTTGCATGCACGTCTCCACTTCCACCAAATGTAGCGCTATTCGGGTAATTCGGTGTTGCACTTTTCACAAACGGCAGAGTAATTGTGCGACGGTACTGGCTCTAGTCAGTCGTGATTGATTAATAGTGTAGTCAAAAGATACTTTGCTTTTTCGTTTCGTGAAGTACACAGCTTTGTGAATCTCTGCTTTACCATCCACTGCATCAAAAAAATGGTTCAAATGGCTCTGAGCACTATGGGACTTAACAGCTGTGTTCAGCAGTCCCCTAGAACTTAGAACTAATTAAATGACCGAGCGAGGTGGCGCAGTGGTAGCACACTGGACTCGCATTCGGGAGGACGACGTTTCAATCCCGCGTCCGGCCATCCTGATTTAGGTTTTCCGTGATTTCCCTAAATCACTCCAGGCAAATGCTGGGATGGTTCCTTTGAAAGGGCACGGCCGACTTCCTTCCCCATCCTTCCCTAATCCGATGAGACCGATGACCTCGCTGTTTGGTCTCTTCCCCCAAACAACCAACCAACTAATTAAACCTAACTAACCTAAGGACATCACACACATCCATGCCCGAGGCAAGATTCGAACCTGCGACCGTAGCAGTCGCGCGGTTCCGGACTCAGCGCCTAGAACCGCTCGGCCACCACGGCCGGCTCACTGCATCCGGCTGATATTTTGTCTAAATCTGAGAGGATAATACTGCAATTTAAGGCGAACAGAATTTGCTTACAGATAACTCCGAAAAATAAATATGCTGTCAGCATTTACTTCGTCAGTGCAAACGACGTGACATCATGGATAAAACAAGTTCGAAAAACTTCAGTGAAAGTGTTATACAAATTTGTAATGACACGCTTTGAATCTGCAGATTACTAGAAACAGAAAACTAAAGCGCAGTACAATACTCACTCCTATGAAGTGAAATTACCTCGCGTTCGTCGACAAGGCAGCTAGGCGCTAACCAATCAACACGCGGCACGAATAAACCCAAGTAACGAGTGACGCCACACTCCGAAACCGACGATCCGAAATAATCACTACACAGTGATGCACGCTTACCGCGTCTAGAAAGTGCGTCTTGCGATGCGTAATGGCTTCTGCTTTCAGCAGCTAATTCAGAGAATTCTAACGCAGGACGGGTGAAAAAAATAAGAAAGAAGAAGAAAAAAACGTTCAATTTCCGGGCATTACTCGTTGATTGCGTCCATCTCGCTCCGTCGCCTGGTCCAGCACGTAACACTGGGAGAGCCAAGCCGCTAACCTCATCCAGCACTTCCTCGCTCTCGCTCTCGCGTTTTCTCTCTCTCTCTCTCTCTCTCTCTCTCTCTCTAGCTCGCTCTCTGCGCCCCTCCCGTGTCTCTTCCTCCTGCTTTCGGTCTCTCATTACCGGAGCCACGACGCGTGAAGAAAATTAGTCTGTTTGCCGGGCCAGTGGCCAATGCTTTCGTAACCCGTGTATTACCATAAGGGCCACAGCAGTTCGTCCGCGCAGCGTGGGCGCTGCGCACAGGAAAGGCGAATGATTTAAAAGAGGTAAGGTGGGAAAGGGAGGGGGGGGGGGGCAGGGAGAGGCAGTTTCGCCCGGAGCAGACGTGGCTGGTTCTCTCTCCAGGGGCTCACAACCGTGGCGCCTGACTGGCGTCCTCTCTCGCTCTCGCTCTCTCTCTCTCTCTCTCTCTCTCTCTCCCCCCCCCCCCCACACACACACACAGACGGACTCTCACTCTCACTCTCGTTCCCTCGCGACATACCCACTCACACACACACACACACACACACACGCGCGCGCACACACACACATACACATTAATTATCAGGAGTTGTGTCGGCGTGGAGGGAGCGGACGTGCCGACGCCCGTCATTCGTAAGCAGCGTGCAGAGTCATCCTGGGGCGTAGTGCCGCATGTTTCATAACAACAATACGCACGGCGCGATCGACAAGGAGATGGCGGCCATCGGAAGAAGTCGATGAGGTAACTGCGTGTCCTTCCTTCCGGCGAAAGAGAAAGTTTGGCGTGTCACCACGAGGAGTGGTCAGCAGTAGCTACTTCAATAGCACACCATGAAGGCGGCACGCATAAAACAAAAATGGCGTAACATAAAATTAATTAGCATTTCAGCGTAACGGCGCAAAGTTGGAGTACGTCGATCTTCGTTCTGTAAATTTCCGGCGAAAGAGAAAGTTTGGCGTGTCACCACGAGGAGTGGTCAGCAGTAACTACTTCAATAGCGCACCATGAAGGCGGCATGCATAAAACAAAAATGGCGTAACATAAAATTGATTAGCATTTCAGCGTAACGGCGCAAAGTTGGAGTACGTCGATCTTCGTTCTGTAAATTTCCGGCGAAAGAGAAAGTTTGGCGTGTCACCACGAGGAGTGGTCAGCAGTAGCTACTTCAATAGCGCACCATGAAGGCGGCATGCATAAAACAAAAATGGCGTAACATAAAATTAATTAGCATTTCAGCGTAACGGCGCAAAGTTGGAGTACGTCGATCTTCGTTCTGTAAATTTCCGGCGAAAGAGAAAGTTTGGCGTGTCACCACGAGGAGTGGTCAGCAGTAACTACTTCAATAGCGCACCATGAAGGCGGCATGCATAAAACAAAAATGGCGTAACATAAAATTGATTAGCATTTCAGCGTAACGGCGCAAAGTTGGAGTACGTCGATCTTCGTTCTGTAAATTTCCGGCGAAAGAGAAAGTTTGGCGTGTCACCACGAGGAGTGGTCAGCAGTAGCTACTTCAATAGCGCACCATGAAGACGGCATGCATAAAACAAAAATGGCGTAACATAAAATTGATTAGCATTTCAGCGTAACGGCGCAAAGTTGGAGTACGTCGATCTTCGTTCTGTAAATTTCCGGCGAAAGAGAAAGTTTGGCGTGTCCCCACGAGGAGTGGTCAGCAGTAGCTACTTCAATAGCACACCATGAAGGCGGCATTCATAAACAAAAATGGCGTAACATACAAATGATTAGCACTTCAGCGTAACGGTGCAAAGTTGGAGTACGTTGGTCTTCGTTCTGTAAATAAGGAATATTTATGCAGACGGTCTCTCTTTCAGTTCTCGCATTTGAATGATGATTGTTCCGCAGGAGATCGCATGGTGCCTCGCATAATGCAGCCCCTCATGGTTCAGTTTTAGGTCCACTCCTACCCATATGTATGTGAATGACCTTTGACTTAACATTCATCAAACAAAACTGGTACGTTTTAAAGACGGTGTGGTGTAATAAACACCATTAGAGTGAAAGCAGCATAAGGAACTGTTGACGTTTTTCATAGTTTTATTAAATGGATCTCTAAAAATAGATTCTCCAAAATTTTTGAAAAAACATTTCTGTACAAAAAGCAGAGTCATGCCAATAATTGATGTAGCACACGAGCAATAGCCAGTAACTTCCTGGCAGACTAAAACTGTGTGCCGAATCGAGACTCGAACTCGGGACCTTTGCCTTTGTAGGTAGGAGCCGAGGTACTGGCAGAAGTAAAGCTATGAGGACGGGGCGCGAGTCGTGCTTGGATAGCTCAGTTGGTAGAGCACTTGTCCGCGAAAAGCAACGGTACCGAGTTCGAGTCTCGGTCCGGCACACAGTTTTAATCTGCCAGGAAGTGTCATATCAGTGCACACTCTGCTTCAGAGTGAGAATCTCATTCTAATAGCCAGTAAACTTGACAGAATGCTCCAAATTTTTCGGCTGTAAGTACTTATTACAATTTGAACCGGAAGAAGCATATTACGGGGCTGCCTGGGCTGCTCAATCAGTTGCGTTCAGCTACATCTGCTCTCCGTAAAACTGCCAGGCTCGGAAACAGAGTGAATCAACCTCCTGGCATATTTTACGTATTTCCTCTCAGTAATGTCTCATGGAATAATTTTGTGGAGTAACTCATCACTCACAAGGAAAGAGTCGGTTGCACAAACGCCAGCAGTAAGAGTAGTATGTAATGACCGCTCGCAGTCGTCAGATAGGTGCCTCTTCAAGGAGTTTGGATTTTTAGCAGCACCATCACAGTACACATATTCACTAATAATATTCGCCATAAATAATCAATTACTAAAATAAGAGGTCTAGCAGGTAGCAAAGTAAGGCTTAAATCCAGTCTAAAACCATTTAATCTGGACAGCTCCTCCTATCCCACGGACGAATTTCCTTCAAATCTGACCCATTAGAAATGATTTGTGAAAGCGTTATGACTGTAAAAGCAAATGATCTGTTTATAAATAAGTTTTCTGCAATTAATCACGATTTTCTGTAACGAAAATGAAACTCACATTACTTTATTTTCTGTTACATCAGTACGACAATAACTGTTCAAAATGCCCACCATTCGATTCGATACATCTTTCATTATGGGGAATCCAGTTTCGCCGTACTCGTTCACAAACATGCAGATAGTATTGGAAGCATTCGAAAATCCTCTGTGTAAGGTCGTCCACATTATTCGCTTGCTGAGCAAGAATAAGTTCCTTCATATGACCTCAAAAGTAAAAATTCAGTGGATTTAATTCAAGACTGCATGCTGGCCAACGACGTGGAGCGAAACGTCCTATCCATCGTCCTGGAAACCATCTATTCAAAAATCTTCGTACTCTGCGACCAATATGGGGTGGAGCACCATCTTGGAGGAACCACATGTTATGACTTAAGGCTAATGGAATACTTACTAATAAAGTTGGTAGCAATGTTTCCTCGAGAAAGCTTGGGTAATTGTTGCCAGTCAATCGTGCAGGTGAAACATAAGGCCCAATAATTTAATCATTGATTATACCTACCCATACATTTTCTGAGAAAGCTGCGCTGAAAATGGTACTACTTGGTGCGGATTGTGTACAGTCCACATATGCATGTTGTGGAAACTGGTTATTCCGAAGCGAGTGAAACACGCTTCATGTGTGACGAGTATATTTTTTATAAAATCATGCTGTGCACTTTGTAATAAAAACCACTTTGAAAATTCTAATCGTGGAGGGAAACCTTGCACTTTCAGCGCTTGTACGTGTTGAATGTGATAAGGCTGCAGACGCTCCTCTCTTAGAGTATGAGTGCGACACACCCACTTGGCGTGTGGTGCCTCTAGTACTTCGAGTAAAATCTTCGTGGATGCGGTCCACAATTTGTCCCTCAGCTTCCAATGTACGTTCTTCGCTTTGTCGGCCTCTACCTTCTATGCAGGGTAGTAAAGAGCCAATTTTCTCAATTCATACAAATGAAATACGTAATAGTAAACTGTATTCTGTCATAACTTATTTAATAATAAAACGACAGCATATCAGAACAGACAACACGTTTCGAATACAGAATTAAATGCAATAAGGTAAAGATAACTGTTGTGTTTTGTTACGAATGAATTGTAGAATAATCGAGTAAAAGAACAGAAGTATGACATACAAACCTTTGGTCAACAGCAACAAATGTCAATAGTGCAGGAAGACTTCGATGGGGGAAGTGTTTTCCAAATACTCGTACAGCTGCCCCTGCAAGACCTCCTGCCCCGCCATAAATTAAATGGATAATGCATAGTTCAGTGACAGTAAACCTCCGTTCCATCCTAACATTTAACGGAGTTGCAGTAACGTTTCCAAACGTAACTCGACAACTATTGACGATCGGCGTATTACAGTGACTCAGCCAAGCATGCTGTTGTTGCCTACGTGTTTGCGACTCACGCCCACGCTGTCAATACGCGCAGCGGTATATAACATGAAACGATTGTTTACATAAGGCACCTTTTTTGGAGGAGGAGGTGGAGCAGGCACCCCTTAGTGTTTTGATCCTGTTTCATGAATTCTCCCACTCTATTGCGCACAATATTTCCACAAGTCATTTCTAATCCCCGTGCTCTGTCCAGTGTCTACTTTACCAAAAACATTGTACCGAGATGAACTGTTTTTTCCTGCGGCAACAGTAGGAAAAGGACAATCATGTTACTAGATGATATAAATCAATTTGCTTGTGTTCTACTGACAGGATATTTTTTTTTTTTTTTTTTTTTTTGTAGCTTATACCGTTTACAACTCGTAAATCGGCAAATAGCGACCGTTTCTTAATGTATCTGTGCGAGGGTACCCTGAACTCACTGGAGGCAAGAGACTGCGTTTCTCCAGACAGTCTGCGGGGTCAGTGAGAAATTTACGCTGGAGACGACAGTGGTATGGATGTGACAAAAATTATGACTCATCAAGAGATAGAATTTCGCTTAAATTAACAATATTCAAGAATGGAATGCTGTTAAAACAGAATACGCATGGTGTTTGATTTTCTTGTTTATTATTAAATGTAGCTTTTCTGGAATACGTATGGAAGTTGCTAACGAACTGTTTGATAGGCGAAACAAAGAATTTGATCTGGACAATCAGACGTAATCACGTGTCCAGACAGGATTCAGGGAAACGTTAGAACGGAATCGTACTCCTGGCGCGTGTTATTTTACAAGATGGCATATGCAAGGACGCTCAGCGTGCACTGATGGATTGACTAATTTATTGGTGCTAACGCAAAGGTCTGGTGTTCTTAGTCATCACATTCGGACGCAGTGCCTGCCACATATAAACATTGCTATCCCACACGAACCAAGTGCACATTGCTTGCATATCATCAACGCCCTCGAATGTTTTGCAGCCGTTACTTACAAAGACTTACACTCTATAAGCTTTTAATTTTTCAGGAATCACAGCTAGAAACGGAAGTGTCCCTGATTTTAATAAACAAATATTTGCCACACATTCAGCAGTTTCAAGAACCTATATAGAAATACTGTAGTCGAGGCAATCAAAATGTGTGACATCCACAGGGAGAAGAAAAGGTTTGGAAAATCCAGTTTGATATCAGTATTTCGTGTGTTAATTAAGAGATTTTTAGTCCGTAAATTTCGAAAAAAAAAAACTTGTAATGGTGAACTGAATAGTCACTGTATTGGACATACAGGTTGTTGTGTCCTTCTTTCTGATGTTTGGTAATGTGGAATACTCCTTTGTATGTGAAATTTGTTTTATATTTCGGCTTAAAAAAAGTATTTGTTGACTGATAATGTGTGAAATGTTCCCGTCTGAAACTGAATTCATAGTTCAAAATGTCCAGTAATAAAAATGGAAATAAAATAAAATTTTACCCCATTTAGCAACTGTTATTGTTGAAAATGTTGCCATTTAAAAGGTTCCCATCACAATGTTGATAACTGTCAAACGTCTTATGGAAATAAGTCTGTTTCCAGTATATTAAGATGTTTTGCTGTATGGTGTTTGCTGTGAGGTCTTTCTCATCTATTTTCTTAATAGCTAAAAACGGTTAGTTTGTGTGTTACCCGTTTCTAGCAACTTGTGCAGAGCGAGGGACGCAGACCAATGCTTTACCTCGCTTAGCAGCATACAATTAGTTTTCTCTATCTGATGAGGTAAATGTGAGCGTTATAACTTGAACGTTTTATTATGGGAGTGTAACATAAGGCTGTCACTGCCTTGATATAGTGGCATGATTCCAGGAAAAGTTTCCCGTTCAAGAAACATTTCATTTGCATTTAATAAATTCTCCGCGTTCTCAGACGCAGAAATAGATGCATGAATGTCACTGAAGTTCTTGCTGCAAGTGTTCGGCAAGACAGCAAGTCTGATGTGCCGAATATTCATGCTTCTTGAATAACGGGAAAGTTCCCCTTCGCAGTGCATTTTTTTAATCAGCAACTTCGATTGATATTCCCGTAGTTTTAATTTGCGAAGATTTAAATTTACTTAAGGCAACGTCAAACTGTGGGATCAATTCGTGTCTCACAAAGAACACAGAATTCACCTACACTGGATTCCCACCATTTGCGGAATGCGAGAGCATTTTTCACCTTCAGCAGGCTTCCGTTTTATAGACAGCCGACGCGAAGGTCCTGACGTACAAGAGTCCATGTCATCCTCTTGATTCGCAATGGTGCAGGTAGAACCGTCAGCGTACAAACTTGAGTATAATAGTGACACTGAGGTGATAAAATTCACATGTTATCTCCTAATACAGTGTCAGACCTTCCTCTGCCCAGTATAGTGCACCAGCCCGACGTGGCATGGACTCAAGCAATTGCAGAAATACAGAGCCTTGCTACCTCCATAGCTACCCATAACAGCGAAGGTGTTCCCGATTCAAAATTTTGTGCACGAACTGACCCCTCGATTACGTCCGATAAATATTCTATGGGACTCATTCCGGGCGATGTGGGTTATCAAATCATTCGCTCGAATCGTCGAGAATGTTCATCAAATCAATCGCGCACAACTGTGGCATTTTCATCCGCAAAAATTCAGTCTTTATTTGGAAACATGAAGTCCATGAACGACTGAAAATCGTCTCCATGTAGCCGAACATAACCAGCACCCAGTCCGTTGCATGTAGTTATACCCCACAGCATTAGGGAGCCACCACTAGCTTGCAAAGTGCCTCGACAACTTGGATCCATGTCTTGAAGAGGTCTACACCACATTCGAAACCTACCAGGGAAAGACACTCGCGTCGTCGTCTACTACCATAGTCCATTTACGTCAAATTTCGCCGCACTGCTCTAACAGATACGTTCGTCAAACGTCACACATAGATTTATGAGGTTATGTTATGCTTTGTTGCTTGTCTGTTAGCACTGACAACTCTACGCAAACGCCACTGCTCTCGGTCGTTAACTGAAGGCCGTCAGCCACTGCGTTGTCTGGGGTGAGAGAGAGTGTCTGAAATGTGGTATTCTCGGAACGTCTTGACACTGTGGATCTCAGAATATTGAACTCCCAAACGATTTCCGACATGGAAAGATCCATGTGTATAGCTCTAACTGTCATTCAGCATTCAAAGTCCGTTAATTCCCGTCCTGCGACCATTATCACGTTGTAAACCTTTTCATATGAATCACCTGAGTACAAATGACAGCTCCGCCAATGCACTGACGTTTTGTCCATCTGTGTATGTGCATATCGCTATCCCATGAATTCTGTAACCACAATGTATAGCTGCAGCAATGGTTTACTTTCGAGTCTAGTTACTCAAATTACGCATTACTACACTTCAGTAGTAGGGCAATGGCAGTTCTGAGACAGTTACTACGGGTTGCATAGATTCAGGGGCAACCAAACATACAGGGGTAAACTTATATTGATTTATGACCTTAACCTATTGTTCTGTTAATCGTTTTATAACCACCTTGGGGGTTGAATTATGATCGTCTAGGATATATCTGTCCTTCTAAGAAACCTCCCCATTCCTCCATCTCCCCCTCCACCTCCCCTCCCTCACTTTGGGAAACTCCTCGCTGATCCAAGAATATTTTCGATACCAAATTAATTGATTAATTAATTAAATCTATCAATTAATTACCCCCTTCCCCTCTGGTAAATCCCCTGTCCCCCTCCTATCCCCAGTATGAAAATTGTCAGGAAAAGGACTCAGTCTGTGCTGGAGAAGAAGGATCCGAAGACAGGAAATTCAAATCAGTGTCAATTACATAGCATTCATTTGGTGGGGAAAGCTCATCATTCTCTGGCATTTTGGAAGATGTAGGTCTTATAAAATACATTGAAAAGATGTAATTAAATACATCATTTTTTCCAGTCACACAAGGAATACCATCACGAAATCGACATCAGCATAACTCATCACACATACTTACACTTTGAAAAAATCTCTCGATCCCGTCTTCGCACACACACACACACACACACACACACACACACACACACACGAGCCATGTGGCTCGATCAGTGATATTTCCGCCACTGGTATGGGTCATCTTTCCAGCAGTGTGCACAGAGCGCCTGCTGGCGCCACCTACCGAGCCGATCGTGAGCGAGAGGAAAAACTGAGGAAGAGGGAGTGTTTTTGCTTTTGGAAGCCCAGCAGTAACAGCGTTTTGGAAACAGCTAAGGTCCAGTGTCAGCCAGCAAGTATGGCAAGTCTAAAAGGGGCTGTTACCTGGGTGATGGCGCCATGGCAAATATCGCCGGCATGGAAAGAGACGTTACTGGGAAGCTGTTGGTGTTTTTCCCACTTGCTTCATGTCTCCTGGCATCGAGATTTGTGGCGTCTCGCTTCGTCGAACAAGCAAGAGGGTAAGGGGCTTGCTTGTCCTGTAAATTGTGGCCAGAATTCATGTCTGGGTTCTGTGCGGTAGACTATATTTTCTTAGGCGGCTGTCGCTACTCCTACTGAATCTGGCCTTCAATGTGTTGATTTTAACTGGTTTAATACATAATGCTTTAAGCAGTATGTGATGTGATCATTAACATTTACGAGGGCATGGAGTGCTGAGACATTCAGTTGTAGATCCCTACTGAAAGGTTTAATCACCATTGAAAGCAGTTTGCTGGCCTTTGTTTCAGTACTGCCTGGTTATTGTATTTATATCACACCACAGAGTTAAGATGGCCAGTTGCAATTGATTTATATATAGATAAAATATTTCCCTGGATATATGTATCTCTGTATTGTAATAAAATTACTGTTACGTTTCTGTTTGAACTAATAGTGTGTCTGGGGGCCCCGTCTATAATTTTGAAATCAGTAGTTTCCTAAATTCTTACCAGTTATTTAGAGGCCAGTTGTTATTGTGTGTTTAATAACCTGAAATGGGTTCAGTTGATGGTGGTACTAGTATTCCTCCGATGACAGTAGATCGATACAGTAATTAATTTAATGTATTAATTTTACTGATGATGTGTTGTAATGAGTTATTGTGTTTCTAGTTATTTAGGCAGATGGCAGTCTGTTGAAGATACCCACTAGTTCTGGGACTTTCTCGTGCCCAGTCGCACCGTTGCTGCTCCCGTCTGGGGGTTTATGCCGAGCCTGTATTGGAAACAGCTGAGCGGGCAGGCGTCTGTTTTCTGAGTGTAGTTGTCGAATCCCACGAGCTTGTTTGATCACATGAAATTTTATATTTTATATGCTAAATTATGTGGTGCCTACATTTTAAGTAACCTGTTGTGTGCCATGGTATCTGACTGTTAGCTGAATTCTGAGTTGTTTTGGTAATAGCAATCACTGTCGTATCCAGCACTGTCTTGCTTGTCAGTTAAAGTGTGACAGTCTGAGCAATAGGTCTTGAGCACACGATGGGATTTACCAATGCAGAAGAAGTTGACATCCTATGACGTATGGAGAGTGTAGGAAGAATGCAGTTCGTTCTTGTACGCTATATGCGGCAAGATATGCCAATAGACGCCTACCATCTCGGCAGATATTTATCAAGTGGTTCAAATGGCTCTGAGCACTATGGGACTTAACATCTGAGGTCATCAGTCCCCTAGAACTTAGAACTACTTAAACCCAACTAACCTAAGGACATCACACACATCTATGCCCGAGGCAGGATTCGAAACTGCGACCGTAGCGGTCGCGCAGTTCGAGACTGAAGCGCCTAGAACCGCTCGGACACAACGGCCGGCAGTTATTTATGAACCTCATAAAACAGTCACGTGAATGTGGTAATGCAACACCTAGACAATGTAACAGAAGGAAAAAAGTGACGAGAGAGGAGGTGGAAATTTATGTTTTCGCTGCTGTTGCAGTTGATCCGTTGATTAGCTCTCTGATAATCGCACGAGGAAATGGAATAAGTGAGGCAAGTGTATTACGCATCCTCCATCAACATAGGTTCCATCTCTATCACAACTCTCGCCATCAAGAGCTACATCGAAACTTTTGTACACGGACATTAAGACAGGATACTCCAGATGTATCATCTTGTTTATTGATGAAGGCACATTTTCCAATCATGGCCAGTGTAATATTTCTGGCTTATTCAGCAATCATATTAGGCTCCAGGAAGCTATCCCCAGGGCAGTGGAGATGCAAGAAGCATAGAGATGACGCAATGTGGGATGAGGTACCGGTGACAGATGTTGGATTCGGTACCATTCCCGTGAGAAAGACCGCCTGCATGATGCTGCCGTTTTGTGATTGGCTGCTGTGTTCGGCGGTATGGCGCCAAAACGTTAAACTTTAGTTGCTATTATTAATTAAACCTGTCATCCAAATTACTTCATTTTTTTAAATATACATCTCTCAACAGCCAGCTATCAATCAGTCATTTCAAAATGATTAAAATCAAAGTATTACTAAAACAAAAGACTGATGATATTACGGCCGATGCACTTCGGTGGCTTTCGGGTCACGCCTTACTGGCTTGGCGCGCTAAGTGTCTCGGGCAGTCCGGCTCTCCAGTTCTGACCGTTCCAGTAGACAGACATGTTGTCTGTTATACACTCCTGGAAATGGAAAAAAGAACACATTGACACCGGTGTGTCAGACCCACCATACTTGCTCCGGACACTGCGAGAGGGCTGTACAAGCAATGATCACACGCACGGCACAGCGGACACACCAGGAACCGCGGTGTTGGCCGTCGAATGGCGCTAGCTGCGCAGCATTTGTGCACCGCCGCCGTCAGTGTCAGCCAGTTTGCCGTGGCATACGGAGCTCCATCGCAGTCTTTAACACTGGTAGCATGCCGCGACAGCGTGGACGTGAACCGTATGTGCAGCTGACGGACTTTGAGCGAGGGCGTATAGTGGGCATGCGGGAGGCCGGGTGGACGTACAGCCGAATTGCTCAAAACGTGGGGCGTGAGGTCTCCACAGTACATCGATGTTGTCGCCAGTGGTCGGCGGAAGGTGCACGTGCCCGTCGACCTGGGACCAGACCGCAGCGACGCACGGATGCACGCCAAGATCGTAGGATCCTACGCAGTGCCGTACGGGACCGCACCGCCACTTCCCAGCAAATTAGGGACACTGTTGCTCCTGGGGTATCGGCGAGGACCATTCGCAGCCGTCTCCATGAAGCTGGGCTACGGTCCCGCACACCGATAGGCCGTCTTCCGCTCACGCCCCAACATCGTGCAGCCCGCCTCCAGTGGTGTCGCGACAGGCGTGAATGGAGGGACGAATGGAGACGTGTCGTCTTCAGCGATGAGAGTCGCTTCTGCCTTGGTGCCAATGATGGTCGTATGCGTGTTTGGCGCCGTGCAGGTGAGCGCCACAATCAGGACTGCATACGACCGAGGCACACAGGGCCAACACCCGGCATCATGGTGTGGGGAGTGATCTCCTACACTGGCCGTACACCACTGGTGATCGTCGAGGGGACACTGAATAGTGCACGGTACATCCAAACCGTCATCGAACCCATCGTTCTACCATTCCTAGACCGGCAAGGGAACTTGCTGTTCCAACAGGACAATGCACGTCCGCATGTATCCCGTGCCACCCAACGTGCTCTAGAAGGTGTAAGTCAACTACCCTGGCCAGCAAGATCTCCGGATCTGTCCCCCATTGAGCATGCTTGGGACTGGATGAAGCGTCGTCTCACGCGGTCTGCACGTCCAGCACGAACGCTGGTCCAACTGAGGCGCCAGGTGGAAATGGCATGGCAAGCCGTTCCACAGGACTACATCCAGCATCTCTACGATCGTCTCCATGGGAGAATAGCAGCCTGCATTGCTGCGAAAGGTGGATATACACTGTACTAGTGCCGACATTGTGCATGCTCTGTTGCCTGTGTCTATGTGCCTGTGGTTCTGTCAGTGTGATCATGTGATGTATCTGACCCCAGGAATGTGTCAATAAAGTTTCCCCTTCCTGGGACAATGAATTCACGGTGTTCTTATTTCAATTTCCAGGAGTGTAGCAGTATTTGTTTCATGCAATTTTATTTACTACAGTTCCAACTGTCGCTAGGTACAGACATGTTGTCTGTAATAGTAGTATTTGATTCATGTAATTTTATTCTCCAGTTCTGACGGTTCCAGTAGACAGACATGTTGTCTGTGGCAGGATGTATTTCATGTTATTTCAGCCAGATATAATGACTGTGGAAAGTTATGTTCAATACGTTGTGATCAAGATTAGTTCCTCGTGTCTATATCAATAAAAACGCGAGTGGCATCCCAAATGAGTTATAGTTTATTCGTAGCAGCAGTTCCTTGCGATGTTAATTTCAGCCGCAAGAAAAAGAATCCACGACCTGCGTGCTGTTTTCTGCGCTGGGGACATCATCATCATGAAGACAACAGGTTACTGAAGTGTACAGTAACTTATGTATACCACACAGGGCAATGGAAACAACTAGGCACCTCACGTGTACTGCATGCACAGTACAAATGTGCTCATGGCACGTCATCTGCAGTAATGCAGAGGAGGTAAAGAAGGATGAAAGTATTAACACTATCTCACTTTTATTCCTTTTTTCTTGCCGTACCAGGTAAACCGTCAAAGTACGAACGAACTATTGGTCTGTCGAGAATCCCCGTTGGCTTCGTCAGGTGTATCGTCAGCGTCCATGGAGTGTTGGTGTTGGACAGTGAACCATCAGCTCATAGGCCCGTTTTTCATAGACGGAACAGTGAACATGCACAAGTATTGCATGCAGCGTTTTTACAGACCATCTTCTCTGAATCCTAGAAGACGTTCCTCTGCAGAGTAGGAGGAATCTGGTACCATGTCAAGCCTGTAGTGCACGAAATACTACAGCGTGTCTTTACCAATTGTTTCCAAATCTTTGGATTGGACACAGAGGCCCCGTGGCTTGGTCCACCCCTTCACCGGATTTGACGCCTGTACACTTTTTTTTCAATAAAGCTGAAAGAATCTGTGTATGAGGACATACCAATTACACCCGATGATATGCAACGACGCATTACTGCAGCCTGCTCGGACATTTCCGCTGAAATGCTAGCATGTGCGGAGCAGCCTTCCCATCTCAGAGTGGAAGGTGCTTTGCCGCTGCCAGTGGTAATTTTCAACACAATCTGTGATGGTCGGCTGTCACGTTACTGGTCAGGATCCACATAACTAACGTATTCACATGTCTTGTTCTTTAATGAGTGGTATCACAGTTATTGTACAAGCGTCGGCGTGGGACTATTCAAAATACGATACTTGCTAAACGGCTCGCAGTAGAATCCTTCAACTAACATCATTGATATTCTGCTTTACCCTACTTTTGGTCTGTTAATGTCAGTAGGCATTTTTCCATTTAGAAAAGTGTATGTTTGCACAAAAATGCACTTTCCAAGTATTATTACAATCTGTTTAATGGCTAACACTACGAGCCGCTAACTATCAATCTATTCCGTGGAAACCGCGCATCAATAGCACTTCCCATTTCCGCACTATTTGCAGTGCACGTTTTACGCGAGGGTGTCCTAGAAGGAATGGTCAATATTTAGAAACATAACAGGAACGATCATTCTAAGCAAGAAAGTTGCACATTTGTAATTAGTTACGTGTTTCGATCACTCAGTGTCTTCTTCAGATCTAGAACAAAGTAAAACTAAATATGAGCCATCTATTTTTTTACAAAAACATAAAAACTAACTCTACATAAATGTGGAATTTGCCTATGTAGCTGTGTCAGCAACCCGTCTTATCTATTCCGAACCACAAATCATAGTACTGATGTTCTGGAATTGTTGCCAGAGGGAGGGAAAGGGGAATGCAGTGAGGGTGATTTTAGTAGGGGAAAAGAAGCAGGGAGAGTGTGACAAGGATGTCATGAGTTTAAAAAGAGGTTTCTTGCTACAATTATGGAAGGTAGAACTACGTAAAACTTCTCATTAAAAATAGTAATTGTGCAGAAGAATGGCTATGTGAATTGTAAACGACGTAAAACATAAAAATTATAAAATGGAACCTGCGGATTTAGAGCGGGAAAGGAAGGAAGGTAGCGATGAGGGGAAGGGGTGGGGTGGGGGGGAGGAAGGCATCAACCGAATGGCATGAACACGACTCAGCACTCAGCATGCGTGGGATCAGTTCAGATCTGCACTGTGTCGTCGTAGGACACTTTCTCAGACACGGGATAACGTCAGGACGGACACCATAGAAGAGCTTGAGGAGAGCATGCCAAGGAGGATCCAAACATTGTATTGAATAATACCTAACAGCAAATTTTTATTCCACGGGCATCCAAAAATGTTACTTCGAATTATAGCGTCCCTCGCAATGTTCAGCCTTTAGATCGTGAATGGACCTTAACTTCATCGTCAATTATCAGTATTAATGCCGAAAGCGCTATAAGTAGGAAGTGCAAAATTATTCTTCCGTTTTGAGACAATATCGCTGAAGGTAGCGTAATTGCCTTCTCTCATTAATTCCTGGCAATGAGTATTTTTATGAGTGAAAATTTCTAGTGTGATTTTTTTCTTTCGTTGTTTCAGTACATGCCAAAGGCTGTTGCCAATATGGGCATTTATAAGCTGAAAAATATTTTAAATTGATTAACTATTATTCAAAAAGAACATTCAGATCGGAATTAGTACTTTTCTTTCACATGAACTGAGCACTTATTTTCATATTAAAGGAAATTTGAATTGGTCGCGTGATGGCGACGTACTGTTACGCTATGAATGCATGACACCACTGATGCTGTTCCTGTGCCGAAAATCTGGAAAGACACATCTGACATGGAGGAGGATACTAATACCACTTAAATGAATACAGGGCAAACATTCAACTCATATACTCGGAGTATTTTGCAAATCACAGAGCTTGACTCAGTACTTCATATACAATGCTAGAGCCAAAGTAATCCTTATGCATTCTTGTAGGAAAGAATAGACATCGCACTTTAAAAATACCCCTCCACAGAGGAGAACGTAAACAGTTTATACCATGGTTACATAATTAATGTCGATTTTTTCACTAAAAACCACTTTTTATACTTTTTTCTGTTATATACAAACAATAAATAGTTACTCGTCTTAATTTATTTTACTTTTCTTTTGGTTGATTCTACATTTACTGTTCTTTAATAGGGGGACGCTATAGAGTACATCGCTTTTATTTTAGCTATTGGTTTAACGTGTCAATAACTTTCGTAAGCCATACTGTTCCGTTTCCTGTTCCCCTTAAGTCCCACACTAAGGTCACACATACACTGAAGCACCAAAGAAACTGGTATAGGCACGCGAATTCAAATGCAGAGATATGTAAATAGGCAGAGTACGACGCTGCGGTTGGCAACGCCTATATAAGACAACACGTGTCTGGCACAGTTGTTAGATCGGTTACTGCTGCTACAATGCCAGGTTATCAAGATTTAAGTGAGTTTGAATGCGGTGTTATAGTCGGCGCGTGAGCGACGGGACACAGCATCTCCGAGGTAGCGATGAAGTGGGGATTTTCCCGTACGACCATTTCACAAGTGTACCGTCAATATGGATCAGGAATCCAGTAAAATATCAAATCACCGACATCGCTGCGGCCGGAAAAAGATCCTGCAAGAACGGGACTAACGAAGACTGAAGAGAATCGTTGAACGTCACAGAAGTGCAACCCTTCCGAAAATCTCTGCAGATTCCAATGCTGGGCCATCAACAAGTGTTAGCGTGCGATCCATTCAACGAAACATCAACGATATGGGCTTTCGGAGCCGAAGGCTCACTCGTGTATCCTTGATGACTGCACAACACAAAGCTTTACGCCTCGCCTGGGCCTGCCATACCGACATTAGACTGTTGATGACGGGAAACATGTTGTCTGATCGGACGAGACTCGTTTCAGATTGTATCGAGAGGATGGACGCGTGCGAGTATGGAGTCAACCTCATGAATCCATGGACTCTGCATATCAGCAGGGGACTGTTCGAGCTGGTGGAATCTCTGACAGGTTACAGTTACATAAGCATCCTGTCTGATCACCTGCATCCGTTCATGTCCATTGTGAATTCACACAGACTTGGACAATTCCTTCAGGATAATGCGACACCCTACACATCCAGAATTGCTACAGAGTGGCTCCAGGAATACTCTTCTGAGTTTAAACACTTCTGCTAGCCACCAAACTCCCCAGACACGAACGTTATTGAGCATATCTGGGATGCCTTGCGACGTGCTGCTCAGAAGAGATCTCCATCCCTTTGTAGTCGTACGGATTTATGGACAACCCCTCAGGATTCATGGTGTCTGTTCCCTCTAGCACTACTTCAGACATTAGTCGAACCCATACCACGTCTTGTTGCTGCACTTCTTCGTGCTCGAGGGGATCCTACACGGTATAAGGCATGTGTGCCAGTTTCTTTGGCTCTTCAGTGTATGGGCGGATGAGGACGTAATGCAAAAGAGTTCAGATGTTGATATAAGTTTATTGATTCTAGACACACTTGCACCTGCATCTGTTCTCTACAAACCACCTTGCGGTATGTTGCCTAGGGGACTTGTAATATTGCTATCAGTTCCTCCCTTAGCTGCTCCTTTCGCAAATGACCTATGCGTAGAATTGTGGTAAATGTCTGGTTTATTCATTTTGACCATTTCTCTAGATGTACGAGGAAGGAAGTAAAATGTTGTTAGCCTCTTCTCGGAACGTATCTCCTCCGAATTTCAACAGTAATCCTCTCCATAAAGCACAACGACTCTTTTGCAGCGCCTGCCACTGAGGTTTGTTATGCATCTCCGTAACGATCTCTCGGCAACTAATCCATCCAGTGACGAAACGCACCGCTCTTCGTCGGATCTTCTGTATCTCTAATATTAAACCAACCTGGTAAGTTTCCCAGGATAATGAGCAATAGTCAGGAATCGGTCGAATAACCGTTTTCCAATCAACTTCTTTCGTGAATAAATTGCATTTCCTTACGAATCTTCCACTGAATCTCAGCCTGGAATTTGGTTTTCCTACAATTTGTTTTATTTCGTCTCTCCACTATACGCCGCTCGGGATGGTTTCTCCTAGATATTGAACGGTAATTACTCTTTCCACAGATAGTCGCCACAGTAGTGGATTCTTTTGCCTTTTTAAGCACATTATGTCACATTCATTAACGTTCAGCGTCAACTATCAGTCCCTGCGCCAGTCATCGATCTACTACCGTTCTTCCTGCGATTTGCTACTGTCTTCTGGCGTTGCTGCCGTCTTATAGGAAACTGCATCGTCTGCGTGTAGGCATATCGTGTTTCCTTCTACTTTATCTACTTGTCCATTTTTATATATTGTAAACAGAAACTGCCGTATCTCACATCCTGATATTACCTTTACCTCTGTCGATTTTGAGAAATGAAGACAACCGCAGGACAGTTGCTTGATCCCACATTGGGTATACGACCGGTTTCGGAACAGTTGCAGTTTCATCATCTGGTGTAAAAAATAAAATCACTTCATCATCTGAGGTCATCCTCATCGCAGTGTTGTCATAGAACCAAAGGTTCCCTGTCAAAAGAGTAAAAGGGATAAAAATTCCATAACAGCCGTTCTCTCGTGCTGCGCGACCGGGAAGATAAAGGGGAGAATCAGCTCTTTGTGTATCTGTCGATTTTGTTTGGTTAAGTTAGTTAGTTTTATGTTCCATGCTCCATAGATCATTTGAACGATTCTCTTACCAAAATGATGTGGATCGAGTCAGATGAAAGTCATTAGTGAATATTATATGTAATGTGACAGCGCAGTTAAAATGCCTACCTGCATGACGAGGTGCTTAACTGACGTCCGTGGATGACCACCATATGTTATACTTACTTCTCGCTCTTGTGCAATCAGCACTTTCTCTCTTAGTGATGCTACCAATAGTTCTCTCCGAGGAATGAGTTAAGCCAGAAAATTATAGCGTAAGACATTACTGAGTGGAAATATTCCAAGTATGTCAGGAGGATTTGTTTCCAACGTTCGCAATTATACGATTCACAAAAGTAACTGAACTTAATTGTTTGATAAGCTCAGTAATATGCAATGTGTTCAGTTCTACTTGGAAGAAGTCCTGAATCCAATCATAGATATGGTCCGATAATTGATAAGTTAGTACTCTGTTTCTTAAACGACAAGGCGGAACTTTATCAAAAGTTTACTTGACGTCAACGTACGCAGCACGTTCCTCGACACTCTGGAGCTCATGAACGAACAAAGCGAGCTGTTTCGCAAAATCTGTTTGCTGAATCCATGTTGATTTCTTAGGCGAGCTTTTTCTTTCTCTAAAAGATTCATAATATATTAACATTAAACATGTTTTATTATTCTACAACAGACTGGCATCGCTGATATAGAGCTATAATAAAGTATATTGTAATGACCCTAGCGTCCACGGAACCTTCACAGGTTAACTCAAATGTTCCATACCGTATGAATTGTAGCCAGTTTTGGGTTAATTATTTAAATTATATATTTCTCATGTGGTTATATCACTGAACATATCTGATTACCAAAAAACTATTTTTCTTTCATTACACTTTTGTTGCTTGTATCGATCCATTTCGTAATATCCATCTTGTACCATGGTAATAAGTAACCACAACTGCCAACTTAAATGATCCAAAAACAAATTAACAGTAAATATAATACTGTTATGCTTCAGTTTTAATGTAAACAAAATTTCTATCTTCATTTTCTGATTTTGCTGTCGGTAATGAAGTCGATTTTGTAAAATGACAAGAAGCTTCTATTTTTCATAGCATCCAAATCTGCAATTCTCGTTATAAATCATTAGGCCTATAAATATTGACTTAAATAATTATTTTCAGAAATTAATGTACAATTAAAATCTGAGAAACAATTTCAATTAAGACAATCATATTAATGCATAACTGGACTATATCCTGTTCCAGAAAGTACTAGAAGCTGGACTCGTAATATACAGTGTATTTTTGGCACCAAGCGCGTCACAGTTGGAGCAGCTAGAGAAAGAGTAGGTTTAGCATCCGTTTGGTACATGTTGCTCTCTGTTCAGCTATCTTCTTTCAATGTGTCAAGCCAGTTGCACTATGTATAAAATTTGAAAAGTGTCAAATACGTGAAGGTAAATTTTTTTTTCAAGAACTTGCAAGGTTTTTTTTAGTCATCAGCCTTCTGATATTTTTTTTTTGTGCCGCTCGCCACGAATTCCGCTCCTCATCTCCTGTGCCAACCTCTTCATCTCAGAGTAGCACTTGCAACCTACGTCCTCAATCGTGTGCTGGATGTATTCCAATCTGTGCCTTGCGATCTACAGCTCCCTCTAGTACCATGGAAGTCATTCCCTAATGTCTTAACAGATGTCCTATTATCCTGTCCCTTCTCCTTGTCAAGGTTTGCCACATATTCCTTTCCTCCCCGATTCTGCGCAGAATCTCTGTTCCTTACCTTATCAGTCCACCCAGTTTTCAACATTCTTCTCTGGCTCCACACCTCAAATGCTTCTATTCTGTTCCCGTTTCCCCACAGTCCATGTTTCACTACCATACAATGCTGTTCTCCAGACGTACATTCTCAGAAATTTCTTACTCAAATTAAGGCCAATGTTTGATACTAGTAGACTTCTCTTGACCAGGAATATCCTTTTTGCCACTGCTAGTCTGCTTTTGACGTCCTCCGTGCTCTGCCCATCATAGGTTATTTTGCTGCCCTGGTAGCAGAATTCCTTAACTTCATCAATCCAGATGTTGAGGTTCTCGCTATTCTCATTTCTGCTACTTATTACTTTCGTCTTTCATAGATTTACTCTCAATTCATATTCCGTACTCATTAGATTCCATTCAGCAGATCACGTAATTTTTCACTGTCACTCAGGATAGAAATTTCATCAGTGTATCGTATCATTGGTATCCTTTCACCTCCTGGACCTTTCTTTTATTTCCGTCATTGCTTCTTCGAAGTACAGACTGAACGGTAAAAAGGAAAGACTACATCCCTGTCTTACACCCTTTTTAATCCGAGCATTTCGTTCTTGGTCGTCCACTCTTATTATACCACATTCGCTCCTGTACATGTTGTATATGACCCGTCTCTCCCTAAAGCTTGCCACTATTTTTCTCAGAATTTCGAACATCTTGCACCATTTTACACGGACGAAATTTTTTCCAGGTCGACAAACCCTACGAACGTGTCTTGCTTCCATTATCAACCGCAACGTCAGAACTGCCACTATGTTGCCTTTACCTTTCCTAAAGCCAAACTGATCACACCTAACACTTCCTCCATTTTCTTTTCCATACTTCTCTAGATTATTCTTGTCAGAAATTTTAATTCATGAGCTGTTAAGCTGATTGTGCGACAATGCTCGCAACTGTCCGCTCTTGCAGTCTCCGGAATTGCGTGGACGATATTTTTCCGAAAGTCACACGGTGTATCGCCAGACTCATTCTTTCTACACACCAAAGTGAACAGTCGTATTGTTGCCACTTCATCCAATGACTTTAGAAATTCTGAAGGAATGTTATCTATCCTCTCTGCCTTATTTGATCTTAAGTCTTCCAAAGCTCTTGGATGACCGGGTGTTTGTGTTGTCCTCATCATTTCATCATCATTCATGAAAGTGCTGAGATTGGACTGAGCGAAAGTTGGGAATTTGTACGGGCGCTGATAACCACGCAGTTGAGCGCCCCACAAACCAAACATCATCATCATCATCATCCAAACCTCTTTTAAATTTTGATTCTAATACTGGACCCCTATCTCTTCTAAATCGACTCCTGTTCCTTCTTCTATCACATCGGACAAATCTTCCCACTCATAGAGGACTTCAGCGTACTCTTTCCACCTATCCGCTCTCTTCTCTGCATTTAATAGTGGAAATCCCGTTACAATCTCTATGTTATCGCCTTTACTTTTAGTTTCATCGAATGTTGTTTTAACTTTTCTGTATGCAGAGTCAGTCCTTCCGACAATCATTTCCTTCTCGATTTCTTCACATTTTTCATGCAGTCTTAGCTTCCCTCCACTTCCTATTTACTTCATTCCTCAGCGATTTGTCTTTCTGTATTCCTGAGTTTCTCTGAACATTTTTATATCTTCTCCTTTCATCGATTAACTGAAGTATTTCTTCTGATACTCATGGTTTCTTCGCAGTTACCTTCTTTGTACCTATGGTTTTCCTTCCAATTTCTGTGGTTGTCCTTCTTAGGGATGTCCATTCCTCTTCACCTGTATTGCATGCTGAGGTATTCATTACTGCTGTATTTATAGCCTTACAGAACTTCAAGCATTTCTCTTCATTACTTAGTACTTCCGTATCCCACTTCTTTGAACACTGATACTTCCTAACTGATCTCTTAAATTTCAGCCTACTCTTAATTACTGCTAAGTTGTTACTGTCAATGTCAATGAAACTCACCAACAGCCGTGTATCTTACGATGTTATTTTATTTTATTTTGAAGGCTACCTGTTTCAGCATTTCATTGTGCTATCCAGTATCTGATTTCGGCATCTCTGTCTGGCCATGATGTAATCTAACTGGAATCTCCCAGTATCACCCGGTCTTTTCCAAGCACACCTCGCCCTCTTGTGATTCTTGAATAGAGTATTCTCTATTACTAGCTAAAATTTATTAAAGAAGTTAGTCTTTCTCCTCTCTCATTCCTCGTCCCAAGGCCATATTCTCCTGTAACCTTTTCTTCTACTCCTTCTCCTACTACCGTATTCCAGTCCCCCAGACTATTAGATTTTCATCTGTCTTTACATACTGTACTATACTTTCAATATCCTCATATACATTCTGTATGTCTTTATCTTCAGCTTGAGACGTCGTGACGTATACCTCAACAATAGTTGTCGGTGTTGGTTTGTTGTCGATTGAGAGAACAACCACCTTATCACTGAACTGTTCACAGTAACACATTCTCTGCCCTACCTTCCTGTTCATGACAAATCCTACTCCCGTTATATCATTTTCTGGTGCTGTTAATGTTACCCTATACTCATCTCACCAGAAATCCATGGCTTCTTTCCATTTCACTTCACTACCCCTACTACATCTAGACTGAGCCTTTGCATTTTCCTTTTCAGATTTTCTAGCCTCCTTCTGACATTCCACGCCCCGACTCGTAGAACGTTATCCTTTCGTTGGTTACTCATTTTTTTCTATGATCACCTCCCCTTTGACCGTCCCCCTCCCCCCTCCCACCCTGAGATCCGAATAGGGGACTATTCCGGAATCTTTTGGAAAATGGAGAGATCATCATGACACTTTCTCATTTACGGGCCACATGTCCTGTAGTTACACATTACGTCTGTTTAATACCGTAGTTTCCATTGCCTTCTGCAGCCTCATGCCGTTGATCGTTACTGATTCTTCCGCCTTTAGGGGCAGTTTCCCACCCCAAGGACAAGAGAGTGCCCTGAACCTCTGTCCGCTCCCCCCCCCCCCCTCTCTGACAAGGCCATTGGCAGAATGAGGGTGGCTTCTTATGCCGGAAGTCTTCGGCCGCCATTGCTGCTTATGAACCTGCAAGTAAAAGAAGAAAATGGTTAAAAGCGGCATAATGTTCCAGTGACTTGTCATTTAAACGAACCTGGACAAAACCTTTTCATTAGGTTACAGGGGAACAAAAGAATCAGCCCTGAAAATGAGACCAACTTTGCAAGATAAGAACTGTTTATCTGCAAATACTCTTAATCTTCAAACATAACGCATTTGCTCTTACTGTATATTTTAACGTTGCTTAAACTATGAGATAGTTATTACTACGTAACAATCCTGCTTCGTATTATATAGACTATAAGTGTGACAGTGCATAATAGTATCTATCTCAAAGAGTTGAAGGTGCTTTTACAGTCAGTCGAAGAATGCGCACTTCATTTGAATGTTTGCTGCGGAAAACTGCGTACTGCTGTTTTGAGAAGTCTAAAGTGGTCAACTGGAACCCGATAGTGGGCGTAGAAAGCAGATGTGAAACGATGGACCGTAGTATATCTGTCGTGGCGTAATAAACGTTGCGTAAAGGGTGCTGTGTCAGGGAGGCGAAGGTGTGAATTTACAGAGCGTGAAAATCAAAGCAGAACCGAGCGCCTCGCAACGCGTTTACTTCACTCCACATCACTTTATAGCGTGACAGCGGAGAACGGCGCGTCGTTGGCAGCCCGCAGAGGCGGAGCGTTTCCCCGGCGCTGAAGCGCGGCGATTATTCACCTTTTGGACCGAACGCTGGCTGGAATACTGCAGCGTCGCGTCGCGTCGCATGCCGAGTGCTGCAGCGGCTGCGCTGCGCTGCGTGGTGCGTCGGCCTCGGAGCGAAGTCGGTTCTCATGGCGCGACGCGCCCAACGAGGCGTGGCGAGGCTACTGGGCTAGCCGTTTATTGCGCTCCTCTGTATCTCGGAAGCAGCCTTGGCTCAGGCGACCTCTGCAGCCTTACTGTGATCGCCACAGTAGTGCGGCTGTGTCCATCAAAACGTCCCTGTCAATGCGACGATCCGTGTCGAGGTGTTTCAACAGTGTTGAACGACTGTTCTTCTTCCACTCAGGCCGAACATTATTGAGTACAGGACTGATCATATTTATAAAAACATAGGGAATAGATTAAGGAAAGGCAAACTTACGTTTCTAGCATTTTTAGACTTAGAGAAAGCTTTTGACAATGTTGACTGGAATACTCTCTTTCAAATTCTGGGGGTGGCAGGGTCAAATACAGGGAGCGAAAGACTATTTACAATTTGTACAGAAACCAGATTGCAGTTATAACGCGGTTCTAGGTGCTACAGTCTGGAACCGCGCGGACGCTACGGTCGCAGGTTCGAATACTGCCTCGGGCATCGATGTGTGTGATGTCCTTAGGTTAGTTAGGTTTAAGTAGTTCTACGTTCTAGGGGACTAATGACCTCAGACGTTAAGTCCCATAGTGCTCAGAGCTATTTGAACCATTTTTTTTCAGTTATAAGAGTCGAGGGGCATGAAAGGGAAGCAGTAGCTGGGAAGGGAGTGAGACAGGGTTGTAGCCTCTCCCCGATGTTATTCAATCTGTATATTGAGCAAGCAGTAAAGGAAACAAAAGAAAAATTCGGAGTAGGAATTAAAACCCATGGAAAAGAAATAAAAACTTTGAGGTTCGCCGATGACATTGTAATTCTGTCAGAGACAGCAAAGAACCTCGAATATCAGCTGAACGGAATGGACAGTGCCTTGAAAGGAGGATATAAGATGAACATCAACAAACGAGGATAATGGAATGAAGTCGAATTAAGTCGGGTGATGCTGCCGGAATTAGATTAGGAAATGAGACGCTTAAAGTCGTAAAATAGTTTTGCTATTTGGGGAGCAAAATAACTGATGATTGTCGAAGTAGAGAGGATATAAAATGTAGACTGGCAATTGCAAGGAAAGCGTTTCTGAAGAAGAGAAATTTGTTAACATCGAGTACAGATTTAAGTGTCAGGAAGTCTTTTCTGAAAATATTTGTCTGGAGTGTAGCCATGTATGGGAGTGAAACGTGGACGATAAATAGTTTAGACAAAAAGAGAATAGAAGCTTTCGAAATGTGGTGCTACAGAAGGATGCCGAAGATTAGATGGGTAGACCACATAACTAATGAGGAGGTATTGAATAGGATTGGGGAGAAGAGAAATTTGTGGCACAACTTGACTAGAAGAAGGGATCGGTCGGTAGGACATATTCTGAGGCAATTTAGTATTGGAGGGTAGCGTGGAGAGTAAAAATAGTAGAGGAAGACCAAGAGATGAATACACTAAACTGATTCAGGAGAATGTAGGTTGCAGTAGGTACTGGGAGATGAAGAAGCTTGCACAGAATAGAGTAGTATGGAGAGCTGAATCAAACCAGTCTCTGGACTGAAGACACAACAACTACAACACGGAATACGATATATCGATGTATAGATGTGACCTCAGATGTTAAGTCCCATAGTGCGCAGAGCCATTTGAACCATTTTGACATATGAACGTCAGGTATATCGACGTATCGGCCTATAAAAATATCGGCTTCACATTGTAAGTACACTGCCTGTTTTATTAGAGCTGTATATTTAAGTATTGATTTAATATTAGATATTCTGTACATCAACAAGCTAGCAGCCTGCCTATCCCACTTACAGCAAGAACTGAATGGAAAACGATGCACCTTAATGCTTTGCGATAACCACTTTCCGGAGAATGGTAACTGCATGTAAGTCATACAATAAAAGGTGTCCGATGGTCCGTCATTCGGTTTTATCGTCACATATCCGATTTGGCTGGAATACTTTATGCCGACTTCGGTGATTTTTTTTTCATTCCTGTAAACGCCAGCGAACTAACAGTCGTAGTCTCAAAATTGCATGGTGAAGTTAAACGTTCCATTTTCTATAGCTAGCACGGAGTCCCGATTATATCAGCATTTCCTCTCAC
Organism: Schistocerca cancellata; assembly: GCF_023864275.1. Lineage (NCBI taxonomy): Eukaryota > Metazoa > Arthropoda > Insecta > Orthoptera > Acrididae > Schistocerca > Schistocerca cancellata. The sequence goes on along the minus strand of NC_064631.1, from coordinate 459,916,328 downwards.
ACGTCTCTGGCCACCGCAAAGACTGATACTGTCATTTAGATTTTTGTTTATACGAGGGCTATTCAGAAAGTAGGGAACGTTTCCGTCTGACGCCGCTAGGCGCGCGCCGATCGCGGATATTTTGGTATGTGCGTGCTCGGCAGCTCAGTCGGCATCCATCCGTGAGAGCGGGAACGTCTCTGCGTGCCTGGTTTTTCCGATATTCGAATTTGAAATGTGCGCTGCAATCTAAAATCCCGCCAGCTGTGAGGTGCGGTCTTTGATGCGGTTTTTGTTGGCAAAAAACCTAAAACCTGTAGAAATTTATCGTGAACTGTGCAAAGTGTACGGAAACAACGTAATGAGTGAATGTTCCGTCCGGAAATGCTGCATTAGGTTTAAAAATGGCCGAACCAACGTTCATGATGAAGAGAAGTGTGTACGCCCGAGCATTGTGACTGACGATCTTGTCGCTAAAGTTGATGAAACGATTCGTGAAAACCGTCGCTTCACAATAACGGAGCTTTCGCTCTCTTTTCTACAAGTTTCACGGGCTTTGTTGTTTGAAATTGTCATTCAGAAGCTTGGTTACCACAAATGCCCAAATGCTTGCAAAGCACCATGAAGAACAGCGAATAGAGGCAACATTGACATTTCTGGAGGCCTACCACAAACATGGTGATTCATTACTGGATGGAATGGTAACCGGTGACGAGACTTGGGTGAAACACGTCAACTGCGAGACAAAATTACAGACCATGGAGTGGGGGCACACAAGGTCCCCCCAAGAGCCAAGAAAATGTTTGCGAACCTTGTCATCAAGGACGCTGATGGCGACAGTGTTTTGGGATAGGCAAGGTGTGCTTCTTATTGATTTTCTCGAACATGGAGCAACCATAAATTCTGCCCGGTGCTGTCAAACTTTGCACAGCCTTAGAAGAGCAAAATTTAAAGATATAAAAAACAGTCTTGATCGCAACTTTTAATTTTTATTTGAGTGACCGGTTTCTATTCTATTTAAGAACCATCTTCAGACTCCAGAACGGTGGGTGGACTCCTTGGAGCAAGTTGTGCCGACTCTCGACGCTGGTATAGCAGTTATTCCAGCGTCGAGGGTCGGCGCAATCCGTTCACACACTCAACAAGCTTGTATTTCTTACCAAACGACAGAGCTTAACCGTATTGAATGCTTTCTGAAATCAAGGAACATGGCTTAAGTCCGGTCGCCGTTTTCTACGGTTCCCTGAATGTCATCGACGAGCTGAGCTTGCAACATCGTTTGCGGAACCCATATTAATTTATTTATTAATTTATTTATATTTATTAATTTAGTTTATAATGTTGGTTTCCGGCTCTAGCAACTTATGAAAAATATATAGGTGAATGAGCACCATTTAAGAGCGTTACCACCTGCTTTGCTGAGTCAAATCTTGTCGCATCGCTTGGCTCGTGTCGTTCTTCTGCTTTTCCTGGAAGCTGTGACAGACTGCTTCACGTGCACTAGTGTCACTCAACGTCTCACCTACTGCTTTTCTCAGATAGCACTTGGGCAGTTTGCATTTAAGGTACCTGAAGTTTAATTCGTGTCGGTAACTGTAATAAGCGTGTGTATGGTGGAAGGTCGTGTAGCGATACGGCGAGACACAGTTCCGGTAAATACCTTACGCCTCTCGAAAAACACCAGAGGCGGTCACTAAGTGATTACGATTAACAGCGTCACATCCCTTCACTCAATAAAACACTGCATCTCGCCTCCTGTACGCCGGGTGATGGCCATGGAAATATTTTCACCATAAACACTCAAATCAGTTTCTTCCAGGCCGATCCCCGTCCCAAGCTTGCGTTAGGGACCTTTGCCGTTTTTTCTTATTGACTTCAGTGGTGCAAGCTCTTGGCCTGAATGAAAATTTGCTCTCTAAGTTTCCTCTTTCGCAGCCGACTTCTCGGGAAGATGATATACCACATCCAAAATAAACAAAATTTAATCTCCTGATGTACAAAACGATGTGCGGAAAGTGATTTAACCGCCTTCAAATGCAAAATGAAACATGGAAGTTAAAGTTCGTCACACCAACTAAAATATTATATGAAACTGAAAACTAAATTGTTTTAGTAACCTACAGTTTATCGCCAAAATTAAATTTCGTAGGAAAATAAAATTCTTCTCGAAACTGAATCTGTCTCGGTAACAAATTCTTTCAGCAAGAAAGCTAAAATTTTTAGGTTACAGTTTCTCTAGAAAATCAGGAATCTTCTTGGACACGAAGGGCTTTTTGCAATCACAAACATTCTTATAAAACGAAGCCTTCTTGAAGCTCGTATTCTGTATTTTAGTGTGAGCCTCTGAAAAGAAAATCAAAGTGAACTCTGGTTTCTTAGTCTATAAGAAAAATAAAAGGTTTACTCAGTACTTCTTCTTCATTGATATTTAAACAAACCGGACATTGCCCGGTGCCTCCGGTCGATGCTTGATTTAGCGCGTGACTGACACAAGCTTCTTACCGCATTATTGTGTCGAGGTGCTTCCGGATGGAGCCTTTGCAATTCGCTCTTGTGTGGTGTTTAAATTCAACTTTTACACAAGGAAGCAATAAAACGTTGACACTGTCAGAGTGCTTACTTTTTAGAGAACAATGCTCGAGATAACTCACTACTTAGGTTGACTTGAAGGGTGTCATCTCAAGGTACGCAGACGGTCAAGGATAGTAATACAACATGAGGCACAGGTCTGAGATTTATCAATCTTTCTGGACATTTTCATCACATAACGAGTACCAAGTGATTAAATTTCATTTCATTCGGAAAATGTACATCATCAACTTTATTGTTGGAATATGCCCCAGCAGGCCAGAGTGGCCGAGCGGTTCTAGGCGCTACAGTCTGGAACCGCGCGACCGCTACGGTCGCAGGTTCGAATCCTGCCTCGGGCATGGATGTGTGAGATGTCCTTAGGTTAGTTAGGTTTAAGTAGTTCTACTTTCTAGGGGACTGATGACCTCAGAAGTTAAGTCCCATAGTGCTCAGAGCCAATATGCCCCAAGGGGGCGATTAAACACTCGTGTTCGCTTTTCCGTGAGTCTAAATAATCTCAGAATGTAATTTTGTGGAAATTCTTATCAGTACTGAATTACCTACCTGTCACTTCACACCACCTGTACTCTGGCATCGCACTCCAGACAAGCTATAACATGATAAATCAGGAGACCAAGCAGGCCAGACAAGGGTCCGTACATACCTCAATGCGTTTGTCGCGTGAAACGCAATGTGTGGCCTTGCCTCAGCTCTTTGAATACGCCATTAGCCAGTCTGTTCATGAACAGTATGACAAGGTTTCCCATTTTTGCCACACTATGACGAGCATTCAGCCTCCTGTTGTCACATCCAGTAGCTTCACACGCAAGATTCCAGAACTGGAGAGAGCTGGATCTTGAGAATCAATACTTTCTGTGACCTGTCACCGGGTCGACTATGGACATGTCGGCGTCAATCTGACAGCCACGAGCACAACGCCACAAATACCTCTCAGTGTCAAGGTGATTGTGCCAGCTTGTTGTCTGTGCTATGTTGTCAGCAGTAAAAGGCGCATGGTGAGATCCCCAAAAACTTCCCGATGGTTCGTACTAACACTCTGCCTGTAACCTTTGCTCTGATTTCACCAGTAGAGCCAATCCAACAGTTCTACGACTTTCTAGTGACGCAATTCCGAAGGAACCCAAGCCTACTCTTTCGCCACACTGTCATCTTGTTTACATCCCATCATCTCTCGTTTCCAGTCATTGCGATATATGCGATATGTCAGCATGATGCTCCCATCGTCATCATGACAGTCATTCAGCCTCATTTAAAGTCCAACAGGTAGCATTTATCTAGAGATAGATATATGTCCTCTGGGATAGAAGCATGTGAGGTTATGGCTGGGTGGTTTCGTATTCAATGACTGAACACAACTGTGTAAGCTGCAGTGACATGGTTTTATATTACAATTTTGTCACGGAAATACACGCTTTTACACAGATTACAATGTGACAATGTTAAGACAATTGTCAAGATGACGCATCTCGGCCTCTGAAAGTGAACTAACCCTAAACACAACAGCATTAAATTGTAACTCTCAAAAAGTTAAATAGTCCTAAACACAACAATATTAAATTTTAACTAGAAGTTTCTTTACAAAATTATTCTTACGATCACATTATAATGTTGGCCAGTACTACGATAAATCATCCGATTCCGGTTCAAAGTTCGATACTATTTTTAGGATGACAATCAAGTCTACAGAGGTTGGTTAGTTTTGTGACAAGTCGAGCAAAAGATTACCCAAGGTCGCTCCAGTTTACAGTGGACGTAAGCTGGTGAACCAACAACTTTACGCCTCTGCACACAGTATTTACCTTAGCTGCGAGGAGTTGCCGTCTGTATAGCTGCTCTCGTCCATTGAAATTCCTATAAAATCTAATTAAGCCTTTTCTGAATTTTCCAGCAGAAACTCTCCCTATGTCTCTCGATATGCGAGAAAACATGAACTCATCTCTAGTCTCACACTATGGCAATATACACAGTCATGGCTGGAGCAGCGTGCATATTATAATGCCGTCTCAGTTCTTGCAAGAACAGTAAACTAACTGGCAGGTTCGTATCTCCACCGTTGGAGCTCAACGATACTACAGCTAATTTCTAGCTGAAGGTCAGCAGCTGTGAATGCAGTGTTCACACAAATTTCTCCTCTGCGTTTAACAGAGCGTTATGTGCTTCGTTCTGCACCAGACGCCAGTTCAGAGAACAGTTCCTTCAAAATTTCCTTCTTGTCTTTCTTGTAGCCGAACTCTCTCTCCACCTGCGTTCTTTCGTTCCCCACGTCATGGCTTTTTTTCGACCAATAGGAGCGTTCCCCTTATTTTGTAGAAACTGTCTCTACCAATCGCAAGGGTCCTACCATTAAACTGTGTCGTAATCTTGGCACTTTACTCCTTCCTGATGCGTTTCCGCCAATCGGACGTTTTGTACCTGATCCAGACGCCTATAAAGCTACGTGTCTATCACGTGTGTACCACTTGCAGTTTCACGTGATCAAATGCATCACTTATTTTGTTCACATCCCTTTTGCATTCCGAAATGCAGTTTTCTAAAGCTTCTTTCTGTCCTACTTCTGGCATCACCGTTACTTGCCATGCAGTATGCGTTACCTGTCCTGTCTCTGACCTGTGGGACACGCCCCCTTAAGAGCTTTCTGTAATGACTACCGGGATGCAGCCTCTGCATCTGCCTGCACTGTCTTCCACACAAAACTTTTCCTCTCGCTGCTTGTTTCACCTTCTGTTAACTGACATGCATTAGATAGTTGTCGATTGACTGTCATCTCTTCTGCATTACATACTTAAAAGTAAATCTGCTCATTACTGCTGAAGTAAGTTAGGTGGCATATTCACCTTCCCCGTCACGATATATAAAACTCTTATGTAAGGTGCGAAATTTACCTTAATTTATTATGCCACCTTATAAGCGTTGTGATCTCCACCTGAGGCGTTCCAGTAACCACAATATTCTCACACTATTCTATACTGGAAAGAGGCTCGTGTAGGGATGCAGTTTTAAACATGTCCCATGGGCATGGAAATATTGGAATATGAGTTTGGTAGTGTTCAGTCAAGGGGTAACACTAATCGTTTCTATCAGTGTATTTCGCCGGCCTTGGACCTCAAATCCACTACACTCATCAGAACTATACCAGTAAATCTGCACCCATGCTACTGTAAAGAATCTAATTCCCAAGTACAAAACAGCTTCTTTCGTTAGTTTACTTTATAAATAAGTTAATGAGCTAAATATTTAACGTTAACCACATAAAAGAGAAAAATTTTAGAAAAACTTCTAAATTAGGCTTTAAGTCTTTCGGAAGTCTCTAAGTGATTTTATTCTCAAATACAGTGAAACAGGGCGTATCTAATTGCTTGCAGCTCTTTTTTTTGTCATGAAACGATCTCACACAGTGACTGCTATGAAGAAACGGGAGAATACTACGTGTATGTATTATCACACAGGGCAAGCTTTTGCTTGCTGTGGTTCGCCTCGTGGGCGACTGAATCATTCGCTGCACCTGGAGGGATCACCCTGAATTCTGATTGGTTATTGTGAAACATTTAGGCTGGAAACTGTTCTAACTGAATTGACAAATGAAAAATTAAATAATCGCAACGGAAACGCTAAGATTAGGTGTGACCATGCAGTAACGAATTTGTTCCCTCTCGTTTCAATACACACTCCCTTTGGTCAACTACAGATACAATATGGATACTCTTTAAGGGGAATGGGAAACAAAATCTAAGCGCATGGCAATTAACTAGCATTCAGAAACTTTAACATTTATTACTCAAACTAAACATCAGAAGCAAGGTGTATATGCTGTGTTACTGAAGCCTATTACGTACCATCAGAGGGAGGAATGTCGTGATAATTGACCATGAAGAACTTCATATTGTTCATGGAATAATTATCTGGTTCATGACACGCTAACGCACACGTTCACAAGCAAGAAATCCGTACAGACAGAAATTAGCAAGACAATAAACTATAATTCCACGTTGACAGGTTATTGTAAGGAAGGACATGTTTATTACAGTGGAAGTTGGTACTTCTTAAACTTACTAGCGTGGGCTCCCTCACAAAAAAAGCGTGCTACCAATGAAAAAACTGTGGTATACAAACTCATGGCTTCAAATACCTTGCTAAAATAGAACACTGTATTTAAATCAGAACTTTTCCAGAATATTGGGAATCAATGCTTCTCATTGTTAACTACCCATGATAAAGGAAGGAATTGAATGAAGATACGCCACTGTCTTCCAATACCTTGCTAAAATCGAACACTGTATTTAAATCATCACTTTTCCAGAATACTGGGAATCAATGCTTCTCATTGTTAACTGCTCACGTTAAAGGAAGGAATCGGATGAAGATACGCCACTGTCTTCACAGACCTACCATCAGAGTGGTTTCGATCTAACACCATGTATGTCTTGACAGTAAGGTCTTAAACTCCACACGAAAATAGTTGAGTGTCGCACGCAATCTTTACAGTAAATAAAGAAAATCACTCCGTAGTCCTAGAGGGCTGACGCCATCTGGTTTGAACGCGATCCGAGCTATCATCTAACACCATGTTCTAGCAGAACGTGTATATTCAGCGATATCTGGAGTTAGAGCCCTCCGAAGAGTCACAAAATTTCTCCGCCCGCTACGTTCAGAGCGAATTCTTTGTGGAGGGATGGTCTCTAAAAAGCGTGATGCGCTAAGCTAACGAGAGGCCCTTTCAGAACAGAGAGAATATTCTAGGGTGAACTGGAAGGCTCTAGTTACGACCCATTAGGACCAGTCAAATGACTCGATTTTAAAACTGACGGGAGGGAGCACTTCTGCCGTTGGGGTTTCCACCGGTCAGTCAGGTTTAAAGAAAGCGTTCCATAGAAAGAAAGAAAGGAAGTGCCTCTAACTCACAACGAAATCGTCAACTTCCCGCTTCATGCGGGTGGCTACACAAGTGGCTTGAATGCGAAAGGGAAAAAGGCTGCTGATCTCATCACTGAATAAGGAAACGTCCAATGTAACTTTTCTCTCAGGCGTCAGCACGTAATAGAAAATACATATTTACTAGAGAAACTCAGGGAAAGTCTGGGAAAGGTGAAATTATGAAATGGGTACTAAAACAACGTTTCCCATTCAACAGTGTGAGTACCGTCTGTGTAATTTGCGCCTCATTTTGAGCATATGTTAGTTTTTCGGGCAATTCAATATTTGTGGCGTCATCTCCCGTGCTAAGTGTCGTACAGTGATATAATTTTGCATATACGCATTTAGTAGTATATGTGGGTACTATCTGCAAAATGTGCTCCAAATACAGTTTCCAGTATAAAAGTAATACATTAAAACGTCATGACTGGTGCTGACGTTTTACTACAAAAACAGCGGGAATATAATAAGCGATAAACTTTATTTCCTTCCACCACTTCGTGAGGCGTCAGCGAGAAAATGTTTCGTAAGGGTTTAAACTTAGGTGTAATGTTTAAAGACAGTCGCTAAGAAGTTTCTTTCTGAAATGGTAAATAAATATAGCCTGGATAGTTTGCGCGCCAAGAATTAACGCTGTCTCAAGGCATACACAGCTTCGAACTACAATTCTTGTCTCGCTGTGTTAAATCTTTAACAAAAAAATATAGAAAATGAATCTGTGGTTCCAGATACCTTTCAAGTCTCAAATACCTATGATGTATAAATGCAAACTGAAGCGACGAATGAAAATTTGTACCCCGCCTGCGATTCGAAACCACCTTCCTTGCTCATTAGGCAGATGCGCTAACCACTATCCCATCTAGGGCAGTGGCTTCGCACAGCTGCACGCAGTAGCCTAGCGCGGCTCCCTCCTCAATATGCATTCCCATTAGAGAGGAATACCAAGTGGGCTGAGGAGTGAATGGGAATTTGGATTAAGGAGGAAGGCGTGCTAGGGTGGTCAGTGCAGTTATACAAAATCGCTATGTCAGTGGGGTACAGCGGTTAAATGGCTCAAATGGCTCTGAGCACTATGGGACTTAACATCTGTGGTCATCAGTCCCCTAGAACTTAGAACTACTTAAACCTAACTAACCTAAGGACATCACACACATCCATGCCCGAGGCAGGATTCGAACCTGCGACCGTAGCGGTCACGCGGTTCCAGACTGAAGCGCCTAGAACCGCACGGCCACACCGGCCGGCCTACAGCGATTAGCGCAGGTGCCTAACGAGCGGGATAGCCGGGTTTGGATCCCGGCCTTGGTGCAAACTTTCAATCGTCGCTTCAGTATACATTTGTACTTAAGTAGAATACAAGCGTTAGACAGGTAATGTGCAACATTTATCCTGCACCCAGTTACCAGTTTTGCATGACTAACTTAGAAGTAGATGTACTCGATGTAGTAAAACGCTTAAGAAAGGCAAGGCTTCGAGTTCAGTCTGTATGCCAGTCTGGTTCCTTTCAGGGTACGCTCATACAGTAGGTCGATACTTAACTACCATATATGACCGCTCTATTGTAGAAAGATCCTTACCCAAAGACTGGGAAGTTGGTTAAGTAACACCAACATTGGAGAATCCGCTTAATTACAGAGCCATATCACTGATGTCGAATCGCAGGAGGATTTTGGAACATATTCTGTGCTCAGACATTATGAATCACCTCGAAGAAAACGATTTATTGACAAATAAATGGTTCAAATGGCTCTGACCACTATGGGGCTTAACTTCTGAGGTCATCAGCCCCTAGAACTTAGAACTACTTAAACCTAACTAACCAAAGGACATCACAAATATCCATGCCCGAGGCAGGATTCGAACCTGCGACCGTAGCGGTCGCGCGGTTCCAGACTGTAGCACCTAGAACCGCTCGGTCACTCAGGCCGGCTATTGACAAACAGCCAACAAGGATTCAGAAAATACCGTTCTCGTGAAACAGAACTAGCTCCTTATTCTCTCAAAGTAATGAGTCAAATTAGTCAAATTAGTACCACATTTTTAAATTTTTAGAAGGCTTTTGACACCGTTCCCCACCGGCGACTAATGATCAAATTGCGTACCTAGGGAGTATCGTCCCAATTGTGTGACCGGATTCGCGCTTTCCTGTCAGCCACAACAATAACTGACGGAAAGTCACCAAGTAAGAAGCAATAGCTGTCGTTCCCCAAGAAAGTGTTATAGGCCGTCTGTTGTTCCTGACCTACATAAACGACTTAGGAGACAATCTGAGCAGCCCTCTTAGATTATCTGCAGAAATTTGTCATTTACAGTCATCCAAAGTCATCAGATAACCAATACGAATTGCAAAATGATTTAGACAAGGTATTTATATGGCACAAAAAGTTTACTCTGAATTATGAAAAGTGTGAAGTCATCCACATGGACACTAACAAGAATCCTCCAGATTTCATTTACACGATGAATAACACAAATCTAAACGCTGTAAACTCAACTAAATATTTAGGGATTGCAATTACGAATAAATAACGTCGTCGGGGAAGCAAACCAAAGACTGCGACTTATCGGCAGAACAAAAATGTAACAGGTCTAATAAAGAGACTGACTACACTACACTTGTCCGCCCTCTTCTGAAGTATTGCTGTGTGGTGTGAATCCGCACCAGACAAGACTGACGGAGGACGTCGAAAAATTTCAAAGAAGGGCAGCTCGTTTTGTAGGGTGTAGAAAAATTTCTGCTACTAGTCACAATAAAAGATTATTTATTTGTCACACGACCGGTTTCGGGCTTGTGCCCATCCTCAGGTGTTTATAGAGTACTTCATGTAGATGCTAATATTGCTGGAGATCCATAAAGATGAAGTATCCTTGTTATAATTATGCTGTGGTGAAAGTTTTTCCACTCACACGTTTTTACCACTTTCACGTCCATGTTTCAGTTTCTTTTTAATTTAGCTGCATATTTCACTTCTGAGTCGTGACTTCGTGATAAACTCTGTTTTTAAATTCTAACATAGCTTAATGTAAGCACAGTGTATCTCATGAGTTCAAGACGGAGTAGTGATATATGCACCTAAATTTTTAAAAAAAATAAAAAAAAACTGAAACATGGACGTGAAATTGGTAAAAAATTTGCAAGTGAGTGGAAAAACTGTCACCACAGCATACTTCATCTTTATTAATCTCCAGCAATACGACCCTCTTCAACTGTGTAAACACCTGAGCATGGGCACAAGCCCGAAACCGGTCGCATGACATACAAATAATCTTTTATTGTAACTGGTAGCGGAAATTTTTCTACACACTATAAAGGAACAGTCATGGAGTACAACAGCATCCACTACGGATAAAATTCAGCTATTTTGTATTACACTATGTGATAAAAAGTATCCGGACACATGACTGAAAATGATTTTCAAGTTCTTGACGTCCTCCATCGGTAATGCTGGAATTCAATATGTTGTTGGCCTACCCTTAGCCTTGATGACAGCTTCCACTCTCGCAGGCATACGTTCCATCAGGTGCTGGAAGGTTTCTTGGGGAATGGCAGCCCATTCTTCACGGAGTGCTGCACTCGGGAGAGGTATCGATGTCGGTCGGTGAAGCCTGGCACGAAGTTGGCGTTCCAAAACATCCAAGAGGTGTTCTACAGGAGTCAGGTCAGGACTCTGTGCAGGCCAGTCCATTACAGGAGTGTTATTGTCGTGTAACCACTCCGTCACAGGCAGTACATTATGAAGAGGTGCTCGATCGTGCTGAAAGATGCAGTCGCCATCCCCGAATTGCTCTTCAACAGTGGGAAGCTAGAAGGTGCTTAAAACATTAATGTAGGCCTGTGCTGTGATAGTGCCATCAAAACAACAAGGGGTGCAATCGCCTTCCATGAAAAACACGACGACACCGTAACACCACCACCTCCGAATTTTACTGCTGGCACTACACACGCTGGCAGACGACGTCCAAAGGGCATTCGCCATATCCACACCCTGCCATCGGATCGCCTCATTGTGTACCGTGATTTGTTACTGTTCAATCGTCCAATGTTTAGGCTCTTTACACTAAGCAAGGCATTTACCGGCGGGATGTGTGGGTTATGAGCAGCCGCCCTACCATGAAATCCAAGTTTTCTCACCTCCCGCCTAACTGTCATAGTACTTACAGTGGATCCTTTGCAGTTTGGAATTCGTGTGCCACGGTCTGGATAGATGTCTGCCTATTACACATTACGACCCTCTTCAACTGTCGGCGGTCTCTGTCAGTCATCAGACGAGGTCGGCCTGTACGCTTTTGTGCTGTACGTGTCCCTTCACGTTTCCACTTCACTATTACATCGGAAACAGTGGACGTAGGGATGTTTAGGTGTATGGAAATCTCGCGTACAGACGTATGACACAAGTGACACCCAAGCAACTGACCACCTTCAAAGTCCGTGAGTTCCGCGTGGCGCCCCATTCTTGTCTCCCATTATGTCTAATGAGAACTGAGGTCGCTGATGTGGAGTACCCGGCAGTAGGTGGCGGCACAATGCACATAATACGAAAAACGTATGTTTTTCGCGGCATCCGGATACTTTCGATCACATAGTGAATCTCTAAATAGGGAGAGAGTGTAACGGTTATGATACCCGCGAAATGGGGTGGCATCAATAAAACAAAGGCGATTTAATATGTAAATTGAACGTGGGTGAACGTGGACGGGGGGGGGGGGGGGGAGAGAAAGGAAAGAAAAGGAAAGGGATTAGTGATGTCAGCCCCCTCGGGACATTATGCGGAATCAGCTGCGACGAGTGAAAACGTGTATCGGCCAAGGACTCCAACCCAGGATCTCCTGCTTGCTAGGCAAGTGCGTTAACGACTGCGCCATCCCGGACGCAGCGCTATCGCTATTGCGCGCTTTATCTCGGCACGCCTCACGGCCGACCCACATTTCCATAGAGCACCACCTGTCCACAGTCCCTGTCCATTTTCTCCGTGCTCGCTACGCTGAGATTCCCAAAGAAGGCCGAACGTACTTGTGCGTCGACACTGACGAAGGTGGATCCATTGCCCTTGTAGGCGCGTCAGTTATATGAATGCGTGGTATCTCTTCTTTCGGACTTGTCCGAAAGAATGGACACTACGTGGAATAAAAAAATGGCTCTAAGCACTACTGGACTTAACATCGGAGGTCATCAGTCCCCTAGACTTAGAACTACGTAAACCTAACTAACCTAAGGACATCACACACATCCAAGCCCGAGGCAGGATTAGAACCTGCGACCGTAGCAGCAGCGCGGTTCCGGACTGAAACGCCTAGAACCGCTCTGCCACAGCGGACGGCTACATGGAATACGCAGTTATTTTACATTGTACGTAAATGGAAAATGGAGCAGATCGGGGAGGGAGGGGGGGAGGAAAGGAAAGGGAAGAGATTAATGACGTCAGTTGCAACGGGACACTACGGCATCAGCGGACCCGGATCCGGATTCGAACACGGGATCCTCTGATTACTATGCAGGTGCGTTAACAACTGCGCCATTCGGGACACAGTGTCATCACAACTGCACGGACTATCTCAGCACACCTCACAGCCGACCCAAATTTCGGATAGAACAGACCTCACGCATTCATATAAGGCGATTTTCGTTGGAGCAGGAACTTCTCATGAAATTTCAACCACCAACTTTGCCCTCAGAGTGCAAAAATATTTTGTTGGCGCCCACCTACATACGGGTGAATGACCGTCGTAGTACTAACAGTTCGCACGGAAAGATTTAAGTGTTCGCTTTTTACGCGCACTGTTCGAGAATGGAACGGCAGAGAAAAGGTAGTTCGATCAACAATTTAATTGTGAATTGCACAGTAACCATGTAGATGTAAATGTAGATGTGGATAAACATGTGCTAATCCAGATGTAGCAGCTCACCTCACGTAAGTCGAGCATCACGACATTGTGCAACACGTAACTTCTCGAGCGAGTGAGCCAGATGTACCTCACATGACGGAATTGGCAAAGAGGCGAGACAACGTCGGGCGCAGCGAGCACTCGAGGCGAAGAAGATACTGGCGCAACGGCTGGCGGCACACGTGACCGCGTGGCGGCCACAGTCCGGTGGGCTCGGCTCGCCGCCTTCCGCCTCGTTTCAGCGCGGCAGTCGTCGCCAACAGCTCAATCCGGGCTGCCGGCGCCCGTATGTTAGGCGGCGCGCGAAATGTGCCGCCTCCATATTTCTTCCGGCAACAAGCAAACAGCGTGGGCCGAGCCGGCGTCGCCCGCCTGCCTGCATTCTTGGCTGCTGGCCACTGGCCGTGTTGGTAAACAATAAGCGGCGGCGGCGCGTGACGCTTTGTGGCCGGCCACGGGGACGCCCGTCCGTGTTGCCTGCGGTCACGTACGCCGCCTTTCAGCCCCGTTACACACACACACACACACACAAACACACACCGAGAGAGAGAGAGAGAGAGAGAGAGAGAGAGAGAGAGAGGTGGGAGCAGAGGAGAGGCGAAGGGGTAAGGGAGAAGTGTTGTGGCGTCTGGCAAAGTAGGACACCAAAAAAAACTGTCAGTGTGAGCGAGTAAACAAAGTTATAAGTCACTGCAAAAGCTCGGTTAACATTTCACGTACTGCTGAAGAGCTACTGTGCGACGACTGCGCGTTTTCGGACGGCGGACTAAAGGCGACTGGCCACTGGAGTGGTACGGGTCGCAAGCTCGTGTATTTGATGATGTGTGGTGAGACGGCGATCGTCAGTTCTTTTACTATTGCGTACAGGAGAAATTCAGAAGCAAGCACTTGCGGTCAGGGTAATCATTCACCCCATAAATAACCTACATCGGAAGAATATTTGAAACGTTATACGAGTGGATTTAACACGAAATTCCTTCCAAAATACTGTGAAGTACGCCGAGACGTTTGCGTTGGGTACAAAATTGTCCAAACATATATTCTGTGCAGAGGGTGTTCCACAGCTCTCACGTACTTCAGAATAGAAGGCAATAAGATGAAAATGGCTTTATTCACGCTATGTTGTTTTCTGTGAACAGCTTCTGTACAGCCTTATTGTGTTTAAACAACAGCATCACGTAACCACGAAAAGCTGCTATAATGCGTATTTATTTATCGACAGTCAGTTTCGGTCAAGATACCATCTTCAGGTCACCCACATACTCGTAATAATGGAAATCCATATGAAACAGTACATGTCAAATGGATGTCGTCGTCGACAACTGCCGATATTTCTTTAGGAACACACCCTGCCATTTTCAAGGCATAAGTGCCTGCAATTATGCCCGGCTGAATTTCTGTAAGTTATTGAACATCTTACACGCCTGGAGAAACTCAAGTCTCAGAAGATGAAATAGCTGGTCAAAGGAAGCTTCCGCGGAATCAGTTATGAACTTTATATCAAGGATCCTGATATTGATCGCTTAACTGAAATTCGTTTCTATAAATACGAGATGCCGTTTCTTCAAGTCATACCGGTTTCCTAGAACTGGCCATTGTCATCACGCACCATGAAGCAGTAAGTTTGTGAAGGTACTGTACCTCAAGCTTTCTCATACTCCGGTAACAGCATGAGGTGCTGAGCTTTACAGTGTATAGACATCATAAAGGGTGATTCCGTGATGTTGTTGCAACTCTCACTGGCGGTGGAGAAAGGTAAAAATGTGTCAAATTGAGGTAAGAAAGCCCGGTACAGAAACGATCAAGTCACACGAAAATAGTTCTGGTACGTCTGACAGTAGAATACATGTGCCGGTACTGTTGTTGGTAAGTTTGTAGCGTAGGCAATTAACAGATGTGATAGTGTGGATCAAAGCAAGAGAAAACATTTACTACACATGGGCTCTAAAATGCATATCTTAAGAGCTACGAGCAGATTTTCTTCTTCGATGGTGTTGCTGTCAGCTCTGTCCTTTCCATATTATTAGAGGGGCAGAGTGGACCAAAACTATCTCGTATATATAGACTCTAAATTGCATACCTTAAGAATTACGGACACTTGTTCAGCAGAAAAGATGTGCTTCACAGCAGCTAAGTTGAACAACTGCTTCGCTCTTAGGTATGCATTTTAGAGCCCATATTTCCTTGAAAATTATTCCTTGCTTCGGTCCGTTCAACCAAGTGTGAAACTTGCCTACCCTATAATCTTACCAACAACAGTACCGTTACATGTTTGCCCACTGCCAGACGTAACAGAACGATTTTCGCTTTCATCCTGAGACTGAGTCGTTTCTATACCGGGCTCCGCCGGCCGGAGTGGCCGAGCGGTTCTAGGCGCTACTGTTGGGAACCGCAAGACCGCTACGGTCGTAGGTTCGAATCCTGCCTCGGGCATGGATGTGTGTGATGTCCTTAGGTTAGTTAGGTTTAAGTAGTTCTAAGTTCTAGGGGACTGATGACCTCAGCAGTTGAGTCCCATAGTGCTCAGAGCCATTCGAACCATTTGTACCGGGCTCCCCTACCTCAAACTGATACTTGACGCTTCTTCGTCATTCCTGAACGTTTGTAACCTCATCACGGAATCACACCATATAGTTAGGATACCCTTGAATAAAGTATAAATACGAGTGTATGCACAGCAGCATTCAAATGTACCCTGACTGTATTATTTTAAAGTTCGTCAGCTTCGTAGTATTATCGAAGTAAGCAAGTTACAGAGCTACTTTCACAAACGCATTGTACAGTGATTGCTGCTTCATGGCGTATGATGACATTGGCTTACCCTAACATGCCAGTATGATCTGACCAGTCGACCAGAAGCTGGTAGGATTATCGAAAATATTCGTGAATGAATAAAGTCATACTGTAGCTTCTTGGTGGTCTTTTCCTTTTTTTTTTTTTTTTTTTTAAACAACGGTCATATGCGCAGGTGTTTGAGTGTGCAAGTTTGTGTATGTGTGTGTTTTCCAGGACGGGTCTCGAACCGCTGCAGTAATTTTAGCTAAACTTGGTAAACGTATGATGATGTAGCATGAACGATTACCATGTTGGTAAATAACCCTAGCAGCTCTATTTTGAAGAAAAGGGGAGGGTAAGGGTAAGTGCCATGCAAGGCTAACTCCGGGACGCAAGGAACGATTGCAATCAAATTTGATAAAAGCATAACTTGCTATCTGCAAAAATATTTTGTTGAGATATGGTTCGCCTAGCACCCTCCGGGGGGTAGAGGGAGGAGTGTAATGAATGTGACCTACAAAAAAAAAACAATAGAAAATAATCGATATTAGTGTGGAATGCATTCTTTTCGGAGTTGATGGGCTAATTAGTGGATGTCCTAACGACACTTAACCCCAGAGAGAGGGATGACATACGAAGTTTATTTTTACACTACAGGCTGTTTTTTCATTAAAATTTGTGTCCCGTAATCTTACACAGGACAGTACTGATCAAAAGCAGAAATAAAATCCTGTAAACATTTCTGTGGGTACGAATACTTGATGAGATGTCGACTATTTTGGTTTCTCCGAGAACGATGGGGTCGTCGTAAAGTACCCCTCGTGCGCTGGGCGTTAGCAGCTCACCAGCGCCAACGTCCGTATCTGCGTACCCCAACGGGTGGCGCCAGAGTGACAGCATACGCAAATCAGGCACCTCATCTCCGGGAAGACTACACGACACCTCCGCCCTCTCCGGCTCTGAAATGAAGGACGCCGACGACAGCGCTCGGGGACCACTCTGTCAGCGCAGATCGTCTCAGTTCGACAGCTCAGCTCCAAGCGACGGTGGCTCCCGATGTCATAGTTAGGTCTGCAAAAACCAGCCGAAAGATAGGTTACTGTTGAGTTAACAGAAAACTTTATTCAGAGACTGGAAATGCTTGTTATTTTCCCTATGATTGCTTCCCAAGAGATAAGTAAACATGTTCAATTATTCAGTTATAGCACGGTCTATTGATATTCTGTAGTGTACCCAGGCTCTCTCGTCTTGTCTCCTGCTTTCTAGTCCATGAGTTACTGAAGCGACCATCCGTGGTACAGCAAACGGACGATACTCGGTGCTGTAGGGTACCACACCCTTTGGCATTCATCGCTCATTATTTACTGACGGCGTTTGTCTCTCGATTTAGTCTTCTGCCTGTGATACTGTCAGACACAACGCTTACAACTGACCCCTTCATCAGCCATTCTGTAAGTATTGTTTTGAATTTGTGGTGATATCAGAAATAGGTTACTGACTGCTTGTGTGTAAACGACGTAATGAGTGCAGTAGAGTTCTATAACTGCAGGTGAGAACCGGTAAACAGAGCATTCTTGTATGAATTAACCCAGAACGGTAACTGCAGCACTGCAGTCCATCTAAAAATATAAAAAAATAAAATGATACATCGTGGAGTCCATTAGCGTTGCCTCTCCCTTCACGTGACCTTCGTCTCTCACTTTCCTGGCTATGGTGACATTCAAAGGCATTGGTGTACACGTTATACGACAGTGTGTTCCAGCCTGCGATCAAATTCACCGGCAGCCCCATGTGTTCTTACGAGTTCGTGATTCTTTGAGGAGGAGTGCTAAAGGATGTATAAGAACGAGAGACACCACATTTCTACAAACAGATGGCTATCGTGGGACAACATTGCCCATATCTGAGCAAGTATTTGCTTAGGAGGTGTTTAATGGTCTTTTTCTAATTGTGAAAGCTTGTGCTTATTTTACAATACTTATTTAACAACATATAAGTTACCGCACAAACGCAGTGCAGCAGTAGAAATGATTGGCGGTTCATGAATCAACACTATTTTGCCCAGAAACAGTTCTTTTGTAAGAATTGTCGTCGCACAATAATAAATAAAATAAGAAACTTAACCTAATAAAATATAATATAGACAACCCTCGTCCGGTTCAGCCTCTGTGACACACAAGCGAGCACCAACCAAGAATAACAAAACAGAAATTACATTCAAATGAAACGATATGGTTCCCATGACATTTTCCACGCTCAAACATATATGATGTACAGGCGATAGGCAAAATAATGTGGACATTGGTAGTAATGGGATGGTTGTGTTTGACGATCAAGTGGAGGTAAGCACATGTCGCGCTGGACTGTGCATGCTCAGTATGGACTAGGCATCGGTGCAGGTTGCTTACGAGAGTAGTGCGCACTTCGTTTGTGCATTCAGAGGCCAATGTCGACGTGCAATGAAACACCTAACAGAGTTCCAAAGAGGGCAGGTTGTAAGGGCCCGATTAGCTGGAGAATCAGTAACAAAGACAGTCAACTTATTGAATATTTCAAGAGTTACTGTTTCAACAGTCATAACAGTCTGCACAAAACATGGAAAGACATCATCGTGCAAACGTAATGGTGGGCGCAAATCAAAAGTAAATGACAGAGATTGTTGTACACTATTGTGTCAAAACAACACAAACTTACGGTGGCTAAAGTGACTGCAGAGCTCAATAGCCATCTTCAAGACCCAGTATCTATCGACACTGTTCGCCGAGAACTCCAGGAAGCGAATATTCATGGACGAGCTCTTATATCGAAACCATTAGTGATGGCAACCAACGCAAAGAAGCCTAAAACATGGTGTCAGGAGCATAAATCCTGGACAGCTGATCAGTGGAAACAAGATGGTCCTACAAGTCACGTTTTCGTTAATCCCAACATCGGACCGGGTCTACGTCTGGAGGACGCCAAAAGATGCCGAGAATCCTGGTTACTTGATTCCAACGGTTAAGCATGGAGGTGAAAGTGTGATGGTGTTGCCTGCCATATCATGGTATTCCGCTGGTCCCATCACTACTCTCGAAGGCCGTGTTATAGACAACGAATATGTGAACCCAGTGATTCAAATGTTCTTCCTCAAAAATGATGACATATTTGAGGACTATAATGCACTCATTCACACAGCCAGGACAGTAAAATCGTGGTATGAGGAGCGTGCAAGTGAACTACACCGTCAGCCAGTACAGGTCCTGGACTTCAACATTATGGGACCCTTGTGGACGGTATTGGTGTGCAGACTCCAAAGCAGGTTTCCGCCTCCCTCGTCACTAGAGGACTTATAAGAGGTTCTCATCGAAGAGTGGTATAACATTCTACTGGAGACTATACAATCATTACATGCCAGTATTCTAAAAAACGAGGATAATGGAATGTAGTCGAATTAAGTCGGGTGATGTTGAGGGTATTAGATTAGGAAATGAGACACTTAAAGTAGTAAATGTCCGCCGCTCGTGGTCTCGCGGTAGCGTTCTCGCTTCCCGAGCACGGGGTCCCGGGTTCGATTCCCGGCAGGGTCAGGGATTTTCACCTGCCTCGAGATGACTGGGTGTTTGTGTTGTCCTCATCATTTCATCATCATCCAGGAAAGTGGCGAACTTGGACTGAGCAAAGATTGGGTAATTGTACGGGCGCTGATAACCACGCAGTTGAGCGCCCCACAAACCAAACATCATCATCATCACTTAAAGTAGTAAAGGAGTTTTGCTATTTGGGGAGCAAAATAACTGATGATGGTCGAAGTAGAGAGGATATAAAATGTAGACTGGCAATGGCAAGGAAAGCGTTTCTGAAGAAGAGAAATTTGTTAACATCGAGTATAGATTTAAGTGTCAGGAAGTCATTTCTGAAAGTATTTGTATGGAGTGTAGTCATGTATGGAAGTGAAACATGGACGGTAAATAGTTTGGACAAGAAGAGAATAGAAGCTTTCGAAATGTGGTGCTACAGAAGAATGCTGAAGATTAGATGGGTAGATCACATAACTAATGAGGAAGTATTGAATAGGATTGGGGAGAAGAGAAGTTTGTGGCACAACGTGACCAGAAGAAGGGATCGGTTGGTAGGACATGTTCTGAGGCATCAAGGGATCACCAATTTAGTATTGGAGGGCAGCGTGGAGGGTAAAAATCGTAGAGGGAGACCAAGAGATGAATACACTAAGCAGATTCAGAAGGATGTAGGTTGCAGTAGGTACTGGGAGATGAAGAAGCTTGCACAGGATAGAGTAGCATGGAGAGCTGCATCAAACCAGTCTCAGGACTGAAGACCACAACAACAACAACAACATTCTAAAAAGAATCGCAGCTGTACTAAGGGCAAATGGGTTTCATACCCCTTATTAATAAACCATTCTCGAGTAAGTGTAGGTGTTCACATTGTTTTGCCTATTCCCTGTAACTATGCATACTGAAACGACAAATGACAATTTGTACCAAGACCGGGATCGAACCCAGGTTTTTCTATTCACTAGGCAGATGCGCCAACCACTACGCCATCCTGGCACCCACCACACAGGCTACCCTAGCACACCTCTCTCCTCAATCCAAATTCCCATTCATGCCTCAGTCCACTTGGTATTTCCCATAAACTTGAACAGCATTGCACAGGCTCTCCAACTGCGCTGGAATAGCACCTCAACATTGAACGGAACGGAGGATCCTGTCTGAAACCCAGTCATGAAACGGAACTATACGATTCCAGAGACCTTTTCCAGTCTGTGATGTATACACGCAGGCTGAAACGACAAACAAAAATTTATACCAAGACTGGGATTCAGACCTGGATCTAAGGTATGAATGGAAATTAGTGTTGAGAAGGTGCGTTTGTCAGAGTGTTCTGTGCGGTTATGCCAAGCCACTGTGCAATCGTGATATAGTGTTAGTGCATCTGCCAAGAGAGCAGGAAACCCGGGTTCAAATCCCAGCCTTTGTACTTCATTCGTCGCTTCAGTTTGCTTACATCATAAATATTTGATACTGGAAAAGGTCTCTGGAAAATAGTTTCATTTGATTAAAGCACCTTTGTGTGGTTTTCGGCAGGATCCTCTATTTCTTTCGATGCTGTGGTGCTGTTCCTATACAGTTGGAAAGCCTGTGCAATGTTGTTTGAGTTTAAGGGAATACGAAGTGCGATGAGGCGTGAATGGGAATTTGGGTTTAGGAGAGAGGCAAGCAGAGGTACTCCATGCAGTTGCCCAAAGCTATTGTGGTGTGGTGGCTTAGTGGTTAGCATATCTGCCTAGTGAGCAGGACACCGGGGTTTCGGATCCTGCCCCTGGTACAAATTTCCATTCGTCTCTTCAGGCTGATACACACAACAGAAATTAGGTTAGACACAATCTCGGCACATAGATAGCTCTAATCGGCCTATCAAAATAACAATGTATAACAGGTGAATGAAACCACACAGCAGCTACCACTGGACCAATGGTAGCCAACCTGGTCCTTACCACTCACTACTGGACATTCCAGCTTTCATAGTGGTAGGAGTTTAAAAAAAATTCATTAGATTTTTATAATATTCTGGCATAAAGTATTTGGTAAGTAATTATTATCATACGTTTCAATTTGCTATAACTCAGCTTTATTATTTTTATAAACTTGATTTCCTACTCCATAAATCACCATTACTGCAAAACCGATGGGTAGTTGTAAAATTTTACTACTGACAGAGACTCGGAAGTGGGCAGTAGGTAAAATAGTTTGACCAACACCGCTCTAGACTGTCAAGAACCTTCACCAGCTACTCACTACTGCTGCAGACGCTAGGACTGCACCAGGGTATTACCCGGTAATGCGGCCGTACCAGGAACTAACGTGCCACTCGACTAGGTACAGGTACATTCCGGTTAAAATAATGCGCGTTGTCACGTCGCAGTGCAAGCACGGAAGGTGAACGCAGAAAAACTCTTCATGGACAGGCGCAGTAGCTTGCGGTCAACGTGATTACATTTTTTGAGAATGAGAAAGAGAAGGGATTTACTTGTCGGCGGAGAGGGTGACGGAACTTGCATCCAAAATGATAACCTTTAACTCGCTAGGTGGCTTTTCTGTAACATGTTCTACGATGTGGGGTCTCTGGGACCCGTATGTTTAAATCGAGATTCAAGGCGCAGATTATTTGAAATTTTCAGTTTAAATTATATAAAAATTATTTTTTCCATTGTATAAGTGTTGATTAAATTCTCTTTGACGATCTCACTGCACTAAATAATGCCTGGAGAATTTTCCTTTTTAACACAAAAAGTCACGTTCTTTCGTGCCCTTTTGTTAATAGTAATCATTAACGATTAGTTAAAAATCTGAATTTTACGTTCTGAAAAATTGTACTGCCTCTGTAGCAAGTAAATGTTCACATAAAAATCTGCACTATCTCCTGTGAGAATATGGGATACTACTTTTAAATACTCTGTAAGACAGAATTCATTCCTTTTTTTGCTATCGAATACAAGAGTGAGAAAATGACGAATAGGACAATGTCAGCTGGGAGGTAATAAAACCAACAGTAAATAACGGAGGTGCAGATTCATGCCAGTTGTGGTCGTGTTATAGCACAGTGATGAAGGCTGCAGTGAAGCGGTAGTTGTAGTCTTATACTCCATAGACAGAGCAAAGATAGAGAATGGAAAGTGCTAAAATGAATAAAAGTTACCTTTTTATTAATCATCTGTCTCCTGACTTGTGTGATGCGGCCCACCACTAATTTCTCCCCTGTGACAACCTCTTCAACTCAAAGTATCGCTTGCAACCTATGTCTTAATTATTTGCTAGATGTATTGCAATCTCTGTCTTCCTCTACAGATTACGCCCTCTACAGCTGACTCTAGTACCATGGAAGTTATTCTCTGATGTCTTGGCAGATGTCATATCATTCTGGCCCTTCTCCTTATCAGTGTTTACCACATATTCATTTCCTATCCGCTTCTGCACAGACCCTCCTCATTCCTTACCTACACTACTGGCCATTAAAATTGCTACACCAAGAAGAAATGCAGATGATAAACGGGTATTCATTGGACAAATATACTATACTAGAAATGACATGTGATTACATTTTCACGCAATTTGGGTGCATAGATCCTGAGAAATAAATACCCAGAACAATCACCTCTGGCCGTAATAACGACCTCGATACGCCTGGGCATTGAAAATGGCTAAATGGTTCAAATGGCTTTGATCACTATGGGACTTAACATCAATGGTCATCAGTACCCTAGAACTTAGAACTACTTAAACCTAACTAACCTAAGGACAGCACACAACACCCAGTCATCACGTGGCAGAGAAAATCCCTGACCCCGCCGGGAATCGTACCCGGGAACCCGGGCGCGGGAAGCGAGACCGCTACCGCACGACCACGAGCTGCGGACCTGGGCATTGAGTCAAACAGAGCTTGGATGACGTGTACAGGTACAGCTCCCCATGCAGCTTCAACTCGATACCACAGTTCACCAAGAGTAGTGACTGGCGTATTGTAACGAGCCAGTTGCTCGGACACCATTGACCAGACGTTCCCAATTGGTGAGAGATCTGGAGATTATGCTGGCCGGGGCAGCAGTCGAACATTTTCTGTATCCAGAAAGGCCCATACAGGACCTGCAACATGCGGTCGTGCATTATCCTGCTGAAATGTAGGGTTTCGCACGGATCGGATGAAGGGTAGATCCACGGGTCGTAACACATCTGAAATCTAACGTCCACTGTTCAAAGTGCCGTCAATGAGAACAAGAGGTGACCGAGACGTGTAACCAATGGCACCCCATAGCATCACGCCGGGTGATACGCCAGTATGGTGATGGCGAATACACGCTTCCAATGTGCGTTCACCGCGATGACGCCAAACACGGATGCGACTATTACGATGCTGTAAACAGAAGCTGGATTCATCCGAAAAAATGACGTTTCCCATTCGTGCACCCAGGTTCGTCGTTGAGTACACCATAGCAGGCGCTCCTGCCTGTGATGTGGCGTCAAGGGTAACCGCAGCGATGGTCTCCGAGATGATAGTCCATGCTGCTGCAAACGTCGTCAAACTGTTCGGGCAGATGGTTGTTGTCTTGCAAACGTCCCCATCTGTTGACTCAGCCATGCGGATAAGATGCTTGTCATCTCGACCGCTAGTGATACGAGGTCGATGGGATCCAGCATGGCATTCTGTATTACCCTCCTGAACCCACCGATTCCATATTCTGCCAAGAGTAATTGGATCTCGACTAACGCGAGCAGCAATGTCACGATACGATAAACTGCAATCGTGATAGCCTACAATCCGACCTTTATCAAAGTCGGACACGTGATGGTACGCATTCTCCTCCTTACACGAGGCAACGCCGGTCAACTGCTGTTTGTGTATGAGAAATCGGTTGGAAACTTTCCTCATGTCAGCACGTTGTAGGTGTCGCCACGAGCCCCAATCTTGTGTGAATGCTCTCAAAAGCTAATCATTTGCATATCATAGCATCTTCTTCCTGTCGGTTAAATTTTGCGTCTGTAGCACGTCATCTCCGTGGTGTAGCAATTTTTATGGCCAGTAGTGTATTTTTAACATTCGTCTGTAGCACCACATCTGAGGTGCCTCGATTCTCTTCTGTTCCGGTTTTTCCATAATACATATTTCACCATCATACAATGGGACCATACTTGGTAATGTAGGTTCTAATATAACAGCGTCCTGACAACAAGTAAGACTCACCAGAACTACGAGCAGGTGTTGAAAAGTGCTTGACTTTTTATTCGTTAAAATGGATCTAGATTAATTCTGATATTGTGGCATTAAATCTTGTTCTTCACATTATGGGTGATAGTAATTCCGTAGCAATAACACATTTCTGTGCCGGTATTTTGGAATAAAGACGTAATCCTTTGTATTGACTACTTACAACACGGTAAAACCATCACGGCGAAGTACTGTTTTCAAATTCTCGACAAACTGAAACAATAACTGCTCTCCAATTGTCAAGGAAAGCTGAGGAAAGACATTTTGTTTCTGCAAGACAATGCCCCTCCTCATAAGGAGCCATCACGCAGCAAACAAACTGGCAGAACGTTACTTTGAAGTGCTCAAAAATCCACCCTAGTCACACGATTTGGCCTCCTCTAACCATTATCTGTTCCCAAACGTTAATAAACATCCCAACGGAAGACGATTTTTGAACAATGAAAAAACCAGAAAGGTGCGGATGAGTGGTTCGCAGCTGAATCGACTTTTTTTTGGATGGGTTAAAGAAGCTAGAACAAAGATGCCATAAATGTGTTTAGCTCAAGGAGGAATACGTTAAGTAGAAAACTCTTTTCAAATCTGTAACACTATTTTTTTCTTTGTAAATCCAAGGACGTTTCAGCACCCACTAGTGCTTAACCGAATGCATGAACAAAACTAAGGAAAAATTCGTGAAGCGTAAGAAGAACGAGAATATAAGTCTGCTAAATTTCAGCTGTAGAGAAAGGACAATAGAGAAGGCGAGATATTTCTACTTTTCCTGCTGAAATTTTCCTACTTTTCCGTTGAGTAGACACCAACTTTTCAGTCAGTTCGAAAGACATATGCAGGTAGCGTAATTGATAGAAAACTCTATAATTTTCTTGTTTCCGGGTATCGCTATCGTGTGGAATTGTCTAAATATGATCAGTTAACTATTCTTTTATTCGCTTCTGAACACTGTTGCAATTTCGCCTCTATAGCTACACTTAGCATAGGACAATAATGAATCACTTGAAAACAGATATAGATTAGAAATTTCAATAGTGACCAAAAGAAAATAAAGGAACAATCAACTTACAGTGTAGAGGTTGGAGGAATGGGCTGCAAAGACTGGTTTCACATTTTCTGCAGAAAATTGTGTATATGTTCATTTACCTGACTTGCGTATACGGGACACCATTCTCCCTTTTAAAGATTCTGTGGGGTTTCTGGGAATCATTCTTTACTCAAAACTGTCGTGGCTACCACACTTCAAGGACCTGAAGGTAAGGGCAAAGAAAGCACTGAACACAGATCCTGCGGAAAGGACAGCGCGTCTCTGCTTCAGTTTGATAGGTGCTTAATGCGATAGCGGCTCGCCTATTGGTGCACAGTGTAGGGTCAGCGAAGGATTCTTACCTGAAGAACATTGACGCCATACACCACGAGCGGTCCAGGACAGCCACGGGCGCTTACAGGACTCCAGCCCCGTCCCAGTGCTGAGGCTGGTGAACACCACTTACTATCCGGCAGCAGCTTCTCATTCCGCGTCTGGCGCGTTAGTTCATCGCTACTCCCATCTCTCCTGCATACCACACCATTGCTCGTCCAGCTATGGAGCGGCTCTTTACCCATCATACACGGGCAAAGAGTTTGTTTGGAATCTGCCGGAAAAGTGTGCTAGAATCCCTCGATGTGGGGGCACGTTCAGGTTCAAATTCGAGGTTTTAACTGACTGCTGCGCTGGTTACTACTGAGGTCCAAGGCAATTTTAGATTTAGTGCAGAGCGGGAGAGGTTGCACTCCTGTATCTGTTTTAAACACATAATTTCATCACATTGTAAATGAACACCAAAACTATGTAGCTGTATGTGCGGGTACCACTTAATTGGCTCTGTTATTTACCCTGATCGTGTCCACAAGATCCGACTGCCTCAAGCCTTTACTGTCTTTGACGCGAAATTATACGCTATCTTGCGGGCAGTGGAGCAGTTGAGACTTGTTTTGAACGCTAAATTCCTCGTCTGTTCTGTTTCCCTAGTGCCCTTAAGTCTCTACATCGCTTGTACGCATCAGATAAAGTAGTCTAGAATATCCAAGATGCCCTCCTGAACCTACAAAAGGTGGAGAAGAAGGTGTCTTTCTCCTGGGTACAAGGAGACGTAAGTACTGCAGGTAACGAAAGGGCGGATACAGCAGCCAAAAAGGCGTATCGTGTGATCCTCACTTATTCACTGTGGCATTCCCTTACATGCTATCTTCTCGTTGTTGAAGTACAGAGTCATGCATTGATGAGAAGAATGGTGGCTGGAAGTTTCAGATAAGAAGCTGCGTCAAGTAAAGTCCAGAAGGGGCCGTGGGGTGCCTCATTCCAGTCACGCAGGCGGGATGAGCTGCTTCTTATTCATCTTCGCATAGATGACAGCGCTATGAGGCGAGAGGATCCTCCAATGTTTGGTGTTTGTGGCGTATGGATCACTGTGCGCCACATTTCATTAGACTGCTTTTTATTTTCAGATCAGAGGGCACCAGCAGTTTGTCGACAGAACTGCCCTCTAGAATGAGATTTTCACTCTGCAACGGAGTGTGCGGTGATATGAAACTTCCTGGCAGATTAAAACTGTGTGCCCGACCGAGACTCGAAATTGGGACCTTTGCCTTTCGCGGGCAAGTGCTCTACCATCTGAGCTACCCAAGCACGACTCACGCCCGGTCCTCACAGCTTTACTTCTGCCAGTATCTCGTCTCCTAGCTTCCAAACTTTACAGAAGCTCTGCTGCGAACCTTGCAGAACTAGCACTCCTGAAAGAAAGGATTAGCCACAGCCTGGGGGATGTTTCCAGAATGAGATTTTCACTCTGCAGCGGGGTGTGCGCTGATATGAAACTTCCTGGCAGATTAAAACTGTGTGCCCGACCGAGACTCGAGTCGGGCGTGAGTCGTGCTTCGGTGGCTCAGATGGTAGAGCACTTGCCCGTGAAAGGCAAAGGTCCCGAGTTCGACTCTCGGTCGGGCACACAATTTTAATCTGGCAGGAAGTTTCAGAACTGCCCTCTACTTTAAGTGTTGTTCAAGTGCCTCTAGTGAGAGTTTCAAGGTTCTGTGATACGTCCCACTTGTTCCCTAAAATTTTTGGAAGGATGTTCTTAATGCGTTAACAAGATGATTGGGTCACCCGGAATCAGCCAGTCACATTTCCCTGTCCCGCTATTTGGGCTCCTTTTCCGTTTTACTTATGTTTCAATCTCAGATGTAGAACCTTTCACCCTTTCTCGTTGTCTGAATGCGTGTGAGATATAGTGCTGTGTGGGTCATCACAAGTGAGGTGGGAGTGAGTTAGAGAGTGTCATTTTGTCGGTTTTCTCAACACTGTGTGACACCAATTTTAGTGATTTTATCCACATTCTCTTCTTTTTAAATGTGTAAGTGTGGTCATAACCTTGCTGTTGAGGACTCAACAACTCCAAACACTCAAGTACAATCCAATGGCGAAAATATTGTCATTTCGACAGTGGTAGAAAACCATCCGCACAAGGCGGGTTGAAGTGCCCACCCTGCATAGATATTTGACTTGTTCAGGAGAGGAAAAGGAAGGAAATGAAAGGAACTGGAAGGAAAGCGATAAACTGCAGCTTTGAGTTGATTCATGAGAAGAGCGTGATGCAGGATTTTTTGGGCATTGTGTGGCAAATGTATCTTGTACAGGGATTTGACTCCCACCCTAAGAGAGACCTTAAATTATCAAACGCTCTCAGTTATGTCGGTAGCTGAGGTGGCCTTTGTATTACAGTCAGAGGTCTACAGAAAGATAAGACAGTAATAAGTTTATTTACCCAATGAACACTTAATAACACCGATATGCATGAATTTGAATGCTGTTCGTCCTTCGGTGGTGCTGAGTCACATACAAAGAGGGTAAAGTTCTTGATTCTAGCAATATAGTCTTGAATGATTATACACTTATGTAACTCTCCGAATGTTACTAACACTCAGCAACATCGAGCTACGTTGCGGTAATGTCCTCACTGCACTCTTCGGCACTTGTGTTGGTAAGACTCCATAGATGCACCCAATTTGGCTGAGTGCGGCAACTTAGAAAGAGGCGCTGGCCAGTCAAAGTCGCAGCAGTGAGCTCATGTCAGTTTAGCGTCCACTGACGGCGAGTATGCATAGCGTCACCCGATGAAGAAGAACACACCATGGATCTGTTGCGTGCTGTGAGTGGCGCTCGGCGGGCCGAGTGTGGTCGACAAAGATGCCTTCTATACCGCACTGTCAATGCAGCGTGCACTAAACCAATTCAGTTTTCTCCTACTTCTTACGTCTGTAGTGGCCGTGAAGATAAAATCAGATTAATACACTACTTGGCATTGAAATTGCTACACCACGAAGATGTGCTACAGATGCGAGATTTAACCGACAGGAAGAAGATGCTGTGATATGCAAAATCATTAGCTTTTCAGAGCATCCACACAAGGTTGGCGCCGATGGCGACACCTACAACGTGCTGACATGAGGTAACTTTCCAACCGATTTCTCATACACAAAAAGCAGTTGATCGGCGATCCCTGGTGAAACGTTGTTGTGATGCCTCGTGTAAGGACGAGAAATGCGTACCATCACGTTTCCGACTTTGATAAAGGTCGGATTGCAGCCTATCGCGATTGCGGTTTGTCGTATCGCGACATTGCTGCTCGCATTGGTCGAGATCCAATGACTGTTAGCAGAATATGGAATCGGTGGGTTTAGGAGGTAATACGTAACGCCGTGCTGGATCCCAACGGCCTCGTATCCCTAGGAGTCGAGATGACAGGCATCTTATCCGCATGACTGTAACGGATCGTGCAGCCACGTCTCGATCCCTGAGTCAACAGATGGGGACGTTTGGAAGACAACAATCATCTGCACGAACAGTTCGACGACGTTTGCAGCAGTACGGACTATCAGCTCGTTACCTTTGACGCTGCATCACTGACAGGAGCGCCTGCGATGGTGTCCTCAACGACGAACCTGGGTGCACTATTGGCAAAACGACATTTTTTTGGGATGAATCCAGGTTCTGTTTACAGCATCATGATGGTCAAATCCGTGTTTGGCGACATCGCGGTGAACGCACATTGGAAGCGTGTCTTCGTCACCGCCATACTGGCGTATCACCCGGACTTGATGGTATGGGATGCCATTGGTTACACGTCTCGGTCACCTCTTGTTCGTATTGACGGCACTTTGAACAGTGGACGTTACATTTCAGATGTGTTACGACCCGTGGCTCTACCCTTCAAATGGTTCAAATGGCTCTGAGCACTATGGGACTTAACTTCTGAGGTCATCAGTCCCCTAGAACTTAGAACTACTTAAACCAAACTAACCTAAGGACATCACATACATTCATGCCCGAGGCAGGATTCGAACCTGCGACCGTACGGTCGCGCGGTTCCAGACTGTAGCGCCTAGAACCGCTCGGCCACTCCGGCCGGCCCTCTACCCTTCTTCGGTCCCCGCGCAACCCTACATTTCAGCAGGATAATGCACGATCGCATGTTGCAGGTCCTATACGGGCGTTTCTGGATACAGGAAATGTTGGACTGCTGCCCTGGCCAGCACATTGTCCAGATCTCTCACCAATTGAGAACGTCTGGTCAATGGTGCCGAGCAACTGGCTCGTCACAATACGCCAGTCGCTACTGTTGATGAACTGTGGTATCGTGTTGAAGCTGCATGGGGAGCTGTACTTGTACACGCCATCCAAGCTCTGTTTGGCTCATTTCCCAGGCGTATGAAGGCCGTTATTACGGCCAGAGGTGGTTGTTCTGGGTACCGATTTCTCAGGATCTATGCACCCAAATTGCGTGAAAATGTAATCACATGTCAGTTGTAGTATAATATATTTGTCCAATGTATACCCGTTTATCATCTGAATTTCTTCTTGGTGTAGCAGTTTTAATGGCCAGTAGTGTAGTAATTCATTGTACAGACATATAAGCAAATATTTGTTTTCATCCTCAATCCGTGAACGCATCGAGTTGAAATTTTTCTCCGCTAAGCACTGTAAATATAAGAGTGATATAATGTTCTGGTATTTGTTGAAAGTGATGCCGACTTGCTACACCACGTGACCTGACACCTGAACCAGGCGGCAGGCTCCCACCCAGCTGCGAGGAGAGCAGAGCTACGTAGAGTGTTGGAGGCCGCCGAGCAGGAAGGGCCTTGCGCTGCGCTCTGCGCGCCAATTCGTCTTGTGAGTCACGCGTGCGAGCCCCGGCTAATGCGGACGGCCGGCCTTGGTCAGCCGCGCCGCGCTGCTGGCCTCCATTAATTTCGAGAAGGACTGCTGCGGACGCGTTCCTCTGCTTCCACGTGTCGCCTGGTGACGGGCTGCTGCACACGACATTCTCCTGTACGGAGCCGCTTCGGAAATTGATTGTGACACAAAACATGACCGCCTGTAAACCAACCGATCATATTACACGTCTTTTTTTTTTTTTTCAATCTTTGCCAGCTTCAACATACACATCCATACTCCCCAAGCCACCTGATGGTGTGTGACGGTGGGTACTTTTGAGTATCTCTATCGGTTTTCCCTTCTATTCCAGTCTCGTATTATTCGTAGCCTCCCCCGATGAACCATGGACCTTGCAGTTGGTGGGAAGGCTTGCGTGCCTCAGCGATACAGATAACCGTACCGTAGGTGCAACCACAACGGAGGGGTATCTGTTGAGATGCCAGACAAACGTGTGGTTCCTGAAGAGGGGCAGCAGCCTTTTCAGTAGTTGCAGGGGCAAAAGTCTGGATGATTGACTGATCTGGCCTTGTAACACTAACCAAAACGGCCTTGCTGTGCTGGTACTGCGAACGGTTGAAAGCAAGGAAAAACTACAGCCGTAATTTTTCCCGAGGGCATGCAGCTCTACTGTATGGTTAACGATGATGGCGTCCTCTTGGGTAAAATATTCCGGAGGTAAAACAGTCCTCCATTCGGATCTCCGGGCGGGGACTACTCAAGAGGACGTCGTTATCAGGAGAAAGAAAACTGGCATTCTACGGATCGGAGCGTGGAATGTCAGATCCCTTAATCGGGCAGGTAGGTTAGAAAATTTAAAAAGGGAAATGGATAGGTTAAATTTAGATATAGTGGGTATTAGTGAAGTTCGTTGGCAGGAGGAACAAGACTTTTGGTCAGGTGAACACAGGGTTATAAAAACAAAGTCAAATAGGGGTAACGCTGGAGTAGGTTTAATAATGAATAAAAAAATAGGAATGCGGGTAAGCTACTACAAACAGCATAGTGAACGCATTATTGTGGCCAAGATAAACACGAAGCCCACGCCTACTACAGTAGTACAAGCTTATATGCCAACTAGCTCTGCAGATGATGAAGAAATTGAAGAAATGTATCATGAAATAAAAGAAATTATTCACATAGTGAGGGGAGACGAAAATTTAATAGTCATGGGTGACTGGAATTCGGTAGTAGGAAAAGGGAGAGCAGGAAATGTAGTAGGTGAATATGGATTGGCGGTAAGAAATGAAAGAGGACGCCGCCTGGTAGAATTTTGCACAGAGCACAACTTAATCATAGCTAACACTTGGTTCAAGAATCATAAAAGAAGGTTGTACACATGGAAGAAGCCGGGAGATACTAACAGGTTTCAGATAGATTACATAATGGTAAGACCGAGATTTAGGAACCAGGTTTTAAATTGTAAGACATTTCCAGGGGCAGATGTGGACTCTGACCACAATTATTGGTTATGAACTGTAGATTAAAACTGAAGAAACTGCAAAAAGGTGGGAATTTAAGGAGATGGAACCTGGATAACCTGGCTAAACCAGAGGTTGTACAGAGTTTCAGGGAGAGCATAAGGCAACAATTGACAGGAATGGGGGAAAGAAATACAGTAGAAGGAGAATGGATAGCTTTGAGAGATAAAGTAGTGAAGGCAGCAGAGGATCAAGTGGGTAAAAAGACGAGGGATAGTGGAAATCCTTGGGTAACAGAAGAAATATTGAATTTAATTCATGGAAGGAGAAAATATAAAAATTCAGTAAATGAAGCGGGCAAAAAGGAATACAAACATCTCAAAAATGAGATCGACAGGAAGTGTAAAATGGCTAAGCAGGGATGGCTAGAGGACAAATGTAAGGCTGTAGGGGCTTATCTCACTAGGGGTAAGATAGATACTGCCTACAGGAAAATCAGAGATACCTTTGGAGAAAATAGAACCACTTGTATGAATATCAAGAACTCAGTTGGAAATCCAGTTCTAAGCAAAGAAGGGATAGCAGAAAGGTGGAAGGAGTATATAGAGGATCTATACAATGGCGACTTACTTGAGGACAATATTATGGAAATGGAAGAGGATGTAGATGAAGATGAAATGGGAGATACGATCCTGCGTGAAGAGTTTGACAGAGCACTGAAAAACCTGAGTCGAAACAAGGCCCCGGGAGTAGATAACATTCCATTAGAACTACTGACAGCCTTGGGAGAGCCAGTCCTAACAAAACTCTACCATCTGGTGAGCAAGATGTATGAGACAGGCGAAATACCCTCAGACTTCAAGAAGAATATAATAATTCCAATCCCAAAGAAAGCAGGTGTTGACAGATGTGAAAATTACCGAACTATCAGTTTAATAAGTCACAGCTGCAAAATACTAACACGAATTCTTTACAGACGAATGGAAAAACTGGTAGAAGCCGACGTCGGGGAAGATCAGTTTGGATTCCGTAGAAATATTGGAACACGTGAGGCAATACTGAACCTACGACTTATCTTGGAAGCTAGATTAAGGAAAGCCAAACCTACGTTTCTAGCATTTGTAGACTTAGAGAAAGCTTTTGACAATGTTGACTGGAATACTTTCTTTCAGATTCTGAAGGTCGCAGGGGTAAAATACAGGGAACGAAAGGCTATTTACAATTTGTACAGAAACCAAATGGCAGTTATAAGAGTTGAGGGGCGTGAAAGGGAAGCAGTGGTTGGAAAGGGAGTGAGACAGGCTTGTAGCCTCTCCCCGATGTTATTCAATCTGTATATTGAGCAAGCAGTGAAGGAAACAAAAGAAAAATTCGGAATAGGTATTAAAATCCATGGAGAAGAAATAAAAACCTTGAGGTTCGCCGATGACATTGTAATTCTGTCTTGGAAGAGCAGTTGAACGGAATGGATAGTGTCTTGAAAGGAGGATATAAGATGAACATCAACAAAAGCAAAACGAGGATAATGGAATGTATTCGAATTAAGTAGGGTGATGCTGAGGGAATTAGTTTAGGAAACGAGACACTTAAAGTAGTAAAGGGGTTTTGCTATTTGGGGAGCAAAGTAACTGATGGTGGTCGAAGTAGAGAGGATATAAAACGTAGACTGGCAATGGCAAGGAAAGCGTTTCTGAAGAAGAGAAATTTGTTAACATCGAGTATAGATTTAAGTGTCAGGAAGTCATTTTTGAAAGTATTTGTATGGAGTGTAGCCATGTATGGAAGTGAAACATGGACGATAAATAGTTTGGACAAGAAGAGAATAGGAGCTTTCGAAATGTGGTGCTACAGAAGAATGCTGAAGATTAGATGGGTAGATCACATAACTAATGAGGAGGTATTGAATAGGATTGGGGAGAATAGAAGTTTGTGCACAACTTGACTAGAAGAAGGGATCGATTGGTAGGACATGTTCTGAGGCATCAAGGGATCACCAATTTAGCACCAGTCTCAGGACTGAAGACCACAACAACAACATTATTCGTAGAAAGAAAGATTGTCCGTATGCCTCTGTGTGGGCTCTAATCTCTCTGATTTTATCCTCATGGTCTCTTCGCGAGATATACGTAGGAGGGAGCAATATACTGCTTGACTCCTCGGTGAAGGCATTTTCTTGAAACTTCAACAAAAGCCCGTACCGTGCTACTGAGCGTCTCTCTTGCAGAGTCTTCCACTGGAGTTATCTATCATCTCCGTAACGCTTCCGCGATTGCTAAATGATCCTGTAACGAAGCGCGCTGCTCTCCGTTGGATCTTCTCTATCTCTTCTATCAACCGTACTGGTACGGATCCCACACTGGTGAGCAATATTCAAGCAGTGGGCGAACAAGTGTGCTGTAACTTACTTCCTTTGTTTTCGGATAGCATTTCCTTAGGATTCTTCCAATGAATCTCAGTCTGTCATCTGCCTTACCGACGATCAACTTTATATGATCATTCCATATTAAATCACTCCTAATTCCTACTCCCAGATAATTTATGGAATTGACTGCTTCCAGTTGCTGACCTGCTATATTGTAGCTGAATGTTAAAGGATCTTTCTTTCTATGTATTCGCAGCGCATTACACTTGTCTACATTGAGATTCAACTGCCATTCCCTGCACCATGCGTCAATTCGTTGCAGATCCTTCTGCATTTCAGTACAATTTTCCATTGTTACAACCTCTCGATATACCACAGCATCATCCGCAAAAAGCCTCAGTGAACTTTCGATTTTATTCACAAGGTCATTTATGTATATTGTAAATAGCAACGGTCCTACGACACTTCCCTGCGGCACAGCTGAAATCACTCTTACTTCGGAAAACTTCTCTCCATTGAGAATGACATGCTGGGTTCTGTTATCTAGGAACTCTTCAATCCAATCATACAATTGGTCTGATAGTCCATATGCTCTTACTATGTTCATTACAAGTTGATACGGAGCAAGCAGCTAGCTCGGAGTGGTAAGGTCACAGTCCATGAATACGCACAATTCTTAACCAATATAGTTACAGAAACAATTTTATTAACCTAAATTGGTTTGGCCTTCCATAAAAATAACAAAACCTCTCAACGCAGAGTTTGTAAAAACAGGCTTAATATGGCCGATATACTCTGAGAACATTTAAAAATTTACAGCAGGACACGAACAAATCGTACCTGTAGTTAAGTGGTGCTAAAAATACGAGTATGTCCTGCTTCCCTGCTCCCTGTACTATCACATTAACTTAAAGAGAAAAAAACACAATTCTTATTAAAGATCCCCAATTGAAGTAAAAAGTTAAAAACGTTAAACACGATACTCAACCATTAGTAGCCGACGCAGAATCAGCCGCATGCAGAAAATATTGTGAAAATGTCATCACACGCAATAGCATTCCAATTATGTTCATAGATACACAAGTAAGATGTTAACCATGGCAAACAAAAAAGGCAAACTTTCATTGTCAATTTTTGGATGAGATTCGAAGCGACGACAGCAACAAATTCAACAGAAAGCTTTCACCGAATAACTTTTCCGTTGTGGTCGTTCTGAAGTAACGCATTCATAGCTTTCGATGTTGTGTACCAGACTTATCTCTTCAGGCTAACTTCATTTTCAAGGTGCTTCACCAAGTTAACAGCCAGGCCAGGACGGCAGGGAACGCATCGCAAATACACTCCTGGAAATTGAAATAAGAACACCGTGAATTCATTGTCCCAGGAAGGGGAAACTTTATTGACACATTCCTGGGGTCAGATACATCACATGATCACACTGACAGAACCACAGGCACATAGACACAGGCAACAGAGCATGCACAATGTCGGCACTAGTACAGTGTATATCCACCTTTCGCAGCAATGTAGGCTGCTATTCTCCCATGAAGACGATCGTAGAGATGCTGGATGTAGTCCTGTGGAACGGCTTGCCATGCCATTTCCACCTGGCGCCTCAGTTGGACCAGCGTTCGTGCTGGACGTGCAGACCGCGTGAGACGACGCTTCATCCAGTCCCAAACATGCTCAATGGGGGACAGATCCGGAGATCTTGCTGGCCAGGATAGTTGACTTACACCTTCTAGAGCACGTTGGGTGGCACGGGATACATGCGGACGTGCATTGTCCTGTTGGAACAGCAAGTTCCCTTGCCGGTCTAGGAATGGTAGAACGATGGGTTTGATGACGGTTTGGATGTACCGTGCACTATTCAGTGTCCCCTCGACGATCACCAGTGGTGTACGGCCAGTGTAGGAGATCGCTCCCCACACCATGATGCCGGGTGTTGGCCCTGTGTGCCTCGGTCGTATGCAGTCCTGATTGTGGCGCTCACCTGCACGGCGCCAAACACGCATACGACCATCATTGGCACCAAGGCAGAAGCGACTCTCATCGCTGAAGACGACACGTCTTCATTCGTCCCTCCATTCACGCCTGTCGCGACACCACTGGAGGCGGGCTGCACGATGTTGGGGCGTGAGCGGAAGACGGCCTAACGGTGTGCGGGACCGTAGCCCAGCTTCATGGAGACGGTTTCGAATGGTCCTCGCCGATACCCCAGGAGCAACAGTGTCCCTAATTTGCTGGGAAGTGGCGGTGCGGTCCCCTACGGCACTGCGTAGGATCCTACGGTATTGGCGTGCATCCGTGCGTCGCTGCGGTCCGGTCCCAGGTCGACGGGCACGTGCACCTTCCGCCGACCACTGGCGACAACATCGATGTACTGTGGAGACCTCACGCCCCACGTGTTGAGCAATTCGGCGGTACGTCCACCCGGCCTCCCGCATGCCCACTATACGCCCTCGCTCAAAGTCCGTCAACTGCACATACGGTTCACGTCCACGCTGTCGCGGCATGCTACCAGTGTTAAAGACTGCGATGGAGCTCCGTATGCCACGGCAAACTGGCTGATACTGACGGCGGCGGTGCACAAATGCTGCGCAGCTAGCGCCATTCGACGGCCAACACCGCGGTTCCTGGTGTGTCCGCTGTGCCGTGCGTGTGATCATTGCTTGTACAGCCCTCTCGCAGTGTCCGGAGCAAGTATGGTGGGTCTGACACACCGGTGTCAATGTGTTCTTTTTTCCATTTCCAGGAGTGTAGAAGGCGCTTCCGAAAACTTTCTCAGTCGGCCACAACATATAGTAATGTGGCAATGTACCACGCCTAGCCCACCGCCGGTGTCAATATCACAGCACACTGCACCACACTGAAACTATCTCTTTAATTATTTTTTTATCACACACTGACCTACAGAATTATCCCTGACAAAGACAACTCGAACTTACCCTATTAATTTATTACCCGCAATAGACAAGCCCAACGTAATCTGACTGCTATACATTGACAACATGACTTACAGTAATTAACACAAACGAATGGTCCTGAACTGTAAGAAATCCTAATAATAAAAACCAAAAAAATATGGAATTAAAGAAATGTGAAACTACCTCCAACTCTGTTAATTGCCTAAACTCATTTCAATCACGAATCCCGATAGTATAAACCCCGTTCTTTTTCATAAGTCACTTAGTCACAGAAAATCTTCATAACATGAACTACAGCAAGTAGCAACAATGGCCAGCTAAATAAAAGGATTCAACTACTATAGACTCTAACTATTAGGAAGCATATGGTAGCAAAAGAAAGATTTTGTTGAAGAGCAAACAATGCATTTAGAAAATTTTACCTTCTTCATATCATATCCAGTTCCAAAAATTATATAGTTGTTAATAATTCCACTACTCAGACATTATCAACAACATCCATTCTCATACATTTCCTTGCATATTTTCTTATAAACACATAATTTCATCTCACTTTACATTGTGTGTCCTACCAACACAGACTCTCCACTAAGACTATCATGTCCATACACTTCCCTATGCACTCGCTAACTACTAGTCCGTCCAGCCACACAATCTCTTGCCGAGGACACAGTCTATAGCGCTGCCAACAAACAAACAGGCTACTTACAACACGACTAACTCGGGGAACTTGCCTATCCGCGTAAGTCGGTGTTGTGCTGGCTGCACCTTGGGGGGGGGGGGGGGGGCGCAAGGTAAAAACGTTCTCGCCATTTAAGAAACGATGCATTGATACATTTTGTCGATCCCGCGCATTCGCACCGGTCAGAAGTAACATTCATTTTTCGGATACGGAAGAAAAAGAAAGGAAGGGGATTGGCGTTCGACGCGACATCGATGAAGACTAGTGAGACGGGATTTCAGTGTCTCACCACTCTACCATCTCGCTTGATGTGAGATAAGGAAATGTTAAGGAATTGCATAAGTGTCTCATTGTAGAATCTCCTAGGCACAAGCTATTTTCCATCCCGATCGCTGGTGCAAATAAGGCTGCATATCATAATGTAAACATATGAAATGGAACCACAACATGCGTTCAGTTGTAGGTAAGGCATCTGACAGATTCCAATTAACTGACACAAGACTGAGAAGCTGCAATTTCTGTACAGAAGAGGGTGCATGTAAAACACTTCGAGGGCCCACGCTTCGTCACTGGACAAATGTACCGAATCCACAGCCGTGACCATGTTACAGACTTTGAGGAATGACGGAGAAGAGTAAATGTATCAATTTGAGATAAGGAACCCTGGTTCGGAAACTAACAAGGCGGATGTTATAAGGGAAACTCTTCTGATACCCCTGATAGTGGAAGGAAGGCAGTTGAGTTTCACACCCAGTCGACATCGAGGTCATTAGCGACGGAGCACAAGCTGGTATTGTGTCACCAATGGGGAAGGAAATCGGCCGAGATCTTTCAAAGGAACCATCCCGACATTTGTCTGGAGCGATTTAGGGAAATCACGGAAAACCTAAAGCTGGATTGCTGGACGCAGGTTTGAATAGTCACGGCCCAGAATGCGAGTCCAGTTGCTAACCACTATGTCACCTCGTTCTATCACCCCTGACAGTGGAATACATATACCGGTACTGTTGTTGCTAAGACTGTAGGAAGGCAACTTTCAGACCAAAACAAGAAAAAAATGTTTAGTAAACATTAGATATAAAATGCATACTTTAAGAGCTATGAGCATTTGTTCAAAAAAGCAAATCTTTTACATAGTATTGAATATTAACAAGTGCTCATACATTCTTAGGTAAGCATTTTAGAGCTCATGTTTAGTAGCAATTTCTTTCTGTTTTTGGTCCCTACTTTCACCACTGTAGGTTGGCTACCCTGCAATTGTAGCAACAATAATAGCGGTACAGATATTCCACTGTCAGAAGTATCATAACAATTTTCGCGTATAACTTTCGACTTAATTCAAACTGATACCTTTATCCTTTCCATCGTCCCTCAAAGTTTGTAACATCATCACGGTATCACCCTGTATACATAAACTGGCGCTAGCACCTGTAACTTCATTGGATAATGTTTCCGGACAAGGATTCCTGTCGTCATTTTGTTCCTCAAGACACCTTCTACATCCCCTCGAAGTTTGTCGATGTCATTTTGAAATACCCTGAACCTGCTTGGCGACACGGTGTACAAAAAAATCTTAATGGCCATATAACAGCAAAAGTGCGCCGTACATCTCGCGAGAATGTAATTAGAAAACTTCTAGAACAGTCTTTCTTGTCAGAAAATATGAATGTACTTCAGTGCCCTGCGTACCTAAGCTGTAGGGATTAGATAAAGTAACTCAAATACAGCTAGCTTAGAGAAGTACGAGCAGTTATTGTTCCCGCGGTCCAGTCGAGAAGGAAACAGCAACAAACCTTAATGTGTGGTGCAATGAAAGTTCCCCCAGCCACTTATCTTACAGTGGATGGTACAGATGTAGGTGTAGATATTGTAAGGTGCCAGGACATGAGCACTTACACGTTAGCTTACCAACATTAGTATTAAGGGGATACGGAATCACCTATCCCCGCAATGTTAATATATGCCTACTATAGGGAACATTTTCTCACAAACTACTGGAGACAGAGAGGTAAAAATTTTACTGTATGTGCATTCATATGTTACAACAATACTGAAACAACAGTTTATTGTCAAAGTATTTTCTTACAGAGATATTGTACATTTACTTTTAAGTAAATTTTTTCCATCGCTTTTTACTAGACTATCACCCCTAAGTCTTTTGTAAATCAAGTAATTAAAAAATCGTTGTTTCAGTATGTAATAGGGACCTATGTCACTACGTCATAAAAATTTCAGACTTCTAGGTTGACCAGTACCTGAGATAATGTTCCTAGATGAAGTAAAAAGTAAACTTACGGGAAACGGAGAAAGAAGATTAAAACATTCCTGATCCGTAGCTAATACCCCCTTCACAGTCTTCATAATCATCTTCAAGTCTTCTTTTGGCACCCCTCTGCACCTGTCTTGCTTTTTTAACTAATGTCTTGATTATATTATCAGCATGCCTTAGTCTGTGCTGATCTAAAAAGAACATAGCACGTACCGTACGGGAACCAACACACATACCCAACTTTTGAAGGACCTGGCATTTAGTTATATTTCCAAGATTGAAGGTTGCCACAGCATCATACACACCAAAATGTAGTGTATTAATTCCGACAAACACTGTTTTTGGGAGACGATGCCATATCACACTATTCAAGCACTCGTTGGGGTTCTGCGTTTTTCCGTGAAGACATTTCATCAGAAGACTTCTGTCAGCCAGATCTCTGAAAATGGGCTTTATTTCTGCCATGATGGCTGATGGTAGACTGTGGTGGTGAATGTATTTCTCTCCTGTTGTTAGTCCCCTATTGTATTTACACCAGCTGTTTTCACCTTTGGGGCACAAACCATGTTGTGGATGCTCATCCGTGGATGCGGTGTGGAAATATAAAGCCCATATAGCTCTCCTCATTTCTTCAAGATTGCCTGTATTTTGCCTGATTGCAAGGCCATAGCAGTTCTGAATGTGGTCTATTATGGAATCAGTCAATCTTCCTCTGCCATCCAAGGTTTTCCCATCATCTAGTTTTTTCCCTTTCATAACTGATTTTAACCTTCTCAGCCTGGCACCCATTCTCTTCTGCACATGTCCTATACATTCAAGTTTGCTTATATTTACACTGTTCCCATATGGTTTGCTTTCCAAAACTTCTTTGAATGCTTTAGAGTCACCATCTCCCAGATATTTGACATAGCGAACATTATACCACTGTGAAGAGCGATGAAAAATTTTCTTCACCCCAGCAACCTCCATGCCACCACTACTACCATAATAATTAGCAATACAGTCATCACTGTGTTCATTTTTCAGCCTGCCTGTGCACCTACAGTATTTAGACATTATTGCAACATCAATAACCTTGCCAGTATCAACACTAGTTGCTGTTACAACACCATTGTTGGAGGTGTGGCCCCTTTTCTGCCACGTGCCATCAAACGCCACTGTGAGGTCACGACTGCCGTCATTTTCTTCCACTGCTTCTTCCACAGCAACCTGCATTGACTTCTGTGCTACATCTTCAACTGCAGATCCTAGTACATAATTGTAAGCTTCAAACTTTGAAGGTGCACTTGGAAGATTTAGAACACCACATAGCATATCACCAGCTGCTTTGCCCTTACCAATTGCTCGCAATCCATAAACTAACCTAATATTTACACTATAAAGTTCAGTTTTCTTGTATCCATTATTTACAGTTACTGAAACCGAACTTGGAAACTTACAGCTGTATTTACAAACACTGCATATTAAATTAAACTGGGCAGCCAGGCCAACATGGGATTCTACTTTCAGAGAAACGTTTCCATGACATTTTTTGCAGCACAAACTGTTTTCAAGAGCTTCACACAATATATTCGTATCAATGAGTTCAAAAACTTCATTCCCTCTATCAAGTAAATTATATTTCTCTTCCAAATCTCTTAGTTTTTTATGAGAAGCACTGTTTTCATTTGGTGTAAGTTCGTTCGGCAAATCAGTAATAAGTGGATTCACATTTTCCAACAGTGATGATGATGAACTGCTTTGCTTTGCTAATGAATCATTATTTCTTTTCTTTTGCCAGTTCACACGCTTTTTAAATACTTTTGCTTTAGCTCTAGGCATTTTCACTGCGAAAAATGAAGCACTAAATACGAAATAACTCAACAACAACTACTTTCTTATATCACACTGTTTACAAAACAGTCCCGCCACAAAGTCAAAGAGTAACTTGAGGAAACCAGAGAGAAACATTTTCGGGCAACTAGTGTATAAATAGTCGCTGGAAACCGGGATATTTGAATTCATGTCACTTTAAAGGTACTGCCAAAAAGTTCATGGTCAGCCACGAGAGACGTGTATAACTAAAGCGCAATACCCGATCTCACAAATATATAAAAATAAAATAGTTATAATTGTAGTAGAGCTATGTATGATACGTCATTTTAAAGAGGAAACATGGCAGAATATAATACGCCAATAAAAAAAATTCGATTTTTTAACCCAAAATCCGATTCCGTATCCCCTTAATAATAAAGGGACTGGCAAGGCAACAGATAACGGTTCTATTGAATTATGATAAATATGAGGCACTCTCGAGCAGTATTCCCTGCATATCTGCATGACTGAGCCACTAACTAAAAGCGTTGGTGAAAAGTACCGGAAGTTGAGAATTGTGGAATATAAAGTCTGCAGATGGTCGTAGCTCGCCGGGCCGCCATGGGCGGCAGGTAGCGGTCACCGGAAACACGGGACAATACGGCGCTTTTGGGGTGAACCCGGCATCCGAAGCCTCTGTGCTTGGCAACACGTGGCGAAGATGGGACTTTCGTTTGCCTAGGGGCGTTATGACCTACTTGATCACTGGGTAGATCTCAGAAATGCCGTTGGAGGGATTTCGGCGATGATAGAGCGTTCGACATTGGCCGCCGCGTTTTCGTAAGCGTGGAGACGGGAGAATTGTGGAGAGGGAGGACTTCGCCTTCAGCCGTCGAGCGGTACGGACTTGGAGCCGGCGTCTTGGCCATCGTCTTCGAAGGGAGATATACGGTCCGTATCGCACCACTGCACCAACACGTGTTCCGTGCAAAGTTCTGCGGTTAGAGCTCTTTGTGTTCCAAGAAGAGAGATTTTCAAAACCGCTCAACCACTTCCAACAACTTACCTAATATTCTTAATCTGGTAGTTATCCTTGCGAGATGCCGAGTATTTATCAATGCAGCTGACGGTGATAGTGGCGTGTAACTGCAAATTGTTAATGTGCCATACTCAGGAGTGTGTGGGTTAACAAAGAAATTCACTTTTTTTTTTTTGTAAATTTTGTCAGTTGTGGGGGATATCAAATTACAATGTCAATATTACAATCGAATTATCGACTTCATTGTAGCTAACATTTACCCTGTCCCAGTAAGCTTTACATGTACTCTCGTCACTGCACAGCTTGCGCAGACGGGAAAGAAAGAAGGTTTGCGCTCTTCTATGTCATCGACGGACAAATAAGCTTACAATATGTCAGTAATTTACACATGTTTTTCTGACACCCTTGTTTAGAAAAAAATGGTACAAATGGCTCTGAGCACTATGGGACTTAACATCTATGGTCATCAGTCCCCTAGAACTTAGAACTACTTAAATCCAACTAACCTAAGGACATCACACAACACCCAGTCATCACGAGGCAGAGATAATCCCTGACCCCGCCGGGAATTGAACCCGGGAACCCGGGCGTGGGAAGCGAGAACGCTACCGCACGATCACGAGCTGCGGACCCTTCTTTGGTACAAACCACGAAGAGTACTCGTTTATGATTGTTTTTGAATGTGTGAAAGTAGCACTGACTGACATCGTCCTTTAGCTCGTCGTCGACTCTTCTGTGTCGGTTAAAATGCACCCGGCAGAGGGCAAGAGGAGAAGGCACATGATGACATGGCCGTTACAGTCTAAAGGGAAACATCGCAGCTAACAAAGATGAACTTAGTCTTGCGGTATCA
The DNA here is from genome assembly GCF_023864275.1 of Schistocerca cancellata. Classification (NCBI taxonomy): domain Eukaryota; kingdom Metazoa; phylum Arthropoda; class Insecta; order Orthoptera; family Acrididae; genus Schistocerca; species Schistocerca cancellata. The sequence continues at coordinate 459,871,834 of NC_064631.1, read as the reverse complement.
AAGAAATAATTACTGTATTTGCGTTAAACTATTTATGGAGTCCACAGAAAATCTCAAATAGGTTGGCAACGGAAAGGGGGGAGAGAGGGATTTCACAGTCGGTCCTTTCAAATGTAGGTTCAGAAGGAGACAGTTCTTTATCCAACCACTGTTGAGCTCGCACAATAACTATCGTTCCATTATGACTAATATTCCTGTAATGATCTCCATTGCCCTGCAACGACTCCGCCTTTGTCCTCTCTCTTATGCTACTATTTACATCATATTGGGATATGAAGAACACAGTATTCACCGCCCAGATATCACATTATTCCACTGACACATAACGTACACATGACACATTTTTATATCAGCTAACTGTATAATGTATGATTATACACTGACGAGCCTAAACTTTACGACCACGACATTAACAGCCTGTTGGTCCATCTTTGGAATGTACTACAGCTGTTACTCTGCGTGACATGGATTCAACAAGTTTCCGGCGGCATATGGCACCTCAAGTCTGTGCACAGGTGATGGAATCCCCATAATTTATGGGCCAATGGTTCACGGGGACATATCTAGTGCCTGATGGCGTGTTAGGTGTGTTCCATTGGGTTCACATCAGGGGCATTTAGTGGCCAAGACATCAGAGTGAATTCACTGTCATGCTCCTCAAATTATAAGTCCTATAGAAGCCCAGGTGAGTGTCCCCCATTGCATAACAACGCCTCCACGCTGTGCGTCAGTGGCATCCGTTCGCCCACATGACGGGGTATCGGCACACTGTCATCGAAATGGTATTAACAAGAAAAATAATTCATACGACCGAGCGATGAATTTAAACTGATCTGCAGTCCAGTCTCGTTATCCCACACGCACTGTTTCGTAACGGACGATGTTGGTTTAACGTGGTAATACACAGGGCTCGTCTGGTGCGGAGAAGCAAGTATAACAATGTGCTCCGAAACACATGTGCCCGGACCATCACTGTACTCAGTTATCAGACGAACCACAGATCGCCATCTAACGTACCTTAAAGAGCGGACAACCCTCCGACCTTTATGTTCTGTGATGACGTGCGGACTTCCAGCACCTTCTCACCGTCCTTCTACCACTTTTCCATAGATCCTCTCAACAGTAGTACGCGACAGCCAACCAGCTTCACCGTTTCACTGTTTCGTAACGGACGATGTTGGTTTAACGTGGTAATACACAGGGCTCGTCTGGTGCGGAGAAGCAAGTATAACAATGTGCTCCGAAACACATGTGCCCGGACCATCACTGTACTCAGTTATCAGACGAACCACAGATCGCCATCTAACGTACCTTAAAGAGCGGACAACCCTCCGACCTTTATGTTCTGTGATGACGTGCGGACTTCCAGCACCTTCTCACCGTCCTTCTACCACTTTTCCATAGACCCTCTCAACAGTAGTACGCGACAGCCAACCAGCTTCACCGTTTCCGAGATCCTCGTATCCAGACGCGATGCCAGAACAATCTGCTGTTTCTCGTAGTCACTTATGTCAGTGGACTTTCCCATTTGCGGTTAGTATCGTCGCTAGAATAATTCCTCATTTGCCTCTGCTTCTTTTGTATGCTTCCTACACCGTGACACGTGTCCGCAAAGTCACCAGGCGGCGTTCATTATTAACGTTAGCAGTGGCGAGAATGATTTGGTTCACCAGTGGAAGCAAAATTTCGATGTGTTTTAAATTTATGTTGCGTAACCTTAGGAACATAGAGTGCTTTTTCGGCTACATATTTTGTGAAAACCAGCACTTATTTCTTTCATGCACTGTTTCTTTTCTACATGTTTTACAGTTTTGTAGTATAACAAACATAATAAAGAACACTTTAAAAATAATTTGCAGGTGTTTTAAATAGTTTAGGACATAGTGATCTTAATGAAAAACAGTAATTAAAAAGTTATGCACAGGATTTTCGAAAATGCTACTTTAATTTCAGGTACCAATTTACCCAATAAAACAGAAGAGGAGATCAAAATTTTACCAGATATGATGGCTGGAATGCTAGACATCTTTAATTCTGCACATTAAGTATATTAACCAAAAATAAAAATTGTCTATTTTATATTTTAAATTTTAGAGTATTTTTCTAATTAAGTATTTTATTTCTCTATAATTTAGGTGAACCCGCAGTGAAGTTAAGGTCTACTTGATAATTGTAGACAAATGCAGATGAAAGAAAGAATTAGTGCATACTTTGTAAACGTAAGGAGATAAGTGTACCTAAATTCTGAAAAACACGACTTGTGGGACATTACGAAGTAAGATTTGAGTCATATTAAAATATGCCTCAGAACCTTACTGAAACATATTCTCCATCCCGCCGCATTTCTTCATCTTCACTTCCCTTTAACATTATTTTTAGTGCTTATTGCTCCATTGGTGAATGTATATTAATTATATTTACGTCAACATTCTTCAGCAAAAATAAGTATTAAATTTTTTGTTGGCTGAGGTTACTAGAGAGACAAATACATTTTACACAAATGAACATATAATTGCTTAAAATTAATTATATCTGTCAGCAATAGAATTCTACATTTAATTCGTCCTTTTGCGTAAAGTTGCGATATAATTTCGTAATCAGTTATTGACTATCGAAGCATCTTCTTTAATAGAGGAAGTGGCGAAATGTGAACAGTGTGATGGCCTTAAAGTAACTGAACAACAGACTGGCACAGCATCACTGATGACACAAAAAATTGAATCATCCGTGAAGAATGTTAACTAGTTACTCCTAACTTTTCTTTTATCGAATTTCTAGATGAGGGGCATTGTTATTATTTATTGCACACTTGCGAACAACTACACTCACAAAAATCTGTGGCACTTAGGCAGCAGACTTTCAATAGGACACTTCACCAACGCGAAAATAAACAGGAGTTAAGATGACCATTTACAGATGCTGGAAACCGGCAATGTTACCGACATATGCAACATGTCCGAAACGGAATCGCTGCAAGAAAAATTTTAGCAGCTGTTTTGCGATCTACTAATGGTTTTCTATAATTGAAATAACGGGTGCGCAGCATACACGGCCGTGATTCTAAAATTTAGTATATAGTGGTCATTTTTCATTCTAAACCCAATAAAGTAGATGTCACTATATCAGGAGAGACTATGTAATGTAATGAAGTAATGAAGATCATTCAACATTACCCTATGACGTTCAGAAAACGTTACTGTTTGTTTCAGTCATCAGGTTCGGTGCGAGTGCTGTTTCGGCATACACCTGAAAAAGAGTCGCTGTTTGGACGCTTGTCTGATAGGTACCAAGCAGCAATTGTCTGGCGCGTTTGTTGTGTCGGATGTGCCCTTATGACTTGTATTACGTGTAGGGCTGTCAGTATTTTAATGGTACATTTCCTGGACCTGGCATATCGGGATCCTTCCATTCACTAAGGTTTGTCAGCTATGCAGCCTGAACGTTAGGTTAAGGATCAGAATTTAACCAACGAGAGGTTTAGAGAAGGAGCTTACAAAATGCAGGTGATACTTTTCCAGAAGTCTGCGCACCCTGTCGTTTTAGAAAGTTCATATCATCAGATTAGGATTTACAACGCTTCGCAGGTTGCATTTTAGTGTTGTACGTCTACGCATATCACTAAGAGACTGTGTGTAGACGATGTGTTAATGTCTAGTGACTGCGCGAATGAGATGAAAGGCAGTACTTGTTACGCGTCCAGGCTAAATCAAACCTCACAACTTATAGCAGCAATGACTCCAACTGTCATCACTTACATCCACGACGATATAATCTTGTTCGACCTCCTAACAGACGCTGAACTGCTTCGCACCAACCCTAGCGGTAATATGGCAAGAAATTTCCGGCGACGCCATCCTTGCTTAAATATCGTTAGTGTACTTACTATTTGAAACTAGAATAAACTCCCAATCTTTTGACGACAAGACTTCGTCATGTTTACAGTTATCGGGTTAATGTCGACGATTTAATGGCACCGCTGGAACAGAAATAGCTTGGAGAATTTATCTGTAGCCTCTCAGCATCATGAGCAAGCTTCCAACGTCATTAACATTAGCTGTGTGCGCCAACGTATATAAAATGTCTGTCTTGGAAGCTTTGCTCGCTGAGATACAAGACAGTGTGCGTCGGCTGGCTGCACCGCCCATCCGGTTTGCGTCACTTAATACGTTTTCTGGCAGCATGACGATGACGTCGGTGATTTTCATCGAAATCTGAAGATTTTATTGTATTCCGACGTGGAACTAACACCAAGAATACTTCATAGTATTAGCAAAGTGTTGCATAGTACTCTCTCTCTCTCCCTTCCTCCCTCCCTGTCTCTCTCTCTCTCTCTCTCTCTCTCTCTCTCTTTGGTGCAAAATTAGCTTCGGCGTGTGCTTGCATTCGATAGGCCAGATAAGAATCTCCGTCTCGCCAGTCACCCCTAAATCGACACTCTGCCCGACTACAAGCCACAGTGTGCACCGAAAAATTTCCCTCTCGGTTTTTTTTTTTTGGGGGGGGGGGGGGGGGCAACAGGAGTGCACTTGTTTCAAATTGTGAAACAGGTCTTTGTAGTCTCGGGGCAGTGTCATCTAATAGTGAAGCTGGCGTAGAGGATTCGAAAAATGGCTCAAATGGCTCTAAGTACTATGGGACTTAACATCTGAGGTCATCAGTCCCCTAGAACTTAGAACTACTTGAACCTAACTAACCTAAGGACACCACACACATCAATGCCCGAGGCAGGATTCGAACCTGCGACAGTAACAGCAGCGCGGTTCCGGACTGAAGCGCCTAGAACCGCTTGGTCACAGCGGCCGGTGTAGAGGATTCGACTTCCACCTTAGGAATCCGTGTGAGTCGTCTTTAAATAACACTCTGTTACTGTGCGCGTGTTGTATAGTTGCAAGCTTTGGATGTGTGTATGGACCTAGTGGCGAAAAAAATATTGGGGCAGTTAGGATCAGTCTCTAGTGTCTGCTCCCAAAGCAATGGCTACGACCTCCATGCCAGTACTGAGCTGGATATATCACTGAGTCACCAAACACTAAGAAAAGAAGACGGGCGGATGGAGAGACCGCTATGACCCTTATGGTCCGGAGGTTCTTTTTTGCCTATTTTTAAAATAATCTTACGCTGTCATATTATTTATAGCGGAGAGTGAGAAAAGTTCTCTGACTTACGCCTCTGGCCACCCCTGTAGACAGAAGTATAATATATCTTCTTATCCCATTTTGAAACGATAGCATACATATTCTGTGTCGTGTAATTTCCGAAAGGAATAAAACTGCGCTGGGAAAGTATAGTTTTTCTAAGTGTGAAGAAGTGTTCCAAGGTACAGCATGTAGTCATGTGCACAGCGACAAATACTCTACTCAAATTTAAAAGTGACGCAGTCGAGAAAATCTTGTCGGTGCTGTATTTAACAGTCAATGTGTAACATCATTTACTACGCGCCAATAATCAATAAGTGAAAAAGAATTAATAAGTAGTGTCAGAAACTAGCTACAAGTTAAATAAATTTTTAAACTGAAGGTACTGAAAACTTTCGTTTTCAGTTTTTAAGAAAGAAACCCAGTGAACCTTGCCACGACTTACCAATAATTCGTAGCCCGATTTTGAGGCAAAGATCCTGGTGCGCGGATACATACAGCGAGAGGGCACGCGTAGAGTGATTTTGACAGTATGGGGAGAAGCGAACTCAGTTGTGCGGAGTTAGCCTCTGGCCTTCCAGCTTCCAAGGCTGGGTCCCATACAAGACATGGCGGTCAAACAAAAGGCGGGGAGTGGGGAGAGAGACGCTGGTTGGGAAGTCTGGTTGGAACAGAGTCGAGCGGTACGAAAGTCGTGGTCTTTCGGAGGTGTGACCGTTTGGAAGTTCGTCCTCCAACCTCCCTGGCTCTGCCATCCGGATCATTTGTCTTCAGGGCAGACTACAACTCCGGTGAGGACATAATTAGTGCAGAATCATTTGAACCATAGATCCGCCTCTGTGCAGCAATTAAGTGATAGTTGATGCAGGTTAATTCGACGGGTGCTTCGTGCCTCCGTACTAACGGTTCCCGCCAGAATCATGACGGTCACTAGTTGTGTTGACGGCAGCCGATTTTGACTAAGTTCTGTAGAGTGGTCTTGCTCAGCCTCCTTGTACTGGTAGTGTTCCCAGATAGAGGCAGTTCTGTCCATTCTGAGGTATTCCATGTAAGGGTGATTTTTCTGACCGCGCCAGTCTGGCCATTAACCTTTCGGCCCCGATTGTACTGATTCTGCTATTTTCTGCTTACGACATAGTGCTGTGGATATTGGTTATTCTGTTGTATTTATGTACACTAAACAGTGAAACCGAACGGAACTATTTGCTATGTACCGCTCTGTTGTGGAAGTGGTTTCCGTTTGGCGGCGAGATTTGAGTGCAGATTAGTCGCTAGAACAGGAATGGATATATCTATGGTGTGCTTGTTTAATTTTAAAAGCAGTGTGAGCGTGCTTCCTTAAATTTTCTGTCCGTTTGTGCTGTTTTTGTGCACTGTCTTCTCCAGTGTTTAATTTAGTACCTGGTCTAACACAGCCTCTGTCTGGGGCTCTTCGCGAGTCGTTTACTATTCAGGCAGAAGAACAGCCAGATAACATCTTAACACAAATTAATCATTGCGTTCTTAGCTCGCACACCAGAGGATTTTGTTTCATCGATCGGTCCTAAGTTGAATCTACAGTCAACATTGCTGTTGACTGCTTAATTTGGCATATAGTTGTTATGTGTATTTCTAATAGACCGATTTGTGTGTTACAGACATGTCCTGCTCCTGTGCTTAGCTTGAAGGTCAATGGCGGCGGGTAGGTTCGTGATACCTGGGCGACTCAGGAGGTTTGTACTAATCCTTATGTTTTGTTGTATTTATGATACCGCTGTTATTCAGTGACTGTTCTTGTCTGTAAAATTTTATTTTGGATTTGATACAGCTCTTGGAGCATTTGATCTTTCGCATTTTGGATTCTGATTAGCAAAATTATTTCTTGATCCTCTGAGGTCTGAAAAGTGCTTAATAATATTCTTGTTCCATTGTGTCCAATTTGGACAATGGTTTGCTAGTATAATTTCAGAATAATAGATATTTCAAAGCTCCAACGAAGCCTAAAGGCTCTTGTTCTGTATTAATTGGAATATTGTTCTCACTTCTAAATCCTATGGTAATAGTTTTAAATATTCTCTGAAGATAGTATCTCTGTCTTCTTGTACTGTTTTATTGTGTGTTTTACGAATGGTGTTTGATCTTCAGTTGGGTCCAGTCCTTCCAACCCCTGAGCAATCAATAAATCGCAGGAAGCACACAACCCAGGTCATGCAGATATCAGGGATTCCATCGTAGAAGACCTTCTGCCGTTTCATGGTACAAGATTGTGTATGACCAACGAAGTATGGTTTAACCATCCAGACGTTATGCAACAAGTTTTAAAAACATACGTAATTTTATCCATAAAACCCTGTAACTGAAGAATTAAAAATTCCATCCATATAGCTTCAATGTATTACACAGCACTTGATATGTGGAACTCGTAGTAGTTACATACGCTTCTTAAAACAAAACCTCATGCCTCACAACAACAAAAACAATCGAAGATTCTAGAAAACGCTAATGACGGGTTGTAGTGTGAACTCCTTCTTGTAATATCAAAATCGGTCCAACCCCAATGCAACGTTTGTTCAGATCGTCATCGGTGATAAAAAGGGAAAAAAAAGAACAAAGATGACAGAGAGGCAAAAATAACTGAGCATTTTGTATAAGTTTTAATCTTGAGGCCCTGAGTGTAAAGAACAGATTTACATTGAGAGAGGACGAGTCACTCTCTCACTATTTTCCATATTTAAGACTACTATTTAAAGTTGATTTTACACTCAATACATGAGCAGACACTGATGGGAGCATGTAAGTTGTTAACGCATGCTGGATCTTTATGGTGGCTTTCCTTCGAATTGTGTTTTTCTGGAGCTGAGGACAAGCAGGCAGTTTGTTCATTTCACAATGAATCTTGCACTGGATGTTGGGGCCTTGAAAGCAACGTACAGCTATTGTGGAAAGGAGCATCTCGAAATACTTCTTGGGGACAGAATGCTGCCCAACAATTTCTCGCACTGGTGTGCAGACAATGCTTTAGGACGAAGAGGCAGAAAAACTGCCTACCTGGGCCCACCTTTTGGGCGCCTATAGCTACAGCAGAAGTAGGGGTGCAAGAGATATCTAGTTCATCTGGCAAAGACGTTTCGGCAGTGACATAAACGCCCTTTTTGAACAGGGATGGCGGCCATAAAAATTCGCAAGTTTTCGTGTTCACTGTGGACTGTACACTACTGAGGAAGTCATCAGGTGGAATGGCCCCTCTGCCTGCATAGTTTTTTGGGAAGCATCAGGTCGTCAAAACAAGTTCAAAACAGAATACTACATTTACGTCGGCTCTGAAATGGTCTATGTTGGGACACAGATGTATTTCTTTTAGTCTAGCTGACGTTCCTCGGCGGACATGCTGTAACATTTGGGCTTCCGGATAATGATCTGCAAGCTAAATGTGTTATTCACTTTAGGGTTAAATAGAAACCCAAAACACGCTGCCTAAATTGGCCATGGTAAAGAATGAGTTGGGAGCATAACGTCTTCTCCTCTCTGTGCGGGAATTTGGGGCTGCTTCTCCGAAAAGAGAAGCGTATTCTTAACTTTGATTAAGATTGGCCGCTGGATGGAGCAGACAAGTTAGAGGGGAGATATGGAACTTGTGGAGTCTTGTAATTGGCACAAAACCCTTGTTGGGGCAGTTGTATTATTGCTTTTGTGGAGTTTGATGGAAAGTGAAGAGAGGAGAAACTTGGTCTTCTGATTCAGACTCATGTCTTGACTGGGGAGTCTGTGGTGAGGACTTAACTGTACTGGCAGTTTAGATCTCAGTCATTTTGTGTAACACTCTGTGCCGACGGCAATCTGACAGGTCTACCACCTTGACATTTGATCTCTTTGTTCACGCTGCCGTCAAATTGGTCCATGGCATGACCAGCGAATGACAGTGTCACACGCTGAAATCTGCCGAGGTTTCAGGGCTCCTTTAGAGAGTAATTCCGATCTGCCTAAAACATCGCTAGCCGCGACTTTGCATATTTCGTGCCCGTGATAACAAATTACAGGTGCTACATATCGTTGCTCTGCAGACGCTTGAACCACGACCATTACCTGAGACAGAGCTACACATCGAGAAAGCGGCGTAGTATTGCTGCTCCGGCTCGTTAATACAAACAGAAACATAGTCTCGCCACTTGTTCTCAGCTGCACCAGTGTAGCATAGCTTTTGTGTAGAATAAAACCATCAAAATCTATTCAGCATTAGGTGGTTTCAGATTGCGTTACAAATGGTTTGAGCCACAGCAAATAGTTTAATCATATAAACCGTACTCTTTGCCAAGCAGACACCACCCAGTGGAGAGTTAACTATATTGCATCTATTTGTGTTGCCAACTGCTCATGATTTATTTGTCATCACACTTAATGTGTACTGTTTGTCCTATTTTATAAATTTGTGCCATGACTTTCATAAAAGATCAGTCCCTTATTGATATACTAATCAACCATCAACAATAGGCTACAATAATGACAGGACCACCATTTCATTAATATTATTCCAGCATTCAAGTTCATTAAGATTCTGATAAATGTGAAAAACTCTAATGCAGACTAACAGTAACAAACAGTCAAAGGCCAAGATCAGTTCAGCAGACCATGGAGCAGGTACTCAGGTGGAAGACTTACTAGGTAAAATCACTGCTGCCAGGGCGTAAATTCATAGTCGACTGTAGCGTCTCAAATCATACCGCAAGTGTCTTTTGTTCCTGAGGCAAATGAAATACCTGGATAATAAGTGGGGAGACTGAGTGTGAAGTTGAGAGCCCATAGATGAAATGGTGTAATAGCTTTAAAGTGTAGAAAGAGAAGGTATTGAGAGATGCCTTGAGAGACGAACAACTTGCCTATTTCGGAATGGAGATCACTATAGACAGTAAAAAATGTTAGGAAAGTTGAAGATAAGTGTTTGCAACACCAAATACGGGCGGCGCGCAGTGTGGAAAGGTCTATGAAGATAAAGTTATTGCCATAAAGCTGGTGGAAATGGACGAGGACATCAAACGAGACGAAAACCTCTCGGTCATCAAATAATAAAAAAATAACAGACAGTAAATCGTAGCTGTTCACTGTTTATTCGCTGAGCACCTGCGCAAATGTCACTTATAAACACCGTCCAATAAGTTTATATCAGGTATTTGACTACCGTTTATAGGAAAAAAAGAATCTAAATGGCATGTCATGGAGATGTTATCTCGTGTGTTTATAGCTCTATATTATTCATAAACGAGAAATACGACGCTCGTCGCTGCATCAACATTCAGCCTCAGAAACGTCGTGTTATGTTCCAGTACTTAATAACAGAACACGAAATGACGCTGAAGCGAATGTAGATGTCTGTGTAAAGGGGCCAGGGCCTCATATCCGGGAAGATTTAAATGACAGAAGCTGTGGCGCAATTCGGTGGCCCGTTTTTACGAGCGCCTCTTTGCGAAGAGCAGCACGTGTCCGGCGAACCGCTCCCAGTCGCTTTCTTCCTTTTGGCCGAGTCTGATGGTGGATGTTGTCGTGATCAACATCACCGCATGGACCAAAGGTCTGTGTGTGCTGGTATCGACATAGATGTGAATTTAAGATCAGACGTCGTTGATGACAACTTCACAAGAAATCAGCAACAGTAGTACACTTACTTCGGCACGCTTGTGCTATGGCGCTCGACAGGCAGATGAGTCCCGCTGGTTGTAAACACTTTCATCGGTAGTACTGCGACACTGAAGGGATGAGGGCTGATGGTGCAATTTTTGATTATCATAGTTTGCGCCAGTGTCCTGCATTAAATATAAAACTACTTTGGGGTTGAGGTCATGTGACTGACTGTTGCGGATTTTGAGACCGGCTGCCGTCTTGTGCTGTTCTAAAAGTGAAGCTTATGTGATAATATCGGGTTTCACCCTCTCTGTCCTCATCAACACCACAAACACGACACAAACCCACATGCACTCATCAAAGGCACCTGCACTTAACACGTGTTAAGGCACAACTCTCACATTTCATTTAACTCAACTTTCCCTTTTCTCACATGATATACTGTGAACTGTGGATGAAGGTCAAGAAGCAGATTCCATATTTCTACATTTCAGGAAAGCGTTTGAAACGGTGCCCCATTGCAGGCTGTTAACAAAGGTACGAGCATATGTTCAACAGATATGCGAGTGGCTCGAAGACTACTTAAGTAAAAGAACCCAGTATGTTGTCCTCGAAGGCGAGTCTTCATCAGTTTTGTCAGTAGTGCCCCAGGGAAGTGTGATAGGACCGTTGCTCTCTGTTGCGAGGTGCCGGGGCAAGCAGTGTATTTAACACTAAATTATTCTAGAATCTCCATATGAAAATGATGTTCTAAGCCCCCCCCCCCCCTATTCTAACTCCAACTTTTGCTGTTGCACATGGATTAAAAAATATACGCAAACTGACTGTAATCAACCCTGCAAGTGGAGTAGAAAAGAGTATGGCACCTGCAATAATTTAATTTGATAAATAAGTTAAATAAAGGAAGGTTTCATTAACGTAGTGAGAAATGATGGGTCGCTCTACCGATTAACAGAATGAAAGTGCTGTCCAAAATAACAATATGATTTATTAAGACTAAACACAAAATAATAAACAAAAACACATGAAACATTTATAATACATCAAATTGGCTCAAATTGGATACTGAAATAAACGCTATGAAGGTGAAGTTGTCCCTAAACTAGATTGTGAGGTTTAAGACGAAGTGGTATGTGGAGCCAATTCCTTGCCACTCAAATCTTAAGAGAGACACACAGCTAACCCAACATTAATTGCTGCTACTCAAGACAGAACAAAGTTAGAAAAAGACGAACAGGCGCGCTCTGCTGAGCTCTGATTATCACCTAGGAAAATCCCTATCTGCCGCTGCTGCGGACATACATTACCAAACTGTCTTCTTATCTGCCAGAACAGGATCTGGCGTACCGGAGGCGATGGCTGGTTGCTTCGACGTCCTCGACCGAAAGGCGAGAGCCGACTACCCCAAGCACCCGTACATTCCGAACACACAACATTCCCGCCCCCACGACAGTGGCCGTGGTTAAACGTTCCAATCAGCAACTCGAAAACCGGCGGAAAATTCCACTCTATTGCCGGAGCACTACCATTCCACCAATGGAGATTCTTGGCGCCAATTTCTGCGCTGATTTTGCTACGTCACGGAGCTATGCCCTGAGCAAGCCAATCACAGTTACTATTTTGCAGAAAGCGCGGGAATTTTCCCGCCACAACTGCCTGGGTACACAAGTCCTTCCCACACCTCGCTGGTAGCCCGCCAGAAAGTGTTTTCGCTAAGTTTCTGCGAAGTAACGGAACCTCTAGCCCAGCCGCTACTTCAGACCCCTCCGGGCGTGTCTTTTGACAATGTCGGCGTCTGCAAAGCATTCACTCGACTTCCACACACCCGTCGGCTTAACCCTTGCCAGATCAGCAGAGCCCGCCTGTCACCGGACCACCTGGGTGACGAGAGACACTGCGTGGGAATTCCGCGTGTGAAGGAATATCGACTTTTCACTGCATGCAATTAGAGATGAAAAACGTAAGATAGAAAATGAGAGGGGGCTCATGCCACCTCTCACTGTATTCATAAACGATTTGTCGGACAGGGTGGACAGCAATCTGCGGATTTTGCTGTTGACGCTGTGGTGTACGGTAAGGTGTCGAAGTTGAGTGACTGTGGGAAGATAAAGACGACTTAGAGAAAATCTCCACATGATGTGATGAATGGTAGCTAGTCCTAAATGTGGAAAAATGTAAGTTAATGTGGATGAGAAGGAAGAACAAACCTGTAATGTTTGGATACGGTACTACCAGTGTCCTGCATGACACAGTCAAGTCGTTTAAACATCTGGGCGAAACGTTGCAAAGCGATATAAGGTAGAACGAGGTGGTAGGGAAGGCGAATGGTCGACTTCGGTTTATTGAGAGAATTTATGGAAAGAGTGGTTCACCTGCAAAGGAGACCGCATGTAGGACGCTGGTGCGACCTACTCTTGATTACTGCTCGAGTGTTTGGGATCCATACGAGGTCGGATTGAACGAAGACATCGAGCCGCGGGCTGCTAGATTTGTTACCGGTAGGTACTTAAGTGTTACGGAGATGATTCGGGAACTCAAACGGGAATCCCTGGAGGGAAGGCAACGTTCTTTTGAGAAATACTGCTGAGAAAATGTAGAGACCGGCATTTGAAGCTGACTGCCACCAATATCCGTTGCGCATAAGGACCACAAAGATAAGATACTAGAAATTATGGGGCACAAGGAGGCATATACATAGTCGTCTTTCCCCCGCTCTATTTGCGAGTGGAACGGGGAAGAAAATGACTTGTAGTGGTACAGGCTACATTCCGCCACGCATCGCACGACGGCATGCGGAGTGCCTATGTAGATGTAGATGTACATGTACTGATGGATGGATTTTCAATTAGGTGGCCCAGCCTACAGCTGGGGGTCTCGTAACCATCAAGTAGTGTGTGATGTTATGCAGTTTTCCTCTTTTTGTAGATGTCCTGCAAAACAAACAGGCTATTAACATAATAATGGTAACAACAATCCCAAACCATTTCAACATAACAGAATTCTACTTAAATTTGGTCTAATAATTAAGAATCTACTGAAAGGATAAATATTAGGACAATAATAAACAGCTGAAAAATGCCCCTGGAGGAACACAAATGGCGAAATTGTTCCTCTTAAAGACACTCTAGCCGAACAGTAGGGAACAACCTGCCTCAATCCTCAGTTCGCCTTCCTCACCAAAAATTTTGGCATGAGAACATATTCACGCTCTTTTTAACACAGAACATTCTAAATCCTTTTAACCAGCCTCTCTTTGTAGTTAAGCCTTCATACTCAGCATCTCCTCTCACTGCCACTGTCTGTATGTCTCTCCCCCACGGCCTCTTTTTCTCCCATTGATTTACAGCGTATTCCACTGCCATTGCCAACTCTCTCACTTACACTGTCTCCTTTTGCCTTTCTTTCTCACAACCCGTATCTCCACCATACCTTGGCATCTCAAAAATTCTGCAGTGGGGAGGGGAGGGGGGGCGTGAGGGGACTTCGAACAACGTTTCCCTCTATACCTACGTGTTTAAAATTTCGACCCAAAATGCGCCTTTCCCTGTACCTGCCAATTAGAAATCACCAGTCTTAGAGGGTCCAGACCCTCACACCCCCAAACCTATGGATGGTGTCCACTCGTCTGTATTTTTAATTTCCGATGTCTCTGTTCTGATCCCACTGCGTCTATCACCACCAATCTTTTTTTTTTCTTTTTTACTGCCACTGTCTCTCATTGACCATGAATACCTCCTTTCTCTTTGGCTTCCAATGCTATTGTCTTCATCCATCTCTCTTTCTCTTTCACATTCACTTCTTTTCCCCCACCATCACTGTCTCCTCTCTCTTTCTCTCCCACTGGCACTGTCTCTTTTCTCCTTCTCCCCCCATTGGCACTTCCCCCTCTCTTTGCACAGTCAGCGTCTCTTTGCTACTATCTTTCAGCACAAAAAAGCGCGAATATGTTCGCACACCAAACATTTCGGTAGACCACGCCTACTGCAAGATAATCAATCATCCTGGACTGGAGAAAGTGTGTAATTTTTAACTTTCAAACCCATATTGTAGAATAGCTACGATGTGCCTGTTCTTCCGATAGGTATACAAAAGCTCATTAGGCCAAGGGCTATCTAAAGCACTTTACCTCTTATTTCTGTGGAGAACGGAACCCGAAATACCACCCCCTGAAAAACTGCATTTTCGCATGTGGCTTTTTTGAACACATTAGTACTTTGCACTGTTATCCACGGACCGATACGGATTCCACTTAGTATACAGTACAAGAAAAACGCCAGTCACGTTTACAAACACCAATACAAAAACCAGACAAAGCTGATATACACGTTAGAACGTCATGACTGCAAATCATTGTGTTTGGAAATGACAGGCAGAAACTGAAAACTACATATAAAGAAAAACATAAGAAGCCGGAAATACGAAAACAGCTATTCTACCTCTGCTGCACACGTAAAAAAGCATGTACACCAACTATCTAACATAGAACAGGAGATGAAAATTTTTAGGATGGACAAACACAACAGAAAATTCATAACAAAGAAATGGTGCAAATGGCTCTGAGCACTATGGGACTTAACATCTATGGTCATCAGTCCCCTAGAACTTAGAACTACTTAAATCTAACTAACCTAAGGACATCACACAACACCCACTCATCACGAGGCAGAGAAAATCCCTGACCCCGCCGGGAATCGAACCCGGGAACCCGGGCGTGGGAAGCGAGAACGCTACCGCACAACCACGAGTTGCGGACAAAATTCATAACATTATAGGAAAACTTTACATACAAAGAGCTCTTCCAATAAACAAGAAAGTAATAAATGACCAAATCAACATAAGCTCAAATCGTTCAAATGGCTCTGAGCACTATGGGACTCAACTTCTAAGGTCATCAGTCCCCTAAAACTTAGAACTACTTAAACCTAACTAACCTAAGGACATCACACACATCCATGCCCGAGGCAGGATTCGAACCTGCGACCGTAGCGGTCGCGCAGTTCCAGACTGTAGCGCCTAGAACCGCTCGGCCACCCCGGCCGGCTCAACGTAAGTAGCAACTGATTTATTATATCGCCCACTAAAACCATAACAACATAACCAGATGAAATAATAACTGGAAAAAGAAACCGTAATAATCAAAGGAACGTTATACTACTAACGGATACAATAACACGAAAAAAAGACGAACGAAGAGCACAGAACAATAGTTGCCAATACTACATACAGTAACCGCACCAAACCAAAATACATTGAACATTGGCAGTGAGGTGTAAAGTGGAAAAATGGTCGTATAACGTCGACATTCGGTCATTTTGGATGCGCTGAACAACAATTACAGCTTCAGTATGGCACATATGCACTGACAAGACCACAAACTTTAAGAAGAAACAACTAGTAATTTAACGTCACGAAACTTGTGACGCAAAATGTTATTTCACACATAACTACATGAGAATAACAAAATATCCTAAAGTAGTAACGAATCTGTAATTATTATCCAAAGTAATTATTATGTACAAAAATAAGAATGTATTACAAGCTACTGAAGATGCTTCACAAATAGAAAGAAGCAAAACGTGTATGTTCTTTTCTGGGAACACTTTAATTTTTAAAATGATGAAAGATGTATTATATGTAGTTTGTGTGTGTGTATGTGTGTGTGTCTGTGTGCTTTAGAATAATGACGAAGAAATTCTTGGTGAATCGTAGGTGTTACTCACAAATCCTTCTCGGATACTGCACTTCCGCTGCATTACTCCTCTCCATTGCGGCATTTCCTTGGCTGCACACTGCAATCTCATTTAAAATCAAACAGTTTCAGATGTGTGCACTATACTTCCTAATGTAAATCACTTAATGGCTGCACTCCTTACTTCCGAACTGGCAAAAAGTGGACGACTTTAGGCTGTTAATGCTTTGTGTCTAACCACTCTAATAATAATAATAATAATAATAACACTGTGTACAGCACTATAGTAGCCCTTATATAATTACTGCTGTATCATGCTGTGAATTAATTAATTTATCTGTCTCGAAGCGAATAAAGGAACAATCTCTGGCCTACTGCCGATACTATCTACAAATTGGAGAAGACATTTTCTTCAGATATTCAGCATTTGATACGTATATGTCTCACTTTTATCATCAACGATAAACGGGACAAAGCACAACATATGTGTGTAATGTGTGGACTATGTGAGGAACCTGTAACTTCTCTGCATTAATGCTGCTAACTTACAAAAAGTAATTATTGATAACTTACTTAATCATTATTAGAGTCTTACAAAATTGTGATAATAGCAGCGATCTTTTGAAAATAATTTAGTTTCGTGACTAAAACATAATCAAAACGTTTAGTTTTTACACGTCAGAAAATTTCGTTTTACCTTCAGGAGGTAATTAATCCCAGGTTGGGAACCACTGCTTAGACCAACCACATCTCCAAGAACACCAAATTGTTTAGATTTGATTTTTCAGCTGTCACTGTTGTTAACCTTTCTGGCAGATTTACTCTGTGTGTTGGACGGGACTCAAAATTAGTATTTTGTCTTTTGTGGGATATACTCTCATTGACTGTGTTATCCAGGCAGCTCCCATACTCAAAAGCACAGACATGACCTTTTGTTAAATTTGGGAAGAGGGAGAAAAGCGTCCACGAAATGTAAGGTTCTGAATTTGAGTCCCGGACAATAACACAATCTCACTCCGATAGTTTTATAACAGCGCAAACTTCGATGCCGACTGAAAGGTTCCTTCTGGATCATTGTTGTTACAAAAGCGTTAAATAATTTCAGATATGCAATAGGGATAACACCCTACAGATGGTGGCACAGATTTGCTTAAAAATATTTCGGCAACAAAGCGAAGAAGCGTTTGTGTTTTGAAAAATGAGTGTCAAAAATAGATAATGATAAACGTGCATCATAGTCTCATGTGGCAATTAATAAGCATCAACTGCTTGGTGGCCACTCCCCGAAAGGGTGACTGAAATGGGGAAGAGACTTAAGAACAACTTAGTGTGTTCATATGGGCTGTTGCACTTGTCACACTTGTGACACCTCTTTGGAAGGAGTTAACATGTGAAGTGAGGTATGAGGAGTTTAATGAGTAGAGAACTCATTAAGAAGACGTACCATGTTAGAGTCGCTCGTCTGATATAACCGTGGGAAGTATAAGGAGCACAGAGAATTGCGCGTCAGAAATAAGTGCAGAACGGTATCAAATATTTCGGATGTCCTATATACACAGAGAAAGACACAAAATAAAGACAGCAAGTATGTCAGTCGAAATTCTCTTCGACGGAAAGACAGTGTGCTAGGATTTTCCTAGGAAGACTGCGGCTCCCCATGTGGCTGGAGTCAACTGTAGAGCAGCCGTCAGAGGCCTCAGCAGAAGTGCGTTTCGTAGAAGCACCAGTCCCTGCCCCACAAGAGCGTCCCCTGTCGCTTCAGTTAACCTGTCGTGGCTGACTAACACTGATGGATGCAGTCGGCGCCAGAATACGAAAAATGAAACTTCAGCATTGCAGTGGGGTCTGCCGTACTATGGAACCTCTCCGACACAAGTGGAAATGCATGTGGTCCTGGTGTAGGTGCGCAGAACACATGCAGTGAGGGGAAAAAAACAACTTGTTCAAGTCGTTGAGCGTTCGGCATAGCCGTCAAAATTGAATAGATGTGACAGATGCTGGGAGAAAATAGGCTGCAACCTCTGTACCTAGGTTACCTAGGTAAACTGAGAAATAGCAAGGTCAGTATTAAGGTCGCCAGTCACAATTATTTGTGTGAGAGAAAGTTCTGTTCATGATTTGTACCTCATAAATCAGATGACGAGTAGAATTCAATGTAGATGTACTTTCTGGAGATTTCGTTGACATTTGTGAACGACACCATTCTGTTTTTAATCATCATCACGTGGGATTCAAATTGATTGTACTACTTTCATCCGGACCCTGGTGGGAATACCTTTGTATAATTTTATTTAAAATGAAACAATCCGAACAAATTACATAGACTTTTATATGTATGCGGAAGAGATCATTTACATGTGCGATTCAGTATTGTTGCACTCTATTAAAAAAAAAAGTAAATGTTGGTGTCTTCAAAATGATTAATCTCCGAAAGATCGTGGCCGATTACTCTGAAATTTAGATACAACGTTAAATTCTAATAGGGGCGTGTTTTTAGAGCCCAATTCTTTAACAGATGTATATTTTTAATATATGTATTTTTTAATGGTTCAAATGGCTCTGAGCACTCTGGGACTTAACATCGGAGGTCATCAGTCCCCTAGAATTAGAACTACTTAAACCTAACTAACCTAAGGACATCACACACATCCATGCCTGAGGCAGGATTCGAACCTGCGACCGTAGCAGCAGCGCGGTTCCGGACTGAAGCGCCTAGAACCGCTCGGCCACAACGGCCGGTTATATTTCTTTATATATACAGGGTGTATCACCTAAAACGTGCACCGCAAATATTGCGGAAATGAAAAATGCTATTGAGTGCGATTTTCACAGAAAGGATCGGTAATCACAGGATCGTATTTTTAACCAATAAACAAGTTGTAATAATACGTACAAAGTAAATTTTTGTTCAAACATACACTTTTTAAATGTAACAGCGCCTACTGATATTACAAAATGAAATGTAGGGTAAATTAGAACGTCAGTGGTGTTTGTTGCACGATTCCAGTACGAGTCGTTTACGATATAGCGTATTTTAAAAAGTTCCCACAGCGATACTTGTTTGTGCCATTCAACCTGCTTAGTGGCTAGGCACGATATTATGTTGGCTTACAGTGTGCTTATGTGTTCCTTGAGTGAGCTGCAATTTGCTAGTCAGTAATTGTGTAGCAGTTCAACCAGTAGGTCGTGAGTGGACGATCGGATTTACCAATGCAGAAAATGCATGGAGAGTGTAGGAAGAATCCAGTTCGTTCTTGTACGATGTCTGCGGCAAGATATCCCAATAGACGTCAACCACTCGGCAGTTATGTAACAACCTCTTCAACCAGTTACGTAAAAATGGTAGCGTAACAACTAGACAAATTAACAGAAGGAAAAAAGTGACGACAGAAGAGGGGGAAATATATGTTCTGACTGGTGTTTCATTTGATCCGCACGTTAGGCCGGTATTACACTATCAAATTTCTTTGTCAAATTTCTTTGTCAAAAATCTTTGTCAAAGATATTGGATGGTGTAATAGGGAACTTAGTCAAATGTCGTCCAATATTTGATCAAATCTAGGGCTTTTCTGTAGATTTGATCAAGGAAGTCGCTTGTCTTCTGTTCACTGCAATGTGACATATTACCACATGGAGCGCTAGCATCACTGCAGCGTTCTGTTGGCTGTAGTGTTTTTATAAACATTGCCGGTAAATATAATTGGTGTGTGCCGACAACAACAGAATTAATAGAGATGTATGAAGCTGATGAGGCGCTTTACAACGTGAGGCACCGTGAATACAAAAATACATTACGAAGGTTGGCGACCTGACCTAACCTAACCTAACCTAACCCTCTCCTATAGCAAGGAATCGGAGTGTTACAGTGAGCCTGTCTTCTGCAGATGTAGCAGTTCTTAAGTGAATATTGTGCTTTGTGATATGAGGAGACACTTCACTGAGCACATACAAAAATGTATGCTTATCCACTCTTAAGTAATTGATGTACGACTTGACGTCTTCCACTATAAGCTCACGTAGCAAGTCTTGTTGAATGCTTTTATCGTGTGGTCGTGAAACCCACGGCTTCACCCAGGTATGTTTCCTTTTGTCCCCCCGCTTCTCATCCGCATGTGCACACAGTGCAATTGTGGTACATGGAACTGCTACGGTTAATAACAAGTTGTTGTTGTCAGCCATCTTGAACTTTGATGAAAAAATGATGACAGTGTAATACCCCTTCTAGCGCTACGTCAAAGATCCTTGTCAAACATATTTGACGGAATATTTGATCACATCTTTGATCAAATCTTTCACGAAGAAATTTGATAGTGTAATACCGGCCTTAGCTCCCGCGCAGTCGCACGAAGCAGTAGCATGACTCAAGCAAGTGTCCTACGTGTTCTCCATCGACAAATGTTCCATCTCTATCACCTACCTCACCATTAAGATATGCGTGGAAACGATTTTGGTAATCGGGTTAACTTCTGTACATAGACATAAAACGGGATACTCCAGATGTATCATGGATGTTGTTTAGTGATGAAGTGGCGTTTACCAATCAATGCTAGGCAAACCGCCGAAATTTCCATTTTTAGACCGTTGACAATCACCGTTATTATCCCTGGAGTGTAAACGTGAGGTGTGGGATAGTGAACCATCAGTTCATAGACCGTCCATATTCATAGACGCAGCACTGAACGCGCACAGGCGTCGCAGCCTCCTAACAGACGATCTTCAATGGATGCTTGAAGACGTTACTCTTTAGACTAGGAGGCACCTGTGGTACCAACATGATGGCTGACCGGCCCATAGTGCACGAAGCATTACAGCATGTCTTCATGGACTGTTTCCAAATCGTTGGAGTGGACGCAGAGGACTTATACCTTGGCCGGCTCGTTCCCCGGATTTGACGCCTGTAGACTTAAGCATTTCTGTGCCAATGGCCGTGCGGCAGTGGTAACACTGGTCTCCGTCCGATCAAAGAAGTTAAACCCTGTTGGGCTTGGCTAGCATTAGGATGGGTGACCGTCCGGTCAGCCGAGACCTGTTCGGACGGAGTGTATGAACTTGCGTTGTTCTTGCACTTGCTACCCATGTATTGTACAAGCAATGGCGTGGGAGATTTTCAAATAACGATATATCGTATACAGCTCGGACTAGAATCCTGCAAGAAATATCACTGACACTCTAATGTGTCCTACTTTTAGTTTGTTAATGTAAGTAGGCACTGTTCCATTTAAAAAAGTGTATGTTTTCACAAAAAATCCAATATTGTTACAATCTACTGATTGGCTAACAGTACGAGTCCCTGAGCTTCAAATGATTTTATGAAAACCGCACATTAATAGCACTTTACATTTCCGTAATATTTGCGGCGCAAGTTTTATGTGACTCCCCATAGACATAAAATGTACAATAATGGAACGTTATTAGCAAACAGGACAGCTGTAATTTGTAATTTACTGGTTTATGATTAGACTACTACTACTACTACTACTACTGCTACTTCAGGATCCGAATTTGCAATAACGATAAACAAGTCTCAAGATCAGAGAGGGGAGGAAAGAGCAGATGGCAGAGGGGTGGAGGAAATGGGTGCAGAAAACGGAAATGTGGAGATGGACAGAGAGAGTGGATAGGAGGAGATAGATAGAGAGAGGTGAGGAGAACGTGGAGGAGGAGGAGGAAATGAACAAAGAAAGGGGGAGGGCAGATGGACAGAGACAGGGGAGAGTAGGTGATTAGGATGTGTATACAATTTCCATGCATATTAGAAACGTGTGCATTCTCATTTCATTTTTTTTTATTTATTTAAGCAGACTGAGCCACAGCAAAGCGTGACCGGGCACAGCTAGTTAAAGAGTAAAAAACGATTTTTAACGAAGGATACGAGAGGGTGTGTGTTTGTATTCTGTATTAGGTAGCGTTGCGATCGAATAATTCTGGAAACATTGCGCTGTGGCGATACTCAAACACAGAGTAGCCTACAAAAGGTTAAATATCTTGAATCGGAGTGAAAAGAAAGAAGAAAACGACTACATTTTGTTTACGAAAAAGAGTGAACGTGGTTCACGCTGCCGACAAACGATTTGGGAAGTGCTGAAGCACGATGCGGCATCAATATAACGAGGCACAACACTGTTTAAAGAGTTCTCAATATGGAATCTTTCATATCAGAGATGTACAGGGAAACATGGAATTTTGTTTATCAATGATGCACTGTAATCTTCTCAACAAATCATTGCAAAAGTGGACGAAATCACGAGGAAAGTTGAGCGACAGAGGCATATTAGCAGCCATTATCTCTTCAAGAAACGAAAAATTAAGGACCAAATTGTTTTGAACTAATTAAATTAAGGCTGTACTGTAACAGTTCGATTCCACTCAATCTAATCGTTGACGTTTTTCGACTTCCGAAAAAAAGTTGAAGGAGACAGCAATTTTAAAATTTTTGTAAATGCTCTTTACGACTAGACCTGGGCAGGTTTTAAACTATGTGTAAAGTAGGTGGTCGTCAAAGTTGCTGTTGGAGGCAAAGCTAGGTGCAGTACGTCGAGGAGTTCTTTCGAAACATGTTTTCTCGTATGAAAAATACATCAGAATCTATGATGGTTGTTGTGCCTGTGTCATAATCAAAATAAAGAAGAATATGAATACACTTTGCTAGTTGCTGATTAAAACTAATGAACGCGGTTCATGCTACCGACAAACGATTTTTGATGTGTTCAAGCATGATATACTTATTTAACAATGTGCTTAAACCGCTAGAATATGAAACGTGAAACTACGAGAAATCTCCACACTAGCAGCAATAACACAAAACATCACCTCATCTGTGCGAAACTATATTGCTGTCCCGGGTGATTCAAATGACACTGAGGGCATCTCATTTCTCATGAAACATTATGAAAAAAATTCTACAATTAACTGTACCACCAAAGCACCAAATTCTCAGACTTGGCAAGCAAGTGAATGAACTTACAAATCTCGGATTCTATGGGCCGACAAGATGTTTTGACGATCCACATGCGGCTCCCAGGCCGAATGTTGCTTTAATCGACTCAGAAAACTATGTCAGTTTGCAGATACATTGGGGAAGGTGTATTGTGCTTATTGGTGATTACTTCGGAATTATGTGAATATGCTTCGTTCTGCCTTAATGCTTGACTGTAATGGAAGATGCCAAGAAGATGGGTAGTGATATTCCAAGTTTTTTAATAGTCCTACTGTACTCGTGGAGGAGCTAGTGGAGGCAGAAAATGAATACAACAGGCAATTTGCTGACAAATGGACTTTTAAAATGAGGTTGCGAATTTTATGATCCGTGCCCATGTTAATGCTTCTTTATCTTGCACAAATGTTTTGGTGAAACGTATTTTCAGAGTAAGACACTTTTAGTGGAGAATAATGTACAGTTTATAGTGGAAATACTGAGTCCCGTAAGGTTACGAATGATACGCTTATTGTTGTGGGTCACAATAGGCCAGCGTATAACAACAACTACGTCAGAGAGGAGAAATGTTGCTCTGTGATGTGAATGAACATTAGAATATCAGGTCACCACTGGGCTACGCCCAGAATAAGAATACACTGGTATTCAATTCAAATGAGGAACATTTATTTAAATTGTACCTAAACCACTAGCGTATGGAACGCAAAACTACAAGAAATCTCCATACTATCAGCTCTACTTCAGCTGCACATCATTCTGTTGCTGTCCCCAGCGATTCAGATGATACTGAGTGTATCTCATTTCTCATGAAACATTATGAACAAAATTCTAGATTTAACTGTATCACCAAAGTACTAAATGTTCATACTCGTTACCCACAGGGAGCTTGGCAGGCAAGATGAAAGAAACTGATAGTCCCAAATTCTTTCTCCATGGACCGCAGAAACGCGGTTAAAGTTGGCAGTCACTGGACATTATTCCACAAACGGACTTTAATTGCTCTTGTTTCATACGAAAAACCATACTTTATTTAAATTCAGGGCTGCAAACTTACACTGATGACCGGGTGAAGTGATGCAGTGGTTAAGACATTGGTTTGGTATTCTGGAGAATGGCAATTTTCCTCCGTCCGGAAATCTAAATTTAAGTAACCCATTGTCCGTGGCTAACTTAAGGCGAAACCCGAGATAGTGTTATCATAAATGACACGGCATACTTCCTTCCCTATCCTTTCCTAATGCGAGCTTATTCTCCGTCTCTAATAATCTCATCATCGACAGGACCTTAAACCATAATCTTCCTAAATTTACAGTATGTATCTGACTGGTGCCTGTTTTGTCGGACATGACCGACAGAACAGGCAACAATCGTGACGTGGCTGGTACGTACTTGTAAACATGAAGTGCAAGAGGGGGAGACGTGAACGGCTAGCCGCACACGACGTTTAATTCAATGGCGAAAGTTGAAAATATTTTGCGGACCGGGACGCGAAACCTGACGAATGTATCTCTCCTTAAGGGCGGTTGCCTTGACCGCTTCGGCCTTCCGGATACGGTCCCTAATCGCCTTAAACTTCCAACTTATGGCCCACGCTGTAATGCAGCGTCCCACGTCCATTACACTCACTACTCGCAAATACTGATTCCCGTAGGAGCTCTGACGATATTTTTCCGCACTGAAACAAACCTCACGGAGTCGTTCCCCCTCTTTTTTTCAGAAATTTGTATGTCTGATAATTAATTTAGACACATCCGCAACTCTCAGTTGTAAAATTAAGTTGGATGATGCTGAGGGAACGAAAGGCTATTTACAATTTGTACAGAAACCAAATGGCAGTTACAAGAGTTGAGGGGCGTGAAAGGGAAGCAGTGGTTGGGAAGGGAGTGAAACAGGGTTGTAGCCTCTCCCCTATGTTATTCAATCTGTATATTGAGCAAGCAGTGAAGGAAACCAAAGAAAAATTCGGACTAGGTATTAAAATCCATGGAGAAGAAATAAAAACCTTGAGGTTCGCCGATGACATTGTAATCCTGTCAGAGACAGCAAAGGACTTGGAAGAGCAGTTGAGCGGAATGGATAGCGTCTTGAAATGAGGATATAAGATGAACATCAACAAAAGCAAAACGAGGATAATGGAATGTTGTCGAATTAAGTCGGGAGATGCTGAGGGTATTAGATTAGGAAATGAGACATTTAAAGTAGTAAAGGAGTTTTGCTATTTGGGGAGCAAAATAACTGATGATGGTCGAAGTAGAGAGGATATAAAATGTAGATTGGCAATGGCAAGGAAAGCGTTTCTGAAGAAGAGAAATTTGTTAACATCGAGTATAGATTTAAGTGTCAGGAAGTCGTTTCTGAAAGTATTTGTATGGAGTGTATCCATGTATGGAAGTGAAACATGGACGATAAATAGTTTGGACAAGAAGAGAATAGAAGCTTTCGAAATGTGATGCTACAGAAGAATGCTGAAGATTAGGTGGGTAGATCACATAACTAATGAGGAAGTATTGAATGGGATTGGGGAGAAGAGAAGTTTGTGGCACAACTTGACCAGAAGAAGGGATCGGTTGGTAGGACATGTTCTGAGGCATCAAGGGATCACCAGTTTGGTATTGGAGGGCAGCGTGGAGGGTAAAAATCGTAGAGGGAGACCAAGAGATGAATACACTAAGCAGATTCAGAAGAATGTAGGCTGCAGTAGGTACTGGGAGATGAAGAAGCTTGCACAGGATAGAGTAGCATGGAGAGCTGCATCAAACCAGTCTCAGGACTGAAGACCACAACAACAACAGTTGTAAATGTCCCATATACCATATCTTTTGTATATGTGTGTGGTGTCTCATCTGTCGGACATTGCAGCCTATATTAAAATGGGAATTTGAGTCGACTATGGACTGTTTCCAGATGGCCGAGACCACTCATGAGAAGCGGTAAATCCGGTTCAAATGGTTCAAATGGCTCTGAGCACTATGGGACTTAACATCTGAGGTCATCAGTCCAGTCTTAGAACTACTTAAACCTAACTAACCTAAGGACATCACACACATCCATGCCTGAGGCAGGATTCGAACCTGCGACCGTAGCGTTCGCGCGGTTCCAGACTGAAGCGCCTAGAACCGATCGCCCACAAGGTAAATCCGAGATTGAGTCCCTCGCCAGGTCCATATATCTGCCTTATGCACTGGCATTGCATGACTTCAGTCAGGCATTCGACTTTGTCGATCACTTCTTTTTGAAGACGGTCCTCCAGCACATGAGTTTTCCGGCTCATGTAGTAACAGTGGTAATGCGCCTCTTGAGCGGCGCGACTTTAGGCATATAACGGACGCCTCAGCGCACCGCGATCGAGCGCTCCATCCGACGATTGCCCACTTTCCACGATACTATAGGCTTTCGCGTTAGAACCCATACTCAGGGGACTTCGCCAAAGCCTGGTGTGCCTGACATTACAAGGACAACGCTTCTGTTGTACGTCCTATGCTGACGATCTCGTCCTCTATCTGCACAGCGAAGATGATGGCCGTGCAGCTCTGACATGGGTGGCGACATATGGTTAGGCCTCGGGCAGTTCTCTTAACATTCCCAAATCGCAAATTTTGCCAATTGATTGGAGGTTACAGGGGAAACGTGTGGTTCCTCTAAGTGTGTCAAGCACCGTCCGCTGCTTGGGCATCGATTTTACCAGTGATATTCGTCGTTCGGCGGCAACAAACAGCAGACGTTTCCTCCAAACGGTCAGGGATGGCCTCGTTGATCAGGCGACTTCGATTCCTCGACACTGTACGGCGTGTGAGATACACGAATGTCTGCCAAGTCTCTCGCATCCGTCATGTGGCACAACTATTCCTGGTCCCGATTACCCTCGCCCGTCGTATGTTGACAGCGGTGGGGTTCTTTGTATGTACTGGGGTGTTATTCAAAATTCAATATCCCTTGCCCTCCCACAGGAGAGTGCTGGGGCTGGCTTAGTCCACGTGACGGACAGAGTTACGGCCCTTTTTGTCCGTTCCCAACTGAAAGTCCGGCCCTTTATCGGACTGGTCTTACGTGGATATTCCGATTTCCATGTCAGCCTAAGTCATGCTATCAGACATTCCAGCCCCGTTTTATTACTTTCGGCATTTCTTTCTTGAATTAAGTTACATCCTCTGCTCCTTACCACTTCCACAAATACTCCAGACAAAGACTGTACACGATGTATCATTACATATACATCGCCCCTCCCCCCCACCCCAAATCCCATTGAACGCAAGTTCCTCCAGATCATATAGCGTCGTATATAGAAAGCGGTGCATGACATGCAGGCTTTCTCGACACTCGCATCCAATACGCGTGGTATACTACCGCCAATGGCAAACAGGTCAACCAGTCTCGTTTCCATCGCCTCCTCGTCGCTGGCACACCCCAAAGTGTTCACTGTGGTGTGGACGAAACAGACGCCCCCGTTTCTCACGTGATGGTTGGTTGGTTTCGAGGGAGGGGACCAAACAACGAGGTCGTTGGTCCCATCGGATTAGGGAAGGATGGGGAAGGAAATCGGCCGTGCCCTTTCAAAGGAACCATCCCGGCATTTGCCTGTAGCGATCTAGGGAAATCACAGAAAACGTAAGTCATGCTGGCAGGACGCAGGTTTGAACCGTCGTCCTCCCGAATGTGGGTCAACTTCCTTGCTTCTCTTGCTATCCGTCGACTCACGTCTGGGGATCGGGCAATGTTTCTTGGCAGTCCTTACCCAATAGACACCTGCTCATATCGCTTCCCAGTCGCTTTTGTTCCCGAACCTGATTCATTATCACGCAGCGAAAATTAACGCTGTGAATTGGAGACGTGGTCATACGATCCGTTACCTTTTTAATCCCGACGAAAAATCGGAACTGGGTTATTGGACGTACCTTAGTGATCGACACTGTGCAATTGTTCATAAACCCAGATACAAGCAGTTCCTTTCAAATTTTCTACTGAGCGCCTTTGATGACCCTCGTTCCAAGCCATGAGATGCTGACGCTTACATCTACATCTACACCCATACTCCGCAAGCCACCTGAAGGTGTGTGGCGGAGGGTACTTTGAGTACCTCTATCGGTTCTCCCTTCTATTCCAGTCTCGTATTGTTCGTGGAAAGAAAGATTTTCGGTATGCCTCTGTGTGGGCTCTAATGTCTCTGATTTTATCCTCATGGTCTCTTCGCGAGATATACGTAGGAGGGAGCAATATACTGCTTGACTACTCGGTGAAGGTATGTTCTCGAAACTTCAACAAAAGCCCGTACCGAGCTACTGAGCGTCTCTCCTGCAGAGTCTTCCACTTGAGTTTATCTATCATCTCCGTAACGCTTTCGCGATTACTAAATGATGCTGTAACGAAGCGCGCTGCTCTCCGTTGGATCTTCTCTGTCTCTTCTATCAACCCTATCTGGTACGGATCCCACACAGGTGAACAATATTCAAGCAGTGGGCGAACAAGTGTACGGTAACCTACTTCCTTTGTTTTCGGATTGCAATTCCTTAGGATTCTTCCAGTGAATCTCAGTCTGGCCTCTGCTTTACCGACGATCAACTTAATATGATCATTCCATTTTAAACCACTCATAATGCGTACTCCCAGATAATTTATGGAATTAACTGCTTCCAGTTGCTGACCTGCTATATTGTAGCTAAATGATAAAGGATCTTTCTTTCTACGTATTCGCAGCACATTACAGTTGTCTACATTGAGATTCAATTGCATTCGCTGCACCGTGCGTCAATTCGTTACAGATCCTCCTGGATTTCAGTACAATTCTCCATTGACCTCTTTCTACCTCTTTCTACAGACGCTCCTGCAGTTCACTATTACCACATTAATATTGTTATTCCATGTTGCATGTTGCCTACTACTACCTTGCCGCGTCTCATGAGGCGTCTTCTCGGGCCTAGGGAGGGAATTCTCTAACCTAAAAAACCCACATGTGCACTCCATTCGTTCTCCGCTACCCTTGTAGCCGCTTCCTGCGTGTAGTGCACACCTGACCTATTCAGGGGGACCCTACATTTCTCCACCCGATAGCGGAGGTCGAGAAATTTGCACCCCAGATCTCCGCAGAATCGTCTGAGCATCTGGTTGAAGCCCTCAACTCGCCTCCAAACCAGAGGACCGCGATCGGTTCTGGGAACGATACTACAAATAGTTAGCTCTGATTCCACCCCGCGAGCAAGGCTTTCCGCCTTCACCGATTCCGCCAACCGCCTGTACGAACTGAGGATAACCTCTGAACCCAGACGGCAGGAGTCATTGGTGCCGACATGAGCAACAATTGGCAGTCGGGTGCACCCAGTGCTCTCTATCGCCGTCGGCAGGGTACCTCCACATCTCGGATGAGACCTTTCCGCTATTTCCCTAAGGGGCTCCATCACCCGCCTAACGTTGGAGCTCCCACTCACTAATAAACCCCTCCCCCCGTGTGCCTGCTCGGACCCTCCGTCTCGTGCGCCGCGAACCCGCTGAACCCGCCACTCCCCTTGGGGAGAGGATGGTCCAACCGCGCCCGGTACCCGCGAAGATGCTTATTTTACCGACATCTGAACGAACTACAAACGGAATCTCTACAAAAATTTCGAGAAGACATGTTTGCATGTTCTACCAACCGAAGGCGCGAGCGACTCCTATAATACCAGTACATAATTAAATAAAATTAAAAAAGAGTAAATAAAAAATAAGTCCCTACACAACTCCTTTCATTTTCATCACCCCTTTGTGTTCTCTCGCCCTACTTTTTTCCTTTCCTACCCCTATTTAGTGACAGGTTAGTTGTTTTGGGATAGACATAGAAAGGCACCAGCGCCTGAAGGGGTGCAGTATTTTGCTTTCCTAGGACACAAGTGGCTGTGGTAAGCAAATCCTTTTTGTCGTTCACATTTCCTGTCCAGGGTAGATTAAAAACAAATAAACGATAAAAAGTCCACCGTACGGCACAAATTTTCACCTTTCGCCATTGAATTACGACAATGCTTTGTGCGGCTAGGCATCACCCAGCCTTTCTCTATCTTTCCCCTTCCTAAATTTCGTGTTTGCAAATAATCTTCCTACTTGTAATACTGGTAATGAAGATATACGAGAATCGTTTCATTAACAGGATTCCAATAGCTGCTGTTTCTTATACAGACCAACCATGAGCATAGTATTTGAAGAAGGTCATAGTGAAAGGGAAGCTCCATTCAATACTGACGGGAAAAGCGCGCTCTTTACATAATCCACACACAAAATGTCCAACGGCTGCTGGTAACACCGATATCCGCCGGAGCGAACTGAGGTGCCAACAACAAACTGTTATTTGAGTCAGCTGAACACTTCTCATTGTGGCACACGTTAACTTGTGATACCCCAAACGCATTTACTGTTTAAGCCTACAATTTGGCACATGTTGTTGATAACGTTAGTTGGCCAATGGAATACATGAAACACCCTTTGTCTATAGAGATATGGCAACAGATAATAGGTAATACAACCCAATATAACAGATTGATAGAGGTGTGCCTTATAATATTCCGAGATTATCTCAAAGATACAAATGGCTACAACCTAAGAACGGTGACATTGAGCCATTAACAAAATTTGTAGATTACTTCAGCGCTTGACAAAAAGAGCGAAGCACGCAGAAGGGGGGGGTCTTCATGGGTTGAAAGAGTATATAATATTATTACAGTGACTAGAAAATCTAATCACCTTTACAAACAACTTAGCAGTATCAACCCACTTGTGATATTGCACCCTCTCTGACCTGGATGTATGCACTGATTCGTTTGGGAAGGTTATCAAAAGCGGTGTCATAAAGCTTCTGGATCCTATCCAGAGGCAACATGGTCCTCAACTGTTGTAACTGGTCTGTGATATCCTCAACACTGGCACCGCGAAGGATTCACGTCCGAGCCGGTCCCACGCGTGTTGTGTTGGATTCTTGCAGCGTCGCAGCGCTCTGACGTTCTCATGCCGAAGGAGAGGATGCTTCACGCATATACGAGCTCTCTGAATTCGAAACTCGATTACAGCACGCTGTTTCTCAAGCATAGACAAAGTTAGGTTACACACCGCCGTGATACATTCTACAACTTGCATTCCTCTAGCGAGACAGGCCTGCAAATGTGTGGCTACGAGGAATGAAGATTTAGAATGTCAATAACGTTCGTTTTATTTAAAAAGCGGTCAGAGTATTCACATAAAAACCCACAAAATTATCTTTCTTGACGCCCTCGTACCATGAAATGTCCCTGCAAAATTACGCCCTTTTAATGACACATGGATCAGTAGATACGAAGTCTTAAACAACGAAATTCGTGAAAAACTAGCTTTTCTAAAACAAGGACAAATTACACAGTTTATACTCATGCACTGTTTCATAATGAGAACACGTAATGATTTCCGAAAACGTTAAGTTAATGTAAATCTTTTCTACATCTACATCTACATGACTATTCTGCAATTCACATTTAAGTGCTTGGCAGAGGGTTCATCGAACCACAATCATACTATCTCTCTACCATTCCACTCCCGAACAGCGCGCGGGAAAAACGAACACCTAAACCTTTCTGTTCGAGTTCTGATTTCTCTTATTTTATTTTGATGATCATTCCTACCTATGCAGGTTGGGCTCAACAAAATATTTTCGCATTCAGAAGAGAAAGTTGGTGACTGAAATTTCGTAAATAGATGTCGCCGTGACGAAAAACGTTTTTGCTTTAATGACTTCCATCCCAACTCGCGTGTCATATCTGCCACACTGTCTCCCCTATTACGTGATAATACAAAACGAGCTGCCCTTTTTTGCACCCTTTCGATGTCCTCCGTCAATCCCACCTGGTAAGGATCCCACAACGCGAAGCAATATGCTAACAGAGGACGAACGAGTGTAGTGTAAGCTGTCTCTTTACTGGACTTGCATCTTCTAAGTGTCCTGCCAATGAAACGCAACCTTTGGCTCGCCTTCCCAACAATATTATCTATGTGGTCTTTCCAACTGAAGTTGTTCATAATTTTAACACCCAGGCACTTAGTTGAATTGACAGCCTTGAGAATTGTACTATTTATCGAGTAATCGAATTCCAACGGATTTCTTTTGGAACTCATGTGGATCACCTCACACTTTTCGTTATTTAGCGTCAACTGCCACCTGCCGCACCATACAGCAATCTTTTCTAAATCGCTTTGCAACTGATACTGGTCTTCGGATGACATTACTAGACGGTAAATTACAGCATCATCTGCGAAAAACCTAAGAAAACTGCTCAGATTGTCACCCAGGTCATTTATATAGATCAGGAACAGCAGAGATCCCAGAACGCTTCCCTGGGGAACACCTGATATCTCTTCAGTTCCACCTTTTGTCGCTTACAGACCCACAAAATAAAGAAAAGAAAACAGTTTATCGCTTGCGAAATGTTCGTTGTTCATGCGGTAAATCTTTAGCATCAACTTTAGCATAACTAACTCTACGAGCTACCCATTTTGCAGACAGTATCCGAATATACCAATGAAGTTCTCTTCAAAATTGTATCATTTTACAATACACGAGATTTCAGTTCTTTAAAGAATCGGGGGTGTTGGCTTGTTGGTTTATCACTAAACGTATCTCTCAAGGCGCCTACTCACCGCTTGCCCACGAGCGCCACGTTACACGTGTGGTTTAGACAGGATTCCCTCTCACACAGACAGTTGAACGCTACGCCGGAGTACAGCGCCGGCCTCTGCCGTAAGACAGTAAATTAAACTCCAGAACTCATTAACCCTCTGTTAGCTTTCACCAAATTACACCGACATCACTCGAGTGTCTTTCCACCGGGTTCTGTATTTCGCACGAGAAAATATGTGGGACTCTGAATATCAGCTCGCGGGCATTAATGAATCCACCCGGCGTCACGGGGAGGTAAATAAGCGCGAGAGTAAATTACTGTCTTCCAAATATGTGTTTAACAGCGGCCTGTCGCGCACACTAAGTCTCTTTAGCGAGCTGCCGCGTAATGGACCATTAACTATAATTACGCACGGTGATTAAGCACTCAAGCCAGAATGCCGCATTAAGCTAACTTTAATTTTAACGCATTACTGTAATCGGCTGGCCGTAGATTCAAGGAATAGTGGTTGAATTGCAGATGAGGCGTTCTTAAGACCTTTACTTACTAAATGAGCGTTAGCATCTACCCGATCGCTAACGGTTGTTTAAAACATAACGAAAACAGACACCGATTATTTGCGAAGACGAAATTTTTTATGATTATATGGCCCTTACGCATGTATCTCGACGCTTTTAAAGGTACTTAGAGGTAACGTTGAACGCTACACTTTTAATCCGCGGTGTAAGGGATAGCAGTAGACGTTCAGGAAATAAATCTCCTGTTTTATTTTTTCTTTTACGGTGCACGGACCATTGACATTTTGGAAAATGATCTCGAAATTTACTCAACGGTCGTTAAACAGGTTCTTGGATTTCAATTAATTGTCTTAGGAAGCTTTGAAAAATCTACAAGTGAATCTCTTTAATGTTCTTCATATTTTTCCTTTTCTTTTTTTTTTTCTTTGAGGGCGTGGGGAGGGGGGGTAGTGATGTTATGGGAGATTTAAGGGTTGATAAAAAGAGATTTAACCACAGCTCGTGTTTAGAATTTTTAAAGAACACAGTCCCACTTGGCTGGAAGTCCGACAGTTGGATTGGACTTCTCAAAACTCATCTTTGGACGTGCAAATTTTGACTGAATGATGCCAAGAATGGTAGATGAAAACGCTTATGGATAGTTGGTAGACTGTCCTAGACTATTCCCTTAAACTCTCTCTCTCTTTTCCTCTCCCTCTTCGCAGCCGGCCGTGGTGGCCGATCGGTTCTAGGCGCTTCAGTCCAGAACCGCCCGCCTGCTACGGTCGCAGGTTCGAATCCTGCCTCGGGCATGGATGTGTGTGATGTCCTTAGATTAGTTAGGTTTAAGTAGTTCTAAGTTCTAGGGGTCTGATGACCTCAGATGTTAAGTCCGTTAGTGCTCAGAGCCATTTGAACCATTTGAAGCCCTCTTCGCATCCGCTATCCTCTAGCCAAACTATACATGACGGATTGCTTTAGACCACAACAAATTTGCGACTAGCAATGGAACAAGGGACGATCCGACTGCCAATAAGTGACAGGTTGTAGCATTACCAGATAAAACTCTCTGGAGCTCTGTTCGAAGAATAGAGAGAAAGATTATGCTTCAACTCCACGTAGACTGCTACAATTGGAAGAGGACTGAGTAGAAAATTGGACTTTTCTTTAAAGAGATTGTCCTGGAATTGGCCATATCCGATGTAGGGACTCTTCACAAAGCCTAAATGTGGGTGGATGGGTCGAGATTTGAAAACAACTCCCCCGGATGCGAATCTAGTTCTTAACTACTGCAGCACCTTGCTAGGTAATTCTCATTGACAAATCTTAACTTCATATCTTTTTGCTTGTGCCTGGCGTACAGTTGTGAGTTTCTGACTTCATAAGTTAGTAAAATTTTCTTTCATTAATGAATCAGAAGCTAATGATTTTATTACGTTTAACTGAACATTTTTGTGAGCGACTATGTCGATATGAGAACTTACAAACGCCGATAAACTTGTCAACCAAACTTCGTCCACTTTGTACTTAATATTTAGAGAAAAATGTGAGTGAAATATTCCGTAGGAGTGATGGGCGGAGGTAAAGTCGTGATACGTAAGTAATGCTTAAATGTGGAATGACTGAAGCAATTTCAGACGAACTTCCTACAGATTAAATTTAAATTACAATACGTAACAAAACGAGTCGACTAACCTCGACTTCTTGCCGAGGATGATTCGAGGAACGAATTGAGGTTACGAACCGATTTCGGGAAACGTCATCCATTAACTTTACAGAGCGTAAAAGCTGTAGGAGCCAACGTCAGCCATTAGCCCACAGGGCGGCACTGCCGTCAACTTACGAAGCGAAATGGTCCCGAATGCGTCCACGTCGATCACAGCGACTCCACGTTTGTATGGTTTTGTTCCACCATGTCTAGAAAAAAAATACAGTGGGTGTAAGGACACGTCTTGCACCCACCACTTGGAAGAATGGGATCTCTGGATAATCTCCAGCATTTCAACTAAATTAAATGTATCTACGTTATAGGGTGAACATTAATAAAACCGTCAAACTGCAGCTACGGATTCCTGGCTTGAAATGGAGGAAAAAGGATCGTTTGAGCATTTTTCCGGAAATGCATCTTTGACACGGTAGATGGTGCTGGCGAATGACATTTCCCGTGACCACGTGCCGTGTTTCCCTTGTGTGTTGCAGGCTGTGGGACTAATGCAGCGTACTGTAAGCTGGAGAGTGTTGAGTATTCATGTCGGGAACAAGCCTCAGACGGTGTTTGTGTACGGCCAGGCAGGTGGAAACGGTCGAGAGGCAACACAGCTATGCCAAAACAAGTATCCCCACAGACACTAGTCACATGAAACAATATTTCAAGCCGTTTCTGAGCGTTTGTGTGGTCATGGGCCCTCTCAGACAAACGAACGAGAAGGGAGGCGGTGGGCTGTGCGTACACCAGATATGGAGGACCGTATTATGCCTCTCGGCCGTTTCCATCTGCTTGACCGTACACAGATACCGTCTCAGCTTGTTCCCGACATGAATACCGGACCATTCTGCTGCTTAAGTACGCTGCGTCAAACACACAGCCTGGAACACACAAGAAACACGTGGCACGTGGTCAGAGGATCTTTCATTCGCCAGCACCATCTACCATAGCAACGATATATTTCCGGACACGTGCTCATAAGACCTTTCTTCCTCCACTTCCAATCATGAATTTGCCGGTGCAATTTGTCAGTTTTATTAACGTTCATGCCGTATAGTTTACGAATGGTGAAATAAATGTCTAGCAGGGCTGATGCAGTTTTAGCACCCACACGAGCCGGGTGTGGAAAACGAATCGAAGGCTACCAACATTAGCACCGATTCTGTAATTTTCACTGAAGTATGAAAATGTGGTTGTATTACCTTTAAATAAATTGTTGCGGGAAAAACAGATTTCATCCAGCGGATGTTATCGTCGTAGCCCTAGGATATCGTAATTTTGAAAACCTGTGTCATCCGTTACGATCATTAAAGCACAGGTGCTGTCTAATAAAAACAACATTGCAAAGTGGATACCTCATGTGCCTCTCAAAATGCATGCTACTTGCTTAGAATTTATTTTATTTTTTTCCTGGAGGAGACACTAAAAAGGATGTCTGTAATCAAGTTTTCTGTTAAATTAACATCATAGTGAATGTGTAAAGCACTATACTTTAAAATTTGCACTCTGAATTTCCTTGCTGGGAGGCTTGGAATGGGATGCACTCAGCCTCGTGATGCCAGCTGAGGAGCTAATTGAGTGACAAGTAGCGGCTCAAAGGTCAAGAAAGACGACTGCTTTCGGGAGAGCGATGTGTTGTCCCCACGTCCCATCACGCACCATTGGCAGAGGAGGGTATGGCGGTCAGTCAGTGTTGATTGGCCTGTCAAGACCAGAAGGCAGAGCTTCACTTGGCTTGGTGACGGCTAGGACAAATAAATATGTAACTGAAAAGCATAGTTGCTGAGAACATGATACCAGTGACATTACACATTACACCTAGCATAAGAAACATAGCTGTTGTAACGGTGATGTATTGCATTGTGGGTATTGGCTCGCAGTGCAGAAAGGCTGGAAATTTCAAAGGCACTCTTGTTATAAACCTACAAATTTAACATGTAACTCTCCTACATTTACTACATTTTTTCGCATCGTGAGCAACGAAGAAAGAGCACTTCCTGGCAAGAAATGACACATTAGCTGTGAGGGAAACGGAAACGGCAGAAACGGGGCATAATTTGAGAGCCGACTGACTGCACAGAGCGTTTTTGTTGTAGTCGAGAGCGCAGGAAAGACCTACTTCCTCCGAACGCGCGCCACGGGCCGCTGGTGATGTAAGACGCCGGATGATTAATCACCGCGGCCATCAGACAGACGTTCCTAGAGCGCTGCCCTCGCTTCCCGCGAGACTCCATGCGTCCTCAAGCACGGACTCCGTCACACCGATCACCACTGTCCGTCTATCAGTGGTGACATAGTTGTCTGCCTTGCAAAAATAGTATCGAAACTTGCATAAAAAGACTGGGTGGTTCAAATTTGATGTAACTTCGAATACTTCACACATGCATGTATAACTGTACTATCGTTTCTCGCAGCCTTATTAAGTATCGTATAAAAGGTGAGTCATGAGGTAAGGTACAGGCTTGTATTATTGTATTATTACTGATTCTGAACAAAAATCTTCATACAGACATATGCCCTGTTCCGAATGCTTTCCAAGATAGAACAAATCTAATGTACATTGTTATTTATTTTCCGTATTATTCAAACACTGCCGCTGTTTACAAAGCACGACAGCAGTGTAGTGGAAGATACAACCAACAGTTTGATACACGCCACTTGTGGTTGTCAACTCAGGAAACTACCTCAAATTGGCCTACGAGAACTGCAGCGCATGCGCGTCTCCCGATATTTTCAATATTCTCACGTTATATCTTCACAAACTGTTGGCCCTAGAGAATAAATGAATGAGCCTTTTTTTTCTAGAAAATTTACTGTAATTTAAGTTTTATGATGCGCCACGTTTCCATCGGATATTGTAGTTTTCGAGATATTCATGAAAAATGTACAAAAGTGATGTTAAATGTGTTCTGGCTCGGAAACTATTCGGAATAGGGCATATGGGCATTTCGTTTTGTTTATAATCACGGTTACCTCTCAAAGCGTGTACCATTCCTCCTGACTCACCCTGTATAGTAATAATAATAAAAACAATAATAAAAGAATAATAATAATATTTACATTATTATTATTCCGTATTAGGATCGGAGCGTGGAATGTCAGATCCCTTAATCGGGCAGGTAGGTTAGAAAATTTAAAAAGGGAAATGGATAGATTAAAGTTGGATATAGTGGGAATTAGTGAAGTTCGGTGGCAGGAGGAACAAGACTTCTGGTCAGGTGACTACAGGGTTATAAACACAAAGTCAAGTAGGGGTAATGCAGGAGTAGGTTTAATAATGAATAGGAAAATAGGAATGCGGGTAAGCTACTACAAACAGCATAGTGAACGCATTATTGTGGCCAAGATAGATACGAAGCCCACACCTACTACAGTAGTACAAGTTTATATGCCAACTAGCTCTGCAGATGACGAAGAAATTGAAGAAATGTATGATGAAATAAAAGAAATTATTCAGATAGTGAAGGGAGACGAAAACTTAATAGTCATGGGTGACTGGAATTCGAGTGTAGGAAAAGGGAGAGAAGGAAACGTAGTAGGTGAATATGGATTGGGGCTAAGAAATGAAAGAGGAAGCCGCCTGGTAGAATTTTGCACAGAGCACAACTTAATCATAGCTAACACTTGGTTTAAGAAACATGATAGAAGGTTGTATACATGGAAGAACCCTGGAGATACTAAAAGGTATCAGATAGATTATATAATGGTAAGACAGAGATTTAGGAACCAGGTTTTAAATTGTAAGACATTTCCAGGGGCAGATGTGGACTCTGACCACAATTTATTGGTTATCACCTGTAGATTAAAACTGAAGAAACTGCAAAAAGGTGGGAATTTAAGGAGATGGGACCTGGATAAACTGAAAGAACCAGAGGTTGTAGAGAGTTTCAGGGAGAGCATAAGGGAACAATTGACAGGAATGGGGGAAAGAAATACGGTAGAGGAAGAATGGGTAGCTTTGAAGGATGAAGTAGTGAAGGCAGCAGAGGATCAAGTAGGTAAAAAGAAGAGGCCTAGTAGAAATCCTTGGGTAACAGAAGAAATATTGAATTTAATTGATGAAAGGAGAAAATATAAAAATGCAGTAAGTGAAGCAGGCAAAAAGGAATACAAACGTCTCAAAAATGAGATCGACAGGAAGTGCAAAATGGCTAAGCAGGGATGGCTAGAGGACAAATGTAAGGATGTAGAGGCTTATCTCACTAGGGGTAAGATAGATACTGCCTACAGGAAAATTAAAGAGACCTTTGGAGATAAGAGAACCACTTGTATGAACATCAAGAGCTCAGATGGAAACCCAGTTCTAAGCAAAGAAGGGAAAGCAGAAAGGTGGAAGGAGTATATAGAGGGTCTATACAAGGGCGATGCACTTGAGGACAATATTATGGAAATGGAAGAGGATGTAGACGAAGATGAAATGGGAGATACAATACTGCGTGAAGAGTTTGACAGAGCACTGAAAGACCTGAGTCGAAACAAGGCCCCCGGAGTAGACAACATCCCATTGGAACTACTGGCGGCCTTGGGAGAGCCAGTCCTGACAAAACTATACCATCTGGTGAGCAAGATGTATGAAACAGGCGAAATACCCTCAGACTTCAAGAAGAATATAATAATTCCAATCCCAAAGAAAGCAGGTGTTGACAGATGTGAAAATTACCGAACGATCAGTTTAATAAGCCACAGCTGCAAAATACTAACACGAATTCTTTACAGACGAATGGAAAAACTAGTAGAAGCCGACCTCGGGGAAGATCAGTTTGGATTCCGTAGAAATACTGGAACACGTGAGGCAATACTGACCTTACGACTTATCTTAGAAGAAAGATTAAGGAAAGGCAAACCTACGTTCCTAGCATTTGTAGACTTAGAGAAAGCTTTTGACAATGTTGACTGGAATACTCTCTTTCAAATTCTAAAGGTGGCAGGGGTAAAATACAGGGAGCGAAAGGCTATTTACAATTTGTACAGAAACCAGATGGCAGTTATAAGAGTCGAGGGACATGAAAGAGAAGCAGTGGTTGGGAAGGGAGTAAGACAGGGTTGTAGCCTCTCCCCAATGCTATTCAATCTGTATATTGAGCAAGCAGTAAAGGAAACAAAAGAAAAATTCGGAGTAGGTATTAAAATCCATGGAGAAGAAATAAAAACGTTGAGGTTCGCCGATGACATTGTAATTCTATCAGAGACAGCAAAGGACTTGGAAGAGCAGTTGAACGGAATGGATAGTGTCTTGAAGGGAGGATATAAGATGAACATCAACAAAAGCAAAACGAGGATAATGGAATGTAGTCGAATTAAGTCGGGTGATGTTGAGGGTATTAGATTAGGAAATGAGACACTTAAAGTAGTAAAGGAGTTTTGCTATTTGGGGAGCAAAATAACTGATGATGGTCGAAGTAGAGAGGATATAAAATGTAGACTGGCAATGACAAGGAAAGCGTTTCTAAAGAAGAGAAATTTGTTAACATCGAGTATAGATTTAAGTGTCAGGAAGTCATTTCTGAAAGTATTTGTATGGAGTGTAGCCGTGTATGGAAGTGAAACATGGACGATAAATAGTTTGGACAAGAAGAGAATAGAAGCTTTCGAAATGTGGTGCTACAGAAGAATGCTGAAGATTAGATGGGTAGATCACATAACTAATGAGGAAGTATTGAATAGGATTGGGGAGAAGAGAAGTTTGTGGCACAACTTGACCAGAAGAAGGGATCGGTTGGTAGGACATGTTCTGAGGCATCAAGGGATCACCAATTTAGTATTGGAGGGCAGCGTGGAGGGTAAAAATCGTAGGGGGAGACCAAGAGATGAATACACTAAGCAGATTCAGAAAGATGTAGGTTGCAGTAGGTACTGGGAGATGAAGAAGCTTGCACAGGATAGAGTAGCATGGAGAGCTGCATCAAACCAGTCTCAGAACTGAAGACCACAACAACAACATTACTCAACCGCCAGTGCAAGTCTTTGGGTGCCACTTCGGCAAAAATGAAATGATCGTATGGCATTGTTGGCCGGAGGCGCCATTCGGGGGAGTTCAGCCGCCGTAGCCACATAGGCAACTTGAATGTTTTCAACCTGCCCAAGTAATCTTGCCGGGGAAAGGGACTGTACATCCTAAGGTAGAATCGGAACCAACTGTCGTTCTTGGGGAATCTTCGCATCATTGAGAGCTGAAGGCTAGTTTAAAAGCAGATTAATAATTCCGTGGTCTGACTAGGATTCGATGGCGTGATCTTTCTTTTTCCAAGCATGCGTACTTTCATTAAACGACCGGACCCACCAATACGGTGTATAATCAGGAGACTCTCTGTCTGGATTCACAGTGCTGACAACCAAAAATTTCTCTTCTCCGACTTCTATGACCTGTTCATAGTTCGATACGGATGCCAACTGTACCACCTGAAGACTGTATTTTACGGACTTATACAAATTTATACAAAATCAAATAGGGGTAATGCAGGAGTAGGTTTAATAATGAATAAAAAAATAGGAGTGCGGGTTAGCTACTACAAACAGCATAGTGAACGCATTATTGTGGCCAAGATAGACACAAAGCCCATGCCTACTACAGTAGTACAAGTTTATATGCCAACTACCTCTGCAGATGATGAAGAAATAGATGAAATGTATGACGAGATAAAAGAAATTATTCAGGTAGTGAAAGGAGACGAAAATTTAATAGTCATGGGTGACTGGAATTCGTCAGTAGGAAAAGGGACAGAAGGAAACATAGTAGGTGAATATGGATTGGGGGGAAGGAATGAAAGAGGAAGCCGCCTTGTAGAATTTTGCACAGAGCATAACTTAATCATAGCCAACACTTGGTTCAAGAATCATAAAAGAAGATTGTATACTTGGAAGAATCCTGGAGATACTAGTAGGTATCAGATAGATTATATAATGGTAAGACAGAGATTTAGGAACCAGGTTTTAAATTGTAAGACATTTCCTGGGGCAGATGTGGATTCTGACCACAATCTATTGGTTATGAACTGCAGATTGAAACTGAAGAAACTGCAAAAAGGTGGGAATTTAAGGAGATGGGACCTGGATAAACTGAAAGAACCAGAGGTTGTAGAGAGTTTCAGGGAGAGCATAAGGGAACAATTGACAGGAATGGGGGAAAGAAATACAGTAGAAGAAGAATGGGTAGCTTTGAGGGATGAAGTAGTGAAGGCAGCAGAGGATCAAGTAGGTAAAAAGACGAGGGCTAATAGAAATCCTTGGGTAATAGAAGAAATATTGAATTTAATTGATGAAAGGAGAAAATACAAAAATGCAGTAAATGAAGCAGGCAAAAAGGAATAGAAACGTCTCAAAAATGATATCGACAGGAAGTGCAAAATGGCTAAGCAGGGATGGCTAGAGGACAAATGTAAGGATGTAGAGGCTTGT
Organism: Schistocerca cancellata; assembly: GCF_023864275.1. Taxonomy (NCBI): domain Eukaryota; kingdom Metazoa; phylum Arthropoda; class Insecta; order Orthoptera; family Acrididae; genus Schistocerca; species Schistocerca cancellata. The sequence goes on along the minus strand of NC_064631.1, from coordinate 459,829,285 downwards.
CTCACCAGGGGTAAGATAGATACTGCCTACAGGAAAATTAAAGAGACCTTTGGAGAGAAGAGAACCACATGTATGAATATCAAGAGCTCAGATGGCAACCCAGTTCTAAGCAAAGAAGGGAAGGCAGAAAGGTGGAAGGAGTATATAGAGGGTTTATACAAGGGCGATGTACTTGAGGACAATATTATGGAAATGGAAGAGGATGTAGATGAAGACGAAATGGGAGATAAGATACTGCGTGAAGAGTTTGACAGAGCACTGAAAGACCTGAGTCGAAACAAGGCCCCGGGAGTAGACAACATTCCATTTGAACCACTGATGGCCTCGGGAGAGCCAGTCATGACAAAACTCTACCATCTGGTGAGCACGATGTATGAGACAGGCGAAATACCCTCAGACTTCAAGAAGAATATAATAATTCCAATCCCAAAGAAAGCAGGTGTTGACAGATGTGAAAATTACCGAACTATCAGTTTAATAAGTCACAGCTGCAAAATACTAACGCGAATTCTTTACAGACGAATGGAAAAACTGGTAGAAGCCGACCTCGGGGAAGATCAGTTTGGATTCCGTAGAAATGTTGGAACACGTGAGGCAATACTGACCTTACGACTTATCTTAGAAGAAAGATTAAGAAAAGGCAAACCTACGTTTCTAGCATTTGTAGACTTAGAGAAAGCTTTTGACAATGTTAACTGGAATACTCTCTTTCAAATTCTGAAGGTGGCGGGGGTAAAATATAGGGAACGAAAGGCTATTTACAGTTTGTACAGAAACCAGATGGCAGTTATAAGAGTCGAGGGGCACGAAAGGGAAGCAGTGGTTGGGAAAGGAGTAAGACATGGTTGTAGCCTCTCCCCGATGTTATTCAATCTGTATATTGAGCAAGCAGTAAAGGAAACAAAAGAAAAATTCGGAGTAGGTATTAAAATTCATGGAGAAGAAGTAAAAACTTTGAGGTTCGCCGATGACATTGTAATTCTGTCAGAGACAGCAAAGGACTTGGAAGAGCAGTTGAACGGAATGGACGGTGTCTTGAAGGGAGGATATAAGATGAACATCAACAAAAGCAAAACGAGGATAATGGAATGTAGTCAAATTAAGTCGGGTGATGCTGAGGGAATTAGATTAGGAAATGAGACACTTAAAGTAGTAAAGGAGTTTTGCTATTTAGGGAGTAAAATAACCGATGATGGTCGAAGTAGAGAGGATATAAAATGTAGACTGGCAATGGCAAGGAAAGCGTTTCTCAAGAAGAGGAATTTGTTAACATCGAGTATAGATTTAAGTGTCAGGAAGTCGTTTCTGAAAGTATTTGTATGGAGTGTAGCCATGTATGGAAGTGAAACATGGACGATAACTAGTTTGGACAAGAAGAGAATAGAAGCTTTCGAAATGTGGTGCTACAGAAGAATGCTGAAGATAAGGTGGGTAGATCACGTATCTAATGAGGAGGTATTGAATAGGATTGGGGAGAAGAGAAGTTTGTGGCACAACTTGACTAGAAGAAGGGATCGGTTGGTAGGACATGTTTTGAGGCATCAAGGGATCACAAATTTAGCATTGGAGGGCAGTGTGGAGGGTAAAAATCGTAGAGGGAGACCAAGAGATGAATACACTAAGCAGATTCAGAAGGATGTAGGTTGCAGTAGATACTGGGAGATGAAGAAGCTTGCACAGGATAGAGTAGCATGGAGAGCTGCATCAAACCAGTCTCAGGACTGAAGACCACAACAACAACAACAACCTCCAGCCATTATAGATGGTGGTTAAAAACAGTCCGAAAGTCTAGTGTGGGTGCTGCAGGGGACATTGTTCTGAGAAATAATTGTCAGCAAAAAAATTCGATACGTTGGGCTGTTTCCGAGTTATTTAGCATTGAAGTTAGTCAATAATGTCGTTTTGCACGCAGAAAAAAATGATTCAAATGGCTCTGAGCACTATGGGACTCAACATCTGAGGTCATAAGTCCCCTAGAACTTAGAACTACTTAAACCTAACTAACCTAAGGACATCACACACACCCATGCCCGAGGCAGGATTCGAACCTGCGACCGTAGCAGTCCCGCGGTTCCGGACTGCAGCGCCAGAACAGCTAGGCCACCGCGACCGGCGTGCACGCAGATTTAAGAACCTTGCTAGAGAGTGTTGCCAAACGTGTTCTTCCTTTGGTTTTCTCCAACCGAACAAACGTAGCTTCTGCTCACCAAGCTTAAATTTATCGCTTCCGAAAAAGCCACATTTTAACTGGTAATGAGTATCTGAGGAAGTGGTAACTCACAGACCCATACATTTTAGCGCGTGCAAGTGCTTGAATTTGCGCGCGCAACGACCAGATTCGCTAATTTCAGTGCTAAATAACTCGGAAACGGAGTAACGCGTCGAATTCTTTTCTTAACACTCATTTCTCAGCACAACTTCCCCCCCGCAACACCCTTACAAGCCTTTCAGACTGTTTGTGACCATCCCGTATAACATCTCCGGTAGACACCTTATGGTCGTATACAGGGTGTTACAAAAAGGTACGGCCAAACTTTCAGGAAACATTCCTCACACACAAATAAAGAAAAGATGTTATGTGGACATGTGTCCGGAAACGCTTAATTTCCATGTTAGAGCTCATTTTAGTTTCGTCAGTATGTACTGTACTTCCTCGATTCACCGCCAGTTGGCCCAATTGAAGGAAGGTAATGTTAACTTCGGTGCTTGTGTTGACATGCGACTCATTGCTCTACAGCACTAGCATCAAGCACATCAGTACGTAGCATCAACAGGTTAGTGTTCATCACGAACGTTGTTTTGCAGTCAGTGCAATGTTTACAAATGCGGAGTTGGCAGATGCCCATTTGATGTATGGATTAGCACGGGGCAATAGCCGTGGCGCGGTACGTTTGTATCGAGACAGATTTCCAGAACGAAGGTGTCCCGACAGGAAGACGTTCGAAGCAATTGATCGGCGTCTTAGGGAGCACGGAACATTCCAGCCTATGACTCGTGACTGGGGAAGACCTAGAACGACGAGGACACCTGCAATGGACGAGGCAATTCTTCGTGCAGTTGACGATAACCCTAATGTCAGCGTCAGAGAAGTTGCTGCTGTACAAGGTAACGTTGACCACGTCACTGTATGGAGAGTGCTACGGAAGAACCAGTTGTTTCCGTACCATTTACAGCGTGTGCAGGCACTATCAGCAGCTGATTGGCCCCCACGGGTACACTTCTGCGAATGGTTCATCCAACAATGTGTCAATCCTCATTTCAGTGCAAATGTTCTCTTTACGGATGAGGCTTCATTCCAACGTGATCAAATTGTAAATTTTCACAATCAACAAGTGTGGGCTGACGAGAATCCGCACGCAGTTGTGCAATCACGTCATCAACACAGATTTTCTGTGAATGTCTGGGCAGGCATTGTTGGTGATGCCTTGATTGGGCCCCATGTTCTTCCACCTAAGCTCAATGGAGCACGTTATCATGATTTCACACGGGATACTCTACCTGTGCTGCTAGAACATTTGCCTTTACAAGTACGACACAACATGTGGTTCATGCACGATGGAGCTCCTGCACATTTCAGTCGAAGTGTTCGCACGCTTCTCTACAATATATTTGGTGACCGATGGGCCGACCGCTGTGATCTCGCGGTTCTAGGCGCGCAGTCCGGAAACGCGCGACTGCTACGGTCGCAGGTTCGAATCCTGCCTCGGGCATGGATGTGTGTGATGTCCTTACGTTAGTTAGGTTTAAGTAGTTCTAAGTTCTAGGGGACTGATGACCACAGCTGTTAAGTCCCATAGTGCTCAGAGCCATTTTGACCGATGGATTGGTAGAGGCAGACCAATCCCATGGCCTCCACGCTCTCCTGATCTCAACCCTCTTGACTTTCATTTATGGGGGCATTTGAAAGCTCTTGTCTACGCAACCCCGGTACCAAATGTAGACTCTTCGTGCTCGTATTGTGGACGGCTGTGATACAATACGCCATTCTCCAGGGCTGCATCAGAGCGTCAGTGATTCCATGCGACGCAGGGTGGATGCATGTATCCTCGCTAACGGAGGACATTTTGAACATTTCCTGTAACAAAGTGTTTAAAGTCACGCTGGTACGTTCTGTTGCTGTGTGTTTCCATTCCATGATTAATGTGATTTGAAGAGAAGTAATAAAATGAGCTCTAACATGGAAAGTAAGCGTTTCTGGACACATGTCCACATAACATATTTTCTTTCTTTGTGTGTGAGGGATGTTTGCTGAAAGTTGGGCCGTACCTTTTTGTAACACCCTGTAGTTAACCCACACATGGAGAAAATGATTAAGTCACATTATTTTTACTTTCACTGGATTGTAGCCTTTAATAGAAATCTCTAGGTTTACTCCGATCAACAGAAGTACGTTTCAATGGCCATTAAAAAGTTATCATCTTCCCCACTACCTGTCGTTACTTGGATTAAAACTCCCTTTTATTTTGTAGCCTTTCCTAGTGAACTGTCTCGGTAGCGTTGACATTTTCGAGTGTGTAGTATAATATATCAAACGGACGTATTTGTCTTAGAGTAAAACATAGTTTGGTTATGTATTGGTACAATGAATTGAGATGATCGGACTTACATTAGGACGCCAAGGGTTCCTTGAATAGCTGAACAATAGTGTATGGTTACAATAGCGATAGCTATTCAAGAAGCACTTAGTGTCGTGTTGTTTATTTTAAAATCCGGCCAATACAGTAAACTGTAACAGTAACGACAGCTATTCAAAAACACTTGGTCCTCTGTTGTTTATTTTAACGTCTGACAGAGCCAGTGTATTGTTACAATAGCGACGGCTACTGAAGAAGGACTGTCCTATTGTTTACTGACAAGTCAGGCTAAATGGTTCAAATGGCTCTGAGCACTATGGGACTCAACTGCTGAGGTCATTAGTCCCCTAGAACTTAGAACTAGTTAAACCTAACTAACCTAAGGACATCACAAACATCCACGCCCGAGGCAGGATTCGAACCTGCGACCGTAGCGGTCTTGCGGTTCCAGACTGCAGCGCATTTAACCGCACGGCCACTTCGGCCGGCCAAGTCAGGCTAGTTCAGCGTATTTTAAAAATATACTGGTATGTTGAACGTGAGCACTGTATTTCTCTGTAATGAACTGTAGACATGTGACCCTGTAACGAAATTTCTCGAACCGAACAAACGTAGCTTTTGCTCACCTAGCTTAAATTTATCGCTTCCGAAAAAGGCACATTATAACGGGTTGTGAGCATCTGAGCAAGTGGTAACTCACAGACCCATAGATTTTAGCGCGTGTGACGGTGAAATAAATAGAACTTTTGAACTATTTGCTTTCAAGCGTTGCGTCTTATTACGAATGATGAAGCAGGTGTTCATTAAAAAAGGAAGAAGCTACTTTTTGCGTAATTATTCGCGTGATTAACATGCCCACCAAAGAAAATAACATCGGAATAAGGTGTAAGTACTCACGAACGCAGTAAATTAAAATGGACAAGTGATATGTTTTGCTAATTTTTCGACTATCGCCACAAAAAACTATAATTTGCAATTTGCATACCATCGACGGATGTTCTAGAAGAGCCTTTTCGACTGACAATTAAGTCATAAAACAAAAATTGCAGTAAGCACACTAAAAAGTTTAACAGTAATTTTCGCCTGCAAGTGTTATAAAAGAATTTGTGTTTTACAACATTTTGAATAAAATGACCTAGTGATGTTGGCGGAGATGTGCTAAAACCAGTTAACAGAAGACAAATAAGATGAACAAAAGTTTGTTTGCGTGTCCATCTTCCGCAGCAAGCATAGAAATACTTGTTTTGTAAACATAACCACCAGCCGCGCGGGGTAGCCTTGCAGTCCAGGGCGCCTTGCCACGGTTCACGTGGCTCCCCTCGGCGGAGGTTCGAGTCCTCCCATGGGCATGGGTGTGTGTGTGTGTGTGTGTGTGTGTGTGTGTGTGTGTGTGTGTGTTGTCGTTAGCCTAAGTTAGTTTAAGTTAGATTAAGTAGTGTGTAAGCCTAGGGACCGATGACCTTTTCAGTTTGGTCCCATATAACTTAACGCAAATTTCCAAATAAAACCGCCTTTTCCTGCTGCCTTTTAATTTATTTATCCCAGACGCGTTTCCCCTTTTTCTTGTCGTAAGGCATCATCAGTGGGATCTATAACGATACAGTTCACGTCGCGATTTTTTATGTAAAAAGTAATTACTTATTGGAATGAGATTTTCACTCTGTAGCGGAGTGTGCGCTGATATGAAACTTCCTGGCAGATTAAAACTGTGTGCCCGACCTAGACTCGAACTCGGGACCTTTGCCTTTCGCGGACAAGTGCTCTACCATCTGAGCTACCGAAGCACGACTCACGCCCGGTACTCACAGCTTTATTTCTGCCAGTATCTCGTCTCCTACCTTCCAAACTTTACAGAAGCTCTCCTGCGAACGCGAACCTGCAAAGGTCCCGAGTTCGAGTCTCGGTCGGGCACACAGTTTTAATCTGCCAGGAAGTTTAATTACTTATTATTTGCTGATCTGCGTTTCCTATCCTCTGGTCTGGAGGTCGCACTAGGGCACTATATTATTGACATACAAGCACAACTTTGCGTTCTGACCAAGAAGGTCAGATCCCACTGATGATGCCTTAGAACAAGAAAAAGGCGAAACGCGTCTGTTACAAAACAAGTATAAATAAGATGAATTTTATAGTGTGTTAAAACAGTTGTAACTTGTCTACACCGTCCTTGTAAAAAGTGCCGAGACTGATTTTATTCCTAGCGTATAAGAGTCGTCAGTGCAGTGGCTACAGTGGCTACTTGAACTAACAACTGTAAACCACGGATGTGCATCCGATCAGTCAGTTGTTGGCAGGCCGAGTTGACTAGTGGACGTTCCTCAATAGCTATGAACACTTGTGTCGCATATCGCAACATCTTTAAATCAAGTATTCAATGCAGTCTCCAGAAAGCTTTGAGGAAGAGAGATGGTGTGTGCAAAGTTTCTCACGCACACGTTGACTGCCCCGCAAAGAAGACGACACGTGGACAGCTGCCATGACTTGGTCGAAATGCAAAATGCGAATAATTTTTTTGTAATAAATCATCACCGGTGAGAAACACAGTCAATGTCTCACTGCCCTATAGCGCTATGCTCCAAACGTACATTCTGAGAAATTTCTTCCTCAAATTAAGACCTGTGTTTGGTACTAGTAGACTCCTCTTGACCAGGTACTGGTAAGGTTTTATGGGACCAAACTGCTGGGGTCATCGGTCAATTGTCCGTTTTTGCCAGTGCTAGCTAGCTTTTTATGTCCTCCTTGCTCCGTCCATTATGAGTTATTTTGCTATCTAGGTAGCATAATTCTTTAACTTCTACTTTGTGATCACCAATTATGATGTTAAATTTCTCGCTGTTCTCATTTCTGCTGCTTCTCACTGTTTCCGTCTTTCTTCGATTTACTCTCAAACCAAATTCTGATCTCATTAGACTGTTCATTCAATTCACTGACCCTGTAATTCTTCTTCTCTTTTGCTGAGGATAGCTCTGTCGTCAGCTAGTCTTAACATTGATATCGTTTCATCCTGAATTTTAATCCCACTCCCGAACTTTTCTTTCATTTTCGTCATTTCTTCTTCGATGTATAGGTTGAACAGCAGGGGCGAAAGACTACATTCTTGCCTTACACGCTGCAATTCATTCTTGGTCTTCCATTTTTATTATTCCCTTTCGCTTCTTGTACATTACCTGTCTTTCCCTACGGTTCACTCCTATTTTTCTCAGGATTTCGAACACTTGGCACCACATTATCGAACGCTTTTTCCAGGTCGACAAATTCTATGACCGTATCTTGGTTTTTCTTCAGTCTTGCTTCCATTATCAACCGCAACGTCAGGATTGCGTCTCTGGTGCCATTACCTTTCCTAAAGCCGAACTGGACGTCATATAACACACACTCAATTTTCTTTTCCATTCTTCTGTCTGTTATTCCTGTCAGCGACTTGAATACATGAGCTGTTAAACTGATCGTTCGATAATTCTCGCACTTGTTCGCTCTTGCAATCTTGGGAATTGTGTGAAGGATGTATTTTCCTAAAGTCTGCTGGTATTTCGGCAGTCTCTTACATTATAGACAGTAACGTGAATAATCGTTTTGTTGCTACTTCCTCCAATAGTTCAAATGGTTCAAATGGCTCTGAGCACTATGGGACTTAACATCTATGGTCATCAGTCCCCTAGAACTTAGAACTACTTAAATCTAACTAACCTAAGGACATAACACACATCCATGTCCGAGGCAGGATTCGAACCTGCGACCGTAGCAGTCGCGCGGCTCCGGACTGAGCGCCTAGAACCGCTAGACCACCGCGGCCGGCCCTCCAATAGTGTACCGAGCGAGGTAGCGCAGTGGTTAGCACACTGGACTCGCATCCCGCGTCCTGCCATCCTGATTTAGGTTTTCCGTGATTTCCCTAAATTACTCCAGGCAAATGCCGGGATGGTTCCTGTGAAATAGCACGGCCGACTTCCTTCCCCGTCCTTCCTTAATCCGATGAGACCAATGACCTCGCTGTTTGGTCTTTTCCCCCAAAAACCCAACCCAGCCCCCTCCAATGGCGTAAAAAATTCGGTGATATATTATCTACCCCTTCTGCCTTTTTGGTTTTCAGTCGTTCAGAGTTCTTATAAATTCTGATATGGAACTAGATCCCCTGTCTCTTCCCTATCGACTCCTGTTTCTTCTTCTATCACGTCATCAAGTAAGTCCTTCTCCTCACAGAGGCTCTCAATGTACTCTTTCCACCTATCCTCTCTCTCCTCTGCATTTAACACTGGAATTCCCGTTCCAATCTTAAAGTTACCGGCCTTGCTTTTAATTTCACCGAAGGCTGCTCTTTTTCTCTTTATTCACAGTTATTGCGTGGCAGTTTCGTCTTAGCTTCCCCGAACTTCTTATTTATTTTATTCCTAAGAGACTTATATTTGTGTATTCCTGAATTTTAACTGTTGCGAACCTACCATAGAGACTCACATGAAGGGACAATACTTTGACGATAGAATCGACATTCAAGCCAATGCGACTCCCAAGTGGAACAGTTTCACATGGTTGTATGTAAATTGTGGACATTGTACTCAAGTTAGAGGAGACTATGTAGAAAGGCTGAAGCACTGAACCCACTGTGTTCAGCTTCGGAACTTTTGGACTGACCGGGTATGTAAACAAACACCATGGCGCAAACTTTCCAGCCTTAAAACGCGGCCAGACAGATTTCTCACATGTGCGTAGGACTTTCTTCACCTTTGACGAAACGGCGTTGCGCCAACAGGAGTACGTGGAATATTCACAATGAGCGGGGTACCATCAGCCATTCGGCCCAGGAAAGAAAAACAGTTTCGTGGCGAGGTGCCTGTTCCTCGTTCTGGTAGTGGGTGCGTCCCGGCGAGGCGCCTGCTGGTCAGGCGCCACCACGAATACCTCTTCCCCTCCCCCCTCCCCCCCCCCCACCCATATCGCCCTGTTCTCTTGCCTGGCGACTCTGGACGCTGGCCACGCCACACACGCATAAACAACGTGCTGGCGGCGCAGCTGAACGGTAATTCACGCCTCACTCTCTGCCACTTGGCGGCTCTAAACCAGTCGGCGGTCATGTAGGTCAGGTCTGAGCGCGTGGGCGGCTCCAGAAACGTTTCGGAGCCTGTCCACGTCATTCAACTAGACCAGCGTGCGTGGCTCTAACCTAGCGACAATAGTGGGCCGTAAAGTCAGCCGGCTGCTACAGTGTGTCGTGCGGCATGACAGGGCGCGTATATTTCTGACAGCGCCGCTTCCGCCTCTCGACCCGTTCCAAGACTCTAGTTCTAGAAATAATTTTCTGAGAACTATCATCGAAATGTGCAAACTTTCTAAACGACAGTCTTCTTATCAGGCGCTTCTGTACGCAGCTGAGAATTGATGTCAGGAGGTTTCGGAAGCCAGAGTCATTTTTCTATATTGTATATCCTGATGATGCTACTCGTAACGGTAACTGAACCCTTAACATATCGTCTACAACATGAAATGTTTTAAGACCTTGAAGACTTTTATGGAAGACTACTGCAAACGGTTTCACGAATGTCTGAGGACTACTTGATCTTCTGGGAAAAACTTCCTACAAATTATTTTTTCATTAACCCTAACGACGGTTGGCACTGCAGACTGCCGTAATTCATTCTTCTCTCCCAATGACGATCACTCATTTTTCACTGTGTAACAATGTTGTTTTCGGAGATTTAACCACGATACAGAGGCACTTTCTTCCAGTTCTGGTTGCCTGAATGCTGTACACACAAAATAGTTCCAACATCATCAGCCATTTGGCATCTGCTGCTGGATCAAAACCTCCTCTGTACTCTCCTAGTCATTACATTCTTCAGCAGGACACACCCGTGTTGCTTCCGCAATGTTTTATAAAGTCGTCTAACCAACATCCTTTAGGTAACCGTCTCATTCGTTTCTTATACCTTAGAATTCAGCAGTCTATTTCCGTGGTCTCTCTACTGTCCATTCACCACCCAGCTACATGTCACACTGATCAGCATTTCACTTTCGTTACATACGTAATTACGTTAATGAAATCTTGTTGGATTATCAGTCGAATCATAGCGTCGTGTTGTCGCACCATTTTGACAAGTTTCCTAACCGATATCTTCACGCGTTTCTTTATTGCCACTGTAACGGCCACAGACTCCTTTGCCCAGGGCCCAACGGGTTGGCCAATCGCATGCCTCCAGAAGAGATGTCGAGGTGCTAGTCGTGAGGGAAGTGGGTTGGGAGGAGGGGAGGTGGTTCCGAGCACCGAGTCCTGGTGTTGTCTGTCTGTTTCTCCAGTTTCCTCCGCCACTTTCACGTCAGCGTACTCCTGGCGTATTATTGCCAACGCTGTATCCCACGTGGAGCTCGATTGGAAACCACTGTTCCAAATGGAATGGTGGCCATGAACTAGTATTCTGAGTGCCTCTTTGATGACTGAATCCCAGAGCCTGTTGGCGTGACACAACAGTTCGTCTATTTAAACACATAAAATGTGTCTGTCGTTGACACTGTGCTCCGCCACTTCAGACTTGTAGATTTGGGCGAAATTTTGGCTAGCTTTTAATTTCTCTCAGCTGGGAGCCCTTTTGTTTCCGAGTAGCCCTTTTTGCGAGAGATTTTCCGCAGATGCTGTAGTTCAGTAAACGCAGAACAAACGTTTCGTCCAAATATATGAGGATCGCCATTTCTCATTTTTGATTTCCTTCTCGCGGCTTCGAGAGCTGTTTCCTCTAAGTGTTCCACATATAGGTTAGCGGTGGTTGTCACAGAGTGAATCTCATGACGACTCTGTCTGTTCACAGAACATTCCACGACGTTGGAAGTAGATGGTGATGAGCATGTGCCAAAACAGTTTTATCCTGTCACTGTCGAAGTGACTCTGGTGTAGTGCCATGTAATCTTCTAGGGATACCAGTATGAAAAGATACGTGACGCTGCCTAAGAAATCACCCTTGTCTGGCCATATCGCTTATCGCTTTAAGCATTTCCACGAACTCTGTCGAGTTCTTAACAGAGTGAGGAGATTGATCCACGTAAGGTTTCAATAACTGTGCGAAGTGTTTGACTATGCCATATATTGCGAATTAATAGTATTGAACATCGGAAGTAGTGAAACCCTATGTGTATTTCCGGGAGACCATAAAACCGTGGTGTTATCAGTTCTTTGGTATTCTGCATTCTAACTGTGTTGTTGGGGAGTGAGATGGTCTTCCTTGTCACATAAGATAGGATTGCTCTTCACTTACTCGTATGCAGGATCCTGTAGTAGTATCTCAGTATTCTGACAATAGTCAACTGATGGTTACGGCATCGTCGCACTGCCTGTATCACCTTCTAGGACGATAGTGTCGTTGCCCTCACAGAGATCGCGAACAGCCCTGCATTCTGTCACTGCCACATTCTTTGGCGTTTTGGCTTCGTCAAGGACCCTGCACGCCTTCCTTCTCACCTCTTCGGCAGTATCATAGAGGATGGCTTGCTTGAGGCTTCTGGTGGTATAACGTTGAGGTAACGATCTTGAAACTGATGCTTCTGACACACGGACGTTGTCGCCTCGTCCAGTTCTTTTCTAGCTCAATCGATGATAGTCCTTGAGTCACCAGTGTCGGCGTTCTGCAAAAGAGCTTCCAGAAGTCGGTGGAACTTGTTGCATTGATTTGGGCAGCCTTCCGATTGCAGAATTCACTGTTTGTGAAGACGTTTCTATCCACTCTCTCCCATGAGTGAGAGCTGAGCGAGCGACTGAATGCTAGATCCAGTTGGCACGTGAGCAGAATCGTGTTATTTTCTCCAGTTCTGGCCTGGGGACACGGATGCGATCCCCCAGTAGGCCCAAACTAGCGCGCTGCAGAATGAGTTTTCTCTTCATAATGTTCAGGGGCTGTCGCAAGTAAACGAAGTGCGGCATCACCTCCTTATCCCGATAGTACTGTAAGAGAGCTAGTCCACTGAACAGACTCGTCTACTTGATTCGTAGGTTTTGCAGCATTATGAAGCTGGCTGAATCTCCTTCCCGGAGAGGTGTGCTATATGGGAATAAGGCTTTCCCGGCGAATTTCGTTGAAAAAATCACGAGTTATCAGCCGAGCTATAGCGCCATCTTGTCGCAACGTTTCGATGAGTTTCCCACTCATCACGTTTGTATCTAATTCGTTCAACACAAAACAAGGTCGATGACTTATTCAATATGTGCAGTGTACCTCCGTCGATATCGTGTGATATCAATTATCACATAACTGCTGCAAATCTATCTGCATCCTATACAGGCTGTGGTATACATAGTCAGTCACAAAGAAGAAAACCAGCAGAACACATCACTGATTTCGATTTCTAGCCATACATTGCGCCCCCCCCCCCCCTTCTTCCACCCAAATGCCACATCAGCATCAGTCCGGAACCGCGGAACTGCTACGGTCGCAGGTTCGAATCCTGCCTCAGGCATGGATGTGTGTGATGTCCTTAGGTTAGTTAGGTTTAAGTAGTTCTAAGTTCTAGGGGACTGATGACGTAAAATGTTTAAGTCGCATAGTGCTCAGAGCCATTTGAACCATTTTTTGAACCGCACCAGCAGCTACAGTAAAAAACAATGGACAAAGTGTTCTAGATTAATCCAGTTTAAGACTGTTTATTTTTGAGGAACATTTCTCTATGTATGTATGTCTGTATAAACAACTGAAGATGAACAAAACATGTTCGAAACGCATTTCATTATGTTATATTAAGCATAAAATAAAAAGGGACTGGTAGCTCCAGAGGTAATCCACTGCGTACAAGTCGGGATTCTGGGCAGGTTGGTCCTTTTCAGGAATGATATCGAGCACGAAACATGGCCTCACAGATGCTGGTTTATGACAGGGTGCATTGCCGTGTTGATAAAATCATCATTCCACAAGCTTTTTTTTAGTGTGTTTAGTACACAGTGCTGTAACTTATATTCATATCGTTCAGAATATACCGTTTTCTTAAGCGCAAGAAAATACCCGCACCCTAACCACGGAAAATACCGCCGTACCGTAAAGTCACCTCCTCCGTACGACAACTGATCGCAGGTAATATTCTCCACGCATTCGTCAAACGCAAGCCGCTCCATCGGACTGCCGCAGGGTGTAGCGTAATCATTACTCCAAATGACTCGTTTTCAGTAATCCGCCGTCGAATGGCGTAGCTCTTTACATCGCACCAACTGACTACAGAAATGCGTAGCTTACGAGGAGCTGCTCGACCATTGTCCTCCATGCATTTTAACTCCCAACACTCAGTCATAGTGCTAGTGGACTGACGGTAGCGCTGTGGAACTTACAACTGACTCCCTCGGCAGGCTTCAAGCTATTTTTTACAGCCACCCTTAGTAATTCTCGACTGTGCCTGTCCATCAGTACATGAGTTCTACCCGGTATTCTTTTAGCTGTGGTTTTTCCTTCGCTTTTCCACTTCACTACTACAACGCCAACAGTCGACTTTGGCAGCTTAAGAAAGACTGAAATGTCCCTGATGGATTTGTTACTTGGGCGATATCCAATGACTAATCCACATTCCAAGTCGCTAAGGTCTCTTGACTGACTCATTCTAATGTTAGTGGTTCTCTACTGACATCACAGTTTATTTTTCTTTTCTTTGTTTTGTGGCATGTTGTGTCCAAAAAAGAGTGATCGCCTTTGGCAGCTTTTTATTATGGAGTGGCAAACTTTGAGAAATAGTTTCACTTTATTCTGTATTCGCTTGTAAAGAGGCTTGCCGGCCAGAGTGGCCGAGCGGTTCTAGGCGCTACGGTCTGGAACCGCGTGACCACTGCGGTCGCAGGTTTGAATCCTGCCTCGGGCATGGGTGTGTGTGATGTTCTTAGGTTGGTTAGGTTTAAGTAGTTCTAACTTCTAGGCCACTGATGACCTCAGAAGTTAAGTTCCATAGTGCTCAGAGCCATTTGAACCATTTGTAAAGAGATTTGGGGTCTCTGTGGGTCCTTTAGTCGTTTGAATGTGTTGGTTAGGTAGTTGTACGAATGAGTGACACTAACTATTTACATGCAAAATACCGAATAACTGAAGATTACGTGATCTTAAATGGTCCTGTGGGGGTGTAATAATGGCTCGAGGCACCTTGTATTTGTGCCATTGTCGTGGTAGGGCCTGGCCTACATTCGCAAGTTGGCGGACATTTCACCCATACTCGTCTAATTTGTGGAAAAGACGAGTTGCCTGGTCTTTTATCTTCTGAGCGACGTATTTTTCTCCAATCAGCTCATATATTTCTGTAACCTACTGTAACCTATCAAGGACTGTACTGTCTTGTTACATAACATAGCCACCAGCGGTTCTGCTGTCGACATTTAAATCTTTACGTTTATGTCTCATGTACAACAAATAATAAATTGAAGGATCAGAAAGTTTTCAGCCAAATAAAAAACGAGCTGTTAGCGGAGCAGAGCAGATGCCAACTGGGAACTTTGGGGAGGGTGTTTCCAGTTCCAGCATTTCTGTTACGACCGAGAGAAACCTCCTAAAATCTTTGGTCCGAACCACACGACGGTAACTTTTTTAAATTTAATTCCGTGACGATACTTCTTAGAACATGAGTACGAAGTATAGTACATCTGTATCTACACACTCTACAAATCACCGTACGATACATAACGGAGAGTACATGGTACCACTACTACGCAATTTCTTTCCTGTTCCACTCGAAATGAAGCGAGGGAAAATGACTGTCTTTATTCCGTAAGAACCCTAGTCTTGTCTTCGCAGCACTTACGCGACACTTACTTTGGCGACAGTAGAATCGTTATGTAGTGACCAGCAAATGCCAGATCTTTAAATTTTCTCAGTAGTGCCTCGCGACAACAACGTCCTCTTCCGTCCAGCGATTTCCTTTTAAGTTCACAAAACATCTTCGTAATAACTGCGTGTTGCTGGAACCTACCGGTAGCAAATAGAACTGTACGCTTATTAATTGCTTCGATGCCTTCCTTTAAAATAATTTACTGGGATCCGAAATACATGAGCAGTACTCTAGAATATGCCACGCTAGTGTTCTGTACGCGGGTTCCTTTATAGATGACCAGCAATTGTAACACTCAACCCAGTGCTTCATGTATTTTTCGTCTACTTTATTCCATGAGTTTAAAACCGTTTTTGATAACTATATGTATTTATAAATTTAATCAATGATTTCTGTCAATGCAAACGTAATATATGCTGAAAGAATAAATAAAAATAACTATGTAAAATCGTTGTAGGAAACACGCTGGAAATGTAGAGGAAATTTATGTTGAATGTCTCTGGAATGTCTCTGATGGAACAGTAACATCTTTGGCGCGAGTGCACGCACTCGCAGAAGTGAGGGCAGAGAGAATTGCGAAGCATCTGTGGTGTGGCAAAGACGTGTATGTTGGCGCGCTAAATGGAGATCGCGCTGGAAATCTTGTTATAATGTGTGGCAAGGCAGAATATAAGTGGGCGCGCACATATGGACATAGTACATGTTCGCAAGAAGATTTTGGAATTAATGAAGAAAACTGTGTGATCCAAATTTATTCCTGCTGCTCGCTGATCAATAGGAGCCTGTTGCAATAATGAAATTCATAATTAGCATTACTTCGCACCGCAAGCAATTCATCGCAAGGTAAGACCCAGCCAATATTTTTTAGCTGTGTGGTAGGCATGCCAGCGTAATAGTAATTTTTTTTTAGAAAAGTAGAGTGTTTTTCGTCAAAGCATTAACTCTGCAAGTGAAACTTTATTGTCCCAACTCATTCACCGTCAGCAGTCTACTGTCTTTCTCACCATAACTTCCGAGAAAGTCGTAAGTGAAAGAAATATAAAAGAAAACAGATTCATTTAAATTTACAGCTGATGTTCAATCAAGTAGTTAGTGTAATAAAAAGCAGTAGTAATTGTAGTTGTTCACATATTGTTGCACTACTACTGCAGACAATCAGTTGAACCTAAAAGTGATTTAAATGCAATTCGTATTTCTATGAAAAAAGTATGCTCGGTCTCTTGTAGTCAAACTAATTTTATGATTTTATATTATGCTCTGTAAATGACATCATGTGCGTATGTGTATATGACATTATTATTGACAAAGATGTCTTTAATTTTCACATTATCTGTGATTTCAACATCTAAGTCCGAGCGAGTGCATTTTGTTCAGTTGCCGCTTTATCATTATTGTCCAGTATTTGCGTGATTTCACAGTCTTACAGCCATTTACCAGATTTAAATTTTACTCGCTATGGGGCTGGCGACCGTTTTTATTCTGCCATCTAAATTCATTCAGACAGAATTGGAATACAAAATTACGGCTAACTATTGTGAAACTTTAACTTATTACCATTTTTTTATATTTAAATCGTTGTAAACACTTGCGCGATAACGATCAGATTTTAATTATCTATATTCCATCAGCAAGCACTGATGTTCGGATTCGATGCTTTGTTTCCATTACTTACGGAACATTACATACAGATGTCACAAAAACCTTTTTGCACACCGCAGAGTGTAGTTACGTTACACATTTTCCTGAAATTATCCCAGTAAACCGAAGCCGACATTCACCGTTCCTACTGCGATCTTATGTGCTCGTTCCATTTCGTACTGCTTTGCAACGTTACCCATAGATGTTCAATCCACGTGACTGTGTCAAGCAGCACATAACAAATACTGTCTTCCAACAATTCAGGATTGCTTTTCCTACTCATCAACATTACCTAAAATGTTTCTATATTTAGAGCAATTCATCTTACGGAATAGGAATTCTGTGTAAGTCATTCTGCACCCTTTTGCAATCACTCTACGACGTTACCTTTCTGTATACTACAGAGTCATCAGCAGATAGTAGCAAATGCACAATAAATGTGAATTTGTTTGTTTATATATTGAGTACAGTCGACTACTCAGTAGACACATACAGTGTTCTTGATGTACGAATACATGTAGGATCCTTCTTGTTTTGTTTTGTTTTTAAAATCTTTTCATTCTCTACTCCAAGGCCGCGCGGCGTAACCGTGCGGTCAAGGGCGCCTTTCCACGGTTCGTGCGGTTACTCCTGTCGGAGGTTCGAGTCCTTCCTCGGGTATGGGTGTACGTATTGTCGTTAGCGTAAGTTAGCTTAAGTTAGATCAAGTAGTGTGTAAGCCTAGGGACCGATGACCTTAGCAGTTTGGTCCTATAGGAACTTAACACAAATTTCCAAGTTCTAGTCCAAGGAGTGGAGCAGGCTGTTTGAGATCTCGCTTTCTGAAGAGTCACTGTTCGATGCACACGTTTACCAGATGAGCTGATAATGGAGCAAAGAGGGTCCACAACTGGAAATAAATTGGAGCGGCTTCCCATTTCCGACATTTACCTGACAACCAAGACAAACTTCCCACTGACCTTAGTCGGAACTAAGGAATTTGGAACTGATGTAATTTATTACTGGGAGAACGCTGTCCTAGTTCAATTTTTTTAACGAAAAGTCCGTCGGAAAGAGCGGGTTACAGGAGGGCGTCGTCACTTTCTATGGTGACACAATTTATTTACGAGAATTTGGGTCAATTGTTTCAAATGGCTCTGAGCACTATGGGACTTAACATCTACGGTCATCAGTCCCCTAGAACTTAGAACTACTTAAACCTAACTAACCTAAGGACAGCACACAACACCCAGTCATCACTAGGCAGAGAAAATCCCTGACCCCGACGAGAATTTGGGTGCATATTTAATACTGTGAGTTTCAGATGGATATGAGGTAGATATTTTTATCTTCTTCATTCTGAATCCCGGCATCCGGATTGCGGCTGAGGGAAAACCACGTTCGGTCGGAAAATACTCCTCTGCGTTTATCTGCCTGACGTTCTGGTTTTATTCCTTCTTGTTATCATTCTGATACTGGAAATTTAGTCCATGTATCATTTTCTTTTCATTCTGTAGACACTGCGCGAAATACAATTGCTTGATTAGTTATTTTCCTTTATCGTTGTGCTAAATCATCTCAAGTCCTTGTGGGTAACTTTGGTCTATCGACAATGTCATTGACTTGTTCATTCCTCGAGGCAGATGAAGTGATTTTGATATGGCTTGTAGAACTACACTCCTGGAAATTGAAATAAGAACACCGTGAATTCATTGTCCCAGGAAGGGGAAACTTTATTGACACATTCCTGGGGTCAGATACATCACATGAACACACTGACAGAACCACAGGCACATAGACACAGGCAACAGAGCATGCACAATGTCGGCACTAGTACAGTGTATATCCACCTTTCGCAGCAATGCAGGCTGCTATTCTCCCATGGAGACGATCGTAGAGATGCTGGATGTAGTCCTGTGGAACGGCTTGCCATGCCATTTCCACCTGGCGCCTCAGTTGGACCAGCGTTCGTGCTGGACGTGCAGACCGCGTGAGACGACGCTTCATCCAGTCCCAAACATGCTCAATGGGGGACAGATCCGGAGATCTTGCTGGCCAGGGTATTTGACTTACACCTTCTAGAGCACGTTGGGTGGCACGGGATACATGCGGACGTGCATTGTCCTGTTGGAACAGCAAGTTCCCTTGCCGGTCTAGGAATGGTAGAACGATGGGTTCGATGACGGTTTGGATGTACCGTGCACTATTCAGTGTCCCCTCGACGATCACCAGTGGTGTACGGCCAGTGTAGGAGATCGCTCCCCACACCATGATGCCGGGTGTTGGCCCTGTGTGCCTCGGTCGTATGCAGTCCTGATTGTGGCGCTCACCTGCACGGCGCCAAACACGCATACGACCATCATTGGCACCAAGGCAGAAGCGACTCTCATCGCTGAAGACGACACGTCTCCATTCGTCCCTCCATTCACGCCTGTCGCGACACCACTGGAGGCGGGCTGCACGATGTTGGGGCGTGAGCGGAAGACGGCTTAACGGTGTGCGGGACCGTAGCCCAGCTTCATGGAGACGGTTGCGAATGGTCCTCGCCGATACCCCAGGAGCAACAGTGTCCCTAACTTGCTGGGAAGTGGCGGTGCGGTCCCCTACGGCACTGCGTAGGATCCTACGGTCTTGGCGTGCATCCGTGCGTCGCTGCGGTCCGGTCCCAGGTCGACGGGCACGTGCACCTTCCGCCGACCACTGGCGACAACATCGATGTACTGTGGAGACCTCACGCCCCACGTGTTGAGCAATTCGGCGGTACGTCCACCCGGCCTCCCGCATGCCCACTATACGCCCTCGCTCAAAGTCCGTCAACTGCACATACGGTTCACGTCCACGCTGTCGCGGCATGCTACCAGTGTTAAAGACTGCGATGGAGCTCCGTATGCCACGGCAAACTGGCTGACACTGACGGCGGCGATGCACAAATGCTGCGCAGCTAGCGCCATTCGACGGCCAACACCGCGGTTCCTGGTGTGTCCGCTGTGCCGTGCGTGTGATCATTGCTTGTACAGCCCTCTCGCAGTGTCCGGAGCAAGTATGGTGGGTCTGACACACCGGTGTCAATGTGTTCTTTTTTCCATTTCCAGGAGTGTATGTAGGAAGGGAAAGTGTACTTAAATTTTGGAGAGTCGAGCATTTTAGGATCGTGTTATATGGTTCACATGGCTCTGAGCACTATGGGACTTAACTTCTGAGGTCATCAGTCCCCTAGAACTTAGAACTACTTAAACCTAACCTAACCTAATGACATCACACACATCCATGCCCGAGGGAGGATTCGAACCTGCGACCGTAGCGGTCGCGCTGTTCCAGACTGTAGCGCCTAGAACCGCTCGGCCACCTCGGCCGGCGATCGTGTAATAGAAAAGAAATTGTGAGTCCCTCGTTAAGTGGCCTGTTAAGTCCGAAACTGGCATTTTTTTCTTTGCTTCTTTTCAGTACTCTTTTGGTGTTGAGGTTTTAATGTAGAGAATTCTATAGAAGTCATGACTTAGATTTTCAGCAATACACAGCATCCTCCTCTCGACAGATAGAATCCTTTTGCTTGGATTGTTGACATGATCCTTGTTTGACATCCGTGTTCGAGAATGGAACGGACCAAAATTTTATGTGGAGGAAGCACCGGTGGTTGATCAACTCCATGTGTTCTGTACAGCATGAGTCGCAGTAGGTTGACTCTGTTTTCTGCTTGTTTACATTTTTCGGATGTGTTTTTCTATCAGTGTTAGAGTACGTCTAGGAAGATGCCTAGATTTTTTGTATTAGATTGTTTATTAATTTCCCGTCTCCAGAGTCGAATATTGAGTTTGTGACGGTTCTGCAGCCGTAGATTGGTGAGATTTTTGTGCCTAAATAGAACCAGCGGGCTTTTGGTTGGCTTCGGTCTAATCTTGCATTTATTGAGTCAGGTTTCCAGTTTGCTGATATAGTTCTTAGCCTCTTCAGTGATTGTATTTCTGGTCGGGGCATGACAGCAGTAAGAGAGACTATTCGCGTACAAAGCCATCCACGCCTTCATTCCACCACCTGAGTCTGGGGATGGGAGCAGTGTGTAATGTGTTTAGCACTGGGGAGATGATGGCTGCAGGAGTGAAGTAAGATGACATTTGATCTTCAACTCGTATTTGCACTTTCCTGCTGTAGATGAGGTAAATAATTTCCTCGTGGCTACCATCAAATCTGGAGTACTGTTGGTAGTTGTGAATTTTTGCTACTACAGTGCGAAATATTTCGGTCTTCTCTCTTTCGTCTTCGTGATGTGATCATCAGTTTGTAGAGCCGGTTCTTCGGTAGTGGTATGGCCCAAGATTAGCTTTAACTTTTCGCAAAAGAGAGTGGAGTTACGTGGGTAAAGTCCTTGTGACTCTCGTTCGCACGTGTTCGCTTTGGATTGGCCCATATGTATGTAGGGAGCCTATCTTTGGGTTCTTTAATAGTTTTTTTAGGAGCACTGTCTTCGGTGGCATATAGTACCTCTTGAACCAGTAGCTGATTATAGTTATCAATAACCTCTATAGCATCAAGGGCTGATGCTTTGGGCTTTTTGCTGAAGAACTCTGTATTCAAGTTTTCTACATTCAGGTTTTTAGAATGGAAGAAAGTTTCCTCTTTGTTGTTATCACTCATGACGTGGATAATAGTGGTTGTTCTTATGATGGAAGGTAGGTTATCGCTGGAAATACTGTACCTCGCTGCTGCGTCTAGCGATTTTCTGGGTGTAGCTAATATGAGCAGTGATGGAAGGTCCAATTTGGTTGATAAACGTTGGGTGAGTTACCTTCCAGGTGGACTAGGTTATCAGTTAGAGCTGTGGCGAGAAGATCGCCTTTTTTCTATTAGTTTTATCGCCAGAAACACTGGTTCTGACATTGAGGTCACCTGTGACAACGGCTGAGCCAAGTGAGATCTATTGGTAAGTCCTCAGTAGGAGGTACATTTGTAGCTGCGAAGAAGACAGATTAACCCGTAATTACACATGATTTTTAGGACAATAGTTTGATGAGTGCTCAGGTTTCCTGGCATACCAAGTAGTATAGCTAAAAATGTTTTGTGTGAAAAATGGCAACAGCTCCATGTTAACATCTTCCTCTTCCTGATTTGGGTTTTCCAAGTCTGCGGCATACATAATCTAGAAGACTGACATCTTTTCCGAAACATCTGGTTTCAGCAATGTCGGTAACTGTCATGTTCGCTCATTAATTTTTCTAGGAGTTCCTTTTTTAGCACGGAAACCATTTGCGTTGATGAAGCATGTAGCAGCAGTGTCTTGGTTAGGCGTCAGTGCAAAAGGAACTTTTCATGAAGAAACTATTCAAGTTTGTAGGGTGTAACAGTAGGTTAAACATAGGCTGACTGGTATCGTAACTTGTTGATGTAGATGCTATGTTGGTCTACGTGGGCGGTATTTCAGTATCTCGCCTTGGGGACTTCTTGAAAACTGTTTATATAGCCTCCATTGTGTGGAATCTAAGTTCAAGGAGAATTGTGAGGAGAGCAGTGGTGAATGAAGCAAAAAATTTTCATTTTGGGAGCGTTCCTGCAAGTGAGCAGTAGGTTCATCGATACACTTCATTTTTTCTATTTTTTTCGGCGCAGATGGGTTCATTCGCCCGTTCTGAGCAATTATGATCGGTATCGAGACCAATGCCATAGCAGCTGCCGCATTTATGTTTTTCTTGAGTCAGTTTTGAAATTGAAGATCAGGTGAGGTCCGCCACGGCTATTGCATTTAGGGTCATTGCTACAGTTCTAGGAGGCTTGCAGGAAGCTATTGAATTTTATGCATTGCGTAGGTTGCGGGGGCAGAGGCTGGATGATTCAACTCTATGTAGCAATGCATCCTGCAGGGCTGTGCAAGAAGCTTGTCGATAGATTCTTCATTGTCCAAAATAACACGTATTTTGTTGTGGATCTTTGTTTGAGTTGCGGAAAGATGAGCACTGTGATTTTTAAATTAGGATTCCTGCACTGCTAGTTCATCTTCGATTTCCTTGTTGGTGACATCGTCATCAACGTTGGTGATGACGACAGTGAGAAAGGGTCCATGTGGTTCCCATTCTCACTGTCCTTTGCTGCTCGGACTTCCTAAATTGATGACAGCTTCCGGTCTGTAGGTGGTGCCAATTGCCTTTTTAAGTTGAATTTCAAAATCAGTTAGTTGGTGGCGATTTTGACACTATTCTTCCTGAATTTCACGTCAACCACAAGCTGTGCAAGATTAAATTGCTTTAGTGTCATCTGAAATTTTGCATTTTCCTTGGGTCAAGATTTTCAATAATAATTGTTCTTGGTTGGATAATGAGATCATATTTTACTAGATTCTCACCGAATTCAATGGACGCGATGGAATGTCGTGTGGCTTTCCATCTGGAGCGTACATTTTTAAGCCCTTCAGCATCATGTGTGTCAGAAAATTTCGTCTCGTGAGGCTGTTCGTCAGACTGACAGTGAGTAGCTGAGGGTGGGCCGGGCCTGAGTGAGATTCGGACAGTTATTGTTACTCCGTTTCTTTCTTTTTTCTTTCTTTTTTTTTGCATGTAGGCAGTGGAGATCGCATAACTGAGATGGGATGACTTAGGAAACTGCAAATCCGATTCACGAGTCCTTGTTATGGTCCTAAACTATGTGCCTTATCCTCAGCAGACGCGGAGTCGTGGTCTGCGGTATTCCTTCACTATCGGTCCCCAAGACCGGCTGTCCAGACTGCTGAACCTAGAGCTAGTGCGCCCTAACAAAGAGCACAACAATTTTCTTTTCCTAGAGAGTGTGGTTGTAAGAGCTGCGAGAGAAATGCCATGTCTTGAGGTTTTATTTTCTTCCAGACGTGGTCAGCCATCGTGATTGAAACGGTCACGTACTGACAGGTACATCCTCCACAGCCCTGATCTTTCGTAGTCCATTCTAACTTACGTACGCCCAAAGTGGAAGGAGCGGCTCGTACGTCAGCTCTCGGAGCTTGTCTGCCGTCAACGCGCTCGGACAGGGCCGCGCCGAGCGCCGGCGCGAGTGTGTACCTCCCACGTGGGACCAGGCGCCCGTGCCCGTCGCGTGTTGGCAGAGTTTTCAGCCCGGAGCCGCGGCAGTCAGCCACGGCCCGCGCATGCATGCATACGCGCGGACAGGTAGTGCTGCCTGCCGCGGTGACAGATAGAGCGCCCGGACCTATTTTCGGCCGCGTATACAAACGGCCTCCCGCAGTATCCGCATTGTTCAGCGGTTCTCGCTCCAGAAACGAAGCCGGACGCCGACTGCAGCGCTGCGGGGAGTGCGCGCTGCGAACTGCTGTCCTCTCTGCATCTGGCAGAAGGCAAACAAATGCTTGATAAACACACGCTTGCGTGCAGGAAAGCAGGCGAGAGTATACGCAGTGCGTGCTACTTTAAGGCTCGAAGAGAAATAGAGAAGGGTGCTATCGATGCACAACGAGGTTCTAAAGCCTGCTAAAACACTTAAGCTCAAGTGAGCCTCTGAAAAACAAACGCACGAATAGGTGCTGTGTTCGTGAAGGCCACTGATCTTCACACAGACAGCACATCGTATTTACGCTGTATGTGGGCCGAGCGCCACACCGTCAGTTTGTCGAACATGAAACGGAAATATATTTGCAGAAAGTAGTTCAAATGGCTCTGAGCACTATGGGACTTAACATCTATGGTCATCAGTCCCCTAGAACTTAGAACTACTTAAACCTAACTAACCTAAGGACAACACACAACACCCAGTCATCACAGAAAGTAGTTACTTGTAACGGTTGACACAAGTGGTCCTGTATGAGTGTATTCCGTAAGTTTTATTTAACACTTCGGAAAACGTTTATAATTTCCAAAAGAACAGACGCCATTCATGATCCTGCAGCTTTATATATACTCGATGTAATGAAAACGAAATAATTGCTGACGCGATGCAATTAAAAGCACTCCGTCTTCCGGCCACGGGCCTATCCGACCGCCGTGTCATCATCAGCTGAGGATGCGGAAAGGAGGGGCGTGTGGTCAGCACACCGCTCTCTCAGTCGTTATGATGGTTTCCTTTGACCGGAGCGACTACTATTCGATCGAGTAGCTCCTCAATTGGCATCACGAGGCCGAGTGCACCCCGAAAAATGGCAACAGCGCATGGCGGCCCGGATGGTCACCCACCAATTGCCGGCCACGCCCGGCAGCGCTTAATTTCGGTGATCTGACGGGAACGGGTGTATCCACTGCGGCAAGACCGTTGCCTCGATGCAATGAAGCACTGAAATAATTTCGTTGGCGACAAGTGAAAATTTGTGCCGGACCAGGATTCGAACCTGGACTTCCCATTACTGGTGCAGTGTCACCTTGACCGCCCGTTTTTTTATGTCATTTTGTTTGTTATTGATCGTTGTACACTGAAGAGCCAAAGAAACTGACACACCTGCCTAATATCGTGTAGGGCCCCCTCGAACACGCAGAAGTGCCGCAGCACCACGTGGCAATGGACTCGACCAATGGCTGAAGTATGCTGGAGGGAACTGACAACATGAATCCTGCAGGGCTGTCCATAAATAGATAGAGTACGAGGCGGTGGAGATCTCTTATGAACAGCGCGCTGCAAGGTATCCCAGATGTGCTCAATAATGTTCATGTTTGGGGAGTTTGGAGGCCAATGAGAGTTTAAACTCAGAAGAATGTTCCTGGGGGCACTCTGTACCAATTCTGTACGTGTGGGGTGTCGCATTGCCCAAGTCCGTCTGAATACACAATGGACGTAAATGGATGCAGGTGATCAGACACGATACTCACGTACGTGTCACCTGTCAGGGTCTTATCTAGACGTATCAGGGGTCCCATATCGCTCCATCTGCATACGACCCACACCATTACAGAGCCTATACCAGCTTGAACATTCCCATGCCGACATGCAGGTTCCATGCATTCATGAGGCTGTGTCCGTACCCGTACACGTCCACTCGCTCGATACAATTTGAAACGAGACTCATCCGACCAGGCAACATGTTTCTCAGACATCAAAAGTCCAGCGTCGGTGTTGGCGTCCCAGGTGAGGCGTAAAGCACTGTGTCGTGCTTTCATCAAGGGTACACGAGTAGGCCTTCGGCTCCGAAATCTCATATCGGCGATGTTTCGTTGAATGATTCGCACGCTGAAACTTGTTGATGGACCAGTAATTAAATCGGCAGCAGTTTGAGGAAGGGTTGCACTTCTGTCACGCTGAACGATTCTCTTCAGTCGTCGTTGGTCCCATACTTGCAGGGTCTTTTTCCGGCCGCAGCGATGTCGGAGATTTCATGTTTTACCGGATTCCTGATATTCACGTTACGCGACGTGAAACGGTCGTACGGGAAAACCGCCAGTTCATCGCTGCCTCAGAGATTCTTGTCCCGTCGCTCGTGCGCGGACTTCAACACCACATTCGAACTCACTTAAATCTTGACAACCTGTTATTGTAGCAGCAGTAATCATCTAACTGCGCCAGATACTTGTTGTCTTATATAGGCGTTGCCGACCGCAGTACCATACACTGCCTGTTTACATATCTCTGCATTTGAATATGCTTGCCTATGCCAGATTCTTTAGCTCTTCAGTTTATTTGTGCGGGGTGGACGTCCCTTGCGCTTGTTCAAGTTAATCGTTGATCCAGTCACACAGTTTTCTTCTCTCTGACCGAGCACGCTGTGCTACCGTGCCAACGACTCAGCTGTCTGGAAACGACTCCCATCCGACCCAGTTTCCCATCTTGCCGCAGACTACTGGCGTAGCGCTCCCTGTCTATCGTACTCATTGCTCGCTGGCATTCGCTGGAGTCCCGCAAGAGCTCAGGAGGGAGAAGACTTTAGCACTGGAGAGATCTTACGGCCGTCAAACCGTGTATACATTCATACATGTGTGGTGTCTGTTCTTTTGGACTTGCACTCCCAGGAATGTTCACTATGGTTACAGTAATCTGATTTTCATGTCCTCCTTGCTTTGTACGTCATATATTACTTTGCTTCCAAGGTAGAAGAATTCCTAGAAAGATGCTGTTTTTCTGCGCTTTTCCCGAGAAGTGAACATACAGGGTTATTACAAATGATTGAAGTGATTTCACAGCTCTACAATAACTTTATTATTTGAGATATTTTCACAATGTTTTGCACACACATACAAAAACTCAAAAAGTTTTTTTAGGCATTCACAAATGTTCGATATGTGCCCCTTTAGTGATTCGGCAGACATCAAGCCGATAATCAAGTTCCTCCCACACTCGGCGCAGCATGTCCCCATCAATGAGTTCGAAAGCATCGTTGATGCGAGCTCGCAGTTCTGGCACGTTTCTTGGTAGAGGAGGTTTAAACACTGAATCTTTCACATAACCCCACAGAAAGAAATCGCATGGGGTTAAGTCGGGAGAGCGTGGAGGCCATGACATGAATTGCTGATCATGATCTCCACCACGACCGATCCATCGGTTTGTAGCAATTGTAAACGGTAAGGCTTCTGCTTTAGCCTTTTCCGTAAGATTTTCCAAACCGTCGGCTGTGGTACGTTTAGCTCCCTGCTTGCTTTATTCGTCGACTTCCGCGGGCTACGCGTGAAACTTGCCCGCACGCGTTCAGCCGTTTCTTCGCTCACTGCAGGCCGACCCGTTGATTTCCCCTTACAGAGGCATCCAGAAGCTTTAAACTGCACATACCATCGCCGAATGGAGTTAGCAGTTGGTGGATCTTTGTTGAACTTCGTCCTGAAGTGACTGACTGATGTGAGTGCATTTCAAACACGACATACGCTTTCTCGGCTCCTGTCACCATTTTGTCTCAGTGCGCTCTCGAACGCTCTGGCGGCAGAAACCTGAAGTGCGGCTTCAGCCGAACAAAACTTTATGAGTTTTTCTACGTATCTGTAGTGTGTCGTGACCATATGTCAATGAATGGAGCTACAGTGAATTTTTGAAATCGCTTCCATCATTAGTAATAGCCCTGTAATGGGTGAAATCATCCAGCAGCTACTGCTCCTGTCGTCATTGGGTAAATACTGAAAGCAGATACCGGAAGAGAGGGGATCCAAAATATTATTATTATTATGGCGTCTCGGTTGTTTTACGGTAGCTGTTTATGTTCTTCACTCCCCGTGGAAGGGTGTATATTTTCGTCACAGGCTGAAGCCTGTAGCTGTAATCTCTATTGAAACCGCACTTAGTCTTCGTTATTTCGCCCGCTTCAAGGATTTTTCTTCTATAAATATTACATTATTTGGACCGCACGCTTTCTTGTTAATGCTTCTCTACCGCTCACTTTACTTTTTAATCATACAATGAAGGCTTTCGCGACCGGATGGTACTGTTGTTGATAATTCTTCGGGTTATGTGGCCGTGGTCCTTAATTCTTCGGGTTATGTGGCCGTGGTCCTTGGACCACGGCCACATAACCCGGAAGAATTATCAACAACTTTGCCTTTTGTCTCAAACGTGTGTGACGTTCGTGCTCTCCACTCGTTCTTTTACTGTCCTTCCAGTTTCACCGACATGTACTTTGCCAGAAATATACGTCACTTCATTTACACCCACAGTGGGAAGGCGGTCAGGTACGTCCGTTGTATAAGGGCTAATCAAATGAAAACGAAACAGATGGAAAAAGATAAGTAAAATCTTCTTTATTTCAAAAGTAATCGCCGTAACTGTTAAAACATTTATCCCACTGTGAGACAACATGATCATTGCCTTCATGGAAAATATTTGCGACTACCTACCCAGATTATACCCAGGAGTACACCTCTTCGTCCGAAATGCAAGGGCAGAAGCACAAGTTGCTGGGGATCTGCCTTTGTGTTTTAGCTAATGATGAGACGTGTGTGTCTAGGGTTTTAAAGTTTTGTGATGTGTCTGGACTCTGGCCTAAACTTTGTAACCTCCCCACAAAAATTTTAAAGGACAATTATTTAATACTAATGGAGCCAAGTGAAACTTTCCCACAAAATGTTGAAAGACTATAATTTGAATGTTAACAAGAATACAACCTAACGTAACGTCCCAGCAAATAAATTCAATGACAATGACCATTAGACAAAAATTCGCAATCTGACCCAAGTATAAGCTCCTCACAAAAATAATGAAAAACAATTCAGTGCTAATAAAAATCAGTGGCAGTGAAAATTCAATTAAACCGAAATATCGGTCTTTGGCCCTGTGCAAATCAGAATTAAATTCTTACCTCATTGTAGCTGCTAGTCAAATTTCTGCTCTTATTGTTGCGCACAGCTTGGAGGAACTGCATTGCAAATAATAATATTCTTTTTTTTTGTAATTTAACTGAAATTTGTCTTTAAGGGAAGTGGAATTAATTCAATTAAATAAATTTTTTTTCTAAAATTGCCTTTCAAATCAAAATTATTATTGGGGCACTTGTTGGAAATTAATTACAATAAATAAACTTTACATTATCTGATAATTACCTTAATTAACAATATACCTCATTCAGCATCTTGACCAGTGTTGCCGACAGACCACATCACACAACCGCACTGGGCTGCTACTACTGACCGACCGCTCTGCATGACGACTACTCCATAACTGCTCTCAACGACAACTAACTGAGTACTGCCCTCAACTAGACAGAGCTACAGACTCGCAACGACTGACCGACAGACTGAGAACCGCTCGCAACACTCGCGCGGTCAAGCGCATACTCTCTGGTCACAGATGCTACAATGCCTCGCCATCGCTGCTATGTTACATACGTGTTTCATAACCCTCCACTGGGGGGGCAAAAATTTGGCAGCGATGGTGAGTCATTTGGACTTGCCAAGCGCGGCAAAATTTTTCTTTAATTAACAAACTTCTACAACTTACAGAATATTTAGATGTAGTACATGAATTAAATGTTGTGCACACGCACTAAGTACAAAATATATCAGACAAAGACAAAATGTGAGTACAAAACATAGTAGCAAATCAGAAAAATGTATATACAAATTATTTGACAGATAACAAAGTGCACAGGCACTGCAGTTGAGAACATATCAGTAAATGATGAAATGTATATACAATTAGTAACAAATGACATAAGTGCATACGCATTGAAGTATTGAATATACAGAATGAGTACAAATCATATTGAAAAATGGGAAAAATGCACAGGCACTGAAGTTCAGTAGAAAACATATTAACACAGAACATAAGTGCACATGCACTGTAATTCAGAACATATCATTAAAATAAAATACTAAAAAATGTATATACAATATAAAAGACAAGAGTGCACATACTGTACTTGAGAACAAATCGAAAAACGTCTTAGGTATTTTTGCAATAAATAAACATAATGGCAAAAATCATATTGACAAGTGACATAACTGTACTCGCACTGGAGTTCAGCGAATCAAAAATATGTATAGTCATGAACATAAATAATGTTAGCAAAAAATTATTTTCACCATGTGACAAGAATTAGGATAGGAAAGGGAAGGATTGCATCATGGTTGTAGCACTTTAGATTGCACACAGCTGTTCTGAAAGTCCATATCTTTCCACAGAAGTACAACACCAAGTGACACAATTTGAAGTTCTTTTCCCATCAGAATTCATCAGTGTAGCCAAGACACTGAACTCTCGTAGTAATATTTCATGTTCTCATTTTGGCAGTACATTAGGTACACCAAACAGTGGGACCATAATAACGTCTTCATCGCTCATGGTGGTGGACAGCATGTCGTGTCAACACCACGCTTTACAAGGCACACCAACGTAGAAGTAGTGCAAACCCAAAGGTAGTGCTCCATGATCACTAGGATGGACAGGACAAGTGGACATTGCAATAATTCAGGGTAGTTAGCTCATGAGGTGAAGGACATTAAGTCACATAATATTGATAATTACAGTTTGCATTTGGGGCATTCATGGCCCCGTGTTGAACATTTCTGTACCATGAATGTAGTATTACAGAAACTGTTCATTAATTGTTTTACATAGAATCAGTAACCTTCTTTTCCTAGTTACAAAGCATTATTAAATAATCGCATTCTTTTCCAGTTACAAAGTATAGCATAGTTAATTAATTATGTGTCATTCCAATATAGTAATAATCATTAGCCTTCTCCTAATTACAAAGTATTATTAAACAGTCACATTCTTTCCCAATTACAAAGTACAGCATAGTTAATTAATCATTTGTCATTTCAATATAGTAAGAATCATATTCTTTTCCAGTTACAAAGTATGGCATAGTTAATTAATCATATGTCATTTCAATAGTAATAATCATTAGCTTTCTCCTAATTACAAAGCATTATGAAACAATCGCATTCTTTTCCAGTTACAAAGTATGGCATAGTTAATTAATTATTTGTCATTCCAATAGTAATAATCATTAGCCTTTTCCTAATTACAAAGCATTATTAAACAGTCACATTCTTTTCCAGTTACAAAGTACAGCATAGTTAATTAATCATTTGTCATTTCAATATAGTAAGAATAATTAGCCTTTTCCTAATTACAAAACATTATGAAACAATCATATTCTTTTCCTGTTACAAAGTATCAACATTGAAAACAAGAGCTAATTAATGGCATAATTAATAACCTAATTCATTGATTGTCATTAATTATTGGCACTCAGTGGCCATCAAGTATCGAATAGTATAAAACATTGTTCCTCATTCAGTATTATTCAGATCATTAAGAAGTAATAACAATCCATTGAGTCACATTCAGATCATTATGAAGTCATTATTAAAAATCAGCTAATTACAGTCATAGCATTAATAATCATGGGCATTATAAGTAGTCTCATTACAATAAACAGTGGCAGTTATTAGCCAGTTACAAGGCATTATTGAGGACTGGTAATATATATTTTGTTTGTTCTTGTGCTAGCAACGCATTGCTTTAGGTAATTACAAGAGAAAGCAAGAAGAGAAAAAAGAGAAAAAAAATGGTACTGGGTTGTTCCTGTGTAACGTCATTCGTCATGAGTCAGCTGTAGCAAGGTTATGTAACAAGGCAGTATATGTGATCACATTTATAAATGATAAACACAAATGGGTTAAAAAAAATGCAAGTACTAGAACAGGTATAACAAGTAACAGGTTTAGTATGTATCATGAAAAACGTCTCCTGGAAAAAATACAAAATGGATTATTGACCTGAAAGAAGAAACGCACACTATGCTGAAAAGTAGTGAACTTCGAATTAACAAGTAGTGAAATGTGTATAAACATGTGTTTCATAGCTGTCCTTTCCAAAACTTTCCGTCATCCTACTATGCAATATAACACCTGCTGTCAAAACAAACTGCAACAAATACTTAAATAACTACGTAGCATAAATACATAACTTCAACATTATCCTCATCTGTAAAGAAAAAAAAAAAACTTCATTATTCATAACTCCATCATTATCATCACCTGTAAAGAAAAAACTTCATTATTCATAATAGCATATTCTTCATCAGTATTCATTATCATCTGCAAAAATATCACTTCATTACTCATTATACAACTATTCCTTATCTCTAACATATTTCATCACTAAAACTAAGATGTGTAGTTCTGTCTGACAGCCTGCATCAATCACCTTGTATTCTGAAAGAAAAAATTAGTTAAGACTGCTATTCTACGATGAGTATAGTATATTCTTGTTAATGCTTGTTAATCCTGATCCATTTACTCTTCCTCATAAAGTTACTGAATCCTCTTTCGTCTATTCCGTAGGTGAAATTCCCATTTCTGTTTAATTTATTTCCTTTACACGTTATTTCTTTCTGAAAATGATGAACAAAGATTAATGTCTTGCATTTAAATCATATACCCACTAAATAATTACTGATTAACGGTAACAGAATCAAGCATACAGCATAACGTGACAGAAAACGTAATATGTCAAAAGCACAGACAGTGTTCAAAGGCAAAAATGTACACAGAATATCACAATGCAGCAGCAAAAAAAAAGTAAAAGTCACGATGTTGAGATGTCATAAGGCCAAAAAAAAAAAAATGTCAAAGTCGACTGGTGTGTTTTATATCTTAACTATTTCACACTGCATATAGACAAAACTGGAATACAATCGTACATAAAAAAGTGGAAAATGTGCATGGTCTGATGTGTAACGACAAGAAAAGCGACCTGCTAACCTTACCTTGCCGGGCACTTGCCAAGAAAAAATACGATAATCATCAGTAAGTATTCATGAGAGTATAATTGCATACGTGATTATAAAATTAGCAAATGGCATTATAGCTTGTTAAATCATAAAGTGATTTCATTCAATAAACGGATTAATGTTTGAGATATGGTGGTTGCCTTTCGATTTTCTGGTTCTCAAAGTTTCGACGTGTACAACATTGGGGTGAGGGATGCTGCGAATCCGATATGGACCTGCGTATAGAAGTTCGAATTTACTGCACTTACCTTTTATTCTGCTGGATAAATGGTGTGTACGTACTAACATCTTCTGTCCAACGTGAAAGTCTCGACGTGTACAAACCTGTTTTTGCTGTCTTCTCCGGCGCTCTGCGGCACGTTTGATGTTGTTCAGCGCAATGTCAATTATTTCGTGGTGTCGTAAGCGACGAGATGTGGGAAAATTTACAAATTCTTTAATTTTGTTTGGTGGTTCAACATTTTTCAGTATAACAGACGGAGATAGCATAGTGGATTCATTTGGAATGGAATTAATTACATCTTGGAATGAGAGTATGTGTGTATCCCAATCAATATGTCTTTTGTGGCAGTATATTCGGCACAGCTTACCAATTTCTTTCATTAACCGTTCACAAGGATTCGAAGAAGCATGGTACTTGGATATATAGATCGGAGAAATGTTTCTAGCTCGTAACATACGTGTCCATACACTACTACGAAATTGTGATCCATTGTCAGAAATTACTCTCATCACATGCCCTACATGAAATAGAAAATGTTTTACAAATGCTTTCGAAACAGTTTTAGCAGTAGCTTTGCGTAACGGAGTGAAAGTAACAAATTTTGAAGTGAGCTCAACAGCGACAAAGATGTAGCAAAAACCTCTGTTAGTTCTCGGAATCGGACCAAAAATATCTACTACGCCCATGTGTCTTAATTTAACAGGTACAATGGGATATAAAGGAGGAATATGTGAAGTGGTGTCTGATTTAGCTTTCTGGCAAATTTTACAAGACGCTAAAACTCGTCGAATACGTTTCTCCATGTTGTTAAAATAACAGTTCTGTCTCAGTATAAGAAAACATTTTCGTGCTCCGTAATGTGCGTAACTTAAATGAGTGTACCAAATTAATTTGTTAACCAGTTCGTCAGGAATACATAATAACCAATTGTTGGTGTCAGGGTGAGAGCGGCGAAACAAAATGTCATTGCGTACAGTGTAATGGTTTCTAATCGTAACATTATTCTTATCTTGCCAAAGGCGTTTAATTTCTTTCCACACGTTGTCTTTACTTTGCTCTTTTGCTATGTCCTGTAATGACGACGAAATAAAATTTTCAAATGCAACCTGTTGGATGTACATTACGCTGAAATTTGCTTTACAGAAGTTGGTTGCGATGTCTTGCTGATTGTTGCAAAGAGAACGGGATAATGCGTCTGCTACAACATTTTGTGTGCCGGGAATGTGAACAATTGTGAAATTAAATTCCTGCAAGTAAAGTTTCCATCTGCTTAACCTGTCGTGAGTGAATTTAGCTGAAAGTAAAAATTGTATCGCTCTGTGGTCTGTGTAAACTGTAGTGTGTCTTCCATAAAGAAAGTGCCGAAATCTCGTAAAAGCCCAAACAACACATAATGTTTCAAGTTCAGTAACGGAATAATTTCGTTCAGCGGGTGACAAAATGCGGCTTGCAAATGCGATGTTTTTAATTACTATAGAACCATCTTCTTCAATTTCCTGAAAAATATGTACGCCTAAAGCTGTGTTGGAACTGTCGGTAGCGATGAAAAAATTTCTGGTAAGATCTGGGTGCGATAAAAGTGGAGCATTTAACAAAGCGTATTTCAAATAACATTCTCATGAACAAAATTCTGCGTGAAAAGTATTGCTTACGTTACTGGAATATGCAATCTGTACTGTATTTAATCAAATTCTATCTGACGTGTTATTGAATGTACTCTGAAAATTGTGCTAATTAATTTTACGTATGTCGTGATAGTCATTTCCATACGGCGCATTGCGATAGAGATTGAAATACTGTTTTTTCTGTACGTAATTATTTCATTGCTGCCGTGCGTTACTATTTGTTGTAGCTGGGACTATACGTGCACGCGGCGAAACATTAAAGCTTGGTTGACCTTGTAGACTGCATTGTTGGTTAGGTATGCTAAGCGGCTGACTTTCATGCTGTTGTGGTGAAAAACGTCTATTGTTACAAAAATGTGTTTACTGTTACTGATAATTTTACACGTACTGATGATTAAAATTTTGTCAGTTATTAAAATTACGCTGGTAGTTGTGGAGTGCCTAATAAAGATTGTCACTTTCGGTAAAAATTTGTCACATCGGGTTTTCATTACATATTCTTAATTCTAGGTAGAGCAATAGTTAAAGAGCGGTTTTGATAGATATAAAGGATAGTAGAAGAGAAGGCAGCAGTGCAGAAAACTAAAGATGAAACAGCACTACTACAGCTCGGGGCCCTATGCTCGCTACGGCACATATTCATTAAAGTGTAATGAATCCCCTGAGGTTAATTACGCACTGCAAATACGTTTCAGCTTTTGCCTTACAGGCAATGCCGGTAAAAATTCAGAAATAAATTGCTGTATCCATACTAATTCAAGTTTTTGCATTACACGAAATGTTGTTAAAAGTTCAAGAGCAAATTGTCGTATCCAGTTCAAAGCTAGTTTCTGCGTTACAGGTAATAGCGGTGAAAGTACAAAAATAAATCGTCGTATACAGTTCAAGTCGTGTATCTGTGCTCTGTCATTATTAAATTCCTTAGGTTTTCTTATAGATACAAATTGCTTATAATCTACGTTCTCGTCACTGAGTTTAAGAACACGTTCAGGTTTGTGCGAAAATCTGTTTGTCTGTTTCATTTCGTACTTCAACTTGCGTAGCTTTTCAGATTTTACGTCGCGTAGCTTTTCGGATTTTAAGTCGCGTAGTCTTTGTAAATTACGTAAATTATACGCGCTGCGTGACTCTGACAAACGTTCGAAAAGTGGCGTCTGCTGTGGTGTATTGGTGACTGAAATAGTTTTCATTTCTATTACTTTAAAACTCTCGTTAATTTGGTTGTTCTGTCGTTCACTTTTATTATCGACTTCCGTACTCAGAATGTGTGAAACTTCTAGTGACTTTAAATTAAACTCGTCGCGATTGTGTACTACGTTTTTAGGGCATTGTTCAGAGACTGCATTAATTTCGTCTTTATTTGATTCTTGTGTGCCTACACGTGTACTACTTAATTCTTGTGCAACAGTGCCAACTTCTTCATTACTGTTATTAGCACAAGCCTTAGTATCCTCACGTAATTGTTCTTTACTGTTCTGACATTGCACGGTAACGGCTGTAATCTGTTCACTAACTTGTTTGTACTGTTCGTTAAGGTTGTCTTGTTTTTCGTTCGTGAGTTCGAAACTTTCATCAATTGTTTCGCTAAGTTGTTTGAAATGGTTGTCGAAAATTTCGTTCTGTTGTTTGAAAAGTTCACTAAGTTCTTTGTAATTTTTGTCTTGTCTTTCATTCTGTTGTCTGAATTCTTCCCTCAATTGTAGCAGTATTGCCAAAATTGGATCCGAGCCAAAATTAGCATTTCTATTATCTGTGCTGTTTAATGGTGGATCTGAAATTGTTTCGCTTTCTATAACCATTTGGTTATTCTGAGACTCACAAAAAGGTTTGCCAGTCAAATGTACACTGTTGGACACTATTTCGGAATTAAATAGATCCGTCGTACTTTCAGTATCCTGTTCATTTTCATTAGACAAATTTGTCTGTACGTTACTTGAATTTTCCAAATCGGGTATGTTAGGCTGGGCATCGCTCATTACAATAGAGCGTTCCGCATCATCGATTGTCGTCAAATCAACAGAAGACACAATCGAGTTCGTTCGTTCATCATTAAGACAAAAGTCATCATTACTGTTTGGAATGCACTCATTGTTAGTGAACGCAGGACTGTCATCATTACACTGCGTGTCACAATTTCTATCGGTTAAGTTGTTTGAGTCAGTAATTTCGTTCACAATACCTCGCGATACACTATTCACAGTCTTTCGCGGCATTTTTGCAATAGTCACAATTATTCACAAAACAATAAGCACAAATGCAAAAACAACACACAA
Source organism: Schistocerca cancellata (assembly GCF_023864275.1). Lineage (NCBI taxonomy): Eukaryota > Metazoa > Arthropoda > Insecta > Orthoptera > Acrididae > Schistocerca > Schistocerca cancellata. The sequence goes on along the minus strand of NC_064631.1, from coordinate 459,792,089 downwards.
ATACAACAGAGCAACGAATTGCCGTTGACCTGTAGAAAGAAAGTCACAAGTTAATAAAAGCGTTGCGCCAAATCCTAATTATATCTAAGCAAATAAGAGCAGATATCTGACTGTTTTTCAAAAGACTCTCAACGAAATACGATCCTGGACTGGGTGTCGCCAAGTGTAACCTCCCCACAAAAATTTTAAAGGACAATTATTTAATACTAATGGAGCCAAGTGAAACTTTCCCACAAAATGTTGAAAGACTATAATTTGAATGTTAACAAGAATACAACCTAACGTAACGTCCCAGCAAATAAATTCAATGACAATGACCATTAGACAAAAATTCGCAATCTGACCCAAGTATAAGCTCCTCACAAAAATAATGAAAAACAATTCAGTGCTAATAAAAATCAGTGGCAGTGAAAATTCAATTAAACCGAAATATCGGTCTTTGGCCCTGTGCAAATCAGAATTAAATTCTTACCTCATTGTAGCTGCTAGTCAAATTTCTGCTCTTATTGTTGCGCACAGCTTGGAGGAACTGCATTGCAAATAATAATATTCTTTTTTTTTGTAATTTAACTGAAATTTGTCTTTAAGGGAAGTGGAATTAATTCAATTAAATAAATTTTTTTTCTAAAATTGCCTTTCAAATCAAAATTATTATTGGGGCACTTGTTGGAAATTAATTACAATAAATAAACTTTACATTATCTGATAATTACCTTAATTAACAATATACCTCATTCAGCATCTTGACCAGTGTTGCCGACAGACCACATCACACAACCGCACTGGGCTGCTACTACTGACCGACCGCTCTGCATGACGACTACTCCATAACTGCTCTCAACGACAACTAACTGAGTACTGCCCTCAACTAGACAGAGCTACAGACTCGCAACGACTGACCGACAGACTGAGAACCGCTCGCAACACTCGCGCGGTCAAGCGCATACTCTCTGGTCACAGATGCTACAATGCCTCGCCATCGCTGCTATGTTACATACGTGTTTCAACTTTTAGGCTGGAAGTTGTAGCGTATTGCATAGTGGCTGGCTCCTCTCTTTTTCCTTGCGGCCAGCCAGCAACTTCGATCTGTTATATTGTTTTAGCTCCCTCCACCACTTTCTTCCTGTGTTGTCCATGTTTCACTGCTGGCTGCATGCTTCGTCCCACGTTTCGGTGTGGGTAGGCCCATATTTTTCCCAGCTTGTTACCTGTGGTTTACGTTCTGTTTTATCTTACTGTTCTGAGTCTTTTCTTAACACCCGTCTAAATCTGTTACTGAGCGGGCGCTGAAGACCTTGCCGTCGTGCGCCCATACAACCCTCTCCATCCATCATCTTCGTCCGAAGCTAATCGACGGCCATGAATGTCATTCTTCAGGACTCCAAAAAATATGGATGTCGCATGGGGAGGGATCTGGAATGTATGGAAGTTGTGTAAGGGCTTTCCAGTGAAATTCTTGCGGCTTAGTGGAAACAACCTTGGAAACATGCAGGTGAGCATTATCCTGCAACAGAATGATACCGTTCGTTAAAATTTCGCCCGCATCTCGTGGTCGTGCGGTAGCGTTCTCGCTTCGCACGCATGGGTTCCCGGGTTCGATTCCCGGCGGGGTCAGGGATTTTCTCTGCCTCGTGATGGCTGGGTGTTGTGTGCTGTCCTTAGGTTAGTTAGGTTTAAGTAGTTCTAAGTTCTAGGGGACTGATGACCATAGATGTTAAGTCCCATAGTGCTCAGAGCCATTTGAACCATTTGTTAACATTCATGGGCGTTTCAAATTGATAGCGTGCTTCAATTTTTGCAAAGTGTCTCCGTACCGCTTTGTATTAATTGTGATGCCGTGTTCCAGAAAGTCAATGAGCAGCGGGTACTTGCATTCAAAGTAAAAGGTCATCATGACTTTCAAGGAACTAGCGTGCCTATTGTTTCCTCTGAGCTGCAGAAGTTTCGAATGTAAGTTCCTACATATCCTCAATACAGTCTCAGTCTCTCACCATGCGATACCCGTATTTTTGGAGAGAAAGACATTCGTGGCTATCGATTTGCATCGAGCGAAGAATTGCACGCCTGGGTATAATCATGCTTCCGTAGGCAACCTCAAACATTTTTCCAAAAAGGCACTGACCTTCTTGTCTCACAGTGGGAAAAATATATTAACAGTTTTGGCGTTTACGCTTGAAATAATAACCTGTTTATTTACTTTTTTCTCCACCTATTTCGTTTTAATTTGATTGCCTCTTATAGGCCGCAGGAAGCGTTTGTCTTGTGTTTAGAAAAAAGAACAATCTTTAAACCGGTCTTGCGAAGGATTCTCCCTATGCCATCTGTTACACTAGACACATAAGGTCTACATAATGTGCGGGAGGTTCATCGTTCTTCTTGTTTGCACTGATGTCAGTACCTCTTCGTTTAAAGGTCCTATTTATGGAAAGATCTGCGTAGTCGTTGGCCATCAGAGTTTCCCTAAGGAAATCTAGTTCTGATCGCAGGCTCTTACTGTCACGAGATGCGAGATTCATGTGTAGACACTGTTCAGAGGAATTTGCTTCTGGGCGTGGGTGATGGTGCGAAGCTGCAAAATTGTAATGGTTGATGTCCCATAAACTTTGTCCCTTGGACTTCAAGAGTATCGTCAGGTATTCTGTAGGCCATCACATCTAATACCGTGGGGCCAACACTTCCATAGTGAAACTGATTTTCCGATGAATGTTTCCAGAAAGTCGTGGAATTTGTGTGACTATTCTCTCTTGTGTGCCCACATAACAAACTTATCATTCAAATAGTGGAGCAAGCAGGTTGGCTATAGTTCACCATTACCTAATGCATTTTGTTCGCACTAGCTTTCTGCGCCGGCCGCTGAGGCCGAGCGGTTCTAGGCGCTTCGGTCCGGAACCGCGCTGCTGCTACGGTCGCAGGTTCGAATCCTGCCTCGGGCATGGTTGTGTATGATGTCCTTAGGTTAGTTAGGTTTAAGTGGGTTCTAAGTCTAGGGGACTGATGACCTCAGATGTTAAGTCCCATAGTGCTTAGAGCCATTTAAGCTTGCTGCTTCCGGGATTCGTAATGGCCCGTCGGCCTCGATCGAATACTCCCAGTGGATTAAAGACGAAGTCAAATGTGCCTACCAGCATGGTTGTTGTTTTACGTGATTTCCCGTGCCATACAACGACATCTACGTGGATACTCTGCAAATCATACTTAAGTGCTTGGCAAAGGGTTCGTCGAAGAAACTTCATAATAATTATCTGCTATTCCACTCGCGAACAGCGAGTGGAAAAGAATGAACACTTATATCATCCTGTGCGAGCTCTGATTGTCTTTATTTTATTATGATGATCGTTTCCCCCTACGTAAGTCGTCGCCAACAAAATATTTCTGCATTCGGAGGAGGGAGTTGGTGATTGAAAAGGTCTTGCCGTAACGACATAGGGCTACAATGATGTCCACCCCAATTCTGTATCATATCCGTGACACTCTTTCCCCTAAAACTAAAAACTAAACTCCGTCCGAACAGGCCTTGGAAGGCCCAACGGTACTGACCGGCCGCCGTGTCATCCTAAGCCCATAGGCGTCACCGGATGCGGATATGGAGGGGCATGTGGTCAGCTCACCACTCTCCCGGCCGTATGTCGGTTGACGAGACCGGAGCTGCTACTTCTCAGTCAAGTAGCTGCTCAGTTTGCCTCACAAGGGCTAAGTGTACCCCGCTTGCCAACAGCGCTGGGCCGTCCGGATGGTCACCCATCCAAGTGCCAGCCCAGCCCGACCGCGCTCAACTTCGGTGATCTGACGGGAACTGGTGTTACCACTGCGGCAAGGCCGTTGGTACTCTTTCCCCTACTTCTCGATAATACAAAACGTGTTGCCCCTCTTTGAACTTTCTTGATGTACGCCCTTAACCATATATGGTAAAGATTCCAGATTAGTTGATCGGTTGCATCTTCTAAGTGTTTTGCCAATAAAACGCAGTCTTTGTTGCCCCTCCCCACAAGTTTCTCTATGTGCTCTTTCCAATTTAAGTTGTTTGTAATTGGAATTCCTAGGTATTTAGTTGACCTTACGGGCTATAAATTTGATTGATTTATCATCTAACCGAAGTTTAACTGATTCCTTTTAGCACTCATGTTTATGACCTCACACTTTTTATTATTTAGACTCAGCTGCCAATTTTTGCACCATACAGATACCTTTTTTAAACCGTTTTGCAATTTGTTTTGATCTTCCGGTGACTTTACTAGGACGTAAACGACAGCGTCATCTGCAAACAACCTAAGACTGCTGCTCATATTGTCTCCTAAATCGTTTATACAGATAAGGAACAGCAGAGGGGCCCGTAACATTACCTTGGGGAACGCCAGAATCACTCCTGTTTTACTGGATGACTTTCCCTCAGTTACAATGACCTGTGACCTGTCTGACAGCAAATCACAAATCCAGTTGCACAACTGAGAAGATACTCCACAAGCATGCACTTTGATTAGCAGCCGCTTGTGAGGTAGAGTGTCGAAAGCCTTCTGGAAATCTAGAAATACGGAATCAGTTTGAAATTCCTTTTCGACAGCACTCAACACTTCGCGTGATTAAAGAGCTAGTTGTGTTTCACAGAAACGATGTTTTCTAAATCCTTGTTGACTGTGTGTCATGAGACCGTTCTCTTCGAGGTAATTCATAATTTTCGAACACAATATATGTTCTAAAATTTTGCTGCATATCGACGTTACTGATATGGACATATTGCCTTTTTTTAATATTGGTGAGACCCTTGCAACTTTCCAGTCCTTGGGTACGGATCTTCCGTCGAGCTAGTGGTTGTATGGTGCGGTAGCGTTCTCGCTTCCCACGCCCGGGTTCCCGGGTTCGATTCCCGGCGGGGTCAGGGATTTTCTCTGCCTCGTGATGGCTGGGTGTTGTGTGCTGTCCTTAGGTTAGTTAGGTTTAAGTAGTTCTAAGTTCTAGGGGACTTATGTCCACTGCAGTTGAGTCCCATAGTGCTCAGAGCCATTTTTTTTTAGTGGTTGTATGTGCTTGTTACGTAGAGAGCTATTGCATCAGCATACCCTGAAAGGAACCTAATTGGTAAACAGTCTGGACGGAAAGACTTGCTTTTATTAAGTGATTTAAGTTGCTTCACCACTCCGAAGATATCTTTCCACAACACTTACTTCGTCTTCTCTGGTGAATTGGGGGCTGGTACCTAGGTACCGCCTCAGTTACACAAATTCGAAAATTTTAGAAAACATCCTCACACTTTCACATGGGATAACACTAAATACAGACACATGGAGTAGACAAATTCCGTCCAGCGGACTCGACCCCAAGCGTTTATCGGCTAGGTTACATATATTTCGAGCATTTTTATCCCAGTTATCTGTATTGTATTTGCTATTGATATGATAGCAAACAAAGGTTTGACATCGAAGTTCACCATTATGACAGTTGGAGATGCTTTCGCCGTGCATAATGTTTCCAGAAGTTGTTTTGAATACTTGAAAACAGAAATTCTGTTTTTTCCGTAAAATGCTTCAGTTTCTCCGATAAATATCTATTTAAAAATGTTGGAAAATTAATCCCGTTTGCTATAGGACACACCAGACATCCTTTTTTACGAGCTTTCGGTAGAACCTATATAGTATGTGTGACTGATGAAGTGGCGTCAGACTACTGGAAGTACAGGGTGTACCAAAAAGAATCATCCGATTTTGGACGCGTCTATTTCAGAAACTAATAAACATATGCAATGAATTTTGTTTTATGATGAACAGGAAACTCAAAAAGTTTTTTCATACCTTTTCGTAGGTGTTCAACATGACCCCTTCCGACCCCCCCCCCCCCCTTGAGATGCACGGCATGTGTCAAAGCGGTATTAAAATTGTTTCGACAGTGGAGCATCTTGAGTTACAGTTTCCACAGCTGCTGTAATGCGGTGTCTCAGTTCATTCATTGTTGTTGGTAACGAAGGCTCATAAACAGAGGCTTTTTTAAACCCCCACAAGAAGTAATCACGCAGTCAGTTCCGGTGACCTTGGAGGCCAGTAATGTAAGGCTGAATCATTTGGTCCGGCGCGACCATCATTTGATTTAAAAAATTCCCACACTTCCAGATGCCAGTGGTACGGTAACTGAAGTCGTTCGAACCAGTCTCCAACTGTGGGAAAAGAAAGTTCTCAAGCATATCGAGACATGTGCTTTCTGTAGCAGCGTTCTCGGCAAAGAAGAATAGACCATACACCTTTTCCCATGATACTGCACAAAACACATTAAATTTTGGAGAACCTAGCGGAAACCAAGTAAAACTCGAGAGTTTGCTCTTTCCAACAGTACGTTGTTCACTCACATATCTCAAGTAATATAATAGTTATGATTGTTTTTAAATCTTATGTCGGGTCACCTTTTACCTTAGGGTACTCTGTCTTCGCCAGTAATTGTTCCGTCTCCTCGTGGTGTTCAAATGTTTCCAAAACAACAGACATATCCTTTATGCGTTCTGGTGACCACAATGTGTTCATTTGTCTTGAGTTCACTAAGATCTGTTCTTTTCTCCGCTGATATACTGTTCAAGGGTGGTTTCGCTTTAGGCAGAATTCTTCATAGTCCTGTGTTATTTCCTCCGCTAGAACCTCTGGAAGAGACAACAAAGATCCTTCGACGACACTGATGATTTCTTCTGTGGGTATTCTCTTCGGTGTAGTCGCGAAATTAAAATCATTGCCCAGCTTATGATAGCATACAGACTTTCGCAGGTGACACACGTTTTCGGCTGAGAGTGGCGTCTTTCGTGTGACCTCAAGTCGCTAATTTCTTGTATTTCGCTTCCTGCTTCAGTGCGTTGATAGCTGATATCATAGCAGCGTTAGGAGATGCCACACAAGATACAGGCAAAAGATAAAATCAGTATTAGCAGAGCACCAAGAAGAATACGGTCAGTTTATGGATTTCAGGAATATATGCATGCCAACCATAGTGATATTTATAGAAAGAATTTCCGTGAAATCGTAGAAATAATAATTAATGAGTACAATTTCAATGGAAATGAAGGTAGCAGGCTTCGGTCTTCATGGTTACTCGCTATCACGGAAATAAACACTCAGTCGCAGCTAGCGCGGAAAATAAACAGCTACCAGGAAACAACAGAGATGGGACAACAACAATAATATTTTTAATTTCCTCATTCTGTCATTACGTATCTTCAGCATTTGGCCAATTACAACGGTCCACCAATATCAGCCGCAAGATTTTTACTGAGTAAAGCCACTTCTCTAGAAAAGAACTGAAAATGGCATTTTATAAGTGAACAGGAATGCTATTCAGGGACACCAGTGGAATATTCAAGAAGATCGCAGCAAAGGGGTCGGAACGTCGACCACGGAACAAGTTTGAAAAGTAATAGGACATGGATTAAAGACTCAGAGGATTTATGCTTTAATTCCTCCTCCATCCTCTGATTACGACACCACTGCGTGGTAGGAATTCTCAGAATGACGACGACGTGAGTTTCAAGATCGAAAGTTCCCAGAACAGCCAAAATAGCTGACTTTTGCAACCAAGGTCTCCGCCAAGTCATCCATCTGTGGTAAAAACACTCAGGATCAGATCTAATCGAAGTAGCAACGTTATCGAGCCTAGAAAGGAAACGTTGTGATAAGCACGATGTTTGCGTAGTGATATCCACTTAGTGTTCGTTCATTTATACGTGTGTCGTTGGCGATATTGTCTTTAATGGGCCTTTTGATCTGATTTTGGTCGTTGTTGGGCAACTGTGATATGTCTGTATAGTTGTCGGTGAGTTGAATGAACTCCGACTACATTATCGTCTCTAACAGGAACTCTTCAGTCTTAGGTCATCGTTTGCAAACGGCTGTAGCAGCTGCAGCATGTGTCTGTTTATTTCCGTGTCACTGCGCTTGTTACTGGCTTATTTGCCACAGGGGACACGCTATCAGTGACGTAGATCGCGCTACATGTCGTTATTGCAAACGGCTTGGCTTACGAAGGAATAAGCCAGATGGAAATCTCGCGAATTTACTCATTGCAGTCAGTCCTAACGTTCGTGTCTGCCCACTAGCTTCAAGAAGAACAGAGGCTACCGCGACAAACGAATGACGTCAATAAAGAAAGAGGCTTCATCAATAAGGAACACATCGCAGATAAACTAATGTAGCTCAACAACGTAGTAGAATGTAGCATTCCGCAAATCTACACCCTTGTGTCAAATAACATAACACTGTTCCCGCCAAAGGAATAATTTCCTCACATTCTCGGGGACTGTAACCGACTTAAACCTTTATAACTGAAGTAGCTATAATTTGTTTATTGCTGTATCAAACAACAGCTTTCGATGCTGGAGAATAAAATGGCGCAGGCCGTACCTGAAATTAAATCAATTCAGTATAAAGATGTCAGAGATCCAGAGGTATTTATATGATATCTACTTCAGTTACCTCATTTTCCTTTATCCACCATGTTTGTGGGAGACACATTTTAATTTCTTAAATCCTTTTAATTTTTCTAGTTATGCAACTCAAGGAAGTCATATAATTTTACTAGAAAATAATGAACAATTTTGATAATTCACCACAGGAATGTCATAAGCTTACAAAAACCTTTAAGGTTGAATAACAGGTATACTGTTTTTGTTTATTTCAAACTACTTTTCGGCTTATTGGGTCATCGGCAGGCAACAACTGACTAATGTCTGAAAGACATAAATGTATTCGCAATTGTTAAGGGGGGTAGGACGTCAAACGGGCAGACTTGGAGCAGGACAGGCACTACAGGACATTTTAATTTCTATTGTCTATACTTTTGCAAATAAATTCATAAAACTTTAACAGCATGACTGGGAAGGATTCAGGATTCATACTCATATCAGTGGAAGCTGAAAAACGTAACAAAACACAAATTTTTACATGTGAAATTTCATCATTTTTCACTTATTACTGGCTGCATTTCTTGCTATAGGTACACTTTTCTTCCTAAGTAAGAGAGATTCTTCGATGACTTTTGCACAGCATACAAACCATAGTTACAGGTATATGAAACTCTATAAGTTATTTAATTTATGAAAAAATGAATGAACTGTTACGTTTTAAACTTCATGTTTAGAAAAAAACTCAAGTTTTGTAGTTAATTATCTCAATGTTTTCCACAGTTATTTAATAGATTTGGAAAATTCTAGAGTTTCATACACCTGGAACTACTGTTTGTAGGCAATGAAAAATTCATCGAAGAATCTCTCTTACTTAGGAAGAAAAGTGTACCTATAGCAACAAATGCAGCCAGTAATAAGTGAAAAAATTATGAAATTTCACATGTAAAAAAATGTATTTTGCTACGTTTTTGAACTTCCACTGCGATGAGTGTGAGTCCTCAATCCTTCCTGGTCATGGTGATAAAGGTTTATGAATGTATTTGTAAAAGTATAGACAGTAGAAATTAAAATGTCTGTGGTGTCTCTCCTGCTCCAAGTCGGCCCTTTTGACGTCCTACCGCCCTTAATATGGACGACCATCAGCTGAAATATAGAATGGAGACAATGAAAATTTGTGCCGGACCCGGTCTCCAACCCGGATTTCCCGCTTATCGCGAGCGGTCATCTTACCACTTCCTTTATTTTTTCTTCTTATGTAAGTAGTTCAGTCATTTCATCAGGCCGGTAGAAGCAGGATGGGCAAGCAGGGGGGATCGAAACCTGAGACCCGCCACAAGGCCATCCCCTTCGCATTCTTGAACCTTTCCCCTCCATTTCTTTTAAAGCATAAATAGAACGCAACCAACTTTTGTCACTACAACCGCTGCTGCCATCAATCAACATGTCCATGAACCCTTCTAACCAGCTATTAGGGCCACCTTCACAAAGAAAGGGTTCAAATGGTTCCGTCACTGTTCCGGTCCGTTTCGTAAAATTAACATACTCTGCACCTCTGGCTCTCATACTCGGCACACACCAACTGTGAGAATCGTCGAAGAAGACACTACTCAGATAAAGTAAATCTCGAATGGTGTCTTCTTTTGTCCACTCCAGAGGGGGCATACGCTTTGTAAGTAGGCTGTTTATGTTTTCTTATTGGTAACGTCTCGTAGCGCTCTGTATGAAAATCACTGGCTGTGCTGTATTTGTCTCTGATTTTGTCCCATCGTGTCTAACTTTTGAAGATTTTGTTCCATTGTGTCTAACTTTCGAAGCTTTTGTCCCGTTTGTTGTATTAACTGTAACAACAATGCACTGGTGTCTGAAACATTTTCCTCAGTGCTTTTCGGCAGCGAATTTGCACCGGCAACATTCACATTTTGACAAGCAGTAACTGTGTCTTGACTTATTTGAGAAAACTGTGAGGACCCAATACCTGAATTTACAGTATTTGCGAGATTGTGTCCTGTAATTTCGGATTCCTGAGGCGAGCTATTGCCGACCGATCGAGCGATAATGCTTCCCTGTTCACTAATTGTTTCACTGTCTACGCCATTATTTTCCGCCCGCTCCATTTCCCTATGCACAATTACCAAATTACTACTTTGAACATTAGTTAATTCATTACACGGTGGCGCTAACACACTGCTTTCGTCTTCACTGTCATTTCTCAGTTTACTTTGGAGCCTAGTATTACGTTTTCCACACACCATTATTGTCACAATATTTCACACGACAACACAGAAAAGCACAATTTGAAGAGCAAAATAAGAAAACACATTAACATAGCACTGAAAATAATATCTAGTTAATTGCAAGCGCAGCTGCGAAATACTTGGTGCAAATCTACATGCATGTCACAACTGTTTTACTGTACAACAATGAAAGACTGCAACTACAAAGGAGATTCTCTCTACAATTACGCGCTAGCAATAAACAAAAGCTACACTAATTACACAAACTACAAGAAAAAAATCAGAAGATTCCAGTGAGGTATCCTCGGCTAAGGGTCGACATATGAAACGTCCACTTAGAACAATTATACATGACTGTGCTTAAACTGACACACAATATTTTTAGCGCAACGCAATCTGACTTTCAAAAATCCCTACAAAAGAATGGCCCTGACTAACATTAACCTATACCTTTCACAAATCACTTACCTCACCAAAAATCTTCATTACTCGAACTACTGCAATACAGCGAGCGCTACTACTGCCAGCTAAATAAAAGATTCAAACTACTGAAGGCACTAACTACTGATAGGCATAGTTAGTAAATGAAAGATTTTGATAGAGAACAAACAATGTATTTACCTTAATAGTGTTGAAAAATCATAATATACATAGCAGTTCATGACATCCAGTCTTACAAATTTCAAAACTCCGCCATCTCTCTCCCCACATCCACCATGCTGGCGGCTCACCTCCCACTGCGCAACGCTACGCGCTGTTCACATCCAGCTGCCCAACACTACAATGGCAGACAACAATGCAAACTAGCCACAGACTGCACACAGCTCAGCCAGTGATTTTCATACAGAGCGCTACGAGACGTTACCAATAAGAAAACATAAACAGCCTACTTACAGCTTACACAATCCTGATGCCCTCATATGTGATAGCAAGTCCTCGTACTAACAGAATGTAGGTCACACCATCGATCACGGTGCCTTCCTTCGCAAGAGTGGCACTGCCATAGCCATTATCCGTGCATGGTGCCTAATAAACGTCGCATCCGTAAATAGATGGGAACTGCTTGAGGCACACTGCCTGGACGAGTGCGACTTCGAGGTCTGCCGCCCGTAAGAAGTCACGAAACGTCTGAAGCTTGGTATTGAGGTTGATGGTGCCAATCCGATAAGCCTGGCACTTGAAGGTAGAATTCTTGAGATCTGTTGAGACACGTGGAGGTGGGAGACCTGAAGAAGGCCCTACTTCTACTTCTACATTTATACTCCGCAAGCCACCCAACGGTGTGTGGCGGAGGGCAACAGTGGAACCCCTCCTATACCCACTGGCATTTAACTATCGTGGCGTGAAGCAATAGCAACCGCTTTATCTAAGGTAGCAGACGTCACGTTCTCGACATCGTCGGCCTACGCAGTCACGCTTGTGCTGCGATCATCCCACGGAATTAACGGGCGGGCTAAAGGTCTCAGTACGTCTATAATAGGGTCAGATATTGAATCCATCCGCTGTCCGTCATCCAGAAGCATGGCACTGTGAGAGGTATCGTTCGAATCTACTATTGATCGAATCCCGTCAGGGGAAATGACGATCTTATTTTCCTACTGAAGATCTTCATCACCACCGAGATCTTCGTCTTCTGTTGACATCGCTTTGGAGCCCGTTGCTTCCGGACATGAGTGTTGGTATCCGACAACGAATAGGGGTCGTAGCCATCAAGGAAAAATGCGTCGGTTCTCACTACCAAACCTGCAGTGGTTAACCTCTCCTTCACGATCCCCCTTCGCATTACAAAATCGATGCCAGAAGTTCCCCTGGCAGCGCAGAATGTACGTCTGTAGTGCCCTGTCGCCATATCAATTTTGATAAAACACAGTATATACAGTTCCGTACAGTAAATGGCACAACTCCAGTAATAAATATAGATTTTGAACAGAAGTCTGTAGCTAAGGTAGAATTTCAAAATTTTTAGGTGTGTCCATTGATGAAGCAACACATTGATGGTCTGCTTAAACGTCTGAGTTCAGCTACGTATGCTATTAGGGTTATTGCAAATTTTGGTGATAAGAATCTCAGTAAATTAGCTTACTATGCCTACTTTCATTCACTGCTTTCGTATGGCATCATATTCTGGGGTAATTCATCGTTGAGTAGAAAAGTATTCATTGCTGAAAAACGTGTAATCAGAATAATTGCTAGAGCCCACCCACGGTCATCCTGCAGACATCTATTTAAGGATCCAGAGATCCTCACAGTAATCTCACAGTACATATATTCACTTATGAAATTTGTTGTTAATAATCGAACCCAGTTCAAAAGTAATAGCAGTGTGCATAGTTATAGCACCAGGAGAAAGGATTATCTTCACTATGCAGGGTTAAATCTGACTTTGGCACAGAAAGGGGTAAATTATGCTGCCACAAAACTCTTTGGTCACCTACCAAACAGCATCAAAAGCCTGACAGATAGCCAACTAACATTTAAAAATAAATTAAAAGAATTTCTAGATAACAACTCCTTCTACTCATTGGCTGAATTTTTAGATATAAATTAAGGGAGGGAAAGGAAAATAAATAAATAAATAAATAAAACTTAAACAATAGTGTCATGCAATATTTTGTGTAATGTAATGTCTTGTACAGACATCTTTTATTAACCTGACACGTTCCACATCATTACGAAGTGTCGTATTCATGATCTATGGAACAAGTATTAATCTAATCTAAGAGGTTGCTCAGTGTCGACGGAAAGCGACGCTTCCGTCGACAATCGATAATCGGAAGAAACAGATTGAACGGCCACCACATACGTCAACGGAAACACGGTTAGATCGGGCAACTTCTTCTCTTCCGTCGTCAGTTGTGAGATGCGACGTTGCATACAGCTTGATCTGAAACGCCCCTCTTGCCCGAATTACGAACAGGTCTTTGGCAGGCTGCCAAAGATTACGATGGCTCGGCATCCGCCGATGTTTAGATAGAATAGGGCCTGTTTCGTAAGGCCTATGCACACCTGGTACACGCCATTCAGAACTGGGTACACGGAAAAACGTGCCCATTTTTCGGCCGTATGGCTTATCACAATGCCAAAGCGTCTCAACGCTATGATCACTATCTCTGCTGGCAACTCGAACACACGGACCGTCCTCTCGCCGAGACCTGCATGTTACAGTTTCACAGGGCCAATGTGTCCATCGGAATGCCTGAATTGAAGGTCGCTAGTCGTTTTGAGAACCGTTTCATAAGCTCTGTCCTCAACCAGTTTAACGTAGACAACGCTGCTCCCAATGGAGAGGTGAATCTCCATTACTTCGTTATCATCGACGTGCACGTCAACTCGCAAATCTGTTCAGTTTCGAATACTTTCGGTCGCGCATACTCGGTCGTAAAACTGAACCTCAGTGTCGACTTCCGTTGTGAGTACGTCGTGGGTTATCAAACGAAGTAAGCTGCTCGGAGATGGCTATAAATCATAACAACACCGCCGAAGACTCACTGTCCATTTGGCTATCCGTGTACGACTCACAGCCAGACGCAAACATCCATATGTTGTCAACAATGCGTTTACAACCTGTACTCGTTCATCCATTATGTATGTTCCTGCAGAGGGGCTACATTTTACTTGAAAGTCGCTTTCCCTGTGTCGCCGGATAAATTCAAAGGAACTTAGCATCGTGTTCAGAATAACACATTCACTGCAATGTCGCATCGTATCGTAATGTCTGAAAGGGACATTTGTTCTTAGATAAGCGAATGTTATAAGCAAAGATACAATCCACGTGCACAGACTGATGTGCATCGAATTTGTATCCTAACACTGAAATTACACATTACACAATGGACATTATTAAGCAGAGTAAATTATTAACTACACTATATTACAGGTTAGACGGTTATGATGATGCAGCTTGTGAGATCTTGACAGTGGTTGAGAATCTGTTAAACTGAGCACTCTTCTGTTATGTTGCACAATAAAGACTTTAGGCAATGGGCAGTATTATATACAGTAATTAAAATACACGATCTTACAGTATTGCAGGTTATATGGTTAGAAGCCATAGTTTTTGAGGCTGTGACATTGGTTGAGAACTGTTTAACTGAGCACATTGTGCAACAGAGGTGTTGTATACTGTAAATTACATTTCATGCAATGGTTAATATTAAACACAGTACACGGTTGAGATACACAATATTACAGTGTTGCAAATTATATCGTTGAAGTTCGTGAAGTAAGTAAGGTAACAAATAAGAAATTCTATTTTGTTGTAATTTTGAGTAGCAGTATGTGTCATTGTGGCGGTTTGTGGGTATGAAGCTGGCTGATTGGATAGTGTGAAGCTTAAAAGTGAGAGTGTGCTCAGCTGAAATTGATCGTTTAGAACGAACTGGGCATTTTGAGTTAAATATTTATTTACATCGAGTGCTTAGTTTTCTTTCTTTGTTGGCTATATGTAGCACTTCTGTGTGGGTTTGGTTTCTGTGTCCACAAGATTTATCATGTATTTGGTGACGTTGTTTAGTGATTACGCCACATTTACCAACCATTACAAGATAAACCGCTGAAGCATGCTCTGCTGGACTTTTGACAATACCCGTTGGCTTCGTCAACTCCACGGTTGCTAGAATACGTTCCTCTGTAGACTAGGAGCAACCTGTTATACCAACATGATGGCTGTCCTGCCCATAGTGCGCGAAGCACTACCATGTGTCTTCACGAATTGGTTACAAATCATTGGTTTGGACGCAGAGGGCCAGTACCTTGGCCGGTGTGTTCCCCGGATTTGACGTCTGTAGACTTTTTTCTGTGGGGAATGCTAAAAGACTGCCTACAACAACATACCAACTACACCCGTTAATATGCAACGACTTATAACTGCTGCCTGCTCGGACATCTCCGCTGAAATGCTAGCACATTTTCAGCAATCGTTCCACACCACACTGGAACCGTCTACTGTCACTGCCGGTGGTCATTTTGAGCGCTAAACTAAACTAAACTCCGTCCGAACAGGCCTTGGAAAGCTCAATGGTACCGACCGGCCGCCGTGTCATCCTCAGGCCAGAGGCGTCACCGGATGCGGATATGGAGGGGCATGTGGTCAGCACACCGTTCTCCCGGCCGTATGTCAGTTTACGAGACCGGAGCCGCTACTTCTCAATCAAGTAGCTCCTCAGTTTGCCTCACAGGGGCTAAGTGCACCCCGTTTGCCAACAGCGCTCGGCAGACCGGGATGGTCAATCATCCCAGACCGACAGCGCTTAACTTCGGTGATTTGACGGGAACTTGTGTTACCACTGCGGCAACGCCGTTGGCCATTTTGAACGCAACCTATGATAATTAGTTGTCTCGTTGCTGATCAGAATCCACCATAACTAGCGGATGCACCTGTGTTGTTTTTTACGGTGTGCTATCACAAGTATTTTACAAGTGACGGTGTGGGAACGTTTCAAAATACCATATCTTGTAAACGACTCGCACTAGAATCCTGCAACAAACACTACTAGTAATTTACCCTACTTTTAATCTGTTAATGTCAATAGGCATTGTTCCGTTTAAGAAAGTCTGCGTTCGGACAAGAATATTCGTTGTAAGTGTTATTACAATCCATTTGTTGGCTAACAATACGAGCCTCTGACTAGCAATTTATTCTGCGAAAACCGCACATTAATAGCACTTTCATTTCCGCAACATTTGCTGTGTAAGTATAGCTGTATTTTAAATACCTGCTATTGTCGGCTGGAAAGTGATCAATTAATTCAATGTAAAGAAAGCTTCTGATACGAAGTTTTTTTATTGTCCTGATCGCGTGTGTGTACATTGAATTACCAATTTCGACAGGCCTAGGCGCCATCTTCAGATCCGAAGAGTATAGCATGTTTTCATAGTCAGTGCTCTATGCATCTGAAGACGGCAGCTTAGTCCTGTCGAAACCAGTAATTCAGTGTACATACAAGCGATCAAGACATTAAAAAACTTC
Organism: Schistocerca cancellata; assembly: GCF_023864275.1. NCBI lineage: Eukaryota > Metazoa > Arthropoda > Insecta > Orthoptera > Acrididae > Schistocerca > Schistocerca cancellata. The sequence continues at coordinate 459,775,522 of NC_064631.1, read as the reverse complement.
ATATCAGAAACTCTCTTCACATAGTTGGATTTAGATAAGTTGCGTTGATTTATGTATTCGTAGGCTTACTGTCATAGACTTAGAGTCGGTGTCTTATTTCTCAAGCGATACTAACACACATTTAGTTAAAACAGATTCACTTATATGTATAAAGGGTGTTACAAAAAGGTACGGCCAAACTTTCAGCAAACATTCCTCACACACAAAGAAAGAAAATATGTCATGTGGACATGTGTCCGGGAACGCTTACTTTCCATGTTAGAGCTCATTTTATTACTTCTCTTCAAATCACACTAATCATGGAATGGAAACACACAGCAACAGAACGTACCAGCGTGACTTCAAACACTTTGTTACAGGAAATGTTCAAAATGTCCTCCGTTAGCGAGGATACATGCATCCAACCTCCGTCGCAGGGAATCCCTGATGCGCTGATGCAGCCCTGGAGAATGGCGTATTGTATCACAGCCGTCCACAATACGACCACGAAGAGTCTCTACATTTGGTACCGGGGTTGCGTAGACAAGAGCTTTCAAATGCCCCCATAAATGAAAGTCAAGAGGGTTGAGGTCAGGAGAGCGTGGAGGCCATGGAATTGGTCCGCCTCTACCAATCCATCGGACACCGAATCTGTTGTTGAGAAGCGTACAAACACTTCGACTGAAATGTGCAGGAGCTCCATTGTGCATGAACCACATGTTGTGTTGTACTTGTAAAGGCACATGTTCTAGCAGCACAGGTAGAGCATCCCGTATGAAATCATGATAACGTGCTCCATTGAGCGTAGGTGGTTGGTTGTTTTCTGGGAGGAGACCAGACAGGGAGGTAATCGGTCTAATCGGCTTAGGGGAGGAAGTCGGTCGTGCCCTTTCAAAGAAACCATCCCGGCATTTGCCTGGAGCGATTTAGGGAAATCACGGAAAACCTAAATTAGGATGGCCGGACGCGAGCGTGGGTGGAAGAACATACTGGCGAAACTAAAATGAGCTCTAACATGGAAATTAAGCGTTTCCGGACATATCTCCACATAACATATTTTCTTTATTTGTGTGTGTGGAATGTTTCCTGAAAGTTTAGCCGTACCTTTTTGTAACACCCTGTATTCAAAGGATTCTTATGTTAACAGTCCTAAACTGTATAGTTACACATTGTTAGCATATGGAGTCCAGACGATCTGTTGTACAATGTCGCTAAGTCTGTCTCGTTTATTTTTTTTTTTAATTTATTTTTATTTATTTATTTTTTTGTGGTAAGGACTGTAGGACCAAACTGCTGAGGTCATCGGTCCCTAGGCTTACGCACTACTTAATCCAACTTAAATTAACTTACACTAAGGACAACAGACACACACCCATGCCCGATGGAGGACTCGAACCTCCGACGCTGAGAGCCGCGCGAACCGCGACAAGACGCCTCAGCCCGCATGGCTACTTCGCGCGACGTCTGTCTCGTCATTTCTTTGTGGAATACCTTTACGGGAACTATTTGTGTATTTCTGTTGATCCCAGCTGAACTAACAACCTGCTGAGTGTGTAATAAAAACTCGTTATGGCAGTCGGAACGGAGAAGTAATGGAAATTTTACAGAGCGAGAGCTTTACCACCTCGTTGTTTTTGCCGCTGCTTGCGTTTTAAAAACATTTCCCCTCGGAGTTTTAAATAGCCTTCCTTCGTAACAGGCGAAGCTCGGGGCCACCCACGGCTGAGAAAGCGCCGACTTGTTCAATAACACGTACTTAACCGCGCGTACAACGCGGACGTTTATCTGCTCTTTGTGCGCACAGTGTCACGCGCAGCAAGAAGACCCTCGAGTTCCATTACTGCCCTTTTACAGTCGCTGACTCGAAACGATGGGGCAATTTGCAATTCTCTTATCTCGCCTGTACCGTTCGAAGTTGTCAGAGGCGACAAGGTGCGCACTCGAGTTCTTGCGAACCGGGAAGAAAAAACGATACGAACACAGAGACGCGGAGGGTGTGGCGCGTCGGCGATTTCTCCCCTCTCGGCGCCGTTCGCGCTGCGTCGCTGCCCTCCGAGAGTTACGGCGTGCCTGGCTCCGTGTTCGTGACCGCCGACCGCCGACCGCCGACCGCCGACAACCGCTTCTCAGAAGCCGACGCGACGCGACGAGAAGTCCTCGCGCCGCAGGAAGCGCCTCCCGGGTGCCTGAACCCGGGACCTTGAGGGCGTCGTGCTCTCACTGCCCCCCCCCCCCTCTCTCTCTCTCCCTCTCTCGGGTCTCTCTCTCTCTCTCCCATTCCCTCCCTCCCTCCTCGTCTTCACAAACTGCGTTGATACAGATAACGATATTGCGACTGCTATACTAGCACGCGCGTCTTGCTTGTCCCCAGCTTTATGAACTTTAGATAACACTGATGGCCATTAAAACCACAACAACGGGAGAGATAGAAACTAATGAACTTTTTTACATTAACTGAAGTTTCCGTCAGTGATTGCCAGAACGTGATAATAATAAAAAATGGGAAACAGTTGTTAATGTTCAGCAAAATTAGGTATATTTGATAACGAGCCAGCTTCCGGCTTGCTCAGGCTATCTTCAAAGTGTCAATTGAATGTCGCCAACACAGATAAACACGATGCGAGACATATACAGATATTATATGTATAAAAGATACAAAAATGGCAATGTTTTTACAAAGGAAAATATTACAATAATTATATTAACTGAAAAGGGGTAAACAAAGATTTTATGCGGCGATACGTATAAAAATGATAAGAGATAAAATGAATTTAGAGTCTGAATCAAATATTTCTAACGAAAACTTAAATTTGACAAGGGGGGAGGGGTGCGATGGAGAGAAATGGAAATGGAGTCTGATGATCTAACACTACGCTGGCATTCTGTGTCATGTGTTCGTTGATTTCCATTATTTGCAATACTGTCGTCTTTCTCCTTGTTTCGACAGAATGTAAAACTTCAGATTCTACATCATATAGATCGTTTTCTGTTAAAAGGTTATCAGCAAATTACACCACTTCTGTATGCTAACCAACGGAAATCACACTATTGCTTCAAAGCCTGGTTCAAAATTCCTCATATTGCCAAAATTTCAGACAATCTTGCAAAAACTTTAAAGTCTACCAGCTACAAACCTTCATTTTATAATACCAATGTTGTTGTTGTTGTTGTTGTTGTGGTCTTCAGTCCTGAGACTGGTTAGATGCAGCTCTCCATGCTACTCTATCCTGGGCAAGCTTCTTCATCTCCCAGTACCCACTTCAACCTACATCCTTCTGAATCTGCTTAGTGTATTCATCTCTTGGTCTCCCCCTACGATTTTTACCCTCCACGCTGCCCTCCAATACTAAATTGGTGATCCCTTGATGCCTCAGAACATGTCCTACCAACCGATCCCTTCTTCTGGTCAAATTGTGCTGCAAGCTTCTCTTCTCCCCAATCCTATTCAATACTTCCTCATTAGTTATATGATCTACCCATCTAATCTTCAGAATTCTTCTGTAGCACCATATTTCGAAAGCTTCTATTCTCTTCTTGTCCAAACTAGTTACCGTCCATGTTTCACTTACATACATGGCCACACTCCATACAAATACTTTCAAAAACGACTTCCTGACACTTAAATCTATACTCGATGTTAACAAATTTCTCTTCTTTAGAAACTCTTTCCTTGCCATTGCCAGTCTACATTTTATATCCTCTTTACTTCGACTATCATCAGTTATTTTGCTCCCCAAATAGCAAAACGCCTTTACTACTTTAAGTGTCTCATTTCCTAATGTAATTCCCTCAGCATCACCCGACTTAATTCGACTACATTCCATTATCTTCGTTTTGTTTTTGTTGATGTTCATCTTATATCCTCCCTTCAAGACACCATCCATTCCATTCAACTGCTCTTCCAGGTCCTTTGCTGTCTCTGACAGAATTACAATGTCATCGGCGAACCTCAAAGTTATTATTTCTTCTCCATGGATTTTAATACCTACTCCGAATTTTTCTTTTGTTTCCTTCACTGCTTGCTCAATATACAGATTGAATAAAATAGGGGAGAGGCTACAACACTGTCTCACTCCCTTCTCAATCACTGCTTCCCTTTCATGTCCCTCAACTCTCATAACTGCCATCTGCTTTCTGTACAAGTTGTAAATAGCCTTCCGCTCCCTGTATTTTACCCCTGCCGCCTTCAGAATTTGAAAGAGAGTATTCCAGTCAACATTGTCAAAAGCTTTCTCTAACTCTACAAATGCTAGAAACGTAGGTTTGCCTTTCCTTAATATTTCTTCTAAGATAAGTCGTAAGGTCAGTACTGCCTCACGTGTTCCAGTATTTCTACGGAATCCAAACTGATCTTCCCCGACGTCGGCTTCTACTAGTTTTTCCATTCGTCTGTAAAGATGCCAATAACGTATCGAAATTTTTATTCAGTATTAAAGATAAAATGCAACCCTTGGCACAGAGTGGTGGGTGTAAAATCACTTCCAAGCAGCGTAAGAAAGTGTATATTTGTTAGTCAGGCAGAGCTGTTGTAATTTGGCTACGTGAACACGAGAGAAGCTGGCGATTAAGGAAGAAAGATCCGACATTTACTGATCATCTTTTAGCAGAAAACCATCCATGTGATGTAGAATCTGGAGTTTTACATACCGTTAAAAAAAACTAACGGAAATCAACAAACACACGACGCAGAATGCCAGTATAGTATTACATGATCAGTCTCAACATCCATTTTCCCCCTTGTTAAATTAAGTTTTCGTTACAAGTACTAGGTTACCATTGAAAAATCATTTTCTTCCTTATCATTTAATATACGTATCACGACATAAAATCTTTGTGTACCCCGTTTTCTAGTTCATGTAATTATTGTAATATTTTCCTACGCTAGCACTTTGTTATTTTTGTATCTTCTGTACAAATAATATCTGTGAAAGTCGCATATCATGTATACCTGTGTTTGCGACATTCAGTTGTCACCTGAAGATGGCCTGAGAAGCCGAAAGACAGTTCGTGAGAAATAAATATTGTTTTGCAGAACATGTTTGCCTTTTTAACGTTAACTAACTTTTACTTATTTCGCGTATACACTATACCAGAAAGAATACATCATCAAATTTGTAAGCGAACCGGAGATAAGGAAGATGCGAAACTAATCATTGATGAAACAAAGTGTTCACCGCACAGAAGATCTGGTGCCAATTCTAAAACCTGTTGTGGACACCTCTTTAAGCAGATGGGTGCACCGACAACGGTCTCAAAATATATTTACTCTCTTACGAAGTATGTTGTCAACAATCAGTCGCAGTCTGAAAACAACGGTACCATTCATAAATATGAGGGGCAGACAAATGAAGACGAGGAAGCGCGGCACGGGGGAACGGTTTGTTTTATTATGGAACTTTTGTCCTTTGACCTTTTACACACGGAATCTTCGGTTCCATTACAATATTGGGATGAGGATAACCTCAGATGATTATATTTTTTTATACTAGATAAGGGAATTTCAAGTGTTCCGAAACCGGTCGTGTACACAATAAAAAGTTCTGGATTAAGCAATTGTTCGGCGGTTTCTTCATTTTTCAAAAATCGAAAAAAACTTTATCATTTCAAAAGTAATCTCCGTAATTTTTAATACATTTATCCCACTGACTAAACCAGAGGTTGTACAGAGTTTCAAAGAGAGCATAAGCGAACAATTGACAGGAACGGGGGAAAGAAATACAGTAGAAGAAGAATGGATAGTTTTGAGAGATGAAGTAGTGAAGGCAGCATAGGATCAAGTGGGTAAAAAGACGAGGGCTAGTAAAAATCCTTGGGTAACACAAGAAATATTGAATTTAATTGATGAAAGGAGAAAATATAAAAATTCAGTAAATGAAGCAGGCAAAAAGGAATACAAACGTCTCAAAAATGAGATCGACAGGAAGTGCAAAATGGCTAAGCAGGGATGTCTAGAGGACAAATGTAAGGATGTAGAGGCTTACCTCACTAGGGGTAAGATAGATACTGCCTACAGGAAAATCCGAGAGACCTTTGGAGAAAAGAGAACCACTTGTATGAATATCAAGAACTCAGTTGGAAACCCAGTTCTAAGCAAAGAAGGGAAAGCAGACAGGTGGGAGGAGTATACAGAGGGTCTATACAAGGGCGACTTACTTGAGGACAATATTATGGAAATGGAAGAGGATGTAGATGAAGATGAAATGGGAGATACGATACTGCGTGAAGAGTTTGACAGAGCACTGAAAGACCTGAGTCGAAACAAGGCCCCCGGAGTAGACAACATTCCATTAGAACTACTGACAGCCTTGCGAGAGCCAGTCCTGACAAAACTCTACCATCTGGTCAGCAACATGTGTGAGACAGGCGAAATACCCTCAGGCTTCAATAAGAATATAATAATTCCAATCCCAAAGGAAGCAGGTACTGACAGATGTGAAAATTACCGAATAATCAGTTTAATAAGTCACGGATGCAAAATACTAACGCGAATTCTTTACAGACGAACGGAAAAACTCGGTTCAAAAATGGTTCAAATGGCTCTGAGCACTATGGGACTCAACTGCTGTGGTCATCAGTCCCCTAGAACTTAGAACTACTTAAACCTAACTAAGCTAAGGACATCACACACACCCATACCCGAGGCCGGATTCGAACCTGCGACCGTTGCAGCAGCGCGGCTCCGGAGGGGAGCGCGTAGAACCGCACGGCCACCGCGGCCGGTGCGGACCTCGGGGAAGATCAGTTTGGATTCCGTAGAAATATTGGAACACGTGAGGCAATACTGACCCTACGACTTACCTTAGAAGCTAGATTAAGGAAAGCCAAACCTACGTTTCTAGTATTTGTAGACTTAGAGAAAGCTTTTGTCAATGTTGACTGGAATACTCTCTTTCAAATTCTGAAGGCGGCAGGGGTAAAATACAGGGAGCGGAAGGCTATTTACAATTTGCACAGAAAGCAGATGGCAGTTATGAGAGTTGAGGGACATGAAAGGGAAGCAGTGGTTGAGAAGGGAGTGAGACAGTGTTGTAGCCTCTCCCCTATGTTATTCAATCTGTATATTGAGCAAGCAGTGAAGGAAACAAAAGAAAAATTCGGAGTAGGTATTAAAATCTATGGAGAAGAAATAATAACTTTGAGGTTCGCCGATGACATTGTAATTCTGTCAGAGACAGCAAAAGACTTGGAAGAGCAGTTGAACGGAATGAATAGTGTCTTGAAAGGAGGATATAAGATGAACATCAACAAAAACAAAACGAAGATAATGGAATGTAGTCGAATTAAGTCGGGTGATGTTGAGGGTATTAGATTAGGAAATGAGACACTTCAAGTAGTAAAGGCGTTTTGCTATTTGGGGAGCAAAATAACTGATGATAGTCGAAGTAAAGAGGATATAAAATGTAGACTGGCAATGGCAAGGAAAGCGTTTCTAAAGAAGAGAAATTTGTTAACATCGAGTATAGATTTAAGTGTCAGGAAGTCGTTTCTGAAAGTATTTGTATGGAGTGTGGCCATGTTTGTAAGTGAAACATGGACGGTAACTAGTTTGGACAAGAAGAGAATAGAAGCTTTCGAAATATGGTGCTACAGAAGAATGCTGAAGATTAGATGGGTAGATCATATAACTAATGATGAGGTATTGAATAGGATTGGGGAGAAGAGAAGTTTGCAGCACAACTTGACTAGAAGAAGGGATCGGTTGGTAGGACATGTTCTGAGGCATCAAGGTATCACCAATTTAGTATTGGAGGGAAGCGTGGAGGGTAAAAATCGTAGAGGGAGACCAAGTGATGAATACATTAAACAGATTCAGAAGGATGTAGGTTGAAGTAGGTACTGGGAGATGAAGAAGCTAGCACAGGATAGAGTAGCATGGAGAGCTGCATCAAACCAGTCTCAGGACTGAAGACCACAACAACAATAACATCCCATCGTGAGACACGACGTCTGCTCCTTCGCGGAAAAATATCTGCGACTGCCTACGGAACCATAACTGTAGCCAAGCATGCACCTCTTTTCCAAAGCAAATCGATTGCCACGAGTTTCTTTCTTCAGGGCTCCAGAAACATGAAAATCTCATGGGGAGGAATCGGGACTGTATGGAGGATGTGCAAGAGCTTCCCAGCGGAACTTCTCCAGCGTAGTCACCACAGCTTCGGCAACATGTGGGCATGCACTATCCTGCGACAGAATGAATGTTGCCAAGATTGTTCGGAGTACGCTGCAGAAGTTTCACTGGAAAGCTCTTTCGCATCCTTCGTACAGTCCCGATGTCTCTCCATGCAATTTCCTTACATTTGGTTCGCTGGTGGAAGACATTCATGGCCATTTACTTGCTTCAGACGAAGAGGTGCACGCCTTGGTGCAGTCATAGTTCCACAGACAACCGCAAACTTTTTTCAAGGAGGTTTTCACCGTCTTGTATTAAAAGTTATTACGATTGATTGTGAAGAAATAAACTGTTCACTTACTTTTTTCCGACCTGACTCGTTTTCATTTTATTGCCCTGTATATAATACAAGAAGAAGAAATTACTTACACAACTCTTGTAAGCTTTCTGTAGAAAATTGTCTGTATGTGAGAAAACTGAATATATTGCTTCCACAAACATTTTCCTCCTGTAACGCGTACCCTACATCGAATTCAAATTCTGAACAACACTGACTTGGTTGTCCCTGTGTTGCGCTTGTGAAGAGTGTGGTGAAACAAAGGTTTAAACTTAATTAAATGTAAAATTTGAAACGAAGAAATGTCTAATTGAATGCTAAAAAAAACAAATTTGTGCTCAATAAAAACTATACCGGGTGTTCAAAAAATGTCAAATACTTTGAGAGGTGGTAGTACAAATCGAAACAAGGAAAATAAGTCCAATAAACACGGATCCGGAAATGCATAACTTCTGCGTTAAATACATGTTTACAGGAGGCGTTCAACGTGGCGTCCATTCATGACAACGCACCCTTCTGACCTCCTCCGGCATAAGGAATAAAGCACCATTTGAAGCATACCCGGCTGTTGTTGTACCCGCTGGCATGGACTGAAGACACGACCCTTTAGTGTCTGCACATCGCTGAATGGCGTGGCGTAGACCAATTCCTTCAAGCGTCCCCATAACCATAAGTCTAGAGGATTGAGATCTGGGGAAAGAACAGGCCGCCCGACCAATCCGGCAGTTCTGAAATGTCTGCGTCAGATGTTCGCGATCATCGTGACGGAAGTAAATTGGTGCGCCATCATGCATGGACATCATTTGTATTCGTTGCTGCAATGGCGCAGCCTCCACCAAGGTAGACAATACGTTAATGAGGAAGCTCAGATAATGCGCCCCAGATAACATTTTGGTAGCTGGTATGGCCCTATTACTCTATCGCCATTACGCCTGCCCATGCTTTGATTGAGCATCGGTGTCGATGCTCTTTTTCCTGAATTGCTTGGGGATTTACATCTGCCCATACATGCCAGTTATGGAAGTTCATAACACCGTCCCTTGTGATCCTTGCCTGCTCGCTAAATAAATTCTTGGATGTGAACAGTGGATCTGTGGCACACTTCTGCAACAGCCATTGACAGAACTGCTGTCTGCCATGATGATCCTGTGGCCTTAGGGCCCGAACGCACTGTGGATGATACGGATATAGCAATTGTTCATGAAGTCCCACCCACCCCACGGATAATAGTGAGACACGCCTTCTGCTGCTGCCGAGCGGTTACAGGCGCTTCAGTCTGGAACCGCGCGACCGCTACGTTCGCAGGTTTGAATCCTGCCTCGGGCATGGATGTGTGTGATGTCCTTAGGATAGTTAGGTTTAAATAGTTCTAAGTTCTAGGGGACTGATGACCTCAGATGTTAAGTCCCATAGTGCTCAGAGCCATTTGAACCATTTGTTGCACGCTGTTCTCAGGGGTTTCTTCCAACGAACTTAGCACAAGCTCCTCCATGTCAGGTATGTGCAATGTGCGGGGCCTTCCACTGACAGTCTTCCAAGGTGCAAGGGTACCTGTATCTTTCATATGCTTGAAAAGTCTGCCTAACAGCTTACCAGTGGGTATTTTTCAGTGCAGATGGCAAGGGCTCGCAGGCTACGTCAATTTGCTAAACCATAGCAGAACATCATATCCGCCATTTCACTTGTCAAGTAGCAGGCTTCCATTGCTAAGAAGAGGTGGAAGAGAGAAAATGTAAATATGCTACATTTGTACGCGCAAAGTGCTGAATAGCCGGCCGCGGTGGTCTAGCGGTTCTAGGCGCGCAGTCCGGAACCGCGCGGCTGCTACGGTCGCAGGTTCGAATCCTGCCTCGGGCATGGATGTGTGTGATGTCCTTAGGTTAGTTAGGTTTAAGTAGTTCTAAGTTCTAGGTGACTGATGACCACAGATGTTAAGTCCCATAGTGCTCAGAGCCATTTGAACCAAAGTGCTGAATAACAGTGAACACATGACTGAATACGCGTTTGGAAGAAGGTTAAACACTACGATACGTACCCAGGGTTGACAGCGCACACAAACACGACGAAAATTAACGTAGCCTACAACACGACTGAAATCACACAATTGACTGCAGACCACCTAGTGGTAGGTAGAGTACTGTAAGACATCATAATACCCCGCCGTCACATCCGACGGAGCGTAAATCTCGCTTCCCACGCCCGGGTTCCCGGGTTCGATTCCCGGCGGGATCAGGGATTTTCTCTGCCTCGTGATGACTGGGTGTTAGTTAGGTTTAAGTAGTTCTAAGTTCTAGGGGACTGATGACCATCGATGTTAAGTCCTATAGTGCTCAGAGCCATTTGAACCATTTTTTTTTCTTGGAGCGTAAATGCAACGACTGTGCTAATACCCGCAACCAAATTTCCCTCAATTAATAGTTCTGACAATCAAACATTTTGTTCTTGTGTATCTCTTTGTCACCTTCCATCAGTGTAAAGAATTAGAAAGTATTAGAAATAAGTTTTCGTCTCCATAGTGAAGAATCCCAAATAGCTTCTCCCAGATTCACAAAGGCAGACGTCAATTCTCTGAGAAAGTCAACTGCTCGCTACAAAGCCTCAAATAACAATGCCCCAGCGCTGCACAACTGACTCACTAGCAAGTCAGCCACAGATAAAACTGAACACAGAATCAAGGATATCATCCACTACTTGTGCTATGAGCTCATTCATCTTTGTCCGAGTAAAGTAAAAATGTGACTTCTGAGTAGTTGTGTACTCACCTGATGATGGCCGGACGTCTCTGGGCCGAAATATCGTGGCAGAATGTCGACGGGATCCGGCTGCATACCCGGAAATTATTAGAAAAAGTAAAAATGAATTATTTACCATAGCAGAAAACACTCAGCCTCAGTGTGGCACAGGAACAAGTGAGGTACACAGTCAGAAAAGTATTTGTCGCCCTACCCAGTGATGCAATGTAAAGGAATTAATGAATAATAAAATTAAATTCAGACTTAAACTGATATCAAATCTCATCCTCCACAGAATAATTTCTCAGTGTGTGTGTGTGTGTGTGTGTGTGTGTGTGTGTGTGTGTGTGTGTGTTAGCTTAAGAGAGGGAGAGAGAGACAACGAAGATTGTTGACTATAAAACAATAGTTGAGTATTTCTCTGAGAATATGTTTTATACCTGAAGCTTCTCATAATGAGAAATGAAGGAGAGATTTGCAAGTACTTGTAAAGCAATTTTTTGTTAGCCAATATAGCATTCAAAACTTTGTTTTGCTGACCAATTTCGACAGGTAAAACTGTCATCTTCAGACCTTCAAAAACTTTTTTGCATGTACGTGACGTCCCATTGTACTTTCATTACTCAAGCCATGTTAACATTTTAGTGGAGAGTATATTGCTGTATGTACTGTAACTGTAAGAATTCCTCTTTTCTTATCGTAGTGAGTTGTTGCATCTAAGACTAATGTAACATAATTAAGAGCTGATGTCTATGGGAGCAAGAATAACTCTGATACGGCAGGGCATCGAGACGAACTGAGCTTGGAAGAAAGACAGGAGTACGTCATTCCACGCTGCTTCAGCTACACGCTAGAATTCAAGAGAAGTGGCTGTCGAGGAGTGGCTCGTGCCAGCGTCCCCTCAACCCATGACGTTTTTCTTCTAATTTTGAGAGATATGAAGACGTGCTAGCCAAGCCAAGAGTCTCGAGCACCCACTGTGTCGTGGTAGATTAAGACGCTACAGTGAACTTTCGGTCTTGCAGTCTGTTGACTTCACGGGACAATAAAAACAGGGCACAACCGCTAGACTTCCTGCTAAAGTAACGGCTATTGTCAACTACCAGCCGTGCGATTTAGAAGTGATCGTGTCCTGTATTCCTCCCCCTATCATGAAGTAGGTGTTGGACCCGTAATCTGACGAATGTAGTCAGCTTCTCTATGTCCCGACATGTGGCTACGTTGATGATGAATGGTGCTACGGGCAGAACAGACGATGTGATGCCGCCCTTTTTGCAGTGTTGCGGCAAGCTACAACAATGGTCGCCGTGCTGTGGACGGCCTCACCCCAATCAGCTTGTGCGGTTGAATGGAAATGCTAATCATTTTCTTATGCAAGCATGTCAGACAGATATTTGTTGCATGCCATCTTGATCGTATTGTAATTAGTGACCAACAGTGTAGCTACCGATTCCTGGCCTGAGAGTATAATCGTTCGTCTATATGGGTTGTCAAATTGGAAATGTTACCAACAAATCCCTTTAAACAGAGCTAGTTAGAATTGAATGTAAATGCAGCGCTATTTCTCCGGTTTTATGTCACGTCTGTATCCCTTCCAAAAGCAACGGCAAAGATTAACTCTAATTAAGAGTGATGAAATGAAATTTCTGGGAACAAAAAGAAATTAAACATATGGCAAGAACTAGAGGTGCGTGCCGTCCAAGAGGAATTAAACAAGAGACCCAGCGGCAAGTAGGAACACATACAAGTGAGGGACAACAAATCAGATTGTAAATCACGTAGGAGGAGAATTATCGTGTAATGTGACGGACTCGTTACGAGGATAAGAGCTGAATTCTGACCGATCGTAGGTGCAGTCAGCCAAGGCCCTCGACTAGACACTGAGGTCGGTGAATATTAGCGAGAGATATATGGTGCTCGCGGACAGCAGCTGGCCTGCGAGCGGCCCAAGACGTTGAAAGGAAATACCTAGCGGCACAATAGAAGTGACGTACTGGGAAACACGACGGCTACCAGCAGTCGAAAAATAGACAATGCTCTCCGTCCTGAGTACGAGCAGTGTGGGGAAGAACGACCTATACACTTTCCAGTAACATTAATGTGACCACATGAAACCTGAATAACCACCTGTCAGAAACCTCACTGGCCACCTTTTCTGCGTGAACTGCTGCAAGACGTGCGGGAAGAGAGTCAGTGAGTTTGTTGATGGTACCGACAGGGATGTTGAACCACGCCGACTCCAACGCCGTGGCCAGCTGCATTAGGTTTCTCGCGAACAGTCCGGTCAAGGTGGTCCTACAGATCCTCGAATGGGGAATTTTGTGCGCAAGGAGGTACGGTAAACTCATCTTGGCGGTCTTCCAACCACACACGTACACTGTGAACTGTGTGACATGGCCGGTCGGAGTGGCCGAGCGGTTCTAGGCGCTACAGTCTGGAACCGTGCGACCGCTACGGTCGCAGGTTCGAATTCTGCCTCGGGCTTGGATGTGTCTGATGTCCTTAGGTTAGTTGGGTTTAAGTAGTTCTAAGTTCTAGGGGACTGATGACCACAGCAGTTAAGTCCCATAGTGCTCAGAGCCATTTGAACCATTTGTGTGACATGTTGCACTGTCCTGTTGGTCGGAACCATAGTGCCGAGGAAAAGGAAACTGCTTGTAGGGGTGCAAATAGTCCCCAAAGATTGTTGCATAATTTTGTTGATCGACTGTGCCTTCCAGAATGACGAGATCACCCAGGGAATTCCATGAAAACATCCCCCAGACTTAACGCTCCGACAAATTGTTGTAGTGTATTTGCTTCTAGATGTTTCGCGCCGTCATACGACCGGCAATCTGTCCCATGGAGCATAAAATGTGATTCATCTGAAAGCCATAAAGAAGCGGAAGAATGATTCGTGATGGTCATTTACTGCTATTCAGATTTTGCACCTTCTGCTGTCGTATTACGTGTTTCGAAGGTGCTTACAGGAGAAAAGGTAACCGCCCTTCAAGGAGCCTCTCAAAGACGAACAATCGAGAAATGAAAACCAGTGTAGTAGCAGTGAGTTACTAAGAACGGCCATCTACTCAAGGATACCACGGAATGAGCGGCAGTCTTAGATCTTCCAGGAAGGATGTGATGTGCGGTGAATAGCATTACCCCAGTCTTTAGCAGAGACAAGTAGCAGGTGATGAAGTTGAACTACGCTGTATAGATTACCATCACGAGCAGACTCCGCGCAAATGATCACGCTATTTCATCGACTTGCTCTGGATGTGATGTTCTGACTTTCATTGCCACAACGTCACGTAGATGTTAAATCCGAAAGGGTTATTAGAAATAAAACCAAGACTTATCAGTGAATGCGTAGATACAATTCTTTTGCTTGTTGATTGTATAATTGTTTCTTTTCGTTATTACAGGTGTGTCTGTGGGACTACTTGGCGGACACCAATACGCAGAAAGCAGCGATTATACCAAGATGAACGATGTTATCGTTGATTAAGCGTACTTAAAAAAGATCGAACAACAGGTCAGCTAAATGGAAGCCGGAGAGATGAGATTTGCCTCATTCGAAAAGTTTCGGGTTAATTACTTTTTCGCGATTTTTGCTTTCATGAGGAACAGTCACTTCCGTTTATGCTGTTGTGTGAATAGCCGCACATTTACTATTCTGCGGGTTGTCCCTTATTGCAGTACCTGTCTGTGACAAATTATGCACCTAAAGGAAACAATTTGACGATGCTCCCTCAGATGCACTTGGGCATTGCACGCACGAAGACGGGATTGGCAAGTTGACCTTCTTTGTGACAATATGTACACAAACAGACGGTTCGTGAAGTGCACGAGAAGAACCTTATTTCAGACAGTAAGAGCCTACACATTCGGTCAAAGGGTGGTAGCCGCGTGGGAGGGGGGGGGGGGGAGGGGGGTACGGGGAGGGAGAATACCCTGGCTGAAAGTAAAGGTAAAGTAACTTGCTCACAATCAGTGTTTTAGTAATCTTGAGGTGGTGCCTGGGGGACGTAGTTATCATCATCACAAATGGTGACACTACAGGGTGTTACAAAAAGGTACAGCCAAACTTTCAGGAAACATTCCTCACACACAAATAAAGAAAAGATGTTAAGTGGACATGTGTCTGGAAACGCTTAATTTCCATGTTAGAACTCATTTTAGTTTCGTCAGTATGTACTGTACTTCCTCGATTCACCGCCAGTTGGCCCAGTTGAAGGAAGGTAATGTTGACTTCGGTGCTTGTGTTGACATGCGACTCATTACTCTACAGTACGAGCATCAAGCACATCAGTATGTAGCATCAACAGGTTAGTGTTCATCACGAACGTGGTTTTGCAGTCAGTGCAATGTCTACAAATCCGGAGTCGGCAAATGCCCATTTGATGCATGGATTAGCACGTGGCAATAGCCGTGGCACGGTACGTTTGTATCGAGACAGATTTCCAGAACGAAGGTGTCCCGACAGGAAGACGTTCGAAGCAATTGATCGGCGTCTTAGGGAGCACGGAACATTCCAGCCTATGACTCGCGACTGGGGAAGACCTAGAACGACGAGGACACCTGCAATGGACGAGGCAATTCTTCGTGCAGTTGACGATAACCCTAATGTCAGCGTCAGAGAAGTTGCTGCTGTACAAGGTAACGTTGACCGCGTCACTGTATGGAGAGGGCTACGGGAGAACCAGTTGTTTCCGTACAATGTACAGCATGTGCAGGCACTATCAGCAGCTGATTGGCCTCCACGGGTACACTTCTGCGAATGGTTCATCCAACAATGTGTCAATCCTCATTTCAGTGCAAATGTCCTCTTTACGGATGAGGCTTCATTCCAACGTGATCAAATTGTAAATTTTCACAATCAGCATGTGTGGGCTGACGAGAATCCGCACGCAGTTGTGCAATCACGTCATCAACACAGATTTTCTGTGAACGTTTGGGCAGGCATTGTTGGTGATGTCTTGATTGGGCCCCATGTTCTTCCACCTACGCTCAATGGAGCACGTTATCATGATTTCATACGGGATACTCTACCTGTGCTGCTAGAACATGTGCCTTTACAAGTACGACACAACATGTGGTTCATGCACAATGGAGCTCCTGCACATTTCAGTCGAAGTGTTCGTAAGCTTCTCAACAACAGATTCGGTGTCCGATGGATTGGTAGAGGCGGACCAATTCCATGGCCTCCACGCTCTCCTGACCTCAACCCTCTTGACTTTCATTTATGGGGGCATTTGAAAGTTCTTGTCTACGTAACCCCGGTACCAAATGTAGAGACTCTTCGTGCTTGTATTGTGGACGGCTGTGATACAATACGCCATTCTCCAGGTCTGCATCAGTGCATCAGGGATTCCTTGCGACGGAGGGTGGATGCATGTATCCTCGCTAACGGAGGACATTTTGAACATTTTCTGTAACAAAGTGTTTGAAGTCACGCTGGTACGTTCTGTTGCTGTGTGTTTCCATTCCATGATTAATGTGATTTGAAGAGAAGTAATAAAATGCGCTCTAACATGGAAAGTAAGCGTTTCCGGACACATGTCCACATAACACATTTTCTCTCTTTGTGCGTGAGGAATGTTTCCTGAAAGTTTGGCCGTACCTTTTTGTAACACCCTGTACAGTAACTGTGACCAGCCCCTGAATGAAGCGAGGTTATCCTACTCAAGGCACTTCTGTTAATACTAATAAATATGATACAGTTCATTTTTCAAATCGTCACTCCTTTGTCAGGTTTGCTACTGCCCTTAGTATATTCCTAATATTTTCATCTCCACGCAACTATTATACCCAACCACAGTTGTCTGCAAAGGAGAGAGGGAGGGACAAGAGGAAGCAGTTGCCCTCCTCTGGAATTTGGAGTAAAGAATATTACCATATTCATATACCGGATGGATATATATCAGTTCCCTGGGATATAATTTTTTCGCGCCACCTACAAAATTTAATTCTTATGGCATGACAGATTTTGAAAAGGAACAACTCATTTACATCATAGATGGCAATATTAGAACTAGGCAGCCCCTGGAAAAATTTCTGCAGACGCCCGTCATCCAACATCTCGTATAATCTGTCTTGCAGATTCTAGGCTTAGTTTGCTTCTACTACCTTTGCCCTCTACTTCTGTCTCTAACGCCTGACTAACTGTTATTGTATTCATCTATTTAGCACTTCATCATTTGCTATTGTATGTACCTATCTACGTATTTACGTTCTTATGTTACTATGATCTAATAGCGGCGAAAACACTAGTCTATAACTGTGGTAACGTCCTCAGGACTTAATATGTCTCCAATATGGCAATTCGAACCATGACGTCAGTAGGAGTGTATCAAGTGTCCAGCGACTGCAAAGCCTCGGATAGTAATCCGAGCGGTGAACTTTTGATGATCAGTCCGACTCCTTATACACACGATGTATAGAGCAGAAAAAGCATCGACTATATTTCAAATACATATTCAACTGTAGTTAGTACTTTCTTTACACATCGGGAAGACTCATGAGCATAAATGAATATTTGAATGAGTTTCATAATCGCAGTTCGTTCTAGCAATTTCATAATCAGATTCAGAGAAATCGTGTGATCCACCTTACAGGTGAGTTATATGCAGTGAGAATACGTTACTCCGTCTGATAGAGGTTCAAAGCAATCATATGATAGACAGAAAGCAGTCTCCACCTCGCTTACCTTCTGTCTGTAAAACATGAAAAAAGTTGCTGCTGTTTGCAGTTCTGAATAAGGTTCATAGTGACTGCAGTTGTGCTTCGCACCGAAGAACATTCTTGCTGAAAAGAGAATATTGATAGGAATACATGTTTGAAGTTAAGTGCAGGGGGAAAAATGCTTATAATGTGACTGAAGTGGTCGTATCTATAAGCACGAATTCATCAGTGACACGGGAAAGTAAATAAATCACAGAAGCTTCATTTCAGCTTGTAAGTATTTCGACTCAGATAATAATGATTGATAAAATAAAGAGTACAATTGTACCTACGTGGTCCATGTGGCATACAGGGAAACCACATAAGAATAAATTGAACAAAGGAGAATTATAGAGGCGTTAAAAAATCCTGGAATCATTTAAATAAACAAGAGTGTGGAGTATTCAACACGCCTAATGTCCGGATGGATTACTGAAAACGCGATCCGCAACATGTGAATCGTAAGCTAATGAACTTACTGAACAACCAACACATGGAAAGGAGCCTTGAAAAACCTGAAGATGCTGCTAGAAAATATTACGCTAAGCTGCCAAACTGCAAGCCGCACTCTCAGCGTACTTTCGTAACTCGTTGCATAAGAATGATCATCGGAAACCAACTTCAAAACATGTTACTATATCAGTCGTCAGTAGCAGAAACGTGGAAACAACAGGGCCACTTGCGGAAAACCTATTGGACATACAGAGAGGAACAGACTAGACTATTTTGTGTCGTTCAAACATGTAAAACGTCAAGAACACGAAGTCACACTGGCCTACTATTAGGGCTCACTTCTACTCCCGAAGTACCTCTTATTGGACAATCATTATCATCCATTCAAAGTCTGAGATACCTACAGTAATCGATCATATGGTGCGGAACAACGTTGCAATATGTTTGCCACTCATAATACGTGGAACAAAGGATAACTTTAAAAACTGACATTGAGACAAAGAATTTCCAACATTTAGGATGTTTCGCACGACAGTAAACTACTTTTCAAGAGGGAACCAATGTCCAGTGTCGTTGGGGCGCTGTGAAACGTCGTTGTTTCAGAATGCTTCGGGTATGGTGATGAGAGCGTTATCCAAATTTCATTCAGAAACACAACGGCAGCTTCACACATGAAGTAAACTGCAACAATAGTTTAAAATTTTCAACTTCAGCTTGAACTCAAAGTGTAGAGACTGATGGATTTGGTAAAACAAGCAGGGGTTATTTGATGTCATAGGAGTATCATACACTGTAGGCTCCTTAGTATCCCATAGAAAATAGTCATAGCCGGCGGGAGTGGCGAAGCGGTTCTAGGCGCTACAGTCTGGAACCGTGCGACCGCTACGGTCGCAGGTTCGAATACTGCCTCGGGCATGGATGTGTGTAATGTCCTTAAGTTAGTTAGGTTTAAGTAGTTCTAAATTCTAGGGGACTGATGACCTCAGAAGTTAAGTCCCATAGTGCTCAGATCCATTTGAACCATTTGAAAATAGTCATAAAGCTGACGATCTGACGACCAGGATGTTCCACTACCAATTCATCAATTTGAATACATGGCGTGCAATCTTGCATCAATGTGAGGTATAGCCCCATCGTTTTGATGCCAGATTACCTTAGGAACCTGTCGTGGTGCCTCACCCAAAATCCAGAATCTCTGAGAAAAATGAGGTGTATCAGTCCTGTTAGTCTGGGTGGCATTACATACACTCCAATCACCAGATCATAAATTATCCCAGCCCATATATTCACCTTCGTTATTTCTATCAATTTACGCACGCTGCTTTCCGTCCGCGCAAATGGTGCTGACCGAGCTGAGGAACCCAACTCGAGTGAATCTGAATTCATCGTTGAACAGCACAGAAGTGGAAATTGTGCTGTGGCGCTGTAAATACAGTTTTGCAACACGTCTTAATCCTGTGTAGATATTAGCTATTTTTGTAGTTCCAACATGTTGTTGGGAAAGGACCAGCAACTTAAGTTTTGATAATTCTTTATTTAAATTTCTATCATATCTGCTTGTAATTTACGTTGATGACTATAGTTTCATTTTGAATCCAGATCTGCATTAAAAGTGCTTGTCGAAGCAAAATTCCACCGACATACTTGCGTAGCGTCCACGCAACACGTAGTCGTCGCAGTAATATGGCAGGTAGGAGGGATTTCAATAAACATGTGACACGTTCAACAGATGGAGAGACGAGACTTGGCTTTTCCGTGTAGTCGAGGTTAGAAATAGAAAATAACTGAAACGATATCAGAAGGCTTATGTGAAGGGGACTTTAGCTTTTGATATCTCAGATTTGATGCGAAGAAAATGTAGGTTTTGTATAGAATCTTCATCCTGTTTAATTCAATGCGAATGATAGCTGCACTGTCAGTTGAATTTTACACTTGCAGTGCAATGAAAAAGACACATGACGTTACGACCGACGCTTTCTTCCTGTTCTGGTTTGTATAGAACGTCACGACACTTAAAAAGACCTCATACTGTAGTTTTATTTTGCTATTGCAGTTTCGCCGTTATGCTACTGTCAAGCACGAATGGCTGTGCGCCATGTCATGGTACACGTGCTGTGCTGTGTCGAGTGGCACGGTTGATTTGCACGCCTCCAGAGAGTCGTTTTTTGTGAGTGTCACGCTGTGGCCTCGAGAGGGCGGTTGGTGTGGACGCGTGACTGCCGTGAGCGCCGCTGTGGCCGATCTGGTGGCCAGGACGGTTGGCACAGTGGCCAGTCAGTCACAGTAAGTGGAACCAGCGAAATATTCCGGAGGCCAGCGCCGTCGCAGCGATGGAAGCGGTGGGCTAGACTGCCGCGCATCGCCAGAGGCCGGTTGGGGACGGCGGCCGAGGTGACCGACACGGCGGGCTTTGTCTGAGGGTGTCGGTGTTGAGCTGTCAGTTTGTGCAAGGAGACAAACGAGCCAGGTCTAAGCAGAGCCGAGAGCGAGGGCCTCGAGAAACTGGTGGGCTGCAGTACTGTCAGCCAGGGCTGTCTGCGCAGTGTGTGGACTTCCTGTGGACGCAGCAGCCTGGTGGAGTGGTTGGTGTCTTTTTCCAGCCAGACGGGCTGCTGGAGAAAGGGGCTTCCGCACGTCCAGAGGAGCACTGCTCGAGTACTTTTGCAACTGACATTTTAACGCTGCTGGCTTTGTGGTCAGTATAGTGCACTGTGTGGTATACGAGCGGTGCATTGGTTGTTTTTGCTAGAGACAACATTCTGCTCTGCTATCCGTGGTTGTTGTGTGATAAGCTGTGGTTATTTATTGGTGACATACAGCAGTGCAGGTGTGTGTACTGTGATCGAGAGCGTTGTTCTGTGTTCACACCGCATCGTGAGCATCACTCCTGGGAATTAATATTGTTCTATGCGAATAATGAATTATTTGTTTTATTGTTTAAAAAGTTATTAAGGTAAAAGTGTAGGTAGCTTGGTAGAGTTGTTGTTGTAGCTACCTGGTGACGGCAGTAGCAGTAGACCAGTGATTAGTTGTGTGTCACTTTCCCTAGTTAAATGTAAGACTTGTTTGCCGTCTTATGTCTTACTGCTGAAGTTGTCCCAGATATGCTGACTGGTTATGGCCGAGGACCACTTATTTCAAATTGATAATGTTGTCTGGTTATGTACACTAACGCCGCGCGGGATTAGCCGAGTGGTCTAAGGCGCTGCAGTCATGGACTGTGCGGCTGGTCCCGCCGGAGGTTCGAATCATCCCTCGGCCATGGGTGTGTGTGTTTGTCATTAGGGTAATTTAGGTCAACTAGTGTGTAAGCTTAGGGACTGATGACCTTAGCAGTTAAGTCCCATAAGATTTCACACACATTTGAACATTTTTGTACAGTAATGAGCTAGAACATTACGATCACCTGCTTAATAGCTTATTTGTCCGTCTTTGGAACGATATGCATCACTGATCCTGCGTATCAGGGATCCGACGTTGTTTGGTAGGTTTGTGGAGGTATGAGGCATTAGACGTCTACGCATAGGTCACGTGATTCGCGTTTAACGGTACGCTGACTTGAGTACACGTTGATGGCGTCCGATAACGACCCTGATTTACAACAGGCGAATTTGGTCGCCGAGACATCAGTGTGAGCTCACTATAATGCACCTCAAACTACTGTAGCATTGTTCTAGCTCCGAGACCGGATAATTGTATTGCCGAATGGGGACATCAGCGTGGGGGAAGACATCAAGCATGAAGAGATAGAGGTGGTCCGCACCTTTCAGCATGCCTTCGATTACTACCACAGGTCCCATGTAAGAGCAGGAGAATGTCTCCCACAGCATCCGCAGCCTGTGTCCGTGGTGGACTACACGTTTCGAGCCGCCGTTCGCCTCGATGATGGTGTTTGTGGAGACGCCCATTGACCAAACGTAACGCAAATGTGATTCACGTGAAGCGCCGACACTTTTGGATTGATCAACGGTCGAATCCCGATGGTCTCGTGCCCACAGCACGATGTCGTTGGGTTAACATACGTAGGGGCGATCTGCTGCGGAGTTCCATATTCAACAATGGTACGATGAACGGCGTGCTCCGAATCACATGTGCGTACAGCAGCGTTGTACTCATTCGGCAGAGATGCCACCGATCACCATGTATCCTACTTTATACAGCAGACGAGCCTCCGAAGCTCACTTAATGTGAAGAGTCGTGGACATCCAAACCATTTAGCACTTAGTGGTAGTTTGACCGTCTTTCTAAGTCTTTCCGTAAATGCTCACGACATTATCACATGAAAATTCGCCGTTTTCTAGATGCTCGTTTACAGGCTCTGCGCAATAATAATCTTCCCTTTGTCAAAGTCGCTTATCTCTGTGGGTTTTCCCATTTCCAGCCCATATCTTCGCTAGGGTGATCCTCCGTCGGTGTCTGCTCCGCTTAAATATTTCTCTCACAGCGACACGTGCCCGCAACGCCACCACCAGGCGGGATCCGACGTCGCGATGAGCAGGGGTCATAATGTTTTGGCTTATCAGTGTATACGAGGAGAAAGGCTGAATTTTATTCCTTTCTTTAAAGGAAGGTATTTTTGTCCCGGGAGTAGACAACATTCCATTAGAACTACTGACAGCCTTGGGAGAGCCAGACCTAACAAAACTGTACCATCTGGTGAGCAAGATGTATGAGGCAGGCGAAATACCGTCAGACTTCAAGAGGAATATAATAATTCCAATCCCAAAGAAAGCAGGTGTTGACAGATGTGAAAATTACCGAACTATCAATTTAATAAGCCACGGCTGCAAAATACTAACACGAATTCTTTACAGACGAATGGAAAAACTGGTAGAAGCCGACGTCGGGGAAGATCAGTTTGGATTCCGTAGAAATATTGGAACACGTGAGGCAGTACTGACCTTACGCCTTACCTTAGAAGAAAGATTAAGGAAAGCAAACCTACGTTTCTAGCATTTATAGACTTAGAGAAAGCTTTTGACAATGTAGATTGGAATACTCTCTTTCAAATTCTAAAGGTGCTGGGGTAAAATACAGGGAGCGAAAGGCTATTTACAATTTGTACAGAAACCAGATAGCAGTTATAAGAGTCGAGGGGCATGAAAGGGAAGCAGTGGTTAGGAAGGGAGTGAGACAGGGTTGTAGCCTATCCCCGATGTTATTGGCTCTGAGCACTATGGGACTGAACATCTATGGTCATCAGTCCCCTAGAACTTAGAACTACTTAAACCTAACTAACCTAAGGACAGCACACAACCCGATGTTATTCAATCTGTATATTGAGCAAGCAGTAAAGAAAACAAAAGGAAAATTTGAAGTACGAATTAAAATCTACAGAGAAGAAATAAAAACTTCGAAGCTTGCCCATGACATTGTAATTCTGTCAGAGGCAGCAAAGGACCTGGAAAAGAAGCTGAACGGAATGAACAGTGTTTTGAAAGGAGGATATAAGATGAACATCAACAAAAGCAAAACGAGAATAATGGAATGTAGTCGGATTAAATCGGGTGATGCTGAGGGAATTAGATTAGGAAATGAGACGCTTGAAGTAGTAAATAAGGTTTTGCTATTTGGGGAGCAAAATAACTGATGATGGTCGAAGTAGAGAGGATATAAAATGTAGACTGGCAATGACAAAGAAAGCATTTGTGAAAAAGAGAAATTTGTTAACATCGAGTATAGATTTAAATGTCAGGAAGTCGTTTCTGAAAGTATTCGTATGGAGTGTGGTCATGTAAGGAAGTGAAACGTGGACGATAAATAGTTTAGACAAGAAGAGAATAGAAGCTTTCGAAACTGGGTGCGACAGAAGAATGCTGAAGATTAGATTGGTAGATCACATAGCTAATTAGGAGTTACTGAATAGAATTGGGGAGAAGAGAAATTCGTGGCACAACTTGACTAGAAGGGATCGTTTGGTAAGACATATTCTGAAGCATCAAGAGATCACCAATTCAGTATTGGAGGGCAGCGTGGAGGGTAAAAATCGTAGAGGGAGACCAAGAGATGAGTACACTAAACAGATTCAGAAGGATGTAGGTTGCAGTAGGTACTGGGAGATCAAGAAGCTTGCACAGGGTAGAGTAGCATGGAGAGCTGCATCAAACCAGTCTCTGGACTGAAGACCACAACAATAACATTTTTGTAGTGGTTGTATGAAGCCCTACTCAAGGATATTTAAAGGCTACAAAAATAATTGTAATGGTGAAAGTGTATTTCTATCCTGTTGATGTTAAATAAAATATTTGCTAAATTCAATCGCTTATTATTAAAAGGGAATAAATCCTCAAATATTTAATATGCAGATTTTGTTGATATTTGGTTTCTTCAGACGCAGGTGCATCGCTTGGAACTAAAACTGGACGTCGTCATTATCTTGTCGCTTGCAGAGAGCGGATTTAATTATGCACTTCTTCCTAGTAGGGGACAAAACCAGGAGTTGCCACGTTTTATAAATAAATGTGGGGCAAGCGGGAAATCATGCTGGACCAAACAGTGATTTTTGTTGTAAACTTTAACTACTCCATATGAAGGTGAGTAGCTCAGAGTTTAAAGTTTCAGATAACATAAAAAACCACCAAATGAAATCTGGGTAATCTTGATTACTGTTTAGTATGCTATGGATTTGTAATTTTGAGATGCACAACATGAGACCAGATGAACGTACGTTTTATGGTAATCTCGCGGTTTAGCGTAAGAACAGCCCTAGTCAATTGTGCGCCTTTGTATACCATTACACTGAGGACTTAGTCCCCCAGAAACATACGAGAACGGCAGTTGTTCAGCGACGCATGCGGAGACAAACTTGCAATAATGCGGTTTTAAGAATGTCACTGTTCTTAATAGGCAGTGGCCGATTTTACAAATTCCACCATTACTTCGCCATTAGAGAGCACTCTTACTCACCATACGACGCGACTTAGATGTTGTGAAAATAAAGTTACGAATGTGTGACCGGGTGCTTATACGAGATCATTATTGTCACTTATCACTGGACTAAGCATCCTTGGTAGATTTAAAGCATAGGCAATAAAAACTAGGAAATAGTGAGTTTTGAAACGTGATAGATGTCTTCATACAAAAACGTCGTCTTTATCACAGACAGTGGGTAGATGTACTATAAAACAGTAGAAAGTACCATTTGGTTCCCTAGCAGTTTCTGTATTCTGAGCACCGTTCAGAATAGAAGGGGTAAGTGGATGCTAAGCCCTATGTCGGAGGGCTCGAAGTCCATACTTAAACATTAGCGAAAGCCAGGATATAATTTCTTAACAACAAAAATGGGCTTCAAACAAAAGCATACAACGGGGCTGTTCCCTTAAACAAGATGAAGAAAGATGATATTGAGAAACTGCCGGTGTACATTGTAGATACATAGTACCAAAACTTTTGTAATTAGCTGAAGACGTGGCCTACCACAGAATATAACTCGGACGTGACTACAACCAATCACCTTTCGACCATTTACTGTTTTAGTTTCTGTACAAATTTAACATGTGGCCCATCGTCTTTTGTAACAAGTTTTGTATTCGTTTTTGTATTAATTCAGAGCAGTTTTGTGAACACTTAGAGCTATAAAGTAAAAATTAAAACATTCAGTGGTTTACGTTGAAAAGCATTGAGAAACAGCAAGTTACTTGGTCATCATTTAAATGTTCTTCATAAGGCAATTACATACAGTAATACTGAATTTTTCTTTGTAGTTATACGCTCAAGACAGACATATTTAATTTATATTACATTTGTTATGCTAGAAGTACCGTCATTCATATATAAAAGTTCGTACTTTATTTTTATTTCAATAGCTGTTTTGAAATATATATTGTTCCTCATTTACTGCTGTAAGAGGGGAATTCCATGTGATCAAAATCACCATAGCAGCTACAAATATTTTTTCATCTAGAAAATTTACAAGGCATAAAGAAAATCCCCATTCAATTATTAAAAACGTTTGTGGAATGTTTATTCTCCTTCCTGAATAATTTATAAATCGTGTCTTGTCGTCTATCAGATTCAGTTGAACCTCACATCTGCGCAACCAACCCTGCCGGAACCCCACTCCACCTAAATCTTACGCTACAGTATAAATAATGGGAACTTTGTCAGGTTATGCCCCAATTAACAACAATGGCCCCAACAGCTGTGGTCACTGACAAGAGTAACATAAATATTTGGTGTGAAGTAATTATATTACTTACAATGAGCTGACAAAAGTCATGGTTTAGCGATATGCACATATACAAATGGCTGTAGTATCGCATAGACAAGGTGTAAAAGGTCAGTCTATTGGCGGAGCTGTCATTTCTACTCAATAAAAGACGGGAATTAGCAGACTTTGAACGCGGAGTCGTAGTTGGAGTTACACGCATTCGACATTCCATTTCGGAAACCGTTACCGAATTCAATTATCAGCGAACCACAATGTCAAGAGTGTGCCGAGAATCCCAGATTTTAGTCATCACCTCTCATCACAGCCAACGCAGTGGCCGACGGCCTTCACTTAACAATCGAGAGCAACAACGTCTATGTAGAGTTGTCAGCGCTAACAGACCGGCAAAACTGCGTACGATAATCGCAGAAATCAATGTGGGACGTACGACGGACGTATCTGTTAGGACAGTGCTGCTAAATTTGGCTGTAATGGGCTATGCCAGCAGACGACCGACGCGGGTATCTTTTCTAAGAGCACGACTTTGCCTGCAGCGCCTCTCCTGGGCTCGTGACTATGTCGGTTGGACCCTAGACGACTGGAAAACCGTAGCCTGGTCATATGAGTCTTTCAGTTGGTAAGGGCTGATGGCTGATTTCGAGTGTGGCGCAGAACCTACAAAGCCGTGAACCTTAGTTGTCAACAAGGTGCTGTGCGAGCAGGTGCGGGCTGTGTGTACATGGAACAGACTAGGTCCTCTGGTGGAAATGGGTATGTTCGGCTACTTGTAGACCGTTTGTAGCCGTTCATGGACTTAATGTTCCTAAACAACGGTGGAATTTTTATGAATGACTTGAGTCATGTCACCAGGCCACACTTGTTCGCGATGGATTTGAAGAACACAGTTGAGCTAATGATTTGGCCACCCTGATAGCCCGATATGTATCGCATCGAACAATTATGGTTCGTAATCGATAGGTCAGTTAGTGCACAAGATCATGCACCGGCAACATTTTCGCAATTATTAACGGCTATAGAGGCAGCATGGCTCAGTATTTCTGCACGTAACTTCCAACTACTTGTTGAGTCGTCCAATGGCTGCATTACGCAGACAAAAGGAGGTCCATCATGACATTAGGAGGTATCCCATGAGTTGTGTAACCTCAGTGTATATTAGTGGCTACAGCTGTCGCTTCCCTTGTTTTAAAGAGAGACATAAAACAAAAAGAGTATCATTACGTGTAAATTATATCTTTATTGTGTCATGGCACCAGTTATTTCATCTACATCTACATACATACTCCGCAAACCACAATATGGTTCACGTCCAAAAACACATTGCACCACTAATAGTCGTTCCCTTTCCTGTCCCACTCACAAATACAGCGAGGGAAAATGCACTGCCTATATGGCTCCGTAGAAGCCCAAATTTCTCTTGTTTTCGTGATCATTACGCGAGATATACCCTGGAGCAGTAGAATCATTCTGCAGTAAGTCTCAAAAGACGGCCGGCCGAAGTGGCCGCGCGGTTCTGGCGCTGCAGTCTGGAACCGCGAGACCGCTACGGTCGCAGGTTCGAATCCTGCCTCGGGCATGGATGTGTGTGATGTCCTTAGGTTAGTTAGGTTTAACTAGTTCTAAGTTCTAGGGGACTAATGACCACAGCAGTTGAGTCCCATAGTGCTCAGAGCCATTTTTTTCTCAAAAGACGGGTCTCTAAATTTTGTTAGTTGCGTTTCGCGAAAAGAATCTCGCATTACCTCTAGAGATTCCTAACTGCGTTTACTAAACATCGTAATGCTGACATGTTACTCGAACCTGCAGGTAGCTTACGTAACAGCACGCCCCTGAACTGCTCCGATGTCTTCCTTAAATCCGACCTGGTGGGGATCCAAAACACTTGTGTAGTACCCAAGAATGGGTCGCACTAATGTTCTATATGCCCGCCCGGTTGCCCGTGCGGTCTAAGGCACAGCTTTCAGGGCGGGAAGGAGCGCCTGGTCCCCGGCACGAATCCTCCCGGCGGATTTGTGTCGAGGTCCGGTGAACCGGCCAGTCTGTGGATGGTTTTTAGGCGGTTTTCCATCTGCCTCGGCGAATGCGGGCTGGTTTCCCTTATTCCGCCTCAGTTACACTATGTCGGCGATTGCTGCACAAACAAGTTTTCCACGTACGCGTACACCACCATTACTCTATCACGCAAACATAGGGGTTACACTCGTCTCGTGTGAGACGTTCCCTGGGGGGTCCACCGGGGGCCGAACCGCACAATAACATTGGGTTCGGTGTGGAGCGACGGAGGGGTGAAGTGGACTGCGGCAGTTCTAAATGGTTCAAATGGTTCTGAGCACTATGGGACTTAACATCTGAGGTCATCAGTTCCCTAGAACTTAGAACTACTTAAACCTAACTAACCTAAGGACATCGCACACATCCTTGCCCGAGGCAGGATTCGAACCTGCGACCGTAGCGGTCGTGCGGTTCCAGACTGAAGCGTCTAGAACCACTCGGCCACAACGGCCGGCATTGCGGTAGTCGTCGTGGGGTTGTGGACCACTGCGGATGCGGCGGGGACGGAGCCTCTCCGTCGTCTCTAAGTCCCCCGTTCACATACAATTCAATACAATATATACAATGTCCTATATGCGATATCTTTTATGAGCCAATTTACCTAAATCCTCCCAATAAGCTGAAGTGTACCATTCACCTTCCCTACTACAGACATTACGTGCTCCTTTCATTTCATTTCGCTTTGCAACGCTTCTCGTAGATATTTAAGAGTCATAACTGAATTAGTCAGCACAACACCAATACTACATCGAACATTACACAATTTTTCCCCACCCATCTGCGTAAACTTACATTTTTGTAGATTTAGCGAGCTGCCGTTCATCACCCCAAAAAACTTCTGTCAAAGTCACTCTGTATCTTCCTACTGCCACACAAAGACAACACTTCATCCTAAACTACGGCGTCGTAACAAACAATCGCAGACTGCTGCTTATCCTATCCGCCAGATCATTTATGTAAACAGAGAACAAGAGGGGACCTATCACACTTCCCTGGGACATTCCTGACGGTACCCTCGTATGTGTTGAATACTCATCGTCCAGGACGATGTAGTGGGTTCTGTTACTTAATAAATCTCCGAGCCACTCGCATATCTGGAACCCTGTTCCGTATGCACCATGGACCTTCGTGCGTTATTTATGTCTCACAATGGCGCAACGCCGAGATTCTAGTAGCAAAACAAAGCTTCTACAATTCTAAGAGTAATACAGGCTGTGAATCAATTCTACAAGAAATTAATTCCTCCTTAGAAGAATACGCCCTTAAACAGTATACAAACCAATTTTAGTTCCTATGCAGAGGCATTTTCTCTTAGGATACCACGCAAGATATGATAAAAGAGAGAGCAGTGAACATGTAGCCCACGAGAGAGCGAATGTGCGCGAGGAGGCCTCGCAGTTGAAGGACGCTGAGACTCGGCAAATATTTCCAGGCGGGAGGTGTCTCGTAACGAGGGTCCGACACCAGCGCCTTGTAGGCGCTCACTTATGCAACGGAGAGTGCGTGCCCGTCGTGCAGAGTTTCGACACGCCAAACTATTCAGCCATACATGTGGGATCCGCCGATAATCGCATCAGACAACTCGCGACGTGTGGGTGTCACACTTGTTAATCGAGCGATTTGCCGAAATTGAAATTGGCGAACTTAATTGCATGGGGTGCGCTGCTCAGCATCCATTATGCTGTTACAAGTAAAAGCGCTCTGATTTCTTACGGCTAACTGATACGGTGGACGATTCAATCTACAGTTTACCACAGGTCATAATAACTTCAGAAGTGAATATTGGTTATGCCCAGTTTTTTATTTTTATTTTTTTGTTTTTATTGTTTCTTCAGTCTTTGACTGGTTTGAAGCGTCCCGCCACGAAATAGCACTTGCTACCTACATCCTCGATGAAACTTCCAGGCAGATTAAAACTGTGTGCCCGACCGAGACTCGAACTATCAGCGCACACTCCGCTGCAGAATGAGGATCTCATTCTGGAAACATCCCCCAGGCTGTGGCTAAGCCATGTCTCCGCAGTATCCTTTCTTTCAGGAGTGCTAGTTCTGCATGGTTCGCAGGAGAGCTTCTGTAAAGTTTGGAAGGTAGGAAAGGAGATACTGGCAGAAGTAAAGCTGTGAGGAGCGGCCGTGAGTCGTGCTTCGGTAGCTCAGATGGTAGAGCACTTGCCCGCGAAAGGCATAGGCCCCGAGTTCGAGTCTCGGTAAATAAAAAAAATAAAAAATAAAAAAATAAAAAAAATAAAAAAAGGGGAAGCGTCTAAAAAAGCGGTTCAGGCGCAAAAAAGGGGGTGGGAAATTGAAAAAAAAAATAAAAAAATAAAAAAAGTCTCGGTCGGGCACACAGTTTTAATCTGCCAGGAAGTTTCATATCAGCGCACACTCCGCTGCAGAGTGAGAATCTCATTCTGGATACATCCTCAATAATTTTCTGGAGGTATTCCAATATCTACAGTTTTTGCCCTCTACAGTTTATTATGACATTATTTAACATTTCTGTTAAATATGTACTTTTATCTCACGTTCAGACGCTAAGGGCAGAATTCTGTTGGAGATTTTATTTTATTTTGGTATGCAGTTATTGACAGCAACAGCATTTTTATACCCATGGCCGTTGCATAGCCACCTGCATGAAATAGGAACATGGCGATTTTTTTGTGACCAAGGGAAATATCGTCGCTTTCTTTAAACCTGGCTGGTTGGTACAAGCCTCAACGGCAGAAGTGCACCACCCAGCTGTCTTTTGATTATTCGTGTGGGCCAGCGTGTAGGAGTCCGATCTGGAACATCTTTTCTGTGTTGTGTAAGAAGTGAGACCAACGACCGACCGCGATTTTTCAGCCCCTCTAGTTAGCTGTTAATGGACGTAGTTGATTGGTGGAGGGTGCCCCTTCTTCAGGAATTCGCTATGAAGGCAGCGTGCCGCAGAGGTCTGTGAATTTTCGGTCAGGGGACACCCTGGCACCAGAAATATGTGAGTACACACGGTCTGCTAGAACGCGATGTTAACTCGGGTTGCGATTTGTAAGGTAGGTTCGTTCAAGCCTGACGGCATCAACACCACTAGAGTAAGTAGTAATTTACATTATTTTTTAATTATTGCGTGTGAAATTTAACTACTAACGTCTGGAGTTTAAGATATTACACCTAGGGCATTACACCCATGGCGGGCACCAGGTGTTCTATTTTTAGTCCTATAATTTGCAGCGGCAGAAAAGGTATAACTCTTCCATCCAAAAGCTCTGAAAGTTTGCTGCAGTCGCTTCTTTTTTACTTTTTTATTTTGTAACCAGACTTACTGCTTGTATCATGTGTTCGTTTCCGATATTTTTCAGTTGCATTATCACGACATACTTACACCAAACCTCAATATTTCATCCTATGTATTCATATTATATCCAATAATTTCTTTTTTTTGGTTCTTCGTTCTTCGGCATATAATGTCCAACACAGAGCTTCATATTTTTCTTTTACTTAATCTGTCTCATCGTCTTTCCCAGAAACTATTTTATTAAATTTATGTGTTTAATGCAGGCCTTCTACAGAACCAGTAATAGGAAACCCCAACGAATTTAATATGGTTTTAATAACACGAGGTAAGCTTAACGTGTTACATGCTATGAAACACCACTATATTTTCTATGGAAAAGATTCTAAACAGCAAATGGAACCGAATTAAGAAAAGCAGTCAAGCTGTTGGGGTTACCGTGTTCGATGAGTTCCGTTGTAGAATAATTTTCTTACAATAGCGATGTTGCTATTTGCTGACTCTCATTGACACACAATTCTGTCCTTGTGGGTTCTGACGTTGATCTGCCTACTACATCAGTTCCGCGCTTTTAACCTAATACGACATTATTTAATGTATGATTATAGCTATTGACATGGAGAAATCTTCACTAAAGAATATATATTGTGGAATCGAATAATTTACGAGTAGAGGGTTAATGGACGAGTGACGCTACGTTCCAGCGTGCATCAAGTTGGAAATTTGAGTCGGCCAGCGACCATGTTCAGATGACTGAAGCAACGCATTCTGCCTGCCTTTGGCAGGGGAACCACACAGACGTTTTGTTTACATCCCTGTTGCACCAGCACATCCTCGGTTTTGCTGCGGTTTACAAATGTCTCCATGCAGCTTACGTCCTTCGACGCACCATTATAGTTTCACATCGAAACTCGAGTTGAAGTTCAATTTTACGACCAGGTATGTGAGATCAAAAGCACTGAAATTTTAACAATTTTGTATGAGATGACGTTCATACTGATTACTGAACTAGTAGGGGTTCACCTCTCCGTCGTGAGTAGCGTGATCTATCTGAAACTGGTAGATGATGCGACTTTTGAAGGGATCCTTAGTAAGACGAGTGACTTTCAGTTCACACATTCGGATGGACACATTGGCCCTGTGACAGTGACACATGCAGGTATCAGCCAGAGGACAGTCAGTGTTCAGGTTGCCGTTTGAGGTTCCAACAGGGATGGTGATCCCATGCTATTTGAATATAAGCAGATGCTAAAATGGTTCAAATGGCTCTGAGCACTATGGGACTTAACATCTGTGGTCATCAGTCCCCTAGAACTTAGAACTACGTAAACCTAACTAACCTAAGGACATCACACACATCCATGCCCGAGGCAGGATTCGAACCTGCGACCGTAGCAGTCTCGCGGTTCCGGACTGAGCGCCTAGAACCGCTAGACCACCGCGGCCGGCTAAGCAGATGCTATGCCATCGTAATTTACGACAGTCAGCTGAAGACCTGTTCGGAACGTAGGCAAGAGGAATAGCTCAGACAAGTTGTAAGCAATGTTGTACCATGCAACTGCCGACCCGATTGTGGTGTCACTGCCAGACACCACACTTGCTAGGTGGTAGCCTTTAAATCGGCCGCGGTCCGTTAGTATACGTCGGACCCGCGTGTCGCTGCTATCAGTGAATTGCAGACCGAGCGCCGCCACACGGCAGGTCTGGAGAGACTTCCTAGCACTCCCCCCAGTTGTACAACCGACTTTGCTAGCGATGGTTCACTGACAAAATACGCTCTCAATTGCCGAGACGATAGTTAGCATAGCCTTCAGCTACGCCATTTGCTACAACCTAGCAAGGCGCCATTACCAGTTACTATTGATACTGAGTCATGTACAGTCAAGAGCGACGCTCATCCTTAATGGATTAAAGTTAAGTATTCCACCAGCTACGTCCGTTTTTCCTAAATTCTAATTTCCTTGTCCTGTTCCATACCTCACGCCAGCCTGCGTGAGCTAAAACGCGTGCCTTTCGGCTTCCTCTAATAGTACGGTGTTGGCTCTCCTGCCAACCCACAACACCGATCTGACGAAGCTCCCGTTGACGTACGTGGGGGCCCTTCTGTCTTTTACATCTGATCATCGACTGCCGACAGAAGTGTCGCCATCAGTGGACCCTCAGCAGCTCTGATGTGGTGGCAAGGAACTAAGGACAGATAGTCCACACTGCCAGAACACCCCCAGCACCGGTCTTGCAAAGTGAAGAAGGAACAGCCTGATTTGATGGTGAGAACCGACGCTTTTGTCCCCGATGGCAACGACCGCAGTCATTGTTGGATACTGACACCCACGTCCGAAAACAATGGGTTCGGCAATGACAGAAGAAATGCTGACTGGTTCTGTCCAATACCTGCAGGACAGTGTCTAACATACCCAGCAGGAAGATATGATCAACAGACCCCCTGAAAGGATTCGATCAGCAGCAGATTTGATGAAACCTCTCACAGCGCTATGCTTCTGGATGATGGGTAGTGGATGGATTCAGTATCTGCTCATCACAGATATGCTGCAACCTCCAGCCACCCCGTTAATTCCAAAGGATGATCGCAGCACAAGCCTGACTGCGTGGACCAGTGATTCAAGAACGCAACGTCTGCTGCCGTAGCTAAAGCAATTGCATTTGCTTCACATTACGACAGTAAAATTACACTGGTCTTAGGAAGGGACCCATTGTTGATGACAAGGCCTACCTCAGGTCTCCCACCTTCACCCCTCCCAACAGGTGCCAACAATACTGCCTCTCCATGCCTGGCCTATAGGATTGGCAACATCAACAGCAGTGCCATAATTTCCAAGGTCAAGGTGCACATGTTTCATGACATTTTGCAGGCGGCAGATCTTGATATCAATCCTACAGGAAGCGCGACTCGACCAGTTCGTGTCTATTTATGGATATGACGTTCAACAGACGCTGTGGGCGGACGACGACAGTGGCACAGCCATTCTTGTAAAGGAAGGCATCATGATCAATGGTGTGACATACTTCAATTCAGCACGAGGACATACTGTCATATCAGGGCTTCAGGACTGTGAATGTATATGCCCCCTCCAGTATGAACACCAGGAGAGACCTTTTGAGGTTTAATACGAACAAGGTCGCGCCTTTATTCGAGGGATGCTATAATCATATCATCCAAGGGGGCAATTTCAGTTGTGTTCTGTCACCACAAGATCAAATGTCACTATTTAGCACACGCAGGGATCTGCAATGGCTGGTACGAAACCTTTGCCTCTTAGATATCTGGTGGAATATTCACAGCTGCAGACAGGGATACACATACGTTACTGGACATTTGGCAAGCATTCGGCGGGTTTCTTTGAATGGGTCTATGTCTCCCAGGGACGCTTGATGCTGAGATATGGCTGACAGTCTTTACTGGTTACGATGCCTATCTTGTCACCATCTCCCTCCCAAGAAAGAGGATGTGGTGGAACAGGAGATTGTGGAAGATGAATGTCATGCTCCTCGAGGCTCCAGATTGCTGGCAGAAGACAGTGGAGATATGAAAGCTGCCTGAGAGGCGGCATCCGAATTTCCTTCCACGATCCGATAGTGGCTCGATTGCGTATTATCTGCTCTGCAGCGCGCGATGATGATGCATTGTGTTTGAGAGGCTATGTGTTGGCAACGGCATACCATGGAATATCATTTTATGCTGCTGTGGGAGACATCCAGCCAACCGCCATCCCCAGGACGTCAGGCTGTGTTTCGACATTTGCAAACAAAGATTTCTGTGCTTACACGACACTGTCTCGTAGGCATGCTTGTGCATGCACATAGTCTGGACTGCATTGTAGGTGAACTGCTAGCTGTACTTCACATTCTTAACTGCATATATCGAAGTGCATTGATTCCCGTGCTGGATATCCCAGGTGGTCGGCGCCTGCTGGCCCAAAAGGATATTTCCGACGCTTTCTTGGATCAGTACTGTCTCTTCGAAGCAAAAGACGACCACAGATCTCCAGAGACAGATGAAGACCTCCAGTTGTTGCATTGGGCGCTCGATGGAGATCCAGTGTTGACCCTCACAGACCCCCATAAAGAAGGAGGACGTGGCTGACGCCTTCCACAAGGGGTGTCCAACAAACTGCCGACCCCAAATGGTCTATCGATAGAGTTTTATCATACATTCCATGATGTTATGATGTCCTGATTGGTTACAATGTACCAAGAACTTATGAATCATGCAGTGCAAATGTCACCTTGTAACGCCGGAAATGCATATCCTCCTATTTCCATCTATTGTACTATAAATTTGTTTTCCTTATTTTTGTTACCTGAATATATGACATTTCTGTGTCTTTACATATTGTAATTGTTTTAATATTTGTATATAGATATTTATGCATTTATGTCGATGTATAATTGGTTTGTTTCGTAAATATTATTTGTATTTTTACGCTGGGTCTTGCCTAGGGAAAACTGCTATCGAACGATTACATCGATAGGTCGTGTGAAGAATCAAAGTGTGTAGGATCTTTGG
The DNA here is from genome assembly GCF_023864275.1 of Schistocerca cancellata. Classification (NCBI taxonomy): domain Eukaryota; kingdom Metazoa; phylum Arthropoda; class Insecta; order Orthoptera; family Acrididae; genus Schistocerca; species Schistocerca cancellata. The sequence continues at coordinate 459,739,195 of NC_064631.1, read as the reverse complement.
TAGTGTTAACTCTGCCACGTGGAGCGCGGGCAGAGGGAGTCTGGCTGGAGTAGCGAGTGGAGCAGGTGTGTTGTGTGAAGCTCCCGCGAGTTGCCGCGCTTTCGGGGTTTGGCAGCGTGTAATTGCGCTCGACTTGCGATGATAGTTTCTGACATGGTGTCGCGGACGGGAAGCATTAGCTGGCGCACATCAAGAGCCCGTTTCGTCTGGTGACCGTGTCGAGAAGAAGGCGCGCCAACATCCAGCTTCTGCAACAGCGACGGCCGACAATGAGTGACTGTCGCCACCTCCTCGATCGACGGCTTCAAACCTTCAATCAACCAACAAGGAAGACTGGAAGCACGTAAAGTTTTAGAACTGTATGGCAGACCCCAGCTTTTCAAACTTTTAAAATTGTTGCATCACAAAATTACAGCTACTTAGCATGAACCTTTGTTGCTCATTGTCCCAATTGCATTACCAAGCTGGGTCCCTTCCTTTTCCGGAATGAACCCGAGTGTCGTTCAAATTCAGACGCCAGTATTAAAGTACAATCATTCCATTTCACTACTTTAATTTCGAAGTTCAGTTAAAGTATTCATAGCTGGCTACAATACTTAGATTACACAAGCACAAATTAAGAGTGCGAGTTTTGTTACCATATTTTAGCTTACCTGTGACTGCAGCCCAGCTTGGTACGTACTAAATTTTACTATTGTTAATTGTTCAGAATCATTTAATTCAAGTTCAAAGTTAAATCTCTTATTTCTAAATTGCGTAGATTCAAGTAGCTTTTGAAATGATTGTTGAGGTAGTCCAAGACCAACCGCATTTTAGTGAATTTCGATGTGCTTCAGAAAGAAAGCTCACTATTAACTTCAGTCACTAAATTAACTTTTGATTTTCCTGTTTTATTAATTCTTTTGCTAAATTAAGTCAGAGTGTAGTGAAATTTATTGCTTCTGACAAACTTTCAGTTTTCACACTGCACGTGTCAATCTTCAGTTGCCACGCTTCTAGTGCTAATTATATGTGTAATAACCTTTCTTTTTCAGTTACTATAGTAATTGTCCTTAGGACTGGCGACCGTAATTTCCCCCAAATCTCAAATATCTAATTACCGCTAGTTAATTGTTAACGTAACGGCCGCACATTTACTTTCTTTATTAACTTTAGCCCTTTTCAAAATTAATTTCCACCTGTTTCATTAGCATTTTTCCTTTCATTTAGATGTAACCCTTTCCTCCCTCTTTACCGACAGTTTAACTTCGGTGACGATTGCTTTTCCCAAATTTCCATTAGGTACACGCGGTTTAATTTTTCACTGTCATTAAGGTCGATAAGTGAGGGGGAGGTTACAACCTGTCTTTGTCAACTGAATGCTTATAACAGTCCCCGAGCTGTCTGCTGGAAAGGGAGTTTACCATTACCGCCCTATTACGCTGCTCAACAATGATTTCAAGATCGTAACGAGGATGAACGCCGCCCACATTTAACGTGTCCTACCCCAACTCTTCCCTACAGGCTAAATGTGTCTCGGCGGTAACAGAAACATCCAAATGCACTCAGTGATTACTGCATTATCATTGCACTGGCTGGGGTATGTTGTGTGCATGGAGATTTAGTGTCGGTGGACTTTGATCATGTTTTCGATAGGGTATGTCACAGCTATCTCGGGAAGATGCTACAGCATCTGGCTTTCCCCCAGTCCTTCATTAACACTATCATGCGCCTTCTGCATGGAGTGACTTCACAGGTTACTATCAACAGACATACAGTGGGCACATTCACTATCACCGACTATGTGAGGCAAGCTTGGTCCCTGTCAGTGGTTAAGTAAACCATTGTCATGGAGCCACTGTTTACAGAGATTGTGATGCATCCTGCAGAGACTTACGTTGAGAGACCATAACTTCACCTGCCACAGATATACGGACTATCTATTGTTTTTAGTGCGTACACCAGACGAAGACCAAAGATGACTGGACTGGATTGCCTAATATGGTGCCACAGCTGGAAGCCGCGTGAACGCGCAGAAGTCTGGGGCGATGGTCATCGGCAGCGGCCTCCTGGACGGGACTTGGCCCCAAACCCATTCCTGGATATGATCAATTTCTTTTTTTTTATCTTTAGGCATAACAGACGATGGACGGCGCACCTCACCTATACTCGTCTCCACAAGACATACATATGGATGACCGTAGCAGCTTGCTGCGATCTTTGAACATGGTCCAATGGGTGACTTATACCAACAATCTATGTGGCCTTCTGGATACCCCATCTGGCTACAGTCCTCCTCATACCGAAGATGACTGCATTCAGTTTATAGGCAGTCTTTGGTTACTTCGCCAGAGAAGGAATGATCATCGAAGTACGATACAATACACTCAGAGGGTAGTCTCGGAATGGTCAATGTGCAGGTTAGAGCATCTGCTTTACGTGTCGGCACACTGATGAAGATTTGGACTCTCACAACTTCACGGAAATTCTGATTGAAGATCTGGCCCTCGCCTCTCAAGAATCAGAAATTGCAGTGGCAAATATGTGCCGACACTATCCCACCTTAAGGAGTTTTTTGTAGATTTGAGATACATCAACGCCGACCTGCTGAGTGAACGGCTGCAGAGGGCCTGTGATGTTTGATGCCAACCAATGCGAAACTATGCCCAAAATCCGATCGAAAGCCGTCTACCCTCGGTTATTTGGCCGGTGGTCTGATATTCAGTGCACGGTGATCTTCTCGTTTCGGACGCTTGCGTAGCCTGGTATTTGGCGGTGAAGCACAAATATACGAATAGCCCGAGTCTCAATTTCATACGTATGGCAGATTGTCCTTTATGTCTCCAGATGAACGCGTTTGGAATGGGGGTCTACCGTGGAGGTATGGAGATTCACGAGACAGATGTTGACCTTTATTCGGCGAACGAGCCAACAGCAGTGACCCTGACATCCCTTCTATTCCCAGATAAAAAGTGGAACAAGAGTTTGACGATATCGAATCTTTACCGGCACTGTCACGAACACTTCCTCGATTTTTGGACATTGGGCACTGGAACGATTCTCTCGTCTCTGAAGCTACCCATGCTAGCGCCAATACTCTGCTAATTACCTCGGTTGGACCCTCCCCACAGATGGGGCGTGTCGGATATGAGGATTTAACCTGACGTGCATGCCAATTTTATGAAACGGGCCGGAAAAAGTGACAGAACCACATGGACCTTTTTCTTGTGAAAACATGCCCGGCCCCAATGACGGGTTGGACGTGCTGATCGCTAGTAGCACCGGGTTTAATGCATAATGTCGGCCCCGACGGAAGGGCAGCTTTTACGTTGTATATATTCTTTAATTTAGTTTTTGTTGTTTTGTTACTTCCTTTGCCCCTAGACACAATTGTTCGAATAAAGATGATTTTTTTAACATTCCTTGCTGCACAAAAAACACCGAATGGTTGGTTCGTGGACAGGCCGCGCGTTTTGACCCCTGCCATTTTGTCTCCACCAGCCTGAAGCTGACCGCTCTACTTCCTTAACAAAAAACAAAAAAAAGTGGGGAAAATAAAGAAAAGCTATTAAGGCGATCGTTCGCAAAAAAATGGTAAGGCGACCACTCTCACGATAATTTTGAGATCCGGACCGGGACAAAATATGAAATAAAACATTAAAAAAGCTGTTAAGGTGCGAGAAGCGTTAAATGCGGATTCGAGTCCCGATCCGTCGCAAATTTTCAGCTTCGCTCTTGAGTTACTATAGTGCCGTGTACGGCTGGAACTCACGAATTCCTGCCGATGCCTTTCCTTTCGCTCTACATTCTCTATTTCGTATAAATTTGTGGTCTTCATTCGGACGACTGGTTTAACGCAGCTCTCTGCGGTAGACTATCCTTGCATTCAGTACCTCCTCATTAGATACACAAACTACTTGCCTAATCTTGAGCACTCTCCTGTAGCGCCACATTTATAAAGCTTCTTTTCTTGTCTGAAATATCTTGGATTCAGTGTATTTGTTTTGATACATGTTAGTGTTGCTGTTAGGACAAAATAACATACATTATGTTACAAAAAAGTGAACCATCCAGAAGACTTGATCGTATGTCAATGTAAATTAGGAAACATACTCACCACCAGTGGGTATGTAAACGATTATAGTTCAAATTCTCTGTAACTAGTAGAACAGCCATCATAGTAAATTAGTGTTGTTTGTGTTTAGTGTTGTTACCGAGCCTGGTCGCATATACAAGCGGAGTGAGGAGCGACAGATGTTAAGTGATCACTGTGAAGGACACGGAGATGCTGCGTACTTTTGTGAGGTAGCATTATCAGCAACTGACAGTTTGAAAGAGTTCTCATTGTGGGTCTCCATTTGTCCAGCTGCTCGAATCGTGCAATATCCAGATTTTTGGGTCACTCGCATGTGATAGTGTCCCTACGTTGGACAGCATGCAACGTGAGAGCAGACGTACTCGTCTGGTCGATCGCATCTAACCACAACAAGGGAGGGTCGCCATGTTGTTCCCCAGGCACATCGTAATCCCTTCACATTTCCGCCTGCCGTCCGAGGACTAGTAATGGACTCCCTGCAACATTCTGTGTCATCTCGCATCATTGGTCAGAGACTAGCCGGACTATGGCATGCTTAGGTTGCCGTTAAGACCACAAGACAAATTGCGGCGTTTGAAGTGGTTCCGTGGCTGGGAAGAATGGACTGCTGACGAATCTCTTTCTGCACTGTCTCGGATGACCATTGTCGGTGAATATGGGGCCGACTACGGGACAGCGCCCATGCTTCCAGTGATTTGGGTAGGCATGGTGTGGGGAGTCATCGTGTATGACTTCAAGTCACAGCTGGTACTGATTGAGGGACCGCTCTAACGACACAATGGTGTCTCTTGGACATCCTGTATCTTCGTGTGTTACCTCTCATGCGATACTACAATAGTGCTATTTGCCTGCAGAACAATGCTCGTCTGCATATGGAACGTGTCTCTATGAACTGTGTTCCTGAAGTTGAGATATTCTCACGTCCAGCAAGACACCAGATCTGTCCCCGATAGAACATGCGTGGGGCCAATACAGACATCAACTCCCTCCCAATGCCACTATCCAAGACATCAGAGTACAGCTGTTGTCGCCCATAAGCCCCAGGAGAGAATCCAAAGGCTTTATGAAACGCCGCCCAATCGAATCAGTGTTTGCGTCCAGGCCAGAGCGGGGTGCAGCGCTAAGTGGGCTAATACGGCCTTGCCGCGGTGGTAACACCGGTTCCCGTCACATCACCGAAGTTAATTAACATTTGGATGGGTCACCGTCTGGGTCTGCCGAGTGCTGTTGATAAGCGGGGTGCACTCAGCCCTTGTGAGGCCAATTGAGGATCCACATGATTGAGAAGTAGTGGCACCGGTCATGGAACCTGACAACGGCCAGAAGTGCGGAGTGTTGACCACATGCCCTTCCGTATCCTTATCTGGTGACGCCTACGGTTTGAGGATTACACGGCAGACGATCGGTACCGTTAGGTCTTTGTTTTTTTGTTCCTTGTAAATTTGACTATATGTTATAAAGCCTGAAATAACATCACACGCACTCTTTCAGCCTGCGAAGTTTCATTTCGTTTCCCCGTCTTCTTCTGTGGTTCACCCTCTTTTCAGGCAATGTATATCGCAACAAATACAATGAAACCAAAATGCACATGCCTAGTCCAAATTAACGTATCTGACGTAATTGCATTGAACTCTTTCCGAGTTTGAACCCACGTAGTCCACTTCTTGTCGGCTATTGTGCCTCAGATTCCCCTTTGTTACTTCAAATAGCTTAGGAGGATCTGTGGCATTTTAAAAAGGTTGCTCTACTTTTCGGCATCCTCTGTTATCAGTAGTAGGTGAGGCGCTTCTCGTAAGTCGTTCTCTTTCATGCTATTGCAAAGCTCAGTCATCAAAACTTCTTCCAACAGAAATGTGTATTAAAGATGATGATACTAACAAAGATCTTTTTTGCTGATATACATTGCAGTAAGTATTTAATAAAACTAATAGAAAGTTAGACCTACCTTGTCAAAATTCACTTTGTACAAAAAATTGGCAATTCAGATTACGTTCACGTTAACAAGTGTAATGGGGTTGCATAAAATCTGGTACATGGTTTAGTCATGCATGAACTGTACAAACATACAGAGACAGCTTTCCGCGTCATGTTAACCTGATGTTCCCGAGGGCCGTTTGTGTAAAGGCGAATGAAAATGCATTCAGGAAGTTTATGAAAAAAAGGTGAAGAATAAAAGATAATATGAGCTGATGCTTTGATAGGCCACATTAACTTTACAATGTTTTCCGTTTAACCGGGCTCATATGCTATGCTCCAGCAAGTCTGCATATCATTTACGTTGTTTCATCTGAATCTGTCTCGGGCAGTTGAGGGGTCTAGTATTCTTCCAGTGATTTGTCGTTATTTGGCACTTCATGGGTGTGATGTAGACATGTTGGAACACATTCTGCTATGTACAGGGGTGGTTTATGGTAGTAAAATTATGAAGAGAAATTAAGCTTCCGATGAACGTAATTTGTTACTACCCAGCAACTGGAGGGCGAGCGTACAACCTTTTATTAATTCAGTGGTTTGACTGAAAATCTAGGGGTTTTATTGTCCGCTGTTGCACTGCGCCCGTATGAAAGCTTCTAATGATTATTTGGGAGGTCTAGTAAACAGAATGATTAAATAAAAAAGGAATTAAATGTTATGATTCCCCAGGATATTAATATAGGCTAAGCACACAGTTATATTTCGTTGTCAGTTTATTCACAGAAGACACAATTTCACTTAGAATGGTGGCCCTTCATAGGATAGTACTACACACACTGCAATAAATGAAATCAGAAAAAATTATCATAGCAGAGCTTACACAGGCAAGGACTAAAGCATGCCTAAGGTATTATGCATGCGCCAAATAATCAGTTTGAACAAATTCCTAACATTTAACCCATTCACTCAAGTCTATTAGCAAAAACTGATTCTTTAGATAGAGTTCAGTAACAAATGTATGTACCCGGTGAATACTCCCAAATTTACTGTCACAGAAAATCATTAAATCTAAACTTTGTGTAAAACACTTAAACACGAGGCTCATCACCTTACCCTGCCAAGAACTGCGACTCAAACAACTCCCCTACCACCTCTACCTGCTCCCTCTGAAGTTCGAGAACGCCATTCGAATTTATTAGAAACTCTCGACATCTTCCACTTGAAACAAATAAAACATACCTTTAAAATTCATTTCCATCCCATTAGCACGCAGATTAATTTTATACATAGCTGAAATCAGATGACTATTTTACGCTACAAATCGCAACTGCAGGAACGTAGTCAAAAACACAACCATTCTTCATGCCCCGGCAGTACCGCTATAATCAAATGACATGCTCAAATCACTGAATTATTAAATGTCACGTTAAATATACATAAGTAAATTGGGATAGTAAGGCAAACAGTTCATGGCGGCATTCGGACATAACTTAAAAAAAATTAATAATAACTACTTACTCTGTTAAAATTGAATCAAATGAGCCCTCGGTCACAATTTTTTAGTCTTATTTACCAGGTTTCAACACTTCTAAGAGTGACTTCATCAGAATTTAGACATTTAAAGTGATCCATAACATAATTACAAATTTATGGGAAGAACCATTTTTTTACATGAAAAATTGTAAGTACTGACTAACAATACAAGACAGAGACAGTACTTACATGTCACGTACAAAATAAACAACAGGCCAGAAGGACTTTAGCCACAAAATATTTAAAAGGAATGTGTGAAGGCGAGGCTTTAAGGACTGCTCATACCTGTAAGTACTGACTAACAATACAAGACAGAGACAGTACTTACATGTCACGTACAAAATAAATAACAGGCCAGAAGGACTTTAGCCACAAAATATTTAAAAGGAACGTGTGAAGGCGAGGCTTTAAGGACTGCTCATGCCTGTACAGCCACAGGTTGCAACGGTAGAGTGACTAAATCCCTTCTGGCCCGTTATTTATTTCATACGTGACATATAAGTACTGTCTCTGTCTTGCATTGTTAGTCAGTACTTACGATTTTTTCATATAATTTTTTTTCTTCTCATAAATTTGTAATTATGTTATAGACTACTTTAAATGTCTAAATTCTGATGAAGGCACTCTCAGAAATGTTGAAACCTGGTAAATAAGACTAAAAAATTGTGACCGAGGGATCATTTGTTTCAATTTTAATTTATAACTGGTGACTGAACTAAACAGCCATGTTCAAAACTTTGCGGTACTTAGTCTGTTTTGTGTTGCGACTAATGTACTCATTCTGTAGCTGATTCCAAGCTATGTCATACAGTGTGTCGTACGCAGCTGCAACCTGTTTGTCGTTTTTGTTCTCTCGTGGGCAGTTTGAATTTGCGCGTGCAACGGCCTGATGGGCTATCTTCAATATTGATTAAATCGGAATCGGCGCAGCGTAACAAATTTTTTCTTAATAATTACTTATAAGCAGAATCTACCCCTTTCCTTTGCCTGATTTCTTTATTGTCATATGTGCTGTAAACATATATAAATATATGGCGAATCATTTATTTTTGTTGCGTCTCCCTCGTATGTGCTCCCTAAACGACCTTTAGCTATTCTTCAACACAGTTCGAAAGCACAAAATAGCTGCTCTATCTTTACAGACAGAAGTAAATTATGGCCCGATCACCTACGCAGGCTAGGCAGGCTAGTAGTTCAACGCCTCAGCTGATAACATGAATGACAGGATCGTTAAAAAGCAATTTTTTTCTTCTGATTCATCTTTTGCCCACGATGCTCCCCAAATACCAGGCCATCTCCCAACTGCTCACTCTGAGTTCTTAGAATGACTTCCGTATTCTTGAGAGTTGAAGTTGATGTAAGAGTTGCTGATTAAAAGCAGAAACGAGTTTTTTATCACTCTATACGCGTACGAAGAAACTCGAATAAACCACATTACCCATTAATAATTTCGTTTTAGTCGCGGAGACTTAACATAAGAAAAGAGTGGGTAAGAATATTTTAACCCATATCATGAATGTTTCACCTAGTACATAAACATTCCCAACGAACCTAAGAACCGCTTTTATATAATAATGATCGAAGTGATAAATGAGATATCTACCTTTTTGAATAAAAATCAAATCTTTCTGAAAGCTAAAATAATGTGAGTAAAAGCAAATCTATTGAACCAGCCATCCTTGTTGCTTTGAAACAAGTATGTAATGTTACAGAATATGATGAATTAAACCAAGGTCGTATCTAGACGTTTCTACACCTTTTGATATGATCAGTCAGGATTTGCTGCTTTGAAAATTATACAAATATGGCATCAGTGAAGTTTCTGATACGTGGTTGAACCTGTATTTTTCACGCAAGTAGAACTATGTCATGAAAATAAGAATTTCTTTTCAGTGTATGAGACAGCTGTTTTTAGAGTACATAAAACTCTATATTAGGTCCACTGTAAGTTTTAATTTTTGCAACTTGTTACCATACCACTTATCACCAGCAGACCCAGTCTCGTTCACAGATGATACTAGTCCTCTTTTATCAAATGACGCAAGACTATATGTTGGTAAATAAGAAAGAAGCAAGATCCCTGAACTTCAAACGCTTACGTACAAAATCCACAAGAAATACAGTGCTAGAAATAGCACTGAGAATTTGCCTGACGCAAAGATTCTCAGCTTTTAGTTTGATGATCATTTAAGATGAGACAATTATGTTGAACTACTGAAGGAATGGTTCTGTAAATGTTGTTACATCTTAAAAATATTCAGGATCTATTGTAATAGCACTATACGATTCCTACACAGATGTGCTAAACCTGTTCCATCATGATTTGCATTTCAGGGAAATGCAGATTTTGAAAAACAGTCCTTTATACTTAAAAAGGAGCAATAATGAAAGCGATTACAAAGAGGGAATTATGCAGGAACATTTTTTACGTAGTTAAGGTATAACTCCTCGAGGAGTATGTAGAATTATGAATTTGTGTGTTATTTGATAACACGCAAGGAATTTTCGCATTAAAAAGACCAATATCACAAGTATGAGATTAGAAATGGGAATGATTTTCACAGAGAATTACACTCCTGGAAATTGAAATAAGAACACCGTGAATTCATTGTCCCAGGAAGGGGAAACTTTATTGACACATTCCTGGGGTCAGATACATCACATGATCACACTGACAGAACCACAGGCACATAGACACAGGCAACGGAGCATGCACAATGTCGGCACTAGTACAGTGAATATCCACCTTTCGCAGCAATGCAGGCTGCTATTCTCCCATGGAAGCGATCGTAGAGATGCTGGATGTAGTCCTGTGGAACAGCTTGCCATGCCATTTCCACCTGGCGCCTCAGTTGGACCAGCGTTCGTGCTGGACGTGCAGACTGCGTGAGACGACGCTTCATCCAGTCCCAAACATGCTCAATGGGGGACAGATCCGGAGATCTTGCTGGCCAGGGTAGTTGACTTACACCTTCTAGAGCACGTTGGGTGGCACGGGATACATGCGGACGTGCATTGTCCTGTTGGAACAGCAAGTTCCCTTGCCGGTCTAGGAATGGTAGAACGATGGGTTCGATGACGGTTTGGATGTACCGTGCACTATTCAGTGTCCCCTCGACGATCACCAGTGGTGTACGGCCAGTGTAGGAGATCGCTCCCCACACCATGATGCCGGGTGTTGGCCCTGTGTGCCTCGGTCGTATGCAGTCCTGATTGTGGCGCTCACCTGCACGGCGCCAAACACGCATACGACCATCATTGGCACCAAGGCAGAAGCGACTCTCATCGCTGAAGACGACACGTCTCCATTCGTCCCTCCATTCACGCCTGTCGCGACACCACTGGAGGCGGGCTGCACGATGTTGGGGCGTGAGCGGAAGACGGCCTAACGGTGTGCGGGACCGTAGCCCAGCTTCATGGAGACGGTTGCGAATGGTCCTCGCCGATACCCCAGGAGCAACAGTGTCCCTAATATGCTGGGAAGTGGCGGTGCGGTCCCCTACGGCACTGCGTAGGATCCTACGGTCTTGGCGTGCATCCGTGCGTCGCTGCGGTCCGGTCCCAGGTCGACGGGCACGTGCACCTTCCGCCGACCACTGGCGACAACATCGATCTACTGTGGAGACCTCACGCCCCACGTGTTGAGCAATTCGGCGGTACGTCCACCCGGCCTCCCGCATGCCCACTATACGCCCTCGCTCAAAGTCCGTCAACTGCACATACGGTTCACGTCCACGCTGTCGCGGCATGCTACCAGTGTTAAAGACTGCGATGGAGCTCCGTATGCCACGGCAAACTGGCTGACACTGACGGCGGCGGTGCACAAATGCTGCGCAGCTAGCGCCATTCGACGGCCAACACCGCGGTTCCTGGTGTGTCCGCTGTGCCGTGCGTGTGATCATTGCTTGTACAGCCCTCTAGCAGTGTCCGGAGCAAGTATGGTGGGTCTGCCACACCGGTGTCAATGTGTTCTTTTTTCCATTTCCAGGAGTGTACATAGTAAGGCCCTATATCAGGAAGGTATGTCTAACCAGCCCAAAAATGTACAAAAACTTCAATGCTTAGTACTTCGAAGCTTTCAGATATCTATCTTCAACACAACATGCACAAGAATTTTATATTTGCCAAAATTGGTATTCGGGTGTATAGCCCATCACCATTTTTAGTTTGTTTTCAGATTTTATTTTTCTGTCTGTTGAGGGGGGGCTGAACTGGTGGAAGAGACCAAACAGCGAGGTCATCGGTCTCATCGGAGTAGGGAAGGATGGGGAAGGAAGTCGGCCGTGCCCTTTCAAAGGAACCATCCCGGCATTTGCCTGAAGCAATATAGGGAAATCACGGAAAACCTGAACCAGGATGACCGGACGAGGGATTGAACTGCCGTCCTCCCGAGTGCTAACCACTGCGCTACCTCACTCGGTTTTCTGTCTGTCACGCATTTAATATCACTGGGTAAGTGAACGAAAATTTTAGTTGCAGGTTTGTGCACCCTTTTTTATTCTAAAAATTTAAGTTTTTCTTCTATTGTTGTAATTATGTGAGTCATAACTGCAGCAAATTATTTACAACAAGCTTCATTAAAGAATAAATATGCTGTGAAACAGTAGCCGTAGCGCCTAACTCCCTAAACAGATGTCTACAAGATGATCGTGGGTGAGCACCATATACTATTCTTACAGCACGTTTTTGAGCAATGAAGACTTCCTTTCTCGAAAATGATTTACCCAACAAATTTTTTCCATGTGGTACTACTGAATGAAAATATGAAAAATTTGTCAATTTACTGACTTTTCTCTTCCCAAGATTTTCAGTGCTTTCAAGTGCAAGTGTGGTTGAACTAAATTATTCCAGCAGTTCCAAAATGTGCTTATTCCAGTTCAAAATCTCATCAATATGGACACTTAAGAATATTGAAGTTTCCTCGCTATTATTTACTAACTATGTATAACACATACTGCAGATATGCATAAGTTAATATAAAATGTCTTTTTAAAATTGAGAGTGTGACCATTCACAGAAAACCAGTCAATGACACTTGTAACAACATCGTTTACCATTTCTTCTATTGCTGGACCTCTTCATCTCCGGTAGGCTTTCCCTGCGTCCTCAACTATTTATTTATTTGATGTATTCTAATCGCTGTTTCCCCCTACGGTTTTTATCTTCTACAGCCACCTCTAGTACCTGCTATCTTAACGCATGTCATATAACTCAATCTCTTCTTGTCAATATTTTCCATACTTTTCCCCGCTGAATCTGCGGAGATCCTCCCCATTCCTCATCAGCCAACCTAGTTTTCAAGGTCTTTCTATAGTATCACGTCTTAAACACTGCGATTCTCTTCTTTTCTAATTTTCCCCGGGGTTCATAATTCAGTACCATGCAATGCTGTGACTCAAAGGTGCAAACTCAGAAATTTCCTCCTCAAATTAAAGCCGATGTTTGACTTGTCTTGACCAGAAAATCCTTCTTTCCTTGTGATAGTCTGCTTCCTTCTCATGTGTTAATTTACTTCCAAGATAGCAGATTTCCTTCGCTTACTTCATGATCCCAGATTCTATGGTTTAGCCTATCGCTAATCATATTTGCGTAATTGTGCTAATCTTCATTACATTCACCTTTCTTCGATTTACTCTCAATCTCCAGTATCTGAGCATTAGATTCTTTATTCCATTCAACAGGTTCTGCAAATTCTGCCTCAATTTCAATGAGCACAGCAATGTCATAGGCGAACCTTATCATTGATATCATTCGCTCTTGAATCTTAATCCGAATGCTGCTTCTTTCTTTTATTTCGACACTGTAATGTACAGACTCACCAGAAGAGGTGTGAGACTATATCCCGAGTACTGCGTCTTTAACCTTATATTCTAATTGTTCCCTCATGGTTCTTGTATTTAGTGTATATTACCGTCTTTTCCTGTCACATCTATTTTCCTTACCCCTGTTTTACTGAAGATTCGGACATAGCGCAATATTTTGCATCGTCGAACGTTTTTCCAAAGCAACAACTCCTGTCACTGTATCTTCATTTTTCTTGTTCGGCTTTCAACATCAGTTGTTACGTCAGAACTGCCTCTGGTGCTTTTACCCTTGTCGAAAGCCAACGGATCATCTTCTAACAGAACCTCAATTGACTTTTTCCACTTACGTGACTTACTGCCCTCTTCCTGTCGAAACTCTGATGATGTATCTTCAAACTCGTATATTCTAAAGAAAATCTTAAATGGTCACTTACCCAAATACTATCAGAAATTCCGAAGGAATTTTATCCATTCTTTCTGCCTTATTTTATCACAAACTCTTCCACAGCACTCTTAAACTCTAATAGTGGATCCCCCATGTCTTCAGTTTCGACTGCTTTTTCTTCCTCAACTTTTTCGTCAGAGGAGACCTCCTCGTAGAGACCGTCAGCGCACTCTTCCCACCTATCCGCTCTCTCCACTGTGCTCAAAACAAAAGTGGAACTCCCATTGCACTCTTAATGGCGAAACTCTCGCCTTCAATTTCACAGGAAACTGTTTGGACTTCTCTGCATGCTGAATCTACCCATCTGACGATCATTTCTTTTTCGATTTTTTCACGTTTTTGCTGAAGCCGTTTCGCCATGACAACCCTGCACTTCCTAATTATTTCATTCCTGTGTCACTTATGTAACAGCAATCTTGAATTTCCCCGAACGTTTTTGTACTTTCGTCATCCATTAATTGAAGTATTTCTTCTGTTACCCGTAATTTACCTTCCTTACCGCTTTCAGAGTTATCCATTTCTCTTTATTATCACAGTATCCACAGCCTCAGAGAACTTCAGACACATCTCATTATTCACAGTACTTCAGTGTCCCACTTCTTTGAACACAGATTCTTCCGGATGCTTCGCTGAAACTTCAGCGTGCTCATTACTGAATTGTGATCCGAGTCCATACCTCTGCCTGAGTACCTCTCACAATCAAATACCTGACTTCTGTATCATTATCTAACCGTGACGTAGTCCAGCTGAAATCTTCCCGTGTCTCACTTCCTTTTCCCACTCCGGTCTAGTAATTTTTAAACAACGTATTCGCTGTTACTAAGTGAAATTTATTGCAGAACTCAAATAGTCTCTCGCCTCTTTTATTCCTACTATCAAGGCCCTATTCTACCGTAACTATGCTTTCTATTCCTTCCACGACTACTGCATTCAACTCATCCATGACTATTGAATTATTATCTCTCTGTACATACTGCCTTTCAGTACCGTCATATACCTTGTCAGTCTCACTTTCTGCTTGTGACGTCACCACGTATACATCAACTACTGTTATTGGCGTTGGTTTTTTGTTGATTCTGAAAAGAACAACCCTATCACTGAACTGTTCACAGTAACTCATTCTCTGCCCCACCTACCTAGTCATAACGAATTATACGCGCGTTGTATGATTTTCTGCTGCTGTTGATATTACCCTATATTCGTCTGACAGATACATTTATTCATTTCACTGCACCGACCTCCGTTATATCCAGACTGAGCTTTTTCATTTCCCATTTCACTTTTTTCGAGTTTCCATACTACGATCAGACTTCTGATATTCTATGCTCCTGTAAGTGGTTATTTTTCTTATTGTTACCCCGTCCTCATCTTGGTAGTTCTCTTCTGGAGATCCGATAGGGAGACAACCATAAAACATTTTTTCCTTTAGTTCCTGATGCTCTGTGTATACATATCGTGTGTCTTTAATGCAGTGGTGTCCAGTGTCTTCTGCATTCTCATCCTGTTGGTCATCCCTGATTTTTCCGCCCTTTAGGGCCGTTTCGACGCTGAGGGGTACAGGTCGCTCTGAAACTCTTTCCGCCCTTGTACTCTGTTTTAAAAGGTCCCTGGCAGAACGAGTGTGACTGTTTATACCAGGGATCTTCGGCTGACACTGCTGATGATTTATATTTAGAATTTAAACAGAGGCTGCTTTCGGTGACTGAGACATGGGACTTAGGGAAAGCAGGAAAGGTGTGGACGGGGCCTAATCAGTTACCGTTGGTTGCACAGAAAACACATGAACTTTATTTTTAAAAAACAAAACTCTCAACAATCATTTTAAAAGATTTTACTACAATGACGGCTGAAAGCCTTATTAGAAGAATTGCAAGTTATTGTCGGCTGAAAGCCACAAGCAATGTTACAAACAATTAACGGCTGAAGACCAACAGCAATTCCAGTATACACAATGGCTGAAGGCCTGAGTTACAAATAAGATGGACAATTACACCTTAAAAATACTAAAACCCTTTCTAATAATCTTAATAACTTGTAACAAGATATCGTGACGGCTGAAGGCTTTACTAAACCAGGATTAAAATTTATTTGTCGGCTGAATGCTACAAGCAATGTTACAAACAATTAACAGCTGAACGCCTGATTAAGAAAGTATTCAAAATTATTGGGGGCTGGAGACCACAAGCAGTTTTCAGAATACTCAACGGCTGAAGGGCTCAATTACGAGTATGGCATCTTTTTAAAACAATCTTAACAAACTGTAACAGGCTATAGTGACGGCTGCAGGCCCTACTAAGAGAAAATTGAAAACAATTTGTCGGCTAAAGGTCAGAAGCAGTGTTACAAACAATTAACAGCTGAAGGCCGGAATTACAAGTCGGGAAGGCAATAACGTGTTAAAAGATTAGGGTAAATTTTAAACAATTATGACAAATTATCCAAGTCAGACAGAGTGATACACAGATACCTGGGTCGAGCTGAGGAAGATGACTCCAGCTGTGTAAGCGGTGAGACACGCAGCCAAGAGATGTACTCACGTAACAGGATGGCAACTCATACTAGGGGTAGATTAAGCGCCGACTGACCGACTAACCAATCCGCTTAACGTCCGATCACCGGTACAACGATGGAATATTTTTGGGCAAGGGCGAAGAGAGGGACAGCAGCACGTCTTCAGAAACACACCCAGGGCCGAAGGAAATCCTAGAACCAAGGTAGACCTCCCAAAAACATATGCACGGTACAATTCAAGAGGCTGTCGAACTACGCGCCGTGTCGGACAGCATCAACACGACGAGGAAAGGTACACTGCCAGAAAAGTACGCTAACCTACACGGCAGGTAACTGGGACGTTAGCGGCCACAAGGCAGACAATACCGCTGTTTGCACTTCACTAATAAGAATAATACTAAATCCAAACTAATATCAAGGAGTAGAAGACGGCTAATAGCTTCCGCCAACCTGTCAGACTCCACTTGTTGCGGTTGGTCTCACCGACCCTGGGAGCAGCAACATGCAAACAACAGCGAGATCTCAAACAGCGGAGGTTTCAGTACTAGACACTGTTCACTCAACTTCAAACACCCTGGGTTCGATCGTCGACTTCAGCCCCTCGATCCGACAGTGTCTGCACGCCGCCAGCGGTCCTGGCCTGCCCTTGCGCTGCGGACCTCCTCGCTGCTCCGTCCCAAGCCGAACTGCCTGACACACACGACGACCCGGAAATACTAGCCGTGGCACCAAAGGTAGTACCACAGTACTGGCTATTGATAACCGCTGCTGCTACCACTCGCGGATAAACATTACTAGAAAACTCAGTGGTGCCATTAACACAAGAACGAAACAAGATGTAACTACCGCTATTACAAGGTGCCTAGTTTTTTTTTTTTTTTTTTTTTTTTTGTCATCAGTCTACTGACTGGTTTGATGCGGTCCGCCACAAATTCCTTTCCTGTGCTAACCTCTTCATCTCAGAGTAGCACTTGCAACCTACATCCTCAATTATTTGCTTGACGTATTCCAATCTCTGTCTTCCTCTACAGTTTTTGCCCTCTACAGCTCCCTCTAGTACCATGGAAGTCATTCCCTCATGTCTTAGCAGATGTCCTATCATCCTGTCCCTTCTCCTTATCAGTGTTTTTCACATATTCCTTTCCTCTCCGATTCTGCGTAGAACCTCCTCATTCCTTACCTTATCAGTCCACCTAATTTTCAACATTCGTCCTAGTTATGAACGGCAAGAACTCGAGCCGCACACGGCTCAGTGACCGTTTGGAATCTGGGACCTTGGACGTTTCGATGACTAATCAAAGACGTTGCCCCGAAATCACAGGTAGGACATCGGTGTTATGGTATCCGAAATGTAGACGCGCTGGCATCCTTATATCGAGATTTGGCCGAATGTGGCTTTTCTGCTTCGTCAGCTCTCTGGGAGTTTATTACACATTCTGTGGCTGCGGAAGGAATAGCACGTATTGGCGGCTGGTGTAGGAGTACTGCAAAACTCGTCAGAGGTCAACGCTTAGCCAGTACGACGCTCGGTGACGCCCACTGAGTCGTGTTGACGAGTGTGCGGAGGGAGGCAGAGTGCGCGCTGCCCGCGGCGATTTATTGCGTCCGCGGACAAATGGCCGCGAGATAAGGCGTGCCGCCGCGGCCGAGGCGGGCAGTCTAATTGCCTGTTAGCTGGTGGAGGGCGAGCAAGAAGCAACGGCCCGCTATCGCCGCCGCCCGCGGCCGGTGAGCCGTGGGAACGCCCCCAGAGTTCACTGGTCGCTCGCTGCTCGCAGCTGCGCCGCAACCGCAGCCGCTGCCACTGCCACTGTTCGCCCGGCAGAACGTCCACTCACTCATCTGTATACATTCTACATTCAACGTTCGGTTCAGGGGGCATAGTATAACAGTATCATATCATCTTTTCCTTTCTCATGTACGGATGGCACGAGCGAAGAAAGTAAGTCAGCACGAATTTGTTATCACGGAAGACGTACCAGTTGTTTCAAAAAGATTAATTTGATTTCACTTTTTACCTAAGGATTACAATCACTAACAGCTTAAATTACAACCGTCACACGGAAAATGTTGTGCTGAAGGCGAACAAAGACGGCGTTTACTTCGCAGAACAGTTAGTTTATGTAACAGACCTACTACAAAGATAGGCCACACTACGCTTGTCCGTCCTGTTGCTGGGTACTGTTGCGCGACACGGGATCCTTACCAGATAGGACCCACAAATGACTTCACGAAAATTCAGAGGAGTACAGCTGGTTTTGCATTATCAGCAAACAGCAGGGATGGTGTGAATGAGATTTTCACTCTGCAGTGGAGTGTGCACTGATATGAAACTTCCTGGCAGATTAAAACTGTGTGCCTGACCGAGACTCGAACACAGTTTTAATCTGCCAGCAAGTTTCATATCAGTGCACACTCCGCTGCAGAGTGAAAATCTCACTCTGGGAACATCCCCTAGGCTGTGGCTAAGCCATGTTTCCGCAATAGCCTTTCTTTCAGGAGTGCTAGTTTTGCAAGGTTCACAGGAGAGCTTCTGTAAAGTTCGGAAGGTAGAAGACGAGGTAAAGATGTGAGGACGGGGCGTGAGTCGTGCTTGGGTAGCTCAGATGGTAGAGCACTTGCCCGCGAAAGGCAAAGGTCCCGAGTTGAAGTCTTGGTCCGGCCCACAGTTTTAATCTGCCAGGAAGTTTCAGGGATGGTGTGTCACGTAGCCTACATAATAAGCGAATACGGGGCGGCAATCATTAAAAGAAAGGCGACTTTCGTTGCCTCGAGTTTATCCACGAATCTGCAATCACAAACTTCCTCTTCCGAATGCCAAAATATTTTGTCGTCTCCTACCTAGGGAGTTATGACCATCGTGATGAAATTGGTCAGAGGCGACAGGGAAATATGTTGTTCACTTTTTTACACGTGCTGTTCGGAAGTTGAGTGATACAGGAATAGTCTGAACGTCCTTATATGAACCGTCTGTCAGTTGCTGTGTAATATTATAGATGTAAATTATACCTTCCACATGAACGGAGATACAGACTAGGGGTGGATTTCATCTTATCCATAGGACACTGAATTTTTGTTTTCAAAGGAACCATCCGATTTTAGAGGGGCATATCTTGTACAGGCAAACACGTATCAGAGGCAGTCAAACGAGAAGGAAAGCGATAAAAATGTAAGTTGTTTATTACTTCAAAAGGAATCTCCGTAACTGTTAATACATTTATCCCACTGTGAGGCAAGACGGTTAAAGCCTTCGTGTCGCCTGGCACTCTTGTTACCAAGGTCGTTTCGAGTACGTTACAGACGTTTCAATGGAAAGTTCTTGCACGTCCTCCACACAGTCCCGATCTCTCTGCATGCGATTTCCATATTTTTGGAGTCCCAAAGAAAGCTCTTCGTGGCCGTCGATTTGCTTCGGATGAGGAGTGCACGCCTGGATACGATCATGGTTCCGTGGGCAACGGCCAACGCTTTTTCGTGAAGGTGTTGACTTGTCTCACAGTGGGACAAATGTATTAACAGTTATGGTGATTACATTTGAAATATTAAACAATTCAGTTAAGTTTTTTCCATCTGTCTTCTTTCCTCTGACTGACCCTTATGCAACTGGGTTCATTTCTTTTTCTTATTACTTTAGGATCAAACACCTCACAAGTGTTGAGCATGCCTTCACGGAACGACAAATATCCAGACGACAGTGGTATATATATATATATATATATATATATATATATATATATATATATATATATATATATAAATTCAGTCGGATATATTCAACACGTCGATGTGTGTCCGGTGGTGAAAGCTACTCTACTATATGGATGTTACACGGATACCATTTACCGAGCGAGGTGGCGCAGTGGTTAGCACACTGGACTCGCATTCGGGAGGACGACGGTTCAATCCCGTCTCCGGCCATCCTGATTTAGGTTTTCCGTGATTTCCCTAAATCGTTTCAGGCAAATGCCGGGATGGTTCCTTTGAAAGGGCACGGCCGATTTCCTTCCACATCCTTCCGTAACCCGAGCTTGCGCTCCGTCTCTAATGACCTCGTTGTCGACGGGACGTTAAACACTAATCACCACCACCACCACCGGATACCATCTGAGAATGGTTCGAAGCACCTTCCTTACAGTGGACCACGGGATGTTCAAGTGTCGTGACACAGCACGCGCACTGCCTGACGACCGGGAATAGCGCGCAGCGTTGTCTGTCGTAGCAGCAGGAATTTCATCAACCATCTGTGGTGCAACCGGTCGTCAGCCTCTTCCCGTAGCGACCCCCAGTTCTCCAGTTGATTCGAACTCCTTCATCTTGCACCGCACAGCAGGTGGAGAAAGAGGTCCCTTCTATGACCCTATCAGGCGGCGATATTCTCGAAGTGCAGCTGCAGCATTACTGTCGTCGATAGTAGAGCTTCACCAATAATGCCCTGCTGCTTTTGTGCAAGCTCATGTTGACACGTCAACAAGTGCAATGCGACTGGTCAGATGTGTAAGACTACGAATCACGATGGCTGATCACGGCACCTGGTGGCCGTATTTGGAACTGGACGGTGGCGCTGTGGCGCAGGGAAATCATCCACCCCATACTCTCGACATTAATGCTACCAAGTCTGGTACTCGTACGGTAATCAGTTCCCGTGTTACAACGTGTTAAATAGGGAGAGTTTCATTACAATCACCCGGTAATCCAGTTGTTCATTACTACTGCATAACTGGCCGAAATGATTATCATACAGGGTGCCCGAATCAGGATTAAACTACTACGAATGCTTAACAGCCATGCATTAATAATGAATCACCGTAGTACAGACTAAGAACCTACGTGCACACCAGTAACACTGCCTGCTATTCCTATAAGCGCGATATCTGTCGTATAAGGGAGATAGCTAACAATTTGCACTAGACGTGATGGAAGCACTGGTTGACAAAACACTCACACAACTCAAGATGCTGCCTCAATTCGTGATTCTGCAGGAACCGTCAGGATTAGACTACTTGTCAACAAACAACTACGGGCGTGCCATACTTTCACTGCTCGGACAGCACACTCTTCTTATCGGCCGCCGACTAAACCCGGCAACCCAGCCTTCCAGTCGAATCCATCCCATCAGGCTGCTCAGATGGTGCTCCACGGTTCCCTCTCATGTTACTCGCTCGGTCGTGCTTCCAGTTCTGGCCAGTGTGTCCAGCGGACACCGCACACCCAGTCGCGCCAGCGCTAATATCGGGCCGCTCACGCTGACAGCGACTTCATGGAGTCGCTCTGTCTCAGTCGCCACTATGTTCGCACTGCTTTTCAAACCTCCGCAGCTGAGCGACGTCTTATGACGGCATAAATATGGTAATTGTCTCACACTGACGAAAAATACTGAAGGATTGTTGGAACGACGATTTTGTAAGAAAGCTCTTTCATGCATGAGTTATACTTACTCAGGATTCTTCCAACGATTCTGAGTTTGGCATCAGATATTACTACAACTACTACTACTACTACTACTACTGCTACGGTCGCTCCGCCTTAAAAATCATTGGACAGTAGCTCGCAGATATTTGAAGCTTGTGACTGACTCCATTGACTGATGGCTGGTCATTTAGTCAAACGAAATCGAATCCATTCGGTTACTTACGTACATTACATTTTTTGTGTTGAGAGGCAGCTGCCAATCTTTTCACTGGTCTCTCACCAACTGCAAATGAATGAAAACAGGGCATGATGGCCGAGAAACAGAACCGTGATTGCCGTGATTGTATTCATTAACTACCAGTGTCAGTAGCATTGTCATTATCAGGTAACGTAGTCAAATGATACTAGCTTGGGGGTGAACCAAAGATTTGTCGGAGATACGAGGAGAAATAGCTGAAATAACGGAAGGCAGTAGTGAAACAGTCAGTTATATGAGCCGCCTCTACGCTCGAAAGAATATTCTTCCACTAACGTTCGATTTGATTCGATGTACGGAAAGCTAGGAACTTAAAAACAAAATTATAAAATGTTGTGTAATGCGTGGAAATGACTTAAGTGCCGACCGCTGTGGTCGAGCGGTTCTAGGCGCTTCAGTACGGAACCGCGTTGCTGCTACAGTCGCAGGTTCGAATCCTGCCTCGGGCATGGATGTGTGTGATGTCCTCAGGTTAGTTAGGTTTAAGTAGTTTTGAGTCTAGGGGACTGATGACCTCAAGATGTTATGTCCCATAGTGCTTAGACCCATTTGAAGCAAATGACTTAAGTAAGTTCCGAAAAAAAAACACGAACTGCGCTCTTTTTCTTGAGTTTATCTGTTATTTGGCTAAGTGTCACTGTATCGAGCTACAAAAAAGAAACAGCTTTTGTTCAAATCACGTGTTTCACAATTCTGCCCATCATTTCGGAAACTAGTTGTCCAGAAATGTAGATATAACCAACAGGACAAATGATAATTAGTAGACAAATAACTATTCGAGTGTCATTCGTAATAGAAGTGCCGTGAAATTTTAGGCTCACCAATTAAGAGTAGCCTCCCTTGTTAATGGAATGACAGCGTGGAACAGTTGTGAAAGTAGGACGAGACTCATTCACAAACAAAGCAGTTCGTGTATGGTAGACCAAGTCCCCCATGCGAAATTTCGCAGATGAATAGCTCTCCTGGCCGATATGGGAGGAAGACATAGATTTTTTAAAGGAATGAACAGCGCATACGACAGAATATGGCTTAAGGATACACAAAGAAGGACTAAGGTGATGAAGGCTTACAGAAAAGTTACTAATTGCTTGCTGACTATGGAAATTAGAAGCGTCGCAATAGTTGAAGGACTGACAGAATTCTCCCATGTAGAAATTTTATTCATGATGGCCGAAGTAAGGCCAAAAAACGCGTCATTCGAGGAAAGAACACTTCCATTATCAGTTATTGTTAGGAAAATAAGGAAGAAGATTCTGAATGTCTGCAAGTGTATGTGTCCAGCACGACTTTGTGTGAAAGGGAGCGTAGACCAACTGAAACTCGGTGAAGAAGAAGTGGAAGCATTTGGAGTTGAGTGCTCCAAAGAATGTCACAAATTAAGTTGACAGATAAAGTGATAAATGAAGAAGTACTAAAAATAATGACTGAGAAAAAACGCCTGTCGAAGACACTTAGCAGAAGACGGGCAGGTTAGTAGGATATCTGCTACACATCCAGCAGTAGTTAACTTGGCTCCGTAAGAAGAAGAAGAAAGATAGTAGAGGTCGACGAAGACTAGAACACATAAAACATATTATACATTATGTTTGTACGTACGAATTGATAATAAGATTAGCACAAGGATAGGAGAAGATGGGTGACAGCTTTAAATCAAGACAAAAACTGATTACGTAAAAAAGTACCAGGTTCTTGGTAATTGCGTAACGAAATGGCTGTCAACATTTCCAGCTGAGGCCATCGGACTGGTGGTAAAGACATCTGCCAAGCGCACTAAGAGGTCAATGCACTATCCCAAAAGTGGAGGCCAACCATCTGGACGTTGTTCGCAAACATCTTTGAGTGAGTCCTTACTGGCGGCAGCTGCTGCAACCACGGAGTCCCTGTGATCACGGTTTTCCTTCAGACAGGACGCGCTTGTCAGCATGACTGCTCATTTCTTCTGTGACCTTCAATGTCACATGATGTGATGCCGTGGAACTTTTTCTCTCATTAAATGTATCGAAAATCGTGCTGCCTCTCGCTAAAGATGTCATCGCCCGGAACGTTCACTGAAACACCTAATTGAGGTAGTATACATGATGCTGTTGCAGGTGCAAAGCTACGTACGTGCAGAACTCTTATGCTAGAGGGCACTGGTTCTTAATATTCGTTCGGTACCCTAGATTTAGGTTTCTGTGGCTTCTCACAGTCGCCTAAAGCAAATGCCGGAAAATTTTCTAGCAGAAGGCCATTGGTGACTATTGTATTCAGAAAATGCCTTTGGCCTCAAGTATAAACGTGGCAAGAACAGAACCCACTACGACCGGAAGTAGTTGCTTCAAGGTGGCTTGCTTGCACGATGGACGGAACCTCGTCACAGGGCCAAACAACCTTAAGCAAACTGCAGCACAACGAATTGTTATATAAAGTGTACATTAAGTATATTGAGTGCGCAAAATGATGCGTGCCAATGTTATTCATTGCTCACTTGCACTGATTAATCTTTGAACTCTGGTCTAGCCCGGAATCCAGTGAATGGTGAGTAAAATAACTAGTAGAACGCCTAGTTAGGCTATTCTGGGCAACAGCTGTAGGTATATAGATTCCCGTACTGTCGGGAGGTACTTTATGGAGTCCGAGTGCTGCTGCTACTGAGACATAATGCCGGGAAACATTTTCCCAGTTTGGGCAGCGGCTGAATAATTTGGTTGATTCTCCAGTCTCGGGTTTGGTTTCTTTGGATGATTTTGTACGGCTGATACATCGGTTCTCTTTCGTTGTCTTTGTGAACCGTATGTCCCTTTATATCAGCGTTTGGTGGTTGGATATCCACTTGAGAGCCATTTGTGTGGCGTAAGGAGGAACTGGTGGTCAGGCATTCTTTTACCTTGAAATCAAAATCACCCACATCGGGGGAAGCAAGGAGGACATAAAAAGCAAAGTAGCACTAACAAATAGATCTTTCCTATGAATGAAACAAGTGTATTGTAACCAGTCACTGTTCATTTATATCCACAACGCGTTTTAAACGTCTAAACCTGCATCATCAGATGGATCAATGTGTATTAGTATGACATATGTGTGTGTTGTGTTACGATTTTGGCCCCGCCGGAGCTTCGAGTCCTCCCTCGGGCATCGGTGTGTGTGTTTGTCCTTAGGATAATTTAGGTTAAGTAGTGTGTAAGCTTAGGGACTGCTGACCTTAGCAGTTAAGTCCCATAAGATTTCACATACATTTGAACATTTTTCTTTGTTACGATTTTGGGGTAACTTGTGGCAGTGCCTAGTGGAGAAACAAATACATCGTTTATTTCAGAACATGGTTTTGGGGTTTTTTTTTTACTAAAAATTAAAACTACGTCTCAAGATGTTCTGAAATCGCGTCTTTGTTTTGCCGATAGACAGTGCCACAGCTTACACCAATATCGTAACATAGCACACACATACTAACACATGTAAATCCACCTGATTTTGGAAGTTTAAACATTCGAAACGCGTTGTCGATATAAGTAAACAGTTACTGGTAACCGTAAACTTGTTGTTTCATTCGATATCGATAAAAGCCACGGTAAAGCCTAACCTAAAATGTTCCCATTTAAAGTGCGTTCCTAGCCAAATGAAGTCTATTAGCATCAAACACAGGTCTTTATTTGAGGAATAAATTTCTGAGTATGTGAATTTGGAGTATTATATGATAGGGAATTATGGACTGTGGGAAAAACTGAATCGAAGCGTTTGAAATGTGGCCCTAGAGAAGAATAATAAAAATGAGGTGGACTGATAATGTAAGGTATGAGGAGGTTCTCCGCGGAATCGGCGAAGAAAGGAACATACGGAAAACACTGATAAGAAGAAGGGACAAGATGATAGATATATGTGTTAAAAATCAGGAAATAACTTGTATGGTACGAGAGGGATTGGTATAGGGCCAAAGCTGTAGTGGGAAGACAGGGCTGGAATACATCCAACAAATAATTGAAGACGTGAGGTGCAAGAGCTACTCTGAGATGAAGTTGGCTCAAGACGCGGATTCATGCCGGATCGCATCAAACGTCAGAGAACTAAAAAAAGTAGCCGAAGCATAACGTAGTATGTGTTTTGTGCCCCCTCTACGGCGTCTGACCGTAACTATGTTGAGCCTCTCTGGAGGCCGGTCGGCCGGCCTTGCCGAATGGCGCCCACTCTGTGTTTGGCTGCGCCTCGTATCTTCTAGATAACAATTCTTGGAGCGGCACATGAAGTTAAAAGTCTACAGTGCGCCAAATGACGCAGGAACTAGACGATACCTGACTGGGGGCCTCTAGTGTGGACCGACAAGACGCGATTTTGCCTCTTTTGAAATGATGCAAGACGCCTTTAATCCAAAGCGTGTGGAAGGTTTGGTGCATGCGATGCGTTTGGAGTGACTTCGTAACATGACTTCGGCCCACTTATTCAGGCAAACTGAACATGAACTAAGATGTTTATTTTAACTTTCTGGGTGACCAAGTATTAACCTTTTCTTCCTCATCTTGATGACGAGTAAGCTGCAGGCACATCCGACTTCCTAGATGCCAACAACCGTGTTCGTAGTGCTGTACGCATACGGTGCTGGTTTGACGAACACTCAGGCATCCTCTCTAACCCCAACTGACTCTCTAAATCACCACGTCTTAATCATAAAGAAGCCGGCCGCGGTGGTCTAGCGGTTCTGGCGCTGCAGTCCGGAACCGCGGGGCTGCTACGGTCGCAGGTTCGAATCCTGCCTCGGGCATGGGTGTGTGTGATGTCCTTAGGTTAGTTAGGTTTAAGTAGTTCTAAGTTCTAGGGGACTTATGACCTAAGATGTTGAGTCCCATAGTGCTCAGAGCCATTTTTAATCATAAAGAAAATATCTGGGACTATTTAGAACACTGGGTGCAACGTGCCAATCAGCATCGTTAGAGTTTGTTAGAACTACTGGTCTAATCATCTTTTAGTGTCTTCACTTGGATGTGACATACCTGACGAAACTTGTGGACTGTCTTCCTTGCCGAATTGTGGTCATTAACAGTGGTAAAGGCGTGTCTGTAGGGTATGAAGGTCATGTCTCCTTGGGAGTGCCCACTATTCATTCCTTCTTATTACTATCTTTCGTACTCGTATAAGACTCTGAAGTGAATACAGTCTAAAACATAGTCTGACGCTCATGCGCAGTGAGTGTTTTCTTTAGATATATGGGGTAAAGCTTATGTCCTGTACGAAAAGGAAGTTTACTGCTTTATTCCCTCATACCGGGAAAGAACTAATAGACCCGTCGTTCTATTGTACTTGTATCACCTCCTCCCATTCTTTCATTTTGCACGAAGAGATCTCTTCCTCGTAGTTAGCTCATCGGCACTCTTTTCTGAATCTTTTCTTCGTAATTATCCGTTCTTCCAAACAGTAATACTCTTTGCAGCCATTGGGTTTTTGATTATGCATCTTTATTGTGCCTACCATGAATAATACAAAGGGTTAGGGTGGCCTTTATAGCCCTTCGCCAGGAATTTTTTAAAAGAGGTTATTGAGACCAGTTTTTGAAAAAGAAAAACGTAATTTTTGTATTTTCTACAGTATACTGCACAACATACGCAATTCTTTGCTTTTTATTTCTAATTATGAAGTTCTATCAAGAAGCGACGGAAGAGTCAATAACGAGACCAGTTGTCGTATTCGCGTTACAGTCAGCGGAAGCCTCCTAAAACCTTTCTTGTAAAGCTTTGTTTAAATTAGTTGTCCAAAGCGCGCACACGCTTTCAGCATGACATGCTATGAAGACACGTATAGTTCCGCGATACTGTCTCATGTCTAAGGGGATCATTTCGAAACTAATGCCTCCCCTTTCTTGTGTTGACTTCGAGTGTCGGACCCAGATTACTTTGGTGCAGTACTGACCTTGAGTGTTCTACAATGGCATCCAACAGCGAGATGCGTATAAAACAGATACTTCATTGAATTCCACACTGATAAACAAACTGTGCCAACTGAAATCCAACGATACTTGCCAAACGTGTATGGAGAGGATGTAGTAGGCGTGAGTAATGTGAGGTGGTGGGTAGTGCCTTTCAGTAGTGGTGCGAAGGGTGTGCATGGCAAGCCCCCACCGCTTTTCGGCTGCCACCCATCATAAGAAGTAGCGCCTCGATCAAGTCGTTCCTGATTATCTGTGGGTTGCGACCAATAAATTATATAGAGAACTGAATTTCGCCTGTGATGTCTTAGACAAGATATTTGCCCAACTCCAGTTAACGCAAAGTGTGAGAGTGGTGCGTTTTGCAGATACTCATAAAAGACCAAAAGGGATAGCATCGGGACTTACTTGCCGAGACTTAATTGTCGGGACTTACTGGACCAATATGAGGCTGCAGGTGACAATTTTCTGAGCATCATCATCACCAGAAATGAGGCACGTATTATTTCTGTGAGGCGGAATCCAAAAGACCGTCCATCGAGTGTCGAAATGCGAATCATCCAGTAACGAAGGAGTTTAAGAAAGAGTCATCTACAGGCAAAATAATGTGCACACTCGTCAGAGAGCGGCAAGGTGTGGTTTTTTTGAATGTCTTGGAAGCTACGGAAACTGTCAACTGAGAAAACAAAGCTTAGCACTGATTATACAGGGAGTTAGAGGTATAACTGCAGGTATTTGTATTGATAATTGAGGACAATTTACTGAACAACATTTCATCAATGTTCACGTCATTCGTAGACTAATAATTAAAGCTAATACGAGCAGGTTTTTTTTAGGTTGGTTAGTATCTCTAAGTACATGTGACACAAGCAAGCCATTAAACTTTTATTTTCCTCTGGTCAGCAGGTCAGGAACTGGACTGTAGATGCACGGACGGAAAATTGATAGTCTATACCCACTTGTGTAATCCACGTTGCGGCGCGGTTACGACTGTGCAAATAACACTAGGCAGTAAATTATGAGATATGTTTATGGGAAGACTGAAGACTGTTGGATGCAGAGAGAGAGAGAGAGAGAGAGAGAGAGAAACAACTAACGCACTGAAATGGTATATTAGTAAGACATCGAGCTCTGCGGGCCTGCCGGCCGTTGTGGCCGAGCGGTTCTAGGCGCTTCAGTCCGGAACCGCGCTGCTGCTTCGGTCGCAGGTTCGAATCCTGCCTCGGGTATGGATGCGTGTGATGTCCTTAGGTTAGTTAGGTTGAAGTAGTTCTAAGTGTAGGGGACTGATGATCTCAGACGTTAAGTCCCATAGTGCTCAGAGCCATTTTTCTGCGGGCCTATAAAAGACGGACTAAGCGTAAAAATGACAATATACAGCTGAAACCTTGTTCCGTTTGACTGTTTTCTTGTACTTTCTGTATGTGTTGTATTTCCATGAAAGCAGATGGGAGACCGTTTCGGAGAGACCTTCGTAGACGTAGATGGTAGTTACCTTTCCCAGTCGCTGCAGTTTTGTTCATTAGACTGGGCGCCTGCTGGCAGGCATTTCAATAATCTGAAGAAAATTTTTCTCTTCTTCAATGTAGATCTCTCGTGATTTGCTCTTATAGCCACGACAAGAAGCTGGATACGTTTCCAGCTTAACGCTTCGGTGGCGTTGTCGGGCCGGAGCGGCACGCATGACGAGACGAGCCACTTGGGAAGGCTGGCTGTCAGCGCGCCGTCGCATTACGTCACCAAACGCAGCAAGAGTGGCCCGCTATGGGCCTCGCCAGGGCGCAACTCGCCGCTGACGGCGGCCCGTCGCTCTCGTATGGCGGCGACGTGCGCGTGGCGGCGTGACGTGCATGCACCGCCCGCTACAAGCTGTGCCTCTTGTTCCGTGCGCCCAGCTTGTCGCCTTAGGAGGAAGAGTGGCTATCGCAACGAGCGGTCTGCTCAGAGTAACGGTTCCTCCAGCTGTCCGTGTGACGAGCGGTCAGCGAGACCTTCCCCGTGGGTAACCACTTCACCTGTAGTTGGCTTGTCACTCTTGGCTTAACAGTAGCACTACTTCAGTAATTTTGAGGTTATGTACGACTAACTGCATTCACTCAGTTACGAGTGGGTATAACATCAAAGTCACCTATGTTACACTATATGCAAGTCTTTAGCGGCAAAAGCCAGATATCCATCATAAACTGTTCACTTTCAACTTCCAATTTCTTTGTGAGGAGGCTTGCAAGGCAGGTGCTGAAAACTGTTTCTGTTGCTGTTGTGCTTCTGAGTCCGAACACGAGTTTGACGCAGCTCGCCACAACAGTCCATCCTGTGCAGGCCTCATCTCTGCATACCTTCTGTAGTACGCATCCACGTGAACCAGCGTGTCGTAGTCAAGCCGTGGTATCCTTCTACAGATTGTACCTCCTATACTTCCCTCCTTTACCAAATTAAAGATTCCTTGATGTCTCAAGATCTGTCCATCACACGATCCTTCTTTTCGTCAAGTTCTGCTACAAAATTTCTTGTTCCCCAGTTCGATTCATTGACTAGTTATCAGATTTATCCATCTAATATTCAGCGTTCTTCTGTAGCATCACGTTTCAAAAGCTGCTACTATCCTCTTGTTTGAACGGCTTATCCTCCACGTTATAACTCAAGAAAAAAAAACCTCCAGAAATGATCTAATTGATGTTAACAAATTTCCCATTTTCCATAATGGTTTTATTGCTACCGAAAGTCTGCATTTTGTATCCTCTCTACTTCAGCTAGTGTCACTTATTTTGATCCCAAAATAACAAAGCTCACCTACTTCTTCTAGCGTATCATTTTCTATTCTTATTCCATTAGCACCTCTTGACTCACGTTGAATATATTCCATTACCTGTGTTTTAGTTTTGATTATGTTAATCTTACAACGTCTTTTCATTGCTTAATACATTCGTGTTAACTGCTCTTCCACGTTCTTTGCAGTTTAGAACAGAAATAAAATGTCATCGGTACCCCTCAGAACTGTTCTCCTGACGATAAATCTTCCTTTGTACACTCCGCCTGGAGGTCTGAATGGGAGATAATTTTACCCCTGCAAAATTTTATCCAAGAGAATTCCGTCATTGTTAATCCACATAGTACAGCTACATACAAACATAAAAACAAACCACCGTCCGAACTGGCCTTGAAGGCGCACGGTACCGACTGCCCGCCATTTCATCCTCAACCCTTAGGCGTCACCAGATGCGGATATGGAGGAACATGTGAACAGCACACCGCTCTCCCGGCCGTCCTCAGTTTTCGTGACCCGCGCGGCTGTTTCTCAGTCAACCAGCTCCTCCATTGGCCTCACAAGGGCTGAGCGCACCCTAGTTGCCAACTGCACTCGGCAGTCTCCAACACTGACGCCTCCAAGTGGTAGCCAAGCCAGACAGCGTTTAACTTCGGTGATCGGAGGGGAACCAGTGTTAACACTGTAGCAAGCCCGTTGGCCAGTAAAGCTACATGCCTTCATGAAATATACGACTGACGTTTCGACTACTTTCGGCCGATGGCAGTACCAATATACTAAGGCCATGGGGGCTAATGTTACAAGGCCAGATCAGTCATCCTGTCTGTTGCCCCTGCAAGTAACACAAAATCGAGTGCCCCCTCTAGATATCATATGTTGGTATGGCCTCTCGACAGATATCACTCCGATGTGGTTCAAATGGCTCTAAGCACTATGGGACTTAACATCTGACGTCATCAGTCCCCTAGACTTAGAATTACTTAAACCTAACTAACCTAAGGACATCACACACATCGAAGCCCGAGGCAGGATTCGAACCTGCGACCGTAGCAGCAGCGAGGTACACCGGACTGAAGCGCCTAGAACCGCTCGGTCACAGCCGCCGGCTCCGATGTGGTACAGCTATTTGTATCTGTATCACCCCAACGCTGCTGAATCCATGGTTATCTACGTCATCAGCTGCAAAATTATGGAGCATATTTTGTGTTTGCGTGTGATGGCTTCTATGACTACTGATTAATGCCGCTGCAGGTATCATCGCGGATTCGGCAAGCAATGATGCCATGTAACTTAGCCTGCTGTTCGGACACGAGGACCAGATAGCTGCAGATAGTGTAGACACCATGTTTCTCGAATTCAGGAATGTCTTCATTATGTTCCCATACCGATGTCTGGTAAACGAGACACGACCATACGAAATACGGGAGCAGATATCATTAGAATCGATTGAATACCTCCACCGTAATAGAATTAGTTAGCAGGCAACATTAGAAGCAAAAGCAGCGTGGTGTACACAAGAAAGTATTACAGGACTATACTCGTATTTATTTATTTAGCCGTATGGCTAGGGCCCCCCGTCTGGCAGACCGTTCGCCGGGAGCAGGTCTTTCAATTTGACGCCACTTCGGCGACCTGCAGTCGATGAGGATGATAAGATGATGATGAGAACAGCACAACACCCAGTCCCTGGGTGTAGAAAATTCCCCGACCCAGTCGGGAATCGAACCCGGGCCTAGAGGATTTACAAACCGTCATGCTGACCATTCAGCTACCGGGGGGCGTACAATACTCGTATTGGGAAGGTTTCATTTAGTGTAGATTTAAGACATTTTACAGTACTTTTGGTTGGAATATCAGAATAAGTCATCTCACATCTGCTATTGTTTTACCTTATTAACTAAATATTGCAAGAGTGAATGGTTTAGCGTATAACGTACGGTGAAAACAGAAAAGCAATATCACTACCAGAACGGAAAATTGCTGCCATCAACAAAAATACCGCATCGATGAGGGCACTATCAAAAATGATCAAAGCATTGGTCTCAAAAAAGCATAGCTACGTGGGTAATAAACCTGGAAGTTTTATTGGCGATAACAACGCCCTCGTAAGTCTTCGCTCGCATACAAATTTATAATAATAAAATTTAATTGTTCCTCGGCCAGTGATGTTACTGTTATATTAAAATGTCCCGGATTATTACTCCAAGTGAAGGAATGTTCTGTGTCCAAAGACGAGTACAATTTCTCCTGCTATAAGAGTGGGTGCACTCCCTCGACTTATAACATACGAAGGACAGTAGGTAGTCACAAAGATGTCACATAAGTATAGAGTCGTTTGTGAAATGTAAGGTCTTCTCGCCCTTCATTAAATATTTCACTGACTACATAGAAAAACTCTTGAATAAACAACATATTTCTGTAGTATACAGGTTGTTACAAAAAGATACGGCCAAACTTTCAGGAAACATTCCTCACACACAAAGAAAGAAAATGTGTTATGTGAACATGTGTCCGGAAACGCTTACTTTCCATGTTAGAGCTCATTTTATTACTTCTCTTCAAATCAAATTAATCATGGAATGGAAACACACAGCAACAGAACGTACCAGCGTCACTTCAAACACTTTGTTACAGGAAATGTTCAAAATGTCCTCCGTTAGCGAGGATTCACGCATCCACCCTCCGTCGCATGGAATCCCTGATGCGCTGATGCAGACCTGGAGAATGGCGTATTGTATCACAGCCGTCCACAATACGAGCACGAAGAGTCTCCACATTTGGTTCCGGGGTTGCGTAGACAAGAGCTTTCAAATGCCCCCATAAATGAAAGTCAAGAGGGTTGAGGTCAGGAGAGCGTGGAGGCCATGGAATTGGTCCGCCTCTACCAATCCATCGGTCATCGAATCTGTTGTTGAGAAGCTTACGAACAGTTCGACTGAAATGTGCAGGAGGTCCATCGTGCATGAACCACATGTTGTGTTGTACTTGTAAAGGCACATGTTCTAGCAGCACAGGTAGAGTATCCCGTATGAAATCATGATAACGTGCTCCATTGAGCGTAGGTGGAAGAACATGGGGCCCAATCAAGACATCACCAACAATGCCTGCCCAAACGTTCACAGAAAATCTGTGTTGATGACGTGATTGCACAACTGCGTGCGGATTCTCGTCAGCCCACACATGTTGATTGTAAAAATTTACAAATTGATGGCGTTGGAATGAAGCCTCATCCGTAAAGAGAGCATTTGCACTGAAATGAGGATTGACACATTGTTGGATGAACCATTCGCAGAAGTGTACCCGTGGAGGCCAATCAGCTGCTGATAGTGCCTGCACACGCTGTACATGGTACGGAAACAACTGGTTCTCCCGTAGCACTCTCCATACAGTGACGTGGTCAACGTTACCTTGTACAGCAGTAACTTCTCTGACGCTGACATTAGGGTTATCGTCAACTGCACGAAGAATTGCCTCGTCCATTGTAGGTGTCCTCGTCGTTCTAGGTCTGTCTCGATACAAACGTACCGCGCCACGGCTATTGCCCCGTGCTAATCCATACATCAAATGGGCATCTGCCAACTCCGCATTTGTAAACATTGCACTGACTGCAAAACTACGTTCGTGATGAACACTAACCTTTTGATGCTACGTACTGATGTGCCTGATGCTAGTACTGTAGAGCAATGAGTCGCATGTCAACACAAGCACCGAAGTCTACATTACCTTCCTTCAATTGGGCCAACTGGCGGTGAATCGAGGAAGTACAGTACATACTGACGAAACTAAAATGAGCTCTAACATGGAACACATGACACATGTCCACATAACATATTTTCTTTATTTGTGTGTGAGGAATGTTTCCTGAAAGTTTGGCCGTACCTTTTTGTAACACCCTGTATAACCCACTGGCAAGATATAGGAGTATTTAAGGTCGGCCAGGTATGCTCGCCAACCTCTAGGAAAAGGAATAAACACAATACAGTGACGTAAGTGTGTACTAATAGCGTAACGAATGAGAAACAAGTGAAAAACTATAAAGGCAAGAGATGATACGGAGAAACGGATAGATCAACTTAATGGATCACAATTTTCAGTCAATATCCCACTGAATACAGTCTGTTTAGATACTCTGACAGCCGCGAGGGGATACTACAATAGGCAATGAGATTTCCAAAGCGACAGTAATTTCAATCGAAAAGTTGAGGGACTGAGTAATGAAGGGGAATTGCACCGACCTCCCAGAGTATATTGTGACTTCCAGGCTGTTGCAGCTTGCGATGAAATTTCACTACCGTCAGCAACGAGCCATTTGACCTCTGAACCAAAACCAAGAATAGCACTTGCTGATGTGCTCTGCATACTGGAATGAAACATCAATTTTATCAATAGAACCCATTCGATCGAAAATTCTGAAAGTTAAATAATTAGAAAATTATAGATTTTAATATACAAAAGTATTTGAATAACTGACTAATGCTGAGATCATCTCCGTCACACACGCTCCGAAATCCTGTATTCTGTTAGCCAATTTCCCAATATCGCTTCTTATTGGTCATGTAAACAATCAAATATAGATTCTGGAAATGCAGATTTGGGCTCCGGCAATAGATTTTCGATCTACGCAAACACTCCACAGTATTTAAATCGCAATTGGGTTGTTAGGTCACCAATCCCTTTTTTTCAGTTGTTAATTTTGTGTGGGGTGGAGAAGAAAAACGTGTATTGGACATCGCGAATTCATTCATTTCTTCTCTATTAGGCTAGTTGTTTTCTATTTCTGGTAGTAATTTTTACCTCAATTGAAAGTTGTTAACCCCTTGTCATCCACTGCTGGATCATAAGCTAATTCCCACGACAAAGGTAGCCGTTTTAGCTCTTTTCGCTGTCCACATTAATACACTCCTAGGCCATCTGTCGCTGATCATTCTTTTAAAATGCCCAAACCACTGCGGACTTTTATTCTCCAGTCTGCTCTTGTCACTTCCATTTTTCCCATTTTTTATGGTTGGTTGGTTGTTTCGGGGAAGGAGACCAGACGGCGAGATCATCGGTCTCATCGGATTAGGGAAGGACGGGGAAGGAAGTCGGCCGTGCCCTTTGAAAGGAATCATCCCGGCATTTGCCTGGAGCGATTTAGGGAAATCACGGAAAACCTAAATCAGGATGGCCGGACGCGGGATTGAACCGTCGTCCTCCCGAATGCGAGTCCAGTGTCTAACCACTGCGCCACCTCGCTCGGTCATTTTTTATGTGTTTTGATTTTATCTTCGTGGGTGACCTGCAAGGTTCTTCTCATAACATCTGATTCCACGGTCCTGATATTGTCCCTTTCTTTATTCGAAAGTGGCCACATGTCTACAACATTAGTAATTATATTCTGGATGACACTATGGAATATTCTGTCATTAGTCTGTCGACTAACAATGTTGCTCCAAATCAGTCCATGTAGGGACTTTGTGGGTAGTTTACCCACCGTTACTTTGGTCTCAACATCTCTGTCGCGAGTTCCGTCTCTGGACATAATCGAACTTAAATATTTAAAAATGTCAATAAAGTTTTTTAAATTTTTCGTCTTCGAGAACTAAATCTGTTCCTTGTTTACCAATAAAAGTCTACTTTGTCTTATCGAGATTAATTTCGAGACCTCATCTTGCGTATTCCTTCTGCAATTAATCCAAAGTGTGTTCCATATCTCGTCTGCTGCTTGCGAAAAGCCTGTAGTGCTTGGTCTATGTATATATTAAAAAATAAATGGTATTTCCTTTATTTAACTGAAAAAATCACATTTTATCCTTATTAGATGGACATACATAAAAGGTGGTATACTCGTATGTGCTGAAATAGCAAATTCGAACTGACTGACAACATCCATACGTCATGCGCAGCTGTCTGTTTTGAAATCTGCTATGCTCAAAAGAATGGTTCAAATGGCTCTGAGCACTATCGGTCTTAACATATGTGGTCATCAGTCCCCTAGAACTTAGAACTACTTAAACCTAACTAACCTAAGGAGATCACACATATCTATGCCCGAGGTAGGATTCGAACCTGCGACCATAGTGATCACGCGGTTCCAGACTGAAGCGCCTAGAACCGCTCGACCACACCGGCCGGCCTGCTATGCTCATTCTCCCCATTAGTGGCTAATGCTCTCGCACACAGTTAGTGCTTAGCGATCAAACATTTACTAAATCTGTGCACGCCAGTGTGTCTTTATCGAAAAGCCGCTTCAGTTGCTGCTTGACTGTCTTGTCTCTTCGTGGATAAAGGTATTAACAATTATGGTGATTAATAAACAGTTCATTAATTTTTTCCAACTTCCTCGTTTTCATTCGACTGCCTCTTGTGTAAGAAAATCTTACTGCCTTTCTGTTAAAAAATTATGAAATTACTGATAATTTAAAATTCACGGTGTTGACGAAAACAGAACAGCTGGTTTACAGACACCATTCGTTTAAAACAAATGACGCTTGAGAAACTGATCTTCCACGGAGCTGCCAAAATCGGCTCGGGTCCAGCACGCCAACACGAGAGCGAAAATCTGTTTCTGAAATGCGATTTTCGTCTTCCGCGAGCCGTGCCGCATGTAAACGAAGTGACTGTCTAAGGACGGGTAAGTGTAGATGAGTTAGTTGAAGATTCTCAGCTCTGTAGGTAACATACTTACCGTGTGACACCGACACAGTATACCTTCAAACCTTTATCGTATATTCATCAACGCGTATATATTCATTCCGAGAGACGATGTGGCTGTAAGGAAAATAGGAATTAAAAAAAAAAAAAAGGAATAGGGGGAAAAAAGAGAAGAGAGGCGCAGTAAGCGATTTAACTATGCAGGAACGCGCTCGGGTTGCGCCCGACTGGGTGACTAATGGTAAGGATGACCGGCGCATCGCTACGACGCTACCCCCTCCCCCCTCGTTAGCTGTACACATAAATAGAGAATGTGAAGCGCGGGAGGAGGCGGAGGAGGCGAAGCAGGAGGAGGGTTAAGCCGCACAAAAAAGGTGCCACTTTTTACAGGTGGGTCGGCGGCAGACAAGAGGCTGATGTATGTCGGCGTACCAAATATTCCGTGGCCCACAAGAGACAGGCTTCGGACAGACGAGGGAGGGGTGAGGAGTCGTGGGGGAGGGGAGAGGCGGCGGGGGCGGCAGCGCTCGCTATCGGAGATGACAGCTGAGATACGGCCGCCGCAGCAGCAAACAAATATTTTGTCTGAACCTATACCTACAATACTTTAAATGCCTCCCGCGTATACCTTTTACAGCGGCCCAGTGCTTCCTTTTTCTTTTCCTCTCTCTCTTTCTTTTTTTTAAAATGTAGTCGCCGACGTTACTGTCTCCGGAAAGGCCCCGCGTATCTTGTAAATGCAAATTTCCCTTTCCCCGCGCGGTGCAACCTTTTCTCCATCTCCCTGTCGACCGGTTTGTAGGTGGCGAGAGATTTGTGTTGCGGAAGGGCCCGGGCAGACGGCCCGTCGAGGGTTGGGTGGTGAGTGCCGCTGCTGCCGGTGCAGCCGACTTGTCGAGACAGGACTGCTGTTCGCCGAAACTGCTGTCGTCACGAACGGGATTAATTAACGCCGCGCAACAGGCACTTACTAGGGACTTTGTGGAATATAAAGGAGACGGAGGGGGAGGAACGTGGAGTAAGGAGTGGAAGGGGGAAAAGTGGGAGGGGGTGGGGCGGGGAGGGGGGAGGAGAAGTTACGTGCGCCTCACGATCGGAACAGTGGGCGAGGCAGGGGAGTGGGTGGTAGTTGTGGAGTGGCGGCTGCGGGCTTTGTACACCTCCCGGGCTTTGGCCTAATTACCGCGGTCGGTGGCGGAGGGTGCTTGGCGCGAGCGAGGGCGCCCGTAAACAGCGCCCAGGCGTCGCTAATGAAGCCAGCAACGGCGTTGCCTGCGGAAGAAGCCGTACGGCGTGCCGCGGGCCGCCAACAGCGCCACTGATGGGCGGTTGCGCAGGACGCCGTCCAAGGACTCGCCGACCTACATTCGAACGCATCATATGCAACCAGTCAGCGCCTAAAGTACGGAATCACGAAACTACGAGAAGCTGCTTTAATGTGTATTCATTTATCGACAACAGGTTTCGGTCAAGCGACTATCTTCAGGTGATGAATATCATTACGTCATATTAAAGGCAGGTTCCTTCACGTCAAGTAGAGGAGATCGTTGTACCTGTAGGATAATGTAGTGATGTTTTCTAGCCGCTGTTTGAATCTAGTAACTGCTTTGTAAGCAAATGAAGGAAAGCACCCTTAAAACAGTCATACTCAGTTTCCGTCATTCTCCTCTGTTTTTGTTGTGGGGGACATGATGTTGAGTTTTGTGCAGCGTTTCTATTGTACACTACTGGCCATTAAAATTGCTACATCAAGAAGAAATGCAGATGATAATCGGGTATTCATTGGACAAATATATTATACTAGAACTGACATGTGATTACAATTTCACGCAATTTGGGTGCATAGATCCTGAGAAATCAGTACCCAGAACAGCCACCTCTGGCCGTAATAACGCCCTTGATACGCCTGAGCATTGATTCAAACAGAGCTTGGATGGCGTGTACAGGTACAGCTGCCCATGCAGCTTCAACACGATAGCACAGTTCATCAAGAGTAGTGACTGGCGTATTGTGACGAGCCAATTGCTCCGCCACCATTGACCAGACGTTTTCAATTGGTGAGAGATCTGGAGAA
Organism: Schistocerca cancellata; assembly: GCF_023864275.1. Taxonomy (NCBI): domain Eukaryota; kingdom Metazoa; phylum Arthropoda; class Insecta; order Orthoptera; family Acrididae; genus Schistocerca; species Schistocerca cancellata. Next base: position 459,699,887 of record NC_064631.1, on the reverse strand, counting down.
TATGCTGGCCAGGGTCGCAGTCGCACATTTTCTGTATCCAAAAAGGCCCGTACAGGACCCGCAACATACGCCCGGTCGAACATTATCCTGTTGAAATGTAGGGTTTCGCAGGGATCGAATGAAGGCTAGAGCCATGGGTCGTAACACATCTGAAATGTAACGTCCACTGTTAAATGTGCCGTCAATGCGAACAAGAGGTGACCGAGACGTGTAACCAATGGCACCCCATACCATCGCGCTGGTTGATACGCCAGTGTGGTGATGACGAATACACGCTTCCAATGTGCGTTCACCGCGATGTCGCCAAACACGGATGCGACCATCATAATGCTGTAAACAGAATGACGTTTTGCCATTCGTGCACCCAGGTTCGTCGTTGAGTACACCATCGCAGGCGCTCCTGTCTGTGAACCAGCGTCAAGGATAACCGGAGCCATGGTCTCCGAGCTGGTAGTCCATGCTGCAGCAAACGTCGTCGAACTGTTCGTCCTGATGGTTTTTGTCTTGCAAACGTCCCCATATGTTGACTCAGAGATCGAGACGTGGCTGCACGATTCGTTACAGACATGCGGATAAGATGCCTGTCATCTGGACTATTAGTGATATGAGGCCGTTGGGATCCAGCACGGCGTTCCGTATTACGCTCCTGAACCCACCGATTCCATATTCTGCTAACAGTCATTGGCTCTCGACCAACGCGAGCAGCAATGTCGCGATACGATAAACCGTAATCGCGATAGGCTACAATCCGACCTTTATCAAAGTCGGAAACATGCGGTACGCATTTCTCCTCATTACACGAGGCATCACAACAACGTTTCACCAGGCAACGCCGGTCAACTGCTGCTTGTGTATGAGAAATCGGTTGGAAACGTTGCTCACGTCAGCACGTTGTAGGTGTCGCCACCGACGCCAACCTTGTGTGAATGCTCTGAAAAGCTAATAATTTGCATATCACAGCATCTTCTTCCTGTCGGTTAAATTTCGCATCTGTTGCACGTAATCTTCATGATGTATCAATTTTAATGGCCAGTAGTGTATATATTACGAATTCCACACATTTAAGCTCTGCGTAATACATTGAAGCTATTTGGAGGATACTGTTAGTTCTTCAGTTACAAGAGTTTTGTGGTTAGTAAAGTTCAGTATATTCTTAAAAGTAGTTGTATAGCGTGGGGATGATCGTGCACCATCTGGTAACTTGAAATGGAAGAAGATCTTCTACCATGGAATACGTGATACGTCCGAAAGAACTGAGTTTCTTTAATGACTTAACAATTTTACTTATTTCGGAAATGGAAATTTCTGTTAGCTGCGTATAGCTTCTACTTCAAAATATTTTAAATTTTTAATTAGTTTTTGGTACTATTGATTTCATATGCTGGTTATTGATGTGTAGTAGATTAATGGTGTACCACACAGACTTGTTCTACAAGCAGTGAAACTTCGGACCACAAACCAAAAAAATGCTACCGAATAAAATATGAGTATCTGTATTTACAGTATGTGGAGTTGAAAGCCTTACACACAGTCTTCACTTATCAAGGTTACTCAAAAAGCCAGAATTTGCGGAACGAATGATTCTTAGATACTGGGATCTCGAAGAAGTGACGGTCAATATAGAGGACGAACGAACCAAGGATTGTGCACCAATACAGAGAGTATTTCCGACATCAGGAAATCTCGAGGTACCTGGTAAAAGACGTAAAATGGAGTAAAACTGAAGAGGTAACCGGCTGAGTTCCCCAACGAAGTGTTATAGGTCTTCTGCTGTTCCTAATCGCACACAGAAGTTTTAGGAGACAATCTGAGTAGTCCTCTTAATATGTTTGCAAATGATGCTGTCATTTACCGTATATTGAAGTCGTCATAAGATCAAAACCACTTGCAAAATGATTTAGACAAGATACCTACAAGTATGTGCTGCGAAAATGACAATTGTCGTTGAATGAAGAACAGTATGACATCATTTACATGAGGACGAAAAGAACTTATTAAAAAAGAAGAACCTTGCAGGTAGGATTGGTCAACGGCCTTGCTCCAGTGGATATACCGGTTCCCGTCAGATCACCGAAGTTAAGCACTGTTGGGCGTGGCTGGCACTTGGATGGGTGACCATCCGTGCCGCAATGCGCTGTTGCCATTTTTCGGGGTGCACTCAGCCTCGTGATGCCAATTGAGGAGTTACTCGACAGAATAGTAGCTGCTCTGATCAAAGAAAACCATCATAACGACCGGGAGAGCGGTGTGCTGACCACACTCCCCTCCTATCCGCATCCTCAGCTGAGGATGCCACGGCGGTCGGATGGTCCCGATGGGCCACTTGTGGCCAGAAGACGGAGTGCATTGCAGGTAGGGTTGACTTAGGACGTCAGAAAAGTCCAGAGAAGGGCAGATCGGTTTTTACTGCCGCGAAAATGGGAAGATATTGTCACGGTTCTGATAAGTGAATTAGGATGGCAATCATTAAAACAAAGGCTTTTTTCTTTCAGCGAAATCTTTTCATAAAATATCGGTCACTAACTTTTTCCTCTGAGTGTGAAAATATTTTACTGTTGCCAATATTCACAGTGAGAAATGGCCAAGGTAATGAAATAAGAGAAATCAGAGCTCCCTTGCCAGGCACTTAAAGAGTTAACACATGCTTAGACTGGGTCTGGGGATGCTGACACAACAGGTAACACGAGAACAAAAGTATGCTACGTCGAAGAGGTACAAGGAGCTGTTGAGGAAATGGAAACACAGGAAACAGAGATTTACAGCCGTGGGATTTTGAAGTCAAATATTCACGTTGTTATCTATTCCCGGAACAGAATTAGACCCAGGGCAAAAATCAGCTTGGAGAAAAGAGCGAAGAAGGTTGCAAAGTATGAGAATGGGAGAATACTGTACAAGAATAAAGACCAGAAGATACGCTGATGCGAATTTACGTCACTCTAGAGGAAAAAACGAAAAGAAAGAGAAAATGCGAATGGACATGGTGTTTTCGAAGTATAATTCGATATAAAAACGTATCGGAATGGCCCTGGACACTATTTTAGGTAGTTTCGTTTTCAATTACTGAGTAAACGATTTGCTTCAGTGTTACGCGGTAATCCATCTTCACAGCTTTCACAGCTCATTGTAACCAATTTAAAACAAACTCCTCCATTCCAGAGATACAATTCGAGCATAGTCCTGGAAGAGTATGTACGCTGTAAGCAGTAATTGAATTGGATTGTTTGGGGGAAGAAATCAAACAGCGATGTCATCGGTCTCATCGAATTAGGGGAGGATGTCGGCCGTGCCCTTTGAAAGGAACCATCCAAACATTTGCCTGGAGCGATTTAGGGAAATCACGGAAAACCTAAATCAGGATGGCCGGACGCGGGATTGAACCGTCGTCCTCCCGAATGCGAGTCCAGTGTACTACCACTGCGCCATCTCGCTCGATGTACGCAGTAAGACGTCTCGAACGACTAGATGAAGCTTCATCGTAAATCGTTCGCTTAAGACCGCAGTTGCAACAGATGTTACATGTTCGGCTTGTCTTGCTGTCGTCAAAGACAGCTGCAGCCGCGCATCATACACTGGTTCAGTACACTCACTACTCTGCTGCAGCGGGCCAAACAGTGCAAACGCACACAGCAGGATTGATGGTTCCGGAAAAGAGCAGCTACCAGACGCAGCCCACTGAACTTGCCCCAGCACTCAGAGCCTCCAGCTTAATGCACTCCACTGTTCAGCTGGTATCTCTCCTGCCTTGATACCGTCTCGGCACGCATTCCTTCCAATTAAAATATGAAACTAGCGGAAGCGCTAAGCAGATAATACACGAGATACCTCTCGTGAATTAATGTCCCTGTGTTCTTAGGGAAAGAGTTAGTCGTAATAAACATACGGGTTTACTACCTATGAGCACGGCATGGCCTAGTCCTTGTGCAACTTTCCAGACCGAGAACTCGCCTTTCTTCCGTATGCTGCAGTGTTTAACGTCTGTGGATACCGTCGGAAAGAGAACGCACGCGCTTCCAGTGAAGTTTTCTCGAGTTTTAAGGTATCAAAATGGCTATAGAGTAGGGTTTTCCAAACTGTGTTTCGTGGAACACCTGTGTTCCGTGGAACTGAATAACTGCTCCACAGAAAAACTATTAATGACATGGATTTTTGACATTTCTTCTTTTTTTGTGTTGTTAGATATGATTTAAAATTGAAGTAATCAGCGGATAAAACACGTTTATCTCATTTTCTACAATTTTATTAACCTGCAAAATAAACAAAGTGTTCACTCAGAGTACCGGGATTCTATCAGAGGAAAAGCTTGGGAACCATTGTTCATGCCGGCCGGAGTGGCCGAGCGGTTCTAGGCGCTACAGTCTGGAACCGAGCGACCGCTCCGGTCGCAGGTTCGAATCCTGCCTCAGGCATGGGTGTGTGTGATGTCCTTAGGCTAGTTAGGTTTAAGTAGTTCTAAGTTCTAGGGGACTGATGACCTCAGAAGTTAAGTCCCATAGTGCTCAGAACCATTTTTGAACCATTGTTCTAAGGCGAGATTAAAATGGCTCAAGGGCATGATTTCGCCGATCAATACAGAGAAAAGCCAAATTTTGTGTTTGGTCGTATTGTTAATTACGGAATTACGTTCGATGTGAGGCGGTACTTTAGTTAAGGCGATGAAGTCGTTTTCAAGAATAAGAGAACTAAAGTCAAAGTTCAAACAGGCAAATTCAGGTTTCTTATGCTTCCGCTAATCAGGTGACTGGCTGTGATACCATTTGATCCACCGTTAAATAACCCGATGTTACCTTATGCTGTTGCTCTCTGATAATACGGCGTCAAATAAAATTCTGGTTCACTATACTGGTTTCGTTTTCTCGAATAATCCAGGTTCGCGAATCCGTTTCTCACAGTACTGACCATGTTTTACTGTACTATAGTTTATGTTTGTTAATGAAGTCTTCGTTAACCAACCTCCATGTGTGTAATCCTGGATCGTACTGTTGTCTAGGAATGACACTCCGTTCTTGAAGACAGATGCGTCATCTGACCCGTAGACTTTTTGCCAAAAGATATGTCTTATTTACGGATTCTCGCGCTGCTTCTTAGTAGAGTAGTTCCATATTTAAGATTGAATAACAAGTACACTGTTTTTGTTCCTCTGGTTTTATGTTTATTTCAAACTACTTTTAGGTCTATTGAGCCATCTTCAGGAAACAGCTGACTAGCGTCCGAAATGTAGGTGTCCAGACATTATAAGCGCAAATACAATCCACTTGCATAAAGTGTTGTCCATCAAACTTGTTTCTTAACGCTGAAATTACACTTTACATAATGGACAGTTTTAAGCCCAATAAATTATTGAACTAGACAATGTTACAGGTTAAATGGTTATAATGCTTAAGTCCGTGAGGTCCATTTGCTGAGGTCCATTGACTGAGAAACTGTTAAAATAAGCACTCTTGTTTTCTGATGTTCTACGAACACGTTTTTTAACGCTGTAAATTAAAATTTAGGCAATGGATAATATTACACACAGTAATTGTAATTAAAATATACAATCTTACAGCATTACAGGTTATATAGTTATGATGTCATAGTTTGTGAAGTCGTGACGTTGGTTGAGAACTGTGTAAGTGAGCACTAGTAACGTATGCAGCCAACATGTTTTACACTGTAAATTACAAGTTACGCAGTGGGCATTATTAAACACAGTACATGGTTAAAATGCACATTATAGTATTACAAGCTATATTGTTGACATTTGCAGCGTAAGCAAGATAAGGAATAGGAAATTCTGTTGTTTTTTTAATTTTGTGTAGCAGTATGCGCCATTGGTTTATGGGTATGTGGTTGGTTGACTGTATCATGTGAAGTTTAAAAGTGGGGAAGGGCTCAGCTGTAACTGATCATTTAGATCCACATGGGGATCTTGAGCCACCTGGGGATTTTGAGCTAAATGTTTGTTTACTTCAAATGCTTGTAATAGGCTTAGTTTTCTTCCTTTTGGGCTATATATAGTACTTCTGTGTTGACTTGGTATCTGTGTCCTTCCAGCATACCACATAATCTGTAGTACTGTAAGTTTGTTTATTTTAATTGCTGTGTACAATATTATTAATTGCCTAATTTTTAATTTATACTGTTAAAAAACATGCTTGTTGCACAACATAAGTAAAGAGTGCTCAGTTTAACAGTTTCTCAGCCAACGTCAGAACCTCAGGCATCATAGCTGTATAACCTGTAATACTGTAAGATTATGTATTTTAATTACTGTGTATAATATTATCCACCGACTAAAGTTTGATTTACAGTGTTAAAAAACTTGTTTCTTGCACGACATAAATAAAGAGTGCACAGTTTAACAGTTTCTCAGTCAATGTCAGCACTTTGGTATTAGAGCCACTTTACCTGTAACATTGTACAGTTTAATTATTTACAGTGCTTAATATTGTCCATTGTGTAAAGTGTAGTTTCGACGTTAAGAATCAAGTCAGATGCACAACACTCTGTGCAAGTGGACTGCAATTTTGCTTATAGCGTTTGGTTACTTCAAAACTAGTGTCCCTTTGAGACACTTGTCTGCTGTTTCCTGAAGAAGACTCAATAAGCCAAAAACTAGTTTGAAACCTTAGAAAAAAAAGAAATATTTCTAGTGTGCTGTGAAACTGAAGTTCGCAGCACGGTTTCCTTGCTACCCATCCAGCCAGCCGCGGCAGCGCTGCTCTGACGCTCGTAGTTTGGCTAGAGGGTGCGCTTGACGGCGTCTGAGTCGCAGCTGCGGCCTATCTGGGGAGTCGTGACAGGTCTGACGTCAGTCAGCTAGCACAGAGTGGCACTGACAACATCATCTGGAGGTCAGCGCCACCGCAGCGGCGCAAGCGGCGGGTAGTCCTGTTGTGCGTCGTCGGAGCCAAGGATTGGCGCGGCGGTCTAGGCTGTCCGTGTTGGGGATCGGGCAACAGATGCATCAGTTCGCATGGCTGGGAGATGCGCCGACTACAACTTCAGCCACGATGGCGAGTCGTGGGGCGCTGCAGGTGCTGCTATGGGGCACTTTCTGGACTCGCTTTGGGTGCAGCATGAAGGACCCAATTTGTCGTCGCGGGCCACAGCTGAAGCTGACCAGAGTTGGTACGTGGCCAGCAACCGAGACGGAAGTTCCAGTCTATCTGAAATCACCTTAGACAGACGACTTACCTGAGGTCGAGTGTCACGCAAGCCAACAGTGGCAAGAGAAAAATGGTTCAAATGGCTCTGAGCACTATGGGAATTTACGTCTGAGATCGTAAGTCCCCCTAGACTTAGAACTACATAAACCTAACTAGCCTAAGGACATGACACACATCCATGCCCGAGGCAGGATTCGAACCTGCGACCGCAGCAGCAGCGACGTTCCGGACGGAAGCGCTTAGAACCACTCGGCCACAACGGCCGGCAATGGCAAGAGATGCAGAACGTTTCACAGCAAAGGAAAGGCGGTTATTACCCGGTCTTCCAGTCTCGGGTTTCTTCACAGCCATGGCTGATGAGGACACATTTGGACCGATCTACGACTTCTACTATCATACGACGTCTGTTCAATCTCGCCTCATTTCCTCAAAATCTACTTTGGATAAACGTTTACGCTTCGGCGGCTTGTGGGTGTGATCCTGAGTCGAAGCTGATGTCAAGCACATCTTGTTTATGTGTCCCAGATCTGACTGCGAACAGTTGGACTTTCTGAGGACAACGTTGAGGATGGGATACCACCCTCCTCAGTCAGCTACTTCTCTTTGATTTACGAAAGACATTAGCCTTTATAAAGTGATTGTTAGGTTTCTTAAGAGTACTGGGCACAATCTGTAGGTTTTAATGGTGTACATATTCTATTTTTCTCTCTTACTTCTGAAGATATTTCAGGAATGGTATGAACTGTAACTCAGCACAATGTTGACTACCTTTTAATCTAATAGTTGCAAAAATGTGATGGGTTGAGCTTTCTCCGCTTGTAACTATGCATTTATGTATTATTTTATTCAATTCCCAGTACACTGCTACTAAGTGTTAGTGATGGCTAAATCGAGTTGCTACTCGGCTGGCTAAGTAAATAAAGTAAATAAAAAAGTTCCAGTCTACAAAGTGCTGTGCCGCAGAGACGGGCAGGCTGTACAGTCACAGTGATCTGTGCGGGGCATGGTGAAGATGTCGCGAACATCGCCCACCTAGAGGGCAGACGGTTTCTGTTGGTGCACAGAACAACAGAAGGTCTTCAGATGCACACTGTGACTGGCGGGCAGCTGACAAGCCATCACGCTGATGTTATAGTGTGGCGCTACTGAGCACAGAGAAAGCAGCCAGTCACTGCTCTGGAACGATGTGTTCGTTACAAGTGTGATAATGTACGGCGTAGCCATGAGGGTGCAGGGGTGTATTGTGTTTTACTTCACGCTACGAGCATGGTCAAATGCGTATGAAAGAGAGAGTCCTGTATTGTGCTTTACAAGCGACGAGCGACTGAAATAATGAGCTTTTCAATTTTCAGTTACATTAAGGTAGAGAGGATCCGAAGTACAAGAAGCAGTTACCCAGGTGGGAATAGGATGGAATATCTATGCGATATGTGTCAGCTGATGCATATCGCTCTTAGTTTGTGTCTCGGCTGTTCTACACTAACGACCGCTCTAGGCTATCACAACATTCATACGTGAACTATTGACATGTAATTATTAAAACAGACTGCTGTGCTAAATATTACGGCGCTTGTGGTAGGATCCACTCAGTGGCCAACACTAATTGTAATATCATTTCATCTTGGAGACTGTTGGTAACGCTTTCCGGATAGTCACTGCACACGTCACCTTGTCTCCTGAAACAGCTGCTCTTGGCTCTTGCTTAGTTAAAAATTTAAGCGACACATAAACAGGGTAAAAGCAGGAGGACAAATAGGCATGTAGACTAGACACGTCACTCCTTACATCACAACTGAATAACTGAAAAAGTTAAACATAGGTAATGAAATGAATTTAGATGAAATGAAATTGATCAAACAAGTTTAACATTTCGAGATTAAATCTAAATAATTTCTTCCGTAACTGTTTTCATTTTGAAATCGCCCCTACACAGCTAACAAATGCCAAATATGTGTAATTCAAGATATCTTCGATTCGTTTTAAACAGTTTGATAACTCAAGGCGGCAGGGGGAGTGTCCGCCACCTATTACTGTCCTCATTCCAGTCCCTGTGCGATGCAACTCCCAGCAAGCAACCTGCGTTTTCATTGACAAGCTGACCGATGATATTCTTTCAAGAAGAAAGTCAAAAAGAGAGAATAAAAAAGTCCATACATCACAGGAAATGACACATGTCAGTTTCCGTGGAGTCAAGTTTAATTACATCACAATATTCCTGAAGGATGCAGGACGTGGTGATTAATTTCGATAGTATAATAGTTCCTCAAGACCACCGTTAGAGGCCCGTAAGAACGGGCCAGGCTATATTTCTGGTACGGTACTACTGCAAGAACTCATTGTTCTACGCACAGGCATGGAGTTACATCAGCAGTTTACTGAAACTGTGTTCTACGAGGGCTATTGAAAAAAGAATGATCATAATTTTTTTTACAACATACCTTTACTCATCCTCATAATTTTGATGGTCCTTCTCAAAGTAGTCTCCCATCAATGCGATACACTTGTCCCCGCGTTTCTGCCAGTCTTCAAATACATGCTGGAAACCATTATTTGAGAGGTCCATTATAACCACCTCCGTAGCCTTCACCAGTGCTTCTGATGATTGATAATGCCTCCCACGAAGGCGTTTCTTTTTGTTAGAGATTAGAAAACAGTCACGTAGGGCTAAATCCGGACTGTAGGGAGGGTGAGGGATGCGCTTCACGTTGATTTTTGCAAGATATTTAGCAACAACATTGGGATTATGCGGCCGTGCATTATCGAAGTGCAGCATCCAACTTGCTTCACGGAAATGTGGTCTTTTGCACCTGATATGGACTTGCAATATTTTCAGGACATCCCAGTAGTATTGTCCAGTTACTGATGTGTGTGGACGTACAACATGCTGATAAACCATTCCATGAATATCAAAGAATGAGATGACCATAACTTTCCCAGCAGAAGCAACACTTTTGCTGTCTTGGGGGCTGGTGATAAAGCAGATTTCCACACTGAGCTTTGCTGTTTGCTCTCAGGATCAAAATGTTGTAGCCAAGTTTCATCAGCAGTGATTGCATTTGAAAGCAACTCCGGATCTTCCTCTAACATCAACTTTAACTGCCTGCAGGCCTGCACGCTTTTGTTCGGGAATCAACAGTCTTGGAACCCATCACGTACAAACACATGTCATGCGTAATTTTTCTGTCACTAACGTGTGGATGGCACCTAATGAAATGTGCAGTACCTCAGGAAGTGATCTTAAGGTAATTTGTCTATCCTCTCTCATAATGACAGCAGCAGTGTTGATGTTTTCTTCCATAAGAGCAGTAACTAGAGCACCGGGTCCATCTTGCTTTGAAATGGACTGTCTCCCCTCTTTAAACATTTTAAACCACCTTCGAGCTGTGCTGTAGGGAAGATCAGACTCTTCATAGGCCTCCTGTAACATTGTATAGGCCTCAGCTGAAGATTTGTTGAGACAAAAGCATAATTTCAAAGCCGCATATTGCTCCTCGCGTGTTACCTCCATTGCAGTGGTAGGCGATACTGAATATTTCTGACCTTGCCTGCTTCTCACAGGCGGCAACCAGGAGTCCCAACAATGAAACAACTACGCCGTGTTTGTTGCACATTAAGCTAACAGAATATCATAAGATTAAATTTTAGAGTAAGAAATTATGATCATAAAGAATTATGGTTATTCTTTATTGAACAGCCCTCGTACAAGGAGCGTGGCGATACATCAGTAATTTACTGTAACTATATCTTACAATGAGGAGCCACAATAGATCGCTCTCTGACACAATCGGAACTTGGTGGGAGAAGGATGAAAATGAATGGAGACTTGTTTTGCCTAGATGCCAAAACCCAAATAGTTTCAGAGAAAATGACGAAGTTCTGATTTCTGATGCCACTGCATGAGTGCACACGCTTGGTGCTATACCGGACGAATGAGTAGCGTGGGGGGGGCTAAAAGAGCAGGTACGAACTTTTCGCTGTGTGTTTAAATCCAATCCTGTGCTGGTTTTTTTCCTGTTGTTGTCGCTGAAATATATGACATCATTGATATCAATATTTTGTGACATTGAGAAAAAAATACAGTAGAATCATTTGCATAATTAATAAGCATTTCAAACGTCATTATAACTAGTTTTTACCGTCACAAATCTTATATAGCTTTCTGTAACTGACAGTAATTGAAATTGAAAAAACATATAAATTCTAGTGTATCAGTTTTTGCGTTCATTTTTTCCTTTTATACTTCAAAAGAACTAATGTCTTACTCTACAGATTTTACGCTCTGAAATTCCCTCATTTACCGAGGAAGTTATTCCCCGATGGCCTAACACATTTCCTGTCATCGTGTCCCTTCTTCTTGTCACTGTTTTCCATATGTTCCTTTCTTCGACGATTCTGAGAGGAACCTCCTCATTCCTTACCGTAGCAGTCCACCTGATTTTCAACTTTCGTCTGTAGCACCATGTTTCAAACGCATCGATTCTCTTCTGTTCCGGTTTTCCTACGGCTCATGATCCACGACCATAAAATTCAGTGTTCCTCAAATTAACAACTCTTTTTTTCTCCGTCCGAACACGCTTTGGCAGGTCCAATGGTAAAGGACCAGCCGCCGGGTCATCCTCAGCCCGCAGGCGTCACTGGATGCGGATATGGAGGGGCATGTGGTCAGCACACTGCTCTGCCGGCCGTATGTCAGTTTACGAGACAGGAGCCGGTACTTCTCAATCAAGTAGCTCTTCAGTTTGCCTCAGATGGGCTGAGTGCACCCCGCTCGACAGACCAGATGGGTACCCATCCAAGTGCTAGCCCAGCCCGACAGCGCTTAACTTCGGTGATCTGGCGGGAATCGGTGTTACCACTGCGGCAAGGCCGTTGGCGTTCCCCAAATTAAAGCCTGCGTTTAATACCAGTAGACTTCTTTTTTCCAGGAATGACCTCTTTGCCTGTGCTAGTCTGCTTTTAATGTCCTCATTGTTCCGTCCGTCGTGGGTTACTTTCCTGCCAAGGTAGCAGAATTCCATAACTTTGTGATTTCGTTAATCTCATTTCTGTTATTCCTCATTACGTGTGTAAAATAAAAAAAAAAACTTAATACCCCGAGGACCGAAGAAAGGACAGTGGACTCCAACAGGTCTGTCGGATGAAACCCAGAAGTCTGAAGGTCACGATGCTTCTTAAAAGAATGATAGGAAACTGATAAGGATGTTTGTTTAAGTTTCTGTGGTGTGGATACCAAGCACTCATGTTAGGTTGCTGCTCTGGTGTAAGACAGTAAATCCACTGAGGATGTGGAGGAAGCCGTCCGGCATCCACTGTTGGAGACGCAGCGTCCACACACAGCCAGCGACCACGTCTGTATCTCCGCGCCGCCTAACGAGCCAGATCTCCGTAGCTTAGGGCCGCGCCGCGTACATCCATCGCGGAGTATTTCTGTGGCAGGTACACGTATTTAAATAGCCTGTTAGGCGGCTGCGCGCGAGCCAGCCACCAGCTTTAATGGTATCGCATGGGACGGCCGGCGCCGTAAGAGAAAACGGCCGATGCTATCTGGAGATAATGAGGCGAGCCGGGACAGAGCGCGGTGTGATCGGCAATTTGTCGGCTCCAGCTATCTGATGCGGGGGTCAACGCTGTCATTACGGAGCGCGATGGAGGGGCCCGTCCGTCCTCTGCCGCCTGCGCTGCGCTGGGCCCTCGTCCGGCGGCAGCCCGAGTGTCCAGCGCCAGCGGGATGGTCGCCCATGACTGAGTACTCCAAGAGTTTGGGCCGTGGCGAGGCAGATCACTTCGGCTCTACAACTGATGCAACACACGCCTCGGAGATGGTTGTCTTTCTGATGGCCTGTGCTTCTAGCTGCGGGCGCCCTTCATGGTTGATACCTGCAGCGGAAAAGGAACAGGAGAGAGTGAAGCTTGGTATCAGTACAGGAAGAAGATGGCGAAGGTGATCTTGAAATAAAAGGAAGAATTTTACTGCATGGGGATCCACAGCCTGTTAATGCTTAATAAAAGAGAATGTGGTCTGTAGTAGGCTGTAGAGTAAACGATGTTTGTTTAAATCGTGCGATTAGCTAATTTCGAAGATTTGCCATTTTCAAGCACGTGTGAAACCAACGTGGAAGAGTATGGAATTGTTTTTATGCGTCTCCAAATATCGCCATGTATAAGCAACACATTACACAGCTCACATTAACGTACCTCCTTACTTTGCAAAATTCCTAGTTACATGTACTACATTACGTACTCGACGTTGCCCAGTTATTTATTTTACAAATTTTCTGTTAGACACAAAAACAAGAATAAACTGCGTTTGTGATAGATGGTTCAAATGGCTTTGAGCACTATGGGACTTAACATCTGTGGTCATCAGTCCCCTAGAACTTAAAACTACTTAAACCTAACTAACCTAAGGACATCACACACATCCATGCGCGAGGCAGGATTCGAACCTGCGACCGTAGCGGTCGCGCGGTTCCCGACTGAAGTGCCTAGAACCGCTCGGCCACACTGGCCGGCTGTTTGTGATAAGGGTGTAAAAAATAATAATCATTTCCACGTATTTGTGAAAACACCTTTGAACTTATGGAACAATCCTACAAAGAAATATGTATTATGTGCAAATGCATATGTAAAGTAGCCACATAAAGAAATATGATCCCGCACAGCTTCTGTACGCTGTAGGCAGTTGATCGCGTGTCTACAACGCGATTTTGAACACGACTCTGTAACAATTATTCTTCTTAGCAGTATACACAACTACTGCGTTTGCCTACAGCCGTTTGCGCATCGCAGTTGAACTGTCAAAAGTGCTGCCACGTATAAAAGATTTCCCCTATCTGACTAGATCGTGCGAGTGTCTTAGTAGTATAGAATAAATGTATTAAAACTTCATACATCATACGGCATTTTTTTCACGCAGCTCACCGTTTATGACGTCATATCTCCTCAACTACGTCAGGTACCGTGATATACTTTTGTACATGCATTTAGCAGCAAATGTGGATACTGTCAGAGAAATCTGTTGTGAATATAGTTAGCAGCACAGTACCTCTAAACGTCTTGCATGATGCGGTATATTTTGTGCATTTCATTGTTTATGATGTCGCATCTTCACAAATACAGTAGGTAGGTGCTATATGTGTACCAACTTCGGTTGAAATAGCTGTAGGAGATTTGTAGCACGCACACACACACACACACACACACACACACACACACACACACACACACACATCCATTTTTATAATATGTTTCCTTCTACATCTAAATCTATCTACATCTACATGGATACTCCGAAAATCACACTTCAGTGCCTGGCAAAAGATTCATTTAACCCCCCTTCACAATAATTCTCTAATATTCCACTCTCGAACACCTTGCAGAAAGAACAAACACCTATATCTTTCCGTGCGAGCTCTGATTTCCCTTATTTTATTGTGATGATTGTTTCTCCCTAAGTAGGTCGGCGTCAGCAAAATATTTCCACATTCGGAAGAGGAAGATGATGACTGAAATTTCCTGAGAACATCCGCAGCAACGAGGAACGCCTTTGTTTTAATGATCTCCATCCCAAATCCTGTATGATGTACGTGACACTCCCTTCCGTATTTCGCGATAATACAAAACGTGCTGCTCTTCTTCGAACTTTCTGTATGATCTCCGTTAATCCTAACTGGTGAGTATTCGAGACGGCACAGCAGTACTTCAAAAGAGGACGGACAAGCGTAGTGTAGGGAGTCTCTTTAGTAGATTTGTTACGTTTTCTAAGTGTCCTGCCAATAAAATGCAGTCTTTGGTTCGCCTTCCCCACAACATTTCCCATGTGTTCTTTCCAGTTTAAGTTGTTCGTGATTGTAATTTCTAGGTATTTAGTTGATATTAGAGCCTTTAGAATTGATTGCTTTATCACGTAACCGAAGTCTGACGAATTCCTTTTATCACTCATGTGGATGACCTCCACTTTTCATGATTTAGTCTCAACTGCCAACTTACGTACCATGGTGATATCTTTTTCCAATTGTTTTACAATGATTTTGACCTTCTGATGACTTTACTAGAAGATAAACAACAGCGCCATCTGCAAACAACCTAAGAGGGCTGCTTAGATTTTCTCCTAGTCGTTTATATATACTAGGAACAGCAGAGGACCTGTAACAGTACCTTGGCGAACACCAGAAATCGCTTATGTTTTACTCGATGACATTCCGTCAGTTACTACGAACTGTGACCTCTGTGACAGAAAATCACAAATCCACTAGTACAGCTGAAACGATATTCCATAAGCACCCAATTTCACTACGAGCCGCTTATGAGGCACGGTGTGAAAGCCTTCTGAAAATCCAGAAATACGCAATTAACCTGAAATCCCTTTTTGGCAGCACAGAAAAGAGCTAGCTGCGTTTCACAAGAACGATGCTTTCTCTATCCGTATGACTGTGTGTCGATAGACCGTACTCTTCGGGGTAATTTATAATGTTCGAACACAATATATGTTCAAAAATCCTGCTGCGTGTCGATGTCAATGGTATGGGCCTGTATTTTAGTTGATTACTCCTATTGCCTTTTTTGAATGATGGTGTGACTTGTGCGACTTCCCAGCCTTTGGGTATGGATCTTTCGCCGAGGGAGCGGTTGTATACCATTGCCAAGTATGGAGCTATTGGTTCGTCATACTCTCAACGGAACTTGACTGGTATATTTATTTATTTATTTATTTATGCATTTATTTTACCTGGCACGATTAGGGCCTTCGGGCCCTCTCTTACACCTAACCAGGCATACTCAGATTCAACAAATTTCAGTTTCTACAGAACATTAAGGACATATAACATGTTATACAGTATTAATGTTACAGAAAAAAATAGAGATTATAAAAGTAGTACAATGATAATTATAGCAATCAAAAAATAATTATAACAATCAAGAATAATAATAATAGTAATGACTATGTATATGAAAGTAAACATATTTTTTTCTTTTATGAATGTCAGTCTTATTGCTAGTTGGGAATTTTCTCGTTATATTCTTGCAGCTTGGGAGTTATTCTCATCAAGCAGAGACATAAGACGATAGAATGGGGTGAAAGAGATATAGAAGAGGTAGATAGGTTAGAGGAAGAGAAACAGAATGGTAAAATTCGAAGCTATGATGGAGAGGAGAAAGAAAAAGATGGGAGGGGCACGACAATGGTGGCTATACCGTCCCTAATATGTAAGTCTTGAGTTCCCTCTTGAATGTTAAGTGGTTCTGGATAAGACGCAGATCACAGGGGAGCGCGTTCCATAGTCGTATGGCTGAGATGGAGAATGACACGGAGAAAGATTTTGTATTATGTAAAGGTACAGCCAAGATGCTAGACGTATCCGATCTGGTATTGCGGTTGTGGAATGATGATAGGTGTTTAATGTGAGAAGATAAGTACTGGGGGATATCGTCTGGACCTAAAAATCTGCTTTTGTTAAGTGTTTTAAGTTGCTTCACTAGTCCGAGGACATCTACTGCCGAGCTTTAGCAGTTGTTCTTCATTCTAATTCTCGAATATTTACTTTGCCTTCTTTTGGCGAAGAAATTTTGAAAGGCTGTTAATAATTCTGCAGTAGCAGCGCTGTCATCGATAGTATTCCCATTGCTACAGTGCAGAGAAGACACTGACTGTGTTTTGCCGCTAACTTACTTTACACACGATCAGAATATCTTTGGGATTTCTCCCAGATTTCGAGACAAAGTTTCGTTACGGAAACTGTTATAAGCATCTCGCATTCAAGTCAGCCCTAAATTTCGAGTTTCTGAAAAAGACCTCCAATCTTGGGAACTTTGCGTTCGATTAAATTTGGCAAGCTGTTTTCGTTGTTCCTGCAACAGTGTTCTGACCTGTTTTGTGTACCATCGTGGATCTTCCCCATCGTTTGCGAATTTGTATGATATAAATATCTCAATTGCTATCGATACTGTGTCTTTGAATTCAGCTCACATCAGGTCCATACTTACATCGTTAATTCGGAAGGAGTGGAGATTGTCTCTCAGGAATATGTCAAGGGAATTGTTATCTGCTTTTTTCATTCTCTCAGGAAGATATCAAGCGAATTTTAATCCACTTTTTTCAAAAGATGTATTTTTCGTTTATTTTTTGGAGGATTTAGGAGTTACGGGATTGAGTCTCGGTGTGTTCACTAATTCCTGTATGCGGTTATGCGGGGAAGTGGTCGGATGTCGACACTTACCTCAGTTGTTAAACAGATTTTGATTATGCTGTTAACTTTAATGTTGATTGTACGCCTTTCGCGTTAATTGATGACTTCAAGAATATTACTCTAATTTAGCCTGTGTCCTCCACTTCATGTGCGAGTGCACTTGCATTTCTTTAAATCCTTTGTGTTCAAAATCAAGTTCAAGTACTTTTTTTAAAAATTGCTTGTCAAGTGTTAAGCTTTCACTTCTTATTTCTATGCATGTGCGATGTGCGTTAGTTAAATCTCGGGCCTCTCCTTCTCAAATTTAGGTGTGCGTTCATACGTGCCGTCTGGTTTTGTTGGTAATTACGTTGAGGTGCGCATTCTGCTTGCTGTTTTGAATATACGTGCGCCATTAGAAATTACTGTGAGTTGATTAGATTCAATTCAAATTGATTTGTTTTTAGAGAAAAGAGAATCCCGTGGTTAATGATAGAACGACGAGGAAAATATGATCAGTTGTTATCACACGAATTTTACTGTTACTTTACGTCTGCTTTTTGGAATGAGATGTTGTCTCAGTCCCTTGACCAGGCTAGCATGTGAAGCGTCCCGATAACCCGGCAGCGTCCGTTTGAGTTCAATTGACATTTTTCATTTTATTATTAACTTCTATATAGTTGTCAAGGTAGTTCGCCAGTGTAATAAAGTGTGTTAAAACCCTGTTTGCCCTGTCCTTCCGTCACCGAGGCAACCAAGCGGCATGCCGCTTTTCGATAGTTGCGAAGCAACAATAGCTCTTAGAAATATTGGTTCACATTTCCTCGCAGAGATGCTTTAAAACTAGCGTAATAAGACTGAAACTCCCCTAAATAAGAAATCTTACTGAAATTATTCAGTGCCACCAAAAAAATTATAATTTAGTGTTGCATCCTTACTGAACATCCCTTTAGTCCTCTGTTCTAGCCTCCTCTATGACACAACATGAAATTGTTCAAAAATGGTTCAAATATCTCTAAGCACTATGGGACTTAACATCTGAGGTCATCAGTCCCCTAGACTTAGAACTACTTAAACCTACGTAACCCAAGGACACCACACACATCCATGCCTGAGGCAGGATTCGAACCTGCGACCGTACCAGTAGCGCCGTTCTGGACTGAAGCGCCTAGAACCGTTCGGCCACAACGGCCAGATGAAATTCTTCATGAGCTGACGTTGCAATAATACTGTTTGTATAATCAGTAAATGTAATGTTGGAATGCTACATGAATACTTCAAGGAATTTTTTAAAATACCCACAACGAAGAAAGTGTCCTCAAAAATGTGAGCAGTATAACACTCTTAGCATGTTATCACGTGTCTCGAAGGATTTGGAAGGATTTGACGTCCATATTCTGAGAAGAATCAGAGGAATATTTAAAATGTACTCACAGAAGGCAAGTTTAGTTTCAGAACCGGAAGAGAGGCACTGCTGACTCTTCGACCGGTAATGGAAAGACTGGGAAAAGGAGTTAGTCGATATTGAAAAATCTAAACATTGCAGGAAACAGGTGCCAAACATATCGACAGGAGGACTGTGTCGGGAGATATGACTACTATCGACAGTACGCAAAAGTCAACCGTTTTTATACTCATCTTGGCCTGCTGCATTATACAGGGTGTTACAAAAAGGTACGGCCAAACTATCAGGAAACATTCCTCACACACAAAGAAAGAAAATATGTTATGTGGACATGTGTCCGGAAACGCTTACTTTCCATGTTAGAGCTCATATTATTACTTCTCTTCAAATCACATTAATCATGGAATGGAAACACACAGCAACAAAAAAGAACGTACCAGCGTGACTTCAAACACTTTGTTACAGGAAATGTTCAAAATGTCCTCCGTTAGCGAGGATACATGCATCCACCCTCCGTCGCATGGAATCCCTGATGCGCTGATACAGCCCTGGAGAATGGCGTATTGTATCACAGCCGTCCACAATACGAGCACGAAGAGTCTCTACATTTGGTAACGGGGTTGCGTAGACAAGAGCTTTCAAATGCCCCCATAAATGAAAGTCAAGAGGGTTGAGGTCAGAAGAGCGTGGAGGCCATGGAATTGGTCCGCCTCTACCAATCCATCGGTCACCGAATCTGATGATGAGAAGCGTACGAACACTTCGACTGAAACGTGCAGGAGCTCCATCGTACATGAACCGCATGTTGTGTCGTACTTGTAAAGGCACATGTTCTAGCAGCACAGGTAGAGTATCCCGTATGAAATCATGATAACGTGCTCCATTGAGCGTAGGTAACATGGGGCCCAATCAAGACATCACCAACAATGCTAGTACTGTAGAGCAATAAGTCGCATGTCAACACAAGCACCGGAGTCAACATTACCTTTCTTCAATTGGGCCAACTGGCGGTGAATCGAGGAAGTACAGTACATACTGACGAAACTAAAATGAGCTCTAACATGGAAATTAAGCGTTTCCGTACACATGTCCACATAACATATTTTCTTTATTTGTGTGTGAGGAATGTTTCCTGAAAATTTGGCCGTACCTTTTTGTAACACCCTGTATAGATATTATAAGGACATTGTTATATTATGTTATGAGACCAAAGACGCAGCTATATTTGATTACATTGTTTACTATATAGGCCTATTTCGATGTGATTCCCATCTTCATGTTGTATGTACAAAAGTACACACTCCTAGTTTGGTACAGTCTTTCAAATATCTGGCACAACCAATTCCATAAAAAACAAAAGGATTAAATTCTATATGAGTGTAAAACTAATAAACACAAATCATACAAGCAATATAATATAGTTAATAAGAACAAAATACGACTTAGGGAATACAAAAGAATCAAACCGCCTGTAACCATGTAACTCGCTGACTCAGTTGTCAATACAGCTGTCACGATACGTCTTTATGAAATAAACTTTCATAATACGATGACTATATAAATATATGCTCCAACAAAAAATTAACATTTTCTATAGTTCCAACCGCATTAAACGAGCAAATTTATACAACGGTCTGACGGCAACTGACATCAAACTTCTTCAGTTAGAGCCAGTTGTTTGAAAACAATACAGAACTGTTTATTTATTCCGAAAGATACATGTTACCAGTATGAGACCTTCCAAGAGCTGTTGTTGCAGTAATTTACGGAACAAGAGAAAGAAGTAAATGAAGTTCTATTTCGGAGCGAAATGTAGTGGACCGACTTCTATCTTCCGACAGATTACGTAAGCCTATTTCCGTTTTCATCTGATAATACACTAATGAGAAACAAAGTTCAGACAGGTACGTACAATCTGGGTCCGCAGCTGCAGTGGCTCATCTAAATGATTTAACTCCGGCTGCAGCTGTCATTTTTTACTTTATTCGTTACATTATCGCACAACTTCGGGTTTAGACCATTATCAAATATATTTGTTTGCAGCAGATGCTATAATCAGTTATTATTGAAAGAAACTTCTTTGATAAAATACAAGGGGCGATCAATATTTAACTTGAAAAAGACCGCATTGTTTAATATTTATTATTGATGACCGGTTTCGACTGTCGAAAGAACGTTTTTTAAACTATCATCGGTTTGTCTGACTTAAGCTTACTGTAAATAAAGAGTATTTTTCATCAGGCGCATCTCGCTTTTATTTGTAAAGTGTCTTCTGTGATCGTTCTGGACATACAGATACATAATATGTATCTAGATTTTTGTATTTACTGATTAAAAACAGTATTTCTGTATCAGATAGGAGCACAGTTCACTCGCGGTGTTCTCTTTTTTTACATATTTCGCAAACCACTGCAATTTTTCTTTGTTGCTAGCGACGTTTGAGATCGAAAGATAATATTTTCATATTTATTTTTGAGAACGATACGCCTTTTTTCAACCTATTTTTTCTTTCGCTGCATTGTTGTTCCTGACATTTCACTTCACTTTTGTGGCTGTACAGATTGAACGCAGTTCCATTGACACGGATTAGTAACGAAAGAAATGAATACCATTCTACAAATAGTCACAACCAACGGTTACAAAGAAAACTTGGAAACATAACTAATGAGTAAAATCAAGAAATAGAAAGAGTAAACACCCAACTAACACCAACACAGATCACACTACTACACAAATATATACAAGCCACAAGAGCAGGGACAACACAGAATAAGGAAGAAAAATAAACAGAATAAAAACTAGTGTACTCTAACAGCTACATATGCACACAAACAATATCTAACAATTTCAGAAATAGACCATAAAAACAGCTTACTAAACGAAGAATTTCACTCCAAAACCAACAGAAAAAAATGTAATACATAGTACATGTAAAGGTCAAACCAGCAGAACATTTGATATCAGATACAGGGAGCATGTAAGCGCATGGAAGTACGGGACAAACCATTCAGGTTTACTGGCTACTTACATCAAACCGACATAAAATTACCACTAGAGACACAGACATGGAAATCATAAGGGTAAACAACAAAACACGCCATCTCACTTCAGAAGAAAACTGTTACATTCATAAACCATAACAGAAACCAAACAACTTATCAGACCACCCTGGCAAACCACCCACTTTTTGGATTATTAGACCACTTAGTATAACCTCTCTCTCCCACCCCTCCCCCTCCCCCACTCATTTCCGATTTCACCACTACCATCTTCTCCCAGTTGCTTCACCTATAATCACTGTCGCTTCCTCAACCAAACTCGAAGCGCCACTCCCGAACCACCATACCAACGGCATCTCTCCTCAGCAGTCTCTCCCGGTCGGCGTCTGCATAGATATTATTTTAAAAGATAAAAACATTACATTTGCAGGATGGAGACTTTCACAAACTCTTTTCCACTCACGAATTTTTAGAAATGTGATGTGAAGTGATAAAAGCACCATTGCAACTAAAGAAATAGTGGGTTCAAAACTGCAGAAAATGAGTGCGAAATGCCGGCTGGGGTGGCCGAGCGGTTCTAGGCGCTACAGTCTGGAGCCACGCGGCCGCTACGGTCGCAGGTTCTAATCCTGCCTCGGGCAGGGATGTGTGTGACGTCCTTAGGTTAGTTAGGTTTAATTAGTTTGAGTTCTAAGGGACTTACGACCTCAGAAGTCAAGTCCCATAGCGCTCAGAGCCATTTTGAATGCGAAATCTAATTTCTTGAGTTAATTTACACGTTTTATGTGTACATTCTGTTTTTAATTTATATATACGAAAATGTAGAGAGGTATGAAGTTCTCACATTTTCAGAATGACCACGAGTCTGGTGAAAAATACGCTTCATTTGAATTAATCTTGAGACGGAAAAACTAATAATAATAACAAAAAATACATCGATGCACATTATGCCACACAAGTCTCTGCATCTGCGTATATCTGTACAGCGACCACCGTCATTGTATTCATGAGTCCAGGCGTTGTATTCATCATAAAACTTATATGAATAGTCGTACTCATAACTACAATGTTATCAGTCACTACTGAAACATACACAGGTGCAGAAACTTGTGGAGCATAATGCGTCATTGGTGATTTTTTGGTAAAGATAGCTGATGTTGGAGTAAGAGCCAAAATGTGACGTCATGGAACGAATAAAGAAAGAAGTGACAGTTGCAGTAAATTATTTAAACTGTAGTTACGTAGAAGGCAAAATTTCGTAGGGTGTTAGGCCGAGTAATGTTCCTTTACAAATTCTTCTACACGGCCGTCATTTCGACCCATCTGCTGGATTCTTCTTCAGGATGTACAGGTGGTCACGGTTAGCTGCCCACGAAGACCAGTGGATCCTGAAGAAGTTCCCTTCTGGCAGATCGAAACGTCGATAATGTAGAAGAAGTCGGAACAGGAATAAACGTGGCCTAACATGCTAGAAGTTTTTACCTTCAGTGACGACGGCCATGAAAGTCTGCAGACTAACACAATGGGTACGCAGTTCGAGGGGAGGTGTGCCTATTGCCTTGGCGGATGCACGAGTGCCGCTGACGGTTTATGGTTGTCGACTGAATTATAGCCGAGCTCTGTGTGAGTTTCTAGCTTGCTGAGCAACATCACAATCGAGTGCGTAAGTTACTTGTAGCAATTCTGAGTAATTGCTCACCCAAGCTACGTGCAGAATGTGATCATGGCGACGTGAGTTGGCTCCAAGCAGATTCCGGGAAACACATCACATCATATTCACAGGTAGTGAAGGTGATGTATTTTTTAGCGCATTGCTGTTTGGCAGGAAGTGGCTAATTATCATGTATTTTTCATGTGAGTGAGTGATAATCTTAAATCTCCACTTTTATGCTCACAAAGTCACCGAGTAAAGCACGAGATTCTTTCAAATAAAATAGTTTTCAACTAAAACGCATTGATCGTAATAAAGCCTGATTATTAACTCAGTTTGAATGAATTATTTTAGAAGTAACTGCTTTATTATAGTTCGACTGCTTTTGTTCCTTGGGATTCAGTTATGTTAATCCACTTGTATATTAATACACCAAGCTACAATTTCAACAGGCTAACATAAAAACTCATCATGATTGTATTTTCACTCTGCGGCGGAATCTGCGCTGATACGAAACTTCCTGCCAAACAATTAAACTGTGTACCGGATCGGGATTCGAAACTGGGACTTTTGCAGCTTAGGAGACGAGGTAATGGCGGAAGTACAGATGTGAGAATGGATCGTGAGCCGAGCTCGGGTAACTCATTTGGTAGAGCACTCGCATGCGAAAGGCAAAGGAACATCTTTCGAGTCCCGTTGCGGCACACGGTATTAACCATGCATGAACTTCCATAAGAACTCATAATCAGATTCTCAAGTTGTCTGCAACTGCCACAAGAACTTGTCTGAAAAGGGAAGCTGAGAATAACACCAAGAGGTCAAAAAATGGTTCAAATGGCTCTGAGCACTATGGGACTCAACTGCTGTGGTCATAAGTCACTTAGAACTACTTAAACCTAACTAACCTAAGGACATCACACACATCCATGCCCGAGGCAGGATTCGAACCTGCGACCGTAGCGGTCGTGCGGTTCCAGACTGTAGCGCCTTTAACCTCTCGGCCACTCCAGCCGGCTACCAAGAGGTCAAAAGTGAGCGGAAGGCACTGAACGTGATGCTAACTGCGAGTCGCTCCTCAGTTACTGAAACCTATGCGGTACTTCCGTCCCCGAACGGTCATGTTAAAAATGGGTTCCTGACACGCGACGTTCAAATCGGCGGCGTTCGTCGCAAGGGCGCCGACTTTCGAAAATTTCTGTGGGTGCATATCAATGGCGGAATGTAGTTCATGTTTTCTGAGGAATCTAGATATTTTTAAAATGATTGGCGTTCAGTTACAATCTTTCATAAACACTGCTTGTGTCATAAAGGTCAGTGCTGCGATTAAGTAAAATGTACCGTAACTATAAGCATATGTAGAGACTGCCCTAGCTCAGTCGGTAATACAGCTGACGTAAAAGCGCAACAAAAAGGAAATCAAACTCGGATTCAAATGTAGTTGGACTAACCCACAGACCCAGAGGCGTAACGTACGAGGTATGGACCCGCCTGCAAAAATAAAACTCCTGATTCCCTAACACAAAACGTATAACCTATCATCAACTAACGTAACATTCATTATATCATATCATAGGAAATGAGACACTTAAAGTAATAAAGGAGTTTTCCTATTTGGGGAGCAAAATAACTGATGATGGTCGAAGTAGAGAGGATATAAAATGTAGAGTGGCAATGGCAAGGAAAGCGTTTCTGAAGAAGAGACATTTGTTAACATCGCGTATAGATTTAAGTGTCAGGAAGTCGTTTCTGAAAGTATTTGTATGAAGTGTAGCCATGTATGGAAGTGAAACATGGACGATAAATAGTTTAGACAAGAAGAGAATAGAAGCTTTCGAAATGTGGTGCTACAGAAGAATGATGAAGATTAGATGGGTAGATCACATAACCAATGAGTAGGTATTGAATAGAATTGGGGAGAAGAGGAGTTTGTGGCACAATTTGACCAGAAGAAGGGATCGGTTGGTAGGATATGTTCTGAGGCATCAAGGGAACGCCAATTTAGTTCTGGAGGCTAGCGTGGAGGGTAAAAATCGTAGAGGGAGACCAAGAGATGAATACACTAAGCAGATTCAGAAGGATGTAGGCTGCAGTAGGTACCGGGAGATGAAGAAGCTTGCACAAGATAGAGTAGCATGGAGAGCTGCGTCAAACCAGTCTCAGGACTGAAGACCACAACAACAACAATAACAACATTCATTACAGCAGCTAGAAACAGAAATTTAATGGAATGTGATGTAAAATCCCGTATAATATAAACAAGATCATTTGTGTACTGCATTCAAAGTATTAATTTTTCTGATCCGCCTACTTATTTCTAATATAGCAAAATGTAAGATACATGCTTTGAGAAAACATGATGATGAACATCTGAAAATGTGAGTGACTCAATGGACTGGTGTGTTCTAAGTTTTCTCCTACACGAGTTTCAATACCTGAGTGTACTCTAAAGCACAAGAGTATTTTCATTTCCGCTTTGCTTGAAAAGTTGCCACCTCTTCTCTCATTATTTAAAACCTAGCGATCCGTTTCTCGTAACGAAAGCGCGTGGGCGACCACTTAAAGTAGTTGACGCGCAATGAAAATGTGATTTATTATAAGATTTCGCCGCAAAAGGTGCTCACCTGTTATTCTTAGTTTCCCTTTTCAGACAAGTTCTTGTGGCAGTTGCAGACAACTTGAAAATCTGAATATGAGTTCTTACGGAAGTTCCTGCATGATTAAAACTATGAGCCGCAACGGGACTCTAAACAGGTACCTCTGCCTTGCGCATTGCTTTCAGTAACAAAAAAGGTTCCTGCATGTCGAAACTTCGCCAACATAGTCAGAAAATGTATTTTCATCAACTGCCCCTTCTGTCCACAATATAAGCTCCCGCGACCTTCAAAGGCATTGTCTCAACTAACAGAACGATAACAATCCAGATTAGGTGAAAACAATTTCACTGAAATGTTAAACTATTGAGATAGACTGTAACAATCGGCTTCCTTGTATCTCGGATTTTTCTTCATTATTGCTCAGTACTGGAAAGCAGATCAATTACTGACGATTGGAGTGGGTGCATATGAAAAGACGGGATTCCGTTCACAGTATAGTGGCACTGTTAGTCGGGTGAGTGTCTTTGACTTGGGAAGAGAAAGACTAAGAACGGGAGAGAACGTTGCTTTGTTGCCTTTGCACGAAAACATCTGAAATAAAGAGGTATGTTTCAGAGGTCAGAAGTTTTACGTTCCGTCTCATTGTTTTAATAGTTCATTACTTTCTAATACAGGCAAGTGAGAAATATTGCCTTAATATTGTTTTTAACAAACTAAAAATTTTGTGGGTGCGGGTGCATTATTACATGGATGCTCGAGTCCCGGCCGCCGAATGTAGTCGGCTCGCATGGTTCTGAGTCACAGTATACCGTTTTTTTTCCTCTATCCACTTTTTTTATCCATACTTTTTTTCCAGCAATCCAATTTTTATTAACCACTTTTATTTTCTTTTTATTTTTTATTTATTTATTTATTTGTCGGTTACGCCGTGTAGCTTTGCGGAGTGCGGAGGCGACGTGGCTCCCGTTGGCCAAACACTTGTGCTCAACCTGTAGGCGGTTTACACTTGTAGCAACATGTTTCTGCAGTACTGAAAATACACCCTACAATGTGTTGGTTCTGATACCAGAATTTCTGTGTATTCTCCGATACTTTCTCCACGCGACCTGCACTGATTATGACCCCATGTTCAAGGTCTGTTAACTCGTGACGCCCTTCCACGTTCACTACACACTTCACTGTAATGAGACTATTCAGATATAGCATCTACATTCACGCCATGAGCAACACCCGTGCCGGCCACTGTAGCCGAGCGGTTCTAGGCGCTTCAGTCCAGAACCGCGCTGCTGCTACGGTCGCTGGTTCGAATCCTGCGCCTCGGGCATGGATGTCTGTGATGTCCTTAGGTTAGTTCGGTTTAAGTAGTTCTAAGTCTAGGTGAGTGATGACCTCAGATGTTAAGTCCCATAGTGCTTAGAGCCATTTGAACCATTTTGAACCAACACCAGCCCGTGACATTCGAGCAGTATACACTGGACATCCTTTTAGGGAAGACACTCCTCGTGACTTTTGTCCACTCTGTTTGTAATAAAATTAGGACCCGTGTAGAGACAGCTATAATATACAACCGTGTCATTTATTGCTGTTTCGTTAGACTTGCTCTCACGAGTCTGCAGGAACAGGGCTGCAGCGTACCAGTTACAGCAACGAGATCTAAATAGGATGTATAAAGTGAAAAATTCCAGAACCACTAGAAAAGGCCGTTTAATATTTGAACTTACTTTAATCTACAATATTTTAAGAGAAATGTAGGCATCGGCTGCAACTGGGCATTGAAATAAATTCAAAGGTGACAAATGAAAATTTTTGATGGACGAGGACTCGAGCCCAGATTTCCCGCATTATGCGAAACTTCTTTGGCCATCCGGACACACTTCCCATCCCACCAAAATTCTCAACTTCTCGCACGTTGGTAGCTTATTAATGCTGTCGCTCCCAGTTTTTGGCTGAGTCCCGTCAGAGTTCGGATGTAGTGCGCGTCCGCACTGAAATAACATGAGCCGTCTATGCTCATAGATATCACTATATATAACGTCTTCAGTGATATTCTATACTGTCTGATTCCATGATTTGTTTGGTCACTGAAAGATCTTTGCGAACAAAAAATTTCGGTTCGACGGCGTTCCTGCAGCATACGTGCAACGTAGCGCAACTCCGAAGCGGGTATATAAGCACCGACATGTAGGCAGGGCATTAGTGTGGCATTCATGTCTTGCGTGCTGTAAATGCTCAAACGTGAACTATGCAGACGTTATTAGCAAACACCAAGACCAACGCCCTGTTATTCAAACACCAGCAGACATCCATCAGAGAACGAAGAATGAGCAGTTAAGGCGTATCGTCCTGGAAAACTACGACAAGGGGTGCTGGTGCTTCATGATAACTTACGTCCCCATATCGTACATGGAATAACACAGACGTTATGCTAACTGAACTGGGAGACAATCGAGCAACCGTCCTATAATCCTAATCTCTCACCATGCAGTTATACGCTTTTGGTCCCTTAAAAAAATTCTTGAAGGGTCGAAGATTCTTGTCAGACGAGGATGGGCAGTAGGCAGTTATGGACCTTCTCATGCAGCAGGACTTGCTGTTTTACCGGACGGGAATCTTCAACGTGGTGTGTCA
This sequence comes from Schistocerca cancellata, assembly GCF_023864275.1. Taxonomy (NCBI): domain Eukaryota; kingdom Metazoa; phylum Arthropoda; class Insecta; order Orthoptera; family Acrididae; genus Schistocerca; species Schistocerca cancellata. The sequence goes on along the minus strand of NC_064631.1, from coordinate 459,671,296 downwards.
GTATGATGACTGACTCCAGTCTCACGCGATTTTGAGTATTGGCATACCGATTCTGGACTGTGCGGCCTTCGAACGGTAATTTTTGATTGCGTTTTATATGTTAAAGAGGCAACGACCTTGCCACAGTGATAAGACCGGTTCCTGTCAGATCACCGCAGTTAAGCGCTGCCGGGCTGGGCTAGCACCTGAATGGGTGACAATCCGGGTCTGCCGAGAGCTGCTGGCAAGCGGGGTGCATTCAGCCCTTGGGAGACTAATTGAGGAGCTGCTGATTGAGAAGTAGCGGCAAGAAAACTGACACAGGTCGGGAGAGCAGTGTGCTGACCACATGCCCTCCATAGCCGCCTCCAGTGACGCCTATCAGCAGAGGATGACACGGCGGTCGGTCTGTACCGTTGGACCTTCCGAGGCCTGTCCGGACGGAGTTGTTTGTATATGTTAAGGCTCTACGTGCGAGGTACTTATCTTCTCAGGTGAAAAGATGTTGCTGCTCCTGACCTTCACTGTATCTGAGTCCTTGCCTACGGTATTTGAATTGTATTACTGTTGAATATGTTTGTCTGCAAATCTTGTATTTGAATTGTATTACTGTTGAATATGTTTGTCCGCAAATCTTGAACAGTTTTCATTGAATTTCCACGCTCTAGTATGTTCCTTGTTTGTGAAATGTTCGAGCGGAATGGAAAGAATACTCCGTAGAAGTTACGCTGAGGATTACTGTCCGAATTTTCGTAGCCAAACCGCGAATGGGAAATAGGAAAATGGGGTATGAAAGTGACAAGCGTGAGGTCTAGTTTTTCAAAAAGATATTAAAGTACTTGAAAGTAATCGAAGCAACTAAAACAACTTTATTAGTGACTTGAGAGAAAATTGAAGTATTTCACGAAGAGCTGCTGTCAGCTATGTAAATGAACTGCCAAAAAGTTTATCTCTTCAAAGTCTAGCTATTCTGCGCATAAAAAGTAACACTGATGTGATATTTGACGGTAAAATAATTTAGAAATAAAAATAATTTGGAAAAATGATCAAATATTTTGTGAAATGATATTTTTAAAAGCGATAAAGTAGATTAGAAAATAATTTGACAATCTTTTGAATGATGCTCTATGTTATGTACAGAAAACAAGGTGACTTTGTGGAATCTAAAGTTCAGTGTTTAACGTAGAATGCTAGAATTTTAAATAGGTTGTAGGATATTTGTCTGGCGGTTTATGTCAACCTTGCTGTTTCATTTACTATACATGACTCTCAGCATCATTCCATGGCGCATCAAATGTTATCCTCGTCCGTCTTAATTCTTGCTTTTAAACAAATCTTTTCACAGAATATTTGACCGCTTTTTTCCATTTTTTCATTTAGATAACTGTTTTCAGCGTCGGTATATATGTGACAACGTGCGTACCTAATATGTCCCAAAATACCCTTGCATAAAAACGAGATTTTCCAGTGCTCATACCTCCGGTTCTATTGGTGGTAAAAAGGTAGAGTCAATTGTTTTTTGATATCCCTAGGGTTTGGAGCCGTTTGTATGAGCAACAGAAGGATCAGTGTCACTATCCTACAGTACAGTATCAAAGTATGTGTATTACACATTTCCTCTTGCTTAGGCAAATGGATTAAATCGGTTAGTTCTTTTAGTATTTGATGTGGTCTGCGGTGAACTTGATGGAACTTACGGAGGCATCTGTAATTTTTTGGCGACCAAAACCCAGCAGAGGATTCCAAGACAGCTATTAACAGCAAATGTCTGAAATTTTTACGATATATTGTTAAGATCCCCATCGCGATATTCCTTGAAAATTATTTTTACATTTTTATCTATTTTCGAGATACAGAGATTCAAAGTTTCCCTACTTGTACAATTAAAATGTGGTGTGACGCGAAAACTTTTATGGAGGGACGTAACGCGGAGAAATATGCTGTAAAGTGTCTCCATTATAATCTGGGAATCCCATGGTGCAGTAGTGAAGAAAATGCTCTTTTTTTTTTTCAAATAATCCGGTCTGAGGTGCACAATTAGTTCTGCATTATTTCAGTTTTTCACACAAGTGAACTATCTAAATTTTACTGGCCAATGCATTTCTTTTCATGTGAGAAGGCGACCAGCGAAAAAATTCTCCTATCTGGCTACAAAAAATGCAAATATTGTCCTGTTTATTTAAAAGGCAGACTGAAAAGTGGGGTACCAGACAGGGATGGCGGTTATCGCTGAAACAATCGGTTTACGGTTATATCTTTTTTTCTATGCCAGTTTAACCGGACTGTTAAAACCGCTCGAAATATCCGGTTTATGAAATAACCGAATATCGGTTTTTTTATTTCTTTTATTCCCTGTAATAATGGTAGAAGCAGAACAAAGATCGAAAAATTTTGACTCCCCCACATTCAAGATACATAGAATGAAAATATTAAATACATAGGCAAATAAAAGAAAACTTAATCCGTCCACCGTTCGCTGCTTTTCTCGAAATGTGATATGAGGTTGACTGCTAAGAAAGATCACCAGTATTTCCCTATTCTTTCTAAATTTTTGAAACTCTGCTCAAAAATTTTGTTGTAACCGGGTATACTACTGTTGTTTTGACATTATGAACATCAGTGCTAAAGGGTGAAAATGATGTTGAAGAACTCTGTTTTTCGTGTTAATTTGTCCGTTTTCGAGGGCTACAGAGGCATATTACTTAGACGCAGGCAGCACACAGCTCCTTGCTGTTTTTATTGTAACTATGAACGAACAGTTAAGTTTTAAGTTTTCTCTTTATATTATGTCACAAATTTGTTGTGGTTTCTCTCTTTTTTAATATTTTAAAGCAATTGAGGCATTGTACTTCACTGATACCGCAGTTCCTAAAGTACTTCCAAATTAGGGTTGGTGCCACTCTGTAATGCACCTGATGTCCAATGACGACTGTGAGAAAATACCATAATAATTTTACAAATAAAATTTACTCTTCTTTAAAAAAAGGTTATTTAAAAACTAAACAAAAAATAGCGCTGGTCCTACGATAATAATACTTTGGGTTTTTTATCCGTTTATTAGTAAATAATCAAAAAACACCTGTCATAACCGAGACCAAATGAATACTGTAAAATACCGGTCATTCAGTTCTAAAATAGCGGTATCGGTTTTAACTAGTCGGTTTCTCCCATCTGTAGTGCCACGTTCCTCATTCTATCCTCCTAAAAACTTTTAAAAATGTTCCCAAAAATTTTGACATGCAATCATATTCGCACTATTGTGTACTGAAAGACAAGAAGACAGTAACAATGGGAAAGACACGGAAAAGTAATAAATATTCAAAGACAGAATACAGTGGCTTTGTTGTAAAAAGAGTCAAGGTAGCAGTGTGGGAGAAAGGGTGGAACACAGTTGATCAGTGACGGAACAGCGCTAGGAAAAAGGTGAAGGAGACAGTAACAGGGGTGACGGATGAAGAAAATGTAAAAGCGGAAGTTGGATAAAAGCCAGTGATAATAAGAGACAGAGTATATGAGAATGACAACGAGGAGGAGAGAGACAGGGACAGTGAGAAGAGACAGCAGCAGTAGGAAGGAAAGAATGAGGTATTACTAGTAAAAGGGCAAGAGGGAGACAGTGATTATGAGAGGAAACTGAAGTAGTACGACAGAACGAAGGTGACTGTGGCTCTGACAAAGGAGACAGAGAGATACAAAGAGATAATGCAAAGAGTTGAGCAGATTCAGCGAGTGAGGAAGGGCAACTGGAGCGGACAAGTATGAGCGACTTGCAGCGATGGACTAATGGATATGAGTGAGTTACTATTAGAGAGCTTGTGGGAGTTTGAGGTGCGTTGCATGTTCAAAAAAAACGCGAATATGTTCTCACGACAAAATTTTGGGAAAATTCTTGAAGTTACTGAGAAAGGTGGAATAACGCAGCTTTTACCCCGCTTTTCAGTCAGAGTGTTTTAAAGAAATCAGAGTGTTTTAAAGAAACACGGACATTTTCGCACTTTTTTGTGCGTCTATGAGGGCATTTTTCCTCCGATATAAATATTCTCAAGAAATCTCTGGGATAGGGCATTTAGCAACATGAGAATACATAGTCGTAGCAAATTGCACAGACGTAAACGTAGGGCGCATATAGACAGTATGCTCATCAAATTAAAAAACTGTAAACTGGTTCCCTGAATTTCATCTCGAAATACACGTGATCAAAATTGTCCGAACACCTGTCTGAAAATGACTTACAAGTTCGTGGCCCCCTCCATCGGCAATTGTGGATTTCAGTATGGTGTTGGCCCACACTTAGCCTTGATGACAGCTTTCACTCTCGCAGGCATAAATCTAATGACGTGCTGGAACGTTTCTAGGGGAATGGCAGCCCATTCTTCACGGAGTGCTGCACTGAGGAGAGGTATCGATGTCGGTCGGTGAGGCCTGGTACGAAGCCGGCGTTCCAAAACATCCCAAAGATCCTCTATAGGATTCACGTCAGTCGATTACAGAGATGTTATTGTCGTGTAACCACTCCGCCATAGGCCATGCATTATGAACAGGTGTTCGATCGCACCGTAAGATGCACCAGCCCCGAATTGCTCTTCAACAGTGGGAAGCAAGAAGGTGTTTAAAAATCACTGTAGGCCTGTGCTGTGATAGTGCCACGCAAAACGACAAGGGGTGCAAGCGCCCTCCATGAAGATTAAGACAACACCGTAACACCAACACCTCCGAATTTTACTGTTGGCGCTACACACGCTGGCAGATGACGTTCACCGGGCATTCGCCATCCGACACCCTGCCATTGGATCGAAATATTGTATATCCTGATTCGTCACTCCACGCAACATTTTCCCACTGTTCAATCGTCCAATGTTTACGCTTCTTACACCAAGCGCGGCGTCATTTGTCATTTTCCGGCGGGATGTGTGGCTTATGAGCAACCGCTCGACCATGGAATCCAAGTTTTTTCACCTCCCGCCTAACTGTCATAGCACTTGCAGTTGATCCTGATGCAGTTTATAATTCCTGTGTGATGGTCTGGATAGATGTCTGCCTATTACACTTTACGACCCTCTTCAGCTGTCGGCGGTCTCTGTCAGTCAACAGACGAGGTCGACCTGTACGATTTTGTACTGTAAGTGTCCCTTCACGTTTCCACTAAACTGTCACATCGGAAACAGTGGACCTACGGATGTTCAGGAGTGTGGAAATCTCGCGTACTGGCGTATGACACAAGTGACACCCAACCACCTGACCACGTTCGAAGTCCGTGAATATCGCGGAGCGCCACTTTCTGCTCTCTCACGGAGTAGTTGGCAGTACAATGCAACTAATGTGAGAAACCTATATTTTGGGGGTGTCCGGATACTTTTGTTCACATAGAGTACGTCATTCTCTTCGAAAGTGCCGTAACTTTCTTCGAAAGGCACCGTACATAAAAATAGAACGAATCACTCAGAAGGTTTTCTTGAAGTGGTAGCGTTTAGTACTATTTCTGCTGACATTGCAGAATTCGCAGAAACAGATCTGCGATTGTATTCCCAGCATCGCCGTTTTCACATTCAAAGAGAATTTCATGAGGTGCGCGCTTTGTATGTGGACAGAGGGAACGCTTCTGAGAAGCCCGAGTTCAACGGACTCGCCGCTCATTTGGCTCGTGTATACAGCACGGCCGTATCACCCGTTGCGGCGCGTCGGAGGCTGTCGCTATTGACGACGGCAGCTGAGACACTCGTCGAATGGACTGTCGGGGCGTAAACGAGCTGGCTGCCCGAGACGAATGGTGGCCGCCGCTAGACGCAGCTCGCGATGCGTCAGTGTGGAGGATCCCGCCGCGAGAGGTCGATTCCCTGAAAATTATGGCGGCAATAAAAACTGTTTTACGCCTGCTCCGCTAAGGATTGCACAATGCGCGCGCCTTAAGTGTGGCTGTTAAACTCGGCTTTCACACGTCGCGTCTAAAGACCGTCATAATGGTCGGCGCCGTTTGAGCAGCGTCGTCTTTCACGCGCTCACAACGGCGGCCGCAAGACGCGTCGCTTCTCAACAGGAGTCGAGGTCACCAGAGCTCAGCGACTTCCGCGAAGCAGGGCCGTGGCCTGCCTGGGCGACTGACTTCTTCGCAGGGTCACCGCTCGCTATCGTAATTATATTCGGGGGGTACCGTTGCTGATAGTGGCGTATCGCTTCCGTGGGAGATAGCGAGGCCGTGCCTTAAGGGCATTTTGCCAGTGCGGTGGGGGGAACAGTTAACTTCGTGAGCAGGCAGCGAGGTTTGAGATAGCAGAGGCGCGAAATTCCAAACAGCCGGCGGAAGGACGCTGACACTGACATCGAGCAAGGTCAGGCAACGGTGTTAGACTCGTCCATTATCCGCTCTGGCCGTTCCAGGCACGAACGAGCACATCCGGTGGAACTGGGCGCACTAGTAGTCAGATCTGAGTCACAGCCCACGTCGAAGTCGACGACATTAAACACAGAATAGTCGATCGTCACAACTCACTATATACTGAGACGGCAAAAGTCATAAGATGGCGATATGCACATATACAGATGGCGGCAGCAGCGCGTACACAACGTATAAAAGGGAAGAGCAGTCATTTGTACTTAGATGATTCGTGGTTTCCGACGTGCTTCGACTGCACGACAGGAATTAACAGACTTTGAACGCGGAATGGTAGCTGGAGCTAGACGCATGGGACATTCCATTTCGGAAATCGCTAGGGCATTCAATATTACGACATCCATAGTGTCAAGAGTCTGCCGAGAATACTAAATTTCAGGCATTACTTGTCACTACGGACAACTCAGTGGCGAACGACCTTCACTTAACGACCGAGAGCACCGGCGTTTACGCGGAGTTGACAGTGCTAACAGACAACAACACTGTGTGAAATGTTAGAGGAAATCAATGTGGGGCATACGATGGATGTATGTGTTAGGACAATGCGTCGAAATTTGGTGTTAATGGTCTACGGTAGCAGACGGCCTACGCGAGAGCCTCTTGTAACAGGACGATATCGCCTGCAGCTCCTCTCTTGCCCTCGTCACCATATCGGCTGGACCCTAGACGACTGGAAAGCCGTGTCCTGTGGTCAGATCTATGTTTGTAAGAGGTGATGGTAGGGTTTGGGTGTGGCGCAGACCCCAAGAAGTTATGAACCCAAGTTGTCAACAAGGCAGTATGGAAGTTGACGGTGGTTCCAAAATGGTGTGAGCTCTGTTTACATGGAGGGAAACCGATCATTGACTAAAAATGTTCGGCTACTTGGAGACCATTTGCATCCATTCATACACTTCGTGTTCACAAAGAAAGATGGCATTTTTTGAACGATAATGCGCTACGTCGCCGGGCTAAAAGTGTTTGCGATTGGTTTGAAGAACAATCTGGACAGTTCGAGCGAAGATTTGGCCATCCAGATCGCCTGACATGGGTCCCATCGAACATTTACGGGACATAATCGAGAGAACAGTCCGTGCACAAAATCCCATGACTTTTGTCTCCTCAGTGTATAGACTATAGAGCATGGTGGACGGAAACTCGTACCAGTATTAGCGATTTTTTGTCCTATTCCAGGCACATACCGATCAATCGATAAACCAGTGAATGAGTGACGTAAGGTGTTAACGTTCCTTTTATTTCTTGAACAGATCAAGAGAAAGAAACGAGGTTTATAACGAATGACAGTAAACGACGGACACGTAATTCTGGTGCACTGGTAACTCTATTAACGATTGGAAGCCTATCTCATCTTGAATGTTTAAAGCTGGATGTTCATGAAGAATTCTGAGCGTGGCTTGCGCTGAAATTTACTAAAAAAATATTGAACATGTTCCCGGGAAACGCAGCCTGACAAACAATAATAGAGATTCTAATACTACAGTACTCTGGATATGGCAGAACTTCCGCAAGCTCAATAAGGGGGTGCTCTGAAGTGATTCTGAACAATTTAAGTTCGAACTCTGATTTTGAACACTGCACAATTCGCTACCATCGTATATGAAGCCTTGTCGAACAGACTCAGCTCTGCAAAGCAAGTGTGCTTTCTATGTGTAGCCTCCATACGAAAAAAAATTATACTCTGTATACCGTGGTTCAGAGACTAAATTACGGTGGTGCTGTTTCTGCAGCTGCTTACCTACGAGAACTGCATCTCGTAGCCTCATCAGTAAGTTCGTTAGAATCCTAAACAAAGCACTACATAATAAAATCTTGTTTCCCATGAAAATAACACAATCTAGAAAAATTGGATTCGCTTCTGCTAAGCAACTATGATATAAATATCGTCGAATGAAGTATAAGTGGTCGGAAGCGTAGGCGAAGGGAAGTGCGTAAAGTAACGTATTCACGAACATCGAAAATACTAAGTAAGCATTATAATGATCCCTGTAGCTACACAGAAAGAATTACCCCTCATGGGCGGATATAATACTTTTCACCCATGGTAACCAACATGGCAAATTTGAATCGTCACACAAAAGATTTTTAGAGTAATATTACAAACCGGTCGTCGTGATTTTACTAGAGAGGGTGAGAGATACAGAAGTCGTTTGTATCCACAGGTGGCTGGACAAAAAGTAGATGCTGTCCTCCACTTTCACGGGTGAAATGGATGGAACACGGAGAACGCTGAGTTCCCTCACCAAACGCAACAAAATATGCAATATGGAAGTTACTTCGATTTAGCATAGACTGCACAATACGCAAAATTCTCTCAGGGCCATTGCTGCTAGCGCTCGCAATTACGAGTAAAGCCAATATTCCCGTAATATATATTTGTTGTTGTGCATAGCATGTACGGAAATAAACTGTGTGCGTTTATGTTTTTATTTGTACTATTGTAATTTTTAATTTCTAAATGAAGCATAGCATGTTTACCATATAGCATCAAAGTGTGATGATGGACGAAGCCAGTAATCACCTATATTTAATCACGGCTGAGAATGATGTTAGTGTCGTAACAAATTTTCATACAGTTGCTGTAAACCTCCACAGATATTGCGTGTGCTTTTAGAATGCTTCAAAGAGTTACCGATTAGTGATTAAGAAAATATGCTGGACCAGCTGAGGACTTTATAGAAGTCTCAAATCATGCTATGAAGTGGACACAAGATCTGGATATCGATGTGTAGTCAAGAACTAGTCCTGCAGCCATGTATCTTAATTCTGTATGTTCCTTATGTGACACTCATTTCCCATATGTTCTCTTATATGTGTTGTGTATTCTTGTTTGTTACTGAATTTATACTTGTTTATGCGCTGCTACCGTACGATAAAAAATAAAGAAATACACTATGTGATCAGAAGTACCCTTACACCCCAAAAAACAGATATTTTTCACATTAGGTGCATTGTACCGCCACCTACTGCCAGGTACTCCATATCAACGAACTCAGTAGTCATTAGACATCGTAAGTGAGCAGAATGAGGCGCTACGCGGAACTCACGGACTTCGAACGTGGTCAGGTGATTGGGTGTCACTTGTGTCTACTCCCAAACATCCCTAGGTCCGCTGTTTCCGATGTGATAGTGAAGTGGCAACGTTAAGGGACACGTACAGTACAAAAGCGTACAGGCTGACCTCGTCTGGTGACTGACAGAGGCCGCCGACAGTTGAAGAGGGTCGTAATGTGTAATAGGCAGACATCTGTCCAGACCATCACACAGGAATTACAAACTGCTTCAGGATCCACTACTGCAAGCACTACAGTTAGGCGGGAGGTGAGAAAACTTGTATTTCATGGTTGAGCGGCTGCTCATAAGCCACACGTCCTGCCGGTAAATAACATACGACGCCTCGCTTGCTGTAAGGAGCGTAAACATTGGACTATTGAACAGTGGAAAAACGTTGTGAGGAGTGACGATTCACGGTACACAACGTTGCGATCCGATGGCAGGGTATGGGTACGGAGAATGCCCGGTAAAAGTCATCTGCCAGCATGTCTAGTGCCAACAGTAAAATTCGGAGGCGTTGATGTCTTGCGTGGCACTGTCACAGCACAGGCCTAAATTGATGTTTTAAGCACCTTCTTGCTTCCAACTGTTGAAGAGCAATTCGAGGATGGCGATTGCACCTTTCAACACGATCGAGATACGTCTCCTGAGTGCAGCACTCCGTGAAGAATGGGCTGCCATTCCCTAAGAAACCTTGCAGCACCTGACTGAACGTATACCTGCGAGAGTGGAAGCTGTTACCAAGGCTAAGTGTGGGTCAACAGAATATTGAATTCCAGCATTACCGATGGAGGGCGCCACGAACTTGTAAGTCATTTTCAGACAGGTGTCCGGATACTTTTGATCGCATAGTGTATATAACTTACGTCACTGTGTGGCAATGTGAGATGGTTTTCCAGGAGTATCGAGATAAAGCTTAGAAAGAGAGTACGTTTCTGCATCGGCAGACGGAGCAAGCGGGGCTGATTCAGCGGCATGTGACAGGCGGCCGGCAGTCGGACGCTGACGCCGTCGCCCTGGTGAAGGACAGCGGTGCGGTTTCCCCCACGCGCCTCGCTTGGTTCGGTTCCGGCCGCGGGCGCTCGTGCGCTGACAGCACTCCCAGAATAAGACCAGCGAAGCACTGCTTTGCTCTGCTGTGACCGTGGGCTGTCGCCGTCGCTAACCAGTGGAGTTCACGTAGTGGCTGCTTTAAGTTAGGATGAACCAACGACCCAGGTCACCTAAACAGATTGCGTATTATTGCACAGACAAGTAGCAAGTGCAGGAATAATATTTTGTTAGAGAACCAACGGAGACGGCTAAATGGGGAGCGCCTACCAGCTGCGCAGCTATGTCCTAACTTAGTGTCAACACTGGTGGCCGGCTGCTGTGACCGAGCGGTTCTAGGCGCTTCAGTCCGGAACCGCGCTGCTGCTACAGTCGCAGGTTCGAATCCTGCCTCGGGCATGGATGTGTGTGATGTCCTTAGGTTAGTTAGGTTTAAGTAGTTCTAAGTCTAGGGGACTGATGACCTGAGATGTTAAGTCCCATAGGGCTTAGAGCCATTTGAACCATTCAACACGGGCGGTCCGAAGTACAAACAAGCCGTGCGCTTATTTCACCAGAGTACGCGAGAGGCAAGCAAAGAACAACTGATTCAGCATTTCGACAACACTGAGGAAGAGACAGAACACGCTACTGTAAGGAAGCTATGTGTAGCGACTTCACTTAGAGGTGAACACCATTCAGGGTGCAAACTTCGCGTAAAGGAACTCTCTGAAATCTTGAAGTTACGCAGTAAAGCAACCGAGAGCCATTTGAACCATTCAGCACGGACGACCCGAAGTACAAACAAGCTGCGCGCTCATTTAATCAGAGTTCGCGAGAGGCAAGCAAAGAACAACTAATTCAGCATTTCGACAACACTGAAGAAGAGACAGAACACGCTACTGTAACGAAACTAAGTGTAGCAACTTCACTTAGAGATGAACACTATTCAGGATGCAAACTGCGCGTAAAGGAACTCTCTGAAATCTTGAAGTTAAGGACTAAAGCAACCGAGAGCGTTGACAGGTTCAGAAAACGAGGGCACGTTCGGTCACCAGTGTGGGGTACGGGGGGGGGGGGGGCATTGGGGGAGGGGAGGAGATCAATTCATCAGTTGATATAAAACTTGTGCCTTCCTCAAGCTCAGAGTTAGGCCATTCCATCTTCTTTATGCATACCGATGAAAGACCAGCTGTATTTAAGTCGCTGGTGGAGTTACCAAGTGTCTTACAAACTACCGCCAACTCGAAGTCCACTACCGCAAACCCACAGTCGTCCGGCCATGGAGGGGACTTCTGATCTGCAAGGCGCACTCCTGCCGGTCGCAGCGGTAACTAACTGATGATGGCCGCCAGACCGATCTTCCGCGGATGAAGAACCGATCTACCTGTCTGCAAGTTTTTCAACTTACGCACTGGACTCCTGTGTCGCCACTACTGGGGCAGTACAATTACGGCATTACAAACTGTGATCTGGGACCACCACTCAGGCTGCCCTTCCCGTTGCTGCTGGTTCTTCCTTCTAAACGCCATTTCGACAATCGACAACAGGGGAACGCAAATATCTGGGGCCGAGGCTACGCGCAGCATGACTCATCGAGAGCGCTGAGGCTCTGACGGACGTCCACAGTCACGCCAGGCTGCGTGGACGCAACGCCGCCGCATCCTCATGCGACGGGACCGCAGCACTGACCATGTGCAACGCAGGACCTGTGCTCAGCAAGTTCCTCTCCGGGCAGTGACGTGTCAGCTCGCGCTTCCAAGCAGCGCTGTCTTTGCTAGGCAGCGCCAGGAAGACGATGGAGTGATTGTAAAACACTCGCCAATAAGTGACCGTTAAGTGAATGACGTTTCATTAGTGACCCAGCACAACACAGAAACGCTCACCCTCGATCTCCACTCGATCTCCCAATAACAATGCGACCTACGCTCTGGTCGTAACAGTATGACGTCTCCCAGGTTCCGGAAAAAAGTAAAGTTTCATGGGGAACACGCGAGACGTCAGGTTATACTTTCCCTCCACTTTTTCCTCTCTCCTGCCCCTTACTTTCCTGTGACGAGTGAAAGTGAGATACACAAAAGTCTGCGTGGATGTGAATATATACAGGAGTAGTTAAGGTTCTCGTAATAAGCTGAGTGGATCCTCATTCATTGGTAAGTTTGCGGATACCCTCGAAAATAACTTCCTAGTTATAAATTAAAAGACAGTGTGAATGCCGTTATACAATTTTTCTTTATTCCATTTCCATCTGATCTAACCTATTACTCACTCTGTTATAAGATGAATCTCGTTTCTTTGGATCATAGTATACGGTGTAAAGCTGGTACCTGACATCAAGTTCCGCTTGTGAGTCATGACAGTGATGTTGCGTGTACGAGGGTTGCCCAGAATATAATGCACTGCATTTTTTTCTCAGCCAAAAACAATGCTACCAATGCGAAACGCTACGTACGTATTATTTGAAGTCCTCTGAATGAGTGCGCCAAATTTCAGTCACTTCCGACGGATAACGTAGCTACAGGACAATTTCAAAATGGCGTTTGCAGGTTATGTACGTTACAAGCAACGTGCCGTCATTGAATTTCTCACTGCAGAGAAAGAAACTGTGGGGAATATTCACAAACGCCTGTGCAAAATCTATGGAGCATCTGCTGTCGACAGAAGTATTGTTAATCGCTTGGACACGGAGAGTTAGGTCATCGGAAGGCGGTTAGACGGAGCTCCACTATTTGCAGCGGTCGGGGAGACCATCCACGGCTCTCACACCTGACACACCTGACGTAGCCCCCTCGGACTTTCCCTTCTTTGGGCCATTGAAGGACTTCAAACTGAAACTTACATAGGTGACCAATTCAGATATTGTTGCCCGACTTCAGAACTGCAACTGGCTGTTTTAGTCTGCATGATGGAGACACCAGTCCTATTAGCTTTCTTTTCTTCTGATGAAGCATGGGTGTTTTTATCGAGATACGTGAGCTCTCAGAACAGTCCACGTTGGAGTCCTGAATATCATCTGTTACGCTGAGGTGACGAAATTCATGGCTAGCGATATGCACTTTACAGATGCCCTTAGTATCGAGTACATAAGGTATAAAAGGGCAGTGCATTGGTTGAGCTGTCATTTGCACTCTGGTGATTCATGGGAAATGTTTCCGAAGTGATTATGGTGGGACCACAAGATGGCAATTAACAGACTTCGAACTCCGAATGGTAATTGGAGATAGACGCATGAGACATTCCATTTCGGAAACCGTTGGGAAATTCAGCATTACGAGATCGACAGTGCCAAGAGTGTGCCGCGAATATAAAATGTCAGGCATTGCCTCTCGCCACGGACAGCGCAGAGGGCGACGACCTTCACTTAACGACCGAGAGCAGCAGCGTCCATGTACAATTTTCAGTGCTAGCAGACAAGCACCACTACGTGAAGTAACAGTACAAATCAATGTAGGACGTACGACGAACGTATCCTTTAGACCAGCGCGGTTAAATTTGGCGTTAACGGGCTATGGTAGCAGATGAACGACATGAGTGCCCTTGATAACAACATGACATCGCCTGCAGCGCCTATCCTGGGCTCGCGACCATGTCGGTTGGACCCTAGACGAATGGGAAACTGTTGCCTGTTCAGATGAGTCCAGGCGTCATATGGTAAGAGCTGTTGGCAGGGTTCGAGTTTGACCCAGACCGCATAAGCCTGGAAACCAGGCTGTCATCAGGGCACTCTGCAAGCTAACAGTGGCTTCATCATGGTGTAAGCTGTGTTTACATGGAATGAACTGGGTTCCCTTGTCCAACTAAACCGATCACTGACTGGAAAGGGTTATGTTCGGCAGCCATTCACGGGCTCCATCTTCCCAAATGGCACTGCACTGAACAGATACTTGAACGTTGTGCAGGGGCAGTTGAGTTTAGTGAAACTAAACTTCTAATTGTTGTTGATTATAGGTCCCCTAACACAGACGTCAGGGCATTTCTGCTCAAGCTAGAGTGTGTTCTTGATCCACTTTGTAGGAAGTACCAGAAATTAGTTATATGTGGTGACTTCAGTATAAATTTTTTATACGATGGTACAAGAAAAAAGCATGTTGCTATATCTCCTAAATTTATACGATCTGATGCAAAATGTGTTTTTTCCAACAAGGGTGCAGGGGAACAGTAGCAAAGCCACAGATTATATTTTTATTCATTCTTCATTAGTAGATGGGCATTCTGTTAGCAAAATGGTTAATGGCCTTTCAGACCATGATGCACAAATGTTAGCACTAAAAGGCTTTTGTACTCAAACAAATGCTACATATAATTACAAACTATGTAGGAAAGTTAATCCAACAACAATAGAGTGCTTTTTAAACCTTGTGAATGAACAAGAGTGGCATGATGTTTATAGTACCGATAACATAGATGATAAAAATAATGCTTTCCTGAACACATTTCTCATGCTCTTTGAGAGTTGCTTTCCATTAGAACGTTCTAAACAGGGTACTAGCAGTAATAGGCAGCGTGGGTGGCTGACTAGTGCGATAAGGATATCATGTAGAACAAAGCGGGAATTATATCGAAATGTTAGAAGTAGTCACAATCAAGCTACAGTAGCCCATTACAAAAAATATTGTAAAGTGCTTAAAATGTTATTAGGAAGGCAAAGAGTATGTGGTATACAAATAGAATAGCTAATTCACGTGATTAAATTAAAACCATATGGTCAGTTGTGAAGGAAGTGTCTGGTCAACAGCACAAGGTCGATGATAAAAAGTCAGTTCGTAGTAAAAATATTTCTGTTACTGATAAATCAGATGTATGTACAGTATTTAACAATCATTTTCTGGGCATTGGTGGTGAATTAAATAAAAATTTAGTTTCTACAGGGATTCACATAATCTTCCTAATACATACCTTTCCGAAACTGATGTCTGATATACTCCTCTGTGATACAGACAAGGAGGAGATTAGACAATAAATAAATCACTGTAGACTATGGACACTCATGGTTATGGTGGAGTGCCAAGCAGAATGTTAAAGTACTGTGCTGCACATGTTAGGCCTGTATTTAGCCATATTTGTAATTTTTCCTTTAGGAGTGGTCAGTTTCCTGAACGATTAAAGTACTCATTAGTAAAGCCGGCTTATAAAAAGGGAGACAGGATAATTTAGACAACTTTAGACCTATTTCTATTTTTTTTCAATCAAACCATAACTTCTGACAGGTTTGTGAGCGGTATTTTGCAATATTTTTCTTCAGATAGCAAATAATGGTAGTTCTTGGCTTCAAACACATCTCGTAATACTGCCATAGACGCAATAGCGAAGTGTGCTCTTGCATTATCCTACCTGAAATAAGCGTAGGTCTTTCCACAAAGTGTCAGACCTTTTTTGGCACCACGCCAACCGATGCTTCACACAGGCAAGCCTCAGTCCCTACCCAGTGGATAATACGGTAAGAAGTCGTGCAGCCTGCTATTCTTTACATAAAGGGGATTTGACAAATCTGCAACATATCTTAGACCAAAGGTTAACAATTTACACCAACTCTTGAATTGCAAGGTGACAGAACGATTGGGAACTATGAAACGGAGCAGAGAGTCCACCAACTTTTCCTGTGCATTCGAGAGCATCTAGCACTTGGCCATGTAAACTCCCGTTAGGGTGTGGTACATTACATAATGGGACACGGCTCAATCCATTTTACCTCTAAAGGTTCCAGAGGGTAGACATGACATCGTTGAGTGTGATTAAAGGTAACATCCGGCCACATTGTCTTTTAACGTGACGCCGTAATGGAATTAGGTAACCAATACAAGCAAACTGACGACTTTATGAAATTTTAAGGAATTACGAATGGTGGACCATAATAGACAACGTTGTCAACGTCATTTCCCGGCCTGAAAAACACAAACATGCCAGCGTATGACAATTACAGTTTCCCTCCCACCACGCAAAGCACCACAAGAAGTAAAACATTCAACAGTCCCAAGATGTTTTGAACCGCACAGTGATTAACTACGCATGTTCCTGTTGGAGTGGTATGCCGTTGACATCCTCAGACCATTGAACCGATTTTCTGAGCCAGCTGTAGAGGGGAATTTTAACGTCGATTCCAGTCTCGGCATTTTTCACATCCACAAACATTGCAAATAGGTGAAAAAAGAGAGAAGTGACACACAATTGTACTAGGATTCAGCGGGGATCGAATCCGAAGCCTTTGGATTTGTAGCTGGCACTTTACCACTGATGCAATTTTATCCAAAATGGTAAGCGATCTGTCCTTGATGATCACTTAGTAAAAACAGTCAAGATTGCGGAATACCTCATTTATTAAAAAGACCGGCTTCGGTACGTTTAATCGGACACATTCAGATTATGAGTACTGTAAAAATTTGAAAGTTCTTGTTAATTAGGGAAGTCAGCCTTCATATAACGTATACAAAAGATCAGAAATAGTGTAGCGTGATATTGGCTGGAGTTCTACATAATGTGTACAAAGATAGCGTGATGTTTACCCATTTGGCTGGAGCTGGAAGCGTGGTGAACTGCTGCATGTGGTCACAACGTTGCCGACATCTCCATGGTAGCAGCGTTCTCTGCATTCATCTTGGCCGCTAGTAGACGTCATACAGCGTCTCCATGGAAATGGCGTCATACAGCATAATTTTTGACTACCAATAGTGATCCTGCCGGTATTTCCATGGAAACGGCGTCGCTACAAGTACCAAGAAGTTCACCAGCTGGCGTTCAACAATTCTACAATTCTACAACTGTTTCTATTGGTGTCTCTATTTTAAAGTCTTTCGTAAATTTATAGTAAGATTATTAAAGTCTTGTATTACTTGTTTGAAAAATTGTGTTTGTACAATTGTATACATACAATACTGTACTGTTGTTTTTGCATTTTATTCGCAAGTTATAATGATTCTGAGCTAAATTAAGTTGCCATTTGTTGCAGCTGGCAAATGCGCACGCCTTCGTACACTTATTAAGCCATGGCAGAGTAGAATATCCACTAGGAGCAGTTATCGCTATGATCACACGCAGCTGTTCACTACACCGCCAGCTCCAGCCAAATGGGTAAACACCACGATACAGTATTTCTGATATCTTGTACACGTTTTGTAAAGCTCCAACTAAATGTCATACAGTATTTCTGACCTTGTGTGTGTGTTATGTAAAGGCTGACTTCCATAATTAACAAGCCCTTTCCTATCTTTACAGCGCTCATTAATCTGAAGATGGGCGAGTGAGCGTGCCGAAACCGGTAATTTCAATAAACGAGATATTCTGCGATATTGATTGGTTTTACTAATTGACTTTACCACTGACCCATTGAGTCATATTAAGCGTGTCGCTAGAAGCGTCGATATGAGTAACTAAGCGCCAGAGAGTACATCTGGAGTTGGGAAGATTTGAGTACTACTGCTGCATGACGAAATTTAGCGCATCAGCCTCCATATCGCCACACCTTTATAATAAATTCAACTGCGAGGAGTACACCACAGAGCTGTTGAAGCGTCCATACCAATTTCTATTTGCAATTCGAATTCTGTCAGGCACAGGGAATATAAAAATGAAAAAGATGGCATACTTTGCTTACTTTCGCTCCATAATGTCATATGGGATTATTTTTTGGGGTAATTCATGAAGCCAAGCTAAAGTTTTCAGAGCACAAAAACGTGCAATAACAGTTATGTGTGGTGTGAACTCAAGAACATCCTACAGAGGCCTGTTTAGGGAACTAGGGATACTAACTACTGCTTCATAATATATTTATTCCTTAATGAAATGTGTCATTAAAAATGTATCACTTTTACAAACCAACATCTCAGTTCATGGAATCAATACTAGAAACAAGAATAATATTCACAAGAATTTAAAGTCACTTGCTTTTGTACAAAAAGGTATGCGTTATCCAGGCACACACATTCTCAATAACATGCCAGCAGCCACAAAAAGCTTAACAACCAATGAAATTCAGTTTGAGAGAAGCGTAAAGGATTTATTGGTGACCAACTCCTTCCACTCCACTGCTGACTTTCTCAGTAGAACCAACTGATTTTGTATATATTTCAGTGCAATAAAGTGTTTATTATAAATAAGTATCGTTTATTATAAACTTATTATAATATAATATTATATTATATTATATTATATTATATTATATTATACAAGGTGGCGCAGATGGATCGGGTGGTTTTGAAGTGGACTGTACGTCTGGAGGGGGGGAGCCAGGTGTTCGGCGACCTCGTCCTGTGGTGGGGGGGGACGGGAAGTTTCAGTTGCAGGCTGGCAGTCAGTCGCGATGGCTACGTGGTCCGTTGAGCATCGTGTTTTCGCAGTGGAAGAGTTCATACGCAATAACGAGTCAATTGTTGCTGTGACGCGTGCCTTTCGCCGGCGTTTCAACATCCCACCTCGCGGTAGTGTTCCTAAGCGAGATACGATATTGAGTTGGGTGCATAATTTCCGCACTACTGGTTCATGTGCTCCAAAATGGACGCCTAGACCGCCAACAATAACAACGCCTGAGAACGTGGAGCGTGTGAGACGCGATGTCACTGCGAGCCCACGTCGATCAACGAGACGTCGTGCTCAAGCTCTTGGAATGTCACGTCGGAGCCTTCAAAGGATTCTTAACGAAGAACTGAAATTCCACCCCTATAAAATCCTGTTGGTACAGAAGATTCTCCCAACAGACCATCTTCAAAGGCTTCAGTTTAGCCAACAGATGTTGGAGTTATTGGAAGATGTAAACCTGATTATCATGATGTCTGACGAGGCTCACTTTCACATTAACGGATACGTAAACAAGCAAAATTGCCGTTACTGGGCCGACACTAACCCAAGAGATCTACACCAACGGCCTCTCCATAGTGACAAAGTGACGGTTTGGTGTGGGGTTTCTAAGGTAGGGATAACTGGTCCTTACTTTTTTGAAAATGAAAGGGAGCAGGCGGTTACTGTTAATTCGCAGCGTTATGTGAACATGATTGAAGATTTTCTTCTCCCACAACTTGAAGAGAACAATTACGACATGGGCAATATGTGGTTCCAACAAGACGGGGCAACTGCACATACCGCTAGGATATCAATGCAAGCTGTACGCGCTCTGTTCCCTGGCCGTTTGATTTCCCGTAATGGAGATGTCCATTGGCCCCCTCGCTCACCGGACCTCACGGTATGTGACTTTTTCTTATGGGGCTATTTAAAAGCAAGGGTCTACATGAACAAACCCCGGACCATTCAGGAGTTGAAGGCAGCAATTCACACCGAAATCACATCAATTCCTGGTGATGTGCTTGAGCGGGCAATGCGGAACGTTAAGGACCGACTCCAAGAATGCGTCGCTCGAGAAGGAGGGCATTTGATGGATGTAATTTTTAAAAACTAACATTACTATTTTTTTGTTAATAAACTTCCATTGTAACTACACGTTTTGCACTTTATTTCAATCCAATACCTTTACAATTGACAGTTTGACAAGTATTTTAAAACCACCCGATCCATCTACGCCACCCTGTATTATATTATATTATATTATATTATATTATATTATATTATATTATATTATTATAATATAAACTTATTATAATATTATATTATAAACTTATTATAAGTTTATTACTTTATTACCTTATAAATAAGTTTAATAAGTCACAGCTGCAAAATACTAACGCAAATTCTTTACAGACGAATGGAAAAACTGGTAGAAGCCGACCTCGGGGAAGATCAGTTTGGATTCCGTAGAAAAGTTGGAACACGTGAGGCAATACTGACCTTACGACTTATCTTGGAACAAAGATTAAGAAAAGGCAAACCTACGTTTCTAGCATTTGTAGACTTAGAGAAAGCTTTTGACAATGTTGACTGGAATACTCTCTTTCAAATTCTGAAGGTGGCAGGGGTAAAATACAGGGAGCGAAAGGCTATTTACAATCTGTACAGAAACCAGATGCCAGTTATAAGAGTCGAGGGGCATGAAAGGGAAGCAGTGGTTGGGAAAGGAGTGAGACAGGGTTGTAGCCTCTCCCCGATGTTATTCAATCTGTATATTGAGCAAGCAGTAAAGGAAACAAAAGAAAAATTCGGAGTAGGTATTAAAATTCACGGAGAAGAAGTAAAAACTTTGAGGTTCGCCGATGACATTGTAATTCTGTCAGAGACAGCAAAGGACTTGGAAGAGCAGTTGAACGGAATGGACAGTGTCTTGAAAGGAGGATATAAGATGAACATCAACAAAAGCAAAACGAGGATAATGGAATGTAGTCGAATTAAGTCGGGTGATGCTGAGGGAATTAGATTAGGAAATGAGACACTTAAAGTAGTAAATGAGTTTTGCTATTTAGGGAGTAAAATAACCGATGATGGTCGAAGTAGAGAGGATATAAAATGTAGACTGGCAATGGCAAGGAAAGCGTTTCTCAAGAAGAGAAATTTGTTAACATCGAATATAGATTTAGGTGTCAGGAAGTCGTTTCTGAAAGTATTTGTATGGAGTGTAGCCATGTATGGAAGTGAGACATGGACGATAAATAGTTTGGACAAGAAGAGAATAGAAGCTTTTGAAATGTGGTGCTACAGAAGAATGCTGAAGATTAGATGGGTAGATCACATAACTAATGAGGAAGTATTGAATAGGATTGGGGAGAAGAGAAGTTTGTGGCACAACTTGACCAGAAGAAGGGATCGGTTGGTAGGACATGTTCTGAGGCATCAAGGGATCACCAATTTAGTATTGGAGGGCAGCGTGGAGGGTAAAAATCGTAGGGGGAGACCAAGAGATGAATACACTAAGCAGATTCAGAAGGATGTAGGTTGCAGTAGGTACTGGGAGATGAAGAAGCTTGCACAGGATAGAGTAGCATGGAGAGCTGCATCAAACCAGTCTCAGGACTGAAGACCACAACAACAACAACCTTATAAATGAAGAAAAGCATTTTGTTTAAATTTTAAATTCAGTGCCTTAATGCGATCTTAGTAAATGAGTGTTGTTTAAAGATCCTTTCATTCAGTGTTCATTAAAAAAAAGCTTATTTGTTTTAGTTGTAAATATGCATTATGTGTTATTGTTTTTCTGACATGTTCTACATCCTGTGCGACCTCCTCACTACGGATCAATTGGAATGAAAGAAAATCTAATCTTATCTAACAGTAGCCAGTTCCACCTCGGCGACAGAGGCGAGTAGCTGTGCGTCAGATGGAGGCGTCTAACATGTCAAGGACAGTATAGTGCTATAAACAGTCGTGTAGTTCAGAGCCGTAAAATAGTTCCGATGCGTTTCCGAGACCGTTTGCAAACACAAAAATACAAAAACATAAGTCATTGTTACGGCAGAAACAGAACGGCCATTCCATAGCTTGTATACAATTATATGTAAATGCACTCTTATTTTCATAACATCCCACTTATTTAGAAAGTTGTGTAAAATGGCTCGTATTACTAAATTTCATCGGTTCAGTAGTCATTTTTTGCTTTTCAACTTTCATTTTCTTTACTTTATGCCTATTCATACGGTCTTTCAGCTGATACTCTACGACTGTATACACTATTACTTAATCGTTATTATTACTATTATTATTATTATTATTATGTTTTTGTTTTAAATTCCGTGCTGACTAATAGGATCATGTAACAGCTTCAATTCCTCGTCTTTCCTTGTTCTTATTTCCAGCTTTTCCAGTCCGCTCTTATTTTCCCCCCATTTGTCTTTTCCTTTCTTCTGTCCATATTATCCCTTACATGTTGTTCCTTCTGATTTGAAAGCCTTGTAAATTTAATGTTTTGTCCATAAATAGGTTTCCCTCCTTTCCTTATTTCTGTATGCCATGTTATTGTCGATATCTTCTTCCGGAAATAAAGGAGTATTTGTTTCGTTAGCCTCTTCTTATTCATTTGGTAGATTCGTCAAAAACAGACTGATCTTCGCTTAGCCATTACTTTTGACATTTTCTCTATATTTTTGTAGATCTCCTCATTACCTCTCATTTTGCAACCTGTGTAGTTTATATTGCTATCATCTTTTTTCTGAGTATCTGTCTTTCAAGCAACTCTTTGCTGTCCAGCTCACAGTTCATCATTAGGCATTCACATCTATAGAATTATTCTGGTTTTATGTCTATGGTATATTGCTTTAAGCAAGAGACCTCCACGTGAGCAGTCACTTTTTTCGCCTTCGAATGCATCTCCATGTGCCTTGATCACTGCCGGTGCTCCCTGGGCAACTAACTGGTCCTTTCCAATTAGGCTCACTCTCGCAGAAGGCGATTTAAAGATAATTCCAACGGCGATTACGAAATTAACAACAATATGAAAACCTATACAAACGGCACTGTTCAGAGCCAACTTGGAAACGTGCTCAGAATATTGCAACTGAATGTTGAGGGACTGTCTAGAAATAAGGGCGAAATACTATCTAAAATTTTGAGGGAGAATAGGGCGGACGTCTTAGTGCTGCAAGAGACTCATACTGAAGATGATAACGCGCACTTGGCGCAAACAACTCCCAGTGCTAGAACATCCTGCAATATATGTAGGCGATTTTAACAGCTATAGTTATGAGTGGGGCTATGCCGAAGAGGATGAAAATGGTAGAAGTCTGGCAGAATGGATGGAAGTAAACAACTTAAAGCTCCATTATGATGCAAAGGCAAAACGCACTTTCAGGTCTGGAAGATGGGGTACAGAGAGCTCACCTGACCTCTGCCTGTCAACTATGGACTCTTCGGAGAGTAGTAGCGGACCTATCATCAGAAAGGGCCTGCATGACTTTTCCAGAAGCCAACATTCTCATCTCCTACGGGATACACATTCCCCCGGTGCCATCTGCTCATGTATCTCGCTGGAATTTTCAAAAAGCAGATTGGGATAAATTTTCTAAATTGCTGGACGAGTCAATAACACAAGTCCCTGCAGTTCCAAAATCATACTCAAAGTTTTTAAAGATCGTAATATCTACTGGCAAAAAGAGCATACCCAGGGGATACCGGAAAGAATACATTCCTGGCTGGAATGAACACATCAACCAGCTGTTTAACCAATTCAAGGAGAGTGGAGACCAAGAAACAGCTACGAACCTTATGAATTCCTTGAATGAACAAAGGAGAGAAAAATGGCATAAAGAAACAAGGGACCTCGATTTCACAAACTCCAATAGAAAAGCATGGACGCTGATTCACAAACTTGGAGAAGGCCCTTCCCACAACAAAGAAAACTCAACGGTCTCATGCGACTCAATCGCCAGTCAATTAGTGAGAGTTTCCAAGATCCCAACACATAAAGCAAATCTTCGGCAAGTGAAGAGAGAGAGCTTACGGAAGTCAAGAAATCTCTGCAACATAACCCGGAATTCTCTTCTCCATTTACAATCACTGAACTGGAGACAGCCCTTAAGCATACGAAATGTAGAAAAGCTGCAGGTGCAGACGGGCTTTACCCCGAATTTTTGGTGCACAGTGGGCCGGTAACGCGAAATTGGTTAGTTTGCCTTTTTAAAGAAATTCTTCGTATAGCAACATTACCCAAAAAATTTAAAAGAGCAAAAATTATCGCTATCAATAAGCCAGGGAAAGAGGGAACAGCTGCAGAACACTTCTGCCCAATATCTCTACTAGCTGTGCGTACAAGCTATTGGAAAAAAATGATTCTAAACGGAATCCAGGATCAAATTAATGCTATGATACCACCTGAACAAGCTGGATTCAGACCTTGTAGAAACTGCTGTGAAGAAGTGCTATCCTTGACTACTCACATAGAATCTGGATACCAAAAGAAACTTAAAACTAGAGTAGTGTTCATTGACCTGTCAGCAGCTTATGACACAGTGTGGTGCGAGGGCCTATTATTGAAATTTTTGAGAGCAATACCTTGCAAAACTCTAGGCAATCTCTTTAGTAACATGTGAAGTAATAGGTGGTTTAAAGTACATCAAGGAGAAAAGAAAAGCAGATGGCATGTACTCAATAACGGATTACCTCAGGGCTCTGTTCTTGCTCCAGTGTTAGTCAACCTCTACACAGCTGACCTGCCGAATTTGACCTGCCGAAAATTTCAATATGCAGATGTCCTGGAAATTTCATATCAGAGTGAAGACCTTTCTGAATGTGAAAAACACCTAACGAACAGCCTTACTAAACTTTATGAGTGTTTTGAGACATGGCGACTGAGACCAAATGTTTCTAAAACTGAGGTAAGCCTGTTCCACCTCTCTAATCGCCTTTCATCAGCAAAGATCAGTCCACAGTTCGGCCCTCTTGGCACAGTCAGATACAACGAAAGCCCAAAATACCTGGGAGTCACCCTGGACAGAACTTTAACATACAAAAAACTCCTTTCCAACTTGGCCAAGAAGATACAAACACGAGTGAACCTTGTGAGAAAGCTGGCAGGCAGTACATGTGGACCAACTATATCAGTCCTCCGAGGAGCATCCCTTGCACTGGTATGCTCTGCAGCAGAATACTGTGCACCGGTTTGGCTCCGAAGCACCCACGTAGCGGAAGTAGACGTCCAACTGAACTCAGTTATGAGAGTAAATAGTGGTACAGTCCGGTCTACACCTACTTGCTGGCTACCAGTGCTTTCAAACATCTGTCCACCAGACCTCCGTCGAAAGGCTGCTCTTTACAACCTCTGTCAGCAAGTTCTTGAAAACAACTCGACCCCTCTTCATGACGATTTGCTATCACTGCCCAGGAAACGCCTCAAATCTAGAAGACCAGCATATGAAATGGGAGTCCAAATACTATCCACAGGTTTCGACCAGGACGCAGAGTGGAAACGTGAGTGACAAGCTACAAGAACCCGAAACCACGAACTTGTAGACAATGCAACAGTCCCAGTTCCACGCTTCCACCAACTAAGGGAGGTGTGGGTGCAGTTAAAAAGATATCGGACCGAAGAGGGTAGGTGCAAATACAACATGCACAAGTGGAGCTTTTCAAGTGACAATGTGTGTGACTGTGGTGACACCCAAACAATGAGCCACATTGTGAATGACTGTCCAATCAGACGCTTCCCTGGTGGCTTTGAGAAGCTCCATCAGGCATCCGATGAGGCACTCTGCTGGATCGAGTCCATCAACATCCGAGTGTAGTCCGAGCAGTTTTAAGACTTGTGTACTATATATAATTTCACATGTTCATTTTTATATATATTTATTTGTTTTGATAAATGTGTATTTCTACAATTGATGTATACGATAATAATAATAATAATAATAATAATAATTTCTTTAATTTTGTTTTTCTAGATATACGTTTCTTGTTAATATTCTTTGTCAAACCATATGCTCTTTCCATTTTGTTAACATTTACATCTAATGCAAATTTTTCTAGTCCATTCTGTTGTATAGTTTCTCCACGATATTTAAATGTATTTACTCGTTCTGTTTTACCTACTTGTGTTTCTGGTTTTTTTAAAATATTTGTCGTGTATTTCGTTTCTTGAGGAGAAATTATTATTATTATTATATTATCATTACTATAACTGAGCTGAGATACAATTTGGTAATTGATCAAAACCTCTAATAACATAAAAAATTTTAAAAACATGACATATTATTTAAATAGAGAGAGTAGGTCTAAAGGAAGCAATCAAATAAATAAACTACCACTGTTCTGTAAGTTTTCATTTAGAGTTTATGCACAGCTCAGAGAACAGGTGCTACTGATCAACCAGTCTGTTCAAAATAGCACAATTATTTTCTTAGACTTCTTTTGAAAGCTGCTGCTAAATCGTCTAGATCAGCTAAATCAGATACGCCACCTCTCATAGTCTAAGGAACAGGCCCCATTGTATGTGGCGATCGGAGACTGCTTCCCCGGGTATTGTATCGAGCGCTACGCGGAACAAAACGCTTTTGTCGTACTTTAAACACCGTGCAGCTTCGACTAGTTTTTTTCAGCACACTCAAGCTGTGTGTTGCCGAGACCCCATCTTCCCTGCAGTCTATGAAGCACGTTTCCGATGACATCAATCCCCGCTAGCTACCGCACTGTCGAAGTTGTGAACGTTCTACTAGAAAAGTTCGAGTGGCCAACTAAAGGGTATATGCGGGTTAAAGTTGTTATGAGTGTTTGAATGAAACTAATACGGTAAATGTAAAGCTATCATCAACTTGAAGATTGATTTCAACTCGGCAGTCCTTTACTACGAATGGTCTTATACACAGAGGTGAGCCCTTGCCTTCCTCCGGCTTTGGAACTGACTTAGCCACAACTTAATGTGGAGTCCAACAAAGGAGCAACTTGAAATTTTTAACACTAATAAATTATAAGCAGCGCTGAAAAAAGCGATGACAGGAAAAATTCCTAGGAAAGACTGAGACCTGAACTTAGACTTCTGGATCTGTAATCTGATACTGAACCTGCAGTCAGACAACACGCTTAAGCAAAAAATATAACTTGAAATCAAATGTTGGGCAGCAGTCTGAGTTCCTTTCTCGTGGCGAGGAGAAAATGGCATGGCGCCTTGATTTATGTGTAAAAAAATAAAACAATGAAGTGTCACATCGAAAATGGACCTTACCGTGCATGAGTGTGTTAAGAATGGTACAGACTACTTTGTACCAAAATATACATGGGATTGCAATCCACGTTTTTACTCTGCATAACCTCTAATGAAGGTCCGTAGAGCGTAATACTGGCTGTGTCATTTCTTGTCTTCAAAATTCTTTAAACGTAAGAGTTGTATGCAGAAAACAATGAGCTGAAATTTGGTGCGACTGGTACACACATACGTATAGCGCATAATTCAAAGAAATGTTTGCCGTTGGCAACAAAATTCCGCTTATCCGCGTGAACGTTTAGATAAGGAACCCTCAGTACGACGGATCGCACTTGCCACCAGATATTTAGAATAGATACAGTTCTGTTATTAACCCTGGTATTGCTCTGTTAGCAGCTCCCCGATCTTGTGGAACGGATTGAAATGAATGGAGAAAGCATTAAATTGATAGTTAAAATATGACTCTTTTCGTTCTTGGTAGGGGCACAGTTTGGTTTTTAGTACAGTAGTACCAATTTGCTTCTGGAGTTAATATTCAGTTAAAATTATGCTGTGTTTTTATCTTTATGTCTATATTTGGACTTTTTAACCATCACATTTTAAGAGCTTCTACTCATCATTTCAATGCATGTAACAATAGAATGCATCACGAATTTTACGTAGAGTTGTTAGTTTAATTTACATAACTTACAGATTTGTCTGAGACTTACTGACTGTTATCAGGTAGAAACAATTTCAGACATGCGATTTCACTACTAGGTATAGACGGATAACTAACAAATTGTTTGCATTTAAAAAATTACTTTTTTCATCAAATTCAACGTCATTCACGCCCTAGTTATAGTGTTATATCTCCGCTGGGAACCTTTGTATTTATCTACACTCAGTTCTTGTTGCATCTCCAAGAGATAATGTAAAGCAGTAGGCAATGTCTGCAACTCAAAATGTCCTTTAAAAAGTTAACTTTCCTACACTCTTAGCATTTCAACTAAAAGACAATGTGATTTACATAACCGATTGTTACGCCATTACGTCAGTAGCAAGGAGTGACCAAAACATCGATATTATGCAAGTCAGCAGGGAAGATCCGTGACTGAGATTCGTTTGGACAACAAATATCTTTCTAGCTTTTTTTAAATACTTTGTAAACCAAGTCTACTCGATAACAGCGACTTACGGAGCTGCAGAGTAGATTATTTTCTTACATCATAACGTCATTACACTTCAGAGGCGCAAAGCTGCATGCGTACGGACACTGATGTTTCATCTTTTAGAAATAATTCTGATCTACGGTGCCACCCAGAGAAATTAATTAAAACACTGTTTTCTTAGACGTGACATCGGGAAGACAGCAGAATCACTCAAAACAGCCAAAGCAAAGAAAACACTAACAGCAGTTAGGAAAAGTAACGTTAAAACTAGAAAAAGGTTCTTCAGATTATATTTACTTTTCGTTTAATAGAATCATAGTTAGGAGGTTCTCAGGGCTGTAGAACATGTCATGAAACGAGAAACATACATACATACTTATGTCTCTCCCATAGATCGTAAATGGAATGGTCCTTATGGATGTACAATAAGTCAAAAAATCTTAATCATATTTTCATTTAAGGGTTAATAGTAACTTGTCACGAAGCATGTAAATTTACGATACTGTGACGTGTGTATGATAAATAAGTAAACCAACTGCCAATATTTCTGATCCTGAACGTTTATAAGAAAGCACGATATTGACACAAAATATATTCATAGTCAAATTAGAGAAGAAGAAACTATAGTATTTGACGCAATAGGATAGTATTGCATATTAATTTCTGGGTGAAATATATAATGAAATGTAACATGTAACGGACTAAGAGTGAGGCACTCTTATTAGGAGAAGGGATACTATATAGAATACATGATAAAGGACATAAAATTATCCACTGGTGCAGGAAAGGGAAGCAGTGACTAAGGATGACACACCTCTGTGTATGAGTCTGATTACTATTCCTTTTAAACTTCTGACAAATTAAAAATGTGTGCTGGCCCGGAAATCGTAACCAAAACCTTAACATCGGTTCCAGAACGTGAGCCAATAAGATCATATGTGTAGATACAAGGTTTTCTTGGTCAGTAGTAGGGAGTATTTGGTCGCCAAGGCCAACTAATGAGCCATTACTAGCAAGCCCATGTTAAAATGTTCACTGTTACCTTAAACTGCCATCTATGATGACTTATTATTTTGTTTGGAGAGCTGTGGTTAGGAGCGTTTAAAAACCCAAGGAGCCGGAGTTTCATGCTCTTGTGAGTTCCTGTTTAGAATGGTATGTCTGATCATGATGCACAACTAATTACAGTATATGACATAGCTCTATACAGTAATACAAAACAGTCCTCCAAAGTAGTGTGTTCATTTAACGATCTAACAATTGCAAACTTTAGGAAAAGACAAAGACTGGAATGAGGTGTACAGGTAACCTGATACTAATTTAAAATTTTACATATTTAATTATACTTTTGTGAGGATATTTGAAAACAGTTTCCCTAAGAAAACAGTGAAACATAATTGTGAGAAAACATCTGAAAAACCATGGGTTACTAAAGGGATAAAAATGGAAACGGAAAAGGGAAATGTATCTTATAGCTAACAGGAGTAAATATCCAGAAACAGCAAAACATTGTAAAATATACTGCACTGTATTAAGAAAAGTTATTAAAAAGACCAGAAGTGTGTGCACTATGTCTTAAATTATCACCTCTGATAAAAACATTAAACCAATTAAGAATACTGTTAAAAAGGAAACTGGGCAACCGAGAGCAGAGGAATACCGTATTTCTATAAAGCGCAATGAAAAGTTAGTTACCAAAAAGGCAGAAATAGAAAATATTTTAATAATCATTTTTAAGTGTTGTAGAGAAAATAGGATGCAGCTACTCATTACAAAATGCAAGGCTGTATATGAAAGTTAAGTATAGCGAACGAGTCGGCCACGACACATCTCCTTCGCGTCCAGTCCAACCATTTGGGAATAGTCTCTGTAACTTATTTATTTCTAGCCATGAGTGTAAAACGTGCCGGACACCCATCGTGTTGATACCACACTCTGTTCCTTTTTCTTAGAGGTATTTCTTCCAATAAAAGACCTAATGTTTCTTCCAGGGATGTCGTTTACTTTCTACCGTTAATATTTCCTTCGATGAAATAAGGACTATAATTCTATACTCCAGAATCCCACACCACGCATTCACCGACCACGGTTTTTGGTGTGCAACTTTCCCCAGCCAACATGGATTTTCAGTTGCCCAGTAACGCATGTTATGCAAATTAACAAATTCCATGGTTCGTTAATGTATCCTCATCAGTGAATAAAACCAAATCAATAAAAGGGTCATCCCTCTTAATCTGACGTTGAGCCCATAGGCAGAATTCAGTGCGACGCATACAATCCGTATAAGTTAATTCTTGGTGGAGACTGATATGGTAAGAATGATATTTATGACGAACAACACTACTCTGGCTCATGCTGTAACCCACTCAAGGCCACCTTACAGACATTTGTTTAAGGAACTCGGGATATTCGCAGTACCTTCACAATACATATATTCACTTGAAATTTGTTGTTAATAACTCATCCCAGTTCAAAAATAATAGCGAAGTGCATAGCTACAACGCTAGATGGACGATCTTCATTACTGTGGGATAAATCTGATTTTGTCACAGGAAGGGGTGAATTATGCTGCCACAAAAATCTTTGGTCATTTGCCAAATAGCATTAAAAGTCTGTCAAAATGGCTCTGAGCACTATGCGACTGAACTTCTGAGGTCATCAGTCGCCTAGAACTTAGAACTAATTAAACCTAACTAACCTAAGGACATCACACACATCCATGCCCGAGGCAGGATTCGAACCTGCAACCGTAGCGGTCGCTCGGCTCCAGACTGTAGCCCTTAGAACCGCACGGTCACCCCGGCCGGCAAAAATCTGTCACAGACAGCCAACCAAGAGTTAAAAACAATTTTTAAAAAATTCTAAATAACAACTTCTTCTACTCAATAGCTGAACTTAAAAGAAACCGAAAACGTTTGTAAGTTCTCAGCCGATTTACTTCAAATTTCTAGGTGATCTCCAAATTTATATTTGGGCCGACATAGGCTATATACTTTTTTAATTTACACAAGAGAAAAGTTGTTACCAAACATCTCGAAAAGTACTTGACCGATTTTCTTCAAATTTCCACATTTAGGTGTATCACTGAAGGAAATTAATGAAAAACTAAATGGCTAGCAAACGAAATACCTCGTGGTACATTAACAGTAATTCCTATCTCGAGAATTATTACATTGGCAATACCCGTCTCAGAGACGTTACCATCAGACGTCATTACATCACCGGACAAGCGAAAGCTCTAGAATTTGACAGAAACGTGACTATAGGCTCTTATTTATTGATTATTTGCTGCTGATAGACATAACAAATACCCTGTAAGACATTTGTTTTGTAAATAAAACTGACTTTTCCTGCTGCTAGTTACTTTATTGATCCCATACGCCTTCTCCTGTTCTAAGGCATCATCAGTGGGATCTATAACGATACAGTTTTGTTAGTTATAGATTATGAAAGAAGATGTTTTAGTCTGTGTTTCAGAATTATCTTTATTATTGAAATCCCCAGTGCCGTACAAACGCTAAGGCAGGTCGTAGATATAGTACTGACAAAAGTCGGTAGATCGCGGGCCAGACAAAAGATCGAACAGAACTCGAGGTTTCCTGAACTGTGGCGTACACTGTTCGACTAGTTAGAGTCGTGCTGAAACACAGTCCTACTTCAAGCAGTGAAAAATGAGCTGAAACAATAGAAGACGAGTTACCCAAAAATACAATGAGATAATTAAAGCAAAATGTAATAACAGATGGCGGAACTAATTATCTTTCCACAGAGCATATTTTTAGAGTCAAAATATTTCTTGCAGAAAATCAAGTATATTGAAATGATAAAAGTATGTATTTTGCAATTCGATTTCAGGTACAATACGCATTACAGATATGTTAATTTAATTTGTAATTTAAAAAGGAATCAAAGTTTAATCTATTCAGGAATTTTTTTTACTGTTCTTTTGGTTTGGTGTATTTTTCCAAAAGTTATAACTGGAAGCCTAGAACATGATTTTTACAAGTGCCGTAGGTGAGGACGTATTCATTCATCGCATTCCGTTGACACCCAGTGTTTCAAATATACTCTTAGATTTAAAGTGAATGCTGTTTCCCATGTGGCTTGCTTTCGCTTTGAGTACCAACAAGGCACAAGGCCAATCAGTGTGGCAGATACTAAACATTACGGGCAATGCCGCGCACTGCAGGTAGTACAAAATAAAGAATGCAGAGGGCTTGAATACCGAGCCAAAGTTTCTGGTGCCGTAATCCGCTGTCCGTCGACAAGTGCGCGACGATGTGTACTTAACGTTGGGACCCTAGGCGGCTCGCCGCTGTCGCAGAGTACGCGATGGCTGCTACGTCCAGTCTGTCACAAGCCGAGCCGTCCATTTTCGGGCACCCAGCTGAGCACTGCGAGCTGTCATCGAGCGCAGTCCCCCGCCTCTCGGTCCACGCCTGCCATGGGCTGACGCTGACGTGGCATCGTCCGACCCACCGCCGCTTTCCTCAAACATCGTGCTTTGCCGCTTCCCTGAACAGGTCTCCCAGTGCGGCTAACTCGGTCGCGAAATCAGTGGATTCCATTCACGTCTGTAGCAAGCACTGCAACCCACACGAGACATCGTCTCCTCCTGCAGTAGCGATTTGTTTATGTTTTGTTTTACCCTACAGCAGCGATATAATTTTGATTAGAGTTGTAAAACTACCGTAGGTTACGTAGACTGTCATAAATCAGCGCAGACTATGGCAGTTTTTCCGGTAATTTTGGTCAGCTAAGATCGTAACCGCGTTACCTGAACCTTAAGTGTGTTGCATACGTATTGAGTGTCGCATCACTTGTAAACTTGTGCGATCAGTCTCCTGCTAGGTTTCACAAGAAACTGGCAGCAGTCAATAGTTTAGAAACTGAGTGAGGATATATAAAGGGCCACGTAACCTACAGACCATTATTATTCTACATGGTTATCGTCCTGAGTATTACTTAAAAATAAACATTATTTGTACCAAAATTAAAACTGTCTATGTTTAATTCTGGTTTTATTCCAAAGTTGTTGATCTGTAACGTGGAACAGCGGGATGTTGTACCAAAAATGAAAAAAGAAGAATACATATCTATCTCATAGCGCTGGAAAACTAAATTTCCGAAAAAAGTTAAAATAAAGAAACACAAAACAAAAACCTACCAAATATAATGTCCTACGTTATCGAGCTTATATAAGGTACTTTTGTGTTATTCACAAACAACTTTCTCGCTTATCGGTAACAACAGGAAACTCTTGTCTGGAATTATGATGAAAAACGTTCTGTTGAATTCAGAATAACAACAACAATTACACAGATTCTTTTATGTTTTGCATATAAGCTGTGGTTGCATCAGAAGTAATTGCCTTGGTGACGTAAAAGCGCAGAAGTTACGTGATCAATTAATTTTTAGTACTTATAAAACGCAGCTAATATTTTTTAAGGATATAAAATACTAAGTGGGCTAACACCGAGCAATATGTGGTTCTAATTACGTGCATAACAAAAAAAAAAAAAACAGCAAAGAGAAGTCGTCGGCTCTGTGATTTCTTTCACATATTCATTTAAGTTTCTTTCCCTATAAAGGTTACCAATACTACCGGTAATCCTACAATTTATTACGTCATTTGCGGTCGGTACCAAAACTACTGAGCCGTGGTTTTGGTAGAGCGCAAGTCTAATTCTGATTTAATCAACAAGGTCGCTTGTTTACAGACATGTGCGTAGAGGGCAAAAAGTGATAAAAACAAAGTAGGATGACACATGAGACACGCAACAAACCGGAGGAATCATTTGTAAAACATTCGGCGGGATGAAAAGTGTCGCGTAGCGTATGGAACTAAATTATTACATGGCAAGCCACATTGCATTTTTATATGAAAGCAATTAAAAACGAAATATAGTTTACCTGGAAATGGACAGGATCAAGCTAGGATTTACTAAGAGTGTCAGGAAAACAAATATATAAGTAAGGGAACAGACAGATCGGACTAGAAGTCATTATGAGCGTAATGAAATTAAATGATGACAGGTGCATGTTGCCATGTTACATGATTGATGGATCTTGAAAATTCTTTCCTGGTTGGATGGTAAATGGATCGCGGAAATTTTTTTTCTGCCTCCTAAAGAGATAAGAATCGACCGAGACGACGGTTTAGTGGAAAGTGTTTGATAGAAGTTGTGAAACAGCAACGTGGATCTGTTTCTGTGAAGGCCGCCATGAGTGAAAAAGTCCATAGTACCTCTTTACCCATTTGTAGATATCAAATGGGTTTTCCTGCTGATTAGAATGATTGTGCGGTTTTGTGATAGTAGGGGTTGATTATAAACTGCTGTCCCACTACCAACTCGGTGGACGATGTTATTCGCATCCACAGAATATCCTAGGCTGTAAGTGTTCTCTGGGTGGTTCTAAACGAAAAATAATAGTGGCGCCATACAATCCCACTGATATCCTGGCATACATCTCATCACCACAAACAGAATCGATATGACAACGCAGAGCAACGGCCCTTTTAAGAATCATCTGTACAGAATATTTGGTCCCAGCGTTAAAATGTGCCAGCTGAACACTGGAGGGATTAATAGAGCGAATGAAATTCTAGACAAGATACTAGTTAAGAATGAAACTGATTTGGTACCCATCCAGGAAACTCATGTGGAAACTGAAGAGAAACTTGTTTTAAAAGGTAACATACCTGGATTTGATTCACTCGGTACTACATACGACAAGGTTTGGTGCAGCAACGTAATTTTGGAAAAATACAGAAAAGACATGCACTGTCTGTACCAGCACCACGATTAATATCCACGAAGTCACCGTCAGAATTGGTGAAATAATTGTTGTGAATATCTATAATCCACCAAGAACCATGCGGCCAGCACCTGTACTGAACAGTAATGACCAACCTACCGTGTAATTGGGAGACCTCAACAGCCATCATGGACAACCGAAATACAAACGTAACGATGTGAATGGGAACATAGTGGCCGAATCGTCTGAAGAACATAAACTCCATCTTGTTTTTGGCGCTAAATATCCGTGTACGTTCCGTTCCGGTGGTTGGAAAACGGATCACAACCCTGGTTTATGTTTTGTGTCCTCTGACAACAAAGACCTGCCGTTACCTGTGTCAAGGAAAGTCCTGGATGACGTCACGCACAGTCAGCGCAGCCCAGTGCTTTTCGAATTAGGTATAAGCACGCCTGTCATAAGGCCATTTCCCAGAACAAGATGGAACTTTAAAGGAGCCGACTGGCCTAAATTTTCTGAAAATCTTGACAAATGTGTCGAATGGATCCTGGCGATCTGCTTAATATACTATAAGACAAGAAAGAAACAGACTCACCACGAATAAGTTGTGCCATTTGGTCCCAAATGGACATTGAAACAGGTATCGACGGAAAATTGTTGATGCCGATGGATGAATGGGTGACACTGTACCGCAGCTTCACCGTGCAACTGGCAAGGATAGTGAACTGCAGACATGTCGGTACCAGGGCATAAAGTCTTGGCAAATTTCAATCCGTGTAATTAGTTGCACAGTAACTATGCCTCGTAGCCAAGCACTTGAACAATGTACGCAGATCTCAGTATTTGTGTTGTGGAGAAATCTTTCTTCAGCTGACATCCTTCAACCATTCTATGCATAGTTTCTATTGATGAAGCGGAATACTTTTTCTCACGTTGTTCTCAAGTTATCATTTTTGTTGTGAGAAGCTGCAAGTCGCATTCACGTAAGAGTGCACTTCTGTTCCTCATGAGAGCAAAGAAAGGCAACTTCATTAGAGGCCCATAACAACTCCATCTTTTGTCCCTGTTCGAAAGTGCCTATTCATGTTCATAACTGCAATATCAACGCACAGAATTAACAGAAACGGTGACACAGAGCATCGAGGTAATCTGCTGCTGTTTTTAATTACGTTTCATTTTGAAAGACGATAACGCTTCTGCGTGAGCTACAAGGCAAAAACAAATTAGATCTTATATTTGAAGTGAATTCATATTACGTATCATTCCATGGGAAAAAGGCAGAATTTTGCAAATGAATCATTTAAGAAAAAAATTTATTATAATTTTGCAGCATACATTTGGTAGCTTGCTTATTTAAGTACCTATGAAGCAAAGGTTTTCTCCACCTATTCTGTTCTGGTAATGGCTCATTCGCCAGTACCGTATGTGAGAGATTTTCAAATTAAATTACCGAAAGAGTTTACAACTCCTTGACTACCATTAAACTCCAAACAGAATACGTGTTTCCAGCACTATAGATACTCCTGCAGAATCTAGAAACTCCGCATTTCACGAGATCCTAATAAACTAGATAAAACTGAAGGTAGCAGACAAAACATTGTTCTCAGCTGCAATTAGATTCAGAACGCGTATACTCGTTTTCCACGGAAATATCGCTTTCAGTTGAGTCATCCTAGACCGTTTAGAGGGCCGTTTCAGCTCTATGTACTTTCTGTAATGAGTAAGAAACCCAGCGTTAAGATCCGCTCTTGTATGACGCAGCAATGTTGAAACTACCTCACCGAGCGTACGAAATCAGCCTTTTCCCCTGCAGCAATTTCGCTTGCTGACTTTTCACACCGCACGTAGTCGCAGAACTCAGAGTGAGCTTTTGAGTGGATGACCGACCTTCTGCCTTAGTTATTCAAGACGGATTACGTAATGGCAGGGCAGTAACACTGAAGGGGGCATCGGAAGTCTTCAGAACCCGGCGGCACCACCGGCTGATAACCACGTGCAGTTATCTCCAGAGCCTCCATGGAGCAGTGCTTACCAACTTCACTGACAGGGCCCAGGTCATTGACTGCATTACGCAAAGGTTGGGAACAGACTGCCAGGGGAATCTGAGAATTCCTGTCTCCACCCGCAACACTTCGCACTCACTACCAGTTTCCGAGGCAACGACCACGTCACGTCCCCAGTGACATGTAGGGGCGTCGTCTACCGGTATGTTACAACGTGTAAATACACTACTGGCCATTAAAATTGCTACACCAAGAAGAAATGCAGATGATAAACGGGTATTCACTGGACAAATATATTATACTAGAACTGACATGTGATTACATTATCACGCATATTGGGTGCATAGTTCCTGAGAAATCAGTACCCAGAACAACGACCTGTGGCCGCAATAACGGCCTTCATACGCCTGGGCATTGAGTCAAACAGAGCTTGGATAGCGTGTACAGGTACAGCTGCCCATGCAGCTTCAACACGATACCACAGTTCACCAAGGGTAGTGACTAGCGCATAGTGACGAGCCAGTTGCTCGGCCACCATTGACCAGACGTTTTCAATTCGTGAGAGGTCTGGAGAATGTGCTGGCCAGGGAAGCAATCCAACATTTTCTGTATCCAGAAAGGACCGTACAGGACCTGCAACATGCGGTCGTGCATTATCCTGCTGAAATGTAAGGTTTCGCAGGGATCGAATGAAGGGAAGAGCCACGGGCCGTAACACATCTGAAATGTATCGTCCACTGTTCAAAGTGCCGTCAATGCGAACAAGAGGTGACCGAGACGTGTAACCAGTGGCACCCCAAACCACCACGCCGGGTGATACGCCAGTATGGCGATGACGAATACACGCTTCCAATGTGCGTTCACCGCGATGTCGCCAAACACAGATGCGATCATCATGATGCGTAAACAGTACCTGGATTCATCGGAAAAAATGACGTTAAGCCATTCGTGCACCCAGGTTTGTCGTTGAGTACACCATCGCAGACGCTCCTGTCTGTGATGCAGCATCAAGGGTAACTGCAGCCATGGTCTCCGAGATGATAGTCCATGCTGCTGCAAACGAAGTCGAACTGTTCGTGTAAATTGATTGTTGTCTTGCAAACGTCCCCATCTGCTGACTCAGGGATCGAGACGTGGCTGCACGATCCGTTAAGGCCATGCGGATAAGATGCCTGTCATCTCGACTGCTAGTGATATGAGGCCGTTGGGATCCAGCACGGCGTTCCGTACGAGTATTACCCTTCTGAACCCACCGAGTCCATATTCCTCTAACAGTCATTGGATCTCGACCAACGCGAGCAGCAATGTCGCGATACGATAAAACACTATCGCGGTACGCTACAAACCGACCTTTATCAATGTCGGAAACGTGATGGTACGCATTTCTCCTCCTTACACGAGGCATCACAACAACGTTTCACCAGGCAACACCGGTCATGTGCCGTTTGTGTATGAGAAATCGGTTGTAAAGTTTCCTCATGTCAGCACGTTG
The DNA here is from genome assembly GCF_023864275.1 of Schistocerca cancellata. Classification (NCBI taxonomy): domain Eukaryota; kingdom Metazoa; phylum Arthropoda; class Insecta; order Orthoptera; family Acrididae; genus Schistocerca; species Schistocerca cancellata. The sequence continues at coordinate 459,632,949 of NC_064631.1, read as the reverse complement.
TAGGTGTCGCCAACGGCACCAACTTTGTGTGAATGCTCTGAAAAGCCAATCATTTGCATATCACAGCATCTTCTTCCTGTCGGTTAAATTTCGCGTCTGTAGCACGTCATCTTCATGGTGCAGCAATTTTAATGGCCAGTAGTGTAAAAGAAAATTGGAAAATCCATCAAAATTTCTGCTCTTAACTGAAGAAATTCTACCTATCATGGTGACGCAATGGTGACACGCATGAGTCTTATTCGGGAGGACAGCGTTTCAAACCAAGGTCGGGGCATATAGATACAGAAGAGACAGCCAGTTCCCCCGTAGTGTCCGCTGCTAACCGACCACTTTCCACGAAGTGGGGCCGGGGCTGTTCCTCAGCTAAGCAACGTAGCTTGACATGGTACCACGATACGTGAGCTTTTTATGTTTGACCGTGCCTTATTCTGGCATGTATTAGTTTATTTTATGCTTCTGAAGAAGGCTAGATTACTCTACCTGAAACCTGGGTAAAGACCAGTAACATTTCGCAACTGAGGTGGATTTTTGACACATTAATAGATACAGAATTCCCGTGGTTATTCTAAATCGCCCGGCTCGAATGTCAAGATTTTCACGGCAGTAACACGCGAACAGACGACCAGCTTCGCCGTTTCTGAGATGCTCGTTCCCAGCCACGAGGCCATAAAAATCTGCCCTTTGTCGAAGTCGTTATTGTCAGAGGGATGATTCGCCATTCGTCTCTCTTCCACTTGTATAGTTTCTTAACTACGTCTCGTACCCGTATCGACACCAGGTGGCCTTCAGTCTCGCTGGCGAAGTAGTCATAAGTTTACAGCTGCCGACCGGTGTGGCAGAGCGGTTCTAAGCGCTTCAGTTCGGAGCCGCACTGCTGCTACGGTCGCAGGTTTGAATCCTGCCTCGGGCATGGATGTGTGTGATGTCCTTAGGTTAGTTAGGTTTAGTTAGTTCTAAGTCTAGGGGACTGATGACCTCAGATGTTAAGTCCCATAATGCTTAGAGCCATTTGAACCATTTTGAGTTTACAGCTCGTCATATGGTGAGAACTTCAAAACTGAAAGAGGAGACAGACAAGGATGTTTCACATCGCCGAACCTGTTCACTTAAGTGCCAGAAGAAGTTTCCGGATCATTAAATTGTGCAAATGAAAATGAAGTACATGTTAGCAAAACATGTCTGTATGAGCTTCGTTTTATAGAAGAGATTGTATTGCTTGCCTCAAGCGTCGATAAACTTCAACTAAGAGTTGGCATGAAAGTGAATTGTAATCACCAAATGTACAATTTTCAAATAACACTTATACAAATTAACAACGAAGTCATACATCTCTTCGATAAGGTTTTGTGTTGTGGCAGTTGAATAGGAGAACAGCATTTAACGTAATAAACAATTTACTTAGTATTTTACATACATTACTCACATACATTGCGAAGAACTTCAACCTCCTGTATAGCACACTTTACTTTACGTATACAGAAAACATACCATAAGTGAAATTTTAAAGCAAAAAATTATAAAAAAGTTAGATGAACCATAAACAGTGTTATAAGCGGGACGGCAAAAGAAAGTAAAAATGGCCTAACTTTCTTCTGGTATAATGAATAGGGTTTTCGAAACGGACCTTACGTCTGAAATAGAAAAGCTTAAGATCACTGCGTATTATCATATTTGTCTTGTGGTAGTGAGAGGTTGAATAAATATAACAAATTTTCAAGAACTGAGGTTTTCTCAATTCTTAGTGGAGAGATGGACATTTTTAATAGCTCGCAGAGAGAGGAAAACAAACTGAGCAAGGAAATGAGTGGAGTAGGAGACGTTACATAATTGTTACTGAAATAAAAGTGAAATGGATGTGGAAGTGACACATAGCACGATGAATGTTTGGTAGATGGAACTAGGACGTTGTTTACGGGATTCCAAGAGCTAAGAAAAGGCCAAAGCAAGAACCTGCAGGAAGGTAAGTAGATGTCACCAGAAAACATGCAGGAGGAACGAGGTTGTGTAAAGCCGAAGACCGTAGTGCATGCAAAGATCTAGAGCAGGTCCTTATCGAGTAGTGTATATCGAATGATGTTCGTAATGATAATGATGAAGATGACTGACAATGATGATGTGATGATGACTTTATTTTATTTTATTTTTTTTTTTTTGCTTTTGGAACATACACTGTCATGACCTGCTACCATCCTCGATACAACACCTGCAACCTCATGTCATACGTTGTATGACGTGCATTGGGAAATTAGGCGTGTAAGGAAACACAAGTTATTATTTATTCAGTATTTACTAAATGTTAAAGGAAGCAATGATAATAATGGAATCATTTTTAAAAATGGCTTAGTTTAGCGACTGGCATAATTGAACCCATTTTGTTGTATCCAAAGCAATAAGTTCATTTCATCCCACAGGAGATAATAACCACTGCTAGTCAGAATTGCATTTGCCGTGTAAGACGGAGAAACATTCAGGAGCATCTGCCGGAACTCGACAGCAGCTAGTATACGACCTATCGAGATTGTGGTTTATCATTCGTGCTGTTCAGTCACCTCTGTGTGGCATGAATCAGTTCACAGCGATTATAGCATCAACGTGATTGAATACACTCCCCAGCACAGTTTTTATAGACTGACGTCGTAATTTATATTAAGATATGCTAACAGTGTATTATTCAAGGGTTTATCACCAGACGATAACGATTTTATATTTCGCCTAACATGATCCTGCGAATACCTTTCTGAAATTGGTGATGGTCAGACGAGTGAAACTGGCTGTATAAATGAAGCACTTACCAGCAGCTCTGGGCGGTATTGCGACATTTTTCTAATATATAAGAACTGTAGGTCACCACTTCCTGAAAATATTTTGGGTTCTGCAGTATGGTGCTCACTTTGCTCGGGATCTCACGATTGTCGTGCAGATATGGAACTGATGGGTTCAGAAGGAAGTCAACGGCCTCACACGACTAGCACAGAAGAGGAGAGACATGCTCAGTAGGATCGTACAGCCACGTCACATACGAAAAGAAACGGGCTTAACTGCAACAAGAGGATGTCATGACGTCCACTGTTCGTGCTTCCTTTGAGGCGGCAGCAGACAGAAGCGTGCTGACACTCGTACGCCCAGTAACAATAATGGAAGCGGGAGTGGCCTCATGTCTTATTTTCAGATCACGTTGGACATAACCATGTGTGGAGGTTCCGGGGACAACGAACGGTGCCAGACTGTATTCGTCATCGCCATACGGCCCGGCGCCAGGCGTGATCGTACGTTGTACCATTGGGTGCTCAACGCTACTGCTGTGGTGTCCACAGCGCTGTCTTCAAGGTTTCCGTGATGCCATGTAAGACAGCATGTTGCTCATGCTAAACTGCATCGACACAGACTGTTGGCTTCACCAACAGGTTCTTCATATCTTCCACCCACTGAAAACTTTTGGGCATGAGATGTCGGGCCACTGGCTCAACGCCACTGTCCAGCCACTACCTCTGATTAAATGTATGACAGAGCTGAAGCAGTAAGTGACGCCGTATCCGTACAGTTCATCCGGTCTCAGTTCGACACCCACCAGCAAATACACTCCTGGAAATGGAAAAAAGAACACACTGACACCGGTGTGTCAGACCCACCATACTTGCTCCGGACACTGCGAGAGGGCTGTACAAGCAATGATCACACGCACGGCACAGCGGACACACCAGGAACCGCGGTGTTGGCCGTCGAATGGCGCTAGCTGCGCAACATTTGTGCACCGCCGCCGTCAGTGTCAGCCAGTTTGCCGTGGCATACGGAGCTCCATCGCAGTCTTTAACACTGGTAGCATGCCGCGACAGCGTGGACGTGAACCGTATGTGCAGTTGACGGACTTTGAGCGAGGGCGTATAGTGGGCATGCGGGAGGCCGGGTGGACGTACCGCCGAATTGCTCAACACGTGGGGCGTGAGGTCTCCACAGTACATCGATGTTGTCGCCAGTGGTCGGCGGAAGGTGCACGTGCCCGTCGACCTGGGACCGGACCGCAGCGACGCACGGATGCACGCCAAGACCGTAGGATCCTACGCAGTGCCGTAGGGGACCGCACCGCCACTTCCCAGCAAATTACGGACACTGTTGCTCCTGGGGTATCGGCGAGGACCATTCGCAACCGTCTCCATGAAGCTGGGCTACGGTCCCGCACACCGTTAGGCCGTCTTCCGCTCACGCCCCAACATCGTGCAGCCCGCCTCCAGTGGTGTCGCGACAGGCGTGAATGGAGGGACGAATGGAGACGTGTCGTCTTCAGCGATGAGAGTCGCTTCTGCCTTGGTGCCAATGATGGTCGTATGCGTGTTTGGCGCCGTGCAGGTGAGCGCCACAATCAGGACTGCATACGACCGAGGCACACAGGGCCAACACCCGGCATCATGGTGTGGGGAGCGATCTCCTACACTGGCCGTACACCACTGGTGATCGTCGAGGGGACACTGAATAGTGCACGGTACATCGAAACCGTCATCGAACCCATCGTTCTACCATTCCTAGACCGGCAAGGGAACTTGCTGTTCCAACAGGACAATGCACGTCCGCATGTATCCCGTGCCACCCAACGTGCTCTAGAAGGTGTAAGTCAACTACCCTGGCCAGCAAGATCTCCGGATCAGTCCCCCATTGAGCATGTTTGGGACTGGATGAAGCGTCGTCTCACGCGGTCTGCACGTCCAGCACGAACGCTGGTCCAACTGAGGCGCCAGGTGGAAATGGCATGGCAAGCCGTTCCACAGGACTACATCCAGCATCTCTACGATCGTCTCCATGGGAGAATAGCAGCCTGCATTGCTGCGAAAGGTGGATATACACTGTACTAGTGCCGACATTGTGCATGCTCTGTTGCCTGTGTCTATGTGCCTGTGGTTCTGTCAGTGTGATCATGTGATGTATCTGACCCCAGGAATGTGTCAATAAAGTTTCCCTTTCCTGGGACAATGAATTCACGGTGTTCTTATTTCAATTTCCAGGAGTGTACAAGGTTATTGTATTGGGATGGTGCATAAGTTCACAGCGTTTTCCCTTGCGTTTAATAAAACAACAGATAAACATAACAGAGACTTGATTCAGCAGTAACGTATTCTCCTTCACTATTTACAACAGTCTACCAACTGCCGGCCGGGGTGGCTGAGCGGTTCTAGGCACTACAGTCTTCCAGGCGGGATACAAAACAAGGGAAGTAGCATTAAGAATGCAATGGGAATTCCACTGTTAAATGTAGAGGAGGGGGCGGGCAGGTGGAAAGAGTACGCTAGAGACCTTTGCGAGGTGGAGGACATGGCTGATGATGTGATAGAAGAAGAAACAGGTGTCCATAGAAAATAGATGGGGGGGGGGAGGGGGGCAGTATAAGAATCAGAATTTAAAAGAGCTTTAGAAGACTTAAGATGGAATAAGACAGATAACACTCCGTCGGAATTTCTAAACTAATTGGGGGAAGTTACAACAAAACGACTATTCACGTTGTTGTGTAGAACGTACGACACTGGCGATATACCATCAAAAGTTCTGAAAAACGTCACCCACACAATTCCGAAGATGCAGTAGCAAGAGCCGACGAGTGCCAGAATTATCACACAATCATCTTAGCACCTCTACCATCCTTTTTTTTTTTTAATGGACACATCGCCGTTTGACTTCTTGTTGTTTATTCAGTACGACCTAGATTCCGGCCTTTTATATCATTTTCAAGTGATTTAATTTATGTCATTAAGATATACTGCAGGACATCAAGCTCAATGATAGCCGGCCGGGGTGGCCGAGCGGTTCTAGGCGCTACAGTTTGGAATCGCGCGACCGCTGCGGTCGCAGGTTCGAATCCTGCCTCGGGCATGCATGTGTGTTTTGTCTTTAGGTTAGTTAGGTTTAAGTAGTTCTAAGTTCTAGCGGACTGATGACCTCAGAAGTTAAGTCCCATAGTGCTCAGAGCCATTTGAACCATTTTTGTTGCCAACTCTGGGGTAACTTTTGGATCCCACGACTGTAGAAATCACGGGGTTCTGAGGCGAAGAGCTCGCCGAGCCGAGTTCGGAGCGCATTTTCATCTGGAAAGGAAGTTTCTTGAAGGCTCTTCGACAGAGAGCGGGAGAAAATCCGAGGGCGCTAGATCAGGGGAATAAGATGGGTGCAAAAAAATTTCACTACTTAACTCCTGTATAGTGTTCTTTGCCTGTTTAGCAGAATGCGGGTGGGTGTTACGATGGAATAGCATCACTTCGCTCAGCCTTCCTGGTCGTTGTTCTTGGACTGCGTCTGCAAGACGTCTCAGTTGTTGATAATATACGTCAGTAGTGATGGTTACACCACTGGGAAGCAATACGTAGTACACCACACCGTCGCTGTTCCACCAGATGCACAACATTATCTTTTGTGGATGCGCACGCGTCTTTGTGCGGACTGTTGCTACTTTGTTTGGACTCAAACATTCAGGAACGATACGGGACAGGAACGGTCGGCGTCGTTCACGAGCCAGTTGAGGAAGCAGAGATGCACATATGGCCACCCGCTGGTTTTCGTGGTTTTGGCTTAGAGCATACGATAGCCATACTTCCGATTTTCTTAACCTTCGCCATTGTATGAAAATGTTGCACGCAGCTCGAATAACCACAGTTCATCAATAAAATCTGCCAGTTCTTAAGTGCACTGACGTGGATCATCCTGGATTAATATGTTTAAACGATCTTTGTCAAACCACGGAGGTCATCATGAAGGTGGTGTGTCACTAATCTCAAAACGATTCCCATTAAAACTAGGAAATTATTTTCCTACCGTGGTCCAATGGCATTATTCCTATACGCGGACAAGATGTTTCTTGCCGCCTCAGCTGATGTCACCCCACTAATCAACTGAAACAGAAAAAAAAACGTCGAATATGTTCCGATTTCTCCACTTTGCGCTCTGTTTTCTGTCGTCCACAGCTCCACTCATTATCTCCAAATGAAGGAATGACAGTAGGCTTATGTAACTCAAATAGCAATAATATACTACAAATAAAAAATAACGGCTTATGAATAAACCCATAGCAGCCGGAATACCAACATGCACAACTAAAAAGCTACGAACTTATGCACCAACCTAACAAATGACTGAATAGATTTCATAAATTCACTGTAGCTACATGAATTAACACATTGTCACAACACACATACGTAGAAAAACTCACATTGTTTTGTATTGTTGCAGCTGCTCTTCAGATTTCTGCCGCGAGAGAGCAGCTATGAGCAGTTAGGCAAGATGGCGACAGGCGACTAGGAAGTGTACGTTGTGCTTGAAATACGTCCACATCAGTCTGCCGAAAAGTGCGACGACGCTTCATAACGAAGCTCAACAAAGATTCAGCAACTGCCAACTCCATTCAACTCCATTTGTCGATGGTATGCGCAGTTTATTTTTTTATTTTTTTGGTCGCTTTTTTTTTTTCACGCTGAGCTACCATCACGCCCAGTTTAAAGGTTCAGGATGCCTCTGCAAGGGGGCATCAACGGATTGACCTGCAGTGGATGAAGAAAAAGCTGATCCCGTGTGGACGAGTTTCGCCCGTAGCCCGTAGAAGTCGATGAACAGAGCACGCACAGAGTTGAATACACCACAGAATCAACCGTTTGGATGATCGCCAGAAAACGAGTGAGCCTGAAGCCTTACCGCTTGCCTCTGCTACAAGCCAGACTCCTGGTGACAGACGCATTTAATTTTGGACACATCTACATCTACATCATACTTCGAGAGCCACCTAATGGTGTGTGGCGAAGGGTACTTTCGGTACCACTCACGAATAGTGCGTGCGAAGAATGATTGTCGGTAAGCCTCTGTATTGGCTCTAATTTCTCGAATTTTTTCCACGTGGTCAATACGCGACATGTATTTGGGGAGAAGTAATATGTTGTCCGACTCCTCCTGAAAAGTGCTGTCCCAAAATTTCAATAGTAAATCTCTCCGTGATGCACAACGCCTCTCTTGTAACGTCTACCAGTTGAGTCTGTTTAGCATCTCCGTAACGCCCTCTCGCCAGCTAAACGATCCCGTGACGAAACGCGCCGCTCTTCGTTGGATCTTCTCTGTCTCTTCTATCAGTCCTAACTGACAGAGATACAGATAGATGAACAATACTCAAGAATTGGGCGAACAATCGCCTTATAAGCCTCTTCTTTGGTGGATGAGTTTCATTTCCTTAAGATTCTTCCAATGAATCTGAGTCTGGTGTCCGCTTTTCCCACTATCTGTTATATATATATATATATATATATATATATATATATATATATATATATATATATATATATATATAGTTACAACAACTAATGGAAGAGGGTTGGTTTTGTCAAAAACTCACATTCGGTGATGAAGCATCTTTCTTGCGAATGGCACAGTGAAAAGTCAAAATGTCCCAATCTGGTGGTCAGAGAATCCCCAAGCTATGGTGCAAGTTATTCCAGTGTTGTGTTTAATCTCACAGTTTGAAGTTTATAGTCCCTTTTCCTTCTGCAGAAAGACCGCTACAAGGAACGTGTTGGAAAATTTGCTCATGCCGCAACTGGAGACTGACAGTGTGGACTTCATTTACCAACAGGATGGTGCTCCCTTTTCTTTTTATTTCTTTTTTTTTTTAAGTCGTCAGTCTTCTGACTGGGCTAACGCGGCCCGCCACGAATTCCTTTCCTGCGACGACCTCATCATCTAAGAGTAATCATATGCTAGATATATCCCAGTCTCTGTCTTTCTATACAGACTTTACGCTCTACAGCGTCGTCTAGCACCAGAGAAGATACTCCATGACTTCTTAACAGACGTCGTGCCATTCTGTTCATTCTTCTTGTCAGTGTTTTCGATATATTTCTTTCCTCGCTGATACTGCGTAGAACCCCCTTATTACAATCTTATCAGTCCACCTACTTTCTTCTGGAACACCATGTCTCAAATGCTTCGATTCTCTTCTGTTCCAGTCTTCCCACAGTCCATGTTTCACTACCATACAGTGCTGTGCTACAGACGCACATTCGCAGAAATTTCTTCCTCAAATTAAAACATATGGTTGATACTAGCAGGTTTCTCTTGGCCAGAAATTCCTTCTCTGGCAGTGCTAGTCTCATTTTTATGTCCTCCTTGCTCTGTCCATGACAGTTATTTTGCTGCCTACTTCGTGATCAGCACTCCTGCTGTTAATTTTCTCGCTGTCTCGTAACTCTCGTCTTTCTTGGTTATTTGTGATTGGTGTAAAGAATGGCAGCTAACGCTAAATATAGATAAATGTAAATTAATGCAGATGAATAGGAAAAATAATCCCATAATGTTTGAATACTCCATTAGTAGTGTAGCGCTTGACACAGTCACGTCGATTAAATATTTGGGCGTAACATTGCAAAGTGATATAAAGTGGAACAAGCATGTAATGGCAGTTGTGGGGAAGGCGGGTAGTCGTCTTTGGTTCATTGGTAGAATTTTGGTAAGATGTGGTTCATCTGTAAAGGAGACCGCTTATAAAACACTAATACGACCTATTCTTGAGTACTGCTCGAGCGTTTGGGATCCCTGTCAGGCCAAAATGGTTCAAATGGCTCTGAGCACTATGGGACTTAACATCTGTGGTCATCAGTCCCCTAGAACTTAGAACTACTTAAACCTCACTAACCTAAGGACATCACACACATCCATGCCCGAGGCAGGATTCGAACCTGCGACCGTAGCAGTCGCGCGGTTCCGGACTGAGCGCCTAGAACCGCTAGACCACCGCGGCCGGCTGTCAGGCCAGATTGAGGGAAGACATAGAAGCAATTCAGAGGCGGGCTGCTAGATGTGTTACTGGTAGGTTTGATCATCACACGAGTGTTACGGAAATACTTCAGGAACTCGGGTGGGAGCCTCTAGAGGAAAGGAGGCGTTCTTTTCATGAATCGCTACTGAGGAAATTTAGAGAACCACCATTTGAGGCTGACTGCAGTACAATTTTACTGCCGCCAACTTACACTTTGCGGAAAGACCACAAAGATAAGATAAGAGAGATTAGGGCTCGTACAGAGGCACATAGGCAGTCATTTTTCCCTCGTTCTGTTAGGGAGTGGAACAGGGAGAGAAGATGCTAGTTGCGGTACGAAGTACCCTCCGCCACGCACCGTATGGTGGATTGTGGAGCATGTATGTAGATGTAGATGTAGATGTTCTTCGGATTAATCTCATCCATCACAACGTTCGTCAATTCTTCTACAGGAAAGTGCGAAAACGATGGATCGGTCCTGGTGGGGATCAGTAATTCATGCCATGGTCTGCACGATCCCACAACCTTAACCCCAAAAAATTTTTTGTGCGGGTTTAATTGAAAAACTCAATGTTAACTCATTCTCTACCAGAAATCCAGATCTGCGAGCTCTGATCGACAGTGCTTTTGAACAGATTCATAGACACAGGCTGCGCCGAATGTGAGGATAATTCTATTTTCGAGTTGATATCCGCGCAGTTAGTAGAAGGCACATGCAGAGCACTCGCATTAGGTGTATAGATTTTTTTTTCTATTTGTGCGCAAAGCTCTATGACCACAGGTAAAAAAAATGTGTGAATACTTAAGGGACCAGACTGCTGAGGTCATCGGTCCCTAAGCTTGCACACTACTTAAACTAACGTATGCTAAGAACAGTATACACAGCCGTGGCTGAGGGAGGACTCGAACTTCCGCAATCCGTGACATGGCGCCTCTAACCACGCGGCCACTCCGCACGGTCGACAATAGGTCAAATTATATACGAGGGCCACTCCAAAAGAAATGCACACTATTTTTTTTTAAAATCCATCTTTTATTCTACATGTTTGTAAGTTTTACAGTATGTAGGTACATCCTTTAGGAACAATATTTTCATTTATCCACATAATTTCCATCCCTCTCAACTGCCTTACGCCATCTTGGAACCAGCGCCTGTATACCCACACGGTAAAGTTCTGGACCAACCTGTTGGAGCCACTGTTTGGCAGCGTGCACAAGGGAGTCAGCATCTTCAAACCTTGTTCCACGAAGAGAGTCTTTCAGTTTCCCAAAGAGATGATAGTCACATGGAGCCAGGTCAGGACTGTAAGGCGGGTGTTTCAGTGTTGTCCATCCGAGTTTTGTGATCACTTCCATGGTTTTTTGACTGACATGTGGCCGTGCATTGTCGTGCAACAGCAAAACATCCTGCTTTTGCCGATGTGGTCGAACACGACTCAATCGAGCTTGAAGTTTCGTCAATGTCTTCACATATGCATCAGAATTTATGGTGGTTCCACTTGGCATGATGTCCACAAGCAAGAGTCCTTCGGAATCGAAAAACACCGTAGCCATAACTTTTCCAACAGAAGGTGTGGCTTTGAATTTTTTTTTTCCTTGGGTGAATTTGCATGATGCGACTCCATTGATTACCTCTTCGTCTCTGGTGAAAAATGATGGAACCATGTTTCATCACCTGTCACAATTCTTCCAAGAAATTCATCTCCACCATTCTCGTACTGTTCCAAAAGTTCGCTGCATACCGTTTTTCTTGGTTTTTTGTGACCCACTGTGAACATCCTGGGAACCCACCTGGCACAAACCTTTTTTAACGCCAACACTTTCAGTATTCTGCAAACACTTCCTTCCCCTATCTCACCGTAGCGGGACAATTCGTTCACTGTGATGTGTCTGTCAGCAGTCACTAATTCGTTAACTCTCTGCACATTGTCTGGAGTGTGTGCAGTACGAGGCCTGCCGCTGTGAGGACCATCCTCAATATTGCCCGCTTTCATCGCGTAACCTGCTTGCCCACCGACTAACTGTACTGCGATCGACAGCAGCATCTCCATACACCTTTTTCAACCTCTTGTGGATGTTTCTCACTGACTCGTTTTCACAGCACAGGAATTCTATGACAGCACGTTGCTTCTGACGAACGTCAAGTGTAGCAGCCGTGTTGAAGACACGCTGTGATGGCGCCACTCACGGGAACAGGTTGAACTAAGTTTGAAAACAAGCGGGAAGGATGTATCGACAGACTCTAAAACTTTCACAGATGCAGAATGAAAACTATATTTTTACAAAAATAGTGTGCATTTCTTTTGGAGGGAGCCTCGTAGTAACATCAGTCACTTCAATCATTTATGATAACATTTCACCGTTCGTGGTAGGAGATAGTACGATTACGCAGAGTACGGAGGATTCCTCGCTGATGACGACCACTGCGTCAGGAATAAGAACGTTGCCCCCTAGCGCTAGCTAGTTTTTACTGAAGTTACCCGAGTCGGTGCCCCGGCCAGACCGTGGGATGCGTCACGTCACTCTTTGAAATACTCCACTGCTGCTGCCGCCGCCGCCGCTGCCAGCCAGCCAGAGGAACGATACCAGCGGTCAGCAGCGACTGCCGGTCCCGCCGTCGCCGGAGCCGTCTGTCCGTGAGAAGAAGTCACGAGCGCAGGCGCGGCCTTCACCGGGCCGCCGGCGCGGCGCTGCGCGGCGAACGGCTTTCATGATCGGCCTTGAACCGGGGCTCCTTTTTTCAGCCGCCGAGCTCTGAAGTCGATCCGTCCACCGTCCGGCCTGCGCGGCTCTGCGCCAAATTGAATCCCGTATCGCGTTACGTCTGTTGGCCGCCGGCCGGGCGCCGATGACACAGCCTTTGCTTTGCGTGCGACGCACTGCCGAACACCAGCCCGACCCCGAGGGCCTCCGCACTGCTGTAAATCCGACCGCTGTTCCGGCGGCGATCGCTTGCATTCCCACCGACGTCGTGGTCTCGGACGTCTCGTCTCTTTTCGTAGCGCCGGCGGGAGATAATTCGGGACAGAGACGCTGCGCTCGAGAAAGTGGAACTGCCGATGGTGTGTGTGTGTGTGTGTGTGTGTGTGTGTGTTTGTACACTCTTAAGACAAAAACAAAACACGCATCCTAACGAATTACCCGAATGGAGTGGAAATTAGTAGAAATGATGTACATGTACAGACGAACAAATCATAAAATTTTCTGAAAACTTGGTAGATTTATTCAGGAGAAAGAACTTCACATATTGATCATGTCAATAACGTCTTGGTCCACCTCTGGCCCTTATGCAAGCAGTTATTCGCCTTTTCATTGATTGGCACAGATGCTGGATGTCCTCCTAAGAGGTCTAAAGCTCTGTCCGACTGGCGCCATAGCTCGTCGAGCTCTCGAGCTGATTGGAGGACACCGCCCATCACGCTCCACGCTTCCTCTACTGGGGAGAGATCCGGAAAACTTGTTGGTCGAAGTGTGGTTTGGAGAGCACGAAGACAAGCAGTAGAGACTCTCGCCGCCTGCAGGCTGGAGTTATCTTGCTGAAATGTAAGCCCAGGATGGCTTGCCATGAAGTGCGAAAAAGGGGGCGTAGAATGTTGTATCAATGTGCTGGAAGGGTGCCGCTGATAACAAACCAAAGAGGTCCTCCTACGAAAAGAAATGGCATCCCAGGCCATCATACCTGCTTTTGGGCCGTATTAGTGGGCAACAGTCAGGATGGGGCGTCTGGTGCGCTGGTCATCGCGGCTCAGTTCGCAGAGCGACTCATCACTGAAGGCAATTCTACTCCTGTCAATGAGATTACAGGTTGAAGACGTGGCTGGAGACTGTCCGGACACCGATGGGATACCAACCTGACTGTCGCCCCCCATACAGCTCAACAACCAGCTGTGATGACTGGCGTGCCATTTCTCTTCACAGCAGTACCCTTTCGGCTGTCATTCGCAGTACCCTTACAGCGTAGCTGTACGTCAACGATATTCTACGCCCAGTTTTGTTGCGCTTCATGGTAAGCCATCCTGGGCTTGCATTTCGGTAAGATCGTGCCCGCCCACTCACGGTGAGAATTTCCACTTCTTGTCTTCGTGCTTGCCAAACTATACCTTGGCTAGCAAAGTAACCGGATCTCTGCTCAATTGAGAAAGTTTGTGGCTTTATGCATTATGGCAGGGCCTTCCAGTCATCTGAGAATTTTGAGTGATCTAATGCGTTGGTCGGACAGAATTTGGCGCGATATCCCTCACAAGGACCTCTAACAACTATATCCAGTGCAAATCCAAATAAATGGTTGCGTAAGGCCCATAGGTGAACCATCGGATTATTGACTTTCTCATTTTTTCAAGCTTATCCTCATGAATAAACCATCCTTTTTTTAAAAAAAATTGTAATCATTTGTTTGTCTGTATATGTACATCATATCTACCGATCTCCAGCCCCTCCATGTAATTCCTTCATGGTGCGTTTTTTTCTGATCAAGGCGTATGTTATGAAATACCTTCACCTATTATTATCGGACAAGATCCAAAAAATTATGTAAGTTAGGAATTTTATGTCACTAGTCACATCTTTCACGTTCGTCAACGTTTGTTAATGTGAGCAATGGCAAGCTAAACGGATTAACTGAAGCATTCGATAACGCTGCGCCGACTCTCAACCCCCCTTTTACCTTCCAACCAATCTTAGACTTCAGTCTACGCACGTATTCGTCTTCCACCACAACATAAAAACCCTCTAATACAGATGCATAAGAAATATTGTCAGTCTTTGTTCTCTTTCTGTTTGCGCCAGTATGACGTCACATGCCACAACATGACCCTGTAGCAAGAAGCCGACAGCGGTAACGGTAGGTTCAACATTGTAGGTCCCCATATTACTAGCTGAGTACGTTATTTCAAAGTTTGGAGGAAGCGAAGGATGAAGCACCTCCTGTAGGATCGTGACTAGTAATCTTCCATGGGTTTAAACCCATCTTCAAACTGATCACAGCTTTACCTTTATGGGAGTAAATGAGAGCGATGGCGACTTGTTGATGTGATCGTATAAGGGACAGCCAAATAAAAACCAGACAGATGGAAAAAAAACTATAACTGTTTATTATTTCGGAAGTAATCACCATAGATGTTAATACATTCATTACCCTGTAAGACAAGACGGTCAATGCCTTAATGGGAAAATGTTTGCAGTTGCCTACGGAACCGCGATTATACCCAGGCGTGCGCCCAGGCGTTCACCTCTTCGTCTGAAGCAAACTGACGGCCACGAACGTCTTTCTTCAGGGCTCGAGAAATATGGAAGTCGCAAAGGGAGAGATCGGGGCTGTATGGAGGATGTGTAAGGGCTTCCTAGCGAAACGTCTGCGGCGTAGACGAAACAACCTTGGCAATATGCTTCGTCTGAAGCAAACTGACGCCACGAACGTCTTTCTTCAGGGCTCGAGAAATATGGAACTCGCAAAGGGAGAGATCGGGGCTGTATGGAGGATGTGTAAGGGCTTCCTAGCGAAACGTCTGCGGCGTAGACGAAACAACCTTGGCAATATGCTTCGTCTGAAGCAAACTGACGCCACGAACGTCTTTCTTCAGGGCTCGAGAAATATGGAACTCGCAAAGGGAGAGATCGGGGCTGTATGGAGGATGTGTAAGGGCTTCCTAGCGAAACGTCTGCGGCGTAGACGAAACAACCTTGGCAATATGCTTCGTCTGAAGCAAACTGACGCCACGAACGTCTTTCTTCAGGGCTCGAGAAATATGGAACTCGCAAAGGGAGAGATCGGGGCTGTATGGAGGATGTGTAAGGGCTTCCTAGCGAAACGTCTGCGGCGTAGACGAAACAACCTTGGCAATATGCTTCGTCTGAAGCAAACTGACGCCACGAACGTCTTTCTTCAGGGCTCGAGAAATATGGAACTCGCAAAGGGAGAGATCGGGGCTGTATGGAGGATGTGTAAGGGCTTCCTAGCGAAACGTCTGCGGCGTAGACGAAACAACCTTGGCAATATGCTTCGTCTGAAGCAAACTGACGCCACGAACGTCTTTCTTCAGGGCTCGAGAAATATGGAACTCGCAAAGGGAGAGATCGGGGCTGTATGGAGGATGTGTAAGGGCTACCTAGCGAAACGTCTGCGGCGTAGACGAAACAACCTTGGCAATATGTGAGCGGACGCTATCCTGCAACTGAACGACGCCGTCCGTCAACACTCCTGGGTGTCTGAACTTTACAGGGTTCTTAAAATTTTACAAAGCATTCACGTAACGCTGTACGTTAATTCCAAAAAGTCAATAAGCAGCCGGGCCTTGCAGTCAAAGAAAAAGGTCATCATGGCTTTCCCGGAGCAGGCGTGCCTGTTGTTTCCACTACACTTTAGAAGTGTCGCTGGGGAACGTTAAACGTCCTTCATAAAGTCCCGATCTCTCCCCACGCGATTTCCATTTTTTTTTTTTTCCGTGAAGAAAGACATTCGTGGCTATCAATTTTCTTCGGACGAAGAGGTGCACCTCTGGGTACGATCGTGGTTCTGTAGGCAACCACGAAGATTTTTCGATGGAGGCATTGACCGTATTGAAACTTATGACGGTTATTTTTGAAACAATAAACAGCGTTTCGTAGCGCCAACATTATCGGGCCGTATAGTCAGTATTACGTAACTCTCTGTACGTAGCAGCCAGTTCAATGGAATCAGACAGACTTTATGTGTAAGATGGACAGTAGTTTGTTTCAGTTCATCTGGTGAATAAACTATATATCATGCATTAAAACCACTAACTAATGTATTATTAGGAAAAAACGAATCGAAGTGCATATCGCAGATCCATACATGAGAGAAAGAAGATACTGTCGGACAATTTCGCAGCAAAGACGTTTCGTCTGAAGCAACAATCCGGATAAGAAAAAGACAACTGTATTTCTCATGCATATGTAGGTATACGGTGAATGTTGTAATTTCCTTATATTTAACCATAATGTCGGATGAGGTAAGAAAAATGTTTGACAGTGAATGAGCTCGTTGGGGACTTGAGTGGAAATGTAACTGCGCAGAGAATTACTTCATATTGTATTGTACACTCCTGGAAATTGAAATAAGAACACCGTGAATTCATTGTCCCAGGAAGGGGAAACTTTATTGACACATTCCTGGGGTCAGATACATCACATGATCACACTGACAGAACCACAGGCACATAGACACAGGCAATAGAGCATGCACAATGTCGGCACTAGTACAGTGTATATCCACCTTTCGCAGCAATACAGGCTGCTATTCTCCCATGGAGACGATCGTAGAGATGCTGGATGTAGTCCTGTGGAACGGCTTGCCATGCCATTTCCACCTGGCGCCTCAGTTGGACCAGCGTTCGTGCTGGACGTGCAGACCGCGTGAGACGACGCTTCATCCAGTCCCAAACATGCTCAATGGGGGACAGATCCGGAGATCTTGCTGGCCAGGGTAGTTGACTTACACCTTCTAGAGCACGTTGGGTGGCACGGGATACATGCGGACGTGCATTGTCCTGTTGGAACAGCAAGTTCCCTTGCCGGTCTAGGAATGGTAGAACGATGGGTTCGATGACGGTTTGGATGTACCGTGCACTATTCAGTGTCCCCTCGACGATCACCAGTGGTGTACGGCCAGCGTAGGAGATTGCTCCCCACACCATGTGCCGGGTGTTGGCCCTGTGTGCCTCGGTCGTATGCAGTCCTGATTGTGGCGCTCACCTGCACGGCGCCAAACACGCATACGACCATCATTGGCACCAAGGCAGAAGCGACTCTCATCGCTGAAGACGACACGTCTCCATTCGTCCCTCCATTCACGCCTGTCGCGACACCACTGGAGGCGGGCTGCACGATGTTGGGGCGTGAGCGGAAGACGGCCTAACGGTGTGCGGGACCGTAGCCCAGCTTCATGGAGACGGTTGCGAATGGTCCTCGCCGATACCCCAGGAGCAACAGTGTCCGTAATTTGCTGGGAAGTGGCGGTGCGGTCCCCTACGGCACTGCGTAGGATCCTACGGTCTTGGCGTGCATCCGTGCGTCGCTGCGGTCCGGTCCCAGGTCGACGGGCACGTGCACCTTCCGCCGACCACTGGCGACAACATCGATGTACTGTGGAGACCTCACGCCCCACGTGTTGAGCAATTCGGCGGTACGTCCACCCTGCCTCCCGCATGCCCACTATACGCCCTCGCTCAAAGTCCGTCAACTGCACATACGGTTCACGTCCACGCTGTCGCGGCATGCTACCAGTGTTAAAGACTGCGATGGAGCTCCGTATGCCACGGCAAACTGGCTGACACTGACGGCGGCGGTGCACAAATGCTGCGCAGCTAGCGCCATTCGACGGCCAACACCGCGGTTCCTGGTGTGTCCGCTGTGCCGTGCGTGTGATCATTGCTTGTACAGCCCTCTCGCAGTGTCCGGAGCAAGTATGGTGGGTCTGACACACCGGTGTCAATGTGTTCTTTTTTCCATTTCCAGGAGTGTATAAGGTACATGTACATTTTCAAAAATCCTTATGTCTAAGAAGCTCAATTGCAGCAGTTAGTAAACCTACCGAAAACCTTTCGAAAAGCCAACATTTTCGAGGCTGTTAGTCAGTGGTAAATGTTCGTAGCAGCCAGCTGGATACTATGAGCCAGACAGTACGACAGTATGTATGAGTTTGACTACAATTTGTAATAGTTCGGTCTATTGAAATCACTAAATAATGTGTTTATTAAAAAAGTCTAATTACGTATTACAATTGTACACCTCATTAAAATAAGATACTGCAGGTTTTCTCGATATCAAGGGTGTTCTGTCTGAATCAACAATCAAGAGGACTACAAGACAACTGTACTAATTTTCACATAAACTTGTTTGATGCGGCCCGTCACTAATTCCTCTCCTGTGCCAACTTCTTCATCTCAAGAGTATGATCGTAGCAATTGCAAACTAAGTCTTCAATTACTTGCTGGATGTAATCTAATCTCGGTCTTCCTCAGCAGTTTTTACCCTCTACAGCTCCCTCTAGTTCAGTGAAAGTTATTCCGTGATGTCTTAACAGATGTCCTGGCATCCTGTCCTTTCTTCTTGTTATTGTTTTCCATACATTCCTTTCCTCGCCGATGCTGCGAAGAACCTTCTCATTGCTTACCTTATCTGTCCACCTAATTTTCAACATTCGTCTGTAACACCACGTCTCAGAGTCGTCTTCGATTGTATTCTGTTCGGGTTTTCCCACAGTCCATGTCTCACTACTATACAATGCTGTGCTCCAAATATACAACATTTGAAATTTCCTCCTCAAATTAAGGCCTATGCTTGATACCACTATAGTCCTCTTGGCCAGGAACTTACGTTTAGCGCACAAAAATTCGACGCTCTTGGAACCCGACACGAGCAGACACTAGTGGTCTGCGCTGCTGCTGTAAAACCAGTCGATGTTCGAGCCGAACCGTTCGCCCTCCACTTGCACGTTCACGCTGACTCATGATCGCCAACGACTCGTCTCATCGCTTCAACCGGTGATATTTCGGGCCAGACGCTGCATCGAAGAAAGTGGAACCGCCTGTGTGTGTGTGGGGGGGGGGGGGGGGGGGGAGCGGACCAACCTGTTCTCAGAATTACGCAATCCGCTCTGATTCACTATGTCAATTAACGTCGCCGATCGGACATGGCATCCGCTGAACTTGCAGCGCAGTCGTATTTTGCTGCACTTCCAGAGGGCGGACACGAAGTCAGGTCTACAAGAAACTGCCATTTGGTTTACACGAGAAATAACGGGGTGTTGTCACATAATTACTCCGTAACTCTGCCACGGCCTGGTCTTCATTTGGTATGTACTGCCTCACACCTACTGCATTCTTATGAGACAATAGCTCATAAACGTTAAAGAAACAATCGGAGAAGAGATTAGAATATTCGATAACTACCTTGTGAGAATGAAGTTTGTTCTACATCTACGTGCATACTCCACAAGTCACTGTACAGTGCATGGAGGTGGGTACTTCGTACGATAACAATCTTCTTTCCTGTCCCATTCGCAAATGCAACGAAGGAGAAGCGTCAACCTATGTGCATGTATACGAGTTCCAATTTAGTCTTTATGGTCCTTGCACGAGATGAATGTTGGAGAAAGCGGAATCGTCCCGTAGTTTGTCGCATTTCCCAGTTCTCTAAACTTCCTCAATATATTCCTTTGATTTCCTTATGCACTGGTGCACAACCATCAAGCATTGGTTACAAAATGTCATGGCTCCGTTAAGGCGGCCAACTATTTGAATAAAATATTTTACTCGTAAGTACAAAGTTATTCAAAGAGATCTAGACACTTTAAAGTGATCGTAAAAAGTTCGTATTTAGGTAAGGTATTATTTGATTATATGAATGGATACAGTGACTCAAGAAGTTTTTTTCTGTTAAGAGTTATTTCCAGCAACATGGCTGCTAGATCAACGGAGAAGGCGTCTTCCGTGATGTGGTTCTGCAAGAGCGGTTTCATAAGTGCAGTGTGTCGGAAATTCAGGACCTCATTCAATAATGTTCCACATGCCAGACAATTCATTTACGACTGGATACAGTAGTTTAAGGAAACAGGATGCCTTTGTAAAGGCGGACTTGTCAGGGCAGCTGAGACTGACATCGACGGAGACACTCTGGGGCGAGTGTGGGCCGAAAGGAACTACAGAATAGACTGTTCCGTATGATTGACAGTTTACACACTGAACACTCATGAACATGAGATAAAATGCTTCGTGAGTTACTCTTTCTGCCACGTAATAAAAAAATACCTAGGGTCAATACAATCACTTGAAAGTGTCTGGCCCATTTTGAATAGTGCTGTGTATGCCAATTTTAGCAAAATGTGGAACGTATGTATGATTTTGCAATAATGGCTTTCACGACCCTCTGGCTTAGTTGATGGAGAATCTTCCGGATTGTGTGGCCCTCGTCCACGAAACTCGTTTCTTCTTAGCGTTTCGTTTCCAGAGCAGCGCTAAACATTTTCACAGGTACTCTTCGTTCAGTCGTAACAACGGGCTCCTCTGAAGATGTCCAACGCTGCTCTGGACGAGACACTACGTACAAAAAGTTTCGTGGACGACGACCTTACGTGTTGGAAGATTCATCAGCAGCTATGAATGATATGCCATTAGCACATACATAGTGACTAAGTACATACAGAAACGCTACCTGCAGAAATTCGTCTTTTTGTACTTACGTATATGTGTGTATGGGGGAGAGGTAATTTTTCAACTTAAACGTGTCGCCGGTCGAAGTGGCCGAGCGGTTCTAGGCGCTGCAGTCTGGAACCGTGCGACCGCTACAGTCGCAGGTTCGAATCCTGCCTCGGGCATGGATGTGTGTGATGTCCTTAGGTTAGTTACGTTTAAGTTGTTCTAAGTTCTAGAGGACTGATGACCTCAGAAGTTAAGTCCCATAGTGCTCAGAGCCATAAACGTGTCAGCTATTTTTGTAAAATTGTCGTATCCTTTATATTCACCACATTGTTGTATACGTTCTTGTCCCATCATCCATTTAGGTTTACACTTAGTTTTCTCTCTTGTTATTTGCATTTTGATATATGGTTGTTAAACTATTTGTATGGGCGCAGTACAACGTCACTGTCCTATACATGCAAGCCGCCTGGCGGTAAGTGATGTTAGTTAAGCTTTTGATAGCCGTCCTGCTGTCAGTTAAGTTCCGATACTGATGGGTGATGCGCGTAACTCCATACTCTGTATTGAGACTTCGATCTTATTTTTGGTATAGCTACTCCTGCACTTTATGTTACACCTTTTGAAAATTTTATTTTACGTGATGTGTTTAGCGTTTATGACTTTGCATTCTTTCTTAGTAGTTGTTTCTGATTGTGGGCAGAGACAGAAACGGTTCAGCAAAAACACTTCTGAACAGGAAGGTGAATAACTATTTAATGGCCTACTCACCAGTGGATGAAGAGTCAAGTTTACGTAACAATAGAATGCGTCCTGCGCGGCTTCGTGGCGCACCTTGAGTGTAAAAACATCAGCTTATATAAGATCGTATATTTATAATGCTTGATAATGGCCATATGGTTGAAACTGGTAATAATAGTGGCTTACTGAAAAAACAAGTTAACCCTCTAAAAAATTCTGAAGGTCCGTGTTGCAGTGCGAATCAGGAAACATGCAATATATGTCCAACAATCAAACTTGCAACTTTGGGGAATTTGTGTGCTCGCTACCAAGGAGAATATTGTGTTTTTTTTTCAGGTATTTCATTACGTTAGAACTCAAAAGTGCGTGCTATAGTCCTGCAAACATAGATGAGTGGCACAAGACATTTGTTTCATGGAGAAGCTCTACCTTTCTCTCTGTAGAAGACTGTGACGTCCTTTCTTCTAGTAAGTGCCAACATTCTTTCTTTACTGGTGGAGGCAAAACACATGTTAGGGTGATGGAAGGAATCTCACTAATGTAAAGCCACGTGCATGAAACTACCATAAAGCAGTCATTCACCTAATTTTGTTCTGTCAAGAAGAGCATAAAAACATAAAAGGGAACCTTTCCAAAGGCAGTTGTGTATGATCGGCGGAAATAGTTCATACCCCCGATCCAATACACTGTGCAGACGGATTACGCGAACAGAGACGACATCACACATTGCGAAATAAGTCCACTAATATATTCTGATATCAAGCTTGGTGTCTGTGGTTGGATGTTGCTGTTCTAGTCTTCAGTCTCACGACTAGTCTGATGCATCTCTCTAAATGAGCCTATCCTCCGAACGTCTTTTATCTGTCTCTATTTCTACTCTCTGAAATTTCATTCTTTTTCCAAATAAGTTATTTTCCTCTGCTGATTGCTCAGTATGTAGAAGGAATGACATAGAAACAGGGTACAATCATGTTTCACTTTCTTATATGTGAAGTCTGGCGTCTATGCAAATTCTACTAACATTTTACACTCTGTGTTTCATTTCTAGTGACTTCAGAACTTTCATAGCGCATATTCCTGTAGATGTAGTGTAATCTACTCGAACCTAGCGGCGTACATACTCCGTCATTTTTGTCTGTAAATTGACGCCCACGTCATCCATATTCTCTGTTAATGACTTGCCAGACAATATTAACAGTGACCCTAGACATTCCGCAGATGAAGTAGTTATCTACAATGGAGTAATGCCTGAAAAATAACTGGAGAAATATTGAATTGTATCGTAATAAAATTTCAAAGTGGTGCAACAATTGGCTATTTGCTTTATATGTATAGAGTGTAAAAATGAGCATTTCAGAAAATAAACATAAGTAGTAAGATGCGACTTTACTATTAGTTAATTAATAATATAAATTTGTTGTAACCAGTGAACTCTTAAAACTACCTGCCTGTACAATTTGTAGGTACGGTATACGAATTGCAACAATCACACCGAATGAGGTGGCGCAGTAGTTAGCGCACTGCACTCGCATTCGGGAAGAGAACGGTTCAAACTAGCGTCTGGCCTTCCAGATTCAGGTCTTCCTTGTTTTACCTAAATCACTCCGGGCAACTGCCGGGATGGTTCCTTTAAAAGAGCACGGTCGATGTCCTTCCCTTGACGCAATGCGAGCTTGTGCTCCGTCTCTTATGACATTGATGGCGGCAGCGTGTTAAACTCAAGCTTCCTTATGAGAGATCTGGGCTGTAGGGTGGGTAAGGAAGGAAAGACCCATTAAGTTTTGTGAGTTCCTTTCGGGTGCACAGACCTGTGATAGGCCTCACATTGTCATGGAGGAGGAAAAGTTCATTTGCAATTTTGCGGCGACGAATGTGTTGAAATTGTTCCTTCAGTTTCCTGAGGGTAGCACAACACACTTCAGAGTTGATCGTTGTACCATGAGGAAGGACATGAAACAGAATAACGCCTTCAGAGACGCACAAGACCATCGCCATGGTTTTGCCGGCTGAGAGTGCAACTTTGAACGTTTTCTTCGGAGGAGACGTAGTGTGGCGCAACTGCATGGACTGTCGGTTTGTTTCTGGTTCGAAGTGATGAACCATTGCCTGTGACAATGTTCGACAAAATGTTGTCACGGTTAGTCCCGTAATGCGCAAACAATGCCGCACAGACAGTCCTACGTTGCTCTTTATGGTCTTTTGCTAGGCGGAGAGGAACACTGCTTTGAGTACCCCAGCTGCTGGACGAATGTGTCAGCACTACCAACAGAGAATTCCAGTTGAGCAGCGTCTGAAGAGGAGTATGACGCGGCCTAACGACGCAGATAATGTTGTCTTCCATTACAACGACCACAAACGCCTGGAGATGCATATAGCTTGATGCTTCATCCGTCATACGTCTTGCAAAATGATCAAGAAGAGAAAAACAGAGAAAGCGGAAGTCATATTTCTCTGGTTGTAGACATATATGGAAATGAAACGTGCACGACAAACAGTTTAGACAAGAGGAGAACAGAAGCTTTTGAAATGTAGTGCTACAGAAGAATGCTGAAGATTAGATGGCTAGATAACGCAAATAACGGTGAGGCACTGAACAGAACTGATGAGAAAAGAAAATTGTGGCACAGTCTCGTTGGAAGAAAGGCTCGGTTGATGTGACACATTCTGAGGCACCAAGGGATTAGGAAGGAATTTAGTACTGGATTGAAGTGTGTGGGAGTGGGAGAGGGACGGGGGTGGTAAAAATCGTTGTGGGAGATCAAGAGATAAATACAGAAGTCAGATCCAGAGGGATGTAGGTAGCAGTAGTTATTTGGAGATGAAGACGCTTGCAGAGGATAAATTAGCATGGAGAGATGCATCAAATCAGTCTTCGGAATGAAGACCACAACAACAGCAGATGTCATATGGAGCTTCACCGACACTAATTTTTTCCCAAGCGCCATTCTCGTGAATGGAACAGCACTCAATCAAAAAAAAAGCACTCCGTCTTCAGGCTACGAGTGGCCTACCGGGACCATCCGACCGCCGCGTCATTCTCAGTGGAGGACGCGGATAGGAGGAGCGTGGGGTCAGCACACCGCTCTCCCGGTCGTTATGATGGTGTTCTTGACCGAAGCCGCTACTATTCGGTCGAGTAGCTCCTCAAATGGCACCCCGAAAAATGGCCACAGCACATGGCGGCCTGGATGGTCACCCATCCAAGTGCCGACCACGCCCGACAGTGCTTAACGTCGGTGATCTCATGGGAACCAGCGTATCCACTGCGGCAAGGCCGTTGGAATAAAACAGGGAGGGAGTAAAAAGATAGGGATGGAGGAAAAAGATATTGGTACCGAAGTACCTTCTGACACACACCATAAGGTGGCATCCGATGTATAGATGAAGATATTGGTTAATTGAACCTTTACAGGCCTACATTCGTTCCTGCTAGTCCAAAACATTTCCACTTGCAGTGTTCCATGAGACCGCACGGGTGATCAGCAGTTTTTGCCAGTAGGTAGCTGCTTGTCAAGTGCCGCCAAGCTGAGCGATTTCTATGAAATTTATGAAGCGAAATGGAAAACAGACGCGCCGGAACAAACAATTCCTTAGTAAATAGGTCACCGTTATGGAGACGGTTCGTAGTCAATGAGGTAAATTACACTGCGACACACTAGAGGTATTTTCTCTTCGTCGTTTTACAGCCGTGGACCCACGGAAATGCGTTACAAAGATGTTCACAGCGTTACTTTTTGTTTTTGATCAGTCGGCTTTGTGATCCACTGGCAGGAAGGTGAGTGCTTATCTGGCCGAGGTTCGCGGCTGACTGGCGGGGGAAACGGAAGGTCGCATTCCCCGCGAGTTGTTGGCTCCGCCACGTGCAGCAGCACGTGGCCCGGCACTCGCGCCCGCGTGCGCCGGGCGATGCGAGGCGGTGCGAGGCTAGGCGAGCCGGCGCGGCGTATCGCTTATTGCGCTGCTCCGCGGCAGGCCGTCGTTTCCTGCATTAGGTCAATGCTCTTCCTGCGGTGCCCCCGCTGCAGCTAGGCGATCAGCCGCAAAGCCGCGTCCTCCACCAGCCCACTGTACGCTGCCTGACACTTCCGTGTGACGCAGTACTTCTCTGTACCCAGCTGACCACTCTCCGTCGATAGGCGGGAAATGAAAAGAGCTGTTTCTTTCATGCAGGAGATTATATTTTCCGCAATTTTGCTACCTCAGTGGATAATTTAAATAACGCGTCAAGTAATATACACTGCTGGACATTAAAATTGCTACACCACGAAGATGACGTGCTACAGACGCGAAATTTAACCGACAGGAAGAAGATGCTGTGATATGCAAATGATTGGCTTTTCAGAGCATCCATACATGGTTGGCGCCGGTGGCGACACCTACAACGTGCTGACATGAGGAAAGTTTCCAACCTATTTCTCATACACAAACAGCAGTTGACCGGCGTTGCCTGGTGAAACGTTGTTGTGATGCCTCGTGTAAGGAGGAGAAATGCGTACCATCACGTTTCCGACTTTGATAAAGGTCGGATTGTAGCCTATCGTGATTGCGGTTTATCAAATCGCGACATTGCTGCTCGCGTTGGTCGCGATCCAATGACTCCTAGCAGAATATAGAATCGGTTGGTTCAGGAGGGTAATACGGAACGCCGTGCTGGACCTCAACGGCCTCGTATCACTAACAGTCGAGATGACACGCATCTTATCCGCATGGCGGTGACGGGTCGACCTCTGTGTCTACAAATGGGGACGTTTGCAAGAAAACAACCATCTGCACCAACAGTTCGATGACGTTTGCAGCAGCATGGACTATCAGCTCCGAGACCATGGCTGCGGTTACCCTTGACGCTGCATCACAGACAGGAGCGCCTGCGATGGTGTACTCAACGACGAACCTTGGTGCACGAATGGAAAAATGTGATTTTTTTCAGATGAATCCAGGTTCTGTTTACAGCAACATGAGGGTCGCATCCGTGTTTGGCGACATCGCTGTGAACGCACATTGGAAGCGTGTATTCGTCATTGCCATACTGGTGTATCACCCGGCATGATGGTATGGGATGCCTTTGGTTACACTTCTCGGTCACCTCTTGTTCACATTGACGGTACGTTGAACAGTGGACGTTACATTTCAGATGTGTTACGACCCGTGGCTCTGCCCTTCATTCGAACCCTGCTAAACCCTACATTTCAGCAGGATAATGCACTACCGCATGTTGCAGGTCCTATACGGGCCTTTCTAGATACAGAAAATGTTCGACTGCTGCCCTGGCCAGCACATTCTCCAGATCTCTCACCAAATGAATACGTCTGGTGAATTGTAGCCGAGCAACTGCCTCTTCACAATACGCCAGTCATTACTCTTGATGAACTGTGGTATCGTGTTGAAGGTGCTTGGGCAGCTGTACCTGTACAAGCCATCCAAGCTCTGTTTGACTCAATGCCCAGGCGTATCAAGGCCGTTATTACGGCCAGAGGTGGTTGTTCTGGATATTGATTCCTCAGGATCTATGCACCCAAATTGCGCGAAAATGTAATCACCTGTCAGTTCTAGTATAATATATTTGTCCAATGAATACCCGTTTATCATCTGCATTTCTTCTTTGTGTAGCAATTTTAATGGCCAGTAGTGTACGTACAACGCAAGTGATACGTGGGAACCAACACCACAGAGTTTGGCACTGATCGCCGCATGTGGTCTGGGGTGTCCCTTGGATCTTCATATATGGGAATATCGGTTTTAACTTAACTGATTGATTTAGTGGTCCTTAGAAGCAAGACTAAGTAATTCGTTGCGGTATTTTGCACTCCAGACTGGTACGCCAGTGTCATCTGCTCACAGAGCTTACAAAACAGTGGCAGTGCAGATACTATTGCCCGACGTCAGATGCAAATGCCTGTTGCAGACTGTGTGTGATGGAGCGATTGGTCTTGAAACGCTTTCCCGTCTGGTGACGTATGGCTGTCTTCTTGGTGTACATGAACACCCATAACGAACGACACTGGTGTTCCGAAAATCCTCACATCAGTAATCTCTGCGTGATGTTATAACAGCACAGTGGTGTGCAGCTACTGCAATACGAATTACTTGACCAGTTATGTAAGAGACGTCATGGTCACCTTTGACAGTAAAACTATTTGTTCGTGAAAACTACTATTTCAGCCATTTGGTCAGGTAAAGTACTTCAAATCTGCAAACATAGAGTGCCCCCGATGAACTGCATTTATATCAAGCCGCAATTGTATAATAAAATGACATTAAACTCGAACCTTAAATTTCTGAGATATATTTGTAGTGATGGGCAATCAGTATATCATCCTGTGTGTATATACACAGGATGTACATAGCACACACACACACAAACACACACACACACACACACACAGGGTGCATGATGCGCAACTTCACTCCCGACGTCCATGGTGAGGTCCATCTTTCCAATCACGATACCATGCAGCGCGGTACAGATGGGCCCAACAACACGCCGAATAGACCGCTCAGGATTGGCATCACATTCTCTTCACTGATGAGTGTCGCATATACCTTCAACCAGACAATCGTCGAAGACATGTTCTAAGGCAACCCGGTCAGGCTGAACGCCTCAGACACACTGTCCAGCGATTGCAGAAAGGTGGATATCCCTGTTTCCCTGTTGTTTTGGGGTGGCATTATGTGGGGCCGACGCACGCCGTTAGTGGTCATGGAAGGTGCCGTAATGGTTGTACGATAAATGAAAGCGATCCTCCGACCGATAGTGCAACCATATCGGCAGCATATTGGTGAGGCATTCGTCTCCGTGGACGACAATTAGCGCGCCCATCTTGTGAATGACTTCCTTCAGGATAACGACATCGCTCGACTAGAGTAGCCAGCATGTTCTCCAGACATGAATGCTATCGAACATGCCTGGGATAGATTGAAAAGGGCTGTTTATGGATGACGTGACCCACCAACCACTCTAGGGATCTACGCCGAGTCGCCGTTGAGGAGCGGGACAATCTGGACGAACAGTTTCTTGATCAACTTGTGGATAGTATGCCACAGCGAATACAGGCAAGCAACAATGCAAGAGGACGTGCTACTGGGTATTAGATGTACCGGTGTGCACGGCAATGTAGACCACCACCTCTGAAGGTCTTGCTGTTTGGTGGTACAACATGCAATGTGTGGTTTTCATGAACAATAAAAAGGGAATAAATGATGTTTATGTTCGTCTCTATTCCAATTTTCTGCCCAGGTTCCGGAACTTTCGGAACCGAGGTGACGTAAAACGTTTTTTGATGTGTGTATATACACACAGGATATACACAGCTCTCCCTAGCACTTTTAGGCAACACGCAATGCTTTCAAATACTATGTGCAAGATTTTCTTATTCTCCTACTCACTACGCGCAAAATATTACTCCTATAGAAAAAATGAGTAGGAAATTTAATGTTTCTTAAATTCTGTACTGGTATGCGTTTTCGAAGGAGGCCTTAGTTTTCTAATTATTCAAGAAAAATGTACAAAGTGACCTTCAAACTCACTTTTCTTGAATAACTCGAAAACCATGCCTCCAGTGAAAACGTATCCCAGTACAAAATTCAACTACATTAAATTTCTTACAATAACGATCTGTACATTTTCTCTGCAGACTTAATAATTTGTGCGTAGCGAGCGGGACAATATGAAAATGTTGGTCTTTGTACTTGAAGGTACTGCAGGCTGCACAAAACACACAGGTAGGGGAACGAGGACTAGCTAACTTTCCTGACTCCAGCTACACAGAGCAAAATTGAAACACCAGATCTCGACATAAACGCTAGAGAAAATGCAGCTGACGACTCCTAGGAGAGACATCACACACGTAAAACGACCGCAGAAAATATTGCGGAAATGGAAAGTGCTGGTGATGTGCGGTTTCAAATAATAATAATAATAATAATAATGTTCAAATGTGTGAAATCTTATGGGACTTAACTGCTAAGGTCATCAGTCCCTAAGCTTACACACTACTTAACCTAAATTATCCTAAGGACGAACACACACACCCATGCCCGAGGGAGGACTCAAACCTCCACCGGGACCAGCCGCACAGTCCATGACTGCAGCGCCTCAGACCGCTCGGCTAATCCCAGGCGCCGATGTGCGGTTTTATTAGAATAGATTGGTAGTCAGGAGTTCGCATTGTTAGCCAATAAACAGATTGTAATAAGACGTGACACGTCTTCGAAAGAAGTACCAGAATAACGAACTCACGGTATCGAGATAATGATGGCTCCAGTATGCTAGTTTCGATACATTTGATTGTCTTTACATGAAGTGCACAAGGGGCTTGAAGATAGCATACTGAGATGCTGAAACTGGATTTCAAAATAACATAAAGTTACTTCTCAAATTACGGCTGTTTGGCGATTTTCTTCGTTAAATATTTGATCGGCCGCTATTTCGAAACCACAATGGATCAATAGAGCACAACAAAGTGGGCCTGTCAACAACAAATACCGTGACTAAGTGGAGCGAACTTGTTTCCAAACAAGATAAACAGAGCATGCAGTTGAAAATGCTCTGTTGTGTACTGTTTCTGGTGCAATACAGAAACAAAGCTAGCTGCGGCGAGAAAGCAAACGAAATCCAATATCTCTGTAACGAGCTGCCAGAGACCATGGGTCCCTTGCAACAAAATCCTCAGAGGGTTTCCCTGATCAACTTCTGAAAGTTTGTCAGTGGAGTTCTGGTTCACTGTGTATTTATAGGGTACAAAAAAAACTACGTATATAAATTTGTGGAGTTATTAGGGGAGATGAAAAGAAACTCTTTTTAATGATTTAAAATGTCACAGGTAGACCATTTTTCCGTCCGCCTCCTGTAGCTGAATGGTCAGCGCGACAGAACGTCAATCATAAGGGCCAGAGTTTGACTCCCGGGTGGGTCGGAGATTTTATCCGCTCAGGGACTGTGTGTTGACCTAATCTTCGTTATTTCATCCCCATCGAGGCGTCATATCGAAAGATTTGCATCTGGCAAACGGTCTACCCGACGGGAGGCCCTAGTCACACGACATTGACATTTACCATTTTTCTTCTTGTCCTTCAAGGATCTGGCGCTAGACTACCCTTAGGCCAACGTTTGCTGTTGTTTTTAGCGTTTCATATCAAGCACACTGACACTGGAATTTTATTTGCAATACAATTACATCTCATGCTAACGAAGGTAAGTTTTCATTATTATTAACATTGTCCACCTCCCTGGACAAAGACATTCTTTGTTATAGTTTATACTGTGTCGTGTTTACCGGGTGGTTATAATTAAAGTGCAGCTACTCACAGAGGTCCAGTATGGGCTGTAATTATCGTATGCCAGCGAAATTTATTGGTCATGCTGAAGCGTTAACGCGGAACCGATTTACGCTGTAAAAAAGTTTGTACAATTTTGGCCGCCAGGTGCAAATATGGCGCTGTACACTGTATGGCGGTATGACATCCACGCTGTGAGTGAGCAGTATGGCTATCGAAACCATGCGATATTATTGAAATTGTTTTATGTGAACGACAGCAACTACATAATTGAGAGAATATCGCCAAGTGAAAGTTCTGAGAAGAGGCCCGATGTCATTACAGTCTTAACGAAGACTATAATGAAATTCTAAAACACGAGTAACCTTGGTGTGGCACCTGGAGGAGAAAGACATCCTATCCCGGAGGAAGTTATTGGCGAGGTTGTTGCTGCTGTAACTGACTATGCGCCACGTGCCCCGGATACTGCGCCACGTGCCCGGTTAGTGTTAGTGATAGTGTGATGTGAGGATAATTGTGCATCCTATGGTCAACAGTACTCGATGTTTTGCGGTCCATATTGCCTCGGGCATGGATGTGTGTGATGTCCTTATGTTAGTTAGGTTTAAGTAGTTCTAAGTTCTAGGGGACTGATGACCTCAGAAGTTAAATCCCATAGTGCTCAAAGCCTTTTTTTGTGTGTGTATAAGACCCAGACGGAGCAAAAACTGAACCCTCATGATACGGAGTAACGTTTTGGCTTTGCTTTTCGGTTTCTGGCACGGATCGAAGTTAATGGCATGTGGCAGGTCAATATGATGCTGAATTTAGGGTACTGTCAAATTGCATGTTGTGCACGCAGATCCATTGCACTCGCCGTACTTCACTAGGTCTTGTAGGTTCACAAAAACCTTTATTATCAGTCCGTACTTCTTTGAAGAGTATACACCAGGGTGACCCGTCAGGTGTATCGTGACGTCTGCACTTTATCGAGATGTCTTTGTACAGTAGGTGATTCCTGCTTTGGAAGAGTGCAACCGTGTGGAAACCACTTGTTTTCACGCAAGATGGTAAAACACCTCAGGTCGCTCGCCCAGTGGAAGATTTGATTAATGCAAGCTTTTACGAACCTGCTGTCTCTAAGGTTTTCCACATGCATGGCCCTCGAGATCACCTGATCCGAATCCATTTGACTTTTGATCCTGCAGGTATCTCAAAGAACACGTTTGCCAGTGACACGTTTGGTCTCTACTTGTTCAGAATCCACCAGAACTGCTCCGATCAACTGTTCATTACGTCATTTTACGGATGTAGCATCTCGTCGATGTCTCCGGTGCTCACACTGAACAAATTATCTAAACCGCAGCTATTTATAAAATGAACACTATGCTTTTTTTCACTTGTTTAATATTTTCTGCCCACGTCCCTTTTCCTAATCCATTATATGTGGAAACATTTCTATAAGTCTTTCTTGCATTCACAACGCGAGATTTGCAACTGGCGGCCAAAACTGAAAACAATCTTTTTCCAGCGGAAACCGGTTGTGCATCAAAGCCCCAGGATATCTACAAAGTTTCGCTGCGATAAGATAATTACAAGGTGTATTCAAGTTCTAAGGCCTCCGATTTTTTTTCTAATTAACTACTCACCCGAAATCGATGAAACTGGCGTTACTTCTCGACGTAATCGCCCTGCAGACGTACACATTTTTCACAACGCTGACGCCATGATTCCATGGCAGCGGCGAAGGCTTCTTTAGGAGTCTGTTTTCACCACTGGAAAATCGCTGAGACAATAGCAGCACGGCTGGTGAATGTGCGGCCACGGAGAGTGTCTTTCATTGTTGGAAAAAAACAAAAGTCACTAGGAGCCAGGTCAGGTGAGTAGGGAGCATGAGGAATCACTTCAAAGTTGTTATCACGAAGAAACTGTTGCGTAACGTTAGCTCGATGTGCGGGTGCGTTGTCTTGGTGAAACAGCACACGCGCAGCCCTTCCCGGACGTTTTTGTTGCAGTGCAGGAAGGAATTTGTTCTTCAAAACATTTTCGTAGGATGCACCTGTTACCGTAGTGCCCTTTGGAACGCTATGGGTAAGGATTACGCCCTCGCTGTCCCAGAACATGGACACCATCTTTTTTTCTGCACTGGCGGTTACCCGAAATTTTTTTGGCGTCGGTGAATCTGTGTGCTTCCATTGAGCTGACTGGCGCTTTGTTTCTGGATTGAAAAATGGCATCCACGTCTCATCCATTGTCACAACCGACGAAAAGAAAGTCCATTTCATGCTGCCACTGCGCGTCAACATTCCTTGGCAACATGTCACACGGGCAGCCATGTGGTCGTCCGTCAGCATTCGTGGCACCCACCTGGATGACACTTTTCGTATTTTCAGGTCGTCATGCAGGATTGTGTGCACAGAACCCACAGGAATGCAAACTCTGGAGGCGATCTGTTCAACAGTCATTCGGCGATCCCCCAAAACAATTCTCTCCACTTTCTCGATCGTGTCGTCAGACCGGCTTGTGCGAGCCCGAGGTTGTTTCGGTTTGTTGTCACACGATGTTCTGCCTTCATTAAACTGTCGCACCCACGAACGCACTTTTCGACACAACCATAATCCAACACCACATGTCTCCTTCAACTGTCCATGAATTTCAATTGGTTTCACACCACGCAAATTCAGAAAACGAATGATTCCACGCTGTTCAAGTAAGGAAAACTTCGCCATTTTAAGTATTTAAAACAGTTCTCATTCTCGCCGCTGGCGGTAAAATTCCATCTGCCGTACGGTGCTGCCATCTCTGGGATGTTTTGACAATGAACGCGGCCTCATTTTAAAACAATGCGCATGTTTCTATCTCTTTCCAGTCCGGAGAAAAAAAATCGGAGGCCTTAGAACTTGAATGCACCTCGTACAGTCTACATTGGACCTCTGTGAGTAGCTGCACTATAATGATGCGGGTATGCTGAAATTTCTACTGATGTTTACATACTCATGACCGTTGGTCCCTTTCCATCCATCTTATTTGCAACAACTAACTTGTTGGGGCTACGAGGGTGGTTTACGTCGCAAAAGTTGACCAGCAAGGTGTCTGAACGCGGAACGATTCCAGGGAGGAGGTTACCAAAACATGTCACATTTCAAGACGTGATGACGGTCTTCTTCAAACAGGATCCCTTTAACCAGACCGACGGAAAACTGGTAGACCTCGCAGTCCGGAAACTGTTCAGTTCAAGGAAGCTGTGTCACACCGGATCGAGGAAAGGAAGCTATGTTACACCGGATCGAGGAAAACCCCAGCACCTACACACGATTCATAGCCAAGGAACTAAATACGAGGGGCGTTCAGCAACTAATGCAACACATTTTTTTTCTCAGCCAGTTTTGGTTGAGAAAAGTTGACTGATCTGTAACGGAGGTGCGGTCCAAGCTGAGAGCTATCATTGAGATTCTTTTGGTGGAGAATCACAGCATCGCAGATATGCATAGGCGCGTGTAGAATATCTACAGATACTTGGCAGTGAACAAAAAAGTGATGAGTCGTTGGGCGAGGTGTCTGTCTCCATTGCAATGAGGTCGCGCAAACATTTCGCGTTCCGCGTGGCCGCATACAGCTGTGACTCCAGCGCCTTGTGACGTGCGGACCCTCTCTTTGGAGGTGATCGACAGATCACGATGAAACACCTCGTTGAACATCTCTGTTGGTAGTGCTGACAGACTCGTCCATCAGTTGGGGTACTCGAAGGTGTGTGCTCGCTGGGTTCCCCGCCAGCTAACAGAAGAAGAGCAGTGAAGGACCGTCTGTCAGAATTTCTTGCGCGCTGCGAGGCTGAACGTGACGAGTTTTTGTGAATATCGACAGAGGCGGTGAAACACGGGTTCATTACTGCGCACCGGAAACAAAATGGCAATCCGTGACGTCGCACATCTCCTCCGAAAAAATTTCAAAGATGCACTCTCAGCCGGTGAAGTCACAGGTACGGTCTTCTGGGACTCTGAAGGGATTATTCTGTTCGATGTCCTCCTTCACGATGCAACGATCAACTCTAAAGTATATTGTGCTACCTTCAGGAAATTGCAGAAATGACTTCAGTCTTTTCGCCGCCACAAAAAAAACCCTCTCCTTTCCAATGCAACGCAAGGCCCGCACAAATCTGTGCACCCGGAAGGAGCTGTCAGAACTTCAATGGACCTATTTTCCTTATCTACCCTATAGCCCGGATCTCGCACCTTCCGGCTTCTATCTATTTGGTCCAATGAAGAAGTGCGTGGTTGATGTGGAGCTAATTAATGCAGCAAGACGTTGGCTCCGATATCGACCGTCGGTACTATCCGAGTATATAGGCCTATCAGTAAGGTGGCCGAAGGCCGTCGTATTGAACTAAGACTACGTTGAAAAATAGCTTTTTGTAGCCAAAAGAGTGGGTTTTAATATGGTGTGTTGGAATCATCAATAAAACCAACCTGCTTTCAGAAAACAAGTGTTGCATTACTTATTGAACGTCTCTCACAGCTCCAAGACCAACGTGTAGAACGCCCAGCAAGAGCGCTCGTACATCCACTGAAGTATCAGAAGGTAAAATATTCCTCACACGGCAGTCGGAACACCATCTCTGAACATCACGAATGTCAAAACCTTCATGGACACTTAGTGGGGGCCGGCCGGAGTGGCTGAGCGGTTCTAGGCGCTTCAGTCTGGAAACGCGCAACCGCTACGGTCGCAGGTTCGAATCCTGCCTCGGGCGTGGATGGGTGTGATGTCGTTAGGTTAGTTAGGTTTAAGTAGTTCTAAGTTCTAGGGGACTGATGACCTCCGCTGTTAAGTCCCATAGTGCTCAGAGCCATTTGAACCATTTGAACCTAGGCGGGGAAACTGTACGCCTGTGGCATTCTCGGGGAGGTGTTGCTACGGCTACAGCAGCCTGAAGTACTGAAGGTTGCAATGATTTTCTCCGACGTTTTCTGAGAAAACGTCTAAATCAAATAAAACCAATGACATTCCTGCAGTACCTGCCTGAATGCGAAAAATGCGCATCAATGTTACTAGAGTTCAGAGCCTGCCTCCCCGGTATTTCGTTGCCGATCTTAGTGCTTGCGTCGCTTGTGAAACATCTAGTATTTTCTCATCACAACTGAAACTAGAATCTTGTGTAAGTGAACCGGGTCACCTACATACTGAAACTGCACCTAGCGAGACGCTTTCAGACCTGAATACCGAAGCGACGAGACGCGACTATGAGTTCGCGAGAAAGTAATCTTTTGTGGGGCCATTTTGATCCGTGTTTTGTGGGAACATTTTGATTTGTGACTACTCAGTCGCCGGCCACCATTAAGGAGACATCAGGTGAAAATCTGAGAAGAGTCAGTTTCATCTCCATACATCTTCTCTTATATCGTTCCACCACATACATAAATTACAGTTTGATCCTGTCCTCCTATCTCTGAGCGTGGTCGTATCGAATACAGGTGTTAAAAGGTCTTTGGAGTGACAGCGCTACACAGCGGGACGGCAACCTTTGACCCGGGTTTGGCTGGCCGCTGTGGACCAGATATTCTAGGCCCTTCAGTCCGGAACCGCACTGCTGCTACGGTCGCAGGTTCGAATCTTGCCTCGGGCATGGATGTGTGTGATGTCCTTAGGTTAGTTAGGTTTAAGTAGTTCTAAGTCTAGGGAACTGATGACCTCAGATGTTAAGTCCCCCGTCGGGTGGAGTGGCCGAGCGGTTAAAGGCGCTACAGTCTGGAACCGCACGACCACTACGGTCGCAGGTTCGAATCCTGCCTCGGGCATGGATGTGTGTGACGTCCTTAGGTTAGTTAGGTTTAAGTAGTTCTAAGTTCTAGGGGACTTATGACCACAGCAGTTGAGTCCCATAGTGCTCAGAGCCATTTGAACCAATTGTTAAGTCCCATAGTGCTTAGAGCCATTTGAACCATTTGGACCCGGGTTTCCGGCCTCTGATGACAGAACACCCGATGGGTTGGTCATTCTGGTCTGTTTCTTGATTCCGGCTACATCTTCAATGTGCCTACTCGCGGAGCTGCCGAGTTGATAAGCATAGCGCCGAATATCAATTTGCCTTGCTCATTTATTTACTGACGAATCATTCTTGTCGTTCTCGAAGTAGAGAGTGTCATGCTGAAAGTCTCAGTGTGTAGGAAATCTGGTGAATCGAGACATATTGTGGACAACGGAAAAATACTCCTATCTCAGCACGAAAATGCGAGCAAGTTCCTGATTATTTAAAAGGCTCCAGCTGAAAAGAGGGCTGCCAGATGCCTCATTCTGTCTTACTCAGCACCTTTAAAAGTTTCTCCCCAAAATTTTGCAACACTAACATATTGTCTCATTTGTGACAGTCACAATCACCTTCATTCTGTCCTACGACTACCTCACTGTCTCCCTCTTGCTCTTTCTTACGGCTAATATCTCATTCCTTCCTTCCTACTGCTGTTGTCGCTTCTCACTTTCACGATCTCTCTCTTCCTCGTTGTCATTGACATATAGTCTGTCCCGCATTATCACTGGCTCTCACACACTTACACTTTCTTTTTCTCTCTGTCCGTCCCACATTGGCACTGCCTCCTTCACTATCTTCTGGCTCTGTTCTGTCACTATCGACTATGTTCCTCTGATACTGCGTCCCTCTCTTTCTCTCTCACTGACACTACCTCCTTCGCTCTTTCAGTACCACAAACACTGTCAACTATCTTCCAGTATTTATTACTTTTCCATCGCTTTGCCCCTGTCACCGTTTTCTTCCCTCTCAGCATAAAATAACGCGAATATGTTCGCATGCCACAATTTTCGGGAACATTTTTAAGTTGCTGAGAAAGGTAGAATGAAGTAGCTGATGCCCTATTTGTCAGTCTGAGTCTTTTAAATAATTGGGTACATATCCGCAGTTTTTGTGTTTCGATAAGAGCGTTTTCTCGCTTTCCCTTCTTTTCCGCGGTGCAGCAGTGCATGTAAGTAATATGAAAAGAAATGTATTGGTCAGTAAAATTTAGATACTTTACTTACCTGGACTGAAACAACGCCAAACTAATTTTACACATTAGATTTGATTTTTGCTTGTGCATAAGTACTACGACATGGGGTTCCCAGATGATAACGGGGATATTTTACAGCGTATTTCTCCGTGTTCAGAAACTACAGTTTGCCTCACACCGGAAATTTACGTGCTTATTTTACGTGTGCAAGTAGACTAAATTCATAGATACGCAGAAAATTTCCAAGGTTGTTCGAGATCAGGATCTTGGGAATATATCGTAAAAATTACAGTGATTTGTTGTGTGTGGCCGACTCAAAGACCGCGGCCAGCTTTTGGTACCCAGAAAACAAATTTTTGGGGTGTTTTATGATATCGGATAAAGATCTTTGAATGCGAGGAGACAGCTTTTCTAGATAAATTCCTAGAGAAAATGACCTTAAAATTTGAGCAATTTGCTGCAGTTATTTATTATTCAGATTTCGCCTCATACCGGATCTTAAGTTGTTGGAGATCGGTACCTGACAAATATATCGTAAAAAATTCAGCCATCTGCTGCGCACAGCTCTCTTAGAATCTTCGGTTGGGCCTTAGTCCTTGCTGATGACCACGAAAATATAGTAAAAAACACCTTTTCCTGGTGTTTTCCAAGCAATCGCCCATGATCTAATGGTGCCTCCGTAAGTTCCGTCAAGTCCACCGTAGATCCAATCAAAAGCAAAAAGAATCAACCGATCTGTTCCACTTTCCTAAGCAGGAAGAAGTGTGGACTATTCTTACTTTGACCCTGTACTGTACAATAGTGTCATTAAGACGATCCTTCTGTTGGATATACAAACGGTCCATAACCCAAAGGCTAGCCAAAACACTTGACCCTACCTCTTTATCACGAACAGAACCAGAAGTATGAGCACCAGAATATTTCGTCATTATTACTACCATTAAATCGTTTATTTCATTGGATTTAGTTTTGTGTCCCTGCCAGTCTCGTAAATCAAATGGCACACAGAACACTTTTTTGTATAAATGGAACATTTCCTCTTCACGAGAAATTCGAAAATTTATATGAGAAACGTACTGGGTGTGGCGCAAAACTTTTTCACCTTAAATTACTTATGACTCGTTAAAGATATTTGTGATCTCGTTTCTCATAGGTGAAAAGTTGCCAACGGACCATAAACAAAGACCAATATTTCGTTAATCGTCGACATATTTTAATTCTGTTTGTTGTGTTGGCAGAAGAGCCAACACCATGTTACGAAAGGAGGCCGAAATGCACGCGTCTTAGCTCACGCAGGCTGGCGTGATGAGGGAAGAACTATACTGACGTGGGGTGTGGAACATGACAAGGAATTAGAACTCAGAAAGCGGATGTAATTAGTTGGATACTTAACTTTAATCCATTAATGTTGAACGTCGCTCTTGATGGTACATGATTCACAATATTCTCTGTTCAGAATTCATTATAATTACTGAATATGGAGCCTTGCTAGGTCGTAGCAAATGACGTAGCTGAAGACTATGCTAAACTGTCGTCTCTGCAAATGAGAGCGTATGTAGTCAGTGAACCATCGCTAGCAAAGTCGGCTGTACAACTGTGGCGAGTGCTAGCGAGTCTCTTTAGACTAGACCTGCCGTGTGGCGGCGCTCGGTCTGCAATCACTGATAGTAGCGACACGCGGGTCCGACGTATACTAACGGACCGCGGCCGATTTAAAGGCTACCACCTAGCAAGTGTAGTGTCTGGCGGTGACACCACACTGTTTCTGTAGTGAAGCTGTAGTACCTATATTTTTGGCAGAGTAGCAGTTCCGTGGAGGAAAGAATCAGTAACACAACACTTTTGAAGGAGTGCCAAAAAACTACGGAGGAAAATATACTGAATATGCGGACTTTTGTATTGTTACGGCAGTGACGATCCTCATCTTTTTTTAATTTATTGGCTTTGAGGTAGTACCCATACGGCCATCTCAATAATGGAACGTCAATTACGACGATACGAACATGAGTACAACACAAAGCTCACTCCCTGAGCGGAGAAAATCTTCTAGCCGGCCGGAAATCGAACCCGGGCCCCTTAGTTAGCAACCCCATAAAATTCCTCGATTCTTTGTCGAGAATGGCTTAAACATCAAGTACACTTTCCTTCGGTAGTGTTAATCTCCGAAGAGAGTAGCATAAGGCATTAGGAGGCGAGCCATTCCAACAGCATAAAAATTACCATATCCAAAGTATTTTTACTCAGTATTTTTGTCGGACTTACTTAACTGTTATATCACTGAATTTGTCTCGAACAGATTTGCTATTCTAATGTCATAAAGTAACATATTTCCACAAAAAAAGAACAATATGTACGTCTGTACTTCAGGGGGAAAAATGCTTCCTGTACAGGAAATTAGTGAACAGATTAAGTGTGTGTCTATTAAGACACTAGTTTTTGCCGTGTTAACATGGTAGACTCTCCAAAATGAGGTCACAAGTCACGTAACTAATGAGATCTGTGCTTCTTTGCTGTGAACTTATAGTGCGTGTCAGATGGGATGAAGTGACACACATAATGTCTAAAGTCTATTACGTATAGGTTGGTGATGACATACGCTTGGAATGTGTCCGACGCAAATCCTCTTGCTCTTATTCTTTCAAGGAATAGACGATTCATCAACTCCGGTCACATTGAAAGAGGAAACAACTTCCTCTCCTCAATCTCTCCCACCATTCGGTCTACATGATGAAACTCATTTTGATATCCTTTCTTCTTTCATTCTATTGTTGTGTGAGAACCATATTTCTTTATACTATTTGCAGTTTTTAAAATATTCAGTATTCTCCGTTCATTGTTATTCTAAAATCTGTCTAGTTTTGCGAAGTCTTTCACGAATCTCATGAATCTTTTTTCTTATGTCTGTACCGTAACTTGATATTTTCATAAGCAGCAAAATAAATTACAGTTTGTGTGAAAATTTAAACTATCTCAAGATGCTGCTTCCTTAATATCTTATTATCACTTATCCTCTTTACTACTTTTTAGAATTCTTGCATTACATTTCCCTTGTTTAGACATCGTCGACATTATTGCCACAATTTACAGTCATTTATATTTCACGTACCCCAGTTTCCCAAACTTCTGCCTACCTTCAGTAAACTCCAGCAACCCACTGAATACATGACGACACTCGATCTCTCGGAACCAAAACTTCGCGTTGTCAGCACTACAATGCACAACGAATATACGTCTTGCACGGAACATGGTACCGGTAGATGTGGGACGCTTCCAGTCTCTGAAAGTTTTTACCATCATTACTCTGGATGAACTGATGAAATGATAACGGGCATCCCACGGCCTTTCAGCTAATTCCTTACTTATGTTTTTCGCTTGAAGATGACAAGTAGAAAACTCCTGAGGTTACAGCGTAGAAGCTTTGAATCAGTCACTCGGTGTGGCTATTGCGTAGCCTGTGGTCACTGCGGACAATGTCCAGTGCCTTAGCAATCAATACCTAGCGCGACGGTGCTTTTGTCTTTTTTATGGGTGAAAGGCGGGCGGCGACCGTACTCTGTGGATACTGCAGCAAAACAACCATCTACGAACAAAGAGCGCTGATTACATAAAGCATTATGAGAATGTATGCAAATTACTGTGACAGTGGCTGAAGTTCTCACTGCATGTCCCATAGCGTTCCTCTTGCACACTTCGTTCGATGCAGCCATAAAATGTGCCTTCAGTCATCAGCTAATCTCAGCCCCGCTGGAAAGTGAGTAACTCCGTAAATACAGGAAATGCGAACGGCAAACATGAAGGCTGCAGTGTC
This sequence comes from Schistocerca cancellata, assembly GCF_023864275.1. NCBI lineage: Eukaryota > Metazoa > Arthropoda > Insecta > Orthoptera > Acrididae > Schistocerca > Schistocerca cancellata. The sequence continues at coordinate 459,591,228 of NC_064631.1, read as the reverse complement.
TTCTTATTTTACTTTAGTCTTGTGTTTATTCATTTAATCACTCGTATTTGTCAAACGAGGTAATGTTGTTGTTGTTGTGATCTTCAGCCCGAAGTGTGATGTGATGCAGCTTTCCTGTGTATTATAACATACATCATTAGAACCTGATAACTGTATTCGAGCTTCGGTGCGCTTCTACAGTTTCACCAAACACACTTTTCTCTGTTACGATATCGACGATTTCTTGTTGTCTTACGATCTTTCCTATCGACCAATCTCTTCTTTTGGTCAGGTTGTGCCATAAATTTCTTTTCTTCCCGTTTCTATTCCGTACCTCGTTATTAGTCATTTGATCTACCCATCTAGTCTTCAAATTCTCCTGTAGCACCACATTTCAAGAGCTTCTATTCTGCTCTTGTCTGAATTGTTTATTGCCCTCTTTTCACAAAGTCCTTTCTACTTCCAAAGACCTTCAGAAAAGACATAATAACATTTGCATTTATATTAGATGTTAACGAATTTCTCTATTTCAGGTATCCTTTTGTTGCTGTTGTCATTCTCCATTCTAAATCCACTCGAATTTGGACATAATAAGTTATTTTCTTGCCCAAATAGAAAAGCTCAGCTACTCCTTTTAGTCTCATTTCCTAAGCTAATCCTTTCATCATCGCCTGATTTAATTCGGCTATATTCCGATATTGCAATGCCTGTGTTGTTAAGAAGAACTATGCAATATTTCTTCGGACATGCATGCATGTTGTTGTTGTTGTGGTCTTCAGTCCTGAGACTGGTTTGATGCAGCTGTCCATGCTACTCTATCTTGTGCAAGCTTCTTCATCTCCCAGTACCTACTTCAACCTACATCCTTCTGAAGCTGTTTAGTGCATTCATATCTTGGTCTCCCTCTACGATTTTTACACTTCGCGCTGCCCTCCAATACTAAATTGGTGATCCCTTGATGCCTCAGAATATGTCCTACCAACCGACCCCCTCTTCTAGTCAAGTTGCGCCACAAATTTCTCTTCTCCCCAATTCTATTCAATGCCTCCTCATTAGTTATGTGATCTACCCATCTAATCTTCAGCATCCTTCTGTAACACCACATTTCGAAAGCTTCTATTCTTTCTTTGTCTAAACTGTTTACCGTCCTCGTTTCACTTCCATACATGGCTACACTCCATACAAATACTTTCAGAAAAGACTTCCTGACACTTAAATCTATACTCGATTAACAAATTTCTCTTCCTCAGAAACGCTTTCCTTGCCATTGCCAGTCTACATTTCATATCCTCTCTACTTCGACCATCATCAGTTATTTTGCTAACCAAATAGCAAAACGCATTTACTACTTGACGCGTCTCATTTCCCAATCTAATACCCTCACCCGATTTAGTTCGACTACATTCCATTATCCTAGTTTTGCTTTTGTTGATGTTCATCTTATATCCTCCTTTCAAGACACTATCCATTCCGTTCAGCTGCTCTTCCAGGTCCTTTGCTGTCTCTGACAGAATTACAGTGTCATCGACATATCTATAAGTAACTCGCAGAAAAAGATGATATTAGTCGTAATTTTTCCTAAAAGAATTTATTGTTTAAGCAACCAATTTCGACGCTTCATTAGCATTGTTGTCGTGCGTTTGGAGTATACACGTCGATTTTAAGAGAAGCTAGCGGTATGCAGTTCCATGCACATGATACCTATACTGTGTGCGCCATTTTATGGATGTCTAAATTCGTTTTCCTTATAAGGCTAACAAATCATCGAAACTGTTGGCTTAACTAAGAAAATTTTTAGAAATAATTACGGCTGTTGACACCTTTTTTCTGCGAGTATTTGATGAAGAGACGGTTAAATATCCGGAAAAGTTTTGTTGGATAAAGAAAAGAAAAATTCGTTTGGAAATGATGGCTGGGAGACGCCGCAAGGTAGGTCGATAAACAGCTGACTACTCCGTGTCGAGCGGCTCTCGCAGGCGTGCAATAAGGACCTCAACTAAGGAGGTGGGTTTTATTGCCGTATGGTTACAAACAGCGTCCACATGGATCTGTAGTAGACTGTCGGAGTGATATTGCACGGAGAGCAAAATGACTTTATTTGGCTGTAATTACGAAACAAAAATCATTAAATCTAGCAGAACCAGACGATTTTGGCGTTTATGGCATGGCCAAGTGATCAATACGTACACGAAAGTCAGAAAGATAGGTTACGTGCAGTTGCAAGAAAGTACCGCCATAAACAAGTTTTGAAAGGAGTGTTGGAGAAAAAACAATTGGGAGGTTGTTGTTGTTTTTGTGGTCTTCAGTGCAGAGACTGGTTTGATGCAACTCTCCATGCTACTCTATCCTTTGAAAGCTTCTTCATCTCCCAGTACCTACTGCAACCTACATCCTTCTCAATCTGTTTTGTGTATTCATCTCTTGGTCTCCCTCTACGTTTTTTGCCCTTCACGCGGACCTCCAATACTAAATTGGTGATCCCTTGATGCCTGAGAATATGTCCTACCAGCCGACCCCTTCTTCTAGTCAAATTGTGCCACAAGCTCCTCTTCTCCCCAATTCTATTCAATACCTCCTCATTAGTTATGTGATCTACCCATCTAATCTTCAGCATTCTTCTGTAGCACCACATTTCGAAATCTTCTATTCTCTTCTCGTCTAAACTATTTATCATCCATGATTCACTTCCATACATGGCTACATTCCATACAAATACTTTTAGAAATTGGGGGGTAATACTCAAAATAACAAGTTAAATAATTCTGGTCATAGATTTAAACATGTATGTCTCAATAAACTGCGTCAGATACGGTACACAAAGTGACATCACTGATGTGATATACCCATAGGTACGAGCCCTCGGTCGGTCACAGAACTTTTTGTGACCACTATACCTTTTTTTTCAGCTCTGCCGATGAACTGTTAATGTGTAAAAAGTGCTAAATCAGGGTGTGGTTCGGAGTCCATTTTAAATTGTGGGTCCTCCTATAACCGCCTGGATAAGTTAGTTCATGTGTCTGAGGAACATAAGGAGATACCACCTCCAACAACACCACGGTCAGTGGACCACTGAAGTGTTCAAACCAAATATAGAAACGAAGGAGACAGCACGACGAAGAGAGAAACACTGTAACAAGCCATTGCTTTTAGAAAATGATTGTGATAGTTGCTCTCGAATGCTGTAATTACGGAAACTGAATCCCAGTTCTCATATTTTGTGGGAAAAGGAAAGTGTTACAGTATAAAGCACAAGACCAATTATTACCAAACTTTGTGGAGGTTTTCATCACATAACGAAACTTCCATACCATTTGGAACTGAACTCCACGGTCAGTTTTACTACGAAGTGTGAAACCTGCAGGCAATCGTACACTCTTGTGTTCGTTGCGACATGGAAGCAAACAAGCACCGATAGTCAGCTTAATAGAGTCATCCTTGAGATACATGTTAACGAGGATTTCTGGTTGGAGGTTGGAATGAGAGTCTAAGTTATCCCAACTCATCCAAGACAATTCCCTGTGGTTGATGGATCAGGGGACTCAGCAGGCTATGCAAGAACCCGCAAACTCATCTCGACGTAATAATCTTCGGTTTGGGATCTTGCGTTATCTTGCTGAAATATATTATTAGGTTCCCCGGTCGTGAAGGGTAAAACAACTGCCACATACTGGCAACCATTTAGCCTCACTGGGACTTCAACTAAATCGGTACCGTTATCACATCCAGTAGTTCTCACACCATGATTCCAGGACATGGAGAGGCATGCGTCTCTATCATTGCTGCTTCCACTGACTTTTAATCACATCGTCTGTAAACACGGTGGCCTCTATCCGGCCACCACAAACAGAGGGCGAGTCTCATTCGGGATACCACAAAATGCCACCCACACTCCAAGGTTGACTCTGGCTGTACCCCATGCAAGTCTCTTTTTATCTATTTATTTATTTCTAGGTTTACTGATTATTGAGCGTGACCAGATTAGGACCCTAAGGCCTTCTCATACATCTGAACAGGAACAACGCAAACAAAAAAATATTCCATAACAATGACAATAATAATAATTGGCTTTATTAATAAAAAACATAACTGGCAATAATAATAATAATAACTATACTAGCAATGACGATAAATTAATGGAGGAATGAAGAATGATGTTAATTAGTTATTACAAAGCAAACGTATAATAGTAATTCCCATTATTAACAATAATAATAATTTGCAATAATAATAATGGTAACACTAATAACAATAAAAATGAAGAATGATATTGATTAGTTTAGGACATTTGAACAATTATTTAGTATTGTAAGAAGTTAAACGTATAATGGAAGAAGAGAGGATTCAAATAAAATTGAAAATGGCTGCTAGAAAAGAAGAGAATTTCAGCAGAGAATTCTGTACACAATGTGAAGGAAAAGTTGTGGGTGAGGTAGAGTTATGACAGTGAGCTGCAAGAAGAGATAGCTGTTGTGGTACAAGGCGGACCATTAGTTGTCTTTTGAGGTTTGAAGCGATTATTCTGAGGAAGATTGTTCCAAAATCAGGTTCCTGATACAGAAAATGGTTTAGAAAACATTGCAGTGCTGTGTGGTGGTAGAAAGAGAACTTTACTTTGTGAGGACGAGTATTTCTACTGTTCTGTTCAGACAGTAGAGTAAAAATGGAGGAAATGCAGTGATTGAGAAGACGGTAGAGCAAACATAGAGTATGACAGTCTCTATGTTTTCGGGATGTAGCAGAGACAGTTGTCCGTAGACTAGTGTGACATTGTCGAAGAGCGTACGCCAAAAATATTATCATACACTAGCATTCACCACCAGTTCCAGCCTGAGTGAGCTTTCGTACGAAAATTCTTGGAGGATAGCATCACCATAGTCAAGTGTGTGGAGTATTAGTGTTTCTACGAGCTTCTGTTTAAGCTCGAGAGGAAGTACTTCTTTTTTATCTCTGTGTGTCTATCTTTTTTGCCGGCCAGGGTGGCCGAGCGGTTCTAGGCGCTACAGTCTGAAACCGCGCGACCGCTACGGTCGCAGGTTCGAATCCTGCCTCGGGCATGGGTGCGTGTGATGTTCTTAGGTTAGTTAGGCTTAAGTAGTTGTAAGTTCTAGGTGATTGATGACCTCAGAAGTTAAGTCCCATAGTGCTCAGAGCCATTTGTCTGTCTTTTTCAGACGGTTGCAGGACCTCGACTGTTCAGTACGGAATGTAAAATCAAACACCTTTCAGAGGTCTATTTTCCAAACTATTATTTTATTGGGCTACCAGTTTCGGCGATATATCGCGCCATCTCCAGCCCTCCTGACCGACGTGTAGGAAGATTTCAACCTCGGTTCCGGTCAAAATAGGGGCCAGCATTCAGAAACTGTAATCTGCAGATTTTTGAAATCATAAACAAAAATCTATAGATACTAGTCTTTGAATGCTGGCCCCTATTTTCAACCGAACCGAGGTTGGAATCTTCCTACACGTCGGTCAAGGCGTAATACACTGAAACGCCAAAGAAACTGGTATCGCCATACGTATTCAGACATAGACATATGTAAATAGGTAGAATACGGCGCTGCGGTCGGCAACGCCTATATAAGACAACAGATGTCTGGCGCAGTGGTTACATCGGTTACTGCTGCTATAACTATAGGTTATCAAGATGTAAGTGAGTTTGAACGTGGTGTTGTAGTCGGCGCATGAGCGATGGGGATCAGCGTCTCCGAGGTAGCGATGAAGCGTGGGGATTTTTCCGTACAACCATTTCACGAGTGTACCGTGAATATCAGGAATCTGGTAAGACATCAAATCTCTTCATCGCTGCGGCCGGAAAAAGATCCTGCAAGAACTAATCTAACCACGACTGAAGAGAATCGTTCAACCGAACAGAAGTGCAACCCTTCCGGAAATTGCTACAGATTTTCGTGATGGGACATCAACAAGTGTCAGCGTGCAAACCATTCAACGAAGCATCATCGATATGGGCTTTTGGAGTCGAAGGCCTATTCGTGTACCCTTGATGACTGCACGACACAAAACTTTACGCATCTCCTGCGGCTCACATCGACAATGGACTGTTGATGACTGGAAACCTGTTGGCTGGTTGGACGAGTTCCGTTTCTAATTGTATCAAACGGATGGAAGTGTACGGGTATGGAGACAACCTCATGAATCCATGGACCCTGCATGTCAGCAGGGGACTGTTCAAGCTGGTGGAGACTCTGCTATGTGTGAGGCGCGTGCAGTTCGAGTGATACAGGACCTCTGATATGTCTAGTTACGACTCTGACAGGTGACACGTACGTAAGCATCCTGTCTGATCACCTGTATCCATTCATGTCCATTGTGCATTCCGACAGACTTTGGCAATTCCAGCAGGACAATGCGACACCACAAAAGTCCATAATTGCTACAGAGTGGTTCTAGGAACATTGTTCTGGGTTTAAACACGTCTGTTGGCCCCTCCCCAGACATTAACATTATTGAACATATCTGGAATTCCTTGCAACGTGCTGTTCAGAAGAGATCTTCAGCCCATCGCACTTTTACGGATTTATGGACAGCCCTGCGCGATTTATGGTGTCAATTCTCTCCAGCACTACTTCATACATTAGTCGAATTTATGCCACGTCGTGTTGCGACACTTCAGCGTGCTTGCGGGGTACCTACACGATACTAAGCAGATGTCACTCTTTCTTTGGCTCTTCAGTGTATATCGCCGTAACTGGTAGTCCAATAAAACAGCTGTTTGGAAATTACACGGCTGAAAGGTGTTTGATTTGACATTATGTAGTTTCTTATATTTAACTAGTGAACGAGCCGATGCTGACGCCTTCTTATAGACTGTCGTTGTGTGCTCAGTCTAGTCTAGGTGACGGTCCAGGATTGTAACCAAAGTCTTTGTAGAAGAAGAAACGGTGACTTATGTGCTGTTTGGGGTTAAAGACGATAGAGATTCTCCAAACTGAGGAGTAATAAGTCTTTTGTGAGCGACTAACATTGCTTGCGTTTCAGATGGGATGAGTTTCAAACCAAAGTTCCTCGCCCAGTCTGATAAAGCAAGTAAGTCAGCATTTACCTTCTGGAAAGCTGTGCGCAAATTTTTTTAGGACTTGCACTTAGTATAACGGAAGACTGACTGCACTGAGAGATCAGCGTTAAACGAAGGTGACAGTTTTAGATCTCAATCCAGCTTCCAGCAGTCTGTTTCCAACTGTTTGTGGTGGCACACTCCCTTAATCACTGTTCGCATTTCAGCGCCTGTCATCCGTTTATTCGTCAGAGTCAGTCGAACAATACCGCGATCATCTCGTGGTGTTGTCCTGGAAAGATCTCGCTAAGCTGTTAACTCGAGTCCATCTCGTCGGCAGTTGCTCTGCAATCAGTGAACTACAGGCAACTGCCAGCACAATCTGTCGGTTTGACGCTCCCGTCTCTCATGGCAATATCTCGACTTTTCTCAGTGAACGAAGATTGCGATAACCTACATATGCAATTTCTCTGGGAATGCTCTGTTGCAATCTAAAAAGGTGCACCCAACAGTTATCATTCATTCACACAGTTCTTAATCGATAAGAATGGTTTTCTTGCGTGCTGAAGACACTGAAAATAATCACGTATAAGGATGAAGTTGATATCAACGTACACCACAGCCAACGAACGCTGGGGAATCAGTTTGGTATTCTTCGGTCATGGCGTTCACGGTGCAACACTTCTCATACGATGTCGGTATATCGGGTTCCGCTGTGACGGGTTCAGCGAGGTCGACTGTGAATGAGACGCTGGTAGGCCAGTGAGTGCGAGCAGCGTGCGCGTGCCCTCCGTCACTCACCGCGGATGGCGGCGACGTCAGCGCGCGGCGCACGACGACCTTCTTCCTCTGCGGGCTGCGCTGTGGAGCCACGTGTGACGCATGACGCGGTGCGGGCTTTCTGGGGACACTCCGCCTGGGGCAGGTCACTGCTCCGGTGCCCGCTCGCCACATGACGGCGCAAGAACCTCCCGGAAGGCTGCGCTGACATGGGCTGCACCGCAGCAGCCGGGCGCGCTGACCGGATGGCCCACTCAGCGCTGCCGCCACACGCCGCCCTCCGCACGCACGCTGACGTCTGGGCCGAAGCCACGCCGTCTGTTCTGTCATTAACATCGTTCTAGGTCATACGTGGACGTACAGGGAAGCTAACGCGTAATATTTCCCTAAGTCGTCTCAGGCAAATGCCGGGACGGTTCCTTTGAAAGGGCACGGCCGACTGACTTCCAGAAAAATGGTTCAAATGGCTCTGAGCACTATGGGACTTAACGTCTGAGGCCATCAGTCCCCTAGAACTTAGAGCTACTTAAACCTAACTAACCTAAGGCCATCAAACACATCCATGCCCGAGGCAGGATTCGAACCTGCGACCGTAGCGGTCGCGCGGTACCAGACTGTAGCGCCTAGAACCGCTCGGCCACCCCGGTCAGTGACTGACTTCCCCTTCCTTCCCTAATCCGATGGGACCGATGACCTCATTGTTTGGTCCCGTCCCACGAATCAACCAACAAACCAACCTAACTGCATAAAGTACACGAAGAAATCGAAAAAGAAATGATTGTCGGAACAGCTGCCTTAGCATATAGAACACACAAAAAAACCTGCCATGAAATTAATAGTAAAGGAAGTAGCATTAAGAATGGAACGGGAATTCCACTGTTAAATGTAGAGGAGGGGGCGAGTAGGTGGAAAGAGTACGCTAGAGACCTCTGCGAGATGGAGGACATGGCTGATGATGTGATAGAAGAAGAAACAGGTGTCGATGGAAAATAGATGAGGGAGGGGGGGGGGGACTCAGTAAAAGAATCTGAATTTAAAAGAGCTTTAGAAGACTTAAGATGGAATAAGACAGATAACACTCAGTTGGAATTTCTAAAATAATTAGGGGAAGTTACAACAAAACGACTATTTACACTACTGGGCACTAAAACTGCTACACCACGAAGATCACGTGCTACAGATGCGAAATTTAACCGACGGAAAGAAGGTGCTGTGATATGCAAATGATTAGCTCTTCAGAGCATTCACACAAGGTTGGCGCCGGTGGTGACACCTACAACGTGCTGAGATGAAGAAAGTTTCCAACCGATTTCTCATACACAAACAGCAGCCCACCGGCGTTTCCTGGTGAAACGTTGTTGTGATGCCTCGTGTGAAAAGGAGAAATGCATACCATCACGTTTCCGACTTTGATAAAGGTTGGATTGTAGCCTATCGCGAATGCGGTTTATCGTATCGCGACATTGCTGCTCGCGTTGGTCAAGATCCAATGACTGTTAGCAGAATATGGAATCGGTGGGTTCAGGAGGGTAATACGGAACGCCGTGCTGGATCCCAACGGCCTCGTATCACTAGCAGTCGAAATGACAGGCATCTTATCCGCATGGCTGTAACGGATCGCGCAGCCACGTATCGATCCCTAAGTTAACAGATGCGGACGTTTGCAAGACAACAACCATCTGCACCAACACTTCTATGACGTTTGCAACAGCATGGACTATCAGCTCGGAGACCATGGCTGCGGTTACCCTTGACGCTGCATCACGGACAGGAGCGCCTGTGATGGTGTATTCAACGACGAACCTGGGTGCACAAATGGCAAAACGCCATTTTTTCGGATGAATCCAGGTTCTGTTTACAGCATCATGATGGTCTCATCCGTGTTTGGCGACATCGCGGTGAACGTACATTGGAAGCGTGTATTCGTCATCGCCATACTGGCGCATTACCCGGCGTGATGGTATGGGGTGCCATTGATTACACGTCTCGGTCACCTCTTGTTCGCATTGACGGCACTTTGAACAGTGGACGTTACATTTCAGATGTGTTACGACCCGTGGCGCTACCCTTCATTCGATCCCTGCGAAACCCTACATTTCGGCAGGATAATACACGACCGCATGTTGCAGGTTCTGAACGGGCCTTTCCGTATACAGAAAATGTTCGACTGCTGCCCTGGCCAGCACATTCTACAGATCTTTCACCAACTGAAAACGTCTGGTCAATGGTGGCCGAGCAACTGGCTCCTCACTCTACGCCAGTCACTACTGTTGATGAACTGTGCTATCGCGTTGAAGGTGCATGGGCAGCTGTACCTATACACGCCATCCAAGCTCTGTTTGACTCAATGCCCAGGCCTATCAAGACCGTTATTACGGCCAGAGGTAGTTGTTCTGGGTACTGACTTCTCAGGATCTATGCACCCAAATTGCGTGGAAATGTAATCACATGTCAATCCTATATTTTTGTCCAATGAATACCCGTTTATCATCTGCATTTCTTCTTGGTATAACAATTTTAATGGTGAGTAGTGTACATTGGTGTGTAGAATGTACGACACTGACGATGTACCATCAAACGTTCGGAAATACGTCATCCACACAATTCCGAAGATACAGTAGCAAGAGCCGACGAGTGCGAGAATTATCAGACGATCATCTTAGCATCTCTGCCATCCATTTTTTTTTAAATGAACACACTGCCGTTTGACTTTTTGTTGTTTAATTAATGCGATGTAGATTTCGGCCTTTTATGTCATTTTAAAGTTTATGTCATTAACATTTATTGCAGGATATCAAATTCAATGATAAGCGTGTGGGCCTACTACCAGTTTTGACTTACTTCAGTGTGACAGGGACTTAAAATGACAACCCTGCGTCAAATCTGAGAGTTACGTAGCGAGCAATAGAAGATTACTAAGAGAGATAAACTAACGAAAATATCAAAGAACAGACTAGAGTGGAAGACCTAATAACGATTGTAATGAAAATTAAATTGAGGTGGCCGGTCATACAGCCAAGCGAAATGGTTAGTTGATGGACCACGGAAATTCTTTGCTGAGACATAAGAACAGACCGAAAGGGCAACTTATAAAAGGTAGATGACATTTGAAAACACGCCGGAAACACATAGGTGCGTATGGTATCGTAGTCTAGAAGCGGCATTCATTCATAAGCACTGGAAACGACTGCTAATTTCTTGAGAGTGTGCCCTATTGCTATGCAGCTGCAAAAACTTTATGTTCAGTAATTCTACATTTATGCAGCTGTCACGAGAAAACACAATAAATTGATAGAATCCGGGATATTTTCTTCTGCCATCCAAAAGCACCCCCACTATCATCGTCCTTTCGTTCAAAATCAAAGAAACGGAAAATAACTTGTCGTAACTGTTGCGTAATGTGGTTGCGGTCTACGCCTGATTAACCCGTCCGACAAGAAATTCACTGTTACAGTGGACCAAGAGAACCAAAAAATTACTTCATCAACGGTCCTTCATGAAGTTACTTTCGCCGTTAATAAAATATGAATAGCAAAGGGACTGAAATGAATACGAGTCAAACCGAGACGAAGCCGATCAGTGCGTAAAAAGGCTCATTTCTACGATGGGAAACATGATTGATCACTGATTATATGAGGAGAAAAGGGCGCTAAATTTGGGTAAGTTTTGTGCACTTCAGCGTCCTCAGCAAGTAACTACCAAGTGCTACTGACCACTGGCAGCGGGAGACGATTTAAATCTGTGTCAAGCTTAATTTATGTATTCATAATTTAAGTATTCGTATTTTCTTTGTATCTGCATCTACTCCGCAACTCACTTTACACCGTACATGGTACCAAAGTAATTGATTCCCTGTTCTGTTCAACTCTCGTATTGAACAATGGAGATACAACTGCTTATATGTCCTTGTAAGAGAACTGAATAAGGCCGTTGCAGCATCCCTGAATATGGAAGTTAATAGGAATATAAAAAAAGGGAGGAAGGTTTATCTGTTTAGCAAGAGTAATAGCAGATTTCAGACTACCTAACAGATCAAAACGAAAATTTCTGTTCCGACACTGACAATGTTGAGTGTTTATGGAAAAAGTTCAAGGCAATCGTAAAATGCGTTTTAGACAGGTACGTGCCGAGTAAAACTGTGAGGGACGGGAAAAACCCACCGTGGTACAACAACAAAGTTAGGAAACTACTGCGAAAGCAAAGAGAGCTTCACTCCAAGTTTAAACGCAGCCAAAACCTCTCAGACAAACAGAAGCTAAACGATGTCAAAGTTAGCGTAAGGAGGGCTATGCGTGAAGCGTTCAGTGAATTCGAAAGTAAAATACTAGGTACCGACTTGACAGAAAATCCTAGGAAGTTCTGGTCTTACGTTAAATCAGTAAGTGGCTCGAAACATCATGTCCAGACACTCCGGGATGATGATGGCATTGAAACAGAGGATGACAAGCGTAAAGCTGAAATACTAAACACCTTTTTCCAAAGCTGTTTCACAGAGGAAGACCGCACTGCAGTTCCTTCTCTAAATCCTCGCACCAACGAAAAAATGGCTGACATCGAAATAAGTGTCCAAGGAATAGAAAAGCAACTGGAATCACTCAACAGAGGAAAGTCCACTGGACCTGACGGGATACCAATTCGATTCTACACAGAGTACGCGAAAGAACTTGCCCCCCTTCTAACAGCCGTGTACCGCAAGTCTCTAGAGGAACAGAAGGTTCCAAATGATTGGAAAAGAGCACAGGTAGTCCCAGTCTTCAAAAAGGGTCGTCGAGCAGATGCGCAAAACTATAGACCTATATCTCTGACGTCGATCTGTTGTAGAATTTTAGAACATGTCTTTTGCTCGAGTATCATGTCGTTTTTGGAAACTCAGAATCTACTATGTAGGAATCAACATGGATTCCGGAAACAGCGATCGTGTGAAACCCAACTCGCTTTATTTGTTCATGAGACCCAGAAAATATTAGATACGGGCTCCCAGGTAGATGCTATTTTTCTTGACTTCCGGAAGGCGTTCTATACAGTTCCGCACTGTCGCCTGATAAACAAAGTAAGAGCCTACGGAATATCAGACCAGCTGTGTGGCTGGATTGAAGAGTTTTAGCAAACAGAACACGGCATGTTGTTATCAACGGAGAGACGTCTACAGACGTTAAAGTAACCTCTGGCGTGCCACAGGGGAGTGTTATGGGACCATTGCTTTTCACAATATATTTTAATGACCTAGTAGGTAGTGTCGGAAGTTCCATGCGGCTTTTCGCGGATGATGCTGTAGTATACAGAGAAGTTGCAGCATTAGAAAATTGTAGCGAAATGCAGGAAGATCTGCAGCGGATAGGCACTTGGTGCAGGGAGTGGCAACTGACCCTTAATATAGACAAATGTAATGTATTGCGAATACATAGAAAGAAGGATCCTTTATTGTATGATTATATGATAGCGGAACAAACACTGGTAGCAGTTACTTCTGTAAAATATCTGGGAGTATGCGTGCGGAACGATTTGAAGTGGAATGATCATATAAAATTAATTGTTGGTAAGGCGGGTACCAGGTTGAGATTCATTGGGAGAGTCCTTAGAAAATGTAGTCCATCAACAAAGGAGGTGGCTTACAAAACACTCGTTCGACCTATACTTGAGTATTGCTCATCAGTGTGGGATCCGTACCAGATCGGGTTGACGGAGGAGATAGAGAAGATCCAAAGAAGAGCGGCGCGTTTCGTCACAGGGTTATTTGGTAACCGTGATAGCGTTACGGAGATGTTTAACAAACTCAAGTGGCACTCTCTGCAAGAGAGGCGCTCTGCATCGCGGTGTAGCTTGCTCGCCAGGTTTCGAGAGGGTGCGTTTCTGGATGAGGTATCGAATATATTGCTTCCTCCTACTTATACCTCCCGAGGAGATCACGAATGTAAAATTAGAGAGATTAGAGCGCGCACAGAGGCTTTCAGACAGTCGTTCTTCCCGCGAACCATACGCGACTGGAACAGGAAAGGGAGATAATGACAGTGGCACGTGAAGTGCCCTCCGCCACACACCGTTGGGTGGCTTGCGGAGTATAAATGTAGATGTAGATGTAGATGTAGATTATGATATTCGATTATGACAGTAGAATAATCGCGGTCACCCTCGAATGCAATTACTGTAAATTTACCTCACAGGGTCTCGCGAGGACTACGGTGCCTCTCTTCCAGTGATTCCCATTTCGGTTCCACCAGTATTTCAGTTACACTTGCATTCGGGCGATACCGTACTCATACAATCTCAGCAATACATCTCTGAATTCGTTTAATGTCTAGTTTAACACTTTTTTATCACGACTCCGAACGTTGAAACAGTATTCAAGAGTGGGTTGCCCTAGTGATTTGCGTACTGTTTCCCTTATCGATGTACTGCAGAACTCGTCCCCTACTACCGATATTACGTGATAGTACCATCTCTTCTTATTATCTCCCCAGAACACACTCTACGTAACTTGATCGACATGTACACTTCTAACCTTGTAATGGAATATTATCGTCTTTTTTTCTGTTTGCTATATGCATTATCTTCCATTTACCCACATTTAAGGAGAGCTGTTATTCATTACACCAAGCGGGAACTTGGTTCAGTATTCTGCATTTCCTCACTATCGTCCAACGACAATACTTTCGTGTAGATAAGAGCATCGTCGACGAACTATTTGATAGTGGTACTGATTCTGTCTGATAAATCCTTGATGTCTACTCAGAACATTAGGGACCTATTACGCTACTTTCGGTAGCACACGATATTACTTTCGTTTCTGTCGAACATTCGACATCCAGCATAACGCATTAGGTCTATAAGACAAATATTCATTGAGCCAATTCAATATTTCCGTAAACAGTACGTATTACAGTATCCTGGTTTCTAGTTTGTGCCGGCCGGAGTGGCCGAGCGGTTCTAGGCACTGCAGTCTGGAACCGAGCGACCGCTGCGGTCGCAGGTTCGAATCCAGCCTCGGGCATGGATGTGTGTGATGTCCTTAGGTTAGTTAGGTTGAAGTAGTTCTAAGTTCTAGAGGACTGATGACCTCAGCAGTTAAGTCCCATAGTGCTCAGAGCCATTTGAACCTTTTTTTTCCTAGTTTGTAATATGATACATGGTCAAATACCTTTCGGAAATCTAGGGAGACGGGATGATCGTACGAGAAAATCCCTACTTCATCGCTACCTCGGAGATGCTATGTCTCATCGCTTGTGCGCAGATTGTAACACCATGTTCAAACTCACTTGAATCTTGGTAACCTGACAGTGCAGCAGCAGCAAAAGATCTAATAACTGTGCGAGACACTTCTTGTCTTATAAAGGTGTTTCCGACTGCATCGCCATATTCTGCCTGTTTACATATCTCTGTATTTGAATACGCTTGAGAGATTGCAGGGCACTCTCACTTCTGATTTGTTGTAGGGAATACTATCTACAGCGATTTGACTTCATACATTGTGATGAAATGGTACGCAGCAGTTTATGGTCTTGTTTGTGTGCTCTAGGGAAAGAAATAAGGTAAGCTTTACCTGCGTTCAAAGGAACAAGGTGCTGACTTAAATGACTGCAGTAAAAGCACGGCGTTGGTGGGGTGACAAAGCACGTTTTTTCTGGAGAACGATGAAGAGACATTCCCAGATGGCCTCATGCCGTGGTCATATTGTGCAGAAACACATTAAGCTTGGCGCCACAGACAGGGGCAGACATCCAGGTATACAGCCTAGCGCCGAAAAGTCGCCGACAGCACATTGTAGGCCTTGTTAGCGAGCAAGCCGCTAAAAGAAATGTAAACGTTCTGCAAATGTCCATGGGACAGGAAAACTGGCACCCAGATGTGCAGACTGTTTTAAAACATGTTTTGCCAATGCTAGTTTATGGCCGTTCTTTGCAAACTTTGAAATGGACGCAACAGGGGAGACAACAAGCTGTTTATAGAGGCTGTGCTTCCACTCTGTACTGTGTTATCAAAAGACACGGCAAACGTGTGGGAAAGAGGCCGCAAAGCTGAATTTTTTCCGTTTTTTGCCAATTAACTTTAAGTCTCTGATTGGTCAAATCGTTTTGCAGTGCAGAGACCATTCACGGAGCATAGAATGCCGGGCTCCAGCTCGTGATTGGCTTGTGCGAAATTGGGGGAAGTCAAAAAAGGAGAAATGTGCTTTTAGAACCAAGCTGAGGAGACAACTCAGAGAAAGGGAGATCGGGAAACTTGCACAAGTATCTTGTACTGGTGCTTCGCTAGTAAAGAACTGCGGGTCTCTACCTGAACGGTGAGACTTGTGTCCTTTACTAGGGCGCGACTTAGAACCTGTGCCTGTCACCTTCTGAACCATCAGAGGTACTGCTTATATCATCACGATCACAACAAGTGATGCGTGGGTGTACTTATTTGTCTTGAGTCGGGCGTCTAAACATTTGATGTATTCCGACATGCACAGTCGTGGCACGGAGTCAAATTGGTTTGGCAGACCAGCAAACGGGTCCACCTGCACACTGGAGTCCGTTGGGGTTTCAGAGGCTCTTAGGGAAGTACCTGCATTCTGAATTGACCAAACGCGAGACCACGTACTTGCATTTTTCGAGAACGCGCATTAAATGACAGATTTACGCCGTCCATGACTTCAGTCGCCGAACACATGGTAGTGTGCCGCCTTGACCAGTGGGATGATATGGTAGTCACTGCTGCGACGTAGGGCTATAATATCTATTTCTCAGCACCCTGTTCTTTCGAACCATATCTCTCCTTTTTTTTGTATGGTAGAATATAGATGCTTGGTGGTGGCGTAGTTTGATGCCATAACCTGGATTCACGTGTATGAAGTGAGATAGAGCGAGTAGTGTTCTGGTTAGTGTCATGTGTCGATCCCCAGCAGATCACTTTGTCCACCATAGATCCCATTTTAGTAAGGCTTTTGTTAAATAAATATTTTTGTATGATGTTTCTTTAATAATTTTGTTGTCTTGTCTTGTTTAAGATCAATAAATCGATTGTGAATTAGACTACAATTTCTCCCTGAGTTCTGATTAACACTTCCTTCGCATTTTTATGGCAGTCTAGATCAGAAACATAAGGAGTAGCTTTTACATTTGGTGTCCACTGCGTGGATCTTTTACTTCATTAACAGTAATCTTCTTTCACGCTTACTCTATATTTGAGTACCAGTTCCTGTGGTGTTTCAGTGTAAGATTCTGTACGAAAGTGCACTTTTTTCCAGTTCAGGAAAGAGACAGATAACGACTAAGGGAATCGGGAGTTTTTGAGTTGGTAAATAAATGAATGTTTCAAAGGAGAAGGGAGTTGCTCCGATCTGAAAGCGCTAATGCAAGCACAGGACGGGACAGGTCAGACCAAAGCGCTCGCAACGCTACGTCAGGCCGTGTCTCGGAGCTGGTCTGCGTGACGCCGCTGGAAGCGGAACAAAACGACGCCGAGTTGTCCGCGGGCTTCACGGCCCGTTGCGGCAGCGCGGGGCAGCGCCACCGTCTGTTCGCAGCCAGCCAGCCAGCCTTCACCCAGGCGCCGGCTACCGTAGGACGGCTCCGCGATTCCTCCAGAAGGCCTCCGCCGCGCGAAAGCTGCCCCTCGTTACGGGCCGTTCATCGCTCGCCGCCGACAGCTTTATTGAAACCGCGGCGATTATGCGCCCCTCGTTACGACGGCGCAGCCGCCTGAATAACAGCGCCCGCCAGTATGAATCCGCTCTTTATGCGCAGGCGCTAATCGCGCCGCGAGATCTCAATCGCAGTCGCCGAGTCGCCGACGCGGCAAGAGATGGAGCGAGCGTAAACAAGGGTCTTTACATTGCGCGCTGCACCAGCCCGCACTTTCTTCTCTCCTCTCGTAGCCTCCCGTTTTGCGCGAGAGGGGGCTGCGCCGGTGGACAGCAGAGGTATTACTCCGCTGTAATTGAATTGTAAGCGCTAGCGAACGCTGTAAGGAAGAAATACTCGGATGTTCGCGTGTCCGCGCGTGTGCTGTAGATGTTCGCGTCGAAGCCTCAGTCGACTAGCGTATCACTGTTTGTATCTCCCTTCGGACGTGCGACGCACAGTAGCCGTCATCCCGATCCCCCCCGCACCTTTGCTTAACGATCTCATTGGATGTGAAGATACTTAGCACACAACACGGCTCAATGTTAAACAAAGAAAAGTCAGGGTTATGAAAAGAAGTAAAAAGGAAAATAACGATTCGGTTAATGTCAGAATCGCAAACGACTCAAGAGTGGAACAAGGAAAAATCGCCGGCCGGAGTGGCCGACCGGTTCTAGGCGCTTCAGTCTGGAACCGCGCGACCGCTACGGTCGCAGGTTCGAATCCTGCCTCGGGCATGGATGTGTGTGATGCCCTTAGGTTAGTTAGGTTTAAGTCGTAAGCCACAGCTGCAAAGTACTAACACGAATTCTTTACAGACGAATGGAAAAACTAGTAGAAGCCGACCTCGGGGAAGATCAGTTTGGATTCCGTAGAAATACAGGAACACGTGAGGCAATACTCACCTTACGACTTATCTTAGAAGAAAGATTAAGGAAAGGCAAGCCTAAGTTTCTAGCATTTGTAGACTTAGAGAAAGCTTTTGACAATGTTGACTGGAATACTCTCTTTCAAATCCTAAAGGTGGCAGGGGTAAAATACAGGGAGCGAAAGGCTATTTACAATTTGTACAGAAACCAGATGGCAGTTATAAGAGTTGAGGGATATGAAAGGGAAGCAGTGGTTGGGAAGGGAGTAAGACAGGGTTGTAGCCTCTCCCCGATGTTATTCAATCTGTATATTGAGCAAGCAGTAAAGGAAACAAAAGAAAAATTCGGAGTAGGTATTAAAATCCATGGAGAAGAAATAAAAACTTTGAGGTTCGCCGTTGACATTGTAATTCTGTCAGAGACAGCAAAGGACTTGGAAGAGCAGTTGAACGGAATGGATGGTATCTTGAAGGGAGGATATAAGATGAACATCAACAAAAGCAAAACGAGGATAATGGAATGTAGTCGAATTGAGTCGGGTGATGCTGAGGGTATTAGATTAGGAAATGAGACACTTAAAGTAGTAAAGGAGTTTTGCTATTTGGGGAGCAAAATAACTGATGATGGACGAAGTAGAGAGGATATAAAATGTAGACTGGCAATGGCAAGGAAAGCGTTTCTGAAGAAGAGAAATTTGTTAACATCGAGTATAGATTTAAGTGTCAGGAAGTCATTTCTGAAAGTATTTGTATGGAGTGTAGCCATGTATGGAAGTGAAACATGGACGGTAAATAGTTTGGACAAGAAGAGAATAGAAGCTTTTGAAATGTGGTGCTACAGAAGAATGCTGAAGATTAGATGGGTAGATCACATAACTAATGAGGAAGTATTGAATAGGGTTGGGGAGAAGAGAAGTTTGTGGCACAACTTGACCAGAAGAAGGGATCGGTTGGTAGGACATGTTCTGAGGCATCAAGGGATCACCAATTTAGTATTGGAGGGCAGCGTGGAGGGTAAAAATCATAGGGGGGAGACCAAGAGATGAATACACTAAGCAGATTCAGAAGGATGTAGGTTGCAGTAGGTACTGGGAGATGAAGAAGCTTGCACAGGATAGAGTAGCATGGAGAGCTACATCAAACCAGTCTCAGGACTGAAGACCACAACAACAACAACAAGTCGTCCTAAGTTCTAGGGGACTGATGACCTCAGCAGTTAAGTCCCATAGTGCTCAGAGCCATTTTTGAAGGAAAAATCACTCAGCTAACGAGGAAGAAAGATTATACAGGATGATGATGGTTTGTGGGGCGCTCAACTGCATGGTTATCAGCGCCCGTACAATTACCCAATCTTTGCTCAGTCCAATTTCGCTACTTTCCCGGATGATGATGAAATGATGAGGACAACACAAACACCCAGTCATCGCGAGGCAGGTGAAAATCCCTGACCCCGCCGGGAATCGAACCCGGGACCCCGTGCTCGGGAAGCGAGAATGCTACCGCGAGACCACGAGCGGCGGACGATTATACAGGATGGCTGAAGCTAAGAAGGTATCAGAAGTAGACTCGCAGAAGGGAGGAAAGAGTTTTTCAAAATATGAACTCAGATATTGTTATGGAAATGTGGAAGAAGCTGCTGGAAATTTACATCTGGAGCACAGAATTGTGTGGACGTGAAATATGAATCTACAGAATCCGATAAAGAAGAAAATGGAAACTTAAATTTGGTTTTATCGATGTATCTTATGTAAGTAGACTGTTTAGGTTTTTATGTTGGTAACGTCACGTAGCGATCTGTATGAAAATCACTGGCTGTGCTGTGTGCAGTCTGTGGCTGGTTGGCACTGTTGGAATATTCGCTATTGTAGTGTTGGGGAGTTGGATGTGAACAGCGCGTAGCGTTGCGCAGTTGGTGGTGAGCCGGTGGGCCGCCTGCAGTGGTGGATGTGGGAAGAGAGATCGCAGAGTTTTGGGAGCGGACGATCCGGACGCGTGTCCGTCAAAAAAACGAAATTTGTAAGACTGGATGTCATGGAGTGATATATATATATATATATATATATATATATATATATATATATACACTCCTGGAAATTAAAATAAGAACACCGTGAATTCATTGTCCCAGGAAGGGGCAACTTTATTGACACATTCCTGGGGTCAGATACATCACATGATCACACTGACAGAACCACAGGCACATAGACACAGGCAACAGAGCATGCACAATGTCGGCACTAGTACAGTGTATATCCACCTTTCGCAGCAATGCAGGCTGCTATTCCCCCATGGAGACGATCGTAGAGATGCCCACTATACGCCCTCGCTCAAAGTCCGTCAACTGCACATACGATTCACGTCCACGCTGTCGCGGCATGCTACCAGTGTTAAAGACTGCGATGGAGCTCCGTATGCCACGGCAAACTGGCTGACACTGACGGCGGCGGTGCACAAATGCTGCGCAGCTAGCGCCATTCGACGGCCAACACCGCGGTTCCTGGTGTGTCCGCTGTGCCGTGCGTGTGATCATTGCTTGTACAGCCCTCTCGCAGTGTCCGGAGCAATATGGTGGGTCTGACACACCGGTGTCAATGTGTTCTTTTTTCCATTTCCAGGAGTATATATATATATATATATATATATATATATATATATATATATATATATATAATGACTTTTGAACACTATTAAGGTAAATACATTGTTTGTTCTCTATAAAAATCTTTCATTTGTTAACTATGCCTATCAGTAGTTAGAATCCTTTATTTAGCTGTCAGTATTGGCGCTCGCTGTATTGCAGTAGTTCGAGTAACGGAGATTTTTGTGAGGTAAGTGATTCATGAAAGGTATAGGTTATTGTTAGTCAGGGCCATTCTTTTGTAGGGATTATTGAAAGTCAGATTGCGTTGCGCTAAAAAATATTGTGTGTCAGTTTAGTGCTGATCAGAATAAGTAAATGTCTGAGTACGTTCAGTTTTGCTCAGCTGTTTGAAAATCAAATGACGTAAGGGGTTTACCAGCACAGTAATTCATTAATTTTTCTAAGGAGATTTTTCACTTAAAATTAAGTTGGCAGAAATGAGATACCACGAAATGAAACAGTACTAAAAGGAATCTGTACATAAATGTAATATGCTGGAAGTAAGCAAGCGAAGAGATCCGTTACCATTCCAATACGATGTTGATGAAAAATCCCTTGAAACAATACCAACCGTAAATTACATGGGATTAAACGTCCAGAGCGAACTAAAGTGGAATTACCACATAAAACAAGCAGTAGGAAAAACCGTGCAAGGCTGAGGTTCCTTCCAAGACTATGAAGGAAATTTAATTCATGCACGAAAGAGTGGCTTACAGAAGATTTGTTTACTGCTAACCAGTCTGAGACCCTTTGCAAGAAGGAATATCAGAAGCAATAGAGCGGCACCTTTCTCACGGGATCGTTCAGTAAGCGCGGGAGCATTACGGAGATGCTGCACAAACTCCGCTTGCAGTCGCTACAAAAGAGGCGTTGAGTATCACGGAGAAGATTAATGTTGAAATCCAAGCTAGTACGTTCCAACAAGAAGTGTCGGAAAATATATACTTCGTCCCACGCATGTCCCGCTAAGTGATCACGACATGAAAATCACAGAAATTAAAGCACAAATGGACCGTCAATCGTGTTTTTCACGTAGTATCGAAAAAGAGCTTGGGTTGGCCCATAACTTCTGGCGTTTGTTTTTAAAGTGTAGATATCCACAAAAAAAAACAGGAAAGGAGCAGTAAATCAATCAATAATGTGTTATACGTTGTTGTTTACTACTTCTTCGCAACGTTCAACAAGTTGTTCAACGCTTTGACGATAGAAATCACCCGGTTTCCACTTGAATAAATCGTCTAGCCAAGTCTTCAGTTCCGCGTCATTGTGCATTGGAGAAGGGTCAGAGCAAAAGGATGTCCAGGCGTGCCAAGGCGGGAGAATACGAAGAATGTGGCAGCATACCCCAGCCAAACGTCTGAATTGTTTCCTTGGCGATGCGAGGCGTTTTGGTGTTGCAGAAGAACGCCATGTCACCGATTAGATTGATTTTGCTGGATAACGTTGCATCATTTGTTGGATGTAAAGTTTTTCATTAACTGCTTGTTTCCGATCAAGTATTTCATGGTAGATTATGCATGTCTTTGAGGTCAAAATTTCTGTCTTTGAGTAGCTTGATACAGTTTTGAGCCATCCTAAGAAGCACCGCTTATTCGCCATACACTTCACAAACCTCTCGAGCAGCAACCGTGGCTTTGGCATCTCGTAAAAAGCATCAGGTGTTGACAAAACTCTTACGTTTCAACTGAACTCTCCACTTTAATGAGCTGAAAAGACCCGTAAGTACAACAGCATGAGAAACGAAACACATTATTTTGTAGAGCTCATAATGCCTATTTTTATTTTTCACGCAAAATTTTCATTTAGTAAAAAAGCCAGGACTAATGATCTAACCAAATAGTGTATTCTGAAGTACCCTCCGCCACACACTGTACGGATGGTTAGATGTAGAATGTGTCAGCCTTCAACAAGGACGCCAGTATGTTGCTGAGTCGCTCCCACAATGCATCACAACTGTGACGTCACGGACCTCTGTTCAGATGTAAATGTTACGAGTCTGAGGCTACATTCGGGGACAGGATACGACAGCTCTAAGAGCAAATGGGGCGTAGAAAGCCGAAACGTGCCTTTTGTCGTATGTTACTTACGCGACATGAAGCAGGAATTTCCCAGGGTGTCTCCGGCACGTGTCAGACGCCAGAATGTCTTTGAAAAGTGTCCATCACTTCTCTCTTCTGTAATGCTGCTTCTGTTAGTCAGCGCGATTTCTTTTTTCAAGAAATGTTCTACGTAATTGACATACAACTGCGCAAATTTTTCACGTGATTTAAACATGTCTCTCATCAAGGTTCTTCTATCAATATATACATCAACATATACTGTATATATAGCACGGCGCAGAGAATGGGAACATTTTAAGTTTTTGCTGACAGCCCTAGTGATGTTCAATAAGTGAGAGAAAAACGCCAAAATATCGAGTAGTAACGGACGTTTAGTTGCAATGGGATAGCAGAGCGTTGAGAAGCGTGTATTCATCGTAAGCGCGTATTAACGACTTGGTGACAGTGTGGTGGCTGCACAGAGCATGTTTCGGCATCACTCTTGAGGTATCTGTCAAGTTGCTTCTTCTCACGCAATCAAAACAGCCAACTGAAAGGGTACATTAAAGACAGGTGCATCTATTCCTGCTTTGATGAATCGTAGGAAAACAGCAGACATATTTGTAAGAAATATCAAGAGCACCATCAGCTGTAAGTTCATCTCCAACTTATTTATAGGTTACCAGTTTCGGTGATGTAATATATTATCGGCAGATGTATTATATTGCCAAAACTGATATGCTATAAATAATCTGACGGTGTTCTCGATATTTGTTACAATTTAAAGAAGACTCCCAGAAGGCGATGAGTGGCAGGAGTTACTTGTCGCAGAATCGCAGTGTCAAGCCCATCAGAACCGCTTGTCTTCTTCAGACTGAGGTGATGGAGCTGCAGGCCCAACCACTCCTCCGTAATGAGCTTGGTCACATTTATTTATTCTATGACTGCCAGGAAATCAGGCAGATACCCCACACCAGACGCAAGTGCTCACAGTTGACCGGGTCCAACACTAAAGTTGTCCACAGCAATGTCAGACAAGGCAATGGCATTGGCATCGAGCACACAGACATCATTGCGTCCAATCTGCAAGGGCTAAATCTACTGCTGCTGATGGAGATACCATTTTGTCATTTTCCAGACGCTGCTATCTTTGATATCGAGTGTGGCAATCTTGCCCAAACAGTGATGGCTGTGGTACTCGTCCAGTGCTGTCCAGATGTCTCGCAACAGACAGTTGAGGAGGCCTTTCATCGACAACTAACGGGTCACCTGTCTTTGGTGGAAAACCTGTTTATTCTGCTTGCTGGTCCTGAGGATGGGAGGCGGCAGCTGTCTCGAGATGTCTTGCAGCAGGGGTGGACGTTTGGGACTGTCGGCTTTCACCACTTGCAGCGCCTGACAGTGAAGTGGTCGACATCAACAATGATTGCATCCAGCACGTATCGAGTACGTCAAGTACCTGGGCCTGAAAGTTCTCCCAGTCAACGCTGTGGGGCGAGCGGCAGTTGCGAGGCATTGTTGTATTGTCAGCATCCATGTTAACCCGACCTGAGTGAGGCGCTGATTGTTGAATGTAATTGTTGCCACACAGATCTTGCTGTCACAGTAGCTGGACGTATGGGAGAGGGGGCAAGATGCAGTGTTGAGTTTATTGTTGCGCCAGCGGCAGAGGGAGATACAAGTGTGCTAAGATGGCTAGGCTACGTCACACCCAACCTCGTAGTCTGTGTTACGTTTTTGAGATGTCAGCAAGTTTATGAGATATATGTTATTTATAGTTTTGTTTGATTTATTGTTGGATTTTATATTTCTCAATATGTCTTATGAGGAAAATGAACGTCGGCTAGGGAACTACCAGCAGAAGTTTTAGAAAACTGTTCAGTGCTAGTTCCTGAGACTCCAAGAGCGAAGAAGACATTGACAAAGAAATGAAGAAAGTGATTTGTAGCAAGAGGGTATTTTGAATGATCCGGAAGAGCCAAAATCTGCGTTAGCGGCTCCTAGTCAGTCGCCTGAGGTACACGGTATTTTTATATGTCCAAAGATGCTACAAAATGGTTGAAGGATTGTCCTAGCAAAGTGTTCGTATTCATTCAGAGAATATTATTACCAATTTACCAGGCGTAAAAGGTGCTGTAAAACATGACAAAACAGAGACTGACTGTTTGAGTTCTTTTATAACAAATAGTATGTTGCATACTGTACTTACACATACAAATAATCAAATAAGGAATATCAGGGGGAAATATCCAGAAAATAAAGAGCAATACCACATGAACGATGCACCTTTGAAGGATTTGAAGGCATTTATGGGTCTAAACCGCTCAAATAGACAAAACTTGAACCATTTGTGGCGTACAGATGGTACTGGAGTTGCAATCTTTCGGACTACAATGTCACTGCAGATGGTTCACTTTCTACAAAATTGTTTGAGATTCGATGATAAGAACACCCAGGTCGAAAGGAAAAAGAGTGACAATCTAGCTGCTATAAGAGATATTTTTGATAATTTCATTGAAAATATTCAACAACACTATATGCCGTCTGAGAACCTTACTATTGACGAGATGCTGTTATCTATCCGAGGGAGATGTCCTCTTCGTGCATACATGCCAAACAAACCAGCCAAATACGGCATAAAAATATATGCTCTTGTAGATTCGGAGACATTCTACATCCTCAAACTGGAAGTGTACTCGGGAAAACAACCACCAGGACCTTACCAGCTAACAAAGCATATGATATTGTAATCCGTTTAGTGGAGCCAATACAAATAGGAATTTGACGTTTGGTAGTTGGTTTACTAGTTATCCCTTGTGATCTGGCTCTTGAAAGAACATTCATTGACTTCTGTCAGCTTAGCCCGTAGAAACAAGACAAGTGTACCTGAAATTTTCATAAATGGAACAGGAGTATATAGCTCTCAATTTGAGTTCCAGAATTACGTTAATCGGTATCCTACCTACTTAATAAAAATTAAGTTGTGCTGGATATGTCAACTTTACACCATGATAAAAACGTAGACCAATCGAAAGGTGTTAAAGGAAAACCAGAAATTATTACTTATTACAATGCTAATAAAGCCGGAGTCGATGTCGCAGATGAACTGAGTGTCACTTATGATGTTGCCCACAACAGCAAACGTTGGCCTATGATAATTTTTTATAGTGTACTCAATATGGCTTCCATAAATTCCATCACAGTATACAAGAAAATAACAAAGGGTTTTATAATTAGAAGATAATATCATTATGTTAATTAATCAAAGAATTTGTAATTTTGTTCGAATTTTGTATGAAAAAATGTTAAACTTCTAAAACTTGTACTTTTTCTGAGAAAATATAGACACTTCATTATTTCACCCAAAAAAGTTTTCATATCTTAAACATAGTATTTTACTTACTCATCTTGTTTAAAAGACGATATTATTAATATACCAAGTGAAAAATATTTAATGCACGATTATAGTATCAAAAAGTCGTCATCAGAATTTCAGGTGTCTCATAAGCACCTCATAGCTCGTGTAACAATTTCTCACATCATTCAAGCTGGGTTAAAAGGCACTAGAATATACTTAGATGACAGTGTGCAGCACGTCGAGGTGTAAGTGAACTGGCCAACACCTTTGGGGATAGCAACATTCAGGATATCACACAAACCTCAGCTTGGGTAGACGGTGGGATCATACAATTCCAGGACGATCGCACCAAGCCACCGACAGACCAGCAGAAGAAGCCAACCCCTCATGTTGATGACACATGAGTTCCACTGGACGTTCTTTTCTTTACAGTCAACAGCAATGGGAGTATCGAAATCAGCCTCTTCAATGGGTCCTCTCAGTGGACAACAGTCTGCGATGAAAGTGATGAATTTGGCTGAAGGGTGAATAGCAATACTCATCATCTCCAGTGTAGTCAGGGTCATCAGTTACATCAGGAAGTGACGCAGTTATTTCTTGATGTAGGCTGCAATACCACCATAAACTGTTGACTTGTCAGTAGAGTTGTTGCTGGGTAGGTCACAGCGATAGTAGGTTAAACGTCAGTCAGGGTGGGATTAGTACTCAGTGCCACTGCCACAGCTAGAACTGCTTGTCGAATGTCAGTATGCTTGGTGGACTGAATGGCTAGGTGCCGGCGCCCTGCCCTATGACAATTTCTACATGAAGCAGCAGCAGGAGAAGGAAGAGTGGGCTGCACTAGTGAAATGCCTGATTTAGTGGTATGATGGATGGGTTCTGGCTGAACTCTGGACGATAACAGTGGGGTTGTAGTTGAGTGATTGGCCAGTGACACTTGCCCTTGTCTAGCGCCAGTGAAGGTCACACCAAGCTGCACCTGGTAAGATGGTGTTCTGCCACTCTTCTTTTTGGTTCTCTGTCACTTCAGGTCAGGGGCTGCAGCTCTCTACATGTGGCTCGGAGTTGCAGCACTGCAGTGTTTTCTCACGAGAGTGTAAGTCCCAACTGTGGTGTAGCATAGTACACTTGATCAAGTGGACAGGTGTCATGCATTAAAAGGCCAAATGATGAAGACCCTACCACAAGAAGTGCTCCTTCCTGTGTCCCTTGGCTCATAGCTCTTCCACCACTGTCTGGATGCGGGCCACCAACTCGAGATGAAATATCTTCCTCTTCTCTAGGTTGTTATCAAGAACAATTAGGACTATTTGCATGTCCTTGTGTCTTCTGTGGAACTTCATGCACAATGTAGATCACATGCTGATGAAGCCCAGCTCCTCCACGTTTTCCCATAAGTAGTCCAGAGACATCTTGAAGGGAAGATGATGGAGCACCACGTCCAATAACTTCAGAGGCTCAGAAGAGTGGATATAACACTGGAGGCCTTCTTTGCTAACAAGCTCCTTCACCTTACAGTAGTCTTCAGCAGTGTTCAGGGTGACTTCATAGAGATTGCATCCAGACATGCAGAGAAAAAAATGGTGTGTCCACCCCAATGACCAGCTTTCTGAAATCGTCCTTGCACTGGATGGTGGTGGGTGCTGGAAGAGGGTGTCACAATCACAGGCGTGCTCAAAGGTGTCAATGAAGCCTCTTGACATCTGCAGTGGTGGATCTGGGTCAAGTGCAGCAGCCTTTTCGGTATGATTGGGCTTGAGTACGATGGATTCGTCATCCTGGCTTGGCAGCTCAGGTTGTATAGGCGCCTTGACACCTTTCTCCACAGGATGTGATCTGAGTGCATCAGCAGATGAAGCAATGGCGGACTTGGTGGAGGAGTCGTTCTCTTTACCAGTGAGAAGACACTTATGGGAGATCTTTAGCTGTTTTTCCAGCTCCTTACTCTTAAGGAGACGCCCCACGAGGAAAGCCAAATTCGCCACAGGCAAATCGCTCATAGCAGTGGTTGGTCCACAACAGGTGAGGGGACGGGAGGTGTCACGGTGGAGTCGCCGGCCGCAGGAGTAAGAGGAAGACGGTAAGCATGAAACGGAGACTGTGGCAATATCGTGACTGCGCGGTTGTCCTCCAAAGGTGGGCCGATGAGCAGCGATGGTCATCGGTTGTGGAATGTGCCCAGCACTCTTCACCGAAAGTGCGCTGCCACACAGGCCACGTGCTTTGCAAAGCTGTCGTACTGCTCACTCGGCAACTCCAAGATCGTGATGATGCGTCCTAATCTTCGACCATGACCGAACGCTCGGTTGTAATAAGTAGGGGGGCCGGATGGAGCTCGTGGCGAAGCAGGTCCCGCAGGACGATGATGCGCCACATCCTCCGCTTCGTCTCTGCGTTCCTAACTCTTCTGTACCACAACACCGAACTTCCATCTGACTTAACACGGGCTGTGTCGTGAAACTGACGTCCTCCCATTTTTATGCTCAGAGAATGGCATCTGAATGGAAAATTACGTAAGTGAAATGGCACTGTTGAGATGGCACCCCATTCGACCATACGCAATGACGGAACAAAAACGCAGCACCAAAAAATAATTTATGTAGTGGAACTAAATTTCGGGAGAACGATTGTCTAGATGACACTTTTAAGTCAGGGTTTCCCAACCTTTTCAGCTGGTGGACCCCTTCTTCAGTTGAAAATCCATGGCGGACCCCTAGTTAGTCAAGAGCACAGTAACTTTAAATTTCAGAGCGAAACCCATGGGAACTGAAAGCTTCTTAATACAAGTTCCATGTTCCAAATGACCCCCCCCCCCCCCCCCCACCGAAGTATCAATAGTCTTTGGTTTAGAGATGAATGACAACAACTTGAAGGTCAAAAATCGACTTATGAAATAGGTAGTGCACTGACACTGACGTCCTTCTGGAAGGACGACGTCACTCACTGTTGAAATTATTTATTTTTGCGAATACCGCATTGTTGCAACGGACTGTGACGCATTGTTATATGAAGTAGGCAGAGCCAGTTGCGCGCTGCGACAGTCAGTTTGACACTGTCGTTCATAGTGAGTGAGAAACTGTGTCAGGGCCGATTTTACCATGGACGAACTTACTGACCTTGTCATCGATGGGTATGTATATTTTCTTTCATATTGCGACAATAATTCTGAAACTTGTCATACAATATCTTAAAGAATTAACCTATATTATTTATGGGCTCATATTACGATTGAAAGTTTTCGTCAGTTGTAATTCAATAATGTTTTCAACCGTCCTTCCAGAAGGACGTCAGGGTAATATGTTGTCATTTAGTATTCACAGAAAACGATGTACACTTATGGAACTTTTGGACAAGTTAGAATCAAAAGATGATGAAATACCTAATACTGGTGTGAATGTAACATTACACCCTCCTTTAAATTCAACTGATGACATAACAGATGAAGATTCGGGTGCTGAAGAAAATCCAAGTGTACATAAACTACCAGCAAGTCAGCTCAATGCTACTGCGCAACATGACCTAAAAGAGAGGGGCGTGAAAGCAACAGGAACAATAAGAGGAAATAAGAATTGTACTCTATCCTTTGTAGATAAAATGATAAAAGAAAATAGAGGATCATATGAAATTTGTTCTGACTCAGCATCCGGGATTTCCATTGTACGTTGAAATGACAACAATGTTGTTACTGTAGCTACCAACTTTGACAGAGTGCAACCACTACGCTCTGTAGCAAGATTTTCCAGGGAACAAAAGAAAAGGATTAGTGTGCTTCAACCTAACTTATTACACTCCTACAATACTCATATGGGACGCATAGATCGAACTGACCAAAATGAATCCCTATATAGATGCTCTATAAGAGGGAAAAAGTGGTATTTGCCGATCATTGCCCATTTTATAGACATTGCAGAGCAAAATGCCTGGGATCTTTAGAAGCACAACGAATAACCCAT
Organism: Schistocerca cancellata; assembly: GCF_023864275.1. NCBI lineage: Eukaryota > Metazoa > Arthropoda > Insecta > Orthoptera > Acrididae > Schistocerca > Schistocerca cancellata. The sequence continues at coordinate 459,560,996 of NC_064631.1, read as the reverse complement.
AGATCATCCGACATTTCGTCGTCGAATTGTCACTGCAGTTCTTGAAAGTAACAAGAGAGTCACTACCAGCAGAAGATGTCCTAGTAAGAGGGCAAAACTAGATTCTAGATTTGATGGAAGAGAACATTATGTTGCTGAATTACCAACAGACGAGATAACAAAAAAGAAGAAACAGCTGAAATGTCGAAGTTGCCACAAAAAACTACTACTATGTGCGTAAAATGTGACAAACCACTTCATGTTTGTTGATTTTTGTCTTATCATGCTAGTGCATAAAATATGTATATGGGTTATGTTTTTTGTTTTTTGTATTTATCAGCTGTTTTAGCCCATAATTCAAATTTATTTACGTTTATTTGAAAGTGTAAAAACCAAAACAAGTTAATTGTGCAATGTCATATACTTTAAAAATATGTTCCCTTATTGTCCTGACGTCCTTGTGGAAGGACGCCCATTTTTGGAAATACTAAATAAGAATAAATACTCAAAATTGTTTTTACTTTCTTCCTTACAACCTTGTGAATGAATGTAGATAAGATATAAATCAATTTTTAAAAAACAAATAATTCAGGACTCTCTGGGTTAACATTTAACGATGCCTGGGGCCGCATACGTGCCAGCGAGCGCTGTGATTGGTCGACAACGCTCGCTCCGCGTATGCGTAAAAGGTTTCAGCGCATCTACCGCCTTGAGCCGGCGCACAAACGACCCCCGTATTGCTGCAAAACAATCAGAGAAGCCGCATTCTCCGGTACTAAACTGTGTATGCGTTCTCACTTAGGAACTGCAAAGGCTGCTTGGGAATACGACCTGAAGTAAATGTACACATGTTTTTCACACGAAAAAAAGTGATGAATTTGATTTTCACATTTTTATTCAACAATTTTACTCACTATTTTATACGATTTGGTGAAGGGTGGCCGCGGACCCCTAGAAAGAGCCGGCGGACCCCTAAGGGGTCCGCGGACCACACGTTGGGAAGCCCTGTTTTAAGTGAATAACACTGCAAGAAAACAGGTCAGTGTAAGCTCGAGATAACCCGTTGCAAATTTGAAATGCTGGTACATCAATAATCGGTGCAAACTCCAGAAGGCTCAATGCAAGCATGGAAACGTGCATGCATTGTATTTTACAGTTGCCAGATGTCAGTTGGTGGCATGGAGTTCCGTGCCAGATGCACGTGGTCGGTCAATATAGGGACGGTTAATGATGTTTGTGGATGATACTAGAGATTTTGTCCGATGATGTCCCACATATGATCGACAGGAGACAGACCTGGTGATCGAGCAAGCCAAGGCAACATGTCGACACTCTTTAGAGCATTTTGGGTTGCAACAGCGGTATATGGACGATTGTTATCCTGTTGGAATTTTGTTCATAAATGACAGCACAACAGGTCGAATCAGCAGACTGACATGCAGGTTTGCCGTCAGGGTAGGTGGGATAACCATGAGAATGCTCCTGTTGTCATACTAGACCGCACCCCAGACCATAACTGCAGCTCTAGGTCCAGGGAGTTTAGCATGCAGACAGGTTGTTTAAAGGCCTTCTTTTTACTAATAAACTGTCATCACTGGCACCGAGGCAGAACCAGTGTTCATCAGAAAACACAACAGACCTCCAACTTGCCCTCCAATGAGCTTTCGCTTGACACCACTGTCGTCGCAAATAGCGCACTTTACAAGGCGCCTGTTTCGGAGGTGTCCTTGAGGTAACCGTTATGCAACAGTTCGTTGTGTCACCGTGGCGTCAACGGCTGCTCAGATTGCTGCTTCAGTTGCAGTACGATGCGCCAGAGCCACACACCGAACACGATGATCTTTCCTCACGGTCATGCCACGTAGTCGTCCGGAGCCGTCTTCTTGCGACCGTACGTTCTTGTGACCACCACTGCCAGCAGTCATGTACAGTGACTACATTTCTGCGAAATCTTCTTGCGGTATCGCAGAAGGAACATCCAGCTCCTTGTAGCCTTATGACACTAGCTATTTTAAAGTCAGTGAGGCCTCTTTTTCACCTGAAAGGCATTTTTTGACTAGTATGAACTCATCACGTCCAGTATCAAAGGTAAATAGTTCTCACAAGCGCTTTAGCGTGTATTTAAAGCAAACCTGATTTGCATCCTCATAGAGGTACTACTAACGTCACTCTTACGCGAGTCGCATGAAGCTTGAACAAACATAATCTTTCATACGTAGAAAAACGTCTACCAACTTTCGTTTATGTCGTACAACTCTTTCTTGGGGTTGGAATTCCTTTTCCGTGAGTGTATTAAGTTTGTGCTCGCTGTCCAACATGGCTTCGCCTAAGCGCCACCACTTGTAACAGAAAGTAAACTTTGTATGCGAAGTCTTCCTCTTTGATTATTCTTTGTCAAATGCACTCTTCTATGCATTGCTATGTGCGTAGTCAATGCCTCTGTCGTAGTTGCCACCGTGTTGTCTGATTTACAATTGGTGTAAGCGTCTCTCAACGCGAGCCAGATGCCATTCTTCCCGATCCGGCCGTACTGACATGTTATGTCACATAGCTTACTTCATTATAAATTGAAAACCATGGTTGCCTCAATATCTCGGCAATAATGCGTTGTAACAACGGTTCTGCAATTACCCGAAGGACAGCCAAGATGTTCTCAGAACAGCTCGCTCCACGAACGGAGGTGACATGAACTTATTATGGTGCTCTGTATTAAAACTGATTTAAACTACTGGAAATCATCAATTATTTGTTGTTTTGCATAAGTATATTGCCCCGGGAGCTAACTGTGTGCTCTTGTCGTAAGTTTATTCCCTTTGATCCTAACGAATTTTTTTACCATTTAGCGTTTCACAATCTTGATCTGACTTCTCCTTCATAATGTCATTACTCGTTATTCGTCCCTGTGTCTTGTCTTCCATTCTCCGGTCTTTTCGTTCTGTGGATGAAGTTTTAGACATTCTCGATAAAAATACAAATAAGTATGGCTTTCCAAAGTTGGTGTTATGCTTGCATTCAAGTTATTTTATGACTGAGAGCCATGCCTATCTGTATAGAGAACACGTTCTACGTTTAACGGGATTATGCTTTTTTCCGTACTGGACAGCTCAAAGCAGATCGTGAGCAAAGAGACGGACGCATGTCCATAACAGGAAGGCGCTTGTTGCCTGAGAAATTCTGCCGGCAAAGACTCAAACGCTACAGAAGAACCACTACTAAGAACTTGATGCCTCTGGAAAAGTGGCGTACACAGCAATAAAAAGCAGTTTCGAGGAAATTGTGTAACAAGGTAATAAGGCCTCTTAACAAGAACCCGTAACTGGTAAAGATGATAATGCGGCCACGGCAAATGTTGACAGAGGCGAAAGCCATCCACTTCCGACCGTCATGGAATACGAGGCGCCATTCCTGGTATCCTACCGTTCACCCGAAAATCATTCCTCTTGATACAATACGGAAATTTTGAGATGGAACCAACAAATAAAAACGGAGAAAGGCGATCATTAGCTTAACTGGGTTTCGAAATGACACTCCTTCTTTAGTGAACGTACGCAGTCGTGCAGAGTATAGAGCAGAAATGTCATGGAGAGAGGATTCAGATGTGCGGAACATAATTTTTGTGGTCAACTTACGTTGCGTCCAAAATCACATGACGCACTACAGCGTAACGTTTGTTCGAATGCTTCCCGCAGATATCATTGCATGCCTAGTACACCCAGTACCCGGTATGAAGTACCGTAGATTTTGACACGCGTGTGTTAGCTATCTTAACAATTTGCATTCAGTGTGCAGAATGAAGCTGACTTAAATTCTGAAGAATACACTATGCTGCGGTAAAGTTGCTAATTGGCATTCTAGCACACTAAAATGTAAGTGTCCTGGAAAACTTTGAATTTGGAGCTATAGCATACAGCAAATTAGCGATTTACTACACAGTGAAGCATTTTTAGGAACGAACTTTTTCCTTTTTACTTTCTGGTGCGATCTTTCCAACCCCTATTCGTCTTTAGGAAAACTAAAATATTAGTTGCACATAGTCATTCACCACGCCATAAGAGCTGGTAGTAATTTCCTATTGTGATTATTTTAAAATAAGCATAATAGATTGGTGATCTATATGATCCGGAGGAAATGACTCAGTCATATACAAATTTTACCTCAAGATGAAAATTGTTGCCCAGAATGGGTATACATTCAAAGGCAGTGGACACTGACGCTGTCGAAGTTATCTACAATTGTTTCGTAAGTACTGAAAGGTGGACGTATATAGATGGACTGGACTTTTATTTGCGAATAGTTTCAGAATGAGTGTAAATTTCATAATTCATGTTACGACAACGAAGCAGTCGCTTGTGACTTCTGTGGAATAGTCAATTTACAGCAGTGACTGTCATAGTGTTGCTACGTAATTCGGTGCTTCAATTTTTTTGAATGATGCATAGTTTGATTTTGGTACTGGTTTTTGAGTAACAGTTTAGATTTAATTTCCTGCAGGCAAACATTTTAATATTCATGAACGGACGAACGATAGAGTCAAGGTAAATAACTTTCAATATACGACCATGAAGCCACATAAACTAGCTGTTACGGCAATAACTCTTTATAATACGCTGTCTCAAAAGTTTTTCGTGCATAAAGCGCCTTTTACTACAACCATATCCATAATAACAACTTTTAGTACATATCTAAGAATAGAAACATTTTCTCTAATCTCAACTTTTGATATTCATTTGTAGCACCACTAACTGTTCACCATTTCCATTATTAATAAAGAAATAGCTAAAAGGAGGTCAGTTATATGTAACATTAAAGTTCTTATCACAGAGCAAAATGTAAACAAATAGCGTTATGCGAAAGTGCACCGGTACCCACGGGTAGTCAAGGTGGCTCAGTGGTTAATGACTCGATCCACCGTTCAGATCGTCATTCCACCATTCACGTTTAAGATTTCTAAAATCTTTCCCACTTTTCTGACAGGACGTAGCTCTTATCAGACTAATTTTTAAATACTCAAGTTGCGGCAGAGAGGCTTAATGAATGCGGTGACGAAGGAACTCCAGAATACGTTGTCTTCCGTTGCAAATTACTTGACACACTTAGGCAAAACACTTGGTTTGCACCCACACTGTAGATGGTTGTAAGAATTAAGCAAGTGGTGTACTATTAAAAACCTATTAAACAAAATCTCCAATAGTCTGTTATTTGAATATAACGAAAAGTGTATTAGTTACTATTTACTGAATTCCAAACTTACAGATGAACATATCCACTTCTTTTTAAAAACTGCTACTCCTCTAACAAAGTAGTTTTCGAACGATAAACATCATAATGTTTTGACGCCCTTTTAACCACTCGGCAAAAGTTATACAATGTTCATGCATAAAATTGTATATTTTTGAGAATATGTTGTGTGTGTGTGTGTGTGTGTGTGTGTGTGTGTGTGTGTGTGTGTGTGTGTGTGCGCGAGAGAGAGAGAGAGAGAGAGAGAGAGAGAGAGAGAGGACTTCAGTCTTGCTATGTGCTACACACAAATCGACAGTGTGCCGTATGTGCGCCATTATGAAAGTTGAATTAAGTTGTTTGTTTACGGCATGATGCTTGCAAATACTTATGAATTATCTCGCTTCTAATTACGATGCCACATTATAGCTGACAATGGCGCAATTCTGACCGAAGCTGGTTGTTTCAATAAAGTGACAAGGTTGTGCAAACAACGATGTTCCAAACACTTCTAGAAGTCCAAAGTCAGCGCCTTCTCAAAGTAACATCTGAACAGACTATGTTGTGAGGGTTTATGAATATTATTAAAAATATATATATAGTGTCCTGTTTCGTTGCTAATTTCCACGAAATTTCTCTTAGCTTGTTACCGAATTCCGTTTTTTTGCATGAAGACCATATTTTTAATAAAGCGCTACGTTTTTTAAAATACTACTGGGTCCTTACGTGTCCTAGGTGGAAAGCCCTCTTTCTACTCTTGTAGGAGATGTTTGAATGTCTTCAGCTATCCCAGACTTCTTCAGCGTTAGAGTAACGTGCTACTACATCATTTCTCATTGTTATTTTCAGAGTTGGAGGGAGTGAGGCTCTAGAAACTTAAAAGGAATTTATGCGTAACTATACATTTCCTTATAATCAAAATGCATTTTCTCCCATATTATCTGTATTTCTGAGCTATTTCGATTGCTCTGACCTATTATCTGTATTACATCTACTCTCTGCGCATCTGCAGACTAATTCTCGCAAACTTTAACTTGTTACGTTTATTGTATTCTATTTGTATTTAGTGCTGTACTAAACATGAAGAGATGAAGTACTGAAACCAGGAAACGATAGATAAAGTATTTACTCTCTCGATTTCAAGTTTTACTGTGCAAAATGCATCGTGCTTTTTAGTAAAATCTAGAATTTATGATTAAATTTAACTTAAATTTAACTCAATCAAGGCTCCAAAACGAACCACAATGAATAAGATATCAGTTGATTTGCGTAATTAACGCAGTCTCAGTAGGCGCCTTATCGAGAATGCTCGGGCGACTGCGTGGAATAAAATCCATAGCAAAGTAAGTGGCAAAAAATGGCAAATGGGTAATGAAGTAAATTTTGATGTCCAACTATGTTGAACAAAATGTACACACTAGTAAATGGTTAGAAAAGAAATCTAACATAGGTAACGTAGTATAGCATTCATCGACAGCATCAGTTTGCCTACATCCCATTCAAAGTGCATAAACGCCCATGGAAAACAATTTTCTTCGGAGTTTAAGCGTAAATGTATGATGGAATTTATCTTTAATTTCATATAATTCGACACGGAGCTGAATAAAATCGGCGTTTTATTCTTCAGTCACGGCATCAACAGAGTTTCAATATCAACATGTGGGTTGTAATAGGAGGCGAAATTTTAATCAGACCTGTTTCCTTTGCAGGACCATTAGCAGGCCTATCCCACGCATCGTTTCTCAACCGGACCAATTTCACGAAGTATCATAAGACGTCCCACGTGATACTGAACGACGGGTGAGGCTCACTTACGTCGCAAGTTCTGGATAACCCACGTGTCTCCAGACCAAATTCCGCTACGTTTGTACAAGTAAAGCTGTATAAACAAATCGTTTACTTCATTCCCAACATCGACGTCCTTCGTCGTTGTACAGATTGATGCCAACAGATCCGGTACTTCTGAAAAAAGAGCAGGCTTCAACAAAAGTAAAGTTTCTTGCTTATTTCTAAGTCTTAGATAACCGATTGAAGAATTTTCCATAACAGTAAGCGACTACAATTACGTTAGAGGCCACTTCCTTGACTCTTGTGCAGAAAGGAGTCCAGTATTCTGCTGCATCCATTTTCGATAAGCTACCACAAGAACTCAAAAATCTTAGCAGTAGCCCAAACGCTTTTAAGTCCAAACTGAAGAGTTTCCTCATGGATCACTCCTTCTATTCTGTCGAGGAGCTCCTGGAAGAGCTAAAAAATTAAGCAAATTCCAGTGTTACATTCTTGATTTTCTTTATTTAAACTAATGACGTGACGCCTGAATATGTTTCTTATATTTCATTTTATCTGTTTCTACAATCGTGTTATGATTTCATGTATTGACTCGTTCCATGACCATGGAGACTTCTCCTTAATGTGGTCCCACGGAACAATAAATAAATAAATAATAATAAATAATTTATTAGCCAACACAATTGCTTTTCAAACATGTCAATCGCTATTGTATGATGACGATTAAATCACACACGTATCTGACTATTCGTGTTCAGTCATAGTATTTTTAAAGGACTAATATTATTTTATGTTCCTCTTAACTCCTTACATTGTCGATCTGAAGTTCTGTGGTATATCACTAAAATTAGCCTTGACCGCATTATGGATCTCAACTCAACTGTTAACACAAAAGGTGTCCTGTTTTCTACCACAGACTGCGATACGCAGTCAAAAATTAAAAGTCCCTCGGTAAATACGGAGGAACGGATACACCGGCTTTATAAACATACATTTTCCGTCTATCACACTGACTGTTCCATTTTGACCATGTCGAAGCGAACAACTTGCTTTAATCGCTGGTAAGTTGTAATTATGACAGCAAATAATATTTCTTGTTTTAATGGAAGACGCACTATTTAAAGGAATTATACTTCAAACACACGAAGTGGTGATAGCATGCGCTTCATCAAATATTTGGTAGTGCGAAAAAATATGTAATCTGTTTGTAATGTAATATGAATATAATTGAAGCATTTATCAATCTATAATTTGGCACATGTGTGTAAGTACCCACGCTTTTTCTGTAGGTAATATGTAGGCCTACATGTAAGTAACAATGAACGATTTAAGTGTATGATAATTGCAGCATAGCAACTGACAGCATCATTACGTTAATTTGCTTATACTCTGAAATCACTCATGCCATCTGACCATCCGTGTTCAGTCATAGCATATTTAAACGACTAATACTATTTTACGTTCCCCTCAACCTCTAACATTGTTGACCTGAATCTAGCGCAGCGGTCTGGAAGGTAATTGGATTAGTCTACTTGCTCACTTGTGTTCGCTGACACATTATGTTCATCTGTACTACAGCTATATAATTCCACTCATTGCATTGTTAACTATTTGCAAAATTTTTCGGTCTCATCTTAATGCTGCTTGGCCCCAAAAGCGGCGAGTTTTCATTCCTATTACAAAGAGGCTAGATTCAATTGCATGACATTAACATGTCCTACGTAATCTTAAGTTTTTTACAAAACGACTAGCGTTTTCTGCTTCTGTCGCGTAGGAAGGCCACCATCCCATTAGGTTTCCCTTTCCTCGTAGACCCTCGAGCATCTTCGCATTTCATGAAATCATGTGAACTTGAAGTTCAGATTCCTTTGTCTCCTCCAGTCTTTTGCAGCTCCGTGCTGTTGCCACTCCCGTATCAAGATTTGCTGCCCCCACTCTCCTCTTATCATATTGATACCTTCCATATCCTATCCCAAGAACCAAGGAGATTTAGTAGGCTCCCTCTTCTTAATTCGGTATTCCAAGCTGATATTATTCCAAGCTGATATTTGGCTACATACTCTCCTTCTATAAAATATCCAATATACTCGTAATTACTCTTTTCCTGACTGCCTTAATGTCCCGCCGCCACTTCTTTCTACTCCACTGTGGCCGAGCGGTTCTAGGCGCTTCAGTCTGGAACCGCGCGACCGCTACGGTCGCAGGTTCGAATCCTGCCTCGGGCATGGATGTGTGTGATATCCTTAGGTTAGTTAGGTTTAAGTAGTTCTAAGTTATAGGGGACTGATGACCCCACAAGTTAAGTGCCGTAGTGCTCAGAGCTATTTTTGAACCTACTCCACTGCTCACATACCGATTAAAACACTTTCCCATTCAATCACACAATGTAGGTTTTCACGGCCGGCGTTGTCTTCAGTTGAAACTTCCGGGCTGAGTGGCCGTCGTTGATGCATGAAATTTCCACCTGACGTTTCGTCTCCATCTGCGGGAGACATCTTCTAAGGTCGTTGTAAAAACGAAGTGGCTGCCGCCTATCGAAGAGTCACTGTAAGTTGAGACATTTGCATGCCTTGAGAACGCAGCAAGTGGGATTGAATTTGCTTTTTATTTTTAACCTAGCACTCACCTCACAAATACGTCGGGATATGCGGTTCGAAATGTGACGACAATTTCCGACTGCAATCGTTTGAGAACAATTACGCTACCAAAAAACATGCGAATCCAAAATATGCGATGCTTTAATTTTTACGCTGCAAGTGAAACGTTTCCCGAAAAACTACTTCGGCAATTCCAGAAACATTGCTTAGTTTCAATATAGCACGTTCTCTCAGCAGCGCAGCTGATGGCTAAACATTCAACTTTCTAGCTTTCTTGAATCAAACCTAAACATAGACACGATTCTTTGCGTAGAACGGCGAAGAGCCCTACCACAGAGAGCCTGCGACAAAGAACTGGAGCAATGAGTCTCAACGATGCATCCATCACAGTGGATATTAAGCTTCACAGGAGGAGAGCCGCGGCGCGAGCTTAATATGTACACCAGGATGTTTTTGCAACGACAGATAACCACTCACACACAAATACGCCCATGATTCTCATTCATTATTTATACTGCTTGTAAACATATTCTTACACCATGATGTGCTCCCACCTTACTCATGAGATGTCTCTCCAAACGCCAGTTCAATATGGAACACATAACATTCATGCCACTAGACAACTTTCCTGCCGTGCACTGCTGACATCGCGAAAATTATAATAATGAAAATGATGATATTCGGTTACTTACCATCGTTTCCCGCTGTTCATAACTCTACGCAATGACCTGCAAACAAAGTACGCTAAGACACACAAGTCGTCCGGCCGTAGATATTTAATGCTGCCCGTGCGAAGCCGTGCCGGCTAGCTGTGTAGTAAATCAAAAAATAGATAAAGGGAAAAGAACTCGAGTAAGTCACTGACTGTGCTCCGTTGCACATACTAAGAGATATACGTATACACTCTAGGTCAGCGGTTACCAACCTGGGGGTAATTACCCCCTGAGGGGTAAAATGAAATTTTCTGAGGGTAAAAATAGACGATTCGATTCTGTTTGTGACGAAACTAAATAATTTTCAAAAGATCGTTACTATAATCACAATTTTGTAAGACTCTGATATAGATCATAAAAGTTATTAATAATTACTTTTTCTCAATTAGTAGCATTAATGCGGTGGAGGTTACAGGTTCTTCACATAGTCCACCCACTACACACATATGTTGTGCTTTGTCCTGTATATCGCTGTTGATAAAAGTGAGACATATACGTAACAAACGCGAAATATCTCAAGAAAATAGTTGTATATAATACTTGCAGTAGTCCAGAAACTGCTTCATTACTCGCTTCGAAACACATAAATGAAGTAATGGACAGCACGACGCAGCATTAAGTACATAAGAGCTACTGTAGTGCTGTACACAGTTTTATTATCATTATTATTATTATTAGAGTTTTTGGACACAAAGCATTAACAGCTTGAAGTCGTCTATTTTCTGCCATTTCAGAATGCTGCAGTGCAGTGAATTACGAACAGTAAGTATAGTGAACAAATACGAACTTGCCTGATTTTAAATGGGGTTACTGTGTGCAGGCCGGCCGGAGTGGCCGTGCGGTTCTAGGCGCTGTAGCCTGGAACCGAGCGACCGGTACGGTCGCAGTTTCGAATTCTGCCTTGGGCATGGATGTGTGTGATGTCCTTAGATTAGTTAGGTTTAACCATTAGTTAGGTTTAACCATGGACCTTGCCGTTGGTGGGGAGGCTTGTGTGCCTCAGCGATACAGATAGCCGTACCGTAGGTGCAACCACAACGGAGGGGTATCTGTTGAGAGGCCAGACAAACGTGTGGTTCCTGAAGAGGGGCAGCAGCCTTTTCAGTAGTTGCAAGGGCAGCAGTCTGGATGATTGGCTGATCTGGCCTTGTAACAATAACCAAAACGGCCTTGCTGTGCTGGTACTGCGAACGGCTGAAAGCAAGGGGAAACTACGGCCGTAATTTTTCCCGAGGGCATGCAGCTTTACTGTATGATTAAATGATGATGGCGTCCTCTTGGGTAAAATATTCCGGAGGTAAAATAGCCCCCCATTCGGATCTCCGGGCGGGGACTACTCAAGAGGATGTCGTTATCAGGAGAAAGAAAACTGGCGTTCTACGGATCGGAGCGTGGAATGTCAGATCCCTTAATCGGGCAGGTAGGTTAGAAAATTTAAAAAGGGAAATGGATAGGTTAAAGTTAGATATAGTGGGAATTAGTGAAGTTCGGTGGCAGGAGGAACAAGACTTCTGGTCAGATGACTACAGGGTTATAAACACAAAGTCAAATAGGGGTAATGCAGGAGTAGGTTTAATAATGAATAGGAAAATAGGAATGCGGGTAAGCTACTACAAACAGCATAGTGAACGCATTATTGTGGCCAAGATAGATACGAAGCCCACACCTACTACTGTAGTACAAGTTTATATGCCAACTAGCTCTGCAGATGACGAAGAAATTGAAGGAATGTATGATGAAATAAAAGAAATTATTCAGATAGTGAAGGGAGACGAAAATTTAATAGTCATGGGTGACTGGAATTCGAGTGTAGGAAAAGGGAGAGAAGGAAACGTAGTAGGTGAATATGGATTGGGGCTAAGAAATGAAAGAGGAAGCCGCCTGGTAGAATTTTGCACAGAGCACAACTTAATCATAGCTAACACTTGGTTTAAGAATCATGATAGAAGGTTGTATACATGGAAGAACCCTGGAGATACTAAAAGGTATCAGATAGATTATATAATGGTAAGACAGAGATTTAGGAACCAGGTTTTAAATTGTAAGACATTTCCAGGGGCAGATGTGGACTCTGACCACAATTTATTGGTTATGACCTGTAGATTAAAACTGAAGAAACTGCAAAAAGGTGAGAATTTAAGGAGATGGGACCTGGATAAACTGAAAGAACCAGAGGTTGTAGAGAGTTTCAGGGAGAGCATAAGGGAACAATTGACAGGAATGGGGGAAGGAAATACAGTAGAAGAAGAATGGGTAGCTTTGAGGGATGAAGTAGTGAAGGCAGCAGAGGATCAAGTAGGTAAAAAGAAGAGGGCTAGTAGAAATCCTTGGGTAACAGAAGAAATATTGAATTTAATTGTTGAAAGGAGAAAATATAAAAATGCAGTAAGTGAAGCAGGCAAAAAGGAATACAAACGTCTCAAAAATGAGATCGACAGGAAGTGCAAAATGGCTAAGCAGGCATGGCTAGAGGACAAATGTAAGGATGTGGAGGCTTATCTCACAAGGGTAAGATAGATACTGCCTACAGGAAAATTAAAGAGACCTTTGGAGATAAGAGAACCACTTGTATGAACATCAAGAGTTCAGATGGAAACCCAGTTCTAAGCAAAGAAGGGAAAGCAGAAGGGTGGAAGGAGTATATAGAGGGTCTATACAAGGGCGATGCACTTGAGGACAATATTATGGAAATGGAAGAGGGTGTAGATGAAGATGAAATGGGAGATACGATACTGCGTGAAGAGTTTGACAGAGCACTGAAAGACCTGAGTCGAAACAAGGCCCCTGGAGTAGACAACATTCCATTGGAACTACTGACGGCCTTGGGAGAGCCAGTCCTGACAAAACTCTACCATCTGGTGAGCAAGATGTATGAAACAGGCGAAATACCCTCAGACTTCAAGAAGAACATAATAATTCCAATCCCAAAGAAAGCAGGTGTTGACAGATGTGAAAATTACCGAACAATCAGTTTAATAAGCCACAGCTGCAAAATACTAACACGAATTCTTTACAGACGAATGGAAAAACTAGTAGAAGCCGACCTCGGGGAAGATCAGTTTGGATTCCGTAGAAATACTGGAACACGTGAGGCAATACTGACCTTACGACTTATCTTAGAAGAAAGATTAAGGAAAGGCAAACCTACGTTTCTAGCATTTGTAGACTTAGAGAAAGCTTTTGACAATGTTGACTGGAATACTCTCTTTCAAATTCTAAAGGTGGCAGGGGTAAAATACAGGGAGCGAATGGCTATTTACAATTTGTATAGAAACCAGATGGCAGTTATAAGAGTCGAGGGGCATGAAAGACAAGCAGTGGTTAGGAAGGGAGTAAGATAGGGTTGTAGCCTCTCCCCGATGCTATTCAATCTGTATATTGAGCAAGCAGTAAAGGAAACAAAAGAAAAATTCGGAGTAGGTATTAAAATCCATGGAGAAGAAATAAAAACGTTGAGGTTCGCTGATGACATTGTAATTCTGTCAGAGACAGCAAAGGACTTGGAAGAGCAGTTGAACGGAATGGATAGTGTCTTGAAGGGAGGATATAAGATGAACATCAACAAAAGCAAAACGAGGATAATGGAATGTAGTCGAATTAAGTCGGGTGATGTTGAGGGTATTAGATTAGGAAATGAGACACTTAAAGTAGTAAAGGAGTTTTGCTATTTGGGGAGCAAAATAACTGATGATGGTCGAAGTAGAGAGGATATAAAATGTAGACTGGCAATGGCAAGGAAAGCGTTTCTGAAGAAGAGAAATTTGTTAACATCGAGTATAGATTTAAGTGTCAGGAAGTCATTTCTGAAAGTATTTGTATGGAGTGTAGCCATGTATGGAAGCGAAACATGGACGGTAAATAGTTTGGACAAGAAGAGAATAGAAGCTTTCGAAATGTGGTGCTACAGAAGAATGATGAAGATTAGATGGGTAGATCACATAACTAATGAGGAAGTATTGAATAGGATTGGGGAGAAGAGAAGTTTGTGGCACAACTTGACCAGAAGAAGGGATCGGTTGGTAGGACATGTTCTGAGGCATCAAGGAATCACCAATTTAGTATTGGAGGGCAGCGTGGAGGGTAAAAATCATAGGGGGAGACCAAGAGATGAATACGCTAAGCAGATTCAGAAAGATGTAGGTTGCAGTAGGTATTGGGAGATGAAGAAGCTTGCACAGGATAGAGTAGCATGGAGAGCTGCATCAAACCAGTCTCAGGACTGAAGACCACAACAACAACAACAACAATTAGTTCTAAGTTATAGGTTACTGATGACCTCAGAAGTTAAGTCGCATAGTGCTCAGAGCCGCAGTGGAGAGGAGTAATGCAGGGGAAAACTGTGTATCCTCACTGTGGACAGTTGGCTTTCTTTTCTGAGGAGTAGTGGGTAACACTTGCCTTGCACCACGAATTCCTTCGTCATTCACTCTGACACACACACACACACACACACACACACACACACACACACACACACTCACGCAGACACAAACTAAATATCACTCGTCTTTCATCATTTTAAAAATAAATGTGTTCCAAGAAAAGTCATGCGGGGAAGGGACGGCAAGTGATGGCATGGGAAGGAGGGGGGGGGGGGGAGAGAAGAGTGTGGATATTAGCTAATGTCTGATTGCACTCAGGGGGTAGTGGTGTAAAGAAGTTCGAGAACTACAGCTCAAGGTGTTATGTGAAGCATATTGTCCTGAAAGAAAAACAGTTCAAAGATCCCGATTTGGACCTAGTTTTTCAGTAGTTTTCCCTTGTTTGTAAGGCAAATACCAAATTTGAAACATTCACAGTCGGGTTCTCAGCTGGCACTAACCCCGATTCAATTGGATTGGGCTAAAAAGAAACATTTCTCGTGGTTGATATTCACAGTCATACAATATTTCTTAAAAGACATCATAGTCGCCGTTGACTGTATGAAATATTTAGCCGGCTGGAGTGGCCGTGCGGTTCTAGGCGCTACAGTCTGGAACCGAGCGACCGCTACGGTCGCAGGTTCGAATCCTGCCTCGGGCATGGATGTGTGTGATATCCTTAGGTTAGTTAGGTTTAATGATGATGACCTCAGAAGTTAAGTCGCATAGTGGCTCTGAGTACTATGGGACTTAACAACTATGGTCATCAGTCCCCTAGAACTTAGAACTACTTAAACCTAACTAACCTAAGGACAGCACACAACACCCAGCCATCACGAGGCAGAGAAAATCCCTGACCCCGCCGGGAATCGAACCCGGGAACCCGTGCGTGGGAAGCGAGAACGCTACCGCACGACCACGAGATGTGAAAGTCGCATAGTGCTCAGAGCCATTTGAACCATTTTGAAATATTTATTATTACGACTGCAATTTCGGCCTTAGGGCCATTTTCAAGTAACATTGCAAAATTTACCTTTTTAGTTCACTTGGCTGCTGTAGATGTTGCCTTTACATTTCTTATTAAATTTTATACACTCTGTTGTCTTCAGCAGTTTAATCTTGGTCCGATGGTAGTGCAGTAATATCTCACATGCCTGGCTGGGCATACATTTGATTAACTTCTCACGGTTGGGATTAACAGTCATCTAATATTTCTTAAATTAAGACATCTACAGCAGCAGAGCGAGGTAAAAAGGTAACTTTTCCAGTGATACTTGAAAATGGCCCTAAGGCCGAAATTGCAATCGTAATAATAAATATTTCATACAGTCAACGGCGACTATGATGTCTTTTAAGAAACAAAGGGAAACAGTTATGCGGTTATGTATATGATGCAGTGGTGTGCACGGACCTCCCCGCTTCGTGAAACTGTCGCGCCCGCAATCAGTAAACACTGAGCGCAGCGCGAACAGGTGAACAGGTGTACGGCGTACGTTATAATACGTGCCGCTCGGAGCAGATCGCGCGGCCTTCTCAAGTCTGCGTCAGCTGTCAGGAAAACCCGCCACCGCAGAACGGGACCCCAGTCATTACGCACCATTGTCTGCTCCGCGGCTGCGTACGGTGCCTAGCCTCGGGCGTTTCGCAACCGCTGAGTTCGCTTGCACGCGGCGGCCGGCGCTGGGGGTTTTCGGCCACCTTCTCGCAGCATTTCTCTTTCGGTCAACGACGTGAATAATGCTTTCCGAATGTTACCTAGCAAGCGCTTCAGGCCCGTCATCTTCTTCCATTTCAGCGTGTTTACATTGCCTAACTGATTCGTAGGTGATACTAACTCACGGTCCGACTACAGTCAAAGGAGGTGTTTTCCAACATGAACCCACACTTTTCAGGCTAATGTACGGCAATTTTGAGGAGTTGCCGTCATTCCGAAGGCTGTTACGATGCTTCGCAGCGCTATATGACAGTGTTCTCTTCCCCTTGTTCACTTCAACACTAGCAACAAGCCATCTTGTCATCTCCATTGTTCTTTCTAATTCTTTTCCCGTCTTCTTCTGTTTTTTTTCGACTTGTATACTTCTAGGTAAGCAGCTTAAATTCACAGATCCCTTACTGTAGTACTGCTCGAGTCAAGACTGTACACAAAAATCCAGTGGGACACTGATGTGCGATTATCATCAGCTTACTCAGCCAACAAATAGCTGTCAATTTTGACCTACTTGCATTACTTTTCCTTGCTATTGCACCTTTCAGGGAATCTTCTGCAGCCATTGCTACTGCATTCATAACAAATAATGCAATGCAGTCACATAAACAATTTAGTATCATAACCAGTCGATACCATGCAGATCCGTGTACGAAGGTTGGCAGCAGTGGTTCCGATGTTGACCGGCAGTGGCAGCGACAGCGACCGCCGCTGCTCAACCGCAGGCTGAAGCGCAACCGGCGCCACCGACCACGTGGATAAAAAAGCGGCCGACTGAAGCTCTAACCAGTTCTTGCCGAGTTCTTGCCCAGCTGTAGCCTCTGGCGTGCCACAGGGGAGTGTTATGGGACCATTACTTTTCACAATATATATAAATGACCTAGTAGATAGTGTCGGAAGTTCCATGCGGCTTCTCGCGGATGATGCTGTAGTATACAGAGAAGTTGCAGCATTAGAAAATTGCAGCGAAATGCAGGAAGATCTGCAGCGGATAGGCACTTGTTGCAGAGAGTGGCAACTGACCCTCAACATAGACAAATGTAATGTATTGCGAATACATAGAAAGAAGAATCCCTTGTTGTATGATTATATGATAGTGGAACAAACACTGGTAGCAGTTACTTCTGCAAAATATCTGGGAGTATGCGTACGGAACGATTTGAAGTGGAATGATCATATAAAATTAATTGTTGGTAAGGCGGGTGCCAGGTTGAGATTCATTGGTAGAGTCCTTAGAAAATGTAGTCCATCAACAAAGGAGGTGGCTTACAAAACATTCGTTCGACCTATACTTGAGTATTGCTCATCAGTGTGGGATCCGTACCATGTCGGTTTGACAGAGGAGATAGAGAAGATCCAAAGAAGAGCGGCGCGATTCGTCACAGGGTTATTTGGCAAGCATGATAGCGTTACGGAGATGTTTAGCAAATTCAAGTGGCAGACTCTGCAAGAGAGGCGCTCTGCATCGCGGTGTAGCTTGCTGTCCAGGTTTCGAGAGGGTGCGTTTCTGGATGAAATACCGAATATATTGCTTCCCCCTACTTATACCTCCCGAGGAGATCACGAGCGTAAAATTAGAGAGATTTGAGCGCGCACGGAGGCTTTGCGGCAGTCGTTTTTCCCGCGAACCATACGCGACTGGAACAGGAAAGGGAGGTAATGACAATGGCACGTAAAGTGCCCTCCGTCACACACCGTTGGGTGGCTTGCGGAGTATAAATGTAGATGCAGATGTAGATGTCGAGGAGCTGCATTTAGTAGCAGTCGAGGATCGTCATAGTCCAGTCGCAACTTTCTCTACGAAAGCAGTACATCAGAACTGACCTCAAGGTTCTCTTTAAAGTATTTAACTTATCCCGGCATTGCTAACGATTCGTATGAGGATGTCTTCACGGAGTCACTGTGCTGATGTTGAGTGTAATGCAATATTTCTCTCAGAACTTTCGATCTCTCATTCTTTTGATTTCTGTCTCAGAACCAACCCACCTTCCGGAAGGGACAAGAATATTTTAGACGATGAGATTTTACTTGGGCGCTTTAAACAGAGTACAATTTGTCGCTAACTTCACACAACACTGTATACGGATAATACTAATTGAGGAACTTTCAAGATAAGTAAAATTGTGACTCAGCGGTTACGTACCAGACTACAAATCCAAAGGCCCAGAAATCATCTCTTGTCTGTCCTACAATTTTTTTTTTTTTTTTTTTTCGCGTCTTGCAAAGGATCTGTGCTTGTGAAAAACGCCAGGTCGCGCCGCTGCCCAGAGTCTACGTAAGCTGTAGTTTGTTTTCTTTTCTTCAGCGATTCCGCGGAAAAACTCATACCTTACCTTACCGGACCATCTACTTTTCAACATCCTTTGTAGTACCACAACTCAAATGCTTAGATTCTCTTCCGTTCCGGTTTTTCCGTTGACCACGTTTCACTACCATAAGCTGTGCTCCAAACGTACATTCTCAGAAATTTATTGCTCAGATTAAGGTCTATGTTTGATACCAGTAGACCGCCAGGAATCCCCTCTTCACCTGAGCTAGTCTGCTTGTTATTTATTGTAAGTAGGCTGTTTAGGTTTTTATGTTGGTAACGCCACGTAGCGCTCTGTATGAAAATCGCTGACTGCACTGTGTGCAGTCTGTGGCTGGCTGGACTCATCGTTGGATTATTCGCTAGTGTAGTGCTGGGCAGTTGAGCGTAGCGTTGGGCAGTTGGAGGTGAGCCGCCAGCAGTAGTGGATGAGGGAGAGAGATGGCAGTTTTGAGATGTTACTATGAGCGGACGATCTAGACGTGTGTCTGTCAGAAAAAGGAAATTTGTAAGACTGGATGTCATGAACTGATTTCTTTTGAACACTATTAAGGTAAATACATTGTTTGTTCTCTATCAAAATCTTTCATTTGCTAACTATGCCTATCAGTAGTTAGAATCTTTTATTTAGCTGGCAGTATTGGCGCTCGCTGTATTGCACTAGTTCGAGTAACGAAGATTTTTGTGAGGTACGTGATTCGTGAAAGGTATAGGTTATTGTTAGTCAGGATTATTGAAAGACAGACTGCGATGCGCTAAAAATATTGTGTGTCAGTTTAGTGATGATCAGAATAAGTAAAGAGAGAACTGTCTGATTACATTCAGTTTTGCTCAGCTGTTTGAAAATCAAATAACGTAAGAGTTTTTCCAGCACTGTCATTCTTTACATACAAAGGGGAAGTTTCATTATGTCCTCCTTACGTCCTCCTTCATGGGTTATTTTCCTTCTGTTGTAGCCGAGTTCCCTAACTTCGTCTACTGTATGATAATCAATTTGGATGTTAAGTTTCTCGGTACTCAAATTTCTGTTGCTGGTCATTACTTTCGTCTTTCTCCGGTGTACTACCAATCAGTAATCTGTACTCATCAGAAAGATCATGAATTTCATCTTCCCTTTCATTGAGGATAGCAATGTCATCAGCGAATCTTATCTTTTATATCCTTTCAGTCTGATTCTTAATTCCACTTTTTAAACTTCTCTTTATTTCCGTCATTGCTTCTTCGATGTATAGACTTAACAGCTGCGGCTAAAGACACATCCGTTGACTTACATTGTTTTAATCCGGGCTCTTCGATCTTGGTCATCCATTGTTAATGTTCCTCCGTGCCTCTTGTACATACTGTACACAACTCGTTTTTCCCTGTAGCTTACCTCTATTTTTCTCAAATTTTGAACATTTGGACCCATTTTACATTATCTAATGTTTTTTTTTTTCTAGGTCGACAAATCCTATGAACCTGTTTTTTTGCTTCCATCATGAAACGCAACGTCAGTACCGCCTGTCTGATGCCTTTATCACCTAAAGCCAAACTAATCATCATCTAACAGAGCTTCAGTTTTCTTTTCCATTCTTCTTTATGTTCTTCTTGCCGAGAGCTTGGATTCATGAGCGGTCAAGCAGATTGTGCGGTACTTCTCGCGCTTTCAGGCCCTTCCTATGTTCGGAATGGTGTGGATGATACTTTTGCGAATGTCTGATGGTACATCGAATGTCTCACATACTCTACACATCAATTTGAGTAGTCGTTTGGTTGCCACTCCCCCGAATGATTTTAGGAATTCCGATGGAATGCTGTCTATCCCTTCTGCCTTGCATTCGGGAGGACGACGGTTCAATCCCGCGTCCGACCCTCCAGATTTAGGTTTTCCGTGATTTCCCTAAATCACTCCAGGCAAATGCCGGGATGGTTCCTCTGAAAGGGCACGGCCGACTTCCTTCCCTATCCTTCCCTAATCCGATGAGACCGATGACCACGCTGTCTGGTCTCCTTCCCCAAGCAACCAACCAACCAACCTTCTGCCTTGTTTAATCTCAAGTCTTCCAGCCCTGCGGGCCCTATTTACCGATGAGTCTGAAGCGTTTCCTTCGTCTGGTCTTTGGAGCTCTCGTTGTGTCACCCGAAACCATACGCCTGCGGCCAGAATTGAAGCGAGACAAATTGCACGATGTACTGCTCCACGGATTGGTGGTCCCGGGTTAATTCTTTGCTCTGCCACGCTACTGATCATTCTACGTTATGGTCGGCAGCCTCACTTTGACCCTCGAGACGGGATTAAACCTCTTACAACTCCCCACTCATAACTAAAAGCCCTGTAGCTACCTAACTACTTTCAGGGAAGATTCAGAGACCAGCCCATTGGACTGGAATACATTCTCCGCTTAACATCTCATAATCGTCTCCAATTGGCCCTTTATAGCTCCCGTCAATACTCTCCGCACTACATAGCAGTAATACAGTCCAGCCTCAATAAAGAAAGACGTATCATAAAAAGAGCGCACTCTAATTTATAAGACAATAAACGATTTTTGGCACGAATTAACACTAGCCAATCCGGCAGTTTTATCTAGTACCAAATCAGCTCTGAGGCATCTCTCCACCGAAAAAGGCCACGCTCACCAATCCGCAACACTTGCCGAGAAAAAAAAGGAACATTCCCAAGCATAATTCGGCGCCCATACACAGAAACACACTTTCGAATGCTTTGTAGCGTTTCAGTACCGGAAAAGTAACCTTGTTGATCACAAGGGATAGGTAACTTAGTAACTCAAGCCTTTTGAAATGATACCCACCAAGTATGTCCCCGAGGTGTCACGACTCGCCACCCCAAATCCACGAGGGCTGCCGAGAAACTAGTCGATTTCGCTGCTACATACCGCTCCACGAAATTACAGAGACTGCACAGAGACATGGAAACGTCGAGAGAAATGAATATTCGAACTTAAATGCACATGGTAGTCAAGCCTGTAGGTTGCACTGTTGTACCTGTTGTACACTACTGACCAATAAAATTACTACACCAAGAAGAAATGAAGATGATAAACGGGTATTCATTGGACAAATATATTATACTAGAACTGACACGTGATTATGTTTTCACGCAATTTGGGTGGATAGATCCTGAGAAATCAATGCCCAGAACAACCACCTATGGCAGTCATAACGGCCTTGATACGCCTGGACATTGAGTCAAACAGAGCTTGGATGGCGTGTACAGGTACAGCTGCCCATGCAGCTTCAACACGATACCACAGTTCATCAAAAGTAGTGACTGGCATATTGTGACGAGCCAGTTGCTCGGCCACCATTGACCCGACGTTTTCAATTGGTGAGAGATCTGGACAATGTGCTGGCCAGGGCAGCAGTCGAACATTTTCTGTATCCAGAAAGGCCCGTACAGGACCTGCAACATGCGGTCGTGCATTATCTTGCTGAAATGTAGGGTTTCACAGGGATCGAATGAAGGGTAGAGCCACGTGTCGTAACAAATCTGAAATGTAACTTCCACTGTTCAAAGCGCTGTCAATGTGAACAAGAGGTGACGGAGACGTGTATCCAATGACACCCCATACCATCAGGCCGGGTGATACGCCAGTATGGCGATCACGAATACACGCTTCCAATGTGCGTTCACTGCGATGTCGCCAAAGACAGATGCGACCATCATGATGCTGTAAACAGAACCTGGATTCATCCGAAAAAATGACGTTTTGCCATTCGTGCACCCAGGTTCGTCGTTGAGTACACCATTGCAGGCGCTCCTGTCTGTGATGCAACGTCAAGGGTAACCGCAGCCAAGTCTCCGAGCTGATAGTCCATGCTGCTGCAAACGTCGTCGAACTGTTCGTGCAGATGGTTGTTGTCTTGCAAACGTCCCAATCTGTTGACTCAGGGATCGAGACGTGGCTGCACGATCCGTTAAGCCGTGCGGATAAGATGCCTGTCATCTCGACTGCTAGTGATACGAAGCCGTTGGGATCCAGCACGGCGTTCAGTATTACCCTCCTGAACCCACCGATTCCATATTCTTCTAACAGTCATTGATTCTCGACCAATATCCTCAATACGTTGCAAGTACCAGTCGTGACCAGAGCAATGTTCTGTAGGGTTGTGAGTGCTTTGACAAATTGCCTGTTGGCTTCTGTCTCCCGTTCTTCGGCCGACGTTAGTTTGATGCTGTGCACTTACTGCTATTAAAGGTTTTCATGTTTTCAACGTTTTTTCTGCTTAGTTAAAGCCTGTGTTCGGGCGTTAGGTATCACTTTTCTTACTTTTACATGTCAGCAATGGCATATAATCTACTGGTAAAGGGGCAGGTATTCCACGTGAATTTATTACAATAGACATTTTTCCACAGTGAAGAAGGTCCATGATCAAAACAGGTAGCGAATAAATGTACTGTATGACAGCACTGGGTGTATTTTACATTTCTCCAAGTAAGCCCATAATGTTCGGATACAGCATTAGTAGCGTCATTAGTGTGTTCTGCTTGACACAGTTACGTCGTTGAAAGATATGGGCGTAAAGTTGCAAAGTGACATGAAATGGAACGAGCATTTGAGGATTGTAGTAGATGATGATGAAATCACACACTCGTCGACAGAGCGTACAGCGATGCAGGAGACCTGCACCGCTGTATTAGGAAAGGTCCTAGCGGAGGTGGTTTGCCATTGCCTTCCTCTGACCGTAATGGGGATGAATGATGATGATGACACAACACCATCCAGTCATCTCGAGGCAAGTGAAAATCCCTGACCCCGCCGGGCATCGAACCCGGGACCCCGTGTTCGGGAAGCGAGAACGCTACCGTGAGACCACGATCGACTTCGCCTTATTGAGAGAATTTTAGGAATGTATGTTTCATTTGTAAAGTAGACTGCTTATAGGACGCTAATGCGACCCGTTGTTGAGTAATATTCGACTGTTTGTGATCCGCGCCACGTCGGATTAAAGGAAGACATCGAAGCAATTGAGAGGTAGAGTGCTAGATTTGTTACCGGTAGGTTCGAGCAACATGTAAGTGTTACGGAAATGCTGTGGGATCTCGGGTGGTTATCCCTGGAGGTAAAGCGACGTTCTTTTCGAGGAACACTGTTGCGAGAATTTAGAGACCCGGCATTTGAAGCTGTCTGCAGAACGATCCTACCGCAGCCAGCATATACAGGGTGTTTCAAAAATGACCGGTCTATTTGAAACGGCAATAAAAACTAAACGAGCAGCGATAGAAATACACCGTTTGTTGCAATATGCTTGGAACAACAGTACGTTTTCAGGCAGATAAACTTTCGAAATTACAGTAGTTACAATTTTCAACAACAGATGGCGCTGCCGTCTGGGAAACTCTATAGTACGATATTTTCCACATATCCACCATGCGTAGCAATAATATGGCGTAGTCTCTGAATGAAATTACCCGAAACCTTTGACAACGTGTCTGGCGGAATGGCTTCACATGCAGATGAGATGTACTGCTTCAGCTGTTCAATTGTTTCTGGATTCTGGCGGTACACCTGGTCTTTCAAGTGTCCCCACAGAAAGAAGTCACAGGGGTTCATGTCTGGCGAATACGGAGGCCAATCCACGCCGCCTCCTGTATGTTTCGGATAGCCCAAAGCAATCACACGATCATCGAAATATTCATTCAGGAAATTAAAGACGTCGGCCGTGCGATGTGGCCGGGCACCATCTTGCATAAACCACGAGGTGTTCGCAGTGTCGTCTAAGGCAGTTTGTACCGCCACAAATTCACGAAGAATGTCCAGATAGCGTGATGCGGTAATCGTTTCGGATCTGAAAAATGGGCCAATGATTCCTTTGGAAGAAATGGCGGCCCAGACCAGTACTTTTTGAGGATGCAGGAACGATGGGACTGCAACACGGGGCTTTTCGGTTCCCCATATGCGCCAGTTCTGTTTATTGACGAAGCCGTCCAGGTAAAAATAAGCTTCGTCAGTAAACCAAATGGTGCCCACATGCATATCGCCGTCATCAATCCTGTGCACTTTATCGTTAGCGAATGTCTCTCGTGCAGCAATGGTAGCGGCGCTGAGGGGTTGCTGCGTT
Organism: Schistocerca cancellata; assembly: GCF_023864275.1. NCBI lineage: Eukaryota > Metazoa > Arthropoda > Insecta > Orthoptera > Acrididae > Schistocerca > Schistocerca cancellata. Next base: position 459,536,265 of record NC_064631.1, on the reverse strand, counting down.
TGAATTTTGTATGGATAGAGGTGTAAACTCTGGCGCATGAGACGATACGTGGACGTTGGCGTCATTTGGACCGCAGCTGCAACACGGCGAACGGAATCCCGAGGCCGCTGTTGGATCACCTGCTGCACTAGCTGCGCGTTGCCCTCTGTGGTTGCCGTACGCGGTCGCCCTACCTTTCCAGCACGTTCATCCGTAACGTTCCCAGTCCGTTGAAATTTTTCAAACAGATCCTTTATTGTATCGCTTTTCGGTCCTTTGGTTACATTAAACCTCCGTTGAAAACTTCGTCTTGTTGCAACAACACTGTGTTCTAGGCGGTGGAATTCCAACACCAGAAAAATCCTCTATTCTAAGGAATAAACCATGTTGTCTACAGCACACTTGCACGTTGTGAACAGCACACGCTTACAGCAGAAAGACGACGTACAGAATGGCGCACCCACAGACTGCGTTGTCTTCTATATCTTTCACATCACTTGCAGCGCCATCTGTTGTTGAAAATTGTAACTACTGTAATTTCGAAAGTTTGTCCGCCTGAAAATGTACTGTTGTCCCAAGCATATTGCAACAAACGGTGTATTTCTATCGCTGCTCGTTTAGTTTTTATTGCCGTTTCAAATATACCGGTCATTTTTGAAACACCCTGTAGGTCGCTTAAGGATCACTGCCGGCCGGGGTGGCCGAGCGGTTCTAGGCACTATAGTCTGGAATTGCGCCACCGCTACGGTCGCAGGTTCGAATCATGCCTCGGGCATGGATGTGTGAGATGTCCTTAGGTTAGTTAGGTTTAAGTAGTTCTAAGTTCTAGGGGACTGATGACCTCAGAAGTTAAGTCCCATAGTGCTCAGAGGCATTTGAACCATTTAAGGACCACTATGATAAGATACGAGAAATTGGGGCCCATATGGAGGCGTATACACAGTCATTTTTCCCTCGCTCTGTCTGTGAGTGGAACAGGAAAGGAAACGACTAGTGTGTACGGTTTGTTGCGGGGTATGTATGTAGATGCAGGTGTAGAGTGTATGTATGAAAGCGTAGCAGTAACTTTACGACTATGTTATCTGCGAATGTTCAGAGTATGAAATGCTGGGGCATGTGGGGTACGAAGTGGGCGTGGGAGAGTAATTACGAGAGGACAGTGTGTACCTGCGGCAGAAGGTGACGGCCGAAGAGCGGCTCCAGTTGGCCCCGGAGAGCAGGCTACCCGGCCCGCGGCTGCGTGGCGCCGTGACCCCGGCACCTGCAATTACGGCCGGCGGTCACGGGCGGGGCGACCCCACCTCGCTCAGCCGAGCCCAGCCTGCCAGCCCGCCAGCCTCCCAGCCTCTGGCCTTCCTGCCAGCCACGGGCGCAGCCAGCCAGCCCCGCCGGTTCATTTCCGCGCGGGCCGCGACTCCGCAGCCCAGGCTGTTACTCCCGGAACCAACGGCCGCCCGTTACTCCAGGATTTCACTGCAACCTCCAGCTAGGGAAATTGCTCAGCAGTTCGACGGCAGCAAAGCGGCAACGAGACAGCTACCTCCTCCTTTCTAGCCGCCCGGTAGCAGGTGATCAGGCGGCGAGTACGCGCGACTCGACCGAGAGTTTAGAGTTACTGCACTGGAACACGAACGCCGCTACTCACAACTAGCTGTTCGATCGCAATCTTCTTTCATGGACCTATGCAGATTCATTTCTTTGAATTTAGCCACGACTGGATGTGAGGTCGTAATTGTACTCAGCTTGAAATCTCAAATTGTTGACGAAAGCACAAATTTCGGGCCTTTCGAAGGCACACGTCTTCAGTATAGGCAGTATCAGATTACAAAAAACTTCACTGCATGATATATATTTACAAACATTTATGTGCGTCCCGATAGCTGACTGACAGCCGGCACGGTAGCTCAGCGTGTTCGGTCAGAGAGGCGGTGGCCCTCTGTAATAAAAAAAAGCTGAGTAAAGAAATCAACGATCAACTTGAACGAATGTCATGTGACGTCCGCCCAGACCAAACTTATCGAACAACACCGAAAAAAAGAAAAAAGGTGGTCTGCGTGACGGATTGGCGTCCTACGGGCCCGGGTTCGATTCCCGGCTGGCTCGAAGATTTTCTCCGCTCAGGGACTGGGTGTCGTGTCATCTTCATCATTTCATCCCCATCCGGCGCGCAAGTCGCCCAATGTGGCATCGAATGTAATAAGACCTGCACCAAGGCTGCCGGACCTGCCCCGCAATGGGCCTCCAAGCCAATGACGCCAAACACTCATTTCCACAAACATTTATCGACTCGAATTCCTACGGCACGTTATTCTGTCACTACAAATGGATGATGTAGATACACTATGTGATCTAAAGTATCCGGACTCCTATATGCTTGCTATAAATGTAGAAAAATGTAAGCTAACGCGGAAGAGTAAGAAAAACAGTAACGTCCGAATACAGCATTAGTAGGATACAGTTCACATAGTCAGTGGAAAAAATATCTAGGCTTGACGATAAACAGCGATATGAGAGACAATGAGCACGTTAGGTTGGTTTTAGGGAAGGTCAAAACGTGACTTCGTGTTCTGGGAAAGCGTAGCTCATCTTTAAAGGAGACGGCTTATAGGACAGTAGTGCGACCCATCATTGAGTAGTGTTTGCGTGTTTGGCACTCCCACCAGGTCGTATTAAAGGAACACATCGAAGCAGTTCAGAGGCGGGCTCCTAGAATTATTAGCTGTAAGTGCGATCAGCGTGCAAGTCTTACAATGAAGCTTCGTGGACTCAAATGGGAACCCCCAGAGGGAAAACGCTGCTCCTTCCGCAACGCACTATTGCAGAAATTTAGAGAACCGCATTTGAGGACGATTACGGAACAATTCTACTGCCGCCAATGCACATTTCGCGTAAGGACCATAGAGATAAGATGCGAGAAATTTGGGCTCGTAAAGGGGCTTATTGACATTGTTTTTCCCTCGCTTTGTTTTCGACTTGAACAGGAGACGAAATGACCATTAGCGGTACAAGGTACCCTCCGCCATGTACTATACTGTGGTTTGTAGAGTATTTACGTAAATGTAGAGTGCATATAAATACTGAGAGTGCCCATCCTTCGCCTTAATATTGGCTTCAACTCTACTGGTGTCTCAGTGTCTGTGGAGGAATGGCAGTCCATTCTTCCTCAAGAGCTGGAACCACGGAAGGTTGTGAATTTGAGCGCCATGGTCTGGAGCTAAGTCGACGTTGTAGATCAAGCCAAAAGTATTCCACTGGGTTCAGATCGGGAACCTGAGCAGGCCTCTCCTTTTCAGTAATGTTAATCTCCACAAACCATTGCCCCAACGACGTTGTTTCATCGTCTCTGAATTGTTCCTCTTCTGTACTTAATACTTCTGAATTTAGCATTTTCTTAAGCGCAGTAAAGGGTTCACACTTTAACCTGATAGACACACACTGCCATAACACCACCTGTAACGTGCCAACTGGCGGTACTCAAGATCGAACTCACAATGACAACGGATCGTACTGTACCAACGTCGCTGCAGCGCAAAATTGCTTGAGCGAACCAGTCGACCACTACAGCATGAATTTGGTACAGTTTTAATTTTACAGACGATGTTATGACTGTGGATCGCTTAAGTAACAATTTAACACAATTCTGAGCCTCTTCAGGCGTTAGCAAAACGTGACCTGCTAAGTTCCTAAATTGAAATAGGCCACCCGTCACTTTGACTAACAAAGTTTTCGTTTAGTTGCGGGTTGCTTGTAAATGGTTCCTTTTTTCTCGTCGCTTATCAACTGAACTACTGGTGCGATCTATCATATTACGGGGAAACAGTTAGCATGTACACGAGCCAATTCTAGGTCCGCTGTATTTAAACAACAACAACAAATATGTGTTCGAGGCTTTCTCTTCTCGACACACACCAATCACTCCCAAACCACTTCAACAAAACAGCTGACAACCCTATTACGTCTGGGCGAGCCGCGACCACTAATCGTACACCACGGACGGGATATCGGTTCCAAGGATTCCCAAAAACTCATGAACTGTAAATCTCCTTCTCTGTAACCCGGATCACGCTGTATTTATCACAGCAAAGTATTCCTTACTACCGAACAGTCCACAGGACGACAATAAATCTTTCGCCCTAGCACATAAATTCCCTAAAGCCAGTGTCTCATCCGCGACTATTTATGAAATCACACAGAGACTACGTACATTCCGTAGCTCAGCTTCTGGGAGGAAACTACCGTCACAGCCACGTATATGAACAGGGGCCTAAAAGACAAAGTATCCACGCTGCCTCCGTGAACTGCACCAAAATAAGATACTGGTTCTACCAGCAAAACTTCTTTCCCTCTCCCAAGCCTTAAACACCAACTGCGGTGCCTCAATACACGACACAATGGGTCGGTATCCTATACGACCTAGACGTACCCGGATATATCAGCTTAGTCGATAAGAGGCCTACGAACTAACTACCTACTTACGTCATACAATAGTAACCATTTACACGAACAAACACGCAGCGTCACGCCAACTTTTGACAATTAATTAATTATTCGTTGATGCTGTTAGTTCTCTACGACAGCGGCCGGCTGCTACGCGTCGCTCGGGCACTATCTCTGGACCCAGCGATGGCGAGTTGTTGCATCGCTGTGGTCGCGGGCGCACACCACCAGTTTTCTTTTTTTCCGTCTACGCACTCGGATCATCTATAACATATTTTTTCGCCCTTAATACATCATACACATATATTTACAGTAACCACCAGGTGTTATTAGCCATTTATCGGGTCGGATGCTCATCAAATGTAAAGGCGAACGTAACCTGTGCGTTTTGACACAGCACACACCACCTCTGCACTCCACTGTTCGTATTACCCATCATGGCAAGTAATGTTCTGTAGTAAATCTTCAGAACCAAACCTTTCCATCGATTTCCACAGGATATAGCGTGATACATCACTTCAAATCACTAGTTTCCAGTCATCCAGTGCCCACTAGCGCCGTTCTTTACACCTCAAGCGTCACTTAGCATTGACTATAGAAATGTGTGACTGATGAGCTGCTCGGCCGCTGCACCCCATTTAACTCCCAACGCACAGTCATTGTACTGGCTGGACTCTTATCACCACTATGGGACTCACGAGGTACTCTTGCCGCTGATTTCAAGCGATTTTTTATAATCAAGGCCCCCGTCCGTCAGCCCATGAGGTCCTCCTGGTCTTGGTTAAGCCGCGCTCGTACCTTCGCATTTCCGTTGCACAATCACATCTCCAACAGTCGACCTGAGCAGCTTTAGAAGGATTGAAATGGACCTGATGGACATGTTACTCAGGTGACTTCCAATGTTCAGTACGCGTGCGAAGCCACTGAGCTCACCTGGCCAACCTATTGCGCTGTTGCTGCTTCTGTAATGGCAACACCATACTCTCCATCACCTTTTATACTGCCACGTGCGCCTTTCGTGGCATATGGTGATCTATTCCACGAAACACAGGTGTGTCCAGATACTTTTGATCAGATCGTGTCCTCGTGTCAGTGGGCTCACTATCAGATTCTATACATTATTTGCAGCCGAATTAGCACTTCCTTCAGTCATAATATATGATACGTGTTACAAACCGGACACAATTGGAAGGACCAGGCCCCTTTGCCTTTTTCTTTTATCACTCGTTTATTATATCAGAGAAATACACATTTTAAGACAAAATTTAACTACATGAAATATTGCTCCCAGTAAAGGTTAAAAAAGTGGTTCAAATGGCTCTGAGCACTATGGGACTTAACATCTGAGGTCATCAGTCCCCTACAACTTAGAACTACTTAAACCTAACTAACCCTAAGGACATCACACACATCCATGCCCGAGGCAGGATTCTAACCTGCGACCGTAGCGGTCGCGCGGTTCCAGACTGTAGCGCCTAGAACCGCTCGGCCACACAGGCCGGCCAGTAAAGGTTAACATAAGCAGTGACAAAACGTAGTTCTCTTAAGGGTTTCTGCTGGCAACAAATTTTAAGGAGGCAATGTAAGGTTTATATCAATTTAGCTCAGACACGTAGCTAGTGATTGAATCACGACACGGACACTTTAACAATTTCGGCAACAAATAATTAGCGTGAATTTGTACTCACAGTAACTAACTAATCAACAGCCTTGCCACTGAATAAGTAGTAGGCCATTTGGAACGATTTAGCAACACCCAGCAACTAGGGGAGTTAATACCAACAGTCTTTCAATGTCTTGCTCCCCATTAAATAAACAAACATACAGTAATTATATGAATAACAAATTAAACACACTATGCTCCACTCAAACTCCTCAGTGGAAGCCAAGCCAAAATGAAGATTCCATTAACTGACTAGCACTGAAGTCACGCTAAAGCTCATCTCTGTGTTCCCAGACACACGTGGGGCAAACTTATACAAGACAAGATTTTGAAGGTAATACATCAGTAAAACCGGTAGTGCAGCTAATTCGTGCCACTGAAAATTAAGACACTAGACCGGGGCACAAGGTGGTATACAATGAGGTTGCCTTAGTGCTATACTTCGCTCCAAAATATTAATTCAAATGGTTAATTCACAATTAAGTACACATAAACCAGCATTAATTAACGAGGAGTGACACCAGGTCGCTCGAAGGGATGACAACACTTAATTGAAAAGACGAATGCCGGAGGCGGCAATAACATCAAACACCTTCTCCGAGTTTTAACCAGGAGTCACTTACCGCTACACAAGCAAACATTTAACCAAGCACAAGGAAGGAACCCCAAAGAGAAAATTCATATAAAACCCCCAAAAGATTATAAAGGACAGGGAACCCCAACTAATTAAATTTAAAAGAATTAGCTCTCCCCAAAGGCAGTGTAAACGCTAAACACTTAAGAGGCCACCAAAATTGGTTAGAAAAAGTCTTATACATTTGCTCCTTTACTTTAAAGGGAACATAAGGCTGCTTAACTTCTGCTGGACGTCCGGCATGGCTCGTGTAGGATACACCACGCAGCAGCCCAAGCTAGGCGGTCTCAAGACACGGCGAGCAAAGTGAGGAGAGCAGACAGGCCGGCAGCCATCACATATCCTCCATCCTGAACCGGCAGACCGCGTACAACCAACTCCACATATACGTGGCTGCTTCCCATCTCGTACCTCACGGCGTCTGAGCAGGTAGCCCGAGCAAACGTCAACTTCACTCGCCCCGCAAATGCGGAAAACAACAAGGCAAGCAAAGATAAGAAACATCGAAGGAACGATAATGGACATCCAAGAGACTGGAGCGCCAGTAACCATCGCCACGGCTCAATATACCTTAGATCCCACCGAAAGAAAAGAAACCAGGGCCCAGTAATTGCAAAAAGCCGTCTACAAGAAGGGTGACAAAAGTGATTCACAAGGCTACCATTCGGTATTTTAGAAGTCAGTTTCGTGTACAGTTTTATAAAAATTCCCACCTGAAACCCGATAAGCTATCTCATGTTTCGCTCTTCCATGCCAACCAGCACTGAGTCCGAAACACATCAGTAACGCGAAGCCCAAAGGGGGCATGGGACAAGGTACTCAAGTAGACACAGCACTTCTTGACTTTCGAAAAGCATTTAATTCAGTTATGGTTGCCTGACATTGTCAGCAAGAGAGCGATTCAATACCGTATGTGATATCACGCTACTGCATTGAAAACTTTCTGGCATGGAGGACGAATCGTGTTATCTAGCATGAAGAGTCATTGACAGATCTAGGTGTAACTTCAGGAGTGGCCCAGTGTGTTGAGACCCCATTGCGTTTGTTAAGTTCCTGGCAGGCAGTATTAATAGTAACCTCAGACTTCTTACATATGATGCAGTTAGGATTCTTGTTGTATACTAAAACCTGCCCGGAAAATCGAGCTCGTTAAAACGTCGCTTCCGGATACCGGGAGCGAAACCGTCTCACGAGTTAATGAAGAGGGCTGGTGAACCACCCAGATTGGATGTAGTTTTTCGCCAGTTTTCCGCATCCACGTAAATACCGGGCTGAACTACATTACAGGCTAAGCAAACGTTTAGTAAACGTTCTCATAGTTCAGCATGAGATTTATTCTAGACGCAGACATATGCGGATACGAATTCCACGTCACGAAGGCCAACCGATTACCAGTTGTCACTAACATCGCCAAATCACATATAGTATAGCAATGCCGACCTCGTAGAAAAACGGAAATAGGCAAAGAAGAATATATAGACTTGGCAGACAATATTCATTTGTAAGCTCATTATAGGTAACAAGTTACTTATAATGAGGCACTTTCTGAAAACAGCAGCACAGAAATGCAGTCAGGTACTGATAAAATTGCGAAGTGACGCAGAGTCAATGATATTACGAAACCGTCAAAGTTGCACAGAAGTGTGTTTTTATTTACATAATCATCATTTTCTGACCTTGGTCCATTATCAATCTGTCCTGTAGAAAAGAGTGTTTAGTGTTAAAATTAACGTACGCAATGCATATGATCAGTCTTAGTACAAGTATGTTTGACAAGATGATTACATAACAGGTAAGTGCTACCACAGGATGTACGCTGGCCACATTGCTTGTGTGAGAGGCTGTCTGCGTACGGCAGTCCAGTGCTGCACGCAGAAATAATGTCACGTGAGCATTGACCATAGTTAGGTAAACTGAGGTAGGGTGCGCTGAAGGCAGTGTACCATGGGGAGGTTGATTGTTTTGTTTTACAGACTTACAAAATAATGGTTACATATGACCATCATAATATCCATTTTAGCCTAGCCACTCAAACAAGCAAGGTGGCCAGTGTACACATATTATGGTAGCACTTATGTGGTATGTAATCATCTCGTCAAATTTACTAGTGTTATGATTGACCTGATGTATTGTATATGTTAACAGTAACACGATAAACTATGTTCTACAGGACAGATTGATAATGGAGTAAGGTCTGTGAAACAAAAGTCTGTGAAACTTTCACGGTTTTGTAATTGCTTTGAACCATAGTAAATTGCTACCTAGTGCCATTCAGCATGCTCCAACTGAGTTAAGTGATGCAAAGATTGGCAACTTGTGTTAAATTTTCAGGCATATGGAAATCCTGCAAGAAAAAACAACACTTGTATCAAATACAATAAGGTGATAACCTGTGACTACAGTCTCAGTGAGACAATATAGGAACAATTCGACTCATACAAAAACTTGAATGTAACACACCCTACGGACATGAAAAGGAACGACACAATGGCTCTCTCGCAGCTAAGCCAAGTGGCAAACTTCGTTTCTTTGGTTGGATACTGAGAAACTGCAGTCTACAAAAGAGACTGTCTACAAAAAACTCGTGTATTGCTCAGGCTATTGCTCAGTGTATGCTACCAGTACCTGTCACGAGCTCTTGGAGGCAATCCACAAATCTCGTTATGATCGTACCTTTTACATTCGGCAGAGTGGTACACTGAAGTAGAGGACCCCTGCAGTGGAAGAAGAACATGAATATCATCTTACCGGAACTTGTGTGAACAGCTTTGAAATTCTTTGGCGGGGAATATGTGGCAGTATTCCACTGTTGGTTTTGCCGTTTTTCCTCCTGCGCGAACTAGTGGCACCACGTAAAGACCAGGTGACCTTCTTCTTCAACAGCAAGGGCCCTCCTCTGATTGTAGAGTTTCTCGAGCGTGGAACCACAAGCAATGCTCAGAACTATGAGGACATCTTGCAGAATTTACGACGCGCCATAAAGTCAAAACGCCCAGGAATACTGTCGGGTGGAGTCATCCTGTTGCACGATGACGTGCAACCGCACAACGCCAATCGGGCGAAGGCTACGCTTCAGTGATTTGGTCGGGAAACACTGCAACATTCTCCGTACAGCCCGTATCGTTCACCGTGTGATTTTCACGTCTTTGGCGACCCGAAGCAACACACTCGTGAACGTCGGTTTCAGTCGGGCGAGGAAGTGCAAAAGTGTGCCGGATGTGGATCTGTTAGCAGCCAATCGCCTTCTAGGAAACACCAATTGATTGTAGTGTCTCTCAGTGCAATAAATGTCTTAACACACGTGGAGAGTTGAATGGAACCGTTCCATGGTCCCGTTATGGTGGCTATTCGGTCTTCATTTGACTTCCTCTTATGCATGACATACATGACAGATGCTTTCTGTGAGGGTGTGAGGGTGCATTTCTTTCATTACTGAAACCGAAGACCCTGGATGTGGTTAATACATTCATATGTTAAAATATATACACTCCTGGAAATTGAAATAAGAACACCGTGAATTCATTGTCCCAGGAAGGGGAAACTTTATTGACACATTCCTGGGGTCAGATACATCACATGATCACACTGACAGAACCACAGGCACATAGACACGGGCAACAGAGCATGCACAATGTCGGCACTAGTACAGTGTATATCCACCTTTCGCAGCAATGCAGGCTGCTATTCTCCCATGGAGACGATCGTAGAGATGCTGGATGTAGTCCTGTGGAACGGCTTGCCATGCCATTTCCACCTGGCGCCTTAGTTGGACCAGCGTTTGTGCTGGACGTGCAGACCGCGTGAGACGATGCTTCATCCAGTCCCAAACATGCTCAATGGGGGACAGATCCGGAGATCTTGCTGGCCAGGGTAGTTGACTTACACCTTCTAGAGCACGTTGGGTGGCACGGGTTACATGCGGACATGCATTGTCCTGTTGGAACAGCAAGTTCCCTTGCCGCTCTAGGAATGGTAGAACGATGGGTTCGATGACGGTTTGGATATACCGTGCACTATTCAGTGTCCCCTCGACGATCACCAGTGGTGTACGGCCAGTGTAGGAGATCGCTCCCCACACCATGATGCCGGGTGTTGGCCCTGTGTGCCTCGGTCGTATGCAGCCCTGATTGTGGCGCTCACCTGCACGGCGTCAAACACGCATACGACCATCATTGGCACCAAGGCAGAAGCGACTCTCATCGCTGAAGACGACACGTCTCCATTCGTCCCTCCATTCACGCCTGTCGCCACACCACTGGAGGTGGGCTGCACGATGTTGGGGCGTGAGCGGAAGACGGCCTAACGATGTGCGGGACCGTAGCCCAGCTTCATGGAGACGGTTGCGAATTGTCCTCGCCGATACCCCAGGAGCAACAGTGTCCCTAATTTGCTGGGAAGTGGCGGTGCGGTACCCTACGGCACTGCGTAGGATCCTACGGTCTTGGCGTGCATCCGTGCGTCGCTGCGGTCCGGTCCCAGGTCGACGGGCACGTGCACCTTCCGCCGACCACTGGCGACAACATCGATGTACTGTGGAGACCTCACGCCCCACGTGTTGAGCAATTCGGCGGTACGCCCACCCGGCCTCCCGCATGCCCACTATACGCCCTCGCTCAAAGTCCGTCAACTGCACATACGGTTCACGTCCACGCTGTCGCGGCATGCTACCAGTGTTAAAGACTGCTATGGAGCTCCGTATGTCACGGCAAACTGGCTGACACTGACGGCGGCGGTGCACAAATGCTGCGCAGCTAGCGCCATTCGACGGCCAACACCGCGGGTCCTGGTGTGTCCGCTGTGCCGTGCGTGTGATCATTGCTTGTACAGCCCTCTCGCAGTGTCCGGAGCAAGTCTGGTGGGTCTGACACACCGGTGTCAATGTGTTCTTTTTTCCATTTCCAGGAGTGTATATACACTAGCGCCACCACACAACCAAAAATAAGTATGAATGTCAGAAACTATCCATAGTGAATATTAAAATAACCAACAGGTATTTAACATGCTTTTCGACCACCACCTTCGATTAGATTTCTTTCTGGTTCTGTAAAGCGTGATCTTGTCTCGAGTACGACGGATGTCTACCAAAACCCTTGCAGTTTGTCACATGTGTATTAATCAGATCTTCGAATCCGTGGAGGACCGGTGTACTGAGCATAAACGTCGCACTTGTTTACAACAGATGAGCAGTTATACTCTTATAGAACATTATCTTGATTTCGGTCTTCCTACGGAACCTAACAACCGGAGTTCACTGGCATGCATTTCCAGTCATGGGGATAGTGTTATTAAGGAACCATTTGATATTAAGTTAGCCAGTGATCAATAAATAGAGATGGAGTTTTTTTTGCTTCAGTTCGGCTTGGAATCCTTCTCTCTGGTCAAATAACAGAGTGGCAGGTGTATGTAATTAATTTCCACTATTGAAAAATTTTTACGTTGGAAGCTTTCACTGTGTGGTGGAGCTAGTGATTACGGTGTGTGTGTGTGTGTGTGTGTGTGTGTGTGTGTGTGTGTGTCTTTGTGTGTGTGTTGTCTTTCGGCAAATGTCCTGCATTCCGGGGTTTTAAATCGCATTTGTGCCTGGAAAATGACAGGCCCTTCATCCGCCGAAATATCGGCAGTTGTCGAAGGCGTCACCCGGCTGCATTCTTGTAAGTTATTTGCACGTTTTATATGCAGGAAGAAACTAAGGTTTAAAATGAGTAACTCATCTTCTCCCAGGGAACTGGGATTGTTTTTTGTCGCGAAATTGCTGTAATCAGCTAAATTGATTTACCGGAGTTCAATACAGCTCCAAACTGACAACTGTGCCGCTAACTGAATACACCGAAAACTGCATTAAAAAAAGGTCTGCTCGGTATTTGATACATATATTAATGGCGGAGCTGCGAGATAAAATTAGTCGTTCACTGACAGGTGGAGGTGTTGGACAGGAAGCGACACGGCAGTACGCTTCTCAGCCAGTGCTGCCCGCGATAGCATCTGCTGGTACAGGTCTCTGCAGACGGCCGCTGCCCGCCAGAACTTGTTCGCGGGGAGCGGAGAGCGAAAACCCCGCCGGAGTGTTTTATCGCCAGCGGACGCGCGGTTGCGTCTCACCTTTCGCGATGCTTGTAAGTCGTCTACCGCAGACTGCGGGGATTGTTCTAGATTTCCGTCGGAGATTGCATTACTCGTATCGGCGTCTTTCATCACTTGACATCCGACGCTGTTTGCAACAAACTCCAGGCAACTTGTACTTCGCAGCATCGTGTAAGTCCGACCGCGAAAGACATTTTCCGCGAAACTATTCGAGCTCCACAGTTGAGATGTGAATTGCGGTGCTGTTCGGACTGTCACGAATGCAGGGGGGCAATACTTAGGGTACAGATCGATTATGCAAAAGTAAGATGAAAAGGTTTGACAATTTTCGAATTATAAGGATGTCCGCACTTGCGGTACATGTTCGCTATATTTGTCATTTGCTAACAATTTATGTCATGAAAACATTAGAGGGTCGAATAACAAGATAGATGTGCTTCTCATATGCCTAAAAGATTTGGGAAATTCTGAACTGATAGATTTTTTGTCTCTCTCTGAACACCACGTAACCACCGGGATGTCAGAACAAAAATTAGGAATTATAGACTAGCATCATTTTCGTGTAGGTGAAACCTGGAAATAGGAGGATTTGCAACGTAAGTAAAAGCTGGAAACATACTAAAAAGAATGTTGAAAAAAATAGTTTTTTTTGTTGATCAGAATCTGGAGGCATGTGCTTGTGAGTTGCTACTGCAGAACACTTGTCCGATAACCGTAACGGTCTACATAACCCATCTAGGAAAGTTTCAGTTATTTACTAGAAAAATAGATCATTTTTGAGCTACCTGTCAGACAAGAAGAAATAGTCAGTGGTTTGTGGAAATTTCATGTAGTTTTCTTTAAAGGTACGGAGAGGTAAAATGAACTGGAATTCTTTTGGTTTTTCAGTCTAATTTCAATAGCCAATTGTTCAACTAGTGTGCAGTAAGATAGTACACACTGATTGATAACATCTTTATAGAGATTCCTAAAGCTGAAACAATTAATGTGTACCCAACTGCTAGCAGACTATCTGATCATGATGTTCAATTAATGGAAATAAAAAATATGGCACCCTATAATCCTGAGGTAGGTTCATACAAAGAAGTGAAGCTTATTAATGAAAACAGGATACAGAGTGTTAATAGAAAGAGAGGCTAATGTAAAAATGCAATTTATTCCATAGTACATTTTTTTCAGTATTTGGAATCTGCATTCCTAAAATTTTATCGAAAAGACCCATTAAAGAAAACAAGCCGCGGATAACAAAAAGGAATTAAAATCTCATGTACCAAAAGTACTTGTACCGCAGTATTTTAAGTAAAGTCATCAAAATATCCTGATAGAAATAACTAATGCAGATAATAAGATGAAAACTGTATGGGATATTGTCAGAAGGGAGGACACCCAGTCTATGTACAAGATACTATAATCATTAAACTAAATGACAGTGTTCTGACTGATGATTTGCAAGCTGCACATACTTTTAACAATCACTTTCTAAATGTAGCAGCAAAAATAGGATTAATTGGTTGATCTAACGAAGCAAGAGAATATGTTGAAAATGTCGTTCTACAACTAGCAACTAGCAGTAACTCCACTATCGTTCACTGAAATTAACATAATCATAAAAAACTCTAAAGAACAAAAGCTCATGTGGTGTCGATGGAACTTCAAACAGAATTGTGAAACGTTGTTCCGACTTCATAAGTAATGTCCTTGATGATCTATGTAATGCGTCACTGGCACAGGGAATTTAACCAGTCAGATGAAAAAATGCAACTGTCAAACCTCGTCATCAGAAAAGTGACGAGACAGACTTACGACAGACTCGTAAACAATTATCGTCCATTTACCTTATTGGTATCTTTTTCCAATATATTCGAAAAAGTAATGTGCTAAGGATAGTCTAACATTTAAGAGGAAACAATTTACTTAGCACATCACAGTCTGGATACCAGAAAGCTTGCTCTACTGGGAAGACTGTTTATACATTTACTCATCATAGAGTTCAAGCCTTAAAAATAAAATATCACCAACTAGTATTTTTTGTGATCTTACCAAGGCACTTTATTGTGTAGAACATGTTACTCCCCTAGAGAAACTCAAGTTTTATGGAACTGATGGCCCTATGCTCGGTTGGTTTGAATTATATTTAACAAACAGGACACAAAAGGTTGTGCTGAATAATTCAGAAAATATGTAAAGGATAGAAAAATTTTATGACACAGGAGAAGTCACAAATGCAGTCCCACAGGGTTCAATTCTAGGTCCACTCTTATTCCTTATGTATATTTATGACCTTCCACTTAGCATTCAACAAGTAGAAATGGTACTTTTGCAGAGGACACTAGTGTCATAATAAATTCCATTAGAGAGAAAGCAACAGAATAAATGTTAAATGATTTTCCCAAAGAATTATAATGTAGCTCTCAGAAGATGGACTCCCCCAAAATTTTGAAAAAAAAACACTGTGTTCAGTTGTGTACAACAGAGTCATGCCCATAACTGCTGTAGCACATGAACAGCAGTCAGTAAATAGGGTAGAATGCTCCACAATTTTAGGCGTACATATTAATGAAAACTTTACGTGGAAGAGGAATATTAGTGATCTCCTGAAACAAATAAGTTTAGCGACTTTTTCTCTTCGTGTAATTGCTAGTCTTGAAGACAAACAAATTAAGTCCTTGACATATTTTGAGTGTTTCCACTCAATAATGTTTTACGAAATAATTTTCTGGGGTAACTCATGACCCAAAAAGAAGTTATTGATTTGCACAAAATCGAGCAGTAAGAAGAACATAGTTTTTAGCTATGGAAGTAGTGTAGGTTCATGTAGCTAGGCATCTTAACTGCGCCATCACAACACATACATGATGAAATTCGTCATAAAAAGTCCATCACAAGTTGAGAAGAATGGTGATGTCCATACCTACAACACCAAAAGGAAAAATAAAAACGTAAAATGTTTGCCAGGTGGCAAAGCAAATTTTAAATTTAACTTAAAAGCGTCTCTCCTGGACAGTATCTTCAGTTACATTGACGAATATCTACTTAAAAACGGTACCTGCAAAATAAAAAAAACTTGCTATTAATTGTAGTTGCATAAGTAGGACTAAAAATTAATGTGTTTATCAATGTTAACACCAATCATGCGTACGTATCATGTAAACTGACTCGTTTGACATCATTTCGAGAAAGGAGTCACTCAAGACATCCATGGAACAGGTAACTAACTAACTACGATTTCGTCTGGTGAGCCCATTCTTTTGCCTTCCCCTAGCCCCAGCTAGCCTCCTCCTCTCCAGGAAAAGATTTTAAGATAATCAGTCAGTCCATTTCTTCTCACCCACAACCATGTGAGGATTTTAAGACAGATAGTCAGTTCACTGTACAGCTTTTCACCTACTTTTAAGACGATTGAACTGCAGCAGTTAATTGTTGGATCGAAACGTTTCATACATCATTCCCATTACACCATTTTATTACAATCCAGATGTTGGTTGTATCGACTGACAGATATCTGTGCTTATATCATAAGGAATGCCAATGACAGCAAAGACCGATATGCTGACATAAATGTCGATTCATTTTTCATTCCGTATATTTAGTTGCATGTCCTTAGATTAACGCAATACGCGAGTCTGCAGAGTCTTGAATGAGCCATGGTCAGTGACAGAGTCCATGGGGAGAAAGGGCGACTTCTAAGGGATGAACCGCTAGGGGCATGGTGCAATGGCCTGCCAGCTGGCCAGCAGGTAAACTTTGCCGGACCCGCTTTACTGTCTGCTACGGTTCTGGTCAGTGTGCACGCAACCAGAATTCTTTATAACAGCAGCTCTCAAGCTGTGCAGTTGTGTGGACTTCTAAAAAACTCAGTATGGGGGACAACGCTGTGCATCTGGGCCAGTGCAAAAGAAGTTATTTTTAGAGTAGGTATCTCTTGTCAAAGGACAGCCTGACGGTACGTTTTTCGCCGACCGGCTTTCTCAGAAAACTGAGGTCAACAGAGAATCGTCTCACTGCTTAGATGGTAAACGTATGTGGCAGTTATTATTAAAAAAAATTCTTCCCCTCTTTGTGGGGGAGGTATGACGTCAGCTGGACGCAGTTCCACGCAGACAGCAAATTTCTCTCTCTCGCAGTGTGGAAGGCGACTCATTGGGCACCGCAGCTTATAAATACCTTATTGATTAATCAAAAAAAAAAAAGCAAATGTGTGTGAAATCTTATGGGACTTAACTGTTAAGGTCATCAGTCCCTAAGTCCCTAAGCTTCCACACTACTTAACCTAAATTATCCTAAGGACAAACACACACACCCATGCCCGAGGGAGGACTCGAACCTCCGCCGGGACCAGCCGCACAGTCCACGACTGCAGCGCCTGAGACCGCTGGGCTAATTCCGCGCGGCTATTGATTAATCATTGATCAAGTCACTCCCATCAGTGAAAGAGCTTTTGCATGGATTTTTTGGAAGGAAGAGAGGAAATGTAAAATTTTGGCTGGACTGTGGATGGAGACGTAGAAGAAGACAAGCTGATGCGTCCGCGGCTCGTGGTCTTACGGTAGCGTTTACGCTTCCCGCGCACTGGGTCCCGGGTTCGATTCCCGGCGAAATCAGGGATTTTCTCTGCCTCGAGATGACTGGGTGTCGTGTGTTTTCTATCACCATTTCATCCTCATTAACTCGCAAGTCGCCGTAGTGGCGTTAAAGAACTTGTGGAGCGGCTTCCGAACCGCCCCGCGAGGGGTCTCCCGGCCAACAATACCATACGCTCATTATTATTATTGTTACAGGCTGATGTGGGAGACTTCGGGGAAAACCATCTTGGCTGAGAGATGCGGTGTCAGCCACAGCCTGCTATATCAGGAATCAACTCGTCACACCACTATTGACGAGGTGTTGCCACTAGCAGGCCGCAGCTAATGGAAGTCTTATCAGGTTGAGCAGTCGATTCTAGGGAGAATAATTTGCAGCGTGGGTTATCACGGGAGGATTATGATTAGTCGAGTTCGATTCGCTTCTTTTAAAGACGATTATACAATGAAATTCAATATCTTGCCCCATAAATGGCTCTGAGCACTATGGGACTTAACTTCTGAGGTCATCAGTCCCCTAGAACTCATAACTACTTAAACCTAAACCGAATTAACCTAAGGACATCACCCACATCCATCCCCGAGGCAGGATTCGAACCTGCGACAGTAGCGGTCGCGTGGTTAAAGACTGAAGCGCCTAGAACCGCTCGGCCACAGCGGCCGGCTCTTGCCCCATAGCCGAGGGCTCATCCATGATAAGCGAATTTAGGCATTTACTTGTGGAATGTATACTTCGTTTCCTGGCATTATTCCAGCAATCATGGCGTGTACAGCTATGATTATGTTTTTTTAGATCGATTGGTTGGTGTATTTGGGGGAGGGGACCAAACGGCAAGGTCATTGGCCCCATCGGATTAAGGAAGGATGGGCAAGGAAGTCGGCCGTGCCCCTTCAAAGCGATTAAGGGAAATCACTGAAAACATAAATCAGGATAGCTGGACGCGGATTTGAACGGTCGTCCTCCCGAATACGAGTCCAGTGTGGTGGCCATTGCGCCACCTCGCTCGGTGCATTTTTAGGGATTACTTGTTGAGGTGATGCTCACCACTATCCCTTGAGGGCCTTGTTAAGTCGATCTAATGTTCAGTTAAATCATTACACTGTTCAATATTTGTCATGCTTATGCTTTTTTTGCATTCTTACTATTCATATTAATGTATAACTTCGTTCCCTTTTTCATGTGTCTGCTCACGAAGAGAAAATAGAATTGGTGTTAACCTGTGCCAAGATTTTCACTTCAGTAGGTAGCTGGCCCTCGAATCATTAATCGTTAATAATTTTGTGGTAATCGACACCCGTAACTCATTTATGAGGGCCAATTTTTTTCATTATATTGTACGTTGCACTACAGATTCATTTCGGTATCTGGGTGCATGAAGAGCAGTTTGTTATTCCAGTGATCCAGCCAGTACAGGTTATTAAAACGACAGAAAGGCTGGTTGCTCCAGTCAGCGTCTCGCAATGTCTGTCAAGTGCCAGATATTCTGCTATTCACAGAAGACAATATTCTGCAGGGAATGTGTTGCGGCAGTACTTAATTTACTTCCAAATATAAATCCTGTGATTATTTCAATTATATTTTCTTCACTCGAAGAAGATTTTTTGTTTTAGAAGCAATTTTGGATTACAGTGAGATTTTAATTTCCATAAACATTTTAGCTGCCAAAGACACCTTGCTTCCGAAGTTACTTTTACTATCAAAGGAGAGTTGCACTTTTCTACAAACATTCCTTTTTGTCCACGTCTGTAGCTCAATGGTCATCATGTCTGGCTCCTACGCAGAGGGCCCGGGTACGATTTCCGGTACTTCCAGGGATTTTCCCGTTGTCGGAGGATTGTATCGGGATGCACTCAGCGTCAATCGAGATGCTCCTTGAATGAGACATACCGGCTCCAAGTTCAAGAAAGCGGACAACGGCCGAGAGAGTGGTATGAAAACACAATGCTCCTCGATACTGTATCCAATGACCCCATAAGGAGAGGATGATAGAGCTAAGTCTGTCCCGATTGGTCCATCAGACTCAAAACGTGGAGCTCTGCTTTACAAAACTTTTAATTTTGGGGGAGGGAATTTGGTTTCGCGAAAAACTGATGACTTTCAAAAGAAATTTTGCTGTTTAAGAATATTTTAGCTGCTAAGAAGAATTTTACGAGGGCTATGCAGAAAGAAACATTTTGAAATAAAAATTACAATATAGGAAACCAAATTTTATTAGATCCATTTTAAAGGCATTCGGCGTCAGCATCCAAGTGTTTTGTAGCGTGCTATGTCTTCTTTGCTGGGGCGAGGTGGTAGTGTCTCGGTGCAAAATACGGACTGTACGGTGGATCGTCAAACACCTCCCATCCAGAACTATTGGCCGTATGTGAACGTGCACTGCCGTGGAAAAAGAAAAAACTTACTCGGTAAGTTTTCCCCGACGCTTTCTTTGTATCGCCCGCCTCAACTTGACAGTGCTTGACAATACTTCCCTGAGTTAAATGTAATCACACGTTCAAAGAAATCAACGAGTATCACTCTGTTAGACTCCCAAAACCACAGTGGCCATCATCTTCGTTGCTGACAGCGTTTGAAACAGTTTCTTGGGAGAATTTGTGTGTCCCCATCCCATCGACTACCTTTTTACTTCACAATTGACGTGCTTCACCCAAGTCTCATCCCCAGTTAAGATACGATCGATGACTTGGTTAACGTTTCCCTCACGAGCGAGGAAGGACAATGCTACCTCCAGTCTTTTTATTTTTTGTGCTCAACCGTTATAATTTTGGGAACCTACCTAGCACAAAACCTGTGGTAACCAAGCTTCTCCGCCACAGTTTCATCCACCAAACTCTGTGCAAATTGGCGTAAATGTTAGTTGGTTGGTTGATCCACGGGAGAAGACCAAACAGCGAGGTCATCGGTCCCATCAGATTAGGGAAGGATGGGGAAGGGAGACGGCCGTGCCCTTTCAAAGGAACCGTTCGGGAATTTGCCTGGAGCGATTTAGGGAAGTCGCGGAAAACCTAAATCAGGATGGCCGGACGCAGATTTGAACAGTCGTCCTCCCGTATGCGAGACCAGCATACTAACCACTGCACCACCTCACTCGGTGGGAAAATGTTGCGAAAGTTACATGATAGTGACACGACAATTTTCATGATTTTATCGTTGATTTTCATCACCAGTTCGTCAATCACAAAGCTAGGCCTACCACTGTGGTCCTCATCGTGAACATTGGCGTGGCCGTTTTTAATATCATTGCACTATTGCCTCACTCTGCTTTCACTCATTATTGCTTTTCCGTACACATCGTAAGGGTCGCGATGAATTTCAGTTGGTTTTAGTTTTTTGCCAACAAAAACCCAATCACAGAACGCACCTTACAAATGGCGGGATTTTCTGTTGCAGCGAACATTTTAATACGTCACTGACAGCAAAACAGCAGGGACACAGGCCACACGTTACCTCCTCTTGATTCGTACTGACGGAGGTGTAGGAATGCTATGTCACCAAGATGGCCGCTGTAGTCACGCCCACAACTGCGATTAACCAAAACGTCTATCACTTTCTGGACAGCCCTCGTAGTTTTCAAGAACATTAAGAATTTTCTTGCTAACGGCAGAGAAGCCGCTTCTCAAACACCTAGTAGTGTCGGGCTCAAGGCTGGCAGTGAAGGGAGGCTTTAATAATAATTAAAAGCAAAAAAAGAGCCGCAATGATGCCTGACTCGGTAGTAGCAGGTTTGAATCCTGGTGGTAGAAGAATTTTCACCTCCCAGTATTTTTCTGAGAAGGTGAGAAGAGGCGGTGACATCAGATTCATAACCACAAGACCTTTTTTGACTGTTTTCGTAAGTCTTTTCCCTTCGTCTGTTTCTGTATGATCCTCATTCTCTAAGCTGGTGAACTTTTTGTTTGATTTAAATCCCTATATCTCCTTATTCTTAAATTAATTTTCATGGAAGAAGTTTTCTTGGTTCTGGTTTGCATGTGCTTCCATAAAGCATCTTATAAATCTGTGATCGAATAAAATTCTGCCCCTGATTAGGATCATACCATAAGGTAATATTTCTTTATTGTTTTTAAAATGCATCCAGTTTCGTGTTTAGTTCCATTTTACTCTTGTTTTTCCGTTTGTTTTCTTCTGGAAGAATCTGTTGCAAAAAAGTTTTTCTATCAGCTCTGCCGTTTGTGGTATCACACCAAAGTTTAGCTCTGACGAATACTTCTTCAGCTTATCAAGCTGATAACCTTTCATAAAATGATTTTCTCTGTACCTTACTAAATACACAATGCATCACTAAAAAATATGCAAGCAAGTAACATTTCCGTAAACAGTGCAGTAGAACTGTAGTAATGACCAAATTCTAAATATTTCTTGTGGAATTCCATTAGATAGTGTCTTAAAACGTCAAGTGTTAACACATAGACGCATATGAGTGTGTCGGCAAAACTTAGTCCATCTTAAAATTTACTGGCAGCAGTCGTTATCGGTAAAAGGACCGTGAAATCGGGTACGTACCGTAAATCGACCAGCTACAATAATTTACCAAACTTCAGTGCATAGTGATATGTTCGTCGCTGAATTAAATCTGTAATTATTCATTTGTGTCCTTTACGTTTTCTGTTACTAATTACCTAAAAACATTGCTTTGACGTTTATCAAAAAAAGGCTTGCAATCTCTGAATTCTTGAATATGAAGTTTAAAAATGCGAATAACTTTTTCGTAGGAAACAACCAAATTAAAAAGAGAAATACAAATTGTAAAAAAAAAAGACATCGTGTACTTTCCGATTAATGCAGCATCCGAATTACAGCAATGAACGGTCTGAGGTTGTAAAATACGTCATCCATCGCCCGTTAGAAACCTCCAAATACTTATTAAACGTTTTGCTGCAAGATTTCAATTTCGGATGTGATTATACAAACGTATGAGTTGCATAAATTACAAGGAATAATATACAACGCATTTTGGAAATAATAGCCTGAATTTCGGTAGGTATATCGCACTTAAATGCAACTCTAAAGCGATGCGTAGTTCACGACCTCCAACAATATATCAGGCGTCGCAGTAGCCTTCTGAGACCTTACTCAGAACTATGCAAATTAAACAGCCGTAAAAATGTCGCCTTGAATGCATAATTTCTCCGCGCATTCGCCCATTAATTTCAGTCTCCTTAGGAGTGCAGACTCGTTTAAGGCACTGAAGATAGCTGCTTCTTGGAACCCTACGTTTTAAAATAGTACCAGATACGAAAAAGAGCCGTCATATTTTATTCCACACCAGAGGTTCGCTGCGTGTGTAATCCATCAAATGTTTATCCGTATTATCTCCACGTGGAAAATGAAGCAGCGTATGAATTTCTCTTTAAATCTATTTCTCGTTTTACTTCAGCATTTGTCTGGCGTGCGAATGTCTAGACCACTGGAAGTCCACGGTGAATATTAGCGGAAGCACCAGGGCATAAACATGTAGACCTGTCATTTATGAAAGGCCAAATGTACAAATTCTGAGACTTGCTCGTTTATCTGATTGTCAATAACGACTGTTAGTCCTATTGATTTTCCGCCGTGGAAGACCGTAGTTTCTTTTTTTAAATTTTTTTGTCTCTTTTATTTCATATTTTGAACATTCGCAGATAACATTGTCGTAAAGTTATCGCCACTTGCATAAAATATTTACGTAAATCTATTACCAGCGTTGAATTTCCACCATCACTAACTGTACACAAGCACGACCGACAAAAATGTTTTCCTTGCCCGCCTCGCCATCCCTCCTTACCGAGTAGATACCATGCTGAACCGTGGCATTTAGTCTCGATAATGGTCTCCATTCGGCGAGGAAGAAAAAAAGAAAGGTGGATGAGGCTTTGACGTCCCATCAAGAGAAGGAGCACAAGCTCGGACTATGTCAAGGTTGAGGAAGGAAATCGGCCATGCCCTTTCGGAGAAACCATCCCAGCATTTTTCTGGAGCGATTTAGGGAAATAGCGGAAATCATCCTTCTGAATTCGAGTCCAGAGTGCTGCTCCACCTTGCTCGCTCCGCGAGGGAGACATCGCACTTGCTTTTCTTCAGGGTGGTCCATTGATAGTGAACAGGCCAAATATCTCACGAAATAAGCGTCAAACGAAAAAAATACATAGAACGAAACTTGTCTAGCTTGAAGGGAGAAACAAGATGGCGCTATGGTTGGCCGGCTAGACGGCGCTGCCATAGGTCGAACGGATGTCAACTGCGTTTCTTTAAATAGGAACCCCCAATTTTATTACATATTCGTGTAGTACGTAAAGAAATATGAGAGTTTTAGTTGGACCACTTTTTTCGCTTTGTGATAGATGGCGCTGTAATAGTAACAAACATATAAGTACCTGGTATCACGTAACATTACCCCAGTGCCGATGGTATTTGCTTCGTGATACATTACCCTTGTTAAAATGCATCGTTTACCAATTGCGGAAAAGGTAGATATCGTGTTGATGTATGGCTATTGTGATCAAAATGCCCAACGGGCTTGTGCTATGTATGCTGTGACACAATCTGAGTAGAAGAACCTATCGGTTGATATGGCATATCAAGGCTGACTGGTTTTGTATTGGAGGGAAATGTGTGTGTGTGTGTGTGTGTGTGTGTGTGTGTGTGTGTGTGTGTGAGGGAGGGGGGGGATAGAATAGTAGAGGGAGACCAAAAGACGAATAGAGTAAGTAGATTCAGAAGGACGTAAATAGCAGTAGTTCTTCAGAGATGCAAACGCTCTTACAGGATAGAGTAGCATGGAGAGCTGCGTCAAACCAGTGTTCGGACTGACAACCACAACAAAAACACTGTGTAACGGGACTTGCCTATCGTGCACATAGAGAACGTTTCACGTTTGTATCCACTGGTGTGCAAAACAGCCTGTTGTGTTTCTTGTAACGTACCATGGGTGAGGGTAGAAGGGTATCACCGATAGGCTGTAACTGCGTATAGTTTGACACCAAAAAATGCTTTCCATAGCAGCTGTTGTTTCCTGTCTGGCATTCGGTTGCCCGTTGAGAATTGCCTTGCATAAGTCGAATAGCAAAAGAGCGCTGGGAGGGGGGGGGGGGAGAGGGAGGGGAGGATCACACAGCCCGCATTGGTTTGGCTGGTGCGTCGTTAACAGCACGACCTCGCAGCGTAAACTTTCGGACGCCTTGCCGAGCCTGACCACTCCCATTCTCGAGAGCCGATTGCTCCGGCGGAACCTCGAGTGCTTAATTAACAGCCAGGAACGACGTCCCACACGCGCCGCGCCACGGCTATTTCGCCGGCAGGTCGCGGTGCGCGTTAATAATCGCGTTTCGCGCTCCTCTCGCAGACATAAATTCGCCCGACCGCTCGCTCGCCCACACCGACTGCCGACCGAGCCGGCTCCACAGCGGACCCAATTTTCAGAAGACCGCCCAAAGCACCGCGGTCCCGACAATGGCGCCACTCCTTTCTTTCGCTCCTGAACCCACTTCCCCCTCCTTCATCCAACTTTCCGAGCCGCCGCGCAGGGGAAACCAAGATACAGCAGAATGATTTTTTTTTTCTTTTTACTCGAATTTAGCGTTAATTAAAAACCGCGACCCAAACGATGGGCTGACGCAGCAGTGGGTTGTCCGGTGCTGGAGGCCACCGGCGGCTTATTTTTGGAGTCCAGCACGGCCCGTCTCATAAGGCGGCGGTTTAATGGACGGCCGGCCGCGGAATGAGGTCGCAAACACGTCCGGAGGGCCAGCGGCGTGTCCGGGCGTTTTCTTTCCTGGGACGGCTCCGAAATAGCCGCCATCTCCGAAAGCGAAAGCCTCGAAATAACAGCTACGAATCATACAGTAGCGACAAGCCTTGTACATCGCTGATGGTAATCATTCAAAGCCTCAGCGAAAGCACTTTTTTGTTTCTTTGTCGTATCGTCCATTGTAAAGTACACTGCATGCCACTAAAAACAAAACACCAGGAATGACTGAAAATAAAATTTTACTTATATGGAAAAAGAACCACCACAACTGTAGCTTGGGAATGTCTTTACTCTATCACGAGACTAGTTCTGGCGGTACATTACCACCATCCTGAGGCCCCACCACTGCCAAAAGATTATTTGTATCCTCGGCGCATTTACTATGGGATCCTTGTTACTAGCACAAGTGAGCTAGCTTTTATATGAGAAAAAGAACCACCAGATCTGTAACTTGAGAATGTCTTTATTCTATCACGCGACTAGTTTTGGCGGTACATTACCACCATCCTGAGGCCCCACCACTGCCAAAAGATTATTTGTATCCTCGGCGCATTTACTGTGGGATCCTTGTTACTAGCACAACTGAGCTAGCTTTTATATAGTCTATACTTGACATCGTCTCCAATTGGAGACAACACGGTATTCATGATGAAAGCTAGCCCACATGTGCTAGTGACAAGAACCCCCACAGTAAATGCGCCGAGGATACAAATAATCTTTTGGCAGTGATGGGGCCTCAGGATGGTCGTAATGTGTCGCCAAAAGTAGTCGCGTGATAGAATAAAGACAATCTCAAGATACAGAAGTGATGGTACTTTTCTCATACATATCATCAGCCAAAGTCCCTAGTTCAAGCAATAGGATGGACATCCATAAATTAAAATTTTACTTGTTGTGCGTATACGAGGTGTATGAGAGAAGTAATGAGACTGACAACACCGCGAGGGGCCTGGCAACGCTGAGTGGTTGTGCTTGTGCAAACAGGGGTCGACTCATCCAGGCGCTAAGCCGGAGTTTCAGTTCCGTACAGCCATCACGCTATTTCTGAGAGCGCCATCAGTGAAGTTGTGTTCTTGTATGTTACGAAAATAGAACAGCGGAATTTATGCAACGTTATGTCATCAAGTTGTGTTTTAAATACAGGTAATCCGCCAGTTTGACCTTTGAAAATTTGAAACAGCCCTATAGGGAACACTCCTTGTCAAGAGCACAAGCTTTTCGCTGGCACAAATCATTTTTGGAAGGCCGAGAATACGTTGAAGATGAATCCCGCTCAGGGAGACCTTCAACTTCAAAAACCGACGGAAACGTCGAACGTGTGCTCAGCTGTGTAAACTGACAGTCAAAGAAACACGTGTGTTGATCCTTTTGAGCGAATTATCAACCACCACAAATGGTCCAGTTGTGTGATCACAGGTGATCAGTCATTGATTTTTGAGTACTATTCTGAGACAAAGCGGAAAATTGAGAAGTGGAACGCAGAGACATCTCCTCAACTGAAGGAAGCTCCAATGAGTAACCCAAATATCAAAACAATAGTGATTTTTTTGACAATAGAGGTATCGTGCATACATAAATTTTTCCTCCAGGACAAACTGTCAACCAAGTGTTTTATAAAGATGTCCTTGGAACGTTTAGGAAAAGGGTGACTAGAGCGAGACCGATCATCGCAGACAAATGGTTTGCCAGCCAGAGTGGCCGAGCGGTTAAAGGCGCTACAGTCTGGAACCGCACGACCGCTACGGTCGCAGGTTCGAATCCTGCCTCGGGCAATGATGTGTGTGATGTCCTTAGGTTAGTTAGGTTTAAGTAGTTCTAAGTTCTAGGGGACTTATGACCACAGCAGTTGAGTCCCATAGTGCTCAGAGCCATTTGAACCATTTTTTAGCCACACAAATGGTTTCCGTATCGTAACAACGTCCCATGTCACACGGGTCACTTACATCACGGAGTTTTTTCATCTTAAAAGGCATTCCTGTTGTTCCACAGCCTCCCTATTCACCTGATCTAAGTCCTCGTGACTTTTTTTCTTTTCCCGAAATTGAAAAATATCTGAAAAGGACATCATTTTGGAACTCTGGAGAACATTCGAAAGAATATGGCCGACATCTTAAGCGCCCTTCCAACTGCAACCATTCAGCACTGTTAAGAATAAGAACAACGACTCCCACAGTGTATAGCTGCCGAAGGAAACTACTTCTAATGGGACAATATTGTTCTTTGAAAAAAAAAATACTTTGATATAAAAAAATCAGTCTCAGTAATTTTCTTACATACCTCGTACATTATAGTAGAAACATCTGGAAGTACACACACCAAGAAAAGTGTTGCATAGTGCAGGTATTTGAGTTGAAGGAACCATGAGTTGAACTGAATTCGGCGTTCGCAGAGGCTACAGAGCGGCATGTGTCGCATCAAACTGTTAGGTGACGATAACATGATGCGAATCTCCTTTCCTGATGACCATCGAGAGAGGTGGCGCAGTGGTTAGCACACTTGTCTCGCATTTGGGAAGATGACGGTTCAAACCGCGTCCGGCCATTCTGATTTAGATTTTCCTTGATTTCCCTAAATCGCTGCAGGCAGATCCCGGGATGATTCCTTTGAAAAGGCACAGCCGACTTCCTTCCCCATCCTTCCCTAATCCATGGGATCCATAACCTCGAAGTTTGCCCCCCCCCTCCCCCCTCCCACGATCCCAAATCAATTAGCCAACCTACCATTCCCGAAGACCATACGAGTACCACGTCGAACATCGCAACACCATGGACTCCGTTACAGATGTTCGAGAAATCATGCAAAATGGACACCGCAGGATTGGGGTTGGGTATTGGTTACCGACAAAATTACGATCTGTTTGTACCCTTACAGTCGCAAACAACGTATTTGGAGACAACCTGGTAATATCGAACGACTCCAACACTGTGTTCCACACGTGCCTCAAGGTGGTGGTGGAGTGGTGCTCTGGGATGGCACTACATGGGGCCACTGTACACCTCTCGTGAATTTTGAGGGCAATCTCACTGCCCTACGACGGAGGGACGAGATTCTGCAACAGCAGGATCGTATCTCCAATATTTCGGTGATAATTTCATCTTGATGGATGATAACTCACGTGCTCATAGTGCTGTTCTCGTGAAGACGTTCCTTCAGCATGCTAGGACCACCAGAATGGAGTGGCTTACTTATTCCCCGAACGTGAACCCAGTCGAACACATGTGGGCTCGATTAAAACCAGCTGTTTTTGGATGTCGACAACGACCACGTACTCTTCTCAGTCGACGCAAAATCGCCGTTGAAGTGGGTCAATCTATACCAGGGCTGACCACGCCACGACGGACTGAAGCCTGCAACGGATCAAGGGAGCGTTCCACATCGTAGTAAAGCTGCTCAGGAGTGCTGTGAAGAAGCCCCCATGAGAAACAGACGACTCTGTCGTTAAACAAATGTTTGTTTTTTGATTTGGTGATTTGGATATCCTGCAGACCAGATTTAGGGTTTCTGTCCGTTCTCTGCAATACGTCACCGCTGGAATCATTCTTATGATAGGAGTATCGGCAAACTTCATCCATACCCCTGTGTTGTTAAGTTAACGCTTCGGGTCTAACAATCATGCCGTCGACGAGACGTTAGCCTTCATTTTCTGTCACGAAAGCTTGTTGGAAATTCAAGGATTTCAACTTTTCTGTTGTGCAACGCGGTCACCTCAGCTCCAGTACGAAATTTGCGTGCCAAGCGTTTGAATCTAAATTCTTCTGACGAGAACTTGCTTTTCAGTTTTCTAAGGACATACTTTCTGTATAAAAATTGAGAAGTTAAATGTTGATTATTCGACGAAAACGGTAACAGCTATCTCCTTCGGTATAACTAATTTTTTAAATCTTTCGTTCCTACCCCTGAGCCGAATCCTAGGAATTGGGAGTGGGGCAAAAGTATTCACAATTACGGATATATAGAAGTAGTATTGCTGTTTCGAGTTGTACATTGTCTGTTCACAGGTCACAGCGCCTTCGGTGGTCGCAGTGCGTCTCTCCATATACGGACAGAGTATGTCCTTAATATGAAGCTCCTCCGAAATGTATGCTTTTCTGATGGCATACAATTTCCGAACGTCTGACATCTCGTTTTACTGCAGCGGGTAGCCTTTGAGATGAACTTTGAGAAATATAGCTTGGAAAATTAGACCAAGCAAGAACACCGCGCCTTCCCAGTCAAATGGAAACTTCCTTGTAGCAAACAGAAAAGTCGATTATTTAAACTGCGCTTATCCATGGCTTTCTCAGTCACAATCAAAGTTTTCAGCGAAAATGAGCTAACAGATTTTGTGACTGTGCTTATACTGTGAAGCTGAGATGCTGACATTCTAACACACGAAGACAGCTCTGTTGAAAGTGTTAGACGTAGTTAACTTTTTTCTTCGATTACAGTGACAGCGGCAAGGTATCAATTTAGGAGCCAAAACATTCTACAATTTACGGGACAGTCATAGGCGCCCATAATCGGTAGCGCTTCAAGGACAGCTGGCTGCCAATAACTTCTGACATTTCCTTCTGTAACTACTTGGCTTGACCATGGGTTCAGAACGTAATAGGGCTGCTACATTTAGTAAACAGCAACAGAGCTCAGCGAGAGGAAACGAAATCTGATTTTCGTACAGAAATCAACAAGACTGGATACTTCACTGATTTCACCCTTGTGAGAAGAGCTTAGAGCTTACTGCACAATTTTCTGGCGAAAATATGCGCTGTGACAGTCTTGAGCAAATTTATAAATTATAATAGCGTTGTTACAAACAGGTAACTGATTCTCTTTTCGAACTCGCAGAACCCAACGTAACGGGGCTACTAAAGCCCAAATTCCTTCAATAAACCGAACGTTAATTCTCCATTTATTAATAGTGGCTCAAATAATAAAATCTTCATGAAACACTCTCCGTACTGTACACTGATAGGCCTATTGTAAATTGTTTTGTGCGGAAAGAAAGAAAGACGCAAAACAAGAGAGAACGACAAGTAAGAGACAGGTGCGCAACAAATTTGTAGAGCGTTGAGTTGAGTGAATTAGACGAATTTTGGTTTTACTACTCGTTTCATACTCGTCTGATCAGCACACTTCGTCGAAGTATTTTTCAGAATAATAATTATTGCAAATCTCCCCATAATAGTGTCTTCGAAATAACCTCCCCGTTCATTCGTTCTGCGAAAGATAAGTTTAACAGAGTTTGTAACATTTCCGTAAGTAGACGACTCGTGTAGCTGACAATCCAGTGTGGATCCATATCTACATATTTCCTGCGCAAGATAACGTACGACGTGATTTTCACTTGGTTCCTATGCCATCCGTGGGTGGGTCGCCGGAAGATCAACGGCGGGCCATCTCGATAAAAACCCAAATTTCCTAAATTTTCAGCCCCTAATCATTTAAGGCAAATGACAAAACGTTGCCTTTGAAAGAAACACTCCTTCAATCCGAGCTGATTTTTCGACAATAGTGATACGACCGTTTACGAGAAATTAACCCCCCTCCTTCCGTACTGACTTCTATTCCCGTCTTGAGCTGTGCGCTGATGGAACCAACGTTTACATATAATAACCTGCAATGCTAAATTTTCTGAGCTAGACGTTAAAAAGATGTATGATTCCAGTTCAGGCTCACACCAATATAAAAACCTAGAAATTCTGTTTCATTTGTTGATTTTCGCTTCTGCTTTGTTTTTAATGGTATGGTCAGCCCTCGTCTCGTACAGAATTGCGTGAATTATGTTTTAACTAAATTCATTGATAGTCTGTTTGCAGAGAGCCAGTTATTAACGTACAAGAATATTTTATTTACATTTTCATGAGATGACATTTTTCCATTAGGATTTGTTATGAGATCTGCATCGTCAGTGAAGAGAACTATTTATGCATCTTGGATATATGGTGGCGGATCGTCTATACACAATAAGAGCAAGAGCAGAACCAATACTGAACAGTGTAGTACACCTGTAATGATTATTTCACATTTTAAGGGACACTATTTCATTGCGTACTGTCCCTGCGTTTCGCAATAAGACACTCTACTTTCTTTTATGTAGATAAAATGAAAACTTGTGAATGTGCTGTGCTGGGTTATTATGCTCCTAGAAGTATAACTTTAAATTCGATCAGTGTCTGCATTCATGCCTACCGTGTAATGATTTGAACAGATCCCACTGCTGTTCCCCTCCAGTCGTTGCATTTTATTGCGAGAAATAAAAATATAATAAAAAGTCACATCAATTGGTTCTATAACTTCAGTATTCTTTAGTAATGCTTTCACCCGACGGCTTGAACGGATAGGATGTTCAGTATTGATGGGTAATGTCCTTCCCAAATGTTATTAAAGTGGCATAGCACAGGTGTAATCTAAGCACCAGCAGTAAATTGCAATTGTAGAAACCTGCGAATGAGATGTTGTGGTCTTCAGTCCTGAGGCTGGTTTGATGCAGTTCTCCATGCTACTCTATCCTGTGCAAGCTTCTTCATCTCCCAGTACTTGCTGCAACCTATATCCTTCTGAATCTGTTTAGTGTATTCATCTCTTGGTCTCCATCTACGATTTTTACCCTCCACGCTGCCCTCCAATGCTAAATTTGTGATCCCTTGATGCCTCAGAACATGTCCTACCAACCAGTCCCTTCTTCTTGTCAAGTTGTGCCACAAACTCCTCTTCTCCCCAATTCTATTCAATACCTCCTCATTAGTTATGTGATCTATCCATCTAATCTTCAGGATTGTTCTGTAGCATAACATTTCGAAAGCTTCTATTCTCTTTTCGTCCAAACTATTTATCGTCCATGTTTCACTTCCATACATGGCTACACTCCATACAAATATTTTCAGAAACGACTTCCTGACCCTTAAATCTATGCTCGATGTTAACAAATTTCTCTTTTTCAGAAACGCTTCCCTTGCCATTGCCAGTCTACATATTATATCTTCCCTACTTCGACCATTATCAGTAATTTTGCTTCCCAAATAGCAAAACTCCTTTACTACTTTAAGTGTCTCATTTCCTAATCTAAATGGTTCAAATGGCTCTGCGCACTATGGGAATCAACTTCTGAGGTCATCAGTCCCTAAAACATAGAACTACTTAAACCTAACTAACCTAAGGACATCACACACATCCTCCTTTCAAGACACTGTCCATTCCGTTCAACTGCTCTTCCAAGTCCTTTGCTATCTCTGTCAGAATTGCAATGTCATCGGCGAACCTCAAAGTTGTTATTTCTTCTCCATGGATTTTAATACCTACTCCCAATTTTTCTTTTGTTTCTTTTACTGCTTGCCTAACACACAGATGGAATAACATCGGGCAGAGGCTACAGCCCTGTCTCACTCCCTTCCCAACCACTGCTTCCCTTTCATACCCCTTGACTCTTATAACTGCCATCTGGTTTCTGTACAAATTGTAAATAGCCTTTCGCTCCCTGTATTTTACCCCTGCCACCTCTAGAACGAGTATTCCAGTCAACATTGTCAAAAGCTTTCTCTAAGTTTACAAATGCTAGAAATGTAGGTTTGCCTTTCCTTAATCTTTCTTCTGAGATAAGTCGTAGAGTCAGTATTGCCTCACGTGTTCCAATATTTCTACGGAATCCAAACTGATCTTCCCAGAGGTCGGCTTCTACCAGTTTTTCCATTCGTCTGTAAACAATTCGCGTTAGTATTTTGCAGCTGTGACTTACTAAACTGATAGTTCGGTTATTTTCACATTTGTCAACTCCTGCTTTCTTTGGGATTGGAATTATTATATAATTCTTGAAGTCTGTGGGTATTTCGCCTGTCTCATACATCTTGCTCACCAGATGGTAGAGTTTTGTCAGGACTGGCTCTCCTAAGGCCGTTAGTAGTTCTAATGGAATGTTGTTCACTCCCGGGGCCTTGTTTCGACTCAGGTCTTTCAGTGCTCTGTCAAACTCTTCACGCTGTATCGTATCTCTCATTTCATCTTCATCTACATCCTCTTCCATTTCCGTAATATTGTCCTCAAGTATATCGCCCTTGTATAGACCCTCTATATACTCCTTCCACCTTTCTGCTTTCCCTTCTTTGCTTAGAACAGGGTTTCCATCTGAGCTCTTGATATTCATACAAGTTGTTCTCTTTTCTCCAAAAGCCTCTCTAATTTTCCTGTAGGCAGTATCCATCTTCCCCCTAGTGAGATAAGTCTCTGCAGCCTTACATTTGTTCTCTAGCCATCCCTGTTTAGCCATTTTGCACTTCCTGTAGATCTCATTTTTGAGACGTTTGTATTCCTTTTTGCCTGCTTCAGTTAATGCATTTTTATATTTTCTCCTTTCATGAATTAAAATCAATATTTCTTCTGTTACCCAAGGATTTCTACTAGCCCTCGTCTTTTTACCTGCTTGATCCTCTGCTGCCTTCACTACATCAGCCCTCAAAGCTACCCATTCTTCTTCTACTGTATTTCCTTCCCCCATTCCTGTCAATTGTTCCCTTATGCTCTCCCTGAAACACTCTACAACCTCTGGTTTAGTCAGTTTATCCAGGTCCCATCTCCTTGAATTCCCACCTTTTTGCAGTTTCTTCAGTTTTAATCTACAGTTCATAACCAATAGATTGTGGTCAGAGTCCACATCTACCCCTGGAAATGTCTTACAATTTAATATCTGGTTCCTAAATCTCTGTCTTACCATTATATAATCTATCTGATACCTTCTAATATCTCCATGATTCTTCCATGTGTACAACCTTCTATTATGATTCTTGAACCAAATGTTAACTATGTTTAAGTTAGGATCTGTGCAAAATTCTACCAGATAGATTCCTCGTTCATTTCTTACCTCGAATCCATATTCACCTACTATGTTTACTTCTCTCCCTTTTCCTAATCTCGAATTCCAGTCACCCATGACTATTAAATTTTCGTCTCCCTTCACTACCTGAATAATTTCTTTTATCTCATCATACATTTCTTCAATTTCTTCATCATCTGGAGAGCTAGTTGGCGTATAAACTTGTACTACTGTAGTAGGCGTCGGCTTCGTGTCTATCTTGGCCACAATACTGATATTCAGTAGAAATTTGGTTGCTGTGTCCCATTTATGTCGTCAACTGTTAACTTTAATCACATACAGTACGAACGAAAAATATGAAGAATAGACAACGTGTTGCATATCAACTGAATCTGCCCATGAAAACAGCAAAACGCATACTATTTCAGCTACAAACTGCGATGCTAGATATAAAAGGGCACTTCCTTTAAACATGTGTGCTCGGTAACGATAAGTGGAGTTACACAGGGCTCTAGCCTACCTTTATGCTATTCAACCAGTACATTGAGCAAGCAGTGCAGAAAACCAAAAAGAAATTTCGAAAGGCATTAAATTTCAGGATGAAGAAATAATTACATCGTCACTCCGACAGAGACGGAAAAACTCTTGGAAGATCAGCTAAATGGGATAGATAGAGCCTTGATAAGAAGTGGTAACATAAACATCAACAAAATTAAACAGGAGTAATGGGATGTCGTCAAAATAATCAGAAAATGCTAAGGGAATTAGATTACGGAATGAGACACTAAACGTATTAGACGAGTTTTACTCTTTTGGCAGCAAATTAATGGCGATGGTAAAAGTAGAAAGATTAAAAAAATGCAAGCTGTCAATAACAAGAAAAAAGATTCTGAAAATTAGAATTTGCTAACACTGGATATAAGTGTAACTCATAGGAAATCTTTGCTGGAGGTATTTGTCTAGAGTAAAGCGTTGCACCGAGGTGAAACGCAGACGATAAGCAGCTCAGACAATAAATAAGTGAAGCGCTTGAAATGCGGTACTACAGAATAATGCTGAAAGTCAGATGGGTAAATTGGGTAAGTAATGTAGAAGTACTGAATAAAACTGGAGAGAAAAGGAATTTATGGCACAACTTTACTAAAACGTATCAGATGTTCAATTGTGTTTGAATTCCTAAGGACCAAACTGCTGAGGTCATCTGTCCCTAGACTTTCACACTACTTAAACTGACTTATGCTGAGAACAACACACACACCCATGCCCGAGGGAGGATTCGAACCTCCAGTGGAGAGGCCGCGCAATCCGTACACGGCGCCTCAAACCGCGCGGCCACTCCGCGCGGCTAAAACGTATCGCTGTGGGCCTGAGCAAGTGTTTGTTGTCGTAATGGCATTGCTTGCTGTCATGAGCCGGTGCAGCATTTTACCACCACACCTGTTTCAGTACACCGGCGCAGCCACTCGTTTCATTATCAGCGGTATTACCGAAACCCAGGACACTCCGGTGGCATTGCTTCGAATGGTGTACTTGGTATCTTAGGCGTCCGCTCACCAACAAACATACCTTGGCACTTATAAATACTTGTCGTAGAGCTGGCAAATCGCAGCAGATCGGCGAGCATTTTAGAATGGGGTATTGGCTTAAGACTACCGTCGCTCTTCTGCCGTCCACTGGAGCAGCTCTCTACGCTACCCATCCTAAGGAACTGTCTCCTTAGGAGTCTAGCCACAGTGCTGATGGGCCGAGTATCGAACTAAGGCCCTCCCAGCTGCTGATCTATTTGGAGTCCGCCTTCAACAGGTGTTGCCAGCCAGGCGTAAGCCCAGGGTTCGTTCCTGGATGTCTCCACTGACGACGCACGTCACGGCAGACCGCTCTCCCGCCTTACTAACGGCGTACCTGCTCCAGCATCTGACGCATCTCCGCGCTGCAGCTGAGTAATGCTGGCCACGCAAGGTCAGGACACTGTTGGGCCGCGCTGAGCATAGCGTTGCTGACGTCTACTACACAAAGTGCACTGAGGACATGGGTTCGACATCCGCTCCCTAAAACGGGCGCGGTCTTCGATAGTGAACCGTTCTAAATAAAAAAAATAATCAACTGTCCCCAGGCTGAACGTGACTATTACACAGTAAAAAATCTGAGAGCTACAGAACAGATCGTTTGATTGGACACATCCTGGGGCAGCAAGGATTCGGTAATTGAGGGAAGTGTGGAGTATAAAAAAAACTGAGTACAGCAAGCAGGTTCAAATGAATGTAGATTGCAGTAGCAACACAGAGATGATGAAGCTTGTACGGGATAGACTAGCACGGACAGCTGCATGAAGCCAGTCTTCAGAATGAATACCATAACATGAAAGCGGCCACTACACCTAAAGTGCAAGCAGTGAGTACAAGGCACGTTAAAACTCCAGTGTTAATGCCACATATGAAATTTTAGCAATACGTTCACACGAAATGCGCTGTAGTGAACCACCTTTCAGAAAGCAACAAAATAATAAAGGGGCGTAGTTAAATCGACATAAATCTCAACCAAAAATCTTCAGCTGTTCGTGGATCACTCTTTGTAGGAATGACACGTACATTGCTAATGTTCCTGCACACTGTATATTCTAATACATAGGAGTGCAAATGTTTCATTTGAAAGCAAAGCCTTAAAAGTTTTTGCCACTGCTGCACGTGTCTCGAAGATCTACTGTAACGCGCACTTACCTTATTTAGTTGAAAATGGAATATAAAATGAAGAAATGTTATCTCTGCTGTAGGCAGTTCGAGAAGTATTTCAGACAGATTGCATGTGAACGTGATAATTTCGTGGACAAATATTTACTAGTGCGTAACCACATGTACGGGTGAGCATTAAAGATCAAAGGACTGAAAAATAATTTCGTGAGAGAAAGAATTCATCGCTGAGCTGAATTTAAACTCTTGTGTTATTCATAAAGTAGATACAGCAGCTCATGAAAAATGCATAAAAATGTCCCCCTACAGTCCACGTGCTTACAGAATCATACATTTACAAAAGACGGCATGATGACCCCATATTCATAATAATCCACTTAATATTATTTAAAGAGTTGCAAACTAATATAATAAGTGAGTGGCATGCTCGGATGACCCAATGAAAAGTAGATATTAATGCTCATGTATTTAACACAGACGTGAAACAAGATCAAGATTTGCTAACATAAAACACAACTGCAAAGCACGCTTCATAAATAAAACTGAATAATCACGTAACATATAATTACGCTAGAACAGCGAGAGCAAGCAACCATCTCATCAATAACCCTGGGCCGTGTAGCTTCAATACATCCGTCTCAGCATCATTAACAAACGAAACTTCGGCTTTAAACAGCTGTGTGGTATATGTTGGTTGTTTTGGGAAACACCACAGTAAAGGTTTAATAAAATGTCATAAATAACGTATTTCACGTACACGCAATGTGACTTTTTTATTCTTTGAAGTCACTGTTTTCAAATATATTTACAACAACTACATATTTTTAAAGCAGTAAATTCTACCCAAAATTTTATTCTTAATAATTCGTCGGTGGGTACTTAACATTGTTTACTTGCAAAATGAGTCCACTTAACATAAACTAGCACTAACCTACCGCGATAGTTGACGAAACAGTAATGTGAGTCCTCCCCCCCCCCTCCCCTCCCCCTCTCTCTCTCTTTCTCTTTGTCATGGATCAGTTTTCAACATCGTGTACAGGGTCCGGCATAAATGAATTGTAGGAAATGAAAAGGACACAATCTCAAAACAAATTGGCAAATTTATGGAAACATACGTTGGAAACAAAGAAAGAGGTATACCTTTACGTATCATATACTCCATTTGCTTGTTTTTAATATAACATTATACACATGGTCGCCATCAATTTCGTTACATTCCTCCAGGCAGCAAACGAAAGCTTTTATCAGCTGTCTGAGAGTATTCAATGACATCTCCTTCACAGCTTTACGTATCCTTTCCTTACATTCCTCCAGGCGACGAACGAAAGCTTCTGTCAGCTGTCTGAGCGTATTCAATGGCATCTCCTTCACAGCTATACGTATCCTTTCCTTGAGTTCAGCCACGGTATGAGGACATCTGGCCTACACTTGTCTCCTGTCCCCACAAGAAGAAATCGGGAGGAAGTCAGGAAACACAAGGGGAAGTCTCGTTGGCAAACTTCATTCTGCTCATTCAGTTTCTGTACGACCTGTAGTTTGTATGTGGACGTGCAATTTGTCATGGATGATGCACCGCAGGAAACGATTTGTCATCGCTAGCGGCAAGGCATATCTGGTATCTGTGGTGTCACCGCCAGACACCAACGGTCGAAAAGTGAACTTGCATAAATTATTAAAAAATAAGATAGGATTTGATCATGTAGTAGTCTATACAGCGCCAAACTAGAATTGTGAATTTCTTCGGCTTCCTTCGAATCAGCCGCAGTCCGTTAGTATACGTCGGACCCGCGTGTCGCCACTATCAGTGATTGCAGACCGAGCGCCGCCACACGGCAGGTCTAGAGAGACTTCCTAGCACTCGCTTCAGTTGTACAGCCGACTTTGCCAGCGATGGTTCACTGACAAAATACGCTCTCATTTGCCGAGACGATAGTTAGCATAGCCTTCAGCTACGTCATTTGCTACGACCTAGCAAGGCGCCATTACCAGTTACTATTGATACTGAATCATGTACAGTCAAGAGCGACGCTCATCATTAATGGATTAAAGTTAAGTATTCCACCAGCTACGTCCGTTTTTCTAAAGTCTAAATTCATTGTCCTGTTCCAGATCTCACGCCAGCCTGCGTGAGCTAAAACGCGTGCCTTTCGGCTTCCTCTAGTATACCGGTGTTGGCTCTCCTGCCAACCCAAAACAGTATCAGAACAGTGAAGACTTCGGAAGAGTGCTTGACGCTTCTTCTCCATTCTTCTTCAAGTTCTTTCAACTGCACTCCTCTTCGTCAACTTAGGCGCCCTTAACTTACCCCGAGGAAAGAATACCTACAGTTTAACGTGTCCGCGGCTGGTGGTCTCACGGTCGCGTTCTCACTTCCCGAGGACGGGGTCCGGGTTCGATTCCCGGCGGGATCAGGAAGTTTCACCTGCCTCGAGATGACTGGGTGTTTGTGTTGTCCTCATCATTTCATCATCATTCATGAAAGTGGCGAGATTTGACTGAGCAAAGATTGGGAATTTGTACGGGCGATGATAACCGCGCAGTTGAGCGCCCCACAAACCAAACATCATCACAGTGTAACGTGGAATCCAAACCATGTGTTGTTCTTCGCATAGCTTCTCGGCATTGAGAGGTGAACCCTAGCGTAAAGGAAGACTGAAAAATTTCTGTCGTCCTACTGGGAATCGATATCCAGCATGCACATTACTGCTAGACCATGTAACTGTCCGATTATCGCAACCGTATTGATTTACTTTGCAAGTCATCCCCGCGACCTGGTCGCTTGGAGTTGATGTATAATAATGAGACAGGCGAGAGTGCAGCCGTGGTCCGTAATGTGGGGAACACCTTGTTTAATCAGTGTAAAAAAATATGTATGAGAAATCACGACGTGTATCAGTGGGCAGCGCTGACATTATTATGACCAGTGGCTTGAGCATCCAACCACTAACAGAGGTACCCGACGGCTGAGCAAGAGTGTGGCAGGCATCAAAGGGCATATAATCGCAACGGTCGAAAAGTGAACTTGCATAAATTATTAAAAAATGAGATAGGATTTGATCATGTAGTAGTCTATACAGCGCCAAACTAGAATTGTGAATTTCTTTAGTGGACGCGCGGTCTGGGATTGCATGGCTGCTCCCGCCGGAGGTTCGAGTCCTCCCTCGGGCATGGGTGTGTGTGTTGTTCCTAGCATAAGTTAGTTTAAGTAGTGTGTAAGTCTAGGGACCGATGAACTCAGCAGTTAGGAATTCACACACATTTTTAGAGGCCGGATGGAGTGACAGAACGGTTGTAGGCGCTAGAGTCTGGAACCGCGCGACCGCTACGGTCTCAGGTTCGAATCCTGCCTCGGGCATGGATGTGTGTGCTGTCCTTAGGTTGGTTAGGTTTAAGTAGTTCTAAGTTCTAGGGGACTGATGACCTCACAAGTTAAGTCCCAAAGTGCTCAGAACCATTTGAACAAATTTTTTTTTTTTTTAGAATTTCTTTTTGAATGTGACATCGAAATAGAGATCTAGTTCGGATTTTAAGTGACGTATTGATTGATGTATTCGTTAGGAGAAAGTATAGCGAAGTAGATTTTGAATTCTGCTGGAAATGAGTAGTTTGGAACTGGGTGACTTCTTCTGTTGAATGGTTACGAAGTGCGATGTCATGATTTGCTCTCAAGCTTATGTAGAAACATTCTTGACACAGATTTGAGATAAGTTTACGCGAGTGACAGTTACGCGACTGATAGTTTATTTGCTCTGTGGCAGTGATATTACTCTTTGACGTTTGTGAATTTTTCGCCTACTGCCACAGTTACGAATATTTTCCCCTCGACTTCTCCTGATTAGTCAGATTTCACAGAGAGAAGTCAGAGTTTATTAACGTTAGTAAATTAATAGCTTTTTCGTGTGGGTCCTTTCTGAGTCTGTGACTACATCTCAAAGCACTCAGGTTTCCTCAGGCCAGTCGGCTGATCGAACACCTGCACCCGAAGAACATAATAGTCATTAGGATTGGGAAATCGCCACAACCACCACAAGGTGATAATATTGCTTGGCAATATTTATAACTACCC
The DNA here is from genome assembly GCF_023864275.1 of Schistocerca cancellata. Taxonomy (NCBI): domain Eukaryota; kingdom Metazoa; phylum Arthropoda; class Insecta; order Orthoptera; family Acrididae; genus Schistocerca; species Schistocerca cancellata. The sequence goes on along the minus strand of NC_064631.1, from coordinate 459,495,629 downwards.
AGAAACAAAACTTAACTAAACCAAACTGCATCCGAATGGGTCTCGGAAAATCCAGTGGTAGAGACCTATCACCGTGTCATCCTGAGTCTACAGGAGTCACTGGACGTGGATGTGGAGGGGCGTGAGGTCAGCAAACTACTCTCCCGGCCATTGTCAGTTTTCGTGACCAGCGCCGCTACTTCTCACTCAAATAACTCGTCAGTTGGGCTCACAACATTTAAGTGCACTCCACTTGCCAACAGCGCTCAGTAGACGGGACGGTCAGCAATCCAAGTTCTAGCCAAGCCCGATAGCGCTTAAATTCGCGATCTGACGGGAGCCGGTATTGCCACTGCGGCAAGGCCGTTGGAATTACAGAGGGTTTCTTAACGCATAACGAAGGGTCTTATCCACTGTGTTATTGCTCCTAATATCAGTCAAGAGCGCACTGTAAATACACTACTGACCATGAAAATTGCTACACCAAGAAGAAATTTAGATGATAAACGGGTATTCATTGGACAAATATATTACACTAGAACTGACATGTGATTACATTTTCACGCAATTTGGGTGCATAGAACCTGAAAATCAGTGCCCAGAACAACCACCTCTGCCCGTAATAACGGCCTTGATACGCCTGGGTATTGAGTCAAACAGAGCTTGGATGGCGGGTACAGGTAAAGCTGTCCATGCAGCTTCAACACGATACCACAGTTCATCAGGAGTGGTGACTGGCGTATCGTGACGAGCCAGTTGCTCGGCCACCATTGACCAGACGTTTTCAATTGGTGAGAGATCTGGAGAATGTACTGGCCAGGGCAGCAGTCGAACATTATCTGTAACCAAAAAGGCCCGTACAGGACCTGAAACATGCGGTCGTGCATTATCCCGCTGAAATGTAGGGTTTCGCAGGGATCGAATGAAGGGTAAAGCCACGGGTTGTAAGACATCTAAAATGTAACGTCCACTGTTCAAAGTGCCGTCAGTGTGAACAAGAGGTGACCGAGACGAGTAACCAATGGCACCCCATACCATCACGCCGGGTCATACGCCAGTATGGCGATGACGAATACACACTTCCAATGTGCGTTCACCGCGATGTCGTCAAACACGGATGCGACCATCATGATGCTGTAAACAGAACCTGGACTCATCCGAAAAAATGACGTTTTGCCATTCGTGCATCCAGGTTCGTCGTTGAGTAGACAATCGCAGGCGCTCCTGTCTGTGATGCAGCGTCAAGGGTAACCACAGCCATGGTCTCCGAGCTGATAGTCCATGCTGCTGCAAACGTCGTCGAACTGTTCGTGGAGATGGTTGTTGTCTTGCAAACGTCCCCAACTGTTTACTCAGGGATCGAGACGTGGCTGCACGACCCGTTACAGCCAAGCGGATAAGATGCGTGTCATTTCGACTGCTAGTGATACGAGGCCGCAGCACGGCGTTCCGTATTACCCTCCTGAACGCACCGATTCCATATTCTGCTAACAGTCATTGGATCTCGACCAACGCGAGCGGCAATGTCGCAGTACGATAAACCGCGATCGCGATAGGCTACAATCCAACCTTTTTGAAAGTCGTGAACGTGGTGGTACGCATTTCTCCTCCTTACACGAGGCATCACAACAACCTTTCACCAGGCAACGCCTGTCAACTGCTGTTTGTGTATGAGAATTCGGTTGGGAAGTTTCCTCTTGTCAGCACGTTGTAGGTGTCGCCACCGGCGCCAACCTTGTGCGAATGTTCTGAAAAGCTAAACATTTGCAAACCACAGCATCTTCTTCCTGTCGGTTAAATTTCGCGTCTGTAGCACGTCATCTTCGTGGTGTAGCAATTTTAATGGTCAGTAGTGTAAGTCGATGTCGTGTACCGATCTCTCCATATTCGCATCTGTCGTACAGGTAGGGTCAGCAGGGTCCACTTCCAGCGGTAGCGGTAGCACCGCGCCCTCGATGCGGACGCCCAGGACTCCACGGGCTGCGCACTGCACAGAGCCGGCCACCGGCCCGGGGCCGCCGCCGCCCCCGCAGAGCAGCGCAGCGCAGCCAGTGATCCGCGGCGGACGAGCTGCCGCGGCCCTGCAGGAGGAGCGGCGAGGAGAGGAGAAGAGACGTAATTCGTGGCTTGCGAGGCCGTACCGGAATGTCCGGCTGCGCCAGTACCGGGTTACTGCACCCAGCAGCCAAGGTTGCGAGGTTGAGGCTGCCTCGGGAGCTTTCACCGCGGAGCGCGAACGCTATCCGTTCTGACGGCCGGGCGACACGTGACAGCTCCACACACGCAACCAGCCGGTCCGCGCGGCTGCTGTAACGCCGCCCGCAGTCCGTGTATGCAGCGAGGGCAGTCTCGGACAGCACCGGCCGTGTCTCAGCGGCAATCGAGCCCGAGATGCTGAATTCCATAGCAGAACGTCAACATCAGCTCGGAACCTAAGAATTTGTGTGTGTGTGTGTGTGTGTGTGTGTGTGTTCGAGCTAACGGGCGCTCAACAGCAAGGTTATCAGTGGCCTTAGACAGATTAAAACGAATGAATGTGGATAAAAATACCAAAACACAATAAATCACCAAAGAAGCTGGTATTGTCATACGTATTCAAATACAGAGATATATAAACAGGCAAAATACGGCGCTACGGTTGCCAACACCTATACAGGGTATTACAAAAAGGTACGGCCAAACTTTCAGGAAACATTCCTCACACACAAAGAAAGAAAATATGTTATGTGGACATGTGTCCGGAAACGCTTACTTTCCATGTTAGAGCTCATTTTATTACTTCTCTTCAAATCACATTAATCATGGACACAGCAACAGAACGTACCAGCGTGACTTCAAACACTTTGTTACAGGAAATGTTCAAAATGTCCTCCGTTAGCGAGGATACATGCATGCACCTTCCGTCGCATCGAATCCCTGAAGCGCTGATGCAGACCTGGAGAATGGCGTATTGTATCACAGCCGTCCACAATACGAGCACGAAGAGTCTCTACATTTTGTACCGGGGTTGCGTAGACAAGAGCTTTCAAATGCCCCCATAAATGAAAGTCAAGAGGGTTGAGGTCAGGAGAGCGTGGAGGCCATGGAATTGGTCCGCCTCTGCCAATCCATCGGTCACCGAATCTGTTGTTGAGAAGCGTACGAACACTTCGACTGAAATGTGCAGGAGCTCCATCGTGCATGAACCACATGTTGTGTCGTACTTGTAAAGGCACATGTTCTAGCAGCACAGGTAGAGCATCCCGTATGAAATCATGATAACGTGCTCCATTGAGCGTAGGTGGAAGAACATGCGGCCCAATCAAGATATCGCCAACAATGCCTAACCCAAACGTTCACAGAAAATTTGTGTTGATGACGTGATTACACAATTGCGTGCGGATTCTCGTCACCCGATGCAAGTTGATTGTGAAAATTTACAATTTGATCACGTTGGAATGAAGTCTCATCCGTAAAGAGAACATTTGCACTGAAATGAGGATTGACACATTGTTGGATGAACCATTCGCAGAAGTGTACCTGTGGAGGCCAATCAGCTGCTGATAGTGCCTGCACACGCTGTACATGGTACGGAAACAACTGGTTCTCCCGTAGCACTCTCCATACAGTGACGTGGTCAACGTTACCTTGTACAGCAGCAACTTCTCTGACGCTGACATTAGGGTTATCGTCAACTGCACGAAGAATTGCCTCGTCCATTGCAAGTGTCCTCGTCGTTCTAGGTCTTCCCCAGTCGCGAGTCATAGACTGGAATGTTCCGTGCTCCCTAAGATGCCGATCAATTGCTTCGAACGTCTTCCTGTCGGGACACCTTCGTTCTGGAAATCTGTCTCGATACAAACGTACCACGCCACGGCTATTGCCTCGTGCTAATCCATACATCAAATGGGCATCTGCCAACTCCGCGTTTGTAAGCATTGCACTGACTGCAAAACCACGTTCGTGATGAACACTAACCTGTTGATGCTACGTACTGATGTGCTTGATGCTAGTACTGTAGAGCAATGAGTCGCATGTCAACACAAGCACCGAAGTCAACATTACCTTCCTTCAATTGGGTTAATTGGCGGTGAATCGAGGAAGTACAGGTCATACTGACGAAACTAAAATGAGCTCTAACATGGAAATTAAGCGTCTCCGGACACATGTCCACATAACATATTTTCTTTATTTGTGTGTGAGGAATGTTTCCTGAAAGTTTCACCGTACCTTTTTGTAACACCCTGTATAACACAACAAGTGCCTCGCCCAGTTTCTAGATCGTTCACTGGTGATACAATGGTAGGTTATCAAGATTTAAGTGAGATTGAATGTGGTGTCATAGTCGACGCTCGAGAGATGAGACACAGCTTCTCCGAGGTAGCGATGGAGTTGGGATTTTCCCCTCCGACCATTTCACGAGAGTACCGTCAATATCAGGAATCCGCTAAAAAATCACATCTCCGACATCGCTGCGCCAGGAAAAAGTGTCTTGTAGCGAGCGTGAGAACGTGCCGTCGGTCATCGCGTTTCCGCATCATGAACAATCAGCCGCGCCGCGACGGTTACGTGCACGCTCGTACAATTGTGAACTGTGAACTGTAATTTAACTTTATGAGCAGTGTTATATCATTATTAGTGCCAAGGAGAACTGGTACCAAAAGAAATCCGTGTACGCGTGGCAAGCGTAAGAACTTTCGTTCTATCATTCGGCTTCCGCATCATTAACAATCATCTCGCCGGCTGGAGTGGCCGTGCGGTTCTAGGCCCTACAATCTGGAACTGAGCGACCGCTACGGTCGTAGGTTCGAATCCTGCGTCGTGCATGGATGTGTGTGATGTCCTTAGGTTAGTTAGTTTTAATTAGTTCTAAGTTCTAGGCGACTGATCACCTCAGAAGTTAAGTCGCATAGTGCTCAGAGCCATTTGAACCATTTTTGAACAATCGTCCGGTCCGTGTTCGGTTACGCGTACGCTCGTCCAAGTGATATTGTGGACAGATGATTATCTAGAAGTTGGCATAAACACTTGTGACTTAGAGTGTAAACAGTGCAACCTGTGATTTTCATATCGTCTCAGAACATAGATGCTCATACCAGACGTAGTGTTGTGTTTGACGTTGAGTGGCCCCCCTAACCGGCTTGCATATTTAGATACATAATTTCAGGCAAACCAGCAGCAGTGTGGAGCAGAACAGTGCGACTGTCGCTTGATTATCAGGTACGTGGTGTGGACAGGGCGCACGGTCAAGAAGCAGCAATCACTTATACCAATTAAGGGACCCTCCGCCATTTGTACCCCAGGGCGTGTAACAACTTGTTGTCTTACATGGGCGTTGCCGACCGCAGCGCCGTATTCTGAATATTTGCAGAACTCTGTATTTGAATAGGCATGCCTATACCAGTTTCTTTGGCGCGTTAGTGTATAAGGTAACCGTCTATACTCTATACTGACTGAGGTAGGGAACCCAAGTAAACGTAGACAGTGACGCCTAGCGGCGGCAGCGGGAAGCGGATCGTCCGCGCTATCAAGCCAGCCATCTAGCTCGGATTTCTGGTGAAGTCTTCGAGGGGCAGAGTGGGGGGAAGCGGATTCTGCCGAGGCTCTAGCGTTCCGCGAACCGCGCTGCTGGCGTAATTAACGCAGCTTACTTTCGCCACTCGCATTCTGCGCGGGGCGTACAGCGATCCTGCCCTCGGGATGTCCTCAGCCCTCTGTGAAGGCATCTTCCGTATGTTTTTGTTTCCCCTCCCTTGGCATTCCGGAATCTGAGGAGGCCAAGAAACTCGGGCGCTTTCTGGTATTTCCCCCGTAACTTGCGGCAGCAAGTGACAAGACGGTATCTTTGGAACGAACGTCTCAGAGCCGAATTAAGCAAAAATTTGCGAGATTTTTCTTTCAAAAGGGATTTGTAACAGACGCGACACCAGCTAACACGAATCCACGCCGTGAATTATTATTTTCGAAAAAGAAAGTTTTTTCTCTATTTTGTGTGGCGCTCTTTAGCGGTAATTGAAAATTAAATTGTGATAAAAGGAAATTAGCTGGAGTGTCGTTAATTAAAAGAAGCAGCCAAGTAAAAATGATAAGTTTAAAATATAACACGGCACAGATGAATTTATCACTAAGAGAGAGGAAATTAATAATTCAATATTTTGTCTAGCCTTTTTTGATACCGCTGGAGTAGGCTCACAGCGTTTGTTGGCCGTATGCCGATCATTAATATTACGCGTTATGCACAGAAGTGCTGCCCGGAAATAGCAATTACAGATCGGCTTAACAGATCTCAGGGACGCACGAGTGGCTGCTACAAATTCGAACATCAGTGATGATCGGCAGCGGCCAGCAAACGATATGTCGGCAGTCTTGCAGTTCTCTTAGCTTGAAAATATCTTTCAAGTACAACTGCCTGTTACAAAATGACCCGAGAGAGCGACCATTAAGAGAGAGCGATCGACAAGAACGGAGACACCAATAACGAGTGCGCCGCGCGTGTTTATATTCAAGTAGACAACTAAAGGAAAAACTTTCATTTTTCCTCAGTCCCTTCCTGTTCTGGAAGCCTCTTGCTTGGAAAAATCTTCGAGAGACATCGGTGCGCTCCTTTTCGGCGCGGATAAACGCATAAAATTTTATTGTTGACGTTGCTTGTGCTGCGTCTGATGCATTATTTGCCAATTAAAAACACTGTTGCTAATTTTAACATCTGTATGCTCTCTCACATTTAAGAATTAATTACAGTTTTACATTGTAAGACAACTTAAAAACAATACACAGAATTAATACAAAATACAGCGTTTCTTACATTGATTTATATAAATTATTTTAATTTTGTGGCTTATATTTATTTACACATAAAAAGAAACATTTCACCCCGATAGCCTGCCGCGCTTCGTCTGTGTGGCTGACTTACGTTCACAAAGGGTGAACTAATGAGACATAATGATTTTTTGAATAGTTTTTTTCTCCTTCTGTATGCCGGACCTGATTATAATGCCTGACGTTCGAGTAGTATTCCTATATGCAAGCGTTCATAAAGGCCTCATCTTCCAAATCTGGGCTGTGTCCCGCTAGGCCTGCAAACGCTTCATATCTTATCCGTTAGCTTATATATCTTTCAGCTTCTATTTTGAACTTGTGCACGTTTTCCAGTGGACCTGGCACTGGGCGAATCTTACTGGGTAAGGTATTTGGCTTGTCAGCTGCAATGCGTCACTAGGTATGGCCGCATTGGGGGCGGTGCTTCTTCTGTTTCAATATTTATCTGTACCACTTACAAATTTTACATGACTATCCAAATACAGTAACTAATCCAGATTTATATTTAATTTTTTTTCTTTTCGTGTGATTTATCTGCTATAACAGCAGTCTCGATCTGCTCTACGTACGTGTAGTAACTGTGTGTCTGTTTGAGAGTTTATATGGTGTTTTACGCGTGTTCACGTGGTGTAGTCGGAGTCAGTGTCTACGATAGCGTCATCATTTTGAGTTGTCATCTTTATTGTTATGTATAGATGTGTTTGTCTGTACCCTTCCTGAAATGCGGCCAAAAACTTGACAGCAAGGTGTAATAGTCCGTTTGTTTTCGTCTCTTACACTTCAGTGAAATATGTCGTGTTTCACGCGACAGTCGCCTGCACCGTCTACAGCACAGGGCAGTATGTTCACGCGATGACCTCCTGTTCTCTTTGAAAGTGTTCATCTGCCATTGTTTCAGTTCAAATTTATCATAACTTTTGCTAGCGAAATTTCTGCCACTGTTCTGCCCATGTATATCCAGTAGTACGAAGCTCGAGAATTTATAGTTCTCTCTACCGGTTACTGCACAACGGCATTTGTACCGACCTAGTATCTAGTTCTTAGCACCCCTGGTAACACAGGGGTCTGCGATTAAAAAACTGCATAGGATTTTTTAATATTTCCTTATAGATTTTGACCTCCCAAAAACAGGAAAAATATTCAAAAAATTCTATCACATAGGTCTTTATGTATATTGCAGTATTTATATTCATTAGTATTAAACCTATGTGTTTTAATAATTATTAAAAATTATAACAATTATAATTGATAAAATAAACTTAAATTTAAAAAATTTAAAATGTTAACTATTCTTTGTTACCACTTGCAGGTTTTACCGTGAATTTCTGGGCGCGAGAAGCAAATGCAAACAGTCTTTTTGATCAGTTTTATCGTGTTGCGACAAGTCCAACGATGATTTGTTTCTCGCATGAAATGAAGAGAAACTCTCAGTAGACATACTACTATTCAAGTGAACAGTGCTGTTGTTTCTGTCTAGTCCTGGCTACAGGAGGTTGTTATTTCTCCAAACAGTTTTTGTTATATCTGTGGTGAATACACTATTAAAAGTCAACAGAGAGGAAAGTGTATTTTGCTTACTTTAAATTAAAACTTGGTGATCAAGATAAACCATGGGCCCCGCAAAAGACGTGTAGAAGATGTGAAGAAGATCTTCGTTTTTGGTTTAAGGCTGAGAAAAATGCATTCCCATTTGGAATTCCTATGATATGGCGTGACCAGAATAACCATAGCACTGATTGCTACTTCCGTTCAGTTGACGTAAAGGGATTCAATTAAAAAAAAAAGAAGAAGCTATACGCCCAGTGCCCCATAGCTGTGAAATACCTATCCCACAGCCACCTTCCAGTTTGGATGAATATCCGAGTGACATGGAGGACGAAGTTACATTACCTCCTCAGGGTGAATCAAGCTTAGATTTTTCTTCAGACGAAGATGAAAGGCCTCAACTATTTTCTCAAAGTGAGCTCAATGATCTAGTAAGAGATTTAGGTCTTTCAAAAGATGCAGCCGAACTGTTAGGTTCCAGATTAAGAAACAAAAACCTTTTATCATCTTGCACCTCACTTTCATGGTACAGACACCGAGAAAAATAATTTACCCAGTTTTTGTCAAAACAAGGAAATTTAGTTTTTTGCAATTATGTGAAAGGACTCGTGCATCTTTGTGCTGAATGAAAGTTTTTGCGAAATACCAAGGATCCTGACTACAAAACCATTGTTCAACGGATGCTAGCAGCATACGAGCATGTAGTTCCATTTTTTACACTCCCACATAGACAGTTTTCCTGAAAACCTGGGAGCTTACATGAAGAACAGGAGGAGCGGTTTCACCAGTATGTCCGTGATATCGAGAGACGGTACCAAGGAAGATGGGATATCACTACGCTTGCTGACTAGTGTTGGGTGCTTAAGCGGGAAACTAAAGATGGAAATCGGAAAAGGACTCGGCGAAGTATGAAGGAAAAGAAGAAAAGGTTTCATAAAAAACATGAATAAGTATAATATTGTTACTATATGTCTCAAAATAATGTTTCATTGGTTGTAAAAAAAATATTATGTTTGATAATTTTGAATAAACGAGTGCCTTTACCAATTTTTTGTGTTTGAATTTGCAAAAAAAATACCTTATGTGATAGAAAAAAATGGACATCACTTCTGAAATCAGCGCTTTCTAAAACATATAATTCAGTAAAAATATCTCATGCAGCTGCCAAAAAATATTTTTTTGCGAACTTGTGTAATCTAAGCAGGAGCTCTTCTGTTATCTTATGCTACAGTTAGTGACAAGGGCGAGTCTACGAGTCCACTGCTGGCCGCTTTGCCACGTCGACCTGACCGAGAGACGTGTCATTTCTAGTGAGCCGGTCTGACCGCTGGCGAGCGCCCAGTGCTCGGAGAAAAACTAGGCGCATAGCCGGACGGACGCACGTGTGTGATGCGAGCTGGCCGAGGCCGGTTTCACGACCTCACCGGGGGAAAACCACTAGCCTAGGAGGCCGGCACCCGGCAGACGCTGACCCGGTGTAGGGGCCAGCGCTACGCGTGTCCCATGGGTGTAGCGTCTTTGCCAAAGAGCTCTAGGAACTGGTGCACGGCCTTCGTGGACTGTGACTGCCTCTTGTGACTTTTCAGTCGGAGTACTAAGCGCAGGCACTAGTGTGACGGCGCTGACAGCACACGGTGCGATTTCCAGTACGAAATCTTGGAGCAAACGTATAAAAAAAAAAAAAAACGAAATGATCGTATGGCATTGTTGGCCATGAGGCGCATGCGTACAGTTCGGCCGCCGTATTACAAGTTCTTTTTAGTTGACGCCACTTCGACGTCTTGTGAGTCAATGATGATGAATGATACACAACACCCAGTGATCTCGAGGTAGAGAAAATCCCTGACCCCGCCGGGAATCGCACCCGGGACAGGCATTAACGCGGAGCAAACGTACACACCGTTATATACTATACATTTCACGCAGAGTACATTACGGTAAACGTAACTTACCTTCAAGGCGATTACTAGCTTCAATTTATTTTGTGAAGCGTGCAACCTCGGTGCTTGATATAATGTCAACCCTACAGCTTTCAAATCTCGCGGGGCGCCTTTCCAAAAATTAGTAGACATAGGGTAAGTCCGCATGAACTGGACCACTGGGTAAGACGGAGCAGTGGCGTATTTCACAAATGCGCCTCTCGAGAGACACCAAAGCTACTTGCGCGGAAGCTGTTTTCTGAGAAAACATGGCGCAAAAGTGTTGCTGTAATTTTCGTGTTAGTTCTGGTGAAAAGTCAAGTTGTCTTTTCTATTAATTTGAAAATTTTTTCTTGGACTTTCATAATTTTGGTATTAAGGCTTAGTTTGCACAATATTGTTGCAGTTTTTTTACTGTGAGCTTGACAAATGTGTAGGCATGAAACTATCCTAAAATGGCCACCTACAGATAGTAGTCAGTGTGGTCCATCTTTCCCGGAAAGCCACGAGAGATGGACCATTGTCATTTAGGAGAGATGGACCATTTGTTTTAACGTTAGAGAGATGGAGCACAGTGAAATTTTGCTCCAAGATATGTACAATAACCCCACTGAAGATGGGCACAGTCTCAGACTATACTTATTTGTCGAAAGATACTTTGTGTCAACAAATGGAAGAACAGAATTTCCAACCACTTCAAAGCACATCGAAGGACTACTGATCCCAAGCACATAAAAAGATCTGTTACCTTCACTTGGCACAACTTAGGCTCCACTCCTACTAAACTTAAAACTTCCAAAACTGACTACTCCTGAGTCAACACAGACAAAACTTTTGATAAAACCACGGTTTTTACGAGAAAGGCACCAACTGTATCCAGTGGGCTAAATTCTGCTGAAAATATTGAAACTTTAAAGAAATAGAAGTATAAGAAAATAAAGGAAACAGAAAAAACACAAAAGGATTACCAGAGGGAAATACCAGTGAAATTAAAAACAGATTGAAGAAGCTGAAAAAGAAAAATACTGCAAGTAACCGAGTTTTCATGAGATACAGGCATCGGAATGAAGTTGAATGTGTTGAGTGCAGTGAAATCTGTTATGAATATGATACTGCAGTGTCTGTGTTATTGCGAATTACCATGCAATGTTCCTCTGGACATGCATGCATATAACAAAAATGATGATTGGGTGTTTGCCATTCACGATGATCGCATGAGTGATGTGCAACATTTGGTAATGAGTGTAATTGCTACGGTAAGAGAAAAATCAGACTAATCGTTGAACAAAACCAACAACTTGTTCGAGAAGCCGATGTTGAATTGAGACTTGTAATATACCGATAAATTGTTGTGGACTAAAGTATTTAATAGTGTAATTCTGCATTCATTATAATGTAAGTAGTAGGGCAAACTATGTTTCAACACATTTCGTTAGTATGGGTTGCCTACATCAGAAACAGGTATGCACTCAGGAGCAAACCTATTGGTCTCCTTTGATTGACAGGTCTTTAACATGTTGTTTTGCTAAAAGGATCCTTGCTTTTGAGTAACAGGTTCTTAACCTATTGTTCCCCCAAACCTTCCCCCCCCCCTCCCCCATTCCTCAGGAACCCTCCCCCTTCGCTGCTACAGGTAGACTTTCAGGTCTGAATTACTGGAATAGCCCTGTTCAATCTTATAAATTTGATTGACTACATAACTAAATTAATCAATTAATTAACCTTTCCCCCTCTAGTAAACTCCTCCCCTCCCACCCTCCCTCCCTGAAACTGGTAGGAAAAGGACTCAATTGATCGGTCATTTGGAGGTAATTCGATTGTAGTGTACTGAGTATTCTGTAAACAGTTTAGACAATGTATAGAATATTATTTAGTTATTAATGGCAGTGTATGGAATATATTTTATTTTTTTAGTTAAACAATTTGTCCAGAAATCGACTGCTGTGTATGGAATGTTGTTTAGACAATTTAGACAATGAATGGAATATTGTTTGTTTAAACAATTTATGGGATTCAAGGCAGTGTATGGAATATAGTATATTTATTTAAAGAATTTTTCAGGAAATCGATCACCAACCATGCCACCCTGTCCACATCCTCATCACCCCTCCCATCTCCACCTCCGCTACTCTACCTGGAAATTGGTGGCTCTGCAGTGGTAAGGAAGGATTTCACGAAGGGAAATTCTAGGATATATTTTTTTTTCATTTAAAAAATCAGAGTGTGGTGCATGGATTTCACTTGCACATCATTCTGTGCTGTTTGGAAAGATGCAGGTCTTGTGAGAAGTAATTACATCGATCACATTTCTTTTTTTATTCTGATTGCACAAGGAATACCATTATGAAACAAACATCACATGTGATTAAACACAGTTAAATATCTTTCGAATATGAAGCACGCACCACTGTCCTTCCCCTGTCCACTGGACTGCACATGCTCCCAGGAGTCGGAATGCACCAGCTGCCCCCGGAAGTGACGACGCGGCCGTCAGCTGCCGAACCACACGCAGGTGTCAGTTTGGTTCCCACAAGGATGAAGCGGCGGTATCGCTTTGATACATGACACATGAGAAATACCTGTCGAAATATGTGTTCACCTAGGTATCATTGCTGTCACGATAATACAGAGCTGTGGATCCAGCACTGTAGAAATCTGTTCCAATGCTTCCCAGAATAGCTCAAGGTGCATTGTTCCTAGTGATCGTAATGGGGCATGTGAACCTGCGTCTACCTATTTACTGCCCATCATCGATGACACATCAATGCGAAATGTTAGTGTAGTGACTCACAATCACAGATGCATCTGAAAGGTTCTCATTGTTGTACTGATGTCACATGGATATGTAAATAAGATCCAAGTGGACCTCTCAGAAATTGTAAAGTGCTGAGAAGTAGTTAATGATCACTTTTGTAAGAGCTTTCGGGATGTCTCAGCTTGCCTGCATGGAAATCCTTGTCCTAACAGGAACTATTTACGAAAGTAGTCCAAAATAACTCCAAACGTATTCCTCCAGATGATCCTAACGTGGCACCCCATCCATCACATGTTGCCTTTCCTGGAAATCGTTAAGTCCTGCTTTCAACAAACATCTCCAAACCACAAACGTTCCTACTGCTATACAGAGGCTCCTATACCCTGGCACAAAGGATGTCTTGTGAATGAACATATCATTATGATTGGCTCTTACTGAATTTATCTGCCAAATTTCTGATGTTTCTTGTGTGGAAACACTGTCCACCTTTTTCTTTCTGCAGCTGAGACTTTCAGCAGCAAAACCATTTTGTACAGTTAAATCATGCAAAGTGGCCTACAGATCGTCAAAAACAGAGAGACTCTTACTCAATTAGACTGCTCTGCCACTGAGAACAGAAGCTTGAATATTAGAGTGTGAAACCGATCTCCAACCTGACAATTTATCTCTGCATACCATGTCGATGTAATAAACATAAAGTTCGTATCCTGTGCCATAAAAAGCGCCCCTTTTGCATCATTGATATAATAGACCACCAGACACTCGTACATATTCCGTGAAAACAGACAGCACCATGTATACTCCTCACAGCAGTTAGCGTGAGGTTAGGTGGTCACAAGTAATCCACTCCCGACACGTGACCAGAGTGCCCTCAGCAGACCAAAGTCACTCTCCAAACTGTTGTACAAAGATGGGCTCGTTTCCCCTCAGCACAAAGGCGTTACTGTTTCTGGGCCCGACCTGCTTGCTTGCTTTCTACACCATCTCCAGACTCTGGGATTACAAGAACATAAGTAATTTCACTTGGTTTGATGGAATATCAGACCATTTATGCGATACTTCTCGATATCAAGCACATAGCAATATTGTTTCTGTAGCAGTAGTATCGCTCGTGCATTATAGTTGTGAAGATGTAGACTGGAAATTATTTCTCTAGAAACCCGAAACTTCAGCAAGATATGGCATGCTGTAAACCACTGAGTAACAAGAAACTTAGCCTGTCTGCAAAGACCTTTAAGTGAGAAATCGAAAGAAAAAAAAATTAGAGGAAACTGATATTTCCACTCGCAAATACTGATGACAGTGAACAGATTTCAAATCATTCTTATAATTTACAAAGTCAACTAAGGTGTTTCTCATGTCTAGAGAACCAGCAAACTTGTTTTCCACCTGTCTTTCACCTGATAGATGTGCACACAATAGTCGATGTTCTATCAATTAAATAAAGGCGCAAAATGTGCAGAAGTAGTCAATCGGACAATTTACATGGAAAGGGATAATGGTCCAGCACAAACACAAGTCCATATTGAATCTTTTCAAACTTCCACACAATCACAAAAGCTGCCCAACACATACTAAGTAGTAGTTCGCTATTCAGACATCGAGAGGATGACACAGTTAAGCCAGCTACATTCCTGCATCCCAACAGGCCTCTCCATTCAGACAGCACTTACCGTTAGCCAGAAATGTGAATCATGCCCACCACATGTCACTGGCGCTTCACGCCAAGCTTGCATAGACAGAATCATCCTCGGCCACATAATATTTTATCACGGTGATTACAATTAAATATTACGACATTCGACAATGAGTGAACTATTGGAAATACACCCTGCTGATGGCTGTGGCTTTGGAAATAGAAATATCTGTACCATTCTTATGAATTAACATACTATTCCCTTTGCTGTCACAGTATTCCACGACAAACCCATACCTTTCTTACAACTGGACATAGTCATTTCATTTGCACATGTGGGGACATACACACTCATACTTTATAAGCCTGATGCTCAAGGCGAACCTATCATGCATTCCCTAGTACTAAGTAAAATACTTCGCCAGTAACTGATCGCATAAATGGTATGATATTCCGGCAAACCATGTGAAATTAAATATGTTCTTGTAATTCCAGAGTCTAGAGATGGTGTGGAAAGCAAACAAGCAAACAAACAGTTCGGGGCCAGAAACAGAAATGCCTTTGTGCCATGGGAAAACAAGCCCGTCTTTGTACAACTATTTGGATTGTGACTTCGGTCCACTGAGGGACCTCTGGTCATGCATTGGGAGCAGATGACTTGCGACCACTCGAGCTCATGGGAAATATTTAGTGTTGTGAGGAATATATATGGTGCTGCCTGTCTTCGCGGTATATGTACGAGTGTCTGGCACTTGATAGCTATATGAATGATGCAAATGGGGCGATTTTGTGTGGCACAGGATCCGAAATGTATGTTTACTACATCGACACAGTATGCAGTGATAGACTGCCAGGCTGGAGATTGGTTTCACACTCTAATATTCAAGCTTCTGTTCTCAGTGGCAGAGCAGTGTTATTGAGTCCTATGGTGCATGAGCTTATACTGTCTGTCTTCGTGGTATATGTACAAGTGTCTGGCGGTTGATAGCTATATGAATGATGCAAAAGGGGCGATTTTGTACGGTGCAAGGTAGGAATTGTATCTCTACTACATCTACATGGTACACGGTGATATACTGTTGGTTTGGAGATCAGTTTCTTGCTGTAATATTCAATCTTCCACCCTCAGTGGCAGAGCAGTCTAATTGAGTAAGAGTCTTGCCATATTTGACGTATAGGCCACTTTGCATGATTTAACTGTCAGTGCAATATGGCGATCTGCACAAAATAGTTTTGCCACTGAAAGTCTCGTCTGCAGAAAGAAAATGGTAGACAGTGCATCCACACCAGCAGCATCAGAAATTTGGCAGGTAAATTCAGTAAGAGCCAATAATGATGCTACATTCGTTCACAAGACATCTTTTGTGCTGGGGCATAGGAGCATCTATATAGCAGTGAGAACGTTTGCACTTTGGAGATGTTTGTTGAAAGCAGGACTTAACGATTTCTAGGAAGGGTAACACATGATTTACAGGGTGCCACATTAGGACCATCACGAGGAATCCATTCAGTATTATTCTTGGCTATTTTCGTAAACAACTCCTGTTAGGACAAGGATTTCCATGCAGTCAAGCTGAGACATTCTGAAAGCTCTTACAAAATCGATCATTAACTATTTCTGCAGCACTTTACAATTTCCAACAGGTCATCTTGGCTCTTCTTTACATTTCCATGTGACATCAGTATAACACTGACGACCTTTTAGATGCTCTTGCGATGGTGAGTCACTATGCTAACATTTCACAGCAGTGCGACAGCCATGCTGGGCAGGTAAACACATGTGCATGGCCAGACGCACTTCGCATATCCCATTAGGATCGCTAGGAACAATGCACCTTGACTTATTCTGGGAAGCATTGGAACAGCTTTCTATAGCTCTGGACTCACAGCTCTGCATCATCACACCATTGGCAGGTGTCACTAGGGAAAGGGGTGCTGCAGAGCAAGCATGTTTTGTAAAAAATTGTCTACCCTGAGTGCAGATAATTAGTTTTCTTCTCTCTGAAGGTGCTGTAGATAGCACTCACGGTCCACTGAGAATTTCATCTTTCTGTACAAAAAGAAGGTTATTAGAAAAAAGCAGTACCAATTGCCTCACTGATTCATCAGTTAGTTGTTTAATAAAACACCTACAAAACCTAAACATAATTTACCTTTTGTCGTTTTAAAAATAAAAATATTCAAAGAAAATTCTTTTTCATTCTTTTGTTTAGTTACGCCCTAATGTTGATGATTATGGGTGCAAGGACGGAGGGGGGGGGGGGGGGGGGTTGGGTACCAGCTAACATCTGATTACACTCAGAGGTAACGGTTTCAGAAAGGTTGAGGACCACTGCTATAAAACATACGGTCTCATCCAGATCTAAGATTAACGGGTCTGATTGTTCCATTGTTAACCCCAGAGGGCGGATTTAGTACATGAAACTGGTACTTACATGAAGACCCCTGCTGTGACCCGTGCTGTGACTGCCGCTTGCTGCTCCATGTGGTCTCCTCATTTGGCGTAGTCCTTGTGTCTTAGTGGAACTGCTGGGCTACGAATGACACTGCTATAAAATTGGCAGCTATTTATAGAAGGTAGCGGTGCATCTGTTAAGCCAGTGTACCATTTCTAGCCACGTACTCACAACGATAAAGAAATCAATGGTGATGCTATCTCCTTTGACGCGCTGCATGAACCGTGCGTTACCGCTGCGCTGGCAAGTTTCAACAAGCGCGCCTGGCCCCTCTTGCAATAATGCAACAGCTTGGTTGCTTGAATTAAAATGGCAACAATCTCAGCTTTCCAGCAACGAGTGGCTGCTGCAGTACTTCATCACATATTCTCAAAGGCTTACCCTTAGAATGATAGTGGCACTACAGTAGTTTTGCTGGTACCACAAAATTTAAACTGTGGAGGCATCAGTTCTGTTGTCTATGACTTTGAAGGTGACAGTATGGAGAAATGGCCCACAGAGCAGTGAGGCAACTGTCGTCATAGGAAAGCTGGACAGGAGCTGAAATGATCAGCGATAAAATTATCACAGCAGATAGAACATTTACGTTGCTTGTATTTCCCCAAATTTACTAAGATTCATTGCAAATAAAACGACAAGAAATAGAGTCCCATTCTCAATGTCAATAAGGCATCGTAGCGTAATGACTCCAAATGCAAGTGGGACCGGCGGCTGCCGCCGGTCGTCTTGTATTGCGGCAGCAGAGGGCGCTCGATGTACAACGCTGCTGGGGCAGACAGGCACTATTGGGTCCACCAGATCCCATGTGACCACTGTCGGCGTCAGATGGAAACATCCTGTTCTGTTGCCAACTGTAGGACGCCAGTGGTATGGTATCGATATGCGACACCACAAGTTCCTCTAGCAAGTGCGACCCACAGAAAGATGTACTCTTGAATGTAGCCTAGGTACCATCATTCTGTTGTTACACTATTTACCTAACATGTAGACTACCATAAGTTCGTCGGTGGACACAACAGAGTCTCATACTTGGTGCCCTGTGACTGCCGGTGGCTGTAAGTTCCACTAAGTTTAGTGTAGTATATACAGTCACATGTGACTTGAGGAAACACGTACTGTGGATGAACGTGGTTTTAAATGCGGCCTTGGGCTGCAGTTGTTATTCCTTACCGTTCTACTTGCTGCGGTGCATTAATTTTTATTTCTTGACTGAGGTGACGCCAGTTTTCAGGAAATAGGGTACAATATACTTTTCAAATACATTTCAGAGGCACACTCTTATGCCATTTTTCTACATAATCGCCATTCAAATGGAGGCACTTACCGTAGTGGGGCACAGGTTTTCCAATATCGTCTCTATAGAAATCTGTGATCTGCAAATTTAACTACTGATTTATACTGGCATGCAGTTAAATGTTGTGCCACGTTCAATGAAATCAACGAGAATAACTCCATTAGAATCCCCAAAACACAGTGCCCATGATTTTTATTGCTGACAGCATTTGAGACAATTTCTTGGGAGAATTTGTGTGTCCCCATCCCATCGACTGCGTTTTTGTTCCACAATTGACATGCTTCACCCAAGCCTCATCCCCAGTTACGATATGAACGATCGATAACTTCGCTACCGTTTCTCTGCTCATCATCGAGGAAGGTCAACACTGCAGCCGGTCTCTGTTTTTTTTTTTTTTTTTTTTCTTTTTGTGAAAGTCAGTTAGAATTTCGGGAAAGGCCATTGTCTGACATTTACACAAACATAAACAGAAACGTTGAAGAACATGTATGGAGTGTTACTTGAAGTTTCCTGAAGCTCATGAATGGTCGGAAGCTTTGAAACAAGAGAAGAAGGTAGCGACACTTTGAAACCTCTGACCACCTTGTTATTTACAGATGAACTGACTACTATGTACCTGCATCCTCCATGATACACGATACACGCCCACCCAATACATTGCAGGTGGTAAACGTGATTGTTTCCTTTCTTTTCGCTTACGTTGTACCTATTATTTACACCCAATTTTTGTTCCTGGTTCTCGTTGAGAGTTGACAGACCTGCAGCATTCAGCATTCTCATGGCGCAATAACCTCTCATGTTGCACTGATAAGTGACGTATCTGCAGGCAACATAGATTTTTTCAGAATTTTATCCTGCACGGGATACGTATAAATTTGAATTAAATTAACCTTATTTTACATGTTTTACAAACTTACTGTTGGTATGAGACTACGCTCTGTCTGCCACTAGCCTCGTGGCAGTCAACGAGTTAAGATTAATCACGTGGATGTAAGGAAAAAGCAAGGGCAATACGACATCGTAATATCGAGAAACGCCCAAGTATATCGATAACTGAAATACCCTGTGTATCAAAAGTTTACATATTAAAAGGTGCCTACCCGCAGTTTTAAAAGTGTGTGACTAAGGCGGACCCTCCTTCTGAAATTTGGGAGTAGTATAAGGTGGGATACACATTCCGTTATATTAGATGGTCTTGATGGAACTATTGTTCTTCTTATCAAAATCAAGCAGTGCCATCTATGGGTAAATTTCAATTAGCACAATGTCGTCCGAACTCCACAAGAGAAGAAAATATTTGGCCCTAAGGTTTATCTGAAAATGCGCAACTCCAGTACGACAAATCAGGGAATTAATTTTACTGATGGTTTTAAAAAAATATTTATCAAGAGAGGACAGTTATTCTCATTAACTACAGGAAGTGAAAGGTGTGGTGGGATGCTTTTATGCGAAAAGAGTAGCGAAACATACTCCATAGAAAGGACTTTATTAAAATGAGGCACTCTCTACTCGAAGTTTAGGATTGATCTAATAAGCAAAGTTCATCATAATATTGTTGTTCCTTGCGGGGCTTGATTTCGTAATAAGTTCTATGAACATTCTTCTGTCAGTAAAAGATCGTGCCTTCGGCGAAATCGGACGCTACAGCAGTGGAGAGAAAACACTAGAAAAAGTTCACCAATAATTCCTTTGAATTGCGTGCCGTTTCCGTCAAACCTGGCTTGTGACCACTCATTCCGCTCAAGAAAACTCGTAGACGACAATCATGAAATCCTAATGGGGGTGGCTAATGAAAAAACCAAGCTGCCCTTGGGAACTAAGTTGAAAACCATAAAGAATTAAACACGCCAAATTCAGCAGCATGTGTTACCGCAACGTCAGACCCTGTCTAACTGATACCAACTACTTTCTAAAACATCCCAGACGCTGAGCTCTGGCACACCCTCCCAGAGTGGGGGTGGCCGCACAAGAGAAAACCCCGCGCCGAACGTTTTGCCCGAACAGTTGGTAACTAGAAATGCCAGTGTCAGTTACTCAGCCCCTCACCAGTTTATCATACAAAATTTCGAATGAGAGTTCTGTAGAAAATTCCACTGTCCGGGCGCTTGTCTCACTGACCAGTCGCATGATGTACTTTCAAAAAGAGCTGGACAAACTGCCTCCGATTCGGGCACGGCACGAGCCAGCTTTGAAACCTAAAATTCAACGGACGTTCCCACGCTATAACCACAAGAAACCACTGCTGATTCTATGATTGCACAATCAGTCATAATTAACCACAATTTCATACATTACAGAGTTTACCGCGATTAGCTTATGGTTAAAATGTAGCAAAGCATGCTGATTGAGATAAAAGGAAATAAAATAATTACGGTTGGTTCCCCAAACAATCCTTCTCCCAAGCATGGTTATGTGACGAGCAAATAGCAGAAAAGCAATCTGCTGGGCTAGGTGAAGTCAAGTTAATCGTCAGAAATAATATTTTAATGAAAGGTGGCTGAGACAGGCGTGCTTCAATGTATTTAAGCAAACAACTATTACACACTGAAATCGGAATGAAATTATTGGTCATCAAGTCTTACTGGCTGCCAAAGCGTCAATTAAAAAAATTACAGTATTAATAGGTAAATATAATATGATATTTAGAGAAGTACCTTACGGTGCGAGAAGCGATAGAGACAAATGTGAATATCTAGGCTTAGCCGTCAGCATGTCAACCTGTACCTGAAGACTGTGAGCAGGCTTCGCAACTTCCGATAGCGTAGTCCACGAAGATAAACATCAGACACTATATTAGAAGGTCTTAGTATTTGTTTTGGTGCGTGACCTCTCAGTACAAGACTTTCACCACATGGCTTTTGAAACTATGGTGGACACTGACCCCACAACACAGACTACTTGTTGGCTACTTAACGAAACTGAGAAAAATTGTTGCGTCTGGTTCATAAGACTCGGTTCCATCAAGCAAAACAGCACAATATAGTGGTTGGCACTATTGTTGTTCTAAATGAATGTTAGTACAAAAAAAAGAGATAAATTTTAGAAGTGAGTTTTCAGGTAACTCTGCAGATCTGTTAGGTTGCCATTAGCTGGCTGGTCTAGCCGGCAACTGTCTCCCAGCATAGGTATCCTTACGTTCAAGGGTCATACAAAACAATACACTTAACGGTCGCCGTTATCTAGAAGAAAATTAGTAACCACGTACTGAGAAGATCTGCAACAAAATTGTATTCAAAAATACTTCACCATCCAAGAAATAACTAACTGGATGCAAGTTCAGTATCTCTCTCGCTTTGAGAACACCAAGAAAATCATGTTGTAAGTTTTATCACTTATTAACAAATAACTTTTTCGCTAAATTCTTTGAATTCTGATCATACAGTTACAGTAAAGCATCTATTCATTTGCGTGTCACATTACAAAATCTGATCTCTAAGCAGCTTTTTTCTTCTTCGCTTCCTGTTATTGTAGTAATCTGACTTCACCTCCCACTTCTTCCTACCGAAATACTACGTTTTAAGTAATATTCTTGTACATAATGTTCCTTAATTTGATGCTGGGACATCTCTATAAATTAGACAAGTAAACAGGTTAACAGGTTCATCTCTTTCTTCACAACAAGAAAGTCTAACAATGATTCTGTTTAAGTTTGATATTACTAATTCGAAACAAATTATATTACGTCATGCCCTACTGATCACATATCTTTAACCATTCTAAACACACCATATTCCACATGACAAAGACAAATCTCTGTCCTAGGACAGCTCTTCAAGCAAATTTATCTTGTGTTAGTCGTTCCAACTTCCGCACACTACATTCGTTTAAATCGGCTCACTGTTTCTCCTTCTACAGTTCTGCGCCCCACATTTTCCTGCATTATCAGATTAATCACTCCTTGATGACTCAAGACGTGCCCTGAAAAACTATCCCCTCTTTTCATTATCTTTTCGCAGTAAGGGTTTTTGTCTTCTTTACTACGTCTACCTATCTGATCTTCAGCATTCTCCTGTAACAAAATACTTTAAAAGTTTATGTTCTTTTCTTGACTGCACCGCTAATTTACGATGTTTCGCCTTCATATAACATTACATAACAAGTCAATAATTAAAAAAAAAACTTCCTAAGACTTGAATTTATATTCGATGTAAGCTTTCCTTGGTAATATCGATCTACAATCTACATCGTCTTTATTTTTGCAATGGTAATTATTTTGCTACCACAATAGCAAAACTCGTCTACTTCTTTCAGTCTCTCAGTTCGTAATCTGTTTCCTTCAGCGTCACCTGACCTAATTCGACTTCAGTTAATTACCGCCGCACGGTCTAGGGCGCCTTGTCACGGCCCGCGCGGCTCTCCCTATCGGAGGTTAGAGTCCTCCCTCAGGCATGGGTGTGTGTGTTGTCCATAGAGTAAGTTAGTTGAAGTTAGATTAAGTAGTGCCTAATCTTAGGGACCGCTGACCTCAGCAGGTGGTCCCATAAGACCTTACCACAAATTTCCAATTTTCAGTTAATTACCTTGGTTTAAGTTTGTTGTCGTTCATCTAACAACTGCTTTTAAAGCCGCTGTCCACTACGTTCAGCTCATGATATAATTTCTTTCCTATTTCCGACAGAATTCCCTCGCTTGGAAAACTTAATAATCAATTCCGTCTACTGTGTTATCAATAGAGTTTTTACTCTGACGAAGCACATTTCGAAGCACATCTTCATTATCGGGTATTCAGTTGTTATGTTAGGCTCTTCAGTGTGATGTCAACACGCCAGATATGTTGAGAGTTTGTAAGTCTTATAAATGTTATCGAGCAGCGTCGTGCTGCGTAGGCCAAGCACGTGCAATGCTCGTTGCTTTCTCACAGTTATAGATAATTCATCGTTGTACTAGGACACCGTTCGCAAGGTCAGCACAATATAGCAAGCTATATCAGGATTATATAACCGAGGAAATCGTAGAACAATTTTAGGATATTGAAATGGAAGTTAAGTCCGCTTTTAACAATATTATTTTCTCTTAAGTTCCAGGAAATTTAATAAACAGTTATCAGAGAAACAGGATTAATTGCATTACGAACTGAGTTGACAAAAAGATGAAAATAACACTGTAGGAGGTGCCAAATGCAAGGAAAACTGCATGGAGAATGGCGTAGCAAAATATCCTTATCTGAGAGTATCCAAACAAAATAGAAATTCGAATTAAATCTGCATCACAAGTTGTGTACCATAAACATAAGAGAAGCGACCAGTGCGAACAGCAGGGACTGGCGGAAACTTTCGTCTACTCAAGACCAGCAAAGTGTACCAAGCAGCCTCAGTTGACCATCAGCTCTTGTCTCCTCTAACGCTCTGTCCACGAATGTCTCCCGGCTCCTTGACCATTTCTCAGCGGATGCCCGAAAAGTTCCTTCGCCCAACCTCCACTTTTCCAAAATTCAACTCAGTGCCAACTTCGAGACGGTAAAATGTGTGTCTCGTGTGCTAAAAATTGTAAGTTGGTTATCCCTTACAGAATTTTTCGTTAATTTTGTTATATTTCTCATCCGTTACATTGGCAGTAGCCTGGAGTCGTCCCCTCGACGTTGAATTTTTGAAAGGTTCGATGCTGAGCAGGAGCAAAGAAGTTTTTGTGTATTTGGGGACGAGCCGCAGAGGAGTCAGCAGAGATTCGAGGACGGAGCGTCGGAGGAGACGAGAGCTTCCTGGCACACTTTGCTGATCTTGAGGGGACGTAAGTTTTTGCTGTACACGGTAGAGCGATCCGTAACCTGAGCAAATCGCTTCTCTTTTGTTTCTGGCAGGCAACTTTAATTCGAATTTCTATTTTGTTCTGACAATTCCACACACACACACACACACACACCCACACACACACACACACACATTTATCTGTTATATTGCGAAAGCAACGAGCATTGCACACGCTCGGCTTATGTAGCACTACGCTGCTCAGAAGCAGCTGTAAGACCTATACAGAAACTTTCAATGTGTATCTGCGATTTTTGTTGATTTCTGTTGCAGACGGCATCACAGCTAAGTAACTTCCACTGAAGCCCTTAAGATGAAGTTGTGTTTCGAAATGTGTATTAGCGAAGTAAAACCATCATTAATAAGACAGCTGGTGGATTTCATTACTAAGTTTTACATTCATTTTTAGTGTCTACCTTTTCCCAAAAATCTGAAATAATACTAATGCCAGCAAATCTTGGTGTTTTTATTCTCCCTGAACTTTAAATCCTGGTTGCAAATTTGCCGTTGCTTTCCTTCACTCCTTGCTCAAAATACTGAGTGAATAATTTGTAGGATAGGCTACAACCACGTTTCTCTGACCTGTTCAATTAGTGCCTTTCTTTCGCATTTTTCTACTTTTACAGCTGCTGTCTGGTTTTTGTACATCTTGCAGTTAACCTTAAGATACGTGTATTTTAACCCCGATAAATTCAGGATTCGAAAGAATGCATTGAAACCATCCCGTCGAAGCCAAGAATAAACCTCCTCTTCTCTTGTTACCGATCGGTACAAGAACATATGCCCCTCAATAATCGTGAAACAATTTTTTTTTCACTCAGCTATACTGATTGGTTTTAGTTTTAAACGCTATTGATATCAAAGTTAGCTTCACCTTCAGAACATTGATAGTATACATTAATCAGTCGAGATCCACGAAACGGTGCTACCTCCCGCAAAGCCAAGTTTACACTCTGCATCTGCTTGCACTAGCTTTCCTAGAAGAAGCTATACAGGTTGAAAACTGCTGGACTACACACAGAGAACTTATCGGTGTTAGGGCGGCGCGAGAGAATAATCCACGAAGAAAACAGAATGGTTTACATTTTGGAGCACAAAGTACATCCGCTCACTGGTTACCTAAAACTACCCTCTCATTCGCTAACCGCAACAGATGCTCTGTGTACTACTAAAAGTAAAGCCCGTTGGAAGTCATTGCCCTAGTTCCAGACTTTTAGTCCGCCAGGAAATTCACTAGTTAAAGACGAGATAATCAGTACATAATACAAAATGATCCATACGTCAATGATGGAGTTAGGTGGCCCCATGGTGGGACTCTGGCCTCGGGAGAACGACTCTTAACATTCCCCTCCGACCATCCATATTTAGATGTTTCCGTGATCTCTCTACATCACTTGAGGCTATGGCGAGACGGCTGCCTTGAAAGGGGACGGTCGATCTGATTCCCTATCCTAACCCAGTCCAAGCTTGTGCTCCGTATCTAACGATCTTGTAATCGACAAGATGTTATGATCTATTCCTCTTTCCTTCCTTACATTTAAATGAAATTCTGTAGCGGGTCTGGTCACTTAATCCTAAAAGCCTGAGTTTAATTTCAATATTTCCCACATTCAGTTCACGTGTAAGTGAAGTACTGCTAATAAGGCTCAGGGGCTAATACAAGAATCCCCGATTAAAGCAACAATATAGTACATGAAGTCTTACTGGAGTTATAAATTTACGATCTAAACAATCCCTATTTCACGCGAGAAGCTTACACTGCACTTATCTGAGTAAAAATTCATCATAGTAGCACACAAATCCTTACATCTCGTGAAAGGGAAACAGTAAAACACTTAACACAAATCTTTCGAGTACAATCTGAAAAACACATTTACAATACTGCGTCTTGTGACATCTAACCGTTCCTTCAAGCTGGCATGGCGCAATAAGGATTTAACATCAGACCGGGACGAACGCGAGAGTGTAACTGACGCTTTACTGAGTTTTAGCTAATCCTCTTCCGGCACGGCAACAGCGTCTGTATACTCAAAGCTATCCGCCGTGTTGTTTCGTCGCCTCCACAGGTCACGCCGTGTCAGTCCATGTATTTCACCCCGAGGTGTGTGAAGCTGGTTGGCAGCTAGCAGCTATTAATCATCGAGAATATGTAACAGATTTTGCAAAACGATTAAATGGTTCAAATGGCTCTGAGCACTATGGGACTTAACATCAGTCCCCTAGAACTTAGAATTACTTAAACCTAACTAACCTAAAGACATCACACACATCCATGCCCGAGGCAGGATTCGAGCCTGCGACGGCAGCGGTCGCGCGGTTCCAGCGGCCGGCTTCCTACGCCGTCCTAGGCATGGTACTGTGCAGTGTTTTTCGTGTTTCCATATTTTTGTCCAACTCCTCTATCTTCCGTAATGGTCACTTGTCCTTTCCTCACAATGCCCATTTAGCTGTAACAAAAGGCTAACCACTCTGTTATGTGGTGACTTAGTTACAGCAATTAACAACGGAATCGTAATTTCCCGAAATTAGCGAGGCAGACGGGTTCTCCGGAAGCCAAGTGGCTTGTAACAGTTTTTTTTTTCTTTATTCCCGCAGGTCCGCTAGGCACGAAAGGCGCGCTCAGAATTTTTCAGGGCAAAGCCCGCGTCGCAGGTGCTCGCGGCCGTGACGCATCTAGACAGCAACAGCTGACACACACGCACACACATACATGGCAGAGGCAGAGTAAACGACGCGTGCCAGGCGCAGCCGCGGTTCGCGGAACGGGTGGCGGTCGCGTGGCGGAGCAGGCAGCGCGCCTACTGGGAAGCGGCTCCGTACATAACGCGGAAGCCAGAGATAACCCGGGCCTTCTGCCGAACGCGACGACTCACGCACCCTCAGCCGACAGCGGCCACGGGCTGACGACGCACTTCCCTGGAAGCTCCCGGCCCTCATAGCGTGACGTCAAAAAAACCCAAGGCATTTCTGCAATGCGGACGCCCCCAAAACACTCACATCATTAAAAGGCTTACTAAGACGGAACTCTGTAGATTCGTGTTATTTCTTAATGATGGAACAAGTTTTAGGAATAGACGGAGTTGCAAAACAGTATCTAAATACTTAAAACTTCCGGGCTGATAGGCCGTGGTCAAATTATAAAACTCTCCCCTGACGTTTCGTCTCCGGCTGCCGGAGACATCCTCGGAGGTACAGCGGCGAACTGCGAAGATAAGTCGAGGAAGCGCTGATTATTATATTCATTAGTAAGGTCACAGACCGCATTGGGAAAGTTTTAAGCAGGTATGGGTTGGAAACTGTTTTCAGACCCACCAGAAAAATAAAAGAATATTTAAGATCGGCAAAAGATGCACGATACCCTTTGGCTACACCGGGGATATATAAAATTCCGAGTAGTTGTGGCTATCTTTATATCGGTACCACAAAGAGAAGTGTGAACACTCGTCTTGTTGAACATAAGAGGAATTGCCGCCTGGGTCACACGGATAAATCGACCGTAGTGGAACATGTTGACCAGGAAGGTGATCACGAAATAAAATTCAGCGAGACGAGCATCATATCAAAAACTTCGCATTATTGTGCACGCATGTATAGAGAGGCTATCGAGATGATGGAAAGACGAAGGTGTTAAACTGGGTAAAATCGAGAATGTTGGCATTACCAGGGGCAATCTCAAGGCCGACGCCACGTGATCGACAGTGGCCCACTCTGTACTGCCTATATAATCAGGGTTTCCTCGAGTTATCTTCGCAGTGCGCCGCTGTACCTCCGAGGATGTCTCCCGCAGTCGGAGACGAAACGTCAGGGGAGAGTTTTATACTTCGAACACGGCCTATCAGCCCGGAAGTTTTAAGTGAAGACAATACCGGCCGTGAAAGCTTACATTGTATGATCAGTATCAAAATACGTTCTCTCCGCTCTCCTGGAACCCCTTTTTGGCTGACCGCTGTGGCCGAGCGGTTCTAGGCGCTTCAGTCGGGAACCGCGTAACCGCTACGGTCGCAGGTTCGAATCCTGCCTCGGGCATGGATGTGTGTGATGTCCTTAGGTTAGTTAGGTTTAAGTAGTTCTAAGTATAGGGAAAGGATGACCTCGGATGTTAAGTCCCATAGTGCTTAGAACCATTTGAACCATTTTAATCCGACCTCGTGGTGATCCTAAACAACCGTGCAGTACTCAAGAATGTTTCTCACAACTGCTCTAATAGCAGTTTCCTATGCAAAAGATGTACGCTTTCCTTGAATTTTATCGCCCACCATTCGCCTTTTTTTACAACCGACCTCATGTGCTCGTTCCATTGCTCATCGCTTTGCAACGTTTCGTCTAAATATTTAATGGAATTGACTGTGTCAGCAGCACACCACTAATACCAACAACACAGGATTGTTTCCCCTACACACCTCTATATATTACTTACCTCACCGATTCTGCATATAACCTGAATTCTTGTCTCGCCAGTTCACCTCAGTTTCAACATCCTTCTGTAGCACCAAATCTCAAAATGCTTCGATTCTCTTCTGTTCCGCTTTTCCTACAGCTCATGTTTCACTACCATACAATGTTGTGCCCCAGACGTCCTTTCCGAAATAAAGGTATATTGTTTGACACTAGTAGATGTCTCTTGGTTAGGAATGCCCTTCTTGCCTGTGATAGTCACTTTAATACGTCCTCCTTGCTCCGTCCGTCATGGTTTGTTTTACTGCGTCGGTGGCAGAATTCCTTAACTTCTTCTACTTCGTGACCATCAATTCTGATTTTCAGTTTCTCGCTGTTCTCATTTTTGCTATTTCTCACTACTTCAGTTTTTCTTCGTTTTATACTCAATGTATATCTTTTAGACTGTTCATTCCATTCAACAGTTTCTGTGATTCTTCTTCACATTCACTGAGGACAGCAGCATCATGAGCGTATCTGATCCTTGTTATCCTTTCACCCTGATTTTTAATTCCACTCTCGAACCTTTCTTTTATTTCCTTCATTGCTTCTTCGATGTAGACATTGAACATCAGGGGCGAAAGACTGTATCCCTGTCTTCCATCCTTTTTAATCCGAGCACCTTGTCCTTGATCTTCCTGTCCCATTGTTCCCTCTTGGCTTCTTGTACTTATTATGTATCACCCGTCTGTCCCTGCAGCCCACCCCTATTTTTTCCGACTCCGAAAGCCCATGTCAATGATGTTTCGTTGAACGGTTCGCACGCTGACACTTGTTGATAGCCCAGCATTGAAATCTGCTACAATTTGCAGAAGGGTTGCACTTCTGCTGCGCTGAGCGATTCTCTTCAGTCGTCGTTAGTCCCGTTCTTGTAGGATCTTTTTCCAGTCGCAGCGATGTCGGAGATTTTTTTTGTTTTATCGAATTCTTGCTATTCCCGGTACATTCGCGAAGTTGTAGGGGTAAATCGCCTCTTCATCGCTACCTCGGAGGTGCTGTGTCCCATCGTTTGTGCGCCGATTATAACGTCACATTCAAACTCGCTTAAATCTTGATAACCTGCCGTTGTAACAGCAGTGACCGATCTAACAACTGCGCCTAACACTTATTCACTTATATAGGTGTTGCCGACCGCAGCGCCGTATTCTGCCTGTATTTGAATACGTATGCTTATACCAGTTTCTTTGGCGCTACAGTGTATAATGCGACAGGCATCCCAACAGAACCACAAATCGGTGCATTTCCATTGTTGGCATACCTGACAAAAACACTCTGTTCAACACAGGAGGGGAGCGCTGATCGTCTGCTTCTCTAGTTAATTGTTATCGTTATTCTTCATCCAGTACACTTTAGCCTTGATCGGACCCCTCGGTATCAAATTAAGGGCCATCAGATCCGGAGAGGCTTAAGGCCTTTGAGAACTCCGTTCATTCCGTCTATTGGGAAAAGCTGCATCCAAATAATCACACAGGGCTGAGGAAAAACTGTTTGGTGCTCCTTCCTGCTACAAAACAACTGAGTCCTCAATCCAATGGTGTGTCAACTGTAACTGCAGTTATGTTTCCAACATATCGGATATGCGTCTCCAGTAATTGTTTTCTCTGCAAATGTAAATTGACCATAGACGGTAGTTCTAGTGATCCTTACCCACACATTAACTTTGGTAGTATCACACTCACTATTGCTTTGTGTATGGTTGTTCGTTTGCAAAGATCCTGCAATGGCGTTTATTCACATAACAACATGTATGGAATGCTGCTTCATCACTGAAAAATACATGTACTTTGAGATTCTTCTTTTCTACGGCCTGTAACAGATCATAAAACACAGCCTGTCGGGCTGCACAAATCCCAGCTTCATGCTAATCGGAATATAGACGTGGTATGCATGTTTCTTCACTGTATATCGCAGGGTTTTCTAAACTGTGGCACGAGAAAGACCTATATTCCTATTCAGTTTCGCAGTACATGCAGAGGGGCTTTATGCGATTTCAAATCCATGCGTCCCACCGTATCTCTAATTAAGAACGACCTCCCAGGACGTCCATCGTCACCAAGTTTTAATTAGTTACCAAATTCTTTTTTGCCAACCTTGTGGGCCTTAGCTTTCTAAATTCTCTGGTGAAATCCTCCTGCATATGGTCGTACGCCATACCATGCAAACAGCCACAAACAAAATCAGTTAGTTGTTCTGTTGTGACTATTATGTCACACTGCTTGCAGCAAAAATGGATTTAGCTATAATATCACAGAAATATGTAGAGACTTTATGTTCGCCCCATGAGTGAGAAGGAGAAAACCACTATCACTGTCAAGCACTTGGGCTAACAGTTGGTTTCCCACTATCCCCATCATTACCAAAAACATGCATGGAAAGATCTGAAACAGAATTCTTCGAATCAGAACAATTGTAGAAACATATGGCGTACTGGCAAAGGTATATGGACGAAGTGCTTTATATGTGGAGTGGATCTGATACACAGCTCCATATTTTGCTAGAAAAATTGAGTATGCAACATGAAGACACACAATTCAGTACGTAAATATGTAGTTTGGCCACCAGCTTCCTGCACATAAATACCAATAAATAAACGCGAAGTCATGATTTTAAAACATACAGAAGTGTATCATTTTCATTCTCCATAAACATGTGAAATTCTAATCTATGGTATAATGTATCATCCCAAAATACAGCGCTGAAATGACATGCTGACATTTACTTCTCAGCAGAATAAAAAATTCGTGAAATTTTATTTCTGTGGGAGTTCACAGCCCGGATGTTCTTTGAGAATTAAAACGTTGCCCAAGTACGATTATAGTCCACATGCACCATGCTTTCATTCTCAGAATAAATAAAATCTTGAAAGCACTAAAATATTCAGTGGAAATTTTTCATTCTAATTACTGTCATATTACGAATAACAGTGCGAAGAAATTCAACAAAACGCTGATAAGTGTGAGAAAAATAAATATTGTCGTACACATTAAACTTTACCGGGCTGTTGAGCTGTAGACAAATGAATTTCTTGGAGAAACATATAGATAAACTATACAGAGAGGCGATAAAAAATTGCTAAACACATCAATAAAATTAATCGGAAGGTATAAAACTAAAGGATACCTGGATTCCGCTGCTGAAGGAGATGCGTATCAATCTACCAGCGAGGGCGACAGCAATGTTGGACGACAGCTAACGTTGACGGGAAACTGCTTGTGAGTTTCGGAAACATTTGGTCACAAGGAATAACATTTTTCTTCGGTCAGATGTGGAGCTTCATAGAAGCTACAGCCCCCTCGAAGACGTCCTCCGCAGATGACGACGAAACGTTGTGGTTTTGCAAGGAATTCGCTCGACCACGGCACAGTAACAAGGAATATTTTAATACATTTCAGATTTCCGATAGCGAACGTTCGCATTTGATGCTTATTGCCGTGTAATAAAGATTCTTTCACCATGCTGCCTGTGGCAGCTGCATGCAGAGGCATGGGGTACAGAGCCGGCGACAACTGACACGTATTTATTTATTCAACGTTCTTCCTAAGAGTGGCTGACGCCTCCGAAATCCACTAAGAGAACCAATATGGAGTGTTGATGCCGGTGTCCATCACTTGAAAAATTTGGTCAAGTTCCTACTTCAGTGGGAAAAGTTTGCCACTGTCGAAACTTGTCCTGTCTCTTAAACATACGTGAAGAATTACACCTGACACATTTTTCATTTTCTACATACAACATCAGCAATAATAATAGAAATCATTCATTTAACTGAATATATTTTCAGTGCATTGCAAGTATTTGTCATTAAATAAGTTTGGAACGGATCCTCTAGAAGGGTAATTTTGGTCGCTGCAGACAAATGTGTGGTGCACGTTACCAAGTGTCGTCAGTTTCGCAAGTCCCGTAAGAAACTGAAAACAATGAGATCTTCGTTCGTTGTTAGGTGACTTCAGTTTGAAAGACCTGATGTTGAGCCCTGTAGAAACGCCTGCTTAATAAGTGTCTGTTAGGCGTTTTGAGTAGGTTCATGAACAAACAAACAAACAAAACCAGAAATCGCTCAGAAGGTTAAACATTGTTCTATATTGAATGTTATGTATCACACTGTGTATTAAAATTTAGAAATGAGTGCGATAATGTACTATGATGTCACTGTAATGAATGAAGAGTGGCATTAAATTAGGGTACGTCCCTTTTCTTCTTCAGCGTTAAGTTTGTGCGTTTTTCAACATTTTTTTGTATTGTGGAAGCATGTGCATATGGAATGTCATATAAAGTTAAGTATGATACATTTCTGAGGCACTACCACATAAAATACAAGAAATATGATAAAATAAAAATATTCATTAGAGCTCCATCTCACTTAGCACACTGGACACGCATTCGGGAGGACGACAGTTCAAACCCACGTCCGGCTATCCAGATTTAGGTTTTCTGTGATTTCCCTACTTCAGGCAGTTGTCGGGATGGTTTCTATGAGAGGGCACGGCCAATTTCCTTCTCCATCATTCCCCAATCCGATCCTGTGCTCCATCTCTAATGACCTCGTTGTTGACAGGACGTTAAACACTCATCTGCTCCTCCTCCTGCTGCTGCATCTCACTCATAAGTGTACAGATGAGACAGACCAATGAACTGGGAGAGACGGACCATTTAATAACGGCTGTACATGAAGGAAAGAGCCAATTAAAATTTGAAATTTTTGTTTGGATTATAGTGGTAGAAGGACAAACTATGTTTCAGGGCATTTTGTTAGTACAGGTTGCCTACATCAACGTCAGCTATGCAGTCAGAGGCAAACCTATTGTTCTCCTTTGATTGACAGGTCATTCACCTACTATTCTCCTTTGATTGACAGGTCCTTAGCCTATTGTTATGCTAAAAGGATCCTGCCTTTTATTGACTGATCCTTAACCTACTGCTCCCCCACCCCTCCCCTTCCCCCACACAAAACCTCCTCCGTTGCCACTACAGGTACACTTTCAGGTCTGAGTTATTTGAATAGCCCCTTTCACTATTGTCAATTAGATTGACTACTTAATTAAATTGATCAATTAATTAACCTCTCCCCCCTCTGGTAAACCCTCTTCCCTTCCATCCTCCCTCTCAGAAATTGGTGGGAAAAAGATACAGCTGATCGGTCATTTGGAGGGAATTCGATTGTAGTATATGGAAAATTGATTAAACAATTTAGACAATGTACGAATATTGTTTAGTTATTTATGGCAGTGTATGGAATATTGTTTATTTATTTAGTTAAATCGACTGCTGTGTATGTAATATTGTTTAAGCAATTTAGACAATGTATGGAATATTGTTCATTTAAACAATTTAGGGGATAAAAGGTAGTGTATAGAATACAGTTTATTTATTTATTTAAAGAATTTTTCAGGAAAGCGATCACTGACCCCACACCCCATCCCTGTCCCCCTCGACCCCTCCCCTCTCCACCTCCCCTCCTTTACCTGGAAACTGGCGGCTCTGCAGTGGAGAGGAAGGATCTCACGAAGGGAAATTCAAGAGTATATTGTTTTTTTATTTAAAAAATCAGTTTGTGGAGCTTGGATTTCACTTGCTCATCATTCTCTGCTGTTTGGAAAGATGCAGGTCTTGTGAGAAGTAATTACATCGATCGCATTTCTTTTTTCACATGTAACTACACACAGTTAAAAACCTTTCGATCCCAAAGCACGCACTGCCCGCCGTCACCTGTCCAATGGCCCACACAAGATGCTACCACACATGCTATCAGGAGTCGGCATGCACCGACGTGCCCCACAAAGTGAAGACGCAGCCACGCGGCCATCAGCTGCTGAACCACGTGCAGGTGTCATACAGCACAGTCAGTGATTTTCATATAGAGCGCTACATGGCGTTACCAACATAAAAACCTAAACAGCCTTCTTACAAGCTTTTAAAAATAATTTAGTTTCGTGAGCGAAACACAACTGAACCCTTTTGTTTTTACCCCTGAGGGTGGGTAACTACCCTGGGTACCTGGCTAGCGGTGTTTAATGCGATGGCCCTAGTTGAGGAGAAATCACAATCAGGCGCTCATAAAAACGGAGAGGACATTTTTAAGGTTTATGCGTACTTCCTATAAACGTAACTTTAGCCATCTTGCGATCAAGCTAGTCTAGCACAGCGGCTTAAGTTCAGTCAGTACGGATTCAAAGCCTGCCTGTGTTCTTCTACTGGTTCAGTTTCATCGTACAGCATACATATCATTAAATAGCGTAAGTCATGCAAAATTATTTAAAAATCATCCACCCACAAGCAGTCTAGTTTGACAACTCGGTGATGTTAATTTTACGGGCAAATCAAAATATTCACGAAAAATATTCAATGTGCTTCCAACTTACGAAGGACTAGCAGAGAAATCGGTTCGAGGGAAGATCCCATAAAAATTCATTATTTACTTCTACATCAATGTAGCACACCTGCTTTCAGATGAATGATCAAATACGCAAAGTTCGCATCGAAGCTGACCGAAAAAACCACAGTCTTTCCGATTTTGAATGAAGTGGTTTTCCGGTGTCATTTCTGGTAAATACGTGTCACTGTTAGGCAGTAAGTTTCATTAAATGTGCGTGGTCCCATGCGAATTTGTGTTTTACTTGCTTCTACAAAATATACTGTACCACCTGGAATTCTATTCTAGCACAGAAAGCGATGGAAGCTAAACTGAGTAAGACGATTCTGTAATCTATGCTGTAACAAACGGAATACATATTTAAAGCAAATTTGCAGTAATAATTGATTTCTTAATGAAATTATTACGGCGAAAGTGACTACTTTTGAATAATTTCGCATGGAATATACTATTTCATGACGTCAGAATGAGATTTTCACTCTGCAGTGGTGTGTGCGCTGATATGGAACTTCCTGGCAAATTAAAATTGCGTACCGGACGGAGACCCGAACTCTGGGCTTTGTCTTTCGCGCGCACATGCTCTACTTTACAAGCTACCTCAGCACGACTGACGACCGGTTCTCACAACTTTGCAGAAGAGATTCTGTGAAGTTTGGAAATTGCGGAACGAGGTAATGGCATTCGTTACCTGAAGCTATCACACTAGTTAAAGGAGCTACCGCGTTTCCGACGATGAGCGGTCCTCATCGGCACTTGGTTGCAGATTGTAGGCGACACAGGCAGATTCCAAACGAAAAAAAGAATGCTAGGAAGTAAAATAAGAGTGAATAAAGTCAATAAGATAATGAAAATTACGAGGGAAAGAATTCGAAATAAAAAAAAATTACGTTCAAATCAATTAACGGAATAAAAATAATAACCAAACGCCTTTAATTAGATTGAAAATAAAAAAGTCGCTACAGATGATAAGATTCGAACCTATAACCTAACCATTGCGCTAAGCAACGAGACTGTGTTCAACCCTTTTACTTAATGATTGTCGCGCTCCAGTCGCAATGATGAATTGCAGGCGTCAAAAACGGCTTCACGTAATGTCGTGGGAAGCTTATTTAATGTAAGCCGATCTCTGTAATTACGGTAACTGTGTACGTGACGCTGAATCGCGTCTTGTGCAGAAGCAACCAGTAGTGTTTAGTTAGCGCTGCATATGAGACGTGCGTATTTCATTAGCATCGTTTTGTGCGTGCGTCGTTTTTGGTGTGGTTATCATGAAATACGAAATAAAAGTGTCAGATCCAATATTCTGGATCCAAATGTATCAAGAAAGCATACCGGACAAGAAGCTGGACGTTAACTAACCAGTTTTTGTTGCAATTTGGCAACGGCGAACGGATCGTGTGTGACGTTGAAATGAAATAATCGTACGGCATTGTTGGCCGGGAGACCCCATGCGGGGTGTTCGGCCGCCGAAATTGCAAGTCCTTTTTAGCTGACGCCACTGCGGCGACTTGCGAGTCCATGATGATGAAATGATGATGAAAGACACACAACACCCAGTCATCATGAGGCAAAGAAAATCCCTGACCCCACCGAGAATCGAACCCGGGAGCCCGTGCGTGGGAAGCGAGAACGCTAGCGCAAGATCACGAGCTGCGGACGTGCGGGACGTTGAGCGCTTTGAGTAAGTGTGAATAAGTGCATCGATTTGAAACTTCAAAAAATGGTTCAAATGGCTCTGAGCACTATGGAGCTTAACGTCTGAGGTCATCAGCCCCCTATAACTTAGAACTACTTAAACCTAACTAAGGACATCACACACATCCATGCCCGAGGCAGGATTGGAACCTGCGACCGTAGCGGTCGCGCGGTTCCAGACTGTAGCGCCTAGAACCGCTCGGCCACCCCGGACGGCTTTGAAACTTCCTCTCAGGTTAAAACTGCATCCCAATCCGGTGCAAAATTTTTGTATGACAGGAGATTTCCCGAGAGCTATAGGACGAACAGTTCATTCAGCTGCAACGTTGACAGGTCATCACCAGGTCGCTCAATCACCTGACGCTCTGACGCCTTTCACTAAAGGCTGCACTACTTGTTACCAGACCATACTTAGTCGGCTATCGCTCTCAAACTCCGCGCGAGAAACCAGTGCTCCGCCCACTTTTCCGACAGCTCAAGTGGTCTGCGGACGGAGCCCTGTGGGACCCCGCTAGTCCGGCGCTCGCGGGGCCCGGCGCTGCCCAGCCCAGCCCGACACTCGAGTGCCTTGCCCCCCAGCCGTCACATAAACAGCCGGCCAACAGCCAGTTTAACAGCCTTCCGTCTGTGCAGGGCGGGCGCGCGCCACCGCGTAAATCTCCAGCCGAAACCCAGCACCCGCCTGGAACACCGCCAGCCGGAATTTTTAGTCGCGATTTTTTTTCGCACGAGACCTTATTTAGCAGTTTCGAATAAATTGGAAATAATGTGTAGACTTTAGCCCGGAGCGCGCCCGGAAAAAGAAACTCCGCCGCCGAGGCAACAACGCCAACTTAAAATAAGAAAAGAGAATATTCCGAGTAAGTCTGCAACGGGTTCGTTAAAGAGGTACTCTCAGACGCCGAACATCGAAGTAAAAAGAAAAGGGCAGGGTGGAGAACTTATGTAGAAAGTTAAGAAATGGGTTTTATTAGGGTAATACGGCGGCAACTTCTATTGCTTCTGCAATCGGGTGTCGTAAAAGCGAATACGCTCTTCCGCAGGAGTTTATTGCTGCTTTTGCAACATTGTTTCACGTCACAATCAGGCGCTCATAAAAACGGAGAGGACATTTCTGTTCGGCTTCCGCGGATACGCTTTTCGCACCAAAGTTATAAAGATGTCCACCCTGGATCGTATTTTAAAAAATTGCAGTATCTCATTCAAGCATCAGAGTTAACATGAACTCAGCATCCTTCTTAAACCATATTTGCCATTCGAGAACTTAGACTCAACAGCAGAAAGATAGTTACCGGTACTGGTTGCACTTTCACTGCTTTATTCATTGTACCGAGTGACCAAAAAGTCTGTATTAATTTGAAAACTGAATAAATCACGGAACAATGTAGATAGAGAGGTACAAATTGACACACATTGTAAGTAGGCTGTTTATGTTTTCTTTATGTAAGTTTGCTGTTTATGTTTTCTTATTGGCAACGTTACGTAGCGCTCTCTGTATGAAAATCACTGGCTGTGCTGTGTGCAGTATGTGGCTAGTTTGCATTGTTGCCTGCCATTGTTGTCATGAACTGCTATAGCTGGATGTGAACAGCAGATAGCGTTGGGCAGTTGGAGGTGAGCCGCCAGCAGTGGTGGACGTGGGGAGAGAGATGGCGGAGTTTTGATAATCTGTAAGACTGAATGTCAATTATGAATATTAAGGTTAATACATTGTTTGTTCTCTATTAATATCTTTCATTTGCTAACTATCCCTATCAGTAGTTAGTACCTTCAGTGGTTTGAATCTTTTATTTAGCTGGCAATAGTGGCGCTCGCTGTTTTGCAGTAGTTCGAGCAACGAAGATTTTTGTGAGGTAAGTGATTTGTAAAAGGTATAGGTTAAAGTTAGTCAGGGCCATTGTTTTGTAGGGGTTATTGAAAGTCAGATTGCGTTGCGCTAAATAATATTGTGTGTCAGGTTAAGCACAGGCTTGTATAATTGTTCTAAGTGGACGTTTCACATGTAAAATTGTTCAAAGGGGACGTTTCATATGTCGACCCTTAGCCTAGGATACCTCACTGGAATCTTCTGATTTTTTCTTGTAGTTTGTGTATTTAGTGTAGCTTTTGTTTATAGCTAGCGCGTAATTGTAGAGAGAATCTCCTTTGTAGTTGCAGTCTTTCATTGTTGTACTGTAAAACAGTTGTGGTATGCATGTAGATTTGCACCAAGTATTTCGCAGCTACAATTAACTAGATATTATTTTCAGTGCTATGTTAATGTGTTCTCCTATTTTTGCTCTTCAAATTGTGTTTTTCTGTGTTATCGTGTGAAATATTGTCACAATAATGGCATGTGAAAAACGTAACACTCGGCTCCAAAGTAAACTGAGAAACGACAGTGAAGACGAAAGCAGTGTGTTAGCGCCACTGTGTAATGAGTTAACTAATGTTCAAAGTAGTAATTTGGTAACTGTGCATAGGGAAATGGAGCGGACGTCAAACAATGGCGTAGACAGTCAAACAGGTAGTGAACAGGGAAGCATTATCGATCGGTCGGTCGGCAACAGCTCGCCTCAGGAATCCGAAATGATAGGACACAATATTGCAAATACTGTAGATTCAGGTTTTGCGTCCTCACCGTTTTCTCAAATAAGTCAAGACACATTTTCAGCTTGTCAAAATGTGAATGTTGCCGGCGCAAATGCACTGCCGAAAAGAGTAGAGGAACAGATTCCAGACACTAATGCATTGTTATTACAACTAATGCAACAAATGGAACAAAATCAGAGACAGATGGGACAAAATCTTCAAAAGTTAGACACAATGGAACAAAATCTTAAAAAGTTAGACACAGTGGAACAAAATCTTAAAAAGTTAGACACAGTGGAACAAAATCTTAAAAAGTTAGACACAGTGGAACAAAATCTTAAAAAGTTAGACACAGTGGAACAAAATCTTCAAAAGTTAGACACAATGGAACAAAATCTTCGGAAGTTAGACACCACACTTGAACAAACACGTGAAGATCTAACTACTGAGTTACATAACATTGAATCGAAATGCCAAAAAGTCTGTAATGACGTAAAAACACAAATTTGTGAGCATTTTCAGCCTATTTTTTCGCGGCATGAAAATGCATTACAGAATCACGAAGCAGCCATAAAAGAGCTGCAAACTATTGTTCATGAAAATCATGAGACCTTGCAAGCTAAAATGGACTCAGTTGCATCTACCGATTCGGTTACGCAACTTGCAAAAACTCAGGAAAACTTAAAGGACACAGTAGAGAGACACATGGGGGAAATTAGTTCATTATCAGAGAAAGTAGCCGAACTTTCGGATCAGGTCACTAACTTATCTACAAAGGTAGATGATGATCTGAATGACACAAGACCCGTAGCCTTCACTGACACAGAAGAGTATGAACAAATTAGAAAATTCAAACAAAATCAAAATCAAATCAACACACAGTACAAAAGAGAAATGCGGGAATTACAAGATCAGCTGACACAGGTAATACAAGAATTACATATTTCAGAGGATACTCGCGCTCCAACACGGGAAGAGGGACATAGAAATGCGGAAAAGCCACAAAATAATAGCACAGGGCACTTCGGTAATTATGAAAGAAATTGGCAAGGTACACCGAATTTTGAGATGGAACCGCCGAAACGACGTGACAATGACCGACATGCTACTCGCCGACACGATGATTTTGACTATAAGCTGTTCATTACTACACGTAAATTCAAAACATTTAAGAATTCTGGCAACGACATTCATCCACAAGCATGGCTCCATCAATTCTCTCATTGTTTCCC
The DNA here is from genome assembly GCF_023864275.1 of Schistocerca cancellata. NCBI lineage: Eukaryota > Metazoa > Arthropoda > Insecta > Orthoptera > Acrididae > Schistocerca > Schistocerca cancellata. The sequence continues at coordinate 459,455,204 of NC_064631.1, read as the reverse complement.
TCCCAACTGGTCATTGGAGCACAGGTTAGAATTTATGTGTGGCTACTTAGAGAATGAACCAGCTGTAAGAATGCGATCGGTCATTCACGATTGCCACAGTGAAGGAGAATTTTACCATGCCTTCCTCTCAGCATATTGGTCTCAAGCCACACAAGACCGCGTAAAACATAGCATCATGATGATGAAACACTTTGAACAATCTGAATTTTCCAGTCTTGTCAAATATTTTGAAGACATGTTGCACAAGAATCAGTACCTATCAAACCCATACAGCCCCTCAGAACTCATCCGCATTTGCTTAATCAAACTGCCTGAACATTTACGACATATTATTTTGGCAGGACGTTGCAAAGACGACATTGAAGCTTTTCAGGGATTGTTACAAGAACTGGAAATTGACACAGACAGTCGCGGGATGCGAAAACAGGAAAACAATCACTACAGGTCACATCCGTCTCAATTCCGTGACGACAGAAACAATAAATGGCCACGACAAACCTATTCTTACAACGTAAATCGTGACCAAAACAGACACCACCCATATGATAACCACTGGCAGAGTAATAGTTACAGGGAAAGATCACCTTTCCGCGGTAATGACTATCACAGAGACAATCAGAGAAACAGACAATATGGGAACCAAAATAACTATTATCAAGGGAGACAGAATAACTTTAGACGCAACGGTCCAGCACGCAGTTACGACTCAGGCAGAAATTCTCCACCACATGACCGACAAGAAAGAAACTATCGAAACTACCGACATGACGACAGGCGATATGATCGTAACGACAGACCTGAACTGCATCAGAACTGGCGAGTTTTAAACAGAGCTGGGCCCTCTGGGCAAGGCGAATTTGTGGAAGTTAGGCCTCCTAATCCCAATAACGGCGCGCGCCAACAAAGAAACAGACAATGACTCGCACCGCAGGCAGCTGTGTGCGCCGGCTGGCTCCGAGAAAAATAACATTGACGCTAACCTTGAGCAAAGTTCCAGTATTCTTTACGGACGAATACCGCATGATAATTGCATTCAAGTTGAAATTCTGCATACTGAGAAGAGTAAAGGTTTACACCACATTTCTCATGTAAAACCATTTATTGACAGATAATCTGCTTTTTAACTTAGTCTTTGCAATTTTCACTTCACGCTACTTGTACAATTTGTCAGACTTAAGAAACTGTTAACATGCAACATTTTGGTTTGCATACGAGTGGATTCTGGATTTGAGGTGCTTTCTGTGAAATGCCAGATGACACAGTGGTTGGTTTGTGTGACAGCTACACGATTATATCACGACGTTACTAATGAGTGACAATTTACAATGTTGCTTTTGCGGTGTATCTGTTTGATATCTGCACAGTTTTTCTGAATTCTTCTGTAAAGTAAAACATGTTTTAGTAGTAACTTTTGTGCTATTGCTACAAGGAGACAGCCTTTTCCGTAGGACAACAATACGTTACAGCACAGTACTTTCCTCATCACGGCAATAAGCGTAATAACTAAGTTATCTATACGCAAAGCATTTCACTTTTGTTTATCATGAGGTAAGTACATTGGCTTCTGCTGAACTTAGCTTTTGGAGGACGATAACTACGACACTTCCCAGAGATTATCTTAGAGCAAAACGCACATTTAGCGCTACAGGACACGTACTTGAGTGATTAATTTTGTACTTAAAACATTTATTTTTAAAGATTTTTGAATTACAAAGAAAGTTTTTCGTGATACATTTCATTCCATTGCTGTAATCTGTAACACCTGAGGGTATAATTACAATAAACCTCAGGGGGGTACACGCCTACTTTGTGTACCATGTGTTTGGCAAGCACAAGGAGCCCTAGCTAATATGGTATTTGCTTATACAACTTTACACATCGGTACCATATTTCTCTAACACATAAATTACACACCTATCTGATCATTTAACAGAGAAACAAACATCCTTTTACCACGTCAGTGACACATGTTTACGCCATTACAGAGTTGGATTACTTCACACTTAAGAAATTGTACTTTGTCTGTACTTTGTGCACTGTTCATATTTTTTTTGGAACCATTGTGATACTATGAGAACTTTGAATGATGTATTTGGTAAGGGAGTATGATTTTAAAGTACGTTGGAGGCAGATGACACTTTTGACATGAGCAGAGAATTTTGTTAGGTTTTGAAATTATTGGAGGAAGCTACGACGATTTTGAGATTTGACTGAGGTTTTATGATGTTATTTTTACGACGACGATGTGTATTATGCTGTTGCGGTAAGTTTATGATCCATAAGCTGATGCTATATGAGTTATTTGATTATGCTATGTATCTGTTATGATGAAATATGGAAAAAGTGTCGACGAATAAGGTAAGGAGTAATGAATAGTGGTTAGGGACTCTTGACCTGTGAAATATTTTTATATGAGACTGTCACTGTAGCGGAAACTGCTGTCGTAAATATTTCCGTAAGAAAGTTAAGTGACCACCTGCAGATAATGTGACGTGGGCACCCAGGTGTGTCAGACACCTGGAGAACAAGCCTTTTCAGACGCTCAGGTAGAAAAGAAAGCCATTAGGGTGTGCCAGAGGCACAGGTGGAAGAGAAGGACAAAGAGAGGGCTAAACCACTGTTAATGACATTCCTTTGTAGAGGGCATCGCTAATGCGACACGCTCGCTACTTGAAAACATATGATTTTTGTAATGCGTTGTGGGCACACAGCTGTGTCAAACACCTGGAGAATAAGCCATTAGGATGTGCCTTTCATCGCTAATGCGACACCCTCGTTACTTAAAAAATTTATGATATTTACTGAAATGCCTAACAAAATGACAAGAAATATTTTTACATCTGCACACCTGATTATGACAAGAGTCTTTGTACGAGAGTTGAGAGCAATTAACTTATGAAATGAAATGTCACATGACTACTGAATGACATTTTTATGCTTTGGTTTGCGTAATTGCTTATTTCATTTGATATCTGGTTTCCAGCTGTGTTGCAGCATTGCTTTTATAAAATGAAATGCATTTGCTAATGTGAACTCTTTCTGTCAACAGATTTATTAAATAATTATTTTATGATCCACATTCTTTAAAAAAGGAGCACTTGGAAAGGAAAGAACAATAAGAAGGAACTAGCAACAGTAAAACAAAATTTTCTTTTCAAGTACATGGTAATATTTTTTTTACAATAAGTTGTTATGGTGCACCACTTTAATTACATAGACATTAAGATGACCACTTTAATTACATAGACATTAAGATGTGAATATGCATTTCCCTTGTCTGCATTGTTGTTTTTACTGTAATATTTTTTCTGCTTGAGCTATGTCATGTTTAGGTATAAGTTGCTGCTGTTTGCCAGGCATAGTGTTATTGAATTTGACTTTTGCTAATTTATGCTGCTAGCTTTGCCAATTTGCATTTTTTGTCATTTTTGTTTGTGTTGATTTGTTGTGATGCTGCATTGCCTCGTCCCTTGGTATATATATCTGAACTCAGTAGATTTAAGTTAGCTTAAGAGGGGGTAGACTATATAAGAAACTGACTATGGAGAATAGGTAAAGAATGCATTGCGAAGAAAGATTTGGGCCCCAATGAGTATTGTACAATCAGAAATAATTATTTTGAAAGAAATATGAATAGAATACAGGAACGAGGTATAGGTAGGATTTTCTTGGAAATAAATGATGAGGTAAGCAATGTGTGAACATATAAATACAGAAAGCATGCTTAGATAGGATTTTTTGGTGGAAGCAAAGGTTGAAATAAGACGAACGATCTATGGAATGAAGGGAGATCTCCAAGCAAAATACTGCAGTAAAACAAACCCTGTCCTTTCCTCTTTGCTGCTTTTTCCCAATATGTAATTGTGTGTTGTCCTTTCTTTTTGGTGTTATTCCGCTATGTGTTTGTGTACCCTTGTGTATTTGTGTTTTTCCTGTCTTTATGTGTTTAGCTGATGAGAGCTATGTTGTAGAATTTTTCTAATACTCTGTTATTTTCTTTGTAAAGATGCTTAGACATTATTTATTCTGTGTTGTTTTAATGCTCATGTGTGAAGTTGAATTTTTAAGAGTGATTCTGATCTTTTATGTATGTACTCATGTCATCATTCCTGTAACACTGATGTATATGTTTATTTCTATTGTTTTGTAAAGCCTGCACTACAAATATTATCTGTATTGTTATGTTTTTAATGATGTATTTTGTATCTTTGTAATTGTATTCTTATGTTATATAATTGTAATTGACACCAGTTACTCAAATTCAGTAACTTGTAAGCATTCATTTCACTGCACACATTTCTGTTGGTCATAGTATATGGACAATATGTGAGAAGTAGGGACTGTTAGTGTTTGCACGTGTGTTAATAATTCAGCAAGGGACTGGATAACAGCATTGCTGGTTCTAAGGACAATTCCCAAAAACTTTGTGAATGCACAAGTGGTGGTTATGGACTTGCTCTATTATCCGCAAGACTCTTCAATGGTGATTGTGCACCTGCACAGTCACAACAGATGGCTGCTGGCCATCTCTACGAGGACTACAGTGGGTCTGCATCTTTGATGGCCCACCAATACAATTATCTCTACAAGGACTACTGTGGGTCTGCATCTCTGGTGGCCCATCAATACCATACTCTCTACCAGGACTGCAGTGGGTCTGCTCAGTGATGACCTACCTACCAATATTCGTCAGAACTTCGAATGACTCTGCTGTGGGTTTGCTCCATTGTGGCCCATTACCTGTCAGCATGTCAAGAGTCAGCACTGTCTTTCCGTTGGAAGGACAACACTACTTTTTCAAGACTGCATGGAAATCCACTACTTCTGTGTGCAATTTCTTTTACTAATGAGACTTTGTGAAAAAAACTGTAATTACTATTATGATGAATGATCAGGACTGTCTTTATGGACTGTGAGAAAATTTTAGCTTTTGACCAACATTGTATCAATAAGTGTGTGCATTGGATATCTTTGTTATTGTAATTATGAAAAATTTTATCAAATCATTATTGGCCACTGGCCAAAAACATTTGTAAAATTTTTTGTGGGGAGCATGGGGGCTATGTAAGTAGGCTGTTTATGTTTTCTTTATGTAAGTTTGCTGTTTATGTTTTCTTATTGGCAACGTTACGTAGCGCTCTCTGTATGAAAATCACTGGCTGTGCTGTGTGCAGTATGTGGCTAGTTTGCATTGTTGCCTGCCATTGTTGTCATGAACTGCTATAGCTGGATGTGAACAGCAGATAGCGTTGGGCAGTTGGAGGTGAGCCGCCAGCAGTGGTGGACGTGGGGAGAGAGATGGCGGAGTTTTGATAATCTGTAAGACTGAATGTCAATTATGAATATTAAGGTTAATACATTGTTTGTTCTCTATTAATATCTTTCATTTGCTAACTATCCCTATCAGTAGTTAGTACCTTCAGTGGTTTGAATCTTTTATTTAGCTGGCAATAGTGGCGCTCGCTGTTTTGCAGTAGTTCGAGCAACGAAGATTTTTGTGAGGTAAGTGATTTGTAAAAGGTATAGGTTAAAGTTAGTCAGGGCCATTGTTTTGTAGGGGTTATTGAAAGTCAGATTGCGTTGCGCTAAATAATATTGTGTGTCAGGTTAAGCACAGGCTTGTATAATTGTTCTAAGTGGACGTTTCACATGTAAAATTGTTCAAAGGGGACGTTTCAACATGCTTGGAATGACATGGGGTTTTATTAGAACAAAAAAAAAAAAAAATACAAAAGTTCAAAAAATGTCCGACAGATGGCGCTTCATCTGATCAGAATAGCAATAATTAGCATAACAAAGTAAGACAAAGCAAAGATGATTTTCTTTACAGGAAATGCTCAATGTGTCCACCATCATTCCTCAACAATAGCTGTAGTCGAGGAATAATGTTGTGAACAGCACTGTAAAACATGTCCGGAGTTGTGGTGAGGCATTGGCGTCCGATGTTGTCTTTCAGCATCCCTAGAGATGTCGGTCGATCATGATACACTTGCAACTTCAGGTAACCCCAAAGCCAATAATCGCACGAACTGAGGTCTGGGGACCTGGGAGGCCAAGCATGACGAAAGTGGCGCCTGAGCACACGATCATCACCAAACGACGCGCGCAAGAGATCTTTCACGCGTCTAGCAATACGAGGTGGAGCGCCATCCTGCATAAACATCGTACGTTCCAGCAGATGTTTATCATCCAGGCTGGGGATGATGCGATTCTGTAAAATATCGGCGTACCTCTCACACGTCACGGTAGCAGTTACAAAACCAGAATCACGCATTTCCTCGAAGAAAAAAGGCCCGATAACGGTAGATGTGGTAAATCCAACCCATACCGTGACTTCCTCGTCGTGCAATGGAGTTTCCACGACAGTACTAGGATTTCCGGTAGCCCAAATTCTGCAGTTGTGGGCGTTGACAGACCCTCGGAGCGTGAAATGAGATTCGTCGTTCCACAACACGTTACTCAACCAATCGTCATCTTCCGCCATCATTTGGAACGCCCACACCGCAAATGCCCTCCGCTTCACTAAATCGCCAGGTAACAGTTCATGATGCCGATGGATTTTGTACGGATAGCATTGGAGGGTACACCTCAGTGCCAACCAAACAGCAGTGTATGGAATGCCGGTGCGACGTGCGACTGCACGAGCGCTGACTTCCCCGTGCATAGACGAACCCGCTACAGTCTCCATTTCTTTCAGAACTGTCTCAGCAGCATTACGCCTTGTGCTCGGTCGGCCAGTACGTGGTCTGTCGTCTAAACAACCCGTGGCTTCGAACTTCGAAATCATTCTCGCCACAGCTGCATTTGTCAAGGACCTTTACCCGTTCGAATCCCCTTCCTATGGCGATAGGATTCCCCATTCTGATAATACAGCTTCACTAAAAGCGCCTTTTCAGGTAACGTCAACATGCTGCGACTGCTGGCGCATCTGATTCTCTCTGTCATTACAGCTCCTTTTATACACGATTGTCATGCACAGTCACTGACGTTTTGCTGTCCAGCGCCATCTGTCGGACATTTTGTGAACTTTGTTTTTTTTTTGTTCTAATAAAACCCCATGTCATTCCGAGCATGTGCGTCAATTTTTACCTCTCTATCTACATTATTCCGTGGTTTACTAAGTTTTCAAATTCATACTGACTTTCTGATCACCCGGTATGTACCACATACTTATTTCTGTAATAGAAAAGACAAAAAGTTCCCCTAAACCACATTAATTCCACAAATTACATTTAAGGATACTCACTTCAAATCTTCTACTGCTCTGTTACGTTTTAACTCATAAAAATGTAGAAGCTTAGAAGTGGAACCTGCTGAAAAAAAATGACAGAATTAAATAGTCCACGTTTCCGAACAAATACACATCAGTTTTTACGTGTATGTTCATAACTTGAAAATTTGTAAGTGGTCGAACCTCCGTCCGCACAGGCCATGAAGGCCCAACGGTACCGACCAGCCGCCGTGTCATCCTCAGCCCACAGGTGTCACTGGATGCGGATATGGAGGGGCATGTGGTCAGCACACCACTCTCCCGGCCGTATGTCAGTTTACGAGACAGGAGCCGCTACTTCTCAATCAAGAGACTCCTCAGTTTGCCTCGCAAGGGTTGAGTGCACCCCGCTTGCCAAAGGCGCTCTGCAGACCAGATGACCACCCACCCAAGTGCTAGCCCAGCCAGGCAGCGCTTAATTTCGGTGATATGACGGGAACTAGTGTTACCAATGCGGAAAGGCCGTTGGCTAATAAGAATATCTGCCGTCTACGTTTCCCAGTTGATGCAAGATGTGGAAAATATCTTTCGTGCATGTGCCTATTTTGAAGGAAAGATAGCCAGGTTCCTGATTGAAGAAAACTCAAATTGCAGTGTCAGTTTAGAGGCCTTCAGCTACAAACATCTTTCATATTGTGTTTCAGAGTGCGAGCTGTGAATCACTAGCGTGAGTCAAAGACTCTATAGCGCCTGTTTTCAGGTACTAGTGAAGTCTTGTCTTTGTCTGGATAATGAGAAAGCATGTTTTCAAGCTGCACTTCGAGCGCAGAGCTTTGTCAGCCGATCAGGTTGCATGAGGCAGAGTTTTAAGTTCGAATAGGACCATGTGAAGACAAACGTCCTCTTTCCGTGGTCGCCACGAGGAGACGTGAATGTCGTTCTGCCTGCTGATGATTTGTTAGCTTCAGTGATCTTATTGTGTGGTTACTGAGATGGGCATTTCTCAACTACAGTGCTCAGAATTATTTGTAAGACCGTTGCTTACTTATGATGCAGTTTCGTGATTCAATATTATAAGGTGTGCCCAAATGAAAAGGAGACTACAGATACACGTAAACAAATTTTAATACCGATATTATAATTTATGTTCATTTGGAACAGTACAGCTATAAATAATTGCGGCTGACAATGATACACAGATTACAATGCATAGGAAGCGAGTCGATGGGTTCAGTGTACAAATACCTGGGTTGTTGACGGATCTAGTTTTCCGCGGTGTCCAGCATTTTCTTCTCGCAGGTGAACCTTTGAATTTTCAGTGAGTGTTTTAAGCAGCCGAAGGTATGTGAATCACGTAGGGAGATATCGGGCCTGTAAGGAGGATTTTACAGGACCTCCCATCGAAATTTTCCGAGGAGCTCTTAGGTCTTCTTGGTCACATGTGGCCTTGCGTTGTCCAGGAGAAGCAGTGTCCAGTTCTAGAGTTTGCTCCGGTGGTTGCTCGTGACCGCCCGATTGAGGCCCAGCAACTTATTGCAGCACTGCTCAGCATTAACTTTTGCACCCAGTCGATGAGTAGAGTTCCTTCTTCGTTGAGCATCAGTTTTGCGGCCTGAAAGGTCTCTGTTGGATTCCTTTCATGTTAATTTCTTAAATCTGTTGTCATTTACGGCATAAATTCCTCTTCTAAATTTACTGTGGCGTTTCTGACTATCTGGGAGGAGACTGAGTAGTGGAACGTGTTACTTTTACACATAAACAAGAACGATCTGTCACACTACTACACTTTAAAACATAGTTTATATGTAATTCATGTCACACAGTTTCATACGGAACCTACATCCGCTTTCTTTTATATACTGTATATGATAAGATACTGTCATCCTCCTTCCCTTCTGTGTGAGAGGATGAATGAGCAAATGTATTTCTAGTTGCATGCTTGAGGGTAGCAGACAAGCCTGTCTGCTAGAGAACAGTAGGACCAACGTCGCAACAGGTAGCTACGCTTTCTAAAAGCAAAGAGGTTTCTATCCTTGTATGGTTCTGTCCGTCCCTTGTCATGTTGGTATAGGAAGCTGCCCCTCTGGCCACTTCCGTTTGTATTTGTGAGGCACCCTCAGAAAGGGACCAGGTCAGTCTGTCCGTGGCGAGCGTCTGAAATGGTAAGATCTGCGGGTAAGCGCGTGTCTGCTAAGTCCGTAGGACAATGGATTTCTTAAGTTTAGCCTAACTGAAAATTTAATCACCTTTATTTCAGGTTTAGCTCTAAAATATCTAATGTTATCTTAAATTGCAGCGCAGTGTAATTCTCGTGTGAAGTTCAGAATATATTCCGGTAGTTGCTTTGTCACTACTTTATGAGTAAATTGGAACTACGTGTTGATCAGTAACTCTAACTAAGTTCATCAATCTTAAATGCGAATGTGCGTGACATTATAACATCTCGTCTTGACAATATTTTTCAATATAGCAATTTTTCTTTATGTTCAACCCACGTGGGGTGTACTTTGTGAAACCAGTACGACGTGCTTATACAATTGTTTGACCGATCAGGTTAATAGTATGACGATAGTAACCAGTTCGAGGTTTTTCTTTTGTAAATTGCTTTTCGATCTAATTTTTTTTAATTATCAAAATTATTGTGGAGTTACACTCTTTGTGTAAACCAAGTTGACCACGTGAAGCATGTGGTGTAATCATCAAAGTAGCCCTCAGCTATTCTTTTCGGGAAGATTTCACAAAGAGTTAATATGAATTTAGTATACCAGTGTGTGGTAATTACATGATGGACAGGATTGTGCTACGAACGTAACTTCTTTGGGTGAAAATTGAATCAGTTGGTAGTGGTTAATTTTCTCTTGCATATGTTTCAACGTTCTTTGTGTGTTGTTTAATGAATGCAGTGTTGTATGCAGTCTCCCAATCTTGGCTCCATATTTGATGTGTTCCATAAGATTACAATCTCACATTTTCACAATCCTAAATAAGGCACCAGTTTAGTTAGGAATCAAGTTTAATATGCTGAAATTTCAATGATCAATGTTAAAATAAATTTCCAAATATAAACTGATTTATTTCTTTTTATTTAAATTATCTTTTATATATATATCACCGGTTGTCGTATGACTATTAAAAGATTATAATTAATGTTAGTCTGGTTGGGAATTTGCTAAGCTAGACTGGATACCTGGTGAAACAGTTGCTCAGTAATGCAAGGTTAACTTCCCCAGACAGCTCACAGCTTTTAAACCGCTTTTATTGGCTATCAGCGCCGCTTACACCACAAATTAAAGCAACAACATTACAGGCCTTCAGGACAGAGCCTGTCTTTCTTTGGACGACGCGAGTATGGATGCCGCTCCTCTATGATCTTCCGTTTGGAGGAGGAGGAGATTAGTTGGTTGGTTCTGAGCACTATGGGACTTAACTTCTGAGGTCATCAGTCCCCTAGAACTTAGAACTACTTAAACCTAACTAAACTAAGTAACGCCGATTATTAGATGTACTTCAGGAGTCCGGAAAACTAAATTCCTCCAATTTTCAGATCGAGCGAAGTAGAGCAGTGATTAAATCACTGGACACGCTGCGCCGTGCACTAGCTAGTTTTCTGCTGTGCACATCGACTATCTAAAGCTGCGGCCCTGCTCTGAATATCTTTGACCGTTGCCTAGGAACGAGACCACACCGCCCCACAAGGTGGCAGGCCGGTGCACGGTCGCGGTACGGTCTGAGGCTGCGCGCTGACTGACTTAAGGCCGGTTCCCACTAGGGCTGCCGCGCGTCAAACCCGCGCGTCAGCGGCGTGGTTGCCATGGAAACGGCGTCAGCGGCAAGGCGCGGCGGGCTCTGCGTCGTGGTTTGCCCATGTCGAACCGCTTCCGCTGCCGCTTGACGCGCCCCAGGTGCGCGCCGCCAATCACAGAACGCGCTGAGCGTGACGTCAGGTACGGCACCCCGGGCCACACGAACTTCCGCCGAAGCGCTGGCGCGGACGCCACGGCAGCTATGAAAAACATATCATCCGATTCCAAGGAAACTATTGGGTAGAAAAATTTGATTCTTGGGCATGTTATAGCCTGATATCTTCTCTCGATAAAGGACCGAATTTCTTTTCGTTATTCGTCGTGGTTACTTGTTGTATCGCATTTACGTAAACCTTTACACGAAATTTTAATGATTGTGCAGAGGTGAAAACGCATTGCGTGGACTTTGCGTGCAGTTCATTTTAGGTTATACATTATTGCGTATGAAATTTAGTCAACATATCGAAATTGTTTTTAAAGCTGAGAGCAGATCGATAGCTATCACCGTTCTCGAGATATTGAATGATATGTCGGCGGACGGGCTGTGCCGTGACCGCAGGCGGTTCGCTCGCGACGCGACCGATACTTCGTCCTGCTCGTCGTAAACCACGTGGTTGTATCAACCGCAAATTTCGTAAACGTTTCAAGAAATCGAAACGTGTTTTTTTGCAAACGATAACTTGTGAAAAGTCATGTATTTCGTTGCATGATAAATATCCTAAATCTGTTTATCTACCGAGATATGAAAGTAACTACAGTTTTTCAGAAGGGATAGATGAATTTTTTTAAACGGCATTAATAGCATGTCGAATGAGAAGTTAAACCGAAACTAATTTGCTGGTATGTCATAAGATGTAATTTACTAAATATGTAGAGCTATTGATTATTTCCTTTCTTTTTTCTTTATCCAGTGTACATTACTGATTCAAGACGCATTTCGCCTTTTGCTTTAAGGCATCTTCGGTGGAATCTAGAACGATTCAGTTTTGTTTTGATATGTGATACTTGCAGATTATAAAACAGTTCACATCTTTTTTTACGTGAATGACTGATTACTTACAGTGAATCGAGTTTTTGGCGGACATATACGTTTCCCCTCACCTGGTCACATGCTGGAGGATGAACTAAAACTTAGATTATGGAACATAAGCACTTTTTCATGTTTGCCCTTTTTTCTTCTGTCACTTGCAGTAGACGTTTTACTGAAAACTCTGATTTGACGTCGTAACTACAGTGTGTTCATCTCATGTCCCTTCCTGTCTTCTTTGTTTATGTACATGTTGCCAAACTGCAGAATTATATGCTGAAAACTAATGTTTGTTTATTTTCGTTCTCCTTATATCTGTATGTGTGTGTGGCTAGCCGGTGATAGTTATAGAAAGTTGAAAGTGAATCCAGTAGTTGTCAGACAGTGGTTGAAAGATTTGGTGTTCAGCTGATTTCAGTTTTGGTTTAAATGTTTTGTGGAGGAGTGCATGGAAGAGTAAATTCACTGCTTACATTAACAGATAAAATAGTAGAATAGTATTTCAACAGATGATTATTACCAGAATAGTATCAACCAACCCCTTTGTCCTCACTCTTTGACGCCCCATAATACGTCCTGTCAACTAACCCCTATTGTTGTCAAAGTTGTGCCATAATTTCCTCTTCCTCCTCTATTTAATTCCGTACCTCTTCTTTAGTCACACGACCCTCGTATCTAATGTTCAGCATTCTTATGAATCACCACGTTTTGAAAGCGTCTATTGTCTTTTTGACAGAACTGTTCATCATCCACGTTTCACTTACGTACAAGGCTGCACTCCACACAAATACCTTTGTAAAATAGTATCCAACCATTAGAATTTATATTCGGTGTGAACAAATTTTCTTTTTCAGAACGCTTTTCTTGCTATTGACAGTCTTCAGTCAGGTTTGCGTCTGCACCAGGAAATGCCTTACAATTTAAAATCTGGTTTCAAAAACTATTCGAAATATATATTATTCTTTCGTGATTCTTAAGCAAGGTGAGGGCGATGATTAAATTATGCTCTGTGGGAAATTCTATCAGGTGGCTTCCACTTTCATCCCTTCCCCCTAGCCTTTGTGTTCTTACTGTTTCGTGTACCTGCTACCGTATCACATATTAAATTTTTGTCTCGCTTAACTATCTGAATAATTTCTTTTGTCGTACATTGTTTCAATGTGTTAGGAGATAGTGAACAATCGTGAACGGTAGTCATGAAATCTGTTCATGGTGAAATGAGAAAACATGAATAATGAAATATGTGAAAGAGTACATTGTACAGAAAATGAAAAATTGGTATGTCTTCACCCAACTTCGTCTTTCCTTCATGTAGGTGTAAGATACAGTTAATCAAACGGACCGCGCGTTTCAGTGGGTCCTGCCCCGTACCTCAGTGGCTGTCCGTCATTGGCTACCGCTAACGTCTGCCGCTTCCAGATGGGAACGCCAATTCCGCGAGCCGCCGCGTCAACGCGGAAAATGCTTGCCGCTGCCGTTTCCGCACGCCGCGCTGCCGCGCTCTAGTGGGAACCGGCCTTTATGGAGGCAGCTGAACTGACTGACTGGAGACGCTCGGTGTTGTTGCTGAGCCGCGTTGGCCGCTGTGTTTTCGCTGACTGTACCGAAGACCTTGTGAAAATAACTAGACTCGCCGAGGCCGCTGCAGGCGCGGGATATTTTGAACCTTCTACTGGACGCCATTGTGCTGGTAAGAGTATGGAATGTTGAAGTGTGTCGTAGGCTGCAAGGACACAGATCGATTGGTGCATACAAACAGACTTTTATTGACACGTAGTCAGCACGGTTTCAGAAAATATCGTTCTTCTTAAACACAACTAGCTATTTATACTCACGAAGTAATCAGTGCTATCGACAGGCGACGTCAAATTGATCCCAAATTTTTAGATTTCCTCAGAAGCGTCTTCTAACCAAACTGTGAGCCTATGGAATATCGTTGTGCGACTGGATTCGTGATTTCCTGTCAGTTCGTAGTAATAGACGGAGTCATCGAGTAAAACAGAAGTAAAATCATGAGATGACCAAAACGAATGCAAAATTATTTAGATCAGATATCTGTTTGGAGCGAAAAGTGGCAGTTGACCCTGAATAACGAAAAGTGTGTAGTTATTCACATGAGTACTAAAAGAAATCAGCTAAATTTCGATTACGCGATAAGGCACACAAATCTGAAGGCTGTATATTCAACTAAATACTTAGGAATTACAATTACAAATAACCTAAATTGGAACGATCACTTAGATAATATTGTGGGTAGAGCAAACCAAAGACTGCGATTCATTGGCAGAACACTTACAAAGTGCAACAGGTCTACTGAAGAGACTGCTTACACCACCCTTGTCCGCCCCATTCTGGAGTATTGCTGTGCGGTTTGGGATCCGCATCAGGTGGGACTGACGGATGACATCGAAAAAGTATAATGAAGGTCAGCTTGTTTTGCATTATCGCGAAATAGGGGAGATAGTGTCACAGACATGATACGTGAATTGGAGTGGCGATCATTAAAACAAAGGCGTTTATCGTTGCGACGGGATCTTCTCATGAATTTTCAGTTTTCTCCTCCGACTGCGAAAACATTCTGTTGGCACCCACCTACACAGGGAGAAATGATCATCACGATAAAATAAGAGAAATCAGGGTTCGCACAGGAAAATTTAAGTGCTTGTTTTTCCCACGTGGCGTTCAAATGGTTCAAATGGCTCTGAGCACTATGCGACTTAACTTCTGAGGTCATCAGTCGCCTAGAACTTAGAACTAATTAAACCTAACTAACCTAAGGACATCACACACATCCGTGCCCGAGGCAGGATTCGAACCTGCGACCGTAGCGGTCGCTCGGTTCCAGACTGTAGCGCCTAGAACCGCACGGCCACTCCGGCCGGCCCCACGTGGCGTTCGAGAGTGGAACGGTAGAGAGACAGCTTGAAGGTGGTTCATTGAGCCCTCTGCCAGGAGCTTTATTGTGAATAGCAGAGTAATCACGTAGACGTAGATGAACAGCATATGTTAGTCGTAACTGCATAACCTACATATTCTAGTGTACGTGAAGAAAAATGATGAATAATCTTGCAGCGTTTAATTTCATGAATAAATGCCGGATGGAAACAACATTATCTTTCACACCCACGTGCACATTTTTAGATGTTTTGTATTATGGACGGACGTAGGCCTTAACATTTTCAGAAAGGATACGTCTCTGACTTTACATTTGTCTCTTTTGTTTGACAGTACTGGTAGATATGAGTTTCGAAAATAAATACGTTGCAGTTCAAAAATTTGAAGTACTAAACAACGACATGCTACAGTTCGCGTTCATGTTAACGAAATAAATGGCGTTTGGTTATAAATAAACAGTGTTGCCAAATTTCTTGTAGTATGTAAAAATCATATTGGTAAAAGTCACTGGTTGCCGCTTGTTCATAAAGTAATTGCTATCTTGTAGTTATATACTTAAACGAGACATTAAGTTTATGACATCACGCATAGCAAGATGTGTTATAAGCAAAGGATCGTAAGTTAGTCACCACAATGGCCGTCTTTCAAACTGTCCGTTGTTCACAGTAGACCATTTACGCAATTGTGGAGCCTTGGGCGGTACACAGCTGAATAAGGAGGAAGTGGCGGCCTGGCCTCGTGTTCGTTGCTGTCAGTCAGTGATCTGTATTCGAACAGCCTAGCGCCCTACATTTCTGCTACATGTATTTTATTTTCGCAAAGCAGTTTGAATTTTAAAGACAAGCGTCAGCTTTGGCGTTATATGAAGATTTGTGCTTGTTCCACGAAGTTTCTTGCTTTGCGGCTTCTAGGTTACGTGCGTCATATGCTGTCTGCCGGTAGTCTTTACCTACTTGACTGTACTTGTGCCGTACTTATTGAAACCACGCATTGTGAGTCGTTGGGTAGCTGTGCAATGAATTTAAATGACACGTTAAGCGCACCGAGCCATCAGCTATCGCGATTTATGTAACGTCCGATGCTTTTTAATGCTTACTTGTGATGTGTCCACCGGTAGCAATAAAGTGCAAGCTGCTTGCGATTATTATACCACATGCTTATGTCTGTTGCCGGGATGTAGCAGGTGTCCTTCTTTATCTTCGTTTATTATTCTGTTATTCAATGCCCGTCAGTAGTACCTTAATGGGCGGTTGCATTCCCTGTTTCAGTGGCGCCGACAAGTTGGTACTTGAGCTATTTATGCGTAGGACGTGTTGATGTTATAATGTCCGTTAGAAGTACCTAATGAATGGGTGTTATTTTCTATTAGGCACGTCGCTTGGTTGGTGCTCGTACGTTTGCGAGTGAGTCGCGGATTTCCCCTTCTCGTTTTGTGTTCATATTTTTCTATTCCGTTTTGTTCAGAGCAACTATTACGACCTGAGTCGAGTATGGCTATAGCTGGTGCTTATTATGTTTAATTAGGTTCCACTAGTTTACGTGAGTGGCGCGTGTATTATGCTGCAGGCGATACTTAGAATCATTATCACGAATGGACTGTATATGTATATTGTATCCTGTCTGTGCCCAGTTATTTCAGTTCATGTTCACGAGTCATTTTGATATGCTTCAAGCCACTGGATAATTAGGTATATTTGTCCACTGATTTATGTAACTGGCCAGCTGTGTAGAACCCTATGTCTTATCATTTGGTGAGTGCTGTTTCACTTTATCCACTTTGATTAAGTTGCTACTTGTGCTATTAATTCGCCATGTTTGTCTATTCTGCAATTTTGTTTTTTCTGTCTAACCTTTTAAGCGTTCCCAAGTGACATACTTCAGGCTTGCTCGTCGTTAGAAGTGCAGCCTTAAATTTTTACTTGTTCACTGGCCAGAAGCTCTTTGGGCAAGTACCATGAATTTCATTCATTAAATTATTACATGCTTCGTCTTCACCATGTGTAATTCTGCGGTTACAATTTCACGAATTTTATTATTCATTGGGTTTCTCTGTACTTCCACAGCACTGCATTTTAGGGCTAAAATTGTGTGTTCAGATTGGTATGTACTGATGTAAGGATTTTGAATTCGGATTTTATCATAGCGAATGGTGATTGAAGTGTAAATTATGCAAGCGATTATTTGAGGAACTGTTGGTACCAAGTACATCCAACTAACCCACATTAAATGCTAAGCCTTTAAATCTTGTCTTGCACATTACTTCATACCTTGTAGCTTACAGTTCAAGTCGAAAATGCCAATCAGAAAAATTGAATCCTTTCCGTCATTTGACAAAAATTATTTTTAAATGTTGGGTGCCTCATCTCACTTGTTCAAGTTGTGCATATTAAAAGGTTTTTCGAACTGTATTGTTATTCTCTGGATTGCTAGTTAAGTAGAAATTCGAGGATAAACGTATACTAACAAACTTTCATCTCTTTACTTGACATTAAAACTACAACTGTTTATATTCTATGGCCTGGTCACCTTACATTCCCCCAACCCGATCCCTGCCATTACACACGAATTCAGTAAGAATGCCTACATATGCTTAAGTTTCTGTTTTCCCAAACCACTTAAGGCGAATGTCCGGACAGTTCTTTGAAAAAGATATGGCTGACGTCCATAGCCGTCTTTGCCCAACACTAGTTTATGCTCTGCCTCTCATGAACCGTCGTCAACCGGACGTCAATGCCTAATCTCTACTTATCCAATGTTCGACGACTTGGGTAGTGCAATTATTTGCCAGAGCTAAGTTCAAATGGTTCAAATGGCTCTGAGCACCATGCGACCTAAATTCTGGGGTCATCAGTCGCCGAGAACTTAGAACTAATTAAACCTAACTAACCTAAGGACATCACACACATCCATGCCCGAGGCAGGATTCGAACCTGCCACCGTAGCAGTCGCTCGGCTCCAGACTGTAGCGCCTAGAAGCGCACGGCCACTACGTAAATTTTGATGTAGGTCACAAAAACTCTTGCATCCGTCCTTCATGATAGTCCTACCCACTATCAATTTTGTAGTTTCCCTCCGGTAAAAGTAAGGGTAAGGCAGTCCTTCCTGACAGGTCACAGCTTTGTACAGGAGCAATAATCGAGTCGGAGCCCTTGCTTTTCAGTTCGTTCAAATGGCTCTGAGCACTCCATAGCACTGAGGTCATCAGTCCCCTAGAACTTAGAACTACTTAAACCTAACTAACCTAAAGACATCACGCACATCCATGCCCGAGGCAGGATTCGAACATGCGACAGTAAAGGTCGCGCGGTTCCAGACTGAAGCCCCTAGAACCGCTCGGCCACACCGGGCGACCTTTGCTTTTCGAGGCGATGTTCTTGCTGTCACTCCTGGGAGGAACGATGCAGCAGAGAAACGATCTGTGCCTTGTCATAGGCCTGAGTTCGAATCGTGGTTGGGCACAAACCGTTAATCTTTCGAGAGCATCCCTAACGTAACACATTCCATCAGAGAGAGAAAGCCTTGTTCTGCAGATATCCCCCTCACTGTGGCTCAGCTGTTCCCTGCCTGGCCATCCCCCCCCCCCCCCTCCCGCCATCCACAGGGTGCCACACCGACAGGCTACGCACGAGAGTCTCTGTCGAATTGGAAAGCAGCAGATAGATAACAGCAGACTGAAGCAATGAGACGAATTTTGATTTGTATTTCGAGATCTCAGAAATAGCCAAAGGGCGCGGTTTGAATTCCGATCGGGCAAACAGCTATAATCTACCAATCGGACTATTTTTCTGTAATTTTGTTGCATCAGTCCTCTTCCTCTAAATGACATAATTAAGGATGGGGGTATTTCCCATAAAAAAATAAAATAGTTCTTGAAAAAAGATCTTGCTAATTCACACCAGTAACTGCACTATTAAAGACAAGTTTTGTTGTATACATACGAAATAAAGAATGGTAGTCATCTTAATCTACAGTTTTTACGATTCGAATTTAAAGTCAGTCGTGTCTCAGTCATGTCGTAAAAGTAAGCAGGAGTGCCATTTTTTTGAAAATATCAAATGGAAAGATTACATACGTAATGTGGTGAGCATTATTTAATTGGTAAAATAAGTGAGTATTCCATGTCGTCTGCGAAAACTTCGCATGAAAGCATTTTAACAGCGTATAGGGGAATATTACCTGACTTTGGGGTATGTAAATAAGACTGTAGTAATAAGCCAGCTGAGCACCGGTATCACATGCAAGTAAAGGTAAAACGAATGCACCTTTGACGTTTTTCATGTAACTTCCTACGTAATTATTTTTTTTCATTTTAAATGGCAATAACTAATTCAAATTGTGAACGGTCGGTATAGTTGACCCCGCGTTCTTTTTCCCGTCAACAGATGACAGTACTTTTGCAACTCTAATTAACCAGTTTGCTTCCCCCTTCGTGTACGCCACTCTGTGCTCTGTGCCCTGCACTCGGTGGTGATAACACGGCGTCCTGCACTCGTCCACCGAGGCGCTGGGGACCACGGCACAAGGTGTGAGTATCCTGGTGTTCATTGCATATTTTTTTTACCCAGACAGGCGTTCTCAGTATTGTCCTGTGTCACTTAGCCACTGACTTGAGTTTCAACGCACCTAGCCCGACCGCTGTTTTCTAAAATGTTATATGGAACTTCATTTTTGCTTTTTTATGTGTACTACTGCGTGTAAAATCTATTATTAGCTTCTGTCTCTTGTTTATTTTAAGTATAACACCTGACGATGGGCATGTAAGAGCCCGAAACCGGTCGTGTCTTCCTTACAACGAAAGCGGTATTTTCAAGCTCTGGTAAAACGAATGGTTATTGCTTGTGCTGCTCTGAACCGCTGATACCCCTCTCACATTGTAAGAATTAACACAGAGAATGAGTGGGACTGTTTCCAGGGAGGAATCTAGCAAACTTTTTTATACCTCTAGGAACTTCTTTTACACATACCCTCAAAACACGTGAGGTAACCGCTGGGACTGAGCCATACAAGAAATTATTTTGCTCACTATTCACCCGAACGTGGAACGCAAACGACCCTTACCACTAACTGTAGGTCCTACACTCTTTCGAATAAAGTAACCTTGCTGTCAGCCACTAATACTACATTTATTAGCAGGAAACTGACGTAGGTGCACGAGGAACTACTAAATTACTTTTTTTCCTTTCAGGTAAAATTTTGTTCTTAAAATTGCGAAATGCTGTGCAAAGCACTCATTTGAGCCGATACTACTTCTTATCTAACGGTAACGCAAACGCATTAAGAACTAGTCTGCTGAAGAAAGTCTGCCTTGCTTCTCCGTGTCTGTCCGGCTGGAGAAATTACAGTACACTGAAGATAAGATCTAGCACTTTCCCAAGTGCCATTCAGTGTTTCTGGCTCCAAGAAATCCCTTATCTTGCTTGTCTGGTTTCACAATTAGTGAGTTGCTCTTCCCCAAAGCATTTTCTAGGTAGCTATTTGCATGTGGTAACTCACCACTAGCTTATCACTTTCGTCATGCGAAATCCTCCGCTGCCACTAGGCGATATGTAAAATCGCTCGTAACGGGTAGTTTAACGTATCACGAGAAGGGTACGTGACGTGGGTCAACGTTCACGGTAGATGTCTCGCGCTTTGTAACGGACGTTTTGTCTCTGTATGAACAGATAATAATAATTGCACCCCCGCAGCACGAAATGAATGACGTGTTCGATACGAAGATTTCAGGAAAGGCTATTACCGGCGTTAAAGGTTTCCACGTGCTAGTGTGTCGACTTTCACCAACATTGAATAATGTACTTGGTTGACATGTTTGTAAACGTGAAGACAGAAAGTTCGTCCAGGGATTAGAAAAATTAAAAATATTTTAGTAAATATGTCTGTACTGATGAGTTATCCATTGTTCAGGGTAGTGAGGATAAACTGCGATATGGAGTTTTTATTGCAAACTTCGTCCAGGGATTTACAAAATGAATAATATTTTAGTAAATGTAATGTTTTGTGCTGAACAGTCATCAGTTGTTCAGGTTAGTGAAGAT
Organism: Schistocerca cancellata; assembly: GCF_023864275.1. Taxonomy (NCBI): domain Eukaryota; kingdom Metazoa; phylum Arthropoda; class Insecta; order Orthoptera; family Acrididae; genus Schistocerca; species Schistocerca cancellata. The sequence continues at coordinate 459,434,234 of NC_064631.1, read as the reverse complement.
AAACTACGATATGGAGTTTTTATTACAAATAACTTAGTAACTGCATATGATTTGAAAATACACTCCTGGAAATGGAAAAAAGAACACATTGACACCGGTGTGTCAGACCCACCATACTTGCTCCGGACACTGCGAGAGGGCTGTACAAGCAATGATCACACGCACGGCACAGCGGACACACCAGGAACCGCGGTGTTGGCCGTCGAATGGCGCTAGCTGCGCAGCATTTGTGCACCGCCGCCGTCAGTGTCAGCCAGTTTGTCGTGGCATACGGAGCTCCATCGCAGTCTTCAACACTGGTAGCATGCCGCGACAGCGTGGACGTGAACCGTATGTGCAGTTGACGGACTTTGAGCGAGGGCGTATAGTGGGCATGCGGGAGGCCGGGTGGACGTACCGCCGAATTGCTCAACACGTGGGGCGTGAGGTCTCCACAGTACATCGATGTTGTCGCCAGTGGTCGGCGGAAGGTGCACGTGCCCGTCGACCTGGGACCGGACCGCAGCGACGCACGGATGCACGCCAAGACCGTAGGATCCTACGCAGTGCCGTAGGGGACCGCACCGCCACTTCCCAGCAAATTAGGGACACTGTTGCTCCTGGGGTATCGGCGAGGACCATTCGCAACCGTCTCCATGAAGCTTGGCTACGGTCCCGCACACCGTTAGGCCGTCTTCCGCTCACGCCCCAACATCGTGCAGCCCGCCTCCAGTGGTGTCGCGACAGGCGTGAATGGAGGGACGAATGGAGACGTGTCGTCTTCAGCGATGAGAGTCGCTTCTGCCTTGGTGCCAATGATGGTCGTATGCGTGTTTGGCGCCGTGCAGGTGAGCGCCACAATCAGGACTGCATACGACCGAGGCACACAGGGCCAACACCCGGCATCATGGTGTGGGGAGCGATCTCCTACACTGGCCGTACACCACTGGTGATCGTCGAGGGGACACTGAATAGTGCACGGTACATCCAAACCGTCATCGGACCCATCGTTCTACCATTCCTAGACCGGCAAGGGAACTTGCTGTTCCAACAGGACAATGCACGTCCGCATGTATCCCGTGCCACCCAACGTGCTCTAGAAGGTGTAAGTCAACTACCCTGGCCAGCAAGATCTCCGGATCTGTCCCCCATTGAGCATGTTTGGGACTGGATGAAGCGTCGTCTCACGCGGTCTGCACGTCCAGCACGAATGCTGGTCCAACTGAGGCGCCAGGTGGAAATGGCATGGCAAGCCGTTCCACAGGTCTACATCCAGCATCTCTACGATCGTCTCCATGGGAGAATAGCAGCCTGCATTGCTGCGAAAGGTGGATAATACACTGTACTAGTGCCAACATTGTGCATGCTCTGTTGCCTGTGTCTATGTGCCTGTGGTTCTGTCAGTGTGATCATGTGATGTATCTGACCCCAGGAATGTGTCAATAAAGTTTCCCCTTCCTGGGACAATGAATTCACGGTGTTCGTATTTCAATTTCCAGGAGTGTACATTAGCATTTAAAAGAAAGTGGCCTGTAAGGATAAATTTTGTTACTAAAGGTGAAACTACAAGAAAGGTGAATTTTAGTAAGTAAAGCATGGCACATATTTAGGTTGCTTGATATTATCTCGGTGCCGTCTCGGCGAGTTGAACTAAAATAACATTCTCGGGTTTACAGCCAAGTGAGTTTGGCGAGAATGGCACTGCATTCGACCAGCTTATCGTCTGGAAGCCCGAGAGGTTAATTTAGGATGCTATGTTTCGTATGAATATAATACTGACATGAATCAAAAGCTGAATAAATTTGGAAGTATGTGCGGGTGTACACACAAAATGAGGCACATAAAAACTTCTTTCTTTTTTTTCCACTAGCATGACTCCCTTTTAGTATGGAGTCCTCTTCTTCAGGATGTGGCAAATGTTATTTTTATTTAACTTTGTGGCCAGATGTCCCCTCTAACTCGACAGTCGTCAAGGTAATTTAAAGGAAGGAAGTCGTGTGTGCCATCTATTTGACAATCATCTAAACTTTGTTGTATGTGTGATCGTATTTTAACGGTTTGTGTATTGTATCCTCTGCGATGGAATTTGGTGGCCAGCTGAGCATTTGCCTAAAAGAGCGCGGGAAACCGCCTAAAAACAACACTTAGACTGAACGGAGTACCAGTTCACGGTCGTTAGTACACCGCGTGGATTTGATTCGGATATGGCTCACCTTCGTGTCTCGCAGGCTTGCGCATGTTAGGCAAGGCCTGTAAGAACACAGGTAAAAAAGTTTTTAAAAAGATAGTTTGAGTTCTTATGCAGGGAAGAGAACGTTAAGAACAAAGAGGCACACTTGATCCGAATTCAGATAGGTGATATAAAAGTTTTAAAAAGTGCGCTTGGACTTACAAAAGACACTGGAAGAAACCCCCAACAAAAATAGCATATTTGTCCATTGCTAAGTCTCCTCGGAGAGTGTAGTTGTTTACGATTATTGTTACTGCTACCATTACTGCCATTCCCACTCGAGCTGCAGCTCGCATTCGCTTCTATTGTTCTTCTTTGATATGACATTTCTCTTGCCCTTTTATTGTCCTCCTCAATTATATCAATATGATCAAGCGTAGTCATAAAGGAGTCTATATCCTTATCATTTATATATAACAGCTGATTCCTTATACTGGTGGGTAGTCTGGACTTGAGTATTCTAAGTATATCCGGCAAAGGAATCGGTACATCCCAATACAAAGATTTATTAATGTATTTCTCAAAATATCTCTTTAGAGATCCTCTAGAAAATGAGAAAGGCTCAGGATATAATACTTCCTGCCTAAGTCTTTCTTGTATTCCAGCAGACCAATATTTTGCTAGAAAAGCCTGCTCAAATTCTTTGTAACATTTACAAGAAGATGTTTGTTCGGATGCCCACAATGCTCCTGATCCTTGTATATATCCAGATACAAAACTAATCTTTTGCCATTCTGTCCAAGATGTGGAAATAGACCTCTGAAACTTCGAATAAAGACTACAGGATGAACATTCTTTTTGTCAGGGTTAAAGATTTGAAATTGTCTCTGTTTAATCATCTTCTCCTCAACGGTACTACGATTCCAAAAATCATCCTGTTCGTACTTTTCCCTGGGGCTATCCGTTATACCGAATCTAACTTGTGACGTTCCAGTTCTGTCTACATCGGATCTTGACGTGGACGGAATGTCACGCGCAGATTGAGAGTTTTGTTTCCTACTTCTCGCTGTTTCTAAATCCTGCTGCGAGAGATTTAGTGATCTTTCGATATTTTCTTTCCAACGCGAGAATTCTTCGCCAAGTTGTTCACGAACTTCCTTTAACCCTTTGTTGAAAAAATTCTCCTCGGAACTCTCCGAAATTGACTGTAAAGCTACTTTCACAGTTTCTTCTGTCGTTTCCGAGGAAAATTTTGCCGCTCTAATGTCATTTCTGAAAACTTTCCCGCAAGTACATTCATTCTATGTTCCACTGTCATCTGTTTTTCCTTCACTTCGTCGAATTGCTTCTTTAGATTATCTTGGGATTCTATAATTTCTGGTATCATAGCTACGGAACACTGTATGTCCTCTTGAGCTTGTATTACTTGAGGAAATAGTTCTACTTGATTTTGTATCGTATCAATTTTGACGGATACATATTCGGTTAGTTCCGATTTTAATTTACTATTGTTTTCTTGGCATTGTTGGCGGACTTGCTCAATTTGAGCAATAAGATTCTGTTCGGTCCTTACTGCCTGTTCTTTTATTTCCTGTGTCTGGGTATTTACTCTCTGATCTAATTCGGTAAAGGTTGCTCTTAACTGATTTTGTAATTGTGTTTGATTTTCGGCTAATTGATTTTGGAGTTCATTTTGTATAACGGATAAGTCTCGTTTTACCTCCGCTTGGCCTTCGGCTAATAGAGACAACTGTTGCTTAATAACAACTAATGTGTCAACAACACTCTGATCAGCTGTTGTATGAATGTTTTCTGAACCAGCGGGATTGATTATATTGCTACCGCTAGCCACAACAGTGTCAGAATTGCTATCCGTGGCCTCTGCTTCTGTGCAAACAGCTGAAGACTGTTGCACGTCTCGTTGCTGATCCAATGACATTTTAAATGCCGCTCTAGTCAATACCATTAAATAACCGTCAATATCAGGTTCTAATCACTAAATACAGTTTCAAATTTACTGTCGTAGACACACTTAACTTTCAAATTACTTCGCAGATGGTATAAAGTTCAATGTCCAGATACGAAAATCACACAATATACAGTTCTACAATCTAACTACTATCTGGTAAAAAGTCCTTTCTAAATTGATTTCAAACTATTTTAACTACAGAATAAAAAAATTAGATTTTTCTGGCCTTGTTCTGTAGCTTCGGTGTTGTCCAATAGTTGAAATCGTTTGTTGGTATCAGCAATTTTTTACTATGGGCACCGAATCTTTCTTCGGATTAGTTACCTCTCGTTCTCGTTGGGTTTCATGAAACAAAAAATACATATATTATATAACAATCCAAGAGAGTCCTGTCACACTGTCGCCACTGTAAATTTTTTTTCTCTTATCTACGTAATTCTGTAGCTCTCAATTCGTTCGAGCAATCAATCATTCATGATAGGAAACACAGTCATAGCTCAGTCACTCAAAATGATTCTGAAATTTTACTTGTTAGAATGAAATCAGGCGAAGATTCTTCTTCTCTGCAGGCTCGTGCTTTGCGGCAGTCTGCTAATCTGTACAAATAAAATGCCTCGTAATTTTGGGAGCGTTGTATAATCAGTCGGGAAACCTCAGATCAAGCGGATATTTGGCTTTGATGAAGTTTAACCTTCCGAAGAAGTAATGGCGCTCTTGGATTATTAAATGCAGGTTCGTATCCAGTCTTTCGGAAGTCCCTTCTGATTAACAACTACGCAGTATATCGATAAATATCATTAATTCCCAAATGTCACATACACACCTTTTTTTTGAAGGAGCAATATGTATATATTTCCTTTTTAATCGTACAGTTCGTATCAGTTATCTTCTGTGATAAATCTCAATAATCAAATTACAGTTCTTCCAAACCAAGCTCATGCTAATCGGCGCGAAGACAATCTCGGAAGCTCCCTTTCCTTTTTTCTAACAACCACCAGAGAGAGTACTACAAAGAATACTTATGCGCTCATGGCATAGCTATTGTATGGAACTATTTTGCGCATGGATTCTGCGAGTATGAAGATAGAAAATTTGTAAACGTCATTCAAGGGTAGAATTGTATCAGAATAATTCATCGAATATAAAGAGATATTACAACATGACAAAATAGTAAAATATCTGCCCTTTAAATTATTTTAGCTTTACAATAAAAGAAGGGAGCTCAAAGAACAGGTAATCATGGCAATGATAACTATACGAGTTAGGAGAAGTGATAAAAACTACAAAGTAAACAATTACTCTGCCCCACCACTTCAGACGGCCGTTTCTCTGTGAACACTAGTCATTTCACTTTCCACCTCCGACCTTGATCAACTTATCCTGTGCCCTCAGCTTTTTAGGCCAACTCTTCTGAATTGCGGGACATTTGGGCGGCTGTGCAAACATGGTGCGTGATCGGTCGGTTCGACTAATTCCCTCCCCAATGTTTGATGCTACCTGTAGCTATGAGAGGCACCCACATGCCTTGCTCATACTGTGGCATCAAGCAGTCAGGCCTGCAAGATGAGTGGTCTGCCAAGCGAGTGGATTCATTTTTTATTTATCAAGTAACATGAACTCTAGTACTCACAATTAAGTTAAAAGTTATTCTCCTGCTTGGATATAACGCAACGGAAACGCACATCTGACTATTAGTAATTTACACAACACTGACTGTTCACTACGCACTGGCAATACCACATTTTCTTTCTTATTTAACGGCTTTTATCAACACGTGGCCATCGCACTGAATATGAATGGCGCACACATTATAAATTCTGGATATCATGACAACATACAATTCGAAGGAAAAGGCCACCAATCTTTTTCTTTTCACTATCTTATTTATTCCGATAAATTCTATAACCTAAACACACAAATTCTATAACCTTCAACAATAACACATGAGAAATTCCGCCCAGTGGGCATGGCTTTACATTGGTGATTCTCTATCTTATGGCCTCGTAATTATTTAATGCTACAGTGCACTTTCTAAATGGGATGGTGGATCTTTTTTTATATCTCACACTTCGACTCTCACAACCATCATCACGAAACTTTCCTCCAGACCGAGCGGTACAAAAGGAACGTGCCTAACCCACTACCTCTGAAACTACCTTGCTACTCTCCCATGCAAACCACACATACTTAAATTACATGACATACACCACACTGCAACATGGAATACGACATAAGAAATAGTCACAACATTATAATCACATCACTTTCAGCTTTCCCACTTCAATTAGCATTCATCCCAGTTCCACACGATTCTGCCCCACTTCGTAACTTTTCTTTCCTACTACGAACTCTGGACGTTATATGCACGTCTTCCCGTGCACTGCAAGCCAAGTGGCGTTGCTGGATAGACGGCTGACTCACCTGGCTTCTCTATCAGAGTATTATAGTTTGAATCAAGCGTCACACGGAAACACAACACGCAAAGTAATATTAAGAACATATTCATCACACACGCGAGTCCTCAACTGATACCATGGACGAGTACTTCTCTTTATCCTTTGTCTCATACACAGATTGAGACTCACACAGTACTCACCACGTGGAAGTACTCGTCTCTAATTTCAAGTCCTGCACACGCCATTTCTTAAATATTTCCAACTTATAGTACACACGCTAGTAATTCAGCTTAACTTAAGCACTCGGAAGTATTTCAACTTATTGCTACACGTGGTTTCATTGTGACCGTTGGTCACTTCCGAAGATTACTACGATCCCATTAATATTGCTTGCCTGACATTTAATTCTCCCCACAAAAGTTCCTGAAATAGAGAAATTATTATTCTAAACTACTCTTAAGTATTTCACATGCATACCATGTCTCCACTCTTTTGTCCTTACAGAGCACGCCTAAGACAGGCCTTACCAACACTAGATCCAGCGGCAATGTGCTGAAACATGGCCGTTCTTCAGGTCCTCTCGCACCTCTGCCGAAGTGGGGGAGCACCTTGCTACCGTATTGGTCAGCCACATTTCAGGCGCTCAAAGCTCAGGTAAATTTCATCTCTTTGGTCCCACCAAAGGTGACCCAAGTACCGTCTCAAAGATGATCATATATTCACATTCACTATCTGCGGTTAGCAGATGACCATACATTCATTCATTTCACAGATCTCACCAAACTGGATGTAGGGATTTATTTTGTGGGAGTGCACATGTGATCAATTAAATAAATAAATTGTCATTCTTTTCCACACTGGTATCTGGCTTCGCTGTATTAATTGAAATTGAGTTATTTTTACAAAAAATATGTTGTACTGACAAGAATAACGAAGAATGTTGTACCTATTTTCAATGTCGGGCGGTACTGTACCCTTTCAGCGGGACATTTGGGCGGCTGTACAAACATGGTGCGTGATCGGTCGGTTCGACTAATTTCCTCCCCAATGTTTGATGCTACCTGTAGCTAAGTGTACGAAAGACATTATTCGGTTCTTAGCTTCTTTGTATATTCTCCAGATGGCTCCCCCACATCGTGCTGAACCCATAATGAATGTCTGTCAATCGCCTCACAGCACTATCAGCATAACTTGTTTGCACAACTGTTGATGGAAGCTCCTTACCGATTCTGACTATATTATTGCCCTGATCTCCCGCTGAACCGAACCTCACCTAGTGTGTGGATACAACATCTGAAAGATTTCGACATCCCTTCAACCAAACACTTTTCTCTGCTCATCGAGCAATACTAAATAGCGGGAAAACTGTGTTGTATTGAGGTTAGAATCCACGGAAAATTCTTGCTCTTTGGTCTTCCCCAGTAGAGGGTTAGGTAACCTAGAAAACTGTTTACTATAGTACACCACCTGTACACCTTGGGCTTCTAACTCCTCAACTTGAGAACCACCGTCCTCCTGTACCATATTTAAACTAACCCTACTGCATCAAACAGAAATAGTTGACAGCGTATCATTTAATGTCAGTTCTATTTGCACAGCGCTTGCCTGCAGAGCCTGCCCCATGTCACTGTTTATCCCAGCCTCATATAAAAACGTTAAGTCCGGCAATGTATTTAAATAATGTGCTATGCTGGTCTGTAATCTTTTTAATTGGGATCGGGAGGGCATCTCAACTTCTAAGAGTTAAATAAACACTCAGTTTTTTCTTAATCTAACTGTATTGTAGGCCAGCTGCTACTCACACCCTACTGCTCCCCGATCCTAAGTGCACTGGGCTACACACTGGTGAAGCGGCTGGGTCACCTCTGGCACTGTACCTATGGCAGCTGACCACGAACTACAGTTTATAGGATAACTCAACTTGCTGCAACCAATTCATACAGACACATGGACGACGACATACGGACGTTTGGGTGTGGACCTGGGTCATCCTCAGACAACCGATGTGGTTAAGCGATCGCTCACATAACGCGGGAAATTCGGGTTAAAGTCCCACTCCGGCATAATTATACAGCTGGAGGTGGTTCTTACATGTCACGTAATTCATACTGAGGACGTTTCTAGCTGCTAGTCCTGCAACACAACAGCAAAAGAACACACGAACATAAAAATATTAATACCGTTTTACGAGTACATTCTAACAACACATGAACACAATGCAAAACCACATACTGCTACCAATTTTGCCACAGGAAATGGTGGGAGATGGATGTGACTGTGGATTTTATGCATTTAAATACTGCACGAGCTTTACATACATTAACGAACAACAGAATTCAACAAATCACAGTGGATGATAAGGTAATACACAAGTACAATACTCACTACTCACTCCTGAATCCACAACTAAGCGTTAACTTAATATCTAGTGCAACACAAAGAAACGTTCAAAAGTCTGCCCTTCAAACAACTTCAGCTTTGCAGTAAAAGGAGTGCGCCAGAACAACGAATTATCATATTACTAATAACTATACAAGCTTGAAGAAGTGTCAGGAAACGTAAAATGAACAATTTTAGCTCAGGATACAATATCCAAGAATTGACGCAACTAGAGCCAACACAAGAAACCCTCAAATTATTACTAACAGCCTGCCGAAGTGGCCGTGCGGTTCTAGGCGCTGCAGTCTGGAATCGCGAGACCGCTACGGTCGCAGGTTCGAATTCTGCCTCGGGCATGGATGTGTGTGATGCCCTTAGGTTAGTTACGTTTAACTGGTTCTAAGTTCTAGGGGACTAATGGCCTCAGAAGTTGAGTCCCATGGTGCTCAGATCCATTTGAACCATATTACTAACACTACCACATAACAAGAGCAATAGTCAATAAAAAATTCATACACACTGAACCACGCTACTCAGTACTGGCCTCAGGAAATAATCAATCAGTCCAATAATTCAACCCAAACCAAAAAAATAAAAATGAGAACAGTAACGCCATTGAACACAACTAAAAATGAACCCTTAGAGTTTAATTCACACTGTATCTTGTGCTGCTGACACTTGTTACAATAACACACTAGTCATACAATCATACAGTAACTAACACAACAACAAAGCTGAAAAACAGCCTTCTGCACGACCGAAATTTGCTGTTGAGCATAAAACAACAATCCTCTAGTACACTGCCAAGTCTGAGCAGCTAGTATCTGCTGGGGCATTGTCAGCACGACCTTCCCTACTGTCTGTTTGCTTGGAACAGGATCTGGTGCCCCATGCCAATAACAAGCCACTACAAGCTTAAAACCACAATACACCAGGCTGCCTCCATAGCTGGTCGCATGATCTGGCACCTTTGTCTCGTCCTTCTGATTGCCTTCTCAGATGCTAGTCTGCTGTTGTACTTGCTTGTTGGCTCTCTGCACAATCCGCTACTCATGATGACGAAGACCGCCCCAGCCTCCGTGCAAACGGGATCGCATTCACCAGCTGCCAGCAGCCCAGATGCCACTGTTCACCGGCCAACTCTCTGAGCCAGTCACAGTGCGACATACACAAGACGAGGCAGCACATCAACCGTGGCCCAGCATTTCACGTGAAGTCCTATCCCGCTACTGTCCACGGCACCCAGTGATGGTTCCGAGTTGTTGCCACGTTCTTGTTGCACACCACTCTCTTCTCTGCTGTTTCACACCGCCGCTCTTCGCCTCGTTGCACCCCACTGCGCTCGGCTATGTTGCGGATTTGCGCGCCCACATGCATTGAAGCTAAATTTGACTGTACTCCATCTCAACCACACTGAAACAACTGGTCCATCTCTCCCAAATAGATCTGGAACATCTCTCCAGATTGTCTGGGAGAGGTGGACCAACCCGACTTCTATCTGCAGGTAGTGAATTCGTTGGCCATTTTAGGTTAGTTTCATGACTACACCTTTGTCAAGCTCGCAGTAAAAGTACTGTATCAGCACTGTGCAAACTAAACCTTAATATTAAGATTACACAACTACATAATTTCGGCTCACCAGAACAGACAATGCGGTTTTTCTACAGAACTAGTACGAGAATGACAGCAACGCCTGTGCACCATGTTTTTTCACTGAGCTATCCTGTAGCGACGCATTCGCGAAATATGCCACTGGTCCGTGTCACACAGTGGTCCAGCTTCCCGGACTATCATTCTAATGTGACCTCACGTTAGAGAAAGTAGTTAAAAAGATAAACCCTACAGATAAGACAATGAAAAATATAAATGATTTAAAAGTTTTATGGAAGTATTTTGCAGCATCAAGAAGGCACATTCCAGCAGCAATGAGTTTATCTTTTATTCTTAAGGATTACAGGCTTTTTGGAATCTGGAAAGATAAAAAAGTCAGTAATAATTATTACCATCATCTAAAAAAATGGCCTACTGCAACATCTCAGGCCAATGTGTTTTGGTTGTCTGCTGTCATTGTTCAGTGACTCTTGAACGTGAAAGTTTAATAAAATTTTTACACTGAAAAAATGTACACATTCATGTAATCGGACTGCAATATTGATAGAGATAGGTTCTTTCCCTGTTAAGTGAATGATTAACAGAATTGCACAAATGAATTTCAATTCGTTTGTAACTGAAAAATCTGGCTCCATCCTTTCGAAGACCTACTCTGAAAGTCGTAAATATCGTATGTAATCCGAAATTTTAATCAGATGAGGTATTTCATCTGGCATTGCGAAATTATAAGCAGGTACACAATTAATGTTACCTTATTAGTCCGTAAGCAGGCAGTACACGACACTTACATATTGCTTTTACAATGACATTGGGAGGTGTATAGTTATTCATAAGCAATTTAAGAAAAGAATATTAGTGAGGGCTAATGTATTATTTCAAAAATACGAATGTAAGTTTCCAGAATAACAGATACAGAAAGATAATGATCCTAATTACTAGTTTTGCCACTTAACTGGTATTCTAGTAGTTATTTCATCTTCTGCCACGATCCCTATGTTCGGTCCCCTCCCCCAACTCATCAAGCCAACCAAGATCCCATGTAAATAGCAAACTAGTGAACTATCCACCCTTCTTATACTGCCAATTTTTTTTTTAAAATATGCCGAGTGACTCAAAAAACTACACATTCACGTACTGAATGAACCCTGATTTACTGTGTGCACAAAGTAGTGGATAACGCTAAATGGCACGTGGCTGCTGCTATGATCATTAACCATACTTTAAATTGAGAAATATTATCCCCATTTTCACCTAAAATTCTCGTGGTTGTTTGATTCAGTGATTTAAATTATGATTCACTGTGTATTATAATCATCCACAAGACTCTATCACGTGAACAAATTATTCCAACTCTAAAGTCTCCAGAGTATTAACTAGAAATGCATTATGCAGCCCATTCGCTGTTAGAGGAATTTTGCTTTACTTAGTTGTATCCCAATAACGTATTCAGAAATATACGTAACTGGATCCCCTGATGCTGGATAACTGTAATACTAATAGGATATGAACGCACAACTGCTGCACAATGCTGAATTCAACTATAATCTTTATTTCATACTGTGTTCATTAAAAGACCAACAGATCCACATGTAACTCCTAAACAAACTGGACTTAAACTGTATATGGAATTTGGATCAGTGACTGAACATATTAGATCAAAGATATACACTCGTCTCACAGTGTATAGCTAGAGCTGGAACAGTAATCGCCCTGTAAAGACATGTGCAACCTGAAGTACTGCATGGAAACACTTACATCAAACGCGCCGCCTCCAGTACTCACAACTGCGACTCTGCCGCATGCTGACTTCGCAACTGCTTCTCCTTACACCGACTCCCTGACCGCTACTGTCCTAAAAATCTCTGTCTTCTTCCCTCTTTTCGGTATTTCCGCGCCACCTCAGTTCACGTAACAATAGCGATTTTAGGCGTTTGATTGCAATTAAATTGCAGGTGGTTTTAATTCATGTCGTCAATTTTTATGTAATATTAAGGAGCATCAAGCTCGTGAGTTGTATTTATAGCCACTTCCAGAATAAGTTAATATTTTCTGCTTGTTAGATATTGTCGTTTGTAGCCTTATTTGCACAGATTACTGATCCCTTTCTGATGCATGTTGGTAGGCTACTTCTGGCAGCGGAGGACGCGTTCCTACTTCGTGGGACTGGGCCAGAGGTGCGTTTCCTTCCTGCTGCGACGACACTTCCGTTGTCGCACGACGTCTAGGTTGCCCACAGCCAGTCGCCTCTCTCAGCTGCCTCGTGTTAGATCAAGTTAAATAAATTTGATCGTTTTTGTACGTTCCATGGCGGAGTGTCGCCCAGTTAATTTCGGAATATTGATCCGTTCAAATATTGTGATTTGAGCAAGCACACAACCCTTTAGGTGTGTTCTGCAAGTCCAGAGTTCCTTGTGACTATATTTGCTCTTTAACAACTTGTTTAAATCTTGCAGGCCCTGTTTTGCTACTTCCGGAGACTGTTAAGTTTTAAAGGCTATTACTTATGAGTATGAACTACTGAGTTGTTTTATTCAGTCATTAACTAACTCCATTCACAGTCAAACTTGCATGGTTGCTGCCAATTTGTTGTGATAGTTCGTTGTTGTAATTTGTCACCTTTCTTTATTTTGAGGGGTTGTAGATTTTTCCGTCTGTCTGTTTATGGAGGACAGCCGAGAGGGCACCAGCAGCAGATTTGCTTCGTGGCGGTAGGCGCCTGGGCTGGGCGCGTCACGGCGGCAGCCGGTGACCTGTGTCGGGCCTAACGACAGCCACGTGTTTGCCACCGTCAGCACCGGACGCCAGCCTCTTACCTTGTCGCCACTCATAGTCCAGCCCCGGATGCTGATGAGTTGCTCACAACTTTAGCTCCGGAGAGAGATTCACTCCTCAGAGGACCACATCCAACTCCGAAGCCCTCACGTATTTGGCGCATAATAGGGAACGCTCTATTTTTAATACCTCACTGACAAAACTTGAGGAACGAGTTGTTGCACTCATTTCCAGACTGATCGTTCATTCTACAGAGGAAGATGCACTGTTTTGAGTATTCGTGGAAGACCGGAACGTGGCATTTCGTAGTTACATCAAATCAATTTACAACGTATTCATACAATTGCAATGAATATGTGTTGAACAAACAGATTAAAATCACTGACCGGTTATGATCTCCACACAATAATCTAGATTTGTAGTGAACATGGCCGGCCGCTGTGGCCGAGCGGCTCTAGGCGCATCAGTCCGGAACCGCGCTGATGCTACGGTCGCAGTTTTGAATCCTGCCTCTGGCATGGATGTGTTTGCTGTCCTTAGGTTAGTTAGGTTTAAGTAGTTCTAAGTTCTAGGGGACTGTTGACCTCATATGTTAAGTCCCATAGTGCTCAGAGTCATTTTTGTAATGAACACGACGAGTCTAATTCAACACTAACGTAGGCGTGGGCTTGTGATAACAAGTACCAATAAAAGATCAACACTTAAGTCCACTTGCCTCGCATTCGTACAGGTGACCTCCAGGTGTAGGGATGTTTAAGCCTCTGGAGTTGGGCCGGTGCTCGCTGATCAGGTTGCACGTGACGTCAGCTACCCTTCCCGCAACTCGCCGCTATCAGTACTTAAACCAGCTTGAAAACTTTGTTGCGACCAATTTAAGAAACTCACGGCTTCACGAGCTCCACCCCAGGCAGCAGGAGTGTCGCGAAACCAACTCGCCAGCCACGCCCCCCCCCCCCTATTTGCCTGTACCACGATCCGCCAAACACAACACACTACTCGACCAAAGACCGTAATCCTGGCATATGACCAGGATCGATATCGGCTGTACAATTAGTTAGTGGTGCCGCCGGCCGGGGTGGCCGAGCTGTTCTAGGTGCTACAGTCTGGAACCGCGCGACCGCTACGGTCGCAGGTTCGAATCCTGCCTCGGGCATGGATGTGTGTGATCTACATCTACATCTACATGACTACAGCGCGCAGGAAAAACGAACACCTAAACCTTTCTGTTCGAGCTCTGATTTCTCTTATTTTATTTTGATGATCATTCCTACCTATGTAGGTTGGGCTCAACAAAATATTTTCGCATTCGGAAGAGAAAGTTGGTAACTGAAACTTCGTAAATAGATCTCGCCGCGACGAAAAACGTCTTTGTTTTAATGACTTCCATCCCAACTCGCGTATCATATCTGTCACACTCTCTCCCCTATTACCTGATAATACAAAACGAGCTGCCCTTTTTTGCACCCTTTCGATGTCCTCCGTCAATCCCACGTGGTAAGGAACCCACACCGCGCAGCAATATTCTAACAGAGGACGAACGAGTGTAGTGTAAGCTGTCTCTTTATTGGACTTGTTGCATCTTCTAAGTGTCCTGCCAATGAAATGCAACCTTTGGCTCGCCTTCCCCACAATATTATCTATGTGATCTTTCCAACTGAGGTTGTTCGTAATTTTAACACCCAGGTACTTAGTTGAATTGACAGCCTTGAGAATTGTACTATTTATCGAGTAATCGAATTCCAACGGATTTCTTTTGGAACTCATGTGTATCACCTCACACTTTTCGTTATTTAGCGTCAACTGCCACCTGCCACACCATACAGCAATCTTTTCTAAATCGCTTTGCAACTGATACTGGTCTTCGGATGACCTTACTAGACGGTAAATTACAGCATCATCTGCGAACAACCTAAGAGAACTGCTCAGGTTGTCACCCAGGTCATTTATATAGATCAGGAACAGCAGAGGTCCCAGGACGCTTCCCTGGGGAACACCTGATATCACTTCAGTTTTATTCGATAATTTGCCGTCTATTACTACGAACTGCAACCTTCCTGACAGGAAATCACGAATCCAGTCGCACAACTGAGATGACACCCCATAGGCCCGCAGCTTGATTAGAAGTCGCTTGTGAGGAACGGTGTCAAAAGCTTTCCGGGAATCTAGAAATACGGAATCAACTTGAGATCCCCTGTCGATAGCGGCCATTACTTCGTGCGAATAAAGAGCCTAGCTGCGTTGCACAAGAACGATGTTTTCTGAAACCATGCTGATTGCGTATCAATAGATCGTTCCCTTCGAAGTGATTCATAATGTTTGAATACAGTATATGCTCCAAAACCCTACTGCAAACCGACGTCAATGATATAGGTCTGTAGTTCGATGGATTACTCCTATTACCCTTCTTAAACACTGGTGCGACCTGCGCAATTTTCCAATCTGTAGGTACACATATATCCGTGAGCGAGCGGTTGTATATGATTGCTAAGTAGGCAGCTATTGTATCAGCGTATTCTGAAAGGACCCTAATCGGTATGCAATCTGGACCTGAAGACTTGCCCGTATCAAGCGATTTGAGTTGCTTCGCAACCCTTAAGGTATCTACTTCTAAGAAACTCATGCTAGCAGCTGTTCGTGTTTCAAATTCTGGAATATTCCATTCGTCTTCCCTGGTGAAGGAATTTCGGAAAACTGCGTTCAATAACTCCGCTTTAGCGTCACAGTCGTCGGTAACAGTACCATCGGCACTGCGCAGCGAAGGTATTAACTGCCGCTTGTGTACTTTACATACGACCAGAATTTCTTCGGATTTTCTACCAAATTTCGAGACAATGTTTCGTTGTGGAACCTATTAAAGGCATCTCGCATTGAAGTCCGTGCCAAATTTCGCGCGTCTTTAAATTGTAGCCAATCTTCGGAATTTCGCGTTCTTCTGAACTTCGCATGGTTTTTCCGTTGCCTCTGCAACAGCGTTCGGACCTGTTTTGTGTACCATGGGGGATCAGTTCCACCTCTTACCAATTTATGAGGTACGAATCTCTCAATTGCTGTTGCTACCATATCTTTGAATTTGAGCCACATCTCGTCTACATTTGCATAGTCAGTTCGGAAGGAATGGAGATTGTCTCTTAGGAAGGTTTCTAGTGATACTTTATCCGCTTTTTTAAATAAATTTATTTGCGTTTGTTTCTGGTGAATTTGGAAGAAACGGTATTGAGCCTAGCTACAACGACCTTGTGATCACTAATCCCTGTATCAGTCATGATGCTCTCTGTTAGCTCTGGATTGTTTGTGGCTAAGAGGTCAAGTGTATTTTCGCAACCATTTACAATTCGCGTGGCTTCGTGGACTAACTGCTCGAAATAATTTTCGGAGAAAGCATTTAGGACAATCTCGGAAGATGTTTTCTGCCTACCACCGGTTTTGAACAAGTATTTTTGCCAACATATCGAGGGAAGGTTGAAGTCCCCACCGACTATAACCGTATGAGTGGGGTATTTATTTGTTACGAGACTCAAATTTTCTCTGAACTGTTCAGCAACTATATCATCGGAGTCTGGGGGGCGGTAGAAGGAGCCAATTATTAACTTAGTTCGGCTGTTAAGTATAACCACCGCCCATACCAATTCGCACGGAGTATCTACTTCGACTTCACTACAAGATAAACCACTACTGACAGACACAAACACTCCACCACCAATTCTGCCTAATCTATCTTTCCTGAACACCGTCTGAGACTTCGTAAAAATTTCTGCAGAACTTATTTCGGGCATTAGCCAGCTTTCTGTACCTATAACGATTTCAGCTTCTGTGCTTTCTATTAGCGCTTGAAGCTCAGGGACTTTCCCAGCACAACTATAACAATTTACAACTACAATTCCGACTGTTCCTTGATCCAAGCACGTCCTGCATTTGGCATGCACCCTTTGAGATTGCAGCCCATCCCGTACTTTCCCGAGGCCTTCTACCCTAAAAAAACCGCCCAGTCCACGCCACTCAGCCTCCGCTACCCGCGTAGCCGCCAGCTGAGTGTAGTGAACTCCTGACCTATTCAGTGGAACACGAAACCCCACCACCCTATGGCGCAAGTCAAGGAATCTGCAGCCAACACGGTCGCAAAACCATCTGTGCCTCTGATTCAGACCCCCTACCCGGCTCTGCACCAAAGGTCCGCAGTCGGTTCTGTCAACGATGCTGCAGATGGTGAGCTCTGCCTTCATCTCGTAAGCAAGACCGGCAGCCTTCACCAAATCAGATAGCCGCTGGAATCCAGAGATAATTTCCTCAGATCCAAAGCGACACAGGTCATTAGTGCCGACATGTGCCACCACCTGCGGCTGACTGCACCCTGTGCTCTTCATGGCACCCGGAACGACCCTTTCCACATCAGGAATGACTCCACCCGGAATGCACACGGAGTGCACACTGGATTTCTTCCCCTCCTTAGCCGCCATATCCCTAAGGGGCCCCATTAAGCGCCTAACATTGGAGCTCCCAACTACCAATAAGCCCACCTTCTGCGATTGCCCGGACCTTGAAAGCTGAGAATCATCCTCTGTAACAGGGCAGGCAGCTGCATCTGGCTCAGCCAGAGACAGTACCTGAAACCTGTTTGTCAGACGCATCGGGGAGGCTTTCTGATCAGCCTCCGGGGACATCTTTCGCTGCCTGCCACGCCTTGGAACAACCTCCCAATCAACCACAGGTGAGGGCTCAGCCCCACTGCAGGCAGCAACCGGGGCAACCACAGCGACAGACCTATCTGGGGACAGACGGGACGAGGTTGACATCCCCGTGCTACCCAAGTCCGGCTCCCCATAGTGGCGCCCATTGACAACAGCCTCAAGCTGCGCGACCGAAGTCAGCGCCGCTTCCAGCTGTGAGCGAAGGGATGCCAACTCAGCCCTCATCCGAACACAGCAATCACAGTCCCTGTTCTAATCGATGTTGAACAACAGTTACTGAAACACGAGTCCGTTCCTAGATAACGCAAGGGTAACACGCAAAGAATGTATGAACTAACCTGTACAAATGCTTAATGACTGCGCTACAATCTGCCTGAATTTACTATTACAGTAACTAAAACTCGAAATTACACCTCCTATACGAAACTCACAAGCAATTTAAGTAAGAATCTACGAAGTAAACACTAAAGCGCCATGCTACAACTCTCAAATACTATAATACGCCCGAAATTTATGAATTAAACAATGCAAGTACCCAAAAATACGCAAAGAAATTAAGAATGAAACTATGTAACAAATACGTGAGCCAGGAGTAAACGACTTGCCTCTGGCAGCTGCTTATCCAACGGCGGCAGGGAGCCGAGGGCTAATTAGGTTTAAGTAGTTCTAAGTTCTAGGGGACTGATGACCACAGCAGTTAAGTCCCATAGTGCTCAGAGACATTTTTCAGTTAGTGGTGCCAGTGGAGTGGCGTGCTCACCAAAATTAAAGCAGTCATGGTTTACCTTTGAGACTGGTCGTGGTGAATTGACGGTAGTCAAGAATGCCTCTAAGGCTACAAAAATGTCATAACCAGCAAGTCACTGAATCTGGACGAGATCGTTTAATATGACAACGAGAAGCTGGATGCTCAATCTGTGATACTGCAGAAAGACTTGGCAGGGATGTAGCCACTAAAAAAACTGTAAATGTCGAGTGACCAGGGCCTCCCGGGCCTCCCGTCGGGTAGACCATTCGCCGGGTGCAAGTCTTTCGATTTGACGCCACTTCGGCGACTTGCGCGTCGATGGGGGTGAAATGATTATGATTAGGACAACACAACACCCAGTCCCTGAGTGGAGAAAAGCTCCGATCCAGCCGGGAATGGAACCCAGGCCCTTAGGATTGACAGTCTGTCGCGCTGACCACTCAGCTACCGGGGACGGACATGTAGCCACTGTACATGACCGATGGTAGCGGTGATTACGACAACGTACGGTCGCAAAAAGAACGAGCTCTGGACGGTCACGTGGTACTACCGAGAGGGAAGACCATCGTATTCGGCGTCTGGATCTGGCCCATCGTTCTGCATCTGCAGCAGAAATTTGAGCAGCAGTTGGAACCACAGTCACACAACGAACCGTTACAAATTGGTTACTTCAAATATAGCTCCGAGCCAGATGCCACTGACCCCATGCCACCGCCATTTGTGACATCCGTTTGTCAAGCGAGGGCTCATTGTAGGGCAGGTTGGAGGTCTGATGCGTTTCCTGATGCAACCTGTTTCGGCCCCTGCGCAGTGATAGCCGTGTGTTGGTCATAAGGGGGATAATTGAGAGCCTGCAACCAACTTGCCAGCGTGTTAGACACATTGGACCTACATCTGAGCTTATGGTTTGGAGTGCGATCTCGTATGACGGCAGCACTCCCCGATTATCCCAAGCACCCTGACTGCAGTCTGGAAATTCGACCTGTTGTGCTGCCATTCAAGAACAGCAGTTCGGGGAAGTTTTACAACAGGATAACGCTCGCTCGCCCACATACCGCTGTTGTAATCCAACATGCTGTACAGAGTGTCGACATGTTGCCTTGGCCTGCTAGATCACTAGATTTATCTTCAATCTAGCACATATGTGACATCATCGGACGACGACTCCAGCGTCATCTACAAAAAGCATCAACCATCCCTGTGCTGACCGACAAGGTGCAACAGGCATGGAACTCCATCCCACAAACTGACATCCGGCACCTGTAAAACACAACGCACGAAAGTTTTTATGCTTGCATTCGGCATTCTGGCGGTTACACCGCTTATTAATGTGCCAGCATTCCACATTTGCAGCGGCTTATCTCGCACTTACATTAACCTGTGATCTTGCAATATTAATCCCTTAAATATGTTACTTAGACAGATCTATTCCCGAAATTTAATTATTCTACATTATTTTTTGATGCCGCGACTTTTTTACGTAAGTAAAAAGTAAGTTTTCTTAGATAACTGCAGGTACCTTCGGGGGAAGAAATAAGAGACAAACGCTACTTAAAGACGGGGCGATCAGATAGCTGAAAACAGGAATGGGATAACAGTGATAAGAGCTGGAGAATTTTGTACCTTATTTTGTATATAAAATAGTCTCCTTATTTACTGTAAAGACAGAATAGCAGACTAACATGCGGGACGTTGCATGATTGTGAAGAAAATCACTAAGGGATGCCCGCAATGCTCTATCTGTGGGCCAGTTTCCTGGGGCATTGCCTCTGAATGAGTATTACAGCAGACAAAGGAAAGAGAACATACCGCTGGAGTCGTTGATTATGCAGATGATTTACTGGCGATTGCAGCGGCCGACTCAAGAGCAGATCTAGAAAGTAAATTAAATAACACTTTAAAACAGATGAACAGTTGATGTAAAAACAATAGATTAATTAAATAAGATTAAAAAACGATAATTAGTTTCGGTTGCTTTCAACAACCATCTTCAGATCTGCAACACAAATGAAAGAAAAATAGCCTAGAAAACTTTGCACAATAAAGCAGCATAAGAAAAAACATATGAAAGCTAACGAAAAATATTATGCGAAGCCAATTCTAATAGCAAAAGTGAACATTAGACAAATCCAATTAACAGTTAAGTACAAAATATTTTGGTGAATATGCATTGGAAAGCATCATTACCTGTAGTCATACAGTGACATGCATTCGTAAATGTCAAATCAAAGACAGTAATTAGTTTAAAAATATCACTGTGACAAAGTCAGGTTGTAAGCTGTTGGATGATGGTAACAGCGAAGGCAAATGGCCAATTGCTTGAGTAAAAGTCATCCCTCGCGACTACGGCCTACAGCTTGAATTGCTTGTTTTGAAGATTGTACTGTGATTGACTTGGTATTTGCTAATGCATGTCACTGCATGCCTATAGGTAAATTTTGCTTTCCAATGCATATTCACCTATTTTTACTTTTTGTATGGTATGTTATCTGGTAAGCATTAACACATTTTGTTCTACGCTGTCAAATATAATCGTAAATGTTCACTATTACTATTAGACCTGGGTCTCCATTATGTTTTTTGTCAGCTTTTATACAGCGTTTTTATATCCTGCTTGATTGTACAAAAACTTCTTCGACCATTTTTCCTCATTTATTTATAGATCTGAAGATGGTTGTATAAAGCAAGCGGAACTAGTTAACTTGCTTTATTTGTAATAGAAAAATTGCGGTTAAATATTTAAAGTTTTTTACTTTCACACAGTTTTTATTTAATAAACTACAATAAGATTTCCGTCTCGTTCCTGAGTCAGGCTTCACTAATAATGGTACATGGCGACGTACAAAGAAACTTCGTGACCAAACTAGATAACACTTTCCTAGCACGTAATACTGCAACACGATACCTTGGCATTCACACTGACGGACGACTAAACTACATAACCAAGTACAAGTAGTTTCCGACAAGGCCAAACGACTTTTACACTAATTATCCAGGATAACACCGACCACTTTAGATTATCACTTGTCACTCTTCGTACATACCATTGCAAGATCTCTGAGTCGGTAGTATGCTTCACGGCCAGTACACGGGCGCACCGCCTTGAGATATGTTACTAACAGAACAGCTGTTAGACCAAGGCAAATAAATGTGCTGATGAGACTGTCGGGGGCTTTCCGCATCACTTCACTTGAAGCTCTGTGTGTGGTTTTTGGAATCTACCCGACAGACTTCAGTCAGATATCGAGCCGCAGCGTATTGGATCAAGATGAGAAAACTTAACCAGATAACTACCATAACGGGGAAAGAAATAAGAGACAAACGCCACTTAAAGACGAGGCTATCAGATAGCTAGAAACAGGAATGGAATAACAGTGATAACATCTGGAGAGTTTTGTACCTTATTTCCCAACATCAGGAAACGGTTAGGAATGAGACACATTTACGTAAGCAGAGGCATGGTCCATTTCCTGATTGGATATGGGTCTTACCGATGCATTCACATCGCATGTATCTCAGTGAAACGGAAGAATGCATTTCTGGGAAGAGATGTTGCCCAGAGCACATCATAATACACGGCACACTTTCCACACAGGCCATATGACGAAGACACACATACGTAGAACCTGTACAGCGTGATTCGAAACAAACCAGTGTGCCGGCCGGGGTGGCCGAGGGGTTCTAGGCGCTCAGTCTGGAACCGCGTGACCACTACGGTCGCAGGTTCGAATCCTGCCTCGGGCATGGATGTGTGTGATGTTCTTAGGTTAGTTAGGTTTAAGTAGTTCTAAGTTCTAGGGGACTGATGACCTCAGAAGTTAAGTCCCATAGTGCTCAGAGCCATTTGAACCAAACCAGCGTGGAAATAAATCAACAACACAGCAGACTCGATCTCTAAGGCCCTGTACCTTCAGTACGAGAACGAACTACAAAACAGACCGGACACGAGACCCATAGACACCTCAGAGGAAGCTGGTGAAACTGACGCAAGAAACATCTCTAACCTTTCCTCACATCATTCTACTTCCTTCGGTTTCAACAATTTACTAACAGTCTTTTCTAACACCCTCCGCTTCCGTTAATTAATATAGGTTTTTCTTTATAACTCATTATTAATACTTCGATATTTTATTACTGAATACAGAATTTGCTTGGAATAATGGAAAACGTTTTATCATATAAAAAATCGTAAAATGTAGGACCTGTTTTAAAATACTAGACAACAGGTCTCTCGATGTGCAAGAAATGAAATAAAAAAATAAAAGCAGTCCTCCATCACACGTGACAATATACTGTGCCAGAACATACGAGGTGCAATGGTAAATTCTCAACTATCACCTCTAAAAACTCGAACTCTGACCATGAAACATGGTATTTAGTGCTCCTCTACATATTTAACCTTCAGTACGACACATTTTTTCCAACTGTGCTGTCACGAGACGTCATACGTCCGTGGCGATTTGTATGCTACTGCAAGGCGATTCGATTGCTGGAGCAGTGATGTATACCCTTGAGTATGACCCTGTCTCAGATAGATGTCGCCCTTAGAAGTTTGCTCCGAAACAACGGGGGTTTTCTTTGCGTACCGTACACAATGTGATGTCGACGGCCTGTAGGAGGCTGATCTATTTGGCTTGGGGTTACTGTGTTGTCTCGATATCTTATATGGGCGGTATATTTTATAAACTTCCGAATAACTGTGAACTCTCTTGGTTAATCGAAAGATTTTTGAATGTGATGTTTAAGATTACCGGGTGGTATGTCTACCTAGAGTGTGGTTGTAGCTCGTGCCAGCACATGGGTGGTGGTCATGTTTTTATGCTGACTAATATCACTGTGATAATGATGCAGAGAATGTTTGTACAATTACTCCGTGCTGGAAAAGCTGATCAAGTGAGGCAGTCGGCCTCTGGTCGTGATCGCGTGCAGATCGGCTCTGTACGCTGGGCAACGCACCTGAGTTGTTTATTTTACTATCTGTGTTGTGTAGCGTCTATAACTATTGTATCTCATGCCGCACAGTTACCGACGAGTGACACTTAAAGTATCAGTCTAAGCCGAACATTCACGATCACGCGCTTATGAAATCGAACAATTCATTCGCAAAGAGCTACTTCTGGACCCACAGAAAGTGATAGGTTGTCACTTTTCTATCACTGGCAGTATCGTGTAAATTAAAATGACAGTGGAGGAAGCATGCGCTGACGTAGTTCGACAACACTCACACGGACTCAAGTTTAAGCATTGTGATGGGCATATTGGGCAGGTGACGTTAGACCACACTGGTACCAGTCTTCGAACAGTTCGGGTCTTTGACCTCCCTTTCGAAGTGCTACAATATGTGGTCGTCGAAGCCTTCCGAGCCTAAGGCAGTGTTGTGGGCCACATCCCGGAAAAATGGCAGACGTTCACGACATACCACGTGTTGAATGGTGTCCGCCAAATCAAGGGCGAAATATCCAAACCTATACCATCCTATCAGTTGATAGGTGGCGAGCGAGCCATCTTTATGTACGATGGCCACCCGCGAGCGTGTGCTGGATGTGGACATTAGGGCCATGCTCGATCAGATTGTCTCCGTTGCCGTTTGCTACAGATCCCGACCAGTGACGCAGCTCCCAAAATGACAGTCATTTCTTTACCAGACAGCTACGCCAAAGCCGTGCGCAACTCCGATGCGTCACTTCAGGAAACACCTGTTCCCCCGCCAGCACTCCCTATTGGGACCGATAGTGCGGCCGCGGCCCCATCGCACCATCTCTTCCGATGGCTACGAGACCATCAACTCCCCAGAGCTCGATGCCAGCCCGCCCGCTGCGATGGACATGCGAGTGCGGTGCCAACATCTGCTTTTCTTCAGACTGGCGTGACCTTGGACACTGAACGTCCATTTACTTATGCAGAACCTCCTCCGAAAGCAGCGGTCGCCCCGAAAACGGAAGAAGAGAAGACAAACGCCCTCAGACAGCACACTTCTTTCTCCCTTCGAGCGCCCCCACAACAGGAGTGGCTGCTCCTGATGCCCCATCTGAGGAGCGTCCTTTTCACCGCCTGCGATCCCACCTGACAACATGGATCCCGTGGAGGGAGGTTCCCTGGACCCGCTACGGCAGCGCCACCTCGATGAGTGCGACAGTCGCCTTCCACCAGTTCCAGTCTCCTGGGCTGACGATGTCGACGGTGGAGCATATCAAGATAGGGGATCACCTTTCGGGCAGTGCTTCACAATGGTGCCTGACCCACCTTCCACCCGGTGATTGCGGCCACAGTGGCCGCCCTGGTTGTTTCACACCAGCCGGACGTCTCTACCAGACCCTCTGTGCTAATGGCGGGAACATGTCCACAACACTACCGCATCGCAACGATGAATCTGGCCACCATTCGGGCTCCACGTAAACTGGCACTGTTCTTAGACACCGTTTATGCTGCTGATATCGACACTGCTATCCTCCAAGAAGTGATCGTCACTGATTTCTACGTCCCCACTGGCTACATGGCACACATCTCCCATGCCTCTGACAATGGTAGTGGAGTCGCGAACTCCTCCGTACTAGAGTCCTTGCTGAAGATGTAGTGTACTTTCCTGATGCTAGAGGTACGGCCCTAATGCTATTCAGCGTCCACACCCTCAGTGTATAAGCGCCGTCCAGCTACGGTTGAAGTCGTGAACGACACACCTTCTTTGCTGACGACATAACGCAATGGGGAAATAAAAGAAACCTTAGGCCGTATACTGATCGCTGCTTTTCTCGAAAAGTAATGAGGGGCTGAATAAAAAACCACCATTACTCTCCAATTGCACTTAGTTTTTTGAAACTCGGCTCAAAAATAATTTAATAATCAAGGACCATACAACTATTTGGGCATTACAAACAAGCAGTGCTGAAGGATAAATACTGAGGTTGCAAAACTGTATTTTTCGTGCTGTGTTGTCCGATTCCATGGGCTGTAGCGAGATAAAGCCATCTTATTTAGACACTGGTAGCAGATCAGCTGCTATCTATTTTTATCACACACAAAGAATGATTTGTTGAGATTTTAATTCATTAATGTTGCCTTAACTTCCTTTCTCTGGTACAATACATACAAATAGCAGACAAATAATAAGCTTTGGTGTGAAACTCGTAGCATTCGTTTTCTTTAATAATTTCGAATGATAACGCTTTTTGTAATCAAATACATTTATTTACTTTTCAAAGGATCTGAATACAATCGATTTTTTGAAGACAAAACAAAAAATTTTCTTTCAAGAAATTACGATTAACAATTTAGCCAGCAGTCAAAATAGAACAGTTAGCAGCAATAATTGCATGACAAGAATTAAAATAACAGTAGTGCATTAATGCACTGGAGAACATTTAAGTCCAAACATTTCATAAATACTCGTCGTATTATGCACTGACTTGCTAGTTGACTCCTTTCGTCGCGAACAGTATCATTCAAAGGCGATGCCAGTCCTTCAGAAGTCACAGGACTTCGTAGCACAGATAAATATTATTGGGCTACAAATAACAAGCCTGGCACACACCTTCTGCTTCGCTCCCAAAAAGCAACAGAATCATTTATTCTGGGTACAAAAGGACAACTGATACATTATTGTCCCAGCAGTGCTGTACCGATTCTTATTTCGTGGTCAAAAGACTCTTTGGTCGCCACATCCACAGCTCTAGTAGGTACTATATTTTATATCTGAAACTACTCTTTTCGGAGATTCTGATGTAAAATGTACTTACGTCATGCGTTTGTTGCTCGTTTCTAAAAGTTGGCGTTGTTGTTAACGTAGCTCTGATAGCTTTTACCGTTTTCTGTAATGACCTAATACTTCAAAGCAACGGAACACTACTCGTTTTTAAAAACATCTTATTTAAAAAATAAAAATAAAAATTAGCATCAGTGGTATGACAAAATAATATAAGGGTGTTTACGGAATTATTAGCAGCAAATGAAAAAAAAAGCATGTTGTAACCGATCCCAAACAAACAGCGAAAAACACAGGTTATGGAGAACTAAAATGCGGGTATATGTTTTAACCGGCCGTTTTTCCCATCCCTACATTAAAGTTGGGCACTCCAAGCTCTATGCAGCAAGATGAACCTGTTATCGTTGGCGTTAAAATAGCTCTGACCAATTTTCCGATTTTCTCTAATAACTAATATTTCGAAGCAATGGAAATTTTACAAATAAACATCAATTGTTTTTAAAAACGTCTTATGTAAAAATAAAAAAAATTAATGTAACGGTTTTTTACCCAGTTACTAGAAGCAAATTAAGAAAAATGTTATAACCTATACCAAACAAATAGCGAAAAGCACCGGTTGTGGAGAACTAAAATACCGGTATCTGTTTTAACCGGTCGGTTTTTCCCAACCCTACGTTGAACTTGGACATTCCAAGCTCTATTCCAGTAAGAGGAACCTGCACCAGGGATCCTGAAGCCCAGAGGAGAGATGTAGAACAACAACAGTTCTGGTGGTACCATTTGAGCGGGCCATGTAACCGGCACCAGGTCAAAGAGGTGTCGGCGACTTCCGCCGCGAAGCGTGCCCGGCAAACGGACGGCGCCCACGATTTGCCTATTACTTGTGTAGGGACGTCTCGCCGCCCGCGATCAGTGCGAAATAACAGCCCGTCGCAGGCCGAGTGCCATAATTACTGCCGCGTCCCTCGCAATTAGCTGCAAAGTGGTGTTTTCCAGTGGGGCGTCGGCGTAATTCACGTTCGGGAGGCGTGTTATTAAGGCATCCGGCAGAGCGCAGGAAGCGCGCGGCCACGCACGGGCCGGGTTTGTCGACCCCGCGGGTCGCGGTTCGAGGCTGAGCGGCGTCCGGCCAGGCCTGCGAATAATGGCCAACGGGACCGCGACACGCCGCGCGCCACTTCCGATGTGCGCCAGCACTCACTGGCGCCAGCCACCATGCGTGCCAGCGGTGCGGCCGCCACTGCGCCGCGAGGAAGCAGATCGCAACTCTGCTGGCGCTCTCTCGCTAAATGTATCCCTTTCTCTATTCCCAGTTTGTCATCCCTTTGCCACGCAAGCGAAAGAACGGCAGTAAGTGAGGAAGAGGATGAAAGGAGGTGGTGGGTGTTCTCACTGGGCCATACACAGGCTTCTCAGTGCTGATTAAACAAAATCAATAAAGGAAATAGATTTCAGAATGTGTCTTTGATCATTGTGGATACTTTGTGAATAAAACCGTTCAGGTAGCTTATTGTGCAGGGTGTTTCACAATTCCTATTACAGGCTTAAAGGGTTTTACGGGGTACGTAGTAAGTAAACTATTGAGAAAGGACCTATGTACAGAAAAGTGCCGATGTGAATGCTAAATGCGTTTGAAGAACAGAATACTTTCAGATCTCCAGCTTCACGGCAGCATACAGTGAGTACTCGTCGTCACGTTATCTTCTGTGTAACGAAGGACTTCCTCGTCAGAGTTCGGAGTGAGCCACGTCCATGGAACACCACAGCCGACCAATTCTTCTAGTTGCGAAAGTACCAATTGTAGCTGGCCGGAATTGGTAAGTGATGTCATATTTACAACAGGGACTGCCGGGGCCTACGAGGTATACGGACCCTGCAATGAACGTATGACGTCATACTAGTAGGCTTGTCCGACTCATTTCATGATCTCTCGGCTCCCCGCAGGGTCCGCTGGAGATCAGTATTTAATTTAAAGGTGCCCACTACATAAGTCTTCATTTTGTCGGGTAGCATCGAGACGTTATATTTATTTAAATGTGCAGTTAATAATTATTAAACTCGTCTGAAATAAGACCTGTAGTGTCATGTTCTGTGACGTACTAGCCACGGCCTTGTCTTTTTCATGGGCCTTGAGGACTGCACAACCGCGCCTTCTTCTCAGTTCGCGTGAGTGCCGTGAAGCGACCGATTTGAAATGGATCCAGTCTTCAAAATTATTTTACATCCAAACGGTACATTTCCGGACACTGGTTTCTTATTAAAACTTCATCTAATAAGTCATTTCGACAACGCCTACAAACCTGACATTGAATTGTGAAACAACCTGTATCTCTATTTATTACGCCTTTCTGGCTCATACCAACTTAAACTCTGTAACTGCTCCAAGAGGCAAGTTACTGGTCCTACCAAAGGATTTGGCTGCCTTTCAAAATATATAACATTAATAATCAAATTATTTTATCTTTGCAAACTGTTTTAGAAACATGCATACTCGTATTTTAATACACTTATTGGACAAATTTCAGCTCATATGGCACAGGTGGTATATATCAGTCACGTAATTTTAAGAGCAGAAACGATTTTCATAATCACAACAGCACGTTAAGGCAAATTATACTCAGTACTAAAGTTTTATGCTGCTCTTCTATAGAGACGATTATCAAACAAGTTCAAGACTACGTGATCTCATATTTAGGTGATGTTGTAATCGTTCCCCCTCCCCCCCCCCCCTTTTCCTTTTTCCAGCTATTGTCCGCAGTAAGCAGAGTCTATTACGTAAAGTTTAAGAGGAGCGAAGTTTTCAATAAACTTTCTAGTTTACTTACCTTTTCGTGTAGAGTTGCCTGCAATTCTCCTTGTCTAGGGGTCTGATTCTTGAAGCTGATATTCTCACACTTTAGGTACTAATGGTTGAATTGATCTAATTAATTCGAAGATTGTTGCTGCAGAATTTTTGCTGTTAGATTAATATATTTTGTCACAGTTCAGTATATCATAAAATGTTTTGAATTTTTCACATTAACAAAGCCGAAATTACATTGTTCGCCCAAAATACAAAAATACGTCCGATCGTATCAAAGACATACCACTATTTTACTCTGCGGTAATAACAAATTTCAAAGGGCTCACAATTTTTCTTGACAAATGAATTTCTGTTAATTTCGATTATTATTTCATAAATAAATCCAGAAATAAACATAGTAAATCGTACTAGATTGCGTAATTAATAATAGAAATTTTTAAGTGAGCCAAATAATTCGTAATTTCAAATGTTTCTAAAAAACTAATTTTAACTGCACATTCAGAGCTAGTAATTATCGATTGCAACATCGAAAATAATTACTCGTCATAAATTTTAAGTTGAAATATAACGTACTGTATATAAAATTACATGTAAGTTTTCCGGAAAGCAGCTGAGATAATATTGTCCTATCCAAAATTGGAAAAATAATACTGGTATAGACAATTATTGCCGAGAAAAAGCAGTGCTAGAGGAGGATGTCCCATTACAGCGTCCACGTGTACTTATTTCTGCTGTCTGAAGAATAAATTAATATGGTAATGTGTAACAGTACTCATTCAAATCGTATTCTGTAATTTAATTTTGAAATTTTGTATTGTTATTACAGAATGTCTGTCAGCGACCACTTCAACAGAAAAGAAAAAAAATCTGCGAGTGAACGTCTTAATAGAATTTTAAGAGTAGTGGTCATAATATTTTGGCTTATCAGCGTATGCAATGTAGCATAGTTACACAGAAGCCCTTCCAACACGCTTTACACAGTCGATACTATGTCTTTGATAGTAAAAGTTAACTTGTGGGGTTCATGGTCATAGTCACTATTGAAACCAAGAACATAATACACTGTAGAACATAACAGTATCAGCGGTTATGGGTGTAATAGGACCCCGAAAGTTTGCTGTTTTATTAACTGATCAATGATTTTGAAAAATTTAAAAATAAATCGTATCATAAATGGCATTACTTTATCAGTCTCTTGTATTTTCCCTGGACTCAAATCTCGATAGTGAATAAGAAGTTGTGACGCTCTTACAGTGTGTTCTGTTGCTGTTTAACTGAATTTCTACAGGCAGAGGATGAATATAAATATCAAACCTGGGAGATTCGCTCCAGATGGTAATCAAAAGAAGTACATGTATACGATGTAATAACTTCACAGTTTTCACTATTACAAGCAAAATTTACTTTTTGTTTTTAAATTGGTAAAATATCCCAGTATCTGTGGTTGTAAAATGTATGACTAGCCCAGAATGAATTTTCTATCAGTAAATTGTAGTAACAAAAATAGAAAACTTCATTTTCTGTTAATACTGCTTTAAAATACAGACGAACAATGCATATATAATACCATGATCTACCACTGATGTACAGATCAAGGTAAATCGTACCTTAGTCATCAAACTAAATAGAATGCACTCTTTTACAAACTAGTTGTATGTATTGTAGTGTATATAAATATGTCTTCAGTTTCCATTCGTTTTTCACACTTACATTGTAGCTCGCATTCAAGTTTTAAACATTTCCATTTGTGAATCTCAGTAAATGCTTCGCTATATCACCGATATTAGCTATTATCACTGAGTCACCGTTGCCTATCTCATTTTGTATAACGGATTAATTATTATTTCTTTCTCAATCAATCGGTCTTAATAAAAATTATTACTCAGACTGTGATGTAATATTTTGAGAAAATTTGTCTGTTTTCTCAGTAACCGAACTCTTAACGATAGATTATAATTATCCATTGATTTTGTTCCTGTGGATAACAACTTTTAGGGAGATTTTTTTGTTATGAGAGTTTCTAAATGGAATAAGTACACTGTCAATTTTTTTATGGACACAATCCATTTACTTATCGTAGCACTTTTTTGTACACTTACTGCGTTCGTTTTATCCCCAAATCATCTATAAAAATAATGCTAATTGCCACCACCAATTTTCATCTAATTAAAAATAATACACCACCAATTTTCATCTAATTAAAAACAAAATATTTGAACGACTTAAGGAGTTGTTTCCTAACTAAGCTTTGTGTCCCAGCAGCACCTGTTACACGCGAGTGGGACATTCCAAGCCAGTTTTCTTTAAAGCAAGAGTACTACTCTTCACTGCTTCATACAGTTTAAGGGATCCAAAACAGTACCTTGTCTAAGTCCAAGATTTCTTTCTGTGATGTACTAAGAAATAACTAAGTCATAAAAGTCTTGATCTATCCCGTAGCATTACGATACTATTCATTCATCAATCATATAACCTCTCGGCATCTTTTCAATTAGAATTATTTTCTCAAGTGAAAAACGGTTTCTGGTTACACTGTAAACGTCACTATACGTGGGTGAGTATCAACCAGATAATGGCCGTCAACTGCTATTCCATCTTCTCCGTTAACTATATTCGGTACTAGACATTTCACTCATGATGACACTGCAAACTGTCTACATGTACATGACTACTCTGCAATACATACACTACCGTTCCATTCTCGAGTTGCAGGTGAGAGAAACGAATCCCTAAATCTTTCCGCCGGAGCTGTAATTTCTCTTATGTTATTACGAGTACATTTCTCCCTATGTAAGTGGGAATGAACAAGATATTTTTGCAGTCGAAGCAGAAAAGTTAGTGATCGAACTTTAGTGAAAAGATCTCGCCGCAGCGAAAATACCTTTTTTTAAAACTTGCTACCGCAACGCGTATATCACATCCGTGACACTCTCTCTCCCATTTCGCGATAATACAAAACGAGCTGCTCTTCTTTGAGGTTTGTCGATATCCTCCACCAATCTAACCAGGCAAGGATCCCACACCGCGCAACAGTAATACAGAAGAGGATGGCAAAGAGCAATGTAGGTAGCCTCTTCATTAGATTTGTTACTTCTAAGTGTTCTGACAATAAAACCAGTCTTTGGTTCGCCTTCCTCATTACATCTTCTATGTGATGCTTCCAGTTTAAAATGTTCGTGAATGTAGTCCCTAGGTGTTTAGTTGAATCGACATTTTTTAAATTTGGTATAATTAACGGGTAACCAAAATTTAACGGAGTTTTTTTTTTTACTATTAATGTGGACAACCTCACATTTTCGTTGCTCACGACCTGTTGTCACTTCACGTAACGTTCAGATGTCTTACCTACTTCTCTGTTTTCCAACATATTTTTTCCGCAGTTCCAGATATACAACATGTATAGGTTAATTAGCGTCTTTCCCAAACAAAACTGCTAATGAAAAAAAACATACTGCTACAGTTACCACTGAAGAGGGTTTAGAATAAAGCGAAACGCGTCTGGTCTTAATACTTCCATTAAAGTTGCAAAAAGCGATAATTACTCTTTAGAACTCGTATTAATCTTCTAATGACTTTACTAGACGGTAAACGACAGCGTCATATGCAAACAGTCTAAGAAGTCTTTTCGTATTGTCTCCTTTTTGTTTATATAGTTTACGAACAGCAGAGGGCCTGCAAAACGTCCTTGGGTAACGCCGCAAACACTTCTGTTTCACCCGAAGACTTCCCGTCAGTTACTACGAACTGTACGCATTCTGACAGGAAATCTCGAATTCGTTCGCATATCTAAGACGATATTCCACACGTACGCAATTTAGTTAACTACGTAACACTATGCTTTAGCGTCACTTGAACTCAATTGTATGTTCTATTAAAATCTACCGAAATCACGTACCGATCAAGATGTTTTGTCTGTCGCTACGAAAGTGAGCGCACACAGTGTCTAGCAACTTTCAAAATGACGTAGCATAGCAATCAGTCGTCCCTTCCTTTCAGGCTAACTTGATGGTCTCGGAACGTGTCAGTAGATTCAGTGGTGACCATAACTGTATTCAGCAAATATTTTATTTTGAACTTGACTCCTGAAACATCTATGTTTTTGGTTTTGGAACTACCATGTCTGTTGCTTGTTGTCAGATACGTTATGACATGTTATTGGTAATTACATCACTTGAGAGTGGCCTTTAAGGTCGAAGTTGCCCACTTGTGCTAAACGTAACGTTGTAATTAAGCGCCGGCCGCGGTGGTCTCGCGGTTCTAGGCGCTCAGTCCGGAGCCGCGCGACTGCTACGGTCGCAGGTTCGAATCCTGCCTCGGGCATGGATG
The DNA here is from genome assembly GCF_023864275.1 of Schistocerca cancellata. Taxonomy (NCBI): domain Eukaryota; kingdom Metazoa; phylum Arthropoda; class Insecta; order Orthoptera; family Acrididae; genus Schistocerca; species Schistocerca cancellata. The sequence continues at coordinate 459,400,697 of NC_064631.1, read as the reverse complement.
TGTGTGATGTCCTTAGGTTACTTAGGTTTAAGTAGTTCTAAGTTCTAGGGGACTAATGACCACAGATGTTAAGTCCCATAGTGCTCAGAGCCATTTGAACCATTTTTTTGTTTGTAATTAAGCAAGAGCCGAGATGGAACCATGACACTGCCCTTTAACAATTTTCCGACTGTGTCACCCTACATGAAGAAAATGATCCAAAAAACATTATTCTCGGCTTCTAAGTTGCTTGTCGTCCACATTTCAGTTCCGTACAAGGATACACTCCATACAAACATTTAGATGTTAGTAGATATCTCTTTTTTTAGAGACTTTTTTCTCGCTGTTATCAGTCTGGATTTCATATCCTCTCTACTTTGGCAGTTATGCTGCTGCCCAAAAAAGCAAAACGCACGCACTGCCTTGAGTGTCTCATTTTCAACCTATTTCTGTCATTATTACCTGATTTAGTTTGACTATATTTAAATAGTTTTTAATGGGTGAATGGTTATCTGGAAAGTGATTTTCAAAAGGAAACTGGGGGATGTAAGTCACTGTGGAACTCTGCAGTCTAAGTTTCGTGTGCCATAAAATTTTGCAGGAACGCCGCCCAGTTTAATATAAGAACTGAATTAACCACTGAATTGGTAAACGTAACTAAGGTTTTAATATCAATAAAATGTTAATATGTGGAATTAACGTATGGGAACAATTTAAGCACAAACAACAAATCAAATAATTCAGAACAAGCTGAAGCTCAACCAAAAATACGATAATCAGACAAAAGTCGGCAAATGTAAGGCCTGCCTTTTGCGCTTCAGAAACGGCAGGTGGGATTTATTACAAACAATCTTACACAAGGGGAGGGGTTTGTCTGAGAAACAGTCATCACAATTCAACACAGTTTTTAAAAATAAAACATCATATTAAAAATTCACAAAGTAATTCTAAACTATTATCTGTCATTGCCTGTTATTTAATTAACACACTTGTATTGTAATATTGAGCGCTGAGATACAGTGCTGTCATAAATGAAAAGTAAATCTCAGCCATACATGGGAGAAGTTCACACTGACATACACGGTTCACACACAAGAATAGAGATAAAAAGAGTTTTGTCCATCACCGTAAGTCAAAGGCTCAGAGGTTGATCCCAGTCGCTACGATTGGATTACTGTGAATAAGAATACTATGGCACACTTTCCGACAAAGAAATTTATCTGCATTACCTTGCACATGAAACCCTGACGTGTAACACCCGCAAATGGCACGAATATTCAAGAACAAAGCATAATTACTAAGACCTGTGAGAACTTGAAGAACACAAATGTAAACCGTACAGACACAAATAGCAATACGAGTAAAACTTATTCAAGATGGTACTGAAATAACACACGGTGAAATTACCACCACATGGTATGAAAGAAGCTACACAATCTTAAAACTGAAACAAAACGAAAAGTAGAAGAGATAATGATTAAAATTCTTCTGGGTATTATGCCGTGTCATTGCTAAAAACTAGCAACGATAATAAACTAAAACCGACGTTTCGGCCGAATTGCAACGGCCTTCCTCAGGGGACGACTCAGGAAGGCCGTTGCAATTCGGCCGAAACGTCGGTTTTAGTTTATTATTGTTGTTAGTTTTTAGCAATGACGAGGCATATTACCAAGAAGGATTTTAATCACTATGACACCGGCCGCGGAAGCGTACGTTCTTACAGAAGAAATAAAACACACAGAAACACACACACACACACACACACACACACACACACACACACAGAGAGAGAGAGAGAGAGAGAGACGAGGAATGTTTGCATATACATTCCATTTAAAAGAGAAGTTGGGTATCTTAGTTTTAAACCTGTGATGGAGTAACGAACTTCCTACACCACATGTTCTGGTTACACAAAGCAAGGACCGGAAAAACTTATTAAATACGGAACATTTACTCGTGACTACACTATGAAAAATATAAGAATTCGACTATCGAACTTCAAAATTGACTAGCAAATCATTCGTGTGCATCAGAATAGTTACACACCATCACACAGTAACACACTCGCCAACGCCAAGTCGCTCTTGTTCCGGCATAACGATAAGCGACGGCACGAAGATGAAGAATGCAAGAGCAAAGAAGGCGGCGAAATGACGTCAGCCAATAGCCCGCTGACAAGGGCAGCACCACGACAGAAGCGCCCTCTAGCTGAAGAGAATACACGCGCTGCTCCTGACAGCGTCGGCCACACCGTACCACACCCGGACTCACAGACCAACACAGTCGTAGACAACACTACGACAGCAGTGACGTATGATCCATATCAATTGCTTACATGTACACAGCAAAGGACTTTCATTGTTTGCATGTCGCCCATCGCTTGCGACACCGTTGTAAATTCAAGCTAAGTGTTATCAATCTGCTTTATTGAAATAAAAACTATTAATGTGATTTGCTTGAATTGTTGCATAGCTATCCGAGAAAGCAGCATCCTTTAGGCACCCTGTAAGAGACGAGTGTGCAGGACCCCACAGCTCTTTAGACAACCACATTCACGGAGCCAAGGTCCAGTACCGAGTGCCTTGTGCACTGACTTCCCCCAGGTGGCAGGAAGAGAGTAGAGGGCACTTTTCCCCTACCAACCTAACTACCGTCGAATGACTGCTGAAAGAGTACAAATCTCTTTACCTTAACTGAGTAAGGTACGTTGGCCACACTGTTGTTACCACAGCAGACCGCCAGATGCTATACTGCAACCATATAAAAGACAAATTCAACATACATACACACTCACTCACTCACTCATTCATACAGATGATAAAGAGAGAAATGAAATTTAGGAGCACAAAATGTAGGTAATGTACATGGGATTAGGTGCGTACTGGAAAAATTGATACTTTAATGTAGTTGTGTACCACTGAATGGGGACAAACACGAAGCACAAAACTAAATTACACATGACTGAGCGTGACAGCACGAAGTAAAAGTTAAATAGTACGACATTAATCCAACAGAGACGTTTCACATACCATTACCCTACTTTAATTTTATTCATATTCATCTGATAATCTCTTCTCCAGATACTATCCACTCCGTTCCACAGCTCTTCCAACAAATTTGCCATCTATAACAGAACTGCAATGTCATCGACAAACTGCAAAGCTTTTGCTGCTTTCTCAGTGTACGGATTAAATAACGTCAGGGAGAGACTACATCCCCGTCTCATTACCTTCTCAACCACTGTTTCCTTTCCATGCCTTTCGACTCTTATAAATGCAGTCTGGTTTCTCTACAAGTTACGGATAACTTTTCCCTCCTTGTATTATACTCCTGCTGCTTTCAGAATTACAAAGAGTGTATTCTAGTCAGCGTTATCAAAAACTTTCTTACATCTTCAAATGCAATAAACGTAGGTTTGCCTTTCTTTAGTTTATCATCGAAGATGAGCTATAGGGTCCCTATGGTCTCACACGTTCCTATGTTTTTCTGGCATTCGAATTGATATTTCAGTTTTTCCATTTGTTATTTGCATTCGACTGCCCGTACCGAGATGGTTTAACACTGATGCGAAATTTGACCAAAAACGGCATTCGAAGTATCCAAGTCACTCCATGTCAGCTGTATAGATCAGTGAAATGAAGCAGTTCTCTAAAAAGCCTAGTAGATAACTATGAACTGTGCTTTCTGTTTTCACGGGAGCCGGCCGGAGTGGCCGAGCGGTTCTAGGCGCTACAGTCGCAGGTTCGAATCCTGCTTCGGGCATGGATGTGTGTGATGTCCTTAGGTTTCCACAAGGAAAGAGTCATCTGAAAAGCATTGTAGGTGAGAAGCCTACTCTTATATGTGTGTTATCGTAAATACAAACCTGTAAATGTGAACTAACAACATAAATGTGCTACTGAGCTCAAAGTCACATCACTTACATGAAACTGAAAAGAATTCCGTTTGTGAAAACCTATCTCATTAATAAGCAAATAAATAGCAGACCAATAATTTCACGCTCAGTAGACTTGGTCAGTGCGAACTGTTTGAAAAAGAAGTAACTGCATTAAAAAAATACTGTAATGTCGACTTGTAAAAGAATGTAACCTGAAACACAAGAATATTTCTGCACAGACATATGGCTCTGGTAAAATAAACTGACAGAGCCTATATTGCGCAAAGGAAACGTAACAATCACGTATTATGAACCTCCACATGCAAAATGAAGTACTGGCAGGAACAGCAACAAACCAAGACTCCGCCACAGTTAAAAAATTCTGCTAAAAACTAAAGTTGGTCCAGGGAAACTGGGTTCATAATCTTGACACAGAATGCCAATGAAACATATAACTCAACCTTTAAGTTCCGAAATTTGAGTTAGGCAGGAACTTATCAAATTATAGACTCTAATACGAAATTTTCATTTAACATAATAACATCTATGCTACAGTAAATGAACTCAGATCAGTCAATACAATAATTATCAAAAACTTGATTGTGACGAGGGTGAAGTGGACCAACAATAAAAATCAATAAAATAAACCTTTTACGTTACAAAATAATATCTTGTTCTCGGTTTAAAAACCATTTTTATGTCCGTATGCTATTCAAGCATTGTTCTGAGTCACCATTCCTCCTCGCAATAAATCTGCAACTTACATAGTTCCAAAAGTGGGTCCATGCATTACACGGTACACTCAACGAACCTCGCTTGTTGCACACCGTGGCTTTCCGCTATTGGCCGTCAAAGATTCTATGACTCCACAGTGCTGCTATTGCAGACACAGATACTGTTGCCTAACAACTGTTTCTCAGACCATAATTCTTCAAATATATCATTTTACTTTACAAATATTACCACATTCAATAACATCATCAATAAATAGCCATCTTACACTATGATATCGTCTTACCATCTGAAAGTGCACTGTCGATGTCATCATGGTGTTGTAACTCTCCTGACGAATGATCCATAGTGTTACAAACATCACTGATCTTAGGCGGCAGCGAATGGACGTCGTCTTGATTGAATCGGCACTTTTTACGTCGTTACGGCTAAGGCTGCTTATGCGTATGCCGCGCCGGATTAGCCGAGTGGTCTAGGGCGCTGCACTCATGGACTGTGCGGCTGGTCCCGGCGGAGGTTCGAGTCCTCCCTCGGGCATGGGTGCGTGTGTTTGTCCTTAGGATAATTTAGGTTAGTAAGCTTAGGGGCTGATGACCTTAGTAGTAAAGTCCCATAAGATTTCACACACACACACACACACACACACACACACACACACACACATACACACACGCTTATGCGTATGTATCTCGACAGCCTTCATGAGGGATGCACGCTGGTGTGCATTATCCATTTCGTCGCGTATCTCTATATCCACGACTTGCTCCAGTCTTCCTCTTCCTCCGGTCGCCGCTGGAACTGGCGGTTGTGCGTCGCGCGTAATTACGATCGGTGTCTCCTTGACCGTAAGCAACGGCACTGCTGCTTCTTCCTAAGGCGGTAGATAGATCGAAGGCTTCGGCTTCGGCGTCGGCGTCGGAGCCTGTGTGTCCCGTTGTTTCGTTGTTGGTTGGTTGTTTGGGGAAGGAGACCAGACAGCGCGGTCATCGGTCTCATCGAAATAGGGAAGGATGGGGAAGGACGTCGGCCGTGCCCTTTCAGAGGAACCATCCCGGCATTTGCCTGGAGTGATTTAGGGAAATCACGGAAAACCTAAATCAGGATGGCCGGACGCGGGATTGTACCGTCGTCCTCCCGAATACGAGTCCAGTGTCTAACCACTGCGCCACCTCGCTCGGTGTGTTTCCCGAAGCGACACCATGTATGTCAGCGGAAGAGACGTGGCCGCATCTATACCTTACTGGTCGCCCCTAAGCAGTTGCTTTAATCTATTCTGGAGGCCTTCCGACCGAACCTGGCCTTCACTCCTACATCCGGAACAGGTCCTTAGCTGTCCGTCGTGTCTCACTATGACTCCACGGCTCCCGATGTACAAATATGAGAGCACATGTTTCGTTAACTCAATGAGTAATTGTCGGACACCGTTAAGTTGTGAAACTTGTCCATTTTTCGGCGGAGTGGCTGATCACAGTTCTCGTAATGCATCTGAAACCATGACTTCCGGTACTTCGAAGAGCAGTTGAGCAAGTCGTATGGGGCGGATGATCCACTGACACATCTCCCAAATGGCCGTCTGAGTGTCGAAATTTTAATCCCTGTTTGTCAGTATCTTGCCACATGCCGCATCCGTAACCAGTTTGACATGGACGGTACTGCTTACAGCCGATAAATGGAAGCCAATAAGATTGTTGTAATTAATTCTCACTTTGTCTCGCTAAAGGTGTTCAGTTTCATGGATCTTAGGTCTCGCATGTGCATGGTCTTTCTGAAAGAGGAAGCCACAGTGCTCGTCTCTGAGAATTTACACACGAGGAGCCGGCTGCGATAAACACATCCTCGACAGCGAGAACATGCAGCCACAACGTAAACGGTATGTCCGACCTGCTGAACTGCCAAAGGCTTACTGGCCTCGGCCATCCGGGCACACTTCGCGTCCAACCCAAATGCTCAAGTTGTCACGTGAAAGTAGCTCCCCATCCATTAGTCCCACTGCTCGTAGCATTTGCTAAATCTGACAAGGGTTCGGGGAAGATATGGTGCATCTGCACTGAAAAGTACCTAGATTCGTCTTGTGATCAAAAGTATCTGGACCATCCCAAAAACATACGATTTTAGTATTAGGTACATTGTGCTGCCACCTTCTGCCAGGCACGCAATGTCAGTGACTTCAGTAGTCATTAGACAAAGAGAGGGAGTAGAATGGGGCGCTCCGCGTAAATCACAGATTTCGAACGTGGCCAAGTGATTAGGTGTCACTTGGGTGTCACCTGAACATCCCTAGTCCACCGTTTCTGATGTGATAGTGAAATGGAAACGTGAAGGAACACGTACAGCACAAAAGCGTACAGGCCGACCTCGTCTGTTGACTGACAGATACCGCCGACAGTTGAAAAGGGTCGTAATGTGTAATAGGCAGACATCGATCCAGACCATCACACAGGAATTCCCAACGGCATCAGGGTCCACTCCAAGAACTATGACAGTTAGGTGGGAGGTGAGAAAACTTGGATTTCATGGTTCAGCGGCTGCTCATAAGCCACACATCACGCCGGTAAACGCCAAACGACGCCTCGCTTGGTGTAAGGAGCGTAAACGTTGGACGATTGAACAGTGGAAAAACGTTGTGTGGAGTGATTAATCGCGTTATACAATGTGGCGATCCGATGGCAGAATGTGGGTATGGCGAATGCCCAGTGAGCGTCTTCTGCCAGCGTGTGTAGTGCCAACAGTAAAATTTGGAGGCGGTGGTGTTATGGTGTGGTCGTGTTTTTCGTGGAGGGGGCTTGCACTCCTTGTTGTTTTGCGTGGCACTATCACAGCACAGGCCTACATTGATGTTTGAAGCACTGCTGAAGCGCAATTGGGGGATGGAGAGCGCATTTTTCAACACGATTGAGCACCTGTTCATATTGCTTATCCTGTGATGGAGTCGTTACGCGACAGTAATATCACTGTAATGGACTGGCCTGCTCAGAGTCCTGACCTGAATCCTACAGAACACCTTTTGGATGTTTTGGAACACCGACTTCGTGACAGGCCTCACCGACCAGCATCGATACCACTCCTCAGTGCAGCACTCCGTGAAGAATGGGCTGCCATTCCCCAAGAAACCTTCCATCACCTGATCGAACGTATGCCTGCGAGAGTGGAAAATCTGTCATCAAGGCTTATGATGGGTCATCACCGTACTGAATTCCAGCATTACCGATTGAGAGTGCCACGAACTTGTAACTCATTTCCAGCCAGGAGCCCGTATACTTTTGATTACACACAATATATATATATATATATATATATATATATATATATATATATATATATATATATATATATATGGTGGCTCACCTAACTCTGCCACCTGCCACCTCAAATATCTGTGGAACAACGACAGGTATTCAAAAACGGTTTTCGCCAGTATGAACTTACGCCAGGGGCTTAGGAAACTAAATAATCTGCGAAATTTTAAAACATAAACAAATACTATTTTCAATACAAACTTGTATATTTTTAAATGGACACCCACTATTATTTCGTATGCAATCAATAGCATGATAAATCACAAAAATAATGGCGTTGGTGCACCACTATACGTCAATTACATCCAGAGACATTTCGAAGCGAAGTTGACGCTTGAAATAAATAAAGCGCAGAGCCAGTGAACGTCCTGAGACTCGAGCGTGCACTTTTACATTGTGTGCGGGACATCCATCATGTTGGAACCACATTGATAAACAAGTTTCCAATCCTAGATCCTCCATGAGGAACTCTAGTGTGTGTTGAAGAAATGATGCATATCGCTGTCCATTCAATGTTCTACAATAAAAATAGGGACCTACAATACAGTTAGCAATGATACCGCACCAAACATTGACACTCCACTGTCGTTGATTAGCAGCTTGGCAAATATAGTGGAGATTTTGCACGGACCAGTAGTGAATGTTCCGCAGATTCACATTACCATGATTTATAAATGAAGCCTCGTCCGTAAACAACGTGTTGCTTAGGAATACTGTATTACTTTGCTACTGCTGAAGTGCAAAACGACAGAATGCAATGCGGGATTCCAAGTCATTCCCGTACGGTTCTTGGTGCAGTGAGATATGGAACTATGCAGATGCAAGATTCTGCACACACTACTACACTCCTGGAAATTGAAATAAGAACACCGTGAATTCATTGTCCCAGGAAGGGGAAACTTTATTGACACATTCCTGGGGTCAGATACATCACATGATCACACTGACAGAACCACAGGCACATAGACAGAGGCAACAGAGCATGCACAATGTCGGCACTAGTACAGTGTATATCCACCTTTCGCAGCAATGCAGGCTGCTATTCTCCCATGGAGACGATCGTAGAGATGCTGGATGTAGTCCTGTGGAACGGCTTGCCATGCCATTTCCACCTGGCGCCTCAGTTGGACCAGCGTTCGTGCTGGACGTGCAGACCGCGTGAGACGACGCTTCATCCAGTCCCAAACATGCTCAATGGGGGACAGATCCGGAGATCTGGCTGACCAGGGTAGTTGACTTACACCTTCTAGAGCACGTTGGGTGGCACGGGATACATGCGGACGTGCATTGTCCTGTTGGAACAGCAAGTTCCCTTGCCGGTCTAGGAATGGTAGAACGATGGGTTCGATGACGGTTTTGATGTACCGTGCACTATTCAGTGTCCCCTCGACGATCACCAGTGGTGTACGGCCAGTGTAGGAGATCGCTCCCCACACCATGATGCCGGGTGTCGGCCCTGTGTGCCTCGGTCGTATGCAGTCCTGATTGTGGCGCTCACCTGCACGGCGCCAGACACGCATACGACCATCATTGGCACCAAGGCAGAAGCGACTCTCATCGCTGAAGACGACACGTCTCCATTCGTCCCTCCATTGACGCCTGTCGCGACACCACTGGAGGCGGGCTGCACGATGTTGGGGCGTGAGCGGAAGACGGCCTAACGGTGTGCGGGACCGTAGCCCAGCTTCATGGAGACGGTTGCGAATGGTCCTCGCCGATACCCCAGGAGCAACATTGTCCCTAATTTGCTGGGAAGTGGCGGTGCGGTCCCCTACGGCACTGCGTAGGATCCTACGGTCTTGGCGTGCATCCGTGCGTCGCTGCGGTCCGGTCCCAGGTCGACGGGCACGTGCACCTTCCGCCGACAACTGGCGACAACATCGATGTACTGTGGAGACCTCACGCCCCACGTGTTGAGCAATTCGGCGGTACGTCCACCCGGCCTCCCGCATGCCCACTATACGCCCTCGCTCAAAGTCCGTCAACTGCACATACGGTTCACGTCCACGCTGTCGCGGCATGCTACCAGTGTTAAAGACTGCGATGGAGCTCCGTATGCCACGGCAAACTGGCTGACACTGACGGCGGCGGTGCACAAATGCTGCGCAGCTAGCGCCATTCGACGGCCAACACCGCGTTTCCTGGTGTGTCCGCTGTGCCGTGCGTGTGATCATTGCTTGTACAGCCCTCTCGCAATGTCCGGAGCAAGTATGGTGGGTCTGACACACCGGTGTCAATGTGTTCTTTTTTCCATTTCCAGGAGTGTATGTCTTATTCCTACACCGCGTGCAATTTCTCGTATACCCATCTGAGTATTGAGCGCTGCAGCAGCCATAACATCAATTTCGTTTCCATTGCCAGTCGCTGGCGTTGTACGTCGACGTTTTGTGGGAGTCCAGCTTCCTGTTTCCGTGAATGTCTTGCAGATGTTGCCAATGATTAGACGTGACGGACGCCGCCGATCTGGGTAGCGTACAGCATACAGTGTCACAGCTGCGGTTGCATTTCTGTGACATTCGCCATAAGGTAAAATAATATCTAGTTTTTCTTCATTGCTGAAAGTCGGCATATCTACTAGGTGATGGCAAATGTAACAAGCGACAAGAAAATCGGTTTTAATGTGGCAAAAAATGTGAATTATGTTACAGTATGAAACCAGTTCAGCAGACCAGATTAGGAGACACTTGTACACTGAAGGTAGAGTGTGCCGTGGTGATATTGGTATGTTTACGGCAGGATACAGGCGCCAGTGCAGGCAACCCCTGCTCTGAGCACAGTACTAAATCCGATACATTAAGTGAGAAACTGTGACGCCGGTGCTATCCTTTACAAGCCACATATTTCAGAACTTATGAGGTTTAGAAAAGGGAAACCAAATGTGATAGCACTAATTGTACCTCTAGTTGCATTTCGCAACAATAAACATTATGCGCAGGACATCCATCATTCTGATACCGCATTATTTCACACATTATAAGAGGTGGACCGGTTCAAGTAAGGTACTGCTCAAGAACGGGCTGAACTATCCCGCTTTAGGAGTGCCATCAATGAAATATAGTCCAATGATGTGATGTCACACAATACGACATCATACACTAACACTCCACTTTCGTAGTACGTCAGTCATATCACAATTAGCCGGCCGGTGTGGCCGAGCGGTTCTAGGCGCTTCAGTCTGAAACCGCGCGACCGCTACGGTCGCAAGTTCGAGTCCTGCCTCGGGCATGGATGTGTGTGTCAACTTCGCTTCGCGATTTCTCGGGATGTATTTGACATATTGCGATGAAACCAACGCCATTGTTTTTGTGACTTTTCATGCTATTGATTGTATACGAAATAATAGGGGGTGTCCATTTAAAAATACACAAGGTTGTGTTGAAAATAGTATTAGTTTACGTTTTAAAATTTCGCATAGTACTTGGTTTCCTAAGCTCCCGTCGTACGTTCATGCTGGTGAAAACCGTTTTTGAATATCTATTGGTGTTCGCATATATTTGTGTGTGTGTGTGTGTGTGTGTGTGTGTGTGCGCGCGCGCGCGCGTGTGCTTCTGTGTTGTGTCCTGTCGGATATGTCCGACAGAACAGACGCAAGATATCAAAATGAATAGAAAATTAATACAACTTCTTTTCCTTTTTGAATGAAAAACTGCAACTGCAGATGTATTTATTGCTTTTAATGCTCTTGTAAAGTATTTCCACATTTATTTCTTCTGAACGTGAGAAAATTATCTCATCCACCGTTGAGGTGGAGCCTTTTGGCTTCGAAAATAGGTAACAATTATATTTAAAAGTAATATAAAAACAGCTGCTTGGATATGGGAGTAAAAAGGGAATAAATATTGTTTTCCATTGTGGCAACTTCTTCCATCGTTATGTGTGCAACACATTTGCCTCCTTGTCTCACAAAAATTGTTGTTATTATTTGTCGTTTACGCAACATTGAAACAGTAACCTTACAATGGACTGACTCACGGATGTATATTTAGTATATCTGATCAAATGAGCAAATTAAAGATGGCAGAATTATGTTTTGAGCAGTCAAAATCGAATTGAAATATTACATAAATTTAGTTTATGGGCCAAAGAGATTCCTGTCTCCCTGAGTCATTACGTTATCGTCTTTCTACAACAATCGATCTATTTATTAAGCATGTAAGACAACAGATGATTGGTACTATATCACAACATTCTGACGTTAAAAACTGTCACAATATTTACATTTTGTTGGTGTGAGACTCTGGAAGAAATTCCACTTGGTGGCAGAGGCTGACGGAGTACAGTATCGGTGATGTGTAACCAATACATCGGCTCAAGTGCCTCTAGGGTTTGGCGTGTCACATCGAACCACTTGCGGTGGCCTCTATTGGCTGACCTCTCGCTGCGGATGCGGTTCGCGGAACTCTTGATGAAGGTACTGGCAGCCCACGAGGCCAATGAAGCACTTGTCCAGCTTCACAGAAGAGGTTACATGGTGAGTGCTGAAGTGAGTATCATTTTAAACCATGATCAATGCCAGAAGTTCCTCTTCACAATTGAAGCGTAATCTCTCCCCAACTAGCGATTCTCGCTTGCTGTATCTACATCTACATTTATACTCCGCAAGCCACCCAACGGTGTGTGGCGGAGGGCACTTTACGTGCCACTGTCATTACCTCCCTTTCCTGTTCAAGTCGCGTATGGTTCGCGGGAAGAACGACTGCCGGAAAGCCTCCGTGCGCGCTCGAATCTGTCTAATTTTACATTCGTGATCTCCTCGTGAGGTATAAGTAGGGGGAAGCAATATATTCGATACCTCATCCAGAAACGCACCCTCTCGAAACCTGGACAGCAAGCTACACCGCGATGCAGAGCGCCTCTCTTGCAGAGTCTGTACAAAACACCCTAAGCAGTGTATCGAAAATGTGCAATACGTGGGTGTAAAGACGTTTCTTTTAAATTAATTCCTCTTTTGAACAATACACAGTTCCCACGTGTTTAGACACGAACGTCACCATGTCACTGCTTGATTAAGACCTAGTAGCAGAATTCCTGATCGCAACACGTGAATTCCTGATCGCAAACGCCCGAATCAAGTTGACTGACACTCGAAGAATAACAGAATCTTAGGAGTAGAATACTTACTTTTTTCGTATCGTACGCTGATCTATAACATTTTTGATTGTATGGGTAGGCACCTGGTTGACCTGAACTTGAAATTTGTTTTTGAATTCTTCATTAAACAGCATCGTGACAATTTAACACCATTTATTGTCACAAACTTCGTCGGCCATATTGGAGTTTATTAAACAGATACATTGAACGTAGCTGTTCACCAGCATATACCAAATACTATGCTTTTCTTAAACACGCAACACTAACGAACAGTCAACACACTCGGAAGTCAGGAATGACCAGGGACGACAGCAAGCCACTCTTCAACAGTCACTTTCGCGTGGCGTTTTTGAAGGACGAGATTGATGGAATGAAATGGCGGAAACAATAAATCAAAGAATAGGTGAAGAAGACGAATACATGGTTCCGGTGCACATAATTTGAAATTCCATCTCCGAATTTCCTTCTTTGGCGTTCAAAAAAAAAAAAAAAAAATAGCCTTTCAGTGGCATGCAAGCAACTTAAGAACTAACTAGATGACTGCACATAAATTTCAGAGACCAACACAAATTTTGGTAATAATAACTATGTGGACGTATCAGAAGGAAGATACTGCTGAAACAATAGTAGTGGTGGCAATTACAAGCAAAAATTAGCTATTGGCCTTTTGCCACTCTTTTTTGGAAATGACGGGTGTACTGTTTGTTTTCCCTGTAAGGATCGTCTGAAGTAACAGCTGGCAGCTGTAATAACAGTCACTGGCGATATCTGCTCGGATCACAAAACACGATTTCTTCAGTAGAAAAAGTGGAAAGGTTCTTCTTACTTGTCATCACATAGGCCCTGTCGTTAAATAGAGATACTTCTTATGGGTACGTTCGAAGTATTTGTGTTGTCTTCAACATATGAGATGAGGGCAACGGGAGAATGTTTTCTACTCTTGTCAGCAAATACTCTGGATTGAAGTTGTTTAACTTTACATTCAGCTTTATAAATTACACTCCGATGTTTCTTGCACTGTGTTCCCATATGTCGTTAAGAACAGGAGTGTTATTTAATGCGAAAGAGTGGAGTACAGCCCGTCTAAAACAGAACAGCGTAGCGCGCTTGTCACATCGTGCTAGCAAGACATGGCTCCCCCCCCCCCAGAAGGATTCGAATCCGACGGCCATGGGTCGAGTACCATAGCGTCGCTACACTTGAACAGTCACTAACACAGATATTCGCGCCACACTTCAAACGGTACATTGTAATATCTTGTGTATACGGTCACACATATTCCAGAAATTCTGTGGCAGCTCTCGCGTTGCATCCTATCCGTTATCGCCGAAAGATAATTGAGGCATACTTCGAAAGATTTCTTGTCTCATTCAGGAGCGCGGTGGGGGTGGGGGGACAAAATTAGAGATTTCTTTAAGTGAATTTACAGAAGAGAAGACTCTGAAATGACGTAATATCAAGATTTTTGATTTATTTCGCATTTATAGCCAACTGCCTCACGGTAATAGATTCTGGGAAAGCGTTATCCTCCATTTCAAAAATCGGTACAATCAACCCTTGACACAAAAGAATTCACTTTAAATTTTAATATAATGAAGAATATTGTGGCATTACTGTCACATATTACTACCTGCTATTAATTAATATTTTCGACCCTTCACGGTTAATTTTATTTGGACTGTACTGGGCTCACTTCCTGGGAGGAAAGCTCTGCGTTTTTCTCACTGGGGAGGTGTTCCCCTAGTGTGGTCTCTGGATTGTCTTTGTCAGCAAGAGGTGGTCAGTGAATCTCACTAGAAAAGGCGAAGGTCCCCCGGGAGACCGAGCAATTTCCGTGGAAGTAAAGCTGCGGTCTGCTTCGTCGTGTAGTTAGCAGAGCCTGCGCGCCTATCCCAACCCTGAACCTTAGCGTCTTGGTCTAAGCACTATGCCTGTGCGAAAGACGTCATCACAAGAGAATAATAATGAGCGACACATTTTTGCTTGTTCTCTTGGGACATCGAAGAAGAAGACAACAAGATATTGCCAGACCAGTCTACGAAGATCCGATGCTTTTGCTTCAAAATTTGGTGTACCTAATTGTGGTGAGCTGCCCCACCGCAGTGCTTGGAGCGAAGAAGCCAACCAATGGATGGGACACTGCTCCATCCCATTATAAACCTCTTATTTGCTAAGGTAGGGTTTGCATGCCAAGAGCGGGAACTTTTAGCAGATTCACCCTTTTTTTAACGAAATATGCAATATTCTCATTCATCGCATTAGCAACATCATCGTGTCATCCCCTCCTTATAGAGATTTATTTTGAAGTGAGAGAGTTCTGGAGGGAGATCTATGTTTCACGGCCATTCAATCATCAACGTCTTGTTCCATCAATAACTTATACATCACCCTGTACTGCTTCCCGCAGAGTGCGTCCTTCACTGGGTGAAAGTCGGAAGGCGCGAGTGCCGAGCTGAAGGGAGGATGAGGGAAAACTATTCAGTAAAGTTTTGTGAACTCCTCTCTGGTGTGCTGACTTGTGTGAGGCCTTGCGTTGTCATGGAGCGTCGAACGAACTGAAGTCGTTTCTTCTATTTCCTGAGAATAGCACAGTACACATCAGAGTTTATCGTTGCACCACTAGGGAGGACATCAGATGGAGTAGCCCCTTCAGAATCCCAGAAGACCATCGCTATGATAACTTGGCCAGCTGAGGTTGGGGCTTTGTACTACTTCCTCAGAGCAGACCGGCTCGAAGTAATGAACCAATGTTTCATTGCCTGTGACGATTTTCGATAAAAAAAAATTGTCGCCATCGGACGTGTAACGCGCAGGCAATTCCGCACAGATGGTCCTACGTTGCTCTTTATGTTCTTTGTTAGGCGTTGAGGAACCCAGCGGGCCCAATCATTCGAGGATCTCAGCTGGTCCACGAAATTGTATCACCTCGAATGAGAGTGCCCGCACGTTCCAAGATTTCAAGAGTCACAGCTGCGTGTGGCCGGCCGGCACGCGGGAGACAGATTTGCGCGATCTTGTTGCGATGATGACAGACACCTCTCCCAACGACTCACCGTGCTTTTGTCCACTGCCAGGTCTCCGTAGACATTCTGCAAATGACTATGATTATCTGCGATGCTCTGGTTTTCCGCCAAAAGGAACTCCATGACAGCTCTCTGCATTACAGACGCCATTCTGAAGGCTACGTTTGGAGCCGGCACCTACTGGGACTTCACGAAACTCTAGGGGCTGAAGCGAAAATATTCCACGATGTCCCACAACAAATTTCGCATTTTTCCAACCAAAACAGGCCGAGAAAAAATGTATTGCACTACTTACTGAACGCCGCTCATACATAAATACGTTCAGAATATTCTTAGCCGAAAAAACTAAACTATCTCACCGTATCTCCAGTCGAACCCTGTTTTAGCATAGTCAGTCGCTCGCTCTGTTGTAAATATGCAGAGTTCGGTGTCACGAGCACTCCCATAACAGCGAAATCGAGCCAGCGACCGAGTATCGCGCATCCGTTATTTTGGCCCGTCTGGCTGTCGTCCGCGCGATAGCATCTGGGTGTCCGCCTGGCAGCGCGCCGCTCGGGGGACGGAACAACATTTTCGTGGAGCGCTTTCTTCGGTCGCCGCCATTTGAATCCGTGGACGGCTACTAATATTTTTGTCTCGGCAATAATAAGATGGAATGTTGTAAGGGGCGGCAGCTTCGCTGAGGGGCAAGGGGGGAGGAAAAGAAGAGGGATGGCGACGGGACGGGCGGGGCAAGGAGGAGAAAGCAGTTGACCTGCGGCGACAGTATAAAGTGTGCTGACGTCACCGCACTGGCGACCCGCCACGTAAATAAACTCCCACGCTGCTGGCGGGTACCGCTGAAGGCAGCGCATGTAATTAGCACCAATGATCGTGTCTCCTGCTACTCGAGCGCGTAGCCCCCACTGTAGACAAGACGCTACAGCTGTTGCCTGCCGCTCTGAACGTTAGGTTCTCGCCCGAAGGTGAGGTGCTCACAGGCAAATTAATTGCCTCTGGTTGACCCTGTCTGCGTCGTAAAACAGTGCAGCCCAAGAGAGACTGCCATGTGTGTATAAATGAACGTCCTTGTGCACGTTATTGGATCGTTTAAGGTCATACTGTATGAAAATGAAGCAGGACATGTCGTGGCCGGCCGGTGTGACCGCGTGGTTCTAGGCGCTTCAGTCTGGAACCTCGCGACCGCTACGGTCGCACGTTCGAATCCTGCCTCGGGCATGGATGTGTGTGATGTCCTTAGGTTAGTTAGTTTTAAGTAGTTCTAAGTTCTAGGGGACTGATGACCTAAGAAGTTAAGTCCCATAGTGCTCAGAGACACTTTTTTGTCTTGGTCCTTCATGTGCATTCACAGATGATACTATCGTTGTATATACGTATTCGTATGTTAAACCATAACCACTTCATGAGTTTCGGTTCCCGTCTCACTTCGGACAAACACACGTTCTGTTTTACAATGTAGACATTCCATACTTTTCTGCAATGATCCGTTCAAAAAATGGTTCAAATGGCTCTAAGCACTATGGGACTTAAAGTCTGAGGTCATCAGTCCCCTAGACTTAGAACTACTTAAACCTAACTAACCTAAGGACATCACACACATCCATGGCCGAGGCAGGAGTCGAACATGCGACCGTAGCAGCAGCGCGGTTCCGGACTGAAGCGCCTAGAACCACTCGGCCACAGCCACCGGCGCAATGATGTGTGACAAAACTTCACGATGTGTGTAATACACACAGATTCTAAAAGCGTATGTGTGTATATATGTATGTATGTTTCTTTGCATGTATGTATATTCCACATCTCCTCCAAAACCACTGGACGGATTTCAACCAAATTTGGAACACATATTACTTACTATGGTGGAAGAAGCGATGTGGGGGGTAAGACCCGCCCATCTGTCAAAGGGGTTGGTGTGGGGGTGAATGCACATACCCCATTATTTGAGAATGAGAGCACTTAGAGACTTGCAACAAACTTTAGATATAATTTCAAACCTTTACGAAAACTTTTCTTGCTAATTACCCACTACAATAATATGAAAGGAAAAAAGTTAATCTCTCACTACATTCCCGCTGTCCGCATGAAGCATGGCGTTTTAATTTATTACTTCTGTACCACCAACTGTCTTCTTGACACATTTTGCGGACAGTATTCACAAAAATGGTTCAAATGGCTCTGAGCACTATGGGACTCAACATCTTAGGTCATAAGTCCCCTAGAACTTATAACTACTTAAACCTAACTAACCTAAGGACATCACACACACCCACGCCCGAGGCAGGATTCGAACCTGCGACCGTAGCAGTCCCGAGGTTCCGGAATCATTGCATCATTGCACGACACTTAGTACAGGAGCTGTGATATCATATACACTGAGATGCTTGAAAATGAAACTGAAGACCGAAATTCGATAGACATACTGGTGAAATATGTGTACAAAGATGAGGAGATGGACACAGAAAGGAAAGGGGAAGAGATGAACAGGGAGAGAGGGAAGGAGGACGTAGACGGAGAGTGGGAGTTGAGGACATGGACAGAGAGAAAGGGTGGGGGAGATGGGCAGAGGGGAGTTGAAGAACGAGATGGACATGGAGAGGCGGCAGGAGTAGATGGTCTAATAGAACACTGGTTCAAAATGTTTCAAATGGCTCTGAGCACTATGGGACTTAACTTCTGAGGTCATCAGTCCCCCGAACTTAGAACTACTTAAACCTAACTAACCTAAGGACATCACACACATCCATGCCCGAGGCAGGATTCAAACCTGCGACCGTAACGGTCGCGCGGTTCCAGACTGTAGCGCCTAGAACCGCTCGGCCACTCCGGCCGGCTGGTAATCGCAGCTTTGGTGTCTCCCTCTGGTGGGAAAGGGGAAAGGTTGCCTGTTCACGTGCATTTAAGGGGCGCAATGAGCTCGCCAGTCAGGTCAGGCTGGGTCAGTCTCTCGTCCCCAGCTTGCTGTCCTGTCTCTCGTCGGTATTTGTTAGGTAGTTAGTGTCTGTCTGTCGTTCGGAGTGCTAGTATGTCTGTCGTTCGGATCAACCTTTAAAGCCAGCAAAATGAGAGTCCTTCCATTCCGCCAATAAGAGAACGCAGCGAGTGGTCGCCCGGTCGGGGCTTAGTTCCTGTTTCTGAGTCTGGGCGTTAGGCCGCCAGTCTGCTCGAGTTTGCTCAGGCAATGGTCATTGGCGGTTGGATCGATCGGTTGGTCTGTCGCGCAATGAGACACGAGATGACTTGGCGGTCTTGAGCGTCGGCGCATGTGAGGTCGCCACGTGAGTCCGTATAGCGAGTGGTAGTGGCTTCGCGGTCGACACGAGAGCAACAAAACCCACGACATCGGTCTGGCCGGTGCGAGCTGCGACGCCGTGAGACGGGAGATCGGCGCGCCTTCCTGCGTCCGTTGAAGCGCCTGGCTGCGGAGGGTTTCGGACAGCGATTTGGGGGTGCTGCACCGGGTCTTCTCGAGAAATCACAGTTTATTAGATGTGATTGGTTATATGTTGTGTGAGTTACTGTTCTTAAATTCTACTTGTTTTCTTGGTCAGTCTCTCGTCTCCAGCTTGCTCGTCTGTCTCTCGTCCGCATTTGTTAGGCAGTTAGTGTCTGTCTGTCGTTCGGAGCTGCCTCTGTCATGCTTGTCGGATTTGGTGTGTTAACGGATTTATTGCTTGGAGTGTAACGGCCTAAAACCTGAAATATGTTTTGATCTTGCCTATCATATTGAGAGGCGATATTTGTGTACTGTAGAGCATCTTAACTTGTTTGGCCAAACTTGTAGAATTTTATATAAGATTGCATTTTATAGGCTTTTATTTAAATGATCATTTTAGTATATAAAGTGTCCACCCTTTCACCGTAATACTTTTCTTAGAAGTTAAAATTAAGTTGCACCTTCGGTGTCCAAGTTAATATTTTAATTTTTAGTGTTTTGTACCATTTCCATCCCTCCTACGGGGGTGCATAGCTTGTGTAAATTGTTAAAACTTTTAGTTTAAAGTAATCTGGTGTGTTGCAGATTTGCACAACTGTAGTCTTTCAGAAGCTGTTGTGAGCGGTCGTAACTACGGCCGTGTCAAAAGGGAGCGGCAAGGTTCTCTGTCCGAGAGCTCATACAGTCAAAACTTGTTTCTTTCTGTCTCTGAATAAATTGTAACTTGATATTTAGAGGGTATTTTCTGATTATAATTTTAAATCTGTTTCTTAAAAAACATGCTTTTAGGCACTAGTAAAGTGAATAAAATTTCCATTTGTTAAAAGCAATTTGGTTATGATTTCATCAGTTACTCCCTGGCAACTACTTCCACGCTTACATAGTGTGATTAAATGTGTTAATGTTCTTGATGAATCGCTAGTAAATAAATTAAATTCTTAAGCACATTCTTTGAAAATAAATCACGGTTCAAACATCCTGGCAGTTGTCGTCACAGCAGCAATAATACCTTCTCCGAGCTGTTCCAGTGTTCTTGTTAGTGAAGGTACGCAAACACGTCCCTTAATGTACCCCAAATGAAAAAGTCACAAGGCGTTAGGCGTTAGATCAGGCGAGCTGGGAGACCAAAGAAATAGAGCCACATCGTTTTCACCGCTAAGGACAATGCATCTGTGAGGACGTTAATCGTTTAGGTAGGGATGAACATAGATGCTCCAATGAGGAGATGTCCCATCTTGTCTGCAGATGGAATTCTCTGAACCAGCACAGGTTGTGGAAACAACCACAACTGTAACAATATCATGGTAAGACGTACGCGTCACGGTCTTCCCACTGTAAAAAATAGCCCATAGATCTATGCTTGTGGCACGGCACAGAAAAGATTAACTTTCGACAAATTTCATTCATGGGCCACAACTTCATGAGGATTTTTAGTGCCCACACTGTCACATTGTCGGAATCAACCTTTCCAGATAAATGGAAGGTTGCTTCGTCGCTGAATATCAGCCTGGAGGTGAAATGCTCATCCTCAATTGCTTCCTGCATTGCGATGCAAAATGGAAGGTTCCGGCCGTATCCTTCCGCTTTTAATTGTTGCACGAATGGCAAACGGTACGATCTGAAATGTGCCTGCCATCGCAAAATCTTCCACACAGTTTGCTGCTGTATTCTAAGTTCATGGCTTGCCCGGATCGTCGAGTTTTAGGGACTGCGTACGAAACTTCCCTTCGCGTTCTCCATGGTTGCATCTGGCACACTTGGTCAACCGGTATTTCTCTGTTTACAGACGTAAACAGCTCCTGAATTGTCGATTACCAACGCAAAATACTCTGTTTACATGACGATTCCCTCCCGTAATTCCTTCTGAATGCACGCTGCACTGCTGCAACACATAGATATCTCGGGTCTTCCAGCACACAAAAACTCTTTCATTGCTTTCTCGCCATTTTGTCAAGACCCTACACTCCTGACGCCAACTGGTGGACACAATGTGATACCGGTAAGTTTTCGGTTCTATTCACGCAAGAGCCATATTTGTAGATGTAATACTTTGTAAAATATAGAACTCTGAAAACGAATTAATCATTTATAGTAGTCCTGTAGGCGAAGAGCAGATACAAAAGCCAAAGTTTGCAGGCGACATGGTCCTTCTAGTAGGATGCAAAAAATACAGGAGACTTGCCGAAAGATTAGCACAGAATATGGTTTGATGATAATCAAAGCAGAGAGAAGGTAATCAAGAGTAGCAGATAGAAGTTTAAAGATTTTCTTGCCGCCAATGTTGGGAACATACACAGTAGGAGGAGGAGAGGAAGAATCCTTCTACATAGGGAACAGTATTATATAAGATACCACAGATATTTGAGAAGTATGGTAGTGAACTCAAGCTCATATCCTTGCCACCAAATTGTCCTGAGGTCGACCCAATGGAGCACATCTGGGGAGTTATCCAGCACGATCTCTGCGTCGACAAACCGCCGGCCAGTATTTTAAGGGAACTGCTTCACCTGTGCGTAAAAATCCAGTGCCACATACTGACGGAAATCTACCAAGGACTCGTCGAATCCAATGCAAATATTCCTTTCCCTTCCAAAAACCGCTTCATCGTGGAACAACACTGCAAAATTCGTCTTTCAGATGACGGCGGCAAACTTTTGCGGCAGCTGTAAGACGAATAATTGCGTATGCTTAATTACGTGTAATTGCAGACGTATAAAATATTTTGTACTTGAGTAGAGGTCATCAGAAGTGAATATAACGTTGTACGTTGCTTGTGTAGCAGTGTCAGTGAACATTCGGATGGTATCCTGTCTCAAAACGTTCACTAGAACTACCCGAATAAAAGGTGTTCCAGAGCCTTAGATTCAGATTAATGCAGTTGGCCTAGAATCCTAAACTGAACAGTATGGGTTGAGGAACTAACAGTCTGAACCGAATATTAACTGTTTTGTTGACATAGGCAGCTTACAACCTATAGCGACAACGATCGGTAGTCTTAATGCATACATTAGGCCATAATCCCTTAAAGGAACTGCACTCTAGATTAAATCTTTGGTTCCGTTGCTTGAACACACTGTTTATGGTGTGGACCTAAGCGCTCCTCCAACAGAACTCTACATAATGTATTCTTCTAAGTGTACATTCCACGGTCTACTTCAACGATGTTTACTCGTGAATCGTCTCCAACATAATGAACGCCATTTTCTAAAATTCTGTTCTGTGAAACAACCTGCGTAGAAAACCGTGGCCACCTGTCTGCGGCTTGAACGCTCCAGGTAGTCGTTAGCTTGTATCCACATTTAGATTGATCTCCTATGAAACAACTAGTTTCAGAACATTTTGCTTAGGTGGAAGTCAACAACAGGTACAAACTTAGAGAAATGCATGACACTATGCTGTCTATAACAATATTTATTTGTAACCTGTTTGAGTTTTAAACCATCTTCACTACAGCTGTGTATAACACATGCAAATAGACCAAATGTAACAATTAAATTAAATATGAAATCTACAAACAAGGCAGTAAAAACCAAGTACTTACGAAAAATATTAAAGATCTGTTATACCTGCATGTCGTACATGTCCTGTATATTTAACGAGAAATACATGAAATTCCGCTGGGATCTAAAGACGTTAGATAAATCAACTTCAACAGCAGCAGATTAACATAAGTACTGAGTGGAAAAGTGACAGTAAGCGAGGTGTAAGGTTGAGCAAAACAAGGCAAAGACCTTAAAAGTCGAAGGCGAATGACATGCCAGATCCAAGGGTGTTTTCATTATATGCTTTTGTAATTATCGAATCACCCTGTATAAATATGCACAGTTCTAATTGTAATTAATATTACGCCATGATAAGAATAAAATAAAATTACAGAAATACAAAATTTAATGAACGTAAAAATGATTTTCAACATTTCAGTGTATATAATCATATGTGGAACATAAAACAGCGTGATTACATAAAGCTAAGTAGATCAACGAGAGTAAAAGGGAAATACACAATTAATAACAGGAAGACTGAATAATTTTTGCGTCAATTGAAAATAATATAAGATAGATGAGATGCATTTAAAATTGTATCAGTACAACTTAAGACCAGGTATCTGAAAATATCTAGTCAGGAACAAGCTATGAATCTAAACCTCTAACAAGTTAGTTAGTAAAATAATTCTTCAGACCGACAGATAGAAGCCATAAACCAAAATTACAATCTAACTACAATTTGATGAACGTACTAGGAACATGGAACCCTGCAGTTAAGTTTTCAAACACACGAAAATCATTGAAGGAGTCATTACCAAAAATAATATTTAATTCAGAGGAGATGTTCATATCGCCGATGTAATTTCTATCATATATAATTTCTGACAAAAGCCAAACTGAGAAGGGGAAGGGGGCAGTGGTGATCAAAGACACCTTTTTTTTAAAAAATTGCAAGTATTACACAATTGAAAAGTGATGGGGCACTGTGCGGAGAGGGGCTAGGTTTGTTGGTATAGGGGGTGGGGAGTGGGGTGGGGGGAGGGCTAAATGAGGTTTTACAAAGATAGAGGGTCACAGTTAATAATAAATTCAATTATGTGAACCTACGAGAGACCAGAAATAAAAAAATTGTGATTAAAAAGCTGTACAAATTGCAAAATATTTTAAGAATCTTTACAATGACAACATTACTACATTCAAATTCTAAAAACGGAATTTACTAGCAACAACAAACCACCATTCATAACAATATTTAAATTTGTTCATTATTATTGACCAGAGAGTTTGGGGAAGGGGGAAGTGAAGAAGGTCTGTTTTTTGTTACTTTTTGGCATCAGTCTTTTGACTTGTTTGATGAGACATCCCACGAATTCCTCGCCCTTACCATGAAAGTTATTCCGTGATTCGTAACATATGTCCTACCATCCTGTCCCTTCTTTTTGTCAGTATTTTCCAGATGTTTCTTTCCTCGCCGGTTCTCCGCAGAACCTCCTCATTCCTTACCTTATCAGACCACCAAATTTTCAACTTTCCTCTGTAGCACCACATCTCAGATGCTTCGATTCTCTTCTTTTCTGGTTTTTCCATAGTTCACGGTTTTACTACCATACAATTCTATGCTCTAAATATCCATTCCTAGAAATTTCTTCCGCAAATTAAGGCCTATGTTTTTGGCAATGACGTTAACATTCCAAAAACAGAAAATATTGTTGGCATAATATTTGATCTCAGCTCTGAGTAACTTTAATTTCATGTGTATTCTGAATGCCTTCATTCACAACTTCAACCTGATCTTATGACTGGTAAGCTTAACAATTTGTAAAATATACTTTATGTGAAATGCTACTAAGTTGTGTATGTAGTAACACTATCAATGAAAAATTTCGCATTGTGCAGAGGCGCATCTGAAGATGCAGCTGGCAGTCCAGAACCCGATCATGTAATTAAAAAGTTATAAACCATGACCGCAGTCAGAGACTATTTTGTTTACAACTGCTAGTCATATATGTCTGCATTTCAACCAGTGGATAGTCAGGAACTTTATAGGTCCAAACTATACTTCAGAACAGAGACTAAGAGAAAATAAATAAACTGAAAGGTATCTCAACATTTATTCGGATATGAAGAAATAAAGGTTAAAACTTTATGTGGAATTCCATGAAAGTCACAGTAAAAATAAAACTGAAACATTAAACTGGGTCGGTGAAGTGAAAGAAAAGCTGAAGAAAGAACGAGTGACCCAACTTGGTGTAAAAAATAGTTCAAATGGCTCTGAGCAGTATGGGACTTAACTTCTGAGGTCATCAGCCCCCTAGAACTTAGAACTACTTAAGCCTGACTAACCTAAGGACATCACACAAACCCATGCCCGAAGAAGGATTCGAACCCGCGACCGTAGCGATCTCGCGGTTCCAGACTGTAGCGCCTAGAACCGCTCGGTCACTCCGGCCGGCCTGGTGTACCAGAAAGGAAATTATCACGCAGAAAATTATTAGGCAACTGGGTGGTTGGCCTGGCACAAAAAATAAGAAGATCAGAACAATTTGGTCAGAACGCAGAAAAGATCCCCTTCTGAGAGAATGACAGTAATAGGGGCACAAGAAAAGCTAAAACTCAACTTTGAAAATGCGCTCTGTGGTTTATCGCGTAGTTCAGTAGAGCCCAAATGTGAATAATAATAATAATCAGACAAAAATAATTTACTATCACACACTGAAATGAAATTATCGTATGGCATTGATGGCTGGGAGTTTCCACCTGCAAGTTGGGCCGCCGAGGTGCAAATCTTTTCAGTTGGCGCCACTGGGAGACTTGCGGGAGATGAAATGACGATAACGACAACACAAAACCCAATCCCCGAAAGGAAACGATCTCCAACACTGGTGGTAATCGAACCTGGGCCCGCTGCATTAGAGTCAGACGCGCTGGCCACTCACCCATGGGTGCGGACACTCACCAAAATTTGCGACGTAGGTGTAAAACCAACTGATAGGATGTTTCATTTAGTTATAACAGTCAGGAAAGGACTTGGAAGATATGTTGAACAGGAAAGACACTGTCCTGAAAATGGGGGATAAGATGAACATGAACAAATACCACACTCAGAGCAATGGAAAGTAGTTGATTTATATCAGGCAATGTAGAGGGAACTGGATTAAGAAATGAGACACTGAAGGTAATAGGCGAATTTTGCTATTTTGAGACCAAAATAACAGATGATGTCGGAAGCAAAGAAGATATGAAATGCAGATTTGAATTTCAAGAACAGCTCATCTGCAAAAGAGGGATATTGTAACGTCTAATACAAATTTCACTGATAAGAATTCATTTCCGAAGGTATTTGACTGAAATGCAGTCTTATTTGAAAATGTGACAAGGACGATAAACAGCACAGACAGGAGAATATTTTTATACAGTATGTCCCAGAAGGAACGGTCAATATTGACCGGCCAGTATGACAGGAGTGATCATTCGAAGCAAAAAAGACCAGTAAACATTGGCTCTAACATATATAGCTTCAGAACGGTGAGCACTTCGATACTGTGAAATGAATATATTCTTCTGCAAGCTCTTTGCTTTCCACGTCTTGAGAGGTAGTAGTACGTACCAAAATGAGAAAAAAGTCCAATAAACATGGGCTCCAAGGCGCATATATCAGGAGCTATGAGAACTTATTCATCTTCGCTACAACGAAACACATCTCTTCTACTTAACCGCCCCTAAGCGGTCCGCAGCAGGTTGGTCGAAACGGCGGTAATTTAGCTGCTTTACTGTTTTATAATGATGCACACTAATACACAAAATTATTTTATTCAAACTGATATTGACCGTAAAAGCCCACGAACTTATATTTTTATCTTGTTGTGATCCACACAGCCTCCCCCCAAAATATGGAAAAACAAAGATTTTGCAGTAGAAGAGATAGTTTTTACAGTATCGAAGCTGAAGAAGTGCTCAAAGCTCTTTTAGTGGATTTCTTCGCTTCGAATCATCGGTAGTGTAATGTCACTGAATGTTGACCACTCGTCGTGGGACACCTTGTATGTAGTGTTACTGAATAGGAAGATTGTATGGGGAGATCGGATAACTAATGAAGATGCGTTAAACCGAATAGGGGAGAAAAGAAATTAATGGAATAACTTTATTAAAGAAGGAATAGATTGCTAGGATACACCATCAGGCATCAGGGAATCGTCAGAAGGGTAATGGAGACAAGTTTGGCGTGTTGAAATTGTAATTTGTGTCCCACGCTGTCGGTTCACCGCCTGTTTAACTGGCATGTATCGTGGGAAGCCCTGCCTGTGGGACGGGCCGAAGGGGTGCGGCCGCCTCGTGCTTACCCGAGCGTCTCGAGGCGGACCCTGTTGAAATCCTACCACGCTGTCAAGATGGGCCGGCAGGTTTACTTTGGACGAAGTACAGTGATACGATCTGCAGTGCCTGTGTTATTCTGATTACGATGCAAAGTTGGAAATGCTTACATGTCCAAAGGAATAGGCACTGCGGAGACTATAGCCGTTATGGAACACATTAAATGAATTCGCAATTGGGAATGAGGACAACCATCGCCTGTAGAATGGAATGACGACAACGACAATTTGTGCCGGACCGCAACTCGAACCCGGATTTCCTGCTTATCTGCTTAAATTAGACAAGCCATAGTGTGTGCATGGAATAATGGAATAGCACCTTGGTTCTGTTTTGTTGGTTTTCGGAACCCGGGGATTAATAGGGACAGGCGAGGGCATTCAGGTTGCGAAGTTAGAGGTGAAATTCTTGGATCGTGGCAAAACGAAGACAAGCGGAAATATTTGTGAGGTGTATTTTCATTAATGAAGAACGAAATTTGGAGGTTCGAAGGCGTTCGATGCCAGCCAGCGAACTCGCCGCAGTTCCTCCAATGATTCGGCGGGCAACCTGCAGGAAACCAGAACTTTTGGCTTCTGGGGGACGTGTGGTTGCAAAGCTGAAATTTAAAGTAATTGACGGAAGGGCACCGCCAACACAGGAAACCGCACCAGGCCCGGAAATTGGAAATATTGAGAGATTGATAGCTCTTTCTTGATTCGGTGAGTGATGGCGCATGGCCGTTCTTAGTTGGTGGAGCGATTTGTCTGGTTAATTCCGATAATTAACGAGGCTCTAGCCTCCTAACTAGTAGGATGAAATCCTTCCGCTGTCAGCGATTGCTTTTGTTCTTACAAGGGAAACCCACCAATGCAGCTCCCTGAGATTCAGTGGTAAAACGGCCCAGTGGGTAGCCCGTCAAAAACTGAACCCAGATCAATCATGAAATCGGGAAGAAAGTGCACTGAACTGTGAAAAAAGAAGCAAAATCGAAACAGTAAACGGCCCAAGCTCAAGATGTGCAACATCGAGCTAATTGGGATAGCCACGGCACCGTCGTTATGTGGTCACGGTATTGGACTCCGCAGCGGGAGATCCGTATTCAGATCTCCCTCGGGACCCACATTCTTTTTTCTCACAAAATTATGAACTGTCCGTCCGGTCATTGATGTCACTTTTCTTCTTATGTAATGTTGGTAATTGTCATACTATACATTGGTTATAGAGCATGAGCCATGTGGTAAGAATATATTTCCGTCGCAAGTAAATGTGATGTTAGTAAGAGCAGGCGAGAGGGCACATAGAGCTAGCACGTAAACGAAAACTACAAATAAACGAGTGTGAACTATGTTACAACAAAAAATTCAAAAGTCGAAACTTCCAAAACGGAACTCAAGAAGCACAATTTGAGGGGGTGCGATGGGGACTTTCCATTGTTAGAAAGACAGGCGGCTTCTAGGCGCACGAGGTTGAGCAATAACAGGTCTGTGATGTAAGATCTTTCGTGCCGTTTCGTGGCCGTTGTCACTGAAGTTAAAATCTTCTGGGTTATGAGGCCGCGTCATGTTTCTTCTAAAATGTCCGACGTTTCGACCCCTCTGCTGGGATCTTCCTCAGGATCTTTTGGTGTCCACTACTGCTAGAACACTGTCAAAGACGAGTGTCGCGTCCACTTATAAAGGGGGAGTTTTCTGGCGTTCGTGCTGGGGAAGAGATTGTATTGGTTGAAATTCCTATGGCTACCATGGGTGGGCCATAGTCATAGGCTAATGCAGAAGAAGGGCGTTGGTAGCTCATCTCCTGTGGATACCATTGGCGGTCATCGTCATTAGACAGAAAGGCTCTATTTCACGCTTATGCTGGAGAAGGGTTATTGGCTGGAATGGCTGCTACCGCTATTCGTTGGTCGTCATCAGTGGGTAGATTCGAACGGACAGAGCAAGAGAGGGAGAATGTTTACCCAAAATATTATTGTCCGGCGAGGTGACTGGCTGCGCGTCGTTTACATCGCGGCCGCGTATTTACTACCTAGATGGCGGGGAGCCACGCTGCCGGAAGCCTACAGCCGTCCTCTCTATTGAAATTAGATGCATTCTTAGAGATTTCAACCGCTTCTCGGACCTGTCTTCTATAAATGTTTGTTTCTTTAGCCAGTACACGTACGTTATTAAAATCGATGTCAGAGCCACAGTTCTCGTGATGTTCCGCTAGTGTCGATTTTACACTTTGTTTTAGCCGCATGTGCCGTTCGTGTTCCTTAATGTGTTCTTTAACAGTTCTTCCCGTTTCGCCTATATACGCTTTGCCGCAGCCACATGACACTTGATAGACGCCTGCATTGCTGAGGTAATCAGGTGCATCCGTTTTCCGTCGGAAAAAGTCTTTTATTTTGTTTCGAGTAAAGAAAGATGTCTGAATACCACTTTTCTTTAAAATTCTGCTTATGCGGTCAGTGACCCCAGAAACGAACGGTAACCTGACGGAGTGAGAAGGCGGTCCCTCGTCATTCTTATTAGCGGTACAATAACGTACGTGTACTGGATAAAGAAACAAACATTTATAGAAGAAAGGTCCGAGAAGCGGTTGAAATTTCTAAGAATGCATCTAATTTCAATAGAGAGGACGGCTGTAGGCTTCCGGCATCGTGGCTCCCCGCCATCAAAGTAGTAAATACGCGGCCGCGATGTAAACAACGCGCTGCAAGTCACCTCGCCGGACAATAATATTTTGGGTAAACATTCCCCCTCTCTTGCTCTGTCCGTTCGAATCTAGCCACTGATGACGACCAACGAATAGCGGTAGCAGACATTCCAGCCAATAACCCTTCTCCAGCATACGTGTGGAATAGAGCCTTTCTGTCTAATGACGATGACCGCCAATATTATCCACAGGAGATGAGCTACCAACGCCCCTTCTTCTGCATTAGCCTATGACTATGGCCCACCAATGGTAGCCATATGAATTTTAACCAATACAATCTCTACTCCAGCACGAACGCCTGAAAACTCCCCCTTTATAAGTGGACGTGACACTCGTCTAGCCGTAATAGACACCAAGAGATCCTGAGGAAGATCCCAGCAGAGGGGTCGAAACGTCGAACATTTTAGAAGAAACATGACGCGGCCTAATAACCCAGAAGATTTTAACTTCAGGTCTGTGATGCTTTTAGATGTTCTGGACCACAAGCGCCCTACACTGAAGGAAACTGCGTTCTTACTAGGTCGAAAGACTTAATCAGCCAGTAAGCAGACTGCAGAGGATCTAGGTTGCAGTAGTTACGCATAGATTAAAAGGCTTTCACAGGATAGCCTAGGGTGGAGGGCCGCACCTAACGAGTCCGAATAACACAACGACGACGACAAGTGATCTTACTCTGTCAGGGGTAACGATCTGACAAAGACAAAGGCTGGGAAGGACTGCTGCAGCGAATGAAGCGCGCCTGGGACGCCCGCTGCGGCAAAGTTGGTCAGGGGAAGACGAGATGAGGGCGCTGCGCCGCTTCGTGCTGCTCCAGCGGGTGACACACTCGGGAGAACAATCGGCGCGCTGGGGAAGGACAGGAGAGACAAGCAGAGCGCGTGAAAGCCGTAACGGGACAGCCCGTGCCCCCCCACCCCCCACCTCCCCCCCCCCTTAGCCCTATTTGGGCCACGTGGGCGTCGCGTGCGCTCCGTCGAGGTCTGCTTCCCCGGCCCCGTCCAACAGCCGCGCATCTCGGGTCGGGTCGTCGCCGAGAGCCTCATTTGCATAGAGAGCCATCTGTGAGGTTTCCCTAAGACAGCGTCTCCAGGCCGGTCAGTAAAAGTCCCAGACTGCCGGCTTTATAGTCACTTTCAAAGCGAGGTAAATTCATGCTTAAAAGTGAAATTTTCAGCGAGCACTCTCTTCCTCTTCCCCTGCCTCCTTGCTCCTCACCGTGCGCTTGTCTGGTGGCACTCGACTCGAAGAAAGCCGATTCGAATCCTGGTGGTGGGAGTAGCTTCTACTGACATTATTTGGCCCCGGCGTGGCCAGGAGAACTGTCTGCGTCAAATTCCTTACCAAAAACAGCTTTTTGTTTAGCGAGAAACTAACACCTGCACGTAGGATATGAGTAGGAGAGACAGGAAAACAAAAAGCCAGGTTACATAACAGACTGGAGACCTAATTATTGACCTTCATTATTAAAGTATAACGGTGGTGGGTATGACATATAGCCAGGCGAATGGGTGGAAACTGGATCCAGAAAGTTCTCTGCTTGATTCGAGGAGGTCAGAGGAGGTCGAGGCGACTGCACAGTGGGGTACAAGACGTTAGAAAACAACCGACAGTATCTTGGATACATGTGGCTGAAAACAGTAATTTAGCGCAAAGTAAAACAATGACCATTGAAGTGGCTTATGACGAGCGCGATGCTAATTACATAACTTGCACGCTTCTTCAGTTCACATATGTATTTTGAATATCGTGATTAAAGAGGAAGAAACTAGCATAACAAACGGTTTGCTCTCTGGTGTTGTTTCCATTTCGTGCCCAATATTTCATGTGGTAGGTGTTGTGCTTTTATGTGTAAGCGCTGGGTAGACTCCAACCAGGCTATGACCTACCAGAAAACCCTCATTCTTTAAAGAACCGATCCCTCGTATATGCAACAGCTTCAATGACCTGATAATTTTACAGACGGGTAAATATGTCGTATACTCATACATTAAGTTAAGCATATAAGCGAGAAGAAGTTTTGAAAAAGTCGGTAAGTGCTCTCTTTATCAAACACTGGACGAGTATAGTCCGGGTTTTAACAAAAGTTAGTTTTTCACTTATCTCAACGTTTACTGCGTCATATCTACTCAACCATGTGTTGTACAGTTATATTAGTTTGCAGGTATATTCATTGCTATATGTGGATACTGTCAGCCCAATGTGTTGCGAGTATAATTAGTAGTAAATAAGTAACAAATTAAATCGTCATATTCAAATAACTTACGGGTTTGCTGCCGGGTAACATCGTCGAGCAGGGTGTGCTCCAGTCGAAATGTCGGCGTTGCTCGACCATGTTACCCGGCAGCAAACCCGTAAGTTATTTGAACATTCAATTCGCCGGGAAAAGTTAAGGTCTTAAATCGTCATATCTTATGCGGTAGTTTTACTGCGTGAATAGCAATAATGCACTAAGCGATAACCTTTTCTTCCTTTCATCAGTTTCTGTTTGTGTGTGTGTGTGTGTGTGTGTGTGTGTGTGTATGTGTATGACTGTGAGGAGGGGAGGGAGGGGGAGCGGTTATCAGCGAGAAAAACTTTAAAACTTTCGTAAGGGTTTGACATAATGTGTAAAGTTTGTTGCAAGCCATTGCTGTCGTTCTCAAATACTGAAAGAATGTAATATAAGTATAATGAATAAATTGTGTTACACATCAATTTACAACCATTCTCTCCATTCATTTACCTACAAATCCCCTACGGTTTTCCGGTATCGCCTGGTGTGGTGAATCTACCAAGTTCGAGCCAACTTGTTTCCATCAATAAATGGACGCCATGTTTGTGGTTGAGCCATATAAAACGAAAAAACCTGAAGAGCTCCTGGAACGTATAAACTAAATCAGTCCTAACAAAATTCACGACGAGACTTGGAAAAGAGGGCCAGCAGCCTTTCCTCGGCGTGACAGTTAAAAGAACAGAGGCATCAGTGGATGACGGTGTATATACACTCCTGGAAATTGAAATAAGAACACCGTGAATTCATTGTCCCAGGAAGGGGAAACTTTATTGACACATTCCTGGGGTCAGATACATCACATGATCACACTGACAGAACCACAGGCACATAGACACAGGCAACAGAGCATGCACAATGTCGGCACTAGTACAGTGTATATCCACCTTTCGCAGCAATGCAGGCTGCAATTCTCCCATGCAGACGATCGTAGAGATGCTGGATGTAGTCCTGGGGAACGGCTTGCCATGCCATTTCCACCTGGTGCCTCAGTTGGACCAGCGTTCGTGCTGGACGTGCAGACCGCGTGAGACGACGCTTCATCCAGTCCCAAACATGCTCAATGGGGGACAGATCCGGAGATCTTGCTGGCCAGGGTAGTTGACTTACACCTTCTAGAGCACGTTGGGTGGCACGGGATACATGCGGACGTGCATTGTCCTGTTGGAACAGCAAGTTCCCTTGCCGGTCTAGGAATGGTAGAACGATAGGTTCGATGACGGTTTGGATGTACCGTGCACTATTCAGTGTCCCCTCGACGATCACCAGTGGTGTACGGCCAGTGTAGGAGATCGCTCCCCACACCATGATGCCGGGTGTTGGCCCTGTGTGCTTCGGTCGTATGCAGTCCTGATTGTGGCGCTCACCTGCACGGCGCCAAACACGCATACGACCATTATTGGCACCAAGGCAGAAGCGACTCTCATCGCTGAAGACGACACGTCTCCATTCGTCCCTCCATTCACGCCTGTCGCGACACCACTGGAGGCGGGCTGCACGATGTTGGGGCGTGAGCGGAAGACGGCCTAACGGTGTGCGGGACCGTAGCCCAGCTTCATGGAGACGGTTGCGAATGGTCCTCGCCGATACCCCAGGAGCAACAGTGTCCCTAATTTGCTGGGAAGTGGCGGTGCGGTCCCCTACGGCACTGCGTAGGATCCTACGGTCTTGGCGTGCATCCGTGCGTCGCTGCGGTCCGGTCCCAGGTCGACGGGCACGTGCACCTTCCGCCGACCACTGGCGACAACATCGATGTACTGCGGAGACCTGACGCCCCACGTGTTGAGCAATTCGGCGGTACGTCCACCCGGCCTCCCGCATGCCCACTATACGCCCTCGCTCAAAGTCCGTCAACTGCACATACGGTTCACGTCCACGCTGTCGCGGCATGCTACCAGTGTTAAAGACTGCGATGGAGCTCCGTATGCCACGGCAAACTGGCTGACACTGACGGCGGCGGTGCACAAATGCTGCGCAGGTAGCGCCATTCGACGGCCAACACCGCGGTTCCTGGTGTGTCCGCTGTGCCGTGCGTGTGATCATTGCTTGTACAGACCTCTCACAGTGTCCGGAGCAAGTATGGTGGGTCTGACACACCGGTGTCAATGTGTTTTTTTTTTTCCATTTCCAGGAGTGTAGAAAATCTTCACGCTTCGAGAAATCACCTTTCGTCAGAAGTACTATCACTCTGGTCCATATAGCTCGAACACTACACCCAAGGAGAGTTTTTCAGAACAACAACAACACCTACGGATAGTATTCCGAAGGAATGGTTACTCACATCGTCAAACTGGGCGGGCGCTGCAGTCAAAAGTAAGAACGTCTAAGAAAGAGGGCGAGACTAAGGCACCGAAAGAGAAGCCAAGAAGCCGTTACATACATTACGCTGGGCCAATAGCCAGAAAGGTCGGGAGACTCCAACGGATACATGTCATCCAGTGTATTTCGCTCCCGCCAATACAGATAAAAAACCTTTGCAACCATTTTCACTCTGCATCGGAGCAGGTATGTTAAGTCCAGTGGATAACTACTGAAATCTTAAGAATTGTAATTTTGTTTCCCAAATTTTATTTTTGTGTGTTCTTATAAATGTCTTGTATTTTAATAGGCCTGGCTCGAAAATGAACTTGGTAGCTCGAAACTAGTCGCCATCTTCACAAAACGCACCTACGACTGAATTACAGTAAAGAATCTGAAAACATCCTCTCCTTTATTCTTTAATTTCCTTTTGTTGTGTGTCATAGCCTTCAGGTCACTAGGCTACTATCTAAGTTATATTCCTCCCTGCATATGGTGGCTTCAATTTGGAAACAGTTGCCTCACTTCTCCGCTACGGTGTCGTAGGAGTTTGGAATAACAGTGTCAGTTCTGAGAAACAAAAAAACGTGAAACTGCGCAGCGGGCGCCTGGAGTCGAACTCGGCTATGAACTCATACAGTACGTAGCACATAGTCTGGTTGGTATCCAGGCACCGAGTACACATCAAGAGCACAACTTGCAGCACCTAATGGAGACGAACAGGCCGGCCGTTGTGGCCGTGCGGTTCTAGGAGCTTCAGTCTGGAACCACGTGACCGCTACGGTCGCAGGTTCGATTCCTGCCTCGGGCATGGATGTGTGTGATGTCCTTAGGTTAGTTAGGTTTAAGTAGTTCTAAGTTCTAGGGGGCTGATGACCACCATATTAAGTCCCATAGTGCTCAGAGCCATTTGAACAATTTTTTTGGAGACGAATACCCGGAAGCGCATCATTAGTCAATCGCGACGAGGAAACTTGAGAGACCACAAAGCTGTCATAAATATTTTTGATTTTGAAACTTCCTGGCAGATTAAAATTGTGTGCCGGACCGAGACTCGAACTGGGGACCTTTGCCTTTCGCGGGAAAGAGCTTCTGTTAAGTTTGGAAAGTAGGAGACGAGGTACTAGCAGAAGTAAAGGTGTGAGGACGGGGCGTGAGTCGTGCTTGGGTAGCTCAGTTGGTAGAGCACTTGCCGGCGAAAGGTAGAGGTCCCGAGTTCTAGTCTCGGTCCGGCACACAGTTTTAATCTCCCAGGAAGTTGCATATCAGCGCACACTCCGCTGCAGAGTGAAAATTTCATTCTGGGAATATTTTTGATTTTCTTGTTAACACATCTTTTCAGTCGAAGAAATGTAAATTCAAAAGATGACTTGTGTTTAAGTATCACTGCTTCCGCAGCTGGAGATGTACACATGTTTGACAGCACGTGTCAATCTGTTGTAGAATTTTGGAACATGTTTTCGCTCAAGAATTATGACGTTTCTGGGAAATGAACATCTCTCCCATAAAAAATCAACATAGATTTCGCAAGCAGAGATCCTACGAAACTTAGCCCGCTCTGTTCCGTCATGAGATCCACAGAGCAGTGGCCAACTGCGCTCAGGTTGATGCCTTGTTCCTTCATTTCAGTAAGGCATTTGACATAGTCCTGCAGTGCCATTTAATGAAAAAAATACGAGCTGGCGGAGTATCGGAGCAGACTTGCGATTGGAATTAAGACTTTCTTGCGGATTGAACTTGCCACGTCGCTCTTAACGGAACAAAATCAACAGATGTAAAGGTAATACCCGGAGTATCGCAGGGAAGTGTGATACGACCATTCCTGTTTACAATATGTATAGACGATCTACTAGAAAGCGTCGGATGCTCTTTAAGGCTATTCGCAGATGATGCAGTGGTCTATACCAAAATGCCGACCGCAGTGGCCACGCGGCTCTAGTCGCTGCAGTCCGGAACCGCGCGACTGCTACGGTCGCAGGTTCGAATCCTCCCTCGGGCATGGATGTGTGTGATGTCCTTAGGTTAGTTAGGTTTAAGTAGTACGAAGTTCTAGGGGACTGATGACCTCAGATGTTAAGTCCCATAGTGCTCAGAGCCATTTGAACCATTTTTTATACCAAAGTAGGAACGCCAGAAGATAGTTAGAATTTGCAGAACGACCTGCAGAGAATTAATGAATGGTGCAGGCTCTGGCAGTTGGCCATGAACGTAAATAAATGTAACATATTGCGCATACATAGGAAAAGAAATCCGTTACTGTACAGCTGCACTATTGATGACAAGCAGCTGGAGACAGCGTCTGCGCAAAATATCCAGGCATAACTATCCGGAGCGACCTTAAGTGGAATGAGCACTTAAAACAGATATGGTAAAATCAGATACCAGACTCAGATTCATCGGAAGAATCTCAAGGAAATGTAACTCATCCACGAAAGAAATGGCTTATAAGGCGCTTGTTCGCGCGATTCTTGAGTATTGTTCATCTAACTGGGATCCCTATTATGTAGGACTGATAGAGAAGATAGAGAAGATGCAACGAAGAGCGGTGCATTTCGTCACGCGATCATTTAGCTGGCGGGAGAGCGTTACGGAGATGCTAAATAAACTGCACTGGCAGACGTTAGAAGAGAGGCGTTGTGCACCACGGGGCAGCTCCTTTCGGGGGGAATTGGACAGCATTTTATTTCCCCCCAAATACATCTCGCTTATTGACCACGAGGAGAAAATTCGAGAAATTAGAGCCAATACAGAGACTTACCAACAATCATTCTTCCCACGTATTATTCGCGACTGGAACATGGTTGGAGGGATCAGATAGTGGTACCGAAAGTACTCTCCGCCACACATCATTAGGTGGCTTGCGGAGTATGATGTAAATGTGTAGCCTCTCTCCATTTCCTCCAGATTCGCTCTTCTAAGATTGCCACAGAAGGTCTGACGTATTTGCGCATCCGCACTGAAGAAGGTGGATTCATCGCCCAGTCCGAAAAAACAGACACCACACATTCATATTATCTTATTCTCCTGCATCGGTCGGTTGGTACCCATAGACTGTTTGCCGATGATGCTGTAGTCTACGGGAATGTAGTATCACTCGAAAGTTGTGAACAAATCAAGGAGTATTTGCAGAAAATAAATGCGTGGTGTAATTACTGGCAGTTATCTCTCAATATTAGTAAGTGTAACCTACTGCGTATAACAAGGCAAAATCCCCATTAATGTATGAATACAAAATAAATGATCAGTCTTTGGAAGCGGTAACATCAGTCAAGTATCTGGGTGTAACTATTCGAAATGATCTCAAATGGAATAACCATATTACACAAGTAACGGGTAAGGCGAACTCTAGATTGCGGCCGGCCGAAGTGGCCGTGCGGTTAAAGGCGCTGCAGTCTGGAACCGCAAGACCGCTACGGTCGCAGGTTCGAATCCTGCCTCGGGCATGGATGTTTGTGATGTCCGTAGGTTAGTTAGGTTTAACTAGTTCTAAGTTCTAGGGGACTAATGACCTCAGCAGTTGAGTCCCATAGTACTCAGAGCCATTTGAACCATTTCTAGATTGCGGTTTATTAGTAGAATCCTGAAGCGATGCAGTCCTTCAGCAAAGGAAATAGCTTACAATACGTTAGTTCGTCCAGTCTTAGAGTACTGTTCGTCTGTATGGGACCCTTACCAGTTGGGCCTGATTCAAGAGATTTAGAAGGTCCAAAGAAGAGCGGAAAGATTCGTGACTGGTACATTTAGCCATCGCGAGAGCGTTACAAATCTCATAGAACGTTTGAAGTGGGACACACTTGCAGATAGACGAGGCGCTAAAAAGAAGGGGCTGCTCACTAAATTCCGAAATCCAATCTTCGCCGAGGATGTAGAGCATATATTATTACCACCAACTTTCAAATCGTGTAATGATCATCATTCAAAGATAAGGGAAATAAGAGCTCATACTGAGGCGTTCAGACAGTCGTTTTTCCCTCGTGCGGCCCGCGAGTGGAACAGAGGAGGGGGGAGGGGGGGGGGAATATGACTTTGGCGCGAATTGTGCCCTCCGCCACACACCACTTGGTGGCTAGCGGAGCATATATGTAGATGTAAATAGTTTTCGTGGGCCCTATGGCACATTTGCTTGCGCATCCGATACACGGTGTCATCCTTAACCGTGATGCGCTTCGGTAGATGTAACACTATCATAG
Organism: Schistocerca cancellata; assembly: GCF_023864275.1. NCBI lineage: Eukaryota > Metazoa > Arthropoda > Insecta > Orthoptera > Acrididae > Schistocerca > Schistocerca cancellata. The sequence goes on along the minus strand of NC_064631.1, from coordinate 459,361,977 downwards.
GAAGTCGGAGACTATTTTGCCCAAAATTTTCAACTGTTGTTAGCACTGCAAGCATTTTGAATAATACTGCCAGAAGCTGGGTCTGGTAGAGTGCAATCAACACTTCGACGAATTCCCAAACGACATGCAAATGGTCAAGACCTGCAGATTTGCCACCCCAGATAAAGAATAATGACAAAATTACTCCATGAAACAAGCGGACATACGAGACGTTTCGACTGTGACGCATAGGAAACGCTAAGTGTCTGCAATTTGCAGAGGGCTCGTCCACCTGTTTATGGCTCAAGAATTCGGGCGTTCAGTTATAGGCAATCTCATTTATTACGAAATGTTCAAATGTGTGTGAGTTCCTAAGGGACCAAACTGCTGAGGACATCGGTCCCTAGATTTAAACACTACTTAAAGTAACTTATGTTAAGAACAACACACCCATCCATGTCCGAGAGAGGACTCGAACCTCCGGCGAGAGGGGCCGCGCAATCCGTGTCACGATGCCTGAAACCGCGCGGCCACTCCGCACGGCTATTGCGAAATGAAAGGGGTTTGGTCGCGTAAAGAGTCGTATTTTCTTCACGGATTTCAAACTAAAAGAAAACTCACGAATGGCAGTGAATTTAAATGATTACAACTGTGATTTCCTTAGCCAAACTTATGCTTGATTATTTACAATAAAAAACTGCCACCATGATCTCACCGGAAAATCTGATTGTGCTACTGACCATAAATTATTTCCGAACATATAAATTTTTGATCTCAACCTTGATGTAAAATAGCGTAGAGACTGCATGAGTACCAACAGAACACACAGACAGAGGATGATTTGACATAGAAAGAGTACTCGGACATTACTGTCGCCTTAAATTTACAGTCGATAGCGTCATGCGGTAACAAGGGTGTGAGTCGATAAGTAACGGGCGGAACAGTACGTACAAAGTTTAACTGCTTTGTATGAAGTCGTGGTAAAACAGCCACCATGCAGTTATATAATTGATTCTCCTTGATGCCGCGCGGGATTAGCCGAGCGGTCTGAGGCGCTGCAGTCATGGACTGTGCGGCTGGTCCCTGCGGAGGTTAGAGTCCTCCATCGGGCATGGGTATATGTGTTCGTCCTCAGGATAAATTGGGTTAAGAAGTGTGTAAGCTTAGGGACTGATGACCTTAGCTGTTAAGTCCCATAAGATTTTCACACACATTTGAACATTCTCCTTGATGGGCAGTAAATCCACAGCCTTCATTGCGGATGCATAATACCATTCGAACTCCAGGTGGGAATATAAAACTAGCGAGCCTGGAGGACATGGACGAAGACTGCGAACTTGTATTACTGACCAACTGTTTCACCAGGTATCCAGTCTAGTTTACCACGACTACCGATGATATATATATATATATATATAAACAGAATTTAAATAAAAAGAAATTAATCAGTTTATATTTAGACATTTATTTTAACATTGATCATTGTACCGTTAAAATTTCATCATATTAAACTTGATTCATAACTAAACTTGTGCCTTATTTAGGACTGTGAAAATGTGAGTTTGTAATCTTACGCAAAACATCAAATATGGAGCCAAGATTGGGAGACCGCATACAATACTGCATTCGTAAAATAACACATGAAGAACGTTGAAACATATGCAAGAGGGGATTAACCACAAACAACCGATTCAATTTTCACCCAAAGAAGTTACGGTCGTAACACAATCCTGTCCGTCATGAACTTAGCACACACTGGTATACTAAATTCATACTAACTGTCTGTGAAATCTTCTCGAAAAGAATAGCTGAGGGCTACTTTGATGATTACACCACATGCTTCACGTGGTCAACTTGGTTTATGCAAAGAGTATAACTCCACAATAATTTTGATAAATTAAAATAAATTACATCGAAATGCAATTTATTAAAGGAACCTCGAGCTGGTTACTATCGTCATACTATTAACCCGATGGATCAAACAATTATGTAAGCACGTGGTACTGGTCTCATAAAGTACACCCCACGTGGGTTGAACATAAAGAAAAGCTGCTATACTGAAAAATATTGTCAAGACGAGACGTTATAATCTCAAGCACATTCGCATTTAAGATTGATGATCTTAGTTAGAGTTACGGATCAACAACACGTGATTCCACTTTGCTCACAAAGTAGTAACAAAGCAACTACTGGAAGATATTCTGAACTTCACACTTGAATTACACTGGATTGCAATTTAAGATAACACAAGATATTTTAAATCTAAACCTGAAACAAAGGTGATTAAATTTTCAGTTAGGTTGAACTTAAGAAATCCATTGTCCTACAGACTTAGCAGAGACGCACTTAGCCGGAGATCTTACCACTTCAGATGCTTGCCGTGGACAGACTGGCGTGGGCCCCTACCGAGGGTGCCTCACAGATACAACAGATACAACCGGAAGTTACCAGAGGGGCAGCTTCCTATACCAACATGACAAGGGACGGACAGGACCATACCAAGAATAGAAACCTCTTTGCTTTTAGAAAGTATAGCTACCTGTTCCGACGTTGGTCCTACTGTTCTCTAGCAGACAGGCTTACAGGCTTGTCTGCTACCATCAAGCATGCAACTAGAAATACATTTGCTCATTCATCCTTTCACATAGAAGGGAAGGGGGATGACAGTATCTTATCATATACACTATATAAAAGAAAGCGCATGTAGGTTCCATATGAGACTGTGTGACATGAATTATATATAAACTGTGTTTTAAAGTGTATTAGTGTGACAGATCGTTCTTGTTTATGTGTAAAAGTAACACGTTCCACTGCTCAGTCTCCTCCCAGTCTCCTCCCAGAGATACAAACACCACAGTAAATTTAGAAGAGGAATTTATGCCGTAAATGACAAAAGATTTAAGAAATTAACAGGAAAGGAATCCAACAGAGACCTTTCAGTGGGAGTGTTGGTCAACTGGGAAGCGTGCTGATATAGTCCGTGCGTTTGTGTCAAACACTGTGTCAGATGGCTCAGTGATTAAAGCAATTGCCCAGTAAGTAGGAGATCCCAGGTCCGTGTACCTATCAATCTCACATTTTCACTCGTCGCCGACGATTCCCCAGGTAGTCCAAATGCAACTGATGTCATCATTTCCTTCCCTTCCGTTTCCTTTTCTTTTTCCCACCTCCACGTTCAGTTTCCGTACCAATGGTTTAGCGAGAGAGGATCTGCGGGACATCTCCTCTGTCAGAGTAGTGTATCAAAACACTATCTGAAGTTATGGTCTGAAGTTAAAACTCCGTTAATGATGCATGGCGCATACCATGAAAGAGCGGGCCTACCGTATCTGGAGTGCCTGAAACTGGGGACAGCGGCGCCGACCTCTGGGACAGAAAGGTTGTTAAATGCAGAGGCTGTTGGCTGGAGTTCGCTGGCTGCATGGACTGCTCCTTACACTCGTCAGGAGAAAACCGGCGCGTATGAGAAGTCACAATCGCACCAGAAATAAATCTAACGCTATCCGTGACGAGGAACATGAGAAAAGTCCATAGATTAACGTCGGACACAAACGAAAATGCTCCCGGGACAGTAGGAAAAATTTCTCCACCTTTTCTCCTGCAGCTCGGAACCGTACATCAGTACAGAAAACAGCCAGTGAGCAAAAGGACTTAGCTGATCAGCCAGTCGGATGCACAAAAATAGTTACCACGACCTCGCTATCTCGAGTTGCATGTCACCGCCAATGAAAACTGTTGAACAACCACCGAGAGAAACCCACATTCCGTTCACTCGGATCGTTTCCAAACAGTGGAAAGAAATTGTTACCCCGCATCGTCCTCACACTCTATGGCTGGGAGAGCCCCGTAGTCCACAAGTAGCAAAATATCCAGAATAGCAAGACAGCACTCCAGACGGACAAGGCGGAGCCCCCCTGTGGAAACACCCAGAGTCGGTCGTCCACGAGATGTTATCATCTCCACGCGCCGACAAAGGAGCACAGGTGGATGGGCCGCCGACCGCCAGCAATCATTTGGCCGCCGGTCCCGTTCTCGAGGTGGCTCAGGTACGCTGTCTGCATTCTGCAGTGCATTAGCTTTCCGTCTGCACCAGCGTGTATGTAGCAGTACATAAGCTCGCATGACATATGCTTAATTAGATACCGATTGATATCCCTTACATTGCACCTGCACTCCAACCACTCACGACACAGATTCGAAAATTACATGAGAAAATAAGTAGTGGATGATAGATTTGATATGTAAGATAGAAATATGTAAAGCTTAAACTAATTATTCACTTACGCAAAGAAAAGGAATATGTGTGAGGACAGGCATGAAAGAGGCCGCCGTTTCACGATAGAAAGGTTCTTATATGGCTATAATGAAGATGAACAGTCACTCGGAATGTGATGTCACATTCTAAAGGGAGGCAACGAGAAGCCATCTCTGCTACGGCCATGCGTATTTTGTGACCACGGATGATATTTTTGACTTAGTTCTTCGCAGCACTTACGATGGCTGACATTATTAATGAAGAAAGCAAGCACCGAATACGACTGTGGAAGATTTTTAGTACTGGAATTAATAATACCCGTCTAGAACATGTGCATTTATTCCTTGTGGCATGTTTCGGGTTTGGTAATCACAGGACGCTGAAAGATAAGGATGAAAAGAGATTTATTATGTACTATTTTACAAATAATCTCACATACTAAATCCAGTAAAAGCGTAACACATGGCTTCTTGTCACAGAATATACGAGGGTTGGAACTTAAATAGTGGGAACTATTTATTCATCCCCCCCCCCCCCTCATGAGCCACGGACCTTGCCGTTGGTGGAGAGGCTTGCGTGCCTCGGCGATACAGATAGCCGTACCGTAGGTGCAACCACAACGGAGGGGTATCTGTTGAGAGGCCAGACAAACGTGTGGTTCCTGAAGAGGGGCAGCAGCCTTGACAAACGTGTGGTTCCTGAAGAGGGGCAGCAGCCTTTTCAGTAGTTGCAGGGGCAACAGTCTGGATGATTGACTGATCTGGCCCTGTAACACTAACCAAAATGGCCTTGCTGTTGTGATACTGCGAACGGCTGAAAGCAAGGGGAAACTACAGCCGTAACTTTTCCCGAGGGCATGCAGCTTCACTGTATGATTAAATGATGATGGTATCCTCTTGGGTAAAATATTCCGGAGGTAAAATAGTCCCCCATTCGGATCTCCGGGCGGGGACTACTCAAGAGGACGTCGTTATCAGGAAAAATAAAACTGGCGTTCTACGGATCGGAGCGTGGAATGTAAGATCCCTTAATCGGGCAGGTAGGTTAGAAAACTTAAAAAGGAAAATGGATAGGTTTGAAGTTAGATATAGTGGGAATTAGTGAAGTTCGGTGGCAGGAGGAACAAGACTTTTGGTCAGGTGCATACAGGGTTATAAACACAAAATCAAATAGGGGTAATGCAGGAGTAGGTTTAATAATGTATAAAAAAATAGGAGTGCGGGTAAGCTACTACAAACAGCATAGTGAAAGCATTATTGTGGCCAAGATAGACACGAAGCCCACGCCTACTACAGTAGTACAAGTTTATATGCCAACTAGCTCTGCAGATGATGAAGCAATTGATGAAATGTATGATGAGATAAAATAAATTATTCAGGTAGTGAACGGAGACGAAAATTTAATAGTCATGGGTGACTGGAATTCGACAGTAGGAAAAGAAAGAGAGGGAAACGTAGTAGGTGAATATGGATTGGGGATAAGAAATGAAAGAGGAAGCCGCCTGGTAGAATTTTGCACAGAGCACAACTTAATCATAGCTAACACTTGGTTCAAGAATCATGAAAGAAGGTTGTATACATGGAAGAACCCTGGAGATACTAGAAGGTTTCAGATAGATTATGTAATGGTAAGACTGAGATTTAGGAACCAGATTTTAAATTGTAAGACATTTCCAGGGGCAGATGTGGACTCTGACCACAATCTATTGGTTACGAACTGTAGATTAAAGCTGAAGAAACTGCAAAAAGGTGGTAATTTAAGGAGATGGGACCTGGATAAACTGAAAGAAGCAGAGGTTGTACAGAGTTTCAGGGAGAGCATAGGGGAACAATTGACAGGAATGGGGGAAAGAAATATAGTAGAAGAAGAATGGGTAGCTTTGAGGAATGAAATAGTGAAAGCAGCAGGGAATCAAGTAAGTAAAAAGACGAGGGCTAGTAGAAATCCTTGGGTAACAAAAGAGATACTGAATTTAATTGATGAAAGGAGAAAATATAAAAATGCAGTAAATGAAGCAGGCAAAAAGGAATACAAACGTCTCAAAAATGAGATCGACAGGAAGTGCAAAATGGCTAAGCAGGGATGGCTAGAGGACAAATGTAAGGATGTAGAGGCTTATCTCACGAGGGGTAAGATAGATACTGCCTACAGGAAAATTAAAGAGACCTTTGGAGAAACGAGAACCACTTGCATGAATATCAAGAGCTCAGATGAAACTCAGTTCTAAGCAAAGAAGGGAAAGCAGAAAGGTGGAAGGAGTATATAGAGGGTCTATACAGGGGCGATGTTCTTGAGGACAATATTATGGAAATGGAAGAGGATGTAGATGAAGATGAAATGGGAGGTATGATACTGCGTGAAGAGTTTGACAGAGCACTGAAAGACCTAAGTCGAAACAAGACCCCGGGAGTAGACAACATTTCATTAGAACTACTGACAACCTTTGGAGAGCCAGTCCTGACAAAACTCTACCATCTGGTGAGCAAGATGTATGAGACAGGTGAAATTCCCTCAGACTTCAAGAAGAATATAATAATTTCAATCCCAAAGAAAGCAGGTGTTGACAAAAGTGAAAATTACCGAACTATAAGTCCAATTAGTCACAGCTACAAAATACTAACGCGAATTCTTTACAGACGAATGGAAAAACTGGTAGAAGCCGACCTAGGGGAAGATCAGTTTGGATTCCGTAGAAATGTTGGAACACGTGAGGCAATACTGACCTCCCGACGTATCTTAGAAGAAAGATTAAGGAAAGTCAAACCTACGTTTCTAGCATTTGTACACTTAGAGAAGTCTTTTGACAATGTTGACTGGAATAATATCTTCAAATTCTGAAGGTGGTAGGGCTAAAACACAGGGAGCGAAAGGCTGTTTACAATTTGTGCAGAAACCAGAAGGCAGTTATAAGAGTCGAGGGACATGAAAGGGAAGCAGTGGTTGGGAATGGAGTGAGACAGGGTTGTAGCCTCTCCCCGCTGCTATTCAATCTGTATACTGAGCAAGCAGTAAAGGAAACAAAAGAAAAATTCGGAGTAGGTATTAAAGTCCACGAGGAGAAATAAAAAGTTTGAGGTTCGCCGATCACACTGTAATTCTGTCAGAGACAGCAAAGGACTTGGAAGAGTAGTTGAACGGAATGGACAGTGTCTTGAAAGGAGGGTATAAGATGAACGTCAATAAAAGCAAAACGAGGATAATGGAATGTAGTTGACTTAAGTCGGGTGACGCTGCGGGAATTAGATTACGAAATGAGACACTTAAAGTGGTAAAGGAGTTTTGCTATTTGGGGAGCAAAATAACTGATGATGGTCGAAGTAGAGAGGATATAAAATGTAGACTGGCAATGGCAAGGAAAGCGTTTCTGAAGAAGAGAAATTTGTTAACATCGAGTATTGATTTAAGTGTCAGGAAGTCGTTTCTGAAAGTATTTGTACGGTATGTAGCCATGTATGGAAGTGAAACATGGACGATAAATAGTTTAGACAAGAAGAGAATACCAGCTTTCGAAATATGGTGCTACAGAAGAATGCTGAAGATTAGATGGGTAGATCACATAACTAATGAGGAGGTATTGAACAGAATTGGGGAGAAGAGGAGTTTGTGGCACAACTTGACTAGAAGAAGGGATCGGTTGGTAGGACATGTTCTGACGCATCAAGGGATCACCAATTTAGTACTGGAAGGCAGCGTGGAGGGTAAAAATCGTAACTAACCTAAGGACATCACACACACCCATGCCCGAGGCAGGATTCGAACCTGCGACCGTAGCAGTCCCGCGGTTCCGGACTGCAGCGCCACTACCGCTAGACCACCGCTGCCGGCACAACAACAACATCATTTATTCACAACCGATACAAAAGAGTTACATGTTTACACCTGTTTCTGTCCTTCAAAGTAGTCACCAGCGTTGTGCAGAACCCGTTGTCAGCGATGTGGAAGACGTTGTATAGCATTAGCAGAGCCTGTTCTGTTGATGGTGCGAATAGAGCGGTCTACTGCCCGTCGAACCTCTGGAACAGTTCTGAAGCGAATGCGACGAAGTGGTTCCTTCATCTTCGGAATCAAATCAAACTCGCAAGGACTTAAGTCCGGGGAGTATGGTGGACGGTACAGTACTTCCCAGTCCCATTGACAGAACAGACCAGCCACAGCTTCCGCTGTATGCGCCCGCGCATTGTCGTGCAAAATGATGGGTGGGGGTTGCGCAGAAAGTGTCGCCGCTTCTTTCGCAAAGCTGGTCGCAGGTGATGCTCCAAAAACAAACAGTAATACCGTGCATTGATAGTCTGCCGTGGAGGAACGTAATGAGTTAGGATAACACCATCACAATCGTACACGAGAATCACCATAAAGTTAGACAGCTCCATTCACACCATCAACTGAACAGGCTCTGCTAACGGTATACTACGCCCTCCACATCGCTGGCAGCGAGTTCTACACAACGCTGGTGACTACTTTGAAGGACAGTAACAGGTGCAAACATGTAACTCTTTTGAATCTGTTGTGAATAAATAGTTGCCACTGTTTAAGTTCCAACCCAGCGTAGTTATCTCGTACACTGCAGTCTTCTTCGGTCATGCGTTAAGCCTCGCTAGGCCTACTGCATTTGGTCTTCCTGCGTTTTGCCGGTCTTTTAAAGCATCTTTTACCTTGCGGAACATATTTCCAAAAATTTAGTCATCTTGGCTTTTATATTCATTCTTGCCTATTTTCTTCAACCTTTTCGCTTATATCAAATATTTTCAATTGCTTCCTAATATTTTTGTTTCTTTTATAATCTAATTTTGTGTATCCTGTAATGTACCTAAGGAATTTCAGTTCGTTGGCCTGTAATCTTATTTTGTCTTTTTTCCATTACCCAAGATTCATTCCCGCCCTGCAAATTTTGTAACAACGTAAGCTTAAAATTTTTTTAAAGATAAGTTTCTATTCTTACTTACCTTTAAGGCGATGTTCTAAAGATATCGTTTAGGTAATTTAACTTCTCAATTTTGTTCAAAAAATGGTTCAAATGGCTCTGAGCACTATGGGACTTAACACTTAAAGTCATTAGTCCCCTAGACCTAGAACTACTTAAACGTAACTAACGAAAGGACAGCACACACATCCATGTCCGAGGCAGGATTCGAATCTGCGATCGTAGCAGCAGCGCGGATCCGGACTGTAGTACCTAGAGGCGCTCGGCCACAACGGCCGGCCTCGATTTTGTCTTTTTGATGTGGGTCTCCCCTGTATGTCAGCATGGTCTCTAAAAATTGTAAATCAATCGACTTGCTCTACGATTTTATTTTTTACTACTATTTCTTGCATTGCTGGACTTTTCCCACAGAAACCCATTCCTTTTGTTTTTTATACAGGGTGTTACAAAAAGGTACGGCCAAACTTTCAGGAAACATTCCTCACACACAAAGAAAGAAAATATGTTATGTGGACATGTGTCCGGAAACGCTTACTTTCCATGTTAGAGCTCATTTTATAACTTCTCTTCAAATCAGATTAATCATGGAATGGAAACATACAGCAGCAGAACGTACCAGCGTGACTTCAAACGCTTTGTTACAGGACATGTTCAAAATGTCTTCCGTTAGCGAGGATACATGCATCCACCCTATGTCGCATGGAATCCCTGATGCGCTGATGCAGCCCTGGAGAATGGCGTATTGTATCACAGCCGTCCACAGTACGAGCACGAAGAGGCTCTACATTTGGTACCGGGGTTGCGTAGACAAGAGCTTTCAAATGCCCCCATAAATGAAAGTCAAGAGGGTTGAGGTCAGGAGAGCGTGGAGGCCATGGAATTGGTCCGCCTCTACCAATCCATCGGTCACCGAATCTCTTGTTGAGAAGCGTACGAACACTTCGACTGAAATGTGCAGGAGTTCCATCGTGCATGAACCACATGTTGTGTCGTACTTGTAAGGGCATATGTTCTAGCAGCACAGGTAGAGTATCCCGTATTAAATTGTGATAACGTGCTCCATTGAGCGTAGGTGGAAGAACATGGGGCCCAATCAAGACATCACCAACAATGCCTGCCCAAACTTTCACAGAAAATCTGTATTGATGACGTGATTGCACAATTGCGTGCGGATTCTCGTCAGCCCACACAAGTTGATTGTGAAAATTTACAATTTGATCAAGTTCGAATGAAGCCTCATCCGTAAAGAGAACATTTGCACTGAAATGAGGATTGATACATTGTTGGATGAAACATTCGCAGAAGTGTACCCGTGGAGGCCAATCAGCTGCTGATAGTGCCTGCACACGCTGTACATGGTACGGAAACAACTGGTTCTCCCGTAGCACTCTCCATACAGTGACGTGTTCAACGCTACCTTGTACAGCAGCAACTTCTCTGACGCTGACATTAGGATTATTGTCAACTGCACGAAGAATTGCCTCGTCCATTGCAGGTGTCCTCGTCTTTCTAGGTGTTATCCAGTCGCGAGTCATAGGGTGGAATGTTCCGTGGTCCCTAAGACACCGATCAATTGCTTCGTACGTCTTCCTGTCGGGACACCTTCGTTCTGGAAATCTGTCTCGATACAAACGTACCGCGCCATGGCTATTGCCCCGTGCTAATCCATACATCAAATGGGCATCTGCCAACTCCGCATTTGTAAACATTGCACTGACTGCAAAACCACGTTCGTGATGAACACCAACCTGTTGGTGCTACGTACTGATGTGGTTGATGCTAGTACTGTAGAGCAATGAGTCGCATGTCAACACAAGCACCAAAGTCAACATTACCTTCCTTCAATTGGGCCAACTGGCGGTGAATCGAGGAAGTACAGTACATACTGACGAAACTAAAATGCGCTCTAACATGGAAATTAAGCGTTTCGGGACACATGTCCACATAACATCTTTTCTTTATTTGTGTGTGAGGAATGTTTCCTGAAAGTTTGGCCGTACCTTTTTGTAACACCCTGTATATGTATTGACATGCCGTGTATGTGATATATTTTGTGTAGTCCATCTTCACTGTTCGAGATTAAAACTTGATCATCTGCAAACAGCATCGCAATTTTACAAGATGATTGGTCAAGATCGTAGTGTAACTCTGTAGTTAGATTTTCCATTGCCGAACACCACAGCACAGCTCTTCGATTCCTATAACAAAAACAGGGCCATCAGGCGCTGTTACGTTACTTTATCACCGTGTGTTAGTTAGCTGACATATACTACATATGTAAATACAATGTCCAGACATTTACACGATGAGTTACGCTCCTCACATCTTGACCTTACATACTCGGACGGATGGTTCTTCGGGGCACCGACTGACAGTCAGCGATTAGATGTTCGCCCTCTCGCCCTTCACGTTGTATTCTTGAGGGTTCTTGGCCTTGAAACTCTCCCCTCCTGCCATGAGTCACGGCCGGTACACAGTTTGACCTGCTGTGTGTGTTGAGCGGTGATAATGCTATCAGACGACGTGACAGGCCGACCACTGAACCGGTTAGCCGCGCTCCTTGGAGCGACTGGGCGCTACACAAAGGGTCGCCTACCGCCTGCTCCCGTGGAATATTAATGTGGCCATCCGCGGCACCGCTGTTCGTCTCCGTCGTCTACCAATAGCACTGACCACATTTCCAGTGTGCATGTAAAGCACACACACATTTTGATTCCATTCACGTAAAACAGAGGGAAGGGGGCGCGGGGGTCGATAGAGATACTGGATATAAAGACAGTGACTTCCATTTTAGTGACAAGTCAAGGTCCGCAACTAAATACTCTAAGAACCCCTTAAGAGTAAAACGTTGTATGAAATACTATTGGTTTATATGTAGTGAATCGTTGATCCAATAAAGCAGGCGAATCTTCGGCATTGCAGAATACCTGGATATCGTTCTTGGCCTGTATTCCGCAGCCGTGATCAGAGTAGTAGGAAGCGGAAGCCATGTACATTGCTTGCCTTCACTAAAGGAATCCGGCGCGTAGCTCAGTGGGCAGCTTGTCCGGCTGATATTCGAAGGACCTGGGTTCATATCCCCGTACAGCCAGGGATTTTTCCTTGCTGGGAAGACTATTACTGTACTCAGCCCTGTAAGGCCAACTGAGCAGCTGCTCGATAGAACGGTAGCGGCTGAAAGATCAAGAAAGCCGACAACGGCCGGGAGAGCGGTATGCTGACCCCACGCCCCTCCATACGGCATCCAATGACGCCATTGACAGTGGATGACGCGGCGGGCAGTCGGTCCCAATTGGCTCATCAGGTAGAGAACCTCGGAGCTTTGTTTACTGCATTAGTCACTGAGGCAAACTCAGTGTTTCGTCATGTAAACTTTTGTTTCTGCTTTTGTTTTTATTGTTTTGCAAATTTATTTGCTGCACTGCAGACCTTTTCCTTTCTCCAACTACAATAAACTTGTCTAATTGCCGCACGCTCGAAAACAAATAGTCAATCGGTCATCACGTCCACCCGTCTTGAATATGCTGTGGAGTAACCCTGATATACCAGAATAAATTTTCACTCTGCAGCGAAGTTTGCGCTGATGTGAAAATCCCTAATAGATTGAAACTGCGTGTCGAACAGGGATTTGAAACCAGGACCTTTGCCTTTCACCGCACAGCTGCAGAGTGAAAATTAATTCTGGAAACAATCCTCCAGGCTGTGGCTATGCCATGTCTCCACAGTATCCTTTCTTCCAGGACGCCAGTCCCGGAAGGCTGCAGGGGAACTTGTAACGTTTGCTTTGTTTCGACGAGTGTGGATTTTTTAAAACGTCTTTGAAAATAGGAGTACAGTGTTTGGCAAATAAAACTGCATCATACTGACGACTGCAAGAGAACACTATCGTCATGAAAACCTAAGTTTAGAATTAATGAACTAGAATCAACTTCTCGTCTTTCGTCTAATCCTTTCAACTGATTAAATACCGGAAGTCTTTGTTGGAAAGTGGAAAAGGTTGGTGACACAAGACGCTGTTGATGTTTAATTTCACTGCTAAAAATGATTTACATAATAATAACAGTGATAATCGGTCTGTTTAAGGAACATTAGATTGCAGGTTGGACTATCAAAAATGGAAATGTATAAACGATAGCGCCCTGATGCCGCGCAATAGTTTTGTCACCAGACTAACCACTTCTAATGAATTTAGCAGGCTGAAACATAAACACAAGCTTGATACATAATTAGTAAAAAGGATAAATCACATTGCTAGAGACTGAAAACCTAATTAAGTCGGAAGAAGACCTACCGTACTTCACTTTTTCTTAAGAAAATCGGAGAAAGATAGTAATTCGTTACGTAGAGATAAATTCTGTTCCAAGCATAATGGTTCAATCTCTGGCATGATTCTCTACGAACTTCTGGGAGGTTTTGAATGTTGAAGATGGGGTACTAGCGAAATTAAAGCGGAGGGGACGATCCCGAATCGTGATTGGATACCTCAGTCACTAGAGCTATTGCCCACAAAAGGCACTGGTCCTGGGTTCGAGTCCCGATGCGAAGCACAGTTGTAACCGGCCAGGAAGCTTCATATGAGTGCACACTCCGTTGAAGTGTGAAAATTCATTCTGGAAACAATCCTTCAGGTTTCTGCTAAGCCATCTCTCCGTATTATACTTTCTTCCAGGATTGTTAGTCGCCTAAGGTTGCAAGAGAGCTTCTGTGAAGCTGGGGAAGTAGGACATGAGATACTAGTGCAAGCGAAGCTGTCAGGACGCAGGATTCGAACCTGCGACCGTAGCGGTCGCGCGGTTACAGACTGAAGCGCCTAGAACCGCTCGGCCACTCCGGCGATTTGTAGTTTTAGCTTGACAATGTCCACTATGCTCAAACGGTAGTTACTTGTATTCTAAAGAAGGTTGGGTTATCCCGACTGAAACCTAGGAAAATCTAGGTAAACATTGCAACTGAGGCTGCTGGTTATTAAAATTAAAACCAAAGCAAAGTCACGAAAGTACAAACTGCTCGTACAAACTGCTTCATTTCTACATCAATTTATCTCTTTAATTACCGAATGTCCCTCGTGGATTATACATTCGGAAATTCTTCTATGGTGTATGAGTCGATAAGCAGATGTGATTTCAGTTTGTATTTGAAGCTCATCTTATATTACATTGTTTATATCGTTGCGTAGGTGGTAGGTGTGTGCTGTGAATAGCGATGCGTTACAGGAATTTTTCATGCGCCCTGAGACTGACGTTGAGCGCCTTCTCTGCCAGCCCGCACGATACCTGACGACAGTCGCGACTGCTGTACCAGCCGCTGCCACTCACGTGGAGCGCGTCGGAGTGAGACGCGTGTTGTCTATACATTATGGCGGGTGAGGGGGGAGAGGATGAGGCAGGGGCGGGGGGCAGGGTTCTCGGTCTCACGTGCCCGGCTGCACATGAAGAGCCGGCAGAACCTGTTGCGTGTGAGGGGATCGCGCCTACCGATCTGCCAATTTACGCGGCTCGCCTCCGATATTAATTACTCGGCCCGGGTCGCACCTGGTGTCAGCGTTATCGCCGCGACTAATCGATTGTGTGGGCGACGGCCGCGCCCGCGCCCGCGCCCGACCTGGGAAGCTCGACGCTCCGCGCCGCCGCGCTGGGTTATTTCGGGTGATGCAGCCGCCGGCGGCCGTACTAGGCACTGCCGGCGGCCAGCGCGCCCTTGGTGGCGCTTACTGGCCGGCCCACGCCGAACCGTGACGTCGCCCCAGTCCCAGGTGCCAGTCTATGTGCGTCCTTCCCAGCTCTACAAGAGTGTTGTGTCACGGCTAAGACCTCGCAACTACTAATGCATATTGGATTTCGGAGCTTCGGGAAGTTCCTAACGCCATCGTCGTGTTTTCATCCTCATTGCTGGCCATTAACATTGCTACACCAAGAAGAAATGCAGATGATAAACGGGTATTCATTGGAAAAATATATTACACTAGAACTCACATGTGATTACATTTGCACGCAATTTGGGTGCATAGATCCTGACAAATCAGTACCCAGAACAACCACCTCTGCCCATAATAACGGCCTTGATGCGCCTGGGCATTGAGTCAAACAGAGGAGGAGGAGGATATTGGCGTTTAACGTCCCGTCGACAACGAGGTCATTAGAGACGGAGCACAAGCTCGGATTAGGGAAGGATGGGAAAGGAAGTCAGCCGTGCCCTTTCAAAGGAACCATCCCGGCATTTGCCTGGTGTGATCTAGGGAAATCACGGAAAACCTAAATCAGGATGGCCGAAGTCAAACAGAGCTTGGATGGGGTGTACAGGTACAGCTGCCCATGCAGCTTCAACACGATACCACAGTTCACCAAGAATAGTGACTGGCGTATTGTGACGAGCCAGTTTCTTGGCCACCATTGACCAGACGTTTTCAATTGGTGAGAGATCTGGAGAATGTGCTGGCCAGGGCAGCAGTCGAACATTTTCTGTCTACAGAAAGGCCCGTTCAGGACCTGCAACATGCGGTCGTGCATTATCCTGCTGAAATGTAGGGTTTCGCAGGGATCAAATGAAGGGTAGAGCCACGGGTCATAACACATCTTAAATGTAACATGCATTGTTCAAAGTGCCATCAATGCGAACAAGAGGTGACCGAGACGTGTAACCAAGGGCACCCCATGCCATCACGCCGGGTGATACGCCAGTATGGTGATGATGAATACACGCTTCCAATGTGCGTTCACCGCGATGTCGTCAAACACGGATGCAACCATCATGATGCTGTAAACAGAACCTGGATTCATCCGAAAAAATGACGTTTTGCCATTCGTGCACCCAGGTTCGCCGTTGAGTACACCATCGCAGGCGCTCCTGTCTGTGATGCAGCGTCAAGGGTAACCACAGCCATGGTCTCCGAACTGATAGCCCATACTGCAGCAAAAGTCGTCGAACCGTTCGTGCATATGATTGTTGTCTTGCAAACGTCCCCATCTGTTGGCTCAGGGATCGAGACGTGGCTGCACGATCCGCTACAGCCATGCGGATAAGATGCCTGTCATCTCGACTCCTAGTGATACGAGGCCGTTGGGATCCAACACGGCGTTCCGTATTACCTTTCTGAACCCACCGATTCCATATTCTGCTAATAGTCATTGGATCTCGACGAACGAGAGTACCAATATCGTGATACGATGAACCGCTATCGCGATAGGCTATAATCCGACCTTTATCAAACTCATAGCCGCGATGGTACGCATTTCTCCTCCTTACACGAGGCATCACAACAACGTTGCACCAGGCAACGCCGGTCAACTGCTGTTTGTGTATGAGACATCGGTTGGAAACTTTCCTCATGTCAGCACGTTGTTAGTGTCACCACTGGCGCCAATCTTGTATGAATGCTATGAAAAGCTAATTATTTGCATGTCACAGCATCTTCTTCCTGTCGGTTAAATTTCGCGTCTGTAGCACGTCATCTTCGTGGTGTAGCAATTTTAATGGCCAGTAGTATACTAATCAAAGTTTATTCTGATCGTCCTTAGTTAATACTGCCGAACGGAAGCTCATTACGCCGGCTGGAGTGACCGAGCGGTTCTAGGCGCTACAGTCTGGAACCGCGCAACCACTACGGTCGCAGGTTCGAATCCTGTCTTGGGCATGGATGTGTGTGATGTCCTTAGGTTAGTTAGGTTTAAGTAGTTCTAAGTTCTAATGGACTAATGACCTCAGATGTTAAGTTCCATAGTGCTCAGAGCCATTTGAACCATTTGAAGCTCATTACGACCGTTGTATTTGTTATTTGAGTATAGCCTTCCGCTACAAATGTTACTACTGTGTCTGCGTTACAAGCCTCACGTACACTGAAACTGCAGTCAGTTGGGGGTCGCAGATGGAACCTTAACGGATCTGAAACTATCTCATTTTTCTGTGAATAATGCTGACCTGGCGTCTTCACTCAAAGTACATCGCGAGGAAAAAAAGTGGAGCACCCAGAACACAAGGCAGGCTATCATTGTCACTCTGTGCACGTACGCAACATCGGCGGGTCTGTAAATGACTAGAATTGCAATTATCTATGTAGTCTCTGTTCTTTCGGACATTTGGGAAAGAACTGGCACTGCATATGCAATGAAGGTGAGACTGGCCAGCGATCCCTTCAGTGCAGATGCACAGCACGCTCGAACTCTTAGTGGAATCGACAAAACGCCGCGAGTAATCATGATAAAGGGCAGGGTCAGTAGTGTGCTGATAATTGAGAATTTGCGTCTGACAGGAGGCGTGCTAGGGTAGTGGGTGAATGTGCGATGATCACTGTGTCTGGATGGCTCAGAGGTCAGAGCATCTGTCTTGTAAGCAGGAGACCCGGGTTGGAATCCCGGTCTGACACAAATATTCAACTTTCCCCATTGATTTAAATCAATAGCCACTAACAGCTATATGTCGTAAATTCTTTGCGTCTGGCATTTCAACTGTTGGTGACATGCCGAAGACAACAAAGGGCATCAGTATTGTTCGTGTTTAGTCTTGTTACCAGTCCTTGTAGGGAAATAAGGGGTGACAATAGACCCAGAGTTATTTGATCACTGTGAAGGACACGGAAATGAAGCGTGCTCTTGTCAGATATCGTTGGCAGCACCTGACAGACACCTTGGGTGCCTACACTGCCACCGAGCGAGGTGGCGCAGTGGTTAGCACACTGGACTCGCATTCGGGAGGACGACGGTTCAATCCCGTCTCCAGCCATCCTGATTTAGGTTTTCCGTGATTTCCCTAAATCGCTTCAGGCAAATGCCGGGATGGTTCCTTTGAAAGGGCACGGCCGATTTCCTTCCCCATCCTTCCCTAACCCGACCTTGTGCTCCGTCTCTAATGACCTCGTTGTCGACGGGACGTTAAACAACACTCACCACCTACACTGCCGACTGGTCGAATCCTGCAATATCCAGATTTGTCGGGCATAAAGAATGACAGTGGCCTGATCTTGACCTGTATGGGAATGTAAGGGCAGACATACTGACCACTACAAGGGAAGCTCACCGTTTTATGCACCTGGTATATCGCAACCCATTCACATCTGCGCCGCTCATCCGAGAACCAGTGATGGAACCCCTGCACCATTCTGTGCCGTCCCGCACCGTTTCTCGAAGTCTAGTAGCAGCTGAACTAGCGTCCTACGTGTAGGTTGTCCGTAAAACCACTACACAGACGGCTGCGTTTGGGAGCGTTTACTGCAGATGAATTGTCTTCAGAGATGAATCCAGGTTCTGCACTATCCTGGCTGACCACCGTTGGCGAATGTTGCGGCGATCTGGGGAGAGGTCCCATTCTTACGATATTTCTGAGAGCCACAACCTAGCGTCAAGATGTGAGCAGCCATTGACTGACAGTGACTGAGCGAAATCTGACGGCCCAGCTGTACCTCGCGGACATCCTCCTTACTCATGTGTTACTTCTCATGCAACACTATGGAGGCGACATTTTGCAACAGGACAATTCTCGTCCACACATGGTACGTGTCGCCTGAACTCTTTGCTTGATGTTGAGGTACTCCCGTGGCCAACAAGATCTCCACAACATGTGCCGGATCCGCTCTGACCTCAGCTCAGTATACATGGCATCAAAGAGCGATGGGCCACCTTGCCACAGGAGCGGATGCAACGAAAATGGTTCAAATGGCTCTGAGCACTATGGAACTTAAATTCTGAGGTCATCAGTCCCCTTGAACTTAGAACTACTTAAACCTAACTAACCTAAGGACATCACACGCATTCATGCCCGAGGCAGGATTCGAACCTGCGACCGTAGCGGTCGCGCGGTTCCAGACTGTAGCGCCTAGAACCGCTCGGCCACCACGGCCGTCGAGGATGCAACGGCTTCATGATATCCTTCTCAACAGAGTCAGCGCTTGTATTCAGGCCAGTATGAGGGCAATGTCTGACTGACAAGTGGACTCACACTGCCAAGTTCTTTATAAATATGATTCTATTTTGCAAGCACTGAAATATCGCAACATACTCTGTCAAACCGCGAAGTTTCATTTCGTTACTTCTTCCGTTTTTGGTGCTTCACTTTTCTTGTCAGGCAGTGAAGTTGTATCCAGTACAGTGAAAAGCGAGGCTTCCGATCTTGACCACATGTTGTTGGCTGAAATCGATTGCTCCTATATATGTTTCGTTCACTGACTTGAGGATCGGGAGCAAAAAGCGAGGTCATCGGTCCCATCGGATTAGGTAAGGATGGGGAAGGAAGTCGGCAGTGCCCTTTCAAAGGAATCACCCTGGCATTTGCCTGAAGCGGTTTACTGAAATCACGGAAAACCTAAATCAGGATGGAGGACGTGAGTTCCAACCGCCGTCCTCCCGAAGGCGAGTCCAGTGTGCTAACCACTGCGCCACCTCGCTGGGTGCTTCAAATGACTCGGGTAATCAGGCTGAGGCTCGCCAGGATAGCCGAGAGCGCTAATGCACTGCTTCCTGGACTCGGATAGGCGCGCCGGCCCAGGATCGAGGGCTGTTGTGCTGGTCAACCTGGATGTGGTTTTTAGGCGTTTTTCCACATCCCACCAGGTGAATACCAGGCTGGTCACACGTCCCGCCTCAGTTACACGACTCGCAGAGATCACTCGACACACAATAATTGCGCCTTGCTGTTAGTAACTTTTTTAGGTTTCAAACTCTACTGCCTTACTATTTTTATTAGTACTCTCCCTTCATACGTATATAACTTCCCATCTGACGTCTTATTTAACATATAACAACTTATAAAGTTATATCTTTTGGCGCGTATGCAGCATCCAAGTCCCCAGTTGCTAATCAGGGCATAGGATCGCTTCGCCGGCGCCACATCGGCTAAATGCAGGAACCCACTGAATTGAGGTGCCGTGTGCAAAGCGACAAGGAAAGTTCCTTCGTCGCTCACGCTCATCAGTATTTCCTGATGACGCCAGCTGTCTGCTGCAGTACGTAGGGATTTTTGATTAATAATAAAGCAGCCAAGGCTGCAAGCGCCATAAATCTTACACCATCCGCTCATACATGTTTTCAGTTTCAGATCGATCCATATTCTTCCATTAGTTTTCTCACTCTGATCTTTTATTATATGGTTGTTGATACACTGTGGTCACCGTTGTTAACTATTCTGATTTCTATTATGCAACTTTAGTTGAGTCTTCGTAGTGATAAATAACGATAATATTTCATTATGACGTGAGAGCCCACTTCGAACTTGGGTCATAAATTTCCGTAAACAAAAAATGTTATGTAGTATTACTATAAAGAATAATTTTCATGTGAACAGTTGGAATCGCACTCATACTATAAGTGTCATAAGTAATCTCCTCAATATATTTTTAATCTAAATCCTTCAACTCATTTTTATTAAAATCATTACTAATGATTATGTTTCCTATTATGTGGAAGGTAAAGCGATAGCATAAGATTCTTTACGAAGTATCTGAAAATAGCTCTGTAAAGATCTGTAAAGTGTAGTTGATATCAGTGTTCTATATGCCAGTACACATATTTCCATGTGTTCTATACGAAAATTACAACTGTTTTAGACATACCAGTCATTCGTAATCCTAAAAAGGTTAAAATTTCTTGTTTGAAAATGTCCTAAAAAGATCTCATCTGTCAACTAGCTTCTGAATTATTTATTCAGTCAAGGCACAAGTCGATTCTTTTAAAATTATAATATATTGATGTATTACTCTAAATGTATTCCTGAAATTGTCTTCCTTCGCTATGCTTAAATTTTTAAATATCTTAAACTCTCTTAACATTACATTTTCAGTGACAACGACATTAGTCCTAAATCCAGCCTGTGAGAAACGTGCCTTACAGCATCTCTGCAGCTCGGTTTTTTTTTTCAATTTTTCATCAGTGTAACTGCTTCCCGAAATATTTTTGTAATTTCTCAATATTCATAATTCATTAGATTTAAGGTCCACGAAAAATCTATGGATTATTAGAAGAGCATCCTACACGTTCCTGAAGGCAGAATCCTATGGTTCCAAAATCTATCGCAATGTAATACCCAGAGAAAAAGATTTGCCACAATAATCTCCCCCCCCCCCCCGCTCCAATCTCTCACATTCTTTCAGTGTCTCTCTCTCTCTCTCTCTCTCGCGAGGAGTGACACTTCATTGTCATAGCGAGTTATACTAAATATAATCAATATAAGGTACTAATGTTTAGCTTACAAACTAACTACATAACAAGTACTTGCTTAGTTGCCTGTAAAACAGGAAATAAAATGGACATTGAATGTCTCGTCCACTTAGAAGACATAATAGACTGAGCGCTATTTAGATGGACAATAAGAAGTGACTGTGGCCTTCATGAAGTATTCACCTAATTTGATTTCCGGAACTACATAAACCTAAATCAGGATGGCTGAATTACAATAGAACATCGTTCACACCGACGCCAACTAGTCAGAATGTTCAATTCTCAGCTGATCGACTACATCTGATATTTCTTCGGTTGTCGACCCTAATGTTAGTCCATTCAGTGCTCTGGTATTGCCCCTTGTTAACTATCCATTTCAGCAAAACTATTACATCATTAGCGATCTGCTGTACAGGGCGTTGCAGATGAGGGTCTTTTCTCTGTAACTTACAAAACAATAAGTGAAAGAATATTTATTTAGACAGGTAAACATCAGAAACGCTACACATTCTCTGAAGGTATGAACATTTACTTATTTCCCACAGATTACAGCAACGATTTATAGCTTTTTAAATAGATAATTATTTTTGTATGGTTCAGCTAATCTATTTAAATCGTACACAAATCAATTCAAATCAAATTTTTACATATTTTACCTAGTTATCTAGAAACGTTCAAAGTTTAAGGTGAATGCTACATGCTGTACGTAATTGGCTGTGTTCATGAGGATGATCTGATGGTGGAATGTTCATATAAAACTCGTGCCAATTTTCCTGGATGTGTTTTCTAAACAACCTGCAGACGAGATGTAAAGTTGCTAGTGTCACAGTGCGACAAGGCTTCCCTGACGCTCTGTGTGAAGTCATCTTGGGTGTGGACTAGGTGACAAACGCGATTCTTTATATGTCCCCACAAAAATAAATCTACTGATGTTAAATCGAGCTACCGTTGGGAACATTCCTGAGAACTGCGACTTACTAACAATTTTCCAGGAAATCTTTTGTTTAGCTCTTGCACAGCGTCACGCACAGAAATGACCATCCTCGTGCATCCACATACGCCCTCTTTTGTCTAGACTGACATTTTCAAGGACAGCATCTAAATTGTCTGCGATTAAAACACGATACCTCTCACCTGTAGAGTACCTGTAAGCTAATGTGGACCCATCTCCAAGGATTCAACACCGCACATTAATGGACCACCTCGACGATCGAGATAATTTAACCACCTAGCAGTTTCTGTGGACCAGTAAGGAGTAATAAGACGGTTCACTGCGGCATAATTCGTGAACATATATTCATTTTAGAACGTAACTGTAAGGTGTCCAAAGTGAAGTTATTTACCATTCATACGTAGAAAGTAGCTCTCCGACTGAAATTGTTCTCATGCTCCTCCTGTATCAATGAGGCCGGCCGGGGTGGCCGAGCGGTTCTAGGCGCTACAGTCTGGAACCGCGCGACCACTACGGTGGCAGGTTCGAATTCTGCCTCGGGCATGGATGTGTGTGATGTCCTTAGGTTAGTTAGGTTTAAGTAGTTCTAAGTTCTAGGGGACTGATGAACTTAGAAGTTAAGTCCCATAGTGCTCAGAGCCATTTGAACCATTTGTATCAATGACAGCTGGTACGGCTGAAAGTTGGAACAGTGTACCATTCGCCACACAGATGTAAGGCTGATACCAACGACTGCAGCAACTTCTCGTAAGCTGACACGGGGACTGTGGTGTATTGCAGCCAAAATAACTTCTGTACCCTGGCTTCTTGCTAGTCTTCTTCTGTTTCGCTGCACCTTCTCAATCTAAGTGTTTCTCGAAGTCGTTCTTCAACACGTAAGAAGCTTAATATTGATTGAGCTCTTCGACCAGTGTATCTCACAGGATAAGCCACGGCAGCATCATCGGCATCGTGTGGGCATTCGTCGAGATTTAGCAATATGTCAACGCTCTCGTTGGATGTGTTTGCCATGTTTATTGCACGTCAGTTTCCGTAGCAGACCGAGATTCGCTTTTTGCACATTCTGATCTGCTTTATATACGGACGTATAAGAATACATTCTACAATCTAATCGAAATCCCTATGTGACACTAGTAACTTCACGTTTCATCCACAGGTCGTTTAGGTGGCACACTGAGTTATGCTGTCAGGAGAATGGGCACGCGTTTGAACACCTCAGTTAAATGAACATACTGAGACCAGGCCGTCAGTCTGAACATAGATCGGCCGGCCGCGGTGGTCTAACGGTTCTAGGCGCTCAGTCCGGAGCCGCGCGACTGCTACGGTCGCAGGTTCGAATCCTGCCTCGGGCATAGATGTGTGTGATGTCCTTAGGTTAGTTAGGTTTAAGTAGTTCTAAGTTCTAGGGGACTGATGACCATAGATGTTAAGTCCCATAGTGCTCAGAGCCATTTGAACCATTTTTTTCTGAACATAGATCATTACATATTTTAAGTCATTAGTCTCCTGACTGGTTTGATGCACGTTGAAACCATCCGTATGACTTCGAACGTTTCTAACTTATTAACTAGAAGTGAAGGAAATCTGATTTAATTTCCTTTTCTGTTTACGGTTCATTCACATCAGCTTCATGAAAGAAAAATTAATGTTCTAACTAAACAATTGTAGCTCGTTGCTGTAACTCCATCGAAAATATCCAAATAAATTACGTTTATAGCTCTACGGACAGACTAACCTTTCTTATTTACTTATCTAAATAAATATTGTTTTCACTTACAATTTTGTACGCTACAACATTTCTATCACTTCCGTTCATAATGTTCTTTATTATCATTTTCTCTCGTCGACTTGTTGCAGGACGTCTGCATTTCCTACTCCGCCGAGCCGTCTAATCAACATTCGCCTTTAACACCACTCTGTAATGCCTTCTAATCTCTACATTTCTGTTTTAGCCGTTGTCGCCGTTTCGCACCAGTATAGAGCTGCGTTCCAAACTAGATTTGCATCAATATTATTCTGGTCGAAAGATTTATACTGTTTTATGAACCAGCTGTTTATTTTTATATAAATCCTTCTTTTATTTGACAGAGTCCTTGAAGATAGGTCTTACACAAATGCCCTTTGTTGCATCTTCCTTGTTTATCTCTTCTACGTTCGAGAGAGAATTTCCAATATTTAGCTCCCCAACACTTCTACCTGTACTTGCTGTTCTGCCGTTGATCGCGTAAACGAAGGCATCAGTCCCAAACTTTTTTTTTTTTTTTTTTTTTTTTTTTGGGTCGTCAGCCTTTCTGTTTGATGTTGCTTGCCGCGATTTGCTCTCCTGTCACAATTTTCTGAAGTTAGAGTAGCACGCAGCCGGTGTCCTGATTTATTTTGTTTATATACGGTGATTCTGTGATAACCTTACAAAGGGTAAATGTATCTATTTGAGGAAAGAGACCCTGATCCGGAAACGACAGACAAAAGTGATAAGCGAAATCGTTCTGACACCTCTAACAGTGGACCTGTTCTTCTGCCAGCTCTTTGCTTTTTGTATTTTGCGAGGAGATACTGTCGACTAAAACAAGAAAAAATTGTCTGATTAACATGGCCTCTAAAATGCACCTATTCAGTAGAAAAAATAAATTTCGCTGTAGCAAAGATCAGCAAGTGCTCATAGTTCTTGAGAAATGCGCTATTTAGAGCCCATGTTGAAGGGACTTCTTTTCTTGTTTTGGTCCTTACTACCTTCTCCCAAAATACAGGAAGCAAAGACCTTGCACAGGAAAAGGTCCACTGTCAGATCCATCAAAACGGTTTTTGCTTATAACTTTGGACTCGGTCGTTTCCCGACCAGGGACCCTTACCTCAAATTCATGCATTTGCACTTCTCCCTCTTCCTCGAAAGTTTGTAACATCATCATAGATTCACCCCGTATATTCCAGTTCTGTATTCCCCTGCAATGTTTGCGCACTAGGGCTCCCTCTAATGCCATCTTTACACTTCATTTTAGCCCGTCACCTACCACATAAGTGATTTCCTGATGTTTTTAACACCCGTAAACTGCTGTCCGATCTTACAGTTAGTGGGTTGGAGACACACCTTTCCTCAACGACAGTGTGGACAACCTCCTCAATTCTTACATTCAATACACTACAGGTCATTAAATTTGCTACACCACGAAGATGAAGTGCTACAGACGCGAAATTTAACCGACAGGAAGATGATGCTGTGATATGCAAATGATTAGCTTTTCAGAGCATTCACACAAGGTTGGCGCGGGGGCGACACCTACAACGTGCTGACATGAGGAAAGTTCCCAACCGATTTCCCACACACAAACAGCAGTTCACCGACGTTGCCTGGGGAAACCTTGTTGTATTGCCTCGTGTAAGGAGGAGAAAGGCGTACCATCACGTTTCCGACTTCGATAAAGGTCGGAATGTAGCTTATCCCGAATGCGGTTTATCGTATCGCGTCATCGTATCGCGTCGAGATCCAATGACTGTTAGCAGAATATGGAATCGATGGGTTCAGGAGGGTAATACGGAACACCGTGCTGGATCTCAACGGCCTCGTATCACTAGAAGTCGAGATGACAGGCATCTTATCCGCATGGCTGTAACAGATCGTGCAGCCACGTCTCGATCCCTGAGTCAACAGATGGGGACGTTTGAAAGACAACAACCATCTGCACGAACAGTTCGACAACGTTTGCAGCAGCATGAGCTATCAGCTCGGAGACCATGGCTGCGGATACCCTTGACGCTGCATCACAGACAGGAGCGCCTGCGATGGTTACTCAACGACGAACCTGGGTGCAGGAATGGCAAAACGTCATTTTTTCGTATGAATCCAGGTTCTGTTTACAGCATCATGATGGTCGCATCCGTGTTTGGCGACTTTCCGGTGAACGCACATAGGAAGCTTGTATTCGTCGTCGCCATATTGGCGTATCACCTGGCGTGAAAGTATGGGGTGTCATTGGTTACACGTCTAGGTCACCTCTTGTTCACATTGATGGCACTTTGAACAGTGGACGTTACATTTCAGATGTGTTACGACCCGTGGCTCTAACCTTCATTCGATCCCTGCGAAACCCTACATTTCAGCAGGATAATGCACGACCGCATGTTGCAGGTCCTGTACGGGCCTTTCTGGATACAGAAAATATTCGACTGCTGCCCTGGCCAACACATTCTCCATATTTCTCACCAATTGAAAACGTCTGGTCAATGGTGGCCGAGCAACTGGCCCGTCACAATACGCCTGTCACTACTCTTGATGAACTGTGGTATCGTGCTGAAGCTGCATGGGCAGCTGTACCTGCACACGCCATCCAAGCTCTGTTTGACTCAATGACCAGGCCGTTATTACTGCCTGAGGTTGTTGTTTTGGGTATTGATTTCTCAAGATCTATGCTCCCAAATTGAGTGAAAATGTAGTCACATGTCAGTTCTAGTATAATTTATCCGTCCAATGAATACCCGTTTATCATCTGCATTTCTTCTTGGTGTAGCAATTGTAATGGCCAGTAGTGTATTTAGTATCCCTCTGTAACATGCCTATCAGACGCTTCGATTCTCTTTTCTTTTGGAATTGTTCCGCAGTCAATGATTCTCTTCTATATAATGCCGTGCTCCAGAAGTACATTCTGAGAAATTTACTCCTCGAATTAAGGCGTATGCCTGATAGTAGCATTCTTTTGTATACGTACACTTTCCTTGTTTGTTCTAGATCGCTTCTTATGCCCTCACCGAGCAAGATGTTGAAATAGTTAACACACTGGACACACGTTCGGGGGGACGACGGTTCAAATCCACGTCCGACCATTCAGATTTAGGTTTCCCAAGCTTTCCAAAAATCACTTAAGGGGAATTCCAGTATCCATTCAAAGGGTACGGCCGAAGTGCTTCCTCGTCCGTCTGTAATCTGAGCTTGTGATCCGTGTTTATCACCTCGTTGCAGACAGGGTGTAAAACTTTAATCCAATTTTTCTTATGCTCTCCTTTCGCCGCCGGTCATGCGCTATTTTGCTTGAAAGGTATCAGAGTGCCTTCACTTCGTTTGCTAAATGCTGCCTAGCTTTGGTGTTAAGTTCGTAACTTAAGTCATTTCTCCTACTCCTCATTACTGCCATCCATTTTCAGCGCCCCGTAGACCGTCCGTTTCATTCAACAGGCCCTTTCATCCTTCCTCGCCTTCACTGACGTTATCAGCGTAGAAGGATTACCGACTGAGTGCGTACGAAGAAGGACATGCAACTGACATAAATGCGAGCGAGCGTTTGACTGCCCATTTCATTCAACAAGTCATATCTACATCTACATCTACATGGCTACTCTGCAAATCACATTCAAGTGCCTGGCAGAGGGTTCATCGAACCACCTTCACAATTCTCTATCATTCCAATTTCGTATAGCGTGCGGAAAGAATGAATACCTATATCTTTCCGTACGAGCTCTGATTTCACTTATTTTATTGTGGTGATCGTTCCATCCTATATAGGTCGGCGTCAACGAAATATTTTCGCATTCGGAGGATAAAGTTGTTGATTGAAATTTCGTGAGAAGATTCCGTCGCAACCAAAAACGCCTTTCACTTAATGATTTCCCGCCCAAATCTTGTATCATTTCTGTGACACGCTCTCCCAGATTTCGCGATAGTACAAAACGTGCTGACTTTCTTTGAACTTTTTCGATGTAATCCGTTAGTCCTATCTGGTAAGGATCCCACACCGCGCAGCAGTATTCTAAAACAGGACGGACAAGCGTAGTGTAGGCAGTCTCCTTAGTAGGCAGTGTGTTTATAAGAAAGTGGAGCCGCTCCACGCCCGCACAATCACAAAAGATTGTCGTCACTTGTGCAATATAGTTAGTATTCTAATCTAGGAGTCACGGGATGCGGATCTGTGATATTGTTTATTCGTCTGGGTCACACGTAGGATATAATAGACATAAGCATTTGAAGAGTAGAGGTTTTCAAGGGCACAGGCAAAAAAACGCAACGGAAGGCGCCGTGGTGGAAAAACCTCTGCGACAGTGCGGAAGGGTAGTAGATCTGCTGGTGCGTGTGTACCAGCAGCGACAGTTTACGGGTGGTTATTGGGTAATGTTAGTAGAGAGGTATTACCGCCGTTGCTGCCGTCCGGTGAAGTCTCCTGGACCAGCTGCAACGTCACCGTACCTGTTAACATGTCAATTCGTCATCTGAGTGGTCAATTTGATTATAAATCGGCCGCTCAGTTATGTAGAGTCATGTGGGTGAGGGGGGGGGGGTCTGTCTGTCTTGTGCGTGTTCGGCTTTCCTGTCTGTGTCGTTTGGTTGGCTGTATGGGCACAGCTGGTCGTGTTAGTCAGTTTTGCTGTGATACAGGGGTTCGCCGAAATTTGTGTTTGAGTGCTTAATTTAAGCCTGCCGTAGGTGGCCAGTTTCCCTTAAGGAAAAGTGTTCATGTAATCGTTGCTCACTTTCAGTAATGCTGTCTAGAACAGGGTTGTTCAAACTTTTTACGTTTGAGATCTACTACATGCAATTTAGTCCATTTAGATATTTACTAACCTAAGAATTCATGAAGATTTAAACACAAAACAACACCATAGCCAAAATTAAACATTTTAATTACACAACATATATAAAAGTTAATTCTCACTCCATTAAAAGTTGTAGGCCAACTACTCAGTTTACAAGATATTACTCATGTGAAAAAACTTAAAGCATATATCATCACAATTGTTGAAAAAAATTTATGAGATATTTGGCTTTGGATATCATTGACAAGTTTATTATAATCTGGTGAATAACTTGTCGGAGCCAACCTCACACAGTCTCAAACGTTTATTTCTTCACTTGGATTTCACTATGTTCATGACTGAAAACCCTGCCCTCATAGATAATTTGATCCGAAAATGATAGTAAGATGCTTCTTTTAAACGATGGGGTACATTTTTACATTTATTAATTTCAGAAAGTTGTCTTCATCGTGTTCTGACTTCAAAGAAACGTCATTTTGAAATCGAGTTATTTCCTCCGTCGTGCACATTGTTGTTTCGTGGTAACCCGAAAACAGCGGTGGGCGTTACTTACTGGAGGCAGAGCTTGTTCCCTCCGCACTGCACGCCGCACCCAATTCCGCAGCAGACCCTGAGCGCTCTCGCGCATTATCGCAAACCTTGCTGACAACGCGCCAAGTTACAATTCGTGAGCACCAACCACACCATGCAGGAGGAAAGACGACCGCTTGACGCGAACGTGGTGGTGAAATACTGGTCGAGACTCGTTGTCAACGCACTGGTATTTTACAAAAACGGCTCATTTAAACAGACTGCTGACGAAGGTTTTAAGAGATCGACTCCCAGAGCCATGGCGATCTACAGGTCGCTCGTCATATGCGAGTTGAGCACATCCGACCTAGAACGATTACACAGGTCTGCGACATAAAAAATGTTTCATATTTATTAAGTGATTTTTATAGTGTTTCCAACGCTGATTTCGGGGAAAAAGTGAAAAAATTCCATCACATACAGTTATTTCACAAACTGCTTGTCTAGTTTTAACTTCTTTCGATATTTCAGCACTCTAGTGAGTTTGAATTTTGGTTTTTAGGATCTCCATAAACTGTTATTTAGCCGTTTTTATGCTAGATATACGTAAAATAAAGAGTAATTAGGAGAAACCAGCAGTATTTTCATGTCAGTGACTGTCTGTCACGCTGACCCTTCCCCCGCCATCACCAAGCAGTGAGCTTCTGCTATTGTCCTTCAGGTCACAGTACCTCTTCACTTTGTGCTGTTCACGTGTTGTTGTTACTAGTGCTTTAAAGTAGTGACTGTTTTCTTGTGCTGTGAAGTTGTTTTACGGACAATGGACAATGGCTACCAGAGGATGTATAAACTCGCCTGTTTGCTACTGCTACATTTGTGGTAACTATACCGTTAAACAGCAACAAAGAAGCATTTCCGAATTTGTTGAAAAAGTATATTTCGCCTATTTTGGTATAAAGTTAGGCGCTCAAGATAAGCCTTGAGCCCCATACAAAGTTTGTTCATTGTGTGTAGAAGAACTGAGGCAATTGATTCAACGTAAAAAGCAGTCCTTACGTTTTGGAATACCATTGGTTTGGAGGGAGCCCAAAAATCATAGTCATGACTGCTATTTTTTGTTCTTGCAACGTAAGAGGTTTCAATTTGAAAAACAAAAACGATATTTCTTACCCTAACATTCAATAAGCTATTCGCCCTGTTCCTCAAGGATCTGAAGTACCAATACCGTCTCCTTCAGATTCTTTGGATGATATAGATGATCACGACCCATTGGTTCAGCAAGGTGATAGTAAAGAAGACAGAGATTGCTACGATCCTGGCACAACCGATCCCATTCCATTCCCACAACCTGAACTGAACGATTTAGTTAGAGATCTAGGCCTTTCTAAAGAACCGGCAGAGGTTCTAGGATCTAGATTGAAACATAAACATATGTTGGCTCCGGGTACATCCTTTTCGATCGAGGGAAAAGGAGTTTGTATCTTTCTTCTCTCAAGAAGGTGACCTGGTGTTTTGCAGTGATGTTCCTGGACTTATGGCACGTTTCAAAATAGGCGACTTTTTACTGATTCTTCAAAAAGAAGCTTTAAATCAGTACTTCTACACAATGGCAATAAGTATACTTCTATACCACTTGGACAGTCGGTTCAGTTAAAAGAAAGTTACGAACACCTTGGACTGGTTTTAAGAAAACCCTGCTTCTCACACCGCAAATGGACACTATGTGGTGATTTAAAATCGATTTCAGTGCTGCTTGGTCGACAAAGTGGCTATACAAAGTTCCCTTGCATTCTCTGTGAATGGGACAGCAGAGACAGAAACCAGCACTACATAAAGAAAGCTTGGCCCTTGAGAATCCTCAACGAGTCCACAGCCGAAAAAAGCAATAAAAGAAACTTCGACAGAAAGCGAAAGTGTTATTATAAGGACTTATGAGCTTAAAGAGAAATGGAAGTGTGCTGGAAATGCAGTTTAGAACATGATTTATAAATAAAACAAAATTTTGTAACGTTGGAGAAAATGCTTAAATTCTACATCTACACCTACATTTATACTCCGCAAGCCACCCAACGGTGTGTGGCGGAGGCCACATTACATGCCACTGTCATTGCCTCCCTTTTCTGTTCCAGTCGCGTATGGTTCGCGGGGAGAACGACTGCCGGAAAGCCTCCGTGCGCGCTCAAATCTCTCTAATTTTACATTCGTGATCTCCTCGGAAGGTATAAGTAGGGAGAAGCAATATATTCGATACCTCATCCAGAAACGCACCCTCTCGAAACCTGGAAAGCAAGCTACACTGCGATGCAGAGCGCTTCTCTTGCAGAGTCTACCACTTGAGTTGGCTAAACATCTCCGTAACGCTATCACGCTTATCAAATAACCCTGTGACGAAGCGCGCTGCTCTTCTTTGGATCTTCTCCGTCAACCCGATCTGCTACGGATCCCACACTGATGAGCAATACTCAAGTATAGGTCGAACGAGTGTTTTGTAAGCCACCTCCTTTGTTGATGGACTACAGTTTCGAAGGACTACCTCACAAGCGACTTCTAATCAAGCTGCGGGCCTATGGGGTATCGTCTCAGTTGTGCGACTGGATTCGTGGTTTCCTGTCAGGAAGGTCGCAGTTCGTAGTAATAGACGGCAAATCATCGAGTAAAACTGAAGTGATATCAGGTGTTCCCCAGGGAAGCGTCCTGGGACCTCTGCTGTTGCTGATCTATATAAATGACCTGGATGACAACCTGAGCAGTTCTCTTAGGTTGTTCGCAGATAATGCAGTAATTTACCGTCTAGTAAGGTCATCCGAAGACCAGTATCAGTTGCAAAGCGATTTAGAAAAGATTGCTGTATGGTGTGGCAGGTGGCAGTTGACCCTAAATAACGAAAAGTGTGAGGCGATCCACATGAGTTCCAACGGAAATCCGTTGGAATTCGATTACTCGATAAATAGTACAATTCTCAAGGCTGTCAATTCAACAAAGTACCTGGGTGTTAAAATTACGAACAACTTCAGTTGGAAAGATCAAATAGATAATATTGTGGGGAAGGCGAGCCAAAGGTTGCGTTTCATTGGCAGGACACTTAGAAGACGCAACAAGTCCACTAAAGAGACAGCTTCCACTACACTCGTTCGTCCTCTGTTAGAATATTGCTGCGCGGTGTGGGATCCTTACCAGGTGGGATTGACGGAGGACATCGAAAGGGTGCAAAAAGAGGCAGCTCGTTTTGTATTATCACGTAATAGGGGAGAGAGTGTGGCAGATATGATACGCGAGTTGGGATGGAAGTCATTAAAGCAAAGGCGTTTTTCGTCGCGGCGAGATCTATTTACAAAATTTCAGGCACCAACTTTCTCTTCAGAGTGCGAAAATATTTTGTTGAGCCCAACCTACACAGGTAAGACTGATCATCAAAATAAAATAAGAGAAATCAGAGCTCGAACAGAAAGGTTTAGGTGTTCGTTTTTCCCGCGCGCTGTTCGGGAGTGGAATGGTAGGGAAATAGTATGATTGTGGTTCGATGAACCCTCTGCCAAGGACTTAAATGTGAATTGCAGAGTAATCATGTAGATGTAGATATAGATGTAGTTACCTCTCCCTGCAACAGGTGCCCATCCGCTGTTATTATACCCAAAAATACTACCTTTTTTGTGAGAAAACCTGTCGTGATAGAAAAAAATGGATTGCATTTTTGAAATCAGCGCTGAAAAGTACATGAAAGTTGAAACGTCCCCTTAGAACAATTATACACGACTGTGCTTAACCTGACACACAATATTATTTAGCGCAACGCAATCTGACTTTCAAAAATCCCTACAAAAGAATGGCCCTGACTAACTTTAACCTATACCTTTCAGAAATCACTTACCTCACAAAAATCTTCGTTACTCGAAATACTGCAATACAGCGAGCGCCACTACTGCCAGCTAAATAAAAGATTCAAACTACAGAAGGCACTAACTACTGATAGGGATAGTTAGCAAATGAAAGATATTAATAGAGAACAAACAATGTATTTACCTTAATAGTCATAATATATATAGCAGTTCATGACAAATTACAAAACTCCGCCATCTCTCTCCCCACATCCACAGAGATATCCAATGCACACACTTACTGATATAATGTTGGTTAAAAGCTAAAATTTTCTCACAGTCCATAAAGACAGTCCTGATCATTCATCATAATAGTAATTACAGTTTTTGTTTTTCACAAAGTCTCATTAGTAAAAGAGAATGCACACAGAAGTAGTGGATTTCCATGCAGTCTTGAAGAAGTAGTGGTGTCCTTCCAACGGAAAGACAGTGCTGACTCTTGACATGCTGACAGGTAATGGGCCACAATGGAGCAAACCCACAGCAGAGTCATTCGAAGTTCTGAAGAATATTGGTAGGTAGGTCATCACAGAGCAGACCCACTGTAGTCCTGGTAGAGATTACGGTATTGGTATTGCACCAGAGGTGCAGACCCACTGTAGTCCATGTAGAGACGGCCAGCAGCCATCTGCTGTGACTGTGCAGGTGCACAATCACCATCGAAGAGTCTTGCAGAGAAGATAGCAAGTCCATAAACCACCACTTGTGCACGCCCAAAGTTTTTGGAATTGTCCTTAGAAGTCTTGCAGACAATATAGCAAGTCCATAAACCACCACTTGTACACTCACGAAGTTTTTGGAATTGTCCTTAGAACCAGCAATGCTGTTATCCAGTCCCTTGCTGAATTATCAACACATGTGTAAACACTAACAGTCCCTACTTCTCACATATTGTCCATATACTATGACCAACGGAAACGTGTGCAGTGAAATGTAACTTACAAGTTACTAATATGATGAACTTGTGTCAATTACCATTTTATAACATGAGAATACAATTACAAAGGTACAAAATACATCATTAAAGAACATAACAATACAGATAACATTTGTAGTACAGGCTTTACAACAGAATAGAAATAAACATATACATCAGTGTTACAGGAATTATGACATAAGTAAATACATAAACGATCAGAATAACTTTTGAAACATCAACTTTACACATGAGCATTAAAACAAAACAGAATAAATAATGTCTAAGCATCTTTACAAGGTAAATAACATATTATTAACGCCAATTATATTTGAGGATAACAGTATTCCTCATCACAGTGAATATAGCTTAGTATTAGAGAAATTCTACAACATAAATCTTATTAGCTAAACATATAAAGACAGGAAGAACATAAATACACAAGGGTACACAAACATATAGAGGGATGACACAAAAGGAAAGGACAGGGTTTGTTTTACTGCAGTATTTTGCATGGAGATCTCCCTTCGTTCATCATTATTCCCAAAAGTCCTATCTAAACCTGTCTTCTGTACTTTTTTTCGTATAACTTCTCAATGCATTTCTTCCAATTCATCGCAACTCATTCTCTTATATAGTCTACCCCCTCTGAAGCTAACTTAAATCTACTGAGCTCAGATGCTAAACTAAGGGACAAGGCAATGCAGCATCACATAAAACAATTAATATAAACAGCAATGGAAAAAAACGCAGATTTGCGAAGCAAGCAGCATTAAGAAATTAGCAAAGCAATTGCAATATTACAACTAATATAAGGCACTGTGCAGCAAACAAGGAAAATAAATCCATAGTAAAACTAGCTTAGAAGAGTAAGACAAATTAAAATTCAGTAGCACTATGCCTGGCAAACAGCAGCAGCAACTTATATCTAAACATGACATAGCTCAAGCAGAAAAAATATTACAGTAAAAACAACAATGCAGATAAGGGAAATGTATATTCACATCTTAATGTCTATGTAATTAAAGTGGCGCACCACAAAAACTAATTCTACAAAAAATTACCAAGTACTTGAAAAGAAAATGATATATGCAGTTACTGTTATTAGTCCCTTCTTATTGTTCTTTCCATTCCAAGAGCTCCTTTTTCGAAGAATGTGGGTCATAAAATAATTATTTAATAGATCTGTTGACAGAAAGTGTTCACATTAGCAAATGCATTTAATTTTATTTTATGAAACCAATGCTGCAAGACAGCTGGAAACCAGATATCAAATGAAATCAGCAAATATGTACAAAGTAAAGCATAAGAACATCATTCAGTAGTCATGAGGCATTTCATAAGTTAGTAGAAAAATCTCTCAACTAGAGAGACAGTAGTCATAATCAGGTGTATAGACATAAAAATATTTCTCGTCATTTCATTAGGCATTTCAGTAAATATCATAAATGAAGAGCTCCACAGTGTAATCATATGTTTTCAAGTTCGACCATGTCGTTTTTGCGATGCTTTCTACAAAGGAATGTCAATAGCGAGGATAATGGCCTCCCTTTTTTTTCTCCACCTAATGGCTTTCTTTTGTTAGACGACTACCTCTCAGCTGGGCGCCCAAAACGCATTACGCCAAGGTCACTTACCTTTCTTACTGAAATTTTTTCGACAGCAGTTTCTGCTACAGTGACAGTCTCATATAAAAATATTTTACAGGTCGAGAATTTGCGTTTCAATTCTGTAGAAACAAAATCCTGTAAATATAACAGTGTCCAAAAAATTTTCGCCAGCATTGTGATACATTCACGCATTTACACACATTTCATAACTCTTAAAGTACGATTCTTGGTTTCCAACATCCTTTTTCACAAGTCAGAGTCCCTATCCACTACTCATTATTCCTTACCTCATTATACATATATATATTCGTCGACACTTCTTCAATATTTCATCATAAGAGATATGTAGCATAATCAAATAACTCATATAGCATCAGCCTATTAATCATAAACATACCTCAGCAGCATAATACACATCGTTGTCGTAATAATAACATCATAACACCTCAGTCAAATCTCAAAAACGTCGTAGCTTTCTGCAATAATTTCAAAACCTAAAGAAAATTCTCTGCTCATTTCAGTAGTGTCATCTACCTCAAACGTACTTTAAAAATCATGATCTCATACCAAATACATCATTCAAAGCTCTCATAATATCACAATGGTTCCAAATATTCGAATGTGAAATATTACCAAAAAAATATGAACAGTGCACAAAGTACAGACAAAATACAATTTCGTAAGTGTGAAGTTATCCAATGGTGTAATTACATAAACATGTGTCACTGATGTAGTAAAAAAAATGTTTATCTCTCTCAGTTAAACGATCAGATAGGTGTGTAATTTGTGTGTTAGAGAAATATGGTACCGATGTGTTAAATTGTATAAGCAAATACCATATTAGCTAGGGCTCCTTGTGCTTGCCAAACACATGATACACAAAGTAAGCGTGTACCCCCCTGAGGATTAATGTAATTATACCCTAAGGTGTTACAGATTACAACAATGGAATGAAATGTATTACGGAAAACCTTTGTATCATTGTACTTCAAATATCTTTAAAAATAAATGATTTAAGTACAAAATTAATCACTGAAATGTGTGTCCTGTAGCGTTAAATGTGCATCTTGTTGTAAGATAATCTCTGTGGAAGTGTCGTAGATATTTTCCTCCGAAAGCTAAGTTCTGCTGAAGCCAATGTACTTACCTCATGATAAACAAAAGTGAAATGTTTTGTGTAGAGATATCTTAGTTATTACGCTTATTGTTGTGATGATGAAAGTACTGTGCTGTAACGTATTGTTGTGCTATGGAAAAGGCTGTCTCCTTGTAGCTATACCACAAAAGTTACTAATAAAACATGTTTTGCTTTCCAGAAGAATTCAGAAAAACTGTGCAGATATAAAACAGAAACACTGCAAAAGCAACATTGTAAATTGTCACTCATTAGTAGCGTCATGATAAAATCGTGTAGCTGTTACATAAACTAATCACTGTGTCATCTGGTATCTCTCAGAAAGTACTTTAAATCCAGAATGTATTTTCAAGTAAACCAAAATGTTGCATTAAAATCTCATTGGCAGTATATGTTCTAAGTATGTAAGCCTGATAGTCGTTACGTAATCGTGCAACTAACAAGCAAGAATGTATACACATAATAACACTGTGATGTCTGTTCACTATAACAATGCATTTGTAATTTCTGTTTAAGTAAGTTCTCTTGGTTCTTGATTTGATATTTAACTTCCAACATTGTTGCATGTTAACAGATTCTAAGTCTGACAAAGCATACTAGGAATGTAAAGTGAAAAGTTATATGGCAAAGACAAAGTTAAAAAGCAGATTATCTTTCAATTCACGGTTTTACATGTGAGATGTGGTGTAACCCTTTGCTCTTCTCAGTATGTAGAGTTTCAACTTGAATGCAATTATCATGCGGTATTCGTCCGTAAAGAATACTGGAATTTTGCTCAAGGTTAGCGTCAATGTTATTTTTCCCTGAGCCAGCGGGCGCAAGTGGCTGCCTGCGGTGCGAGTCATTGTCTGTTTCTTTGTCGGCGCGCGTCGTTATTGGGATTTCGAGACCTAATTTCTACAAATTCACTGTGACGAGAGGGCATTGCTCTGTTTAAATCCCGCCAGTTCTGATGCAGTTCAGGTCTGTCGTTACGATCATATCGTCTGTCGTCATGTCGGTAGATTCCATAGTTTCTTTATTGTCGGTCACGTGGTGGAGAATTTCTCCCTGAATTATCACTGCCCGGTGGACTGTTGCGTCTGAAGTTATTCTGTCTACCCTGATAATAATAGTTCTGGTTGCCAAATTGTCTGTTTCTATGAATGTCTCTGTCATATTTATTACTATGAAAATGCGATCTTTCTCTGTAACTATTATTACTCTGCTAACGGTTGTCATACGGGTGGTGTCTGTTTTGGTCACGAATTATGCTGTAAGAATAGCTTTGTCGTGTCCAGTTATTATTTCTGTCGCCACGGAATTGTGACGCATGTGACCTGTAATTGTTGTGCTCCAGTTTTCGCATCCCGCGACTGCCTGTATCAATTTCTAATTCTTGTAACAGTCCCTGAAAAGCTTCAATGTCGTCTTTGCAACGTCCTGCTAAAATAATATGTCGTAAATGTTCAGACAGTTTGATTAAGCAAATGCGGATGAGTTCTGAGGGGCTGTATGGGTACTGATTCTTGTGCAACATGTCTTCAAAATATTTCACAAGAATGGAAAATTCAGATTGTTCGAAATGTTTCATCATTATGATGCCATGTTTTACTCGGTCTTGTGTGGCTTGAGACCAATATGCTGAGAGGAAGGCATGGTAAAATTCTCCTTCACTGTGGCAATCGTGAATGACCGATCGCATTCTTACAGCTGGTTCATTCTCTATGTAGCCACACATAAATTCTAACCTGTGCTCCAATGACCAGTTAGGAGGGAAACAATGAGAGAATTGATGGAGCCACGCTTGTGGATGAATGTCGTTGGCAGAATTCTTAAACGTTTTGAATTTATGTGTAGTAATGAACAGCTTATAGTCAAAATCATCGTGTCGGCGAGTAGCATATCAGTCATTGTTACGTCGTGTCGGCGGTTCCATCTCAAAATTCGGTGTACCTTGCCAATTTCTTTCATAATTACCGAAATGCCCTGTGTTATTATTTTGTGGCTTTTCCGTGTTTCTATGTCCCTCTTCCCGCATTGGAGCGCGAGTGTCCTCTGAAATACGTAATTCTTGTATTACCTGTGTCAGCTGATCTTGTACTTCCCGGATTTCTCTTTGGTGTTGTGTATCAATTTGATTCAGATTTTGTTTCAGTTTCCTAATTTGTTCGCACTCTTCTGTGTTATTAAAGACTACCGGTTTTGTGGCATTCAGATTATCATCTACCTTCGTAGATAAATTATTTAGCTGATCCGAAAGTTCAACTACTTTCTCTGATAATGAACTAATTTCCTCCATGTGTCTTTCTGAACTAATTTGCAGAGTATCTACTGTGTCCTTTAAGTTTTCTTGAGTTTTTGAAAGTTGCGTAACCAAATCGGTAGATGCAACTGAGTCAATTTTAGCTTGCAAGGTCTCATGATTTTCATGAACAATAGTTTGCAGCTCTTTTATGGCTGCTTCATGATTCTGTAATGCATTTTCATGACGCACAAAAATAGGTTGGATATGCTCACAAATTTGTGTTTTTACGTCATTACAGACCTTTTGACATTTCGAGTCGATGTTATGTAACTCAGCAGTTAAATCTTCACGTGTTTGTTCGAGAGTTTGTTCCAATGAGTCTAACTTTTGAAGCTTTTGCTGTGTTTGTCTCTGATTTTGTTCCATTGTGTGTAACTGTTGCTGTGTTTGTTTCTGATTTTGTTCCATTTTTTGCATTAATTGCAATAATAATGTATTAGTGTCTGGAATCTGTTTCTCTATGCTTTTTGGCAGTGCGTTTTCACCGGCAGCACTCACATTTTGACAAGCAGAAAATGTGTCTTGACTCATTTGAGAAAACGGTGAGGACCCAAAACCTAAGTCTACAGTATTTGCAATATTGTGTTCTGTCATTTCGGATTCCTGAGGCGAGCTGTTGCCGACCGATCGATCGATAATGCTTCCCTGTTCACTACCTGTTTGACTGTCTACACCATTATTTGCCGCCCGCTCCATATCCCTATGCACAATTACCAAATTACTACTTCCAATGTCTGTTAATTCACTACCCAGTGGTGCTGATAAGCTACGCTCGTCGTCACTATTATTTCTCAGTTTACTTTGGAGCCTAGTGTTACGTTTTTCACACGCCATTATTGTCACAATATTTCACACAATAACACAGAAAAGCACAATTTGAATAGCAAAAATAAGAGAACACATTAACATAGCACTGAAAATAATATGTAGTTAATTGCAAGCACAGCTGCGAAATACTTGGTGCAAATCTACATGCATGCCACAACTGCTTTACAGTACAACAATGAAAGACTGCAACTACAAAGGAGATTCTCTCTACAATTACGCGCTAGCAATAAACAAAAGCTACACTAAATACACAAACTACAAGAAAATATCAGAAGATTCCAGTGAGGTATCCTGGCAGGGTCGCCATATGAAACGTCCCCTTAGAACAATTATACACGACTGTGCTTAACTTGACACACAATATTATTAAGCGCATCGCAATCTGACTTTCAAAAATCCCTACAAAAGAATGGCCCTGACTAACATTAACCTATACCTTTCACAAATCACTTACCTCACAAAAATCTTCGTTACTCGAACTACTGCAATACAGCGAGCGCCACTACTGCCAGCTAAATAAAAGATTCAAACTACAGAAGGCACTAACTACTGATAGGGATAGTTAGCAAATGAAAGATATTAATAGAGAACAAACAGTGTATTTACCTTAATAGTCATAATATATATAGCAGTTCATGACAAATTACAAAACTCCGCCATCTCTCTCCCCACATTCACCACTGCTGGTGGCTCACCTCCAACTGCGCAACGCTACGCGCTGTTCACATCCAGCTGCCGCTGCCCAACACTACAATGGCAGACAACAATGCAAACTAGCCACAGACTGCACACAGCACAGCTAGTGATTTTCATATAGAGCGCTACGTAACGTTGCCAATAAGAAAACATAAACAGCCTACTTACAAAGTCAGTTATCAAATTTCAAACAACTTTCAAAAAATAAGGTTTTGTAGATCTGTGTTACCGGCTGACATACACACAAGATCAATGCAATTTGTGCCTTTCTAGAGGTGTAAGAACTCGGGATAGTAGCCGACGCTATCATGTTGCACTCCTTGGTGGCTGTTCGCTATTTATTTACCCCTTTCAATGCCTTCTGCTGGCGAGTGTGTCGGTAGGTGTGTGTGTGTGTGTGTGTGTGTGTGTGTGTGTAGGTCGGAGAGAGGGGGGGAGAGAGGGCGCTTTTTGTGGCGGGCAATATTCGTTAAGTAATTAAACTGTGGGCGGAGGAGAGGAGGGGCCGGGAGGCGTTATCGGCGCGCACAGAGGGCCCTCTGTCCCCAGATAAGCCGCGCCGCCCCGCCGCCTGCTGCAGGCCGGCGCGGCGAGAAGCGGACAGGCGCGCGGCTGTCCCGAGAACACGGCCGCCCCTGTGCCCCGTGCTGCGCGCGCCCAGTTTTCTGAGCTCGCTTTTCTTACCGGGAGACGTTCAGCGCTCGCTTCCCGCTTCCCACGGGTACGCCTTTCGTACCCAATCCACGTGTCAGCGTTACGCGCTACAGCGGCTGCAAGCGAATCGCCCTTCGCCGATTGTATCGATATTATACGAGCTGCATTCAAGTTCTAAGGCCTCCGATTTTTTTTTCTAATTAACTACTCACCCGAAATCGATGAAACTATCGTTACTTCTCGACGTAATCGCCCTACAGACGTACACATTTTTCACAACGCTGACGCCATGATTCCATGGCAGCGGCGAAGGCTTCTTTAGGAGTCTGTTTTCACCACTGGAAAATCGCTGAGGCAATAGCAGCACGGCTGGTGAATGTGCGGCCACGGAGAGTGTCTTTCATTGTTGGAAAAAGCCAAAAGTCACTAGGACCCAGGTCAGGTGAGTAGGGAGCATGAGGAATCACTTCAAAGTTGTTATCACGAAGAAACTGTTGCGTAACGTTAGCTCGATGTGCGGGTGCGTTGTCTTGGTGAAACAGCACACGCGCAGCCCTTCCCAGACGTTTTTGTTGCAGTGCAGGAAGGAATTTGTTCTTCAAAACATTTTCGTAGGATGCACCTGTTACCGTAGTGCCCTTTGGAACGCAATGGGTAAGGATTAAGCCCTCGCTGTCCCAGAACATGGACACCATCTTTTTTTCAGCACTGGCGGTTACCCGAAATTTTTTTGGCGGCGATGAATCTGTGTGCTTCCATTGAGCTGACTGGCGCTTTGTTTCTGGATTGAAAAACGGCATCCACGTTTCATCCATTGTCACAACCGACGAAAAGAAAGTCCATTTCATGCTGCCATTGCGCGTCAACATTGCTTGGCAACATGTCACACGGGTAGCCATGTGGTCGTCCGTCAGCATTCGTGGCACCCACCTGGATGACACTTTTCGCGTTTTCAGGTCGTCATGCAGGATTGTGTGCACAGAACCCACAGGAATGCCAACTATGGAGGCGATCTGTTCAACAGTCATTCGGCGATCCCCCAAAACAATTCTCTCCACTTTCTCGATCATGTCGTCAGACCGACTTGTGCGAGCCCGAGGTTGTTTCGGTTTGTTGTCACACGATGTTCTGCCTTCATTAAACTGTCGCACCCACGAACGCACTTTCGACACATCCATAACTCCATCACCACATGTCTCCTTCAACTGTCGATGAATTTCAATTGGTTTAACACCAACGAATGATCGCACGTTGTTCAAGTAAGGAAAACGTCGCCATTTTAAGTATTTTAAAACAGTTCTCATTCTCGCCGCTGGTGGTAAAATTCCATCTGCCGTATGGTGCTGCCATCTCTGGGACGTATTGACAATAAACGCGGCCTCATTTTAAAATAATGCGCATGTTTCTATCTCTTTCTAGTGCGGAGAAAAAAAATTGGAGGCCTGAGAACTAGAATGCACCTCGTACAAGGTGAGACAGAAATAACGCCCTTTTTCAGTTGGCTGTTGTAACTGCGTGTTTGGGAGCAGGTAGGCAAGTGACACACGCTAGAGCGTTGGAAGGGAATGGGACATTCAGTGACGATTATGACTGTTGATATTTTTAAAAATATCTGGAATCCGAGATATTGATATTTAAAAGAATATCATTATAGAGACCTCGGTCATTCAGAAAAGCAATCAACACTACGACGGGAAAAATATCGCCATACCAACAAAAAAAAATAACGGCTGCACATTGTAAATTAATATACTACCACTTTTAGAGTTGTATATCTCAGTATTGATTTACTATTACACTACTGGCCATTAAAATTGCTACACCACGAAGATGACGTGCTACAGACGCGAAATTTAACCGACAGGAAGAAGATTCTGTGATATGCAAATGATTAGCTTTTCAGAGCATTCACACAATGTTGGCGCCGGTGGTGACACCTACAACGTGCTGACATGAGGAAAGTTTCCAACCGATTTCTCATACACAAACAACAGTTGTTGTGGTGCCTCGTGTAAGGAGGAGAAATGCGTACCATCACGTTACCGACTTTGATCAAGGTCGGGTTGTAGCCTATCGCAATTGCGGTCTATCGTATCGCGACATTGCAGCTCGCGTTGGTCGAGATCCAATGACCGTTAGCAGAATATGGAATCGATGAGTTCAATACGGAACGCCGTGCTGAATCCCAACGGCCTCATATCACTAGCAGTCGAGATGACAGGCATTTTTTCGGATGAATACACGTTCTGTTTACTGCATCATGATGATCACATCCGTGTTTGGCGACATCGCGGGGAAAGCACATAGGAAGCGTGTATTCGTCGTCGCCATACTGGCGGCTTGATGGTATGGAGTGCCATTGGTTACACGTCTCGGTCACCTCTTGTTCGCATTGACGACACTTTGAACAGTTGACGTTACAGATCAGATGTGTTATGACCCGTGGCTCTACCCTTCATTCGATCGCTGCGAACCCTACATTTCAGCAGGATAATGCACGACCGCATGTTGCAAGTCCTGCACGAGCCTTTCTGGATACAGAAAATGTTCGACTGCTTCCCTGGCCAGCACATTCTCCAGATATCTCACCAATTGAAAACGTCTGGTAAATGGTGGCCGAGCAACTGACTCGTCACCATACGCCAGCCACTACTCTTGATGAATTGTGGTACCGTGTTGAAGCTGCATGGGCAGCTGTACCTGTACACGCCATCCAAGCTCTGTTTGACTCAATGCCCAGGCGTGTCAAGGCCGTTATTATGGGCAGAGGTGGTTGTTTTGGGTAGTGATTTGTCAGGATCTATGCACCCAAATTGCGTGAAAATGTAATCACATGTCAGTTCTAGTATAATATATTTGTCCAATGAATACCCGTTTATCATCTGAATTTCTTCTTGGTGTAGCAATTTTAATGGTCAGTAGTGTAGATATTATGTACATGAAAATGCTAGCAGCCTGTTTATCCTCCCCAGAGTAAAAACTGAAAGTAAAACGATGCACGTTCACGGTTGGCGATAACAACTTTGCTAAACTGCAGGTAAGTAGCACAATAAAAGGTGTCCTATGCGTCTGTCGTTCGGTTTCGTCACCTACCGGATTTGTGTGGAACACTTCATGTCGACTTCCCTCTTCTTATTTGTGCAAACGCCAGCGACCTAGCAGCTGAAGTGTCAAAACTGCGTGGTGAACTTAAGCATTGCAGTTTCTGTTGGTAGTACCGAGCCCCGATTACGTCA
Organism: Schistocerca cancellata; assembly: GCF_023864275.1. Lineage (NCBI taxonomy): Eukaryota > Metazoa > Arthropoda > Insecta > Orthoptera > Acrididae > Schistocerca > Schistocerca cancellata. The sequence continues at coordinate 459,317,467 of NC_064631.1, read as the reverse complement.
GCGTTTCCCCTCACACGTCTCCGCACACCGCAAAGGCCAGTCTTCTCATTTCGAGTTTTGTTCATCATTTTCAGCAACTATTTTTGAATAATGCCGATGTGAAGAAATAGCATACTATTTACTTGTTATATCGGATATCTTGTTCTTCCACTCACACCGCCACCGCCCAGTGCAGTCGGACTTTTTCGCCAGCTGTACTTGTTCCACACAGTAAAAGAGAGAGACTGGACTTGATGAAAACTCAAAAAGTTGTAAGACGCCTTATGTTCTACTACAATTTCCTAAGAATATCTTCAAATATTTATCGAAAAGTGAGAAAAAATATTAATATCTAATAAAAATATCGGTCATCAATATTGCCATTTAGATATCGAGATATCGGGAAGAATGTATTACCGGTATATATCGAAACCTTGTAGGAAAAACATCGACGTATAGATATCTCATAAACCACTCTAGTTACGATGGCGATGTGGAGTGTGCAAGGTAGGGATGGCGGTTATCTCTGAAACAACCGGTTTTTGGCTATATCGGTGTTTTTCTACGCCAGTTTTAACGGAGTCTTAAAACCGCTTAAAATAACGGGTTTCTGAAATAACTGATTTTCGGTTTTTTCCTATTATTTCCTTAGAAATCGAACAAAAGTTGAAAAATTTTTACTCCCTCAGTTTCAAGATTCGTGGACTCAAAACTCTTAAGTAAACAAGTAAACGAAAATTTAATCTGTACATCGTTTGTTGCTTTTCTCGAAAAGTGATATATGGTTGAACACTACAAAAAATCACCAGTATTCTCCTCTTGATTCCTATTTTTTTAAGCGCTGCTCAAAAATTGTGTGTATTGGAAGATCATACCACCATTTGGGCATTATGTAAGGTCAACGCTAAAAAGTGAAAACTGAAGATGAAGATCTCTGTTTAATTTTTCCATTTGCAAGGTCACAAGCAGATAAAGACATATTAATTAGACACAGGCAGCAAATCAGCTACTTTCGGTTTTTATTGTAAACTGTAAATGAATGTTAGGTTTTCAGTTTCTTTCCTATAAGATGTCGCAAGTTTTTTGCGCTTCATCCCGTTTTTAATCAGTTAAAGCAATTGGAGTAGTGTACTTGATTGATTCCATACTTCTTAAAATACTACCAAGCTAAGGATGGTGCCATTCTGTAATACAGCTTGTAAGGTTGTGGTTAGGTGGTTCCTTATTCTATGACTGAACACAACTATGTAAGCTGTAATGACATTGTTTAATATTGCAATTTTGTCATGGAAATACACGCTTTTACACAGATTACAATGTGACAATGTTAAGACAATTGTCAAGGTGACGCATCTCGGCCTCTGAAAGTGAAGTAATTCAAAACACAACAGTATTAGATTGTAACTCTCAGAAAGTTAAATATCCTAAACACGACAATATTAAATTTTAACTAGAAGTGTCTTTACAAAATTATTCTTACGATTACGTTATGATCTTGGCCTGTACTACGATAAATCATCTGATTCCGGTTTAAAGTTCAGTACTATTTTTAGAATGATAATCAAGTCTACGGAGGATGGTTAGTTTTGTGACAAGTCGAGCAAAAAATTACCCAAGGTCGCTCGAGTTTACAGCGGACGCAAGCTGGTGAACCAACAGCTTTACGCCTCTGCACGTTGTATTTACCTTAGCTGCGATGAGCCGTCATCTGCATGGCTGCTCTCGCCCACTGAAATTCACGTAAAATCTAATTACCCTTTGATGAATTTTCCAGCAGAAACTCTCCCTACGTTTCTCGATATGCGAGAAAACATGAACTCATCCCTAGTCTCACACTATGGCGATAGACACGCGCATGTCTGGAGCAGCGTGCATATTCTAATGCCCTCTTAGTTCTCACAAGAACAGTTAACTACCTGGCTGGTTCGTTTCTCCACAGTTGGAGTTCACCGATGCTACAGGTAATTTCTAGCTGGAGGTCAGCCACTGCGAATGCAGTGTTCACACAAATTTCCCGTCTGTGTTGTACAGAGCGTTATGCACTCCGTTCTGCACTTGACGCCAGTTCAGAGAAGAGTCCCCGAAAATTTCACTCCCGTCTTTCTCGTAGCCAAACTCTCTCCCCATCTGGGTTATTTCGTTCTCCATGTCATGACTTTTTTCGACCAATAGGAGCATTCCTCTTATTTTGTGGAAACTCTCTCTACCAACCGCAAGGGTCCTCCCATTGAACTGCACCGAAATCTCGGCACTTGACTCTTTCCTGGTGCGTTTCTGCCAATCGGACGTTTTGTGCCTGCTACAGATGCCTAAAAAGTTACAAGTGTCTATCATGTGTGTACCACTTGCTGTTCACGCGATTGAATGCATCACTGGTTTTGTTCGTATCCCTTTGGAATTCCGAAACTAAGTTTTCTAAAGCTTCTTTCTGTCCTACTTCCGGCGGTTCGTTACTCGCCCTGCAGTATGCGTCACCTGTCTGGTCGCTGACCCACTGCGGGACGCACCCCCTTAAGAGCTTTCTGTAGTGCCTTCCGGGGTGTGGCCTCTGCATCTGCTTGAGCTGGCTTCTGCACAAAACGTTTCCTCTAGCAGCTTGTTTCACCTTCTGCTCATTGGCATGCATTATATAGGAGTGGTGTGTTAATACCGTCGATTTAGTGTTATCCCTTTTGCATTACATACTTAAAGGCAAATCTGCTCATTACTGCCAAAGTAAGTTAGCTGTCATATTCACCTTCCCGTTATGATGTATAAGGTACGAAATTGACCTTCATTTATTCTGCCACCTTACAAGCTAATGTCGAATGACAACAATGAGAAACCGCCCTATATTATAGATCAGATGTGGAAAGTCTTGCACACTGCGTGTATTCACATATCATCTAATAGGCCACTCCACATGGTAACAGGTACATAAGTGTCTCAGCAATGCTCTACCAATACTTACGCCATGTGTTTGCTGATTGTCGCTATCAGTATTTTTATAAAAATAACATTGAGCACTTCTCCCACATTCTATAATAACGCAAAATTACAAAGCAATGGAATTTTTCTGATCAAAAATTACTAGTTCCTATTTAAAAAAAGGTTTATTTAAATACGAAGTTTTAGTTCTGCTGCTGTGGCCAATTGATATTTCAGTTTTTTACCCAGTTATTAGTAAAAATTAAAAAAAACACCTATTACAACCGAGCCCAAGCAAATACCGAAAAATAGCGTTTATTCAGAACGAAAATACCGATATCTGTTTCAACTGGTCGCTTTCTCCCATCGTTTGTGCAAGGTCGTGTGCGTTTGGAAGTTTTACACTGAAAGGAAGTCAATAGCAGCGACGAAACGAGCATCCCGCAGGATAAACGGTCGCAGACACGTCCCGGATGATCATACCATACGGCGTTGGACAGGTAAGTGGCGCAAGGATGGGCCAATGCGTGACTTCAACTCTTATTATACGACCCATAAATGTAAGGAGACGGAAAATCATCAACTTTGTACGGGTATCAATTCAGACAAGTTTTCACTACCGATCACAGACACTAAACATGAGATACGTCAGTGAGCGGCGCATTTTACACACAAATTTGCATGCACGTTCCTACAAGATACAGACAGTGCAACGCTTAAACCCCACCGACAAGGTTGCACGTGTTCGCTTTTGAAACACGTTTCTGGAAATGTGGATGGAATCCAAGAATTGCTGTCAGATTTTTCTCATTTTGAGAAATTAGAAGGGGCAGTCTGTTTTACTCGGTGAAAACTTCCTAAATCCAAAATCTACAAATATTTCTTTATTTACAAACGGGCTGTTTCGATAGACTTTGCTGTCATCTTCAGGACTTCAAAATTTTTCGTCATAATATTGTTCATTTTGTGATGGACCTCACGTCGAGTTGCCATGTACATAAAATACAGCACATAATATAAACATCTGCCATTAATAAAACATTTAAAATCAATAATCACTTTGCGCCCGCGGACATAATAAAATATAAAGTTTGTACAGTGTTTTTATGACGTAGCAGTTATCTGTGAGCGCTATGTATATGGACATAGCCATGCGCATAAGGTGCTTCTTTAGTCAGTCCCGACTCTCCGTGACCCCGTGAACGAAAGCATGCCAATTCTTCCGTCCTGCACTTTCCCCCTTGGCTTTCCAGGTGAGAACACACAATTTCTGTGATGCCATCGATGCAGCTCATCCTGTGACGTCCTTTTCTTCTAGTGCCTTCGCTCTTCCTCATCATTAGTGTTTTTTCCAGTGAAACATGTCGTCGCATGATGTGTCCAAAGAAGGTCAGCTTTTGTTTTAGTATCAGACCTTTCACAGAGCACTCTGGTTTTATTTGCTCTGATATTGAGCAATTCGTTCTCTTTGGAGTCCGTGGGACTCTAAGAAGTTTCCTCCAACATCACAATACAAAGGAGTGTATTCTTCGCTGTTCCGCCTTTCTAATGTACCAGGTCTCACGTTCATACATTACAACTGGAAGACCACAGCCCTTACAATACGGATCTTTGTTGCTAAATTTATATCTCCGCTACTTAAGACCTTGTTAAGGTTTGACATTGCTTTTCTGCCAATCAGCAAGCGTCTCCTGACTTCGTGGCTGCAGTCAACAGAAATCTGGGAACCGAGATAATTGAACGTAGACACTACCTCCATTGTTTCGCCTCCTATATGCATGAAATGATAAGTGCAGATGCCATAATTTTCATTTTCTTAACATTCAGCCCAAGACCAGTTTCTTTCGCCTTCAGCAAGAGTGTCTTTAACTTTTCTTCACTTTCTGCCAACAGTATAATATCATCTGCATATCGAAGGTGTTGTTTATATTTAACCTAGCTACCTTATTCCGGTTTCTTCTTCATCTAGCCCGGCATTCCTCAGAACGTGCTCTGCTTACAGACTGAATAAGTAAGGTGATATTATGCAGCCTTGCCGTGCCAGTTTTTGAATCTTGCTTCATTTAGTTGTTCCATACGCAGTTTCATCATGGCATCTTGACCAGATTATAAACTCCGTTTGAGATGAATGGGATGATCCCATACTTGTTTGTAAATAGTGAAATATTTAAGCGATCGTAGCTTTACAAAGTTTTATCAGTTGTTGACATCTTTTTTTTTTTTTTTCAAGCGCGGTTGACAAGAAAAACTGCCGCTTTTTGGGGCTTTGAGAACCCACAGCTAGTCCATGAGCAGTCGCTACATAGCTCGAAATTTACGGCGTCGTGTGGTCTCACTACAGCTGGGATCATTGCTCCATATTTCTTTCGGGACGACAATGGTGCAGCATTCACTGTGACCTACAAGCGTAAAGTGTCCATGATTCGAAATTTTGTCGACCCTGCGCTACAACAGCTTCCCTGTCCTGTCACATGGTGTCAACAGAACGGTGCAACTGCACACATCGTCTGTCTGCCAATTGACGAACTGCGTGAACTGTTTCCTGGACGTCTCATCTCCCGGTTTGGTGACGTGGCTTGGCCGGCACGTTCACCAGATATGACAAGTCCATGAAAACCGCGCCCATTGAAATTTAGACCCAGCCACAAATCTGTGAAATCTGCGGCCAGTACCTGTTCCCATTGTGTCATAGCTTATCTGCGTTCGGACCGTCGTAATTACTACCTACTCCCCATTGGACCTCCTCTAACACAGTAGCCGACTCTCTGAACAAACAGTCTTAGGACTAAATGTTCAAATGGGTCTGAATTCCTAAGGGACCAAACTGCTGAGGTCATCGGTCCCTAGACTTACACACTACTTAAACTAACTTATGCTGAGAACAACACACACATCCATACACAAGGGAGGACTCGAAGCTCTGGCGGGAGGGGCCTCGCAATCCGTGGCATGGCACTTCAAACCGCGCGGCCATTGCGCGCGGCTGCCTTAGTACCGCTCTAGGTGTCGTAGAGTTGACGTCGTGCGACTTGTATATTTCTATGACAATAGTTCCGATACGGAAGTTTCAACGACCATTCGCGATATGCCATATTTCCGCTATGGAAATTATTCTTACAAAGTGAAGAGAACGAAAGAAGATGGAACTGTGACGTGGCGCTGTTCAAGGCAGTAAGCAAGCCATTGCCGAAGAATGCTTAAAACCAAGGATTCGGCGGTGCTTTTTTCACTCGAACATCATGTGGAACTTCTCAGTTCGCAGCGCACTGAACAGTATGGCTTCAAAATGCGAGCTCGGGAACCTCTATGTAGCGTCCCTCAGCTCTTCTACCTGCCGGGAAAGGGGCTTAGTGGACCCTTCCTCGACCCTTTCTGGACGCAAATTTCACTGGCCGCAAATTTCAATGGGCGCAGCTTTCTGTACACCGATAAGACAGCTCCCGACTCCCTCCTTTGGGGCAGTGTTCGAAAATCACCCTGCAAACCTCCACGACCTGAAGGCCAACATCCGTAGAGACGACGCCGGTATTCCTGTTGCTGTATTGGAGAACACTTCGCGCAGTGGCTTCATAGCTCATAGTGCTCCGATAAAGGCGGTGCTCAACTGAATGACGACACTTCAAGAAGTGTGTGCTACGTACCACATGAAACTCCAGAGACTTAGTAACGCTTCTGGAGTTGTAAATTATTGAGACCTCTGTCAATAAAGTTTTTGTAAACTGGTGAAAAGGGACGTTCTCAACCTGTACAAAGGGAAGAGGGTGCAGATGCTACTCAAGCCTGGAAGTGGCGCTGCTGTATCTGACGAAGGGCGCCTGTGCAAACCCCTCATTACTTTCCAAGTGTCACTCGTGGTCAGGACAGGGTACTGCGTACATTTGACTGCGTTATATATCCTATTCAAGCCCCTACATCTCCAAATAGTTACTGCAACTTACATCCTTACGAATCTCCTTACTGTATTTATCTCTTGGTCTCCGCCTATGGTTTTTACCCCCCAGCCCTATATTTCACTTCGATACTAAAGTGTTTCGTGGTCTAGTGGAGCTCAGCGTGTTCGGTCAACCTGCCCTCTGTAATAAAAAAACTAAGTCAACGGATCAACGAACAACCCGTAGGTCCTCCCCGAACAAATTCAACGAACAGTATAGAACAAAATGAGATCAACAACAAAAAAAGTGGCTTGCGTTGCTGCCTCTTGATCACGGGGTCCCAGGTTCGAATTCCAGCCGGATTGAGGGTTTGTTTTTGCCCGGGGACTGGGTGTTTGTATTGGCCTCATCATTTCATCATCAGTTGTGAAGATGGCGAGATTGGATTGCGTAAAATTTGGACATCGTACGGGCGCTGATAGACGCGCAGTTAAGCGCCCCACAAACCAAACATCGTTGTCATCATCAGTAAATTGTTGTGTTACACCCCACCCGTCACTTATCTGGTTTTGGTGCGTGTTCACCCCAGGTAATTGACCAACACATCAACAGAGAGTGCAAAACTGCCGCAATGTCGGATAACGCAAAGAAAGTAATAAGGCTCTGTGACTCCTGATTGAACTGCGGTGGCAGTGCTGACATTAATTGATTCAGGATTGATCCCTTTTAATTAAAAAGGGGTGCACATTGATGTTATATTCAGCTATTGAATACCAGATGCAAATGTTGAACGTAAAATTAATTAAGAAAGTGACTTGGGATTTCAACTACTTGATTGAAAACAGATGCAGTCGATTAGCACAGATTTATTTTAACTCACGACCTTCAATCATCACATTACATGACTCTCCTAACAGGCAGTGGTAATAAATTGCGTTTCGGTGGACTAAAGCGCGATAAATCAAAAGTAATTCCTATCGACTGACCCAGGCATGATGCGGAGTGCGAGAAGAATTCTACAATACACGGCCCATGAAACCCTCGAGGAAACCTTGCCGACGTGATCCAACAAATCAGTGGCCGGAGCGGGCGCAATTTCACCGAATACAGCGTGGCGGAGCGGCGTCGTTTTGCGGACGTCGGCCGACCTCGTGGTGCTGCAAGGCTTCGCTCGTCTATTCACTCCTAGCTATCTTGCTCAGTATATAGCTGAACCAAAACTTCCTATCTCCAAGCTCAATCGTTCCATTTGCTAAGTCCTAAACTACAGAGATGCTCACTCTTTCTCAGGCAAGATGAGTAAAGAACGCCACGTCCGCACTCTAGGCAAGCTGGGAACGGAAGACCACTACAGGGACTTCTCCCAGTCCGCTCTTTGCCTCGGTTTCCCCTCCAGCAAAATCACTTACGCCAATTGCAGCGCAAGTCGCGTTAATTATGAGTCGCTTCCCAGTGCCGACCAATGCCTTCTCTGGGAAGTGAAAATATTCCCACAAAATTTCCCTTCCTCTCAACTTCTGCTATTTAGCTCCTCCCAAGCCGCCCATCAGGGTTAGCGTCTGCACAAAACACCAATTTTTCCGGAATTCTGACTCCCAGGAGAGTACTTCAAATTCCTTGGTTCTATGTTCCCATCGGAGGCTGGCGTATTTCATTCTGTCGCTCTTCACGTGATTTACTTCAGACTCTGCAGACCATGAATTCAGCGTGAAGTTGCTATAGTCATGAACACACATATTTTGGCCTCTGTTGACCACTCCACCATAGCTTTGCGCGTCTTACTTGCATGTTTCACTGAAAACGGGATGACGGACACTTATCAACAGGCGTACAAGTTCTCCGTCTGCTTCCCAGTACACCAGCATGGGGTCAAACACCCACTCACTGTCACTCATCTTAAGGCAGCTAGAGGCCATGCCCCGTTACCGCTTTCTCAGAGCTTGAGCCACCCTAAGCTGCCCATTGTCGCTTCCCTTCGCCGCTCCCCAGCCAGCCACAGTCAACTCTGTATACTTCCCTGGGATAAACTAGCCTCCAGTAAATCGACGCGTTTCCACAAAGTTTTCATGTCGTGTGAATTACTTTAAAACCATCACCCAACATTAATTATTCCAATACGTTCATACTATACCCTCTACAAGATGCATTGTGCCTTGTCAGTCAATTTTGTTCAGCCCTACTGTTCGCTCAACGTGAGTTAGGTGATCTTTAATGACTTCATGTAAGGGGCATAGTTCTTGCCATCTTACAGTTGAGCCCTTGATACCTCAAAATCTGTCCTGTCTACTGATCCCTTTTTCTAGTCGGGATCTGCCAAAAATTTCTTTCTGCCCAATTTTGTTCATTATCTCCTCATTAGTTACGTGATCTACCCATGTAATCTTCAGCATTCTTCTGTAGCACTATATTTCAAAAGCATTTTTCAGCAGAACGACGATTTAAACCTGCGTCTGGCCATTCAGATTTAGATTTTCTGTGGCTTCCCTAAATCGCTCAAGGCAAATGCCGGGATGGTCTTTTGAAAGGGCATGGCCGATTTAACATCGACCTTGTGCACCGTGTCTAATGACCTCGATGTCGACCGAACATTAAATCCAATCTTCCTTCCTTCCTTCCTTCCTTCCTTCAAAAGCGTTTTATAAATTGCTTATTGCCCATCTTTCACTTCCACACATGGAAGTCTTTTCTGATAGTATTTATCTTTACTGTGGTCTTCCATGAAACTGAAACTTGGACGACGAGCAGTTTAGACAAGAAAGCAACAGAAGCTTTCGAAATGTTGTACTATAGAAGACTGCTGAAGATTAGATGAGTAGATCGAATAACAAATGTCGAGTTACTGAACCGAATTGGAAAAAAAGAGATTTTTGGCTCATTTTGACTAAAAGAAGGGATCGGTTGACAGGGAAACAAGGCTCAAATGGCTCTGAGCACTATGGGACTTCACATCTGTGGTCATCAGTCCCCTAGAACTTAGAACTACTTAAACCAAACTAACCTAAGGACATCACACACATCCATGCCCGAGGCAGGATTCGAACCTGCGACCGTAGCGGTTCCGGACTGAGCATCTAGAACCGCTAGACCACCGCGGCCGGCAGGGAAACAATGGTAATGAAAGGAAGTGTAGGGGAGAACGTAAAAATTGTAGGGGGAGACCAAGCGATGAATACAGTAAGCCGTTTTAAGTGGATGTCGGGTGCATTATTTATCAGAGATGAAGATACTTCCGCAAGTTAGGCTAGCCTGAAGAGCTGCATCGAACCAGTCTTAGGACTTATCACCGAAACAAAAATAACAGCAAGAACAACAAGAGCCTACTCGATCAGATCTTATGAGATCGTATTTGTCATGCTATTGGTCCAGAGCAGAAGCCAGTACATTTTCGTAACAAACAACTATATTCCAGTGAAATAACGCGTAAAGCATTTCTGTTGCTGCAGAAAATTAGGGGAATGGCAACCCGTGTAATGAAGAAACTTAGTGAATTCGTCAGTGACAGAATACGAGAGATGTCATGTGACATCCGCAAAGAAACACTGGCGATGTAACAATGAAGAAACCGTTCCCAAAAATAGAAATGAAAAAAAATGGTAAAGAGCCTGCATGGAAACCGAAGGGTCGCGATATCGAATCCTGGTTGGACCACGGAAATTTTCAGTCTGTCTTTTATCTAACCTTCACCTCTCAGTCGCAAGAAACGATAGGTGGTTGGGATTCCATGTTAAACTGCACGTCCCCTGTCACCTGTTGAACAACTGGGGTAGACTGGTGGGGCGGGGGGGCGGAGGGGTGCACGCAAGCCGCTGATGTGGCGTCCAGTCAAAAGATTTGCACCCGGCCACGTGAAATTATTATTATTATTATTATTAAGCAAGTGCTAGGCAGGGTATAGATTACGACTATAGAACCAGTACTGTTCAGTTTGTACATCAAAGAAGCAATGATGCAAGAGAAACGGAACTTCGGAAGAGAACTAAAGGTGCAAAAGCAACATGTACTGACACAATGAATCCCAGACAACGTATCCCTTCTGGCTATGTGTAAACAAGGGCCCAAGACATGTTGGTAGTAAGAGAAAGCACGCACCATGCAGAATACTGCTAGAGGTTAAACTTAATATGATGTTATTAAGCGTGTGCATTATGGGTTAAAATATTGTTCCTGTATTGTTTTTGCGTATACAAATTCTGTAACTTACGAGATTCGTTTCAAAAGTTCCGCACACTGTGAGATAGACTCAAAGAAAGTAATTTATTTTACAAAATACCTTCACAGGTCTTCAATATAGTCTCCATTCTTACGACAGCGTCCAACTTCTGTTTTCCGGATGTGGCACTTTCACTGTTGAGCTGTCTGATTACCCGGGGCACCTCATTGGAAGCTTCATCACTTGTATCAAAACTTCTTCCACAGAACTGTTCCTTCAATTTAGTAAACAAATCCAAAGTCTGGTGGGCTCATATCACGACTATATTGGTAGGTGGAGCAGTACCACCCATCCACATTTGTCGAGGGTTTCTCTCACTGTTTGGGCAATATGTGATCTTGCATTAACGTGCAAAATGAGAACACCAACTGCAAGAAGGTGAGGCCTTCTTTGACGAATTTTTGTGAGCAAAATATTTTGCAGAAACAGTATGTAGTACACGTCTGACGTCCCCTGGGTCACACTATTTGCAGCTATGACTCCATTCCTGTCATACGCAAAATCATCAGTTTCACCATTGTTGTTGGCGACGGAATTTTTTCGGTTGTGGAGAGCCGAAACTCTTCGATTGTGACGACTGAGGCTTACGTTCCGGCTCAAAATATCGTATCCAGGTTTCATCAAATGCAAAAGTCATTTCCAGACCCTGTTCTCCTTCTGTTGGACAACGTTGAAACAATTCTTTTGCACCAAACCAGGTGGCGCAGTGGTTAACACACTAGACTCGCATTCTGGAGGACGACGGGTCAATCCCGCGTCGGGCCACCCTGGTGTAGGTTTTCCGTGATTCCCCTAAATCGCTTCAGGCAAATGCCAAGATGGTTCCTTTGACAGGGATCGGCCGACTTCCTTCCTTAATCCGATGAGACCGATGACCTCGCTCTTTGATGTCTTCCCCCAAATCAACCTAACCCGCTTCTTTTGAGACCTGCTTTCTGCTTTTCACTCAAATCGTGCGGAACCCATCTGGCAGCAAATTTTCAGATCTTTAACTTTTCAGTTACGATTCAGTAAACTGAAGCGACTGGCATCTGGCCTCATATGCAATTTCCTCACGTTTTTTCGTCGATCGTCTTTCAGAATGTCAGTGACAGTAACCTGAGAGATGTAATCTGTTGCAGCTGGCGGTCTTCCACTTCAAGGGTTGTCCTCAAAGCTTACCTGACCTTCACGGAAACAAACAACCACTGTAATATCGTGCTACGATCGACTACATTATTCGCATACACCTCTCTCAAAGCGTTGAAAATTGCCCCTGTGTTCTTTCCACGTAGGGGCTCGATTTTTAGATAGGAACGCTGGTTACTACGTGTCATCCGACCTGATTCCCTTTCAGCTTCCATTTTAAAATTGAATTATTCACGAAACAGCCACGCGAATCAACAAACACATGTACAACCCTCACGCCTGAAGTCGTGCACACAAATTATGCGAATTACAACTTGATCATGCCTTCGTGACGACAGCGCATTGGCAGTGTGCAAGACTTTCGAAACGACCCTCGCATATTTTCACTCCTGTGAAAACAACATTAGCAACAAGTAATAAAAACGCCCTGGTTGCAACGGGGTTCTCAAGGCGAAATAAACAAAGGTAAGTCAGGATAATATCTTTTCTCTTAATGTCATTGTCACGACCCACCCACAACACGTTTTTGTTAGCGTTGTGGAAGCACTATATCTGAGGCTACCATATTTCTCTTTAAACGGCTGGGGCACGAATTGCTACTGAGTATGAAAAACCAAAACCTCTGGAGCGAGGTAAATGATCCACGATATCTCACCGGTGTTGCATAATGCTACAGTCAAATCTATCTGCCAGCTAGTGAGTGCTAAGTAAAACGCCTTGGGCGTTTGCCGCTCTCGGGTGCCCAGGACGAAATGCTTTCGCGAGCGGCATCGTCTCCATCGCACAGAGAAAGTTTGTGTCAAACAGGTGCTGGTACCGCCTTCCAAGCTGCTTTAGCCTTTAATGTAATTTTGTATTAACAGCAGCCTTGAAGATATAGTTAATCTTCCCAGAAGACTTGGTGGGTGACTGAATCTTTTTTCATCAGTGTCTTGTGTTTGAAATGCGTGAGGCTGGAGCTAGTCCCTTGGCTTCGTTTTTACGGTTCTAAACCTCAGTCGTTAAAAAAGGAATCCTTATTGGTATCACATTGTAGCCCGTCTGTCTGTCCGAGCGTGAAAACCACTTTTTCTAGGCAACGGGCAGACATTTCAAGTCGAAGTTTATGTCCACATACTCAGGTCTACAGTCCCTTGGCGGAATCCAAAATAAAAACTTCTGTGTTAATGCAACTAAAATATACAGCCATTTACGTCACGAATTTTGATACTCGCGAACTAACTCATCAAGTTTGTTTGCATGATGCTCATAGGAAACAAGCACACTAGAAAAGTAATATTCGTTCTGTAAATAAAAACGACATTTTTATTGCTCCAATGTATTTTAGTTGTTCCAAAAGCGTTTCGCCTTTTCCGTTAAGGCATCTTACAGTGGAATCTAGAATGATACAGTTTTGTTTCGATATTTGGAGATAACAAAACAACCACGCCTTGTTTTTCACGTAAATAAGTGATTGCTTACAGCTTTTTGCGTTTTTGGCTGGCATCTGCGTTTCCTTTCATCTGGTCACATGCTGGAGGTCGCACTGTAACTCCACTTTTGGAACATAAGAACTTTTTCAAACTACAAACTATTTTCTTCACAATTAACGTGCTCTTTGAGGTAATTTTTGTGGAGCGCTATTAATCTTATGTCACCATTTGTAGATATGTTACCGCAAACGACACTAATATTACTCATCAAGATATATAGGGTTCTTCCCATTGACCTAGAATCATGAAATTTGGCAAGACGCAGTAAGAAAATTGTTAATCTGTAATTATATCACACGAAAAAAAAATTTGTCATTCTTTTATGACTGTCTGTCTGTCCGTCCGTCTGTTAACCCCCTTTTTATGAGGAACGAATAGACGCATCAACTTGAAATTTACGACACATGGTTGTTTTGTTGTTGTGGTCTTCAGTCCTGAGACTGGTTTGATGCAGCTCTCCATGCTACTCTATCCTGTGCAAGCTTCTTCATCTCCCAGTATTTAATGCAACCTATGTCCTTCTGAATCTGCTTAGTGTATTCATCTCTTGGTCTCCCTCTATGATATGATTTTTACCCTCCACACTGCCCTCCAACGCTAAATTCGTAATCCCTTGATGCCTCAGAACATGTCCTACCAACCGCTCCCTTCTTCTTGTCAAGTTGTGCCACAAACTCCTCTTCTCCCCAATTCTGTTCAATACCTCCTCATTAGTTATGTGATCTACCCATCTAATCTTCAGCATTCTTCTGTAACACCACATTTCGAAAGCTTCTATTCTCTTCTTGTCCAAACTATTTATAGTCCATGTTTCACTTCCATACATGGCTACACTCCATACAAATACTTTCAGAAACGACTTCCTGACACTTAAATCTATACTCGATGTTAACAAATTTCTCTTCTTCAGAAACGCTTTCCTTGCCATTGCCAGTCTACATTTTATACCCTCTCTACTTCGACCACCATCAGTTATTTTGCTCCCCAAATTGCAAAACTCATTTACTACTTTAAGCGTCTCATTTACTACTCTAATCCCCTCAGCATCACCCAACTTAATTCGACTACATTCCACTATCATCGTTTTGCTTTTGTTGATGTTCATCTTATATCCTCCTTTCAAGACACTGTCCATTCCGTTCAACTACTCTTCCAAGTCCTTTGCTGTCTCTGATAGAATTACAATGTCATCGGCGAACCTCAAAGTTTTTACTTCTTCCCCATGGATTTTAATACCTACTCCGAATTTTTCTTTTGTTTCCTTTACTGCTTGCTCAATATACAGATTGAATAATATCTGGGAGAGGCTAAAACCCTGTCTCACTCCCTTCCCAAGCACTGCTTCCCTTTCATGTCCCTCGACTCTTATAACTGCCATCTGGCTTCTGTACAAATTGTAAATAGCCTTTCGCTCCCTGTAGTTTACCCCTGCCACCTTTAGAATTTGAAAGAAAGTATTCCAGTCAACATTGTCAAAAGCTTTCTCTAAGTCTACAAATGCTAGAAACGTAGGTTTGCCTTTCCTTAACCTTTCTCCTAAGACAAGTATTAAGGTCGGTATTGCCTCATGTGTTCCAATATTTCTACGGAATCCAAACTGATCTTCCCCAAGGTTGGCTTCTACTAGTTTTTCATTCGTCTGTAAAGAATTCGCGTTAGTGTTTTGCAGCTGTGGCTTATTAAACTGATTGTTCGGTAATTTTCACATCCGTCAACACCTGCTTCTTTGGGATTGGAATAATTATATTCTTCTTGAAGTCTGAGGGTATTTCGTCTGTCTCATACATCTTGCTCACCAGATGGTAGAATTTTGTCAGTACTGGCTCTCACAAGGCCGTCAGTAGTTCTAATGGAATGTTGTCTACTCCCGGGGCCTTGTTTCGACTCGGGTCTTTCAGTGCTCTTCACGCAGTATAGTATCTCACATTTCATCTTCATCTACATTCTCTTCCATTTCCAGAATATTGTCCTCAAGTACGTCGCCCTTGTATAGACCCTCTATATACTCCTTCCACCTTTCTGCTTTCACTTCTTTGCTTAGAACTGAGTTTCCATCCGAGCCCTTGATATTCATACGAGTGGTTCTCTTTTCTCCAAAGGTCTCTTTAATTTTCCTGTAGGCAGTATCTATCTTACCCCTAGTGAGATAAGCCTCTACATCCTTACATTTGTCCTCTAGCCATCCCTGCTTAGCCATTTTGCACTTCCTGTAGATCTCATTTTTGAGACGTTTGTTTTCCTTTTTGCCTGCTTCATTTACTGCATTTTTATATTTTATCCTTTCATCAATTAACTTCTAGATTTCTTCTGTTACCCAAGGATTTCTACTAGCCCTCGTCTTTTTACCTACTTGATCCTCTGCTGCCTTCACTACTTCATCCCTCAGAGCTACCCATTCTTCTTCTACTGTATTTCTTTCCCCCATTTGTGGTAATTGTTCCCTTATGCTCTCCCTGAAGTTCTGTACAACCTCTGGTTTAATCAGTTTGTCCAGGTCCCATCTCCTTAAATTCCCACCTTTTTGCAGTTTCTTCAGTTTTAATCTACAGGTCATAACCAATAGATTGTGGTCAGAGTCCACATCTGCCCCTGGAAATGTCTTACAAGGTAAGGTCTACGATCTCTTTGCGACGTAATAAACGCAAGGTTCATATGGGCACTTATTGTTGTTGTGGTCTTCAGTTCAGAGACTGGTAGATGCAGCGCTTCATGCTACTCTATCTTGTGCAAGCTTCTTCATCTCCAAGTAACTACTCCAACCTACATCCTTCTTAATCTGCTTAGTGTATTCATCTCTTGGTCTCCTTCTGCGATTTTTGCCCTCCACGCTGCCCTCCAGTACTAAATTGGGGGTCCCTTGATGCCTTAGAACATGTCTTACCAACTGATCCTTTCTTCTAGTCAAGTTGTGCCACAAATTCATCTTCTCCCCAGTTCTGTTCAGTACCTCCTCAATAGTTACGTTATCTACCCATCTAATCTTCAGCATTCTTCTGTAGCACAACATTTCGAAAGCTTCTATTCTCTTCTTGCCTAAACTATTTATCTTCCATGTTTCACTTCCATTCATGGCTATACCCCATACAAATACTTTCAGAAAAGACTTCCTCTATCTATACTCAATGTTAACAGTCTACATTTTATATACTCTCTACTTCGACCATCCTCAGTTAGTTTGCTTCTCAAATAGCAAAACTCATTTACTACTTTAAATGTCTCATTTCCTAATCTAATTCCCTGTGCATCTCATTTAATGCGACTTCATATCTGACATACACTCCTGGAAATTGAAATAAGAATACCGTGAATTCATTGTCCCAGGAAGGGGAAACTTTATTGACACATTACTGGGGTCAGATATATCACATGATCACACTGACAGAACCACAGGCACATAGACACAGGCAACAGAGCATGCACAATGTCGGCACTAGTACAGTGTATATCCACCTTTCGCAGCAATGCAGGCTGCTATTCTCCCATGGAGACGATCGTAGAGATGCTGGATGTAGTCCTGTGGAACGGCTTGCCATGCCATTTCCACCTGGCGCCTCAGTTGGACCAGCGTTCGTGCTGGACGTGCAGACCGCGTGAGACGACGCTTCATCCAGTCCCAAACATGCTCAATGGGGGACAGATCCAGAGATCTTGCTGGCCAGGGTAGTTGACTTACACCTTCTAGAGCACGTTGGGTGGCACGGGATACATGCGGACGTGCATTGTCCTGTTGGAACAGCAAGTTCCCTTGCCGGTCTAGGAATGGTAGAACGATGGGTTCGATGACGGTTTGGATGTACCGTGCACTATTCAGTGTCCCCTCGACGATCACCAGTGGTGTACGGCCAGTGTAGGAGATCGCTCCCCACACCATGATGCCGGGTGTTGGCCCTGTGTGCCTCGGTCGTATGCAGTCCTGATTGTGGCGCTCACCTGCACGGCGCCAAACACGCATACGACCATTATTGGCACCAAGGCAGAAGCGACTCTCATCGCTGAAGACGACACGTCTCCATTCGTCCCTCCATTCACGCCTGTCGCGACACCACTGGAGGCGGGCTGCACGATGTTGGGGCGTGAGCGGAAGACGGCCTAACGGTGTGCGGGACCGTAGCCCAGCTTCATGGAGACGGTTGCGAATGGTCCTCGCCGATACCCCAGGAGCAACAGTGTCCCTAATTTGCTGGGAAGTGGCGGTGCGGTCCCCTACGGCACTGCGTAGGATCCTACGGTCTTGGCGTGCATCCGTGCGTCGCTGCGGTCCGGTCCCAGGTCGACGGGCACGTGCACCTTCCGCCGACCACTGGCGACAACATCGATGTACTGTGGAGACCTCACGCCCCACGTGTTGAGCAATTCGGCGGTACGTCCACCCGGCCTCCCGCATGCCCACTATACGCCCTCGCTCAAAGTCCGTTAACTGCACATACGGTTCACGTCCACGCTGTCGCGGCATGCTACCAGTGTTAAAGACTGCGATGGAGCTCCGTATGCCACGGCAAACTGGCTGACACTGACGGCGGCGGTGCACAAATGCTGCGCAGCTAGCGCCATTCGACGGCCAACACCGCGGTTCCTGGTGTGTCCGCTGTGCCGTGCGTGTGATCATTGCTTGTACAGCCCTCTCGCAGTGTCCGGAGCAAGTATGGTGGGTCTGACACACCGGTGTCAATGTGTTCTTTTTTCCATTTCCAGGAGTGTATTTTCATAATCGCGAAATCAGTCATCTAAATCTGTAAAGTATTTCCTGTTGTCACAGAATCACGAAATTTGACAAGATCAAGGTTTCACGGCACAAGTAAGGGAAAAAACCCGAAAACTGTGACTCTGCAAATATATCACACGAATAAAATATTTCTTTTCTCAAAAGGCTTGGAATTCCCGAAAGTCTTGGAATTCCCGGAACCGATATCTACACAGTGTCATTGTCGATAAAAGGCAAAAAAAAAGGGCGTTCTCAATTCCCAGGGTGGATGAACTGCCTACATACATAATTATGTTTGTAGGAACCCTCAGAACGCGAGTCCTGTTCGCATCTGGCCAATTATTTGTTAAGTGTATTAGTTACGCTGTCGAGAGCTAGAGACATTCGGATTTTGACATTTAAACGAAACTTACGTTGTGATTGCAGAGGTTATCGCTTCCTTCTAACAAAATATTTTCCATTAATTATCTCACTGGTTTTCATGTGGGATCTGCCTGGTGCATTCACTGATTCGTGGCGAGGCCGCCGGCATCGAAACGATCCTGTTGTGTAGGTAGGTAGCGGCAGGGCTACCTGGGAACTTCAGGTGAACGTGTTGCCAGCTCATGGGTGGTCCGGGATTCCCCATCCCTTATGTTAGGCATTCCCAGCGGTCCCTGACCGCAGATTCCCGTTATCCTGTGTGGTGCCACGTTTGCGAAAGCGAATGACATGTCCGGAGAATTTGGTAGTAGTGTGGGTTGCGGATAATGTGTTGCAGAGACAATAGGAGCACAACTGTGTACACATTAGGTCCACTTTGAAATTTCACCGCATCGCAGATAGCACCAGTCGGGTGAGCAAATAGGGCGCTTCTGGAAAACGTGGACAGTAGTTTGGACTGCAGATAAGATCTTCCAGAGGACATGGAGAGCTATCTCTCACATAAGGCCCTCTCCTGAATTTCACCACCAGCCCAACTGCCACAGGACTTGCGGCTTATCGACCCGAGATTTTGTCGTGGGAAACAGACTTCTTGTTAATTGGACGCTGTCTTAAAAATTAGCCGAAGTAGGAGGACTGGCGTCTTCTCTCGGTGGGCAGGAAGCGTTGCCACCATTTTCCAGAATTGATGTCTCTCGCCAAATTATAATAAATCTGTTTAAACTGAAAAATCAAGAGACTATTTATGTAAGAATAAACTTTTCGCTAGAGAGAAATGTTTGCTATGTGGCCTCTCATTGGCGGTATTTCTTTCTGTCTGACTGGACGACCAACAATTTTTGGAGGTCTTTGCGCAGAGAGCTTAGAGGAGCACCGTTTCTCTGGAGGACCCTTGGTCGACAATGCTGAGCGGTTCTCTTGGTCGAGCCATGAAGCTGAATGGCACTCTTAGTCTGGATGCGAAGCACAGTCTTAGCTAGAACCGAGTTGTAGCAGTACTCTTCGGCTTCATGGGGACAGAGGCGAGAAATCCAGCCTCTGTGCATGCCGCGGGCTACACCTGTAGTGCAGAGCACTTTGGTAGTTGCTACGGTAGCTGGTCAGCTCCTTGCAAAATCTACATTGGTAAGTTCAGGCAGCACTGCGAGGCGAGATGTTAGTAACGATGCAGGAGTAGATGCGTTTTCATTTAAAGTAAGCTGGGGCTCTTGTCGTCACTTTCGCTTTGAAGGTTGATAGCCTACCCATGACACAATTACTTGGACTTCCTGCATGCATATTTCTATCTCCAACAGGCCAACGCAGTCATCATGGCCATTGTGAAACGGTGAATTTGATTCCTTTAAATTACGCTATAAGCTAGTTACTAGGTTATTTTGTTCCTTTCGCTGGGGACTTTGCTGCTCAATTTCTGTCCACTGTTTAATTATCCGGATTTTACGTTCCGATTTCTGCTTGTATCCGGTGTGTGAGACAGTTAACTACACACATCAAAAATAGTTTTTGCATCACTCCGGTTCCCAGAACTCCAGAAGATAGAGAGTTGTCTATGGATATTGTATCACAGACACAGTCCCCTTGACTGTTCAGAGATGTCACTAAACCCGCCCAAAGATGTAAACAACCATGCATGAGCAGCACCTATTAGACGGAGGGGGTCCGACAGCCGATCAGTTCCAGTCATTCCTCCAGAAAGGACGGGGTACATGGCTCGTGTTGTCTGTAGTTCAACCATGGCTGGACGGTCAATCCGCTGTTCGATCGCGTCCGCATTGTTACTTTGTGCCAGGAAGGGATCTCAACAAGGGAAGTGTCAGGCGTCTCGGAGTGAACCAAAGCGATGTTGTTCGGCCATGGGGGAGGTACAGGTAGACAGGAATTGTCGATGACATGCCTCGCTCAGGTCTCCCAAGGGCTACTACGGCAGTGGATGACCGTTACCTACGGATTATGGCTCGGAAGAGCCCTGACAGCAACGCCACCATGTTGAATAATGCTTTTCGTGCACCCACAGGACATCGTGTTAAGACTCAAAGTGTGCGCAATAGACTGCATGATGCGCAACTTCACTCCCGACGTCCATGGCGAGATCCATCTTTGCAACCACGACTCCATGCAGCGCGGTAAAAATGAGCCCAACAACATGCCGAATGGACCGCTCAGGATTGGCATCACATTCTCTTCACCAATGAATGTTGCATACGCCTTTAGCCAGACAATCGTCGGAGACCTGATTGGAGGCGACCTGGTCAGGCTGAACGCCTTAGACACACTATTCAGCGAGTGCAGTAAGGTGGAGGTCCCCTACTGTTTTGGGGTGGCATTATGTGGGGTCGACGTACGCAGCTGGTGGTCATCGAAGGCGCCTTAATGGTGAATCCCATCCTCCGACCGAAAGTGCAACCATATCGGCAGCATACCGGCGAGGCATTCGTCTTCATGGACGAAAATTCGCGCCCCCATCGTGCACATCTTGTGTGTGAATGACTTCATTCAGGATAACGACATCGCTCGACTAGAGTGGCAAGCATGTTCTCCAGACATGAACCCTATTGAACATGCCTGGGATAGACTGAAAAGGGCTGTTTATGGGCGACGTGACCCATCAACCACTCTGAGGGTTCTATGCCGGATCACCGTTGAGGAGTGAACAATCTGGACCAACAGTGTCTTGATGAACTTGTGGATAGTATGCCACGACGAATACAGCCATGCATCAGTATAAGAGGACGTGCTACTGGGCTTTAGAGGTACCGGTGTGTACAGGTATCTGGACCACCACCTCTGAAGGTCTCGCTGTATGGTGGTACAACATGCAATGTGTGGTTTTTATGAGCAATAAAAACGGCAGAAATGATGTTTATTTTGGTCTCTACTTCAATTTTCTGTACAGGTTCTGGAATTCTCGTAATGGAGATGATGCCAAACGTTTCTCGATGTGTGTATTACGTTTGTTTGTGATGTTCTGTTTCTCTTGTGGAATGTTTTTTAATAAACGATGGTCTATGTGACCTAACTTTCAATTCAGTTACTAGAGGTGAACCTCTTTATCCCCGTTTTCACCATTACTCTCACAAGAACCACATCTACGACTTATTTGTCAGTTCCAACACCTTTCAGTTCTTTTCTAATGCTCTCAGTTTATAAAATATATCTGAGAAGGACGGGACGATTTGCGTACTGCGAGGATTTATTCGATTTAGGTCAAAGGCATTGTTTATGTTTAGCTATAGCCCAGGGACGTCTCGCAAATTTAGAAAGCAACTGTTGCATTAAATAGGACCACACACACAGTATAAATGCAAGGCTGTGATTCATTGACTCAGTTTTTAGCAGGTTTTGTAGGTGTGGAGGATCACTTGTGCCGTTAGATTCCCCCTTCCCCCTCACCCCCGCCCCGTCCATCTGGTCAACAACTGAGCCAAGTGCCAATCCATCTCAGGCACCCCTAGGTCACATTGAATCTGTCCATTCACAAAAATGTAGTGTGACTCCTGAAATCCTCAGCCAGCATGCCTGGACGATACTATCCAGTTCTGCATCCATCTTCACGCCATCTTTGAGCTTTACCGCAGCACCTGCCAGTAAACTTGTTGTCTCTTTAGATGTGTTTCGCTCCATTAAAAGAGCAAAGACGAGCGTGGGATATGTCAGTCCGTCGCCACCAACTACATTCCAAGAAATAATATAGAAGCAAAATAAACTTATTCTTTACGTTTTGATTAATCTCTCTTTGCGGACTATAATATCACTTTCCACAACATTATTATGTCCAGGCTCAGCACTGAAAATGGGAACTAGACAGTAGTAAAAGTAGTAAAAGATTCTTCTATTTAGGATTTGAGTACACTGGGTCGCTGAAGCAACAAAGATGTTAGAGGTAAAGTGACAAAGATGTAGGAAGGTTTCTGCAGTAAAAGATGTGTGATGGTATCTTGTAGGATGAAGAAGAAGAAGTCAAGAACACATTATTATATGGAAGTGAAACGCTGATCACCGAAATGTCCTGAGAAGAAGGGCAGATTCGTGGGAAAGCTGCTAGAGCATTGAGATTACGTTAACTTGGTACTGGAAAGAGTGGTAGAGAGGGCGAACAGTAGGTGCAGTCAAAGGTGATAAATAAGGTTATAGAGAATGTTCGTTGTAGTAGTTCCATAGATATGAAAAGATTATTACAACACAGAACAAAGTGCACAACAGCTCCAAATCAGTAGAAATAATGTGAAATTTGTGCTGTAGATTGTTTGATTTCCTACCTACTGAGACGGAATTTTTCAGCAGTCAGGGGTTCTTCAGGAAGGACATTTGACACATTTGTTGCGACCGGCGATACGCCTTTTATTTATCCTTAAATTAATTCAACCTTCGATGGTGCACTGCGCCAAACACCTTGCCGCAGTGGTAAACCTGTCCCTTGGTAACACCGAAGATAAGCTCTGTCGGCTTGTCTAGCTTTTGGATCGGTGACCATCTGGGTCTGCCGAGCGATGTTGACAAACGGAATGGATTCAGTCCCTGTGAGGCCAATTGACGGGCGACGTGACTGAGGAGTGGCGGCTTCGGTGACGAAAACAGACAACGCCGGGAGAGCGGTGTGCTGACCACATGTCCCTATGTATCCACATCCACTGAAGCCTGTCAGCCGAGGACGACGCGGTGGTCGATTAGAACCATTGGCCTGAAGCCTGTTCGGGCTGAGAGAGTTTTTTGGTGCATTTCAGTCAATACACTCACTTGCAGGTAAAGCTAGTTACTTCTACAACAATTACCTTAAGGCGCATAGCATTTACATCTACATGGATACTCTGCAAATCACATTTAAGTGCCTGGCAGTGGGTTCATCGAACCACCTTCACAACTCTCTATTATTCCAATCTCGTATAAAGCGCGGAAAGAATGAACACCTATATCTTTCCGTACGAGCTCTGATTTCCCCTATTTTATCGTGGTGATCGTTCCGCCCTATGTAGGTTGGTGTCAACAAAATATTTTAGCATTCGGAGGAGAAAGTTGGTGATTGGAATTTCGTGAGAAGATTCCGTCGCAACGAAAAACGCCTTTCTTTTAATGATTTCCAGCCCAAATCCTGTATCATTTCTGTGACGCTCTCTCCCATATTTCGGGATAATACTAAACGTGCTGCCATTTTTGAACTTTTTCGTCAGTCCTACCTGGGAAGGATCCCACACCGCGCAACAGTATTCTAAAAGAGGGCGGACAAGCGTAGTGTAGGCAGTCTCCTTAGTAGGTCTGTTACATTTTCTAAGTGTCCTGCCAATCAAACTCAGCCTTTGGTTAGCCTTCCCCACAACATTTTCCATGAGTTCTTTCCAGTTTGAGTTGTTCCTTAATTGTAATACCCAGGTGTTTAGTTGAATTTACGGCTTTTAGATTAGACTGATTTATCGTGTGACCGAAGTTTAACGAGTTCCTTTTAGCACTCATGTGGATGACCTCACACTTTTCGTTATTTAGGGTCAACTGCTACTTTCCTCACCATTCAGATATATTTACCATATTGTTTTGCCGTTTGTTTTGATCTTCTGATGACTTTATTAGTCGATAAACGACAGCGTCATCTGCAAACAACCGAAGACGGCTGCTCAGATTGTCTCCCAAATCGTTTATATAGATAAGGAACAGCAAAGGGCCTATAACACTACCTTGGGGAACGCCTGAAATCACTTCTGTTTTACTCGATGATTTTCCGTCAGTTACTACGTACTGTGACCTCTCTCACAGGAAATCACAAATCGAGTTACATAACTGAGAAGATATTCCATAAGCACGCAATTTTACTACGAGCCGCTTGTGTGGTACAGTGTCAAAAGCCTTCCGGTTATCCAGGAAAACGGAATCGATCTGAAATCCCTTGTCAATAGCACTCAGCACTTCATGTGAATAAAGCGCTAGTTGTGTTTCACAGGAACGATGTTTTCTAAACCCATGTTGACTGTGTGTCAATATACCGTTTCCTTCGAGGTAATTCATAATGTTCGAACACAATATATGTTCTAAAATTCTGCAGCATATCGACGTTAACGATATGGGACTGTAATTTAGTGGATTACTCCTACTACCTTTCTTGAATATTGGTGTGACCTGTGCAACTTTCCAGTCTTTGGGTACGGATCTTTCGTCAAGCGAACGGTTGTATATGATAAGTATGGAGCTAATGCATCAGCATACTCCGAAAGGAACCTAATTGGTATACAGTCTTGACTAGAAGACTTGCTTTTATCAAGTGATTTGAACTGCTTCACTACTCCGAGGATATTTACTTCTACGTTACTCATGTTGGCAGCTGTTCTCGATTCGAATTCTGGAATATTTACTTCCTCTTCTTTTGTGCAGGCATTTCGGAAGGTTGTGTTTAGTAAATCTGCTTTGGCAGCACTGTCTTCGATAATATCTTCATAGTTATCGCGCAGAGAAGGCATTGATTGTTTCCTGCCGCTAACAAACTTCACATACGACCAGAGTCTCTTTGGCTTTTCTCCCAGGTTTCGAGACAAAGTTTCGTTGTGGAAGCTGTTATAGGCGTCTCGCATTGAACTCCGCGCTGAATTTCGAGCTTGTGTAAAGGATCGCCAGTCTTGAGGATTTTGCGTCCGTTTAAATTTGGCATGTTTGTTTCGTTGTTTTTGCGACATTGTTCTAACCCGTTTTGTGCACCAAGGGGGATCAGCTCCGTCGTTTGTCAGTTTATTTAGTATAAACCTCTCAATTGCTGCCGATACTATTTCTTTGCTTTTAAGCCACATCTGGTCTACACTTATATTCTTAATTTGGAATGAGTGGAGATTGTCTCTCAGGAAGGCGTCAAGTGAATTTTATCTGCTTTTTTGAATAGGTATATTTTTCGCTTATTTTTCTAGGATTTGGAGATTGCAATATTCAATCTCGCTACGACAACCCTGTATTCACTAATCCCTATATCGGTTTTGATGCTGGTTATTAACTCAGGATTATTTGTTGCTAAGAGGTCAAGTGTGTTTTCACAACCGTTTACTATTCGCGTGGGCTCATGAACTAACTGCTCGAAATAATTTTCAGAGAATGCGTTTAGCACAATTTCGGATGATACTTTATGCGTACCTCCGGAATTAAACCATCCTCTCGGACCCGGTTCTGGGTAGCGATCAGCATTAAAAATGCCGGATGCGATAAACATCATAGAAACAAACATCAGCATTATTTTAGTCCCAGGAGGACGTACTACTGAAAGCAAAGGCAAATGGCTGCTAAACGATGTTTATAAGCTTCCCTCCATATATACAGAAAAGGAAAAGTCTTGACTTATGGGGCGTCGCAACAGTTTTGTTGTAATACCGAGTCGAATGGTCGAGTTGTTCCTCTGAATGGGCTTAGCCGAAAAATTGCTCTCCCAGGCAGTGGAGTAATGGGGCTATAAATTTACGGCAACAGTCCTCGGAATTAGTGAAGTGTGGTGCATGCTTATTACCACAAATTAGTTACCGATTCCGCGCCGGTAGTAGAGCTTAAGATACAACTGAAATGAGGAGAGGAAACCGCGAGCGGAATAAATATTGTGCCATTAAAAGAGATGACATTTGAAATATTTGCGCGCAACAAAGGTTAGGTTCATTAGTGGTGGGCCACGAATTCTTTCTCCTCTTCCTCCTCCTCTCTCGCCCCTCCCCCTCCCCCCCCCCCCTGTGCCACATTTTTTTTCCTCTCTCTTTTTCCTTCTTTGCGGAGAATGGAAGCTCGGTCTCAAGTGTGCCTGGCTGCAGTGGCACTCGAGCAAAAGTCAAATCTCCCGGGAGCAAAAGAGAAAAAATAAAGAGTCCCGCGCAGCAGCAGCGGCGGGGCTGTACGCCGGCAGGCTCCAGGCAGCGGGCACCACACCACATTTTTGTCCAGGGGGAAGAAAAAGGCGCGGGCGGCGGCCAGATTAGTTTAAAAAGAGACGACGGAGGCGGCGCGGCGGTATCAGCTAGCTGCCAGTGCCGGACCGCGCCGCGGCTGCTCGGCGCGTAATGTTTTGGGCGAGGGGCGCCTGAGTGCCGCTTTGAAGTCGCCGCTCACTGATTGTGCGATCAAAGGGGGCCCGGCCCGTCCACCTGAGCCGCGACGGGCTGAATGCCTTCCCAGCTGGCTCGCTGCCCGCTAGGCGGCTCCCCGCTCTCACCGCATCTAGGAGCGGTCTACGCCGATCAGAGAAACGCATCCGTTCCCGCAAGCGCAGGTATTAAAATACTGCGAACCACATCAACCCGTTGAAGGTACGATTCTTGTCGTGCGGTTGGCCGCTGCGGACGCAGGTATACAAGTCTGCACCACAGCCCCAAGCGTACAAGTCTGGAACTGTAAACATTTTCGTTAGAAATGGTTCAAATGGCTCTGAGCACTATGGGACTTAACACCTGAGGTCATCAGTCCCCTAGAACTTAGAACTACTTAAACCTAACTAACGTAAGGACATCACACACATCCACACCCGAGGCAGGATTCGAACCTGTGTACGTAGCAGTCGCGCGGACTGAAGCGCCTAGAACCGCTTGGCCACGCCGACCGGCTTTCGTTAGAACTATTACATGTTATACAGGGTGTTCGGAAATTCCTCTTACAAAATTCTATGACTTATAGAGAAGGGTGAGTACAGAATATCTTCAATAGGAATCCATGTCCGAAAACCTACCGTTTACGTGCTACATCCGTTCGAAAACATGTTTGCTAGGTAGGTTTTCAACAGTGTAGTCATGATGGGAGGCGATTATGTCGGATTGACCGAGGCCATTTGACGTCTATCCTGCTTCTCTCACCTAGTTCGAGCCTCATTCGCATCTTTGTGAGTGTTATAGGTGGTATGGAGTGTCGGAGATGGTCAGGATGCAGTTTTAGGTCTTCTTCATCATACCAGACGATGCTGGGAGCGACATCAATTGCATACGCAGTTGCTCGTGTACTCGTTGACGGGTTCTCGCCGGCCTGTGTGGCCGAGCGGTTCTAGGCGCGTCAGTCTGGAACCGCGAGACCGCTACGATCGCAGGTTCGAATCCTGCCTCGGGCATGGATGTGTGTGATGTTCTTAGGTTAGTTAGGTTTAAGTAGTTCTAAGTTCTAGGGTACTGATGACCTCCCATAGTGCTCAGAGCCATTTGAACCATTTTTGACGGGTTCCCTTCAACATGGCGAATACGGCCCCTTGCAATTGGGGTGTGTGGCATCTCTTTGGAACACCACAGTCACGCCTGTTGACCGTGAAGGTACCCCTTTCTCGAAGCCGGTGCGTAAGTGTGGGGAGAAGAGTGCGTGATGGAGTCGGACGTTGTGCGTAGCGATTTCGATAAAGACGAAAAGCAACTCTTCCATTTCCATCAGCTTCGCCATCCAGAAGGATCATGGACGTGCATTCTGCAAACGTGTTCTCGGTCATGTTGCTCTAACACTCACAGACACGTGAATGAACCAGGTCAGAAATGTAGCACAGACGTCGACAGACATCAGTCAGTCCGACGTAAGCACCCCCTAGCATGACTAACCTGTTCAGAAACTACATACTAAACATGTTTTCAAACGGCTGCAGCACGGAAAAGGTACATTTCCGGGAGTCTGTTCCTTTTCTTATGTTATGTGCTCAGTGTCCTGTACCAGTCCTAGAAGTTCGTAACGATAATTTCCGAGCCTCCTGCATCTAACGTGTAGGTCTGCCCAGCGCCCCAAAAGTATATATTCGGAACTGGAAGCTGTTTACGTTGTTGAGTATGATGTTGTTGTTGTGGTCTTCAGTCCTGAGACTGGTTTGATGCAGCTCTCCATGCTACCCTATCCTGTGCAAGCTTCTTCATCTCCCAGTACTTACTGCAACCCACATCCTTCTGAATCTGCTTAGTGTATTCATCTCTTGGTCTCCCTCTATGATTTTTACACTCCACGCTGCCCTCCAATGCTAAATTTGTGATCCCTTGATGCCTCAGAACATGTCCTACTAACCGGTCCCTTCTTTTTGTCAAGTTGTGCCACATACTCCTATTCTCCCGAATTCTATTCAACACTTCATCATTAGTTATGTGATCTACCCATTTAATCTTCAGCATTCTTCTGTAGCACCACATTTCGAAAGCTTCTATTCTCTTCTTGTCCAAACTATTTATCGTCTATGTTTCACTTCCATACGTGGCTACACTCCATACAAATACTTCCAGAAACGACTTCCTGACACTTAAATCTATACTCGTTGTTAACAAATTTCTCTTCTTCAGAAATGCTTTCCTTGCCATTGCCAGTCTACATTTTATATCTTCTCTACTTCGACCATCATCAGTTATTTTGCTCCCAAAATAGCAAAACTCCTTTACTACTTTAAGTGTCTCATTTCCTAATCTAATTCCCTCAGCATCTCCCGACTTAATTCGACTACATTCCATTATCCTCGTTTTGATTTTGTTGATGTTCATCTTATATCCTCCTTTCAAGACACTGTCCACTCAGTTAGACTGCTCTTCCAAGTCCTTACATACGCAGCACACACGAATAACGTTATTCGTGTGTGCTGCGTGTGTAATTAAGATGATGAGGTTGAAAGTCACGTCCATTGACTGGAATTGCACTCACATAGTGCATATTGAAAATTGTATTACAGCTTGTGCTCGAAAACATAAACGCACGAATATTTCGTCAGGCAGAACTACATAGCTCTGCAGCAAACGAATAACAAAAACAAAACTAGGTCCAACTTAGAATGCTTGTAACTGCCATCTGAAGATGGATTTGTAAAGAAAAATCCGAAACCGGTCATGGTCTGAAGATAATAAACCATTTTAAACCATACATGTGGCTGGTAGCTGTTTTTTACAAATTATAAACCTTGGAATTATTATATTCTTCTTGAATTCTGAGGGTATTTCGCCTATCTCATACATCTTGCTCACCAGATGGTAGACTTTTGTCATGGCTGACTCTCCCAAGGCTATTAGCAGTGCTAATGGAATATTGTCTAAACCCGGGACCTTGGTTTCACTTAGGTATTTTAGTGCTCCGTTATATTCTTCATGCAGTATCATATCTCCCATTTCATCCTCATCTACATCCTCTTCCATTTTCACAATATTGCCCTCAAGAACATTACCATTGTATAGACCATCTATATACTCCTTCCACCTTCCTGCGTTCCCTTCTTTTCTTGGGACTGGTTCTCCACCTGAGCTCCTGATATTCATACAGGTGGTTCCTTTTCCTCCAAAGGTCTCTTTAATTTTCCTGTAGCCAGTATCTATCATACTTCTAGTGATATATGCCTCAACATCCTTACATTTGTTCTCTTGCCATCCATGCTTAACCAATTTGCACTTCCTGTCGATCTCATTTTTGAGACGTTTGTATCCCTTTTCTTCTTCTTCATTTACTGCATTTTTATATTTTCTCTTTTGATCAATTGAATTCAGTATCTCTTCTGTTACCCAAGGATTTCTACTAGCCCTCGCCTTTTTTACCTACTTGATACTCTGCTGCCTTCACTATTTCATTAGTCAAAGCTACCCAATCTTCTTCTACTGTATTTCTTTCACCTATTCTTGTCAACCGTTCCCTAATGCTGTCTCTGAAACTCTCTGCAACCTCTGATTCTTTTAGTTTCGTGGTACTGCGGTCGCGTTCTCGCTTCCCGAGCTCGGGGTCCCGAGTTCGATTCCCGGCGGGGTCAGGAATTTTCATCTGCCTCGAGATGACTGGGTGTT
This sequence comes from Schistocerca cancellata, assembly GCF_023864275.1. NCBI lineage: Eukaryota > Metazoa > Arthropoda > Insecta > Orthoptera > Acrididae > Schistocerca > Schistocerca cancellata. The sequence continues at coordinate 459,287,072 of NC_064631.1, read as the reverse complement.
TGTGTTGTCCTCATCGTTTCATCATCATTCATAAAAGTGGCGAGTTTGGACTGAGCAAAGTTTGGGAATTTGTAAGTGCGCTGATAACCGTGTAGTTGAGCGCCCCACAAACCAATCATCATCATCATCTTTCAGCTTCCCCAGGCCCCATCTCCTTAAATTACTACCTTTTTGCAGTTTCTTCAGTTTTAATCTACAGTTGTAAGTAGGCTGTTTAGGTTCTTATATTGGTAACGCCGCCGCCACGTAGCGCTCTTTGTATGAAAATCACTGGCTGTGCTGTATGCAGTCTGTGGCTAGTTTGCATTGTTGTCTGCCATTGTAGTGTTGGGCAGCTGGACGTGAACAGCGCGTAGCGTTGCGCAGTTGGAGGTGAGCCGCCAGCAGTGGTGGATGTGGGGAGAGAAATGGCGGAGTTTTGAAATTTGTAGGACTGGATGGCATATATAATATGATTATTAAGGTAAATACATTGTTTGTTCTCTATTAAAATCTTTCATTTGCTAACTATGCCTATCAGTAGTAAGTGCCTTCAGTAGTTTGAATCTTTTATTTAGCTGGCAGTAGTGGCGCTCGCTGTATTGCGGTAGTTCGAGTAACGAAGATTTTTGGTGAGGTAAGTGATTTGTGAAAGGTATAGGTTAATGTTAGTCAGGGCCATTCTTTTGTAGGGATTTTTGAAAGTCAGATTGCGTTGCGCTAAAAATATTGTGTGTCAGTTTAAGCACAGTCTTGTATAAATTTTTCTAAGGGGACGTTTCACAGTTCATAACCAATATATTTTAGTCAGAGTCCACATCTGCCCATGGAAATGTCTTACAATTTAAAACCTGATTCCTAAATCTCTGTCTTATCATTATATAATCTATCAGAAACCATCCAGTGTCTCCAGGCCTCTTCCACGTATACAACATTCTTTCATAATTCTTAAACTAAGTGTAATGTACGACTTTGTCTTGTATGTTTCTCTCTTCTGAAGGCTTTACCCACATATACGTTATTAAGTGTCATGTAAGTACAACAAAAAGCATCAAGAAAAATGTTTTGATGTATCTTTAGCGTGCCTTTGCCTTGAACCGGCATGCTTTCATAAGCGGTAGTCAGAATTCGGAAATTATTTAACTACCAATATGACGTTTCCTGTCATTTTATCATTATAAATCGTACCAATAAACGATGTCTTTTCGAGAGATCAGTTTGCTGGTGCACTGAAACGGCGTATATTCGTAGGACGTAAGTCATCATACAAAATACACCAAATACGGGGTTCAACTGGAAGCCAGTATGGCATCTCCAGACTTGGTACTGAAAAGAGATGACGTGCATGGTGGCGGAGGTGACTTTTTCCATAACAATTCTCTAGTTGAAACGCATGTTCACAATATCTGTCACGCTCGATATTGCTCTACACTTTCAGAAATATTCCCCAACTTGCACATTTCACTCCATGACTTCAGAAAATCGACACGGTCAACGTTGACGTCCAAATGGATGGTGAGTGTGTCGACGGCTTTAGCAGCGTCTGGGACCGTTGGTGCAGGTGAGCCAAATCAGCCTTGCTGCTACTCCCTTCAGAGAGCAGGCCAGCCCCAGCCGTTGCTTGCAATACAGTCAGTTGCCGAACCAATTACTGACAATGTGGTAATGATATCCAAGTTTACTGTTAAAAACTTTAAGCAGGTACACGATGGCGATTTATTTTTGAGAAGTGTAGCATGATAAAATAAACTGAAACCAGACTTGATCATAGACGAGAAATTAATGTCATTACAAATGATTTTAGAGTTGGAAAATCATTAGGAACTTCTTCAGAATATCCAGTCAACTTGTTTAGCATTTCCAGCTATTTAATACTGATACATCGTTATCATCACCAAAACTGAATTTTACTAACCAGCGAGCAGCTGTACATAACTGATTGTGCTCATCTGATGCGGTAACAAATTTCACTTCATCGTATATAGCTTTCTTTGTTGTACATCAAAATAAACGTTAAATTAACCACTGTAGCCTAAACAAATAAAAACTCTGAGGTTTCCCGATGACATTGTAATTCTGTCAGAGATGCAAAGGACCTGGAAGAGTACATGAACGGAATGGACAGTGTCTTCAAAGGAGGATATAAAATGAACATCAACAAAAGCAAAATGAGGATAATAGAATGTAGTCAAATTAAATCAGGTGATGCTGGGGGCATTAGATTCGGAAATGAGACACTTTAAGTAATAAATCAGTTTTGCTATTTGGGAAGCAAAATGACTGGTGATGGTCGAAGTAGAGAGGATATAAAATGTAGACTAGCAATGGCAAGGAAGAAGAGAAATTTGTTAACATCGAGTATATATTTAAGTGTCAGGAAGGCTTTTCTGAAAGTATTTGTGTGGAGTGTAGCCATGTATGAAACTTCGACTATAAATAGTTTAGACAAGAAGATAACAGAAGCTTTCGAAATGTGGTGCTACAGAAGAATGCTGAAGATTAGATGGGTAGATCACGTAACTAATGAGGAGGTACTGAACAGAATTGGGGAGAAGGGGTATTTGTGGCACAACTTGACTAGAAGATAGGATCGTTTGGTAGGGCATGATCTGAGGCATCAAGGGCTCACCAATTTAGTATTGGAGGGCAGCGTGGAGGGTAAAAATCGTAGAGGGAGACCAAGAGATGAATACGCTAAGCAGATTCAGAAGGATGTAGGTTGCAGTAGGTACTGGGAGATGAGGAAGCTTGCACAGGATAGAGTAGCATGGAGAGCTGCATCAAACCAGTCTGTGGACTGAAGACCACAACAACAACAGCCTAAGAACTATTTCGCCTTTCCTTACGTTAGTGCTATGGGTAGTTTTTCCTCCGGTTTTATTGGATACAAATATGTATTTGATGAATTCTTCCAGAGATATTTTTTGGCCACATCTAGGACACAGTTAAACTGGACAATATTTAACGTGAAGAATTCAACTTCTGGTCGTCCTTTAATATACGACGATTTTGTAAGTGTCGTAAAAAAACATTCAGCAAACACTGTTGTAAGGATGGGACACATTTCAAATTTTCCATTGTGTAACTGTTGCTGTAAAATATCTTTTACTTTGTTATTTTCTTCCAGCAGTAAGCACAACAATAAATCGTGGCTACACATTTTGAGAAACTGCTCGCGACTCGGCTACAGTTCACTTTGTGCGGAGCGAACAGGCTGCGCCCTAGCGCCCTCAAATAAAATACGTCAACTCCTATTTCTTCCATAGTGTAGTAAGAAAAGGCTTTCACTCCACCTTTGAAAACAATTTGGATATGTTATCTGCATTTTCTATGCAGCACTGTATCAGCCAAAGTAATCGAAACGTAAAGTAACCAGCGATCACATCTTTAACTCAAATCCTTCAAATTTTATACGATTTGTCAATAAATATCCAAATATTACAAAAATTGTGAACAATATCACGAAAACAGCGACGTTATCACCAAGCTGTGATGTGAAATTATAAGATATGAAGCAATCAACATTACGTGGCAATTAGTTTTCTAAAAATGGAGTGAGAATTATTACATGGTGAAGAAGACTCACAAATCCCAAAGAGAGGTTTTCAGTTTTTTAAAGGAAAGTGAGAACGACCGAAAAAATAACTCCAGGAGGTGATGTATCTTTGCTTCATTTACATAGAGAAATTTTTACAGCAGCAGAATGGAAAAATTGATGATCCTCGTGTACTATTACCAGTAGCAGACCACAGTTGGTTCGTGGAAACCGCTCGTTAATGCGTCTGCGGTGAACTTCAGTCGCACTGCGATAGCCACAGTCACCACCCGCGCCGTAGAAATTGTACATCAACAGGCCGGAGCTCTGACTGTCTATGGCCAACACCGGTTTGAGAGGATCTCTGCGCACAAGTGACATATCATTTTCCTCCAGCCTCTCCCCCAGACATTAACTGCTTTCCCTTGGGCTCTTGGTACATACTTTTACTTTCCTTACCCCACGAACCGCAGTCGGTTTTGAAGCTCGTCCGGTATTCTTCTCCACCGCATTCTGTCCATTGCTCCAAGTGTCTGAAGACCTTTAGCCAACTGGTCTCTCCATCACATCGTTGATCTGCCTAACTGTCTTCCGGTTTCTCCTGTCGTTTCTCTCAAACTTGATCCTTTGTCTCTTCTGCTGACGTGGCCAGCCCACCTGTGTCCTTTTCTTAGCTTCCGCGATATCATCTGGTTCGTTATATTTCTCCCTGAGTTCCCTGTTATTTCTTCCTCGCCATGCTCCTTCCTCACAATCTGGTCAAAATATCTTCCTCAGGATTTCATTTTCAAAAACCTTTATCTTTTTCCGTATCTCTATCCCAAATAGTAACACTGTTATATATCCGTATTTTGGTTCCTCCTTAAAAACATTAGGATAATAGTTAGTAAATATGAAGGTCTGAAGGCCGCTTTGATCCTCGCTCCTCTTTTTTTTTTTTTTTTTGCTCAACATTTCTTTTCTTACTACCACCCCCAGGAATTTAAATTTATCTGGTTCTTCAAACGCATGATTATTAGTCTGGAAGATTTCCCGCCGTTTTGTCTGATAATTCCTTTTTACTATTCGTATGACCTTTAAAAATAAAAGTAATTCGAGTGATCGTGTAAAGAGGTTGATTTTTCTTTCAAAATAAATACTGCATCGATATTTCTGGCTAACAGAAATAAATGTCAGAATCTTATTTCAGTGTTAAATATTAAGAGATAAAACAATACATTTCCATTTAAAGCAATCCCTAATATCATTAAAAGTTTTTATTGAGTACCGAAACTATGTGCAATAACAATTTGTTATTTATTAAGCTGGCTGGAAAGAATGAAAATTTAACAATTCTGGTTTTTTTTAGTTTAATAATGGAAACTCTAGTTCCATAATTTACAAACTACTCCACTTTCTATCGGTAAAAGTGAGACAGAAATTCGAAACATATCGTCTAATTTTATGTTGACGGGTTAAATGTAAGACACCGTTTAGCTATTTGTGTGTTACGCATGAGGCAAACTCACTTGTAAGTAGTTAAATTTTAGAAAATTTCCCACGAAAATAGTTCAAAATTGATAAATGTGGTCAAGCTTTTTATGCATGCAGATCAAAAAGAAAACACAATTTTGCGTGTGGTACGAAAGAGAAATATTGTGTTAATAAAGACATGTTTAATGCCTACACTTGTCCGATATACCCTACTTATTGCCGATGCCAAGTTTTCATTTGGATAAACATTATATTGAATTTTTCTAGCCTTCAACTTGACACAATCTTACAAACTAGAATTTGAGCCTATTGACTTCAAGATATCGCTTTCAATGCCTAAAACTTTCATATCACCCTGACATCCTTCAAAAAGTGTTGACATATCTTAAGTCTTCATCGGCATGAGTTTCGAAAAACTTCATTCACCACAGGAAATGTGCTTAAGCAGTACTGCGCTGTGTGGTTATAATTACAGTGCAGCTAGTCACAGAGGTAAAGTGTGGGCCGTAATTGTCGTATCACAGCAGATATTCTAATGCGTTGATGCGGAACCGACTTAACCTGGAATAAAATTAGTTCTAATTTTGAGCACCAGGTGCAACTCTGGCGCTGTGAATGCAAGAAGACGTGTGGAAATAGTGCCGTATGTAACGGATTAGGAACGGAATGTTGGCACCAAAACTCAAACGAGTAAGAAAATCATAATGTTAATGTTACTATTCAACGCCACTTACACAATTTGTACAATGCGAGAAACCGGAGACGTCGATGAGACGTTGGACAGCGCCAGAGTTGCACCTGGCGACCAAATTTTGAACTAATTGTTTTCCAGGATAAATCGGTTCCGCGGTAAAAGCGTTAGAGTGTCTGCCAAGTTTCGCTATCATACCGTAATTACAGCCCACACTGGACGTCTGTGAATAGCTGCACTTTAATTATAACCACCTGGTATTTCTTGTTAAAGTATGCCATGTGTGAAATTTGAGCCACATTAGAAAAGTATACATTTAAAATACTTTTATACTAAGCAGGGCACTGTTTGATAACAAAGTCAGTGGTGCCTCTTTACCCCACATATTCGCAGTCTTCTCGTAAGCGGCTTCTGTTATCGTATGTGTTCATACTTGCCAGTTCTCACTAGTACAGGAAACACCTCGAATAGATATTTTGCACTTGGACGCATTTGGCGCTACCTCTCAACTTGGTGTCCCAAACGGCTTTTTGTGTCGCTTGGGCCGTAAAGGGGTCGTCCCCAGTATTACATGTCCTTCTGCTGAAGCTCATGTCTCACTACCATTTAATACTGTGCTCCAAATGTATATTCTCAGAAATTTTTTCGTCAAATTATTACCTATGTTTGATACTAGCTGACTTCTCTTGACCAGGAATGAACTTTTTGCGAGTGCTAATCTGCTTTTAATGTCTTCCTTTCTCCGTCCGCCATGGGTTACTTTGCTGCCTAGGTAGCAGAGTTCCTTAACTTCGTCTACTTCGTGGTCCGCTATCATGACCATATTTTAATACGACACTAAATATTCCTCCTCCTGCTCCTGCCTCGAAGCTTCCGCTGTATAGGACGAAATACCACTCGCTGTCGCGACCAGAATGCACACGCGTTCACAGCGATGAGTGGATCACGAGACAAATTACGCTACTTAGTGCTCTGCAGATGGGACAGGAAACGTTTACTGGCGAACCCGAGTTAATTCTGCGTATTACTACACTTGTAGGTGCGTACTAAGTCTGGTCACGATTTTAATATTATGTACTTCTTCAGGAGACGTTAAATCATAAAATTTAGATTTGTACGAACCGAAAGGGAGTTTATTTTCATTCTGAGTACGTTCGGGTGTGCCCGGTTTCGTTTTCTAGGCCGCAGCCAGGTTGGCGGGGTGGGAGATGACACGTTACAAATATAAGATAGTCGTAGCGGATTTTAAGTCCGCAAAGGAGAAAGGAAGGGAACACGTGCTGAATAGTTGTGAGCAGGTGTCTGTCAGAGAGTGAGCTTGTGGCTTGGAGACCACGGTCGCCACTGGTGGCCAGCAATCAACATGTGACTGCTCTCCGTATTGGCTAGACACGGCTAGTGTATAGTGGGCAGATTGGCGGCAGCTCACGTCCCACGGGAACAAACAATCTCTGCTGAAACTACAGTTTTACTTGGCACTTAGATCACAATGAATTACATGTGAACATTACCAGAAAAGATTTTAACGAAAAATTGAGACTAAATATCACGCTGGCTGAGCGACGTGTATAGCACACACACTATCGCGCTACATTACGGACACCAACCTCGCTTTGACCCATAAGACAAAAGTTAAAGCTGTTATTCCTCATACACCAGTAATCAATCCAGTGTTGCAATCCAATAACTTCCAGAAGGCTCTCAGATTCGACCACTGGCCTGGAAAATGAGCACTCCAAACACTATACAAAACTGGTTTCTCGTCTCTAATGCCTCTCCCTCGATAACCAAAACAGGACGTCTGACCTCAAACAACAGAAGGACATTCAAACACAATACAGTTTAAATTTTCTCTACAGCAAACGGAATTTACTGTCCAAGATTGTTGAGCCTTTCATGGCCGCTTGTTGACGTATTGCTTGTTGGTTTCTATCTAGTGACACTCGGCTGACGTTCGTTTAAAGAATTTCCTGACGTTTCACCCCAGAGAGGCTGACATTATCAAAGGTTCACCCTCCTTTGCTGGCGACGGACTAGAGTCGAGCTCGCGGCCGGGATTACATCTACCTGTCGCGCCAACGTCTGAGGACATTTCCCTGATCATTACCGCTGTGGTTCTCCCCTTGATACCTACAACGATCGTTTGCTGTAGCGTGAGACTCCAGGATCCGTTAATGTTAAGGTTCCACTCACAGTGTCAGGAATATACTGCATACTGTGTATATGTGGAAAAGTACGTGTTGGGATTATCGAACGATCTATCAGTATCATCAGACGATCCATCAATATCAGGAGTAACAAACTTGAGCGGTATTGTCAGTTGGGACATGTGGAGAACATGGCTGTGGTGGAGCATACGTCGTGTGAGATTGAACAAATGCTAAACTTAGCCAATTCAGAGGTTCTCACTGTGAAGAAGAGTTACTATGCCTTCTTGTTCAGGCAAGCTACAGAAAAACACAAAAATAGCACTCATATACTCGTAGATCTATAAAAATGGATGTACTTATGTCTGTGTGTGTATTTTCCACATTTCTTCCTAAACCACTGGAGTGATAAGGGAGGGAGGTGTTGGTAAGTTACTATGGGACCAAACTGCTGAGGTCATCGGTCCCTAGGCTTACACACTGCTTAATCTAACTTAAACTAACTTACGCTAAGGGCAACACACAGACCCATGCCCGATGAAGGACTCGAACCTCCGATGGAGGGAACCGCACGATCCATGGCAAGACGCCCTAAACCGAGCGAATACCCCGCGCAGCGGATTCATTACTATCTAATTCGGTACACATACTACTTACTGTCTGGGAAGAAATAGTGTGGGGATAAGAACCACCTAGCTCCCATACAGGTGGGGGCGAGAAGGGTTGGTAACACCTAACATCTTAGCTGCTTTGCATGGCAGGTATGTTATGTCAGTATTATCGAAAAGCGTTCCACGGACTATACGTGTGGATGGGCACGGCTGAGCAGAGAGAGAGGGCACGGACAGTGACAGGGGGAGGAAGAGGTGGAGAGAGAAGGGGCAGAGGAGGAGATGGACAGATAGAAGTGGGAGAAGGAGACGGACGGAGAGGAGGGGAGGAAAATATGGACAGAGAGAGAGGGCAAGAGGAGATAGGTAAATATAAAATTGGAATAAATAAATACCTGGGCAAGCCGAAGACTCAGTTGTAGTTCCTCTAAGAAAGCCTCAAGGTAAAAGTAAAGTGATTGCCATACTGCAGCGAACGACCGTTGCAGGTAACAAGACAACGACACAGGTAATGACCAAAGAAAGTCCTCAGACGCTGGCGTGACAGGTACATAATCTCCTGCTGTGGTCTCAATTCCGCCTGCCACCAGCAATAGAAAGTGAACGTTTGGAAATGACAGCCACTCGTGCTAGCGAAACGTCAGGAAAATGGTTAAACAAAGGTTGACCTACCAGGAGCCAACAGCAGTACAGAATTTATTATCTTCTATTAGACCTCGTCAAATCCGCCTCGTCCGTTAAAACACCGCCTCCAGCTAGCTAATAACTCCACGCCCCGGTGTGTGCCCTCTTCCTGCAAGGTGCTTGTACGCCCACAAACAGCAGCACTTACCTTGAAAACAGGCAAATGACCAAAACAGCTCCAACACCCGCTCGCGGGAACGTCCTCGCAAACTCTTTCTTACAGAAAGATCAACATTATTTACCACAGATCGCAAAACCACCTGCATCTCAGACGGCTCAAAATGTGCCTCCTGCACTCCACGAGGGCTGTTACCCGACTTCATACATTCAGCACACCAAGAAACACCAGTGCCGTCTCACGGCGCCCAAGACTCTCATTCTATTCTCACGAGGACTTCAGGCCGTCTCCTGATTTTTAGAGCTCCTAAACAGCCAGCCAGAATCTGAAGCAGAGGCTAAGCATTTTACAAGTTTTACAGGCTGGTGAGAAATAGTCAGAAAAGCTTGAAAGGGTGTTGCAGTGTAGGTTTTGCTGAGAAATAACTGTTAAGAAAACAATTCGATTCCTTGCGCCGTTTCCGACTTAATTATCATTGATGCTAGGCAAACAGGTCGTTGCGCGCGTAAATTCAAGCTCTCGTGAGCGCTAAAATGCGGCATCTGCGGGTCAGTGATTTACCACTATTTCAACTGCTCATTACGTTTTAAATGTGGTAAGTTTAAGCTATGTGAGAAAAAGCTACGTTTTTTTCGGTTTGGGGAAATCAGACAAAGAATACGTTTGGCGGCACTGTTCCTGGCAGGCTGCTGGAATTTGTGAGCGCAGCGACCTGAATGGTTAACTTCATTCCCAGTTAAATCGTAAACTACGCAACGTAGGGAACTTTTTTCTTAACAGTTATTTCTCATCAAATGCGAGCATTTTAGGTTTTTACCATGACTGTTGCTGACATTACTGTTACCAGTCACTGTTTATCTATACCCACGATGAGTTTCAAAGGTTTAAACCTCCATCATCAGGTGGATTTACATTAGTTATTATGATATTTTTGTGTGTTTTGCGTTACGATTTTTTTATTGGAGGAACTTTTGGCACTGTCAAGTGGCGAAAACAAAACAGTATTTCAGAACATGGTTTTGGGTTTCTTGATAAAAATTAAACGTATATCTAACGGTAAACACAAAATAAGTAAAATAGAGTACCTCCATTGGTCACAGGTTACGACAGCGAAAGGAACCTGTGACCACTGGTGGTACTTTATTTTACTTATTTTATGTTTACCGTTAGATATACGTTTAATTTTTGTCAAAAGAAACCCAAAATTATGTTCTGAAATAGTGTTTCGTTTTCTCCACTAGACAGTGCCACAAGTTCCTCCAAAAAAAATCGCAACACATCACACACACAAACGTTAAACTACAAATGTAAATCCACCTGATGATGGAGATTTAAACCTTTGAAACGCATCGTGGGGATAAATAAACAGTGATAGGTAACAGTAAATTTGTTGTTTCATTTAATTATTTCTCAGCATAATCTACCATGAAACACCCTTACAAGCTTTTCGGAGTGTTTCTGATCATTCTGTACAGGCTAATTCCGTCTTTGGCGATTGTTGTAAAAGCCGTGTTAACATCATACACGTTTCGTTTATTTTAAAGCATCTTCAGCGGTCAGGTTTATGTACAGGTCGAGAGCCATCTCGCCATCTCACAGCACTTCTGTGAGGAGCTACTTGGTGCCATTAGCTTCAGAAGTTTACCTCGAAGGGGTGTTGATAAACACTGGCCATTAGGACAAAACACGAGCATTGGAGCCTCAGAGGCGTTAAATGCAAATTTCCTTCCTTCCTTCCCAAGCGTGAGCAGCATGATTGAAATTCTGCAAACAAAGGGACCACGTAGGCAGCCTATGAAAATTCCTTATTGATGTTCAACACACAGCTTCATGAAGCAAGCAGAAGCAAGAAGAAGCTGACCTCACCTCGAAGATTGGTTTGAATATCTCAGAACCTATTCTTTTTAGTACCTCTTCACTGTATGCCTTATCTTTCTACTTAATCTTTAAAACTCTTCGATAGCATCCCTTTTCAAAAGCGTCCACTTTCGTCATCTCCATATTTCCAGTGTTCACATTATCTTGCATACAATGCCGTTTCCAGGCGAACAGTTGAAACACGTTGGTGTCGTGCGTTCCGATCCGCTTCATAACTCCTTATGCATAAGTGCATACTAATTCAGCACTTTCATTTTCCTCACGTTACGTCTTGTTTCCCGTGGGTCGCCATGGTTATATTTGCTATACCTATGCGAATATATTCAAACCAGTTTTAGACAATCGATAAAAGGTCTGTAGCAACCTAGCAATCTCTGTGCTTGGTCATGGTGACCAATTTTAGAATTCGTGCGCGGGCTGCTATTCATGTGGGCTTTTCTTTTTTTTTTTTAGGTTTAGCCATTCCGTTCTGTTTTGTTCGGTTACTGGTTCTGAACTTGCTGAGTTCCAGTTCGTGTCCTGGTGTTCCGAGGAAGGCTGCCTTTGTCTGGCAAATGCCCCTAATAATGAGCAGATACTAAATGTATCACGAATCGGGTGAGATCATTACAATTTACTTGCAGTGATGATGTTCATTTTCCGTGGCGAGGCTGTTCACTATTCAGTGAAGATCATTCTACGAGTGAAATTGGGGATCTCAGATTGCTAATATGTAACTGTTTGGAAGCTTGTTACAGCAGTTCACAGAATTTATTTTACTTCGTGCTATTCTAAATTTGAAGACATTACCCTGTCCTGAAGTATAAGGCCTAGTTTTATTTAGTCAGAACTATATATTTTTTCTGCATGTACATTCAAATCAGGGAATTGTAGGTTGAAATATTCCTATAGGGCTGCAAACGTATCCGCTTGTACTTGCTGACAATGTACTACTTTTCGAATCACCTCTTTCGGTTTCACCCGGAACCGAACATTGTCACCTCTACAGTATTTCGCTCACCTGAGCATGCCATGCTTTTTGGCCGCTATCTTTTTATGTTATGTGAGTTAACTTCACGACTCACAAGGACTCTGATGAATAGGCACTCACCTTTTGAGCTGCCGCTAAACAATAATAGTAATAAGCAATCTATCTCCTGCATAATAGCTTAGTGTTTTTTCAGTCAGTGCTCTGAAGAAGGTCGATAAACATGGCTCAAACGTCTGTTGTTTTGGGATTTTTAGTAGATCGAGTGTTGTACCTAGGTACAGACTTCCGCCTGTGACCAACCCTGTAATAGCTGTTTAATATAATTTCTCACTCCATTTTTAAATAGTGATATTCACTTTTTATGTAGTGCAGTCTTTCTCTGGAATTACATACATTACTCCGGATAAGTAAGATTTTTCCAAATGTAAGAACATGTTATAAGGTACAACAACGTCGTTTCGATCGAGAAAATCTTCTCAACACAGTACTTACTAGTTTGTTTGTTACATTATTACCTTACCACACACCTGTAACTAGTAAATGAAATTTAATTAAGGAGAAGTATCATCAAAAACCAGTTATAAATTAAATATTTTTATAAACAAAAGGTACTGGAAACTAACAGAAATTTCAATTTTGAAGATAGACAAAGTTGTTAAGACATTAAAGAAACTAAGTTCATTTGCAGTTATCGTATGTTCCCTGGTGAAAGCCCTTGCTCTGTTTCAAGGTACAAGATGGGGCACGACGGATCCAGTATGGCTTAATTCTCCACATGTTATGTAAATAGTTCTAAAGACGTATTGCATTTTACTCACCATAAAACTCTGTTCTTCAAGAATGAACACTATATTCCAGCAATTAAATATGCAGAACGCGAATTATTTACAAATACTGCGCGAAACATAACCTCATCTCTAACAACAACAAAAACTGAAGGAAATGTAGAAAAATGCTTATGGCGGTCTCTAATGCGCATTCTTTCATGGGATTCGAAAATAAATCACTGGAGTGAAGTACAGACGGAAACCCAATATGTGATCCCAGAGACACTATCCTCTAGGAACAACACTCTCCTCTATTTTTACATAATTACGGAGCAGTAAACCCAGAAGGATTTTAATGAAATTGATCGTCTCTGCAGAAGTCTATATACGTAAATCAATGTATTTTCAGTGTCATGCTGACACACCTTTTCAGAATTAAAGTCCAGTATTACGTGTTAAGAGAGTAACAGTAAAAGACTGTGTGCATACCGCAACTCAGTGCTGCTGGTCCTTTCGCAGAATTGCGCCACTGTTAATTCCTGGCAGTGGCGAATCTGTTTCCCCACCGCTGGCTCGTTTCCCGTGCGATGCCTGCCTGCCTTCTGACGCGCTCAGCTGTGCTTTTGCTTTTCTCTCCCGGCTCGCCGCGATCCTGCGATTAACAAGGACACACCAACTTTGCCGAAATAATTTGGATCACTAAGCTTCGATTTTCGAAAAAAATGAGGTCAGAAGTCATGATGCAGCATACGCCTGGGACAAGGTGCAGTCGTTAGAGCACTCGAAAACACGAAATTTTTTGTACACATGTTCTGGCTACAACGTAATACCTTCAGGAAAACTGAAAATTTAGTGATTTTGATCCGCAACTGACATACCTGACAAGGAGAGATATTGCTAAATAGGATGCGTGTCAATTCCTATAATTCCGCTCTCGTCGTAGTTGTCTTCCCTGCACAGGCGTTCGGAACGCAATTATTCCTCTAATTTCTACTGTGCGGTAACAAAATGACCCAAAATCTGCAATTCTGGAGAAGGAGGAGGAGGGGGGGGGGGGGGGTAGGAGCAAATGACGTTGGTTTCGTGGAAGGGAGAAAGATGGAGAAAGTGCAACGAAGTTACTTACCATCGATGCATTGACCTATTGAAAAATCTCTTTTTATTAATTACTAAACATCCTAATGCTTCGTCATTCTATTAGGCACCTACCACGTAAATTATTCTCTACTTACAAAACCATATTTCTAGGTGATTTGTACATATTAGAAATGTTGGAACACGTGAGGCAATACTGACTCTACGACATGTCTCAGAAGATAGATTAAGGAAAGGCAAACCTACGTTTCTAGCATTTGTAGACTTAGAGAAAGCTTTTGACAATGTTGATTGGAATGCACTCTTTCAAATTCTGAAGGTGACAGGGGAAAAATACAGGGAGCGAAAGGCTATTTACAATTTGTACAGAAACCAGATGGCAGTTATAAGAGTCGAGGGGCATGAAAGGCATGCAGTGGATGGGAAGGGAGTGAGACAGGGTTGTAGCCTATTCCCTATGTTATTTAATTTGTATACTGAGTAAGCAGTAAAGGAAACGAAAGAAAAATCCGGAGTAGGAATTAAAATCCATGGAGAAGATATAAAAACTTCGAGGTTCGCCGATGACATTGTTATTCTGTCACAGACAGCAAGGGACCTGGAAGAGCGGTTGAAGTAGAGAGGATGTAGAATGGCAATGGCAAGGAAAGCGTTTCTGAAGAAGAGAAATTTGTTAACATCCAGTATAGATTTAAGTGTCAGGAAGTCGTTTCTGAATGTATTTTTATGGAGTGTAGGCATGTATGGAAGTGAAACATGGACGATAAGTAGTTTAGACGGGAAGAGAATAGAAGCTTTCGAAATGTGGTGCTACAGAAGAATGCTGAAGATTACATGGGTAGATCACTTAACAAATGATGAAGTACTGAATATAATTGTAGAGAAAAGAAATTTGTGTCAAAACTTGACTAGATGAAGGAATTGGTTGGTAGGACATATTCTGAGGCATAAGGGATCACCAATTTATTATTGGGGGGCAGCTTGGAGGGTAAACATCATAGAGAGAGACCAAGAGATGAATACACTAAGAAGATTCAGAAGGATGTAGGTTGCAGTAGGTACTGGGAGATGAAGAAGCTTGCACAGGATAGCGTAGCATGGAGAGCTGCGTCAAACCAGTCTCTGGACTGAAGACCACAACAACAACAAAACGTTCATACAAATTCGATCACTCTCTACTTTCACCTTCTTAGTAATACTAACGTTGACTTGTAACGGGAGAAATAATATGGCAACCTGTTGGTACAACGGTACTGGTAGCTTTTAGAATTCAGACCCATCTCTTATTTACCGCTGCAAGGAGAGTACCGGCAAAAACAGAAATAGTATTTCTTGTGCCGCGCGGAATTAGCCGAGCGGTCTAAGGCGCTGCAGTCATAGACTGTGCGGCTGATCCCGGCTGAAGTTTGAGTCCGCCCTCGGGCATGGGTGTGTCTTTGTCCTTAGGATAATTTCGGTTAAGTAGTGTGTAAGCTTAGGGACTGATGACCTTAGCAGTTAAGTCCCATAAGATTTCACACAGTATTTATTGTGTATGACTTTGTTCACAGTGGTAAGGAGGTAAGGAAAGATGGCTACAGAGTCGTCCGCCAACTATCATTGTAGGGAAGGTGGACTGGAGCGTAAATGCTCAGCAAGCAAGGTAACACGGTAAACAGAAGATTTACTTGACTTGCATTTCTCCAAGCGTACGAAGACTCATTACAAGTAATGCAGCAAGAAACAGAGTCCAGCTGATACAGTAGCAACAAGGATGAGACCCTCTGATCTTAAGCATGGACGATGGTGTCAGAACTGTGGCTATGTAGCTTCTGCATGTTGTCACGTAGCGAAGCGGCTCCGAGTTTAAGTGGGCGATGTGGCTTCCGCCGGCCATACTTAATTGCAGCGGCAAGGGCGCTCGTAGTCCAGAGCCACTGGAGGCGTGGCTCAGCGGGAGTGTACCACTGGGTCCGCCGGATCCGCTATCGGCGTCTGACGGAAATTTGTAAATCCGTTGCCAGCTTTGACGTCCGTGGGGTGGTGTCGATTCGTGATATCACATCCCTGCCCAGTAAACCTCCTCACTGTCGTCGTGTAGTGTGGATTAGCGAATGATGGTAGGGGGCTGGACTGGATGCAGATGGTATTGAGGAGAGTGGAGCCGAAACTGCGGCCGCTGTCGGTGCCTGAGCTTTCGCGTGGGCCCTGAGCCCGTCCAAGAATGCCACCTGAAAAAACGGGCAGAGGGCACGCACTCACATCCAGGGACGTAGCAGCAAACAAAGATGAGGGCGTCCCGACAACTGCAGAGGGACCCGAGACGGCACGTGGGCCTGCTGCCGGGAAGAGGGTCCCATCATAGAGGCTGTCGAGACGGTGACGAGCCTGAGAGGGCGTCGACTCCCTTCAGCTCAAAGACTGGTGGCCGATGGACTGCAGGAGCTGGATGCAGTGAGGGCTACTGCGTCCACGCAGGCATGGAATCTGGAGTTTCATTCTTGCGGCGTCGCAGCAATCTTCTCGGTCCTTGCAGTAGAAACATAGAAACGTCTAAGAAAATGTACAATGTTACCCAGCTCCCAGCAACTCCGCTATACAGTCTGTATAAACCCGAATCGCTAGTGTCATACTTTGCCTACCTAGGTATAGTAGCCGCCGCCTGTCGGGGTAGGTGCAACAACTGTTACAAGGTGCAATGGTGTTGTCCATGTAACAAGTCTGCCGGCGAAGGTCCATCGCATGGCTGGGAGTGGTTGGAAGAATAGCAACAGAGTTTGACCCCATGTTTGGGAGGTACGAATTTTGTCCATCTGTTGCTTAAATGTTAGTGCAAAATGTTTAGTTTCGCCGTTGGATTGCAGGTGGAACAGTGAACTCAAACGTGGTTGATACTGAAGGCGGTGCAAAACTGTTAAAAACGCGGCGGCAACAAACTTAGGTCCATTGTCAGTCACAATCACTTCAGCCAAATGATGGAGTACAAGTGACGGACTGCGGGCGAACCGTAGAAGAGCGCGTAGGAGCCACGAAAGGAAGTTTACTGAAAGCTTCAAAGACGATGAGAAGGACCCGTGAAATACAAGTGCAAACTTTTGCCAAGGTGCTTGAGTTCAGGCCATGCAAAGAACTGACAAGGCGGGACTGACTGAAGTTCAGCCCAAGTTTGGTAATGACATGTCAACTAAGCAGTTTGCGAATCTAGACCATGCTAACTACAGTGACGTCGTTCCAGTGACCTTAGTGCAGAAAACGAAGCACGTCAGACCAGAGTACCTGGAGAACCACAACACTTGACTGGTCATCATCGGTGCAAACCAGATTAAACCTTCGTGAACTGCAAGAACTTGCCAACGGACAAAATATCGGCGAAACACGGAGCAACGAATCTGTGTACCTCAACGTGATGATGTAGTGCGACAGAATCTGCAAACCAGGATCCGCGCCTGTGGCCTGGTTAATTTCCCGGTGATTAAGCAGGGAGGCTAGAAAGAGCATCTGTATTGGCATGCTTAGACGTACGCCGATACAAGATCTCTTATTGGTAATTAGAGAAAAGAAGAGCCCACCATTACAGCGCCTGCACTGTGCGAGTTGGAACTGACTGGTAGTGGCTAAACAAAGATTGTAGAGATTTATGGTCAGTCACCAATTAAAATTTTCTACTAAAAAGATACTGGCGAAACTTAGCAACACCACAGACAATGTTGAGCGCCCTCTTTTCAATTTCGGAATAATTACACTGTTCAACAACTTCTAAGCAAAGGCAATCGGCCGGTCAACAGAACCAAATCTGTGCGACAAAACTGCGCAGATGCTGTGAGGGGAATTAACTACAACCAAGACCACAGGTTTGGCTGGATCAAAATGAACAAGGTATCGACCACTAATAAAAGCAACTTTCAACTTTTGGTAAGCAGTTACACTCTTGCGATCAAAGAAAAGAAAAATTATTCCTGCGCAAGCAATGTAAGGGAGCCGCGATTTGAGCTGCATTAGCAATAAATCGGATGTAAACCGTGAGCACCTTGGCTGTTAGTGACGTGTCCCAAGTGGTCCGTTCTGTCTGAGAAGATACACATTTGTCTGTACTGCAGACAACACTTAAAAGAGAATGCGAAGATTGCTAATGTGTTCTTCAGGAGTGCGGCCTGAGACGACAGTGTCATCCAAAAATTCGAAAAAAAAGGAACTTCTGCAGTCAGCCGCGTGTCAGATGCGGAAGCACTGCCCAACAGCAGTCTCAAAATCTGAAGAGATCCGGATGAGTATTAATCACAGAGATCTCTTGAGAGTGCTCAGCCAGAGGGATTTGCAAGTAAGCGTCGCGCAAATCAGTTTTGGAAAAGTAACGACTGGCAGCCAAAAAAGCCATCAGTTCTTCCAAGCGCAGCAAAACTGTCAATGAATGTTTGAAGATACAGTTTCCCTTAAAATCGACGCACCGCCGGAGTCTAGCTGACGGCTTCTTTAGAATAACAAGAGGGGGCGCCCACTGACTGACAGTAATGGTTGCTAAGACGTCACTGTCTTGCAAAGCAGTGATTTTGTGAGCCCTTTGTTCTCAAAGAATCTGAGAGACAGGACGATCTCTAAAAAATGGTGGCTTTTCATTGTCCTTTACTTTGACACGGCAATAAAATTATTGGCTTTGCCTCAACCCTCAGAAAACGAATCCTCAAATTTTGTAAGTAACTTAGTAACACTGTCCCGACGGTCAAAGGAAGAAACAGAAAATATATTGTCCTGAATGCTTAACCCAAACATATCAAAATAGTCGAGACCAAAAATATTAGCACTGTTTCGGGAGGAAAGCACTGTGAATGTCATTGTCTTCGTCAAATTTCTAAAAGTTGCAATGCAGCCAGATACGAATTCCTCTACTGCGCTAACCTCTTCATCAGCCGGCCGGAGTGGCCGTGCGGTTCTGGGCGCTGCAGTCTGGAGCCTCGGGCATGGATGTGTGTGATGTCCTTAGGTTACTTAGGTTTAACGAGTTCTAAGTTCTAGGCGACTGATGACCTCAGAAGTTAAGTCGCAGAACCATTTTGCTAACCTCTTCATCACAGAGTAGCACTCCTATTTACATCCTCAATTATTTGCTGGATGTATCCCAACCTCTGTTTTCTCTATAGCTTTTACCCTCTACAGCTCCCTCTAGTATTATGGAAATTATTCCGTAATGTCTTAACAGATATCCTACCATTCTGTCCTTCCTGTCGGTGTTTTCCATATGTTTCTTTCCTCACCGATTATTTGAAGAACCTTCTCATTCCTTACTTTATCAGTCCACCTAGTTTTCAACATTCGTCTGTAGCGTCACTACTCAATCGTTTCGATTCTCTTCTCACTACCATACAATGCAGTGCTCCCAGAGTACATTCTCAGAAATTTCTTCCTCAAATTAAGGCCTATATTTGATTCTACTAGACTTCGCTTAGACAGGAATACCCTTTTTGCCAGTGCTGTACTGCTTTTTATATCCTCCTTGCTCCGCTCGTCACGGACTATTTAGCTGCCTACGTAGCAGAATTCCTTACCTTCGCCTACTTCTTGATCACCAATCCTGATGTTACGTTTGTCGCTGTTCTTATTTCTACTATTTATCATTGCTTTCGTCTTCCTTCTATTTACTCGCAGTCCATATTCTGTATTCATTAGACTGTTCATCCCATTCAGCAGATCCTGTAATTTTTCTTCACTTTCACTGAGGATAGCAATGTCATTAGCAAATCGTATCATTGGTATCCTTTCATGTTGAATTTTAATTCCACACCTGAACCTTTCCTTTATTTCCTTCACTGTTTCTTCGATGTACAGATCGAACAGCAGGGGCGAAAGACAACATCACTGTCTTACACGCTTTTTAATCCGAGCATTTCGTTCTTGGTCTTGCACGCTTATTGTTCCCTCCTTACTGCTGTGCATCTTGCATATTACCCGTCTTTCCCTACAGCTTACACCTATTTTCCTCGGAATTTCCAACATTCTGCACCATTTTACGATACCTAACGCTTTTTGACTTTCTTTAGTCTTACTTCCATCATCAACCGCAACGTCAGAACTGCTTCTAGTGCCTTTATCTTTCTTAAAGCCAAACTGATCGTCATTTGACACATCCTCAGTTTTCTTTCCCATTCTTCTAAATGTTATTTTTGACAGCAACTTGGATACAAAAGCTGTTAAGCTGACTATGCGATAATTCTCGCACTTGTCGGCTCTTGCTACGTCGGAACTTTTTGGATAATGCTTTTCCGAAAGGCAGTTTTTTAATATTTTCTATTTTTAATTATTTATTCATATGCCACTTCCCCCAATGAGTTTAGAAATTCTGACGGAATGTTATCTGCCCACTTTGCATTATTTGACTTTAAGTATTGCAAAGCTCTTTTAAATTCTGATTATAATTCTGGACCCCCAATCTCTTCTGTATCGATTTCTGTTTTTGCTTTGTCAGACAAGCCTTCCTCCCCATATAGGCCTTCAATGTACTCTTTCTGCTTATCTGCTCCCTCTGCTGCATTCATCAGTGTAATTCCCACTGCGCTCTTAATGATACTACCTTTGCTTTTAATTTCACCGAATGTTGTTCTGACTTTTCCGCATACTGAGTCAGTCTTTCCGACGATCATATGTTTTTCGATTTGTTCACATTTTTCCTGCAGAAATTTCGCCCTATCTTCTCCGCACTTCCGTTTTATTTCATTCGTAGGTGACTCCTATTTCTGTATTCCTGATTCCCCTGAATATTTTTGTACTGCCTTCTTTCATCGATCAAAGAAGTATTTCTTCTGTTACCCTTGGTTTCTTCCCAGTTACTTTCTTTGTACGTATGTTTCTCTTTTCAGCGTCTGTGAGTACCCTTTTTAGAAATGTCCACTCCTCTTCAACTGAACAGCCTATCGAGCTATTCCTTATCGCTGTATCTATAGCTTTAGAGAACTTCAAGTGTATCTCTCATTCCTTATAACCTCCGTATCTCACTTCTTTGCGCATTGATTTTTTCTGACTAGTCTTGTAAGGTGGCTATAATTTCGCACCTTACAAGCACTCATCTACATACTTTGCCGTGATTTACAACCAGAATTAGATATCATTTGATAGGTTGTACATCGTTTATTTGAATATTTAAAGAAGACTGAAATTGCCACATACACCTTGTAAATAGTTGTTAACGGTTATTGCATGGAAGGCGATGAATTGTCTTTATTATCAAAACGGCGTAATGAATGATTGCCTATAATAGTACACGTTGGAACGCCAGTGGAAATGAACAAGTAACCCAAGACGGACGGTGGGGCACCTAAGCGCTGAAGCACAATAGAGTGGCGGCTGGCTGGTGTTGTAGCGAGGCCTCAAGGATAACCGGATAATACTTCGAAAACTCTGAAAATCTTGGGCGCCACAGAGAGGAACGAGGAAGTGCTACCTCAGAAATCACGTAGGCTGGGTTATTTCCAAGTATTTTTACTCTGAGAGGCGTACCATTGTATGTATTCCTAATTAACGGGTATAGGTATTTCCTCGCAAACTTTCCGTACTGGACGACAAAGGACTAAAATATGGTTGGCCGGCGTTCGGAAGAATCTGTGGATTGGGAGAATATTCCGTGGTTTTGAGAACACGATTCACCTTCTGCAGTTACGAGTGAGGGGAGCCGAGCTTTGCTGGGAAGCCAGAGGTGGAGAAAAAGAGGTTTCGACGTTTTTGAGCGCTCGTGTTTGACGATTGCTCAGTATCAGCTTTTGTTGGTACAGACGGACTTGCTGTCTTTTCTCTCAGGAGATTTTATAGTTAGAACGGTTAGGCACTGTACTGTTGCGAACTTATACGATTATGGACTTCGTCTCCAAGTAGGGAGTCGTCGTTGAGTATGCAGCATTCCGTGATTGAGAGTACTTCTGCCTACACTCACGTTGAGACGTAATCTGAATTCCATCCTTGTGGCTGGGAGTTCGTGTTTCTTGTCTGTAGAACACAGAGAGAAGACAGTATTAGATTATACTAATTACAGGAGCGCCTTCTAGTAAGGCCTTGCTATTCTGCCACTTGTACCCTGTACCCTGTCATAGTACTTTGTAAGCGCCTGCAATAGGTCCTCCAGTTGTACTGTGGGAGAAAGGTTCGCGCAGAGCGTATAGTCACTCCCGCCGTGGCCAATAAATGATAGTGTTTGTCAGTATGCTGTATGTTATGCGCAACGATGTGTGCGTTGAACTGTGCGCGGTACTCTCTCCAGCCTTCCTTCGCCTCGTCAGACTCACTAAATGGCGGCACACACGCAGGCACTGCAGGTGGTGGCGCTGCAGCTGGTCCGATGTCTTTTGTGAAGTCATTTGTTTCATCATGAAGCGGTTCATCACTTTAAGCAGTTGTGCCATTTGTTAACTGTAAAACAGAATAAACTAAGCCAGATCAAATACTGTCGCATGAATGACACCTAGCACCACTCGTGCTTGTATAAAAGAAGGCGCTAATATTCGTATCTGGTTCCGTAGATATCCAAAGTGAAGTTCGAATACCTATAGAACTGTAAAGGAATATTCTGCCTTGTTTTAAACATGGACGAATGATACTTGGTGTCATGTCTGTGTCAAGCCTGAAGATGACGTTGTAATACGCCCGGGAGTACTAATGCGTGGGGGGTACTTTAAACTGGTGGTCGAGTCTGCTTTCCTTGGCCGTGCGCCCTGTCCACACCACGTACCTGATAATCCCGCGGCGGTCGTACTGTTCTGCTCCAAACTGCTGCTGGCTTGCCTGAAATTATCTATCGAAATATGCAAGCGTTAAAACACAACACTGTCCGACGTCTGGTATGAACAATTACACTCCTGGAAATGGAAAAAAGAACACATTGACACCGGTGTGTCAGACCCACCATACTTGCTCCGGACACTGCGAGAGGGCTGTACAAGCAATGATCACACGCACGGCACAGCGGACACACCAGGAACCGCGGTGTTGGCCGTCGAATGGCGCTAGCTGCGCAGCATTTGTGCACCGCCGCCGTCAGTGTCAGCCAGTTTGCCGTGGCATACGGAGCTCCATCGCAGTCTTTAACACTGGTAGCATGCCGCGACAGCGTGGACGTGAACCGTATGTGCAGTTGACGGACTTTGAGCGAGGGCGTATAGTGGGCATGCGGGAGGCCGGGTGGACGTACCTCCGAATTGCTCAACACGTGGGGCATGAGGTCTCCACAGTACATCGATGTTGTCGCCAGTGGTCGGCGGAAGGTGCACGTGCCCGTCGACCTGGGACCAGACCGCAGCGACGCACGGATGCACGCCAAGACCGTAGGATACTACGCAGTGCCGTAGGGGACCGCACCGCCACTTCCCAGCAAATTAGGGACACTGTTGCTCCTGGGGTATCGGCGAGGACCATTCGCAACCGTCTCCATGAAGCTGGGCTACGGTCCCGCACACCGTTAGGTCGTCTTCCGCTCACGCCCCAACATCGTGCAGCCCGCCTCCAGTGGTGTCGCGACAGGCGTGAATGGAGGGACGAATGGAGACGTGTCGTCTTCAGCGATGACAGTCGCTTCTGCCTTGGTGCCAATGATGGTCTTATGCGTGTTTGGCGCCGTGCAGGTGAGCGCCACAATCAGGACTGCATACGACCGAGGCACACAGGGCCAACACCCGGCATCATGGTGTGGGGAGCGATCTCCTACACTGGCCGTACACCACTGGTGATCGTCGAGGGGACACTGAATAGTGCACGGTACATCCAAACCGTCATCGAACCCATCGTTCTACCATTCCTAGACCGGCAAGGGAACTTGCTGTTCCAACAGGACAATGCACGTCCGCATGTATCCCGTGCCACCCAACGTGCTCTAGAAGGTGTAAGTCAACTACCCTGGCCAGCAAGATCTCCGGATCTGTCCCCCATTGAGCATGTTTGGGACTGGATGAAGCGTCGTCTCACGCGGTCTGCACGTCCAGCACGAACGCTGGTCCAACTGAGGCGCCAGGTGGAAATGGCATGGCAATCCGTTCCACAGGACTACATCCAGCATCTCTACGATCGTCTCCATGGGAGAATAGCAGCCTGCATTGCTGCGAAAGGTGGATATACACTGTACTAGTGCCGACATTGTGCATGCTCTGTTGCCTGTGTGTATGTGCCTGTGGTTCTGTCAGTGTGATCATGTGATGTATCTGACCCCAGGAATGTGTCAATAAAGTTTCCCCTTCCTGGGACAATGAATTCACGGTGTTCTTATTTCAATTTCCAGGAGTGTATATTTTGAGACGATAAAAGAAAGTCGCAGGTTGCACTGTGTACATTCGAATTCAGAAGTGTTATCCCAATTAATGGTTGATTAACAGTCCACAATATCATTCGGACGAACGCACGCGTAACCCACACGACGCGGGTAGTTGTTGATGATGCGGAAGCCGAATGATCGCACGAAAGTTCTTACGCTCGTACGCATACACAGATATTTCGTATCAGTCCTCCTTGGCACTATTAACAATATAACACTATTCATAAAGTTAATTTTTCAGTTCCCACTTGTACGAGCGTGCGCGTAACCGTTGCGGCGCGGCTGATTGTTGATAATGCGGAACGCGATGACCGAAAGCACGTCCTCACGCCCGCTACAAGACACTGGCCCTTAAATGCTCTCTTTTGTGGTAAATAGTATTACCGATTCACATTAGTTCATTCTTGGAGACCGAACACGGCGCGGATGATTGATAGTGTACGGTATGACACGCAACGAGAGGATAGACAAATACGTTATCAGCAGTACTGCTCATTTCCAAATTACTTTTCGACGCACTTTCATCTAAATCATTTACTTATTTTATCACTTTACTGTAATAGCACTTGTAGCAACACTTCAACTTCCTTGCTAACAATGCCTCTCACATGCAGAGCTACACACTACAGAACATAACAATTCCGTGTCCCGCGCTGGACTCGACAGACGCGACTGCCCGCAAAGATACTCCACAACTAAGTCAGCGATATGACAATACGCTTACAACGTGACTGGAATGTCGAAACTGGTTGCCTAATAGAACAGTATCAAAATAACGGCTATCGGTACAGTATCATCGACCAGCCACTGTCGTACGCCCTTAAACCCGAGATGGAGCTACATTTTTCTTTTGGTTGTCATCCACAGCACCCTCACAGCACAGCGGTACGACGTCAAAATTCTACGTCTCGTTTTATCGCCCTTCATGCCAAGCCATCCTGGGCTTACATTTCAGCAGGATAATGCCCGGCTGCACACGGCGAGAGTTTCTGCTGCTTGTCTTCGTGCATGACATAGTCTACCTCGGCCAGCGAGGTCGCCAGTTCTCTCCCCAGTTGAGAACGTTTGGAGCAGGGAGCAAGGCCTACCAACGAGGTCGAGATTTTGACGATCTGACGTGCCAGTTGGACAGAATTTGACACGATGTCCTTCAGGAGGACATCCGAAAACTGTCACTCGATGCCAAGCCGAATAACTGCTTTCATAAGGGTTAGAGGTGGACCAACATGTTACTAACTTGACCTTTTTTTCTTTTTTTAATGACGGACGTGGCTACTTACGAGTGGCCCCGGTTAGTATATCCCAGCTCGTGGAGATGGATGGGTGGAAGGGTGTGGTCCGACCCAGCCCCCGCTTGTAAGCCACGCTGTCGGCCGGCGCGCGTGCCCCTGTCCGGCACTCACCTGCTCTGATTGGGGAAGCCTGCCAAGGAATTCAATCAGGATAGGCAACAACGAGATTCGATCCATCGCGGCGCTACTACGGTTTCGGCGGCTGGATTTCTGCGTCCCCCGGCTGCGGCCGGCGCTTCTGGAAACCCTACAGCGGTGCCGCAGGGCCGGCTGTCCGCCCTCGCCTCCCCCCCGTGCCCTTAATGGGCTGACCCGTCGACGGCGCGACGCGACGCCTCAGATTTATGCCTGCTGACCTCTCGAACTGCTTGACGCCGTTTCCGCCCGCCCTCACATTTTTTTGTGTTGTTGATGGACGCCCTACACGGCAGTGCTCAGCTATCACTTGTTTTATAATTAGCCATCCCACATACTCCCACCCAGGGAGTTCGAGAGACCAACTAAAAACATACGGGCAGACGATTTCTTTGGGTGAAAGATAATACTTCCCTCCCGATAAGGCCCATCGAAGCAATAGTTCGTTGGCAATATCTTCAAGCATTTGGGTGAGGCACACAAACGGAAAAGCTTACGTCGTTACCCTATAGAACGACCACGTCTGCTAATACTAATTTGCAAAATAACCTTGCCAGAAGCAATTATTGAAAACTAGTTTGCAAGCAGTGCAACAAGGTTCCACAAATGAAATGCCAGTGTTGGTGATCTAGCTTTACTTACTTCTAAAACAGTTGTAAGTAGGCTGTATAGGTTTTTTTATTGGTAACGCCACGTAGCGCTCTATATGAAAATCACTGACTGTGCTGTGTGCAGTCTGAGGCTGGTCGGCATTGTTGCAATAGTCGCTATTGCAGTGTTGGGCAGATGGCTGTTAACAGCGCGTAGCGTTGCACTGTTGGAGGTGAGCCGCCAGCAGTGGTGGATGTGGGGAGAGAGATGGTGGAATTTTGAGAGCGGACGATCTGGACGTGTGTCCATCAGAAAGAGTAAATTTGTAATATTGGATATCATGGACTGATATATATATATATATATATATATATGTATATATATATATATATATATATATATATATATATATATATATATATATATATATATCAGTATATATATGACTTTTGAACACTATTAAGGTAAATACATTGTTTGTTCTCTATCAAAATCTTTCATTTGCTAACTATGCCTATCAGTAGTTAGTGCCTTCAGTAGTTAGAATCTTTTATTTAGCTGGCAGTATTGGCGTTCGCTGTATTGCAGTAGTTCGAGTAATGAAGATTTTTGTGAGGTAAGCGATTCATGAAACGTATAGGTTATTGTTAGTCAGGGCCATTCTTTTGTATGGATTATTGAAAGTCAGATTGCGTTGCGCTAAAAATATTGTGTGTCAGTTTAAGCACAGTCATGTATAATTTTTCTAAGGGGGCGTTTCACAGTGCTAAACAGTGGTAACTAATTACCTACTTCCAGTTCTTTTAAGGAAAATGAAATAAAAGTAAAAGCTGATTTTTCTCCACACCTCTAATGCTTACAGGTCCAAACAAATGCTAGTCGTTGCCATTTTACTTTGTTCAAACGTTGTTTTTCTTAGCACTTACATACACTATGCAGTCTCGATAACGTGACCACCGCCTATGCTCGACGTCAAAGTGCAATATCCACTCACGGATGGCAGGTGGCACCACTAGCAGTGGATGATATATAAAGCATGTCGCGGGGATGCGAAAATAGTCCAGTAATGTGAAACTGAAACATTCATCTGAGCTCCAAAACGGCATAATCATTGGCTTTTCCGAAAGGGCTAGGTTTGTAAACTGTTTCGCGTGCCGTCGTGGTGAGAGGAGTGTATCAGTACTCTTCATTACATTGAAAACAATATAGTCAACCTAACGCTATTCTTTGTATTGTGTGAGCACATAGACATCAACAGTAACAACCCGAGGGCGGGACATGGGAGAGCGATTCTATCCATTGTTGTGAGACGAGGTGTGTCTCTAAGAGTGGAAGCAATAGTGTCGGTCGAGAGATCGGAGACAGAAGACGTGTCATGCTGCCCTCACGTCGGTGATGGCAGATCTTACCACACTCAATGCCTGATTTCATCTATATAGCCAGGAGAGATTCAAGGTAAAATTCGCAAGCACAGCGCAAATGCTATTGCAGGGTTAGGCTCGTGATTGTTAGTCTGAGTTTGCAATAATCCCATGTTTTGCTTGTCAATGAGGCTTCCTTACCCTCCAAATAATAGTAATTATTCTCCACATCTAAATAATATGCTGTCTTTACTAAATGTTAATGTAACTTTGAAATTGAAATAATTTGTTAGTCTGACATTTATTGACACATATATCATTGTCGTTGTCATTATTAATACTTGTTCATGATGATTCTAAAGTTTTAAATAGACTTAATTAATGAAAGTCCTTCTCAAAAGTTATTTAGTATTTAAAAGGACCCAAGTAAACTTTATTTTATTAAATTCATTCTTAGTAACAATAAGCTTTAGCAGCCGCTGCTGCATGGTGCTACGCTTTGCTGTAAACCACGTGGAAAAAGGCAGTCATCTAAAGAGGTGAGTGCACAACTTAGGGCCAAAACAGAGACACTGACACACAATATGTCATGTGCTCTAGTCCAGTAAATTCCGTTGCAATAAGTCTGATCACTTGTAAATTCTTGTTTAAAAACGCAGTCAGATAGCTAAGGTATTCATTGTTGAAGTTTCTTTTTGTTCCTGTAGTTTTTCATATTCAAATACGCAGTAAGAAAGCTTATCCAAATGTTAGTTTTAAATTTTTCATGTAACGATCTGTTGAAAGCTTAAATGACAGTGAAACTCACACTCATACAACACGCATACAGTGTTACGCAGGTTACACTTCGTTTACTGATAGCTTAGGTTGCTTATAGAGTTCATTTTCACAGACGAACATAGGCTATATTGGCTGTAGCTACGTTACAATACTGGTGGCATACACGTTTCAGTGGTTAAAGTATACCATGCTTGGCAAAACAGCGCTATCCAAAACTAGGGCCGACACAATTACGGTGCATAGATGACACGGATGAAGGACGGCTGTGGAAATGGAACTACCTGGCAGATTAAAACTGTGTGCCGGACCGAGACTCGAACTCGGGACCTTTGCCTTTCGCGGGCAAGTGCTCTACAAGCTGAGCTACCCAAGCACGACTCACGCCCCGTCCTCACAGCTTTTCTTCTGCCAGTACCTCGTCTCCTACCTTCCAAACTTTACAGAAGCTCTCCTGCGAACCTAGCAGAACTAGAACTCCTGAAAGAAAGGATATTGCGGGGACATGGCTTAGCCACAGCCTGCGGGATGTTTCCAGAACGAGATTTTCAGTCTGCAGCGGAGTGTGCGCTGATATGAAACTTCCTGGCAGGTAGGAGACGAGATACTGGCAGAAGTAAAGCTGTGAGGACGGGGCGTGAGTCGTGCTTGGGTAGCTCAGCTGGTAGAGCACCTGCCCGCGAAAGGCAAAGGTCCTGAGTTCGAGACTCGGTCCGGTACACAGTTTTAATCTTCTAGGAAGTTTCACATCAGCGCACACTCCGATGCAGAGTGAAAATCTCATTCTGGCTGTGTAAGTGTTTACGGGCGAATAGACTTGCAGCTATTGAGTAATTGACCGCCAAGATGAACCAAGAGGCTAGCAGCTCTGTCTCTTCAACGACAGTTGAACAAACATTGCTGCGTATGGGCCTGTGTAACAGCTACCTCGTTCAAGCACCCATACTAACTGCTGTTCATCGGCGACGAAGGCTAGAATTTGCACGTTATTATCGCAGCTGGGCGTCTACTTGTGGTGGTCTTTTCAGATGAATCACGCTTTAGGCTCTATCGGCACTGGATTGTACAGCGTGAAATGTCTGAAAGCACACATTCTGCAGCAATCATCCATAGGGTCCGGGCCAGAGAGCATCACCTGGGCGATTTCGTCATTGTGGAAGGCACAATGGATCAACAAATGCATCTATCCTTTGCGGCCACGTCCATCCCTACATGCAGTATGTTTTTCCTCGGGCCGTTGGCATCTACCAGCAGGATAATGTAGCCGGCCGTTGTGGTCGAGCGGTTCTGGGGCCTTCAGTCTGGAACCACGCGACAGCTACGGTCGCAGGTTCGAAACCTGCATCGGGCATGGATGTGTGTGGTGTCCTTAGGTTAGTTAGGTTTAAGTAGTTCTAAGTCTCGGGGACTGGTGACCTCAGATGTTAAGTCCCATAGTACTCAGAGCCATTTGAACCATTTTTTAGGACAATGTCACACATCTCGTAGTATTAAGTGCGTTGTTCGAAGAGCACCAGGCTGAGTTTACCGTACTCCCCTGGTCACACCTGGATTTAAACCCAATGCAGAACCTTTGGAACTACGTCGAATGGGCTGTTCGTGTCATGGATCCTCAACCGAGAAACCTGGCGCAGCTCGCCACGCTACTGGAGTCTGCATTGGCCCCACATCCTTGCCCGTACCTTCCAGAACTTCAGCGACTCTCTTACTGCACGGCTCGCATAAGTCCGCCCTGCGAAAAGGGTGGTTATTCAGGCTTTAGACAAGTGGTCACTTTAATGTGACTGCAAAACGAATATATGTTAATATTTGTATAACGTCTTGGTTTTCTTGAGCGTAGGATATGTTGGGAACAGAAATGCTACGTATGCTTTTTATTTCGGTATTTCTGAATCATACACTCAGTATAAAACATCTTGAGAAATGACTTACGAGATAAATAATGTAATATTAACGCTTCAGAGTGGATACAGCAGAAAATTTTTGTGAAAAATGTCTTTGAAAGAGGATACATGATCACAGGAAAGAAAGTGAGGGAAAGGAGGAGGTGAGAAGAACAAAATGAAGAATAAATCAACTCACACACTTACATCACAAGCCGTAAGATATAGAATAATGTACACTTCAAAGACCACAAATGCCTAAAAAGCATTCCGCCCCCGGTAGCTGAGTGGTCAGCGCGACAGAATGTCAATCCTAAGGGCCTGGGTTCGATTCCCGCCTGGGTCGGAGATTTCCTCCGCTCAGGGACTGGGTGTAGTGTTGTCCTAATCACCATCATTTCATCCCCATCAACGCGCAAGTCGCCGAAGGGGCGTCAAATCGAAAGTCTCGCACCCGACGAACGGCCTACACCACGGGAGGCCCTACTCACACGACATTTACATTTACTGAAAAGCAGCACATTAACTTCCAGGCTACTGCGTTTGGAGCCTGGAAATTGTGCGAGCCTCTGTATGAAAGATATTCTTCTGCCTTACTTCAGTAAGAAATCGTTTTAGGACCTTTCACATTTCGGAGACCACTACAATATGGCATTTTTTTAAAAAAACTGGAATATATTTTTTTGTAATTTTTACATTTAACATGATGAGATGCACCACACCTAAACAATAATTTCTGGACTCGCAATTTGACGGTTTTTGGCCAACGACCACCCGTCCTCCAACAACTTCCAACAATTAAAATACCAGAAACTTAGACATTTAACAACGAATAATGAACGGCCCGTCGACGAGAGGTCATTGGAAGTAGTTTTAAAAAAGATCGGTGAAAAACTGTTTACCAAATCTACAGCCATATAGTAAATGCCTACGACGGGACTTTCTCTGAATGAATGGATACATCGGTAAGAGACATGAAAGGAACAGCTATTTAGTGACGGAGGGAAGGGTGGGTGATAAAGATTGTAGAGGGACACAAAGGACTGACTGTAAGAAGCAGGTTCGAATGGGTGAAGATTGCAGTAGTTATGCAGAGATTAAGAGGCTTGTAATGAATAGATTTACGTAGACATCTGCTGCAAGCCAGTCTTGAAACTGTAGCCTACAACAATAATAGTGCATACCTTCGAATAATTCCGCTTTCGTTTCTGCGCGACCTTCATATGCTGGTGAACATCAGGTGAACCTTCAGAAGTGATTTTAATACTGTCCGTAGGCGAATATCTGTGGCGGTAGCGAAGATAACAATAATCTTGAAGAGTGGACTATGTCTAAAATAATTCCTAAGGCAACATAACTGTCCGTCTTGATCGTTATTTATATTTTTTATTTTTTAAATATACGCTTTGACGCGTTTCGGCCATAGCCATCATCAGACTATCACTGTATCTCATCAGTTCACTCGTACATTTGCACCGTTGTTCTTAAGGGATTGTTCGAAAGGAAGATAAGGATTTACCCACAACGACCAGGTTGCCAGAGGCGGACCTCCGGCTCGAACTGGACAACGAAGAAAATATACCGTGTCCTTTCATAGAGACATCGTCAGACGTGGATCTACAACCAGTCAGAATGATGGAAACATTGCGGAACAAACTACAGCAGAGTCTTTGCCAGAAAATATATCCGGCTAGATCAGTCTTCGGAATGACGTGATTAGAATTCTACAGAACTATCACATCCTGCAGCTGAGAGTAAAACAAGTAATGAACTCACTGGTAAGAGAAAGTGGAAATACTGGTACCGCGTAAGAACGCATGTCGCTATTCAAGACTGGGGATAACTTAAGCCTGAGTGACACGAAGGCCAACTCTGGTCAGAAGCATTGGTTGGGCAGCTGACTGAGGAAGGTACGAAGCTCTAGAAATCAGTCCCCACTGAAATAACATTCACGTTGTACAATGAAATAATCAGAGAGCCTTAGAATACTTATTACACAACCGACTGAAGGAGCAAACATAACAATTCTGAGAGTATTGGAATAAACTTTTGACTTTAACTGCTTCATCTAGCGATACGTAAGCATACACTGCCAGACAAAATGTCCGAAGCATCCTGCCGGTGTTCTTCTAACAAGGGAAACTACCCATTGCACCCCCCTCAGATTTAGTGGTGAAAATGTCCACTGGATAGTTTGTAAAAAAACTGAACACAGATCAAGCATGAAAAAGAAGGAAGAAGGTGCACTGAACTGTGAAAAAAAGAAGCAAAATAGAAACAGTGAAGGGTGTGCAGTTACGACGTGCAACATCGAAGGAACTTTTAATAGTCACGGCGACGTTATTATGTGGTCACGGTGTTGCACTGTGAAGTGGGAGACCCGTGTTTCTTTCTTCACAAAATTATGAACTTTCCGTCGTGTCTGTTCTCCCTCTGTAGTCTTGGCAACTGTCATACTACACATTGTGTATAGAATACGAGTCATGTGAGAGCAGGAGAGATAAAAACAACAGATAGACAGGTATGAACTATGTTGCAACAAAGAGATTCTGGTCATACATAAAGCACACCAGTGGCAAGACGCAATCAATACCTTCACTGCGCGATAACAACTGTGAAATCACTGATGACAGTGCCACAAAAGCAGAGTTATTAAACACGGTTTTCCGAAACTCCTTCACCAAAGAAGACGAAGTAAATATTCCTGAATTACAATCAAGAACAACTGCGAAGATGAGAAACAATGAAGTAGATACCTTCGGAGTAACGAAGCAGCTTAAATCACTTAATAAAGGCAAGACCTCCAGTCCAGATTGTATACCAGTCAGGTTCCTCTCAAAGTATACTGATAAAATAGCTCCATATTTAGCAATTATACACAACCACTCGCTCACAGAAAGATCCGTACCTAAACACTGGAAAATTGCTCATGTCACACCAATACCCAAAAAGGTAAGTAGGAGTAATCCGCTGAATTACAGGCCTATATTACTAACGTCGATTTGCAGTAGGGTTTTGAAGCATATACTGTATTCGAACATTATGAAGTACCTCGAAGAGAACGATTTATCGACTTATAGTCATCACGGTTTCAGAAAAAATCGTTCTTGTGAAACACAACTAGCTCTTTATACTCATGAAATAATAAGTGCTATCGACAGGGGATGTCAAATTGATTCCATATGTTTAGATTTCCAGAAGGCTTTCGACACCGTTCCTCACAAGCGTCTTCTAACCAAACTGCGTACCTGCGGAATATTGCCTCAGTTGTGTGACTGGATTCGTGATTTCCTGTCAGAAAGGTCACAGTTCATAGGAATAGACGGAAAGTCATCGAGTTAAACAGAACTAATATCCGACGTTCCTCAAGGAAGTGTTATAGGCCCTCTATTGTTCCTGATCTATATTAACGACGTGGGAGACAACCTGAGTAGCGGTCTTAGATTGTTTGCAGATGATGCTGTCATTTACCGTCTTGTAAAGTCATCAGATGATCAAAACGACTTGCAAAATGATTTGGATAAGCTATCTGTATGGTGCGAAAAGTGGCAATTGACCATGAATAAAGAAAAGTGTGAAGTTATTCACATGAGTACTAAAAGAAATCAGCTAAATTTCGATTACGCGATAAGTCACACAAATCTGAAGGCTGTAAATGCAACTAAATACTTAGGGATTACAGTAAAAAATAACCTACATTGGAACGATCACTTAGATAATATTGTGCGATTCATTGGCAGAACACTTAGAAGGTGCAACAGACCTGCTAAAGAGACGGCTTACTCACGCTTGTCCGCCCTGTTCTGGAGTATTGCTTTGCGGCGTGGGATCCGCATCAGGTGAGACTGACGGATGACATCGAAAAAGTACAAAGAAGAGCAGCTCGTTTTGTGTTATCGCGAAATAGGGGAGATTGTGTCACAGACATGATACGTGAATTGGAGTGGCAGTCATTAAAACAAATGCGTTTTTCGTTGCGACGGGATCTTCTCATGAAATTTCAATGACCAGTTTTCTCCTCCGATTGCGGAAACATTCTGTTGGCACCCACCTACATGGGGAGAAATGGTCATCACGATAAAAAAAGAGAAATCAGGGCTCGCACCGAAAAATTTAAGTGCTCCTTTTTCCCGCGTGCCGTCCGAGAGTGGAACGGTAGAGAGACAGCTTGAAGGTGATTCATTGAACCCTCTGCCAGGCACTTTGTTGTGATTAGCAGAGTAATCACGTAGATGTAGATGTAGAATTCAAGAGTCAAAACTTCCAGAACGGAAAGCGAATCACAACACGTAATACTTGTGTAGAACGAATAGGAGGTGTGTGGGTCTGGAGGTCGCTTTCTTAGCCTCGCTGTTGTAAACAGAAGTTACACCGCGACACAGACACAAATTTGAATACATTGAACAGAGTCATCTATGACCGGACAGCCAGTTTATAATTTCGTGAGAAAAGAAAGAACACGGGTCACCCATTTCACAGTGCAACACCGTGACCACATAACTACGTCGCCTTGACTTATTGAAGTTGCTGCACGTCGTAAGTGTGGACCGTTTACTGTTTCTTTTTTGCTCCTTTTTTCGGTGTTCTGTGCACCTTCTTCCTGTTTTCAAGCTTGATCTGTATTCAGTTTTTGACGGGTTATCCACTGGGCCATGTTACCACTAAATCTGCGGTGGGGAGCTTCCATTGTAAGGCCAGCGCCATCTGCCCAGTCTTGGAGGGCAGCACGTGTAATGGGGGACGCATGCGCCATGTACGCTACGGAGGCCTGTTAAGGACGACGATTTGCAGACTTGGCCTCAGTTTTCAGGGGGACTCAGCGGCAGCAACGTTCTCCTGAAGGTTGTGGACAGCTGGATCGCCGAAATACTGAACAGATGGATAAGAAAATTACCGCACATCAATTAGAAGAGAACCAGTTTGGTTTTAGGAGAAGCAGGGACACTTCAGATGTAATTGTTGTGGCCAAAAATTCAAATCCCGGTATTAACTGTGTGGCCTAAGAATATCCTACTGTCTTCTACGTATTACTCACATAGGCACCGAGAAGGCAAGATTAGTGTAATTACCGCGTACGCAGAGGAATCTGAGCGGTCGCTTTTCCCGCGCTCCAAACAAAAATTAAACGGGAAGGAAATCTAATACGCGGTAAAATAGGAAGTACAGTATTGTCTGCCACGCACTTCACGATAATTTGAAGAGCACGAGATAGAGAATCAGACCCTTGGTCTAGGGGTAGCGAACCTGATACGGGCTCGAAATCCGCCACAGCTTAAATTTTGATTAATAAACAGCACTGGCGGCCGAAGACTTCCAGCAGAAAGACGTCACCCTCATTCTGCCAACGGCTGTGTCAAAGAGGCTGGAGGAGCGGGAGGAGGTCCATAACACTCTCTTCTCCTTGGGGTGGGAAATTGCCCCTAAAGACAGAAGAATCAGCAATGATCAACGGCACGACTATGAAGAAGGCAATGGAAACCACTGCATTAAAGAAACACTGGACATGCGGCCTGTAACTGAAGAAGGAACATGATGGTATCTCCATTGGCAAAAGATTGCGGAGTTGTCCCCCATTCGCATCCCCATCAAGAGACTGCCAAGTGGGAAAAAATGGTTCAAATGGCTCTGAGCACTATGGGACTCAACTGCTGAGGTCATCAGTCCCCTAGAACTTAGAACTAATTAAACCTAACTAACCTAAGGAGATCACACACATCCATGCCCGAGGCAGGATTCGAACCTGCGACCGTAGCGGTCGCGCGGTTCCAGACTGTAGCGACTAGAACCGCTTGGCCAACTCCGCCCGGCGCCAAGGGGGAGGTGACATGATAAAAAGATTGAATAACCAACGAAACGATAACGTTCTAAGTGTCGGGGCATGGAATGTTAGAAGCTTGAACGTGGAAGTGAAGTCAGAAAATCTAAAAAGGGATATGCAAAGGCTCAATCTAGATATAGTAGAAGTCAGTGAAGTGAAACGGAAAGAAGACAAGAATTACTATGAACAGTTCAGTGATAGAATTGTACTTATCGGAATCGACAGCAAACCAACACCGACAACGACAGTTCAGGTATACGTGCCGAAATTGCAAGCTGAAGATGAAGAGGAAGTATATGACGATATTGAAAGGGTAATGCAGTGCGTAAAGCGGGAAGAAAACTAATAGTCAAGGGGGACTGGAATGCAGTTGTAGGGGAAGGAATAGAAGAAAATATTACAGGAGAATATGGACTTGGACAAGGAATGAGAGAGGAGAAACACTGAGATCTGCAACAAATTTCAGCTAGTAATAGTGAATACTCTGTTCAACAATCACAAGAGGAGTAGGTGTACTTGGAAAAGGTCGGGTGATACAGGAAGATTTCAGTCAGATTGTATCATGATAGGAGAGAGATTCTGAAATCAGATCCTGGATTGTAAGGCGCACCCAGGAGCAGATATAAGCTCAGATCACAATGTAGAAGTTATGAAGAGCAGACGGAAGTTTAAGAGATTACTCAGGAAGAATAAATACGCAAAGAAGTGGGATATGGAAGTAATAACGAATGAATAGATATGCTTGAAGTTCTCTGAGGCTGTAGATACAGGAATAAGGAACAGCTCAGTAGGCAGTACAGTTGAAGAGGAACAGACATCTCTAAAAAGGGCACTCACAGAAGTTGCAAGTAAAGACATAAGTACAAAGAAGGTAACTAAGAAGAAACCATGAGTAACAGAAGAAATACGTCGTTGATCGACGAGGGAAGAAAGTAAAAAAATGTTCAGGGTTCAAAAATGGCTCTGAGCACTATGGGACTTAACATCTGAGGTAATCAGTACCCTAGAACTTAGAACTACTTAAACCTAACCAAGTTAAGGACATCACATACATCCATGCCCGAGGCAGGGTTTGAACCTGCGACCGTAGCGGTCACGCGGTTCCAGACTGAACCGCTCGGCCACAGCGGCCAGCAACGTTCAGGGAAGTTCAGGAATACAGAAATACAAGTCACTGAGGAATGAAATAAATATGAAGTGCAGGGAAGCTAAGACGAAATGGCTGCATCAAAACTGTGAAGCAATCGAAAAAGAAATGATTGTCGAAGGGACTTACCCAGCATCTACGAAAGTCAAAACAACCTTCGGTGGAATTAAAAGCAAGGGTGGTAACATTAAGAGTGCGGGAAAGAGTACATTGAAGGCCTCTGAGGGAGAAGATTTGTCTGATGTGATAGAAAAAGAAGCAGGAATCGATTTAGAAGAGAGAGGGGATCTAGTATTAGAATCAGATTTAAAAGAGCTTTTGAGGGCTTAAGATCAAATAAGGCAGAAGGGATGGATAATATTCAGAATTTCTAAAATCATTGGGGGAAGTGGTAAGAAAACAACTTTTCACGTTGGTGTGTAGAATGTATGAGTCTGGCGACATACCATCTCACTTCCGGAAAAATATCATCCACACAGTTCCGAAGACTACAAGAGCCGTCAAGCGCGAGAATTATCGCACAGTAAGCTTAACAGCACATG
Source organism: Schistocerca cancellata (assembly GCF_023864275.1). NCBI lineage: Eukaryota > Metazoa > Arthropoda > Insecta > Orthoptera > Acrididae > Schistocerca > Schistocerca cancellata. The sequence continues at coordinate 459,249,320 of NC_064631.1, read as the reverse complement.
TATCCACGTCGCTTACAAGAATAATATACAGAAGAATGGAAAAGGAAATTGAAGATGTGTTAGATGACGATCATTGTTGGCTTTCGGAAAGGTAAAGACCCAAGAGAGGCAATTCTGACTTTGCGGTTGATAGTGAAAACAAGACTAAGAAAAATCAAGAGACGCTCTACGATTTGTCGACCTGAAAAAAGCGTTCGACAATGTAAAATGGTGCGACATGGTCGAGAATTGAAAAAATAGGAGTAAGCTATAGGGAGAGACGGGTAATATAAAATATATACAAGAACCAAGAGGGAATAATAAGACTGGATGACCAAGAACGAAGTACTCAGATTAAAAAGGGTGTAAGACAGGGATGTTGTCCTTCGCCCCTAGTGTTCGATCTGGAGATCGAAGAAACAATGACGGATATAAAAATAAGATTCAGAAGTGGAATTAGAAGTCGAGGTGAAGGGAAATCAGTGATAAGATTCGCTGATAATATTGATGTCCTGCGTGAAAGTGAAGGAGAATTACATGATCTCCTGAACGAAATGAACAGTCTCATGAGTACGGAATATGGATTGAGAGTAACTCGAAGAGAGATGAAAGTAATGAGAAGTAGCAAAAATGAAAACAGCGAGAAAATTCGCATCAGGATTGATGGTCACGAAGTAGATGAAGTTCATGAGTTCTACTACCTTGGCAACAAAATAGTCAATGAGGAACAAAGCAAGGAAGACATCAAAAGCAAACTAGCACTGGCAAAAATGGAGTTTCTGACAAAGAGAAGTCTACTGGTATCATACATAGGCCTTAATCTGAGGAAGAATTTTCTGAAAATGTACATTTGGATCACAGCATTTCATGGTAGTGAAACATGGACTGTGGGAAAACCGGAACAGAAGAGAATCGAAGCACTTGAAAGTGGTACTACAGAGACGAATGTCGAAAATTAGGTGCACTGGTAAGGTAAGGAAAGAGGAGGTTCTGCGCAGAATCGGAAAGGAATGAATGGAAAACACCGAGAAGAAGAAGGGACAGGTTGATGAGGATGACAAGATATCTGTTAAGACATCAGGGACTGGCTACCATGGTACTAGAGGGAGCTGTAGAGGGCAAAAATTGTAGAGGAAGACAGAGATCGGAATTCATTCAGCAAATAATTGAGGACTTAGGTTCCAAGTGCTGCTCTGAGATGAAGAGGTTGGCACAGGAAAGGAACTCGTGGCGAGCCGCATCAAACCTCTCAGAAGACTGATGATTAAAAAAAATATGTGTATGTATGACTCAGTCATGAACGTGAAAGACTATCTCGCCAGCGCGGTGATTTGTCATGAATAGAAAATCAGCATGAGACTGTGAAATGGAATGTGTGCTAAACAATAGGTATATTATGCTCACAATTTTTAAAAATGGTTATAGTGTTTGCAACGTGTTGATATGCTGGACGCAAATATGTTTGTCTAAGACACGAAACTCTTTAAGAACTGTATGAATTTTACCATCTCGGAAGTTAAACGGATACGGACACATAGTAGAAAGGCCAGAAAATAACAAATGGGATATGTAAGAAAGAAATCGTCGTGACCATCTAAAAATATAAACCAGAAAAATGTATGTGTACAGCATAACACTGAATCGGTGAGTAAGGTGGGGAATGGAGAGAATGGGAATTACTACTAGAGGTTGAAAGAGTGGCGTTATAGAATGCTGTTAGAGATCGGATGGATCTAACAAGTAAGGGACAGGAGCGCCCCGGATCAACAAGAAAAAGACATGCATAACAAAGAATATGAACCGAACAGATAGAATGATAGGGAATGTGTTACGACAGGAAACGTAACTCCGAACAAAAACTGGATAGACGGTAGAAGGAAAGCATCGCAGGCGCTTCTGATCGAAAGCGTGTGGATACTATTTATTTAGCGTATGGCAAGTACAAATCACGTTTATAGAGAAATAAGCTGCTACAATAGCTTTATAACTTTGGCACTAAAAACAAGACATAAAGAATAAAATACAGTTATGTCATGAACAACGTATATATAATTACAAATTAAGATTTAGGTTTTTAATATATTGAACTGCACTTCGAGTCGCATCCAGGAAGTCCGTTGTTTGACCTGGGTAGGCTCTCAGAGGGCACTCTGCAATGATGTGCCGGATCGTCTGCTTCTCAGCGCCGCAGTCGCACTTTGGGGATGGTGCTCTTCCCCATTTGTGTAGAGAGTCCGCACATCGACCGTGGCCCGTCCTGATCCTGTTGAGGATGGTCCAGGTTTTACGTGGTAAGCCAAAGCCTGGAGGTCTGTTCGACGGTTTCAGTGAGGTGTTTACCTGTGGTGGTGCTGATTCTTCCCATTCCACTTTCCAGCGATCTTCAAGACAGAAACCATTTTCCTCCAGATCTTTGGCCCTTATAAGAGGTGGATGTCTAGAGCGCAATCTATCTCTGTCAATTCCATTGCTCAAAGCGTGAATCGGAAGTTGCGGGTTGTCTTGTATTTTTTTAAATTCTCTGAGATGCGCATGTTCTCTTCGTAAGTGAGGTGGCGGTATGTGGCTCAGTACAGGTAGCCAGTGAGTGGGGGTTGATTATATTGTACCTGAAATAATCCTCATAGTTTGGTTCAGTACTGTGTCCACCATCTTTGTGTGAGCGCTCTTTAGCCAAACAGGGGAACAATACTCTGCCGCAGAGTAGACGAGTCCCAAAGCAGAGCATCGCAAGGTAGAGGCGGAGGAGCCCCAGTTGGTACCACATAGTTTCTGAATGATATTGTTCCTAGTACGGATTTTTGCAGCAGTGTTGATGAGGTGTTTGTAGCTCAGGGTTCTATCTAATGTCACTCCCAGGTATTTTGGATTTTTATTATAAGGCAGAATATTGTTATCAAAATATATCCTAAGGCGTCTGTTAGCCAATTTATTATTCAGGTGGAAACACATAGCCTCAGTTTTAGTTGGACTAGGTTGTAGTCTCCATTCACGAAAGTACGTTCCCAGCAAGAACAAGGCGCTTGTCAGGACAGTCTCAGTATGCTCCATATCTCGATGTTGTGTAGCTATGGCCCAGTCATCTGCATATCCAAACTTTTCACATTTAGTATTAGGCATATCGGCTATATACATGCTGAAAAGTAGCGGTGCCAGGACTGATCCTTGGGGCAAGCCATTATTGAGCGTCATTGTTTTGCTCCTATAATTTCAAAGTATCACCTGGAATGGTCTGTTGCAGAGCATCTCATTGGTAAGGTTAGCCAATTTCAAACATGGCACGATGCGGAGTAGTTTATAAATCAGGCCTTGCCTCCATACAGTATCATAAGCTACTGTCAGGTCAATAAATACCACGGGTGTTTTTTCTTGTGTTTGGAAGCCTCGATGTAGGAAGTTAGTGAGAGGACTTGATCTCTGCAGCTCCTGTTTGGCCGGAAGCCTGCTTGTTCCACAGGAATACACTTTAGGATATCTGGACTTACTCTGTTACATATAAGTCTCTCCAGTAGTTTGTAGATCATGCTAAGAAGGGCAATTGGGCGGTAGCTGTTTGGTTGGTCATTCGGTTTACCTGGTTTCAGTATCGCTATGATTTTTGCTTTCTTAAGGGTATTTGGTATTCTTCCAGTTTCCATCATGCTGGAGAAGAACTGTGCAAGCCATAATTTTGCAAATTTACCGCAGTGAATCAGAAACTCTGGATGAATTCCATCAAAACCTGGGGCTTTCCGTGGCTTGTTGTCTCTCAGAGCCAGTGTTATCTCTTCGATTGAGAAGGGCTGCGAGTGTAGTGAATTGTTTCCTACTAAAGATTTCAACTTTTTAAGTTCCTTTTTAATTTTTATGGTATGAGCTCGATCCCCTGGAGCTCTAGTGGTTTTACTGATGTGCGCCGCAACTGTGTTTGGAGAAATAGAGCTTGTTGGTCGTTGGCTCCTTCTACTGCCACCAAGCTTCCGAAGTAGCGACCACGCCTTTCTGCTTGATTTTGTGAAGTTCATTTCCTCAACAGTCTCTATCCATTTAGTGCGCCTGGCAGCGTCCAGACTGTGCAATAAGTCATCTGCAATCTCCCTCTCCCCATGCTCTAGGAACTGTTTATAGAGGCGCTCACTCTCTTCGTTCCACCCGGGCACGTATTCTTTTCTAAATCCCCGGGGAATGCTGTTCTTAGCTGAGCTGATGACTGCTCCCACAAATCTTTTGTAATTTTCATATGTTGGAGGTATCCATCCAAGGCGTTTATCAAGGTTTTATCCGCTTTCCCAAAGTTCCATCTGGGCCGAGGATACGAGGAAATTAGGGGGATAGTAAGGTCTATTTCTATGAGCACCGGACGATGTTGGGAGTGAGGGAAGTCCCCAAGTATTCTGCGAGAGGCTGGTATAGATTTCTTATTAGTGTCAGCCGTAACAAAGCATAGATCAGGGTGGGTTTCAGTTCCCCATGCAGCTGACTTAAATGTACTTTGGTCTTTGGCGTCAAAGATTAGCTGTGTATTGCAATCTTCAGCCCATTCCACCAAGTCTTCACCATTCTGGTCAGATGTGCTGTATTTCCACAGTTCGTGGTGGCTGTTGAAGTCACCCACATATATTGTGGGGTGAGGCAGTGGTTGTAGAACTTGTGGAGGCCACGAGTGGCCTGGAGGTTTGTAGATGTTGTTTACTGTTAGTTCACCTACTTTTACAGTAACTTCGTGGATATCACATGTGGTAGATGTAGAAATAAGGACTGCATCCTCTATGTCCTTTCTAACGTACGTTGCTGTACCATAATGCCTGTGATGTGTAGCACCTGTCAGGTTCAAATGGTTCAAATGGCTCTGAGCACTATGGGACTCAACTGCTGTGGTCATAAGTCCCCTAGAACTTAGAACTACTTAAACCTAACTAACCTAAGGACAGCACACAACACCCAGCCATCACGAGGCAGAGAAAATCCCTGACCCCGCCGGGAATCGAACCCGGGAACCCGGGCGTGGGAAGCGAGAACGCTACCGCACGACCACGAGATGCGGGCTACCTATCAGGTCATAGCCCGTTATTTTACCTCTTGATCTTAGCTGCTCATCGTTTTCTGTATGGGTCTCCTGGATTGCAACTATGTCAATGTTGTACAATGTTAAAATTTTATCCATGTATTGGCATTTGGCTTTACTTATGCCTTCAATATTAAGCTGGCAGACTTATACGATCGGTCCGAGCTGTCTAATCAAGTTGCCCTCAGAAGGACACTCAGCATTCCGTTTTCTGTGAGTCATCGTGATTTGATTATGACCAGGAGATCGTTTACCGATTGTCGTGCACGTGTAGTTTTCAACTACGGACGCGAACTAGCTTTACATGGATACTTATATTGGGGGGTGTCAGCCCTCCAACTTTATGACGGCCTTAAAACTGCTGAGGAAACTTTCAGTAAGGTGTCTGTCTGTGGAAAAATTGCACTCCATTGTTCCTCAAGAGCCGAAATCTGAGAAGACAGTGATTTTGGGCGCTGAGATCTGAAGCGAAGTCGTTGTTCTTACTTCTTACTCATCCGAAAGGTGCTCCAGTCGTTAAGCTTGGAGCTCTAGGCAGGTCGGTCCATTTCTGGAATGTTGTTGTCCACAAATCTTTGTCTCATACGTGCTACTTTGGCAGGGAACATTATCATGCTGATACATACATCATCACCGCATTGTTCCCCTCCTGTGCGCAGTACATAACGCTTGAAAATGTGCTCATATCTTTCCGCATTCAGTGTTTTCTCAAGCACAATAATAGGGCCACACCATAACAGAGGAAAACTCCGCTATGCCGTAATGACAACCTACTCGGTACTTCACTGTTGACACTACACATGATGGCAGGGAACGTTCTCCAGGCATTCGCCAGATCCAAACTCTTCTGTCGGATTTCCATGGGGGATAGCGTGATTCATCACTGCACATCATTCGTTTCATCTCATACACTGTCCAGTGGCGTCGTGCTTCAGACCACTTCAAGTGTAGCTTAGCAGTTACTACAGAAATGTCTGGCTTGCCAGGAACGGATCGAGCATTCCACCCCATTATTTTGAACTCTACGCGCACGGTAATTGAGCTGTCTAGACTGCTGGTAGCACTCTGGAACTCACAAGTGATTCCTTTCGCTCATTTCATGCAATTTTTTGGAACCACCCTCTGCAAAGGTCGATTGTCTCTGTCAGTACATGAGGTCTGTCTGGTCTTGGTTCAGGCGCGGTTGTTCCTTCGCATTTCCTCTTCACAAACACTTCACCAACAGCTGACTTGGGTAACTTTGGAGGGGTTAAAATGTTCGTGATGGGCTTGTTACTCAGGCGACATCTAACGACTAGTCTGTGTTCGAAGTCACTGAGCTCTTGTGACAGCATTACATACAGTCGTCCGCATACTGATATTCAGCTAGTGTACGGGTACCTTGCAGCTCGTGGTCTTGCGGTAGCGTTCTCCCGGGATCGATTCCCAGCGGTGCCAGGGATTTTCCCTGCCTCGAGACGATTGGGTGCTGTTGTGTCGTCTTCATCATCATCATCATTCATCTCCATTACGGTCGGCAATGACAATGGCAAACCCCTCCGCTAGGGCCTTGCCTCGTCGGCGGGGCGGGTCTCCCACATCGTCCCCTACGCTCCTCAGAGTATGGGACTTCTTCATCGTCATCGTCATGGGTACCTCATATTACTATGCTGCTAAGGTGGTACTCAGTATGAGTTGCAGGTTGCCAGTTTAAAAGCTGCCTTGGGGAATGAAAATTAATTTTAAAATTGCTGATAAAGCACACGCTCAGTGTTACGGGATGCAGCAGTTACGCTGAAACGAAGAACGTAGCTGCCAAGCGACACTACTGTAGTCATCTATCAAAGCGAACTTAAGAATTATGACAAAAACAACAATTAAGTAGCTACATTTTTGTGCCATTGTGGGTGCAGAGGGAACACCTGTTCTGGCGCAGTACGTACCGGTGGTCGTCTTTGTGCCACGTAAGAGACTGCTAATTTATCAGAGCGGGTCGCCGCGTGCTGGACGTGACGTAACGCGCGAACAATTGTGGCGAGGTGCCTGGGCTACGTGGGGCGGCGCGGGCGGCTTGGATGCGCCGGACGCGTGGGCGGCGCTGGGCGGAGGAATCTGCGCGGGCGGTGACGACGCAGACGCCGACGCCGCCCAAAGCGATCCGTTCCTGTCGGTCTCCGGTGGATACAGCCAAAAGACTGGTCTGCGCATCTAAAACGGGAACACCGATCTCATTTCGATGGGAGTCGTCCTCTTATATCTTTCCTGCCAGCGTCAACGTCTTCATACGATTCGGAAGATTGTAACAATTCCAGTACAAAAAAAGACAGATACTGACAGGTATGTGCACTACTGGCTATTGAAATTGCTACACCACGAAGATGACGTGCTACAGACGCGAAATTTAACCGACAGGAAGAAGATGCTGTGATATGCAAATGATTAGCTTTTCAGAGCATTGCACAAGGTTAGCGTCGGTGGCGACACTTGCAACGTGCTGACATGAGGAAAGTTTCCAACCAATTTCTCATACACAAACAGCAGTTGACCGGCGTTACCTGGTGAAACGTTGTGATGCCTCGTGTAAGGAGGACAAATGCGTACGATCACGTTTCCGACTTTGATAAAGGTCGGATTGTAGCCTATCGCGATTGCGGTTTATCGTATCGTATCGTATCGCGACATTGCTGCTGGCGTTGGTGGAGATCGAATGACTGTTAGCAGAACATGGAGCCGGTGGGTTCAGGAGGGTAATATGGAACCCCGTGCTGGATCCCAACGGCCTCGTATCACTAGCAGTTGAGATGACAGGCATCTTATCCGCATGACTGTAGCAGATCGTGCAGCCACGTCTCGATCCCTGAGTCAACAGATGGAGACGTTTGCAAGACAACAACCATCTGCACGAACAGTTCGACGACGTTTGCAGCAGCATGGACTAACAGCTCGGAGACCATGGCTGCGGTAACCCTTGGCGCTGCATCACAGACAGGAGCGCCTGCGATGGTGTACTCAACGACGAACCTGGGTGCACGAATGGCAAAACGTCATTTTTTCGGATGAATCCAGATTCTGTTTACAGCATCATGATGGTCGCATCCGTGTTTGGCGACATCGCGGTGAACGCATATTGGAAGCGTGTATTCGTCATCGCCATACTGGCGTATCACCCGGCGTGATGGTATGGGGTGCCATTGTTTACACATCTCGGTCACCTCTTGTTCGCATTGACGGCACTTTGAACAGTGGACGTTACATTTCAGATGTGTTACGACCCGTGGCTCTACCCTTCATTCGATCCCTGCGAAACCCTACATTTCAGCATGATAATGCACAACCGCATGTTGCAGGTCCTGTACGGGCCTTTATGGATACAGAAAATGTTCGACGGCTGCCCTGGCCAGCACATTCTCCAGATCTCTCACCAACAGAAAACGTCTGGTCAATGACGGCCGAGCAACTGGCTCGTCACAATACGCCAGTCACTACTCTTGATGAACTGTGGTATCGTGTTGAAGCTGCAATGGCAGCTGTACCTGTAGACGCCATCCAAGCTCTGTTTGACTCAAGGCCCAGACGTATCAAGGCCGTTATTACGGCCAGAGGTGGCTGTTCTGGGTACTGATTTCTCAGGGTCTATGCACCCAAACTGCATGAAAATGTAATCACATGTCAGTTCTAGTATAATATATTTGTCCAATGAATACCCGTTTGTCATCTGAATTTCTTCTTGGTGTAGCAATTTTATGGCCAGTAGTGTATATTAACAGTGTACATTAACAGATTTTAATAAGGTATGCTTCCAAAATACTGACACAAATTATTTACAGATTAATGGAAAAACTGGCAGGAGCAGAACTCAGTGGATATCGGTTAACAGGTCGGGGAAATTAAGAAACATGTGGGTCAATACTGATCCTACGATTTATCTTGAAAGATAGCCTGAAGAAAGGTAAATACATGTTTATAGAATTTCTAGATTTAGAGGAAGCTGTTAACAGTGTTAAGTGGAATAAAATGTGATCTGGAGGGAGCAAGTATAAAATACACCAGCGAAAGTTACAAATCTATTACAAAGTGCAAGGTAAAGAAGAAATTATGAAATATGCAGGATACACATTTTTTATTTTTTCACCTAATCTTACAATTTTATCATATTTTCGTCACCGTTCTTATTAATAGAAATTCTGCATTTTTTATGGATTTTTGCTTCGAATGATGACTTACTAGAGTAAAAACGGGTTCACTCTCATAAATCTATAAATGCGATAAAGACGTTTGTGAACAAGAGTGTATTTCAAATAGATTGCGTGTTCAGTTCGAAGATGTCAGATTTCAATAACAACATTATTACAAAAAAATGTATTAAAGAGTAAGAAGAGACTTCAATAACAGTTAAAAACATATAAATAAATTAATATGAGAATACTGAGCACAGATATGTTTCATCACTTTGTCGTGGTTTTTTTTCTGCACATGATGCACAATGCACCAAGCGCAGGTGGTGAAATCGTTTCTGGAGCACTGGAGCTGGGCATTAGACTACGTAAAAGTGGCCTCCTTCATTTCGGCAGACATTCAAGTCGATGTACAGGTTGATTCGCACGTATGGTGTCATTCGCCGAATGTGACTATAGTTCTCTCCATTGTCCGCAACTTCAGGTCCCTGCTGCTCCCGTGTTTATCTCTTCATTTACTGTAACTGTAAAAAATATAAAATAAAGGATCAAAATCTTTACTTTAAAACTTGATGAACTGTTTCTGAATTAATAGTAAATTATTTTATTTCAAAAACAACACAAAGTCAGTAAAACCCATGTAATTTTCAGGGGAATTGTAAGTCCCGAGGACTATAGAGACGAAGTACATCAGGGTCTGAAAAGTAAAAACATTCCAAAGCCAAGATAGCATCAATATTTCCTTATTTACAATCAACCGGTTTCGACAGATTTTGCTGTTTTCTTCAGACCTGAGGATGACAGCGAAGTCTGAAGAAACCGGTTATTTGTAAATAAAGAAATATTTGTGGGTCTTGGCTGTAGAAAGTTTTTGTCAAGTAAAACAATCGCTCTTTCTAATTACTCAGCATAAGAAAGTTCAGTCGGATTGAAGATTTCCAAAAGAATCATACAGCTAGGATTACTGGTTCTGGTGATACTTAGTTCTTTTTTTTTTACAAACACACAGAAAATATTACACTCTGAACGCTTTAAACGTGCTCTTGGTTCCACATCTGTAGAAGAGCGAAGTTCGCATATGCCTCTTGAATTGACAGATGTTGGCCAGATCCTGTATTCTCAAAACGTACGTCATTTGTTTTTCTTCTCTCTGGAGTTGAAAGAGAAGAATTTTGATTCTTTTCGGGTCTTCCCAGATTTTTTGGACATTTGCTTTCGAAGTGTGAGCAGACCAACTGTTATTCTGCGTTTTATTCCACAGTAAGAAATATTGGAATTCACGGAGGTCATTTCCACCACTGCTAAGAACAGTCTGCACCAATACTTTGACTTTCTGTCTGTTTCACAAAAAGAACTCAACTTGTCATCCGTATCTACGCCATCCATGTGTTCATTGTACTCTTGTACAACTGTCAGTGCCCGACACCAATCTTTGATCCATCTTTCTCGGTTCTGGGTGCCCTGCATACATAATTTCCATGATAATTTGAAAGAAAGCGAAGTCAGTGTTTTGAACCAGAGGGACTGCTAAGTCCTAAATATATTCTACGTTATAATCGAACATTACAACGGTAATGTATTGACATTTTATCCAGATTTAAATTAGTATATACGAAGGTAATTACATAAAAGTTATCACTCATCTCAGTTCACATGTAAACGTAATCCTGTAATGTTGTTTCACACAACAGGCACATTTTAGGCTGACCTTTTTGTCACTACATGTCTAACGGGCTGTTATGTTACATAATTCCACACAGATTCTGCCGTCACTCCTAAGTCCCATCAATAAATAAAGTTCTGCGCCTGGACAGTGCACCAAGTTAGAGCATCTAGTACTCTTCACAAACTCGGGAATCTTGCAACACCATGCTCTTGCTCGAGAGCTAATCAACAATATGCAAGGAAAACACAGAAAATGTAAATAAGGATGATCAGCTGGGGATTCGAGCCCCATTTTTCCCAGCGCAGCCTACTGGAGAAGGAATTAAAGTTCGGGGAGAAGAGATAAAAACTTTGGGGTTTCCCGATGACATTGTCATTCTGTCGGAGAGAGCAAGGGAGCTGGAGGAGCAGTTGAAACGAATGGACAGTTTCTTCAAAGGAAAATGTAAGGTGAACATCAACAAAAGCAAAACAAGGGTATTGGAATGTATTCGAATCATATCAGGCGAAGCTGAGGAAATTACGTTAGGAAATGAGACAGTAAAAGCAGTAGATGTATTCTGCTATTTGGGAAGTAAGGTAAGTGAAGATGGTGAAATTAGAAAGGATATAAAATGTAGACTGGCAATGACAAGAAAAGCGTTTCTAAAGAACAGAAATTTGCTAACAAGGAACATAAATTTAAGTGTGACGAAGTCTTCTCTGACGTTATTTGTATGGAGTGTAGCTTTGTACCGATGTGAAGTGAGTGCAGTAAGCATTCAGACAAGAAGAAAGTAGAAGCTTTTGAAATGTACTTCATAAAATGCATGACACACAAATGCTGATTTCATTTATGTTTTACTCCGACAGTTTTCGGACTTAAACCATGTTCACCGTCCCGTGCGAAATACAAAACAAAAATCATGTCAAAGTGCAGAAAGGAAATTACCTACAGGGTCACAAAATTATTTAAAGTGCGCCAACAGAAAAATTACTTATGTTAAAAAATTAATCAGGAGCCATCATTACATATCAAAACTAAAATTATCGTTCATTTCGAACAATAGAAGTATGATATCTGTACGAAGGGCAACTAACTGAAGAGAACCAACCCGAGACTTACGCTGGCATTAGGAGACCAGAACATATAAAAAAACAATTCAAAGTCAAGGAATACGAAGATATTACAGTCGTAGCAAGGATGAAAATGACACTAATCATACACCTCAACTGCATTCCAGCCAAACATTTTCAAGATGACAAAGTAATGGTCGTTAAAATTACGTTACACAAAGTGTTTTCTTCTCGCATGTTTAATTACTTTACGATAACAACATCCTTCCGACATGTGTTGCTACGGAAGAACGCTGAAGATTAAGTGGGTACATCTCTTAACGCAGATTGAGTAAGTAATGAGAGGGAGCTAAAGCGAACTGAGGAGAAAAGAAATTTGTGGCTCAACTCGAATAAAAAGAGAGAGCGATTGCTAGGCCACATCTGAGACTTCAAGGAATCGGCAACTTAGTATTGGATGTTGAGTGAGTGAGTGAGTGAGTGTGTGCGTGTGTGCGTGTGTGTGTGTGTGTGTGTGTGTGTGTGTGTGTGTGTGTCCGCGTTTGATGGCGGGAAGGGGGTGGGGAGGGGGTAAAAATTGTAGAGAAAGACCAATAGATGGACACAGTAAGTAGGTACAGATGCAAAGGATAGAGTGGCGTGGAGAGTTCCATTGTGGATTTTTCGGACTGAACATCACCAGTGTACCAGTGCAACAACAACACGTCAGTGAGCGAACAATTGTCTTACTCGGAACAACATGAAGCTCGTATGTGCTACCACGACGGAAAGAAGAAGACAATGCAAATTTCCGTTTCCTAGTTTCGTAATACACTTCCCCTGTTCCGTCAGCCTCTCCGGCACTAAAATTAACCAAGAGGATAAGAATCCAAAGTTCTCGCACCACAACACCGGATGTAAAAGTGACAGCAACAACGCAAAAAGCGGTAAATTTGTGCTGAAAGCTTTCAGAGTAGCGCGCGCATTCGGCTTACGACAGGCGCAGATAACGGTGATCGTAGGAGGGGCGATGCGAGGCGCACGGGAGGAATTTTTGCCCGTGGCGACCGCCCGCCGCTAGTATCGCGTTTTACGTCCCTCAGTTTGCGAGGCCGTTAAACTCGCGGGGGCGTGTGTGGGAGCGACTCTCCGATAAGTGCGAGCGGCCCGGCCCGGCGCGACGCGAAATTGCCCCCGGCCGAGCGCGGGCCGTAATGACTGGAATAATATACGGCCTCCGCGAGATAACAACGCACTCACTCCGCGGGCACCTAACCGCGCGCCTAGCGCCGCCCGCCGACTGCGTGTGCGCATGCGTCTTTTTCTTACCAGGCTGTTCGCACGTTCGGGCCGTGCAAAGGAACACTTGTTCACTGTAAAGTAATTATCCAGAACCTGTTACGCCTTGTCCGTGGGCGCTTAGATACGAACCCGAAACCGCAAGGAACTTACAAAAACAGAAGCACCAAGTGACTCCGTTTCCGGCCAGAGACGTCACGTGAAGAGGCTACTGACTTTGCCGCTCGAAGCGAGCCGCCTAGACCGACTTTCCCGCAGGCGGCCTTCTTGTACATAACAGAATGCAAGTCTACCATGAGGTGGGTAGCGATGTTCACTATATCGTGTACACAGGGTATAAAAGGGCAGTACATTGACGGAGCTGCCATTTGTTCTCGGGTGACTCGTGTGAAAAGGTTTCTGACGTTATTATGGTCGCAGGACGGGAATTACCAGACTTTGAACGCGGTGTGGTAGTTGGAGCTAGACGCATCGGACATTCCATTTCGAAAATCGTTAGGGAATTCAATATTCCACGATCCACAGGGTCAAGAGTGTGTAGTGAATACAAAATTTCGGGTATTACCTGTCACCACGGACAGCACAGTGGCCGACGGCCTACACTTACCGACCGAGAGCAGCGGCGTTTGTGTAGAGTTATCAATGCTAACAAGCAACCAGTACTACTCGAAATTGGACGTTGGACCAATGTACCCATTAGGACAGTGCGGCGAAATCTGTCCTTATTGGGCTATGGCAACAGACGACCGACGCTAGTGACTTTGTTAAGGACGTAGCATCGCCTGCAGCACCTCTCCTGGACTCGTGACCATATCGGTTGGACCCTAGACGAATGTGCAACCGTGGCCTGGTCAGATGAGTCCCGATTTCAGTTGATAAGATTGTTCGTAAATTCTTTGTGGTCTGCGGAAATTACTCTATCCCGCAGACCAGGCAGGATTTAGGAACAACAAGGGCAACTAAGCTTCTGGAAAACATGTTGAAAATCGCTATTTCAGAGTGAATGTAGGTCAATCTACGAGGAAATCCTACTCAATAAACAATGGGCTCCCACAGGGATCAGTGTTGGCTCCCCTCCTCTTCAACCTACACATGAGTGACATGCCAGAAACTAAATCGCAAAAATTCTGCTACGCAGATGACATTGCAATAGCCACTCAGAGCAAGACATTCGAAGAGGGGGAAGCTACTCTGTCAACTGACCTTCAACTTCTTCAAAAAATGGTTCAAATGGCTCTGAGCACTATGGGACTTAACACCTATGGTCATCAGTCCCCTAGAACTTAGAACTACTTAAACCTAACTAACCTAAGGACATCACACAACACCCAGCCATCACGAGGCAGAGAAAATCCCTGACCCCGCCGGGAATCGAACCCGGGAACCCGGGCGTGGGAAGCGAGAACGCTACCGCACGACCACGAGATGCGGGCTTCAACTTCTTAACCAGTATTATACGAAATGGAGGCTCTGCTCAAATCCAAATAAAACTGAGGTAAGCGTATTCCACCTGAATAATCATGAGGCAAGACGAGAGTTACAAGTAACATTCTGCAATGAGCGATTGACGCACAACAGCCATTAAAAATATCTAGGAATCACTCTTGACCGGTTTCTAACCTATAAAAAACACCTATAAATAACCAGTCAAAGGATAAAATATCGAAATAACATATGAGGAAAGCTGACTGGAAACTCCTGGGGAGCTCAAGCTAAATCCCTACGCACCGCAGCACAATCTCTTGTTTACTCGGTGGCGGAATACTGCGCCCCAGTCTGATACAAGAGCACACACACGAAGAAAATAGATGTCCAGCTTAATACCACCATGAGGATTGTCTCAGGAACTCTGCAATCAACTTCACTTCCCTGGCTTCATGCCCTTTGCAATGTAGCTCCTCCCTCCCTCAGAAGGCAACAATCATCTACCCGAGAATGGAAGAAAATTAATGAGCCCCCTGTCTCTCAAGATACCTATCCGAAAAATATTGGACCATCTACCAACTACCAGATTGGAGATTTTCTCTGCTTATGGGCTGAGTGTCCTCAACATCCTTTCATCATCGCTGACACGCAAGCCGCCCTATGTGGCGACACCTGAAATACGACTTGCAACTCGGCGGCCAAATTTCTCCAGATGGGCCTCCCGGTCATCAGCGCCACACGATCCTTTCATTTTGTCAGTCTGTTCGACGACCCTCCTTGAAAACGGGAATAATCTGTGCTTTTTTCCCAATCGTCAGAAACGCTTCACTTCTCTGGAAACTTACGGTACACTGCTGCTAGAAGATGGCTTAACGTTCTTTCGCAAACTCTATTTAGAATCGATTTGGTCTCCTGTCAGGTCCAGTGGCTTTTCCTCCATTGAGTGATTTCAGTTGCTTTTCTATTCCTTGGCCACTTGTTTAGATACCTACCATTTTGTCCTATGTGCGAGGATTTAAAGATACGTTATTGAGATCTTGAAGAAAAGTAGTTTTTTCACTGACAGTGATTAAAGTACCAAAAATAGTGTTTTTGACAGTCTTCGATCACCATCTGCATGGAATCTTAGAGTAGCTGATAGCTTCTCTGAAGAAGCAACTGCTTTCCTCACAGCAGTGTTCTGCTTCGTTAATTACCGTTGAAATCGCTAATTGTCCTCGCTGATCCTCAAGTAATTTCGAAACGATAGTTAGTTCTCTAAAAAATTAAAGCTGCGGCCGTGAACAAACTTGAAAAGAAGAAAGTGGTCCATATGGGGGGAAACAGATGAGCTAACGAGAGGGGACGCTTGACATTTCTTCGAAAATAATTTATTTTGGAAGTAATTTTGAGATCATTACGGAACACAGCTAACGTACTTAATTTTAATAAAAAGCAGTCCAGATCCCAATAATTTATGTTTTACTTTTAGTTCTGGTTACCGGTTTCAGTCTCTGAGACCACCCTCAGACGAAACCTTCCAAATGACGTAACGAGTCATTGCAGTTCTTGAAAGATGCTAGTCGATACTACACAGCATCTCCATATACTGGCCCCTTACGCTATATGTAGCTTTGTTCTGGGAAAACGGGTTATGAAAATCAAAAATAAGAAGAAATATTGCAGTGTAGACCACTTTTTATTAAAATGGCATGTACGATCGCTGTGTTTCGTAATAATGTTAAAAATTATTATCCCTAAAAGAAAATATTTTCGAAGAAATGTCAAATTTCTACAGTTTTCCCTTTGAAATGGTAGGGAGCTAGGATCGGGGAGTGGTTAGGTTCTGAGCACGAATAAAACCATAATTTAAACATATTTATGTACCACAGAGACCAAATTTAACATCAACAGTAATGGGCAATGCCTATTCGCCACAGGGGCCAAAAATTTAATTGCGATTTCTATAATAGCACAGCGAATATGAAAACCAAATAAACTCTTTCAGTTCTGTAACATTACGAAAGCACCTCAGAGGCATTTATAGGGTTTCACAATACTTTTGGCTACTTGAAAATCGGTACTACAAAGACAACACTGTGCACACGCTTTAATCATACAAAAAAAAAATTACAAGACAACGGAATATGCAAGATAGCAGATACTCTTATCAATTCTTAAAATAAAAAAGTCAGCACTAGAAACTATTCACAGTAGCAACCAAGGACAATTGCGAAGCAAATACAGAGGCTGAAACTAATGTACAGTAACTGGCTTGAACTCGCCCCTCACATCGAATGGTTGCTCGATTCGGTAGATTAAATTTACGTAATTTGTAAACGGCAAATAGCACATGGCCCTTTTAATCTTAACTAAAAATAAAATTATTTAAGGATACCGAAACCCGGAGAGAACATGCCCCAGTCGTGTAGGTAAAGGCAAATCTTTCCAGATCAAAGTTAACTGACAGCAGAAAAAAATTGTTTAAAGAAACCTAAGCCTAGAAATGACACGCACCGCTAGTGCACTCAAAGACAAATCTTTTTAGCGCAAGGTTAATAGACAGAACAAGGTAAAATGACGCCCTCTTACTGTCGAATAAATGTTTAACTTGGGCACTTCATCATCACCGGGATGCTGATCTCCGTTGAGGACTTCGGTCAAAACATCGGCCAGCGGTATAAGCCGTATTAGCTCACGGCAATAACATCAAATGAAGTGCAGTAGCAAAAGCGTAGGGGTTTGCAGAAACTGCGACAGATACTTTACCACACAACAAATGGTGCCAAATGGTGCTCTCCGTGATTTCTGCGTCAGGCCTAGGAGTATTAAGGATGGTGATGTGCCCAAATCCACCAAACAAGGCATCAGGGAACAGGCACAGTCGAACTCCAGAGTGCGGTCCGTTACCACGCAGGCAGAGGGAATTGGCGACTCTCCAGTAATAGTAGGCATGCTCCTCAACGTAAACATTCACACCACGGAAAAAGAGGTATCATGATTTAAAATTTTATCTAAAACCGCATTGTCTGCCTGTCTGAACATGATAGTACCCAAAACTAGTCGACGAATTTCCCTGGGCTTTCCACACATAGCTTGAACGTAGCTTGGAGCAACATGTAGGGCTTTGCTCCATAAAAATAGAAACACGTAAAAAAATAAGGTAATTTAAAAGTTTTATCTACAATCCTCTGCTCAGCTTAATAACTCATGTACTTAATCATCACAGTGTAATACACCAAAGAACCAACGGGTTGCACTGTTAACGTTTTCAAATCACTGACAGATATATTTTCTAAAATTTACTTCAGCGACGGAATTAAGCGCCACTGTTTTTTCTGTACGAATACAAATGGTTCAACTGCCTCAGAGCACTATGCGACTTAACTTCTGAGGTCATCAGTCGCCTAGAACTTAGAACTAATTAAACGTAACTAACCTACGGACATCACACACATCCATGCCTGAGGCAGGATTCGAACCTGCGACCGTAGCGGTCGCTCGGCTTCAGACTGTAGCTCCTAGAACCGCACGGCCACTCCGGCCGGCTGTACGAATACAAACTAACATTCAGTTTACTTGACTAGGATAAACGGATTTAATGATTATGTTTTCTGTAGTAAAAGCTTAACAACATTGCTTTGCTTTCTTAGGTACGTTTTAAGTACTGTATATTCTTTGCTAGGATAAACGAATTTATTAACTTTGGTTTGTGATTTGGGTGCCCACTCATTAAGTTTTGATTTCGTTTTGTTTACAAATAAAAATTCCTAGGGAAATATCTTTGTGAATACACCAGACTGGCTAAAGGACTCAGGAACCTGCAGTCTCACGAATCCATTGAACATCATTAGGTGAGGCGTGCAGTGGCTCAACAACGTCAGGCTTTGACTCGCTCTTTGAAAACGCCTTCGGAAGGCGAGGCGTAACGTAACTCTGATCGAGAAGATCATGCGTTATCTCGCTCCTCAGAACCCTTCACTCACAGAAGCTTTAGGTTACTTCTCTCCAAAGAAACATCACACAAGTGGAAATATTGACGGGAAGTGGCGCAGGCAAGCGAGTTTATACTACGAATGCCACCATTTCGCTTTAAACATGCACAACACACGGTGAGCGTATGTTGTATGCCATGACCATAAACAAAGCACAAGGCTAGACACTGCGTGTTGCCGTCGTGGGCCTTAACGCCAATTTTTTTCACACAGCCTGGCTCTCGCCCGTGTTAGTGTAGCAAACAAGCTCTTTATTTATGTCGCTAGTCATACTACTTTAAACTTTGTATACAAAGAAGCTTTATAAGTCAGAAAATAAATTCCTTGTACAGAAAGTCTTGGACACAGCTACATATAAATACCTGCGAAATACAGGGTTTTTCACCTAATGCTGAATATTCTCGTCGAGCAGTTTGGTGCTCTAGAAATGTAGGAGTCGATCGGTAGTGTGGAGAAGCTGTTTTCCTTCTGGGGCGGAAGTGGTGTTTTGATTGCGTACATCAAAAGTCGAGAGTAGATATTCCTTCATGACCAACAAAGCTACTTTCCCGGTACGGAAACCCTACAAAGCATTCGAAAGTGGCGTGGGGCTCGAATTCCGCTTTGGTATTTTCCTGTCTCTCCCAGCGAGTGTTGTGAGGCAGTAAGCGAGGCTCGTTCGGTAAAGAGAGACCTCAGAGCCTTGAGTGGAGGCGGTGTTAGATAAAAGTGACATACTTGGCTAGTGTAAACTGATATCAGTAAGTGTCATTTGTTTCCCTACCACTGAGACATTCTAGTAGGACACAGAAACATTTATTATGAAAACAACTCACCCCACCGCCGCCTCCCGCCTCACACCAAACCCGGGGTTATTGTGCGGTTCAGTGCACCCCCCCCCCCACCCCCCCTCCCTCCAGGAACGTGTCATACCACACGACTGTAACCTCAAATGTTTGCGTGGTAGAGTAATTATGGTGTACGCGTAAGTGGAGACAGTGTTTGCACAGCAATCGCCGACATAGTGTAACTGAGGCGGAATAAGGGGAACCAGCCCGCATTCGCCGGGGCAGATGGAAAACTGCCTCAAAAACCATCCACAGGCTGGCCGGCACACCGGACCTCGACGTAATCCGCTGGCCGGATTCGTGCCGGTGACCGGCACCCCTTCCCGCTCGGGAAGCAGCGTGTTAGACTGCGTGGCTAGCCGGGCGGGCAAAACTGAGTCTTAACTGTCATTTAGCGTTATGTCCGAACTGCATTATTTGGTAATGTGTCAATACTGCACACAACATGCTTCACTACCAAGCTGGTGTCGTCAGCAAACAGAAATATTTTAGAATCACCAGTAAACTAGAAGGCATATCATCTACATAAATACAAAACAGTAGTGGCTCCAGCACTGGTCGTGGGGCACCCCTCGCTTAATTGTGCCCGACTGGGACTGCGCGTCGTAGCCATTGCAAATGCTGCGGAGAATGACCTTCTGCTGTCTGTTCTAAAAATAAGAGGTGAACCAATTGTGAGCTGCTCCCCTTATTCCATAACACATTTTGTGATCACACATAAAAAACATTAGTTAAATCAAGAAATACGCCTAGCGTTCACAACATTTTATTTAATGCATCCAGAGCCCCACATAGAAATGAGAACGCAGCATTTTCAGTAGCAAAAGCGTAGGTGTTTGCACGAACTGTGACAGATACTTTACCACACACAACAAATGGTGCCAAATGGTGCTCTCCGTCACTTCTGCGTCAGGCCTGGGAGTATTAAGGATGGTGTATTTGGCCAAATCCACCAAACAAGGCATCAGGGAACAGGCACAGTCGAACTCCATTTAATAGCCAATTATGTGAATTAAATGATCAAATACCTTTGTATGTACAGCCTTTTCAATAACTTTACCAAACACGATGGCAGAGAAATAGGTCTAAAATTGTCTACATTATCCCTTTTTTCTTTTTTATAAAGTGGGTCCACTACTGAGTGCTTTAAACGGTCATGAAACTGATCTTTCCGGAAGGAGAGTTACAGATATGGCTAAGTACTGGGCTAGCATACACAGAACAGTCTTTTAGTGTTCTGCTAGATACCTCGTCATATCCATGAGAGTTCTTTGTCTTTAGTGATTCAGTTATTGGCTCACTCTTCCCCCTTGTCAGTATCCTGGAGGAGCATTTCAGATAACAGTCTCGGAAAGCTGTTTTCTAAGAGAGTTATAGAAACTAAGCTTCTGTTTAGTTTACCTGTTGTGTTCAGAAAGTTGTTCAAAATGGTTCAAATGGCTCTGGGCACTATGGGACTTAACATCTGAGGTTCACACACATGGCTCTGAGCAATATGGGAATGGGACTTAACATCTGTGGTCATCAGTCCCCTAGAACTTAGAACTACTTAAACCTAACTAACCTAAGGACAGCACACACATCCATGCCCGAGGCAGGATTCGAACCTGCGACCGTAGCGGTCACGCTGTTCCAGACTGTAGCGCCTAGAACCGCACGGCCACACAGGCCGGCCTAACATCTGAGGTCATCAGTCCCCTAGAACTTAGAACTACTTACACCTAACTAACCTAAGGACATCACACACATCCATGCCCGAGGCAGGATTCGAACCTGCGACCGTAGCGGTCGCGCAGTTCCAAACTGAAGCGCCTAGAACCGCTCGGTCACACCGGCCGGCCAGAAAGTTGTTACTAAATACTGTACATACATCTGACTTATCACTGACTGAAACATTTCTGTTACGCACTGACATCATGTCTTCAGGCTTGTGCTGCTCACCATACATTTCCTTGACGGTTGACAATAATGTTTTAATTTTATCCTGAGAATTAACTATTTTATTTGCGTATCATACATTTTTGCCTTACTAATATCAAATTTAATCACGTTACAATACTGTCTATAATGAGATGCTTCTAATATTTTGATATAATTCCCAATTTGTTCTACATTATATCCTTACCCCCTTGTCAGCAACATAGGCTGTCTGTTAGTGCTAGTATCGTATTTTGAACGTTTGAATTTTGTTCTGTTCCTTACGCTCATTTATCTTTCTATCTGTACTGCACTGAAATAAGTCGACGGTCTGTAGTGTTTGTGTCTTTGCTCGGAAATAAAATTTTTCATTCTCTCACGGTGTTTGCTATCAACAACGGTACTGCCCACTTTACTCTGCGCCCTCAAGCTTGCATTCAGTACTGCTCGATCCTGTTTCTGTTTCTGGTTTATTTCCCGTGTGGCTGTACGTCAACAGCGATGAACCGCAGTATGGATGCGTTTTCTGATGAAGAGTTGGCCGATGTACATCTTCTGTTTGTGTTCAATGAATGCAGTAGAAGAGTGGAGGACCAACGGTTTGTCGAGCTGTCCCGCAGCGCCGGCAACTGTGGGGATGAAAATGTACCTGTTTCATCTGCACGCTGTTACTTCACTCTGTACTTTGTTTTGTACTTTTTGGTGATTGCATATCACAAGCAGTTATACTGTTGCAGAGGTATTTCCCCAGAGACAAAGGTAGCTGAGGTAATAGATCGGATAGTTACTCTGTAGTAAGTCACCAAAGGACCCTTGTACCAAAATGATTACAAAATTTCCCGAAAAACCTTTGATATTTAGTACATGGACTTCGGGTTTATCCCGTACAAATAACAGAAGTACCGAGCGCTAGTAAATGTTAACGTTATTCTTTCCGAGAATTAACATTTAAGATCGATTTTAATTAGAATTTTTTTTTTCATTTGAAATACATAACCGTCTCAACTAGTCTCTTTTATTCACCTTTCGCCTAAGCATTTCGGGAGATTATACCACCAGCATCAGATGGATTTATTTAAGCCAGCAAAACGAGTAATATTCGCAAATATGGATTTTGTGAGCAAACTGTCGAAGTGTTTTTCATTGGCCACGGGTTGAAGCGTGCCATTTCAATCGAAACCATTGTCTTTGGTAGACAGTCGTTGGGCACTGTAATATTGACAAAGCGTGATTTTTTTTCTTCTTCATTCGGGTTTGCACTTTCGTATACAGAGCCATTTGAGGCGGGTGGAGGCAGTGAAAGCTTTGAGCTGGTCGCCTGGAACAGTAATCGATATGAAATAGCACATTAACGTAGGCAATGAATAAAGCAGGGGAAATGCGATGAAAGCAAGAATATCAATTAGTAATAAGGTTGAAGAGATTGTGACAGGGAGATATGGTTTTAATGGCTCTGAGCATTATGGGACTTAACATCTGTGGTCATCAGTCCCCTAGAACTTAGAACTACTTAAACCTAACTAACCTAAGGACATCATACACATCCATGCCCGAGACAGGATTCGAACCTGCGACCGTAGCGGTCAAGCGGTTCCAGACTGAAGCGCCTAGAACCGCACGGCCACACCGGCCGGTGTCAGGGAGATACTGGATAAGTAATATTCTGATTAAAAATGACTCATGTGGGTAAAGTTTACACTCTCGTATGAATAATACTCGTCATCATCTTCTAAAGGCTTCGCCCTGACACTGCAGCCTTATTTGTCTCTCGTCTGCTGAGCATTTTGAGTCAGATCACTGTCTGAATTGAAGTCTACCCACCACAGAATCCAGATAATTCTACTGTGGCCTTACGTTTCAGTTCTTTCCTAAAATTTTTCTTTCCTACATGATGGCCAGAATTCTTTGCTGCGTTTTGTTTTACTCTTTTGTGACGTAGTGATAAATTCCCTTGTTTCATCTGATCGCTTGAGGACGCACTCGGTCGACTTTTTCTTTCAGCATTCTTCTCCACATCCACATTTCCTTTGCTTCCAGGCGTTGTATATCCTGTTTCACTAGGACCCGTGTTTCACAGCCATACAACGGGACACCCCAGACAGACGTTTTTTTGAATTCCTTCCTAGTTCAGATACTTAAATGCCTGCTTGTCAGAAGCTGTTTCCAGTTGCTGAAAGCCTTTTTAGCTATGGCAATTCTCCTTCCGCTTTTCATGGTGCACCCATCCCACGGAATGCATTGTAGGGTTTCATCATCTACCTTGATGTTTGTTTGTATCTGGTCATTAGATTTTTTGACAGTCATTTCTTTGGGTTTTGAAGTGTTCAGTTTCAAACTTCCTGGCAGATTAAAACTGTGTGCCCGACCGAGACTCGAACCCTGGACCTTTGCCTTTCGCGGGCAAGTGCTCTACCATCTGGCAGAAGTACAGCTGAGAGAGCGGGCGTGAGTCGTGCATCGATAGCTCAGATGGTAGAGCACTTGCCCGCGAAAGGCAAAGGTCCCGAGTTCGAGTCTCGGTCGGGCACACAGTTTTAATATGCCAGGAAGTTTCATATCAGCGCACACTCCGCTGCAGAGTGAATATCTCATTCAGTTTCAGTTTTGCTTCCTTTAGAGTTAACGATAACATTCGCATCATTTTACTTATAGTTAGTTCCTTCTCAGTATTTCCAACTAATGCAATGTCACCTGCACACCTTATCAATGGATTTTTTGTCCGGTGATTCAGATGTTTTTCAACTTTTGTCTAAATCTGTACATGGCCTCCTCCGTGAACACGTCGACTAGGTTTGAGGGGAGCGCACTTCCTTGTCTCACTTTACATCTAATGTACTCAGTTTTTTACATTTACGTCTTTCTCTGTGCTTTGGGTTTTTTACACGAGTAGAATAAGACTTAGTCCCTCCAGTCCAGTCCTATGTTCTTCATTGCCCTAGAGAGCTGCTTCCAGCTTCCATTATCTGAGATTTTCTCTGTAGCCACGAATGCAATGAATGTCCCCAGTTAACAATCAATCTTCTTTCAAAATAGTTCACACTTTCAGGACAGTTTCTCTAGTTTCCTTTCCTGATGTGAAAACAAAGTGATCCTGAGATGTACGCCGGCCGGAGTGGCCGAGTGGTTCTAGGCGCTACAGTCAGGAACCGCGAGACCGCTACGGTCGCAGGTTCGAATCCTGCCTCGGGCATGGATGTGTGTGATGTCCTTAGGTTAGTCAGGTTTAAGTAGTTCTAAGTTCTAGGGGCCTGATGACCTCAGCAGTTAAGTCCCATAGTGCTCAGAGCCATTTGAACCTTTGAGATGTATGTTGTGAATACTAAGAAACAATAAAAGTCGTAAACGAGGGTTCAGCAAAATTTTCGTGTTTTTCATGGGGAACGATGCAGAGCGACACAAACCATAGTGAAAATGTCATAGTGAAGAGTGCGAAAAAGAACTGTAGAGTTGAAATGTTTGTTAAAGCTATTAACACTCTACGATTATCAGGATATACTCTCTGCCTTCCAGCTAAACACATCCTGGTTGCTTTAATACAAATTGCAATTGATAATGTCATTAGAAAATAGATCGTTTTGAGGATAGAAGCTTAGACAGTCTGTTTCTCCAAGGCGTATTCACGTGCACATTTTTTTCACGGAAATATCATGCATGACGATATTTGTAAGAATTAATCAACTCATATTCGAATCTGTCGTTTGGCGAAAGATAGAATTTGAGCTTTAACGAAGGCTTGAAACTTTTATGTTCTGGTGTACTTAGCCTGCTGCAGATGCTGTTAAGTAAGAAATGAAGAGCCCATTTATGTGTTAGTAACTGTAGCGTGTGTGACTAAGTGGTATTAGACTCCCGTTTTACAACACAGAAAGACAGACTTGTTTAGATGTGACTCGACGTGCATGCCGCGCGTTGTTGCGCAATAGCAAGAGAACACATGCATCATTTCCAGGCAGATGCCATTCGGGCCAACGTATTTCCGCGTTTCTGTACAGACGTATGCGCGACAACTGAACATTTGCAGCGAACAGGTATGACACCTGCGTACAACACCACAGCAGAGTTTGAGGAGGAAATGTTGGAACACAATCACTAGAGTCCCCAATTTACATGCATATAGACGTGAACGACGCAAGCCTTACTACCAGGTAACTTTTTGACACGGATCCATTTTAATGTTTTCTCCACTGCAGCACAGACGAAGCTGACTCTTCTCGCTACACTCTGTCAACGAACGAGACTACTTTTCCGATATCAAGAGCTAAGCAGTCACGATTGGAGGTCGTAAAATCGCATGCAGTGGTTGACATTACCACAAGTGACATTTGCTCTTAGCGTGTACGACGTCAGAGTCACTGTTAACCATATTCGACGATACTTTGACGCGTTGTACTGTCCATCTTGCTTGATGTACTGTTTGAGGAAGTGCATTTATAACATGTGCACAGCGGAGTCCGCTAGATGCAATTCTGCTATAAACCAAATCCGGACCTCTGGTCGGTGTATCGGCAGCATTTCATAACAGTGTGTTCCGTTGTTCCCAATTATACAGACGTGTGCAGTATTTAGGAAGTACCAGGTCATGAAGCGCACACTCAGTGACAGAATTAGCGAGACCTCTCGCCTCATCGCTAGGCTGACTTGCACAGCCTTACTGTGTGTTGACACAGTATAACATGCAAGCAGACGAAGTGCTACCAACATATTGTCGAAAAACTATCCGAACATTGTGACTCTGTGTTATGTAATATGGGACACTATACTGCTGCTAATTTATTTATCTCCTATGTTTATCTGTTGTGTTCAGCAGACTAAGAAAAAGCACTATTTAGTACCCACTGTACTAATACGAATGATTTAGAGCCTATTTAGATAACGTTACGGAAAAAAGTTTCTTTTAATAACACGAAGTATCCGAAATTGCAATGAATTGGCACGATGATACGCATTTGCGGCTTCGCAGTGGTCTGTCTCTACCTTCCACACACTTACTGAAGTAGCGTTACAGGAGTACCACAATACTGAAGTAGCGTTACAGGAGTACCACAATACGATGCAGATGCAGCAGTGGGGGGTACATACGTAGTAAAATCAGCTCTACAAATCATTCAGTGCCACACTCTTAGCCGGCCCGGGTCGCCCAGCGGTTCTAGGCGGTACAGTCTGGAACCGAGTGACCGCTACGGTCCCAGGTTCGAATCCTGCCTCGGGGATGGATGTGTGTGATGTCCTTAGGTTAGTTAGATTTAAGTAGTTCTAAGTTATAGGGGACTGATGACCTTAGATATTAAGTCCCATAGTGCTCAGAGCCATTTGAACCATTTTGAACCATACTCTTTCACAGAAGAGATAAAAGTATTGTCTCCAGCGACATTAGAACCGTAAACTAACACCCTTTTCCGTGTGTAGGGTGAACACTTTGCCACTAGACTAGAGTACACACGCGTCAAACAGCGCTCCGTCTTATCCCAGTAGTGGCTCAGGTAGAGAACTCGCAGCGCAAATAGCTACATAAGCTGAAGTTTCCGTTGTAACGAACTTACTGGCTTCAAAACCACAAATTTGCTATCTCTATGTCATCCAGGATGTATACTATAAATGACAAGCAAATATCGAGTGAATTTACCGCTATATTTCTGAACCAAACAAGGAAGTACATCGACAATCAAACAGCATTCTACAATACTTCCAACTCTCCATTAGACTAGCAACAGGCAGACTTCGTTTCCTCAGACAATGTGCTTTTTGGTCTGGCTGGCACCAGAGGAGCTCATCCTTCGAAGACGTAGTGTTAACAGGGAGCAGAAATACCTGGTACAGACCAAGGAATTTTTCCGCATTTTTGTAACTATGATGCAGCTGAGGACGTCAGGCTAACTACCAGCCATATCCTGGCGAAAGCTAAGCCACCAAAATCTAATATTAGCCAGGAGGAACGACGTTGCTTACGGTTATTACGTGATAAAGAAAGACTTGGTTGTCTTGCCAGATGACAAGGGGAATGCCACCAGGTTTCTGAACTCTGAAGACAACCACCTGAAGATGCTACATTTATTACAAGACGCCACGTATCGCAAGCTTAGTCGTGATCCCAGACAGGCCATTGTCAGGAAGACAGGGAAGTTATTGAAGGATTCTGGTTTACCAGATGAAGTGGTGAAGAAATTAACGCTTCGTGCCGCCAGACCTCCCAGGCTTTATGGATTACCAAAGATACACAAGAAAAGTGTTCCTCTGAGACCCATTGTTAGTGCAATCAGTTCGCCCACCTACAGACTTGCTAAACATCTGGCAGGATTATTAGCACCAAAACTGGGACATGGTGTTCACAATGTTGTCAACTCGCAGAAATTTGTTGAGACACTCAAGAGAATGAAGATAGGCCCAAACGAGCTAATGGTGAGCCTGGATGTTATGTCACTTTTTACGAGGGTGCCAACACATGATACGCTGGATCTTTTGGCCCAACATTTTCCATCTAAAATCATTCAGTTGTTCCGTCACGTCCTAACGACAACGTACTTTTTGTACTGCGATGAATATTATGAGATGACGGACGGCACACTCATGGGTTCACCACTGTCTCCAGCAGTCGCAAATTTCTTCATGGAGAATTTTGAGGAGCAGGCTCTGCAAACTGTGACATTACGGCCGTCTTGCTTTCTGCGATACGTTGATGACACCTTCCTGATATGGCCTCACAGTGAAGATACATTACAGCAGTTCGTCGATCACATGAATGGTGTCCATCCCAACATTAAATTTATTGTCGAGATGGAGCTTGGTCATCCAGTGTACCGGAAACCAACACACACTGATCGGTACTTGAACGCCAATAGATTCCACCACCCTGTACTCAAGAAAGCGGTCCTGAACACGTTGGTTCATGGAGCCAAGATTATCTCCGACGACGACCACCTAGAGTCTGAATTGAAGAACTTAAAACGTGTTTTCGGGGAAAATGGATACAGCAAAAGAGACATCGCAAACGATTTCAAGGGCCGCCGGCGAAAGACCCCTGGTGAATCAGTAGAAGAGACCAAACGGACTGCATTCCTGCCATACTGTGGAGCAACTAGCAGCAAGTTACGACGCCTGCTGCAGAAACATGGGCTAAGACCAGTGTCCCGGCCCGCTCCCAAGAAACGAGATATGTTGCGCCCTGTTCAAGACGACATTGCTCTTCGAGTGTCCGGCGTGTACGGTGTATTATGTGAATGTTGTAGCATGCATATCGGACAAACAATTCGCACGGTTGCGGAGCCTTGCGCTGAGCACAAGCGCCATATAAAAGATGGGAGCTTGGCAAGTCGACCATAGCGGACCACTGCCTAGAAAACGGACATAAAATACAGTTCGAAAATACAAAATTGTTGGCTCTGCATCTACATATTGGGACTCCGTTACAGAGGAAGCGGCCGAGATTCGTTTAAACAACAACAATTTCAACAGAGTCCAGGGATACACACTCAGCAGAACGTTTGACATCGAAAGAAAGCAAAGACAGATGTGCGACGCGGGAGCAGCAGTTTCAAACGTGGCGCCTGCCCCTGGCGCCACCTGATGTCACCGGTGCTGCCACGGGCAACAGCTCCGCTAGTTGCCCGAGTTAGCTTACCGCGCGCGCGCCACATTGGGGCTATTTGAATGGCTGCTACTGATGACATCATGTCTACACAGGGTGTTACAAAAAGGTACGGCCAAACTTTCAGGAAACGTTCCTCACACACTAATAAAGAAAAGATGTTATGTGGACATGTGTCCGGAAACGCTTAATTTCCATGTTAGAGCTCATTTTAGTTTCGTCCACCTACGCTCAATGGAGCACGTTATCATGATTTCAGACGGGATACTCTACCTGTGCTGCTAGAACATATGCGTTTACAAGTACGACACAACATGTGGTTCATGCACGATGGAGCTCCTGCACATTTCAGTCGAAGTGTTCGTACGCTTCTCAACAACAGATACGGTGACCGATGGATTGGTAGAGGGGGACCAGTTCCATGGCCTCCACGCTCTCCTGACCTCAACCCTCTTGACTTTCATTTATGGGGGCGTTTGAAAGCTCTTGTTTACGCAACCCCGGTACCAAATGTAGAGACTCTTCGTGCTCGTATTGTGGACGGCTGTGATACAATACGCCATTCTCCAGGGCTGCATCAACGCATCAGGGATACCATGCGACGGAGGGTGGATGCATGTATCCTCGCTAACGGAGGACATCTTGAACATTTCCTGTAACAAAATGTTTGAAGTCACGCTGGTACGTTCTGTTGCTGTGTGTTTCCATTCCATGATTAATGAGATTTGAAGAGAAGTAATAAAATGAGCTCTAACATGGAAAGTAAGCGTTTACGGACACATGTCCACATAACATATTTTCTTTCTTTGTGTGTGAGGAATGTTTCCTGAAAGTTTGGCCGTACCTTTTTGTAACACCCTGTATAAGCGAGAAACCGTAGCAGCCCCGACAATCAGTGAACTCCTGACGACGATGGCGGAGATGGTCATTGAAAGCTCGAGGATGTTATTCTCACAACATGTAAGGAGAAGGAGTTGTGATGAGAATGTGAAACAATGAACGAAAATTGCCGACATTTTTGTAAAATATGTCATTCTTAAGCAAATCTGTCATATATTCTATAATAGCCGAAGAGACGAGAAGCATCGCCTACTCGTCATGATTGCAATACAACTGCTGTTGACGCATTGTCAGTAACAGATAAGAACACCTGATGAATGAAATTCTCGATCTTCAGCCAACTTAAGACAGACAGAAACCAAGTAACATGAAGTGGTTATGCTAGGTGAGCGGAATTTCTATGCAGAGTCTCACAGTTGACGCGTTTCACTGGTGGTGTAGTTCTCGGTTGTGTCACACTAGCGACCCCTCTAGGTTATAACAACATTCATATTTGAGTTATCGAGATTTAATTGTTAAAACAGACAGACTAACGTTTACAATATCACGGCACTTGTGGCTGGATCTGACTTAGTAGATAACACTAATCTTAATTTCATTTCATCATAGATATATACATAAATACATACATACATACATCATACATATATTTATAAGCAGAGTTGAACATGACTCATGATAAGAGCATATAAAGTGATCAGTCAGCTAAGAAGAACCGATGAAGACCCTGCAAATATGAAAATCATTCTGTCAGAAGACTGAATAAATCACTTTAAGGAATTATGGTATGATCCATATGCAGAAGTGGCAAGGGAAAAAACCAGAAGAAGGGACAGATGTAATAGATTTGACATAATTAAAAAAGGCATTCAAGAAACAGGAAACAGAAAAGCACCTGGATTAAACTGAATTAACTGAGAGCTAACAAGATATGGTGGACCACTTCTAGAATTCAAAATGTTCCATCTATACGTCATAAACAAATAATTGCAGGGGAATCAGTTCCCTGAATGTTTTTTACAAGATCTACAGCTTAATGAAAAGCTTCTAAACATCTTCTATCCAGTTTTATTAGACAACAAGCAGGCTTCCGTAAAGGTACATCCTGTGCCGACGATGTTTTCACCCTGAAACAAATTATACAAAAAGACGAAAATTATATTTGGAATACACCTAGCATTTATCGACTATGAAAAAACATTTGACCGCAACACACAGGAAAAGTTCTGGTCACTAATGGAGAAAAGAGGTTTCCCCAGGCAAAGAGCTGACACCAGAAATGAACCAGAGAGTAAGACAAGACTGTAGTATATTACCGACACTGTCTAACATCTGCATCGACGAACTGATCAGAGAATGGATGGAGGATAGAATACCTCAAAGTATAACAACTGGGAAGGATAAATTTCTGAATACAGTTCTTTTTGCAGACGACCAGGTACTCAA
Organism: Schistocerca cancellata; assembly: GCF_023864275.1. NCBI lineage: Eukaryota > Metazoa > Arthropoda > Insecta > Orthoptera > Acrididae > Schistocerca > Schistocerca cancellata. The sequence goes on along the minus strand of NC_064631.1, from coordinate 459,218,133 downwards.
ATTCAACAGTGAAGGCAAATTACAAATAGTGTCACACAGATTAAACAATGTAAACTTAAGTTGTAACATTATGATATCGACAACAGAAATAAAAACAGCAGCCTTTCCAGGAAAATACTCCACAAGGACTAAGGTGATCATCAGTAACATAAGAAAAGAACAAGTGTCTCATTCCAGTAACGAGAATGTAAAATAACTTTCGAAGAAGAGAAAGATAGAAGTATGGTAATAAATGAATATCAAGACATATGTGGCATGGTAAGAAGAACATTGATAGAAGAATCGAGAAGAGAAACCAAAATAAAATTTTATACAGTCATGGCTCTACCGACACTACTAAATGGAGCAGAAAGTTGGACATTAAGATCAAACGAGTTAAGACAACTTGGAACATCTGAAATGAAGGTTCCTAGATCAGTGAAAGACTGTAAAATATAAATAATAAGAAATGAAGAAATAAGAACTAGGGATATAGCCATTAAAAAAAAGTAATCTGACTACAGCAGACTTAAAAAGAGCATGTATTCAGTATACAGAGAATCACTCCGTAAGTGATGAAATGCAATCCTATTGGGAGAAGGAGTATGGGAAAGCTCAGGAAGTGATGATGAGACAAGATCAGGCCATCAGGCCTAATCCTAGAGTGTCAGGAGAAGAAGAAGAAGAAGAAGAAGAAGAAGTAGTAGTAGACACTTGGAAAACACCGTCTAAGTGATGTGTTGTTGTCGTTGTGTCCCAGTCGTGAACATAGAGCTGCTGCACAGAGAAAGAAAACCCAGTGGAGACAACTGTGCCCTTCGTAAATAACGACCACCATTCAAAGATAAGAAAAATACACGGTCCACGAATGCAAATACTGAACTGTACAAGGACCCATCCATTAAGAACGTGACAAACAAATTTCCTTCATATTACCTTCACCGAAATGTAAAAATTACAGCACTGCGTCCTTGGGGCAGCACGACTTCCGCTCCACAAATTAATCACGTCATCAAGCGAGGGGTTACGCCACTCCGTGGTCGACGATTTGTCCCTTTCACGAAATTGCTGATCACAGATTTCGAGAATATGTGTTGCTGTTTTGACAGCTGCAGATTTCGAAGAGAACAGGTTGTCTATCTTCCACTTATCAGCGTAGCGTGCGATGTTTCCAAACTTTCTGGTATGTGTAGGAGCGGTGTCGAATCCAAAACATCACAGTCGAGATGACATGCATCTTATCCGCATGGCTATAACGGATCGTGCAGCCACGTCTCGATCCCTGAGTCAACAGACGGTGACGTTTGCAAGACAACAATCGTCTGCGCGAACAGTTCGACGACGTTTGCAGCAGCATGGACTATCAGCTCGGAGACAATGGCTGCAGTTACCCTTGACGCTGCATCACAGACAGGAGCGCCTGCGATTGTGTACTCAACGACGAATCTGGATGTACGAATGGCAAAACGTCAATTTTTCGGATGAATCCAGGTTCTGTTTACAGCATGATGATGGTCGCATCCGTGTTTGGCGACATCGCGGTGAACGCACATTGGAAGCGTGTATTAGTCATCGCCATACTGGCGTGTAACCCGGCATGATGGTATGGGATGCCATTGTTTACACGTCTCGGTTACCTCTTGTTCGCATTGACGGCACTTTGAACACTGGACGTTACATTTCAGACGTGTTTCGACCCGTGGCTCTACCCTTCATTCGATCCCTGCGAAACCCTACATTTCAGCAGGATAATGCGCGACTGCATGTTGCAGGTCCTGTACAGGCCTTTCTGGATACAGAAAATGTTCGAGTGCTACCCTGGCCGGCACATTCTCCAGATCTCTCACAAATTGAAAACGTCTGGTCAAGGGTCGTCGAGCAACTGGCTCGTCACAATACGCCAGTCACTACTCTTGATGAACTGTGGTATCGTGTTGAAGCTGCATGGGCAGCTGTACCTGTACACGCCATCCAAGCTCTGTTTGACTCAATGTCAATGCGTATCAAGGCCGTAATTACAGCCAGAGGTGGTTGTTCTGGATACTGATTTCTCAGGATCTGTGCAAGCAAAATGCGTGAAAATTTAATCACATGTCAGTTCTAGTATAATGTATTTATCCAATAAATACCCGTTTATCATCTGCATTTCTTCTTGGTGTATCAATTTTAATGGCCAGTAGTGTATTAATGCTTCGTGTCTAGTCAGTCTGAATCTAGTTCCCTCTCTGACGTCTGCGTACAACTGTTATAAGTATGCTTCCTAACTTAAACATGACGCAAGAGACATTTTCTTCTGTAGACAAGTTGCATTCCTTCTCGTAAACTGACAGACGACTGTTACTATTGGTTTACCGTCTGATAAAGGCAACCGTTTAGTTTCTTGAATGGAAGAAACCTGGGCTAATGGTCATAGTTACTAAAAACACAGATCCTTTTACTCGTTAGGAGCACATGCTGCTTCACATTACTCTGTCCTGTTCTTAACCTGATTACTTGATTTTTTCCTCCGGTTTCACTCCACTAAGTGATTGCGTTCAGGATAGACCTATCTCCCCCCCCCCCCCCTCCCAAGGCTAATGAAGTATGAATGCAAGTAGGAATGCAATGCCAATTCTAGATCAAATATGACCTTGAGATCCTCTCCCCCTGAGAAGCATGCTGTCATTGCTGACAACCGCAGCCCAATCAGCAAATGAAGTGATTGTTAGCAAAGCATATCAATTTATAACACAATACACAACTATTCATATGTAGTGGATGACGACTTTCAAGTGTCTTTGCTCTTCTATTATTACTGAACCTCAGTATGGTAGATTAAATAAAAATACAGTTATCGAAATTAATATGACAGTGCCCATTATTTAAATCATTATCTTTACTTATAGGTGGAAAATTCTGTACATTCTCACTCTGCGCTCGTTTACGCATTTCGAGGCACACGTTAAATGTCATAAGGGTACAATTGCAGAATGCATTCCTCGATTTACATCCACCTTCAACAAAATTCTTCTAGGTCTGTGACTGCATTGTCAACGAGCAAAACTTCCGACGTTTCGGCCATTTACAGTAGTGGCCGAAATGTCGGATGTTTTACATATTGTCAGTACGGCCACATACCCAGAAAAATTTTATTGACAGTATAATGGCCACGGAAAGTCTACGTTTCCAGTTACATTCACCTAATTTGAGAAAAAAAATTACGTTAACATTGTCTCTAAGTTTCCAGAGTTTTCCTTTATGTTGCACACAGATAAAAACTGTCTACATCGTAATGGCAGAACATAGAAGAATATGCTTTATCACAAGCAATATCATCAAAATAAAAATCGTAAACAGTAGTGTCTCATCAGATGTCATTACTTCGACCTTATTTGAAAAGCGAAATATGCAGTATCATTCCAGTTTTCAAATACTTGTCCTAGAAATTTATACATGTTTTGATGAAGAGATTTGGAGTATATTCTTCAATTTGAGACCTTTTTCACGATGAAGACGGTAAACAACCATATTCGTTTTCCTGCAGTTGGAAGGAGCATATATAGTGCATCTAACTGTATCTGGAAAAAGGTCGATTTCAGTAATAGCAATGACGGAAAGCAGAACTCCATCTTCAGAGACAGTGAGGGCTCTTTTCTCTTGCAGCAACTAATATTTATAAGATCACAGTCTAGATCCAATGCATCACTTGTAGGGTGGAATGTGTGCAATAAACAGAAAAAGAAGCAAAAGGGATCTTGTTGTGTTGTTCACATCTGTGGAACTTGATATGGCTGGCTACTTATACTGCAGTCCAGGAAAAACATTGGTGAAACGACTGAGAAATGTGAAGTGTGCAAGGAATACAACATCACTTACGCAATATACCCAGGCAGTTTGTCAGACAGATACTGAGCAGACTGGATACTGGCTGAAAATAGCATGGCCAAGAGTGAAAGCAAAGGCACTCAACCTAGAAAAAAATTAGTTGCTTAAGCAGTGACTCGTGCTATGAAAGCCAAGGTTAAAATGGAGATAAGTATGAAAAAGACAGAGAATAACACAGAGAAAGCAATAAACAAAATTATAAAAAAAATTAGGGGTAGTCTTAAGTGTAAGTCAGGCTGTAATCTCATAGCACCTGTGAAAATTGCTGTAAAATTGCTCTACAAGTTGCTCTGAAAGGAAAATCGCTCAACAAAGAGCGTGTAATACCCATATCCAAATAAGGTGGAATATTACATCTCAATCCAATCTAAGCAGTGTAGGTGCAGCAAAAATTGCTCACATACAGCTAGCTGATATGTAAAGAAGTAATCATACACAGGAAGCAACAGTAGTCCATAAAGGTAAATTGCTGTATTTAGGACCATATAGGAAAAACGGTTTTGGTCTGCATTTGACCAAATATAAAGTTGTCGTTAAACAGTCTTCCAACAAGAACAGTTACTAACATTGATCTAGAACGTTATGCTAAAAAAAACTGAGAATTATTCGTTTTCGCTTTGTGCTTATGAGAGATAACTTACCATCAAACCTCAAAGTTAAGACGGTTTCATTTTAACCTCCAAACATAAAATGAACAAGGTTCATTTTTTTTTTTCAAAGAAAAATATCAATTTTGCGTATTACTTCGATAGATTAGACAAGTTACTGTCTCCTCCAGAAATACTGAGATATTTGAAAAGAGATGCATAAAGAAGTACTACAGTACCTTTTAGTTGTCTAAATGTCAGAGGTTTGTCCATCTTTGTTTAAATTTTCGGAACAATAGCTAATTAGCAATTCCTTTAGCCCATATTGACAGTATCGCAGTGGATGCCATTGAGCACGGTCTTTCATTTAGCCTATCACGTAAAAACTTAATTATAATTGCTGTATCTTACCCCATACTAAAGTTGCCTCATCACACATACAAAACTACCATACTCAACTTATTTACCCACAGTTCCAAACCGAATAGGCCTATAACATGGTGAAATAATAACTTCAGTTTCTATAATGAGGTAGGCTATTAGGAAATTCCAGGCAGAGTTACTTTAAAATGGGAATTTATGAACTCCACGACATTTTTTCCTCCTTGTTGAGGGAGGTACTCATACAAAATCAAGAACGACTATGAAGATGTTGCGGACGAAATGAATAAAATCACCGTAAAACTCAGTATAATTTAGAATAAAATTCTAAAACGATGGGTGATGATAAGTAATGTGTATATTAATTGTAAGTAGGATAACAATGTAGGTTTAGTTTTGGGTTTTGAGAGAAATGTAACTAAAACATGAACGTTAAAGGCCTCATAACACCCAGTAAATTTCAGCAAGTTAACGCCTGTGGTGTTGACGGTAATATTTCTGGACGTTCATTCCACATTGCTACATGAGTTCCTGCTGTAGTACCACCTGGATATAAGAACCACCAAATTCACCCATTAACATATCAGTCATGGCGAGATACGAATATAAGATTTTGCGATTTTTGATTGTGAAGAAATAGCCGTTGGATTTCACTTAAATAAAAATAATCGGAGTCTCATACAGGTGACATTTTATTTCTGGAAGGATACGAATAAGAATATGATAAATGTGTTACCCTCACAGTCGACAAATGCAATCATCGCTAGGTTGCACACTGGTATTAGTACTGACACCATTCTCAGTGAGATCTAATTCGACACTGGGAAGAGTGAAGAATGAGTAGTGTACCGTACACAGAAAAAATTTCCTTTTATTAATCGCTTCGTATATCTTAGGTATAAACCATTTGGTGAACCAGTTCTCGCTCACAACGATTCTATAGAGATGAAGACATATACCCGCGAGAGTTGTCCCTATATTGAAGGAAGACATATCGGTGGAATAAGAATGCCGAAAGATGCTCCTGTTCATTGAAATAAAAAATATACACTTCACTCATTTTCAGAAATGCAGTACTGTTTAATTACCAAGTTACTGACAATGTGCGCAATCTGATAACTGTACGAGATGAGGGAAGCAGCTATAGCCACATATAGCCGTAGTCTTTGGTCAACATTCACATAACTCACACAGCCTAGTCTGTACACACACACACACACACACACACACACACACACACACACACACACACATGCATACGAACAAGCACATGCACACATACACACGTACACACACACACACACACACACACACACACACACACACACACACACACATAGAGTCCTAGAAGAGGAAGGAAGCAATAATCATGTACAGTACAGCTGTTGCACTTTGTCAGACTTTGCAAAACCCCAACTTCTTCCTCAGCACACACTGGGGATATTAAACTCATCTGTGAGCAGGAAATAAATAATACCATTAACTTCCTTGATCTAACCATCTGCAAGCAGTATGTTTACAAGACTGACATGAACGTATATGCCTCCTACTGCCACCCAAACATCCACAAACTAACAGCACTCCACACAGTGTTTGATAGAGGTCTTAAAATCACACTGAGATGCCTTCAGCATGAAATGAGAATCATAAAACAAATAAACCTACATTGATAGACAACTTAGCTAAAAACTAAAAAAGCAAACAAACAAAATAACCATCAGGAACCAGGTAAGTACAGTCAGATGCATTCCCTTCCTTGGGAATATCTCCCAAAAATTGCCAATACTTTAAAGTTAAATAAAATAACAACTCCATTTCAAGAAAGCAGTCAAATTTCCCACAGATCTTCTCATAACCTGAAATTCAAGCACGTATTTTTTCATCTTCTGGCAGATATAAGAGGTGCATTCAAGTTCTAAGGCCTCCGATTGTTTTTCTAATTAACTACTCACCCGAAATCAATGAAACTGGCGTTACTTCTCGACGTAATCGCCCTGCAGACGTACACATTTTTCAAAACGCTGACGCCATGATTCCATGGCAGCGGTGAAGGCTTCTTTAGGAGTCTGTTTTGACCACTGTAAAATCGCTGAGGCAATAGCAGCACGGCTGGTGAATGTGCGGCCACGGAGAGTGTCTTTCATTGTTGGAAAAAGCCAAAAGTCACTAGGAGCCAGGTCAGGTGAGTAGGGAGCATGAGGAATCACTTCAAATTTGTTATCACGAAGAAACTGTTGCGTAACGTTAGCTCGATGTGCGGGTGCGTTGTCTTGGTGTAACAGCACACGAGCAGCCCTTCCCGGACGTTTCTGTTGCAGTGCAGGAAGGTATTTGTTCTTTAAAACATTTTCGTAGGATGCACCTGTTACCGTAGTGCCATTTTGAACGCAATGGGTAAGGATTACGCCCTCGCTGTCCCAGAACATGGACACCATCATTTTTTCAGCACTGGCGGTTACCCGAAATTTTTTTGGTGGGGGAGAAACTGTGTGCTTCCATTGAGCTGACTGGCGCTTTGTTTCTGGATTGAAAAATGGCATCCACGTCTCATCCATTGTCACAACCGACGAAAAGAAAGTCCCATTCATGCTGTCGTTGCGCGTCAACATTGCTTGGCAACATGCCACACGGGCAGCCATGTGGTCGTCCGTCAGCATTCGTGGCACCCACCTGGATGACACTTTTCGCATTTTCAGGTCGTCATGCAGGATTGTATGCACAGAACCCACAGAAATGCCAACTCTGGAGGCGATCTGTTTAACAGTCATTCGGCGATCCCCCAAAACAATTCTCTCCACTTTCTCGATCATGTCGTCAGACCGGCCTGTGCGAGCCCGAGGTTGTTTTGGTTTCTTGTCACACGATGTCCTGCCTTCATTAAACTGTCGAACCCACGAACGCACTTACGACCCATCCATATCTCCATCACCACATGTCTCCTTCAACTGTCGATGAATTTCAATTGGTTTCACACCACGCAAATTCAAAAAACGAATGATTGCACGCTGTTCAAGTAAGGAAAACGTCGCCATTTTAAGTATTTAAAACAGTTCTCATTCTCGCCACTGGCGGTAAAATTCCATTTGCCGTACGGTGCTGCCATCTCTGGGACGTATTGACAATGAACGTGGCCACATTTTAAAACAATGCGCATGTTTCTATCTCTTTCCAGTCCGGAGAAAAAAAATCGGAGGCCTTAGAACTTGAATGCACCTCGTAAAATCATCTGTAGTGAATGATCAGTCGACTGTGTAGGTTAAACAGGCTGCAACTTACACACCAGATTCGACAACATATCAGTGTCTTACAACACTACACAACACAACACACCACACAAATTTGCAAGAGCCTCTCCTACAAAAGATGTAACATTACTGACGCATATTATGAAGCAATATTGTTTTATTTTTCTGCCACTTCTTATTTGGTTAATTTATTGTGAGTACTGGGAATACGTGCCAGGGAGAAGACCTTTGCACTTTTCTCACTGGGAAGGTGTGCTACCTGTGTGATTTCATGTTCCTGGTGTTGGCAGAAGGCAGTCAGTGAATCTTATTAGGAGATGTGACCCTCCCCAGGGAGATGGGCAGTTTTCGTGGAAGTAGCGCTATGGCAGCTCCGTGCTTTCATGGGCGGAACTGGTGCCTATCCTTGCTGAGGGAAGAGGATGCTGCGCCAACACTGCCTACCCAGAGAATAATTGAGCCTGAAATATTTGTCTTTTCTGCACGAATATTGAGGTATGAGAGTCTGCACTGGTGCACGTCCAGTGTGAGTCAATCAGTTACTTTCACTCCAGAAACTCTGGTGCATCCAGTCTAATGTGTTGCCCCCATCACTGTGACTGGCGCAAAGAAGCCGACCAATCAAAGAGATCCTGCTCCACCGTGGTAGTAACCAAATGTCTGTGAATGTGCATTTTGTATGCCAAGAGTGAAATGTTTCTGCTGGGGTTCCAGTTTTTTCACGAAATAAGTGGTATTCTCATCTACCACAATGGCGATAGCAATGGGTCGTACCCTCTATGTAGAGCTTCTTTGGAGGTGGAGGGTTGAGGAGGAAGAAGTAAGGTTCGTGGTTACTCATCTCCAGGCCACTGTCAGTTTCTAATGGGTGCTTCGTATTCTGAGCAGCTTGCTGATGACTTGTTCCGGTACGCAACTTGATTTGCTGATTTGAGTTTTAATTTTGTCTCATTATCTTTGAATACACGAGCTACCCAGATAAGGACACCTAGTTGTGTTTTCTCCACCCAGTCTTGCATATAATTTCGTACTTTAGTGTCTGTCTCAGTAAATTCACTCACGATGTCAGGGAACGTTAGTCTCTGTCACCTTCTTGTGGACTGTGTCCAGCAAACAGAGTAAACAAAAACCTATTATAAGCACACTTGACTTAAATTTCTACATTCTTTAACTGTCCTACAACTTTTCAATGGTTGGGCGACCCACTAATAGCAAACATTATTCTCACCATGACGCTGTTGTCGTTGAGCACAGTGACCAAACTCAACGATCAGTTACTTGTTATTCAGTGAAGATAGCGAGCATTGCACTCGGCCTCTTGAATGATTGTAGATTTCCATGGGATTATAGTTTTGATGTGCGTTGTTCCATGATAATTTGACTAATGACCTTGCAGTATTCAGACATAGTAAGCAACAACACTTTTATAACAACGTTATGTCGCAACACAGGTCAAGGGCATACTGCCTTCCCACCCATTGACTAGAAACACGCGACTTTCAAAGATACTATATTCTTCAACCAACTACAGCAGAAACTTTTCACAAAAAACCCAATTTTAATGCAAAAAGATCAATTCTGCAGAAAATATAGAGCTTATACATTTCTAATCATTGAAGGACAAGCCGCCCGGGATAGCCGTGCGGTCAGAGGAGCTTGTCACGGTTCACGCGGTTCTCCTCGTCGGAGGTTCGAGTCCTCCCTCGGGTATGGGTGTGTGTGTCCTCCTTAGCGTAAGTTAGTTTAAGATAGATTAAGTAGTGTGTAAACTTAGGGACCGATGACCTGAGCAGTTTGGTCCCATAAGACCTTACCACAAATTTCCAAATTTCCAATTGAAGGAGAAAACAAATATGATGTCAAAGAAATCCCCCACACCTCCAACAAAATGCACAGGAACATCAAATTCAACTGTGAGTAGGGAATAAAAAATGCTATTAACTTCCTTGATCTAACCATCTGCAAGCAAGATGACAAAAATATCTTCCACATTTACAGGAAATTAACCACAACTGACATAGCAAAACTGGCTTTCTCCTGTCATCCCAAATGCACAAGCTAGCAGCACACCGCTCAGTGTTTCACAGAGCTCTAAAAATGTAATGGAATCATGTCAGCCTCCAGAATACAACCAGGATCACAAAACAAATAATTGCAGCTAATGGGTATAAACATCCACACAAATAGACAATTTAACTAAAAGACTAAAAAAGAAAATAACCATCAAGAACCAGGAAAATATATTAAACATGCATCCCCTTCCTAGAGAATATGTACCAAAAAATTGGCAATATCTTCAGACGCCATAAAGTAAGAACTGCATTTCAAACAATGCAATGGCAATGCAATCCAATCTGAGCTGCTGGAGATAGCAGTCTTGTGTGCAAGTGGTGTGTGTGTGTGTGTGTGTGTACGTGTGTGTGTGTGTGTGTGTGTCTGTGCTTGTGTGTGTTTCCTTTTCTGAAGAAGATTTTGGCGAAAATGAATGTGTCAGTGTCTTTTCGTTGTGCCTGTCTGCAAATCAACGTGTCATTTTCACAGTTAGTAGCAATATATCTTTTTCTTATACTATAAACTGTAGAATGAAGCGCACATGCAACAAGTGGTAGTATATAGCACTTTTTACACTCTACTTACCCTAAGAACGCTTTACTCCTACAAATAAATGTTTTTTAACTTTAACAGTGCCTTTTCGGAAAAGAATAATTTTATAATCAACAAAAGATACAACACAACCAGCCTTCCCTTTGGTTTTCTGCATTGAAAGGCATCTGAGCTCATCACTAGCACCAGCAATGTAACTGCATAAGTCTCCACCTGAAGATGATGATGTGAACCATCGAAAAACGTAGTGGAAAAATAAATGACTCATACAGTTAACTGTTTTATTAATAAGAGTTTGCAGTGATTACAAAATGTATCACAAAACTTACGTGAATAAGGATAGCAGGCTACAAAATGGACTTTTCAGTCAAGAAGCCGTACACGCTGAAGCTAATAATTCACATCGTAACATATCTGGACTGCAACTGAAAGCGTAGTAATTTTGACTACGAGTAACGTAGAAATAATATGTTCTATGTAACCCTGTAACACGACGATGGAAGTTATTTGTTCAATAACTGCAAACAGATTTATTAAAATATTGTTTTCTTGTAAACATATTTAATTAAATCATCATTATAAAACACTTTTCAGTCATTTGGCACATCTCTGGAACACCCAGACAAATATCAGTCATCACACATCTATGACTCGACATCAGGAGATAGTTACTGCAGAAGTAAGATATCTCTGCTGCCCTATTTTGGGAGTTGAGCTTGTGTTGTATTGTCACTTAAGCATAAATCTTGAATGCCTGATACTGTTCAACCAAACTTAGTATGTGTATGACTGACTGTAAAAACACACTTTTGGGGTACGAGAAACCTAGCCCCCTTGAGGGTTGGATGGTGGGTTGATAGAGTGAAGACTAAAACTAATAGCAAACTAATTCTGTTAGTGAAATATGGGGTGCTGGGAAGCATACCAACAGCTGATAAGCGAATCTCTTTATTGTGCCATCGGTTTGAATCTACAATATACAAATATTAAGGCCATGTTTTATAACCTGATGTTAATGTTGTATATCTAAACTGGTAACACAGTAAATAAAGTCATTTAGCAGCTGCCGATTTCCTTTGCAACATGACTTTCATAAAACTGTATTAGTCTCGAATCAATTTTTATTGGATTACTGTGCTGTTAGGTGACAGTCGCAATGACATTTACCTGTAGAGTCTCTGATGGAGGTACGAAAGGGTCGAATGTGAAGCATTAGTCAGGATTTCTTGGAGCAATTAAAGTGGTAAGCAAGAAAAATAACTGGTATTAGGTCAGAATTCATAGTTTTGCGATCACTGTCATTGAAGTTCAAGTTTAGTGTGTACCCACCTCAGCAGGTATTGATGGCTTCAGCTGTTTTAAATAGGTGACAGAGGAAAACAATCTCAAACTACAGAATATGGAATAAGCTACCACTGTAAGCTACGGTCTTGTCTTAGAGATTTTTAATCACCAACTTATCTTTTTTTGCCTCCGGTTAGTATTACTCCCACTTTTATTGTAGATTATTTGTCTTTGTGCCTTAGTTCCTATTTTCTAAGCATTATGATCTTTTTCACCTTATACTGTCGAAGAATTTCTCTATTTCCACAAATGCTAAGAGGGTATCCCGTACTTTCTTCGGTCCGCCTTCCATCACTAAGCGCGCCGTCAGAATTGCTTCTGTCGTATCTTTTCCCCTTGTCCCTTCCTGAAACCAAACTGATGGTCGACCAGTACCGTTTCAGTCTTTCTTTCTATTCTCCTATTACTCTACGCTAAGTTCAGTGGATAAATCACTTCATAGGTCAGAGGAAGTCAATAACAAACTAGCTTTAATAGGAACGTGCCTAGGAAAGCACTCCTGTGTTGAAATGGAAGTCTTACCTTTTTCTGAGGCGTTAGGCCTTCGATAATAACCGTATTCCATTTATTGTCACAGCACACTTCTCTTGTGTGTGGTTGATGACACTTAATTTTGTTACATATATACTTATTTCAGAATTCTCATAATTCGCTTTTTAAATTCCAGCAAGATGCGAATACAGGAACATTATAGAAGACAAATATCGGACAAAACTCTCGAAGCTGGTTTGATTCTGCTGTCCACCAGCCACGTCGTGTTTCTTTCGTGCAAAGTAGCGAGAAATTTGGATACTTTGAAGGTAAAAGTGACTTGACTAAATTATAACACTTTCGACATTTGACTGTTCCCGTAATTCCTTACGGAAGCTGCTGCAATTTCTGCCCTGTAGCCACCTTCGAGTGATTCACTATTATTCTGTGGTCATGAATCACTTGTAAATATTTACAGAGCCGAAAATGAAATAGTGGCCAAAAGATAATAAGAGACCAATCAAATGGCGAAAATGTCAACACTCACACAGTTTCACACACAATAACTCCCACAGGTAAAACAATAATTGATTTAGTGTATTTTATTTTACAACATAATTACAGCTATGGCAAATGGAAAAGGAGTACCACAGACCAGTAAATCGAATATTTGTTTCACGAGCATTACTGGGGATACTATTTATTGCATACATGGGCTCCGTTGTTACGGAATGATGAGCTCACTATTATGTTTCCTCGCCTGAGAACTGAAGCAGACAACACATTACGAAGGGGAGGAAAGAGTGGAGTTGTACACCAAAGCAAAAAGATTCAGTGACGGATTCAACGTTTTCATCACACGCTGCTGGCTCTTAAAAGTCGACATGGACTGGGTGAAGCCAAGGCAAAGAAAAAGAAAGAAAGGTATAAAAGTGAGGGCGAGGAGGACTGGTTCGCTCACGTATGTCCGACACAGAGAGAGAGAGAGAGAGAGAAAGAAGGGGGGAGGGAGGGAGAGAGAGAGAGAGAGGAAGTTAAGAAGCAAGGCGAGGGGGAAAACAGCGGCGGTAGCGAGTGGGTATACTCGCCAGGACTCCCTGCACAGTCATCAATCAAGAGCGGGGAGAATTAGAGTGACGTTCTATTAATTTGTGGGGCTTCCTCAAAGGAGGGGACTTGTAGAGAGAGTGAGTGTGAGCGTGTGTGTGTGTGTGTGTGTGTGTGTGTGTGTGTGTGTGTATCTGGAGCTCTGTTCGTTTCTCATAGGATCTCTGCGCTGGCAGGAAGTGTTACAAAACAGAATTGGAAGCCAAGAGCTAGTTGCTCACATCGTACCGCAAATAAGTCGTCGCTCTGAGTGGAAAGTCGTACATTTCTAACCAGGAATTACTTCTGAATTCTTCTCAACCACTTAATCGGTAACGGATTTTATCTTTTTAAGCAGTACTCCATAAGCATCAGACGTTTAAGCAACGACGTCTCTTACATCGAACTGCTGTTGCAATAATAGCATTTTCGCCAGTATTGTCAGTAGAGAAGCAGTAAGAGCTGAATGGTTCGGATAGGAGAGCTCACTGACTGCGAACGTGGACTCACCTGAGTAACAGATCCACAAGGGACATTTCAACCCTTCTAAAACTGCCCAAGTCGACTGTTGGTGATGTGATTGTGAAGTGGAAATGCGGAGGAACACCACAGGTAAATCAAGACCAGGCAGAGCTCTTGTGCTGTCGGATAGCGACCGTCGAGCATTGCAGAGGGGGGTTAGCCGAGAGAGAGCGCCAAATACTGTCACAACAAATCACTAAACAGAGATAGTCAGTCATACGCTTTCACATACAACCGAAGTTTATAAGAGAGAAATGGGAGCTTAAGATCCAGGTAATGCCGACTGACACAAGAAAATAGCAGACAAATGTATGAGGACGTGCTGAAAAGTAATGCTACAGAATTTCTTATGTGAAAACTCTTAAAGTTTAAAAAAAGTTATTAATTTTCTATACCTCTGTTCTACCTGCCTACAAATGTACTTATATATTTCTCATCATTGTTACTTTGGTGACAAACACATGGCTATCTAAGTGAAGTCCTCGAAGGTTTTCTCTAAGTCTTGGAAACAGATGAAGAACTAATGCAGTCAGTTCGGGACTGTAAAGAGGATGGTCGATGACAATGAACCCGGATTGTTGCGAATGTGCGTAGCCCTCGTGTGTGGTCTGGCACTGTCGTGCTGAAGATAATTGTGATCCAAGTGTGGACGCACTCTTCGAATTCGAAACTCTATTACATCATATTGTTTCTCACGCACCGACTTAGTTAACGTTACAGACCGCCAAATAACGCGCTACAATTGGTAGCACTCTAGCGACAGAGGGTTAACAGATACGTAGACATGAAGAATAAGGATGTAGAATGTAAATAACGTTTGACTATTTAAAAAGTTTTAAGAGTTTTCACATAGAAATTCGAAGGCATTACTTTGCAGCATGTCCTCGTAAGAAAAGTATTGTCAAAAAGAAGCAGTGTGAGGAGATAGCCACCCTGTGATTGGCTGTCATTTCTCAAAAAGTGCTTACCTCGCAGACCGTGCCACTTGCTGACGATTAGCTGTCGCTTCACTTAAAGCTCACTTTTGATGTAGGTGTGGCTGAGTACACTTCTACTTGAGACTTGGAGGAGTACTGAGAGGTAGGTAGAGCGATGTCTCGGTAGCGGATAGACGTGTTGTTGGAACTCATTTCTGCCTGCAAAGTTTTAATCCGTTTACACTGAATCGCCAAAGAAACAGGTGTAAGAATGCATATTCAAATATGTAAACAGGCAGTGTACGGCGCTGCGGTCGGCAACGCCTATATAAGACAGTAACTATCTGGCGCAGTTGTTAGGTCGGTTACTGCTGCTACAACGGCAAGTTATCAAGATTCAAGTGAGTTTGAACGTGTTGTTATAGTCGGCGCACGAGCGATGGGACACAGCAACTATGAGGTAGCGATGAAGTGGGTATTTTCCCGTACGACCATTTCACGAGTCTATCGTGAATATCAGGAATCCGGTAAAGCATTAAATCTCCGACATCGCTGCGGTCGAAAAAACATCCTGCAAGAACGGAATCAACGACCATGGAAGAGAATCGTTCAACGTGACGGAATTCCAACCCTTCCGCAAATTGCTACAGATTTCAGTGCTGCGCCATCAGCCATCAGCGATCGAACCATCCAACGAAATATCATCGATATGAGCTTTCGGTGCTGAAGGCCCAATCGTGTTTCCTCCATGATTGCACAACACGAAGCTTTACGCCTCTCCTGGGCCCGTCAACACCGACATTTGATTGGTGATTACTGGAAACATATTGTCTGGTCGGACAAGTCTCGTTTCAAATTGTATCGAGTGGATGGACGTGTACAGGTATGGAGACAAACTCATGAAACCATGGAACTTGCACGTCAGCAGGGGACTGTCCAAGCTGGTGGTGGCTCTGTAATGACATGTGGCGTGTGCAGTTGAAGTGATATCGGACTCCTGATATGTCTAGATACGACTCTGATAGGTGACACGTACGTAAGCATTCTCTCTGATCATCTGCATACATTCATGTCCATTCTGCATTCCGACAAACTTGTGTAATTCCAGCAGGACAATGAGAGACCCCACACGTCCAGAATTGCTACAGTGTGGCTCCAGGGACACTCTTCTGAATTTAAACACTTTAGTTGGTCACCAAACTCCCCAGACATGAACATTATTGAGTATATCTGGGATTCTAGCAACGTGCTATTCAGAAGAGATCTCCACCCCCTCGTACTCTTACGGTTTTATGGACAGCCCTGCAGGATTCATAGTGTCAGTTCCCTCCAGCACTATTTCAGACATTAGTCGAGTCTACGCCACGTTGTGATGCGGTACTTCTGCGTGCTCCCTGGGGCCCTACACGATATTAAGTAGGTGTACCAGTTTCTTCCACTCTTCAGTGTATACTTCAGATGCCGTTGTGAAATGTTTGTGCAATGACCTACATTTATAATGTTACTCTAAAAACGTAACATTAAACATTATAAATGTAACGTGTTCTACTGCAGTCTGGCGACCCAGTCACTATAATGAACACTAACATAACTGTCAACTTTTCAGACAGCTCCCTCTTATAGTCGGCGGTTGCGTAATGGGGCCAACACAGCAAATCTTACCACCAGCGTAGCGATGGCTTATGCTGTGGAGTATTTTCAATAGAATTTGTCAGCTGTCTCTGTTTTCTGGTAAAACGTGTGTTTACGTTGTTTTCTCTATATTACGTGTGTATTCCCTAATGACAACTGTACTTCTCTTTCTACTTGCATCTTTTGAGTCTAGTAAAATCGCTGAAAAACTACAAGGTAACTATCAAGAGATTTGTTTTATATCAAAAACTTGATTTTAGTTTTAAAAATTTGTGTGGACATTAAAACAGTAGTCGACAAACTTCAAATATCTGAGGACCGCTGTGCCAAAACCTGAACATCTTGTGGGTCCCTTAGTCTTCACACCGTATTTTTTCAAAACACACTCATTCACTCCACGAATTAAACAAAGTGAGTTATTCTTAGGTCGTACACACTGCACTCGTATCCTTTTTTCCTCTTGTTAGAAGTCTTTGAGTGACACATTGTTATTTTTCCCCATATGGAACGAGTACTTCAACTTCAGCTACCTGTACTGGTCAGTAACTACTCGTTACAGCATTTCAGACATAAGAATAATAGTGATGATTAAAACTTGCCTAGTGTTTTCGACTACTACAGAACGATTGCTGTAAAGACACTGCTATCCGTAGAACGGACTATTGTATAGCTTCTTAAGCATGCAGTCCCGAGAGCAGCACAAAAAATGGCGAACATAGAGACGCGACGGCTTTCGTAGGGGTGGCGCTGCAGAGACATGGACAAAACTAGTGATCCCACGCTGCTCTGTGCTCTAGAATGTGAGCTCTGCTTAATCGTCAATAATGAAATTCGGTGACCGCGGTGACACTTCAGGTTCTGTTTTAAGAGGCTGTTCTGAAATTTATTTTCTTTTACGAAAAGCACACCAAATGTCCTGTAGTTTTGTACTGCACATCATGTCCACCACAACACAGCCCTGAGAATCCGTGAAATTTTCAGTTTACTGCTTAGTCTGACAATTTCGCTATTTTGTTGTGAACTGATTTGTCCTTTGTATTCGTTGAGGTGTTCTGATTCTTGTGTTCGACTGTCTCACAAGATGGCCGCTTGTTCTTCCGCAAAGCATCAGTTTTAATGTGCTCGAGATTTGCCATTCTCTTAAAGTGTTACAACAGCGACCTCACTCCCATCGAGCTGCGGACAATATCTCTGGACTTCGTTAATATTTACCGTTGTTTCCATTTCCTACATACAACAGCATCTACATTCGTACTTCGGAAGCCATCTTGCAATGTTTAACAAGAGTACATGGAGTACCAGTAAAGCTTTCCCCCAATTCTGTTGCATACCCACGAGGAAATTTCACTAATTTTAGCCCCGTTGCAACAGGCGTGGCGTATCTTTGAGGAAATCGTACATTTGCTGACTCGTTTTGAAACTTGGTTTCTCTACATTTTGTAAGGCTCTGCGATTCACAACGACTTCCTTCATCTACACCTACATCTCCATACACACGAGTACTCTGCAATTCACGCTTAGGTGCTTATCAGTGGGTTCATAAAACCAGTTTCGGAGTATTTCTTATCCGTTCCACTCTCGAACAGCAAGTGGGAAAAATTAACATCTAAGTGTTTCCGTGAGGTCTCTGACTTCTCATATCTCATCATGGCGGTCGTTTCTCCCTATCTAAGTGGGAGGCAAAAAACTGGTGACTGAAATTCAGTGAAAAGATCCCATCGCAACGAAAAACACTTTTCTTTTAATGACTGATACCTCATCTCTCCTACCATATCCGTGACGCTCTCTCCCCTGCTAAGCGATAAAAGAAACGAGTTGACCTTCTTCGAACTTTCTCAGTGTACTCCATCAATCCTATGACAAGAATCCCATACCGCGCAGCAGCACTCCAGAGAAGGACTTAAAATCGTAGTGAAGGCAGTCTCTTTAGTAAATCTGTTGCATTTTCGTTAGTAAAACCCTGTATTTGGTTCGCCTTGCCCGCAGCATGTTCCATGTGATCGCTTTTATTGACGTTTTCGTGATTTTAACCGTAAGCACCGTAAGCGACGACCTTTAAATTTGTATGATTTAACATGTACTCGAAATTTAGTGGAACTTTTTAGTGTTCTTATGGGGGCCGCACACGTTTCATTGTTCAGGTTCAATCGTCACTTTTCGCGCCATACAGACATATTGTCTTAACCACTTTGTAATTCACATTGGTTATCCGATGAATGTACTAGACTTCCTTTACTTCCTGTTCTATGTTTGTGCTCCTGTTCAATTCGCGACCATGTCGCAGCTTATGAAAAGGTACCAGACGGTAAACGACAGTATCATCTGCAGACAATCTAAGGGGCTGCTCCTAAATCGTTTGTATAGATTTACACCAAAGGACATAAATATATTCATGAGGAACACTAGATATCACTTCCCATTCGCTCGATAACTTCCCGTAAATTACTACGAGTTGTGATCTTTCTGACATGAATCCAGCCACGCAATTGAGACGATAACCCATAGGTAAGTATTTTGATCAGAAGATTCTTTTAACTAACGGTGTCAAAAGCGTTCTGGAATCAACTTGATATCCCTTGTCGATAGCACTCGTTACCTCATGTGAATAAAGAGCCAGTTGTGCTTCACAAGGACGATATTTTTTCAATCCGTGCTGATTTTGTGTCAATAGATCGTTTTCTTCGACGTATTTCATAACGGCGGAACACAGCATGCCTTTCAAACTCCTACTTCGTATCACGTCACCCGGAGCAGTTTGACCCATTGAGAATTAATAGATCCGTGACGAATCGGTCCACTCTTCCTTGATTACTTACGATGTCTTTCTTTAACCTACCTTGATAAGGACCTCAGACAGGCGAAAGGTACTCTTGTATCGGTGGAACTAGTGTTCTGCAAGCGACCACTTTCAGCCATGATTTACACTTCCTTAGCACTCTCGTAACTTTCTCGACCAGTCGCACATAGCTTACGGTGTTATCCACGAGATCAGTTTCACATATTTTCGCACTTGCTGTGTCTCTCTCGCTACCTCAGTAAACGATTTCCAGCGGCTTCTGGACCCTCCACACTTGGTTGTTGATTATTTAAGTTCCTACTACAATGGGAACGGGGAGGAAGAGTTATATGCCTGGGATTTCCGAGCTCGGCATAGAGGGAGATTATTTGCAAAGTGAAACCTCCTAATAGACGCAGTATACCCTCCTGCTTATTGTCGTTCGGCTCATTATGTCGTTGTCGTCGAGCGGACACCGGCGCAACACGATACTACCAAATTGGCTGAACGAGTTCTTAACAAATCTATTTATGTGCAGTTACCGGGCACTTAATGGTCCGCTGCTTCAGTGCCGCACTCAATTTCGTTACAGGCTGCCCCTCGGGGATGATTAATGGCGACTCCGCTGCGAAACAGGCTGGCGGCGCCAGCGCCGGCGGCAGAGATCAGCGCTGCGTTAGGTTCTCGCAGCGGCCAGCTCCTGTGCCGAAGATGTTGCCGTGTTCGCGCTCAAACTTTGTCGAAGTGATTGGCATTCAAACAGTTACGTAGTTAGCATTCTTTCGTCGTGTGCCCAACAGAATGGAAGTAGCCACCGACAGCTACACTTGCACATTGTGCCCAACGATCTGACAAAAAATTTCAAGACCTTTTGTGTAACGTAAAGTCAGTAAGCAGATCGACATCACATATTCAGGTGCTCATTGATCATAGTGGCACACAAACAAAGGACGACAGAGAGAGCGTCGCAATACTGAATTTGGCCTTCTGAAATTAATTCACCGTAGAAGACCGCAATACCCGCAATATAGTTCCTTCTTTCTTCACGCGAACTCCGCAATGGTAGATATTCAGTCAAGAGACTGCGGATTAGAAAATCCACTAAAACTGCTCAGTAGTGAAAATGCCCCTCTTCTAACAGTAGTTTATTGCACGTCGCTGGAACAACGTTGGGGAAAAGAAGCGCACGTCATTCCTGTATTCAAGAAAGATCGTGGGACAGACGCACGTAATTGTAGATCTATGCCGCTTATGTCTGTAGTATGATTATGGAACAAATTTTTCGTTCACGCTTTACGGATTTTTTAGAGAAAGGAAATCGTCGTGTGTAAAAATCAACATAGATACCACAAACGGAGATGTTGCGAAGCTAATCTCGCTCTCTTCATCCATGTGATCCAGAGCGCCGAAGAAGAAAGTGCACAGGTTGTTGCCACTTCTCTCGATTTCCGGACGGCATCCGGCATTCGACACTGTCCTTCAGTGAACGAAATACGCATATTTGTGAATGCATTCAAGACTTTCTTGCAGATGAAACACAACATGTCGTTCTTAACAGGACAAAATAGACGGATGTAAAGGTAACCACAGGAGTACCCAAGGCCGTGCTAAGGTGAACGTTACGGTGCGCAATACATACTAATGCTTTAGTGGATACCTTTGGAGGCTCCACGAGGCTATTCGCACCTGTCGTCTATAGGGAGGCTGCAACGCCAGCCCGCATCTCGTGGTCGTGCGGTAGCGTTCTCGCTTCCCACGCCCGGGTTCCCGGGTTCGATTCCCGGCGGGGTCAGGGATTTTCTCTGCCTCGTGATGGCTGGGTGTTGTGTGCTGTCCTTAGGTTAGTTAGGTTTAAGTAGTTCTAAGTTCTAGAGGACTTATGACCACAGCAGTTGAGTCCTATAGTGCTCAGAGCCATTTGAACCATTTTGCAACGCCAGGTGATACAGCGAAGTCAATAAGACCTGCACAAGAGCCATGACTAGTTCAGGGACCAACAGTCGGCCATGAATATAAAGAAATGTGGCGTATTGGCCATAATTAGAAGGAAGAGATCCACTGTTGTTTGATTGCTATATTCTACCAATAAATGGGAACAGCAGTTACCTTAAAATACCTGTAACTAACTGCCGAGCATGATCACTAAAACAAATAGTAGAAAAAGAAGCCGGCCGGGGTGGCCGAGCGGTTCTAGGCGCTACAGTCTGGAACCGCGCGACCGCTACGGTCACAGGTTCGAATCCTGCCTCGGGCATGGACGTGTGTGATGTCCTTAGGTTAGTTAGGTTTAAGTAGTTCTAAGTTCTAGGGGACTGATGACTTCAGAAGTTAACTCCCATAGTGCTCAGAGCCATTTGAACCATTTTTTTTTTTTTTTTAGAAAAAGCAGAAGTAGTGTTCGAACCTATTCTTGAGTATCGCTCTACAGTCTGGAGTAAATAGGTAATGTACTTTTCTATGACAAATGCGACCTTTGACATTTGGGTTACCTCCATGCAGAGGCAAGGGCTATAACCTTGAACACATTACGTAAACACGCCGCCCTTCCCTTCCCTTCCCTACCCTTTCAAGGTAGCCACAGCGCAGTATTAAAATGATACAGCGAACCAGAATGTAGTTGCAACAAATAAATAAATAAAATATAAAAAATCCAAGATGGTACATGTGGCCCAGTTGTGCTTTGTTCCCCATACCCCGCCCTCTCTTTAGCCAATCTCACATAAGTGTTAAAACGAGGCAGTCAGCTGCGTAAAACCGTCGCCAAATTCGAAGATATGCAGCAAAATATTAAGTAATCTCCACCTGAATATGTGCCATGGCGAAAGCCATGCATTAGTTTTGTAAACTCAAAGATATATGTGTGTACCACATACATAGCTTTGTATTTAATCAGCATAATATTAAAATGATCCCAAGTTGCATTATTTTCATAACCTTCACTTGAAAAAGACCATGGTCAGAGTTGTTTGCGTTAGAAATTTGCTTCTGAATTTCATACACACGCACCTGTGTTTTGTGAAAAAGATGTTCATGTAAATTGTTTGCGCCATGTTCAAAAAAAGTAAAAATACTCGATCTTAGTAGTTCGTAACGTTTCAGCCAGTAGTAGAGAGTTTCACGATACATCGCCATTATTTAAAACCTGTTAGTGTACATTTTTCGTGGGGTGTCAAGGTTTTGTATGGGTTCACATGTGTGAGGCTCAACGATGATACTTATGTAAGGAAAGTAACTTCCTTCTCCTTTGACGCATTTCGATTTTCATAAGTTCAGTTACAAATAAATAAATACGTGTGATTTTAGAGTTTAGCTCTTAGTCCAACAAACAGCGTTAAGCAAAGATCACGTAACACTCCTAGGTCAATTCTGGCGACATGAACAATACATTAAGATCAACAGATATTCCTAGTGGACGCTGCTACAACTGTATGATTTCATTACTTTTTTCATTTATGACTTCAACGCTATATCTCGCCCCCTCGATAGCACGTTATGACACAACGTGATAAAGAGTTCAACCATCTAACTGTCTAACCACCTACCAATTTCCATTTGCTGTTTGCCGTTCAACCACTTACCTATTAAGACCCAGTAGTCGGCGCCCCAGTAACTGACATCCCATAGCAGGTATCAGTAAACTATACTAAGTTCGCAGAACGACTCCGACGTGAAAAATTTGTGCAAAATATTGAGTTCAAAGGCAGTACATTCCACTGAGTGATATCATCACTTAGCATTGTCAACAGAATATGACAAACGTTTTGTAAGGCAAGAGCATTAAGTCACTGACATGCACCTTAAGTATGAAAACATGAGAGAGATCTGAAATACAGAGACGGAACGTTACACAATGTGTGTGTGTGTGTGTGTGTGTGTGTGTGTGTGTGTGTGTCAGAGGTAATTAAGCTTTCCACACGCAGTCATTACATTACTTGGTATGATAGAGAGCATGTGCATGGAGTACAGACCTTGACGTTAGAGATATGTGTGTGTGTGTGTGTGTGTGTGTGTGTGTGTGTGAGAGAGAGAGAGAGAGAGAGAGAGAGAGAGAGAGAGAGAGAGCGCACACGCAGTTCAGAGCCATTTTTAATATTATGCTGATTAAGTACAGAAGTATGTACGTAACTGCAAATAAATGTCTCTGACATTCAGCGAAATAATGTATATCTTTGACCCTGTCGCGTATTCAAATGAGGTAACGTAGTTTTTTTCCTGCATATCTTCGAAAAACTTGGTGCCATTTTTACGGAACTCACAGCTTCATTACAATACTTCGCTGAGACTGTCTGGAGAGGGGGAGGGAGGTGTAGAGTTTCAAAGTACAACTGAATTAGTTCCATTATCTTAGATTTTTTTTGTATGTTACTTACTTATTTATGGAAACTATGTTGTAATTGGCTGCCTCATTTTAACAATATACTGTAGTTGGCTGTAAAAGAGGGAGGGAAGGGAAGGCATTGAGGCATGATTACATAACGCTTTCAAGATTAAGGTGAAGGTGAAGGTCAAAAGTCAGAGGTTATTTTTCCTGTCACTGCATGTAGGCAACCCAAAAGTCAAAGGTTAGGTATGTCCCAGACAGTGTAATATCAGACTATTGTCTGGGACGCTTCGAGGTTGGATTAATATAAGATATACCGAAGGATGGCACGTTTCTTCACGGAATCGCGTAGTTGGCGCTGGCGTTTACGGAGATGTGGACACTCTACACAAGAGGCATTGTGCATCACATAGAGATTTACTGTTAGAATTTCGAGAGCCTACTTTTAAGGAGAGTTGGGCAACGTCTTACTTCTTCCCCCACACACTTCTTGCGGAAACAGAGAAATACGCTTTCCGAGGTTTAGCGATAGTCGTTCGTCCCATACGTGACTCAAGCAGTGAAGGGGAAAAAGAGAGGTGTATCAGAAGTACCCGCCGACTCTCACGGAGTATAGAGATCAACACAAAAATAAGAGTTCCTTGAACCTTGAGTTTATATATTTAACAGCTGCACGGGAGACTTGTGTCGTTACACCGTGTTTTGAAGAAGTGAAACTGCGTTGCCAGTTGCGTAGCACGTGAACGAGTACCCTGCCCTGATCGTGCCTAAAACATCGAATTCGTCTCCTATAGGGGTGACTGACCTTGTTTACACATTCAAATAGCACAGCTCTACTTGAGGGGTGTAGGACGTCCAACGAGCCGACGTGGACCAGGATAGGCACCACAGGACATTTTAATTTCCACTCTCTATACTTTTACAAATAAATTCATAAAGCTTTGTCAGCATGACCAGGAAGGATTCAGGATTCACACTCATAGCATTGGAAGTTCAAAGACGTAACAAAAATTATTTTTTTTACATGTGAAATTTCATAATTTTTTCATTTATTGCTATAGGTACACTTTTCTTCATAAGTAAGAGAGATTATTCGATGAATTCTGCACAGCTTAGATACCATATTTACAGGTGTGTGAAACTCTAGATTTTATTTAATTTTTGTAAAAATGAAAGAGCTGCTACATGCTTAGAAAAAGCCTAAAAATGGTTAATTATCTCAATTTTAAGCGCAATTTTAATAGATTTGGAAAATTCTAGAGCTTCGTAAGCTGTAAGTATGATTTTTATGATGTGCAAATTTCATTGATGAATCTCTCTTACTTATGAAGAAAAGTGTACCTATAGCAACAAATGCGGCAAATAGTAAGTGAAAAAAATGATGAAATTTCACACGTAAAAAATTTGTTTTGTTATGTTTTTGAACTTCCACTGCTATGAGCGTGAATCCTGAATCCTTCCTGGTCATGCTGATAAAGTTTTATTAATTTATTTGTAAAAGTATACACAATGGAAATTAAAATGTCCTGTGGTGCCTCTCCTGCTCCAAGGGGCCCGTTTGATGTCCTACACCCTTTAAATAAGCGTCCTCTACAGACTAAATATGTGTCTTTTGATGAAAGTTAACAATTATCTTAGTAATGAAGCTCACATGACTGCAAAAAGTAAAAAGGCGCTGACATATGTGGCAAAAGGACCTGGATACCGAGATACTTTTGACTGGGGCTGGAGAAAATGTTCGCTCAATCAACAAAAATCACACACGTAAGTAATAAAAGGACTCAGACAAAATTAAGAAATAAAACATGTAATTGCTTACATTTATCGCGAATCTCTCGGCCAGTGCAAAGTCTCAAGCGACTCGAAAAAAGCGCTGGTGATTCCTGTGTATAAGAAGGGTAAAAGAGCGGATCCGCAAAGTTACAGACCAATACCTTTAATATCGGTTTGCTGCTGAACATATTCTGAGTTGGAATATGATAAATTTCCTAGAGGCCGTAAAACTTATGTCCACGAACCATCATGGTTTTGGAAGGTATTGCTCGTGCGAAACTCAGCTTGCCCTTTACTCACATGGTGTACAGAAACTATGAATGAAGGGCATCACGCGGATTGCATATGTCTAGATTTCCGAAAAGCATTTGACACGATGTTCCATTACATAAGGAATAGATTCTCAGATATGTGAGTGTCTTCAAGACTTGTTAAGCAACAGAACACAGTAGGTTATCATCGGCGGCGAGGGTTCAGCAGAGACAAGGGTAACGTTGCAAAGCGATACGAAACCAAGCGGGCATGTGAGGATTGTGGTACAAAAGGCGAATGGTCGACTTAGTTTTATTGGAAGAATTTTAGTAAAGTATGGTTCATCTGTAAAGCAGAGACTATTGCGACCTATTCTTGAGTACTGCTCAAGTGTTTGAGATCCGAAGATAATATAAATTAGGGCTCATACTGGGCCATGTAGAAATTCGTTTTTCCCTCGCTCTGTTTGCGAGTGGAACAGGAAAGGAAATGATTCGTGACGGTACCGTGCGGTGGCTTGCGAAGAATGTATGCAGAGCGAGGAAAGGTGCCATCTAATGATGGCACACAGCAGTAGAACGAAGTAGGATGCCTCAGAGTGGGTATGGAGGCATCGGTGGCCCGGATGCGATCATTGCTAAGACCTGCCATCGTGGTTCTGGATTATCTGATTGACCTTCTTGCTTGCTAGTTCTGACATTCACAACTGACCGCCGAATTTTTATCTATCTCCTGGTGTCTGTAGCATTCAGTTAAACTGTCTCAATATGGCCCCTAAATGGCAGGACCATGTAGTCTGGAAACTGAAGGACCATGTAGTCTGGAAACTGACTGTACCAGCCACGAAAACGCGTCTTGACAGCTGTAGACCTCGGGTCTCAGTGAGGGAAGCGCTGTTGTTTAGTTGATTATATAGAACCTCGGGGTTCGAAGAAAACAGCCGACTGCGTAAATGGCTAAACTTTTCATAACCAATCTAATCTACTTAGCGAGTTGGTACAGTGGTTAGCACAGTGGACTCGCGGCGGGCGACGGTTCAAATCCCCTTCCGACCATCCAGATTTAGGTTTTCCGCGATTTACCTAAATCGCTCCAGGCAAATGCCGGGCTGGTTCCTTTGAAAAGGACACGGACGATTTCTTTCTCCATCCTTTCGATCCGAGCTTGTGCTTGACCGCACTGTCAATGGTCGTTAAACTCTAATCGTCCTTCTTCCTTCCAAGCTAATTGTGCTCATTTGCACAGTTTTGGGCAGGCTGCTCGGGTACGTTAGGTTGCCAGACAATGATTTCTTCTGTCTGCCAGAATCGCTTCTCTGGCGTCTCTCTGGTTCATTCATGGCCGAACATTCAAACTCAGTACAAAAATTTCCCGTTTTGCGGTAAATTACTAACTTTCAATTAATTTCAGTTTCGACCACCATACCACGAAGTCAATGCTGTCCGTTTCCTATTTCTCGTCCGACCTATCAAAACACACTCAATTGGAAATCAAAATTAATTGTTTCTCACAGGAATATCGTTGCTAACCTCAACGGCTTGTTAATCTCTCATCATCATCATCATCATCATCATCATTTAAGACTGATTATGCCTTTCAGCGTTCAGTCTGGAGCATAGCCCCCCTTATACAGTTCCTCCATGATCCCCTATTCAGTGCTAACATTGGTGCCTCTTCTGATGTTAAACCTATTACTTCAAAATTATTCTTAACCGAATGATTTTGAAGTAATAGGTTTAACATCAGAAGAGGCACCAATGTTAGCATCTAACTGAACTAATTCTGATGGGGTGATAATAGTAAACACCCATATAGTGTGCGTCATCACAAGCTCCTTTTGGAGATTTCAGTGGGCTTTCTTCTTCTTCGTGATTCAAAGAAGCCTGGAATATCTACTAGTTTGTACAGTTCCGCGGAGCAATCGGCGATTCACTCGTGCGACAAGAATGCGGTAGGAAAAGAAGCGTTGCTTTGCCTCAAGTACCTCAGAGGCGTAACATAAGTAGACAGTCTGTCTCTTGTCCAATGACTTTGGATCTTCGGAAGACCTGGAGAGAAAAAGCGACATAGCTCCTGCAAAGTGTGCTGATGCTGGAACCATCACTGTTCAGACACTAAGGAACTGTAACTGTTCACCTACACGTATTTCAAATGGTCCAGGATGAAAGGACAAATAATTTGGCTAAGTGCGTTGCACATTATCGTAAAACTGCTTCAGCACAGGAAAAGTAAATCTTGAGTTTTATAAACCAGTCAGCCTCTTTTACAGTCCAGACACAGCACAGCGTGACCTCTTGCTACCTGCAATGAAACCCTCAGGGCAATTGCAATTCTAGGAGAACGCTATGGCTGCCTCCTCTGCAGAATTAAATTATCTTCCACCTCTAGTTCTCCTGAAGTCACTGCGTCCTAACTGGAAGTGGGTATTTCCGAGCCGTACTCGTCAAATGAAGTGAAGGCAGAAATAGCGGTCTGGAAGCCCCTTTGTGCGCTCTCCTCTTTTTCATCTTGCTATTATGGTCCTCATAACAAACATACGATGCAAGCAGCAGAACTGCATTACATTTTTTCTACTGGTGATTCTCTCGAATTATTCAATGATGCAACGTCTTCGTTCTTCGATGATTGTCCACCACAGATCCCAGTGCAAATAATAATTCTGCCTGCAAGCTTCTGAATACGTGGTATCTCTTCATTACTGTTATTTTTATTATTATAAGAAAAATAATGATAACGATGATGATTATTACTAGTACTATACTGATATACAACCTTTTAATCAATTACAACCTGTAGCAACTACAAAAAAATGAAAAACACGACCTACTACACAAACAGAGGACGTATGTCTACAAGAACAAATAAATAAGGTCATTCAGCTAATCAACGTGAAAACCCAACTATATAAAGGAAAATC
Organism: Schistocerca cancellata; assembly: GCF_023864275.1. Classification (NCBI taxonomy): domain Eukaryota; kingdom Metazoa; phylum Arthropoda; class Insecta; order Orthoptera; family Acrididae; genus Schistocerca; species Schistocerca cancellata. Next base: position 459,189,462 of record NC_064631.1, on the reverse strand, counting down.
AAGAACACTATTATTTACAAGCTATTTTAGAAATATGAAAAGATGGCATGTAATTTGGGGAGAGTATTCTGAGGAGAATTAAGAATAGTCTTGAGGTATCGAATTCAAATCTTTATGATCACCTGCTACATATATATGCAGCGCATACCTCATGATGTACGTCACGTGAGGTCCACTCGTGGATTAGGTATAAACAAAACTGATAGGCTGTCTGTACACATTCCACCGGCTGCTGCAAGAACCGCAAATGGGACGCCTCCGCACAAAACGACTTTCTCAGCAAACTTGTTGGTTCGTTCACAGTGACGTAGTGAATCACAGAGTATCTACATCTACATCTACATCCATACTCCGCAAGCCACCTGACGGTGTGTGGCGGAGGGTACCTTCAGTACCTCTATCGGTTCTCCCTTCTATTCCAGTCTCGTATTGTTCGTGGAAAGAAGGATTGTCGGTATGCCTCTGTGTGGGCTCTAATCTCTCTGATTTTATCCTCATGGTATCTTCGCGAGATATACGTAGGAGGGAGCAATATACTGCTTGACTCTTCGGTGAAGGTATGTTCTCGAACATGTTCTGAACATGAGCAACGACCTTTTGCTACTACCAGCACAATTCTACACAGAGTATGCAAAAAAAAGCTGAACCTCTTCTAGCGACAGTCTAAGGAACTAGAGGAGCGAAGCGGCCCTATTGATTGGAAAAAAGTACAGATCATTCACTTGTTGATCGAAGGAATGTAAAACCAGACGCACTCACCTATAGTCCTACATCTCTGACGTCGATTTGTTGTAGAGTTATGGAACGTGTTTTATGCTCGCGGGTTATACATTTCTGGAGACCTAAAATATCCTATATAGGAATCAACATGGGTTCCGAAAATAATGATCGTTGTAACACAGTTCGCTCTATTCATCCAAGAGACTAAAAAATTAGTAGATATCGGTACCCAGGTTGTTGCCACGGTCATTGACTTCTCTAAGGCGTTCGACAAAGTTCCGCATTGCCGCCTAATGAACAAAATACGAGCATACGGAGTATCAGACCAGCCGTCTGATTGCATTGAACATGTTCTAGGAAGGAGCACAGAGTGTGTCATTTCCAACGGAGAGGAATATTCAGACGTAAAAGTAACTGAAGGTGCATCCCTAGGAAGTGTTATAGGTCCGTTACTTCTCGCAGTATGTATAAACTACATAGCAGACAATATCAGAAGTTCCACGGGGCTTTTCGCGGACGATGTTTTTGTACTCAGTGAAACTTGAAGCGTACTTCCTCGCCTTTATTTTATAGTAACCTCAGGACTGATCTCTAAAATACGCGACTGCAAAGACGAAAGAAAAAATACCTGAAGTCATGGTATCTATAAGTCGCGGCATGGAGTAAGCACACTTCAGAAGCGAGGGAATATATATATATATTTATTCTTCATTGCTTAGAGGCAATTGCCTGCATTCTCATGCAGTGAAATGCAAATTGGAATATGATCGGCCTTCGTTACGTATGAAAGCAGATTCTTTGCTGCGAAAGATATGAAAATATTTAAAGAAAGTGTGCGACTGGTGGACGATCATTTTAACTATTAAACAAACCAATCCCAATTTTTATACGGCCGATTGTTTCAGATACATCGTTAATGCAGCAAAGGAAATGAGTTTTTAAAATGAATCTCTTTAACCACATTTGAATTAAATTGCTGTTATTATTAACACAAATTGCTTGTACTACACTTACACACAAACAGCAGAGCACCAAAAGAAGAAGAGATGCTCCGTTGAATGATGGAAGTGATGGGCAAAAACAGCATCTCACTTCCAACATTCAATTACACAGATTTTTTAATATGTTACAGCGTTATGTAAGTCTGAATTACAATTTAATGCTACTTTGGATAATAATAATTTTAATAATAATAATAATTTTGGCCCCTCCATATGGACGTGGGTTCTCGGAAAACCCGAGAGTAAAACCGAAATAGATCAAAACGATTAATCGATCATTCATATTAAATCGATACGTCTTAAAATGGGATACGTCGTTTTTCCTCCACCTGCGTTCCTACATTCGGCAAGGCCCGCTTTTTGCACACCGACTTTCGGATGTAATGGTCAACATAACTGTCTTTCGCTGTCTGCGAATTATCACACAGTCCATTCATATGCCTTCGTGAATTTTAGTGTTCAATACATGTGTCTCTTAAGATCCAGCCATTATATCTCTCATCACTGCGTTATTAATTGTCTCATCATTGCTTCCGATTTTTTGGAGTGTATGCGTATATTTTTTACGCACGTCGCGAGAGCGATCGCTACAGCGTTACTTGTAATCTCGTGCGTATGGGTGCTCATGTGTCTTATTGCATGCACAGTTCACCCAAAGCAGAGGCTATCTATGGATTAATGTGTACATTGCACGCTGAGCTCGAGTGAGGTAAGTGGATACTTCAACGTTCACTTCCTTATGTTCAAAGTTTACCGATCACGTCAACTTTTTTAATATTGTTCGTGATACCACCTCGAATGTACAGTTCAGTAAACACAGGCTGTGTAACTTTAGCACTGGGTCCACTTTGTACTTAAATCACGTTTTGTTTCATGTTTAGTATTTTCATTTCATAAGGGAATGAATGCTGTCTCTTCTTCTGCCTCCACGGATCTTTTAGTAAAAAACAATTTATAAGACTGTGTGTATTGTGCATTTAATCGGGGACCTAGAAGCGACTGAGAGGCTTCGACCCGCCGTAGCCCTCAGTGGTACACTACCCCACAACAGGCCATTGCAGTCCACCCACCCCACACCGAACCCAGGGTTACTGTGACGTTAGGCCACCAGTGGAACCCCCCCCCCCCCCCCTCCATCCGAAAACGACTCAAACAAGACGAGTGTACCCTCAAATGTTTGCGTAGAGACAGTGTTTGAGCAGCAATCACCGACATAGTGTAACTGAGGCGTAATAAGGGGAACCAGCCCGCATTCGCCTTAAAAAACCATCCACAGGCTGGCAGGCACACCGGACCTCGACACTAATCCACCGGGCGGATTTGGCCCGGGGGTTGGCAAGCCTTCCCGCCCGAGAAGCAGCGCGTTAGGTCGCGCGGCTAGTCGGGCGGGCTTTGTTTATAAGATACTTTGTGTACTTTTGTTTTTCGATCTGTATGGCTGTATTGTCTTATCTATATGACTATTGGTCTGATACTTACAGAACTGACTACTGATCCCGAATGCATGCTTAATACATAGGACATCACTCTCTGCATGTCACCATTAATAAATTCTGACGTGTGCTACTGCTAACGAAACGCAAGATGAAAAATTCTAAACACTTACGAAAAAAGATGCACACGCAGGCTCAAGGAAAGCATGTACTAAGTATCACTCTGTAACCTGATCATCAGTTACACACCAGACGATTCATGTCCCATATAGGCATTGACCTATCTCTCACGCTTTGAATTACCTGCGGGTAACACCAAGAATTGCTTCAGTACTGCACTTAGATGTATTATCATCTTTTGAACTCATAAATGTATATCTACTCAGTCATTTATACATATACATCGTCATAAAAGGAAGTGGTGAAGTGCCACAATGCCACAGTTGCGTAGTTTGTACTTCTAACATTATCTGTTTTGCTGAGGGAACCATGTAAAGTAGTTCATTATTCTCTGTGTTTTATAGAAACGTATCATAACACTGTGTTACGAATATTCATAACGCACTGCTTCAGTGATAAATTAAGTACACAAAAACAATACCTAAACCAAAGTTAAAATAGTTTTTGTGCTTAGTTAATTGTTTGAACAAATAAACACAGCAGACGTAAAAGTGAAACAAACATCCACCATTTGCGTTGTTAGGTGTCGCTAAATGGTTCAAATGGCTCTGAGCACTATGGGACTTAACAGCTATGGTCATCAGTCCCCTAGAACTTAGAACTACTTAAACCTAACTAACCTAAGGCCATCACACAACAGCCAGTCATCACGAGGCAGAGAAAATCCCTGACCCTGCCGGGAATCGAACCCGGGAATCCGGGCGCGGGAAGCGAGAACGCTACCGCACGACCACGAGCTGCGGACTTACGTGTCGCTACTTTGTTTGAAACTGTGGGGAAAGTGAGGAAGTTCATCATTGCTTTAATACAACTTCATATGTAGGTTACTACACTAGAAATATTATATACAGTACACTGAAAAAATAAAATTGTGTACAGTACATTGAATGAATTAAAGTAAGTTCATTGTTCCGTGCTCTGGGTACAGTGACATTTGCTGTAGGAGTGTACATAATGCAGTACGATTCTACTAAAGAACTCCGTCCGAACAGGCCTCGAAAGGCCCAACGGTACCGACCGACCGCCGTGTCATCCTCTTCCGGTAGGCGTCATTGGGTGCGGATATGGAGCGGCATATGGTCAGCACACCGCTCTCCCGGCTGTTTTCAGTGTTCGTGACTGGGGCCGGTACTTTCCAGTCAAGTAGCTTCTCAATTGGCCCCACAAGGGCTGAGCGTATACCGCTAGCCAACAGCGCTCGGCGGACCTGGCCCGACAGCGCTTAACTTTCACATCAAATGAATTCGCAATTGCGAATAAGGACTACCATCAGCTGTAGAACGGAATAACGACAACGAAAATTTGTGCCGGAGTGACACTCGAACCCGGATTTCCCGCTTATCGCGATCGGTCGCCTTACCATTTGGCTATCCGTGCACGACTCACGGCCAGAACCAAAACTTTCATATGTCGTCAACCATGCGTGTACGACCTGTACTCGTACATCCATTATGTATATTCCCGTGCGGGTCAGACGTTGTACTTGAAAGTCGCTTGTCCGGTATCGACAGATAAATACGATATTGGATCGTAATGAGAATAACACAGGCAGTCCAATATCGCACCACGGCCGCAAGCTGTTGGCTAATATGACTCTACTAAGCAATTCAATAATGTTTACTTTTGAGATGTGTAAGGTCATTGTTTACTGATTATATCTCTTCAGGTCATGGTGGTGGTGGTGGGGGGGGGGGGGGGGTACAAACCCTTAATTTTATGTGAATCTGGGAAAGCAACCAGATATCTGATTTTCCTTCATGGAGAACTGAGCTGTACTATATTGTCTAGAGAATGGGTTCAAATGGCTCTGAGCACTATGGGACTTAACTTCTAAGGTCATCAGTCCCCTAGAACTTAGAACTACTTAAACCTAACTAACCTAAGGACATCACACACATCCACGCCCTAGGCAGGATTCGAACCTGCGACCGTAGCGGTCGCGTGGTTCCAGACTGTAGGGCCCAGAACCGCTCGGCCTCCCCGGCCGGCGTCTAGAGAATAATAATTGCCATTTCCTATTCTTTTTCTTTTTAATATCGATCGTTTTGGGTGAGCCCTTAAAAGTATTCTGTCGCCTACGTGAGAGTCTTGTTTTCTGGTTAGTTTTTTATCATATTCTGATGATGGAAGGGGGAGGGAGGCGGATAAGTAGCTGAATGCACGCGAGTTAATGATCTCTCGTATTTCCTCCACTTCAGTAGTGAGAGTCCAACAGTCTAGTGATCTACGAACCGTAGACCTAAGTATCGAGTGTACATTTTAATTTGGTTTGGAGGTGGAAGTTGTGGTTGAAGCAAGTGACGCTAGGAAGAGGAGTTGTGCAGAGAAACGAGTTTTGTACCAAGTGTGTACCCTCAATGAACATACCGGGATTTCGTTTCTGAGCAGGAATTGTAGGAAGCAGTCACGCTGCACTAAAACTTGGTTCATCATTCTATTTGTTTCGCCATGTTAAGTATAAGTGTTCAAAGAAAGTTCTTTTTCTTTCCAAAGTATAATTAAGTACTGATTTTGATGATGGAAGGGGGAGGGCGGTGGATAAGTAGCTGAATGCAATCAGAGAAAGGTTGGGTAGCACTGTTCTAGCATCATTAATCTAGGACCAACTTCGTTGTGAACAGTACCTTGGCGTCTGTTCCTCGGGAGAAAAGAATATTTCAGAAACATTTTGCACTAACCACTCGACTACAAGCGTCGACAAATGACTGGAAGGCTGTGAAAAACATTTAAAACTACTCCTCGCAGCAAATTTGCCGAAACCAGTACACCATCAAAATCACCACGCGAGATACACAAATGTGGCAGCCGAACTGTTACGGTGTCTTGGTAAAAGATACAAAAAAGCAAGCAAAGCTCTGCGTTCCGGGCCAGATGAGTCAATTGAGACCGACCGCCATGTCATCCTCTGTCAGTGGAGTAATCTGGATGTGGCAAGCAGAGGCGTGGGGTCAACACACTGCTCTTCAACTCGTTCTCGGCTTTCTTGACATGGGAGTCCGTTCTTCTCAATCAAGCAGCTACTCAATTGGCCTCACGAGGGTGACTGCACCCTGTTCCAGCTCTACCACAAGCAAAAATCGCTGGCAGTACTATCCACACAAGCTGACCTCTGCCGCGTAGGCGGACCTTGAGATAAGACAGGTTCTCTAAATTTCTACATTTTCTTAAGACATCCCTACTTGCGACATATGTGAGGACGCTTTAGCTGGTTAATAGTAAGATGATCACCAACTTTACGATAGATACCACTTGACACGGTACCCTGTACTGGGTGTTTCAGAATGAATATCGGGGTTTTAAGGCTTTGAAGCATCTATTAATTCACCTTACAGTTATAAATAATACACTCGAAGACAAATAAACCACGAAGGAATTACCCAAATCGGATGGAAATCAGTAGATGTGATGTACATGTACAGACAAACAGATTATTACAATTTCGAAAGAAATGGATGATTTATCCAAGAGAAATAGCTTCATAAACTGAGCAAGTCAAAAACACATTTGTCCACCTTCAGCCATTATGCAAGCAGTTATTCGGTTTGGCATTGGTTGATAGAGTCGGATGTCCTCCTGGGGAATATCGTACCAACTTTGGTCCAATTGGCGCGTTAGATCGTCAAAATCCCAAGCTAACTGGAGGGCACAGCCCATAGCACTCCAAACGTTCTCAATTGGAGAGAGATCTGTCGAGCTTGCTGGCCAAGGTAGGATTTGGTAGGCACGAAGAAGAACAGTAGAAACTCTCTTAGTGTGCGGGCGGGCATTATCTTTCTGAAATGTAAGCCCAGGATGACTTGCCATCAAGGGCAACAAAACGGGGAATAGTGTATCGTCGACCTACCGCTGTACTGTAAGACTGCTGCAGACGATAACCATAGGCATTCTGCTATGAAAATATATGGCAGCCCAGAGCCAGAGCATCGTTCGTAGTTGTCAGGCCGTATGGTGGGTGACAGTCAGGGGCGTTTCCAGATACGTCGTCGGGCTGCAGTCTCATTGACTGCAGTTGAATTGTTGTCAGTTCCACTTCGAACGAGCCCCCTTGATGAGGGAAGATGTGTGTGGAGATATCCTGGTTGTTGGGATGAATCGTGGGTGACAGTCAACTTGGTATCCCATCACTGTCTGGGGCTTCATTGACTGGTGTTGTCTTCAGTGATGAGTCCCACTTTCAAATGAGCCCCGATGATCAGCGAAGATGCGTCTGGAGGTGTCGTGGTTGTTGGGGCGTATGGCGGGTCACAGACTGATATCTCATAGCTGTCTGTGCTTCTCCAGATACGTCTTCGGGCTAGAATATCATTTGACTAGAGCTGAACTGTCTACAGCGATGAGTCGCACTTCGAACTAAGCCGCGAAGACCAGCGAAGATGTGTCTGGAGATGTCCCAGACAGCTTTGGGTTATCATCTTGGCTGTTGCCCAGCTTACGGCCTGACAACAAGGAGTGGTGGTGTGGACTGCCATTTCTCTTCACAGCAGGACTGCTTTGGTTGTCATTAGCGCATCCTTATAGCACAGTGGTATGTCGACGGTAGTGTATGCCCCGTTGTGTTGCCCTTCATGGCAAGCCATCCTGGACTTACATTTCAGCAAGATAATGCATGGCCCGGCTGACGAGGGTTTTTACTGCTGATCTAACGCGCCAGTTGGACAGAACTGGCGCTTCATATCTGAGAACGGCATGCAACAACTCGATCAGTCAATGCCAAGCCGAATAAATGCTTGCATAAGCACCAGAGGTGGATCAGTGCGTCGTGAACTTGCTCAATTTGTGAAGCTCTTTCTCTCGAATAAGTCATCTAGTTTTTCTGATATTGTACTCATTTGTTTGTCTGTAGCGTACAGTTGTCCATTACCGTCCCATTAGGATAATTGCTTCGTGATGCGTCGCTCATTTTCTCTTAGAGTGTACATCGAATGAAAGAGCTATCAAACAGTTTTCCTTGCCAGTGTTCAATGTGAGCACCATTCATCACATGGCACACACAGAGCCGACTGGCCAAATCTTGATCATTGTGTCTGAAGTCATTAATGAAACAACTGCTTCAATCCTGTATCTCAAGTCGGGTAGATCAACTTGTAGCGGAGGCACATGCAAATGATCCTTTACGAGCCCAGAAAGGTGAAATCCGTATGACGACACATTGAGTGAACGTGGAGGCCACGCGAAACAAGCTCTGTCATCTGGGCCCTTGCTGACAACCCAGCAGTCATGTTCAGTGTCGTTTAACCAGTCGCGTACTGAGTTATGCCAGAGGGGCGGTGCACCTTCTATGGTTCAGCTTCTTTCATTTCAGGAAAATGCCATAGTTCTAGCGCATCAAGATGATAAACACCAGTTACAATTGCTTCACCGAATAAGTAAGGCCCATAAATTAACCGCCGGGATACGACACAAAAAACATTCAATTTGAGCGAGTCTCGTTGCAACTCTGCCATCTCGTGAGAATTTGCAGACCCCCAGATGCGTACGTTACGTGTGTTCACATTTCGACTTAGGTGAAATGTCGATTCATCAATGAAGATAGTACGATTCAGATAATCTTAGTCGTCATGAAGCAACGTCTCGTTTGCAAAGTTGGCACGTAATCCGTAGTCTTTAGAGCTTGTAGCAGCTGCTAACGATAAGGATGTAGATGTAAGCGTCTCCTTAAAAGTCTCCGCAGAGACGTCACTGGAATTGCCAATTCACGTCTATCCTTTAGAACTGCTTTCTTGCGGCTACGCGTGAAGAACTCTCTCGCACGTTCAACACGTTCTTCAGTCACTCTTGGTCATCCCACACTCCTCCCTTTGAAAAGAAAGCTGGTGTCTTCAAACTACAGATGTTATTATCTCTTGGAGGATTACAATGGAATTTAATACGGAACACACGTTGCACTTTAACAATAGATTCAATCCTTGCAAACTGTGAAACACGAATAGGTTTCTGTTCACTAGTTGCATTTTTTGCTACTAGCGCTTTCTAACGGAAGTAAAGGAGAACAGTTCATGCACACAGGCATTCATGCACAACTGTTTAAGATACTCTTGTATCTAATGTATTATTTGTAGTTGTGAATTGAAAGTAATAAATGCTACAAAGTATTAAACCCCGATATTCATTTTGAAACACCCGGTATTATGTCTTTCTCCGAGATTCTGATGAAGGGCCAAGCACGAAAAGCGTTAATAAGGAAGTTTTGACAAGTGGACGGAAACCAATACCTGCCGAGATTTGAGCCGTTTTACTTGTGACGAGCAATGAGTAACATTCGCAGTCTGCATTTTATTAACAGGATTCACAAGATATGGCATAGTAAATTACCCTTGAAAATCCGAGAGTAGTCATGGAGGTGAGGCATCAGGATCATTTTTGTGTCAGTGTATGGCGAGGAACTGTCGGTGACAGTCTCATAGGGCCATACACTTTGTCAAGCAGATTTACAGATGCCGCGTATCACCGATTTATACATGGTGAAATATCGACACTACTGGAGAATATTAACCTTGCAGAAAGACAATGACTGTAATTTATGCACAACGGGGTATCACCCTTTTTTTATAAATCGCGCGACAGTACCTCGATGCGTAGACACGACAGGAGCGCGTGATCAGTGCATGGCAATCCGAATGGGCCGAGGTGTATTTGTAAGCGTGCATAATATATTGCGAACAAGGGCTTAAGGATGTGTCAGAGTGCAGCACTGCCGGTAGTGTCTATTACAACGTAACAGAGAAAGGCGAATGAGAGAACGTATTCATCGATATCTCACCACGTATTGGTTTGTGGACATAACATTACAGGAACTTTTCTGTTAGATGTGACGAATACTGCCTCCCGTTGTAGGAATATGTGACAGTTTATATATATATATATATATATATATATATATATATATATATATATATGATATCTGTGAAAATATTTCGCATTATCTCCATTATCAGTGGTACAGAATCGAATGCATCTCGGTAATTTAGGAAAAGGAAATCTAGCTGTTCATCTGCATCTACTGCATGCAAGAGATCTTGTCTGAATAAATCAAGGTGTGCTTCACGTGGAAGGTTTTCTCCTTGAAATTAACTTTTTTTCCCGGAAAAAATGGTTCAAATGGCTCTGAGCCCTATGGGACTTAACTGCTGAGTCCATCAGTCCCCTAGAACTTAGAACTACTTAAACCTAACTAACCTCAGGACATCACACACATCCATGCCCGAGGCAGGATTCGAACCTGGGACCGTAACGGTCGCGCAGTTCCAGACTGTAGCGCCTAGAACCGCTCGGCCACTCCGGCCGGCTTTTCCCGGAAACCTCATAATAACTGTCCCTAGAATACGCTTCAGGCTCCTTCTATCGGCAGTTGTTAATGATAGTAGCCTGTAATAAAGCACTTCCACTCTTTTGCCGTTTCAGTGAGCAGGGTTTTCCTGCGTTCCCTTGCAGTCCCACTGGACCGTTCGTTGAGCAGGAAATTCAAGATTACTATGATCTACGTAGCCGCTGTCAAGTGGGGGACCAGGATTCGGTTACCGCTACTACCGGGGACTTTTCCTTGTTGCAAGGACTGGTACGGACTGCACCCAGTTTCGTGAGGCCACCTGAGAAGCTACGCGACCGATTACTAGCGACCCCAACGTCAAGAAACTCGAAAGTGAGCGGGTGAGGGGTGTGCTGAACCCATTCCCCTCCATACTGCACCTGCTATTTCCGCTGGTAAAGGATGACACATCAGTCGGGTCCACCTACCTACTTTACCTATGATACACACTATTGGCCCCTAAAATTGCTACACCAAGAAGAAATGCAGATGATAAACGGGTATTCATTGGATAAATATAATATACTAGAGCTGACATGTGATTACATTTTCACGCAAATTTGGGAGCATAGATCCCGAGAAATTAGTACCCGGAACAACCAACTCTGGCCGTAATAGCGGCCTTGATACGCCTGGGCATTGCGTCAAACAGAGCTTGGATGGCGTGTACAGGTACTGCTGCCCATGCAGCTTCAAACGATACCACAGTTCATCAAGAGTAGTGACTGGCGTTTTGTGACGAGCCAGTTGCTCGGCCACCATTGACCAGACGCTTTCAATCTGGAGAATGTGCTAGCCAGGGCAGCAGCCGAACATTCTCTGTATCCAGAAAGGCCCGCGCAGGACCTGCAATATGCGGTCGTGCATTATCCTGCGGAAACGTAGGGTTTCGCAGGGATCGAATGAAGGGTAGAGCCACGGGTCGTAACACATCTGAAATGTAACGTCCGCTGTTAAAAGTGCCGTCAATGCGAACAAGAGGTGACCGAGACGTGTAACCAATGGCACCCCACACAATCACACAGGGTGATACGCCAGTATGGCGATGACGAATACACGCTTCCAATGTGCGTTCACCGCGATGTCGCCAAACACGGATGCGTCCTGTCTGTGATGCAGCGTCAAGGGTAACCGCAGCCATGGTCTCCGAGCTGATAGTCCATGCTGCTGCAAACGTCGTCGAATTGTTCGTGCAGATGGTTGTTGTCTTGCAAACGTCCCCATCTGTTGACTCAGGGATCGAGACGCGGCTGCACGATCCTTTACAGCCATGCGGATAAGATGTCTGTCATCTCGACTGCTAGTGATACGGGGCCGTTGGGATCCAGCACGGCATTCCGTATTATCCTCCTGAACCCACCGATTCCATATTCTGCTAACAGTCATTGGATCTCGGCTAACGCGAGTAGCAATGTCGCGATACGATAAACCGCAATCGCGATAGGCTACAATCCGACCTTTATCAAAGTTGGAAACGTGATGGTACGCACTTCTCCTCCTTACACGTGACATCACAACAACGTTTCACCAGGCAACGCCGGTCAATTGCTGTTTGTGTATGAGAAATCGGTTGGAAACTTTCCTCATGTCAGCGCATTGTAGGTGTCGCCCTCGGTGCCAACCTTGTGTGAATGCTCTGAAAAGCTAATCATTTGCATATCACAGCATCTTCTTCCTGTCGGTTAACTTTCGCGTCTGTAGCATACCATCTCCGTGGTGTAGCAATTTTAATGGCCAGTAGTGTATTTTACCTATGGTACAAGTACGCAATGTAAAATCCAATGGATATGCCGTCAGTGGCTACCGTGCGAGTAGTCTTAATTGTCTTGCAATACCTTCAAGTTCTCAACAAAAGTCAAGTATTGTATATACCAGCAGGTGTTTATAATACTGGGATCCAACAAGTGAGTAGTCTCCAGAAAGCCCATTAGGCATATCTACACCGAGCTGCTGTCCGTTCCTCTGGCGACAGGGAGCGGCCTATTTCTTTCGCCCTTAAAGGACGGGTGCCAGACTGTGGCGTCGGCCTCGACACCTGTGGGGCACGACGCGTCGCGCCGTGGCGTGGCGGGCGTCGGGACGCCGTGATCGGTGCCCTCTAACGGTATCCCCTGTCGGCGCTATCGGCGCGAACCGGATTTTAGCATATGAGGACAGCGAGACGACGTCTCGTATGCAAAGTTCTCCGCCGCTGCTGCATAAACTGTCTGCGGCGATCCAGTTCTGGCGGCCTGCGGGCGAGCCGTGACGTACGGCGCTGGTCGCCAGGGGGACGGTACGTCTCCATGAGGAAGGCCGTGGCCCGTGCCTGTAACGGAAAACACTGCGCACCGGGCCGGGCAGCTCCTCCCGTAACACCAGCCTGTGTACCACCACGCTGCTAATTTTTCCCCGCCTGATGCATTCGTCTCCCTTTTTCTCTGATCTCTTCCATCCCACGCTATACCTCAAAGCCGCGTGACAACCTCGAAGTCTCTAAACCATTAGAACAGCACATGTTCTCTCTCTCCCCATACACTTTCAAATCGAGAAACAGTAACTGAACATATTGTCTTTGATGCCCACCGAGCCGCGCGGGATTAGCCGAGCGGTCTAAGGCACTGCAGTCATGGGCTGTGCGGCTGGTTCCGGCGGGGGTTCGAGTCCTCCCTCGGGCATGGGTTTGTGTGTTTGTCCTTAGGATAATTTAGGTTAAGTAGTGTGGAAGCTTAGGGACTGATGACCTTAGCAGTTAAGTCCCATAAGATTTCACACACATCTGAACATTTTTGATGCCCACCGACCTACCATACCGTGCTCCTCCTCCCACCCCAGACCCCACCACCACGCTCAAAAAAAAAAAAAAAGTATGGTTGCACCTTTGCGCATGAAAATGTGATGTGGCACACAATACCTGTCAGTAAGTTGTTGGAGGGATTAGATTACATTGTACACTGATATATACAACTTAAGGAAGAAAGAAACTTTCACGTGATGTATCACTGCCTAGTGACATATCTCGACAAATCCTGACCATTCATAAACTGAAGTGCCAAAGAAACTGGTATAGGCATATGTATTCAAATACAGAGAACTGTAAACAGGCAAAATATGATACTGAGGTCGCCAACGCCTATATAAGACAACAAGTGTCCGCTGCAGTTGTTAGATCTGTTACTGCTGCTACAATCGAAGGTTATCGAGATTTAAGTGAGTTTGTACGTGTTATTATAGTCGACGCACGAGCCATTGGACACAGCATCTCCGAGGACGCGATGAAGTGGGAATTTTCCCGTACGACCACTTCACGAGTCTACCGTGAATATCAGGAATCCGGTAAAGCATCAAATGTCCGACATCGCCACGGCCGGAAAAACAACCTGCAAGAACGGGACCAACAACGAGTGAAGAGAATCGTTCAACATGGCAGAAATTGCTGCAGATTTCAATACCGGGTCGTCAACAAGTGTGAGCGTGCGAACTATTCAACGAAACATCATCGATACGATCTTTCGGAGCTGAAGGTCCACTAGTGTACCCTTGATAACTGCACGACACAAAGCTTTTCGCTTAGCCTGGGCCCGTCAGCACCGACATTGGATTGTTCATTACTGGAAACACATTGCCTGGTCGGACGTGTCTCGTTTCTAATTGTATCGAGCAGATGGACGTGTTCTGGTATGGAGAGAACCTCATCAATCCATGGTCCCTGTATGTCAGCAGGGGATAGTTCAAGCTGGTGGAGACTCTGTATTGCAGTGGGACGTGTGCAGTTGTAGTGATATGGGACACCTGATACGTCTAGACACGACTCTGACAGGTAACACGTACGCATTCTGTCTGATACCTACATCCATTCATGTTCATTGTGCACGTTGACGGACTTGGGCAATTCCAGCAGGACAGCGCGTCAATCCACAAGTCCAGAATTGCTACGGAGTGGCTCTACGAACACTCGTCTGAGTTTAAACACTTCCGCTAGCCACCAAACTCCTCGTACATGAACATTATTGAGCATATCTGGGATACCTTGCAACATGCTCTTCAGAAGAGATCTCCACCCTCTCGTACTCTTACGGATTTATGGACAGCCCTGCAGGATCATGGTGTCAATTCCCTCCAGCACTACTTCAGACATTAGTCGAGTCCATGCCACGTCGTGATGCGGCACTTCTGCGTGTTCGCGTGAGCCCTAACGATATTCGGCAGATGTACCAGTTTCTTTGGCTCTTCAGTGAGAAAGAACTCCTAAAGTATAGCACCGAAAGAAAAAGTATAGCACTGAAAGAAAAAAGAAATGAGACCAACAGAAATGACACTTTCTGCCAAAAATAATAAATACACTGTAGTCATCGCAATTTATGATGGCCCCTGATCATTACAAAGAGCGGGACATGGTTTATTATAAGGTATGACATCACCTCAGACGGCAGTGAATGCTCTGCAACGTAACGTACTCCAATGCTGGCCGCAACGTTGGTAAGTCGTTCTTGTGATAGGGCGTTCCATTCCACAACCAGGTCGGTTGACAACTGCTGGATGTTCTTTGGTGCACGTAGACGTGATGTAGTACGTCTCCCGTACGCATCTCACATGTGCTCGACGGGATTTAAGTCGGGGGATCGGGCAGTGCTGGAGGTGTCATCAGGGGGTATAAATGCTCAGATAGTATGTAACGCCGGAAATGCATATCCTCCTATTTCCATCTATTGTACTACAGATTTTTTCCTTATTTTGTTACCTGAAGGTATGACATTTCTGTGTCTTTATATACTGTAATTGTTTTACAATTTGTATATATATATATATATATATATATATATATATATATATATATATATGTGTGTGTGTGTGTGTGTGTGTGTGTGTGTGTGTGTCCATGTATAATTGGTTTGTTTTGTAAATATTATTTATATATTTACGCTGGGTTTTGCCTATGGAAAACTATGCTATCGAAGATTACATCGATAGGTCGTGTGGAGAACCAAAGTGTTTAAGATCTTGGGAAGTGGTAACTCTGCCGCGTGGAGCGCGGGCAGAGCTGAGTGTAGCTGGAGCAGGGCGGTGGGGCAGGTGTGTTGAGTGACGCTCCCGGGAGTTGCCGCGCTTTCGGTGTTTGGCAGCATGTAGTCGCGCTCGACTTGCTATGACAGTTTCTGGCACGGTGTCGCGGACGGGAAACATTAGCTGGCACACGTCAAGAGCCCGTTTCGCCTGGTGACCGTGTCGAGAAGAACGCACGGCAACATCCAGCTTCTGCAACAGCGACGGCCGACAATAAGTGATTGTCGCCACCTCCTCGATCGACGAGTTCAATCCTTCAATCAGCCTACAAGGAAGACTGAAACAACGTAAAGTTATACAACTGTAAGGCAGACCTCAGCTTTTCAAACTAAAATACAGCAACTTAGCATGAACCTTTGTTGCTCATTGTCCCAATTGCATTACCAAGCAGGGTCCCTTCCTTTCCCGAAATGAACCCGAGTGTCGTTGAAATTCAAACGCCAGCATTAAAGTAATATCATTCTATTCCACTGCTTTAATTTCAAAATTGTCTTGCAAACGTTCCCATGTGTTGACTCAGAGATCGAGACGTGGCTGCAACATCCGTTATAGCCATGAGGATAAGATGCCTGTCATCTCGACTGTTAGTGATACGAGGCCGTTGGGATCCAGCACGGCATTCCGTATTACCCTCCTGGACCCACCGATTCCATATTCTGTTAACAGTCATTAGATCTCGACCAACACGAGCAGCAATGTCGCGATGCGATAAACCGCAATCGCAATAGGCTACAATCCGACCTTTATCAAAGTCGGAAACGTGATGGTACGCATTTCTCCTCCTTACACGAGGCATCATAACAACGTTTCACCAGGCAACGCCGGTGAACTGCTGTTTGTGTATGAGAAATCGGTTGGAAACTTTCCTCATGTCAGCACGTTGTAGGTGTCGCCACCGGCGCCAACCTTGTGTGAATAGTCTGAAAAGCTAATCATTTTCATATCACAGCATCTTCTTCCTGTCGGTTATTTTCGCGTCTGTAGCACGTCATCATCGTGTTGTAGCAATTTTAATGGCCAGTAGTGTATATTGATTCGTCCCACGTCACAGTGCACTGTTAGCAATAATCTCGGAAGTTCTGGTACAAACAGCTTTTGACTTACAGCTGTCAGGCGATCAAACATTGCGGGTCGCCACTGACTGTCATACGCCTTCGCAATGTCAACCACGATACCTTCGTCAACATGAAACAGTATACTAGACATCATTAAGCGCTGGAGCTGCATGCCCGGACATACAGCTGTTCGAGGTGTGAGGCAACGTGCCTCCCTCTCCCCCACCCACCCACAGTTTCGAGTTTTGGCAGCAAACTCAGCGGTGGTGCGGCGTTCTGCTCCGTCGAACAGTCGCAGGACTCAGCCGTCCAAGTCGGAGGGGACACGACCGGCGCTAGAGGACGCTGGCCGCCGATACGTATCACGCTGCCGTTTTGTAAGCAGCAGCGGCTGCTGCGTAACAGTCTCCACTAGCGAGTCTTGCAGCGCCGGTTGCGCCTCCCGCAATTTAACGAGCAAATTACGAGGACCGACCAGAGAACCGAGACCCGTCGATCGCGACCCGTGTACGCACGATTACAAATAAAGGCCGGCGAGAGCATTACAGGCTCCATGTAACCTGGGAAACATACATCGAAAGCTCCGATTTTTGCGACGAACCTTCCGAGGTTCGTTTCTAGTTTAGGCGCGTTCTTCAAGATCGTGCACAAATGTATAATTTAACGTTCTATAAGGATACGCTTCATTTATAAGGTAGTTCTGATCCTCTATTTGTAGTACCGCTGTTGTTGAATTGATAGATTATTGACAGTCGTTCAGTCTCCAGTCCACTCCTGGGTTTCTTTGTTCCCCATGGTATTGAAAGCCACGGAAGATATGAAAATAACATTTTTATTCTTTCAAATGGTTCAAATGGCTCTGAGCACTATGGGACTTAACATCTATGGTCATCAGTCCCCTAGAACTTAGAACTACTTAAACCTAACTAACCTAAGGACATCACAAACATCCATGCCCGAGGCAGGATTCGAACCTGCGACCGTAGCGGTCACGCGGTTCCAGACTGAAGCGACTAGAACCGCACGGCCACAACGGCCGGCTTTTATTCTTTCTAAACAATTCCAACATTATACTTAAAATGTTTCATTGACAGATGAGCGATACTTCCAGAGTTATTAAATACATCTGTCCTGTTTGTTGCTGGTCTACATTCTCATTGTAAGGAAAGTATTTTCAAGTCGTGAAAGAAATTACAGTGTGTTGTATTGAGTATGAACTAACACCTTTTCTGAAGTTCATGGAGTTTAAGAAATTTATTATATTTTATTCCAGTCACAGACCACGTTTGTTTACAAAATAAGGATATACATATCCGTGACTGTAATATATATATATATATATATATATATATATATATATATATATATATATATATAATATATATAATATTTCCAAATTTAAATTCATGGGAAAAATATCAGAACCCTTCGAAATCAAAACTGGAGTCTGACAGGGGGATGGACTACCCACAATGCTTTTCAACATTGTTCTAGAAAAGATCATCAGGGAATCGGAGTCTCATGTAGAGTGCATTCAAATTGGTATCAAATAAGAGAACCGAATTAAAGTCAAGTGCTTTGATTTCACTGACGATATTGCAATTATCACCAATAACATAACAGAAGCGATTCACGCAGTGGAAAAACTACATGAAATTTCGCAAAGAAACGGATTACAGATATCTTACGAAAAACCCAATCATATGGAAAAACGCCGGCCTGAGTGGCCGAGCGGTTCTAGGCGCTACAGTCTGGAACAGCGCGACCGCTACGGTCGCAGGTTCGAATCCTGCCTCGGGCATGGATGTGTGTGATGTCCTTAGGTTAGTTAGGTTTAAATAGTTCTAAGTTCTAGGGGACTGATGACCTCAGAAGTTAAGCCCCATAGTGCTCAGAGACACATATGGAAAAACAGCCAGAAGATAAATCCCCTTTAATAACAAAACATGGTAAAATTGATCAATTCTGCCATTTTAAATACCTCGGAGAAACTATGCAGTCCTTAGGGTTGAATCGGATCACCAATGAACAAATGAACGGATCACCAAGCTCCAGAAGGTCTACAAGCTGACATGGACGCTTTACAACAAGAAGTGCATTTCGACAGAAGCAAAATTAAGGCACTATGGAACAGTGATTCTCCCAGAAGCAATCTACACAGCTGAAACAATGGCGATTGATCGTCATTCAAGAATTAGGGAAATAGAAAAGCAGGAAAGAAAAATTCTCAGGAAGATTTACGGGGCAATCAACAAAAACGGCATTTGGATGTAGAGACCACAAAACGAGATCTACATAAAGAACAACACAGACGGAATCAGAAAATGCCGGGCCAAATTTTATACACATATCTACAAGATGGAAGACTCCAGTACAGCAAGGAAACTTGTCAATATTATAACAATGAGTAAATGCGGCACAGAATTTCTGAGAGAACTCCAGAGGGATCTGAAGCAGATCAACATAAAAAATCTCGAAGACCGCACTGAGTGCCGGAATAAAATCTCAAATGTGAAGTTTGAGGAAAGATCATCGCGCCACCCTGGTAAAAAATGGACAGAAGAACGGAAGAAGGAGCTTTCTGAGGGGATGAAGAGTTTTGGGGAAGCAAAGAAGAAAAAAGTCCGGACATGAAATTACGAATTCAAGTTCAATCACTCGCCTAAAGGGTATATATATATATATATATATATATATATATATATATAGTTCCCCTTTAGGCGAGTGATTATATATATTTAAATTGATTTTTGATTCTGTAATATATAAATCAATTTAATTAAAGTCGAAACATTCCCATATCAGATTTGACACACTATACAGATATATTCTCTACATCTTCGTGACTACTCTACAGTTCACACTTAATTGCATGGCAGAGGCTTCTCCGAACCACCTTCTCACTAATTCACTACCGTTTAACAGCGCGTGGGAAGAGTGAACACTTCAATTTTTCTGTACAAGCTCTGATTTTCAGTCACAATAAAACCTTTTAAGTCAGTTTTAATAAAATCTTGTAGCCATTGCCTCGAAGGATGAAAATGGAGAGGAGCGCTGCGAAAGTTTCACTGATATGGTGTAAAAATACGCTTAAAAGTTCTTAAGACTGGTACCCATTGTGAACTGTTGAAGCATGTACAATGTCTAGAAAGGGGATGCAATACAAGGGTTGGACCAACAGATAAACTGTTGAGATAATGCGAAATTTCTCATTTTTCATGGGAACGAAAAAGCTGGATTCTAGTTGACATCCATGCTGAATACATACTTGCTACGTCTCAAGTGGGCACTTAATGACTGAAGCACCGTTGCGGCCGCGTGTCAGGGATTAGCTCCCGAAAACCGCAGCTTCGGAATACGTAGAGCAGGCCCGGAGAGCCACCCCAGAATTTCGACACTATTTGAGCAAAGTGTTGTTGCTGCAACTCCACAGTAGACGTGGGTTGTTCCTTAATCTTTTGTCGCTGGTATTTTTACTTAAATAGATTAAACGGATTAGCATGAGAACTTTTCAACAGCCACCCAGCAGTCAGTACTGCCCACTTTGTATACAAAATAGAATTGATACATGGTCTCACTTTTTTTTTATTAGATGTAGCTTAACATGCCTACTAAAACATATGAAAGCAAAATATGTAGAATGCCTGGCTAGGTGTAAGAGAGGGTCATGTTACAAAGAAATTCACTTGTTACTTTTGTCATTTCTCAATTACGCAACTTACCTCCCCACTTATTTTTTAGCATTCTTCGATAGCACCACATTTCCAAAGCAAGAAGCTTGTTCTTCTCCGGATTTTCGATGCTGCAGAGTTCACTTGTACCCAATACTCTGCCACAGCCGTAAGCTTTCAGGACCTTCTTCCTCATTTCTGTATCAATATCTGATATCGTTAGAGCTCTTTTATTACTTTAGGTTATAGAAAATTCTTGCCCCAGACGGTAATCGAGCAGATGTCAGTATGAGTACTTGCAAACCTGCCTTTTTGTCGCTGATATTTTTACTTAAATAGATTAAAAGAAGCAGTGGTTACTGAGCCGAATAAATACCGTCACCAGGTAACAGAAAACACAATAAAATAAGAAATGACTATAACCGACAACACGTAGAGTTAGAAATGCTATTGAATTGCACTAATCGCACATGCCTACCACCCCCCCCTCCCTTCCCACAGGACTGAAATGTCCCTTGTAAGAGACCAAGAGGTAAACCTCGTGGCAATTGAACAGGCACATCCATAAGGACTTTAAAATCCGAGGTGCCATATGATATCAGACAAACCAGTAGGAACTATGGAAGGATATGATAACTACTATTGGAAAAGGCTCCTGTGTAACCTCACTTGACTTGATGATGCGGGAAAAAGTGATGACGATATCGTTTCTGCAAAAAGAAATAATTTCTCATGAAGACAAATACTGTATGTGCAATAAGAAGCATTATTATATTTGTGGCTTTCGTCTAATGATAGTACAAAGAAAAGATGCGCGCGCGCGCGCACACACACACACACACACACACACACACACACACACACACACATGACGACCAACGATCTCTTATTGGAATCAGGGACTACGCGTAAGGAGTTCATGGATAGATGTCGCTATATCATTAGCGAGTAACAGGCTGGGAATTCGGCGAGGCAGGAAAGTGTACTCAGGCGACCGCTCGCGTAAAATTCGGGTTCGAGTCATGATCCACGACAAATTTTCGTCTGCAACCACTGTTACATTTCATAGCCCAAGTCAGTCAAACCTTTGAATGACTTGACTTGTTAGATGATTCGTTGGAATGTTATAACATTTCCCTTTCTTTCTAGCTGGTTTTGTTCCCTGAATCAGTCAATAAAATCTTCTCAGTTTTCAAGCCATGTCAGTTTGAATAAAATACTCGAGCTCTCGATGGCTACCTTCGTCATCGTCGACAGGGGTAAAAATCAGTCACTGATTTTTCCTCCTGACGACGATGGCTAACATAGCCATGGAAACCTCAAGTATTTTATTTGAACTGACGCTGCTTGGAAACCGAGAAGGTCTTTCAGACATGCAGCCGCAAAATACTCCGAGGAAAGGGTAAGCGCCGGCCGGAGTGGCCGAGCGGTTCTAGGCGCTACAGTCTGGAGCTGCGCAACCGCTACGGTCGCAGGTTCGAATCCTGCCTCGGGCATGAATGTGTGTGATATCCTGAGGTTAGTTAGGTTGAAGTAGTTCTAAGTTCTAGGGGACTGATGACCTCAGAAGTTAAGTCCCATAGTGCTCATAGCCATTTTAACCATTTGAAATTGTAAGCACTCCCACCTCTCTATAGAAATGGAGAGATAATGATTCACTACTTGAAAATTCATTGAAAATCTAGCAAGAGAATCATGTAACACTAGTTTTTACGTCAGTGCTTTGCTAATTTGCAGTCGGTATGTTGTTTCGACATGCAGTTACTTGGATATGGAAAGTTTACATAAACCTCTTTAGTACAGAAGTAAAACTGTTGAGTAGTGTAATTACGGTAGATATTTTGCGACGGTACGTTAACTGCAGCTATGAACAGAGCAGAACACCTGCAAAACTGATGCTGGAGAGAAGGATTAGAAGATAAGAAACTGTATTAACTGTGAACTGCAGACCGAATGTAGACAGCCTCGCGTAGCAGCAGTAAACAGCGCTTGCAATCTCGTGTGAAGCAGGAGGGTTTGACAGCTCGCCCCGACTCACCAGGTGACTGCAGCGTTATGCATCATAGCTTGGCTTCGTCCAGTGGTCTCTCCAGTTCACTGGACTGAATCGAGTTACTGCAATCTACGTCGCACAAATTGCAATAAATTGCTGTTCCTGCCCAACTGTTAACGTACAGCGACCATAAACACACTGCAGAAAGCGACCTATCGCCACAGTGTGGATCAGTACGTTTCAGCATGCGTACATATTCGCGCAGTTTACAAAGCCACGCAAGGACTCGACAGGCAGAAAGCGCTAATGTAGCACCTAGAGACGCGTGGAGGGTAGAAACGCGGAAATCCTCGTTTCGCCCGTTGATTAACACAGTGCTGGCCGCCGTTCCAGGCCGGCTGAAAACATTACATCAGTCTTGCAAATGAACTAATTTATATGCGCCGGAGGAGCGGGTTACGCAGAGCCGTCTTCCGTGTAGGGCCGGCCGGCCGGCTGGATGCGTTCGCCGCGAACCGCTGCCGCGCGCGGAGCCGCCGCTGCGACTGGAAGCTGTGCGGGCTCTGAGCGGCGACCAGATGAGCGTGTGGTCTTAGCGGGGCGCGACGCCGAGGACTTCTCACTCGCTCTTCTGACCCTCGTGCATCAATACCGTCACGCGAAAAGAGCGATACCATGCGCAAAACTATTTTTTGTATTTATTCCTCGAGAAAAAGCCTGTTGCCTGTTATTATACAGCAGGGCGCGCATTGTGTGATTTGACATTTATATCATACAAATTCAGTTTTATTACTAGCACATTTTCTTTTGAAATTCTTATATATATATATATATATATATATATATATATATATATATATATATATATATGAGGTGCATTCAAGTTCTAAGGCCTCCGATTCTTTTTCTCCGGACTGGAAAGAGATAGAAACACGCGCATTGTTTTAAAATGATGCCGCATTCATTGTCAATACGTCCCAGAGGTCCCAGAGATGGCAGCACCGTACGCTAGATGGAATTTTACAGCCAGCGGCGAGAATCAGAACTGTTTTAAATACTTTAAATGGCGACTTTTTCCTTACTTGAACAGCGTGCAATCATTCGTTTTCTGAATTTGTGTGGTGTGAAACCATTTGAAATTCATCGACAGTTGAAGGAGACATGTGGTGATGGAGTTATGGATGTGTCGAAAGTGCGTTCGTGGGTGCGACAGTTTAATGAAGGCAGAACATCGTGTGACAACAAACCGAAACAACCTCGGGCTCGCACAAGCCGGTCTGACGACATGATCGAGAAAGTGGAGAGAATTGTTTTGTGGGATCGCCGAATGACTGTTGAACAGATCGCCTCCAGAGTTGGCATTTCTGTGGGTTCGTGCACACAATCCTGCATGACGACCTGAAAATGCGAAAAGTGTCATCCAGGTGGGTGCCACGAATGCTGACGGACGACCACATGGCTGCCCGTGTGGCATGTTGCCAAGCAATTTTGACGCGCAACGACAGCATGAATGGGACTTTCTTTTCGTCGGTTGTGACAATGGATGAGACGTGGAAGCCATTTTTCAATCCAGAAACAAAGCACCAGTCAGCTCAATGGAAGCACACAGATTCACCGCAACCAAAAAAATTTCGGGTAACCGCCAGTGCTGAAAAAATGATGGTGTCCATGTTCTGGGACAGCGAGGGCGTAATCCTTACCCATTGCGTTCCAAAGGGCACTACGGTAACAGGTGCATCCTACGAAAATGTTTTGAAGAACAAATTCCTTCCTGCACTGCAACAAAAACGTCCGGGAAGGGCTGCGCGTGTACTATTTCATCAAGACAACACACCCGCACATCGATCTAATATTACGCAACAGTTTCTTCGTGATAACAACTTTGAAGTGATTCCTCATGCTCCCTACTCAGCCGACCTGGCTCCTAGTGACTTTTGGCTTTTTCCAACAATGAAAGACACTCTCCGTGGCCGCACATTCACCAGCCGTGCTGCTATTGCCTCAGCGATTTTCCAGTGGCCAAAACAGACTCCTAAAGAAGCCTTCGCCGCTGCCATGGAATCATGGCGTCAGCGTTGTGAAAAATGTGTACGTCTGCAGGGCGATTACGTCGAGAAGTAACGCCAGTTTCATCGATTTCGGGTGAGTAGTTAATTATAAAAAAAATCGGAGGCCTTAGAACTTGAATGCACCTCGTATATGCAGGGTGTTTCAAAAATGACCGGTATATTTGAAACGGCAATAAAAACTAAACGAGCAGCGATAGAAATACACTGTTTGTTGCAATATGCTTGGGACAACAGTACATTTTCAGGCGGACAAACTTTCGAAATTACAGTAGTTACAATTTTCAACAACAGATGGCGCTGCAAGTGATGTGAAAGATATAGAAGACAACGCAGTCTGTGGGTGCGCCATTCTGTACGTCGTCTTTCTGCTGTAAGCGTTTGCTGTTCACAACGTGCAAGTGTGCTGTAGACAACATGGTTTATTCCTTAGAACGGAGGATTTTTCTGGTATTGGAATTCCACCACCTAGAACACAGTGTTGTTGCAACAAGACGAAGTTTTCAACGGTTGTTTAATGTAACCAAAGGACCGAAAAGCGATACAATAAAGGATCTGTTTGAAAAATTTCAACGGACTGGGAACGTGACGGATGAACGTGCTGGAAAGGTAGGGCGACCGTGTACGGCAACCACAGAGGGCAACGCGCAGCTAGTGCAGCAGGTGATCCAACAGCGGCCTCGGGTTTCCGTTCGCCGGGTTGCAGCTGCGGTCCAAATGACGCCAACGTCCACGTATCGTCTCATGCGCCAGAGTTTACACCTCTATCCATACAAAATTCAAACGCGGCAACCCCTCAGCGCCGCTACCATTGTTGCACGAGAGACATTCGCTAACGATATAGTGCACAGGATTGATGACGGCGATATGCATGTGGGCAGCATTTGGTTTACTGACGAAGCTTATTTTTACCTGGACGGCTTCGTCAATAAACAGAACTGGCGCATATGGGGAACCGAAAAGCCCCATGTTGCAGTCCCATCGTCCCTGCATCCTCAAAAAGTACTGGTCTGGGCCGCCATTTCTTCCAAAGGAATCATTGGCCCATTTTTCATATCCGAAACGATTACTGCATCACGCTATCTGGACATACTTCGTGAATTTGTGGCGGTACAAACTGCCTTAGACGACACTGCGAACACCTCGTCGTTTATGCAAGATGGTGCCCGGCCACATCGCACGGCCGACGTCTTTAATTTCCTGAATGAATATTTCGATGATCGTGTGATTGCTTTGGGCTATCCGAAACATACAGGAGGCGGCGTGGATTGGCCTCCCTATTGGTCAGACATGAACCCCTGTGACTTCTTTCTGTGGGGACACTTGAAAGACCAGGTGTACCGCCAGAATCCAGAAACAATTGAACAGCTGAAGCAGTACATCTCATCTGCATGTGAAGCCATTCCGCCAGACACGTTGCCAAAGGTTTCGGGTAATTTCATTCAGAGACTACGCCATATTATTGCTACGCAAGGTGGATATGTGGAAAATATCGTTCTATAGAGTTTCCCAGACCGCAGCGCCATCTGTTGTTGAAAATTGTAACTACTGTAATTTCGAAAGTTTGTCTGCCTGAAAATGTACTGTTGTCCCAAGCATATTGCAACAAACGGTGTATTTCTATCGCTGCTCGTTTAGTTTTTATTGCCGTTTCAAATATACCGGTCATTTTTGAAACACCCTGTATACCGCGTGATTAAAAAAAGTCAGTATAAATTTGAAAACTTAATAAACCGCGGAATAATGTAGATAGAGAGGTAAAAATTGACACACATGCTTGCAATGACATGAGGTTTTATTAGAACAAAAAAAAAACAAAGTTCACAAAATGTCCGACAGATGGCGCTCGACAGCAAATCGTCAGTGACTGCGCATGACAATCGTGTATGAAAGGAGCTGTAATGAGAGAGAGAATCACATGCGCCAGCAGTCGCAGCATGTTGACGTTACCTGAAAAGGCGCTTTTAGTGAAGCTGTATTATCAGAATTGGGACTGTGCTAGTTCAGCGTTACGATCCTGTCGCCATAGGAAGGGGATTCGAACGGGTAAAGGTCCGTCGACAAATGAAGCTGTGGCGAGGATGATTTCGAAGTTCGAACGATAGACC
Source organism: Schistocerca cancellata (assembly GCF_023864275.1). Taxonomy (NCBI): domain Eukaryota; kingdom Metazoa; phylum Arthropoda; class Insecta; order Orthoptera; family Acrididae; genus Schistocerca; species Schistocerca cancellata. Next base: position 459,162,886 of record NC_064631.1, on the reverse strand, counting down.
CCGTAGTGGCCGACCGAGCACAAGGCGTAATGCTGCTGAGACAGATCAGGAAGAAATGGAGACTGTAGCGGGTTCGTCTATGCACGTTGAAGTCAGCGCTCGTGCAGTCGCACGTCGCACCTGCATTCCGTACACTACTGTTTGGTTGGCACTTAGGCGTACCCTCCGATGCTATCCGTACAAAATCCATCGGCATCATGAACTGTTACCTGGCGATTTAGAGAAGCGGAGGGCATTTGCGGTGTGGGCGTTTCAAGAGATGGCGGAAGATGACGATTGGTTGAGTAACGTGTTGTGGACCGACGAAGATTATTTCACGCTCCGAGGGTCTGTCAACGCCCACAACTGCAGAATTTGGGCTACGGAAAATCCTAGAAGTGTCGTGGAAAGTCCATTGTACGACGAGAAAGTCACGGTATGGGTTGGATTTACGACATCTACCGTTATCGGGCCTTTTTTCTTCGAGGAAATGCGTGATTCTGGTTTTGTAACTGCTACTGGGACGGGTGAGAGGTACGTCGATATGTTTCAGAATCGCATCATCCCCAGCCTGGCTGATAAACACCTGCTGGAACGTACGATGTTTATGCAGGATGGCGCTTCACCCTATATTGCTAGACGCGTGAAAGATCTCTTGCGCGCGTCATTTGGTGATGATCGTGTGCTCAGCCGCCACTTTCGTCATGCTTGGCCTCCCAAGTCCCCAGACCTCAGTCCGTGCGATTATTGGCTTTGAGGTTACCTGAAGTCGCAAGTGTATCGTGATCGACCAACATCTCTAGGGGTTCTGAAAGACAACATCCGACGCCAATGTCTCACCGTAACTCCGGACATGCTTTACAGTGCTGTTCACAACATTATTCCTCGACTACAACTACTGTTGCGGAATGATGATGGACATATTGAACATTTCCCGTAAAGAACATCATCTTTGCTTTGTGTTACTTTGTTATGCTAATTATTGCTATCCTGATCAGATGAAGCGCCATCTGTCGGACATTTTTAAACTTTTGTATTTTTTTGGTTCTAATAAAACCCCATGTCATTCCAAGCATGTTTGTCAATTTGTACCTCTCTATCTACATTAATCCGTGCTTTATTCAGTTTTCAAATTTATACTGACTTTTTGATCACCCAGTATATATATCAAGAGCCAAAAAAAACGGTTATAGGCATACGTACTCAAATACAGATATATGTAAACAGGCAGAACATTGCGCTGCTGTCGACGCAATTGTACTGCTGTTACAATGGCAGGTTATCAAGATTTAAGTGAATTTGAACGTGGTGTTATAGTCGGCGCACCAGCGATGGGACACAGCATCTCCGAGGTAGCGATGAAGTGGGGATTTTCCCATACGATCATTTCACGAATGTACCATGAATGTCAGGAATCCGGTGAAACATCAGATCTCCGACATCGCTGTAGCCGGAAAAAGATCCTGCAAGAACGGGACCAACGACGAAAGAAGAGAATCGTTCGGTGTGACAGAAGCGTAACCCTTCTGCAAATTGTGCCGGCCGGTGTGGCCGTGCGGTCTGGGCGCTTCAGTCTGGAACCGCGAGACCGCTCCGGTCGCAGGTTCGAATCCTGCCTCGGGCATGGACGTGTGTAATGTCCTTAGGTTAGTTAGGTTTAAGTAGTTCTAAGTTCTAGGGGACTGATGACCACAGATGTTAAGTCCTATAGTGCTCAGAGCCATTTCTGCAAATTGCTGCAGATTTCAGTGCTAGGCCATCATCTAGTGTCAACGTGTGAACCATTCAACGAAACATGGACGATATGTGCTTTCGGAGCCGAAGACCCACTCGTGTACCCTGGATGACAGCGAGACACATAGCTTTACGCCTCGCCTGGGCCCGTTAGTACCGACATTGGACCGTTGATGACTGGAAATATGTTGCCTGGTCGGACGAGTCTCGTTTCACATTGTATCGAGCGGATGGACGTGTACGGGTATGGAGACAACCTTGTGAATCCATGGACCCCGCATGTCAGCAGGGGAATTTTCAAGCTGGTGGAGGCTCTGTAATGGCGTGGGACGTGTGCAGTTGGAGTGATACGAGACACTTGATACGTCTAGACACGATTGTGACAGGTGACACGTACGAAAGCATCCTGCCTGATCATCTACATCCAGTCATGTTCATTGTGCACTCCGACGGACTTGGGCAATTCCGGCAGTACAATGTGACACCCCACAAGTCCAGAATTGCTACAGAGATGCTCTAGGAACACTCTTCTGAGTTTAAACAGTTCGGCTAGCCACCAAGCTCCCCATACATGAACATTATTGAACATATCTGGGATGCTCTGAAACATACTGTTCAGAAGAGATCTCCACCCTCTCATACTCTTACGGACTTATGGACAGCCCTGCAAGATTCATGGTGTCAGTTCCCTTCATCACTACTTCAGACATTAGTCGAGTCCATGCCACGTCGTGTTGCAGCACTTCTGCGTGCTCGCTGGGGCCCTACACGATATTAGGCAGGTGTACCACTTACTTTGGCTCTTCAGTATATCTGTAATAAGTACAAATGCATATACACCCTTTGTCTAAATTTGTTGCTAAGTTAGATAATCATAACAAATAAGATACATATTAGGTTGTGGATATTGTTGTATTCAATGGAAGAAACAAGAGATGTCAGTTTGACTTCTATGTGATGTGACAATTCTTCTCTTTATAGCTTCTGCTTTACATATGTTGTCTCGACAGTAAGCTAAAGCTAAATACCGTCCGCACAGGCCTTGCAAGGCCAAATGGTACCGATAGGCCGCCGTATCCTCCTCAGCCAACAGACGTCACTTCATGTGGATATGGAGGGACATGTGGTAAGCACACCGCTCTCCCGGCCGTATATCAGTTTCCGAGACCGGAGCCGCTACTTCTGAATCAAGTAGTTCCTCAGTTTGCCTCACAAGGGCTGAGTGACCCTGCTTGCCAACAGCACTCGGCAGACCACATGATCACCCATTCAAGTGCTAGCCCAGCCCGACAGCGCTTAACTTCGGTAACCTGACGGGAACTGGTATTACGACTGCGGCCAGGCTCTTGGCTCGTTGTCTTGACAGTGTTAATACTTAATTTAATGTATTGATTCGCTCGGTTATAACGTGTTTCCGAACTTTAGTTCTAACAAATCCCTATACATATCAGTTAGACGACAACCGGGTTGGGTTTATTAACTTTCTGATTTCGTTATAAAGAAATGGCTGGCGATTTCGAAGACACAAGAGATTTATTATTCGAGTCTGTAAGTGGTCTGGAAGACTTGCAAGCAAACAAGGTAGTTAGCATAGATACCATTCCTTCAGAATTGCTAAAACCATTGGGAGGTAAGTGGCATCCAAACGAATGTTCATGTTAGTGTGTAGAATCTGAGAGACTGAAGATACACCGTGTCTGATCATGTTATCGAGATACCTATTAGTGAACATCAATACGGGTTGTTCACATTTTGCCGTTATGACGGCTTGGACTCTGCTAGGGACACATCCAGTGAGATATCTGAATGTCTGTGGGGGAACAGCACAGTATTCTTCCTCAAGAACAGAAACTAGTTAAGTAAGTGATGTTGGACGTTGGGGTCTGAAGCTAAGTCGACGTTCTAACTCATCCCAAAGCTAGGTACTATGGGATGCAGTTTTATGACCCAGTGCACTGTTATGCTCATACAGTCATTATCTTCGAACTGTTCCCCTACTGTAAGCAGTGCACAATACTGTAAAATGTGTTCATGTGCTTCCTCATTTAGCGTTTTATTAAGCTCAACAAGGGGACGACACCCTAACAACGAAAAACACCCCGTCCATACATCACTGTTGGCACAACAACACGCAATGGCAGGTGACGTTTTTGAGGCATTCACCACATCCAGACTCCTCCGTTGGATTGCCACAAGCTGTAGCGTAGTTCACCTCACCAAATCACTGGTTCCCCATCACTGTCCAGCCTCAGGCGCCGCTTAGCACTGACCACAGGAATGTGTGATTTGTGAGGAAGCACTCAACTACTGTATCCCATTATTTTCAACTCCCTATTGTGAAAACTGGACTGCTGGTAGCACTTTGTAATTCAAAAGTGATTCCTTCCGCTGGTTTCGAGCTAATTTTTTGCAACGACCCTCCGCAGTGTTACGGTCCCTCTCCGTCAGTACAAGAGGTCTGCCTGGTCTCGCTTTAGCTGCGGCCGTTCCTTCACGTTTCCACTTTACTGTAACATCATCAGCAGTGGACCTGGGCAGCTTTAGAAGGGTTGAAGTGCCCCTGATGGATATGGTGGCTTGGTGACATCCAATGACCAGTCCACATTGGAAATAACTGAGCTCTCCTCGCCTTGAGGTGTTCCATGCCCTCTTTTGCATGTCGCCTCTCATTTTCATCAATTTTATTAATGTTCTGTGTCATTGCACGGTGGTAACAGGCCGAATAAGGTTAATGTAATGAGAGTATTTGTACTGAGAGCTCAAAAACACTTTTCACTTGATTCCTATGCATGTTGGGTTACTTCCCTGTGTGACCTGTGCGAGGCGAGCATCGGAGGACGCGGCACACTGCGTTTCCGGTTGAGGGCTGCACTTTCCCGAATTCTGAGGAGTTCGCACAATGGCCATAAGTGCCTGGCGGAGCGATTGACTTCGGTCAAGTTTCCCCTATTGTAAGCAGGGTGAAATGATCTGATAGACGTCTGAGTGTCACTACGAAGATTCCTGGCACTGACTGACTGCATTGTCCTCTTGATTCTGAGAATACTTGTGACCTGTGCCCTGCTGGGTGCGACTGTCTGGCGCCGGATGGCCGGTGGTCTAGGCAGGTTGTTTTCTTAGCTGGTCAAACGGCAAGTTCAGTGCCCTCAGCTGAATAGCAGAGGCATGATTGGTCAACTTAAACTGAGGCTAGTTGACGTCATAATGCCCTTCTCGAAATTGGAGGGAACGGTCGCTATTGGCGCGAATGATGTTCTGAGACAGTGTGGGGGAATTTTGGAATCAGCACTGAATGCTGATTCGCGGGTTTCGAGGAGAGTAGGGAGTTGAGCAATGTTGGCTTCGCTCTTGCCTTGCGAGGGTGCAGGGGGATTCGGGATCTGATCTTCGTCGGAGTCGGAAAGTCTTGAAACTTGGTCGCTCTTTTTCGGAAGAACGTGGAATTCTCGGACAGCCTTCGAGGCTAGGGGTTGACACAGAGTTGCTGCACGACAGAAGTCGGGGCCTACATCATCAGGACGCTGTCTACCGTTTCAGTACTGGTACTGTATTTTGCGGCTCCGGCATTGTAGAACCTCATCAATTTTATACTGAATCCCTCAGCAGCAAGCGCGCTCGCTTTGCTGCAAGTCCACCTTGCTTGTTTCTCCATGTGGTCCCATTTGAGCTCTCACTACTAATTGCGATACTGCTATATAGTCAGAAGATCAATATTTGATTCATTAGGACCTCCAGTCAATATCGTCAATCTATTGCATCACAGAGAGAAGGAGCCCTTTGTTCTCGAGCCAACACTTATTCTCATAACAGTTAAGTATACCCTATTCTTTAACCTACTGTTTGTGTCGATAATCATGTGCATTTATGTTCTGATGTATAATAAATCTCATTGTAATATTTAATCTGCATATCATTTCGTAGATATATGCAGAATCCCATTTCCTGTTTTTTATTGTGATAAATTTCTCTCTTTTTCTGAGTAGATTGTCTACGATTTTTATTAAATTATTGTGAGTTAGGACTCCTTATTTTACCAACTACCAGTGTCCACCATAATTTCTTCCATTACCGTTGTGCGCATAATTAATTAGGTGTTAGATAAGAAGGGGGACGAGTGCATGTCTCGTTCTCATGAAAAATGCGTTAGAATTAAAGAGATACAAAAAAAAAACTCTTCTCCACCCTGGCACCTCGCAACTTGCCTGCTCTGCTGTTACTGCTTCTCTTCCGACAACTCAATATTCCCCAGCCCTTTTATACGGCCGGGTCCGCCTCCCGTTACATCTAGTAGTCAATTCCGCGTTACATGGGGTGACCGGGTAGTTTTGATCACCATCAGTCTTCCGGAGAAATATAATCCCAAAATATCATCAACACAATCCTGAAGATAGCAATGGATGATAACTGCGAAGACTATCACGCTTTCTTCCTAACAGCTCATGCGTACAGGCTACTAACAAGAGTAATACACAGGAGAGTGGAAGATAAAATTAAGGATCTGTTAGATGACGGTCAGTTCGGCTTTAGAGGAAGTACAGGCACCAAAGAAATCAAGACATCATCGCAGGATTTGCCGACGTAGAAAAAGCGTTCGACTAGTGGTGCAAGATGTAAAAATCCTCGGAAACACAAGCGTATACTGAACAACAGCCTGAGTAATACAATGTACAAAAATTAGGAGAAACAAGAAGAAGGGAGACCAAGAGGAAAGTGCCCAGATTCAAAAGGGCGTAAGGCAGGGATGAAGTCTATCTCGTCTAGTGTTCAAACCTATGTCAAGGAAGTAATGAAGGAAATATAAGAAAGCTGCAAAAGTGGGATTAAAATTCAAGGTGAAAGGATGTCAATTAGAAGTTTCGATGATGACATTGCAGTCCTTTTCAAAAATGAGGAAAAATTGCGTTACACATTCGATAGAATGAACAACCTACTGAACAGAAAACATGCACTGACAGTCAACCGTAGATAGACGGAAGTTATGAGGTATAACAGAAACGAGATTAGCGGAAAACTCAAGAGCAAAATGGATGACCACATAACAGACAAAGTTAAGAAATTCTGTTATCTTGGAAGTAAAATAATTCCTGACATACGTAAAAAGAAAGGTAAGAAGCATACTAGTGCAGGAAAGACTGCATTTCTTGCCAAAAGACGAGTACTAATATCAAATACGGGACTTCCCTCGAGAAAGAAATTTCGGAGAACGTACGTTTAAATCCCGTAATGCACATATGTGAATCATCGGCTGTGGGGAAAATCGGAAGCAAATCGAATTGAGATATGGGTTATTGGAGCATCCCGAAAATAATGTTTACTGAGGAGAACAAATCAGGAGGCTCTGTGCATAATCGGCGAGGAAAAAAAGTGTGAGAAACACCATCTACAAGAAAGGCCAGAATGACAGGGCACGTGATAAGACATCAGGAAATAACTTGCACAGGACCAATTAGACACTAGGTAATGAAAAGAAAAAACAGCTCTGAAGGGAGCCGAACAGGGGAAAAGAATGAAGACTGAAATATACCCAGTAACTAATTCAGGACCTTAGGTCTAAGTGCTACACTGATATGAGAAGAGAGACACGGGAGAGGAAATAGTGCCTTCAGTGTAAATTTTCACTGGATAAAGTAAAAGTTCCACTTTTTTTTCATTAATGCGAAGTTCTGGCTGTGAACCAGTTTTCGTACTCGTCCGGTATCAATAAAGCTGACAGGTACCGAAGCATCAAATACATATTGTTAAACTGGTTTTACATTGCTCTCCTGAATTCCTCCTACCAGTACAGTGTTGGACTTGAAAAACTGTGAACTTTTGTTAGGCCACAGTTCAGTTAATACACACATACCGGATGATTCAGTAAGAAACAACAGATTTCAATTGTTTATTACAGACAAACTATAAAAAATATAAACACATTGCGCATCTCACTGAACAGAGATAGCTTCAAAGTTTTGACATATCTGCTTGGTCGTTTGTTGTAGCAACATGGCGACTGCATCACGAAAGTAATCATTATGTGTTTTGAAATTTGCTTGAAGTTAATTCATCGTTCAAGTGCAACGTGCATTCTGCTAGCGAATCAGGAAGAAGCAGCCTCTGGCCAAGCAAATTTATGACTGGCATACAAAATTCTTGAAAGCTCGTGGCATATGCAAAGAGTGAAGTACTGGTCGGCCACACACGTCTGATGAAAATGTCTAGCGTATCCGAGATGCGTTCACACCGAGCCCCAGGAGGAACTTCAACTTCCTCAAACAAGGGAGTGGCGTGTTCCTCATATGAAGCCTTACAAGTTACAGTTACTGCAGCAACTGCGTTTCGGAAGTTCTCCAGGATATGGCAGAGGAATCGCCTTTTCAGACGAATCGACGTCTCATCAATCGTGTAAAGTAAACCTCCATAATATGAGAAATTGGGGGTTACAAATTCCTGGTATCGTCGTCGAATGTAAAAGACACTTACTGAAACTGAATGCGTTTTGTGCCGTTTCTGCTTACGAAGTTTATGGACCTTTCTTCTTTGTAGAGGAAACTGTGACAGGAATGTCAAACCTGGAAATGCTGCAAAATTCTACATCTACATCTACATTTATACTCCGCAAGCCACCCAACGGTGTGTGGCGGAGGGCACTTTACGTGCCACTGTCATTACCTCCCTTTCCTGTTCCAGTCGCGTATGGATCGCGGGAAAAACGACTGTCTGAAAGCCTCCGTGCGCACTCTAATCTCTCTAATTTTACATTCGTGATCTCCTCGGGAGGTATAAGTAGGGGGAAGCAATATATTCGATACCTCATCCAGAAGCGCACCCTCTCGAAACCTGGCGAGCAAGCTACACCGCGATGCAGAGCGCCTCTCTTGCAGAGTCTGCCACTTGAGTTTGTTAAACATCTCCGTAACACTATCACGGTTACCAAATAATTGGATGTTTCCTCAGCTTCACGATGATACCAGTGATTTCACTTATATGCATGACGGCGTTTCGCCTCACTTTCACCATGAAGTGCTGCGTTATCTTCACAACACCATCCCACAACGTTAGACTGGAAGAGGTGGACAACAAGATCTTGTTCATTACTTTTGGCCTCCCAGGTCATCAGGCCTCACACCTTGCGTTTTTTCTGTTGGGGTACCTAAAAGACAGAGTCTTCATTCCACCTACTGGAGCTACTCTTCAGATCTGAGAAATGTAATTGTTGAAGCTGTCGAATCAATAAACAGGGATATGTTGATACGTATGTATAATGAAATGGAACACGGTTTCGATGTTTCTCGAGAAATGCATGGTGCTTTTCGAGTGTGTGGTATAATTTCTGCGCGAATATAGCACTTTGAACCTCCCTCTTTCCAGTGATATGCGCAATGTGTTTCTGTATCCCATAATTTGCCTGTAATAAGTACCAGAAATTGCTTTTTTCTTTTTCTTGAATCATCCTGTTCTCCAACTCCTGTGTCATGGATTCCATCTGTCCATGAGTCTCTTTACTGTGTTCTACGCCAGGCAGTTTTCTAAAGAAACGGAAAGTTTCAGTCCTACTGATAGGGTCTGGTGATTGGGATCTGTTAATAGGTCTAAATGGAAAAGACATCTTCAGTTTCTCTCTTCCTTTCTAGTCTTCACTGCTTCTTCACACTCGTACTCAAACAACGCTTTTTCATTTGATTCAGTTGTTGACCCAATCTTCACTTGCACTGTGAATGATAGCCTCCATATCTCTGCAACTCCACCTGTGATCCTGGACGATAGGCGCCCACCTCTTTAGTTGTTCAATTGCAAGCACGCCTTTTTCATCACGAACCGCCGTTTCATTTCTCTTTCATCATTTTGTGGGCAGTTTCAGAATCTGTAGAAGTTGGTCAGAATTCATATCGGCCGCGTGAAACGGCCTTACTTACTCGACACATCCACGGTGATTCCACCTACCAAAATGTGATCCATCTGTTTTTTTTCTGAGTGTCTGGTAATACCCATGTGATTTTACATATCTCCTTGCGAGGGAAATACGTACTGCTAAAAATCATTCTTCTACCGGCAGCAAAGTTCACAAGTTGGACACCATTTTCGTTGCTTTCCTCGTGTAGACTATCTGGACCGATAGTCGGCCGATTTTCCTCCATCATGTGCATTAAAGTCGCTTAACGCTAGCGTACTGAATGTCATACAACGTCATGCTGCAAAAATTTCGGTTGTTGCAATTTGTCACTTTTAACTCGTGGCCTACAATTTCTGTCTTCCATTTATTTCATTTTATTTATTTTTAATGCAAATAGGCCACCTGAGGACCACGTTGCAATTTCAGGTCTTCGTTTTTTGTTCTTTTCTTCCAGTATAGTTTCATCTGGTCACTGTGTTTCCTCTTTCTCTCTTCAGACCATTTTGAACCAGTCTTTTTACCTACCCTACCTCGGTATCCTTCCATTTTCAGTGCTTTTCCCCCCGAAAGATTTCTACGTTGTTCATAACTTCTGTTTAATATTGTTTCTTTCTAAATAATTTTTTACTTCGTTCACCTAGCTTGTTGTTGATTTCTTACCCCACAAATATTTGAAAATCTGGTTCCATAAAATTTAGGGCGTGCAGCTGCATAAATTTCACTTCTTCTAATATTTCGGCTGTATTAGAAGAAGAAGTGAATTTATGCGACTGCACGCACTAAACTTTATGGGACAATCATTGTGCAGCGAAAATGTGAAGATGGACATTTGAAAATCTTATTAGTTAATCTACTGTCCAAAAAATCATGAGTCTACTTTTTCTCAATACGTTTGAAATGTTTCTGTATTTTGGTTTATTTCAGCATTACTTCGTAATTTCCAGCCTTCTGCAATGTTTTGTTGTCCTAATATTTTCCTTACAATTCGACTTTCTAGTACTTGTAATTTATCTAAATTATAATTTAATACCGTGCATTCGCTTTCATACGAACATTCTGGCTTCACTACTGTGCTGCAGTACCTTATTTTTAAATTTTTGGGTAGGCACTTTTTATTGCTGTGGTCTTTGGTGATGCCATATGATCTCCCTGTTTTATGCAACCTTTCCGCTGTAGCAGAGTTTTCCAAGCATTTTCTTGTATTATCTCCCTTAGATATTTGAATTTTTTTATCCTCTCTATTTGGCCAAAAACTGTTTCCAGGAATTCTGGAGCATCTTTAACGTTTGTTACAATTTATTTATTTATTTATTTATTTTTTGCAGAGATTCGTAATCCAGCTCTGCTGGTTATTTCTTCCAGGAGATTTATTTGTGTTATAGCAGATGCCACATTTTCGGAAAGTATAACAAGATCGTCTGCAAACGCAATACAGCTGATTTCGATCTTTTTGCTTCCTCTTAGCCGGTCGGGATGGCCGAGCGGTTCTAGGCGCTACAGTCTGGAGCCGCGCGACCGCTACGGCCGCAGGTTCGAATCCTACCTCGGACATGGATGCGTGTGATATCCTTAGGTGGTTAGTTAGGTTTAAGTAGTTCTAAGTTCTAGGGGACTGATGACCTCAGAAGTTAAGTCCCATAGTGCTCAGAGCCATTTGAACCATTTTTGGTTCCTCTTCCAAACCTTATAGGCGAGATGTGGAGTTTTATTTTAATTGCGAATTTCATGTCGATTCTCCAGTGAGATAATTACAGCGCTTTAGAACAACTTAAGATAAGATGCAGAGTGATTTTACTAAATCCCTTCAGGCAAATGCCGGGATGGTTCCTTTGGAAGGGCGCGCCGACGTCCTTCCCGAGCCTTCCTCAATCCAATGGGGCCGATGACCTCGCTGTTAGGTCCCCTCTCTCAAAATCAAGCAACCAAGATGCAGATATCTAAGACGCTTCAACAGTTGTCTAACCTACATTCGTCACAGCCGAAACGTTCAGATAGTGACTCAGTTGCGGGCAGTAGGTAACGAGGCTTTCCAGTTGCGACTGCAGGCCGGTGTAATGGAATGGCAGCGCTCCTATGCTGGGTCAAAACAAATCTATTAGGCCGTAAATGTATGCCGACACAGAAACTCGGCATGGAACGAGTCCAAGGACCGGCGTCCGCATCTGGAATGCGCGCTGCCGCCCGCCGCGCGTCGGCGCGGCGCGGCGTGGCCCGGCCCCCGGCTGCGTCGCCGGATGAGCGATGCCCGCCGGCTCCGCGGTGTGCGCCCGTGGCGCGCAGCTCGCCCGTTCCAGGCCGCCCCGCGAAATCGCGACCTCGGTCGCCGCGCCATGCAAATCGCTGCTCGTATCTGGGGAAGCGATCGCGGCCTCAGCTTTTAGCGCGGCTTTCTCAACCGGCAGTCGTTACGAGATTTTTCTGTTCGCTGGATATTTTTCTCCCAGTAATGTATATGCAAGAAATCGAGGTTCATGGATGTTCTTAGCGGATTTACTTACTAATAAAACCAGTTTACTGATTTATGCTGCTATTTGTAGCGGGAAGCAATAAAGCGTTTGTAGTAGGTTGAAAAGATAGTCTGCCACCAAGGACTTCCATTTGTTTTAAGTGAAAGAGGAGTGTTTCTCTGTGTAATAACGATCACGTTCCTCTAAAGCAGCGGTCTCCAAACTTTTTAGTCCGCGGACCACATTGACTCCTCCACGAAGTCATAAGGGCCAACATGTACCTAGTGGGATTAAAGCACCCTAGCACTCCATGATCACCGTAATGTAAGGCTAAAGCCGGCCGCGGTGGTCTAGTGGTTCTAGGCGCGCAGTCCGGAACCGCGGGACTGCTACGGTCGCAGGTTCGAATCCTGCCTCGGGCATGGATGTGTGTGATGTCTTTAAGTTAGTTAGCTTTAAGTAGTTCTAAGTTCTAGGGGACTGATGACCACAGAAGTTAAGTACCATAGTGCTCAGAGCCATTTGAACCATTTTTTAAGGCTAAAGGAAAGATGAAATCGCAAAAATATAAGGTTGTGGGAATAGCTAGCACAGAAACGAACTACGATTTTTATTTAATTACATAATTTTAATAGTGGACGTACCTGATCGAAATTCTGGAGTATTTTATTCTGGCGAATTTCACCGACAAGAAAATATGTCAGTGCACATTCTTCGCGAAAGCGTCCTGCAAAGTTAACGAAAACTCAAAATCATTGTTAGCAACACTATTACTGCAAGACGTAACAGAGGTAGAGTATGTCAACGCATTGTCATTTCAAGCGGCGCAACAATAAGTTTAGTTATGTAGTCTTGCAGCGAGTAGCAGAGGCAATGTCGCGGTGTACTGATCGCGATAGGCCTCGAAACACAGTTGTTGGCAGTATAGGTACCACCTCAAATATTTGGCGGGCCGGATACCGGGGATGTCCGGCCAGCGAACGCGGGCCGGTTTGCCGGCCCTCGCGGGCCTGTTTCGGCCCGCGGGCCATAGTTTGGAGACCCCTGCTCTAAAGGAATGGAAATAAACATTTTTCACACGCGCTTATTGTTGGTGTTAATGTTTATAAATTTCCTGGGACCTCGAAAAGTGGACACAATTTCATGGTAATAAAAGGAAATTATAATGAACAAATACAGCCCAAAATCCCCAAGAAGTCCTGATTCAAAGGCCGGCCGCGGCGGCCGAGCGGTTCTAAGCGCTTCAGTCCGGAACCGCGCGACTGCTGCGGTCGCGGGTTCGAATCCTGCCTCGGGCATGGATGTGGGTGATGTCCTTAAGTTAGGCAGGTTTAAGTAGTTCTAAGTTCTAGGGGACTGATGACCTCGAATGTTAAGTCCCATAGCGCTCAGAGCCATTTGAACCATCAGAACCTGATTCAAAACGATAACAACTAAAACAAATTTTTAACATCAGTTTAATATTTTTTCAGTCATCTTCAACGAAAGCATTTACGAAATAACTATCTATTGCTTGAGCTTTGTCCTGCAGTTACGCAGGGACAGCCATCGTTAATCGGATTTGGCATGTTAATGTGTAAGGGGTGGCCAGATGCCCTTCCTGCCGCCACCCTGTACCCCCCGGGACGGAATTAGTGTATCCCAATTGTCTGCATCGAGTGTAATCCATGGAATAGTGCGAATGGGTTTAGATGTCTGCGAGCCGTGGAAATGAGGCGAAACCTGGGAACCAGCCCGGGAATTCACCTAGCAAGATGTGGAAAACCGCCTAAAAACCTCATCCAGCCTGGCCTACACATCGGCCCTCGTCCAAGAAGCAGCGCGTTAGCGCTCTCGGCTACCCTGGCGGGTCGAAAGCATTTACAAAATAACACCTGCTCTGAATTTGAATAGATAACAGTACGAGATATTAATCATATTTTTCCCGCATGTGGGATACATGCGAACCAGCAAACAGAAAAGCTGAAACAGTTAATCAGATATTATCAACCATTGCTCACTAATCTGTCAAGTTTCCTTAATCGCAGTGCTGCATTACTTTTCAAGCAATAAAAAAAATGTAACTTTGCTGCGACTATAGGTTATAAACCCATCAAAATTTTGAAAAAGGTTCGAAATTTTATTTTAAGTCTGATCATACCGTTCGCCGAATTATCGGCATAGTGATGTAAATATTTGTGCACGATGTAACGAGTTATTCGGGTGTAATCCGCATCACTCTCGTTCGTACTGCTTTCGGGTTTGAATGCGGCTTGAGGAACATTAGATTATACAGTTTCAAATGAACTACAACCAGTCCTATAATTTCATCACTAGGTATATTCAAACAGAATGTCTCAAAACGTTAGGGTCAAAATAATACAGATCCTCAAACACAGTGTCACATTATACGGAGAGATTCCACAGAGGACCGGAAAAATTATTAGCAACAACTTAGTGCAAATCAGTCTTTGTCTTCTCCAATGATGATTTACTCTCCTGGTCCTTTCATTATCACTATAACTATTCCTCACTGACGTAGCAGATGTGCCACTTGCGCTCCTCATGTTATGGTAAAGTTTTTCGATAGACTTGTCTCTCACTCGTTTCTTTCAATTTCTTCTCACTTCGTACTTAACATGTCAGTTTTTAACACCTCACGTTTTAAATGTTACTCTGCTTTTGCTGCAGTCAATTACCCACTACCACTCAATTGTTTGTTTGACGTACAGATTCTGAAACATATTCCTCAATTTCGTGTCAGTACTGAGTAATATAGTTCTGCAGTTAGCATGTTGGCCTGGTACTGCAGTGAATTTCAGTTCAGAACTCCTCCTGAGAAACAGATTTAGATTATCCACGGTTTCCGTAAATAACTGTACGAAAATAACAGGATGGCTCCTTCGAATAAACTACGTTCTATGCCGTTACCCAGGCTTGTTCATTACACCTTCTTAACACTGTTAATCGTTTTTGGCTAAGATTTGTTTATCCTCAATACATGTCATACGTAAGTCCTCCACACACGTTGTAGTTTATATTCTGCGTAAATCTAACTATCAATACTAGTTCTCATTGCGTTTTTCTTTCTATTCTGATGTTTTCTCATTAATTTTCACTTCTTGGAAACAAATGTCATTTAAAAATGGCACTAAGCTGCCGTGAGCTTTCTCTTTACACAACGTGGCATTGTCTTCTTGTATACGTACATAAATGAAGAAATCCACCTGAGACGGACGGTGGCACTGATAACAAATGGGAAATGGGGGCAGTGGGGGAGAAACATGAAAGACAGTAAATTGTGTGTAATCTACACTCAAGACAAGCACAGTTGCAGTAAATATTTTGAGCTGAGATCTTGGCTCCAATTCTAGGAAATCTTTTTTTCAAACACACGCTACAAATCCAGCGGATTTCTGCCTCTGATCATCAATGAAGCCGCCTGAGATAGGTCTTATCTCTGGTACTGAGCAGTCTGGCATAAAGGTTGAAACGGTGGGACCGTGACATGCTTACAGTATGTCATCTGTTTCATTATGATACCTATGAAGACAATGTGCTTAATTTTTATCTTCCTTATTAGGATTTCTGCTTCTTTTCTGGTGCCTTATATTGCTCTAAATCGGTGGTGTTATGACAAACACAAGACAATGCCAGTGATCGTATGTTAGAGGTCCCTAGTCCCTGTGTTCAACAGCTAACTGGCTGAATGCAGGAACGTGAAGGAAGATAATACGCTAAGTGCACTCTTACCACGAGGGTAAAAATAATTTAAAAAATAAAAAACGAAGTTAATTGTGTAGCTGACGATCTCGTGTCTTTATGTTGCTCTGCATCATCCGATGAAGCTGCAATTCACTACTGACGTAGCGCTATAAGTTAATTGGTTTCTCAACAAGCGCTTCAGCTTTACAGTAATGATTTGTTTTGAAACAACGGTACATCTGTAATTTGGAGCTATAACTGAAGGTAATCAGACCAGAAAAGGTATCGCATACTTTTAAATTAATTTTGCAGTGAACACATAGTGCGTAGTGGGGCGGTCACTCTTTTGTAGAAATGATTCAAACGCCAAGATCGCTTTAATACTGTCAACTGGATAACCGGTTTCAACACACTAAAGGTGCCGTCATCGGACCTGAATGTAGATTAACATTTTTATCCTAATGGTTTATAAATATTAATCTACATTCAGATCCGATTATGGCACCTTTAGTGTGTTAAAGACGGTCATCCAGTAAACAGTATTTAAGCGATCTTGGCTTTTGAATTATTTTACATTAATGTATCAGCAGTTTATTCTTCTTTAGTAAAGTCAGCTCTGAGGTCAACGTTGGCAAGAACTGAAAAGTGTAGGCCGGACTGGGGCTCGAACCTGCTACCTGGTTTTGGACTACACGGCGGTATCAATTGCGCCGTGTGGGCACGTTTCGGGAGGGACTAATTCAGTTGTCAGCTTGCCACGAAACCTCTCCGTATTTCCCAAACTCCACCGAGTAAACTTGACACAAAACTTGATCGATATGTATAATCCCATGTAGAGCTGAAATATTTAATCTCAGCAATAATTCCGAGACTCTATGACACACCAGACATCCAGTACACTTTTACTACCTAGACTGCTGGTTCCGTAGTACTGGGAGGGAACGTTTCTGGTATTAACCGCGCATTCAGTGAACTGGTAGAGAAGATTAATCATGAAGTTGGTACGAGAGGCATCCTTGTATAGCACAGTTGGTACTACACTGCCTCGAAATTCAGGGGCTGTGGACCGAATCACGATCCGCCGTTCAGAATTACAGTTTGTAATGTACGTTGATAAGCCGGAACATCATGACCACTACCTACCACGACACAGAATGCTTACCCAACACTCTGGGTAGGCCGGTCCAGTTCAGGAACGTAATCGTCCTCAAACCATTGCTTCACAAATGCTGTTCCATGACACTGTGCGTTGTCATGCTGATAGAGTTATCGTCTTAGAATTATTCGTCTACTGCATGCAGTACACGATGCTGTAAAATATGTTGCTGTTTTTTGGGGGAGGAGACCAGACAGCGAGGTCATCGGTCTCATCGAATTAGGGACGGATGGGGAAGGAAGTCGGCTGTGCCCTTTGAAAGGAACCATCCCGGCATTTGCCTGGAGCGATTTAGGGAAATCACGGAAAACCTAAATCAGGATGGCCGGACGCGGGATTGAACCGTCGTCCTCCCGAATGCGAGTCCAGTGTACTAACCATTTCGCCACCTCGCTCGGTTGTAAAATGTGATCATATACTTCCGCATTTGGCGTTTCCTTGTGTACAATAAGGGGACCGCACTCAAACCACGAGAAACATCCCTGTATCGTAAAACGAGCCTCCGTACATCACTGTTGGCACTACAGGAATGGCAAGTAACGTTCTCCACGCTTTCACCACACTCAGACCCTACCATCGGACTGCCACAGGGTACAGCGAGATTCATCACTCCAAATCACTCTATTCCAGATATCAGTTGCTTCGCACCCACCTCAAGTGCCGTTTAGTATTTACTACAGAAATGTATGGCTTATGAGGAGTTGATCCACCCCTATACCCCATTATTTTTAACTCCTTACGTATAGTCATTGTGCTAGATTGCCTGCTAGTGGCATGAGTGATTCCTTCTGCTGCTTTCACGTGATTCTTTTCAGCAAATACACTCTGTAACGCTCGACATTCCCTATCTGTCATTACATGCGAACTACCTGATCCTGTTTTAGCTGTGGTTGTTCCTTCGCATTTCCACTTCAGTCACATCACGAAGAGTCGACTTAGGAAGCGTAGAAGCTGAAGCAATGAAACAAACTCTGTGACGGGCAGCACTTGAACCCAGCCCTCCTATTTAGTAGGCAGATTTGCTAACCAATATCTCGCTGTAGCAGTGTGGCTAGCACACTGCACAGGCCACCGTAGTCCAGTAATGCAAACTTCAATTCACACCTTCAGTCCATTTTCCCCTCCTTAAACCGTCAGTATTGCCGAGGCTCTCCTACAATGGAACATCACCCCAGATTTTTACATAATGGGGATATGCTGCCTGTACCACAGGTGTAGGTGATCAGCTGACCTGATAGAATTACATTTTCCTAAAGACGTATGAGCCTCAACACGATAAGGACAGAGAGCCTTGGCAACATTGACGATTTAAGAAGGGGAGAATGGACTTTGCCTCAACTTTACCGTCGGTAAGGACAGAGAGATTTGGCAATATTGACGATTTAAGAGGGGAAAAAATGCGCTGATGGTGTGAACTGAAGTTCGTGTTACGGAGGTCACTGGACTAGAGCAGTTGACCTGGTGTAGCTGCGAGTGTTATAATGTTGTTGTGGTTAGAACCTTTGCGTAGTAATCAGAAGACCTCGGTTCAAGTCCCACCGGTGACACAAATTTTAACACACTGCTTCAGCTTCCATCACTATCGATGATAAAATTGACGCTCGTATGTCTCTGGGAAAATGTAACTCCATCATACTTGGGAGGCCTTACAAGAGTTGAAACGTCCCTAATAGATTTGTTATTGGAATGACATCCCACGGCTAGTGCACGTTCACCTGACCGAGCCGATCTACTCTTACTGCTTCTCCTTTTATATTGATAGGTCCGACTTTCGCGACTTATGATGGCCCATTCGGCATGCTTTTGATCAGATACAGCTATAGATTTAAACAGTGATTCGGTAGCGGCCTGAACCCGTAACCATGTCTTTCACGTTGCACTGAATGCGAACAGCAAGATTAATGGTTACAGTTCTGGTTCAGCGAATACATTTATGTTCAAGAAGAACATAAACGAGACACAGAGGACGTGGGTGGATTTGGGTACCGTACAGTAACAGACTGGCGTCAAATTCACGATAAGTTTCAGCCGCGTTCCCACTTCAGAGTCGTTGAACGAAAGAGGTGATAACAGCCGCGAATTCCTGACCGGAAACCAGGAAGTAACAGGCAGCGGTTCGCCGGCATTCCACCCACGAGTGCGGTGTCGAGGTGGACGACCGAAGTGCGAAGTATGTCGCGGTGGGCGTTTATCACCTGCCTTTTGTTGCAACCAGTCGGCAGCGCGTGTTAAGCGCAGCATTAGCGGCTGACATGCAACAGGCTGAATCAGACTTCGGTTCAGCAACCGTACGGTATCTCGCGCTATATTTCTGGGCCACTGGACAGCACGGCAGCGGAAAGTAAGCGCACTGGCGAAGCGATTACTCGCCAAAGTAGGCGTTGTTTGTGTGAAGTGCTAACGCAACATATGGGCAGCTGTCTGAGGTCAGTTACAGGAAAGCACTGGTAGGGCGTCCCATCTGAAAAGTAACGAACTTCACAGCCAGAACCGATGAAGGAAGCGTAAACTCGTGCAATAGAGCCGGCTCATGTGCAGAACGTAACAAGTAGGAGGTCTGATTGCAAAGCTTTGCGGAATTCTAACTTTTATCAGTGTTATATGGAACTGGATGAGGTTTATGTGTGTCTTATGAATTTTATAAACGACACATTTTCATTCTTCAGTCAAATTTCGATGTCAAATTTCGATATCAATATCTGGGGTTGGCACGATGCAGAATGCTGCCGTCTGCGACCCATACACTACTTTGATGGAATACAAAAACATTCCAGGGCAAATGAAGTCAGACAAAACAATTTACACTTAAGAGCAATTGAAGATAGCAGTTGTTGTTGTTGTGGTCTTCAGTCTTGAGCTTGGTTTGATGCAGCTCTCCATGCTACTCTATCCTGTGCAAGCTTCTTCATCTCCCAGTACCTACTGCAACCTACATCCTTTTGAATCTGCTTAGTGTATTCATCTCTTGGTCTCCCTCTACGATTTTTACCCACCACGCTGCCCTCCAATGCTAAATTTGTGATCCCTTGATGCCTCAGAACATGTCCTACCAACCGATCCCTTCTTCTAGTCAAGTTGTGCCACAAACTCCTCCTCTCCCCAATTCTATTCAATACCTCCTCATTAGTTATGTGATCTACCCACCTAATCTTTAGCATTCTTCTGTAACACCACATTTAGAAAGCTTCTATTCTCTTCTTGTCCGTGACTGGATGTTGTGTGGCGTCCTTAGGTTAGTTAGGTTTAAGTAGTTCTAAGTTCTAGGGGACTGATGACCATAGATGTTAAGTCCCATAGTGCTCAGAGCCATTTGAACCATTTTTTTCTTCTTGTCCAAACTATTTATCATCCATGTTTCACTTCCATACATGGCTACACTCCATATAAATACTTTAAGAAATGACTTCCTGACACTTAAATCTATATTCGATGTTAACGAATTTCTCTTCTTCAGAGATAGCAGTATGTTGCCTAAACGCTTTACGACACGCTAAATTTTGATATCATAAAGTGTGTGAATAGTAAAAGCGTACGGTTTATAAAATTTGCAGGCCAGCATATGAATTAAAATACGTACAGCAGGGTATGCGTCAGAGATATGTCACCGTAAAATGAATGCAGTGACTCACCAAACTGAAACTCTTCTATGAGAACGTAAGTAAGTAACTGATTATAACACTGTTTAAATGGACAAGGATAAGAACAGAATAGCCTATAGACCCATATCTGAAAAGTAAATGTACGTGGATGCACCTACGGAAGCAAATAAGCCAGCTGAATATTTCAGGATAAAAACAGTCTTGGTAGCGAAATTATTTAATGTCAGTGACGGGTTTCACCCTTTTGGGGAATCATCAGATTGTCTACAAAAACAAGAAACCAAACAATTAGTAACAGATAGAGGAATGGACATGGTCCTGTCTTGCACGACTTCAGAAGTAAAAGGAACTGAAAGTAACAGAAACCTACGTAAAAGTACTGTAGTTGTATATGAGACTCATCCATCAAATAGCCATATAAAATGGAAAATGGACAATAGTAATTGGATATGTAATCCATCCGTCAAAAAGCACTTAAAATGCAAGGTGCACCTAGTTAAAAGAAAAGAAAACTGCCAGTATATCATATCAAGAAGGTACAGAAAGGCGGCGGACATATTTCATCGACTTACGCACGTTACCTTGAAAACACCAGCTGACACCGCCGTAGTAGTACAAAATACGGCCACACTTACAAAAATAAAGCGTGTTGTAAATCTGTCGGAAATGACTTTAATACGTAATAGTGGGACTTATTTAATAAAGGGCTTAAATATAAAGTACAACCATGGCTAGATGATAGGGCGTTTACGCCTTTGGTGCCAGATTTTAAAAGTGCGCTACATGGGACCGCATGCAACTAATCAGAAAACCTAAAAATTATGTGTAAGACCAGTGATCTTATTGAGAAGACTACCCATAAAAAGTCTACTACTACAGATCAGTTGGTTCTAAATTCTAATAACAAGAAGCTCAAGTCAGAAGAGGCATTAATTTTACGGCCTGATAAGGACAATGCATCGGTACTCGTTTATAGAAAAGATTATACATCTAAAACACTGCAGTTTTTTGAGGAGAAGAATATTCAACAAATAGATTATGATCCCACCGAAATGTGCACGAAGGGGCTCAAAACGTATTTAGTCGGTTGTCACACTGTTTTTTGTGCTGACCTTGTACCAAAAATGAAAGACACTGTTCCTTCGTGCCCAAATTATAACTCATAAGCTTGATTACCTAATACGTCCGATAATTAACGGTATAGGGAACACTGAGAATTTGCCTCTAGGTACATGTTATACTTATTACGGAAAAATTTTGACTAAAATGTAAATTTTGTAATCTGTAACGAAAAAGAGTTGGTTCAGCTACTAGATAGTAAATCTTTCCCACTTTATTGCAGTCTACTCTCCTTGGATATTAAAAATCTGTATACAAACGTGCCTCTAGATGAAACGATCCTCAGATACCGGCGTCTGAGTGCAGACGAGATAATGTAACTATCACCTTACTTAAGCTGCTTACATCCTACGATTACTTCGCTTTCAACGGCCAGTATTACAAACAGAACGATGATCTAGGCATGGGCAAATGTTTACACGGTATCTCGCGCATATTTTAGTCAGTGATCTAGAGTGTAAATATTTTCGACGGGACACATGGCCGCGGTCAGCCGTCTTCAGGCTGGTGCCTCGGAGTGTAGCGGCAGTGGGGAGTCTGGTGCGTCGCATGGTACACCCCAGGTGTTACATGCTTCACCCACTGTCCCTGCTGTCGAGACATCTTCGCGGGTACCGGGCGCGGTTGGGCCACCCTCTCCCCAAGGGGAGTGGCGGGTTCAGCGGCGTTCGCGGCGCACGAGGCGGAGGGTCAATGTGGAGGCTGGCCGTGTGGCATCGCCCGCTCTGCCTGTGAGTGGACATGTGGCCGCTCCTTCAGCAAGGTCCGAGCAGGCACACGGGGGGAGGGGTTTATTAGTTATTGGGAGCTCCAACGTTAGGCGGGTGATGGAGCCCCTTAGGGAAATAGCGGAAAGGTCGGGGAAGAAGGCCAGTGTTCACTCTGTCTGCTTGCCGGGGGTCTCATCCGAGATGTGGAGGAGGCCATGCCGGCGGCGATACAGAGCACTGGGTGCACCCGACTGCAAATTGTTGCTCATGTCGGCACCAATGACTCCTGCCGTCTGGGTTCAGAGGTCATCCTCAGTTCGTACAGGCGGTTGGCGGAATTGGTGAAGGCGGAAAGCTTCGCTCGCGGGGTGGAATCAGAGCTAACTATTTGTAGTATCGTTCCCAGAACCGATCGCGGTCCTCTGGTTTGGAGCCGAGTGGAAGGCTCAAACCAGAGGCTCAGACGATTCTGCGGAGATCTGGGGTGCAAATTTCTCGACCTCCGCTATCGGGTGGAGAAATGTAGGGTCCCCCTGAATAGGTCAGGCGTGCACTACACGCCGAAAGCGGCTACAGGGGTAGCGGAGTACGTGTGGAGTGCACATGTGGGTTTTTAAGGTTAGAAAATTCCCTCCCTAGGCCCGACAAGACGCCTCCTGAGACGCGGCAAGGTAGGAGTAGGAGAAATGCAACAGGGAATAACAATAGTAATGTGCTAATAGTAAACTGCAGGAGCGTCTATAGAAAGGTCCCAGATCTGCTCTCATTAATAAACGGTCACAACGCCCATATAGTACTAGGGACATGTTAATTGGATGTCTCTATAGCCCGCATCTCGTGGTCGTGCGGTAGCGTTCTCGCTTCCCACGCCCGGGTTCCCGGGTTCGATTCCCGGCGGGGTCAGGAATTTTCTCTGCCTCGTGATGGCTGGGTGTTGTGTGCTGTCCTTAGGTTAGTTAGGTTTAAGTAGTTCTAAGTTCTAGGGGACTTATGACCACAGCAGTTGAGTCACATAGTGCTCAGAGCCATTTGAACCATTTGATGTCTCTATAGGCCCCCTGGCTCAGCAGCTGTTGTGGCTGAGCACCTGAAGGACAATTTGGATAATATTTCGGGTAGATTTCCCCACCATGTTATAGTTCTGGGTGGAGATTTTAATTTGCCAGATATAGACTGGGAGACTCAAACGTTCATAACGGGTGGCAGGGACAAAGAATCCAGTGAAATTTTTTTAAGTGCTTTATCTGAAAACTACCTTGAGCAGTTAAACAGAGAACCGACTCGTGGCGATAACATATTAGACCTTCTGGTGACAAACAGATCCGAACTATTTGAAACAGTTAATGCAGAACAGCGAATCAGCGATCATAAAGCGGTTACTGCATCGATGATTTCAGCCGTAAATAGAAATATTAAAAAAGGTAGGAAGATTTTTCTGTTTAGCAAAAGTGACAAAAAGTAGATTACAGAGTACCTGACGGCTCAACACAAAAGTTTTGTCTCAAGTACAGATAGTGTTGAGGATCAGTGGACAAAGTTCAAAACCATCGTACAATATGCGTTAGATGAGTATGTGCCAAGCAAGATCGTAAGAGATGGAAAAGAGCCACCGTGGTACAAAAACCGAGTTAGGAAACTGCTGCGGAAGCAAAGGGAACTTCACAGCAAACATAAACATAGCCAAAGCCTTGCAGACAAACAAAATTTACGCGAAGCGAAATGTAATGTGAGGAGGGCTATGCGAGAGGCATTCAATGAATTCGAAAGTAAAGTTCTATGTAGTGACTTGGCAGAAAATCCTAAGAAATTTTGGTCTTATGTCAAAGCGCTAGGTGGCTCAAAACAAAATGTCCAGACACTCTATGACCAAAATGGTACTGAAACAGAGGATGACAGACTAAAGGCCGAAATACTAAATGTCTTTTTCCAAAGCTGTTTCACAGAGGAAGACTGCACTGTAGTTCCTTCTCTAGATTGTCGCACAGATGACAAAATGGTAGATATCGAAATAGACGACAGAGGGGAGGAGAAACAATTAAAATCGCTCAAAAGAGGAAAGTCCGCTGGACCAGATAGGATACCAGTTCGATTTTACACAGAGTACGCGAAGGAACTTCCCCTCTTCTTGCAGCGGTGTACCGTAGGTCTCCAGAAGAGCGTAGCGTTCCAAAGGATTGGAAAAGGGCACAGGTCATCCCCGTTTTCATGAAGGGACGTCGAACAGATGTGAAGAACTATAGACCTATATCTCTAACGTCGATCAGTTGTAGAATTTTGGAAAACGTATTATGTTCGATTGTACTGACTTTTCTGGAGACTAGAAATCTACTCTGTAGAAATCAGGATGGGTTTCGAAAAAGACGGTCGTGTGAAACCCAGCTCTCGCTATTCGTCCACGAGACTCAGAGAGCCATAGACATGGGTTCACAGGTAGATGCCGTGTTTCTTGACTTCCGCAAGGCGTTCGATACAGTTCCCCACAGTCGTTTAATGAACAAAGTAAGAGCATATGGACTATCAGACCAATTGTGTGATTGGATTGAAGAGTTCCTACATAACAGAACGCAGCATGTCATTCTCAATGAAGAGAAGGCTCCCGAAGTAAGAGTGATTTCAGGTGTGCCGCAGTGGAGTGTCATAGGACCGTTGCTATTCACAATATACATAAATGACCTGGTGGATGAAATCGGAAGTTCACTGAGGCTTTTTGAGGATGATGCTGTGGTGTATCTAGAGGTTGTAACAATGGAAAATTGTACTGAAATGCAGGAGGATCTGCAGCGAATAGACGCATAGTGCAGGGAAGTGCAATTGAATCTCAATGTAGACATGTGTAATGTGCTGCGAATACATAGAAAGATAGTTCCCTTGTCATTTAGCTACAAAATAGCAGGTCAGCAACTGGAAGCAGTTAATACCATAAATTATCTGGGACTACGCATTAGGAGTGATTTAAAATGGAATGATCATATAGCCGGCCACGGTGGTCTAGCGGTTCTGGCGCTGCAGTCCGGAACCGCGGGACTGCTACGGTCGCAGGTTCGAATCCTGCCTCGGGCATGGGTGTGTGTGATGTCCTTAGGTTAGTTAGGTTTAAGTAGTTCTAAGTTCTAGGGGACTTATGACCTAAGATGTTGAGTGCTCAGAGCCATTTGAACCATTTTTTGGAATGATCATATAAAGTTGATCGTCGGTAAAGCAGATGCCAGACTGAGATTCATTGGAAGAATCCTAAGGAAATGCAATCCGAAAACAAAGGAAGTAGGTTACATTACACTTGTTCGCCCACTGCTTGAATACTGCTCAACAGTGTGGGATCCGTACCAGATAGGGTTGATAGAAGAGATAGAGAAGATCCAACGGAGAGCACCGCGCTTCGTTACAGGATCATTTAGTAATCGCGAAAGCGTTACGGAGATGATAGATAAACTCCAATGGAAGTCTCTGCAGGAGAGACGCTCAGTAGCTCGGTACGGGCTTTTGTTAAAGTTTCGAGAACATACCTTCACCGGTCGTGCGGTAGCGTTCTCACTTCCCACGCCCGGGTTCCCGGGTTCGATTCCCGGCGGGGTCAGGGATTTTCTCTGCCTCGTGATGACTGGGTGTTGTGTGCTGTCCTTAGGTTAGTTAGGTTCAAGTAGTTTTAAGTTCTAGGGGACTGATGACCATAGATGTTAAGTCCCATAGTGCTCAGAGCCATTTGAACCATACCTTCACCGAAGAGTCAAGCAGTATATTACTCCCTCCTACGTATATCTCGCAAAGAGACCATGAGGATAAAATCAGAGAGATTAGAGCCCACACAGAAGCATACCGACAATCCTTCTTTCCACGAACGATACGAGACTGGAATAGAAGAGAGAACCGATAGAGGTACTCAAGGTACCCTCCGCCACACATCGTCAGGTGGCTTGCGGAGTATGGATGTAGATGTAGATATAGATACTACTTTATCGCCGATACGTAGATGATATTATTACTTTCTTCAACTGCCCTATTTTTGATATAGCTGATGAGTTTAATGCCTTACACGAAAAAATGGTAATCAATCATGAAGTGCTGGACTTTGATAAGAAGCTTATTTACCTCAACTTCAGCTTGATGGTGGTATTATTTGGTTTGATATCTATCGTAAACCCACGACTAGCAGTACATGCTTCCTTCTGCCACCCTCATGAGTATAAGCTGATTTTTTCTCAAATCTATGGTGCATCCCATTAGTGAGATACCGCTCACCGAATTCTCCATAGCTAAAGAGTTAGCGAATTTGATATACATCGTTGTAAATAATGCGTACAGTCCTGTAATTGGTGATAAGCTACATAAGGAAACAACATCAGTAGCTCAGCACAGAATTCTCCCAGTCTCCTTGTTTTCCAAGTCCAAATTTGTGAAGATCCCGTTCATGGGAAATCTCTCTTACGATTTGGCTAAGCTTTCTAAGAATCATGATTTGCGTGTTGTTTTCAGTACTGGTCATAAGCTTCATCATTATTACATTCACAATGAACGTCCCTATAAGGATTAGTACGCAGGGTCGGGGGTGTACGAATTGGAGTGTAGTGACTATGAAATGTCGTATATAGGTCAAACCAGTAAGGTCTTCAAGACAGGGTTCAACCAGCACATGCTATCGAAGAAAGACCAGGTTAGACAGAATTCTGCGTTTGCCGGACGTCTTCAGTCAAGTGGGTGCCAGTCTTCCCTATCGGAAAACTTGAGGAGACTACACATTGCTCAGAAGGAGAAAAAGTTGGATCTACTCGAGGAGTTGGAAATTGTTAAACATCCGTATGTCGATAAACTCCAAGTTGCTGAACGCTCAACTGTTTAACAGAAACCAAGTATTATAATACAATGCTTCCTTTGTTTGGAAATCTGCTACAGTGATTCATTTTGTTTTGTGTATAGCCTAATTTTTAACTTGTTTGTTTTGTTGTTTTTGAAGTTAGGGTCGTTATATTTCAAAGGTAGGCTTATTAACAACCTTATTTTATCGTAGGTGGCTTTACTTCTTTACATTCTGCAACTTATATTTTTATTCTAATGACTAGAAACAGGACTCTGACAACAGTTTGCAATGCTTACGACTCTCCCTGTCTCTGATGCCCTGAAGTTTGGTTTGTTGGTTTTGTGTGCACACTCTCCACAAGCACTCTAAAATTTAGCTAGTTTACTCCATATGAAGTTTTAATGACATACCTGAATTGCTATTTCATGTCATCGTTTTAACTAATTACTCTGTTTTGTGTCGGGGTACCTTAATGTGCTTTCGGCTTCATGTGGTTGCAATAATTCGCAAACATGCATCTCCTTCTGTCTCAGCAGTATTTGTGCGCGCTGGAAAGACAATGTATTGCGTGCAACGTGTCGCTTATATCGCGTTTATTTTTGTAAGCGTGGCCCTATTTTTTACTACTATGGCGGTGTCAGCTGATGTGTTCAAGGCAACATGCGAAAGCCGATGAAATGTGTCCGCCGCCTTTCTGCATCTTCTTGATGATATGCTGGCGGCTTTCTTCTCTTTTAACTAGGTCCACCTTGCATTTTATGTGTTTTTATGACGGATGGGCTATATATACAGTTACTGCTGCGTCCATATTCCATGGCTATTCGAAGGATGGATGTCATATCCAGCTACTTTTATGTAAGTTTCTATTACTTTCATTTTACCTGCATATTCGTGTAAAATAGGACCTTGTTCCTTCCTATATCTGTTACTCATTGTTTCGTTTCTTGTTTTTATAGACAATCTGATGATTCCCCACAAGGATGAAACGCGTCCATAAGACTGAATAATTTCGCCACCTAGGGTGTTGTTACTGTGAAATAATTCGAAACTGGTTGCTGTACCACCCTGCCACAATGAAATGGAAAAAAATTCATCTCAATATTTTTGTGCAGCAAGAAAGTTATCTGTTGTGTAAATTGGACTAAAATGATCAAGATAAGATATCAAATGAAATTATGCGGTTCCAGAAACCTTTGCAAGACTCATGTACATGCAGACTGAAGCGACGAATGAAAATTTATACCGAGGCCAGGAATCAAACCCAGGGCTACTGCTCACCAAGGCGATGCGCTTACCACTACACCACCCTAACACGGTGGATTTGCACAACTGCACTGATTATCCTGGCATGGCTCCCTTCTCAATCCAATCTGAATCCGCCCAGTGAGCAGGAGACCCGTGTTTTGAATCTCGGTCTTGGTACTAATTTTCATTTGTCGCTTCAGTTTGCATATGCAAATCGTAGTAATACAAGTTTCTCCCCCTTCAGTACTTCAGATATCTAGACTGTTTTTAACATGTCACATTTCAAATGTTTTTCCTGTATTTATCCCTTAGTCAATGACTGATTACAAAACAGTTCTGTGTTTGATATACACACTCCGGAACATATTCCTCAATCTCATGTCAACCCCGAGTGGAATAATTCGCCAGTTAAGGTACTGGACTCATATTTTAGAGGACTGCCATTCAAATCTCGACCAGGCAGCACTTATTTACATTTCTCGTGGTTTTTCATTCTGGAATGGTTCTTTTAAATACATTACTGGTGGTTTAGAGCCCCAGCCACGTTCAGCTTAGTGTTATTAATTAGATCTGTTATAAATGCTGCTATATAGGTGAAATGTATGGCTGTTTTCCGAAATTCGAATACTAGAAAATGTAAAAGATTTAAGGTCAATATGATCGCTTGCGCCACTCATGATGTCTCGCTTCCTCAGTACACCTTCTGAAATTTTTTTTCCTAAACAATATAATTGTTTATGTCTATACTTCCTGTACCTTTGTTGGCTTTCATTTCCAAAAATCGCTATATTGTCGCACGGGATTAGCCGAGCGGTGTAAGGCGCTGCAGTCATAGACTGTGCGGCTGGTCCCGGCGGAGGTTCGAGTCCTCCCTCGCGCATGGGTGTGTGTGTTTGTCCTTAGGATAATTTAGGTTAAGTAGTGTGTAAGCTTAGGGACTGATGACCTTAGCAGTTAAGTCCCACAAGATTTCACACACATTTTGAACAATAATCGCTATATTCTTTCCTAAAACTGTTCATCACTTTCGACTAAGATTTATTTACGTCAACACATGTCCCAAGTCTTCTAACCATTTTGCAGAACGACTGCATAATATGTGAAACTAAGAACTGGTAACAATCTTTTAGGATTTTCATGTCGATTCTGTTTTTTTTATCTTTCTGCTTCACGTCCCATTATTATACAGTCGGTAAAAGAGATTTCCCCGCTATGTCCATCCTCTGGGAAATGCAACTCACAGGCGCTAGAAGAGTCTCTACAGTGCTTAGAAGAGCAAGGGAGAAAGCGTTAAAGTTAGAGTCGCTTCGTGAGGCTTGCACTTAAGCTCTTTTTACACGATGAACGAGTGTTCGAGAAAGATTATAATCTACTAAAGCGCTCCAAGCGTACTAGGCCCGAACTGTAAACTCGTAAAAGATGTTGTCGCAGCGTGTTTAAATGATAAACGTAAACACAGCTTACAGCTTCTAGAATAACAGTGCGAAAGTCGTGATTTCACATTAGCATATCATTAATTATACTTGAAATTTACAAAGATTTAAAAACTTCCATGAAAATATTTACGAAAAGTGCACTACACTTACTTGCTCAGAAAGTTCCTTGTGATAACGAAACGATCATAAACAGAAACAGAACACGCGGTTAAGTGCACCAGAAAGCAATATGGCAGACTCAGCACACAGCTGAGACGTGACCGCCGGCCGCGGTGGCCGTGCTGTTCTGGCGCTGCAGTCCGGAAGCGCGGGACTGCTACGGTCGCAGGTTCGAATCCTGCCTCGGGCATGGGTGTGTGTGATGTCCTTAGGTTAGTTAGGTTTAAGTAGTTCTAAGTTCTAGGGGACTTATGACCTAAGATGCTGAGTCCCATAGTGCTCAGAGCCATTTTTTTTTAGACGTAACCACAGCAGACAGCTCCCAGCTAGCGCATGCGAATTGAGGCCACTAGTACCGAATTTTGAACTGGCCCTATTCCTTTATCACCAGGCTACTGAGGCGATCATAATTGTGAGCCCTTTCACACGATAGATGGCCGCCATTCACGCAACTGGTTTTCAATCGATTACAATTCCGTTCATAGTGTAAAACGGGCGTTATAGTGCAATGGTAACGTCCTATAAGCCGTACGCCGTCATCTTGCTTCGAGTCGCAGTATCGCACTGCGAATTATCTTACGTTTAGGAGCACTATCGGGAGCTCACGATTGGGAACCGTGGAGCACAGACCACAACTTACATGGATGTAACTATCTTTCAGGCTACTGAGGCAGCTGTTTCTTACAGAAGTGCAGGTCTGGGGTTTCTGTTCCAGGTACGATAGTTTTCCTTTGTAATATTACCAACGAATAATTTAAAAGAAATGCACTGCATAATGTTTGTTTATTCACCATCTCCGATCATCTCCTGTCTTGGTGCGTGGGAAGTCACACTCATGATCCATCTTTAGTTCAAGAGATTGCCTAAATCGGTCACAAATGCAAAGGAAAGGAAAGACTACCGATAGTGAAAATGGAAGGTGACTTCATTAGTGCTTGTCTCTCACTTACTTGGAATATGAACAAGTAGGAGATGTGAGATTTGTGATCCAATGAGCATCATGAAACATGATCCATTCCTGCACACTTCGCTAACCATTTCATAGAAAATTTACTGATGAGAAAAATGTAACTTTCTCACAATATATTTGGGTAGACGAGTACTTTTGCGCTTTGGAGAACGACAAATGCATGCGAGACTTTTCATTTCCGATTTAACTTGTTGTTTGAATTGGTTTATCCTTATGTGTATCGTATTCATTTGACTAAATAGTGTCGGGTCTGGCAAGAAAACCAAATAAAGACAAGTATTCATCCGGAACGAAAATATGCAATCACAGAATAGGGAATGGACCGACTGAACTTCTTGAAAGTGTGTTCCGTACATAACTATTATCATTAGCGTAGGATTATCTTCTACTTGCAATTGGAGCTCGTTTTATATACTTCCTTTTCTTTAAACAACTTTTCTTCATCCTTCTGTCTTTTGGATACATAAGATCTTAATAATAGTTGTTATAAAGATGTAACAGTGCTCTTTAACTTTGTTACATTCCTACAATATAGCTAAGCCCTTCAACATTAAGCTGTAAAATTCGAAAATTATGATAGTGATGCCTGGTTGATTGGTCCTGAGAAGAAACGCTGTTGCTCATTCATTCTGAAGCCAGGGGACCTTTTATAGACAGATCTAGCCGCCAGCTCTGATACTCGTTTAGCACCACCCACGGGACACGTACAACTTACGGTATGCTGTGGAGGCGAGTATCTTCATTAAAATTCCTCAGGTACCTTTCCAGTCCGACGCGCCTGCACTTAAACTGAGCTGATTACAGTCCTATGATACTGACAGAATCACTACAAGCAGTGGAATTCAATATGAGCAGGAAGTGGTCACAAACGTGAAAAAATATTACCCTGAGGAATATCAGACGCTCTTAAGGACTGGCACTAGGCCAGCCTATATTGAATTACAGCGACATGCTTGGCAAACAATTAAACGGATTCCTACAGGCCATGGCATCTGTAGAGAAATCCTCTAATGATGGGGAAAGGCTTCATCTTCTCAATGTTACCGTAGCAATGTACTTATGACCATGAAACACACTGTAACAAGGTGTAGCAGACTAGCTGACCCTGAAAATTAGGAGACTTCTTGGAAGTCACAAAGGCAGCCCTTGAAAGAATTGAAAATTTAGATATTAATTTGTAGATGTAGTCGTTTAGTTGTATTTATTTCGTAAAATTGTGCAGTTCGTTTATGTAAGTTGCAGCTCAGTTTGTACTGTCATATGCTAAATAAATAATTTCCTGGAGAAAGTTGTGAAGAGCAAAAGGTCACAACTCTGCTATTACTTGTGGAGTTCGGGTACTGGCAATAAGACAAGTTTTGAGCAAGATGCGAAATTCCGGTGTTGAGCAGGTAAAAATTGTGGAGTTCGTGAAAGCCCTTGTTTGTAATGCATTAGTGCTGGTCTGACAAGAGGACAAGCGATCTTAAAATGTTAAATAATCTGTAACATTACCAAAATGAAAACTGACTTAAATGTTACATTCACGCATATCAAATGATAGCATCTGATCTGGAGGATATGAATCTGGAATCTGACATTGTGCGAGCTACGTGTCTGAAAATCAGTGTTTTGTTATAGATATTTTGATTAATATATATATACACTTGCGTGAGACAATAGCTGCCTGAAGACAAGATCTTCGAACTTGTGCTTCGACGGAAATAACTCTTTTGCTTCTAAGCGCTGTTTCTAAAAGATGTAAAAAAATATAATGGAGTGCCTCATACCAGGCTACTTCGTTTTGAATCCAAGTCTGACACACACTCGCACGAATAGTCATCACATATAAGACATTGTTTTCTGTGTACACTAATGCTGGGAGGTGAAAGAATCTTCAGTCAATACGAACAGTTTTCGACTTTGTATGTACCGTACAACGGGAGAGCGTCCTATTGACGACACCTCATTGGAGACGGTGCACTAGATCGGATATGAAAAGGACAGGATTGAATTTGGCCTCATCCTTTTAAGGGGAAGCATCCTTACTTTTGCCTTAACCGATTTATTGAAACGACGATAAACCTACAAATAACCAGAGAATATTGTCTTTTCTAAACTTGTTAAGCGCAGGCCGTTGTGGCAGAGCGGTTCTAGGCGCTTCAACCCGGAACCGCGCTGCTGCTACGGTCTCTGGTTTGAATCCTGCCTCGGGCATGGGTGTGTGTGATGTTCTTAGGTTAGTTAGGTTTAAGTAGTTCTAAGTCTAGGGGACTGATGCCCTCAGATGTCAAGTCCCATAGTGCTCATAGCCATCTGAACCATTTGAACTTGTTAAGCCTGTACGGAGATTTGAGCTGCCGTACTCCTAAAAACGAATGCTAAGTCACAACAACAGCACCACTTCGCTAGCACTAAAAAAGGTGGGACAGGAAGAGCATCATGAAGGCAAATGGTTTTGATAAGTTCTCTTCCCTTATTTTCCTTTTTTTTCTTTCTTTTGAGCAAAAGGTAAAGTACTCAAGTCGAATAATTAGAGGTGAATTAATAGTAAGCGATTCTCAAAGAACACCATTGAAACTTGGAGTATTAGGTTGGGTGGTACGGTGTATTTCGATTTTGGCCTTTTTTTTTACGTATATTCCCCAGCTGGTAAGTTTTTTCATACTAAATCAATTGGTGATTACTTAATGTGCTCAAGTCGTGCCTCTCGAATGACAAGTTGGTTGAACAGATGTGTTGCTCACTGGGGACTTACGTACTATTAGTTTGTTGTTAAATTCCTAGACTATTGAATAGAAAGCGTAGCTCAAACGAGAAATGACATCACGGAAGAGGAAGGTAAATACACAATCTCTGCCTACGCCAGATAACAGAAAGATAAATCATGCAGAGTGGGAAGACCTTATCTGTCAAGACCAGCTGGTCGCCAGTCACGCTGAGTGTGAGTTACTGACAACCCACTCACCTTCTCCCACTCTCGGTTCTCAGTCCACACGCGTTAGGCGCAATTCTCTATCTACCCGCTTACTTTCCCACTGATCTCATGTTCCTGCTCTAAATAGCCCACTAAGACGACGCTTGGTCACTTGGTCAACCAGTAGGAAGCGAGAAATATTCTCACAACTGTTTGCAATCCAGTCAGCATAGTACACTGAAAAAGAGTATGAATTGCTACAAGTAGCAACCAGATCTTTTAGATTATAGGCCATAGAAATCGTATAGGGTCCCAAACTGAACAAATCAGAAATTAAGACAGAAATGAATATTTCGTTTTTTATTGGCGTAAACTATATGCACTTTATAACAACAATTTAAGCTCGTAGTACCCGTAATCCATTGAGAGAACTGGCGTCAATGACATCTGACCAAACTGCTTGCACATCGCGTACTGGTACGTCAAGCTGCACACGTAAGCAGACTCTAGCACATACTACGAGAGCGTGCTGAAAAGTAATACACACGAATGTGAAAACGCTTAAAGCTTTGAAAATAAAACAAAGGTTTTTAACATTCTACATATTTGTTCTTGATGTCTACGTATTCATTTCACAACACAGTCACCCTGCGACGAACACCGTTCTCATAATGAGAGACGAGTTTGTTGATACCATCAATGTAGAATGTTTGTCTATGTTGACGGAGTCACAACCGCACCTTTGCTTGCAGCGCTTCATCACTACCAAATGAAGTTCTTGGAGGTGTTCTTTAAGTTTTCGAAAGAGATGAAAAATGGACCGTAGTCAGGACCGTATGGGGGATGATCGATGACTGTGAACCCAAGCGTCGGATTCTTCTAGATGTCGCAGCGCTCATGTGTGATCTGGCTTTGTCAAGCTAAAGGTGCCGGTGCTCCATGTGTGGATGAACTCTTCTAATTCGAGTCTCCATTACAGCACGCTGTTTCTCATGCACCGGCACAGTTACGTTACACACTGTAATGTTACGAGCTGCAATCAGGAGCCCTCTAGCGACAGAGGGCTGCAAATATGTAGACATGTAAAATAAAGATATAGAATGTAAATAACGTTTGTTTTATTCAAAAAGTTTACACATACAAAAGTCAGAGGTATTAGTTTTTAGCATGCTCTCGTATATTCTTGAGCTTTGTTTCATTACAGGAATGTGGTATTTTAATATTGGTCCCTGCAAAGTCACTAGAAGATAGTTGCACTGTAAATGAAATAGCGCATGACAAAGAAAATAACTTACTTAGCAAATGTTTTTTTATTCCAGTCTTTGATCACAATACCAATTCTTTTGACGATGACCGGTTTCAGTCCGTGATGACCATTCTCAGATCTTTTTTACACCATGTCCTAAAGTGTTAAAGTCATAATGGCATCGTCAAAACATATAAATATAGTCAGCACAGCATCGTCACATAGATCTAAAATGTGTAGAACAGAATAGCAATAATGACTGTGTAGACGATGTGTCTTATTCTACACCTTATTTTAGATCTATGTGACGATGCTATGCTGACTATATTTATATGTTTTGAGGATGTTATTATGGCCTTATCACTTTAGGACAAGGTGTAGAAAAGACCTGAGAATGGTTATCACGGACTGAAACCGGTCATCATTAAAAGAACTGATATTGTGATCAAAGACTAGAAGAAAAAACGTTTGACAGTACTGGATCACTGTTCGCATAGCGACTATGTCGCAGCTGGTGAAACTTACTTAGCAACTGGAGCAGAATACCGACAAACAGTTTCACGAGTTGGGGATCTATGTAAATGCCACAATTATGTCCATAACACTGCGACGAAATTAAAATGGAACTCTGCGCTGGTCTGGCGCATCCACACAGTGGTTTAGAAGACAATTTTAAACACGGCCGTGTCCCAGTAGTTAAGGGCTTTTATGGAATCAGTTCGTGTTGGTACTGACGGCCGCGCGGTATATTCCCTGCAGTGCATGCAAGAAATGGGCTCCTTGTTTCAGTGAGAATCGATCCGAATAAGTAGCTACGTATACTCTCCTAACAGAAAGTGACTATATGACATCAGAAAGAAATGCACGAGCAACATGGATACGTGTAAGTGTTGACAGTAAAGCATCGAAGAGTCCAGAGCACACTTTTATTCTGCAATTCTCACGATAAGGAACCGTGCTTCTAAGGAATGAAACAACAAGTTTGCTGTAGCCGGTCACTGTTTATCTCCACAACGCGTCTCGGAGGCTTAAAACTCGGTCGTGAGAGGATTCGAAACAAAAAATTCTCATAAACAGGGGCTCTGAAATGCCTGCCTTAAAAGTCATAAGCATTTCATCTTCGACATACTGAAACGAAATATTTCTACTGCAACCTCTTTGCTTTCAACATTTTGGAAGGAGATACTATGGACGAAAATAAGAAAAAATTGTCGATTAAACACGGTCTCTAAAATGCGTACCTTAAAGATATGAGCACTCGTTCAGAAGAAACGATGTGTTTCACTGATGAACAGGTGCTCACAGCTTTTAACTTATGGACTTTAGACCCGATGTTCATTGGACTTTTTTTTTTTTTTTGTGCATCTACCATTAGAGACCGGAAATGCTCCGTATGCCCGCTTTAAAGTCGTCAGCGAGTCCCGTATCGTCATCTCCGAACTCACCGTTTCCGTGTGCCCGTAGATACGACTCGTCGGTCTCCGCCACAGCCCACTCTTCATCTGATTGTGTTGTCGGGTCACAAGTGGACTCGACTCGCTCTGAAATGAGGGCGGGTACAAGAAATCGCAAGTATAACTGTGGACTCGCGGTATTATCTCTACAGACACAACCGTTTCCAAAGGAACTTCCGCCATGAAACTGTAGATTAGTATTCTTTTGTTCCACAAAATCATGGTTTCGTCTTTATAGCCTTTCACAAATGCAAATTGAAATGTCACGTAACGTCCGACCTGCCTAAATCACAGAAGCAAGAGCTTCCATAACAATATAACGGCTGATCGGTTAGCAGTGCGGGCAGATTATCTGTTTACACGTACACTTAAATAGATACAAGTTTTTCGAAGATTATTCTAAATTTGTTTTAATGTCCAATATCCATTCAGATAGTGTGTAACAACTACGTAGACATGCACACACTTTCGAGGCGTCACCGAAGCTGTAACTATAGCACCAGAAAACATGACGTGAGGACGAAGTGCAGTCTCCAAATAGTCATTAATTATTAAAATAAATTATAGGAATGAATGATAAGGCACGCAACTCGCTGTTAGCCCATAAGCCTCAGATTCCACGACAAAATGAATACATAAATAGCGCGCTTTTTTGTCGTAGTGATATAATAGTGATGTTACTCTGTGTCCAGTTTTTTTCTGACGCAGCACACATGTTTTCTCACGGTAATGGTCGGATAAATAAGAACACAACCATTTTGTTTACACTGGATGAAGTTTGCATGTTTTTCGTCGGAGCGTAGACTGTGGTGTGAAACGTATTCCAGATACCACTCCTTCCGTAATGGAAAACATATGCAGTTGTGTACTTTGCATCAATTAATGTCCATCTTACACGATCTACCGTCTCACAACAGCCTTGTTAAAGGCCATTAGTCCATGTCAGTTCTAATGTACAGCAGCAACATCGCGTACTCATCTTCCGTATTAACAAAATAAGTGACGGCGAGCGTTATTCTCCTGTATGCTCCAGAACGAAAACGAGGAGACGAGTATGAAGCGACCGCAGCGCCACAGTTCTCAGATTCGTCGTATTCGGGGAACCAAGGAAACAGCAGCGCAACCGGAAAAATTGACTTGTACTTGCTTTGTTTCTGATCTCTAACTACCACCATTCAAAATATGGAAAAGGAAGAATTTGGACTAGAAGAGATCTGATGCAAATTTGTCATATATAGACATGGGTAGAGACCGCGGTTGTTATATAAAATAAATTGCTCACGGTGTACAGTAACCATCTACAAATTGGTTCCAGGTTACTTTATTGAAAAAGTACAGTTGCTGGTTTCGAATTTTTTACAGTTCATTATCGGACGCTTTTTCATGCGTTCATCAATACAGATTATATACGATGGTTTCCTGTGAGTTGCCGTGAAATGTTTATCTGGCGCATTTGTATAAGTAGTTTCCTTACAGTGAAGTACATTCTCAACGTGCTTTGTATTTTCACAGTCACAAACGTTGCACTACATTGTAAACCACTTTCGTTCGGTGACAAAACTAATTTTGAAACTTCCTGGAAGATTACAACTGTGTGCCGGACCGAGACTCGAACTCTGGACCTTTGGCTTGCCGAATCTCGGTCCGGCACACAGTTTTAATCTGCCAGGAAGTTTCATATCAGCGCACACTCCGCTGCAGAGTGAAAATCTCATTCTAAAAACTAATTTTCATTGTGCACCACATGTTTCGATTTATAGCATACGAAAACATATACACATTTGCAAAGTACATGATTGTCACGCATGTGGCATCCTTGTCAATTATGTACTTTACAAGCTGCATATTTGTTTTCGTATGCTGTAAATGAAGACATGTGGTGTATATTGTAAATTCGTTTTGTGAGCGAATGATTGTCAAAGATTTAGCAAAAATGGTTCAAATGGTTCAAATGGCTCTGAGCACTATGGGACTTAACATCTGTGGTCATCAGTCCCCTAGAACTTAGTACTTCAACCAAACTAACCTAAGGACATCACATACATCCATGCCCGAGGCAGGATTCGAACCTGCGACCGTAGCGGTCACGCGGTTCCAGACTGTAGCGCCTAGAACCGCTCGGCCACTCCGGCCGGCAAAGATTTAGCATCATAGACAGTCATGTACATTGCAAACTGTGAATTTGTTTTCGTATGCTATAAAACATGTGGTGCACATTGAACCGAACGAAAGTGGTTTACAAAGCAGTTTGCAACTGTCAAAATACAATTGCAAGAAAACCGTTTATACAAATGCCCCAGATGGACATTTCACGGCAACTCAAAGGAAACCAGTGTATAATCTGTATTGATGAAAGCAGGGAAAAATCTTCTAACGGTTAATTGCAAAAGATTCGGAACAGCTAACGGTACTTTTTGAATAAAATAATCTGAAACCAATTTGTAGCTTGTTGCTGTACATCGTCAACAATTTAGAAGAGATTTCTTTCGCTGTGTCGAAGGTAAAGAAGTGCTCATGGCTCAAAAGGTATGCATTTTAAAACC
This sequence comes from Schistocerca cancellata, assembly GCF_023864275.1. Taxonomy (NCBI): domain Eukaryota; kingdom Metazoa; phylum Arthropoda; class Insecta; order Orthoptera; family Acrididae; genus Schistocerca; species Schistocerca cancellata. Next base: position 459,123,844 of record NC_064631.1, on the reverse strand, counting down.
CATTTTTACTAGACATTTTGCTTCGAATGATCGTTCCAGTCACATCCCTGGATATTTACCATTCCTCCTGAGGCACCCTGTTCAAATGGCTCTGAGCACTATGAGACTTAACATCTGAGGTCATCAGTCCTCTAGGCTTAGAACTATTTAAACCTAACTAACTTAAGAACATCACACACATCCATGTCGGAGGCACGATCCGAACCTGCGACCGTAGAAGCAGCGCGGTTCCGGACTGAAGCGCCTAGAACCGCTCGGCCACGTCGGCCGGCAGTGACATTTATCTTTCGTCTGCCGTACGGATAGGAGTTCCGGTTCCTTCTCCTGCACTTGGGTCCTTCCGGACTGTGCTTGTATCCCTCTCGACGGCACACTGGACTTAAAGACACCAACAATAATCTGCCCGCACGCTGAACAAGCAACGAAACTAAATGAGCGCGATAACATCTCCGTTTTCAACAGATTACAATTAGGAGCGGCAGAGCGCAGAACAGATAAACACGTCAGAAACGTCCATTAAGCACTTCCGCCAAATACAGCGAGGCGGGCGGCCGACGCGGCGCTCACCGACAGCCGGGAAGCAGAGCAGCGTCGGCGGCAGCGCTTCGTCCGTCAGCGGCGCCGCCCCAGCAGTTGGCCGGCGCACGCCGCGCCTCTCCAGCCGCCGAGTGACGGGCCGCAGGGCGGCCGCCGCGGACGCACTCCATTCACTGCTGGAACTGGAGGCCTGGGCCGAACTGCGTGGCTCACATCTTCTGTTCGCGGCCTTAAATAGATTTCCCCTCTAGCCCCGGCCGACCTCCGTCACCTTGACGCAGATATCTCCATAATGACGGAAGCTGAAAAAATGAATTAAAATTTATGCCACAGCCCAGAGTTGAACCCAGATCTCCCTCTTACTAGACATATGTGCAAACGAGTACATCTACGTCTACATCCATACTCCGCAAGCCACCTGACGGTGTGTGGCGGAGGGTACCTTGAGTACCTCTATCGGTTCTCCCTTCTATTCCAGTCTCGTTTTGTTCGTGGAATGAAGGATTGTCGGTATGCTTCTGTGTGGACTCTAATCTCTCTGATTTTATCCTCATGGTCTCTTGGCGAGATATACGTAGGAGGGAGCAATATACTGCTTGACTCTTCAGTGAAGGTATGTTCTCGAAACTTCAACAAAAGCGCCTACCGAGTTCCTGGGCGTCTCTCCTGCACAGTCTTCCACTGGAGTTTATCTATCATCTCCGTAACGCTTCCGTGATTACTGTGTGTGTGTGTGTGTGTGTGTGTGTGTGTGTGTGTGTGTGTGTGTGTGTTTGTGTGTGTGTGTGTGTTTGAGGTTTACGGGCGCTAAACAGCATGGTCATCAGCGCCCACCGCGATTATTAATGATCCTGTAACGAAGCGCGCTGCTCTCCGTTCGATCTTCTCTATCTCTTCTATCAACGCTATCTGGTACGGATCCTACACTGCTGAGCAGTATTCAAGCAGTGGGCGAAAAAGCTTACTGTAACCTACTTCCTTTGTTTTCGGATTGCACTTCCTTAGGATTCTTCCAATGAATCTCAGTCTGGCATCTGCTTTACCGACGATCAACTTTATATGATCATTCCATTTTAAATCACTCCTAATGCCTACTCCCAGATAATTTATGGAATTAACTGCTTCCAGTTGCTGAAATGCTATATTGTAGCTAAATGATAAGGGATCTTTCTTTCTATGTATTTGCGGCACATTACACTTGTCTACATTGAGATTCAATTGCCATTCCCCCCACCATGCGTCAATTCGCTGCAGATCCTCCTGCATTTCAGTGGAATTTTCCATTGTTACAACCTCTCGATACACCACAGCATCATCTGCAAAAAGCCTCAGTGAACTTCCGATGTCTTCCACAAGGTCATTTACGTACACTCCTGGAAATGGAAAAAAGAACACATTGACACCGGTGTGTCAGACCCACCATACTTGCTCCGGACACTGCGAGAGGGCTGTACAAGCAATGATCACACGCACGGCACAGCGGACACACCAGGAACCGCGGTGTTGGCCGTCGAATGGCGCTAGCTGCGCAGCATTTGTGCACCGCCGCCGTCAGTGTCAGCCAGTTTGCCGTGGCATACGGACCTCCATCGCAGTCTTTAACACTGGTAGCATGCCGCGACAGCGTGGACGTGAACCGTATGTGCAGTTGACGGACTTTGAGCGAGGGCGTATAGTGGGCATGCGGGAGGCCGGGTGGACGTACCGCCGAATTGCTCAACACGTGGGGCGTGAGGTCTCCACAGTACATCGATGTTGTCGCCAGTGGTCGGCGGAAGGTGCACGTGCCCGTCGACCTGGGACCGGACCGCAGCGACGCACGGATGCACGCCAAGACCGTAGGATCCTACGCAGTGCCGGAGGGGACCGCACCGCCACTTCCCAGCAAATTAGGGACACTGTTGCTCCTGGGGTATCGGCGAGGACCATTCGCAACCGTCTCCATGAAGCTGGGCTACGGTCCCGCACACCGTTAGGCCGTCTTCCGCTCACGCCCCAACATCGTGCAGCCCGCCTCCAGTGGTGTCGCGACAGGCGTGAATGGAGGGACGAATGGAGACGTGTCGTCTTCAGCGATGAGAGTCGCTTCTGCCTTGGTGCCAATGATGGTCGTATGCGTGTTTGGCGCCGTGCAGGTGAGCGCCACAATCAGGACTGCATACGACCGAGGCACACAGGGCCAACACCCGGCATCATGGTGTGGGGAGCGATCTCCTACACTGGCCGTACACCACTGGTGATCGTCGAGGGGACACTGAATAGTGCACGGTACATCCAAACCGTCATCGAACCCATCGTTCTACCATTCCTAGACCGGCAAGGGAACTTGCTGTTCCAACAGGACAATGCACGTCCGCATGTATCCCGTGCCACCCAACGTGCTCTAGAAGGTGTAAGTCAACTACCCTGGCCAGCAAGATCTCCGGATCTGTCCCCCATTGAGCAAGTTTGGGACTGGATGAAGCGTCGTCTCACGCGGTCTGCACGTCCAGCACGAACGCTGGTCCAACTGAGGCGCCAGGTGGAAATGGCATGGCAAGCCGTTCCACAGGACTACATCCAGCATCTCTACGATCGTCTCCATGGGAGAATAGCAGCCTGCATTGCTGCGAAAGGTGGATATACACTGTACTAGTGCCGACATTGTGCATGCTCTGTTGCCTGTGTCTATGTGCCTGTGGTTCTGTCAGTGTGATCATGTGATGTATCTGACCCCACGAATGTGTCAATAAAGTTTCCCCTTCCTGGGACAATGAATTCACGGTGTTCTTATTTCAATTTCCAGGAGCGTATATTGTGAATAGCAACGGTCCTATGACACTCCCCTGCGGCGCACTTGAATTCACTCTTACTTCGGAAGACTTCTCTCCATTGAGAATGATATGCTGCGTTCAGTTGTCTAGGAACTCTTATATCCAATCACACAATTGGTCTGATAGTCCATATTCTCTTACTTTGTTCATTAAACGACTGTGGGGAATTGTATCGAGCGCCTTGTGGAAGTCAAGAAACACGGCATCTACTTGGGAATCCGTGTCTATGGCCCTCTCAGTCTCGTGGACGAATAGCGCGAGCTAGGTTTCACACGATCGTCTTTTTCGAAACCCATGCTGATTCCTACAGAGTAGATTTCTAGTCTCCAGAAAAGTCATTATACTCGAACATAATACGTGTTCCAAAATTCTACAACTGACAGTCGTTAGAGATATAGGTCTACAGTTCTGCACATCTGTTCGACTTCCCTACTTGAAAACGGTGATGACCTGTGCCTTTTTCCAATCCTTTGGAACGCTACTTTCTTCTAGAGACCTACGGTACACCGCTGCAAGAAAGGGGGCAAGTTCCTTCGCTGTAGCAATATGGCTAACACAGCTGCACAGATTACTCTAGTCCAGTGCCCTCCCTAACACCAACAATATTTCACGCCTTCAGTCACTTGACCATAAGATCCTACTAAATAAGCTAGAAGCAATAGGACTAAAGTGTGTAGTGACTGTTTCTATCAGACCTTGCAGGTGTACAAAGACCAGACGTAATACATCCCTCATATAAGTCAAAACATTCAAAAACAAGAAATATCAGAACCAAAATACACTACTGGCCATTAAAATTGCTACACCAAGAAGAAATCCAGATGATAAACGGGTATTCATTGGACAAATATATTATACTAGAACTGACATGTGATTAAATTTTCACGCAATTTGCGTGCACAGATCCTGAGAAATCAGTATCCAGAACAACCACCTCTGGCTGTAATAACGGCCTTGATACGCCTGGGCATTGAGTCAATTGCTGAGAGATCTGGAGAATGTGGTCAGGGCAGCAGTCGAACATTTTTGTATCCAGAAAGGCCCGTACAGGACCTGCAACATGCGTCGTTCGTGCATTATCCTGCTGAAATAAAGGGTTTCGCAGGGATTGAATGAAGGGTAAAGCCACGGGTCGTAAGACATCTGAAATGTAACGTCCAGTGTTCAAAGTGCTGTCAATGCGAACAAGAGGTGACCGAGACGTGTAACCAATGGCACCCCATACAATCGCACCGGGTGATACGCCAGTATGGCGATGACGAATACACGCTTCCAATGTGCGTTCACCGCGATGTCGCCAAACACGGATGCGGCCATCATGCTTCTGTACACAGAACATGGATTCATCCGAAAAAATGACGTTTTGCCATTCGTGCACTCAGGTTCGTCGTTGAGTACACCATCGCAGGCACTCCTGCCTGTGATGCAGCGTCAAGGGTAACCGCAGCCATGGTCTCCGAGCTCATGCTGCTGCAAACGTCGTCGAACTGTTCGTGCAGATGGTTGTTGTCTTTCAGCCGTTCCCATCTGTTGACTTAGAGATCGAGACGTGGCTGCACGATCCGTTACAGCCGTGCAGATAAGATGCCTGTCATCTCGACTGCTAGTGATACGAGACCGTTGGGATCCAGCACGGCGTTCCGTATTACCCTCCTGAACCCACCGATTCCACATTCTGCTAACAGTCATTGGATATCGACCAACGCGAGCAGCAATGTCGCGATACGATAAACCGCAATCGCGATAGGCTACAATCCGACCTTTATCAAAGTCGGAAACGCGATGGTACGCATTTCTCCGCCTTGCACGAGGCATCACAACAACGTTCCACCAGGCAACGCCGGTCAACTGCTGTTTATGTATGAGAAATCGGTTGGAGACATTCCTCATGTCAGCACCTTGTAGGTGTCGCCACCGGCGCCAACCTGGTGTGAATGCTCTGAAAAGCTAATCATTTGCATATCACAGCATCGTCTTCCCGTCGGTTAAATTTCGCGTCTGTAACACGTCATCATCGTGGCGTAGCAATTTTAATGGCCAGTAGTGTACATTAATATAGGAGATCCTCAGGGTTACATATTAGGGAGATACCTCCTCATGTCGTGTCGAATCTCCTTTTGTCCGGCGTAGCGCATCAGCTCGACGCGGCATGCATTCAACAAGACGTTGGAAGTCCCCTGTATGCAGATGTATGACGCTATAGCCGTCCATAATTGCGAAAGTATTGCCGGTGCAGGATGTAAGGGATTCGTAATCCCACGAACATAGATATTAGTATGCGACTCCCAGGTCAATAGCAGAAAGGAGTCGATTGTCAAGCACTGCAGGTGGCAGTGAGATTAGTGTCGAGTGAAAACAGTACTGGGGAGATGGGCAAGAATGGCGGTCGAACTGATTACGGTGTCAATGGCGGATGTGCCGAGTGAGAAGTAAATTGTAAATTCACCATAGTGTAACAATGAGCGCGTACCCTTAACGTCGTGGGGTTGACCCTCATCAGTACCGATTCGTGAGTGATATAAAACCATGAGTGACAAGTGCCGAATTACGTGTTTCGCGTCACCTGCGTCGCCCAGCAACAACCACGGATTGCAGTGAGGAGTGTTGCGAATGTTAACCATCATCATTGCGTGTGACGAAGTACTTAAAAGCAGCAACCAATAAAAGATGTAACCATAATTAAACGTATAAGGCGAAGGTAGCAAATGTCTTAGTATTTGTGTGTTAATAGAAAGTACATATAAGTTTGTATATCGCACCCTTTGTGGTCTTTAATAATAGAAAAACTTTCAGTCATCGACTATTCCGTATCAGATCAGCCGCATTCTGTTGAAACCACAGCAGAAAAACCGATGGCCTTTCATCCATTAAGTACACGGTCATATATTCATAATAATTGTTTGTCAGATTCGGTAAATCACACAAAACCCAATAAAGGACATAACTGGGATGTTTCAAGGATTTTGTGCACAAAGCCCCGTTTCGATTATATCAAATGGTTCAAATGGCTCTGAGCACTATGGGACTTAACTTCTAAGGTCATCAGTCCCCTAGAACTTAGAACTACTTAAACCTAACTAACCTAAGGACATCACACACATCCACGCCCGAGGCAGGATTCGAACCTGCGACCGTAGCGGTCGCGCGGTTCCAGACCTTAGCTCCTAGAACCGCTCGGTCACCCAGGCCGGCTTCGATGACATCCCATGGACGTTCGAAGGGATTCACGTCGGACAGTCTGGGTGGCCAAATCATTCGCTCGAACTGTCCAGAATGTTCTTGAAAACAATCCTGAAAAACTGTGGCTCAGACACATGTCATCCCTAAAAATTGTTCGGGAACTTGACTTCGATCAATGGGTACAAATGATCTTCAAGTAGTAGAACATAACCATTTACAATCAACGATCGGTTCAGTTTGAGCTGATGACCCACACCATTATGGAGCTCACTAACCACAAATTTCGTAGCTCTGTCAACGGGTACTTTCATCGTACGTGTCATATCGGTTTCTGCGGTTACTTCATGCAGCGTTGGTTGTCAGTTAGCACTGACAGCTCTAAGAAAACGACGCTGCTCTCGGTCGTTATGTGAAGGCCGTCGGCCACTGCGCTGCCTGTGTAGAGGGGTAATGCCCGGAATCTGTTATTTCCGGCACACTCTTGACACTGTGGATTTGCCGGCCAGTATGGCCGAGCAGTTCTAGGCCCTTCAGTCTGGAACCGCGAGGCCGCTACGGTCGCAGGTTCGTATCCTGCCTCGGGCATGGATGTGTGTGATGTCCATAGGTTAGTTAGGTTTAAGTAGTTCGAGGTTCTGGGGAACTGATGACCTCAGATGTTAAGTCCCATAGTGCTCAGAGCCACTGTGAATCTTTGAAAACTGAGTTCACTCACGATTTCCGAAATGCGGTACTCCATGCGTCTAGCTCTGCCGTTCCGCGTTCAGAGTCTGTTAATTCTCGTCGTGCGGCTATAATCACGTCGGAAACCTTCTCATATGAATCATCTGGGTGTAAATGACGGCTCCGCTAATGCATTCCGTTTTGTATCTTGTGCACGCAGCACTATGCGCCATCTGTATAATGCGCATATCGCTATCCCATGACTTCTGTCACCTTACCTCGATGACTTCCCTAATAGTGTCAGTGACAAGGAAAAAAGTTATCTTTGTTGATGCAATACTATAGCCACTGAGAAAACAAGAGAACTCCGTGCAAAGAAGGCAAATGAAACCGTCAATGAAATGTACGCCTTTGGTCAAAACGTAATTAAGTCACAATAAACATAAAAACAAGCAAATGCCCCAATGTTCATTTCGAAGAGGGAAAATGACACTGTTAAATTAAATATAGATGGCACATGCATGGATTGCGTAACAAACACAATTTCTAGAATGAATATTTATTCCCAGTTGAAGTAGTGTCAACGCACTTATATACTTGCAGACAGTTATGCCCTTAGAGTCCTGTCATCAGTGTGTAACAGCCAATGTCCTTTAGTTACATACTATTAGTTTGTACATTCATTATGTAGCTATGGAATTCTATTTTGGGAGCAAACATACAAAATATGAACAGAGTTTTCAGACTACAAGAGAGGTTTATAAGAATAGTAACAAAAAATAGTAGTCGAGATAATTTAAAGATTTGTTCCAAACACTGGGTTTTTTAGCTACACCACGCCTGTACATTTACCAATCAGTTGTGTGCATCAAAAATAACATTCATAATTAGTGTACAAACAGCTCTGTCCATACCGTGGTACAAGATCTAGAGTGGATATTCATTTGCCAAGACAGAACACACATAAAACTCAAAACTGCATTTTCTGCCAAGGAATAGAACTGTACAATAAATTGCCCAAGGAAATTAATAGGATTATTAAAATAAACTTGTTTGAAAAGGCAGTTAAAAAATGCCTGTTAAGCAATACATTCTATACAGTGAAGGATTACTTAGATAACATAGTAGCAGGTTCGATCCGTTCTGAGAAAAGGCACCTACCTCAAAAAAGATTGAGTTGCCATTCCTGTTCATTGTTACTAAGTATCACAGTCAAGCTTTCCTTTTGCAAGTATATACTAATAGATAAAGGGGAATCGGATGGACACAGGCAGTTTATTTTTATGAACAGCCATGTACAGCATTCCATAATGTTTCGGGATTTCAGCTGGATGACGTCTCCTCCTTGCCAACAATTTCGGCTAACAACCATTCAGCCACCTTCAGGTGCGTGTTTGACACTTCGTGAATCACAATAATGTACATGTTTTCTGTTAAAACTGACAGCAGGAAGGAAAATCTGTATTATTAGGGAAGCTATATTTATGGCTTATCGGCTTATGATTGGAGTACTACTACGCAATCTGGATCATCCGAAACTTTGTAATGCTATCCGTCCAAATATTAAAACTATGAGAAATATGTTATGGAAGCTTATATTGCCACAGATCCACCAGCTGGAAAGGTCTCTCTCGTACCACTTATACCAATGATGCCAACCGATTTACTCACTTAATTTAAGCGAATCACGTTTCGTTTGCAGTAACAATAAAGAGGTCTCAAGGTCGAACATTCACAGACGTTGGAATTGATTTACGGTAGGAGTGTTTGTACCATGCTCAGTTGCATGTGCCCTTTCACTAACTCCTACGACACAATATCCAAAACATTAAAACTCTGCTCTGTACGATTTGGACACAGGCTATATAGCATGTGTCCAAATTATATAGAACAGAGTTTTAATGTATATAATATCATGTATATATATATATATAAAATATCATAGATGCACTGTGAAAATATGCTGTATTTTTTTTTCTTCCTGGCAGTCGGTTTTAACTACGATACAGGCCATCTAAGCAATTAGTTGTTTATATGCTGCCTGTTCTCCAAATGGTAGTTTAGAAAACCTGTTCACACATTAACAACAATTCAAAAAACAAAAAAGTTGTATATTCTGAATATATATATATATATATATATATATATATATATATATATATTTTATTGTTGGCGGATTTTCCCTAAAAGGAAATCGTTAAGCTTATGACTTTGAAGGCTTGTTCTTCTTGTCCTTCCAGTACTCCTTCATTCTCTTGGAGAGGGCCTCTTTTCTCTCCTCAGACCATTCTTGTTTGGTCCGCTGTTTTAGCGCTTCTGACTTTACTTCCCAATTATCTATGTGTTTTCGGAAGGTGCTTCTGTCTGTGGTGTTTGTGGTGCCAATTGCTTGTAGGTCTTTTCGGACTCCTTCCATCCAGGGTGTCGAGACTTTAAGTGTCTTGATGTGTTCTAGAATTTTCTTGGTGAGTCTTGTTTCAGGGAGTCTATCTAAATGTCCGTAGAATTTAAGGCGCCTTTTTCTCATATCGTTCTCGATGTTCGAATATGCTTCTACTGTTGAGTTCTTCTGTAGTCTGTAGCCATCTGGTGTGGGTCTTCCTCCTAAAATTTTCCTCATGATTTTGCGTTCTTCTTTTTTGATTTCTTCAATTTTGATTTTCCTGTTGAGTGCTAGTGTTTCGCTGGCATACAGTACGGCGGGTTTGATCACTGTGTTATAGTGTCTGATCTTGGTGTTTCTGGAAATGCATTGTTTGTTGTAGACGTTTCGTACCATGCCTAGTGATTTCCGTGTCTTCTGTTGTCTGTCTTCGTAAGCCAGTTTCTCTGTTCCGGTCGGTTCGATGATTTCGCCTAGGTATCTGAAGTGTGTGACCCCTTTAATTTTGCCGTACTTGGTTGTGATGTCGTCGCCTTCTCTTGTTAGGACTTGCGTTTTTTTCAAAAGAGATTTGTAGGCCGACTTTCTCGGCGCATTCTTTCAGGATTTCGATCTGTGTTTTTGCTGATGTTGGGTCATAGGTCAGTATCGCTAGGTCGTCTGCGAATGCTAGGTAAGGGATTTCCATTCTTTTCCTTCCTAATGTGACTGGTCTCCAGGTGTTTTGTCTCCTGACTTCAGCTTCCCATTCGCTCATTACTTTGTCCAGGACGATGTTGAACAATAGCGGGGATAGTCCATCTCCTTGTCTTAGGCCAGTGTGGATTTCAAAGGGGTCCGAGATTTCGCCCATGAATTTGACTTTGGATTTTGTATTGGTTAGTGTCTGTTCGATTAGTCTTCGGGTCTTCTGGTCTGCCTTTTTCTCTGAGGATTTGGATGAGGGACTTTCTGTCGATCGAGTCGTAAGCCTTTTTGAAGTCGACGAAAGTGCAGATGATTTTTTTGGGGCTTGTCATGTGGGATTTTATGATTGATTTCAGGTTGAAGATTTGTTCGGGGCAGGCTCTGTTGGGTCTGAAACCCGCTTGGTATTCCGAGATTGCGGGTTCCAGTTGTCCTTGCGTTCTGGTGAGAAGGCAGGTTGATAGAATTTTGTAGATGACCGGTAGCAGGGAAATTCCTCTATAATTGTTTGTGTCTGTCCTGTCAACTTTCTTGTGTAGCGGGTGAATGAGTGCGGTCTTCCAGTCGTCAGGTATGATTTCGGTTGTCCAGGTGTTCTGTATGATTTGTGTGATTTCGTTTAGCGAGTTTGGTCCTAGGTTCTTCAGCAGTTCTGCCGTTATTCCGTCTTCACCGGCTGCCTTGTTGTTTTTCAGTTTCTTTATGCAGTGGAAGATTTCTTCTTTTGTTGGTGATGGTGAGTCTTCCGGTGCGTTGGCCGGTTCTCGGGGTTCGAAGGTTGTGTTAGGTTCCGGGCAATTTAGCAATTTTGAAAAGTACTTCGCGAGCTCTTCACAGTTTTCTTTGTTGGTAAGTGCCAGTTTTCCGTCTTCTTTTCTGAGCAGAGGTTCTGTGGTGAGTATCCTTTGACTTGGTTGGCGAACGTCCTGTAGAAATCCCGTGTGTTGAAATTTCTGAAGTCTTCTTCGATGGAGTTTAGCTGATCGTTTATGTATTTGCGTTTCTCTTGTCTTATTGTTTTCGATGTTCATAGTGAGTGTTCATAGAAGTTGTCCTGTGTTTCTTGTGTTTTGTTGCTGTTGTAGTTTGTGAAAGCTGTTCTTCGATTTTGTATATATATATATATATATATATATATATATATATACTGAAAATATGCTGTTTTTTTGTTCTTCCTGGCAGTCAGTTTTAACTACGACTACGGGTCCGCCGCTCGTGGTCTCGCGGTAGCGTTCTCGCTTCCCGAGCACGGGGTCCCGGGTTCGATTCCCGGCGGGGTCAGGGATTTTCACCTGCCTCGAGATGACTGGGTGTTTGTGTTGTCCTCATCATTTCATCACCATCCAGGAAAGTGGCGAAATTGGACTGTACGGGCGCTGATAACCACGCAGTTGAGCGCCCCACAAACCAAACATCATCATCATCAGTTTTAACTACGATACAGACTATCTAAGCAATTAGTTGTTTATATGCTGCCTATTCTCCAAATGATAGTTTAGAAAACCTGTTCACACATTAACAACAATTCAAAAAGCGAAAAAGTTGTATATTCTGAAGTTTTGTGACTGTATTGTGAACAGAAATTTTAAAAAACCTTAAAGTAATAATAACAATAAAGGAAAACAAAGGAATCGTTTTCATTTCTATTCTATACGATTTATTGTAATTTCAAGTTTCAAACGTTCAGTGTGTGAAACTTCATTGTAGGACCGTCAGCTGATAATTTTTATGCCCAATGCTACCGGTTTCGATCAGCAGACCCTTATCAAGCAGAAGCCTAAGCGACAGACATAACATTTAAAGTGCACAGGTGACGATATGCAGACAAAATAAACATTATGGCACTAAATAACGTAGAAATTTCAAAGCGTAATCAGTTTGTCACTACAATATTTAAAGTGAACAACTTCCATGTAGGCAGAAAAACATATCTCCTGTTACAATAAACAATCTCCAAATGACACAGATATCTAGGAGACGCACACAAGACTATCATGCATTTCAAACTGAAGAAAACTATAAAGAATCTTTAATAAAAATATATATATATCTGCCAAGGTCGTAAGAGAGTGCCTGTAGCTGCAACATCGATAATGTGTACTTATTACAGGTGCATGTGAGATCTTTGGAGTATTTTCGAGTACATAGATTTAACAGCGATGTAAACAGTGAAGGAGCCCAACGAAAAACGTACTTAACAAACGGTATCAACAAAGCGTGATCATAAAAACGTGTACATTGAAGAGACGTTTCTGGACGAAGTCACAGTTTCCAGGGATACTCCATATAAGACGTATAGTCAGTGTCAATACGTATTTAGCAGTTGCGAACCATTGACGGGTTCGCCAGTGCATACTACATTTTAGTAAAATCAAGATTACATTTTGCTTAATTTAACTAATTTACAAGTCTTATTCATTTCGTGACAACTGTCTCCAATCAATCCAGAAAAACACTTAACAATAATTTATTGTTAAAAAAGAAGAATAAAGTCAACGCGGTGTCGTGGAGCTCGGGCTCTCAACAGCGGCCACTCTTTAAGTTACGCAGCGGACGAACCGGAGGCGACCAAGGCGCTCACTCGTCCCGCACAAAATAAAGCAACAACAACAAGAACAAAATGTCTCTAAAAGAAAAAAATAATATATATTAAATAATAATAATATTGGACATTAAATGTGACTGTACGTGCTGTGGGAGTACGAACGCCAGTGTCAGCAGTTTTGTGACACTATAAATGTAAATTACCGTTAAAACTAACGTTCACTTTAAACAGGTTCAAATGGTTCAAATGGCTCTGAGCACTATGGGACTCAACTGCTGTGGTCATAAGTCCCCTAGAACTTAGAACTACTTAAACCTAACTAACCTAAGGACAGCACACAACACCCAGTCATCACGAGGCAGAGAAAATCCCTGACCCCTACTTTAAACAGGTTTTTAAGTTTTTCAGTACATAAAAAGTTGATAATGGGCTTTGAAACTCGTGAAGTTACATACGAGGGAAAGTCATAAAGTTGCAATTATCACCGTGAAACAAGCACAGCAGGTTAATGAAGTAGACATGGGCTGTGCCACGTTGTTTTGACTCCTGTAGCGGTCTGCTACGGTACTTTGGCGCGCTATTTTCGTTTCTACTAGTCTTCACCCACTTACTTGAAAATTAAATATCGGTTATGTAGGTCCAAAATCTATTTATTTGAGATAATGTGGAACACACGTACACGATAGCATGTTCTTAAGAGTATTTTTGTTTTGTTGTTGCAACTACAAAAATGCTTGATTTTTTTTCACCAGACGGGTTTCGCTTTTTTGAGGTAAAGCATCATCAGTGGTCTGTAATTAAGTTATTTACATTTTGATTTGCTTTTAGATCGAAAAACAGTTCGTTAAGAATATGTTGATTTGTGCTTACTGTGATATTCTTAACGAACTGTTTATCGACCTAAAAGCAAATCAAAATGTAAATAATTTAATTACTGACCACTGATGATGCTTTACTTCAATAAAGCGAAACGCGTCTGGCGAAAAAAATCACTCATTTTTGTAGTTGCAGCGACAGAACAAAAATACCCTCAAGAATTGTAAAGTAACTACTGTCACTATGGCCACACAAATGAAGGACTTAATGACAGTATGTGTGGTGTGAGTGTGTGTGTGAGTGTGTGCGTGCGTGAGAGAGAGAGAGAGAGAGAGAGAGAGAGAGAGAGAGAGAGAGAGAGAGAGAAAGGGAGAGAGAGGTACAGACCGTATAGACATGTATTTTAGGAACATATTTCTGGTTTCAGAACACGTACCTGTCTTGTTCATGAAGCGTAATATAGTTCTTAAAAGATCTTATCCCATTAGTTACTGTCTGTCAGGTTCTTTAGAACGCAACGATTTTACAATGTTACCGTAAAACAAGTATAATGTAACAATTATGTAATGTAAATTTCGAGCTACGTATCATATTCCCATAATTGCTAGCTGTCCATCAGGGACCCTGCAGGTTTTGCTTTACGCTGAATAGGACAGTCCAATTTTAAGGGAAGTTGTGTTTTATAATGTTACCATACAATAAATACCCTGTAACACGTACCGTATGTAAGCTACACATCGAGCTACATATTAGCGTTCTCGCTATTGGTTGTAATCTGCCTGTAACTTATACGCTCTGTCCAACAGTGCGGAATAAACGTAGAGCGTCTATTACGGTACTGACGTAAAGCCATCCGTCATATGGCCGGTACAGATGTATATCCTGGGGTATAATATAAAGTTCACAAGACTTTATCATGCAACTGTCCTGGTTGTGTATCATAACTGTGTGTTATAATACTGGATTTAGGAACACGATCTATTGCCTTATTGATGTGGCGTGTATCCGGCATATGGATGGTAGAGGCAGGTTCGTAACACGTCTCATGTACCTGTTCTGTCCATGAATCGGAATATAATAGTTGTCAAAGGTTTCTGCTCATTTAATTGCTGGATATCGGGTTGTTTATATGAACTTATTTCGCTGGTAATGTTCTGTCACATGGCGTTCCCACGTAAAAAACAGTTGATAAAGCGAGCTTGGATCACGCATCTTAAGTATCCGTGCAGCTTGTGTTTAAGTATTTAACCATATGTTCTGTTATATATTCTTACCATTGACAAATAGTCTAATGGCTACGAATAGATTTTAGGTAGCAGATGTATTTAATACTGGCAGCAGTAGTGCAACTTCACATTTTAGATGTATCATACTGTATTGCCACATGGTGACAATAACTGCGACCTGAGGTCCAAATCATCTGCTGCAGTTAGTTTACCTGTTTCCGTCAGCGGGACAGATCCAACTGGTTCGCATGTCATGGAGAGTGGCGTGTTATTCTGCTTATGCTTATTGTCTCAGGAAGTATAAGATCATCATACACGTGGGATTCTGCGTTGTTTTTCTGCACTATGTGAGAATGCTCAGTAATCCATACATTGTCTAATACGTTGCAAGTTCTGGGATTATGGGTAGATAATGTACATATAGCACAGTGGTATAAAGATAATAATGAATTAGGATAAGTTTTACTGTGTTTTTTGGCTCGTTATACACAAACATGAGATTAGGTATTTGGAAATTCGTGGTAAAGTCTTATGGGACCAAACTGCTGAAGTCATCGGTCCCTAAGCTTACGCACTACTTAATCAACTTAAACTAGCTTACACTAAGGACTTCACACACACCCATGCCCGAGGGAGGACTCGAATCTCCGACGGGAGAAATCGCGTGGGCCGTGACAAGGAGCCTCAGATAGCGCGGCTACCCCGCGCATTAGTTATTTATCATCATTGATATTACCGTATACGTTGTACACTCTACTTAATAGTACTATAACATTTTTGATTTGGATGAGATGTATTGACCCGTATCTTGTCGTATACCTTTACAGATGTGAAGACGGCCACTGAACTGGCTGAAACTGGCTATCTATGTAACAAACTTTGCGATCTGGGCAATGAAGTATTCGAAAAGCATACTAAACTCTCAAACACAGAAGATCGCCTCCTGCTTCCACTGAAGAAATAATTACCGTAACTATCATTTTAAATAAATTAGCACAAATCATAATTTAATGTTAGTGCATTTGACTGAAGGAGCCTGCTCTACAGCTTGACTCGCTCCACACACTTGAAGTTTCTGCTTCGTGATGGGCTCTACGAAACACAATTTGTGAGTGAGCTCTCTCTACAGTGCGATGATGCACCTGCTGTCAGAACTACACTTGGACAGAGAAATCCTTCCACGGCACTATAATTTCAATGGTCGCGTACTTCGCTATTGTTCGTAACACGAGGTGGTGGAAACAGATTTTTTGGGGATCAGTACCCTCATTTCTAGTATTATCCCGAGTGACAAGGAGCCTCTGACGTCCAAACTAAATTGATCTGTAAGAATCCTGTGTTAAAATGACAGTACCACGACTAGATTCTTAGGAACGTCATGTGTCACAAGTACTGCAAAAATCATTTGCCGTGGTTCATTTTATTACTGCAAGAGCATGCTATTTTCTCAAAGTAGAACACTGTCACCTAATGAATAAAAATTATTCTCAGCTTCTTTGTGCATGGACGTCTCATTACAAGAGTGGGTTATTAGATTTCATTCTGGGAAAACTTTACGCAATAGAAAACCAACTTAAAATTATTTCCTTAAATTTTTAATCATCTTCCTAACGAATGTTGTTCCAGTTGTCAGAGTACCCAAACAAAGCGAATGAATGTTCTACAAAGCAAATATTAAAAAAAAAATTACATGAGTAACAACACAAAATGTTACTTTCAGTTTCTAACTGTCGCTCTGATTGTTCAGATATTTAATAATTTCCTGTTTACAATAAACTCTTAACTAAAAAAATTAATTATATACTGAAAGGGCTGCAGAGGTACTCGATGAATGATGGGACGCAAGACATCACACTGAAACGGAAAGAACGTTTCGGAGACCCGGAAACTGCAGAATTCTAAAGCCTTTGTCCGGAGTATAAGCCAGAATTACAATCGTTAGTAAAAAAAATGCACGCCGGGGAGGGGAGGGAGGGAGTGGGGGGGGGGGGGAATTTCCCTGAAGAAACTGCTGATGGTGACATCGATTTCCTATATATGATATGTAAACCGAGAAAAATAATACATTTTTCAAGAATAGAGGGAACCAGTTTCCTATCATTTTGCCTGCAAACACAGTTATTTCAGCACATTAAAACAAAAACAAGGTATTTCTCAGTAGTGCCTAGTCACATTCGGTCAGTTTAATCCTGGTACTACAAGGCCTGAGAATGACCTCCTACACCAAATACATCTACAATTGTACGTGAGAGGAGAAATATTGGTCGGATGATGAAGCCACTTCAAGCCTCAGCTATAGTTACTATTAACGATTCTTCTTTCAGATTCACCGAAATTCCCTTCGCCTTCTACAAACTCAATCAGGACTTCGCACTTTGACAGTCTCCAGTAACGGTACTTTTCGAAGTATCGCTCCACTGAACCTCCATGGGATTTCACAGTTCCCTTATGATGCCTGCGATCCTTGACCCTGATTGCTCTATGTTCACCCCTAAGACTGTCGTTTGGAACTGTAGTGGAAGAGCGTAGAATAAAGAGGGAAAGGAAAGGATGGAGACTGCTGCTGCTTCAGCGAACACGCGGGAGCCGTGAAGCTTAATTTGACCATTAGGCAGAGTAATCACCAACTGAATCTCGTGTTCTCGCTCAAGACACTCTAAATAAATTTTATGATTCAACCTAGGACACTGGCGCACCGCATGACCACCAAGAACCTTGTATCTTCCTTTGTCGAGAAAACGCTGTTACTGAAGATTTCTCCTATTGTTAGTATTCGACTCGTCTAGAGTGGCGGACTGTACACCGTAATTTATGTAGTGGAGACGGTCGTAAACTGCAATGAGACGCTTCATCCCATGTAGGCTTTCACGGCCGGCGTCTTCATCAGTAAACACTTCCGGGCTAAGTCGCCGTGGTCGGTCTGTAGAACTTCTTCTCCCTGACGTTTCGTTCTCAACTACGGAGAACGTCTTCCGAGGTGAGTCGACGACTGGCTGCTAGGAGCTGGGGCCGCCGCTTATATGGAGATCGTAGAGGGCCCACTGCACGTCACGTGGCGTCGATGTGTAGCTATCTCTGGCTATCGTCTGTGCTCTCGATTGCAGGCAATCGATTGTCACGTGATTGATGCAACGTCGACCGCCATATCTTGTCCAATTTTAATCCTTCTTCCTTACGATTAAAATTGTATTGATGTTTGTGGATTTACTGATGCAATGAGACGCTGTTACTGAACCTTTTTCCTGTCATTAGCAGCCGAAAATCATCTACAGTGGCGGACTATGTGCCGTAATTTAATGTAATGAAGACAGTTGTAAACTACACTGAGGTGACAAAAGTCATGGGGTAGCGATATGCACATATACAGATAGCAGTAGTATCCCGTACACAAGGTAAAAAGGACAGCGCATTGGCGAAGCTGTTATTTGTGCTACGTGATTATGGTCGCACGACGTAAATTAACAGACTTTGAATGCGGAATGGTAGTTGGAGCCAGATGCATGGGACATTTCATTTCGAAAATGGTTCCATAGTGTCAAGAGCGTGCCGAAAATACCAGATTTCAGGATTACCTCTCCCCACGGGCAACCTAGTGGCCGACAGCCTTCACTTAACGACCGAGAGCAGCGTCGTTTGCATGCAGTTGTCAGTGCTGACAGACAAGCAATACTGCGTGAAATAACCACAGATACCAATGTGGGATGTACGACGAACGTATCTGTTATGACAGTGTTGCGAAATTTGGCTTTAAGGGGCGTTGACAACAAACGGCCGACGCGAGTGTCTTTAAGAGCATGACATCGACCACAGTGCCTCTCATTGGCTAGAGACCATATCGGTTGGATCCTAGACGACTGGGAAACCGTGGCCAGGTCAGACGAGTTCCGGTTTCAGTTGGTGAGAGCTGATGGTAGTATTCGAAAGTGGCACACGAAGCCATAAACCCAAGTTGTCAACAAGGCATTGTGCAAGCTGGTGATTGCTCCATAATGGTGTGGACTGTGATTACATGGATCATTGACTGGAAATGGTTATGTTCGGCTACTTGGAGACCATTTTCAGCCAATCATGGACTTCATGTTCCCAAACAGTGATGGAATGTTTTGTGGATGACAATGTGCCATGTCAGCGATTAGTATGAAGAATATAGTGGACAATTCGTGCGAATGATTTTCCCACCGAGATCACCCGACAAGAATCCTATAGGACGTTTATGGGAAATAATGGAGGGGTCAGTTAGTGCATGAAGTCCTGCACCGGCAACACTCTCGGAAATATGGACAGCTATAGAGACACCATGGCTTAATATTTCTACGGGGGACTTCCAGCGACTTGTTGAGTCCATGCCCAGTCGAGTTGCTGTATTTCGTCGGGCAAAAGGAGGTCCGACGCGATATTACGAGATGTCCCTTTACTTTTTGTCACCTCAATGTATAATACCTGTATGGATTTACATTTGCAGCATTTCTTTTATTTCAGTATTGTTCTGACTGATTGGCGTGGTTCATCCAGGTTTCCTCACCTATGCTAATCCCTTCATCCGAGAACAGCGCTGACATCGAACGTCTCCTGTTATTTGTTGTATATATTCCAATCTCGTTCTTCCCCTACAATGTCTGTCCTCTACGGCTTCTTATAGTACATGAAAGTTCCGAACTTATAAACATTTCTTCTAGCATTATTTCTCTTCTTTTACGAATTCTTTCTACGTATTCCTTTCCTCGCGGATTCTGCGGAGAACCAACTTAATTTTTACTCCACTCCACTTAATTTTCAACGTGCTTCTGTAACACAACATGTCTTCTTTTACGGTTTTCCCACATTTTCATACAACGCTGTGCTCCACACGTAAATTCTCAGAAATTCTTTCACAAATTTCGGCCAATTTTTGAGATTAGTACTTTTTTTTGAGGAATTCTCTCTTTGCCTCTGCTAGTCTGCTTTTTACGTCCTTCTTGCTTCGTCTATCATAGTTTATTTTGCTTCCAAGGTAGCAGAATTACTTCACTACTTCTTTTGTGCAGCCCTCAGTTCTATGTTGAACTTGATTGTCTGTCTCATTTCCATGATCCATAATATTTTGTATTTCTTACGTTTACACTCAGTCCTAATTCTACGAACATTAGACTGTTCGTTCCATATCGCACGTCTCGCAGTTGTTGCTGAGTGCCACTGAGATATACGTCACCAACTAATATGACGTCCTTTCACCCTGAATTTTATCCCACTTGCGAAACTGTCTTATATTTTCATCATTAATTCTTCCATACAAAAGCTGAAAAATAGAAGAGTAAGACTGTATTCCTATCATGATGTTGCTGCTTTTGTCGTTGCTGCGGCCTTCA
Source organism: Schistocerca cancellata (assembly GCF_023864275.1). NCBI lineage: Eukaryota > Metazoa > Arthropoda > Insecta > Orthoptera > Acrididae > Schistocerca > Schistocerca cancellata. Next base: position 459,103,649 of record NC_064631.1, on the reverse strand, counting down.
GTCCGAGGACTGGTTTGATCTAGCTCTCCATGCTAGTGTATCCAGTGCAGGCGATTTCATCCCAGCATAACTACCGCAACTTATATCTATTTGCTCCCGCTTACTGAGCTCAAACCTTGGCGTCGGTCTACGATTCCTCTCCCCCCTCCCCGCTCTTCACACACTTCCCTCCAGCCCTCCAATGCCCCTAAATTGATTCACAATTCCTTGATGCCTCACTTCCTCCGTAACCTGAACGTTATGAACGCTATCCATGTGTTTGGTGTACAAAAAAAAATGTTAATGCCACAGGATGGTCATAAAATCAAATTACTAGATTCACAATAGAAAAAAGTGCAATAATGAATTGCTAAGTTTAGTTCGTGTTACACAAAAGTAAATAGGAAAGTAAACGGAAAAAATTTTCGTATGGTGTAATTGAGATGTATAGCGTCATTCCTAAAAATTCAGTTTTCCGTTAGGGTAGTTCTGTCTACCTTCACAGTTATTTAATACCCCCTTTTTTTCCCCTGTTACTCACTAATTTCCCGCTCAATCATACCTGGTGACTGGAGCTGGAGAGAGACTCCAGGAAATGCTACTCGGCTACGGCTGGTTTTCCAGCTGATGTCATACCGGACATGGAGGCCGTTGCATCGTAGCCTAACGGCAGGAAGCGGCAGGTCACCGGATGTTTTTCCACTGGGCACGTCCAGTATTCTCAGAAGGGCAACCGCTACGTTGCAAGCGCGGTAATAAATGTTTCACTAGCTCGTTATCCCGTGCCATCCAGCTCCTCTCTCTCCTGTACATACACCGCATTTTTTAATATCTTTTTTACTTTTCCTTGTCACTCTTCAATTTAACTATCTCTTAACGTTCCGACTACACAACTATATTAAACTCCTCCCCAGCCTGATTGGATGTCAAGTTACATAGGAACAAAAAAAATATATGTCTGACAAGTACCAATCAGTCGTCATCATTTTTGATTCACATCAAACAGATTCAGAGTATATAACAGCATCTCCATTTGGAAACATAGTCAGTCAAATGGATTTCTGAAGGTAAGAGCTATACAACTGTGAAATAGATATATTGCACATATAAACAGCAAAAAAAAAGACAGCTGACTGAAAGATATTAAACAAATATTATTGACAAAAACTGGAAACAACTAGTAGTGCCTCAGCAGAAAACCGTTACCAGAAAAAGGAACAATTGACAGTAACGAAGACCTCACGTTGATAGACAGTAAAAGGGAAGAAACTCTTTAAAGATTAGAAATACTCATAACCGTTAAAGGAGGGGTCTGGATGTAGTAGGTATATAAACACACAAAGTAAGGGGATTAGCTCAAAATAGAAATACATTGACGGGGAAAAAATCGCAACACCGAAAATAAATAATGCAGAATAATAAAATTTCGGGAATACATTTGTCTGGGTAACATATTTAAGTGAGTAACACTGCAAGATCACAGGTTAATGTAAGCGCGGAGTAAGCCATTGCAAATGTGAGATGCTGGTACATTAATAACCGCTGTAACCGCCTGAATGTTTAAAGCAAGTGTACGAACGTGCTTTCATTGCATTGTGCAGGCGCCAGACGTCAGTTTGTGGGATGGAGTTCCACGTTTTAGGCACTTGGTGGGACAGTACGGGGATGGTTAATGCTGGTCGTGGATGAAGCTGGAGATGTCTTCCGATGATGTCCGGTACATGCTCGACTGGAGACAGGTCTGGTCTTCAAACGAGCCAAGGCAACATGTTGACACTCTGTAGAGCATGCTAGGTTGCAACGGTATGTGAGCGAGCGTTATCCTATTGGAAAACATCCACTGGAATGCCATTCACGAATGTCAGCACAACAGGTCGAATCACTGACATACAGATTCCCATTCAGGCTGCGTGAGATAACCACGAGAGTACTCCCGCTGTTATACGATATCACACTCAGCCCCTAAGTCCAGGTGTAGGTCCAGAGTGTCTGGCACACAGACTGGTTGGGTGCAGATCCTCAGCTGGCCTCATTCTAATCAACACATGGCTATCACTGGCACTGAGGTAGGAAACACTGGAGACCTCCACCCTGCACTCCAATGAGCTCTCGCTTGACATCACTGAAGTCTCAAAGGTTTTGTTTTGGGGTCGGTGGCATGCACGCTACAAGGCGTCTAGTTCGGAACTGTCGTTGAGGTAACCGATTTGTAACAGTTCGTTGAGTCACTGTGGTGCCAACTGGTGTTCAGACTGCTGCTGCAGACGCAGTACGATGCGCCAGAGCCATATTTTGCACACGATGATCTTCCCTCTCGGTAGTGCCACATGGCCGTCCTCAGCCCAGTCTTCTGGCGACTGCACACTCTTGTGACCACCGATGCCAGCAATCACGTACACGTACACTGCTAAGTGTATACTTTAATTCGAGATGCTTTTAGTAAATTTCCACAATGAAATTCTGTCTCGAAATCTTGGAGATTCTGGTCATACATAAAGCACACCAGTGGCAAGACGCAATCAATACCTTCACTGCGCTATAACAACGGTGAAGTCACTGATGACAGTGCCACTAAAGCAGAGTTATTAAACACGGTTTTCCGAAACGTCTTCACCAAAGAAGACGAAGTAAAAATTCCTGAATTCCAATCGAGAACAACTGCCAAGATGAGAAACATAGAAGGCCGGCCGGAGTGGCCGTGCGGTTCTAGACGCTACAGTCTGGAGCCAAGCGACCGCTACGGTCGCAGGTTCGAATCCTGCCTCGGGCATGGATGTGTGTGATGTCCTTAGGTTAGTTAGGTTTAATTAGTTCTAAGTTCTAGGCGATTGATGACCTCAACTTCTGAGGTTAACTGCCGTAACCCGAATTTCGCAGCCTCGCCGTTTCGCAGGACTGCATAGTGCTCAGAGCCATTTGAACCATTTAGCCATTTGAGAAACATAGAAGTAGATATCCTCGGTGTAACAAAGCAGCTTAAATCACTTAATAAAAGCAAGGCCTCCGGTCCATATTTTATATCAGACAGGTTCCTCTCAGAGTATGTTGATGAAATAGCTCCATATTTAGCAATTATACGGGGTATTACAAAAAGGTACGGCCAAACATCCCTCACACACAAATAAAGAAAAGATGTTATGTGGACATGTGTCCGGAAACGCTTAATTTCCATGTTAGAGCTCATTTTAGTTTCGTCCACCTACGCTCAATGGAGCACGTTATCATGATTTCAGACGGGATACTCTACCCGTGCTGCTAGAACATGTGCCTTTACAAGTACGACACAACATGTGGTTCATGCACGATGGAGCTCCTGCACATTTCAGTCGAAGTGTTCGTACGCTTCTCAACAACAGATTCGGTGACCGATGGTTTGTTAGAGGCGGACCAATTCCATGGCCTCCACGCTCTCCTGACACCAACCCTTTTGACTTTCATTTATGGGGGCATTTGAAAACTCTAGTCTACGCAACCCCGGTACCAAATGTAGAAGCCTCTTCGTGCTCGTATTGTGGACGACTGTGATACAATACGCCATTCTCCAGGGCTGCATCAGCGCATCAGGGATTCCATGCGACGGAGGGTGGATGCATGTACCCTTGCTAACGGAGGACATTTTGAACATTTCCTGTAACAAAGTGTTTGAAGTCACGCTGGTACGTTCTGTTCCTGTGTGTTTCCTTTCCATGATTAATGTGATTTGAAGAGAAGTAATAAAATGAGCTCTAACATGGAAGGTAAGCGTTTCCGGACACATGTCCACATAACATATTTTCTTTCTTTGTGTGTGAGGAATGTTTCCTGAAAGTTTGGCCGTACCTTTTTGTAACACCCTGTATACAACCACTCTCTCACAGAAAGATCCGTACCTAAAGATTGGAAAATAGCTCAAGTCAGACCAATACCCAAAAAGGGAAGTAGGAGTAATCCACTGAATTACAGGCCTATATCACTAACGTCGAATTGCCGTAGGGTTTTGGAACATATACTGTATTCGAACATTATGAAGTACCTCGAAGAAAACGATTTATTGACATATAGTCAGCACGGATTCAGAAAATATCGTTGTTGTGAAACACAGCTAGCTCTTTATACTCATGAAGTAGTAAGTGCTATCGACAGGGAATGTCAAATTGATTCCATATTTTTAGATTTCCAGAAGGCTTTCGACACCGTTCGTCACAAGCGTCTTCTAAACAAACTGCGTGCCTACGGAGTATCGCCTCAGTTGTGCGACTGGATTCGTGATTTTCTTTCAGAAACACCACAGTTCGTAGCAATAGACGGAAAGTCATCGAGTAAAACAGAAGTATTATCCGGCGTTCCCCAAGGAAGTGTTAGAGGCCCTCTATTGTTCCTGCTGGCAGGGGTGGCCGAGCGGTTCTAGGCGCTACTGTCTGGAACCGCGCGACCACTACGGTCGCAGGTTCGAATCCTGCCTCGGGCATGGATGTGTGTGATGTCCTTAAGTTAGTTAGGTTTAATTAGTTCTAAGTTCTAGGGGACTGATAACCTCAGAAGTTAAGTCCCATAGTGCTCAGAGCCATTTGAGCCATATTGTTCCTAATCTATATTAACGACATAGGAGACAATCTGAGTACACTGTTTGCTTACCGTCTTGTAAAATCATCAGATGATCAAAACGACTTGCAAAATGATTTAGATAAGATATCTGTATGGTGCGAAAAGTGGCAATTGATCCTGAATAAAGAAAAGTGTGAAGTTATTCAAGTGAGTACTAAACGAAATCCGCTAAATTTCGATTACGCGCTAAGTCACACAAATCTGAGGGCTGTAAATTCAGATAAATACTTACGGATTACAATTACGAATAACGTAAATTGACACGATCACATAGATAATATTGTGGGTAGAGCAAACCAAAGACTGCGATTCATTGGCAGAACACTTAGAACGTGCATGAGGTCTACCAGAGAGACTGCTTACACTACGCTTGTCCGTCCTATTCTGGAGTATTGCTGTGCGGTGTGGGATCCGCATCAGGTGAGACTGACGGATGACATCGAAAAAGTACAAAGAAGGGCAGTTCGTTTTGTATTATCGCGAAATAGGGGAGATAGTGTCACAAACATGATACGTGAATTGGAGTGGCAGTCATTAAAACAAATGCGTTTTTCGTTGCGACGGGATCTACTCATAACATTTCGATCATCAGTTTTCTCCTCCGATTGCGAAAACATTCTGTTGGCACCCACCTACATAGGATAAAATAAGAGAAATCAGGGCTCGCACAGAAAAATTTAAGTGCTCGTTTTTCGCGAGAGCCGTTCTAGAGTGTAACGGTAGAGAGACAGCATGAAGGTGGCCCATTGAACCCTCGGCCAGGCTCTTTATTGTGAATAGCAGAGTAATCACGTAGATGTAGATGTCTTCCTGCAATATCGCAGGAGGAACATCCAGTTTCTCTCAGCCCTATTACACGACCTCTTTTAAACTCAGTGAGGCGTCTGTGTCGTCTTTAAGGCATTCCTGACGAACGTGAACTCAGCACGTCCGATCTCACAGGTTACTAATGTTCACGGTCGCTACAGCGTGTATTTAAAGCAAACCTGATTTACATCCTCGTACTGGCAGTCTTGTGTGACTGGCGCCAAATGTGAAGATACATTCAGATGTAGAAACACGCCGACCAACTTTCGTTTTGTCACACAAGTCTTTCTTGGTGTTGCGATCTCTTTTTTCCGACAGTATATTCATGGCATCAAACCAATCATGAACAGACGGCTATTGAATTAAAAGCCCCGATGAGCTTTTTCTTCAATTTTTTGCTATTGTGCAATCAAATCTAAGAAAACTCAGTGAAAAAATCGTCTGAGACCTAGCGAACTTTTTTTTTCAGATCTTTCTCATTGTAGCCCGTTCTTGACGGCGTGTCGGACGTGTGCTGATTCCGGGACGCGTGCAAAGTTGGCGTGACTGGAGACGATGCGAGCGAGTGGTGCAGACGCCCCGCTCCGCTGTCCGGATGCGCAGTTCCGGTGACTCCTCCACTCCACTTTTTACCGGCTGGCGCTGCTGCTGCGGCAGCGATACGTCAGCGATGCGGAGCGGTCCTCAGCCGAGTGGCGACCCGTCAGCTCTGCCGCCGGCGCCCCGGTGAGTCAGCCGCGCTGTCTAAACGCAGCCAGCTCTGCACGTATGCCAGTCACGCGAGAGCACTGACACTCTTCCGGGCAGCACGTGCACCACGGCGCTTTGTCAGACGTGCCTGTCTCGTGCTGTACTGCGAAACGGCGAGGCTGCGAAATTCAGGTTACGGCAGTTAATGAAAATGTGTATACTTCAGCTGGGAGTCGAGTGAATCACTTCAAGAATTCGGTACTCCGCTTCCGATTTAGAGCGCAGAATGCAACATAACCGCATGACTAAACTTCATCCTTCTACCGCGAAGGAAGGCTTACGCAGGTTGTAACGAAACGGTATGGCCGAATTTTCAGGAAACATTCCTCACACGTAGAGGAATGAAGCGTGTTTAATGGACATGTATCTGGAACGATTTATTTCCATGTTAGCGCTCAAGAGTTAATTGTTGTGATACCGCTGGAACAAACTCGGTGTGATGACTGTGCCGGAGAGGGATCTTGTGACTCACTTCTTCGTTGATAGGAACAAATTAATTGACGGAATGTTCTGTACCTCCCGAAAATGGAGTCTGTCTTACGAGCAGCAAGAAAATACTCAGCTCTCTGCATGGCCGTTTTTACCATTAGGAAAGACTAGACGGCTGCCTAGCGCGCCAAAATTTTAGGGAAAGCAAAGTGCGAAAAAAAAATTAGTTCAAATTAAACAGCGTATAAAATTGAGCAGATGAGGAGAAAAATATTAAAAATAGGAAAACTTAAGGCACAGCATTGAATAGAAAAGACTTCATATGTCATTAGTTATTTCGACGAAAGTAAACACATCGCCTCTACCTACTTCAAAGCTAAAGCAGCCCCTACTGAGTAAAAAATAGAAACAAACATGACCACGATTCATCTAAATTAGAATTATATTAATACCTTCTGCTGCTAACGGGCGTTGATATATTTCAAGAGGGAGAGGTGAAAATGTGTGCCCCCATGAGGACTCGAACCCGGGATCTCCTGCTTACACGGCAGACGCTCTATCCATCTTTTTTTTATAGTAAGCATAACGTAGCTTGACAATGCAGTTAAAAAACTTTTGTCAGAAGTGGAATTCGAACCTACGCCCACAGAAGTGGACTGCGACCTGAACGCAGCGCCTTAGACCGCTTTTTTTACATATAATATTTATTGAACAAACTGAGAGTATATATATATATATATATATATATATATATATATATATATATATATATATAAAGCAACAGTTCTTCAAGGTACCAGTTAAACATATGCAAATGAGTGCTAGGTAAACAAATTATTAGAATAACATTAAATACAACAAAATATAACATATTCTGTCTTCTTCCTTTTTTTCTGAATAATCTTTATTGAACAAACTAAAAGTACATATGTATACACTATGCAAGATTTGTTCAAGGTACCATTTAAACATACACAAATGACTGTTAGTTAAAACAAAAAATATTAGAAAACCATTAAGTACAACAAAATATAACATATTCTGTCTTCTTCCTTTTTTTTATTTGTTTTTTTGGTCGATGCATGAGAACGTGGATAAGGGTGTTGCATCATGTGACAGGTAGGCATGGCACACCCCAACTTTGAGGGGGTCAAGGGAGACGCTGAGGAGATAACCGGCAAAAGTAGGTCGGTAAGACGGTTTTCGGGTGAGGGTGCTATGCGCGGTCACAACTTTGTACCAGAAGTCAAGGACTGTATGTGGACCACTCTGAAAGAGGTATTCTAAAGCCAGTCCTCGGAACCAGATTAGGGTAGGGTGCTTAGCAAGAGGGTAGTGAAATGTATGGGGCAACAACAGTTAAGCCACCGAGGGCAAAGAGCTTAGCGCGACTGCAGGGACTATCTCTCGCACGCCTCCTGCGACACCCACATTCTCACAGTCCACACACTACATTCGTAGTGTCCCACCCCAACACACTCATTACCAAGTCCCGTAAGAGTTCGGGGAATATGTGTGCATCCGCACAGAGGAAGACGGTCGTGGCCGGTATTGCCAGAACTCTATACTTATATGGATATGGTGACTGTTCTTTCGGACATGGCCGAATGAACAGACACCATATCCATATTAGTATACGATTCATCTATGTCGAGCGCTGCAGCGGGCCACGTGCGCTGGATTGTGATCATGTTGAGACTTGATACCATATCCTATTTTCGTCTCTACATATCATTTGTCATGGGTCAGTTGAATCGAGGACTGTCCCCAGAAAATGGGGACGTCAGGTAATCTTAGTTTAATGATTAAGAGTATAACAGGAGATTTGCTTGGTTGTGCCGTTCTAAGTTGCTGGCAGTGGAAGGGGGGGGGGGGGGGGGAGGGCGTTGGGGAGAGCCATGTTAGTACAAAAAAAGAGAGGGCGTGATTTTTCAGTTGTCGCCTAGGACGGTAAAACACCTAACAACGGTCCTGGCTCTATGTGCAACCATCCTCATTTTCCTTACATACGTACACACAAATGTCAACGCTGTTCTATTATTACTGCCAAGGATCAATTTCTGCCTTCTTTGGGGTGGGGGAGGGGGGGGGGCTCATAAGCCTTCTGACTGGTTTGATGCGGCCCGCCACGAATTCCTCTCTTGTGTAATCTCTTCATCTCAGAGTAGCACTTGCAACCTACGTCCTCAATTATTTGCTGCGTGTATTCCAATCTCTGTCTTCCTCTACAGTTTTTGCCCTCTATAGCTCCCTCTAGCACAATGCAAGTCATTCCCTGATGTCTTAAGAGATGTCCTGTGATACTGTCCCTTCTTCTAGTCTGTATTTTCCACATATTCCTTTCCTCTCCGATTCTGCGCAGAATCTCCTCATTCCTTACGTTATCAGTCCACATAGTTTTCAACATTCGCCTGCAACACTTCATCTCAAATGCTTCAGTTCTCTTCTGTTCCGGTTTTCCCACAGTCTATGCTTCACTACCATACAATGCTATGCTCCAAACGTACATGCTCAGAAATTTCTTCCTCAAATTAAGGCCTATGTTTGATACTAGTAGACTTCTCTTGGCCAGAAGTGCCCTTTTTGCCAGGTATAGTCTGCTCTTGATGTCCTCCTTGCTCCGTCCGTCGTTCGCTACTTTGCTCTTGTATATATTGTATATTACCCGTCTCTACCTATGGCGTACTCATATTTTTCTTGGAATGCCGTAAATCTTGCACCATTTTACATTGTCAAACGCTTTTTCCAGGTCGACAAATCCTATGAACGTGTCTTGATTTTCTCTAGTCTTGCTTCCTTTATCAATCGCAACGTCAGAATTACCTGTTTAGTGCCTTTACTTTTCCTAAAGCCAAATTGATCGTCGTCTGGAACATCCTCAATTTTCTTTTCCATTCTTCTGTATATTATTATTGTCAGCAACTTGTATGCATGAGATGTTAAGCTGATTGTGCGAAAATTCTCGCACTTGTCAGCCCTTGCCGTCTTCAGAATTATTTGGATGATATTTTACTGAAAGTCAGCTGGTATGTCGACAGACTCATACACGCTACACACCAACGTGAACAGTCGTTTTGTTGCCATTTCTCCCAATGATTTTAGAAATTCTGATGGAATGTTACCTATCCCTTCTGCCTTATTTGATCTTAAGTCTTTGAATGCACTCTTAAATTCTGATTCTAATACTGGATCCCCTATCTCTTCTAAATCGACTCCTGTTTCTTCTTCTATCACATCTGACAAATTTTCCCCCCCATAGAGGCCTTCGATGTACTTTTTCCACCTATCCGCTCTCTCCTCTGCACTTAACAGTGGAATTACCTTTGCACTTTTAATGTTACCACCCTTGTTTTTTTCGTGTCGCCGAAGGTTGTTTTGACTTTCCTGTATGCTGAGTTTGTCCTTTCGACAATCATTTCTGTTTCAACTTCTTCACATTTCTCATGCAGCCATTTCGTCTTAGCTTTCCTGCACTTCCTATTTATTTCCTTCCTCAGCGATTTGTATTTCTGTACTCCTGAATTTCCTTGAACATTTTTGTACTTTCTTCTTTCATCGATCAACAGAAGTTAATTCGTCTTCAACTCTACGGCCTATTGAGCTATTCCTCACTGCTGTATCTATAGCCTTAGAGAACGTAAAGCGTGTTTCGTCATCCCTTAGGCACTTCCGTACCCCACTTCTTTGCGTATTGATTCTTCCTGACTAATCTCTTGCACTTCAGCCTACTCTTCGTCACTACTACGTAGTGATCTGAGTCTATATCTACTCCTGGGTATGCCTTACAGTCCAGCATCTGATTTTGGAATCTGTGTCTGACCATGATGTAATCTAACTGAAATCTTCCCGTATCACCCTGTCTTTTCCAACTATACATCCTCCTCTTGTGACCCTTGAACGCAGTATTCGCTATTACTAGCTGAAATTTATTACAGAACTCAGACTTTCTCCTCTCTCATTTCTTGTCCCAAGCCCATATTCTCCTGTAACCTTCTCTTCTACTCTTTCCCCTACTACTGCATTCTAGTCCCCCATAACTATTAGATTTTCATCTCCCTTTATGTACTATAATACCCTGTCAATATCCTCATATACTTTCTCTATCTCTTCATCTTCAGCCTGCCTACAACGCCGTATGGCATCAAAAGAATGAGAAGTGTTTAGTTGATTCAAGAAACAGTTTCTTCTAGAACCTACGGGGCGACCCATTGCAAGTCCGTGTTCCCAGCGGCCATCATCTGTGTTTGGGTGGTAGGCTGAAGTAAATGCAGCGGTGTTAATGATACGTTTATAAAATGAGATAGCGATTGATGAAAATACGATTCTCGCATCTCTCATCGGCAGTATAACATGGCAGTCTCAGTTTCATTAAATTATTGCTGGTTTATGAAATAAATGCAAGGAAAGGCCGAAGAGCCGAACAGTGCTGACTGGTCACTTTTAAGCGCCTCTCTGCGGTCCAATAAGAAAACTTTTGCACTCACAGATTCTGTCACTTACTTGATAATGTCCAGAGGAGAAAGACGTTTTCCCCATGCATTCTGTGTCTCAGCAGTTTCTTTCAGAATTTTGCTGTTAAGGTTTCACCAGGAATGACGTTCCCCAGCGACATTTTAATCCTAGCAGAATGTATAGAATAACGTACAACATAAGTGATATTTTTGTATTCCAGTTTATAGCACTGAGATTTCTCGGAGTTTTGCCATTCACTCATTAGTGCTTTCCGTACGATGTTAATGAAAAGCCCCTGATCTGAACTGCGGAGAAGGATGGTCTTATTCTTGGTGTGGACGGAATAACATACAGGGGACAGGCCAAATAATTTGAACAGTGATAGTAATGGGACGGTTGTGTTTGACGGTCAACGACGCAGCGCTGGATTGTGCGTCGTATTTCGTCGTATTTGCATTCAAAGGCCGAGCTCGAAATAAAATGGAGTTCCAAAGAGAACAGATTGTCGGGCCCCAACTGGAGCATTAGTAACCCAGACAGCTAACTTTTTGAATGTTTGAAGAACAACTGTTTCAGTATTCATGACAGCCTACACAAAACATGGAAAGACGTCATGTGTTGGCGCAAATCAACACTAAATGACAGAGATCGTCGTACGCTACCACGAATTGTGTCAAAACAACACAAAACTCAATAGAGCTCAATAGCCAACTTCGAGACCCCGTATCTATCGACACTGTCCGCCGAGAACTCCATAATGCCAACATTCATAGACGAGCTGCTATACCGAAACCATTAGTGAAGACAACCATCGCAAAGAAGCGTAAAACATGGTGTCAGGAGCTTAAAACCTGGGCGCCTGATCAGTGGAAACACGTCATGTGGTCCGACGAGTCAACGTTTTCGTTATTTCCAACATCGGGCCGTAATTACGTCTGGAGAACGCCAAAAGAAGCCTGCAATCCTCATTGCTTGATTCCGACGGCTAAGCATGGAAATGGAAGTATGATGGTGTGGGCAGCCGTATCATGGTATTTTGCTGGTCCCGCCATTACTCTCGAATGCCGTGTTACAGTCAACGATTATCTGAACGTTTTAGGTGATCAGGTGCACCCCATGATTAAATGTTGTTTCCCAATAATGATGCCATATTTCAGGACGATAATGCACCCATTCACACAGCCAGGACAGTACAATCGTGGTATGAGAAGCATGCAACTGAACTGCAGCCTCTTCACTGGCCAGCACAGTTCCCGGACTTGAAAATTATGGAACCTTGTGGGCGGTATCGGAGCACAGATTCCGGAGCAGATTTACGCCTCCCTCGTCACTACAGGAGTTAGAAGAGATTCTGATCGAAGAGTGGCATAACATTCCTCTGGAGACTATACAGTCATTTTATATGCCAGTATTCCATGAAGAATTGCAGCTGTAGTACGAGCAAATGGGGGTCGAACTCCTTATTAGTAAACCGTTCTCAAGGAAGTACAGGTGTTCACATTAGTTTGCCTAGCCCCTGTATGTCCTCTCCGACGCGGATGCTGCCGCTTCTGTTGTCATCCCCAGGAAAAAGTGTAGCTTCAAATCCCATTCAAAAACCTGTGTGATAGTGTTTTACCTTTGACATTGATTTATCGACGTGTCGCTAAATACACTCAACGGAATTTATCGTTGTATGAGAGTGGCTATCTGGTAAAATACTCAAAATTAGTAGTGTTTCTAGCTGTCAGTGACATCATTTAGCTGTTATGCACGTTGCATTGAACACTGGTTAACGAACATGAATATATTTAGTGACATTTAACAATAATATTGTATTGATTGATAATACGTGACAAGCTAAAACTTATTACCCACTCGAAAATTTCAAAACAGCAGATTTATAGATATTCTTCATTCCTTCAAAACACCATAAATAAGTAGCTCTACTGCGGGCCTGGTATCGCGGGAGAATGGATGTGACGTACGTGGCTGTAACTGATGAAAAAATTAACAGGATGATATGATCAGGTGGAGAAATGTAGCGACCACATTGACTGAAATTGTTTAATTTTGAGTATGGATAGAAGAAGTAAATTTCAGTTTCCTGTATCTGTGGCGAAATACAACAATCAGATCTAGGAACAACGTCAAACTTGACTTGCCAAAGTATTAGCTGTACCGTGGAAATGTAGACTCTGCATCTGCAGCCAATACGCGCCATCAAAAATCCGGAAAAGAACAAATTCCTAGCATTTCAAATAAGGTGCTGTCGATGGATATTAAAAATTAAGTGGCCTGATAAAGTACTAAATGAATAAATGCTAAAAAGAACAAGTGAGCGGTCGGCCGGTGTGGCCGAGTGGTTCTGGGCGCTTCAGTCTGGAACAGTGCGACAGCTACGGTCGCAGGTTCGAATCCTGCCTCGGGGGCATGGATGTGTATGATGTCCTTGGGTTAGTTAGGTTTAAGTAGTTCTAAGTTCTAGGGGACTGATGACCTCAGATGAAGTCCCATAGTCCTCAGAGCCATTTGAACCATTTTGAACAAGTGAACACGTCCCTATGGCAGGATAAGCTATGATCCTCCATTTCAACCAGTTCCCTGATGGTGCTATTCCAATGCTATTCCAATAGAGAGAATCTGCGGTTGTTTATTCGGGAAAATAAGACGAACATTTTGTGAGTCGTCGGGGAATTTCTGGGAGGCCTAATTGGATAAAGTATCTGCTCGCTACTAACAGATCATTTTTCAAGCCTCATTAATTTGAAATAATTTCAAGTACATCACAAAAAGTTTTAGGAGAATGTCCTGGTTTATAGCGAAAAGTGAAAACGCAAAAATACTATTCTAAATGTCGTTTCTCAGACAGTACGCGTGTTTTCACAGCCTGAAAATAATGTGTAGATGGGACTCTCAGTTTCTTGAACGTTTTCTCGGTCCCATGGCTTCTCTGTGCATGCCGTACACAAACGAGATTTTGCCAGACGTAAAAGTCAATTAAAGTATCATAAACACAACGACAACGGTAGAAGCGAATGCCAAAGCTTTCGCTTTCTAGCCTCGTCCTAGCCTATTGTGGCAGGGACCCGCAGTTTAAGTGCCATGGGACTCATTCTCTCAGGTCGTTTGGCTTATTCATCACCTTCTCGCCCCTAATACGTTACTCCGACGAATTACGTCGATGTAATCTCTGCTGGGAAAGGGGCTGAATTTTTAATTGCTGGTAATTAGCACTGAGCATGGCAGCTTCGCGGACGTTGCCGTAGCCGCGAGAAGACGGAGATCTTATCGAGAATCTGCCCATCAGACGCTGTTGACAGTTGAGATGATCACATTAAGGGAGATAAACATAGGACTTAAGCAAGGGTGTCATGGCAGTTCCGTAGAGAGCTGTGGCAATTGAGAATGCACACGTGGGAAATTTAAGATTAGATTGAAACTACTTTAGCAGCTGCAGCAGCGGCCTCTTCCGTAACGGTCAAAGTACTCCAAAGTATACGGAGATCACCTGCAATGCTGAGGATTCTTTTATCTGCTTCTTCTCTGTCGAGTCTACATTGCTCGTTACCTTCCTACAGGTAAGTCGTCTGATCATTTAGGTTCCCTCGTGTCCACGAAAACGCTTTACAATGAGCAAAAACGAACGGCTCGCTTAAATTTTATCAGGACACCAACAGATCGTTGTAAAAATCATAATTAAAAAATCAAACCAGACCTCCGTGAATACTGTAGAAATTTCTGCACGTTGATTCAACATTGCCGTGATACGGGGAACTGTTGGAATGTGTATGGATCCGTCAGAAAACGAGCAGCCATAAAGGTCGTAAGATCTGACTGTAAAACCATCACTAAAAAAAAGAAAAAAAACAAGCAGTTAGAAAGATGGGCATAGTGAAGCACCAGCATCTACTCATACAAGACCAACATGAGCGGTGATGGATACAATATGTTATTAACGGCGCCCATCGCTTTGCAACTGTTCTTCTAATTTCGATGCCTACTTTGTTGTGTGACACCTATAAGGCAGTCATAAATAATTCCCCATAAATCTTCGACAAGGCAGCCGTAAAATCACGATCCTGCTCTGTTCATTCCTAGGCGCAACAGTCTGGAACCGTGCGATCGCTACGGTCGCAGGTTCGAATCCTGCCTCGGGCATGGAAGTGTGTGATGTCCTTAGGTTAGTTAGGTTTAAGTAGTTCTAAGTTCTAGGGGACTGATGACCTCAGACGTTAAGTCCCATAGTGCTCAGAGCCATTTGAATCATTTTTTGTTCATTACTTCGATACCTATCGAATCTTTTGAACATGTAAAGCCAAGGGCTATCACAAACATTAGCTGCACGCCTGCTCCCATTTCAGCTATTTTCATTTTAGGAAGACACCAGAAACCATGGAGAGCAATTCAAGATCATCTTTGCTGTCTCTGGAGGTCTGTATTTACACTCTGCACTTAATCTCAACTTCACTTATTTTACTGCTTTTACATGTCCCCCATCGTGCACCAAATATGTCATGGCTATCTCAGCTACTGATTGAAAAATGCTTTTATTTTCACTGCCAGTTGCGTTCACTTTACATCATCGGGTGCTTGCTACCTTGTGGAACCCACGAGGTTCCGAAAAGTGCGACCAGTGGTGAAAGTTAAAGTATCCACAGGCAGCCGTGAGGTCTCACACACTGCTTTCCGGGCGGGAAGGCGTCCCGGTCCCCGGCACGAATCCGCCCGGCGTATTAGTGTCGAGGTCCAGTGTGCCGGCCAGTCTGTTGGTTTCTAAAGCCGTTTTCCATCTGCCTTGGCGAATGCGGGCTGGTTCCCCTTACTCCGCCTTAGTTACACTATGTCTGCGATTGCTGCGCAAACACTGTCTCCACGTATGCGTACACCATAATTACTCTACCACGGAAACGTTGGGGTTACACTCGTCTGGAATGAGACGTTCCCGGCGGCGGGGAGGAAAATGGGGGAAGGGGGTCCACTGGGGGCCGAACCGCACAATAATCCTTGGTTCGGTGTGGGGCTGCGGTGGGGTGAGTGGACTGCTGTAGCCTGTTGTGGGGTTGTGAACCACTGAGGGCTACGGCGGTGACGTAGCCTCTCCGTCTTTTCTAGGTCCCCAGTTCCACACAACACAATGCAATACAATCCACCGCAGCGAAAATTGAAGCACTTCCTAAACAGCAACTGAAGTAGAGATTTACATGTACCTCAAATAATATCAATGGCACCACAAATATTTAGAAGAAGCATAAACTTCTTTTATATTATGACCCCACTGTACCGTTTGCAATTTTAATGACAGTTGAGTTCCAGAATGTTAAACTGTAAAGATCAAATTTGTGGGATTTGGAATCGATTAAACTAAGGAAAAGAATGCTAATAGGTAACCACAAACACTAAAACAATTAGGTTGTTGATAAGTATTTACAGCGAAACAAGGAAATGACATTTCAGAACTTTTGGCCTGGTTGGAAGATAAATTGTGTATTAGTGATAGTACTTTAATGTAAACATAGCAGAAACGTTCATTGGGCAGCTGAGTAAGAAATCATCTCTGGTGAACAGCGAAAGATCCTACATTTTGGTGTCAACAGATAGCTCTCGATGTCTGCTCGCCGAGGTCGGACAGTGGGCCACCAAACGCTTGGCATCTCGATGCACCAAGGAGGACCATTAGATGACTAAGACGAGTGCAGAAACGTTGGAAAAAAATTGCGCATCGATAATGAGTGACGTCAGACAGATAATGAGATAACTTCATTTTTGTGCAGTCGCCGTTCTGTAACTTCTGTGGTGATTTTATTCATTTTGCGTCGTTAGTCAGAAGTAATATTTTATTCCATCAACGGTGAAAGATCTTATTGCTCATTAAAACTTCATACTTCTCTCCGGTTTATCAGCGGTTCCTTTGTGTCCCAAGAGTAAAACGAAAGCCACCTTCCTGGCTTCGATTAGTGCCCGAACATCATATATCTTCTCGTACAGTGTATATTGTATTCAGTATCATTTTAGGCAACAGTACTACTGAAGTACAGGTGATGAAACAGCGGGATGAACCCCTGGTGCGTTGCTGGGAGGATGGCGAGACGCTAAAGATATGAGCAATGCGTAGTAACAATGTACACAGGGAAAGGAGACAAAGAAAACTGCAACATGTACAGGGGAATCTCATCACTACGTACAGCTGTCAAACCTGTGACAAGGTAGTTCCAAAATGGCTGGTGACCTTGACTGTTGCGGCGAAGACAAGCGCCGGCACGCCGGTAATGAACGACAGAGAAGAGATGGCTGTGAGAAGACGTCTGCCAATCGCATGCTGACCGACCCCTCTTCAGAATGACAATGCGACAGCAGCGGTCTCTATGTGAAGAGGACGTAAGCATCGCGACTGACTGGCGACGCTCCGTTGAATGCTAGCTTCAAGACTGGCGACTTGGATAGAAGCGTCAACGCTCGTTGCTTCGTTTGCTCACTCTATGTAACACAGACTTGGAAATTGTTATACTGTAGAGATTGCTCACTTTGTCGACCTTTAATTGCGACACATCTGTGTAGTTGTCAAAGTTAATAATTACTATCATTTACTGTTTTGTAATAAAACTTATTAATACGATTTGTTTGAATTGTCTGATCTAGCAAACCGAGTACGTGGGATTCCTAGACTCCACATATTAGACGACGAGCATGGAGACATAATATTTGACGACTAGGCTAGATTTAACAGTGATCACAGAAATCTACTTAAAGACGCAGTACGGACTTCCAGCATGCTGCTCCACCAACGAAACGATATCCACTCATCGACAGCACCAAAAATAGTACCCTGTTGTCCAGGACGCTACTGTAAACCGTGGAGTAAAGTTGACTAGATTTAATGGTCTTTAAATACAGCAATGTCGGAATACATTTACACACAAGGAAAAGACGGATCACATTCAGATTAGCCTTTTAAAACTTACTTTTAAAACTGACGACGAAACGCGTAGACGGAACTGCACGGCAACCGCACCATTCATTGAAGGTGGGTGAAACATTTTAATCGGATCCTGAATGAGTCTTTCAGCCTGCAGGGAAATGAGTGCTGTTTACAAACCTCCTGGCAGATTCCGATGCTGTGGAAGAAAGTATATTGCTGACAATAGCTTATCCACAGCCAAGGTTATAGGAAATTTTTTTCCAGTGTGAACCCATTTTGCAAACAGTCGCCGAGGTTCTGGTTCTTCGCAGTATCCGTTATTCCAGGAGTGCCAATCGAGCTAGGTCTGCTGCAGAATTTGCGTTTGGAAAGCAGGAGTCAGATACAGGTACTGGTAGGAGTAAACCTAAGGCGACTCGTGGTCTGAGTCGTGCTGGATAGCTCACGAAGAAAAACGATTGTCCACGAAAGGCAAGGTTTCGAGCATCAGTCACGCACATACTTTTAATCTGGCAGGAAGTTTCGTGGTAAATGGGTGCCTTTACAGTCCGGATGCCTCACGAGAGGCAGTGGCGTAACACCTAAGAAAAAACTTGAACTTCGTGGGTACACTCTAGTGTAATAGGGGGAGATTGCAACTTGACAGCTATATAACGTGATAGTCACGCAATTACAACAGGTATCAGAGACAGCAATTCGTACGAGATGATTTCTGAAAATTTCTTCGAGCAGTTAGAGAACCGAATTGTGAGGCGATGTCTTAGATGTCAAAGTAACTCCCAGACCCGAAACACTATGCTGTCGTGGAGACACAACTGCGATATCTATATTCAAACTCTCTCAATAATACAGTTTAGATTACAAATTTATTTTCAGTGACCGTCTTCAGACAGTACAGGCAACCATCTGATCTAAAAACTAGTCACAGTAGCAGCTTCACGTCGTGAACTAGAGTTGAAAGAAATGTTAAGAAAGGTAAGAAAATATTTTTGCTTAAAAATTCCGATAGGAAACAGAGAGCAGATCATCCGAGCAGTCAGCATAACACATTAATCCCAGGAGACAGGGATATGAGTTGTCATTGGATAATGTTCAAAAGTATTGTAAGCTTCAAACCAATTGCTGCTGAGAAGGTTGAGGGAGATAGGACAGACCTATCGTGGTTCATTAACCGTGTTATAAAGTTATTATCGAAGTAGGAAGAGCTTCATCACAGATTTAAACGAAGTCAAAACGTTACTGAAAAACAAAAGATGAACGAAGACAAAATGAGCGCAAGAAGAACAATACGAGGAGTATTTAAAAAGTAAAAATTAGGCCGACGTATTTCACTAGAAATTCGAAGAAATTTTGATCTTACGTAAAGTTAGTAAACGGATCAAAATCACGTCTTCCCAAAGTCTGTGGTCATACTGCGATCATACTGCCACCGAAATGGAAGATGAGAGAGACAGTGTTAAATACTGCATTCGGTCTTCTCGAATTTTTTACCAGAGACAATAGTAAAATGGTCCATTCTTTCAACTATGTCACGAACATCAAAATGTCAGTTATTGACATAAATGATCGTGTAATGACAATCAACCACTATCGATCAATAGTGAAAAGATATGTTGGTAAAGTGAGATATCTTTACAATTTTGCACTGATTATTTTGCGGTTCAAGGGCTACTGCAACAACCAGCTTTGGTGTATACTCTAGTAAAATATGAGAAAGACATTATTGTTTGATTATTGCAATGGAACATCACGATGCGTCCTGCAAAGTTGAAGGAGACATCAGACCACTGCTGGAAAACCAAATTACATGCATTTCAATGCCGAAAAATGTGGTAACAAACGTCGTGCTGCCATTGAGTGTGTCAGCAATTAAAAATAATTAAAAGTAAACACTAGAGAAAGTGTGTCCTTCTATGTGTCCAGAAGTCAGTTACCACACTGTTTCATAAAGAATTTCAGAACAGAAAGTCCTGAATACAGTGGGCTAGGTTGAATGGAATGAATAAATATTTGAAAAAGGTTATCCATTGAATAACGCGATTACTTTGCGTGGTCATGATCTTCCACTTTCTTTGTATATTTTATGTTTGTCTTATCGGCTATAAAACATATATTGATGTGATCGTCTGAAGTAACATTCTGTACAATGCACACTACTAGTTACATCTGGCAGAGCATAGTCCAAATGCAGAGGACACTCCTTCCCCCTCTCCCCACCCCCTCCCCACCGCCCCACCAGAGTGAGTCACTTCCGTTGTGTTGGACTCGTGGTGTGTACCGCCCATTTCGAAATCACGCTCTCGTCATGTCAAACATTTGCTGTTTTCACATTTCACGTGTGCTTGTGAATAAACTTTTATAGGTTAGCCAGACCTCGTGTGTCTAGCGTTACACGTGCGTCTACGTCTCTACTCTGCGAATCACTGTGGAGTGAATGTCGAAGATAATACGTCTGTTTTATGAAGGCTTCTTCCGTTGCATCCACGGACGGCGCGAGGTAAGAACGACAGCTCCTCGTACGACCCTGACAAGCTGTTATTAACCCAGTTGTATCTGCATGATGACGGGAAACGTACGCATGGGCTGCTATTCATAATTTCTGCAGTGAAAGATAGTTCCTGAAGATTTTTCAGAAAGTTCTCGCGAGGTGGACGGCGGCTACTGTTGTATGCTACTCAAGGTTTTCGTAATATTGTCTCGCCAGTGAACCAAGCCTGTGACCTCACCGCCATTCTTTCCTCTATAAGACCGACGTAATTTGGCTCCCACACACTTGAGCAGTGGAAACTATACGAGAGCTTTTCATGGAATCACTTTTGTAAAACTGCAGTTTTCCAGTATTTGACAACGAATCGTAGCCTGCGACTGACTGTATTTACAAGGGGGCATCTACTCGTTTCAAGTCATAAATGTACTCACTGGTATTCCCAAATACTTGTATCAAAAAACTCTCGTTCAAACTCATTAACCCCCCAGTCATAAGGATTTCATGGAGATATTCTGACGAGATAGATAATACGATGTAAATCAAGAACAGTAAAGGTAGTATTTACTCCCCCCTGCGCCCCTCCTTTATAGACTACCAATGGGAAAGTATTGTCTTCCTTAAATACGTTAACGAATTAATTGCTTTTCGAAAGCTTGGGAACAGCAGATCACACGGTTTCGTCTTTCCATGACACTGAGGATATCATGTGCGAAGAAAGGAGCTGAGCTGTGCCTCTTCGATGCTTTGGGTACCTATGTTGATTTCCATGAAGACACTGATATTTTTACAGCTCCGTTATGTTTCTTGCGTGCAGCCGCATAAAAACCGTTTCTTATTCTAATATTTCTGCTGTATACCGTTCAACCACCTCCAGAGTCAGTCGTATAATTAACGCTACAGTACTCGATCCGTCCTTTTAAACTCACGGAACGCGCCACTGCTCACTCATCCTCATGCGCAAGTGCCAGAGACGTCGATCGGCGGTAACTAAGTGCACAATTGTATGAATTAGATCTGTGACTACGCCCTCAAAGAAAGCGCAGGATCCCATTATATATCCAAGCTGAAACCCCTCTCTCTATTAATCCGTCGTCAGATGAATTTCAACTTCTTTGACCACCGAATCGCAAAAGGATGAAGTAAACGCTAGAATTTCGACGCTTTCGGACAGCATAGAGTGACTAGTATCATCACAGTGCTTGGCCACAGCCGATTTGTTGGGCTGTAAGAGACAGGTGTACCTACGGTGTTTCATTTTTTAAATCATCTGAATTCGATTGGTGGACAAATCCAGTTTACAATGGAAATCGAAAAACAGGGAGGCCTTCCATTTGTGGATGTTTTGATTTGGCGCGAAGATGATGGCACTTTGAAACATGTAGTAACGGAAACAGACACATAAGGATATATAATTACCTGCACATAGCCGCCACCATCTTTCTTAGACGACGAGTGTTCTCAGAACTTTGGTTCACAGGGCATACATCATTATTGACGAGAGCAGTGTGCAGGATGAGCTTGTACACTTAGTTTTGAAGCCAATAGGTAGTCTCCACGACATAAGCGCTACGAACGAAACGAAAGATACGAATAAGGAATACAGAAGAAAACAGAGAATTATTTTAATCCTTATCTTTCCTGCCACATGTGGGAAGCCATTCACCAGAAACAGTACGTATCGTTGGCAAGCACAAAGTAAAAGTGATTTTTCGCCCTGTACCGAAGGCAGCAGTAATTTCGGGTTCCGTTATAGATGATTTGGTGCTATGCAAGCCTGGGGTTTACAAGATCTCCTCCGAGCGTGGCCTTTATCGCCGGACAACTTGTACAGTCCATGAAAGATGCAGGGAACACCGCAAGTACATCCAGCTCTGGTAGCACAATAAATCGGCTGTGCCAGAAAATTGTATCGATACTGGCCACTTTATCTTGTACGAAAACTTCGAAATCGTAGCGCCGACTTCATCCTCTTGTGACTCGGTGAAAGAAGCTGTTCAAATTCGTTTGTCGACGAATTTAATTAATAGAGGTAGCGGTTTCAGCTTGGACAACTAAAGGAATACCTCGCATTCTTTAATAAAATTACAAATACGACGTCGCCACAGAGCAGCTCACAGTGGTACATCGACTACCCAGCGTGAATCAACCGCCTAGCCATAGATCTAATTCAAGCAAAATATGTATACTTCGTTGCCGCCGATGTACGTGTCTGATACCTACGTGTCTGTGGCCGCATCCGAAATGGCGCGGTCCGTGATTTTAAGACGAAGCAGCGTGAGCTAAAGCGTCAATCATTTGCCTCACTCTGAAGATGGCTGAGTGATATATGGCCGAAATGTTAGAAGAAGAAGAAGTGGAAGTGGAATTATTAACTAGCGAATTCTGTGTAGAATGTGACAGGTGCTCTTAGCGTAAGCTCGAGTTTGGGTTACGCAGTCTACATCTACGTCTATTCTCCACAAACCACCTGCGTATGGCAAAGGGTGCTTGATACAGCACTGTCATTTTTCTTTTCAGGATTTAATACCGAACGGTGTGCGAGAGAACGATTTTAGATAAGTCTTCAGTAAGAGTACGAATATCTCTGATTTTACCTTCATGGTAAACTATGGTAGTAGGGAAGACAGAAGAAAATGGTAAAGATAATATTAAACTGGAAGATGATGTTCTGTTATTTGGGGAGCACAGTCACTGACGACAATAAATGTATCACGAATATAAAGAGAAGAAAAGCCTTGGAATAGCAAGCTTTCCAAAATAAAAGGAATTTACTAACACACAATCATATAAGCCTAGAAAGGAGGAAAAAGTGTGCCAAAACTTTTGTCTGGAGTGTCTGAACATACGGATGTGAAGCGTGGACTCTGGGAAAGGCAGAGAAAAAGAGACTGGAAGCAATGGAAATGTGGATATGCAGAAGAATGACGAAAACAACCTGGGTAGATAGAAAAAGTAATGAACAGGTGTTATGAGAAGTGAATGAGAATAGAACGCTGCTAAATTATATAGGAAGAAGAAAATAAAAAATTATAGAGCACATAATGAGATACAACCATTTCCTAAAGAATGTATTTGAAGAAAAAGTTTTTGGGAAGAAACCAAGATGCAGTCCAAGAGCAAAATATTTTAATAACATCAAAGAAGATATGGGGATAAAATCGTATGAAGAATTGAAGAGGATGACAATGGAGAGAGGTACGTGGCTACAACGACAAGGCATAGCCTTTAGTTTATTATGATGATGGTGTTTTCTCGAGTTATATGTAGGAGGGAGCAACACGTTGGCTCAGTCTTCTAGAATCTTTTGCTCTCGGTGAAACGTCCCCTTTGAGCAATTTATACATGACTGTGCTTAAACTGACACACAATATTTTTAGCGCAACGCAATCTGACTATCAAAGATCCCTGCAAAAGAATGGCCCTGAGTAACATTAAACTATACCTTTCACAAATAACTTGCCTCACAAAAATCTTCGTTACTGGAACTACTGCAATACAGCGAGCGCCACTACTGCCAGCTAAATAAAAGATTCAAACTACTGAAGGCACTAACTACTGATAGGGATAGTTAGCAAATGAAAGATTTTAATAGAGAACAAACACTGTATTTACCTTAATAATCATAATATATATAGCAGTTCAATTTCAAAACTTCCGCCATCTCTCTCCCCACATCCACCACTGCTGGCGGCTCACCTCCAACTGCGCAACGCTACGCGCTGTTAACATCCAGCTGCCCAACACTAGAATGGCAGACAACAATGCAAACTAGCCACAGACTGCACACAGCACAGCCAGTGATTTTCATACAGAACGCTACGTGGCGTTACCAATAAGAAAACCTAAATAGCCTACTTACATAGCCCCCATGCTCCCCACAAAAAATTTTACAAATTGTTTTGGGCACTGGCCAATACATATTTGTTAAAATTTTTTTCACAATTACAATAACAAAGAAATCAAATGCACACACTTATTGATACAATGTTGGTCAAAAGCTAAAATTTTCTCACAGTCCACAAAGACAGTCCTGATCGTTTATCACAGTAAAATAGCAGTGTTTTTCTCAAAGTCTGAGCAGTAAAAGAAAATGCACACGGAAGTAGTGGATTTCCATGCAGTCTTGAAGAAGTAGTGTTGTCCTTCCAACGGAAAGACAGTGCTGACTCTCGATATGCAGACAGGTAATGGGCCACAACAGAGGAAACCCACAACAGAGTCAGTCGAAGTTTTGAAGAATATTGGTAGGTAGGTCATCACAGAGGCAGAGTCGCCATATGAAACGTCTCCTTTGAGCAATTTATACATGACTGTGCTTAAACTGACACACAATATTTTTAGCGCAACGCAATCTGACTATCAAAGATCCCTGCAAAAGAATGGCCCTGAGTAACATTAAACTATACCTTTCACAAATAACTTGCCTCACAAAAATCTTCGTTACTGGAACTACTGCAATACAGCGAGCGCCACTACTGCCAGCTAAATAAAAGATTCAAACTACTGAAGGCACTAACTACTGATAGGGATAGTTAGCAAATGAAAGATTTTAATAGAGAACAAACACTGTATTTACCTTAATAATCATAATATATATAGCAGTTCAATTTCAAAACTTCCGCCATCTCTCTCCCCACATCCACCACTGCTGGCGGCTCACCTCCAACTGCGCAACGCTACGCGCTGTTAACATCCAGCTGCCCAACACTAGAATGGCAGACAACAATGCAAACTAGCCACAGACTGCACACAGCACAGCCAGTGATTTTCATACAGAGCGCTACGTGGCGTTACCAATAAGAAAACCTAAATAGCCTACTTACATCGGAATTTTAACAGTAAGCTACACCATGATCCATATCGTATCTGTTGTATCTAAATGAGCGTATCAGTGACACTTTCGTTCTTACTTACTCAAGTATAGGTTGAATGAAGATTTTGTAGGGCTGCTTTGTGTCTCTACCGATACAAAGGATTCCTCAAGATCTCAGTCTGCCATATACCTTTCTTAAAATTAGTTCTGTGTAGACGTTCCACATCAAATTAAAGCAAACACAGATATTTAACGGATGTGACTGATTACACAGCTACCACACAATCACTGAAAATAAACATGAATGGGTTCTTACGCCTGTTTACAAGCTGTGCCAAGAGCCCACTCAGGATTCTGTAACGCGAGCTCGATCCCACTTCTTGAGTGGAGGGCTGGGAGTTATCCCAATTACAACACCTTAACAACCACTTATGTCAACAACCAAATGAACGGCTAGAACCGGCAATCCAGTTGGGCCGCCAGGGCACACACTAATTGCAGATATGCAAGGCTGAAGGATATACTTGTTTCACAGCGTTCTAAAGTTGCTATCATCCACACCTTCCAGACAAACGGACTTCAGTCCACTAATAACGGACATTTTCGTAACCGGTGAAGTATAATCTCCGTGGAGTCCCACGCCTACTACTGCGGCCCTAGCAGAAATGGTAAATATCGGCAACAGCTCCCTTCAATTCACAGCTGCCATGAGGCCCACCAACGTCAACCAGCAGCCTCGTTAATCAACCCCAAATCTGCTGGCCTGATCTGCGTAGCAATGAAATCCACATTAATACATAACAAGCAAGATCTGCAGCAACATCATCCATGCCAACAGCTGCCTGGATAATCTGTGCAGCACTTAAAACCGACGAAAATTCGATCAACAACAGCAACAACTCAAATTAATTCAACAGATGCCCAGCTGATCTGTGCAGCACCTAAAACCACTGGTAAATTTAAAAAACAATCTGCTAAAAAGCTAACAAACACAATGGCTGCCCAGCTGATCTGTGCGGCACTAAAAACCACATGAAAATTTAATCACAACCGCAACAATCCAAAAAAAATGCAATAACTACCAGCTGATGGTTGCAACGCTTAAAACCGTATTAACATCTGAACACAAGTACAAAGACGCTAAAGACAACCGTCAAAGAATTCCCTCCAAGGAACGGGAAAGCCAGCACAGTAACCTAGAGGTGGTCCACAGCACAGCCCACCGAAGCACTCTCGCCAACAACCTTGCACCTCCGCGCCGCTGCCGGAGCTCCACATGTCTCCTACCCCACGCAAGAGGGCACCGCCTGCTTATCGTGCGAATTACAGATTGAACCAGCGGGTCTTAGAGCTAAATCTCTAGCTGACCAGAGCCGACAGGCGGGAGATACACTCGCGGCAAGTGCCATACTCCACAGTTTGAGTTAAGAAAGGGGAGGAGGGAGGGTACCTCATGTTTTTTTTCTAATTGTATAACTGGATGGTTTTGAGATTTCGCGACAAATGGTTCTGGGAATACTCGCCACTAGTCAGTGTCCATTTCATTTTCTGACTGCATTCGGACTTACATGTCTGTCTGTTCTGTCTTCGTGGCAAGGCAGGATCCGAGTTCGATTTGTGAAGCTCATTTTCTTCTAGGCGGTGAAGCCGTTAGCCGTTGCCCCCCCCCCCCCCCCCCATATCTCTTTCTCTCTACCTCTCCTTTGGGCTCTCTCATGTACAGTACCTAACATTTGTTTATGTTGAGGGTCAATGCCAATCCCTGCACCAAACTTCGGTCTTCTGCAGATATTCGTGCAGTTCACTACAATTTTCTACCGATATAAGAAATTCATTGTGAACAGCCTCATGAAGCTCCGACGTTGTTCGATAGATTATTTATATACACAAACGAAAAAAAAATCGCAGCAAACAAAATTGATTAATGCAAGGTAACGTAATTTCAGGAATACATCTGTCTGTGTAACATATGTAAGTGTGTAACACAGCAAGATCACAGGTTAACGAAAACATGAGGTAAGCCGTTACAAATGTGAAATGCTGATTCATTAGTAACTGATTTAACGCCATACGTTTGACTGCAAGCGCGCACTGTGTTGTACAGTGCCGGATGTTCCTTATGTGCTCGACTGGATAAAGATCTGGTGATCGAACAAGCTAAGGCAATATGTTGACACTCTGTAGAGCATGTTGGATTACAACAGCGGTAAGTGGGCCGCGTTATCCTATTGGAAAACACCTACTGGAATGCTGTTCATGAACGGCAGCACAACAGGACGAGTCAGCAAACTGACGTAGGATTTTGCAATCAGGATGCATGGGATAAATACGAGAATGCTCCTTCTGTTGTACAAAATCGCGCCCCAGACTATAATTCCATATGTACGGCCAGTGTGTCTGGCACGCAGACAGGTTGGTAGCAGGTAGCAGGCCCTTAGCTGGCCTCCTCCTAACGAAAACACGGCCTCACTGGCACCGAAGCAGAACCAGCTTCCATCAGGAAACACCAGAGACCTCCACCTTGCTCTCCAGTGAGCTCTCGCTTGACACCACCGAAGTCGCAAATTGCAATGGTTTGGGGCTAGAGGAATGCATGCTACAGGGCGTCTCCCTCAGACTGTGCATGGGGGCTTAATTAAAATAAAGATATAAGAATGCAATGCAAATACTTTTCAATTTTCTGTCGCTGTATGTCCGATTACGCTGTTTCGTAAACGGCTGGCCCTGACTAGTATTAGTACGCAATCTGACTGCATAGAACAACAACAAAGAATGAAATGAAAATTTCAGTTAATACAATTAATTAATTAAGTCCCCAGCAACTATAAAACCTACGAAACCAACAAAGCACAAGTGTAGCTGTTCTGTATGTGGTAGTATGACTCAACGCACATCTGGCACGGTTCTTCTTCAACAAGACAAGAATTTTTAAATACCAATTATACTGACGTGATAAAAGAAAATTAGAAATACTATAATTGTGCAAGAAAACCAAAATTACACTCTAATACAAGAACACAAGCCAGATGCTTTGTTGACTGAACCTGTAATGATGCATTATTTAGGTCACTGAAATAATGAGAGAAAAAAATAAAAGTAGTTTGTTACCTTAATTTATATTGACGAAATGCACTCTGATCATTACAATGTCTCCATTAGAATAATATCTGCTATCTCTCCCATCAAATAGCTGCATAAAACATGGAACAAACACTCACTACTACCCCATCTCACTCCAACTTCAGCGACAAGCAGTGTCCACCACAACTTCTCGGCAAGAACTGCTTGCCGCTACGTCTCAATAATCACTGCCAGTGGAGGCGGCGGAACAATACTCTCTGGCGCGATCTCTGGCGCTGTGGCTCAGTGTAGCCACCTTTCAACTGTCCTTGAAGTAACCGATTTGTAACAGTTTGTTGTGTCACTGTGGTGCCAACTGCTGCTCAGACATCCGCTGCATGTGCAGTACGATGCGCCAGAGCCATACTCCGAACATGATGGTCGTTCCACCCGAGCCCGATCTTCTTGCGACCGTACATTCTCGTGACCACCGCTGCTAGCACAAAGAACTCCAGCTCCTCATAGCCCTATTACATGACTTCCTTTGCACTCAGTAAGGCGTCTTTGTCGCCTTGAAGCAACTCTTGAGTAACATGAACTCACCACGTCCGATCTCAAAGGTAAGTAACGTTGACTATCCTTACAGTATCTATTTAAAGCAAACCTGATTTGGATCATAATAGTGGCTCAACTAGCGCGACTCTTACGCGACAGGCGCGAAACTTTAGTTTATCTCGCTCAACTCCTTCTTGGTTTTGCACTTTTTCCGCCAGTGTATACTGTCAACAGTAACGGTCCAATAACAGTACGTTGGGGTATACGAGAAAATACTTTTACGTCGAGAGATTTTATCTTCTTGAAGAGTTACATGCTACTCGTACAGGGTGTTACAAAAAGGTACGGCCAAACTTTCAGGAAACATTCCTCACACACAAATAAAGAAAAGATGTTATGTGGACATGTGTCCGGAAACGCTTAATTTCCATGTTAGAGCTCATTTTAGTTTTGTCAGTATGTACTGTAAATTTTCACAATCAACATGTGTGGGCTGACGAGATTCCGCACGCAATTGTGCAATCACATCATAAACACAGATTTTCTGTGAACGTTTGGGCAGGCATTGTTGGTGATGTCTTGATTGGGCCCCATGTTCTTCCACCTACGCTCAATGGAGCACGTTATCATGATTTCATACGGGATACTCTACCTGTGCTGCTAGAACATGTGCCTTGACAAGTACGACACAACATGTGGTTCATGCACGATGGAGCTCCTGCACATTTCAGTCGAAGTGTTCGTACGCTTCTCAATAACAGATTCGGTGACCGATGGATTGGTAGAGGCGGACCAATTCCATGGCCTCCACGCTCTCCTGACCTCAACCCTCTTGACTTTCATTTATGGGGGCATTTGAAAGCTCTTGTCTACGCAACCCCGGTACCAAATGTAGAGACTCTTCATGCTCGTATTGTGGACGGCTGTGATACAATACGCCATTCTCCAGGGCTGCATCAGCGCATCAGGGATTCCATGCGACGGAGGGTGGATGCATGTATCCTCGCTAACGGAGGACATTTTGAACATTTCCTGTAACAAAGTGTTTGAAGTCACGCTGGTACTTTCTGTTGCTGTGTGTTTCCATTCCATGATTAATGTGATTTGAAGAGAAGTAATAAAATGAGCTCTAACATGCAAAGTAAGCGTTTCCGGACACATGTCCACATAAAATATTTTCTTTCTTTGTGTGTGAGGAATGTTTCCTGAAAGTTTGGCCGTACCTTTTTGTAACACCCTGTATTTCCTGGGAACTGAGGAGACCACAGTGTCGTCTGGCAATCCGTAAGTGACAATACGGAACGGTGTCAAACGCATTACGGAAGTCAGAAAACACTTTGTCAGCCTGGTCGCTTCCTGTGGCTCGTCGACGACCAGCGCGAGCTGTATTTCATGACATCGTTGTTGGCGAGATCCATGACGACTGTTACAGACGAGATTTTCGTGAATGCCAATGTTCCTGCGGTCTGCTCCTCGAAGGAAGCGCTGCTCCAGGAGTCTCGTGCGGCGTGGGCGGCGGCGTGGGCGGCGGCGCCGACTCAGCGGTCGCGTCAGCGCGCCCCACCCGATGCTGGTGGGAAGACTCTGGTCTCCGTCCACGCCACGCCACCAGTCCGACGGCCGACACCAGCGCGGGACTCCTGAGTTTGGACTCGGCGCTCTGCAGCACTCTAGCATTACCCTGGTTCACTGTCCGCCCTCATACGTTGCCAGGATCGAGCGTCCGTGGCCAGAGTCACACAGCTGCCAACATTAGCCTTGTGCACCTACTAAACGTGTGTCAAGCTCTCGATAAAGGCGTACTGTCACTGGATTTCAAAACGCACTTGGACGAGGAAATGGTGACATCACGGCGTAGAGCTCCACGATCCACTACACATCGGAGCGTGAAATGAAGAATCTAGCATGTCAGATTATTGCCTCTTGTCTCACGAGGCCTGTGAAATACGGCATCGTTTCACGAGCGGAAGATAGGAGCCGTCGTATTGTGCAGCGTTAAACATCGCATTTGGCGAGTTTCCTGTCTCGTAGAGTAATTCGTATAAATACAAGCAGTTTCAAAGCAACAGAAAATTGATGATCTCTCGAAAACGCGTCGTTTTAGCTACGATTTGCTATAATAAATTGATAGGAAACTATATACCTGTAGTTGATGCTTTTAGCGTTATAACTTGTGTGCTACGAAAGTATAACGCTCAAATGCTACGGCACAATAATGATTATGGTTCAAATGGCTCTGAGCACTATGGGACTTAACTTCTAAGGTCATCAGTCCGCTAGAACTTAGAACTACTTAAACCTAACTAACCTAAGGACATCACACACATCCATGCCCGAGGCAGGATTCGAACCTGGGACCGTAGCGGTCGCGCGGTTCCAGACTGTAGCGCCTGGAACCGCTCGGCCACCCCAGCCGCAATAATGATTATTACAAGCGCGTCTTTCTAGTACAATTTGCATATTAGATAATCGCATTTGTAACTGCAGTCTTTGCACAGTATACATCATATACGAAGATTCGATGTCAATGTTGAAGCTGTAGCGCAGTGGATACAGTTGTGGATTCAGCACTGAGGCTGGAGAAGTAGCAGGTTTTCGTTCCCACATTTACAAAATTTCTTCCACCTATTTTTCTACGAGATTCTGACAGACTTTGTCTGTAAGAAAACATAAGTTACACTGTGGAAGATTTTGATATTATGTCTCTGCAAAGTATATGTACCTATATCTGGGTTAGCTTGCCAGTAAACATCTTTTTCAATGACGATGAGCTGTCTCGAAGAAAATCTCCTCTTCCGTTCGAATGAAGTTACGGAACGATTCTCAACCTTGAAATCTATCCAATGATGCACGTTGACATTAGACGCTGTACCTTTGCCATAATCCGCTTAAAATCAATGGTATGAAAATTAGATTGAATTAACGAATAACTTCTACTAGGATGTATCTCAGATACTTACTTTCTGTGTCCGGAACTAGACTTCAGACTTCCAAAAATCTGCAGCCAATATTGCCTTGTCATTTGCCTCCCATAAGTCACTCATTGTGCAGGGCTGGTCTAAATATGGACAGATAAGCAGGCGTTGAGGATCTTGGACAGAACCACACAGACAGAGAGTGTTTTCATTCTCTTTTAGGAAACCCCATTGCTGCAGGTTTATCTTGCACTTTGGCACTTCTACCCTCATACGGTTTAGGGTTCTCCAGACTATGTATGGTAGGTTTCCACCAGGCGCCAGTTCTTCTTTTACATCTTTAAGGGGGTTTCTCAGGTCGATTTCCCACCTTTTCAAACGATTCTCTGCAGCCGACCCTTCCAGGGCTCGGGTTCGTGACAGGTAACTCTTCCTCGAACAAAGCCGTCGGTCAGCGGGCTGGTGACCATATAAAGGGTGACGCATGTCCTTTTCTTGCTTGGTTTTTTCGGCTTCGGATGCGATGTCACTTCGTATGTTGGGCGGTGCGATCCCCATGATTAAGTACATCTTGTGCACTGGGGTTGGCCTCAAGCATACGGTAACAATCCGTGCCATTTCATTCACCGCGACATCAACTTTTCTGGCGTGTGTTGATGCAGACCATACTGGAGCGGCGTATTCCGCGGCTGATCCACTGAGAGCAAGGGCTGAAGTTCTCAGGACTTTTGAGTTTGCAGTCCAGGATTCGCTGGTTAGTTTCCTGATGTTGTTGTTTCTAGTTGAGACTTTTTCCCTTGTGGTATTACAATGATGTTTATAGGTCAGTGTGCGATCCAATGTGACACCAAGATATTTGGGCGTTTTACAATGTTCGAGACGTTCACCTCTCCATACTACATTTAATTTGCGATTTGCCTCCCTCTTCTTTAAATGGAATGCACAGACCTGCGTCTTCGAAGGGTTTGGCCTTATGTGGTTTGCCTCATAATACTGGGAGAGAGCTTCCAAGGTACTGGTTAATTTCTCCTCTACATCCATAAAATTGTTACCTTGGGCTGAAACTGCAGTGTCATCGGCATACATAAATTGGCGCGTGATGTTTGGCACTGGTTGGTCATTTGTATATATGTTATACAGAGCTGGGGCGAGGACGCTTCCCTGAGGTAGGCCATTCCTCTGATTTCTCCACCTGCTCTTCTTGCCCTGGAGACAGACGAAAAATCTCCTATTATGCAGGAAAGTACCTATCAGTGATGTTAAATGGTAATCTCTTGTCACATTATATACTTTCCTAAGGAGCCTCCGATGGTTTACAGCATCATATGCTGCTGAAAGGTCTATGAATGCCACTCCCGTGATCTCTTTCCTCTCAGACCCATCCTCGATATGTTGGGTCAGGTTCAGGACTTGACCGCAGCACGATTTGCCTAGTCGGAAACCTGCCTGCTGTGGGATGATCTGTTGTTCCAAGACCATTTCTATGCGACTTAGCGTCAGGCGTTCCAAGATCTTTGAACAGTGACATAAAAGAGACACAGGTCGGAAGTTTTTTGGATCAACAGAGTCCTTTCCTGGTTTCCGAAGTGCAACCACTCGGGCTTTCCTCCACATCTTTGGAATATGGAGCCTTTCTACACATGCGTTTATCAAATCTAGCAGCCACTGTAGGGTATTACTGCCAAAGTTTTTAATTTGCTCGACTCTAAGTTCATCGATACCAGGAGCTCTGTTAGTCTTCAAGCTCGAAATGGCTGCTGTAAGTTCTGACATTGTAAATGTTGCCTTGAGGATTTTCCTCTGCCTAATCACGTGCTAATGGTTCCTGGTACTTTCTGCCGTGGGTTTTTTCCATTCATAAGGAGTGTGATGGCGACTTGGTGTGATGTGACGTTAGTAAATTTATCATTTGACTTTGTGGCGTCACCGCTAAGGTTCTTCAACAGTTCCCAAGCCCGCCTACTGTTCACTTTCATGTCCAGGTTCTCCACGAGGTCACACCATTTGGCTTTGCGGTTCTCAGCTATGACTGACATGGGTTCATCGCCTGCTAGGAGTGTCTCATCATCAAATGGGTCGTTATCGAAGAGCTTCTGGTATCTTTCCAATAGTGGCTTTGAGTCCTCAGACAGTCCCGTAATATACTATGTTCTGCATCCTCGTGGTATTGTTTCCCCTAGACACCTTCTGAACGAGTTTGACAAAAGAGTCGTACATCTCAGGTTGTGGGGGGATTTTTGTTATTTCTACATCAATAAGCTCCCTAAATTTCTTCCAATTGGCCTTTTTAAAATTGAACCATCTTTTGAAAGGAACTTTTTCAGGCTTAACAACTGCATTGACCGTGCAAATTATGGGCCGATGCTGCGTATGGGGAATTGGCTCCCCAATCAGTTTTCCACATTGGCCAGCGAGTTTCTTGCTAACAAAGATGTTATCGGGATTGTTCATTTCTTCCATCTGCCACTATTAAAGGAGCTTGGCAGTTTCGGGTCATGTATGAGCAGTAGATCGTGTACCTCAGACCAGGTCTCTAGTTCCACTCCGCTGCTGTTAGTTTCTTTATAGCCACATGTAGTGCTCTGACAGTTGAAATCGCCCAATACAAAATTAAAGTCTTGGTAGCTGAAATTGCCAGGAACAGTGAAGACAAAATCGAATTCTGGGGGTTTGTACACAGAGGTAACGTTATATTGCAGAGTTCGAACGGTTAATATCTCAATGTTTTGCCTGTCGGTCAGTGACGCAGAAGTGACTCTAATTCCTGGCCGGGCGAAGATAGCACTACCGTACCGTTCATGTGGTCTCTCCAAGATAATCTTCATTCCATCTATTTTGGGTGTGGGTCTTGTACTGCCCGGATGAGTTTCTTGAATCAGGAGGAAGTCACATTGATATTCTTTACACAAGTCAGACAATAAAACTTCTTTGTCTCTCGATATTCCTTCAATGTTTATCGACATCATCACAAGTGGCCTTAGAAAAGACCGTTTAGGTAGGGTCTTATTGGTCTTCATTTTCTCAGAAGTCCGTTTCGGTTGTTGAAGGATTAGCCGCTGATAGATCAACGTTGCCCGGGGTGCGCCCGATTGCGGTTCTCGTTTGTGTCTTGCTGTCGCAATCTTCGGGGGGGGCTCCGCAGATCACTGTACAGCATTATGTAATGTTTCTCTACCGGCAGCTCACTGTTCAGGTCATCGACGAGTCAAGAAACTTCTTCGCGATTTTCTCCACTCTTCTTCTACAATCGCTGTCGGAATTAACGCAGCTATTTTACGGGAGTCCGTTTTTGTAAACAAACTGTGTGGTCTGCGTCGAATCCTGCCTAGTCGTCAAAGATGGGGGGTCAAGGAAACCTGCTTTCTCGGATAGCTAGACAAACAATTCAAACAAATCGTATTAATGAGTTTTATTACGAAAAGTAAAGATTACAACACTTAACTTTGTCGCTATACAGATGTGTCGCAAGCAAAGGGCGACATAAACAACAAGCAAGTTTCTTCAGTGTATGCAACTCCTAATACACGTGAACTAATACAGTTGACACTTCTACTCGGGTCGCTAGTCTTGATACTTCTGTAGAATTGGGCCGCCGCCAATCGGGCGCGGCGCTTACGTTCTCTTCGCATAGAGGCCGCTGCTGTCGCGTTGTCATGCTGGAGGGGGGTCGGTCACCGTGCAATTGGCTGCCGTCTTCTCACAGCCATCTCTGCTCTCTCGATCCCGACAGGTGCGCCGGCGCTTGACTTTACGCCATAACATCCTGCGAGACAAAAAAAGCTGACAACTTCCACTGAATATCGCTGAGTGCGCAAATGAGGTTAACTACCTCGTCCCGTGTGCCGACGGCGCTGTCTCTCGTGAGGTCGCATGTCCCGTCCGCGCCCCCTATGAGGACAGATGTAAACATCCATTCGCTTTTTAACAAGGTGGCGTATCATATTCCACTGCTGTCGCACATTATCACCATCACAGGCATCATCATCCTCATCATCATCAGAACAACAACAATGACAACCATTTGGCTTCCTACACTTTGTAAATGCGGCCTCCAGTTCTTCCGTATAGTTTACAGATAATGCTGTCTCAACCACTTAATGACTTGTTTTTACTTACTACATTTTTCATGAAACTACATGTGATATAATTCAACTGAACTCGCGGCTCTTTTCAGAAATCCGATACCGACTGCAACCATACTATTCCAGATCGATTGCTTTGAATGAAAACTACAATTCCATACAATAACAGTTTTTGCTGGAATAAAATAAGAGACACTTTCCTCCATTATATAAAATTATGTGAAATTATCCGTCAATTTCTATATCGATCTTTTTGCATATACAGATCACTCAATGAGTGAGCCAGCCACAACTCCAAAAATCCATTTGTGTAAATAAATAACTGCAAGAGTTGACGTCAGAAGATCTGTTGATATCCTATTGGACCACAAGTAGTTTTGTGACTAAAAAGGTCACATCCTCAGGTGCTAAACAGTTGAATTAAAGAAGATGCAAAAAACCTACATAGGCTAAACTACTTATGGACGACAAAATTTTAATTACATTATAAAAAACGAAAGAAAGACCACGGACATTTTGGGCATGGAAGTCGTCCGTTAATACAACATAGGTGTCCGCTGTCCTCAGGCTGATCACAGCATAAAATCGTCAAAAAACTTTTGGACTACGTGCAAGATGCAGCCTAGAACAAACAGGGTGCTAAGAACCCAATGAAATTGCAAAAGAATCCAGGCGATGAAGAATTATACTCGAGGGAAACTGGACGTGTATTAAGAATCCCCAATAATAAATTATATTTACACAAGCGGTGGTTAGAGGGGGTTCATATGGCGGCCCAGCACGCAGATTAGCACGTACTGACAATTCGGGAGTAGTATACGGAAGTAGCGGAAACATGAGGCCAGATCGTAGCCTCGATAATCATAAGACGCGGTATAGCGCGAGTGTATTCTTAATAAAAATAAATATAAAATACTTGTAAGATTTTCCAATACTCTTATGAAAGTAGGCAGCCGCCTATGAGTCCCGCCTATTCCTTACGCTGCTCTGCAGCTCGTTGTCTGCGCCAAAATTCTCTCACAGCCAGCTGTTCATGGTAGCGGAGAGATTAAAACCAGTCGAGGCCAAGTTGAATTGAGCTGAATTCAGAATATGCTGGGTACGACCTCTATTCTTGATAGAGAATGGTTTCTACACTTCAAGAATGGTGATTTTGACGTCTGAGACCGGCATGGCGGTGGAAGAGAGAAGGTTTTCGTACGCACTGAAACCGATGGGAACAGTCACAGGATATCCTCATCGAAAGCAGTTGATGTGTTTGATCTGATCACAGAAAGCCAAACGGCCACAATACGGCGATACACGTGAGAAGGTGACTTTGCAGCGTGACAGTGCTCGACCTCACGTCACAAAACTCGCCAAATCATACTTGGAAACGTTGAAAGGTGAAGTCTTACCCCACCCGACATATTCTCCCTCTGACTACCACCTTTTTCGATCAATAGCACGCGGCCTTGATGACCTTCACCTACGGCGTATGAACAGGTGCAAATCTGTATCGCTTCATGGATCTCCTCAAACGACGCCCATTTATTCCGATGCGGGACTTGTATACCACACGGAAGATTTGAGATAGTCGCGACCGGTGATGGTCAATAATTGGAATCATAAATTTTTTATAAGCTTTTCACAATAAAGCCTCTAGCTTGGGGGAAAAGGGCGGAAGCTAATTTGTAGACCCAATACGCGCACCGTGCACAACCGTAAAATGGCTGAAAACAATCTGGCACTGTAATTATAAAATCATCACAGTGATATTTAATTTTTTACGGCGATAAGTGCTGTAATGAATTTCAGTTTCGATTTTTGTTTCCATCCTCCAGGATTCGAGATGTTGGACGCATTATCAGCCGCGCAGAGTGGCCACGCGGTTTGAGGCACCATTTCACGGATGGCGCGGCCCCTCCCGCCGCAGATTCGAGTCCTCCCTTGGTCACGTGTGTGTGTGTTGTTTTTAGCTTAAGTTAGTTTAAGTTAGTTAATTAAGTCTAGGGACCGATGACAGCAGTTTGGTTCCTTAGGAATTTACACACATTTGAACATCTGATGTATTACTTCCTAGGATTTTTCTTCCGCCTAGTTCCAGTTCTTCCGTTTCAGATATGCTACTAATTACAGCCTCAGCTAGAGGTGGACATGGGACGGGATACAGACGTGTCGGTAAGGAGCTGCCGACCCCGACTTGCAGCGCGTCCTTGGGGTAGCAGCAGCCTCTCCCTGTTATTCCAGTTATGCAAGGGGACTTCAAAAGTAAGCTAATCGTTGTGACAAATCAAGCAACGTTCACCGAATGCTGCACTACGCATCGAAGTGACACCGATAGGCAACACTATTCTTCAGCATTATCACCAAGTCCCTGTAAACAGGTCTTCCTTCAATCCGACCTGGTACGGATCCCAAACACTCGAGCAGTACTCAAGAATAGATCACACCAGCGTCCTATATGCGGTCTCCTTTATACAGGGTGTTACAAAAAGGTACGGCCAAACTTCCAGGAAACATTCCTCACACACAAATAAAGAAAAGATGTTATGTGAACATGTGTCCGGAAACGCTTTATTTCCATGTTAGAGCTCATTTTAGTTTCGTCAGTAGGCACTGTACTTCATAGATTCACCGCCAGTTGGCTCCATTGAAGGAAGGTAATGTTGACTTCGGTGCTTGTGTTGACATGCGACTCATTGCTCTACAGTACTAGCATCAAGCGCATCAGTACGTAGCATCAACAGGTTAGTGTTCATCACGAACGTGGTTTTGCAGTCAGTGCAATGTTTACAAATGCGGAGTTGGCAGATGCCCATTTGATGTATGGATTAGCACGTAGCAATAGCCTGGCGCGGTACGTTTGTATCGAGACAGATATCCAGAACGAAGGTGTCCCGACAGGAAGACGTTCGAAGCAATTGATCGGCGTCTTAGGGAGCACGGAACATTCCAGCCTATGACTCGCGACTGGGGAAGACCTGGACACCTGCAATGGACGAGGCAATTCTTCGTGCAGTTGCGATAACCCTAATGTCAGCGTCAGAGAAGTTGCTGCTGTACAAGGTAACGTTGACCACGTCACTGTATGGAGAGTGCTACGGGAGAATCAGTTGTTTCCGTACCATGTACAGCGTGTGCAGGCACTATCAGCAGCTGATTGGCCACCACGGGTACACTTCTGCGAATGGTTCATCCAACAATGGGTCAATCCTCATTTCAGTGCAAATGTTCTCTTTGCGGATGAGGCTTCATTCCAACGTGATCAAATTGTAAATTTTCACAATCAACATGTGTGGGCTGACGAGAATCCGCACGCAATTGTGCAACCACGTCATCAAGACAGATTTTCTGTGAACGTTTGGGCAGGCATTGTTGGTGATGTCTTCATTGGGCCCCATGTTGTTCCACCTACGCTCAATGGAGCACGTTATCATGATTTCATACGGGATACTCTACCTGTGCTGCTAGAACATGTGCCTTTACAAGTACGACACAACATGTGGTTCATGCACGATGGAGCTCCTGCACATTTCAGTCGAAGTATTCGTACGCTTCTCAACAACAGATTCGGTGACCGATGGATTGGTAGAGGCGGATCAATTCCGTGGCCTCCACGCTCTCCTGACCTCAACCCTCTTGACGTTCATTTATGGGGGCATTTGAAAGCTCTTGTCTACGCAACCCCGGTACCAAATGTAGAGACTCTTCGTGCTCGTATTGTGGACAGCTGTTATACAATACGCCATTCTCCAGGGCTGCATCAGTGCATCAGGGATTCCATGCGACGGAGGGTGGATGCAAGTATCCTCGCTAACGGAGGACATTTTGAGCATTTCCTGTAACAAAGTGTTTGAAGTCACGCTGGTACGTTCTGTTGCTGTGTGTTTCCATTCCATGATTAATGTGATTTGAAGAGAAGTAATATAATGATCTCTAACATGGAAAGTAAGCGTTTCCGGACACATCTCCACATAAAATATTTTCTTTCTTTGTGTGTGAGGAATGTTTCCTGAAAGTTTGGCCGTACCTTTTTGTAACACCCTGTATGTGAACCACCCTTTCCCAGAATTCTCCCAATAAACCGAAGTCGTCCATTCGACTGCCCTATCACAATTCTCACATGCTCGTTTCATTTCCTGTCGCTTTGCAATGTTACATCCAAATATTTAAACGACTTCACTGTGTGCTGCAACTTTGGAGTATTTTTCACTTGCCACGCCATTTCACTCGCGCACTGCGATGCACCTCCTATTCGTACCGCAGCGGAGTTGCGTCTGCACTATGCAGAATACCCACAACAATCTCTTTTGACAACGCCCCACTCATGTTGCGCAACTATCTTAGCGTAGGACGACGTGCGTAACTTCCTTTTTGAAGCCTCCGTTCCTTGGAAATCTAATACTCCACTTTCGAACTGTACGCAGTAAATTAGATCTACAAACCTACAAAGAGCAGCACTGAGGGTGAAATTCTCGGGAAAGGTTCCTTTACTTCTGGCTGGTCTGATGCGGTCCGCTGCGAATTCTTCTCCTGCACCAACCTTTTCATCTCCAGTCTCTGTTAATCCATTGCTGACATGAGACAGCTGCTGGTCAAATATTTAACAATGAAATTCTCCAAACAGCAGTGCAAAAAAAAAAATGCGTATGAATTCCTAAGGTACCACACTGCTGAGATCATCGGTCCGTTGAGTTACACACTACTTAAACTAACTTATACTAAGAACAACATACACACCCATGCGCGAAGGAGGACTCGAACCTCTGGCGGGGCAGCCGCGCAATCCGTGACATGGCGCCTCAAACCGAGCAGCCACTCCGCGCGGCACAGCCGTGCAACTGAGATGTTATTTTATTTTATTTTCGCTGCCAATTTCGGCAATTCGTTATGCCATCTTCAAGTCCAATACCTCTAAAATTAATCGGTATTTCCATACTGGAGCCATATGTTTCGAAGACTTGACAGCAACTTAGCACACCTACAGTCAAGTATTGCAAGGAAGAACTTGAGCTGCGAATTAAGGATATCCAGAAACATATGGCTCAAGTATGGAAATACCGATTATTTTTAGAGGTGCATATGGGACCTGAAGACGGCATAACGAATTGCAGAAAATGGTAGCGAAAATAAAATAACATCTTAATCGCATGGCTATTTGGCGGATTTCACACTGTTAAATAAAAAAACATTTCGTATCCATGTACACTTGTTACCTACGTCCTCAGTTATTTTTCATGTTTCTTCCAATCTCTGTTCTCGATATGGTTTCTGCCCCCTGCAGCTCCCCTAGTGCCGAGGACAGAGCCGTTAGAGTTGGATATATCAAGAATGAAGAAGAAAAGATTCGGTAATGAGTTTCAGCTGAAGCATCAGTGAAAACTTTCGGGCCACATCCTGCCACGCTAAGCTTTGCTCACTCCACTTCCTCCTTTATGGAGATGTTCTAACGCTTCTCATGACACTTTTCAGAAAGAAGACTGCTTAAAGCCAGTGACAATCTCGCTCCTACCGAACTCGTGGTGTATGGCACTCATTAAACTGATATCAATATCCCTTCGGCATATATAACAATGGCAAAATACCAAACTTCGTGAAGAACACTGATAAGGTCATTAACTTCTAAACGATTGCAACAACATGAAGGAAAATGTCACAGGTGTGATGTGTATCTGAAAATAGGTTGTCATTTGACATATCGTTTGTAGATCGATCTCATGTTCACAACACTCTGTTCAAATATTTGCATATATGCTGCGGTTTCGAACGAAGTTTTTGTTTTGTTACACAACGCTTGCATAGTTTCATTCTGTTTTCGAACGTCTTTAGAGACGGAGCTTAATTCCGAACAAGAAAGGGACAGTAGTTCGGCCACAGGTTTCTGAAAGGAACGAAAACAGCATTGCCCTAAGTTGATAAGAAAGCTGCTTTCATATTCGGTTTTTGCCGTTAATAGCAACATGCACAAAATAACTTGAGAACAGTCTCGCTAATATTGTGGATCGACATCCCAACTGTTAGGTATGTAAAGAAGGGTTAGAAACAGAAACTTCCTGGAAGATTAAAACTGTGTGCCGGACCGAGACTCGAACTCCCGTGTTCGAGTCCTGGTCCGGCACACAGTTTTAATCTGCCAGGAAGTTTCATATCAGAGCACACTCCGCTGCAGAGTCAAAATCTCATTCTGGAAACCCCCAGGCTGTGGCTAAGCCATGTCTCCGCAATATCCTGTCTTCCAGGAGTTCTAGTTCTGCAAGGTTCGCAGAAGAGCTTCTGTGAAGTTTGGAAGGTAGGAGACGAGGTACTGGCAGAATTGAAGCTGTGAGGACGGGTCGTGAGTCGTGCTTGGGTAGCTCAGTTGGCAGAGCACTGACCCCCCGCGAAAGGCAACTGTCCCGAGTTCGAGTCTCGGTCCGGCACACATTTTTAATCTGCCAGGAAGTTTCATATCAGCGCACACTCCGCTGGAGAGAGAAAATCTTATTCTGAGTTAGAAACAGTCTGAAAAGCTTGTAAGGGTGTTGCAGGGGAGGTTAAGGTGAGAAATAATTGTTAAGAAAACATTCGGTACGTTGCGCGGTTCCGTTATTCAGCATCGAAGTTAGCCAATCAAATCGTTGCGCACGCAAATTCAAACACTTGCACGAGCT
This sequence comes from Schistocerca cancellata, assembly GCF_023864275.1. Classification (NCBI taxonomy): domain Eukaryota; kingdom Metazoa; phylum Arthropoda; class Insecta; order Orthoptera; family Acrididae; genus Schistocerca; species Schistocerca cancellata. The sequence goes on along the minus strand of NC_064631.1, from coordinate 459,061,205 downwards.
AACGTGCGGTAATGTACAGACGTCTGTGGGTTCGTGAGTTACCGCTTGTTCAAATGCTCATTACCAGTTAAAATGTGCCTTTTTCGGAACTGATAAATTTAAGCTAGGTGAGCAGAAGCTACCTCTTTCCGGTCTGAGGAAACCAAACGAAGAACACGTTGAGCGACACTGTCTCTAGCAGGCTGCTTGAATTTTGGCGCACGATGACCTGATTGGCTAACTTAATGCTAAGTAAGTCGGAAACTGAGCGAACTAACGAGTTTCTTTTTTCTTATCGGTTATTTATCGGCACAACCTCCTCTGTAACACCTTCAGAAGGTTTTCAGGATGTTTCAGACCGATTTGTATGCCTTTAAAGTAAACTTTGCCACTTTCTAAACGATCATGGTTTCCCTCACACGTTTTTTTATTGTCTGAAATGGCTAACTTTGCACTTCTCTTACAGTGACTTCCACTTGCGTTTACGCGTTTAATTTCTTCAGATACGTTAAAAAAACATAAAACGTATGCTAAGTGTAGTCCTACCTGTTCACTTTAATATTCGCAAATCCATGTAAGATAGAGCGTTCGACACCACAGTAACTGAGGAGCAACCAGTCAGTTTGATGAGCTCTGTGTAAAGTCAGATAGTCAAGAAGGTACGCCGAATAATAGTGGCAGGATTTACAGAGCTGTGACAGGATACACACTGTGAATAAATTTAGAGATGTCCTCTCTGTATGGCAAACCAAAGTGCCAAAGTCACTATTACTAAAAACATGGCCGTTACGAAGATAAAATTGCGAAAGCATTAAAAGTTAAAATTAAAATATAGGTAAGGTCACGAAGTCAATGAAGTTAAGGAATTCTGCTACCTAGGCAGTAAAATAACCAATGACGGACGGAGCAAGGAGGACATCAAAAGCAGACTCGCTATGGCAAAGGCATTTCTGGCCAAGAGAAGTCTACTAATATCAAATACCGGCCTTAATTTGAGGAAGAAATTTCTGAGGATGTACGTCTGGAGTACAGCATTGTATGGTAGTGAAACATGGACTGTGGGAAAACCGGAACAGAAGAGAATCGAAGCATTTGAGATGTGGTGCTATAGACGAATGTTGAAAATTAGGTGGACTGATAAGGTAAAGAGTGAGGAGGTTCTACGCAGAATCGAAGAGGAAAGGAATATGTGGAAAACACTGATAAGGAGAAGGGACAGGATGATAGGACATCTGCTAAGACATGAGGGAATGACTTCCATGGTACTAGAGGGAGCTGTAGAGGACAAAAACTGTAGAGGAAGACAGAGATTCGAATACGTCAAGCAAATAATTGAGGACGTAGGTTGCAAGTGCTACTCTGAGATGAAGAGGTTAGCACAGGAAAGGAATTCGTGGCGGGCCGCATCAAACCAGTCAGTAGACTGATGACCAAAAAAAAAAAAAGGTAAAGCTAGCGTTCTGAGACTAGACAGGCCCGACCGATCGTCATGCCATCCTGGCGGTGGCGAAATCGCATGCTGCATGCAGGGGGGTCCGACCGACTGCCATGCCACCTCTGCCACTGGCGTAATCGCATGCTGTATGCAGGGACATGTGGTCAGCACACTGCTGCCCGGTCGTTGTCGGATTTCTTGACCTCACAGCCGTTACCAATCGATGGAGCAGCCCATCGTTGGCCTCACGAGACTGACTGCTACCCGCAACTGTCCTCCCACCAAGTGAAAAACGCTAGCAGTACCTGGAAGCGAACCAGGGTCCTCCGCATGGCAGTTACCCGTGCTGACTATTCTGCTACGTATGAGGACACTCTTTCACTATGCTGAACGAGAATAGCTTACCGTTAAGTTAAAATCGTAAACCTTTTCTTGTGGACATTTAAGCTTCACAATTTTCTTTAAAAATACTCGTACTTAAGAGAAATATATGTAAGTCAGCGAGATTCAGTGCGAGAACAGAATATTTAAAAGTTGATGATACAGTAATTCCGAGACGCGTATACACAGAGTAATAAGCGAAGGAAGATCTGTCTGTACCGCCCTGTGGGTCGACGAGGTCAGTAGAGACGAAGTACCAGCTCAAACTAGAGAAGGATAGGATGGGGAATTAGTCACGGCCGTATCAAAGAAACCGTCCAGGCACTCGCCTTAACGAATGTGTGGGAATTACGGGAGAGCAGTTTCGGTCGCCAGATGGGCTTTCGAACCTCGGTTCTCTCAATTGCGTCCAGTCTCTCCATCACTGTCTCTGCCAACTGACTCTGTGCCCCTAGTAGTATTCTCTTTAGTATTAGGGTAGTAACATTAACGTAAATATTAAAGCAGCGACAAAAATCATGACAATACAGCAGAAACAGATTAAACTGTTTAGAATAATTGAGGCTGCAAATTTCATTCGAGACAGAATTTATTTCGTGTAATAACCTAGCATCTAGATACTTGGAAAAAATTTATCACAAAACCAAGTAAATGGAATAAGTATCTTGGTGAAATGTTTCCTAAAATTGCGAGTTAGAAGAACGCTAACGTACATGCAAAAAGAAAACAGAAACAGTACACCAATTCACTTAGAATATCTACAACAAGAAGTACAACTCCAAAAACAAAACACTGAAGCATAACAATACACTCGCTATATCAGAGTGTCTCTAGTCACTAATTATGAACAGGAAATTCGACACCAAAAGGAATGAAAACATAGAATTAAAAATAATAATAAGAAGCAACAAAGGGACGAAACGGTTCACAAACACGCGCAACGACAAACGAAAGGACAGATTAAAATTTTACAGCCATATCAAAATGGAAATAGGAGTTAATGAAAAGCAGAGACTTTGAAATGGACTGGGGTGAATTACAAACGGCTGCTATATTTGGCATATACTGCACAAAAAGATTTTTGCGACATCAAGTGAATAATGGTAAGTTGCCAAGGAGGGGAAATAAAACATAATTTTGGGGCCACTTGGCTTGAAGCCAAAAACTTCCTAATTCAAACAGAATTAAAGAAGTAACGGGTACGTAAGTAGGCCAGACAACGTTTCTATTTCCTCTGCGCAGCCCTAAGCAGGTTGATGTTCGTAAAGGGACATCTCTCCCCGTCCACCTCCCCCTCCCGAAAAAATTAAAATATGTCTCCAGTCTCAATATTTTCACACAGTGTTCCAATACCTCACATTGTTTTCAGGTGATAAGCAATGGATTCCTGTGATTTCATCACTTACGTCCAGAAAAGTTAACCTAATTAAATTTCATCAGAATGTTCTCTGTACGTACACAGGTGTCCAGAACTAAAGCAAGAAACGGAAATTTTGCAAGGTTGCGTTTATTTTACCAGAAATCAATGTAAAAAGGCGATGGTAAAGCAGAGACAATGTAAAGAATACGGAACTTAAATAACTAAAACATATGGAATGGTAGACAACAATGTTTTCCAACTTAACGGATCCGCACACACATTCCGACAACTGGTTAATGTTATCAGTACGGGGTGTGACCCCCTCTGGCAGCAATACAGACCTGACAACGACGCAGTATGCTGTGAAAGATGTCATTAATTTCACCCTGAGGCAATAACGCCCATTCTTCCTGCAGGGCTGCTCGAAAGTCTTGGAGAGTGGCTGGTGGTTGCTGACGTGATGCAACCCGTCTGCCTTGTGCATCCGAGACATGCTCCATTGCACTCATATCAGGAGAGTGAGCAGGCTACGCCATGCGCGCAATACCTTCCGTTTCCAAGAAAACATCAACCACCCATGCTCTATGAGGTCGAGCATTATCGTCCATCATACCAAGTCTTGGTCCACAGCACGTCGCAAAAACCGCGTATGAGGTCCCAAGATCTCGTCACAATACCCGTCAGCAGTTAAACCTTGCCGATTCAACCGATCAATTTCTTGAAGAGGTGCTCGAGTGGTCAACATAATCCCTGCCCACACAATTAGGGATCCTCCCAAATATCAGCCTCTTTCTAAAGTATTTGGATCCAGAAATGGTGTCCCATATTCCTTCCAGATGTGAATCCGTCGATAATCACTCTTCAGACCAAATCACGACTTATCTGTGAAAAGAACATTGGCACATTGTGCAACGTAAGGGGAGTTTGTTGTAAAATTATCGATGTACTGAAAAATATCTATTGCTAGTCTTAGTCGACCATGAGTTGCTCTGTGACTTAAGTTGGCTCTGTTTAAACGTACGGTTATGCCCCCAGTATCATTTGCATCGAAATTATCATTACACTCTAATTATTAAACAAAAATATGGTGATTGCTAGCTACGAAATCAATAATGCAGTGATTAGCATATGATACCAAATTAAGATTTATTGAGAAAACTGGATGAGCAATATTTCTAGCTTAACATGAAAATCCAATACACTCGCTAACCTAACTAGCCTATCATTGGCACAATGCACCCTCTTTTCCTAACTACTTAAGTCAACACCGAACCCGCAAGTGACTCTATTGAAGTTCTGCCTGAACGGACACAACTCAGAGAGCTCCAGTCAAAGAGCTATCGGAATTAGAATTACAGTGCCCTACTTTGGCTGATGATTGCTAATATCACCGTAATTCTCCGTGATGATTACGACGGTCGGCCCAGACAACGTCGTGATGCCGTTTTTCCCGTGAGCGAGCTTGGCTTTAATCTCCAACGTGGACGTGGTTTGCGTCCGTAAACTCCCGTACGTAAGTGTTCAGTTGTGGAGTCCGTCACTAGTCAATCCTCAAGCTACTTGCACATAATACCAAGAGTAGTTGGTCGACTCAAGTGCGCGGCAGCAAAGGTACACTTCAGATTGCATATGAACACCACAAGTTAGTACAAATCTGTTTCTCTCCTCAGAGGAACAGATAATGCTACGTGTGTGGAGTCGTATGCTCTACCCTATTCAGACTTGGAGAGTAACCACTGGACTCAATGCCGGTAACTTCTCCATCCTACTTCTCTCCACGCTCTCCAAGCAGGGCAGCCAGACACCGCGACTGCTCTCCTCCTCAGCCGACCCCAGAGTCCTCCTTCAGAGATTTTGCAAACCTGACCGTTCTTCACCGCATGTATCGGTGCGCGTTTGTATCCAACCACGTCACAGAATTCTCCCGCGTTTACTGTTGCCGCCAAACTTTTAATATGTATCTCTACGCGCTCTGCGCGAATCCCCTCCACAGTCTTTCTCTCTTTCGCATATAGCTCCTTGTTGTGATGCCCCAGCCTCTCCCAAAGTCTTTCGTGGTCTGAAGTGCCAGCCGACAAAGGGGTCCGGCCGCGTCCATCCCGTTAGTTTGACGTGACATAAACACCTTCCTTAGGGGTTCCGGTCGTGTTCCAGCCTCTGCGGCCATCTCGTTAGTTTGACATGACACACACAACTTCCTTTTCTGTGTCCATTCTCTCCTACCGGTGGGCCAATTACCAATTATTATTTGATGTATTAGTACTGATTTAGCATCATGTAAGGTGAAAAATCTGCTACCTTACAATTGTTCGGCCGTCCAGGTGGCACGTTGACGATTCCACTCAAGACGTTCCCTTCTGTTAAGCACCAGACATACACACAACAGGTTTCCGACAATAAAGACCACTCTGCCGAAGCCTTCTGTACACCCTTTTCATCGATTCAACACGTCCGGTGCATACTGCGAGGTCGGATACCAGTTGCTGTGCACCACTAAGGCAGACCGTGGTGCCTTTGGAGCCAAATGAGAATCCTCTCTTTCTGATATCACGCGAGGTCGTCTCTGCCCTGGTCTTCGGAATACTATTATGGTCTCTATAAACTGTCGCCACAGCCGAGAACAAAACAGAATGATTCACATTAAGCCATCGGGCGGTATCAGTTTGCGACTGTCCTGCTTCTATTCCTTCTTTGGCCCTCCACCGCAGTGAGTCTGGTAGGCGTCTCCTCTGTCCCATACTGCAATGTCTTAAACTGTGTACACAGTGATTGTGGATGTGGGACTACCAGCCAAACACTACCCCATTTGATAGGTGCCCTAAAGTCATCTTCGGGGTGGTAGTCCGTTAACAGGAATGCCATCTTCAGTGCAGAACACGGTCATACGGACATCTGTTGATAGTTTTTATAATTACATCGCAATTTAGTCACAGGACGGGGAAATAGCGGATTGTTGCTTTAATTTTTGACACCAGTGTAATTTTGCATCTGCATCCACCAGAACATACCTGTCCGTAAAACTTAACGCGGAAAGAGATAAACATTCAGCGCACTAGTTTGCGAGTCAGAAAGATGAGCCAGACCTTGATCGAATCCGCAGGCACGATAAGATCATTGAGCTGGTACACTGGTCAGCCTAAGCCGGGTCTTCAGGACGTTTTCCACGTTTCTGTAGATAAACACTGCACTGGTACCCAATCTGTGTCTCAAAAAATACATTACATAATCAGTTAAATTTGTGTAACACGTAGAAGAAAGTTTCTAAGATTCACAGTCAGGTGGCGCACACACGTTAACTGACTAGAGAGCCTATATATGTACAGAGAGTGGCCAATCCTCAGGTGGTCGCCCTGTTTGTTCCAGAATGCACTCGGTATATAACGTCAGGTAGCGTCGCTACGTCAAATGCTGCCGCCCATCGGCTATCACGGGGCATCTGTCTGACAGCTGACACCGAAACAACGTATCTAGCTTGCTATTTGGTACGTGGATAAAGCGAGTGCTATTCCTGTATGACTGTACCTTTAATGCGGAAATTAAATATATGGCATTTTTGGCCAGGAGTGAGTTCGGCAGCCTGGTGCGTCTTTTTATTTGATGCTACCTCAGCGACTTGCCTGTCGATGATAAAGACAACTCTCTCTCTCTCTCTCTCTCTCTCTCTCTCTCACACACACACACACACACACACACACACACACACAGAGGGAGAGAGAGAGAGAGAGAGAGAGAGAGAGAGAGAGAGAGAGAGAGAGAGGGAGGGAGGGAGGGAGGGAGAGAGAGAGAGAGAAGAGAGAGAGAGAGAGAGTCCCGAGCGCGGAGGAAAGGCCGATCTGGCCGGGAATCGAACCCTGTGCCCAGTGATTGAGATTCAGCAAGCTAACTACAAGACCACGAGCTGCTGACAATTAATGGGGAGTATGCTCAATAGTCTGGGGTGATGCATGTCGGACGAACGCCAAGAATAGTGAAATATCAGGCGTTTATTACACTCTTATTGTCATTCTGGGAATGATGGGAATCGACCAGGAAAAGTTTCACGTATTTTATTTCACATGTTCTGAAGGCATTTCAGTTTTTGCTGTTGAGTTATTCATCGATGAAGCTTCTAAGCTTTAAGTATATCTCTTTCGTCCTTGAGGAACATTTCTTCAGTGATTCATTTCGGATCTAACAGGAGGGGCATTCAATATGTAAAGCAACACATTTCCTTCTCGGTCAGTTTCAGTTGATAAAATATGGAATTTGTTATGGGACATCGTGGAATATTGCCGCTTCTGCCCATTTAGTTTCATGAAGTTCACGCAGGTAGCGACGCCATACATGACCTTCAAAATGGTGTCTGTAATGGAGGTGCGTTCCAAACAGAGAGCTGTCTTTGAGCTTCTTTTGGCGGAAAAACCAGAGCTTCGCAGATATTTGTATGCACTTTCAGAATGTCTACGGAAAACTGGCAGTGAACAAAAGCATGGTGAGTCGTTGGGAGAGACGTCTGTCATCATCGCAACAATGTCGCGCAAACCTCTCCGAACTTCGACGTGCCCTCCGGCCGCACATAGCTTTGACTCCTGCAATCTTGGGATGTGCAGACTCTCCCACTGAATGTGACGGACGGATCGCAATCAACCTGTTGGTAGTGCTGACACATTCGTCCACCTGTTGGGTTCCTCGCCGCGTAACAGAAGAGCAAAGAAGGGCAACCTGTGCGGAACTGCTTGCGCGTTAACAGGTTGGTCGTGACAAATTTTTGTCGAACATCGTCACAGAGTTGATCACTCCGAATCGGAAACAAAACGGCAATCCATTGATTGGTGTCACACAACCTCTTCTATGAAAAAAGTTCAAGGCCGCACCTCAACCGGTAAAGTCATGGCGACGGTCTTCTGGGACTCTGAACGTGTTATTCTGTTTGATGTCCTCCCTCATGGTGCAACGCCCAACTCTGGAGTGGACTGGAGTGGACTGGAAACTTGAAGATACGACTTCAGCGAGGTTCGTAGCCACAAAAATGCAAACGAACTGCATTTTGTCCACGACAACCCAAGGCTATACAAAAGTGTGCGACAGGAGCTCGCAAAACTTCATTCTACTGTTCTTCCTCATCCATTCTAGAGCCTGGATCTTGCTGACGCAGCCCGCGGAAGCAGTACGTGGATGATCAGGACGTTACTGATGCAGCAAGACGTTGGCTCTGGCGTCGACCTTTAGGCTGATATAGGACTACTGATATTTTTAAAAATATCGGGAATCCGAGATACCGATATTTAAAAACTATTACTATCTGCTCTCGATATAACGCAAGATATAACAACATATCGATACAGACGTATACATATCGATATATCGACGAGAAAAGTGTCGACCTACGGGAATACAAAAATATCGGCTACATATATTTCCGGTTTCAGCATTGTATGTTTAAGTATTGATTTCTAATTTGATAGTCTGTACATCAACAAGCTAGAAGGCTACCTCTTCCTCTTAGAGCAAGAATTGAAAGGAAAACGATGCACGTTCATGCTTGACGATAACCACTTTGCTGACAACGGTTGTAACCTCCCCACAAAAGTCTTAATAAAAAATATAAATGAACCATGAATCAGGTGTAACCTCCCCTCGGAAATAAGAATTAAATGATTTTTTTAAATATTGTAACCTCGGAACAAAATTGGCGTCTATTTATAATCTCTGTGCAGAAATGTATTCACATTTAATGTTCCCACAAAATTCTTTTCTCATTTAATGTTAAGTTGGAAACAGAAAAATTCCTAAACCCAAAAATAATAAAAAAGGAAAATTCAGTAACCTGGTAAATTTTGTGACGACAGCAGCGCTGCGCCACGGCCCTGTACTCTGAATAAAAAAAGCAAAAATTCTTACCTCAATAAAAACTGCGAATATATCTGCTCTTACCTAAAAAATTTTCGGCACAGCTCCGTGCAATGCTGGCCTATGCTTTGTGACTCGTGAAAGGAATTAATTATTCATTGGATAAAATCTTTAAATTGAAATGAATGCTTTTAAAAAAAAATTACTTTATATTATAAAAATTATTATTGGGGCATTTCTTGAAAGAAATTGGATGACAGTTAACATACATTACTAGATATGCGCAAGGCTGCTTCTTTACCTTCTACAATAATACCCATCCTCCAGGGTCCCGACCAGAGCAGACTGCCGACACGCGCAGACACGCGCCGACTACTGCAGACTCACGCAGACTACTGTCGACTACTGCCGACTAATGCCGACTACTGTCGACTACTGCCGACTAATGCCGACTACTGTCGACTACTGCCGACTAGCAACAACTAACTACATACTGCTCTCTGGTCAGAGACTTTGCCTGTTGCAGGCAGCGCATGCATCGCATACCTCTTACACGGTAACTGCATGTACTGTACACTATGTGATCAAAACTATCCGGACACCCCCAAAAACATACGTTTTTCATATTAGATGCATTCTGCTGTCACCTACTGCCAGGTACTCCATATCAGCGACCTCAGTAGTCATTAGTCATCGTGAGAGAGCGAAAAAGGGCGCTCTGCGGAACTCACGGGCTTCGAACGTGGTCAGGTGATTGGGTGTCACTTGTGTCATACGTCTCTATGCGAAATTTCCATACTCCTAAACATTCCTAGGTCCACTGTTTCCGATGTGATAGTGAAGTGGAAACGTGAAGGGACACGTACAGCACAAATGCGTGCAGGCCGACCTCGACTGTTGACTGTAATAGGCAGACATCTATCCAGACCATAACCACAGGAATTCCAAACTGCATCAGGATCCACTGCGAGTACTATGACAGGCGAGAGGTGAGAAAGTTTGGATTTCATGGTCGAGCAGCTGCTCGTAAGCCCCACATCACGCCGGTAAATGCCAAACGACGCCTCGCTTGGTGTGAGGAGTGTAAACACTGGGCGATTGAACAGTGGAAAAACGTTGTGTAGAGTGACGAATAACGGTACACAATGTGGCTATCCGATGGCAGAGTGTGAGTATGGTGAATGCCCGGTGAACATCATCTGCCAGGGTGTGCCATTCCCCGAGAAACCTTCCAGCACCTGAGTGAAAGTATGCGTGCGAGAGTGGAAGCTGTCATCAAGACTAAGGGCGGGCTAACACCATACTGAATTCCAGCATTATCGATGGAGGGCGCTACGAACTTGTAAGCCATTTTCAGCCAGGTGTGCGGATACTTTTGATCACATAGTGTAAGTGGCACAATAAAAGGTGCCCGATGGGTCTGTCGTTTGGTTTCGTCACAAATCTGATTCGTCTGGAACACTTCATATGGACGTCCCTGTTTTTTTCATTTCTGCCAACGTCAGCGACCTAGCAGCTGTAGTGACAAAATTACATGGCGAAGGTAAACGTTGCAGTTTCTGTTGGTAGCGTCAAGCGCCGAGTACGTCAGCATTTCCCTTCGCACGTCTTCGTTCACCGCAAACACCAAACTTGTCATTTCGATTTTTGAAGAATACCGTTGTGAAGAAATAGCACACTAGCTGTGTTAAAATTATTATTATTATTTTTTAACGCAGGTGGTGTACTATTTCTTCACATCGGAAGTCCTGCTATTCCACCCCACAGTGCAATTGGAGTTCTTCTTTTGTGCCACATATACTTGCTTCACAGTCAGCGAGAGAGATACGACGTGAAAAAGTAGTAAGACTCCTTCACACAGTGAAAGTATAAGACTGTTTTACTACAATTTCAAAAGAATAACTTCAAATTGTGAAAAAAATATAATATAAAATAAAAATAGCATTACCCGATATTTCCATTTTGATATCGATATATCGGGCGAATAGCATCGCCCACTACATCGATAAATTTGAAAATATATCGATATATCAATATAAACCAGCAGCCCTAGAGTGCTTCGATGCGTCCATAGAGGCCCTCCTAGTAAAGTGGCGTAAGGCCGTCGCACTGAACGGAGTTTAAATTGAAAAATAGCATTTTGTAAAATAGGGCGTAATAAACTTTACTGGAATCCTGAATAAAACCAATCTGCTTTCAGAAAAGAAATGTGTTGCATTACTTTCTGAAAGGCCCTCGTAAGTTTCCCTTATATTAGGGAAACCTAAAAATTGTATTTCTGCACTGAAATTTGCGACAGCTTAAATTAAAAAAAACGTTAAAGCAATTGCACAATATCTATGCTTCCTGCACTGAAACAGTAGTAATACAGGTGCACATTGTACTTAGCAAGATAACCATTGTCAGTTTTATATACCTTGACATTCAGTTTTCATAACTAGTCCAAAATGGTTCAAATGGCTCTGAGCACTATGGGACTTAACATCTGAGGTCATCAGTCCCCCTAGAACTTAGTACTGTTTAAACCTAACTAACATAAGGACATCACACACATCCATGCCCGAGGCAGGATTCGAACCTGCGACCGTAGCGGTCACGCGGTTCCAGACTGTAGCGCCTAGAAGCGCTCGGCCACCCCGGCCGGCTCATAACTAGTAATTCCCCCTGTGCACAGTAATAAACATCAACTTAAGAATCAAGCTGTAAAAAAAATGTGGCCTGTAAACTGGATGTATTACTATATAAGTATCTCAAAGGACCCGGATAAGATTTTTACATTAAGAAATCACTACCACAGATGAAAGAATTGGTAACTGAAATACGACACAAAAGAAGAGCTGACCAGTGTCTGAACCCTAGATCAGTTGAACGGTAGTTAGTCAATAGTAACCCTTAGCCGCCTTGTGGCTTTTAACGCATATTACCAGACAGGCATATTGTGTTATTTACCAAATGAATAAGTTAATTCTATTTTTTAAAATCATCGTATGACAACTCCCTGGTAGCAAAAATTGGTGTTTTATTCTTTCTTGTGATAGCAATATACAGACTGTACACAGTAACACTGGACTGTCTTGGAACAATACGAGAGAGAACAAAATGTTGTTGGTGAGGCATTACTAATGGCATTCACTAAACTAAACTACACTAAACACTGCGATTAGGCCCTGAAGACCACGCGACGCCGACCGTCCGCCGAGTGACCTTCTGCCATGTGGCAATATGTGTATGCAGGATGGAGGGGCAGAGCATCAGCAGTCCACTGTTCCTGCCGTTGTCGACTTTTCAGATCTTGTCAGCCGCTACTTCTCAGACAAGGAAGGAAGGACGATTCGGGTTTAACCTCCCGCTCCCATTCAAGTATTCCTCAGTTGATTCGGTGTTAACGGCAACGAGTGTTCTCTCTCCTAGCAAGGAAAAATCCCTAGCACTACCGGCAACTGAACCCGGGTACTCTGCGTGACAGCCAGACGCGCTGACCATTCGGCAAATAGACGGTAGTTAGTGGCATGTCAAGGCACAAAATGAGTACATCACACAGAAACGAATAATTTGTCGTTTTCCGTAAAGCTCCTCTGCGAGTGCGGCCTTCCGGGTAAACTTCCAACCGTCTGGGTCTTTCTATCAGAAATACTAGTCATGAAACCACTTTCATTACTGTTTTTGCAGTTATTATTGGAAATTCTTTATAACGTCCTTAAAATTACGTATCAACATTAACTACTCTTGTTAAATCAAGCGTCAATGAAAATGTGCTGTACGAGGTGCATTCGAGTTCTAAGGCCTCCGATTTTTTTTCTAATTAACTACTCACCCGAAATCGATGAAACTGGCGTTACTTCTCGATGTAATCGCCCTGCAGACCTACACATTTTTCACAACGCTGACGCCATGATTCCATGGCAGCGGCGAAGGCTTCTTTAGAAGTCTGTTTTGACCACTGGAAAATCGCTGAGGCAATAGCAGCACGGCTGGTGAATGTGCGGCCACGGAGAGTGTCTTTCATTGTTTGAAAAAGCCAAAAGTCACTAGGAGCCAGGTCAGGTGAGTAGGGAGCATGAGGAATCACTTCAAAGTTGTTATCACGAAGAAACTGTTGCGTAACGTTAGCTCGATGTGCGGGTGCGTTGTCTTGGTGAAACAGCACACGCGCAGCCCTTCCCAGACGTTTTTGTTGCAGTGCAGGAAGGAATTTGTTCTTCAAAACATTTTCGTAGGATGCACCTGTTACCGTAGTGCCCTTTGGAACGCAATGGGTAAGGATTACGACCTCGCTGTCCCAGAACATGGACACCATCATTTTTTCAGCACTGGCGGTTGCCCGAAATTTTTTTGGTGGCGGTGAATCTGTGTGCTTCCATTGAGCTGACTGGCGCTTTGTTTCTGGATTGAAAAATGGCATCCACGTCTCATCCATTGTCACAACCGACGAAAAGAAAGTCCCATTAATGCTGTCGTTGCGCGTCAACATTGCTTGGCAACATGCCACATGGGCAGCCATGTGGTCGTCCGTCAGCATTCGTGGCACCCACCTGGATGACACTTTTCGCATTTTCAGGTCGTCATGCAGGATTGTGTGCACAGAACCCACAGAAATGCCACCTCTGGAGGCGATCTGTTCAACAGTCATTCGGCGATGCCCCAAAACAATTCTCTCCACTTGCTCGATCATGTCGCCAGACCGGCTTGTGCGAACCCGAGGTTGTTTCGGTTTGTTGTCACGCGATGTTCTGCCTTCATTAAACTGTCGCACCCACGAACGCACTTTCGATACATCCATAAGTCCATCACCACATGTCTCCTTCAACTGTCGATGAATTTCAATTGGTTTCACACCACGCAAATTCAGAAAACGAATGATTGCACGCTGTTCAAGTAAGGAAAACGTCGCCATTTTAAGTATTTAAAACAGTTCTGATTCTCGTCGCTGGCGGTAAAATTCCATCTGCCGTACGGTGCTGTCATCTCTGGGACGTATTGACAATGAACGCGGCCTCATTTTAAAACAATGCGCATGTTTCTATCTCTTTCCAGTCCGGAGAAAAAAAATCGGAGGCCTTAGAACTTGAATGCACCTCGTACAAAGACTTCATTGAAACTGGTGTTCAAATCTACACGTGACGAGTTCAATCGCTCGTTCAAATGTGTACTCGTGGACTCCTTGTTGGAGTAGCTGAGTTGGTAATTCTCACATAATGAGCGTTTTGGTGCGAAGGCTACGCGACAGTGATCGGCGCACAGTTGACTTACAACATAATTCTTTCATCAGTGTTCAATTACGAAAAACTAACCACCAAAGGACAATGCAGAAGTGCATTAAGACCAATTACATTAATAACCGCAACTAATTGTGACACGGAATAGGTACTGGGAGCGTTAAAATCGGTCTACAACAGTACTGTGTATTACACAGTACTTCACATGCAGTAAAAGAGAGGTCAAACCGTGGCGTCAACTCTCAGCCATCGGCCACACCCTGTCTCTTTGCATAGGCTCTCTAATTGATTACTGTGACGACGGGAAGAAAATCCTGCCACAAAAGTTAAATCGTGAAAACAGCGGACCCCGTTCGACGGGATGAACACTAGGAAAGAGGGATCCAGTAGTGCATATGGTAGATGAGGCGCGTGTGCAGGGCTCTCCGCCAGACCCCGCGAGATATTTAAGGACCGGTTTCGTTACTGTGCTGCATCTCGTTGCTTTAAACACGCCGTCCCGCCCCGCGAAACGACGCTGTATTTTCTTGTTGGACAGGGAAGACCGAGGAAAACCTCACTTTGTCGGAAAATATGACGGCAATTTTCATGGTGTTTTGCAGTACCGTCGCGTATTAAACGAGGACCTAAACGTAAGAAATTTGTGTAAATATCCAGTTTGCGTTACTCAAGCGGTTTACACTATCTTCGGTGCTCATAAGGGACGCAATAACTGGAAATTAGTGTAAGTAAAGGAAGGAAAGTTTTTCTATTTTTTATTGCTGGAAATGTGCGACTTCATTGAAACTAGTGTTCAAACGTACACGTGACGAGCTTAACCTCTCGTTCAAAGGTGGTCTCCTTCTTGGAGTGCGTGCGATGGTAGTTCTGACATAAAGGGTGTCGTGACGTGTCGCACAGGCTATGCGACTGGACTCATCCGCGAGGTTCGCATACCTGTCCAATCATTCCCTTTCACAGTTTGCTCGTTTCCTCTAAACCATAAAAGGCCAAAGTATGGCTGAATCCTTTCTAAAATAGCGATTGATACATTACCCAGCGTTCTCCAACCAACTCAGTCTCCCTTTTGCTAACAATCGACTGAACGTTACTTTGCTGCATTCGGACGGGGTTTCATATCGCTCAGTCTGCGAATGGAAGTTCTAGCCTTTCTTTCAGCTTTACTTTCAAATATAACTTTAAATTGAAATACAAAAGCACACAAATCACAACTGTCATCTTTTACAGTCATTTAATCTATGGCCTGTTATTTATGAAAGTAGCTTTTTTTCGTTATGTTGATTTTTACTTTTGTTCTTAAGTTTATTTTTATTTTCACTTCTTTATAAAAATTAACTTATCTGGCCATCTAGTGCAAAGCAGTGTGTGCGTTTTGTGAGCTTGGTCGCGACCTAATGCATTTGCCTATTCCTGAATGCAGGGGTAGAACACCATCGTACATATCGTTTTAGTTTAATATACTTTTATAAATATTTTACTTGGTCTAATCTCTTGCGTCTCTTTCAAGCTAAATTTTATTCACTAAAGAAAGAATTATTGGTTCACCTACTATAAATGGAGGCTCGTGACTGACACAATTGTGTGTTCAAATGAAAATTCAGAATCGCTCACAAACATGAAAATCATTACAAGAGGTCAGTAAGCGTCGCGTGGGAATCGACACTGCAGCACTCCTCAGTTGGTACGGGGATGTCTGCCCACCGCTGTTTCCACAAGACTCATCCACAGGGCTCTTTAAACTGTAGATGATAGTCATGGGTAGATTTTTAACTGTTTCGTTGTTACCTGCGCCGTAGTCTGAAATAAAAGCCATGTTATAAGGCCGGCCGGAGTGGCCGAGCGGTTCTAGGCGCTACAGTCTGGAACCGCGCGACCGCTACGGTCGCAGATTCGAATCCTGCCTCGGTCATGGATATGTGTGATGTCCTTAGGTTAGTTAGGTTTAAGTAGTTCTAAGTTCTAAGGGACTGATGACCTCAGAAGTTAGGTCCCATAGTGCTCAGAGCCATTTTTGACCCACGTTATAAGATAGTGTGTATCGTTCGTCCAAAAAGTTCGGGGACCGATTTCATTCCTGGTGTACAAGCAACGTCACTCCAGTAACTTCGATGGCAGCGTCAACTAACAACTGTAAAGAACAGAACCCATTCGATCAGTCAGTTGTGGACAGATCAGTAGTGGATGTGCGACCGTAATGTGTCTAAGCCGTTGTGTCACAAATTGCTATGGAGCAACGAACCTAACATCCCTAAATCAAGCATTCAAGAGATTCTCCAGAAGTTCTGAAGAAGTGAACAGTGTACGCAAAGTCTGTCGCGCACCCCTCGACTCCTGCAACAACGACGCGTGGACTCTGTCCCTACTTGACAGACATTAGAAAGGCGGACGGTTCCTTTCTTGCAAAAATCATCACGGGCGGCGATACCAACCTACCACAGAACGCAAAGTGCAGAATGTATCTCTGATGGTTCGCCAAACCGAAGAAAAAAAGAAAATTTCTGACGGTTTCACACCGTTGTATGAACGTTCCGTGCGTTGTATTCAACTGAGGTAGACTGTATGTTATAACCACTATCTTAACTTTTCTTCAGTTTTTTATTAATCCAGTCTAAAACGTTTTCGACAGGCAACGTATTATTCAAGAATGTGACCTTGTATTGTGTGGAGAATCACGTATGAATGGCCCGTCAAGTCCTACTATTAACCTGGATGAAAGGTTCTAGTTTACGAAAATCTCTAATTCGATAATGCATAATGCAGAAAGATAACTTCTTCAGTTGTTTCTTTGCTGCATATCTGCTGCAGCAAAGTAAACCATACCCATAAATAAAGCAGGCTGTTTTTAGGGGTGAAGCGAGGTGAATGCAATGCATTTTTATTTATTTGATAAAAAATGCACTGCTCAATCTAGGTTGTTTTAACATTGTGTTCTTCAGCGTTGTTCACCAGTAAAATTATACTTTTCCTTATATTATAATGTACAATGAACATTTCCAACATATTAAAAGCGTGTTCGGGACAGTGGCTCAGAATCATAGTTTTTCCGGACAACACATACTAGGATACTTTGGTAGAGTTTGGAACGTAGTACACAAAACGCAAAAAAGTTGAAGCAGTGAAAAGAGTGTCTGAGTTGTACCCGGATATCTTAGAAGGAAGAATATTGCCAAGAAAGATGAGGCTTTATTTGCAGTTAGAAAGCTACACAGCGCACCCTCGACTGCGGTGTGAAAGGTTCGTTCTTCATACGCGCAATGATGCTTGTCTTTCTGGGTACACAGAAACACCGGGATATTGCACTGACCAATACATCGAAAACGTGTCTTCTTATTAATGTTTACCATATGCTCATAAACGACTTTGCTTGACTAGTACCACCGTAAACCGATTAACTGTTGCCAGTTTCCGGGCAGACTGTCTTTGTGGGCTACGTTTCGTATGCAAGAGTTTTCTATACTTAATGTATGAAATACGTTCTTATCTCGTCAGAGTTTTGTCATAGTCTGTGTTAGGAGACGAGATATATCATGAATTTGGACCAATTATCCTGTAAGGTGGCTGAGAAAGGAGCCAAGTGCGTCTGAAACTTTAGTGTAATAAATACAGCAAAATGACTGTATCTGTACGTCTAATAAACATTAAATGAAACGAAATAGAAATTTAGTGGCGGGAGAAAGACCTGAATTTCAGTGTAATTGGATGCACAGTATCCTGAAAGGGGGCATTGTAATTCTGTGAGAAACGGAAAATAATTGGGAAGTTTCATTGAACAGAACACACAGCGTCTTGAAAACACGTTTCACGATTATCATGAACAGAAGTAAAGCCGAATTAGGTGATGACTGGGGAATTAGAATAGCAACTGAGGCTCAGAAACTGACAAACGAAGTTGCTATATCGGCAGTAACAGAATTAATGACGACAGAATTAAAGAGAATATAAATGCAGACTGGCAATAATAGGCAAAGCTGTTACGAATAAGATATATATTCATAGTGAATACAGTGTTAGAAATCCTTTCTTCTTATTCTTCTTCTTCTTTTTATTCTCCTTCTCTTTAGGTATTAGGAGAAATAAATGGTTCAAATGGCTCTGAGCACTATGGGACTTAATATCTATGGTCATCAGTCCCCTAGAACTTAGAACTACTTAAACCTAACTAACCTAAGGACATCACACAACACCCAGTCATCATGAGGCAGAGAAAATCCCTGACCCCACCGGGAATCGAACCCGGGAACCCGGGCGTGGGAAGCGAGGGTATTAGGAGAAATTGCCTGTTATATTCCCCATCGTTGTCGTGGTCTTCCTCTGTCTCTTCTTCCTTAAAACTAAACTCGGCCCGAACAGGCAATCGAGGCCCAACGGTACCAACGGACAGTCGTGTCAGCCTCAGCCCACAGCTGGCACTGCACGAAGATATGGAGGGGCATGTGTTTAGCATATCGCTCTCCCGGTCGTACGTCAGTTTACGAAACCAGAGCCGCAACTTCTCAGTCAAGTAGCTTCTCAGTTTGCCTCACAAGGGCTGAGCGCACCCCGCTTACCAACAGCGCTCGACAGACCGGACGGTCACCCATCAAAGTCGTAGTCCAAGCATCGACAGCGCTTAACTTCGGTATCTAACGGGAACCGGTTTTATACTGAATGCACTATCCAAAAATTACCTCGAGCAATTAAACAGAGAACTGACTCGTGAAGATAACATCTTGCACCTACTGATAACAAACAGACCCGAACATTTCGACTCTGGAAGCGCAGAACAGGGAATCAGTGATCGTAAGGTCGTTGCAGCATCCCTGAATATGGAAGTAAATAGGAATATAAAAAAAGGGAGGAAGGTTTATCTGTTTAGCAAGAGTAATAGAAGGCAGATTTCAGACTACCTAACAGATCAAAACGAAACTTTCTGTTCCGACACTGACAATGTTGAGTGTTTATGGAAAAAGTTCTAGGCAATCGTAAAATGCGTTTTAGACAGGTAAGTGCCGAGTAAAACTGTGAGGTACGGCAAAAACCCACCGTGGTTCAACAACAAAGTTAGGGAACTACTGCGAAAGCAAAGAGAGCTTCACTGCAAATTTAAACGCAGCCAAAACGTCTCAGACGAACAGAAGCTAAACGATGTCAAAGTTAGCGTAAGGAGGACTATGCGTGAAGCGTTCAGTGAATTCGGAAGTAAAATTCCATGTACCGACTTGACAGAAAATCCTAGGAAGTTCTGGTCTTACGTTAAATCAGTAAGTGGCTCGAAACAGCATATCCAGACCTTCTGGGATGATGATGGCATTGAAACAGAGGATGACACGCGTAAAGCTGAAATACTAAACACCTTTTTCCAAAGCTGTTTCACAGAGGAAGACCGCACTGCAGTTTCTTCTCTAAATCCTCGCACAAACGAAAAAATGGCTGACATCGAAATAAGTGTCCAAGGAACAGAAAAGCAACTGAAATCACTCAACAGAGGAAGGCCACTGGACCTGACGGGATACCAATTCGATTCTACACAGAGTACGCGAAAGAACTTTCCCCCCTTCTAACAGCCGTGTACCGCAAGCCTCTAGAGGAACGGAAGGTTCCAAATGATTGCAAAAGAGCACGGGTAGTCACATTCTTCAAGAAGGCTTGTCGAGCAGATGCGCAAAACTATAGACCTATATCTCTGACATCGATCTGTTGTAGAATTTTAGAACATGTTTTTTTCTCGCGTATCATGTCATTTCTGGAAACCCAGAATGCACTGTGTAGGAATCAACATGGATTCCGGAAACAGGAGTCGTGTGAGACCCAACTCGCTTTATTTGTTCATGAGACCCAGAAAATATTAGATACAGGGTCCCAGGTAGATGCCATTTTCCTTGACTTCCGCAAGGCGTTCGATACAGTTCCGCACTGTCGCCTGATAAACAAAGTAAGAGCCTACGGAATATCAGACAAGCTGTGTGGCTGGATTGAAGAGTTTTTAGAAAACAGAACACAGTATGAAACAGTATGAAACTGAAAAAGTTTGGAAGGTAGGAGACGAGGTACTGGCAGAAGTAAAGCTGTGAGTACCGGACGTGAGTCGTGCTTCGGTAGCTCAGTTGGTAGAGCACTTGCCCGCGAAAGGCAAAGGTCCCGAGTTCGAGTCTCGGTCGGGCACACAGTTATAATCTGCCAGGAAGTTTCATATCAGCGCACACTCCGCTGCAGAGTGAAAATCTCATTCTGGAAACATCCCCCAGGCTGTGGCTAAGCCATGTCTCCGCAATATCCTTTCTTTCAGGAGTGCTAGTTCTGCAAGGTTCGCGGGAGAGCTTCTGTAAAGTTTGGAAGGTAGGAGACGAGGTACTGGCAGAAGTAAAGCTGTGAGTACCGGACGTGAGTCGTGCTTCGGTAGCTCAGTTGGTAGAGCACTTGCCCGCGAAAGGCAAAGGTCCCGAGTTCGAGTCTCGGTCGGGCACACAGTTTTAATCTTCCAGGAAGTTTCATATCAGCGCACACTCCGCTGCAGAGTGAAAATCTCATTCGGGAGAACACAGTATGTTGTTCTCAATGGAGAGACGTCTACAGACGTTAAAGTAACCTCTGGCGTGTGACAGGGGAGTGTTATGAGACCACTGCTTTTCACAATATATATAAATGACCTAGTAGATAGTGTCGGAAGTTCCATGTGGCTTTTCGCGGATGATGCTGTAGTATACAGAGAAGTTGCAGCATTAGAAAATTGCAGCGAAATGCAGGAAGATCTGCAGCGGATAGGCACTTGGTGCAGGGAGTGGCAACTGACCCTTAACATAGACAAATGTAATGTATTGCGAATACACAGAAAGAAGGATCCTTTATTGTATGATTATATGATAGCGGAACAAACACTGGTAGCAGTTACTTCTGTAAAATATCTGGGAGTATGCGTGCGGAACGATTTGAAGTGGAATGATCATAGCCGGCCGAAGTGGCCGCGCGGTTCTGGCGCTGCAGTCTGGAACCGCGAGACCGCTACGGTCGCAGGTTCGAATCCTGCCTCGGGCATGGATGTGTGTGGTGTCCTTAGGTTAGTTAGGTTTAACTAGTTCTAAGTTCTAGGGGACTAATGACCTCAGTAGTTGAGTCCCATAGTGCTCAGAGCCATTTTTTTGGAATGATCATATAAAATTAATTGTTGGTAAGGCGGGTGCCAGGTTGAGATTCATTGGGAGGGTCCTTAGGAAATGTAGTCCATCAACAAAGGAGGTGGCTTACAAAACACTCGTTCGACCTGTACTTGAGTATTGCTCATCAGTGTGGTATCCATACCAGGTCGGGTTGACAGAGGAGATAGAGAAGATCCAAAGAAGAGCGGCGCGTTTCGTCACAGGGTTATGTGGTAAGCGTGATAGCATTACGGAGATGTTTAGTAAACTCAAGTGGCAGACTCTGCAAGAGAGGCGCTCTGCATCGCGGTGTAGCTTGCTGTCCAGGTTTCGAGAGGGTGCGTTTCTGGATGAGGTATCGAATATATTGCTTGCCCCTACTTATACCTCCCGAGGAGATCACGAATGTAAAATTAGAGAGATCTGAGCACGCACGGAGGCTTTCCGGCAGTCGTTGTTCCCGCGAACCATACACGACTGGAACAGGAAAGGGATGTAATGACAGTGGCACGTAAAGTGCCCTCCGCCACACACCGTTGGGTGGCTTGCGGAGTATAAATGTAGATGTACCACTATAGCAAGGCCGTTGGCATCTCTTCCCCTTGGCACTTACAATTTCTAACGATAAAGGGGAGTCTGTCATTCTCCATTCTTTCTAGGCATTTGTTCCATTCTCACCTGTAATCTAGAATTTTATCATTTAGAGAAAAATTTTCAGGTCTTTTCTAATATTTGGCTTCCTTATTATGTTTTCTATTATGTAACCTTCAGCTCCTCTGCTTTCCATTTCTTGTGGCTGAATATGGCTTTCTCGCTTTTTTGCTAGTCAGCCATGTCTCGCTTCCACAGATCATTGTGGGTTCGGCAACTGTCTTGTAGAATTTAATTTGAGTATCTTCCCTGGTTTTGTTTTTAAGGTTTCTATTAATCGTTCTATTGTTCTACATACCCGACTGAAAGTCTTTTCTGAACGTATTTGTCTGGATTGTAGCCTTGTACACAAGTGAAACTTGGAAAATAAATAGTACAAACATTGAGGAAATAGAAGCTTCTGAAATATAATGTTACAGAACAATGTAGAAGCTTAGTTGGATATATCGTGTTACGGATGAACAGGCACTGGATCGAATTGGGGAGGAAAAAAAGTGGTACATCTTATATAAGAAAAGAAACAGGTTGAAAGGATACGTCTCTGTGTATCAGGGAATAGTTATTACGGAATGTGGGGTGAAAACTCTAAACGGAGACCGTCTTGAATCCAATAAAAAGGCGATAAAGGCTGTAGTAATTATGGAGAGATTTTGAGACTTATAGAATGTAGAGAGCTGCTTCAAATTAATACTGGAACTGATGACAAGAAAAACAACAAATAAAGCTAAATCGTATGTCATCGGGGAAAAACATTATTTTTTCTTCGTGAATTCTTTACTAGCTAAAGTAGTCGTGAGAGCCACAAGACAGACGTGCGTGGTAATAAAGGCTCTTGAAAATTAATCGTGCGGCCGAGTGCAACAGCGACCTTTGAGCGGCGACTCGCCTGGTGCAGTTCACTCTATTTAAATCTCACGATCGTTAATGCAGAAGCGTCCCCTGTTGTCTCCTTTCGCAGTAAGTCGTGGCGGATGAATCTTTAACGAGGGAATCGAAGTGGCGTCATCCAGAATAGCGCGATGACGTCTGAGCGCTGCAGCGCGACACTGATGAAAGCTGCAGTGAGTGCGGCTCACGCGACGGCCAGGGCGCGGCAGCGGGGAGCGACCCGCCGGCGCCGCCCACCGCCGCCCACGCGCCACGTGCACCGTGCCGCCGCACAGTGGTCGGGCCGACCGCAGGCAGCCGCAGGCCGAGGCGCCCTGCCGGCCGGCCGGCCGCGGTCGTTCACAGAGCTGCGCCGCCGCCGCCGCCGCCGCAGCCACTAGCGACTAGCAGGTCCCGCGTGGGCGGCGGGCCTCCGGCCGCTTCCGGCGAGGTCGCCGCGGGTCGACGTCCACCGCGGCCTGTCAACGCTCCGGCTGCCCAGGGTGGCGTCGCACGGTAGATTGAGGGGGGGGGGGTGACGGGGTGGGGGAGAGGGGAGGGAGCAGGCATGCCGGTGCACTCGAACTTGCCTCTCGCTATACACTGAGGAGACAAAAGTGAAAGGATAGCGACATGTACGAGACTTAGACAACGGCGATAGTATCGCGTTCACGAGGTATAAAAGGGCGGCGCATTGGCGGAGCTGTCATTTGTACTCAGATGATTTATGTGAAAGGTTTCCGACGTGATTATCGCTGCCCTACGGGAATTAACACGGAATGATGGTCAAAGCTAGGCGCTTGGGACATTCTATTTCAAAAATCGTTAAGGAATTCTGTAGTCCGAGATCCATAGTGTGCCGAGACTACCAGATTTCAGGCGTTACCTCTCACGTCGGACAACACAGTGACCGACGGCCACAGCAGCAGCGGCGTCTGAGAGTTGTCAGTGCTAACAGACAAGCAACGATGCCTGAAATAACCGCAGGGATCAATGCGAGACGTACAACGAACGTATCCGATAGGACAGTGGGTCGAAATTTCGCAGTACCTTTGCTAGCATCACGACGTCGCCCTCAGCACCTCTCCTGGGCTCGTGACCATATTGATTGGACTCGACTGGAAAACTGTGGCCTGGTCTGACGAGTTACGATTTCGGCAGGTAAGAGCTGATGGTAGGGTTCGAGTGTGACGCAGACCACACGAAACCGTGGACCCAAGTCGTCAACAAGGCAATGTGCAAGCTGGTGCTGGCTCCATAATGGTGTGGGGTGTTTACACGGAATGAACTGGCTCCTCTGGTCCAATTGAACCGATCGTTAAGGTTTTTAATATGGCTGCCAATCAGCGACTGTTATATAATAGGAACTTTTGAAAAACACAACCCTCACTCGTTAACACAATTAATTTGTAACCTAGGTTTCGGTGCCACAAGGGACACCTTCTTCGGACAAAATTAAAACTAAATGTTACAGCATAACGTGCCAAAAAATACGAACGCTGCGGTCATATCTGACAGCGTCAGATAGTCAGAATTAAGATAAAATGCAACAGAGGTGCAAGCTACTAGGGGCTGCCATGTGTCCTCTGCTACAGTTAACGCAAAAGTCCGAAGAAGGTGTCCCTTGTGACACCGAAACCTAGGTTACAAATTAATTGTGTTCGCGACAGAGCCGCGCGGGATTACCCGAGCGGTCCAGGGCGCTGCAGTCATGGACTGTGCGGCTGGTCCCGGCGGAGGTTCGAGTCCTCCCTCGGGCATGGCTGTGTTTGTATGTCCTTAGGATAATTTAGATTAAGTAGTGTGTAAGCTTAGGGACTGACGACCTCAGCAGTTACGTCCCATAAGATTTCACACACATTTGAATATTTGTTCGCGACTGAGGGCTGTATTTTTCAAAATGTTGAACCGATCGTTGATTGGAAATTAGAATGTTTGGCTGGTTGGAGACTATTTGCAGCTGTTCATGGACTTCATGTTCCCAAACAACGATAGAATTTTAATGGATGACAATGCGCCATGTCATCGAGCAGCAGTTGTTCGGGATCGGTTTGAAGAACATTCTGGATAATTCGAGCGAATGATTTGTCTACCCGCATCACTCGACATGAATCCCACGTAACATTTATGGGAAATAATCGAGTTCGTGCTGAACATCCTGCACCGGCATCACTTTCGAAATTTGGACGCCTATAGAGGCAGCTTGGCTCAATGTTTCTGCAGGGGACTCCCGGTGAGTTGTTCAGTCCATGCCATGTCGAGCTGCAGCACTACGTCGGACGAAAGGAGGTCCGACACGATATTAAGAGGTACCCCGTGACTTTTGTTACCTCAGTGTCCTGGGACAGAAGTCTCTTCGAAATTATCTTAGGACTGACTGTTCAGCAGGAGCACGTGGAGGCACGGAGCAGACTCAGCATGTCCCACACGGAGCACACGCTTAATATTACGTTTCGTTCAAGTCGCTCTCAGACTCGCAAACTACTCATTTTACAAATATGAGACTTCGACCAATGTGATCTAGAAGAGCTACACTATGTGTCAATATCACTTTTACTTGCGGCAACAAATTATTAAGGCGATATACGGACTGCTTACGAAAACCATTTTCTTACGACGTTACCGAATTTTGCACGTCCGGGAAATTTTAATTGATACTGAGGTCAAGTGAACATTAAGCGAATGAAATATTTAGAGTACATCAAATTTTCATCTACTCCAAACCGGAACTCTGTCAGAGTTTTCTAACACGAAATAATGTCATTTAAATATGATGCAGAGCGGTACGCTCGGGCGGCGAGCATCTACTGAGTGGTTGCCTGTATAGTTTCGTTACGAGAAATTGATCGCTAGGCTTATAATTTACCACTTATTAACTTTTATGAGCCACCTACTAACCTGTAACGTAACAACATACAAGATTAATGCGTGTTTATCACGGTGGGAGTACGTATCCTAAATAGCCTAGCCAGTATTGGGAGAAACAAATTAAAAAAAAAAGCTATTCAAAAACATAACTTCTGTATTGCAGCAATTAATTGCCTACAGTAATATTTATTTTTGTGGTATAGCATGAATTCCTTAGGTGAACTTATTTGGAGTTAGTTGCTGATAAGTCTTTCTTACTAAAATGTCAATGTTCCGAAAATATAATTCTGTTATGTAGCTATTTACCACTGTAGATTGCGCAGTTCGAACAAGCGGCTGAATCCTTCTGTACTTCATTCCTGCAGTGATAATGCAATAACTGACTGCACTCACTCCGTTATGACAATTGCTTCAGGTGTCACTACCACTGTTGTTATTCAATTATATGAAAAAGACATTATTCCTCAATGGTGACCAGTAACGTGCTGAGTGGCGGATGTACCTTTCTGCGATGCAAATTACGAACATGACGACGAATCGTAACATCAGAAAGTGCATATACTATACCGGTAATCCGCTTATCCATACGTTTTCCCCCAAGAGTTTTAACCTTCGATGTTACTACAGCTTCACTTTATTTCTCGAAGATTTTTTTTGCCAGTCCTCACAATTGTGTTTTTGCTCGTGTTCAGAGCAGCAGCAGTTCTATCGATTACATTTATAGCGGAGAGCAGCTGGCCGCCATCAAGTTTTTCAGTCTTAAAGTAGGCACGTAATGCGTTAACCATTTATTTTGACTGACTATGTACGGTAATCCCCTGGCCAAGAGAGCGATTTGGAACTTTTCCACTCATAACTTCCGGCGAACTTCTGCTGACATTGTTCAGTATCACACAACAAATAAAAGTTGCAACAAATAACATAACTCCTGCAACACTGAAACGATAAGATAAAAATTCACAAATGGCTTACCCGCTCGGTCACAGCGGCCGGCCACAAAATCACAGGGGAGGCAACGATAGCACAGGACAGCAACTGCCTGAAACTCATAGTGCAACCGGGAACTGTTGCGCTGGTGGGGTGAAGTTTTGTCATCTTTTGAGTTGTTGCTGCGCAATGCGGTCCGTGCATAAAAGACGGCGGGCGCACAGAGCTATCTTCGAACATATTGAGAGACATGAAAGAATGCCGTAGTAGTGAATTGAAATTTAGGGTCAAAGGATGTCAATAATAAGTTTCGCGGCCGACATTTATATCCTCTGGGAAAGTATGGAAGAATTGCAGGATCTTTTGAATGGAATCAACCGTCTGGCGGGCACGCAGACTGAGGGTAAAGGAAATACGAAAATAATGAGCAGTATGAGAAATGGAACTAGCGAGGGACTTAACATAATAATTGGGGACCATAAAACAGACGAAGTGAAAGAATTCTGCTAACTTGAAAAAAAAATTACGGACGAAGCAAGGAGGAAATAAAAAGCAAACTAGCACATGGCTTAGGTGGCATTCCTGACCAAAAGAAGTTTACTTAGTACCAAATACCGGCCATAATTTGGGAAAGAAATTTATGAGAATATACGCTTGGGGTACAGCACTGTATGGTTGTCAAATATGGTTGTCAAACGTAGACAATGTGAATACCTTAAAAGAAGAGAATCGAAGAGTTGAGATGTGGTGCTATAAAAGGATGATGAAAATTAGATGGATTGATAGGATAAGAAATGAGGAGTTTCTCCACAGAACAGCCAAGGAAGGAACATACGGAAAACACATCAAGAAGAAGGAATAGAATGATACAATACTCGTATTTATGCCTTAAGACATCAGGGAATAACTTTTATGCTACTAGAGCGAGGTGTGGAGCATAAAAACTTAAGACAGGCTGCAGAGATTAGAGTACACTCACCCAGTAACTGAGGATGTAGGCTGCTCTGAGGTGAAGAGATTAGTACAGAAGAGGAATACGTGGCGGACCGAGTGAAACCGGGTTTAAGACCGAGAATCCTTATTCCAAAAAAAGTGTACGCAGGAAAAGCGTTTGACCATATAAAGTAGTGTAAAATCAACAGGAGAGAAATTCTGGCGTTATGCAGCCAACCGTTAGGTTACTTTTTCTTTACCCAAACATGTCGTAGCACTGTACAATCTTCGGCGGGTTTTGTTTTTTATTGTTCTCTATGAAAATTATCATAACATTATAACATCTTGTAGAGATTATGTGAGTTGGACCTTAAATCTATTTATATGTACGAATAAGTGGATTTATCTTTACATTTTATGATGGTTTACATGTACGGTTTGAAACAGAACTCCACCGACAATCTTTAATAGGTGAAAGCTCTAAACTGCATACCTTATGAGCTATGAGCAGTTGTTCACCTTCGCTACTGTGAGAGTAATCTTTTCTACTTTGCTTTCCACATTTTTAGAGGTGGTAGTATGGTCCAAAATATAACAAAAATGTCCAGTAAACATGGGCTTTGAAATGCATTCCTTAAGAGCTATGAGCATTTGTTCATCTTCGTTACAGTGAAACACGTCTCTTCTATTGAATAAGTGCTCATAGCACACAAGGTATACATTTTCCGTGTTTACTAGACATTTTCCCTTGTTCTAGTCCACATTACTTCTTCCCAATATATGGAAAGCAAAGAGCTTGCAGTAGAAGATATGTGGTTCACAATATCTGAGATCAAAAAGTACTCATAGCTCTTAAGATACGCATTTTAGTGCCAATGTTCATTAGACATTTTTTCTTGTTTTGGTCTACACTGTCATCTCTGAAAGTTTATCAAGTGAGTTACACAGTTGAGCCTTTTAGGCTACTCTGCAAATTTCCACCGAAATAAAACGTCTAAGAAAGATAGCTTCCCTGCCTTCTCCACTCCCAAAGTGTACTTCACTTTAAATGCGAACAAATGGTTCAAATGGCTCTGAGAACTACGGGACTTAACTTCTAAGGTCATCAGTCCCCTAGAACTTAGAACTACTTAAACCTAACTAACCTAGGGACATCACACACATCCATGCCCGAGGCAGGATTCGAACCTGCGACCGTAGCGGTCGCGCGGTTCCAGACTGTAGCGCCTACAACCGCTAGGCCACCCCGGCCGGCTTAATGCGGACATTTTAGGTTAGGTTTTACCGTGACTGTTACTGGCATTAAATGAACTAATAAGTTTACTGTTACCAGTCACTGTTTATTTATCTCCGCGACGCGTTTCAAAGGTTTAAACCTCCATCATCAGGTGGATTTACATTTTTTAGTATGACATTTGTGTGTGTGTTGTGTCACGATTTTTTGGAGGAACTTGTGGCACTGTATAGTGGAAAAAACAAAACACTATTTCAGAACATGGTTTTGGGTTTCTTTTGACAAAAAAATTAAACATATATCTAATGGTAAACATAAAATAAGTAAAATAGAGTACCTCCAGTGGTCACAGGTTCCTTTCGCTGCCGTAACACATCACATGTATACTGTCATACTTTGTAAACAAATATGGCGTCTGGAAACTATTGGGTGCAAGGATCGTATAGCAGATTAGAAAGCAGTATAGCAAAGTACAAAGAATATACATCGTAACAACATTATTACAGAATAATTTTTTTAAGGATTTGGAGGTGTTTGTTTTGAGGTGTTGTATACATGCAATGGAATAAATACTTCAGGTGGTATATAAATCCGATTTTGACAAGTTAAAATAGCTTAAACTTCATACTTATTTATACAATCAGGTAAAATGTTTCAGATTTTAAGTACAATAATCATATTGGTTACAGTGGTGAAATTACACATAAGTAACAATTTTAATTGGAATTAGTAGATAGATATGAAAGGCTGGAGGCAGAGGGAGACAAAGAGAAAGTGCGAGGGAGAGAGAGGGTGGAAAGAGTGATTGTATGAGAGAAAACTTTACATGGCAAGGGGTCTTAGGATTATATCTGTTACATGTAATAACTGCCTAAAGGTTGTGGTAATACATTGGTTAATGCTTTAAAATATGCAGATGGATGTACAATTTGTGCTAGTAGTTGATGTACATATAGTTACAAGCTGACAAGGGATACAAGCTCTTGGTGTGATGATATGTATGTAAATAAGGTTAATCTCTTGTTCTCTTGGCAGCTGTCATGGCAACATAACTAAATATCTATGGTAAAGATTAAGGTGTGTGTGTGTGTGTGTGTGTGTGTGTGTGTGTGTGTGTGTGCAATTTTAATGATGTAGGCAGTTGCTGGAAACAGAGATGATACTATTGTAAATATTGTCATTTTTGACATTTAATATGGATCCAGGTTGTTTTGTTCAGTGTTTGTATACTTGAAGTGTTTCAAGGAGGTCTAGTTTCTGCCTTTTGGTTGGATGTGTAGTATGCTGATACTTGTGTTGTTGACATGGCGTTTTGTTTCATGCAGGTGGGTGGCTATTGCTGATGTGTGGCTTTTTTTTTATTTTTTAGTGCAGCCATGGATTCTTTGAATCTAATCTCAAATGATCTGCCTGCCTGGCCTATGTAGAAGCAGTCACAGTCCAAACATTCAATCTTGTACACACCTGTGTGATGAAGTGGGTTTCGTGTGCTGATGTTGTGGGGTAGCTTCTGTCCAATCTTGTTGTCTATGGTAAAGGATATGCTTATGCCTTTTCGTTGGAAGACATTGGCAATCTGATATGAAATGTTACCTTCCAAGGGGATTGTATGGAAGATGTTATTTTCTTTTTGTTTCTTGTTTTGTGATTGCTTTGCCATTATTGAATGTTTTAGGGTATCTATTATGGAGATATTATAACCATTTGCAATAGCTGTGTGTTTCGTTACTTCAATTTCTTGATCAGAATTGTTTTCAGAGAGTGGTAGTTGGATAGCTCTATTGATCATGTACCAGAATGCTGCCATTTTGTGGGCTGTGGGGTGACAATAGGAGTTGTGGATTGTAGTGCATGTTGTGGTAGGCTTCTGATAAATTTCAAACTGATTACTGTTACTTTTTACTCTAATGGTAAGGTCTAAGAAATTTATACTATCATCTGTTTGGTGTTCAACTGTGAATTTTATGTTTTCATGGGAGTTGTTGAATAACTGGTTCAACTTACTAATGTCATCTTTAGTGCCTTTGATTAAAATGAATGTATCACCTACATATCTGTGCAGTAGATTCGAGCCCATTGCATCTGTTTGTTTGTAGATTTTATTGTTAAATTTAGAATAGTTGTGTGAAAGTGTGAATTCAAGCAGGTCCATTAGTTCAGTAATAAAATAAAATGTCGTGGGACGATGGCCTCCCGTCGGGTAGACCGCTCGCCTGGTGCAAGCCTTTCGATTCGACGCCACTTCGGCGACTTGCGCGTCGATGGGGATGAAATGACGATGATTAGGACAACACAACACCCAGTCCCTGAGCGGAGAAATTAGTTCAGTAGTGTGAGTTGAAACGATTGTTTTTGTGCTTATGCAGGTTGGCTATCTGTAGCGTGAGATCTATTGACACAGGGGAATAAAGGTTTTGTATGTCAAATGAGGCAAGTGTGGCCTCATCAGGTACTTCTATGTTTTTGACATGTTGTGTGAATTCTGATGTGTTCTTAAGTGCTCTCTCATTTTTGAATGTGTGTGCTTCTTTGAGAATTATGAAGAGCATTTTGTTGAGTTTGAATGTTGGGCTATTCCTACAGTTCACTATAGGCTTGATGGGGGTCCCATTTTTGTGTATCTTTGGTTGTGATCTAAGGCAAGGTGCTTGTGAGCTCATTGTTACAATGTTTCTTGCTTCTTGGATGATGGTGAGTAGAAAGTTGATGTTTGAATTGTGTTTGATGTCTTTTTGTATTCTGGCTGTTGGATCTTGATGTATTTCTGTTACGTTGTTGGTTTGGAAGAAATCTAAAGTTTTTTCTGCGTATGTCGCTCTGTACAACAATTGTCTTACCCTTGTCGGCTTTTACAATTATTGCATTATTCATGTTTAATTTAGTCTTAATGGTACGTGTAAAGGCTTCTTCTTTTTATTGTATGCTGGGATTGGTTTCGCAATTTCCATTTCAATGATTTTGTTAATTTTGTGGCAGGCTGCTATTCAGTCATTTTGCTTCTTAAAGGCGATGGTTGAGATCTGTGAGACACTAGTGATGAGCTTTTCTTGGTTCTTTTGGTCCAGTGGAGCTTGAAAATTGTGTTTTAAACCTTTGCAGAGTAGTTCCTTTTCTTCTGCAGTGAATATTATTTTCATGTTGTTGAGGAAAGGTGTGTAGAATGTGTGTTTCCTTCGGCTATTTGGTTCAGTTGGGGGGTAACTGTTGCTTTATAAGATTGTCTAGCTTTTTTCTTCTGTGTACGATTTCGGTTATGGAATCATATTCTAGTCTATGAAGCAACTTTCCCAACTGCAATTCTGCATTATAAAGCTGTGTGTTGAACATTTCCTTTTAATATAAGGTTCTTTCAATTCGTTTTCCACCAAGAGTTTTCGTACGCTTTCCAATGTTTTCTTTGAAGTTGTCATGTTTGTTTTGATGTAAACCTTGGCATACTTTGGAATGCTGTTATTTTTGAAACAATTTCTATTGAAATGAATATGCTGTGTCGTCATTGCGAGCTTTTCTGCACTGTTTTTGTACTCGAAAAGAGCCTTGATTGCCTGACTGGGCAGATTAACTTTAAATGCGAACATTTTAGGTTAGGCTTTACCGTGACTGTTACTGACATTAAATAAAGCAACAAGTTTACTGTTTATTTATCTCCACGACGCGTTTCAAAAGGTTTAAACCTCCATCATCAGGTGGGTTTACATTAGTTAGTATGACATTTGTGTGTGTGTTGTGTTACGATTTTTTGGAGGAACTTGTGGCACTGTCTATACGATTTTTTGGAGGAACTTGTGGCACTGTCTAATGGTGATGATCTTTTATATATGTGGCAATTTATTTTCAGATATTGTTTAACAGATACTGTTAAACTGTAGTGAAATAAGAACCGCCATCTGTCATTCGACGTTAATTTTTTTATTAACCTCGACGTAAATGATGAACAAGTGAACTAGCTCACATGAAACAATATAATATTCTTCCCCGTTAACACAAAAAAGTAGAGCATCAGTTTTACAGTTCACAGAATCTCTCGGGGTAACGCCTCCGCGCATCTTCGTGGAACGACGGCCGTCGGCATAAGTCGCTAGCGGCCAGGTAGCAGGTACTCGTCGCGTCTCGGTAATACCATTATCATGAAATGCAACAGGACGCAATCTTTTTGCAGTTACAAAAAAGAACGATACTCCTATTGTAAAACATATAAAATACTTCGGCACATTTATTGGGTCGGTGGTTGCGGAAAAAAAAAACGTGTGACACAAATGAATTTGTGACACTACAATATGTACAATATATTATCGATTCCGGAACTGTATGACTCCAGACATCATTACGACTGTCCCATCAGTAGACAATGGAATACAGGAATTTGATCTGCTCGTTATGTTCCATAGTCGATTGACTGGACAGTCTTATGGGCGTCTGATAAACAGCAAAAGTAAAGGCAGCTGATTGGAACATGTGGAATTTTCGGTATATTACTAACAAAACTTTTATTGTACGAAATTCAGAGATGAGCGTGTGATTTTAGGACCACACACAATCGGCTTGCGTCACGTAGACGCCATTGTAACTCGTGGAATTTGATATTCAATCCGAACGTACGTTTGCTACAGCGCATCGTTCATCTCTATCAAGGAAGCTGTGCCAAGCACATTCTGTGAAGGCTAATACAGATGCTAGCAACTGAACTTTCATTTCTAGTGAACTTTCGCGAACTTACTGGTACATTTTTATTTCCAGCAGAAAGTCCTCTTACACTGCGAACATTTTACGAATATATCGACAGAAAAGAAGTATCCTTCGAACATTCTTTCATGTATGGCGCAGTCGTTGTTGGCGAGATACGGCGTATTCTGTAAAACCATTGTAGTTGAGTCCCTTAAGATTGAACCACAGTGCAGAGAGTCACGATAAGTACACACGCACAACTTACGTTGAAGTGTGGAATTGTGTAAAGTGTCAACAGAAGGTATGCAAGGTTTTAGCAGCTAAGCGTCCGAATACTACTTATGATTGTCACGTACCGATCATATACAGAACGCTTACATGTTCTTACACGCATAGTACAAAGCAAATACAGACAGTGTTCTCACGATAACACAGAATGTTTGTATAACAAGAAAAATAAACAGCTAGACGTCATTGGTGATATCCACTAAGTGTTCGGAAGCACTGAATTTCGGTCAGCGTGTTTACATGCAAAACAAACTGCGACGAAGAATAAACACGTAGCTTGCGAGTAAACTGTGATTACGCATCCAACAAGGTCAGCGCTTGAGAAACGCATCTCGAGGGGAGAGCGTTACGAAACAACGGCTATCTCCACTTAGTCGATCGTTTCGGTGTAAATGACCTTCAGCAGCCGGTTCAGACGAAAGATATCTGAAGTGTCGTCGCTGCTCAGGTTTAAAGTCATGTGGACGAAAAGAAAGGGGAGAAACGTCGACTCCAGACGTTGCCCATGCTGTTAGCATTAGTTGAAGTAAAGGCGTCGCGAATCATGGCCGAGGTATTTGACGAGTCTATATTACATACAAAAAGATATTATTATACAAAAATTTCCGTCAGTCTTGCCCTTGTACTCATTGTGTCGCGTAGGAAGATATTTATTTATTTAATAGTATGGCTAGGGTCCCCCGTCGCGCAGGCCGTTCGCCGGGAGCAGGTCTTTCAATTTGACGCCACTTCGGCGACCTGCAGTCGATGAGGATGATAGGATGATGATGAGGACAACACAGCACACGGTCCTTGGGCGGAGAAAATTCCCCGACCCAGCCGGTAAGCGAACCCGGGCCCGAAGGATCGACGATCCGTCATGCTGACCATTTAGCTACCGGGGGCGGACATAGGAAAATAGAAATTTGTTGACTGAGTGCAAGTATATGTGTAGCATTACGAATGATATGGTTGTTATTTCTGTCTCTGTCTGTAATTCGAAGATGATTTAATTCAAGTCTTCATGCTAGTCTGTTCTATACAGTTCTCTTCATCTGTGCACAACTACCTAATCCAGTATTTATTCGAACCTGATTACTGCATTCAAGTTTTTTCTACAATTTTTGTAGCATCACACTTCGCACTAATAAAACGTAAACTATTATATCATGTATCTTGCCAATTTGTGGCACTGTCATCTTGTTTCATTTGGATGATTTGTGGAAGCAATCTCTTGCATTGTATTGCACAATAGTAGGTTTCGTCTACGAAACTGATAGAGGATCAGGAGTGCTATGATCTAAAAACTCGACCGTGGTGGTCAGATGAGATGATTTTCTAGCAGCTAATTAACGTTACTACGAAACTGGTGGACTAATTCTCGGTTGTTCCCAGCCACGTTCCCAGAGTCATCACTATCTGGTCCCTGTGGGCTTCCCAAGGAGTAGCGTTTTACTATCGTTGGCCCTGAATTGGTTCTCCACCAGATCGCCATCTTCACCTCCCACTGAAATCGCAAGAAAGAAATCAGCCAGTTATACTCTGAATTCACAACACTTATCGACAACAACAGGGTGGTCAAAATAAAACGTGCCCGGAAAATGTTTACAGTAAGACTGATGTGGGACTGAACCTTGTTAATGAACATCGCGTAGGATGCTGGAAACGGCCATCACTGACGTCGGTGCAACGGTGTGCTCGATTTTTCAGATTGTAGACGCGTAAAAGGTGTGCCTGAGGGATAGCAGCAATAGCGTTTTCATCATTCTTCTGTAGCTCTTACAGCGTGTTGGGATTATTAGAGTACATCTGACCCTTCAATTTGCGTCAAGGGTAAAACACCCAGGAGAGAGATTACGCTATCGAGGTAGCCAGGAGATCCCTCTGCTGATTGTTCTCACCTCACCGAACTCTATCTTCTGTGAGTTGATTCACATATGGATTAAACAGTTTCAGGACGTACCAGTTAACTCTGTAGCGGAAGAATCGTGTTACGATGGGAATACCAGGCATAGAGCGCCAACACCAATCCTAAAATTGTGCAACAGCTCTTCAAAGTACTTAAGGGGATTTTCTGGTGCATAATGCAAGTCCTGTGAGTTCACGTATCCTGGAAGGCTGAACCAGGCTTCATCGGAAGAAATAAAAAACTAAGGTTCCAAAAGTCCTAACTTCACTCACAAAGCAACGGCAGGACACAACATGCGAAAATTCGTTTGGAAATTTAACTCACGCACAACCCTAAATTTGTGAGGGCAGACGTGCAATGATCTGAAACGGCGACATCTTAATTTCCACTTGTTCGGATAAGCAGCGTTGATTTTTCATTAAGACGTTGTTCCTGGCTCTCCTTCGTCTGAATGATGTTTTCTGGAATTCAAATTCTTTTCTGTTAGTTACTGTTTTTATCGCTGTAGAGCCCTTCTCCTGCCAATTTACCATTAAGTTCTGCGTTGCAGACTTTGCTAGTTGTTTTACCAGTTCAGTCTTAAACTCTTTCAAAAACTGTTTGTTACGGTTTTCCACGAATTGTGCTTTGTGTAACACTCGACAATGAACGCGATGTTTTATCCTGAGCGGGTTTTACATTCAACTAGTCACTAAATACGTCTGCTCTTCACACTCAAGCTTAATGACACAGTGCAGTACTGTGGACAGTGCATGCGGTGGACGCGCAAGCGCAGAGATGTGGCAACAACCGATTGGTGCATCAAAACCAAAATTTTCAGCATTTCTTATGATGAGCGGTTCTCCTATTTATTCAGGTCACCCCGTTGTTACTTCTATATCACTTTTTACGAGTATGCAGGAATCGATAGTCTCAATCCTTTCTTTAAATCTTTGACTGTCTCTTTCATTTCCTTTAACCATTCATAAGATAAGGTAAAAGTAAAACTGTCATCACCCGAAAGTTAGTTTGAACACGCCAGCGCTTTACTTTACATGGTCCTATCACATATGGTATAGCCTCGCCTTCCGCCGATCTTTAAACTGATTTACCCTGTCAGTTATAGCAGGATCTACAGTTCAAAGTGTGCCCTGAACCACAGAGCTAATATTTTTTCACATTAACCATCTACACTGAAATGTAATTAATGAATAAACTTATCGACAAGTCCACAAGAAAATACACATTAAAATAAAAAAACGACACACCACGAAGGAATTATCCTAATGGGACAGAAATTGTTTGATGTGATGAACAGGTACAGACAAAGAAAGAAGTATTGTTTCAGAAAAATTTGGTGATTTATTCGCTGGCCGCGGTGGCCGAGCGGTTCTAGGCGCTACAGTCTGGAACAGCAAGATCGCTACGGTCGCACGTTCGAATCCTGCCTCGGGCATGGATGTGTGTGATGTCCTTAGGTTAGTTAGGTTTAAGTAGTTCTAAGCTCTAGGGGAGTGATGACCTCAGAAGTTAAGTCGCATAGTGCTCAGAGCCCTTTGAACCATTTGTGATTTATTCAGGAGAGTGAGTTCAGCCGGCCGCGGTGGTCTAGCGGTTCTGGCGCTGCAGTCCGGAACCGCGGGACTGCTACGGTCGCAAGTTCGAATCCTGCCTCGGGCATGGGTGTGTGTGATGTCCTTAGGTTAGTTAGGTTTAAGCAGTTCTAAGTTCTAGGGGACTTATGACCTAAGATGTTGAGTCCCATAGTGCTCAGAGCCATTTTTGAGTGAGTTTCACAAATTGAGCAAGTCAATAACTCGTTGGACCATCTCTGGCCCTTAATAAAATAGCCATTCCGCTTGTAATTTGTTGCTAAAGTTTTTGGAAGTCTTGCTGAGGAATATCGTGCCCAATTCCGCCCAATTGGCGCGTTAGATTGTCAAAATCGCGAGACGGTTGCAGGGCCCTGCCCATAATTGGGGAGAGATCGGGCGACCTTCCTGGCCAAGACATGTTTTGTCAAGCACGAAGACAGGCATTAGAAACTATCGCCGTGTGCGGGCGAGCATTATCTTGCTGAAATGTAAGCCCAGAGTGTCTCGCTATGACCGGTAGCAAAACGAGACGCAGAATATCGTGGACGTACTGCTGCGCTGTAAGGATGCCCAAGGTGACACCAAAGGGCTGCTGCTATGAAATGGCACTCCAGACGATCACTCTTGGTTCTCGAGGCGTATGGCGGACGACAATCAGGTTGATATCCCATTGCTACCTGAGGCTCCTCCAGACACATCTTCGGCCTGGAATCTCACGGGCTAGAGCAGAGCTTCATCAAATGAAGACAGAAAGTCTGAAAATGAGTCCGTCATCATGTTGTGGCATTTTATTTTTCAGGTCTGTCTTAATTACATCAACCTTTACACTTCACTTCACTATTACCGGTTTCGGCTATTGCCATATTCAGATATGATTAACAGTCATGTATACCAGCCATACATGCCGTAAATATTCCGATGTAGGTGTCAACGTGAAATTATGCTTGTAGGTAACATGGTAAGAAGGCAGAAGGCGAAACCGGCAAAAGTGAAGTGCAAGAGTCAGAGGAGAAGTGTCTTCAGTGATGAGTACCATTTCGTTATGAGCCCTGACGACTAGCGAAGACGTGTCTGCCGACTTCCTGGACAGCGGTGGGGTACCAGTACCAAGCTGAATGTTGTCCGAAAAAAGGCCCGACAGTTAAGAGTGAAGGTATAGGTTGGCATTTCATTAGATGGGTAGACCCGTTTTGTTGTCATCCGCGGCGTCCTTATAGCACAGCTGTAAGATATTCTGCCTCCCGTTTTGTTGCCCTGCATGGTAAGCCATCCTGGGCTTGCATTTCAGCAAGACAATGCCCGCCAGCATACGGCGATGGTTTCTACTTTGCTTTCCAAATCCTGCTTTGAATCATTGTGGGCAGGATCTTCCAACCAGCCAGGGATTCTGACGATCTAAGGCGTCAGTTAGACAGAATTTGACACGATATCGCTATATCAATCCCGTCGAATAACTGCTTGCATATGGGCCAGAGATGGACCAAAGCGATATTGACTTACTCAATTTGTGAAGCTCTTTCCGTTGAATAAATGAACCAATTTTTCTGAAATTTTAATCATTCACATAATTCCTTCGTGATGCGCTTTTTCTTTGTTTCTTTCTTTTCTTTACAGTGCATTTGCTGATAAAATAATTTTGTGTTTAAAACAACCGTGGTTTGATATTACTTATAAAGCACTGAACTTGAACTTAGCACTTGGATTTAGTCCTTTAACTGTTACGGTTCAAAATCTTTAAGAAAGTGAATCCCATTTAATCTAGGTTTTCGCTCATCTTTACATATGATCGTTCATTGCTCAGTGAGTGTTATTATTTAACTTACGAAATCTTGTAGAATTCTACAACCATGGAGCAGTCATCCAGTGTGGTCGCCGTATGAGCAGAAATTCTGCAGTACTGCTCCTGCACAGCTCTGGCCGGGGACATTATAGCACACGTCCTCACGGGCAGACTGTGGAGCACACTCCCCAACAGAGCTCCTGAAGTAGATGCTCTGGAAATGGAGCGATGTCGTGGTAACTTCTACCGTTATTTAGATACAAAATACTCACATACAGGGTGTAACAGAATGACGTTTCAAAAATTTGGGAGTCTGTAGGCGATGAAAATTTGAATGTTTTGACATAAGGAACCCACAGCCGGAAATGTGGAACGAAGACTCTGCAGCACTATGCACTTTCTGCGCATCCGACAGACTAAATTAATCACCAGAACACTGTCCGCCCCTGGTAGCTGAGTGGTCAGCGCTACGGAATGTCATACATAACGAGCTGGGTTCGATTCCCGGCTGGGTCGGAGATTTTCTTGGCTGAGGGACTGGGTATTGTGTTATCCTTATCATCATCATTTCATCCCCATCGACACACAAGTCGCGGAAGTGGCGTCAACTCGAAAGACTTGCACCAGGCGAATGGTCTACCCGAAGGGAGGCCCAAGCCACACGGCTTTTCCATTACCAGAACACTGAATTTGGAACGTTTATTACAGTAAACTGCAATCAAATACTTTTACACGAACCTGTAGCTTCACTACTGTAGAGTAAAATGTTGAGTCTGACAGCTATCAACTTCGTTTAACGTGCAACGACGAAAATAATTTTGCCTAATTCTCTGTAAGATGCCGCGCCTTTGTCGCATACTGTCACACGCTGTAAAAATGGGCTCAGTACGCTGAAGTAGTGTTTCTACTGGTATTGAGTACACGAGGGACTTCACATAAACCCAGACGAAAAAAGCCAAGAGGAGTGTGGTCGGTAGAGTGCACAGGACAAGAGTCTGGGCACCCTGTTCCAATCACTTTCTGCCTGGTCTATGAGATATGCTCTGGCTCTACGGTCAAAGTACACTGGAGCACAATTGTTTTGAAACCACAAACTAGAGTGCCGTTGTTCGAGAACGTTGTAACCTCCCAACAAAAATTATTTATTTTATAAGAAACCAAGAACCAAGTGTAACCTCCCCACAGAAATAGTAATTAAATGAACCATGTGTAAACTCCCCATAAAATAATAATTAAGTGATGAACCAACTGTAACCTCTGAACAAAATTATCTTTAATGTAACCTCTGAACAAAATTGGCTCCCATTTATGATCTCTGAGCTGAAATGTATTCACATTTAATGTAACCACAAAATTCAATTCCTAAACAGCGAAATAATAAAAAAAATTCAGTAACCCGGTAAATTTTATGACGACAGCAGCGCTGCGCCTCGGCCCTGTATTCTGAATAAAAAAGTAAAAATTCTTACGTCAATAAAAACTGCGAATATATATCTGCTCTTCTGTGGAATTTTTTGGCACAGCTTCGTGCAATGCTGGCGTATATATTTTTTTTAATTCTTGGGAGGAATGATCATGCATTGGAAATATTCTTTAAATTGAAATGAATGCTTTTCTTTAAAAATTACTTTATATTATAAAAATTATTATTGGGGGACTTTTTTTTTTAAAGAAATTGACATTTAATATACATTACTAGATATGAGCAAGGCTGCTTCTTTACCTTCTACAATAATACCCATCCTCCAGAGTCCTGACCAGAGCAGACTGCAGACACGCGCAGGCACGCGCCGAGTCCTGTCGACTACAGCTTACTAGCACGGACTGACGACTACTACTTACTAGCGCGGACTGACGACTACTACTTACTAGCGCGGACTTAAGACTACTACTGACTCACTCCGACTAGCGACAAGCAACAACTAACTACACACTACTCTCTGGTCAGAGACTCTGCCATGCCTCGCCCATCGCCAGCAATGCATATGTCTTACATAACCCTCCACTGGGGGGGGGGGGGGGGGGGGCAAAAATTGGGCAGCGATGGTGAGTCAATTGGACTTGCCATGAGCAACAAATTTTTCTTAATTAACTAAGTTTACAATCACAGAATATAAACATATATATATATATATAGTGCAGAAAATGAAATAAAATATAGTGCACATGCACTGAGTACAGAACATATCAAGCAAAGACAAAATGTATACACAATGAGTACAAATCAAATGACATAACGTGCATACGCACTGTAGTTCAGAATATATCAGCAAATCACAAAATGTATATGCAATGAATATAAATCACGTTAACAAAATGACATAAAGTGCACACGCACTGTATATACTTTTTTTACTATTTTACAAGAACTAGGATAGGAAAGGGAAGGATTGCATCATAATCGTAGCACTTTAGGTTGCACGCAGCTGCACTGAAAGTCCATATCTTTCTACAGAAGCACAACACCAAGTGAGACAATCTGAAGTTCTGTTCCTTGAAGTATTAATCAGTGTAGCCAAGACACTGAAACGTAGAAGTAATATTCCATGTTATCATTTTGGTAGTACATTAGGTACACCAAACAGTGGGACCATAATAACATCTCCATCGCTCAAGGTGGTGGACAGCATGTCGTGTCAACACCACGTTCTTGTAAGGTACACCAACGTAGAATTAGTGCAAAAACCAAATATAGTGCTCCATGATCATGAGGATACACAAGACAAACGGATATTGCAGTAATTCCTGGTAATTAGGTCAGAAGGTGAAGGACATTAAGTCTCATACTAATCTTCATTGAGAATTACACTAGTCTAACAACGGATTTAAGTAATTGGTGGCACTCATCGCCCAGTTACTGAACATTTCTGTACCATGTATGAAGTATTACAGAATAATGTTCATAAATCATCTGATTACAGTGAACATTGGCACTCACTGGCCAGTTACAAAACATCAGAAGTCATTATTGAAAACAGGAGCTAATGAATGGCATACTATTAACATAATTCACTTAGTTATAGTAATCATTGGCACTCATTGGTCAGTTACAAAACATATAGCAAGTATTGAATAGTACAAAACATCTTTCATCATTCAAGTGACATACAACATATT
This sequence comes from Schistocerca cancellata, assembly GCF_023864275.1. Taxonomy (NCBI): domain Eukaryota; kingdom Metazoa; phylum Arthropoda; class Insecta; order Orthoptera; family Acrididae; genus Schistocerca; species Schistocerca cancellata. The sequence goes on along the minus strand of NC_064631.1, from coordinate 459,019,101 downwards.
TAAAATAATTATTGGCACTCATTCGCCAGTTACAAACCATCAGAAGTCATCATTGAAAATGAGAGTCAATTATTGGCATAGCATTTACAGAGTATAACAAAATATTATTTACAGAAATTATTGGCATAGCATGTATGCATTATTGCAAATCATCATTCAGTATTACTCAGAACTGATCATTCCAGTGACATAGGACATATTCAAAATGTAACACACTGTAACTATTACTCAAGGTCTGTGGTTAGAAAACATTATCCAGTATTACTCAGAAATGATTATTCAAGTGACATAGGACCTATTCAAAATGTAACACACTGTAACTATTACTCAAGGTCTGAGGTTAGAAAACATTATTCAGTATTACTCAGAACTGCAACAAATACTTAAATAACTACATAGCATAAACACATAAACTTCAACATTATCCTCATCTGCAAAGAAAAACTTCATTATCCATATCATCATAACTCCATTATTATCATCACCTGTAAAGAAAAACTTCATTATCCGTATTAACATATTCTTCATCATTATTCATCACCATTCATTATCATCTGCAAAAAAGTCACTTCATTATTCATAATACAACTATTCCTTATTTCTAGCATATTTCATCACTAAAACTAAGATGCGTAGTTCTGTCTGATAGCCTGCATCAATCGCCTCGTATTCTGAAAGAAAAAATTAGTTAAGACTGCTATCATACGATGTGTATATTATATTCTCGTTAATGCTTGTTAATTCTGATCCATTTACTCTTCGTGATGAGGTATTACATCTTATTTCGTTCATTCCGAAGGTGAAATTCCCATTTCTGTTTAATTTATTTCTTTTACACGTTATTTCTTTCTGAAAATGATGAACAAAGATTAATGTCTTGCATTTAAATCATATACCCATTAAATAGAAACTGGTTTCTAGTGATATAATTGAGCATACAGCATAGCATGACGGAAAACGTAATATGTCAAAAACACAGACAGTGTACAGGTGCAAAAATGTACACAGAGTATTACAATATAGCAGCAAAAAAAAAAAAAATGTAAAATAGTCACGATGTTGAGATATCATAAAGCAAAATGTTAAAGTCAACTGGTGTTTGTTATATCTTGAATATTTCATAGTGCATACAAACAAAACAGGAAAACAATCATACATACATTAAAAAAATGGAAAATGTGCAGTCTGATGTGTAACGACAAGAAAAGCGACCTGCTAACCTTACCTTGCCGGGCACTTGCCAAGAAAAAATACGATTATCATCAGTAGGTAGTCACATAAATATAATTGCATAAGTGGTCATAAGATGTGTAAGTTCATCTGGAAAAAATATGCACGGTCTGATGTGTAACGACAAGAAGAGCGACCTGCTAACCTTACCTTGCCGGGCACTTGCCAAGAAAAAATACGATAATCATCAGTAAGTAGTCACATAAATATAATTGCATAAGTGGTCATAAAAAAATTAGGAAATAGCATTACAGTGTGATAAACCATAAAGTATGTTCATTCAATAAAGGGTTTGATGTTGGAGACATGGAGATTGCCCTTGCTTTTTCTGGTTCTCAAAGTTTCGACGTGTACTACATTGGGGTGAGGAATGCAGCGAATTCGATATGGTCCTGCGTATAGAAGCTAAAATTTACTGCATCTACTCTTTCCTCTGTTGGATAAATAGTGTGTACGTACTAATATCTTCTGTCCAATGTGAAAGTCACGGCGTGTACAAACCTGTTTTTGCTGTCTTCTCCGGCGTTCTGCGGCACGTTTGATGTTGTTCAGCGCAATGTCAATTATTTCATGGTGTCGTAGTCGACGCGATGTATGAAAGGTTACTAATTCTTTAATTTTGTTAGGTGGTTCAACATTTTTCAGTATAATAGACGGAGATAGCATAGTAGATTCATTTGGTATGGAATTAATTACATCCTGGAATCAGAGTATGTGTGTGTCCCAATCAACATGTCTTTTATAGTAGTATATTCTACACAGTTTACCAATTTCTTTCATTAATCGTTCACAAGGGTTCGACGAAGCATGGTACCTGTATATATAGATCGGAGAAATGTTTCTAGCTCGTAACATACGTGTCCATATAGCAGATCGAAACTGTGATCCATTGTAGGAAATTACTTTCAACACATGCCCTACATGAAATAGAAAATGTTTTACAAATGCTTTCGAAACAGTTTTAGCAGTAGTTTTGCGTAACGGAGTGAAGGTAACAAATTTTGAAGTGAGTTCAACAGCGACAAAGATGTAGCAAAAACCTGGTAGTGAGGTCGGACATGTTCTTTTGTGTTCCGATTCTACTTTGTTAGTATCCGTAATAGTTTGCACGTGGCAAAATTAATCATTTGCTGAAAAACATTTGCTTGTATTTTGTGAGTGTCGTAAATTGGTAGTGACAGCAGAAGATAACACAACTGACGGACAGAAGCATTAGCTCGCGCAGCTGACCAAAGCATGTAAAAGAAAAAAAAGAATAATATGTCTCGTAATGACGACGAAATGAAATTTTCAAATGCAACTTGTTGAATGTACATGACCCTGAAATTTGCTTTGCAGAAGTTGGTTGCGATGTTTGGCTGATTGTTGCTGAGAGAACGGGATAGTGCGTCTGCTACAATATTTTGTGTGCCGGGAATGTGAACAATTGTAAAATTAAATTCCTGTAAATAAAGTTCCCATCTGCTTAATCTGTCGTGAGTAAATTTAGCCGAAAGTAAAAACTGTATAGCTCTATGGTCTGTGTAAACGGTCGTATGTCTTCCATAAAGGAAATTCCGAAATCTCGTTAATGCCCATACAACACATAATGTTTCAAGTTCTCTAACAGAATAATTACGTTCAGCGGGTGACAGAATGCGACTCGCAAAGGCGATGTTTTTAATTACTGTAGAACCATCTTCTTCAATTTCCTGAAAAATGTGTACGCCTAAAGCGGTGTTAGAACTGTCGGTGGCAATGGAAAAGTTTCTAGTAAGATCTGGATGTGATAACAGTGGTGCATTCAACAAAGCATGTTTCAGGTTCATAAATTCAGAATGTGCTTGCTTATCCCAGGACCAAATAGTGTTTTTACCTGTCAATTGACATAATCTAGGGGTATCTAAAGCAGAGTAATGAATAAATTTACGAAAAAAGTTAATTAAATCCAAAAAGCTGTTTAGTTGTTTCTTCGTCGTAGGAACAGTAATGTCACGTAAAGCTTGAAGTTTTTCCGGGTCAGGCGTAATGCCTTCTGCTGAAATTACATGTCCAAGAAATTTTATAGAAGTTTTACCAAAGTGCGATTTACTGAGATTAACTGTGAGTCCTTGTGCACGAAAAGTTTGCAACAGTTGTTCAAGAATCAGATTGTGTTCAGACCAGTTAGCTTCTGCAATAAGAATGTCGTCAACGTACGTTGTGATTCTGTCTTTAAGTTCTATCGGAAGTATTTTATTCAAACCGCGAATAAATGGTGCTGAAGAAATAGTTAAACCGTGTACTTTCTGCAATTCGGATGGAGTTGAATTTGCCAAAATCCCGATTTCAAATCTAATGTGGAATAAATAGCAGTACCATGAAATTTCTGTAGAAGTTCTTCTAGTGTCTGTGGGCGATCCGTTTCATTAATAATAATGTCATTGATGTGACGCGAATCAAGTACCAGGCGAAGTGAACCATCCTTTTTCTTAACAATATGGAGCGGGTTTATGTACAGACTAACTGCCGGTTCAATAGTTCCTTGGTCAAGCATAGCTTGCAATTCTTTCTTAACTTGTTCTCTGTGAATATACGGAATGGGATAATGCTTGGCTTTAAATGTGTCGTGCTGTTTAACTTGAAATTCATACATAAAACCGGACATAGTAACAGGAAGGTTGTCAAAAACTGGAGCTTGCTGTAAAAGAATTTTGCGTAGTTGTGTGCGTTCGTCGTCTGTATTTGCACTACTCTGTTTAACTTTATCAGAAATCATTTGCATAACGTCGTAGTCAGCTTCGTCTGGAGTATTATAGTTGTGTACGTACGTATCTGTCAACAATGTGGAATGACAGTCTATGTTACGTGATGCGGAAAAGACCTCTATACGATTAATTGTTTGTTCTTCTGCAGATAAAGAGTGTTGAAATTCTAGAGCCAGTTGTACATTTTCATCCTTTAACATCAAATAGGAATTTTGAAAGTGAATAATTGCGTCATGTTGTACCAGAAAATTCGTACCTAAAATAACGTCTGTCGTCAGTAAGGGAACAATCCAAAAATTTGAGTGAAATGTATGACCTACAATACAAAATGATAAATGTGTCTGTAATTTAACATCTACTCCTTTACCAGATAATGCTCCTTTTACTTTCGTTTTTCCTAATGGTAACGTAGGATAGGTATTCTCTTTGTTACATTCGTTGAAAGTTTCCTCATTTATGACTGACATAGGAGATACAGAATCGATTACTGCTGAAAATTTCGATGATCCAATTTTTACTTCAATGACAGGGTGTGAAATGGTTTTTTGAATAACTGGTCTTTCCTGCAAAAGAGTGTCTCGGATGTCGTCAAAAGTAATAACATTTTCGTGAACATGATTCTGTGTATCAAAAGTATCGCTTACGTTGCTGGAAGATGCAACCTGTACTGTATTTAGTCAAATTCTGTCTGACGTGCTATTATTTTCGGGAGGATGCTGTGGCATTTCAACTATTTGTACGGTTCTGTTATTTCTTACTGACGTATTACGTTCGGGATGATATCTACTGTCTGGTTCATTCATGATAATATGTTGTTGCGGATGATTTTGCTGTTGGTAAGACCGACTGTTATTAAACGTATGCTGAAAATTGTGCTCATTACTTTTACGTCTGTCATGATAGTCATTTCTATACGGTGCATTGCGATACGAATTGAAATGTTGTATTTTTCTGTACGTACTGATTCCCTTGTTGCTGTGCATTACTATTTGTTGGAGCTGACGCTATACGCGTAGGCGGCGAAACATTAAAGCTTGGTTGACCTTGTACATTACATTGTTCGTTAGGTATGCTAACCGGCTGGTTTTGATGCTGTTGCGGAGAAAAACCTCTATTGTTACAAAAATGCGGTTGCTGATAATTTTGACGATTGCTGAAAAGGTTGTACATACTGATGATTAAAATTTTGCCTGTTATTAAAATTACGCTGGTAGTTCTGGAGTGCCTAATGAAAATTGTCACTTTCGGGTAAAATTTGTCATATCAGTTTTTCTTTACTCATTCTTAAGACTAGATAGAGCGATAGTTGAAGAGCTGTTTTAATAGATATAAAGGATAGTAGAAGAGAAGGAAGCAGCGCAGAAAACTAAAGATGAAATAGCACTACTACGGCTTGGGGCCCTGTGCACGCTACGGCACATATTCATTAAAGCGTAATGAATCCCCTGAGGTCAGTTACGCGCTGCAAATAAATTTTAGCTTTTGCATTACAGGCAATGCCGGTGAAAATTCAAAAGCAAGTCGTTGTATCAAGTCCAAAGCTAGTTTCTGCGTTACAGCCCAAGCTGATAAAAATACAAAAGCAAATTGTCGTATCCTGTCCAAAGCGTGAATCTGTGTTCCGTCATTATTAAGTACCTCAAATGTTTCCACGGATAAAAATTGCTTATAATCAATGTTGTCGTCTCTGAATGTGTGAACAGGTTCAGGATTGCATAACAATCTGTTTGTCTGTGTCACTTCAGATTCTAAGTCGCGTGGTCTCTGTAAATTACTTAAGTTACACTGGCTGTGTGAGTGTGACCAATGTTCGTAACGTGGCATATGCTGTGACGTGTTAGTGACTGAAACATTTTTCATTTCTATCACTTTAAAACGTTCGTCAATTTGGCTGTTCTGTTGTTCACATTTCTTATCGACTTCCGTATCCAGAGTGTGTGAAAGTTCTGGTGACTTTAAATTAAACTCGTCGCGTAACTGTGTCGCGTTTTTAGAACATTGTTCAGCGACCGCACTACTTTCATCTCTAAATGATTCTGTTGTCGCTGCATCCGTATTACTTAATTCACGTGCAACAGATCTAATTTCTTCACTACTGTTACCAGCACAAGCCGTAATTTCCTCACGTAATTCTTCTTTAGTATCATAACGTTGCACGGTAACGGCTGTAATCTGTTCATTAAGTTGTTTGTTCTGTTCATTAAGGTTGTCGTGTTTTTCGTTCGACAGTTTGAAACTTTCATTAAATTGTTTGATCGACCTGTCATATTTTTCATTGAGTTGTTTCCACGATTCATTGAGTTTGTCGTATTGTTCATTAAGTTGTTTGAAATATTTGTCTTCTTTTTGATTAACTTGTTTGAAATATTCATTCTGTTGTAGCAATACTGCCATGATTTGATCCAAGCCAATATTACCTACTCTATTCTCTGTGCTGTTTGATGGCATATCTGCAATTGTCACGATTTGTGTAACGATTTGGTTATTCTGTGACTTCTGAAAATGTTTGCCAATCGAATGTGCACTGTTGGTCACTACACTGGAATTAAATAAATCTGTCGTACTTTGAGTACACTGTTCATTTTCGTTAGAAAAATTTATCTGTTCATTACGTAAATTTTGCAAACCGGGTGTGTCAAGCTGGGCAGCGTTCATTGTAACAGAACGTGTCGTTAAATTAACAGATGACACAATTGAATTTGTTTGCTGATCATTAGGATTAAAATCATTACTAATAATCCGCACACACTGATTGTCTGTAAATAGGGGATTATCACTATTACACTGAGTGTCGCTAGTATCATCGGTCAAATTATTCGAGTCGGCTATTTCACTCATCACACATCGCGATGTACTGATAACAGTTTTTCGCGGCATTTTTACACAAATCAAAATCAAGCACAAAAATGAAACAAAGACAATGCAAAAATGCAACAAACACAATTACAAGAAAGAGCAACAAATTGCCGATGATCTGTGAAAGAAAAAGTGACAAATTAGTAAATGCGTTGCGCCAGATGCAAACTACATTTAACTAAATAAGAGCAGATATATGACTACTTCTCAGAAGATTCACAAAGAAATACGATCCTGACCGGATGTCGCCAAGTGTAAACTCACCACAAAAATTATTTATTTTATAAGAAACCAAGAACCAAGTGTAACCTCCCCACAGAAATAATAATTAAATGAACCATGTGTAAACTCCCCATAAAATAATAATTAAATGATGAACCAACTGTAACCTCTGAACAAAATTATCTTTAATGTAACCTCCGAACAAAATTGGCTCCCATTTATGATCTCTGTGCTGAAATGCATTCACATTTAATGTAACCACAAAATTCAATTCCTAAACACCGAAATAATAAAAAAAAATTCAGTAACCTGGTAAATTTTATGACGACAGCAGCGCTGCGCCTCGGCCCTGTATTCTGAATAAAAAAAGGAAAAATTCTTACGTCAATAAAAACTGCGAATATATATCTGCTCTTATGTAGAATTTTTTGGCACAGCTTCGTGCAATGCTGGCGTATATATATATATTTTTTTTATTCTTGGGAGGAATGATCATGCATTGGAAATATTCTTTAAATTGAAATGAATGCTTTTCTTTAAAAAATTATATTATAAAAATTATTATTGGAGGACTCTTTTTTTTTAAAGAAATTGACATTTAATATACATTACTAGATATGCGCAAGGCTGCTTCTTTATCTTCTACAATAATACCCATCCTCCAGAGTCCTGACGAGAGCAGACTGCAGACACGCGCAGGCACGCGCCGACTCCTGTCGACTACAGCTTACTAGCACGGACTGACGACTACTACTTACTAGCGCGGACTGACGACTACTACTTACTAGCGCGGACTTAAGACTACTACTGACTCACTCCGACTAGCGACAAGCAACTAACTACACACTACTCTCTGGTCAGAGACTCTGCCATGCCTCGCCCATCGCCGGCAATGCATACGTCTTCCAACGTCCTCCAGAAGTTCAGGTCAGGCATTATCCAGGAAGTTCAAATACAGATTCAAACGATCTGCTAGGATATGTGGTCTCCAAAAATATCAGACCGAATGTTCACTGAGAATACAATCTTATAACTTCTTGCACAGATAGTGCGTGGATTTTCAAAGCCCGTTGGTGGCTGTAGAAACTTTATTTCACATGTCCGGCTATGAGTTCTTCATATCAAAACGTTCAAAATTTAATCCTCTACAATTTCCCAAATTTTGAAAAAGGCAATCGGTCGCACCCTGTAGATATATGGTTGTGGAATGTAGTGTCAAAGCTACTTTTGCGTAGAATTTATGGTTTTTACGTTTCTTAAAATTATTATTTGCATTTTTGTAAAATTTTTTATCTGTGATTTTTGTATGTACGTGAACTGTAAATTATAGATCTTGGTATGCCATACGACAGATAAATAGTGATTCAAAAGCTAATAATTTGTCACACATGATGAATTCACATATAAACATTGAAATACTGTCAATAAGTTTGATACACAATGGGCGAAATATACTTGTCTCTCCCGTTCCATATAGTGCTGTCACTGGGGAAGTTAGTTCGCTGTCTGTCTCCTTCATGGCGATGTCTGCTGTAGGTAAGCCTTCGCCTAGGTTGCAACGCTTTCTGTCTCTCTGATCTCAATCAGTTCTCGCTACAGTACCGACTAGGGCAAAGCCTTTCCGTCGAATGGAGATCAGTTTCTCAAGTCTTTGAGAACAGATTAATTTTTTCGTAATCTCAAATATGACTATCATATTAATCACATAATTATAGTTATTGACAAACCAATCATTTATTTTACAAATCTTTTGCAATATTACTTATCTTTTGGTACAACATTTAAAGCGTCCTCTAACTTTTAAAATAACACACTTTTTCCGCTTACACTTTCACCATTTAGAAGCTGTTTATACTTCTGGACTTAGGCCTCGTTTTGCTTGTGTATCTGGCTGTGTCTTGACAACGATATTTTTCCATCCTTCGAGTGAGAGAGATAGAAAATCAGCTAGCACGCCATCGAAACTTTCTCAATGTCCGGGTATCAACATCCTGAAAACATTACGAACTTCTTCCATCTTTTTTTTCTTTTATCACTGTTCATCTCATAATTATTTTTTAATATACCATCTTTTCTGTTGAATTGTTCTCACAACTCCTTTGCTGTCTCTGACGGAACTGCTATGCCATCGGCAAACTTTATATCCTTCCTGATTTTTTCTTTACTTTTCCAAATTTTTCATTAGTTTCCTTCACTCGTTGCAGTACACATAGACTGAATGTCGTCGGTGGTAGGCTATAACCATGTCTCACCCCATAGGCTATAACCATGTCTCACCCCATAGGCTATAACCATGTCTCGCCCCTCTCTTAACTACTTCCTCCCTCTCACGTCATTTGACTCTTGGAGCTGCAGCCTGGTGCCTGTATAAATTACAAGCAACTCAGATAGCAAGACAATACATTTAAGGCCTATACGTCAGAGGATCGAACTACTGTTTTCCCTCGAACCTGGGTCGTCTTTTTCTAGCTACCAGTGGGAGAATAAGTGAAATGTATCAAGTTACAACAACGACGAGGAGAGATGTTTGCTGAGAATTTACATTTACTTCACACAATGGATTGAAACAGGCCTGTTTTCGTCTTATGTACGAGTAATATTTTGGGAGCGTCTGTGTTTGTCTTCCATATTGCTTCCTGATAAATTTAAAAAAATATTTGGATTGATATACTGGCCTGGCAGTGTTAATACACTTTCTAACATTGCATGTTGACCTGTTGTTTCCTGTATTGCTGACAGGGAGAGCTGGTACAAATACCGGCGGAGGAAAGATTGTCATATAGCCGCCAATAGAAACAAAGCAATGTGGTAATCAAATATCAGCTGCCTGTGTGCCATGGTAATTACCTTACGTCATCAAACAATTTCGTCTTCCCATCGTGCGCCAAGACCTTCGTCCATTGGCTTCTATAGTAGCTGATTTTGCTCTCGCCACTATGTTTATTCAGCGTCCGTAATGTTGACAAATGATCTCAGATGCGATACCTGTTTTTCACCCTTTTGTAAGAATCACCATTTTCTTCTGCTGACATACTTTGCCTCTTGCATTATTCATTCCGACAAAAACCATTTCCTTTCGTACCTCATCACCCTAGTTAATAACTAAGACTATATCACTTGATTAAGATCTTATGTGTTCCGAAGTTTCACTTCAATACAGAACTGCGTTCAGACTGTGACATGCTGGCAATTTCCTCTCGTGCTGAATGAACCTAAATGACTGTAACTCCAAAAAGAAAATCTAAAAGAATGGAATTAATTTGCATCATTCATTACACGTTTCTCATGTTTAGTTTTAAATTACAAATTATTTTCTTGTCCTGCTGTTAAAAATTACGCTTCCAATTTCAGACACAAATTTTCTTAATTAAAGGACACACAAAATGTAACTTGAAAGGCTGACAGTTCTATGACAGATTTTATAGTGTCCAATTAGCAATAACTCGCTTTTTACACGAACTCTCTAACCAACTTCAGAAACAGTTATAAGTGCATGAATAAGCCCGAGAAAGTCTTTTGAAAAAAAAAATAGTACTTGTCCCAAGGACGCTGCATAGTGTGTCAACGGGATGAAGAAGAAACACAAGACCTCAAACTGACACGCATGTCATTTCTCTCTCACTCGAACTCTTTACAACCAAATTTTATCCATTTCACTCTCAGTTCCTATTCTTTTCTTTCCCACCGGTGTGAAGGTACCAGAAACCATCAGAACATCAGAGGCTATTTCTCTGAAAAATACGTATAAAATATAAGCGGTTTGCGAACTTTTATTACTGCAAATCTTTTCGCAGAAATTACAAATTATCCCTAGAATATGAATTCACTGTGTCTTGAGGTAATAAGCACTTGCCGTTCCAGTTCAAGGAAGACACTAACTTCCACGTGAAATCTTTAACATATGATGACATAACGAGCATGTATGGTCATCAGCATAAGTTATCAGTTCCGGGAAACACGGCAGCAACTTGAGCTCTGAAGCAAAAACGTCCCAAGTAACCTTTGCAAAAAATAAATATAAATAAAAACAAGGAAAATAAAAGAAAACCACGTGTGCTCGCCTCAATCTTTCTGCGAGGAATTCGAGGTATCATTTTTTTAAATTTTTATTTGGAAGGTATTATGGTCATTATTCTAGGAGTCGAAGTTACGGCCGCTAGCGTGGATGACAAAGATGAAACTGTATCGTGGTGTTTGTAACACTCTCTTCTCTTATTGAAATACACCTTCCGGAATCTAACATCGGAGGTAGGATTGTAAACAGCGAATATTCACATCTGTCTGTGTCGCCGCACACCGTGTGCATCGATAAACGTTATAAATACAGTCATCATCAGGAAATGACCTGTAATAAGAATTTCCGCATTTCTGTGGACATTGCGTATTGTTTTACAGTTAAAAAGTATTCAAAATTGTCTGTGAGAATACAAGAAAGTACGAATTTAAATCACCATACGCGTTTCGTTTTAGGTATGTAAAACATCTCAGCGGTTTATAATGAAGCATGTTTATTATATGTTTTGTTTCGTAAATCTAAAAACGGTACGTTACAAAAGACAATGATATATGGTCTTAAGTACAGTGTTTTATATCGCTTACATTAGGAAATAGCGTCTGCTGACAGATTTTTTAGATATTCCTTCGTTTAGCATTGCTATTTTTGACCTATATGATGTTGGTTTCCAGCACTACACTCACTCTCCATTTAGATATTCAACTCGTGTATTACTCCCTCATTTCACTTACACCTTAAATAAGTACATCTTAACATAATTAAAACTGCGTAATATACGTATGACAAAGTGAAGACAAAGTTTTAGATCACGTGAAAACTAAAACCAGCAGTTACTTTCGCAAGAATAATCACACAAAAACACACAACCGGTTTCACCCCGATGCACGCATACCAACAGAAGTGGCGTTAAACCGTGCAGTATTTCAGATCAAGAAATGTGTAGCGCTGCAAAACAACATGAGAGTGTGTAAAAACAGCAGTGCAGAACGAAGGAATACTGCAAAACAGTGCAAGCTGATGTAAACGAAAAGTAAGCAAAATCACACCTCAATATCTTTTGTAAGGAACCGTTTCTAGATCTAGAAAGCGAAACATATGTTAAATGATTCATTTCAAGCCATTGACGGTACTAGATAACAATAAAATGAACGAGTATGATAATATAAATACGTACTTCCTTGGAGTGCATAGGCGTGTTTTAAATAACTTTAATAAAAATTGACAACAACAGTTGGACATCGTGAGTCTTAGTGAAATGCGGAGTAGGAAGAACGGGGCCTCTGGTCATGTGAGTACAGGCTATAAATACAAAATCTAATGAAAGTAATGTAGGAGTACGTCTAATAATTAATCAATAATAGGAATGCGGCTAAGCTACTACGAACAGCATAGTGAACGCATTATAGTAGCCAAGACAGATGCTAAGACAACACACACCATTGTAATACAACATGATTTTCCTATTAGCTCCGCCTATAATGGAGAGACTGAAACAACGAGTTAAAAAGTTATTCAGGGTGTTAAGGGAGATGAAAATTGTGATGAGAGCCTGGAATTCGATGTACGAAAAGGAAGAGTCAGAGAAATAGTAGGAAAACGTGGACTGGGGCAAAGGAATGAAAGGGGAAGCCGCTTGATACATAATTTAATCTTTGCTAAAATTTGGCTCAAAACTCGTGAAAATACTGTTATGCACGTGGAAGAGACCTACACACACAGAAGGTTTCATATACTCTATACAAAGACAATACATACATTTCAAAACTATATTTTAGACTGTAAGACAGTTCTAGAAGCAGATGTGGACTGCAGCCTTAATTTATTAGGTTATGAACTGCAGATTAAAACTGAAGAAACTGCAGAAAGGTAGGAAATTAAGGAGACTTGACCAGGATAAACTGAAAAAAATAGCCAACGTTGAATGAAAAGGGAGAAATGAAGAAGATAACACGGAATATATAAGTAAAAAATTGAAGTTCACAAAAAACACAAAACTGCAAAGGAGGAATGGATGGAGGACAAATACAAGGCTGTGGAACCATGTACAAGAGAAAAATAGATGCTGCCTGCAGGAAAAATAAAGGTAACTTTGGAATAAAGAGAAGTTGCTCTATGACTCATAGGCGGCAAGGTGGTACTAAGTGAAGAAGGTAAAACTAAAAAGGAAGCACACTGGCTTATCAAAAGTGCCCTGTCACCCACCAGTGGAAACCCTATGGATTTTTGTTACGCAAGTGACATTAAACAACTAATATCTTACGGGAATGCAGCCGGGTGACTTCGTCGACAACCCACGATATTTAGACAGGAGCACACCCTGACATTTTCAGTGCATAACAGCAGCAAGTAAGAACTGTGAAAAGGAATTTAAAATCCCGGTTTTCAGAGAAACTCATGAAGATTAGCACTCACACACACTGCTGCCACTAGCACCATCAGAAATCAAAGACGACTGTCATCAGGAGTTATCGATAGCGAAATTAATAACCAACGGATGAGGTAGCATCAACTCTGACCCTCTGTTTTCTGGAACAGAGAGAGCAGGATTCCATGCAGAATTTAAATAAAAACCACAATCTCTCTTCATAAGATTACTTGCAAATTACATTTCAACAGCTTTCCTAATAATAGCATCCAACCGCTCGAAGTGCCAGAATCTCCGTGTTACTATGTTTTTATTTCAGTTCTGCATAAAATCCTGCCCTCTCCCCTTTAGGAACGGTACCTTGTCCTTTGATTATTAACTTCACTGTCGATCTTTAATTTGTGGTGACAATAGTGTTTACAGTGTGTGTGAGTGTTATCTTTCGGGAGTTTCTCTGAAAACCGCGGTTTTAAGTTCTTTTCACTCGTATACTTGCTGCAGTTACACCTTGAAAATGGCAGGATGTGCCGCAGTCGAAATATCAGCTTTTGTCGACGAAGTTACCCGGCTGCTTTCCCGTACGTTATTTGTACATTGTACACGCCGGGAGAAACTCAGGTCTCATCCAGCAACTAGTCTACGTTCGAATTCACTGATCTTTATTGTCTAACCTATTCTGCAGTTGCTGCTTCTTTGCTGACAACACAACACTCCCCATCTCCTTTCATACTGGCTGTCTTCCTCTCGAGACATACAGTGATCAATTCTGCATTAGGTAGTGATGTTCGGATTCTTTGGATCAGATAGTGTATAGAAGCGTTGTACAAGGGACATGACAATATTATAGATAGGAAAGATGGCGTAGATGATGATGAGATGGGAGATACGATTCGGCGAGAAGAATCCGACAGAGCACTGAAGAACGTTAAGGGGTTCTACTGTCGCTAGTGGTATGACGTACCGAATTGTACCCCTTCGCATCGCTGGTTCTCTGGAAATTTAGGAACTGAGCCCGCCTGTCCCAGTTGGGGCTCTGTCTTACTGTTTACGTTCGACAAAGCTCCAAGATCTACTGGTCACGCGACGCAAAGCGGGTGGGACATCGTCGTTCGGATTTCCCGCGGAAGGATCACGTGCAGTTGAATCGAACCAAAACTATTTGAACATTTTGTCGATATGATGAAATATGGGTTCAAAATTTGCTGTCGATTGGTAAGGCTACACAAAATAAATATTCTGTTCATACGGGGAGAGTGTGCGTAATTACACACAAAATCAATTGACAAAACAGTATCGTGATTCATAATCAGTAGGCTCCGTCGACAAGACATGTTACGTATTTGCCCGATAATAAGCCGGCACCGGCTGTAAGTCGTCCCCTTAAATTTCTAGGAAGAAATAAAAAAAGACGCGAAAATAAGCCGCATATTGAATGAGAGGGAAAAATTATCAGAAACTTACTTTATATAGATGTAAGATGTAGGTATATACGGTAAACATTTGTTCAAACATATGATATACAACAGACTAGCACTTAACATGCCATATTTTTTCTTATTCAGTTCCATCACTAACATTACCGTCATTCACCTCTCGCACTCTCTCCCCCATCATTTTCTTCACTCTCTCCCCACAGTACGCCATCATCGCTACCATCCAGCGCATTCGGAATCGCTTGATGATGGACTCTGCTAATGTCGAGGAACATGCAGCAAGAATCATCTCGCACGAAGGGTGATTGATGGCTTCTTAATCTTTCCAGTCCGCAGCTCGTGGTCTTGCGGTAGCGTTCCCAATTCCTGGCGGGGTCAGGGATTTTCACCTGCCTCGAAATGACTGAGTGTTGTGTCGTCTTCAACATCATCATTCATCCCCATTACGGTCAGAGGAAGGCAATGGCAAACCACCTCCACTAGGACCTTGCCTAGTACGGCGGTGCGGGTCTTCCGCATCGTTCCCCTACGCTCTGTCTAGGAGTATGGGATTTCATCATCAATCTTGCGAGGTGGTGTAAGGGCACGATCTTTTTCACGAGCCAATCTGAGTGCATTTTTGGAAGGTTGTCCCTGAACAGCTTGTTTATGGACAAATCTAGCAGCTGCATTTTTGAAGTCATTCCTGTGCGTCTTACGACAAGGTCGGTTTTTTGTGCAACAAGTTTTACTTCAGCAGTTAGTCCAAAACTAGCATGGCTCTCTTAGCAAGCAGGCCTCTGGTATGCGATTCAATAGAGTAGACATCCTGTCAAGATTTCATTGCTACGTAATAAAATGCCTTGCTGCCAATTCCGATTACAGACGTCAGTTGTATTGTTGCATATGAGCTTAAATGTTTTATGTAAGGATGTTTAAAGAAAACAACGTTGCGGACAGAAACCGCACCCTAACATTTCGAGGGTGAAATTTGGATAAACAGTGGGGCATGTTTTTGGGCCAATAAGGTATTTCAACAGCTATAAAGGACTGTCGCTCAGTAATAGGATAATATAAAAAAGTAATACAGCAACGGCAAGCTTCAGTGTGTAAGTGTAAAAAGTTCAAATGGTTCAAATGGCTCTGAGCAATATGGGACTTAACTGCTGTGGTCATCAGTCCCCTAGAACTTAGAACTACTTAAACCTAACTAACCTAAGGACATCACACACATCCATGCCCGAGGCAGGATTCGAACCTGCGACGTAGCGCCTAGAACCGATCGGCCACCCCGGCCGGCGTGAAATAAGTGTAACTTTTAATACAGGAATGGTTGAGTCTAGCCATTTTCTGGAAATGTGTTACTGAATCAACGAATTAAAATGTTATATGACGTTTCCGTTCAAAGCAACATTTTTCTACGTGAATTCGAGGACTTTTATATTTTTAAAGTAAAGAGGCACACTTTCGTTTTAGGCAACACGGTCAGTTTCTCAGCTAGGCGTATTCTCTCCAGCAGCCGCAATCTAAACTATTAACATGAGGAATGCATGGGCGTCAGCATTAATTTGGAGTTGTGATTAATACTTCACCTTTTTACTATTAAATCTGACATATAAAAATGGACAATAAGTTAGAAAATAAGGCAGTAAACTTCTTAGAAAAAATATTTTTATTTATGCACCCTAAGCTTAAATTTATGCTGAATGTCAAAAGTCTGAGGCAGTGAAAAGTAAGAAAGGAGAATACTGTTGCTAAAAAAAATAAAATCAGTTGTGAATGATCTTTGAATAATCTTCCTCGAAAGTGAAACTGCGGAGAACAAATTTTAAAAGTGCTTATGCACTGTTATCGATAACTCCGCCTACAAAAAATAGATGTATTGACATTCACAAAAAATGTGCTTTCGATAATATCAAATGAAAGCTTACGAATCACCGTTCGAAATAATAAAATAACTGCTTTTTTAATAAGAGCCGCTGAAAAAAAGAACAATCTTGAAGAACCACATGTAATATGGAACTACGCAAAATGTAATATTGCACCTGATCCCCTCTGAAGACGAAAAAATCGCTGCTGCTGTTCCCATATTTGTTAGTGACTATGTCAGTAAAATCAGATTTTTCAGAAACTGTACCTCTGCGAATATTTAACATGTACATCCTGCATAAACCTGTCTTCACTCATCTTATTCGTAAAACATTTTACTCTTCGTAGAGTACTGAAGAGTCGTACAATTGTGCACGTAGCTGTAGGTAAAGCAAGAGCAATTATAGTTGCTGTCACGAACGATGGTGGTCGAATTTAGGCTTGTTCTGCGCATCTACTTCACGTATTCTCCGTCAGAAGTGTTCTGAGCACTCTGCTGTGAATGCTGTGACTAATAAGAGCATTAAACACGATCGTAGCGAGTTGTTTAGTGAATTTGTTGCGAGTAGTCCTCGCCGATGGTGGTGGTAAGCGATAAATGCTGCATAAGCATGCAAGAGACATAATTGTTAGGATATACACTTTCTTCAAGCGGAACGGAAGCGCATGCGCGTACCGTAACTGTCGCTTCGAATCACCAACAATGCAATACCCGTTCGTGACTCAACATTCGCGAACCACCATCGTCCATGAATTATAATAGAGCTTTTGTGGGGATATCGATAGCATCATTCATCGCCGGCGAGCGAAGGGAAGTTTATTTTTGGACAGAGCGAGGACCTCAGCGCGTTATTTGTAATGATTGATTGCAGATGTGCCTTTGTATTGTACTTTAAATAAATCTTTCGTACAACTAATTGTTTCAGCTACGTTACTGGGGCATTCCCTGTACCTGATAATGAATATGCCTTCAGTATCAGTGACTGATTGATTTATAGGTATTTTTGCTTTCATTGGCCAAAAATCATACTAAAGTGTTGCCTGATACCAGACGTTATCAGTACTATAACGTTTTTGAACCGCTTTGGCGCAAGTAACACTTTTGCTGAGTTGTAAATTACAAGTACTGGCTACATAATATGTCACACCATACTACATTTCTTGTGGGTAGTGTCGATTAAAGAAGTACTAGTAACCATGCAGTGCACTTCCAGATGTGAGATTAAAGTTAATATATATAAGGAAATTGCATTTTGAAGATAATAAAAAACCGTAATTATTTATGTAATAATAGTACAAAGTATTTAATTGAAAGAACACTACCACATTTAAAACAAATGAACATCCCTCACAGATTTTCATGCATTGAACAAACCTCATGTAGTCATTCATGTTTGCTTATTTGCATATTTTGCACTGGAATAAATATTTTCACAAATCTTTCTGAGAATCAACAGTCTGTCACACATTTCCTAAAATTACATTGTAACAATAAAGAATCTGCTATCGTAGATTAAAAAATATTGGTCTTTTCACATGACTAGTACTTATTTATTTTTTAAAAAGCAAGTTCTATATGTGTATTTGTGCCTGGAAGGCAAAAAATAAATTCTATAACCTTAGGAAGAATTGTTATTGAAATGTTTTTCTCTCTGAACACTCCGAAAATTTCCCCCCACCTATCCTGTACTGCTATCCTGTTAGCATTTGATTCACATAATTTTTCTTCTGTAATTGTTTTAACCATATAAAATTCATCAAACAAGAGTGAACAGTCAAGGGTTACATTACCAACATCTTGTTGAAATACTGACCTACACGTATGAGCATTTTGGTTTTGATTTCGAAGTAGACCAACGGAAGGTATCATGTGGAAATTTCTAACTCCGTGAAAGTAGATAGTCATGTGGTACACGGTGGAACATATTTACAGATGAATAAAATCTATCTTGAGCTGTCGGTCCCATTCATAGAATTTCAGTAACATAGATTTAACTTGGAGACTCAAAAAATTATTATCTCTGCTATTTTTTTACCTTTGTTTTTGGTAGCTAATAACCTAATTCTTCTGCAACACAAATGTTCTACCTTTCAGTTTCTAGAATGCTTGTTTGAAAGATATTTAGATGCCTGTGCACAAACCATAACCATAATTCTGATTCATCGTATTGAAAAATGAATGCATGATTTTCAATTTCACAGTCCTTTCAAGAGCAGACAATAATGCTAACAATTTGTGCTACTATAACCCAGTACTTGCTGATGTCCAATATTCATAACTTCACAGAATTATTTTAGTCGTTCCACCTTAACACTGTATATATCGAAATACATACAAATTTTACACACCATGTTTTCTACATCGTTTGGTAACTTGCCACTGCTGTTTCTACTTTGTTTTGAATTACATGCGCCATGCAACCAATTCCTACAAGAGACTTTTTCAGACTTACTTCAGATTTACTGAAAAAGTTTTCCTTACCTCCTCTCTTAACGCCACTAAACATACTATTCGTATTATCAGCTGACAGACACAAAATTTTGACTCCAAATTATGGGTCTGGAGAACATATTGCATACGCTGATTAGGACAGCTGATTTTTCGACAGTACAGAAACCTAACAACTTAACATGTACCCCATTTTCAGATTTGAGGTATATGACAATGAGAGGAATTAATTTAGTATATTCCTGATTCTGGTATCGATAGAAATGCTTGTAAAATTCACTTCATTAAGGTCTTCAGTAAGAAGCTCTTGGCACCATGGAGCCGATACATTATTAAAAGTACATTCTGTTTTTCTCCTTGCACAACTAAACGCGATATCGTTCGATGTGCAGTCCATGGAACTACAGCTGTGCTTGTGACATAGTGTGGTAGGCGAATGTTCCCTCTGCCACAGCCAATTTTAATTCTTCATAGCCTGAGACAGAAGGAACTTGTAAAAGTTACTAACAAAGTACAAAAATATTGCAGTAGCTAATAACAAAAGTATAAGATTTCAATATCACAATATTCTCATTTTCTATGGCGATGCAGCAGCTGTTGAAACCATTGTTTCTTAGTTGCTCGTGCTCTAAAGCTTCTGAACCTCCACCAGAAAATGTGCTGTGGTAAGTTATGCAATAAACCTCACATTTTATGTCAGTACTTTGCAGAAAGGATACTTTTCCTTGAATTTAGATGAAAACATGCACTTGTATTTAGGCATAATTTGAAAAAATGTTGTATAGCAGTAGAGAAGACGAAATTCTCTGAATACTCAATATGAATACAGCGTTGAAATGATTATTCACAAAACTGAGCAAGAGCACACGCACTTCTAAAAGCATTCAACACCTGTCACCACTGAGTTGAGGTCGCTACACTAATGCACAGTAAATGGAAGGAGGGGAGGCGATTGTTGACCATTGTAGTGTTGTGTGGAAGCATACAGGTACTTCAACAGAAACATAACAAAAAATAAAGAAAGCGATAACCTAAAAAACAAGGTAATTTTACGACTTTTTTCAAAATTACAGATCCAAGTATTTTCAAACAATTACACTTAAATATTAATAAGCATTATTAATTTATGGGATAAAATGTATTTGCCAAATTTTAATATACGGGACATTTATGCGGCCCGGTAAAAATTACGGGAACGGCGGATAGCTGAGACAGAAAAGAGGACTGTCTGTTTTTTTTTCTTTTCTTTTTTTTACGGTATGTATGGTACGCTTATGTCAAATACTTGCAGAAAATTGCAGAGCGACCCTAATCAGTACTGTGATTTGACAATATCTGTAAAACACGACTTAGAATATTGGGAGCTATCTATACAGCCATCGTCAACCGAAACCAAATAGAGAATATCTGAAGTTTATGTGTTTAAGAAACAGAAAGGACCACTGGAGAACTATCCAGAGAGTGTAAGGTTGACTGACCTTCCACCTTCTCATGCTAGGCGCAGGAGTAGTCAACCTTCTTTACCTACCGCCCATTTTTCTGTATGTGTTAATAGTAAAAGTATCTAAGCGCCCAACGGTTCCTCAGTAACGATGATTTATGAAGTAGAGAAATCACTTTACTGTACAAAATTTGTAAAGCAGAGTTACAGCAAGATAAAACATGCAACAAGAATTACTTACAAAATACTTAATGTGAAAATTTTATGAAAACCTAATGAAAATGTTTTTTAAACCCCTACCGCCTGCCGCCCAACTTCAAAGGTGGAACGCCCGCTGTTGTGTGGTGGGGATCAGGTTGACTACCACTGTGCAAGAGGCATACAACCTCCTTCTCCAAGTCCGCCGCTCGTGGTCTCGCGGTAGCGTTATCGCTTCCCGAGCACGGGGTCCCGGGTTCGATTCCCGGCGGGGTCAGGGATTTTCACCTGCCTCGAGATGACTGGGTGTTTGTGTTGTCCTCATCATTTCATCATCATCCAGGAAAGTGGCGAAATTGGACTGAGCAAAGGTTGGGAAATTGTACGGGCGCTGATAACCACGCAGTTGAGCGCCCCACAAACCAAACATCATCACCTCTCCTTCTCCAAAATCCGAATGACTTAGAAATGTGGTCAGCTGACGATCTGCGACGGACGGTTTACTATTTAACACATCAGTCGCTGACTCCCGCCGAGCCATACAAGCCAACAAGAATATGAACGATTGTTGTTTCCATCTCTAGCTAACTGAAGTTCTCAGTATAACCTCATTTCGATGGTGAATGTCTGGGCCTGGCAGAATAGTTCCCTTGTTGTTATATAAACATAATAAGCTAAACTAGCTCACCAAGCTCCCTCGCGAATGCTACCTCCCAGCACAATGCAGCACTATGAAATGGCGGAATATCCTCGCCACAGTGATAGCGAGCTCCTGATGAAGACAATGAAACTGCTTTGCAAGAAGTCATTAAGCCATAGCGTAGTGCACACGGTACCACACGTGGCGTTCCTTGAAACCCAACGATATTGTAGGAAGCTATTCTTGATTGCGTTACGAAGACAGCAACGGAGAATTTGATTCCACTGCAGTTTGGATACGCCCCGTAGCCAATTTGACAACAGTACTTGGAAGAAGGCAATAAAGTCAGTCAGCACGCACACAAGAGCGGCTATTTTTCACCTTCGTTTGATCCACTGTAAAACACAGTGCTCTTTATTGTGGAACTGGAAACGACTCACAAACAGTGAAGACCGCGCACCATGATCGAGTATCTGGTGTTACACTTTCTAAAAAGAAGTTGGTAACCGCCACATTATTGTCTCACTGCGATCAGCCATATATCGCTAGTGTTGGCTAACCGATATGCTTTATGGAATCACGGGAAATCATTTCCATAAATGTAGAAGAATAAGAACTCTGTAGTCCAGATTCCAAGGAGTGGCCTTGGGGGAACTCCCATTGCGGGCACTTATGGAAGCACAAGCAAAAAATAAAAATAAAAATAAAAAAATATTGGGGGGGAGGAAATATATGATGGGAATGGAGGTTACAAACTAAAAAGAAACAAGGCCCCTGGATAGACTATATTCTTTCACAATTATTTAGATCCTTGACAGAACCAACCATAAAAACACTATTCCACCTGGTGTATAAGGCATATGAGACGGACTAAGTACTCCGAGACTTAAAGAAAAATGAGGTGGATTCCAGAGTAAGCGCGAGGCGAGTTATCCTAGACGATAGACTAAAGAAAGTTAAAACTGCATTCCTAGTAACTCATAAGAAGGAGCCAGAAAACACGTTTAAAAATCTTATCTGCGCCAATTAATGCGTGCCAAACTTTAATCACATCCATGTAGATCTCGAATGGTTGCAAAAAGGGGTAAATGCTACTTAACATTCTGAGGGCTGAGAATATCTAGAAAATTTCCTAATGATTACAGAAACATTCTTAATCTTCTTCGTAACGTGAGCAAATATTTTGCCACCAGCCACTGATTCACTACGAAAACTTTTACCACAGAAAGCGAGAGTGGTTATAGCCATTTATAAATTATCCTAATGTCGCGAGTCGCGCGCGATGCGCGAATCGGCAGTAATAAATACTTTGAGAATAAATACTTGCTTGTATTCGGACATCCGCGAATATATCAGCAGATCTCCGCAGATACGATTACTTTTTAGTTAAAACACAAAGGGCAGTTCTGATATTTCTATATGATTTTCATCAAATTGTATTAGTCGTTGTCAGTGAACACGATTGCAGGAAACGGCATCTTATATGTACTAAAATGTGATCATGATCATCTTTTACGTTTTTATTTTACCTTAATTAAATTACTAAAGTTCGGCTGCAAAAATATTAAAACGGATACGGCAATACGCAAAAGGCATTAAATATGAATAACAAATAAAAATGCTTTACGGCACTCTTCGATGCAGATGGAAATGAGCTCAAATTGATATGACTGACACTGAAATATGCCAAGCGATTACTTCACAGCAAAGCTTTCATAGCCGCTTGGAGACGTCAAATTCTGGCCAGGTGCAAGCTATCTCCATAGCTGTGGTGTACCGAACTGGTAAACGCGATGCAATAAAAAAACTTCTGGGTTTGTGTCCGCAATGTCAATATATATAAAACTACCGACGTTACGGTTCCTGTTGCTAGGGACCTTCTTCAGGGTGTTTTTGTTTACTGAAGAAGGTCGCTTGCAACAAGGACCGAAACGTCGTTAGTTTTACATACATTGACAATGCGGTCACAAACCCAGAAAAATTTAATTGAATGTGGCAATGGCCGCGGAAGCCTACGTTTATACGGGAAACGCGGGTTACAGCAGCTTTATACCCGTCTGTGCGGATGCAGATCCAGTGACTTGCGGCTGCAGATGGCGATAACGCACTTGTACGTGCGGCGAGGATGAGGACTGGGTTTATTGTATATGCGCAGGGCTCCAGATATAGGGCTTTTGCGAAGCAGTCCGATTTTGCTAATGTAGTGACTGTATCAGCAGAACTGATGTACCTATTTCCATCATGTAAAGGAAAAAGATATGCTCTACGCCATTTGAATATCGGAGCTTAATAACTTTCTGGTCAGTCCATTAATTTTCCTTCACTCTATACAAAATCACTTCGTCCACATTGCTGCTGTTGTGCTGCTCAGTCCGAAGACTGCTTTCATGCAACTCTCCATCCTGTGCACACTTCTCCTTCGAGTAACTACTGCAACCTGCAACCTACATCCTTCTGAATCTGCTTACTGTATTAATCTTTTGGTCTTCCTGTACGATTAACCCCCCCCCCCCCTCCTGCCCCCCTCCCCCCCTCTGCTCGCCACCCACCCACACATTTCCCTCCATACCAAATTGGTGATCCCCAGATGTGTCAAAATGTGTCCTGTCAACCGATCCCTTCTTCTAGTCAGATTGTGCCACAAATTTTTCTCCCCAGTTCTATTCAGTACATCCTCATTAATTATGTCGTCGGTCCATCTAATCTTCAGCATTACTTTGCAGCATCACATTAATCGACAATTTGAAAAGAAAAGAGCAGCCTGACAACCTAGTCCCAGCTCAAATGTACTCCTGTAACCCCACTCTTTTTTGCTCAAGATGTATATTTATATCGCGTATGTCTTTTCTTTCTTTTCAGGTGGCGGGCGTAAGTACCCTATAGCGTAGAAAAACGTATTCTGGCAAGTGTATGTGCTCGTGGTCGTGCACACACCAGGAAAACCGTAAGAGATGTGCAACGGGATTTTGCGGTGCGGTTCCATAAAGAAGCTCCAATAAAGAGGACAATACTGCGGTGGCAACAGAAACCCTTCAGATCAAGTCCATTTTGCATGGAAAGAAGCCAAGTTGGCCATCAATATGACAACAAACATGTGCTACAGTGGCGGACTCTGTGGCCAGATCTGCTGTAATATTATTTCGGAAAAGATCTGCTGAACTTGGAATTCCAAAAACGATTATGCTGATACACATGAAAAAAGATTAATTAAAGATTATTTAAAATCTTTTCGCTGAACATTCGTAAATGAGTTGAGTAATGAGGACATGCGACAAAGACTTGAAGCTTGCTCAAGTACATTCGATGTGTTTGTGATGCTCTCACAGAGGGGGAAAGTTTTCTTCTCAGATCATTGTGCAATTTATCGATCTTTCCGGTATAGGAAAACCCATACTATTACGAAGAGTCAGAGAATATTCTCTCACATGTACAGTGTCCAGTAGGCACCTCAGAGGGCTGCTTTGACAGTGCAGTGAATAAACATTCTCAGTTGCAAACGTTGACCGGCCGCTGTGGTCGAGTGGTTCTAGGCGTTTCAGTCCGGAACCGCGCTGCTGCTGTGGTCGCAGGTTCGAATCCTGCCTCCGACATGGATATGTGTGAAGTCCTTAGGTTAGTCAGGTTTAAGTAGTTCCAAGTCTAGGGGACTGATGACCTCAGATGTTAAGCCCCGTAGTGCTCAGAGCCATTTTGCAAACGATGAGCTCCAGACACTGAACATTCTTTGTGACAATTGACTTCAACAAGACTGAGCTCCTGCCCACCTCGTTCTCTGTCCTCGAGAATTCTTGGGTGAAGTGTTACCCCAGAGGTGCATAGGCAGAGGATCAGTGCATATGCCAGGGCCGATCGAGACGCCTCCGAGGAGTTCAGATCTGATATCATGCGACACTTGCCTGTGGGGAATAATTAAGCAGCATGTTGTGAAACAACGATACCAGATGACCGACAAATTGTAGCAATAAAGGAGGCTTTCAAGGAATCATATTGCCTATGCTTCGGAAAATTTCACTTGGGACCTGGCACCGCATATTTTTTTCCTCGACAGTGATGGCGCCCATACTGATGTTGTGGATCACTAAACAAGCTAGACTGTAAAACAATAAACTGTTAGCCAAGATCGCAGGAATTCTTTTTATTCCATGGTTACCGGTTTCGGCGAAACTAAAGCCGCCATCATCGGATCTAGGGAGGACAGAAAACACTATAAAAGTGAGCTTAGATTCCACTTACGTAACATGTATACAAATAAATTTAGTTTCATACCTTAGGACACATACAAGTTACAACATCAAGGCAAACGACGGTGATATTAATAGTTGCCTATAACACGTAGAGGCAACGGCCTTGCCGCAGTGGATACTCCGATTCACGTGAGATCACCGAAGTTAAGCGCTGTCGGGCGTGGTAGGCACTTGGATGGGTGACCATCCAGGCCGCCATACACTTTCGCCATTTTTCGGGGTGCACTCAGTCTCGTGATGCCAATTGAGGAGCTACTCGACCGAATAGTAGCGGCTTCGGTCAAAAATACCATCATAATGACCGGTAGAGCGGTGTGCTGACCCCACGCCCCTTCTATCCGCATCCTTCACTGAGGATGACATGGCGGTCAGATGGTCCCAGTAGGCCACTCGTGGTCTGACGACGGAGTGCTATAACACGCAGGACTTACAAAATTGTCGTAAGTAGCACATATGCGTCCAAGACAGATGACATTATAAATGTTGAGTGTCTCCATCACATTGGACGCATATGTGCTACTCACGACAATTTTGTAAGGCCTGCGTGTTATAGGCAACTATTAATATTACCGTTGTTTGCCTTGATGTTGTAACCTGTATGTGTCCTAAGGTATATAAGTAAATTTATGTGTATACATGGTATCTAAGTGGAATCTAAGCCCACTTTTATAGTGTTTTCTGTCCTCCCCAGTAGTGATGATCGCGGCTTTAGTTTCGTCGAAACCGGTAATCATGGAATAAAAAGAATTCCTGCGATCTAGGCTACCAGTTTATTGTTTTACAAGCTTCTAGAGCGCTCCCGCATGAGCACAATGTGCTCCCTACAGAGCTAGAATTTTAAGTATCAACGTTTGTCACACATTTGCAAAGAACAAATAGATGCATATCACGACCAGAAAAGGGGGAGGGGAGAGGGGGAGGGATGACAGACCAGACTGTATAATCTTTCCACGAAGGCGAAATCCGACTGAGGAAGCTTACTCCGGTAGCCAGGGCCGCAGACGACCAGTCAGAAGTCGATTTACGGAAGGCTGGGTTTGGAAGAACCTGGTTGCTCATCCCACACACGAATTTTCTTACCTCGCCTGGCATTTCGAAAACTGTATGGAGTATGTATTACCGGAGAGAGACGATCGCTTACTTTTCTCCTCGCGTTCGTCCACTGTGCACGTAGCGCCACCCGAATCAGACGACTTCCTCGTCGGCAGCCAGGTGCGGGTGGTTTACAGCGGGCACGCGCTGGCGTCCTTCCGCGCTGTGGACTGGACGGCCCTCTTTGGCGCCGTTGCCTTGCATGCCACGTCGCAGGGCCGGGTAATGGCATGCGGGCCACGCGCCCACGAATCAGCTCGGGGCGCGTGCGACGGGCGGCGGCAGCCAGCCACGTGTGTGCAGCCTGCAGGCGCCTCCGCACACGCGGGCCGCACGTGACCGCAGCCTGCACTCCACCGTGCCCTGCAGCTCAGCGGGACGGCTCCGCGATTGTTGTCAGCACGTCCGTCTGTTGCAGAGCCTGCAGCAGTGGTCTCAGCCTTTGTGAGGCCATTACTCCCGAGCGCCATCAGGTTTAGCTCGGCCCGCCCCATCTCTCCCACCCACACTGTCAACATTAGCAGCTAACTATACATTTGAATGAAAAAATTTTCGTTGATCACTTTTAATTTTAAAAACACTTGAGATAAATTTGTATGGAGTGTAGCCATGTATGGAAGTGAAACGTGGACGATAAATAGTTTAGACAAGAAAAGAATAGAAGCTTTCGAAATGTGGTGCTACAGAAGAATGCTGAAGATTAGATGGGTAGATCACATAACTAATGAGGAGGTGTTGAATAGAATTGGGGAGAAGAGGAGTTTGTAAGAGGTATGTGCTGCCTGCGATATGTAAGCTATAAGAGAATCTGAGACCAAAGAGCAGTGTTGACTGCAGTACGAACTGTGTAGCAGTAGCAGTAAGTTGCTGCTAGCGAGCAGTCGCCTGTCTGCGCCTGTCTGCTCTAGTCTGGTGTATCATGTTGGCTGGGCCGGTCGCGGTGCAGCGATGCCGGAGCCTGAGTATTATTGTATAAGGTAAAAAGCAGCCTCGCGCATATCTAGTAATTTTATGTAAAGTGCCATGTAAATCTTTTAAAAATGTCCTAATAATAATCTTCGTGATATAAAGTAATTTCAAAAAAAAAAAAAACATTCATTTCAATTTAAAGAATTTACTAATTTCTTCAATCCATGATCATTCCTATTGTTGCAAATGAAAAATCAGTTGCTTCCTTTCATAAAATGACAAATCTATCGGCCAGCATTGCACAGAGCTGTCCCGGAAAAATTTTATATAAGAGCAGATATATTTGCCGTTTTTATTGAGGTAAGAATTTTTCCTTTTTTTTATTCAGAATGATCTTACAAGGCCATGACGCAGCAGTGCTGTGGTCCAAATTCTACCAGGTTACTGAATTTATTTTTTATTACGAGGTTTGGGAATTTTTCTGTTTCGAGCTTACATTAAATGGGAAACAAATTTTGTGTGGAGGTTAAATGTGAATGAATTTCTGTAGGGCGGTTACAAATGTGAAAGGAATGAATTTTGTGGGGACGTTACACTTAAATTAGAATCATTAACCCAATAATATTTATTTATTTTTTTGTGGGGAGGTTACAAGCTTGTGGCACAACTTGACTAGAAGAAGGGATCGGTTGGCAGGACATGTTCTGAGACATCGAGAGATCACCAATTTAGTATTGAAGGGCAGCGTGAGGGTAAAAATCGTAGAGGGGGTCCAAGAGATGAATACACTAAGCAGATTCAGAAGGATGTAGGCTGCAGTAGGTACTGGGAGATGAAGAAGCTTGCACAGGATAGAGTAGCATGGAGAGCTGCATCAAACCAGTCTCAGGACTGAAGACCACAACAACAACATAAGATAAATGATATTCAGTATTCGTTGGTATTATCAGGAACTAATGAGTCAGTGAGACAATTTGTACCAAACGTGTCCGCAGAAATTTATCCGAGTGGGGGCAAGAGTCTAAAGTTCCCATTTTTTAGTGTTCCATACTTCAGTCGTCGAAGACAGAACCCTAGAAGAATCACTTCGACGTCCGTCTCCCTATCAGTCTCTTAAGACCCCTTTTCTCAGGAAGCTGTACTCGTATCAAGTTGAAATTTAAATCACATACAAAGGCGATTCAATCAAAATATATGGCCTTTTACTTCACACTTCGATACTCGAAAACTCGCTCATCAAAACCTATAGGCCTCTTCCCAATGGCCTAGAATCATGAAGTTTGGCAATAAGCAAGGTTTCATAGTACACGTAAAGAAAAAAAGTCCGAAAATAATTAATTTGTTAATATCACACGAAAAAAGTATTTTTGTCGTCTTTTATCCGTTTGTCTGCCTGTCAGTTTCTTAAGCCCCCTTTTTCTCAGGAACGGGTAGAACTAGTTAGTCGAAATTTGTGTCACATACTGAAGTCTATGGTCATTTGGTGGTATAAAGAAGTTAAGCTTCTAAGGTAATACAATCAAAAGCTACGGCCATTTTTGTCTTATATTTTGAAACCCGCAAGCTCACTCGTCGAAACCTACGGCGCACTTCTCTTTAGCCTGGAATCATGAAATTTCACAGGAAGCAAGGTTTCACGGGCAAGTAAAGGAAAAAAATCTGGAAACTGTTTATTTATTGAATCGTATGGTGATTTTATTCAATATACAATGGATATAAGGCAAATGACTTTACACAATATACATATGGTACTAGACAAGATTAAATCTTAAAGTCCGTGTTTTCCAATCAGTTAATTAAGCTGGGTGTGAGAGTGAACAAGTCATCGGGAATTCCAGGGTATGAATGAAGTGGACAGCGTTGGACTAAATGGTCAATTGTCTGCTCTTCTTGGTTACATTCACACACTGGTGAACTGATCCAGCCCCATTTGTACCTGAAGTACCTACAACAACCATGTCCAGTCCTTAACCTGTTGAGGCGGTTAATTTGTAATAATATCACACAAAACTATTTCTTCCGTCATTTGCTATCCCACTTCAAAATTAAAATTAAATATTCTCGAAGTCTTGGAATTCCCGGGACCTTTCTCTTGCCAGTATCAAATAGGCCAATTTTTTATACTACTGTTTCGGTGAGATTGAGACTGCATAGTAACCTAAAAGCTAAATTTATACGAAAGTTATTGTATCTCAAGCAATAGACAGGTATGCATTCAACGTTGTTTTCTCTCTCCTTTCTCTGTTTCTCATCTCTCTCTCTCTCTCTCTCTCTCTCTCTCTCTCTCCCTGTCTAAATCACTTTGATACCTAAATAGTAAGAATATTTCGTTAATGTAAGTATGTGAAGACCATATTTTTATGTTATTAGCATACACTGATCAACCAGAACATTATGACCGCCGACCTACTATCGATGTACCCCGTCCAGGCGATAGCAGCATCACCTAGCGAGGAATGACTGCTAGTCAGACGCAAGCACGGTTCTTGTCGGATCAGTGAGCGTACTGTCCATGTGTAGAATGGGGAAGGCGAGCGATCTACCTGAGTTTGACCGAGGGCAGTTGTGATGGCCCAGAGGTTCGGGTTCAGTATTGCCGGAACTGCACAACTTGGCGGCTGTTCGAGGAGTACTGTGGTGAGTGCCTTCAACACGTGACGAAACCACGGTGAAACCACGTCCAGACGTCGCGGAGTTGGGTTGTCACTCCTCATTACATATGCCGGAGCTCGTAGGCTGGGCAGACTGATAAAAGAGGATAGACGGCGAATTGTGGCCGAACTAACATCACACTTTAATACTAGGCGTAGTACAAATGTATTTGAACACATAGTGCGCCGAACACTCCTAATGATGGGCCTCCGCAGCAGACAACCTATCCATGTGCCAATGTTAGCCCACGACATAGGCAACTACACTCCTGGAAATTGAAATAAGAACACCGTGAATTCATTGTCCCAGGAAGGGGAAACTTTATTGACACATTCCTGGGGTCAGATACATCACATTATCACACTGACAAAACCACAGGCACATAGACACAGGCAACAGAGCATGCACAATGTCGGCACTAGTACAGTGTATATCCACCTTTCGCAGCAATGCAGGCTGCTATTCTCCCATGGAGACGATCGTAGAGATGCTGGATGTAGTCCTGTGGAACGGCTTGCCATGCCATTTCCACCTGGCGCCTCAGTTGGACCAGCGTTCGTGCTGGACGTGCAGACCGCGTGAGACGACGCTTCATCCAGTCCCAAACATGCTCAATGGGGGACAGATCCGGAGATCTTGCTGGCCAGGGTAGTTGACTTACACCTTCTAGAGCACGTTGGGTGGCACGGGATACATGCGGACGTGCATTGTCCTGTTGGAACAGCAAGTTCCCTTGCCGGTCTAGGAATGGTAGAACGATGGGTTCGATGACGGTTTGGATGTACCGTGCACTATTCAGTGTCCCCTCGACGATCACCAGTGGTGTACGGCCAGTGTAGGAGATCGCTCCCCACACCATGATGCCGGGTGTTGGCCCTGTGTGCCTCGGTCGTATGCAGTCCTGATTGTGGCGCTCACCTGCACGGCGCCAAACACGCATACGACCATCATTGGCACCAAGGCAGAAGCGACTCTCATCGCTGAAGACGACACGTCTCCATTCGTCCCTCCATTCACGCCTGTCGCGACACCACTGGAGGCGGGCTGCACGATATTGGGGCGTGAGCGGAAGACGGCCTAACGGTGTGCGGGACCGTAGCCCAGCTTCATGGAGACGGTTGCGAATGGTCCTCGCCGATACCCCAGGAGCAACAGTGTCCCTAATTTGCTGGGAAGTGGCGGTGCGGTCCCCTACGGCACTGCGTAGGATCCTACGGTCTTGGCGTGCATCCGTGCGTCGCTGCGGTCCGGTCCCAGGTCGACGGGCACGTGCACCTTCCGCCGACCACTGGCGACAACATCGATGTACTGTGGAGACCTCACGCCCCACGTGTTGAGCAATTCGGCGGTACGTCCACCCGGCCTCCCGCATGCCCACTATACGCCCTCGCTCAAAGTCCGTCAACTGCACATACGGTTCACGTCCACGCTGTCGCGGCATGCTACCAGTGTTAAAGACTGCGATGGAGCTCCGTATGCCACGGCAAACTGGCTGACACTGACGGCAGCGGTGCACAAATGCTGCGCAGCTAGCGCCATTCGACGGCCAACACCGCGGTTCCTGGTGTGTCCGCTGTGCCGTGCGTGTGATCATTGCTTGTACAGCCCTCTCGCAGTGTCCGGAGCAAGTATGGTGGGTCTGACACACCGGTGTCAATGTGTTCTTTTTTCCATTTCCAGGAGTGTATGAGTGGAATGGACACGTGACCATCGACACTGGACATTGGCGCAGTGGTAGAGCATTGTATGTGCTGACGAATCCCGATACCTTCTTCTTCATACTGATGGAAGGGGCAAATACATCGTCTTCCAGTGGAGCAGCTTCTTGAAACCCGTACTGCGAGACGGAGACAAGATGGCGGCGGCTCCATTATGCTCTGCGGAACATTCATATGGGCATCCACTGATTTAGTGAAGCTCGTACAAGGCAACATCATGGCCCAAGAGTATCGTATTCTGGTTGCAGACCACGTACACCTCTTCATGACGATCATGTTTAACGATAGCAGTGGAATTTTTCAACAGGATAATGCACCATATCACAAGGCCAGGAGCGTGGTGGAGCAGTTCGAGGAACACAGTGGCGAGTTCCAGTTGATATGTTGGCCATCCAATTCGCCAAATCTGAACCCGATCGAATACATCTGGGATGTGATTGAACGTCTCGTCAGAGCCCATCACCCCCCTCCCCGGAATTTATGGGAATTAGGTGACTGGTGTGTGCAGATGTAGTGCAAACTTCCTCCAGCGACCTACTAAGACCGCACTGCTTCCATTCCTCGATGCTTAGCCGCTGTTATCCATGCCAAAGGTGGACACACGGCTATTAGGTAGGTGGTCTTAATGGTTTTGCTGATCAGCCTAAATATGATTGCCACCGTGGTCGTAATGTCGTTGCTCATCAGTGTAAATATGAATAACACCATTTTGTTTCAACGATGTAAAATTAAATGCTTCTTATGATTAAATCCGTAGTGTTCGAACGAATTAATGACAAAAAATTTTCGCTCATATACCAAAATGGTAGATTTTCAGTGAAAATAAAAATATGGAAAAGAAAAAAATTATTATCACTGAGAAAATGCTCCCGGATAGCAACAAAAATAACCAGGAAAAATGTAGATTTATCATCCGTCAAAGTAAAGAATTGAATTATAAAACTAGTTTCACAAGCTGCGAAATTATCGCGAATATAGAATAAATTTCCTTTACTTTACGTCTATGGTCACAAACTTTTTGTCAACAGATTACCGGTTTCGGTCTATAATGACCATCTTCAGATCTGTTTTATAAAAACAATGTCCTAATGTACTGCAGCCGTAGTGCATCGTCAAATGTTAAACGCAAAATCAAGACATTAGGACATTGTTTAGACTTCCATTCATACAAGTCACGCTTACTTTCTAAAAAGCTCTTCAGATACTTACAATCCTGAAAACAATTGTCGCCTGAAATCTTCAGGTCATTTTTTAGTTAGGTATATAAGAATGTTTTCAATCATAACCTAATCTGGGGTTTCAGATAGCATCAGCCAACCAGATACTTGACATTTATTAAAATAAATATCCCAGTTCTCTCGGTAATGAAATACTATGGTGGAGAAAGCCACTATTTCGTCCTCAAAATATCGAAATCAAATTAATTATTTCTTGGTTAGGGTTCTCATTTTTTAATTTGTTCAAATCCACCTTGGTTTGCATGACAATAAAACTGGCAGTCTTCGTTCCATTCAGACATCTTTGGGAGTCAATTAATATACTTCTTATTTCAGTCATCGAGACTATTCATTCAATTTTTTTTTTCAAACAGATCCAAGTTTGACTCGAGAACTGTGAAAAAAATTTCACTGATCGGACACTGGAAAAAACTGAAATTATTGTAGGTGGTTTGACTTCGGCGTCAAAAAATTGTTTTAATGGAATCCAAAACGTAAGATTTCTCTCAACTGCGGACGTTAACGACAGCCATCTTTTTTTTGAGTGAGATAGAAGAGCCTGATGATTGACATCAACGTATTAGCAGAATCCTTTCAGCTTCTGTGCCATTGCCGTTAGATTGAAAAGAAAGTACGATTATTTCAACGTCGACAGTTAAGACTCTAGAAGCGCTTGACATGGTATTATGAAGAATATGAGCAGAACAACTCATACCTTCTACTTTTTCTTGGTTCTTCTTTAATTTGGTGAAATAAATTCCGCCTGCCGCATCGAAGAAGCGTTCTGAAGCTGGTATTGGTATTGTCTCCACAAGAAGCGATTAATTTGTCTAATGGAATTTGCAGTTGTCTTAAAGTGTCTCGACAAACTTTTAGGAATAGACTTTGAGAAAAAAGTTTGTTTGACGATTGCTTTCCGATGTAAGCTCAATTGTATAATCCTCGGAGGATGGCAAATTAATTTGCCGAGACTCCTCAAGAAATTAATTTAATAAAAGTCTGTGCAGCTGACGACTGATCATTTCTATTCTTAAAATGTGCTTTACGCTGCTGGTAGACAACCATGACTAAAATGTCTAGACGAAACTTCGCAATTGTTGCCAAAGTTTCATTATTCAGCGAATCAAACTTCAGCAGCTTCTGTTGAATTCCGTCTTTTTCAATTAGTATGGAACAACTAAACGAAACACCTTTTCAGCCTTGTGATTCGATGTTTCGGTACCTACGCCGTAAAATGAAACTTCTTGCACCTGTTTTACGCTTTCGGACACGGAGTGTGGTGCGAAATATTTTTAACAATCGCTGTAGCTTTGGTCCTGGCTGTAGGCTGCCTTGCGGCGACTTTGGAACCAGGATAATTGCGGCATTCAGTTTTACGGTACAGTCAAGAGAATTGAATGATTGATGACGCTTGACAACTTTATAAGCTGTTTTCAGTTCTGAATTAGCAACGGGTAATTCTTCCTGGGTATCGTGTTTAATATTGAATGTAGAAATAGGTTTTGACGTCATGCTACCGTGAATCCGCTTGTATGATTCGACGTAGAAATGTGATGCCTCACATGTGCCTTACCTCCGTGAATTACTGAGATGAAACAGCTACAACTCTCGCACAACGCTCCCTGATCCGTACTTCCTTCCTTGACAAACGACCACTCTTTTGTGTAGCAATTCGAAAAGTGACACTTTCTCTTTCCATCATTGAGCATTTTCGTAAACTATGATGAGATAAGTTTATTAGACGGTAAACAGTCGATAATAACATTTTAGTCTTGGAAGTACACATCACTGTACTCTTCACGTCCTATAGATCCGCAGTAAACACTTCAGACATTACTGTCATGCATTCGTTGTTCGTAATACGTTTAGAAAAAGTCGTATTGTCAGATTCAAATGGGAGCTGCCCGATTCTTACGCGTGGCGCTGGTTAAATAGTTCCAGGCCCGTACTACTGGAGAAGTCAGGCGTTTTCTCGAACGATGGCGGTAGTTCCAGAAGATGCTTGCATCGTCGATACAGGATACACAACATGCAACGCCATCTGTGAGACGATCTTTTAAAGATAATTTTGTTGACACAAATAAAACTGAGGCTCTGTTTACTGTTGCGCTAACATATGGTGTTACTTCAAGTAAAAATGGTTCAAATGGCTCTGAGCACTATGGGACTTAACACCTGAGGTCATCAGTCCCCTAGAACTTAGAACTACTTAAACCTAACTAACCCAAGGACATCACACACATCTATGCCCGAAGCAGGATTCGAACCTGCCACAGTAGCAGTCGCGCGGTTCCAGACTGAAGCGCCTAGAAACGCTCGGTCACAGCGGCCGGCTTGTTACTTCAGTACTTGAGCCAAGCTTGTAACATTATTTTGCAAAATTGGATCTAGTCTGGATATCGGGGCAAAAAGGTCCATAACGGGACCGTCCCGATATATCGGGATGGATGACAATACTAATTTCACATGCTGTAATGTCCACAATATTGTCACGTAATGAACAAAATTAAGTGTTACTAACTTACGTAATGAGTATTACAGTCTTACGAAATGGTGATAATAGCAATGATCTTTTAAAAATAATTTAGTTTCGTGGTCGAAACACCATTGAACCCTTTTATTTTTACCCCTCAGAAAATTTCTTCTTATACCTCAGGGTGTTATTAACTCCAAGGTCGGGAACCACTGATCTAAAACGTATTCGAAGCCCTGATCTTGTGCCGTAGCTGGAGGAAAACATGCTTCTCTCAAACCATCAGCCTGGATTCACGAAAAACCGCTCGTGTGACGCACAGCTTTCTTTACTCACACACGACAATTTGCAAATGGATGAGACAGGTGAACTGGTTGATTCTGTCTACCTAGATTTCCGATGGACTTTCGACGTTGTACCATATGTGGAAAACACTGACAAGGAGAAGGTACAGGATGATATGACATCTGTTAAGACATGATGGAATGACTTCAGTGGTACTAGAGGGAACTGTAGATTGCGAAAACTGTAGAGGAAGGCAGAGATTGGAAATGATCGAGGACGTGGATTGCAAGTGCTACTCCGAGATGAAGAGGTTGGCACAGGAGAGGAATTCGTGGCGGGCCGCATCAAGTCAGACAGAAGACTGACGACAAAAAAAAATACGTCGAATAACAACCGAAGCATTGCCACACGAAGTACAGTGCGTCCGTAAAGAAGTTGATTTGCATTTATGAACGTCTGTTGCGGCTAACAGAAACGAAGCGAAAGACTGAAACTAGCTCTACATTGGAGAGTACCGCAAAAAGTTTCTGTAGTGTGATGTTCAATGGCGTGCGGTCGCAGAAGATACAAGCTGATAAAATCACGTCAGTCGAGACGTGGGCGGTACAGGGGAAAGTTCAGTGTGTTCTGTGACTTGCTAAATTCGAATCTGTGACCAGTGTTCAACGCGAATCTCGTCGCGTGTACAACGGTGAGGCACCATATACTCATAGGAATAACGTTAATAGGTAGGATGAGCAGTTAAAGGATAGCGGCAGTTTGTTGGACAATCACCTTCTGGTAGGCATTCGGTGAGAGACGAGTCTATAGATGTTGTACGGGATAGCTACCTAAGGGGCCCCAAAAACCCGGCGCGTGCATGTACTCGAGAATTAGGCCTAAAAAAAATACTACAGTTCAAGAGGTTTTAAAGAAAAGCCTCCGTTTTTGAGTTCACAAATTGCAGTTGTTGCACTCTATCAAGCCGGCCGATGTGGCAGAGCGGTTCTAGCCGCTTCAGTCTGGAACTGCGCGACCGCTACGGTCGCAGGTTCGAATGCTGCCTCGGGCATGGATGTGTGTGATGCCCTTAGGTTAGTTAGGTTTAAGTAGTTCTAAGTTCTAGGGGACTGCTGACCTCAGATGTTAAGTCCCATAGTGCTCAGAGCCATTTGAATCATTAATTAACGTAAGACCTTTATGGCTGAAGATTCAAAACACATATTATGTTGGTTGTATTAGTTTAGGATTATTCACCCATAGACTACTGAAAAGGCTTAGAAAAGGTTTGAAGTTATTTAAAAAGATCATTGACAAACACTAGATGAGTGTAATATGGGCAATTTGCGCTCTGTTTTAAGAGAAGCTAGTTTCTCAGGCTTCTCAATGCTCATTACTGTGTGTCCAATAATGACATAATGTTTCAAGTACATTCAGTCGTCTGTGTGGATACCGCGTGCAAGATATATTGCGCATAGAAAAACTTTCTTCCTTGCCCTATTTTGTGGAGAACATCTGCAAAGAAAAGTTTCGAAAATATTTCAAATTATGCTTAAAGTTGGTTGGAAGTCGCTACGTGCTCTCTTCCTGAAATCACCATGTTTTCATTTGTTAAGCGCTGGATAAATATCGAATTGGTAATTTGCACACAATCTGTAACTTCAATATTTGTCTTATTGTGTTAAACCTTTAAAGTAAATTTATACCTATTAAAGAGTAGATTGTGGCAGCATATTAAATGTTTAAAATCGATCAGCGATCAAATGAAATGTTGAAAATCAGCTTTTTTTGTTGCCATTGGAAGCCGTTGGACAGACCAACTCGAATGGAAATCGTGCACTTTTTAAAGCGTTTAGTGACATTCATAGATTTTTAGACAGTATGCTATTTCGTTTCATTGGGTTTCTTCATTTGTTGTCCTAAAACATTAGATCAGTAAACGAATCAAAGTCATCTGTGTAGGCAACCTGTAACTATAATGGCGCCGAAACGTAAGATGACTGAGAGGAATCCGAGATACCACTCTTTTTTCTCCAAAACTGTTCCCCTTCGCTGGAGGTTCAAATGATTCAAATGGCTCTGAGCACTATGGGACTTAACATCTATGGTCATCAGTCCCCTAGAACTTAGAACTACTTAAACCTAAGTAACCTAAGAATACCACACAACACCCAGTCATCACGAGGCAGAGAAAATCCCTGACCCCGCCGGGAATCTCGCTGGAGGAGCGAGGCGTTCTTATCGACTGGAAAAGCGCGGATCGCTCTCGTTTTCAAAACGTAGGCGTATATCGTCGACGTCTGTCCGTTGTATAATTTGTAACATGTTTTACACTCTCGTCTGTGACATTTCTAAGAACGTAAAATCTCCTCTGTAGGAATGAAAATGGATTCTGCAAAAAACGATCGTGTGAAAACCAGATCGCCCTGTTCGTCAGCGAGACCCATAAAGCAGCAAATATCGGCACCCAGATAGATGCCGAGCCCATTGGCTTCCAGGAAGCGTTCGACACAGTTTCGCACTGTTGCCTGACGAACAAAATAAGAAAGTGAGGAATATCAGAGCTGCTGTGTGACTGGATGGAAACGTTCTAGAAAACGTAATTCATAACGGTGAGAAAGCTTCAGAAAGAAAACTAGCCCTAATGGTACCTCGAGGGTGTTACAGGATTATTAATTATCACAATATATAAATGAACTAGTGGCTAACTTCGGAAGTTCCAAGAGGGTTTTCATGAATGATGGTTTTGTATATAGAGAAGTAGAAATGCTAGAAATTGTAGCGTAATACAAGAAGAGGATCGACTCTTGGAGAGAGAATTTGAAGTTGACTCTCAACATAAATAAACAAATGCTTCAAGTATGATTACACTGATACAGGATAATCACTGAAAGCGACCATATCCATTAAATATCTAGAAGTATGTGCACGGAACGATTTGGAGTGGAACGACCACATATAACTAACTGTAGGAGGGGTAGATACCACACTGACATTCACTAGAAGAGTACTGAGAAAGTGTAGCCCACACACACAAGAGGTAGCATACAAAACCCTCTTCAGATCAGTACTTGAATATTGCTCCTCAGGGTGAAATGCATACCATATACACTTGCTAAAGGAAACGGAGAAACTACAAAGAAGGGCAGCACGTTTTGTTACAGGTTGATTTATAAGCGCGAAAGTGTGACGGAAACACTCAGCCAACTCGTGATAGATGCTACAAGAGAAGAGTTCTGTGTCACGGTGTGATTTACAATTAAAATTCCTAGAGCATACGTTCCTCGCAGGTTCACCCAACATATTGCTGCCTCCTGCTTGCATTTCGAGAAAACCCCTTGAAGATAAAATTATAGAGATTCGAGGGTACACGGAGATAAGCTTTATTAGCGCAGACCATTCGCGACTGGAACAGGAACCGGAAAGTTGGGACATGACTATGGTACACAACGTACTCCCCGTCACACAGCATAAAGTGTCTTTCGGAGTGTAGTTGTACATGGTCCAGTCACATTAAGGAGACCACCGCCTATGTTCGACTTCAGCATGCAATACCCACTAACAGCCGGTAGGTGGCAGCCCGAGCAGTGGAGGGTATAAAAAGCGTGTCATGGGGGGGGGGGGGGAAGGGGGTAAACTGTTCGCGTGCCACAGAGGTTGAAGTAAACCGTGCATGGCAAAACGGCCATACCCAAATCGGTTCCGAGGTAACTGTGCTGCACCACGAGCCATAGACGACAGAGCTGATCTGCGGCAGCGTAGATGTGTTAGGGAGAATAGAAGAGCAACTCTAAAGCAACTCACCGCCGAGATGGACGAAGGGATACCAACAGCGTCTCCTCAGCGAGCATTCAGCAAGCGCCCCCACAGCAGTCGCCTGATTTAACCACCCACGTTGACCTCTGTTCATCTGCGACGAAGGCTGGAATTTGCACGCCAATACCACAATTGGACATCCACTGAGTAGCTACAGGTCACCTTTTCATATAAGTCACGTTTTATGCTCCATCGTACAGATGGCCGTTATCGTGTAAGACGTGAAACGTCTGAAAGCAAACAAGGAGAGAGCGATATAGCCTGAGAAATGTTTTCGTGGGATCCCCTGCATGATCTCGTCATTCTGGAAGGCACAGTGTATCAACACAGATACGCATCTATCCTTAAGAACCGTGTACACCCCTACATGCAGTTTATTTTTCCTTCACACGATAGCATTTACCAGCAGGACAATGCAACTTGTCACGAAGTTCTCAGTGCGTGATTCGAGAGCATATCAGTGTACCGTACACCTCTGGCCGCCGAACACCTCAGATTTAAAACCAGTCGAAAATCTACAAGACCACCTCGATTGGGCTGTACCTGCCATGGATCCTCAATCGACAAACCTAGAGCAGTTGGACACGACTCTGGAGATAGTTGGCTCCACATCCACCTCGTCGATTCTCTTCAAGCACGTCTTGCAGTGGTTCACGCTGCAGATGGTGATTATTCAGGATTCTGAACGGTTGTCACATTAACGTGGCTGGACAGTGTAGATGTAGATAAGTGCCGTGAATCTATGTAGAAACTGTACATGATTCGTGTCTCTGAACTGCATTCCTTCATTTACAAGTTCGAGGCGTCCTCCACCGGTAATGCTGGAATTCAATATGGTCTTGGCCCACCCTTAGCCTTTATGACAGCTTCCACGCTCGCAGGCATACGTTCAGTCAGGTGCTGGAAAGTTTCTTGGGGAATGGCAGCCCATTCTTCACGGAGTGCTGCACTGATGAGAGGTATCGATGTCGGTCGGTGAGGCCTGGCACGAAGTAGGCGTTCCAAAACATCCCAAAGGTGGGGAATGGCAGCCCATTCTTCACGGAGTGCTGCACTGATGAGAGGTATCGATGTTGGTCGGTGAGGCCTGGCACGAAGCTGGCGTTCCAAAACATCCCAAAGGTGGGGAATGGCAGCCCATTCTTCACAGAGTGCTGCACTGATGAGAGGTATCGATGTCGCTCGGTGAGGCCTGGCACGAAGTAGGCGTTCCAAAACATCCCAAAGGTGGGGAATGGCAGCCCATTCTTCACGGAGTGCTGCACTGATGAGAGGTATCGATGTCGGTCGGTGAAGCCTGGCACGAAGCTGGCGTTCCAAAACATCCCAAAGGTGGGGAATGGCAGCCCATTCTTCACGGAGTGCTGCACTGATGAGAGGTATCGATGTCGGTCGGTGAGGCCTGGCACGAAGTTGGCGTTCCAAAACATCCCAAAGGTGGGGAATGGCAGCCCATTCTTCACGGAGTGCTGCACTGATGAGAGGTATTGATGTCGGTTGGTGAGGCCTGGCACGAAGCTGGCGTTCCAAAACATCCCAAAGGTGGGGAATGGCAGCCCATTCTTCACGGAGCGCTGCACTGATGAGAGGTATCGATGTCGGTCGGTGAGGCCTGGCACGAAGCTGGCGTTCCAAAACATCCCAAAGGTGGGGAATGGCAGCCCATTCTTCACGGAGTGCTGCACTGATGAGAGGTATCCATGTCGGTCGGTGAGGCCTGGCACGAAGTTGGCGTTCCAAAACATCCCAAAGGTGGGGAATGGCAGCACATTCTTCACGGAATGTTGCACTGATGAGAGGTATCGATCTCGGTCGGTGAGGCCTGGTACGAACTTGGCGTTCCAAAACATCCCAGAGGTGTTCTATAGGATTCAAGTCAGGACTCTGTGCAGGCCAGTCCATCACAGGCATGTCATTTCCGTGTAACCAGTTCGCCACAGGCCGTGCATTGTGAACAGGTGCTCGATCTTGTTTAAAGATGCAGTCGCCATCCCCGAATTGTTCTTCAACAGTGGGAAGCAACAAGGTGCTTAAAACATCAATATAGGACAGTGCTGTAATAGTTCCACGCAAAACAATAAGGAATGCAAACCCCCGCTATGAAAAACACAACCACACTAGAACACCACCGCCTCCGAATTTTACTGTTGGCACGCTAGCAGATGACGTTCACCGGGCATTCGCCATACCCACACCCTGCTATCGGATCACCAAGTTGTGTACCGTGATTCTTCACTCCACACAACGGTTTTCCAGTGTTCAATCGTCCTTACACCAAGCGAGGCGTCGTTTGGCATTTACCGGCGCGATGTGTGGCTTAGGGGCAGCCGCTCGACCATGAAATCCAAGATTTCTCACCTCCCGCCTAACTGTTATAGTACTGATGCATTTTGGAATTCCTGAGTGATGGTCTGGATAGATGTCTGCCTATTACACATTACGACCCTCTTTAACTGTCTCCGGTCTCTGTCAGTCAACAGACGAGGTCGGCCTGTACACTTTTATGCTGTACGTATCCCTTCACGTTTCCACTTCACTACCACATCGAAAACTGTGGACCTAGGATGTTTAGAAGGGTGTAAATCTCGCGTACAGATGTACGACACAAGTGACACCCAATCACCTGACCACGTCTGTCAGTTCCGCGGAGCGCCCCATTCTGCTCTTTCACGATGTCTAAATGACTACTAAGGTCGCTGATATGGAGTACCTGGCAGTGGGTGGCAGCACAATGCACCTAATATGAAAAACATATGTTTTTGGAGGTGTCCGGATACTTTTGATCACATTGTGTATAAGCAGGGCCTGTGAGAATTAAATACACTACTACGGACGTCACACCAACAAAAGCAAGCGCCATGATGCATTATTTGCTGCGTGGATGCAGCTGCGAGGATAAGAGCCACGTTTTCAGGGATAATATCTCTGAACTTGACCTTAAATAATAAATAACACTGGGAACTTAACTCCTTCCACAAAAAGGCTCAAGCACAACACGATAAAGATCTCACACTTAACCAACAGATGTCCACCATAAAAATCAAAACATGGGTAGGGGGAGATGATATCGCCGCGATCGATCACTATCTTAATTTCTTAGGTGCCGCAGAAGAAGTAATTGGAAGAGAAAGCAAACCAAGCAAAAATACAAATACAACATAAATACTTATAGGCAGGAGGCCCAGGCACAGGGCCGAGATTACAGTAATTAGGAGCGCGATATAAGGTGAATTCGAAAGCTTACCAACTAGTTGTAGCAACGTAACTTTCTCGACAGCAAAATAACCGCTGAACTACAATCAATCGGTTTCATGTACGACAGTAGCGTGTCATAACCGACGAAATACACACAAATAAAAGGGAAAAGACAGAATGGATCAGAATATTCCCCAACAACGACCTGGCAAAAGAACGAGATAGACGTATTAACAGTTGTATTAGTATCATAGAAAAATTCGCAGCGAAAACAATGAAAAAATATTTAAACAGTGGAGGTAATTTTCAAAACGAAAGTAGGAGCAATGGTAGAATGAAATTAACTAAATCAACTGCAGTAGGCCTAAAGCGAAAGAAGAAGCCAATGGAAGATGACGATGATGAAGATGATGACGACGATGAGGAAGATGAAGATTCACTGTGTCTAAGGTGTCTCAAGCCTTTTTCAAACAGTCAACCTGGAGCACAATGGATTCAGTGCACAAACTACAAGCATTGGGCTCATCAGACATGCGTGAAAAATGAAATCCGT
The DNA here is from genome assembly GCF_023864275.1 of Schistocerca cancellata. Classification (NCBI taxonomy): domain Eukaryota; kingdom Metazoa; phylum Arthropoda; class Insecta; order Orthoptera; family Acrididae; genus Schistocerca; species Schistocerca cancellata. The sequence goes on along the minus strand of NC_064631.1, from coordinate 458,975,545 downwards.
GGACTATTTTATGAGTGGATCCTTTGGATGTGGACTGTGATCAAAGTTGATTGGTTTGTATTAAGACACTATAATTCCTAATAATTTTAAGCTTTCCTGTTGTCATAATAAAATGTTAAGCATTTAACTCAATATTCAACTTGACTTGATGTACATTAAAGTATGTTTCTTGATAACTATTCGTTTTATTTTGATATCCTAAAGGTATACTAGTTTAACTTATCAAAATATTACATGGGTCAACGTGCCCCAGCCTCTGAGCCAGCTTACCCCGAGGCAGGGGCAGATTGGCCCACTTGACATATGTCCAGTAATTAATTTCTTAAACTTTTTAACTCATATTTTCTAGGTTAATAATAGTGATCCACATTCAGTAAGACTGGTCAAAACATTTAGCAATAATTTCATAAATTTAAATATGTAAAAAAAATTAATATAATTTTTTTTAAATATGGCCAATGTGCCCCGGTCCCCCCTACACTTTCCAACGAGACAGGTGCATAGTACTCGGCAGCAGAGTACACAAGACTGATGCCGGTTAAACGCAGACAGTCAGCAGAGGTTCCCCACGTGGTATCACTCAGCTTATGTTGTATGTTGTTCCTTGCAGCACCAAGAAAATCTCTGCATCACCCTCTCTACCACTGCACCAGGAATTCTGTCATCTGCCACAGCAACGATTGCTATCAAGAAGAACAGCAAGTGTTACTGCGGGACAACTCATCGCGGATGGTTTTGATCTAAATGAAAGCTGGAAGCATGAATGGTCAACAAAAGCATTGGGAACAAGAGCCCATCACCTTGATCCCACAAAGAAGCCAAAAGGTTTTGACCTACCGAGGAACCCCTGGTGCCGCCTCAACAGCTTAAGGACTGGATATGGTTGTTGTAGCTACTTCAGGTACAAATGGGGCTGGATCAGTTCACCAATGTGCGAATGTAATCAAAAAGAGCGGACAATTGTACATCTAGTCCAACGCTGTGTACTTCATTCATACCTTGGAATTCCCGACAACTTGTTCACTCTGTCGCCCAGCTTAATTAATTGGTTGAAAAACACAGATTTTAAGGTTTAATCTTGTCTTATATCATATGTATATTGTATAAAATCAACGTACGATTGCATAAAATACCTGCAGTTGCCGCAGGTAATGGACTCACTGCAACATACTGTCATCTCCCACCACTGCTAGATTAGCAAAAAAATGGTTCAAATGGCTCTGAGCACTATGGGACTCAACAGCTGAGGTCAACAGTCCCCTAGAACTTAGAACTACTTAAACCTAACTAACCTAAGGACAGCACACACATCCATGCCCGAGGCAGGATTCGAACCTGCGACCGTAGCGGTCGCGCGGTTCCAGACTGAAGCGCCTAGAACCGCTCGGCCACCGCGGCCGGCGGAGATTAGCAACAACCGGACTAGGGATTTACCGTCTCACGTGTAGGCTACCGATCACATGACGAACGACTGCATTTGAAATGGTGGGAAGCAAGGACTGCTGATGAATTCCCTCGCATTATATTCTGTACCTCACAGTTATGACAGTATCGTGGTTCCATTTTTCCGTACGACAATGCTAGTCCACATATAGTGCATTTCTCTATGATGTTGAGGTACTTTCGTGGCCAGCAAGATCTCCAGACCTGTACTGAGTAGAATGTGTCTGGAACCGACTCGGACGTCAACTCCCAGTGCCGAACCACTAGAGTCGCATTCGGGAGGACGATGGTTCAAATCCGCGTCCGGTCATCCAGATTCAGGTTTTTTTCTGTTTTCCCCAAATCGCTCATCCGAGCTTGCGCTCCGTCGCTAATGACCTCGACGTCGACGGGACGTTAAACTCCAATCTCCGTTCTTCCCTCCCACTGCCACTATACAGAATATGAAGATCCAGCTACAACAGTTGTGCTGCAGCTTGCCTCTGGAGAGAATACAGCGACTTTAAGACGCCGTTTCCAAACAAAACAGTGCGTGCATCCGGGCCGAAGGGGATGCACAGTCATAAACAGTGATAAACGGACCCATACTGTCAGGCTCTGAAATTATGCTGCATACCCTCTCAACCAGTATAGTTTCTTTTCATTTCCCCCTCCCCCTCGCCCTTTCTCAGAACTTCAATTTTTTTTGTCAGGCAATCTATATGAAACACCACACATGACTCTCACTACAGAAATCTACCCAGGAACTGGCCACGATTTCAATGTAAATGAGTGGTGCTTGTTCATAGATTAAAAACACGTTAATTTGAAAGTAGTACTTCTCCACAATGAAAAACTTCCTCTTGTTCTCATTGTCTGATCTAAAGGAGACATACGAGAACTCATCCAATTTAAGAATAATGAAACACACACACACACACACACACACATATATATATATATATATATAGAGAGAGAGAGAGAGAGAGAGAGAGAGAGAGAGAGAGAGATCTGTAGGTAATTGCATTCTTCTCGGTATGCTGCTCACGTACACAAAGCACTCCTGTTTTCTATGTGAATGGGACAGCAGAGACTGAAAGATCCACTATTAATGGAAAAAATGGCCTGCTCGCAATCAACTACCGACAGAAGAATGTGGCGAAGACTCCTCTTGTTGACCTCAAAAATATGTGTTTACCTCGACTGCTCATTAAATTGGGTCTCGTCATAAGCTTCGAGAAAGACCAAGACAAAACTTTTCTTGGCTTCATGTACTTGCTACCGTTTCGAAGGATCAGTGAAGCAAAAATAAAGGAAAGAATGTTTGTAGTATTGCTTAATGCCTAAAGAACATTTCCTTTCTTTGTCTGATGGTCTCCGCAAAACTCTTTTAGGAAACCATTGATAGAATAGAGCATTATTGTACAGAAACTAGACCGGCCGGAGTGGCCGAGCGGTTCTAGACGCTACAGTCTGGAACGGCGCGACCGCTACGGTCGCAGATTCGAATCCTGCCTGGGGCATGGATGTGTGTGATGTTCTTAGGTTAGTTAGGTTTAAGTAGTTCTAAGTTCTAGGGCACTGATGACCTCAGAAGTTAAGTCCCATAGTGTTCAGAGCCATTTTTTTACATAAACTACTGACGTCATATCTCCACGTGAGATGTAAAATATCACTTAAACCACATTTCTTGGACGATCATTTGGACTTCGCTTCGCATAAGCTTGGCACTGATAATTACGAACATGGAGAACGGTTCCTTCAGAACATTTCTCAAAGAAAAAATGGAGAAATGTAGTGTTGTCCGACGACTGTGTAGGCCAAATGTCACGGGAAATCGAGAAGAGATTGTTTTTAGGTAGAATTCTTTATTTTTCTTTATTATTATGGTACTATCTTCTTTGATACCTTGATGTGCTGCTATTTTTTTTTTTCGTTTAGAAGTTGTATGCATTTGGCACGTACACACGATTGGGTTGGCTGCCAGGTGTTGTAAACCCCAAAAACTGAAAAATAGGCTGAATGGGCTGACATCACTTATCGTTACTAGACGTGCAGATCTTTGTATCCAACAAGTAGTGTGGGTCCTAATTCAATAGTTCACTCAAACTGAACAACACTGCCGAGCGCCTTAGCAATCGAATGGTGTACATCCATGCGCTCATGGCCGTCGGGTCTGCTACACCGCGTGATAACGAATAAGTTTGTGCTTTACGAAATCCAATGTTCAGCTTTTCTGACGAAGACCTTCAAGAGTATGTCAGAAAGAGGAAAAACGAAAGTATTGCAGGGAATGGAAGCAACTAGCTGAAAATGAATCGTGTCAAGTACGACAAAACGCATGGAACATCTGCTTTTTAGTATAAATAAACCGTGAATGACAAGACTGAATTCCAGCAGCTTGATTTGAGAAAGGAGGGCTAGAAGCATGTTAATCAACTTCGCTCGGCTTCAATTCCATACAGATTACTTTCAAAGAAGATTCGTCACAGAAGTAAAGGAAAAATGTGGCCGACTTACTTAACTTCATGCCCCGCTTTCCAGCATAATTTTTCCAAGGTGTACAATGTGGTCATGACAACTTTTCAAACAGTGAGGAACAACTTGTTGAAGTCGTAACACCATAAATACTGTCATTATCTGAATTTCCATTTTGTGCTTTTCAGTTTTCCTTTTGTTAGTATCTCTTGAAAACGCGTAACACTGTGCTTTTTGAGTGGGTTTTCAACTTTCATTTAAATTCATTTCCCCTCCAAAATCTTTTTTGAGATAGTGATTTCGAAAGTTTTTATTTTGATATAGGTAATACCTTCCAACAAGAGATTCATTTTATAATGTAGTACTGTGCTGAAGCTGAATAAGTCACATCAAAAAGTCATACAGCCAGTAGAAAATGACATTATTACTCAAAGTGGCCACTCGATGCATTTCAGTTTTATTTCCATCAACAGATGTCCAAGTGCACGGAGGGTCACAGGGTACGAGCGTTACCAGACATGTGTGTGTAACATAAGCTGAGAGAATAGTCAAGTGAGCAATTTGTGTAGTTAAGTCATTTTTCACCGGATGTATGATTTTTTTTTAAGCGACCCATTCAACTCCAATATGGTATTACATTATATCATAACCATGTTCGCCTGGAACCTAAGGGATTTGAGGTTTCAGCTATATAAGAGAGTTATACACTATGATGGAAAGTTTACATTTACAAGTTATTGCAGTGCCATAATTCACTTAATAAATATATAATTATGAGCTGAAAACCTTAAAACTTCTCTCCTGAGAAAGTTGAATTTTTGACATAAATCATTTGACAGCCAAGACGTCCAAATAATGCACAGGCTGGAGTAAACACTTACAGAATCCACTGTTGTATGAAAACCGAGGCCGGTACAGGAATTCTGAAATTATGTCTAGATTCAAGGACTAATTGTCTTAGCGGTAAAAGTCTATACTGATTTTTCATCTTACAAATATTGCTTTGTTGGCCAGTGTTAATAATCATGATGACACTTATTTCCATCGTAAAATACAACAGTCAGATGACATACGTTTGGTTATGAACAAAAGTAAAATTTAGCTGAAAAAGGAGAAAGCTTACAAGCCGTCTGGCTTGCCTCCTTCCATTTATATGCAAAATTCATCTGCCAGACCGGTCACTTTAGTTTCATCATGCCAAAAGTCTCGTGACGTTATTTAATGCTGGGGAATTCATTTTATAAAATTGCAGTGGTTGTCGGTCGAGACTTGTAGTGCCATTCTAAGAATGGGTGAGAACCGCTCAGTTCACATAGAACTTTGAAAACGACAGGGGAGACTACACGACATTCAGAGGATTTGTTCCGGGTTACGTGCTTCAAGGAGTCACCTGAGAGAACTCACCGAACCCCGCTGTCAGCCAAGCTAAGACAGGGTTCGCGGTATTTGGCACAATTCGGCTCTGTAGAAGGTTGAGGGTGTAGTCCCCAAGCGCTGGTTGCCATCTAATAATTTATCTTGCTGTAAAAAAAAATTTAAAAATTTGTAAGTTGATGTAGATGAGTAGGAGAAACAAGCCTTGGAATGTCTGGGTCTGCGCAGTGGGAGGGAACGGCGAAAATAGTACGGTGGGGAGCAGGGACACATGAAGAAGTATTGCAAGGTCGCTGGACGTCGAGGATTCTGAGTTCATACGGTGAATGGGCTGTAACCTCCCAACAGTAAAAAATTATTATATATATTCATATTCAGTGTAACCTTCCAACAGAAAAAATATCTATAATATTCCGTAACCTCATAATAATAACGTGACTAATCTCTCAATAAAATTGTGGCTCACTTATAACCTTTCAATAATTAACTGACTGTGAATCTAAGCTGGTAAATTTGGACGTCAGCAGTGCTGTGTCGTGGCCCTGAAAGATCATTCTGAATAAATTGAAAATTCTGACCTCAATGAAGTCGCCCAATAACGCGTATATATCTGCTCCTATAATAAATTTTTCTGGCACAGCCCAGTGCACTGCTGGTCGCTAGATTTGTCATGTATAAAAGGTTCAAATAGCTCTGAGCATTGTGGGACTTAAATTCTGGGGTCATCAGTCCCCTAGAACTTAGAACTACTTAAACCTAATTAACCTAAGGACATCACACACATACATGCCCGAGGCAGGATTCGAACCTGCAACCGTAGCGGTAGCGCGGTTCCAGACTGTAGCGCCTAGAACCGCTCGGCCACCCCGGCCGGCTGTCATGTATAAAAGGAAACGACTGATTTTTCTTTACGATAATGACCATGGATTAATGCAGCCAACATTGCTCTCTGGTCTGAGATTCTCTTATAGCTTACATATCGCAGGCAGCACGTGGGTAATCCATCGAAATTACATCTGCGCGAGTGCGCTAGCAATAAATTCCTTAGTCATGGACCTCTTACAGGGCCTTCACGGTGTCCGAGCTCTGACGAGCGAGATTATGGTTCTTCGCATGGTACCAGGCCTGGCCGACTTACCGCTATAGCAGATTGGTGAGAATATGCATCAGCTCCAGCGATAGGTGGACGCTGATCTTTGCAAAGGGAATGTACCGTTGCCACAGTACCGTTAATCCCAGTCCCAGTGAAATTATCTTTTCTCATCTATTATTCAGTCAACCACTCTGGAGTAACTAAAACATTTGGTGGGTTACATTCGTATTAGTGATTGAATGTGCAGCTAATATACGGTAGTGCTTCCAGTTACTTTATACCTATTTTGCAATTACTTTTTGTAATGATCATGTTATTGAGTCTTATGCTATGTCATTGCTTTTAATAAAATAAAATATCAATTTAATTTTATTTGTTTTTCATTTGAAGCAACTTGTAGTTTCCTTCAATTCATTATTACTATTATCAGCCGGCCGAAGTGGCCGTGCGGTTAAAGGCGCTGCAGTCTGGAACCGCAAGACCGCTGCGGTCGCAGGTTCGAATCCTGCCTCGGGCATGGATGTTTGTGATGTCCTTAGGTTAGTTAGGTTTAACTAGTTCTAAGTTCTAGGGGACTAATGACCTCAGCAGTTGAGTCCCATAGTGCTCAGAGCCATTTTTAGCCATTACTATTATTATTATTTGTCGATTGAGTAAAAATAGTCATTCAGCAGGATTTTATTGCAATTCCCCACCTTAGGGCCGGCCGCTGTGACCGAGCGGTTCTAGACGCTTCAGTCTGGAACCGCGCGACCGCTACGGTCGCAGATTCGAATCCTGCCTCAGGCATGAATTTGATGTCCTTAGGTTAGTTAGGTTTAATTAGTTCTAGGTTCTAGGGGACTGTTGACCTCCGTTGTTAAGTCCCATAGTGCTCAGAGCCATTTAAATCATTTGAACCCTTCTTAGGGTTATGATTTGCAATTGAAATTTAACATCGGATCTTAAGATGTTTTTGACGGAGTTTAGGCGGTTCCATTATTGCGATTTCACATCCACACACCTCGGGGTTTTACACAGTAGCTATTCGTATTTATAAGCTACAGTCGATTCTCTTTCGTAACTCGAACTTACAGTAGCAGATCGACGCGTCGTTTGCTTCTTGTGAGTATGAAAGTGTAAGGACATACTATTAGGAGATATTACAGTTTTTGGATGTATTGCAATACGGATATGAGACATCCCGTCATATCGACTGTAGACCGCATATCAGACCGAATCAGGACCAAGGGGAGCACCGCGTACTTCTGGACAGGCGTTGCGACCGCGTCGGCTTCGTCAGGTTCTGCGACGCTCCGACCAGCTCTGGGATCGATAGTATAATATCGCCTCCGTGAAAATAAGATTCCGCCCCAGTCGGCTGCGGCGGCCGGCGGTCCCTATGAACGGGCACAAGTTTCCGCATGTAGATGCGCGGCGCTGCGCTGCGCTGCACTGCGCACAGTATTGGGTCGGTCTCCCCAGCCCTGGATGAATCTCAAACCGAGTTCGCCAGTTCCCGGTCGTCGCGTGGCCCGCTTTTAATATCGCCTCCCTTCTTTTTTTCTTTTTTTGCCCTTCGTTTTCTTCCGGCTCCTCCTCTGTACTGGCAATCGTCTTTAATGGCTCAGCTCGTAATTTGCTCCAGTCGTGAAAACTGCGTTGCACGTCCTCCGCCGCTAATAAATACGCGAAAACAGGAAAAGGCTATGAATGTTAATAAAAAGCGCCACATCTGGCAGCGGAAGAGACGAGTACTAAAAACAGAAGCGCCGGGACTTCTCTCTCCTTTTTTTTAAGTCCGTTCCCTTCGTTAGCAGCTATTTTCTCCCTGCATCTTGCGATCTTGCGCTGTTTTAAATGCGTCCTTCCAGCATTAACACAGACGTTTTATGCTACGGGGAACAACTGCGCACTGCGTAACGCACGAACTTGCAGCGGGGAAACTGCAGGTTTTCACAACCGACGTAGCGCTTCAAGAGCATACCGCTAAACTTTCTCAGAGTCTTTAAAGTCAGTACCGCCATTAGACTGTTGCTTATTTACAGTGTTACATTTACACTTACACAATCATGATGTCGGCTTCAAACTGCCATTATTAAGTGTTTTAAGTGTTATAAATTGCCTAATGTGGCATACTGTCGTATTAAAATACGATAATGGCATTTTGAAGCCGAAATCATGATTGTGTAAGGCCGGCCGGGATGGCCGAGTGGTTCTAGGCGCTACAGCCTGGAACCGCGCGACCTCTACGGTCGCAGATTCAAATCATGCCTCGGGCATGGATGTGTGTGACATCCTTAGGTTAGTTAGGTTTAAGTTGTTCTAAGTTCTAGGGGATTGATGACCTCAGCAGTTAAGTCCCATAGTGCTCAGAGCCATTTGAACCATGATTGTGTAAGTGTAAAAGTAACACTGTAAATAAAAAACAGTCTAATGGCGGTACTGACTTTAAAAAAGAAATATGTTATGACTTTGGCCCCGCATTATGAAAAAATTATTTCTCAAAGTCATTTCATGGGAGCTGTTATGTGCCGTACTGCTACAGTCTCTTCGATGTTAGACATGCGTGATAGGGTCACGGCTGCCCTGAATGATTCCTATCTTTATGACGTTTCCCCTATCCGAGAGTGTGCTCAACCTCTATAGATGGCTGAGGATCGCTAAACTCTACGGTCATTTATCCGATTCATAATCTTGGAATGACGGATTAAAAATTCCAACTCTATTATCCTTCGAAATATGTCGGCCATTTGCTGACGTATTTCTGTTACAGAAGAAAAAAGGAAAAAGAGATAATTAATAATTAATGCCTATAATCTTCTTCGATTATATATGAAGGAAAGAAAGTTGTTGTAACATCACGAATAGAAGAAGCGTATTAAAAAAATCAAGGAGAACGTGGAAAGTTAAGGTGCAGGGCGAAGACATTACTTTATAGGTGTTGGAAACCCGTGGGCATTCAAAACAGTCTCCAGTCCTCTCTAAATGGGTAAATAAAGGTCCTGTTTGGTTTTCAAGGGAATCTTATTCCATTCTTCCCTCAAAATAATTGTAAGTTCAGGTAACGATAACGGAGTTGGGCAGTGATAACGCAAATTTCCTTCAAAGTAGACTACGAAAGCTCAGCAATAATGAGATCTGGTGACAGTAGCGACCATGGCAGATGCGATAAGTCATCCTCGCGTTCACACAATCAGTCCGGGACGACGCGAGCTGTGTGAACAGGGGCCAAACACTGCAGCATAGGTCGAAATTAATACGCTGAATGCAAATTCGTTGACACCAACTGTACTGGATGTAGGTCATCTACCCACTAGTGATGCACGGAAATTTGTGCTGGACCAGGATGGGTCGCCTTAATAACTTCGGCTGTTCGCGGAGTCACAAAAACTTCCATATGTCATACTGTCTAATCCACGTATCGTAGTTCACTGAATTCATCACCTAATGGATTTCCGCATCAGGGAGAATGAGACAACAAGAAATCGAAGACAATATTGTTATAGTCTGACGAGGGCTGGAAGGCTGGCACACGTTGCACTGAGTCGGCTTCCACTGACCAGAAACTAATACGCCTCAGATTGCAATGCGCACTTGAACGCCCTCACTGGGTCTTCAATGGCAAAGTGTACTTTTCTCGGACGAGTCCCGCTTCAACTCGTTCTACAGTGATGGCTGCACTCGTGTTAGACGCCGCCCTTGTGAACGCCATCGATGAGACTGCGTTATTGATTGGCATAGCGGACGACCGCCAAGTGTGATGGCTTGGGGCTTCATTGGTTATCACAGGCGATCTCGTCTTCTACATGTTCAGTGCAATATGTGCACCAACCTCGACATCAGGGAGATTTTAGACCCTTCTACAGGTTGCTCCGTATACCATACTTCAGCAGGACAATGCATGGCACGTGTGCGAAGGAATATGCAAGCCTTTTCGAAGAACGACGGGTACCCCTGCCTTCCTAGGCCCGCAAGGTCGCACGACACGTCGTCCATCGAATGGCTGGTCGCCCGACTGTTCGTTCTGGTCCTCCTGCAATCACTATAGCTGCTTCGTGCATGCACCTACAATCCGGCTGGTAGTGTGTCCCCAAGGCTGTGTTTGATTTCAAGCCATGCAGTCAAGAAACTCTGATTGCAGCACATGGCGTCTTCACATCGTACTGAATTCTCACGGCCGCGCGGGATTAGCCGAGCGGTCTATGGCGCAGCAGTCATGGACTGTGCGGCTGGTCCCGGCGGAGGTTCGAGTCCTCCCTCGGGCATGGGTGTGTGTGTTTGTCCTTAAGATAATTTAGGTTAAGTAGTGTGTAAGTTTAGGGACTGATGACCTTAGCTGTTAAGTCCCATAAGATTTCACACACATTTGAATTCTCACGGTCAAAGCGTATGTCATCATCAGTTATCTGCTATATTAGCAGGTCCTTTGCCTCTCCATTTTCTGCGATCCATTGCTTCCTTCTTAAGGCTGCTGTATGTTGTACCGTCCATCATGTCATCCAGTATCTGGAATCTCTTCCTTCCTCGCTTCCTTTTCCCTTCTACATAACATTCTAAAACTGTTTTTATCAGTCCGTCATTCTTTCTTAATATATGCCTAATCCAATTTCTTTTTCTTCTCTTTATTACATCTAGTAACTGTCTTTTCTCTCCCACTCTTCTCAGTACCTCTTCATTTTTTACTCTGTCCATCCAACTTATTCTTTCCATCTTCCGCCATGTCCAGATCTCAAAAGCCTCCAGCCTTTCTCTGTCTTTTTTCCTCATAGTCTATGTTTCAGTGCCATATAGAAGAACACTCCATACAAAACATTTTATGAGTCTGTCCTGTAATGCTAATCATTGGCGTATTCTGAGGTCCTAATCGATGGAATAAATTTCATCATAATCACATATCTCCTTCATGTTGCACTTTTCACTAACAGTAGTGTATGTCTCTACTGTGAACAGGTACATAGGATGATGATGACGAGAGACGCCTCAAAATCGATTTCAAATTGAGAATGACAGTGTCAAATCAACACCAGCGAGAACTATTACCACGCAGAATTTCGATGGAAACCCTATAGTGGACAAACGATTCGTACGGTCCAAGATCGATGCATGGAACAGCGGCGCCACACGGGTTTATTTCAGCCAGAAAAATATGCGGCTGCGAAACACTGTCTTACTGAAGACCATAAAATTTTGTGCTATGAGACGTAAGTGGTAGCCCCTGCGTCCTGTTACTGGGACTATGTAGTGAAAGAAGCCATTGAAATCCGTATATCTGACAGTATTATAAACAGAGATAAAGGGTATCCTACAAGCAAGAGTTGGAACCGTTTTGTTTGAGATTAAAAAACAACGGTCTTCGTTCCGGTCATCAAAAAATTCCAACGGTGTTTGATATCGATTTATCGTTTCCGCGAGTTCTTACCACCTGTGCGCTGTCGTACTTTGCGCTGGAGAGCAGTTATGTTCGCGCACGTCCGGTGCACCTACAAAAGATGTAAAAGGAGTCACTAGTGCGTGTTTGATTTTAATTCCGGCGAATTAGTGCGACTGCTTACGGCACTCACCTGAAGATGGAGGCCAGGTGGACCGCCGAAATATGGTGCCAAGATGACATGTTCCGGCTGGAGACCCGATATGAATGTTACGAAGTGTGTTTTTTAAGTAAGGTCCGTTTTGTTGTAGACACTAGTAGTTCACGCGCGTACCGCAACGAGCGCGTAGGTCGCGTACAGGCTTGCCTCGGGAACAACTGTGCTCAGTTTCACCTCTATAGCTAACCTGTGCGGATCTGTTCTGTGCTTTCAAAATATTTAAGACTATCAACTCGCCCGCCGCGTGTGAAGTTCGCTCAGTGATACGGTTTATGTCAGCAAGGTACCTCTCTATTGCAGTAGTTCATCGACAGATTTGTGAAGTGTATGGTGATACTGTTATGAGTGAAAGCCAAGTGCGTAAATGGGTATGAGAATTCAAAGATAGCCGTGACAACGTCCATGATGAGGACCGCTCCGGTCGCCCTTCTTTGATTACAGACGATTTGGTGGGTTCAGTTCAAGAGAGGATTCGTGAGAACAGGCGCTTCACAATAACAGGTCTCTCAAACGAATTTTCTGACGTGTCAAGATCAGTGCTTATCAACATTGTTTCTGAACACCTAAAGCTTAGGAAACTGTGCTCCCTTTGGGTCCCGAAACTCGTAACAGAGGACCACAAAAACCAAAGACTTGAGTGTGCGATCATGAATAAGGCGACGGCTTCTTGAGTCAGATCGTAACTGGAGACGAAACATGGGTTTCGCATATCACGCCGAATCGAAGAAACAGAGCATGGAATGGAGACACCCATGCACAAGTCTGTAAAGGTGAAAGCCAAACAGACTCTGCCCCAGCGCAAAATCATGGCGTCGGTGTTTTGGGGTAGACATGGTGTTTTGTTGGCCGACTTCATCCAACGGGGAACCACTACCAATGCGGAACCATACTGCCAGACCCTGAGAAAGCTATGCAGAGCGATTCAAAACAAAAGATGTTCCATGCTGATAAAGGGAATTGTCCCCTCCATGACAATGCAAGACCTCACTCTGCAGGTCTGACCCGCGATTTATTGGACAGTTTTGGCTGGAAAGTTTTAGACTACCCACCCTAGAGTTATGGTCTTCAGAAATTGTTCAAATGGCTCTAGGCACTATGGGACTCAACATCTGAGGTCATCAGTCTCCTAGACTCAGAACTACTTAAACCCAGCTAACCTAACGACATCACACACATCCATGCCCGAGGCAGGATTCGAACCTGCGACCGTAGCAGCAGCGCGGTTCCGGATTGACGGGCCTAGAACTGCTCGGACACAGCGGCCACCTCAAACAACACCTCAGTGGCAAACGTTACAATGATGACGACGACGTGAAAACGGCAGTGAACTCTTGGTTATCGGAGCAGGCGGCAAGTTTTTATGAAGAGGGTATTTTAAAATTGTTTGAGAGGTATAATACGTGTTTCAACAAACTTGGCAACTATGTCGAAAAATAGAGTGAAGTATGTACTTTCTGAAAATAAATTTACTTTTTTGAAATAACTTTCGTTGTGTACTTATGTTCAAGCGGACCTTACTTAAAAAAACATGCCTCGTATTAATATCATTGTTTAATAACTTGTTTGTCGAACTTGAAAATGGCGGGGTGTTCTCCTGCCGAAATATCGGCGTTCGTTGAAAGTATTACCTGGCTGAATTCCCGGAAGTTTTTTGAAAGTTGTATACTCCAGGACAAAATCAGATCTCACTTTGTTGGTAGATTTGTGAAGGTATGTGGAAATAGACGTCTACGCACAGGTCATGTAATTTGCATAAATATTGGGCCGCAGATCTGCGTACGCGGTGATGGCGCTCAATAGCGACCTAGGTGGGTTCTATAGGATTTACATTAGCTGTATTCGGTCGACGAGACATCAGTTTGAGTTCACTGTAATGGTCCTCAAACCACTGTAGCACGGTTCTGCCTCACAGATATGGACAGTTATACTGCTGAAAGATGACATCGCCGCCGGGGAAGACATCAAGGGATGTAGGTGATTCGCAGCTGTCAGCGTCTCAAGGGGTAGTACCACATGTCCCATGCAAGTGAAGGAGAATGTATCCCATAGCATAATACTGCTCTCACCAGACTCCGTCTGTGGCGCGCTGCCCGTTTCCAGCCGCCGTTCACCTTGATCACGACCATCGACTTAGTGTAGTAAAAATGATTCACCCGAAGAGCCGACACGTTTCTATTGATCGACGGTCGAATCCCGATGGTTCCGTGCCCACGGCAACCGTAATTGACGATGTCATTGGGTCAAGATTTGAACACGTAGGGCGGATCTGCTACGGGGTTTCTTGTTCGACGATGAACGGTGTGCTCCGAACATTTGTGCGCGCACCAGCGTTGCGTTTTTTTGGGAGAAATGTCCCAGACCACCATCTATCCTACTTTACACAGCAGTCAAGCCTCCTAACCCTTCGGTTTATGAAGAGTCGTGAACATCCAACCATTTAGCGCCTAGTGGCAGCTTCATTGTCCACCTCATTCGTTCCGTAGAAGCTCACGATAGTAGCGCGTGAACATTCGACCAACATCGCCGTTTTCGAGATCTCAAAGGATTTCCCTATTTGCAGCCCATATCTTCCGCAGAATGATCTGCTCTCCGTGTCTACTTCGCTTACATATTTTTGTAATGTGTCACGTGCCCGCAACGTCAACAGGCGGTATCCAACGACTCGGAGGGCAATGGTCTTAATGGTTTGGCTTATCAGTGTACGTAACGGATTGAACTGATAGAGGAAATAGACAAGATCCAAAGAAGAGAGGCATGTTTCGTTACAGGTTCATTTAGCCATCAAGGAGGCGTTACAGAGATACTCACCCAAATCCAGTGGCAGACTTTACAAGAGAGGCGTTCTGATTCTCGTTGTGGTTTACTGTAAATGTATCGAGAGCGTACTTTCCCGGAAGAGTCAACCAACATATTGCTTCCCACGTATATCCCACGAACAGATCATGAAGAGAGATTCGAGCCAGCACGAAGGCTTACGAGCAATCGCTCTTCCTACAAACCATTCGCGACTGGAGCAGGAATAGGGGGCAAGCGATTGTGGTGCACAAGTACCATCCGCCAAACACCGTAAGGTGGCTTGTATAATCGTGGATGCAGATGTTGACCAGTCTGGTGAGGCAATACTAGACAGTAAAAGGAAAGCTGAAGTTTTAAATCTTGCGTTTGAAAAATTAGTCACGCAGGGGGTTTGTATATACACCTCGTGGTTTGACCGTTGCGCAGGAACCCGTATGGAGGAGATACACAACTGTTTGTGGAAAGTGCAGCACCGAGAAGTAATTGTCTGAATCACATTCCAGAACAGTCGAATCATACTAAGCGATTAAGATTTCAGAGAGGTGGCATGATGTAGGCCCAGCACTGCCCCCTTTTGTGCGTCCAGACATGCCAGTGTTATGCTAGACCCGGTTGGTACAAAGCTGTCAGACAAAGCGGAAACAGTTAGCCTCATAAACGTTTGATGGTGCCGTATAAGGAGGTGAGAGAGTTCAAAGAGGTCAGAATGACTAGTCTCTGGGAATCGAGTTTGTAGTACCGTGACATTGCAGCTCATACAGTGCACGCTCCTACGACAATAATTTGTGTGTGGAAGTAGTTGACAGAGAAGGGAATTACATAGCGACGAGCGTGCAGTGGACGACATATTGTGACCACAGCGTGGGGTAACCACCATCTTATCCAAGTGGCCATAGTTGACAAAACAGATCCACAATATTAACTTGACGTTGGAGTACTGCAAGGGGTATTGCCAGTTCGATGCCTTCTACTGATGACCGGACTAGTGGCATCCCAATGCACAGGCTTCCATCGCCCAGAAACCACCAAAGACGTAGACTGCTATGGGCATGTAAATGCCATCACCAGCGAGCTGAGTAGCAAAATTTAGTGTTCAACTTCTCCTACAGTGAGGGCAGCTTATGTGTTAGAGGCTACGGTGGTGACAGCTATCTGGCAGAGTTCATTAGTAACCGGCATAGCGGGAAAAAGCCGAGTTTGGTGGTTCGGGGCGCCTTGGCTATAACGTGCGATCACGGCTCCTACTTACTGAGGACATTCTGAATAGCAACTGCAGCATCAGAGACGTCTTACAACCCGAGGCACTGCCCCTGCTACAAGCAGCTCCACGTGCCATATTTCAACAGGACAAAGCCTGGCCACATGTGGTGAGGACTGTCAAAGCCTGCTTCAGAGAATGACCTGTATGACTGATTTCAAAATGGTTCAAATGGCTCTAAACACTATGGGACTTAACATCTGAGGTCATCAGTCCCGTAGACCTTAGAACTACTTAAACCTAACTAACCTAAGGACATCACACACATCCATGCCCGAGGCAGGATTCGAACCTGCGACCGTAGCGGTCGCGCGGTTCCAGATTGAAGCGCCTAGAACCGCTCGGCCACTCCGGCCAGCGCATATCCATGCCCGAAGCAGGATTCAAACTTGCGACCGTAGCGGTCACGCGGTTCCAGATTGAAGCGCTTAGAACCGCTCGTCCACAGCGACCGGTCGATTGATTTCCTGTTCTTCATGTACACTAGGACTGTTGATATTTTTAAAAATATCGGGAATCTGATATATCCATATTAAATGGAAAACAAAATGAGTTCTCGAGACATCGAAAAAAAGTCATCAACATATCGGGGAAAAAAAACGACGTACTTGCTTATAAAAATATTGGCTGCACCCTGTAAATGTACTGCCGGTTTTAGAGTTGTATGCTTAAGTATCGATTTATTATTTGATATTCAGTAAATCAACAAGCTAGCAGCCTGCCTATCCCCCTTAGAACAAGAACTGAAAGGAAAATGTCGCACGTTCACGCTTGGCGATAGTCATATTGCTAAGAATGGTAATTGCTTGTAAGTGGCACAGTAAAAAGCGTCCGATGGGCCCATCGTTCGGTTTCATCACATATAGAATTTGTCCGGAACACTTGATGCAGTCTTCCCTGTTGTATCATTTCTGCAAACGCCAGGGACCTAGCAGTTTTAGTGTCAAAACTGCATGCTGAAGCTAAACGTTGTAGTTTCCGTTGATATTATAAAATAACTGTATATTTTTGGGATATCGATAATTTTTCGATAGTCCTGATGTCTACCTGACAAGCCATCCATCAAACATGTCTGTGATATTGTCACTTAGCATCTTGTTCCTTCTGGTGCTCATGTAACCACTGTTGATGCTGCTAGAAGCCACGTGGCAATGTGTCCCCCCAACAGCGTATTCAAGGCTCTCTTTGGTTCTATGCCATGGTGTCTAGAGCCTCTAATTGCAGCATGTGGCAGCTTTACACCATACTAAATTCTGACAGTCAAAGTGCTTGTAAAATTCTGTAATTCTAATCACTTGTATGTTGTCAAGACCCTAATATGTTGAATAAATTTCATTGTAATTACGCGTCTCTTTCTTGGTGGCGCAATTTTCACGAGCAGTAGTGTAGATATAGACATTCCGGCGGATAGAGGCAACTGACAGTGTTGAAACCAAATAAGTCGCATCATCTAGATAGAATCTCAGTCGGGTTTTACAGAGAGTACTCTTCGACATTGGCTCCTTATTTCGCTTGCATTTCTCGCCAATCTCTCGCCCAGTGCGAAGCCAATGCGAAAAGGTGCAGGTAACTGCCATGTGTAAGAAGGGTGAAAGAACGGAATCACCTCCGTGCAGACCATTAACAAAAGTCCAATCATAAGGAATGCGTAGTCGGTTATATAAGTGACTCCGAGACTACTTAAGTAATAGAATCCAGCTCGTTGTCCCGGTCGAAGAGTGTTCACTCAGAGGCAAGGGTATTGTCATACCCCAGCGAAGGACCATTCTTAGTTTAACGGATAGAGAATAGGAGGCAGCTCTTTGCTGATGGCACTGTAGCATACTTGAAATTTTTAATGTTGTGTGACAATAGGAGGATACAAGATGACCTAGAATTTCCGTTTGATGTGATGAATGGCAGTTAGGAAGAGGAGATTTGTGTTTAATGTCTCGTCAACGACGAAGGTATTAGAGACAGAACACTAGCTCGGATTAGCGAAGATCGAGAAGGAAAGCGGTCGTGCACTTTCGAAGGATCCATCTAAACATTTGCGTTCTAGAGAGATCACGGGAAATTAAATCAGTATGGCTGGCCGCGGGTTTGAACCATCGTCCTCCTGAGTGCGAGTCAAGTGTCCTAAAACTGCGCTACCCCACTCGGTATTGGCAGCTAGAGCTAAATATAGAAAAATGTAAGTTCATGCACACCAGTAATAAAGCCTTAGTGGAGCGCTAGTTGACACAATCATGATTATTAAGTATACAAGCGTAACATTTCAAAGCGATATGAAATGGAGCGAGGTCGTGAGGTCGGTAGTAGAGTAGGCAAATGATTGACTTCGGTTTATTGAGAGAATTTGAGGAAAGTGTAGCCCATGTATGAAGGAGATCGCGTAAGAACACTAACGTGACCCATTCTTGAATACTGCTCGAGTGTTTGAGATCCTCACCAGTCCGTAATACAGGAACACATCGTAGCATTTCTAAGGCGTGCTGCTAGTTTTGTTACTGGTAGTTTCGATCAATACCGAGTATTACGGAGATGCTTCGTGAACTCAGATGGGTGTCCATGCTGGGGAGACGACTGCGAAAACGAACATTTCGCTTAGGGACTGTGAAGACAACATAAGCGAAACTGAGGCTCGTACGGATACATACACATAGTTGTTTCCTCATGCTCCATTTGCGAGTAGAACAACGGGCGCGTTATGTCGTCAAAATCCCGAAACGGTTGGAGAGCCCTGTCCATAACGCTCCGAACGTTCTTATTGGGGAGAGATGCGGCAACCATTTTGACGAAGGAGTGATTTGGCAAGCATGAAGACAAGCGTCAGAAACTCTCACCGTGTGCGGGCCGGCATTATCTTGCTGAAATGTAAGATCACGATGGGTTTGCCATGAAGGACAACAAAACGGGGCGCAGGGTATCGTCGACGAACCGCTGTGCTGTACTGGTGCCGCGGATGACAACCAAAGAGGTCCTGTTATGAAAGGAAATGCCACCCAAGACCATCGCTCCTGGTTGTTGGGCCGTATGTCTGGTGACAGCCGGGCTGGTATCTCGCCGCTGTCACGGGCGTTCCCAGAAACTTCGGCCTGGAATTTCATTGGACTAGAATTGTCTTCAGTGATGAGTCACGCTTCGAACTGAGGCCCAATGACCAGACCCAATGACCAGGTGGTCTTCGTGTTTGTGAAACTCTGCCTTTACCACAAGATCGCCGAATCTCTTCCCAACTGAAGATGTTCGGAGCATTATGGACATGGCCCTCCAACTAACTCGAGATTTTGACGATCTAACGTGCCTATTGGACAGAATTTTCCACGATATCCGTCAGGATGACATCCAACAACTCTATTAACCAATTCCAAGCCGAATGACTGCTTGCACAGGGGCCAGAGGTGGACCAACGCGTTGTTGAAGGAATGATTCAAATGGCTCTGAGCACTACGGGGCTTAACTTCTGAGGTCATCAGTCCCCTAGAACTTAGAACTACTTAAACCTAACTAACCTAAGGACCTCACACTCATCCATGCGCGAGGCAGGATTCGAACCTGCGACTGTAGCGGTCGCGCGGTTCCGGACTGAAGCGCCTAGAACAGCTTGGCCACACCGGCCGGCCGCGTTATTGACGTGCCCGGTTTGCGAAGATCTTTCTCTTGAATAAACCATCCATTTTTTCCTGAAATTGTAATCAATTACTTGCCTGTACATGTACATCACATCTACCGATTTCCCTCTCGTTCGTATAATTGCTTCGTGATGCGTTGTTCTCTTTGAGGGTATATAGTACATACGCCAACGAATGCTTGATGAAACACAGACAAACACAGACAAACACACACACACACACACACACACACACACACACACGCACACAGACACACACACACACACACATACATACTCACGTACACATGTTAGCTTAAATACATTGTGGCGTCGATAGTTCCGATGCCACAGACGAACTATGCCGACCACAGCGCCCTCTAGCCGACGCTGTGGGGCTCAACGAGTGCCGCTCTGCTTTCTGCCCAGTTGATCAAGACCAGACGACCAACCAACTTAGCTTCCACTTCATAGGAGGCTACCCATTACAGACTTTGCCTTTGTTACTTCAATGATAGTTTGTCCAACTACTAGTAACTGTTAGCTTTGATACGTGAACAGCTTCGCACCTACGTGCTCATCTTCACCAAAAGTTACGTATATGTCATTGACTAATATTCTCAAAAAATTCTAATGGCTCTGAGCAGTATGGGACTTAACATCTGAGGTCATCAGTCCCCTAGAACTTAGAACTATAGAACTTAGAACTAACTATAGAACTTAGAACTACTTCAACCTAACTAAGGGCATCACACACACCCGTTCCCGAGGCAGGATTCGAACCTGCGACCGTAGCGGTCGCGCGGTTCCAGACTGAAGCGCCTAGAACCGTTCCGCCACAACGCCCATCGATATTCCATATTAAATGTACTTTTACTTTACATGCATTACCGAAGTGCTTTACCTCTCCTGCTCCTACTCGCTTCCTTCATTCGGCCTTCCAGGCAGGATGCAAAACACTTATAAGCTTGTGTGAGTGTATATCACTTGATGTTGTGTATAGACAACGTGCAACATATCAGTAGTTAACTCCAGTAAGAAAGAAAGCAGTCGTGAACATAGAGATGGGCTTGAGGAGCAGTGTGCTTCAATATAAGTACGCGTGCTTCCACGGCCAGTGTCAACTTGAGTAAAACAATTTTGGTTTTTAGGCCAAGTTCTTATGACACATTAACAAAACTAAAATGTCGATTTTTCAAGAGACTTTTGAAGGGTCAAAGCTTCTACCGTCTTTGCAGCGTTTAGTAGTCCTGAAGTGAACCGCTCGAAGTCGGTCGAAACGTAGGTGTTTTAGTTGTCTTAACTTCTGATCATGACGCGGCCAAAATAATGTTATTGGAAAAGCAGTGTGCTTTGCAGAAGCGTCGTACAGTTGGCGTCGGTGTTCCATCTCCTTCCTTTCTTTTCGAGACCAATCACTCAGCCAGTTGTTGGGGACTGAAGAGTATAACGACGGTGGAACGTGGTATCCCACACCCACAGACGAAGTTTCGCCACACGAGAAAGCCATATTAAATGCAGAAAATCTTGTATCTGTGTTATACAGTTTTCCAGTTCAACCACCAAGCCTAGCGCATGATAACACTGATACCAAATGCCAGACAAAATTTGAAGATTCTCATTAAAATATGTTTTGTGGCGCTTTTGAAAAGAATATTTGTCGTGAAGCTTATTGTGCCTGTTCTGTATCTCTACGTAATATCGAATCTGGTGACAACTTTTTGGGCTGAAGTTACCGGTTTGTCGGCGCAGAAAGCGCCCGACGTTGTGATGCGAGATTACTTTTTCCTTTTTCCTCTGGGAGTTATAGTCACAAATTAGACTGGAAGTCTGATATCGATGAAGCTCTGTATAGCCCACTTAATGAAGTAATTGGGAACTTTTACCGTTTCCATTAATCAGCTGCTGAAGTTTGAAAGGAATGCTTTCAGTCAGTACCAACAAAACGAGTTTACAGAATTAACAGACTACTGAGCAGAAATGCGTGTTCCGAGTCCATTAAAACCAGCTATACAGTTGGCATGAATATTTTATTTCGGCTCAGGTTTCTCTCGTGCTGTTAACAGCAACGCAGTAAACGGCCAAGTATCCGTGACGATAAAATTGATATATTTTTTTTTTTCCTCCGTAACTTCTGAAAAATCCCTTCGGTGAGGCTCCAGTGGAATACGGGACACGCAGCACAAATGTTTTCATCGAAAGCCTTTGCAAAAAAAATTGCAACGGGGCTGATACTGGGATTGGTTCTATTTTGCTTGATTAATTATATGTTTCATAGATCAATCAGATAAACATCATGGCACAGAAACTTTTTACACACTTTCTACTGTATCTATATCTACCAGACTGCAGGTTGCACGTTTTCGCTTTTGTCTTCAAGAAAGCTACTGTCTGTCAGATATTTTATCTGCAACATTTTATTTTCGTTGGCAGATTATCTAAGAGTTGAATTATTTATTGTGTATGTCACTCCATTTTGAGAAAAAGTTTTACCTTGTAATATAACTCATTTTCCTTTCCGATGCTTAAACTGTAAGCATCAGGCGTACATAAAATTACCTTCTATGTACGAAGATTGTGTTGTGCCACATTATGAATTATTGCACAATACAGTGCCTCGTGACATGCGCAAAATATTCTTAGTGACTGCTGTCTCCGTAAAACTGGAAATTATTCTGATCGTATTAGCGGGTGCAATGCATGATTTTTCCACGTAACTTTTCATCTATAGGCACGCCAATGATTTTACAACTTGTGCTGCTTGAAATTTTCCCGACGTGATAAGTGGTTAAATGGATCGTCCGTATAATGTTGGACGTTGTTAAGAACCTGTACATTATTTCTGCGACGCCGTTAGTTGTAATCTTCAATTGCTGGGACGACTGCAAACGACCATTCTTCTTTGGTATATCTTTTGGGACACAGGGGTGGACTATTTTTGATAGTGGATGAATTACGGTTTTCTTTTTACATCGTTAAAAAGAAAATTCAGTTAGACAAAACAAATCAATTAGTTTGACGAAAAAATAAAACTTCCTTTTTTCAGTTGACGTTTCTTCTCTCGGATTCAAGAATACATTCACTGGCCTCTCTAGATTGTAATTTATTTGTCCGTCACTTAGATTCAAGAGGTGCTATGAAGTGACAACCAAATTGAAAATGATTTGTAATACTTTGCGTTTGACCAGTAGACAGACCCAGAAGAAGGCCGCTGCAACTGTGGCCGAAATGTTTGGTTTCTCCAGCAGTAGTTTTATACATTATGACGCCGTACCATACCCATAAAACTTCTATGTAGATTGACTCTGGCCGCGGAAGCCTACGCAAATATTACTATTGACCTCGTATCCATAGGAAGGAAAGAGGATCAGGCTTCAATGTCCCGTCAACGATGACGTTGTCAGAGTCGGAGAACACACCCACATGTGGGAAGGCAGGGGAAGAAAATCGTCCGTGTCCTTCATAAAGGAACTATTCCAACATTTGATTTAAGCCATTTCATGGAAAACCAAAATCTGGATGATTACGCTGTGATTAATGAAAATGTGCCAGATAGTGATTCAAATCCTGATTTCCTGCTTTCTGCAAGCATCCGAGCACATTTCCAGGTCAGACTCAAATTTTCGCTATCTCTCACGTTTACTGCTGTTACCACAAATACAGACCACAAACAGTTCTTCACATCATCATCAATGTCTTTTTAATGATTTCAGAAAACATGTAATTAATACTTTACTTGATTTAAAATACAATAAGCAAATTAAAATTGCAGATTGCACACACGTGGGCTAAGAAATAAAGCCACCATTATGGTGCATGACGTACTTTTCTTGTCACCTTGAAAATGACTTTTAGCCAAAATCGATAGGTATTAGTTAAATTTACGTTCGTCTATAAAAACTGCCAACGTACGATGATTATGACCCATAAAAATTGTTAGCAGTGAACTTAAAACATAAAAAATATCACCAATAGCATTTATTTCCAAACTTTATAAGAAACTGCGATGCTGTTCCGAATTTAATAGATGATATTAGTGTACAATCCCATTGTCAATAATTTTCCATGGCCCAAACTATGGCGACGATTCATTTTTTCCCGCAAGATTCTAACGTCTACCTCAGTCATTTAGCAATAATACGTTACGTAGTTTAGAATGTCAACCAGAGAGGGAGATTTGCAGCGCATTGTCAGTAGCTGTCCCACAATGTCAGTTTTTGCGTGCGATCTATTTTTGTTGTGTAAAAGAGTTTGTGAGTGATTACCTGGTAAGAAGAGAAAGCAACCAATGTTGGTGGGGGTTCCAAGAGACCTGCAGAACGAATTCCGATCATGAAATGTGTTTGGAAGACAATTACCGAAGCACTCAACAATCCAACTGGAGACATGAGAAAGACGATAAATTCATTGGATATTTCCATCAAGGGGAAAAAAGTGCATAAACACAAGCTTTGTATTTCTTTGTATTAAAAAGTAAGAGAACAATAAATTTTTTTGAAAGTTAACTACTACGCATATTATTCACCATGTTGATTAAAATTAAAAATTTACGAAAGACCTGATAGTTCTCGTTGTTTACATTCATGGTAGCTGTAATTATGTAACTTTTGAATCATCTTTATTTTAGAGGTTTTTGTTGTAATAACGCAATAAATAAAGATTGTTATCCCACGATCTCGCTATCATCCCTCTAACAAACTACTGCATATAAAAAATCTGATCAAACAGCCCTATTTGATATGTTGTATGTGCAGTTCGCATTTCATTAATCCTTTTCTTCCTTGTAAGTATGTCAATAAAATCCTTGAAGTGCATAGCATACGTCACTGCAAACATCAGAAACTATCTGAAATATTGCAGTTATTAAAATGCGAAACAGTTTCTAACGCAAATGTCTCCAGTTGCTAATGAACAGAATGAAAATGATAGCCTTTCATCATATTATGTTGCACGTTGACAATGTTCTTCTCTTCAATTTGCCCTCAAATGTAACGAAAAGTCAGCGAAAAGCCTCAACCGATATACGCGGAAAGTTCTGGAATAATGCTAAAGACGGATGGACCTGCAGTTCAACGTTAAATGCATCCTACGCTTTTCACAAATTCAGACATCTACGTTCTTCTTAAACTACGCCATTTTGCACGCAAAATAATTCCAATTCAATATCGAGGTTTTGTGCCTTGGCTGTTCATTCCCGTCAGTGTAAGCACGTGTTCATAGGTATAAGTGAGGTAAATATTGGCGAAAGGTATGCGAATGCTCGTCGCTTGTGTTCGGTTCCATTCGCTCGCAAGGCTATAGTGACCTTTCTGTTTAAGTCCCTTGGCAGTTGCCAAACTGTTCTGCCCCGTTAATCGGATATCATTATCGGCTCACTTCCTGGAAGAGACCTTCCTCATTTTTCCCCCGTGCTTAACAGCTCTGAAACTCTAAGGTACGCCAGATATGCCTGTACAGATCCAAAAGATGTATTTTCCTTTCTCGGATTTATGCCGTGGGCTTCCCGACTGTGGGATATGCAACCCGTGACGTCAGCGTGGTGCTCCTTTCCAAAACATTTTGGCCATGGGTTTTTCGACCCTCAACGGCAACCTTAACGGTGGGGGAGGCTCTGCCGACCGTTGTGTTGTACGATCATCTCTTCACATTCTATCCCAGATTAGGATTACCATGAACATAGTGCGTAGGCATGTTTAATTTTTTCAGTTACTTTATTTTTGCCTTTTCTCTACAATATTACTACACCAAATGATTAAATTTGTCTTGCTTTATGAATTTCAACATCTCACTCACTTTTTTTTTGTAGGAAAACCAATGATTTAAACATCTTCGCAAATCACCAAAGTCGTTATATTTTCTTATAATGGTTTTGAACCTTTTGTCGAGATCTGTGTATAATGGTCTTATTTTTTGAAGAGACATCATTATCATAAGCGCTCTGCCCTGGACGGGCCTTCACATGTAGCTCTCCATGCACTCCAGTCGTTTGTTACCCTGTTCGTTTTCTCATAATTGTTTCCTATCCTTGTACTACCACCATGCGGTATGTTCTGTGTCTTCTTCTTCTGCCACTCACCGTTCGCACCACTGCGTCCATCAGTAAAGATTCTCTTCTCATTCAGTGTCCAAGCCGATTGTGTTTCCTCTTCCTGATTACTTCTCTCTTCCCACACTCTTCTCACAATGTCAGTTTCTCCTCACTTTGTCTGCCCAGTTTATCCTTACCATCCTCCTCCAAATCCACATCCCAAATACTACTGTTCTTCTTTCTTCTTCTTTCCTCAATGTAGATGTCTGAGCTCCGCGTAATCCCATGCTCCATATAAAGCAGTTCCCAGTCTCTTCTTCAGTTCCCTATCCATGCACCCACACAAAAACCACCTTATTAAATCCCTTCTTGGCAAATCCTTTATGTTTTTTCATCTCCTTATTTTTTCCGAACTTCCGTGAAGTCTTCTATTTATCACCGATAGCAGAACTTTTGATGCATGAGAAATCAAACTTACGGTTCTAAAATCCTCACATTTTTCGGCATTGCTTTTGTTCTCTATCGGTATCGTTACTACCGGCCATTCACCTTTTTCACATGTCTTATTACACAGATAAGTTAGCTCTTTCACACCACTACTCCCAAGGCTCAAACAACTTTATTGATAATCCAACCGTTCCACTTGCTTTGTGATTCTTTATCTCACTTAAAGCCCTTTTTACTTGTCCTTCAAAGACGCAACATCCGTTGTTCTCTTCTAATTCTATAATTCTTCTAATTCAATATCGGTTGGTTTTTGAGCAGCCTCATATAGTCTCTCTGTCCATTATTGCCACCTTCCCAACACTTTCTCCGGTTTATGAACCATAGTACGTCACTTCTTTCTATTCCTGTACTTGTCGCGTTTTTCTTTGCTTCAAAGACTAGGACAGCAGCTAATCTTTACATCGTTCTTCCATCTTATCGCTGGCCGTTGTGGCCGAGCGGTTCTAGGAGATTCAATTTGGAACTGCGCGACCGCTACGGTCGCAGGTTCGAATCCTGCCTCGGGCATGGATGTGTGTGATGTCCTTAGGTTAGTTAGGTTTAATTAGTTCTAAGTTCTAGGCGACTGATGACCTCAGAAGTTAAGTCGCATAGTGCTCAGAGCCATTTTGTTCATAGAGTCTTTTCCGTCAGTTACGTATTTCTTTCTTAATCTGTATACCTGCTTCGTCAGGCGGTCGAGATGCTGACATTTGCAATGTTTAAACGGCCTGGGTACTTAATCTGTTCACTTACAACCAGTTCGTGTTGCGCACCCGTTAGCGATGACCATCATTGGGCAGACACGACTTCCCTTTCGTTTAGATTATTTCTTTTATTCACAGTGTATAGACCTCAAATAGCTTTAACGTATAAAATTATACGGAAACGAATTTTGTCTTCTCGACTGGCGGTTACAGCACATACGCATAGTTTCTCTGTAATAAAACAATGTAAATCTGTCATTTCCTTTTGAACCACCTTGTACATTATAGCTATTGGTAGTTACTTAGTAAAAATGTTCAAGTACAGGGTGATCAAAAAGTCAGTATAAATTTGAAAACTGAATAAATCACGGAATAATGTAGATAGAGAGGTACAAATTGAAACACTTGCTTGGAATGACATGGGGTTTTATTAGAACCAAAAAAAATACAAAAGTTCATAAAATGACCGTCAGATGGCGCTTCATCTGATCAGAATAGCAATAATTATCATAACAAAGTAAGACAAAGCAAAGATGATGTTCTTTACAGGAAATGCTCAATATGTCCACCATCATCCCTCAACAATAGCTGTAGTCGAGGAATAATGTTGTGAACAGCACTGTAAAGCATGTCCGGAGTTATGGTGAGACATTGGCGTCGTATGCTGTCTTTCAGCATCCCTAGAGATGTCGGTCGATCACGATACACTTGCGACTTCAGTAACCCCAAAGCCAATAATCGCACGGACTGCGGTCTGGGGACCTAGGAGGCCAAGCATGACGAAAGTGGCGGCTGAGCACACGATCATCACCAAACGACGCGCGCAAGAGATCTTTCACGTGCCTAGCAATATGGGGTGGAGCGCCATCCTGCATAAACATCGTACGTTCCAGCAGGTGTTTATCAGCCAGGCCGGGGATGATGCGATTCTGTAACATATCGGCGTACCTCTCACCCGTCACGGTAGCAGTTACAAAACCAGAATCACGCATTTCGTCGAAGAAAAAGGCCCGATAAAGGTAGATGTGGTAAATCCAACCCATACCGTGACTCTCTCGTCGTGCATTGGAGTTTCCACGACAGTTCTAGGATTTTCGATAGCCAAATTCTGCAGTTGTGGGCGTTGACAGACCCTCGGAGCGTGAAATGAGCTTCGTCGGTCCACAACACGTTTCTCAACCAATCGTCATCTTCCGTCATCTTTTGAAACGCCCACACCGCAAATGCCCTTCGCTTCACTAAATCGCCAGGTAACAGTACATGATGCCGATGGATTTTGTACGGATAGCATCGGAGGGTACGCCTCAGTGCCAACCAAACAGTAGTGTATGGAACGCCGGTGGGACGTGCGACTGCACGATCGCTGACTTCCCCGTGCATAGACGAACCCGCTAAGTCTCCATTTCTTCCTGAACTGTCTCAGCAGCATTATGCCTTGTGCTCGGTCGACCACTACGGGGTCTATCGTCTAAACAACCCGTGGCTTCGAACTTCGAAATCATTCTCGCCACAGCTGCATTTGTCGACGGACCTTTACCCGTTCATATCCCCTTCCTATGGCGATAGGATCGTAACGCTGAACTAGCTCATTCCCCGTTCCAATAACACAGCTTCACTAAAAACGCCTTTTCAGATAACTTCAACATGCTGCGACTTTTGGTGCATCTGATTCTCTCTCTCATTACAGCTCCTTTTATACACGATTGTCATGCGCCGTCACTGAAGTTTTGCTGTCCAGCGCCATCTGTCGGATACTTTGTGAACTTTTTTTTTTTTTTTTTTTTTTTTTTTTGCTCTAATAAAACCCCATGTCATTCCAAGATTGTGCGTCAATTTTTCCCTCTCTATCTACATTATTCTCTGGTTTATTAAGTTTTCAAATTTATACTTACTTTTTGATCGCCCGGTATAATTAGGAAAGAGCAGGCCGTGGTGGCCGAGCGGTTCTAGGCGCTTCAGTCCGGAACCGCGCGACTGCTACGGTTGCAATTTCGAATCCTGCCTCGGGCATGGATGTGTATGATGTCCTTAGGTTAGTTAGGCTTAAGTAGTTCTAAGTTCTAGGGGACTGATGACTTCAGAAGTTAAGTCCCATAGCGCTCAGAGTCATTTGAACCATTTTGAATTAGGAAAGAAACAGAAATAGAAATAAATGAATCAGGGAACCAACTCGATTGGATGATGTAATTGTAACTATTGCGAAAATTCCTCACGCAATTTACTACAACCCTAGACTCAGCAAGATGAACATGTGCTTCATCTCCGATGGATGTTAAACATTTCAATTTTAATGACTCCCAGCTTCTAAACAACTGATTCTGTGAAAGATGGATAGGAAGAGGTGGGCCATGTACTTGGCCTGCACTTTTGCGGATAAACCCGTCATACTTTTCTTTGTAAGGATATTTGAAAGATCTTGTGTTTCGTACTCCGGTACAAAAAGTTGACCTCCTTTGTGCCAGTACTGTGGAAGGGTTCGAAACCAAACACAATACTCCAAGAATATATCAGCATATCCGGGAATCAACACAACGGGGGGATGATATTCGTATGAAAGCTAAGGGAAGGCTTTATGTTTATGAATACTAGAACCTGTGGCGTTCGCTGTGTTATTCAGTGGTTTGGTATTAAACTAATTTGTAAATGGAAATGATAATCTTATTTTATTACATTGAGTAATTACTAAATAAATTTTCTTCCGGCTAAAGATTTGATCAAGTTGCTAAAGAACTCCAAGTTAACGTCGTGTTAAAGTGTTGTCTGTAAGTTGTGTAAGTGTCACTAAATCACAGTTCATACAACGGATTCTATACAACTATGGATTATGATGGAAACAGTTATCTTCAGCATAATGATCATTAAAACCACCGAATATCAGCCGCGCACAACACTGACGTATGTTACCTGAAACAATATTCATCGCAACTCGTGCGTAATTGAGTTCGACTCCATACATCAGTTAGAAAAGTTTGTTATAACGATCGTGCTATGACACTGTTTTTAAAGAACCAGTCTGATTCGAATCATTTTCATTAAAATGAGTTCGGAACCACCGCTGCACATTTATTTTTACACATTTGTATTACGTTCAGCATTTATGTCTGCAGAGTTGCGTAATTTGAATTTGCCGCTGAGATAATTGTTAAGATGGTGGCAGACAATTGATAGAGACTTTCTATTGTTAGACGAAATAAGTAAGTATTTGAAATGATTATTAAACTCTATAAACTATACCTTCATATTGTGCACTATTTAGACCTCATCAAGCAAATATTTAATTTGTTTCTAAGGAAAACACAGACAAAAACGCGATACAAATCGCTATCATCAATGGCTGCGCTCCTTGCAGCAGAAAGAAATAATTAACACAGATAATGCTTACTGAGAGAGGAATTAAAGTTATAAATAATTATTCACTCATGTTTATAATAATAATAAACTCTATTTTCTAGTAATAATTAACAAATAATTACAATTTCTTAACAGACCTCAGTTTGATATGCGTCCGCAATCTACAAAAGCCGTCCAACAAAAGGTAAAAACAAAGGAAGACAAACGCAGATCATAAAAGGAATTTACAATTATCATTGTCTTTGTATGATACACATCGATATGTCTAATTACATCATAGAATATTATATAAATAATTAATTTTTATAAGTTTTCACTGTTTTTTCATACGTCGAATATATAATGTTTATAACTGTTAGAGGCATAATTTCCTCTCGTCGCACTGTATCCAAAAATTTATCTCGTAGATGTTACAAACCTATTGGTAACACCAGCATACTTTGAAGTCTTTATGAAAATAGCGGATATAAACCACTCACAGAAATCCAATGTACACAAACTACACACATAAAAAGCATTATCATCACATCACATTTTTTGGCTTTAACGGCTCTCACCAGTCACCTTTGAACCTAAATTAGATCTAAGGCTACGCTATAAATCGGCGTATCATCGAATCTACGATTTTCATATTTTTATTCGTTGGCGGCACAAACTCACAACTGAGCTCTTGCGCTCAGAACTAACCTAGACCTTGGGCTACGCTACAGGTAAGTGTCACAACAACCTCCGTGCAAAAAAAAGTAAATTCAGTATTCAAAGAGCACCACAGTTCCCTCAAGGTTGTTAGTTTAAACCAGTACTTTCTTAAGCACTACTAGGCAGTGATGGTGAGCTTTTGGGTATGCAGTCGAGTTGCTGATTCCATTTTTCTGCACAATATTTCGACGATCTACCCTTTCGTGTTCTTCATGTGCTGAGAGCTGCGTTATCATGTGTAGTCACAGCCTGGTTTCCAACAACTCGGCTGCGTACACGGAAGCACACTATGAATCGACAACGGAGAGAAAACCTGAAAGATCACAATGCTCGCTAGTTTCGAGGATACAGTCATTCTGAAGTTCACCTCAGAATAGGTAACCACAACCACGTATATGCAACTGTTTGCAGTTCAGTCCCATTTGAATACAAAGGATCCTTAGATTAACAAAGTACTCACATAAAGTAACAGCCTGATAGGAACGATGTCATTATTTACAATTATTGAGGCTATGGTCCCCACACACAAGAAGTCAGTGTTCTGTTCTACCTGCGTTTGCACACATATGACGTCACACATTAGAAAGCCATTACGTCACGGGCCATAGCAGACATGCAACATCGGCGTAATCAACCGACCATTCTGAACCTTTGATATAAGACAAAAGTTTCTTATAATGTGGCATTATGTTCTGCCCCTGTGTGATTCCTACGATTTATGTACCATGAAGAAGTGTAGAAAACTAATTCTTGTTCCTATGTTCGGCCTCCATAGGAACCTAAAAGACCATCATCGACTACATTTTATTCTTCTCGTTCCACAACCTCTTCATCCTTCCACAACCTCCCCTCTTCTTCCGAGATCTTCTGTGTAAAAGCATCTTGTCTGTTCCACTGGTGACTACTCTTTTTGTGTATCCTCCGTCGCTGATTTCTAGCATAGTTGTCGGTGTGTGCTGGATTCTCTGATTTTCCTTCCTTTCCATCCTTACCAACCTTTCCTTTGTTTAACAACTAATCTGATTTCTATCTTTTCTTAGAACCCAGATTTTTTCTCTGTTCTTTCTCTAGTTCTGCACAATACTTTCTTAATGTTATAGTCTCAGTCGCATATAGTACCAAATTCCTCACCATAGTCTTGTGTGTGAGATATTTGTGTCTTTTCTTTTTATTCAAATGGCTCTGAGCACTATGGGACTTAACATCTGAGGTCATCAGTCCCCCAAAAAATTAGAACTACTTAAACCTAACTAACCTAAGGACATCACACACATCCATGCCAGAGGCAGGATTCGAACCTGCGACCGTAGGGGTCGCGCGGTTCCAGACTTCTTTTTATTGTATATCTGGTCATACAAGAGGCTTACCTCATCTTATTCATCCTTTATTTCTTTGCTCCTGTTGTTTCCTGTTACATATTCTCCCAAGTGTTTAGATTTGTCCACCTTGTCCTAGGATCTGCCTCCACTGCTGTTCAGTGATTCTGAAGATACTAGTTCGATTCCGGGTACCGCCAGGGCGCTTTCCTTGGTAGGAGAACTAAAATGGGATGTACTCAGAGTCGTGATGCTAACTTAGGAGTTACTTGGGTGAAAAATATCGATTCCAATGGCTGGAAGGGTGACCAGCTGGAATAGTGCTGACACTGACACCGTGTCCCCCAAGGTGTCTTTGGATATAGTGTGGACAGCTCTTCCCCCCCCCCCCCCCCCCACCGCGACTATGATACAACAGAGACAGTAGGCAGAGTCTTAGCTCTTTTTTCCCAAGGTGTCTTTTAATATTTTCTAACCAGTGCTATTGTATGTCTTTGGCTTGTTGCAGTCAGTTCTTGGTCCCACTCTTCTGGTTGTGTTTCTTAAGATGTTGAGTTTTTCTTTGCATCTTCTTCCGTCTCACTATCGTTCTTGACTTCCGCAAAGGCTAGGCAGCCGGCCGGCCGTTGTGGCCGAGCGGTTCTAGGCGCGTCAGTCCGTAACTGCGCTGCTGCTACTGTCGCAGGCTCGAATTCTGCCATGGATGTGTGTGCTGTCCTTAGGTTAGTTAGGTTTAAGTAGTTCTAAGTCTAGGGGACTGGTGCCCTCAGATGTTAAGTCCCATAGTGCTCAGAGCCATTTGATTTTTTTTAGGCAGTAGACTTGGGCGCTGTTGTCCTTTTGCGTCCCCAAGTGCGTCTTTACTATTCCCATTTCGGCGTGCATTGGTCTCCAGTGCTAGACCACGTGTTCCAGCTCTGTGTTGAAACTGGTGAGGGTCCAGCTTCCTCTCTGACACCGGTCTTGACTTCAAACGCATTCTTGCAAGCAAATGAAACGTGTCCGGTCCCGTGTCCATGTACGGTATCTTCTTCTTCTTCTACACGTGTGAACTGTGTCCTGAAAGTGTGGCCGTGCCTCTCCACTACGCCACGGCCGGCTGCGCCCCTGGATGGCGCCTTCCAGGGCCCCGCCCGCGCGCCTGGCCGGCGCCGTCTCGGCGTGTCAGCGCGTGGGCGCTGCGTGCGTCTGCGCCTGCGTGCGCCTGCGTGCTGGTAGCAGAGGTCGCGCGGCCCCACATGTGTTTATTGTGGCCGCGCCGGCCCCCGGCCTCCGGAGGGGCACAGTTTTTATTAGGACCTATAATGGAAGTAAATGTTTCTTGTTGACTCGCGGCCACTCGTGACTCACGCTCGCCTCGTTCACTTGGCCGGCTCGTCTCGTCTGGTCTCGTTTCTCTACTCCGCTCCACCGCCTGCTGAGGACCCGTCTTCTTTTTTTAGACATCCTCCAAACTTTCTAGCATACTCGTGGCCAGGAAACGATCGACGATAATACCAGTACGGGCTCAGCTCAGGCAGGTTACACCTCACGACTGAATGCTGCACAGTTGGGAACAAAAAAAAAAATAGTTATGATGCCATCTGAAGGTTTTATAATAAACTCAAAATTTGTTGTAGAAATATGCGTATGTAATAAATGAAATGATTACATTTAGGTATCGATGGATCAAGCGGTTTTGAGGTAACAGGGTTTAGGAATTCTGTGATTATGTTGCGAGAATTACACTACTGGCCATTAAAATTGCTACACCACGAACATGACGTGCTACAGCCGCGAAATTTAACCGACAGGAAGAAGAAGATATGTGATATGCAAATGATCAGCTTTTCAGAGCATTCATGCAAGGCTGGCGCCGGTGGCGACACCTACAATGTGCTGACATGAGGAAAGTTTCCAACCGATTTCTCATACACAGACAGCAGTTGACCGGCGTTGCCTGATGAAACGTTGTTGTGATGCATCGTGAAAAGAGGAGAAATACGTACCATCACGTTTCCGACTTCGATAAAGGTCGGATTGTAGCCTATCGCGATTGCGGTTTATCGTATCGCGACATTGCTAGTCGCGTTCGTCGAGATGATTGTTAGCAGAATAGGGAATCGGTGGGTTCAGGAGGGTAATACGGAACGCCGTGCTGGATCCGAACCGCCTCGTATCACTAGCAGTCGAGATGACACGCATCTTATCCGCATGGCTGTAACGGATCGTGCAGCCACGTCTCGAACCCTGAGTCAACAGATGGGGACGTTAGCAAGACAACAACCATCTGCACGAACAGTTCGACGACGTTTGCAGCAGCATGGACTATATGGCCGGCTGGGTTGGCCGAGAGGTTCTAGGCGCTAAAGTCTGGAATCGCGCTATCGCTACGGTCGCAGGTTCGAATCCTGCCTCGGGCTTCGATGTGTGTGATGTCCTTAGGTTAGTTAGGTTTAAGTAGTTCTAAGTCCTAGGGGACTGATGACCTGAGAAGTTAAGTCCCATAGTGCTCAGAGCCATTTCTTAGCATGGACTATCAAGCGGAGACCATGGCTGCGGTTACCCTTGTCGCTGCATCACAGACAGGAGCGCCTGCGACGGTGTACTCAACGACGAACCTCGATGCACGAATGGCAAAACGTCATTTTTTCGGATGAATCCAGGTTCTGTTTACAGCATCATGATGGTCGCATCCGTGTTTGGCGACATCGCGGTGAACGCACATTGGAAGCGTGCATTCGTAATCGCCAAACTGGCGTATCACCCGGCTTGATGGTATGAGGTGCCACTGGTTACACATTTCGGTCGCCTCTTGTTCGCATTGACGACACTTTGAACAATGGACGTTACATTTCAGATGTGTTACGACCCGTGGCTCTACCCTTCATTCGATCCCTGCGGAGCCCTACATTTCAGCAGGATAATGCACGCCCGCATGTTGCAGGTCCTGTACGGGCCTTTCTGGATAGAGAAAATGTTCGACTGCTGACCTGGCCTGCACATTCTCCAGATCTCTCACCAATTGAAAACGTCTGGTCTGTGGTGGCCAAGCAACTGGCTCGTCACAATACGCCAGTCACTACTCTTGATGAACTGTCGTATCGTGTTGAAGCTGCATGGGCAGCTGTACCTGTACACGCCATCCGAGCTCTGTTTGACTCAATGCCCAGGCGTATCAAAGCCGTTATTAAGGCCAGAGGTGGTTGTTCTGGGTACTGATTTCTCAGGATCTGTGCACCCAAATTGCGTTAAAACGTAATCACATGTCCGTTCTAGTATAACATATTTTTCCAATGAATACCCGTTTATCATCTGCATTTCTTCTGGGTATAGCCATTTTAATGGCCAGTAGCGTAACCTTTCACTCCGCAGAGGACTGTTCACTGTTCCTGATAGATTGAAACTGTGTGATGCACCTGGAGGTGGTTTGGAAGGCAGAAGAGAGGTACTGAACACACGAAGCAGTTAAACACATGGGGTGCCAGTGAGCATTGATTTTTATCAATGTGGAAAGTTGAAAATCTGTAGACAACCCTGCAGAGGGGGGGGGGGGGGGGGGGGGAGGGGGCATCCACGGTACCACGGTTATGAGTAATTATCTTGGGTATTAATAAACCGCTTTAGCTGTATTTAGTCCTTTGTTATTGGATCACTATCCGTTTCGTGGCTCTTCAGGTGAACATTTGATTAAAACATTAAAGCGGTAAAGCTCAGAATGACAGAGCACGCTGCCACGTTCCCTGTACGCTGTTCTGTATACACTGGAGAAGCGATCACTATGGTACGATTTATTTAGGAACCTGGTTTTTTTGTTCTATGACATGCCGTGTTTTGTTTTGATGGACAACGAATGTCGGGTATAAAGATTCCGAGCTTTTCCGCTCTAATGTTTTAGTCATATGTTCGCCTGGAGATGTGACTTTTAGAGCCACAAAATCGATAGTGATCCAGTAATAAAGGAATAAATACAGCTGAAGTGGTTGTTAATAGCCAAGCTGAAAATCTGTCGTCAAAGCGGGATTCGAACCCCGGTGTCTTGCTTGTATGGTGGGCAGACGCGTTAACCACTGCGCCAGGGGACCCAGCGTTTTGCAGAACTGCGCAGACTGCTCTAGCAGCGCTCCCGTCGCACCGAAATTCTCAACTTGCATAACTTACACTACACACTACTGCCCCTGCCTCCTTACTCGCGGCATCTCGCCGATCCCCGTAAGGGTTCGAGCTTGGTGTGCATCTGCACTTACGGGATCATGGGCCGTCGTCGCCTTAATTACTTATGTGGCGTCTGTTCTTTCGGACATCGCCGAAAGAACAGACTCAACATTTATGAGAAAGATACTGGCGGCAGTGCAGCTGTGAGGGTGGGTCGTGCGACTTGCCTCTACAACTCAACACTAAGAGAAAGGTTTTTGGATTCGTGTCCGGGTTCGGACACAATACCAATGTTTTAGGAAATTTCGATCTTCGTTTGGTGGCAAATATAGTAGTGGAGTAATCTGATTTGCTCTTGATTCTGTTTGATATGATTTCATATACATTACTAATGTAATCTCTGCGTACAACTCAATCTGCAGCGGTAGTTTGTGGATAATGAAGGCATACTGCCGTCACTAGAGGAAGTCTCCCTGGGAATATGCCGTTTGTTGTTTGTAGGTAGGCAGATCACCTGGCATACAAAAGCTCTAGCCCGTCCACTTGGACACCAGAAACGACGGGTCTGAAGAAAGGCTGCAGCAATGCGACAATGCGGAATAACCACCCCAAAGGTGCGAGGCCATGGGAACTTTAAACTTGTCAGAAACGCGTGGCAGCCATATATGGAAACTGAGATCGTAAACGTGTTTCTGTGACAATTTGTTTGGCGGATTGTCAGACTGGTACCTAGGAGAGTTAGTGCAAGCCACGAAATTGGAACGTCACATTCCGTCGGCGGGAAATCGTACGTCAGACAAACCAATGGGAGTAATCCTGGTAAACGAAGAGCAGCGGGAGGAGAATACCTTGCGGTAGAAGCTTCACCTCCTTTAGAGTGTTATACAACAGTGGAAATCAGTGTAAAGGCATGGATATGTACAGGAAAATTAACATTTTAAATGGGAATAATGTGCACATTGTATATGCCATAGAATTAGATCCAGTATAACGACAGGCGCAGTCAGTTGTTATCGCGTTTTATGTTAGAAGCAGCATGTAATAAGACGTCATCGATTCAAGTGTTAAGAGTGTGGAATTCGGTATAAAGGCAGCTCTGTACGAAGTTAGTGTCGGCGTACGTGCTTTTACTGCAAATAGGAAACATTTACTATTACTGACAGTGCGTGTTGTGCACATAAACTACGACTGTGAGAGTTCCACGCGGAAAACAGTTATTATCAGATGAAAAAGCAAAAATCGGTGCATCCAAGGAAATAGGACTCTCATCATCAAGAATTTGAACGGTTCAAGTGCAGCAACTGATAATTTCGTTAGACTGGGCTCACGATATAGGTAGAATAGAAAATATGGGCAAAGTAGAAAATTATCTGAGCCATCATAACGGTTACTTTTACACAAAGAAATGGCCATACACCGTTATTCTTCTCAAGTTATTGTTGATTTACAGGTGCCAGTAACTGCCAGACGTCGACAACAAGTTTTGTCATATGACAAACATCTTGAAATCAAGACACAGCAGCGGAGATCTGCTGTAACACCCAAACATAAACAGGCTAGATTGGAGTTTGCTGAAAAACGTATGTCATGGACTACAGAATGGTATAAAGTGATCGTTAGTGATGCGAAGAAGTTTAATTTAGGTGGGCCGGATGGATTTCAGTATTATTGGCATGATCTCAGAACAGAGCAGCAGGTAAGAATGAGCAGAACTTTTGGTGGTGAAGTGTTAGGAATTGGCAGCACTGAACGTAAATTACGCATTGCTTGGCTGAACGCTAAAACGATATCTAGCATGTACTCTGAGATGCTAGAGAAAGGGTTGATTAAAATGTATCAGGACCTAGGTCAGAGAGTCTAAGGCTTCAAAAAGATAATGCATCTGCGCATATTTCTGATACAAGCAAAACTGGTTTAAGGCCAAAGATATCGATATGTTGCCCTGGCCTGCATTTAGCCCGAATTTGAACCCCATGAAAAATCCTTGGGGAGTACTTGCAAGATGTGTTTGTCGCAATGGAAGGCAAATTTATGCCGTATGTGAGCTGAAAAGAGCGATGCGAGAAGAGTGGAGGACAATTTCATTGCAAGGACTACAAACCCTAACAAAAGCAATGCCGAAGAGAATTATTGAGGTAATTAGGAAGAATGGAGGTTGGACAAAGTACTGAAAATGCAATAACACAACAAGGGAGTGAATTCCCTTAATCCAATTTCCACCCAGGAAATGTAAAAGCCGTATTTTGTTGCTCGTGTTGTAAAACAAACTGTTTAAATCCGTCATGAGTGTTTATGTGTTGTACACTCCTGGAAATGGAAAAAAGAACACATTGACACCGGTGTGTCAGACCCACCATACTTGCTCCGGACACTGCGAGAGGGCTGTACAAGCAATGATCACACGCACGGCACAGCGGACACACCAGGAACCACGGTGTTGGCCGTCGAATGGCGCTAGCTGCGCAGCATTTGTGCACCGCCGCCGTCAGTGTCAGCCAGTTTGCCGTGGCATACGGAGCTCCATCGCAGTCTTTAACACTGGTAGCATGCCACGACAGCGTGGACGTGAACCGTATGTGCAGTTGACGGACTTTGAGCTAGGGCGTATAGTGGGCATGCGGGAGGCCGGGTGGACGTACCGCCGAATTGCTCAACACGTGGGGCATGAGGTCTCCACAGTACATCGATGTTGTCGCCAGTGGTCGGCGGAAGGTGCACGTGCTCGTCGACCTGGGACCGGACCGCAGCGACGCACGGATGCACGCCAAGACCGTAGGATCCTACGCAGTGCCGTAGGGGACCGCACCGCCACTTCCCAGCAAATTAGGGACACTGTTGCTCCTGGGGTATCGGCGAGGACCATTCGCAACCGTCTCCATGAAGCTGGGCTACGGTCTCGCACACCGTTAGGCCGTCTTCCGCTCACGCCCCAACATCGTGCAGCCCGCCTCCAGTGGTGTCGCGACAGGCGTGAATGGAGGGACGAATGGAGACGTGTCGTCTTCAGCGATGAGAGTCGCTTCTGCCTTGGTGCCAAT
This sequence comes from Schistocerca cancellata, assembly GCF_023864275.1. NCBI lineage: Eukaryota > Metazoa > Arthropoda > Insecta > Orthoptera > Acrididae > Schistocerca > Schistocerca cancellata. Next base: position 458,936,203 of record NC_064631.1, on the reverse strand, counting down.
GATGGTCGTATGCGTGTTTGGCGCCGTGCAGGTGAGCGCCACAATCAGGACTGCATACGACCGAGGCACACAGGGCCAACACCCGGCATCATGGTGTGGGGAGCGATCTCCTACACTGGCCGTACACCACTGGTGATCGTCGAGGGGACACTGAATAGTGCACGGTACATCCAAACCGTCATCGAACCCATCGTTCTACCATTCCTAGACCGGCAAAGGAACTTGCTGTTCCAACAGGACAATGCACGTCCGCATGTATCCCGTGCCACCCAACGTGCTCTAGAAGGTGTAAGTCAACTACCCTGGCCAGCAAGATCTCCGGATCTGTCCCCCATTGAGCATGTTTGGGACTGGATGAAGCGTCGTCTCACGCGGTCTGCACGTCCAGTAAGAACGCTGGTCCAACTGAGGCGCCAGGTGGAAATGGCATGGCAAGCCGTTCCACAGGACTACATCCAGCATCTCTACGATCGTCTCCATGGGAGAATAGCAGCCTGCATTGCTGCGAAAGGTGGATATACACTGTACTAGTGCCGACATTGTGCATGCTCTGTTGCCTGTGTCTATGTGCCTGTGGTTCTGTCAGTGTGATCATGTGATGTATCTGACCCCAGGAATGTGTCAATAAAGTTTCCCCTTCCTGGGACAATGAATTCACGGTGTTCTTATTTCAATTTCCAGGAGTGTATATACCTACTACATTCATAATAAATTCGATACATGAATGCTTCAGACATTGTACCGTGCTTTGATTTTCATTTCCATTACTGTAGATTACACCTGACGAAGCAAACTCTCCACTGGCGTCTTGAAGGAGTCACCATGTCAGAACGGCCACTGCTGCTTCGAGATGGAAACACTGGCAGTATCAGTCATTGCCACTTCGTCTCCGCTCTGTTGTTGACATCGACAAGGGTTTTCTCATCCTGATGTTGTGAGACGCGATACACAAGCTACCCGGTCGGCGCTGCAGAGTCTGTCTCCATAACCCTATCTCTCCATCCGTCAGCCGACTGCACACGGTCCTGCTCGGTGTGGACTCGCATATAACAAACACCATTAGTTGCGCAACTAAAGCGCTGTGGAAGAAGTTGAGAATTTTTTCGAAAATAAAGCCGTCTAGATCTATTCTTCTTTTATAACGCCATTTCGACACTTAGAAGATGCAATAAATCTACTAAAGAGGCTGTCTACACTACGCTTGTCCGTCCTTTTTTGGAGTAGTGTGCGGCGTGGGTTCCTTACTAGATGGGATTAACGGAGTATACTGAGAAAGTTCAAAGAAGGGCAGCACGTTTCGTATCATCGAGAAATAGGGGAGAGAGTGTCACGTACATGATACAGGGTTTGGGGTGGACATCATTACAACAAAGGTGTTTATCGTTGCGGTGGGATCATCTCATGAAATTTCAGTCACTTTGTTCTCCGAAAGAGAAAATATTTTGTTGACGCCGATCTACATAGGGAGAAACGATCATCATAATAAATTAAGGGAAATCAGTGTTCACACGGAAAGGTATAGATGTCCGTTTTTTGCAGTCCGCTTTTAGAGAGTGCAATAATAGAGAATTATTGTCAAGGTTGTCCGAAGATCCCTCTGCCAGGCACTTAAAGGGGGTAGGACGTCAGACGTGCCGACTTGGAGCAGGACAGGCACCAGAGGACATTTTAATTTCCACTGTCTATACTTTTACAAATAAATTCACAAAACTTTTGTCAGCATGACCAGGAAGGAATCAGAATTCACACTCATAGCAGTGGAAGTTCGAAAACATAATGAAGTAATTTTTTTACATGTAAAATTTGATCATTTTTTTCATTTACTATTGGCAGCGTTTGTTGCTATAGGTACACTTTTCTTCGCAAGCAAGAGAGATGGTTCGATGAATTTTGCATAGCATACAAACCATACTTAAAGGTGTATGAAACTCTAGAATTTTCGAAATCTATTAAAAGCTGTGGTAAAAATTGAGGTAATTAACTACAAAATTTGTGTTTTTTCTAAACATGAAGTTTAAAATACAACAGATTATTCGTTTTTTCATAAATTAAATACATTTTAGAGTTTCATACACCTGTAAGTATGTTATGTACGCTGTGCAAAATTCATCGACGAATCTCTGTAACTTATGAAAAAAAGTGTACCTATAGCAACAAATGCAGCCATTAGTAAGTGAAAAAAATGATGAAATTTCACACGTAAAAAAAATTATTTTGTTATGTTTTCGAACTTCCACTGCAATGAGTGTGAATCTTGAATCCTTCCTGGTGATGCTGATAAAGTTTTATGAATTTATTTGTAAAGGTATAGACAATGGAAATTAAAAGTCCTGTGATGCCTCTCCTGCTCTAAGTCGGTCCGTTTGAGGTCCTACTCCCCTTAAATGTGTTTGCTGAGTATCGATGCAGACGTAGATATAGAATGCTGCCATCACCAGATCAAAACTTTGAAATTGTGAAACAGCATTCGGTGTCAGTATAAATAAAACGTGTACCTAAGTGGGCGTTAACTCAAGTAGCAACTTTCAGCAGCGAGCGAATATTTATTTTATTTGCCAGTCAAGCGATTATAAGGATTATTTTCAAAGGTTCAATATAAGCAACGTTAATGTCTCGTTGCATGGTATCCCGTCTTTAGGTATCAGAGTCCTTTCACATCTCCTACATATTTGTATGGGCACCGTAGCACGTTTTAACTGCCTTGCAGTAAAGCGCCTAACGCCCAGCTGAATAGATAAATTGAATCACTGAATCTATTTGCATGAAGTAACCCCCTAGAAATTAACAACTCTAACAATTAAAATCTCAATGTGCCCTTAATTAAATTAGAACTGCAGACATAACCTTTCGGTGCCCAAGACATGGATGGACGTCTCGACCCTGATACAAGGCACGGATTCGTATACATAGCTGGTGTAACCACCTTGAGCAGCAAGGCAAGTACTGCTCCGACATGCGGTCCAGCATGGGACTCGTTAAGCCACACCTGCTCGACCTGTTCGCGTAATTCTGTAAGAGGTGCAGGTGGACGACCCTCACGGGGAACTTGTCCCAACACGTCCTGCCTGTGCTCAATTGGAGACAAGTCCGGCAATCGCGCTGGCCAAGGAAGTGCTGCAAGTCTCGCATAGGCAATGTATGAGGCGATCATTGTCCTACCGGGACAACGCAACACATTCCAGGTGCATGAACGGAACAAGAGTTGGTCTAACAACGTTCGGCACCTACAATTACTGGCTAGTGCTACCTCCAAGGACGTCATGCCTAAAAGACAGTTGCAGCCTCTCTCGTCCTAGGCTATAAGGCCTAGGGTTGGACTGGTGGGTCACCTGCATGAATGAACTGTCGAGACAGGGCTCACCAGTTATGTCGGACCTGCGGACAACCAGCACTTGCATGCCTACGGATTCTGTTCTCATTTCTGAAGACACCAGTACGCTATTCCATTCTCCCGGCACCCGTAAAGCAGTAGACATTGATGCTACGATATGAGAATCTTACATATTTCATTTCCACGGATCAAATATTGAGGTCAAAGACCATGGATATCGTAGATTTAGCGGCTATTCCATTGGCGGCAGTAACTAACCACCGAAGATAATCCATTAGTGGCAAATTTTCTCGGTAAGAAGAAAATAAAACTGTATTTTAGCACGAGGTTGACCTCCAAAAACATTTATACACTGCAGCGCCAAAGTAACTGGTATAGGCACGCGTATTTAGAGATATGTAAACAGGCAGAATACGGCGCAGCGATCGGCTACGCCTATATAAGGCAACAAGTGTCTGGCGCAGTTGTTAGGTCGGTTACTGCTGCTACAGTGGCAGGATATCAAGATTTATTTGAGTTTGATCGTGGTGTTGGCGCACGAGCGATGGGACAGAGCATCTCAGAGATGAAGTGGGGATTTTCCCATACGACCATTTCACAAGTGTGGCGTAAATATCAGGAATCGGGTAAAACATCAGATCTCTGACTTCGCTCCTGCCGGGAAAAGGTCATGCAAGAATGGGACCAACGACAACTGAAGAGAAATGTTCAACGTGACATAACTGCAACTATTCTGCAAACTGCTGCAGATTTCAGTGGTGGGCCACCAACAACTGTCAGTGCTTGAACTATTCAACGAAACATCATCGACATGGCTTCCATAGCAGAAGGCCCACTCGTGTAGCCTTGATGACTGCGTGACACAAAGCTTTACGCCTCGCCGGGGCCAGTCAACACCGACGTTGGGCTGTTGATGACTGGAAACAGGTTCCCTGGTCGGACGAGTCTCGTTTCAAATAGTACAGAGCGGATGGACGTGTACGGGTATGGAGACAACTTCAAGAATCTGTGGACCCTGCATGTCAGCAGGGGACTGTTCAAGCTGGTGGAAGCTGTGTAATGGTGTGGGGGGTGTGCAGTTGGAGTGATATGGGACTCCTGATACGTCTAGATAAGACTCTGACAAGCGTCACGTACGTAAGTATCCTGTCTGATCACCTGCCTGCATCCATTCATGTCCATTATGCATTCCGACGGATTTGGGCAATTCCAGCAGGACAATGAGATACCTCACACGTCCAGAATTGCTACAGAATGACTCCAGGAAGACTCTTCTGAGTTTAAAGACTTCTCCTGGTCACCAAACTCCCCAACCATGAACATTACTAAACAAATCTCAGATGCCTTGCAACATGCTGCTCAGAGGAGATTTCCAATCTCTCGTACTCTTTCGGATTTATGGATAGCCCTGCAGGATTCATGATGTCAGCTCCCTCCGGCACTACTTCAGACATTAGTCGAGTCCAAGCCAGGTTGTGTTGCGGTTCTTCTGTGTGCTAGCAGGGGTCCTACAAGATATTAGGAAGGTGTACCATTTCCTTTGGCTCTCCAGTGTATATAAACACGAGAGAAATTCTACTCACTGTTTCTGGCTTCTGGAGAGTGGCATATGACAAGTAAAATTGTCATTTCTTCTGATTTTGTAAGTAGACATGACCCTCTGAAGGAGTGCGACTAAATATAAGTTTTTTCAAATTTATTTTACTTCATTGCAGTTGTCAAGCTGTAGTCGCAGTAAATTACAGAAAGCTTACGTGACTAGTCTCGGGGAAGCTCTGTCACTGTTGCCAGATGTAACAAGTAAGAGGTAAGTCGGCTATCAATTATGAGAACCTGAAATACAGGGTGAGTCACCTAACATTACCGCTCGATATATTTCGTAAACCACATCAAATACTGACGAATCGATTCCACAAATCGAACGTGAGGAGAGGGGCTAGTGTAACTGGTTAATACAAACCATAGAAAAATGCACGGAAGTATGTTTTTTAACACAAACCTACGTTTTTTAAAAACGGAACCACGTTAGTTTTGTTAGCACATCTGAACATATAAACAAATACGTAATCAGTGCCGTTTGTTGCATTGTAAAATGTTAATTACGTCCGGAGATATTGTAACCTAAAGTTGACGCTTGAGTACCACTCCTCCGCTGTTCGATCGTGTGTATCCGAGAGCACCGAATTACGTAGGGTGATGGACCTTAGGTACAGAAGAGACTGGAACAGCACATTACGCCCACATGCTAACACCTTTTTATTGGTCTTTTTCACTGACACACATGTACATTACCATGAGGGGTGAGGTACACGTACACACGTAGTTTCCGTTTTCAATTACGGAATGGAATAGAGTGTGTCCCGACATATCAGGCCAATAGATGTTCAATGTGGTGGCCATCATTTGCTGCACACAATTGCAGTCTCTGGCGTAGGGAATGTCGTACACGCCGCAGTACATCTGGTGTAATGTCGCCGCAGGCTGCCACAATACGTTGTTTCATATCCTCTGGGGTTGTAGGCACATCACGGTACACACGGTACACGATGGCCACCACATTGAACATCTATTGGCCTGACATGTCGGGACACACTCTATTCCACTCCGTAATTGAAAACGGAAACCACGTGTGTACGTGTACCTCACCCCTCATGGTAATGTACATGTGCGTCAGTGAAAAAGACCAATAAAAAGGTGTTAGCATGTGGACGTAATGTGCTGTTCCAGTATCTTCTGTACCTAAGGTCCATCACCGCTCCCTTTGGATCCCTACGTAATTCGGTGCTCTCCGATACACACGATCGAACAGCGGGGGAGTGGTACTCAAGCGTCAACTTTGTAAGTAGGCTGTTTATGTTTCCTGGCTGTTTATGTTTTCTTATTGGCAACGTTACGTAGCGCTCTATATGAAAATCACTGGCTGTGCTATGTGCAGTCTGTGGCTAGTTTGCATTGTTGTCTGCCATTGTAGTGTTAGGCAGCGGCAGCTGGATGTGAACAGCGCGTAGCGTTGCGCAGTTGGAGGTGAGCCGCCAGCAGTGGTGGATGTGAGGAGAGAGATGGCGGAGTTTTGTAATTTGTCATGAACTGCTATATATATATATTATGACTATTAAGGTAAATACATTGTTTGTTCTCTATTAATATCTTTCATTTGCTAACTATCCCTATAAGTAGTTAGTGCCTTCTGTAGTTTGAATCTTTTATTTAGCTGGCAGTAGTGGCGCTCGCTGTATTGCAGTAGTTCCAGTAACGAAGATTTTTGTGAGGTAAGTGATTTGTGAAAGGTATAGGTTAAAGTTACTCAGGGCCATTCTTTTGTAGGGATTTTTGATAGTCAGATTGCGTTGCGCTAAAAACATTGTGTGTCAGTTTAAGCACAGTCTTGTATAAATTGTTCTAAGGGGACGTTTCAACTTTAGGTTACAATATCTCCGGACGTAATTAACATTTTACAATGCAACAAACGGCACTGATTACTTATTTGTTTATATGTTCAGATGTGCTAACAAAACTAACGTGGTTCCATTAAAAAAACATAGGTTTGTGTTAAAAAACATACTTCCGTGCATTTTTTTATGGTTTGTATTAAACAATTACACTAGCCCCTCTCCTCACGTTCGGTCTGTGGAATCGGTTCGTCAGTATTTGATGTGGTTTACGAAATACACTCCTGGAAATGGAAAAAAGAACACATTGACACCGGTGTGTCAGACCCACCATACTTGCTCCGGACACTGCGAGAGGGCTGTACAAGCAATGATCACACGCACAGCGGACACACCAGGAACCGCGGTGTTGGCCGTCGAATGGCGCTAGCTGCGCAGCATTTGTGCACCGCCGCCGTCAGTGTCAGCCAGTTTGCCGTGGCATACGGAGCTCCATCGCAGTCTTTAACACTGGTAGCATGCCGCGACAGCGTGGACGTGAACCGTATGTGCAGTTGACGGACTTTGAGCGAGGGCGTATAGTGGGCATGCGGGAGGCCGGGTGGACGTACCGCCGAATTGCTCAACACGTGGGGCGTGAAGTCTCCACAGTACATCGATGTTGTCGCCAGTGGTCGGCGGAAGGTGCACGTGCCCGTCGACCTGGGACCGGACCGCAGCGACGCACGGATGCACGCCAAAACCGTAGGATCCTACGCAGTGCCGTAGGGGACCGCACCGCCACTTCCCAGCAAATTAGGGACACTGTTGCTCCTGGGGTATCGGCGAGGACCATTCGCAACCGTCTCCATGAAGCTGGGCTACGGTCCCGCACACCGTTAGGCCGTCTTCCGCTCACGCCCCAACATCGTGCAGCCCGCCTCCAGTGGTGTCGCGACAGGCGTGAATGGAGGGACGAATGGAGACGTGTCGTCTTCAGCGATGAGAGTCGCTTCTGCCTTGGTGCCAATGATGGTCGTATGCGTGTTTGGCGCCGTGCAGGTGAGTGCCACAGTCAGGACTGCATACGACCGAGGCACACAGGGCCAACACCCGGTGGGGAGCAATCTCCTACACTGGCTGTACACCACTGGTGATCGTCGAGGGGACACTGAATAGTGCACGGTACATCCAAACCGTCATCGAACCCATCGTTCTACCATTCCTAGACCGGCAAGGGAACGTGCTGTTCCAACAGGACAATGCACGTCCGCATGTATCCCGTGCCACTCAACGTGCTCTAGAAGGTGTAAGTCAACTACCCTGGCCAGCAAGATCTCCGGATCTGTCCCCCATTGAGCATGTTTGGGACTGGATGAAGCGTCGTCTCACGCGGTCTGCACGTCCAGCACGAACGCTGGTCCAGCTGAGGCGCCAGGTGGAAATGGCATGGCAAGCCGTTCCACAGGACTACATCCAGCATCTCTACGATCGTCTCCATGGGAGAATAGCAGCCTGCATTGCTGTGAAAGGTGGATATACACTGTACTAGTGCCGACATTGTGCATGCTCTGTTGCCTGTGTCTATGTGCCTGTGGTTCTGTCAGTGTGATCATGTGATGTATCTGACCCCAGGAATGTGTCAATAAAGTTTCCCCTTCCTGGGACAATGAATTCACGGTGTTCTTATTTCAATTTCCAGGAGTGTATATCCAGCGGTAACGTTAGGTGACTCATCCTGTATATGTCACATCTAACAGAAACACCTTTGTCATAGGAAACGACACTGTAAATTTATCATGTGAAGTTAAATCTTATTATGCATTAATGGTAAAGATGAAACATCATTACCATTGATCTCTGTGAAGCCTTTATCTATACACAACATTAAAATCTCAAAGTCGTATATTCTGGATTGGGATTGACGTTGTCCAACTACTTGAATAACGAACCTGACAAGCGAAAATCTTGTCTTATTAATTTCAGCAATTCTGCTGTTATTCTGAAACATAAATAGCCCAAGTATGAGGTCGAAATGTTAACTCAAGTATCAGAATGCACCTAAAAAAATTAACACTCTTCAATTGAGAATTAGTAAAGTCCATCGTTGTTGGGCAGTCATATGGTAACCTGGTTATGTGTCACCCAAGTAAATAGTTGTTTCTTGGACACAGTGCTACTGAGCACTGTGTTCAAGGTTACAGGCTATGTATTTTCAAATTTAAGACTTTGAGGTGAAATTATAATAACGATGTTTTTCTATTCATATTTTACTGGTAGATCATCAGTGATCTTTATTTTATTGTGCAGGTGTGAAGATTTTTTTCTCAGAGTTGACCAGCTGCTTTGGAAGCAATATATACAGATAAGAATATGCAGTATTCAAGCTTAGGTGTTGTTATTTCATTAACTTTATCAAGGTACAGTTTTGTACATTACTTAAGGAAATTTATGTACCTCAAGATGTATCTCTCATTTTATTAGGGAATTTTACTATTTTTGAACAACTGATGAGTGTTAATTTTTGCATGTGCGTTCTGATGCTTCAGTTAACGGTTCGACCTCATATTTGAGCGATGTCGATGTATGTTTTTGTTTCCTATGACGAAGGAGATGTGGTTAAACGTTACATATATTTCAGGTTCTCTTAATTAATAGACGACTTATTACATACTTGTTACATTTGATAATGGTGACAGCTTCACCGAAACTAGTCATGTAAACTTTCTGTAATTTACTGCGACTATGGCTTGACCACCTTACTGAAGTCAAATAAATTTGAAAAAAAAAACTTCTTCTAGTACTGCAATCATTCGAATCGTTTTTCGAAATATTCTTTTTCTCGCAGTCGAGTGATTTTTGCTACTCAATAAGATTTTCATAATGAAATGGTAGCTAGAAAGCTGAAATCTCTATTGCAGGAGTAAAACATTCATCACGTGCGATACACCAGTATGGGGAATAGAGATGGTAGCGTGTCATTCTCGATAACCAGATCGACTGTGAACACCCTTCGTTGACTCCCAAGCATCTCATTGAAGCTGAATGACCATTCCATCTGCTGTAGACTTCAAGCTCCGCTATATCCCTGATCCTGTTCGAGTGTAGTAGTTTACGAGCTGACATCTTGCCTCATCCTCTCTCTTGCGCCATCAACACAAAAACATCGATACACTTCACGTACACGATTTTTACGCCAAATGTACCCCCTTAGGACCTACGAATCAATAGTTGTTGTTGTTACCATTTTCTTCTTTTTTTTATTTGTCTACACTGTGAATTTATACAGTGATGTTCTACCCTCTGTAATGTTGTCCTTTGTAGCACGCTATCTTGGGCTTACATTTCAGCAGGATAATGCCCGCCTGCATACGGCGAGAGTTTCTGCTGCTTGTCTTCATGCTTGTGATGTCACAGAGTGATGTCACAGAGTGATGTCATGCTTTGCGCGACAAAAAACTGTTCTCACTCTATGGCCTCCGGTTAGTGGAGCGTACCTCCACGATCAGTATTTTTTAATTATAATTTTTTTTTAATAAAGGATTATGGGAAAGGATAAGAGAATTTTTATTTTAATTTCTGTAATAATGTGTTACATCTCCAGTGACTTGTACTTTAGCACATCTTCCAGCACCTTTCATCCACAGACAAACACTCTCTTGTTCACTTATTTTACGATGATTTCTTGTTCTGAACGAAAATGCCTGGTTAGATATGAAGTAAGACACGCCCAAGTCTCTATTAAAAACTTCTCCAACATGAAAAGTGCGATAGGCTATAACATCTCTTGCATTAAATGCTTCCAAACCAGTAACTTTATTCACTGTATTGCCATTATAACGAACAACAGCAACTGTAATCCAACCATTGCCAGCTTGATGTGTATCTAATTGGGTAAGTGTAAAATTAATAATGCACCCACAAAACACAGATGGTCCTTGCAAAAGAACTTGTGCTCCTTTGTTAGCAACTTTGACCTCAAGATCTTCTAAGGCCTTATAAACAGTTAGACGCGAACGTGTATATCTTCTTCTATATCGAGGCATCTCAGATAAGAGTACGATGCTGCTGCACGCGCTGCTGCACGCCGACTGAAGCCGGCTTAGACTGTTACTCCACACGTCTGCACTCACCGAGCGCTGGGCAGCAACTGGCTGTGGCGAATCCCGGACGCGGGCGGTAGGATCTCTATCTTGGGCTTACATTTCAGCAGGATAATGCCCGCCTGCATACGGCGAGAGTTTCTGCTGCTTGTCTTCATGCTTGCCGAGCTCTGCGTTGCCCAGCAGATTCAACGGATCTCTCCCCGACTGAGAACGTTTGGAGCATTGAAGCTAGGGACCAACCAGCTCAGGATTTTGTCGATCTAACGCAACAGTGGGACAGAACTTACCTCGATCTCTCTCAGGTGGACATGCAGCAACTCTTTCAATCAGTGCCAAGCCGAATAACTGGAAACATGTTGACCACTCGCACACCTGATTTTGAAGAGGAGGAGCTGGAACATGTTGCAGCGGAACCCACCGCTACCAATACCCGTCGTACTGCACGTGAAGTGGGCGCTGCACATATTAGCGTGTGGCGAGTATTACACCAACAACAACTACACCCATATCATCCACAAGGAATCCATGCAATGCTTGTGACTGACTTTGAACCAAGAGTCGCATTGTGTCAGTGGTTGCTCCAACAATGGATTGATCGATCTGATTTCCTACAGATCGTGCTGTTTACTCCTGAGGGCTATTTGATCTTGGTTGTATTTCGAACAGCAGAAATAGAGTAATTCACAGCATTTTATGTCACGGGATAATGTAAATACGATAGAGCCACCTGAAACGTCCCCTTAGAAAAATTATACATGACTGTGCTTAAACTGACACACAATATTTTTAGCGCAACGCCATCTGACTTTCAAAAATCCCTACAAAAGAATGGCCCTGACTAACATTAACCTATACCTTTCACAAATCACTTACCTCACAAAAATCTTGGTTACTCGAACTACTGCAATACAGCGAGCGCCACTACTGCCAGCTAAATAAAAGATTCAAACTACTGATAGGCATAGTTAGCAAATGAAAGATTTTGATAGAGAACAAACAATGTATTTACCTTAATAGTGTTGAAAAATCATAATATACACAGCAGTTCATGACATCCTGTGTTACAAATTTCAAAACTCCGCCATTTCTCTCCCCACATCCACCACTGCTGGCGGCTCATCTCCAACTGCGCAACGCTGCGCGCTGTTCACATCCAGCTGCCCAACACTACAATGGCAGACAACAATACAAACTAGCCACAGACTGCACACAGCACAGCCAGTGATTTTCATACAGAGCGCTACGTAACGTTGCCAATAAAAAAACATAAACAGCCTACTTACACACCTTATGGACAAGTAATGTAAACAAATCTTCCTAGTAATCGGGCTCGTCCTCCTTGTTTCCTTTCAGGAAATAAAGAATGTATAGCATAGTAAGTGTAAACTTATACGCATGTTAGTTCTAAATAAGCTGGAAAATAGTAATGCTAGACAAAGCAGTAGACAAATTTATTCCCATTTCTTGCTAAGCTGGCTTCTCCGGGTAGACAAATTTATTTCCATATCTCGTTAAGCCGGCCTATCAGACCCAAGGTTCCTACCTCAGATTGTTCAGAGGAGCATTCCCTGTGCCCTGTTACATTTTGCACGCTCTTACGGAAAAACCCTGTATAAGGACGGTCTGCAAAGCGGTCCCACCTACTGCTGGAGGCGCCACTCTGGCCCCAGGTGGTCACTAGGACAATGCTCCGCTTCCCCGTGGAATGCCTTGGCAGCCCCACTTCCACCAAGTCCACCGGTGTCTGGTGGTCTCTGCTCTCAGCAAAGTGCCGTTTTCCGTAGCATTCCCTGTTCACCCCTTCTCAACTCCAGTGTGTTGTGTCTTCTCACTCACGCAAAATGCATTCAGCCACCAGCGAGTTTATCACCATGTTGAAAAAGGAAAATAAAGCTACTTTAACGCCTTACTACCAGTCGCTGACGTCCAGGATCATTCTCAACTCAACCCCATCGTTACCATCCTCTACATTATAAAGTCAATCTCAAGTTAAATTAAAAAGGAATGCAAAATTGCCATGCCGCACTTCAAATTTACACTGGAGTAAAATTTCATGTCAGTTTTCAAAACTGAATAAAAATTTCCAGTCATGAACCCCCGGTCCTACAACTTTCCCCACGATTACGCAGTAACAGATATAACCGGGTTTACTTTAAGCTGGTGTTTCAATGTGGTGGTGTTTTCATTTTGGGTAGTGGCCAAATAACGAAAATGTGTTAAAATGTAGTCACACTCGCAAATTTCATAACAGATTACTAAATCAGATGGTAAAACAAATTAGTTCCAGTGTGCTTGATTTCTACTCTACAGTGTGCAGAAGTACTTGTTAAAGATATAGTAGTACGAACAGCTAGCAGACTGTTCTTCTGTTTACTTTGTTCTTTTTGTTGACTGGAAATTCCTGACGAAGTGTTGCCCTTCAGTAACAGATACTCGTCGATAGGACCCTGCTGACCCGAGCCGCTGACGCCCATTCCGTTAGCTTTATAATAACAAGGCACCCCTTAATTTCTTGTGACTACAACGGCGGGGTGAAATAAGACAAGTGAGCGGCGCGCTGTGAACCGTGGCGGGGGTGGCGGCGGCATTGCCACGCCGGACCTCTCGCTGCCAATTAGCGGACGAGTATTTTTATCTGACGGGCCGCCGACAGTCTTGACCTGCCGTGGGCTCGACACGACGCCTGCTGCGAGCTGAGCTCACGCTGCGGTACTAAGGCTGATTGAGAGGTGCGAGAAGGAGGCGGCGGAGAACCGGTCGAGGAATCAACTGGATATCCAGCTAAAGGCCTGTGTCGGCGATAAAACTTGTAGTGCAATTGGTGAACGCAGGAATGGCTTCGCCATGTACTTCGGTTGAGTGCTCTTCGCTTTTTAATGTTTAGTGCTATGTAGAAAACACCCTCAATTTCACACGAGTTAAGTTATTTTCTGTGTTCATTACTGACTCACGGTCATAAAAATTGCGTGTTTCATCTTTTTTCCCCACATTTCACTCGTTGACGAAGTCAACTAGGGGAGAAATACACACCGTTCTTGAACTTTAACTTCTTATTTGTTTGGAGCTTCTGCATCTACATCAGTACCTCGAATATCGCCGTACGGTAAATGCAGGGATACTTAGACAACGTGTTCCCATACAAGCGACAGATCATTTGGCGTCCCCCCTCCCCACTCTTCAAAAAGAAAACATACCCCCCCCCCACACACACACACACATACACACAAACATACAAACACACACACCAATCCCACTGCTGAAGTAACTTTAACCAGTGATACAAACGAACAACAGAAAAACAGATTTTTTGTGTGGCCATATCTAGGTATTTTATCAGATAAAATCACTCGGTGCTTCAAGAATACCAAATTATTCACTAGCTACAGAAATCAGAGGTTTTTTCTAAATCAGGAATCTACAAAATTAACTGTGAAGAATGCTCTAAATTTTATACTGGACAAACAGCAAGGAAAGTCAGCACACGATTTAAAGAACACACGCCATTAAGCAACAACAGCCCATCAACCTCTGCTGCAGAGTTAGAAGACGTCAGCTAATACCTAATATAAATGAATCATTACAAATATTACGTAAGTTGCAGAATGGTAAAACCATGAATATGATGGAAGAAATTGAAATTGGCAGACATCTAAAAGATCAACCAGACAGAGTTTTAGATCAACAAAAACAGCTGCAAAATGGAAAATTTCTAGACAGCTTTCTACCTGTTCTACAACGAAGCATTATACAACCATACAATGTATAGTTACAGCTATGCTTGTTGATAAAAATGACTATAATGTGAAAGATCACGCAACCATAAAACAGCTCATGAAAGGTTTCACTCGATTCTCATAGAATTCAATAATGTTTCATTAAAATACTGTGATCGAAATTATATACAAGACCTTCGTAATAACGATTCAAAAATGACTTGCTCCCACAGTAACAAAACAGATATTTACAAGTTATGTTAAATAAATTACGTTAGTCATAACTACACCAGTGATGAGCGGCAGTTAAATGTAATTGAAAACGAAGACTTCTATAGCTTAATTAACAAATTTCTGTAAAATAATCTCGCTCATCGACCTTATAGCAATAAATTCTAACAAGCAACGTGCTCCTAAAATAACGAAAAACTATTTCTAGTTTATTCTGTGACAATCGCATGCAGTCATAGGAGAAAGGACGGACGTGGCATAATATACTATTAAAGAATTGTTCAGAAAGTAAGTTATAATACGCCTAGTATATCTTGCGATACGACTTACTGCTATGTGAAATTAACATGTGATACTAATGCATGCGTTGTATAGTGTTGCCGTTTTAGACACTTCAAAATGGCGTACATCCAAAATTGTACAATCGTACATCAAATAAAGAGACTGGCAGCTGAAGGCATCACGAAATCATTAAAAAAATTCATTGCAGCTGCTGATCCTACCGCAATGAAGATCATAAAATCACTGGGGCTCCTTGGGCTCTTGATAAATCTAGTGATGGTAGAAAAAAGTTATTTTATCTTTTAAAAAGGTACTATATAGAGATTCCTCTGAAACATAAATTTCAGAATATTATTCTAGTGCTATGTAAAAAGAAGAAACAATTCACTTCCGTTTAGAGGAGTTCCTGAAGAATTTAAAATCATTTAGTGAAAGTAGAAAAACAAGACCTGTTACTGTTGTAGCAGCACTAATCTGTTAAACTGAGTAGACTTGATGAAAATATATAAAATTTCAGTTAATTTTTTAGTTTAATAATAGATCTTTTTAATGCCATAATTAAAAAATTATTTCGGTTCCGTCGGAATAAGTGGGACAGAAATTTTGTATCGCTGTTTTAAACATAAGATACGGTTTAACTGCTTAATTTGCATGCTACGCGTGAAGAAGCCCATCAATAAATAGTTACATTTTAGAAAATGTGCGATTGAAACAGATAAACAGTAATAAACAAAGTCAGTATTTCTATGTAAACAGCTGAAATGCAAAAAAATTCGAGCGTGATACCAAGGAGAAATATGCTGTTAATAATATCACGTAGCCCTATGATAAATACAATTGTTTAGTGTGTGTGCTGCCGAGTTTTCAATTAAATAAAATCATTATACTGTGTGTGGAATCTTATGGGACTTAACTGCTAAAGTCATCAGTCCCTAGGCTTACACTCAACCTAAATTATCCTAAGGACAAACACACACACCCATGCCCGAGGGAGGACTCGAACCTCTGCCGGGACCAGCCGCACAGTCCATGACAGCTGCGCCATAGAACCACTCGGCTAATCCCGCGCGGCAATCATTATACTGAAGAATCTTTACCCTTCAACTAGTAGATGGTAGCCAACATATCAATATTAAGAGGTTGAAAATGACAAATGTAAAGATAATTACGACCTTTCGCGCTGAAACAGTATAGCACGGCTGAATTAAGTACTTCGCTGTAGACAAAGGCGCCCAGGTTGATGCTGTGTTCCTTGACATTCACGAGGCATACAGTACAGTTCTGTGTTGTCGATAGAGACTAGATTTCGGACTCCAAGAAATTTATATTTTCGTAAAAAGATTCCTACAGTTCACATAATTGGTACACTACTGGCCATTAAAACTGCTACACCACGAAGATCACGTGCTACAGACGCGAAATTTAACCGACACGAAGAAGATGCTGTGATATGCAAATGATTAGCTTTTCAGAGCGTTAACAGAAGGTTGGCGCCGGTGGCGACACCTACAACGTGGTTACATGAGGAAAGTTTCCAACCGATTCCTCATACACAAACAGCAGTTGACCGCCGTTTCCTGGTGAAACATTGTTGTGATGGCTCGTGTAAGGTGGAGAAATGCGTACCATCACGTTTCCGACTTCGCTAAAGATCGGATTGTAGCCTATCGCGATTGCGGTTTATCATATCGCGACATTGCTGCTGGCGTTGGTCGAGTTCCAATGACTATTAGCAGAATATGGAATCGGTGGGTTCAAGAGGGTAATACGGAACGCCGTGTTGGATCCCACTGGCCTCGTATCACTAGCAGTCGAGATGACAGGCATCTTATCCGCATGGCTGTAATGGATACCGCAGCCACGTCTCGATCCCTGAGTCAACTTATGTGGACTTTTGCAAGAAAACAACCATCTACACGAACAGTTCGACGACATTTCAAAATGGTTCAAATGGCCGGAGTGGCCGAGCGGTTCTAGGCACTACAGTCTGGAACCGCGCGACCGCTACGGTCGCAGGTTCGAATCCTGCCTCTGGCATGGATGTGTGTGATGTCTTTAGGTTAGTTAGGTTTAAGTAGTTCTAAGTTCTACGGGACTGATGACCTCTGAAGTTAAGTCCCATAGTGCTCAGAGCCATTTGAACCCTTCATTCGATCCCTGCAAAACCCTACATTTCAGCAGGATAATGCACGACCGCATGTTGCATGTCGTGTACGGGTCTTTCTGGATACAGAAAATGTTAGACTGCTGCCCTGGCCAGCACATTCTCCAGATCTCTTACCAACTGAAAACGTCTGGTCAATGGTGGCCGAGTAACTGGCTCGTCACAATACGCCAGTCACTACTCTTGATGAAGTGTGGTATCGTGTTGAAGCTGCATGGGCAGCTGTACCTGTAAACACCATCCAAGCTCTGTTTGCTTCAATGCCCAGGCGTATCAAGGCCATTATTACGGCCAGAGGTGGTTGTTCTGTGTCCTGATTTCTCAGGATCTATGCACCCAAATTGCGTGAAAATGTAATTACATGTCAGTTCTAGTATAATGTATTTGTCCAATGAATACCCGTTTATCATCTGCATTTCTTCTTGGTGTAGCAATTTTAATGCCCAGTAGTGTAGTAAGCCCGAAAGCGTCACAGACATTTCCAGTCAACTCCAATGGCAGGCACTACAAGAGATGGGTTGTGAATTTGGATTATCTTACTGTTAATATTCCGAAAGCGCATATTGCTAGATGAGTCAACTATTAATCACCTCCTCCTGCAGATATCTTCCGAAAAACTTATGAATGTAAAACTGGAGGGATTCGAGCTCACCAAGAGTTCTTATTCCCACGAACAGCTCGTGAATGGAACAGCAAAACGGGGGAAGTGACAGCGATGCACAAAATACTTCTTTCCACGCACCATAAGATAGCGTGCGGTGTACTGATGTCGCAGGGTACTTAAAGAGCACGACAGGACTCTATTGCCCAAGGTTAACCTACATCATTACAGTTGTGTTAATGGAGTGTTGTCGTGCCCTATGTGTACCTGTGGATTCAACCCGAAATGGGTATTGCGAGAGCACACGAGCGGGCAAACCAGCCAAGTCACCTAAAGTAACTACGATTGCAGCCGCTGTAGCCGAAATAGGCTGGAACTGGATGAGCATGATGCTGATCACGATTAATAGCGAACTGGAACAGTCTTCTTCAAGTACTGTGCTACCTCGCCCGACAGCGTAACTGCCAGTTTGCCGATTACCGTCTGCTGGCGTACCAAGATGCTCGGAAGCGGAGTTCACGAAGCCGGAATCGCAGCTAGCGATAGCGACAAGTCCTCTGGAGGCCGGCCCCGGCCCGCTTCCGGCGCGGGGTTTCGGCCGCACATCACTTTGTCAGCGTCTGCCACGGCCGCGGCTCGCCCGCCGGTCCCAACTTATCTCTTCCGTGTGAACAGTCTGACGATAAACGAGCTCGCCGCACATTCTTCATTCACACCCCCGCCGCTCTGTAAAGAATGTAAATCCCACACTCGCGACAATAAATCACGCTACCTCTGTGAAAGCTTCATTCCTATTTTGTTACAATCCGAGAGGCGGCAGAGTAAAGTGAAAGTTTGCACAAGGGGGAGGGGGGAAGAGCCTCCACCATCCAGTGCCGAGCAGTTGCGCAGTATACAGGGGGATTCGCGTTAAGACTAACGGCCAGGTTCTCAGTCAGATGAGCAACAAATAGGCAAAGTTTGGAATTTTATTTTTTTATTTATTTATTATTTTTATTGAGCCAAAGAAAATACTTATAAAGTATATGTGTGGGGATTATGACTGATTATACATTGAACTTCATTTGTGGTTTTCAGAACAAAAAAAAAAAAAATAGCGCAGGTTCAAATGGTTCAAATGGCTCTGAGCACTATCGGACTTAACATCTGAAGTCATCAGACCCAAGAACTCAGAACTACTTAAACTTAACTAACCTAAGGACGTCACACACTCTAACATTCTGCGTGGCGTCTGTTGTTCTATGTCGTGTCTCCCTACCACTTTCGCGCAACGACGCTCTGAGCGAGTTTCTTAGGGAATTGACTAGTTTGAACCTGGGACCTGTTGCTGGTAAGGAGACGCCAGACCACACATGACATGTAGACTTCAGAAGAGTTCAGTGAGACTAGCGATGATATAACCAAATACTTAATGATTACAGCGTCAGCTCCACTGCACTCCCTGTAAAAGCATCTTAATACTAACTAAATTTAGTGGAAGGGGTTCAAGGCTGTCCTATTTTTAGTTAGCTGGTAAAATAACGTCGAAAAATCAGTTAAGTTTACCATTGGAAATTTTATTCTACTCACAAAACATTGTTTATAAATTGCACTATTAATAGAAGGAAATGTTTTAATACAGGATGATAAAAACCAACTGCTTTCAACAAAAATGTGAACAAATATTCCCTGAGTGCGTTTCCAAGTTCTACAATGGATCAAAGGATGACCTATGTCATATCACATCTATAATCTAGGTTTAAATTAAGTATCACAAAAGAGAAAACTATCAAAATGGCTACAGTGACCCTCAATTATCTTTAATTACCTATATAACTTGTCATAAATTACAGTGGCTGATGTGGCTTCTAAATAGTTATATAACAGAGAAATCATCGCGTTTCAGATTTTAACTTACGTATCAAATGTGAATACCATGAGATTTAATTGACGATCGACACTAGTATTACGTAAAAAGGGGATGTAACAGATGAGACTTCTGCAGTTCTGAGTGAAGCCTTATGTGCTCAAAAATGCGGCTTCGCGTGCGTTCATTACCTTGTCTGCGTTCGTCAGGGGGCGGCGGCCGGCGCAGCTCCATCCAGCTCGCCGTCTCGCAAGCAACTCTTTCCTAACTTCTCCTTACTACAATTTACCGAAGTTTGAAAAAAACTATCTGGCTGTGTTTTCATCTGACCAATCAGTGTCTCAATGTTAAACGTAATCTCTGCCTACAAAAATTCTGTCTATCCAATGAGAAACGTTATACTTTTCGTGGTGGGGCAATGTTTTTAACGTTTGCAACGTAACAGAGACGCGAAACAGTCTCACGCTAAAACTTGCGTCTGGTGTGGCCCTTTTTGTGTTATCGTAACATCTATACTGTTCTTCTGGAGGGCTCTATCTTTTAACATGGGCTGGGGGGTGGTCCTAGCGGTTACTTTTGGTGGTGGGGCAATGTTTTTAACGTTTTCAACGTAACAGAGACGCGAAAAAGTCTCACGCTAAAACTTGCGGTTGGTGTGGCCCTTTTAGTGTTATCGTAAGATCTATACTGTTCTTCTGGAGGGCTCTAGTTTTAACATGGGCTGGGGGGTGGTCCTGGTGGTTAGCTGGCGACGTGGGTGTCCGTCCCTTATCGTAGGGCCTTATAGCTTAAGACGGTTCTGCTCTCGGCTTCTGTTCTCGTTTCTCCCCTCGAACTGCGTCTGTCTCACGGTGGGAAGGTATGACATGCATTTAGGCATTCTTGTGTTAGTCTGTGGTATTCCATTTGCTCACTCGTTACTCGTATTACTTTGGTTAATTTAATGTCACGATTTATTCGGAGCTATGTGACATACTACTGGATTTGCTTATCATGTCAGGGTTTTCATTGAAGGTGTTGGATTTGCCTGACACCTTACAACACATCCATGCCCGAGGCAGGATTCGAACCTGCGACCGTAGCTGTCGCGCGGTTCCAGACTGTAGCGCCTAGAACCGCTAGGCCACCCCGGCCGGTATGGCTTTAGAACAAGTAGTTGATATTAACAACTTCATATACTGTAGGTATACGCTGCCAAGGGAAGTGTTTACTTTTCGGGAATCAAAGGTAGACGTTAGTATGTTGAACCGTTTGTGTTTTAAGCTGCACTTAGTCCTGACAAATCGTTTCTCGAGAAAAACCTGTTTAAAATTTGTGAACGCTTTTATATGTATTATTAGTTCAATTTGCATAAAATTACATGTTGTTACATATTTTTGACGTCGTTGAACACAAATCTGGAGTTAGATTTTCAAAATTCAAAATGGCTAATCCAATATGGCGGACCATAAATTATGTATTGACCAATTGTGACCAAAATTTGACCAAAAAAAAGTGTTTTCGTTACTTATGTTTAGTTTTCAATTCCAGGACCGTGTTCCAAACTTCCTCTAACTTGAATTGTTCCTGAAGAGCGATTCCCTCGTCCTTCTTGGCGAGAAAATCCGATCTATCTGAGCTGGATAAGCTGCGTTCGCCAGCCTGCACACGTTGTTCGTCAGCTTTTTCGACGAATATGTTTGCATACATACTGCAACATAAGTCATTTTGTGGACGAGCGTCACGGCACATGTTTTCTGACTGAGCCAGGCGTCTGCGGCTAAGAGCGTCCCACGGCGGCCGTGATACTGTCTCGAACGATGGGCTGTACAAAGTTTAGTAACGCGCAGATTAGAAATCCTGTTCGTCCCAACATTCTATATACATATATATCTTTTAAAAATGCAACATAAAAAATCGAATTTTGAATGAGGACCTGGCCTCAACGGCTCACTTAGGCCGTGAACGGTTCAGAATACTGAAAAAAGTTTTCTGGAAAATGATAGTACGCAGAGGAGCAACTAGATTTGATGTATGCTTAATGCTGTCAGCTCGTGTACCAACCAAAGTAATAGGATTTATAAGAACTGGAACGGTTTATATCGTTTGACGGTGTTTTAAGTTTCCTGAAAGGACGAGTACAGCGACTAAATGACTATTACAATAAGAGATGAAACTTGTGCGAAAATTCGTCTGACAAATGTGCTAAAATTTAG
Organism: Schistocerca cancellata; assembly: GCF_023864275.1. Taxonomy (NCBI): domain Eukaryota; kingdom Metazoa; phylum Arthropoda; class Insecta; order Orthoptera; family Acrididae; genus Schistocerca; species Schistocerca cancellata. The sequence goes on along the minus strand of NC_064631.1, from coordinate 458,914,366 downwards.
AGACAAGGCGGTCGGAATACACCGCTGCGCTCTAAACGCTTTCAAACGCGGCTTCCATGTCGGACGTCGTCGTTATACGCAGCGCGAGGATAGTAGGAGACTGGTAAGAGCAAAACAAATTTCTTCTTCGTACTAATTCACACGAAAGAGATCTGAGGTCAGTTATAATTTTTACAGTCTTATAAGACACCAGAGAAAGCTTAGAAAATCTACTTAAAATATGTATGTATTCTAATGCTTAAGCGAAGGCGCTTTAATTGCTGCACTTCGTGTTCCATTTACGCCTATGCCTTCGCTTTCGGCTTTCTACGTGACAACGTGAAAAGAGAAACGTCCCCCGTCCTTCCTCTTAATTTTAGATAAGCCTATGTTTCATATATTTTTGTGAAACGTTTCAATGCCAGCATTAGTAATAAGCTTTACATCGCTGTACATGTGAGTTCAAGAGTTTTCTAATGTTGTTAAGAGAACTGTAACTTTCCATTCAGTATCAGTGCAGAACTGAACACGTCACAAAATAAGTACGCCTCTTTCCGGAAACATCACTTGCCTCTTATCCTAAGCCGGCCAGTGTGGCCGAGCCGTTCTAGGCGCTTCAGTACGGTCGCAGGTTCGAATCCTGCCTCGGGCATGGATGTGTGTGCGATGTCCTTAGGTTAGTTATGTTTAAGTACGTAGTTCTACGTTCTAGGGGACTGCTGACCTCCGATGTTAAGTCCCATAGTGCTCAGAGCCATTTGAACCTCTTATCCTAAGTTTAAAATGTTACTCATGCTAAGCATAAAATAGTGGGAATCCAGTTTAAAATGGTGAGACATCTCACTTGTGGAAGCCTCCTCCACATAAACTCCGCCACACCGTTCTGCCACCCCTGCAGACTATGGGCATTGACAGTCCCAAGTTTAGAAAGCCAGAACCGACTCACTCTAAGTAGCCCAGGCACACATTGTGCAAGGAATTTAAAAAAAAAATAAAAAAAGCAGAGAGATGCTCATCCATCCTCTGATGAGAACATCTGCAAAGGCTCAGGAGCCAAAACGTGTGTGTGTACTAATTTTCACGTGATATCAGAAATGGTTAATGGTTTTGCCTGCCAACCCCACTAACACCTGCTCTGAGACCTTCATCACACCACTCCAATCGTCGTCACCCGTGCCTTGGTCATCGCTACCAGTAGCACCAGCACCGGTATCGTAGCCCACATCTTGATCATTGTAGACAGCTACACCTCCTCCGATGTCTTCACTCACAATTGGACCATTGCATCACTAACACTTGGACCCTCAGATTCGAGACATGCATCGCCACCATCAGCATCGACAATTAGATCCGATCTTTGTAGTATTAATAATGATTATCTATTGGCTAGAGCAGCCTCTCTGGCTATTCTGATAGTGAGGATGACGATGATCAGGAATGTCAGACTTACCTCCCTCGCTGTTTTGACGTGGACTTGCAGATATGATATCCTTTGCATGTATCAGTAATACAGTAAGGTACCGTGACATTACCCTTTTCCTAAATGTGTGCTTACCTGTTTTGGTAGGGGAACTTTTCAAAACCTTAAACCATCGCTCGTATCCCACTATTAAGTCCAGCGCTATGCTGTACTGCGACTTCAGTCTGCCACCTAAGGAATGTGCCACCGAAGGATTCTCTAAAGACAATGTCATTTACAAACTAAGGGGTACAGACGTGATACCACAGACGCTTCAATTAGCAACCCCCTGTTTTGCATAAGCGACACATTTTGCACTCTTTTATCGATGGTATGTTCTGTGTATGTCTCTGCCCCTCTGCTGGAAAGCTGGAGGAGACTAGCCCACAAGAGATCCAATCCACAAGCAACGGCAGGTGAGAAATAGGAGCATAAACGGCGAGCAGAATGGAAGGGACTAGCTGGCAACAGCGTGGAGAATTGGAGGCCTGGTTCACCTAGGTTATGTGAGAGCTCCTTTGGGCCGAACATAGCTGGAAGGTTGTGTAGTGTTACTGGCGCCATCACCCCATAACTGTCAGATACTCGACCATTGGAAAAAGTGTCTGCTCACAGAACAGTTGCGGGCCTGTATGTCAACTTTATGAAGAGCCGTTCTGCTGTAACAGCCAGTGATTTTGTTCTTAACTAACTTTTGACCTAGTACATCCTGGTCCCTTTCGGATCTAGGTGGTATTTGTGGTCATTCCCTCATTTGCTCTTTTTTAACACACTGTGCTTACACAAGTTTCTGGACACGTAGGCCTATTCACCGTTTTTGGTGAAGGTGAACTGTATTTTGCATTTTGATTCCTACTTACCCTGTTACTGGATAGCGTGGCTTGGTTGATTATGTATGAGAGTCCATACTTACTCTTAAATTTTTCTGTAAGCTATTTGCCTGCCATATTAGCTATTCAGTGCTTGCCGGCCTTGTTTCGTTTATTAGTGATTTGTATTTTATTAGGAACGGTGTTCAATTCTGCTTATTTGTATGTACGAGGGTTGTCCAGAAAGTAAGTTCCGATCGGTCGCTAAATGGAAACCACAGTGAAAATCAGAAACATTTTATCAGCAAGGGTTAGCTACACTTTCCACATACTTCTCTACATAGTCGCCGCTCCGACTTAGCCATTTGTCGGAGCGTTATACCAAATTTCCAACACCATCGTCAAAGAAGGCAGCCGCCTGGCCAGCCGGAGTGGCCGAGCGATTCTAGGCGCTTCAGTCTGGAACCGCGCGACCGCTACGGTCGCAGGTTCGAATCCTGCCTCGGGCGTGGATGTGTGTGATGTCTTTAGGTTAGTTAGGTTTACTTGTTCTAAATTCTAGGGGACTGATGACCTCAGAAGTTAAGTCCCATAGCGCTCAGAGCCATTTTGAGCAGCCACCTGTGTTTTCCGATAATCCTCTACGCTGGTCTATAGCGCGTAGCCTGCGCCCAAGTGTTATCTTCGTATCCAGCGTTTCATGTGAACAGAGATGATAGTCAGGACGAACCAATTAGGGCTGTTTTGTGGGTCATAGAACACTTCCCATCGAAAAGGCTGCAGGAGCGGCTTCACTGCCCCTGCAGAGTGCGGCTGAGATTTGCCGTGAAGAAGGAAGTGCCTGGCAGTTGTGTTAGGTGGGCTGCATTCATTAAGGCGAAGCCTCTCAGCGGGCCCTCCTACTTGGTGGGAGACATCGTTGTTCTAGGCACCTTTACTCGCTCACAGTGCGCTCAAACTGAAAAGAACGTCTTGTTGCGATCGGCGGTCATATTAGTGTCACTACCCAACACATCTGTGCAAAGCTTCATCGGGTTTTCACTGTGGTGTTGATTTCGCGACTGGTAGGAACTTACTTTCTGAACAACCCTCGTTTTATGTTTTATCCTGCCTACTCGTCGAATATGGGGAGTCTAGGAAACCTGCTTTCTCGGATCACTAGACAACAATTCCAGCAAATCGTGTTAATGAGTTTTTATTACAATAAGATAAACGACAATACTTAACTTCGAGAAATTTCAATGATGTGCGGCAATCGAGGGGTGACATGCAAATAAGAAATTTCTTTCATGTAGATAGTGCTACATAGGACAAGTGAAATGACTAGTCTTGATGCTATTCTTGAACTCACTGCTGTAGAAGTCATAGACCTGGGGTCTTCAGCTGGGCCGCAGCCAGGCGGCGCGGTGGTTATGTTCTCTTTGCGTAGAGGACGCTGCCGTCCTGTTGTCGTCCTGGAGATGAGTCGGTCTGCGTGCAATTGGCTGACATCTTCTGTACAGCCCTCTCTGCTCTGATGTTTCCAACCGGCGTCCCGGCGCTTGACTTTACGTCGGAACATTTTATAGAACACATCAGTCATTTTTTACAACTTTGTATACTGAATTCAAGAGCTAACCCGGAAAGGGGCCTCACTGTATGTGTTAGTTTGTCTTGTGGTTTTCATTGTATCATTTTTAATGATGTATATTCCTTATAGAGCTGGGGAAAAGGTATCTGTTTCGGTAAGACAACTGGCCAGCTGCTTCTAGTAAATCCGTATTACGTGTTATTATCTGTTTGTCAAAAATCCACTTGTGTAGCAATTATATTTTGATTTGTTTGTTTCCCGTTTCCACCAGCTGGGCTTAGGTAATTCTTTCTGTATATCTGATCGGCTAGTGCTGTTGCTTGCTTGCCTGTAATGCCCTGAGGTAAGTGTTTGCCTTACTTTGGTGTTCTATATTTCAATTGTATATGGTACCGCCCAGGGAGTCTTTATATTTATAATTAGTTTCCTTCAGGAGTTACTACAGCTGATTCCTGCTAAATCCCACTTCAGTATATCTAAGCAGCACTGTCTAGGGGTGGCCTTTACTATAAGTTCGCTTCAGCTGTTTGTTGGTTGGTTGGTTGTTTGGGGGAAGAGACCAAACAGCGAGGTCATCGGTCTCATCGGATTAGGGAAGGATGGGGAAGGAAGTCGGCCGTGCCCTTTCAAAGGAACCATCCCAGCATTTGCCTGGAGTGATTTAGGGAAATCACGGAAAACCTAAATCAGGATGGCCGGACGCGGGATTGAACCGTCGTCCTCCCGAATGCGAGTCCAGCTGTTTGTGGCACCCTTAAGTTGCTACCAGTTCCCAGTGATAGGCCTTGTACCAAGTGTTTCTGATCAGCCATTTTGCCCTAAGGCTCTCTGTGTTTACAAACGTGATAACCTGCCTGTCCATGCAGGTTTGTTCCAATGTAAGCTTAAGACTCCTTAAAACAATTACTAATGGGAATCTTGTATTCTTAACCAATTTAGCGTAGTTGCTAAGTGAACTTATTATTAATCTGTTGGAGACCTTGATCTATAATTGTCTGCTGACAAACAACACTATACGACAATTAATCATTCTTCTTATAATTACTTATTACTCTTAACTGTATTGATAAGGAAAGGCATTCCACCAATGTTTGGCGATCTTTCTTTTAAATTCACCTTCTGCACCAATGCATTTTAAGAATAGTATTTATTGATGTGGTGAGACTTGTGTTTAACTGCCTTAGTTACTAGTCATCAGTGCTCCCACTATCAAATTGTGTAATTATCAAATCGTAAAGTGTTCAACTGTTTTTTTGATGGTGAATTACTGTTGAACTATATACAGTTTTGCAAACGCAGCATCTTACCGCTAACAAACTATCTTCTTAACGCCTCAAATCGTGACAGAATACATTTAATTCAAAGAAAGGTATTCTGGGTAAGTTCTTAGCAGAGTCTATATTTGGAGATTCTTGTGTATCTGTTGGATCCAAAACATAGGTGTCCTCTTAGATCCCTCTTCCAAGACATACAAATTATAAAAATGGCATCATTAATGTCCAAATTTATGATGATGATGTACGTTTTGCATGGTCACTTCTGGCTTGCGAAAGAACAATTTTCAAAAAATCCCAACCGTACAAGTAAAATGGCATGTGAATCTTCGTGCCTATTATTGATATGATGTTACTGAAGTCTTCAGGGTGTTTGTAAATTTGAGAGGCATAATCTCCATACGTCTATACAGCCTGAAAGAATTCAAGGCAGTATAAAGTCGTTGGATCTCTTCACTTCTCCACATTGCTTGGTCGTTATCAGCAGCAGGTAGATTTGTTCATAACACTGAGGCGGAGAAATAACACTACCACTGGATCAAAAATATGTTGTTCTGATTGTTTAGATATAGGAGTGCATACCATATTTCCCCTAGATGTCTGAACACATTTACTAAGAGTGAACTGTTAACACAACATCTACTGGATTGCTCTACACAGGACCTGGTAGGTGTAGAAATGCCTGCTAGGGCGAATAAGTTCTTAATGTCTGAGAATTTTCTCCGAAGGAGTGAGTACTCTTTGATGCATGCGCTAACTTTGGTTGCCTTCACGCTTTTGTAACGCACTGTGAGAGTACCCCTAAGTCTAATGTACTGCTCTCACAGAATGGCATGTGCCATTTGCGCCAGCATATCAAGTGTATGTGCTTACAGCTCGAGTTCTAATGATTCTGGACCATACACTGAGGGACATCCTGCGAGACGGTTGTTCTCTGAGCTTGAAGTTCTTGCAAGGAAGCTTAATCGCACCAACACACCTATGACCGACTTGAAATAAGGTTTATCACTGAACCAGAATCAAGTTGATTGCTATATTTGTCGGCAGCTATTACTAATAAAGTTGATGTACTGTGTAGGGTTCATCACCCTTTAAACGACAAATTCCATGTTGTTGCACACAATTTATACAACCTGAATTACAAACTCCTATGAAATATACCCATTTTCATCCTCAACTTAAGTAGATCTGATTTTGGTCTGTGCAGTAATCAGGTTAGTATCCTGTCTGATAGTACTGAGAAATACAATTATTTTTCAAAGAGAACATTGCGCTGTGTTTCCTGGCTCCGCTACGATTCATGCAGAGCACCACTGCAGAAACTCGCTGAAACAATGGGTCAAGGCGATATGTTATCACTCCAGCTGCACATTCCAAAGATGCTAAGTTTCAACTAATAACGAAGAAGGAGGTCTTCCCATATGAGTATCTCGACTGGTGGAGAAACTCAATGAAACCACATTGCCCAGAAAAAGTGCATTCTCCAGCGAACTTTCAGGCACTGCCATATCAGATGTGGAGTATGGGCATGCATTGTGTGTCTAGCAGATGTTTAAAATCTCTAGCTTAAGGGAGTATGCAAGTCATTATATGGAAATGGGTGTACACTTACTTATACACATTTCTGATCCATTCCAGAGCGTATGCATGCGAACATACTTGCTGGATACTGCCTTCTACTGCATGGAGGTGCCTTACTCAAGCCTACCAAGTCAACGTTGAACTCTAAACCATTGTTAACATTCTGCTATTTTCTGAGCCAGGGATTTGCGGGGAATTTTGTCAATGTGCCCATAGTTATACCAAATCAAATAACCTGCGAATGCATGAACAGTTCAGTAAATAGTCTGGCGATTCGAGTTACATCATGCACTTGGTTGCAACAGTCTCTACCTGTTTGAGGGTTTCGGTAGCTGATGAAGTCGTTGGATTGGGTAATTTCTCATCTGTATGGGCATATTTTGAGACAGGACACTTTTTAGAGGTAAATTTAAAGTATCTTCAATATTTTCATGATGCACACAGTGGTTTGTCGTTATGTCCAAGCACCAATCTCCATATAACAGTTGCCACAACAAGCTGTTGAAAGACTGGAGGGAAAAAAAACAAAGTTATATTATACGTTATTGATACCTCCAGCAAAGTCTCAACTTTGGGCTGAAACTGGATAGAGTCACTCACATTAATGCCTTCAAGCAGCGCTCCTGGTTAAAGGAATACATTGATGTAAATACCGATAAGAGGGTATTCGCGACATGTGATTATGAGAGAAACTTCTACAAACTTATGAATAATGCAGTTTTCGGAAAAATTGTGGAAATATTAGTAACCCTTGTGATATTCACTTAACAATGAAATGAGATGGGTGTTATGCCACGATATATTATTCTGCTGTTTCAAATTGTGAATAGGCTTCAATAAAGAATTGTTAGTCTGGGGATAGCGAGAGTTTCAGTAGAGTTCATGAAACTTGTTTATGTGACCTATCTCAACTCCACATGTATCCGTTCCATTATGAATTCTCAAGAACTAATTATGCAAACCCAATATTATTTCATACGGACATGGACAGCTTCATCTATTGAACGAACGGTTGTGATTCAATTAAAGTAATAATGTGCCACCCCAATTCATTCATCACATCTAGATACGCAGCCAATAACACCTATGGCATAATGCTGGCTAGGTATATACAGAGGAGAACAGTGGCAGCAGTGGTGAGGGTGGTGGGAGGGCAGTCGAGGGCTGGAATGGTGGTGGTATGCTGTGGGTGTGGCAGTGAAAGTGGGACCAGGGGCAGAGGTAAGGACACTCTTGTAGTTTAGTTTGTGTAAAGACATAAACATGCTTATCCTATTCCTATTGTACATGTTTAAACCTGGGGCGAGTCAATTCTAAAGTTCCAAGATATGGTGGAAAAATTGTGGTGTTAAAGGGATGGAGAAACTGCTTACAACAATAAAAATATTGCTACCATCAGTTTAAACTTAAGACACGCAGCAATTAATGTCTGGGAGAATCCCAGTGGCCATCTTGGATTCTAAACTTGGAACACATGAAATTTCAATGTTTCCTCATATCTCCTGACCCAATGTCTTTGATTTATGTGAGACTGACATAACACTGTCTCAGTATCCTTGTATCCATTATCTTGGATTCTGATATCATGGAGGCTGTCCTGGTATGCCTATGTTGTCATCTAGGATTCACAGACCTATATGACACTTTGGACTGTCCTAGTATGTCCAGGTAGCAATTTTGTTTCGCCATTTTTGATCTGATGTCAAAGAAGCTGTCCTAGTAAACTTGAATTTTGACTGTCACACCACCAGGGCAACTGCCCCTCCTGCATTCCTGAATTTCCCGCTATTTTACACTTAGGACAAGTGGCCTAAGGACTAAAGTGGACTACTTCCACAGTGACGTTAGGGTGGTGGTGGAAAAACCTGTAATACAAGTGGGCTATTTTGAATTTCTCACTATGTTGTACATAGGGAAATTAGGCTATGTCTGTTAGGTAGGGGAGGGGGAAACCTGACAACATTCCATGATTCTGTCAGTGACATTTTAGGTGAAAGGGGCTACGGGGATAATGTGACAACAATAGAGACTGCCTTATACTGCAGCTACCCTACTGTTTGAATTTCCTGCCTTTCTGTATTTAGGAAGATTGGTTTATGTCTGCTGTGACTTAAGAGGCGAGAGTTGGAAAGTGCTGATCATTGAAACTGCAGCCTCTAGGAGATTGCATGTTGCCCTTTCTACATTTGGCCCGTAGCTTGTACTGTTGTACTGCGGGTTAGCTATCTAAGTCGTCCTGCACCAATACCCACTTAGCCAATTACTTTGGTGCACATGTATAAGGTACATGATGATTACGCCTTAAGCCTCGCTTTCGAACATGGTGTAGTAAAATTTTGTACATGGCTGCGCGTTCCAATACTGTGAATAGCTACAATTGAAAGAAAAAGAGCCCTCGGTCACTATTTTTAACAAATTAACCTGGTTTCAACACTTCTAGGAGTGTCTTGTTCAGAATTTGAAACAAAGAATGGTCTACATTCTATAACATGGTCACAGAATAATGACTAAAAACGTATGATAGGGTATAAGTACGGTATCATCGTAAAAGACTGACAGTACTTATATGTCATTTATAAAGTTATAAATATGCCAAAAGGGCATTCGTCACAAAGATATTTAAGATTAAAAAAACTGTGATGGCGAGCCACTAAGGGCTGCTCGTTACTTGCATGATACAGGTTGCAAAATGGACTGAGGTGCTCGCGTTAACAAATGCGGCCAGGTGAACATGGCACTGCAACGAGCGCGCCATCTAGTAGTCGTAGATACAATTAGGCTACTTCACATTGAAATATAGGCAGAAATGATTATAAATAAACAGTAATTGGTACATAATAGAAAGCAATGTTTGTTTGATAGTAGCAAACAACATAACATTTTGTCTACATCAAAGCTTATAACAGTAAGATAAAACATGAAAACATCATTTTGAAAATGTAGATGGGACTGAATGACAACTTGTAGACAGCAATACTGACGTGAAATGCAGATATCTGACTTTGGGTCTCCTTGTGCAGGTTGCCGAAATGTTCTTTTCCCTCTAAGGTAGTCCTATGTTTTTCAGTTATCAAATGTTTCTTGGCTGCATTTCACGTCATTATTACTTTCTGCAAGTTGTCATTCAAATATATTTGTGACTAATGCCTTTTTGGCATATTTATTACTTTATAAATGACAAATAAGCACTGTCGGTCCTTTACGATGATTCCATACTTATACCCTATCATACATTTTTAGTCATTATTCTGTGATCATGCTATAGAATACAGACCATTCTTTGTTTTAAATTCTGAAGAATACACTCCTATCAGTGTTGAAACCAGGTTAATTTGTTAAAAATAGTGACCAAGGGCTGTTTTTCTTTCAATTGTGTAGTAAAATAACGATCATTTAATTGCACTTTCTTTTTTTCCTAGTCAACCAGACCGTTCCCATTAACTGCATCAACGATAGAAAACTTAAATATATTCACTTCAGTTCAATGGAATGGGCAGCATCTTGAAAATATGTTATAAGACAAACATCAAAGGTCAAAACAAGGATAATGAAATGCAGTTGAATTAATTCAGGTTGTAAGTAGGCTGTTTATGTTTTCTTTATGTAAGTAGGCTGTTTATGTTTTCTTTATGTAAGTAGGCTGTTTATGTTTTCTTATTGGCAACGTTACGTAGCGCTCTGTATGAAAATCACTGGCTGTACTGTGTGCAGTCTGTGGCTAGTTTACATTGTTGTCTGCCATTGTAGTGTTGGGCAGCGGCAGCTGGATGTGAACAGCGCGTAGCGTTGCGCAGTTGGAGGTGAGCCGCCAGCAGTGGTGGATGTGGGAAATGAGATGGCGGATTTTTGAGTACAGAATGGATATTATGAACTGCTATGTAATTATGCTTTTTCAACACTATTAAGGTAAATACATTGTTTGTTCTCTATTAAAATCTTTCATTTGCTAACTATCCCTATCAGTAGTTAGTGCCTTCCGTACTTTGAATCTTTTATTTAGCTGGCAGTAGTGGCGCTCGCTGTATTGCAGTAGTTCGAGTAATGAAGATTTTTGTGAGGTAAGTGATTTGTGAAAGGTATAGGTTAATGTTAGTCAGGGCCATTCTTTTGTAGGGATTTTTGAAAGTCATATTGCGTTGCGCTAAATAATATTGTATGTCAGTTTAAGCACAGTCTTGTATAAATGTTCTAAGGGGACGTTACAAGGTGATGTTGAAGAATTAGATTAGAAGGTGAGACACCAAAAGTGGTAGAGGATTTTTTTTATTTTTCAGCAAAATCACAGAATTACAGCGGACATAAAACACATACTGCCAATAATCAGCAAAGCGTTTCTGATTAAAAATTTGTTAATGGCGAATTTAAGTGCTAGAAAGATTTTTTTCTGATTGTATTTGTCTGAAGTGCAAAAAATGTTTAAATGTATGAGAAATCTTATGGACTTAACTGCTAAGGCCGTCAGTCCCTAAACTTACACACTACTTAACCTAAATTATCCTAAGAACAAACACACACACCCATGCCCAAGGGAGGACTCGAACCTCCGCCGGGACCAGTCGCACAGTCCATAGCTCCAGTGCCTAGACCGCTCTGCCAATCCCGCGCGGCTTCTGAAGTGCAGCCTTGTACGAAAGAGAAATGTGATCGATAAGCAGTTCGTACAAGAACAAACCAGTGGCTTTTGAAACTGCGTTACGCAGGAGAATGCTTAATTTTAAATGATTAGGTTGGATAACTAATGAGGAGGACTGAATTGAAATGGGAAGGAAAGAATTTATGCCACAACTTGAGAAAAAGAAGGCATCGGTTGAGAGGACATATCCTGCGCCAGTTTCCTAACAGCCGACAGCAACAGAAGCAACAAGAACAAGGAAACGCTGTTTATTTTTCGCGTTACGATGTAGTCCCCAGAAGTAACTTTATTTTTCAATATTTCAGAGCGGTGTAGAAATTTAATAGCAGCTCGCGTTGTAAAGTTACAGCGCTTACCTGAGTATGTGAGGCCAGATGCCGAGAGTGTTTGAAGAGTTCTCCGTCGATACCTCTCATGTGCGTATCTTTGGGTTCACACTGCATATAAAACTGAAATAAGAACCATTAGAGGTGAAATGCTGACTTTACTGCGGAAAACCAGAATTAAAAGTGTGGGAGTAAATGTATGGACTGTTAATTTTAACGAATAGCAACTGTTAACTGTATCACGCTATTACTCGCCATAAACGAGAAGCGGCGACGCCACTTCGATTCTGAAAGCATGCTGTTTGTAAAAATATAGTGATAGTTCATAATTACCTTACGTTAACGTAACTTCTTCGAGCGAAATAAAGTTCCTTTCTTGACTGTTCCGTGATGTTTCTCAGTAGCAGAGAAATATTTTGACAGACCACATTTCGCTGCTTCATGTTTTTTTTTTTTTTTTTTTTCAAGAGTAGATAAATTCAGTATCGTCATATATCCAAGGATTACATCACTCTGCGGCAGTTACTGCTGCAGAATCTCGTTTTACTATTACTACTCCTCTAAAAAGAATGCATTGAGATGCATAGGACCTGCCGACCATCCGCGGTGTTTCCCTCTGCGCTATGGCGTCATTTGTACGTGGTATGGAGCGAAATGTAAGTTTTCCAGCTCTCAGAGCCGCTACTTCTCATTATTGTGGTAACCCCAATTAGCCCTATGAGGTTTTGTGCACCCCCTTGCAGTCCTCTCGTGTAGAAAAAAGCCCCCGACGTTAACCGGAACTGGACCCATGTCGATATTGCAGCGCCTGTGTTGTTAAGAAGAGCGATGCAATGTTCTTTCGGATGTGCGTTTATGAGGAAATGACAGTGAAAATTTGTACCGGAACTACACTCGAACCCGGATTTCCCGCTTTAAGCCAGCGGTCGCCTGTGCGACTCACTAGCCAAGCCAAACTTCCGACATTGTCGTTCCTGCGTCAAGACCTGCACGCGTGCACATCGCGTAATTCCAGTACGGCATGTAGCGTTCCTGCTCCTTCCTAATTCCAGTTGTTGTCCACAATAAGCAAAGTCTTTTATGAAAAATTTGAGAGGAGCGAAGATTAGAATAAATTTTATAGTTCACTTAGCTTATCGTGTAAAGTTGGCTCCTTCTTGTCTAGGGGTCTGATACTTGAAGTTGAAATTCTCGCATTTTAGGTCCTAATCGTTTAATTGATCTAAATAAATTTGAAATGCAGATTTTTTTGTAGCGTTAACATATTTTGTCACATTTTATTATATCAAACAGTCTTCCAAATTTTCACACTAACGAAGCCGAAATGACATTGTTCGCCCAAAATACAAAACTACGTCCGATCACATCAGAGCCATGCTTATTGCTACTTCACTTTGCGTTAATAGCAATATTCCAAAAGGTTTACAATTTTTCTTGACAAATGAATTTCTGTTAATTTCCTTTATGCTTTTGTAAATGAATCCAGAAATAAATAAAGTAAACAGTACTAGATTGTGTAATTAATAATAGAAATTTTAAGTGTCCCAAATAATTCGTAATTTCAAATGATTCTAAAAAATAATTTTAACTGTACATTGAGAGCTAGTACTTATCGATTGTAACATCGAAAATAAAGTAATTCCTTTTCATAAATTTGAACTTGAAATATAACATATTTTGTATTTAACCATACGAAAGCTTTCAGAAAAACAGCTGAGATAATACTGACCTGTCCACAATTCGAAAAATGATAACTGCTGTTGAGGAAAAGTAATGTTAGAGGAGCATGTCCCTTTCCAAGAGGACGACACTTTTTATTGAAAGCCGCTGTCTAGTATCGGCAACCAAATATTGCAGAGCCAAGAAATCCAAGAGAACCACGGAATGGAAACACCTCAGCTCATCACAACGAGACTGCCACGCCAGAATAACAAAGCGAGTGACTGTTACCAAACATTTTCATGCAAACATCGGCCCAGCTTCCAAAGTGACATCGCCTCTTACTAAGTTTCCTCTTCTTCCACAGGATGACCACAGAATTTATGAAAAGATTATGTAAAATCAGTATGATCTTATTGTGAAACTGTTTTTGTAATGCCATTTAGCCTGAAGATGAGGTATTCCCTCGAAACATGTCACAAAATAAATAAATAATACAATAGTTAACAAAGTTTGTGACAGGTAGCGGTAATTTAAATAAAACATTTACAAAGTTACTTCTGTTTCTATTGAATGAGTTTTTAACTTACTACTTAGAAAAATATTGTTCACGGTGTCTCTTAGCCAAAGTTCCTTCAAAACAGTTTCCACTGAACTGATGCTGTCGGAGAGTCGTTGATGTCACCATCGTTAATCCATGATCCTTGAGCATGTAATCCAGTAATTACGTTCTTTTGCTAAGCTCCTTGATCGTGGGCGCCTATTGTGAATCTGACACGAATGCTCGATGCTTACAAAATTAATTCCAATTTGCATATCTGCATGGAACAAAAAGCATTTTACATGCTTCCTTCCATTAACATCTGATGTTAACTTGGTGTCACAATGTTTGTTACACAGCTTACCACATATTTCAGGGTTATGCTTGTCCGCCCCCGATAGATGAGTGGTCAGCGCAACAGAATGTTAATCCTAAGGGCCCGGGTTCGATTCCTGGATGAGTCGGAGATTTTTCTCCACTCAGGGACTGGGTGTTGTGTTGTCCTAATCGTCCTTACTTCATCTCCATCGACGCGCAAGTCGCCGAAGTGTCGTAAAATAGAAAGACTTGCACCCGGCGAACGGTCTACCCGACGGGAGACCCTAGTCACTCGACTTTTTTTCAGGGTTATGCTTTATTATTCGACCGCAGTTTGACACTTATCACAGTCCATCCGTCTGCACTACGAAAGTAAATTAGCTTAAATGACCGTAAAACGTTAGTCCGCGGTTTACAACGAACAATTTATGGTGTACCCAGTTGTCTCCATAATCACTTCAGCTACTCGGTGATCGGCACACCGTACACACCAGGTTCTTTGTGTCATAAACGGTGTCTTCTAGGCTTGCACACAGCTTACCTATCTGCACATCAAAGTTTTATGCTTAATGAGCCAAACTGCAATTGCGGCTAAAGAGCGATACATCCATAAAGTTACTAATTCTTTAATGGCTGCACTTACCAGAATCATAACTGTAGCACCGTCCAGACACTGCTACTTTTCCACCAGCCTTGACCACAATTCCTAGCAGTACATACGCGGTACGACAATCACCCCCACTCTCGCTCTTGACTATTTGTTGATGCTTTCTCTGCTGGCCTATCATTATTGTTCTACATCGCTCATACATCTCTCTTCACATAATATTTTCAAAGACTGATTACATCGATTTGCATTTTATAAAATATTACAGCTTCATATGATTCTGTTCATAGAGAATCAATCAGAAAAAATACAGCATCAGAGTAGATGAAATTAGTAGTAATGTTCATAACAACTCCATTATGTAAACAGAAACATAATTGTACAAAGAAATAATGAATGAACGAAAATAAGGCAGAAATAAGTAACAAGAATTTAACAAAAAAGGAAAATAATAGTTCTGTGGTGTCATCTTCACATGTCCCCCCCCCCCCCATTATATCATTTCTCATTTCAGTTCTTTCAGACCTCTCCTGATTAAGTATCTCAAACACAAATGAAGTATTTTGTTTGTGTACTAGTTGTATTCAGGTAAGCTAACATAACATAAAATACTATAGTCATCTTTTGAGTATACACAGAATTACATACAAATTGTCATTACAGCATGTAAACATAAGGCTAACCTTTTCATTTCTCCTAAATTTCTAAATTATCCTAGCAGTAAATCGAAATAATATGCCACAGTCTACAAAACAACATGTGTCATCTGTCTTCATTGAGACACAACAGAATGTAATACAACTGATTTTGACATAGAACCTCAGATATTCTATTTTTGTCTCTTACTATGTTTAGTCGTTTTATGTAGGGTTTCAACCCTACAACACAGTTCCTATTTCTGTACACTCATACCTTCAGTTATATGTGTCATGAAATTTATGATTGTTACTTTGTTTTATGATAGAAATAGTCTTTCAACTTATTTTTTAATACTAACCTATCAATGAAAATTGCAGACTTTTACAAATTCCAGACCTATTCACAATATAACATAACTTGTTGCTACCTTTCCTAGTGTTATTTCTTCATTTGTCAATTTAAAGAGAAAACATTGAACAATGAGTAAATTAACAGTCAGCATGCTCTGAAACAATCTCTGCCTTAAACGGCTTTGCAAACTCAGAGGATTAAAACTTTCATATTTATCTTTCAAAAACAAAGTTATAACTTCTACACCTCTTGTCATCTCTCCTCCTCGATCCCAAGCTTCACAAAGACGATTCATTGTGCTCATTACATTCACAGTTTTGGTTGGTAAAGTTCTTGCATAGTATGACTTCAGATCTGCTACATTCTTAAGGGCAAACTACTTCTTCGATTGTGGATAAATCAAACAGAATGTGTTCAGGTGAGGTATACTTCCTGCTTAAAATGGGGCTTTGTATACATCAAATAACTTTGGTATTTGTTTATTTCTTTTAATTCCTCATAAGTCTCTAGTCCCCCCCCATGAACCATGGACCTTGCCGTTGGTGGGGAGGCTTGCGTGCCTCAGCGATACAGATGGCCGTACCGTAGGTACAACCACAATGGAGGGGTATCTGTTGAGAGGCCAGACAAACATGTGGTTCCTGAAGAGAGGCAGCAGCCTTTTCAGTAGTTGCAGGGGCAACAGTCTGGATGATTGACTGATCTGGCCTTGTAACATTAGCCAAAACGGCCTTGCTGTGCTGGTACTGTGAACGGCTGAAAGCAAGGGGAAACTACAGCCGTAATTTTTCCTGAGGACATGTAGCTCTACTGTATGATTAAATGATGATGGCGTCCTCTTGGGTAAAATATTCCGGAGGTAAAATAGTCCCCCATTCGGATCTCCGGGCGGGGACTACTCAGGAGGACGTCATTATCAGGAGAAAGAAAACTGGCGTTCTACGGATCGGAGCGTGGAATGTCAGATCCCTTAATCGGGCAGGTAGGTTAGAAAATTTAAAAACGGAAATGGATAGGTTAAAGTTAGATATAGTGGGAATTAGTGAAGTTCGGTGGCAGGAGGAACAAGACTTTTGGTCAGGTGATTACAGGGTTATAAATACAAAATCAAATAGGGGTAATGCAGGAGTAGGTTTAATAATGAATAAAAAAAATAGGAGTGCGGGTTAGCTACTACAAACAGCATAGTGAGAAGTTTGTGGCACAACTTGACTAGAAGAAGGGATCGGTTGGTAGGACATGTTTTGAGGCATCAAGGGATCACAAATTTAGCATTGGAGGGCAGTGTGGAGGGTAAAAATCGTAGAGGGAGACCAAGAGATGACTACACTAAGCAGATTCAGAAGGATGTAGGTTGCAGTAGATACTGGGAGATGAAGAAGCTTGCACAGGATAGAGTAGCATGGAGAGCTGCATCAAACCAGTCTCAGGACTGAAGACCACAACAACAACAACAAGTCTCTAGTAATACTAGATCCCCCAATCTTAATATCAACACCTTTTATTTCATCATCATGTCGTTTCTTCCTCTCTAACAGTTTCTTCTCCACCAATTCTCTCACTGTCTTCTTTATCTCTTCTCCCCTTAACACATTCCTGGGTGGGAAAGATATTTTCTCCTCCACCAAATTTAAAGACCTATCACTTTCATAATCTCATGTGGAGTCATCTCTGTTACATTATGATCACCGTTGTCCACCACATCTTCAGTGTTCTCTACAACATCTCCCCATGAGCTATGGTTGTTTGCTACAGTATGTAAGGCATAGCCTGCTACTTTCCTTCATGTAACATGCATCAGGGTTTCCTGCTGGACGATAAGTTGAAGTGTATATCACTGTTACCCTATGGTTAGGGTTATTAAAGGTAAATTTTGATCTGTTATCAGAAAGCATGATTTCAGGTTTTCCCAAATTCTATGAAACAGTCACTTTTTAGCTTAGTCGAAATTGTTTTAACATTTGCTTTCTGTAAACGATACAGCTTTATAAATTTAGAGAACACCTCCAATACTACAAAAATAAAAGCAAAAATCGCATTTTGTCTTTCATAAAAGAGCCATAGAAATCCACAGCTAATAATTCCATCGTATCATTCAGATATGCCAGTTCTGCATATTTGGCTGGTAACTTTGGCTCCCTAGCATTTGTCTCATTTTTTAATACAGTTATGCTGTCATGCTGCCAATCATTACAAATCATTAAATTTTGTACACACTTTTTGCACCTAAATGTCCAAAACTCAAATGCATGTAATTAATCACCACATCTCTGTACTTATTGAGCCAAACAATTTCCGGTGTTCTAAATTTTCATTAGTTCACCTGAACAGTATCCCACCATACACTTTCAATATTTTTAGCAGCTTATTTCCACCATCTTCTTGCCCACGTCCCTTTTCATCATCTCCCCTATCTCATTCTGATTCTGATACCATCTCAGATTTTCACACATGCTTCCAGTTTTATTTTCCCTTTGAACTCCCTTTATATAATACAGTTTTACATGTTCCTCATCCATATCATATCCTACCTCATCACTCTCTCATATTGGCACTCTCGTTAAAGAATCTATCATCTTTCTCTGAATATCCTTGACATATCGGATTTCAAACTGGAACTGTTGCAATAACAGTATCCACCTTGTGAATAGTGTATGATCAGACCAATTTTTTTGAAAAAACTAAGAGCTCTGTGGTCATTATAAATGAAGGCTTTATTTCTCCATAGGTAATCTTTGAACACCCAAACTATCGCCAACAATGCTCACTCACTCATACTGTAATTTTTCTACTACCTAGTTAATGATCTGCTCAGAAAAGCTATTATCCAGTGATCTTCCTTTCTCTCATCTCCAAACTTCTGGAACAACTACACTCCAGTGACACACCCACATTAGCCAGTTCCTAAATAAAATGTCCCAACTGGTGTCATGATGATGTAAGATTCTCTTCTCCATCAAAGCCTCCTTAAGTTCATTAAAAGACACTTGACACTTATTTGTCCATACAATAGCTACCTCAGGACTCAATAACGTATTCAAACACAGGCTGTTCAAGATTTATCCAGACACAAAACTTCTACAAAAGTTACATGAGCCTAGAGGTGATTTCAGCTGCTTCTGCTTTAATATCTTCATCTTTTCAGGATAAACTCTCATACCACTAGTGGACAGGATTCTACCAAAAAATTTTATATTTATCCAGACAATTTACATTTCTTAAAGCTGAGGGACAAGGCTCCCCCTTTCCTTAAATCTTGAAACACCTAATTCTACATGTTACAACATTCTTCCTGTGATTCAGTTTTAATTAATAGGTCATCCACCTATATTGTTATTTTGAACTCAGCTTTGATCCAATGACTTGGTCGACTGTTTGTATGAACATTGAAACATATTCAATGCAAAAAGTCCAACAGTATACTTGTAACACCTGCCATTCATCAAAAATTCGATACTCCTTAGCAAGTGGCACTTGCCAATAACCACTTGTCAAGAAAAGGCCGGCCATATAAGACATTCTGTAATAGTTTAGCAATAGCCCATCCATGGTTTTTGGCTGTAAGTTTCCCTTCACTATCATGTTCACATTTTCTTAGGCAGCTGTAACAACTCTCACACTGCCACCTTTTTTATGCACAATGAATATGTGCCCATTATACTTGCTCATACTCCTTTCTACAAACCCATATTCTACCATTCCTTCAGTTTATTTGTACAATGTGTTTCATATTGCAAGAGGTATAACAATAGGTATTCTTACAAACGGCTCATGCAGTTTACATCCAGCTTACACTCAAAGTTAATAACTTTTCCAGGTTTGTTAGAGAAAACTTCCTTACTTACATACAAAACTTTCTTTAATTCCTATTTCTGTTACTCATTTAATCCTTCAGTTTAAGCCACTTAGTTCTTTAATTAGAGTTCTATACCTTAATCAGTAAAAATGGAACCCTTATAGCATCAATTTGTTGTCTGTCTCTCTGTCCAACTGTTAAAAACCCTTTTTCTCAGGAACGGGTCGACATATCAAGTTGAAATTTATGTCACATACAAGGTCTACACTACGTCTGTGGCGTAAAAAATTGAAGCTTCTAGGTCAATGCAGTCAAAAGTTATGCCCATTTATGTCACATATTTTGATACTCAAAAACTAACTCATCGAAACCTATAGGGTACATCTCATTGTTTTAGAATCATCAGATCTGTCACAAAGCAACATTTAATATTACTAACAAAAGAAAAAATCCCAACATCGATAATTTGCAAATATATGACACGAAAATTTTTTGCTCTTTTAGTTTGTTGTCCATTGTCAAACTTGAAATTAAAACATTCTCAAAAGTCTTGGAATCACTGAGACTGATATCTTGCCACTATTAACTTCAATAACAAGCAAAAGTCGTTGAGATGTTCGATTCGTGGAATGGATGAACTGTCTATATACATAAATAAGTTTGTACAGAACCCACAGTGCACGACTCCTACTTGCACGTGTCCAATTTTTCTTCTATAATCCCACTCTCATCTTTAGGACAACCATAATCGAGGCTCAACTGTTACTCTTCAAAATCGGTTCCAATCAGCACCACCTTTATTTCCAGATGTCCCAGTAAATTTTACTATCTACTACTAAATCCTCAAAATCTACACTCTGTTTTCAAACTTTGCTCTCAAAACTAACAAAACTATTACCACAATTAATTTCAGCTTTACACTCCATTAACTAATTCATACCCAAAATGATATTTACGCTCATATCAGGTGCAACAAAAATTGTGCACCAAAGATATACCCCAAACTTCTAATTCTAAAATTATTCCTCACTTAACAACTTAAGTTTCTTTGCCCACAGCATGCAGTATTCTTAGTACCATCTCTGGCACATCCATTACATCATTATGTTCCTTTAGACTATTAAAATCTCTCTCGCAGCAACCACAGTAATTTCACCACCAATGTCCAAAAGGGCTTTCTCTCTTCTCCCATAGAGACCAGTTCTCACATAAGTTCGCCAAACTCAAATATCATCAATGTCACCTGTCTCATATAGTAACTCCAGTCCAATATTAACTGTATGTCCAATCATCAAAACTTAATTTTGAACTGACAAATTCCTCTGACTCTTTTTCAATTGCACTTAATCTTAAGTCTTTGTCATTACAAGTTGACACTCCTGTCTACACTAATTATAAGAACATTAACTTTCTCCATGTCATGGTTCAAAGAGTCTGTGCTAGTCTTCAATAATTTGAGAAAATGGTTTTTCTTCTTCCTTCTCTCTTTCTTGCAAATTGTCATGTGAAATAATTGTTTCTCTGCACTACTACTACTACTACTACTACTACTATCACTAATATGTCCTTCATCACTATAATCATTTTCATTATGCAACATCTTCATTTCCTTCCATCTCTTTGCTGCTCCTCAAATTTTTAACTCCATCATTCACCTGCGAAAACATTTTCATGCATGACCCCACTGAATCAATATCGTGACTGCCATGTATTCTATCACCGTAATCAGTATTGTTGTCATCATAAATTACTAAACATCCTGTTTCACATTGGCAAATTGTAACATTCATAGGCCCCTCCCCCTTTGTAATGACCTCTTTTATTACTCCAAAACTCATTCCACCCCTTCCTCCTTTGCCTTTTACATTTATTTGATTCATTGTGTTAGTCTGATCCCTGTTCTCATAGCAGCACCCAGAATCTTCGTCTTCATTAAGTGAGCAATTTGTTTGTTGCCCATCTACATCTGTCACTCTAATCAGACAAATCTTGAACTTTGTTATTATCGCCTGTCAGTCTACATCTCTTGCTAGAAGGCAATTTCCCCACTTGTACCTCTACAGTATCCCTTTCACTCCATGGTCTATCCAGATGTTTGAACTAATTGATCTATCTTTCACAGTACTCTTTCACAGTCTCCCTGTTTATTCTGTCATACCATGGCGCTTTCTTAAAAACTTCTATAACATCACTTTGTTTTTCTATGAATCAGCATTCTTCCAGAAATGCTGCTACAAATTTCTTGAAACTTTCTAATTGATGTGGTTCGTCTACTTCCCAGTCCAAACTTTGTCTCTTTAAGCAAACACTTGCCCTCCTTAGCTTATCGTTTTCTATCCGATCTGCAGTAAAATGACTTCTCAAATTAGCAGTATCAGGCACTTTATTATTAAAAATACTACCATCTCTTTATCTGCACTGATACAGGTGATGCTGTAACACATTTACTATGTACAGCTTTTTCTAAATTGTTAACTCCATTCTCAATCCCAGAAGCGACCTTCTTAAATTCTTATACTTCAGTTTTTTTTTCTCTGCTCCTGGAAAATTTGATCACAATAGCCTTTCATTTCAGTCTTCCCTTGTTTACACTGTCTAGCTTGGGCTTCATGTCGTTATCCAAGCATTCTACTCTTTCCTTTAAACTGCTCTCAAATTTCTTTTGTTTTTCATTTAATTCGAGCTCCTTTTCCTTATATGTCTCTTTAATACCTTCTTTGAATTTATCAGAATCTTTATTTACCATTAACTTGAACTCTGAAATTTTCTTTTCGAAACTTGCTTCCAATACCTTTTTAAAGTCCTCTAAGTTTTGCCGAGCTCAGATTTTTTTATCTATTTTTTTCACCTCTTCTTTCATTTTCTGTTGCCCTTCTTTCTTTTTCTGCTGGGATTTTCTTACAATCTTTCCACTTAGTTCTTCCTTCATTTCTGTTGGTTTATTCTGCCCTTCTTTCTGTTCTCTGCTAACAGCTTGTACGCTTCCCAATACCAATAGTGATTTGCTCTCTATCCTATCCTTTTCTATTACTTGTCTTCTGACATATTGTTGCTGTTTAGCGGCTAAAGCTTTCTTTACATTAAACATAACAGGTTGTATATCTTTGTCTCCCGCCTTTTCACTTCCCCATGTCTGAAGGCTAGCTTACCGATCATCCTCTTTAATCGTCATTTTGTTGACCTAGTGAAAACTAATAAACCGAAACAAATTAAACCAGCCACTAAATTTCAAAACTCGATCTAAAAATTAATAGATTCCTTCATGGCAGCATTAGAATATCACTGTCATGTCACCCTGTCACAACTCGTTCGATATTTGTGAAAATAACGGATCAGTGGTATCACAAAAGGTAGCTGTAGCATCTGAAACATCATCTAGAACGTCGACTGAGCTACAGCCAACTACGTTTAGTTACAATACCGGCCGGCCGCGGTGGCCGAGCGGTTTTAGGCGCCTCAGTCTGGAACCGCGCGACCGCTACGGTCGCAGGCTCGAATCCTGCCTCGGGCATGGATGTGTGTGATGTCCTTAGGTTAGTTAGGTTTAAGTAGTTCTAAGTTCTAGGGGACTGATGACCTCAGATGTTAAGTCTCACTGTGCTCAGAGCCATTTCAACCATTTTTTCTAACAATACTCCAATATTCTTCTCTAATTTCTCGCGCCGGAAATTTTAAGGGAAGTGAAACCAGCGTATTCTACTTTTTTCGCAGTTTAACTGAACATTAAACTCACCCATGTAAGTAATTAGCCAAAAATTATGACATTAGGACTGACCATCGATTAACCGAAATCAGTTTACCACTGGTAATATACTCTTCTGAACAAAGTGAACAACTCGTGGGCTGTTACTGCCTGCTAATGTAATGGCGGATAATGCATAGCGCTCATACTTCAACGGCACCACTCAACAATCCAAAAGGGATTAAACGCGAAACAGTAAAAAATGGCAACACTTATAAACTCTACAAATAATAATAAATGGCAATTAAAGACGAATGAAAAGAAATAAAACCTGTTTACTGTTATGTCATTGGTACTGAGAGCAATCGTTTGTATTAATAATTGTGTCGTAAGTTAATGAGTTTGCAAAATTATTGTAATCGTTGAAAGAAATAATTCAATGAACGAAGTCAAGTTTTAACTATTGCTCTGAATGTTATTTAAAAGTAATCAGAACAGCATTACAGTATGATAAATTACAATTAAGTACTTGTAAAATGAATGAGCAAGAGAAGTTACTGTTGTATCTATGCAATTAAGTTTTACATCACTACTCAGAAAAATATTGTTCGCCATGTCTCTTAGCCAACGTTTCTTCAAAACAGTTTCCACTTATCTGATGCTCTGGGCGAGTAGCCGACGTGCTTCTCATTACTTCATAATCATTGAGCATGTTATCCAATAATTA
This sequence comes from Schistocerca cancellata, assembly GCF_023864275.1. Taxonomy (NCBI): domain Eukaryota; kingdom Metazoa; phylum Arthropoda; class Insecta; order Orthoptera; family Acrididae; genus Schistocerca; species Schistocerca cancellata. The sequence continues at coordinate 458,890,415 of NC_064631.1, read as the reverse complement.
GCATTTTTCTGAGCTTCTTGATCGTGGATACCTGTTGCAAATCTGACAGTAATGCTCGATGTTATCAGAATTAATTCAAATCTTCATGTCTGCAAGCAACAACAAACATAGCACACTCTTCTTTCCATTAACGTGTGACACAACTTGATATCACAATCATACAGTTTTCTATTGCTCATTAGCAATATAATTTTACGATTTAGCAACATTCATGACACCCCAAGCAGGGGTCGATGTACCTACCGCTTATGTGCAACCGGTTGTCTCTTTAATTCTATGTGAAAAAAGATGATGTCATAATGTTTGTTACACAGCTTAACCACAATTTTCAGATTTTTGCTTTATTATCCGATCGCCGCCCGACATTTTTCACAGTATATCAGTCCGCACTACGAAGTAAATATGTTTAATTGTACTGTAAAACATTATTCCGCGGTTTACAACGAACACTCTATGCTGTGTCCAGTTGCCTCCGTAATCACTTCAGCTACTTGGTGATCGGTACATCGTACACTCAAAGTTCTTTATGTCAACATACGACACGAAAATGCGTTACAAATATTTCGGTTTCATTTCGCAGTCCTTCGTACACTCTAAATAGTGTGTGCTCTCTACAGTCATAAACGGTATGTTTTAGGCGTGCACACAGCTTACCAATCTGCACATCAATGTTTCAAGCTTAATTAGTCAAACTGCAGTTCCGGCTAATGGGCGATGCATCCATAAAGTTACCAATTCTTTAATCGCGGTACATATCGGAAACCAAAATGTGGCACTGTCCAAACATTGATTTTTTTTCCACTAACCATGAGCACAATGCCTAGCAGTACATGTGCAGCATGTCAATCACCTCCACTCTCGCTTCTGACTCTTTGTTGATGTTTTCTCTGCTGACCAATCGATATGGGTCTACATCGCTCATACACCTCACTTCCCGTAATACTTTCAAAGAATCTGATTACATCGATTTGCATTTTATACGAAACTTCATATTATTCTGTTCATAGAAAATGAATTCAAACGACGTGTTCATAAATGAGAGAACATATAGTGTCAAAATAAATTAAAAAAGCAATCACATTCATAACTACTGCCTTACATAAGCAGAAACATAATTTTACGAAGAAATAAATTTATAAAACTTCCCCTGCAATGATATAAAGAAAATAAGGCAGAAAACAAGTAAAAGAAAGAATAGTAAGAAAGAAAAAATCTATATCGTTCTGTAATGTTATGTTCACAGCGTGACGTCCACACGGTCAGCACAGGGCATGGTCCTGTGTGAATACAAACGCCTGGTGGAGCTGTCAGTATCTCTCCTTGGCCAGATGGGTAACGTTTCAGTGCAGCAAAGGAAGAGACTACTGTATGTCAAAAAGAGCATTACCTGAGTGGCGGTTTTTTTGTTATATAGTGTGCACTGTGCTGTGTGTCAGCGGTGCATTGGTTGTATCCACTGGCGCACAACATTCTGCACGTAAGTTTATGGTTATCGCGTGACAGGTTGTAATCGTTACTTGACTGTATGAAGGGCATGCGGTCGTGTGTGCTGTGAACAAGAGCAGTTCAGTTTGTTATACTGCATTCTGTGACCGTGATTAATTGTTCGTAATCGGAAGTGCTTCTGTCTGAACTACACTACAAGTGTAACAGAGTTGTCAGCGCAGTTTGTACTAAGAATTTATACAGTTATTTAGTCCATGTGAATGAACAGTTTCGTGTGTTATTGTGTGAGAATTTATTAGGATGTATGCGTAGGCAGTTTTGTAGAGCGTTGTGGGTAGCTTTTGGTGGAGCTGTAGGCGACAGTAGTAATATAGTAGTAGTAGTAGAAGATGAAGAAGACTAATTTGTAGTTATGTGTGATGTAACTGATCCTAGGTAAGTCTAATAGGTGGTTGGGGGTCATGTGTTTAATTGCTTAAGTTAACGCCGTTATTATTACCTTTTATGAAGGTTCGTATGTTGTAAACTTTTAAATTTCTTCCTCAGTTATTTATTTAGGACAAAGGTAAAACTATAATTCTGCTTATTGTATGAAAGATATTTTATTTTGTTGATTGAGCCCGGCTGAAGGATCTTTGTGGCCTACAGAAGGGTGTATCGTTTTACTGAAATGGTATTCCTGTTCGTTTTATGTTTAATGAACTAGTTTTCGAACTGAGCCCGACATCTGCGCAATTCCCAGCTCAGATACCTCTCCTCCCAAAATATACGCAACTCTAGGAAAAATGTTTAATTTGTAAGTGTACTGTCAGTGACATACGTAGTATTGGTGAGTAAGGTATTGGATTGGTAAATGTGGTACCTTCCTGCTTCCTGTCGTTGACAGCATATTGTAGAGCTATTTAACCATGTTACTGTCACGTGCTAGCGAATAAATGAAGCCCAGAAAGTTACTCCACATTTTTCGCCATTAAATGTGTTACTGGCAGCCTGCATAAATCTCTTTCATTCAAGAATTACTTGCTGTTGTAGAAATATCTGCACTGAGTGGAACCACTTACTACATATTCATAGTGTATCTCGCAAGGCAGGTGTGAACTATGCCTGATGGAAAGGGACTGATCATCTTCAAGTCTAGAACAGTAACCCGAGGTAATAAATTGCTTATGCTGCAATATCTACACACAAGTGCACTGATGGCCTGATTCTGTTGCAGAGGGAGCCAGTTCAAGCCTCTGGGCCTCTATATGCTGGAAGAGCTGAGACTGGGGTGACGCATTTGGCATCTCTCATGCTGTGGAAAGTTTTCCAGCCATTGATAGTGAAGACAACGAGATAGCCATTTGTCGAATACATATTGACAACATGTTACTTTTGGGGCAGGCTGTTCAGTGAGGTACACAGGTGACAGCTCCAGATGTTGAGCTTCCAAATATGTACTCATTTAATGAACTGAAAATAACTCCACCGTATAAACGCAAGCTCAGTGGTGTTATTTTGTCTACTCACCTAAGAGAACTGGACGGGAAATGATGGGGATGTATAATCTGTTCCTAAACTGAAAAGTCAGTAACGCTCGTGGCGGGAAAGTTTTGTTCAAAAGAAGGACACTACAACTGTTGATCGGAATGATCAACAATCAATTTTCCCCCGATCAATTTAGAACAGTGTGCGTAGATTTACGTAGAATCTAACCATATCTGTTTTTTACTTCAGAATTATTAGTAAGTCAATGCAAGGTGTGGAAAATAAACACCCCCTCCTCCAGACGTGTTTGCACACTGCGTCGCCACTAATTCGTTAGACGAGCTGAAAAAATGTGGGTATAAAATGGCTCTGAGCACTATGGGACTCAACTTCTGAGGTCATCAGTCCCTAGAACTTAGAACTACTTAAACCTAACTAACCTAAGGACATCACACACACCATGCCCGAGGCAGGATTCGAACCTGCGACCGTAGCAGCAGCGCGGCTCCGGACTGGAGCGCCTAGAACCGCACGGCCACCGCGGCCGGCAAATGTGGGTATAACATTGTATAGGAACTTGTAGTTTCTTCTTGTATTGGTTCTACGCACTTCGATGTGGCACTCACATTAAATACATAGTTGCTATTAAACCACTTAAATTAAAAATAACATTAATATTACACCATTACAACACTATTTCTTAAATCTGCGACTTTCCAACCTCTCTAATGCGGAAACCCTCTGTCCTAGATAAAAATATGACTAGGACCTTCTTTGTAGAAAATTTAAGTACTTTAATTTTGTACTGGGAAACGTTTTCACTAGGAGCCGCGGTTTTCGAGGCGTTAAAAAAAAAAAAACTAACCAGAAAGGGATCTTTAAAGTTTTTTCCCACCAACCTCTTCGCCTCACCCGTACTCTCATACCCCATCGGTCAGTATTTTTAGTATGTTGTTCACTAGTTTTTCCCTCTAATTTTCCTTCTTTGATCTTTACATGTAGCCAGCTGGTCGACTTCATACGAGTTAGGTCAGTTCGGACAGACTAAATCGTACCGGTCCTCCTTCCGCATGTTATCATTGCAATGGATCCGTCTTTTCTTCAACTGTATTACCGTCTGCTTATGGTCGTATTTATTGCGTGGTTTGTCGACCTGCCTCCAGTGATATCAAACACAATTACGGGTCGCACCAGAACGTTAGGAGGCACCTTTACCTCAAACCGTCAGCCGAGTTCACCGGCCCGTGGTAATGGCTCTGCGTTTATCTAGCCGAAACCTGGAGCTGTGTTTCCTCTTCTATTTTTGTAGCCAGTACTTGCTATATGAATCTTCCAGATGTCCTTCCTTGCTTTAACTCCAGCCAACCTTCTTATATCTGCCAGCATTTACCACAGATAAGATTATCGATATAGGTGTCGTAAAGACAAAAAAATGTGGAGCCAGATTCCCTGGTATTGCAGACTTCCAACAAAAAAAAAAAAAATGAGACACCTGGTACACTATGTTAGCACATTTTATAAGCAAATGGCGTTTGTTTTGGACTATTCTCCATTTGATTCCCGTTGTCTGAAATACAATTCTCAAGGACCTAGCATTCCATCTCCAGTTTATCTGCATCTTCAGAGTTGGCAGGCATCTGGGCAGAATTTTTAAAAATGTATAAAAGTCTTCAATAATGCTTAGTATTCCCCACTGATTAACCTTCGCAGTACCAGGAGAGAGAGGGATTGGGGGGGAGGGGGAGGAACTTTATGCCTACCCTTTCAAAATACTGTAACGTAGTCATTTATTTTATATTTTAAAATTTAAAAAAAATATAAATTGGTTTTAATGATTTCTTATTCCAGATCGCCCAGTTATTTTAAATTTTTATGTAAAACCTAATCCAAACATCTATTTGTTAGTAGTGAATGTGACTTTTGACAACAAATCTGTTCATGAAACTTCCTGGCAGATTAAAACTGTGTGCCCGACCGAGACTCGAACTCGGGACCTTTGCCTTTCACGAGCAAGTGCTCTACCATCTGAGCTACCGAAGCACGACTCACGCCTGGTACTCACAGCTTTACTTCTGCCAGTATCTCGTCTCCTACCTTCCAAACTTTACAGAAGCTCTCCTGCGAACCTTGCAGGACTAGCACTCCTGAAAGAAAGGATACTGCGGAGACATGGCTTAGCCACAGCCTGGGGGATGTTTCCAGAATGAGATTTTCACTCTGCAGCGGAGTGTGCGCTGATATGGAATTTCCTGGCAGATTAAAACTGTGTGCCCGACCGAGACTCGAACTCGGGACCTTTGCCTTTCGCGGGCAAGTGCAAGAGCAGGAGAGCTTCTGTAAAGTTTGGAAGGTAGGAGACGATATACTGGCAGAAGTAAAGCTGTGAGTACGGGGCGTGAGTCGTGCTTCGGTAGTTCAGATGGTAGAGCACTTGCCCGCGAAAGGCAAAGGTCCCGAGTTCGAGTCTCGGTCGGGTACACAGTTTTAATCTGCCAGGAAGTTTCATATCAGCGCACACTCCGCTGCAGAGTGAAAATCTCATTCTGGAAACATCCCCCAGGCTGTGGCTAAGCTATGTCTCCGCAGTATCCTTTCTTTCAGCAGCGCTAGCCCTGCAAGGTTCGCAAGAGAGTTTCTGTAATGTTTGGAAGGTAGGAGACGAGATACTGGCAGAAGTAAAGCTGTGAGTATCGGGCGTGAGTCGTGCTTCGGTAGCCCAGCACAGTCAGCCTTCGGCGGCGCAGCGGTTCGGACGGTGTTTACGTCCCTGCCGCACGTCTGCGCGAGAGGTGTTTACGTTAAGTGTGTAGCGGTGTGTCGCGGTATACATAGAACGAATCATGGCCTTGTCGTTCCGCAAATCGACACTGAAATTTAGTTTTGTTAACGAATATGCTCGACCGAAGGCTTACGAGATAGAACGTTATTTACGGGACGAGGTGAAAATCGAACCTGACGTTCTAGTTGGAATACACTTATCTATTGTCAGCAGCGTGGTCTATGTCAAGCTCATCAATGAAGCGGCATGTGACGAACTACTACTTCGACACCGACAAGGACTTCGTTTCTGTCATTCGGACGGGAATGTTGGAGCGGTAACAGTTGAAAACGCCGGCATGGGCCTCCGAACGATCCGCGTCTTTGAGCTTCCATTCGAAGTGCCAGAAGAATTGGTGACAGACACCCTGCGTCCTTATGGAACTGTCCTATCCCACGTGGCTGAAAAATGGGCGAGTTTCAAGACGTATCCTGTCCTCAATGGCGTCAGACAAATACGGATCGAACTCCGAAAACACGTCCCGTCATACTTGTACATCGCTGGTTGTAGGGCGATTGTCATTTACGACGGACAACCAAGGACGTGCTCTGGATGTGGGAAGGAGGGACACGTACGTTCTGAGTGTGCTCAACGAAGGTTATTACAGCTGCCACGGGATGATCCACCCCTCACGCCGCATCCTACTGTGCTCCCCATGACTTACGTCGCCGCATTACGCGATGACGTGGGCCGCGAGACAGACGCGTACCAGAACACACAGACAGCGGCGGATCGTGGCGAGCCACAGAAAGACGACGTTGCGCTGGACCGCCTGCAGCAGTCACAGGACGCTCTCTCTTCGGTTCCGCTTGCGGCCCCTTCAGATAAGGCACTTGGAGACGTCGATAATACGACGGCGCACGATTCCGACGCCCCCCACGAACAACTGGAGACCATGCTGACCACTGATTCCGAGGCCCGGCAACGTAAACAGCGATCACCAAAACGCCGGAAGAAGCGCCGCCTCACGGTGGAGAACGACCACTCTGATCTAGCAGACAATTCTGAGAAGTTTACGGGTACAGACCAGACGACCATGGATACAGAAGAACTGCCTAGCGTGGATGCAACGGTGGCCAGTGGGACGGCGGCACGACCTACCGCTGACGATGCTCCAGACACAGCGAAGGAGCTCGATAGACGGCAATAGGCTACTGAGGAGGCTACGGCGCCTGCACCGCACGACAACGATGGGACACTAGGGGACTGGTCAGAAGAGCCACCCCCGTGGGCAACAGATGATGCCGGAGGAACTGCTCCCACGCACTCTCCCTGTGTAAGACCGGCAGAGTGCACGGAATAATGACAGACTATATGAGGGGACGGCGGGGGACGTTAGTCCGACAGCAGCCTATGTACGGCAAAATTAGCGACCGTACGGTACCCTATCTACGTTGAGCGCCATGCAACAAGCTTATCGGATAGGGTCTGTTAACATCAATAGCACTGGGACGCCGGTAAAAATCAAGATGCTCAGTGACATGATAAAGGCTGCGGATTTAGACATAGCGCTATTACAAGAAGTTCGGTACTTCCCCCCTCGGACTTTTACGCTTACGACATTTACTGTTCCCCGTGTGACGAGAGAAGCGTTGGCACAACTATTCTATTAAAGGAAGGGATACGTGCAGACGAAGTAGAGTATTTGCCTTCTGCCCGTGGTACTGCCGTGACCATAGGTGGAATACGTTTGATCAACATATACCCACCGTTAGGCTCGGATAAGAGAAGGGACAGAGCAGATTTTTACGCCCATTAAGTTACACCGTTGTTCCAGGGACGATACGATGGTTGCATACTCGGCGGAGATTTTAATTGTGTGCTCGACAGAAAGGACCAACAACCTAACTATACAACTAGCCAAGAACTTAGGGAGCTGATCAACGGGATGGAATTAGTCGATACATGGGACCTGAAGCATCGCAACCAACCAGGATATACATTTTTTACTAGCCACTCCACGAACCGTTTGGATCGGATCTACGTTTCAAGGGCGTCGGCAATGTCGATGTTGAACGCAGAAATATGGCCGACAGCGTTTACAGACCACGAGGCATATATTTGTACAGTTAACCTTGCTAGACAGCAGGTTTGGAGACGGAGAGGTAATTGGAAGATGAACGTCTCTAACCTGCGTGTTGCAGAATGCCGACGCATGGTGGAGGACTCGTGGCATGGCTGCCTTATAGGTTACGGGGAGGAGGTTTCTCAATGGCAGCGCACGACTACTGAGTTTTACCTTACGGCTCTTCGGGAACTGTTAGCTCAACCACCTACACCAGAACGCCAGACGGCCGTCCACAGAGTTAAGGTGAAGCTGGTACAACTTGCGACGCAGAGGATGGCAGGTACGATGATACGCGCGAAGTCGCAGGATTTCCTGCCCAACGAGGTTCCCTCGATGCATTTTGTGATAAAGGAAATAGGAAGAAAACTCAGGAATTTAATACATGAGATCGATCTCGGCGATGGCCGTCGTTTTACAACACAAAGGGGCATAGCACAGGCGTTCACGTTTTAGCAGATTCTATGCGAGCAACGGAAAGGGTCAGAGGGAGCTGGGGAACGTCCTGGAAGAGATCCCAGACGCGACGAGTGTGAACGGGGAAGCGGACGGGTTATCTGAAATTACGTATGAAGAGCTGGAGGAAGCGATTACACGAGGTGCTTGCAACAAGTCCCCAGGTCCAGACGGATTCCCGTTGGAATTTTACCGTGCGTTTGTGACCATTATGACACCGATGTAGCTATGTATGTTTAATGAGCTTCTGCGGCAAGAAGTACCGGTTCACATTCAATTCACGGAAGGGTTCATGATACCGATACCGAAGCCCCGTGGTGGCAAACGGCCTTGTGATTATCGCCCCTTGACCCTCCTTAATAGTGACTTCATGCGCATCCCGGGAAGTCGTATCAAAAAGTCGCTGGAGAATCGAATACATGCCGATCAGACTTGTCTTGGCGGCATCAGTAATATCCACACAGCCTTGGGAGACTATCGTGACGTCGTCGCCCTCGCGGCTGCATGCCGCCTCCGGGGGGGGGGGGGGGGGGGGGCGATGGTTGCAGTAGATTTCGATCATGCTTTTGATCGCGTGGATCATGTGCACCTCGCGGCGGTGATGAACAGGATGGGTGTCTCGCCATTATTGACCAATGCTGTGATGCGGCTGTTGCACGGTGCCAGATCAGCGATGGTGGTCAACGGAGGGAGAACTGAGTATTTTAAGATCTTAAGATCAGTGAGACAGGGTTGCCCCTCGTCGATCCTCCTTTATGCGATCGCCTTAGAACCGTGCCTCGCAGGCCTTCGCCGCCGTCTTTCCGGGATCTCCCTACGGCATTTGTCATTCAAATGCAGAGCATACGCGGATGATATTGTGTTCCTCGTACGGAATGAGAGGGAGACTCAAACAGCACTGGATTGGCTACAGACGTATGGGATGGCAGCTGGAAGTGTGGTCAACTACCGAAAATCACAATTCCTGCATTTGGGGCGTGGACTAGAACCAGGAACGGAAGGACCCTTACCTGCGGTGGAAACCCTCCGCTGTTTGGGTATCACCTTTCATAAAGAGACAGCGAGAACGGCTGCGGACGACTACCGAAGACTGTTACTCAGAGTCCGCACGGCAGTACGACTAAACGCCCTACGGTCGATGGATATGATGCAGCGAGTGTTACTCGTCAACCTTTATCTCGCGCCCATGATGTGCCACCTGACACACCTTCTCCCCTTGACGCGCACGATGGCTATGAGGATTCAGGCGGCTTTTGGGTACTATGTATGCCTGGGACAACTCTTTAAGGTACAGTACAACACGCTTACCCTCCCAGCGCGAGAGGGGGGCGTTGCTTTAGTGAACGTGCACGAGAAGGCGCGTGCCATGTGTATTAATACTATGCTCAAACGGTGGCGCAACAGAAATCACTCGCTTACGGGGACGATCATCGAAGAACTCGTACCAACATCGCATCTTCCTCCAATCAGTGTCGGCCATATATCGCCCCCTTTAACGTATGTGCGCACGTTCATCGTGGAACACAGTTACGTTCGAGAGCGTTTCCCGACGACCCGACAGTCGACATCGAAGGACGTGTACCATCTGCTTCTTCGACAGATCGCCCGGAATAGGGTGGAACGCAAACATCCAGCTGTTAATTGGCACGTGGTGTGGCGCACGTTCCACCACCCCCACCTACCTACATCAGTCAGATCAACATGGTACATTGTCGTGAACCGAAAATACCCTACAAATGATAAAAGTACGCAATACATTTGGCGGATTCGCCCTTGTGTCACCAATGCGGCGTGCTGGATACGGACGACCATCGGCTGGTCTGCGGCGAGGCATTGGCTGTCTGGACTCTCGCAAGAAAGATAATAGCGTTCATGCGGCGCACTATCTATACAGCAGTCTGTTCTGACATAGTCTTTTTTCCAGAGGAAACGTATTTTCCGCGTCATAGACGAACGCAGTGGCGTGGATCACAGGTATGACGGTCCATTACATTTATAGAGACACACGTACGAACTTACTGAACGTCCTGGATTACTGGCAATACTTGCAAGATGGACACACAAAACTATTACGGCTACAAAAGTACAAGGATTGGTATGCCAATTTCCTAGTAACGGTTTTTGCGGACCCGCCATATACTTGGGGTGTGACGGGTGCGCAAAGATGAGCGGCGGTGCTTTCGTTGTGAAACCGACCAAGTAATGTGATCGACTAAGAACACTATGCGAGTATGCGACCTACGAAAAACACAGGCTTGAACAGTTAGCAAATGGATGTACTTCAAATTTTGTTTTCATATCCATAAATACTTTTCTGTAGGGTCCCGGAGGTGGCCCCACTTTGATTTTGTTGTTATTTCATGCTCCATGGTAGGACGGCAGCGAGGTTCCTTCCCGGACAGTTATCATGTGTCAGGACGTACTATGTTTATTTTGTGAGTAATAAAGGTTTCTGTTTCTCCTAAAAAAAATGGTAGAGCACTTGCCCGCGAAAGGCAAAGGTCCCGAGTTCGAGTCTCCGTCGGGCACACAGTTTTAATCTGCCAGGAAGTTTCATATCAGCGCACACTCCGCTGCAGAGTGAAAATCTCATTCTGGAAATTTGTTCACATTTCCAAGTTCCAGATCCTTCTTAGACATCTGTGTCTCTTTAAAAGTAGCGGTATGTTTGAATAAAGGTCAATGACAACCAACAAAATTTGTACTTTTTTAAACTTTTTGTTATGGCTATAAAGTAATCTTCTTGTTAGTGTGCACATTATGGAAAATTCATTGGTATTTCCAATATTGTTCTAAAAGATATTTTCAAATTCTGCACCCTTGTTATGCATCAGTACCTATTTAAAAATGGTTTGTCAATAACATTTCACAATAATTAACAAAATTTGTTTTTTTTTCTTCTTTTTTTGGGAGTAAAATTCCCCCCTTGGTATTACACGTTATGGAAGATGCGTTGGGACTGCTAGGGTTAAAACCATCAATTGCATATTCAGGTTCGCCGTTTCTTCGCCTACGTAAAAGAAAAATAATTCATACAACGTTGGACTGCATTCTACAACGAATACCAATACATTTATAGTCCTTGGAGTATTCACTGAAGAGCCACAGAAGCCGGTACACCTGCCTAATACCAAGTAGGGCCCCCGCGAGCACGCAGAAGTGTTGGAACGCGACGTGGCATAGACTCGAATAAAGTCTGAAGTAGTGCTGTAGGGAATTGACACCATGAATCGTGCAGGGCTGTTCATAAATCCGTAAGAGTAAGAGAGGGTAGAGATCTCTTCCGAACACCACGTTGCAAGACATTCCAGATATGCTCAATAATGTTCATGTCTGCGGAGTTCGGTAGCCAGCGGAAGTGTTTAAATTCAGAAGAGACTTCCTGGAGCCACTCTGTAGCATTTCGGGACGTTTGGGGTGTTCCATTATCCTGCTGGAACTGCCGAAGTCCGTCGGCCTGCACAATGGACATGAATGCATGCAGGTGATCAGACAGGATGCTTACTTACGTGTCCCCTGTCTGAGTCGTATCAGGAGTCCCATATTACTCCAGCTGCACACGCCGGACACCGTTACAGAGACTCCTTCAGCTTCAACAGTTCCTTGCTGACTTGCAGGGTCCATGGATTCATGAGGTTGTCTCCATACCCTTACAAGACTATCCGCTCGATACACTTTGAAAGGCGGCTCGGTTGACCAGGCTACATGTTTCCACTCATCAACAGTCCAATGTCGGTGTTGACGGGCCCAGGCGAAGCGTAAAGTTTTGTACAGAGATATTACAAATGATTGAAGCGATTTCATAAATTCACTGCAGCTCCATTCATTGACATATGGTCACGACACACTACAGATACGTAGAAAAACTCATAAAGTTTTGTTCGGCTGAAGCCGTACTTCAAGTTTCTGCCGCCAGAGCGCTCGAGAGCGCAGTGAGACAAAATGGCGACAGGAGCCGAGAAAGCGTATGTCTTGCTTGAAATGCACTCACATCAGTCAGTCATAACAGTGCAACGACACTTCAGGACGAAGTTCAACAAAGATCCACCAACTGCTAACTCCATTCGGCGATGGTATGCGCAGTTTAAAGCTTCTGGATGCCTCTGTAAGGGGAAATCAACGGGTCGGCCTGCAGTGAGCGAAGAAACGGTTGAAACGCGTGCGGGCACGTTTCACGCGTAGCCCGCGGAAGTCGACGAATAAAGCAAGCAGGGAGCTAAACGTACCACAGCCGACGGTTTGGAAAATCTTACGGAAAAGGCTAAAGCAGAAGCCTTACCGTTTACAATTGCTACAAGCCCTGACACCCGATGACAAAGTCAAACGCTTTGAATTTTCGGCGCGGTTGCAACAGCTCATGGAAGAGGATGCGTTCAGTGCGAAACTTGTTTTTCTTAATGGTGAAGTGAACAGACACAATGTGCGAATCTGGGCGGTAGAGAATCCTCACGCATTCGTGCAGCAAATTCGAAATTCACCAAAAGTTAACGTGTTTTGTGCAATCTCACGGTTTAAAATTTACGACCCCTTTTTCTTCTGCGAAAAAAAACGTTACAGTACACGTGTATCTGGACATGCTGGAAAATTGGCTCATTCCACAACTGGAGACCGACAGCGCCGACTTCATCTTTCAACAGGATGGTGCTCCACCGCACTTCCATCATGATGTTCGGCATTTCTTAAACAGGAGATTGGAAAACCGATGGATCGGTCGTGGTGGAGATCATGATCAGCAATTCATGTCATGGCCTCCACGCTCTCCCGACTTAAGCCCATGCGATTTCTTTCTGTGGGGTTATGTGAAAGATTCAGTGTTTGAACCTCCTCTACCAAGAAACGTGCCAGAACTGCGAGCTCGCATCAACGATGCTTTCGAACTCATTGATGGGGACATGCTGCGCCGAGTGTGGGAGGAACTTGATTATCGGCTTGATGTCTGCCGAATCACTAAAGGGGCACATATCGAACATTTGTGAATGCCTAAAAAAACTTTTTTAGTTTTTGTATGTGTGTGCAAAGCATTGTGAAAATATCTTAAATAATAAAGTTATTGTAGAGCTGTGAAATCGCTTCAATCATTTGTAATGACTCCGTATAGTGCCGTCATCGAGGGCACAAGAGTGGGCCTTCGGTTCCGAAAACTCATATCGATGATGTTAAATTGAATGGTTCGCACGCTGACACTTGCTGACGGCTCAGCATTGAAATCTGCAGCAATCTGCATAAGGGTTGCACTTCCGTCTCTTCAGTCGTCGTTGGTCCCGTTCTTGCAGGATCTTTTTCCGGCCGCAGCGAAGTCGGAAATTTGATGTTTTACCGGATTCCTGATATTCACACATTACACTCGTGAAATGATCGTACAGGGAAATCCCCATTTCAACGCTACCTCAGAGGTGCACTGTCCCATCGTTTGTGCACCGACTATAAAACCACATTCAAACTCATTTAAATCTTGATAACCTGCCACTGTAGCAGCAGTAACCGATCTAACAACTGTGACAGAGACCTGTTGTCTTACATAGGCATTGCCAACAGCAGCGCCGTGTTGTGCCTGTTTACATATCTTTGTACTGGAATACGCTTGCTTATACCACTTTCTTTGGCGCTTCAGTGTATAAAGTCACAGCGTGCATATTTTAGAGCTGTTAACAAGTGCACTACTGGCCAGTAAAATTTCTACACCAAGAAGAAATGGAGATGATAAACGGGTATTCATTGGGCAAATATATTATACTAGAACTGACATCTGATTACATTTTCGCGCACTTTGAGTGCATAGATCCTGAGAAATCAGTACCCAGAACAACCACCTCTGGCCGTAATAACGGCCTTGATACGCCTGGGCATTGAGTCAAACGGACCTTGGATGGCGTGTACAGGTACAGCTGCCCATGCAGCTTCAACCCGATACCACAGTTCATCAAGAGTAGTGACGCGTATTGTGTCGAGCCAATTGCTCGGCCACCATTGACCAGACGTTTTCTGTTGGTGAAAGACCTGGAGAATGTGCTGGCCAGGGCAGCAGTCGAACATTTTCTGTATCCAGAAAGGCCCGTACAGGACCTGCAACATGCGGTCGTACATTATCCTACTGAAATGTAGGGTTTCCCAGGGATCGAATGAAGGGTAGAGCCACGGGTCGTAACACATCTGAAATGTAACGTCTACTGTTCAAAGTGCCGTCAATGCGAACAAGAGGTGACCGAGACGTGTAATCAATGGCAGGGGCACCCCATAACATCACGCCGGATGATACGCCAGTATGGCGATGACGAATACACGCTTCCAATGTGCGTTCACCGTGAAGTCGCCAAACACGGATGCGACCATCATGATGCTGTAAACAGAACCTGGATTCAACCGAAAAAATGACGTTTTGCCATTCGTGAACCCAGGTTCGTCGTTGAGTACACCATCGCAGGCGCTCCTGTCTGTGATGCAGCGTCAAAGGTAACCGCAGCCATGGTCTCCGAGCTGATAGTCCATACTGCTGCAAACGTCATCGAACTGTTCGTGCAGATGGTTGTTGTCTTGCAAACGTCCCCATGTGTTGACTCAGGGATCGAGACGTGGCTGCACGATCCGTTACAGCCATGCGGATAAGATGCGTGTCATCTCGACTGCTAGTGATACGAGGCCGTTGGGATCAAGCACGGCGTTCCGTATTACCCTCCTGAACCCACCGATTCAATGTTCTGCTAACACTCATTGGATCTCGACCAACGCGAGCAGCAATGTCGCGATACGATAAACCGCAATCGCGATAGGTTACAATCCGACCTTTATCAAAGTCGGAAACGTGATGGTACGCATTTCTCCTGCTTACACGAGCCATCACAACAACGTTTCACCAGGCAACGCCCGTCAGCTGCTGTTTGTGTATGAGAAATCGGTTGGAAACTTTCCTCATGTCAGCACGTTGTAGGTGTCGCCACCGGCGCCAACCTTGTGCGAATGCTCTAAAAAGCTAATCATTTGCATATCACAGCACCTTCTTCCTTTCGGTTAAATTTCGCGTCTGTAGCACGACATCTTCGTGGTGTAGCAATTTTAATGGCATTTTCGAGGAGGATGCTGAGACAGGGGGTAGGCAGATAGAAACATTTTGGCACGATCACAAACGACAGTAACGTTAAACGCCATGTCTCGGAGAGAATGAGAACAGCGTTTCTGGTTTAAGTAGAACGAGTCCTCCCAGGTACTGTGGGTCTAGTAAGCTCGTACCAGCCTGGTGGCCAGTGGTTTAGGAACAAGTAGGCGGGTCCCAGCTGGAGAGAGCCGCCCAGTGGATGCGCGCAGCCAGCAGCCAGCGCGGCGCAGCACGTGCCGGCCGCATCGGCCCGGCCCTCCTGGTGCTCTTGTTGTGTCGCCGCTGGCTGGCCCACTTACTTCTGGAGATGAGAGACACTCCACGCGCCCGGCCGCCCATCTGCCACGCGGCAGCCCGACTCCCGTTCTACACCGAACCTCGCATCAGGCACGTGCGTCCCTGCAGTGCGCGTGTCACGAGCGGCAACCAGCAGCTGCGCTGGAAACACACTGTAGTAGTGTGCAAAAGAGGGCATCAGTGTGATTCGTCCTCCACAATGGGCGGAGAATATTCTGAATATGCGCTGCACTACAGCAACTGTTACAGAACAGCAGGAGTAATACACAGCCATAAATGGCGGTTTTCAAATGATGATGATGATGTCCCATACTCCGTGACGGAGCGTAGGGGAACGATGCGGGTGACCCGCACCACCGTACTAGGCAAGGTCCTAGTGGAGGTGGTTTGCCATCCGACCGTAATGGGGATGAATGATGATGATGAAGACGACACAACAACACCTAGTCATCTCGAGGCAGGAAAAATCACTGACCCCGCCGGGAATCGAACCCGGGATCCCGTGCTCCGGAAGCGAGAGCGCTACCGCGAGACCATGAGCAGCGGACGGTTTTCAAATAACCTTTACGATTGTTTAGACAGGTTTAAACCCGTCTTCCTTACAGGGGAACCTCCCCATCGCACCCCCCTCAGATTTAGTTATAAGTTGGTACAGTGGATAGGCCTTCAAAAACTGAACACTGATCAATCGAGAAAACAGGAAGAAGTTGTGTGGAACTATGAAAAAAATAATCAAAATATACAAACTGAGTAGTCCATGCGCAAGATAGGCGACATCAAGGATAGTGTGAGCTCAGGAGAGCCGTGGTGCCGTGGTTATGCCGGCACGGTAGCTCAGCGTGTTCGGTCAGAGGGTTAGCTGCCCTCTGTAATAAAAAAACTGAGTGAATGGATCAATAACGAACTTCAACGGGCGTCATGGGACGTCCGCCACGAACAATTGCACCGAACTCTAAATAACAAAAAGAGATTTAAAAAAAGGTTAGCGTGAGCAGCTGCGGAACGAGAGGTCCTTGGTTCAAGTCTTCCCTTCTTTATTTCCGCAAAGTTATGATCTGTCCGTTCGTTCATTGACGTCTCTGTTCACTGTAATAAGTTCAGTATCTGTGTTTTGCGACCGCATCGCAAAACCGTGCCATTAGTACACGAAAGGACGTGCCTCTCCAATGGGAACCGAAAACATTTGATCGCAAAGTCATAGGTCAACCGATTCCTCCACAGGAAAACACGTCTGATATATTCTATACGACACTGGTGACGTCATGTGCGTCACGTGACAGGAATATGTTGTCGACCCACCTAACTTGTACACTTGGCGAATGGGTTAAAAGATTCTTCTACCTTTCCCGATTTAGGTTTTCTTGTGGATGTGATAACCACCCCCAAAAAAGTGATGAAAAAATAAGAGTTTGTCACATAAATTGCAACAAATGAATGCAACTGTCAGCCAGGGAGCCTCGTTAGCAGCAATACTCTCTCTTCCGTGCGCTGTAGTCGACTGACGTCGTGTGTTTCGATGTTTGTTTAGGTGTAGCGTCCCCATACTACGGCGCAGTTACCTCGCATCGGACGGACGGACAGACAGATAATAATTGTCTGAAAATATAAAAAATTAAACTTTTCACTCGAGGGAAGACTTGAACCAAGGACTTCTCGGTCCGCAGTTGTTCACGCTAATCATGGAACTACGGCGCTCCTGCGCTCACACTCTCCTTGATGTTGCCTATCTTGCACATGGACTACTCAGTTTGTATATTTTGCTTCTTTTTTTCATATTTCCACACAACTTCTTCCTGTTTTCTCGATTGATCTGTGTTCAGTTTTTCAAGGCCTATCCACTTTACCAACTTATAACTAAATCTGAGGGGGGTGCGATAGGGAGGTTCCCTTGTTAGAATTACAAACAAACTTCATTTTAGCAGTCAGTCAGTAAAGCTGTCTCTACATGACATGTGTCGGCAACGGCCTGTATGCCCATACGTAAAAGTTAAGGCTTCTAGAATCAAGGGCTTGACGCTTCAGTAAAACCAATATCTTAAAATAACAGACAAACCGACATTCGTTTTTCTGATGTGGTAAGCCCATAATTCTAGGGACCTTAACTTTTACATATGGAAACAAAGCGTATGCCAACTGACTGCCAGTATGAAGTTTGTTTGTCCTTCTGAAGAAGACAGGTTTAAATCTGTCGAAACCTTGGTGAAGATTAATTGAAAACCACAATTTATTCCAACTGGTTGGCTGTCTATTACACCTTCTGGGCGAAGAACACTTTACATCGGTATCTGTACCACTCAGCGTAGATGGTAGCTATGCAGAACCCGAGTTCGATTCCCGGTACTGCAAAGAACTTTTCCTTCTTGGGTGGACTGTAACGGGTGTACTCAGCCTCGTAATGCCAGGTGAGGAGCTAGGTAATGAGAAGTAGTGACTCCACGGTCTGGAAAGTCGCAAAAATCTCGCAAGAACGTTGTACTGGCCACATGCCCCTTCATACCGCACCTGCGTGATGCCACAAGGCGGAGGATGACGCGGTGGCCGGTTGACATCTCTTGGGCCTTCAATTTCTGGACAAGGAGCTCGTTAATCTGATGCACGAGTCACTGCTCAGACGTTGCCTACTCTGTTAACTGACATTGCTGAGGTAGCCACATTGTGTCACTGTTTCTGCTGCTGACTCTCCCCAGACATATTTGCATGCTCGCCTGGCGTTTTGTGTATGTGGGCTTGGTAATGTATGGCTCTCTTTGTATCAGCTCCTTTATTAGGTTAGTACCTCCATTTTTCTTCCACACAGTCCCACATTACGGTTCGAAGGCTATTTACATTCCGGTTGTAAGGCCCTCAAGTCAACTGATAACTCTGGAATATGAAATAAATAAATTAAATTTTGTAAGGGTCGCCTCTAGGCTTAACTGCTTATAAAATAAGGAATTTAAGTACTGCTCCTCTTTATGCCTAAGTCAGGACAACAAATCAACTTTCGTATCAACTGGAGGAGGTTTAGAACACTTACCAACAAGTTACGATTCTCTCCTATCATGACGGACAGTACACTTATTGACATTTAATTTAGTTTATTACCATATACTGATAAAAATAACTTACAAATATTAAAAGATAAATTAATTTTTTTAAGCAAATCCTTATTACTTCAGATCGTTCACTGCGCTAATAATTCGTAATTTAGGACTCGCTACTTCGCTCCGTAGCCTCTTCCCAAGATTTCTTTGTTCGTTCAAGAACACCTCGTCTTGAAAAATGTGGAGAAGGGCGATCCTTGTTGTGTAGCGGTTCCTTTGAGGAATAAAACACCTCTGTACGCTGCAAGTTAGACAGAAAATGAGGCATTGACATTGGAAAGGTAGTAACTGCCAAAAAGAAAATTTTTCAGGGGAACGAAAAAAAAATTATGAATTGGTTTTCACTAACATTATTACATAAAATGCGTATAGTGTAAGGCATACACCCACGCTTTATGTTACATAAGACATTTGAAAAATGTGACATATTTTTGTCTATGATATCTCACTTGCTATTTATATAACGTTCACAATCACTCCTTATCCAAAATCAGTATTACAGTTTTTTTGGATTTTATGCACCGATTTTGCTGTAAAATGCAAAATAATTCTCATCAAGACTTTTTTTTTTTTTTTTTTTTTTTTTTTTTACATTTACACCGCAAACTAGTGAGTGACCTGAATGCCAGTCCTTTCTTAAAAATTCTGTGCTCCGTTCAGATTTCAGTGTCATTCACTGACTGTCTTGTTTTTATGACGGGAAAATCATTTATTTACAGTATAAACCAGCTGAGGGAGCTGATTTTTAAAGGTTTCAAAAACTTGTCACATTCTGCAGAAAATTCAAAGAAGTCCTCGTCCTTCATCATTATTACATTATTAGGCCTTACATCTTTAACACTTCGTTTTGTCCCTGCTACCTCTTCTGAAATCACTGTCTTGCATCTCTCTTTTCTTTACTCATTAATGCCAAATTCCCTATCACAAATCGTGTAGCAATGCCCTGAACCTACAAATTTCAGCCGGCCGGAGTGGCCGATGGTTCTAGGTGCTACAGTCTGGAATCGCACGACCGCTACGATCGTAGGTTCGAACCCTGCCTCGGGCATGGATGTGTGTGATGTCTTAAGGTTAGTTAGGTTTGAGTAATTGTTCTATGCGACTGATGACCTCAGAAGTTAAGTACCATAGTGCTCAGAGCCTACAAATTTCAATTTGCCATTCTAAATGTGGAAGAGGTTTTAGCGGCATACTGATTTATAAACAAAGATCTGTATCACTATAAACACTGCTAGTTGTTACCGGTATGTCTAGATACGCTCTGTTGCCAAGACACTGCAAAAGGAGACATTACCTTGTCCGTGCCAACATCTCTCCACATGTATCTTACGCAATTTAGTGACTAAGTTTTCAGCTAAGTTTGATTTTACCTAGACATATTTCCTTCTCTGTGCCGCTGGTATGGCCACGTACTACCTCCTCGGTACAAAACCTCAAAACTGGAATTTTTGGCAGTTACGATCTCTCCCAGGTCAGTGTCTAAATTACCCCGCGAAAGTCTACTTATAAAATTTTAAGAGCCAGTATTAATTGAAGAATCTAGGCATACACTTCGATCTCCTACCTATCTACCCCGTAGGGATCACGAACTAATTACAGAAATATCCAGACGGTCGTTACTCCCGCTCTCCAAACGTGAACAGAAACCCTAGAATCCCTAATATGTAGTACAGTGCGAAGAACCCTCTGCCACGCACTTCACAGCGTAGAGTACGTATAGTGAGCAGTATGCTACTGAGAGAGTGTGATCGTAAAACTGTACGCACTTGGAGGTGGTCGGTAGGTCAAGGAAAGACGAAGACGAGAGAGAGGGAACGACAGTGCCTTTCCTTGTGCTCCACCATCTTCACACCTCCTCGACCTCTCATTCTAAGCATCCGATTCCCATTCCTTTAAAGTCTCTCAGGCTCCGTCACAGCGCAGCATTCCGATAGACATTCCAAGCAGTGTATCTCTTCGTCCGAGCCGCAGTGACGTTAATGAAGAATACAGTCCTAAAGCGGACGAGGCAAAGTTTACAGGCTGCTAAATGCTACGCGTTACGTGTTAATGCCTGCATCGCACAGGAAATTGCATACAGGAGCTTCTCGAATGACAGAAAGACTTATACGTCCCCACCAAGTAAGGGGTCCCAGAGAATGTCATTTACCAAGGTTGTCTCTCTTCTTTTGTAATTTCACACACGCTGATTATCAAGAATGCCGTTGGTACGTAACGCTGTTGCACCACGTCATGACATTCTACAAGTCTTTACTACGTAATTATAAGAATATGCAGGCCATTTTCTTTTTAACTGACGTATTGCCAGTTGAAATTATGCGACACTTGTAAACGTATCTATAATAATTTATTACGTCACGATTGCTTCGAAATATGAATAGACAGGGTGTATTAGAGTTCCACCGACAAAATTTCAGTGCTGCTAGTACGGATCAAATGAGTAAAAAATGTATGGTAAACATGGGCTCTAAACTGCATGCCTATGGCCGTTTCTACCTTAGGCTAGGGCGGCAAAATTTTACAGGGCGCAAAGGGCGGAAAAAAATTAATTTCAAATCACATACCGAAGAAATTGAGGTAATTCAGAAAAAAATGAAAAGAGGAAAACTTAAAACATCGAAAGCCTTTACATAATTTGACGAAAGTAAATACATTGCCTCTACCTACTTCGAACGAGAGCAGTCGTTACGGATTATGAAACGGAAACAAATATGACTGATTCATCTCTGTCGAGCGCTGGAGCAGGGTAGGTGCCCTGCCTTGCCGAAGGTTAGTAAGGAATTTATGATTATTTGCTTGCTTTGTTTGTGGACCGTGACTGTGTGGGATAATTATTTATTTCAAGTTTCTGCTACCAGCCACTTTTCATTTTGTGTTATGCTTAATCTTACATAATGCAACGCGTTTCGAATATGTTCTGTTCATTTTCAAGCGTTAATACATACATACATACATAGAGAAATGTTACTTAAAAATAAACAGTCTTAAACTAGATTAGTCTAGAACACTTTGACCATTGTTTTTTAATTTTTTAATGTGGCTGCTGGTGGGGCATTTTGGGGGAAGGAGTCTTGATGATTTGTTACATTTATCAAGCCTTTAGCAGTCTAAATGTTCTTTGAATCGGGTTCTGAAATTTGTGCCTGTTTGGCCGATATAGCAAGACTATTCAAAAACACAGAAGTAAAAAATTAGGTTCAGCACCGACAACAACCTAAGTAGGAAGGTTATTCACGATATAAAACCACCAGATACAAGTCTTGATGCATCTGGCATTTACAAAATTACCTGCAGCCAAAGTAATAAATATTATATCGGCCAAACAGGCAGAAATTTCAGAACCCGAGTCAAAGAACATTTAGACTGCTACAGGCTTGATAAATGTAACAAATCAGCAGTAGCAAATCACATTAAAGACACAGACCACCCTCTGAAAACCGAAGACAGCCTCGAAATTTTACACAATGTAGGAAAAAGTAAAAGAATGGATATCATTGAAGAAATGGAAATTTTCATACATAACGCAAAGCATGGAGATAACATTCTTAATAAAATAACTGTATTCAAAAACTCAAAATTCTTCAACAGTCTTAAGCCAGTTCTAACTCAATAGATTAAAGAAATGTCAACGTAAATAATTGACTAGAACCAAGAATATCGATACAAAACCTCGATAATCGATACAGACTCACATGCTACAGTCCGCCAGCTTGTGTTGTGTGTATAACATCGAAGCAATTTGTGCAGTGGCAATCAGGGACAAAATATAATGTGCAATAGTGTAATGTCAATCAACAGCTCCGCCATTACACCAGTGATGCAAGTGAAGCAGCAAGATGATGAAATCGTAAGTGATGAACTGTCATATAAAAATCTTTCACACTATTTTCGTAACACATAACTGAAGCAAATCTATCTACATCCGATACAGGCTGTAATATACACAGTCAACAACAAAGAAGTAAACCAGCAGAAGAGACAACTGATTTCGATTTCTAGATATACACTGCCCCCCTCCTTCCCCCCAAATGCCACACCAGCAGCTACATTAAAAAATTAAAAAACAATGGACAAAGTGTTCTAGACTAATCTAGTTTAAGGCTGTTTATTTTTAAGTAACATTTCTCTATGTATGTATGTATTAACGCTTTAAAATGAACAGAACATGTTCGAAACGCGTTGCATTGTGTTAGATTAAGCATAAAATAAAATAAAAAGTGACTGGTAGCAGAAACTTGAAATAAATAAGAATTTATGAACTGTATCATGAATGTCGAGTAAACGTATGAATATGAGTGAAACTTTTCATGCGAAGTAACTATAAAATAAGAATAAAGTACTATCATTCAGGGTATTTCTTCCACTGAATTTTAAATATTATTCACTTTTGTACTATATATATATATATATATATATATATATATATATATATATATAGTACAAAAGCCAAATGTAGCTTTGTTTTTATGTGCTGCCCCCTGTGAATAATATTTAAAATTCAGTGGAAGAAATACCACACTATATATATATATATATATACTCTTTTTTTGCTGATAGTTTATCGACCAGCCTGACCAAATCAGTGCCGCGCCGCCACAGGCTCCATGATGTCACGGACTGCGCGTTCTCCCGCCGGAGGCTCGAGTGCTCCCTCGGGCTTGGGTGTGTCTATTGTTCCTAGCATAAGTTAGTTTAAGTAGTGTATACGTCTAGGGACCGATGTACTCAGCAGTTTGGTACTATAGGAATTTGAACACACAATGTTGAACAAATCAGTGGGCTATAAGCAGTCGTCCTTTCCTAACTTGCGACCACTCAGTCCAGCATAGGTTAAGAGCCAATGCCTTTAAACAAACGAAACATCCATTCCTCACCGGCATGCGAAACCGGGACCCATCTCGGACGAATGACGAGAAACCAATCGCTTGAACCACTGCGCCACCGGGGCGGCAAATAAGCGTTGTACAAGTGCCAACAGAAAATGCAAACAAGGTGCCATTTATTTAATGGCGTGAAACTGGATGCTGAAAAAGATGAGTTTTGTTCCTCATTCTAAAAATGTTTCAGGTAAAATAGAAGCGAAATAACATCACGATTATCCAGATGACCTAGACTGAAGCTTTGGCATGTCTCCCATCAGTAAAGCATAATTTATAAATTCAACGAAAAATTCATTTACACTGGAAAATAGTTCCCCACCTTTATTTGTCCATTTTCTTGCAATTAAATAAAGTAAGTAATTAATTCCAAATTTGACTGTACTAGTATATTCAGTTGAGTTCTAGTTTAAAATGTGTAGCACATTCTTCCTTCAGTTATATTGGGAAATTTCAAAAAATTGGTGACAAAAAAGAAGAAATTGAGGACATTTGTTGTCCTCACTTAGTTTTAAGAAAATTGAGGGCCAAGCATGAAAACTGAGGACTGGCTTCAGAAAGTGAGGATGTCTGGCCACCTTAGTTCATTGATTATAAGTATGATGTCCACCCCGATAGCTGAATGGTCAGCATGACGGACTGCCGTCCTAAGGGGCCCGGGTTCGATTCCTGACTGGGTCGGGGATTTTCTCCGCTCAGGGACTGGGTGTTGTCTTCATCATTATTTCATCCCCATCCGGCGCGCAGGTCGCCCAATGTGGCGTCGAATGTAATAAGACCTGCACCAAGGCGGCCGAACCTGCCCCGTAAAGCCGGCCGGTGTGGCCGTGCGGTTAAAGGCGCTTCAGTCTGGAACCGCGTGACCGCTACGGTCGCAGGTTCGAATCCTGCCTCGGGCATGGATGTGTGTGATGTCCTTAGGTTAGTTAGGTTTACTTAGTTCTAAGTTCTAGGCGACTGATGACCTTAGAAGTTAAGTCGCATAGTGCTCAGAGCCATCACTGCCCCGTAAGGGGCCTCCCGGCGAATGACGCCAAACGCTCATTTCCATAATATAAGATTAGCTTTGTTGTGCAGTTGGATGTTGGTGGAGGGGAGGGGGCATATCAGGGAGCCCGATTGTACTAAAAAAGAGGGAGCGTCGTTTTTCAGTTCTCTTCTAGAGCGGCAAGACACCTACCAAAGGGCCTGTACATACTTTAAGAGCTATGAGCACTTGTTCAATCTGTACAATTGGAACATATCTCTTTTACTAGAATATCTTTGCTTTCCATAGTTTGGGAGGGGGATTAAGGACCCCAACAAGATAAAATGTCGGGTAAACATGAGCTCTAAAATGCATCGCTTAAGAGCTACGAGCACTTGCTTAGTAGATCAGAGCAAATTTGTACAAGTGCCCATAGCTCTTAGGGTATACATTTTAGAGCGCTTGTTTACACCAAACGTTTTTCTTGTTTTGCTCCATACTACTCCCTCTGGAAGTTTATCGGTGGATTTCTGGTTCACCCTGTATATGAACTGACATATTTACAATTGGAAGTGTACGACCTTTTTGAATGTTTGTGTAATAATTTACTACGTCACTATCGCTTAGGTATATGACTATTTTCATATATCTCAGCGATCGTGACGTAGTAAATTAGTACACAAATATGGTGTCCAGGCGTAAGTCACTCAGTAGCGTCACATTATACTGCAAAGCATTAAAACCACAACACTGGAACGGTAACGAATAACGAAAATTTTCGGGGAGCGTTCAATAAGCACTGGAACACTTTTTTCCGAAAGCAGGTTGGTTTCATTCAGGATTCCAATACCCCATAGTATTCCCCATTCTTTTGACTGCAAAACCATATTTTCCAGCCGAGCGGTTCTAGGCGCTACAGTCTGGAACCGCGCGACCGCTACGTTCGCAGATTCGAATCCTGCCTCGGGCATGGATGTGTGTAATGTCCTTAAGTTAGTTAGGTTTAAGTAGTTCTAAGTTCTAGGGGGCTGATGACCGCAGAAGTTAAGTCCCATAGTGCTCAGAGACATTTTGAACATATTTCCCAAAATAATCTCCGATCAATGCGACGGCCTTACGCCACCGCACTGAGGGTCTGTATGACTGCACGGGACCATCCTGTTCGTTGACATGGGAGCGAAAGTCTTGCTGCATCAATGACCTCCACGCCATCTACGTACTGCTTGCCGCGCTGTGCATCCTTCATTGGGCCAAACACATGGAGGTCGGAAGGTGCGAGATGAGGGTGAATGAGGAGGAACAGTCCAGTAAAGTGTTGTGAGCTCCACTCGAGCGCAAAGAATTGTGCGAGGCCTTCCGCTGTCATTGGAGAAGGAGTCATTTGCACTTTTATCTCGACGAACACGCTGAAGTCTTTCCTTCAGCTTCCTGCGGTAAGTACAATACACTTCATAGTTTATCGTTGCGCCATGAGGAAGGAAATCAAACAGAATAACCTCTTCAGAGTCCGAAAAGATCGTCGCCATGACTACCGATTGAGGGTGTGGCTTTCGAGTTCTTCTTCCGAGGAGAAGTGGCGTGGCGCCACTCTATGGATTGCCGTTTTATTTCCGGTTCGAAGTTACGAATGTTTCGTCGCTAGCGATAGCATTCGACAAAAAATTGTCACTGTCAGCCTCTTAACGTGCAAGCAATTCCGTGTAGATGATCCTTGTTGCTGCTCTTTATGATCTTCTGTTGGGCTACGCACCTGACACACGCCTCTGAGTACCCCAACTGGTGGACGAATGTGTCAGCACTACCAACAAAGATGTCCAGTTGAGCAGCGAGGTGTTTGATTGCGAACCGCCCTTCCCCTCGCATGAGAGCGTCCGCACTGCAGGAGTTACAGCTGTACGCGGCGGCCGGCACGCGGGAGACAGGGCAGATTTCCGCGACCTTGCCGCGGTGATGATAGACACCTCGCTTAAAGACTCACTGCGCTTTTGTTCACTGACAGATACCCGTAGATAATCTACAAGCGCCTGTGAATGTCTGCGATGCTCTGGATTATCGCCAAAATAAACTCAGTGACATCTCTCTGCTTGGATCTCATCTCCGTTACAGATGCCACTTTGAAGGAACTTCATGAAACTGTAGGGCCCGAAGCGGGAATATTCCACAGTATCCCACAACAAGTTCCGCATTTTTTCAACCGGAAATGGCCGAGAAAAAAATTGTTGCATTACTTGTTGAACACCCCTCGTACACAACTGGCCAATAAAATTGCTACACCACGAAGATGACGTGCTACAGACACGAAATTTATCCGACAGAAAGAAGATGCTGTGATATGCAAATGATTAGCTTTTCAGAGCATTCACACAAGGTTGGCGCCGGTGGCGACACCTACAACGTGCTGACATGAGGAAAGTTTCCAACCGATTTCTCATACACAAGCAGCAGTTGACCGGCGTTGCCTGGTGGAACGTTGTTGTGATACCTCGTGTAAGGAGGATAAATGCGTACCATCACGTTTCTCACTTTGATGAAGGTCCGATTGTAGCCTATCGCGATTGCGGTTTATCGTACCGCGACACTTCTGCACGCATTGGTCAAGATCCAATGACTGTTAGCAGAATATGGAATCGGTAGGTTCAGGAGAGTAATACGAAACGGCCTCGTATCACAAGCAGTCGAGATGACAGGCATCTTATCGGCATGGCTGTAACGGATCGTGCAGCCACGTCTCGATCCCTGACTCAACAGATGGGGACGTTTGCAGGACAACAACCATCCGCACCAACAGTTCGACGATGTTTGCAGCAGCATGGACTATCAGCTCCGAGAACATGGCTGCGGTTACCCTTTACGCTGCATCACAGACAGGAGCGCCTGCGGTGGTGTACTCAACGACGAACCTGGGTGCACGAATGGCAAAACGTCATTTTTTCGGATGAATCCAGGTTCTGTTTACAGCATCATGATGGTCGCATCCGTGTTTGGCGACATCGCGGTGAACGCACATTGGGAGAGAGTATTTGTCGTCGCCATCCTGGCGTATGGTACGGGGTGCCATTGGTTACACGTCTCGGTCACCTCTTGTTCGCATTGACGGCGCTTTGAACAGTGGACGTTGAATTTCAGATGTGTTACGACCAGTGGCTCTACCCTTCATTCGATCCCTGCGAAACCCTACATTTCAGCAGGATAATGCACGACCGCATGTTGCAGGTCCTGTACGGGCCTTTCTGGATACAGAAAATGTTCGACTGTTGCCCTGGCCAGCACATTCCCCAAATCTCTCACCAATTAAAACCGTCTGGTCAATGGTGGCCGAGCAACTGGCTCGTCACAATACACCAGTCACTACTCTTGATAAACTGTGGTATCGTGTTGAAGCTGCATGAGCATCTGTACCTCTACACGCCATCCAAGCTCTTTCTGACTCAATGTCCAGGCGTATCAAGGCCGTTATTACGGCCAGGGGTGGTTGTTCTGGGTACTGATTTCTCATGATGTATGCACCCAAATTGCGTGAAAATGTAATCACATGTCAGTTCTAGTATAATTTATTTGTTCATTGAATACCCGCTTATCATCTACATTTCTTCTTGGTGTAGCAATTTTAATGGCCAGCAGTGTATTTATTTTGCGTGTACAATACAGTACGAAGAACCTCTGATTAAATCTGTAGGTGGTCTGCGGCTGTATAGGATGCGGGATGTAGTGTACGGAGCTTCCACCACTTGCATCAACAATGGGTCCAATCCTGTTTGGATGGCAGATACGAGTCAGTCTTCCGTGCTCAACTCTATGGCACGAGTTCATCAATCGCAGTAGCCGGTGAGTGGTAGCGTGCTAGTCACTTTGCAACCCTCAAACCTATGTGCAGGCCAGGGCAACAATGGAACAACCTCTACATCGAGGTAAGTCAGGGCATTGCAGGCTACATGCCGTCCTGTAGAAAACTAGTGCACGGAGACCACGAAAGTAGAGCTCATCCACCGGCCTTAACAGATCAGAAATGTGAAGGCTACTGTCCAAATTGCCGGCCTTGCGAACCGGAGGTAGTCGTGTTGTATAAGGAATGGCATCCCCTGTCATCACGTAAGCTGCTGGACGCATTTGACGATGAGGAATGCAGTCTGGCAACAATCGTTCTCAGAACTTCCACGCACGGCGAGGTGCATTGTGATGCAGTACGCAGAATCGGAACCGTACTGAAAAGACGACGTGGTACCCTCCTGCGGCCAGTGCTGTTGTTGTAGGGCACACCACTGTTGGCGTGGTCCTCCCTGCTGCTGGATCAAGGGATGCCGCAACAATTGTTGCCATAGTGAGACTGCGCGGTGCTCCAGACATCGTCGCACTGTGCATGCTGCTACTTTTCTTATAGTAAACAAGCCTGCTTTCCGTCTCAGCTACATCTACACTCCTGGAAATGGAAAAAAGAACACATTGACACCGGTGTGTCAGACCCACCATACTTGCTCCGGACACTGCGAGAGGGATGTACAAGCAATGATCACACGCACGGCACAGCGGACACACCAGGAACCGCGGTGTTGGCCGTCGAATGGCGCTAGCTGCGAAGCATTTGTGCACCGCCGCCTTCAGTGTCCGCCAGTTTGCCGTGGCATACGGAGCTCCATCGCAGTCTTTAACACTGGTAGCATGCCGCGACAGCGTGGACGTGAACCGTATGTGCAGTTGACGGACTTTGAGCGAGGGCGTATAGTGGGCATGCGGGAGGCCGGGTGGACGTACCGCCGAATTGCTCAACACGTGGGGCGT
Organism: Schistocerca cancellata; assembly: GCF_023864275.1. Classification (NCBI taxonomy): domain Eukaryota; kingdom Metazoa; phylum Arthropoda; class Insecta; order Orthoptera; family Acrididae; genus Schistocerca; species Schistocerca cancellata. The sequence continues at coordinate 458,861,073 of NC_064631.1, read as the reverse complement.
GAGGTCTCCACAGTACATCGATGTTGTCGCCAGCGGTCGGCGGAAGGTGCACGTGCCCGTCGACCTGGGACCGGACCGCAGCGACGCACGGATGCACGCCAAGAACGTAGGATACTACGCAGTGCCGTAGGGGACCGCACCGCCACTTCCCAGCAAATTAGGGACACTGTTGCTCCTGGGGTATCGGCGAGGACCATTCGCAACCGTCTCCATGAAGCTGGGCTACGGTCCCGCACACCGTTAGGCCGTCTTCCGCTCACGCCCCAACATCGTGCAGCCCGCCTCCAGTGGTGTCGCGACAGGCGTGAATGGAGGGACGAATGGAGACGTGTCGTCTTCAGCGATGAGAGTCGCTTCTGCCTTGGTGCCAATGATGGTCGTATGCGTGTTTGGCGCCGTGCAGGTGAGCGCCACAATCAGGACTGCATACGACCGAGGCACACAGGGCCAACACCTGGCATCATGGTGTGGGGAGCGATCTCCTACACTGGCCGTACACCACTGGTGATCGTCGAGGGGACACTGAATAGTGCACGGTACATCCAAACCGTCATCGAACCCATCGTTCTACCATTCCTAGACCGGCAAGGGAACTTGCTGTTCCAACAGGACAATGCACGTCCGCACGTATCCCGTGCCACCCAACGTGCTCTAGAAGGTGTAAGTCAACTACCCTGGCCAGCAAGATCTCCGGATCTGTCCCCCATTGAGCATGTTTGGGACTGGATGAAGCGTCGTCTCACGCGGTCTGCACGTCCAGCACGAACGCTGATCCAACTGAGGCGCCAGGTGGAAATGGCATGGCAAGCCGTTCCACAGGACTACATCCAGCATCTCTACGATCGTCTCCATGGGAGAATAGCAGCCTGCATTGCTGCGAAAGGTGGATATACACTGTACTAGTGCCGACATTGTGCATGCTCTGTTGCCTGTGTCTATGTGCCTGTGGTTCTGTCAGTGTGATCATGTGATGTATCTGACCCCAGGAATGTGTCAATAAAGTTTCCCCTTCCTGGGACAATGAATTCACGGTGTTCTTATTTCAATTTCCAGGAGTGTACATACCCTGTAAGCCACAATCGAATTCGTGATCTCCGTGCACTAGTTTTCTACAGGACGGCATGTAGCCTGCGCTGCCCTGACTTACCTCGATGCAGAGGTTGTTCGATTGTGTGCTGCAGAGGGCGTCTTGTACCACTACTAGTCATTTCCATTCCCGTTCCAGTCGCAAACAGGGCGAGGGAGAAACGAATATATGCCTCATCATGAGCCCGAATTTGTCGTACCTTATGTTAGTGGTCCTTGGCGACAGTAGTATCGTTCTTCAGCCAGATTAAAACGCAGGTTCTCTAAATTTTCTCAATAGAGTTCCTTGAAAAGAACGTTGCCTTCCCTCCAGTGATTTCTAATTGAGTTCACGAAGCATCTCCACAATACTTGCGTGTTGTTCGAAACTACCGGTAACGAATCGCAGCCCGCCTCTGAATTGCTGCGATATCTTTCTTTAATCCGACCCGGAGCGGATACCAAACATCTGAGCGGTACTTCATAATACGTCGCACTAGCGTCGCATATGCGGTCCTCTTTACAGATGAAGCACACTTCCACAAAATTCTCCCAATAACCCGAACTCGACCGTTCACCTTCTCTACCACAGGACACTATGCTTGTGCCACGTGTACTAACCAGCCAACCTAAAAACATACTTCTGATAGTTATTATTCTGCAAATGAAGTATTTCTCATGTAACGTTGTTCAGTACACTGTCCTTACACTGTCCTCCGTCATCAACAGAAAGATCTCCACTTACATTTCTAGCACCCTGCATAATCAAAGAATTACTAATCCTTGCAGGTGCAGTGTAATTTCGTCACTCAGTGGTTATGATAACGTAGTCAGTGAGTGACCATGAGCAGCAGACGCAGAGATCAGGACTTCCAACTCATTGTTTGTAAGCGCTTTAGATTAAATTATAACGCACTTACTGTCACTTAATCTGCCTTCCGTAGAAATTATAACAAGCCCCATCGTTATATCACTGTTGAGTCTAGTAGCCCAAACATAAGGTGTTATGTACTTTCGCTTTAAACTAACTGTATAATCTGCTTACGACTATCTTTCCCGATGTTCTTTCACTCTAAACCAAGTTTCTACAACCTTCTTATAGTCCCTGTCTGAAAATTATCAATATCTGTGCCCAGTGGAAATTTTATAATCGTTTATATTATGTTATCTGACTGCGTTTTATATGAAATATGACTCCGTTTCGACTGTCAATTTAAATGAAAATTAAAGTTACTTACAGTTCCTGCGCCATGGAAACAACTTTGAGATAAAACTTCCTGGCAGCTTAAAACTGTGTGCCGGATCGAGAGTCGATCTCGGGACTTTGACTTTCGAGGGCAAGTGCTCTGCCATCCGAGCTACCCAAGCACGACTCACGACCCGTCCTCAAAGCTTCAGTTCTGCCAGTACCTCGTCTCCTACCGTCCAAACTCCACAGAAGCTCTTCTGCGAACCTTGCAGAGCTAGCGCACCTGAAAGAAAGGATGTTGCGGAGACATGGCATAGCCACAGCGTTGGGGATGTTTCCAGAATGAGATTTTCGCTCTGCAGCGGAGTGTGCGCTGATATGAAACTTCCTGGCAGATTAAAACTGTGTGCCGGACCGCGAAAGACAAAGGTCCCGAGTTCGAGTCTCGGTCCGGCACACAGTTTTAATCTGCCAGAAAGTTTCACATCAGCGCAAACTCCGCTGCAGAATGAAAATCTCATTCTGGAAGTCTAAGACAGTCTTAAGTTTCATGTAGCGTTGTCCTCCTCGTCTGGAGAAGTCCGTGGTAACTCCTGTAAAGTAATTAGTCTGTTCTTTCATTACCTTGTGATGACCTGCCGTTTGTCTACACTTACTTCCTTTTATTATTCTCGTACAGATTTGTCTTTAGTTGTGACACCATCACCAACGCTTTGTTACCTGAAAGGACTATTTTTGTTCGCTCAGAATAAACTTGTTAACACTGCTGTAGTCACATGTCGGTTCTTCTTATAATTTCCTTATATTCTCATCCCCTTGTCAATTGACTCATTCGTTCAAATAAAATTAAACAATCCTAATCCACCGCATCAATTGTCGCTGCCTGTCCTGCTTGGCGTAGGCCTTTGGCGTACACACATCCCATCTGATGCTTCTGGCCGGGTCCTGACACGATCCACGCCACTTGCCACAGCCTGCATAATACATGTCCATTTGATCTAACGTCGTATCCAGTACTTATTGTTAGCAATTGTCGTTCCGGGTTGGTGCATTATTCTAGATCAGCTTCTGCCTCCTGTGTGGTTTGAAATCAGGTTCGTTTGTATCATATTTTGCTTACGCGAAGCTCTGTTTTTTGTTTTCGATGAAAAAAATAGTAATGTAACGAGACATCGGAGTCTGTTGTAGATACCGTTACATTACAAAATCGTTATTTAAATTATTTGCTCTGTTTAAATTATGTGATCACGACGCATTTCTTTTTAATTAATTCTCTAGCAACGAACCAGGTAGAGCAAGAGCCCGCCCCGATAGCCGACTGGTCAGCATGACGGATTGACGTCCTACGGGCCCGGGTTCGATTCCCGGCTGGGTCGGGGATTTTCTCCGCTCAGGGACTGGGTGTTGTGCTGTTTTCATCATCATTTCATCCCCATCTGGCGCGTAGGTCGCCCAGTGTGGCGTCGAATGTAAAAAGACCTGCGCCAAGGCCGCCGGACCTGCCCCGCAAGGTGCCCCCCCGGCCAATAACTCCAAACGCACATTTCCACTTTTTTCCTGTAGAGCGAGGGACTTTTGAGTAGATACCATGCGATCTGGTAGTGGGGCAGAGCGAGTCTCAGTTGAGGATACTTAGAAGCGGGTTCCTAGTTCCGGCATTTGCATTACAATCGCGGGAAAACTCCTGAAAACCTTGATGGGGGATGGGGAACTATCTTTAATTCTGGAACAATATGTCCCATAAATCTAGAATACGCGAAAGAGTATTTCTTTACAAGTATACAGAGTAAGGTCGACGAGTTACGCGATACATACAGTGGGTTTATGTCGCTACCAACGGCAGTCGATGTTTTGCAGTCACTTTGTTTTTTGTTTCCCATGCTCTACTCCAGAGAATAGAGCGGGCTATTTGAGATCCGGCCCAATGCAGACTTGCGGTTCTTTTCACCAAATTACCAGGCCAGCTGGTAGTTGTACAGAGGGGTATCTAACAGATACATCTTCTTCTTTGATTTGAACTGCAATTGTGGAATAACCAGTAAGCAATATCAAATTACACTGAAACCTAACAGACATATCTTCTGAAGTAATAACGAAATAAGAGCTCTAAGAACGGGTGTATTAACGCAATTCAAATATATTCGACTGAACGCAAGGCGTATCGAAAGTCACCAAACTCACTCTTATCCGTTTCATTATAATCTTCATTTCTACACAGAGACAGGAAAATCTGAGTGTAACAGTGGGCAGCGATTTGCTCCACACAGGTTCTAGACGTAAAAAAAAGTCTTTCGAAGTCACCTTCCTCGCAGCAACTATTTTCGGTTTGAAACGTGACTGACGGTTATCTTGATAAACAACGCGCACGCTTTCTGTTCCTATCCTGCGTCCCACAAACATCGGGCTATTTGAAGAAGATACAGCAGTTTACCGCTGAGGCAACGACCTCTTACCCACTCGTAACAAAATCCGACTCGTATTTGTGAAGCAAAGATGGCTAACACACGGAAGAAGACACGAGGCCCCTTGTATGTCAAAACTGTTACAGCGCAAAAACTGTTATCACCTCGCCCACACGCCCCACGTGTTCAGCTGAAATGTTCCATTATCGGGCGCGTGCTGTTGTAGGTGTTTAATGGCACATAAACATCGGGAAGTACACGCAAGTAGTTACAACAGGGAGGTACTAACCGAACAGCTCATAAAGCTATACGTCTTCAATGGGCCAAACAACACAAAAACTGTGCAGTAACTGGCTGAAGGCACGTGTAATATCGTCCGACAGGTCATAGTTTTGCCTGTGCATAACGATACCTGTTATCACTTGCTTTTAAACTGAATTTTTGTTGTTGTTTCTAACAAAAGACGTTTTAGTCATCTTCAGTCGTCTGCAAAGAAATAAAAGAAATATTTGTTTCACTGTAAATACCTTGTTTTTAAGCTACAAAGCGTTTCCATGAAACAGTATGTAGTTAAAAAAAAAGGATCTCTAGCTTAGCAAAAATTATTTATTTTATTTTCTGTAGAGCTCTAAAGGTGCTACAACAGTTATGTGAAACGCTTTTGGTTGGAATAATAATAATAATAACACAGCTACAAAAGGTGAATAAATTATTATTCTAACCTACAAAATGAACACCATTAAAATAAAGAGATGAATACGGAATGAGGATCAGGATTTATTATGTAGCTTATTCTACCACAGAGAGGATATTCATATCATTTTAAGAAGACTCGATTTATCAAATACTTAGCGGAAGCATCACATCAAGAAAAAGATAATAAACCGTACCAAGAGTAGCGAAGAGTAAACTATTCAACTGTAGACTGCTGGCAAGAATATTGAAACTCCGTGATTATGAGACAACTGTGTGACCAGTCGTAACGTATGGGACCGAGACATGGGCACTGAGCAAGAATATGAAAAAAAAAGTATTACCTGTGAAAAGTAAGTGATTAAAAGTATTTTTGGGCCAGTCTTTGAGCGTGGAAACTTCGAACGAAGAAGAGACACAGAAATCCATGCACTGCACAATGAGCCGTACGTAACAGGTAATATGAAGCAGGAAAATTGAATGGGTTGCTCATGTACTGAAATTGAAGTAAGGAAGGTGAAAAGAGTGCTAAAAGGAAAACCACAACAAACACTAACAGTAATTGGGGAGATAAAGATTGGCAGAACAATAGGTGTCAAATGGCTCTGAGCACTATGGGACTTAATATCTGAGGTCATCAGTCACCTAGAACTTAGAACTACTTAAACCTAACTAACCTAAGGACATCATACATATCCATGCCCGAGACAGGATTCGAACCTGCGACCGTAGCGGTTCCAGACTGAAGCGCCTAGAACCGCTCGGCCACGCCGGCTTGTAGAACAATAGGGGTGGAATGGGTTGGTGTATAGGAAGAAAAGGAATAGCTTTAGTACTGAATCCGGCAAAAGTGCTATTGTCGAGTACTAGGTGATTCGCTGAAATGTGAGAATGTAAGCCAGCCTACATCTCAGTTAAGACTGAAATCAGCTGAATGGCATTCCCTTGATTCCTTAACACCTAGTCTATTTAACAACATATCATGGCATACACATTCTAAAGCCGTTATGTCACAGAAGACACATGTCTTTCAATAGCTTCCAGCATCTCCGGCAAGAATATGTTGTCTGCTCAACTAAAATTAACCTGTGAGTGCACGAGGGTCTGCTGAGAAGAAATACCTGCCAATTTTTCACATGGAAACTCTTCAATCTTTTTTAAACAAAACAAATGTTATTCACATTCTACATCTTTCTCCTTCATGGCTACGTATCTGCAACCTTCTGTCGCTAGAGGTCTACGAATTGTAGTGTGTAACGTTGCGATGTGTAACGTAACTATGCCGGCGAGTTGTAATTGAGTTTCGAATTCGAAGAGTTCTCCTCCACCGTGACAACGCCGGACATCTATGACAATCGGACGCCTTGTGTTCATTGTCATCGATCATCCTCTATACAGTCGCCACTTGGCCCCATCCGATTTTCATCTGTTTACAAACTTTAAAGAACATCTTAGAGGACTCCACTTCGATAGTGACGAAGCGGTACAAGCAGACATCGGCTTGTGACCCGACAGTAAGTCAGACATTCCTACAGTGACGGTAACAACAAACTCGTCTCTCGTCGGGAGAAATGCGTTCGTCGCCAGGGTGACTATCACGAGAAATAAATACGTAGACATGAAGAATAAAGATGTAGAATGTTAATAGCGTTCGTTTTACTTAAAAAGCTTTAAGAGTTGTAGTACAAAAAATTCGAAGGCATTACTTGTCAGCACGCCCTCGTATTAGATAGGATGAATCTTACTTACGTTTAAGAACTCCCGAAGCGAAGTAATTTAATATAAGACTCATGGAACCGCAAATGTCTGGAGATAACGTACCCCAAAGGGCATGTGACATCACCAGATGATGTACCTCGCTGCAGGTGCAGCGGTGGAGCCTATCCGTCTGTCACACCTGATCATCCCAACCCAGGTCAAGTAATCATTCACGTCGATGTGTGGCTCCGGCCGTAAGAGAGCAACATCAGCACGTGAGGCTCAGGTTTCGAGGCTTGCGTCTGGCAGGCAGCATTTTTTTTAGATTGCGTTAAGTAATTATGCCTTCACACGGAGGTAATATTTACTGTTTTATTTAGCGGCTCCCGGTCTCCACCGGCTAATTGCAATGTACAGTGCAACAGAAACCTGCTATAATGCGTCATAAGTTAATTGCATCGCTACCAGTAAATGACCTATGTATCTTTCACTAAATAAAAAGTATGTAGACAAAAAAAAAGAAGAAACAAAAGGAAAGAAACACAAAATAAGAACAGATTTTGCTTGGTTATAGTAACGTTTATGACAGATCACATTTAAAAAAGATGCTTGGAAACGGAGTAGCCTAGCGAAGGGATGTGTAGCACTGCCCCGTACCGGCGAGGGTACGATCAGCAAACCCAGTCGCTGCACGTACGATGGTGTATGTCACCCGCTGACGTCACATGTTCAACTTTTGCTGCCAAGGTTTTGGGTATTTCCCGACATTTGCAGTTCCATGAGCCTTGTATTAAATTACTTGTTTCAGTGTCATCTACGTCGCTTTACGCGTTTTTAACTCTTAATAAGTATCAGCCTATACATCGTTCCCGGAGAATTCGCAGCAACCCTAGTGCATACATCGTTCGAAAAATCTAAAACCACAATAAACATTATCTCTCTCTCTCTCTCTCTCTCTCTCTCTCTCTCTCTCTCCCTCTCTCCTCCTCCTTTAACACTGAGCGAGGTGACGCAATCCAAAGGCACTGGACTTGCTCTTAGGAGAACTGTGGTTGAATCTCCCTTCTAGCCATCCAGCTTTAAGATTCCTCTAAACGAATTACATTAGATGCAGGGAGAGCACCTTTGAACAAGAAGAGATCATTGTCTAATCCAAATTGATGCCAAGTCACTAACGACTTCATCGTGACGAGACGTTGAACGTTAATCCTTATTCACTTTCCTAAAATATAGCTTCTGCAGAAGAGTTCAGCTACAATGTGCGCTTGAGGCACACTTATCGAGAACTTCGTAAAAAGTTAAAAATGTCGAAAGGGTGGAAGCAAAGCACAGATCAGTCTGTGATGTGTTAGCATTTATGTTGCAGTCTACGCCAGATAAGGTCGGTGAATACCACGTTATATACGACTGCATTTCACGTCAAATTCTTTTGCGCTGTCACTGATATCTGGCTTTAGCGTCACGGATGTGAACTTCTTGATACTAGCGCTTGTGCAGCTGGAATCACGTCAAATGAGAAATGTCCCCAACGTTGTCAGATGACCGTATATAACACAATTTTCTGTTGCGTCATGTCAAAGACCACGAGCGCAATCAGAGAGAACAACTAGATGAAGATGATGTGACAGACGTAACACTGATGAGGAACTTTTGGATTAAGTGTCGGGAAAAGTTTGAGACGTGAAAGCTGTTTCATTGGGCGTAGGCACTATCTCACAACCAGTTGCTTGTAAAATGTTTATTACCTATTTGACAAAATAGCTATGGTGAATTTTAACATCGTAAGTAGAACGGACAAGCCTTCATGGACGTTTCGGTTACGAGTGACTGCAGTGGCACCGAAGCAAAAGGAGGCAGAAAAGGCAAATTTTCCCACTATGCGTAGAGGGCTGCGGAGCGAGAGGAAGACAAAAAATACCGGATAACACATCTGACTTTTATCACAAAAATATAGTTCTGAAATAATATTTTTAAAGAAAATAAGTAGTCTCAGACTTGTTAACTAAGCAACTTCATACTCTTAACATAAAAAACTACGAAAAAGGTTGTCGTTACATATGTTGCAAAAAAACGTAAGAGGATAGTCGTCTTTGAAATTTCAAAATACCGTGTTTTTTATTTAATACGTTCTCTGGTATGTCTGCTTTATTTCCAAGTACGCCAGAAATTCCGTTATCGAGCAGCGAGCGGAGCAGCGGATGACAAAAGCTGCCAAGTGACCCACAGGATCATCATGGCCATGAAGAATATGGAGGGGGAACTCCTTTTGGACCTGGAAGGACTGCTGTTTGGTCCAAGGAGCGCTGACCGGAGGTATATTTAACTACAAATTATGTGACCCAAGATTTGAAACACATTTGTCTCGAAGCCGTATTTTTCAGACTGGCGGGAAACAGCTTCAGAACGGTACACACGATTTTTATCGGAATTCGATGCCGATGTTGTAAACGGAAATCTCTATAAGCGATGACTTCAAAAGCCTATTTCCGGTGCATTCTTTTGTCTGGATGTTGTGAGCGCAGAAAATGACGTTTACTTCATAGTTAGAACAATATTTTTCAGTTATCCTATGTATGCTGATTGAAAGTATGTTGAAGCTGACTTCTGCAAAATTATTTTCTTGCATATCAAATGGCAGGGCTTCGTGTTGGCCAATGTTCCGACTCCAAGGGGTCCTTCCACCTAGTGCAGCACTTACAGGGAGAGTGTGGACACCGAAATTATTATTTAAGGGCAAACTGCAAGGAATGAGCTTAGGCGTTAATTTTTATTTTACTTGAAAAATATTAAGAAACTCATTTATTTTTCATGCGTTCAAAGAAAATTCCCCCTTAAATGAACTTCCTCATCACATTCTGTAACATGGATACCCCTATCTGTAACCGTCTAAAGGATTGAAGTACCTTTTATGTATCTACAGTATCGAAATCTGGCTGCTTTACAATAAGCCTATTCCATGTATGTGACTCACAACAGACTGCACAAATTCCCATTCTGACTCACATTTAGTTATTCACAGTTTCAAAGAACATACATGCTAAAACTTTTCCCTCATTCACTCAGGCAGCATAACATCCAAAACAATATTATCAAACATGTTGAAAAAGTACTTTTTGGAAGATGAAATCTTTTTTTTTACACTGTTAACCAAATTAGCGTTTAATTAATTATTTTTGTCAACAAACATTGTATCTAAGTTGTTGTATGATATATTTACAGAATCATTGAAGTGTATGAATGTTGAATGTAACGGGAAGTGATAACCTTTAGTTTTTCAGGTAACTTGAAATATTTCCTAAATTTCTTCAAATATCACACTGAGACTTGTGAAATAGTTGATTATTGTTGTTCTGAAAGACTCCATAAAATTTTATTTCGGTTGGTGTGAGAAAAGTCTGTATTCCTTCCCGAGCTGATGTGTAGTTTAAACAATCTGCAAAGCGTACGTCGCTAGCCTAGGTCTGCAACAGCAGGTGATAGTGCCAAAAAACATCGCTACGGCATAAATGACAATAATCTCGCTCTGTAACTTTATTCGGCTCCTACGTCTCTGCACTATACGCAGTGCTACTCTGAACAATGTATTTATAGTCGGTAAGTACCGTATTTTTTATGTTCCTATTACAGAGAAAAGAGTAGAGTTGTATTACATTTTTCCCTTGGCCATTGTAGCTATTGATATATCAAATGTGCTTCTGGAATTGTTGACAGCAATACTAGACACTGTACCTGCACTGAGGTGACAAAAGTCATGGGATAACTCCTAATATCGTATAGGTCCTCCTTTTGACAGACGTTGTGTAGCATCTCGACATGGCACGGACTTAACATGTCGTCGGACGTCCCCTGCATAAATATTCAGCCATGCTGTCTGCCTCTATACCTGTCCACAACTGTGGAAGTGTTGCCCTGTACAGGAGTTTGTGCGCGGACTGACCTCTCGATAATGTCCTATAAATGTTCGATGGGATTCGTGTCGGGCGATTTGGGTGCCCAAATCATCCGCTCGTAATGTTCAGAATGTTCTGTAAACCAATCGTGAACAACTGCAGCCTGATGACATGGGCAATTTCATCCATAAAAACTAAATTGTTATTTGGGTACATGAAGTCCATGAATGGCTGCAAATGGTCTCCATGTGGCCGAGCATAACTACACTCCTGGAAATGGAAAAAAGAACACATTGACACCGGTGTGTCAGACCCACCATACTTGCTCCGGACACTGCGAGAGGGCTGTACAAGCAATGATCACATGCACAGCACAGCGGACACACCAGGAACCGCGGTGTTGGCCGTCGAATGGCGCTAGCTGCGCAGCATTTGTGCACCGCCGCCGTCAGTGTCAGCCAGTTTGCCGTGGCATACGGAGCTCCATCGCAGTCTTTAACACTGGTAGCATGCCGCGACAGCGTGGACGTGAACCGTATGTGCAGTTGACGGACTTTGAGCGAGGGCGTATAGTGGGCATGCGGGAGGCCGGGTGGACGTACCGCCGAATTGCTCAACACGTGGGGCGTGAGGTCTCAACAGTACATCGAAGTTGTCGCCAGTGGTCGGCGGAAGGTGCACGTGCCCGTCGACCTGGGACCGGACCGCAGCGACGCACGGATGCACGCCAAGACCGTAGGATCCTACGCAGTGCCGTAGGGGACCGCACCGCCACTTCCCAGCAAATTAGGGACACTGTTGCTCCTGGGGTATCGGCGAGGACCATTCGCAACCGTCTCCATGAAGCTGGGCTACGGTCCCGCACACCGTTAGGCCGTCTTCCGCTCACGCCCCAACATCGTGCAGCCCGCCTCCAGTGGTGTCGCGACAGGCGTGAATGGAGGGACGAATGGAGACGTGTCGTCTTCAGCGATGAGAGGCGCTTCTGCCTTGGTGCCAATGATGGTCGTATGCGTGTTTGGCGCCGTGCAGGTGAGCGCCACAATCAGGACTGCATACGACCGAGGCACACAGGGCCAACACCCGGCATCATGGTGTGGGGAGCGATCTCCTACACTGGCCGTACACCACTGGTGATCGTCGAGGGGACACTGAATAGTGCACGGTACATCCAAACCGTCATCGAACCCATCGTTCTACCATTCCTAGACCGGCAAGGGAACTTGCTGTTCCAACAGGACAATGCACGTCCGCATGTATCCCGTGCCACCCAACGTGCTCTAGAAGGTGTAAGTCAACTACCCTGGCCAGCAAGATCTCCGGATCTGTCCCCCATTGAGCATGTTTGGGACTGGATGAAGCGTCGTCTCACGCGGTCTGCACGTCCAGCACGAACGCTGGTCCAACTGAGGCGCCAGGTGGAAATGGCATGGCAAGCCGTTCCACAGGACTACATCCAGCATCTCTACGATCGTCTCCATGGGAGAATAGCAGCCTGCATTGCTGCGAAAGGTGGATAAACACTGTGCTAGTGCCGACATTGTGCATGCTCTGTTGCCTGTGTCTATGTGCCTGTGGTTCTGTCAGTGTGATCATGTGATGTATCTGACCCCAGGAATGTGTCAATAAAGTTTCCCCTTCCTGGGACAATGAATTCACGGTGTTCTTATTTCAATTTCCAGGAGTGTATTTCCAGCCAATGATCGTTTCAGTTCGACCAAAGTACCCTGTCCTTACCATGTAAACGCAGCCCACACCATTATGGAGCCACCACCAGCTTGCACATTGCCTTGCTGGCAGTTTGGGTGCATGGCTTTGTGGGGTCTGACCACACTCAAACCCCATTATCAGCTCTTACCAACGGAAATGAGGATTTATCTGACCAGACCACGGTTTTCCAGTCGTCTAGGGTCGGTCGTCTGCTACCATAGCCTATAAACGCCAAATTTCGGATATACGAGTATTTGTCGTACGTCCCACATCGATTTCTGCAGTGTTGCTTGTCTGTCAGCAATGACAACTTGCGTAGGTTACACGTGTTTCGTCACGTGCTTCATAGCTGAACTTCCATATTATGGAATTAGCGCAAAGCCTCTGGGGTTGCTAGCACGGTACCTTCTTCAGTAGCGCGATATACTCCCGACAGTCGCTGACATTGTAATCTCTAATTGGCGTGAAGCTCCACAGCCACAATCAGGGTTGGGCACCCCTTTTTCCACCTGTGGAGTGCCCCTTTGCACCTGCTGTGGCCCTTCTGGGTTCGATTCACGTGAGTCTAGTTCTCGCACGGTAGATGAGATCCGCTTGCGATATAAAGTTGTTCACGTCCGTCGCAGTCTTTAAACTACACATGTCTCCCAAGCAGTGCTAAATGGACAACAGCAGTACACGCAGTCGAACCATATACTGGATCTGCTGGCAGTCGCACACTGTGGCTTATCAACCAAACAGCACAAACAGTTCTCCTCAGAGTTCATTAAGCAGCGGTAAAGGACCAGCTATCCGACTTCTCCAGGAGAATATCGAAAGCGTCAGTAAGAGAGATTGTGACTACTTGTCAAATGTAACCATGTACTGCAATCGTATGAAATCGTACATCCACTCAATGTATGCTTCCCGTGCAAAACGTAAAGGGCTGGCTGTGACCCGCACTCCTTCAGGCCAGCTTAGTAATCATCTGAGCTATGTGTGATAAGGCTGACTTTGGACACCTCAATAGAATGCCTGTATCATAAGAAACCATTATGGTTTCTGAACCGTCTGCTTCATCTGCCCCGACGAAACTACCACGAGCTACTCCCTCCCTCCATCCCCCCTTAAAAAATGGTTCAAATGGCTCTCAGCACTATGTGACTTAACATCTGTGGTCATCAGTCCCCTAGAACTTAGAGCTACTTAAACCTAACTAACCTAAGGACATCACACACATCCATGCCCGAGGCAAGATTCGAACCTGCGACCGTAGCGGTCACGCAGTTCCAGACTGAAGCGCCTAGAACCGCACGGCCACGCCGGCGGCCATCCCGTCTTAGATCAAAAAGTGACCACATGGCACTCGGATTTTTGCAATTCTTTTTTTTTATATTTGCTGTCGTGTACCAAGTCATACACAACAGTAAGGACAGGTGGGCTACAGAATGGAACAACAACTGTCGTTATGAGAAAGCTGGACAGGAGAAGAAATGATTAGTGAACAAGTTAATACAACAAACAAAAGATTAACTTAACTTGTACTTTTCCAAATGTATGAAGACTCATTACAAAAGATGCAACAAGAAATAGAGTCCAGCTGATACAATGGCAACAGTGATGATGTAGGAGCCGCCGGCCATTCTATGTCACAGTAGCAGAGTGCACTCGTGGTACCGAGCCGCTAGAGGTGTGGCTCAGTGGGCGTGCTCCACTGGGCCCGCGGGATCCCGCACGGCCGCTACCAACGCCTCACAGAAACTTGCAGTTCCGTTGTTATGACGCCGATTTCGTGGTCACACATTTACAGTACGTGATACTCACCATTCAAATATCAACCACTTGAAGCCATTCGATGCAACTGTATAAAATTCTAGAAAAAATCGACTTCGAAATTTTCTGAGCGTCCTGAATACCTAGGAGTAACGGCAGTACTCCGAATGGTAGCGTGGCGCTGTTTCAGAATGTTCACTACCATGTGGGCGGCATGGATTCAGTTCCTGGCTGTCGTAAACTTTTAAAGAAAGATTCATCTGCCACGAGCATTTCTGTGAAACTTGAAACACATAAAGATGAAAGAAAAAGTTTAATTTGTAATTTTTTAAATTCAAACAGGCTTTATTAACAATGTTTTATAAATAATGAGTAATTAAGAATTTATATTGAAAATGAAACCTGGATTTTTAGTGCAATTTGTAATTATAAATAAGAAGATGTGCAATTTTCACGAAAATAACAATTAGATATTTTTTTTGAAGGACATTGTCTTTACGACAGTTACTGTTATAAATTTTTATTACATTACTGCAGTATCGGCCTTAGGCCATTATCAAGTGCTAATATTACGGCGTTAAGCCACGTCAACGTAATGTAAGCTGACACATTTGTATATCGTTGTCAGTACCGTTAAATACAAATGTGTCAGCTTACATTACGTTGATATGGCTTAAAGCCATAACATCAGCACTTGATAATGGCCTAAGGCCGAAACTGAAATAGTGTAACAAAAACTTATAACAGCCACTTGCGTAAAGATGATCTCCTTCAAAAAATTTTTCATGACTGTGAATGCCAGCTACGACAAGTTTCTTCAACAATTAGATACTCGTTAACTAGCCTGTATTTGAAGGACTTCGTATTTAAATGATGTAGGTATTAGAACAAAGCAAAGCACGAAAAACATAATACCCGAAGGAAGACTCGAACCAGCGATTACCAGCCTCCAGCGTTACTGCTTTTGTTTTCTTGTATTTTACCCTTCTCGGAATTACTCGTACACTATCCACCTTTGTTTAGTAACTGCGTCGGCTGAGAATCGAACTCCACCACGATGCAGGTGACCATTCTAGCATAGCGCTACGCTACATTTTCCTTGACTTCCGGAAGGCGTTCGATACATTTCCGCACTGTCGCCCGATAAACAAAATAAGAGCCTACGGAATATCAGACCAGCTGTGTGGCTGGATTGAAGAGTTTTTAGCAAGCAGAACACAGCATGTAGTTCTCAATGGAGAGACGTCCACAGACGTTAAAGTAACCTCTGGCGCGCCACAGGGGAGTGTTATGGGACCACTGCTTTTCGCAATATATATAAATGATCTAGTAGATAGTGTCGGAAGTTCCATGCGGATTTTCGCGGATGATGCTGTAGTATACAGAGAAGTTGCAGCATTAGAAAATTGCAGCGAAATGCAGGCAGATCTGCAGCGGAAAGGCACTTGGTGCAGGGAGTGGCAACTGACCCTTAACATAGACAAATGTAACGTATTGCGAATACACAGAAAGAAGGATCCTTTATCGTATGATTATATGATAGCGGAACAAACACTGGTAGCAGTTACTTCTGTAAAATATCTGGGAGTATGCGTACGGAACGATTTGAAGTGGAATGAACATTTAAAATTAATTATTGGTAAGGCGGGTGCCAGGTTGAGATTCATTGGGAGAGTCCTTAGAAAATGTAGTCCGTCAACAAAGGAGGTGGGTTACAAAACACTCGTTCGACCTGTACTTGAGTATTGCCCCATCAGTGTGGGATCCGTACCAGGTCGGGTTGATAGAGGAGATAGAGAAGATCCAAAGAAGAGCGGCGCGTTTCGTCACAGGGGTATTTGGTAAGCTTGATAGCGTTACGGAGATGTTTAGCAAACTCAAGTGGCAGACTCTGCAAGAGAGGCACTCTGCATCGCGGTGTAGCTTGCTGTCGAGGTTTCGAGAGGGTGCGTTTCTGGATGAGGTATCGAATATATTGTTCTCCCTGCTTATACCTCCCGCGGAGGTCACGAATGTAAAATTGAGAGACTCGAGCGCGCACGGACGCTTTCCGACAGTCGTTCTTCCCTCGAACCATACGCGACTGGAAAAGGAAAGGGAGGTAATGACAGTGGCACGTAAAGTGCCCTCCGCCACACACCGTTTGGTGGCTTGCGGGTTATAAATGTAGATGTAGATGTAGAAATAGTAGCCTTAGTTTACATGATGGAAAACGCTCGCAAAACTTCGAAGTCGATTTTCAGTAGAATTTTTGAAAGTTGCATCGAACTGCTTTGGGAAATTGGTATTTGAGTTCTGAACTTCACGTACAACACACACAAAAAGTTAAAAAAATTCCGACTACCGTGTCGTCTCCTTGTCAAATCCTCGGTGCGCTCTCGGTGCCTAGCGAGTGCTGTGATCGATGAGTCGATCTGATTTGCTCCGTCGCCCTGATCAGCAGCAGTTACTGTGTACTGCCCTCGCTTGCCGGTGCTGCGTTCATCCGAAACGCAAGACGCGCAGTCTGCCGCCTTATCTGCGGCACCTGATAGTCCGCCGCCGACGATAGCAGGCCACGTGTCGAGGTCACGCTCGGCCGCCGCCTCAGCTGCCCGCTGGCCCACTCGTCACCTTCGGCGACCTCTGGGCCGCCTCCCAGCGGTAGCAACGACAGCCCGGTTGATCAACAGTTGGCGGCACCCACGCGCCCTCCGAGCTCAGAGATCACGCACGAAGTAAAAGCTGATGGACGGATGAGCTGCGCGGGCGTATCACATCGGCGATAAGCGATGGCTCTCCGTCCTGATTAGCAGCGCTCCATCTTCCGAGCGCGTGTAAGGCGCCCTCAAATAAACTGCGCGAGAGCCTGTTGAGATATCTAGATGTCATTGATCTCTCGAGAGTGCTGTTGACCGTTCATGCTTTCGAGTGTTGTGACATTGTCGCTGGCGGTTTAAGGTCTACCTACACCACTGGCCATTAAAACTGCTACACCAAGAAGAAATGCAGATGATAAACGGTATTCATTGGACAAATATATTATACTAGAACTGACATGTGATTACATTTTCACGCAATTTGGGTGCATAGATCCTGAGAAATCAGTACCCAGAACAACCACCTCTGGCCGTAATAACGGCCTCGATACGCCTGGGCATTGAGTCACACAGAGCTTGGATGGCGTGTACAGGTACAACTGCCCATGTAGCTTCAACACGATACCACAGTTCATCAACAGTAGTGACTAGCTTATTGTGACGAGCCAGTTGCTCGGCCACCACTGACCAGACGTTTTCAGTTGGTGAGAGATCTGGAGAATGTGCTGGCCAGAGCAGCAGTCGAACATTTTCTGTATCCAGAAAGGCCCGTACAGAACCTGCAACATGCGGTCGTGCGCTATCCTGCTGAAATGTAGGGTTTCGCAGGGATCGAATGAAGGGTAGAGCCACGGGTCGTAATACATCTGAAATGTAACGTCCACTGTTCAAAGTGCAGTCAGTGCGAACAAGAGGTGACCGAGACGTGTAACCAATGGCTCCCCATACCATCGTGTGGGGTGACACGCCAGTATGCTGATGACGAATACACGCTTCCAATGTGCGTTCACCGCGATGTTGCCAAACACGGATGCGACCATCATGATGCTGTAAACAGAACCTGGATTCATCCGAAAAATGACGTTTTGCCATTCGTGCACCCAGGTTCGTTGTTGAGTACACCATCGCAGGCGCTCCTGTCTGTGATGCAGCGTCAAGGGTAACCGCAGCCATGGTCTCCGAGCTGATAGTTCATGCAGCTGCAAACGTCGTCGAACTGTTCGTGCAGATGGTTGTTGTCTTGCAAACGTCCCCATCTGTTGACTTAGGGGTCGAGACGTGGCTGCACGATCCGTTACATCCATGCGGATAAGATGCCTGTCATGTCGACTGCTAGTAATACGAGGCCGTTGGGATCCAGCACGGCGTTCCGTATTACCCTCCTGAACCCACCGATTCAATGTTCTGCTAACACTCGTTGGATCTCGACCAACGCGAGCAGCAATGTCGCGATACGATAAACCGCAATCGCGATAGGCTACAATCCGACCTTTATCAAAGTCGGAAACGTGTTGGTACGCATTTCTCCCCCTTACACGAGGCATCACAACAACGTTTCACCAGGCAACGCCGGTCAAGTGCTGTTTGTGTATGAGAAATCGGTTGGAAACTTTCCTCATGTCAGCACGTTGTAGGTGTCGCCACCGGCGCCAACCTTGTGTGAATGCTCTGAAAAGCTAATCATTTGCATATCACAGCATCTTCTTCTTGTCGGTTAAATTTCGCGTCTGTAGCACGTCATCTTCACGGTGTAGCAATTTTAATGGTCAGTAGCATAGCTCATGGCAACACATGCGCTTTGTGACATTCTACGGAACTTCAACGTTACTAGATTCTTCCTTTTGAATCGTGTCTTCTGTGTGGTTTGATGGGGCCCACCACGAATTCTTCTTCTGCGACAGCCGCTTCAATACAGAACAGCACTTGCGCCTTACGTCCTCAATTATCCGCGGATTGTATTCCGACCTCTGTCCGCCCCTACAGATCTTATTTTCTGGACATACCTCTAGTAAAAAGTAGGTTACTCCCTGATGCCTCAATACATGTCCTATTATCCTGTCCCTTCTTCTCGTCGGTGTTTCCCGTACGTCCTCTTCTTCGCTGATTCTTCCTCATATTTTATCAGTCCACCTAATTTTCAACACTCTTCTGTAGCACCACATCTCAAATGTACCGTTTCTCTTCTGTTCGGTTTTTCCACAGTCCATGTTTCAAAACCATACAATGTCGTGCTCCACAGGTTCTTTCTCAGGAATTTCTTCCTCAAATTAAGGCCTGTGAATGATACCAGTACGCTTACCTAGGCCGGGAATTCCCTCTTTGCTTGTACTAGTCTACTCCCTACGTCCTCCTTTCTTTGACTGTCAAGGGTTATTTTGTTTTGAAGGTTGCAGAATTCCTTAACTTCAATTATTTCGTGACCGTCAATTTTGACGTTAATTTACTCGATACTCCCATTTTTTCTGCTTCTCATTACTTTTGTCTTTTTTCGGTTTACTCTCAATCTGTACTCATTAGACTGTTCATTTCATTCAAAAATCCTGTAATTCTTTTTCACTTTCACTGAGGATAGTAACGTCATCAGCTAATCATATCATCGATACAATTTCATCCTAATTTTTAATCCCAGTCTTGAACCCTCCTTATATTTCCGTTATTGCTTCAAATGGCTCTGAGCACTATGGGACTTAACTTCTGAGGTCATCAGTCCCCTAGAACTTAGAAATACTTAAACCTAACTAACCGGTCTAAGGCGCTGCAGTCATGGACTGTGCGGCTGGTCCCGGCGGAGGTTCGAGTCCTCCCTCGGGCATGGGTGTGTGTGTTTGTCCTTAGGGTAATTTAGGTTAAGTAGTGTGTAAGCTTCGGGACTGATGACCTTAGCAGTTAAGTCCCATAATATTTCACACACATTTCAACATTTTTTGAACCTAACTAACATAAGGACATCACATACATCCATGCCCGAGGCAGAGTTCGAACCTGCCACCGTAGCAGCCTCGCGGTTCCAGACTGTAGGGCCTAGAACCGCTCGTCCACCCCGGCTGGCGCGGTATTGCTTCCTCAAAGTGTAGACTGAACAGTATGGGTGAAAGACCCCGTACCTTACACGCTTTTTAATCGAAACACTTCTTTCCTAGTATTCTCTTGCGTATTTTAACATTTGTTTCTTTCCAGTCACTGTGCTGTTGACCCACCGTATCAAACCTCAACCTGGAGGACCAGGCAATTTTTATTCAACGTTGTCTTCCTTTAGGTTTTCATTAGCAAGTACAAGGTTGGAACTTTAATAGTGGCAACTGTTTATTTACAGCTCTTACAAAAGATACGTGTTTCATAGTTTTAATGACCTTCAAAGTAGTCACCAGCATTGTGTATAACCCGTTGCCAGCGATGTGGAAGTCGTAGGATACTCTTAGCAGTGCCAGTTGTTGTGGCAGTTCGAGCGGCGCGGTCTATTGCCCGACAAATTTGTAGCAGTTCTGAAGCGAGTGCCGTGAACTGTTTCCTTTAGAAATCGAGTTGAACTCACGAGGGCTTAAGTCAGGGGAGTGCAGCAGGTGGTATAAGACTTAGCTCCACCATCAATCAAACAAATCAGTAACAGCTTGCAGTGTACGTGCTTGAACATTGTCCTGCAAAATGATGGCCAGGTCCTGCAGAAAGTGTCATCACTTATGTCTCTATGCTGTTCATTTTTGGAACACAACCTACGACCAGTTTAGATACAGAAGTGATAACACTTTCTGCAGAACCTGGCCACCATTTTGCAGGAGAATGTTCAAGCACGTACAGTGCAAACTGTTACTGATTTGTTTGAATGATGTGGCTGCCAAGTGCTACACCACCTACTGCACTCCCCTGACTTAAGCCCTCGTAAGTTCAACTCGATTTCTAAACTGAAGGAAACACGTCACGGCATTCGCTTCAGAAATGCTACAATTTCGTCGGGCAATAGACCGCGCCGCTCGAACTGTCAACACAACTGGCACTGCTAAGGATCCTACAACTTCCACATCGCTGCAACGGGTTATAGACAATGCTGGTGACTACTTTGAAGGTCAGACAAACTTTGAAACACGTATCTATTTTGTACGACCTGTAAATAAATAGTTGCCACTATTAAAGTTCCAAACCTCATATCTAACTACAAGGTAGAAACCAATATTAATCCTATCACAATTCAAGCAGTTCAAAAACTATGTGAAAACTCTATAGCAAGAATAAAAATACAAAACCATCTCTCAACTAGATTTAAAGCAGCTTACTAGCGACACTTTATAAAATACGAATAGAGAAAGCGTTGGAAAACTGGGAGAAAAAAATGTAACATCATGGGAATTCTGATAAATGATAGAACTATATATTCACTACAGTTCGGCGATGACCACCTAGTTTTGTCACCAGGAAATTAATAGAGGAGTGCAAAAAATGTCTTTAGGTCAGCGTGAATAAAACAAAATACACGATAACGGACGGAACAAATCAAGATTTGTCACTGGAAGGGATGGGAATATATACAGAAGAATAAAAATATTTGGGAGTAAAAATCACCTAAGACGGTCAAGAAAGTAAGGAAATTAATGCTAGGATGTTCACTATTGGAACATTAAATGGTGTTTTATGGGATCAACAGATTAGAAAGTAAACAAATAAAAAAATTCAATAAACTTTTTCTGGCTTTGTGGCCGCATTGCCAATACATATAAAACTACCAACGTTTCGGTCCCTGTTGCAAGCGACCACATTGAAGAACGTCGGTTGCAACAGGAACCGAAACGTCGGTAGTTTTATATATATGTTGACACTGCGGCTACAAACCCAGAAAAATTGTACTGAATGTGACAATGGCCGCGGAAGCATACGTTTATAAATAATAAATACTCTTCAAAATAATTATTAGAACCATTACGACAAGTGGGTCAGAAGTATTGATAGTTGAATCGCAATTAATGACAAGATTAATGACAACTGAGATGAACTTTTGGATACGATCTGGAGGAATATCCAGACAGAAATGGTCGGAGATGAAGTTATCAGGAAGAACATGGATGTCACAACGTCGATTATTGATTTTGTGAAAGAAAAACAACTCACATAGTATGCATATACGAAAAGGATTTCAAAAGAAAGATTGTCAAGACGGATTGTGGTTTAGGAACCACAAGGAAGGAAGGAAGAAGGCACAACACCGGATACAAGAAACAAGAAATTCAGACCTTAGGAGAAGTAATATTACAGCCTATGTAGGGAAAATTACAATCAAATTCCTTTTGTAGTCTTAGGTTACCCGAAAATGTAAATTTATTGTGTAAAATCTAGACTAATAATAATAATAATAAAAATACGTAACGCTGTTGCTGAGTGGCACTTATTATGTGAATAAAATTTACCGCACTGTATCCTATTAAATCGTTTTTGGATGGCAATGAGAAAATTATTCCGTTTTTATTATTATGTTTGTCTTCTTGGTTTAAAAATTTTAAACAAATCAATAGCATCCGTGTCTTGTCACTACGATAGGTAGCTGTAAAGTTCCGTCTCCCAGTCTGTTTTGTGCAGATAGTTAGGAAAGCGAGGTATTAAAAGTTTACGTTCGCTTCGTATGTAGTTGCGTGTGGTTCTCAACAATGAGTAAAAGACGGAAATAAAGTATTTTTAGAGATTTTTTTTTGTAAGAGACGAAGCAACAAAACATAAAACTGCCTTACTTGCGGTCAACCAATACGTTTCTAGAAGACTGTGAGAAACCTGAGCAAACATTTGGAGCGAAGGCATCCAATAGTAAATGTACTAAATCACAACCAACGACGTATCTGCCTAAGCACGAAACGTATAACGAGTTTATGTTTCTTAAATATGATTTGTTATCTTTCGAAGAAAACGTAACTACGTTGTTTAGAAGTAGACCACACTACCTCAATGTTATTGAGATCGTTGGGAGAGTCAGCCAGAACAAAACTATTCCACATGGACCAGACGAAATACCCTAGGACTTCAAGATGAATATAATACTTCCTTTTCCAAGGAAGGCAGGTGCTGACAGGTGTGAATATTGCAGAACCATCAGTTTAATATTCATGGCTGCAAAAAATCTAACACTACTTTTTTACAGAAGACTGGAAAAACTGGCAGAAACTAACCTCGGCGACGATCAGATTGGGTTCCAGAGAAATCTAAGATCACGACTGATCTTAGAAGTTTAGTTAAAGAAACGCAAATCTACTTTTATAGCATTTGTATATTTAGAGCAAGCTTTTGACAATGGTGAGCGGAGTAGACTCTGAAATTATGAAGGCATAAGGGAACGAAAGTTTATTTACAACTGTACAGAAACTAGATTGTAGTTATAAGAGTCGAATACATGAAAGGGATGTAGTGGTTGCGAAAGGAGTAAGACCTGGTTGAAGCCTATCACTGTACATTGAGCAAGTAATAAAGTAAACTAAGGAGAAATTTTGTAAAGGATATTAAAGTTTGCTAGAAGAAATGGAAAGTACGATGTTTTGCCGATGTCAGAGACATCAAAGGATCTGGGTGAACAGATGAACAGGATGGGTGTCTTAAAAAGAAGTTATAAGATAACATCAACAAACGTAATACACGGGTAATGGAATCAGCAACACTATTCACCGAGAAAGTCTGCATTCGAATATTTTTAGATATATTGTACAAATAGTGAGATTAGTTAATAAAACTTTTTCGCGACCACCTCTGTAACATGCTGATAATAATTACCGTAGACTCGTAGCAGAGTCTTGTATTGCAGTCACGTCTTGCTTGAAACAGGCCTAAGGATCAATGGAATCAATTATCTGACAAGGTACTTCCAGACTGTTATAGAACGACGACTTCGTGCCAGATTTGAAGCCGAAGAGTTGAGAGAATTAAAATAGAAATCTTATTATTGCAAAAACTGAAGAACCTTAAGACCTTTTCACAAATGGGTTAGTTTTAAAGTATCTCTTTGAAGCCCAAAAAATGTAGTGATTGTATGATCCTGCTCAGAATTAAGTGCCTTTCATCGTAACGTCCGATTAAAAATACACATACACATACATAAGCACTCTTCCAAAGCGAAATACAACGAGAGGAAATCTCAGTCATCTATAGATGCATTTAATTACATATTTCTTAGTGTTCAACTGTCAGCAACATTGAAACAGCGACTATCGAATTTCTGCAGTGTCAGTATCATCATTGTTTACAATTGCCGATTTGTCTTCTTAAGTGTTTGTTGTATTTCATAAATTCGGAATGCGAAAAAAATCAGACACAGTTGATTACGTATGCTAAATGACGGAAAGACAATGCTCGTAAGAAACAGAAAGACCCCAATAGTATACAAATGAGTAGAAAATTTCCGTAGCCCACCACGTCTTTTAAATATTTAAGAGAAATACTAAGAAGTGATGTCGAACTGGGTGGATTCATACAATTAGTAATAGAGTTGGTGAAGTGAAGATTTAGATTTGTTGGAAGGATTCTCGGAGAGTGTAGAGCGTGTATAAAGTGAACTACATACAAGACTACAACGATTCTAGCTTAGTATCTCGACATTTGGAGTTGTTATTAATTTGGACTGGCAGTAGATATTGAACGAATTCAAAGAGGCGCTGCTAGGATCGGAACAGCTCGGTATGGTCCATACGAAAGGTTAGGGATACCTTGAAGTACGGTGTCGTATCCCTGTTGGATTATACGGGAGCAAAATGTTGATCTCAGTGGATCCTCAGTAGGGGCAGTTGTTGTTGGTTTCATATTGACACTCTTCCTGGCATCAGAGAAGTAGGAGGAGATTAGTGTTCAACGTCCCGTCGTCAACGGGTTCGTTAGATATGGATGATTAGGGAAGAATGGGGAAGGAAATCGGCCATGCTCTTTCAAAGGAACCATCCCGACATTTGCCTGAAGCGATTTATGGAAATGACAGGAAACCTAAATGGATGACCGGACGTGGGTGTGAACCGTCGTCATCCAGAATGCGTTGGCATTAGAGAGCAATATTCACTACCTCTCATCCTACCGCTTGGATTCCAATATCAATTGCCTCGTTTTTTCCTTAATCTAACCTGTACTTCAAAAGTCTGTCGTCGCGGTATAAAATATTCGTGATGGTTATTGGATTTGGCAACTGTAACGTGACGGTGCTAGTTTTTTTGGAAGTTGGTAATGATTCTTCTCAGCTGAGTATCGATATCAAAACAAATCAAATGTATTAGAATAGGGAATTAGTAGTCGTGAGAACCGCTGAACGCAGTGGCTTCTGGGCCTGTTGCGAGCTTAGTCACGAAGTTTCTCATGATGACATCCTTCTAGAAAATGTTCTCCATATTCTTGCTTCGTCAGACCAGACGTAAAACTCGATGATTATCACCATGGCATCAGCTAATTTGTCTTGACATACAGAAGACGTCGATCAAAGAACGTCACTTACCTTGTTTCAATGTTGCTCATGCCAAACCAGTTAAGGTAATTTCATAGAATACAGTTCAGCAAGTGGTTTCTGCCACATTTCTATGTTAGTAAAAAATATCTTGCTCTAATATACCAGCACAACTGAAGCATTTTCAAGCGAGAAACAGTCTTCGCCAAGATCTTTTTTAGTACCGAGAATTGTAGAACTGTTTCAGTCGAAAAGTGAGTATCCCTGGACAATTTTTTTATATTGATTAATAACTAAGCATTGTTTTGAAAGAAGTATTGCGAAAGAATTGTCAAACTGATGACACAAAAAGTCATTTACAGCGTAACGGAATTAGTCGATATATATCAGGTAACAGCTGATGATAAGATAGAATCCGTAATGAATGATGGGAGATAAGCGCCGTATCGAGATATGGTCTTCGGGAAAGCCGAGCTGATATGTTTCAAGGCTGCTTTCCGTTGTGCCCAGGCAGAATATTTGAAGTATAACTAAACCATGAATACTTCTCAGCTCAAATGGTGATCATGAGATCATCTCCGGAGACGGCAGTACTGATCTTACGTACCGTGTCACGTTAGAGCAAACATGGGACAAATAGATAACTTAGCATGTAACATTTCAAGCTATTTTCTTTAATTACTGAAAATGCAGCACCAATATACAAGCACCAGTTAAGCGTCGCGAACCTCATCAAAGCAACTTCATCGGTGTGTTCGGAAAATACTGTATCGGTACTGAAATATATTCAAAATGCACTACTCAAGCGTCACGTACGTCATCAAAGCAACTTTACCGGTGTATTCGGAAAATTTCGTATTCTGTACTGAAATTCATTCAAAATGCCCTACTCTAAAATACTACATGATATCCAAATATTTGATTTGAATCTACAGTTTTGTACGGAGGAAAACTTGTTTAACTATAGTTGAAAACACTACAAGAATGCATGAAAAAATCTCACGGGCCATCAGGAGGTGTCATTAACAACAACCGCGTGTTAGTCGTTATGCAAAGAAGTGTGACACTGAAAAAGTGAAGAAAGCGTACATGGAACTTAGAAAGAACAAGAAAATAAGTAGTGAAAACAACGATGAAGATAGCTCAAATCATAAAAAGAGGGCAAAACAAGAAAGAAAGAAGTAAAGATGAAGAAAATTGAAAAGTGCTATAGTCAAAGCAGCAGAAAGAGAAATAAGATACGTCCAAGGAAACAGAACAAAGAAACCATGGGTAACAACAGAGATTAAGAAAATAGTTAAAAAAAGGAGACGAGAACAAATTGTATAAAAGACCAAATATTCAAATGAGAAGGGAAAACAGAAAAAGCGAGGAGCAGTGGTTAAAAGGAAGAATGTGGAGAAAAAAGAGCAATAGGACTTACTTCATAGGAAGGTGGAGAGAGCTACTTCACGTAAATAGACAATGAACTGTAGGGGAAGAGAAACTGAAGATGCAAATTGTAAGATACTGTACGAGAAAGAAGTAATAAAGAGGTGAAAAGGGTGCATGAAAAATTTATACAGAGCCAAGGAAATACCAGATCTAGCCATTGAAATGGAAGGTGAGCTAGACGCAGAGCAAAGAGGAGCTTCAGTTCTGACTTATAAAATAAAAAAAAGAGGTAAATTTGCTGGATTCAAGGCATACGAAAATGCTGCATGGCCAGACGACCTTGTTAAGACAGTGATGGTTCCAATTTGCAAGACAGTCAAGTATCAAGAAATGTACGGAACAATGAGCATAATCCCTCATGCTGCCAGAATTATGTTGAGAGTATTGAATCATACATTGGTATTATAATAGAAGAGAACGTAGGAAAGAGCAGTCTGAGTTTAAGAAAGGAAGAGGCATTGGAGATGCTATGGGACTAATCAGAATGACTGATGAAAATCTGTATCGAAAGAGGAGAAGGAATGAGTTTGTGCTTCGTGGATCTAGAAAAGGCCTTTGACTGACTGAAATGGGAAAAGATGGTGGAAATTATGAAACTGAAGAAGGTGATACGAAGGACAGGCGACTGGTTATGGAATTATACACAAGACGAAAAGCAATCGTGGAGCTAAGAAATGGTATGACTATCTGGTTTGAAATGAGGCGAGGAATAAGTCAATCTCGTTGTCTTTCACGAACTCTGTTTACCAAATAAATCGTAGACTTGACAACAGAAACAGAGAACGAAGGAATAAGCACTGGAGGCTGGCAGAACAGCTGCATCAGATCAGCTTATGACTTTGTAATGTTTGTGGATAAAACAATATCTCTTCAAAGAAACACGTTGATTTGAAGAAGGATACCAGGAGTAAATAAACAAAATGAAAACTAAGTTAATAAGAGTATATAACGAAGAAGACATTAAAATGCGATCAAGGAAAAGTGAAATTGAATAGACTGCGTAGTACAGACATTTGGGGAGCTATGTAACAGATATCGAAGGTGCCATGTGAAACGGGTTCAGGATGGCTAGAGTGTTTTTTATCCTATTGCAGGTCACGATGACTGGTTAGCGGGGGAGCAGGTATGTAGAGCCTGTTGAATGATCGTAGTAAGTCATAAAAGCTATGAAAAACATTAGTTAATCTAATCATGGTATACAGTACGGCAGTCGATATATTGTCTTGCTTTGGTCAGCGCAGGCTGGCCCTGGACGAGAATATGTGCTTAGTTCAGCAGGCAGTCTCCGGAGGTTGCCAGCACACAGTCACTACACCAGACTGGAGGCAGTGGTAAAGGAGTTCCGTTGTCAGCAGCTTTGCGACTGTTTGCTCCGCGTCAGGTCCAGCCAGGAGGTAAGCACACAGTGGCGACAGATTTTGTAAGCAGGCCTGCAATAGCACAAATCAGGAGATCAGGGCGGATTCTAGGTTTAAAGGGATACATATCTCAAAAGAGCGGGATTTAAAAAAGACACGATTTAAAGGGAGGTGATTCAAAGGTAATGACTTCCGGTGTCAGGTTACACACTCGGGGGACTCCACCCAGGGAACTATTGGCACAAGAATGTGGTACATTCGAGGTGATCCAGAGTACCCCTGTACACCTCAGGCAATTGTGAGCTGTATTCAATCTCATCCAAGGGAAGACTTGCCTGACCGATGCACCTTAGGGAAGTGGACTAAGTCATGATGTAACTCAGTACTGGTCACGTGATCTAAAATTGATCAGAAACCCTCACAAATGGGAGTACCCTGAAATGGTGGAAACCTCTCCCCATCGCACTGGATCCCCAGATTCGAGCTCCGCTCCCCTTCCTCATCCATCATAACTAGTTCAGTTGTGCAGGATTCTTCATTCAATTGTTCACGATTCTCGGCATCGCGAGGAGGGGTTCAGCTTTGTTATAAACAAATTAACAGTAATTCTATAGTGAGAGAGGTTGAAAATGTTAGCAATGATATAATAAAAAAATTGACTTTTGGTTTATTATTACCAACAATTTCTTTGTTGCAATACAATGTTTTACTTATTTTTGCTTTTTATCAACATTTTCTTCTTTCATTTATAAAGATACATGTTTCTTATGACACACAAACACAGATACACAGTAGCTTTTTTACAAAGTTGATTGTTTCACATACAATATCTTGCAAAGCTAATTATTTTTACAACTTTTTTGTAACTGTATTTACATAGACACTTCTTTTTCTTACACACACAGTTTGGTTTTATTCACAAAGTTATTTTCTTCTCTGAAAACGTGTATATAAGGCTGTGCTGAAAAGTAATGCTCCCACATTTTTATGTAAAAACTTGTAAAGCATTTTAAATAAAACGAACGTTATTAACTTTCTGTTTCTTTATCGCGTCTATATATCAGCAGCTCTGTGCCGCTAGAGGGCTTTGAATGTAGCGTGTAACATGGCGGTCTGCAACTTAACTATTTCAGTGCGTGAGAAACAACGTGTTGTCATCGAGTTTCGATTTCTAAGTGTTCGTCCACACGTGGAGCACACTCTCCTTCAGTATGACAATGCCAGACCACAAACGGACGCTTTGGCATCTGCAGCAATCCGCCATCCAGGGTTCACTGTCACCAATCATCCTTCATATAGTCCCGACTTGGCCCCACCCAATTTTCATCTGATTCCAAACACAAAGATCTCCGTAGACTTCACTTTGATGGTGATTAAGTGGTGCAAGCAGAGGTGATGCTGCTCCATCAATTAAGCCAGTCTTTCAACAGTTATGGTATCAAGAAATTGGTCTTTGGGTGGGAGAAACGTGTTCGTCCGGAAAATGACTATGTTGGGAAATAAATGACATTTGTTGTGTTTAAAGATCTTTAAGAATCGGATTCATTACTTCGGCACGCCCTCGTTCGTTACTAATGCTGTCAGATACACTATAAATTTAAATACTATGCTTCACCCTTTTATTTGTTCCTTTTTCATTGTGTGTATACAATATTTACATTTTCTTTCTGATCATTCCATATACCTGAAAACACTTTTTATAGTCAAGATCGCGTTAAGTAATATTTACTAATGATGACTAGTTTTGACGATTGAAACTGTCATCTTCTGGGCTTCAAAAACTGCAATACATTCTCCACCGCAGTGATGTCACGACATGAGTGAAAAACTCTTAATGTAACACCATTTATAACCAAAAAACGTTTTGAAGATCAGAAGGTGACAGTTTCAGCTGTCGAAACTTATCATCAATAATAGATAATAATTAAGGCGTTCTTCCTATAAAAAGATTCTTCAAGTTAAGTATAGATTACCCTTTGCATTTTCTCAATGGGAGAAACTTCACTGATTCTACAATATTTACATTTCAATCATTCTTTTCTGATCAGTTTTTCCTATGTGCAGTAAACTGGCAAATAAGAACTAGCAGCAACAGATGAAGAAAACCCAGCCGCCCACCCACCCACCCACACGCACACACACACACACACACACACACACACACACACACACACACACATACACACGAATAAACACAGTATTTTTCATGCTCACGTAGATGTGCAAACATAGAATGCATTCAGGCTTGCATACTCACACACACAACTATGTCAAGTGGTTCATCCAACCATTTCGCACAGACATCCAGTATTTACAACTAAATTAACCAGCTTTGCAAAAATGATTCAAATGGCTCTGAGCACTATGGGACTTAACTTCTGAGGCCATCAGTCCCCTAGAACTTAGAACTACTTAAACCTAACTAACCTAAGAACATCACACACATCCATGCCCGAGACAGGATTGGAACCTGCGACCGTCGCGGTCGAGTGGTTCCAGATTGTAGCGCCTAGAACCGCTCGGCCACTCCGGCCGGCCCCAGCTTTGCACTCAATCACTTGAACAACGCACTCACAAAGTAGCAACAAAGTCACCACAGATGAACCGTTTGTCGTCATGACGAAACAGCCTTACTTTCAGCTGCAATGCGCTACGTAAGTTCTGGCCTCTCGATAGAAAAAATACGTGGGACAGCGCCAGCGACCTCTTGCAAGCATCTCTCATAATAGTCCATCGAGACAGCTGTTGAGTTCGCGCGATGAACACACCCTTAGCCCATTTCTGGGTGACATGTGCACCTATGCGGTTTACATACATTTTCAATCACAGCCCAACAAACTCCACAATCTGGATACAATTCGGTCTTTCGTCAGACAGATAACCTTCTTCTTTTTTGGTGTTATTGCAAAAGGAGTTGTTGTTGTTGTTGTTGTTGTTGTGGTCTTCAGTCTGAAGACTGCTTAGATGCAGCTATCCAAGCTACTCTGTCCTGTGGAAGTCTCTTCATCCCCGAATAATTACTACAACCTACGTCCTTCTGATTCTGCTGATTTGCTTGATCTCCCTCTAAGATTTTTATTCCCCACGTTTCCCTCCCACACTAAACTGGCAATACCTTAATGTCTCAGAATGCGTTCTATCAACCAACATCTTCTAGTTAAATTGTGCCACAAATTTCTTTTCTCCCCAATTCTGTTCAATACCTCTGCATTAGTTACACTATCTACCCATCGAATTTTCAGAATTTTCTATAGCACCACAGCTCAAATTTATTCTCTTGTTATCTAAGCTGTCTATCGTCTGTGTTTCACTTCTTTACATGGCTTCATTCCATACAAATTCTTCCAGAAAAAACTTCCTGATTCGATGTTAGCAAATTTGTCTTGTCAGAGACACTTTTCTTGCCATTGTCAGTCTACTTTTTATTTCTTCTCTGTTTCGGCCATCATCAATTATTTTGCTGTCCAGATAGCAATCATTTTATATCCTCCTTTCAAGACATTGACCTTCCGTCCAACTGCTCTTCCAAGTCCATTGTAGTCTGACAGATTAGACTCTCGTCGGCAAACCTCAAAGTTTTTATTTTTGCTCCCTGAACTCTAATCGCTGTTCCAAATTGTTCTTGGGTTTCCTTCATTGCCTGCTCAACGTACAGATTGAGTAACATCGGGGATAGGCTACAATCCTGTCGCACTCCTCCCTCAAAAATGGTTCAAATGGCTCTAAGCACTATGGGACTTAACATCTGAGGTCATCAGTCCCCTAGAACTTAGTACTACTTAAACCTAACTAACCTAAGGACATCACACACATCCATGCCCGAGGCAGGATTCGAGCCTGCGACCGAAGTAGTCGCGCGGTTCCGGACTGAAGCGCCTAGAACCGCTCGGCCACCGCGGCCGGCCCATTGTCTGAGACTACGAATGCAATAAATGTAGGTTTGCCTTTCTTAACCTAATAGATCCGTAAGGTTAGTACTGTAACGCGGGTTCCTACGTCTCTCCGGAATCCAAACTGATTTTCCCCAAGGACTGCTTCTACCAGTTCTTATTTTTAGCATTTCGCAACTATGACCTATTAAACTGATATAGATAATTCGTTAATATTCACACCTGTCAGCATCTGCTTTCTTTGGACTTGGAATTATTATATTCTTCTCGAAGTCCGAGGCTATTTCACCTCTCTCAAGCAGTTTGCTCTCCAGATGGAAGAGTTTTGCCACTGGTGCCTCTCCCAAGGCTGTCGGTAGTTGTGACGGAAAGTCATCTACTCCCTAGCCTTGTTTCGACTTACGCCTTTCAGTGCACTGTCAAATTCTTCTCGCATTATAATATCTCCCTTCTCGTCTTCATCCACGTCCTCTACCATTTTTATGAGATTGTCTTCAAGCAGTCGCCCTTGTTTAGACCCTCTATACAGGGTGTATCATAATTAGGCGTTACAGCATACAGTTGAAAGTACACGATACTAGAAGCATAAAAGTCTCACTAAACATAGGGTCGAAAATGCATATCTTAAGAGCTACGAGCAAATTTTTGTCTTCTATACTGTGAAACAAATCTCTTCAGGTTCTTTGCTGTATACTCTTTCCACCTTTCAGTTTTATCTTCTTTGCTTAAGGCTGGTTTTTCTTCTCAGCTCTTGATATTCATACAACTGCTTGTCTTTTCTCCAAAGGCCTCTTTAATCTTACTGTAGGCAGTATCTATCTTTACCCTAGTGATGTATGCTTCTAAAGCCTTACATTTGTCCTCTAGCCATTCCTGATTAGCCAATTTGCACTGCCTATTAATTTCATTTTTAGATGTTTGTATTCCCTTTTCGCCTGCTTCATTTACTGCACTTTTATATTTCCTGCTTTTATCAATGAAATTAAATACATTTTGTGTTACACAAGAATTTCTATTAGGCCTCGTCTTTATATCTATTTGATCCCCTGCTGCCTTCACTATTTTGTTTCTCAAAACTACCCATTCGTCTTCTGTTGTATTCATTTTCCCTCTTCTTGTCAGTCGTTCCCTAATGTTCCTTCTGCAACTGTCAACAGCCTCTGGTCCTTTCAGTTTATCGAAAGCCCATCTCATTATTTTCCTATCTTTTTGCAATTTTACAATTTTAATCTATAGTTCGTAACCAATACATTGTAGCCAGAGTCCAAATCTGCACCTGGACGTTTCTTACAATTTAAAGTCAGATTCCGAAATCTCTTGCTGTTATACAGTGTGAATCACCTAAAACTTGCACCACATATATTACGAAAATGGAAAGTTCTATTGACGTGCGGGTTTCACAAAATGAGTTGATAGTCAGGGGCTCACATTGTTAGCCAATTAACGGATTGTAATAATTCTTAGGAAGTGTATTTTTTGTGCAAACATAAACGTTTTTACATGGAACAATGCCGATTGGCATTAATAGACTAAAAGTAAGTTAATTCAAATGTCAGTGGTGTTAGTTAAAGAATTGTAGAGAGAGTCGTTTACGAGATATCACATTTGGAAAGTTCCCACACTGACACCAGTACAATACCTGTGGTAGTACCGTACATACTAAAGAACAACACAGGCGCATACACTACTTACGTTGATTCTGACCAGTAACGAGACAACTGACCATCACGGATTGTGTTCAAAATTACCGACGGCGGCGACAAAGCGGCTTACACGTTTCCTGTCCGGTATGGAACAACTGCTGCAAGAGAACTAGCTTTTTAACAGAGTTGTCCGAGCAGGCTGCAGTAACACAAAGTCGCATGTCATCGGGTGTAGTTGGTATGTCATCGTACACAGCGTCTTTCAGCATTCACCACAGAAAAAAAGTATAAGGGCGTAAAATTCGGGGAACGGGCCGGTCAAGGTACAGGTCTTCTACGTACAAACCAACGATCTGGAAAAAGTTCGTGAAGATATGCTGTATTATTTCGTGCACTACGGGCTGGAAAGCCATCATGCTGGTACCACAGGTTCCTCCTAGTCTGTAGAGGAACGTGTTCCAGCATCCGTGGAAGATGGCCTGTTAGGAGGCTTTGATACTTGTGCACGTTCAGTGTTCCATCTATGAAAAACGGGTCCATGAGCTGATGATTCACTATTACAGACCACACGTTTACACTCCATGGACGCTGACCTTCTACCTGACGAATTCAACGGGAACTGTCAACAAACCAACAATCCATGTTTCGTCGGTGTACCTGATCATGACTGGTAAAAGTGGCTTTCATCATTAAACAAGATACGTGATACATTTGGAGTATCCTGTCTTAATGCCCACGTACGGAAGTTAACATGGTTCTCATAACCATTTCCATGCAACTCTTGATGGAGAGACATGTGATAGGGATGGAAGCTATGTCGGTGGAGAACGCGTAGGTATTTCCCTAACGCATGCGACTTCCTCGTGCGATTGCGCGGAAGCTAACGTGCTGATCAACTGCAAAAGCAGCAGGAGCATTAATTTCCCCCTCTTCTATTGTCGCTTGTTTCCTTCTGTTGCGTTGTCTAGGTGTTACACTTCCACTTTCATGTAACTAGCTAAACAGATTGATAAATAACTGCCGAGATGGTTGACGTCTATTGGGATATCTTGCCGCATACACCGTAGAAGAACGAACTGCATTCTTCCTACACTCTTATACACCGCGAGCAAGTCGGCTTTTTCTGCGTTGGTAAATCCCATAGACCACTCACGACCTGCTGCTTGGACTGTCACACAGCGTGCAAGTAGTATTGCACCCAAGGAACACACAAGCACACTGTAAGTGAACATACTCGTAAGAACATCGTACCTGGCAACTATGCCACAAACAAGGTCAGTATGGGACCTTTTCAAAATACGATGTCTCATAAACGACTTACACTATAACCCTGCAACAAACACCATTGACATTCTAATTTACCCCACTTTTGCGGTGCAAGTGTCAGCTGATCCACCCTGTATAATGTTTCAAACCTTCCAGTGTCTCCAGGTCTCTTCCATGTATACAAACTCCTTTCACGATTCTTAAACCAAGTTTTAGCGTTGATTTAAACTGAGCTTTGTACATAATTCTACAGACGATTTCCTCTTTTATTCCTTTCCCCCAGGCCATATTCACCTAATACTTTTCCTTCTCTTTCTTTTCCTACTGTCGAATTCCAACTCCGCAACACTATAAAATGGTCATCCCTTGACTATTTGAATAATTTCGTTCTTCTCATCATACATTTCTTCAGTCTCTTCCTAATCTATTTAGCTAGGTGGCATGTAAACTTGTACTACTGTGGTGGGTGCTGGCTTCGTGTCTATCGTGACTACAATAATGGTTTCACTATGCTGTTCATAGCAGCTTACCCGCATTCCTATTTTCTTGTTCATTATTAAACTTACCCCTGTATTGTGTACTAAACCCGGGACCTAGAAACGACGTAGAAGCTTTGTTCCGCCGTAGCCCTCAATGGTTCACAACAGGCCACAGCAGTCCACCCACCCCACCGCCGCACAACACACCGAACCCACGGTTATTGTGCGGTTCTTGATGGTAATTTGATGTAGTGACTCGTTCCATCACCGTGGAGATTTGCTCCTCACCTAGGTCCTACGAAAATAATCGCATAAAATAAAATAAAAATGAAAATAAAAAATAAACAAAGCTGACGATATTTCTTAATCCGGTACTTTACATCTAATGTGTGTTTACAAATTTTGACTAATGATAGTGAGACTTGGCTCTTAATGTGAAAACCACTGTGAAACGAGGGTTGCTCTGGGAGCAACGAACAGGCGTTTGTTGGAAAGTTATTGGGAGAGAGAAGAAAAGAAGCAAGTGGGCCAGGGAACTTACTGAAGCGGAAGGCGTACTTACGACGCAGTGAGGCTCGAACGAAGGCGAAATGTTGGTGGCTGGAGCAAGGTAATTGTTTGCTGGATTTCAAGAAAGAAAAGAGCGAGATGATGACCTATTGGAAGATTACAGAAAACACGCGGGAGCAACAAGCTGTAATGCATCTAAAAGACTAGAAAAGGCCTTTCTTCAATATATAACACAGTCATCGGGATACACTAGCTAAATAGGTCTTCCCAGACAGGAATAATGACAGTGATCGTATCGGACCGCCAACACCGTGTTACAACTCAAATTTTGTAAGCGCTCATACGTTCAAGTGCAGAATTTTCAAAATAAAGTTACAGGAAAAAATAATTATGTGTATGCACTGTAAATGTACATTACACATTTTAGACGTCTTCGGAAATCTCATTTTCGACTTTGTTATGTTGATTTGAAAATGGGTCTCGGCCCGAAACTAGTCATCGAATGAAAAATGAAAATATTTGTAACTTTTCGTTCTATTGATTAACAGAGTTGTTCTCCCAAGTTACTCCAGTATCCTCAAAGTTCGCAAAAATAATTTTGTTCTTACGACAGCTGGGAGGTATGGTCAATGTTTATCCCCCAGCGCTGCAATAACAAAGTATATAATCGAAAAAAACTCATACACATACTCGCCCTAATTACATTATTAATCATGCTTAAAAAAAACACTACAAACAATCCTAAATGTGTTCTACAGCTAGAAGTATTCTCTGACGTGACTCTAACGACTTTTAAATATTAAATATTGTCGGGGAAAAACTGTAGAGCCAAACAGAATTATAGAAGCAAACGTCTACTTCGATTTCAGTGTTACAACTACCATTGTTTTATTATTATGGGTTAAAATTGAGGTCATCACTCCCCTAGAATTTAGAACTACTTAAACCTAACTAACCTAAGGACATCACACACAGTCATGCCCGAGGCAGGATTCGAACCTGCGACCGTAGCGGTCGCGCGGTTCCAGACTGAAGCGCCTAGAACCGCTCGGTCACATCGGCCGGCAGCAACACAACAGATACTCTATATGATCAAAAGTATCCGGTCAGCCCCAAACCATACTTTTTCATATCAGGTGCATTGTGCTGCCACCTACAGCCAGGTACTCCATATCAGCGACTTCATTAGTCATTACACATCGTGCGAGAGCAGAATGGGGAGCTCCACGGAACTCACGGACTTCGAACGTGGTCATGTGATTGGGTGTCACTTGTGTCATACGTCTGTAAGCGAGATTTCAACAGTCCTAAACATCCCTAGGTCCACTGTTTCCGATATGATAGTGAAGTGGAAACGTGAAGGGACACGTACAGCCAAACGTGTACAGGCCGACCTCGTCTGTTGACTGACAGAGACCGCCGACAGTTGAAGAGGGTCAAAATGTGTAATAGGCACACATCTATCCAGACCATCACATAGGGATACCAAACCCATCAGTATACACTACAAGTACTATGACAGTTAGGCGGGAGGTGAGAATACTCGGATTTTATGGTCGAGTGGCTGCTCATAAGCCACACATCGCGCCGGTAAATGCTTTACGACGCCTCGCCTGATGTAAGGAGCGTAAACTTTGGACTATTGAACAGTGGGAAAACGTTGTGTGGAGTGACTAATCACGGTACACAATGTGGCGATGCGATGATAGGTTGTGGGTATGGAGAATGCCCGGTGAAGGTCATCTGCCAGCGTTTGTAGTGCTAACAGTAAAATTCGGAGGTTGTGGTGTTATGGTGTGGTCGTGTGTTTTCATGGAGGGGGCTTGCACCCCTTGTTGGTTTGGGTGGCACTATCACAGCATAGGCCTTACATTGACATTTTAAGCACCTTCTTGCTTCCTACTGTTGAATAACAATTGAGGGATGGCGATTGCATCTTTCAACACGATTGAGCATCTGTTTTGATAACTCACAGTCTGAGGCTGAGTGATTACACGACAGTTACATCCCTGTAATGGACTGGCCTGCACAGAGTCGTGACCTAAATCCCACATAACACCTTTAGGATGTTCTGGAACGCCGGCTTCGTGCCAGGCCTCACCGACCCACATCGATACCTCTACTCAGTGCAGCACACCGTGAAGAATGGGCTGCCATTCCCCCCAACAAACCTTCCAGCACCTGATTGAATGTATGCCTGCGAGAATGGAAGCTGTCATCAAGGCTAAGAGAGGACCAACACCATACTGAATTCCAGCATTACTGATGGAGGGCGCCACGAACCTGTAAGTCATTTTCAGCCATGTGTCCGGATACTTTCGATCACATAGTGTATAAAACACGCACTTCAAAATGTAAAGCACACTTACTCACTACCAGCAACAGACTGCATCTGCTCGACTCTTTCAGCAACATATAATGTATTCGACCTATCCAGTGCACGGCTGTTTTACAATTTAACAAAAATGTTTACATACATATTTTATTTCGTACCACACACGCCACTGTTTGTATACTAATTAAGTCTTTAAGAAAGTGTATAGTAAAATAAAAAATTATACCTTTGCACAGACAGGGGAAACTATTTATACAAGTAGTTCCCCACGCCACTAACAGGTGGCACTACTTGTTTACAAAACATAGGCGTTTTATCGATACGCCGCCTAATGTGTTCCAAAATGCCGTGCATCGAAACGGAATTTTTTCGGAGCTCAGACCTCGGGTTCTGTTGGTGATACAAAGGTAGCCCTTGGGCTACAGACCATTTGGTTACTGAAAGAGAGGATCGTTTTAGTGTAACTACCCTACAGTTCAGGTTCGAAGTTTGAATGTTACACACGTCCTCCACCTTAGGCAATGGAGCAAATCGGTTGGCCGAAGGGGCTTATGGAGGCACCACGTAGTTCAATGGCGGTTCCTGAGAAGACCCAAGGAAATTTTTTTTTTTGTATCAAAACCGAGCCGCGGGTTCCAAGACGGCCATGCACAGTATATGGCTGATATTCTTACAATATGCTAAGCTCTCGATTTCGAGTAACCTTGAAAGTTTTCTTGATATCGTTATCCGTTTTCTAGATACAGCGGTTCAGTTACCCTACGTCCACATGTAAAATCCAATGTGAGGCACAATCTAGTAATGTATAACCGCAACAAATCGCTCAGATTAGAAGTGCTGTCTTCCCATTTTGAAAAATCTTTATTGATTATCGAGGAACACCCCAAAAAACATAGTTTTCGTGAACAAAAAGCATGCCGCGGATTGCAATCCGTCATTGCGTAGGAAATGGCTGCAAAGTTTACGATATATTCTTAAGATTGCGAGCACAAAAAACTTTGGAATTTTGCATAGTATATTAATCCGTTCCCGAGAAACAGATGTTCAAAATTACCGCACTTGTACACGTAAAATACACTCGTAAAATCCGGTGCGAAGTGAAAATGTAGCTTATAAAGCGCTCTAACACTTAAAAACATGCAGTAAAATGTCTCCGTTATCATCGGAAGGGTTCTGGGATTCCCGTATTGTTGTAGTACCGAAGCATATATAAAATATTTGTGAAACTGAAATCCGGTCTGAAGTGTAAATCATACGGTTTTCCGTTACTTCAATTTCACATAAGTAAACTACCAAAATTTTACTGACCCGTGCAGTTCTTGTCATATGAGTGACATGCCCTCCTGTTGTAGGGAAAAGAAGAGAAGCAGCGGAGAGAAAGTTTCCTATTAGAGAAGAAAAAAAGGCGACACTGCTTATGTTTATTTATGATTGAAAAGTGGGGTTCTGAGTCCCTGATTCTACCTTCCTCAGGACCTTTAAAAATATTAATATTATTGGCATCCGAATGTATTCGGTTTTTTATGCTGAGAGAAAAGGAGACAGTGGCAGTAGAAAAGAGACGGAAAACTAATAAACACTTTAAGATAGTAGACAGTAGTTATACAGAAAGAGCGAAGGAGACAATGGATGCATGAGAGAAAGAAAAAAATGGTTCAAATGGCTCTAAGCACTATGGGACTTAACATCTGATGTCATCAGTCCCCTAGACTTTGTAAACCTAACTAACCTAAGGACAGCACATACATCCATGCCCGAGGCAGGATTCGAACCTGCGACCGTAGTAGCCGCGTGGTTCCTGACTGAAGCGCTCGACTACAGCGGCCGGCTGAGAGAAGGAGACGGATAGGAATAGAATGAAGGAAGTGGAGACAGTGGAAGTGAGTGAGAGCCAGCGATAATGTGAGACAGAGACAATGATTACGTGGAGGAGCAGTGGGAAGGAATGAATGAAACTGCAGCAGTAAGAGAGTGCAAGACGGGGACAGTGACAGAAAGAGGAGACCGTATTAGTAGGATAGAGTGAAGGAGACTGTGGCTGTGAGACAGGACACAGTGAAAGAGAGACAAAAAGAGACAATGACAATGAGATAGGCTGAGTGAGCGAGTACGAACGGTCAAGTGGGAATGAACGCTTGTGAACGGCTTATATTGATGGACTAGTTTTTGTGAACTAGTTACAGTTATCGGACTTTGTGGGACAGGTGAGTTGCATGTTAAAAGGAGCGCGAATATGTTCGCATGCCAAACTTTTTGGGAAAATATTTAAAGGTGTTGAGCTATGTAGAATGATTTTTTCTTCTTTAAAGTCAGTACCGCCATTACACTGTTGTTTATTTGTACCTAAGGTGGCATACTCTTAGGCGCTGTGCAACACTTAAAACACTTGATAATGGCACTTTGAAGCCGAAATCATGATAGTGTAAATGTAAATTTAAAACTGTAAATAAAAAAAATGGTTCAAATGGTACTGAGCACTATGGGACTTAACATCTATGGTCATCAGTCCCCTATAACTTAGAACTACTTAAACCTAACTAACCTAAGGACATCACACAACACCCAGTCATCACGAGGCAGAGAAAATCCCTGACCCCGCCGGGAA
This sequence comes from Schistocerca cancellata, assembly GCF_023864275.1. NCBI lineage: Eukaryota > Metazoa > Arthropoda > Insecta > Orthoptera > Acrididae > Schistocerca > Schistocerca cancellata. Next base: position 458,820,189 of record NC_064631.1, on the reverse strand, counting down.
TCGAACCCGGAAACCCGGGCGCGGGAAGCGAGAACGCTACCGCACGACCACGAGCTGCGAACAAAACTGTAAATAAACAACATTCTAATGGCGGTACAGACTTTAAAGAAATATATTATGACTGTGGCCCCGCATTATGAAAAAATTATTATATGTAGAATGAGGCACCTTCTATCCCACTTTTGAGTCAGAGTCTTTTAATAAACGGCAGCAGATTCGCCTTTTTGGTGCTCCGATAGGAGCATTCTTTGGGTAGTTTTAAGATACCTCAAAAAATTATTTAAGATGAGGTACAGGTATAAAAGAAGGAAAATTACGTTGAATTTGTATGTGTCCTGAATGTGTGTTATTGTCTTGTATTTACTGTGGCATTATAAACAGGTGCTGAGAAACAGTTGATGATGGTGATGTTGATTAACGAAGTTGTGTTGGAACACCATTGATGTTACACCTAGAGCCACATTCACACTTCCTGTTAGGAGCCACGAAAGCATTTTTGTGGAGACTTCTTTTAGAATAGAGTCATTAGTAATATTGAACAAAAGCTTTTGTACTCCCATTCCGTAGACTGAACGCGTTGGCGACGTCATCATAATCCACATGGCAAAATCACTGCAGTATCGCCGCATAGAACTACGCCACTAAATTAGTCCTCCAAAATTCTATTCGGACAGGGCTGAACAGTGATTTCCTTCCCTCCTTGCCTTTGCGCTAGCACGGTGCTCATTCAGGTGACATAGATGCCGCACTTAGTGAATTTCAGATAGCTGTACCTCAAAAACCTTTGACGGAAAATCATACTGATGTATTCCATTCAAAACAGACCATAATATGACCTGCTAACGTAACTCTGTAACCTGCTGGAACAGCCTGTATACAGTATTTTAATATGGCGGAGCTGTCGAGGCCTCTGTTGCAGCATAACAAGGAATGTGAAACCTATACTAGACGAGAAGCTAATGGACCAACGTAAATGGAAGTTAACAGGCAGTAAAAGAGACCCGTCTGAAAGTAGCTCGCAGTTTTATTATTGCGCAAGCATTTTTAGAACTCGAGAAAGTGTAAGTTCACTTAACGCTGTGAATTGTGGCATGTATTTGCACGAGGGATTAAGAGGGGATGTACTCAGGCGACGATAAGATATGCAGGAAAGAAGCACATCAACATAACACATTATCAAACACTTATTACAAAGTGGATTACTGTCAAACTGCGTCATCTGGAGAGTCAGACCAAGCGAAATGGAAACTTTTCAGTGCCTTTTTGTAACTCCTCGTTTATGCTGCGCTCTGTCTGTTTGCACTGCCTGACGAAAAGAGTGAAGCACCCAGAAGACGTGGTCGGATGTTAATGTAACTTCGTACCCATACACACCATCGGCTGGTACGTAAATTGGAGATGCAGTTGGCTGTCACGGGTAACATGGCCGTTAGTGTTGTTCGTGTTTAATGTTGTTACCAGGCCTGGCAGCATTTATAAGAGGAGACAACGGCGTCTGATGTTGAATGATCACAGTGAAGGACACAGAGAAGCTGCACAGTCGTGTGAGAAAGCGTAATCATCATTTGGCGAAGTTTGAATGGGGCCTTAATGTGCGTCTCCGTTTGGCTATGTGCTCGAATCGTGCAGTATCCAGATTTCTGGGGAATTCGGATGTGACAGTGGAGCGATGTGTGACTGTACGGGAAAGTGAGGGCAGGCATCATCGTCATCAAGATTCTGGTCGGATACGTCTGACCGTCGCCATACTGTGCTCCAACCCTCCACATCCTTTCCTGCCGTCTGACAACACGTGAAGGAGTCGCCGCAGCACTCTGTGTTATCCCTCGGCATTGGTCGGAGACCAGCAGCAACTGGAGTAAGGAATTACTGCTGATGAATAGCATCGCACCGTATTCAGCGGTGGACTGCTACGTGCACTAGCCGGGATGGTCGTCGTAAGTGAATATGGCGGCCATCCGGGGAGAAGGTCCATTATTCCAATATTTTGGAAAGACGCTCCGCCTTTTCTTCAACTACCAGTTACTCTTAGTGCCATGGAATTGGGAGCCATCTGGTATGGATCTAGGTCACAGCTGATGGTGACTGAAGCAACTCTGACGGCAGAACAATACGTCACGATCATTCTGCGTCCTCTTGCGACAGTATCGCGGTGCCATTTTTTAACAGGAAAATATGAGTTCACACATGGCAGATACCTCTATGAACTCTCTGTGTGATGTTGAGCTACTGCCATGGCCAAGGTTATCAAATGGTGCGTCAGGGATATATGTGTGGAACTAGCTATCAACTCTGCCCAAACGCCAGTACGCAAGATATCAAGGACCATTTACAACATTTGTGGGCTATCTTGCCTCATGAGAGGATACAACAGCTTGATGACACCTTCCCAACCAAATCAGTGTTTGCGTGCAGGCCAGATGGGGTGCATCGTCATACGGATAAGTAGACTCTTACTGCCATATTCGTGTTATTGACTCGCATCGCTCTACCTTCATCTATTCACATCCTCTACTACCTCATCCAGTTTTCATACCTTCTTTCCTTCGTGGAGCACTATGAAGTTTAGTAAGTGAACCAGAAAACCCAGGTCCGCAGCTCGTGGTCGTGCGGTAGCGTTCTCGCTTCACACGCCGGGGTTCCCGGGTTCGATTCCCGGCGGGGTCAGGGATTTTCTCTGCCTCGTGATGACTGGGTTGTTGTGTGATGTCCTTAGGTTAGTTAGGTTTAAGTAGTTCTAGGTTCTAGGGGACTGATGACCATAGAAGTTAAGTCCCATAGTGCTCAGAGCCATTTGAACCAGAAAACCCATTCTCAATAAGCCGTACGTCCTATCTTAATATCTTAATACCCTGCTGCATCATTACACCCATATTCCACCTTCCCTGCACCTCTATGCCTTGTATGTCCTCTCTTCAACTGCTAGTTCCCAAATACGAAGTTCATCCCGATTGATACATTTCCTTATTTCCCATAACCTACTATGTTCTACCCCAGGAATGTCTTATGGTATAATTTAGTTCCTCCCTCGTTCTAATTGCCTCTCCCTAGCCTCCGCCCTCCCCAACCCTGCCCCCAGTTATTTTATGCCTCCTTCATTTCGTTGTGGTCTCATTAATGTAAACATTCTTTATTACGATCATGAACGTAACTGATCTTGGAACGCAATTCATTTTGGTACATCACCAACATCACCACCATAGCACACCAGCGGCGCTATCATTATCTCTAGCTGACGTAAAAAAACGCCTGGATGTATCGAAAATTTGTAAATGGTCATCGAGTTTTTGTTCTGTATTTGCACAACTTTATGAGACCCATAATAGCTAAAGAGTGGTTTTATCCACTGTCGGCCCGTCCCCACTTGGTGAATAGAAATAAAAATGAATTTAAAAAAAATCTGTCATTAAGGCTTCTTGAGCGGTAGTCGTAACATCAGTTCATTGTGTCATGACGTCATCACATGTTACTGTGCACGTCAGCAGAATCCGCCCCGTCCCACTAAGATGAATGTCCTCAGAATGGAAAAGGAACCGATTACTATGCATGACGCTGCACTTCTCTGGTTAATGTTTTCTGTGTGCACAAAAAGCTGATGGATTACGTTTCATCACCTAAGGTATCAACGGAAAGTAAAGAGAGTGCATGTGTGCCCATTGCCCTCTACTGCAGTAACTACTAGTAATATACCCTCCTGAGAAAAATTCCCCACACTCTCGGCAAACATCGTAAACAGTACTGTCCTTCCGAGCAAAGATCGCGAAGAAGTAGCTTGCAGTTACCTAACTCGGGCTCCTGTGGGATGAGACAGACGTCTAAATACAAGGAACGACGGTGCTACATGTTGTGCAATCTTTGTCTTGCTTCAAATGAGTACATACCTGGAAGGTTTTCGCATTGAAAATCCGTGTCTCACTACTACAACTCAAAACTGGTAGGTCACATTGATTCTAATATAAACTTTCAGAAGCTTAGTTTTTAAAATTTTATTTAGTGTTCCATGCTCACTCTAGGCAACGTATCTTTTCAAATTCTCCATTGTTTCTTTTCAAATTATTTCAGTTGTTCTTTCAATTTTTTGTTTTTTCAGTATAATCTTTCAAAAATGTTCAAATGTATGTGAAATCTTATGGAACTCAACTGCTAAGGTCATCAGTCCCTAAGCTTACACACTACTTAACCTAAATTATCCTAAGGACAAACACACATGCCCGAGGGAGGACTCGAACCTCCGCTGGGACCAGCCGCACAGTCTATGACTGCAGCGACTCAGACCGCTCGGCTAATCCCGCAATCCCGCGCTGCAGTATAACCTTTCAGAGTAGATTAACGCGTCGTCATGTTGTTCATAAAACAAACATTCTGGTCACTGTAGTTAGTGGCCTCCTGAAGTGTGATGACGCATTTGCTCTTTCATTAGTTGCTGGGCTTGATCAGCACCAGAGGAAAACAGTGGCATCACAAGAATCAAAGTTGTTACACCAGACATTAATCACAGGTGAAAAACGTGTCTACTCGTGATAAGTCTTTCACCCATAATTACGGTGAATTACCAAGAGCTATTTAAGACAGAAGCAAGTTATACGCTGCAACTAAGATAGGGTCACGGTAGTTAGGAAATGCAGAAATACTTGGACAAAACTGCCGGTTGATGTAATGAATGATAGCTCTCTTTAACTGTGGGTAAATGCAAGGTAAGGCTTATACCACAGCGAAAGAATCCGATAGTCTGCGATTACATGATTAGTACGTAACATCATATCAGTACTCGTAATCAGGGGGAATACTAAGGAGCGATATGAAATGGGACGATTTCGTAGAGACGGATGGGAGACTGGGAAAGGAAACTGCATACGCGGCGCTATTACGACCGATTTACGGGTATCGTTGCAGCGATTGGGCTCCTTATCGATTAGGTTTGAACAGAGACATCGCAAACATCCAGAGGCGCGCACCCAACTGATAGTGTAACATAAATGGTCGAGGTACTTAAAATGGAATCCTGGGAAGAAAATCGATGTATTTCGCGCGAAATCTTGTTTTATAAATTTAGAGAACCTGTTTACTAAGGAAACAGAGCGAACATAGCATATCCATCGTAGAGCGAGGTTAGGGTACGTAGAGAGCGATATAGACATTTTTCTTTCGATCATTGTATCACTATTTACTTACTCTACAGTTTCAACGCAGACGGCTCACTGTACGTAATATGCGCTCTTCACAGTCATTCATCTTATTCACGCATGTGTTGCAATATCTAAGGATCGGAGGTTGATAGCAGTAAGTCAACTCGTCGAGGACCTTGTTCACTACGATAATACAGGATTACCTCATGGTTCACGGCGCCTGTCTACGTACACCAGATTTTTGCTGGAAGAGACATAAACCGATTAAGGCAATGCGAACTACAGAACGGGTGCAATCATGGAAAATTGTCTAACGTACGAGAATCTCAAGAATAGGACCGAGAGGTTTTAATTCTAGTTGCAACGTAGTAACATCATGGCAGATCTCCTACAAGCTCTAGTGTCAGCAATCTCGAAATATTTATTGCAAAAACCTATAGTTAAAAAAATGTATTTTCACTGTACGTACATATCAGTCGTATTTCATGAATCATACGGAGAGGGGTCTACGTGAGCAGTACTGAAGATTGTGTGCTTCTTACTGATGGAAATTCAAAGCGTTTCAGTAAGAATTGCCAGTACGATATTTGACAGTGTGTTAGAAAATGTTTACCGAATAACGGAATTAAGTGATTAAACTTTCATTCCATTAGGGACTGCATCTTCAGTACGAGGTGTCACCTCCCTCGCACCTTTTCACGAACGCGTGGTTGAACTGATTGTGACGAGGATGCAAACAGCCTACTAATGATATCTTGAGGAATTTCTTGCCACACCTGAAGATGGCTGTACGAATGACAAATTACGGGACTGGGCAGCCCTGTCTAGCACACGCGAATTCCTTGAAGAGTTTCTGGTGCGAACTGCAAGGTCGGAATAAGCCACTTGGTACCATCATGTGAGAGGTACGACAACAGAGTTTATCATCCTTGTCAAATGATGGCGAGCATTCAGTCTCTTTGCAAGAGTTATCTTTTGTCATAACCAATACCTTCCCACAGCACGATTTTGGAAGTTGTAGAGGTATAGGCTTCTAGAATCGCTGTTACCTCTGTCCTGTCGTCTACGGACACATTGTCGTCGATCTGAAAGCCACAAAGAGAAACGAGGTCCATCTCTGAACAGCACAGAATGCCACTCAAGGTCCCAGCTGACTCTGGCTCTTTAGCATACAACTCTCTGTCTGTTTTGTGTGTTACGGTGTCAGCGGTAAACGATGCAATGTAGTTCGTGTTCTGATCCCAGCTTCCAGTATTCGATTCCCGACGGTTCGCTGTAGCACTCTTCCTGGGTATCAGCTGTTCCCCTCCCTGTATTCATCAGGTCCAATCGAACAGTCCTGCGATCTTCTCGTGGTGTAGGCCATCTCGAAGCCTACTCATTTAGCCACTCTGCTGTCTTGAGTCATTCTCCTCACAACCAGTTCTGCCGCCACTCAACCACAGATAACTTGTGCTCTCTCTATATAATGTATAAGGTGCCCCTCATGCCAATGCTTCAGTATGTTGTATGATGTATCCCTAATTCCAGTCATTCGATCTTCCTCTAAGTCCTAAAGGTGGATGAACGTGGTCGTCATCTGGTCAAATTGTGTTACGAAAAATGGCTCTGATCACTATGGGACTTAACTTCTGGGGTCATCAGTCCCCTAGAACTTGGAACTACTTAAACGTAACTAACCTTAGGACATCACACACATCCATGCCCGAGGTAGGATTCGAACCTGCGACCGTGGCGGTCGCTCTGTTCCAGATGGAGCTGTGTTAAGATCTCCATGTAATACGTTCCAGTAAAGTAGGCACCTCTAATAGACATTACGTGATTACACCGTTCTTTATCTTCGGGAATGGCTTTTGTTTGTATCGAAATATTGACAATACGAGGTGCATTCAAGTTCTAAGGCCTCCGATTTTTTTTCTAATTAACTACTCATCCGAAATCGATGAAACTGGCGTTACTTCTCGACGTAGTCGCCCTGCAGACGTACACATTTTTCACAACGCTGACGCCATGATTCCATGGCAGCGGCGAATGCTTCTTTAGGAGTCTGTTTTGACCACTGGAAAATCGCTGAGGCAATAGCAGCACGGCTGATGAATGTGCGGCCATGGAGAGTGTCTTTCATTGTTGGAAAAAGCCAAACGTCACTAGGAGCCAGGTCAGGTGAGTAGGGAGCATGAGGAATCACTTCAAAGTTGTTATCACGAAGAAACTGTTTCGTAACGTTAGCTCGATGTGGGGGTGCATTGTCTTGGTGAAACAGCACACGCGCACCCCTTCCCGGACGTTTTTGTTGCAGTGCAGGAAGGAATTTCTTCTTCAAAACATTTTCGTAGGATGCACCTGTTACCATAGTGCCCTTTGGAATGCACTGGGTAAGGATTACGCCCTCGCTGTCCCAGAACATGGACACCATCATTTTTTCAGCACTGGCAGTTACCCGAAATGTTTTTGGTGGCAGTGAATCTGTGTGCTTCCATTGAGCTGACTGGCGCTTTGTTTCTGGATTGAAAAATGGCATCCACGTCTCATCCATTGTCACAACCGACGAAAAGAAAGTCTCATTCATGCTGTCGTTGCGCGTCAACATTGCTTGGCAACATGCCACACGGGCAGCCATGTGGTCGTTCGTCAGCATTCGTGGCACCCACCTTGATGACACTTTTCGCATTTTCAGGTCGTCATGCAGGATTGTGTGCACAGAACCCACAGAAATGCCAACTCTGGAGGCGATCTGTTCAACAGTCATTCGGCGATCCCCCAAAACAATTCTCTCCACTTTCTCGATCATGTCGTCAGACCGGCTTGTGCAAGCCCAAGGTTGTTTCGGTTTGTTGTTACACGATGTTCTGTCGCACCCATGAACGCACTTTCGACACATCCATAACTCCATCACCACATGTCTCCTTCAACTGTCGATGAATTTCAATTGGTTTCACACTACGCAAATTTAGAAAACGAATGATTGCACGCTGTTCAAGTAAGGAAAACGTCGCCATTTTAAGCATTTAAAACAGTTCTCATTCTCGTCGCTGGCGGTCAAATTCCATCTGCCGTACGGTGCTGCCATCTCTGGGACGTATTGACTCTGAACGCGGCCTCATTTTAAAACAATGCGCATGTTTCTATCTCTTTCCAGTCCGGAGAAAAAAAATTGGAGGCCTTAGAACTTGAATGCACTTCGTATGCGCATATGGGAATTAAAATTTAATCAAAATATGTCATGGCATAGAAATACTGTAATATCCGTTTGATAGAGTTCGGCAAGATGTAAATAGCTTCTTGCCGAGTTCGAGTCTCGGTCCAGCACACAGTTTTAATCTGCCAGGAAGTTTCAAATCAGAGCACACTCTGCTGCAGAGTGAAGATTTCATTCTGGAAGACACAAATAGTCTAACCGTTTACTGAATAACTTCATACACTACTTCCTCGTGTCACTCTCGCGTTGTGCTCTTTTCTTCAATTGTCCTTCGGCTGTCCTGATCGCTTGGCTGTTGTCGACGACTGTTTCCCAAATTTGGCGCCTTCATTTATCCCGACTCTTGCCTCAGCTTCTCTTGACGAAACTCATTTCTCTGCGTAGTCTGTTATATTTTTAATAAAGACTTCATTCCATTATTTAGCGATTAGCTAATTTTGCTCCCTGTGGAATTATCGAGTTACATAACGGTAAAAAAATTATAGTCCATACAGCTTGGTAAATTCCAGTCGCCTGCATGGAATACATCATGCACCCACACAGATGAAGGGAATATATCATGCAATACTAATCACAGTTTATTTACTGTGCTGCAGCTTGACAACGGCCACGAGGGAGAAATAAACTAATCGCTGTGTAAGAAAATATAATTTTTTTTGTAATGCTGTTCTAGGAATAACAGCGATTTTTATAATATTATAACGTATTTCAATATATACAATCGTGATTTCATTTAAGTTGTTTATTTTTAGTTTCAGACGCCCGGTTTCGATCTTCGAAGAGATCATCTTCAGATTTTACAGTCCTTGATGACTGCGCACGCCTGCACAGATGAACCTGTTCCACGCCTACGGTTCTTAGAGTCATATGAAAATAAAAATAAACAACTTAAATGCGGTCACGACTGTGTTTATTGAAATAAGTTATAATAAACTGATTATTTCAAAATAAAACAGTGCGTGCGGGGAAGTTCCCTCATGAAGTTCACAGTGGCTGTGGACCTATACACACAAAAGACTGCTGAGCTTTTCCCGTAGCCCCCAAACAACTTCTGGGCTGTACCGTCCAAATGAGAGCAGATTCTGACCAGACGAATCATGTCGTCCCACCCATAGTATTCACCGAGCGAGGAAGCGCAGTGGTTGGCACAATGGACTCGCATTCGGGAGGACGACGGTTCAAACAGCGCGCGGTCATCCTGATTTAGGTTTCCCGTGATTTCCCTAAATCGCTTCAGGCAAATGCCGGATTGGATCCTTTGAAAGGGCACGGCCAACTTCCTACCCCATCCTTTCCTAATCTGATGGGACCGATGGCCTCGCTGTTTGGTCGCCTCCACCAGATCAACCATCCAACATATTGTATCCAGTGACACGGCCGAATCCATTTAGCAGTTTCGTCTGAATCTGCCTAGCGTCACCCGGAAGCGCTGTTGGTTTCCTGAAGCGCCTCTCGAATGTTTTTGTGCCCATGGGAACCTTGACAATGCGTACCGCAGAAGGGACCTGCCGTTTGTATTCAGGTTTCTGTCTGCGAAAGAGGCAGCTTTTGCGTAGCCTTATTGGGGCCACCGCTTCCCAACTCCTGAAATCATGGTGCGGAAAGGATTTAGATACGTCGACACAAGTGATTCGAAATTGTTCAAGTGAGGCTCAATGCTCTCCATTATGTGACAAGAATAGTACCCCTGTTGGCATTCTCTTAATGACCATGGTAGCAAATGACATATTCCACTAGGATAATGAAAATTCCATTCATACCAGAAACGTCTTGACGTATGTAAGGATACTCGACTGGCCGGCGCCGTCCGTTGATTTGAAACTCATAAAGTATGTGTGGGATGCAATGGGAGAAGGTATACCTACACACTAGCCTCTGGCCAGCAATACCCATAAACGGAAGCGTCGCCTGTGTATGTGGGTGTGTGTGTGTGTGTGTGTGTGTGTGTGTATGTGTGTGTGTGTATGTGAGTGTGTTTGTGAGAGCGAGAGACTCGTTTGTTACCTCTCTTCACAATCACGTAAATTATGGAGAACACACAGAAACAGAAAATACTAGCATTACATGAAACGTTTTCGTACACGAAATGTTCTGAGTATCATCTGGGTTACGTTTGGTTACAATGCACTGTTAGTTGTAGTTCTTAGGTTTCCCATCAGTGTTTGTTATTCCAAGTAATGTTGACATACGCTATGTGATCAAAAGTATCCGGACACCTGGCTAAAAATGACTTACAAGTTCGTGGCGGCCTTCCTCGATAATGCTGGAATTCAGTATGGTGCTGGCGTACCCTTAACCTTGATAACAGCTTCCACTCTCGCAGGCATACGTGCTGGAAGGTTTCTTGGGGAATGGCAGCCCATTATTCACGGAGTGCTGCACTGAGGAGAGGTATCGATGTCGGTCGGTAAGGCCTGGCACGAAGGCGGCGTTCCAAAAAATCCCAAAGGTGTTCTACAGGATTCAGGTCAGGACTCTGTGCAGGCCAGTCCATTATAAGGATGTTATTGTCGTGCGACCACTCCCCCACAGGCCGTGCATTATGAACAGGTGCTTGATCGTGTTGAAAGATGCAATCGCCATCCTCGAAGTGCTCTTCAACAGTGGTGTGATAGTACTACGCAAAACAACGTGTAAGCCCCTCCACAACAAACACGACCATACTATAACCTCCGAATTTTACTGTTGGCACTACACACGTTGGTAGATAACCTTCACCGGGCATTCACCATACCCACCCCTGCCATAGAATCGCCACATTGTGTACTGTGATTCCTCACTCTACACAACGTTTTTCCACTGTTCGATCGTCCAATGTTTACGCTCCTTACACCAAGAGAGGTGTCGCTTCGCATTTTCCGGCGTGATGTGTGGCTTATGAGCAGCCGCTCGGCCATGAAATCCGAGTTTTCTCACCTCCCGCCTATCTGTCATAGTAATTGCAGTGCATACTGATGTAGTTTGGAGCTTCTGTGTGATGCTCTGGGTAGATGTCTGCCTATTACACATTACGACCCTCTTCAATTGTCAGCGGTCTCCGTCAGTCAACAGACGAGGTCGGCTTGTACGCTTTTGTGCTTACGTGTCCCTTCACGTTTCCACTTCAGTATCACATCGGAAACAGTGGATCTAGGGCTGTTTAGGAGAGTGGAAATCTCGCGTACAGACGTATAACGCAAGTGACACCCAATCACCTGACCACGTTCGGAGTCCGCGAGTTCAGCGGAGCGCCCCATTCTGCTCTCTTACGATGTCTAATGACTACTTGAGATCGCTGATATGGAGTACCTGGCAGTAGGTGGCAGTACAATGTGTAAGTAGGCTGTTTAGGTTCTTATATTGGTAACGCCTCCGCCACCTAGCACTCTGTATGAAAATCACTGGCTGTACTGTGTGCAGTCTGTGGCTGGTTTGCATTGTTGTTTGCTATTGTAGAGTTGGGCAGCTGGATGTTAACAGCGCGTAGCGTTGCGCAGTTGGAGGTGAGCCGCCAGTAGTGGAGGATGTGGGGAGAGAGATGGCGGAGTTTTGAGGCCGATGATCTGGACGTGTGTCCATCAGAGACGATAAATTTGTAAGACTGGATGTCATGAACTGATATATATTATGACGTTTGAACACCTTTAAGGTAAATACATTGTTTGTTCTCTATCAAAATCTTTCATTTGCTAACTATGCCTATCAGTAGTTAGTGCCTTCAGTAGTTAGGATCTTTTATTTAGCTGGCAGTAGTGGCTCTCGCTGTGTTGCAGTAGTTCGAGTAACGAAGATTTTTGTGAGGTAAGTGATTTGTGAAAGGCATAGGTTAATGTTAGTCAGGGCCATTCTTTTGCAGGGATTACTGAAAGTCAGATTGTGTTGCGCTAAAAATATTGTGTGTTACTTTAGTGAATGTCTGAGTACGTTCAGTTTTGCACAGCTGTTTGAAAGTCAAATAACGCAGGGGTTTATCAGCACAGTAATTCATTAATTTTTCTAAGGGGACGTTTCATATTGCTTATACAACTTTACATATCGGTACCATATTTCTCTAACACAGAATTACACAGCTATCTGATTATTTAACAGAGAAACAAACTTTTTTACTACATCAGTAACAGATGTTTACGCAACTACTCATGAAATTATATTTTGTCTGTACTTTGTGACCTGTTCACATTTTTTCGGAACCATTGTGATAGTATGAGAGCTTTGAATGTCGCATTTGGTATGGGATCATGATTTTTGAAGTATGTTTGAGGTAGATGAGTTTATTGAAGGTCTTGAAATTATTGCAGAAAGCTACGACTTTTTTGAGATTTGGCTGAGGTGTTATGGTGTTGTTATTACGACGACGATGTGTATTATGCTTTTGAGGTATATTTATGATCAATGAGATGATGCTATATGAGGAATCTGATTATTCTATGTATTTATTATGATGAAATATTGAAGACATGTTGATGAATATGAATACATACATGTGTAATAAGGTAAGGAATAAGGAGTAGTGGTTAGGGACTCTGGTTTATGAAAAGGATGTTGGAAACCAAGAATCGTACTTTAAGAGCTATGAAATGTGTGTACATACGTGAATGTTAGTTACCACAATGCCGACAAAACTTTTTGGACACTGTTATATATGAGATTTTGTTTCTACACACTTCTAATGTAAATTTCTAACCTTTGAATTTTTTTATTTTTTATGAGACTGTCACTGTAGTGGAAACTGCTGACGTAAATATTTCAGTAAAGAAGGTAGATGACCTTGACGTAATGTGCTGTGGAGGCCCATCTGAGCGACAGTCACCTGGAAAAAAAGCCATTAGTGTGTGCCTTTTAGAGGCACAGGTGGAGAAAAAAGGAGGCCATTATCCTCGCTATTGACATTTCTTTGTAGAAAGCATAGCAAATACGACACGCTCAAACTTGAAAACATATGATTACACTGTGGAGGTCTTAATTTATAATATTTACTAAAATGCCTAATGAAATGATGAGAAACGTTTTACATCTATTGTCTTTCTAGTTGAGAAATTTTTTTTGCCTTTGGAGACGCCATTTGCCTAGTGAATGACTTTTCATATGTTGCTTTATATATATGTTTGCTCATTTCGTTTAATATCTAGTTTCTAGCTGCACTGCAGCATTGATTAAAATAAAATTTAATAGATATACTAATATAAATATTTTCTGTTTACAGATCCCATAAATAATAATTTTCTGATATACTTTCAAAAAAAAAATGAGGGAGCACAAAAAGACATTTCCCTTCGCAGGAACTGCATACATAATTTTCTTTTCAAGTACTTGGTAATTTATCTTGTAGAATAAGTTGTGGTGCACCATTTAATTGCATAGACATTAAGATGTGAATAGACATTTCCCTTATCTGCATTGTTGTCTTTAGTGTACTATTTTTTCTGCTTGAGCTTTGTCATGTTTAGATATTAATTATTGCATTTGCTGCTGCTGTTTGCCAGGCATTGCGCTACTAAATTTCACTTTGTATTACTCTGTTAAGCCAGTTTTATTATTGATTTATTTTTCTTGTTGCTGCACATTGGCTCATATTAGTTGTAATGTTGCATTTGCCTTGCTAATTTAGATATACTGCTGCTTGCTTTCCCAATTTGTATTTTTTGTTGTCATTGCTGTTTGTGTTAATTTGTTATGTGTTGCTGCATTGCCTCATCCCTTAGTTTATGCATCTGAGCTCAGCAGATTTAAGTTAGCTTAAGAGGGGGTAGACTATATAAGAGAATGAGTTGTGATGAATTGGAAGAAATGCATTGAGAAGTTTTACGAAAAAAGTACAGAAAGCTGGTATAGATAGCACTTTTTGAAATAATGAAGAACGAAGGGAGATCTCCAAGAAGTAAAGAAAGTTTTGTTTGCATGATACTGCAGTAAAACAAACTCTGTCCTTTCCTTTTCTGTTATTCCGCTATGTGTTTGTGTACTCTTGTATATTTGTGTTTTTCCTGTCTTTATGTGTTTAGCTGATACGAGTTATGTTGTAGAATTTTTCTAATAATATGTTATTTACTTTGTAACGATTTTGAGACATTATTTATTCTGTTCTGTTTTAATGCTCGTGTGTGAAATTGATGTTTCAAAAGCTATTCTGATCTTTTATGTATTTACTTATATCATAATTCCTAACACTGATGTATATGTTTATTTCTATTCTTTTGTAAAGCCTGTGTTACTACAAATGTTATCTGTACTGTTATGTTTTTTAATGATGTATTTTGTACCTTTGTAATTGTATTCTTATGTTGTAAATTTATAATTGTATAGACACCAGTTCTTCAAATTAAGTTTCATTTTAGTGCGCACGTTTCTGTTGGTCATAACATATGCACAGTATGTGAGAAGTTGGGACTGTTAGTGCTTGCACGTGTGTTAATAATTCAGCAAGGGACTCGTTAACAGCATTGCTGGTTCTAAGGACATTTCCAAAAAACTTTTTGTGAGTGCACAAGTGATGGTTATGGACTTGCTATATTATCCGCAAGACTCTTCAATGGTGATTGTGCACCCGCGCAGTCACAACAGATGGCTGCTGGCCATCTCTACAAGGACTACAGTGGGTCTGCACCTTTGATGACCCACCAATACCATTATTTCTACAAGGACTACAGTGGGTCTACACCTTTGATGACTCACCAGCACCATTATTTCTAAAAGGACTGCAGTGGGTCTGCACCTCTGGTGGCCCACCAATACCATAATCCCTACCAGGACTACAGTGGGTCTGCTCTGTGATGACCTATCTACCAGTATTCTTCAAAACTTCGACTGACTCTGCTGTGGGTTTGCTCTGTTGTGGCCCATTACCTGTCTGCATGTCAAGAGTCAACACTGTCTTTCCGTTGGAAGGACAACACTACTTCTTGAAGACTACATGGAAATCCACTACTTCCGTGCGCATTTTCTTTTACTGCTCAGACTTTGAGAAAAACACTGCAATTTTACTGTGATGAACGATCAGGACTGTCTTTATGGACTGTGAGAAAATTTTAGCTTTTGACCAAATTGTATCAATAAGTGTGTGCATTTGATTTCTTTGTTATTGTAATTGCGAAAATTCTTTAACAACTATGTATTGGCCAGTGCCCAAAACTATTTGTAAAATTTTTTGTGGGGTGTATGGGGGCTATGTAAGTAGGCTGTTTAGGTTCTTATATTGTCAACGCCACCGCCACCTAGCGCTCTGTATGAAAATCACTGGCTGTGTTGTGTGCAGTCTGTGGCTGGTTTGCATTGTTGTTTGCCATTGTAGAGTTGGGCAGCTGGAT
This sequence comes from Schistocerca cancellata, assembly GCF_023864275.1. Lineage (NCBI taxonomy): Eukaryota > Metazoa > Arthropoda > Insecta > Orthoptera > Acrididae > Schistocerca > Schistocerca cancellata. The sequence goes on along the minus strand of NC_064631.1, from coordinate 458,804,581 downwards.
GTTAACAGCGCGTAGCGTTGTGCAGTTGGAGGTGAGCCGCCAGCAGTGGAGGATGTGGGGAGAGAGATGGCGGAGTTTTGAGGCCGATGATCTGGACGTGTGTCCATCAGAGACGATAAATTTGTAAGACTGGCTGTCATGAACTGATATGACTTTTGAACACCTTTAAGGTAAATACATTGTTTGTTCTCTATCAAAATCTTTCATTTGCTAACTATGCCTATCAGTAGTTAGTGCCTTCAGTAGTTAGGATCTTTTATTTAGCTGGCAGAAGTGGCGCTCGCTGTATTGCAGTAGTTCGAGTAACGAAAATTTTTGTGAGGTAAGTGATTTGTGAAAGGTATATGTTAATGTTAGTCAGGGCCATTCTTTTGTAGGGATTACTGAAAGTCAGTTTGCGTTGCGCTAAAAATATTGTGTGTCACTTTAGTGAATGTCTGAGTACGTTCAGTTTTGCTCAGCTGTTTGAAAATGAAATAACGCAGGGGTTTATCAGCACAGTAATTCATTAATTTTTCTAAGGGGACGTTTCAAATGCACCTAATATCAAAAACGTATGTTTTCAGGGGTATGCGAATACTTTTGATCACTTAGTGTATGACTCATTTCACTGCTTGTGTTAACATGGGACTAACTAGCATCAAGGACGTAGCATCCGCTGGTTAGCTTTCATCAGCGACTGTGGAAGCACGTATGATCAGCTGTTTAGTGTTCGTCAGTTGGTTTTTGGTATAGTGCAATGTAGATAAACTCAGATACTGAGTAAGCAGATGCCCATTTGCTGTACTGGTTAGTAGATGGTAATGGCCATGGCACACAGCATTTATATCGGGAGAGATTTCCAGAACGACGGTATATCGACAGGAGGACGTTTGAGCAACATGATGTCCTCTTAGAAAGCATGGGACGTTTAAGCGTACTACTCGCGACTGGACGTAGGTTACAAGTGCTACTGTGGCACAGGAGAGGAATTTGTGGCGGTTCGCATCGAACCAGTCAGAAGACTTATGACCCAAAAAAAAAGTCTCCTGACTGTGGGAGGCATAGAAGGACGAGAACAGCTCAAATAGAGGAGGAAATTCGTGGGGGTCATAACATAATTGTCAGCGTAAGACAATCAGCTGCAACAAGTAATGTTGACCAAATGACTGTTTGAAGAGTGCTACATGAGAATCTACTGTATACGTTCCATGTTCAGTGTGCAAGCACTGTCAGCAGCTGATTTCCCTGCGCGGGTACCATTCTGCGAATGGTTCATTCAACAATGCTTGTACCCTCAATATCGTACAAACGTGCTGTTCACGGATGAGAGTTCGTTTCAACGTGATCAGATTGTAAATTTTCACAATCAGCACGTGTGGTCTATCGAAAATCCTCACGAAATTGTGCAGTTAAGTCGTAAACAAATATTTTCTGCCGACATCTGGGCAGAATTGTTGGTGATCGTTTTTTAGGGACTCATATTCTTCAATGCAGGTTCAGCGGAGAAATTTACCATGCTTTCTAAGAGAATACTTTACCCATTCTGTTACAACTGGTCCTTTACTACGAGTGCAACAAAATATGTATTACAATGGACATTCAATAAGTAATTCAACTCAATGACCCCTTTTCGTTTGAAAAAAATGCAAAATTTGCTGTGGGACATCATGAAATATTCCCACTTCAGCCCCAAAACTTTCATGAAGTTCCAATAGGTAGCAGACCTATACGTAGCCATCAAAGTGGCGGATGTAACAGAAAGCTCTCATTGAGTTTCTTTTGGATGAAAACCACAGCATCGCAGTTATTCATAGACGGTTGCAGAATATCTACGGAGACCGGGCAATGAACAAAATCACGGTGAGTCGTTGGGCGAGGCATATGTCATCTTCGTAACATTGCCGCGCAAAACTGTCCGACTTCCCTCGCGCTTCCCTACAACCCGGACCTTCTACCTTCCGAATTCCATCTGTTTGTCCCACTGAGGGATGCACTCCAAGAGAAGCAGTACGTGGATGATGGGCAGTTACTATGTAGCAAGACGTTGGCTCCGAGGTCGACAGTGGAGTGGTATCATGCGCGCATACATGCTCTCCCTGTGAGGTGGCGTAAAGCCGTCGCATTGAACGGAGATTATGTTGAGAAATAGGGTTTTATAGCCAAAAGAGTGGGGAATAATATGGTTTATTTGAATCTGAATGAAACCAACCTGCTTTCACAAAAAAACTGTTCAATTATTTACTGGATGCCGCTCGTACATGCACGATGGGGCTGCTCCACATTTCAGTGTTAATGTTCGTAGGCTTCAGAATAACAGATTCTGTGACAGATAGATAGGTACAGGTGAACGAATTCATTGGCCTTCATTCTCTCTGGACCTAAATCCATTAGACTTTTATTTCTCTGTGTGTGTGGAGGGAGTGGGGGGGGCTGGTTTTCAGTTTCGTTCTTGTCATAATGCTTAATTAATTAATATATTTTATAAGCACACTTTCAGCTTATACGTTAAGCTGTAAAATGGCGTGTTTATTGCCTACTTAAATTTAATTTTCGATTTTATTTGCGTTTCTAAATTTCAAGATGGCTCTGTCACTAATATGGAATACTAGTATTCCATATTTGTACCCTAGAATTCCATATTTGTACGATATTTTCACAGCCTGTTTTATTTATGGGTATTGCTTCAGAAATGACTTTACGAGCTCGAAAGCAGTGGGGTGGGGTCAGTATGGTAGGCAAACAGGAATTTAAAATATTGGAGAAAAGAAGAAAGGCTTCCTGAAGGTGGAAAAAAATTTCCAATTTCCCAGGGCTACTCCTTTTAGGCTAGTATATCCAGATTTACCAGCTAATTTAGCCACAAAGACCAAACTTGGGCGAAAAACTGTTCTATCCTCAGAACAACGGCAACAGCTGATTAAATATAGTATGATAATAGAAATTAAATTTTTTGAACTTACGTGAAAGCATCTCCAACAGATGGTATTTCATTTTGCCAAAGCTAATACCCAGAATCCATTTTTGGGTAAACAGGCTGGAAGAGGGTGGTTACGCCTATTCCTGAAGTGGCAAAAGAAGGATATTCACCGGCCGGGGTGGTCGAGCGGATCTAGGGGCTACAGTCTTGAACCACGCGACCGCTACGGTCGCAGGTTCGAATCCTGCCTCAGGTATGGATGTTTGTGATGTCCTTAGGGTAGTTAGGTATAAGTAGTTCTAACTTCTAGAGGGCTGATGACCTCAGAAGTTAAGTCTCATAGTGCTCAGAGCCATTTGAACCAAAGGATATTCCTATTCAAAAACCCATAGCAACTTATTTAACAGGTGTGATTTTTCAGTTTCTCCCGGCGTATTTGTTGCTTGAACAGTCCACGGGTATACTGCCAGTTCATAGTGTCCAACGAGCACAGTATTTCGGCGATCACACATGTCGCCATCGTCAGGTGCGCTGACGAACTGTTCGCAAGAGATGGAAAACAAAAAAAAACTTTTCACAGGGCAGAATATACGCTGTCGACGAAATTGGTCTACGCATTGTGCAGAGCATAGTTCCCCATGTCGTTACAAGAAAGGGAAAGATGCATGCCATGCCTCTCAATGGATTCAAAGCCACTGATTGTTTTCAAGTGTGGTGCCAAGAGTATACTGGATGGGCATCGTAGCCTCTTCTGAAATCTGGATGTTATGAATCTTGTACGCGAAAAGCATTTCAGCCTCCTCATGCCTCCTACAAGATGCAACCGCTAGACAGAACTTCGACGAGTCCTCTGAAAGCGTACTGCTCTCAGCGGATAATGGAATGTATAAAGGAAAAAGCGCGTCCACTAACGAACATGAACATCGACGAACTGTTTCGGTAAGACTCCGCAGCTCGTGGTCTAGTGCCTAGTGTTGCTGCCACTGGATCACGGGATACCGGGTTCGATTCCCGCCCGTGTTGAGGAATTTCTCTGCCCGGAGACTAGGTGTTTGTGTTGTCCTCATCATTTCATCATCATCACCATCATTCGAGACAATGGCTAGATTTGATTGTGTAAATGTTGGGACTTTGTATGGGTACTTAAGAGCGCGCAGTTTAGTGCCCCACAAACCAAACACCATGAAATAAACATCATCTGTTCCGAAAGGCCTACCTCACATGCCAGACATGGATGTAGGATGACACGAACATACCCATTAAACCCTCAGATTTTCACGGACACAGATTTCATTGCCATCAGTGCAGGAATAATTGACGATTTACCCTGTGGTCCAGTCACTGAATCATCTGCAGGAGTTGTGGCTTCTAAAAATGGAAAGGCTAACGTTGAAGTCGAGGCCATTTTCCGCCACATCTGAAATTACACCTTGACGAACCTCACACGTTCGCCCTCACCAGGGGAAGAAAAGCAGGTTTTACAGTAGTGCTAATCTCGTCTCCATACAAGATACCTCTTGAAGCACCGACGACAGCAATAAATGAGACAAAGAAGCAGGGGCCACCAGAGCCTAGGAACAAAGAATCATCTGACTCTGAGGTTAATGTTTTTAGTCCTAAAAATGATTCGTCCAACTTCAGTAGCGCTCCGGACAATAGTGCACCCAGTAACGAAGATGCCGATTGTCTCTTTTGCGCAGGAGAAAGCAGGGGAAGAATGGGTAATGTGTGAAATGTAGGTGCACACTGAATGTGCAGGTTACGATAAAGGAGTATATGTGTATGACTTCTGCATGTGAAATCACTTAGAGTAAGGAATTCAGTAACTGAAAAAGGTATGCTTTGTGTATTTTTCTATTGTGTTATTACGTTTTACAGCGTTTTCTTTGACAATGAATTATTAGGTTGTCCGTGTTTTTTTTTTTTTTTTTTTTTTTTGTTTGTTTCTTCTAACAAACTTGAAACTAGTAGGCTATTCCCTATTTATACTTTATATTTGAAGAACTAAAAATGACAAAGTTACTCGTAGAAATGTTCCTAACGTATTATGTATTCGATGATACGGAACGCATTAAAACGCATCCTAAAGTATGTGCTATAGGTATTTTGTTTGCTTAAGGTGAGAAACTGATAAATTTATGAACGAATCCTTGTTAAATGTCTGATTGTTGTGTCAAGGTGTAACATTGCTCACGAGGCCAGTGTTTTACGGGATTTGAATGCGCTGTAGCTACACCCTGGCGCAATCTGTAACCTGCAGCACGGCCGTGTTTTCGCCAGGAACCGTTACGGGAGTTGGCACCCGCGGTGAAAATACGCCCGCACGTCACGTCCGGAGTGAAACCGCCGGCGGCTCCCGAAAGCCTCACTGGTGGCGTCTGCTGGCGCCGGGGACGCGCCCGCCACGCTTTCGCGCCTCCGCCCCCGCCTCCGCCGCCGCCTCTGGCTCTTCTCCGCGTGCGGCTCTGGTCCAGCGCGGCGCCGTTTCTCCAGGCTCCGCTGGAGTCAGCTGGGCGCCGCGTTCCGCTGGATCCGCTACGTCCACGTGCTTCCTAGCGCTGGACAGAGCTCTGGGCGCTGGTGGGGTGGGGGCTGCTCGACGCTCCAACGAAATATATTCCTTTTTTATGTCTGCAGAGTCTCAAATATGTAATAAAATGAAACATTTATTGCTACCGGTTTCGGTGACTCAATACGTTTTCTTCGGGACTTACTGACGCTGGGGAGGGGGAAGGGGGGGGGGGGGTTCAGTCGTATACACGATTCCATCAGTGGCCAATATCTACCAACTGGCTCCCGTAGGAATACTGTAAAATCGATAACGTTTCTGCAGCCATAACGCTTGCAGACATAACATCCCTGTTACAGTATTCTACAGAACCCAGATGTCCGCCCCCAGTAGCTGACGGATAGTCAATCCTCTGGGCCCGGGTTCGATTCCCGGCTGCGTTAGGGAATTTTCTCCGTCCAGCGACTGGGTGTTGTGCTGTCCTCATCATCATCCTATCATCCTCATGGATTGCAGGTCGCCGAAGTGGCGTCAAATTGAAAGACCGGCAACCGGCGAACGGCCTGCCCGACGGAGGGCCCTAGCCATACGACAAAATAAAATAAAAATAAAATAAACAGAACCCAGGTCATAGATGCTGGCCACTGATGAGAGCGTGTATACGATTGTTCACTCCGGCTGCTCAGTCCCCCCATCCCCAACGTCAGTTGAGGACTGGAGAAGGTGTCTTGAGTCACCGCAACTGGTTGCGATACAATAAAATAACATCAAAACGCCGGCTGCAGTTGTTTCATTTTATTACGTAAGTGAACGGCCGAAGTACCGCAGACCATCAGTCAGCAGAACGGACATACAAAAAGTCTTTCAAATGGTTTGGAGCTGTTCTATCTCTATCGGTACTGATCCTACAATGACGAGTTTACCGACTGGCTGTCGTGGATCCTGGTGAATTTTCCTGGTGCATGGTATAGCAAGATCACTTGCTACTTCTATCATTCTATGCCAATAATTTACTTATGCTCCACCAACCGACTCATGGATAACAGGGCAATCTGCATTATTTAGGTAATCCATTGACACTTCCTGCCGAAGCTACAGTGTTGCACTGTTTGCTGTCAAGTACCGTGCAGTATCTGTATCGTGATTGTGTGACCTGTTGCTTTCAAGTAGTTTACAAGAACGACTTCTGTTGAACAAGTAGCTTTGCTACCACGCTTAGTACAGCATACTTTTATATTTATTAACTTTTCGTGTAAAGTCATGTAAAAAAATGATTCAAATGGCTTTGAGTACCATGGGACTTAACATCTGAGGTCATCAGTCCCCTAGAACTTAGAACTACTTAAACCTAACTAACCTAAGGACATCACACACAACCATGCCCGAGGCAGGATACGAACCTGCGACCGTAATGGTCGCGCTGTTCCAGACTTAAGCCCCTAGAACGGCTCGGCCACACCGGCCGGCTAAAGTCATGTAACGTTTTGTAAATAACATAGTGGTCGTTTCGTTAAAATCTTTTAATACCTAGGTCGCATTTACGTAGGACAATTGAAATATGATGTCTAGTTAATTTCGGGCCTCGCCGGGTAGCCGTGCGATCTAGAGGCGCCTTGCCACGGTTCGCACGGCTCATCCCCGTCGGAGGTTCGAGTCCTCCCTCGAGCATAGGTGTTTGTGTTGTCCTTCAGTTAGATTAAGTAGTGTGTAAGCCTAGGGACCTGCGACCTCAGCAGTTTGGTCCCATTTCAACTTACCACGAAAAAATAGTTAATTTCGGTTGTAGGTAACAACCATCTTCAGACACGTAAACAAGCAAATTAAAAAAAGACGCCTTAGAAAAACGCCATTACAACTTAATATTCAAGATAAAAATATTTGAAGAAATTTCACGCTAAAGGCAACAGCAAAACTCAGCCACGTTGCTCAGCTTTTGGAATGCACAAAAACAAACAAGTATCTCTGCAAAAAAATTCCATACCATATGATCTTCAAAATTTTAAAACACGGGAGCAGACGTAATTACAATGCTAAAAACCTATTGTTCGCCGTTAAAATGTCAACAGATCACATTCGGAACAAATACATTTGAAATTGAATACAAAAAAATCAGCATCATTACGTCACCTAAATAACGTTTAGTAATCTCCGCCTTAATTTACTGGCACAAATATTTCAGACTGGTCTAAAATTTATCCATTCAGTTAATGCTTCCGCTTCTTGTGGAGGCCCCATCTCGACTACATTACAGTCATGTCCGATGCATTTAGGGCCCACCGCTCCACTGCACTAAAATAGATATTGTTATAGCATTGAAATGAACCTCGTGATCAGGAGAGCAAAGTCCAATGAGGACCAAATCCACGTGTCTGCTGTCGGAGAGGACTCTCCCCTCTCACTCCCTTCCACCCATCCCTATCCTCCACCTTTCATCCCTTCATCTTACCCTCTTACTCCACTCCCCTCCATCACTCCTAAGCCACACACACACACACACACACACACACACACACACACACACACACACCTTCACTCCCCTTTCCTAAGCAAAACCCCTTGTGGAAACAGCCCAATAAGAGAGCTTCGTGCCAATACACGTATTGAGCTCACCGAATGACAACACATTATTATCTGCCGTAAAAATGAAACAACCAATAGTATTTTTCAACACCATCATAAGCCATAAGCCATACCTCTTTCTTGGGAAAAGACCTATTAGACAGCATTTACACCAAGACATATAGTTAGCTCTACCACTTGCGTCCAGTATTTTCCTGTCCAATTACATTTATTAACTCCTTTCTAAGCCAGCCCCCTTTCTTGACAATAGGCCGAACAGTGCGCTTCTATAAGAACACTCGTATTTAGTTCTCCCAGAATGCTCAATAGTTTATTGCCCAATCACATTTCTTAACCATTTTCTAAGACGCCCTCTCCCCTTCTTGTAAATTTGTTAATCAGAGACGCTCTAAGCCAATTGTGTCACATGTGTTTAGCTCTCCTAGTCACAGCTGAGTATTTTACTGACGTTAAAACGAAACAGCCAACTCTGCACCTTCCTACGGCAAGAATGAGAGAAGGTGACATGTTATCATTCGCATCCAGTGGTGTCAGCAATTGTGTTAACTGGCTACCGCGCAAGTTCAAACAGGCATGTACTTCTCTTGTCTGCACGCAGCCAAGTCCTCACACAAGCTGAGAGCTATCATGTTACATAATCTAGGCAGTTGTATACATTTATGATGGAGATGGAATATTCTGTCTGCCTTGAAGTTTCAAACAGGCATAATCGTTATAGATCAAAATAAAAACACTGTGAGATGTAGCTCATAATCTACTGTGGAACATTACGTTCACATAATACATCTAAGGTCAGTGTATTACATGTTTATGGTACATCTCCATGGCATACTGTCATGACAGTATGCCATCTTAGGCACTGTATAACATTAAAACATTTGATAATGGCATTGTAAAGCCGAAATCATAATAGTGAAAATGTAACCATGCAAAAAAAAAAAAAAAAAAAAAAAAAAAACAGACCAATGGCGGTACTGACTTGAAAGAAATATATTATGATTGTGGCCCCACATTATGAAATTTTTAAAAAAATATATATACTTAGAAACGAATCGTCAAGGAAGAAAGTTACACTCACAGAAAACGAATGTGTATCGCCCACCATGTAAAATCTAACCCTAAGGTAACCTCGCAGCCAATCTAGTCTATCCTAAAATGAAAATGCAGAGGCAAGGATGGATCAGTCCACTTATTTGGTGAGGACGGTTTCAGACAATCACTGTAGCAACCTGCGCTACAGCGGTGTGTGGTGACCATCCGCGGCATCTCTAGGCACGTCTGTCACACTGGGTAATTACTTAGGAGAAGAAGGACTTCTTAGCCGAGGTGGCTATAAAATACTTTATTGTAGATGGCCAGTTTCGGGAAATTTAAGTTACCATCTTCAGATGGGTAATAAAGTAACAACAAGTGCTACGAACACAAATTAAGCAACAATTATCCGAGACGAACCAAACGACAACATATCTCCAGAATGAGATTTTCACTCTGCAGCGGAGTGTGCGCTGATATGAAACTTCCTGGCAGATTAAAACTGTGTGCCCGACCGAGACTCGAACTCGGGACCTTTGCCTTTCGCGGGCAAGTGCTCTACCAACTGAGCTACCGAAGCACGACTCACGCCCGGTACTCACAGCTTTACTTCTGCCAGTACCTCGTCTCCTACCTTCCAAACTTTACAGAAGCTCTCCTGCGAACCTTGCAGAACTAGCACTCCTGAAAGAAAGGATATTGCGGAGACATGGCTTAGCCACAGCCTGGGGGATGTTTCCAGAATGAGATTTTCACTCTGCAGCGGAGTGTGCGCTGATATGAAACTTCCTGGCAGATTAAAACTGTGTGCCCGACCGAGACTCGAACTCGGGACCTTTGCCTTTCGCGGGCAAGTGCTCTACCAACTGAGCTACCGAAGCACGACTCACGCCCGGTACTCACAGCTTTACTTCTGCCAGTACCTCGTCTCCTACCTTCCAAACTTTACAGAAGCTCTCCTGCGAACCTTGCAGAACTAGCACTCCTGAAAGAAAGGATATTGCGGAGACATGGCTTAGCCACAGCCTGGGTGATGTTTCCAGAATGAGATTTTCACTCTGCAGCGGAGTGTGCGCTGATATGAAACTTCCTGGCAGATTAAAACTGTGTGCCCGACCGAGACTCGAACTCGGGACCTTTGCCTTTCGCGGGCAAGTGCTCTACCAACTGAGCTACCGAAGCACGACTCACGCCCGGTACTCACAGCTTTACTTCTGCCAGTACCTCGTCTCCTACCTTCCAAACTTTACAGAAGCTCTCCTGCGAACCTTGCAGAACTAGCACTCCTGAAAGAAAGGATATTGCGGAGACATGGCTTAGCCACAGCCTGGTAGATGTTTCCAGAATGAGATTTTCACTCTGCAGCGGAGTGTGCGCTGATATGAAACTTCCTGGCAGATTAAAACTGTGTGCCCGACCGAGACTCGAACTCGGGACCTTTGCCTTTCGCGGGCAAGTGCTCTACCAACTGAGCTACCGAAGCACGACTCACGCCCGGTACTCACAGCTTTACTTCTGCCAGTACCTCGTCTCCTACCTTCCAAACTTTACAGAAGCTCTCCTGCGAACCTTGCAGAACTAGCACTCCTGAAAGAAAGGATATTGCGGAGACATGGCTTAGCCACAGCCTGGGGGATGTTTCCAGAATGAGATTTTCACTCTGCAGCGGAGTGTGCGCTGATATGAAACTTCCTGGCAGATTAAAACTGTGTGCCCGACCGAGACTCGAACTCGGGACCTTTGCCTTTCGCGGGCAAGTGCTCTACCAACTGAGCTACCGAAGCACGACTCACGCCCGGTACTCACAGCTTTACTTCTGCCAGTACCTCGTCTCCTACCTTCCAAACTTTACAGAAGCTCTCCTGCGAACCTTGCAGAACTAGCACTCCTGAAAGAAAGGATATTGCGGAGACATGGCTTAGCCACAGCCTGGGGGATGTTTCCAGAATGAGATTTTCACTCTGCAGCGGAGTGTGCGCTGATATGAAACTTCCTGGCAGATTAAAACTGTGTGCCCGACCGAGACTCGAACTCGGGACCTTTGCCTTTCGCGGGCAAGTGCTCTACCAACTGAGCTACCGAAGCACGACTCACGCCCGGTACTCACAGCTTTACTTCTGCCAGTACCTCGTCTCCTACCTTCCAAACTTTACAGAAGCTCTCCTGCGAACCTTGCAGAACTAGCACTCCTGAAAGAAAGGATATTGCGGAGACATGGCTTAGCCACAGCCTGGGGGATGTTTCCAGAATGAGATTTTCACTCTGCAGCGGAGTGTGCGCTGATATGAAACTTCCTGGCAGATTAAAACTGTGTGCCCGACCGAGACTCGAACTCGGGACCTTTGCCTTTCGCGGGCAAGTGCTCTACCAACTGAGCTACCGAAGCACGACTCACGCCCGGTACTCACAGCTTTACTTCTGCCAGTACCTCGTCTCCTACCTTCCAAACTTTACAGAAGCTCTCCTGCGAACCTTGCAGAACTAGCACTCCTGAAAGAAAGGATATTGCGGAGACATGGCTTAGCCACAGCCTGGTAGATGTTTCCAGAATGAGATTTTCACTCTGCAGCGGAGTGTGCGCTGATATGAAACTTCCTGGCAGATTAAAACTGTGTGCCCGACCGAGACTCGAACTCGGGACCTTTGCCTTTCGCGGGCAAGTGCTCTACCAACTGAGCTACCGAAGCACGACTCACGCCCGGTACTCACAGCTTTACTTCTGCCAGTACCTCGTCTCCTACCTTCCAAACTTTACAGAAGCTCTCCTGCGAACCTTGCAGAACTAGCACTCCTGAAAGAAAGGATATTGCGGAGACATGGCTTAGCCACAGCCTGGTAGATGTTTCCAGAATGAGATTTTCACTCTGCAGCGGAGTGTGCGCTGATATGAAACTTCCTGGCAGATTAAAACTGTGTGCCCGACCGAGACTCGAACTCGGGACCTTTGCCTTTCGCGGGCAAGTGCTCTACCAACTGAGCTACCGAAGCACGACTCACGCCCGGTACTCACAGCTTTACTTCTGCCAGTACCTCGTCTCCTACCTTCCAAACTTTACAGAAGCTCTCCTGCGAACCTTGCAGAACTAGCACTCCTGAAAGAAAGGATATTGCGGAGACATGGCTTAGCCACAGCCTGGGGCTGTTATTACAAACATCTTGTGCCAGCTTCACACAAAATCTTTCCATTGAATTTCCAGGTTCATAAAACTTGAAATGAGCGATGCGTTAGAACTTCAAAATTAAAATTACTGTGTACATCACAATTCGACAAAACGTCATTCCCGTAACGTAATACGTCGTACCTACCAAGGCGCTACAAGACTGTCAACAGCCAAGACGAAATGTCCACAGTCGCAAAAAGTGTCGCTGCAGTACATAGATCCTACCGGCAAAAGTCAAATACGAAATTTAAAAACAACCGTGGTTCCAAATATTCATATATAAGAAATTCTGAAATATTATGAAATATTTTGATAATTTCTTCTTGACAGAATACTGCTAAGAAACGCTGTACACTACCGACATAAAAGATTTCCTGGTGTGATACCGCGTCATAATGTATAAAATTACTGTTGTTGCAGAAAAACCACCGTTTCGGCCACGGTTGCAGCGGCTTTCTTCTGGGTCTACTGGTCGACTGACTCTGGCCGCGGAAGCCTGCACAATTATGCTGTACACTATATTTACGACACTTGCGTTTATCATTACAAAACTGCAAGTATCTTTTTTGACGACATCACTAAGTAAGCGAGAAACAAAGTTACAAAAGAAAAATAAAACTTTTAAAATATTTTTATAGGAAACAGAAGTTAGGCTGTATGCGAAAGATGTTTTAGTAAATTATTAAAATCAAAACTGACTAATGGACATTGGTTAACTGTTTACTGAATGGTCAGATTTCTCATAGATGAAAAGGGGCAACTAAATTCCACTGACAAGCTGCATCACAGGAACTAGGTTCCACTAGTTCCATGTATCTCACGCAGTGCCACAACGAAAATCAAGCACATAAAGGTACCAACAGAAGATATAATAAAGTAGACAAAAAAGTCAAAAAATCTGCGTTTGCCCATATTGAGTTCTTTGAATAACGTTATGCACTGACTTGCATGTAGTCGACTTCAAGATGCTCCAGGTCTGAGGCGCCTTTTAGAGGGCGCGAATAATCGAGCTGGTAAGCAGAGATCCAAACAACAATCTGGTTATATGATTCTACAGGCTTTCGTGGCCGTTGTCACTGAAATTAAAACCTTCTGGGTTGTTACGCCGCTCATGTTGCTCCAAACAACCGACGATTCGGCCGTCCCGTTGAGTTTCAGGGTCTTCAGGTGGCCACTGTAGGTTGAGCACTGTCAGAGAATAGTGTCGCTCTCTCTTATAAAGGGGAGTTTATCCCGCGCTTGTGCTGGAGAAGTGAAATTATTGGGTAAAAAGCCTTGGACTGCTGTTGTTGGGCCGTAGTCACTGGACAATAAGAAAAGAACGCGTGTAACTTCAGTAGAGACGTAGTGCCCCCCCCCCCCCCCCCCCGCCCCCATCTAGGACGTGAATATGCGGCCGCGGCGTGCGAATAATACAAACAACGCACTAGAAGCTACCTCTGCGGACAATAATATTTTGGATAAACATTCCTCGTCTCATGCTCTGCCCGTTTCGCTTTCAGCCAATGACGTGGCCCCACCGATAGCAAGAAATGGAATTTTAACCAATAACTCTTCTCTAACACAAGTGTGGAAAAATCCAACCAATGACGTTGGCCCATCAGTGGTAGCTACAGGAGTTTTAGCCAATAACCCCCTTCTTCAGCCTTAGCGCAGGAAAATCTCTTTACTGTTCAATGATGGCCACCCAATGGCAGGCCAAGGTTTTTTTTACCAATAATCCCATTCCTCCAGCACAGGCTCCAGAAGACTGCCCTTTATAAGAGAGAGCGACACTATTCTCTGATAGTGCTCATTCTACAGTTGACACAGGAAGATCTTAGAGAAGATCCCAGCAGAGGAATCGAAACATCGATTATATGAAGAAATATGACGCAGCCTAACAACTCAGAAGATTTTAACTTCACCATCTGGTTAGTCTGTTTGCTATAGTAGTCTCGTTGTCCATGGAGGCTTGATTTCCTACTTGGCACTGTGCCTGCCAACTCGATGGTTGACGACCTGTAGAAAATACCTGAGGATTGAATCAGAGTATCCGAAAATCGACTGCGTCCAAGCTGATAAATTTTCAAAAAAACAGGGATGTATCGCAAGTGAGCTGAATAAACTAGAGTCATTGGTGAGTTGCTCCCTTTGCATCTTTAAGTGGAATGTGAAAAGCAAATCTTCTGTAGAATATGGTTACATCGCAAAGTGATCTGGGAAACTACATGATAAGGGTGTTGCAGACAGCTCAGCCACAGCACTAAGATCACGCTGGTGGAAAGGAGAGCGGACGTTGAGTAAGAACGCGCGAGGGCACGGCCAGATCCAGCCGCAGGCAGCGCCACTTGACACGGAGCCCTTGAACCTGGACGACCGCCTCTCTTCGCCTCGCCTCGCCTCGCCTCCAGTGACTCAGAGATCGGGCCTCGCAGCTGATGTGATCAGGCTGGCCTTGGGCGCCACCGCCACAGCCGCTGCCGACTCCTGCTCTTTTTCGGCGCACTGGTTGGTCTCTCTCTCTCTCCCTCTCTCGCCTGTAAGGCCAACAGGCCGATAGCCGCTGCGGCTGCCGTCATTTCCTGTTGGTGTCCTGGCCACTCCCTGGTCACACACACACGCGAGCTGGCACCGGCCCACACCTCCGCACCGACGCGACAGCCGACGCCAAGGCGGCTCCGGTCTCTGATGAGTCACACCCGAAAACAGTAGGTCCTTCGCCTGTGTTGCTCTACCAGGCCTCTTCTACAAGCAGTTATAAATGACTGATGTTTCCACCATACGCAGGGCAGATCACATAGTGCATCACAGGCCGTGGACAAGTCCGACTGCCCATTACCATTTAGGGCTCTATCGCACTGGGACGCCACGGCAGGTCTGCTGGTGCTCTGCTCGCAGCGATCAGGTCTGGCAGTACGAGACGCCAGCAGAGACGCCAGATGAATGCCTTCAGTCTCCGCTCAGTTGTAAGGTGTCAGGCAAATCCAACACCTTCCATGAAAACCCTGACATGATAAGCAAATCCAGTAGTATGTCACATAGCTCCGAATAAATCGTGACATTAAATTAACCAAAGTAATACGAGTAACGAGTGAGCAAATGGAAGACCACAGATTAACACAAGAATGCCTAAATGCATGTCATACCTTCCCACCGTGAGACAGACGCAGTTCCGAGGGGAGAAACGAGAACAGAAGCCGAGAGCAGAACCGTGTTAAGCTAGAAGGCCCTACGATAAGGGACGGACACCTACGTCTCCAGCTAACCGCCAGGACCACCCCCAGCCCATGTTAAAAGCTAGAGCCCTCCAGAAGAACAGAATAGATCTTACGATGACACTAAAAGGGCCACACAAGCCGCAAGTTTTAGCGTGAGACTTTTTAGCGTCTCTGTTACGTTGCAAACTTTAAAAACGTTGCCCCACCACGAACAGTATAACGTTTCTCATTGGATAGACAGAATTTTTGTAGGCGGAGCTTAAGGTTAACATTGAGACCCTGATTGGTCAGATGAAAACACAGCCAGATAGTTTTTTTTTAAACCAACTTCGGTAAATTGTAGTAAGGAGAAGTTAGGAGAGAGTTGCTTCCGAGACGGCGAGGTGAGCGGAGCTGTGCTGCCCGCCGCCCCCTGACGAACACCGACAAGGTAATGAACGCACGCGATACTGCATTACAGCGCATAAAGCTTCACTCAGAAGTGCAGAAGTCTCATCTGTTACACCCCCTTTTTGCGTAATACTAGTGTCGATCGTCAATTAAAGCTCATGGTGTTCACATTTGCCACTTGAAGTAAAAATCTGAAACGCAATGATTTTTCTGTTATATAGTTATTGAGAAGCCACATCAGCCACTGTAATTTACGACAAGTTAGATAAGTAATTAAAGATAATTGAGGGTCACTGTAGACCATTTTGATAGTTTTCTCTTTTGTGAAACTTAATTTAAACCTAGATTATAGATGTGATACGGCATAGGTCATCCTTCTAACCATTGTAGATCTTGGAAACCCATTCAGGGAATATTCGTTCACATTTTTGTTGAACGCAGCTGGTTTTTACCATCCTGTATTAATATATTTCCTTTTATCAATAGTGCAATTTATAAACAATGTTTTGAGAGTAGAATAAAATTTCCAGTGGTAAACTTAACTGCTTTTTCGACGTTATTTTACCAGCTAACTAAAAATAGGAAAGCCTTGAACCCCTTCCACTAAATTTAGTTAGTATTAAGATTCTTTTACAGGGAGTGCAGTGGAGATGACGCTGAAATCATTAAGTATTTGGTTATATCATCGCTAGTCTCACAGAACTCTTCTGAACTCTACATGTCATGTGTGGTCTGGCGTATCCTTACCAGCAACAGGTCCCAGGTTCAAACTAGTCAATTCCCTGAAAAACACGCTCAGAGCGTCGTTGCGCGAAAGTGGTAGGGAGACACGACATAGAACAACAGACAGACACCACGCAGACTGTTAGAGAATGGCGACCCTGCCAGGATGGTAAAATACCATGATTGAAGGTCGACCACATGCCTAACTAGGTCAGAAAAATATCTTGTTGAAAAATTTTTGTAACAAAATTTTTTTTCCTAATGTTATAAATAGTCGAAAGCAGTAGCTGCAGCGATAGATAGTAAGAAAGTATTCAATAGAACGTGAGACATTCTAGCAGAGACAATAGCATAATTAAGTTATGAATTTTAATATTGTTAGAATTAAGTTTTCTCTCCAATGCAAGCGCACAGGTGGCGGATACATCGTTGACAAGTTGGTTCTGACCCAACAAGTAAGTGAATGGATTGTCAAGTCGTGTGTGCAAAAAGTTTATGAAACGCGTGAGATAGTATGAGCGCATGTTGACGCGAAGTAGGGCGCGTGAATTGCTTTTAAAACAGAAAATAAGGGATTCGGAAAGATTAGCAAAGGCAGATCGAGACCTTGACCGAATTGAGGTAAAGACCCAACATGAAGATGGACAGAGAATAGAGGACAGTACAACAGACGATGCAGTATCGCGAGAAATATGACAGATAACGCGCCATAACGAGGAAAATGTACGTCAAGGCATAGAAAACATAAGTCAGCATACAACAGAGGAGCAGGAAAGTGGAGAGACAGCCGATGAGGATTCTAACTTGCGTCTTGAATACGTAGAACCCATAGTACAAGTAATCAGAGCTCCCTCACCACAGAGTACAAGGAATTCGAGCAGAAACGTGTCACCGCACAGTTCAATGCAATCGGTTGCAAACCAACACTTGGGCGAAAACACAGAGCGTAGGACGTCGGAAGAAAACGTAATAGGACCCACCAATCTGGAAGATTTATTACAATTAATGACGGAAACCATGACAAGGCAAAATAGAGAAATAGCGAACCAAATCAAAATTCAGAATGCAGAAACGACGAAACAAACTGCAGAAACCACGAGACAAATGCGTGAGATTAAAGAACAAAACAAAAAAAATCAGTTACACCTAAGTCATATTGAAGACGAGGCAAAAGAATCTCGAAAAGTGATAGGAAACTTAGTAACAGGTAACAATCAATTGAGAACAGACATTGACAAGGTACAAGTGGACGTACAAACATTGCGTAATGACATTCAGGACGAGATCAAAACATTACGTAACAACACCCAGGGAGAAGTCAAGAAAGTAGAGAAACAGATAAACGTAATTACTAGACAACCAGCAGGTACAGCACGTGAAATTGTTGAAAACAGTGTGTTACACAAACGTATCACAAAAGCAGCGCTGAAAAGCTATGATAACCGCATAGTCAAAATAGAAGCGCAAACGAAGCCACAGTTTCAGAAATTGCGAATAGAGTTGTTGCAAACCGTTGAAGAGCGTAGTGAACTAAATCGAACAAGCACTGAGTCTGTAACCACATCCGTATCTGTAACAGCACCGGAAAAAACAAGCAATTAACGAAGATATCATGCATTTTCGATTCCAATCACAGGCGGAAAATAACATACGTGAAATCAGACAGCCTGCACCGCAACAAACACGTTTCGAAATTCTTGATGAACAAACGGCACCACAAAAACATGCAGAACCACTAATGTATGTTTCAAGACAGTTTGGATCGTGCAATGAAGCGGCAAGGTTAGCCAGACAAGATACCGAACCAATACCTGACAATGGAAAGCCAGGTCGCGAAGAGTACAGCATTCAGCTACACGTTCACAACCGATGGAAGAAAATTATTGCGTTCCACTCCAACGATACTACGCAAGGGTAGGCGAAAGTTACAGTGGACAACATCCAATGGATCTACCACAACCGGAAAGAACGACGGGAGAAATGATCAGAAACAAAAGTGGCGAAGAATCGCGAATTTCATATGGAACTATGACAAAGTACGACAACGATCATTTCCTCACAATCAGAAAATTTCAACACTTTCGGGAAGGAAACTCATTACATCCACGAACTTTTATTGATCAATTCCGAGTAGGATTACCAGAACACTGGACGCTATCACACAAATTAGACTTTATATGTGCACACATGTCAGGAACAGTTGCAGAAACCATGCAAAATGTTGCAGCGACATGCCAATGGTACGAAGATTTCAGAGAGAAGTTTCTCTCACGATATTGGTCCATCTAAGCACAGAACAGAGTGAAGTACGAATTATTACAGAACCCATATTTTGAAAATTCAGGAGAGAAGAGTCCCGTGAAATTTTTCGAAGTAATGGTAAAGAAAAATCAATGCTTAGATGTACCATACAGTGTCAGAGAGTTGATTAAATTATGCGCGATGAAGTTACCATTGAAATACCAGCAATCATTAATATGTCGCGGAGGCAATGACGTCGAAGCATTTAAAGGTATTCTAAGGGAACTAGAGTTCATATTTTCGGAAGATGACGCAAGCAAAAGACGAAGCGCACGTGAAAACGAAAGCAAAAAGCAGTGGAATCCACAAGACACAGTACGAAGAAACAATAATTACGAACCACGTGATAGCTTCCCACCAAGAAACGACAACAGATTTCAACAAAGGACGGGTTATGGATTTAGAAGAGAATATGGCAATAACTATAATTCACCCAGGAATGGCAACAACTATTACAGAGGGAATAACGACAACCGGACGGGTATTGGAGAACCAATAGACCGACAAATTATCAACAAAGAAACCAATATCAACAAGCGAAGCAAGAAAAGAGAATACAGATAGAAGAGGTGAAGGTAAGACCACCAAACCCCGAAAAACGTTCGAATTGACAGCTAAGCGCCCATGCCAAAGGGAATGACGCACCGACCCAGGACAATTGCAGCACCTTGAACGGAAAAGTAAATACATTATCACGAGAAGAGAAGAAGGAAGAATCAAATCCGCAGGGACCAGATGAAAACAAAGACAGGAAAATAACAATATCGTGTTGGGACGAAATTAATTGGGAGAATACTGACGAGGAAGATGAATTACCAGAGGCATGCACAACGAATGTAGGAGGAAAGGACGAAGTAATGAGTATTGCAGAGCTATTTGAGATGGAAACCAGGGAAAGCGAATTCAATGAGGATAATGCGCAGTCGACAGAAGTTGAAAATAAGTTACTAGTGGGCACACAACCCAACGTATATAATGAAGGAAGTTATGAAGCGATAATTAGAGCATTTAGATGCGATTATGTGGAAGTAGCGACGAAGAAGGAGAAGATAGACGAGGATGAGAATGAGGAAAAAGTAGAGGATGTTGAAAAAAGCGTAAATGAAGGAAGAAATAGAGAAGAGGAAATAAAAGAGAGAGAAGTAGAAGTCGAAGCTTATCCTACAGAAAGTTCGAATTCACAAGGGAAATTCCTGAAACGACTCATGTATGATTCAGTGGAGGATTCGTTGATGCAAGAAGAAGAAGAAGAAGAAGAAGGACAGAACCAACCCTTTCAAATTCAACCAATTGTGAAGGCCATGGTAAAGCATATCCCGGTCAATATTGTAATTGATAGCGGAAGTGAACTGACTGCGATCTCAGAAAATTTATTCATGCAGTGTAATGCCAATGAGGAATTGCCAGTTCTGAAAACACGTAAGATTAAAGTAAGAGGTCCTATTAGAAACAATGCTGCGGAAGTTACAGGACAAACAAGGTTAACTCTTTCGTGTCAAGGTCAAAAGATCGAAGCCAACTTCGTGATTACACCTAAACTAACTAGATTTGATTATAGGTGCAGATTTCTTAAATGAGAGACGAGCGATAATAGATATGGGGAAAGGTAACGTAACATTCGGGAATGTCACACTTCTCTTTGAGCAAAAGCTAAAATTAGAAGAAATACCAGTTATAACCAAACAATTAAGAATGACGCGAGATAAAGAGGATGAAGAATTAGAATGGTACGCACAAAAGGGGGAATCGCCTCAACTCATGTTAGAAGTCCATAAAGAAATCGACGAAAAATTGCAAGAAGTTCAAGGTATTTCGGAACACAGTAAAAGAGAATTAGAGGGTATTTTACGAGATAAAGCAGAGGTATTTTTACCTAAGACTGGCAGTATTAAGCCCTTTCAATACAAGTTTTAAGTAAAACAGCACAAACCATTTAGAGTGCCACCCTACACAATCCCATTAAGCTACAGGAATAAAGTATTCCAGGAGTTATTTAAAATGTTAGATGATGATATTATTGAACCAGCTACCTCCACATATAACAGCCCGCTCCATATTGTACAAAAACGAGTGGGAGCATCAGGTTAGTGCTTGATTCCAGACAGATCAACACAATCATAATCACTGAGACAGATCGCCCAGAAAAATTAGAGGAATTGATACAAAACTTCCACGGTGCTAAGATATTTTCATCAATTGATTTACGGAGTAGTTTCTGGAAAATAGAATTGGCCCCAGAATGTAGAAAATTTACAGCATTTATCGTATTCGGTGGATGTTACCAGTTTAAACGATTGCCATTTGGTTTAAACATATCATCAGCAGCGTTTATTAGGGGATTTAATACTATACTCAGTCCTGAAATTTTACAAAAAATTACTTGTTATGTTGATGATGTGATTATAGCAGAACCCTCTTGGGAACATCACAACGACACATTAAATCAGTTTTTAAAGATCATGAAAGAGCATGGGGTCACAGTAAATATAACAAAATCCAAATTTGGAAAGCGAGAGGTCAAATTTCTAGGACACATAATTTCAGAGAAAGGGGTAATGCCCGACCCAGAAAAACTAACGGCAATCAAAGAATTCTGTACTCCATATAATAAGAAAACTCTCAGAGGATTTCTAGGTCTCACCGGATTCTACAAAAAATTTATTTGGATCGACTCTCTCGCAACACCACGCCTATGTGCATTGACCGGAAAAAACACGCCATGGGTATGGGATCAACAAGCCAATGAAGAATTTTTATAAGTGAATAACGCACTAACAACAGCTCCGACTTTAGCACATTCTGATCTAACACAAAATTTTTGTATGACCACTGATAGCGCAAAAACAGGTTTAGGAGTTGTTTTACTCCAAGAATACGAACAGGCAGGGCTAAGATCATATAGAACAATCGCATTTGCTAGTCGTGTACTCACAAAAAGCAAGAAAAACTATTCAGTCACGGAGCTGGAAGCATTGGCTATTGTATGGGGTTTCTAACGTTTTCGATACTTCCTATTCGGAAGAAAAACAAAAGTATACACTGACCACAAAGCATTAGAATTTCTGTTATCCGCCAGACTAACTCATGGGAGGTTAGCCAGATGGATGTTAATACTACAAGAATTTGACTTCACTATTACACACATACCAGGACCAGCGAATGTATTAGCAGATGCTTTATCACGATGTCGAAAACTACATTACGACAGCATTGAAAAACATAGGCAAAGAACAGGACAAGGATCCCGAAATACTAGGAATCAAACACAAGTGGAGAAGTAAGGACACCACGCAGGATGTTAGACAGTAGAAGAGCTACGAGCTTTGTGCGCAAGTTCGAAATAAAAAGGGAATGCAGAAAAAGAAGTTCTGGGCACATCCCTTCACTGCTGATCGTGATATTAACAGGATATTTGACACGCTTTATAATGATTTAACAAGTTACAGTGCTAAATTTTCCAGTATCTACATCTACATCTACATTTATACTCCACAACCACCCAACGATGTGTGGCGGAGGGCACTTTACGTGTGCTGTCATTACCTCCCGTTCCTGTTCCAGTCGCGTATGGTTCGCGGGAAGAACGACTGCCGGAAAGCCTCCGTGCCCGCTCGAATCTCTCTAACTTTACATTCGTGATCTCCTCGAGAGGTATAAGTAGGGGGAAGCAATACATTCGATACCTCATTCAGAAACGCACCCTCTCGAAACCTGGACAGCAAGCTACACCGCGATGCAGAGCGCCTCTCTTGCAGAGTCTGCCACCTGAGTTTGCTAAACATCTCCGTAACGCTATCACGCTTACCAAATAACCCTGTGACGAAACGCGCTGCTCTTCTTTGGATCTTCTCTATCTCCTCCGTCAACCCGATCTGGTACGGATCCCACACTGATGAGCAATACTCAAGTATAGGTCGAACGAGTGTTTCGTATGCCACCTCCTTTGTTGATGAACATTTTCTAAGGACTCTCTCAATGAATCTCAACCTGGTACCCGCGTTACGAACAATTAATTTTATATGATCATTCCACTTCAAATCGTTCCGCACGCATACTCCCAGATATTTTACAGAAGTAACTGCTACCAGTGTTTGTTCCGCTATCATGTAATCATACAATAAAGGATCCTTCTTTCTATGTATTCGCAATACATTACATTTGTCTACGTTAAGGGTCAATTGCCACTCCCTATACCAAGTGCCTATCCGCTGCAGATCTTCCTGCATTTCGCTACAATTTTCTAATGCTGCAACTTCTCTGTATACTACAGCATCATCCGAGAAAAGCCGCATGGAACTTCCGACACTATTTACTAGGTCATTTATGTATATTGTGAAAAGCAATGGTCCCATAACACTCCCTTGTGGCACGACAGAGGTTACTTTAACGTCTGTAGACGTCTCTCCATTGAGAACAACATGCTGTGTTCTGTTTGCTAAAAATTCTTCAATCCAGCCACACAGCTGGTCTGATATTCCGTAGGCTCTTACTTTGTTTATCAGGCGACAGTGCGGAACTGTATCGAACGCCTTCCGGAAGTCAAGAAAAATAGCATCTACCTGGGAGCGTGTATCTAATATTTTCTGGGTCTCATGAACAAATAAAGCGAGTTGGGTCTCACACGATCGCTGTTTCCGGAATCCATGTTGATTCCTACAGAGTAGATTCTGGGTTTCCAAAAACGACATGATACGCGAGCAAAAAACATGCTCTAAAATTCTACAACAGATCGACGTCAGAGACATAGCTCTATAGTTTTGGGCGTCTGCTCGACGACCCTTCTTGAAGACTGGGACTACACGTGCTCTTTTGCAATCATTTGGAACCTTCCGTTCTTCTAGAGACTTGCGGTACACGGCTGTTAGAAGGGGGGCAATTTCTTACGCGTACTCTGTGTAGAATCGAATTGGTATCCCGTCAGGTCCAGAGGACTTTCCTCTGTTGAGTGAGTCTTGAGAATTCAGTTCATTTGATGAGGTAGTTGAGATCTCCCGAGATTAACTGACGAAAGTCACTGTTTTAAGGAAAGTAATCTCACTAGAGGAAAGATTTTCGTAACCTGTTTACTCGATAGCTAACTGCTTGTTGTCTGCAGTGATATTTACAGTTTTAGTTGAAACTGTGAAGTATACATAGAATTGTTCTTCAGTTTTTACTTGAAAAGTACTGAAATTAAATTTACAATGTTTTAGACAAGAAGTTGGAAACCTGTTCATTTGTTTAAATAATTTTTTTCTTAAAATAAATCTGGCCTGTCTGGTGTATCTGGCCTATTAGCATCACTTGCTGCAGCAGGATATGTAGTTGTGCTATTTCGATCTGGAAGAAGGTTTCGAGGAACACTTGTATAGACCGGATAGTAAACGTACTTTGTGGTGTAAAGCTCTTGTGGTTGGAGCGGAGCATCAGGAACAGGCTGTGAGGAAACTGAGGATCGATCATTTCCACGATCTCCAGCCAGCCAGGGTCCAGAAAGTGCGTTGTTGTAAGTTAACGTGATTGTAATGTGAGGCTTATTCTTCGACTGGGCATCATTTATGACCCTCGTAATTCCCAGTTAGTGTTTTGAATAGTTACGAACTGGAATGTCTCAAGTTCCTGATCTCATCTGAATCTCGGAGATAAAACATTCGGTGTCAGAACTATCCATAGCGCTCACGTGGGCGGACAAAACTAGCTACGAGTGAGCGGCTTGGCGACTCTGCTAGGGTCCTGGTGCGACAGCGCCATAAGCCGTCGTGTGTTCCACTAGCAGCACCGCCAGGTTCACTCACAGGCCTGCGTGTACAACCTCGTGGTGGCCGCTCTGCCAGCAGGGTCGCCCACTCTGGTAGATGCCAGATGCGGGAGGCTGTAATGCGTCCCCTGCTTCCGTCTGGCGTCTCTGCCAGCACATCTGCCGTGGCAGCCCAGTCGGTAGGGCGCTTACGGTAAACTGAACTTCAGTACATATACAAACAGCTGTTAACTGGTGATTTATTGACAACATCGGTTTCGCTACGTGAAAGTAGTATTCTCAGGTAATAAGTAGTGTCACACAGACCCCCAGGTTAGCCGAGAGCGCTAATGCGCTGCGTCTTGGACTCGGGTATACGCGCCGGCCCCCGACGTCGGCCGGGGTGTTGGCCAGCCTGGATGTGGTTTTTAGGCTGTTTTCCACATCCCGCTAGGTGACTTCCGGGCTAGTCCCCACGTTCCGCCTCAGATACACGATTCGCAGACATCTGAACACGTTCTCACTATTCCATGGATTACACTAGACGCAGACAGCTGGGGTACACTAACTCTGTCCCGGGGGGTACGGGGTGGCGGCAGGAAGGGCATCCGTTCACCCCTTATAACTAAACTTGCCGAATCCGTTCCTAACCGCGCCGACCTGCGAAACTGTGGGACAAGGCACCAGCAAAAGAAAGAAAGTAGGGTCACACAGATTAGCACACGGAGACGTCTCAGACTTTCATAGTCACAGAATGTAACCTCAGGGGAAGTAGTACCCGGCAGAGAACTGCGGCGGCTGGTGCCGGGGATGACGCACCTGTAGACAGTTGGTTGTCGCGAGGGTAAAGCACTGCATGCGGTGAGCTGCATACTAAACTAGCGGGAATCGTATGGCGACCCCCACCAGTTTAGTACACAGCACAGCCGACCGCCTCCAGTACCTTACCCTCACGACAACCAACTACAGCTGCATCATCCCCTGCACTATTCGCTCCAGTGCTCTGCGGAGTACTATTTATTGACTATTTCCCCTCATCATGTTGTTGCTTTCTGTGACTTTGAACGTACGGAGCATCTCCATGTTGTAACGTGCCTACAACAAATATGTGTAGCATACCTACAACAAATAAAGCCTTTTTCGTCTGTGAAAATTGACTCGATAAGCAACCTGAGCTATCAGTAATAGGGATCTAACCTGCATAACACTGTGTGCGCGTTGTATGAGTGTCAGTGTCACTGTCATTTAGGCCCTCAAAAGATCGTCACATGAAAAACTTAAAACTAACATTCCGATAAGCTATCTGACCGCGTTTACAAGTGATACAGATCTGACTTGCGCAACGGAATTCACTGGATTACAGTACATGACATGTTGTGGTGTGTCAGTGTCTCGCTTTTGGCCCTAAGTTTTGCATTCACCTCTTTAGATAACTGCCTTTTTCCA
The DNA here is from genome assembly GCF_023864275.1 of Schistocerca cancellata. Taxonomy (NCBI): domain Eukaryota; kingdom Metazoa; phylum Arthropoda; class Insecta; order Orthoptera; family Acrididae; genus Schistocerca; species Schistocerca cancellata. The sequence continues at coordinate 458,778,624 of NC_064631.1, read as the reverse complement.
TGTGTTTTACAGCTAGTCGCAGAAGCATGCAGCAGCAGCGGCAAAAGTTTATTGTTACTAAGAATGACTTCAATAAAAAGGAGTTTGTTTGGCTCATTTTAACTAGTAAATAACTTGTAAGAAGGTATTTCATAAATTAAGTATATTTAAAAACTTCAGAAATCATCATGATCAATAATACTCGTAGTTTGACAACTATTAATAAGGGCGAAATGCCTGACATTGACAAAGTATCAAGAAATACTGAGTGCCAGATTAACAAATTATTTCAGTTTCAAAGTTGCATTAACATTTAATAACCTCAGAAAATTTATTTGGAGGATTTAACTGACAAGCAAAACATGGAGTTATTGCAAACTCGGACGAACAATCACGAGCCTAACCCTGCAATTACGCTTCACGCTATGCTTGCGAATTTTACCTTGAATTCCATCTTCAAGCGTTGTTAACCCACCTAAATCCCTCCTGGCCATGTAAACGAAATCAGGCCTTGAGTGTGGGACGATCTGCCATCACCGAAGTGAGGGCAGCGTGACACGTCTCTGAGTTCTCGACCAACCCTACAGACTCGTCTCACAACAATGCTGAGAATCGCGCTAACATGTTTCGCCTTCAGATTGTTCAAAATGGTTCAAATGGCTCTGAACACTATGGGACTTAACACCTGAGGTCATCTACTTAAGCCTAATTAACCTAAGGACATCACACACATCCATGCCCGAGGCAGGATTCGAATCTGCGACCGTAGCGGTTGCGCGGTTCCAGACTGAAGCGCCTAGAACCGCTCGGCCACTCCGGCCGGCCCTCAGATTGTTACTATCGATATCTGAGTGCTTATTTATTTCCAATCTTGCACAATGCAACGAATAGCCTTACTTAATGTAATGGACAGTTCTGACACATCCTTACAGTGTGTTAATCTATGTAACACTACTTCTCACCCGAGAATACTGTTTGGCGCAGTGAAACTGGTCGATAAATAACAGTTGTTTGCGGTTTTATTCAAGTTCAGTTTACCATGATGTTTCAGCGGCTGCAGCTGCTCGTGTTATAATGTTGCACAGTACCACTTAGCCAGGGTTGGGTCAGTTTTGACAAGATGACGTCTATCTCAACAAGATATTCTAGCAATGTCTTGCCTCTCATCAAACACCACGAGCATCGCATCAAAATATTCCATTTGTTCAGAAAACAACAGCGAATCTCGGTGCGGCTGAATTGGCAGGACTTTTTCGCATAGGATAGCAGAGGAAATTATTGCATGTATCCGTGGTGGAACTTCAACTAGAGGTAGCCATTTCCAGGCCTCACAGTGGAAGGAATTTTCATCACCCCCTATTGAGCCTGCATGTAAGGGGAACTGCTGGTGTGTTGGCCACAAGTATTTGCGTCAACGTTCCCAATTATATTTCAGACCCCTCTGCTGTTTCTAACTGACCGACTGCTCATGTCGGCCTTCATAGTGATATATGAGATGACTTGTTCCTGTCAACAGACTTCACCTACGGCCCAGATCAAAACCCAAATGTCTTCTGCATTTTAGTGCGACTGTGGATGATAATCCGTGCGAGTTCCAGTCCTTTTGGTGAACACCACTCCTGTCCATTAACAATTACTTTCATCAGCTCCTATGTCGGGCTCCGTGGACGAGTAGTTATCAGTCGTGGATATTGACGAGGATGTTCTGGGTTTGAGTCCCGGTGACCACCTAAACCCTTTATGTGTTGGAAACAATGTAGTCCACTCAGCCTCCTGAGGCAAAATCATAAGTGACTTGATAAAATAAGTAGTGAAACTGACATTATTTCTATCAATCTGATCCTTTCCAACTTCTAGACTAGTATATTCCATCGGCAGAGCTCAACACCAGATAGATTATCGTATTCGCGAAAACAAGTATTAAGTACACTGTTCTAATTCAAAGCCATTACTATCCAATTTTATCAGTCTCAATTCGCAATCCAAAGTGCGAACGAAAATAAGAACCACCAACGCTCAGTCCAAACAATCCGTAACAGTTTCGGGCGCATCCTAGCGCTCTCTATGGCCACCCCTTCTCGATTCTATTGGTTCGTCGACAATACCGTATCGCTGAAGATGTGAAAGGTATGAAACTTCCTGGCAGATTAAAAGTGTGTGCCGGACCGAGGCTCGAACTCGGGTCCTTTGCCTTTCGCGGGCAAGTGCTCTACAAACTGAGCTACCCAAGCAGGACTCGAGGCCCGTTAGCACAGCTTCCGTTCTGATAGTACCTCGTCTCCTCCTTCCCAAACTTCACAGAAGCTCTTCTGCGAATCTTGCAGAACTAGCACTCCTGGAAGAAAGGATACTTGCCCTCGTACGACAAAGGTCCCGAGTTTGAGTCTCGGTCTGGCACAGAGTTTTAATCTGGCAGGAAGTTTCATATCAGCGAACACTCCGCTGCAGAGTGAAAATCTCATGGCCGCGCGGGATTAGCCGAGAGATCTACGGAGCTGCAGTCATGGACTGTGCGGCTGATCAAGGCGGAGGTTCGAGTCCTCCTTCGGGCATGGGTGTGTGTGTTTGTCCTTAGGATAATTTATGTTAAGTAGTGTGTAAGCGTAAGGACTGATGACCTTAGAAGTTAAGTCCCATAAGATTTCACACACATTTGAACATTTTTTAAAATCTCATTATGTGAAAGGTACTAGCCACGAGATAAATTATATTATGGAAGTTTATAAGTCTTCAATGGCACATAACGTTAACGCTATTATTTTACACACTTGCACTAATCCGTTAATATTACCTATCAAGTAAGCAATAGAAATAGTGTCAACTATGAAGAAGTGAGTGTATCTAATTTAAATGATATACCTAGTGTTCCAGATATTCTCCCATCGGAAGTCAAGTGCGCTCTAGATAGCATGAAGAAGGGAACAGTGCCGGGTGATGATGAGCTCAGCGTTGACATCCTCAAACTGGCAGGAGAGGTAACAATAAATCACTTGGCAAAGGTATTTACTTCCTGCCTGCACTATGCTTCAATCCCACTATCGTGGAACAAGGCTAAGATTATTTTGATACACAAGAAAGGAAGTATTCACAACATTAAAAACTACCGTCCTATCAGCTTGCTCTCAATTTTGTACAAAATTTTGACAAAGATCTTGTTAAACCGAATTAGTTGCACCCTAGACTCAGCCAAACCTATAGAACAAGCTGGATTCCGAAGCAATTTTAACACTATTGACCACATTCTGACCGTTAGTGAAGTGATAAGCAGAGCGAATGAACACCAACTGCCTCTCTGCATTGCCTTTGTTGGCTTTGAAAAGGCATTTGACTCCGTTAGCCATGTAGCTGTCCTCCAAGCTTCTACGAGAATTCTTCAGCTTATGTTAACATCGGCGAATCAACTCAAGAATTCTGCATCGTGAGGGGTGTCAAGCAAGGCGATCCCATCTCCCCAAACCTGTTCTCTAATGTATTGGAAATGGCTATGTCAAAGCTGAGCTGGAAGGTAAGGGAATTAGAATTAATGGAATAAGGCTTACCAACTTGAGATTTGCTGATGACATTGCCTTACTGGCCAAAGACTTCGCAGAGCTCCAAAACTTAGTTACAGATCTTGCATCGGAATGTCAGCTGGTTGGCTTGAACATGAACCTTTCCAAAACAAAAGTAATATCCAACAAATGGGTCCCAGCTGGAGATGTGAAAGTCAAGGACAGTCTACTAGAAGAGGTCAGTGAATATATCTACTTTGGACAGATTATAAATATGAAGGGAGACATAAGGCCAGAAATCTATCGACGCATCAAGCTTGGCTGGCAAGCATTTGGGAAGAATTCAAAAGTATTCAGATCAAAAATGCCAGTAAATCTGAAGAAAGCAGTATTTGATCAATGCATTCTTCCTGTGATGACGTATGGCTGCGAGACATGGACACTGAACTCATTCACAAAAGGGAAACTTAGGACATCACAGAGAGCCATGGAAAGATCAATGCTGGGCTATACAAGAAAGGACAGGAAAAGGGCAGATGACATCCGGTCTGTGACGAAGATTAATGACATCTTAGAGAGAGTAGGTTTCTTGAAATGGCAGTGGGCTGGCCACGTTGCAAGAAGAAAAGACAACAGATGGGCGAAGCTAGTACTGGAGTGGAGTCCGAGAGAGCACCGGAGGGCTAGAGGAAGACCACCAGACAGATGGGACAAAGACATCAAAAAGATCACTGGTAACACCTGGCAGAGAACTGGAGAAGACTTCTGAAAGCCTACCTGAATCCACGACTCGAAGAGGCCACATCATCTAATGATTGAATTGGCTGATGATGATGATGATGATGATGATGAAGAAGGCAGATTAGGTACTGAAATGCAGCTCATAACGCGGTTATTAGAGTAGGGTCATATTCTGACGTCGGAGAAAGTATGATAAAGCACATTCAAAAGGAACCATCTGAGCACTTCCCTTAAGAGATCTAGGGGTAACCATGGAAAGCTGAAATCTGAATGTCCTGATCGGGATTTGAACCGCTGCCCTCTCGAATGTAAGTCCAGGGATCAACTAGCGAGCCAACTCGTTCGCAGCACACTCAGATCTGCACCTTTATAAAGAGAAGGGTACATCATGTCTGTGAGTATTATGACAGAAACTGGCAATGATAGATTTCTACAAAACTGATTCACAGTATTTCACTTCTTTCCCACGCCACAACCGATTAATTAATTTAAATATGCAGGGAAAAGCGCTTACAATGAACGTCATCAGTGTGTTTCAAAAGCACTCTAGCGGATGAAAATACTGTTCCTCTGTAAAACACTGGGAAAAACAGACCCGATACTTGAAATAAGGAAACTCGAAGCGAAGATAAAAATCAAGAATCGTTTGCATTACAATTACGTTATAGTTCTAGCATACCGTCGACATGCTGTAGACTGAAGACTGCTAGAAATAAAGTAGCAGAAAGAACTGGCATTCGTCACTTCACCGCAGCAAAGTTCTCAGATTCCACTACAAAATGGCTTCAATGTAAACAGGTCATGTACTAAAATAAAATACTTTTCAGCAACTGTGGAGGTTATTCATCAATTCAGTACACAATTTTGCTAGCAGCAGCGCTCTCGTAACGTGGAAAAATTATCAGGGAGACTGAAAAGTTTCCGTTCGGTAGCCATGCGGTCCTGAATCGGTATACCAATCAGGCAAAATAACCGTGAGCACTGACGAAATCATCCCACCGACGCACCAGACTGAAGATATGTGTTTGGTAAAACACGGTGTCCTGATGCAGGAAGAAGTTCGTAACTGCCTACTGGACACCCTCGTCCGACAGGAATCCACGACCCTTCAAGGCCTTTTATAAGGGACCGACGTCGTGATAATCGCTTGGGGAGAGATAAGCACTATAGGGAGAGTGTTAAAGTGTCTCCCACTTGAGACGGCACAAGTTCTGCGTTAAGACATTTGCTATATGGGGACTTGTGTTATCATGAAGCAGCAGCACGCCTTTCGGCAACAATGATTTTCAACTGACATACTGCCCCATACATATTCTTCATTCTCTGATATTTGTCGTTCAGCAGCCAAGAAAAGAAAACAGCAAGCTGGCCCTGTTCGGACCCATATGGTAATATCGTCACCATAGTTAACGTTTCTCCATTTACCGCACGCACATAGGAAAGACGCAAAGACCACACTAATCCCGTCCCTACACGTCGGTGCTTATATACCCGCATCGGAGCCGTGTAACTTTGCATATACGCTGCAGCAATGCCCTCAAACTAAACCTTTTTGGTCACCACTTACAAAGTTCCAAAATAACTGCTCACGTGTCCGTTACTTAACTTTTCAGGAAGACTTTTATCAGATAATTTCGACTCACTTATAAGAGATCCCAAACAAAACAGCTTACATAAAATGATGACCAAGTGAAATACCATAACAAGTTTATCTTAAAAATGACGCACTTCACCAGTTCTCTCACAATAATACCGTGAATAATTCCTCAGATAATACTGTCGAAATACACCTGTTTGAAAAATGTTTTGCCATCTTCTCATTCGAGCAGAGAGCGATCCTATCCATAAATATTCTTCATGACAGAACAGAATGTACGAGTTTTGGTGTACGTCGCATTTAAACGTTAAAAAGGGGTCACATAAATGCGAAGGGCTTGAACTAAAACTCCTGTTTTCCTGTAGCTGTCTTGATGTGATGTATTAGTATCCTATCGTGAATGAAAATTCTGTATTTAATTTCGGTCCACTGCACAAAGCGGAAGAGATAAATTACCTCGGCGTCAAAGATATTAGCACGAATAAAACAAATTCTTAGTTTCTTTTACAAGAAAAAAAGTAATGATGACAGTAATGACTTTTTTTTCATAGGCTATAAAAAAGAGCTAACGACCAAGAATACATTAATTTTGTGCTCTTTCAGATTCACCACTTCCATGAAATATCTACAAGCCTCGCCCTGAAACTCCAGAAAAAATTTGAGGCAAACAGAATTATTTCTAATTATTTGTTCATAAGGACAAAAATTTTGAAAAAATTATAGATATGAGTGTCTCTGTGGCAATATTGACAGCACGTGAATCTGAAAAAGCACACATCTGCGTAAGCGCATCTAAGGCGGTAAGAACCGGCTGTGAAGAGCAGATAAGATTAGGACTCTAGAAGCCGGCGAATGAGGCTTTTCGGATCGTGTTACACTGCATGCTCGTCCCCAAGGCCAAAATGCAAAAACTAAAATAATGACGTGAAATACGCTACGTGATTATAACGCTCTCGATACGCAACACAGAGCCTTCTGCGCTTTGCAAGGCTGTGATCGTGAGGTACAGAAGTGCAAGAAATTTGAGGTAATCGGTGTTAGTCACTGAGTAGACAATACGCTGAAGTTAAAAACAAATAAATAACATTGCGTCAAACATATTAAATCTGTAATTATTCTAGAATTAAATGCCGAACGTTTAATAATGGGCCTGTTGAAGATTGAAAGAAATCAACCGAAATCTCTTTCTTTGTGAAAAAGAGTTTTCTGACAAGACATATATTCCACAGTTCACATTGATCCTGCTACCCTCCCGATGTTGTATGGTTTGCCGAAACTTTGGAAAGAAAGGTTTCAATTATGAGCATTCGCCAACTAAGATCTCAGCTCAATATACGTGAAAATGGCAGTACCATGAACAGTAGAAAATAACGATTTTTAGTTATTGGCCGTTTACAACGTAGTTAGAAAAAGACTTCTGCAGCTGATTTAAGAGTGTATAGGTCGTGAAGTTTAGTACACAGAGCTACCATGTCTGAACTACCACGTCTAGCATTAACAATCGATCTATCAATGTCATCGAGCTTGAATGACAGACAGGTTACGAAGTTACATGTTGCTTCATCAGTTGCAGTGTGTGGCGAGTGATTTCGCGTCAGTTTCTGGGTAGTCTATGACAAGATGTTTGCAGCGGATTAGTGAGCAATGAAATTAGCAGAAATGACAATAGCGAGACTCAAAATTGTTGATCACAAGGAAACGAAGTTAACCACTAGATCCCATATTCCCATGATAACTGTGCAATCCCGAGAAATGCAGGCACCAGTATTATCAAACAATAGACAAACCGCAGCCTCCATGCATAATGACCTTACCGCTAGACAGTTATCCTTTTTCCATGAGAAAGGAAATAAATACAGATGGTGTTACTGGTAACTAACTTAGCGTGATGGAGCTGAAATTTCAGTAATTTGCCTATCCTAGCATGTACTAGGCGTCTGTAAACTGCCTGTGTTCTAAATGCTGTACAAATTGCAGGACGCTTGGAGTAAGAGGGATAAAATAATAGATCTTCCTTCTGGCACCATTCCTTCTGGCACCAGGTGAAAATATGGCCCTGTAAGCAGTCAAAATGCGGTGTGGGAGCAGTAAAAGGGGATAAAAGATCAAACGTATAATGACTGTTGCTCTGACACGTTTATTAGAATATGGTCATAAGTTACAACGTGTGTTGAGTATGGTCTCCCGACTCAGAAACATGCTGCAGCCATAGTACAATATGGCTGGCAGTTGCTCACAGCATATAGGGTCTAGTCAGAGCGACATGTCATCGTGTGCTGTCCTTCAGATCAGGAAGTCTGGATGCATCTTTGATAGACACGATCTTGTAGATATCCCCATAACCAGAAGTCACATGGGTTTACGTTGGGGGATCTGAAATTGCCTAGAGACGATGCGACCATGACTGAATGTTTCTCGGAAAAATCTTTCACCTGGCAAGCGACATGTGATGTCACCCCATCTTGCATAAAATGGTGGTGTGGGCACACTTGCATTCTCGCAAATCTGGGATCACATGTTGCACATGGAAGTCCTTGTAACGTGCAAAATGTCACTGCTCACGTAACAGGCCCGCGAGGTATCATCTCCTACAAGAAAAACGGACTGAGAACGGTGGAGTTTGTGAAACAGCACCACTTAGTCACATAAGTTGGTGTGGTGGATGTTCCTGCTTATGCGACAGTTCTGTGAATTCACGGCAGCATGTAGAATAAAATGTGACTCGTCCGTCCAAACGACATTCCCTGTTCACATCCATTTCCAGGTACCCCCCCCCCCCCCAAAAAAAAAAAAGCGAAAGACAAAGTAACGGTGGTGTAGTCTATCTTAGGGCTTCATTTGATGCATATTCTGAATATTGTAGGGATACCAGGTTAAAAGGCGTCTCAAATGTTTTGAACTTTTTTCAAATGTATTTGACTTCATTGCAGTAGTCAAGCCATAGTCACTGTAAGTTACAGATGACTAGTTTCGGTGAAGCTCAGTTATCATTATCAAATGAAATAAGTATGTTATTAATTACGAGAACCTGGAATATATGTAACATCTAACCCCAACACCTTTTTCGTAGGAAACAATACTGTGAATTTATTATGTTAAATCAAACTTCGTTATGCAGTAATGGCAAAGATGCAACATCACTGCAGTTGATAGCTGCGAAGCCTTTATCTATAAAGAAAATTAAAATCTTAGCGTCGTGTATGTTGGATTAGGATCGAAGTTGTCCAACTACTTACGTAACGAACCTGACAAGTGAAAATCTTGTCATACTAATCTTAGCATTTATGCTGTTATTCTGAAACATACAGCGCTCAAGTATGAGGTGGAACCGTTAACTGAAGTATCAGAACACACCTGAAAATCATTGTCTCGTCAGTTTTTTAAATAAAGTAAAATTCTCTAATAACACGGTAGGTACTTCTTGAGGTTAATAAATTTTCTTACGTAACGTACAAAACTGTACCTTGATGAAGTTAACGAAATAACAACATACATGCATGAATACTGTATATTATTAGAAACCAACTGCTCAATTCTGAGACAAAAATCATCAAAGTAAAATGAACATCGCTAATAATCTAACTGTAAAATGTGAATACGATAAAGTCAATCGTTATTATACTTTCGCCTCGATGTCTTAAAGCTGAAAATACGTAACTTGTAATCTTGAACACAGCACTCAGTAGCACTGTTTCCAAGAAACAACTGTTTACTTGGACGACACATATAAAGCCGAGGTTAATTGATCAACGCAATGGACACAGCACTCACACGTTTGATCTGTTGATCAGGGAAGAGAAAATACCCATGACAAGGACCCAGCAGTAGCTGCAGAATTTGAGGCATGTACTGTACAGTCCGCTACAGCAACTTCATCAACAACTATCATGGAAATGAACCCTCCCTCTTCCTGCTGCATCATCTAATTCACCTGTTTCTTCAAAGTTATTGATAATATTCACTAGCCCATGTACTGTTTCTGACTGCGATGTTCCCGCAGTGTAGAGCTGCTGTTGCTGCCGTTCTGATGAAACAACTACACCATGAGTGCACAGTCTTCCTTCTCAATAGCCGCTGCGTTTCGTACGGAAAACTTCAGCCTTGTTAGCCCTTTACACCAACAGGCACTTCACAAAAGAAATCAACACGCGTCACCAAGCAACAAAAAGCGTACTGTCGGCAAAACAGGAACCATTTCCCATTCCGACTGCTTACAGTGCCATGTCGTCATCTGACGGCAGAAAGGAGAACTATTATTTTTTTCTGCATATTCCAAGAGCACACAGATTAATGCAAGTACGTACGATGTTTCAGCATCCTGCGATGTATAGAGCCCACATTAAGCACTCGCAACGGTAAGAAACTGCGTATATGTTGTGAGGCAGTGTAGCTTAACAACGTGCCAATTACCCAATTGTATTCATCAAGTATTTGGTAATGAGAGCACATAGTGACTTCCAACAAACTTTACGACACATAATTTTAAATTCTTAAGAAATTTTTCTTCGTTGACTACAGCACCCCCCCCCCTCCCCCCTCCCAAGATGGGAAGAACGGAAAAAAGTTTCTCAGTTACTTTTTGCTGTTTATGCTACAAGGCATCATCACATCATTAATATAGAAGGTTAACCCTGATAATGATGACGAAGGTAGTCGTCGAAACATTCAGCACAACCTTTTTTACCACAAAATAATTTTCCAGAAGTTTCAAAGTTCAGATAGTTAACTATTTTTTTATGATACACTATAATGGCGAAATACTCCGTAATATACACTACGTCTGCAGGTACTGTCTATATTAATTTATTATTGAAGTACGAATGCGGATAACCATGTATTTAATTCGGTGGCTTGTATCCAATGGAAATCAAGGAATACTAATTTCAGAGTATATCTGAAAGGCTAGAATTGGGACGCTAAGGCAAATTTTATACTCATTCAGAAATACATACCAGTCAGCTACATGCAGTTACATAATCAACTTAGCTTCGTAAAGGAGTTATATCATACAGTTATCTCTAGATCGTTTTTGGTAAAAAAAATTTACTTAAATATACACGTGGCTGCATAAATTCCTTGATTTACTGAATATTTTGTAATATGTTTTCAGGTTCATGCAGTATGTGGCACGTTTCTAAGTACCCGATATTGATAATTTCTTTTCGCTATCTGATCTGCATATCAGTGATAACATGGCGATATCGACACCAATCTCTAACTCACGGAAAAACTGGCAGGGAGCATCACGAACCACAATCTATAGATAAATGTTAACTTAGACAGCACATTTTGCACAACGTGTACTAGATATATTTTTCTAAAAAACCTATGACAAACAGATGTGAGTTAGCAACTGCACTGTTAATTTAAATGTCATGTTATCCATCGCTACAGTTACTATTGAAAAAACTAGTCAGCGAGATGAATTTGTATTCTGGTTTTAGCGAGGCGGTAGAATTAGAAAAGCCGGCCGGTGTGGCCGAGAGGTTCTAGGCCCTTAAGTCCGGAACCGCGCTGCTGTAACGGTTGTAGGTTCGAATTCTGCCTCAGGCACAGATATGTGTGACGTCCTTAGGTTAGTTAGGTTTAAGTAGTTCTAAGTCTAGGGGACTGATGACCTCAGATGTTAAGTCCTATAGTGCTCAGAGCCATTTGAAAGAATTAGGAAGTACCAATTATTTAATGGTCACAAAAGCCATAGAACATCAGTTGAGCAATCATTACGCTGTTTCTTTCTCCAGAACATAAGAAGACACCCAGCTTTCGTGAACAGAATGTACACCTTGCATCTGCGAATAAGGAATTAATGGTAGTAACCAAATTGGTTTTTCAATGTGGTACGTTTAGTTACAACCTTTAGCTGAAGTCTTTTTCAAAGGGCTTAGCTATACTCTTCTGCCTCTGCGTCCAAATTTGTAATGCTTCTAAGGCCTCTACACAGGTTGTTCAGAAATTCCCGTTACAAACTTCTAGGATTTGTAGAAGAGAGTGAGTACATAATATTTTGGATAGGAACCCACGTCCAGATACGAACCATTTAGGTGCTACAACCGTTTGAAAACTTGTTTGCTAGGTACTTATGCAACAGGATAGTCATGGTGGGGTGTTCACGTCGAATGGGTTGATGTCACTTATCGCCCATCCTACTTGTTTTACCCGGTTCGAGCCTCATTCACGATTGTGTGAGTTTTAGAGGTGATACGGATGTAGTTGTTGGTCATCCACAACATACCAGATGGTGCTAGGAGCGACATAAATTGCACGCGCAACTGCTCTTGTACACATTGACAGATTGTCTTCAAAATGATGCAGTACGGCCTCTTCCAATTCCGACGTCCGGCGGCTCCTTGGAGCATCACGATCATACCTGCCCTTCCTCGAAGCCGTTGCGTAATAGCAGCGAAAAGGGTATACGATGAAGCCGGACATCGTGCATAACGATCCTAATAAAGGCTACGAGCAGCACCTCCATTACCGTGAGTATTGCCCCACACAAGGATCATGTTGACATATTCCGCAAGCGTGTAATCAACCATGTTGTTCTAACACAGACATGTGAATGAGACTCGAAACAGATCAGAGAGGCAGGATAGTCGTCCAATAACGTCAGCCAATCTGATGTAAACACCCCTCGCTCCCCCCCCCCCCCCACCATGATTATTCTGTTGCAAACCCATGTAGCAAACATATTTTCAAACGGTCGTAGTACGGAAGCGGTACGTTTCAAGACATGGGTTCCTATTCAAAATATTACGTAGTTACTCCTCTCTACAAGTCCTAGAACTTTCTTACGGTAATTTCCGAATATCCTGTATAAATTGTACCATACTACTGTTAAAATGTCGGGATAGCACAGAATCGGTATAATTTTTTAACAAAATGATTAAAGATTTCTTTCATTTCATCGTTGTGGCTGATACAGCAACCATTGTAAGAACTGTGAAAAGAAATACAGTTCTAGTTGCGGAGGTTTTCAGTTTCAGATTTCACTGACACGTTTCGTATGTGGTAGACATCTTCGGATTATGAAAACTGGTCAGGCGTACGCCGTCCATAAAATGATTACACAAAACGAATACGTCAGCAAAATGCGATTGGGATATAAAAAATTTGAAAATCCCCACCGCGTTTCAAGTGGGTTACTAACTCCTTGTCATGTGTAAAGGATGCCACATACGTTAGGAACAGACGCGCAGCATTCTATGCTTGTCAGTGGAGCCGCTCATACATGTTGTGCTCTCGATTCGTTAAGCTCTGCTGCGCATCTGTTCCTAACGTATGTGGCGCCTTTTACACGTGGCAACGAGTAAGGTTGGTTGGTTGTTGATTTGGGGGAGAGGACCAACCAGCACGGTCATCGGTCCCATCGGATTAGGGAAGGATTGGAAAGGAAGTCGGCCGTTCCCTTTCAGAGGAACCATCCCGCCTTTGCCTGAAGCGATTTAGGGAAATCACGCAAGAAAACCTAAATCAGGATGGTTGGACGCGGATCTGAACCGTCGTCCTCCCAAATGCGAGACCAGTGTGCCAACCACTGCGCCCCGTCTCTCGGCAACGAGTAAGGAACCCACTTGACACGCACTGGGGCATTTTGCGATGTATTCGCGTCGTGTAATCATGGACGGACTGCAGGGTAACCAGTTTCTATAATCTGGGGATGCCTACTACAGGCGAAATGTGTCATTGAAGTTTGAAAATAAAAACATCCGCAGCCATGAATATTTACATCTTAAAATGATTTATCTACCAGTATTGGCCAATTTCAAATAAAAGGCTGTTTTCAAGAAAATATGTAAAATGTAAATGTACGTATGCTGTTAGTAGATTATCCATGAAGACAATAAAAAGGGGAAAATACAGAGGTATTTTCCAAATTCTTCGTCTGTCCACAGGATGTAAATCACGTTGCTGGACATAATACAGGGTAACTGCGCTCACACTTACTATCAGTGGAATTAAATACCACAGATACATGAGCCTGTAAAAGCGTGAAACCAGAAGGACCAGGCCGACTCGTTATGTTATCTCCCACCCGTGCGGAGGAGAAACCCAAGTTAACTACACTATCGTAATGTCTCTCATACTCTTCCACTGCCACACTCCAACATCTTCAAGTCAATAGTAGTTGCAGAGTAACCTGTCAGTTTCCGATGCTGTAGACCAACACAGTGTCCGTGAGTTAGTAATTTCACCATCGTCTGAGGACATTCTGTAAGAGAACGGTTGTTAAAGCTGCAGAAGTACGACAGTAGACTATAATGAAAGGCATAATTTTTACAGAAGACAATGAAGGTCAATGGCTATCATAGTTTGTCCATAGACAGGCTTTTAAGTGATAAATTAATTACGCTAATGGGTAGGACGAGGAACCGTCTTCTCATTCTGTCGAATAGTCTATGGAGTTACTGACCGCATAAGCAGAATTGTAAGGCAAGACGGTATTCAGACAACTCTCTTCAGACAAAACGAAGTAAAATACGTTGTCCAAAGTAATAGACTTTTTTCGACGAAAAACAGATGCACCTGATTCAACACTACGGGCGTCTATAAAATGATGTGTGGCTGTAGCAGAATATTTTAACGAATACGAACGCCACACGCTGCTAAAACTAAGTATCAAATGGGCGATAGTGGAACATCACGAGATTACAATAAAGTACGTGTGCTTCGTAAGAAAACCATCATTTATAGAAAAAAAAGTCCGAGAAGCGACTGAAATTTCCCCTCGCCGTCAAGAGAGGGAATATATGCCCGCGGCGTGCGAGCGGTACAAACACGCCCTGGAAGCCACCTCTGCGGACAATAATATTTTGGATAAATATTCCTCCTCTCACGCTGTGCCCGTTTTGCTTCTAGCCAATTATGTGAGCCCACCAATAGCAGCAGGAGGAATTTTAACCAATAACTCTCCTCCATCAAAGGTTCGGGAAGAATCCCTCTCCAACCAATGACGTTGGCCCACTAATGGTAACCACAAAAGCTTTAGCCAGTAAACCCCTTCTTCGGCATTAGCGCGGGAAAACTTCTCTTATTAGCCTATGACGATGGAACAACAACGGTAGCCCAAGGTTTCCACGCAATAATCCCCTTTCTTCGACACAAGTGTGGCAAAACTCACCTTTATAAGAGAAAGCGACATTGGCCTCTGACAGTGTTCAGTCTACAGTCGACAGCACAAGATCCTGAAGAAAATACCAGCAGAGAAATCGAAACGTCAATTGTTTAAAGAAATATAAGGGAACCTAATAATCCAGAAGATTTCAACGTCGTTATAATGAAGCTTGTTATTCAAATACTATAACGCCTGAGAGGAACTTGTTTTAATCTGTTGTACTTTAGTGGGTCCAAGCAAAGCGTAAACGATCGTAGAGTTTTATTCTGAGAATCCAATGCATGCACAGAATCTGTTCAACAAAAGTACAAATTGGGTTCTCGTGTGAAATAAGATGACAAACTACGTACACGCAGCCAAAATTTTTACATGATTGTACAGATAGAACCCCTAAATAGCACTGACGTTCAAATGGTTCAAATGGCTCGCCGGCCGGAGTGGCCGTGCGGTTCTGAGCGTTACAGTCTGGAGCCGAGCGACCGCTACGGTCGCAGGTTCGAATCCTGCCTCGGGCATGGATGTGTGTGATGTCGTTAGGTTAGTTAGGTTTAAGTAGTTCTAAGTTCTAGGGGACTGATGACCTCAGAAGTTAAGTCGCATAGTGCTCAGAGCCATTTGAACCATTTTTTTTTTAATGGCTCTGAGCACTATGGGACTTAACATCTGATGTCATCAGTCCCCTAGAACTTAGAATTACTTAAACCTAACTAAACTAAGGACATCACACACATCCATGCCCGCGGCAGGATTCGAACCTGCGACCGTAGCGGTCAGCACTTAGGCATAACTTACTCATTTAGCTTACGCGCCACGTTCCTGAGGTGTGAGCAAGACTCATCGAGTGCACATCGTCGTATGACA
The DNA here is from genome assembly GCF_023864275.1 of Schistocerca cancellata. Taxonomy (NCBI): domain Eukaryota; kingdom Metazoa; phylum Arthropoda; class Insecta; order Orthoptera; family Acrididae; genus Schistocerca; species Schistocerca cancellata. The sequence continues at coordinate 458,762,843 of NC_064631.1, read as the reverse complement.
ATAGATTCCAGTGTTTACTGAAGCAATGTTATCAAATTTTTTGGTGATAAGCGCTGAAAATATAAACAGTTCGCTAATGAGAATGCTAAGCGCTCAGAATCACTTCTCTTAAACGAAAAAGTTGATGTAAATATGTTTTTCTCCGATCTGAGAAATAAACGCGTCAAAATCACTCATCCACGATGATGAAATAATATATTGCTGTTGAGATAAGAAATGACTTTTCTACCTTAAAAGTTGGAATGAAGAAATTCAACTTAACGTTGCAAGGAGACGGCTACTAATTGTCATTCGCAACGCCTTGCAGTTAGAATAAATATGATCAATAACAAGAGATATCTATATTGAGATTATAAGTATACTTACAACGATAATTTCTTTTGATTTTAACTGGTACAGCCAAACCACTGTCAATATATCACATTACAGAGCTCTTGTGTATCAACATGTAGGTCTATATGTAAACAAAATTTAGAGATGATTATTCTTGGAATGCAACTTGGAAATGGATACAATTTTTTTAATACAATAAAAAAGAAAATACAGTGAGAATAGGAAGGGGTGCCGTAGTTAATAAGACTTCGTATTTAATTATTAACTAATTTAAGCTTCATGTTGTCTTGCTTTTCATGCACAGTTAATTTGATATTGAACTGAATGTACATGATACGTTGGGTACAATGTACGCAGAAAGCTTTCCGTTACCCGCTTTCTGTGCAATGGCCAGTGGGTAACCCACTTGTTTGGAGTTAATAATAATATGTAGAACTGCTTTCCGACTTGTGTATTTGTTTCCAAATTTTCCTAATCGGTCTTATCTATCACATCATTATGCAGCATTGTAAAACACGTTAAGGTCGTATCTTACAAGATATCGATTATAGGACATGATCTACACGTACGCCTTTTATTTAGAGCGTTCAAAATTTTTCGAGGCTTTTCAACGGAAGGTTTGGTTCTACGTTACAACTGATGGCAGTGGGTATCTTTATGTACCAGAAATTCGTACACTGGAATAGCTAGATACTGTAACGGTACCGACTCCGATTATTGCATACATATCGAATCATACCCTTAAGCGTCAACATCTCTGATTTGCTAGAAGGTAGACCGCTGCAATCGCGTTTTCGCAGACTGGGGGTATTGTGGTTCTACTGTTAACTATGTGGGTACCTCATTATATGCTGTTGACGTGTACTGGCGACTGCTCCACTGTCGTAACAGAACGTAGAGAAATTTTCAGGTAGCTTTAACAAAGTGATAGTAAAGTTTTAAAGTTAACATCCGTATAGATATAACCCGCCGACAGTAAGGCAAATGACGAGTCAAAATACGGAAAGCGTCGCGTCTAGGGAATGACGCTTGGTTTATCCAGGAAGCAGGTTATTTCAGATTTCGTTATCAACCTGATATTATAGATACGCAAAGAGACCTATTAGTTACTCACGGTGGCCGTAGATCATAGAAAAGTGTGTAACAATGGCAAATCATTATTTGTGATGTAATTGTGATTTAGAAAACTGGCGTGCGTTGTATAGTAAATGCAATGAACACTTAGTTTAATTTAGGTAAATAGTCTTTGCTTTGAGTATCATCCCTGATTATTCAAAAGCTGGCAACTGCATTTAAAACGTTATCGACATAGTCACAACTAAATGGTGGGGCAAAATACTCGCAGGTTTTAGAATTTTTTTTATCTACAACGTCATAATATGATGTGACATATTCCTTATGTCACATTTATGTTACAGCAGACAACATGAAATTTAATGCAGAAGGTTTTCAGAGTACTTTTCTTCCGCAGCAATGAGTGTGTAGAGCCTTGAACTAAATTCCATGATGACTTTCTGAAGATCATTTTAGACTGCACGAATCTTTCTGGAAATTGCAGTACAAATATCCTGGAATGTTACAGGTGCATCTTTGAAGACTCTGTCCTTCAGATAACCTCACAAGAAATAATCAGACCGGTTGAAATCGGGACGATAACGGGCCGTTCCACACCACATTCAGTGATGCTAAGGTGTTCATGGCAACTATCTGATCTTTGAACGTCTCCAGAAAGAAATCGAAGACGTCCGCAGTAAGGTTTGCGATTTCTTCATCCTGCATGAAACAGAACTTTCGGAACTTTTCGGCTGCGTCGTGCAAGCGATCAAATTCATGTTCCAGTACCTACCTGTATTTGTCTGCTGTGGAATATCCCTCAATAAAAATTGGCCTAATAATGCATTGTGCACTGATTACGCACTAAACTTGACTTTTTGTTGACGAGTTGGAGTAGTATGTTGAACGTGTGGATTCTTAACAGACCAGGGGTGCAATTTTTGTTTGCTGACGTTCCCATGGAGATGGAAGCGTGCCTCATCACTGAACCAGATCTGATCCATATCGACTGTTTCATTTCGAAAGGCTTCGCCCTTCTCATTTCCAAAAGAAGGTCGCCGCTCCACATCCCTGTCTTTCGAAGGTTGTCCCGTTCAATCTTGTGAAGAAAAAGGTTAAGTTTCTCTTCTAATATCCTCTGGAGAGAAAGCCGTGACTTCGTGAATTGCTGTGCTGCATGATTTCTCGCTGTAGTCGGCTCCTCACTGAATAAGTTTCGCGCTCGTTCCACATTATCCAGGATTACAACTTAGGCTGACGGTCCTGAGTGGCCCTACCAAGAATCACGAAGGGATCCAGTTTCTTTTTTCAAAACATTTCATCACTTTTAAAAAAGAAAAAGAAAAAAAAGGGAAAAACGTTACACAAAATCTGTATCAGAGGTTGCTTAAATTTTGCCATCACAATTTGACTTCAGTTCTGAACTGTAATCTCACCAAGACATGTTCTTCGACCAAATATGCAGCTGAATGCTGACGACATCGATGCGTCCAGAATTTGCTTTAAATGCCTTCACGATCAACACACACTGTTCCAATGCTGATGCTTCCATTCCGAAATCTGAATTGGGACGTCGGTGAGTGAGCTACAGAATTTTCAGAGCTACAGTACAACAGCACCACAAGGAGAAATGTTCAGGAGTGTTACAATACAGTTAGACGTTTTTTTTTTATCTCTGAAAAGTTTTAAATGTAGCTGCAGTACCTTACTCGTAACTGCTGGGACGTCTACATTCTTCCGACCACCAACGAAGATGTTGGAGGCCCATGCAACACGATGTCATCTTACACCATGATCCCCACGACCAGAAGCTATTCTTCCAAAGCGTTCCTCTGATTATACCGACATTCCTCTTCCCCATGGTGAATAAAGAGAAATTTATCTATGGTGAACAAATTCTTTCATTCATTTGAAGTTCATTCTCATCGGACTTCACAATAAACGTACCAACTGCTCAGAGTTTCTCACACACAGGTTTAAGCACTCTGAAACTATTGCAAGCTCAGCAGAAAATGAAATTTGTGAGGTTCGTTAAAACATTATATTTTGTTCATACTGAAAGAGCAGATATGACGCTGTGTTGCGACACTGCTTTCGATATCCTTGACTCACCTATTGGAAACAAGGATTATTCATTTTTTGTGAAGATAGCATAATTACTCTTTTGACGAAGTTATTTCCTCTTTCTAATTTTTTTTTTTTGACACTTATCTTTATTTCATTGGAATTCGTCAGGATAACATTATAAAACGAAGACAAAACTAATCACGCGTGAATATTTCTGTTATTTACTTCTCGTTTCGGAATCTGAGCATTATGCTAGAGCAGACAGCTTAGTGCCTTGCCTGATTGTGTCGTTACTAAAGTATATTGTACTCATTTTACCTAATCTAGCTCTCACGCTGTGGAGGATACAATGGACCTCCATGTCTTCGGTTCTGCAGTTGTAATTCCTACCTGTCTCTCATCGACAGACTCCTCCTGCTATGTTTCTTCCATTCTTTCATAGGCTTTTGACCATCTCATCCTCCCAAACCTATCCCATAACCTCTTTCATTAGTGTTCCAACAAACAGAGGACATATCGAAATCATCTGAGCTGTTGTTTTCACGCCGCGCGGTATTAGCCGAGCAGTCTCAGGCGCTGCAGTCATGGACTGTGTGGCTGGTCCCGGCGGAGATTCGAGTCCTCCCTTGGGCATGGGTGTGTGTGATTGTCCTTAGGATAATTTAGGTTAAGTAGTGTGTAAGCTTAGGGACTGATGACCTTAGCAGTTAAGTCCCATAAGATTTCAAACACATCTTTCTTTTTCTATTGTTCTCGGGCAATCTTCTGCAGTGGTATTTGCATTAAAATTTTTCCAAAAGCCTGTTTTGGATCCTGTCCCTCACAGTCTTTTTCCAGATGTACCTCATTTCCCCTAATTGGATCTGATTTTCGGTTTCGAACACTCGCTATTCAAAACTATGGGTCATTGCCAAGACGTAGGCATTTCTGTTTTCAGCTTGCCCCTTGCGATCGTTCACTCTTCCCAAGGAAGTTCCACCTGATTGCTATCAGAACTACCTACTTTCCTGGCTTTTTCTATAACGTCTTCTTTTATCTTCCCACCTGCGCCGGTGATAGAGCCTAGGTACATAAATTTACAACAATGTAAATTTTCTAGCGACTTTTCTTAAAATGGGATGTATGTCTTTGTTCCCTTTTATAATCAAGGTCTTTTCTGTATTTTCATTATTTAGCTCCATAACAATGTTGTAGAAGGTATAAAAGGTATATAAAATAACTGAAAAGTCAGAAAATTATAACACTCAAACAATTTCACAAACAACATGTAAAACACTGATTAAATGCCAACGGATTTCTATGCTGCAATTAGTTGTAACAGTATCGTTAATTCTTATTTTTAGAATACTTTTCTCATTTTCTTCTTCTTCTTCTTCACTTGAAGAAGTAATCTTACAGCCTGTCCCGTCTTCACAAAAGGCATCTTCTCCTCGGTTTTCCTGTATCTCTCCCTTTAGGTCTACAACCCGTTGCGTAGCTGACTGTTCTTTCTGCCCCCACTCTTTCAATATGCTGCTTCCATTTTGTTATTCCATTTTCTATTCTTTCATTCATGCAAAATATATTTAATTCTTTTAGAATATGTGTAACATTTTAGAAACAACTTCATCGAAGTTCAGCAAGGAAGGACAGAATAAAATATAGTTAATTTACTGATGGGACATTGTAGGCTTACTGTTAGGCGAGATAGAATTAGACATTATGTAACACAGAAATTGAAGATAAAATACCTTCTGCACTATCCAAAATTTTTCGGCGTTCAATGTCCGTTGATAACTTATACTTTACTTCTAATTCTGAATCTGTAGTTTCCGTTGCAGAAACTGTATTTGCTATGTAATGGATGTAATAGTGTATTTATGTCTGAATGTGTATAACTGATTATAATTATACTGTAAATTTCTGGGTAATAGCCAAGGAAATTTTATTTTTAATTTATCGATAGCAACGACGAAATGGCAGTAGCTGTGCTGTTGTTCATCTTCGCGTGTGGAGAGTTTCCGTCGCACTGCAAGCAGATATGACGCCGAGCAGCTTGACTCATGGAAGAATGCGGAAGCGTTTGTTGGGCGTTCCGGCAGACGTGGTGTGCAGCTGAGATGGCCCCAGTGCAGGCGCACCTAATTCGTTAACCCGCAAGCATTGAGAACACGGTAGGAGTGGACATTCAGAGGAAGCCGCAATTCTAAATATCGCCCGTCCCAAAACTATCCGTGGCTCTGGATACGACTCTAGGTTCTTAACCAGCAGCTGCAGCAACAGCGGCAGCTCAGCGTTGTCGTCCGCTACATTCTTCGTCGTCGACCTATAACTAACACTGTAGACGCAACTGCCCAGTGGCATTTCTTTCACAAAGTATGTCTAACCTGAAAAATAACCTGCAATAGTTAAAACTTGTAAGGCAACTGTGTTGTCATGGTCCTCAGACATTATTATCAAGCAAGGACTCTTTCGAAACTTCCTGGCAGATTAAAACTGTGTGCCCGACCGAGACTCGAACTCGGGACCTTTGCCTTTCGCGGGCAAGTGGTCTACCATCTGAGCTACCGAAGCACGACTCACGCCCGGTCCTCACAGCTTTACTTCTTCTGCCAGTATCTCGTCTCCTACCAGGACTCTTTCCTTTCCATGCAATCATCGAGTATCATAAAAAATTGATTAATTACTTACTGCCAGTTTTGTTTGTTTGCTAATGACCAGCTTCAGTCTAAATTTTCTGTCTCAGCAACTGTTCATTCTTGTATTGCTTAACAGAGGCTTAACGTAATATTTCACAGGCAAAATTGATAACTACAGATACAGCACAAATTAAAAGTGCGCAATTTCATTTATTCTGTATTTAGCTTAGCGAGTGGCTTCTGCTGGCTCGGTATGTATTTTATTGTTGTTGTATTAAAAATAAAAATCACTTCCTCATCTGCTGAAAGTAAATTCAGTTCAATCTTTCAATAACTAAAAGTAAATTGCTTGCCTTTTTTTCAAATTTTGCATTACGTTATACTGGGTTTAGTGAAAGTCATTTTTTACAGAATAAAGTTTCAGTTAGTCAGCCATTTGTTTAACCAGCAACATCTTTTAACTTCACTTGCAGAATATAGTATTTCAGAAAAAGTAACTGCAAACTCAGTGCTTTCTGACTCATTTATTTTCTCGTGAACTGTTGTGCTGTGGAAAAGCGTGATAACTTTCTGTTGCAACCCAGTGATTATTTGCTTACTTTCTTTGCCATTACCTTTCTTAAGATTCTGGAGATTCATTACCCTAGTGGGTAAATATTATCAGTATCTTTTGTATTATCATTATTTGTTATTAAATATCACGTGTTACCCTTTTGCTCCCAATTAGAATCAGGAAGGTATTTGATGGCGAGAATTTTCTTTCCTCTGTCCTCTTGTGACCATCTGAACCAAAGTAACTACTTGGTTATGAAATGAAAGATTACCTACACAGAAACAAAAAATACTGATCAAAACATAATAAGAAGACTTCAGCAGTATTACATACATATGAGGTGCACGGTTCCAAAATCTGCCTTATCTACTTTTGTAAATTTTTCAGGAAACGAAAAAAACTTTTCTTGCTCGCCTTCAGTTTATTTATTCATGTTTATTATACCGAGGTACTTCCATATATTGATATATCTGAGAGCTGCATATAATGTGGAGTAATATACCGCTTGATCTGGTAGCCGGGGCAAGACCATATTGTTCTGACAGTCGTAAGGAAATTTGATCGCCGCTGACTCTTCTTGCCATAACAGGGCTTTAAAAGCAACCGCTTTGAGCTTGTGCACACGAAACTGTGTTATTCCAGATAACATTTCTTTAGGTGATATGTGGGCTGACTTCATTTGCAGGGCGAGGAACTGACATTCAGAACATAGTTGGTGTCTTGAAACTAATATTATAATCAGTCACAAAAATTATTCTGAAATAATCGTACTTCACTTTATTTTCCGGGAGAGCTCCTGAATTATGACTTTGCCATAATTTGCGAATACTTAGTTCCGTAGGCAAGCACAATCTCGTGGATTTGCGTCTACAGAAGTGAGAATCGACTGGCTGTAGTTTTTCAATGAATACTTGGGAGATCTCGTGTCACCTCCTCTATTCTCCTTTGGTGACAGACCTGTGATGAATGATTTCTTACACGCTCCTTTCACTCTGTCCTTGCCTATGTTCAATATTGATAAGAAGGTCATCTGACAAATCTGCTTGCCTTGACTCCGATGAAATACTCGACAGATAGGCATTTCCTGGAATTGTTCGGCATCACAGCTCTCTCGCTTTAGGCGTTTCTTGAGCAGTGTATCTCAGAATAAATTCATCTTGTCTCACCTTGTCACTAAGCTCATAATACGCTTGATGAAATCGCCTTACATCTTGCATTTTAAGTTCATTGCACTGGAAGAGAGTTTTCGCGTGTTTGCAAGTGGGCATTGCTGGCAGGCGTTTTGAGACATACCTGAAACGAAGGATTAAGAGTAAGGCGGAGCTATGTTTTACAAAATTATTCTAAACCAACTTCAATAATTTTTATAAGGAAAGACTAAGACAGACAAAGGATTATGGTGAAGCAAAACATAGGTAAGCGTGTTTACCTCCTCCGTTTAGCTGTATTCTTTTTCCATCTTGAAGGATCTCCTGTCTTCTGCCTGCTATGTATATAGCTGATCTCCAATGCAGTTCCGTTTTCCATTACTACAGAAAATAAGGTGGGCTACTTTACTGAAACTCGAAACACCACTGGTATGTCTTACAAACACGTGCGTCTGAGATATTGGTGTGAAATAATCGGGAACAGTACTGTCAACTGTTTCAAAGAATATACAGTGAACTCGACACTTCATAAACATCCTACTAACGTTTACTTCATACAGTATTATTTGGGATACATTCCAGTTGCGATACCACATGTTTGGATAAGGTGGATTTTGGAAACAACATCTTAGGAAAAGACGGGTTTAGTAAACGTCGCCGGTCACTGTGGCCGTGCGGTTCTAGGCGCTTCAGTTCGGAACCGCGCTGCTTCTACGGTCGCAGGTTCGAATCCTGCCTCGGGCATGTATGTGTGTGATCTCCTTAGGTTAGTTAGGTTTAAGTAGTACTACGTCTAGGGGACTGATGACCTCAGATGCTAAGTCCCATAGTGCTTAGAGCCATTTGAACCATTTTAGGAAACGTCGCCTGAATTTGTGCTATATTTACATGGGGAAAAAGCGGATTTAGGAACAGTTTTCTTGATGAAAAGATGCCAAATTAAATGAGTTATAGAAATACGGCAATAACCCAATTTTCATAAAAAATGCGTAAGGCGGATTTTGGAACCGCGCGTCTCATATGCTTCTGGAACTCAAATGGGAATCCATGGAGGAAAGGCTAGGTGTTTTCGAGAAACACTATTGAGAAAATTGAGAGAATCGGCATTTGAAGCTGACTACCGTACGAATCTACTGCCGCCAACATACACTGCGTGTAAGGACCACGAAGATAAGATCGAGAAATTAGGGCTCATAGCGCGTAGAGACAGCCGTTTGTCTCTCTGCTCTACTTGCGAGTGTAACAGGAAAGGAGATGACTAGTAGTGGTGCAGGGTACCCTCCGCCACGCACCGTACTGTGGCTTGTGGAGTATCTATGTAGATTCAGATGTAGCTGTAATAAGAGATCTACACGGTCCAGTTATGTTCTACGTCAATGCGCAATATACACTCAACAACGGCAGGTTGCAGCACTAGCATTAGAGAGTATATAAAGAGCGTCGGGAGTACGCGGTAATGTGGAAACGGAGTGATTTTTCTGACTTCCAACAGGACATGATCGTTGGCTTTCGGGCCATGTGCAGAAGCATTTCCGAAGCGCTTTCGGTATCAAAACCGGCAACTGTGGTGTGGTGTGGTGTGGTTTCACAAGTAACGGGCAAGGCGAACTCTGGATTACGGTTTGTTGGTAGAATCCTAAAGCGATGCAGTCCTTCAACAAAGAAAATTGCTTACAATACGTTACTTCGTACAGTATTAGAGTACTGTTCGTCTGTATCGATCCCTTACCAGTTGGGTCTGATTCAAGAGATTGAGAAGGTCCAAAGAAGAGAGGCAAGATTCGTGCTGGTACATTTAGCCGTCGTGAGAGCGTTAAAAATCTCATAGAAAGTTTGAAGTGGGACACACTTGCAGATAGATGACGTGCTAAACGGAAGGGGCTGCTCACTAAATTCCGAAACCGATCTTCGCCGAGGATGTAGAGCATATACTATTACCACCAACTTTCAAATCACGCAATGATCACCATTCAAAGATATGGGAAATTAGAGCTCGTATTGAGGCGTTCAGAAAATCGTTTTTCCCTAGTGCGATCCGCGAGTTGAACAGAGGGGGGGGGGGGGTGAGGGGGGGATATAACTTTGGCGCAAATTGTGCCCTCCGCCACACACCGCTTGGTGGCTAGCGGAGTATATATATGTAGATGTAGATGTAGACCACAGGCCACAGATGACAGGGATGAACGCCGGCCGCGGAGATGTGTACGGGCGAACAAACGTGCAACTGTTGAGCAACCGACCACCCAGATGAATCAAGGGGCGAAGGCAGCAGTGTCTCGCCGAACGTTCAGCAAACGTTGCCGCGAATGGCCTTCACAGTGGGCGCCTGGTTCGACCATGCTGACTACTGACACACTGTAAAATTTGTTATCACGTTGCTAATGCACAAGATTACGTTGTGTAAGGTGTCAGGCAAATCCAACACCTTCCATGAAAACCCTGACATGATAAGCAAATCCAGTAGTATGTCACATAGCTCCGAATAAATCGTGACATTAAATTAACTAAAGTAATACGAGTAACGAGTGAGCAAATGGAATACCACAGACTAACACAAGAATGCCTAAATACATGTCATACCTTCCCACCGTGAGACAGACGCAGTTCCGAGGGGAAAAACGAGAACAGAAGCCGAGAGCAGAACCGTGTTAAGCTGGAAGGCCCTACGATAAGGGACGGACACCCACGTTGCCAGCTAACCGCTAGGACCACCCCCCAGCCCATGTTAAAAGCTAGAGCCCTCCAGAAGAACAGTATATATCTTACGATGACACTAAAAGGACCACATCAGCTTCAAGTTTTAGCGTGAGACTTTTCTGCGTCTCTGTTACGTTGCAAACGAAAAGTATAACGTTTCTCATTGGATAGACAGAATTTTTGTAGGCGGAGCTTAAGGTTAACATTGAGGCCCTGATTGGTCAGATGAAAACACAGCCAGATAGTTTTTTTTTAAACCAACTTCGGTAAATTGTAGTAAGGAGAAGTTAGGAGAGAGTTGCTTCCGAGACGGCGAGCTGTATGGAGCTGCGCCGGCCGCCGCCCCCTGACGAACACCGACAAGGTAATGAACGCACGCGATGCCGCATTTTTGAGTGCATAAGCCTTCATTCAGAACTGCAGAAGTCTCATCTGTTACATCCCCTTTTTACGTAATACTAGTGCCGATCGTCAATTGAAGCTCATGGTATTCACATTTGCTAAGTTAGTTAAAATCTGAAACATGATGATTTTTCTGTTATATAATTATTGAGAAGCAACATCAGCCACTCTAATTTACGACAAGTTAGATACGTAATTAAAGATAATTGAGGGTCATTGTAGACCATTTTGATAGTTTTCCCTTTTGTGAAACTTAATTTAAACCTTGATTATAGATGTGATATGGCATAGGTCATCCTTCGATCCATTGTAGAACTTGGAAACCCACTCAGGGGATATTCGTTCACATTTTTGTTGAACGCATTTGGTTTTTATCATCCTGTATTAAAATATTTCCTTTTATCAATAGTGCAATTTATAAACAATGTTTTGTGAGTAGAATAAAATTTCCAATGGTAATCTTAACTGCTTTTTCGACGTTATTTTACCAGCTAACTAAAAATTGGAAAGCCTTGAACCCCTTCCACTAAATTTAGTTAGTATTAAGATTCTTTTACAGGGAGTGCAGTGGAGCTGATGCTGAAATCATTAAGTATTTGGTTATATCATCGCTAGTCTCACTGAACTCTACACGTCATGTGTGGTCTGGCGTCTTCTTACCAGCAACAGGTCCCAGGTTCAAACCAGTCAATTCCCTAAAAAAACACCCTCAGAGCGTCGTTGCGCGAAAGTGGTAGGGAGACACGATCTAGAACAACAGAAACCAGGCAGAATGTTAGAGTTGGAACACATAGTTCCTTAACAAACTGTTCTCGTATATCGGATGTTATTCACTCACGTACTATTACTGAAGCGTAATCAAAAGGCTAATTTCATCTCTTGGTGATACACTTTAGCTTTGTAACATCCAGTAATTAATAAACACACTTAAACAGAAGCTTAAATGTGTGTGTTATTGTCACTTTTTTATTATTGTCAGTCACATTCATGGTCTTCATAACATGACAGTACAATCTTTTGAAAGCTTTCTCTTCACAGTTCTTGCAGCTCTACACTCCGTGCAATGTTCCAAAGACGGAAAACTCTGGAGAGTCCTGTGGTTGTGGACGAAAGCTGCCTCAAGGGCAATGGAGACTAATGGAGGTCAAATGCTGATGAATGTTCGTATAATAGCAGCAAACTGCTTCCTCACGCGATGATTTAAGGAACAAGAAGTCCATGGCATTGTTTCAAACATGAAGAACACGTTCAGAGTTACATGAGTTGCACAGTAGAATAGTAAATTAAGAACCAACGGAACTGGCTAAGTGGGGCGTGTCTGCCGGCAACGCAGCGGTGTCCTGACTGAATGTCAAGAGGGGTGACCCGAAGTACAAAAGGGTGTGGGCTTATTTCATCAGACTATGTGAGAGGGAATCTTAGAACAACTGGTTCAGCACTTCGACAACAGTGCGGAACAGACAGAGAAGATGCTACTGTGATGAGGCTAAATGCTGTAACTTCAGTTCGAGACGTCTTAAGAATACCTTTCAAGATGCAAAATTCGTGTAAAGGAACGCTTTGAAACCCTGAAGTTAACTACTAGAGCAGCCGAGAGAGCTGACAGAATAGGAGAGCACATTCGGTCATTAGTATTGTGAGAGGGGGAGGGGCGGAAGGGAAATCAAGTCACGCCTCTGCTCTCCACAAGCTCACTCTCACAATTAGGCCATTCCATCTGCATTAAGGACACCGAAGGAAGACCAGCTCTATTAAATTGCAGGATTCTCTGCTCAACTCAGCAAGTGTCTATAAGCTGCCGTGAGCTTGGAGTCCATTGCTGCGTCCAGCCGTGGAGAGTACTTGTCATCTGCCAGCCACATTCCTGCCGGTCACAACGGTGACAGGATGGCGTCAGGCCGATCTTCCGCGGATGAACAACTGATCTGACCGTCTCCAAGCTGGGCGCCTATGGTGCTGTTACTAGGGCAGTGCAAGTACCGCCTTACCGCTTTTATCCTGGGACTGCAACTCCGACTGTCCATGTTGATACTGGGTCCTTCGCCTAGACACCATCTCGACAACCGACAAGAGGAGCACACAGATTTCTGGGCCGAAACTAAGCACAGCCTGACTCATCGATAGGCCTGCGGCTCTGACGGACGTCCAAAGCCACGACAGACTGGGGAGGCGCACTGCCGCCGCATCCTTCTGCGACTGGCCGTAGTAACGACCAAGGCAAAGCAGGACCCGCGCTGACCGAATTCCTAGCCGGACACAGAATTGCCACCTCGCGCTTTCAGGCATCTAGGATTCAGCACGGTCGACGGAAAGAGGACGGAGTGATTGCAAAATTCATGCCCCGGCGCTTTACAGGATCACTCAGCCCCGCTCTCTGCTCGGCCTCCTGATAACAACGCGACCATGGCTCGAGTCGTAACAGAAGAACTTCTAACAATTCCCATCAGCGTGTCTGGTGAAGAGCAGAAAGAGTATCATCATCAAGTCTGGACAGTTACAAATGAACGTCCTGTCGCACGAAACTGTCACTGGTAAGTCATGTTAACATCCAGGACGCTATCTGAATTTCTGAGACGAGACCGTGTAAACCAACTTTTTGCAGCCTACTGCTGAGATAAGACTGGAAACAGTTGATTCATTACTCTTCATTCCATAAAACCCTAATTTATTTATCAGTTTTTGTGGTATACATAGTCGGTAGTCTTTTTTTCTCTTTTTTTTTCAGTGCATTGCACTATTTCGTGCAAGAAGGAATGTATTGCCTGGTCAACTGAAGAGGCACTTCTGAAACGGAACGGTAAATATTATAGTATATCATGCTCAGAGAAATAGGCAATAGCTCTATTGTAAACTGCCTTTTTGAATTTCTTTGAAAACACGAGTAGCAAACTTGAGCCTATAGATGGTAATATCTTCCCTTTCTTCGTTTTTGTGTTTTGTTTGAGCCAATAAATATTCAAATTTACGAGAGCCTGAAAAATACTTAACTGAAAAAATGTGCAACACAGGTAACGAATTACACAACTAAAGTGAGATGCCCCAAACAATCTCACGCCTCAAGGGCAAAACTACTTTAATTTAAAACTGGCTGAAGGCCAATCACTTAAGACTCAAAACAAGAATTTGAATTTTCAAATACAGAAGGCCTCATCTTAAAACATTTCTCTAAATTAAGATGAAGGCTCCAAACAATCTCACGCCTTACGGGCAAAACAACTTTAATTTAAAATCGGCTAGAAGTCATAGGTAAATAAACAAGGACAAATGAGAAAAGGCAGCACATCAAACGGCAATCAGAAGTTTCCAAGGGTCGGCCTGGAATTCAAATTCTAACGTCGCTTAGGTGAGACAGGTAGTCATCCCAACAAATTCTCAATCCAATGCCTACCAAACCGACAGACAGTCAATGGACCAAGCGACAGTATAACTTCCACAACACCTAACCAGCACACAACAGGGAGTCCAATGGAACAACGCAGAAGGTATCAGGGCCCACAACGATTTACACATTCAGCTGTCAAACTACACGCCATGTTGGACAGCCACAACACGACGAGGAAAATACACTGCCAGAATTTACGTAAACAGCCAGGGCAGGTAACCAGAACGTCAATGGCCACAAGGCAGAACATTCCGCTGACTTAAATTCAAAATAATCAAGTTAAACTCCACAGGAGGGTGGCTAGAATTTCGCCAACTTGGAAACACACGTTATTGCTCGTGGGAATGTCCCAACAGCCCACAACGAAATTCAAACAACACCGTGTGAGCAGTTGGGGCTGGCTGGTAGATTAAGTAAAGACTCAACTTTCGTGTCCGGGATCAGTGAGTCACAAACCTCGCAGCAACGGGAACAAACAGCCCCTCACACTCCGACCGCACGTGGACACCGCCAGCGGCCCGGGCCAGACATGCGCCACGGAGACTTCCTCGCTGCTCCACTCCAACCGACCAACTGCCCGCACACGGCACAGCCGGAAACTATAAGCGCAAGGCCGAAGATAGTACAAGGGTGCAAATATCGATACACACTGCTGTTGCGACATGCGTAGGGAGAGGATAACAGCATAATCGCGATAACTGCGGGAGGCTAATCACAGAATAGCAACCAAGGTTTAATGCAAAGCATAACACGAGCCAGCCACGGCTCAATAAGTAGTCGCTTGATAGAATAAACACATTCTCTAGATACAGCTGAGGTGGTATTTTTTCTCACACAGTTTATGAGGTGCTGATGGAATTTTTCACACTGCACCGGCATGTGCGCTTTATTTAACTTTGTTGCAAATTAAAGCTTGTATCGGATCGGAATCACGAAATTCCTTTCGCGGCCACTTCTCTTGCCGACTGAGCTATCCAGGCACGACTAACTGCTCGTCCTCAACTTCAGTATTAACAGTATCTCTCTCCTACTTCCCAGTCACACAAAAACCCTCCTTAAAAGCTTGCACCCCGAAGGAGGTATAATTGTATGGTTCTCGGTACACCCATGTAATTAAAGGTATCTGGACATTAATGTAGTGTGTGTGTGTGTGTGTGTGTGTGGGTGTGTGTGTGCACCCTTCGCCTTTATGCGGCTTGACATCTGCTGGGGACACTTCCAATGAGATGCCTGTCTGTGGAGTAATGGCACGCCGCCGGCCGCGGTGGTCTAGCGGTTCTAGGCGCTCAGTCCGGAGCCGCGCGACTGCTACGGTCGCAGGTTCGAATCCTGCCTCGGGCATGGATGTGTGTGATGTTCTTAGGTTAGTTAGGTTTAAGTAGTTCTAAGTTCTAGGGGACTGATGACCATAGATGTTAAGTCCCATAGTGCTCAGAGCCATTTGAACCAATGGCACGCCGCTCCCCCTCAACAGGAAGGTACTCGTGTTGGACGCTGAGATCTGGAGCGATGTCGACCCTCTAGCTCATTTCAGAGGTGTTCCATTGGGTCCAGGCCGGAATTCTCTGCAGGTCAGTACATTTCAGTAACGTTATTGGCTACAAATTGTAGCCTCACATATGCTGACAAGATGCACTGTCATATTGGTACAATTGGTACAATCACCATCTCCGAAATTTTCCTCTGCTGCACACAGCACGCAATACTGTGAAATGTGTCCGTTTCTTTCCGAGTTTAGGGCTTCTCTTAAGAATAGTAAGAAGAACACACCCTGACCACGATAAACATCCCACATGTAATACTACCTCGTCCATACTTCACTGATGGCACTACACAAGGTGGCAGGTAACGTTCTCCATACATTCGTCGTTACGTCGTACTGTCGCGGAGTACAGAGTGATTCATCAATCCAAATCAGTCCTCCGCAGCTCGTGGTCTCGCGGTCGCGTTCTCGCTTCCCGAGCACGGGGTCCCGTGTTCGATTCCCCGCGGGGTCAGGGATTTTCACCTGCCTCGAGATGACTGGGTGTTTGTGTTGTCCTCATCACTCATTAAATTGGCGAGACTGGGCTGAGACATGGTTGGGAAGTTGTACGGGCGCTGATAAGCGCGCAGTTGAGCGCCCCACAAACCAGTCATCATCATCATCATCATCATCATCCAAATTAGTCGTTTCCAGTCATCCATTGTGCACCACCTTTAGAGCAGTGACTACATACTCTGTGGCTTAAAGGGGAGCTGCACGACCGTTGCACCCTGCTCTAATTATCTTCCTATGCACAGTCATTGTGCTGATGGGCCTGCAGGTAGCACTTTGGAAGTCACAACTGATACCTTCCGTTGATTTCAAGGGTTATTTTACAGCCACCCTGCCCATTCCTCCTTTCCTTAAGTACATGAAGTTGTCTTGGTCTTGGTTGAGCTGTGGTTGTTCCTACTAGTTTCGACTTCACAGTCACATCACCATCACTGGACTTGGGCAGTCTTAGAAGGGCTGAAATGTCCTTTATGGATTTGTTACTCAGCTGAAATTTAATGAGTAGTCCACGTTCGAAGACAGTCAGCTCTTCTGACCGATCCATTCTAATGACAACACAGTACTCCTCGACTCCTTTTATACTCGCGAGTGGTCAATTCAACATTACACAGGGGTATCTCGATACGTTTGATCTGATAATATTTATTTACGAATGTCACACTCAGCGGCACTGTCAGATTGCTTGCTGACAATGCTGTTGTCAATGGGAAAGTAAAGGAAAATGAAGAAAAACTTGGATGGAATTTTCACTTGTGTAACGAGTGATCAGATATCTTTAAATATGGATAAACGTTAAATGACTGCCATAACAAAGAAAAGAACCAGCCGGTGTCCGATTACGACGTTAGTGGTAAATATATGAAGCAAGTCACATCATTTAAATATTTGCGGTTAATACTAAGAAGCTACATCAAACGAAGACACGAAAGGATGAGTCGAATGGAACATTGAGTTGTGCGGAAGGTTTTTGGTAACTGCAGTGCATGAGCAAAGGAAATCGCACGCAAGCGCTGACGGATCTACATTTGGAATATTGCTCCCGTGTTTGGAGTCCATGCGAAGTAGGGGTGACTGTTGAAGTCTAATAAATCCAAAGCAGCGTTGCTAGGGCTCTAACTGGTCGGTATAGCCTACATGAAAGTATATGACAGATGCTCGGAGAAAGTAAATGGGAATATTTGCAAGAAAGGTGGCGTTCGGTGAATCGAAGACAGTGCGACAGTTCTGCTGCCGCCATAGTATATCCCCACAGGGGCAGACAGAGACTCATTTTTCCCTCTCGCATTAAACACATGGGATAGGACAGAAAAATCACTAATAGTGGCACAAAATACTCTTACTTAACACGCTGTACAGTGATTTAAGAGATGTGTATTTACAAAAGAAAGGTTATAGGAGAGAAATTTTCTCCAAATTTTGGTATGGAACGTAGTTTTAACCAATCAGGTAATTTCAAAACATTGCGCAATTCGCTACTGACGAGGAGAGCACGGGAAGTACCATAACCCTGCCACGCGGGGTAGCCGCGCGGTCTTGGGCGCCTTGCCGCGGTTCGCGCGGCTCCCCCCGTCGGAGGTTCGAGTCCTCTCTCGGCATGGGTGTGTGTGTTGTCCATAGCGTAAGTTAATATATGTTAGATTAAGTAGTGTGTAAGATTAGGGACCGATGGCCTCAGCAAAAAAAAGTGTCTGAAATCTTATGTGGCTCAACTGCTAAGGTCATCAGACCCTAAGCTTACACATTACTTAACCTAAATTATCCTAAGGACAAACACACACATTCATGCCCGAGGGAGGACTCGAACCTCCGCCGGGACCAGCCGCACAGTCCATTACTGCAGCGCCTCAGACCGCTCGGCTAATCCCGCGCGGCTGGCCTCAGCAGTTTGGTCCCATAGTGTACCCTTCCCGTATAAATAAAAAAATATAAAATAATGGTGTGTAACCTTCCCGAACAGAAAACAAAAAATGAAAATAATTACATTTGGATAATTACTTTCTTACGTATGAAAACTGATAGATCTTAACTCACGACAAGCTGATAAATTTTCAGCCGGCCGGAGTGGCCGTGCGGTTCTAGGCGCTACAGTCTGGAGCCGAGAGACCGCTACGGTCGCAGGTTCGAATCCTGCCTCGGGCATGGATGTGTGTGATGTCCTTAGGTTAGTTAGGTTTAATTAGTTCTAAGTTCTAGGCGACTGATGACCTCAGCAGTTAAGTCGCATAGTGCTCAGAGCCATTTGAACCATTTTGATAAATTTTGACGTAAGCAGCGCTACGCCATGGCCCTGTAAAATCAATCTGAATCTGTCCGTGAGAAATAAACTGAAAAATTCTTACCTCGTGATGGTACCTCGTAAATGGCACAGCTTAGTGCAATCCTGGCCTATCTACTAATACTGGATAACATTTGTCTGATGCCTGAATTACTAGAAAAACTTACTTTACTTAGTGAGACAGCTGCACAGCTGGTCGTCTGATTACTAAAGAACACATGACTATAATCTGACCAAAACCTCTGGAATATTTTAATTTAATAAATTACTGGATCGGGACTGGCAATGACTTAAGAGGAAATTATACTTTCATAGTTGACTGGTAAAAACAATTATATTCTGAAAATTTTTTACGTTACTGATAAAGATTTACAATCCATAACACGGGAAAGTTGAATATATTACAAATCTGGGTCAACTGGTGCTGGCGAATCACAAGGAAAAGATTGAAGCAAATTCATATTAACATCTCAGACAAGTGACTTAACTACGCGCATGCCAATAAAAATAATAAAATTTACCTCACAATAGATGGTTGACTTAATAACAATGTTGATTTCTCATTAAATTAACACTTATTGATTTCTTCATCATTATCTCATTCCATGGTATCATTTAGCTCTGTGGCTGATCACAGTTATTATTCAGTTCCATATAATAAAATTTTACATTTTTTCTGCACTGTGACTTCAACAACTACTAACTATAAACTGCGCTGTACCAGCGACAGACTACAACTACACTGTAGCAGCGAGCGACTACAACTGCCGCAGAGAGTTCTGACCTGCGACTCTATTTCAGGGGCAAAGGTATTTTATGTCTCAGGCAGTGCCTGTGAATTGTCGTTCTAGCAAGTGAGCAATACATCGAGATTACATTTGCTCCAGCAGGCTGGTGAACCCCTTACAATAGTCCTTACCACAAATTTCCAAATTACCATAACCCGATTTCCCAGAAACTTCGCTCAGTGCAAGAGGAATAAAAGCTGTCTCGGCTTACCAGCAGCTACTCGACCGTTTCCTCGAAAATGACGGTCAAAGTTTTCGACGAAGCGCTTTTGACCGCGCTAGTCTCAGCCGAAGTAATGGCGCAGTGCTTAGCGTCGCGTCCTATCACTTTTGCCCCTCCGTGTTCGGAACCCAATTCATTCATTCATTCATTTCATTGTTGCCCTTATGGACAGTGTTTGAACTCGAAAATCACATGATGACACAATTTTCACTTCTTTCCTTTCTTCCTCTTCTCTTCCCAAAATCTCTTCATCCTTTGGCTGTGCTCCTGTTTCCTTTGCTCTGTCCATAATGTTCCTGTCTTCTTTCTCTCCTTTACAATAAATTTTGCACTCCTAACTTTGTTTCTGAAGTATTTCCTGTCTCCTATCATTTGCCTGTTGATCTCTATCTGCCTTAAGTCTTCGTCTATTTCACGATACCAATTTGTTTTCTTGCTTGAGCTGTTTACTACCCAATTATTGTTTTTATTTATTTTATTTTATGTGAAGTTTTATTTATTTTTTTCATATATCTACCCATGTCCGTAAAATGTTGCTAATCATGTCAGAGGATACAATGACGTTATATTAATTATGAAATTACATCTGAGTTTCATAGTAAATGTTTAACATTTATTATATAATCCATGTGTGACCAAAGTTTCAACGGTTACAACTCTTTTAAATTCTCATGTTCTTATATTTCTTTCTTCTACTTTATTGTTGTGTTTATTCTTCAGGGAGGTTTGGTGCAATCCCTTAGAAGATATCGGTAGGAGAAACATTCGAAACACAGAAATTCCGAACACCACGAGCATTGCGAAAAGGCTGATTTATCACAGTGACAGTTCTTCTTATGAATCTCACTCGAGAAGGGAACGTCGTTAAAATTGCTTAAGATTCATACGTAGACAATAATTTCGCGGCAAACAACGCATAACGGATCACTTTACCGATAAGTGGCGCTTGAAATTCATTATGAATCAAGATACCTACAGGAATTTCACCGAAAACTATTACAAAACATTTTCTCATTCTTTCATAGTTTTTTTTTTTTAATTCGTTTATCAGACATGCAATTGGTAGACGAATAAAGAGTATTTCAATATACCGACATGTTTAGATAAACGTAAAATAAAAATAATAAAAATGGTTCAAATGGCTCTGAGCACTGTGGGACTTAACTTCTGAGGTCATCAGTCCCCTAGAACTTAGAACTACTTAAACCTAACTAACCTAAGGACATCACACACATCCATGCTTGAGGCAGGATTCGAACCAGCGACCGTAGTGGTCCCGCGCTTCCAGACTGTAGCGCCTAGAGCCGCTCGGCCACTCCTGCCGGCTATAAAAGTAATAACGGGGGTTCCGAGCGGTCTAGGGCGCTGCAGTCATGGACTGTGCGGCTGGTCCCGGCAGAGGTTCGAGTCCTCCCTCGGGCATTGGTGTGTGTGTGTTTGTCCTTAGGATAATTTAGGTTAAGTAGTGTGCAAGCTTAGGTACTGATGACCTTAGCAGTTAAGTCCCATAAGATTTCACACACATTCGAACATTCAATAATGGGGGCACGAACCCGGGATACACAGGTGTGAAGCCGCGACGCTAGCCATTGTGTCCAACTTCTGCTGCGTGACTAGCTCACTAAAGGGCAGGTAAATCACCACGGAAGCATTAAGCGATGTCCTCTCAGAAACGGTTGAATATCTGTGGATGAGGCGAGGCGTGTGTTCGATTATTTTGGCTCGTCTTCCAATGAGCGAAATTGCTGGGAGCTCGAGGTATGGCACTTGCCGGGTTCTCCTCGTGAGCGAAAGGCACATTCTTGGAATGAAAAGAATGTGATAGAAATTTGCACCGAAAACGTTAGAAGGTATCTGAGCTAACTGGAGATAACTGCACATCATCGACACACCATTCACGTATGCTAATTGAACCGTATCATCTTCATCTTTGCCTACGTGTGGTGTGTCGTCTTCCGGAGCCTTGTCTTTGCTCTGCCGCGATTGGTCCGTTTGCTTTTAAATTTCGGAGGGCGCTGCGTTCTGGGAGAGACCTGCTGACGACGAGAGTATCGAGTGCTGCTGCCGGAGTGAGACGGGGAGTTCAGTTTCCGGTTGTGTGGCAGCGCAATGTTGCGGGAAAGGTGGTATAACTTCCTGTGAACGCACGTGATTGGTACGAGCGTGTGCACTCGGGGCGGCGGCAGTCGTTCTGGACGGGCTGTGTGATAAGGGAGCTCGGCGTGGCAACTATTGACACGGCGTGTCCGCGTTGCTATGGCGGAACTGGGGCGATTGACATAACTCGAGTTGATGCTGGTTGCAACCTGTCGCCGAATGCTTGTCTGCCTTCTCGACTAACGGTGAAAATTCCTTGGCTTTATGTGTCTCACTCAATTTCTGCCCGTGTCGTCGGGTGTGTTTTGCTCTAAGGTCGTGTGCCCTGGTGTTTTGTAGTAGGCTCAGGCGTGCCCGAAATCCCGATTCAATGATCTGCTATTATATTGTCAAGTGTAACTATCACTAGAAAAGAGTGTTAACTCTCTGTGCCTTAGTAACTAAACCTAAAATATTACTTGTGGTTGAAATTTTATTCTGACCCAAATGCAATAACGATCTTGTATTTTATAATTTCTTGAGTAGTATTATTATTTAGTACTGGCCGTCACATTTCGTAAGTCGAAGATTTACGAAGGCCAGTAGCCGTCATTAACAGTTCCTGCCTAGATAGGCGTTATAATTTGAACCATGTGTTTCAATGTTTAGTAATTTTTATTTTATGTGTTATATAGAGTTGCTGTAATGCCCTATGTGGACGATTCGCCACGTTGGTAAAGTTTCTACTTGTTCTTCTGGTCTGTGCCATATTGCTAAAGCAGGCAGTCCTAGCACAGCTGATTGTGAATTTTTCCTGGTGGTGAGGAGCACGGGCTGGTTTTAAGTGCTAACTCACTAACTTCAACCATTCTCAAATATTTATTACTACTGATATTCAGGCCGAGTGGCGACGTCACTAACCCTTTTTGGTTATTAATTTTATCTTGTTAGCTTGTTTCATTAAAAAAAAGAACTTTGGTATATGAATTTGTCTTTTGGTCTTCACTGCTCCTTTGGACGAAGTAAATTAACTGTTGGTTTTGCATTCCTGTAGCATTATCAAAAGAGCATTTGTGGTTATATTTGATCGGCCCTTCTGGCCGAATGATTAATGTCATTCCTTTCAGTAACTTGTTGTATTGGTCAATAATTAATCAAAAGTGTTGGGACCTTCAGACCGTGATTATCTCCTTATGTTGAATCTCGCTTTTACTCCCTGCAGCCTTTGAGCTCTGCTTACCTTACGTTTTGGTTAAGTTTTCCCATACCACGACGTATCACTAATGTCATTTCATTTGGAAACTCCTTTTGAGTGCTACAGTTCTTTTTCCTTTGCCCTTAAACTGCACGGTCGGTTTGGTGTTCCAGACGCAGCGACAGGGGGCCCCGCCTGCTGTCAGCCTGCAGACTCCAGCTCCAGCCTGCAGCCTGCGCCGGTAACCCGATGCGGCCGTGAGAGCGTCCAGCGGCGGAGGACGCAGTGGCCACCATGCGTCCAGTGAAACCCGCCGCTTGTGTCCCGCCACGGCGCGCACAGATCGGGTGGCCGCCCGGCGACGCAGCGGCCCCGCTCGCGGTCCCAATTTTATCCAGTTTCCAGACGAGTCGAATCTCGTTCATTGGTGTAAAATGCTTCACGGTCTACTTGATACTTCCACGAAGCGGCCGGGTCTCGGGTAACGCCTCGTGACGGCCGAGGCCCGCCCATCGACACGCACCTCCTGCGCCGTCTCCCCGCCCCCCTCCCCCCTACTCCACTCCGCTCTACTACACTACACGGCATCCGCTCCGCGCCGCGGCCGGTGCGAGCCGGCGAGAACAACGGCTCCGTAATTACCGGCTCTCAAAGTGATTACGCCCTCTAAGCAGCCGTGAAGCAGCGCTAGCAACGCGCCCTCCTCCCCCCCCCCCCCCTCATCCTCTCCCTCTATTGCGTAGGAGTCGACGGCGACGTTGGCGCGCATGAGCGCTCGACCGGACGCGGTCAGAAGTTAATTACTCCCCGCTCGGCGACAAATGTGCCGTCTCTCCCTCTCACTCCTATTTTTAAGTCCTAAGGAAAAAGGAATAAGAATTAAGAAAAAGGAAAGAAAGCATCCTAGCAGCTTCCGTCCACAGACAGGGCTCTTCGGTAAGTGGCGTCAAAGAGTAACCTGGAGATGTACGTACATATTTTTGTGTGGGTTGGTTACGATAAACTTGTAGTACACAGAGCCACTTGCACAGTAAAATTTAGTAAACGAGCAGGTTCGGATGTCAACCATTTACTTCCGGTTTCTAGTCAACGTAATTCTCCATGTAGTTCGCTTTTTAATCTCTTACATTATACAGCTTTACGTGTTTGGGTTTAAACCATCATCAAAATCACATTAAACAAAGTATCTAGTTAGATTTCCATATAAATCTATCCACGTACTTATATGGTTATACATGTGAATATGACGAGGTGCATTATAGCCATATCCTTTTACTGTGGATTTCCCAACCCGAGACATACACTACTGGCCGTTAAAATTGCTACACCAAGAAGAAATGCAGACGATAAAGGGTATTCATTGGACAAATATATTATACTACTACTGACATGGGATCACATTTTCACGCAATTTGGGTGCATAGATCCTGAGAAATGTACCAGGAACAACCACCTCTGGCTGTAATAACGGCCTTGATACGCCTGGGCATTGAGTCAAACAGAGCTTGGATGGCGTGTACAGGTACAGCTGCCCATGCAGCTTCAACACGATACCACACTTCATCAAGAGTAGTGACTGGCGTATTGTGACGAGCCAGTTGCTCGGCCACCAATGACCAGACGTTTTCAATTGGTGAGAGATCTGGAGAATGTGCTGGCAAGGGCAGCAGTCGAACTTTTTCTATATCCAGAAAGGCCCGTACAGGACCTGCAACATGCGGTCATGCGTTATTCTGCTGAAATGTAGGGTTTCGCAGGGACCGAATGAAGGGTAGAGCCACGGGTCGTAACACAGCTGAAATATAACATCCACTGTTCAAAGTGCCATCAATGCGAACAAGAGGTGACCGAGACGTGCAACCAATGGCACTCCATACCATCACGCCGGGTGATACGCCAGTATGGCGATGACGAATAGACGCTTCCAATGTGCGTTCACGGCGATGTCGCCAAACACGGATGCGACCATGATGATGCTGTAGTCCATGCTGTAGTCCATGCTGCTGCAAACGTCGTCGAACTGTTCGTGCAGATGGTTGTTGTCTTGCAAACGTCCCCATGTGTTGACTCAGGGATCGAGACGTGGCTGCACGATCCGTTACAGCCGTGCAGATAAGATTCCTGTCATCTTGACTGTTAGTGAAAGGAGGCCGTTGGGATCCAGCACGGCGTTCCGTATTACCCTCCTGAACCCACCGATTCCATATTCTGCTAACAGTCATTGGCTCCAACGCGAGCAGCAATTCGCGATACGATAAACCGCAATCGCGATAGGCTACAATCCGACCTTTATCAAAGTCGGAAACGTGATGGTACGCATTTGTTCTCCTTACACGAGGCATCACAACAACGTTTCACCAGGCAACGCCGATGAACTGCTGTTTGTGTATGAGAAATCGGTTGGAAAGTTTCCTCATGTCAGCACGTTGTAGGTGTCGCCACCGGCGCCAACGTTGTGTGAATGCTCTGAAAAGCTAATTATTTGCATATCACAGAATCTTCTTCCTGTCAGTTAAATTTCGCGTCTGTAGCATGTCATCTTCGTGGTGTAGCAATTTTAATGGCCAGTAGTGTACTTACCTCTCACTGTACAGGATGAATCACTAAGTAAACAGGATGAAGAAAACGACATTAACTATAAAGTGCAGTGCTAGACTTACTGCCAGTGAATGATCAGTACGGGAGTATTACTGAAAGGCTCTGTCCTATTTGCGACTGACTTGCCGTGGTACAAAGCAATCTCCGCCGAGAACTGCACAGTGGCTAGCGGTATACGAACGAGGGGCCTTCAGTAAGTAATCAACACATTTTTCTTCTCGCCGATTTCGGTTGAAAAAATACGGAATTGGTTGTGGGACATCGTGGATCTTCAGACCTTATAGTTTAAAGAAATTTTCGACTGGCCGTGGCGCTACACGTACCCTTCAAAATGATGACTGCAATGTAGGCCCATTCCTAGCAGAGAGCGATCGTTGAGTGTCTTTTGGCGGAAAACCGGAGCATTGCAGACATTCATAGGCGTTTGCAGAATGTCTACGGAAGCATGGAAGTGAACAAAAGCACAGTGATTCGTTGGGCGACCTTTCGCTTGTCGGTCGGCCGCACACAGCTGTGACTCCTGCAATGTTGGAACGTGCGAATACACTCATTTGAGATAGTCGACGGATCACAATCAAACTCATCGCTGCTTAACTGGACGTCTCTTTTGGTAGTGCTGACATAGTCTTCCACCAGTTGGAGTACTCAAAGGTGTGTGCTCGCTGGGTTCCTAACAGAAGACCATAGACAGCAACGAAGGATCATCTGTGCGGAATTGCTTGCACGTCACGGGGCTGATCGTAATAGTCTTTTGTCGAATATACAGGCGATGTAACACGGGTTCCTAGCCGGAAAAAGATGGTAATCCTTGGAGCGGCGCCACAGCACCTCATCCTCCAAAGAATAAATTCAAAGCTGCACTCTCATTCAGTAAAGTCATGGCGATGGTCATCAGGGGCTCTGAAGGGGATGTTGTGTTTGATGTCTATCTTCAGGGTGCAAAGATCAACTCTGGAGTGTACTGTGGTATTCTCAGGAAACTGAAGAAACGACTTCAGCGTATTCGTCACCACAAAAATGCAAACGAACTTTTCCTTTTCCATGGCAACGCGAGGCGCCACACAAGTCTTCGCACCCGAGAGGAGCTCACAGAACTTCATTGGATCGTTCTTTCTCACCCACACTACAGCCCGAATCTCGCACCTGCCGACTACCGTCTGTTTATCCCAATGAAGGATGCATTCCACGGGAAGCAGTACGTGGATGATGTGGAGGTTATTGTTGCGGCCAGACGCAGGCTCCGATGTGGACTAGTGAAGTGGTACCATGCGGGCGCACAGGCCCTCCCAGAAAGGTACCGAGCGGGGTGGCGCAGTGGTTAGACACTGGACTCGCATTCAGGAGGACGACGGTTCAATCCCGCGTCCAGCCATCCTGATTTAGGTTTTCCGTGATTTCCCTAAATCACTCCAGGCAAATGCCGGGATGGTTCCTCTGAAAGGGCACGGCCGACTTCCTTCCCAATCCTTTTCTAATCCGATGAGACCGATGACCACGCTGTCAGGTCTCCTTCCCCAAAACCAACCAACCAACCAACCAGAAAGGTAGCGTTAGACCGTCGCATTGAACAGAGATAATGTTGAAAAATAGAGTTTTGTAGCCAAAAGAGTGGGGAATAATATGGTGTATTGGGCTACCGGATACAACCAACCTGCTTTGAAAAAAAAAAATGATGTTGCATTACTTACTGAACGCCCCTCGTATATACAGATCTGGCCATTAAAACTGCAACATCATGAAGATAGCATGGAACGAGTGTCAAATCGGACACATAAATGATTAGCTTTTCTGCGATATCCATAATGCCTACATAAGGACTTGTAATTCAGAATTCGCAACTGCATGTTTTACGAGGCTATCGTCTTATGCCTTGTAATGTCTATCAGCATGCAGACTGTCGAGAATGCAGCTTATCGTTCCGCAATAAGCTCGCGTTGTTCGGGATCCCTTCGTCTGCTACGCTAATGCGTAATCTATGGTCTCAGGGGGGCCATACACAACACTATGGTATATCGGAGCACCACTTAAGTAATTTGGCAATTCAGAGGCTTCCTTCACCAGGATACAGATTGGCTGGCTGTTTTTTAAGGTGATTCTTGCGTGGTGGGGGAGTGGCTATCTGGTCCCGGCGGAGGTTCGAGTCCTCCCTCGGGCATGGGTGTGTGTGTGTGTGTGTGTGTGTGTGTGTGTGTGTGTGTGTGTGTGTGTGTGTTTGTCCTTAGGATAATTTAGGCCTTAGCAGTTAAGTCCCATAAGATTTCACACACATTTGGACATTTCGGTGTGGCTATGTTTGTAATAAACGGTATTCCAGTTGAGTCCATAGACATATCACGGCGCTGCACTGAACAGATATTTGAATGTTGTGCAGGGGCAGTTGTTGTTGTTTATAAGTCCCCTAACTCTGGCTTCAGAGCATTTCTGCTCAAGCTAGAGAGGGTTCTCGATTCAGTTTGTAGGAAGTACCAGAAATTAGTTATATTTGTTGACTTCAGTATAAATTTTGCATATGATGGAGTAAGAAAAAGGACGTTCGTAGATCTCCTAAATTCATATGATCTAATGCAGACTGTGTTTTTTCCAACTAGGATGCAGGGGAACAGTAGCACAGCCATAGACAGTATTTTTATTCATTCTTCATTACTAGATGGGCTTTATGTTAGTAAAACGGTGAAAGGCCTTTCAGACCATGATGCACAGATTTTAACACTAAAAGGCTTTCGTACTCAAACAAATGTCACATATAATTACAAACTATGTAGGAAAGTTAATCCAACAGCAATAGAGAGTTTTTTAAATCCTGTTAAGGAACAAGAGCGTCAGGATATTTATAGCGCCGATAAAATAGATGATAAATATAATACTTTCCTTAACACATTTCTCATGCTCTTTGAGAGCTACTTTCCATTAGAACGTTCTAAATGGGGTACTATCAGTAATAAGCAGCCCGGGTGGCTGACTAGTGCGATAAGGATATCATGTAGAGCAAAGAGGGAATTATATCAAAATGTTAGTAGTAGTCACAATCAAGCTACAGTAGCCCATTACAAACAGTATTGTAAGGTGCTTAAAATGTTATTAGGAAGGCAAAGAGTATGTGGTATGCAAACAGAATAGCTACTTCACAGGATAAAACTAAAACCATATGGTCAATTGTGAAGGAAGTGTCTGGTCAGTAGCACAATTTCGACGATATAAAGTCAGTTCGTAGTAAAAATATTTCTGTTACTGATAAATCAGATATATGTACAGTTTTTAACATTTTCTGAGCATTGCTCGTGAGTTACATAAAATTTAGTTTCTACAGGGAATCATATAACTTTCTTGGCAAATGCCTTTGCGGGACTGATGTCTGTAATACTCCTCTGTGATACAGACTAGGGGGAGATTGAGTCAGTGATTAAATCACTGAAGACTAAGGACTCCCATGGATATGATGGAGTGCCTAGCAGAATATTAAAGTACTGTCCTGCACATGTTAGGCCTGTAATTAGCCGTATTTGTAGTTTTTCGTTTAGGAATGGTCATCTTCCTGAGCGATTAAAGTAGTCAGTAGTAAAACCGCTTTATAAAAAGGGAGAAAAGGGTAACGTAGACATCTTTAGACCTATTTCTATGCCATCAGTGTTTGCTGAAGATACTGAAAAGGCTGTGTATGTAAGGTTAATTGATCAATTTGTATCAAACTATTTACTATCAAATGTATAGTTCGTCTTTAGAAGTCGTTTAACAACTGATAATGCTATATTCTCTATGAGGTACTAGATTGGTTAAACGAAACATTTCGCATATTTTTTGATTTAACTAAGGCGTTTGATTGTGTTGATCACAAAATATTGCTCCAGAAGTTGGAGCCTTACGGGATATGGGGAGTAACTCACAATTGGTTCACCTCTTGCTTTAGCAACAGACAGCAAAAGGTCATTATTCACAATGTTGAGAACGGCTGTGATGTGGGGTCTGAGTTGGGTACTGTCAAGTGGGGGTTGCCCCAGGGGTCTGTGTTGGGGCCACTTCTGTTCCTTATATAAATGAAATGCCCTCTAGTATTACAGGTAATTCTAAAATATTTCAGTTTGTTGATGACACTAGCTTGGTAGTGAAGGATGTTGTGTACAGCATTGGCCCGGTTTCAAACAGTGCACTTCATGACCTAAGTTCCTGGCGTGTAGAAAATAAACTAACGTTAAATCACAGCAAGACTCAGTTCTTACAGTTTCTAACACACAATTCAACAAAACCTGACGTTTTAATTGCACAGAATGGGCATATCATTAGTGAATCGGAGCAGTTCGTATTTCTATGTTCAGGATCTTGTTCAAAGACTTAATGCTGTCTGAAGTAAGTGATCGTTCGACACGAAAATTAGTCTACTTTGCTTATTTTCATTTGCTTATGTCGTATGGTATTATATTTTGGGGTAACTCACCCATTCTAAAAGGATATTTTTGACTCAGAAACGGGCGGTTCAGGCAATAAGTGGTGTAAGTTCACGAACCTCTTGTCGACCCTTGTTCATGAGTCTGAGTTTTTGACACTGGCCTCTCAATATATATATTCCTTACTGACATTTCTTGTCACCAATATTAGCTTATTCCCAAGAATAAGCAGCTTTCACTCAATAACAGGCAGAAATCAAACGTGCATTTGAACCGGAGTTCCTTAACTCTTGCGCAGAAAGGTATGCATCCATTTTCAGAAAGCTACTGCTCGAATCCAAAAATCTTAGCAGTAATCCACGCGCCTTCAAATCGAAGCTGAAGAGTTTCCTCATGGGTCACTCCTTCTATTCTGTCGAGGAGTTCCGTGAAAAATTAAACTGTTTCTTGTTGTATAGTTGATTTCATTTTTTTATGGGTTGACTTTTTTCAGGTTCATAAATATTTTATTTTTATCTGTTATTACTAATATGTTGTAATTTTCTGTACTGATATGTTCCAAAACCTTGTAGTTTTGTTCCTCAATTTCGTACTACGGAACTTGACGTGCAAATAAATAAATAAATAAATAAAATACAGGACGTCTCCAAGTGACAAGCGCCGGGAGGACAGAAATATTGATCACTTGGCTGTGCAGGATCGTACATTGTAACATAACCTGAATCAGAAAATGAGCTTGTCTGCAGCGGGACGAGTATCCACAAGGACTGTGTGACAACATCTGGAACACCGTGGTAAGGCAGCATGACAGCCAT
The DNA here is from genome assembly GCF_023864275.1 of Schistocerca cancellata. Lineage (NCBI taxonomy): Eukaryota > Metazoa > Arthropoda > Insecta > Orthoptera > Acrididae > Schistocerca > Schistocerca cancellata. The sequence goes on along the minus strand of NC_064631.1, from coordinate 458,732,203 downwards.
AGTTACGGCTTGCATTGGTGAGCCAACAGAGGGAGGGGGGTCACAAATAGTGGTGTGCCCAACCACAGCACTGGACACAGGAGTGAGAAGACGTCGTCTTTCCTAGAAAGACCCAGCTCTGGGCCATCACATCGGATGTACTGTAGCTGTGTACGGAGAAGCAGAGGTAAATGAAGGCTTCCAAATTCGTATGTCATATGGGACCAGCCACTGGCGTCATGATATATGCTGTGTCATTAGGCACACAAGACAATCATGTCTCATTAGGCACACAACACAATCATGTCTGCTTCGCACAGTCGCTAATTTGAATAGCAGCCATTATATGTCTGACGTATTAAGGGCAGTTGTTGGACCCTATCTTCGAGGTCTTTGTGAGATCTTTCAACACGGTAACGCAAAACCACACGGTGCCCGGAAGTACCTCGATACAGTGTTCGATTGTTGTTCTGTGCAGTACGTTTTCACCCACTAAAAACATCTCATCTTTGAATCCCGAGATACTTGCCAGTCACTAAGACAGATGAACTCCGCGCTGACTCGTAGCAGCATGGAATGACGTACCAGTATCTGTCACCAAAGCGAAGTCGATGCGTAACTGGGTTGGCACCACTGTTGCTGTTGCTGCTCTGTATCCTAAATTTCGCACCCTGTGTACCGCCCAGTCACCTATAAATTGAATAATGCGTTCTTCTTACTATTCTGCACACAGAAAATTAGTGAAATTTTGTTGTTTGCTATCCTTCCTGTAGTTCCAGATTTAATGGCCAGAAGTGTATAGAGCCAATGAACCAACTCAGGATAATAAATGGAACTTGCCTACCATTGCAGCTCAATTACTACATTCAGCACTTTACAACAAAAATAATAGGGTACTCTAACGCTCATTTCAGTGAGAGCCACTAGGCCGTTTTAGAACGTTAAGAAGACAAAAACTAGATGTGCGTGGAGCGGTCGCAGAGAGAGACTCTCGCGCCGTCTGATAATTACACGGGCATCGCCTCGCTCCGACAGCCGGCCCTCCGACGCCGTCGTAAAGCAGTTTTACGAGTCTCCAGATGCAGAACTGTGTAATCGCAGCCGTCGGTCGCGAACCGCACGATGGCCGCCGGTCAAGGTGACTCGTCCTGCGGCCGTTCGTGTCCGGCGCGTGACCGTCGAGGCAGCAGCTTGGGTGCGGGGTCTTCACGCCCCTCTTTTGCTGAAGAATGCTGGACGAACGGTTCGCGGAAGAACTCTCCGTGATCAGTCAACAGCTGTGAGGCAAGTAATGTGATGTAAACGAAAGCTGCAGACCTGACGTAGCCGAGCATTCATAGCTAGTTCTAACAGTCTAGAGTTTTCACCACTCGTGCCGTGCTGGATTACACGGAGGCGGAGGAAGTTTGGCACAAATAGTGACTGTACTAGTGTGTTTAGAAACTTCTGGAGAGGAGAGGGGGAAGCCTCTCTTCGTATGTGGACAAGGTTCTGCCAAGCTGAGGTGCGCGTCGAAGTTACAAATGGCTCTGAGCACTACGGGACTTAACAGTTGTGGTCATAAGTCCCCTAGAACTTAGAACTACTTAAACCTAACCAACCTAAGGACATCACACACATCCATGCCCGAGGCAGGATTCGAACCTGCGACCGTAGCAGTCGCGCGGTTCCGGACTGCGCGCCTAGAACCACGAGACCACCGCGGCCGGCGTCGAAGTTACACCTACATCTATATGTAAGTGACTACTCTGCAGTTCGCAAGTAAGTGCCTGGCAGAGAGTTCATCAAACCAACTTTCAGCTCCATTAAATTTCGGGCATGCAGCCGTGGAAATAAAATTTCCTCCACTGATATTTCGGCAGCGTATCGTCCGGCCATCCTCAGAGTGAGTCACAAGACTGACGACAAGATGCGAAGCGCGGCCTTATATGCTCCACTGCGGCGGTACTGTGCATGCGGGCCACAGAGTGAGCGGAGGAAGTTTTATTTGCACGGCTGCATGCCCGAAATTTAATGAACTATTCATTACGCCGCGAGAAGTTGAAAATGCACACCTTTAAGCTATTCCGCTACCGTGATTTGCCTCATTTTGTTATGATGATCATTAGACATTTTGTAGGTGGGAGTCAATACAATATTTTCACACTCTGAGAAGGAAGTTAGTGATCGAAATGTCATGAGTAGGTCCGGCTGCAGCGAAAAACACCTTTATTTTAATGACTAAAACCCCAATTCGTGTATCATATCCGTGGCGCTCTCTCCCCTATTTCGCAAGTTTTTCACAACATTCAGGTATGGAAGTGGTGTGAAATCGAAGATAATAGGTGGCTGTTGTCTGCTAAATTCTGCACAGAATAATTCGTGATGAGATATTAAAATTACTTCGGAGTTCCTCGTATTAAGTTTACGTCCCTGAATTTACGCCCGTATGGACGCAGAAGACTGGTCCTCATTCACCTGGACGATGCCAGTATCGATATCTTCAGGTCTGGCACTTAAGTAAGGGTAGAGGTCATTGACATAGAGATGATATTCACAAGAGGACAGAAACGACCGGATGTCGTTGACATACAAGGAGAACAACAGATATCCAAAGCGAGATGGCGCAGTGGCTAGCACACTAGACTCGCATTCGGGAGTACGACGCTTCAATCCCGCGTCCAGCCATCCTCATTTAGGTTTTCCGTGATTTCCCTAAATCGCTCCAGGCAAATGAGGGGATGGTTCCTGTGAAAGGCCACGGCCGACTTTCTACCCCGTCCTTCCCTAATCCGATGAGACCGATGACCTCGCTGTCTGGTCTCCTCCCCCAAACAACCCAACCCAGGACCTCTAGAGAGAATTTATTTCCAGGACGAATTATAATTTCCATTGACAACACGCTCCTATTTTTAATAACTTTTCTTATGTCTTGACCATACTTTTATTTTTCCAACAACTTTACGCATTTCGACTTTACGACATTTTCAAAGGCAGGGTTATATCAGTAATATAAAATTGTTCATTAGATACAGCGTATCACGTCAACATTCTCGATCACGAGGAAAGGTTGTCAGAAAAATAAAAGCGTGGTCAAGACATAAGAAAATATATTAAAAGTTCATCCACATGGCCGCATCGCCTCACAGCATTTTCATTCAAATTGCAACGTGCTCCTATTTGGTTCTCAAGTAACGATCAAACCACTTCAGCACCCTGTCTGAAAATTTTAGCTGTTCCAGTTTTATGAGCAATGTGTCAACTTTGTTTCAAATGATAATCTTTGCAAACATAGTGGGAAAAGAAGCGATCGCAATGAACTAGTAATAAAATTTTATGTAGAATCATCTTGAACGCATAAAAACTCGTTCATTCGTAAGTGGGGACTGATTTCGAACCGATATGGCTCTTTTTCGGATCCACTCCAGCGACGACTTGTGGAGACGATGTGCATACCACAGCGCTCACCACTTATGAATAAAGTTCACGTGATCAACAGTGCTCTATACAATATTTTATTGCTTGTTTCAAATATTTACTATTAAAAACAGTCCTGATCACGATGATGCTTAGCTCAAGTCAACCAATGTCATTATCGTTGTTATATTTGGCATATTATGGTTATCTTTAGCATATTGTGGTTGTCGTTGCATATTTCACGTTATCAGTTACTGTTTGTGCTATGGTGTTTGCGAAAACTTTACTGACATTTGTCATACAAGATGAATATGATTAAGAATAAAGTCAGTTATTGCGTAAGACCATCTATGCACCTGAACTGCATCTTACTTATTTTACTTCAAAGCACAGACCAAGGATTAAAGATTGCTTCCATTTCAGCTGTCCCGACTGCGAAAGCAAAAAAATGTGAATGATAGTGCTTAAATTCCATCGGCATACTAAAACATGTGAGCTGGTAGTTACGTGAAAAAAATTATGGATAATTTGTCGGACTATAAGCAAGGGTCCGGATTTCGATCCCCAGGATCTTTTTTCTGTTGCTTATCACTCCTTTCCTCTCTGGCAATGTTTTCTGAATGTGGAAAAAAGCCGAATGGACCTGTTGGTTGTAGTCCACTTTCAACTGTAGGCCCTATTGTAACTGGTTGGGTAAGGCAGCTCAACGATCGGTAGAAGGCAACGGTGTTCCACCTCCAACAGAACCGTGCCTTGTGAAGCAATGTTGAACCATACCCAACCTCCGGGTTGATGACTGCCTTTTATACATGCACGTGCATATACAGAAAGGAAGGGTGGAGAACTTACACACAAATATACATCCAATATAGCATTGCCACCAGCGCTCTTCTAATGAGTACACGAAGGAGAATCGAGAATGTTGAAAATGGGCACAGAGTCTATCAATAAGTTTCAACGAAGAAGCAAGAAGATGTTATTCATTTTAGTCGATTCAACTGCGGGTTCTTGGTGAAACGTTGCACATAGACCAGTCGTATTAATGTGACCACCTGACTAAGAATATGCGCTACTCAAGTAGCGAAGTATACCGCTGAAGCAGAGTGCACAAATCTTCGCTACCCTACTTTTATCACGATCAAATGAAACCTTACACTTCAGAGACTCCATTACGATCGGTTTCCGTTCTGTTCATCCCCAGCGTCAGCGTCTCATGCTCTTCGCTTAGAAGGGTTTTGTAAGAAATCTGTGTAATTGGTGGCGTGAAAGGAGTTCTCATTCTTTTAACCTGCAAAATACAAGAAATTTTTACTGAAGAGTTCTGCATATCTATATAACTTCCGTAGTATCTTTTCTCTCCAATTCAGTGAATTTATAAGTAAACCTTCTCGTTGCTTCCATTATACACGACCCAGTCACGCTAATGTGAGGCCGGCCGAAGTGGCCGCGCGGTTCTGGCGCTGCAGTCTGGAGCCGCGAGACCGCTACGGTCGCAGGTTCGAATCCTGCCTCGGGCATGGATGTGTGTGCTGTCCTTAGGTTAGTTAGGTTTAACTAGTTCTAAGTTCCAGGGGACTAATGACCTCAGCAGTTGAGTCCCATAGTGCTCAGAGCCATTTGAACCATTTTGAACGCTAATGTGAGCACCACCTATGTTCGATGTCAACGTGCAATAACCACTTTGCAATACCCCTCACAGACTGCAGGTGGCAGCACTAGCAGTGGAGGGTATACGAAGCGTGTTGGGCGACGTGGAAAACATTGCAATCCTTATCATAATACGGAGCGGAGCGATTTACCTGACGTCCAAATGAGCGTGATTATTGGCTTTCCAGCCAATGTAGAAAGCATTTCCGAAACAGCTAAGTTTCTAAATTGTTTGCATGGCAAAATGGCGCTCTCCAAAACTGGCGCCGGGACAACTGCGATTCACCACGAGCCGTAGATGATAGGGGTGAACGACGGCTGCGGAGATATGTACAGGCGAGTAGACGTGCAACTGTTGAGCAACTGACCGCCCAGATGAACGAAGGGACTACCAACAGCGTCTCCTCAACGAACGTTCAGCGAGCCGTTGCTGCGTATGGGCCTCCGCAGCAGGAGCCTGCTGTTCATCGGCGATGAAAGCTGGAGTCTGCACGCCACCGGACGTCCACTGAGCGGCAACAGGTGACCTTGTCAGATGAATCATTTTTATACTCCAATTGGACAGATGGCCGTTGGCGTCTGTGGTTCTGCAACAATTGTAAAATTCCAGGCCGAAGGAGCGTTATGGGTTGCGGAATGTTCTCGTGGCATTCCTTGGGACATCTCGCAATTCTCGAAGACGCAATGGATCAATATTAGTATGTATCTATCCTTGGCGACCATATCCACCCCTAGATGTAGTTTTTTTCTGCTCAAAACGATGGCGTCTACCAGCAGGACAATGCAACGTCTCACACAGCTCGCAGCATACGTGCGTGTTTCGAAGAGCACCACGATGAGTTTACCGCAGGCCCCTGGCTACCGAAATCCCCTTATATAGCTCCAATCTATAATCTGTAGGACCATTGACCAGGCCACTGGATCCTGCTAGGCTCCACGTCCCTGTCGATACATTCTAAAACTTCACTGACTCTCTTCCTGCACGTCCGCACTGCAAGAGATGGTTGTTAAGGCTTCTCAGGACATTACATTAATGTGACTGGACCATGTATATTCTATTAACTAAACTAAACACTTGTTTAGCCTTGTTTCACAAACTTATCATTACTGTACAACCTAGGTTTGGTGTTATAAACCCATTTGCTTTGTACTATAAAATATAACCTAGGTCGTACAGTAATAATAAAGTTTGTGTAACAAGACTAAAAAGTATTTCGTTTAGTTAAGATAAGATATTTTTCAGTAAGTTTTTGGTGTTCCAAAGCATGCAACATACAAATGTTTTCAATTGATCTCGGACAGTGTTTCGTTTCCATTTAAGGGGATGTATCCCATTTAAAGGGAGAAATATCTGTGAAGAGTACCACTAAACTCTTGCCAACATACGTGATCATGGTTATTTTAATTGCATCATTAGTTGTCGCATTGGTTGTTTGCGAGGGAGCGCAGGGAGCGTAAACATTAGACGATTGAAGGGTGGAAAAACGTTGTGTGGGGTGACGAATCACGGTACACAATGTGGCGATCCGATAGCAGGGTGTGGGTATGGCGAATGCCCGGTGAACGTCGTCTGCCAGCGTATGTAGTGCCATAGTCAAATTCGGAAGCGGTGGTGTTCTTCATGGAGGGGGCTTGCACCCCTTGTTGTTTTGCGCGACACTATCGCAGCACAGGCCTACATTGATGTTTTAAGCACCGTCTTGCTTTCCACTGTTGAAGAACAATTTGAGGATGGCGGTAGCATCTTTCAACACGAACGAGCACCTGTTCATAATTTATAGCGTGTGGCGGAGTGGTTACATGACAATAACATCCCTGTAATGGACTGGCCTGCACATAGTCCTGATCTGAATCCTATAGAACACCTTCGGAATGTTCTGGAACGCCGACTTCGTGCCAGGCCTCACGGACCGACATCCATAGCTCTCCTCAGTGCAGCACTCCGTGAAGAATGGGCTGCCATTCCCCAAGAATCTTTCCAGCACCTGACTGAACGTATGCCTGCGAGAGTGGAAGCTGTCATCAAGCCTAAGAGTGGGCCAACACCATATTGAATTTCAGCATTACCGATGGGAGGGGGGGGGGGGCACCACGGACTTGTAAGTCATTTCCAGCCAGGTGTCCGGATACTTTTAATCATGTAGTGCACATACAAGCTGTCCTCTTCGTATTGCTTTTTCAACGTTACGCCTGGATACTTAATCGACGTGACTGTGGAAAGTATTACACTACTAATACTGTGTTCGAACATTATGAGTTTGTTTTTCCTACTCATCTGCATTAACTTACATTTTTGTACATTTAGAGTTAGCTGTCACTCTTCACATCTCCCGGTCACGTGCGTGCACAGCGGTCCCATCACATTTCCCTGGGGCACTCCTGACGACACACTCGTGTCTGATGAAAACTCCTCGTCGAGGACAACATGCTGGGTTCTCTTAACTAAGAAGTATTCGAGTCACACACATACCTTGGGAATCTATTCCATATGCTTGCGACTTTATTAATAGTCGACAGTTTGGCACCGTGTCAAATGCTTTCCGGAAATCTAGGAATATGGAATCCGCCTGCTGCCCTTCATCCATGGTTCGCAGGAGCTCATGTGAGAAAAGGACAAGCCGAGTTCCACACGAGCGATGCTTTGTAAAACTGTTCTGATTTATGGACGGAAGCTTTTTCCTCTCTAGGAAATATATTATTTTCGAACTGAGAATGTTCTGTGGCAAACCGATGTAATTTTGCGGGTCCGTTCTTTCACTCTTATTATATACAGGAGTCACCTGCGCCTTTTTCCAGTCACTTGGGACTTCACACTGCAGCGCCTGAGACCGCTCGGCTAATCCCGCGCGGCATGCATGCTTTTACTAGTTTTATTGACGTTTCAGAGTAACATGGGAGGACAATTCAGATCAAAAGAACAGGCAGCACACAGGAAACCACAGGACCAATGTGTGTGTCCTCCACGTGCTATTATCTTTTTTTGTCTCACTTGACATAAACCTGTGACACTTCTCGCTATATCAGGTTACGTAATGCAAGCAGGAACATTGTCAAACATGAACGTTTCGGTGGTCCAGATGTTGTGGTGTGGGGGGCATAATGTTGCACAGGTATACTGACCTCCAAATTTTTGAGCATGGTACTCTTACCGGTCAACGTTATTGTGACACTGCAATCCTTTCCCATGTGCGTTTTTTGACGGGTGCATTCGGGCCTGACTTAATTTTTATGAATGACTATGTGTCGGCATAGAACTGCGCATGTGCAGAAGCTCTTGGAACGAGATGATACTCGCCAAATGGAGTGGCCAGCCCGTTTCCCCAACTTAAACCACGTCCAGCATGTGTGAAATGCGTTGGAGAGACGTGTAAGTCCTCATGCACCAATGAACGTCAAGCAGATGTCGACCGCGTTGGTGCAGGAATGAAATGCCCTACCCGAATAACTCCCTACCAATCGTGTTGCCAGCATGGAGCACGTTGCAGAAAAAGCAAAGCCGTCCGTGGCGATCTATTAAGAATCAATTAGAATTATATTAATACCGTCAGCTGCTGACGGGCGTTGATATATGTCAACGGGGACAGATGAAAATGTGTGCCCCTACCGGCACTCGAACCCGGGACCTCCTGCTTACATGGCATACGCTCTATTCATCTGAGCCACCGAGTGCACTGAGGATAGTGTGACTGCGGGGACTATCTCGCGTACGCATCCCGCGACACCCACATTCTCACCTTGTATGTCCACACACTACATTCGTAGTGTCCCACCCCAACACACTCATTACTTGTGGAATACATTCTTACCAAGTCCCGTAAGAGTATGGGGAATATGTGTGCATCCGCACAGAAGAAGGCAGAACCATATAACTATACGGATATGGTGTCTGTTCTTTCGGGCATATAGGTATATAGTTCTGGCAATACCGGCCATGACTTTCTTCTTCTGTGTGGATGCACACATGTTCGCCGAACTCTTACGGGACTTGGTAAGAATGTCTTCCACGAGTAAGGAGGGTGTTGGGGCCGGCCGGAGTGGCCGAGCGGTTCTAGGCGCTACAGTCTGGAACCGCGCGACCGCTACGGTCGCAGGTTCGAATCCTGCCTCGGGTATGGATGTGTGTGGCGTCCTTAGGTTAGTTAGGTTTAAGTAGTTCTAAGTTCTAGGGGACTGATGACCTCAGAAGTTAAGTCCCATAGTGCTCAGAGCCATTTGAACCATTTTGAGGGTGTTGGGGTGTGACACTACGATGCAGTGTGAGGACATACAAGGTGAGAATGTGGGTCTCGCGGGAGGCGTGCGCGAGATAGTCCCTGCAGTCGCACTATCCCCTGTGCCCTCGGTGGCTCAGATGGATAGGGTTAGCTGCCCTCCGTAATAAAAGAACATATCCGAAAGAACAGACACCAAATCCTTATAGGTATTAAGAATCATGTCCTGTCCCTTTTTATGTCCATGGCACCATCGTAAATCGAGCTGACTTCAGTGTAATTACTGTCGTCTCAGTTCGTCTCATTGCGCATATTTTCCGTTTATCTTCTGTACTATACGGTACATATTGTTTCACCGAGCTATGATACTTCGCAGTCACGCGCGAAAGTTACTTTCGTCCCTAAGTTTTGCACATCAGAGTATAAGTTCATTTCCTGTAGAGTTTGTACACCAACTGTAGTAACCTTACATTTTGTCCTGTAGTGAATTTGAAATGTCACTAAATGACACAAAATCATTATACGTGAAGATGACCTTTTTGCCCATATCTACGTAATTTTGAGCGTTGATCGCTTTTTTTACATATTTTTGTTAACAATACACTTTTACGTATTTGCCTACATCGTTCTTCGCAAGCCACCTAACGGTGTGTGGCGGAGAGTACTTCTGGTACCACGAATTAAACACCTCTTCCCTGTTTCACTTACGAATGACGCGTGGGAAGAATGACTGTCAGTAAGCCTCTCTATTAGCTCTAATTTCTCGAAGTTTCTTGCCGTGTGGTCATTTCGCGAGATGTATGTGGGACGAATTAAAATATTGTCCGACTGAAGTTCAAATGTTTCAAATGGCTCTGAGCACTATGGGACATAACAGCTGTGGTCATCAGTCCCCTAGAACTTGGCACCACTTAAACCTAACTAACCTAAGGACATCACACACAACCATGCCCGAGGCAGGATTCGAACCTGCGACCGTAGCAGTCGCGCGGGCTGCGCGCCTAGAACCGCGAGACCACCGCGGCCTGAAGTTCGCTATGAATAATTAGTCCTAGATATTTTGCGGTAAATACTGTTCCTAGCGGACTGTCATGAATAGTGTAGTTGTACAACACTGGATGTCATGTGAAACTTCCTTGATGTATTCCGGAAATTACCATGATATCTGTCGATGTTGTTCTATGCGGAACGAAGTCTTGAACCCCGTGCCAAATGTGGTCAGATATTCGATAAGCTCGTTTCACTAACCCGCAGTGCGGGTCGGTGTCAACTGCCTTTGTGAAGTCAAAAAACATGGCACCAACCCGAGCGCCGTTGTTTACAGCGCTATGAATCCCATGGAGATCAGCGCGAGCTGAGTTTCACAAGATCTCTGTTCGCGGGACCGATCCTGATTTTTATAGAAGAGATTTTAATTCTCCAATAACATCATAATTCTTTAGCATAAAATATGTTCCATATTTCTGTAACAGATTGACGTCGACGATACAGGACTGTAATTACACTACTGGCTATTAAAATTACTACACCACGAAGATGACGTGCTACAGACGCGAAATTTAACCGACAGGAAGAAGATGCTATGATATGCAAATGATTAGCTTTTCAGAGCATTCACACAAGGTTGGCACCGGTGGCGATACCTACAACGTGCTGGCCTGAGGAAAGTTTCCAACCGAATTCTCATACAAAAACAGCAGTTGACCGGCGTTGCCTGGTGAAACGTTGTTGTGATGCCTTGTGTAAGGAGGAGAAACGCGTACCGCACTTTTCCGACTTTGAAAAAGATCGGATTGTAGCCTATCGCGATTACGGTTTATCGTATCGCGCCATTGCTGCTCGCGTTGGTCGAGAGCCAATGACTGTTAGCAGAATATGGAATCGGTGCAGGATCCCAACGGCCTCGTATCACTATCAGTCAAGATGGCAGGCATCTTATCCGCATGGCTGTAACGGATCGTGCAGCCACGTCTCGATCCCTGAGTCAACAGTTGGGGACAGTTGCAAGACAACAACCATCTGCACGAACAGTTCGACGACGTTTGCAGCAGCATGGACTATCACTTCGGAGACCATGGCTGCAGCTACCCTTGACGCTGCATCACAGACACGAGCGCCTGCGATGGTGTACTCAACGACGAAACTGGGTGCTCGAATGGCAAAACGTCATTTTTTCGGATGAATCCAGGTTCTGTTTACAGTATCATGATGGTCGCATCCGTGTTTGGCGACACTGCGGTGAACGCACATTGGAAGCGTGTATTCGTCATCGCCATACTGGCGTATCACCCGGCGCGATGGTATGGGGTGCCATTGGTTACACGTCTCGGTCACCTCTTGTTCGCATTGACAGCACTCTGAACAGTGGACGTTACATTTCAGATGTGTTACAACCCGTGGCTCTACCCTTAATTCGATCCCTGCGAAACCCTACATTTCAGCAGGATAATGCACGACCGCATGTTGCAGGTCCTGTACGGGCCTTTCTGGATACAGAAAATGTGTTGGACTGCTGCCCTGGCCAGCACATTCTCCAGATCTCTCATCAATTGCAAACGACTGGTCTATGGTGGCCGAGCAACTGGCTCTTCACAATACGCCAGTCACTACTCTTGATGAAGTGTGGTATCGTGTTGAAGCTGTATGGGCAGCTGTACCTGTACACGCCATCCAAGCTCTGTTTGACTCAATGCCCAGGCGTATCAAGGCCGTTATTACTTCCAGAGACGGTTGTTCTGGGTACTGATTTCTCAGGATCTATGCACCCAAATAGCGTGAAAATCTAATCACATGTCAGTTGTAGTATAATATATTTGTCCAATGAATACCCGTTTATCATCTGCATTTCTTGTCGATGTAGCAATTTTAATGGCCAGTAGTGTTTTTGCGCCGAGGACTACGGCGCCTCACTTCCACCTATAATTTCGTTACAGAAAGTTAGCTTTAGTTTACAGTACTGAGTGGTTTCAGTGAACGGAATAACCTTGTCTGCCCCCATCGGGCGCAGTGACATCTTGGGGAAATTTACATGTTACAGCTTTTTAGCATGTTCCAATAGGTCACTGGTGCAGTACTCGCTGGTGCAATGGGCACATCTGTTGCGCTTTGGTTTACTAGATTGCAGGCCTTCAAAGAAATGGAACAACAAAAATCATCGTTCGTTTAACTACATTTCAATATGTGGTTTACACAACAACGAAGGTTGTATTTGGTGGAATGTCTGCTTTGTAGCATTCTCATCTGCTTACCATTCTTTGTTTATCTAGGGTTTCCTGGCAAAGAAAAAAAGTCATTCTTGTAAGCAGGTCGCACAGGACTACAGTTGTCACTGTGCGTTTTCAATATTAAAATTTATTAGAAAACAACGCACATCTTTTAGTACTTCAGTCACGGGTCTAAATCAGTGTTTAGTTTGAGACGACACATTTCGTCAGATTGGTGTCATCATCAGCTGCCCACTAAGTAATCACATATTGTTCTGCCTGATTGCATAGGAACGACGTTTTTGTCGTCGTTGGCCGGCCCCTGTGGCCGAGCGGTTCTAGGCGCTTCAGTCCAGAACCAAGCGACTGCTACGGTCGCAGGTTCGAATCCTGCCTCGGGCATGGATGTGTGTGATGTCCTTAGGTTAGTTAGGTTTAAGTAGTTCTAAGTGTAGGGGACTGATGACCTCAGATGTTAAGTCCCATAGTGCTCAGAGCCATTTGAACCATTTTTTGCTGTCGGTGTTGTTGTAGTTGTTGTTGTTCGTGATGGTGGTGGTTGTGTCGGTGGTAAACCACTGAGATTAGATGTCAAAAATTCATTGGTTGTGAGGAATGGAATTTACGTTCTCACCAGACAACGAACAAAATTTTGCTACCTAACGTCACTGATACACCGAACAATACGTAATCTGTTTCCATCAACTTACAAACTACTTAACATGCGGAAAAAAATGCAGCCTCAGTTTACTAGACATTCTCTTCTCGTTGCCGGGATTTCGTTGTCCGATTAGTTCATAAAATTTATGATTTTTGTAGTAAAATATCATTGCACACATGTGCCAAGGACCATTTCGCACTGTGGCGATGTATTCTAGTCTACGTGTGTGACAGTTAACTGGAATTCCATATGCATGTCATCTCTGAAGATGATTCCCACTTCCATTGCAGGCAAGAGATTTGTCCGATTTGAACTTGTGGCCACGTGTGGCGGGGCATGACTTTCGATGGTGAGACATGTCGTTCAGAGGTCTTGATTCGTATAGTGCTAGGCTTGTGTCATCCTTACATTGCTGTCTTGTTCCTTTGGTTTGCATAGGTGTTTCAAGCTATGAAGTGACTAAGAAGTCCGACTCTATAGTTCAGTGTCTGGCGCGGATTACCCAGGTTCGATTCTCACTACTGCCACATGGTGGAAGGACTGGAATAGGGCGCATAAAACCTCGTGATGCCAATTACTGAGGGGCTACTTGAGTGATAAGTAGCAACTCTAAGGACAAGAAAGCCGACAACTGCTGGGAGAGCGCTGTACTCTGCCATGGCCCTCCATACTGAATCTGAATGACTCTGTTGACAAAAGATGACACGGCGGTTGGTCGGTCCCGATTGTTCCGCCTGGGCCAGAATGAGAAGCTTTACTTGCGTAATGACTTTGGAATGTACGTGGAGGACTAAGTATATGTTGTTGTTGTTGTGGTCTTCAGTCCTGAGACTGGTTTGATGCAGCTCTCCATGCTACTAGAAGCTTCTTCATCTCCCAGTACCTACTGCAACCTACATCCTTCTGAATCTGCTTAGTGCATTCATCTCTTGGTCTCCCTCTACGATTTTTACTCTCCACGCTGCCCTCCAGTACTAAATTGGTGATCCCTTGATGCCTCAGAACATGTCCTACCAACCGATCCCTTCTTCTAGTCAAGTTGTGCCACAAACTCCTCTTCCCCCCAATTCTATTCAATACCCCATCATTAGTTATGTGATCTACCCATCTAATCTTCAGCATTCTTCTGTAGCACCACATTTCGAAAGCTTCTATTCTCTTCTTGTCCAAACTTATTATCGTCAACGTTTCACTGCCATACATGACTAAGTATAAGGATGCATGTTTTGTGTCTCATTCACTTATAGGATAAATATGTATCGAGCCTTCACCTCTTTATTATGCTCTCGGTGGTATCGCCACACAACTGATTGCGGTACTTCAGTTGTTGACCACAAATTCCGGGATTATTGTAAGTCAGATTTTCTTTTAAGATTTTATACATCCTTACCACTGAACAATAAAAGTCAAGGTTCTCGACTCTGATTTTCACGATGATCACAGTCCATTGCCTCTTTACTGAATCCCACAGACTCTTTTTATGTTATCGTAAGAGATCCCTCTTTTTATTTGTTTATTAATTCTACCTATGAGTTTCAGTAGGTAGCAATACTGTTGAAGTGTGAGCTGAAGAACAGAATCGCAGTTAAGTATAAATTATTGCACACTCATGATTGCTAGAGTGTCTGTTGCGTATAAATCGTTACACGGTCATATGTCTACAAATAAGTTATTTAATGATGTGTGATTGAAATTAAAACTACACATGGGCCAGACCTAGGAGAGAAGAGACTGCGAGGTTTTGATGTAAGTGTTTAATTGTTCATATTGGTAATTACATCCAAATAATGACCGAGGTGTCAATTTGCTATTGCCACTCAAGTGACAACGCTCTCTCACTTTCACACTGCACACCACAGCCAGTACAACACAACATGGATGAGTTCAACAGTTATATGACTGAATACGAAAAGCATATTACCCAGTAGCTTTAACTGGAAAAATTGTGGAGACATGCTATGTGAGACATACCGTTTCGTTTCTATATAACCTTCATTTCCATCAACATTCTTTTGGACGAAGATAACTAGTCATAGCGGTCGACACGTTGAGTCAATGCCCACTCTGACACGTTAACACATTAGGAAGAATATTAGTGAAACCCTTCTTCGTACTTGGGATTTCTTCCGAAGCGCTCGGATTAATTTTTTTGTGTTATCTTCTTCGTGTAGGCGGTATTCAACGGTTTTCCTTGTACTGCTTCACAGTGCCGCCTTTGCAGAAAACGGGTAGTCCCCTACCCATCCGCCAGAACGAGATTCTGATCATCTCCAAGGTTTTCCTCGATTACGTAGTACTGATTCACTCAACTAAGACACATGTTACCAGCTTTTGAGTGTATAGGATCAGAAACGCCTTATTTTCAGTAATTATCCGAAATACGTGGAACCGTCCGTTTCTTTCCTGAGTCATCGCTTCCCGCCCACTTTGAAACAGTCCGTGAAAACTGAAACTTCAAGGCAGGGAGGAGTGTTGGCGGTCTTATCTCAGTAGACACTGTTGTTGTGAAACTTCTTTGAATGTTTCTCACAGGGAGTAATCAGACATAATCGCTAAGTTGGTCGCCTTTACTCCACTACCTCCGGCTTCTGCCTGCATTTTGCGCACTCTTTATTAATAAGGGAAATAAATTTCCTGCATGAGTCCATGATGTGAATAGTTTAGGAATAAAATCGTCTACGTCGCTTAATATAGGTCTTTAATTAATTATAGAACTGATGGTAGCAGTACTGGAAAATAATAATACATACATAACAAACACATACATTAAGCGATGTAGGTGGTTTTATTCCACAAAATTTTACGCATTCTGTTACAAATTATGCTAGAAGACTATTTAGAATTGTGTTCCCTACTGATTTTAACGTAACTTTTGTCCAGTGCGTTGCCAACAAACCTATCTCTTTATAACAGCTGTATTTTCTTCACTGCCCCAGCACCTTCTTCATTTTCCTACTTCATGATTACAAACATTATTACATGTCCATCGATCGAATATTCTGTTTACTCTTCCTCTTGTATTGAGCATAACTCACGCCTCTCTGGTCAGATGTTAACACTTTGCACACTTGAACCATCTTTTAATTTCTTACAGATTCATTCTTTCAACAAACTTTAGCTGAATTGAATGCTACCTAGCAAAGTTCAAAACGAAAGGAAGATCTACATACTAAATAAGACATTGAGTTAAATGCGAAGAGGAAGCGCAATGAAACCTGTTTACGACATAAAAATTCACTACTGAAAACAAAAAAGGCACAATGAGCACCTTGACAGACGGAGCCCGTGAAATTTGTGAACCGAAACACCCGCAGACACCTTTTTGAAGAAATGGTTATCCAGACAGGCAGTGGAGCGGACACTCGACCGCAGATGATGGAGCGCATCAGCGGTTCTAGAGAAGGCCAACCACAAATGGTCACGTTTCCATTTGTTTTATTCGGAATGCAGCTGAATGGACTAGAAATCCGGGTAAGCGAGATATTCAAACGAACAAAAACAGCTTAATAATCCTCAGAAAATCCAAGCAGTACCATCAGACGGTGTATCACTTCCACCTTGAAAAGATCTGCAAAGGGGCAAAGTAGAGCGACATTGTATCGAACACTGGTCGAGTCACTCGCACTAGGAACAATACATCGGTAACGGAGGTACTACGCACACTTCCTGAGGACGCAGACTTAAGTACCAAACCAGGCGTAGTGGCACTATGGTTTACGTACAGAAGGCGCTATCGGAAGGAGCGGGACACTGACCCATCGTCAGCCTTCCTGAAATAGGATCCCAGTCGTTCCTTTACATCAATAGAAACGAATTCTGGAATAGTTTCTTCGGGAAGGACTATGCTAAAAGCCTCCCTCAACCTTGTCTTTCGAGTTTTAACTCCGGTCGCAGGCTCGAATCTCGCCTCGGGTATGGATGTGTGTGATGTCCCTAGGTTAGTTAGGTTTAAGTAGTTCAAAGTTCTAGGGGACTGACGACCTCAGAAGTTGAGTCCCATAGTGCTCAGAGCCATCTGAACCATTTTTAGCTCCGGCCCTACTTACATTTTTTTGCACCGTACTTTAACCAGCCTTTCATATCTTCGCCACTACAACTATTATTTCCTCTTTTGAAAAGAAAACTGCCAATAACTTTACCAGTATAGCCGCAAGTATATTCTCGATAAAACAGAAACCTAGAAATGCACATCGAAGCACTTCTGTTAGCATAGAATATAAATGTACGCTACTGGCCATTAAAATTGCTACACCAAGAAGAAATGCAAATGATAAACGGGTATTCACTGGAAAAATATATTATACTAGAATTGACATTTTCACGAAATTTGGGTGCATAGATCCTGAGAAATCAGTACCCAGAACAACCACCTCTGGCCGAAATAACGGCCGTGATACGCCTGGGCATTGAATCAAACAGAGCTTGGATGGCGTGTACAGGTGCAGCTTCCCATGGAGCTTCAACACGATACCACAGTTCATCAAGAGTAGTGGCTGGCGTATTGTGACAAGCCAGCTGCTCGGCCACCATTGACCACACGTTTTCAATTGGTGAGAGAGCTGGAAAATGTGCTGGCCAAGGCAGCAGTCGAACATTTTCTGTATCCAGAGAGACCTGTACAGGACCTGCAACATGCGGTCGTGCATTATCCTGATGAAATGTAGGGTTTCGCAGGGATCTAATGAAGGGTCGTAACACATCTGAAATGTAACGTCCACTGTTCAAAGTGCCGGGAATGCGAACAAGAGGTGACCGAGACGTGTAACCAATAGCACCAAATACCATCACGCCGGGTGATACGCCAATATGGCGCTGACGAATACACGCTTCCAACGTGCGTTCATCACGATGTCGCCAAACACGGATGCGACCATCATGATGCTGTAAACAGAACCTGGATTCATCCGAAAAAATGACGTGCCATTCGAGCACCCAGGTTCGTCGTTAAGTACACCATCGCAGGCGCTCCTGTCTGTGATGCAGCGTCAAGGGTAACCGCAGCCATGGTCTCCGAGCTGATAGTCCATACTGCTGCAAACGTCGTCGAACTGTTCGTGCAGATGGTTGTTGTCTTGCAAACGTCCCCATCTGTTGACTCAAGGATCGAGACGTGGCTGCACGATCCGTTACAGCCATGTGGATAAGATGCCTGTCATCTCGAATGCTAGTGACACGAGGCCGTTGGGATCCAGCACGGCGTTCCGTATTACCCTCCTGAACCCACCGATTCCATATTCTGGTAAAAGTCATTGGATCTCGACCAACGCGAGCAGCAATGTCGCGATACGATAAACCGTAATCGCGATATGCTGCAATCCGATCTTTATCAAAGTCGGAAACGTGATGGTACGCATTTCTCCTCCTTACACGAGGCATCACAACAACGTTTCACCAGGCAACGTCGTCCAACTACTGTTCGTGTATGAGAATTCGGTTGGAAACTTTCCTCATGTCAGCACGTTGTAGGTGTCGCCACCGGTGCCAACCTTGTGTGAATACTCTGAAAAGCTAATCATTTGCATATCACAGCATCTTCTTCGTGTCGGTTAAATTTCGCGTCTGTAGCACGTCATTTTCGTGTTGTAGCAATTTTAATGGCCAGTAGTGTATTACACAGATGACATCCAATGCTTAGTTCACGTTTTAGTGGTTCAAGTTAGCTGTCCTGACCGTGGCATTCTGCCGTTACTACTCCTCTACTGGCAACAAAACTTCCCAGACTCCTTCCTTACTGGCATCTGGTGGCCAGTTCTGCATAACGTAGGGGTGTCCGAATACTTTTGATCGAATGGTGTGTATCGTTATATTCTGTTATGTGATAGCACTCATTGCTTTTCAGTCTCGTCCACTCCGTTCTGCCAGTAAAATGAAAATGAAACACATAAAAGAACAGCGTCAACCCTTACGGCCAAGCCAAATTAATCCTTCTTACCGTGGTCTAGATAACTTACATTGTGCATTGCGTCATGACGTGCGGCTAAAGTAGATTCTTCCCGAAAACGACGGAAAGCATGTGAAATCTGATTTCTACCGGCGTATGCGATGTTCAGATATCTTACGGGAGTGCAGCTGGTTGACGTCGTCGACAACCGCTGCATTTCGCTAGGAGCACACCCTGCTACTTTCAGCCGGCCGGGGTGGCCGAGAGGTTCTAGGCGCTACAGTCTGGATCCGAGCGACCGCTACGGTCGCAGGTTTGAATCCTGCTTCGGGCATGGATGTGTGTGACGCCCTTAGGTTAGTTAGGTTTAAGTAGTTCTAAGTTCTAGGGGACTAATGACCTCAGAAGTTAAGTCCCATAGTGCTCAGAGCCATTTGAACCATTTTGCTATTTTCAAGACATCAATTGCAGCAAGGGAATTTAAAACCTCGGTTCCCAGCAAAACTCCGGAAATATGACACTCACACATACTACAAACATCTAGCTCCGTCACAATCCAGAGGTCTTTGACGTCACACGTTATCGATAATGAAATAAGTAATCAACGGGTGAGGTAGTATTAGCTCTGTCCCTCTGTTTTTTGACTACGGCGAGACACGATCCGATGCAGATTTTAAACATAAACTACAATCCAGCTATAAGGTTACTTGCTAATTTAATTTCAACAGCTTCCTTAATAACACTATCCCAGTAGTTGGAAGTGCATGCCAGAATCTCCGTGTTGTTGTCTTCCATAGGATGACTGGTGCCAAGGCAATGTTCTGCAAAGGCGGATTTGCTCGGATGTGGTAAGCGTGTGTATCACTTACGCTCAGTACAACAGTCCTCCATAGTTCCCATAGTCTGACCAATATATGACATGTCACAACTGCTAGAAACACTGTAGGCACCCGCCTTAAGCAATCCAAAATCATCATTTACGGAACCTAAAACGACCCTTACCTTAGATGGTGGTCGTAAAACGAACTTCACATCATATTTCCGTATAATACGACCAATACAAAATGCTCCCTGCGTAAGGCAAAAACGACATAGACTTTGGTGTCACCTCGGTATCATCATTACTCATCCGGTGCATAAGTAGTCTATAGCGCAACGCAGGTCTGATCAGTCTTTCACTATAACCATTCTGACGAAAGGTGACTTCGGGATGGACGAACACAGCTGACAAACTCTTAGGGTCCGAGATGACATGGACCCCGTGAACAAGGAACGAAGTAACCCTTCACATTGAGCCGTATGGTGACAACTACCAGCCTGCAAGCCGGCCGAAGTGGCCGTGCGGTTCTAGGCGCTGCAGTCTGGAACCGCGAGACCGCTACGGCCGCAGGTTCGAATCCTGTCTCGGGCATAGATGTGTGGGCTGTCCTTAGGTTAGTTAGGTTTAACTAGTTCTAAGTTCTAGGGGACTAATGACCTCAGAAGTTGAGTCCCATAGTGCTCAGAGCCATTTTTTGAACCAGCCTGCAGATACAAGTCAGTGTGAGCAGGTTTACTTCAAAAGGCATATTCCAGCGAACCATCAACTTTCCTCCTGACCAACACATCAAGGAAAGGACGAGAGCCATCGTTTTCCACCTCCATCGTGAAAGAAATATCCTGGTGGATTGATTTCAGGTGTTCTAAAAAGTCGTTCAAATTCTCACTGCTATGAGGCCAAACAACAAAACTATCTTCTACATATGTGAAAAAACGAACAGGTTGCAAAGTCACCGACACCCAGGTACTTGCTTCGAAGCCTTTTACCAACGAATCGGCAATAATAGGTGACAACAGCCATCCCGTCGCAACTCCATCTGTATGCTCGTAGTACTGGTGATTGAACAAAAAGTAAGTAGAAGTCAACACATGTCGAAATAGAGTCGTTAATTCCGCACCAAACGTAACCTAAATCAACCATAACGAATCAGACAGAGGAAGGCGAGTGAAAACTTACTAGGATATCAGAGTCACTCAAAAGCTTTCTCAAAAGCATTCTCAGAGAAAGTGTGACGCTATATCGTGGGCGGCAGTCAGGTCAACGCACTGCGTATCTCCTAATGCGCTCGACTTCTCAATTACGAGAGTGTAGATATCGCCCAAAACCAACGCTGACGACTTCCCGTATCGGATTGTAATTGCGTTCAGACCCTAGAAAGTCTCAGCTCTTTCTCTTTATCTCAGCTTCAGATGAGTAGAAAAAGCAAGAGCTTTTCTAGGGAAAAATTACTCAAATAGTACGAAGTACTTAGAGGTTCGATGTGCAGAATATTTTATAGGCAAAATTTAAAAAATCATCCGTCCCTATATTCGTTTTAGAAAAGGTAATTCAAATGTGGATTTGTTAGCACGTCCCTTTGAGCTCCAAGCTGCTGGCATTTATCACACGGCAGTTCAAGTTATCTTACATTTTTTGTTGTTCATGCCATTACCGACTAACCAAAGAGTCAGTTAAAAGTCGTCACTGTATAGTTTTCCCGTGCTCATATTCATTTTCAACAAATGAAAACGAAATAAATGATGCAATCATTGCACTGTAGCCCAGGCGATTGCAAAATTAGACACTTTTCTACTCGTGTGTTTTCCCCAGAGATGACCATCCATAAATACTGCTTATCTATTCTATACCTCCTGAAATCTGTAGATACGGACGAATACGTCGGCACATTCCGCGGCATTTCAGTCCATTGTGCAAGAGGGAAGCATTTTGTGCCAACTCGCGACCTGGAGGCAAACTACGTTAACGGGTTTTTTGAGGGAGCCGCGCTGTGACGACAGCGGCAAGGTCGCGGTAGCGAGCTGATGCAAGCCTACCGCAAGGCACGCTGCTCCGTCTTCTGGGTCTGATGGGACAGACGGTCAGCAAGTCTGGACAGGCAAAATCATATGGCGCACGGCCGCTCCATCCACCTGACGCAACAACGACAAATCTAGCTAGATAAACTGAAGCTGACAGGTGGCCAGCCCATCCACTGTAAGTTACGAGACAGTCCATCACACCACTTTATCACGCCTCTCTCGGTGATTCATAAGCAAGTACAGGACACAGTTCAGTACAATCCGTTTTTCTATTCCTCGTATAAATGCAAGTTTCTACAAAATCGATCAAAGAACATTTTTTTGACACAAATCGTTCTAGTGTTTCCCAAAATATTAGTGTTTAAAATACTGTCATCAGCATGTCTCTAACACAGCTGCAACACTGTCTCTTTTGCCCGAAACGTCTTACCGTACCCTACTGCGCTTTACATTTTGTTTAGCCTCGTCTAGTGGCGTGCTACGGCACTGTGTAGCGAAGATTTCAGTCCGCACTCGGACTGCATGGTGTATACCTGAACACAAATTACGTAACGTTAATTTTTCCAGGTGATAAAACTTTAACCCCAGCAAACAAAACAGCGGTTGGAAGCGTACGTTCAAGATGTATGTCGACACGTCATCAACTTTATTCGGTTCTTGTTGATGTTGCTGGCGCAGTCTTCAGTCCGAAGAGTGGTTTGATGCAACTCTCCATGATCCTGTTCGAGTATCTTGGTGTCTGAATAGTTACTGCAGCCTATTGCCAGTCGAACCTGATTCCTTTATTCAAGCATTAGTCTCCCTCTACAAGCGTCACCCCCATACGTCCATCACTAAATTACGTAACTATTCCCTGATTGCTCAGGATGTGCCAAACGAATCTATTCATCTTTGTGCTCCAGCTCTTCGCTTTCCAGTTCAAAACGATACCTTTTCATTAGTTGCTCCGTATTCTTTTGCAGCACCAGATTTCAGATGCCTGTAAAGCCGTGTCTAGCCCTTAACTACTATGGTCATTCACAGGAACACAATTACTATGGAGGGGTCTCACAGACCGCATTTTTCTGTTTTATATATCAAACCAGAATTTTGCTGAATATGTATAGTTTCTTGACTTCCAGT
Organism: Schistocerca cancellata; assembly: GCF_023864275.1. Classification (NCBI taxonomy): domain Eukaryota; kingdom Metazoa; phylum Arthropoda; class Insecta; order Orthoptera; family Acrididae; genus Schistocerca; species Schistocerca cancellata. The sequence continues at coordinate 458,709,265 of NC_064631.1, read as the reverse complement.
CATTCATTACACTTCTTAGAGGTGGTGTTTGTAGAAATTTGATTTTTTTAAACACTGCGGTATTTTAAACACTTCGACAATTAAAACAAAGCGAAATTTGTATTTTTATTTTATGAGTTACGAAAATAACAGCAAATAGTTAGCTCTCTACTCACACACAGATTTTCATCAGAGGGATTATATTACAAATTGGCAATATAACTAGGTGGAAAAATCCGACATGACTTACGATAAATTGTGTGCGAAGTCAGCTTTCAGTTTACGACTCACTTTGCAATGTAGAGCGAATATTTCAGTCCATAAGTCTATGAATGGAGAAACTTTGCCACCATTTTACTTCTAAAATTACAAGTAAAAACTAAATACTTGTTCTCATGTGCCACTGAATCATATTTTAGTCAATTTCCACCTGCACACACTTCACGCAGACCTTCCTGGAACACTCCAAACAAATCGAACGCCACGCTGTTGACATGGATATCTTGTTTTCCTCTTCAGACGAGGAGGGCAAAAGGTGCACGTTTTTCGATTTTTGAATTCTTCTTTCGCTGTCTGAGGCTCATCTTGCAAGTGAAGACATCTGTCTCACATAACACATGTTGCATTAACACATGTTGCACAGAAGGTCCAGCTTTCCCCGCCATGGAGAAACAGTAGCATGCAAAAAAAACGCGGCACGCGTGTTATGTTACGTCTGTGAGACCTCTCAAGGCTAATAATTACGAAACAAAGAGCAGCAACAATGCAAGAATGCTAGTACGTGTAGCTTGACAGCCAATAGGAAGGTACATGGAAGAGTCCATTTGGCTTTGCAGGGGTATGAGAAATATCTCGACACAAAAATCAGTAGCAGTCCGAGAGACGGTCGATAGTAGTTAAGGGCTACGATACCTAGCGGCTTCTCATTTGACATTCGAGAGAAAACTGTTCAAATCCGTGTTGGTCATCCGGATTTAGTTTACCTGCGACTTCCCTAAATCGCCCCTTGCGATTGCCGGAACGATTCCTTTGACAGAGCACCGCCGATTTCCTCTCCCTTCCTTGAAACAAACTTAGTTTGTGCTCCGTCTCTAAGAACGTCAATGTCGGCGGCTCCTTAAACTTTAATCTTGCAAGGCTCTAGAGCTGAACGTGCCCTATAGCATCTACGAGGGGAAAATTTGTGAAAATTAAATCGCCAAGATAGCGATTTGGAATTAAAAGCCTTCAACGCAATGCGCTCTAGCCGGTAGGAAACTCCCCTCCCGCCGGAGGTTCGAGTCCTCCCTCGGCATGGGTGTGTGTGCTGTCTTTAGCGTAAGTTAGTTCAAGTAGTGTCTAAGTCTAGGGACCGATGACCTTAGCAATTTGGTCCCTTAGAATTCACACACATTTGAACATTTGGTAAAAAAATGGACTCCGGCCCTGGAAGTATTGGGCTCAGTCGTGAATAGCGGCGGGGATATTTTCCCCGTTCCAGTTCAAGACGTTTCCAGATCCACTCAGTCTGCCATCAAATGAGTACCAGGTAAAAGGCGGCCGCGGCGCTGGGTTCACCACCCGCCCCCTCCAAGTGCCGGGGCGAGGAAAGGCTGTACTCTGCCTACAGTCAGACCAATGGCGCCAGACTATATCTGTTTAACGCAGCATGCACCTTGCAAAGGTGGGGCGCCTTTTATGCCTCAAAACGCGGATACCCTAGCCGCCCTGTATGTGGAGCCACAACTTGCGTGGACAGGCCAGATTAACCCGTAGCTTCTGAAGACGGACAGCAACCTTTTCAATAGTTGCAGGGGCAACAGTCTGGATAATTAACCTGGCCTTTCGAGTGCTGCTACTGCGAACGGCTGAAAGCAAGGGGAAACTACAGCCGTTATATTTCCCGAGGACATACAGCTCTACTGTACGGCTTAATTATGATAGCATCCTCTTGGGCAAAATAATCCGAAGGTAAGAGATTCCGCCTTTCGGATTTCCGGAAGGGGACAACTCAAGAGGACGTCGTCATCAGGAAATCAATTTGGTAATAGAAGGATAAATGAGGGGGAGGGGGCAAGAGAAGGTAATAATTGTAGAGGGTGATATATGCTTGGATACACCTGGTCAAATGGATGTAGGCTGAGACAGTTATGCAGAGATAAAGAAGATTTAATGGGATAGATGAATATGGAGAACTGCATCACACTACAAACGAAGCATTTTGATGTTTTTCAATTACAAAATATTTAATATGCAGCATTTGATTTAATGAATTGATGAGATCAAAAAAATTAATAATTGGAATCATTAAGATATTCAAAACGATTTATTAACGTTGCTATGAGCAATAATACATTTTTTAAAGAAAGAACAAAATTATGAGGTCATGGACAGTGTGGCTGGTCCCGGCGGAGGTTCGAGTCCTCCCTCGGGCATAGGTGTGTGTGTTTGTCCTTAGGATAATTTAGGTTAAGTAGTGTATAAGCTTACGGACTGATGACCTTAGAAGTTAAGTCCCATAAGATTTCACACACATTTGAACATTTTTGAACAAAATTTTTAGGTACATACGCAAGCAGAAATCTATATATCACTTTTAGAAGTAACTTAACGTAACTATAAGCAAACTTGTTTATTAAACAAAAGCATAGCAGTGAAAGGAATGTGACATTTATACAACAATTTCTCGCAATTTATCATTAATGAATGAAGTCGGCCGGCCGGAGTGGCCGAGCGGTTCTAGGCGCTACATTCTGGAACCGCGCGACCATTACGGTCGCGGGTTCGAATCCTGCCTCGGGCATGGATGTGTGTGATGTCCTTAGGTTAGTTAGGCTTAAGTAGTTCTAAGTTCTAGAGGACTAATGACCTCAGAAGTTAAGTCCCATAGTGCTCAGAACCATTACGAATGAAGTTGTCCAAACCTGTTCTTACCCATCTCCAAGAGAAACAGTATCCGCTGACAGGAGCAAAACGTTTTTTGTGTCCTAGTTTCGGTGAGTGGTTGGTTGGTTGGCTGGTTTGGGGGAGGAGACCAAACAGCGAGGTCACCTTGTAAGTAGGCTGTTTAGGTTCTTATATTGGTAACGCCGCCACGTAGCGCTCTCTGTATGAAAATCACTGGCTGTGCTGTGTGCAGTCTGTGGCTAGTTTGCATTGTTGTCTGCCATTGTAGTGTTGGGCAGCGGCAGCTGGATGTGAACAGTGCATAGCGTTGCGCAGTTGGTGAGCCGCCAGCAGTGGTGGATGTGAGGACAGAGATGGCGGAGTTTGAAATTTGTAAGACTGGTTGGCATGACCTGCTATATATATTATGATCATTAAGGTAAATACATTGTTTGTTCTCTAAAATAAAAAAAATAAAAAATTAGTGTACAGTGGAGAAAAACTATTTTGAAAGAGGATGTGAACAGAATACAGAAAGCAGGCTTAGATAGTACTTTTGGGAATAATGATGAACAAAGGGAGATCTCCATGCAAAATACTGCAGTAAAACAAACCCTGTCCTTTCCTTTTGTGTCATCCCTCTATATGTCTGTGTACCCTTGTGTATTTGTGTTCATCCTGTCTTTATGTGTTTATCTGATACGATTTATGTTGTAGAATTTTTCTAATACTCAGCTACATTCACTATGATGAGGAATACTGTTATCCTCAAATATAATTTGCATTAATAATATGTTATTTACCTTGTAAATATGCTTAGACATTATTTATTCTGTTTTGTTTTAATGCTCATGTGTGAAGTTGATGTTTCAGTAATTATTCTGATCTTTTATGTATGTACTCATGTAATAATTCCTGTAACACCGATGTACACTCCTGGAAATTGAAATAAGAACACCGTGAATTCATTGTCCCAGGAAGGGGAAACTTTATTGACACATTCCTGGGGTCAGATACATCACATGATCACACTGACAGAACCACAGGCACATAGACACAGGCAACAGAGCATGCACAATGTCGGCACTAGTACAGTGTATATCCACCTTTCGCAGCAATGCAGACTGCTATTCTCCCATGGAGACGATCGTAGAGATGCTGGATGTAGTCCTGTGGAACGGCTTGCCATGCCATTTCCACCTGGCGCCTCAGTTGGACCAGCGTTCGTGCTGGACGTGCAGACCGCGTGAGACGACGCTTCATCCAGTCCCAAACATGCTCAATGGGGGACAGATCCGGAGATCTTGCTGGCCAGGGTAGTTGACTTACACCTTCTAGAGCACGTTGGGTGGCACGGGATACATGCGGACGTGCATTGTCCTGTTGGAACAGCAGGTTCCCTTGCCGGTCTAGGAATGGTAGAACGATGGGTTTGATGACGGTTTGGATGTACCGTGCACTATTCAGTGTCCCCTCGACGATCACCAGTGGTGTACGGCCGGTGTAGGAGATCGCTCCCCACACCAAGATGCCGGGTGTTGGCCCTATGTGCCTCGGTCGTATGCAGTCCTGATTGTGGCGCTCACCTGCACGGCGCCAAACACGCATACGACCATCATTGGCACCAAGCCAGAAGCGACTCTCATCGCTGAAGACGACACGTCTCCATTCGTCCCTCCATTCACGCCTGTCGCGACACCACTGGAGGCGGGCTGCATGATGTTGGGGCGTGAGCGGAAGACGGCCTAACGGTGTGCGGGACCGTAGCCCAGCTTCATGGAGACGGTTGCGAATGGTCCTCGCCGATACCCCAGGAGCAACAGTGTCCCTAATTTGCTGGGAAGTGGCGGTGCGGTCCCCTACGGCACTGCGTAGGATCCTACGGTCTTGGCGTGCATCCGTGCGTCGCTGCGGTCCGGTCCCAGGTCGACGGGCACGTGCACCTTCCGCCGACCACTGGCGACAACATCGATGTACTGTGGAGACCTCACGCCCCACGTGTTGAGCAATTCGGCGGTACGTCCACCCGGCCTCCCGCATGCCCACTATACGCCCTCGCTCAAAGTCCGTCAACTGCACATACGGTTCACGTCCACGCTGTCGCGGCATGCTACCATTGTTAAAGACTGCGATGGAGCTCCGAATGCCACGGCAAACTGGCTGACACTGACGGCGGCGGTGCACAAATGCTGCGCAGCTAGCGCCATTCGACGGCCAACACCGCGGTTCCTGGTGTGTCCGCTGTGCCGTGCGTGTGATCATTGCTTGTACAGCCCTCTCGCAGTGTCCGGAGCAAGTATGGCGGGTCTGACACACCGGTGTCAATGTGTTCTTTTTTCCATTTCCAGGAGTGTATATGTTATTTCAATTCTTTTGTAAAGCCTGTATTTCTACAAATGTTATCTGTATTGTTATGTTTTTAATGATGTATTTGGTACCTTTGTAATTGTATTCTTATGTTATAAAATTGTAATTGACACCAGTTCATCATATTATTAACTTGTAAGTTCCATTTCACTGCACATGTTTCTGTTGGTCATAGTATATGGAGAATATGTGAGAAGTAGGGACTGTTAGTGTTTGCACGTGTGTTAATAATTCAGCAAGGGACTGGATAACAGCATTGCTGGTTCTAAGGACAATTCCAAAGGCTTTGTGAGTACACAAGTGGTGGTTTATGGACTTGCTTTATTCTCCGCACGACTCTTCGATGATGATTGTGCACCTGCACAGTCGCAACAGATGGCTGCTGGCCATCTCTACAAGGACTACAGTGGGTCTGCATCTTTGATGACCCACCAATACCATTATTTCTACAAGAACTACAGTGGGTCTACACCTTTGCTGACTCACCAGTACCATTATTTCTACAAGGACTGCAGTGGGTCTGCACCTCTGGTGGCCCACCAATACCACAATCTCTACCAGGACTACAGTGGGTCTACTCTGTGATGACCTACCTACCAATATTCATGAACTTCGACTGACTCTGCGGTGGGTTTGCTCTGTTGTGGGCCCATTACCTGTCTGCATGTCAAGAGTCAGCACTGTCTTTCCGTTGGAAGGACAACACTACTTCTTCAAGACTGCATCTACTTCCGTGTGCAATTTCTTTTACTAATGAGACTTTGTGAAAAAAAACTGTAATTACTATTATGATGGATGATCAAGACTATCTTTATGGACTGTGAGAAAATTCTAGCTTTTGACCAACATTGTATCAATAGGTGTGTGCATTTGATTTCTTTGTTATTGTAATTACGATTCTGAAAAATTTTAACAAATATGTATTGCCCAGTGCCCAAAACAATTTGTAAAATTTTTTGTGGGGAGCATGGGGGCTATGTAAGTAGGCTGTTTAGGTTCTTATATTGGTAACGCCGCCGCCACGTAGCGCTCTCTGTATGAAAATCACTGGCTGTGCTGTGTGCAGTCTGTGGCTAGTTTGCATTGTTGTCTGCCATTGTAGTGTTGGGCAGCGGCAGCTGGATGTGAACAGCGCGTAGCGTTGCGCAGTTGGAGGTGAGCCGCCAGCAGTGGTGGATGTGGGGAGAGAGATGGCGGAGTTTTGAAATTTGTAAGACTGGTTGGCATGAACTGCTATATATATTATGATCATTGTTCGAGTATCATTGTTTGTTCTCTATTAAAATCTTTCATTTGCTAACTATGCCTATCAGTAGTTAGTGTCTTCAGCAGTTTGAATCTTTTATTTAGCTGGCAGTAGTGGCGCTCGCTGTATTGCAGTAGTTTGAGTAATGAAGATTTTTGTAAGGTAAGTGATTTGTGAAAGGTATAGGTTAATGTTAGTCAGGGCGATTCTTTTGTAGGGATTTCTGAAAGTCAGATTGCGTTGCGCTAAAAATATTGTGTGTCAGGTTAAGCACAGTCTCGTGTATAATGTTTCAAAGGGGACGTTTCAACCTGTCCCATCCTATGAGGGAAGGATGGGGAAGGAAATCGGCTGTACCTTTTCAAAGGAACCATCCTGGCATTTGCCTGAAGAGATTTAGGGAAATTACGGGAAACCTAAGTAAGGATGGCCGGACGCGAGTTGGTACCATCGTACCCCCGAATGCGAGTCCAGTGTGCTAACCACTGCGCCACCTCTCTCGGTGGTTTGGATGAAACGAGTTACAGAAGAAATCGGATTTCTGCGCAACCGAACACGTTAGAAACTGCCAGAAGTCCTGTAACCATTATTTGGAAAGTCTTAACAATTTAGCCAACTGAAGTGTCACATGCCACACTGGGCGCCACTGCGAATTTGACGCGAGATAGTGCGAGGTTCGAGAGGTGATTGCTGACGTAACTGATATCAGCTGTCCACTGAAAAATTCAACTGAACAAGAATACAAAAATCGATAACATCTATGTATTTTCTGTTGTAAAAGGAGTCGCACTCCAGTACTGGACCAGAGTTTTTTGTTTCAATTTTTTGTTCTGCGGGCACCTTTGTGGTGCGGCGCCCTAGATAGCGTGCACGTAACCGCGACCCTGGCCTGTGCTGCACTTGTTGCACGCTTCGCATCCATATAAAGTTACAGTCTAGACAGATTCTTTCAGAAGAGACTTCCGAACATCTGTAATTTTTATTAGATATTAACATACTTCACTTTTTTTCCAGGTCGACAAGAGTGTGACCGACGTTGATTTACAAGTTAACATGGGTCATTTTTTTTCCTTGACAGTCCGTCAGCATGTGTTTCCAGGGTCGTCCAAGGTCGGCGAGTTTTCATGTGACCTTTAGCTCCCTTTATCAGAAATGCTGCCGCCTAGAAAGCAGATTGTATTGACGTGCAGGTGGATTTTTAACCTTTCCTGTGTTTACGCTTCGTTCTCGACTTGCGACAGAGGTCTGACGTAACGGCGGGAGCTTACTCACGTTTAATCGCGGCCCGGTCTATAGTACAGACGAATTAAACTGAAGGCCAGCGCGCAAAATTTCAGGGGCGCTAGTTCTGGGAATAAATCTTGAATATTCAACAAAGTGCGTGTTCTGTCCAAGGCACCAAAAGCACCATTCACGTGCGGCACTGCTCGACGAAAACGGAGGCGGTATCAGCAGTACACTAAAGCAGCAACACGAAACAACCTCGCACAACTGTTTCGGTAGGCAAGCCTTGCGCAGTGCGAACTCATCTAAGAGCAATCATACGCATGTACTGGCCCGTCATACTGCAGTGGATAAACTACAATGACACCCCGTACTCAGAATGCAACAGTTACAGAAGAAGAATAACCGAAATGCGAGAACGAATTGCGAGAAGTGCCTATACTCCGACACTGTTTTCTGTCCGCTCCCTCCGTGCTGGATGCGTCACGCCATGCATTGTTCTTCTATTGATAAACCTGACATGTGTGCTGTCAATCTACTGTAGATAATGTTATTTACAACAACTAAGGTACGGACGTATGATTTGCAATCTGGTTGTTATATGAGTGAACTTACGCACGTACGTAACGCACGTTTACATCCTTGAGTCATAGCTTTATATACTATCTCGCCCAGCCTAACCCAAACCGCTAAGGACAGAAACTTTAAATTTGGAGAGTGCGTTGATCTTGTACTGAAGGCATCGTTTAAGAAGAGATTTTTCGAAATTCCACCCCCACCCCCAGGCATCTCTACGAAAACTGGTATCTGGTTTCTCGGTCAGAAATAAAGAAATCTATGTTTGAGCCTTTTAGGAAATTTAACGACTATCAGGGTGAAGCAGTGGAGGAAAGGTTTTTTTCTGTTTTTAGATTAAACCATTATTGAAGAACTACTGTACTAAAGTAAAGCTACTTCTATGAAAATTGGTATTTGACTTCCCGGGTCGATATAAAGAAATATGTGTTACTGGATGAAAGTTTCTGTGGAAATATCATGACACGAACACAAAAGGCATGATTAACAAAGACCGTGGGCTCCAGCAACCAGAAGAGATTTTTGTCCAGAAGCACATTCGGAAAAGACCGTGCTTCCATGGCCTCAACTGGCGTAGAAAGTTTAGATGATGTTGCAATTTGTGAACAACATAGAAGTCCGCTTAAAGACAAACGAAAAACAAGAAGAAATTCTGTGCAGACCATAGAGTCTAAGCGAGCGCTATAGCGGGCGCTAAGCTACTTACTTGTATGAGCATTAGGCTATGGGCTAAGGTAAGATTCGGTAAATAACGTTTCGTCACACAATGCTGGAGGCATATTGAGAGGCACTGAAGATCTCAGTAGATGGTTTTCGAACTCATGCGTGTTCAGCAAGCCGAACAGATTACAAGTAACCAAGCTACGCTCAGGAGGTGACAAAGATCCCGGAATCGGACCGGCCTATTGTGCAAACTGTACTGCACAAGGTTTGGTGTTGTTGTCAGAGTCCATTCATTATTATCTCAGGAAGTGCATGAGGTCGCAGAAGTTAATAAAGAAAAAAAAACATAAAATAACTTGCACATAAAACAAGAATGACTACAATTAGGGAAACTGTGGGCCTTAGTGCTAAATAATGCAAACAGCACAATCTCTTCTGTAATACAGACAGAGGGGAACCAAATGACATGTCGCTTATGTGGTGGAAAAAATTTCTCAAACTGGCTCTGGACACAGCAGGAACAGTTTAGAGTTAAGGTCGGTTTCACATTACTAACGCAAAAGGGCCTAAACGGCGCTTGTGACAATTAACATTACGACTTTGGTAGTGATGCTACATCGCATCATACTCTTTTGTTGAGGAAATCCTAAGTAGGAGGAATTCTCGAACTGCAGGTCATTAGAAATGCACCAAAATCATTCATGTAGGTACATTTGACTCTCCGAAGTATGATAATTCCTAACACCCTCGAGACACATTTTTCTAGTAGAAATTGCGTAAGTATGCCGATTTATTTTTTTTAATATTTTTAAATTTTTTTTTTTTTTTTTTTTTTTTTTTTTTACATCTGAAAGGGTCTTCAATCTTTTCATGGGTACAAGGTATAAAAGAACCTTGGGGAACATTTAGTGTACTCCTGGCAACATCTAGTGTTCAGACTTCAGGTCCAAATTATTGCTAGCGGCATAAACAGGGAAAAACAGTTTATCAGTATTGCGATCACCATACTTGCACATCGTACTCACAGGTTAAACAATATCATTTTTATATTTAACCACTTCTCTCAAATTCCGATATATTGGTAATTTCTGTTGTTGAGCTATCGCTGTTTTCATAATTAAATGGCACGGACTGTTGCTTATTTAAAAAAACTTATGGCACACTGTAATTGTCATATGTTTCATCTAAATAAAATGTTATTAAAATTCAGACTCATGTTTTGTACAACTGAGCGATAGACGGAGAGGGTGAGCGATGAGGTATTTAATTCATAAATGAGATTTTCGAACTCCATTTTTCCATTAATATATTCTTAGTACTGCTTTCAGTTTTGGATGCCTATTGGATCAATCGTAAGTTGTTCCGTCCTATTCGTCCTCATAAAGCTTAATGTTTTCCATGCAACCCTTCCTCGAGAGCTGCTTAACATTGCGTCAGTTTCATCACATTTCTGATCGCAATGGTGTCCTTTGCGTTATATATTCCCTTTGCTTTCTGTATTACCACCTTCATCATGTAGCAACGTGTACTGTAAACATGTCGGTCTCCTATTTCCTTTATTGGTTACCAACGGAGATAGGAAATATTGTATGAACTCTAGGTATTTACCATAGTGCTATACTATTTTCTTTGTTGTAGTGTTTTATGCTCTTCTGTGTTGTGTTGGAATATTATTTGGACGAGATTTTGGTTTATATTGTTGGCTTTCAAGTGATGTACTGTTAACTAAACTCGTCGTTTGCCTACTATGTTGAGTGACGAAATGTTGGCAAAGCGCTGTTAACGCTGTTTAATTACGAGTTCTTGCGTCTGTGAAGAGTCGCTGTGTGATTACACGTTCGTTCGCCGCGTATCCAGCGTCTCCCCTAATGCACGTCAACGTAGATTTCTGGAACTCCCTGGATATTTATGAGAACAATTTATGTCGAGTCTTACCTATTAATCAGCTGAGTTGAGCTCTTCTATTTCTTCTGATACAATATAATGCATCTATAGAGTTGTAGTAGTTTCGAGATAATCTTAACAAGAACAATAGTCCGAGAACAATAGTAAGAATAACTAAGATTCCAGATAACAACAAAAATTATGTATAAATCAGAGATTATAGCATTGTTCATATCTCTTTGCAAGATTATAGCGTCTTTGATTCCTACAGACATCGCTCAGTGTCAGTCATTTCACCAAATTGTTCATATTCAGTTGTGACATTACAATGGAACTTCGTTTGCTCTTAGGTGCAAGTAGTCGCGTAGCAAACGTACACTTCCCCTGTACAGTCACTGGCTGGATGTTTCATTCTCGCCGCTGATCTTAATTAATAATGGGCTTAGTTAATTTATACACGAAGCTTTCGAGGTTATGTGTTATTTCCTGTCCCTTGTCCTGTGTACAGTTCATTTCAGATATCCCTTCAGTCTTGTTTTGCGTTCATGGCCTTTTCGCGATTTATACGTTAAAGGAAGTGTAAGTAGGCTGTTTAGGTTCTTATATTGGTAACGCCGCCGCCACGTAGCGCTTTCTGTATGAAAATCACTGGCTGTGCTGTGTGCAGTCTGTGGCTGGTTGGCATTGTTGTAATACTCGCCATTGTAGTGTTGGGCAGCTGGATGTGAACAGCGCGTAGCGTTGCGCAGTTGGAGGTGAGTCGCCAGCAGTGGTGGATGTGGGGAGAGAAATGGCGGAGTTTTGAAATTTGTAAGACTGGATGGCATGAACTGCTATATATATTATGACTATTAAGGTAAATACATTGTTTGTTCTCTATTAAAATCTTTCATTTGATAACTATGCCTATCAGTAGTTAGTGCCTTCCGTAGTTTGAATCTTTTATTTAGCTGGCAGTAGTGGCGCTCGCTGTATTGCAGTAGTTCGAGTAACGAAGATTTTTGTGAGGTAAGTGATTTGTGAAAGGTATAGGTTAATGTTAGTCAGGGCCATTGTTTTGTAGGGATTATTGAAAGTCAGATTGCGTTGCGCTAAAAATATTGTGTGTCAGTTTAAGCACAGTCTTGTATAATTATTCAAAGGGGACATTTCAGAAGTAACACATTGGTTGACACTTACAGGAACGCACGCTCTCAGACATTTAACAGCAAACTTCACCCTGACACATCATGCCTCTCTTGCCACTGGAACTGGATTAGCATCTCCGTGGCGCTTTATAAACGAAAATTTGCTGAAACACATTCCCCTTCTTTGGATCTTCTCTATTTCCTCTGTCAATCCTATCTCGTAACGGTCCCAGCCTGCCTAGCTACAGTCAAGCAACGGTCAAATGAGTGTTTCGTAAGATACGTGCTTCGTTGGTTGACTACACTTCATGACGAGTCTTCTAGTCAATCTCAGTTTGGCACCTGCCTTCCTATGAGAAATTTTACGTAGTCGTTCCATTTCAGATCTCTCCGTACTCATATTTTCAGATACATGGTGAATATGACTGCTTTCAAATATTGTTCGGCAAACGTGTGGTAGTACAATAACCGGTATCGGCTGTTTATGCGCAATGCGCCTCATTTATTTACGTCCGGGGTCAACTGCCAACTCCTGCACCAACCGTCGATACTTTTCAGGTATCCCTGCATTTCGCTACAGTCTTCCACAGTTGCGATTTCTCTTTATACAAGAGCATCATCCGCGACCTATTCCACTCGAGATGTGGTGATGGAGAACATTGAAAATATCTTGAACTGACAGAGTCTCAAACGAGAAAGTGTGAGAAGAAAAGGAGAGCCAAGAACTGTACTCAGAATAGTCACCGCTAGGAGAAACGAACATGGTTAGCCACATACACTGCCAGTTCACTAGTCTGATCGAAGGAATAACGGACGGGAGAGGACAGAGAAGGCAACAAAGACTGGATATGGATGAAATTAAAGGTGGCAGATGATGCGAGCGGAGCAAGAAGGATTGTTCAAATGGTTCAAATGGCTCTCAGCACTATGGGACTTAACATCTATGGTCATCAGTCCCCTAGAACTTAGAACTACTTAAACCTAACTAACCTAAGGACATCACACACATCCATGCCCGAGGCAGGATTCGAACCTGCGACCGTAGCAGTCGCGCGGCTCCGGACTGAGCGCCTAGAACCACTAGACCACCACGGCCGGCCAAGAAGGATTGTGCCCACCAACTTTCGGGTTGATATTCGGAAATTACCGCTGCAAACTTCTACGACTTGTAAAGGGGAATGAGTACGTAGTATTTTGAGCAGTATGCAAACGTGCTGTTTCTGCTCTACAACAAATTTAAATCAGGCGTTTATGTCATCCACGTCTCCTGATATACACTACTGGCCATTAAAATTGCTACACCAAGAAGAAATGCAGATAATAAGCGGGTATTCATTGGACAAATATATTATACTAGAACTGACATGTGATAGCATTTTCACGCAAATTGGGTGCATAGATCCTGAGAAATCAGTACCCATAACAACCACCTCTGGCCGTAATGACGGCCTTGATACGCCTGGGAATTGAGTCAAACAGAACTTGGATGGCGTGTACAGGTACAGCTGCCCATACAGCTTCAACACGATACCACAGTTCATCAACAGTAGTGACTGGCGTATATTGCGAGCCAGTTGCTCGGCCACCATTGACCAGACGTTTTCAATTGGTGAGAGATCTGGAGAATGTGCTGGTCAGGGCAGCAGTCGAACATTTTCTGTATCCAGAAAGGCCCATACAGGACCTGCAACATGCGGCCGTGCATTATTCTGCTGAAATGTAGGGTTTCGCAGGGACCGAATGAAGGGTAGAGCCACGGGTAGTAACACATCTGAAATGTAACGTCCACTGATCAAAGTGACGCCAATGCGAACAAGAGGTGACCGAGACGTGTAACCAATGGCACCAAATACCATCACGCCGGGTGATAACGGAAGTATGGCGATGACGAATACACGCTCCCAATGCGTGTTCACAGCGATGTGGCCAAACACGGATGCGACCATCATGATGCTGCAAACAGAACCTGGATTCATCCGAAAAAATGACGTTTTGCCATTCGTGCACCCAGGTTCGTCCTTGAGTACACCATCGCAGGCGCTCGTGTCTGTGATGCAGCGTCAAGGGTAACCGCAGCCATGGTCCCCGAACTGATAATCCATGCTGCTGCAAACGTCGTCGAACTGTTCGTGCAGATGGTTGTTGTCTTGCAAACGTCCCCCATCTGTTGACTGAGGGATCGAGACGTGGCTGCACGATCCGTTACAGCCATGCGGATAAGATGCCTGCCATCTTGACTGTTAGTGATAGGAGGCCGTTGGGATCCAGCACGGCGTTCCGTATTACCCTCCTGAACCTACCGATTCCATATTCTGGTAAAAGTCATTGGATCTCGACCAACGCGAGCAGCAATGTCGCGATACGATAAACCGCAATCGCGATAGTCTACAATCCGACCTTTATCAAAGTCCGAAACGTGATGCTATGCGGTTCTTCTTCTCACACGAGGCATCACAACAACGTTTCACCAGGCTACGCCGGTCAACTGCTGTTTGTGTATGAGAAATCGGTTGGAAACTTTTCTCATGTCAGCACGTTGTAGGTGTCGCCACCGGCGCCAGCCTTGTGTGAATGCCCTGAAAAACTAATCATTTGCATTTCACAGCATCTTCTTCCTGTGGGTTAAATTTCGCGTCTGTAGCACGTCTTCTTCGTGGTGTAGCAATTCTAATGGCCAGTAGTGTAAAATATTATGTACCCTATGCGCTTTGTAAGTCTCATAAGTTACTGATCTGAATTTTCGTGCATCGTCCCTATATTACAACAAAATTACCTATTTCAGCGGAGGGTTCGGAAGCAGTAAGGCAAATCTAAAATTCACACCCACATCCGATGAGGTACTCGAACCTTCGGCTTGTAATTCAGGCGGCAGCGACGCTACCGTGGAACGGTGCCTTCCAGCTCCATTCGCCACGCGAAAAGGCGTTTCGAGCAGAGGTGAAGGTCGCCGTTTGTTCCTCCAAATTGCCGCGCCGTGAGAAAGAGCGGTCCTTCCGTGTGAGCGTCGCGCGCTCGGAGTACTGCTTAGCCCCCATTGTGTCACTGCCGTGCAACGTCCTCTTGGTGGCTGCGAGAGGAGCACGATTCCGTCTGAGCGGCCTTCCTCGTGATGACCTGCAGCTGTGCCGGGTATAAACCTCCGCAGTGTCATTCACCAGCCGCGGGATCCAGTTTCAGGTCGCCGTCCAGATGTTCGTTGCGCTCTCCAAACATTGTCTTAAACAGTTCCGTGTTGCTGGGTCGGTGACTGCCGTATGCTCCATATTTCACCCCACTCCATCCGAAATCCGATACACAGCTCATCGTAGACAGCGACCAGGAAATTTTATCGGTACAAAGAGCGCCACACTTTCTCCGCCCTGCAGTAATACGAGGGTGAGTCAAATGAAAACCTTAAATATTTTTTAAATTTTATTTATTGTGCAGAAGTCGAACAAAGCTGTATCACTTTTCAACCTAATCTCCACCCCCGCGCAATGCAAGTCCTCCAGCGCTTACAAAGTGCATAAATTCCTTTAGAAAAAAATTATTTTGGTATTCCGCGCAAGCACTCGTGCATCGCGTGGTGTACCTCTTAATCAGAACGGAACTTCTTTTCTCCCACTGAGTCTTTGAGTGATCCAAACATATGAAAATCACTTGCGGCAAGGTTTCGTGAGTATGGTGGATGAGGAAGACACTCAAAATGCAGGTCTGTGATTGTTGCCACTGTTGTACGGGCAGTGTGGTGCCTTGCATTGTCATGTTGCAAAAGGACGCCTGCTGACAGCAATCCACGTCGCTTTGATTTGATTGCAAGTCGCAGATGATTTTTTAGGAGATCTGTGTATGATTCACTGGTGACAGTGATCCCTCTACGCATGTAATGCCTCAAAATGACGCCTTTTTCGTCCCAAAAGAGAGTCAGCATAACCTTCCCTGCTATTCTGTTCGAAACTTCTTTGGTTTTGGTGATGAGGAATGGCGCCATTCCTTGCTCACTCTCTTCGTTTCCGGTTGGTGGAAGTGGACCCAGGTTTCGTCCCCAATAACGATTATTGCAAGGAAGCCATCACCTACTCGTTCAAAGCGCCGAAGAAGTTCTTCGCGTTCAACACGTTGTTCTCTCATTTCTGGAGTCAGCTGCCGTGCCACCCATCTTGCAAACACTATGTGAGACTGAAGCACATCATGCACAATGTGGTGTGCTAACCCATGACTAATCTGTAAATATGCTGCGATGTCATTCGGTGTCACTCGGCGGGTTTCTTTCACGATGGCTTCAACTGCTGCAATGTTCTGTGGAGTCACAACTCGTTGTGCCTGACCTGGACGAGGAACATCTGCCACTGGCCACACCATTTGCAAACTTCCTACTCCATTCGTAGACTTGCTGCTGTGACAAACATGCATCACCGTACTGGTCCTTCATTCTTAGATGAATTTCAATAGGTTTCAGACCATCACTACGCAAAAACCGAATGACAGAACGTTGTTCTTCACTGGTGCAAGTCGCAAGTGGGCGGCCATCTTTATACTGATAGTGCGACGGCATGTGTGCATCTGCACTATGCTGCCACCTACAGGCCATTCTGCACGCTGTTTGTAGCACGCTTACCAACTTACAGCCTATCGGCGGGAAATTTGGATTTGTTATTACAAATTTAAGATTTTCATTTGACTAACCCTCGTATGTAGTTCATGATTTCTATGTTCAACCATCCGTGCTGTTCGTGATGGACAATGCAATGCAAAGCGCCCACCGGGTTATCATATGCGGTCAATTTGCTGCGTTAGGAGAAGGGAGGGGGGGGGGGGGAATCAGTCGTGGCCTATGCACTATGCTTTAGGATCTACAGGATACAGAGCACAGCCTGCGAAAACTGGCGTGTCAGGGCGGTTCCTGGTTCCTGCGTGGAATTCCGCACTAATCTTGGAAATCCCGTAAGTTACTGTCTCTTCACGTACAACATAATTTTTCTTGTTTTAGGAAAGCATATATCGGTCTGCTATTTGTCCTAAGTACAGGGAAATTCTACATGATGGACCCATTTTCAAGACTTCGTATTTATTCAAGTACATATCCAAAATGAACAAGCTTCATACAGACGAAAAGAGGAAGTTTCCAAGTTTTTTCATAGTGGTTGATATCAGTTTAATAAATTTAATAATTTTTTATATTTTGTAATTAATCTGAACTGTCTGCGGAACCGGATCACTGCTACCGTGCACTCAGTAACAACAGATACGCTTTCATGTGTTTGGGACGAGTTTGGCTACCGCATCGACGTTCGCCGTGTAGCCAACAGTGGCCACATTGAACGTTTACAACATTTATCATATTTTTAATTATTAAATAATTATTAAAAACTACAAATTATGAAATTTATTAAATTGATATCAAACATTATGAAAAAACCTTTGAAACTTCCTCTGTTTATACGTATGAAGCTTTTTCATATTGCATTTGTACTTGAATATATACGAATTTTTGAAAATGGGTGCATCATTTAGAATAACCCTGTATTTGAAGTGGAGCGTAACTGTTGTGAATCAAGTTGATTTGCAAATCACAGCCGGCCGATGTGGCCGTGCGGTTCTAGGCGCTTCAGTCTGGAACCGCGTGACCGCTACGGTCGCAGGTTCGAATCCTGCGTCGGGCAAGGATGTGTGTGATGTCCTTTAATTAGTTACGTTTAAGTAGTTCTACGTTCTAGGGGACTGATGACCACAGATGTTAAGTCCCATAGTGCTCAGAGCCATTTGAACAATTTTTTGCAAATCACAAGGAATGGACAAGGTACAGGGACACAGTACTAGAAGTGGCTGAAGAATGTCTTGGAACAGTAGTGTGTAAAAGTAGGATGAAGCAAACAGCTTGGTGGAATGACACAGTCAAGGCAGCCTGTAAAAGGAAAAAGAAGGCGTATCAGAAATGGCTACATACTAGAACTCAGGTAGACAGAGAAAGTTATGTTAAAGAAAGAAACAAAGCCAAACAGATAATTGCAGCATCCAAGAAGAAATCTTGGGAAGACTTTGGAAACAGGTTGGAGACCATGGGTCAAGCTGCTGGAAAACCATTCTGGAGTGTAATTAGCAGTCTTCGAAAGGGAGGTAAGAAGGAAATGACAAGTATTTTGGACAGGTCAGGAAAACTGCTGGTGAATCCTGTGGATGCCTTGGGCAGATGGAGGGAATATTTTGAAGAGTTGCTCAATGTAGGTGAAAATGCGATCAGTAATGTTTCAGATTTCGAGGTAGAATGGGACAGGAATGATGATGGAAATAGGATCACATTTGAGGAAGTGGAAAAAATGGTCAATAGATTACAGTGCAATAAAGCGGCTGGGGTGGATGAAATTAAGTCGGAACTCATCAAACACAGTGGAATGTCAGGTCTTAAATGGCTACACAGGATAATTGAAATGGCCTGGGAGTCGGGACAGGTTCCATCAGACTGGACAAAAGCAGTAATCACACCAATCTTTAAACATGGAAACAGAAAAGATTGTAACAACTACAGAAGTATCTCTTTAATCAGCGTTGTGGGTAAAATCTTCGCAGGTATTGTTGAAAGGAAAGTGCGAGTATTAGTTGAGGACCAATTGGATGAAAATCAGTGTGGGTTTAGGCCTCTTAGAGGTTGTCAGGACCAGATCTTTAGCTTACAGCAAATAATGGAGAAGTGTTATGAGTGGAACAGGGAATTGTATTTATGCTTTATAGATCTAGAAAAGGCATATGACCGGGTTCCTAGGAGGAAGTTATTGTCTGTTCTACGAGATTATGGAATAGGAGGCAAACTTTTGCAAGCAATTAAAGGTCTTTACATGGATAGTCAGGCAGCAGTTAGAGTTGATGGTAAATTGCGTTCATGGTTATGAGTAGTTTCAGGGGTAATACAAGGCTGCAACCTGTCTCCACTGTTGTTCATATTATTTATGGATCATATGTTGAAAACAATAGACTGGCTGGGTGAGATTAAGATATGTGAACACAAAATAAGCAGTCTTGCATATTCGGATGACTTAGTTGTGATGGCAGATTCGATTGAAAGTTTGCAAAGTAATATTTCAGAGCTAGATCAGAAATGTAAGGACTATGGTATGAAGATTAGCATCTCCAAAACGAAAGCAATGGCAGTGGGAAAGAAATATAAACGGATTGAGTGCCAAATAGGAGGAACAAAGTTAGAACAGGTGGACGGTTTCAAGTACTTTAGATGCAAATTATCACAGGATGGCAACCTAGTGAAAGAACTGGAAGCGAGGTGTAGCAAAGCTAATGCAGTGAGCGCTCAGCTACGATCTACTCTCTTCTGCAAGAAGGAAGTCAGTACCAAGACTAAGTTATCTGTGGACCGTTCAATCTTTCGACCAACTTTGTTGTATGGGAGCGAAAGCTGGGTGGATTCAGGTTACCTTATCAACAAGGTTGAGGTTACGGATATGAAAGTAGCTAGGATGATTGCAGGTACTAGTAGATGGGAACAATGGCAGGAGGGTGTCCACAATGAGGAAATCAAAGAAAAACTGGGAATGAACTCTATAGATGTAGCAGTCAGGGCGAACAGGCTTAGATGGTGGGGTCATGTTACACGCATGGGAAAAGCAAGGTTACCCAAGAGACTCATGGATTCAGCAGTAGAGGGTAGGAGGAGTCGGGGTAGACCAAGGAGAGGTACCTGGATTCGGTTAAGAATGATTTTGAAGTAGTAGGCTTAACATAAGAAAAGGGCACCGATGTTAGCACTGAATAGGGGATCATGGAGGAATTTTATAAGGGGGGCTATGCTCCAGACTGAACGCTGAAAGGCATAATCAGTCTTACATGATGATGATGATGAGGACAAACAAGGAAAATATATTTCAGATTTTTAATTTCAAAAGCTAAAAACATTAGTGCTAAGTATTTACAAGCATTTCACGTCGCACAGTTCGCAATTGAAAAGAATGCTAAACATTTCGTCGAGGACATTGTTACTCAAGATAAAATGAGCAGAGCAAACTGTTCCATATTAGCTGTTCGAGCGACAAATCCTGATCTCACATCGGATGCTGTACCTACTTTATTCCACATAAAATCATTTCATATTTTTTGAACGACAACAATTGTGCCACTGCCTGCAAATATTTATTGTAAATCCCACAACTGCGATTCCGGCTTTATGCGATTATTAGGTCCTTTAGACACTGAACGTAAATCATCAAAGAAAAGAGCAAAAAATATTTCGTGTCTAGAGGAACTACATTTTAGTTAAAGGTGCGAGCAGGACGGGGTTGAGAGGTGATTTCAGATACAGAAGGAGAGAAATTAGTTTAAGTGACTTTTCATATAAGAGTACTAGGGGCATACTATTGTTTTAAAGACTTACTTCCAAAGGCATCTCATTTGTTCTTTTCCAAGTAGCACAAATCACTGGAAATTGCACAGCCTCTTGAGCACACAGTTGACTGTATTGTTATTCTAAGACACATAGGGGAGACCGGGCTGGATTGGACTACCGAGACAGAACGGCCTCGGTCGTCTAATTTCGGCTAAAGGTTCTTAAGTGCGCTCAGACTGACAGGTGTTTAACAAACCAATGTCTGTTACCGTCTTTCTCATTTTTAGATGGTACAGCATTATGTACGGACAAGGTAGGGATTTAATTGGTCCACTAAAAACAGGGAACAAGCTGTTGAATCGGTCTTTAACAAAACGATGCCCCATGAACAAACATCGAAACAATTTGTCGTGCCTTGGGGAGAGAGAAATCAGTAAGTTGACATATTTTGCTTATTTTCATTCAGTAATTTCATATGGAATAATGTTATAGGGTAAGTCATCTTTAAGAAAGAAGGTCTTCATTGCCCAAAAACATGCTGTAAGAATAATATGTGGTGCCCACCCGCGATCATCTTGTAGACATCTATTTAAGGAGTTGGGCATTCTGACTACTTCACAGTATATTTATTCCCTCGCGAAGTTTGTTGTAAATAATCCACAACAGTTCAAAAGGAACAATGAGGTACATAATTTCAATAATAGAAGAAAAAATGACATTCATTACTCAACATTAAGGTTGTCTTTAGCGCAGAAAGGATGATGGTTCAGATGGCTCTGAGCACTATGGGGCTTAACATCTATGGTCATCAGTCCTCTAGAACTTAGAACTACTTAAACCTAACTAACATAAGGACAGCACACAACACCCAGTCACCACGAGGCAGCGCAGAAAGGGGTGCATATGCTGCAACAAAAATTTTTGACCACTTCGCCAGTGATATAAAATGTCTAACAGACAGCAAGGTAAAATTTGAAAATAAACTGAAAAAAGATTCTGCTTGACAACTCCTTCTATGCCATAGAACAATTTCTATGTATGTAATGTGTGGCGGGTAGGAGTTGATGACTCAATCTGTATACCTTGTTTTCGTTTCCGGAAAGAAAATAATAATTTATGGTGATGTTTAAAGTACAAATAGATGTACAAATTAATTTGCAATATGAATGTAAAATGACTCGTTTCACATCATGTAGATTCATCGTGCAAAATGATTCATGGAATATGAAAGTAACTAACTAACTAACCTTTGGCCACTTTAAAACCATACGTAAAAATGATAAAGGACAGTTCCCTTTCAACAACTGACAAAAACTAGGGAAAAAGCAGAGTGTTTTCACTAAGGAGCAAGAGTCAGAACTTGTCACATATCTTAAACATCTGCAAAAGCGATGTTTTGATATGACTGTGAAAGAACTGCGGAGATCAGCGGATCAGCTCCCAGAACAGAACGGATGCCCTCACCCATTCCACAACAATACGAAAATAGCTGGAGAAATTGGGTCCTTGGATTTCTTGCTCGCCATCCTGACTTAAGTTCCAGAAAGCAGTGCAAACGGTGAATTCATAATCCGCGCTCTGACATACATACTGAGATACTTGTAAGATGTGTCATCGATGAAACAGAGTGCATTCTGCACCATGCAGGGGGCGGAAAGGACTTAAAGACACTTAGTTTATTGATATAACAAACGAGATATACTGTTTTACGTTAACTTCAGTTGCAAATTTTATTAAAAATGTTTGAATAAACGGTACATATTTTTTATGAAAATTTTTTCGTGACTGAGACCTCCAAAATTTGCTCCAGACGTTTGGCGGGCCGTTCCGCCCTGGTCTCCTTTACTTATACACTCGTGCTCATAAATTAAGTATAATTGCAGAATGTGGTGCCACACAACGTGGCACTACACAAAACTGGCGCTAATAGCATAGGCACATAGGGAGCACACACGACTCAGATCTGTAAGTCCACGGTATTGGTGATAAGTTGAGACAACCGTCCCGAAACACATGTGCTACAAAACGCCACTGTTTCCTGCGCATGTACCCCGACATCAATGTGGGATATGATCACCATGCACACGTACACAGGCCGCACAACGGTTTGGCATACTCTGGATCAGGTGGTCGAGCAGCTGCTGGGGTATAGCCTCCCATTCTTGCACCAGTGCGTGTCGGAGCTTCTGAAGTGTCCTAGGGGTTTGAATACGTGCAGCGATACGTCGACCGAGAGCATCCCAGACGTGCTCGATGGCGTTTAGGTCTGGAGAACAGGCAAGCCACTTCATTCGCCTGATATCTTCTGTTTCAAGGTACTCCCCCACGATGGCAGCTAGGTGGGGCCGTGCGTTATTATCCATCAGGAGGAAGGTGAGACCCACTGCACTCCTGAAAAGGCGGACATACTGGTGCAAAATGACGTCCCGATACACCTGACCTGTTATAGTTCTTCTGTCAAAGACATGCAGGGGTGTACGTGCACCAGTCATAATTCCACCCCACACCATCAAACCACGACCTCCATACAGGTCCCTTTCAAAGACATTAAGGGGTTGGTATCTGGTTCCTGATTCACGCCAGATGAAAAATCACTGTTCAGACTATACCTGGACTTGTCCGTGAACATAACCTAGGACCACTGTTCCAATGACCATGTACTGTGTTCTTGACACCAGGCTTTACGGGCTCTCATGTGACCAGGGGTCAGTGTAATGCAGCTTGCAGGTCTCCAGGCGAATAAACCATGTCCAGTCGTCTGTAGACTGTGTGTCTGGAGACAACTGTTCCAGTGGCTGCGGTAAGGTCCCGAGCAAGGCTACCTGCAGTACTCCGTGGCCGTTTGAGGGCACTGATGGTGAGATATCGGTCTCCTTGTGGTGGTGTACACTGTGGACGTCCCGTACTGTAGCGCCTGGACACGTTTCCCGTCTGCTGGAATCGTTGCCATAATCTTGAGATCACACTTTGTGGCACACGGAGGGCCCGTGCTACGACCAGCTGTGTTTGAGCAGCCTCCAGTCGCCCTAGTATTCATCCCTCATAACGTCATCAATATGTGTTCTTTGAGCCATTTTCAACACACAGTCACCATTAGCACGTCTGAAAACGTCTGCACACTTACTCGCTGCACCGTACTCTGACATGCACCAACACACCTCTGCATATGTGGACTGCTGCCAGCGCCACCGTGCGACGACCGCAGGTCAAATGCACTGCATAGTCATACCCGAGGTGATGTAAACCCGCAAACCGCCCACCAGAGCGTTGTTCCACCATGTATCAGCATTATCCTTAATTTATGAGCGTGAGTGTAGAAAACATGTTAAGGAAATCATTTCAAAACACGTCACATTTTGGGATATTTTGGCAAAAAATTATTGAAAAATAACGAACTGCGTTGTGAACAACAGTAGGTGGAAGTAATACTATTAGAACAATTGCATTTTCTGTGCAGTAGTGTTTTTCTATATTAGCTTTCTCTCCATATGATTTTCTGTTCAACCTGACGTTAAAGCGGTATTTTCTTAGATCACATTATATCGCTGCATATTTCACACAAGCTTGAAAATGAATAAATTAGTTGCCTTGGAGGTAAATTGTGTTTAAAGTAATATTGCTGAAGAGTATTTATGGTTTTGTACGTCCTCCTTCTCGGTTCCTTTCCAGGGTAAAGTACTCTGCGTGAAATGTACAATATGCAAAGCCTTCCCGCCAAGATTCCTACTGGAAATCGTACCGGTAGCTGTCAGCGATGACGTTACATTATGCAGCACTGAGGTTGTTTTTCACTAGGGGCAGCCGTAGATCTCATTTCATGTAGGCCTCAGTTCAGCACATCGTTCTCCTAGTTGTCAACTTCTCATTAAAGTACCTACTCAATCCGCCTTATGAGGCTGAGTGTAGCCCGTACCCGTCCTCTCACCAATGAAAAATCCCTAGAAGTGCCCGAAATTGAGTCCCGATACTCCCCATCTCAGTCAGAGGCATTGACCACTCTGCTTCGATGGGGGATATCTGTAATACATTGTTCAAATAATTTTGTGGGCCAGCATGTGTATGCTCATAAATCACGAGAGGATGTTGCATTTGGGACATTTTGGAGTACACCCGGCTGTCCACGGTGACCGAGCGGTTCTAGGCGCTTCAGTCCGGAACCGTGCGACTGCTGCGGTCGCAGGTTCGAATCCTGCCTAGGGCATGGATGTGTGTGGTGTCCTTAGGTTAGTTAGGTTTAAATAGTTCTAAGTTCTAGGGGACTGATGACCTCGGATGTTAAGTCCCATAGTGCTCAGAGCCATTTGAACCATTTGAGTACATCCGTTTAGTGTTACTACAAGCAGTTTCACTCACTTAGGAGTATTAAACAATCACTTAACGCAAGTGTGATATTGCTTAGATACTGGAAAGCACAGGATAATCGGTGTAGTGTATCAATGTTCTACACGAATGGGAAAAGGTTCCATGGCAGTAACACGGCTAAAAGGAATCTGTGGAATTGGAATAGGTGGGATGTTGTTCAGTTTCGGCATGAGGCGGCTGATACTGGTACAGTTATTTTTAAAAAAAAAAACAAATAATTATTCAAATCATTATTATTATACAAATTAACCTACTACCTAAATACATTAGTAGGTCCTATTTTTAACTATTACAATTTACAATCTGCAGCTTTCACTTTCTGTCACTACAGGTTAGAACTATAATGCCTTCACCACTATGGGGATTATTCTACGCATGTTGTTATGATCATTGAATTGAATTTTTTACTACTGTTAGACTTTAATACTATTTTTAACAAGTTACTATAACTACTCTACCTGCAGCGTCACAGGTGTGCCAGAAGATACAAACCTAATTTTGCTGGCCTTTCCCACTGAGCTAATCCCAGTGGGGCTGCCCCTGGTTAAATGTGTCCTCTTGCCTGAGCAGGTGGTGCGTGTCGTTATTTGTTAGTTGTTCCCTAAATTGTTGTGCAACGTCGTCGAAGAGGGGGCACTCGTACACCACATGGTCTGCTCCACAGTCACACACTGGTGTGGCCCTCTTCCCAAACCGACACAAATATGTCGGCTAGGGTCCATGCCCAGTAAGAAAGTGCAGCAAGCCTCTAGTTGGTTTGATATACGTTGGTTTTAAACGTTCTTGTATGTTTGGAAGTAGCTCATGTGTTCTTCGCCCTGTCTCATCCTTTTTCCAAAGATCCTGCCATAATTCAGTCCCCCTTCTTTTAATGCTTGGTTTATCTCCTACGTATACCCCCATGATTTCTTCTATTTTTTCTCTTCTGTCCTTCTTTATCCAGTACCAGGTGGCTTGTTCCCTTATTTTTACGTCCAATGGACATAACCCCATTAGTACTAAAAGTGCCCCTCCCTGAGTTGTTCTATATGCGCCTACTGAACGTAGGAGCATATTTCGCTGCACTCTTCTTACGGCCATGGCAAGCATGACCCTCGTGAGCCTGTGTGCCCAGACCGCTGACCCGTATCTTACTATGGATGTAAGAATGCTGTTGTGATACAATTTGATTAGATCAGGTGGGAGGTGGAATCTTTTGTGTCCAACTCAGATTAACTTGTTTAGTACTGTTAGTGATCTCTGTGTTACCGTGTCAATATGCGGTGCATCGTTCCACCTCTCGTCGACGATTATACCTAGGTATCGGGCTTTACGGCGGCTGAGAACCGGCAAGCCGTTTATTCTAACTGTTGGATTTCTTAGTAGCTGACCTTTGAGTAACAGGTAGGTGGACTTGTTAGGTGCGATGGTCATTTTTGTTTCGTGACACCATGTGGTCAATATAGCTATCGCTCTCTTTACCTTTGGCTCTAAATCTTCGCGGCTACGGCCGCCGACCAGCAGGTGGAGGTCGTCTGCGTAGGCCATGACGTCTAGCACATCTTCACTGCTCTTTAGTTCGTCTAAGAGTGGCTCCATATTTTTCTGGTACAGTTTTCAATATCTTATAAGGTCGTAAGGGTATGCATTTGTAGAAAATAAAAACAATAGCGACCTCCAGGAATTACTGTCAAAGACTATCGCGACTACTTGCTTACAGCAGTTCGTCGCTTTGTTTTGTTTCTCGCAACCATTAAATTCGTACCATCACAGACCGCCTATCCATATCGGTGCCACTGAAGGATATGGATGGCAAATGTTTCTACAGCCGTTTTCTTGAACAGAGGTAGCCCCACCTCAGTCTTTTGCTCATCTCAAGAAAGACGTTACCAATGAAAGAACTGACTGAGGAAAACTCACACCACAGTGAAGAAAAGATGTTAATTTTTTCAATGTATTATCTTCCCAGCTCGGTGTCTAGTGTGCTGCATTTTCATGACATCTAAGAATTCAGTATTTTATTGTTTCTTTTCATGACCTTCAACAGTTGTAATGATGTTGCGTCGTTTGGCGTCTAGTGATTTGTTGCACGTTCAATAGGACGTAACGTTATGCCCAGAAACAGAAGCAAGTTCGTGAAATGGTAATGACACTACCTTTCTACGTCAAATTATCACAATCAACGTTTAATTAAACCTAGATAAATAGTCTTTATCTCCCTAGCTTAAAAAAGGATATATTTCAAGCTCTGATGTTCCAGATCTAATTCACATCCTTTCTTCTCGAAATACGGACGTCAGACGTCTATCGATCGAGTAATAGGCAAAGTGCTAAGAACAAACTCGATTCTGAGGCGCCTTTCAAAATTTCAAATACACTGATAGTCCAGAAATTAATGTCGTGGAGTAGTGGTCTCAAAACTGAACATTTTTCCGGATGATTGTTAATATGTCACTACGATTTGGGATACTAACAAAACAAGCTCACTACTGCGCCTGACAACGCTTTGAGAAAAAAGTTTTGTATTACAAGCTTGTCCATGATTTGACGCATTCGCGGCTTTATTAAATTGTCTACATAAAATTCCACTTTTGTCAAATATCCTTTATTAATAATGCTACCATTCTGCGAGCATTGATCCTGTCCAGGTTAAAGCAGCTGAGTAAAAAGGATTAATCTTCCGTAACTCGTACAGTTATTAGTAAAGGACATTGCCACAGAGATGGAATTCATTTGCAGCCAGAAAATTTGTAGGATATTTACAGAAGCACTTCAGTCCAATCTTTATGATTTAATATGCCTTCCCAGCATCTGGGATAAGTGGCATGCAATTTATTTCTTATAGATAAAGACGTCCAACTTACGAACTGTTCGCGTAATTGCTGATTTATACAGCCAAGTACTTAAGTCGGTGCAGATATGCCGCACACATATGGATAGTTGGAGAGTTGCCTTGTCACACCAGTTCCCGGACAATTACCATAACATTACATCCTGAAATTACTGCTCTTCTGCTAGTTGCCAACACGACGAACCTCGTTAATGTTTTATGCTCACTGGCTGCTACACCCTTCATAGACGGCAGTTCTTCGCTGTTACTACCAACAATTTCAAAATGCGTCACCTTTATTTCACACCTTTCTTGAGAGGGAAATGATTTCACGTGTTTCCTTGAGAGGGACATGACGGATGACCCATAACACGTGGGTATTAACTGGAATCTGTTTCAACTCGATAGAATGTACTTACGTATTTTGCGGCAACCAACACTTGGTAAGAGTTTGCAGCGCCTTTCGAAAAGTTTTTGCGCTGTGTTAAACGTAACATGCCAGCGAAAGGGGACGGGTGTTTCAGTACGTAACTGTCATTTTGCCAGCATTTTGAACGGTTTAATGCTGGTAAACATCCCAGCTGCCTGCGTACAGGACAACGTATCGCAACAATCGGTCCTCATTGATTGTAACAGTACATTGGATCTTGAAGCTTTCTATACGTCATTTTAATTATCTCCTACCAGAGAAATCCCAATGGAGCTCATTTTTATTAATTAATTTATATTTGAGATCATCCAGCCTTGCACCTTATTTGCTCCAATCAGAACTCCCAGTATCATTCACGAACTATCCGCCGTTGACAATGCCCACTACAGAGCGACGGTTAACTTGTAGTTTTAGAAGCACTGAAGAGTGTGCATTTTTGCCGCAACTGGCGACAACGCATTCTACTTGCGTTGGTACACCAACAGCCGGAAGCCGGAGTCATGACAAGTGCCATCACTGTGAGGAGCGCCTGCTACCGATGTTGTACTGTATTCAGGAAATTCCGGGCTGTGACCGCTTTGACTTCAATTGTTGCAAAATTTACAACGTCTGATAAAATGCTTCCCTTGCACATCAAAAAATGGCTCTGAGCACTATGGTACTTAACTACTGAGGTCATCAGTCCCCTAGAACTTAGAACTACTTAAACCGAACTAACCTAAGGACATCACACACATCCATGCCCGAGGCAGGATTCGAACCTGCGACCGTAGCGATCACGCGGTTCCAAACTGACGCGCTTAGAACCGCACGGCCACACCGGCCGGCCCTTGCACATCCAAAGACCGCTAATTTGCCTGTAAAGGCAAGTGTTCTTACTTGCTTTTTATTACAGGAACGGTATTAAAAGATAGCGTGACAGTATGAACCACAGAATAAACTACATATATATTACATGTTAGTTAAAAGTTGTGTCTTGCTTACAGTAAATGTGTTTATCATTATTAACTAAATAGCATATTTCAGACGCCGGAAAAATATGTCGCCGGAAAAATATGTTGTCCCGGGATGTGCGAACGGTTGTCGTTAAAGAAGCGATAAGAGCTACACCGCAGTATTTCGATTCTCAATGGATACAGACACATACAGAGCAATTTCGAGGAGAAGCTAAATAATATCCAAGAGTTTCGTGGTCTATGTGAAGCATTTTGAAGAAGAGGCCGGTAATAACAATTAATACTTTTCAAGGTTTGCAAGTAAATGAGCAGAAGTACCTAAGAACTCGACAAAAAATACGTGAAGATGCTATACGAAGAATTTTCTCCAGTCTGCCAGATTATTTCATTAAACCAACAACAATCTGATTCTGGAAAGATCCTAATGGTAAAAAGCTGAAGCATGAGCAACATCTTCATAAGGGAAATTAAAAGTGGCTTGCTGACTAAAAAGTTTGCCGATATATGTGAAAATGTGCATAATATTGTAGGAGGCAATAACTTGTACTATACTGTAATAAGCGATTCATTATGTTTCTGCCGATTATCAATGAAAGAAATTCCAAAAACTTCAAACTGTTTTAAAGATTGGGAGATGTGAAATTATTACTTCCTTACAGATACAAGTAGAATGTTTAGGTTTTTATGTTGGTAATGCCACGTAGCGCTCTGTATGAAAATCACTGACTGTGCTGTGTGCAGTGTGCGGCTAGTTGGACTCATTGTTGGAATATTCGCTTGTGTAGTGTTGGGCAGTTCGATGTGAACAGCGTGTAGCGTTTGGCAGTTGGAGGTGACCCGCCAGCAGTGGTGGATGTGGAGAGAGACATGCCAGAGTTTTGAGAGGTTACTATAAACGGACGATCTGGACGTGTGTCCGCCAGAAAAAGGAAATTTGTAAATATGGTTGTCATGAATTGATAGATACAGGGTGTTTCGAAAATGACCGCTATATTTGAAACGGCAATAAAAACTAAACGAGCAGCGATAGAAATACACCGTTTGTTGCAATATGCTTGGGACAACAGTACATTTTCAGGCGGACAAACTTTCGAAATTACAGTAGTTACAGTTTTCAACAACAGATGGCGCTGCAAGTGATGTGAACGATATAGAAGACAACGCAGTCTGTGGGTGCGCCATTCTGTACGTCGTCTTTCTGCTGTAAGCGTGTGCTGTTCACAACGTGCGAGTGTGCTGTAGACAACATGGTTTATTCCTTAGAGCAGAGGATTTTTCTGGTGTTGGAATTCCACCGCCTAGAACACAGTGTTGTTGCAACAAGACGAAGTTTTCAACGGAGGTTTAATGTAACCAAAGGACCGAAAAGCGATACAATAAAGGATCTGTTTGAAAAATTTCAACGGACTGGGAACGTGACGGATGAACGTGCTGGAAAGGTAGGGCGACCGCGTACGGCAACCACAGAGGGCAACGCGCAGCTAGTGCAGCAGGTGATCCAACAGCGGCCTCGGGTTTCCGTTCGCCGTGTTGCAGCTGCGGTCCAAATGACGCCAACGTCCACGTATCGTCTCATGCGCCAGAGTTTACACCTCTATCCATACAAAATTCAAACGCGGCAACCCCTCAGCGCCGCTACCATTGCTACACGAGAGACATTCGCTAACAATATAGTGCACAGGATTGATGACGGCGATATGCATGTGGGCAGCATTTGGTTTACTGACGAAGCTTATTTTTACCTGGACGGCTTCGTCAATAAACAGAACTGGCGCATATGGGGAACCGAAAAGCCCCATGTTGCAGTCCCATCGTCCCTGCATCCTCAAAAAGTACTGGTCTGGGCCGCCATTTCTTCCAAAGGAATCATTGGCCCATTTTTCAGATCCGAAACGATTACTGCATCACGCTATCTGGACATTCTTCGTGAATTTGTGGCGGTACAAACTGCCTTAGACGACACTGCGAACACCTCGTGGTTTATGCAAGATGGTGCCCGGCCACATCGCACGGCCGACGTCTTTAATTTCCTGAATGAATATTTCGATGATCGTGTGATTGCTTTGGGCTATCCGAAACATACAGGAGGCGGCGTGGATTGGCCTCCCTATTCGCCAGCCATGAACCCCTGTGACTTCTTTCTGTGGGGACACTTGAAAGACCAGGTGTACCGCCAGAATCCAGAAACAATTGAACAGCTGAAGCAGTACATCTCATCTGCATGTGAAGCCATTCCGCCAGACACGTTGTCAAAGGTTTCGGGTAATTTCATTCAGAGACTACGCCATATTATTGCTACGCATGGTGGATATGTGGAAAATATCGTACTATAGAGTTTCCCAGACCGCAGCGCCATCTGTTGTTGAAAATTGTAACTACTGTAATTTCGAAAGTTTGTCTGCCTGAAAATGTACTGTTGTCCCAAGCATATTGCAACAAACGGTGTATTTCTATCGCTGCTCGTTTAGTTTTTATTGCCGTTTCAAATATACCGGTCATTTTTGAAACACCCTGTATAAATGATGACTCTTGAACATTTTTGAGGTAAATACATTGTTTGTTCTCTATCAAAATCTTTCATTTGCTAACTATGCCAATCAGTAGTTAGTGCCTTCAGGAGTTAAGAGTCTTTTATTTAGCTGGCAGTATTGGAGCTTGCTGTAGTTCGAGTAACGAAGATTTTGTGAGGTAAGTGATTCATGAAAGGTATAGGGCCATTCTTTTGTAGGGATTTTTGAAAGTCAGATTGCGTTACGCTAAAAATGTTGTGTGTCAGTTTAGTGATGATCAGAATAAGTAAAGAGAAAACTGTTTGAGTACGTTGAGTTTTGCTCAGCTGTTTGAAAATCAAATAACGTAGAAGTTTACCAGCATAGTCATTCATAATTTTTCAAGGGGATGTTTCACAGAGACCAGCTGCAAATAAGTCAGATAAACCTATATTCAAGTAATTACATACCTATTTCTCACACATATGACTCTAATTTTCACTTTGTTTGTTTTTTTATTAAGAAACTGTGGTGATGAAACTGCATAAATCGAGGTATTATGTATACCAATTTCAAACGCACCACATAAAACCTTATCCTACCACAAAACGTTTAAAGCTGTTACTTAAACAGAGGTTGTGTTCACACTGCGCTTGTTTTCTTGCTTTTCCTAATTTTTTAGATTTCCCTGTGAGTAGCTGCATCTGGAGATAAGAGTACAAACCCCTTGAATGTTGTCTGTGAAACCAAACATATCACAATGTCTTACCGTTTACACTGACGAAACAGATAACGAAATTCCATTGACTTAGACGTTTACGTAGTAACATTACATACGATTGTGTGCATCAATATTCGCTAGCAATTTCTCATATTTTTTTACAATTTTTTGTCTTGGAAATATTGTTTTGTAACGAATTATGTCTATGTGTGCCTACATTCTGCACTATACTTGACAGCTGCACAATGTTTAGTTTTCGTGTATGGCAATTTTCGTCGTTCCTTAAAATTCTATTATTGCTCATTTAAGTCGGAATAGTATTATGATTCGTCTTGTGTACGTTAATAGTACCACTGCGTTTACGTATGAGCATATTACGCGTCCTATCATGTAAGGTACTTATTACCGCGTTGTGCACAATATTCTGTTTCGTGTTTCATAAATTTCGGTGCTTGTTAAAATTACATTTGTGGACATTTAAAAAGGAAGATATCAGTGATCAGTTTTGGTATGCAAGTGTTAAATGAGCAATTGCATGTATTAGAGAGCAAAATAGCTTTGTTTGTAATATGCAACGAAACATCCATTCTGCGAGTCCAGCCGTCTACAGGTATTTGACTGTTGTGCAGTGTTGTCATATCGAAAGCTCTGGCTTGTGTATGACAGGCTATGGTAGATCCTCCCCTGTTTTAGCTGAAGGGCAGTTGACAGATGATTAGGCAACACTGAAGCCCTAAGTGACGTCAAACAGCAAGTAGAATGAGTCGGTATGGTACCGTTTCTCTATGCTGCTAACCTCTGCACCCAATATTACACGCAGTAGCACTGCACTAAGTTCCAGGTATTTAAAGCTCAATCTTCTCCATGTTTCCTACAGTCAGCTTGTGGGTCCGAACTTGTCTCTTAGATGAATTAATCCTTTACTTTCTATATGATTTGATGTAAGTGAGGAGCAGAACTGCGATCAGGATATTCCTTGAAAGGAGATTTCAAATCTTCAGTCGGCGAACACGATGAATTACATGTGTTAATGGAGTACATCGGTACCCCCGGCATTTATAATGACAGCAATGTACCTTCTACCTCTGCTGCTGATAAACAAATGGAAGGTCTTAATAGAGCAAGTTGGGAAGTAGGTTAGAAAATCAATCATAATAACAGTAGACCACTGTATAATCACTGTATCGAAAATACAACAGTAAAGATTAACAATGAAGCCATAGAATTGCTTGATGAATTTTTGTATTAGGGCATTGGAATCAGTAACTGAACAGGCAGCAGAAGTATGGTATTAAAAGCATTTGATAAACTAAACTGCGTTTCTTTAAAAATAAGCTTCTTATGTGCCTTAAAAGGTAATGTTATAACCACTGTATATTATCAGTTAAGTCTTAGGGCAGTAATACGAAAGCCATTCGAAAAATGTAGGTTACTCAGCAAGTAAAGGTTATACGTTTGTTCGTAATTTATAAACGTTATCTGACGTTAGATGGCATGATAAAAGAGAAAAAGAAGGTAACGGATGTCGGACTGTAAGATGTAGGGTGCCCAGTAAATTAGAATTTGACAGAGTTTTATAAAAATAATTGTGATCTACCAAGACATTAGGGACCGACAAGTACCTTCGGAATCACTGGGGAAAAAGGCAACCAAAGAATTTTCAAGTAGGTTGTAACACAGTACACGAGATTTACTATTTCAAAGTTTTTCTTAATTGTAAATGACGACCGTGACAATATCGGACCCCCGACGCTATATTACAACGAAATTTAAATACTTTACTTTCCTGTCCACAATCTTAAAATCAAAATTAAAGGGAAAAACAATTTTGTTCGTATGATAACTGCAAGTATCCTCCATTTTCGTGCGGTTAGATTGCGGTATTTTACAAATAGTGGGCAGGACAACAAAACCAATTACTTATTATTAGCGTAACATGAGATTTCATTTCATCGCTGCCTCTCCCGGCTGAAGATAGTTATTCTTTTAAGGAAATCTCCACTTGGGAACGTGTAGTAATGTTGTCTGTCAAGCAGCGGAAATGTCACTATGTTCGTGCACAAGAGTGATCTCATACAATTTATGGAACTGTTATTCAAAGTAGCAACACTTTTCCTTAAGCAAAATGAACAGTTTTTAAACATAATACCACTCGCGCACAACACTAATGTATTCTTTCCTGTCAAAAAATATTTTATAAAAGCTCTTACGAAATAATCAGGGGTCACAGTAGCAGAGAAGAATTTTATCACATAAGATGCTGTGTGCACTATATTTAGAGATTATTCACAACCTAAGTCGAATTTATTATTTCTGAGTGGGTTCTGGGCCACCAATACACAATTATTATCGTAAAAATTGACCATCAAGATTTATGTCTCTTTAAAAGTTTGATTTAAAACTGCAGCTGCAATATTTCACTAAGATAGCGGCTAATATAAGACAATCACTTATCGAATCTGGTTCAGGCATTATTTTACTATCAACAAATAATATATATTAAATATTTTATGTACCTTTACTATATGCATTAACATTTAAAAGTTTTTCTCAATGTTAATCACTTGTTATTCAGCATTTACCAATAATACGCGTTGTAGATCAATAACGCTAATGGCTGCGCTCCTTTATAGCTGACCAGAAAAACTTATCATTTATGTATATGACGATAATCACAATGAAATAAAACTCCAACAAAGTAGATTCTTTTCAATAACACAAACTCTATTTTTCAAATATTAAATTAGCAACAAAATACAGTATGTTACACACCTCAGTGCTACAAGAGATCAATCACGTCCGATCATTACAACAGTTCGAACAAGAAGAAGGATTATTCTACAAGAATCATAGATAACAAAATATGGAGATTTTCATTATCTTTTTCCATAGCTATTGCTTGAGATACAGGTTTTCACAGAATATTAAATTATGTCACTGACAATAATTATTTGTTATTTTAGTAACGATGAAGCCCTTTTTCTTAATATCACGAGAATGTTCACTCAGATTCCACACAAAATGAAGTAGAATTTTCTGAATAAATATATGCGTGGATATTACATCCAGAATCGCATTTACATAATAAGAATTTTACGTACCAGTAGAAAAGCATTCATACATACGTTTATATGAATTACATTATTAATCATGCGCAAAAATAATACTGAAAGTAGTTAACTGGAACTGCAAAACGGCCAGTCCAAGAGCAACAAAAGCAAATGATGAATATTGGAAGTAATATTGAATGTATTTTGCAGCTAGTAAGGTACTGTGAAGAAGCTATAAAGACTTTTTAACGTCAAATACTGTCAGGGAGTTTTTGTGAATAGAGATAAACTAAACTTTGGTGCCAAATTACTGAAACAAATTCATCTTTCCATTTCAAAGTAATAACTAATGTTGTTTCATTACGGTATGTTTAAAAATGACAACTTTGCTAACCTCAATTTCAATTAATGACAGTTAAAAAAGATCAAAAAGAAGTTCTAGAGAACTGCCCTTTAGAGATTCTATTGTAGACACATTATTGAAGTGGGTGTCATGACTGTGGTGGCGTAGTAGCATCTCTCTCTCTCTCAAGGTCTCCGTGAATATTTTGTTAACTAATCCATTGCGGTAACCATTTGCCTCCGCCATCACACATATGCAGAGCCCATTGTTTTCCCTCAGCTACATTCGAAGCACGTTTGCACTCACAGCAACAGACTCCAACTGTTCGACTCTTTTTCAACGACAAATAAGGTATTCGGTCTAGCCAGTGCAGTTATCTCCCAAACAAAAGGAAAAATAACTACATATATTTTCATTTTATACTAAACACTCTGCTGTTTGCACATTATTTATCCTTCAAGAAAATGTATCGTAAAAATAATAAGAAATAAAATTAAAAGCTTTTCACAGACGAAATGAAAACATATACATAAAAGCGAACAGTTTAGGTTGGGATTTACCGTTACTTTTATTGATATTCAATGAAATAACAAGGTTACTGTTACCAGTCACTATTTGTTTATACCCTCAATGCAATTAAAAGTTTCTTAAGCGTTAAACCTCCATCATCGGGTGATTTATATGGGTTACTAGATGTTTGTGTTGTGTTATGACTCTGGTGTAACCTGTGTCACTGTCTAGTGGAGAAGCAAAACACTATTTCAGAACGTGGCTCTGAAGAGCTCTTTCAGGAAAGTCTAAACGTAAATGTAAACTATAAAATAAAGCAGCTAAAATAGAATAGTTTCATTGCTCACAGGCTCCTTTCTCTGTCGTTATACATTAAATATAAACGGTCACACTTTGTAAACAAAGATGGGGTCTGGAAACAACTAGCGACAAAGAACAGATAGCAAAAGCAGAAACAATACTTCAGTGATGTCAACTAAATTTACCATGAATTGATTTAGTTGTTTGCATGTTTTCTTTGATATTTACCACATGGGCAATGACTTGCCTGACTCACAAAATTCGTTAGACTCACCGAGATAAACCGAAAAGTTTGTAACCCATGTCAGCCTGATATTACTTATATTTGTTTATATTATTAAGAATATGTTTCTCTGCATCAACATTACTTAGTCATAATACCCAACAGATACAAAATTAACAAACCCATAGCTCTAGCACACCCAAAACATTCTTCTTCTTCTACTCGTTTCGTCCTCTGTCTCTGAATTCCAGTCAAAATTGTTATTTACGTATAGTTTTACCATAGTTTGTAACATAGTTATTGCACTTAAGGTTTATAACGTGTAACCTGATTACATCAACGAGAACGAAATTTAAACTATATAAACTTGACAGGAAAGCATTTGTATAACTTTTGAAATATTTACTGTAACGTGTGAGTCATCATCTCATCCAAAGATCTCCACACTGCTTTAAAATTTACTTAGAAATAATAGTCTTGTTTTACTACATGTTATTTGTACAGTACTTTGAACTGTGTTTCTGTTTTTGCTTTATGCTCTTTGCACCTAGTAGTTTCCAGACTACATCTTTGTTTATAAAATGTGGCAGTTTGTATTTGATGCATTGTGACAGAGAATGGAACCTGTGACACCTGATGGTGTTCTTTTTTTGTTGTCTAATTTTCACATTTACATTTACGTTTAGTTTTTCTTCAAAAACCTCCTCAGAGCCATGTTCTGAATCTCGCAGAGGTTACCCCGAAGTCGCAACACAACACAGCACGTCGTATGAACACATATAAAACCACCTGATGATGGAGGTTCAAACCTTTGAAATTCTTTGTGGATATAAATGAACAGTGCGTGGTAACAGTAAAGTGGTCATTTCATTCATACTTCCCAAGCCACTAACAAGTGCCACTGCTCGTTATGTTTACAGAACACTGACGTATATATTAAAATCTCTCAGAATGAATTATTTAATAAACTCCTAACTACAAGAGGGAAAATTTTGTAGCTGTCTCGAATCTGTGTGTGTGTCTTGAATATACGGCGTCATTAGAAAGTGTTTGGGATCCGTGACCTTGCAGAACAGCTTCCACAAAGTCCTATAGAAAGCAAAGGCAGATAAATCAAAATCTATAGCACAGTCTGCTTGCCAGTTCATATATATTCATTTTGCCGACAAGAATAAAGTAAGGAAAAGTTTAAAAGAAAATTATGGCTGTGTTAAATGACGACAGTTTGGCTTTAGGAAAGGTAAGGGCATTATAGAGGCAGTTCTTATGCGCTTGATAATGGAGGAATGATTGAAGTAGAAATAAAGACACTTTCATAGGTTTTTTCCTCTCTCAGAAAATGTTCGACAATGTAAGATGGTGCAAAATATATGAACTTTTTAGAACAATAGGTACAAGCTATAGGTAAAGACTGATGATATACTTTAAAGAGTAAGTACAAAAACAGATACGGAACAATAAGAGTGGAAGACAAAGAGAGAAATGTTCGGGTTGAAGAGAGTATAAGGCAAGGAGGCAGGCTTCTGTTCTGTTGCCCACATGACACATCGAAGACGAATGACAGAAATAAAAGTTTCAAGAGTGGAATTAAAATCAAGGGTCAATGGATGTCTGTGATAAGATTCGCTGATGACATTGCTTTTCTAACTGAAAGTGAGGAATCATCATTGGACTTGCTGAATGGAATGGATAGTCTACTGAGCACCAAATATGTTTTGAGAGTATACCGAAGAAAGATGAAAGTAATTAACACAGAAGCAGAAATGAGATTAAAGATAAACTTAACGTCGAAATACGAGATCACGAAGTACACGAAGTACACGAAGTAAAGGAATTTTGCTACCTAGGAATACAATAACCTATAACGGAGAAGGCAAGGAGGATATAAGAGGCAGACTAGCACCAGAAACGTGGCCATTCCTCACTAATAGAAGTTCCACCAATATCAAACATTGTTCTCAGTGTGAGCACACCGTTGTATGGATGTGTAACGTAGACTATGGGACAACCAGAAAAGAAGAAGAGTGAAGCGTTTGAGGTATGTTGCTAACAGAAAACGCTGGAATTAAGTGGACTGATAACTAATGTGGAGCCTCTCCTCAGATTCAGTGAAAAATCATTGATTAGAAGAAGAGACAGGATGACGGCAATGTCTCAACACATCAGGAAATAATATTCCTGATAGTGAACGGCTACAGGAAATGCTGAAATTAAGTGGATTCATAAGTAATGTGGAGGTTCTGCTCAGAATGGGCGAGGAGAGGAAATGTGGGGAAATCACTGATTAGAAGAAGAGTCAGGATGGTGGGCATGGGTAAGGTGACTGCGTGACGTCAAAAAACATGCCAGAGCAACAAGGATGGGTAGAGCTGAAGAATGGAAATCTGCAAAGTCTTGAGACCATTACCCCGCAGCAGATGTCAAATCGCTGACGATAATAGGTTATTGGCGGTATGATAAACGTTTATACATATTGTATGAAGTCAAAAGAAACTAAACCTCTACTGTATCCTCCATAATATTGATTTCCACCCTGTAAAACTTCCTACGATTTTGTTCCTTTCCACACTTCATCTAAACTCTGTGCTCAGTTGTTAGCCTTCCTCCCGTAATACCTCTATTAATCCATGCCTGTTTCCAATAAAAATAACCTTGGCATTCTAACCAATATATATATAAGTTCATATTCTGAACTCAAGCTGACGTCGGAAATGCATAAATGGAGCACTACACTTATCTCTGCGTATTGCATCAATCAATAACGAATTTAAATCTATAGGAATTCATTAATGACATTTAGGAAATCGTGAGTAATTCTGAGTCATACAGGCAAAGCCGTTCCGTAATGTTAATCTCTAAACAGCATTAGAACAACGCGATTCATACTTACCACGTTATCGTCACGCTGATGGGACTAGGCAGAAAGGTTGGGGAAGTCCCTCCAGATAATCCTGACTCGCCTGCCTCATGTCACTGAGTGAAAGGCAAAACGTAGCAAGCTAGAAATGAAGTTCTCACCAGTGAATCGAGACAAAAGCAGGACTGTAAAACTGACAATTACGTATTTTACGACGGCTGCAGAATTCTGCACACGAATTTTACAGACTGAATAACCTCACTGAAGAAAAATGTTCAGTAAAACCGAAAAACTGAAAAAACAAAATTATTATGCTCACTCATTGAAAAGGCAAGAAGGGCACTATAAAACCATACGTAAGATGTAAGAAGTAAAGCAGTGTATCATACATTCAAAAGAATATATTGTTTGT
Source organism: Schistocerca cancellata (assembly GCF_023864275.1). Taxonomy (NCBI): domain Eukaryota; kingdom Metazoa; phylum Arthropoda; class Insecta; order Orthoptera; family Acrididae; genus Schistocerca; species Schistocerca cancellata. Next base: position 458,669,564 of record NC_064631.1, on the reverse strand, counting down.
TAGCAAGAAACGACACACACACACACACACACACACACACACAAACACACACACACAAACACACATACACATACACATACACACACATACACATACACAAACACACTCAGAAATACATACACACACCAAACGTGGAAAATGTTTCTAGATTGTCGACTATTATGTATTTTACATGAATCCAAACAGACGAAGATTACCGAATTCACATTGAGTTCAAACCAACTTCAGATTACGATGACGATGAAGGTTTTAGAAATACTGTGAGGTTTCAACATTTTTTTTCTTCTTTCCTTTGCATCTTTCTTTTCCGACCCAAATGGGTTTGTAGTTTTCAGTCAGTTCCCAGGGAATTGGGAGTGGGAGGAAAGGATTTCCAAACAGAAATATTCGCGAGGAGCTTACTGCTCTGGCAAAAGCCTCGTAAACCATCAATGGCCCTGATGGGTAGGCGGAAAGACGACATGATGCAGTCGACTGTAACTCAAAAATCCACCGCTTAATAACAACTCCAAACTGAAAATCAAGGAACCCATAACTGCTTGAGAATAGCGCGATAAAGGCCTAATTGGTTCAAATTGCTTCAAATTATCGAAAATAGGGTACGCAGCCTCGGCAAACGAACCTGAAGCTAGGACGTCGGTATCTCGTAGCGACCTTTTCCTTTCATGTTGTTAGAATGTTTAGTAACTGCGATAGTCTCTCTTATTTTTCGTTACGGGTGCAACGGGATAAACAAGCGAACACACTAGATGAGTTGTCTGTACTCCAAAGTCTTCCTTCACATCCCCTGGGTGGAAGTTGCTAATTTGATGTTGCCAGCCAATCATCTTCCAGAGGAACATAACCAACAGTCAACCTAGCGTAGACAATTCTACTTTGTACACCCGATAAAAATCAGGTTTTTCTTTTACAGATCCTATCCAGATTTACGGAATGACGTGGGCTAATGCTCAAAAGATTTTATTAAAGTTGTTAGTGAGTGCAGAAGCATACGTATTTACAGTGAATTTCATATCAACTGGTGCGACATTCTAGAGTCGCACAGGCAAGCGCGAGCCTTCCAAACAAATGGTAATTACTCTGGATGATGTGGGTGTGGCTCAAGCACCTCGGGGAGATAAATGCTGCACTTTCTCGCTGCCTATGAGTGTTTTCCACGTGTCACCACCAACAAGGTCATTTCAGTATTTGTAGGCGTTTACCCAAGACAGTGCCAGTTTCCCTAGGGAATGTATTCACCTACAGTGCATATTCCGATTTTCTCATGAAAAACGGAGCGTTTAAATTACTTCAAATTTCTAATCGTTTTGTGAGACAGAGGCATGATAAAGATGAAATGAAACTGCGACGCTTCCATTTCATTCTGTCAGCAATATTGTTAAACGGGATATTTTAGAGATTATTCTAGGCACAATGAAGCACTGTCTGACAATTAAGCCTCATACAAACTATTTTTGTTTTGTCAGTAACGAAAAGTTCTCAAGAAAACGATTAAAAGTTACAGTTCGCATCTTTCGTTACAACAGCAAGTTAGGTAATTTACGCTACAGCACAGTTTGTAATTCGGGGCTTCAGAGCTTCGAGAGGTCTTTCTGGCATTTTCAGAAACGAGTTTCCTTCTTATTCGTTTATCCGACCAACCTTACCTGACATCAGATTGTTTATTAACGGATAATTGAACAAACAAAAAAATGATTCAAATGGCTCTGAGCACTATGGGACTTAACATCTATGGTCATCAGTCCCCTAGAACTTAGAACTACTTAAACCTAACTAACCTAAGGACATCACAGACATCCATGCCTGAGGCAGGATTCGAACCTGCGACCGTAGCAGTAGCGCGGCTCCGGACTGAGCACCTAGAACCGCTAGACCACCGTGGCCGGCTTGAACAAATAAACAAAGAGACTGATGACCACCCAGTTTAGTCCCTTTACTTTACAAATCAACCAACCAACCCAACAAACAAAATTTATGAAATTTTCCGGCCACACATTTTATGTGTATGTGAGCGTGTGTGTGTGTGTGTGTGTGTGTGTGTGTGTGTGTGTGTGTGTGATTGTGTGTTTGTGTGTGTGTGTGCGTGCGTGTGTGTGCGCGTGTTCTTGAAAATGTGCACCATGGAATTTGACTCTGCACTTGTATTTGTAGCTTTTATTGGAGCACAACTAATTAAAGACATAAACTTCTGTTCATTGGGTGCGTAATATTTCACTAAGATAACAAATTACCTGGAGCCTTCCTGCGCTTATTACATCTACTGCAACACGGTAAATATAAGCCACTCATACATTTCTAATCAGTAAGACAATAAAAAAGAAACACGTTTCTTTTTTCTCCTTGTGTATGTTCCTTATCAAAAAAAACCAGCGTAGTTTGCAGTAATATATTTCTTTTCTATCAGAGAATTTGCAGCCATTTTGACTATTTATCGACCCTGAATGTCTCAAGAAATATGTAAAGGTTTTTTTTAAATTACTGCTATCAGTCACAAACTTTGTCAACTATTGTATTACTTATTTATTTAGCGACTTGTTTCCAGGCTTAAACCTCATCTTCAGGCTAAATGGCATTACAAAAACAATTTTGCAATAAGGACATACTGATATTACATAGTCTTTTTGTAAATGCTGTGGTCATCCTGTGCAAAAAGAGAAAACTCAGTAAGAGGCGATGTCACTTTGGAAGCTGAATTGATGTTTGCACGAAAATGTTGTTTAACGTCACTCACTTCGTTCTTCTGGCGTGGCAGTCTCGTTGTCATGTGTTGCGGTGTATCCATTTGTCACTAACAATTTGTGACCAAGAGAGCCACGGAAATGGTTACACCGCGGCAAATCACAACGAGACTGCTACGCCAGAAGAACAAAGTGAGTGACCGTTACACAACATTTTCGTGCAAACATCAGTCCAGCTTCCAAAGTGGCATCGCCTCTTACTGAGTTTTCTCTTCTTCCACAGGATGACCACACCATTTACGAAAAGACTATGTAATATCAGTATGTCCTTATTGTAAAGTTGTTTTTGTATGCCATTTAGCCTGAAGATGAGGTTTAACCCTCGAAACATGTCGCCAAATAAATAAGTAATACAATAGTTGACAAAGTTTGTGACTTGTAGCGGTAATTTAAAAAAAAAAAAACCTTTACATATCTTTTCTATCAGTTTGAACTCGAGGTGATCCCGATCATCTCCATTTCATTATAGTTCAAACGGCTCTGAGCACTATGGGACTTAACATCTGAGGTCATCAGTCCCCTAGAACTTAGAGCTACTTAAACCTAACTAACCTAAGGACATCACACACATCCATGCCCGAGGCAGGATTCGAACCTGCGACCGTAGCATCAGCGCGGTTCCAGACTGAAGCTCCTAGAACCGCTCGGCCACAGTGGCCGGCTCCTTTTCATTGTCAATAAGGATATACTCACATCTAATTTATCGGATCCCTGATTTCTCGTTTTCATTCCTGTCTCTCTAAGTTATTTGCACCACGCATGTCTCCATTGTTCGTTGAGAAACCCTCATTTTTCGAATGATTATCATATTAAAAGATCTTGTTCACAGCTGTAACTCATAATATACACTTGTTGCAATCTTTATTATCCAGACTCGTCGAAAGCCCAGTTTTAAACCGCAAAATAGTTTACCAATAGCAATGCATGACGTCCCTTCTCCGCTTCAGTCTCGAACCGCGCGACCGCTACGGTCGCCGGTTCGAATCCTGCCTCGGGCATGGATGTGTGTGGTGCTCTTAGGTTAGTTAGGTTTAAGTAGCTCTAAGTTCTAGGGGACTGATGACCTCAGATGTTAAGTCCCATAGTGCTCAGAGCCATTTGAACCATTTTTGAACCGTTCCTTCTCTTTTGTTTACCGCTTTTCCTATCTATTCAACCATCGTCTTCAACTCGCATAGTACGTGGTGGGGCAAATAACATTGGCCCGGAGAACAGCGTTCTATGGTACAAAGAAACACAGCAGAGGAAAGGAAATACAGTAGTAACCTCACTATAGTAGATGTTGAAAGTGGCTACCAGTCATCTCTTGGCACTTCTTAGCCCTCCCTGACTAGCAAGTTGTGGAAGGGGAATCGAAACTGGACTACTGGAACTGCTGCAGTCTCATCCGAAATGTTCTGCTGCAGTTCTTGAAGACTATGTGGGTTGTTGCGATACACCTTAGACTTAACGGCTCCGCACACAAGGTAGTCGCGCACCTGGGTGGTGAACTAGGGCCGCAACCAGACTGACTTCTGCTAATGACTCTGTTAGGCGCGAAGATTGTGTAAATGTGCTCCAAGCTTCGATCCGCTGTAAGGGCAGTTGCTCCATCCTGTTGGAAGTAATTTTAGGTCTTTTCCTCCTCCGTTAATGCATACATTCACGTCCAATCGTATCCACTCGTCCGGGCCACTTTTATTTTTCCCATCCTGACAACGGGTTCTAAACCTCATTTTTAACTTGCAAAATTTTCTCTTTGTATTTGATGCGTATTATTCCATTCGTATTGCAGCTGATTCCCATGCCTACTTGCAATCGGACTGTTTTACAGCCTTAAATTCGTTGTTGGACTCTATTTGCAATACAGTCAAACACTATAGCGTAATCAGTATACACAAAGTGGGTGATATATTTTCCATTTACAAGTACTCCGTCTATGTTTTTCCATGTCAAGGACGCGAAAACTTCATCTTGGACTGCTGGAGACTTAACAAAGCAATAATGAATTAATGTACCTCTCCCTGTCGTTTGTTATTAACCTCCACAAGAGCAATGAAACAGTTCTTAATCACCTTCACTTTCTATCGTCTGCCTTCAACAGACTGTCATTTAGTACTTAAACTATAATAACGTGTTCCATTACCCAAGGAAGCGTTACTACACATTAATGATAAAGAGAAAGAAAGAGGTTAAACTTGAGTTCCAGTATAAGCTCTAAGTTTGTTACGTACCATTTGCGTAGAACACATTAGTCTTGTGAAATTATGATTACCGTAGACGACATAACTATGAAATAGAGTGTGTTGGTAAGAAAACATTATAATGTTTCATTATAGGTAGTACTATTAAATGTAATAGCCGAACCAAACCAGAAGCGGGACATGTAATATAACATTGTTTCTAGCGGTGAATGTCGTGACAAGCGGTGCAGTGATAGCGCAGTTGCCATTAATGTAGTCCATGAGAGGAATATATTCAAGCACTGGTCTCCCTCTACAATATTTAACCACCTACTTCCTTCCATTACAACGTTAACTATTTCTTGATGTGTCCTGCAGAAAGGTCCCTTCTTATTACTAATTCAGTCTACCGGTATAATCTTTAGTTCTTTTTTTTTCCAATAGGTTCTCATCTCTTATCGTGTGTATTGCTATTGCTTATGGTCCACCTTTCTTTTCTACATAAGGCTACACTTCAAACAAATACGTTCAGAAAAGACTCCCTCACAAATTTATGTTCTATATAAATATATTTTATTATATATTTTTTATTATATATTATAAATATATTTTTTCAGTAATGAATCTCTTCCATGTACCAGTCTCCATTAAAAAAATCTTTTCAGTAGAGGCTTTTATATGTTTACCTACAGGATGTTACAAAACGATACCGAGAGACTTCGAGGGATTGTACAGGGAGGCGTCAGAAACAAATTGAGGACAGGAGCCCAGAAACGTCTTCCAACGACGCTACAGTTTGCTTGTGACACATCTGTGTAACATAAAGTTAAGTATTGTACTTTTTTCATTTTGCTATAGAACTCATTAATACGATTTTTTTAAATGTTGTTAGCTATCCGAGAAAGCAGGTTTCGTAGGTACCCCATATTTTACTGCTAGATTTAACAGTAGCAAATGTGACTTTGTACGCTAACGAACCGTAGGCTAAACGTCTAGCAATGTTGTTTGTTTACTTGAAAAAAGAGACAGCATTGGTCGTATATTTTTTATTATCGCAAAATCGATTTTCTGTCACTGAGTGACCATCTTCAGTACTATATTGTATAACTTAAATTAGGATGCACTGTTGTCACTAAGCTTACGGCAATCACATAGACTGTTTGTTGTTCAACGATTGTGACTGATCGTCACGATAGCCTTGTCTCCTATGACTGTGATGCTCTATTACCTCGGTGGACGATGGTTTCGGACACTGGTTTCCAACCTCAGTTTATTTTTCTAGTGTAATCTTCTAAAATCTCCAGCGCTTTTCGATACACAGGATAAATAAACTACAGATGGAAGCTCGTGTCCGAAACCGTCATCTACGGAGACATCAGAGCATCGCATTCATAGGAGACAAAGCCTGTCTACGCAGCAGCTATCCCCATATTTTCCAATGACAGTTGTGGCAATCAGTCGCGATCACTGAATAACAAACAACATTGCGAAACTTTCGGCCTGCGGTCCATCAGCGTACAAAGTCACCTTTGCTGCCGAAGGGGTGAACTGGCGACAGGCGCTGGCGCCTATTATGATGATGATGATGATGATGATTATGTTTGGATTGTGGGGCGCTCGAATGCGCTGTTATCAGCGCCCGTACAAATTCCCAACCTTTGCTCAGTCCAATCTTGCCACTTGTGTGACTGATGATGAAGCTATGAGGACAACACATACACATCTCGAAGCAGGTGAAAATCCCTGACCCCGCCGGAAATCTAACCCGTGACCCCGTTGGCGCCTATGATCTCGACGATCTTATGCGCAGTTGGATGACAATTCCAGACACGGCCTCAATTTGTTCCTTTGTAATACCATGGGTGTCAGTTTCTTAATTTCTCAGGAACCTTTTGGAGAATGGAGTAGAATGAAAACTAACAATATCGACAATGGTGAGGAATTACAGGCTACGAGCAATACATTTGTCTGCACGAGGCCTGCCCCCCTGTATGGACCTAATGAGTAACATTCTTGCCATGTAAAGCTGCCCATTCAGAGGCTGACCATTGCTACAACGTAGTTCTTGAGTCGTAGAATTGGCAAACCACAGGAAAGTGAGTGAGGCAAGACAGAGAGAGGAAAACGCACCACCAATAAAACATAATACAAAAACTAATACAAAAATCAACAACCCAAATGTAGGCAGAAAGACACAGCATTTCCTTAGTTACACACATGCTTAGCTATAGTCTGCAGACTTGTGTTCACAGCCGCAGTGCTGAGTGAAATACTGATAATAGTGGGTGCACAATTCCATTTTATATTTTGTAAATTGCGGCAGCATCTAAGTTATGAGAGATTGTTGCAGTTTAGTTGTTAAATAAGCTTGATGCATATGTACTTCCCTAACTTTTTGACAATTGCTTTTCAACTGCATTTTGTTGAAGCCACGCTAAGGCGAGGCACTAAGCACTGGTGTAAGTAAACTATTGTTATTATTTTATCAAAATAGTTTAAATATTTCACTGTTGTTATTATCTCGGGGACACATTAGAAACATATTATATTATGTAAATTGAAGGTGGACAGGGGAGAAAGGAAAGAAAGGGGAAGGAAACGATGACATGAGCTGCTTCGGGGCTTTATGCGGAATCGGCGGCTACGAGTGATAATGTGTACCGGACTAGGGCTCGAACCAAGGATCTCCTTTTTAACAGGCAATTGCGCTAACCACTGCGCCATCCGGACACAGTGTTTATCAGAAACGCACGGACTATCTTGGCATGCTCCCTGGGCAACCCACATACCCTCCTAGCACCCCCTAACCACAGTCCCCACCCATGTCCTCCATTATCGCTAACTTTTAGATTCCCGCCGGAGGTCAAACCATACTGTGCATCCGCATTGAAGGTTGTGGATTTATTGCCCAATGAGGCGAACCAGTTACATGAATACCTAGCGTCTGTTCTTTCGGACATGGCCAGGAAGTGTGCCGAGATAGTCCGTTCATTTGGGATAAACTTTGTGCCTGGGTGGTGCTGTGGTCAACACAACCGCCTATTAAGCAGGGGATCGCGGGCTCGAGTCCGGTCCGGCACACATTACCACTAGTCGCTGCCTTGAAATCCTGTTGCAGATGATGTCACAAGTTTCCTCCCTTTTCTTTCGTTTCTTTCCCGTCAACCTTCAATTTGCATAATATGTATCACAGGTGCAGGTTCCACTGATGTTCGAAAGAACAGACACCACCCATCCATATAATACCTGATTATACACTCCTGGAAATGGAAAAAAGAACACATTGACACCGGTGTGTCAGACCCACCATACTTGCTCCGGACACTGCGAGAGGGCTGTACAAGCAATGATCACACGCACGGCACAGCGGACACACCAGGAACCGCGGTGTTGGCCGTCGAATGGCGCTAGCTGCGCAGCATTTGTGCACCGCCGCCGTCAGTGTCAGCCAGTTTGCCGTGGCATACGGAGCTCCATCGCAGTCTTTAACACTGGTAGCATGCCGCGACAGCGTGGACGTGAACCGTATGTGCAGTTGACGGACTTTGAGCGAGGGCGTATAGTGGGCATGCGGGAGGCCGGGTGGACGTACCGCCGAATTGCTCAACACGTGGGGCGTGAGGTCTCCACAGTACATCGATGTTGTCGCCAGTGGTCGGCGGAAGGTGCACGTGCCCGTCGACCTGGGACCGGACCGCAGCGACGCACGGATGCACGCCAAGACCGTAGGATCCTACGCAGTGCCGTAGGGGACCGCACCGCCACTTCCCAGCAAATTAGGGACACTGTTGCTCCTGGGGTATCGGCGAGGACCATTCGCAACCGTCTCCATGAAGCTGGGCTACGGTCCCGCACACCGTTAGGCCATCTTCCGCTCACGCCCCAACATCGTGCAGCCCGCCTCCAGTGGCGTCGCGACAGGCGTGAAAGGAGGGACGAATGGAGACGTGTCGTCTTCAGCGATGAGAGTCGCTTCTGCCTTGGTGCCAGTGATGGTCGTATGCGTGTTTGGCGCCGTGCAGGTGAGCGCCACAATCAGGACTGCATACGACCGAGGCACACAGGGCCAACACCCAGCATCACGGTGTGGGGAGCGATCTCCTACACTGGCCGTACACCACTGGTGATCGTCGAGGGGACACTGAATAGTGCACGGTACATCCAAACCGTCATCGAACCCATCGTTCTACCATTCCTAGACCGGCAAGGGAACTTGCTGTTCCAACAGGACAATGCACGTCCGCATGTATCCCGTGCCACCCAACGTGCTCTAGAAGGTGTAAGTCAACTACCCTGGCCAGCAAGATCTCCGGATCTGTCGCCCATTGAGCATGTTTGGGACTGGATGAAGCGTCGTCTCACGCGGTCTGCACGTCCAGCACGAACGCTGGTCCAACTGAGGCGCCAGGTGGAAATGGCATGGCAAGCCGTTCCACAGGACTACATCCAGCATCTCTACGATCGTCTCCATGGTAGAATAGCAGCCTGCATTGCTGCGAAAGGTGGATATACACTGTACTAGTGCCGACATTGTGCATGCTCTGTTGCCTGTGTCTATGTGCCTGTGGTTCTGTCAGTGTGATCATGTGATGTATCTGACCCCAGGAATGTGTCAATAAAGTTTCCCCTTCCTGGGACAATGAATTCACGGTGTTCTTATTTCAATTTCCAGGAGTGTATTTTGGGGGGGGGGGGGCGGAGGGACAGTAAAAATCCATGAACCACCCAGCCCTTCCCCCATCCCTCCTCCCCAGAACCAAAATCTGGATCCAAGCGTGGTACAATTTCCTAATCTGCTTGAAAGCTTGTCGGGCGTTGCGTCAAATGTTACTATGGAAACCGCATGCTATTTCTATGATAAAGCTGCTCATCAGCTTCAGGTGCGACACGGTTGTGGGTAGGGACACTGTATCGAACGAAAAGTGGAGATAATTTAGTCATGAGCAGTATTGTATCGCACCCATAAAAGTATCTAAAGAAGTTATCGATTACTTATTTTGATAAGAAGATTAGATACTCTCTCTCGGATACACTCTCCCCATCTCTCTTTTTAAAATCTATCTATAATAGAGACAACCGATTTTCGTAACTTTCAAGAAGTACAAACATTAAATCAAAGCCGGCCGAAGTGGCCGAGCGGTTAAAGGCACTACAGTCTGGAACCGCACGACCGCTACGGTCGCATGTTCGAATCCTGCCTCGGGCATGGATGTGTGTGATGTCCTTAGGTTAGTTAGGTTTAAGTAGTTCTAAGTTCTAGGGGACTTATGACCACAGCAGTTGAGTCCCATAGTGCTCAGAGCCATTTGAGCCATTAAATCAAAAAATATTTTTATTTTTATTATGGATAACAATTTTTAAAGATTTGGAACTTGAACATAAAATTACAGAACAAATTAGCAGAAAGTACTCGAAAGTAAATAAATAATATCTTACCAAAATTTTGTGGGTCAATCATTTTCCGAAGACTTTAAAATTTTTGGAACAGATTTTGCACCTCGCTTCAATATATCGAAATACTACGAAATTTCACTTTTGGTGGGAGCCATTCTGTCTACTGATTCAACAGTTCTTGCACTTAAACTGTTTTAAACAAGAACGCGAAAACAATCGATACCAAAGTACTTACTGTTGTGACTAAAACTATCACCTGCATAGTATCGAACTTAAAAAAAAGTAACCACATAAAGATGAAAGTATACGATACCAAGGTAGTTTCTCCCTATTTTGTGGCTCGCTAATATGTACTGTGGTTTGCTGGACAAGCGCAGTCGGCAAGAGGCGGGGGCTGTAACCCCATTGCAGGCGACATCGTCGACGACCCTGCTGAAGAAACAGTATCGATAAGCGCGGTGCGGAAAAGCCCGGCCACAAGCTGTGGACCCAGCGCAAGTGCGGAGGCAAGTTATTGGTGCTAGGCTTAGATGTTCTGGCTTCAAGTCCTCACCGGTGTCATCTCGATGAATTCGTTTCTCTGCAGCCAACGATGCGTTAGTGCTGCCAACAGTGGTTTCCTTGCTTTGCTGTGTTGAAATCTTGTCTCTGTTATTAGCTAGGCCTATATGTTTTCCGACAGCTTCTTCAATGACGAATCCCCAATATGTAGACGTGGGCCAGAGGACTGTGGTTCCTCCGTAGTTTATGCTGTGTCCCGTATCAAGACAGCGTTCAGGAACAGTAGATTTGTTTTTCACTTTGGGTGTTAATAACCCGCTTCAGCTGTATTTAGTTCTTTATTATTGGATCGCCACCTGTTTCGTGCACTAAAAGTCACATTTTCTGATGAACATATTATGAAACTTCCCCTTCGAAAATTAAGAATGATTGTGCTGGTAAACTTGTTAAACTTGTGCGTTATTTGATTTTCAAACAGCTGAGCAAAACTAAACGTACTCAGGCAGTTACTTATTCTGATCATCACTAAACTGACACACAATATTTTTTAGCACAACGCAATCTTTCAATAAGCCGTGAAAAGAATGGCCCTGACTACCAATAACCTATACCTTTCATGAATCACTTACCTTACAAAAATATTCGTTACTCGAACTACTGCAAAACAGCGAACGCCAATACTGCCAACTAAAAAAAGATTCTAACTACTGAAGGGACTAACTACTGATAGGAATGGTTAGCAAATGAAAGAGTTTGATAGAGAACAAACAATGTATTTACCTTAATAGTGTTCAAAAGTCATCATATATATATATATATATATATATATATATATATATATATATATATATATATATATATAAATTCATGACATCCAGTCTTACAAATTTCCTTTTTCTGACGGACACACGTCCAGATCGTCCGCTCTCAAAACTCTGGCATCTCTCACCCCACATCCACCACTGCTGGCGGCTCACCTCCAACTGCCCAACGCTATGCGCTGTTCACATCCAACTATCCAACACTACACAAGCGAATATTCAAACAATGAGTCGAACCAGCCACAGACTGCACGCAGCACAGTCAGTGATTTTCATACAGAGCGCTACGTGGCGTTACCAACATAAAAACCTAAACACCCTACTTACAATATAAGTTTCGAGCTTTTAAGTTCTAATGTTTCAGTTATATGTTCACCAGAATATTTGGCTTTTAGTGTCAGGAAACAGGTGGTGATCCAATAATAAAGCACTAAATACAGCTGAAGCGATTTATTAAAACCCAGGATGACTACTCGTAGCTGCAGTTGCCCTACCTACACGGTTGTCTGGAGATTTGTTTTTGGCTGACATGTCCTAGCGCGATGCACGTCCCTAATATGTATTTAACCATGCGACAATTCAGTCTAATGTATCATTTTCCATAATGTTGCGAGTCTCGTATACACTTAGTCTCACTAAATCTAGGTGGCCTTTTACGGAGCCCAGCATCATTTCCACTTGCGCCGGAGGACGGAAGACATTTTATTGTGTATTTCTTGAGGAGCCTGATCTTGAAGAACACGCCTCCGGCATAAAGCATGAAAACAGTTCCAGTAGATTTCTCCGCTTTTTGTGGGTTGCTCATGAGGTTTAATGCGCGCTGGTAGAAATGCATGGTGAATCTGCTTATCGGGATACTCGTTCTGTGCGAGCACAGAGTGGAGATGGTTAAGCTCTGTCGACAAGTTCTCTGGATCTGAGATGATTTCTAAGAACAAGTGTCCGTTATACATCACATTTGTGACATAAGTGACGACAAGTAGTGACTCGTAAAGGCATTTCAGAGTGGATTGGTTTACGAATCAGACTCTGACCCGAACAGGCATCTTATCTGTGGCGTGACATCTAGAAATGGGAAGTCCCCATTTTTCTACACATTCATGATGAAGCAAATGCTAGGTTGTAGGGAGTTTCTAAAAATGAAGTAGCCATAGCTGGCCCATATAACCATAGCACAAAGATATCATCTATATATTGCTACATCTCAGTTTTATCCCAAAATTTTCCCATAACTTGTTTAATAATCCAATATGCAGATCTGACAAGTAAATCAAATGCTGCATGAAATCTGCAGGCAATAATAAGGGACATTGATTGATATTCTAATCAGCTGTATCTGTTTTCCTATAGGCAATGAACGAGTTTGTTAATGTGCTGCAGCCTGGGACTTTCAATCGTTTGGAAAAATGTGAAAGTCACTAGGGGAAATGCACAAGTCGTAAAAATGTTTCTTCCGATAGCCAAAGTCTCAACTAGGTACTCGTATTTGTATAGAAGAACAGTATGCTGACTGTACGCAACAGGAGCGCCTTCTGAGGGCGACCTAGCCCATTACAAAGCTTTATTGAGCATGGAACGGAAAGAACGCCTTTTAGTAAAGATAAGATCTGAAGGACAGGAGAAAACATGATGCTGCTAACGTGGGATCCAGCTGCTGGGTCCGAAGGAGGCTAGCTGGAATTTGTGTTCAAATTTTAGTAAGAAGATTGTTGATTGGTTCATAGCAATTATTTTCGTGGTGGGGGGCAAGTTCCCACATATCACGGACGCCTTACCATCGGCCATAACTAGAAATCTGTTTTTCCACGGGAGAAGTATATTTCCTTGGCTAACCGTGGCAGAACCCGTAATAGCAGGGAATTTTTTAGTATTTCTATCACTGGATGGAGCTTACAAGGTCTGTTCCAGTTGGCTGGCAAGATTCTTACGTTGACAGAACCAGTTTTGTAGAGGAGATTAAGAAAGCACTTCCTCTCAGGGCCTGATGCAGTTCGCTTCATGTTAGAGGCGCAGAGCGAGACGTCTCCGACTTAGAACAGACACAGGTGCTGGGGCTTAACTTAGAATTCTCGGCCTTTACTGTTACCATCTTCCGCTCTCGCACATTATTGGAGTGGCATTCACTGAGACGAGGCGAGTGCGAAGCCATTATCTTGAATCGAAATTGTGTTTTGCTGATCTAATTTTCACAACCAGCTACCAGCACCCACTGTGCACTTAGACGGGATTACTGGTGTTTCTTCATGCTATTCTGGGACTTTTCTTTTCCTCATTAATTTATTCTGCAGTCAGTGGTCACTATCGTGGACACAAATTCGTATTATTTCTATCATGTATCCACTCACCTGTGCCAAGGCTATCGTGTTTTCAAATCCTTGTTTGTTTGACAATTGATTGTCTTCTTGATTCAAAGGATACAACACTTTTGATTTCTCTCCACAAAAAGCAGGTTGTAATAGTGACCCTTAGTTTCTTTTCATGGCTTGAGGGATCCATTTATCAACATGTCCATGTGAGGTGTGATAACCATATTTTCATGCTTAATTGGGGCACTCCTGGTAATTTAATTAAACAATCCACTATCCATTGTGCAATACTATTTTCGTTGAATTAGTATGATCTTAAGGGAAGTTGTCCATCACTGTAGGCCACTGGGGATAGATTCTGCGGCATCTCAGGTGTATGCTGAATTGCTTAACCGACGACTCAGAATATATCCAAAAATACGTAGATCTGAAAATCACTTAAAGAAGAACTTTTTCCTAAAGTATACCATATAAAGATTAGCTACTACATAAGACAGAGGGCTACCCCTAGAAACACTATCATTTGTCCAAAAAAAGGGTCATTGAATAAAATAAGTCAGGAGGAGCAACTGTTTGAAAATTGTAAGATTTCATCTACCACTTCAGTTCCAATGTGTTGCAGTGAAGCCACCAGAGAGACTTGTTTGAACAAAGATCGTGATCACATAAACATTCGCTAATAAGTTAGCTGATTCAACTTATTTGTAAAGGTCCGTCTTGGTAGCAGAAATTTTACGTTTCACTATTCCGATTGCGGCTTCTGCCATCTTCAGATCTGTTACAAATAAAAATGTGGTGAACCAATTAAGTACAGTTCGCTAAAGAAAAATCTGTTACAGGTCTGGTGATACATAAAAGCATTTTCATGATTAACAGTCATGCATATTAGCTATACATACCATAAAATGTTCTGTTGAAGGTATCAACGTCAAAATCTAGGCATATACATTTATAAGTAAGTGCTGGTGATGGACTGGATGCATCTGGTATTTATACGAATAACTGAGGCCTTCAGAGAGCACCATAGTTAGGGTATATGAGTAATTAATCTCTTATATTTAATGGTTAAACTGCAGCATGCGTACTCATTAATTAAAATTAATTCACATGGCAAAATGAGTGTCTGACGATAAAACATGAACTCTCGTATGTGAAAGTCGTCCCATTCTTATAACCCACATAAAAGGTGTAAATAATAATAATGGGACGCTCTATACAGGCAAAGTAAATAACACACAGTTGTGTAAAAACCAGAATAAAAATTTAAAAGTAACATCACATCTGTGAATCAAAACCTTCCAGCATAACAAAACGTGTATGGTAATTAACAAAACAGTGATTATTAATTGAAAACTCTATAGACGATAACACATCTGGAGCGTGATCTCAATGGTGCCGCCTCGTGGCTTCTCTGTATGAAGTTCTTGTTTCCCTGTGGCGGAGCTAGCGGAAGAAGTCCCAGTATTCTCGGCTCTGGTGGCCTGCGCGCACGATCGCACAAGCTGCTGTGGCGCTCGTAGCTGCTCAAACTAATAAGTTTCTGAATACATCAAATAAACATTCAGGTTAAACTCATTCTGTTCAAGCTGGTTCAAGGCGCAAGTTGTCGAATCGCTGTATAAAATCATCTGTATTTCGAATATGTTGTTCACATTTCCCCATCATAGGGTTCAAAAGAGGAGCCCTATATTTTGCTAGGTGGTATGTTGAAGGCTACAGTATTGCTCATAACGGGCTGGAGCGGAGCTCCTTCTTCATGTATCTTTGGTATGTCTTGAAGTCTCGGTGGAACGGGCGCTTTTACTCTGAAGCTCATTTTCAGGTGGTCAGAAACTGGCTGGATATGAGAAGGACGGATGTCTTCTGTTGCACTGCATCCGTAGGAGCCATCAGGAGCCTACGATACCCAGAGTCCTGCAAAAAATTCATCATCGTACCGAAGTAAGTTGTCATGAACGGAAGAACATTCGCGTTTCCCTTGCCAGCAGTCAAATTACTGTTCCTGTGTCTGAAAGATCGGAGCACTTTTCTTTCCTCTGTGATGAAATTGTGCTTGGGTCCGGGTACCCTAGTTACGCCCCTGCGATTGTCTCGCCTTATTTCTTCGGCCGTCTTACTGGGAATTTCAAAACACCCTGCTAATCTACTTCCTCAAAAAACACGGGTTAATCCGACTACACTCAATTGCTCTCCTGTTACTGTGCTCCTTATAACTTTCATTCGACAACATCGATCCTGTTCAACTGAACTTCCAAGTCCTTTACAATTTCTGACATAATACCATCGCCAACGGAGAATCTTAAAGTTATTATTTCTGTCCTCGGCTTTGGATTTCTTTTTCCTCTTATTTTGGTTGCATTTTTAGCTATCTCTTTACCGTACAGGCTGAATAATGTAGATGATAGACTACAAATGCCCCTTATTCCGATCCCAACTGCTACCTCCCTTTCGTATCTTTCAGCGTTTCTAACTGCGATTGGAATCGTCAGTGAGGGATAATTTTTGTTTGTTTGCAAGCACATGTCTTCAGTCTAATACACAGTGAAAGTCGAGCACCACAGTAACGTAGCAAGCCGACAAAACAAAATGGATCAGCACACTATTTAAGAGGAGTACGGCAATCCGTTTTAAGGATCACTGTTGTAACAATCCAGGCTGAGCTCGTAAAAGTTTTTGCCAGTAATGCACCACATACATTATAACGGTTGTGTGTGTAGATCCAAGTCTGAATGAAGAAGAAGAAAGCGACACGCCGCATCTCTGAGAAGAACCGGAATCGTAGGTGGAATGGAAGTGCTGGTACTCCAAGACCAGCACTTCGCAACCGAAAAGGTAGTGGAACAAGAGAAAATCAGTGATGTATCAGTTTTCAACATCTTGCACAACATTCTGAAAGCGACACAGGACCCCGTTCCGTTAGTGCTCACGCCCATTCAAAAGCACCGCCGAATCGAGACGGCAACGGAATTGTTGCATTGTGTCAGGTCAGTCCAGATGACTTCTTTAGCTGCCTAATCACCATGGACGAGCGCTGCGACCCCGAGACTACCGAAATCCTCCATCCAACGATCGATGTGCAAGGGGATATTGAGAGTTTCTGGGACTGCCATCTCGTTGTGCTAACAGGTTACAGCTTGCTTCATATTTGCTTCTTTCTTTAATGCGACCTGATGCGGATCCCAAACACTCGAACAGTACTCAACAATGGGTCGTGCTAGTGTTGTGTATGCAGTCTCCTTTACAGGTGAACCACACTTCCCTAAATATCTCCCAATAAACCGGAACCGACCATTCGCCTTCCCTACTACACTTCTTACATGCTCATTCCATTTCATATTGCTTTGCAACAAAATGCCCAGATATTTAATCGAAGTGCCTGTATCAATCAGCGCACTACTAACACTGTATTCGGACATTATGGGTTAGTTTTTTCTACCGGCCTTGCATTAACTTTCATTTTTCTACATTTAGAACTAGCTGCGATTCATCACACCAACTGGAAATTTTGTCTCAGTAATCTTGTATCCTCCTACAGTCATTCTACGATGACACCTTCCCATACACCTCAGTGTCATCAGCAAGTGGTTGAAAACTGCTGCTTACCCTGTCCGCCCGATCACCTACCTATACAGAAATAACAGCGGTCCTATCACAGTTACCTGTGGCACACCTGACGATAACCTTGTCTCTCATGGACACTCGCCGTTCTTTTACTCAAGAAGTCTTCGAACCTGGTGCTCTAAGGTCCTTATCTTTCTCCTCTCCTGTACTTCCGTCATGCCAAGGTCCCTTCCTCTCGTTCGTCTCCTCCAGTATGACCTCTGCCCTATCCTCCAGCTCCATCTCGATCATTTCACCTCTTGGAGCAACCAGTGGCTCCTCAAAATCAACCCTACCAAAGCCCAGGCAATAATATAGGCCGAACCGCCCTCAGCTTCCGCCCCCGCTAATTTTACCTTGTCATTTATGACCGTCCTAACCAGTTAACTAACAGACTAAAATACCTCAACTAACGCTTGATCACAGACTAACACGGAAGCTCCATCTACTAACCATTCAACAGAAAGTCCGCGACTAAAAGTACTAAAACTACTATCCGACAGAACAAGGGGACTGCACCGTTTCATAATCCTCCACAGCTATAAACCCTTGATCCGACCCACCGCCTGCTACCCAAATGAGGCACTGACTTCACGCGCTACTGATCCTCGAATGCCATGCATTCAGCCCAGCATTTCGGATCCGGTTACCCTCCCCCACCCGCATTATAAAATTCTCTATCCTACGTTTTCATTTCGAACACCTCCAAATATCCTACGTCACCAGTAAGATCGACTCTACGCACCCCTAGTTTCCCCACTGTTCACTGATCCTGGTACTCTGCCGCGCCTCTGCTACAACATTCCCACATCACTACACCTCCAAACCCTTCACGTCCTCTCCCTATGAAACTTTAATCGCCTGCCCTTACCCGACCATGAAGTCAGCCCTGATACGTACCCGTCCACCAGATTTAAAAGAAACCATCCCACCTCCCCAGCTCAGGGCTCCCTGCCTCTCCACTGCTTTCCATCCATATTTTAAGGCCTGGTCCGAAATAGTATCTCTCTTCTCTTTCCAAAACTCCTGCTCCAAACATTAGTCCACACAGACACTCTCTTACGCACTTCCCCGACTGCTACGTTCCCGTGGTACCCCTCTTCCTGGCTGTCTATAAACGCAAATCACTTCACTCAATGTTTAATCAACGCATCGACTTTTACCTTCTAACTTAAACAGTTGTCCATCTGTCATTTATATTTTGTGAAACATCCATCTACCATTTAATCTGTGCACTATATATTAATTAATCAACAAATCAGCCTTTTATATTTTAACTTACGCTACTATCTGTCTTTTTATTGTGATAAGTATTCATTTTGTCAACCGCCGTGTCCAATTTTATAATGTTTTAAAATTTTTAATGTCATGTAGCCGAAGAACAGCGATTAGTATCCCCTCACAGCCCACCACCTCTCCCCCCTCCCCCCCCCCCACCCCGCCCATATGGGCCAAGTGGGATTGACAATAAAAGAAAAAACACATCGACACTTACTTTGCTTGAAAATGGCCTGGAAGGCCAAAATTGGCCAGGTGTGCAAGAGATAATAAACTGAATACTTGTGAAAAACAATTACCGGTACTGTACTAATGGTCGCAGACTGATTTTCTTCGAGCTGATAATTTAAACTTTATGACTCCTCCTAGTACAAATTATAGATAACCTTTCGCTCCCTGTTCTTGTCCCTTACAAATTTATAATTTCAAGGCTGGCATTCCAGCAAAGCTTATCAAAAGCTTTAAGCAAATTAACGTCTTCAAAAATTGAGAAGCGTTTAAAGATGAGACTACTGTAATGAAAGAACAGAACATCAGCAGATACGAGTTCATTTCCATCTTACTATGTTCAGGTATTGTGGATAGACATTGCTGATTGTCATGTAAGGTTATTAGTGTGAAAGTTCTCTCCGGGCAAGCGATTGAACCATATATTTTTTTTTAAGTTTTATCCATATTTTGCACCTTATACGGGGTGTTACAAAAAGGTACGGCCAAACTTTCAGGAAACATTCCTCACACTCAAAGAAAGAAAATATGTTATGTGGACATGTGTCCAGAAACGCTTACTTCCATGTTAGAATCATTTTATTACTTATCTTCAAATCACATTAATCATGGAATGGAAACACACAGCAACAGAACGTACCAGCGTGACTTCAAACACTTTGTTACAGGAAATGTTCAAAATGTCCTCCGTTAGCGAGGATACATGCATCCACCCTCCGTCTCATGGAATCCCTGATGCGCTGATGCAGCCCTGGAGAATGGCGTATTGCCGAGCGGTTCTAGGTGCTACAGTCTGGAACCGCGCGACCGCTACGGTTGCAGGTTCGAATCCTGCCTCGGGCATGGATGTGTGTGATGTCCTTAGGTTAGTTAGGTTTAAGTAGTTCTAAGTTCTAGGGGACTGATGACCACAGATGTTAAGTCCCATAGTGCTCAGAGCCATTTGAACATTTGACACATGTCCACATAACATCTTTTCTTTATTTGTGTGTGAGGAATGTTTCCTGAAAGTTTGGCAGTACCTTTTTGTAACACCCTGTATATTTTGTTTATTTACTTGTTTTACAATGTCCTAAGCGAGCTACTCATTTCACTTGCTATACCGGAAGAAGAAGTGTGCATTTAATATGGATAACGAGGTAATTTCTTTCCAACAGCCTCTGCTAAACGTTTACGGAGAAACCGTTCTTATCAGGTGCTTTAACTATCGGCGAGGAAAGTAGAAAACAGCATAGGTGTATCATCGCTTTTATCAGAGAGAGGCCCCGATGTGGGTGGAGAGCAAGAAAAAAAATTAATAGCAGCTTGTTTATTCTGAACCACGACAAACTTCCAAACAGGAGTCGCAATCATGATGATGTGACGATGGTCACATAAACGTTTCCATCACGTGGCCAGTAAATGTCAGTAGCACCTCTACAC
Source organism: Schistocerca cancellata (assembly GCF_023864275.1). NCBI lineage: Eukaryota > Metazoa > Arthropoda > Insecta > Orthoptera > Acrididae > Schistocerca > Schistocerca cancellata. The sequence goes on along the minus strand of NC_064631.1, from coordinate 458,649,114 downwards.
GTGCGTGCGCGCTGGGCAAGATAGTGCAAGTGTTTGGGGCAGCGGACAGTCTGGACCAGTAGGTATTTCCTCTTCGTGCCTCATTCGTCAAAGTTTTACGGAATATATTACTCTGCAGACACGTTCCTATTGTGGAGTACTATGTTCTCAACATCTTTTGCGGAGAGACGAATCTAAATGTTAAGAGGTAATATTGACTAGAACTATAACGTCCTCTTTTCATGACAGAGCCGTGAAGTTCATGCCTTATTCTTGAAAGGCTCTCGTATGGACAAAATAAGAAACCAACCACTGACCTCACTTGATAGTTGACGTTATCCTACACATTACTTATATTGCAGGTCAACGTGTCTAATGAATGGCAGCTGCAAATTAATTCGGAATATATTATGTGAACACATTGTTGTTTCATTGGTTGTAGAAATTAGACGGAAGTCGACATACACTATCAGTTGATTTCGGTCCCCAATGGCCATTCTGAAGTGATAAATACGTACGTATTTATTGAAAATATAAACACAACGTTTAAACCATGTGAGCCGGCCGGTGTGGCCGAGCGGTTCTAGGCGCTTCAGTCTGGAACCGCACAACCGCTACGGCCGCAGGTTCCAATCCTGCCTCGGGCATGGATGTGTGTGATGTCCATAGGTTAGTCAGGTTTAAGTAGCTCTAAGTTCTAGGGGACTGATGACCTCAGACGTTAAGTCTCATAGTACTCAGAGCTATTTGAACCATTTAAACCATGTGAAAACCACTCGAACACACATGATCTCCCCGCACATATTCTGTGCTTTACTTGGCCACAAACTCACAAGTAGCGCACAAAATCTCTGTCGATGAGCTTCAACAAAGATTTACTGAAATCAAACACTCCACATGCCAATTATGGTCGCAGTTTTATTCACACACCTGTGATCTGAATGATGAGTCATTTCAGCTGTGTATTCTAATCACTAACATTACTGTATTAGTCGCTTAATGAATTAAGGAACGGCATGTATGAAGTATACGAATATAAATCGCATGGTTCGACAGAAGGCGACTTCTTGCCGAGAATCAACTCAAAATTTATTAAAATTAGTACAGGAGGCTTCTCATTAGAGAGTAACGACACATATCTAACATTAAATATTAGTTGTAAGCTATTGCAGTCGAATCATAATAGGATGGTGAAAATGGAAAAAGCTATAGGACCACACACAGTGCAAAGGCAAGTGAGAGGCACGCACGTACGAACAGCAGTGAAAGCTTATTTGAATATATTATTGCCGGTGAATTACAACACAAAAATGTAAATCGGACAAAAGTTTTCATTAGATGTTTATATCAAGGACAGCATGGACACATAAGAAAATGTACAATGTAGGACAATATACGCCGTTGTCAGGTGTACTAACCGTACTTATACATCTTCTTGCGTTGTTATTTATGTTACGTTCTTTTGTCCGTAAACTGGTTTGATGCACTTGTCCACACTAGTCTATCCTGTGCAAGCCCATTCACCTCTGAATAGCTACTGCAACCTACATCCATTTGAAACTGGTTATTATATTTATACTACGTCCCCCCTCTACAATTTTTATCCCCCCATTTCCCACCAATAACCCCTTAACAATTTCTTAATCCCTCGGGATGTGTCGTATCAACCGATCCCTTCTTTTAGCCAAGCTGTGCCATAAACTTCTTTTTTATCCAACTCGATTCAGTACTTCCTCATTAGTTATTCGATGCATTCATCTTATCTTCAGCATTCTTCTGTAACCTAATCATCAAAAGTTTCTATTCTGTTCTTGTCTGAACAGCTTATCGTTCATGATTCATCTCAGTACAAGGCTACACTTCAGGAAAATACCTTCGCAAAAAGCTTCGTGGCGCCTAAATTTAAATTACATCTTTACAGATACCCTTTTTTCGAAAACGCTTTTCTTGTTGTCACCAATCTACATTTTACATCCTCTCTGCTTTGACCATCATCAGTTATTTTGCTGCCCGATTACCAAAACTTATCTACTAGTTTTTGTCTCATTTCCAAAGCTAATCCCCTCACCACCACCTGATTTAATTCGACAACGTTCCGTTACCTTTCTTTTCCCTTTTTATGCTAACCTTACAATCTTATTTTGAAGACTCTCTCCATTCAGTTCAACTGCTTTGGCAAGTCTCTACAGTCTCTGACATAATTACAGTGTCACTCGCAAACTCTTTAGTTACCTTCACTACTTGACCAATGTACAGATTAAATTACATCGGAGTGAGGCTACAACCCTGTCTTACTCGTTTCCCTGCCAAAGCTTTCTTTTCATGTCCTTCAACTCTCGTAACTGCAGTCTTATATCTCCGCAGACCGTAAAGAACCTTTCGCACTACAAAATAAATTAAATGCACTGAAATGGAATGAATGGATCGATGTGGTGTAACAGCATTTGCCAGTCTCTGTTATAAATACACGAGTACCGCGAAAGTAAAAGTAGTTGTGTTTTAGTTTCAGTACGTTAATAGCACCAGTGTTGTCTAGTGGCGGTTGGCACTGGATAAATTGTTTGTTTATTGTGGTTCTAAAGCTGAATAACCTAAATCTTTGAAACAGACACGTGTATCAAATACATCAAAAAACAAAACAAACAAGTGTGAATAAAACTGATACGTGTATCAAGTACACCGGACAACAAAATAAAAAATTCTGATTATCGCTCCGATATGCTAACCTCCCAGATGAGATTACGAAAACTTTCAATTTATATTTTAACTTACAAAGCTTTTTTATTAATTATAATCATTTTCCTTTCTTAAATAATTCAGTGATGAAGATATGTAAATGATTGACACGTATAGTTAATAGAAATTATGTATGCCTTTTATTCACCATAAACTTACACTACCTTAGAATGCATTCCGTATAACTACCTTCACAATGAGAAATTAAACTTAAGCTATGAAATATTTTTCAAAGTATAGTTTAACTGACGACTCAATAAGCTCTAATGCTGAAGTAAGGCCCACGCAAAATCTATTGCAGAAGTGAGTTTCTTAAAATGTAGGATGTACCTTTTATACTTTCTAATAGTTAGCCAGTAGAATGAAAATGACTACAGCGATGTTTGAAATACTCGCAATCGTCTCTGGTACCTAACTCGACTAACTATCGAAGATATTGAACTCGCGGGAAAAATAGCTCGAAACAAAGTATGTTATTGCGGGATGAGATCAGGAAAGATGCAATGACGTGAAGTGATGTTAGTACAAACCGTTCAGATAAGTGACCTTGCAAGGCTATGATTTCCATATTTGTACACATCTTACTTGTCTGTACACCAAGCATGGTCACGTACTTTTACTCTAGTTTTAGTTGTGCCATTACGTTCTAACTACAAAAACTTACACCCAATACCGCTCTATTTTGCGTGTCATTGAATACTAATGTCGTTCTTGATTCCCAAAACCAAAGTGGCAGTGCCAATCGAAGACATTACTAAACACAAAGTTGTTCGAAATGCCTCAGTTAAATGTGGACACAATTCATGCGTGTATCAGAGAGTGTTCTCGTATAACCAAGATAGTATGAGCTCGTTAATAAGTGAGAGACTGTGTCCGTTGCTCGATGCTACGAGTTGTAGGCCAGTACTGTGTTCTTAGCGTAACGGTGCCAGTGCGGAAAAGCCGTTGGAGACATCTCAGTAAGCTGTTAGTCTGCTAAGCAAACTGCGGCGGCGCCGGACCTCCTACGAATTTCCTGGTGTCGTCTTAGTCAGCTGTCTTGCACTTGACGTGACTGCCTATGCTGGCGTAATGAAATTTTTTAGCTTACGGCGAAGCGAATACGGTCTCCTCACCCACACTCGCTAATGTGGTAAGGCGCTCTGTATTCGGTACGCAATCTTCTCTCATTTGACGTGCTGTGGTGTAGTCTTTACTTACGGTGCATTTACTACTATTTTCTCTTGTGGGGGATTTTAAGGGATGTCACGTCCTTGTTTGTCTTCTGGTTGAGGTTGGTACGTTAATTCTTTTTTGAACTGCAAATTCCTTAACCTATCATATAAAGGGAGTGAAAGGACTTGACCCATACAGTGACCATTTCATTTCAATATATTTATTTGCATCATAGATAAATCATTAAGAGAATTACAATCATAAATCAGATAATAATTTATTTAAGGATTCAGGCAAACTTTACAAACTGCTTGTTATATAAATCCACAAATGAATTAATCTCTTTGAAAACATTTAAAAACCCTCCACTCAGGCCAATATTACAAACTGCTTGTTATATGAAACCACAAGCGAATTAATCTCTTTGCAAACATTTAAAAAAACCTCCACTCGGGCCAAGTAAATCGTTTAAAATAAACTTTACATCAAATAACCAGGAAATCAATTTTCATTTCCACATATATTGAAACCCCCCCTCCCGGAAGAGATACTACCAAACAACTTTACAAGGTTATAGACACTTTGATCAATAGTAACCTAGTTATTTCCCCATCAAAATTGACATACGCCACTAAGGCTGAATTGCACCGCAATTTTAGAAAACGGTTTCAATTAAGACACATTCCTCTAGAAGTCCCTCAAAATTCTTAAGACAAATATTTAAAACATTTAACCCGAGCAACCTTGTAGAGCCACCACAAGTTTTAGAAAACTGCAGCTTATACAATAACTAGGGCCCGAGGTGGTGAGGCCGCGACTTGGCCACCACCGGTGGAGACGACTTAGTACTTACCTTCGAATTAAGATGTGGACTCCGTTTGTACTTCCACCCCGTTCATAACACCGAAATCGGAACCAAACAGCACACGCGAGCTCAGGCGAAGTTCACCGCCCGTACGCCCGCTAGTAATTTAAAAGGGGAGGCTCTGCACTTCGGTGGTCCACTGCTTCCGATCTCTGAAACATAAATCGGAAGCGACAACAGGGAACCAAACAACCCTTCCTTCACCTTAATACTCATACTTATACAGAAAACTATTTCGATAAAATTGACAATAATAAAAGTGATTTCATTCCTTTAAGCAGAACCACGTACACGAATGATGCAAACGACACTGGCTTATTAAAACCGAAGTATCACATGGAGAACGTTATGTGGGCCTGTAAGGTACCATACGGCAATCTTTAGACATGGAATATAGATCGTTCAGTAAGGCTGCATACACGTATCAATGTTTTAGACACTTGCCAGCTGAAGTAAGAACAATACTATTAAGGACCGAAGCACACACTTAATAAGAAGCATGAAATATCACATCACCGTCCTTGCAGCACTGTGCTGCCTCAAGAGTAATCATCATTATACACTACTGGCCATTAAAATTGCTACACAACGAAGATAACGTGCTACAGACGCGAAATTTAACCGACAGGAAGAAGATGCTGTGATATGCAAGTGATTAGCTCTTCAGAGCATTCACACAAGGTTGGCGCCGGTGGCGACACCTACAACGTGCTGACATGAGGAAAGTTTCCAACCGATTTCTCATACACAAACAGCAGTTGACTGGCGTTGCCTGGTGAAATGTTGTTGTGATGCCTCGTGTAAGGAGGAGAAATGCGTGCCATCACGTTTCCGACTTTGATAAAGGTCGGATTGTCCTCTATCGCGATTGCGGTTTATCGTATCGCGACACTGCTGCTCGCTTTGGTCGAGATCCAATGACTGTTAGCAGAATATGGAATCGGTGGGTTCAGGAGGGTAATACGGAACGCCGTGCTGTATCCCAACGGCCTCGTACCACTAGCAGTCGAGATGATAGGCATCTTATCCGCATGGTTGTAACGGATCGTGCAGCCACGTCTCGATTCCTGATTCAACAGATGGGTACGTTTGCAAGACTACAACCATCTGCACGAACAGTTCGACGACGTTTTCAGCAGCAGGGACTATCAACTTGGAGACCATGGCTGCGGTCACCTTTGACGCTACATCACAGACAGGAGCGCCTGCGATGGTGTACTCAACGACGAACCTGGGTGCACGAATGGCAAAACGTAATTTTTTCGGATGAATCCAGGTTCTGTTTACAGTATCATGATGGTCGCATCCATGTTTGGCGACATCGCGGTGAACGCACATTTTAAGCGTTGCTTAGTCAGATAGTAACAGAGTATTCCTTGACGGAAGCGAGCAGATGCACAGCTTCACGAGGTTGCCAAGAAGCCACAGCGCTGGCCCGCTGTCACTGACCCCAGTACAATCAAACACTAACTGCCGCCCGTACTCAGGCACACCGTGCCCGCTGTGGTCTCTCCAACGTCTCGCTTACACGTGCACTTCCGCGTGCCGTGCCCAACGTTCTTCTCCCTTTCCACTCCGTACTGCCCGCTATATCCTGAGCCGGCCCAGGCTCCAAAGACAAACTTCTACCAGAGGGAATCGATAGTGCCTAACCAAAGATAGCCCTGGCACCAGGCCTGCCACGGCTCAGAGATAATGTTACTTAGTTCTTTTTTCGTATTGTAGATGTGATGTACCCGTACAGACAAACAAATTATTACAGCTTGAGAACAACTGGATGATTTATTCTGCACCGATGAGTCTCGCTTCGAACTAAGCCCCAATGACCAGCGAAGAGGTGTCTGGAGACGCCCTGGTAACGTGCTAACCTGACTGGCGCCCGCCGTACGACCCGATTACCGGAAGTGATGGTCGGGGGCGCCATTTCTTTTCAGAGTGGGACCCCCTTGGTCATCATCTGCGGCACCATTACAGCACAGCGGTAAGTCGACGATATTCTACACCCCGGTATGTTGCTCTTCATCCTAAACAATCCTGGGCATATATTTTAGGAAGAAGATGTCCGTCTGCACACCGCGAGAATTTCTACCGCTTGTCCTCGTGCTTGGCAAACCCTACCTTGGCCAGCAAGGTCACCGGATCTCTCCCCAGTTCAGGAAGTGTTGAGCATTATGGGTAAGGCTCTCCAACCAGCTCTGAATTTTGATGATATAACGCGACAGTTGAACGGAATTTGGCACGATAAACCTCAGAGGACATCCAACGACTCCGTCGATCAATTCCGAGACGAATAACTGCTTGCGTAAGGACCAGAGATGGAGTAACTCACTATTGACGTGCTTAATTTGTCAAGCTCTTTCTCTTGAGTAAATCATCCAGTTTTTCCGAAACTGTAATTTTCTTTTCTTTTTTGTATATACATGTACATCACATCTACCGATTCCGTCCCATTCCGATATCCTTCGTGTTGTGTTGTGTTAGTTTTTTTCTTTTTTTTCTTAGATTGCATTTGGACAGGAGGTTTGATGAGAAAAAAATGGCTCTGAGCACTATGGGACTTAACATCTGAGGTCATCAGTCCCCTAGAACTTAGAACTAGTTAAACCTAACTAACCTAAGGACATCACACACATCCATGCCCGAGGCAGGATTCGAACCTGCGACCGTAGCAGTCTCGCGGTTCCGGACTGAAGCGCCTAGAACCACTCGACCACAACGGCCGGCAGTTTGATGGGACATGGAATGTTCTTCGTAGAGTTTTGCTCTGTCACTGCAAGTGTATCTTCGCTGCGGTTGCCCGCGCTGAACTTCCGCAGACAGTAACCAGTCGCATGAAAGCCTACGTAAAACGAGTCCATTCTGTATGGAGAGCTCGGAAAATTCATTTATGGTAGGATACAAAGCACTCAGTCTTTAGTTTATCTTCTGGCAGACTTCCGCTGTTTGCCTCTGCGATGTTAATTTCCTGTCCACAACGAGTCTCAAATAATTTGCGGATGTCGCCCAGACGATAGGGGCTCCGACCAGTTGTACCTGCGGGACCTGTGGTCATGATTACAGCTTGACTCTTAGATACCATGAAGTCTGTTCTCCATTTGGAAGACCATGTTTCCAAGTCTTGACATGCATCCTGGAGTCGTCTGTGCCTTGTTTTCAGCCGTCTGTTTAGACTGAAGATCGCAGTACACTCAACATGCTCGTACATCGCTTGTCCACTCTTGGCGTCCGGGAAGGCCTGACGAGTAGATGGAATAGTGACGACGCGCTGCTGTATGGTTTTGCTTGCGAGAGCAAACGTTTAGTAATACCGTCCGGGCTCGCTGTTCCCACATGGCCGCTTCATTTGTAAATAATAATCATAGCTGTTTGTATAATGACATTACTATCCCTACGTTGTAGTACATGAAAAAAACATCTGGCAAATTTCCGTGAAAGTGAAGTAAATATTCTTGGCGTTATTGAATGTTTTCCGATGTTTCTTACGACCAGCAGCAAAGAAAGGTAGAAATCGAAATTCAGGAGAAACGTGTAGTTTTACATGTGATTTCATTAGGTCGATCTTTCTCTAATTACAGTATAACTAATTCTGGTAAAAACAAATGCTATGTCAGAATTAGTATAATCTATGTAGATTAGCTACCTCTTGGTGTTTAAAAATTCTATTGTGTGTTGTACGTAAAGTATTTAATGAAGTGGTGTGGCTTTTAGGTGTTCTAATGTAGGTATTTCAGATATAACCCACTTTTAAATGATCATTTCAGTGCAACAAGGCCTTCGTGTAATGTCTTTTTTATAATACCATCCGTGTGAACTACCGTGTGATAATTGGATAATTTTACATATGACACACTGATCTATGCTAGTTTTCTAGTTTGCTGAATCCACTTTAAGACAAACAAGAATGACTGAACTTCGCTGATGACAGTTAATCCGTGACTAACGAGCTACACAAGAGTGGAAAATTTGTGTTCAGTTTTATACCCAATACTCTTGACTGTGAAGAGTTGGCCGTCGTAAACTTGAACGAATCGTTTTCAGAACGTAATTAATTTACTAAAGAATTGAGAACTTTTGCTGGATCGTCTGTTTTCCTTAATGAGATTTTCACTCTGCAGCGGAATGTGCGCTGATATGAAACTTCCTGGCAGATTGAAACTGTGTGCCGGTTCAAATGGTTCAAATGGCTCTGAGCACTATGGGACTTAACATCTGAGGTCATCATTCCCCTAGAACATAGAACTACTTAAACCTAACTAACCTAAGGACATCACACACATCCAGGATTCGAACCTGCGACCGTAGCAGTCGCGCGCTTAACTGTGTGCCGGACTGAGACTCGAACTCGGGATCTTTGCCTTTTGCGGGCAAGTGCTCTACCACCTGAGCTATCCAAGAACAACTCACGACCCGTCCTCACACCTTCAATTCTGCCAGTACCTCGTCTCCTACCATCCACACTTCACAGAAGCTCTTCTGCGAACCTTGCAGAAGTAGCACTCCTGGAAGAAAGGCAAAGGTCCCGAGTTAGAGTCGTCCGGCACACAGTTTTAATCTTCTAGGAAGTTTCGTCTTTTTTCCTTGTTTAAACATCTTACATTATGGAGTTAATGCGACGGAGAAGTCTCAATGAAGTCTACGCTAGGAAGTTGTTCGGAACACTGTTTTTTCCCAGTATTTTTTCCAACTACCGTATATACTGCCACCGTAGAGTGGGAAGCAGAACTAAACGAAAACCGATTTGCCATTACTTTTTCCCTGTTAAAACCGTCTCGCCTTTGCTTTGGTGACGGCAAGACTTTTCGTCAAAAAATGGAAATGTGCGTACGGCATTGTGGGCCCGTAGTCCCCCTTTCGGGGAAATTCGGCCACCGAGGGCAAGTACTTATTGCATTTGAAGCCACATTGGGCGACTTGCGCGTCGGAGATACTTTTCGTCAGATAGATCAATACACATGGTTTGACTCTGGAAGCAGAAGTACTCTTCGGACGTCTGGGCTTATTATTAAAAACGACATTTTTTGTTGTTTTTTTTTCATCAGTTTTCTTATAGGCCTGACAATGCTTTCCACGACTTCGCCCCTTACGCCTAATTCTCCATCTCAGAATAGCACTTGCATTTATCATCCTCAGTCATATGATGGATATACTACATTTCCCTACAGTTTTATCTTCTACATCGCCTTCTAGTAGTATGGAAGTTATACCATGATGTTTTAACTTATGTCCTATAATCTTTCTCCTTCTTGCTTATGTTTCCACATATTCCTTTCCTGCCTAATCTTGCGGAGAAATCTACCAGTCCGGCTACTTTTCAGCATCCTTCCATAGCGCCACATCCCAAACGCTTTAGTACTCTCTTTGATAGTTTTTCCACAGTCCATGATTCAACTGCATACCATTCAGTGCTCGAGACATACATTTTGAACAACTCAATCCTCAAATTACGTGTGATGCTAGCAATAGTCTGCTGCAGAAATGCTCCTTCCTACGAACATTATTTTGCTTCCAAGCTAGAATTGCTGCACCTCATCTACTATGTGGTCCCCAGATTTGATGTTATGTTTATCGCTAATCTCATTTTTGCTACTCCCTATTATTTTCATATTTAGATTACTATCAGTCTCTATTCTGTGCCAGACAGAATATTCGTCCCATTGAGAAGTGCCCAGTTATTCTTCCTCATTTTCACTGAGGACATCAGTGTTATCAGCGTATCATATCACTGATATTCTTTCACCCTCTCGTTTAATTCCAGTTCTGTCACGTTTACTTTCACCACCGATTGTTCTATGTGTCAGCTGAACAGTAAGGTTCTAGAGGATGTATGACCTCAAAAATCTAACGACTTTCTTTTTGGTTTGCGGGATTCAATACTCAAACGCCTAATCGAATAATTACAAATGTGTCTCAACATGTGTGCACTGATCACAAAAACAAATAAGGATATCAAATGACAGATCAGTTATGAGACAACAATTCTTATACTTTTCACTAATATAATCAGAGAAAAATATGCTTTGTGGTAAAATTTAATATCCCAAAATACAGCGAAGTAAACGCTTAGTAATAGTTCTACGAGCAATTGAATTAGACGGGTAACTAGCTAGCTAGCCTGATTCGCCCTAATGGAAGCGACGCGTCTAGGCGCGTTTTCCACAAGACAGCGAAGCGATGGGAAGCCAGCAGTCTCTCAATGAGATTCGTCGGAGCTCGTTTCATGGCGCGCACATCTCACACAATGAGGTCTGGCCTGTGATAGAATCGAGCTGGTGTGAGACACCGCATAAGGAACCTCACGTCATTGTATTGTACCTCAAACGATCGTGATATATTTCGTGAGCGATGGGAGTAGTGCATTATCTTGCTGAAGGATACGGTACCCTTAGGTTGTTGTAGGCCAGATAAGATACACACCTGAGCGGATAATAGGTAACTGGATAATTGTCCAGGAGGAGACATGTTTCAGCGGTAGATCACTCGCCAATGTAATGAGCAAAAAAAGTTACTTGGCCTCATGTCAAAGATAACCATCACTTCGGTGCGGGTACACAGGCCACAGTTACCCTTAACGGCACAATAAGGTTGACGAATACAGAACTCCGCGCATTGTCACGGTATCTCATAAACTCATTGCTGCCTAAGGCTCAGACTATTCTCAACAAAACCCAGGAAAGGTTACAACACACTTCAATTTGTCTCAAAAGATCACATTCTTATCTATTCCGATTAACGTTACTCATCAGAACACGCCGACACCAGGATCACCCATCCATTCATTATCCACACACACACACACACACACACACACCATGGGTACAAACTTCGAACCACATATACACCGTCATCCCAAAAAGTTTCGAGAGTGATTTAAGTGTTTAAGCGACGCAACAGAGTAACTGCGGCGCAGATTGAACTAACAACTGCAAACAATAGATATGCATTTCACCACAAAAATGAAAGTATCTGCTAGGAACAACATCATTTGGAAAATGACAGGTAAAAAAAAAATGTTCAAATGTGTGTGAAATCTCTTGAGACTGAACTGCTAAGGTCCTCAGTCCCTAAGTTTACACACTATTTAACCGAAATTATCCTAAGGACGAACACACACACCCATGCCAGAGGGAGGACTCGAACCTCCGCCGGGACCAGCCGCACAGTCCATGACTGCAGCGCCTGAGAACGCTCGGCTAATCCCGCGCGGCTGACAGGTAACAACTGGGGCTCACAATCAGATGCTCTTCGGACACCTGCATTGTCCTTATGCTTCTCCGCTGCTGAATATGCAGCACCCGTGTGGCAGAACTCCAACCATGCCAAACAAGTGGACATTGCCCCTAATGGAACAGAACGCATTGTCACTGGCTGTTTGCGGGCAACTCCTAGTAACAAAATATATTATCTGAGGGGCATAGCACCTCCACATAACAATAAAAGAACAGCAGCAGAAAAAGAGAAGCGGAAACAGGAGACAAATCCAAGACACCCCTTGTTCGGATGTGAATACCAACATCAGAGATTAAGATCAAGAAAGAGTTTCCTCCATTCAACAGAACCAATTTTAACGTCACCTGCAAATCGTCGATTACGGCTTTGGCGTAACTCACCACCAGAGAGATACTGGAACAACCCTAAAGAAGAGCTTGCTAAAGGACGTCACCTCCCATATAAAATATGGAAGGCCCTCAACAGGCTGAGAACTTGTGTATCCCGATGCAAGGTCCATTTGAAGAAATGGGGTTTGTGTCCAGGAGATGAACTATGCGAATGTGGCGAACAGCAAGATCATCAACACCTGCTCAACTGTAGAAACCTCCCAGCCCCACGCCCGATGGACGATCTGGTTGTCGCCAATGATACAGCAGTTCAAATGGAGGAATTTTGGATGTCATGTGGAATTTAATCACGTACTTATATTGTTTGTAGATTTCTGTCTATCGGCTATGTATGTATGTTATGTTCTGGACACGAGTAAATAAATAAAAGTGCTGAGCAGCTAGTGGCAAGTAGCGGACATGCAGCAACAGTGTGTCAAGCCTGCCCGGTTGGCCGAGCGCTCTAACTCACGGCTTTCCCAGCGGGAAGGAGCCCCTGGTCCCCGGCACGAATCTGCGCGGTGGATTTGTGTTTAGGTCCGGTGACCCTGCCAGTCTGTGGATGGTTTTTAGGCGGTTTTCCATCTGCCTCGGCGAATGTTGGCTGGTTCCCCTTATTCCGCCTCAGTTGCACTATGTCGGCGATTGCTGCGCAAACAAGTTCTCCACGTACGCGTACACCACCATTACTCTACCATACAAACATAGCGGTTACACTCGTCTGGTGTGAGACGTTCCCAGGGGGGTCCACCGGGGGCCGAACCGCACAATAACCCTGGGTTCGGTGTGGGGCGGCGGAGGGGTACAGTGGACTGCAGCAGTCGTCGTGGCGTTGTGAACCACTGCGGCTGCGGCGGGGACGGAGCCTCTCCGTCGTTTCTAGGTCCCTGGATAACATACAATACATACAATACAATAGTGTGTCAATACTGTTGTGCCACAAATAGCAATGAAGCACCATCTCTAAATCAAGAGTTCAAGATATTGTCCAGAACGTTTTGAAGAAGAGATAAGTGTGTGCCAAATTTGTCCAGTATACCGTTCCTCCAAAACGAATGCAACGACGCCTGGATGCCTGCTGCGACTTGATTAAAATGTAAAACACGGACAATTTTTGTGGGGAAACGAATCATTATGGATGACGAGACTTGGTAGTATCAGTACGAACCTATCGCAAAGCGACACAGTGTAGAAATTCATATGAACCGTCAACAGTTCAGAGAGATTATTAAGATTATATATACTACATGTTATAAACAAATGATGTTCGCATTTAACGTTATGTGTTGTCTTGTAATGTGTACTCAGTATATAGGCAAGTTCAATTTTCCTTTCTTAACTGAAGCTGCGTCGGCCTTCTAATTCAAGTTGTATTCATATAATTTTCTATGCATTTTAAAAAGGCAAACAATGTGCACTGTTGAGGGTTACTGTCTGTTTACATTACAAATATTCTTATTTATTTGGTTCGAGTTAGATTTGTAATTTAGGAGTATTATTCGGGCTGGCTTGGTTATGCACGGTTAAATACGTTATTGTTAATTGAAGCACCTGGGCGTTGTTTCCTAAATTTATTTGTACATCTTTTATCAAAATGGTTCCAATGGCTATGAAAACTATGGGACTTAACTTCTGGGGTCATCAGTCCCCCAGAACTTAGATCTACTTAAACCTAACTAACCTAAGGACATCACACATATAAATGCCCGAGGCAGGATTCGAACCTGCGACCATAGCGGTCGCACGGTTCACACTGCAGCGCCTAGAACCGCTCGGCCACCCCGGCCGGCCATCTTTTATCTCTTGCTCATTTGTTTCACAGTGTTCTTTAAAGATGGCTCATTGCGTGCTCTGAGCTGATAACTTACTGTATAAATGTACTTCCGTGTTAGTTCATTGGCGTGTAACGTCTGCTAACAGAAAAGTTTTTTCTGTCTGTTTTAGTTAAAACACTTTCTTTCTTAATCTATACTGAAACACAACCACCGGAGTGATGTGAAGAATAATAGTTTGCTGTCTTTGGTTAAAATGCTCAATTTCTAATTCTGCAACTGTACTCAGATGGTTCAAATGGCTCTAAGCACTATGGAATTTAACATCTAAGGTCATCAGTCCCCTAGAACTTAGAACTACTTAAACCTAACTAACCTAAGGACATCACACAGATCCATGTCAGAGGCAAGATTCGAATCTGCGACCGTAGCAGTAGCGCGGTTCCGGACTGAATGCAACTGTATTGTTCAGTTGTTTGCATTTGGCGGATCTTAATACTTTGCTACCTTCAATTAAAGTGCTCAGTTTACAAGTCCAAAACTGTACTCTTCATTTATTACCATTTATTGAAATTTGCCAGCCGGGGTGGGTGAGCGGTTCTAGGCGCTACAGTCTGGAACCGCGCGACCGCTACGGTCGCAGGTTCGCATCCTACCTCGGGCATGGATGTGTGTGATGTCCTTAGGTTAGTTAGGTTTAAGTAGTTCTAAGTTCTAGGGGACTGATGACCTTAGAAGTTAAGTCCCATAGTGCTCCGAGACAATTGAACCATTTTTATTGAACTTTCACAGAATTGTTAAGGATGTGCTGAAGAAATACATAAAATCTGCAGGATCATATGAATAAACAAACTGAATTCTCTGATTTAGATGTTGTTTGTTAGACCTTGGCGCATTAGCACTCCCTATAACACTTCGTTAGGTGTAGACGTTGCTCTGAGACGAAGAGAGAAGTCTTGGTGGGCCGCATTAAACCATGTAAAAATCTGATGACCAAAACAAAAAATGTTATTGCGGCAGTAAAAACTTACGCGTTTCTCAAAATTAGTTTTTTATCTCAGAGGACTCAGTTTATTGAATGTATCATGTATAAGTGCGAAGCGCCATTTCTCCGGAGACAGTGTTCAAACGGCTCTGAGCACTATGGGACTTAACTTCTAAGGTCATCAGTCCCCTAGAGCTTAGAACGACTTAAACCTAACTAACCTAAGGACATCACACACATCCATGCCCGAGGCAGGATTCGAACCTGCTACCGTAGCGGTCGCGCGGTTCCAGACTGTAGCGCCTAGAACCGCTCGGCCACCCCGGCCGGCGGAGAGAGTGTTACGCGGAGGCTTACAGAGAAGTCAGGCAGAGTGCAGCCAGCCTTGAAACGGAGCTTCCGTTACCGCCGCGCACGGCATCTTTCGTGCTCTTTGCCGGAAACCCTTGAGTGACATCTCATATGTATCAGTGCATGACGCAGAACATATGGCGGACAAGCCCGTCGCAACGCTTCGGGCCCTGGAATAAGTCTCGTGTCCTTTACTGAAACCCGAGAAGTACAGCAGAGGCGCCAAAGTCGGCTCGCCATCATCGTACCGGTCCGGCGTTTCGTAAGCGATTTTTACAAGGTTAGGACGGCCCCAGCCAGTGAAAGTCGAGCGTCGACGCAGCGGGGCGTGACGGGAGGTGCCGGCTGGCGCCTGTTCGGAAGTTCGGCCGAGGCGCGGCACGTGGGAAGGACGCTCGGCCGTCGCTGACAGTCGCTGGTGACCCTCACCTCGCGAGGAACGCCGCCCGTGTGGAAATCAGCCTCGTCTGGACTATGCCGTAGCTTCCACCCTTTCTTAATTAAAAAATGGTTCTGAGCACTATGGGACTTAACTTCTGAGGTCATCAGTCCCCTAGAACTACTTAAACCTAACTAACCTAAGGACACCACACACATCCACGCCCGAGGCAGGATTCGAACCTGCGACCGTAGCGGTCGCGCGGTTCCGGACTGTAGCGCCTAGAACCGCTCGGCCACTCTGGCCGGCTCTTAATTAAAGATAACATGTGGCAATACTGAACTATTCGGTGGAACGTCACCGGTTTTTCTAGTTGGTAGTTGATAGATTAGTATTGATCGGCCCTCGCTAAAACTCAGCGAAGTCGGTAGAGCGATGATACTGTTATTAGGTAAAGACGACGTTACAAAAAACAGTTCTGAACTGAACTCTCGACGTATGCGTGTTTACTTCACCAATTGTGACCAATATTACGCTACTCGTCGTAATTAACTCGTTTATATTCGCGTGTTTAACAGTTGCTACAAAAATATAAATGATAAGTTCAATGTAGTTCCACCGACACCAACCTCCCCATAGTTTGGTTGTAATTTCAAATCTCTAATAAGTCGTAACATTGCGACTGCTTCCTATCGTCAAACAGTTTCTATATATGCGCCGATCGCTTCAATGAAATATTATCGCAGCACGCAAGAAATCACAGTTCTGTCTCTAAACAATTTTGTAATTTGGAATCACAAATGCGTAAATTGGCACGAAAGGGTGGTTTATTTCACAATAACAATCACTTCCTAACAAGGCCGTGAGGAAGAAGCTTTCCCAGGTGGTGGTGGGGGCGGGAGGGGGGGGAATTTATAAAATATCTGTTTTAAAACTATTGCCACGTTCCAGAGTCCATTTCTAATAACGAATGAAGTTAATTGTCTATCACTGTTCAAAGCCTAACTAGAATTGAGTTCAAGTTATCTAATTAAAAAGTTCACTTCAGTCTAATATAAGGTAGTCCTCTATCTCAATTATAAACGATGTTATAGGTGAAGTCAATGCTTCGTTTCACTGCATCATAGTAGATCGCAATTATCCTCTCAAAACAATCTCACCGCGCCTACATATACGAGTATTCAAACAAGTCTGACCAGCTTCGGCTAACTCTCGTAACGTAGTGACAATGGATCGAATTTTCCTTAGCCATTACTCGCGATTCTCAAAGAGTACTCACACGAAGTATTCTCTGAGATCGTTGGTTCTACTTTGATAATTTTAATTATCATGATTTTGCGATTTACTGTGATTTTGAGTTTGAATTTACTGAGTTTCTATCTTTCTTTTCTAAGTTGATAAATTACTAAGTACAACGTTTTTGTTTCAATTACTGGTTATTATCCAAATAATAGTGTTAAATGGAACTTTGGTTATTTGTTCACTTTTCATGGAATTTGGAACTTGTTTTGGGGAAATTTTTGGGGTATTGGTTGCTATTTTTTCTTTTTTCATTTTTCTTCCGAGGAAGTGGCGTTACATCGTCCATAGTGAATGGTTAATGTTCTTTAAGTCACTTCCCGCAGACGAATGGACTTCAGTAAGTAATGAAAATGAAAGCTCCAAAACCAGCCGCAATAAGGTAATATATTTAATATTTTACAAGACAGCCCCATTTCGGATTAATTGCCATTATCAACTGACCTGCGAAAATGACTATGGTAAGATTATCTATACGTAAAACGTAGCTGTTTTATGCTTATATTTCCTTTTGTACTTATGTTTAATTGGAAGTGACCGCCATAATACGTACACATAACAATCTTATAAAGGAATTACGTTTAAGAACAATCAAAATCTCAGAACATGCCAAACCGGACGAAATTTTAACAGAAGTTTTAAATAACGCACTAGAAACAAGAGATAGTAATCCGTCAGGCTTCTGTTCGCATCTGAAACCTAAACAGCACAAAGCCGAGAAAACTGAAATTGTGTTGGAAATATTACGCAGAATATCAAAAGAACGTACTATGAACATTATCCAAGAGCTGGAAACATACACTCACACAAGAAAATATTTGCGCGAAATTCTAAATGAACACACAGACTTTAAACATAAACACTATCTAAAAATTTTTGGATACGAAATGGGATAGTGGTATGGAAAAACAAAACATGCACAGACCATAGACAAAAATTAAAAGCAAAATGAAAACAACGAGACGTAACATCATCTCTGGTAGGCTATTTATACTTTGTACACATATAGCATCATAGTAAAGACCGGTCAAAATATTGAACTGCCAAAATATCTGTAAAAAACGTGTACTTCACGTTTTTAAATACAAAAAATTTTATATTTACTACAAGCTTTAAAAAATTGCTATAGAAGCAGTATGGTCATTACTTTCAAATATACGTCAATATCAATGCAAATATAAATACAAAACAGTACGATTTACGTATAGATAATCTTACCAACGTTATTTTCGCGGGTCACTTGAAAATGGCAGTTAAGCCGAAACAGGCCTGTCATGTAAAATAATGTACATGTATTACCTTATTGCACATTACTTTCGGAGCTTTCATTTTCATTACGTCTCGTAATGACGTATACTACGCTGTAAGCCCAAAAATATTCAAAAAGTTACGTTTGTCGTTCCACGCTAAGACCACAACGTAGCAAGAGTGGCGCTCTGTTAGAATGGTGTACATGCTCTGGATTTCCTAAAGACACAGTTTTGTTGCCGAACGGGTAAGAGGTGCATCACAGTGTGGGAGTGAAATGACGTGGCGACTGTAAAAGTGCCCCAAAGTTCAAGTACGCCCTTTCAGTACGACTCTTGTGGACGAAATATTCAAACTGCGCACAGACTCATCGTGAAATTCTTGCGCAATATGGAGCAAACGCAATGTCACGCTGTAGTGAAATGGTGGCCGCACAGGCGTAAAAATGGTTCAAATGGCTCTGAGCACTATGGGACTTAAATTCTGAGGTCATCCGTCCCCTAGAACTTAGAACTACTTAAACCTGACTAACCTAAGAACATCACACACATCCATGCCCGAGGCAGGATTCGAACCTGCGACCATAGTGGTCGCGCGGTTCCAGACTGAAGCGCCTAGAACCGCTCGGCCACAGCGGCCGGCAATTACAAGAAGAAGTGGTATATTTGGAAAAGGCCTGTAAACACGGCAAGATTCCAGTTAGACTACATCATGGTCAGGCAGAGATTCCGAAATCCGATATTGGATTCTAAGGTGTTCCCAGGAGGAGATGTAAACTCGGATCACAATTTAGTAATGATAAAGAGCAGATTGGAGTTTAAGAGAATCGTAAGGATGAATGGATGTGGAAAGAAGTGGGATACTGAAGTGCTGAGGAATTTTGAGATGCATTTGAAGTTCTTTAAAGCTACAGATACGGCAATATTGAGTATTACACTAGGCAGTTCAATGGAGAGGAAAGGACATCTCTAAAAAGGTGATTCACAGAATCACCGTCACAGAATAACCTTCACAAAGAGGGTTACTGGGAAGAAGCCTGGAATAACAGAAGAAAGACAGCGATTGATCGACGAAAGGAAGAAATATAAAAACGTTCATGCAAAGACAGGAATACAGCAAAGTTAGTCATCTAGAAATGAAATAAATAGGAGGCGCAGGGAAGCCAAGGCGAAATGGCAGGACGAAAAATACGAAGAACTCGAAAAATAAGTGGTCATCGGAAGGAACCACTCAGCATACCGAAAAGTCAAGACAGCATTAAGTGAAATTTAAAGCAAGAGCGTGAGAAAGCTGAGAGAACTCCACTGTTAAATTCAAAGGAGAGAGCGGATAGATGTAAATAATACACTGTTGGCCTCTACGACGGGGAGGATTTGTCTGACGACATGATAGAAGAAGAAACTGGAGGCAGTATAGGAGAGACAGAGCTTAAAGAGCTTTCGCAGACTTGCGATCAAATAAGACGTAAGGCACATTACACTCCGGCGGAATGAGCAGTTGCATCAGACTTACCTGCCTAGGAGCGTGTGGTACATTACATTTCGCTATTATGGTTCAAATGGATCTGAGCACTATGGGACTTAACTTCTGAGGTCATTAGTCCCCTAGAAATAGAACTACTTAAACCTAACTATCCTAAGGACATCACACACATCCATGCCCGAAGCAGGATCCGAACCTGCGACCATAGTGATAGCGCGGTTCCAGACTGTAGCGCCTAGAACCGCTCGGCCACTCCGGCCGGCGCTATGATGGTGACGGTGACGCAATGTAGCATGTACATCACGAGAAAGCGAGTGCCTGCCGACGTTCCATGTAAGTCCTTTTAGAAGGTATTTTACTTACGTTCCGAAAGCTTGCATTAGTGAGCAGGACCGTCACACCATCGGACGCAGTTTCTCCGAGGAAAACACAACACCAACCAGTAATTAATCTGTGCAGGTATGCACACGATATGTAAAAGAGAGTATTCTTGATTATGAAACATTTTTAACCATTGACATGCCACCTTAAGTTAAAGAAAGACTATGCAAATTACTTTACCGCCTCTACCAATTTCTGCGTAGAATTGATATTCGCTTGGGAATAACAATGCGGGGAAGTTTTGAATTTCTGTTCAGTGATGCTACTGCTACCCGTCGCAGTAGCGGAGAACAACAGGAACTGATCATTGAAATATTTGACTCTTAAACACTTTCAGATTACTCAGATTTTCATTGTTCTTATAAGAAATCTCACTGTCTGTGGCAAGAAAAAAAATACCCTCTTATCTTTAAAACGACTTTTTTTATTTTTTTTTATTTTTTGAGTTATCAGTCTCCTGACGGGTTTGATGCTCCCGGCCTCGAATTCCTCTCATGCGCCAAGGTTTTCACCACAGTGAATCACTTGCAACCTACGTCCTCAATTGTTTACTGGATGTATTCCTACGTCTGTCGTAGTCTATAGTTTTTACCCTCTACAGCACCCTCTAGTACCACTGAAGTTGTTCACTGACGTTTTAACACATGTCCTATTTTCCTGTTCTTTCTTCTTGTCAGTGTTTCCCGTACTTTCGTTACGTTTTCCTACGGTCCATGAATCGCTACTATATAATGCTGTGCTCTAAACGTACATTCTCAGAAATTTCTTCCCTAAACGAAGGTCGATGTTTGATACTAGTTGAATTTTCTCGGCCAAGAATGTCCTTTTTGCCAGTTCTAGTCTACGTTTTATGTCCTTCTTGCTCCGTCCGTCACGGGTTATTTCCCGCCTAGGTAGCACAATTCGTTAACTTTGTACACTTCGTGATCACCAAGTCTGATGTAACGATTCTCGCTGTTCTTATTTCTGCTGCTTGTCATTACTTTCGTCTTCCTTCGATTTACTCTCAGTCCGTATCCTGTACTGGTTAGACTGTTCATTCCATTCAGCAGACGCTGCATTTTTTTTTTTCACTTTCACTGAGGATAACAATGTCATCAGCGAATCTCAGCATTAATTTTCCTTCACTTTGAATTTTAATCCACGCTCGAACCCTTCTTTTATTTCCGTCATTGCTTTTCGATGTGTAGATTGAACCGCAAGGCCGAAGACTACATCCCTGTCTTACACCCGTTTTAATCCCAGCATTTGGTTCTTGGTCTTCAACTCTTATTGCTCCCTTTGGTTCTTGCAGGTATTGCATATTACCCGTATTTCCCTACAGCTTTCCTTAGAAAGCACCATTTCACATTGTCGAACGCTTTTTCCATGTCGGCAAACCCTATAAACGTGTATTGATTTTTCTTCAATCTTTCTTCCATTGCCAGCCGAAGTGGCCGAGCGGTTCTAGTCACTTCATTCTGGAACCGCGCGACCGCTACGGTCGCAGGTTCGAATCCTGCCTCGGGCATCGATGTGTGTGATGTCCTTAGGTTAGTTAGGTTTAAGTCGTTCTAAGTTCTAGGGGACTGATGACCTCAGCTGTTAAGTCCCATAGTGCTCAGAGCCATTTGAACCATTTTTCTTCCATTATCAACCGCAGTGTCAGAATTGCCTCACTGGTGCCTTTACAGTTCTTGATCGTTATCTAACAGATCCTCAGTTTTTCCATTATCATGCATATTATTCTTATCAGCAGCTTAGGTGCAATAGTTGTTGAGCTGTTCGTGCGATAATTCTCGAACTTGTCAGATCTTGCTACCTCGGGAACTGTGAGGATGTTGTTTTAGCCAAAGTCTGATGGTATATCGCCAGTACAGGGTGTCCGAAAAGTCTTTCCCTGGTTATATAAATTGATAACTCAGGCTAGAAGTAAGATACAAATATGAAACTGGTGTCTAATTGTTTACAAACTATCAAAGTTTTTTTTCACACATCAGTAAACTTCCACATGAGCACCCTTGGTAGCACAGGCGATATTCAGTTTCCGTCCACACATTAGCCAACATCACTGGAGGGATCAATTCAACGACTGTGGTTATCCGTTGCCGCAGGGTTTCAAGATCTGGTACACGTGTTCGGTAGACCTCGTCCTTGACATAACACCATAAAAAGAAGTCTAATGGGGTTATGTCAGGAGAGCGTGGAGGCCAAACCGTTGGCCCATCACGACCAATCCATCGCTCAGGGAAGGTCATATCGAGATAGGCACAGACGTCCAAACCCCAATGAGGCGGTGCACCGTCTTGCTGAAACAAGACATCGGAGTGATACTGAAGCAGCTGAGGAACAACATACAGTTACAACATGTCTAGATACACTGCAGATGTGATGATAGCCTCAGCGAAGAAGAATGGGCCGACAATTCGATCGTGCAATAGCGCGCACCAAACATTCACCTTTGGACTGCCTCTGGTGCACTCCATGACTCATGTGGAAGTTTACTGATGTGTGAAAAAAACTTTGGGTTTTTGTAAACAATTAGACACCAGTTTCATATTTGTATCTTGCTTCTAGCCTGAGTTATCAATTTATGTAATCAGGGAAAGACTTTTCGGACACCCTGTATTATACTGAAAGGGTACAGTACCGCCCGACATTGAAAATAGGTACAACATTCTTCGTTATTCTTGTCAGAACAACATATTTTTTGTAATAATAACTCAATTTCACTTAATACACTGAAGCCAGATACCAGTGTAGGAAAGAAGGACAATTTATTTATTCAACTGATCACATGTGCACTCCCACAAAATAAATCCCTATATCCAATTTGGTGAGATCTGCGAAATGAATGAATGTACGGTCGTCTGCTAACCGCAGATAGTGAATGGGCAATATATGATCATCTTTGAGACAGTCCTTTGGTTACCTTTGGTGGAACCAAAGAGATGAAATTTACCTGAGCTTTGAGCGCCTGAATGTGGCTGACCAATACGAAGTCATGGTGCGCCCCCACCTCGACGGAGGTGCGAGCTGACCTGAAGAACGGCCATGTTTCAGCACTCTGTCGCTGGATCTTGTGTTGGTAAGACCTGTCTTTGGTGTGCTCCATAATGACAAAAGAGTGGAGAGAATGGTATGCATGTGGAATACTTAAGACTCTTTGGATAATAATTTCTCTATTTCAGGAACTTTTGTGGGGAGAATTAAATGTCAGGCAGGTAATGTTAAGGGGATCGTAGTAATCTTCAGAAGTGACCAACGGTCACAATGAAACCACGTGTAGCAGTAAGTTGAAATACTTCCGAGTGCTACAGTTGAGCTGAATTACTGGCGTGTGTACTATAAGTTGGAAATATTTAAGAAATGGCGTGTGCAGGACTTGAAATTAGAGACGAGTACTTCCACGTGGTGAGTACTGTGTGAGTCTCAATCTGTGTATGAGACAAAGGATAAAGAGAAGTACTCGTCCATGGTATCAGTTGAGGACTCGCGTGTGTGACGAATATGTTCTTAATATTACTTTGCGTGTTATGTTTCCGTGTGACACTTGATTCAAACTGTAATATTCTGAGAGTGAAGCAAGGTGAGTCAGCCGTCTATCCAGCAACGCCACTTGGCTTGCATTGCACAGGAAGACGTGCATATATCCTCCAGAGTTCATAGTAGGAAAGAAAAGTTACGAAGTGGGGCAGTGTCGTGTGAAATTGGGATGAATACTAATTGAAGTGGGGAAACTGAAAGTGATGTGATTATAGCGTTGTGACTATTCCTTGTGTTGTATTCCATGTTGCCAATGTGGTGTATTTCATGTAATTTAAGTATGTGTGGTTTGCATGGGAGAGTAGCAAGATAGTTTCAGAGGCAGTGGGTTATGCATGTTCCTTTTTGTACCGCTCGGTCTGGAGGAAATTTTCGTGATGATGGGTGTGAGAGTCGAAGTGTGAGATATAGCAAAAGATCCAGCATCCTATCCAGAAAGTGCACTATAGTGTTAGATAATTATGAGACCATAAGATAGAGAATCACCAATGTAAAGCCATGCCCACTGGGCGGAATTTCTCGTGTGTAATTGTTGTAGAAAATGTAATGGTGTGTTTAGGTTATAGAATTTATCGGAATAAAAAAGGTAGTGAAAAGAAAAAGATTGGTGGCCTCTTCCTTCGAACAGTATGTTTTCATGATGTCCAGAATTTATAATGTGTGCGCCATTCATATTCAGTGCGATGGCCACGTGTTGATTAAAGCCGCTGGGTAAGAAAGAAAATGTGGTATTGCCAGTGCGTAGTGAACAGTCACAGTCGTGTAAATTACTAATAGTCAGATGTGCGTTATCCGTTTCCGTTGCGTAATATTCAAACAGGAGAATAATTTTTAATTTAATTGGGAGTACCAGAGCTCATGTTTCTCGATAAATAAGAATGAATCCACTCGCTTGGCAGACCCCTCATCTTGCAGGCCTGACTGCTTGATGTCACAGTATGAGCAAGGCATGTGGGTGCCTCTCAATACATACTATACACCAACGTGAACAGTCGTTTTGTTGCCGGTTCCCCCAGTGATTTGGGTGCTCTACAGTCTGTATAAATGCAACCCTGAAGTTTTCGCACACTGAAGACGAGTATACATACATAAAGCTTTTATTTCCAGCCCTATCTTCAGTTTCAAAACTAAGCGAAATTGTATCCAGAGGAATTGACATAATTATGTTGTAAGGAATTATTTATACTGATTGTGTCGGTTAGTGCGGCGGCAATAAAATGGAACCTCCCGTATCCTGTGACCGATATCAATAACGCGGGACAGGCGAACAAATGAAAATTAAGAAGGTGGCGTGTCGGGGCGGAAATGGCGGCCGTAAGCTAATTTCCTGCGGGAGTGCAGTGGCGCGTGGCGCAGCCACGCCGACCTACCGCTGCACGCGATGCTCTCTCTGCCACACACTCCACCACTGGCCGTTACCTCAGCCTGCCCTGTTTCCGGTTCGCACACCTGTTTACTAAATACTGTGGGCCATAAATTACCTTCCAATGCGTAACGCAGCTAGGTGGCAAGAACATGTCCTGTCCTGGACGAGGATTGCTTATTAGAGGCGATGGAGTCCCACAAGGCAGCATATTAGGACCTATAATACCTTCTCAAGGCGGAGAATAAATAATATTTATTCTCTTTCTACCCCTATATCCAAATATATATATTTATTGTCCTTCGCACCAAATGCAATCAATTCAGCTGCCATATGGTTCAGTTCAGATACATAATGAAGGAGCAGTTCTCTTAGGTTGTTCGCAGATGATGCTGTAATTTACAGTCTAGTAAGGTCATCCGAAAACCAGTATCAGTTGCAAAGCGATTTAGAAAAGATTGCTGCATGGTGTGGCAGATGGCAGTTGACGCTAAATAATGAAAAGTGTGACGTGATCCACATGAGTTCCAAAAGAAATCCGTTGGAATTCGATTACTCGATAAATAGTACAATTCTCAAGGCTGTCAATTCAACTAAGTACGTGGGTGTTAAAATTACGAACAACTTCAGTTGGAAACACCACATAGATAATATTGTGGGGAAGGCGAGCCAAAGGTTGCGTTTCATTGGCGGGACACTTAGAAGATGCAACAAGGCCACTAAAGAGACAGCTTACACTACACTCGTTCGTCCTCTGTTAGAATATTGCTGCGCGCTGTGGGATCCTTACCAGGTGTGATTGACGGAGGACATTGAAAGGGTGCAAAAAAGGGCAGCTCGTTTTGTATTATCACGTAATAGGACAGAGAGTGTGGCAGATATGATACGTGAGTTGGGATGGAAGTCATTAAAGCAAAGACGTTTTTCGTCGCGGCGAGATCTATTTACTAAATTTCAGTCACCAACTTTCTCTTCCGATTGCGAAAATATTTTGTTGAGCCCAACCTACATAGGTAGGAATGATCATCAAAATAAAATAAGAGAAATCAGAGCTCGAACAGAAAGGTTTAGGTGTTCGTTTTTCCCGCGCACTGTTCGGGGTGGAATGGTAGAGAGATAGTATGATTGTGGTTCGATGAACCCTCTGCCAAGCACTTAAATGTAAATTGCAGAGTAATCATGTAGATGTAGATGTAGAAACTATGTTAAGCACATCTGACATGAGGCAGCTCATCCAATACAGGCGCTCAGACGCTATGTTTGCGGGTGTACTGTAATCTTAAGGTTTTTTTTTCCATGTCTGTTGACGGATGTTAATGGTGCCTCATATTCACATGACACAGTTTGATACGTACTGTACACCACAAGATGAACGCAGCTACCTTTACGGCCAGAGTATTATTCGCAGTTACCATCGTGTGATGCCGTGAACTTGCTCTCCATCCTCGATGTCACATGGAACAACGTGTTTGGACAATTCGGTGCATACTTTATCAAGATTTTCATCTCGCATGTGAAATAGGACGATCACGCGCGAAAGATTATTCACAAACCTCACGTATGCCTCCATTTAACAAAAGGAAGATTTTTACGTTGATGTAAACACGCGTCTATTTGCTTTTGGTATGGGCTTATTTGAAGGAAATAGGAACATTTATTCAAAACAATAGAACTATATTTATGGTGCGAGTTGATCCCTGTATACTGTTCAAAAAAGAGAAAAGTTATTTCCAGCACATACGTATATTCAATTGGGTTGCAAAAGACGAGTGATAAAACCATGTCTGATGAAAGTTGTAAAATTCTTTCGACTCATTTAAGTAATACCGTAGATTAATGAGGATGTAAGACGATGTACTGAAAATTTGGCAAAAGAAACAACTGAATACAATAAGTATACGAAGAAGGGAAACAGAAGGATACGTTGGGTAGACAAGGTTTCATCAGCTAAAGAACACAACCGGCACAGTATCTAGAAACATAAAGAAGATTACAGAAGCATTCCAAGACATCATAATTTTTCCCACATCACCTTGAACTTTTATAACGGTATTGATCATGTATTAAGTAAAAATTAAAATGGAGTAATTAGTATTTTATGAAGGTTCACTTCTTCATTCAAACCACTGCATGTTGTTGTCAGCATGTCGTCTCCTATGGAACTGTGTGAGAAACAATTATTTTAACATTTATTGCCAAGTTTGTTTAATTTTTATTTATGTATTTAGGTAGGACGACTAAACGTGCGCACTAACTCCAAACATTGTTGGTAGCAGCCAGGAAAAGCTAAAGCTGAACGTCTACTTATACCGGTTTCTTCTTCTTTTTCCTGAAGTAGACTTGCAGCAATTTATTGTAGATCAACTGAGCAACGTAAGGTACCTAACGACTGGAAAAAAGCACAAGACATTCCCGTTTTTAAAAAAGGTCGTAAGACACATGCACACAATCATAGACCAATATCGTTGACGTCAATCTGTTGTAAAATGTTATGGAACATGTTTTATGCTCAAGAATTATGACGTTCTTGGAAAATGAACATCTCCTCTATAAAAAATAGGGGACTTAACATCTGAGGTCATTAGTCCCCTAGAACGTAGAACTACTTAAACCTAACTAACCTAACGACATCACACACATCCATGCCCGAGGCAGGATTCGAACCTGCGACCGTAGAGGACGCGCGGTTCAAGACACTCTTAACCGAACTAAATCGACAGATGTAAAGGTAATATCCGGAATACCACAGGGAAGTGTGATATGACCGTTGCTGTTTACAAAATACTCGTATATAAATCATCTAGTAGAAAGCGTCGGATTCTCTTTAAGGCTATTCGCAGATGATGCAGTTGTCTATACCAAAGTAGCAACACCAGAATCCAGTAAGAATTTGCGAAAAGACCTGCAGTGAACTGATGAATGGTGCAGACTCTGGCAGTTGACCCTGAACGTAAATGAATGTAAAATATTGCGCATACATATGAAAAGAAATCCACTACTGTACTGCTACACTACTGATGACAAACAGTTGGAGATAGAGTCTGCCGTAAAATATCTAGGCGTAACTATCCCGAGCGACCTTAAGTGAAATGACCTTATAAAACAGATAGTGGGAAAAGCAGACACCAGACTCAGATTCATCGGAAGAATCTTAAGGAAATGTAACTCATCTCCGAAAAAAGTGGCTTATAAGGCGCTTGTTCGCCCGATTCTTGAGTATTGTTCATCTGTCTGGTGTCCCTATCAGGTAGGACTGATAGAGGAGATAGAGAAGATCCAACTAAGAGCGGCGCATTTTGTTACGGCATCGTTTAGCTGGCGAGGGAGCGTTACGGAGATACTAAACAAACTCCACTGGCAGACGGTACAAGGGAGGCGTTGTGCATCACGGAGAGATTTACTACTGAAATTTCGAGACAACACTTTTCATGAGGAGTTAGACAACATATTACTTCCCCCCACATACATCTCGCGAACTGACCACGAGGAGAAATTTCGAGAAATTAGAGCCAATACCGAGGCTTACCGGCAATCATTCTTCCCACTCACTATTCGCGAGTGGAACAGGGTTGGAGGGATCAGATAGTGGTACCGAAAGCACCCTCCACCACACACCATTAGGTGGCTTGCTGAGTATGATGTAGATGTACAGCTTATTCCGTCTTCATTTTTGCCTCGAAATCTGTCGTGGGCTACATCATATTTAGTTTGAAAACTTGCTTGGCTGTTCGATTATTTCTCACATTGTGCAGCAGCAGACGACTTGCAGCTAACAAAATGCGGTGCTTAGTATGAGAATGCATTCATAGGAAATCGAACATACATGCCTCGAACCTGTTATGACATGAATAAAAGTAAACTGTTATAAAATACTGATACTGACTTTTGATTTTCTTTCAACATATTCCAAAGCATTTTTAAATCTTTGTGCAGTTCAAGAAATGAATCAGAAGCCGAGATAGTCACCAATAAAAATAGACATTTCGGAGCAGTGCCAGATGAGGTGTTTGAACCAATGAAAAAAGGAAAGGACCGAGAACAGTATGGTGCTTCAACAGCAATGATAAGACTGCGGAGGAAGACGTTCCCCAAAGGTGTAAGAATGTTATAATTATTCTACTTCACAGGGAAGGGAACAGACAAGATTTAAAGAAGATAGACTTATCAGCTTACTCTGCATTTTGTACACAATATTCACTGAACATCACATGTGCGTCATTTTGAACTAACACAACTGCTCATTTTAGATTGTCGCCGTCCCTCGATCTTGATTCGTAATCAGTTACAATTATTTCAGAATTGGACTGTACGTATTTTGTTTACAACCGGCGAGACCTATTTTTCAGAAAGCTTCGTCGCAGCTGTTGAAACTATCGCTCCTATTATTTTTTTTTCTTTTTCAAAATATTTTAGAGAGAGTGATTATCAAAAAAGAAATAGCAAACTATTCTGTGCTGGGGCTCAAATAAAAGTTCTCAGTCTCAAACGAGATGTTCTTGTTAATCATGACAGCCTTTACATTTTGATTTTAACAGCGTACGACGTTATCAAAACTTATTAAACTTCCTTCAGATATTAAATACAGTGAACTACATTTCTTCAGAATGTGTTAATAGAAAATTCGCAGCGACGAAAAATTTACCTAAATAGGCTAAATTCTGCTGAGGGCCAGCTGATGTAGAAACTACACAAAACGAAATACACTGACGTATTGTGGATGCCTTGGATAAGCCTCCTAAGGGGCTGTGAGTGGGAAAGAGCTGCACTTGTATTACACTAATTCTGGGAATTCACTGATAACAGCTCGCGTTTACTGCTTGCGTACCTGTGCTAGAGGAGATAAATGGACGTTTCCATCACGGGCTCGTGTAGGCTGCAGTTGCGCAGTACTGCCTGCAGCAATTCTTATCTAGTAAATCTCCCACGTGAAGTTTCATACTACAGCAACCCATTTACTGGCGGAACGTAAGACCTAATAAAAAAATTGTTGTAAGAAGAAGAATGAGTACAACGGACATGAACACAGATGCAGTGAATTTAGAGGCTTCTCCAGTACAGTCGATGCACATCTCTACAGACATTAAATATACCAGTCAGACACTCCACGAGGAAACGAAAATGTAGACTGAAAATATGTGGAGGCTGTACATACGGAACTCATTTTAGTGCATGCAGTCTTTCTGACTGCTTTAGTGCGGTCTGATCCGAATTCATCTCGGGGTAGCAATTACAACCTGTATTCTCAATTACTTATTCCGTGAATTCCAATCCCTGTCCTCCCCTACATTTTCTACCCTCTACAGCTACCTCTAGTTGCATGGACGCCAAGTACTCTTGTCTTAACAAATATCCTATCAACCTTTCCCTGCTTCTTGTTTTAAAACACGCAAGAGTTGTACCTCTGCTAAATAAAGGTCATGTGGAGGACACAGAAAACTACCGGTTCATTTCCCTGCTGCCACCATTCTCAGAAATAACAGAATGACTTACGACAGACATATTAATGAATTTCTTGAATAAATATAGACTTTTAAGTGAATCACAGTTTGGTTTAGAAAGTGCCAGCAGTACAGAATCAGCCATAGTAGAATTCACAGAACTGTGCTTGACGCTCTTGACAAAGATGAGTGTGTCACAGGCATACTTTCAGATTTTTCTAACGGTTTAAATACTGTTGATCATAAGATTTTACTATATTAGCTGGAGGCATTAGGAATAAGAGTAGTAACTAATGACTGGTTTCGACCACACCTGGTAGACAGAGTACAAAGAGTAGCAATACAACGCATAGCTCAAGGAAGACTAAACTTTAAGTAAAACACATACCGGAACCAAAATACACTACTGGCCATTAAAATTGCTACACCAAGAAGAAACGCAGATTGTAAACCGGTATTCATTGGACAAATATATTATACTAGAACTGACATGTGATTACATTTTCACGCAATTTGGGTGCATAGATCCTGAGAAATCAGTACCCAGAACAACCACCTCTGGCCGTAATAACGGCCTTGATACGCCTGGGTATTGAGTCGAACAGAGCTTGGAAGGCGTGCACAAGTACAGCTGCCCATGCAGCTTCAACACGATACCACAGTTCATCAAGAGTAGTGATTGGCGTATGGTGACGAGCCAGGTGCTCGGCCACCGTTGACCAGATGTTTTCAGTTGGTGAGCGATCTGGAGAATGTGCTGGCCAGGGCAGCAGTCGAACATTTTCTGTATCCAGAAAGGGCCGTACATTACCTGCAACATGCGGTCGTGCATTATCCTGCTGAAATGTCGGGTTTCGCAGGGATCGAATGAAGGGTAGAGCCACGGATCGTAACGCATCTGAAATGTAACGTCCACTGTTCAAAGTGCCGTCAATGCGAACAACAGGTGGCCGAGACGTGTAACCAATGGCAGGGGCACCCCACACCATCACGCCGGGTGATACGCCATATGGCGATGACGAATACACGCTTCCAATGTGCGTTCACCGCGATGTCGCCAAACACGGATGCGACCGTCTTGATGCTGTAAACAGAACCTGAAGCTGGATTCATCCGAAAAAAATGACGTTTTGCCATTCATGCACCCAGGTTCGTCGTTGAGTACACCATCGCAGGCGCTCCTATCCGTGATGCAGCGTCAAGGGTGACCGCAGCCATAGTCTCCGAGCTGCTAGTCCACGGTGCTGCAAACGTCGTTGAACTGTTCGTGCAGATGATTGTTGTCTTGCAAACGTCCCCATCTGTTGACTCAGGGATCGAGACGTGACTGCACGATCCGTTACAGCCATGAGGATAAGATGCCTGTCATCTCGACTGCTAGTGATACGAGGCCGTTGGGATCCAGCACGGCGTGCTGTATTACCCTCCTGAACCAACCGACCCCATATTCTGCTAACAGTCATTGGATCTCGACCAACGCGAGCAACAATGTCGCGATACGATAAATCGCAATCGCGATAGTCTAGAATCCGACCTTTAGCAAAGTCGGAAACGTGATGGTATGCATTTCTCCTCGTTACACGCGGCATCACAACAATGTTTCACCAGGCAACGTCTGTCAACTGCTGTTTGTGTATGAGAAATCGGTTGGAAACTTTCCTCATGTCAGCACGTTGTAGGTGTC
Source organism: Schistocerca cancellata (assembly GCF_023864275.1). Lineage (NCBI taxonomy): Eukaryota > Metazoa > Arthropoda > Insecta > Orthoptera > Acrididae > Schistocerca > Schistocerca cancellata. The sequence goes on along the minus strand of NC_064631.1, from coordinate 458,616,877 downwards.
GCCACCGGTGCCAACTTTGTGTGAATGCTCTGAAAAGCTAATCATTTGCATATCTCAGCATGTTCTTCCTGTGGGTTAAATTTCGCGCCTGTAGCACGTCATCTTCGTAGTGTAGCAATTTTAATGGCCAGTAGCGTACACTGACATAGGAGTTCGTCAGGATAGCATATTAGGACCAATACTGTTCCTGATATGCATCCATGGCTTTGCCAATACCGTTAGTCATGGGAGAAAACATTCTGTTTGCTGATGACAGTAGTATTACAGTGACTCAAATGTCCACATGCAAGGAAGTGACATTCAACATAAAGAAAACAAATGCCATGAATTCCAGTTTGAAGCTGTAAAATAACACTGTTAAATTAACTGTAGATGGCACCTCTGTAGAATGTGTAACAAACACAAAATTTCTAGGAAAGAATATCGATTCTCAGCTGAAGTGGTGTGAACACACAAAGATACATGCAGACAAAATCTCATCAGAATGTTATGCCCGCTGAGTCCAAATGGTTCAAATGGCTCTGAGCACTATGGGACTTAACATATGTGGTCATCAATCCCTAGACTTAGAACTACTGAAACCTAACTAACCTAAGGACATCACACACATCCATGCCCGAGGCAGGATTCGAACCTGCGACCATAGCGGTCTCACGGTTCCGAACTGAAGCGCCTAGAACCGCTCGGCCACCGCGGCCGGCGTCCGTAGAGTCCATTCATCAGCTTGAAACAGCCAGTGTTTTGTAGTTAAATACTGATTAATGTTCGCTGATGACATCGTAACACCAAAAATGGAATTAAAATACCTTATGCACCATGCAAAATTTTTCGCCTACTAATATCTGTAGATATCTTGTAATATACTGAAATTTCTGAATCTGTAAGCTTTATTTGCATTTATTTGTGAACACATATAACTGACTGTAATTGTAAATATCGAAAATTGCTAGGTAATCGCCAAGGGAACTTTGTTTGAATGTATCGATAGCAACGACGAAATGGCTGTAGATGTGCCGTTGGGTATCTTTGCGTACGGATAGTCTCACGCTGGGAGCAGAGGGGAGACAGAGCAGCTTGAGTCTTGAAAGTGTACTCAAGTTCCATAACATTTCGGGCGTGCAGCCGCATAAATTCGGCTTATTCTTCTAATATTCCGGCTGAATATCGTCCAGCCATCTTCAGAGTGAGCCGAGGTGACTAACGCTCCAGCATTTGCTCCGTCCTTTCACACCCGAGGACCGAACCACAGCGTGTGCTGCATACACAGTGGTTTATTCGTTGCTTTCATTTCTGTGAGAGGTCTGTACGGCATCTCACCTGCTCTCACTATTCATCACATTTACTTGCGGTGGCAATATATTCTTACCATATGACTCATATTCTATAAGCAAGGTTAGTACGACAATTGGCAAGACTACAGAAGGAGAACAGACACGTCAGTGACACGTCAATGATCGGACGGAGAGGTCATAATTTTGTTAAAAACAATGGGACATGAGAAGGATTTGAACATGGACCTCCCGCTTTGCAGTCCAACACTGTGACCACACAATCTCGGTCCGTGGTTCTAGCAATTCGCTCGATGTTGCACATCTTGAGCTTGGACCGTTCACTGTTTGTATATATATATATATATATATATATATATATATATATATATATATATATATATATATACACTCCTGGAAATTGAAATAAGAACACCGTGAATTCATTGTCCCAGGAAGGGGAAACTTTATTGACACATTCCTGGGGTCAGATACATCACATGATCACACTGACAGAACCACAGGCACATAGACACAGGCAACAGAGCATGCACAATGTCGGCACTAGTACAGTGTATATCCACCTTTCGCAGCAATGCAGGCTGCTATTCTCCCATGGAGACGATCGTAGAGATGCTGAATGTAGTCCTGTGGAACGGCTTGCCATGTCATTTCCACCTGGCGCCTCAGTTGGACCAGCGTTCGTGCTGGACGTGCAGACCGCGTGAGACGACGCTTCATCCAGTCCCAAACATGCTCAATGGGGGACAGATCCGGAGATCTTGCTGGCCAGGGTAGTTGACTTACACCTTCTAGAGCACGTTGGGTGGCATGGGATACATGCGGACGTGCATTGTCCTGTTGGAACAGCAAGTTCCCTTGCCGGTCTAGGAATGGTAGAACGATGGGTTCGATGACGGTTTGGATGTACCGTGCACTATTCAGTGTCCCCTCGACGATCACCAGTGGTGTACGGCCAGTGTAGGAGATCGCTCCCCACACCATGATGCCGGGTGTTGGCCCTATGTGCCTCGGTCGTATGCAGTCCTGATTGTGGCGCTCACCTGCACGGCGCCAAACACGCATACGACCATCATTGGCACCAAGGCAGAAGCGACTCTCATTGCTGAAGACGACACGTCTCCATTCGTCCCTCCATTCACGCCTGTCGCGACACCACTGGAGGCGGGCTGCACGATGTTGGGGCGTGAGCGGAAGACGGCCTAACGGTGTGCGGGACCATAGCCCAGCTTCATGGAGACGGTTGCGAATGGTCCTCGCCGATACCCCAGGAGCAACAGTGTCCCTAATTTGCTGGGAAGTGGCGGTGCGGTCCCCTACGGCACTGCGTAGGATCCTACGGTCTTGGCGTGCATCCGTGCGTCGCTGCGGTCCGGTCCCAGGTCGACGGGCACGTGCACCTTCCGCCGACCACTGGCGACAACATCGATGTACTGTGGAGACCTCACGCCCCACGTGTTGAGCAATTCGGCGGTACGTCCACCCGGCCTCCCGCATGCCCACTATACGCCCTCGCTCTAAGTCCGTCAACTGCACATACGGTTCACGTCCAAGCTGTCGCGGCATGCTACCAGTGTTAAAGACTGCGATGGAGCTCCGTATGCCACGGCAAACTGGCTGACACTGACGGCGGCGGTGCACAAATGCTGCGCAGCTAGCGCCATTCGACGGCCAACACCGCGGTTCCTGGTGTGTCCGCTGTGCCGTGCGTGTGATCATTGCTTGTACAGCCCTCTCGCAGTGTCCGGAGCAAGTATGGTGGGTCTGACACACCGGTGTCAATGTGTTCTTTTTTCCATTTCCAGGAGTATATATATATATATATATATATATATATATATATATTCTCACTCATTATAGACGGACGCCCACTCAGTTTTCCGGGCTAGAGAATGGGAAGCTGCGACAAACAAAATGGAAAGCAAACATCGTCGCTATGGTCTTGGTCTTGACGTTAGGTGTGACTAGGGCCTCACGTCGGGTAGACCGTTCGCCGGATGCAAGTCTTTCGATCTGACGCCACTTCGGCGACTTGCGCGTCCATGGGGATGAAATAACGATGATCAGGACAACACAACACCCAGTCTTTGAACGGAGAAAAATCTCCGAGCCAGCCGGGAATCGAACCCTGACCCTTAGGATTGACATTCTGTCGCGCTGACCGCTCCGCTACCGTGGGCAGACGTTAGATGATAGTGTGTGTAGTGTTATTTTATGCAACGATGTAAGTATATTCGTAGAGAGTGCAGTGTACGCAGTGTCTTGGAGTAAGAAATGAAGTAACATCGAAACATTAGCCTTTTACGTTATTAAATAATGTCTTTCCAAACAGTATTGTGCGCTAGGTATAAATCTAATGATGTAGCACTCTTTTGAACAGAACGGCCTCGTATTCCGATGGGTGGAGGCTCCACTCTTCATCCGACCGTCTTGGTTCCGCGCACCTCAAACGCATCGATTTTCTTCTTTCCGAGTTTTTCCTCTGTCCATGATTCGTTATCATATAATGGCTGTGTTCCAAACGTCAATTTTCAGAAACTTCTTGTTTAAGTTAAGGCCTATGTTTCATAGTAGCAGACTTCTTTTGGCCAGGTATGCCCTCTTTGCCTCTGCTAGTTTGCTTTTTAAGTCCTTGCTTCGTTCGTTAACTGTTATTTTGCATCCTAAGTGGCAGAATTCGTTACCTTCATTTACTTCGCACTAGCCGGTCTTTATCTCTTATCTCATTTCTGCCACTTGTCTTTATTTTCATTTATCTGCGGTTTACTCTCAATTGATAATCGGTACGCATTAGACTTTCGTTACAGTCAATAGATCCTGTTATTCAGTTTTCTCTAAGCATGCCAATATCATCAGCGACGAGTATCATTTATATCCTTTCGCACTGAGTTTTAAATCCACATTCTTGGACTTTTCCTTAATTTCCATCATTTCTTCTAGATTGTATAGGTTAAACAGTAGTAGCCAAAGAATACCCTTTTTAATCCGTTACTTCGTTCTCGGTCTTTCATTCTTATTGTTCCCTCTTGGTTCTTGTTCAAACTGCATATTACCCATGTCTTCCTAAAGGTTACTCCAATTTTTCTCAGAATTTCCAACATCTTATACCACTTTTTTTCTATGTGGACAAATCCTGTTAACATGTCTTGATATTACTTAAGTCTTGCTTTCATTATGAAACGCATCCTCAGAAGTGTCTCTCTGGTATCTTCACTTTTCCGAAAGCCAAACTGGTCGTCATTCGAAAGCTCTTCTGTATGTTGTACTTGTCAGCTACTTGGGTGCATGAGCTGCTAAGCTGCCCTGCCCCTGATGTCATCGGTATTCTACATACCAACTTGAGTAGTCGTTTGGTTGCTACTTCCCCCAATGAGGGATCCTCACTGCTAGCTTCTTCACATATTCGTCGCAATGCAGTCAGTTTTTTTTTCTGTGCAGTAAGTTCTACTTTGAAATATTGCGAGCCTATTTCGGTTATTCCACTTCACTCTTTAATATTGCGGTTGTAATCGTGTAAAGTACCAGATGAAAAGTGAAGTGGAAATTTACAAATGAGCACATCGATAGTCATGATCTTTTTTTTTTTTTTTTTGTTCTCTGATTTTCTTTGATACTTTTCATTCTCTACTTCTGAAGCTAAAGCTGACTGGTGTAGCTCTGACGTGCTGTAGAGTGAGATTATTGTCAGCCGCACACCAGACAAGGTGGCAACGCGGCCGACTCCCAATGTGCGGGGGGGATTGCCAATTCTGGCATTTGCTTGCAGCAGAGGGAATCTCCCGAAAGCCTTTGTCAGAACTAAGGTATGGACCTATTTTTATGTTCAAATGTGTGTGAAATCTTATGGGACTTAACTGCTAAGGTCATCAGTCCCTAAGCTTACACACTACTTAACCTAAATTATCCTAAGGACAAACACACACACCCATGTCCGAGGGAGGACTCGAACCTCCGCCGGGACCAGCCGACCTATTTTTAATTTTAGTTTAGTTCTAGGACAATATGAAATGCTAATACATGTTTTAGTGAGAAGATAATGATTTGTTCCACATACGTGGTACGGTGTGTGTAACGCAGTCGACGGCAACTGGCGCAAGCGATAATCATTATAATACAAGCAGGACTGTGCGAGACACCACGATAACGTTCCACTACGCCAAAGGAACTAAACAAAATAGGCACTGGAATAAAGGAAGCGAAACGTGCGTGGTTCACCAATAAAGAGCCTTTTATTTAGACCCACGGATTGACCTCATATATAAAAAAAGGTAATCATAATCAAGGTAGAGTCCAACGCGCAGCAGCACACGTACCAAATGATAAACTTTATTGCTGATCACATTCATGAATTTGCCCTGCTTCCCGTTGTATTAGCACTAATGATACGGAGAAAGAGAAAGGAGTTCGCACGCAAAGGCTACGATTGTTGCCAACACAAGGTTCCGCCCACAAAGCGTCTTTTTTTCTATTTTTTTTTATTATTATTCCACGAGTGACCTTGGAGAACGAAACACATAACCTACGATTTTATCGCCCGTAATTGGGTTGTACAGCGGTGTTCTGGTCGGATTCAGCTTGCTAGAATCAAGTAGCCGCCTATCTCTCTCTCTCTCACTCCATCTAAGGCCAAACTTAAATGTGCGGTCGTGGACCACGGCGTATCACGCAGGGCTCTCGCAGCACGATATCATGTTCTTCGAGGTACCTACGCACTTACGTAACTACCGCCCGAATCGAAATAGCAGTCTCCTAAACAAAGATATATTCTCTTTTTTTTCTCTCTGTCTCTCCAGCCGGCAGGCGTGCCCCACTCCACGGGATTTGGGCGCCCCCACAGTGGTAACAAGAGGCGCTTGCTGGTCAACGGAGCGGCTATCAGAGACCAGTTTTACTGCCTCCTCGCTCCGCTGGCGAGTAGCCGACAGGCAGTCCCAGATAAAATTTTCAATCGGACACGCAATCATGTAGTTAGAGACGTAACAAAACGTCCGTCTGTCGGGATACGCCACGGAACGCCACCAGGGAACTCAATTAGCTTACCTGATTAGCTCCTTCCGAGACATGTACCGTCGGCCTATCGATTTCCCACCGGTTCTCCGGCAACGGGCGGGCAGAGGGCTGGCTGTCGCAACCGTCGACCCCACGTAACGAGAACTGGACGCCAGGCCACGACCGCAAACTGACTCCCCATTGCGTTTTCAATTAATCAGATAAGTGCTGGAATAATATTTGGCATGTCGGAATACCTGTTCGACAGACCGCACTACTGTCGCCTCTTGAAGGACAACATTTTCACCTGTAACTGTCAGTTCAAGGGCGGTCACCGTGATAGCAATCTCGATCACGCTACCAACAGAAAGCCGGCCGCTGTGGCCGAGCGGTTCTAGGCGCTTCAGTCCGGAACTACGCTGCTGCTACGGTCGCTGGTTCGAATCCTGCCTCGGGCATGGATGTGTTTGATGTCTTAGGTTAGTTAGGTTTAAGTAGTTCTAAGTCTAGGGGACTATTGACCTCAGATGTTAAGTCCCATAGTGCTTAGAGCCATTGAACCATTGATTGAACCAACAGAAAGTAAGCAGCAACTGTCTTCTAATACAAATGTAGCTAAATATTTTCTTTGAACAATACAAATTTATCCAGTAAATATGAAGCCACCAAACAAAGACAAACTGCAACAGTTTCATTTTGTCAAATCTCAGCCGTCTAGGTGACATATAGACAGCGAAAGCACAGTGTTAAACGGGGTAGTGTTGAGTAGACTGGCTGACAAAAAAGTCAAGCCTCTTGAAGGGGAGGAAGAAACGAAGCAAAACGCCACGGTCACAGGGCTACCTACCATATGTAATAAAAAAAATAATAAATAAATAAAACCGAGAGAAGTTTTCGACAATGAACTTGAAGGGGTGTCATATATCATCCATATTGACCAAATGACTAAGAAACAAGTAGATACAACGAAGAAGAAAGAAGACAAAAAGAAGAGAAAAAAGGGGTAGAGTTTTAGACCAGTAATCAAAACGACCTCGGTCTAGGGTCGAGCCCCACCACTGCTTAAATTCAGAACATAAATCATCAGCAATGGCGGCCGAAGACTTCCGGCATAAGTAGTCATTCTCATTCTGCCAATGGCATTGTCGAAGAGATCAAAGTAACGGACAGAGGTTCAGGGCACTTTCTTGCCCTTGGGATGGGAAACAGCGCCTAAAGGGGGGAAGAATCAGCATTGATCAAAGACATGACGCTGCTGAAGTCAATGGAACGGTCTGCATTAAAGACATAATGTGTATCCACAGGACATGTGGCCTGCGATTGAAAGAGTGTCATGATTGTCCGATGGAAATATTCCTGGCTAGTCCCCCTTTCAGATCTACGGGAGGGGACTTCCATGTGGGAGATGACCATGAGAACAATATCGAATAACCAATGAAAGGATTACGTTCGACGACTGGGAGCGTGAAATATCAGAAGTTTGAACGTGATACGCATGATAGAAAATCTGAAACGCGGAATTCTAAGTTCCGATCCATATATATATAAATGACTCTAAGCACTATGGAACTTATCATCTGAGGTCATCAGACCCCTAGACTTAGAACTACATAAACCTAACTAACCTAAGGACATCACACACATCCATACCCAAGGCAGGATTCGAACCTGCGACCGTAGTAGCCGCGTCGTTCCGGACTGAACAGCCTAGATGTGCTCGGCCACAGCGGTCGGCTCGACTGAGTTTAAATCCAGAGTTAGGAGCCAGGGGAGTACGGTTACTCATCAAAACGCTCATCGAACCATGCACGTACTCTGCGAGTTGTATGACATGCTGCGTTGCCTTGCTAGTAGATGCCAATGTGCCGAGAAAAAAAAATGCCTGTAGGGATATACATGGTCCACAGGGATAGATGCATACTTGTGTTGATCTATGGTGCCTTCTAGAAAGACGGGACCACCCAGCGAAGGCCACGAAAACATTCCCCACACCACATTGCTCCCTTCTCCAGACACGATCCTTGCGACTACTGTTGCAGGATGTTTGCTATCAGACGTGTCATGTCTTATACGCCAACGAACATCTGTCTGATGGAGCATAAAGCGTGATTCGACTGGAAAGGCCACCTGTTTGCTACTCAGTGCACGTCCAGTTGCGATACTGGCTTGCAAACTCCAGTCCGCCTCGCCGATGAACAGCAGTCAGCATGGGCGCATCAACCAGGTACTTGCTGCAGAGGCCCATACGCAGAACGTTCGCTGAAAGGTCGTTGACGAGACACTGTTCGTGGCCTCTTCGTTCATCTGGACGTCAGTTGCTCAACACCTGCACGTCGATTCGTCCGTACAGATCTCGCAGCCGTCGTCCATCCCTGACGTCTATGGCCCTTGGTGCACCACATTTGTCACGGTGCCGGCTTTGGATAGCGACACATTGCTATGCACACGAACAGTTTACAAACTTAGCCTTTTCGGAAATGCTTCCACCCTCGACCGGAAAGTCAAAGATGACGCCCTTTTGGACGTTAGATAAATCTCTCCCTTTCCGTTTTACGACAACGACTGCACTGTTTTCCGCGTCTCTGCGACACGCTTTATACAGGGTGTTACAAAAAGGTATGGCCAAACTTTCAGGAAACATTCCTCACATACAAAGAAAGAAAATATGTTATGTGGACATGTGCCCGGAAACGCTTACTTTCCATGTTAGAGCTCATTCATTACTTCTCTTCAAATCACATTAATCATGGAATGGAAACACACAGCAACAGAACGTACCAGCGTGACTTCAAACACTTTGTTACAGGAAATGTTCAAAATGGCCTCCGTTAGCGAGGATACATGCATCCACCCTCCGTCGCATGGAATCCCTGATGCGCTGATGCAGCCCTGGAGAATGGCGTATTGTATCACAGCCGTCCACAATACGAGCACGAAGAGTCTCTACATTTGGTACCGGGGTTGCGTAGACAAGAGATTTCAAATGCCCCCATAAATGAAAGTCAAGAGGGTTGAGGTGAGGAGAGCGTGGAGGCCATGGAATTGGTCCGCCTCTACCAATCCATCGGTCACCGAATCTGTTGCCCAATCAAAACATCACCAACAATGCCTGCCCAAACGTTCACAGAAAATCTGTGTTGATAACGTGATTGCACAATTGCGTGCGGATTCTCGTCAGCCCACACATGTTGATTGTGAAAATTTACAATTTGATCACGTTGGAATGAAGCCTCATCCGTAAAGAGAATATTTGCACTGAAATGAGGATTGACACATTGTTGGATGAACCATTCGCAGAAGTGTACCCGTGGAGGCCAAACAGCTGCTGATAGTGCCTGCACACGCTGTACATGGTACGGAAACAACTGGTTCTCCCGTATCACTCTCCATACAGTGACGTGGTCAACGTTACCTTGTACTGCAGCAACTTCTCTGACGCTGACCTTAGGGTTATCGTCAACTGCACGAAGAATTGCCTCGTCCATTGCAGGTGTCCTCGTCGTTCTAGGTCTTCCCCAGTCGCGAGTCTTAGGCTGGAATGTTCCGTGCTCCCTAAGACGCCGATCAATTGCTTCGAACGTCTTCCTGTCGGGACACATTCTTTCTGGAAATCTGTCTCGATACAAACGTACCGCGCCACGGCTATTGCCTCGTGCTAATCCATACATCAAATGGGCATCTCCCAACTCCGCATTTGTAAACATTGCACTGACTGCAAAACCACGTTCGTGATAAACACTGACCTGTTGATGCTACGTACTGATGTGCTTGATGCTAGTACTGCAGAGCAGTGAGTCGCATGTCAACAGAAGCACCGAAGTCAACATTACCTTCCTTCAATTGGGCCAACTGGCGGTGAATCGAGGAAGTACAGAACATCCTGACGAAACTAAAATGAGCTCTAACACGGAAATTAAGCGTTTCCGGACACATGTCCACATAACATCTTTTCTTTATTTGTGTGTGAGGAATGTTTCCTGAATGTTTGGCCGTACCTTTTTGTAACACCCTACTAGTGCTGCTACCTGCCTTCTGTCAGTGATTATCGCACATTGACGACGAACATAGGCGGCGGTCAAATTACTGTGACTGGACCATGTATACTGGACCATGTATACTGGACCATGTATGTCCCTCTTTATGATGATCTTTGGTTTGTGGGGCCCTCAACTGTGCGGTCATCAGCGCCCTTAAAAGTCCCAATTTTTACACAGTCCACAGACCAATTTAACCACCCCACGAATGATGATGATGATGATGAAATGATGAGGACAACACAAACACCCAGTCCCCGGCGGCCGGGAATCGAACCCGGAACCCCGTGATTTGCTATAAGATAAATCGCACAGATCTAAGGGCTGTCAGTTCGACTAAATACCTAGGAATTACAATTACGAGCAACTTAAATTGGAAAGACCATGTAGATAATATTGTGGGGAAGGCGAAACAGAGTCTGCGCTTTGTTGGCAAAACACTTAGAAGATGCGTCAAACCCACTAATGAGACAGCTACATTACACTTGTCCGTCCTCTGCTGGAATATTTCTGCGCCGTATGGGATCCTTACCAGGTAGGATTGACGGAGAACATCGAAAAAGTGCAAAGAAGGGCAGCTCGTTTCGTATTATCGCGCAATTGGGGGTGAGAGTGTCACTGATATGATAGGCGAGTTGGGGTGGCAGTCACTGAACCAAAGGCAGTTTTCTATGCGGCGAGATCTATTTACGAAATTTCAATCACCAACTTTCTCTTCCGAATGCGTAAATATTTTGTTGATACGCACCTACGTAGGGAGAAATGATCACCATAATAAAATAAGAGAGATCAGAGCTCGAATGGAAGGATTTAGGATTTCCTTTTTCCCATGCGCCATTCGAGAGTGGAAAGGCAGAGAAGTAGTATGAAAATGGTTCGATGAACCCTTTGCCAGGGATTTAAGTGTGAATTGCAGAGTAACCAAGTAGATGTAGATCCAGAGGCAGCAGCGCTAGCCACTAGACCACGAGCTACGGACATCTGACCTTATAAAAACTGTCTTGACATGAACGGACTATCAGAAGTGAATGAAATTTAGTCCACATGTTCTTTGCAGTTTGGTACGTTCTTATCGATACACTTCGGGTAGGTTAACAGCAATGCTTTGACTTTGAGTTTATTTGGCAAGTCGCGATAGCACTGATTTTACACGCGCGCGTAGATGGACACCGCGCAAGGATACAACAGGAACCGGGGGCGCAGGTACGCTGCTGGTAGTGTGCTAGCAGCCACTAGTACACGAGGACTGCCCAGGGCAACGGTGAGTGTTACCCTGCAAGACCGGCAAGTTTTCCTATTTGAAGGTGGCTATGTAATGTCACATATGAACTCTTCGGTTCTTCAGTGGTATTTACCTTGCTGGTTTGGAGCATTTCCATGGGGAAAGCGGCTTCTAATTCCAGCTCGAAAGTGCTTCGCTGAGGTATACCTTCCGCAAGACAGCTGTGGTGGTTATCGTCATACATTCAAAGTTAACAGTGAGTTCCCGTGTGCCGTATTACATCTTCGTCGGGCCGGAAGTGGTTGAACTTATTTTTGGTGGAATTCAATTTTGACAGTGCTCACAGGATTTTGGCTGCCTCAGCATTGAAGTGTTCCTTTCGTCTAAAATTTCGGTTTTTGATTTAAAGCTTAATAACGTAACAGTATTCGACCCATGTAAAATTAGTGGAACCACCTCTTGCTTCTGATTCCGAATGTAAGTAAATACCAGCATCTGAACAAAGTTTTCAGGTTGAGTACTTGGCGTTCTTCGTCGGTGAAATCTGGCTTGTAATTTATACGGTTTTAAATGACTGATGTTTTTAAAACACTTTGTGTTTAGTGGTCTAAACTCTCATTAAAGTTTCCATTAGAATGCTTGGTCTGCTTTGTACTCGTGCTATACGATACCGTGTTAGTTAGGAAAAGAGATTCAGTCAAGAGAAAATTGTTACTTTTCTAGACGCTTTTTTACTATTCGTATTTGTTCATAAATTAGTCAGAAGAAAATATGAGACCATTTTCAATAATTAACATACACACTTTGTATTAGTACTCACGACCAAGCAATGAATTAAGTTCACTCGACATTCAAATTGTGGGGTCCACATTGATGTAAACATTGTGTTGGTTATCCCCAAGAAGTTTCGCGATAACCCCGCCTCCCATCAATGGCGTAACATCTAATACACACTAACGGAAAAATATCGCAACACCAAAAAAATAATAAATGTAGAGTAATGAAATTTCGGGAGTACATTTGTCTAGATAACATATTTAAGTAGTTAACATTGCAAGATCACAGGTCAATGTAAGCGCGAGATAAGCTATTAGAAATGTGAAACGTTGGTATATTAACAACCGGTGTAACCGCCAGAACGTTGAATGCATGCATGCAAACGAGCATGCATTGTGTAGTATAGGTGCCAGCTGTCACTTCTTTGGATGGAGTTCCATGCCTGTTACACTTGTTCGGTCTATACAGGGACGGTTAATGCTGTTTGTGAATGTAGCTGGACTTGTCCAATGATGTCCCAGATATGCTCGACTGCAGACAGGTCTGGTGATCGAGTAGGCCGAGGAATGCTGTTCATGAACGGCGGCACAATAGGTCGAATCACCAGATCGTAAAAATTTGCAGTCAGGATGCGTAAGATAATCACGAGAATGCTACTGCTGTCATACAAACCCCAGACCCTAACTCTAGATGTAGATCCCGTGTGTTTGGGCCACAGGTTCGTTGCAGGCCCTCAACTGACAAACTTCCATTTATGTCACACGACTTTGGTGTGCGATTTTCTGCCGTCAGAGTAGCTTGACGCGTAGTCACACGAGTTTATTAAAATTGCTAAGGTACAGGGTGTCAATTACTAAACTATATGAAATAAAATCATCGTAACTTCTCAACGGTTTGAGTTAGGACATTCAAACTGCACGGTTGGCCGCGAGGCATGATGGGAATTACTATGCGCATGCATGGTTTGGTTTAGCGACGAAGCCCTCTTTTATTTGTATGGGTTCACCAATAAGCAGAATTGGCACATTTGGGGGTCAGAGAATCCGTATTTCGCGAGAGAGAAGTCTCTTCACCCTTAACAGGTGTGCAGTGTCCAGTCACGGAATAATCGGTGCGATGGTGCAACATTCCTTGAAGGCACGGTGACTAACGAACGGTACGTGAAGGTTTTGCAAGATTATTTCATCCCCGTTATCCAAAGTCACCCTGATTTCGATAAGATGTGGTTTATGCAAGACGGAGCTCGACCCCATCGAAGCACGAGAGTGATGTCCTGGAGGAGCACTTTCGGGTCCGCATTCTGGCTCTGGGGTACCCAGAGGCTACTGGTATGGGCCTCGACTGGCCACCATATTCTTCGGATCTGAACACAAGCGGCTTTTTTGTGTGGCTATAGTAAAGACAAGGTGTACAGCAATAAACCCAAAACCATGGCTGAGCTGGAAACATTCATTCAGGAGGTCACCGACAGCGGGTCAGGCAGAATTTCTCTTTTCGTCTGCGCCACATCATCGCCGATGATGGCAGGCATATTGAACACGTCATAACCTAAATTCAAATATCTGTAGCGGCGTTTACATGTTCAATAAAGTATGTGCACGCTGTATTTTGTAACTAATGTACGTTTCTTCCATATAGTACAATAATTGTCACCTTGTAAGTATTTACATGTAGATATATTTCAGAATACCTTTTACCCTTTCTCTTTTACAGATTTCAGAACATTGTTAATATCTTGTGTTTCCCCATACAACATAGCATACGCAACATTAGCGAGCACTGTTGTTGAAATTAAGTTTGACATTAAATAACTTTATTATAATCCGCGACTGCAAATTTACGAAAGTAATTGATTTTTCTGGAGACCTGGATCAAGCGAGAAAAGAGCTATGGAGTGGAATAATTATTTTTTTCATTTCGAAACACATGTTTCCTTTTTTTGTAAGGACACTGTACAAAATTAGTCACTTGCAGGAGACGCTAGGCATATATGATGTTAACACCACCTCTAGCCACGATAATGACTTCAGTTCAACCACGAAGAGAGTCCATAAGTTTCTTCGGGTACGCCATCCTCATCTGGAGCCACTCACTCATGATTAGTTCTAGATACTGACTACGTTGGTACTGCGAACTCAAGGGGAAACTACAACCGTAATTTTTCCAGATGGCATGCGCCTTTACTGTATGGTTACATGATGATGGTGTCAGTTGGGTAAAATATTCCGGAGGTAAAATAGTCCCCCATTCGCATCTCCGGGCCTGAACTACTCAGGAGGACGCCATTATCAGGATAGAAGGAACTGTTGTTCTACGGATCGGAGGGTGGAATGTCAGATCCCTTAATCGGGCAGGTAGAAAATTTAAAAAGGAAAATGAATAGGTTGAAGTTAGATATAGTGGGAATTAGTGAAGTTCGGTGGCTGGAGGAACAAGACTTCTGGTCAAGTGAATACAGTATTCTAAATAGAAAATCAAATAGGGGTAATACAGGAGTAGGCTTAATAATGCCTAAAAATAGGAGCGCGGATAAGCTACTACGAACAGGACACACCGAGCGAGATGGCACAGTGGCTAGCACACTGGACTCGCATTCTGGAGGACGACGGTTCTATCGCGTATCCGACCATCCTGATTTAGGTTTTCTATGATTTCCCTAAATCGCTTCAGGCAAATGCTGGGATGGTTCCTTTGACAGGGCACGGCTGCCTTCCGTCCCCATCCTTTCCTCAGCCGATCAGAACGATGACCTCGCTGTTTGTTCCCTTTCCCCAAATCAACCCAACCCAACAAACAGGACAGAGAACGCATCTTTGTGGCCAAGATACACACGAAGCCCACGCCTACCACAATAGTACAAGTTTATATGCCAAATAATTCGGCAGATGATGAAGGGATTGAAGAAATGTATGGTGCGATAAAAGAAGTTGTTCACATGGTTAAGGGAGACGAAAATGAAATAGTCATGAGGGACTGGAATTTGATAGTAGGAAAAGGAAGAGAAGGAAAAGTGGTAGGTGAATATGGACTGGCGGTAAGGAATGAAACAGGAAGCAGCCTGGTAGAATTCTGCGCAGAGCATAACTTAATCATAGCTAACACTTGGTTTAAGAACCATGAAAGAAGGTTATATACACGGAAGAGGCTTGGCGACACTGGCAGATTTCAGATAGATTATGTAATGGTAAGACAGAGATTTAGAAACCAGGTTTTAAATTGTAAGACATTTCCAGAGGCAGGTGCGGATTCTGACCACAATTTATTGGTTATGAACTGTAGACTAAAACTGAAGAAACTGCAAAAAGGTAGGAATTTAAGGATATGGGATCTGGATAAACTGAAAGAACCAGATGTTGTAGAGCTTCACAGAGAGCATTAGGAACCGATTGACAAACACAGGGGAAAGAAACACAGTAGAAGATGAATTGGTATCTTTGTCAGATGAAATAGTGAAGGCAGCAGACGATCGAGTAGGCAAAAAGGCGAGGGCCAGTAGAAGCCTTGGGTAAGACCAGAGATATTGAATTTAATCGATGAATGGATAAACTATAAAAATGCAGTCAATGAAGCAGGGGAAAGGAATACTAACGTCTCAAAAATGAGATCGACAGGAATTGAAAAATGGCTAAACAAGGATGGCTAGAGGACAGATATAAGAACGTAGAAGCATATATCACTATGGGTAAGATAGATGCTGCCTACAGGAAAATTAAGGAGACCTTTGGAGAAAAGAGAACAACGTGTATGAATATCAAGAGCGCAGATGGGAAACCAGTCTTAAACAAAGTGGAAGGAGTATATAGAGGGTCTATACAAGGGCGATATACAGAGTGATTGTAAGTTAAGTTAAACTTTCAAAACGCTGTAGGAATAACACCACTGGTCAGAATGACGTCAAATTGCAATGGAATATTATGGGAGAAGGGGGAATAGGTATGGCAAAAGAAAAGAAACAGTGTGAAAATTGATCAACAGAGGGCGCTGTATGTGTCAGAATACGTAAATGAAAACACCTGTCATGCGCACGACCCATTGAAGTTGCTATAAACACGCCGGGTATACGGCGACGTTCACCATGACTGTCTCAATTCAGGATCTCGCTCTGCTTGTAAACTGTATTACAAGAAGTTCTGGACACTGAAGGGTTTGAAAAAATGCGTTGGTCTGTTGACTGCCTTGGGTCTGAATTCGGAAATTCGAAAAGACAGGTTCTCTCGGTGTGGAACTAGGTAGAGGAAGGAACGAACTGATCCGACGTCAGTGGAAGCAGTGGCCACAGCAGTGCAGGAGGAGACGAGTGGTGGTGTGCAAACGTGTAGTGCACGGAGCATGGCCCGAACATTGACATACCCGTGAGCACGGTGCGTAAAATCCCACGAAACATCCTTCTTTGCTATCCATTCAAAATGACCCATGTGCACGAGTTGCTTCCTGTTGACCTGCCAACATGAGAGACCCTCATCATCATCATCATCATCATCATCATTTAAGACTGATTATGCCTTTCAGCGTTCAGTCTGGAGCATAGCCCCCCTTATACAGTTCCTCCATGATCCCCTATTCAGTGCTAACATTGGTGCCTCTTCTGATGTTAAACCTATTACTTCAAAATCGTTCTTAACCGAGTCCAGGTACCTTCTCCTCGGTCTGCCCCGACTCCTCCTACCCTCTACTGCTGAATCCATGAGTCTCTTGGGTAACCTTGCTTCTCCCATGCGTGTAACATGACCCCACCATCTAAGCCTGTTCGCCCTGACTGCTACATCTATAGAGTTCATTCCCAGTTTTTCTTTGATTTTGCTCATTGTGGACACCCTCCTGCCATTGTTCCCATCTACTAGTACCTGCAATCATCCTAGCTACTTTCATATCCGTAACCTCAACCTTGTTGATAAGGTAACCTGAATCCACCCAGCTTTCGCTCCCATACAACAAAGTTGGTCGAAAGATTGAACGGTGCACAGATAACTTAGTCTTGGAACTGACTTCCTTCTTGCAGAAGAGAGTAGATCGTAGCTGAGCGCTCACTACATTAGCTTTGCTACACCTCGCTTCCAGTTCTTTCACTATGTTGCCATCTTGTGAGAATATGCATCCTAAGTACTTGAAACTGTCCACCTGTTCTAACTTTGTTCCTCCTATTTGGCACTCAATCCGTTTATATTTCTTTCCCACTGACATTACTTTCGTTTTGGAGATGCTAATCTTCATACCATAGTCCTTACATTTCTGATCTAGCTCTGAAATATTACTTTGCAAACTTTCAATCGAATCTGCCATCACAACTAAGTCATCCGCATATGCAAGACTGCTTATTTTGTGTTCACATATCTTAATCTCACCCAGCCAGTCTATTGTAACCAACATATGATCCATGAATAATATGAACAACAGTGGAGACAGGTTGCAGCCTTGTCTTATCCCTGAAACTACTCTGAACCATGAACTCAGTTTACCGTCAACTCTAACTGCTGCCTGACTATCCATGTAGAGACATTTAACTGCTTGCAAACGTTTGCCTCCTATTCCATAATCTTGTAGAACAGACAATAACTTCCTCCTAGGAACCCGGTCATATGCCTTTTCTAGATCTATAAAGCATAGATACATTTCCCTGTTCCACTCATAACACTTCTCCATTATTTGCCGTAAGCTAAAGATCTGGTCCTGACAACCTCTAAGAGGCCTAAACCCACACTGATTTTCATCCAATTGGTCCTCAACTAATACTCGCACTTTCCTTTCAACAATACCTGAGAAGATTTTACCCACAACGCTGATTAAAGAGATACCTCTGTAGTCGTTACAATCTTTTCTGTTTCCATGTTTAAAGATTGGTGTGATTACTGCTTTTGTCCAGTCTGATGGAACCTGTCCCGACTCCCAGGCCATTTCAATTATCCTGTGTAGCCATTTAAGACCTGACATTCCACTGTATTTGATGAGTTCCGACTTAATTTCATCCACCCCAGCCGCTTTATTGCACTGCAATCTATTGACCATTTTTTCCACTTCCTCAAATGTGATACTGTTTCCATCATCATTCCTATCCCATTCTACCTCGAAATCTGAAACATTACTGATCGCATTTTCACCTACATTGAGCAACTCTTCAAAATATTCCCTCCATCTTCCCAAGGCATCCACAGGATTCACCAGCGGTTTTCCTGACCTGTCCAAAATACTTGTCATTTCCTTCTTACCTCCCTTTCGAAGACTGCTAATTACACTCCAGAATGGTTTTCCAGCAGCTTGACCCATAGTCTCCAACCTGTTTCCAAAGTCTTCCCACGATTTCTTCTTGGATGCTGCAATTATCTGTTTGGCTTTGTTTCTTTCTTCAACATAACTTTCTCTGTCTACCTGGGTTCTGGTATGTAGCCATTTTTGATACGCCTTCTTTTCCCTTTTACAGCCTGCCTTTACTGTATCATTCCACCAAGTTGTTTGCTTCTTCCTACTGTTCCAAGACATTCTTTAGCCACTTCTAGTACTGTGTCCCTGTATCTTGTCCATTCCTTTTCCAACGACTGTAATTGGCTACATTCAACTAACTGGTACCTTTCTGAGATCGCTGTTATGTACTTGTGCCTGATTTCCTTATCCTGAAGTTTCTCCACTCTTATCCTCCTACATATGGACCTGACCTCCTGCACTTTCGGCCTCACAATCCCAATTTCACTGCAGATTAAATAATGATCAGTGTCATCAAAGAATCCCCTGAATACACGTGTGTCCCTCACAGCCTTCCTGAATTCCTGATCTGTTATTATACAGTCAATGACAGATCTGGTTCCCCTGCCTTCCCAAGTATACCGGTGAATGTTCTTACGTTTAAAAAAGGAGTTTGTGATTACTAAGCCTATACTGGCACAGAAATCCAAGAGTTGTTTCCCGTTCCTGTTGGCCTCCATATCCTCTCCAAATTTACCCATAACCTTTTCATACCCTTCTGTTCGATTTCCAATCCTGGCGTTAAAATCACCCATGAGCAGAACACTGTCCTTGTCCTTTACTCTAACAACTACATCACTGAGTGCCTCATAAAAACTATCCATCTTATCTTGATCTGTCCCTTCACAATGCGAATATACTGACACAATCCTAATTTTCTTGCTAGACACTGTCAAATCTATTCACATCAGTCGTTCGTTTACATACCTTATTGCAACTACGCTGGGTTCCATTTCTTTCCTGATGTAAAGCCCTACACCCCATTGTGCTATTCCTGCTTTGACTCCTGACAGGTAGACCTTGTATTCTCCCACTTCCTCTTCTTTCTCACCCCTTACCCGAATGTAACTAACAGCTAAAACGTCCAGCCCCATCTTACTTGCAGCCTCTGCCAGCTCTACCTTCTTCCCAGAATAGCCCCCATTGATATTAATAGCTCCTCATCTCATTACCATTTGTTTGCCAAGTCGTATCTTAGGAGTCCTGGTTTGTCAGTTAGAGGTGGGACTCCGTCACCTCCAAAGGTCCGAGGCGTTTTGCTCTGATTGTTGCCAGCATCATATTTAAAGTACCAGGGAAGCAGGTTGCTAGCCTTACTTGCCCCGAGTCCCATTGGGTTTTACCCCTAACGGCTGAGGGACTAACCGGTGGATTTGGTAGTCTTTGCCGTATGAGCACAAAGGTGACCCCGACTCAGAATATGTCCGAGATGCCCAGCCTTATTCCAAAGTAATTGGTGTCCCGACTGTCGGGACCACTTACTTGGCCACTCATACGTTGCCCGTGGTTCATGAACTAGGACATGACTACAGGAACCCACACCATGAGAGACCCTTACTTTAGAATTTCTTGTTCGTCTGGAAATGGGCAATTATTGGCCGTGGAAGATTTTGTGGGCAGACGAAGCCCACTTCAATCTGACAGGATATGTCAATACGCAGAATTGTCGAATATAGGCAACGGAAAATCCACACGCAAATCAACCAGTATCACTTCATCCTGAAAAGGTACCTGTGTGGCGCGGGTTTACGACATCATTTGTCATAGGGTCATATTTTCTCTAAGAGACAGGTGCTTCCAGTCCTGTTACCTGTACCGTCACTGGTAAACACTATGAGCGTAACCACCTCATTCCAGATCTCCAACAGCATGGATGTGTGAATGGGATCATTTTCCGGCAAGATGCCGCACCTTCGCACATTGCACATCCAGCTAAGCAGCTGCCGAAGCGTCATTTCGGAAATGCTAGAATTATCAGCTGCCATTTCCCTACAGCCTGGCCGTCCCGATCACTTGATCTTAATCCGTGTGACTTCGGGCTGTGGGGCTACCTGAAAGATGTTGTGTTCCGTGTTTCGATTACAAAAGCTGCATTGAAGGCACGCATTGCGCAATACATTCTGAACGTGACCCCGGAAACACTACGATCAGTTGTGGAACAGGCTGTTTCTCGATTTTAACTTGTTGCAGAAAACAGTGGACAACATATTGAACATGTTTTGTGAAAGTCACATGGAAATTAATAATCCGATTTGACTTTGATTGTTGCTTTTTATGCGGTTTTGGCCTCAGGACAATTAAAAACCGATGTGATTGATGCTTGCTTTTTATATCGTTTTTGGCCTCAGGACAATAACAAACCGATTTTTTCCATCCGATGTGATGACCTTGCCGTGGTGTATGGGGTTACGTAACTAAGAGTATCACACCTGTGCACTGAAGAATACACTTTGCTTAACGTCGGACGTACACCTTAGGCATTGTTGTATGATTCATTTGTCGTTTGTAGTCGACCACTATTAAATTATAATGCATACAGCGTCATCTATTGCTACATTTTGTAACTATTTACTTTTCTTCTGCCATACGTTTTCCCCCTTCTCCGATAATATTACGTTGCAATTTGACGTCATTCTGATCAGTGGCGTTATTTCTACAGCTGTTCGAAAGTTTTACTTTATTTGTAACCACCCTTACTTGAGAACAGTATTATGGAAATGGAAGAGACGTAGATGACGATGAAATGGGAGATATGATAATGCGTGAAGCATTTGATAGAGTACTGAAAGACCTAAGTCAAAACAATGCACCGTGAGTAGACAACATTCTATTAGAAGTACTGATAGCCTTGGGAGAGCGAGCCTCGACAAAACTCTTCCATCTGGTGAGCAAGATATGTGAGACCGGAAAAATACCCTCAGACTTCAAGAAGAATATAATAATTTCAATCCCAAAAAGAAGCAGGTGTTAACAAACGTGAAAATTACCGAACTATCAGTTTAATAAGTCACGGCTGCAGAATACTGACACGAATTCCTTACAGACGAATGGAAAAACTAGTAAAATGGTTCAAATGGCTCTGAGCACTATGGGACTTTACATCTGAGGTCATCAGTCCCCTATAACTTAGAACTACTTAAACCTAACTAACCTCACACACATCCATGCTCGAGGCAGGATTCGAACCTGCGACCGTAGAGGTCGCGCGGTTCCAGACTGAAGCGCCTAGAACCGCTCGTCCACCACGACCGGCAACTGGCAGAAGCCGACCTCGGGGAAGATCAGTTTGGATTCTGTGGCAATTTTGGAACACGTGAGGCAAAACTGACGCTAGGACTCATCTTAGAAGATGGATTAAGGAAAGGTAAACCTATGTTTCTAGCATTTGTAGACTTAAAGCTTTTGACGATGTTGACTGGAATACTCTCTTTCAAATTCTGAAGGTGGCAGGGGTAAAATACAGGGAGCGGATGGCTATTTACAATTTGCGCAGAAATCACGTGGCAGTCATAAGAGTTGTAGCCCATCCCCGATGTTATTCAATCTGTATATTGAGCAAGCAGTAAAGGAAACAAAAGAAAAATTTGAAGTAGAAATTAAAATCCATGGAGAAGAAAGAAAAACATTGAGGTTTCCCGATGACATTGTAATTCTGCCAGAGAGAGCGAAGGACCTGGAAGAGCAGCTGAACGGAATGGACAGTGTCTTTAAGAGAGGATATAAGATGAACTTCAACAAAAACAAAACGAGGATAATGGGATGTAGTCGAATTAAATCAGATGATGCTGAGGCAATTAGATTAGTAAATGAGACACTTAAAATAGTAGATGAGTTTTGCTATTTGGAGAGAAAAACTACTGATGATGGTCGAAGTAGAGAGTATATAAAATGTAGACTGGCTCTGGCAAGGAAAGCGTTTCTGTAGAAGGGAAATTTGTTAACATCAAGTGTAGATTTAAGTGTCAGGAAGTCGTTTCTGAAAGTATTTGATGGAGTGTAGCCATGTATGGAAGTGAAACATGGACGATAAATAGTTTGGACAAGAAGAGAACTGATGCTTTCGGAATGTGGTGCTACAGGAGAATGTTAAAGATTAGATGGGTAGATCATGTAACTAATGAAAAGGTACTGAATAGAATTGGGGAGAAGAGAAATTTGCCTCATAACCTGACTAAAATAAGGGATCGGTTGGCAGGACAGCATCTGAGGCACCAAGGGATCACCAATTTAGTACTGGAGGGAAGCGTGGAGGGTAAAAGAGGTAGAGGAAGACCAAGAGACGAATCCAGAAAGCAGATTCAGAAGGATGTAGTTTGCAGTAGTCACTCGGAGATAAAGATGCTTGCACTGCATAGAGTAGCATGGAGAGCTGCATCTAACCAGTCTCCGAACACCACAACAACAACAACAACAAGTGACCAACTACATTCTAAGATCCCATCTTCCGACAGAGTATACAAACCAGCAAATCACAATAATAAAGCGACGGAATGCTACTGGGTCTCTTTTTTTTCTGCGAATGAGCCCATTTAGGTCTCAGAGATCGCCGTAGGAACGTTGGTTACCAAACTGCGGGAACGTTGACTGCAACGTTTCATACGCTGCGTCAAATAATCCCGACAGTTTTTGTGGGATTAAGTTAAAGCCTTTATCAGTCAGTGCTCTCTCAGTTTTCATATATTGGCTTTACAGCTTTTGACGTTTCAGTCATTACCAGTAATAAATAATGTTTTTTGGACGATAGCTGCGTCAGAGTATCTTAACAGTGAATTATCATCAAGGCTCCTATTAAAGGACTTTAACAGGCAAACGTTAACGGATTAAGATAAGATTATTTAGGTAGCCAGTCGACATTTTACAACTTGCCTGTAGTACAGATTAATTGCCAGCTTTTAGGAAGTCTTTTCTGAAAACTTTTCACTATGGTGCAGCCTTATACAGTGTGTTCCAGTAGAAATGATCTATATTCGGGGATATGACAGGAACGATTATTCGAACCAAAAAAAGACAATTAAACATCGGTCCTAGAATGCATACCTTAAGAGCTATGAGTGCTTCTTCATCTTGGATACTGTGAAACAAATCTCTTCTACTGCAAGGTCTTCGCTTTTGAGGAGGTAGTATGGACCAAAACAAGAAAACATTGTGCGGTAAACATAGGATCTAAAATTCATGCCTTAAGAGCTATGAGCACTTGTTTGTTAGAAATGTGTTTCACAATATCAAAGATGAACAACTGCTGATAGCACTTTAGAGCACTGGTTTACTAGACGTCTTTTTCTTGTTTTTGGGCCGTACTAAAAAATCTTTAAAGTATTGGAAGGTGGCTATAATATCGCACCTTACAAGCACTCATCTACATACTTCGCTGTGATTTACAACCGTAATTAGGTATCATTTGATAGGTTGTATATCGTATATATGAATATTTAAAGAAGACTGACATTGTCACGTACACCTTGTAAATAGTTGTTAAAGCTTATTGCATGAAAGTGATGGAGTGACTTTATTATCAGAATGGCGTAATGAATGATTGCCTATACTAGTAGAGGTTGGAACGCTAGTGGAAAAGAAACGGGAGGCGTAACTCAAGCCTTGGGTGGCAAAGGCCGCACAGGTGTGTCGGCCCTGCTTCACGCAGGAAGTGCCAAGACGGACGGGCAGGGCACCTGAGCGCGGAAGCACAGTACAGCGGCGGCCGGCCGATTTTGTAGTGGGGCCGGTAGGATAACCGGATAATACTTCGGAAACTCTGAAAATGTTGGACGCAGGAGAGAGGAACGAGGAAGCATTACCTCAGAAATCGCAGGCTGGATTGTTCCTGAGGTTTTTTACTCTGAGAAGCGTACCATTGTATGAGTACAGGTATTTCCTCGCAAACTTTCCGCGCTGGACGACAGAAGATTAAAATATGGTTGGTCGGCGGTCGGAAGAATCTGTAGAGGGGAAGAATATTCCGTGGTTTCGAGAATAGAATTGGCCTTCTGCAGTTATGAGGGAGGGGAGCCGAGTTTTGCTGGGAAGCCAGCAGTGGAGAACCGAGGTCTTCCGTTTTGAGCGCCCATGTTGGACAGTCGCTCAGTATCAGCTTTTGTTGGCACAGACGGACTTTCTGTCTTTGCTCTCAGGAGATTTTGTAGTTAGAACGGTTAGGCACTGAACTGTTGCGAACTTATACGATTCTGGACTTCGCCTCCGGGTAGGAAGTCGTCGTTAAGCGCGCAGCATTCAGTGATTGGGAGCACTTTGTCTGTCTATGCTCACATAGAGACTTTATCAGAATTCCGTCCTTGTGGCTGGGTACTCGCGTTTCTTGTCTGTAGAACACAAAGAGGAGAATACAGTATTAGAGCATATTAGTCAGAGGACTGCCTTCTGCCGTCCTAGTGTTTGAAAGTATTTTGTGGCTGGAGTTCTTCCATCTACGCAGACGTGTACGAGAACCGTCACTCCGACGCATCGGACGCCGTACGTATGGTGATATTGCTAATTGCCTCCGTTTGTTAGGGCTATAAAACTAAACAGCTGTGATCACGTTAAGTTTATTTCCACCGAGGTTGCACACCACTGTAGATCATCTTTGAAAGTAGTGTCTTCTAGTGTTTGGTACGTAGGTGATGTCAGTCATTTCGCATTATTTGTATTAGATCGCATAACCATAAAAAGAGACAGATTTGAGCAATTGATCAATCGTATTATTTAGGAAATTCGTTTGTATCTCTTTACGTCCATTGGACATTGGTATATAAACTGTTGTAATAAAGCAGTTTTAATCTACAATAAAGGTGTAAGGAGAAACAGCATTTATCATTTTATAGTTACTAGTTCCCTTAATCAGCCATTTATGTTTACGTTGCAATCTATATGTTAAAGAGCAAGACGGAGGAGATATCATCATTAAGATATACTAAGAACTGCTTCAGGGGGTAGTCAGACAAGGCCAAATCTTCATTTTTAGCGTTCAGTATTTTCCGTTGCGTACATTCATTTTACACCCGCCTGGAGTAGCATCTTGGAGTAAGAAAAGCAAAGGGCCTGCAGTAGAAGACATTTGTTTCACAGTATAAAGATGAAAAAGTGCTCATAACTCTTAACGTATGCATTTTAGAGCCCATGTTTATTAGAAATTTTTGCTTCGGATAATCGTTCCTGTCATATCCCTGTATACTGACCTTTCCTCCTGGAAAATCCTGTATAGAGTCGATAAATAGTATAGGTAAGAAGAGAACAGAAGCCTTTGAAACTTTGTGTTACAGACGATTACCGAATATTTGATGAGCTGATCGGGTAACTAATGAAGACCTACTCAGGGGCTATATTGCACAGCTGGACCATAAGAAGGGCTTAGTTGATAAAACACTTTCTAAGACATATATTTACTACTAAGGTCAATAATCTAATGGAGAGAAGTGCGTGTGTGTGTGTATGTGTGTGTGTGTGTGTGTGTGTGTGTGTGTGTGTGTGTGTGTGTGTGTGAGAGCGAGAGAGAGAGAGAGAGAGAGAGAGAGAGAGAGAGAGAGAGAGGGAGGGAGGGAGAAAGAGAGAGAGGGAGACAGAGAGAGAGAGGGGGTCGTGGTGAACCTAGAATTAAAAATACAGTAAGCAGATTCACAGGAATATAGATTGCTGTAGATTTGGGGATACAATGGAGAGGGAAGCTGTATCACCACAGTCTTTGCATTGAACACAAAGACGACGTCACCACATGTCAGCGAGAACACAACAGTAGCAGGATTGCACACAAAAACGAATATTGAACCGGAAAAACTACAGAGTCAATACAGATATTTACAAAGCAAAAGTATTTTTGATATTATTTACTAGCTAAGTATTTACAAAGACTCAGACCAAACGAAAACTTACCCACGTGGAGCCATTGAAACTGTCAAACTCTCGATTAAAGTGCGTGCAACTAGCAAGATGTGACGGGTATTTTATCTTGTGCTGTAAGCTGTCGTCTGCAGCTCAGTAATTCTGCACAACATATGCCCGTACCCCATTTCTGCAGGTTGTCTGTCTATAGGCCGCCCGCTTCGTGTTCGCAGCCTGTTGAGCCACTATCATACAGGCTACTTTTCTTGACTGACAGAGGTGAACTTGTCTTCAAGGCTGGCAATTTCTGGACGATTAGGGAAGTTTCATTTCCATACTTTGATTCTGGTTTCTGTGAATCAGCGTTGAACTGCGTTGTGTAGTGCAGAAAACTCTGAATTGGTGTACAGTAACGTCCATGTTGAAAGTCGATTGATGACGTGGAAAAAAATAATACTCCTAGCTCTCGAACACAGGAAGTTTTATTTTTGTACAAGAAAATCGTCCGATAAATATGTCCCCGTTCAAAACGCCGTTTCTTACCCCGTGAGCACTATTACCTACCATCTCTGTGAACGGTACTTTTTGGGTTTAGGGGAATCTGTCCATTATTTTAGATAATACACATTATTCAACAGGAAGATATTCGCCTAGTGAGGCAAATCTCATTCCTGCACGAACGTTAAATGTATAACACCTCACGAAGTATCCTTGGGGTGGTTGAATCCGTATTCCACAAACCATCAAATGTCTGGCGTCGACAGCAGGAAGTTTAAAGCACTGTACTGCTTTCTGCATTTCTGGTCATCACGAGGCCGACTGGTACATTGCTTCGATGGCCAGGCGCAGAGCGAAAACTGGAATCTTATATGGCACTAAGGCACCTCAGGGACTTTTCGAGATCATTACAGAGCAAACCTTCAAGTGTACCAGAAAACAGGTTTCTATTCAAAAACGGACTGGAATTTAATACATTTAGAGCAAGGGGTCTGACGATATAACACCTGACTTTCGGAAAAATATCATCGGCACAATTCCGAAAACTGCGAGAGCTCAGAAGTGCGAGAATCACGGCACAATCAGCTTAACAGGTCATGCATCCAATTTGCTGGCAAGAATAATATACAGAAGAATAGAAAAGAAAATTGAGGATGTATTAGATGACGATCAGTTTTGCTTTAGGAAAGGAAGAGGCACCAGAGAAGCAATTCTGACGTTGCGGTTGATAAAGGAAGCAAGACTACAGAAAAATCAAGACACGTTCATAAAATTTGGAAAAAGCGTTCGACAACGTAAAATCGTGCAAAAGTTCGAAATTCTGAGAAAAATAAGGGTAAACTATAGGGGTAGACGGGTAATATACAATATGTACTAGAGCCAAGAGGGAATAATAAGAGTGAACGAGCAAGAACGAAGTGCTCGTATTAAAAAATGGTGTAAGACAGAAATGTCTTCCGCCCCTACTGTTCATTCTGTACATCGAAGAAGCAATGATGGAAATGAAAGAAAGGTTCAAGAGTGGAATTAAATTTCAAGGTGAAAGGGCATCAGTGATACGATTCGCTGATGACATTGCTATCCTGAGTGAAAGTGGAGAGGAATTACAGGATCTGTTGAATGGAATGAACAGTCTAATGAGTACAGAATGTGGACTCAGAGTAAACCAAAGAAAGACGAAAGTAATGAGAAGTAGCAGAAATGAGAACAGCAAGAAAGTTAACATCGGAATTCGGGTAACGAAGTAGACGAAGTCAAGGAATTCTGCTACTTAGGCAGCGGAATAGCCCATGGTGAACGGAGCAAGGAGGACATGAAAAGCAGAATAGCACTGGCGAAAAGGGGGTTCCTGGCCAAGACAAGTCTACTAGTATCAAACATAGGCATTAATTTGAGCAAGAAATTTGTGATAATATACGTTTGGAGCACAGCATTGTATGGTAGTGAAACATGGACTGTGGGAAAGCCGGAACACAAGTGAATCGAAGCATTTGAGATATGGTGCTACAGACGAAAGTTGAAAGTTAGGTGGTCTGATAAGATAAGGAACGAGGAGGTTCTACACAGAATCTGAGAGGAAAGGAATATGTGGAAAACACTTGCAAGGGGAAGGGACAGGATGATACGTCATCTGTTTAGACATCAGGGAATGACGTCCATGGTACTAGGGGGAGCTGTAGAGGACAAAAACGGTAGAGGAAGACAGCAAATAATTGAGGACGTATGTTGCAAGTGCTACTCTAAGATAAAGAGGTTGGCACAGGAGATGAATTCGTGGCGGGCCACATCAAACAATTTAGAAAAAGAGCAAGGGACCAGTGTGTGATGTGACGAACCTTAACAGTGAAGTAGACTCCTGAGACTCTTGTTCTTCCACTGTTATGTCAGCTATATGGGCGATCTATGCCGTTCTGCTGTCACTGCACATGTACAGCGAAGATCATGTAAGCCAAGATTGTAGTCAGGTTCACAACAGTCGCTTTATGGTGTTTTATTGACTATGGAAAAATGGTTGTGTTGGTTCTTTTGGCCACTGTTCGTTTAAGAGATTGGTCACTGAACTTTAAGTGATGGAACGGTAATCCCTTTAACTAGGGTGCTCTGCTACAAATAAACAGTGAATTATGGAGTCTGCACATAAAACGGTCTGCATGCTTTGCACTTACAGTGAACCTTAAGATGCTCAATATATGAACGAAATCGGTAATTATTATGAAGGCAAATGCGACAGTGGACTGCAATAAAAATTTCAGACTAATAATTCAGTTGTCGTGTAAATACCTCCTCTTCGAATAACAAATTTTGATGGTTTTTAGGAGAATAAATAATAGTACAACTAAAGAAACTTAAGAATAGTGCTACGTTACAAAACTCCACGTAACGCTGAAGAGCAAGAATTTTACCTCAGATTTTATATCGGTAAACGTACGCTGAATGCGTTAATCTACTTCAGGTATTTTGCTTTCTTCGGTCATATTGCTCTGAAAAAGTCTTCAAAAATGAACATACAAAAAAAGCAAAAATCTTTCATTTCTTCCACAACTTCGTCTTTTTCACCCGACTTACATCAACATCTACATCATACTCCGCAAGCCACCTAATTGTGTGTGGCGGAGGGTGCTTTCGGTACCACTATCTGATCCCTCCAACCCTGTTCCACTCGCGAATAGTGAGTGGGAAGAATGATTGTCGGTAAGCCTCGCTATTGGCTCTAATTTCTCAAATTTTCACCTCGTGTCACTGTGAGACCGGGCGTGAGTAGTGCTTCGGTAGCTCAGATGGTAGAGCACTTGCCCGCGAAAGGCAAAGGTCCCGAGTTCGAGTCTCGGTAGGGCACACAGTTTTAATCTGCCAGGAAGTTTCATATCAGCGCACACTCCGCTACAGAGTGGAAATCCCAACATGTTCCATAATTCTACAACAGATAGGTCTATAATTGTGTGGATCTGTCTTACGGTCTTTCTTAAAAACAGGAATGACCTGCTCTTTTTTCCAGTCAGGTACCTTTCGTTGCTCAAGCGATCTACGATAAATTACTACTAGAAGGGGAGCAAGTTCTTTCGCATAAGCTTTGTAGAATCTTATAGGTATCTCATCTGGTCCTGAAGCCTTTCCACTACTAAGTGATTGTTGCTGCTTTTCAATTCCGTGATCGGTTATCTCAATAACTGTCCCATTCCTTATAGTATGGATTCTTGGTTGGTTATTTTTGTATAATGACTGAACTGCCGTAATCAGATATGCTAAAACTCCAATTTCCTTAAGCGATTCCCATTGTATTTTCCGCTTTACCTCGTCCAGCGCATGACGATTGAAAGGAGGCACAGTGGTACGATCTTCCACGTTGAAAGAACTTCGGAAGACCGAATTCAGTATTTCGGCCTTCTCTCTGTTATCTTCCGTTTCGGTGCCAGTGTGGTCGCTGAGAGAATGGATAGATGATTTTGACCCACTTACTGATTTTACATACGACCAAAAGCTCTTAGGGTTTTTACTCAGGTCAGTTAACAACGTCTTACTTTCAAAATCATTGAACTCTTCTCTCATTGCCCTCCTTACGCTCGTTTTCGCTTCGTCAGCTTTTGTTTGTCAGCTAGGTTTTTGCTTTACTTTTTTACTTTACAGGGCGCTTCAGTACCCTGCTTTTATTATTCCTTGTTTGTCATCGTCATCATCATCATCATCGTCGTCGTCGTCGTTGTCGTCGTCTTCAAGGGCTATGCCCTTTGGCTTGTACAGTCACACAGTCTCATTGTTCACGCCATGTCTTTAAGGAACTTCAAGCTTTGCTCTTGCCGGCTGCAGTTCTAGTTATTCCGTCATTGACATGCGCTGGACATGGTCTTTCCAGTTCAGTCTGTATTTTTCAATTACGTTTGTAACGAGTGCGACATTTCTTTTATGATCGGACAAAGCGAAGGAATTCCATCTCTGATGATTCCATCCGTCTTAACTGATCAGATGTTAGGGTCCAACATTCTCTGCCTTACATAGGATTGTAAGTTTAATTAGTGTTTCTTTCTGTACGTTACGTTTTAATGACGTTGTATAGATCCAGAGAAATACCTGAATCTGAACTGTATTATCTCCCAATCATCTGACTTGGGAAATTTAAAATTGCACCCCAATTGGTTAAACTCTTTTATTTGTTCAGTTATTTACGTATTGCAATTTGAAGCTTCAGACTGTCCTGTTATAATGTGATCATTGGCAAACAGCATCGTCTTAAAATAAAAATTATTGCAGCTTAATGTGTCATTTAATAAAATCATCCATTTACGAATTATATCGTCAGTGTAAACATTGAAAGTGTGGGAGCAGTGGGCAGCCTTGTCTAACTGATTGATTAACATCGGCATATGCTGTGCCATTCCTTATGATATGGATTCTTGGTTGGTTATTTTTGTATAATGACTGAAGTCCCATTTCCTTAAGCGATGCCCATTGTATTTTCCGGTTTACCTTGTCCAGCTCCTTTTCATAATCGATAAAAGCATATCAAGTTAACAATACAAATTCTCTTCTTTTCTCGATTACTTGCGTCAAAGTGAAAAGACAGTCAGAAAATGAGATACCTGTTCTAAAACCGTGTTGTATATCTAAAATACGTGCTTTCACTATTGGTACTAAAATGTTGTTTATAGTTTTAGCACACAGTCCGTAATACGTATTTAGCAGACTTATTCCTCGGTAATTTGCACATTGTGATTTATCGCCTTTCTTACAAATAGGGCTTACCAAAGCCTCATTCCATTCGTCTGACTCATGTTCACTGAGCCAGCAGACATTCATAAAATTTAAGACTCTACGCTTTAGTTAATCAGATGCATATTTAATCAGCTTCGTATTTATATTACCAGTTCCCGGCGGTTTTTGTTCTGTGTTTCTTTGATCACGTTTTATAGCTCTTTCATTGTTATCAGATCTATAGAGTCACTGGTATTGGTGTTTATTTCTCGTTCTTCTTCATTATCAGTCCATAGACATTTAAAGTATTTTCACCATTCTTTTCGGATATTACATTTAACTGTGAAGTATCTCATTCTTGTTTATTCAAGAGCTTCATAACTTTGTATGCTTCGTTTTGTCTGCCATAAATATGTTCAGTTTCACGCACATATCGGTCTCAACTTCCCCATTTCATTTTTCGGATTTCTGTCTTTAGTGAAGCAGATTTACTTTTATAATACTCTCTGTAATTCACGGCGCGGGATTAGCCGAGCGGTCTTAGGCGTAACAGTCATGGACTGTGCGGTTGGTCTCGTCGGAGGTTCGAGTCCTCTCCCGCGCATGGGTGTGTGTGTTTGTCCTTAGGATAATTTAGGTTAAGTAGTGTGTAAGCTTAGGGACTGATGACCTTAGCAGTTAAGTCCCATAATATTTCACACACGTTTGAACATTTTTTTTTCTTTTGTAATTCATGTTACTAGATAATGTCAAGTTTTTCATATACTCCTCCTTTTTGTCTTTTATTAGTTTGCTGATATGGTTATTCCAATTCGTTAACCCCTTTTACAATATTTCTTTTTTGTCATTCCTAATGCTTCAGCATCTGTGTGCCTCATAAATTCTTTAATATTATATCATTCTCCATCTGTGTTGTAACTTACTGGTTTCATTTGACATTTCGCATTTAGTCTCTTTTTGTGTAACAGAAGAACGAAGAACTCATAATAGTAATGAATTTTATGACCTCTTACAGAATAGTTTAGAAAAATAAAAATAGTTATACATTTCTCATTGGTGACTTAAGCGTCCGAGTGGGTAAGAGACCCATTAAGAACACAGTAGATACAGAGGGTGAAAATACATAGAATAACAAAGAAGCTGCCACACATAATGAATTACGTACAACAAATACCTATTTTAGGCATCATGACATCTATAAATTTACTTGGGCAGCTCGAGGTGTCGACAGAAAAAGATAACTTTGGCGGCCGATTGATGAATGTGTGTCGCTGCAGCGCAATTTCACCGCGCATCTGGCAAGGTTAGTAAACAGGTGACATGTCGATACCAGAGCATAAAGTCTTGTAAATTTCATTCCGTGTGCTGAGTTGGACTATAGGGCCCAACTATGCTTCGCAGACACACGCATGGACACTTTAGAAAGATGTCAGCATTTGAGAGACGATTTGTATTTGGGCTCAAAGAAGCCAGTTGGAGTAATCTGCAAATCGCTCGACGTTTGTATAGAAGCGGTGCCACTATTCGATGATGTTGACAGGAAAGGGTGAACAATGGCCGAACACAGCGTCAAAAAGGAAGCGGGCGACCTGCAGGGACGAGAGAACGTGAGGACCGAGCAATCGTCAGAGAGGCACTCAGGGACCCAGATTTATCAGTATCGTCGATCCATCATGCCACTGCTGCATCGGAGACCACAATAACCATTACTCAGCGGCTCACAGATAGGGTCTGAACTCATGGCTCAACTTCCGCCGACTACCGTTGACCTCTGGCCACCAAAGAGCCCGTTTGGAGCGGTGTCGCGAACATTCTGCATGGAATTTCATTGAATGGACTAGAATTGTCTTCAGTGATGAGTCCTGCTGCGAACTGAGCCCGATGACCAACAAAGACGCATCGGACCGGTAGGATACCAACTTGACTGTTGCCCTCCGTACGGACCGACGACCAAGTGAGGAGGGGAGGGGGGGTTCTGGAGTGCCGTTTCATTTTTAGCAGGACACCGTTGGTTTCATCCGCGACGCACAGCGGAACGTCGACGATATTCTACGCCATGTTTTGTTGCCCTTCATAGCAAGCCAATCTTGGCTTACATTTCAGCAAGATAATGCCCGCCCCCGCACGGCGAGAGTTTCTACTGCTTGTCTTCGTGTTTGCCAGACCCTTCCTCGGCCAGCAAGGTCACCAGATATCTCTCCAATTGAGCACGTTTGGAGCATTAAGGGTAGGGCCCTCCAACCAGCTCGGGATTTTGACGATGTAATTGGACAGAATTACGCACTATATCCCTCAGACGGACATCTAATAATTCTTTCAATCAATGCCAAGACGAACATCTGCTTGCATGACGGCCAGAGATGGACCAACGCGTTATTAACTTGCTTAATTTCTGAAACTCTTTTCCTTGAATAAATCATCTATTTTTTCTGAAATTGTAATAATTTTTTTGTCTGTACATATGCATCACATCAACCGATATCCGTCCCATTTGGATAATTCCTTCGAGGTGCATCCTTTTATGGCTTAGTGTGATCTCAAACTATTATAGCAAACGAGACTAAATGAGAAATCATTCTTTGTTTTTGAGCTTAATTCTGTGTCAAATATGCTGTCTGTTCCATTCAACAATTCCTCTAAGCTTTCCGTAATTCTACTGTAAGTAGCCTGTTTATATGTTTATATCGTGGCAGCGCGATAGACTGCATTAATAACTCTGACAGCGCTGTGCAGCCTCTGTTAAGAGACTCTGTGTGGCTGGTCGGACTCGCAGTTGGAGGTGAATAGCCAGCAGTGATGGAGGTTGGAAGTTAATAGTTAGCAGTGATGGAAGTTGGAGATGAATAGCCAGCAGCGATGGAGGTTGGAAGTTAATAGTTAGCAGTGATGGAGGTTAGAGGTCTGAAGTGTCAGCGCGAGCGGACGGTCTGGTCGTCTGTCCGTCACGGAGATTTAATGTAATATTGTTGACGGTTATGTAATTTTGAAACTGGATGTCACTGACGATTGTACAATTTTTTGAACTGGATGTCACATTATTAAGATAAAATTTGCTAAATACATTGTCTGTTCTGCAACAAAATCTTTCCTTTGCTAACCACATGTCTATTAGTAGTGAGAGCCTACAGTGGTTAGAATCTTTTTACTTAGCTGGCTGTGTTGGTGCTTGCTGTTTTGCTGTAGCTCGTGTAATGAAGATTTTCTGTGAGGTAAGTGACTTATGAAATGCATGGATTGCTGTTAGGATTTCTTCTACTTCAGAGCCATTCTTTTGTGTTAATTATTTACAGTCATATTTCGTTGCGCTAGGATATTGTGGGACATAAATGACTAGAATATGTTTGAGTTCTGTTTGTCGGGAAAATTCTGTAGGTCAGAAATGAAATGATAAAGACAAGCAAAGAGACAGTACGTTCAGTTTCACTCAGCGCTTTTAGATGGTTCAGTTGCATTAAGCAATTTCACTCAGCAGTTTCAGAATTATATAGCGTAAAAGATTCATCTTCTCAGTTATTTCAGTTTAAGTAAAAACAAAATAAAGAAGGTTCACATGTCGCCCCTTAGCCGACGATATCTCACTGGAATCTTCTGATTTTCGTGTAGTTTGAATTATTAGTGCATGATTAGAAATTAGTTATTGTCTACTGCTAGCGCGTAATTGTATATAGATACTTTCCTTTGTAGTTGTAGTTTCTTTTTGTTGTACGGTATTGTAATGAGCAAAGCAGTTGTGGCACGCACGTGGATTTGCACTAAGTATTTCGCAGTCGCGTTTGCAACTAATTAGATATTGATTATTTTCAGTGATATTTTAATGTGTCTTCTTAACTTTTTGCTTTTCAAATTGCGTTTTCTCTGTGTTATCGTGTGAAATTCTGTGACAATCATGGCGTGTGACAAGCGCAACACTAGGCTGAAAGTAAACTGAGAAATGACAGTGACGACGAGCGTAGCTTGTTAGTACCACCTTGTAACGAGCTGACAAATGTTCAAGACAGTAATTCGATAATTGTCCATAAGGACATCGACCAGACAGTAAATAACGGGGAAGAAATGGAAGCAATCAGTGAACTCGGAACTCTTGTCGATCGATCGATCAGTAACTGTTCGCCTTAGGAATGAGGAATAACAGAACAAAATCTTGCAAATACCGTAGATACAGGTTTTGCGTCATCACCCTTTTCTCGATTAAGTCAAGATTGATTCTTTGCTCTTCAAAATACTAATATTGGCGGTGCAAATGCACTGCCGAAAAGCACAATGTTTCATTTATTAATACATTGTTATTGCAATTAATGCAACAAACGGATCAAAATCAGAAACTAATAGATCAAAAGTTAGATACAATGGTACAAAATGAGGAACGAATACTGCAACGCCTCCAAAAATGTAACACAATTGAACAACCACTCAAACAAACATGTGAAAATTTAACCCCTGAGACACCCGAAATCGAATCGAAATATCAAAAAGTTTCTGAAGATGTAAAAACACCAATTTGTGAACATTTCAGCCTATCTTTACGCGACACGAAAACACATTACAGTATCATGAAGCTGACATAAAAGAACTGCAGATTATGGTACATGGAAATCACAACACCTTGCAGGCTAAAATTGACTGTTGCGTCTACCGATACGGTCGCGCAACTTGTAAAAGATCGGGAAAACTTCAAGGACACAGTAGACACTCTAAAATTTGGTTCAGAAAAACACAAGGAGGAAATCAGCACATTATCGAAAAAAGTTGCTGAACTTTCGGATCAGTTAGCTAGTTTATCTGCGAAGGTAGATGATAATCTGAATGATACGAGACCGGAAATTCAAACAAAATTGGAAATTCAAACAAAATCAGAAACAAATTAATACCCAACATAAAAGAGAAATGCGGAAAGTACAAGATCAGTTGGCACACGTAATGCAGGAATTACATATTTCAGAGGAGACTCAAACTCCGACACGGGAAGAGGGATTTAAAAATACGGAAAAGTCACAAAGTAATAACACATGGTATTTCGGAGATCCTTAAAGGAGTCGGCAGGGTGCACCGAGCCTTGAGATGGAACCGCCGATACGTCGTAAGGATGACCGATTTGCGATTCGGCATTATGTTGACTTTCACTATAAGCTCCTCATCACAACGCGTGAATTCAGAACATTGAAGAATTATAGTAATGATATACATCCTTTGGCTTGGTTTTATCAATTTTCTTATTGATTTCCTCCTAACTGGTTATTATAGTACAAAAAAAATTAACAAAAGATTATTCCACATTTCTCGTGTAATACCGTTTATTGAGAAATAGTTTGCTTTCTGACTTAGTCTTTGCCATTAAATTATTCACTTCAAGTTACTATTAAGCTTTGTCACATTTAGCAAGCAGCGATATTTTGAAGTTAACTATCTACTGAAGAACCTATGGAATTTATAAATACAGTAATTTTACGAGTTCACTTTTATTGGGAGCAGACGACACAGTCTTATGAAGTGTGCATCTTGCTTGTTGGTTGCACGACTATAAGGTCCACATTCTTTAAACATATATCTTTAATGAGGTTTTACTAAAACATTTTGATTTACTTGAAAATACATTTTTATTTAAAGTACTTTCTGAGAGGTCACAGACGGCACAGTATTTGGTTTGTTTGACAGCTACATGATTATACTACGACGCTACTTATGAGTGACACAATTTTTATAATTGCTTTCACGCTGTATCTGTTTTATGTTTGCACAGTTTTCTGCATTCTTTTGAAAAGTAAAACATGCTTTGGTAATGACTGTTGTGGAATGGCTACAGTAAGACAGCTATTTTCGTAACACAACAATACGTTACAGTATAGTATTTTCAAGGTCACAGCAATGGACGTAATAACTACAATTTGTACGGACAGCTCTTTTGTTTATGACAACGTACGTGCACTTATTTTTGGAGAACTTTTCTTATGGACGATGATAACTACGACACTTGGCACATATTTATCATTAAGCAACGATAGATTTTTTTTACAGAAAGAACTATGATTTAACGCTATATGACATGCATTTGAGTGATTACGTTTGTACTTGGAACATTTTTAAGAAATATTTTTGAACTTCTATGATACAGAGAAGGTTTCCGGCGATACATTTCATTCCACAGTTTTAATCTGTAACATCTGAGGGTATAATTACATTAACCCTCATGGGGGCACGCCTACTTTGCGTACCGTGCATTTGGCAAGCGCAAGGAGCCCTAACTAATATGGTATTTGATTTTACAGTTTTACACATCGGTACCGTAATCGTACCGTATTTCTCTAACACAGAATTACACAGCTATCTGGTCATTGAACTGAGAGGTATAAACTTTTTTACTACGTCAGTGACATGTACCTAGGTAGTTACACAGTTCGATTACTTCGCATTTAGGAAATGGTTCTTTGTCTGTATTTTGTGAAGTGTTAACATATATTTTTAGGAGCCATTGTGATACTGTTAAAGTTTTGAGAGATGTATTTTGTATGGGATCATGATTTTTGAGGTACATTTGAGGTAGATGACACTACTGGAAAGAGCAGAGAATTTTTTTAGAGGTTTTGAGATTATTGGAGGAAGCTATGACGATTTTGAGATTTGATTCATGTGTTATGATGACATTATTATGGCGACGATGTGTATTATGATGTTGAGACACGGTTATGATCAATAAGGCGATGCTGTATGAGAAATGTGATTATGTAACTTGTTTATATGTATATTAATAATGAGTAGGGTTTAGGGACTCTGGTTTGTGGAAAAGAATGTTGGCAACCAAGAATCATACCTTAAGAGTTATGATATATGTGAGTATATATGTGAATGTGAGTACCACAATGCTGATGGAAATTTTTGGAGACTGTTATTGATGAGATTTCGTTTCTAAACACACCTCCTGTAAATTTTTAATCTGTGAAATCTTTTTTATTGGTATGAAACCGTTCTTGTAGCTCGAACTGCTGTCATAAATATTTCGGCGAAGTGTGTATGTGACCTTGACGAAACGCTGCGCCAAGCTGCGCACTACCCACTTTGAAATATACCCGTTGTTGTGTGGGCTTTCAACTTTACTTGTGCCGCTTTAGTCACTTTGAAGCTCGCTTTACTCCCGTAAGCGCTCGCATAGTTGCAGAAAAGAGAGGCTGTTGACCTCGCTATTGACATTTCTTTGCAGAATGCACCACAAACCTGGCGCACTATTATTTGGAAACATATGATTATACTTTGGAGCTCGTACTTTGTGCTACTTACTGAAATGCTTATGAAGTGATGAGAAATATTCTTACGTCTACACACCTGATTATGACAAGTATCTTTCTACAAAAGTTGAGAGAATTTTTACTGAGTTATGAAATGCCATACGGCTGGTGAATGATGTTTTTACGCTTTGCTTTGTACATATTTGCTTATTTTATTTGATATCTGGTTTGTAGCTGCGCTGCAGCATTGGTTTTATAAAATAAAATTCAATACATATGCTAATGTGAACACTTTCTGTCAACAGATATATTAAATGATAATTTTACGATCTAGATTATTAAAAAGGAAAACTTGGAAAGGAAAGTACAATAAAAAGCGAAGAGACTAGTAACAGAAATTGCATACATAATTTTCTTTTCGAGGACTTGGTAATTTTTTGGTAGAATAAGTTGTTGTGGTGCACCATTTTAGTGATAAGATGTGATATTGATATTAAGACGTGAATAGACATTTGCCTTATCTGCATTGCTGTCTTTACTATAATATTTTTCTGCTTGTGCTTTCTCGTGTTTAGGTGTAAGATATTGCGTTTGCTGTTGCTATTTGTCAGGCATTGTCCTACTGAATTTTACTTTGTATTTGTCTGATAATCCAGTTTTACCACTGATTTACTTTTCCTGTTTGCTGCATATTGCCTTATATTAGTTGTAATGTTGCATTTTCTTTACTAATTTAGATATACTGCTGCTTGCTTTGCTAATTTGCATTTTTTGTCGTTGTGGTTTGTGTTAAATGTTTTGTGCTGCTGCATTGCCTCGTTGTCTAGTTTATATATCTGAGCTTAGTAAATTTAAGTTAATTTAAGAAGGGTTGTGCTATATAAGAAAATGAGTTGTGATGAGTTGGGAAGAAATGCACTGAGAAGCTATAAGAAAAACGTTTGGCCAGAGAGTATTGTATAATGAGGAATAATTCTTTTGTTAGGTAGTATTTTCTTGGAAACAAATTATGAAGTAATAAATATATGAAAGTATAAATACAGACAGATAGGACTGTTTTTGGGACAAAGTTGAATTAAGGGAAATCTCCGAGAATAAAATGATTTATTGGTTGGAAACGAAGTACCACAAATACTGCAGTACAAAATGTTACACTGAAAACAGACCCTGTCCTTTCCTTTTGTGTTATACCGCTATGATTCTGTGTACGCATTTGTGTCTAGGTTCTTCCTGTCTCTGAGTGTTAAGCTGATAGGATAAATTTGATAGATTTTTTTCCATCTAATAGTAAGCTGCATTCACTATGATGAAGAATACTGTTATCCCCAAATCTAACCTGTTTTTTGCTTTGGAAAGATGTTCAGACATTATTTATTCTGTTCTGTTTTCTTCTAATGCTCATGTGTCAAGTTAATATTTCTAAGGATATTCTCATTTTTCATTTATTTACTTATGTCATAATTCCTGTAATACTCATATATATGTTTATTTCTATTCTTTTTGTAAAGCCTGTATTACTAAAAATGTTATCTGCATTATCGTGTTCTTGACTGTAATGATGTTTTCTGTACCTTTGTAATTGTGTTCTTATGATGTAAAACTGAAAGTGTATAGACACCAGTTTTTCAAGTTAAGTAAATAGTAGGGATTCATTTAACTGCACACATTTTATCTGTTGGTCATAGTATATGTATAAATTGTCAGAGGTTATACAACTGTGTTAGTGCTTGCGTGTGTGTTAATTCAGCAAGGGACTGGTTAACAGCATTGCTGGTTCTAAGGATATTGCAAAAAAAAATTTGTGAGTGCACAATTAGTGGTTCATGGACTTGCTACATTGTCATCATTGTCATCGTTCGTCTGCTGTCATAACCCACTAAAGCCAAATTTCGCTGCACTGCTCTAACGGATACGTTCGTCCTACCTCCCACTTTGAATCAACCGGTTGTTTCCCGCAGTGTTGCTTATCTGTCAGCACAGACAACTCTATGCAAACACCGCTGTTCTCGGTCGTTAAGTGGAGGCCGTCATCCAATAGGTTGTCCTTGGTGAGAAGTAATGCCCGAAATTCTCAGCACACTCTTGACTCCGTGATTCTAGGAATATTGAATTTCCTAACGATTTTCGAAATGGGATTTTCCATGCGTCTAGCTTCAACCGTATTCCGCTTTCAGAGTCTGTTAATTCCCGTCGTGCGGGCATAATCACATCGGAAACCTCTTCAAATGAATCACTTGAATACAAATGACAGCTCAGTCAATTCGCTACCCTTTGATAGCTTATGTACACGACACTGCCACCATCTGTATATGTGCATATCGTTGGCTCAGCACTTTTGTCACCTCAGGGTATACGGCCCGTCCATGCGCCTTTTTTATTTCTCTAACTAATAAGGCTAGGGAGGTGTGGAAAAATATTGCTGAACCACAGAATTAAACTGCAAGAGGGGGGGGGGGGAGGATAAACTTGTTATTAATCTTTTTCACAAATGTCATAGTAAAGTAAGACACCGCCAAGTAGTAATTCGAATCGATGAGGAAAAAAGTAGGTGGCCGTAGCAATGTGCGCGGTGGCAGCATCTTAACATGGAGCGTCCAGAGTACGTTTAACCGATCTGAGTCAAGCATCTTTGAATTGTATGTGACTGGACTGACGTAAAGAATTTAGTTGCGCCAGGCCAGTCAATCTGAATGAAC
This sequence comes from Schistocerca cancellata, assembly GCF_023864275.1. NCBI lineage: Eukaryota > Metazoa > Arthropoda > Insecta > Orthoptera > Acrididae > Schistocerca > Schistocerca cancellata. The sequence continues at coordinate 458,575,423 of NC_064631.1, read as the reverse complement.
TAGATCTTAATATTGACTGAAATACCTAAAGGATAGCTAACGCTTAAAAAGGTGCATTGTTTGCAACATTTATTCTCAAGAAAGTATATTGAAGTGTGTTATTTCAACATTATGTCGCTTTTCTTGGTAATTTCCAAGAATGATTGCCTATAGAAGTCGCGCTGTCCAAACGACACGTATCGAACGTGCGATCCTAAATCGATGATGCGACTCTGTTGGCGGGTGTTGTGATCAATTTTTTTCTGATCGTCATTTTTATCTGTTTTCCGTCGTTCCCTTAGTTGGTCTACATTACATACGTATCTCCGCGAATTATTTGTGGGTTGCTAGGGAATCCCAGACGATTTATGTCGTTAGTGAGTTGGAAGTCTGGTGTTCTTGATGTTTCTTCAGCGGATTCTCTCACATGGAAAAACTAACTCCATGTTTATCCATCGTAGAAAATAGTTCGACTTTTTGTCGCATTTATGGATCACTACTGGACGAGGAAAGAAGGGACTGTGTAGACTGTGGTGGTGCGAAGTGTGTAAAACTTCGTAAGAACAGTTTCGATGCTGAAATACCGTTTACAATTTCATAGCGAACAATGCGGAAAAGGAACGAGTATCAGGAAGAATACATGGTTCGACTCTTCCAAATTATCCATCCAGACCACCGTAATGAACTTTCACATGATAACAACACCGACGACGAGTGAGGTAAGTCGTCTCCTTTGCAACGCTCTTCTTTTGTCGTTGCTGTAGCGACAACTGTAAAGATACTTATAACGCCCGCCATCAGATTCATATGATCGATTTAGGATCGCACGTTCGATATGTATCGTTTGGACAGCGCGACTTCGATAGGCAATCATCCTTGGAAATTACACTTTTCTTGGTATTTATAAGAAGTATGAGTGGCTGCGTCAATTTTCAGTTTCTTAAATGAGGTGCAGTATTTTTATTGAAGTGATGAATAAATATTACACGCAACTAGAGGAGGACATTTATTCCTTGGAGTAGATATAGATTCTTTGAAATTTGAACTTTTATATAGGGAAAAGCCATAGAGTACCTGAATAGTGTAAATTCGCGTAGTCGTCTGTCATCTGTTTTCGTTTTGAACGGCCAGTGTCGGTTGGTCAGTCAGTGTGCTCCCTGCCGCCGTTGGATAAGCAGCTGCAGCAGCAAGTCGTATACTCCTAGCTCACTCATTTGTTACATAGTTTAATTCTTAATTTCTTTGCGTGTTTTTGGTACTTGCATTGTTTAATTCATAAATTTCGGGCGTATTATAGTATCTGAGAGTTGTAGCATCGCGTTTTAGTACCTGAATAGTGTAAATTCGCGTAGTCGTCTGTCATCTGTTTTCGTTTTGAACGGCCAGTGTCGGTTGGTCAGTCAGTGTGCTCCCTGCCGCCGTTGGATAAGCAGCTGCAGCAGCAAGTCGTATACTCCTAGCTCTACCACATAAATTTCGGGCGTATTATAGTATTTGAGAGTTGTAGCATCACGTTTTAGTACTCGAATAGTGTTAAATCGCGTAGTCTCCTTCCGCCGCCGAGCAGTGTGTCAGCAGTGCACAAGTGGCAGCATTACTGCATTTACTAGGCAATCTTGTATTTTAATAACCGCTTCAATTTTGTCGTTTTGTTTGAGCTCTCTGTAGATTAGTTCAGACGTTCTTTGCACAAGTTTTTAGCATGGATAGGGACTGCAACTGCTGTGTTCGGATGCAGGCTGAGTTGGCATCCCTTCGCTCCCAGCTTCAGGCAGTGTTGGCTTCGGTCACACAGCTTGAGGCTGTTGCCAATGGGCATCACTGTGGGGGTCCGGATGGGGGTTTGTCGGGGACGGCCAGCTCGTCCCACGCATCCCCCGATCGGACTACGACTGTGGTTGCCCGGGATACTGCCCGCATTGAGGCTGATCCCTCACCTGTGGTAGAGTGGGAGGTCGTCTCAAGGTGTGGCAGGGGGCGAAAGACATTCCGGAGGGCTGAACGGAAGGCCTCTCCAGTTTGTCTGACGAACCGGTTTCAGGCTCTGTCTCAGGCTGATACTGATCTTCAGCCTGACATGGCTGCTTGTCCTGTTCCAGAGGTTGCCCCTCAGTCTGCAAGATCCGGGCAGTCGCAGAGGGTGGGCTTACTGGTAGTTGGGAGCTCCAACGTGAGGCGCGTAATGGGGCCCCTTAGGGATATGGCAGCAAGGGAGGGGAAGAAAACCAAAGTGCACTCCGTGTGCATACCGGGGGGAGTCATTCCAGATGTGGAAAGGGTCCTTCCGGATGCCATGAAGGGTACAGGGTGCACCCATCTGCAGGTGGTCGCTCATGTCGGCACCAATGATGTGTGTCGCTATGGATCGGAGGAAATCCTCTCTGGCTTCCGGCGGCTATCTGATTTGGTGAAGACTGCCAGTCTCGCTAGCGGGATGAAAGCAGAGCTCACCATCTGCAGCATCGTCGACAGGACTGACTGCGGACCTTTGGTACAGAGCCGAGTGGAGGGTCTGAATCAGAGGCTGAGACGGTTCTGCGACAATGTGGGCTGCAGATTCCTCGACTTGCGCCATAGGGTGGTGGGGTTTCGGGTTCCGCTGGATAGGTCAGGAGTCCACTACACGCAACAAGCGGCTACACGGGTAGCAGGGGTTGTGTGGCGTGGGCTGGGCGGTTTTTTAGGTTAGATGGCCTCGGGCAAGTGCAGAAAGGGCAACAGCCTCAACGGGTGCGGGGCAAAGTCAGGACATGCGGGGACCAAGCAGCAATCGGTATTGTAATTGTAAACTGTCGAAGCTGCGTTGGTAAAGTACCGGAACTTCAAGCGCTGATAGAAAGCACCGAAGCTGAAATCGTTATAGGTACAGAAAGCTGGCTGAAGCCAGAGATAAATTCTGCCGAAATTTTTACAAAGGCACAGACGGTGTTTAGAAAGGATAGATTGCATGCAACCGGTGGTGGAGTGTTCGTCGCTGTTAGTAGTAGTTTATCCTGTAGTGAAGTAGAAGTGGATAGTTCCTGTGAATTATTATGGGTGGAGGTTACACTCAACAACCGAGCTAGGTTAATAATTGGCTCCTTTTACCGACCCCCCGACTCAGCAGCATTAGTGGCAGAACAACTGAGAGAAAATTTGGAATACATTTCACATAAATTTTCTCAGCATGTTATGGTCTTAGGTGGAGATTTCAATTTACCAGATATAGACTGGGACACTCAGATGTTTAGGACGGGTGGTAGGGACAGGGCATCGAGTGACATTATACTGAGTGCACTATCCGAAAATTACCTCGAGCAATTAAACAGAGAACCGACTCGTGGAGATAACATCTTGGACCTACTGATAACAAACAGACCCGAACTTTTCGACTCTGTAAGAGCAGAACAGGGAATCAGTGATCATAAGGCCGTTGCAGCATCCCTGAATATGGAAGTTAATAGGAATATAAAAAAAGGGAGGAAGGTTTATCTGTTTAGCAAGAGTAATAGAAGGCAGATTTCAGACTACCTAACAGATCAAAACGAAAATTTCTGTTCAGACACTGACAATGTTGAGTGTTTATGGAAAAAGTTCAAGGCAATCGTAAAATGCGTTTTAGACAGGTACGTGCCGAGCAAAACTGTGAGGGACGGGAAAAACCCTCCGTGGTACAACAACAAAGTTAGGAAACTACTGCGAAAGCAAAGAGAGCTTCACTCCAAGTTTAAACGCAGCCAAAACCTCTCAGACAAACAGAAGCTAAACGATGTCAAAGTTAGCGTAAGGAGGGCTATGCGTGAAGCGTTCAGTAAATTCGAAAGTAAAATACTAGGTACCGACTGGACAGAAAATCCTAGGAAGTTCTGGTCTTACGTTAAATCAGTAAGTGGCTCGAAACATCATGTCCAGACACTCCGGGATGATGATGGCATTGAAACAGAGGATGACAAGCGTAAAGCTGAAATACTAAACACCTTTTTCCAAAGCTGTTTTACAGAGGAAGACCGCACTGCAGTTCCTTCTCTAAATCCTCGCACCAACGAAAAAATGGCTGACATTGAAATAAGTGTCCAAGGAATAGAAAAGCAACTGGAATCACTCAACAGAGGAAAGTCCACTGGACCTGACGGGATACCAATTCGATTCTACACAGAGTACGCGAAAGAACTTGCCCCCCTTCTAACAGCCGTGTACCGCAAGTCTCTAGAGGAACGGAAGGTTCCAAATGATTGGAAAAGAGCACAGGTAGTCCCAGTCTTCAAGAAGGGTCGTCGAGCAGATGCGCAAAACTATAGACCTATCTCTCTGACGTCGATCTGTTGTAGAATTTTAGAACATGTCTTTTGCTCGAGTATCATGTCGTTTTTGGAAACTCAGAATCTACTATGTAGGAATCAACATGGATTCCGGAAACAGCGATCGTGTGAAACCCAACTCGCTTTATTTGTTCATGAGACCCAGAAAATATTAGATACAGGCTCCCAGGTAGATGCCATTTTCCTTGACTTCCGGAAGGCGTTCGATACAGTTCCGCACTGTCGCCTGATAAACAAAGTAAGAGCCTACGGAATATCAGACCAGCTGTGTGGCTGGATTGAAGAGTTTTTAGCAAACAGAACACAGCATGTTGTTCTCAATGGAGAGACATCTACAGACGTTAAAGTAACCTCTGGCGTGCCACAGGGGAGTGTTATGGGACCATTGCTTTTCACAATATATATAAATGACCTAGTAGATAGTGTCGGAAGTTCCATGCGGCTTTTCGCGGATGATGCTGTAGTATACAGAGAAGTTGCAGCATTAGAAAATTGTAGCGAAATGCAGGAAGATCTGCAGCGGATAGGCACTTGGTGCAGGGAGTGGCAACTGACCCTTAACATAGACAAATGTAATGTATTGCGAATACATAGAAAGAAGGATCCTTTATTGTATGATTATATGATAGCGGAACAAACACTGGTAGCAGTTACTTCTGTAAAATATCTGGGAGTATGCGTGCGGAACGATTTGAAGTGGAATGATCATATAAAATTAATTGTTGGTAAGGCGGGTACCAGGTTGAGATTCATTGGGAGAGTCCTTAGAAAATGTAGTCCATCAACAAAGGAGGTGGCTTACAAAACACTCGTTCGACCTATACTTGAGTATTGCTCATCAGTGTGGGATCCGTACCATCATCGGGTTGACGGAGGAGATAGAGAAGATCCAAAGAAGAGCGGCGCGTTTCGTCACAGGGTTATTTGGTAACCGTGATAGCGTTACGGAGATGTTTAACAAACTCAAGTGGCAGACTCTGCAAGAGAGGCGCTCTGCATCGCGGTGTAGCTTGCTCGCCAGGTTTCGAGAGGGTGCGTTTCTGGATGAGGTATCGAATATATTGCTTCCCCCTACTTATACCTCCCGAGGAGATCACGAATGTAAAATTAGAGAGATTAGAGCGCGCACAGAGGCTTTCAGACAGTCGTTCTTCCCGCGAACCATACGCGACTGGAACAGGAAAGGGAGATAATGACAGTGGCACGTAAAGTGCCCTCCGCCACACACCGTTGGGTGGCTTGCGGAGTATAAATGTAGAATGTAGATGTAGATGTAGAGTAGAAATATCTCTGAAGTGAGCATTATGTTCTGCGCATATTCTCAACATCGTGGTCTCGGGACGATGCTATTTGTTTAAGGCCAATTCACTTCAACCGTCACGTCACAGCGAAACATTCTGCAGTGCATTTCAAATGGTAGCATTCATGCAGGTCGTCAACGAACTGTCACGTCAAGGTTTCTCGGGATGAATCGTTTTGACGTTATCGTCGTCTTCTAACATCGTTAAGTTGGCCTATTTTCGACGCGCTCTCTTGTGGACTTTGTACTTTTGTATCTTCGTAATCATCATTCTATTATTGTGCTTTGTTTTCGTGGGAAACTGCCAATATACTAAAACGACTTGGATATTTGTTTCACTGAGTGTTCTTACACAAGCGATGTCAGATATTTGAAAGCAAAAAAACCAGCAGTTTTTAGTATAAGAGAACAGATCTGGCACCCACAATATCCATTACATAATAATTTAAGTGAAAAGGTCAGATTTAATGAAGGAGAAAATTACAGTTCTTTATGGCGTTATTCGTACATAAGGAAAAAGAAACATAACGAGTACGATAAACAAGCTCAGTTATTTGTTTACATCTATTGTTTGATATGTCTGTATGTATTATTATTACTAGTCGAAGTTTTGAAATGTTTCATCTCTCAGCAATTTCCTAACTGATCAAGAACGTACATTATGAAGTTTGCCTTGGCCACTTAAAAACCTGTCGTTGTTATTTTCTCGAACCCAGTTCTATACTCCGAGTTTTTGTTTCACAGATGGACTCATAACCTCACTTTCGCCGCTCGGTACTGGGCTAAGCGAACTGACGTGACTTGACGTGACATGACGGAGAGAGTAGATATGTGTTCACGTGACGATGCTGTGTCCTGATACCAGTTTATTTTCCTCTTCAAACCTAAGAACACTGTTTATTCCAGGTATCAAATACAAATTATTACGGGGTCTTCGAAACCCCTATAGCAAATCCACATCACTTACGAAGGAAATCTGTCTGTACTAGCGATACAATGAAATACAAAATTTATACAACACGATACGGACAAACCTACGCCACCCCACATCACGTGGCGACGCTGGCACTGTATGTTAACAAAGCAAAATTAATTCTGTGCATCTGAATGCTCACTCCAGAGATATTTCTACTCTGTGGAATAAGGTTTCTATTATAGGCATTCAGATGCATCTTTAGGGCCACAAATAGTTCAGTAAAATACTCGCTGAGTGTTTCTGTGGATTTTGAGTGCTAAGCCCTTGTTGATGGATGTTTCATCGGAGTCAGAACTTTTTATTATTCAAGCTCTCCGGGAGATTTCGACGCAAGTTTTGAGCTAATCCTCACCAAATATAATAAACGCCAGAAAGCGGAGCAGAGTTGAAAGGGCAATTATCCTAGAGACGTTACGGATCGTAAATGTGGATATTCACGGTGATAAGCTTCTTTGACAAAGGGCAGCTTGTTATGGTCCTGTGTCAGGGAAGCGTATCTATGAAACGGCAGAGTTGGTTGGCTGTCCAACAACGAAAGCGATCGCATACAGTTTCCTACAACGTGGCCTTAGTTAGGAGATGACTATTACTGCACGCAGTAATATGTCTTGTTCTAAATTTGACGCTGGCACTTAATGTGTTCGCTTTCGGGCAGGGTACATCCGCCGTTTAACAACAGGACAACAGTACAACACATAGACACCTACTGCGCTTGAAGATGGTATGTAAGGCCGAAATTCGCCACTCCTTCAAGATATAACAAACTGAATGCTGCAAAAAAGAGCCGAGGTTGAAAACTTCAAAATGTCCTTGTGTAAGAACATTTTTAAATATTTCTGAGCACTTGTGACAATGAACGAATTCTTTGAGTTGCATTGTAATGGAATATTTGTTTTTCCTCGCACTTGGCAGGAAGAGTTGTTGTATGATAGTGTGTTGGAAAGACAGTTGTAAAGAGCAGTCATGTGTAGTTGTTGAAAGAAGAGTCTTGTGGAACCTTTCATGAGACATATTTTGTGGATCAATCATCTGCTAATTTATGAACACGGAAAATTCAAAGAAGAAACAATTTTATTTGGTAGTGAGTAAATCGTCATGTCAAAAAACATGGAAATAGCATATTTCTTTCTGTAGCCAAATGCAGAACTAAAGCCACGCCGCTGAAAAGAAGACAACGAGGCCAGCATCAGAGTCAATTACGTATCAAAATTTTAATCTATAGTGGTGGGCTCGCCTTTAGATTACACTTAAAAATCACGAAAATCCGTGAAGTGGATACGCACAAGTAGTTATTCATTATTTTAAAGGCGTGTTACGAGCCCCGGACGGACTGCCCCTGCCTCTCAACTCCCCTGGAGAATAACCGGTTGCGAGTGGAGCTTGGAACGGCGACCCTGGGTGACAGTGGCGAGTGTCAGAGAATCTGACGGCTCGTCTCTCAGCAGCTGCTGAAGCGTGTTATGTAAGAGGCTTATGAAATCCGAGTCCGCGCAATTAGCATGCGACGAGACGCGACGGGGGCGTCGGCTGCGATGACGAAGGAGTCCAGGCGAGATGACGGCGCAACGGTTTCACCGCCGGCCGTTGAGGTCATCCCGTGCCAGCGTTCATCAACCACGAACAGCTTCATGGCGCTTCAGATGTTATACACAACATGACTTAGACAGTGATAAGCCACAAAATTAGGGACACCTGTTTGCCCGTCTTTGGAACGCAGCGAGATAGCGAGATGGCGTGGATTGTGCGTGAATAATTCTCGGTAAGTTGTCGGACAAATCTGGCACCAGACAGAAATTACGTGCTGGTAGTTTATGCGTTTGGAGCTGGCGGCTGACAGCGTCGCTGATGTGTTCCATTAGGTGCAGATCAGGAGAATTTGCTGTCTAAGACATCAACGCGAGTGCACTATCATGCTCCTCAAAGCACTCTAGGACGATTCCGGTCTTATGACACGAACAGTTATCCTGCCCACACGATCGCCATCAAGGAAGGCATTAAGCTTGCAGCAGGTACGTAACGTTTACGTAATCTGCATCTGTCATGGTGTCTTCAGTTACTACTACAGGTCCCATGGAAGCCCAAGCGAACGTCCCCGACAGTGTAGTTGGGTTGGGTTGATTTGGGAGAGGAGACCAAACAGCGAGGTCATCGGTCTCTTCGGATTAGGGAAGGATGGGGAAGGAAGTCGACCGTACCCTTTCAAAGGAACCATCCCGGCATTTGCCTCAATCGATTTAGGGAAATCAAGAAAAACCTAAGTCAGGATGGCCGGACGTGAGGTTGAACAGTAGTCCTCCCGAATGTGAATCCAGTGCTGTAACCATTGCACCACCTCGCTCGGTGTTGGATTTACAGCCGCCGGTGTTCGTCCGTGGTGCGGTGCAGTTTTCGAGGAGGTGTTCACCTGATGTCGCCATATACAGAAACTGTCTTCGATCAGATGTAGCAAGAAACGTGGTTCATCCGATCACGTCATCCATTTCCACGGATCCACGGTGCAATCTCAGTGATCCAGTGCCCATTTCAATTCTGATGATGTGGTTAGGGCAACATGGAAACATATAGATGGCTCTTGCAGAGCTTTACTTTCAATAGTTTCTCTGAAAGGTGTGCCCTGTAATACGTGTGCTTGCACCGGTATTGTACTCGGTCGTCAAATCTGCCACTGGTGGTCGCCTATCCTGCTTTGCAGACCGGCCGACCTTGTGACTTCCACGTTCTGAGATGAGTTGTGCAGACTACACTCGGATGTTGATGGACTCGATCCAGCGGAGTGCCTCGTGGAATGCTTGATGGAGCTTCTCAATGCCACCAGAGAAGCGTCTGATTGGACAGTCATTCACAATGTGGCTCATTGTTTGGGTGTCACCACAGTCACACACACTGTCACTTGAAAAGCCCCACTTGTGCATGTTGCATTTGCACCTACCCTCTTCGGTCCGATATCTGTTTAACTGCACCCACACCTCCCTTGGTTGGTGGAAGCTTGGAACTGGAACTGTTGGGTAGTCTACAAGTTCGTGGTTTCGAGTTCCTGTAGCTTGCCACTCATGTTTCCACTCTGCGTCCTGGTCGAATCCTGTTGGACTCCCATTTTATATGCTGGTCCTCTAGATTGGAGCCATTTCCTGGGCAGTGATAGCAAATCGTCATGAAGAGGGATCAAGTTGTTTTCAGGAACTTGCTGACAGAGGTTGTAAAGAGCAGCCTTTCGACGGAGGTCTGGAGGACAGATGTTTAGAAGCACTGGTAGCCAGCAAGTAGGTGTAGACCGGACTGTACCACTATTTACTCTCATAACTGAGTTCAGTTTGACGTCTACTTTCGCTACGTGGGTGCTTCGGAGTCAAACTGGTGCACAGTATTCTGCTGCAGAGTGTACCAGTGCAAGGGATGCTCCTCGGAGAACTGATGTGGTTGCTCCCCATGTACTGCCTGCCAGCTTTCTCACAAGGTTCACTCGTATACTAACATATGTCGAAAGAATACCTTGTTTCTCAAGGACTGGCAGCCCAGATGTTAAATTTGATTCAAAAGCTTTTTCAAAACAAGAAGTTCAGGCAAAATGGTAATTTTGTAGTCACATTTCTATTCTATTTCCGTCATATTTTCATTCACAACATGCAGTCGGTCGGTTGTGTCTTACTTGCACAGCAAGCTTGTTCTTTTGTCTCAGATTTTTAATAATGTTACCAATTTATGTACGTTGATAGGAATATAAATGCAGAAATTTTTATTCGTAATTGAGGACAGTGTACTGAAAGACATTACATCAGTATTTACTTCATTTGCAAAGTAATAATTACAGCTCTTGGAAGTATATGTATTCAGGTTGGCAAGTATCTCCGAGTATATGTGGCCAGAGTAAGCAATTAATGTTTATTTTTCCCCTGGGCAGTAGGCCAGATGTTGCATTGTGGACGTGTGTATGCAAAACGGTTAGTCTGTACTGATACATGTTTTTCACGTAGTGACTCAGCTCCAGCCGTGTAGAAAAGAAACGTGTAATCAATTATGTCACGTGTCTGTGGGAAGACAGACGCCGAGGAAAAACAAGTAACACACTGAATGAGTACATATTAAGGTACCAATGATCGCATAATCTGCACTGACACCCCAAACACCCCATATATTGTGACAGTAGCTGGACTGATAATTTACATACACTTAACAAACAATCTCTGTTTGTGTTTAATCTTCATGATACTTACTATTATTCCTCATTCCACGACTTTTTATATGATATTTTGAACAAAAATTTCGTTTTCTTAGTTATGGGTTTATCTTCAGACAACAGCAGCCAAAGATCACACAGCGAGTTGTATAGGAAATACTACTTTACATCCCCTCATCAAATACGGTGAGTATTCGGTCCTTGGACGGTGTAGGTTATCTCTAGTGGAATTACTAGGTACGTCTGTCAGCTTAATAAATTGTGGTATCAGTTTATTAACGGGAATTATCTGCAGCAGAATATAACGAACGGTAGGAGCCGACCTGGCAGGATATCAGATCGGATTCAGGAAAAATGCAGGAACATGTGAAGTAATGTTGTCTGCAATACATACTTTGAAACACTGCAGGTATCAAGGATAAAACAAAGGGACTGAAAGATTCTCTGCAACTTGTACACAACTCAGACTGCAGTTCTAAAAGTCTAAAGACATGAGAGGGAGGCACTAATTGTGGAAGGATTGACATAGGGTTATAGCCTCTCTAGCATGTTATTTAATCAATATATAAAGCGAGTAATACTAAAAACTAAGTACAAGTTTCGAAAACGAACCAATTTCGGGGAGAACATCTACACGCTAAGATTTTAGCATGATATAATAATACCATCAGAGAGGATTAGGAACTTGGAAGATCGGTTCAACGGAATGGATAGAGTCTTGAAAAAAGTTTATAGGATGAACATTAATAAAAACAAAACAAGGGGAATGAAGGCAGCTTAAGTCATATTAGGAAATGAGATTCGAAAGTAGTAGACGAGTTTTACTATTTGTACAGCAAAATAAAAGACGACAGAAGTAAACAGCACAGAAATAAGAGACTGGCAACAGCAAGAAAAGCTTTTCTAAAAATAAGGTAAGATGCAGAAATCAATGTTAAAATGCACGGTACGAAAGCACTAAAACAGACGTGCTTCTAAGAAGCAAGCCTCCTCTTTCAGAATTATTATAAGCGTATAAAAATCATAAAGATAAAGGTATCAATAAAAATATTAAAATTTCGTGGTCATTTCCCTTGTAACCATGTCTTCCTAAAATGTGCTTCAACATCATTTGCCCACTCTATGAAATAAACTAAACTGATTCGGCGTGCCGTCAGCGTCACAATAAAAGCAAACCTCGTGCACAATCTGTATACCTACAGGAAAGACACAACCGAAATGCAAACACGTAAGTAGCCCACTGAACACGTCGAGTTGGTAAAAAAGAAATCAAAGAGGCGCCAGTAATCAAAGATAATGAATAGTCCTACGGAGAGCAGCGCGCTTCGTTACAGGATCATTTAGTAATCGCGAAAGCGTTACGGAGATGATAGATAAACTCCAGTGGAAGACTCTGCAGGAGAGACGATCAGTAGCTCGGTACGGGCTTTTGTTGAAGTTTAGAGAACATACCTTCACCGAGGAGTCAAGCAGTATATTGCTCCCTCCTACGTATATCTCGGGAAGAGACCATGAGGATAAAATCAGAGAGATTAGAGCCCACAGAGAGGCATACCGACAATCCTTCTTTCCACGAACAATACGAGACTGGAATAGAAGGGAGAACCGATAGAGGTACTCGAGGTACCCTCCGCCACACACCGTCAGGTGGCTTGCGGAGTATCGATGTAGATGTAGATGTAGAAAGTTCAGTTACGAACAGAATGTCAACATAAAATTAAAGTAGCTGACCAAAGACATATTATAACGGATAAACAAAGTTTTTAAAAATTTATTTGCCCAAATTTGGACATGGTTACAAGGGCAGTGAACACGAAATTTTAAAACAGTATTTTATACTTTTATCTTCATCGCTTTTATATATTCTTGTATAGCAGTTCTGATGATAAGGGCTTCTCTTTCGAAAAGTGCCAATTTTAGCACTTTTGCATTGTGAATGGTGGTTGAGCCTACGTCTTAACGGTGATTTTAACAACCACCACCTCGTGTCCATTACGGATAAAATCGAAATTTGGTAACGCAGTGCGAAGAGTAAATACTATAGACAGAGAAGAGGGACTAACTACAGGCTCAAACAGATACAGGTTGTAGTAGTTATGCAGAGATGAAGAAGCTTGTGTGGGGTAAAATACCGTGGGGAACTGCATCAAATCAGCCTTCGAACTGAGGAGCACAACACGCCGCGATGACTCAATTCGACGAATAAGTGGAATGATAATGGGAAGGTGGGCAGTATCTGGAATCTGAAGCGAGCGCGGGCGTTTGAAATTCTCTGGGAAGGGGCCAACAGCTCGACAGACACGACATCTGCCTGTGAGATCTGGCAGCCGGCTCGCTCATCCGGGAAGTGTGTGGTGCAGCGTGTCAGCATTCGAAATAAGGAAGGCGGAAGCGGCCTCCCGAGAACAGAACAGAATGCGCCAACCTGCCGGAATCTGGGTTCAGATCGTCTCACGCACAGCTTTCTGAGCGCAAGCAAGTTGCAGCAGGTGTATATTTGCAAATGGCTATACTGCCACAGTCTTTTCATTTCCGTGTCCCACGCATTGTAAACGCGATTTATGCCTAGCGTGTCCGGGTTTTGATTTGAATATTAAAAAGATAAAGCGTCACGTGTGTAAGTCATTGTACAATTCTACATCGACAGCTACAAAATGGTTCCAATCAACTAGCAAGAGTAGAGATAACATCAATCTCCCGTAAGGCTAAATTTTTAGTGAAACACTTATCATAAACAAAATAAGTTAACACTTTGCCGGCCGGCGACACCACAGTGGTGTGTGCATAGTATCGCTAAGTGGCCGGTGACAGCACTTTAGTATCTTTTTCATTCTGTTGGTGTTTTGTTTAGGTAACAATAAGTTACACACGTCAACAAATTTTTTGTTTTTATAAGTACTTGTACACTTTCATCATGCAGACGAAAGAGACGGTACGATTATTTACAATGAATGCGCGGTCGTCTTGTCTGACGTTCCGGACGACTTGGTCGATTGGGAAAAAGACATTGGATATCAAAAAAATGAAAGTGAATCAGAATCGTCGAAAGATAGTGAAATGCGTCCAAGAAGAATTCGGCGAACGCTACGGTTGCCAACTGATTCGGATGAATCAGACGAATAAGACAGACTATGATGTACTGAGGACCAATAATAAATTTGAAGGATCTCCGGGTTCACACATATTTACACACATAGGGCGTCGTGGATATCGTAGAATTATATATTGGGAACGATCTATTTAAATATATTAGCAACGAAACCAATAAGTATTACAGTCAAAATTGCAATACAAGGAAACTGGATAAAAATGCCAAATTTATCAACGTTACAGGACCCGAACTTAGAAAATGGTTTGGACTTGCTATCCTTATGCAAATTGTAGAAAAAGCAAGGTTCGATTATTACTGGCCAACGAATTCGTTGATTGACACACCGATATTTCGCAAAACGATATCCCGCAACCGATTCAAAGAAATACTATAATTTTTCCATTTGTCCGACAACAACAATAAACCGGATAACGCCGACCGGCTTTTCAAAGTGCAATTCATAACTGATTATTTTTCCAAAAAGTTTAAAGAAACGTTTAATCTAAGTCAAAACATCTCAATTGATGAAGGAATGATATCGTGGCCTGGACAGTTAAATTTTAAAGTTTACAAAGCATCGAAAATTACGAAATATCGCATACTCATCGGATGCTGTGTGATTCGAGTACGGGATGCATTTCCTCATTCAAGATATATTCCGACGCTGAACAACCTTTAGCAAAAACAGTGCTAGAACTATTGATGCCTTGGAACTTTATAGTTCAATTATATGATTAACAGTAATACGTCTCTTTTTGGCTTCAATTAATACTTATGAAAAGTGGCATCACCTCTACATGGGTATCTATTATAACAGTGTAGAACTAGCAGAGAAGTTACTTGAAAAGAAAATTCGAGTTTGTGGAACGATTTATGTAAAAATTAAAGCGCGCAAAAGTCAATGTGTCTGAAGCTTGTTATCAACGGAAAGGTGACAAGCGACCGGCGACAAGCCAAGTAATCCTAATTAGCACTGCCGGCGCCAAGCGAATAAATTTGTAGGAGACGTGCAGAAGGCAAAGTGTTAATATATGAGATCCACAGGGTGACAAAGTCATGGGACACCAATATGCACATACACAGATGGCGGTAGTGTCGCGTGCACATGGTATAAAAGGGCAGTGCTATGGCGTAGATCTCATTTGTACTCACGTTATTCATGTGAAAAGTTTTCCGACGTGATTATGTCTGTACAACGGGAATTAACAGACTATGAACGCGGAATGGTAGCTGGAGTTAGCATATAGGACATTCAATTTCGGAAACCGTTAGGGTATTCAACATTCCGAGATCTACAGTGTCGAGAGAGTGCCGAGAACACAAAATTTCAAGCATTAACTCTCACCACTCAACGACAGAGAGCAGCGGCGTTTGCAAAGAGCTGTCAGTGCTGACAGACAAGCAACACTGTGTGTGTGTGTGTGTGTGTGTGTGTGTGTGTGTGTGTGTGTGTGTGTGTGTGCGCGCTTGTGTGTGTGAAATAACCTCAGAAATCAGTGCGGGACCTATGGCGAACGTATCCCTCAGGACAGTGCGGCAAAATTTGGCGTTAGTGGGCTATGGCGACAGATGACCGACTTGAATGTTTTTGATAACACGGCATCGCCTGTAGCGCTTCTCCTGGGCTCGTGACCATGTCGGCTGGAACCTAGACTGCTGTAAAACCATGAGCTGGGGAGATGAGTCCCGACTCCGTTCTGTAAGGGCTGATGATAGGATTCAAGTTTGGTGCACACCCCAAGAAGCCATGTATCTTGTCTACAAGATACTGTGTAAGCTCGTGGTGGCTCCATAATGGTGCGGACTGTGTTTATATGAAACGGACAGGGTCATTGGGTCCAACTGAACCGATAATTGGCTGGAAATGTTTTTTTTAGCTATTTGGAGTCCATTTGCAGGCAGTCATGGACTTCATGTTACCAAAGAACGACTGAATTTTTATGGATAATAATGCTCTACGTCTCCGTGCGACAGTTGTTTGCGATTGGTTTGAAGAACATTCTGGACGATTCGAGCGAAGTACTTGACCATCCAGATCGCCCGACATGAATCCCATCGGAAATTTATGGGACATAATCGAGAGGTCAGTTTGTGCACAAAACCCTGCACCAGCAACAATTTCGCAATTACTGGCGACTGTAGAGACAGTACGGCTCAGTATTTGTGCAGGAGACTTCCAACGAGTTGTCGAGCCCATGATAGGTCTGTCTGCTGCACTACGCAGGGCATAAAAGAGGTCCGACATGGAACTGAGAAGTATCACATGACTTTTGTCACCTCAGTGTATTAGGACCAGTATTGTTATTGACATACGTAGGTGACTTTGCCAACTGATGGCAGCAGTATAGCAATCTCTTTGTAGAAAAAAGAAAATGAAACACTCAGGAACGTTTACAACTGGTCAACATGCAATAAAGTGACTCTGACCATAAAAATAACAAATGCCATAAATTTCAGAAAGAGGAAGGAAACGACAAATTAAATGTAGATGGGACCTCTATAGCCCGCGTAACAGACACAAAATCTCTTGGAATGCGTAATGGTTCTCACTTGAAGTGGTGTGAAGACACTAAGATACTTACAGAAACAATGTCATCAGGATGTTATGTCTTTATAGTCCTCATCAGTGCGTAACATCCAGTGTCTTTTAGTCGTATACGAGTACTGCTCATATGTACAATCAGTTCTTGGATACAGATTTTTTTCTGGGTAAAAACGCGCAAAATCTGAAAACAGTGGTCCAATTACAGAAAACGACCATAGTAACAATAATCAAAAGGAGTAACAGGGCTCATTACAAAGATTTGTTCAAAACTAAAGGAATTTTAACTATAGACTACTATAAGAGTACATTTACCAATCAGTTATGCACAACAAAAATAACATCGCTGATTACTGCATAAACAGCTCTCTCCATCACCATGGAATAAGATCTAAACTGAACTAACAAAAAATAAAAAATAAAAAAACTCGAAAAAGTAGCTTCTACATAGGAATAAACCTGAACAATAAAGAACAGAGATTACTAAAACGAACGTGTTTAGTAAGGCACTTAAAACGTACCTGTTAAGGAATAAATTCAATACAGTGAAGAATTAGTTAGATTACACAGAGAAGGGGTTCGGTAAAAATGTAACACAAGTAAATAATTATAATAATAATAACAATAACAAAACATTCATCGTTTCCACATTACACATTTTTCTTCTATAAAACCATACTCCAAAAGCTGTGCAATGTATAAAAAAAAAACACTTTATCCTCCTTCTGAATGCAACACCCGACATTACTGAGAGAGAGGTTGACTCAGTTTCTCAGGCTAGCAGCCACAAAATGGAAACCAAACATTGTCGTTATGGTTCCGCTATCAGGAGATAGTGTGTATGGTCTTATACGTTACTGTTGTATATAATACGTGTATCCTGTGTAGAAGAAAGGAAGATTCGAGTTTAACGTCCCATCGACAGCGCGGTCATTTGAGACGGAATACAAGCTCGGACTGAAAAATGATGAGGAAGGAAATCGGCCGTGCACTTTTCAAAGCAAGCAGGCATTTGCCTGGAGTCTTCTTTTCTTCTTCTTCTTTATCGTCGTCTTGTCCCACGTCACGTAGGGTCTGCGTTGCTCTTCTGGATCCTTCACCAGGCATTTGCTTGGAGTAATTTAGGGAAATCATTAGTGTAGTGCGTGCACTAACTGGCAGCTATAAGTGAATGAACAGTGTAGCTCAAGCCTTTTATATTATCAAACAACTTATTTCCATTATAGTATTGTACACCACGGATAAAATGAGTGCAGTAGCGCTGTTTTAAACAAACTTGCTCTGTATTCGTAAAGATGGATGCTCCATTCTTCATTACGGCCAACGTGATTTGGGTTACCCGTGGTTTCCCTGAATTACTTCAGGCAAGTGCCAGAATGATTCCTATTACTAAGCAACGGTCTGTCCCATCCTCGTCAGACTATATGTGTATTTAAATACTTTACACACTCAACTGTTCCAGTTGCAAAAGGAGCGCAAGAGAAACGATTGTCTGTGATCTCGAAACTCAAACATAACACGTTCATGTATTTTACTCGCAATAACAATAGGGATAGGAGAATATTAGTTGACTCATCAACGAACGTACGTGATGCACAACGCCTCTCTTGTAGTGTCTTACACTAGAACTGGATGAGCTCTTCCGTGACACTTTCCTGACGAAACGGTAACTTTTCATCGTATCTTCTCCATTTCCTCTATAAATCCTAGTTAGTAAGAATCTCACCGTAAAAAGTACACTGCCGCACGCAAAGGCGAGAAGCACCGTGGTGTAATGGTTATGATATTAAACTGCTGTATGGAGGGTCGTAAGTTCAAACCGCACGTAGATTGTACAATTTTAATTTCTATATTCGATTAGAGTACATTCTAGAAGCATCCACAAATGTCAAGAATCATTGTACTGGACTGTTCTGTAGCTGTATATATACCGTATGTGTTCTGGCCGGAGGCAGTTGGCACCGCGCTCTTGTATGTGCAAGTGCTGAATAAACCTACGCGTTCTTATATGTGACAATATTCGAGTATCGATCGAACCGCGGTTTTGTAAGTTGTCACCACCTTTTGTGGACTATACTCCCTGAGAATTGTTCCAATGAATTTCAGTCTGGCGTCTAAATTTCCTACGAGTACTTTTATATGATCATTCTACTTTAAGTCGTCATGAACGCCTTAGAAGAAAATAACTTTAGCACCATACGTCACTGCTAAGCAACGTAACTCGATGATACTTGGACCACACACAGAAAGAACTGCTACGGAAGGTACGCGAAAGAAATATATCAATGTGACGACCAGCAACGACACTTTTGTTCAAAGATAATAATCACACTCAAGTAACCGCTATTAATGATGACCCATCTACATTACAACAAGCGGGACATGGTTGTTAGCCGGCCGCTGTGGCTGAGCGGTTCTAGGCGCTTCAGTCTGGAACCGCGCGACTGCTACAGGCGCAAGTTCGAATCCTGCCTCGGGCAAGTTAGTTAGGTTTAAGTAGTTCTAAGTTCTAGGGGACTGATGACCTCAGATGTTAAGTCCCATAGTGCTCAGAGCCATTTGAACCATTTTTTTCATGGTTGTTATTAGGATGTTTGTTGACCACAGAAGGCAATGCATGCTCTGCAGCTTGCTCCGATGCTGACCGCAAGGTTGGTAAGGGTGTTTTAGGCTGTTCCACTCCTTCACCAGTGCGGTTAACAAATGCTTGATGGTCGTTGGTGCATCTGCTCGATGAGTCAATGTTATTCTGACACTGTACTCCTTCTCCACGCGCGTCCTATCAGAGGTACATTCGGCCATGACTTAATTATCGCGGATGACAATGCGCGACCGCATCGAACAGCGCAAGTGCAGAATTACAACGAGAGTTTATTCGGCGAATGAATTGGCCTGCCCCCCCCCCCGAAGCCCCCGCCCCTCTGTCCCAAACCACGCCCAATTACCCCCCCCCCCCTCCGACTTAAAGTCCATCGAGCATGTGTGGGATGCAGTAGGGAGACACACTGCGGCACGTTCACATGCACGAAAAACCGTCCAGTACCGCTCACCCACCTGGTGGGCCAGGATGGGAGAGCGTTGCAGAAGAGCCACTGGCATCCCTGGCGATGACGCAGCCTATTGAGAACCGTGTGCCACCGTTTGTAATGTCCACAGGACCGTTATGCATCACGGTGGCATCAGTCCAACTATTGTCTTTGAATAAAGTGTTATTCCTGTTCGTCTCATCGCGAATTTCTTTTAGTTACATTCTTCACTATACTGCATAAGCTCTTTCTACACTGAAGCGGCAGACAAACTGGGATAGGCATGCGTGTGCAAATGCAGAGATATGTAAGCAGGCAGAATACGGCGCTGCACTCGACAACGCCTGTATACGACAATAAATGTCTGGCGTAGTTGTTAGATCGGTTACTGCTGCTACAATGGCACATCATCAAGATTTAATTGAGTTTGAACGTGGTGTCATAGTGGGGATTTTCCGTACGACCATTTACGAGTGTACCATGAATATCAGGAATCCGGCAAAACATCAAATCTCCGACATCGGTGCAGCCTGAAAAAAATACTGCAAGAACAGAACCGTTCAACGTGACAGAACTGCAAGCCTTCCGCAGATTGCTGCATTTTTCAATGCTGGGCCATCAGCAAGTGTCAGCATGCGAACCATTCAACGAAACATATCGATGTGGGCTTTCGGAGCCGAAGGCCCACTCATGTACCCTTCATGACTGCACGACACAAAGCAATACGCCTCGCATGAGCCCTTCGACACCGACATTGGAGTGTTGAGGAATGGAAACATGTTGCCTGATCGGACGACTCTAGTTTCAAATTGTATCGAGCGGATGGACGTGTACGGGTATGGAGATAACCTTACGAATCCATGGAACCTGCATGTCAGCAGGGGACTGTTCAAGCTGGTGAAGGCTCTGTAATGGTGTGGGACGTAAGCAGTTGGAGTGAAATGAGGCTCCTGATACGTCTAGATACGACTCTGACAGGTGACACGTACGTAAGCATCCTGTATGGTCACCTGCACCCATTCATGTCCATTGTGCGTTCCGACGGACTTGGGCAATTCCAGCAGGACAATGCGACGCCCCATACGTCCAGAACTGCTACAGAGTTGCTCCAGGAACACTCTTCTGAGTTTAAACACTTCCGCTGCCCACCAGACTCCCCAGATATGAACATTACTGAGCATATCTGGGATGCCTTGCAACGTGGTGATCCGAAGAGATTTCCACTCCCTCGTACTCGTATGGATTTATGGACAGCCCTGCAGGATTCACGGTGCCAATTCCCTCCAGCACTACTTCAGACATTAGTCGAGTCCATGCACTCCTGTTGCGGCACTTCTGCATGGTCGCCGGAGCCCTACACGATATTAGGCAGGTATATCAGTTTCTTTGGCTCTTCAGTGTATGTAAGGTCCAAGTTTCATCAAACTGTGTTATTTGACAGTGACACATGAAGCGAAAGCTAGTTTCGTCCTTGAATTGTACACGCCACTGTACTTCACTGATACTGTTGAAACTGACGGAAAAACACACGACTTTTGTGGTAAAGGCTTCAACCGTTTTTCACAAAAATGGAGCAGTCTGCCTGTATCTTTGCAGCCGACACTTTCTTCACCATATGTAGGGTCCACCACAAGGCTCACGCAGGACTAACAATTACGTCACGGTCCGCGCTCTCGAGAGAGGCGGCACGGCGGACAACATCACAGTATGCTTGATAGCTGTCTGCGGTTACGCTTCGCATGCTGCCCGTTTGTCACTTGGCAGTAATCAAGCGCTTTTCCGCAGACCAGCGTTACGCTGGTCTCTGTGTACCGGCCAGCAGCTGCGCGCTACTGATGGACACTCAGTACCCGGGAAATAGCTGCGCGACCGCGTCCGGGGCTCACTCATCACGGGGAACGCGCACCGTGATTAAAGCGTAATTGCGTTAGGCTGCTGCTGTGGCCGGAAGGCCACGACAGGTGGGACTGGGCACTGGCTGCCCCCAGCCCTGGTGCATCCCGTTACACGATTTGGTACGCATTAGCGCAGAACGCCATTCAAACTCGGGCTGACATCAAAACCTGTCAGAGGGGCTCCGCAAGGGCTGACCAATAACAGCTGTTTCTGTTACTGCAGCTGTCTGAAAAGGTTGAACCCATTCACTTCATTTCCTCGAACTGTGCTTTGCTTGATTACTCTAAAGCTTTCTGCTTCTAATGCGAACATTTTAGTTGTGATTGAAATCACAAATTCACTGCTAGCAGTAACATTTCTTTTTAATTTACACAGCAGGTTTCATACGTTTAAATTTCCATCGTCAGATGAATTTCTGTGAATTAATACGAGAGGTCTGTTCACGAGTACGACTTTGGGATTATTTGTGGCACTGCCTAGCAGCAGAATACAAGACACTATTGTAGTACATTGTGCCGTATTTACCAATAACTTAGGTGCCCAACTAAAACTTGACAGGAAGCGAACCATAGCTACAGAGTTCTTTACATAGAGGAAAGCGGCCTAGTAACTCATGTCGCAGCTCAACGTACGGGGTGAGCATTGATAAAACCGACAAAGTGCAGGGAAGGATTCCTGACAGGAAATGGAGCAAAAAATGTGTCCGGAAATGCAACGACAACAAATCGTCCCGGAACACAGTACAGAGCTGCATCGCATCCACGTCAAACCATATGTTCAAAGTGGCCTCCATGGAACGCAATGCACCCGTTCACGCGTCGCATCATGGATTGCCGCACTCTTTCGAACGTCTCGGCCTCTCTCCGAATAGTGTTAAAGGCACCGAGAACATGCTGACGAAGTGTTTGCGCATCAGGATCTGAATCAGCATACACAATGATTTACAGATGCTCCCAGGGGAAAACATCCAGGAGGTTTATGTCCGGCGATCTAGCAGGCTGTGCTACAGAGCCTCTGCGTCCTATCTAACGTCCTGCAATATGTTGCTGATGCGTCGGCGAACTGTGGGGTGGTGGTGGTCCGCCATGCAGAAACCACATAACCTGTACCAAAGGCACATTCCCAAGCAACCCCAGCAGGGTATTCCACAGGAAGTCCAGGTACATTCTTCCCTCAAGGCGTTGTGGAATAATAACGGCTTTAGCTTTGTGGTTGCCAAGAATCCCTGCCCATACACTGATGCTGAATCGATTGCCGGCGGGGGTGGCCGAGCGGTACTAGGCGCTTCAGTCTGGGACCGCGCGACTGCTACGGTCACAGGTTCGAATCCTGCCTCGGGCATAGATGTGTGTGATGTCCTTAGGTTAGTTAGTTTAAGTAGTTCTAAGTTCTAGGGGACTGATGACCTCAGATGTTAAGTCCCATAGTGCTCAGAACCATTTGAACCATTTTTTTGCTGAATCGATGTTGCTGAGACGAGTCAACTGTTCCCCTAGGACAGTAAAAAAATGTTCAAATGTGTGTGAAATCTTATGGGACTTAACTGCTAAGGTCATCAGTCCCTAAGATTACACACTACTTAACCTAAATTATCCTAAGGACAAACACACACGCCCATGCCCGAGGGAGGACTCGAACCTCCGCCGGGACCAGCCGCACAGTCCATGACTGCAGCGCCTTAGACCGCTCCCCTAGGACAGTCAGTAGCCCAAAAAATGGTTCAAATGGCTCTGAGCACTATGGGACTCAACTGCTGAGGTCATTAGTCCCCTAGAACTTAGAACTAGTTAAACCTAACTAACCTAAGGACATCACAAACATCCATGCCCGAGGCAGGATTCGAACCTGCGACCGTAGCGGTCTTGCGGTTCCAGACTGCAGCGCCTTGAACCGCACGGCCACTTCGGCCGGCCAGTAGCCCACAAACGATGATTATACAGATAGATAATGCCAGTTCTCGCAAAGGTAAATTCGTCGGTAAAGAGGACTGAAGACAGAAATTCTATAATTGTGACGGTCTGGTGCAAAAACCATCGACAAAATCCTTCCCGTAGAGGGAAATCTGCTGCTGGTAATCCTTGCAGTTGACAGGGATATCAACGGCTGTCATGCTGAATACACATAATACTAGCTTGACTTACACTATGTTGGCAGGCCACTTGCCTAGAGCTTGTACTAGGGTTCGTCTTAACATCCTGTAGAACCTGGTCCTCCAGATCTGGTGTACGCACAGTCCGCCGCCTCCCTGAACTTTCGTCTGTCTGAAAGGACCCAAGATCACACACACATCCAAAGAGGGCTTGAAATTTTGTGTGGTGTTGTTGGTGTCTGTGGAGGTACTCGTTTTGGTGTATCTGTGTGCCTCTCGACAGTTTTCATCTGCTTGGCTGTCCACGAACACCATCTCAGCTTAATAAAGTATTCTCGGGTTTCAAAGTGCGTGAGGTGGTTAACTGCCCACAAGCTTCCGGAGGACATCACCTCTGCCATTGTCAGGTGGTTCACTGTCATCTGAAAGCCACTCCCGCGCTTACATGACCGCACCACCGTCAGTGAAGTCACTGGTGCCTAGTCTCGCGCCATATATCGCAATGTTTTTGCGGCGCGACTGCCGCGCCAGCTTTAACTCTCCGATCACAGGATCCTAGGCCGTACTCAGCCACAATCCACCGCTTTTATTGAAAGTGTTGTCCAATATGTTGATCTCTATTGCTCCGTGTATTACGCTATCCCAGAAGCCATTGGTCCGTTTAATAATTGAAGTATTGTCGAACGCAGTTCGGTGTCCGTTTTCCTGTACATGCTCCGCTACAACTGATTTTTCGGGACAGCATAGAACGAAGTACCTTTCATGTTTCACAAGCTGCGACATTGTCGCGAGAGAACAGTGACCCGTATAAGTAATAAGTTTCCTTTAATTTACGTCTATGGTCACAAACATTTTGTTAACAGATTACCGGTTTCGGTCTTTAATGACCATCATCAGATCTGTTTTATAAACACAAAATACATTAGGACTTTGTTTTTATAAAACAGATCTGATGATGGTCATTAAAGACCGAAACCGGTAATCTGTTAACAAAAAGTTTGTGACCTAGACGTAAATTAAAGGAAACGTATCACCTTTCGTGTTCTATGCGATACTATTCAATAGTACGGACAGTCTGACCAACATAAAACTGCCCGCACCCAACGGTATTTTGTATATTCCCGGTGTTCTGAGGCCTACGTCGTGTTTCATAGGCTTCGTTAGTTGCCGGATCTTTGCGAGCTCCAATACGATAAAACCACAATCTTCCTCGTGTCTTCTTTGGAGGTCTTCTGCTTTCGAGGCCTAGCTGAAACCACTTCCGAAATTTGTCTGTTGTTGTAACCGTTTTCCTTAAAAATTGTACGTAGGTGGCTCAGTTCCCTCGGTAGTTTTCCGAAGTCCGAGACGGTTTCAACTCGATGTACCAAGGTCCTCAGAAAAGACTGTAGATGCCGATCGCTGTGGGTGGACTTGTGGTAAACGCTGCGACCGAGACACCCATTGGGTTTCCGGGAAACAAGGACGTCTAAGTACGGCAAGGAAACAACCTTCTCTACTTCCATCGTAAACTTTATATGGTCATGGATGTTGTTGACGTGTTCCAGGAATTATTTGAGCTTTTCGTGTCCAAGAGCCCATTGACGAAGGTATCGTCGACATGGGGATAAAAATACGTAGGCTTTGCAGGAGCCGTGTCCACGGCGATGTCCTGAAAATCCTCCATAAAGAGGTTCGCTACAGCTGGAACTAATGGGCTCCAACACCGCGACGCCGTCCGTCAGACTGAAAAATTCTCCAAAACGTAAAAAATGCGATGACGAAAGGTTATGTTTAAACAGATCTACGATGGTGTCGTCAAAGAGCCGGTACAGCAAGTCTGTAGAGTCTGGGGCACACACGTGAACAGAGAAACCACCTGAAAACTAATCATAATATCCCCTTCAGCAAGGCGTTTCCTTACATTATCAGTCCACCTAATTTTCAACATTCTTCTGTTGCTCAACATCTCAAATTCTGCGATTCCCTTCTATTCCAGTTTTTGCAGTCCATGTCTCACAACCAAACAATGCCGTGCTCCAAACGTATATTCTCAGAAGTTTAGGCCTGTGTTTCTTAGTAGTAGGTTCCTCTTAGCCGCGAATGCCCATTGCCAGTTTACTTAGAATGAATTATCGATTTACACAAATGTTTGTTGCATTGCACTTATTCGAGACATACGATTCAGAAAAAAATATTTCCTGCATCAACACCAAGTTACTAATCTTTTCTGCGTGTAGCATAACCTAGCTGATGGTGCATCAAGTGCCACAGTACTAGCACTAGCTGTCGAGTAACTTACATACCGAAGCAACGAATCAAAACGAAACAAAATCTATTGGGTTGGTGCACAAGTTAGTAGCGTTTATCCATTCGTTTAACAAACACAATAGATACACACAACAGAGAGTTTAGTGACGAATAACATATGTCCCCCTTTGTCAGTACGTCATGGGTAACTTTGCTGCGTAAGTAGCAGTTGTTTGTAAACAGTGACAGTGAAAGGTACTTAGTACAGGCCTTCAGAGTGATTGTAATGGGGAAACTGTGAAACAAAATAACTCCAATAAATGACATAAAAATTGAGAAAATCCACAGCATATGGTTCAAAATGGCTCTGAGCACTATGCAACTTCTGAGGTCATCAGTTGCCTAGAACTTAGAACTAATTAAACCTAACTAACCTAAGGACATCACACACATCCATGCCTGAGGCAGGATTCGAACCTGCGACCGTAGCGGTCGCTCGGCTCCAGCCTGCAGCGCCCAGAACCGGACGGCCACTCCGGCCGGCCAGCATATGGTAATAAGAAAGATAATAAAAAAGCACTGATGATGCTGAAACCTCTCTGGAAAAAAAACGAAAATAGAAACTGTGTTTTGCTCAAGGCGGATCCTCCCTAAAAACTAATCTGTTTGCAAGTAAATGCGGACAGAACAGCATTATTCTCAAGAACTCCTTTACTTCGTCTACTTCGTGATCCGCAATTCTGATGTTAAGTTTGTCACTTTTTTCATTTCTGCTGCTTGTCTTTAGTTTCGTTTTTCTTCGATGTACTCTCAAGCGATATTCTGTACTTTTTGGATGTGAGGTCCGCCAGTTATACAAAACACCGTTTTTCTCAGTACCCAAACATAATTCGCGATATTTTCGCGCCTATATTCTTATCTACTTACGTTTTCGTGTGGCAAGCGCTTCCATTCTCCACACCATGCTGAGATGTTGTGATGCATACGTAACTATAACAAGTATTTTCCACAAATAACGTAGTAAAATACTTTTTAGAGCTTTCTGGGGAATGCCTGGCTGGGCCACGAAATATCCATCTTTTGATATGCAGCTCCTTGTACTGGCCAATACAAGGAGCTGCATATCAAAAGATGGATATTTCGTAACTTTTTATAGTTACGTATGCATCACAACATCTCAGCATGATGTAGAGAATGGAAGTGCTTGCCACACGGAAACGTAATTAAATACGAAAATAGGCGCGAAAACATCGCGAATTATGTTTGGGTACTGAGAAAAATGGTGTTTCGCATAACTGGCGGACCTCACATCCAAAAAGGTTTAACTGCAAACACGGCCAGTACAAGGAGCTGCATATCAAAAGATGGATATTCTGTACTTTGTCCATTTCATTCAGCATAAGCTGTAATTCTTCTTCACTCTCAGAGAGGATATCAAAGTCATCAGCGAATAGCATCATTGATATCATTTCATCTTCACTTTCAACACCTTCACTTTTAACCCTATTCTTTAATCTTTCATTTTCGTCATCGTTTCGTCGTTTTGTGCCCTGTATAGATTGAACAGTAAGAGCGAAAGGCTTTATTTCTGTCTTACACCTTGCAAGTAACGAGTATAAACGATTCGTACGTGTTCCTCGGAAGTATCAAAACAGGCGAACGTGTCGTGTAGGATATCCACGACGGACGAGACAGAGGTGGTGCGGCGGACGCGCGCGGCTGGGGGGGGAAATTAATTTACGGACAGGTGGCGTGGTGCGGCCGCCGCCCCCTCGGCGGAGAGCCGGGCCGGGCCGGGGGCTCGTGTTGTTGCCTGCTTTACGCCGGCCATAAAGCGCCCATAACGCCGGCGCGCACGTAACTCCGACGGCGAGGAAATACAAATCGGGAGCCGCTAGCTGGGTGGTCTTTATTAGGAGCGTTCCGGGAACGCCGCTGCGGGATGACCGTGCGGTGCCCCCCCAGAGGAAGTCTGCAGCAGGCGCCGTCCTCTGGGGCCGTGGAAAATGTGGAAGGGAAAGCAGGAATCAGACCGCAAACTAGCAGTTTAAACCAGAGAAATGCAAAGCTTGAAACGTTCCTTTCGTCCGCACCGGAAGCTACCGTCGCGTCACGTGAAATCACATTGGTTGTCGCGGCAGGAACCCACGCCCTCTTGGCGGTCTGCGAAACAAATCACGCGACGTATTGCTTCAAAGACTCAATCGGAAACGTTTATTGGCACTGCTACACACGTAAAATCAGTCTAATAAGGGCCCCCAGTTAATCTACAATTAATCTAAATTCGTCTCCATTACCATGTACCTTCACCCAACAAGAAACTCTCTCAGCTGGACAAAATCTCCTCCTCTTACGAGAGAACAACACCATAAAGCATCGCCCATAAATGTAGATTCACCTGTCTTCATAGCAAATTCATAAATATGAAAGGCCTTGTCCACAATAACATCTCTCTCGTTAAATCTTTCGAGGCCAGCCATTGCAGCAGAAATACACCTCACCACAGCAGCAGTTACCCAACCATCGCCGTGTCCAAAACACCTTTATGAAATATGCTAAGAGATATCTTACATCTAACAAAAATACAAGGACCAGACAGGAGAGAGTTTTCTTCACAGCTGTATTATTAATTCTCATAGAGCCTGATGTCAAATCAGTGCTGTTGATTAGCTTGTACACAGGGTAGAAGTTCACAAGGTCAATAGTTAAAATTATTTTAAGAAATACAGCAATCAGCCACTCTTTTACGTATTTTTATTTGTCTCAATAAGCTTTCCGTCTTCCATTCATCTTCACTTGGCGTAATATTCAGTCTGCAAATAACACGTCGTTAAAAACATCGACTGCAATCTGCATGATGCGGCTGCCATGTGCAAATTTACAATTCATTTAACTACTGCACTTCACGATTTGAATATTTGCGATATAGTACTTTAAATGAAACAACAAGTTTACTGTTACCAGTCACTGTTTATATATCTCCACGACGCGTTTCAAAGGTTTAAAGCTTCATCGTCACGTGGATTTGCGTTTGTTAATATGACATTTGTGTGTGTGTTGTGTTACGATTTTTTGGAGGAACTTGTGGCACTGTCTAGTGGAGAAACAAAACACTACTTCAGAACATGGTTTTAGGTTTCTTTTGACAAAAATTTAACGTGTATCTAACGTAAACATAAAATAAGTAAAATAAAGTACCTCCAGTGGCCACAGGTTCCTTTCACAATCGTAACACATCAGATGTATACTATCATATTTTGTAAACAAATATGGCGTCGGAATCTATTGGGTGCATAGATCCGCAGGTTCCTTTCACATTCGTAACACATCACATGTATACTATCATATTTTGTAAACAAATATGGCGTCGGAATCTATTGGTTGCATGGATCCACTGGAGGTACTTTATTTTACTTATTTTATGTTTACCGTTAGATACACGTTTAATTTTTTGGCAAAAGAAACTCAAAACTATGTTCTGAAGTAGTGTTTTGTTTCTCCACTAGACAGTGCCACAAGTTCCTCCGAAAAATCGTAACACAACACACACACAAATGTCATATTAACAAACGCAAATCCACCTGACGATGAAGGTTTAAACCTTTGAAACGCGTCGTAGAGATAAATAAACAGTGACTGGTAACAATAAACTTGTTGTTTCATTTAATGTCAATAACAGTCAGTGATGTCCTTAGGTTAGTTGGGTTTAAGTAGTTCTAAGTTCTAGGGGACTGATGACCTCAGATGTTATGTCCCATGGTGCTCAGAGCCATTTGAACCAATAACACTCAAGGTAAAGCCTAACCTAAAATGATATAGTACTTTTTAGATATACTTGCTTTCTATTCTGCTTGTTGGTACTCCAATTTTTCGCATTTATAATTGCGTGTTGCACAAAAATAGCACAGTGTCCGCCATGTTGCCAACTAATATATTCGTTTACATGTGCAGATTATGTCTATGTTCAGCTCTATGTTTTGCTTCTAGTTTCGATAGCAACTGTTGAAGTCAGTTCGGTGTAAACATAAATTGTTTTTAATTTAAGCTTGCATTAGATTAAACATTTGAAATTTTTTAGTATGGATGTACTGAGTGGTATCTACGGTTATTTGCTAAGTACAGTACTGACTGGCTATACACTCTAAGACAAAAAACGACGCCACACCACGAAGGAATTATCCAATGGGAAGGAAATCGGTACATAAGATGTATTACGTGTAGGGACAAATAAAGAAGTACAACGTCAGAAAAACAAGGCGATTTATTTAAAAGAAAGAGCTTCACATATAGAGCAAGTCAATAATGCGTTGGTCCACCTCTGGCCCTTATGTAAGCAGTTACTCACCTCGGCACTGATCGATAGAATTGCTGGATGTCCTCCTGAGGGATACTGACGAGTCAAATCATCAAAATCAACGGCTGGTTGGAGAGTCCTGCCATAATGCTCCAAACATTTGCAGTTGGGGAGAGCCTGCGACCCTGTTGGCCAAGGCAGGGTTTGGCAAGCATGAAGACAAGCTCTAAAAACTCTCGCTGTGTGCCGGAGGGTATTATCTTGCTGAAAGATAATCCTAAGATGGCTTGCCATGAAGGGCAACAAAATGAGGTGTAGAGTATATCAACGTACTGTTGTGATCCAGGGGTGCCGCGGATGCCTCCTATGAAATGAAGTGGCATTCCAGGCCATCACTCCTGGTTGTCAGGCCGCATGGTGGACGACTGTCAGGTTGATATTGAACCCCTGTCTGGACAGTCTCCAAGTAAGTCTTGAGCCTGGAATCTCATTACTGGAGTAGAACTGCCTTTAGTGATGATTCCGCCTTGGAGAGCAGTGGGATACCAACATGACTGTCGCCCGCTATATGGGCCGACAGCCAGCAATAATGACCTGGAGTGCCATAGTAGGGGGACTAGGCCATTTCTGGTGCATTTTGTTAGTGCGGATTGCCTACATCAGGCGCAGGATCCCTGATGTAGGCACCCTGCACAAACAAAATGCACCAGAAATGGCCTAGTCCCACAACTTGCCATTTCTTTTCATAGCAGGACTAGCCTGAGCATTAGCCATGGCACACTTACAGTACAGTGGTGAGTTGATGATATTCTTTGCACCGTTTTGTTGCCCTTAATTGCAAACCATCCCTTGCTTTAACAAAATAATGCCTGCCCACGCATTGCGAGAATTTCTACTTCTTGTCTTCATACTTACCAAACCATACTTTGATGAGCAAGGTTGTCGGATCTCTCCGCACTTTCAGAACGTTTGAAGCACTACATGCAGGGCCCTCCAAAAAGCTGCGGATTTTGACGATCTAACGCGCCAATTAGACAGAATTTGGCACGATATCCCTCACTAGGACTTCCAATAACTCTGTGAATCAGTGTCATGTCGAATAACTGTTTGCAAATGAGCTAGATGTGGACCAACACATTACTGACTTGGTAAATTTGGGAAGCTCTTTCTGTTGAATAAATCACCCAATTTTTCGGAAATGATACTAATTTGTTTGTCTGTGCCTGTACATCACATCTACTGATTTCCATCTCAGTTGGATATTTACTTCATAGAGTTTCGTTTCCTTTTGTCTTAAAGTGTATAGTAAAATTATGTAAATGAATTAATATTACATATTTCATTTACACAGTTAATAAATCTGACATGTTGGAATCCCATTTATAATTAATAATGATGTAACAGCTCACTTACATGATACAAATCAACTATACAGACTAAAGTAAAGCAAACAGGCAGAATACGGATCTGCAGTCAGCAACGCCCATATAAGACAACAATTCTCTGGCGCAGTTGTTAGATCAGTTACTGCTGGTAAAATGGCAGGTTATCAAGATTTAAGTGAGTTTGATCATGGTGTTATAGTCAGCGCATGAGCGATGGGACACACCATTTCCGAGGTAGCAATGAAGTGGGAATTTTCCCATATGACCATTTTACAAGTGTACTGTGAATATCAGGAATCATCAAATCTCTGATACTGCTGCGGCCGGAAAAAGACCCTGCAAGAACAGGACCAACGATGACTAGAAGAGAATCGTTCAGCGTGACAGAACTGCAAACCTTCCACAAATTATTGCATATTTCAGAGCTGGGCCGTCAACAAGTATCAGCGTGCAAACCATTCAATGATGCATTATCGATATGGGCTTTTAGAGCCGAAGACCCACTCGTGTACCCTTGATGACTGGACAACACAAAGCTTTACGCCTCACCTGGGCCTGTCAGCACTGACATTGGACTGTTGATGACTGGAAACATGTTACCTGGCCGGACGAGTCTTCTTTCAAATTGCATCGAGCAGATGGATGTGTACAGCTATGGAGACAACCTCATGAATCCAAGGGCCCTGCATGTCAGCAGAGGACTGTTCAAGCTGTGGAGGCTCTGTAACGGTGTGAGGCACGTGCAGTTGGAGTGATACGGGACCCCTGATGTGTCCCAATGCGACTCTGATAGGTGACACGTACCTAAGCATGCTGTCTGATCACCTGCAGCGATTCATGTCCATTGTGCATTCCGACGGACTTGGGCAATTCCAGCAAGACAATGCGACACACCACACGACCAGAACTGTTACAGAGCGGCTCCAGGAACACTCTTCTGAGTTTAAACACTTCCGCTGGCCACCAAACTCCCCAGACATTAACATTGTTGAGCATACCTGCGATGCCTTGGAATGTGCTGTTCAGAAGAGATCTCCACGCCCTCGTACCTTTACGGATTTATGGACAGTTCTGCAGCATTCATGGTGTCAGTTTGCTCCTGCACTATTTCAGACATTAATCAAGTCCATGCCACGTCGCTCGTCGGGGCCCTACACGATATTAGCACGTGTACCAGTTTCTTTGGCTCCTCAATGTATATTGGGTGAGCTCACATTGGACATGAAAACTAAAATATACAGCCTTTTATTTATTATCAGCATTATTGTTCTTGAGTGTACTTAGCATGTGATTGTATAAGTAAATTTTGGAAGTACTTGGAAACATTTTTTGGGTAACTGTGTTTGATCGTTTAGGATGTCATTTGGGGATGCAGATTTATGAAAATGAAATTCAGTTTGGAAGTTCATTGTTTTACCATTGTTGGCCAGGTGACGTATTTGTAGATTGTGTCCTGTGTCTGCCACTTGTTATTCATCTTCAGTAACATGTAAGGCAAATGTGGATTTGTTTAAATTTTGTTAAACGAAGAGCATCCATGTGTTCACAGACACTTATATTGAAATTTCTTCCTTTTTGGCCAATGTACTCGTATATCTTTGGACATGAATTGCATTTAAGGTTTTATATTCCTGATCGATTGTCTGGTTTGCTGCTATTTTTAAGATTATGGATCGCTTCGTCCTTTATATTGTTATATGTGTAAAAGTAGATTCTGATATTTATTCCTCGGAGAAGGTTTACTGCTTTATGTGACAGTTTGTCTAAATACGGCACCCTCACATACTTTGCTGTTAGCTGTGATGCGGTGTTGTTTAGTGTTGGTTTGTCTCTGTGGTTGGTTATGTGGGAATTTATTTTAATACTTAGCTCATCTTTTAATTTTGGACTATAGCCATTATCACAAGCAATTGCTTTAATAGTGTCTAGTTCGTCAATTAAAAGCCCTGTAGCTGTCTAACTACTTCAAGCAAAGATTCCTAGGACTGACAACGGGACTGGAATGTGTTCACCTCAAACAGTTTAACATGCCATCTTCAGCTGCCTATTAATAATTGCCGTTAATAACTAATGTAACAACAATATAGCAGTCCACTTCAATGTCAATAAAGGAAATAGTCTCATAAAAACACCACATTCTTATCTGCTGAAACAAATGAAATTTGTAGGGATGAATTAACCGCTGCCAAGTTTGTCTTGAACAATCTCACTTTAAAATGCAAACTCATTATTTAACTCTTAGCCCTCTACCCAACGAGAACCAGGAGCAGATTGTAGGATTTCTCGTTGATCATTTTCTGCTCCTGGTTATAGTACTTCTATAGACTACTACCTCCTGGCAGGATTTTGAGTAGTTTCTCTGCAAAGTTTAGAAGTACAAGCCGCCATGAAGAAATCAGCTGACCTGAAGCTGGCGTCGTATTCTCAGACCTCCACCCATTTATTTATTTATTTTATTTATTTATGCATTTATTTAACCTGGCAAGATTAGGGCCTTCAGGCCCTCTCTTATACCTAACCAGGCATACTCAGATTGAACCAATTTCAGTTTCTACAGAACATTAAGGACATGTAACGCATTATACAGTATTAATGTTAAAGAAAAAAATAGAGATATAACAGTAGTACAATGATGATTATAACAATAAAAAATAATTATAACAATCAATAATAATAATAATAATAATAATAATGCCTATGTATATGAAAGTAAACATATTTTTCTTTTATGAATGTCAGTCCTATTGCTAGTTGGGAATTTTCTCGTTGTGTTCTTGCAGCTTGTGAGTTATTCTCATCGAGCAGAGACATAAGACGATAGAATGGGGTGAAAGAGATATAGAAGAGGTAGAAGGTTAGAGGAAGAGAAATAGAATGGTAAAATTCGAAGCTATGATGGAGAGGAGAAAGAAAGAGATGAGAGAGGCACAACAATGGTGACCATTCCGTCCCTAATATGTAAGTTTTGAGTTCCCTCTTGAATGTTGAGTGGTTCTGGATAAGACGCAGATCACAGGGGAGCGCGTTCCATAGTCGTATGGCAGAGATGGAGAATGACACGGAGAAAGATTCTGTGTTATGTAAAGGTACAGCCAAGATGCTAGACGTATCCGATCTGGTATTGCGGTTGTGGGGGATTAGGAAAAGGTGCCACCAATTACCGCCGGGCTGGAGGAAACCTTGTTCCGTGTCGTACACAATAGCCGCAGAAACAGCAAACAGGCATGGTTCTGAAATGACACGTTGCAAGCTGTGCATTCACGAAACGGAAAAGTGCTGAATCCTTTGGGTGCAAGATTAGAATCAGTTGAGTCATACAAACCAAATATTTGAAACTGACATTGTGCGGGTATATATATAGGGACCTGGAGAAATTGAAAGATCCAGAGGTTGTTGTGGGTGTCGTAGGTAGTATTAGACAATGTTAGGCTGAAACAGGGAAAACGGACTGAATAGATGATGAATGGATAGTTTGAAAGATGATGTAGTAAAGGTAGCAGAAAATCATATAGAAAGATAAGTCCTACTATGTTGGATAGCACAGGAGAAAATATAGAAATGTTGTAAATGAGAACTGCTAAGTAGCACTGAAAATAGTAAACAAAAGTGTATACATATTTAGAGAAAAGGTGAAAAGGCACTGATGAAATATTCTAAGAATATCAAGTGAACAGCTCATTCATCTGGAAGGGATTTCAATGAGTTTTTTACTCATCATCTTCGGGTGAAATGCTGTCTCTCGGCTGATAACCATTTCAAGTGTGATACTGAAAATTAAAATCATAATAATAATTTTAGATAATTTACAGTTTTCACATATTTATTAACGTGTTCTTATTGCTATACTTATTAGGTTTTAATTTTTAAACTTATAGTTTTCAGGTTTCCAAAAAAATTTAAAGTATTATAGATTTCAAATTTTTCTGAAAAGTATTTTTACTAGTGGCTAATGCCCTTAACGTAAAAAGTTTTCCGCTTGTAACACTGCCAAAAGGTATAGACACTATAAAATGGAACCAATTACTCAATAGCATGTTCGTCCATTCGTATGCAATGGAGTCTTGACTCTGCGTAACACGGAATCGAAAAGTCCTTAGTAGATTTCTGGAGTAAGTGTTGCGACAGATGCCTAAGCACAGGTCACGCAGTGCCCGTAAATGGGTCGGTGATTAGGGGAGTGAAGCTGGCGCCTGATGGCGTACCAGATGCGTTTCATCGGATAATATAGATTAGGTGACACGTTTCCACGATCCAAGCTCTAATCTCATTTACCAAGTGCCCACTAGAGCTATAATCGACGGCGCAGTCAGGGCAGCAATGGGGACACATAGATATCGTCTGCTGCCGAGCTCCATGTTCAACAACGTATGCTGAAGGGTATGCTCCGAAACTCTGGTGCCTTCACCAGCACTGCACTGTCCCGTCACATCTGCCACAGATCACCGCCTCGCTTGCTTTGCAGAGCAGATAAGACCCCTACCTCCACGTTATGTGATGAGGCGCTGACGTTTTACCACGCTGTCACGGATTCACCGGCCTTTTCTATAGGTACGGCAGTAGCCCGCCAGTTGCTGACCAGATTCGCCGCTCCCAGGATCGTCGTTCCCAGACATCGTAACAATCTGACCTTTGCCAAAGTCGTCAATAGAGTGGATCCCCATTCGTCTCTGATTCACTTCCATTCTTTTCTCACCACGTCAAGTGCCCACAACTCTATCGGACGGTATTCAGTCTCACGGTGGGCAGCGAGAGTAATGGCTTCTCTCTCATAAATGAGAAATTTTTTAACATCGAAATGAAACAGTTGGGATGTCTTTTCTGAAAGTGTTTGTACGGAGCTTTGTGCAAGATGTTAAGCGCTGTAGGGCGTGGCCGGCACTTGGATGGGTGACCAACCGGGTCGCCATTTTTCGGGGTGCACTCAGCCTCGTGATGCCGACTGAGGAGCTACTCGACCGAATAGTAGCGGCTCTGGTCAAAGAAAACCATCATAACGACCGGGAGAGCGGTGTGCTGACCACACACCCCTCCTATCCACATCCTCATTGAGGATGACACGGCGGTCGGATGGTCCCGATGGGCCACTTGTGGCCTGAAGACAGAGTGCTTAGTGCAAGCTGGTATTGCGCCCAATTTTGGAGTATGGAGTTGTAGTCTGAGGAAACACTCAGATACAGATATCGAACGCCTACGTATGGCGCAAAACTCAGTTGTCAGAGTTGCTTTGCACCAAACACGACATTTCCCCGACGACAGAACCGCATCAGCTATCCGGAATACTTTACTTCCGACAGAAGTTTGGGCAAGCGGTTCGTGACTTGTGCGACAAGTGTAGGACGCCACAGAACCGACTCCAGGCTGCAGACTCATAATGCCACAAGGTTGCCACACCTGCTGGCGGAAGAAAATGTAGCTTTTCTTTCGTGTGCCTCAGATCGACACAGAAGGGACGTACAAAGAAGAAGAGAATGTAACAACCGACATTCTAGCGTCTGAAGGAACAGCTCGCAGACCTGAGCCTTCACCGAAGATGGGGAGAAGAGGACAGGGTGGCAGAGCAGTTCCGCCGTGTGCCGGAAGAGCCCGCTCACGTCGCGCCAAATGAAGCGGCGACTCATTGCGCCGACCTCCCTGATTCACGGCTGTGGCCCCGGTCCCCCCAGCCCCGTTCATAAGAGGCGGCTACTCGCCAGATAAAGTCGCAGACGTACAGCCGGCAATATTTCGGACCACAGGTCATTTAGCAATACATAAAATATGAGGCCAGGCGGCCAACAACATAATACAAACGGCGGCCATCCGCCCCGCGGAAATTGGTAGCCGGCCGGCGCACAAAAGCTCTGCCCTGGCCGGCCGCCACCGCCTGCCCTATACCGCCCTATACTGGGCTCTCGCGGCCTCGTCTTCGATTCCGCCCTGCGCAGCTAGCAGAGTTTCCAATATTCTCCTCTGTGAAACCTGTGCGTACGGCGTTCATTCATAAACTGATTCTCGCACGGCCTGCTGGCTTCTTTGTTGCACGGTACTACTTGTGTAACAGACCTCGTGGAGCTATCTTCTGTAGCTAATGTTTCTGAACGTGAATCGGGCACCAGCTTCCTTAGTTACGGGTGTAACTAACCTGGCCTGTCACTCTAACACTGTTATAATGATAAAACTATAAATAAAATTGATGTACATCATTGGATCTAAAGTATCCGGTCACACCCATGTAATGCAGAACTGACCACTAGATATGAGACCTGAGTTTCTCCTGGCGTATACAACTTTCAAATAACTTCCGGGAATTCAGTCAGGTAACACTTCCAGCTACCACCGATATTTCGGCGGGAGAACACCCCGCCATTTTCAAGGCAAACTGCAACGGACAGGCGGCGTACATGCAAATTTAAAACCTCGGTTCTCGGACTGAAGCAGGAAAGATAACACGCACACTGAACACTAGTGCCACCAAAGATGACCAAAGTCAGAGCTATCGATAGTGAGACTATGAATTCGCAGGTAAGGTAGCATTGACTATGTCCCTCTGTTTTTTGACAAGGGAGAGAGCCGGATTCCAAACAGAGTTTCAACAGAAACCTCCAGGTTTAAATTTGCATGTACGCCGCCTGTCCGTTGCAGTTTCCCTTGAAAATGGCGGGGTGTTCTCCCGCCGAAATATCGGCGGTAGCTGAAAGTGTTACCTTTTTTTTATATATATATTTGTGTGTGTAGTGTGGACTGAAGAGATCATCCTTGATGACTTATTCTTCTAGGATGGGATGTAAGGATAAAAGGAAAACACTTTATTTATTACGCATTCAGTTAGGCTTGGGCACGCAATGGGTCCTTTAGCCTGCTGTCTTTGGTGATGTCTATCTCCTGTGGAGGGTGAAATGTGTCAAGGCTGTTATGTGTGACTGCTTCCTCGTGTTATGACAGATTGCCTATGGGGGGTGAAACGTTATTGACTTCGGTACGCGATACTTGTGCCATCTTGCAGGGTTTACCGTTCCTACCGACTGTAATTGTCGAACTTCGTCCCTAAGGGCATCGATCTTGTCAAAAACTCGTAGAGCCTTGTCACGGACCTTCTCTTGTATGGTGGTCTCGTGGAGTGCGGTGCGGATGTTGACGTTTCTTGTCCACCATGGAGCTCCTGTGATCCATCGATAGCAAATGTTTTGCAGCGCTTGGAGTTTGTTGTAGTTGGAGACGCACGTAGTTCCCCACGAGGTGGAGCCATACAACATTGTGGGTTCCACCGTTGCCTTATGCAATTGGAGTTTTGTCTTAGGGTTGAGATCCTTACTCTTCAGGAACGGAATCAACGACCTGGCCATCTTCTGGGCTGCCGTCTTCTTGTCGTCAATATGCTGCGTAAAGAGTAATTTTTTGTCGAGGTAGACACCGAGATACTTCACTCCCGGCGACCATGGGATAAATTGGTCAGCTATGTGGAGTCTGTCGTTGAGAACTGGTTTCCTCCGTGTGAACAGAACGGCTGCCGTCTTCGTCGGGTTGATCGTTATCTTATTGTGCAGCGCCCAGAGTTCCAGTACACCAAGTTGCTGTTGCATCCTAGCGATGAGCTGGTCCAAGTGTCGGCCAGTTGTCAGAAAGGCCGTATCGTCCGCATAAAAACTCGCCGTAACAAGGGGGACTGTTGGGATGTCATTTATATACAAGTTGAAAAGTAGAGGCGAAATGACAGAGCCCTGCGGAATTCCTGCGGAGATCAGTTTCATTTCGGAGTTTTTATCGTCGACTCGGACATACAGTTTCCTGTCCTGCAGAAAGCTGTCTATGAGTGTAATGTAACAAT
Source organism: Schistocerca cancellata (assembly GCF_023864275.1). Taxonomy (NCBI): domain Eukaryota; kingdom Metazoa; phylum Arthropoda; class Insecta; order Orthoptera; family Acrididae; genus Schistocerca; species Schistocerca cancellata. The sequence continues at coordinate 458,536,340 of NC_064631.1, read as the reverse complement.
CGGCAATAGGGGTAGTGCGATGCAGTTTGACGATAAGGTTGGGCCGCCACACCTTATCGTAAGCCTTTTCGATGTCAAGGAAGACACCAATCGTGAAGTGCTGCTTGTTGTATCCTTCTTGTATCCGTTCGGTGATCCGTAGAAGTTGAAGTTCGGCAGATAACTTGTCCTTGAAACCGAATTGTTCGGGTCGTATAACATCATGAGCTGTAAGCGTGTCATGGAGCCTCTTCAACAGCACTCTCTCGAGCACCTTGCCAAGGGTCGGCAAGAGGCTAATTGGCCGGTAACTGTTGGGTTCTGCTGGGTCTTTACCTGGCTTGGGTATTGGAACTACTCGAGCCGTCTTCCATGCCGTAGGAAAATATCCCTGCAGAAGGCAGCTGTTGAGAATCCGGGTAAGGGGCACAGTTGGCTTCCTGGGCAACTGTTTCAAATCGGTGTTGCTTATGGAGTCGTTGCCCGGCGCATTATTCCGAGTCTTCCGGATAACTTTACGGATCTCTGCTGGTGTGGTGAGTTGTGGGCGGCTCTGCACAGGCGCAGCACGAAGAGCAGTCCATTCTGCTGTAACGACGGCTTCCTGTTCCTGCAGGCGGACGTCGTTCACGGGGGTCGCTGGTGTAGACATCTGTTCTTGGTAAGTCGTAGCATACAGCTCCGCCTGGGCGAGTTCGTCATAGAGGAGGCCATCTGGTCCTCTGATGGCTCGTTTAGGTGGCCGCTGGTGTCGTATGTTCTTGACTACCTGCCAATCGTTCTTGGTTCGAAGTAAGAATTCATCCATCTTATCTTCCCAGACCTGCTGTCGCCACTCGGCCACTCTCCTGTGCAGTTCTCGTGTTAAGACGTGTGTTTCTCGTCGATCGATCGGGTTTCTATAGCGGAGCCAACGTCGCCTGCTCCTGTTTCTCTGTGTCTTCAGTTCTTGGAGTAGAGGCGGGAACTAGTCGAAAGCTACTACAGGGTAGACCGTGTGAGTAGTTGCCCTCCGTTTGGTTGCCTTTATCTTCTGCGTCAAAGTTTGTACCGCGATGTCGATGGCTTCCGGTGTTGAAACGTCCTGCGTCGGGCAGATATTGTTGTCAAGATATGTCCGAAATTGACCCCAGTTCAGAGTTTGTGAGGTTGGGGGCGGAAGGTTGGCCGTTGCGTTTTCCACTATACTGATAACAGGTTGGTGGTCAGACGAAAGATCGTCGACGGTGCGGAGCTGGAGGTTCGTCTCAATATTTTTGATGACAGCAATATCTAGGACGTCTGCTTCTTGCCGATCGACGTAAGGAATCCGTGTGGGCTCTCGTGGGCCATGGACTGTGATGCCCAGTTCTTCTTCCATGGCAATCAAAGTTCGTCCACGAGGGTTCGTACGCCGGGAATTCCACGCGACGTGCTTGCTGTTAAGGTCACCTCCTAGGAAGATTTTGTCAAAATTGGTGAAGATACTCCGTAGGTCGTCTGGCTCTAGGTTTTTACCGGGGCTGTTGTACGCCGCAATGAAAGTGATGTTGCCAGCGGTCGATCGAACCGTTACCGCTGTTGCCTCCAGATGTTGGAGGTGAGGTAGTGTTTCATGATGGTGCCGCAGTTCCCTTTTAAGCAGAACTGCGGTCCCGCCACCACGTTGGCCTTGTCTGTCCGTTCTATAGACGTACATGTTACGAAATCTGAGCTCAGTTGTTGGACGAAGGTGCGTCTCCGATACAAGTGCGATGTCGATTTTGTGACGTTGTAAAAATTCAGTGAATTCTGTTTTCTTGTGTTTCATTCCGTTGGCGTTCCATATACAGATTTTCAGGTTGCTCGTGGTCCCAGGGCGATCCATCTTAAGGTGTTCCAAAGGCCTTCAATACACTTTCGATTAAAGGAAGTATCCCCACTAGTTGTTGCTGCACGGCGGTGAGAAGTTTCGCGACATCAGAGAGCGCTGGAGCTATAGATTGCATCAAATGAGCTGGTGAGACGTAGGTGTCCGGTTCCGGTCGGCGTGGTGATGCTGCGTGGGCGTATGAATAATGCTGGCGGTGCTGTCGAGGTGGAAGTGCTTCAGGAGGAGGCTGTGTTACTGGCTGCCGTGTCGCCGCCGGCCGTTCTTGTGGCGGTTGCTGTCGGTGGGGCGGAGGGTGTGGCGTCAGGTTGGAGTTCCGTATTACACGAGTCCTCCGTTGAGAGGGCTGCGGGGAAGACCGTTGTGTGTATTTCCTGAGAAGTTCCTGGTACTTCTGGCAGCCACGCCACGTTGCAGGATGGTCCTTTTCACAGTTAGCACATTTCGGCGGAGCCCCTCGGGGATGAGTACATGCTGAAGATCGGTGTTGCCCTCCACATCGAACGCAGCGAGCAGGCAAGCTGCAATAATTAGCTGTATGTTCGAATCGCTGGCAGTGGCGACATTGAACAGGTCCTTCTTGTCTGTTGTAGGTTTCAATAACGACTTTAGTATATAGAAGGTATTTGATGTCGTAAATCTTGTAGTTTTCCTTTTGGGCTGGCAACGTGACACAGTACGCATCTTGAGGTCGTAATTCCTTCGTCTTGTCGTCTCGATTTTTAAACTGGTGGACGTTGATGACAGGGAAACCCTTCTCTATCAGTGCGTCTTTCAGTTCTTCCTCCGTAACTTCGGCAGGTAGACGTTTGACAACCACTTTGAGGTCCTTGTCCTCCGCGGCCTGATGTGTAAGAAAGTGGATGTCATTCGACACAAAGAAATTGATGGCCCGCCGTTGATCTTCATAGGAGTCAAAGTGATATTTGATCCTGTCTCGTTGGTAGATGGCCTTAAGACTGCCGTCAATATTCGCTTTCAGCGCCTTGTTGAGTTCCATGTAGTTCTTGGTATGGTAAATAGTAACGGGCGGGACTTTGCGTAGTAAGTTCCGGCCAGAGCCATCTACCCCATCTTTAGCTGCTTCGAGATTGACATCACTAGTCTGGTCCATACGTTCTGGAGCATCTGTAGTATCTTCCGTCGCAATAGCCGCATAACGGTTGGAAGTTTTCAGTTCTTCTGGTCGTTGTCGCTTCCGAGAGTTGTTCTGCTTAGGAGAAGCGTTGAGTCGTTTTCTTTGGCGAACTAGTGTAAAATCACCCTCTCCGTCGGTGGGCTGCATGGTCCAAACTTCTTCAGAGGAGACTCTCTCCATTTCGTCGTCGTCGTCGTCGTCGTCTGGTGGAGAAAATTGTTCCACGTCGTCTACTTGTTCTTCATGCTGTGAAGGAGGAACTGTACTAGTGCGGTTGTCGTATACTTGCTGACTTTGCAGAATCATGTGTTGTATTTCACGTCTCAGTTCCCGTTGTTGCCGATCGTTCTGTGTTAGCTGATGTCTCTCGTCAGAGGGGTTTGACGTATGTTGTCCTCCGCTCTGCATTCGCGTATCGCTCGTCGTGGTCCTGTCCTCATTATGTTGCCTGTCAGAATCCGTTGTCGTTGCAGGGGTCGTCGCCGTTGTATTCGTCCTGTTGGGAGCGGCCGCCGGGACGGCCGGCGGGGCAGGCCCCACCGACCGGCCAGCGGCCGGCCCCGGCGCGACCGAGCCGGCTGGCTCGGACGCGCGCGTTCCGTTGTCCGCACTCATCGGCATCGCGCGCTCAACTGAAGTGTTACCTGGCTGAATTCCCGAAAGTTATTTGAAAAATGACCACTAGATGTCACGAGAAGGGGGACACTAACTACGCAACTCAGATGAGGTCGGGATACGGCTCACTAATCGCAGTGCACGAATTCCGCACCCTTCCCTTCAGGTAGAAGAGCAGATACCTGGGTCTTCCCAACCGACAGGTGCGATCGGTAGCGTCTCCTTAGACGCAGTAAGCTTGTATTTGCTGCAGCTGAGAGGCATACCAGTGGTAGATCTAGTGCCAAGGCACTTTTTCTTAAAAGTTTTAGTAAACTTGTAGTACACATACTGAAGATACAGAACAGCGTGAAGTTAATGTATGCTATGAAACTTCCTGGCAGATTAAAACTGTGTGCCCTACCGAGACTCGAACTCGGGACCTTTGCCTTTCGCGGGCAAGTGCTCTCGGTCGGGCACACAGTTTTAATCTGCCAGGAAGTTTCATATCAGCGCACACTGCGCTGCAGAGTGAAAATCTCATTCTGGAAACATCCCCCAGGCTGTGGCTAAGCCATGTCTCCGCAGTATCCTTTCTTTCAGGAGTGCTAGTTCTGCATGGTTCGCAGGAGAGCTTCTGTAAAGTTTGGAAGGTAGGAGAAGAGATACTGGCAGAAGTAAAGCTGTGAGTACCGGGCGTGAGTCGTGCTTCGGTAGCTCAGTTGGTAGAGCACTTGCCCGCGAAAGGCATAGGCCCCGAGTTCGAGTCTCGGTCGGGCACACAGTTTTAATCTGCCAGGAAGTTTCATATCAGCGCACACTCCGCTGCAGAGTGAAAATCTCATTCTTAATGTATGCTGTTGGAAAATTATATTGATGGGGAAAATGCATCTTTCCCGCCTTCTCTTTGGGCAAACGAGTCCTCTGCACTTTCGAGTGCGACAAACGCATGCGAGAGCTTTCATCCTCTTTTTAACTCTTACTGTGAAGCCGATCACCCTAACATTTACAATCATGTGAGCACTTTGGGAAGAGTACAAACAGACTTTCACAAATGGCTGTGAGCACTATGGGACTTAACATCTGTGGTCATCAGTCCCAGAGAACTTACAACTACTTAAACCGAACTAACCTAAGGACATCACACACATCCATGCCCGAGGCAGGATTCGAACCTGCGACCGTAGCACTCGCGTGGTTCCGGACTGAAGCCTAGAACCGCTCGGCCTCAGCGGCCGGCTAAACAGACTTTACACTCGAGTAAATAGTGTCGGGTGTGGTTCCACATTCAAAACCGACAAGAAAACCAAAGATAGCCAAATATTCATCAAAAAAATGTAATGAAAATGAAGAATGGTGAAATTAACAGTCTGCACTTTCTGAAGTGTGTTTCATACAAAATTTAAATGTTTCCTTTAATTCAAAATATTTACCGAATAAAAGTTTTTTGCGGCTGAAGCTCGTATTATTCACTTCATTCTGTCACCTTTCTTTCAGTATCGAAATTTAAGAGAATTTTTTAACGTCTTGCACATTTCGTAGTAAACGTCAGTAAAACTGCTACACTTGTTGCAAGTAGCTTACTGATGACCAAGAGGAAAAGTACGAGTCTGCTGATGAGTCGCGGAGTTCATGCACGGGTGGTCAACACCGTTTTCGCCATGTCGCAGAGTTCCTTTGCTGAGCGGGTAAAAGGTGCTGAGTTTGTGTGAGCCGGTCACGAGAGGCGGATCTGGGAGTATTATATCGTAACAGCGGAATGGTTCGAACGTCGAACGTGAACTAATCAATATATGTCACCTGACAAACAAGTCCATCGCCGACATTTCAGCTTATTGGGGGGGGAGACCAATTAGCGAGATCATCGGCCCCATCTGATTAGGGAAGGACGGGGAAGGAAGTCGACCGTGGCCTTTCAAAGGAACCATCCTGGCATTCTCCTGAAGCGGTTTAGGGGAATCATGGAAAACCTAAGTCAGGATTGCCCGAATTCTAGTCCAGTGTGCTAAGCACAGCGTCATCTCGCTTAGTACCGAAGTCGACTGTTGGTGATCTGATTATGAAGCGGACACGCGAAGGAACAACCACGGCTGAATCGACAGCAATCAGGCCTCATGCACTGACGGAAAGCGATCGTCAAACATAGGGTAGGGCGGTTTTATAAAAATCGCATAAAATATGCCTACGTAGTCACTTGTAAGTTCTCACTTGTAAGTTTCAGAGTACTATGAGCAGTCCAGCCAGCATAATAACTGTACGCACGGAGTTAAAAAGAATGGGGTATAATGGTCGTGCAGCTCCTCATAATCCACGCACCTCTGCAATCAGTGCTAAGCGACTCTTGAGGTGCTTTATAGAGCGACGACATTTGACACTGGATGACTGTAAACGAATTATTTGGAATGATGAATCACGCTATATCCTGAGGCAATCCGCGGAAAGAGTTTGGGTTTGAGGAACGCCTTGAGAAAGTTACCTGCCACCTGCCATCGTGTGTAGCGCCAACAGTGAAGTGCGCAGAAGATGACCGGGGGGAGGGGGGGGGGGGTTCGTGGTTCGGCCCTGGCTACTATGTAAGGTAGAGGAACAGTTCAGAGACGCTGTTTGTATCAGCATGACAACGCACCCTCATAAAGCAGTATCTGTGGAACAATGTTTGTGGAGAATAACATTGCTGGCCTGCCCGAAGTCCCGACCTGAACTTAATGGAACACCTCTGGGATGAGTTAGGTCTGCTTCACTCCTGACCACAGCGTCCAACATCGCTACCTTCTGTGGTTTCGGCTCTCGAGCGCGAATGACTGCCATTCCTCCATTCTGACAGCTCATTGAAAGTACCCACAGCACACTGAATTTTCTCATTTTGAGAGTAATGTAGGCGCGATGTGCTCAACAGCCTAGATCGTAAAAAATACTCCTTTATTTAAGACAACCGGTTTCGACAGACATTGCTGTTATCTTCGGGTCTGTAACAAAATACATACACATGGAATGTGTCTCATGACTTGACTGAAGACGTAAAAGTGTTCATTTTACGTTAAATCTCAAGCCAAGTTGTCAAGAGGATAAAAATCAGCACATTTTAAAAGGCATGAGATAATTAAAATATTTAAAAACATAAAGCACCTTGTGCAAAAGTCCATGTCCAAATATATCTCTCTCACAGGTGCTTATTACATCACAAAAACACAGCACACTGTAGAACATCATATTTCCTAAGTATTAACTTATGTAATAATGTACATTAAATGTGTTCATTCCTGAAATTATTTGGAACAGGTCCCACGTCCTTATGATGTTTTTACTTTTAGTGGTCGTTCCTGAATATTAACGATTCTTCTTGGTACACCCTGAATGTGTACTTATTTTCTGGTTCGTAGTGCCGGTATTTCCATTGTTTTCAGATCCTTAGCGAGCACTTTCTATATTCAGACAATACGTTCTTGGTACAAAATCAAGTTTATATTAATCCATCCGGATATTCACCAGATTCCCGTTTAGTGAGCTTCTTTCAATAATTTCTGATGCATGTGGCTTTCTCTGAGTTGAAACATTTCACCTGAAGAGACTCTTTGTTCCACGTGTTCCACACACTCACGGTGGCATAACTATGCTTTAAATGCAATTACACATTGTCTTATTAGAAGCTGTTCAAGTTCATTCGTGATCCCTTGTCACTAATTTAAAATACTGATACGTTTGAAGCAGAACAGCACTTCGCAATCGGCGTCATGTAGTGTTCATTGTTCAGCAGAGGTAGCTATTGTCCTTAACATAAACCTTACACAAACTGGAGCAATAAGCTTCGTTCATTTTGTTCGCATAATTTTACAGAACAGAAGGTAAGGCCGCAGCTGAAGTTGCAAAACGTGCTCACAGTTCATCATTTTACACATAAAGTGACTGAAGCTGAGTTGCTTACTCGTTGTTAATATTAAGTCATGTGTTTGCAAGAACTTAGTACATTCATCGAATTCAGTCAAGTGTCTTATTTTATACCCATTATTATCCCGTTGCCTATTGTGGGTCTAAACTTTGTATATGAGAGTGCGCTTCAGTTCAGGGCACATTTCAAGATACTTACTTGCACGTAATTCGACTTCAAAGCAAAAGATAGGTGGCAGCTTGCAACACATAATGCCTCTTTTTGTGGTGTCTGCTATAGGTAAAGCAGGCTCCAGATTTAGATTCATTGGTACAATACCCAGACGTCGAAGTATTATCTCTTACGCCCCCAGGGAAGTGTAAAATCATTTCATTACGCACTCCAGTTATTGTACACCTTAGGCGACCACTTCTTTGTCATGAAACCTCCATTTTTTGAGTCATCAGTCTTCTGACTAATTCGAGGCGGTCCGCTGCGAATTCCTAGCATGTGCCAACCTCTTGATCTCAGAGTAGCACTTGTAACCTACGATCTCAATTATGTGCTGGATACACTCCAATCTCTATCTTCCACTACAGTTTTTACCCTCTACAGCTCCCTCTAGAACAGTGGAAGTTATTCTGTGATGTTTTAACAGATGTGCTACCATACTAGCATACTGTCCCTTCTTGGAAGTATTCTGTGATGTTTTAACAGATTCCTACCATCCTGTCCGTTCTTCTTGTCAGCGGTTTCCATATACTCCTTTCCTCGCTGATTCTGCGGAGAACCTCCTCTTTCTTTACCTTATCTGTCCATACAATTTTCAACATTCTTCTGTAGCACCACATCTCAAATGGTTCGATTCCCTTCTTTTTCTGTTTTCCCACAATCCATGTTTCACTACCACATAATATTGTACTCCAAACGTACATTGTCAGAAGCTGCTTCCGCAAATTGAGGCCTATGTTTGATACAAGTAGACGTCTCTTGGACAGGAATGCCATTTTTTCCCGTGCTATTCTGCTCTTTATTTCCGCGTTGCTCCGTACATCACGGGTAGCAGAATTCCTTAACTTCATTTACTTCGTTGTCACCTATCCTAATGTTAAGTTTCTCGCTGTTCTCATTTCTGCTGCTTCTCATTACTTTTGTCTTTCTTCGATTTACTCTCAGTCGAAGTTCTGTGCTCAATAGACTGTTCATTTCATTCATCAGATCCTGCAACTATACTTCACTTTCAGGCAAGATGGCAATGTCATCAGCGAACGTTATCATTGATATCCTTTCACGCTGAATTTAAATCCCACTCTTGAACCGTTGTTTTATTTCCGCCGTTGCTTCCTCGAGGTACTGGGTGAATGGTAGGGCGAAAGACTATATCTCTGTGTTACATCCCTTTTAATTCGAGCACTTTGTTCTTGGTTTTCCACCCTTATTGTACCCCGTTGGGTCTTGTACATATTGTGTATCACCTGTCTTTCACTATAGGTTACCCAATTTTTTTCAGCATTTCGAACATCTTGCTCCATTTGACATTGTCGAACGTTTTTCTTCAGTCTTGCTTGCGTTATCAGCTGCAATACCAGAACTGCCTTTCTGGTGCCTTTACCTTTACTAAAGCCAAACTGATCATGTAATACATCCTTAGTTTTCTTTTCCGTTATTCTGTAAACTATTATTGTCAGCAATTTGAATGCATGAGCTGTTGTGTTGATTGTGTGATAATTCTCGCACTTGCCAGTCTCCTGTGTTCTACTCACCAACGTGAACAGCCGTTTTGTTGCCACACCCCCCGCCCCCCGCAATGATCTTAGAAGATCCGATGTTATCTACCCGTTCTCCAATTACAGTGCTGATTTTTTTATCGATGGAATGTTATCTTCCTCTTCCGCACTTACGGTGCTGATTTTTTATCGGTGACAAACAACTCCCACATTGGGATAATCTACCTACTTCACTCACTGCCTCCACAATTTACGAATGTTTGTGTAGCAACAGTAAATTGTATGCCTTCATTGGTAAGGATTGACACGTCGTTGGTGCACTGTTATTTTCTGTGTTTTTTGTTGGGAGGAGAAAGCAGAGAAAGAGTGCCTTTGATTTGACGCAGGAAAAAGTCACCGCCCGCGTGCAGCGACCACGCGAGGCCCCACGATGGAGCAGGGCCGCTCGGAAAGTGCGGCGTAGTTAGTGGCGCTGGCGTAATCCCTTCCGCTGACATTATGTATATCGAGAGGCTACCAATGCAGGGCCGGCGCCGGGGCGCTCCTGACGCGCTCTGACAGCTGTTAACTAATGCACGCATGAATATGGATCAGGCGCCGCATGCATGATCACTGGCGCGTCACTCCTGTCTTGATGACTCAGAAACGCAGTTGACCTGACCGGCGGTGACTTCCTACCGCCTGCGGTGGACCCCTTCCTTGCACGTCGACGCACTTGTAAACTTCCCACAGTGTTGCCTGCACTGATGGATTTTTCTAATGGGAAACCGTTATATAATCTCAGATGCATTTCGCATGCAAATTCATCATTATTGTGAGCAATATCAGCTCCTGACTGTGTCGAAAATGTTCTTTTACATACTGGGTGATCAAAAAGTCAGTATAAATTTGAAGACTTAATAAACCACGCAATAATGTAGATAGAGAGACAAAAATTGAGACACATGCTTGGAATGACATGGGGTTTTATTAGACCCAACAAAAAAAAAACAAAGTTCATAAAATGTCCGACAGATGGCGCTGGACAGCAAAACGTCAGTGACTGCGCATGACAATCGTGTATACGAGGTGCATTCAAGTTCTAAGGCCTCCGATTGTTTTTCTAATTGACTACTCACCCAAAATCGATGAAACTGGCGTTACTTCTCGACGTAATCGCCCTGCAGACGTACACATTTTTCACAACGCTGACGCCATGATTCCATGGCAGCGGCGAAGGCTTCTTTAGGAGTCTGTTTTGACCACTGGAAAATCGCTGAGGCAATAGTAGCACGGCTGGTGAATGTGCGGCCACGGAGAGTGTCTTTCATTGTTGGAGAAAGCCAAAAGTCACTAGGAGCCAGGTCAGGTGAGTAGGGAGCATGAGGAATCACTTCAAAGTTGTTATCACGAAGAAAGTGTTGCGTAACGTTAGCTCGATGTGCGGGTGCGTTGTCTTGGTGAAACAGCACACGCGCAGCCCTTCCCGGACGTTTTTGTTGCAGTGCAGGAAGGAATTTGTTCTTCAAAACATTTTCGTAGGACGCACCTGTTACCGTAGTGCCCTTTGGAACGCAATGGGTAAGGATTACGCCTTCACTTTCCCAGAACATGGACACCATCATTTTTTTAGCACTGGCGGTTACCCGAAATTTTTTTGGTGGCGGTGAATCTGTGTGCTTCCATTGAGCTGACTAGCGCTTTGTTTCGGGATTGAAAAATGGCATCCACGTCTCATCTATTGTCACAACCGACGAAAAGTAAGTCCCATTCATGCCGTCGTTGCGCGTCAACATTGCTTGGCAACATGCCACAGGGGCAGCCATGTGGTCATCCGTCAGCATTCGTGGCACCAACCTGGATGACACCTTTCGCATTTTCAGGTCTCCATGCAGGATTGTGTGCACAGAACCCACAGAAATGCCAACTCTGGAGGCGATCTGTTCAACAGTCATTCGGCGATCCCCCAAAACAATTCTCTCCACTTTCTCGATCATGTCGTCAGACCGGCTTGTGCGAGCCCGAGGTTGTTTCGGTTTGTTGTCACACGATGTTCTGCCTTCATTAAACTGTCGCACCCACGAACGCACTTTCGACACATCCATAACTCCATCACCACATGTCTCCTTCAACTGTCGATGAATTTCAATTGGTTTCACACCACGCAAATTCAGAAAACGAATGATTGCACGCTGTTCAAGTAAGGAAAACGTCGCCATTTTAAGTATTTAAAACAGTTCTCATTCTCATCGTTGGCGGTAAAATTCCATCTGCCGTACGCTGCTGCCATCTCTGGGACGTATTGACAATGAACGCGGCCTCATTTTAAAACAATGCGCGTGTTTCTATCTCTTTCCAGTACGGAGAAAAAAAATTGGAGGCCTTAGAACTTGAATGCACCTCGTAAAACGAGCTGTAATGAGAGAGAGAATCAAATGCGCCAGCAGTCGCAGCATGTTGACGTTACCTGAAAAGGCGCTTTTAGTGAAGCTGTATTATCAGAATGGGGAATGCGCCAGTTCAGCTTTACGATCCTATCGCCATAGGAAGGGGATTCGAACGGGTAGAGGTCCGTTGACAAATGCAGCTGTGGCGAGAATGATTTCGAAGTTCGAAGCCACGGGCTGTTTAGACGGTAGACCCCGTAGTGGCCGACCGAGCACAAGACGTAATGCTGCTGAGACAGTTCAGGGAGAAATGGAGACTGTAGCGGGTTCGTCTATGCACGGGGAAGTCAGCGATCGTGCAGTCGCAAGTCGCACCGGCATTCCATACACTACTGTTTGGTTGGCACTGAGGCGTACCCTCCGATGCTATCCGTACAAAATCCATCGGCATCATCAACTGTTATGAGGCGATTTAGTGAAGCGGAGGGCATTTGCGGTGTGGGCGTTTCAAAAGATGGCGGAAGATGACGATTGGTTGAGTAACGTGTTATGGACTGACGAAGCTCATTTCACGCTCCGAGGGTCTGTCAACGCCCACAACTTAAGAATTTGGGCTACCGAAAATCGTAGAACTGTCGTGAAAACTCCATTGCACGACGAGAAAGTCACGGTATGGCTTGGATTTACCACATCTACCGTTATCGGGCCTTTTTTCTTCGAGGAAACGCGTGATTCTGGTTTTGTAACTGCTACCGTGACGGGTGAGAGGTACGCCAATATGTTACAGAATCTCATCATCCCTTGCTGATAAACTTCTGCTGGAACGTACGATGTTTATGCAGGATGGCACTCCACCCCACATTGCTAGACGCGTGAAAGATCTCCTGCGCGCGTCGTTTGGTGATGATCGTGTGCTCAGCCGCCGCTTTCGTCATGCTTGGCTTCTCAGGTCCCCAGACTTCAGTCCGTGCGATTATTGGCTTTGGGGTTACCTGAAGTCGCAAGTGTAACGTGATCGACCGACATCTCTAGGGATGCTGAAAGACAACATCCGACGCCAATGCCTCACCATAACTCCGGACATGCTTTACAGTGCTGCTCACAACATTATTCCTCGACTACAGCTGTTGTTGAGGAATGATGGTGGATATATTTAGCATATTGAGCATTTCCTGTAAAGAACATCATCTTTGCTTTGTCTTACTTTGTTATGCTAATTATTGCTATTCTGATCAGATGAAGCACCATCTGTCGGACATTTTTTGAACTTTTGTACATTTTGGTTCTAAGAAAACCCCATGTCATTCCAATTATGTGTGTCAATTGGTACCTCTCTATCTACATTATTCCGTGATTTATTCAGTTTTCAAATTTATACTGACTTTTTGATCACCGGACACTCGCGTGTCGTGTTTTTATTACTCGCAGGGGCTGAGAAATTCGCATTTCGGCATTCGCCCGCCGTCTAGTGTCAAATTATCCTTAAATTTGATAAAAACACCTTTCATAAGGTTCAAAATGAAATAACACCTTTTTCTGTTATGTCCTTTACTCCGAAGACTGGTTTGATCATCTCTGCGTAACTGCTGCGGCCTACATCCATTTGACTCTGCTTACTATAGTCAAACCTTGGTCTCCCTCTGCAATTCTCTCCCCACCCCGCTCCCACCACCCCCATCCCCCACACACAGTTCCCTCCGTTATGGAACTGAGAGTTCCAAGATGAGGCCTATCAACGTATACCTGCTTTTAGTCAAGTTGTGCCGCAATTTTTTTTTTTTTTTTTCCATTTCGATTCAGTACCTCCTTCTTAGTTATTCTATCTACGTATCTAATCTTTGCATCCTTTTGTGGCACCAAATTTCAAAACCTACTGTGCTCTTCTTGTTCACACTGTTTATCATCCATCTTTCACTTTCGTATAAGGCCACACTTCAATTCAGACAAATATTTTCGACAATAACTTCCTGATACATTTTGCTACATATTGTCAGTCTACCTATTGTAATTCCATATACACTTACGGAAAAAAATTATAACAGCAAAAAATAATTAATATAGAGTAATGAATTTTTGGGAATATGTTTGTCTAGGTAACGTACTCGGGTGATAAACATTGCGAGATCACAGCTTAATTGAAGTGCGAGATAAGCCATCGCAACTGTGGACTGCTGGTACATTAATACCTGGTGTACCAGAATGAGGAATGCAAGCATGCGAAAGTGCATGCATTGCGTTGTACGGGTGCCGGATGTCAGTTTGTGGGATGGAGTTCCATGCCTGTTGCATTTGTTCCGTCAATACAGGGACGGTTAATGCCGTTTGTGGGTAATGCTGGAGTTGTCGTCCGATGATATAGCATGTGCTCGACTGGAGACAGATATGGTGATCGAGCAAGCCGAAGCAGCATGTCGACACTCGGTAGAGCACGTTGGGTTGCAGCAGTGGTATATGGGCGTGTGTTATCCTGTTAGGAAACATCCCTTGGAGTGCTGTCCGTGAATAGCAGCACGACAAGTCGAATCTCGCACTGACGCATAAATCTGCAGTCAGGGTGCGTGCGATAACAAGGAGAGTGCTCCTGCTGTCATACGAAATCGCACCCCCGATCATACCTTCACGCACAGAGCCAGTGTGTTTAGCATTCAGACAGTCTGGTTGCAGGACCTCAACTGATGTCCTTCTAACTAACACGCAGCTACCACTGGTACCGAGGCAGGACCAGCTTTCATCAGGAAACACGACCGACCCTACACTGCCCTCTAATTAGCTCTCGCTTGACACCACTATAGTTGCCAGTGGCGGTGATTTGCGGCCAGTGGATTCATCTACATCTACATCTACATGGACACTCTGCAAATCACATTTAAGTACCTGGCAGAGGGTTCATCGAACCACCTTCACGATTCTCCATTATTCCAATCTCGTATAGCGCGCGGAAATAATGAACACCTATATCTTTCCGCACGAGCTCTGATTTCCCTTATTTTATCGTGGTGATCGTTCTTCCCTGTGTAGGTCGCTGTCAACAAAATATTTTCGCAATCGGAGGAGAAAGTTAGTGATTGGAATTTCGTGAGAAGATTCCGTCGCAACGAAAAACGCCTTTCTTTTAATGATGTCCAGCCCAAATCCTGTATCATTTCTGTGACACTCTCTCCCATATTTCGCGAAAATACAAAACGTGCTGCCTTTCTTTGAACTTTTTCGATGTACTCCGTCAGTCCTATTTGGTAAGGATCCCACACCGCGCAGCAGTATTCTAAAAGAGGACGGACAAGCGTAGTGTAGGCAGTCTCTTTAGTAGGTCTGTTACATTTTCTAAGTGTCCTGCCAATAAAACGCAGTCTTAGGTTAGCCTTCCCCACAACATTTTCTATGTGTTCCTTCCAATTTAAGTTGTTCGTAATTGTAATACCTAAGTATTTAGTTGAATTTACGGACTTTAGATTTGACCGATTTATCGTGTAACCGAAGTTTAACGAGTTCCTTTTAGCACTCATGTGGATGACCCCACACTTTTCGTTATTTAGGGTGAACTGCCACTTTTCGCACGATTCAGATATCTTATCTAAATAGTTTTGCAGTTTGTTTTGATCTTCTGATGACTTTATTAGTCGATAAACAACAGCGTCATCTGCAAATAACCGAAGACGGCTGCTCAGATTGTCTCCCAAATCGTTTATATAGATAAGGAACAGCAAAGGGCCTATAACACTACCTTGGGGAACGCCAGAAACCACTTCTGTTTTACTCGATGACTTTCCGTCAATTACTACGAACTGTGACTTCTCTGACAGGAAATCACAAATCCAGTCACATAACTGAGACGATATTCCATAAGCATGCAATTTCACTAGGAGCCGCTGTACCGTGTCAAAAGCCTTCCGGAATTCCAGAAATACGGAATCGATCTGAAATCCCTTGTCAATATTACTCAACACTTCATGTGAATAAAGAGCTAGTTGTGTTTGACAGGAACGATGTTTTCTAAACCCATGTTGACTGTGTGTCAATAGACCGTATTCATCAAGGTAATTCATAATGTTCGAACACAAAAATGGTTCAAATGGCTCTGAGCAATATGGGACTCAACTGCTGTGGTCATCTAACTCAAGGACATCACAACACATCCATGCCCGAGGCAGGATTCGAACCTGCGACCGTAGCGGTCGTGCAGTTCCAGACTGTAGCGCCTGTAACCGCTCGGCCACTCCGGCCGGCTGTTCGAACACAATATATGTTCCAAAATCATGCTGCATATGGACGTTAACGATATGGGCCTGTAATTTAGTGGATTATTCCTACTACCCTTCTTGAATTTTGGTATGACCTGTGCAACTTTCCAGTCTTTGGGTACGGATCTTTCGTCGAGCGAACCGTTGTATACTCCAAAAGTCTGTACCAGAAGACTTGATTTATTAAGTGATTTTAGTTACTTCACTCCTCCGAGCATATTTACTTCTACGCTATTCATGTTGGCAGCTGTTCTCGATTCGAATTCTGGAATATTTACTTCGTCTTCTTTTGTGAAGGCATTTCGGAAGGCTGTGTTTAGTAACTGTATGCTACAGGGCGTCTGCTCGGAGCTGTCCTTGAAATAGTGCCACCTGCTAATCAAATTGCTGCTGCAGATGCAGTACGAAGCCCGAGAGCCATACGCCGAACACGATGGTCTCCCCTCCCAGTAGTGCCGGACCCCGGTCTCATTACCACCGCTGCCAGCAATCATGTACAGTGGCTACATGCCTTCCAAGTCTTTCTGCAGTACTGCAGAAGGAACATCCAGCTTCTCATAGTCCTATTAGATGACGTCATTCAAACTCACTAAGGTGGTGATAATGGCGCCTTTGTCACTTTAAGGACATACTTGACAAACATCAACTCACCACGTCCAATCTTAAATCTATATGACACTCACGACCATTCCAGCTTGTATTTAAAGGAAACTTGATTTGCTTCCTCATTGTGGCGCCACTTACGCGACTGGTAGGGAATTTGAATAGACGTCATTTTTCAGATGTAGGAACACACCTACCAACTTCCGTTTATGTGGCACAACTCCTTATTGTTGCAATTTTTTTCCGTCACTGTGTTATATGTGAGCCTTGACCTATTCAACATTTTTCCGCCATTTATCTCAGTCCGTTGGATAGTTTCCAGTTCCTTTACTCCTTTTCCAGTGACGCCATCCTGCCATGCCCTGTCCTCCTACACTTCCTAGTGACGTTTTTGGGTACTTCCGCATCTCTCATCCGTGCTACACACCCAGCCTACTTCGACCTGGATGGTTTAAATATTTTTCTGACAGATGGGTCTTTGTAAATGATGAACAACTCATCATTGTATCATTTCCTCCAAATTTATCCTTCTCAATTTGGCCCTACGATTCTTCGAAGGACCTTACTTTCAAACGTGTCCAGCGTTTCGATGTCTTTTGCTGCTGGGGTACAAGTTTCGGAGGCATATGTGAGAAATGGCCTTATATTCGTAAGTGTTTTGTAGACGAGCAACTTGTTGGTGCTGGTCACGATCCTTGTTGATAAGAGACTAGTTAGAGCAAAACAGAGTCTATTGGCTACTAATAGTCTCTGATTTCATAGAGAGTGTCGTTTGAGTAGGTGATTACAGATACTCGAACTGCTCAGCTGTCTCACAGGTATAGTTTCCCACTGTTATTGAGGCCGGCATGAGCTCCGTACGTGCCTTTTCAGTAGATATGTAACGTGTGTTCACCTTGTTGGTGTTTAATCCCATGTTCCTGCTAGCCAGTTTAAAGGCGATATGTGTTTTTCCACTGGCTTTCGGGTTCTTGCCACTATATCTATGTCATCCGCATATGTTATTATCTGCACTACATTATACATTCACTGTGATTAATATATTTCCTAAAGGAATTAGAACCTAACTGCTAATATAGATACAAAGTGCTCAACAAAGGAACTCGTGATTATGAAATTAAATAACATGAAAATAAAGCTCGACAGAAGAATGTAATAAACGTTACGCTTATTCTGAAACCTGTAATAATTTTATTCAGAAGTTTGAAATATTAGTTGCTGGTTCTGTGCTTTTGATTTTGAATGGAAATGTGTGCGGACTGTTTCTCAGAACTGTGTGCGTAAGAGAACGCTTCATACCAGTCTTTCCTGCTATTCTTTGGACAAATTTCTGGTTAAAAACAAAACTGTGGCAACATTTTCAACAGTAACTATAATTGACGTGCGGCCAGCATTCCCCAATTGATCATCGTTAATCTACTTGTCCGTTCCCATATTCTATTAGGGCAGATCTGGGGATCTGGCTGGCCTGGAAGTATCTCTACAAGCCCAGACAGTTCAGAGAGATACCTGTGTAGACGGGCATTGTCCTGTTGAAAAATGAACTACAGTTCTTTCGCATGACAGTAACAGACCCATGAGCATACAAGATTTGAGTGACGATCTATTGTTCCCTCAGTCTATCATAACCTGAAGTCATGAACCTACGATGCCAGAAGTAACACCGCTGTGCGTCTCCAAAACATTAGATGAATGGGGCTTCTTCCCAGATTGCCGCCACACTCATTGGCGATGGTCACCCGGTATCGTACAGAACCGTGATTCATTAACGAACACAGTGCGATGCCATTCAGTCCCTGTTTCCCAGTCGCATCACTCCACATGCCGCCATTTGTGTTGTGTTAACGGCAGCCTAAATAAAACAGCAACTCACTTATCGAGCTGTTGCTAGTCTCCGACAAATGGCGCAGGATGACACAGAATGCTGCATGGAGTCGATTACTTGTTCTCAGATGGCAGGCGCACATGTTAGGGGTACAGTAAGGTGATCCTCCCATTTGGTGGTCACAAATGGTCGACCAGGACCTTGACGATGTGTATACCTGCCCACACGTCCCCACGCTGTCCAACATCGGGCCATCATGATATCCGGATGCTGACCAAATAGAGAAACGCAATTAGGCCATTTTAGACTCTGTTAGGTACTGATAACGCTGTCTCACACGTGTACGCGGCTATTCCCTTTTTTCCCAGTGGTCACACGACATCTAATGCGTTTCACACCCGTCATATACATTACCAGAACTGGTAACAACAGCAAACACAAACACGATGTGACATGGCCTCAGAAAGTCTTTGGAAGTCTTCTGCGGAAATACTGAGGCATATAGCCGTCCACAATTGTGAAAGTGTAATCGGTGCAGGATTTCTTGGACGAATTGACTTCTCGATTATGTCCCATAAATGTTCAAGGGGGTTTATGTTAGGCGATGTGGGTGGCCAGATCACTCGTTCGAAATGGCCACAATTTTCTTCAAACTAATCGCTAACAAGCGCGACCCGGTGACATGCCACCGTTGTCTGGAAACATGAAGTCCATGAATGACTGCAAATGGTCTTCGAGCAGCCGAACGTAACCGTTTCCTGTCAATGATCGGTTTACGTGGACAAGAGCACCCAATCCATTCCATGTAAACACAGCCCACACGATTATGAAGCCACCAGTAACTTGCTCAGTGCCTTGTTGACAACTTTGCGCCCATGGTTGCCTGGGGTCTGCGCCACAATCGAACCCTACCATCAGCTCTTAAAATTCGGACTCATATGACCACGGTTTTCCAGTCGTCTAGCGTACAACCAATATGCTCATGAGCCCTGGAGAGGTGCAGCAAGTACGAGGTGCATTCAAGTTCTAAGGCCTCCGATTTTTTTTTCTAATTAACTACTCACCCAAAATCGATGAAACTGGCGTTACTTCTCGACGTAATCGCCCTGCAGACGTACAC
Source organism: Schistocerca cancellata (assembly GCF_023864275.1). Lineage (NCBI taxonomy): Eukaryota > Metazoa > Arthropoda > Insecta > Orthoptera > Acrididae > Schistocerca > Schistocerca cancellata. The sequence goes on along the minus strand of NC_064631.1, from coordinate 458,517,036 downwards.
ATTTTTCACAACGCTGACGCCATGATTCTATGGCAGCGGCGAAGGCTTCTTTAGGAGTCTGTTTTGACCACTGGAAAATCGCTGAGGCAATAGCAGCACGGCTGGTGAATGTGCGGCCACGGAGAGTGTCTTTCATTGTTGGAAAAAGCCAAAAGTCACTAGGAGCCAGGTCAGGTGAGTAGGGAGCATGAGGAATCACTTCAAAGTTGTTATCACGAAGAAACTGTTGCGTAACGTTAGCTCGATGTGCGGGTGCGTTGTCTTGGTGAAACAGCACACGCGCAGCCCTCCCCGGACGTTTTTGTTGCAGTGCAGGAAGGAATTTGTTCTTCAAAACATTTTCGTAGGACGCACCTGTTACCGTAGTGCCCTTTGGAACGCAATGGGTAAGGATTACGCCCTCGCTGTCCCAGAACATGGACACCATCATTTTTTTAGCACTGGCGGTTACCCGAAATTTTTTTGGTGGCGGTGAATCTGTGTGCTTCCATTGAGCTGACTGGCGCTTTGTTTCTGGATTGAAAAATGGCATCCACGTCTCATCCATTGTCACAACCGACGAAAAGAAAGTCCCGTTCATGCTGTCGTTGTGCGTCAACATTGCTTGGCAACATGCCACACGGGCCGCCATGTGGTCATCCGTCAGTATTCGTGGCACCCATCTGGATGACACTTTTCGCATTTTCAGGTCGTCATGCAGGATTGTGTGCACAGAACCCACAGAAATGCCAACTCTGGAGGCGATCTGTTCAACAGTCATTCGGCGATCCCCCAAAACAATTCTCTCCACTTTCTCGATCATGTCGTCAGACCGGCTTGTGCGAGCCCGAGGTTGTTTCGGTTTGTTGTCACACGATGTTCTGCCTTCATTAAACTGTCGCACCCACGAACGCACTTTCGACACATCCATAACTCCATCACCACATATCTCCTTCAACTGTCGATGAATTTCAATTGGTTTCACACCACGCAAATTCAGAAAACGAATGATTGCACGCTGTTCAAGTAAGGAAAACGTCGCCATTTTAAGTATTTAAAACAGTTCTCATTCTCGCCGCTGGCGGTAAAATTCCATCTGCCGTATGGTGCTGCCATCCCTGGCATGTATTGACAATGAACGCGGCCTCATTTTAAAACAATGCGCATGTTTCTATCTCTTTCCAGTCCTGAGAAAAAAAATCGGAGGCCTTAGAACTTGAATGCACCTCGTATGTCGTGCTGTTAACAAAGGCACTTACGTCGGCCGTCTGCTGCCATAGCCTATTAATGTCCCATTTTGCCGAATTTCCCTGACGTACACTTCGTCGTACGTCCGACACTGATTTCCTCGGTTATTTCACGTTGCTTGTCTGTTGGCACTGATAACTCTACGGAAACGCCGCTGCTCTCGTTCGTTAAGTGAAGGCCGTCGGCCACTGTGTTGTCCGTGGTGAGGGGTAATGTCCAGAGTGTTAGTATTCTCGGCACACTCTTGACACTGTGGATCTCGGAATATGGAATTCCCTAACGATTTCCGAAATGATGTCCCATGCGTCTAGCTGCTACTACCATTCCGCGTTAAAAGTTGGCCTAATTCCCGTCGTGCAGCCGTTATCACATGGAAACCTTATCACATGAATCACCTGAGTACAAACGGCAGCTCCGTGAATGCACTGCCCTTTTATACCTTGTGCACGTGATACTACCGCCATCTGCATGCGTGCATATCGCTATCCCGTTACGTTTGTCACCTCATTGTATAACTGGAGTGGGGGTTTATGAGTAGTGTTTGGACACCGCTGTCGGTGGGGCTGCTGACCACGAAAAGCAATGGTACCAGGTTCGAGTCCCGGTTAGACGTACAGGTTTAATCTGCCAGGAAGTTGGAGAGATCGGCTTTTATTACGAAAATCAGCGACCAGTGGCAAGATGCATGTTAGACCATACAAATCGACAAGGGAACAGACTACAGTCTAAATCGTAAATATGACAGCAATTAAAATAAAATGTATATGGTCGGAACATGTAGCGAGGCGGACGGATGGTAGACGAATCAATGAAGTTGTTAGCTAGGTTCCAAGAGATGAGAAAAGACTGAGGCGATGACTGAAATTCGACTTTCGGATCTAGGTTCGCAAGTTCTTCCAACTTTTTCTTCGTCGTCTCCGTTTCCACCTGGAGTAGCAATACCCAAATTACGGACTTTTTTCCCCTCTACGATTGTCATGTCTGCAGAATTGTTATCCGGCAACCGATAAACCAGAAGGTATAATTCCCACATTACAGTTTGTTCATGTCTTCCGAAATGTCAAAGACTCAACTGCGAATTGGCGCGGCAACAAAGCCGAGACGATGAACATAAAGGCAGAAAAAGGAGCTACAAATGACAGAAGTGTACTTAACTATTAATTAAGCGTAAATCTACAACTCGGGCAGCGTGATAGAGAACGATTTGTTACCTCACACAGCGCAGATGCAGCGTTTTAAATTAAGGCGATAAAAATGTTACCTTGGGTAAGTTATAAGTGTATTTTGCCAACTGTGGATAGGTGAAAGCTCCAAACGATACACGAAGTTGAACAAAAAGTGGCAATTTGCTGTATTTCTTCAAGAGAGATAAGATTTTATTGTATTTCTTCTACCTTATGATCCAACCAGTATCATGCCACTGTCAGATGATATTTCTGCCGTACATTGAGGCGACAGAAGGCAGGGGATAGCGATATGCACACGCACAGATGGCGGTGGCATCATGATATAAAAGGGTAGTGCATTGGCGGAACTGTCATTTGTACTCAGTTGACTCTGAACGGGGAATAGTGATTGGAGCTAGAAGCATGGGAAATTCAATTTCGGAAATCATTAGGGTATGCAATATTCCGAGATCCACAATGTCAACAGTGTGCCAAGAATACCAGATTTCAGGCTTTATCTTTCACCACGGCAATGCAGTGGCCGACGGCCTTCACTTAACGACCGAGAGCAGCGGCGTTTGCGTAGAGCTGTAAGTGCTAACAAACAAGGAACACTGAGTGAAATAACTACAGAAATCAATGTGAGACTTACGACTTACGCGTCCGTTAGGACAGTGGGGCGAAATGTGGCATTAATGGGCTATGGCAGCATACGACCGACGCAAGTGCCCCTGCTAACAGCACGACTTCGCCTACGTCGCATCTCCTGAGCTCGTAACAATATCGGTAGGATCCTAAACGACTGACAAACCGTGGCCTGGTCAGATGAGTTCCAATGTTAGTTGGCACGAGCTGATGGTAGGGCTTGAGTGTGGCGCAGACCTCACGAAGCTGTGAACCGAACTTGTTAACAAGGCACTGTGCAAGTTGGTGATCGCTCCGCAGTGGTGTGGACTGTGTTTACATGGAATGGAATGTGTCCTCTGGTCCAACTGAGCCAGTTATGGAGAAGAAACGGTTACGGTCGGCTACCTGGAGACCATTTGCAGCCATTCATGGACCTGATGTTGCCAAACAAGAAATTTTATGCAGGGCAATGCGCCATGTCACCAATGGCCTTCCCGTCAGATCACTGAAGTTAAGCGCTGTCGGGCTGGGCTAGCACTTGGATGGGTGACCACCCGTCTGCTGAGCGCTGTTGGCAAACGGGGTGCACTCAGCCCTTGTGAAGCAAACTGAGGAGCTACTTGATTGAGAAGTAGCGGCTCCGGTCCCGGAAACCGAAAATGGCCGGGAGAGCGGTGTGCTGACCACATGCCGCTCCATATTCGCAACCAGTGACGCCTGTGGACTGACGATGACACGGCGGCCAATCGGTACCGTTGGGCTTTCATGGCCTGTTTGGGTGGAGCTAAGTTTTTTTTTTATGCGCCTTGTCACCGAGGCACGAATGTTCACAACTTGTTTGAAGAACATTCTGGGCAAATCAAGCGAATGATTTGGCCACTCAGATGGCCCGACATGAATCCCATCGAACATTTGTGGAACATAATCGAGAGGTCAGTTCGTGCACAAAATCCTGTTCCGGCAACACTTTCACATTTATGGACGACCATAGAGACAACGTGGCATAATATTTCTACAGTTCAACGACTTGTTGGGTCCATGCCACATCTAGTTTTGCACTACGCCGGGCAGAAAGAGGTCCGACACGACATTAGGAGGTATCCCATGATTTTTGTCACCTATGTGTAAGTTTCAATGTACACTCCTGGAAATGGAAAAAAGAACACATTGACATCGGTGTGTCAGACCCACCATACTTGCTCCGGACACTGCGAGAGGGCTGTACAAGCAATGATCACACGCACGGCACAGCGGACACACCAGGAACCGCGGTGTTGGCCGTCGAATGGCGCTAGCTGCGCAGCATTTGTGCACCGCCGCCGTCAGTGTCAGCCAGTTTGCCGTGGCATACGGAGCTCCATCGCAGTCTTTAACACTGGTAGCATGCCGCGACAGCGTGGACGTGAACCGTATGTGCAGTTGACGGACTTTGAGCGAGGGCGTATAGTGGGCATGCGGGAGGCCGGGTGGACGTACCGCCGAATTGCTCAACACGTGGGGCGTGAGGTCTCCACAGTACATCGATGTTGTCGCCAGTGGTCGGCGGAAGGTGCACGTGCCCGTCGACCTGGGACCGGACGGCAGCGACGCACGGATGCACGCCAAGACCGTAGGATCCTACGCAGTGCCGTAGGGGACCGCACCGCCACTTCCCAGCAAATTAGGGACACTGTTGCTCCTGGGGTATCGGCGAGGACCATTCGCAACCGTCTCCATGAAGCTGGGCTACGGTCCCGCACACCGTTAGGCCGTCTTCCGCTCACGCCCCAACATCGTGCAGCCCGCCTCCAGTGGTGTCGCGACAGGCGTGAATGGAGGGACGAATGGAGACGTGTCGTCTTCAGCGATGAGAGTCGCTTCTGCCTTGGTGCCAATGATGGTCGTATGCGTGTTTGGCGCCGTGCAGGTGAGCGCCACAATCAGGACTGCATACGACCGAGGCACACAGGGCCAACACCCGGCATCATGGTGTGGGGAGCGATCTCCTACACTGGCCGTACACCACTGGTGATCGTCGAGGGGACACTGAATAGTGCACGGTACATCCAAACCGTCATCGAACCCATCGTTCTACCATTCCTAGACCGGCAAGGGAACTTGCTGTTCCAACAGGACAATGCACGTCCGCATGTATCCCGTGCCACTCAACGTGCTCTAGAAGGTGTAAGTCAACTACCCTGGCCAGCAAGATCTCCGGATCTGTCCCCCATTGAGCATGTATGGGACTGGATGAAGCGTCGTCTCACGCGGTCTGCACGTCCAGCACGAACGCTGGTCCAACTGAGGCGCCAGGTGGAAATGGCATGGCAAGCCGTTCCACAGGACTACATCCAGCATCTCTACGATCGTCTCCATGGGAGAATAGCAGCCTGCATTGCTGCGAAAGGTGGATATACACTGTACTAGTGCCGACATTGTGCATGCTCTGTTGCCTGTGTCTATGTGCCTGTGGTTCTGTCAGTGTGATCATGTGATGTATCTGACCCCAGGAATGTGTCAATAAAGTTTCCCCTTCCTGGGACAATGAATTCACGGTGTTCTTATTTCAATTTCCAGGAGTGTATAATTTGCTCGACAACCCTTTACCTCTGCTTGTAATCTTTCTTAGTGTGATTTTTATTGTTACAGTTATTATTATTTTTGCAGGAACGTACCACAGACTTTTGGCATATTGTTTGCCTTATATTATTGCAGAGGGCGATAAATACATTTCGAGACTGCGTACCAGGTGGACTCCAGAGTCTTACGGGAACCGTCTGTCCTCTGCAGCCTGTGCCCTCTAGCCGGCGTGCAGTGAATCTTTATTTTAGAGGCAGGCAGCGTTGCAACACGCGCAAACGGCTGGGCACCAGCTCCTCAAATACGCGCCTTTCCGGGAAGTGGGCAACCGCTCGCTCCACGTAAGCAGGCTCTTGCTAAATGACAGCTGCTACCTGCAGCTGTGTTGAGTGCTGTACCAAACCAACAGGCTTGTCCAAACGTATACTGTGCTCGAACACCGTGAAGCACATCGAGGAAAACTGTTTATTGACAAATAGTCAACACCGATTCAGACAATATCGTTTTTTGAAACACAACTAGCTCTTTATTCTCACGAAGTAATGAGTCCTATCAACAGAGGACGACGAATTTATTGCACTGTTTTAGATTTCCGGAATGCTTTTGACATTGTTCCTCAACAAGCAACTTCTAATCAAATTGCGTGCCTATGTATTATCGTCTCAGTTGTGTGACTTTCCTGCCAGAAAGGTCACAGTTCGTAATAACTGGTGGGAAGTCATCGAGTAAAATAGAAATAATATCTGGCGTTCCCCAAAGAATTGTTATTGGCACCAGACGTTGTGGCCGAACGGTTCTAGGCGGTTCAGTCTTCAGGTTCGAATCCTGCCTCGGGCATGGATGTGTGTGATGTCCTTAGGTTAGTTAGGTTTAAGTAGTTCTAAGTCTAGGGGACTGTTGACCTCAGATGTTGACCCATAGTGCTCAGAGCCATTTGAACCATTTTATTATAGGCACTCTGTCTTTTCTGATTTACGTAAACGATTTAGCAGACAATGTGAGCAGTCCTCTTAGATTGGATGCAGATAATGCTGCCATTTACCATCATGTTATATCATCAGATTATCGAAACGAATTACAAAATGATTTAGACCACATATCTGGATAGTAAAGAAAGTGGAAATTAACTCTAAACCTTTAAAAATGTGAAGTCATCCACATGAGCGCTAAAAAGAATCCGCTAAAATTCAGTTACACGGTAAATCATACAAATCTAAAGGCCGTAGACTCAACTAAATACTTACGTATTACTATTACAAATAATTTAAACTGGAACATTCATATAGATAATGTTGCGGAGAAAGCAAATCAAATACTGCGCTTTATTGGCAGAACACTTACAAAATGTAACAGGTCTACTAAAGAACTGCTTGCACTACGTCTGTCTACCCTCTTCTGGAGCACTGCTGCGCGATGTGGGATCCACATCAGATAGAACTGACAGAGGACATCGAAAAAGTTAAACAAATGGCAGGTCGTTTTGTACTGTCGCGAAAGAGTGTGCCACGGATAAGATGCACGAATTGGCGTTGCAGACATTATAACAAAGGCTTTTTTCGTTGCGGCAGGACATTCTCATGAAATTTGAGTCACCAACATTCTCCTCAGAAAGTGAAAATATTTTGTTGGCGCCCACCTATATACGGAGAAATGATCATTGTAATAAAATAAGAGAAATCACAGCTCTCACGGAAGGAGTTAAGTGTTCGTTTTTCCCGCGCGCTGTTCCAAAGCAGAACGGTAGAGAAGTAGCTTAAAGTTGGTTCGATGAACCCTCTACTAGACAGTCAAATGTGAAATGCAGAGTAATAATGCAGACGTAGGTGTAGATGTAGATCTAGAAGAGGCAGAATACTACAGAGAGGCAACACCACGACGACACTGAAGCAAACTCAACAGCCCTCCGCTACGATTTACGAACTTAAAAGAAAAAACAAAAAAGCTGATACGGTGTAGGATGTGGTACATAACCTATTACGTAACAACAAAATAACATCCAAACCAAATTACCCTGAACGTTGTGGACGAACAACTACTACACGTTGTCGTTCGTTGGTGACTGTAACATGTACATACGAATACGAAAATTCCAGGCGATCAGTTACGTGATACTCAAGAAGGAAACACGGCCGGAAAATTCATTTTAGGCTCAGTCTTTGTGAGGTTTTTGTGCACCCTTCACTACATAAAGGGTATATTCAGCACAAAAAACGAAAGAAATGTGTAAGATATATGTGTAATTCACAACTTTCGGAGAAAAACAGAGAGTTCAGACACAAATATTCTAGAAAAATTTACTTTCACATAAATGCTATATGATTAACTTACGTCTGAATTTGAAGTATGTAAAATAAAATTCGTGTTACATGGGTGAAATATGGAAACCCTGATTTACGGATCAGGTACATGCCACCTGAGCTGCACAGCCAGTCGAATGTGCAACGAAGTTGCTTGCTGATAAGTCTATGAAATTTATACTTAAATCACTACCGAACTAAACCGGCTTTCTGCTGAAGCAGCTTATCATTTGCTCATTATATAGGGTGATTCTTATTAAAGTTTAAAAATCCTTGAAAAGACGTAATGAGGCTGAGACAAGTAATTTAATATAAGATACGTAGGGCCGCAAAGGTCGGAAAAACCCCAAAAGTAGATGACAAATGTTGAACATGATATATCACATCCAAAATACCGAAGGTACTTTCCGGCGTGCGCATGAAGGGATGACTGAGCGATGCAATTCTTGCATTCAAGAAAACGTGTGCAGATTTCGAACGCCTTAAGCGAATGTGATCGTTGGTAAACACAGAGGCTACAGATTTATTTTCCTCGCTGTAACCAAGCAAAATCTGTTCTTATTTTCCTTTTGTTCCTTCATTTCTTGTTTACAGATGTTATTTACAAGGTGTACAGCTTTGCTTCCGCCTTTTTTCCCCCAATATTTGAGGCTTTAATGAAACAAATTGGTTACACATGTATCATTCAAAATATTTTCCATCGCTGGCCACTATTTTCTCCCTTCTTTCGGGCAGTGTACGAATCCCGTGTCGAAAAAAATTGTTCTTCTTTTGAAGCGATCCACAAATCGATCCAATTTTTGACTTCTTCATGAGATCGGAAGTGTTGGTCAGCCAGGCCATGCGCCATTGATCTAAACAGGTGATAGTCAGAGGGAGCAATGTCTGGAGAATACGGTAGGTGGGGTAGGACTTCCCATTTTAACGTTTCCAAGTGCGGTTTGATTTCTTTTGCAACGTGGGGTCGAGCACTGTCGCGCTGCAAAATCACTTTATCGTGCCTCTCGCTGTATTGCGGCCGTTCGTCTTTTAATGCTCTGCTCAACCGCATTAACTGCGTTCGATAATGGACACCTGTGATTGTTTCACTTGGTTTTAACACCTCGTAGTTAGTAGACGACGCCGAGCTGGTCCCATCAAATGCAGAGCAAGATCTTGGAGCCGTGAATATTCGGTTTTGCCGTCGACGTGGAAGCATGGCCGGGATATCCCCTGATTTTTTGCGTTTAGGGTTATCCTAATGAACACATTTTTCGTCCCTGGTCACAATGCGATGCAGAAATCCCTTCCGTTTTTGCCTCTGAAGCAACTGTTCACAAATACACAAACGCCGTTCAACGTCTCTTGGTTTCAGCTCACACGGGACCGAAGTTCCTTCTTTCTGAATCATGCCCATAGCCTTGAGACGTTTTGAAATGGCTTGCTGTGTCACTCCCACTAATCGTGCCAATTCTTCTTGAGTTTGACGCCAGTCTTCACTCAGAAATGTCTCCAATTCTGCATCTTCGAAAACATTCTCTCTTCCACCACTATGCCGATCTAGGACGTTGAAATCATCGTTCTTGAAGCGTTTAAACCACTCACGACACTTTCTTTGACTCGTCCTTACCATACGTGCCTGAGAGCACTCGATGAGACTCAGCCGCTTTTTTTTCATATTGAAACAAAACAGTAACACCACCCGCAAATGACGAGAATTAGGCCCGTAAACTGAAATTTTCAATCAAGAACAACTTTATGATGCAGACACAAATCGACTAATGTTCGAATGAGGTTACGTTGACCGAGGTCCAAGCTAACTGCCTGGCGTCTGCGATCTGTTTCTTTCGACCGCTACACACCGTTGTCGCCACCTCTCGGCAAACGGCGGAATCAAAGTTGTACATCTTGTAGTAAAAAAACATAAGTCAGCTTCGGTAACGACGCAATTCGGCATATACTCGTATACCTGTGATGCAGTACGGCAGGTTTTCACTGTGACGTACTTTACAACATACCAGCGGAGGACGCAAGACCGATAGACAAAATAATAAATCTTACCACTTTGTAAACACATAACTCTTTACCGCAATGTAAAAAACACCGCGTACCTTCCGCAAGACTCGAACCCGGAGCCCAACGCACTAATGTCACGCCCTTACGTGTAGACTCGGAGCCGCACCGAAGTGAATACTCTATTTGGGTTTGGATGATGAGGTGCGACAGATAGACAGGGTCAAACGCTGCACTTGTGGCAAGACACGTCAACCGGTAACAAAAATGGCTCTGAGCAATATGGGACTCAACTGCTGAGGTCATTAGTCCCCTAGAACTTAGAACTAGTTAAACCTAACTAACCTAAGGACATCACAAACATCCAAGCCCGAGGCAGGATTCGAACCTGCGACCGTAGCGGTCTTGCGGTTCCAGACTGCAGCGCCTTTAACAGCACGGCCATTTCGGCCGGCCAACTGGTAACGTCCCATGCCCAACACTGTCATCCACTTTTGGGGTATTTCCCGACAGTTGCTGCCCCAAGTATCTTATATCAAATTACTTGTCCCAGCTTCATCTATGTCACTTCGGGGGTTTTTAAACGTTGATAACAATCACCTTGTATAGATCCAAATATTGCAAAATGACTAACCATGTAAAAAAATGTAATTTATGCTTTGCACTCCTTGCTTTGTGTAAAAAGATCTCTTATTAATATTTGATGATATAACTTGAAATTAGTAATGGTCTGTTCACAGAAAATTACATGCACCGTTGCCTGTTATCCATATGTTCTCATCCGAAAGCATATTTCATTTAAAATTTAACAGAAAACAGCAAATACAATTACTGGAGTTACATTGCATAAGGACTGAATACAGAGCTATGGAATATTCATACAAGAAGGACGTAATTCACCGTACGTTCGACCCAGCAACGAAGTTTCCTATCACAGCAAAAACTTACGTTTCGTAAATTACATATTCGCGACGCTGATTGGAAGAGTGATCAAAACGTTCAGAAAAATGAATTTGTTTTAAGGAAAATATAATCACCCTATTACAGAAGTTTAATTTGCCCAGATCGCACTACTTACATGTATGGACTCTTATTTTCAGCAAATTTGACTTGCCATGTTCAGACCTGGAAGAAATTTTTGAAGCAAAGTTTTTACAACAGTTTCGTATTCTTATAGGCCTACTCGAAATTTATTATGAAGAACATTTTTCCGAAATATGTGTGTTACATACCATCTACACACATCATACACTATGTCACTCTTTGTAGAGCGCTGTCATCGGGTCATGAAGGCATAGGAACTCGACTGTAATATAAATTAAAAGCAGTTACGTAAAATTTGACGTCAAGATTATAAAAAACATGTCAGAGGTGCAAATTTCTTGCTGGATCAGACGCACCAGTGTAGAGTCAGAGATCAAGTAATAAAAACTCACAAAAGTTACTAATAAAATACATCTAGTACACACCATATTACTCACTCTGTCCTCGTTGACACCTGACGACACACAGCCATGCAAAAGTCAAACGGAATGTATCGTATTACGGGATCCCACCAAATGGCAGCAGTCTCGTTGGGTTGGGTTGTTTTGGGGGAGGAGACCAGACAGCGAGGTCATCGGTCTCAGCGGATTAGGGAAGGATGGGGAAGGATGTCGGCCGTGCCCTTTCAAAGGAACCATCCCTCCATTTCCCTGGGGCGATTTAGGGAAATCACAGAAAACCTAAGGCAGGATGGCCGGACGCGGGATTGAACCGTCGTCCTCCCGAATGCGAGTCCAGTATGCGAACCACTGAACCACATCTCTAACAGCCTCGTACATGATAACATAGGAACATAATAGACACATATTTTCAAGTATGTACAATACGTACAATGATGACGTCAATCTGCAAATACAAATTTTTGTATCAAACTTGAAACTATTTCAATGCAGTTTCTTAATGAGATATTAGAAGTGGCGATGGCAGTCAGCTCTGACAAAGTGGTTCAAATGACTCTGAGCACTATGGGACTTTACTGCCGGGATCATCAGTCCCCTAGAACTTAGAACTACTTAAACCTAACTAACCTAAGGACATCACACAAATCCATGCCCGAGGCAGGATTCAAACCTGCGACCGTAGCGGTCACGCGGTTCCAGACTGTAGCACCTAGAACCGCTCGGCCACTCCGGCAGGCCTCAGCTGCGACAGGTGCAACGTTTAAAAGTAGGCAATCCGTATCACCCAAATTCTGTCACAACATCATAGAAATGTTCCATGAGATTTCACGATAAACACTAAGAAACGAAGTGGTCAACGCAGCTGACAGCAAGGGCCTTTGAAGGAGTTGGTTGGCTTCGGTTCTCGACAGAACACTTCTTTACAGTTACGCAAACGTTTCAGTGTTTGGACGTTCATTAATGGTATAACAATAAATTACAGGTATAGTTTATAGTTACTGACAGGTACGGTGTATACAGAATATAATTGTAATCCTTACCGTTCTAACATTCTGCGTGGTGTCTCTTGTTCTGTGTCGTGTCTCCCTACCACTTTTGCGCAACGACGCTCTGAGCGTGTTTTTTAGGGAATTGACTAGTTTGAACCTGGGACCTGTTGCTGGTAAGGAGACGCCAGACCACACATGACATGTAGAGTTCAGAAGAGTTCAGTGAGACTAGCGATGATATAACCAAATACTTAATGATTTCAGCGTCAGCTCCACTGCACTCCCTGTAAAAGAATCTTAATACTAACTAAATTTAGTGGAAGGGGTTCAAAACTTTCCTATTTTTAGTTAGCTGGTAAAATAACGTCGAAAAAGCAGTTAAGTTTACCACTGGAAATTTTATTCTACTCACAAAACATTGTTTATAAATTGCACTATTGATAAAAGGAAATGTTTTAATACTGGATGTTAATACCAACTACGTTCAACAAAAATGTGAACGAATATTACCTGAATGGGTTTCCAAGTTCTACAATGGATCGAAGGATGACCTATGCCATATCACATATATAATCTAGGTTTAAATTCAGTTTCACAAAAGAGAAAACTATCAAAATGGTCTACAGTGACCCTCAATTATCTTTAATTACTTATCTAACTTGTCGTAAATTAAAGTGGCTGATGTGGCTTCTCAGTAATTATATACCAGAAAAATCATCACGTTTCAGATTTTAACTTACGTAGCAAATGTGAATACCAAGAGCTTTAATTGACGATCGGGACTAGTATTACGCAAAACGGGGGTGTAACAGATGAGACTTCTGCAGTTCTAAGTGAAGCTGTTATGCGGCATCGCGTGCGTTCATTACCTTGTCGTTGGTTAGGCAGTGTCAGGGGGCGTCGGTCGCCACAGCTCCACGCACCTCGCCGACTCAGAAGCAACTCTTTTCTAACTTCTCCTTACTACAATTTACCGAAGTTGGTTTAAAAAAAAACTATCTGGCTGTGTTTTCATCTGACCAATCAGGGTCTCAATGCTAACCTTAAGCTCCGCCTACAAAAATTCTCTATATCCAATGAGAAACGTTATACTTCTCGTGGTGGGGCAATGTTTTTAAAGTATGCAACGTAACAGAGACGCGAAAAAGTCTCACGCTAAAACTTGCGGCTGGTGTGGCTTTTTTAGTGTTATCGTAAGATCTATACTGTTCTTCTGGAGGGCTCTACCTTTTAACATGGACTGGGGGGTGGTCCTGGCGATTAGCTGGAGACGTGGGTGTCCGTCCCTTATCGTAGGGCCTTCTAGCTTAACACGGTTCTGCTCTCGGCTTCTGTTCTCGTTTCTCCCCTCGTAACTGCGTCTGTCTCACGGTGGGAAGGTATTACATGCATTTAGGCATTCTTGTGTTAGTCTGTGGTATTCCATTAGCTCACTCGTTACTCGTATTACTTTGGTTAATTTAATGTCACGATTTATTCGGAGCTATGTGACATACTGCTGGATTTGCTTATCATGTCAGGGTTTTCATGGAAGGTGTTGGATTTGCCTGACACCTTACACCGTAGATGTCATATAACTGGCTTTACAGCAATATTTGTCGAAAATCAACCGATCAGAATGGCAAAAAATAGAGGCAACAGAAAGAAACTTACCCTACACAACTGCTACACTGAGGTACTGGTAATCTTAAATAGTTCTTCACGTACGAGTATAAAATCATGCACGCACATGTCTGTCACACGTAGTCGTGGACTATAACTGTAGACATCAAACCACAGAGACGCGCAGTTTTAGAGTACCGCCATGTAGGAATTTGGAGAGGTACACGAAAATCATATGCCACTATCCCTGTGTGTTGATTGTGGGTTAAATAAAGTAGCATTACTTTTTTAGGAGATGAAGTAGCTTGTCTAACACACTGCCGTCACAGAAAGGAGGAAGATGAAATGAGAATGGCAAGGGGACATGCGTTGGTGTCCCGAAATAATGCGATTCGATTTTCGGTTAAGATCATCCTAAAATACAGAGTGGCGCACGAAATCTATGTAGATACACGAAATTCTGATTGATAAAACTTGACTGCTTTTATACGTGCTAGTGAACTCGCAGAACACTTGACCTTAGATTTCTGGATAAATCTGTGACCGAAAGCATCACATCTATTGTCACAGACGTACGGGTGGTGTGCGTCCGTACACTGACCTGTGTGATATGTCCGTAGCTATTTTCGTAAGTAGTTAGTCAAATGCAGCCATCTTTCATAAAAAAAGGGCATTCAGGATCAGCATCTCCACGAAGCACAGACTGCAATAGCCAGTCGCACTACACACGTTGAGCAAGAATACCTTAATTGAAACTTCTCGCCGGCCGTGGTGGCCGTGCGGCTCTAGGCACTTCAGTCCGGAACCGCGTGACTGCAATGGTCGAAGGTTCGAATCCTGCCTCGGGCATGGATGTATGTAATGTCCTTATATTAGTTAGGTTTAAGTAGTTCTAAGTTCTAGGCGACTGATGACCTCAGCAGTTGGGTCCCATAGTGCTCAGAGCCATTTGAACCATTTTTTGAAACTTCTCGGCAGATTAAAACTGTAAGCTGCATTGGAACTCGAAAATGCGAAGCTTTCGCAGGAAAGTGCTCAGCCAACTGAGCTATCCAAGCATAACTCACATCCTGCCCTCACAGCTTTGTTTCCGACAATACTTCTATTACCTTCCAAGCTTCATAGTTCTCCTCCAAACCTTGCAGGACTAGCACACCTGGAAAAAGGAATACTTTGGTGAAACGGCTTATCCATAGCCTGGTTCCCGCGTATCGCCACACAGAGCTCTCGCAACGTTGCGTGAGACACCCTGTGAATACAGGACGGAATATACTGGAAGATGGCCGTTGACGACTGTCGCGCAGTAAGCTACCCGGAGGAAGCGCAGACGAACAGAGCCGGCCAGTTAGTGTATCAGCAGGAGGTGACGTTTACTGCCCACCCGAGAGCTCGCTCTCTTCGTAATTAAACTCGCCTGACTGCCTGAGACAGCGAGTCGGATCACCGAGCCAGGGCACGGTGCGACCGACTTTTACGGATCGAGGCTGTGCCGAGGCACCTGCAATGAGTCAAATAAACTGACGGAAAAAAATCACAACATCAACAAGAAGTTGTGCGACGTAGACAAATGTTGGCAGGTCTGTTTCTACATCTGAAAGATGATTTCTATTCAAATTTCGCACCAATCGCAAAAGAGTGGCAAAGTATCGCCGCTATGAACAGGCAAATCAGATTTGTCATACAAGCTGTTATGATCGTGAGCGTTAGTTAATTTTGAGACTGGGCGTGGTGAGTTGATGTTAATCAAGAATGGTTTTCAGGCAGCGGAAAAGCTATTATCAGTGCCTCACTGAGTTTGAACGAGGTTGTATGATAGGGATACGAGAAGCTGGTTCTTCATTCTACGATACTACAGAAAGACCTAGTAGGAATCTAGCCACCGCACGTAGCTGCTGGCAGCGATCGTCACGAGAATGTATTGCTGCAAGAAGATCGGGCTCCGGGGGGTCACGTAGCACTATCGAGAGAGAAGGCCATCGTGCTGGGACTATGGCTCTGGCACATCATACTTCGTCTGTAGCAGCACTATGAGCAGCAGTTGGCACCACAGTAACGTCATTTGCGACTTCAGTGGAGACAAGAGAGAGCTCATTGGAAGGCAAGGTCGAGATCTCTTGTGTTTTCTGACGAAATCTGACTCTACTTCGGTGCCAGTAATGGTCGTGTGTTGCTTGGAAAGAGCCCTGTCTGCGTGCTAGACACACTGGACTTACAACTGGGGTGCGATATCGTATGGCCGCAGGAGCACTCTCGTCGTTGTCCCACGTACCCTGACTGTAAATATTTACGCCAATCCGGTGATGCAATCTGTTGTGCTGCCATTCATGAACAGCATTTCAGGGTCTATTTTCCAACAGGATAACGTTCACCCACATTCTGTTGCTGTAACCCATGTAAGTAGGCTGTTTAGGTTTTCTTATTGGTAACGCCACGTAGCGCTCTGTATGAAAAATCACTGGCTGTGCTGTGCGCAGTCTGTGGCTAGTTTGCATTGTTGTCTGCCATTGTAGTGTTGGGCAGATGGATGTGAACAGCACGTAGCGTTCAGCAGTTGGAGGTGAGCCGCCAGCAGTGGTGGATGTGGGGAGAGAAATGGCAGAGTTTTGAAATTTGTAAGACTGGATGTCATGAACTGCTATATACATTATGACTTTTGAACACTATTGAGGTAAATACATTGTTTGGTCTCTATCAAAATCTTTCATTTGCTAACTATGTCTATTAGTATTTAATGCCTTCAGTAGTTTGAATCTTTTATTTAGCTGGCAGTAGTGGCGCTCGCTGTATTGCAGTAGTTCGAGTAACGAAGATTTTTGGTGAGGTAAGTGATTTGTGAAAGGTATAGGTTAATGTTAGTCAGGGCCATTCTTTTGTAGGGATTTTTGAAAGTCAGATTGCGTTGCGCTAAAAATATTGTGTGTCAGTTTAAACACAGTCATGTATAATTGTTCTAAGGGGATGTTTCATATGGCGACCCTGCCAGGATGTTACACATAGTGTCGACATGTTGCTTTCACCTGTTCAATCGCCAGATCTGTCTCCAATCATGTAAATATGGGTCACCATCGGACGACAACTCGAGTGTCATCCACAAACAGCATTAATAATAATAATGTCGTGTGACGAGGGCCACCCATCGCGTAGACCGCACACCTGGTGCAAGTCTTTCGAATTCACGCCACTTCGGCGACTTGCGCGTAGATGGGGATGAAATGATGATTAGGACAACACAACACCCCGTCCCTGAGCGGAGGAAATCTCCAACCCAGCCGAGAACCGAACCCGGGCCTTTAGGATTGACAGTCTGTCGTGCTGACCACTCAGCTACCGGGGGCGGACAAAAACAGCATTAACCGTCCCTGTATTGACCGACCAAATGCTACATACATGGAACTCTATCCCAGAAACTTGCATCCGACGTCTGTACATCAC
This sequence comes from Schistocerca cancellata, assembly GCF_023864275.1. Taxonomy (NCBI): domain Eukaryota; kingdom Metazoa; phylum Arthropoda; class Insecta; order Orthoptera; family Acrididae; genus Schistocerca; species Schistocerca cancellata. The sequence continues at coordinate 458,499,700 of NC_064631.1, read as the reverse complement.
AATGCATGTACATGCGTACCTGCACTCAATATTCTGGCGGTTACACCGGTTATTACTATAGCAGCGATTCACATTCGCAGTGGATTATCTCTCATCTACATTAACCTGTGATCTTGTAATGTTAATAACTTAAATATGTTACCTAGATTACCTAGACAAATGTACTCCTCAAAATTTCATTTATCTACATTAACTATTTTTTGAAGTTGCGATTTTTTTCCGTCTGTGTAAAACCACCGTTTCTTAAGGGAGTTCGCAAGATCGCGCATATGTTTGAGAGAGAGCAGCATCTCATCTGCACCTTACTAACAAAGTTACGATTTTTGTTGTCGTAGTTGCCCTTACGTTGTCATTGCTGTTATAGTTACGGTCGCACTGCAGCGCGGCCATTAACGTCCGAGGTAAGTTTTTATACTATTATCCTGAATTATATTCCACACAAGAAAAGTGTTTCATTGCAGCACCACAGAGCTTGAACGTTTCTGTAGCGTGCACTTAACACTTCTTTCAGTTTAGTTTGTATGTGATCTGCTCTTTTTGAAATGATATTTATTATAAGCAAAATCCAACCTGCCCTGATCTGAAGAAACTATGCCATTTCATTTTAGGTCTACAACTTTGCTACCGCTGTTTTTTTCTCGAACTTAGAGGCTTTATTGGGAGAAACTTCCTTTCTCCCAGTAGTGCTAGTTCTACAAGTTTCGGTGGAGAGCTTCTGTGAAGTTTAGAAGGTAGGAGACGAGGTACCGGCGGGAGTAAAGCTGTGAGGACGGGTAGGGAGTCGTACTTGGATAGCTCAGTTGGTAGAGCAATTTTTCCACAACAGCAAAGGTTCCGAGTTCGAGTCTCGATCCGGCACACAGTTTTAATCTGCCAGGAAGTTTCAACTTACAAAATACTTACGATACAAAGTATTGGCCATGTCTGGCCACCACTTTCCGAGCGAGGTGGCACTCTGGACTCTCATTTGGGAGGGCTACGGTTCTAACTCGCGTCCTGCCATCCTGATTTAGCGTTTTCCTGGTTTCCCTAAATCATTTCAGGCAAATGCCAGGATGGTTCCTTGAAAGAGCACAGCCAACTTCCTTCCCCATCCTTCACTAATCCGATGGGACCGATGACCTTGCTGTTGACCTTTTCCACCAACCAACCACTACTTTTCCCTATCTTTCGGGCAGCGGAAGAACTGGTCATCTTTTGAGTAGATCCATGAAGCGATTCAATTGTGCATTTATTCATATGACCGGAAGTGCTGGTAAGCCACTGGTCGAAAACCGCGGTAGTCAAAGGGAGCAATTTCTGCAGAATGTAGTGATTGGGGTAGGACATCCCATTTCAACTTTTCCAAGTATGTTTTGACGTGTTTTGTGATATGGGGTCGAGCATCGGCATGTTGCAGAATCATCTTTTCCTTTCTATCGCTGTAACGTGCCCGTTTGTTTTTCAGTACTCGGTTCAAACACATCAACTTCGTTCGATAACGATCTTCTGTGATTGTTTCCTTCGGTTTCAATAGCTTCGAAAACCCTTTCTCTTCCTCTGCTATGGCCGTCTTCATAGTCAGAATCATAGTTCCTGAAACATTGAAACCATTATCTGCACGTTCTTTCACTAATTAGTGCCTCACAATAGCTTTTACACACCATTTTATGAGCTCAGCCGCAGATTTCTTCATGTTAATGCAGAAAATTAAAACTTTCCGCAAATCACGAGAACTTGGCACGTAAGTTGACAAATTCAGTCGAGAATAAATTTATGATGCAGTCACAAATCGGCTAACATTTTCATGGCGTTATGTTTACAAATCCCTAAGCTTTCTGTTTGACACTTAGGACTTGCACCTGCTCCACCACTTGCCGCTACTGCCATCTATTACAAGAAGGCGGAAGTAACGTTTTGGACCTAAAGAGTAAAGTTAAGACCCCAGTAACGAATTTATGAACTCTGCCTGGTTATACACTGATAGAGCAGAACACACTTGATTTGGTCGCGCATCGGAAAAAATAGTGGACATAGCATCAATGAAATGAACAGAAGTGACCACAAAAATTATCTCTAACATTCCAGTTAGAAACAATATTTTTAGCTAGTCGACTTATAGGTAGCTGCTGTGCAGTGGGGGTGTTATCCCCGACAGTGTGATTATAATAGATAAACATGAAATAATGAACATATTCACTTCTGTAGAATCACGTGTTGCATCTCTCCAACTCGCATTAAGCCTCAGTATCTACCTTATTCACTGTAAAGCAAAATTGGTTCAAATGGCTCTAAGCACTAGGGGACTTAACATCTGAGGTCTTCAGTCCCCTAGAACTTAGTACTACTTAAACCTAGCTAACCTAAGAACATCACACACATCCATGCCCGAGGCAGGATTCGAACCTGCGACCGTAGCGGTCGCGCAGTTCCAGACTGAAGCGCCTAGAACCGCACGGCCACACCGGCCGGCAAGGGTAGCAGAATACCAGTTATATCAAAGCAGTTTAGTAACGACTAAATGACTAAGAAAACTAAATAAGATATTAAGTTTGAGGAATACTTCATGTGTTGTGCTTGAAAAATCAAGTGACCAAAATACACTCCTGGAAATGGAAAACAGAACACATTGACACCGGTGTGTCAGACCCACCATACTTGCTCCGGACACTGCGAGAGGGCTGTACAAGTAATGATCACACGCACGGCACAGCGGACACACCAGGAACCGCGGTGTTGGCCGTCGAATGGCGCTAGCTGCGCAGCATTTGTGCACCGCCGCCGTCAGTGTCAGCCAGTTTGCCGTGGCATACGGAGCTCCATCGCAGTCTTTAACACTGGTAGCATGCCGCGACAGCGTGGACGTGATCCGTATGTGCAGTTGACGGACTTTGAGCGAGGGCGTATAGTGGGCATGCGGGAGGCCGGGTGGACGTACCGCCGAATTGCTCAACACGTGGGGCGTGAGGTCTCCACAGTACATCGATGTTGTCGCCAGTGGTCGGCGGAAGGTGCACGTGCCCGTCGACCTGGGACCGGACCGCAGCGACGCACGGATGCACGCCAAGACCGTAGGATCCTACGCAGTGCCGTAGGGGACCGCACCGCCACTTCCCAGCAAATTAGGGACACTGTTGCTCCTGGGGTATCGGCGAGGACCATTCGCAACCGTCTCCATGAAGCTGGGCTACGGTCCCGCACACCGTTAGGCCGTCTTCCGCTCACGCCCCAACATCGTGCAGCCCGCCTCCAGTGGTGTCGCGACAGGCGTGAATGGAGGGACGAATGGAGACGTGTCGTCTTCGGCGATGAGAGTCGCTTCTGCCTTGGTGCCAATGATGGTCGTATGCGTGTTTGGCGCCGTGCAGGTGAGCGCCACAATCAGGACTGCATACGACCGAGGCACACAGGGCCAACACCCGGCATCATGGTGTGGGGAGCGATCTCCTACACTGGCCGTACACCACTGGTGATCGTCGAGGGAACACTGAATAGTGCACGGTACATCCAAACCGTCATCGAACCCATCGTTCTACCATTCCTAGACCGACAAGGGAACTTGCTGTTCCAACAGGACAATGCACGTCCGCATGTATCCCGTGCCACCCAACGTGCTCTAGAAGGTGTAAGTCAACTACCCTGGCCAGCAAGATCTCCGGATCTGTCCCCCATTGAGCATGTTTGGGACTGGATGAAGCGTCGTCTCACGCGGTCTGCACGTCCAGCACGAACGCTGGTCCAACTGAGGCGCCAGGTGGAAATGGCATGGCAAGACGTTCCACAGGACTACATCCAGCATCTCTACGATCGTCTCCATGGGAGAATAGCAGCCTGCATTGCTGCGAAAGGTGGATATACACTGTACTAGTGCCGACATTGTGCATGCTCTGTTGCCTGTGTCTATGTGCCTGTGGTTCTGTCAGTGTGATCATGTGATGTATCTGACCCCAGGAATGTGTGAATAAAGTTTCCCCTTCCTGGGACAATGAATTCACGGTGTTCTTATTTCAATTTCCAGGAGTGTAGTATACACTTTCTTGGCACAGTACAGTAGGTGCCAGAGAAAGTACAGATGCATACTTATTACGTGAACAATGTTTCCATACACGACAAAGAATATTCGACATGTTAAACCAAAGAGAAAGGGTATTTAACTGATTGCGCAGGTCCTCGAATTAAGCGACTGAGTCCAATACTGTAAACTGCCTCGTGTGTACTGACTTCATAAATTATATGTTCACTTCCGCAGATCATAGAAAGTTTACCAACACGAAATAGAGAAAAATTTAATCGTGGAATGTGAGCATCTCACGAATGATTTAACAGAGCAACCTGGAACATGAGCATTCCTTTCAGACAACCACAATGAGTAGAATTATCTCACCAAAACTTCAAACCACCAACGGCTCCATTCGACACCAGTCAACCATTCGCACGCCGCTAAGCATCAGGAACAAGAGAGTTGGGTTGAAAAGTTACGTAACCGCTTGGTCGGCTAGGTCAAGCACTCACTGGCTAACAGGTCCAGAAACGTGTGACCATGCTTCTGTCAAATCTTGAAGGAGAAAACATCAAATATAGACCCTCTCCATACAGGCACCGAATCATCTTTGCATTCATGTTCTGATAATTACTTTGCGAAACAGGGTGACACTATAACTTAAAATTGAAAGTGGCTATTTAACATGCAACTTTCAAGTTTAGTTTAGTTTCTTGCATGTTCCATAGCTCGCATTCGTGACAACACGCCATGGTGTGGATGGTGTCAATGTGTTTACAAATATGTGAACGTAAACTTTTCCGGCGTATACTGCTGATGAAACCTTCTTGGGCTTCCATCGAAGATAATGAGAGTAACACGCATAGAAACGTCGCGGACTGCCTACGTAGTCGCCCGTATGAAAGCCCAAGAAGACTTCATCAGGTTCACAAATAACGCACATTTTCTCTGGGAAAATTTGGCTGCTTGCTGGCCATATATACAACCAGATTTTTTGCTTAAATCTTAATCTACAAGAAAAATTGAAAAAAGGCAACCCAACCACATACATGCTATCTACACAGAAATTCATGTATGGAGCAAAAGGCGTAGTCGAGTAGAAACCATTTCAATTTACTTTTAAAATGGAAGGCCAAGGTTAAGTTTTAGATATGGACAGTACAGCGGGAAGAAGAACAACGAGATACAGAAGATCTAGCTGCAGTTTAATAACTGCAGATAACATTGGCTCGAGCACATAGACAAGAACATGGAATCGGCGTTCCCCATAGACCACAGCAAATGTTTGCAGAGGAAAACCTCTAAGAAGACCCAAACTTCGGTGCAAAGACAGAGTGAGGAAGGATACAGGTCTAGCAGGATGGCAGTTAAGCCACGACACAGGACAGAGAAAACAGAGCAGGCCAAAAACTGCGGGTAGGAACGCCTTCACTTCGAATAAACGAATAAGTATAGTAAAATAAGAAAGATGAATTGCAAAAAACAAAAGGCGCTAGTCGTTCGTTGCAAGCACAGATGCCCTTTGTTGGATCCTCTCGCTGAAGGAAGAACCAATAAGTGAGAGGACAGCGCCCAATTGAGAGGGAAGTTAGAACCATTTTGCCCCCCCCCCCCCCCGGACTTTAGCAACTACAGATTGACGTCACTCACTTCCAGCTACACCACACCCCAATGACGCATGGTACTGTGTCTCAGCAGCAAGGTTACCGCATGTAGGACGAAGTTACAATGTACCGACTAGGTAATGTGCACGTCTACTTGCTACTGAAGTTGCCAGCTACTTGCCGCGAACCGCTGTATGTCTTGTTCTTTTTTTCATTTGGTCATCAGTTTTCTGACTGACTTGATGCAAGGCACCACGAATTCCTATGTCAACCTCTTCATCTCAGAGTAGCTCACACATCCGGCGTCGTCAGTGATTTACTGACTGCGTTCCAGAACCGTGGTCCAAAGGTAGCGTCTTCGAGTACCAATCAAATACGTCCTGACAACCAGGTTCAAACTCACACGCTTAAATTTTAAATAAAAGTCGTCAGGAATGACGGCCGATCTCTCTAGTGGCAAAAGATTTCGTACTGTTTCCCCATTCGGATCTCCAGGAATGGACTCCCAAGAGGGCAGGGGGTACCCATCACAATAATGAACGAAATAGTAACATATCACGAGTCGCAGCATGCAATGACAGAAATTTGATTGCGGAAGGGAAGCTGAAAAATCATAAAAGGATTACGGAAAGGCTCAGTCTAGTCAGTAAGTTGAAATGGGAAGAATATAAGGCTTTCTGATAAGATAAATATAGGATAATATCAGCAGCAGCGGAATGTGGTGTAACCGGACTGAGATTTGTTATGAATAGTAAGGTAAGGTAGAGAGTGACTTACTGCGAACCGTTCAGTGATAGGGTTGTTCCCATCACAAACAACAGCAAATCAACACAAATACATTAGTTCAGGTATACAAGCCAAGATTCAGTACGTAGGGAGACAATCTAATTATGATGGGCGATTGGAACGCTGCAGTAGAAGGAACTGAAGGCAGAGTTAGTGTAGACAATGGTCTTATAAGTAGAAATGAGACAGGTGAAAGACTGATTTCTGCAGTATTAGAAAATTTAGAGAACCGGCATTTGAAGCAGATTGCCGAATGATTCTGCTGCCGCTCACATAAACTGCGCGTAAGCACCACAAAGATAAGCCACGAGAAATTAAGACTCGTACGGGGGTAGACAGACAGTCGTTTTTGCCTCGCTCTAATAGCGAGTGAGACAGGAAAGGAAGTGACTAGTAGAGGTACAGGGTGCTCTCCGCCACGCACCGTAGGGTGGCTTACGGAGTATCTATGTAGACGTAGATACATTTAAGCAAGTAAAGAGAATAAATTGTACAAAAAGCACAAGCAGAGAAGGTATACCCGGCATAGGCCCGGAGACGGAAATATTCCACCTGGATTACATCATAAACATAGATTCCAAAATCAGATATTGGATTGTAAGAAGTACAAGGGGCAGATACAGACTCGGATCACAATTTACTAACGCTGAAGAGTAGACTTAAGATTAACACAATCGTCCAGAAGAACCGGTAGGGAAGAAAGTGTGGTAGTGAAGTATGAGGAGTAATTAGATGCGTTTGAAGTTCTCCAATAGGCTTCTGTTCAAAACATATAGACGTAAGTAACTTTCGCATGATGTGTCACTGCCAGATAACACAGCTCGGTGAAACTTGGACCATACATGGAATGGATTGCTACAATATAGTACGGAAGGTAAGTGAAAGAAATACGCAGTGAGACGAACAGAAATGATACTTTTATTCAAAGACAATAGTTACACTGAAGTCACTGCGATTCAAGATGACCCCCTGGATATTATAAAAGGCGAACATGGTTCGCCGGCCGCTGTGGCTGAGCGGTTCTAGGCGCTTCAGTCCGGAATCGCCCGGCTGCTGCGGTCGCAGGTACGAATCCTGCCTCGGGCAAGGATGTGTGTGATGTCCTTAGGTTAGTTAGGTTTAAGTAGTTTTAAGTTCTAGGGGACTGATGACCTCAGATGTTAAGTCCCATAGTGCTTAGAGCCATTTGAACCAGTTTTGGAGATGGTTCTTAATACGATGTGTGATTACGGATGGCAGCGCACATTCTGCAACGTACGCACATGCTGTCCATAAGGTAGGTAAGCAGTTCTTGTTGCAGGGCGTTCATTCCGCGACCAACGCGGCTGACAAATACTGATTGGTCTTGGTGCATGTGTATCTGATGCAATGTATCTCCCCACGCATCGCCCACGTGCTCGGTGGGTTTAAGCAGGGAAAACCGAGAGACCCCACCTGCTCTGTTGGACGCTTTCGCGTATTGTCACCCATAAACATGAAGTCAGAGTGGAATGCATCCCTGAAAAGACGCTCAAAGGGAAGAAATATAGTGTCACAATAACACTGAGTGGCGTGTGTATCGTGTTCAGAGATCTGGAGGTCAGTACACCCAGGCAACATTACGCCTCCCCACAACGCAACACCTGGACCACCAATACGATCATGTCTGACAGCGCTACATATATCCTCATATGGCGTTAGGTGGAACCATATAATGCCCCCAGGAAAACCATTAGTTTCTACACCTATGTTTATTAGAAGCAATCGTTGTTTCATGGTCATCTACTCGCCCCTTTCGTTACTGCCTATAATCGTCAACCACCCCATACCCTCCAGTTAGTTGATCACGTACGGATAATAATTAACATTATTTTCTGAAAGTTAATTTTATTAAATATAAAGTAATACGCATGCAAATGAATTGTCTCGTTTCACGACAGTGCTGTTGTTTCCATCTTCATCGATCTAACGTTGCGAGTCGCCTCAGCCTACCTTTTGTATGCGAGCGTTGGATATGTAGCTGTCGAGTTGTCTAGCTGTCTACAGCAAACGTGCGTGGTATGCACGACATTTATAGTGAATTGGGTTCAGGATTGTTTGTCGAACAGTGTTTTTCATTTCTGTAAATACATGTTCTTCAGAAATGCTTTTTTTTGTTGTCGGAAGCCTGTATTTTATATCTTTCCTACTTGGATCATCATCAGTTATTTTGCTGCCCAAACCACAAAACTCATCTACTACTATTAGTGTCTCATTTCCTAAACTATTTCTCTCAGCATCATCTGATTTAATTGGACTACATTCCATTATCCTTGTCTGACTTTTATTGATGTTGATCTTATAATCTCTTTCAAGACCCTATCCATTCCGTTCAACTGCTCTTCCAAATTCTTCGCCATCTCTGACTGAATTACATCAGTAAACCGCTCAGTTTTCATTTCTTCTTCCTAAACTTTAATTCCCTTTCCAAATTTATCCCTGGTTTCCTCAACAGCTTGCTCAATGTGCAGACTGAATAACATCAGTGGTAGCCTATAAACCTGTCTCACTACATTCTCATCTACGAGTATGGCTTCCCTTTTATGAGCATTGACTCTTATAACAGCAGTGTGGTTTCTGTACAAGTTTCTTTGTGTTTTATCCCCGCAACATCAAAAAGTCAAAGAGTGTAGTGCACACTGTTATACCAGCTCTTTCACTGAAGTAAGCCTTCTTCGTCTGTGCCAGCCTATCTTGCTTCTGACATCCTGCGTACTCTTGCGCCGGCCGGTGTGGGCGAGCTGTTCTAGGCGCTTAAGTCTGGAACCGCGCGACCGCTACGGTCGCAGGTTCGAAACCTGCCTCGGGCATGGATGTGTGTGATGTCCTTAGGTTAGTCAGGTTTAAGTAGTTATAAGTTCTAGGGGACTGATGACCTCAGATGTTAAGTACCCTAGTGCTCAGAGCCATTTGAACCATTTCGTCCTCTTGCTTCCTAGACAGGAGAATTCCCTCACTATTTCTATTAGTGTGAAGGTCTCAAGTCGTTACTTTCCTTTTTGCTACTCTTCATCACGTTTTTCTTTGTTTTGTTAATTCTTAAGCAATTTTCTTCTATATCTACGAATATCCTATGGTAAGTATGCTGTCCATTCCTTACGACAGGTCTTCAAAGTCTTCCACAAGAGCTAAATCGTCCGCGTATTTTAGCATTGCAGTCTGTTTCCTTATTCTTTTATTCGTCTTCGGAAATTTCGTTTCACTTCCTTCATTGCATCTTTGACGGTGGTGATAACTCGCAACCCTGACTTACAACTTTCTTAACAGTGTCTTTCCTGATCATCCCTTTTTATTTCTGTGGCAGAGATAACTTTGCTCGGTGAGAAAGCTTTATCGGCATGTAATAACGGTAGATATTTGTAGAAAAAACTCCTGACAGTATTTGTGTAGAGTACAACAGCTACTACAAACGAAACGTAGAGAAGTGAAAATTTGGAGGCTTCTGCTAGGGTATCTAACAAATACCTGGTACAGGGAAGTGGGAGGGGGGGGGGGCAGGAAGTGAAATCATAGGAGCACTAGAATAGATCTATATCTGCATTGCGCAAGCATACTTCTGATGAGTGGTGGAGGTTACTTGGTGTACCATCGTCACTTTCCTCATTTCCCATTCTAGTTACGAATGGTTCGCGGGAAGAACAATTGCCGGTAAGCCTACATGTGGATTCAAATCTGTATAACTTTAACTTCATCGTCTTTTTGCAAGATACACGTAGGAGAAAGAATATATTTAGGTGAATAGCTCCCGGGTTTCCAGCCAGATGGTAGTGTCAAAGTACCTGCAGTATTATATTGCAACCCCGCTGGAACCCGAGAGCTACTCACCAACAGTAAACTCCTGGAGAGCCCACATCCTAGGAACATTCATACTCGAAACTTTCACAGTAAGCCACGCCTTGAATCAGAACGTATCTCTTGAAGCGACTGCTACTGGAACTGGTTGATCATTTCCGTGACGCTTTTAATGCTTACTAAATGAATCTGTAAAGAAACACGCGGCTCTTCTTTGGATCTTTTCTAGTTCCTGCATCCACCCTATCTGGTACGGATCCCATACTGACGAGCATTATTCAAGTACTGGTCGAACGACTCTTTTGTAAGCTGCCTCCTTTGCAGGTGGATTACATTTCCTGAGGATTCTTACAGTGAATGCCAACCTGGCATCTACCTTTCCTGCGGCTAGTTTTATGTAGCCGTTCCCCTTTAAATCACTCCATACGCATACTCCTAGATATATTAAGAACGCAACAGCTTCCAGCGATTGCTCTGCAGTCCCGTAATCAAACAATGTATCCTTCTGTCTATGTACACGCAGTACGTTACAGTTGTTTATGTTGCGGGTCAACTGTCACTGCACCAAGCGTCAATACTCTGCGCGTCTTCCTGCATTTCGCTACAATCTTCTAGCGTTGCAACATCGCCGGCCGGAGTGGCCGTGCGGTTCTAGGCGCTACAGTCTGGAACCGCGGGACCGCTACGGTCGCAGGTTCGAATCCTGCCTCGGGCATGGATGTCCATAGGTTAGTTAGGTTTAAGTAGTTCTAAGTTCTAGGGGACTGATGACCACAGCAGTTAAATCCCATAGTGCTCAGAGCCATCTGAACCATTTCGTTGCAACTTCTCTGTATACAACAGCATCATGAGCGAAAAGCCTCATTGAACTTCCTATGTGGCCTACTATGTCGTAAACATACACATCTACATCTACATCTACATTTATACTCCGCAAGCCACCCAACGGTGTGTGGCGGAGGGCACTTTACGTGCCACTGTCATTACCTCCCTTTCCTGTTCCAGTCGCGTATGGTTCGCGGGAAGAACGACTGTCTGAAAGCCTCCGTGCGCGCTCTAATCTCTCTAATTTTACATTCGTGATCTCCTCTGGAGGTATAAGTAGGGGGAAGCAATATATTCGATACTTCATCCAGAAACGCACCCTCTCGAAACCTGGCGAGCAAGCTACACCGCGATGCAGAGCGCCTCTCTTGCAGAGTCTGCCACTTGAGTTTGTTAAACATCTCCGTAACGCTATCACGGTTACCAAATAACCCTGTGACGAAACGCGCCACTCTCCTTTGGATCTTCTCTATCTCCTCCGTCAACCCGATCTGGTACGGATCCCACACTGATGAGCAATACTCAAGTATAGGTCGAACGAGTGTTTTGAAAGCCACCTCCTTTGTTGATGGACTACATTTTCTAAGGACTCTCCCAATGAATCTCAACCTGGTACCCGCCTTACCAACAATTAATTTTATATGATCATTCCACTTCAAATCGTTCCGCACGCATACTCCCAGATATTTTACAGAAGTAACTGCTACCAGTGTTTGTTCCGCTATCATATAATCATACAATAAAGGTTCCTTCATTCTATGTATTCGCAATACATTACATTTGTCTATGTTAAGGGTCAGTTGCCACTCCTTGCACCAAGTGCCTATCCGCTGCAGATCTTCCTGCATTTCGCTACAATTTTCTAATGCTGCAACTTCTCTGTATACTACAGCATCATCCGCGAAAAGCCGCATGGAACTTCCGACACTATCTACTAGGTCATTTATATATATTGTGAAAAGCAATGGTCCCATAACACTCCCCTGTGGCACGCCAGAGGTTATTTTAACGTCTGTAGACGTCTCTCCGTTGATAACAACATGCTGTGTTCTGTTTGCTAAAAACTCTTCATTCCAGCCACACAGCTGGTCTGATATTCCGTAGGTTCTTACTTTGTTTATCAGGCGACAGTGCGGAACTGTATCGAGCGCCTTCCGGAAGTCAAGAAAAATAGCATCTACCTGGGAGCCTGTATCTAATATTTTCTGGGTCTCATGAACAAATAAAGCGAGTTGGGTCTCACACGATCGCTGTTTCCGGAATCCATGTTGATTCCTACATAGTAGATTCTGAGTTTCCAAAAACGACATGATACTCGAGCAAAAAACATGTTCTAAAATTCTACAACAGATCGACGTCAGAGATATGGGTCTATAGTTTTGCGCATCTGCTCGACGACCCTTCTGGAAGACTGGGACTACCTGTGCTCTTTTCCAATCATTTGGAACCTTCCGTTCCTCTAGAGACTTGCGGTACACGGCTGTTAGAAGGGTGGTGACAAAAGTCATGGGATAGCTCCTAACATTGCGCCGGACCTCTTTTTGCCCGTCGCAGTGCAGCACCTCGACGTGGCATGGACTCAAGTCGTTGGAAGTCCCCTGCAGAAATATTGAGCCAAGCTGCCTCTACAGCAGTTCATAATTGCGAAAGAGTTGCCGGCGCAGGATTTTGTACGCGAATTGACCTCTATATTATGTCCCATAAATGTTCGATGGCATTCATGTCGGACCATGTGGGTGGCCACCTCATTCTCTCGAATTGTCCAAAATGTTCTTCCAACCAATGCCGAACAATTGTGGCCCACTGACATGGTGTATTGTCATCCATAAAAATGAAGTCCATGAATGGCTGCAAATGGTCTCCATGTAACCGAACATAACGACTTCTCGTCGACTATCGGTTCAGTTGGACCGGAGGATCCAGTCCATTCCATGTAAATACTACCCGCACCATTATGGAGCCGCCAGCAGCTTACACAGTGAATTGTTGACAATTTGGGTCTACGGTTTCTTGGGGTTTCCGCTAAAATCGAACCCTAACATCAGGTATAGCGAACTGATATCGGGACTCATCTGACTAGGTCACGGTTTTCCAGTAGCCTAGGGTCCAACCAATATGGTCACGAACCCGGGAGAGGCAATGTCGTGCTGTTAGCAAAAGAACTCGCGACGATAGTCTGTTGCCATAGCTGATTAACGCCAAATTTCGCCGCACTGTCTAACGGATACGATCATCGTACAATCCATATTGATTTCTGCGGTTATTTCAGGCATTGTTGCTTGTCCCATAGCCCTGACAACTCTACACAAACGCCGCTGCTCTCGCTCGTAAGTGATGGCCTTTGGTCACTGCGTTGTCCGTGATGAGAGGTAATGCACAAAACTTGGCATTCTTGGCACACTCTTGACACTGTGGATCTTGAAATACTGAATTCTCCAACCATTTCCGAAATGGAATGTCCCATGCATCTACCTCCAACTACTATTTCGCGTTCAGAGTCTGTTAACTCCCATCGTGTGGCCATAATCACGTCGGAAATCTTTCAACATAAATCACCTGAGTACAAATGAGAGCTTCGCCAGTGTGTTGCCCTTTTATACCTTCTGTACGCGATACTAACGCCATCTGTATATGCGCATATCCCACGACTTTCGTCACCTCAGTCTGTACTGTGAGAAGTAATGGACTACAGAACTCTGTCGGAGTACGCCCGAAGTTACTTTTGCGTCTGAAGACATCTCTCCAATGAGAAATACACGCTGTGTTACGTTTGCTAGAAACTCTTCAATTCAAGAATATACCAAACAGATTATCACCCATACTGGGTGTAGAAGACAATATGGATGAAAGGCTCATCACAAGAAATAGAAAGACAAAGGAAGGTATATACAAAAAGTTCGTTTTTGTCCAGAGCGTGCAGAACTGAGGTAAGGCCGTTATTACACTATCAAATTTCTTTGTCAATGATTTGATCAAAGACCTAATCAAATATTCGTCAAATATATTTGACAAGATCTATGACGTCACGTTAAAAAGGGGTATTACACACTGTCATCATATTTTTCGTCAACGTTCAAGATGGCTGACAACAACAACTTGTTAATAACCGCAGCAGTTGCATGTACCACAATTTCACTGTGTGCACATGCGGAAGAGAAGCGGGGGGAAAAAAGGAAACGTTCCTGGGTGAAGCCGTGTGTTTTACGACGATACGATAAAACCATTCAACAAAACTTGTTACGTGAGCTTATAGTGGAGAACAAGTCGTACATCAATACATAAGAATGGATGAGCATATGTTTCTGTATGCGCTCAATGAAGTGTATCCTCATATCAAAAAGCACAATAATCTCTTAAGAACTGCTATATCTGCAGAAGAAAGGCTCACTGTAACACTCCGATTCCTTGCTACAGGAGAGAGTTAGGTTAGGTTAGGTTAGATTAGGTTAGGTCAGGTCAGATCTCCAATCTTCTTAATCTATTTTTGTATTCAGGGTGCCTCACATTGCAAAGCGCCTCATCAGCTTCATACATCTCCATTAATGTTTTAGTTGTCGGTACACAGCAATCGTATTTATTGGCAATGTTTATAAAAACACTACAGATGACAGAACGCTGCAGCGATGCTAGCGTTCCACGTGGTAATATGTCACAATGCTGTGAACAGAAGACAAGCGACTTCTTTGATCAAATCTACAGCGAGGCCCTAGATTTGATAAAATATTTGACGAAATTTGACAAAGTTCCCTATTACACCATCAAATTTCTTTGACAAAGATATTGGACAAAGAAATTTGATAGTGTAATACCGGCCTAACACAATACTGCCGTCTTCCCCCAGTCCACAACGCCAGGTTGTTCTTGTCTGCGTGTGCCCCGGTGACAGCTCACACATCCTCCTTCCGCGGTCTGCATCACGTGCCGCAGTGTCCTGCTTCTCCAGAGCGAGGCCAGCTTATCGCGGCTGATTAAGCTCTTTCCTTCCCCTGACTCAGTCTGGGCTTCCATTTGTTCTCAGGAGCTGCTCACCTCGCGCATTACCAGAGCCGGTTTGAGACAAGCGGTCGCTTGGGGCGCCAAGCTCAGTAGGAAAAATCTGTGTGCACGGTGTATGGTAATTGGTAACGAAAACAGACACGAGAGAAAGAAGGCGATGGTAGAAGTGAATCATTTCAGTTAATGTGGGTCCACAAACGAGCCATTTGCGAGATAATTGCAAGCGTGTGCGTACACGCCATCACTGATTTCAGTATCATAAATTGTTCTAATTTGTATAAAGGTTCGCCCACTGCTTGAATATTGCTCACCAGTGTGGGATCCGTACCAGCTAGGATTGGTAAAAATGGTTCAAATGGCTCTGAGCACTATGGGATGGGACTTAACTTCTGAGGTCATCAGTCCCCTAGAACTTAGAACTACTTAAACCTAACTAACCTAAGGACATCACACACACTCATGCCCGAGGCAGGATTCGAACCTGCGACCGTAGCGGTCGCGCGGTTCCAGACTGTAGCGCCTAGAACCGCTCGGCCACTCCGGCCGGCGGTTGGTAGAAGAGATAGAGAAGATCCAACAGAGAGGAGCGCGCTTCGTTACACGACCATTTAGTAATCGCGAAAGCGTTACGGAGATGATAGATAAACTCCAGTGGAAGACTCTGCAGGAGAGACGATCAGTAGCTCGGTATTGGCTTTTGTTGAAGTTTCGAGAACATACCTTCACCGAGGAGTCAAGCAATATATTACTCCTCCTACGTATATGACCATGAAGATAAAATCAGAGAGATTAGAGCCCACACAGAGGCATACCGACATTCTTTCTTTCCACGAACAATACGAGACTGGAATAGAAGGGAGAACCGACAGAGGTAAGCAAAGTACCCTCCGCCACACACCGTCAGGTGGCTCGCGGAGTATGGATGTAGATGTACATGTAGATGTAGAAGGTATTCCAGAAAATTGGGAAAAAATTTCACATAAGGCTTACCCAAGCAAAAAATACAATACTACTTCAGCACATTTCATTTTACAAGGCACTGGTGAGTGTTCTTCACATCTAGGATTGGATTAGATGTACTTTTCCTTGCAGTAGATCTATAGACTACTCATGTTGGTGTGTAAAATGTATGAGACTGGCGATGTACCATCAGACTTAAGGAAAAACATCATCCACGCAATTCCGAAGATAGCAAGAGCCGACAAGAGCGAGAACTATAGCACAATTAGATTAGCAGCTCACGCGTCCACGTTGATGACAAGAATATTACACAGAAGAATGGAAAAGAAAATTAAAGCGCTGTTAGATGAATATCAGTTAGACTTTAGAAGAGGCAATTCTGACGTGACGTTGATAATGGAAGCAAGACTGAAGATACGTTCATGGGATTTGTCGACCTGGGAAAAACGTTCAACAACGTCAAATAGGGCAAGATATCGAAATGCTGAGGAAAAACAGGATTAACTTATAGAGAAAGCCAGGTAATATACAATATGTACAAGACCCAAGAGTTAACGATAAGAGTGGAAGACTAAGAACGAAATGGTCGGATTAAAAATGGTGTAACACAGGGATGTAGTCTTTCACGTCTGATATTCACCATGTACATCGAAGAAGCAATGACTGAAATAAAGGAAAGATTCAAGAGCGGGATTTACATTCAGGGTGGAAGGACATCAATGATAAGGTTCGCTGATGACATTGTTATCCTGACTGAAAGTGGAGTAGAATTACAGGATCTGTTGAGAGGAATGAACAGTCTAATGAGTACGGAATATGGACTGAGGGTAGATCAAAGAGAGTAGAAAGTAACGAAAAGGAGCAGAAATGAGAACAGCGAGAAGCTTAACATCGGAACTGAGGTCACGAAGTAGACGAATTCAAGGAATTCTGTTACTTTGGCAGCGGAATAACCCATTAAAACGGAGCAAGGAGGACATAAAAAACGGATTAATACTGGCAAAAAGGGCATTCGTTGCAAAGAGAAGTCTGCTATTATCAAACATACGACTTAATTTGAGGAAGAAATTTCTGAGATGTGCATTTGGAGCAGAGCATTGTTGGTAGTATGTGGGAAAACCGGAACAAAAGAGAATCGGAGCACTTGCGATGTGGTGCTGCAGAAGAATGTTGAAAATTATGTGGACTGATAAGGTAAGGTATGAAGATGTTCTCCACAGAATCGGCGAGGAAAGGAATATATGGAAAACACTGACAAGAAGAAGGGGCAGATTGACAAGACATGTATTAAGGACATCAGGGATTAACTTCTACGGTGCAGAGGGACCTGTATAGGGTAAAAAATGTAGAAGAAGAAGGAGATTAGAATACATCCAACAAATAATTGTTACAGAAGAGGAACTCATGGCGGCCCGGATCAAATCAGTCAGAAGGCCGATGACTAAAAAAATAAATAAATAAAACATAAAAAGGAAAGATCCATAGGGGGAGACACTGCAGGATGTAGAACATGGCAGACTTTGTCTGTTTTGCACGTTGATGTTACCCATTAATGCTCTAGTCCCCTTAGCCGAAATGTTCCTGTTTTGACAGTAGCTGTCCAAAGCCTTTATGAGGTCTAAAAATATAGTGGCTATATGCTATTTAAGATCTGTTGAGGTCAGGAGTTCACTTACAAAATCAACGATGGCAGTTTCTGTGGAGAAATACATTTCCGGAAACCATGCTGCTAGTTTGAGAAAAAGCTATTTTCTCCTATAAAATCAACCAGTCCTTTACAAAACCTTGTTTCTAATATTTCATAGAAGCCACACAGCAGAAGATATTTCTCCATTTTTTACCTCTGTTCCTCGTTCCTATTCAAACAGTAAACTCACTTTTGCTGCTTTTAATTTTTCAGGAAAGACACCAGTGGCCAGTGAGAAATGAAACATGCCTGCAAAGGGCTTTGCTATTACTGCTGCACATTTCTTTAAAATAAAACCAGGGACGTTATCAATGCCAGAAGAAAAACCTGTGTTAATCCTCCAAACACATTTGATATTTCTTTCTGAGCTGCTGGATACAAAAGCTGCTCTTAATTTAATATGTTAGCAACTTATCCTTTCCTAGTAGTTGATCATACATTCTTATAACAGTTTCAGCTACTTCTGTGAAACGGAAGATAAATTTATTTGCAACTATATTTGGGTCTGGTATTTTGTTTCAGTTTTCCAGTGGTTTTAATTCAACTCGAGAAGTTCAATAGTGTTTTATATTATATCCATCAATATAAAATACGATAATTTTTCTTTTTTTGTGTTTCTGGTCCACTTTTTCCGGTGGAAAGTGAAACAATTTATAGATTAGAGAATTAAAAAAGTTCCTTTACTAAAATAAAAAACAACCGAAATTTTATACTTTCGTTTTTCAATTTGTACTGAAACCAGAAGGCAGTTATAAGAGTCGAGGTGCATGAAAGGCAAGCAGTGGCTGGGAAGGGAGTGAGACAGGGTTGTAGCCTATCCCCGATGTTATTCAGTCTGTATACTGAGCAAGCAGTAAAGTAAATAAAAGAAAAATTGGGAGTAGGAATTAAAACCCATGGAGAAGAAATAAAAACTTTGCGGTTGGCCGATGACATCGTAATTTTGTCAAAGAGAGCAAAGGACCTGGAAGAGCAGTTGGACGGAATGGGTAGTATCTGGAAAGGTGCGTGTAAGATGAACATCAGCAAAAGCAAAACGAGGATAATGGAATGTACTCTAATTAAATCAGGTGATGCTGGGGGAATTAGAGTAGTAGATGCGTTTTGCTGTTTGGGGAGCAAATGATGGTCGAAGTAGAGAGGATATAAAATGTAGACTGGCAAAGACAAGAAAAGCGTTTCTGAAGAAGGGAAATTTGTTAACATCGAGTATAGATTTAAGTGTCAGGAAGTCTTTCCTAAAAGTATTTGTATAGTGAGCAGCCATGTATGGATATGAAACATGGATGATAAATAGTTTAGACAAAACGAGAATAGACGGTTTGGAGATATTGTGCTACGGAAGAATGCTCAAAATTAGATGGGTAGATGGTTCAAAAATGGCTCTGAGCACTATGGGACTTAACATCTGTGGTCATCAGTCCCCTAGAACTTAGAACTACTTAAACCTAACTAACCTAAGGACATCACACACATCCATGCCCGAGGCAGGATTCGAACCTGCGACCGTAGCAGTCGCGCGGTTCCGGACTGAGCGCCTAGAACCGCTAGACCACCGCGGCCGGCAGATGGGTAGATCACTTATCTAATGAGTAAGTACTGAATAGAATTGGGGAAAGAGGAATTTGTGGCACAACTTGACCAGAAGAAGGGATCGGTTGTTAGGACATCTTCTGACTCTGCAAGGGATCACCAGATTAGTATTGGAGGGCAGCGTGAGGGTAAAAATCGTAGAGATGAGTACATTGAGCAGATTTTGAGGTATGTAGGGTGCAATAGTTAATTGGAGATGAAGAATCTTGAACAGGATAAAGTAGCATGGAGAGCTGCATCAAACCTGTCTTTGGGCTGAAGACCACAACAACAAAAACAACAACAACTTACCGGTGGTTCACCCGAGACAAATTTGAACTTTATTGAACTTCAGCGCTCAGGATCCATTTCTCAGTTGTTTTGGAAAATGAGATGCCACAAGATTCTGTGTACGCTATTGACTGCAGAGGGAACATGGCCCGTATTGCATCGGCAGAGCTGCCACTTCAGAACTGCAATACCGTAGTCAGTAACAGTGTAGTTAGGTCAGGTTACGTATCGCTGCATTAAACGTAACAGCTGTGCGACAGCAGGGTGCTGCGCTGCTTGATCCGCTTCGACCAGCTGTTTGCCGTGACGGACGTACTACGGCGTCGGCTCGGTGTGCTAGCGCAGATAAGCGCTTTAAATAGGTGCGGCGTGACACGTGTGCCTCAGATGATGCCTTCGTCGTCCACGTCAAAGAATACTCCGGCTGCCAACAAGCAGCGTCTCTTCTGCAGCCAACAGCTCTTTCCAGCTTTCTTCATTGTACGAAGTAAGCAATCTGTACTACTTTGCAATTAGCTGCCAATCTGCTCTCTTTGAGCAACAATGATGTTAATATAGAGATTCGTTTAATTTTTACAAACTGCAAAGATGTCTTTGCAGAATGTACCATTGCAAAAGTGTATTTAACCTCGCCATTAACACTGTCTAAGAACAGTATTAAGCAAATTCATCACTATTGGTCATTAATGTTATTGTGCGACCCTCGCACTTTTTTTTTTAAGTAAATAACAGTTTTCGTTAAAGCTGCGCTTCAGTCTCCTACTTTTTACGGTTCCGTATCTCAGTCGGTACAAACGGAACGCTAATATTATCACTTTATTGTCCGTCTGTCTGTCTGCCTATCCGACGACAACCCCTTTTTCTCACGAACGGGTGGACGTATCAAATTGAAATGTATGTTACATAGCAAATCTATGACCCCTCGGCGGTATAAAAACTTAAAGCTTCCAAGTCGATGCAGTCAAAAGGTACGGCCATTTGCAGGTATATTACATACTTTGATACATGCAGACTCTCTCACCAAATAGTAAATAAAGTAGACAGGAGTAACACCACCAGCAGTCGACCAGTGGTGTAAACGCCCATAAATGACCCCTACGTCGGGTTGAAACCGGTTGGTGGTATAATAACAATAATAAATGTGATTAAGACTGTTCTTGAATTATTCATTAATCATACTAATCGCTGCTTCTCTCCACAACTATGTTGTCCAAAAATCTCTCACCAAATCCTATAGAGTACTTCCCTTTCACCTAGAATCGTCAAATTTGGAAAGACGCAAGATTTCAAAGTACGAGTAAAGGAAAAACAACGAAAACTGTGAATCTGTAATAAAATCACCCAAAAAAATATTTTTTTCTATCATTTTATATCCGACTGTCTGGAGGAACACAATAGAGACGGAACACAAGCTAGGATTAGGGAAGAATGGGGAAGGAAATCGGCCGAGCCCTTTCGAAGGAACCATCCCAGCATTTGCCTGGAACAACTTAGGAAAATCACGGTAAACCTAAATCAGGACGGCTGGAGACGGGTTTGAACCGTCGTCCTCCCGAATGCGAGTCCACTGCGCCACCTCGCTCGGTTATCTGTCTGTTAAGACTTCCTTTTTTTCGGGAACGGATAGACTATGAAGCTGAAATTTATGACACATACTAAAGTCTACCCCCCCCATGAACCATGGACCTTGCCGTTGGTGGGGAGGCTTGTGTGCCTCAGCGATACAGATAGCCGTACCGTAGGTACAACCACAACGGAGGGGTATCTGTTGAGAGGCCAGACAAACGTGTGGTTCCTGAAGAGGTGCAGCAGCCTTTTCAGTAGTTGCAAGGGCAACAGTCTGGATGATTGACTGATCTGGCCTTGTAACAATAACCAAAACGGCCTTGCTGTGCTGGTACTGCGAGCGGCTGAAAGCAAGGGGAAACTACGGCCGTAATTTTTCCCGAGGGCATGCAGCTTTACTGTATGATTAAATGATGATGGCGTCCTCTTGGGTAAAATATTCCGGAGGTAAAATAGTCCCCCATTCGGATCTCCGGGCGGGGACTACTCAAGAGGATGTCGTTATCAGGAGAAAGAAAACTGGCGTTCTACGGATCGGAGCGTGGAATGTCAGATCCCTTAATCGGGCAGGTAGGTTAGAAAATTTAAAAAGGGAAATGGATAGGTTAAAGTTAAATATAGTGGGAATTAGTGAAGTTCGGTGGCAGGAGGAACAAGACTTCTGGTCAGGTGACTACAGGGTTATAAACACAAAGTCAAATAGGGGTAATGCAGGAGTAGGTTTAATAATGAATAGGAAAATAGGAATGCGGGTAAGCTACTACAAACAGCATAGTGAACGCATTGTTGTGGCCAAGATAGATACGAAGCCCACACCTACTACAGTAGTACAAGTTTATATGCCAACTAGCTCTGCAGATGATGAAGAAATAGATGAAATGTATGACGAGATAAAAGAAATTATTCAGGTAGTGAAAGGAGACGAAAATTTAATAGTCATGGGTGACTGGAATTCGTCAGTAGGAAAAGGGAGAGAAGGAAACATAGTAGGTGAATATGGACTGGGGCTAAGAAATGAAAGAGGAAGCCGCCTGGTAGAATTTTGCACAGAGCACAACTTAATCATAGCTAACACTTGGTTTAAGAATCATGATAGAAGGTTGTATACATGGAAGAACCCTGGAGATACTAAAAGGTATCAGATAGATTATATAATGGTAAGACAGAGATTTAGGAACCAGGTTTTAAATTGTAAGACATTTCCAGGGGCAGATGTGGACTCTGACCACAATCTATTGGTTATGACCTGTAGATTAAAACTGAAGAAACTGCAAAAAGGTGGGAATTTAAGGAGATGGAACCTGGATAAACTGAAAGAACCAGAGGTTGTACAGAGTTTCAGGGAGAGCATAAGGGAACAATTGACAGGAATGGGGGAAAGAAACACAGTAGAAGAGGAATGGGTAGCTTTGAGGGATGAAGTAGTGAAGGCAGCAGAGGATCAAGTAGGTAAAAAGAAGAGGGCTAGTAGAAATCCTTGGGTAACAGAAGAAATATTGAATTTAATTGATGAAAGGAGAAAATATAAAAATGCAGTAAGTGAAGCAGGCAAAAAGGAATACAAACGTCTCAAAAATGAGATCGACAGGAAGTGCAAAATGGCTAAGCAGGCATGGCTAGAGGACAAATGTAAGGATGTGGAGGCTTATCTCACTAGGGGTAAGATAGATACTGCCTACAGGAAAATTAAAGAGACCTTTGGAGATAAGAGAACCACTTGTATGAACATCAAGAGCTCAGATGGAAACCCAGTTCTAAGCAAAGAAGGGAAAGCAGAAAGGTGGAAGGAGTATATCGAGGGTCTATACAAGGGCGATGCACTTGAGGACAATATTATGGAAATGGAAGAGGATGTAGATGAAGATGAAATGGGAGATACGATACTGCGTGAAGAGTTTGACAGAGCACTGAAAGCCCTGAGTCGAAACAAGGCCCCCGGTGTAGACAACATTCCATTGGAACTACTGACGGCCTTGGGAGAGCCAGTCCTGACAAAACTCTACCATCTGGTGAGCAAGATGTATGAAACAGGCGAAATACCCTCAGACTTCAAGCAGAATATAATAATTCCAATCCCAAAGAAAGCAGGTGTTGACAGATGTGAAAATTACCGAACAATCAGTTTAATAAGCCACAGCTGCAAAATACTAACACGAATTCTTTACAGACGAATGGAAAAACTAGTAGAAGCCGACCTCGGGGAAGATCAGTTTGGATTCCGTAGAAATACTGGAACACGTGAGGCAATACTGACCTTACGACTTATCTTAGAAGAAAGATTAAGGAAAGGCAAACCTACGTTCCTAGCATTTGTAGACTTAGAGAAAGCTTTTGACAATGTTGACTGGAATATTCTCTTTCAAATTCTAAAGGTGGCAGGGGTAAAATACAGGGAGCGAAAGGCTATTTACAATTTGTACAGAAACCAGATGGCAGTTATAAGAGTTGAGGGGCATGAAAGAGAAGCAGTGGTTGGGAAGGGAGTAAGACAGGGTTGTAGCCTGTCCCCGATGCTATTCAATCTGTATATTGAGCAAGCAGTAAAGGAAACAAAAGAAAAATTCGGAGTAGGTATTAAAATCCATGGAGAAGAAATAAAAACGTTGAGGTTCGCCGATGACATTGTAATTCTGTCAGAGACAGCAAAGGACTTGGAAGAGCAGTTGAACCGAATGGATAGTGTCTTGAAGGGAGGATACAAGATGAACATCAACAAAAGCAAAACGAGGATAATGGAATGTAGTCGAATTAAGTCGGGTGATGTTGAGGGTATTAGATTAGGAAATGAGACACTTAAAGTAGTAAAGGAATTTTGCTATTTGGGGAGCAAAATAACTGATGATGGTCGAAGTAGAGAGGATATAAAATGTAGACTGGCAATGGCAAGGAAAGCGTTTCTGAAGAAGAGAAATTTGTTAACATCGAGTATAGATTTAAGTGTCAGGAAGTCATTTCTGAAAGTATTTGTATGGAGTGTAGCCATGTATGGAAGTGAAACATGGACGGTAAATAGTTTGGACAAGATGAGAATAGAAGCTTTTGAAATGTGGTGCTACAGAAGAATGCTGAAGATTACATGGGTAGATCACATAACTAATGAGGAAGTATTGAATAGGATTGGGGAGAAGAGAAGTTTGTGGCACAACTTGACCAGAAGAAGGGATCGGTTGGTAGGACATGTTCTGAGGCATCAAGGGATCACCAATTTAGTATTGGAGGGCAGCGTGGAGGGTAAAAATCGGAGGGGGAGACCAAGAGATGAATACACTAAGCAGATTCAGAAAGATGTAGGTTGCAGTAGATACTGGGAGATGAAGAAGCTTGCACAGGATAGAGTAGCATGGAGAGCTGCATCAAACCAGTCTCAGGACTGAAGACCACAACAACAACAACAACTAAAGTCTACCGTCCCTTTGTGGTGTGAAACATTTCTACATCAATGTAATCAAAAGATACAGCCATTTAAGTCGCATATTTTTATACTCGCAGACTTATTCACCACAACCTGTACAGTACTTCCTGTTGGTGTAGAATCACGAAATTTCACATGTAGCAAGGTTTTACAGTACAAGTAAAGGGAAAAGCCACGAAAATTGTTACTGTGTAATAACATCACACTAAGTAATATTCTTTTGTCATTCTGTCCGACTGTCTGCCTGTCCATCTCTTAAGACTCATTTTTTAAGGGAAGTGCAGACGTACCAAGTTGAAATTTACGTCACGTAGTGAAGTCCACGGTCCCTTGGCGGTGTAAAAAATTCAAGCTTCTACGTCCATGCAATGTATCTTGCCACTATCGATATCGATAACAGGCAAAAATCGTCCAAATTCTCTATTCCCAGGATGGATGAACTACCTATAAACATAAGTTTGTAAGGTACCCTCGATGCATGAGTGTACTTGCATGTATCCGAATTTTTTCATTTTATTTTAATTAACGTTACTAGCCATTAAAATTGCTACACCAAGAAGGAATGCAGATGATAAGCGGGTATTCATTGGACAAATATATTATACTAGAACTGACATGTGATTACATTTTCACGCAATTTGGGTGCATGGATCCTGAAAAATCAGTACCCAGAACAACCACCTCTGGCCGTAATAACGGCTTTGATACGCCTGGGCATTGAGTCAAACAGAGCTTGGATGGCGTGTACAGGTACAGCTGCCCAAGCAGCTTCAACACGATACCACAGTTCATCAAGAGTAGTGACTGGCGTATTGTGACGAGCCAGTTCCTCGGCCACCATTGACCAGACGTTTTCAATTGGTGAGAGATCTGGAGAAAGTCCTGGCCAGGGCAGCAGTCGAACATTTTCTGTATCCAGAAACGCCCTTACAGGGCCTGCAACATGCGGTCGTACATTATCCTGCTGAAACGTAGGGTTTCGCAGGGATCGAATGAAGGGTAGAGCCACACGTCGTAACATCTGAAATGTAACGTCCACTGCTCAAAGTGCCGCCAATGCGAACAAGAGGTGACCGGGACGTGTAACCAATCGCACCCCATATCATCACGCCGGGTGATACGCCAGTATGGCGATGACGAATACACGCTTCCAATGTGCGTTCACCGCGATGTCGCCAAACACCGATGCGACCATCATGATGCTGTAAACAGAACCTGCATTCATCCGAAAAAATGACGTTTTGCCATTCGTGCATCCAGGTTCGTCGTTTAGTACACCATCGCAGGCGCTCCTGTCCTTGATACAGCGTCAATGGTAACCACAACCGTGGCCTCCGAGCTGATAGTCCATGCTGCTGCAAACGTCGTCGAACTGTTCGTGCAGATGGTTGTTGTCTTGCAAACGTCCCCATCTATTAACTCAGGGATCGAGACGTGGCTGCACGATCCGTTACAGCCATGCGGATAAGATGCGTGTCATCTCGACTGCTAGTGATACGAGGCCGTTGGGATCCAGCAAGGCGTTCCGTATTACCCTCCTGAACCCACCGATTCCATATTGTGCTAACAGTCATTGGATCTCGAACAACCCGAGCAGCAATATCGCGATACGATAAACCGCAATCGCGATGGGGTACAATCCGACCTTTATCAAAGTCGAAAACGTGATGGTACGCATTTCTCCTTCTTACATGAGGCAACGTTTCACCAGGCAACGCCGGTCAACTGCTGTTTGTGTATGAGAAATCGGTTGGAAACTTTCCTGATGTCAGCACGTTGTAGGCGTCGCCACCGGCGCCAACCTTGTGTGAATGCTCTGAAAAGCTAATCATACGCATATCACAGCATCTTCTTCCTGTCGGTTAAATTTCGTGTCTTTGGCACGTCATCTTCGTGGTGTAGCAATTTCAATGGCCAGTAGTGTACGCACTTACAACTTGCCATAAGGCTCCTTTACAAACTGTTGGTTTCCTTTACTTCGTATTACGTCAGGTAGTTCATGTGTCTCATTACAACATTGTTACAGTTCACAAACAATAATACACACGACCATCTTCTTACCTCACTCCTGTATTGACCGGAAAATTCCCTGAGAGTTGTCCTCCAATCTTTAATCTCGAGTTGGTGTTTTACAGAGTGGTCTGGACCAAGATTACGTCCGAACAGGCTTTGAAGCCCCAACACTACCGACCGACCGCCGTGTCATCCTCAGACCAGAGGCGTCATCGGATGTGGATACGGAGTGGCATGTGGTCAGCACACCGCTCTTCCGGTCATCGTCAGTCTTCGTGATCGGAAATGCTACTTCTCAACCGAGTAGCACCTCAACTATCCTCTGCTTGCACCCCACTTGCCACAGCGCTCGGCAGACCTGGACGGTCACCCATCCAAGTGCTAGACAAGCCCGACATTGCTTAACGTCGGTGATCCGCCAGAGTCTCCAACCGCTTAGCCACGAAGACAGATTACGTGGAATAAAACTGAAACGTAATGCATAAAAATAGACCGCCCCTCATGCAGATGTCGAGGAACATTCTGGGCTGCTGATGTAGCAACTGAAACAACACTGAAGCACGTGCAAACATGTAAGTAATTAATTAACCAGTTCTAACATAAGGCACAGGTGCGCGTTTCGGGGAAAGCAACGACTCATCAGCTGTTCTAGCGCACAGTGTTTCTTTTCCGGCGTACTGCGGGGAACGAAATGTGTGCTGGGAACCGGGCCCGGGAACGCACTGGCCCCGAAGACGGCGTGTTTCCCCCTGACGGGACAAGGCGGCGCGCGGCGCAAGTGACGAAGCCAGGTTTGCACGACCAACTGCGTACACGCTGTGCGCGTCAGCCAGAGAGGCGAGCATTCCGCGAAACTGACCGAGTGCTCGCCAGCAGCCGAGAACCCTCACGTGGCCGACCGCCATCCGCACAGTATACACACTGAAGCGCCAAAGAAACTATTACAAGCATGCGTATTCAAGTACAGAGATACGTAAACAGGCAGAATACGGCACTGCGTTCGGCCAGCCTGTACAGGGTGGTCCATTGATTGTGACCGGGCCAAATACCTCAAGAAATAAGCGTCAAACGAATAAATTACAAAGAACGAAACTTGTCTGGCTTGAAGGGGGAAACCAGATCTCTATCATTAAAACTTTCAAGTACAGGTACACTAGGAACTCCGCTACCACCTCTTACTATGGCAACCGTGAACCATCCATTTCCATGTAAGAAAGTGTCGTTTACATACAAGCTAAAATTAAGAGAACATCCAAGAAATACACAAGGTCCATCGACGAGGGCGTGGGCTGCAACACTATTCACTGGAATACGGTTTTTCTTGCCTCCTGATGTTGTTGTAAGTTCAATGTTTTCTATGGTTTTGTAGACTGTTGTGCGGGTACGACGATACCTCCTGTAGGGCATGTTGGCGGCGTTCAATGCAGTTGCCTGTGCAGCAGCAAGACAGAGTGAGCGTAGCGCGAGAGCGCGCCCGCTTATATACTGTGCGAAGACTTTGACCTTAGATAAGGACTTAGAGTTTTCGCAGATGGCAGTTGGCCCGCTAGATGGCGCTGCCACAGGTCAAATGGAGATCAACTGCGTTTTTTTAACAAATAGGAACCCCCATTTTTATTACATATTTGCGTAGTACGTAAAGAAATATGAATGTTTAAGTTGGACCACTTTTTTCGCTTTGTGATAGATGGCGCTGTAATAGTCTCAAACATATGGCTCATAATTTTAGACGAACAGTTGGTAACAGGTAGGTTTTTTAAATTAAAATACAGAACGTAGGTACGTTTGAACATTTTATTTCGGTTGTTCCAATGTGATACATGTACCTTTGTGAACTTATCATTTCTGAGAACGCATGCTGTTACAGCGTGATTACCTGTAAACACCACATTAATGCAATAAATGCTCAAAATGATGTCCGTCAACCTCAATGCATTTGGCAATAAGTGTAACGACATTCCTCTCGACAGCGAGTAGTTCGTTCGCCTTCCGTAATGTTCGCACATGCATTGACAATGCGCTGAAGCATGTTGTCAGGGGTTGTCGGTGGATCACGATAGCAAATATCCTTCAACTTTCCCCACAGAAAGAAATCCGGGGACGTCAGAGCCGGTGAAAGTGCGGGCCATGGTATGGTGATTCGGCGACCAATCCACCTGTCATGAAATATGCTATTCAATACCGCTTCAACCACACGCGAGCAATGTGCCGGACATCCATCACGAAGGAAGGACACCGCCATTCTGTCATGCAGTGAAACATCTTGTGATAATATCGGTAGAACATTACGTAGGAAATCAGCATACATTGCACCATGTAGACTGCCATCGATAAAATGGGGGCCAATTATCCTTCCTCCCATAATGCCGCACCATACATTAACCAGCCAAGGTCGCTGATGTTCCACTTGTCGCAGCCATCGTGGATTTTCCGTTGCCCAATAGTGCATATTATGCCGGTTTGCATTACCGCTGTTGGTGAATGACGCTTCGTCGCTAAATAGAACGCGTGCAAAAAATCTGTCATCGCCCGTAATTTATCTTGTGCCCAGTGGCAGAACTGTACACGACGTTCAAAGTCGTCGCCATGCAATTCCTGGTGCACAGAAATATGGTACGGATGCAATCGATGTTGATGTAGCATTCACAACACCGACGTTTTTGAGATTCCCGATTCTCGCGCAATTTGTCTGCTACTGATATGCGGATTAGCCGCGACAGCAGCTTAAACACCTACTTGGGCATCATCATTTGTTGCAGGTCGTGGTTGATGCTTCACACGTGGCTGAACACTTCCTGTTTCCTTAAATAACGTAACTATCCGGTGAACGGCCCGGACACTTGGATGATGTCGTCCAGGATACCGAGCAGCATACATAGCACACGCTCGTAGGGCATTTTGATCCCAATAGCCATACATCAACACGATATTGACCTTTTCCGCAATTGGTAAATGGTCCGTTTTAACATGGGTAATGCATCACAAAGCAAATACCGTCCGCACTGGCGGAATGTTATGTGATACTTATACGTTTGTGACTATTAGAGCCGGCCGGTGTGGCCGTGCGGTCTAGGCGCTTCAGTCTGGAACCGCGTGACCGCTCCGGTCGCAGGTTCGAATCCTGCCTCGGGCATGGATGTGTGTGATGTCCCATAGTGCTCAGAGCCATTTTTTGACTATTAGAGCGTCATTATCACAAAGCGGAAAAGTGGTCCAACTAAAACATTCATATTTCTTTACGTACTACACGAATATGTAATAAAAAAATGGGGGTTCCTATTTAAAAAAAACGCAGTTGATATCCGTTTGACTTATGGCAGCGCCATGTAGCGGGCCAACCATAGCGCCATCTGGTTTCCCCCTTCAAGCTATACGAGTTTCGTTGTTTGTAGTTTTTTCGTTTGATGCTTATTTCGTGAGATATTTGACCCGGTTACTATTAATGGACCACCCTGTATAAGACAACGAGTGTCTGGCGCAGTTGTTAGATCGGTTACTGCTGCTACAAAGGCGATTTATCATGATTTAAGTGAGTTTGAACGAGGTGTTACAATCGGCGCACGAGGGATGGGACACAGCATCTCCAGGGTTGCGATGAAGTGGGAATTTTCCCGCACCACTATGTTACGAGTGTACCGTGAATATTAAGAATCTGGTAAAACATCAAGTCTCCGATATCGCTGCGGCCGGAAAAAAATCCTGCAAGAACGGGACCAACGATGACTGAAGAGTATCGTTTAACGTGACAGAAGTGCAACCCTTCCGCGAAATGATGCAGATCTCAATGATGGGCCATAAATAAGTATCAGCGTACGAACCATTCAATGAAACGTCATCGAAATGGGCTTTCGGAGCTGAAGGCTGAACGCCACAAAGCCTCGCCTGGGCCAGTCAACATCGACAATGGACTGTTGATGTCTGGAAACATGTTGCCTCGTCGGACGAGTCTCGTTCCAAATTGTATCGAGTGGATGGACATATACGGCTATGGACACAACCTCATGGATCCATGGACCCTGCATGTCAGCAGCTGGTGGAGGCTCTCTAATTGTGTGAGGCGTGTGCAGTTGGAATGATATGGGACCCTTGATACGTCTAGATACGACTCTGACAGGTGACACGTACGTAAGCATCCTGTCTGATCACCTGCATTCATTCGTGTCCATTGTGCATTCCGACGGACTTGAGCATTTCCAGCAGGACTATGCGACACGTCACATGTCCGGAATTGCTACAGAGTTGCTTTTCTGAGTTTAAACACTACCGCTGGCCACCAAACTCCCAGACATGAATATTATTGGGATACCTTGCAACATGCTGTTCAGAAGAGATCTCCACCCTCTCGTACTCTTACGGATTTATGGACAACCCTGTAGGATTCATAGTGTCAGTTCCATCCAGCACTGCTTCAGACATTAGTTGAATCCATGCCACGTCGTGTTGCGGACTTCTGCTTTCTTGCGGGGGTCCTAACAAGACATTAGGCGGTTGAACCAGTTTCTTTTGCTCTTCAGTCTATGTACACTTACTTTTGCACTTTGAATGGTTCAAGAGTCGAATTAAAACTCAGTGTGAAAGAATATCAATGATACGCGTCACTGACGACATTTCCATCCTCAGTGAAAGTGAAGAAGAATTACAGGACCTGCTGAATACAATGAACAGTCTAATGAATACAGAATATGGACTCAGGGTAAATCGAAGAAAGGCGCAAGTAATGAGAAGTAGCAGAAACAAGAACAGCGAGAATCTTGACATCAGGATTGGGGATCACGGAGGTAGACTAAGGAATCTTGCTACGTCAGCAGCAAAATAGCCCATGATGGACGGAGCAAGGATGACATAAAAAGCAGACTAGCAATCGTAAAAAGGTGCATTCTTGGCCAAAAGAAATCTTCTAGCATCAAACATACGTCTTACTTCGAGAAAGAAATTTCTAAGAATGTACGTTTGGAGCACAACATTGTGTGATAGCGAAACATGGACTGTGGGAAAACCAGAACGAAAAAGATTCGAAATATCTGAGATGTGGTGCTACAGAAGAATGTTGAAATAATAGGTGGACTGATGAGGTAAGGAATGAGGAGCTTCTCCGGAGAATCAGCGAGTAGAGGAATATATGGAAAATAATGACAAGAGGAAGGTATAGGATGGCAGGAGATCTGTTAAGACATCATGGAATACTTTCCTTGGTTCTATGGGTAGCCGTTGAGGGTAAAAACTGTACAGGAAGACAGAGATTGGAATACGCCCAGAAAATAATTGAGGAAGTAGGTTGTAAGTGCTACTCTGAGATAAAGAGGTTGGTACAGGAGAGGAATTCGTGGTGGCCGATTCAAACCGCTCAGATGACTGATGACTCATCCTCTCTGCTATAGACGTCCCCGACCATCTCAGCCTCCTTGTCTTGGCTTCCGCAGAAATGACTTGTTCATTATAACCTATCTGAGCTCCCTGTTTCTTCCTCTTCGCCATTCTCCTCCATCGTAAATCGGTCCAAGTATCTACCGTAGTATTTTATTTTAGAAAAGCTTTATCTTAAAGATAAAGCTTTATTTTTCTCTCTGTGTTCTTATCTATTCTCCATATTTCTGACCCATGTAGTAATACTGATCTTATTATAGTTTTATATATCCTTACTTTGGTTCTCTTGAGAAACTTTTGGATGACGATAGTTTGATGAGTGAATACGATAATCTGGATGTTGCTTTTATTCTCGCTTCTATTTCTTGTTTCTCATAATTTCTGTTATTTACTCCGACTCCCAGATATTTAAACGCTTCTGCTTCTTCAAACACATGGTCATCAATCTGTATGGGTTCCAGCCTTTTTGTCTTGTAATTTCTCTCTATCCTCATGAATTTTGTTTTCGCTTCATTTATTAATTTTTATTCCTGCGCTAATCGCCTCCTCTGCTTCTGCTTTACGTGCTGCATCCAGTGTTTCCAGTATTACTACAATGACCAAGAGTTGTGATATTTCATCTCCTTGCTTGACTCCTGTCTTTAAGTCAACGGCCTGTGGAATATTCTCCATCCATTTTCACTATCCCATTTGAGCATTGAAGTGTACCTTTTACAACATTTGTAATCTTATTTTGTATTCCAAACTTGTTCATTTTCTGCTACAACTTTTCTCTGTTAATGCTATCGTAACCTTTCTTAAAACCAACAAACAGTATAGCTTTTGTTTTGTTGTAGTCTCTGTATTTTGATATGGCTTCTTTCAGTACAAATGTCCGATCAATAGTGGATCGATTCTTCACAAATCCCGCTTGATTCCCGTCTACAGTCCCCTTTAAACATCGTTCCAATCTTTTCTGTATAATCTTGGAGAACAGTTTGTAGGCTGTAATAATCAGTGAGATGCCTCCATAATTTCTGCATTATTGTTTATCACCTTTTTATGAATTGGTACTATGACCGCTGTTTTCTACTTAGATGGAATTCTTCCTTCATTATAGTTATTGTTCACGGGTTTGTGTACTTGTTCCGCAGTGGTAGGTTCGAGCGGCTCACCCCGTCAGAGGTTCGAGTCCTCCCTCGGGCACGGGTGTGTGTGTCGTCCTTAGGGTAAGTTAGTTTAAAGTAGATAAAGTAGTGTGTAAGCTTAGGGACCGATGACCTCAGCAATTTGGTCCCAGTAAGACCTTACCACAAATTTTCAAATTTTCCGCAATTGTATCTCCTACCTTCTTAGATATTTCAGCTGTTATTCCATCTCTCCTCGGGGTCAGGGATTTTCAGCTGCCTCGAGATGACTGAGTGTTTGTGTTGTCCTCATCATTTCATCATCATTCATGAAAATGGCAAGATTGGACTCAGCAAAGGTTGGAAATTTGTACGGGCGCTGATAACCACGCAGCTGAGCGCCCCACAAACCAAAAATCATCATCATCATCATCCATCCAACTCTCCTAGGGCTTTGTTGTTTTTTAATACTTTGATTGCATCTACAGTCCATTTCAATGTCGGCGTGCAACTAAGGGCTCTACGTTCTGATATTTATGTTGTTCCTCCCTTTCTGTACTTACGCATCTTCAACATTTAAAAGGTCCTCAATATATCCATTACAAATATTCTTCCTTTTCTACAGTATATCAATGCCTGACAAAAAAACAGACCATGCAAAAGGAGAGGGGGATGCTAAATGAAACTTCACTGATTGAGGGGGCATGTGATGCTGTTGAACCAAGTACACTAAGGACTCAAAATTACAAAGAACTTGGCAGTAGGAGCCCACATATCAGTATGACGTTGAATCCCCCCCCCCCCACCCCGGCCAGTAAGAATGCAATGGTTCGGTTGGGAATAGTGTCATAAAGCCGTTGTACCCTCTCCTGTGACAAATTATTGTAATTAGCATTTATAAAACTTACTCTGAATCGGTTAAGATCTTTATATCACATAGCGAGATTAGTAGCAAAACAATAATGCATACAAGTTATTAATAATTATCTCAGGTTCTCATTCCTGGGTGTTGGTTAGTTGGTTCAAAGGGCTCTGAGCACTATGGGACTAAATATCTGAGGTCATCAGTCCCCTAGAACTTAGAACTACTTGAACCTAACTAACATAAGGACGTCACACACATCCATGCCCGAGGCAGGATTTGATCCTGCGACCGCAGTAGCCGCGTGGTTCCGGACTGAAGCGCCTAGAACAGGTCGGGCACACCGGTCGGCTGTTGGTTAGTTCTTTGAGACAAATGGAGCAAAGGCAGACAGTAAAATTCTACTGTCAACGTACATGTTACGTAACGACCTTGAAGACAAGAGAAATTAGGGCTTTTGCCAATGCATATAGGCAGTTTTTCCCCCGCTCCATTTGCGAGTAGAACAGGAAAGGGAATGACTAATATTGGTACATGGTACCTTGCGCCATCCAACCTGTGGTGGCTTTCGGACTAGACATATAGATGTAGATGTAGACTTACACTTGGGTGTATTCGTGCATTTCTTTATCAGGCGGTATGTGACGTGAATTGAGTCATGGGGCAGCAGCTCCTTGGTGGTGGCTCTTTGTGTGTGTGTGTGTGTGTGTGTGTGTGTGTGTGTGTGTGTGTGTGTGTGTATAGGGGAGGGGCGGCTGCTGTATCGAAATGACTCTGATCAGCATTGGTCACGTTTATGACAAAAGCAATCCCATAGCAGACATCGAAATTCCTTTGCATCAGGGATAGCAGCAGAATGGCTCACAATAGAAGTATGACTCTTCTGTAATGTTCTGCAAAATTTTCGCTGGACGTATCTACACATCTGACTGGCTAGATCGATTCTTTTTTGGACTGTCGCATTATTTATTAGCAACTTTCATTTCTGTTGTATGACGCCCTCGTATTCGCTTACGAAAAGAGCATGTACTTGGTAAATATGTTCCTTCAAAACACCTTCATTTTTTAGAAATGCTTAGTCTAGATATTTGTAAATTCCGAGTGGCTCTAGTTGTAAAATTTGTCAGGTTCCTCTGTCTCATGCTGCTCACCTACAGGCAAAAATAGCGATGGGTGTCAGTCCATCACAGTTGCACTCCTGTAGACTCCCCTGGAATTCGTTGTCTGATAAAGCACTTTTTTCCTGTTTTCAGTCCAGTCCCTGGTCTTCCCTTGTGTATATGCATCACGGGATGTAATGGACTGTACTTTTGCTAGGTTCACAGGGTGCGCACCTGCCCGTGTAGATAGTTTGATTTTGTTCGCTGCGGGCTATCTGGACTGGCGTCGACATTCAGTGACGTCACTGTATCAGCTTCTGTTGGCAGTAATATAAAAAAACGCCTAATACGCGCAGCAGCCAAGTGAATGCCTTCGCTCGCTTGCTGTGTGTCAAAATATAGGGTTTTCGAGAAGCCTCACTTCCTGTTCCACTTGAGTGTTAAATGCTACCGTCGTGATCGTGATGTAGCAGCCCGCATTGTTTAGCAGCATAAAGGATGCAGGATTATGCCGATTGTGACGGTCTGTAGCGGCACTGGAAGGAAATTGCAGTTTTGGCCTCCGGCATATTGAGTGCAATTTGAGCAATAAGCACTGTGTCAGGAGGTTTTAGAACCTTCGTGGGCAAGTTTTAACAAGATAAGTAGTAACAGTAGCAGAAAAAGTGATTAATTTCTCCTGGTTAGAAAGTAAAAATAAACAGGATTACAGATGATTAGATTGGCACAAAGTGAAGTTCCTGAAATTGTACATCTGGAGCATAGCACTGTATGAAGGAGAAAGAAAGATAATCGGAACTCAAGAACTGATGAAACTGGAACTATTTGAAATGTTACGTTGCGGAAGACTTAAAAATTAAGTCTACGTCTGCATCTGTACCCCACCAGTTATTTTACCGTGTGTGGCAGTGGGGAATTCCGATACAACTATCTACCATTTGCACTATTCTCTTTTCCATTCGCAAACGGTGTGTGGGAAGAACACTGCTGGTAACTCTTAGTATTTACGCGGCGTGGTCATCTCACGACACGTATGTGGGAGTAAATAATATGTTGTCCGCATCTTCCGTAATGTATTCGCCCCGAAATTTCATCGGAAAATTTCTCCGTGATGCACGACGCCTCTTGTGTAGCGACTACCACTGGAATTTGTTGAGCATCTCGTACTGCTCTCGTGCTCACTAAACGAAAACTAGCCGGAATGCACAGCTCTTCTTTGGACCTACCTGTCACTTCTGTTCAGCCGGCCGCTGTGGCCGAGCGGTTCTAAGCGCTTCAGTCGCGAACCACGCAGCTGCTGCGGTCGCAGGTTCGAATCCTACCTCGGGCATGGATGTGTGCGATGTCCTTAGGTTAGTTAGGTTTAGGTACACTACTGGCCATTAAAATTGCTACACCAAGAAGAAATGCAGATGATAAACGGGTATTCATAGGACAAATATGTTATACTAGAACTGATATGTGATTACATTTTCACGCAGTTTGGGTGCATAGACCCTGAGAAATCAGTACCCAGAACAACCACCTCTGGCCGTAAAAACTGCCTTGATACGTCTGGGCATTGGGTCAATCAGAGCTTGGATGGCGTGTACAGGTACAGCTGTCCAAGCAGCTTCAACACGATACCACAGTTCATCAAGAGTAGTAACTGGTGTATTGTGACGAGCCAGTTGCTCGGTCACCACTGACCAGACGTTTTCAGTTGGTGAGAGAGATCTGGAGAATGTGCTGGCCAGGGCAGCAGTCGAACATTTTCTGTATCCAGAAAGGTCCGTACAGGACCTGCAACATGCGGTCGTGCATTATCCTGATGATGTAAACAGAACCAGGATTCATCCGAAAAAATGACGTTTTGCCATTCGTGCACCCAGGTTCGTCGTTGAGTACACCATCGCAGGCGCTCCTGTTTGTGATGCAGTGTCAAGGGTAACCGCAGCCACGGTCTCCGAGCTGATAGTCCATGCTGCTACAAACGGCGTCGAACTGTTTGTGCAGATGGTTGTTGTCTTTCAAACATCCGCATCTGTTGACTCAGGGATCGAGACGTGGCTGCACGATCGGTTACAGCCATGCGGGTAAGATGCGTGTCATCTCGACTGCTAGTGATACGAGGCCGTTGGGATCCAGCACGGCGTTCCGTATTACCCTCCGAAGCCCACCGATTCCATACTCTGCTAACAGTCACTGGATCTCGACCAACGCGAGCAGCAATTTTGAGATACGATAAACCGAAATCGTGATAGGCTACAATCCGACTTTTTTCAGAGTCGGAAAAGTGATGGTACGCATTTCTCCTCCTTACACGAGGCATCACAACAACGTTCCACCAGGCAACACCGGTCAACTGCTGTTTGTGTATGAGAAATCGGTTGGAAATTTTCCTAAAGTCAGCACGTTGTAGGTGTCACCACCGGCGCCAACCTTGTGTGATTGCTCTGAAAAGCTAATCATTTGCATATCACAGCATCTTGTTCCTGTCGGTTAAATTTCGCTCCTGTAGCACGTCATCTTCGTGGTGTAGCAATTTTAATACGTCTAGAGAATACGCTGTCTACTAAACGGTGCGACGAGTACTGCAGAAACAAAATAATCGCAGTGGGAACAATCTTCTCCTCGCGGGCCTCTCCTGTGCCATCCACTTCATCTCAGGAGTAGCACTTGCAACCTACGTCCTCAACTACTTGCTGGATGTATTACAATCTCCGTCTTCCTCTACAGTTTTTACCTTCTATTGGGCCCTCTAATACCATGGAAGTTACTCCCTGATGTCTATCATCCTTTCCCTTCTTCTAGTCAGTGTTTTCCATATATTCCTTTCCTCGCCGTTCTGCGGGGTAGCTCTTCATTCCTTAGTTTATCAGTCCACCAAATTTTCAACATTCTTCTGTAGCACCACATCTCAAATGCTTCGATTCTCTTCGTTCCGGTTTTCCCACAGTCCATTCATCACTATCGTATAATGCTGTGCTCCAAACGTATATTGGCAGAAATTTCTTCATCGAATTAAGGCTTGTTTTGCACACTAACAGACGCCTCTATGTCAGGAATGTCCTTTCCTCCAGTGCTAGTCTGCTTTTTATGTCCTCTTTGCTCCGTCCATCATGTGTTAGGCAGCAGAATTCCTTAATTTCGTCTACCCAGTGATCCCCAACTCTGATGTCAGGTTTCTCGCTGTTCTCATTTCTGCTATTTCATTACTTTCGTCTTTCTTCGATTTACTCTCAATTCATATCCTGTACTCTTTATGTTGTACATTATATTAAACACATCCTGTAATTCTTCTTCACTTTCACTGAGAACAGCAATGCCCTCAGCGAATCTTATCGTTGATATCCTTTCATCCTGAATTTAAATCCTATTCTTGTTTTATTTCCGTCGTTGCTTCTTCGACGTATAGACTGAACAGAAGTGGCGAAAGTCTACATCCCTGTATTAGACCCTCTTTAATCCGAGAACTTCATTCTTCGTCTTCCAGTTTTATTGTTCGCTCTTGGTTCTGTACATATCGTATATTACCCGTCTTTCCATATAGTGTACCCCGGTTATTCTCAGAATTTCAAGCACCTTGCACCATTTGGCACTGTCGAACGCTTTTTCCAGCTCGACAAATCCTATGAACGTATCTTGATTTTTATTCAATTGTGCTTCCATTATTAATCGCAAAGTCAGAACTGCAGCTTTGGTGTATTTACATTTCCTAAAGCCAAATTGATCATCAGCTAACACATCGTCATCTATGAACGACATAAGGGAAGTGCTTTTGCGTACAGGCTATCATCTTCCAACTGTGGAACATAATGGGGGTTCTGATACGATTTGAGCGGCTATATGAAACCTTTCAGTGGGCTCTGTACTCAAACTGAAAACGAATCAACTAGTGACACCTAAGAACCATTTTAAGCGACCACTTTTTTTTTTTCAAGCGCTTATGCATAGCATATTTCTCAACAGTGGACTGCATCATCATACAGTAGATTGTCTAACTCCACAGGACCTATAATGTCATAGACTGATCTGATGAAGCTGGTGGCAGAGGTAGCTCAATAGCTCAACCCCATTGTAAGTGCTTGTTTCTTTTACATGGCCCAAACTGTAGTTCTATAAGACCGATCCGGGTGGCACAGCCTAAGACACCGGACTTGCGTTCGGAAAGACAGTGGTTCAAATCCCCTTCTGACCATCAAGATTTAGGTTTTCCATGATTTCCCAAAACGTCTTAAGATAAATGCCAGGATGGTTTCTTTGTATGGGCACAGCCGACAATACTCAGCAACCACGCGCCGCCATTGTTAAGGAAAGGCGTGGTATACCAACAGTTGGTTTAAATAATTTCAGCCCTGATCCGAAATAATCTCTGTACTGTTCTAAATGCGGAAGTCACTACAGTATTCTCGCAAGGTCCATCGTTGTAAGTATTCCTGGTTTGCTGCCAACATTTTCGTAATTGCGCATGACGTATTTTTCTTGATGTCGTCAATTAGCTCGGATTTTCCTCTGCCTCTGGTCCTCTTACCAGTCACCATCCCTTCTAGAGCACCCTTTATTATGCTCTCTCTTCTGATCCAGAGTCCTATCCTTGTTCCTCTTATTAATTGCTTCCAGTGCTTGTCTTTTCTGATTCGCCCTCTGTAACATAGCCTCGAATTTAATTTGTCCAATCCACAAGATCAGTTTTTCTCTGAATCTATATCTCAAAAAGCTTCAAGCAATTCTCCACTACCTGTTGCAGAGGTTATGTTTTTGGCACCATACAAGCAGTACCCTAAGCTTTTTCTTCATTGTTTTTTAGCTGTTCGATGACATTTCGGGATTGCACCCGGATCATGTTGACTTCTTGCCACGATATTTCGGCTGGCAATCATCCAGCCATCTTCAGGTGAGTGTCCGTCACTGGAGGCTGCAAGTTCCCGGAGTTAACTTTATAGCAAAAAAGTGGCGCGAAAACGCATGCGCATTGGCCTCCGTCATAGGAGCGTCCTCTATCGAAATCCGCGCCCTCTGGAGCTACTGTTCTATCTGTGGCGCCCAGGCGCATGCGTAAAGGTGAAAACTACATGTCCGCCCTCTGTCGAAATGCGCGCCCGCGTCACTAAAAACAGACTTCAGATGTCGCCAGACGTGTCATTATAAATAAATGGTCTTCTCTCAGAGGAAATTAGGGATATCACCGGGTCCCAAGACTTGTCCAGATGAAAACCATCATCACGATTTATAAGATTTTGCGTTATGCGGATTTCCACAGATTCTTTAACTGCTGAATCCCAGAAGGTTTTCGCTGGGGCCAAGACTTTCGTGGCAGAAAAATCCATAGCGTGTTCTGTGGTAATACAATGCTGAGCTACGGCCGACTTACTGGGCTGCGAAAGGCGAGTGTGGGATTCGTGTTCAACGCACCTGTCATGTACTGTGCGTGTCGTCTGACTGATGTAAGCTTAGCCACCCTGGCAAGGAATTTTATAGATACCGGCCTTCCGCAGACCCAGATCGTCCTTTACTGAACCGAGAAGGGCACTAATCTTGGCCGGTGGCCGGAAGATTATTTTAACTTGATGTTTCCTTAGAATCCTACCTATTTTAGATGAAAGGTTGCCGACGCATGGAAGGAACGCCCTGGACATGAATAGCTCCTTATCTTCTTGATTTTATGGGTGGTCACTTTTCTTCCTTCTTAGCGCTGTTCTAATCTGATGTGGAGAGTAACCATTAACTCTAAAAACCGACTCTAAATGTTCCAGCTGCTTTGTAACGCTGTCTCCATCAGAAACAACATGAGCCCGGTGCACCAATGTTCTAAGGACGCCGGTAGTTTGTGCAGGATGATGACAACTTGAAACGTCCCCTTTGAACAACTTGTACAAGACTGTGCTTAACCTGACACACAATGTTTTTAGCGCAACACAATCTGACTTTCAATAATCCCTACAAAACAATGGCCCTGACTAACTTTAACCTATACCTTTCACAAATCACTTACCTCACAAAAATCTTCGTTACTGAAACTACTGCAATACAGCGAGCGCCACTACTGCCAGCTAAATAGAAGATTCAAACTACTGAAGGCACTAACTACTGATAGGGATAGTTATCAAATGAAAGATTTTAATAGAGAACAAACAATGTATTTACCTTAATAGTCATAATATATATAGCAGTTCATGACAAATTACAAAACTTCGCCATCTCTCTCCCCACATCCACCACTGCTGGCGGCTCACCTCCAACTGTGC
This sequence comes from Schistocerca cancellata, assembly GCF_023864275.1. Classification (NCBI taxonomy): domain Eukaryota; kingdom Metazoa; phylum Arthropoda; class Insecta; order Orthoptera; family Acrididae; genus Schistocerca; species Schistocerca cancellata. Next base: position 458,458,540 of record NC_064631.1, on the reverse strand, counting down.
AACGCTACGCGCTGTTCACATCCAGCTGCCGCTGCCTAACACTACAATGGCAGACAACAATGCAAACTAGCCACAGGCTGCACACAGCACAGCCAGTGATTTTCATACAGAGCGCTACGTGGCGTTACCAACATAAAAACCTAAACAGCCTACTTACAAACTAGACGCTCACAAGTAAAGGTCCGTATGTGTTGGCTTACGGTAGACAGAATGCCCTAATGACCCATCCACGCTCTTGGTAACCAAGACGTCCGAAAACGGCAAGCAACCATCATTCCCATGTTCTTGTGGATTGCATTCAGATGTTGCAAGAACCGTGACAATTCTTCTTCACCATGGGGCCACACTACGAAAGTGTCACCTACATATCGCCTGAAAACTTTCGGTTTAATTTCTACCGAGTCTAGTGCCCTTTCCTCAAAGTCTTCCATAAAAAAAGTTTGCTACCAAAGGCGAGAGAGGACTGCCCATGGCAACACCGTCAGTCTGCTCAAAACATTCGTTGTTAAATAAAAAGTAGGTTGAGGAAAGGACGTGATGAAAAAGTGCTGGTATGTCGGCCGTGAACTTATTGCTGATGAGCGACAAAGAATCTATAAGAGGTACCTTAGTGAAAAGTGAGATGACATCAAAGGTCACTAGTAAGTCAGTTTCACTGAGTTGACGTGACTTCAGTCTGTTGATATTTTTTACTACTTGTACGGCAAGACATTTCTTTTTCATTTCTATGTGTCAGTCGGAGTGTGTTGTTGTTGTTGTGGTCTTCAGTCCTGAGACTGGTTTGATGCAGCTCTCCATGCTATTTTACCCTGTGCATGCTTCTTCATCTCCCAGTACCTACTGCAGCCTACATCCTTCTGAATCTGCTTAGTGTATTCTTCTCTTGGTCTCCCTCAACGATTTTTACCCTCCACGCTGCCCTCCAGTACTAAATTGGTGATCCCTTGATGCCTCAGAACTTGTCCTACCAACCGATCCCTTCTTCTAGTCAAGTTGTGCCACAAACTCCTCTTCTCCCCAATTCTATTCAATACCCCGTCATTAGTTATGTGATCTACCCATCTAATCTTCAGCATTCTTCTGAACCACCACATTTCGAAAGCTTCTATTCTCTTCTTGTCTAAACTATTTATCATCTACGTTTCACTTCCATACATGGCTACACTCACACAAATACTTTCAGAAACGACTTCGTAACACTTAAATCAATACTCGATGTTAACAAATTTCTCTTCTTCAGAAACTCTTTCCTTGCCATTGCCAGTCTACATTTTATATCCTCTCTACTTCGACCATCATCAGTTATTTTGCTCCCCAAATAGCAAAACTCCATTACTACTTTAAGTGTCTCATTTCCTAATCTAATTCCCTCAGCATCACCCGACTTAATTCGACTACATTCCATTATCCTCGTTTTGCTTTTGTTCATGTTCATCTCATACCATCCTTTCAAGACACTGTCCATTCCGTTCAACTATTCTTCCAAGTCCTTTGCTGTTTCTGACAGAATTACAATGTCATCGGCGAAAAGTTTTTATTTCTTCTCCATGGATTTTAATACCTACTCCGAACTTTTCTTTTGTTTCCTTTACTGCTTGAGGTGGCATGAGCCCCCTCTCATTTTCTGTCTTACGATTTTCCTCTCTAATTGCATGCAGTGAAAAGTCACTATTCCTTCACACGCGGACTTCCCATGCAGCGTCTCTCGTCACCCGGGTTGTCCGGTGACAGGCGGGCTCTCCTGATCTGGAAAGGGTTAAGCCGACGGGTGTGAGGAAGTCGAGTGAATGCTTTGCAGACGCCGACATTGTCAAAAGACATGCCCGGAGGGGTCTGAAGTAGCGGCTGGGCTAGAGGTTCCGTTACTTCGCAGAAACTTAGCGAAAACACTTTCTGGCGGGTTACAAGCGAGGCGTGGGAATGACTTGTGTACCCAGGCAGTTGTGGCGGGAAAATTCCCGCGCTTTCTGCAAAATAGTAACTGTGATTGGCTTGCTCAGGGCCTAGCTCCGTGACGTAGCAAAATCAGCGCAGAAATTGGCGCCAAGAATCTCCATTGGTGGAATGGTAGTGCTCCGGCAATAGAGTGGAATTTTCCGCCGGTTTTCGAGTTGCTGATTGGAACGTTTAACCACGGCCACTGTCGTGGGGCGGGAATGTTGAGTGTTCGGCCTGTACGGGTGCTCGGGGTAGTCGGCTCTCGCCTTTCGGTCGAGGACGTCGAAGCAACCAGCCATCGCCTCCGATACGCCAGATCGTGTTCTGGCAGTTAAGAAGACAGTTTGGTAATGTATGTTCGCAGCACCAGCAGATAGGGATTTTCCTAAGTGATAATCAGAGCTCAGCAGAGCGCGCCTGTTCGTCTTTTTCTAACTTTGTTCTGTCTTGAGTAGCAGCAATTAATGTTGGGTTAGCTGTGTGTCTCTCTTAAGATTTGAGTGGCAAGGAATTGGCTCCACATACCACTTCGTCTTAAACCTCACAGTCTAGTTTAGGGACAACTTCACCTTCATAGCGTTTGTTTGAGTATCCAATTTGAGCCAATTTGATGTATTATAAATGTTTCATGTGTTTTTGTTTATTATTTTGTGTTTAGTCTTAATAAATCATATTGTTATTTTGGACAGAACTTTCATTCTGTTAATCGGTAGAGCAACCCATCATTTCTCACTACGTTAATGAAACCTTCCTTTATTTAACTTATTTATCAAATTAAATTATTGCAGGTGCCAAACTCTTTTCTACTCCACTTGCAGGGTTGATTACAGTCAGTTCGCGTATATTTTTTAATCCATGTGCAACAGCAAAAGTCGGAGTTAGAATAGGGGGGGCTTAGAGCATCATTTACATATGGAGATTCTAGAAGAATTTAGTGTTAAATACACTGCTTGCCCCGGCACCTCGCATACAGATTGAATAGCATCGGGGAGAGACTTCAACCCTGCCTCACTCCCTTCCCAACCACTGCTTCCCTTTCATGTCCCTCGACTCTTATAATTGCCATCTGGTTTCTGTACAAATTGTAAATAGCCTTTCGCTCTCTGTATTTTACCCCTGCATCTTCAGAATTTGAAAGAGAGTATTCCAGTCAACACTGTCAAAAGCTTTCTGTAAGTCTACAAGACTATATAAGCCGGAATTTTTAGTCAAGACCAGTTTGTGGATCTCTATTGTTTCTTACCATGGCCCCTGCAGGAAGATATCTGAATTCAGAATCGATGAAGTGTGAATCCAACACTGGTAAGTATGATTAAGTAAAAACAAAAGGCATTTCTCTTTCGTCAGTATGAAGCATCCCACATCCCTGTACAATCCATCAACATTGCAAAAAGAATACCGTCAGCAGATAAGGTTTAACAGTTCCAGGTACACTTGATATTCTCTATCAGTACTGTTTATGTTCAGGATGTCGGCCGCTGTCTGCTGTGTGAGGCGCACTCCGGTCGAAAGAGGCGCTCGACAGGTGTTTCAGTCGTAGAAGCCACAAGACTAGTGAGAGTGTGCGACGGAGAAAAGAGGAAAAATACGATAAATAAGAAAAAAAACGGAGCGTGCAAACAAAATCAACACAGAGAGGCAAACGCAAAGAAGGTGGAGGAAGAAGAAAAACAAGCAGGAATCCCAAGCAGTGAGTGCCTAGCGTCTAGAAATTACACTTAATTACGAGTGCTATCTCGGACTTAGCAGCGCTGTGAATATGTATACTTTAATCAGGGAACACAATGGGGCGAATGTAAATGAAATACTGTAGCACGGAGCCGGCGACCATTGTCCTCCGTGAGGGAGATTAGGCGCCAGAGCGGGCCGGGCTGCCTGGTTTCGGCTGCTGCTACCGCCGTCTGCAGTAAAGCGGAAGAGCGCCCGCTGGAACGGCCACAGCCCGCGTGTATCTCCCTGCGCTGAGAGCCGCCCCGTTGGAGCCTTCCGCCGCAGTGGTCACTGCTCCGGCGCATCGCTGCCTGATGAAAGCTTCTGGGACGAGGGACACTTCATCTACACTTGCACTCCTCAAGGCTCGCTACAGTGTACGGAGGGGAGCAAGTCATAAACCGCTGTCATTCCCCCGCACCCATATTATTCTCCACTCTTTTGGCTACAAAACCCTGTTTTTCAACAAAATCTCCGTTCAATGCGACGTCCTTACGCACCTTACTGGGCTGACCTTTGTGACCCGTATGGTAGTACTCTACTGGTCGACGCCGGAGCCAACGTCTTGCTGCACCAGTAACCTCCTCATCATCATACATAGAAAGAAGGATCCTTTATTTATGATTATATGATAGCGGAACAGACACTGGTAGCAGTTACTTTTGCAAAATATCTGGGAGTATGCGTACGGAACGATTTGAAGTGGAATAATCACATAAAATTAATTGTTGGTAAGGCGGGTGCCAGGTTGAGATTCATTGGGAGAGTCCTTCGAAACTGTAGTCCATCAACAAAGGAGGTGGCTTACAAAACACTCATTCGACCTATACTTGAGTATTGCTCATCAGTGTGGGATCCGCATCAGGTCGGGTTGACAGAGGAGATAGAGAAGATCCAAAGAAGAGCGGCGCGTTTCGTCTCAGGGTTATTTGGTAAGCGTGATAGCGTTACGGAGATGTTTAGCAAACTCAAGTGGCAGACTCTGCAAGAGAGGCGCTCTGCATCGCGGTGTAGCTTGCTGTCCAGGTTCCGAGAGGGTGCGTTTCTGGATGAAGTATCGAATATATTGCTCCCCCCTACTTATACCTCCCGAGGAGATCAAGAATGTAAAGTTAGAGAGAATCGAGCGCGCACGGAGGCTTTCCGGCAATCGTTCTTCCCGCGAACCATACGCGACTGAAACAGGAAAGGGAGGTAATGACAGTGACACGTAAAGTGCCCTCCACCACACACCGTTGGGTGGCTTGCGGACCATAAATGTAGAATGTAGAATGAATCATGCAAGTACTGCTTCTCGCGGAGTGCCAGACAGATGAAAGTTGGAAGGTGCGAAAACCGGGCTGTAGAGTGGATGAGAAAGAACACTCCAGTGAAGTTTTATAAGCTCCTCTTAGCTGCGCATACTTGTGTAAGGAGTTGCGTTGTCATGGAGAAGGGCCGGCCGCTATGGCCGAGCGGTTCTAGGGGCTTCAGTCCGAAACCGCGCTGCTGCTACGGTCGCAGGTTCGAATCCTGCCTCGGGCATGGATGTGTGTGATGTCGTTAGGTTTAAGTAGTTCTAAGTCTAGGGGACTGATGACCTCAGATGTTAAATCCCATAGTGCTTAGAGCCATTTGAACTATGTTTTGTCATGGAGAAGGAAAAGTTCGTTGCATTTTTGTGGCGACAAACATGCTAAAGTCGTTTCTTCAGTTTCATGAGGATAGCACAGTACACTTCATAGTTAATCGTTGCATCATGAGGGAGGACATCAAACAGAATAATCGCTTTAGAGTCCCAATAGATCATCGCCGTGAATTTACTGACAGACCGGCTTTGAACATTTTATTCGGAGGAGAGGTGGAGTGGTGCCACTCCGTGGATTGGCATTTCGTTTCCCGTTCGGCACAAAATTGTCACGATCAGACTCGTAATGTGCAATCAGTTCCGCAAAGATAGTGATTCGTTGCTCTTTGTTGTCTTCTGTTTCGCGGCGAGGAACTCAGTGGGCACACAACATCGAGTATCCAACAGGTGGGCGAGTGTGTAAACACTACCAACAGACGGGTATTTTACTGCGATCCGTTGATCACCGCGAATGAGAGTGTCCGCACGTTCCGACAATGCAGGAATCACAGCTATGTGCGGCCGGCTGGCATGGGGAGATAGGACAGGCTTGCGCGACCTTGATGCGATGATAACAGACACCTCGCCCAACGACTCACCGTGCTTTAGGTCACTGCCAGGTTTCGTAGATATTCTGCAAGCGCCAAAAGAAATTCAATAACATCTCTACGCTTGTACCTCACCTCCGTTATAGACGCCATTTTGAAGGCTACTGTAGTGCCACCACCTATCGGAACTTCATGAAACTGTAAGGGCTGAAGTGAGAATATTCCAAGATGTTCCACAGCAAATTCCGCATTTTTTCAGACGAAATTTGCCAAGAAAAAATATGTTGCATTACTTAATGGAAACCCTGTGTATATTTCAGCTTCGAACAGTGTGTTACGACAGTAAGCCGTTTCAAGGCAGTGGAACGCTCAAGATTTTTGAAAACACGCCATTCTTGATACGATTTGTCATAAGTAACTGTAACATAAAGACGCACTGGCGGTTAAAGTACTCATAAGAACTAAGTTACAATACACTGTACGGCCGTATCTGAAATTTTTTTTCACGTTTCTAAAAGGTTTTAGGACCACATCATTAACAGAGTATGTTCTGTAATATTAGATATGCTCCCCTCCCCCCATCCTCCTCCTCCCCCCTCTATCTCTGCCTTTCCTTTTCTCACGAGTAAATTGTAATTGTCCATAATTTACAAATTAAGCGTGAAACATGCTATCCGAATAAATATTAAAAACACGTTGATCAAAAAATGGTAGAAATGGCTCAGAGCACTATGGGATTTAACATATGAGGTCATCAGTCCCCTAGAGCTTAGAGCTACTTAAACCTAACTAACCTAAGGACATCACATACATCCATGCCCGAGGCAGGATTCGAACCTGCGACCGTAGCAGTCGCGCGGTTCCGGACTGAAGCGCCTAGAACCGCTCAGCCACCGCGGCCGGCCACGTTGATCATCTGGTAAACAAGCTATCCCTCAGATTCAAAAGCATAGAAAAGACTCATATATTTACAAAACCATTAAAATGTAACAGTCTCAGCCGTCTATAAAGCATAACAGAAAATTTACGAGATAGTTCTTAGAATGAGATTTTCACTCTGCAGCGGAGTGTGCGCTGATATGAAACTTCCTGGCAGATTAAAACTGTGTGCCCGACCCAGACTCGAACTCGGGACCTTTGCCCGCGAAAGGTCCTCGGTCGGGCAGACAGTTTTAATCTGCCAGGAAGTTTCGAGATAGTTCTTCTTTGCCCAACAAAAGTGTCTCCGAGAAAAACATACCTTTAACCATAAATATGACGTTTTTCGTTATTTTGTTACAACCAATGTTACTAATACCGCAGTGTTTCCGGGAGATCCTCAATGTTTTGCTGTTTTGAAACAGCATTTCGTCATTGGTCATAAGAGAAATGAGCTTTAATTCATGTTCTAGAATGGTGATCCATCCTTTCCAATTACAGACCAATTTATGGAACGAGTTTCCGCAGTTTCTAAAAATAAGCTGATTTTGTTGAGGCACCTTAATTAATACTGTTGAATATATAAGCCGGCCGGGGTGGCCGAGCGGCTCTAGGCGCTACAGTCTGGAACCGCGCGACCGCTACGGTCGCAGTTTCGAATCCTGCCTCGGGCATGGATGTGTGTGATGTCATTAGGTTAGTTAGGTTTAAGTAGTTCTAAGTTCTAAGGGACTGATGACCTCAGAAATTAAGTCCCATAGTGCTCAGAGCCATTTGTACCATTTGAATATATATGGTATAGGACTCGGTCCTGAATGGCTTTAGCTTTTTATTGCTTGTGAAGCAGTAAGGCGTCTCACTTTTGCCGTTAATGAAGGCATATTAGGAAACATATTACAACTTCTTCGTACATTTCGGAGTTATTCTTGCTAACACTTTAATTTCTCTCTTCATCTGTAGGAACGCCTTTTTTCTGTACTGAAATCAAGCTAAGGAGGATGAAATTTTAATGATTTCACAGGTATGGAAACGCTGGAGTATCAGATATGCAGCATTCGCTGCAGGTGTTCGTGAAGTGACACGTTCCATTTCTTTGTACTCGTATGTATAACTGTGTTGCAAATATCGCAGTAGGCGGTATTTTGATAGATGATATGTAGCGATACGCGGAAGCGCGTCATGAGCACCTTTCGCTCCCAGTGCCATTGGGTACTCGGCAGCGCGCAAATACATCGGCCGGCTGTAGCACGGAGATAAGTACCGATGCCTCTCGCTCGCGTACTGACGTAACTCTCTGAATCACCAGCTGAGCAAATGACAGCACCGGCAGCGCTCACGTTCTCAGCAGCCTGAGAGGCTGCCTTCACGTGTTGCCTTCTACACGCCCGCAATACTCGACTCATAAGATTCATTGCCGCCCAGAGTTTCCCACACTTTTGGAAGTTGCGTTGTAGTGCAGGAATTACGGCTCAAAGCTAAATCCGGCGACAGTCGACACTGGGGACATCCCAGTTCAGCATCTCCTACATCCGTTCAACAAGATTATACATGGTGGAATCAAACTCCGACAAAATTTCAGAGGTTTTTCAGTGACATTTTCTGAGTTTTCGATGTCAGGGACCGTTCTATGCAGAATAATTGCATTTCGTTTAATTTCTTGGCACCGTTCATCTGTCTGTCAGAAAAATGTCTACACAATAGTGCAGACGTCAACGATAAAATTTCGATGCACGAAGCATGCAACTACTACCGACGTCATACCGGGTGATCAAAAAGTCAGTATAAATTTGAAAACTGAATAAATCATGGAATAATGTAGATAGAGAGGTACAAATTGACACACATGCTTGGAATAACATGGGGTTTTATTAGAACCAAAAAAATACAAAAATTCAAAAAATGTCGCTTCGTCTGATCAGAATAGCAATAATTAGCATAACAAAGTAAGACAAAGCAAAGATGATGTTCTTTACAGGAAATGCTCAATATGCTCAATATATCCACCATCATTCCTCAACAATAGCTGTAGTCGAAGAATAATGTTGTGAACAGCACTGTAAAGCATGTCCGGAGTTATGGTGAGGCATTGGCGTCGGATGTTGTCTTTCAGCATTCCTAGAGATGTCAGTCGATCACGATATACTTGCGACTTCAGGTAACCCCAAAGCCAATAATCACACGGACTGAGGTCTGGGGACCTGGGAGGCCAAGCATGGCGAAAGTGGCGGCAGAGCACACAATCATCACCAAACGACGCGCGCAAGAGATCTTTCACGCGTCTAGCAATATGGGGTGGAGCGCCATCCTGCATAAACATCGTACGTTCCAGCAGGTGTTTATCAGCAAGGTTGGGGATGATCAGATTCTGTAATATATCGGCGTACCTCTCACCCGTCACGGTAGCAGTTACAAAACCATAATCACGCGTTTCCTCGGAGAAAAAAGCCCGATAACGGTAGATGTGGTAAATCCAACCCTTACCGTGACTTTCTCGTCGTGCAATGGAGTTTTCACGACAGTTCTACGATTTTCGGTAGCCCAAATTCTTAAGTTGTGGGCGTTGACAGACCCTCGGAGCGTGAAACGAGCTTCGTCGGTCCACAGCACGTTACTCAACCAATCGTCAGCTTCCGCCATCTTCTGAAACGCCCACACGGCAAATGCCCTCCGCTTCACTAAATCGCCAGGTAACAGTTCATGATGCCGATGGATATTGTACGGGTAGCATCGGAGGGTATGCCTAAGTGCCACCAAACAGCAGTGTATGGAATGCCTATGCAACGTGCGACTGCACGATCGCTGACTTCCCCGTGCATAGACGAACCCGCTACAGTCTCCATTTCTTCTTGAACTGTCTCAGCAGCATTACGCCTTGTGCTCGGTCGGCCAGTACGGGGTCTATCATCTAAACAACCCGTGGCTTCGAACTTCGAAATCATTCTCGCCACAGCTGCATTTGTCAACGGACCTTTACCCGTTCGAATCCCCTTCCTATGGCGATAGGATCGTAACGCTGAACTAGCACATTCCCCATTCTGATAATATAGCTTCACTTAAAGCGCCTTTTCAGGTAACGTCAACATGCTGCGACTGCTGGCGCATCTGATTCTCTCCCTCATTACAGCTCCTTTTATACACGATTGTCATGCGCAGTCACTGACGTTTGGTGTCCATCGCCATCTGTTGGACATTTTGTGAACTTCGTTTTTTTTTTTTTTTTGTTCTAATAAAACCCCATGCCATTCGAAGCATGTGTGTCAATTTTTACCTCTCTATCTACATTATTCCGTGGTTAATTAAGTTTTCAAATTTATACTGACTGTTTGATCACCCGGAACTTTAGCAAAAGATCTTCCTGAGAACCCGAGAATGTTTCTGGTCCCACGAAAAATCCCAAATCGGGTCAAAGGTTTCTATCCAGTCACTCGTCGTCGAAATTAGTGAAAAACAGCCTAGACCTAATGGTTGTTTTATTTAAAATAACCCGTTTCGGCCTAGTCTTGGGACATCTTCAGAATAGCACCGTCAACTGAAGTTTCCGATGTCCAGAACAGTCTGTAGACCTCTGTCGCTCGCTGAATCTGCTTGTAAAAGTTTCACCGACTGAGGTCTGCTGTCTGTTCTCGACAGCGTCAAATTCAGCTGATGGTGCTACTCTGAAGATGACCTAAGACTAGGCGGAAACCGGTCATTTTAAATGAAATAACCGTTGCAATCTAGACTGATTTTCACTATTATTATTATTATTTTCGGCATTAATGGCTATGTTTGTGAACCGTGACTGTGTGGGATAATGATTGATTTCTAATTTCTCCTACAGTCACTTTTTTATTTTATGTTTAATCTAACATAATACAAAGCACTTCGAACATGGTCTGTTCATCTTCAGGCGTTTATACATAGATACATGCAGAGAAATGTAACATGTGTATGTATGTATGTATAGAGGCGTGAAGATGAACAAAAAAATGTTCAAATGTGTGTGAAATCTTATGGGACTTAACTCTTAAGGTCATCAGTCCCTAATCTTACACACTACTTAACCTAAATTATCCTAAGGACAAACACACACACCCATACCCGAGGGAGGACTCGAACCTCCGCCGGGACCAGCCGCACAGTCCATGACTACAGCGCCTCAGACCGCTCGGCTAATCGCGCGCGGCGAAGATGAACAGAACATGTTCGAAATGCATTGTATTATGTCAGGTTAAATATAAAACAAAAAAGTGGCCGGTAGCAGAAATTAGAAATCAATAAAGATTTTCACTAATTTTATGTACCTTACAGGATCGCTGTTCTCCGGAAATGTTATCAAAAAAATTTTAACTCATTGACGAGTCTGGTGTGGCGTTAAGGGACAGTAAAAGGAAAACCGAAGTTTTAAACCTTGCATTTCAGAAATCATTCACGCAGAAGGATCGTGCAAATACACCGTCGTTGAGCGTCATACACACTCCCGCATGGAGGACGTAATAATAGGCATCCCTGACGTAGAGAAGCAACTGAAAGAGTTGAAAACAAATAAGTCGCCATGTCCTAATGGAATCCCAATTCGGTTTTACAGGGAGTATCCTACTGCATTGGTCCCTTACGTAGTCTGCATTTATCGCGAATCTCTGATCAGCGCAAAGTTTCAAGCAACTTTTCGCTCATATAACTCCTGTATTTAAGAATGGCAGAAGAACGGACCTGCATAATTACGGCTATTATAAACATCAGTGTATTGCAGACTTCTTGAAAATACTCTCAAATCGAACACAATAAATTTCCTTGTGATGGAAGGGCTTCTGTCCACAAATCACCATGGATTTAGAAAACATCGCTCGTGAGAAACTCAGATTGCCCTTCTCTCTAATGATATCCTGCCAACCATGGATGAACGGCACAGTCAGATTCCATATTCCTATATTTACGGAAAGCCTTTGACACGGTGCCCCACTGCAGATTGTTAACGAGGGTACTATAATGTGGAGTAGGTTTCCACATATGTGAATGGCTTCAAGACTTCTTAAGTAATAGAGCCTAATACGTTGTTCATTAGAGATAAGGGTGTCGTCAGAAATGGCCAAGGGAAGTATGATGGGACCGCCGTTATTTTTGGTACACATAAATGATCTGGCGGACAGGGTGAGCAGTAATCTGCGGCTGCTTGCCGATGATGCTGTGGTGCACAGGAAGGTGTCGTCGCTGAGTGATGACAAAATTTCTAGCTGGTATGATGAACGGCGGCTTCCTCTAAATGTGAGTATGGAAAATCCGTAATTTTCGAATACAGCGTTAGTGCGACAGTGTTTGATACAGTCATGTAGGTTAAATATCTAGGCATTACGTTGCAGAGCGATATGAAATGAAACGAGCGCGTAAAGAGGACAGAAGGAAAGTGAATGGTTGACTTCAGTTTACTGGTGGAATTGTAGGAAAGTGTGGTTCATCTGTGAAGGGCACCATGACTAGAACACTGATACGACACATTTTTGAGAACTGCTCGAGCGGTTCGGTTCCCCGCCAGATCGAATTAAAGGGATACATCGAATCAATTGAGAGGCGGAGCGCTAGGTTTGTTACTGTTAGGTTCTGGCCAAGAGAAGTCTACTAATATGAAATACCGGCCTTAATTTGAGGAAGAAATTTCTGAGGATGTACGTCTGGAGTACAGCATTGTATGGTAGTGAAACATGGACTGTGGGAAAACCGGAACAGAAGAGAATCGAAGCATTTGAGATGTGGTGCTATAGACGAATGTTGAAAATTAAGTGGACTGATAAGGTGAGGAATGAGGAGGTTCTGCGCAGAATCGGAGAGGAAAGGAATATGTGTAAAACACTGATAAGGAGAAGGGACAGGATGATAGGACATCTGCTAAGACATGAGGGAATGACTTCCATGGTACTAGAGGGAGCTGTAGAGGGCAAAAACTGTAGAGGAAGACAGAGATTGGAATACGTCAAGCAAATAATTGAGGACGTAGGTTGCAAGTGCTACTCTCAGATGAAGAGGTTAGCACAGGAAAGGAATTCGTGGCGGGGCGCATCAAACCAGTCAGTAGACTGGTGACCAAAAAAAAAAAAAAAAGGTTGGATCAATGCCCAAGCACTACCCAGATGCTTCGCGAACTCAAATGGGGAGCCCTGAAAGGAAGACGACTTTCTTTTCGCGGAACACTAATGCGAAAGTTTAGAGAACTGGCATTTGAAGCTTAGTGCACAACGATACTACTGACGCGAAAGTCCCACAAAGGTAAGGAAAATTGGGTCTCGTACGGAGGCAGTCGTTTCTACCTCGCTCTGTGAGTGGAACAGGAGAGGAAGTGACAATCAGTGGTACAAAGTACCCTCCTCCACGCCCCATACGGTAGCCTGTGCGTATATGTGGATGCGGATGAATGCGAATGTGGATATGCATTGGGTGTATCGTGTAGAAACAAAATTGTTCTATACACTCACTGCACTTGTTATTATCAACAGTAAAGACCACTTTACTCTTCGCCCTCAAGCATGCTTTCTGCGATGCACGATTCTGCCTCGGGGTTGCCTACAGCAGTATTAGTTGAACGTTAATAGTTATGCACAGCAGTTTGCATAGGTTTACTGATGAAGAACTGCTGAAGTTTGAGACAGAAAACTGCTGTGACTTGGCTGCCGTCGTTGTGGCATTAGCTCTTCCACTGCATTTCACACTGACGTGTATCGTTATACAGCCTAAAAATTTGCCGGAGGAAACAGCAGCCAGAGTCAAAGTCCGGTGCAGCACTGACGTTAATGCATTGCAACATGACATAATTTTCTATTTACCTCGAGAACTTGCAGAAGAGGATATATTACTTCAAAAATTAAAGGAAAATGATCTTATCAGTATTCCAGATCCGTTCCCAGAAGGCACAATATCTTTTTTGCAAACTGAATATGCAGGTATTATCTATAGATAACGTGCATGTTAACTGTATAGTTCAATGTACGTAGACATCCACTGTAACTGAATAAACAACATGCTGCCTTTTTATGTAACGAGTCTCACGTTCGAATCCACGCGAGAATTTTCCTTTTTTTTTTTTTTGTTTTTTCTTCATATACATGTCTACATAGATACTCCACAAGCCACCGTACGGTGCGTGGTGGAGGGTACCCTGTACTACTAATAGTCATTTCCTTTCCTGTTCCATTCGGGAGGACGACGGTTCAATCCCGCGTCCGGCCATCCTGATTTAGGTTTTCCGTGATTTCCCTAAATCGCTCCAGGCGAATGCCGCGATGGTTCCTTTCAAAGGGCACGGCCGACTTCCTTCCCCGTCCTTCCATAATCCGATGAGACCGATGACCTCGCTGTCTGGTCTCCTTGCCCGAAACAACCAACCAACCCGTTTCCTGTTCCACTTGCAAGTAGAGCGAAGGAAAAGTTACTTCCTATTAGCGTTCGTATGAGCCCTTATTTCTCGTATGCTATTTTCGTGGTCCTTACGCGCATTGTATAATGGCCGCAGGACAATCGTTCCACAGTCAATTTCAAATGCCGGTTCTCTAAATTTTCTCAATAGTGCTTCTCGAAAAGAACGTCGCCTTCTCTCCAGGCATTCCTATTTGAGTTCCCGTAGCATATCCGTAACACTTCCGTGTTGTTCGAACCTATCACTAACAACTCTAGCTGTCCGCCTCTGAATTGCTTTGACGTCTTGCTTAAATCCGACCTGGTACGGATCCCCCAAACATTCGAGGAGTATTCAAGAATAGGTCGCACCAGCGTCCTATATGCGGTCTCCTTAACAAGTGAACCACTCTTTCCTAAGATGCTCCCAGTAAACCAAAGTCGACGATATGCCTCCCCTACCACAATTCTCACACCCTCGTTCCTCCTCAAATCGCTTCGCAACGTTACGTTCACATATTTAAACGACGTGATTGTGTCAAGCAGGACACTTCTAATACTGTATCCGAACATTACAGGTCACATTCTTCCGGTTGAAAAATTTGTTCTCCATGAAGTTCTCCACTGTATTACATGAAACATAGTCGATGGTGTGCAGCTAATTTCCCATAAAAGGTGCGACGGAATTTCGCTATAAATCAACGAGAGTCACTCCTGGTGTAGAAAGAGCTCCACGGAGTCCAAAACCTAAATTTACTAGGCCCTACCTCTACTCGACATAATACGTGAGAATTATTCACGCAGTTTCATTGATGTTGTACAGTAATAGTCTGACTGTCGCGGCGAGTTACGTCTGCAAGCGCACCATTCGTCCCACAACAGCAGTATCCGTACACGAGCAAGGTCAGTTACCTGCATCACATCGCTTTCCGTCGAGTCACATTATTCGTGCGCTGTGGCTCATCGTAAACTGTGTATCGTGACCTTACCATTGCTCTTATGGAGTAAGGGAATTCGACGGCATCGGAAGCCTGGTCACGGTATGGCTACACGACGTTGGATAAAACTTTATCAAGACACTGAAGAATCCAGTAGGCGTGTGGGAACAGGACTCTGACGCGTAACGACACCTGTTCAGAATAATGAACTTGTCAAACATGTTGCGGCAAACTGCTTTCTTAAACGCAGTGCAGTTGAAACATCCTACTGTGTTTCCCAGGTCGGTGGATACGGTTCGGTGCCGGCTTTGGCAGGCCGGACTACTTAGCAAACGTGCACCCGTCAAGGAGAGGCTCCATGATGGTCTTCGTCTCTATCGATTTGCGTTTGCTAGAACAATGTCAGTTGTTACAATGAAATGAATACCCCTAGCTGCATACAGGTGTTGATATAAGTCCACGGGGACAGTTGAAAATGTGTGCCCCGACCGGGACTCGAACCTGGGATCTCCTGCTTGCATGGCAGACGCTCTATCCATCTGACCTACCGAGGACACAGAGGATAGTGCGACTGCAGGCACTTATCTCTGGCACGCCTCCCGTGAGACCCACATTCCCAACTTATTGTCCCGCACCATATTCATAGTGCCTCTGCCCATCATACTCATTACTCGCGGCTTTTCGCCGATTCCCGAAAAAGTTCGGGGACTGTTTCTGCATCCGCACAGAAGAAGATGGTCAAATGGCCAGTGAGCCTTAACTACAGGGCTATTACAAATGATTGAAGCGATTTCATAAATTCACTGTAGCTCCATTCATTGACATATGGTCACGACACACTACAGATACGAAGAAAAACTCATAAAGTTTTGTTCGGCTGAAGCCGCACTTCAGGTTTCTGCCGCCAGAGCGCTCGAGAGCGCAGTGAGACAAAATGGCGACAGGAGCCGAGAAAGCGTATGTCGTGCTTGAAATGCACTCACACCAGTCAGTCATAACAGTGCAACGACACTTCAGGACGAAGTTCAACCAAGATCCACCAACTGCTAACTCCATTCGGCGATGGTATGCGCAGTTTAAAGCTTCTGGATGCCTCTGTAAGGGGAAATCAACGGGCCGGCCTGCAGTGAGCGAAGAAACGGTTGAACGCGTGCGGGCAAGTTTCACGCGTAGCCCGCGGAAGTCGACGAATAAAGCAAGCAGGGAGTTAAACGTACCACAGCCGACGGTTTGGAAAATCTTACGGAAAAGGCTAAAGCAGAAGCCTTACCGTTTACAATTGCTACAAGCCCTGACACCCGATGACAAAGTCAAACGCTTTGAATTTTCGGCGCGGTTGCAACAGCTCATGGAAGAGGATGCGTTCAGTGCGAAACTTGTTTTCAGTGATGAAGCAACATTTTTTCTTAATGGTGAAATGAACAGTCACAATGTGCGAATCTGGGTGCTAGAGAATTCTCACGCATTCGTGCAGCAAATTCGCAATTCACCAAAAGTTAACGTGTTTTGTGCAATCTCACGGTTTAAAGTTTACGGCCCCTTTTTCTTCTGCGAAAAAAACGTTACAGAACACGTGTATCTGGACATGCTGGAAAATTGGCTCATGCCACAACTGGAGACCGACAGCGCCGACTTCATCTTTCAACAGGATGGTGCTCCACCGCACTTCCATCATGATGTTCGACATTTCTTAAACAGGAGATTGGAAAACTGATGGATCGGTCGTGGTGGAGATCATGGTCAGCAATTCATGTCATGGCCTCCACGCCCTCCCGACTTAACCCCATGCGATTTCTTTCTGTGGGGTTATGTGAAAGATTCAGTGTTTAAACCTCCTCTACCAAGAAACGTGCCAGAACTGCGAGCTCGCATCAACGATGCTTTCGAACTCATTGATGGGGACATGCTGCGCCGAGTGTGGGAGGAACTTGATTATCGGCTTGATGTCTGCCGAATCACTAAAGGGGCACATATCGAACATTTGTCAATGCCTAAAAAAAACTTTTTGAGTTTTTGTATGTGTGTGCAAAGCATTGTGAAAATATCTCAAATAATAAAGTTATTGTAGAGCTGTGAAATCGCGTCAATCATTTGTAATAACCCTGTATATATGTATATGAAGATGGTATCTGTCCTTACAGACATGTCCGAAAGAACAGATACCATCTTCATATATATAATGTCAGTTGTGACTGAGTGGATGTGATACTTTCTGAGGACTCGATATTGTCCTCAGCAAATGGTAGTGAAGTAAGAGTATACAGCCCACAAGATGCCCGTTTCGATCCCAAATACATCCATGAGTCACGTTGCAGTGGCCGTGTGTCTGCGACAGTTTTGAGCTGAATGTACTCCCATGCACTTGGAATGCTTCGCAAGATAGATGGTCGACTTGATGCTGCCCAATTTACCCGTATTATAATATCATGGTCCCGTCACTGTGACAACTATATCCTGAGGGAGTAGTCTATTTCCAGCAGAAGCAGTCTCCTATATATATGTCAGAGACTGAGTAAGAGTGGTTTGCAGAAATGAATGAGATTTCTCCTCTCAAATGGCCGTTTCTGCACCAGCCCTAAACCCTACTGAGAACGTACGAGCAGAGAAGGAACGGAACATGCGAGAAAAGTGGCCTGAGCCCGGGCCAAGAATCGTTAATGTCACCAGGGAGTTGCCTGCTACATCATCTACTACGCCACTGAGACAGGAATGCTTTATACTACAGACTCAACGTTTAGATACTGCTTACCCCTCTTGATTCTACACCGCACCTTTACTAGCTTTGCAGTGCTACGAATGACAGGGTGAAATTCTGTTGTGTGTTTTGAGAGGGTGCGTCTTTACATTAAGAGTCAAAAAGGTATTAGTCCTCCTACTCCACCCACAGTTACAAATGTCCCTTACGTTTATGAGCAGACCTGTACAAACCTTATGTGATTCGAGGTACCCCTTCCCGTTAGCCGGCCGCTGTGACCGAGCGGTTCTAGGCGCTTCATTCTGGAAACGCGCAACCGCTACGGTCGCAGGTTCGAATCCTGCCTCGGGCATGGATGTGTGTGATGTCCTTAGGTTAGTGAGGTTTAAGTAGTTCTACGTTCTAGGGGACTGATGACCTCAGATGTTAAGTCCCTTAGTGATCAGAGCCATTTGAACCATTTGAACCTTCCCGTTACATGATGTATTACGACGTGAATAAGCTGCCTTCCTTCGTAGAATACTCTTCAGTTGACAAACGTGACCGTGTTTATCTGAATGAGACGAAGCCGCATACGAAGTTTTATTTCTTCCTTAATATTGCTTCATGTTATTATTGTTCTGGATTACCTTGAATATATTGCACTGGATCATTTTATCGGCCTAGAGAGAAGAGCTAGCTTAAAGTGTGCCGTATAATTCGTTGTCGTAGACCACAATTTGCAGAATGTTACGTAAAACAATGAAGCGTTGACGTGAAAAAAAATTATTTCAGTCAGTGATATTGTTTAAATTCGCTGTATGGTAATGTTTTGAATCGAATATTCAAACACCGTTAGCCGTAATATTTCAGTCACTTAACCTGGATTATGCAAACTGAGTACTCATTTAATTAACTTCGAGTGCCACTTTCGGTGCACCGACTTAGTTTAAGTCTTTAAAAATCAACGGTGAATTCCATGAAATCCGTCTGTGCTGAGATCAATAGCTTAGTATTACGTCGATCAAAACTCACCTCAACGACTTTTTATAGATTCTGAATTTACTGGTATCGGAGTACTATTCTTCACAAACACTTTCAAATCAAAACTATGAAAAATTCTGTTTCGTAAAACTTGTGACTTGCACAATACTCGTAAAATACTTTTCAGAAATACTTCAGGAACAAGAAATGACTTCAGTATCTCCTGTGGACTTCCTTTTCACGTTAATTCTCAGTATCCACTTCCAACGTGAAGATTTGAGACAATTAAAAAAAATGTAAATTTTCGTGTAAATAACTCTAGACTACGTTACCCAAGAAAACTTCCTCAGCAGCCGATTGCTTTTTTTAACGATATAACCGGTGGTTTTATTTTCTCACAATACGGAGCTCTCTCACGAATATCGTTCATGTTAACAGCCCCTTCTGGGATCAAGACAATGGTGGAGCGGCGTTCTCCCCAATAACAACCGTCGGCTCTGTCACCTGAACACAGCAGGAACACCTCGTCTGCATTCTCCTCGGATTAAATGGAATAAACAGACAAAGAGAACAAATTTTAAGAGCATATATTTAACAAACTTTAATTCAAATTATTTCAGTAAATAGGGCTTACATGAGTTCGCTGAAGCGGCGAAATAACGACATGGTACGTCCATGTTGGCACACTACAAATTGCCTCCTGCGTAACACGGCGCGTAATTCAGATTTTACCCAAGGCCATTTTTTGTGCTGTCAAGTGTACACATAACACTGCTGAAAAAAAAACCTGAGACAGATGCGAGCAGTATTACAGGCATGACAGAGAGCAAAGTATAAAGCAGATATTACTGTTGACAACAGAAAGTACCGTTAGTGAATCAAACAATTCTCTTTCCAGACAGTACACACAGCGCATACTACCCGACCACGATATGACTGCACTGGTCTTCTGTGCCCGTTCTAGGGAACGTGCAATGACCTTACAGTAAACAAGTGAAGTGGTATCTGTTGACAACGTATCGCACTATGAATGCTTTCAGGACAGTTGTGCTTATACTATCAGGTAGTCCAGTGTGCCCTCGTGAAATATCACGATAAAAACTCAACGAGAAGCCTACCGAAGCGTTTCCGTTCCAGGTACAATAATATTATGGTCGACTAATACCCTCCATACTTTCAGTATGTATCTGTTTTCAGTGCAATACAGGCACAAACAGAAATAGCAGTAAGAAATCAAACGAAATGCAATTTTTCGGTAACTGTCTCCCGAAGACCACGGTTCTAAATATTGAGAAAATAGCCTTGAACAATCTTCTAAATTTAGTCGGTGTATTTTGGGTTCACCCTGGATCTACCATAACAAGTAACAATGTTTAAAGATTTTGGTCTTTGGGTTCAAAAATGGCTCTGAGCACTATGGGACTTAACTGCTGTGGTCATCAGTCCCCTAGAACTTAGAACTACTTAAACCTAACTAAGCTAAGGACATCACACACATCCATGCCCGAGGCAGGATTCGAACCTGCGACCGTATCGGTCGCGCGGTTCCAGACTGAAGCGACTAGAACCGCTCGACCACTTCGGCCGGCTTGGTCTTTGGGTCATCAGTCTTCTGACTGGTTTGATGCAGCTGACCACGTATTCCTCTCTTGTACCAATCTCTTCTTCATCTCAGCGTGGCACTTACACCCTACGTTCTCCATTTTTTGTTTAATGTACTCCTATTTCTGTAATGCTCTGCAGTTATTACCCTCTACAGCTCCCTCAGGTACTATGGAAGGTATTTGCTTGGCATTTTAACGCACATGCTATTGTCCCGTTCCTTGGTCTTTTGTCAATGTTTACCCCGTGTTCACATCCTCATTTGTGGATTCTCGAACTTATCTCTCATCTTATCAGTCCACCTAATTTAAAACATCCTTCTGTAACATCATATCTCAATCGCTTCGATTCTCTTATTTGCTGGTTTTCCTACAGTCCATTATTCGCTTCCATAGAACGCTGTACTCCAAAAGTACGTTCTCAGAAATTTGTTCCTTATTTTAAGGCCCGTGTTTATACTTTTTGTAGCCAGTCTCTCTGCTTATGCTGTCGGCTTTTGATGTCCACCTTACTTCGTTCGTAATGCGTTTTATTGCTTCCAGATTAGCAGAATTTCTTTACTTCGCCTACTTCGTAGTCCCCAATTTTGGTTTTAAGTCTCTTGCTAAGAGATTGCTACTTGTGATTATTTCCTTTTTTCTTCGGTTTACTCTCAGTTCATAGTCTGTACTCATTAGATTGTTCGTTACGTTCCTGCAATCCTTACTCACTTTCACTGAGGGTAGGTATGTGATCAGTGAATCTTATGACCGGTACTCTTTCACCGGTATGCGCTTCAGAGTGTACGTTTATTAGCTATTTCTCTTGCTGTGGTCCACGTTACCACCTCTGAAAATATGGAAAGCAAAGAGCCTTCTGAAGAAGATATGTGTGTTACAGTAGCTAAGATCAGAAGGTGCTCTTTAGGTATGCATTTCATAGCCCTCGTTTACTAGAGGTTTTTTACTTGTTTTGGTTCATACTACCACCTTTGAAAATTTTTCGGTAGAGTTCTAATTTACTCTGTAGAATGAACAGTGAGGGTGTTGTACTCTGTTGGTGTGCAAACCATAGTCCTATTTACGTTTAAGATTATACAACAGGGACCCCCTGAACAAGACGTCACAGTGTGTGTGTCACGCTACTGGTTCGGTACACCTGCCATTTAGCACACCAGAAGTATGTACAACGATTATAATAAAAGATTTAGTTATACATTATGCCTGACTTCGGGCGTTAAATTCATTGTTTTCTGAGAATCCAACAACTCTCTCAAGAAAGGAAGAATGAAATGTAGTGTCCCTACCTAATGTAATGTTATTGTAATATTCGGGCTGCGAGTATCAGCAATGATGCGCTACAGTAATTGAGAGACAACGCTCTTTCCTCTTTGCTATGACGACAACGCTCTTTGCTGTAAAAAAAAAAGGCATCTAGCCGTTTTTGTAATTTTTGGAGAAAAAGAATACCGATTGGACATCGTGTTTTTTGAGTCAGGTAAGTTTTGCATATACAAGTAATTTTGAAGTGCAAAGGAGATACAGCTTGTAATCGCAATTATCAAGAATAAAAAAAGTTTATTTTATGAAAAAAGGTAAATATCGTCTATGAACTTTTATTCGATGTTGGATCCCCGGACGTTCATAAAAACTATTAGTGTGTTTAGCAATACCACAGTGATTTCTTCGCGAATTAACAATACTGGGCGAATCCACTACTATCACGGTCCGAACGACGCGTAATGTTTCGCCGTCAGCTTATGTGTTCAAGACGTTCCCTAAGCGACCAGTTTGTTAGTCAGAAGGTATCATACTGCCACTGTTGTTCAACCTGCTCATTCTGAAAGTGTTTTCCAGAAGATCTTACGGCGACTGTGAATATTTCTGCTGCCGAGGGAGACAGAGTCTTCATCGCGAGTTTAGCAGTTTTCTCCTACTTTGCCTGGCGTTCTCTGAGAACCGGAGAAGCGGAAAACCTCCGACCGCCAACTCGTCCTGTACCAAATCCATTCATAATCATATATAGTCAAAAATTGTGTTCACCGATTTTTATCTTAGACAGGGAAGAAATTTTAGAATGCGTGCATCTAGGAAAAAGAATCAAAAGAGAGTTTAAATCCAGTACCTGTCTTACCTGTGTCAAAGGTCAAGCAAATTAATTAATTAATTAATTTTTCTTTACGATGTAACAGCTACATTTCAGGAAGTAAAACCCTAGTACATAATCCTACTCTCTTTTGATGACTACCGGTATATATATATATATATATATATATATATATATATATATATATATATATATATATACTGTTTCTAGCTACCGGTATATATACACCGATTCTTGCAAGGAAAGGGAAGCTTACGCTCAAAGAGAAAAGAAATAAAAAATACACACGCTGTACTTTACAGTATTAACTTACGTCAAAAACTCAATTATCACAGATCCCACTCGAGATTAAGGAACAGTTAAAAAATATGCTTAGCTTTGCCCAATATGAAGAGGCAACACCTTTATAGGCGAACGTTTAGTTATGAAAAAAACTTCGAAAAAAACCTGTTCCTAATGAAATGCGTAAAATTGTTCTCTTTTCTTTATAGAGATAAATTCAATAGCGGCAAATAAATTATATCTTTGAGCGTTTAGTCAGAAAATCCTCAACTACTACGGAGTATTGGTGATTTAATTTGATACAGATTTTTTTAATACTAGTATGATGAGAAAAATTGGTCTCTCTTTCTTTATAATACGATGTAACTAAGATCGCATGGAAATATTTTCTTTTATTATCAAAATTTTTCTCTTTAATTCGGAATTCTGTGAATTTGTTAGCTGGACGCCAATGTATTGCAGCGATAATGCAACCTATCTGCGATCACTTTCACTAACTACGGAAAAGAATCACACGAACAAATGTTGGCTACTCAAAATTCATTTCCCAGTTGAGGATGATTTCAATTCTTTTCCTTTAACTAATTTTCTTGTTACTCAGTCGTTTATTACGCAATTATCATTCCTCCCCCGCTTCAACTACGTTAATGGCAAATTATACGACCAAGTTAATTTTCACCAACCAAAGAAACGAATATTCTTAACTTTTCATTGACCAATCCCAGTTTATTACTTTCCCTGTAGATTTTCTTCGCCTTTAGAGAGATTAACTCATGAATAATGGTGACATTAACTTTCGTAGGAGAAAGATAAATTTGCAAACTTTTTCTTTAAGTAAAATTACGTTTATCTACGACGTAATATCAAAATATTTCAGTCAGTGACCAGAAATGTTACTATTTACTAAAATGAACAGTTGACACAAATTTTAATTTACTCTTCTGCTACGTACGCTGCAGAAGAGCTTTCTTTAATTGGTTTTTTGATATTTTGATATTTCAGTACAGTGTGCGACTGCCAGCAGAAAAACAAGTAATTCCCCCGCAAACGCTAGGGAAACACAAAAAAAGAAACAAAACTCCTAGTGCCATCGCCTCTTTGGTCCCTGAAAACTATATATATCAATAATATTCTGTCTCTTCAGACGTTAGCCATTTGCTACCCACTACAGTTCCTTATATAAAATTTGTCCACTCGCCTTTAATAGTCAGTCTAGTATGTCTTGCTACGTTCAATTCGTTCGATGGTTCCACTTTGGCGGATTTTACTTTAAACAGTGGCCAGTGTAACGATCAACTCAAATGCTTGTGGGCAAAGTCAATATTAACAAGCCAAGCAAACCAGGGCGTAATTTGCTAGCACCTATACCTTTATCAATACGCACTCGAGTCAGTACGTCACTCGAGGCACCACAAAACCACCCAGGTCTCCACAAAATAAAACAGCCCAGTTACCTCTGGGAGTGCTTCTAGCCAACTAGCAGGACGATACGGACAAAATTCGGTTAACCTCCGAAACAATCGGTTACACTAATAACTACCACCAAACAAGGGTTTGGCTACTTCAGTTCCTTTCACGCAAACTACTAATCATTACTTCCACCCACAAAATACTATTGATCAATAAACATCCATTGTCAGTATTAAACGCCGAGCGGAGTGGGCGCGCGGTTTGAGGCGCCATGTCACATCCTGCGCGATCGCTCCCGCCGCAGGTTCGAGTCCTCTCTCGGGCATGGGTGTGTGTGTGTTTTTCTTAACATAAGTTAGTTTAAACAGTGTGCAAGTCTAGGGACCGATGACATCAGCAGTTTGGTCTCTTAGGAATTCACTCACATTTGAACACACACACACACACACACACACACACACACACATACACACACACACACTAAACAATTCGTAGGAAAAAAGTCTACCAGTGGAACTTATTCGAACAAAGTCGGTCATAAATCGGTCCTGGCAGAAAAAAATTTCGCAGCCACAACAGTCAATCAATAAATACTCTTGCCATTTCTAAACAATTCCTAAGAGCAAAGACTACCAGCAGAACCTACTCGAACAAGTCGGCCATAAATCGGTCTTGCGAGAAAAAAATCTCTTCACCACGCCAGTAACGTTAGTTTCTTCACAAAATTTGACTTGCCGAAGCTGTAAGTCTGCTTATCAGAAGGTGTGGCCCCACGAGACCAAAAAATAGACCTCAACCATGAAGAATAACTTCTGACACAATCACTTACACCAATAACTACCACCATACGAAGCTCATACGTGGACTGTGAATCATTCTCAAATGCAAGTCATTTGGAACCATCATTACGGATAAATACGTAACGCCACCTCTACTTTTGCCGATGGTTTCGTAACTACCGTCGGCCATCGGCGAGCTCGAGCGCTGGACACCTACTCAGCAGTGTCGCTACGTCTTGGTTTCTGCAACGACTAATGGCTGCCTTGCTGCTACTTCGGACATTAATCTCCTTCAGGCATCCAACGAACCATGAATCTAGACATTATTACAACAAAAATACACAATGTACACTGAAGCGCCAAAGAAACTGGTATAGGCATGCGTATTCAACACAGAGATGTGTAAACAGGCAGAATACGGTGCTGCGGTCGGCAATGCCTATATAAGAAAACAAGTATCTGGTGCAGTTGTTAGATCCGTTACGGCTGCTACAATGGCAGGTTATCAAGATTTAAGGGAGTTTCAACGTGGTGTTATAGTCAGCACACGAGCGATGGGACACAGCATCTCAGAGACAGCGATAAAGTGGGGATTTTCCCGTACGACCATTCCACGAGTGTACCGTGAATATGAGGAATGCGGTAAAACATCGAGTCTCCAATATCGCTGAGGCCGAAAAAAAATCCTGCAAGAACGGGACTAACGGCGACTGAAGAGAATCGTTAGATGTGACAGAAGTGCAACCTATCCGCAAATTGCTGCAGATTTCAATGCTGGGCCGTCAACGAGTGTCAGCGTGCGGACCATTCAACAAAACATCATCGATATGGGCTTTCGGAGCCCAAGGGCCACTAGTGTACGCTCTACGACTGCATGACACAAAGCTTTACGCCTCGCCTCGGGCCGTCAACACCGACTCTAGACTGTTGATGACTTGTCGGACGAGTCTCGTTTCAGATTCTATCGAGCGGACGGACGTGTGCAGGTATGGAGAGAACCTCTTGAATCTATGGATCCTGCATGTCAGCGGGGGACTGTTCAAGCTGTTGGAAGCTTTGTAATGCTGTGGGGCGTGTGCAGTTGGAGTGATAAGGGACCCCTGATACGTCTAGACACGACTCTGACAGGTGACATGTATGTAAGCATCCTGTCTGATCACCTGCATCCATTCACGTCCATTGTTCATTCCGACGGACTTGGGCAATGCCAGCAGGACAATGCGACACCCCACACGTCCAGAATTACTACACACTGGCTCCAGGAACACTCTTTTGAGTTTAAACACATCCGCCGGCCACAGAACTTCCCAGACATGAACATTATTGAGCCTATCCTGGATGCGTTGCAACATGCTGTTGAGAAGAGACCTCCACTCTCTCTTACAGATTTATGGACAGCCCTGCAGGATTCATGGTGTCAGTTCCCTCCAGCACTTCTTCAGACATTATTCGAGTCCACGCTACGCCGTGTTGCGGCACTTCTGCGTGCTCGCGGAGGACTTACACGATAATCGGCAGGTGTACCAGTTTCTTTGGCTCTTCAGTGTATATTTTTACATACACAAACCTTGTGTCCAGACTCATATGCACTAGTATGCCGAACAAGAGTGAAGGCCAACTTACCCTGTGCTCATGACACTGCACAGTTTGAAGTCACTAACAGAAAAACGAATCGAATTGGCAAGTCTAGTTAATGTAACGGTGCAGCATTCCCTTGGGCTGTCTCTTGACTGGCAAATACGCAGAACGCGTGTCCGCCGGCAGCTGATTCTGCAGAAGCGAGTATCGGGGGGCGGGTCTGGTTTCGCGTCGGCCTCGGCGCCGCAGTGTTTGTCTTTATATGTCTGTGGCCGCCCTTTTTTCCGCACTCCCCTAGCGGACATGTCGCGACCCGTCGCTCCATCCAGACTAATGCGCGGGCGCCTGCAGCCGCCCGCTTTTTGCCGCGAGCGGATCCGCTGTGCGACGACGCGGGGAGACGGCCCCAAAGACACGCCGCGCGGCGCCTGGAGCCCGTCCAGAGCTCATGACGCGCCTCCGGTGCCCCGCGCACCCCATTACTCGACCCTTCCGCCGCCTACGCCACCCTCCCTTTACGTCCTTGTTGCGATCTTCAGTTCACAGACTGATCTGAAGCAGTTCTACTCGTCTTGTGTACAGCCTCTTCATCTCTGGATAACTACTGCAACTGATATCCGTTTGAATCTCCTTAAGCCGTTGGCACGCGGACCGTGCTGTCGAACGTCAACGTTGAGCATGCCAAGTTCAACGTACTGCTGAACGCACAGGAACGATGCGACTTGTGCATACGATACGTGGGCCCCAACGTGGTATAATCGATCGCAACGCACTCCAGCGGCAGGGATGTTTCTAGTTCGTAAATCACGCTGTTTACTGAACGGGCGCGCGTAAAATTCCCACATTAGCTCTATTAAAGCGCACATTTCCTCCATCGTCCACGAAAAGGAAAGTATCATGTCCAATCAATAAGGACACAAGTTTATAAAAGTTCCATTACAAACAGTGCGGTACAAATTTGGAATACTTCGCCGCATAAGATAAACATTATTTCATCATTCCCACATTTTAGTAAAACCCCAAGGTCAGTCTTACTTGATCTCTGTTCCTACTCACTAGCAGAATCTTTGCAACACGTGAATTACGAAGCGTAAAAGAAAAAGGAGCAAAATATCTTTATACAAGTAGCGCAAGCTGTCCTGTAGATTAAGCCAATCGAACAAACTCACCCCTCAAAAAAAGCTGAACTTATATTTACATAACATCAAATATTATAGTATATACTTATATTAAACTAATAATAAAGTATCAGAACCTAATAAAAACGCGAATGCTTGAAAAAAAAATTCGGAAGTGTTAATACGCGAACCACCGCCCTAATATACACCTAATGTCCAAACAGTGACGCTACCCATTACGCTAAACCAACAACACACGCTACGACTCTAATCACATTGTCTTACTCCTTGCTGAAACCTTACTCGTAGATATGTTACCGATCGAAATTTAATTATAACTTAATTGTACCAAGAACAATGCGTTTTGGGTGGACCTTCACTGTGTCGCTGCCTTCAAATAGCCTACTCTCCTAATACGCAAGTTACAATAATTCTTTTGCCACGAATATGATGATTCTCATTATTTTATTGGAACGAATCACACAATTAACGACACGTTTTCCAATGATTCTCAATTTGTTGGTGCTCAGAAACGGCAAATACAGGGTGTTACAAAAAGGTACGGCCAAACTTTCAACAAACATTCCTCACAAACAAATAAAGAAAAGATGTTATGTGGACATGTGTCCGGAAACGCTTAATTTCCATGTTAGAGCTCATTTTAGTTTCGTCAGTATGTACTGTACTTCCTCGATTCACCGCCAGTTGGCCCAATTGAAGGAAGGTAATGTTGACTTCGGTGCTTGTGTTGACATGCGACTCATTGCTCTACAGTACTAGCATCAAGCACATCAGTACGTAGCATCAACAGGTTAGTGTTCATCACGAACGTGGTTTTGCAGTCAGTGCAATGTATGGATTAGCACGGGGCAATAGCCGTGGCGCGGTACGTTTGTATCGAAAGTGTCCCGACAGGAAGACGTTCGAAGCAATTGATCGGCGTCGTAGGGAGCACGGAACATTCCAGCCTATGACTCGCGACTGAGGAAGACCTAGAACGACGAGGATACCTGCAATGGACGAGGCAATTCTTCGTGCAGTTGACGATAACCCTAATGTCAGCGTCAGAGAAGTTGCTGCTGTACTAGGTAACGTTGACAACGTCACTGTATGAAGAGTGATACGGGAGAACCACTTGTTTCCGTACCATGTACAGCGTGTGCAGGCACTATCAGCAGCTGATTGGCCTCCACGGGTACACTTCTGCGAATGGTTCATTCAACAATGTGTCAATCCTCATTTCAGTGTAAATGTTCTCTTTACGGATGAGGCTTCATTTCAACGTGATCAAATTGTAAATTTTCACAATCAACATGTGTGGGCTGACGAGAATCCGCACGCAATTGTGCAATCACGTCATCAACACAGATATTCTGTGAACGTTTGGGCAGGCATTGTTGGTGATGTCTTGATTGGGCCCCATGTTCTTCCACCTACGCTCAATGGAGCACGTTATCATGATTTCATACGGGATACTCTACCTGTACTGCTAGAACATGTGCCTTTACAAGTACGATACAACATGTGGTTCATGCACGATGGAGCTCCTGCACATTTCAGTCGAAGTGTTCGTACGCTTCTCAACAACAGATTCGGTGACCGATGGATTGGTGGAGGCGAACCAATTCCATGGCCTCCACGCTCTCCTGACCTCAACCCTCTTGACTTTCATTTATGGGGGCATTTGAAAGCTCTTGTCTACGCAACCCCGGTACCAAATGTAGAGACTCTTCGTGCTCGTATTGTGGACGGCTGTGATACAATACGCCATTCTCCAGGGCTGCATCAGCGCATCAGGGATTCCATGCGACGGAGGGTGGATGCATGTATCTTCGCTAACAGAGGACATTTTGAACATTTCCTGTAACAAAGTGTTTGAAGTCACGATGGTATGTTCTGTTGCTGTGTGTTTCCATTCCATGATTAATGTGATTTGAAGAGAAGTAATAAAATGAGCTCTAACATGGAAAGGAAGCGTTTCCGGACACATGTCCACATAACATATTTTCTTTCTTTGTGTGTGAGGAATGTTTCCTGAAAGTTTGGCCGTACCTTTTTGTAACATCCTGTATACATACAGGCTTGAAATGAATGCCAATATGGCGCCTCACAACTCTGTACTGAAGGGAGACGGCGTGCGTGTGACGTAGGTGGCGTTGTACCATCTCATTGCTCAACGCTCAGACGCACACTCAGAATATCTAACATGCCACATATTGCTCTGCGCGTTCGGAAAGACTCCCGAAGGTGCTTTTCTAAGCTATGACGTTAGAAACTCGGCACGATCAACGCTCAACGTTCGGATGCACGGTCCGTGTGCCGACGGCTTTACTGTACTCATCCCTTGGCCGCGCTCTGCAAAATAGATTTTTCTTGCATGCCTCAGGATGTGTCCTATCCACCAGTCCCTACTTTCAGTCAAGTTCTACCATAAATTTCGTTTTTCTGTAATTTTATTCAGCATCTCCTCATTAGTTATCGGATCCTCCTATCTAGTTTTCAACACTTCTGTGGCACCACATTTCAAAAGCGTCTATTCTCTCATCTTGCATGAACTTTTTATCATTTACACTTAACTTACGTAGAAGGATACACTATAAAACTTCCTGGCAGATTAAAACTGTGTGCCCGACCGAGACTCGAACTCGGGACCTTTGCCTTTCGCGGGCAAGTGCCCTACCATCTGAACTACCGAAACACGATTCACACCGGCTACTCACAGCTTTACTTCTGCCAGTACCTCGTCTCCTACCTTCCAAACTTTATAGAAGATCTCCCGCGAACCTTGCAGAACTAGCACTCCTGAAAGAAAGGATACTGCGGAGACATGGCTTAGCCACAGCCTGGGGGATGTTTCCAGAATGAGATTTTCACTCTGCAGCGGAGTGTGCGCTGATATGAAACTTCCTGACAGATTAAAACTGTGTGCCCGACCGAGACTCGAACTCGGGACCTTTGCCTTTCGCGGGCAAGTGCTCTACCATCTGAGCTACCGAAGCACGACTCACGCCCGGTACTCACAGCTTTACTTCTGCCAGTACCTCGTCTCCTACCTTCCAAACTTTACAGAAGCTCTCCTGCGAACCTTGCAGAACTAGCACTCCTGAAAGAAAGGATATTGCGCAGACATGGCTTAGCCACAGCCTGGGGGATGTTTCCAGAATGAGATTTTCACTCTGCAGCGGTGGGAAGTCGTCTAGGGTACAACCGATATCGTCGCGAAGCCTTATTGACAATTTGTGTCCATGGCTTCGTGGGGCCTGCGCCACACTCGAACCCTACTATCAGCTCTTACAAACTGAAATCGGGACTCATCTGACCAGTCCATGGTTTTCCAGTTGTCTAGTGTCCAACCGATATGGTCACGAACTTAGGAGAGACGTTGAATGCAATGTCGCGCTGTCAGCAAAGGCACTGGCTTCGATCATTTGCTGCCATAGCCCATGAACTCCAAATGTCGGCGACTTTCCTGAAGCAAAAGTTCATATTGCGTCCCACGCTGATTTCTGTAGTTATTTCACGCAGCGTTGCTTGTCTTTTACCACTGAAAACACTACGCAAACGCTGCTGCTCTCGGTCGTTGTCCGTGGAGAGAGCTAATGCCTGAAATCTAGTATCCTCGGCACACTGCTGTCACTGTGGATCTCGGAATACTGAATTCCCTAACGATTTCCGGAATGGGATGTCTCATGCGTCTAATTCCAACTACCTTCCCGAGTGCAAAGTCTGTTAATTCCCGTCAGGCGGCCATAATCACGTCGGAAGCCTTTGCATGTGAATCATCTGAGAACACATGGCAGCTCCGCCAATATTCTGCCCTTTTATACCTTGTGTACACATACGAGGGTGAGTCAAATGAAAACCTTAAATGCCGGCCGGGGTGGCCGAGCGGTTAATGGCGCTACAGTCTGGAACCGCACGATCGTTACGGTCGCAGGTTCGAATCCTGCCTCGAGCATGGATGTGTGTGATGTCCTTAGGTTAGTTAGGTTTAAGTAGTTAAAAGTTCTAGGGGACTGATGACCACAGCCGTTGAGTCCCATAGTGCTCAGAGCCATTTGAACCATTTAAAAACCTTAAATTTGTAATAACAAATCGAAATTGCGCGGCGTTATCCTCTAAGTTGGTAAGCATGCTACAAACAGCGTGCAGAATGGCCTGTAGGTAGCAGCACAGTGCAGATGCACACATACCGTCGCAGTATCAGTATAATGATGGCCGCCCCACTTGCGACTTGCACAAGGGAAGAATAGCATTCTGTTATTCGGTTTTGGCGTAGTGAAGGTGTGAAACCTATTGAAATTTATCGACGAATGAAGGTTCAGTACGGTGACGCATGTTTGTCACAACAGCAAGTCTACGAATGGAGTAGAAAGTTCGCAAATGGTGTGACTTCAGTGGAAGATCCTCCTCGTCGTTACTGGGGACGAAACCTGGGTTCACTTCCATCAACCGGAAACGAAGAGAGCGAGCAAGGAATGGCGCCATTCCTCATCACCAAAACCAAAGGAGTTTCGAACAGAACCATCAGCAGGGAAGGTTATGCTGACTCTCTTTTGGGACGAAAAAGGTGTCATTTTGGCGCATTACATGCCCAGAGGGACAACTGTCACCAGTGCATCATACACAAATCTCCTAAAAAATCATCTGCGGCCTGCAATCAAATCAAAGCGATGTGGATTGATGTCAGCAGGTGTCCTTTAACAACATGACAATGCCAAGGCCTCACACTGCCTTTACAACAGTTGCAACTATCACAGACCTGCGTTTTGAGTGTCTTCCTCATCCACCACACTCACCAGACCTTGCTCCAAGTGATATCCATATGTTTGGACCACTCGAAGACGGAATGGGAGGAAAGAAGGTCCGTTCTGACGAAGAGGTACGCCACGCGGTGCATGAGTGGTTGCGCGGACTACCAACGAATTTTTTTCTAAAGGAATTTATGCACTTTGTCAGCGCTGGAAGACTTGCATTGAGCGTGGGGGAGATTATGTTGAAAAGTGATACAGCTTTGTACCACTTCTGCACAATAAATAATATTTAAAAAAATATTTAAGGTTTTCATTTGACTCATCCTGGTACTACCGCCATCTATATATTTGCATATCGCTATCCGATGACTTTTGTCACTTCATTGTATGTCTCATTGAAAGGCGAATCTATATCCACACCATCAGCTGCTGTCAAAACCGTCAGCAAGTTGCTAGTAATTATGGTCTATATACCGACCATCTTCTGGCACTGGTCAAAAAATCCGTTATAACATTTTGCATTCTGATGCGTTACATATCGCTGCCTTAATAATACGTTGAATAGCTAAGCAGCAGAGTTGTTAATACATGTTTCAACTCATTTTTGCTATATGAACACAAGTGTTCTTCCGCTGCAAGATTTTGCAGAGAACAAAATACCATAATTAATGTTTGACCTGTACCAGAGGGTGATCCATGTGTAAAACTAAACCAGTAACAGTTTAAGAAGGTTTTTGACAGCATTGGATGCATTAGATACATACAATCCGTTAGGTAAGATCGTGGTCAGGTTAGTCAGTAGAAAAATGTATTTGACAACAAACTAAAACGTATACATGTATCACATATTGTCAGAAGAAACTTGCCAATTGTTTAATATATATTAGATGTTAACAAATATACCTTTTCCAAAAACTCTTTTCTTGCTATTCCCAGCATGCGGTTTATATCCTCCTTACTTCGACCATCGCCGCTTCTTTTGATGTCCAAATGATTGCCTAATTCTCTCAGGATCGGAAGATTTAATTTCACAAGAGTCCATTAGCCCTGTTTTACTTTCGTTGATGTTCATCGTATAAAATCGTTTGTAGACACTATCCGTTCCTTTTAACTGCTCTTCCAAGTCCTTTGCCGTCTCTAGCAGAAATGCTGTCATTGGAAAACCTTAAAGTTTTAATTTCTTCTCCGTGAACTTCGATTCCCTTTCCTAATTTCTGCGTAATTTTGTTTTACTGCTTTCCTGTTCAAGCCGAATAAGCTCAAGGATAGGGTACAACCTCGTCTCACTTCTTTCCCATCTACTTCTTCCCTTCCGTATCCTTCGACTCCTGTAACTGCAGACTGGTCTGTGTAGAATTTGTAAACAACCTTTCACTTCATGTATTTTTTCTCCATTTCAAAGAGTGTACTCCAGTCAATGTTGTCAACAGCTTTCTCTAAATCTATAAATGATACAAATATGACAGTCTGTCTCTTTTCTAAGATTAATCGTAGAGTCAGCATTGACATGAGTGTTGCTACAGTTTTCTGGAATCCCCCCTCCCCCCGCCCCACAAATTTACCACGACTGATAAAAAAAATCATCTCTCAGCAAAAAAAAGAGCACAGTATTTTATGAAATTTAGAAAACACACCAGAAGCTGTAGTTTTTATCCTAGTCAGAAAGCGGTTGGTGGATAGTTGCCCAGTGGCAAGGGGCAGTACATCATATGACGCTCCGTAATAGCGTCATTCTGTCGCGTCTGTCCGTGGCGTACGTTTAGGGGTTCGCATGGAACATATACCGTTGATTTTCAAGTTGGTTTAGGTATGTTGAAGGTACTTACAAGGAACCCTTTGGATACGAGGTCGCAAAAGGCCAGTGATGTTTACGGCATTCGGCGCCCCACATATTCTCTACCATGCAACCACAATATTGACTTCTAATAGTATCAGGGCTGGACTGGAGGAATCCAATGGCCCACTGGTGAACACAGGATGAGGCTACGGATTGTAGTTGAACTGCTTAATCGACGAGTAACTGGCAACAGTGCTACAGGGCTAGTGCCGTATCTAGTGAAATGTAGTGAAGGATAATCGTTCTCCAAGAAGTGGGTACTAGACATGATTACGTACATAGAAGATCATCCGCATTTCGAATAAGTCCACAGAAGTATAACCATGCAGTGCATGAGAAAAACTACAGATATTCAAGGGAGGGCAAGGCGCACTTGTTAGAAAAACTGGTGCTTGCGTGTTTCGAGGATGCGCGCTACGTAGACTATTGACCATTAAAATTGCTACACCAAGAAGAAATGCAGAAGACAAACGGGTATTCATTGGACAAATATATTATACTAGAGTTGACATGTGGTTACATTTTCACGCAATTTGGGAGCATAGATCCTGAGAAATCAGTACAAAGAACAACCACCTCTCGCCATAATAACGGCCTTGATACGCCTGGGCATTGAGTCAGAGCTTGGATAGCGTGTACAGGTATAGCTGCCCATGCAGCTTCAACACGATACCACAGTTCATCAAGAATAATGACTGGCGTATTGCGACGAGCCAGTTGCTCAGCCACCATTGAACAGACGTTTTCAATTGGTGAGAGATCTGGAGAATGTGCTGGCCAGGGCAGCAGTCGAAATTTTCTGTATCCAGAAAGGCCCGTACAGCACCTGCAACATGCGGTGGTGTATTATCCTGCTGAAATGTAGGGTTCCGCAGGGATCGAATGAAGGGTAGAGCCACGGTCCGTAACACATCTGAAATGCAACGTCCACTGTTCAAAGTGCCGCCAATGCCAACAAGAGGTGACCGAGACGAGTAACCAGTGGCACCCCATACCATCACGCCGGGTGATACGCCAGTATGGCGATGACGAATACACGCTTCCAATGTGCGTTCACCGCGATGTCGCCAAACACGGATGCGACCATCATGATGCTGTAAACGGAACCTGGATTCATCCGAAAAAATGACGTTTTGCCATTCGTGCACCCAGGTTCGTCGTTGAATACACCATCGCAGGCGCTCCTGTCTGTGATGCAGCGTCAAGGGTAACCGCAGCCATGATCTCCGAGCTGATAATCCATGCTGCTGCAAACGTCGTCGAACTGTTCGTGGAGATGGTTGTTGTCTTCCAAAAGTCCCCATCTGTTGACTCAGGGATCGAGATGTGGCTGCACGATCCGTTACAGCCATGCGGATAAGATGCCTGTCATCTCGACTGCTAGTGATATGAGGCCGTTGGGATCCAGCACGGCGTTCCGTATTACCCTCCTGAACCCACCGATTCCATATTCTGCTAACAGTTATTGGATCTCGACCAACGCGAGCAGCAATGACGCGATACGATAAACCGCAATCGCGATAGTCTACAATCCGACCTTTATCAAAGTCGGAAATGTGATGGTACGCATTTCCTCTCCTTACACGAGGCATCACAACAACGTTTCACCAAGCAACGCCGGTCAACTGCTGTTTGTGTATGAGAAATCGGTTGGAAACTTTCCTAATGTCAGAACTTTGTAGGTGTCGCCACCGGCTCCAACCTTATGTGAATGCTCTGAAAAGCTAATCATTTGCATATCACTGCATCTTCTTCCTGTCGGTTAAATTTCGCGTCTGTAGCACGTCATCTTCGTGGTGTAGCAATTTTAATGGCCAGTAGTGTAGATTACGGTTGTTTCAAGGGAAGGAGTGGATGGTTGTATAGCTTCAACCAATGCTACGGATTTGGAAGACATAAGATAACGAAATTTCAAACACAGTGTCAACTTGACGATGCACAGCAAACAGGGGAATCGGCCAAAAATTTGTGGATTAGATAAACAAAACTATCCCATCGTTCAGTAAGGACATTGTGTTCAACACCGACCAATTGGGATTTGAGGAGAAAATGCATATGAGAAGAGGAACCCCGTCAATTAGAGGTACCAAGAGAGTTGTATCAAGATCAACTAACATGAATGCCTTAACGCATTTACATAAAATTATACCGACTGTACTCTGGATGGTACTTTGGCTGAACAGTTATTTATTGTACTGCGAGAAGGTGGACGTGCTCTGCCCCCTACGATTTCTTCTCGTGTGTGTGATCTTGCAAGGGCAGTAGAGAATATTTACGTCACGGCCAGCAAGAGCAGGAAAATGGGCGTAAGAGAACTATAACTATGGCATGAGCACTGCGTTTGGCCGATAACTGATCAAAATAACTTGCTTCTATTTTATTACTGGTCTGTATATAAAAGTCATACTCCTTTAGAGCAAACTATCCCTCCTGAAAAGTGTGCAACATTGCAGTTCTTACCACCTGGAGGCATTGTCACTCTATCTGCAGCTACGCCTTAAAGGGTTGCCAGTTTTACGATAAGCTCCATGACAGACTGTTTCGCATTCGGCTGCATGTCATCACATTCCATCAATTCTCATCACCCCGTTACGCCAATATGAATCTATATGCATTCTTTATGAGCGCATACCTAACTAAAGGTCCAGCACGGTTTGTAACTCCCAAGGAGGTCGCCTTCGTTTTCTATGGTGCGAAAATTTGTGGTCACTGTGGTGCGTCATTTTTCATTCGAAGTTCATGGTACAAATTAATGGTTTGTTTTGAACGTTTCTTGAATGTCGACTATGTTCATTTTGTGAAGTGTAATACATACATCTCATAGAAAGTTGATCTCCTCATCTCACACACATTCATTTTCTGTCGCCTCCTGCTGCACACGGTGAACCGTTAGCAGCTAACGTTTTTCTTGCCATAGTTGTTAACACAATACTTTTAAATGAGCCTTACTAATGACTGAAGTTGCCCGCTCGGCTAGCCGCGCGGTCTGACGCGCTGCTTCCTGAGCGAGAAGGCGTGCCGGTCCCCGGCACGAATCCTCCCGGGGGATTGGCATCGCTGGTCCGGTGTGCTGGCTAGCCTGTGGATGTTTTTTAAGGCGTTTTTCCATCTGCCTTGGCGAATGCGGGCTGGTTCCCCTTATTCCGCCTCAGTTACACTATGTCGGCGATTGTTGCGCAAACACTGTTTCCACGTACGGGTACACCATAATTAATTACTCTACCACGAAAACATTAGGGTTATACTCGTCTGGTCTGAGACTTCCAGGGGGGGTCCACTGGGGGCCGAACTGCACAATAACCCTTTGCTCGGTGTGGGGCGGCGGTGAGGTGGGTGGACTGCTGTGGCCTATTGTGGGGTTGTGAATCACTGAAGGCTACGGCGGAATGAAGCCTCTCCGTCGTTTGTAGGTCCCCGGTTCAATATACACACGCAAAACTGAACATGATTCCTTGTTAACCACTGTAGTGTTGCAGGTGGCATGAAGTTTACACGTCAACCAACAGCAAAAATTTTGCGAGCATATGAATCGTTGTGCCCGCATCTCGTGGTCGTGCGGTAGCGTTCTCGCTTCCCACGCCCGGGTTCCCGGGTTCGATTCCCGGCGGGGTCAGGGATTTTCTCTGCCTCGTGATGGCTGGGTGTTGTGTGCTGTCCTTAGGTTAGTTAGGTTTAAGTAGTTCTAAGTTCTAGGGGACTGATGACCATAGCTGTTAAGTCCCATAGTACTCAGAGCCATTTGAACCATTTTTTTTTGAATCGTTGTAGGGAGAGTCAGAAACAGAAACAAGTGGCTCAGTCTAGCGCTTACCGCCGGCCGGAGTGGACGAGCGGTTAAAGGCGCTACAGTCTGGAACCGCACGACCGCTACGGTCGCAGGTTCGAATCCTGCCTCGGGCATGGATGTGTGTGATGTCCTTAGGTTAGTTAGGTTTAAGTAGTTCTAAGTTCTAGGGGACTTATGACCACAGCAGTTGAGTCCCATAGTGCTCAGAGCCAGTCTAGCGCTTACCCAGTGTTACAAGTTACCAGGTTCGACAACAGTTGGAACTTGGGGCATGGAGCACAGGCCGGCAGCCCACTTGTTCCGCTACAGAGCAAGCTCCGCCTCAGTCTGCGCAGAACTTACCGTGCACACGCCTCCTCATTTGCACATAACAGTGGCACATGTATCTCTTTATCGTGCTGCCATTTTCGAGCGACAAGTTCATCAGGCTACGAAACGTCTTAGAGTCTTAATGGCCGGTCGCTGTGGCCGAGCGGTTCTAGGCGTTTCAGTCGGGAACCACACGGTTGCTACTGTCGCAGGTTCGAATCCTTCCTCGGGCATGGATGTGTGTGATGTCCTTAGGTTAGTTAGGTTTACTTACTTCTAAGTCTAGGGGACTGATGACCTCAGATGTTAAGTTCCATAATGCTTAGAGCCATTTGAACCATCTTTACGTATAGTCTATTATGGTTCGGGATGTTTTCGATTCGATCGAGCGTGTATTACCGGGTAGTCAGTGGATCGATTGAGTCTAGTGGAGAATTTTTAGGAACAATGTGGAGGCTTAATGAATATAAAATATGAAACGATTCGTAACCACGAGAAAGTTATGAGTGCGAGTTTCAAGTGTCACGACTGGTTAAAGTTAACAATGGTGTGTGAATGATAAGAAACAATACTTGTCTTGTGTATAGTTTCATCCAATGTTTCGAGATTTTTATGGAGAAAATTTCAGAAAGACAAGAACCAGGCTCAGAACAGTATTGTAAAAGTAATGGCAAGTGCCAGTGCCCAGAATGAAGCTGTTTGGAGAAGGAATTATCTCTCTGCAGTATAGTGTGCGTCGATTTGGAACTTCCTAGTATATTAAAACTGTGTGCCGGACTGGGACCCGAACTTGGGAACTTTGGCCATCGCGGGTAAATAGTAACTACAATTTCACTGTATTCGTGAATTTCCAGAATGCTGGAATAATTGCAGGCCAACAACTTCTGTTAATCAGTACAATGAAAAACCAGCCAGAGTTGCAAATTTCACTATTTTCGGGTCGGAACCCATTTCCAAGTCATAGTCACAGATAGTCAAAACGGTAATTCCATAAATACAAAAACCGTTATATACGTATTATGAGGTGCAAATGAACAGTTACAGCCCATACAGATTCTTCTGAATTATTGAGGATAGACCATTTCAATTTTGTTACTTGTCGAGATTGAAAATGAATAATAATCATACTTTATTTGAATCGGACATGGGCATTTGATGGGTATTTAGCACACGGCCACAGTTTTTAACTTGTCCTTCTTTACCGATATGGCAGTTTCTCCGCTCACCAGCTACCCATCCCCCTCCATCCCCGAAACACACATGCACACACACACACACAAGAAATACGCTAATGACCATAGAAGTTTTGCGCCCTAAAACCACAAACACACAAGAAAAAAATCCGACTGCGACTGCGTATGTCCATTGAAATGCAATATAGGATACGTAGAGAGTGGAAGATTTGGTTATAAATTTCATTGTTTCAAAAGTGATTTGCGTACAAAATTATAGATGCATCGTAATGTGGACGTCATAAAACAGCTTATCTCGAAGAGTCAACAACTGCTCAAATAGTTCTCTACTGTCGTCAGTTGTCAGAAACTATCGAAGAACAATTGTGTACATGTCGCCTGAGTAATTACTTGGAATGCCTTACGTTCATATCTAATTATCAGTTCCACAGTGATCAATCATTATTACCTTTACATCAAGCTGATGCCAGAACATGTAATGTGGATCACTGTGGCACTGGTAGTACAATTTAAACGTAGTGAGCTCCAAATACGACGCAGGTGACATGTACACCTTATTGCTCGACAGTGACATTCCGTGACAATAGAGATATATTCGAGCAGGAGTTTCCTTTTCAAAATAAGACGTTTGGTGACATCAGCCATACATATTCAACCTGTAATATTGTTCTTATCTGACATTCAAAACAGAGAAATTTAACAACATATTTGACTTTACGTGTTTCTAACTTCAAAAAGATGGCTCATTTTCGAGGTCATGATGGGCGATACACAGGCCCAACGAAAGCGTTGTATCCCTGGCGCCCGGACTCCTGCAAGAAGCGCTCCTGAGATCCATCTGACTACATTTCTAAATAAAACACATCCCATTTAGTAGCAGCAGAGCAGGCGATACAAAGCTGAAGATATTGAATTCTTGCAGAATCTTCTGATCGAAATTCTACAAGAATGTAGCCGTACCAATACCTAAGAACTATTAACGAAGACTCACTGACTTCGGCGTCTAAACAAAATCCTTGAGTAAGAGCTGAGTTTTCCAGACGTCTGTGTTGCTCAGGCTACATTGGAAGCAATAAAGAATGTTCTACGATTCATGATGGAGCAGAGTAGATTATAAAACTTAGGAGGACCTGGCACGAAATATGCTGAACCTTAATAACATAAATGGCAGAGTCCAACAATGAAAAGTTGTATATCACCTTAAATATCACAATCTTACTGTCTCTCTCTCTTTCTCTCTGTGTTTTGCAGTTACTGTTTCATAGTTTACTTACAGGCCTTTAAAAAAGGATGTGCGAAGGCTCGGGCGAAACCTGCTCCAGGGCCGACGCTGGCTCTCAATGATCCTGGTTATATACACATATGGTGAGGTTACGTTCTGCAGCCTGAGCGTAATAAAAATATTCACTTAACAACTGATAGTATTCCAGCACGATTTTTCATAAAATAGTTTAGAAATGTGGAGCATCTCGTATCAACTATATTTCAAACTCAACAGTATAAACTCGTAGTCTGCGAGCACACTATAATTCGTTGGTAAAGCATTGAGAGCGTCAAACATATTTCAAAATCAACAATGTAATCGCATAGTCTGCGAAAACATCAAAATCCTGTGGGCAGAGCATTGTGGGTTGCTAACCGCTTGTCAATTCGTTTGTTAATACCGAAGTTTCACTGCCTCACATCGACACAATCATCAGGGGAAGCAAACAAAACAAAAATTGCAGGTATTGAATGAGTCTAAGATGTAATGGCAGGAGGTATTTTAAAAACAAACTATTTTCCAATGGAATTATTCAAGTCTATGCAGCAACGTGTTTACGTTTGTTGAGGTGGCAGAAACGTCTATAGTGAGTTACAGAAGCTTATAAATAGCATCAGGTCTCACGACAAAATTACGTTGCGGCATTTTAATGGCGAAGACTAAAAAGAAGCGACTCATCAGTGGGAAAATTTGGGTACGATAGACTGTAGTGCATTGGGTAAGGCCGGCCGGAATGGCCGAGCGGTTCTAGGCGCTACAGTCTGCAACCGCGCGACCGCTACGGTAGCAGGTTCGAATCCTGCATCGGGCATGGATGTGTGTGATGTCCTTAGGTTAGTGAGGTTTAAGTAGTTCTAAGTTCTAGGGGACTGATGACCCCAGAAGTTAAGTCCGATAGTGATCAGAGCCATCTGAACCATTTGCAAGAGTAAACAAAATAGTGTTTTCTGGAAATGAAAATTTGCCATTTTTGACATATAAGACATCGTCTTTCATTACGAAACCAATTGAAATACAGACTGTTTCTCATCGAGGAATGGAGAGATGCTTACTAAGACTTGAAAGGAGTGACAGGACAACAAACAAATTGATCAGAGAATTAACTAGAGGAAATGAAATAACGTAAGAGAGCCAATCTGGGGCTGGTGCAGGGCTTCCTAATTGACGCCGTTTCGGCAACTTGCGCGTCAATGAAAGTTACATGAAATAAAATAATTACGACAACGTGAACACCCAGTACCCGAGCAAAGAAAATCTCCGACCCAGCCACGTACGCGGCACCCAGTGATCTAGAGACAGCAACACTGACCACTAGACCACAAATTGCGGACAGAGCACGAGAGTAAGTGTATTTATGATCGGAATGAAAATAGAATGGCAGTGAGCGGGACATATACAGGGCGTCCACATAAAACAGGTACGCCTCACGCCCGATATTCAAGTAACAATGAACTAACTAAAAAAAAGAACAGATAATAGTAACGTTAAAACATGTAGTTACCTGTTTAAAAGAGAAGCTGGAAGTTGTGGCCATGGGCATCCACGCATCGCTGATTTCGTTTGACGACGTTATCCGCAACACGCCGTAAGTCTTCAAGAGTGATGTTGTTAATTTCTCCAGTAATCTTGCATTGAGAGAGGACTATCAGCACACATTTTGCTTTTTAGCGTGCCCCACAAATAAAAAACATACGATGTTAAGTCCGGGGCCTTAGGGGTAAGAGGTCGCTACTGACATGCCTGTCTTCAGGGAACACTTTGGTGAAGTGGGCCATAGTTTGGCTGGACGTGTGAGCGGTTGCTCTGTCTTGTTGGAATATTGGATACAGCTTCTCTG
This sequence comes from Schistocerca cancellata, assembly GCF_023864275.1. Taxonomy (NCBI): domain Eukaryota; kingdom Metazoa; phylum Arthropoda; class Insecta; order Orthoptera; family Acrididae; genus Schistocerca; species Schistocerca cancellata. Next base: position 458,416,027 of record NC_064631.1, on the reverse strand, counting down.
CGTCTGTTAACAGTGTATGAAAGAGTCAGAGATCTCTAGTTATTTAGCAGTGTTCAGCGTTTAATTGAAAAACATGGGGCCATTAATGTGCACGCCGGACAATGCACCCTGAACACTTATCATCTTCAATGGAGAGGTTTTTCATGCAGAATATGTGGGTTGTCCTCAGACCAGAATCTACAATTATTGGAGTTTACATAATCTGTGAAATGAAGCCAGCCGCATCTGACATGATGAAAAGCAAAGGGTCCAAATAACCGTTAGTAATTGATGTTAACAGACATTTACAACAGTGGATTCTTTTCTCCTGATACATTTCAACTCGTGCACCATACTTACAAGATAGGCTTTTAAAATCCACACCAACCAGCTACGATAACCTCCTTACCAACTTGCGGGGACTTCTCACAAATTTCAAGCGAATTCTGTCTATTGTTACAGGGGTCCTCATTGTTGGTCACCTATTTCTCTGCGCATTCTGAACGGATCGTATAATCCCCTATTTCTTGTGCAGATATTGAATAGTGCTGGTTGTGGAGAGTTTCCTCCCAGCATACTTCGCAGTCCATTCCATGTAAACACAGCCCATTCCATTATGGAGCCACCACCAGTTTGCACAGTGCCTTCATGACAACCGAGGTCCATGGCTTCAAGCCACACCAGAACCGTACCATCATCCCTTACCAACTGAAATCGGGACTCACCTGACCACACCACGGTTTAGCAGTCGTCTAGGGTCCAATCGATATCGTCGCAAACCCAGGATGGTAGCTGAAGGCGATGTCGTGATGAAACTTCCTGGCATATTAAAACTGTGTGCCGGACCGAGACTCGAACTCGGGACCTTTGCCTTTCGCGGGCAAGTTCTCTACCAACTGAGCTACCCAAGTACGACTCACGCCCCGTCCCCACAGTTTTACTTCTGCCAGTATCTCGTCTCCTACCTTCCAAACTTTACAGTAGCTCTCCTGCAAACCTTGCAGAACTAGCACTCCTGAAACAAAGAATATTGCGAAGACATGGCTTAGCCACGGCCTAGGGGATGTTTCCAGAATGAGATATTCTCTCTTCAGCGGAGTGTGCACTGATATGAAACTTCCTGGCAGATTAAAACTGTGTGCCCGACCGAGACTCGAAGTCGGGACCTTTGCCTTTCGCGGGAAATTGCTCTACCAACTGAGCTACCCAAGCACGACTCATGCCCCGTCCTCACAGTTTTACTTCTGCCAGTATCTCGTCTCCTACCTTCCAAACTTTACAGAAGCTCTCCTGCGAACCTTGAAGAACAAGCACTCCTGAGAGAAAGGATATTGCGAAGACATGGCTTAGCCACAGCCTAGGGGATGTTTCCAGAATGAGATATTCACTCTGCGGCGGAGTGTGCGCTGACATGAGGAGATGAGGTACAGGCAGAAGTAAAGCTGTGAGGACGGGGCGTGAGTCGTGCTTGGGTAGCTCAGTGGTAGAGCTCTTGCCCGCGAAAGGCAAAGGTCCCGAGTTCGAGTCTCGGTTCGGCACACAGTTTTAATCTGCCACGAAGTTTCATATCAGCGCACACTCCACTGCAGAGTGAATATCTCATTCTGGAAACATCCCCTTGCCTGTGGCTAAGCCATGTCTTCGCAATATCCTTTCTTTCAGGAGTACTAGTTCTGCAAGGTTCGCAGGAGAGCTTCTGTAAAGTTTGGAAGGTAAGAGACGAGATACTGGCAGAAGTAAAACTGTGAGGACGGGGCATGAGTCGTGCTTGGGTAGCTCAGTGGTAGAGCTCTTGCCCGCGAAAGGCAAAGGTCCCGAGTTCGAGTCTCGGTCCGGCACACAGTTTTAATCTGCCAGGAAGTTTCATATCAGTGCACACTCCGCTGCAGAGTGAATATCTCATTCTGGATGTCGTGCTGTTAGCGAAGGCACTAGCGTCGGTCGTCTGCTGCCATTGCCCATGGACTCCAAATGTCAGCAACTTTCCAAAAAGGATAGGTTCGTCGTGCGTCACACGTTGATTACTGCCGTTATTTCACGCAGCGTTGCATGTCTGTTAGCACCGACAACTCTACTCAAGAAATGCTGCTCTCGGTCGTTAAGTGGAGGCCATTGGTCAATGGGTTGTCCGTGATAAGAGGCAATGCGTGAAATTTGATATTTTCGGCACACTCTTGACACTGTGGATGGTGGAATACTGAATTCCCTAACTATTTCCGAAATGGAGTGTCCCATCTATCTGGTTCCAACTACCATTCTGCGTGCAAAGTCTGTTAAGTCGCTGTGTGATGCCATAATCACGTCGGAAACCTTTTGACATAAATCACTTGATTTGAATGACGGTTTTATATCCGCACTGCCCTTTTACACCTTGCGTATGCGATACTACCTCCATCTGTATATGTGCATATCGCTATTCCATGACTTTTGGCGTCTCAGTGCAATTAGTACTTTACGGTACTTACCCAAGAAAAATATTTTTTCCTGCTTTGACACATTAGTATCAATAAGTATGCGCCATTGCTGTTACTTGTAAACACGAGGGTGAGTCAAATGAAAACCTTAAAGGTTTTTTGAAATATTATTTATTGTGCAGAAGTGCTACAAAGCTGTATCTTTTTTCAACATAATCACCTCCACGCTCAATGCAAGTCCTCCAGCGCTTACAAAGTGCATAAATTCCTTTAGAAAAAAAATCTTTTGGTAGTCCGCGCAACCACTCATGCACCGCGTGGCGTAATTCTTCATCAGAACAGAATTTCTTTCCTCCCATTGCATCCGTGTGCGATCCAAACATACGGAAGTCACTTGGGGTAAGGTCTGGTGAGTATGGTGGATGATGAAGACACTCAAAACGCAGGTCTGTGATTGTTGCAACTGTTGTACGGGCAGTGTGGAGCCTTGCATTGTCATGTTGTAAAAGGACACCTGCTGACAGCAATCCACGTCGCTTTGATTTGACTGCAGGCCGTAGATGATTTTTTTGGAGATATGTGTATTATTCAATGGTGACAGTGGTCCCTCTAGGCATGTAATGCTCCAAAATGACACCTTTTTCTCCCAAAAGAGAGTCAGCATAACCTTCCCTGCTGATGGTTCTGTTCGAAACTCCTTTGGTTTTGGTGATGAGGAATGGCGCCATTCCTTGCTCGCTCTCTTCGTTTCCGGTTGGTGGAAGTGAACCCAGGTTTCGTCCCCAGTAATGATTCTCGCAAGGAAGCCATCACCTTCTCGTTCAAAGCGCCGAAGAAGTTCTTCACAAGCATCAACACGTCGTTCTCTCATTTTGAGGAGTCAGCTGCCGTGGCCCCCATCTTGCAGACACTTTGTGAAAGTGGAGCACATCATGCACAATGTGGTTTGCTGACCCATGACTAATCTGTGAACATGCTGCAATGTCATTCAGTGTCACTCGGTGGGTTTCCATCACTATGGCTGCAAATGCTGCATGTTCTGTGGAGTCACAACTCGTTGTGCCTGACCTGGACGAAGTGCATCTTCCACTGAAGTCACACCATTTGCGAGCCTCCTACTCCATTCGTAGACTTGCTGTTGTGACAAACATGCCTAACCGTACTGAACCTTCATTCATCGATGAATTTCAATAGGTTTCACACCTTCACTACGCAAAAACCGAATAACAGAACGCTGTTCTTCCCTGGTGCAAGTCACAAGTGGGGCGGCCGTCTTTATACTGATACTGCGACGGTATGTGTGCATCTGCACTGTGCTGCCACCTACAGGCCATCCTGCACGCTGTTTGCAGCACGCTTACCAATTTACAGGATAACGGCGCGAAATTTCGATTTGTTATTACAAATTTAAGGTTTTCATTTGACTTACCCTCGTATATGTGTGAAAACAGAGCAAATACATGTAATAGTAATTTTACGGCGTCAGCGTAAACTACAAGTGAGACCGTAATTCCAAAGCCAAATACAATTTCGGTTTAGTATTCGTTGTTGTTGTTGTTGTTGTGGTCTTCAGTCCTGAGACTGGTTTGATGCAGCTCTCCATGCTACTCTGTCCTGTGCAAGCTTCTTCATCTCCCAGTACCTACTGCAGCCTACATCCTTCTGAATATGCTTAGTGTATTCATCTCTTGGTCTCCCTCTACGACTTTTACCCTCCACCCTGCGCTCCAGTACTAAATTGGCGATCCCTTGATGCCTCAGAACATGTCCTACCAACCGGTCCCTTCTTCTAGTCAAGCTGTGCCACAATCTCATCTTCTCCCCAATCCTATTCAATATCTCCTCATTAGTTATGTGATCTACCCATCTAATCTTCAGCATTCTTCTGTACCACCACATTTCGAAAGCTTCTATTCTCTTCTTGTCCAAACTATTTATCGTCCATGTTTCACTTCCATGCATGGCTACACTCCATACAAATACTTTCAGAAACGACTTCCTAACACTTAAATCAATGCTCGATGTTAACAAATTTCTCTTCTTCAGAACCCTTTCCTTGTCATTGCCAGTGTACATTTTATATCCTCTCTGCTTCGACCATCTTAAGTTATTTTGCTCCCCAAATAGCAAAACTCCTTTACTACTTTAAGTGTCTCGTTTCCTAATCTAATTCCCTCAGCATCACCCGATTTAATTCGACTACATTCCATTATCCTCGTTTTGCTTTTGTTGATGTTCATTTTATACCATCCTTTCAAGACACTGTCCATTCCATTTAACTGCTCTTCCAAGTCCTTTGCTGTCTCTGACAGAATTACAATATCATCGGCGAACCTCAAAGCTTTTATTTCTTCTCCATGGATTTTAATACCTACTCCAAACTTTTCTTTTGTTTCCTTTACTGCTTGCTCAATATACAGTTTGAATAGCATCGGGGAGAGGCTACAACCCTGTCTCACTCTCTTCCCAACCACTGCTTCCCTTTCATGTCCCTCGACTCTTATAACTGCCATCTGCCTTCTGTACAAATTGTAAATAGCCTTTCGATCCCAGTATTTTACCCCTGCCACCTTCAGAATTTGAAAGAGAGTATCCCAGTACCCTATCGATAATTACACTGCCGCTGTGTACGACGACCGTCAGTGGAGGAAGTCTCAATCCGCTGTTGTGGAGAGCGTGCAGTGAAGCCTTGTGGGAGGGACCGCGCGACGCCCCTTCACGGTCGTGGATGCCCACTGGTCGTGGGAAGCGGCGTCGCAGTGTCGTCTTATCTGGCGCCGCCGGCGCTGCGCTGGGCGTCTGTTCCTAATTTCGCGTCGCCAGCAGACTCGGCGCCAGTCGAGTTACGCGACTGTCGCCGCTAGACAGGCCGGCCTCTGTGAACTGGGCACGACCAGTGCTAGCCTTAGGCGGAGGTTCTGTGGCGCCAGAGCAAGTCACGCAGATATCCGATAATTAGTCACAGTTCACCGGCCCTGATTACCCTTGTTGGAATTACCCTAGAAAAACGAGTAGTAAGAAATCCCACTGCATCGTCTAGAGCAGGGATTCCCAACCTTTTCAGCTGGCGGGCCCCTTCTTCAGTCGAAAATCCATGGCGGATGCCTAGTCAGTCAAGAGCACAGTAACTTTAAATTTCAGAGCGGAACCCATTGGGAACTGAAAGCTTCTTAATGCAAGTTCCATGTTCCCAATGACCCCCCTCCCCCCCCCCCCCCTCCCGAAGTATCAATAGTCTTTGCTTTAGAGATGGATGAAAACAACTTGAAATTAACGATCCAGTTTGAATTCCCACTGTGTCCACATACTTACTAGTGGATTTACTCCCTTTGTTCAGCACACTATAGCCTGATTAAAATTACTTGGTAATTGAAATTTCACGCTATGGAGCTGTCTTCCTCCAAGAGCAATCAACGTCACGTCCAAACTGTTCGCTGTGGACAAGCTGCCGCTTATGGTCTGTTCACTTCCACTATTTAGCTACTGTTGTGTAAGGAGCATGCATATTTCGTAACAGTCGTGTGTGTGGGCGTGTGGTTTTTCGTGAAATCCGAAGAAAAATGTTCAAATGGATGTAAAGTCTTCCTTTGGTCGTCCTCCCTCCTCATTCATTTCAACTGGAAACTTCCCTTGTTGTGAAGGCGATGGAGAAACTGCACCCTTCTTCAATGATCCCGACTTCAGCCACCGATTCATGTTGGAAGTAATAAACTGGTCAAAAATCGACTTACGAAATAGGTAGTGCGCTGACAAAGCAAGTTTAACATTTAATGATGCCTGGGGCGGCATACGTGCCAGCGAGCGCTGTGATTGGTCGACAAAGCTCGCTCCGCGCATACGTAAAAGCTTTCAGCGCATCTAGCGCCGTCAGCCGGCGCACAAACACCCCTCCCCCCTCCCCCCCCCCCGTATTGTTGCTAAACAGTCGAACAGAGAAACCGCATTCTCCGGCACTAAATTGTGTATACGTTCTCACTTAGGAACCGCCAAGGCTGCTTGGGGATACGAACTGAAGTAAAAGTACAAATATTTTTTCACACGAAAAAAAATAGTGATGAATTTGATTTTTACATTTTTTCAATAATTTTGCTCATTATGTTACACGATTTGGTGAAAGGTGGCCGCGGACCCCCTAGAAAGAGCCGGCGGACCCCTAAGGGGTCCGCGGACCACAGGTTGGGAAGCCCTGGTCTAGAGTGAAGCTTCCGTCTTAAATACACTCTAAGACAAAAAAAAATCGCACCAAGAAGGAACTTTCCGAATGCAACGGAAGTCGATAGATGTGATGCACATGGACAGGCAAACGAATGATTACAATTTTAGAAAAATTAGATGATTATTCAAGAAAAAATGGAAATGAGCGTTTGACGTCATTGGCCGTGAGGCCCCTTACGGGGCAGGTGCGGCCGTCTTGGTACAGGCCCTATTACAGTCGACGCCACATTGGGCAACCTGCGCGCCGGATGCGGATGAAATGATGATGAAGACAACACAACACACAGTCCCTGAGCGGAAAAAATCCCCGACCCAGCTGGGAATCGAACCCGGCCGGGCCCCTTAGGACAGCAGTCCGTCACGATGACCATTCAGCTACCGGGGCGAACATGTACTCAAGAGAAAGGGCTTCATAGATTGGGCAAGTCATTAAGGTGTTTAACGTGTTGGTCCACGTCTGGCCCATATGAAAGCCGTCATTCGGCTTGGCATTGGTTGATTGTTCGATGTCCTCCTAAGGGATATCGTGCTTTGACTGATAGAGTTGTTGGACATCCTACTGGCGATATCGTTCCAAATTGTGTCCAACTGGCGCGTTAGACTGTCAGTACCCCGTGCTGTTTGGAGGACCCCGCCGATAATGCTCCAAGCATGCTCAGTTGGGAGAGATCGGCAATCTCGATGGCCAAAGTAAGTTGGTCATACGGTCTCAGTTCGTAGCGCTATTCGCCACTGAAGACAATTCTATCCCAGTTAATGAGATTCCAGACCGAAGATGTGTTGGAGACGCCGCGGACGGCAGTGGTTTGCAAACCTGACTGTCGATATCCATACGGCGCGACAACCAGTAGTGATGGTCCAGGGTACCACTTCAATTCATAGCAGGTCCCCTTTGGCTGTCATTCGCGGTACCCTTACAATACAGTGGTACGTCGACGTTATTTTACTCCCGTTATGTTACCATTCATGGCAAGCCAGTTTGGTCGTACATTTCAGCAAGAAAACGGCCATCCCCACACGGCGAGAGTTTCTACTGCTTGCGAAATCCTGCCTTGGCCAGCAAGATCGATCGATCTGTCTCCAATTGAGAACGATTGTAGCATTATGGACAGGGTGCTACTACCAGCCCGGAATTTTGACGATCTAACGCGCCTTTATATCAATTCATCCACTCTATCAGTCAATACAAATCGAATAACACTACGCGTAAGGGCTAGAGGTGGACCAACGTCTCACTGACTCGCTCAATTTGTTTGTACATGTATATCACATTTACCGATTTCTGTTCCGTTCGGATAATTCCTTTGCGGTGCGTCTTTTTCTATTTCTTCGGTGTTCCTCAGGTATTTTCTGTTGTTGTTAACTCTGAAAATCTATCAGTATGGCAATTAAAAAATCGAGGCTTTTTATGTCTGTAATAGTTTCCATAAGTATGAAATCTAACCGTGTTCATTTGAAATGGGAGCAATAGAGCATCCGCTAATAACGCAAATCCTCAGATCCGCAAGTCCCGTAATATGCTCATATTGCGGTCATTGGTAGTCCAGGGTTGCAAGCTCAGGGCTGCACCTTTCTATGTGACTACTTTCTAACTTTCTGAATAACAAAAAAAAAACGTCGTTTAATGTTTATATATTATTGTGTAGCATGAAAACAGTAATACGAGTGCGAAGCACTAAATATCTCGCTACGTTAGTGTCGTCACGTTTGCACTAGGCAAAAACAATACATCATCTTGATAGCCTCTACATCTGTAGCTGTCAAAGACACTGCCTGCTACACCCGTTGACATAGTATCAATTCGAAATCAGAATTATATATTAATATAATTTAATAACTTCAGCTGCTGCCGGGATCTGTTGCTTACATGGTAGACGCTTTATCCACCTGAACCACTGGGGCCACAGAGGATAGTGTGACTGCAGGGACTATCTCGCTCACGCCTCCCGCGAAACCCACATTCTCACCTTATATGTCCACACACTACATTCGTAGTGTCCCTACCAACGTCAGCAGCTGAATGTACGAGGGCGGTTCAGAAAGTAACCTCCGATCGGTCACAGTGCGGGTTGTGGGGGGAGTAGCGACGCCATCTGTGCGTTCACGCACTCAACAGGTCAGTCGGCATCAAGCCGTGGTCGAGTGAACGTCGTACCTGCGCTAGTTTAGTTTTTGTAGCAGTTTGAAATGTGTGCTTCAATAGAAAACCCCGCCAAATGTGAAGTGCGTGCTGTCATAAGGTTTTTTACAGCCAAAGGATATTCTGCAGCAGCTATTCATCGTGAGCTTTGCGCCGTGTACGGACCAAGAGTTATGAGTGAAGGAGTTGTCCGTGAATGGGTACGTTTATTTAAAAGTGGACGAGAAAACGTTCATGATGAAGAGAGGAGTGGTAGACCATCATTGGTGACTGACGAACTCGTTCAGACAGTTGATGCAAAAGTTCGTGAAAATCGACGTTTCTCAATGTCGGAGTTGTCTACTGGTTTTCCACAGATTTCTAAGACTCTCTTGTACGAGATAGTGACAGCAAGATTGGGTTACCGTAAGTTCTGTGCACGATGGGTGCCCAAAATTCTTACCGACCACCACAAAACTCAAAGAATGGCCTCTGCATTAGACTCTCTGTCACGTTATGAGGACGAAGGAGAACCATTGTTAAACAGAATTGTGACCGGTGACGAAACCTGGATTAAGTACGTGAACCCTGAGACAAAAGAACAATCAAAGATGTGGGCACATTCAAATTCGCCTACCAAGCCAAGAAAAGCCTCGCAAGATTTTTCTTCTGCCAGAAAACTGATGGCAACGGTGTTTTGGGATGCCAAAGGGGTGTTGTTGGTTGAATTCATGGAACGTGGTACGACCATTAATCAAGACGTGTACTGTGAAACAATAAAAGAGTTACGACGGGCTATACAGAACAAACGCCGTGGTATGCTGACTTCCGGTATCGTTTTTTTTGCACGATAACGCCCGTCCTCACTCTGCTCGCAGAACAACGGCCCTTCTTGAGTCCTTCAAGTGGGACGTTATCAACCATCCACCTTACAGCCCAGACCTGGCGCCAAGTGATTATCACCTCTTCATGCATTTGAAGAAATGGCTCGGGTCACAGCGGTTTGATGACGACGAAGAGCTCAAAGATGCGGTCACAGGCTGGCTCCAGGCACAAACGGGTGATTTTTATGCAGAAGGAATTTCAAAGCTTGTGAAGAGATACGGTAAGTGCCTCAATCGCTATGGAGACTATGTAGAAAAATAGTACAAAGATGTAGTTGTAAGATGTATATATTAAAATATTTTTATTTAACTTGGTGTATTTTTTTAAATCAACCGGAGGTTACTTTCTGAACGGCCCTCGTATTAATACAGGGTTATTACAAATGATTGAAGCGATTTCACAGCTCTACAATAACTTTATTATTTGAGATATTTTCACAATGCTTTGCACACATACACAAAAACTCAAAATTATTTTTAGGCATTCACAAATGTTCGATATGTGCCGCTTTAGTGATTCGGCAGACATCAAGCCGATAATCAAGTTCCTCCCACACTCGGCGCAGCATGTCCCCATCAATGAGTTCGAAAGCATCGTTGATGCGAGCTCGCAGTTCTGGCACGTTTCTTGGTAGAGGAGGTTTAAACACTGAATCTTTCACATAACCCCACAGAAAGAAATCGCATGGGGTTAAGTCGGGAGAGCGTGGAGGCCATGACATGAATTGCTGATCATGATCTCCACCACGACCGATCCATCGGTTTTCCAATCTCCTGTTTAAGAAATGCCGAACATCATGATGGAAGTGCGGTGGAGCACCATCCTGTTGAAAGATGATGGTTCAAATGGTTCAAATGGTTCAAATGGCTCTGAGCACTATGGGACTCAACATCTTAGGTCATAAGTCCCCTAGAACTTAGAACTACTTAAACCTAACTAACCTAAGGACATCACACACACCCATGCCCGAGGCAGGATTCGAACCTGCGACCGTAGCAGCCCCGCGGTTCCGGACTGCAGCGCCAGAACCGCTAGACCACCGCGGCCGGCTTGAAAGATGAAGTCGGCGCTGTCGGTCTCCAGTTGTGGCATGAGCCAATTATCCAGCATGTCCAGATACGCGTGTCCTGTAACGTTTTTTTCGCAGAGGAAAAAGGGGCCGTAAACTTTAACCCGTGAGTTTGCACAAAACACGTTAACTTTTGGTGAATTGCGAATTTGCTGCACGAATGCGTGAGGATTCTCTACCGCCCAGATTCGCACATTGTGACTGTTCACTTCACCATTAAGAAAAAATGTTGCTTCATCACTGAAAACAAGTTTCGCACTGAACGCATCCTCTTCCATGAGCTGTTGCAACCGCGCCGAAAATTCAAAACGTTTGACTTTGTCATCGGGTGTCAGGGATTGTAGCAATTGTAAACGGTAAGGCTTCTGCTTTAGCCTTTTCCATAAGATTTTCCAAACCGTCGGCTGTGGTACGTTTAGCTCCATGCTTGCTTTATTCGTCGACTTCCGCGGGCTACGCGTGAAACTTGCCCGCACGCGTTCAACCGTTTCTTCGCTCACTGCAGGCCGACCCGTTGATTTCCCCTTACAGAGGCATCCAGAAGCTTTAAACTGCGCATACCATCGCCGAATGGAGTTAGCAGTTGGTGGATCTTTGTTGAACTTCGTCCTGAAGTGTCGTTGCACTGTTATGACTGACTGTCCGAACATGTCCGGAGATGTCCGAAAGAACAGACACCATATCCATATAAGTATATAGTTCTGACAATACCGGCCAAGACCTTCTTCTTATGTGCAGATGCACACATACCCGAACTCTTACGGGACTTGGTAAGAATGTCTTCCACGAGTAATCAGTGTGTTGGGTAGGGACACTACGAATGTAATGTGTGGACATGTAAGTTGAGAATGTGGGTCTCGTGGGAGGCGTGCGCGAGACAGTCCCTGCAGTCGCGCTATCGTCTGTACCCGCGGTGGTTCAGGTGGATAGAGCGTCTGCCACGTAAGCAGTAGATCCCGGGGTCGAGTCCCGGCCAGGGTATACATTTTCACTAGTCCCCATTGATATATATCAACGCCCGTCAGCAGCTGAAGGTATTAATATGTAATTCTAATTTCGTTCTAGACGGCTGCAGGTCTGTTCTTTCGGAACAGACACCACATCCAAATAAGTATATAGTGTCAAATTCGTCCTCACAACTCCACTACCACTTCGTTTAATTATGGTGGTTTACGACTTCATTCGCATGGCATCAAAAGCTCTACATTAGAATCACGATGTGTGTTATGAATCAGATTAAATTTCATGTAAATTTATGTCGAAAGCCATTTACACAAATACTTCAGTACGTCCAAATGACTTTGGAAGTATCTCACATGTTGCCGGTTTTGTTGGCATGCAAACTTTTTTGTTTGCACCATATTCATTAAAGCGGATTGAAATGGGGTGGAAGGGCTAAAAACACTCTAAAACAAATGTCGCTAGGTAGCTGTTCCATTCGCAGACAGAGTGAAAATGGTTCAAATGGCTCTGAGCACTATGTGACTTAACTTCTGAGGTCATCAGACGCCTAGAACTTAGAACTAATTAAACCTAACTAACCTAAGGACATCACACATATCCATGCCCGAGGCAAGATTCGAACCTGCGACTGTAGCGGCCGCTCGGCTCCAGACTGTAGCGCCTAGAACCGCACAGCCAATCCGGCCGGCCAGACAGAGTGAGAGAAAAAGACTGCCTCTATGCGTATGAGCCCTAATTTCTCGTATCCTACCTTCGTGGTCCTTACGCGAAACGTATGTTGGCGGCAGTAAGATCGTACTCTGTTCAGCTTCAAATTCTCTAAATTTTATTAATAGTGTTCCTCGAAAAGAACATCGCCTTTCCTCTAGGGATTCGCACTTGAGTTTCCGAAGCATCCGCGTAACATTTGTGTTTTGTTAGAACCGATGGTTAAATATCTAGCAGCCCACCTCTCAATTGTTTCCATGTCTTTCTTTAATCTGATCTGGTACAGGTCCCGAACACTCGAGCAGTACTCAAGAATAGGTGCACTACCGCCGTACATGCGGCTGGGATAGATCTGTAAGAGTTAGCGATGTATCTGTATCGATGTTTTGATTAATTAACAGTAACTGAAACACCGTTATTCAAGCAAAACTAGTTATCAAACTGGAGGTATTTTGCACTCATGCTTCGACTGAAATACACAAATTTGCTAAAAAGAAAATGTCAAAATTAAGACGGCATTACTCTCATATCAGCCTTTATAGCATTAATCTTCGTCATTTTCTGCTACACAGCAGTTCCATTCTAAGCTTAATAAGTATTTACAATTCCATTTCTTATGTCACGAATGGTTTCGTTCAATGAACATGATCAGGTGAGACTGCCTCCAGTCTTCATAACAAATTCTCACAAAATTATCCCGATACCATAACTCAAGACGTCAAATCGTCTTACGTAACGCTGAAGGCACATCCTGGAACATGGCGAGCACGCGAACACTCCGCCGACCGCCTGCCTCGAACACGGTGAGCATCGAGTGCTGCGAACGTGACATGGTGAGCACACCAGAATAGCTGTAGAGGTTCTTATTAACATATGCAAGCCCCTACAATTAGAGGTTCTGAATTCCATTGCATGTTAGCAAAACTTGGTATAATTTCTCAACGAATACGAAAACTTGAACTACACGAAGGAAGCTGATGAAGTGAATACAAGTAAAAAGATCGATATGATAATAGACGGATAATTTCAAGCAAAAATAGTGGCCGGGAGTGTCTGTTATCTAGCATGAGAGCCAACTTTTATTGTGTAGAGTTTGAGGTTGTAATTTACAAAGGAGTTTTCAGTGAAAAAATCGATTTGGAATAGAAGCAGTGATCGTAGTCTGTATCGGATTTGTGAAAAGAGCGGCGAGTTCAATACAAATACAAATATATTACAATCTGTGACGTTTCCTTTGCTTAAATTTAAATTCTGAGCCCCCGTTCAATGATACCACAAATCCAACATGTGGATTTCATCAGTCACATTTAAATAATTAAACTGGCCGTAGTCCATTCTAGCAGTCCGCTCTTAGAATTCAAGTGTGTTATCTGCCATGTAAATACTAAATCAAAACATGTCCCCGTCTCACAATATTTAGTACGTCAACACAGTTCACAGTAGAATTTCACAATAACAACAGACATCGGCCATGTTTTCCGACCGTTAAGAGCTTACGTTTGGATTGCATTCAGAGAAATAAACATATGACCTACCACAACGTCTATCCACTCTGAACTATCTTTTGGCATCTCTCTAAAATCTATTTATAGACATGCCTTTCCCCGCCAGTTTAAGGGATGTGTGGGCACAAAACCGAAGTATAAACATATCCTTCATAGTTGAATTAAACTGCCTGAAGACTATCACTGTTTTGGTTTATTTTAGTATTGGCTCAGAGTTGTTTCTATGCCTATTAAATAAATCGTAAAGTACATTAATGTGGCAGCTACCATACCTGAAAGCAACAATTCTTTCCAAAACATGTTCTGCCATCTGAGCAAAATAAAAGAAATCTAATTTTTTACGCAATTTAAAAGTGCTATGAATTGAATTGTAAAATGTCTATCTTAAAGGAATTTGTGTGCTGATTCCAAAACTGATCTCAGATTTTGCGTGTCTGTAATATTTTTGAAGTTACGGAGAATTTAATATAATAGTTAATATTTTAGTAATATAACTCGGGCGGCCGGAGTGGCCGAGCGGTTCCAAGCGCTACAGTCTGGAGCCGCGTGACCGCTGCGGTCGCAGGTTCGAATCCTGCCTCGGGCATGGATGTGTGTGACGTCCTTAGGTTAGCTAGGTTTAAGTAGTTCTAAGTTCTAGGGGACTGATGACCTCAGAAGTTAAATCCCATAGTGCTCAGAGCCATTTGAACCAATACAACTCGTAATTCAGCTGATGTTTTTGGGTTACACTTACATGTGTAAAAATCATCTTTCATCCTCCAGCTTTAGCTGAATGTACTTTTCTTTTGAAAACACTTCTTTAATTCAATTTTAATATTGCACCTCAGCTTCCTTTGTTACTATGTGATACAATTTTGGAAGTAGTCAAATGTGTTGATGCTCCACGAAAGCTATCGTTCTGTTATGATATTTAGTTGTTACATATCCTCAATTCATGGTAGCAAAATATAGGGTTATGAATTTAATTAGTTTCAACTTCAGATTTATTAATTTCTTAGAGGAATCCTAGAATATAGTTTCAGAATGACTGTATGGTATCTATGGAACCAGCAAGCATTCAGCAATGTCGTGCTGACAGTTTAAACACATATAATGTATTAAAAATGAAATTTAATTGATATCAGGTTTAGTTAAGGGAAAACAGTTCGTTTCTAGGTGTCGTGATCGACTTTGCTTCCATAATTAATAAACTAGTCACCAAGTTGAAACTTTTTCTACATCTGGTTAGTAAACAGGTGGATTTATCTCATTTTGGGATGCTGAATTCACTGGTAAAATCAGTATTTCATTATTGTGTCACATTTCCTAGGTATACAGAAGAAACAAAAACATTACTTCTCACATTCGATTTCCTTTCCCCTAAAATTCTTCCATCTGTGGTCTTTTTGATCGTGATCGAGACCTTTCCACACTTAAAATTTGTGCCAAATCTGAATGGTTGCCTGCCTCTACCTCGGATCTCAATCAATATAAATGGGGACAAAACTCATTAGCTTATACATGTACTAGGTATTTCTGCTTCCGGTCAATGCAGTGGCAGCTGGCGACAGCGCGTCTTTGAAAGGCGAGCTTCCCCAGTGCCAGCTAGCTGAACATGAACATCAGTCGAGGAAACGTATTCTGCCTCTCGCTAGTGTAATGTAGAAGTGTCAACATCGTAGAATAGTTTGGCAACTACGTGATTGTCGATTTACTTCCTGGTTTCGTTCGGAATTACCCTGGTAAATTCACTCGATGTTTTCTTATCATGTGATTAAATATTTTGAATTATTCTCGCTTAAGGGGTGACATTTAGGAACACATTCATCGTTTTGGGACCAGGAAGCTCGTTCCAACAGGAACTGCAGCTTACTTCGCCGTTTAAGCTGCGAATTCTCTGTTTTAGATATCATTGGGGGGGAGGAGGGACGGCTGTTTGACAACGCTATATGCTAGCTTAGCGGTAAAGTCAGTAAAGTGTTCATCCTTAAAGCAGAAGAACGCGCTAGTTTTCGGTTATAATCTCCCTGGAGACAAGGTTTTTACTTCTTCTATGTAGGAGCCACTAACAGTCAGACCGACAATAAGTAGAGAAATCCTTTGACAACTTCTCCCCCATAAGTTTTGACGCTACCTTGGGTCTACACCCTGTAGATCTAAAGCTGAAAAATTTGCTGAACTACACATTTATTAGTGCCTGCTTTTTCTGCCTCTGTCAATCTTATTGTCATAATTGTGGCTCTGAATGGTTTGTTAAGTGGATTTTCTTCTGTATCTAACCCTGCTTCTATGTTCACATACTTTCCTGGTAGTCCTGTAACGATGCTTCAGTATGATTGTGGATTGCACATAGTGACAGACTACTTCTAAACCGACAGTGCGTATTATCCTTCTAATTCGTGACAGTGCGGGGTACTTTGTTTCATTAAAAGTCTCCACATTATCCAAATCAGTGTGACAGTGTTCGAATAGTTTCTCGACTTCACATCTGAAAACAATATGTTGATATCACTTAGCCTCCTTGAATGTTATGCTGATTTAACAGACAGTAGAGCTGTGCAGTTCAGCGTAACAATGAGTAGAGGTGTCTCGCAAAATCCGTCACTGACTACATTGCATTAACGAGTATTTACTTCTCGTTTTTCTAGTTTAAACTTCTCGAAACCTGCTCTTTCAGTGCTGAAGAAGATTTTGGTGATAAATAATCACCTTGTCTCACACCTCCTTCAATTTCCTATTCCTCACTAACCTTATGAACTCTACTGGAAGCTGTAATATTGGCAAGTACGGGTGTTAGACGCAAATAGGAAAACGCCGTGAGAGCTGCATGTTTGAACATAAACACAGGTGCTAGCCAAGTCTGCACACGGTGCTTTTGCATTTGACCATGAACGGCACCTTCCGCAGTGACCTCAAATCCACTGCAAGTGCCAGATGCAGTCAGAACAGAGTTCTGCATAGTTGCGAGTGCATTATATCGGAGCTAAGCGAATTCGAACGTGGGTGCAAACTGTTGGTGCTTCCATAATTAAGGTACCCACAGTGTTTCGTGTTACCTGAGGCATTGTACTGAAGATCTATACCACATATAAGGAAAAAGGAAAGACATCCTTCGCTAAGACACAACACACAAGAAAGCGTGCAGTGAGTTAGGATGACAGATGGTCATTCAAGAGGATAGTGATGAAAAATAAGAGGACGACAGCTTCAAAAGTCACTGCAGAACTGAATGTCGCATTCGCAAACCTTGTCAGCACTTGAGAAACGCAAAGGGATTTCCATACATAGGGAATTGTACGGCGAGCTGGAATTCCAAAACCACTCACCAGTGGTGCAAGTGCTATAAAAGTAAAACGTGGTGCCGAAGGAACAAAACCAGGACTATGGAATAATGTACCGACTTGTCAGGCAAGCTGTTGTAACACGACCTTGTTATCCTGGACGCTGGCACTGGGACGGAGTTAACATCCGAACTGGTTCCACACACGTTCTGTCTGAGAGTTCTGGGTATCTTGCTGGCCATGGGAATATCTCAGCATCATGCAGACAGATCACAGGCACTCGTGTCACGTGTAGACAAGCACTGACCTGCTGAAAAATGACACCTTGATACGGTCGCACGAGAGGAAACACTTAAGATTGCAGGATGTTCAAGACATACCGTTGTGCCGTTAGAATTTACTCAATCATTGCTAACCGAGATATGAGCTCATATCCAATGGCTCCCATACCGTGATGTTAGGAAGAACACCGCCGTGCTCCCCCAACACATTAGAACAGTAGCACTTTTCCCCAGGCTGCAGCCATTCTCGCAAAGAATGGCTGCATGAAGTAGTGCAGAACTGCAATTCATCACTGGACACAATGCAGCTCCATTCATCAGCAGCCCTCTCTTCCCAGTCAAGTGGTCACTCCAAACACTGCCACTTGTGTTGTGGTGTTAATAGCAGACTGCACATGGAATGGTAATTCCCTAGTCAGGCTACTGATAGTCTCCAAGCAATGGTGCGGTAATGTTGCAGGGAGTCCATTGCTTGTTTCGGGATGGGATGTGCAGATGTAAAGGGGTTATGAAGTGGTTAGTTCAAAATATGGTGATCCTACCTTTTGGTAGTCAGATATGGTCAACTGGAACCTTGATGACGAATTCATATTGAGTGAAATGTCTGGGTAGTCACAGCCAAATGCCTCCCAAATCTGCATACTGCACAATTCGAGCACCTGGCCAAATGAGGAACTACAATAGGGCCCATTTCAAACTCTTTGCGGTGCTGATAATACTGCATCATATGAGTACATGGCATGTGCGTCGTTCACAATAACTACTCAAAATCTAATTGTTTTCACGCCCCTTACATGTCATACCTGCCTAGTAACAACACTAACGTACTCTAGAAGCCGTCACAGAGACCTACAAGTCCAATAATTTACATACCCACCAGTGGTGTGTAGGTGTACAGAGTGGCACTGATATTCAACCATGTCTTCTGGGTGCTGTTTTCAACAGGTAATGTAGTCGTCTGCTAACATTTACGTTTCTGTGATTTATCATGTAAGCAACATTTATGTTTCTAGAGTTCATGTGGAGGATCTCAGACACTGTTGTTCAGGGTCAGTTGCCAGTTTACACCCCGCATCAGAATCTTGTTTGTGTAATTGTATAATTTGTTTTGATCGACTGATGAGTTCACCACACCGATGAACGACATCATTATCTGCATGTGGGCTGCTCAGAGCGTCTCCTAAATCGTTTATATAGATTAACAATACCAGACAGACTATAACACCTCCCTGGGTAATCACAGTGTTTCACTTTTCTCCATCTTTAATTGTATCTAATGAAACCTATCATCCAAAAGTGCCTTTTCTTTCTTTGCACCTCTAATTTCTTTACGCAACCTTGTCTTTACTTGCATTCATGACTTTATAAGGGATTAGTTATCTCTCGAGATTTGCTATATATACATTTTATTTTAAATTTGTGGCAGCATGTCCTTCTTGTCATCAGGTAATGTATCCCATCTGGCCATAATTGACGTTAGTAATATTTCTGATTCATCTCTTTATATGCACAAACGTTTACGACATCTAGAATATGGGGTGCATCGAACATGTTTTTGTCTTCTTCATACTATTCTCACGATTTTTTTGGTGCTTAATTCTTATATCCTCTTGGAAAAAATATGTAAACAGTAGTTTTTTCAGTTTAGGATATTGTCACATTGCTAACATAAACTGTTTGAAACTCTAGTCTATTTTTAAGATACCTCACACGATTTTCTATTTTTCAGCTCTCTTTGCTCTTGCAACATCTTCTGCAGTTTGTGGAAGTACCTCACTTCTTTCATTGGTATGTCTATACGACCTTCATTTTCTAATATATTTAACTTGTTGATTAATTTTTTATGCTACACTTCACTATTCTAAAATAAATTGTCATGAAGTTACTTTACACTTACTGCTTGATAACTTTTGTTTCCTTCCTAGCTTTCTATCTATTTTTATTTGTACTGTACACAGTACATATTTTCTTATAGCTCTCACCAGAGTTCAATATTTTAACACTTGAAACATAGCAAACTAAAAATTTCACAAAAACCACCCAGAAATACAATTGGATGACTAAACTGATTTGCTTTCTTGATCAGTTCTGAATGAAGTCAAAATTGCTGAAGTAAAAATTACTTGGGCTCTTCCCATCTGCAGTTGTCATGTCGTGTTCAGTTGTACATTTTTTCGAGTGGTCGGTTAATTTTAACTTTCGAGAAAGATGGATCAAATAATTAACATTAAACATTGCTTGAAAAATGGAATGAAGTGCAGCACCGCAATCAAAATGTTGTCTGTCTCTTTTGGCCAATATACTACGAGTAAGACAAGAGCTTAAGAGTAGTATAAACGTTTCAAAGAGGGCCGAGAAGATGTTGAAGGCGACGATCGCCCTAGCACATCAGTTAATGACGACAGGGTGGAAGAAGTACACAAAATGGTGCTGGAAATTCGCCGAATCAGCATCAGAGATGTTGCTGATGATGTCGAAATATCCTTTGACTCATGCCAAGCAATTTTTTCACATGTTTTTGGCATGAAACGTACGGTAGCGATGTTTGATCAGAAATTGTTGGATTTCGACCGAAAACGACGTCGGTTAGACATTGCTCAGGAATTACTGAATGAAGTCAACAACGATCCACAGCTTTTATAAATGGCTCCCTGCAAACGGTTTCTATTCTCGAAGCTGGAGAGAACCATCAAAGGACGTCGTTTTGCCAGATATACAAACAGAATCGCTAGAAGGAGATCGACTCCTTAACGAAAATTGACTTCCAGTAGTGCATCCAAGATCGGAAAAAATGCAGACATAGGTGTATTATATCTGAAGGGAATGACTATTAAAGCGACAAAGCAGATGTTGATGAATAAAAATTCTTTAACAAAAACAACAATTCCCGTTATTTTTATCGCACCTCGTATTTCACACATATTTAAAATATTTCACGAGTATTTGTACACATACTTCACCTATGTGTCTAGCGAATTTCGCCCTGCAGTTTAAATTTCACGCAGCTTCATGCTGTGCATTCAGCGGCATATATATACACATATACCGTCTGCAAAATTGTTGCTAGTAATGAAACAATAAATTGAAACGTCAAGCATGATGCGACAGTTACGCACGGATTCAGTGTTTATGTCATCACACGTCTTGAACTGTGTGTCATAAAATGATACACTACTGGCCATTAAAATTGCTACACCGTGAAGATGACGTGCTACAGACGCGAAATTTAACCGACAGGAATAAGATGCAGTGATATGCAAATGATTAGCTTTTCAAAGCATTCACAGAAGGTTGGCGCCGGTGGCGACACCTACAACGTGCTGACATGAGGAAAGTTTCCAACCGATTTCTCATACACAAACAGCAGCTGACCGGCGATGTCAGATGAAACGTTGCTGTGATGCCTTTGTAAGGAGGAGAAATGCGTACCATCACGTTTCCGACTTTGATAAAGGTCGGATTGTAGCCTGTCGCCATTGCGGTTTATCGTATCGCGACATTGGTGGGTCGAGATCCAATGACAGTCAGCAGAATATAGAATCGGTGGGTTCACGAGGGTAATACGGAACGCCGTGCTAGATCCCAACGGCCTCGTATCACTAGCAGTCGAGATGACACTCATCTTATCCGCATGGCCTTAACGGATCGTGCAGCCACGTCTCGATCCCTGAGTCAACAGTTGGGGACGTTTGCAAGACAACAACCATCTGCACGAACAGTTCGACGACGTTTGCAGCAGCATGGACTATCAGCTCAGAGACCATGGCTGCGGTTATCCTTGACGCTGCATCACAGACAGGAGCGCCTGCGATGGTGTTTTCAACGACGAACCTGGGTGCACGAATGGCAAAACGTCATTTTTTCGGATGAATCCAGGTTCTGTTTACAACATCCGTGTTTTGCGACATCACGGTGAACGCACATTGGAAGCGTGTATTCGTCATCTCCATACTGGCGTATCACCTGGCGTGATGGTATGGTGTGTCGTTGGTTACACGTCTGTCACCTCTTGTCCGCTTGACGGCAATTTGAACAGTGGACGTTACATTTCAGATGTGTTACGACCTATGGCTCTACCTTTCATTCGATCCCTGCGAAACCCTTTATTTCAGCAGGATAATACACGACCGCATGTTGCAGGTCCTGTACGGGCCTTTCTGGATACAGAAAATGTTCGACTGCTGCCCTGGTCAGCACATTCTACAGATCTCTCATCAATTCAAAACGTCTGGTCAATGGCGGCCGAGCAACTGTATCGTCACAATACGCCAGTCACTACTGTTGATGAACTATGGTATAGTGTTGAAGCTGCATGGGCAGCTGTACCTGTACACGCTATCCAAGCTCTGTTTGACTCAATGCCCAGGCGTATCAAGGCCGTTATTACGGCCAGAAGTGGTTGTTCTGGGTACTGATTTCTCAGGATCTATGCACCCAAATTGCGTGAAAATGTAATCACATGTCAGCTCTACTATAATATACTTGTCCAATGAATACCCATTTATCCTCTGCGTCTCTTCTTGGTGTAGCAATTTTAATGGCCAGTAGTGTTTATTTTTCTAGGTACATTCAGCAGCATATGTAGAAGCTGTTCGCGCAGTGTACTAGGAATAGTTAGTAGCAAAGAGCTAAAAATTAAAATGTCATGTATGATGTGGTAGTCCTTAACGCATTCAGTATTTATGGCGTCATATTTCCTGATCTGAGTGTTGTCGACTGTGTAACTTTTCTGGTATATTTCATTGTACATATCAATATTCCACATGTTGGTAACTTGTTTTATGTGAATACCGTCTACAAAATACGTCACGAATACATTTAGTATCAAAGAAGAAATAAATTTAAATGTAATGCTTCGTGTAGCAGTTTTACTGAGTGAAAAGCGAAAATGTAGTAAGTAATAAAATTTTTCATAATTATTTTGGAGGTCGTCAGCGAGTAGAAGTTTCATAGGGGTTTGAAGTTATATGTGAAGTTTGTTTAATAGTCTCTCAATTACTGAATAAGTATGGGTACTCTGGCATCATGGGCTACACTACTTTTTCATCCCCACACCTTTGACACATGGGTGAGTTGTTACTCCACAGTGATTCTTTGCAGACAGGAAGTAACGTGCGTACCAAATTTGGTTGAAATCGGTCCAGTGGCTTAGGCCTAACCTATCGATTATAAAAAATCAGATATAAGTGAAAGTGTGTTAGATTGTGTAACAATTACAATGTTAAAATAAGATCCCACAGTCAAATCAGTTAAAATAATCTCTTCTGTGATGATCTTTGTGTGATTCCTAAAACCAGACAAATTCATTTAATTAACACTTGTTTCCCTTGGATGCATCTGAAAATCTCGATCTGATAGCAAATGTAATTCTTGTCGTGTATACATGTTTACGGCCACCTTAGTTGTCTTGGAAAATATTTATGAGACATCTATGCTGAAAGGCCAGCGCAAATTCCATGCACCAAGCATCCTGCTGTTTTGGTCAGGAACAACAATACTTGCATTTCATTGTAACATCAATTAAAAAAGACTGAAAACAATACTGGAAACAATAATGATTACCTTATTCTAGTACCCATACATTAACTGTTTGAGTGTAAAATTTTCAAACTTCAATAAATCTTTTACATAAACAGCCTTTTTTATTAGTAATAATTTCGTCAATTGTTAGTTTACGTTAACCTTTTGTTTCTTATACAAGTTAGAATGTAATATCAATGCACATCAGCTTACAAATTGTTTATGCTTCAAGTTGCATCTGTGTTAATACGAAAGTGAAAATGTTATGCAGTATATGGAATTATTGGTCTGTTATCTCCAAGAAGACTACGTATCTTACACTAAGAACGCTCTTACCGTCTACTCAACTATTTTGTATCAGCGATTTCTGATGCTTTCTTTTGCCTTCATGAAGTAGTACTTCAGGATACTAGCAATATTTACAACAAATTTGCGTTATTTTGTATAATTTCGGAAGTGAATTTAATAACAGAAACAGATAGTACCTTGCTGAGACGACTACTACTACAATATTTCCCAGCAGTCAGTAATTGTCCATTAAATGCGAGGATTGACTGAAAAGAATGCCTCCACCTTCGTAAGTCTTCAACAGTTGGCAGCATTGATAAGCGGCAGGTACTGGCTTGTTCCGTAGCCTCTGCTTTACAGCTCCAGTTGGCGGGAAGCCTTAGCATTGAATGGTTGTGTTGTTCCAGTGTAAAGCATTGAATCCTGCGCAGACGGTCGGTCAATGCGGTTTAAGCAACTTGCTGTCATTGAATTCTTGACAGCAGAAGGCATCAGCTCAAAGGAGATTGATCAGAGAATGAAAGCAGTTTAAGGTGATTGTGTTGATGTGACTCGCCCAGAAAAAGAAATTCAAGATGCAGCCCTCAGCTGGAAAAATCATGGCCACAGTGTTCTGGGACGCAGATGGTGTTATCCATGTTGATTTTCTTGATCATGGAACAACAATAATTCAGAGTTATAACAATGTACGCTTCCGCGGCCGGTGCCATAGTGATTAAAATTCTTCTGGGTATTATGCCGCGTCATTGCTATAAACTAACAACAATAATAAACTAAAACCGACGTTTCGGTCGAATTGCAACGGCCTTCCTCAATAATTCAACGTTAATTCACAACGCTGCGAACTCTGAAACGACGGCTAACAAGGGTCTGAAAGGAAAAGGCAAATGTTTTCCTGCAGTATGACAATGCCAAACCACACACTTCATTTGCCATCACAGCAGAACTCCAGAGACATACGGCATCCTCCATACAGTCCAGATTTAGCACCGTCTGACTTCCATCTGTTCCCGATAATGAAAGGCGATCTGCGGGGACATCATTATGCTTCTGATGAAAACGTTAAGAGAGCTGTGAGACTGTGGTTGCGGAAACAATGTCGACTTCTCCCGTGACGGCTACAGAAAACTTGTTCATCGTTGACAGAAATTTATCCAATTGGCTGGTGATTATGTGGGAAAGTGAATATTGGTAATTAAAGAACACATTCTAAGCATTATTTCTACGTTTGATTTATTAAAATATTCCCATCCAAACCCAATTAACGAAGGTGGAGGCATTACTTTTCATTCAACCCTCGTATACTACTTTCTTTGTAGCGTCAATATTTACCCGGGATGTCTTCTGCATCTACTGTCACTTTCCTATTTGTATCAATGTGGTAAGTCTGGTTAAATGTGGGAATATATGCACCACAGTCTCCCAACACATTACTGTCAAAGATGATACACGGAGTACAGGATGTGTCCCCTTGTGATAAGGAACCAGTGGTTGGAAATAAATAGTTCAGGTAGCACATCTAGATTGAGCAATATACCTGAGGCATATGTTTTAAACTTTAATATTTTGTAACTGCATACAGAACTGAGACTGTTGGTGCTACCTAGGAAAATAATATGTACTTGTCTGAAATATGCCCACAGTGAAGGTTATCACTGTTGATGATTTACCAGAGGTGAAGCATTCCTCCTCATAAGAAGCCGTAGACATACATTTAACGTGTAGTGCGGGCAGGTATATAGGTAAATACTTTACTACAGGCATCATCCTACACGGATAGATACATACAAGTCAATCAAGACACAAAGAACTGGCAAAGTTCTAAACAATGCATTCATTTTCCTGAGATAGAATGAATGGTGTTGGATCATTTGGGAATGTAATAGATACTCATTAACTTGCCCATGAAAGACAAAGTGGAGCAGATACACGTTTGTCATTAACAAGGCAAGAAATGGGGACAAATACTTTGAAACCAAAGTGCAAGTCTTTCATTAGATTTTCCAGTGCCATAGTGTAGTTTCGAGACTTCTACCACCTGTACTGATAAAATATGAGACCACTTTTAACTGTGGTAGTGTTTCAAATTTCTGTAATGGCTATGGTAGTAATGAAGCAAAACCCATATGCTATATTCTAAGATCAACAGCAATGACTATTACCTTGCCAGCTTTAAGTTGTACTGTATCAATTAATAGGACCTTATTTGAAGCCACTTCATTACCATGTTACACCACTCCACTTTCAGTATTAATGTCCATGGCATATATACTTCTGAATACAGAATTAAAAGTGGAGCGAGCGAAGTCACCGGATCTCGCTCATGCCATATATAATAGACGGAAACATTCCACGTGGGAAAATATATCTAAAAAGAGAGATGATGAGACTTATCGATAGACACACAAACAAACACAAACATACACACAAAATTCTGGCTTTCGCAACCAACGGTTGCCTCGTCAGGAAAGAGGGAAGGAGAGGGAAAGACGAAAGGATTTGGGTTTTAAGGGAGAGGGTAAGGAGTCATTCCAATCCCGGGAACGGAAAGACTTACCTTAGGGGGAAAAAAGGACGGGTATACACTCGCGCACACACACACACATATCCATCCACATATACACAGACACAAGCAGACTTTGAAAACTCTTTGCCTTTACAAATGTCTGCTTGTGTCTGTGTATATGCGGATGGATATATATATATATATATATATATATATATATATATATATATATATATATATATGTGTGTGTGTGTGTGTGTGTGTGTGTGTGTGTGTGTGTGTGTGTGTGTGCGCGCGATACCCGTCCTTTTTCCCCCCTAAGGTAAGTCTTTCCACTCCCGGGATTGGAATGACTCCTTACCCTCTCCCTTAAAACCCAAATCCTTTCGTCTTTCCCTCTCCTTCACTCTTTCCTGACAAGGCAACCGTTGGTTGCGAAAGCCAGAATTTTGTGTGTATGTGTGCGTTTGTGTGTCTATCGACCTGCCAGCGCTTTTGTTTGGGAAGTCTCATCATCTTTCTTTTTATATTTATATATATATATATATATATATATATATATATATATATATATATATATATATCTTTAGGAAGTAGTGTGTGTTTGAAATCCCAATAGAAACCAAAGAGGACTGGTTGACACCAGATAGGCTGCCTCTTGCTGCAGAACAGGTGTACATATTTGATGAGCACAGAAAATAAACTGTGTTGTATTGTAATGCATATACTGTGACTAGGAGTGATGACTGAACCTAGCTCGTCTCAAAGTGTAAATTGCTAATTTTGACTGAGCTCAATTTCCATATCCAACAACTAGACTGAAATCCCAACATAGTTTACACTCGTCTCTGACGAGTACAATTTTGGCCTTAAAAGAGACTGCACTTAATGGAAATTTTATGTATCACAGAAATGCTACACAATGCCGTATAAGTGTGGAATGCAAGTCTGAGTTGTAACATACATTTAGCCTGACCAAGAGCACTGAATTTTACTCATTCTACAGTACCTCCGTACAACTCAAAATCTTATCAAAAAGCAGTGATAACTAAGGAGAGCATCAGTCACTGAAGCCAAGTAATTGTGTTATTGAATGTTGTATTACCTTGCCTTTCTCCAGGCTGTTACACATCTTGTTCGTATTATATTGTAATGGTCATAGAAATAATAATCGCAGAACAGAAATTTAGGAAACTGTTCGCAGACACTGGCTTAGCCAAACATTTTATTCTACTTAATGATGTGTCTCTTGTTTTAATTTTGTGTTCTTTTTTGCCTGATAATAAGAAACAACTATAACTGCTTAAAACGGGTTCAGAATTCATCAGTCAATTACTTTCGCAACACATCCTTTTTTTTCCTATCATGTGGATTCTGCATGTGATATGCAGCATTTCGATAGTATTGTCTATTCCATTTTTCTCATGAGAATATTAGTGACTTATTATTTTAATATCATCCCGCTTGTGTGAAAAAATATAAGAGCAGCATAAAGCATCCTTGTTTTTCCATTTCTACAAGTAATTATGAAATTAACATAACTTCCAGCTGCATATACCTGAAGCACTCATTGATGATGATACAACCAACAGTACATATTTCTGTAAACTATTTTGCCCATTGTGTTCATTTTTTTCCCTATAATTGATGTTTGGTTGGCATAGCTAGAAGCTCATTTGGGTATTTAATAGTCTGTCCTACACTTACTTTCATAACTGGGAAGTGAAAATATTTGTTTGAAATTGTGTACCTACACAGTTACAGTTACTTTAATTTCTCTCTCTTGACATCTGGTGCTACCTTCATTGACCCCAGAATGTGGTCTGTGCAGAACAACAACTATTTCAAGTAATATACGCTACTTGAGGTTTTGGTTTTAATAAAAAGAAGATTTTATAAATGGGATGGTGTGTGTACCATATATTTTTATAAACAATCTACCATACAAAATGTACATGTTATTTCAACTAATATGTATATATGAAGTATGATACATGGGCTGTTTTACAAAAATGCTGTAAGGTAAACTTTTTACACTATTTTATTATATATATGCAAAAATATTGCTAATTTTCTTTTCATAAATTATCTTTCTATGCATAATATATTTCAGTGAGGTTGTACAAAATATTCACATAACAAAAAGCACAGAAGGATCATTTAACAAAGCACTCAAATCATATAAATCAAAATAAACAAACAAACTTTTAATAAATATTTTAATTGTACAAAAAATGACAAAAGCTGTCTTAAATTGTATACAGAACATATATAACTGACTTAGAATTACGAATTGAGGTTCGAGAACCTAAGTTTTACAGCTCGAAAGCCTTAACAGAAAAAGTCAATGGAAAAGCAACAGTGCAAGACTGGCATACATCAGGTCAGCAGTAAAATAACTTAACGGTACTTTTGTGCATATCCGCAACTTCTGCCTTTAGTAGATGACCTCACCAAAAACATAAATGGTTTATATATATATATATATTTATAAATCACATAACAATAATATAAAAACATAGGATTATAATGTACAAAAGGTGAGCAAAATACTGGGTATGACCCACTTTACAAAGGCTGCGAACTCAAACACAGAAACGTCATCTCATATTACTAATAACGTATTTTCTTCTCTTTCCCTTAAACAATTGTGACAACATTTGCAGGTCAATGCCTAATCGCTCTGCTATCACAAGTAACTCAGCTCATGTTAAGAAACAATTTTCTCCTCTCTTCTTTTGGCAAACTCAACATGACAATGAAGCTTTCACTTTTCTACTGACAAGCCAGTTCACTGGACTTGTTTTCTATATGCACACATTTAAAAATGTGTTGAGAGGAACACGCGGTAATATGCAGGCTATATACTCCATCAAGAATTTTTTTCATATACAACTAGAGAATTGGAAAGATGTTCCATTTAAAAAGAAATAGCACACATATTAAGATAACAGGTCAACAGGTATATACACCACATATCGTGTGTCATCATTATTAAAATACTTGTTCCACACAAAGATGAGAAAGTTCCATCAATTAAACTTTGTGCTTTTATATCTGCCTAGCTGTCTATCATACAAGTGACTATAGTTATATGTTAAAAACATGATACATAAGCATATAAGAGATTTCCCACATATGTATACCTATGATGGGGAGTTACAAAAATCATATTTGAAAACACAGGAACATTTTTACAACTTCAAAAAAATCAAGTACACAGATAACCGAAAGTCCCACCTATTTATTATTCAGATACATAACCGTACTACATACATTCTTCTCTAATTATAGGTTGTTATTTGAAAGAAGAAAATATCAAAACCATGTTAACTTAAACAGTAAATCAAATATATATATATATAGAGTCAAGGTGGCTAGTGTATCAGGAACTATCCACCACAAAGCTCTTATATACTATGCAATCTTCCAATATTGAATACACACATTCATACAAGAAAAACTCCTGACTGTGCTTTCTCAATTTTGTACACCCTCTTTTTACCTAGTTAAGTACCAATATTTTCATTTACTGTTCTGCCAATTTCAAATGCAACATGAACACAAACAGTCCATGTATGATAACGATGCTAGACTGATGAACTTATTAACGATAATGACTTATAATGACGTATCATGATATGTGAGTATAGTTCCTGTGAACACTGAAGGTGTTCATCCGTACGGTGCACTTCCAGTTAGGCCTTATTCTTATCATACATGAGGACAAATTTCCACAAATCACCTTTTCTTTCTAGCATCTGCTTAACCTCTTTCAATTTTTCACCAGTCTGAACAACAAGAAGAAAACAGATTGGTCACCCGAGACAGGTTATCACAGCCAGATAGTAGTTTTCCTCAGAGCACGTGTATTTGAGTTTGGCCTTAATACTGCCTGTGGAGCAGGTCTGCAGGCACTAACAAGGAGTAAAGACAGCAGCCAGTACCGGAACTAGACTCGATCGACATGATACACGCTTTCATAGAGATCAATGTGGACTAAGTGAAACGTACACCGAAGGGTGCAGCCGAACACATACATCAAGGTTTAAGCTTTTGTAGACGTACGTACATTACAGACAGATGCCGACACGGCAGCTACGAGGAACTCTCGACACTCGAATGCGACATACGAAGCTTTACCCTTGAGCAATGTGTTACCGTTTACAGTCATAGTGCATAAAGACATTAAATTTACAACAAATGGGCTAGTTTAGTTCTTCCATTAAAACAGTGGAAATAACAAACAAATCCCACCATCCAGGGTATCCATACGTACGGAGTTCGCGCAGCAAGCTCACGGAGTTCAGCGTACTGTAAGCTCAAGCACAAATGTCGTAAACAGAAAAAACTGATCTATTAGATTACACTTTGTACATTAAGAATGAATACACTCTGTCGTCCAATATTAGAATTCGTATATAAAAGTAATGTTCCTAAACTAAAAAATTAGAGATGTGCCGTAACATATGCACAAAGCAGTCTACTAAGAGAAAATAATATCGGTAAAAAAGCTTAAAACCTGACGTACGTGCAGAGCTTCGCGTTACACGAATACCGTACACGTACGGTACGTAATAAACTGGCGCACAAAATGTAGGCTCGACCTCGACCGGAGAACGAAATAGAAACGACAAATGCGGGCCGGCAAAAGGACGTCCCGCGCCCGCGCAACAGGGAGGGTCGGTCGCGCCTACATTTTACGCATTACAGAAAGGTCGAGTGAAAGTGAGGACGAGCGTCGGTGGCGTGCCTCTGCATCGTCTAAGTAGTGGCCCACACTCCGGGAGGGCAGTGGCGACGACGGCGGCAGCGAAGGCCGACAGCTCAGCAGTAGCTGTTGTCGACCCACTCGGTGACGCCGAAGTCGGACAGCATGTCCGTCATGTCGGGCGTGCACGAGAACTCGAGGTGCGAGCCCGAGCTGGAGCTGGTCGTGTCGAAGGAATCCAGGTCGTTGGTGAAAACGTTACTAAAAGTGTCCAGGTCGACCCTGAAGTCGGGCGAGATCTGTAAGAGGTCCGTGAGCGAGTCCAGATCGGCGAGGCTCGGGTTCTCGACGGCGCCGTGCTGCTGCAGTTGTTGCTGCTGCTGTTGCTGCTGGTGGTAGTGGTGGTGATTGTGAGACGAGGGCGCGACGTCGGCCACGTCGGGCACGGCCGGGTCACAGGACACGTCAATGGGCTCCTCCTTGATGGTTATCTCCTCGTACTCCATGGGCTCCATTTTGACGGGAGCCAGCAGGGTCTTTATGTCTGGCACGACGGACGGGGACGGCGCCGCTAGAACCAGCGAGGGCAGGCGTGCCACCGCCACGGGCGTCACAAACTTCGTGTCCAGGACGGCGACGGATGTCGTCGACGACGCCTCGTCGTACAGCGACGCGCTCTCTGGCGAGTCGGGGGTGTCGCAGGAGGGACTGGACGGCACTTTGGCGGCAGCGTTGGGCGGCTGCGGGGCGTACTGCAGCAGTGGTGGTGACGGCGGCTGCTGCTGCTGCTGCTGCTGTTGCCGGGCGGCGCGCACCTCTTTGGCCTTGCGGTCGATGGCCAGCTTCACCTTGAGTGCGCTACTGCCGCTGCTGCGACTCAGAGGCGGCAGGATCCTCACTCCGCCCCTGGATGCCGCTCCCGACAGGCCCTCCAGACCGTTGTTGTTGGAATCGTTCCTCTGGGTGGGCACCGATGTCGCAGTCGACGTCACCCCCGCGGCAGCCGCGGCTGCTCCCGTCACCGCCACAGACGTCGCGGCGCACACTGCGGCAGCGCTCTTCTTGCTTTTCTTGGAGGGCGACGCGCTCTTGGGAGGCGGCTTCACGGCCTTCTTGCGCGGCCGGTACTTGTAGTCCGGGTATTCCTTCATGTGCAGCTGGCGCAGCCGTTCTGCCTCGTCGATGAAGGGCTGCCGCTCCTCCTCTGAGAGCATCTTCCAGCGGCGGCCCAGCCGCTTCGAAATCTCCGCATTGTGCATGTCTGGCTGCTGCTCGCAGATCTTGCGCCGCTCGATCTGTGACCACACCATGAAGGCATTCATGGGTCGCTTGATGTGGTTCGGGTTGTTCTTTTTGGTCTGCAACAATAAAAATAAGGAACACATAAATGAATGCTCCCAACAAGAGGGGCTTGTTTTATTATTTAAATACATTTCTGTTATTAACACCATGACTATATATATATTTAAATATATATATATACACACACCGGGTGATCAGAAAGTCGGTATAAATTTGAAATCTGAATAAACCACGGAATAATGTAGATAGAGAGGTACAAATTGACACACACCAAAAGATTACAGAAGTTCAAAAAATGTCCGACAGATGGCGCTTCATCTGCTCAGAATAGCAATAATTAGCATAACAAAGTAAGACAAAGCAAAGATGACGTTCTTTACAGGAAATGCTCAATATGTCCACCATCATTCCTCAACAATAGCTGTAGTCGAGGAATAATGTTGTGAACAGCACTGTAAAGCATGTCCGGAGTTATGGTGAGACATTGGCGCCGGATGTTGTCTTTCAGCATCCCTAGATATGTCGGTCGATCACGATGCACTTGCGACTTCAGGTAACCCCAAATCTCACGGACTGAGGTCTGGGGACCTGGGAGGCTAAGCATGACGAAAGTGGCCGCTGAGCACACGATCATCACTAAACGACGCGCGCAAGAGATCTTTCACGCGTCTAGCAATATGGGGTGGAGCGCCAGCCTGCATTTTGGTTCTAATAAAACCCCATGTCATTCCAAGCATGTGTGTCAATTTTTACCTCTCTATCTACATTATTCCATGGTTTATTAAGTTTTCAAATTTATACTGACTTTTTCATCATCCGGTATATATATGTAAAAATCATTCGTGAAATGTGTGCTGTGTGGCAGAACTTTGAAGTACTTTAAATGTTCTACGATCCAACGTGACAATGGTTCCAAGGATAATTTTTTTAAGCGACAGTCAACACCAGAAATGTATCATAGAAAATGTATTACACAGTGCTATATTGTAAATTCGTACTTACATATTATAAATTCGTAATTATTCCGACCGTTTTCGGTCTTGACCATCATCCATAAGCTATATGAACGCGGTATGAAGAAAACAAATGTAAAAACGTACTAAGTCACTAAACCACTCTTTAATTGGTCATAGCGAAAGAAAAGTTTCACTGTTTGTATCTTTCGTAAGTACGAAATTACGTCTACTTTATTGCATGTGCTTTTGAATTCGTACGTTGTTTACATTTTGTTTTCTTCGTTTCACGTTGGTATAGTTCCAAACGAATTGTCGGCGACTGAAAACCGTCGTAATAAAAATTAAGTTACAAATGAGCACTGTGTCGAACGGTACTACCACTTACGGCAGTTCTAGCGCGCAAATGTTTTGAATGTGTGTGTGTGTGTGTGTGTGTGTGTGTGTGTGTCCTGATCTGCTACCAATTTCGATTCTAAACGAACATCCTGGGGCACGTGAACGATCTCCTTATACCCGTGTGAGAGAATCGTCGGTACTGGACAATCTGTTTTAAACTAGTTACCTATGAAGTCAATAATATGCTTCAAAGAAACTTAGTTCTCGGTATTAACATTTGTTATGAAACCAATGTAAATTATGCTTTGGATCCAATTGAAGGACATTCATTTAACTTTTGTTGCTTTAGCAAATAATTCGAAACAGAATGGTATCATTGTTATCTATGAGGGAAGTGATTCGCTTAACAGCTGTCAAAAATATTTAGAACTGCTACAGAGCACCGTTTGTTACTAAACGATCATCGAATGAAAAATTGTTATATTTAGTAGAGTTAAATTTAATTAGTTGCTCCACCTTAAGCGCAATAAATGTCTGTGCACGTCTTGCGGGATTATTACGAAGTTTTCAGTTAAAGAAAATGTGGTAAATGTTAAACGAGGCAAAGATTAAAAAACATGCACTCCCGTTACTTTCCCTGTATTGTCTTAGGAAAAAAAATGCATGAACGACAATCACCAGGGAACACTAGTGCAGAAAAACACTAATCTTTGCCGGACAAGCAATTTGAGGAAAAATTCTCGTATTACCAGTGGGACTGCGCAACACCCAGTTCACTTCCTTATTCATTACAGACATCCGCTTAAGAGCTGCGGCTACACCAGTGCAAATGGAGCACACGCTCAATATGCATGCGGTGGCGAAACGGTGCGGCCTTCAGAAGTTCCAGAGCGACTCCCTCGCCGCCTGAGTATTCAAATGTGCGTACCGCGACCTGTGCTCTTGCTTCATTAGCATCCCATTGCGTAAGACAAAACATGACCTAATTCCATGACCCAATTATTCACAGGCTTATGAAAATGTAATGAGTAGTGTATGCACGTCCTATCCCATCCCAGCCAGTAATGCGTCTCGCGTACCAGACGTGCCGATCCCCCCCCCACCGATCGCGATACGACTTACGAAACGAGGTATGGCAGAGTACAGGACAGGCGTAGTAGCAGCCAGGACAGGCGTAGTAGCAGCTTGTCACACTTGAGCAGCCGATGTGGCTTCGCGGGATTGGCAGTAAAAAAAAAAAAAAAAAAAAAAATTGCCAGGCGAAAATCATAACATTTCCATCTAGCTGACAAGTGTGAGGCATGCCGTAGGAAAGATGTTGCCTTTCCTTGATATCTTCGATACGCTATCAACTGGTGTTCCATTTCCTGATCTATTCCTGAGGATCGTAGAACGCAACCACGCTCGCAACACATGCGTGTACTGGCAGGAACAACTGCTCCAGGCGGAAACGCGAAATTTTGCTACCTGCGATCAACACGTACTGTAGTGTCTTAATATAACGGAGGTTAAATACGATCAACAGATCGTATGTCAACAACAATCAAAGCATCCACACAGTATAGTAACAATAGCCCCGTAATATATGTAATATTCCGCTTTTGCGACTATAAAAGTGTTATTTACGGTTATGCGTGTTTCGCTTTATTTCAAACCATCTTCAGTGCTCAGATTTTTTGCTTCCTACTGCATTCCTGACAATGTTCCACACACTATTTTTAGAACAATATATATATATATATATATATAATTTCTTCCTAAATGTCACCTGTTTTGGGGTTAATACTGGAGAACTTCACATATATATTCTTCCTAAATGTCACCTGTCTTGGGGTTAATACTGGAGAACTTCACAAGGAAACTCTTCTCTAGAATCCTAGTAACACGTTCTCAACTATTGTGATACCCAAACGTCTCCCTGTGGTTTGAGACCACCTACTCATGATGTCCACCTTATGCAATTCACTGCCAGCCTGAGGATGACAAATCAGAAATTACTTCTGTGACCTTGTAAAATGACCGGCAACGTGTTTTCCTTCTGTTGTTCAATGTTTCAGCTTATTTACTACAATTGAACAAGCAGCCTGTGGTCGATTTCTGGGCCGTTAATAGCAAGTGGCGGTGCACGTTTCGACAGCGCTCATAGCGCATTTCGCTGACCGCGAACTTGTTTTGCTCTCCCAGATTTATTGCGAGGCGTGTGTCAGTCGCTGAAACCTCGCCGCAGCGCTTAGTCAAGCGCAGGCGAAGGTCGCTCACCAAGCGAGCGCCGATCGCCGGATAGCTATCGAAATTTCGAAAGGCCCAGGCGGGGAGATAATGCGAGATACAGACACGCAGACCAAAATGTCAATTTCAGACAGTTTTTCCCCACGGAAAATAAACGCACCAATGACTCGCTGCCCGCGTGATCACGCAATTTCAGCTCTCGCAGCAGATTTGTGTGTAAACTGATTGCAGCACGTCACGTCGGCTGACGCTCACGTCAAACGTCACGCTATAAATGTTTTCTCCTCGTATGGGCGATACCCCTGTTTCTAACCTAGTTTCAATACACACACACACACACACACACACACACACACACACACACACACAACGGATTCTTGAACGACACAGTGACTAAACACTGCTCGTAACAGTCAAGAGAAGACGCAAGTTCATAGTCACTAACCATCTACGAAAAGCCTTGATTATGTATACTAATGTGCTGCATCTTTTAATACTGTCTCTTCGTAGGAGAATAAAAGCAGTACTGCCCAACTCTGCAGCATGTGATGACGGAAATTGACACACAGCTAAGGGTGATACAAAATCATGATTCTTGCTCGTGAACCGCCAAAGGAATTAATGGCACAACTTGACCAAAAGAAGTGATCGGTTAATAGGGCTCATCCTGAGGTATCAAGTAATTATCAGTTTGGCAATGGAGGGAAGTGTGAGCGTGAGTGTGTGGGCGGCGGGGGGGTAATAAGATAAGAAGAGCCCTGGACAGGGTAGACCAGCGTGGGGAGCTGTATTAAATCAGTCTCCGGAATGAAGACCACAACACCACCACAAAACAGCTGCCGTACAGGAAATGCAGTGGAAGGGAAAGGTTTACCCTGCAAGACTCCCGTTGAGGTATCATTTTCGATAATTATTTCTCGTCACTAATGCAACTACCTTCCAGATTGATCTTTGCACTCTAGATAGGAGCGTGTGCTATGTTCAAACTATCCGTAAGTTTAAAAGTACCTATCGGTCGGGAGTGGAATTCAGACCCTTACATTACATACGCACTGCTCGTAATAACTCAGCTATTCAAGTACGATCGTATTTTGCCAACTTTACAGACGCCTTCGTTTACATGTTTCTGTATGGTAGTCCAAGAAATACGCAGGGAGCATAGTTTCGAAAGTGGATAAGAGGAACTGGCAGAGCTGCGATGGCGAGTCGAGACTGAAAAAGTCAGTCGGTAATGGCACTGCTTGGGAAAGGCCCGGTTCAAGGTTTGAGGTTTGAGTCCTGGTCAAGCACGACTGTCTTACTCTTTTGCGCATTTCTAAAATTACATCGCTTTTTTACAGGCCTGACAGTATGGAGGCCAACAGAATATAATCTTCACTCCAATGCTCTATTCTAAGAAGGAATGAAGGTAAGGGTTTTAATTCCGTCGACAAGGTGGCCACTGGTGACGTGGCGCAGGCTCTGATTTGGTAACATCCAGGCGTTCTCCTGCGAAATCATGGAAAAACCTACATTTGGATGGCTTGACGGCGGCTTTGAACCGCTATCCTATTTAAGGGCACACAGTAATTTTGCATCGTAGAGAAGGCACTCGTTACTGACTGAGTACTAGTCTTACTGTGCTAGCCTGGGAAAACAACGGGTCTCTTGTAATAATTTGAGCTCGAGAAGCGTCAAGAACATCGCTCGTCTGTGTCGAACACGACATAACCGATGCTTCTCGCTGAAGTGCAAAGTCCAGGTCGATAAGAGGACACCACCCCCAGAATTGATCGAGCAGAACCATGTTGCCACTATTTTGTCCTGCATCTGCTGTGCTGCAACGTGACGCTGAAGGGTACCCGACGCCTCTGCCTTCGGCCTTGCCGAGGCGGCAAGCTGCCAGTGGGTTCGCCGAAAAAACCTCCCGCGCGCCAGCATTTTCTAATTTACCCTCAGTCCGCCGGCCGAGCTCCATCTAAACTGCGATGTGGTGTCAGCTCACAAGGCCAGGCACATTCTGCCTGACAGCCGGCAGTGGCGCCTCGGGATAAACTCCTCTCCAGAGACCCAGCCCCAAAATGGTGGGACGCTTTATTTTCGGCGTATTTTAAATTAACGCGATAGCGTTAACAGCTGGCGTGACGCTGCTTTCATAAATCTGCGGAGTGGTTAGGCCCTCGAGAAAAACAGAAACACTACTCCGGGCGTGAGATCATTCTGTTCTAGTATTCTCTCACAAGTCGGTTAGGTCGCAGTCGTTTATCTCACTAGCGTCGTAGTTAACCCTAATACACCAGCAGGTCACCAGAGTTAACGAACTGTCGAACGCCCGGTAGTCCAGACCGTACTCCTATTAAAATAGCTCTGTGATTTACTTTTCACCGAGTCGAATAGTAAGTGGCCGGCCGCTAGCCAATCCCAGTTCTCTCTCGAGCGCCGTGGCTGGCTGTGTTGCCTATTTTGAAGGTACGCGCAGCGCCTTGTGAGGTGTGGCTGGCTACACGCTGGCAACAATGCCCCGGTACTGCGATCTATCAATCAGAAAGCAATTTTAATCCGAGTGTGTAAGCTGACGTCGTCGGGGCATGTTCTGCTCTCTTACCAAACATACAACGAAATATGTTACATCTGGAAAAGAACGGTAAAAAATCGAGCGCACTGGATTACATCCAGTGAGTGGCCATTGCAGACCACCTAAACAGAAAAAAACCTGTGGATCAAGGCCACATATAAAATGCCTTATGGCTATTCAGTTGGGAAAATCTGTAGATATTCTAATGTGATAATGCGCAACCGATTTACACTGGAAAAAAAGTTAGTTCCAATTGTGGCCACCATGTGCAAATCTGCCGCTGTGAATGCAAGGACGTATAGAAATGTCTCCATATATAGCGTATTAGGTCAAACAGTGAGAAAGGTACAACGTTGATTCCATTATTAGCCACCACGTACACTATTTGTTCCACATGAGCACCGGAGACGGCGACGAGATGCTGTGCAACGCCCAGATTTGCATGTGGTGTCCAAAACTGGAACTGAGTGTTTTTCCAGCGTGAATCAGTTCCTCATTAATGTATAAGAATACCTATTACGTTTCACTACTACACCATAACTGCACCCACACTGGATCTCCGTCAGTAGCTGCATTTTCGTAACAGCCACCTGCTACATGCTCCACAAATTTTAATTGCCTGTGTTCATACCTCTATGTTTCTTACTATTACAACCATTCGTTCAGTTAAAAGCTCATGCTCTACTGGCAAATACATAAAGTGGATGCCTCAATAACTGAGCACCTTCAGCAAGCGGCAGTGAAGACAATTCTTACAAGAGACAGAAAGAAAAATTTCCACTGGGGCTGCTAAACTGGAATGTATACTCCATCTACGCGAATCACTGCAAGCGTGCAATGTATGTGCACACATCCTTACATAAGCACACTTCCAAAACACCATCGAAACGAACGTTCCAAATTTTGTCCGCCTGCGGTTGAACCTGCCATGTTTAAATATACAATGGGATTTTAGACGTATGCTTATGACATGGATGTCTGTAACCAATGGATAGGTTTATGTGCAGAACAGAGCACTTATTAAAATGTCAAGCACAAATAGTGCTAATATTCATTGAATTTGCCGAGACTGATGTGCGACGAGACAAAGCTACTTCGCACATTCCTTTCCATTTCTCTAAAATGCTGATAGATTTATGCTAGTTGTAATTCTACTACGGATGCACAATTCCTTCTCAAAACCTTGTCCTGCGTGAACGAAGAATAAACTTGGTAAGAGCTGTCATGTTTCAGCAAGGCGGCTGTGTTGAAAACCCACGTCGTTACGGCGAATGTCACCAAAGAAAGAAAAAGCTGTCGCGACGGTGCGTTTCGTAAGGGACGAAATCTGCTAGGAGGCGAGAAGCTCGCACAAGCCACTGCAGCGTCTGGGAAGGTGGGTTTCGCAGGTGAGCAAGTGTCGCGGCAGGAGCGGTCGCCGAAATTTCGTAGCGAGACGAGCGTCTGCGACGACCTTGGCCGCGACTTGACCTCAATAGAGGTCCTCAGCAGCGCCACCAGCACCAGACAGACGCCCACGTCTTCCGCTGCTCACGCAAAACGCCCGTCTGCAGAACCGGCCCGTTGCCACCCGCTCCCACGCGCCAAGTGTACGACCACCGCACAAGGCAAGCACTAACGACTACCCAGTTAGCAGAGGAAATCTCCACCTGGCGAAAATTGGTGCCTTCGCAAAAGGCTACAGCCCATTTCTTTCCCCAGCATTCTCGAATCCGAGTTTGTGCTCCGCCTCTAACGACCCCGTCGTCGACGGTAAGTGAAGCAGTTGCCTTCAATAGGGATGGTCTCTCTTTTGAATGTAAAATCATCTAGAATGTTATCCCGCGTCAAAAATGGTTCTAATGGCTCTGAGCACTATGGGACTAAACATCTGAGGTCATCAGTCCCCTAGAACTTAGAACTACTTACACCTAACTAACCTAAGGACATCACACACATCCATTTTCTAGGCAGGATTCGAACCTGCGACCGTAGCGGTCTCGCGGTTCCAGACTGTAGCGCCTAGAACCGCACGGCCTATCCCGCGCCGTGCTCCTCTTCGCTTTAGACGCTTCGTCCATACTGCAGTCATCTGCTTCGGGATTTTCTCGTATAAACGGTAAGCTCTGTTTGCTCCTTTCCTACGAGATGTAGGATATTCACGATACGAAATATGAACGTCCCTTGACTACATGTAGTTATTCCAACAGCGACCACAAACGATCTGTTCAAGTCACTATCGAGCTGTATACGTAAATAATTTTGAGCACCAGAACCTTGTCCCTTTGACTGACTTCCAGGCATGCAAGTTCCAAGTTGACGTCATTTCGGCGGTAGCGTGTCACTGTATCTTTCGTGAATGTAAAAATAAGGAACCACAGTTCGCGTATAATTTATTTATTTGTCTAGTTTCGTTCATGAGACGCGGTATTCTCCGATACTGACAGCGTGGCAACACGCTGTAGGTTTAAAGTATAGCTTAGCACCATCGTCAACACAACCCTAGTTAACTTTGCCGGCCGGTGTGGCCGAGCGGTTCTAGGCGCAACATTCTGGAAACGCGACCGCTACGGTCGCAGGTTCGAATCCTGCCACGGGCATGGGTGTGTGTGATGTCCTTAGGTTAGTTAGGTTTAAGTAGTTCTAAGTTCTAGGGGACTGATGACCTCAGAAGTTAAGTCCCATAGTGCTCAGAGCCATTTTTGAACGTAGTTAACTTTCAATCATCATATCATGTCTAATTTACCCTTATTTTCGTTGTTTCGGGCCATTTCATATCTCCGCTCCATACAGAAGTAAGTTCTTCGCCACAATGTGGAATATTCTTTTTTCTTAATGTCCTGCCGAGTATCATTATTCCCCACAGCTGCGCTGGAACTAATATCCTTGGCGCACGTACCGGAGTTACCTATCATTGATCAAAGATATTTATATCTTTAGCAGGATTTTACTTTTCCTTCCCCCTTGTCAATTTTCACGAAGTACTATCCCACACACATATACTCCGCCTTGTCTAGATTTACTGCCAGATCCCATTTGTTGTTAAAGCTATCTCAGTATGTTTTCCATATGCTCTTCATCTAGCCTGGTTTATCTGTTAATTACAACCGTTGCAGCTTTCCCTGCAGGCAGCA
The DNA here is from genome assembly GCF_023864275.1 of Schistocerca cancellata. Lineage (NCBI taxonomy): Eukaryota > Metazoa > Arthropoda > Insecta > Orthoptera > Acrididae > Schistocerca > Schistocerca cancellata. The sequence continues at coordinate 458,375,111 of NC_064631.1, read as the reverse complement.
CTTCTGTTTGCCAAGGTTGGATGTAACGTGTTTAGCGCAAGTGAAAATGATGAGTGCTTGTAGTATATGGTGAAATGTTGTGTTTCTATGGATCTCTCAATGCCACCTAAGGGGTCGCCGTAGGTAAAACTCCCATTCGACGGATGGATCGACATCAACAATGACCTCCTGAATGTAGTAATTTAACGAGAGAGAGATAGATTTGGAAGGGAACAAAGGATACTGGTGGAGAATCCTGTAATCAGGAAGTTAACGACCCACGATTTCTCCTCTCTAACCGCTGCCGGCCAAGTACTGGTGATGAAAACATTCATCCACCACCAGGAATGGAGCAGATAAGCGAATCGGGCGCCAGTGCATGTAACTGACCTCCGCTGCGAAGGAGGGCACACACGCGATAAATTAACTGGTTGCTGTTTTACTTATCTGTCCCAAAACATGCTGATATAGCGAATTTTTACCAAGACGACAGCTATAGCACAAATGTAAGCGAAAGAGCGGATGCATACGCAGGCATCGTCACGTTCCAGCCCGTCAGGGAGAAAGAGAGAGACAGAGAGAGCGAGAGAGAACGCGCATGCTATAGGCACGTGAGCAGCTCCCTCGCCCTCTCTGCCGTGTTTGTGACGTCATCTGCGCGGGCAGCGCCAAAAGCAGCAAGTGATCGCCGTCAGCGACGGAGCTGCATATTTCGCCTGATTCGCCACTGGCATCATCTGCTTCTGCGCCTTCACCCCGTATCTCTCTCTGTTCTGCTTACTGTTTGCCGCGGTAATTCGATAGTTCGGAGTAGCGATCGCAGTCACAATGGTACCATGTATCACGCACGCTAAAGCTTTCGTGAAAAGACACACGAAGCTAGTCTCTAAGCGCATCGCAATCAAACAGGAACATACAGAAAACATGAGTTCGTGTCGCAAGATACGTTTACACGCGGTATGAGCAGTAACATTTGTTGGGTTCATTTGTCGCCGATCACAATGATGAAAGAACAAGACAATCACAAAATCGAAAAGTCGACATCCCGAAACTAAGACAGTGGGAGAAACATCAAGTTTAACTTCAGTGTTACGTCTCAGTAGTATCACCTTTGTCGAAGGCTACTGTTTTCGCCTACAGCCGTTAGTTCTTCTCAGTTTATAGCTGGCAACAACAGCGCTGTGAGAAAACGAATTAACTCCATAAGAGAAATTGGTCCCCATTTGGGCCAATGGATGAGTGCGTATTTTCTCAGTGCTGTTCGACAGGCCGGGATGGAACTTATCTTTCTTATCATGTGAACATTATGACAGCCGCAGAGCAGTTTCGATTCGGTACTGAAGACGGGGTCTCTTTTATTAGAACCGACAGTAGTGAAGTGCTGTGGTTTTCAAGAACATCTTTAAAGTCTGCCGAGTGCCCCAGCTACACATACCGGATGATCAAAAAAGTCAGTATAAATTTGAAAACTTAATAAATCACGGAATAATGTAGATAGAGGGGTAAAAATTGACACACGTGCTTGGAATGACATCGGGTTTTATTAGGGAAAAAAAGTATTGCTAGACGCGTGAAAGATCTCTTGCGCGCGTCGTTTGGTGGTGATCGTGTGCTCAGCCGCCACTTTCGTCATGCTTGGCCTCCCAGATCCCCAGACCTCAGTCTGTGCGATTATTGGCTTTGGGGTTACCTGAAGTCGCAAGTGTATAAGTGATCGACCGACATCTCTAGGGATGCCGAAAGACAACATCCGACGCCAATGCCTCACCATAACTCCGGACATGCTTTACAGTACTGTTCACAACATTATTCCTCGGCTACAGCTATTGTTGAGGAATGATGGTGGCCATATTAAGCATTTCCTGTGAAGAACATCATCTTTGCTTTGTCTTACTTTGTTATGCTAATTATTGCTATTCTGATCAGATGAAGTCTGTCGGACATTGTTTGAAAGTTTGTATTTTTTTGGTTCTAATAAAACCCTATGTCATTCCAAGTCTGTGTGTCAATTTGTACCCCTCTATCTACATTATTCCGTGATTTATTCAGTTTTCAAATTTATACTGACTTTTTGATCACCCGGTATTTTCAAGGGCTGGTTGTCATAGTTGCTAGCGAATCTGTCGGGTTGTATGGTTGTGGTTGATGAAAACTTTTCGTTTCAAATGTTTCGTACAGAGTTACGTTGGACATCATCAGACGTTGCGCACGGTTCCGCCTGGTCTTCCCGAGCCCCAACGGAACCAGGAGCACCTCTGAAGATGTCCACCGCAGCTCTGGACGAAACGTTATGAACAAAACAGTTCAACACAACATGACGATACAACTCCAGACAGTCATCATCAGCGCTTCACTTAACGTTTAGCAAGCGAATCCGTAGATCGTCGGAGACTCTTGGGACTACTGAAAATCTAGCACTGACCTACCTAGGACCTGTGATGCGCTGGAGGTGGATGTGTCAATGTGATGTTTGCCCTGCAGAAACGCACCCTATGCCACTTGATCCGTATTCTGCAGTGCCGTGGAAGCCACGAGAAGGCCAGTGCACGAGCAGAGCTGCGCCTGCCTCGCGCTGATGGTCGTATTCTGTTATCTCTCCATCTGTTTAACTACATTACGCCGGCGCGGTTTTAGGGCCCCTGACTCAACTTTATATAGCAGGAAGTAAAAATTTACAACCGCGCCGACGGAGACGGCGTTCTGCAGGAGTCCGCATCGGCTGTTGCAGACACGGGGGCGTCTCGACAGCGTGTTCCAGAAACACCGCGATGTCGATCTGCGGGCCGAAACGAGCGAGAAGATACACACGCGCGCGAGCTTTCGATAAACATCGCAGGCAACACCTGCGACAGTGCAAAGTAAAGCGTGACTAGGCGCTTTTCCTTTGGCTATGTCAACGTCGCACACCTGGCATTGGCTCCGGAAAACTTCCCGTGCTCGACGGTAAATTTGAATCTTCGCAGCACTCAAAACAGTGAACAACATTCACCTACTTTAGACTGTCACATCTGACAGGACCGTTTGCAGTTAAGACACCCAAATACACCCATCTCTCAGTCCAAAAAGGCCGCGGAAAGGGCGAACGGTACCAACCGACCGCCTTGTCATCCCCAGCCGATGGGCGTCTTTGGATGCTGATATGGGAGGGCATGTAGTCAGCACACCGCTCTTACAGGCGTTATTAGTTTTCGTGACCGGAGCTCCTGCTTCTCAGACAAGCTCCTCAATTAGCCTCACAAGAGCTGAGAGCACCCCCCCCCCCCTGCCTACAACGTTCGGCAAACCCAGCCAAGTGTTAGCCAAGCCCAACAGAGCTTAACTTCGATGATCTGAAGGGAACCGGTCTTACCACTGTGGAAAGGCCCTTGGCACCCAGATAGAGAGCACAGCACAACCTATTGGCACGATACATGAGGTAACTGTTTCTCAAACAACAAATTCGACGATCGTTAAGATATTCATGTCCGCTTTGCAAATTTTGGTCCCCTCGGGATTCGCTTTTCTCATCGTGTATATTCTTCGTGGGAAACAGACCACATCAATATAGCGCAATTTCTGTTATGTTGGGCCAGGACAAGTGAGGAGCTGCATTATGATAGACAGAAGTCTTAAAGGAAAAATTTCTGGGACTCAAAGTGGCTAGATTAGTTACTTCAAGGTGAGAGTCCGTCATGAAGTGATCTGGCGTACTGAAACGCACTATAGTTATATATACCAATCATGCATAGACGATGCACATGAATAAAACAGAACACCTTATCATGACGCCCCGGCAAGAAACTTGTACTTCACTTTCTTTATATCTGGGACGGGCAAGGAACGACGAGAGTTTAACATGGTCATTCGCGAAGGGCAAGCCAACTGCAACTGTCTTTCTCAACGAAACTGTACCGTCGCTCGGCAGAAACACCATAATCACAACGACGGTAGTGTGATTAATTCCGCACCTTCCGAACGCGGATACCAACACCTTGAACACAGTGGACTTCAAGCGAAGAAGGAATGTGACGTTTTACGCTTCCCCAATTCTATCACCAAACGCCAAGCGGCTGAATCCGAGTAGCACCTACGGAAACAGTTGAGGAAGAAAGTAACTATGACCTTGGTCGTTACTCCACCCACACTTCCGTCTTAAGAGTAAGCCACATACAAGAAAGGACTTTTTCTTTTCTAGGGCATGAAAGCGCCCGTGTTCTCTTACGAGATACGACGAATGGCATTTGCCTTAAGTAATTTAAGGAAACCACAGAATACTGCGTGGGCGGTCAGAGAACGGAACCGCCTTTCCACCGAATGCTAATCCAAAGTCTTACAACTGCGCCATATCGCTTGTATAGCCACTGGAGGATTTACTCTGGTAAAGACGAAAAAGGTTCTAAAAATAAAGTGAGGATGAAATGGCACAACTCTAGTGACCTCATATAAAGCATAGTTCGGGGGATTCAACTAGCCGATGTGGGGCAAGAAACAGACCGCACACGGCAGAAAGGCTGTCGAAATATTTTTGAATGCAAGAAACGCGGACAACGAAAAAGCAGCTGGACAGAAGCAGCTGCTTACAGCTACAAGCTATTAAATATGATTGATGGTGCATGCTGCGGTGATGAATTTATGAGGTTTTTATCGCTTCGTATCAACATTTGTTTCCTGGCTATAGTTGGTGGCGTAATGGTCTGCTCGCTGGCCTGAGACACACATGCCGAGGCCTGGAAGAAGTCAGGTTCCAGTCTGATTTATATGAACGCCGTAACGCAGTTCCCCGTGAATTTCGGCGCCAGGCCAGAACACGTACAAGTGGCCATGGTTGCCGATCCAGACGGACTGCTCCTCCCTGCGTTAGACCAATCGTGATGTGATTCTGCGGTAAGGTCCGGAATCACTCACCTGCCAAAGTGAGCGCCAATGGCGTCCCCGAACGCCAAGGCCGCTACGCTTCGTTACGTCACAGAAACGGCCAGCCGGGATCCTTGCTATACAGATACACGAATATGGTCGGTGCCTTCTACATGTATCTATATTATGCAAGACACTATTCACTTCTGGGTCCGCTCGATACCATCGAAGAAATGTGGCATCAGGCTTAAGAACAGTAAGCAGTTGCAGTTGAACGAATGACGGAGACCGAGCTATGCGATGGGCTGGTCATGACACTGCATTGGGAATCTCCAAATCCACGCGAGACAGTTCAAATGAATGTTTTCCGCAGTTCAGCAACATCATTCCAGCCAAAATGAGTCCTCCTGAACAGGTCACAACCCATTCCTGTCTCATCCTTGTTCAAACCCAGCTTGGATTCCGTCTCTCACACGCAAATCTGACCCTCCTTCCTTCAGACGATGGGAAGGAAAAGCTATAAAATCTGTCATATAGGTCTGTCTTGTGCACGACTGTTTAAGATAGACGGGGTCTCATTATGTGAATACACGGTTATTCGACAACATCATAGCGGCTACGTCTTCAAAACTCCCTGTCAGCCTGTGCTACTTCACGATCAGTTACACTAGTCGACAAAATGTAATACATGTCGAGAGTTTATACCATAAAAATGAATCGCAACCGCCACTGTGAACTTTATAGAGAAGCACAGGCATTTAATTGTTAGCTTCGTATGCTGTCTGTGAACGCTGCACTGGGTGTAAAACGGGCACAGCCTACTCACTTCGGACACGTGGAAGTGTATTCCGTGGACGATGACTCAGAAGCCACTGCCACAAAACTCTTTACATTAACCAGGCAAAAACACAGATACAGAATGGTCTGCATTTATCTAAAAAAATACTCTCATATAAAAATGCCCCAAACCGAACATGCATCAGAATCCCGGATGCGCTGAAGTATCTCTGGAAAGCTGCATGTGGTTTAGCAATCAAAGAGATAACACGTATAGATCAGAGTATGGCATAAAATACTGAAATGCCATTGGCTGCAGGGGGGAAGGGGAGGGCGAGGGAGGGGGGGAGAGAGAGAGAGAGAGAGAGAGAGAGAGAGAGAGAGAGAGAGAGAGAGAGAGAGAGAAACCAGTGGCTGGATTCGACACAGAGAGCTGAGACGAGAAGAATGGGGACATGCCTGACTGCAACACATGAGGTGTCGTTCACTTGTCAAAGAGTGATGACACGTGAACTGCTGCCAGTAATTTCCCAATTGCTGCACCGCACGTATCTCTAAGACGGCAAACAGCAATCTGGCTTAAGTCGAGTCAGTCTATCTTCCTCTTCCCCCTCAACCGGCCACGATGCGTCCTGTTTCGTAAAGCTGTCAGCATACGGACTGTGCATTCGAACTACGAGTTCGTAGCGTCATAGCGTGTAAAAAGCCAGTGAGATTGAAGGAATACACATACGTCACATACCGTCTTCTCTCTTCAGTGCAAACTTATCTCTTCAGTGCAAAGTCGCGAGAAGCCATATTGGCTATCTATATATATAACAGCAGGTTGAGAATCTCTCGAGAGCCCGTCGTTAAGTGTGTGATTTGTTGTAACAGAATGTCAGGTATTATTGTAACTTGCGAATCATGAAAGTACGCCGTTTCAAGGCAACGGCACATTGAAGATCCATCAAAATCGCATTGTTCTTTGAACAATTGTTGTAATCAAATGTTAACTGATAACATATCTATGATTAAAGTTCTCAGGACATGGCAAGAGGCAAAATTTGGTAGCAAATCGTTCACAGTCGGTGTACTCTAATGTTTGAGATGTGTTTCTGGTTTGCATCTCAATGAAGTCAAATATTTTTTCCACTAGCCTTCGCGTTTTCTAATAGGTTCTGATACTTTCTTATTAGTTTAGCAGAAGTATAGTATGTAATATTCGAGATGTTATCTAAATGCAAAGTACGCCTTTCTGAGCAGTGAGTCTGTTCCACTGCCGCGCGGGATTAGCCGAGCGGTCTTGGGCGCTGCAGTCATGGACTGTGCGGCTGGTCCTGGCGGAGGTTCGAGCCCTCCCTCTGACATGGGTGTGTGTGTTTGTCCTTAGGATAATTTAGGTTAAGTAGTGTGTAAGATTAGGGACTGATAACCTTAGCAGTTAAGTCCCATAAGATTTCACACACATTTGAACATTTTTTTCGTTTCCACTGGGTTAATCAACAAGACAGCTTGCTCTACATGCAGTAAGATAGTTTGCACTTTTTTGTTTTTCACATCTAGGGATTCTGCTACTGAAAAGTAACAGTGATCAAGTAGGAACGACTTTAGGGTTTTACTAAAAAGTAGAACGATGAAATACTTTTTATCTTATGGGGAGAACTATTGTAAATTTGTAAAGCACTATTTGTAATGGAACATACTGACTGCACATGATAAATTCCTTTTTTCCCTATAACACGTTCATGGATACTGAAACTTTTATTTTGTATACTGAACGCATAACATGGCGAGCATATTTTGAACAAAGCAGGATATGAGCGTTGTAACTGGGCTAACGCAGAAATTTTACGCCCGTCCGTTTCCTAAACAATGAGATTTGAGAACCAGATACAGCCGAAATCTGCCGCTGGAGCACGCTGCGATCGCACGTACCACGGCCGCGGCACACGAACCGTATGCGCACGTTGCATCGTTTCTGAGCGTTCAGCAACACGGTCCGCCTTTGACGATGGCTTAAGCCAGCGAGCCCAGTACGTTCAGGACGCAGAGTCCTTGATGAACAGCTGGAACGCCAAACTGATGACCGAGCCTGCAAGATGACGCAGCGGCACCGGCCGCAGCGGCGGTATTAGGAAAGCTGAACAGCGAACTTCCATTTCCGGCAGGCGACGCCCGCTGACTGTGCCGCCGCGGTCGCTGGCCAACTTTCGGACCCGTGGCAACAGCGAGTTACCCACGCACTTCGCAAAGCGGATCCATCGCCTAAGCGCCCAGCCTCTGGCCTATTTCGCCTCTTTTTTTTCTCTCATTTCCTTGTAGCGGCAAAAACACAACATACTTAAATGAGTTGTCATAAATTTGTAATGAGCTGTCATAAATTTATGGAGTCTAGCTCCGGTTACCAGCCGCGTCATCAGTTTGCTCGCGACGCTTTGCAAAAATAATCTCGATACGTTCGCCAAGGTCAGCGCGGACGTGCAGCCGGCGCTCCGGACCGACGAAACTCTACGATTTATGGACGCTTATGAAGCACGACATCATCTTGTCAAAGCATTCGCGCTGACGAAATGGGGCCACCACACTTTTAGCAAGCTACTGAAAGCAGCAGTTTCGTGTAGACATTATCTACTGTTATCAGCACGTCAGAGGATAACGCAGCCTAAGTGAACGACCGGGGCGTGTAGACACGGCTCGTACTAGACGATACGGAATTCTCGGCAGTTGTAAGCTGAAAGGCGCGAAGTTCAATCCCCAGTTAGACCTATTTTTTTTAAGCTTAAGGCCCTTACTAAACAGTAAAGTACCTGGCAATAAATGACCTTTTTTAAAATATCTGACTGCGTTTGTGATGCTGACCAGCGTCTTAAACTTTTATAGTGGACTGGTCAAAGACCTTTGACAGCACAACACAGCTCACATAGCTTTTTTCACCTCCAGAAAAAAGTAATCACTGTCAGAGACGCCAACGGCCCTCACGGTTCAGCGACAGCATTTAACTAAAGCCCCTCCCGGAAAATTGGTTGCTTATGCTAAGTCCTAGACATATCCTCTCAATAAACCACTTCTAGTTGAGGCGCTGCAATGGGTCGAAGGCAGTTTTAATTTTTATCCCCCCCCCCTCCCCCCGTCATGGCATTCCTGTTGCAGGTTACTCGTTTTCTTCCATTTCAATCCACGTCAATGCTGAAGACTTTCTTCTACCGAGGGCCTCCTAACATCAAAGCGAGTGCGATAAGAGAACATTCTCCTCTTCCTAACACACTAACAGTAGTATCAAACTAACAAAAGAAGACAAAAATATGCAACTGAAACTGTAAGCTATATTCCTGTTACTTTTGATTATCAGTAATGATTAAATCATTATAACGATATTTGGCAAGTCAAGGTGGAGACTGTAGAACGATGCGTACAACCTGAATTCATCTTTCCATGCCAACCGATCGAGGTAGTGCAGGGTTTAGTCCATTCGACTCTCATTCGGGAGGACGACTGTTAAAACCTGCATCTGGCCATCCTCATTTAGATTTTCCGTGGTTTTCCTAAATCGCTCCACGCAAATGCCGGGATGGTTCCTTTCTAAAGGCACGGCCGACTTACTTCCCCATCCTTTCCTAGCCCGATGACCCTCCCCCCAAACCAACCAACCTCCCATGTCATCGCGTGGAAGTCATTTAACAACCGACTTTTGGCCTGTCTTTGCTGTCTCATGTGTATGTCGCTACTGTGTGAAGCTGAAGTTGTAGTTTCCTGCCCCCCCCCCCCCCCCACCGTAATTACTGCTTTAAAACATCCAGCTGGAATGTTTTGTCTATAGCTGAATGAATCGAACGTGTATACGATAATCGGTGACGGAGAGGCCGAAAGTCTTGGCGCTTTGGTCAACGTATGGCTATAGGAAAAACGGACTAGGTCCTTCTGGTTACCGGTCTCAGACAAACATGACCATCTTCAGTGCCATTTCGAAAACGCGTGGACTGCAGTGGCTGATTGGTACGTTTTGGTTAAGTACAGAATCTCCCAGTAGCGGCTCCATATGTCACCATGTGATTTGATGAAGGTCACGATTGACTGAAACAGTTTACCAAAATAAATAAATAAATATAAGTAACGGTCTAGACTGTTTCAGTCACTGCTTAAGACAATGGCTGTCGTTCCAACACGACTTAAAAAAATCGTCAGCCTAAGACATTTTACCGCAGTGTTACAGTCACGCTTGTTCTCATAGCTTCCTAAACAAATTTGTTACTAAGTCCTATCCAGCCATATAATATTAATGGAACAGAATAAGCTTATAGCACTGATTTTGATAGCGCCTAAACTCCGTAGCTATGGTCTGGAGGATTTTTCTTTTTTTCCCTGAAGTTTATCTCAAGGCCTTATACAATCCTTCAGCTCTGTCAACTGTAAAAGTGTGTGTGTGTGTGTGTGTGTGTGTGTGTGTGTGTGCGCGCGCGCGCGCGCGCGTTATGTGATGTAGTTCAAAAAATGTTCAAATGTGAAATCTTATGGGACTTAACTGCTAAGGTCATCAGTCCCTAAGCTTACACACAACTTAACCTAAATTATCCCAAGGACAAACACACCACACCCATGCCCGAGGGAGGACTCTAACCTCCGCCGGGATCAGTCGCACAGTCCATGACTGCAGCGCCTTGGACGGCTCGGCTAATCCCGCGCGGCTGTGATGTAGTCTTATGTTGTTTTATAATTGTAGGTTTCTGATGATGACTATGCGTTGATGAAGATGATGTATGGGAGAGGAGGGCCTTTGTTGGCACAGAGCCAACCCTACAATGGCACTAAGGGGGAGGGGGGCATCGTCTTAACGACTCCATCCGACTGATCGATCACAAGCAGTTTCACATATCCTCACTCCACAAGAAACTGCGGAAGGGTTTGTGATCTGAATCTGACCATTGGCTGAAAGTCTGATGATAATTATTTTCAAGCACTCTTCGTAGGTCACGTGATGAGGATGAAAATTTTTTCACTGCCAGAATTCGAACGGGGTATCTACGACTCGTGTGCCGATGCACTCTGGTGCCTTAGTTACCTCGGTTGGTTGCGGCATCGTCGTCTGTAGTCCAGTGACGGAATTGTCTTTCAACAGCAACCATTTAATGCAGTGGTTAGTATCTAACGTAGGGTGAAATAGGATTCCATTCCGTGCACTATAGAAGTTGAAAAATTTTGATGGAGCAGTAGTACAGAGTCACCTATATCGGATACAAAATGCGGCAGAATGCGAAGGAAATTACTCCACCACGCGCGGGAGGAGAGTGAGTAAACCCACTGAGAGAGTATGGCACGGTGAAGCCGCAGGCAGCGTGCATCCGCCCAGCCATTACCTCACCCGGATTTCTAGTTTCTTCTGCTGAAGCACGCTTTCACCAACATAACGAAGGCGTGTTCCGCTGCGCGATATGATGCTAACTGCCAAGTCGCGCTGACTGCTTTCGCCCACCGCCCAGGTCTAAGTCAGCAACCCTGACTTGCGATTCAATCCTACGAACTGCGAATTATTGGACAGGTAAGCCACTGGCTTCCACGGACTGTGAACGCACTATCACAAACTTACAACACACGGGAAAAGCTAATGAAGACGCGCAGCGTTCTTCAGCACAGACTTAAATACTGTGGTGGACGACGGAGGCTTTATAGCTGGAAAGAGTGCTTCTTACACTGTATCAGAATTTCACTTCATTTTCCATTCATTTTCACGTTCTAGAAGGTACTGATTATTATTAGATTTAGTGAAAGCTTCTGACAACACAACGCAATTTTGAAGATAACCGATATGAAACGCTGGGGACGAGAGATTATTTACAACGTGAAGCAGTAGTGGAATAAGGAGTGAGGCAGGGTTTTAGCGTATATACGGTGTTACAGAATCTATATACTGGGCTAGTCTAAAGATAGACAAGCAGAAATTTGCAAAGGTAAAGTTCAGGGAGAAGAAATCAAATTTTTTGAGGTTTACGGGTGACATTTTGTTACACAGGGCTAGGGACTCGAAACAGAGGTTGAACGGAATGTATACTGTCTGGGAAAGTGGTTGTAAGATGAACATAACAAGAGTAAAAGAAGAGCAATGGAATGCAGTGGAATTAAAATAGGAAACGAGACTCTAGAAAGAAGTACATCATTTTCACTACAGCCGATACTTTCGTATTGTGAGAATCAGCAACTGGATAATTCTCATTTATTGTTCCGTCTCAGCACATTTTTAATTTAATTACGTGTTTCGATCACTCAGAATGATCTTCAGATCTAAATAGTTGCGTCAGTAACCCTTCTTATCTACTCAGAATCACATATCAGAAACGGGTTTCTGACGCAACTACTTAGATCTGAATATAATTCTGAGTGATCGAGACATGTGATCTAATTAAAAATGTGCGACTAAGACGGAACAATGAAAGAGAATTATCTTAGAAGCACATCCATCACTTCTGCTGTTTTGGAAGGAAAAAAAACTGGTGCCGGGCGAAGTAGTGCGGCTACAAAAAAGAAATGCAGACTGGTGTTTCTGGAAAAAGAGGAAATTATGAACATTTAATATCGATTTAAGTGTTAGGAAGTCTTCTGAAGGTATCTGTCGAGAGTCTATTCCTCACGGAAGTGAAACGTGAACGGTAACCAATTACCACAAAGAATATAGACTTAAAATGTGATGCTGTGGAAGAATACTGAAGATTACATGGGTAGCCAGAGTAACTATGGACGAGGCGCTGAATCGATTGGGGAAAGAATAAATGTGTGGCAGGATCAAGGGAAGGGATCGGTTTGTAGGGGACAACCTGAGGTGTCAAGAAATATTATTCAATTTGGTAATGGAGGGGTGATGTTGTAAGAAATGTAAAAGGAGGCAGTAATAAGGTTCCAATGGATGTAGGTTACAGAACTTATTCAGAATTGAAGAGACTTGCACAGTATAGGCCCAATAACAGTTTTCTGACTGAAAACCACGATTCTCTTCACAATTATTAATTTTTTCATAATGCGGGGCTACAGTCATAATATATTTCTTTAAAGTCAGTACCGCAATTACACTTGTTTATTTACAGTGTTACATTTACACACTCATGATTTCGGCTTGAAAGTGCCATTATCAAGTGTTTTAAGTGTTATACATTGTCTAAGACGGAGCACATTGATAATGGCACTTAGAAGCCGAAATTATGAGTGTGTAAGTGTAAACGTAACACTGTAAATAAACAACAGTCTAATGGCGGTACTGACTTTAAAGAAATCTCTTCACAATGGTGGGAGCAATGTCAGTCGCAAACAGTAATAAGTTTCGAGAACAGCACAAGGGAGGCAGGAACAGTTGTATCGTGGTCCTCTGCAATTTGCCTGAGTAACATCTGCAGGGTTATAATAAGGCGAGCGTCTTCACATAGAGATTTGGACAGACATTCCTAGAGAAATTGGTCAGAAAACGAATCGGACAGCCGGGGCGAAATATGGCGGATGTCAGCGGCTCGGGCGGCAGCTGTCTGGCTCGACAGGTGTTGGCACGGACCTCTTGGCGGCCAGGTGGGCCCCTTCGTCCCCCCAGCCCCCCGACGACCTTGGCAGGTACAGGCAAGGGCGCGCGTGACGTCGGATGCAACCCGTCAGCCGTGGAGAGCAGGCCGGGTAGCAACGGGTAAATCCAGCTCTTTTTTCCATCTGGTTAACTCTTCGCATCTCTCCGCCCTCTAGTACCACCAACATATACTTTTGACATGTTTGTTAGAGTCGCCATTTTCCGCAACAGAAATAAAAACACACACTTACGAAACAAACCTCATTTCGTGTCCCAGTATCAGTATTTAATACGGTAGACTACGTTTCGCGTTTTGAATGAAATGGTTTTTGTGTGGCTGTCCTCTAATAGCGCACAGCTGTGTCAGTACAAGTCACCAACTCACCATTAAAAGTTTTTTATGTAACGAATTGCACTTAATGTCGTTCCACGTGATGATTTCCGTTTTCTCTCACGCTCTCACAGGTTGAAAAGTCAGGTTTCACTTCATTTACGAACATTTGACACATTTTCGCGTCTAAATTATTCAGTTTCAGGGTTCCGCATCTCAATCGGTAAAAAAGGAACCCTTATAGGGTCATTTCTTTGTCCGTCTGTTAAGATCCTTTTTTGCCACAGACGGGCAGATATACTCGTATCAAGGTGAAATTTATGTGAAATACTAATGTCTACGGTCCTTTGCCAGTGTAAAAAAAAATTAGGCTTCTATGTCAATGCAGTCAAAAGATAAGACTGTTAATGTCACATATTTTGATACTCTCAAACTCACTCATCAAAAGCTATTTTATATATATATCAGACTGCTAGTCCTACTAGCATTTGTCCAGTTTTTACACTTTTCCAGGCCTTGTTTAGCGAGTACTGTATAACAGCTTCAGTGATGGCCTTGCAGTAAATCAGTTTACGTAACTTTGCACAAGTGATCACAAGAGAGGAAGAAATCGTCAGCGCCGAGGAAGTTTCCAAATATATGCAAAATGAAAACTGTATAATATTCCAAAACATTCACTGGAGCTGCCTTTCATGTAAAAGCAAAGCGCGTCTGAGAAACTCCATGACGAAAGAGGCGCCAATTCTAAGTTTAGTGCCATACATTTCCAGCGCGTGAGCACATTTTTCTTTACTTAGTATTGTGTCTGCTGATTCGAGGCATGTTGCCATTGGGTGATAGGTCCGCAAGTGTTCAGTATTGAAGAAATCGGATTAATAACAAGGTGTGTGGCATGAGAATGGGCCCTGCAAGAATGTGAGAGGGGCGAAGTACGAAAAAAAATCGTTTAATTCGCTCAGTTTCTGTTGTTGCACTTAATGCAGTCATGGACCATCATCCGTTTGACGGCGTCCGCTCCCTATAATGGAAACAAATAAATTAGAGGTTGAAGGAAGTGTAAAGACATACTACGTTCGGCTGTATCCAAAGCTGCAACAGCAGTAAGTGAATTACTCTCAACGTGTAGCGTCCTCTTCCTTACAAAGACTCCGGCTACAAATCCCATGACACCACATGACACCCAAAACATTGGAAAACATCCTGACCCGTGGAGGAGGTGCCTGGCATCCATGTGCCCTCGGTGGGGTGATCCCCAAACCATTCCGGCATGCTTCTCGAGTGAAGATTACTCTTGGTGTACATTAATGACCTCTTCAGGTCACTCTAGGCAAACAAAAGGATACACGTGATCGAGTTTGCCTGTGAGACAAGGTTGACCGATGTACCAAGACCCGATTTGACTATGTACAACACCCTTCTAGAACCTCATACAGTTTTCGAGATGCTCGTAGTCCACCATCGACGAACGCAAAAGTGCACCGTGGCCTGTTAGTCTACGTGACTTTTTCCAACCTTCTGATGCCCAATGGCGGTGTCGCTCGGTCTATGCTCTGTGACGTAGGCACAAGTAGTCGTGCAGTGGCCGTGGTTTCGATGGAATGGCCATTCGCCACCGGTTGATGTACAACATTAAACTGACGCGCCTATCCTTAAACAATCCACAACCGATGGTAAACCTTCCACAGTATCGTGCTGTCAACAGCAGCTGACTCTGTCGCTTGAACTGTAGTACTCGAAGTACACTCTGAACACGGTGGCATGTCAAAAGCCTACAAGATCCAGGCCAGTCGAAAATATTTTTGTTGTTGCTGTAAGTCCGAAAAATAGTATGACAAGCTCTTCACACTACTCCTCTCTCTCTCTCTCTCTCTCTCTCTCTCTCTCTCTCTCTCTCTCTCTCTCTCCCTCCCCCCGTGCCTTGAAAGGCCAAGCGGAACCGACCGGCCACCGTGTCATCCTCAACACTGCAAAGCCTCTTCATCTCTGTATCTGCAACCTCCATCCTTTTGAACCAGTTTAAAGTGTTCAAGCTTCCTTCTCCCTCTCTACAGTGGTAAGCCCCCGCCCCCTTCCTTCCAACGCCAAACTGATGACTGCTTGAAGCCTTAGGATGTGAGCTGTCAATCGATCCCTTGTTTTCGTAAACATAAAATATTAGAAGTTTCAGTAACAACTTTTGATGTTCTTCATGTATTTTCTGAATCATTTAAGAGCTCTGAAGGGCTGTCTCCAGAAAAAAAGTCCTGGTAGTGACTTCACATTGGCCGGCCGATGTGGCCGAGTGGTTCTAGGCGCTACAGTCTGGAACCGCGCGACCGCTACGGTCGCAGGTTCGAATCCTGCCTCGAGCATGGATGTGTGTGATGCCCTTACGTTAGTTAGGTTTAAGTAGTTCTAAGTTCTAGGGGACTGACGACCTCAAAAGTTAAGTCCCATAGTGCTCAGAGCCATTTGAACCGTTTTTTGAACTTCACATTGAAACTGTTGTCTCGCTATTGACAACCAAGCAAAGGCAGTTCAGACAAAAATAATTTTTGCCTTTCTACCGTGCAGAGTACGTGCAACCACAAACTACTGCAGGGAGATGGGGCAGCAAATGACGCAGCGTCACGTCCGACTTTAATTCTGGCGTCGACACAGTACAGCTGTTGGTGGATGTGCGGCGTATCAGCTACGGTCGCTCTCTAGAGCGCGCGCATCTCTCTCTCTCTCTCTCTCTCTCTCTCTCTCTCTCCGGCAGCTCGCCAGCCTCTCTGCGGGCGGCGCGCTGAGGCGAGAACTCGCGGAACCAGACCTTGATGTCACAGTGTAATTGCAGCCGGCACAGGCTTTACGTAACGCGGGAGCAACGACTGGTGCGGCGGTTCGTTCGCTCGCCGGCTAGCTCGGTCCGTCGGTCGGTCGCGGCTCGCCGTGCGGGCCCTTCTGTAATTACGGGCTCGCGCCAGCGCACCAGCCGCCCGCAGGGCTCGCTGCCCGCCCTTGACGCGCAGTGCCATGCCCTACCCGCCAGCCTGGGCTGCGGGTGCCACAGATAACCTGCCCTGCCCGCAGTCACGTAATCCCGCACTGCCCACCACACTCCGCCGCGCCTCGCGGTGCTTGCTTTGCCGTCGGAGCCGGCAGAACACAGCTCTTATTATTATTATTAGCATTCCGTCTTCAGGCCACGAGTGGCCTACCGGGACCATCCGACCGCCGTGTCATCCTCACTGGAGGATGCGGATACGAGGGGCGTGGGGTCAGAACACCGCTCTCCCGGTTGTTAAAGGTATTCTTGACATCAAGCCGCTACTATTCGGTCGAGTAGCTCCTGAATTGGCATCACGAGGCTTAGTGCACCCCGAAAAATGTCAACAGCGCATGGCGGCCTAGATGGTCACCTATCCAAGTGCCGACCACGCCCGGCAGCTCTTAACTTCGGTAATCTCACGGGAACCGGTGTAGCCACTGCGGCAAGACCGTTGCCAGCTCCTGGAGTATTTTTTTTCCAATGAATTTTCACTTCACAACTTTGTAGTGTTTCCAAAAACATTGTACATGGCGAGGAAGGTATGTTGCCAAAATGATTTTGGGTAGAAAAAAGAATTTTACAAGCCCAGAAACTTCGCAGGAGAATATAATTGCATAGGCTTCCGCGGCCAGAGTCAGTCGACATAAAAGTTTTCTGGGTTTGGTACCGCATCATAATGTAAAAACTACTGCTGCTATAGTAAAACCAACGTTTCGGCCAGAAGATGGCCGCTGCAATCGTTCACAGGAGAAGTTCGGATATCAAGTATTTTAGCGTGAATGTTCTTGATAAGACCAATAAAACGAAAATTATATAAAATAGCTTGTCAAGAGCAAGCACTGACTGCATTACGTAAAGTTTCGCGTTCGACTCCCATTCTAGCACAGTTTTAATATAGTGAATATTTAACTTTCTATTTTGTTTTTGATGGCGTTCGATGTCAACCTAAAACCTCTTTCTCAGTCAGATTATGAACGAGAATAGATATAGAGCAGTCTCAAATTGCTGTCATGCGGTATTCAGTTTAAGAATGTTTATTGACAAAGATACCAAAACGTGAGGATTAATCTCTACAGTAGCGACCAAGTACGGCTGTTGTTCATTGATGGAAGTTTTTTTGTACAAGAAATCTGTGTGAAATCCTATGGGACTCAACTGCTAAGGTCATCAGTCGCTAAGATTACACACTACTTAACGTAAATTATCCTAAGGACAAATACACACATCCATGCCCGAGGGAGGACTCGAACGTCCGCCGGGACCAGTCCATGACTGCAACGCCTGAGACCGCTCGGCTAATCCCGCGCGGCTCTGTACAACAAGGCGAATAATAAAGATCAGTTAAAACGGTAGCCTAGATCAATCTAGCAGCTTTATTTAGAAACCTGAACAAAGTTTGACGTTTAACCTCTGCCGATCGTATTCCTGCTTAAAAATTTGGACTTCAGCTGTCGTTTTATTGGCGACGTATCTTTTCGACAGCACAAATTTGAGACGGTGAGATGTTAGCACTAAATTCACAACAGACAGCTCCTGCTAACGTTCGTACATGGCTGGGTGAATTCGCCGAATGATCACGCACAATAAAATTAAAAACACTTCGCTAAAACACGAGGACATCAAAATTTGCATGAAATGTTTACACGCTGTCTATAGAAGGGGACCGGAAAATGGCTGGAGGGTAGGGTAGCGCTCTCTCTCTATACAACCCCTCCGTAATGCGCTTTCATTCAGAGGGCGTTCAGCAGAGCTTCATCTGGTAATAAAAGGAGACAGCGTTTTATTTTCATTAGCCGTGCTTGTTCATCAAAAGCCTCGGTGTGCGCTTCTCCCTCTCACTCTGTCCTAGGCCAAATCCTGTGTGATCCGCTACAGGCCGGAGCGCGGCTTACATTAAACCCCTCTGGCTACTGTGCGCCAGACCAGCGCGGCGCGGGCCACAGAAGTCGTGGTGGGCAAATGTCCGCGTGTGGAAAGGGCGTGGTGCGGGGTGGGGCGAACTCTGGCCATAAGCTCAGAGTGCCGCCACCAACATCAAATGAAGCCGAGTAATTCATCCCATCCCTGCCAGAGGGCGCAGGCTTCCAGAACGGCAACTGCTGTAGTATCGAATACATGCTGCATGTGTGTTTCGCAAATCAAAACGAGAGGTTTCTGCATTTCTGTATTCTGTAGCTTCAGGAAGACAAGAGAAAATATGCAGATAATACGTCCAAATCCCACGGTAGGGTGGTACACTTTTCACCGTCAGCAATTTCGAAAGACGGGAGAGGGTGGGAGGGAGAGAGGGAGGGAGGGAGGGAGGGAAGGAGTGAGGGAGAGAGGGAGGGAGAGAGGGAGGGAGGGAGAGAGGGGTGGGAGGGAGGGAGAGAGGGGTGGGAGACGGAGGCAAGATAATGCAGGAAAATTACGCGTAAAAATAATACGTTCTTGTGCATTTGAAGGCGACTGGAAACTATCAGCAGAACTATAAGATAGAAACTTCAGGGCACTAGAAGACTTAAAAATTTCCGTGCCGAACATAACCTTTTTCACTGGCCTTCCGTAGTACCGATGCCTCCGTAAGCTCCGCGAGGGAGCACCACGGAGTACTTTTCTTTTGTGCCCGCGCAACTGTCCATCGCATGAGAACGTGGCATTACGTGTACAGGCCGCAAATGCGACCCCCACCACAGACATCTGTCACTGACAAAGTAATTTTAATCGAAGTACAGCATTATATAAATTGTGCAGACATAGTGCTTATGAAGTCCCATTCCGCTATATGCGCTTTCGATGGGTGTGAAGCTGTGCTGGCCTTACTGGTAAACACGAGTTCTGTGCTTTATTTCATGAACGATAAAGGTCTGTCCCTTTTCAGGAGTTCCACAGGGCAAATTTTACGAATGCATTTCAACTATGGCTACTATTAGGAATGAACATTTAATTCTTTAAACATGTCAACTAATATGCATGATATAACGTACAAGATACTCCCAGTTTTCAACGTCGTTCGATTTCCATGGCTCAAAATCGCTTTAAATACGTAAATATACGGTTCAGCAGAAATATTAAATAGCGCTGAAATGTACATAGCTGTACTAAAAAGAAG
Organism: Schistocerca cancellata; assembly: GCF_023864275.1. NCBI lineage: Eukaryota > Metazoa > Arthropoda > Insecta > Orthoptera > Acrididae > Schistocerca > Schistocerca cancellata. Next base: position 458,355,571 of record NC_064631.1, on the reverse strand, counting down.
TCATTTTCCTCAGTAACTTTGTAACAATAATGCAACGAACAAATTTAAAGTAAAATAAGAAACGTAATCTAATTAAGCTTGCAGGATAAAAAATTTGTCACCCCGTTTTGCGCACACATATGAATCGTTACGCCTTCACAGATGGAGAAGGGTTCGAGTCACGTGCTCAAACGCTCAAGGCAGTAGCGATCTGTGAGGCATTTGTGTTTCAAGCGGACACTGTACGTAAACACTAGTAAATCTGAGGATGTGATAGAGTGGCAAAATGCAACAATCGTATTTGGCTATGCCCACGGCCGTACGATGTGAGAAGCTGCTGGATTTGTTGTTGTTTCGCGGCAGACTGTTGAACGTACTTACAAACGAGAGGTTTAACAGATGTGGCCACGTAACACGACGTCAGAATTGCGGTCGGAAAAAAAATCCTGACAAAGAGGGACCCGCGACGCGTTTAGCTACTTGTAAATCACAATCGCTCCCAGACCCAGCCGACATTGCTGCAGGGTGTGAATGTAGGTCCATTCCAACATGTCAGCAGGAGAAGACTGAGACAGAAACTGCTTGCAAAGTTCATCGAGCTGCAAAAATATGTTATTTCTCTGAACACTTCCTCGCCGCCGGTCGTCGTGGCCGAGCGTTTCTAGGCGCTTCAGTCCGGAACCGCGCTGCTGCTACGGTCGCAGGTTCGAATCCTGCCTCGGGCATCGATGTGTGTGTTGTCCTTAGGTTAGTTACGCTAAGTAGTTGTAAGTCTAGGGGACTGATGACCTCAGATGTTAAGTCCTATAGTGCTTATAGCTATTTGAACCATTTTGAACTTCCTCGCACTACTACATCTCGACTTGCAGCAAGATCACCCGTGTGACGTGTCGGGTGTCTCTTGTTGTAAACCCTGTACAGGACTGTTTATGAACGAGTGGTAGCGTTGCCATTTCTCGAAGGGCTCTACTTTTTCTTCAACTTACGACTGCGATTTTATTCAAGTAACACTCTCTAGTTACCAACTGTATGTTTCTGTACACAAACTTTTCCCAACTGAATTACATATGGTTTTCGGTTTTTCTTTTTTCATCCCCTGAGGACAGTAAGGACACAGTAAAATGTTAAAGCTAGATGGGCACGTCTCGCCAGCTGAAGCAAAACCCTAATTTACAAGAAAATGCTGCTGGTAAACCTTTCGGGTACGAGGTCGTGGTCCATTTAACTCTTCTGTTCCTAATGTTTCGTCCGGAACTGCGCTAAACATCTCCACGCGCGTTGCCCCTCCTATGAGTTTTGTGGTATCGATAGTAACGATGCCACATAGTTTCAAAGGTTGGCACTACCAAGAGACACAGACGACAGCGCCCTCTAGCCGGTGTTGTCGAGGTCTACGAGCTCTGCGACTGCTTCAGCCCATTTCGTCAGGTGCAGCCAGCCAGGACACTTCGCTTCAGCTTCGCACCTCATTCCAAGTTATGTATTCTTATTGCTTGAGTAACGGGGATATAAATTCATAAACCAGTACCGACGTGTTTTACCTTTTCCTGATCCAACCCACGACCGCCCTCCAGACGGGATACAAAAAGTTTGCCGAAGATGTCCATCGCAGTTCTGGACGAAACGTTGGGAACACATGAGTTTCATGGAGGACGACCTTATATCCCGAAAGGTTTGCCAGTAGCAATATCACCCGGTCGTGAAAGCTTTCGTTCTATCACTACAAAAGTACTTTTAATTGAGCAGGAACCAGTTGTATAGGAAAAAAAAAAAAAAAACTGGCAAATGGAGCGTTTAATTTCAGTGAACACCTTACTTCTGAAGATATCGAAATATAGCACGGTGGAAACGTAGCAAGCGAGTTGGCTAAAGGACAAGGACCGAGGCAGGAGAAGCAAATGGACGCTGACAGACCTTTTAAACGAGTCTATTACAGTAAAGCGACAAGGGGGGATACACGTGTGCTGTTAGCGGCAGGGCGTCGCTCGCGATTGGGCCGTACCTCGCGACCGCCGCGTCGTGCCACCAATAAACACGATTAGCGGCCGTGTGCCGCGGCAAGGTCAACCACCTCGCCTGTCAACAGCGTTCCCGACTCTGGCGCAGCAAGCTAGCTGCCTGCTCGTGTCCTGCCCCAAATAAACACCGCAGCCGCTTCACACAGCCGCGGTGAATAATCCACCATTGTTCCGAGACATAAAATACACAAGTCGTAGCTCCCCGAAATCACAGGCAATATCTTTAAGTCTGAGCAAGTAACTTGGAGACGTGACAAAGCTGAAGGATGTGTGTTTTTACGGCCCCAATGAAGACACAAGAGGCGAAGCGGAGCAAAAATTAATTTGGCTTCGTTCGGAGCAGTAAATGCGCCTGTCCTCTTGGAAGGACTCTTCTCCCAGGCATTAGTTTGAATGCAATAGGAAAATCACGAGACGGATGACCATACGGGGGATTCCAACCCCTGTGCGCCCGCATGCGGGTCGCTTGTCTCGACCACTGCGTCACCTGACTTCGGGGGGCAATCCGTGATCCCTGAGGTGATATGAATTCAGAAATCCATGAGTTGATGTGAAAGTAATTAAGCAGTTACAGGTTCGAATCCCATGGTTTGGCTACGTATTTGTATAGGACCGTCACTGGGGAATAACTTATGATTTGCCAAATACTAAAGCTCAATGCAAGAGCTGCTCATATGGTTGGAGGAGGGCAGTGTGACTCCCGTCGACAACGAGGTTACTAGAGACGGAGCACAAGCTCCGATTAGGGAAGAATGGGGACCAGGGGGGGGGGGGGGGCAGTCTTCCCGCCGATGGAAGAAACAACCCTCTGTTCCCCGCAATTTTTTTTCCTTCTTAGTTTTCAAACGCTGTCGAGAGCTCTGAAAGTGCACTGTTATGTATCTGCTTATCACCTCATAATCTAAACGATCAACGGACAGAATTAGCTTAACACGTCCTGTATCTACCTCGATGGGCGATTTATCGTGGTCGATTCTTTATCTAATCGCATCAGATCATTGCACTTAAGACTCTCTCCAGAAATTTCACTTCCAATCGCTGATATGACTTCGTATCGCACATCAAACTGCTTCATTACGCGTGAGTCTACAAACTTGTATGCTTTTAAAACAAATGTATTATCGTATAACTTCTGTGTGTGACATTACCTTGTACGGGGGTGTGCTGAAAAGTAGTGCCTCCAAATTTTTACGTCAAAACCGAAAGCTTCTCAAATAAAACAAAAGTTATTGATACGCGCTATCTTTACCCTTCATGGCTATATATTTATTTCCCAATATAGTCATCCTGGCGATGAACGCATTTCTCCCAACGAGCGACCAGTTTGTTGATCGCGTCACTGCGGAATGTCTGACTGTTAACGAATGCAGGATGTTAAAAACCTCTTGTGTAATTTAAAAAGCTTTTGGAGTTTTCACATAAACAATTCGGAGGCATTACTTTTCAATAAACCCTCGCCTAAACGTAAGTCCAAATATTGTCGCATGTAATATCTAACACAAAACGAAAAGTTTGAACTAAACACTGATGAAGAGACATAATTAATTTCTGGTATACGACGGAAGAGATGTACGATAACCAACGGTATTTTCTCAGATGGAATCGCAATAGCTCGCTTCGGTGAAGATCAAAAAATAACCTAACTTCGCGACGAGACCCATCACGGGCCTAGACTAACCGAGACTGATATCCCATCCGTTCTCGGCTTGGGAGTCGTTACTTCTCATTCATGTAGCTCCTTAGTTGGTCTCACTACGCAGCGAGTAGCTCGTTCCGAACCTCTCATCACAGATCCTTTGCAGTACCGGGAATTGGATGCTCCGCATGGCAGTCAAGACGGGTTAATGACTCAACTGAGGAGGCATGGCTGGTGGGAGGAACCGTTCATGGTCAGCATTATTTATGGAGGGAACTGATAAAATAGTGACGAGTAATGGGGTTTCTATGTAAGCCCTTACAAATGTTTGAAGTAGTACACAATTTTCTCCCGAAGTCTAGGTCCAGATAACCTGTTCTTGGTACCGGTCTGATTATATTCTAGCAACAATTGGTACACATCGTCGAGGTAACATCTGAGGTCTGGCAAAGTAACTCTAAAAACTTTTTTTTGCTTCACGACTAGTCCTATGTCTTGCTACCTTACATCATGCAGCCGTTGATGAGGCAGTCAATTCGACCGTATATTACAGAGAAAGAACGATGATTAGCTCATGAGTCACGTGTCGCACTCGCTAACACCATCACAGCTCGAGGCAAACATTCCAGTCGTTTAACTTGGGGAAGAGGTGTTGCCGCATCATCTGCAGTCTTTGATCTCTGCGTTCAGCCAATTACGCCACGTCGGCAGCACCATTTAGACGGAATTCCTGGTGATATATTTTCACCCTCGTCTGCAGGCTGACGCAAATTGAAAGCTTTACATTTAGTACGACCCTGATTTCCTAACTTTCTGAGGAAAGGGTCCACAGTTTCTGTAAGAAGTTTGAGCGTTGTCTTATTTGATTGTGGCTGTGTACACAGGATAGAACCACTACAGTTTCGGGATTATTCCGTTTTCAGTCAATCGATTTTTGTCTCTGCACTGAAATTTCTTAAATGTGATTTTCTCCACGTAAGTGATTACCCACAATCTCTACCGAACTACGACACAAGAAGCAACTAAAGACTGTTCCACAAAATTTTAATTGCCCTTCCGCTGCACACATTTTAAACCTGAGGGCGCCTCAGGCCTTAAGATACGCCCGGGAATGCGTATTCTGCACTTGAGATTAACAACATACGGAATACAGAAATTAGTAACTAACGCAAAAGACCCGCATTTACGGAACCTACGTGACATCACTTGCCAGGAAACATTCTGTGTCATCTCATACCGCGAGTCAGGCGTTCTTCAGGGAACGGCTACTTTCCTCCGCCACAAGTACTGCTGAACAATTCAGCTAGATGGATGTGTACGGAAATCGGCAGTTGAGGAGGATCATTCCAGCATTTACTTGAGTAAGAAACATGGCGTCCAGTGTGTGTGTTTAACCCGCGCTGTGGAAACGGTGCGTCACAAACATCCTCTACAAGGCTGTCATGTCCTCTCTGAGTTCCCCCTACGTCATGTATGAGATGAAGCTCAAGCTTCTGTTACATTCACAATCTAGATCGTCAAGAGCGCCATTACTACATAACAGAAGGTTAACGAAATGTACAGCAGAGTGTTACACAGTACGATGGATAGTGTTCATTCGGGGCGATTGACGAGGATTTGAACCCAGGTCCTCATGAAAGTGAGTCCAATGCCGTAAACGCTCCGCCCATTTCACGCAGTATGTTCGAAGGCCGTTGTTTCCGCGTGAACGCACGAATGCTCAGAACACACACACACACACACACACACACACACACACGCATACACACGGGCGCGCGCGCAGTGCGTGCTGGCAGCCTGCGGACGAGCGCGCTAATTAAAACTCCGCCTACCTGTAGCGACGGCAGCAGCTGTGAGCGAGAGTGAGAGTCTGCGTGGAGGAAGAGGAGGTGGGAGGAGGAAGAGGAGGCAGTGGCACGTGCAGCCACTCCACGTGTTGCCGGGGCACACGTGCTGCCGCCGGGATATGGCGCTGCCCGCGCCTGGCCGGGCTTTTCTTTTAATACCTCGGCGCGGCAGCACCTGTTGGCCGCATTTGATGGCCACGCCGCGGCCGTTCCGACTACACAGTTACGCACTGTTTCTCCAGTTACCAGGGAGTCTCCTCAGGCCGCGAGCAACAGCAACATATGTACTGTTTAAGCAGCCAGTATAAGCTCCTTTCTATCCGTTCTTTTGTCAAACAAGCCCGAACACAAATTTTGTCAATGTAACTTTATTTTTGAAGCAGCAGACACTGTTCGGTTGCACATAAAAGTATCGGCGGCTCCTCTGCTGTATGCTGCTGCTGGAAACTCGTTTCCGTTGGCCGTAGCCAATGAGAATCGTTGAATCTAATGACTTGTTTCGGCGGAGATACGAATTGCTTACCTTCGTTTTCGACATGGATAGCGCGATAATGGCGACAACTGATCTGGCTATTACTACACATTGCAAACTTTGTTACTGGCTTTCATGTGTATTGCTGTTTCTGGGCATACGACAGAATTTTTTGGGATATTGTTTCGTACTCTAATGTTGGCTGTGAGTTGGCAAAGCCAATAAATGTGGGATTAAGGTGGTTTAGTAGCGGACTGATCTGTAGCGTAAACCTATGAAAAACTTTGTGGGGTATTTTCGAAATGCCCCGATTTTCGAGGTTTTGGCTAGACAGGTACTTAAGGGAACAGTTTGAATTTTGTAGGATATCCTGTTTTATATGAAAACATTCTGCGCAACGTATTCAGTTATGCCGCCACATCTCTTACCCCACATCATGACGACGTCACCGAACAGTTTTCTCACTGTTTCCACCATCATCTTTAATCATGTGACTCACGATTCGTCGTTTCACTACCCATCATTCACCGCGCAAACAGATCGCTCCTTGTACTGCCTTGTACGGTGCATTTGGCCAGTCAGAATAGGCCTAACGCCTAATCCATGAGTGTTGTTTATTTATTAATTATTATCTTTATTAACCATTTGGTTCTGGTACACCCATGAAGTTATTCTGAAACAAGGAATACACTTCGTAAGACATTCCACAAATCTCGTTAACATACAGACTTTGCCTGTACCTGTGTTTGTACTCTCAATAAACTAAAAAATTCAGCGCCAAGGTAATATAAAAATGATCAAAATTACGCGCGATTAAGAACGTGAGCTGTGAAAGGAATTTTCTGATATTTCCGTGTGTATTGTGTAATACCACATAGTTCAGTCTACATATGGAAGAAGCCATGACGGAAGTGAAAGGACGGATCAAGTGTGGGATTAAAATTCGAGGTGAAAATATATCACTGATAAGACCCGCTGATGACACTGCTAACCTAAGTGAAAATGAAGAAGAATTACAGGATCTACTAAATGGAATGAACAGTCTATTGAGTGCAGGATTTATTAGGACAGGGTAAGTCGAAGAAAGGTGAAAAGAGTGATAAATAGCAGAAGTGGGAACAGCGAGAAACTTAACAGTAATATTGGGGATCACGAACTAGACGAAGTTACGTATTTTCGCTATCTAGGCAGCAAAAAACCATGATGGACGTAGCAAGAAGGGCATAAACGGAACAGCACTGGTAAAAAGGGTATTCCTGGCCAAGAGAAGTCTACTGGCGTCAAACATAGGCCTTAATCTGAGGAAGCAATTTCTGACAACTTCCATTTGGTGCACAGCATTGTATTTGGTAGAGAATGACGACTGTGAGGAAAACCGGAACGGAATACGGCAGAATCAGCTAGGATAGGAATATATGGAAAACAATGACAAGAATAACGGCCAGGATGATAGTACACCTGTTAAGACATCACGGATTAGCTTCCACGGTACTAGAGGGACCTACAGAGGGTAAAAACTGTAGAGGAAGACACGAGACGAACACGTCCAGCAAATAATTGATGACGTAACTTGCAAGTGCCAAGTGCGACTCTGATACGAAAAGGTTCGCACAGGAGAGGAATTCATGGCAAGCCCTATCAAACCAGTCAAAAAGAGTGTTACCTACGTGTTGTGCTGCCATGGCACTCGTAACGCTCAAGACTGTGAATTTAACAGAAGCTCGAGTTTTAACTCAAGCATGACACAGGTTTTAACACCGAGAATATAAAGCCCTGTGGAGGATGTTTCTGGTGCGCGGTTTCCACAGCGCAAGATAAACACAGCGACACTGGATGCCATGTTCCACACTCGCTGCCCACGTTCGTTACGGCCTACCTCCGCTCGCAAACGGCCATGGCGCGGCGCGTCAGCGACCAGATACAGATCTCGGTCCGTAATGGCGCCGCCTTCGACACTAAGGCGGCAGCAGCCTAGGCGCAATTTCCCGCTGACCTTGCCGAATTAGCACTCATTAAGCACAGGTGTGTTCCGGCAGCTGTAAATAAGAGCCGGAATTATATAACAATTTAAGGACGCGCCAGCGTCGAGAGCGGCGGCGGGTAACGACGAAGTCACGTTGGTGGTTACAAATAAATAGCGGCAGCTGCCGCGCAGTACGTTTGGTGACTTGCGACTAATCGTAACTGGCACTGCTCCCTGACCGTTGCGAGCATCTAGTAGCTGGCGGCGGGGCCTCAACCGGCGGGAGAGATATTCGACACCCGGTCGCCGCTCCACCAGATAACCTTGGAAGCCTTTCCAGGCGTTGGTACTGCGGTACGGCCTTCGCGTAGCGGTACACCGATCGGGAGTGGGAAATATCAAATGTTAGCCGCACCGAGGCGCTATATCCCCAGCGAAAAACGGCCGCGCCATCCCGGGGAGACGTACCTTGGGCGTCCGGGTGGTCTGTTGGGGCCACGCAGATAGCGGCTGCTCTTATCTAGGAATAGCGCCCGCGCTTATCTAGGAATAGACCAAAAGTGTTTGGCTTCTGGCGCCGGACCAAGCCGCCGCCGCCGCCCACGCCGTCTCTTCGGCTGCGGCGCACGCGCTGACGGCAGCTCCTTCGACCAGCAGGCAGGCAATAACTGCGTCCCAAAGCCATCTGTCATTCGGCCGCGCCGACGACACGCAACTGGCTGCAACTCTTACCTGTATCAAGACACATGTCACTGATACGTTTAAGAACATAACTCACTGGTCAACTAGCCAATCATTCTACAGAGCAGGCGGAGTATTTAAGGCACTGGACTCTGCATTCCGTCCGGTCAATCACTTTTGAATTTTCGGAGCTTCCCCAAAACTGAATAAAACGGACGCAGAGGTCGTTCCTTTAAGAGGACAAGGCTCACTTCTGCGGACAAAGCACAGTCCGGCAGAATTTTTATTTTTGTTTCGTCCGAATTACACCATCTTCTGATCTAAATATTTCTGAGAGATCACTAGCAATGACTGACAATTAGACGACACACGTCGCCGTAAATGAGTCCCAAAGCCGAAAATTCCAATACGAGGGATCTCGATTGCGCTTTGAACCTGAGATTATAGAACCAAATGGTTCAAATGCCTCTGAGCACTATGGGACCTAACATCTGAGGTCATCAGTCCCCTAGAACTTAGAACTACTTGAACCTAACTAATCTAAGGACATCACACACATCCATGCCCGAGGTAGGATTCGAACCTAGCATCAGCGCTGTGAGAGGTCTTATTTCGCTACTGAATTTATTGCATTGTAATTTTTAACTATTACAGAATCTCCAAACATCGAAGAAGAGTTCCGGGTGGTTGGTTCTGTCTCTTTGATTTTATTTATGGTTAAGCAGCAATAATTTTAACCTTTTTCCCTCATTATTAGATCTGTTATTGACTACTATTTTAGCTTATACATAACTACTAGTGTTTTAATTCACCAGAAAGCTTACTCATCCAAGAAAAATATTTATTACGGGGCCACACATCGTAATCACATGTTCTGACCCCAAAGCTCTCAAAGGTCGTACAATGTCACTAAGTAGCAGGTTCCTTACATAACAATGTTCTTACACACCTTTTAACAGTCTTCTTCCGAACCCATCTGTGTGTTGCAATGATTATGCTACACAAACGTATCTCCAACGTTCCAGCAGAGCCTTTAAGTGAGGAGGCACTATTACGCAATTTCTAAGTAATGTGAATAACATATTACGTCGTGGAGACAGATAAGCAAACACAACGCCGATGCCACAATTTAGATACCGCAACACTGCTCCGATAATGCTGTTACGTATTGGCACTGCCATACAGCGCAAAAAAATGAAAATATTTTACTGAGCGGTAGAATCTGAGACGAGGTAAAGGATACATATCACACAAAAAGAAATCCAAACATATTTCCTTTGAGTCCGTGTTACTCGGTAAAGTAAGGCAACTTGCTAGTACATGTACGGTGTGTGTGTGTGTGTGTGTGTGTGTGTGTGTGTGTGTGTGTGTGTGTCAAAAAGGTGACACTGTGCGAGGCACTCGAACCAAGTCTAGCACGATGTGGGTTGAGCGATTTTGATTTATGCATGCATCTGATTTTCTGCACTGCTACAAATTTATTACTTGCAGTCATTACACACCTAAAAAAACTAGCCAAGTATAACTCTAGTACTTTGACCCCAGCATAGTAATGTTATTTTACAACTGTCACGAAAGAAATTTCTCTTCCTTTCGATAACACTTACGAGCTATATAAAAATGAGTTATTTATGTCTTTAGGAGAGAGAAATAACAGCAAGACATCATATTCATGCGCATGTCTTAGAATAACATTGGTGACTACGTCGGTATCGCAACTTGCTCGTTACTATTACGAATAACAAAACGAACCTGATTCCGTAACCGTCGCACAGTTACAGCGAGAAGCGTGAAAGGTTAGCCTTTCACAAGCGCCCAGGAAACCCTTCACCGTGAACTTATGAGGTGAATCACGGGATGGAATCGCACGTTACCATTACCAGTAGAATATTTCGTGAGGATGTCAAAAATAAAGGGAGGGAGACCTTCAGTTTAGGGCACAGGTCGCATACTGCCATGGAGGCCCCAATACCTGGAAGTTAATGGCCCTGCCACTGACCGCGCAACATTCGGTGAAGATGGTCCACGAACGGTTTTTTGTCATTACGCGACTAATGACTCAAATATCCTACGACCGAATGAGGACTGAGCTCAAGACTTTGGATTTGTGGGTTGATGCTTGCCCATTGAATCTGTTAAACTGATGGACAATATTGTTAACAACCCACAAAGAACCACACAAAATATCTAGCTGAACAATATTCTGAGGGAGATTGCTGGAGGCATAACTCATGAGCAACAGAAAACATTTACGTAATGGTTCAAATGGCTCTGAGCACTATGGGACTTAACATCTGAGGTCATCAGTCCCCTAGAACTTAGAACTACGTAAACCTAATTAACCTAAGAACATCACACACATCCACGCCCGAGACAGGATTCGAACCTGTGGCCTTACCGGTCACCTAGAACCGCTCGGCAACACCGGCCGGCATTTGCATAATATTTAGCAGTGAATACATAATGTGTTGTGGGGCGATCACCCTGTTGTAGAAATAATTCAAAAGCCAAGATCGCTTAAATACTGTTTACTAGATGATCGGTTTCAACACGCTAAAGGTGTCATCATCAGATCTGAATGTAGCTCAACATGTATAAATCATTTGGATATAACGTACACAGGAGGCAGACCAGCTGATATTAAATCATTGTCAAAGAGATAAAAATTAAACAACAACTGCTCTCACAGTCATTCTATTCCATCAGATAAAACTATTTGACACATGACCGCAGCTCGCCTAACAACGGTCGGCATCACACTGTCATTGATACTTCTCTGCCGGTCAGTGTGGCCGTGCGGTTCTAGGCGCTTCAGTCTGGAACCGCGTGACCGCTACGGTCGCAGGTTCGAATCCTGCCTCGGGCATGGATGTGTGTGATGTCCTTAGGTTAGTTAGGTTTAAGTAGTTCTAAGTTCTAGGGGACTGATGACCTCAGACGTTAAGTCCAATAGTTCAAATAGTTCAAATGGCTCTGAGCACTATGGGACTTAACATCTTAGGTCATCAGTCCCCTAGAACTTAGAACTACTTAAACCTAAGGACATCACAGACATCCATGCCCGAGGCAGGATTCGAACCTGCGACCGTAGCAGTCCCGCGGTTCCGGACTGCAGCGCCTAGTACCGCAAGACCACCGCGGCCGGCTAAGTCCAATAGTGCTCAGAGCCATTTATGTTAGAAATGCTTATGTTGAATCCCAGTACTCTCTTAAAACAATTTGATATGGTGTGATGTAAAAACAAATTTCATAAGGAGAGACAGACAGCGGGGTATTTTTTCATATTCGGATAAAAGGGTCGTTAGATTGGCTAGTGGCTTCAGAATTGAAATTCTGCACTCTGTCTTACACCATGGACTAATGCCCATACAAAATCACCAATTATAAAAGTCTCGAGCACCACCCATCGGAACAGTCGCGACATGGGTGACCCTGTGGCAGGCCATCAGGATGTGCTGGTGCGTTTGAGTGGGGGAGGGGGGGGGGGGGGAGCTGATAAATGTTGCGTCCCGGCGGTAGTGTTATGACAGTGGATGAGCTGGTGGGCAGAACGGCCGGTTCGCCACCGGGTGCGCTATCGGCCAGAGCCGTGTCTATTCTGGGGACCCACGGGCAGAGTGCGGCCAAGGCGCTGTGCTTAAAGAACACGCGCGCGCAACGGACCGTCAGCTTTAACTCCGGAGGCGAAGCGGCGCAGGCAACCGCGCGCCGAAAACATCGGAAACTGTTGAGCGCGCCGCGCGGGGAATAGCAAACACCCCCGCAATATCCCGCTACACGCAGATCGGCACGCAACTTATTCTTCGCCGTAAACGTCTTACTTGGAAAGGCGGCTGTGTGTCACGCGGAGGATCGGAAAAAGGAGACGGGTGAGGGCGGAAGGGGAGAGTGGGGGGGGGGGTGTTGCGAGAGGGGAAAGCAAGCAAAGGGCGTGGCGACTGTGTGGGAGGAAGAAGACAGGGGCGTCGGAAGTTGTGAGTTTCCTTTGGCGCCTGCCTGTATGCAGTAAGGGAGGGGCGCTCATGAAATGCAATGCGGGTTCGCGAGATTGGTTGGAACGGCAGCCCTAAGGTCTGCTGGTACAACACGCTGCTTTTTCTTCGCCCTTCCAACGGCCGGCAGGTAGCACGCCAAAGGTTCTTTCGTCTGAGAAGCAGCCTTTGGAACTTCCTCAAGTGAGACGCTGGTGGAGCGTTCTTTATTTCAAACCCCAGACACATCAAACGTGACCAAAGTCGCTCGAACAAGTCTCGACAATGACAATCTCTTTGTTATGCCCTAGCACTGCCGGGGACAGGCACAGGCACACTCCACAACGCGTGGGTCTGGCAAATTACCTTGTAACACAGGGTGAGCATCTTTGCAGAATAAAATAGTTCTACTTGGAATACTCTCTTTTAAATTCTAAAGGTGGCAGGGGTAAACTACAGGGAGCGAAAGGCTATTTACAATTTGTACAGAAACCAGATGGCAGTTATAAGAGTCGAGGGGCATGAAAGGGAAGCAGTGGTCGGGAAGGGAGTGACACGGGGTTGTAGCCTCTCCCCGATGTTATTCAATCTGTATAATGAGCAAGCAGTAAAGGAAACATAAGAAAAATTCGGAGTAGGAATTAAAATCCTTGGAGAAGAAATAAAAACTTTGAGGTTTGCCGATGACATTGTAATTCTGTCAGAGACAGCAAAGGACTTGGAAGAGCAGTTGAACGGAATGGACAGTGTATTGAAAGGATATAAGATGAACATCAACAAAAGCAAAACGAGAATATGGAATGTAGTCGAATTAAATCGGGTGATGCTGCGGGAATTAGATTAGGAAATGAGACGCTTAAGGTATTAAATGAGTTTTGCTATTTGGGAAGCAATATAAATGATGATGGTCGAAGTCGAGAGGATATAAAATGTACACTGGCAATGGCAAGGAAAGGGTTTCTGAAGAAGAGAAATCTGTTAACATCGAGTATAGATTTAAGTGTCAGGAAGTCATTTCTGAAAGTGTTTGTATGGAGCGCAGCCATGTATGAAAGTGAAACACGGACGATAACTAGTCTGGACTAGAAGAGAATAGAAGCTTTCGAAATGTGGTGCTACAGAAGAATGCTAAAGATCAGATGGGTAGATCACATAACTAATGAGGAGGTACTGAGGAGAATTGGGGAGAAGAAGAGTTTGTGGAACAACTTGACAAGAAGAATGGACCGGTTGGTAAAACATGTTCTGAGGCATCAAGGTATCACAAATTTAGCATCGGAGGGCAGCGTGGAGGGTAAAAATCGTAGAGGGAGACCAAGAGATGAATACACTAAGCAGATTCAGAAGGATGCAGGTTGCAGTAAGTACTGGGAGATGAAGAGGCTTGCACAGGATAGAGTAGCATGGAGAGCTTCATCAAATCAGTCTCAGGAATGAAGACCACAACAACAACATATCATTCGGACTTCGAGATCATCGAATAGTTGTGGATTACATGATTTTTATGGATTTCCGGTGTGTTACGTCCGCATGGTTTGGCGAACATTATTCTAATGTGAGAATAGCCTGTCGAGTTACACCGTAATCAACGGAAGAACGGAGGTCAGTTCAGACAGAGAACAAGCACGCAGAGGACAAGAATCTGGAAGATAACCATCTGGTCACTGTCATCATGCAATGGAAAGAAACCTACATTCCCATCGTTTCAATTCCCTCTCGCGCCTTCTTTTACCCAACCCATGAGAACAGGCCGGGTTCTATAGTACAGCCATCATTTCCAGCTTATTCTAAGCGCAGATATTTATTTCCATCCCCTAGCCGAAGCAAGGACAGCTGTTCGCGATCATAAATATAGCACAGGCTCTTCCTTTTCAAATCACAGAGCGTTGAGTGCGAGGTTAGGGGTCCTTCCTCCAAAATTCACGTAACGAGTGTTGTCAACTTCTCTAGAACACTATCTTCCAAACAGTACTCGCCACTGGAACCAGTGAAAACATTATGAAATTACAAAAGAAGGAGATTCACTCTTCTTTAAAAACCAAGCAGTGAATTTCGTGTAAAACGGTATGTGCGGAAGGGTGTCAAAAGCAAGCAACCGGATACGTTATAAAAAGAAAGTGCATCACACAGATTAGGCACCGAGAGAAGTACGAATCGAGTGGGTTGTTTCATGGCATATGATGGCGAGAAATGCATTTGACGATGGAATGGAAGTGATGGGATCAGGAGCAAAAAATTGCCGGATGATAAGAAGAATAGAAAGAGAAGTCTTCGATGATGATGGTTTGTGGGGCGCTCAACATCGTTGTCATCAGCGCCCGTACAAGTTTCCAATCTTTCCATTTCCAATCTCGCCACTTCCGCTGATGAGAACAACACAAGCACCCAGTGCAGTGCGAAGGTTACAGTGTGCACGGTCCTAATGGATATCATATGCCATCCTCTTCGGAGACCTGAGACCAATTCAGCCCAAAGGTTTTTAGCGTTTCCAATTGCGCAGCATGCACTTATTGCACATATAGAACTGACAGGGCAATGGGTGTTTCGCTCACCTTGATTTGGACCATTCAAATGAATGCTGCAATGGTATTCTCAAGACATCCACAACCGAATCACACACAAAACTCTGCTCAATTTATCGCTATCTACAAATCGCCATCGCCCACTCGTAACGCGTCTCTCAACTTTACGTTAAGTGCCTGAAAAGTTGGGTAGACCAGCTGCAGAGAGAACCGACAGAGGCGGGATCCAGTCGTGACGCGCGAACCGTCGTATCAGCCGCTGCGATGTTGCACAGGAAATTCCCACATATTTCCTGCCGCTGTCCCACTAACATTCCGCGACACCACGCGGTCTCCAGGAAGAGAGCTTTGCTTCTCAGTCGCTGTCCAACACATTTGCGTCCAACGGTCCCTCTCGTGGCAGAGAAGGGAGAAAGTACCTATCACCTATGGGCAAATCGTTACATCATATTTTTCCGGCATAAGAAGTCCATTGTCACACTTTGATTTTATTTACTTATAAATCCTCCACTAAGACTGCTTTCGGGATTGCAGCCCGATTCCCATGTGCTGCTAGTATGAAAAACATAGCTTACAAATTTTTGTAAATTACATAAAACGATTATACTGCCATTAATTTATGTAGTACAGTCAAGACGATCTCTACGAGTCTTGGTTATAATAAACTACAGTGTCCCTTATCACTGAAGTATATAACTGCACTCCATGGTTTATATGTTAAAGTTGCAGGTTACTGACGAGATAGTACAATGTTCGATTTCCTTCGACCACGAAAGATTTCTCCTGTGGTGGGAAAATCTGTACCGGGGTCCACTTAAATCATTTGAAGCCAAATGAGAGAATGCTTGATGAAATATGAAAAAAAAGAGGCCAGCGAGTTGGCATCAAATTGATGGGAATGCACGAGGCACTTAGCAGGTTCTGTGAAATAGTGTAAAATTTGGATACGTGACTTGCTGCGTACCATTTCACATTGCCTCGCCGCTGTCCAGGACAATACCCCATCGCTGAAACGGCGAATACCGTCCGTAATATCGGAATCGCCATTCAGTCCATCTGCTGCTGGGATAATGACTGACTATTCTTACGGTGTTATTTGCCTATAGAAATGTCGAACTGAAATCTCGATTGTGTGGACGCTTAGGGGGTGAACAAGGCACAGAGAAGCACAAAACCTAGGAAAAAAGGATATCTTCAAATTATATGTATGTTAGTAATGGCAGCTTTGAGGTTACAAGAGAAACATTATACTCTTTGTGAAATACGATCATTGTGTCAGCGATTAAACTGTAGGAACAGAGCCAATGGCGATTTATTTTCTTACATGACAGAGGGCTATAGCTCCGTCGGTAATGACCTAGATTTAGATTAACTCCCATTCTTGATTTGGTTCGAGGAACGATCATTAGGGTTTACCGCCTTGAAGGCAACAACGCCATTAGAATTAGAGACGGAGCAGAAGGTTTGAAGATGCAAGGAGGGGGGTGAGGGGGGCATTCACGTCCCATTGACGACGAAGTCATTAGTAGATGCAAGGAGGGGTTGAGGGGGGGGGGGGCGGAGGGACTGACGTCCCAAATCTGATGAACGCGACGAGCAATATAAGGAAACTATCTTGGGATTTTGCATCCACTGAACACGGGTCGGAACTGAATGGAGTAGAAATTCCCTTTATTTTGTTCCACTACGGCACAGTTCAGTCAATGAAGGCGTTTATAAATGAATGCGTAGGTTCAACCCATTAGAATGTACGTATTTGGCTCAGTGGCCAGAAACTCCCCAATTTATACATGTATTTGTGTAATCGTTGGAGAACGACCAAATTATAAGACTTCTCTGTCCAACGTATGACAACTGTATCAAGTTACAACTACCGTATTAGACACGGTTGTCAATTCACTGACTGTGAAGTCTGATAAAGCTGGAATAAAAATTATTCTGATTGTCAGATTACAGTGGCGCGAGGAAATACTGTCAGTGGGTAGCCTGTCCTGCTTCGCCGGGAACTTTTAATTAAAAAAAAAAGGAAAAATGATTTAGCGTAGTAGCTGTATGTCACTTTATTAAAATTATCAATACAACAAACCATCTGCGGAGACAAAAACTGGCGGTAATTACACGTGTGTCTTATCACTAAGGTTGGTTTGTTGTTTCGTCGTAACTGCCAGGCTTTAATGAAGTGAAAAAACTACTGAGTCAAATCATTAATTCTCAGAAACATTTAAAAGCTGTAGTTCATGGTATCCATTAAATAAAATGCATTTCTAAGTTATCTGGAAAACAGGCACTATATCGAGCACTTGGCGCTCGACAAAGAACTGTGTCTGCCTGGCCCCTAGTAGACTACGCATCGCTGGAACCTTGACCACAGAGTTACTACAACCTAGTAGCATCACACTAGGCACATTAAAAACGTGAACTGAAGCGTTGCTAGAGTCAGACCCACGTGCGACCGTTCTGACCGTCGTACTTTTACGCACTGATTAGCAAGTCGCATCACAGTCGAAACAGTTGCATAATGGAAACCAAGTAAAGGCACGTTTTACTCCATTCACTGACAGCCATATATGCAATTCACACAATTAGGGGAGGGGATGGGCGGGGGGGGGGGGAGGGGGAATTGGCTACATGCGTTACTGCAACAAAAATTTTGCACATACTTGATCTTCGAAAAACAGTGTACATCTACATTTATACTCAGCAAGCCACCAAACGGTGTGTGGCAGAGGGCACTTTACGTGCCACTGTCATTACCTCCCTTTTCTGTTCCAGTCGCGTATGGTTCGCGGGAAGAACGACTGCCAGAAAGCCTCCGTGCGCGCTCGAATCTCTCTAATTTTACATTCGTGACCTCCTCGGGAGATATAAGTAGGGGGAAGCAATATATTCGATATCTCATCCAGAAACGCATCATATCGAAACCTGAACAGCAAGCTACACCGCGATGCAGAGCGCCTCTCTTGCAGTGTCTGCCACTTGAGTTTGCTAAACATCTCCGTAACGCTATTACGCTTACCAAATAACCCTGTGACGAAACGCGCCGCTCTTCTTTGGATCTTCCCTATCCCCTCTGTCAACCCGACATGGTACGGATTCCACACTGATGAGCAATACTTACGTATAGGTCGAACGAGTGCTTTGTAAGCCACCTCCTTTGTTGAAGGACTACATTTTCTACGGACTCTCCCAATGAATCTCAACCTGGCACCCGCCTTACCAACAATTAATTTTATATGATCATTCCACTTCAAATCGTTCCGCACGCATACTCCCAGATATTTTACAGAAGTAACTGCTACCAGTGTCTGTTCCGCTATCATATAATCATACAATAACTATATATTCGCAATATTACATTTGTAGGTCACTACAGTAGTTGACCAGTCAGCAGCAATTAACTTTCTGCTGTCCTGGAATTTCCTCAACGTCTGGTCGACGAACTGTTGACATTCTCGGCGTTATCTGCTAACGGAGACGCCGGCCGCACAGACCAAACACGCGCGCAGGAAACTTTCCCACGGTCGCCTTCTCGGAGTCGTACACCATACGAGGGAGGAGTTGGCCTGCGCAGGAGGTCGTCAACAAGACACAAATCTGTCAGCGGCCTCGCAGAGAGCAGAGGCGTGGAAGTGTTTACGCGCCGAAGCGTGCTCTGCACCAACAAGGGCTGCGGCGGGCCGATGAATACTCATGAGGGGGGAGGAATCTGCAAGGCGAGCTTTGGCCGCCCGCCGTAGGCCGCCGGCTGCGACCCGCGGAAATGCCTTTCCCAGCTCCCACTGCACCGCACGCCGGGTCCGGTTTCTCGGCGGAGCGCCGTTCACGGACCGGAACAGATAAACGGACCCCGCACTCTAACTGCGAATAAAGGCCGATTCACCCTAGACGTCAACCGAACGGAACGTCAGACGTCAGCGTGAAAATCGTGGAAGGTTCATACGACGCAGAACGTGGAAACAAGACGTCGATTCGCTTTGGCCCATATTACACTATACAAGTTCCTTGACGAATATATTTCTTTGTTTCGCTCCTGCATAGCGAAGGACGTCAGAAACAATCTTATTTTTCTCCTTCAATGGAGCAGAATTTTTCACTTAAACGTCATTCAGCGGAAACTGCTTCCTCAGTTTTGATATTCTGATATCCCTGTCTCTCTTGTGGAAGAACGTCACATTTGTAAGAAATATCCGAGTCGTCATGGAACATCTGTGATGCGACACGAAAACAAAGCAACATAACAAAATGAAACTAAGATGACGAGAAAGCACGAAATACACTACTACGCGAGCGCGGTGAAATAGCGTGACTTCCGATGTTAACGGACGGCACCTGCAACCGGACTCCAACCTCTTCCAACTTTCTTCAAGAGAGACCTCGATCTTGAGGATGTGTGAATGTTGTCATTTGAAATGCACTGTTGAATGTTTCGACGTTTCGTTCCGCCCTGTCAAGTATGGATCCATATTGCGCCATCTAGTAGGACGAAGATCGTCAGGAGTCACACCTCGCCGCTAATACGGTGCAGGTTTTTCTTACTTCAGCGTGTTTATACAAACAGCAGCAACCACACACAATTTAATCTTCGTTTGCTTTACGGAGAAAGCACTGTAACAGGTTTCGAAATTACATATTAATCCACAGACTGCTTTCATGTGTGTATCAACTTATAGGATAAGTATGACAATGATCGTTGCTGCACAAACTAACGTCAAAAATGGTTCAAATGGCTCTGAACACTATAGGACTTAACATCTGAGGTCAGCAGTCCCCCAGAACTACTTAAACCTAACTAACGTAAGGACATCACACACATCCATGCCCGAGGCAGGATTCGAACCTGCGACTGTAGCGGTCGCGCGTTTCCAGACTCTGGCGCCTAGAACCGCTCGGCCACCCCGGCCGGCTACTAACGTCAGAATGTAACTTATGAGAAATGACGTTTGGAATATTTCTTTTCACTGCAATTCTCCGACGGATAGCTTTCACACAGTTCATGATGTTTCCACGTTGACTCACAGTGGTTATTATTCGGTTGTTGGGCAACAAAACAAATTACTTAAAGACTGAACGTGTGCTGACGCACCTCAGATGAAAACAGTGGCTAGAGGTGTATGAGGGGCAAATGCGTTTCGATATAGACATACAATCACAAAGACTGCCTTGTACGCACCCATTATCGGATTCCATCGAAATACACGGGGCGTTTAAATATGGAGCAAATCTGTTAACGAATGGAGAGGTACTGAATCGAACTGGTGAGAAAAGTGGCACAGCTTGACTAATTGCAGTGATTGATGGGACACTGCCTCCCGAGGCATCAAGGAATCTTCAATATGGTAACGTAGCGAGGTGTTCAAACGTATGTAGGGCGAAATAGTTGTACAAAGATGAAGAAACTTGCATAGGACAGACTCCAGTGCATAACTGCATCGAACAGTCTTCAGCATTCAGTCAACAGAATCGATATCCAGAACGAATACAACAAGAATCTTCAGTTCTTCGGGACAGTGCGACAAATAGTCAAGACCAGTGTCGGACGCTACATACAGACAGAGGCGATCAGAAATGCTACGTCTGCGCCACAGACGGCTCGGATGAGAACTGGCCAGCGGCCAGCAGCACGAGTGGAGACGCATCGCAGAGCCCCCGTGACGCAGAGTTTGTGTACGGGAGAGCCGGAGTGCGCGCCCGTGTTTATGTGCTCGGCCCGTTATCTGTGGCGCCGCGGGTATCAACTGTTTGCCCGAGTCGGACGGTCCGATGTCAGCGCCAGAAGGCTCCCAGGCGACCACGACACGCAACACTGCGGCCGCGGGGCATTCTGGGAACGCCACTTGTGCTACGGAGGTGGCCGGCCGGCGACGCGAAACTCGAGAAGTTACGGCATGGACGGCAGCAGTAAGAGTTCTTGCCCTCAGTCCGACGACGCGTGTGAAGCAGCTGTCCACGATAATGTATCACGTCCTCTCTGGGCAACTACAGTACCTACACTTCCCACCTCTAAGAACTACCGGACACTGAGAAGTCATACAATTTTGGGTATTACCACGAAAAAACAATGTTACGTAATTAATATTCTGTTTGAAGGTATACTTCTCTGCAGTCCTCCTGCAAATGGCATATCATCGCTGCAATTTTGTGACATGGCACTTAAGGATCCAAAACAAAATTCCG
Organism: Schistocerca cancellata; assembly: GCF_023864275.1. Classification (NCBI taxonomy): domain Eukaryota; kingdom Metazoa; phylum Arthropoda; class Insecta; order Orthoptera; family Acrididae; genus Schistocerca; species Schistocerca cancellata. Next base: position 458,334,308 of record NC_064631.1, on the reverse strand, counting down.
AGGCCGCGCGGGATAGCCTCGCGGACCGTGACAAGACGCCGTAGTCCAGTCGGAGGTTCGAGTCCTCCCTCGGGCATGGGTGTGTGAGTTGTCCTTAGCGTAAGTTAGTTAGTTTGATTGGATTAAGTAGTGCGTAAGCTGTTTGGTCCCATAAGATCTTACCACAGATTTCCAATTTTCCAAAATCCCGCAGCACATTTCAGCTGGAGCATCGTGCGGTAATTCGCTTCGTACAACAGCGGGAATGTGCAGCTGTTTCAACCAGGGATATGTAGCAGCACTAGATACGAGAATTATGAAGTTATTCACACACAGACAGCTTGAGAAGACTGCTTCGAATACACTGATTGCCTTCCCCCTCCCCTACCAGCAATGGCCGAGTTAAAGACTTTAGTCAAGTGTAGCAACCTAACAAAATCACAGTTAGTAGTTCGTGTTCCGTTAATAATCGCTATGTCCCTTTACTCATTTATACCAGGACTATTGAGCGGACTGATACTGATTTCTGTTCTTCCATAACTTTTTTTTTTTTTTTTTTTTTTTTTTGCTGATTCTTTCGGTAAAGATTACAGGATGGACATTACAGCTGCTGTATATCGATGAACTGTCGGATCGCTAAGTGTATTACTTTCAAACACTGTTCTTTTTGGCAGATATGAAGTATATTTCTTTCTGAAACAAAGTGAAAAATGGTTTTACAAACTCACAGGACTGTAATTTTTTTCCTAAAAATACAGCACGATGGACTCGCTCGCACATTGTCCGCCAATGTAAATTTGAAACTTCGGGCGGAGTTACGCGGCGTCATGCATCTGGCAGTTTGGACGGCAACTGGAATCGAACTCGCGGTCTAGCTGGTACGCCACCGATAAACGTGTGCTCTAGCCGGGCCAGCTTCAAGACATTGCAGGTGAGGCGTTGGTGCAGCCTCCGGGTCGTTACTACCGCGACTGCAGACATCACATCGTATAACGGCGCCATGTAGCTGTTACCGGGCGCGCAGTCGAATTCTCACCGCTCAACGGTCGACGAGGCTTCGCAGGCACCTGCACAGTGGATGGTGATGCCCCATTTTACAAGAGATCCTCGGCCTTCGGGAGCGCGCCTCGTTACAGCAGTTCATCATTCACTGCACTGTATATGAAAGCGTATTTCAAAACCTTTTGGAAGAGGATGAGTCGCTAATTTGACACCATAGCAGCAACTATAAACTACTGAAAAAATAGTTATTGTAACAGATTTGACCATCAAACGTACAAACTGTCCAGTTTTTTTGCTGGTGATGTCACCCCCAGGTGCACGGCATACAATGATGTCCACTGTTCGCTTCTGATCAACTGCCGCCACCCGCAGCTCATGCTGTAGTCAGTGGGAAGCGTTGCTGCCTCTACATCACGGGGTCCCGAGTTCGATTCTCCGTCAGGCTGGGCTCTGAGCACTATGCGACTTAACTTCTGAGGTCATCAGTCGCCTAGAACTTAGAACTAACTAAACCTAACTAACCTAAGGGCATCACACACATCCATACCCGAGGCAGGATTCGAACCTGCGACGGTAGTGGTCGCTCGGTTCCAGACTGTAGCGCCTAGAACCGCACGGCCACTCCGGCCGGCGATTCTCCGTCAGATCGGGGACTGGGTGTTATTGTCATCATTTCATCACCATCAACGATGCGCAAGTCACCGAAGTGCCGTCAAATAAGAATACTTGCACAAGGCAGCCGAAAACCCCCGGAGTGGATCTCCGGCCAATAATGGCGTACAATCATTCCGTTTCAACTGTCGCCATCGTTGACCAAAGTCTCAGTTAAGTAGTCGCGCCGCTAAGTTCGTCACAAAACAAGCTTTCGTATTACAGTGTCTCCCCTAGTTCTCAAAATAAAATGGCTTTGGAATCAACAGGGAATCGAGTATAGAGTTCTGATGAAATCCCACGTGTGCTAGTAACAAGTGTCCTACAATAAATTTACTCTTTTGGCAGTGGTGGACTCTGAGAATGGCGGTAATGTGCCGCCGAAACTAGTTGTGTGATGGAATAAGGACATTCTCAAAGATACTGCTGCGGTGGTACTCTTTCTCCTAAGAAAATATTTTGTTGCCGCCCTCCAACAGAGCGAGGAACATTATGATAGAATGAGAAATCAAGAGCTAGCACGGAAAGTTTTAGGTGTTCGTATTTCCGAAGTGTTGGTGGAGAGTGGAACGGTAGACAAATAGTCTGATTGTGGTTCGATGAATACTTTCGCCCACGCATTGCATACTAAGAAATGTGGAATTCACAACTAAATAGTTATTTCTGTAAGAAATAAGACACTTTACAACGATTTTCTGTCACCACGGACACGCAAGTGTGCAGTGGGGCTGCTGACTGCAAGACGGATGCGAACTACTTTTTATCGGTCTGTGGTGCACACGCACGTTTAACGTAGGCAGTGCCTTCAGAGTTTCGGTGATGTGAATACCAGCCACAGAACGAGGTGGTAGTGGCGGCGCTGGTGGTGAAATGTGGAGGCGGAAGACGGCAGAGTTGTGGCGGTACCGTCGCACGAGCGTTCCGCAGGATAAGGGGGGAACAATACGACGAGGCAGCGTGGAACGGAACAAGGCAACACAAGCCCGCGGCAGGGGTCTCGTGTGTCGCGACATCTCGAGGCGTACCGGGACCTGGCTGGCACAGAGATATATGCAGCCGCACGCGCGTCCTGGTAGCGGGAGCACATCGGAGATCCCTGCGATACGCCGTGTAGTATTCTCGTGTGCCGGCCGCCGGTAGAATGCGCCACGCGATGGCTGTAGTAGCTGCGCGGAACTGGCGACCTTGTACGGTGGCTGCATTCGCCACCAGCAACTCGGCTGTTCTTGCGTCCGTCCGAAGAATAGACCAACTGGCACTGAAGATATGGTACAGGTGTTCACGTCTCTTCTGCGCCTAATGTACACGTACTCCGAATCCCATGCTAAATCCCATGCTGTGTTTTAAGGGAAGGTGTCGTTGAGAAACTGTAGGAAGGAACGAGATAGCTTAGACAAAACTTCTAGATGGTCTTATATATGACAGCTTGCTCTAAATGTAGAAAAATGTACAAGACCATAACTTTCGAAAATAGAAGCAGTCGTGTACTGTTTCATACAGTCAAGTCGATTAAAAATGGTTCAAATGGCTCTGAGCACTATGGGACTTAACATCTGAGGTCATCAGTTCCCTAGAACTTAGAACTACTTAAACCTAACTAAGTTAAGGACATCACACACATCCATACCCGAGGCAGGATTCGAACCTGCGACCGTAGCGGTCGTGCGGTTCCAGACTGAAGCGCCTAGAACCTCTCGGCCACATCGGCCGGCAAAGTCGATTAATTTCTAGGTATACGAATACAGTATATGCAAACTGAAGCAACGAATAAAAATTTGTACCAAGACTGGAATTCGAACCCGGGTCTCAAGCTCATTAAGCAGATGTGCTAACCACTACACACGCTACCGTTCCGCTGTCGCTTTGCACGACTGCAACCACTTCCCTACCACACCTCCATCCTGTGTCCAAATTCCCCTTCACGCGTCAGCCGAAGTGGTATTCCCTCTAAACGTGAAGAGCATAGCAAGTGCAAAGTTGAAAAGCAGTGATGATGATGATGAAGTCCCATACTCCGTGACGGAGCGTAGGGGAACGATGCCGTACTAGGCGAGGTCCTAGCGGAGGTGGTTTGCCATTGCCTTCCTCCGGCCGTAATGGGGATGGATGATGATGAAGACGACACAACAACACCCAGTCATATCGATGCAGGAAAAATCCCTGACCCTGCCGCGAATCGAACCCGGGACCCCGTGCTCGGGAAGCGAGAACGCTACTGCGAGACCACGAGCAGTATAAATGGAATGAGCACGAACGGTCGATAGTAGCGAAGACGAATGGTGAACATCAGTTTATCGGAAGAATATTAGGAAAGTGTGGGTCATCAGCAAATAAATCGCGTATAGTACGATCCATTCTTGAGTACTGCTCAAGTGTTAGGGATGGCCACCATGTCGGATTGCAACATCGCATCAGTTGAGACGCGGGCTAGTAGATTTGTTACCGGTAGGTTCAATCAGCATGCCAGTATTACGGAGATGTTCCGTGAACTCAAGTGGGAATTCCTGGAGGGACGACAACCAACTTTTCGAGGAGTACTTCTGAGAAAATTTAGAGCTGACTGCAGAACCATTCTATTACCACCAACGGTCATTTCGCCTGTGGATCACGAAGATAAGAAACATTCAGGCTCGTACAGTGGCATATAGACAGTCGTTTTACTCTCGTTCACCTGTGAGCAGATCAGGAAAGAAGATTCCTAGTTTAGGTGCTAGGTACTCTGCGCCACGCACCATACGGTGGCTTTCTACGTATGTACATTTAGACGCACAGCCAACTGACACAGTTGTATTTAATCTCTGAAGAAAATTTCTCACTGCCATATCTGAATATTCAAACAAATTCTAAATACGTTGATGAGTAATTTCTCAGAGGACAGGAAGTACTCTGGAACGAATGGATGTATTGTAATTCATCATTACGAAAGTAAGGTGCCAGATCGTCATTTATTCGAAGAATCAACATGTAACACTAAGTTCCTTCAAAGCTTGTTCTACAACAATGTAAAACACAGCATTGTAAATAAAGAACAGTAATACGCCGTTATTTATTGGAAACGCTTGCTACACAAAGTAGGTTGCAGCTTACTCAAAGGAATAATCCTGACACCTCACCTAATTAAAAAAAAATTGAAAACTCTAGGGCTCTATGGCTCGACTGGAATATTATCAGAGTTATTCGCTCGGCATACTTCACAATTACTTCTCCAACATTAGTACCTAAATTTACCTACGGAACATTAAACAGAAAATATCGCCATCCCTCTTTCAAAAATTCCCGTGGATATTCTTGGGATATCCGTTTCTCCATTTATGACTTGCGACAGCAAACTGCAACGGTTAGTAGAACGGGATCAGCCTTTGAACCTATGGGCTCTGAGTATATGTCCTGGTTAAGGCTCTCCATCGTCTCGTTCACAACCTATAGCGATCTCAGAATTGGAAGAAAGAATGAAGATCAGTGCTGTACGTCCCCAAGGTTCAGTAAATCTACTTGTGTTTTCTGCGAATAACTGACGTGCGTGGCAGTTGGGTACAATTTACTAAAAGTTTCTTTTCGTCCGTTTCAAGGATGGAGCGTGGGAAGAATAAACTACACGTCGCACAGCGATTTACGTAAAAAATATTAACAGTTTCTGAGCCGAAAAATTGTTGTCGAAGTTTCCCGCAAAGGTTCTCGCAAGATGAAACTTTAACAATACTGTAATATCGGCCGCCTAACTGTTTGGGAAGCAATGTCATTTACAAGGAAACTTGAGAAAGATGCGGAAGGAAATTAGTCGCGTGGTTTCCAGAGGAACCACCGCGGCACATATCATAATGAATTTACGATAATTGCGGAACAATTTAAATTAAATGACTGGTCCGCAAATCCAAACCAGTCCCTCCCGAATTAAGTCTCAAGCGCTTTTAACCAGCACGCCGTTCCTAGCGGTCATTAAACGACTACCACACACCAGATATCTAGGAAACATGCTACATCATTACACGGTGCGAAACTAGGAAACGCAATCACGAGGAGATTACTGGATTATCTGCGTACAAGATGCTGATCGCGAAACAGGAATATTATGTTTCAACGTTATAGTTCCCGCTATGGCTGAGTGATACAGTTCATGGTGAAGATATAACATAGGCTCCAGCGTAGGTCTGTGACTCTCACAAGTACCTTCGGCCAACTTATACGAGTTCTTGTGGGCTACACTAGACTTTCTCCAGTAGTGCGAAACACGCGTGATAACTTGACATACTGTTGCGAATTAGAGAATATTCGTGAGGCACATTCACAAAGCAGAATTTACAGTTGTAGGAATGGCTCATAATACGCTGGAAAGACAAATGAATTATAGACATTAGATGCCACTAGGCACTGATTTATATCAGTGGGGCAAGTTGAAAATTTGTGCTTGACCTGGATTCGATCTCCAGTCTCTTGCTTGCTAGGCAGATGCGCTGACCACAACGCCATCTGGACACAGCGGCCAGCACAACCACACGGACTACCCTAGCACGCCTCCCGTCGTACCCAAATTCTCAACTTATTACACACGCTACTGATGTAGTGCCCCTTCTCATTTGCCTCATTACACGCGGGATCTTGCCGATTTCCGTTACGATTTCGAGCTTTGTCGTTGGTCGTCATTGCCTTTATTATATGCGTGGTGTCTCCGCTATGGTGACTTGCGCGGAAATAGGATCGTTTCGTGTAAAGAGTGTGTGTGTGTGTGTGTGTGTGTGTGTGTGTGTGTGTGTGTGTGAGAGAGAGAGAGAGAGAGAGAGAGAGAGAGAAGGATGTTTTCTGGTAGTGTTGCCTGCTTTGCTTCTTTGATGGACAGTGCAGTCCCGCAAATACAGTAACAGAAAAATAACATCTGGCACGGCGGGCAGGCGCGAGCTTTCACATCCTTCCTTGAAGAAAGCCGCCATTCGGAAGGAAACAGGACAGGGGCGGGCCCACCATCCGTCAAACGCGCCAGACCCTCGCCGCTATTGTCTGGCCAGCGCAGCACCTAACTGTACCGCTTACTTCTGCCTCTAAAGCAAGGAGTGGCAGGGAGCTTAGTCGGGTCAGGCATTGTCAACCCCTAAGGCCCTTTTGGCTATTCAATGGACGGCTGAGGGCTCTCATGTCGAACTCGAGGCCGTCGGGGGATTTCCACAGCACCAGTGAGGGCATCGCTTTTCTTCGAAATTCGCTTGTTGCCACTTCTTACCCGTATTCCTTTTGAACGTCAACGTCTCACTGCGCCGCCCTCTATGGTATTCGAGTACGAAGCTGCCCTCTCTCTGACTGTGTTGCAAAGGAAATATTGGTTTGAAACTGAAGTCGCTTAGACTGACTGGGTAAATCTGTTGGTATACGGGGTGTGCGAAGTCTTGGGTCTGGGAGGATAGTAGGCTTCAGGCAGAATTTTGGATGGATTTAATCTGCGAACGGGTAGGATTACGAATTTTCGGGCGACTCAGAAGTAATAGTAGTAATAGTAGTAGTAGTAGTAGTATTTTAATCATAAGCCGATTATGCATAAACACCATTTTGTTGCTTTCTGTTAAAACCGATTGCTTATACTTAAAGAGAAATAATATACATGGAAGAAAATTTGTGTAATGGTTTAAATGCCCTGATATCGTCGTTAAAACTGACTTCGAGAAAGAAAATTAAGTAACACACTTTCACAGCATAGCTCTTTTCTTTCTAGCATTTGGATTGGGTTGATTTGGTGGAAGAGACCAAACAGCGAGGTCATCGATCTCGTCAGATTAGGGAAGCATGGGGAACGAAGTCGGCCGTGCCCTATCGAAGGAACCATCCCGGCATTTGCCTGAAGCGATTTAAGGAATTCACGGAAAACCTGAATCAGGATGGTCGGACGCGAGATCAAATCGTCGTTCTCCCGAATGTGAGTCCAGAGTGCTTCTAGCATGATGATGATGATGTTTGGTTTGTGGGGCGCTCAACTGCCTGGTTATCAGCGCCCGTACAATTACCCAATCTTTGCTCAGTCCAATATCGCCACTTTCCTGGATGATGATGAAATGGTGAGGACAACACAAACACCCAGTCATCTCGAGGCAGGTGAAAATCCCTGACCCCGCCGGGAATCGAACCCGGGACCCCGTGCTCGGGAAGCGAGAACGCTACCGCGAGACCACGAGCGGCGGACTGCTTCTAGCAGTGTTTTAATAGAAAACCTATAGAGCGTAGTTTAAAAACATATACAGCCTATGCCCGTCTGAGCGTTTTTTAGAGTACTGTGCAAAATTTGAAGTAAATCGACCAAGAACTTTTGTCTATGGCCATCAAAATTTTGTTAAGTGTGTAGTGTCTGTGCGGAAAATTGAAGTCAATAGGCAAAGAACTTTGCGAAATTTTTGCTGACAATGTTTCTTCCTTATATCTTAAATTTACGTCATTTTTATCCTTGTTCAATTTCTGCTCTCTATTCTTGAGCCAACGAACGCGATCTCGGGAAGCATAAAAGCGATTGCAGAGGTTGAGAAATTTAGCACAGATACCTGCTTTAATTGCGAGTAAGTGAGGAGGGATGCACCAGTTATATCGGACATATACGATGCCATTCATCTAAGTGAGCTGTTCCAGTAATAAAAAAAAAAAAAAAAAAAAAAAAAAAAGCGAGGAAAAAATTAAAACTTGGTAAACGAAGAGTAGACTTCTTAGACCTCAGAAACGCTGTCTAAATAGGTAAATAATGTGACTATCTCTGCTAGAAGTACCATCGTATCGACTCTTCGCCTATTCACCAACTATACGGCAGAAAGAAAAAGAGAAAGAGCGAGAGAGAAACCAGATATCCCACGTAAGCTGTAGCAGTGTAGCTAAGCAGCGGACTTTTACTACGGCATCGTCAAATTTCAATATACGTCAACGTCTCTGACGATTATTCTAAACAACCACAATTTTAGTCATGCCTTCTTCGCACTGTTGCAAAATGAAAATGAACAAAAATAGTTTCAATGTAGTTCCCCGGAACTTGTGCACAAAAAGTTGTCCGCAATTTGAAGGTCGGCTTCAGACAAAACAGACCACCTTCTGCATCCTTGCCTTCCATTGAATCACCCGATCAATTACTGAGGGACTTACAGTTCAATGTTGAAACTGAACAATAACTTGGTTTTTCCACAGCGCACCGTCAGGGTTTGCGAGTAATGGTCCGTAGAAAACGACAGCAATAACACGTATATGACTGATAATCACTTGCGCACTGGAACGTATTAAAAGTAAATGTACGCATATCACAATAGAACTGGATGAGAGGTCTCTCCAAAATTACCCTAACCTCTTCAAAAAAACACCTGACAAGGTGTGTTTTGGCACCATGCTGTCATCTTCAGGAGTGCCGAACAAAAGAAAAAACTCCCTGCTTTCGAGAAGTATGTATCTCTCAGCACTTTTTCCAATATTCGCGCAATGTAACTTTACACACTGTGTGAGGTAAGCTGGACACGTACAAGTATGTAGTTCCCTCATATTCGCTTCAAGCAGCTCCTGTGCGACGTGTCAGTGTGGTAGTAACATGACGCTACGTATTCACAGAAATGTGATGATGATGGTTTTTTCCCTTAAATAATTCGTATGCTGCAGCTGAAACGCGCCCTTCCGCAATTTCGTGTAATAAATGTGGCTACAGCACATACCTGGAAAAGAATACGCCAGGAACTAAGAGTGGTGCGAACACTCCGGTTTGGGATCGGGACGGTCATAAATCATTTCGTCACAAGCAATACCGAAGAAAACGCAGCATCATTTAATCCAGAAATCAACCACATCGAAGGGGAGTAAACTGTGCCACTTTATAAATTTGCCCGTGGACGGAATTTGTTGATGCTTTCGTTGATATTGCGAGGTTTATAAAGTAACACTTCTCAGCTGCAACTACGTTTTTCTTCCGGTTATTAATTGGCACCAAACGTTTCTGCAGCATGCTGTCATCATCAGGTGTATAGAATGATTCGCGATGACTAACTTGACACACTGCGCGGGAGATGCTGGAAGTGGAGGAGTAAGCAGAATCATTTGCGGTCGGTCATCAGCATTTCCTGTACAGTCTGTCAAGTCATAGTGAGCGTATAGCGCTGATTCCCGTGAAGTGTGAATATTTCATGGACCTGACGATGGGAGCACGATGCTGCAACGCGCGGCCCCGGTAAATATTGAAGATTGGACGTGACTCCGGCTGACGAGGTGGTGAATTACCTGACCCATTTATAAAATAAGTCGTGAAGTTTCGTATATCAATGTTGCTCGTGGCTCGACACCAAACGGGATGCGAGAAGTGAGAAGCGTTGGACGGTACAGCTGCGCTGTGTGGTGACAGATGGGCGAACAAACGAACAGGCGCGACAATGCGAGCTGCGAGCGCTCAGCTGGCCGTGGCTGTGGCTGTGTGTGTGTGTGTGTGTGTGTGTGTGTGTGTGTGTGTGTGTGTGTGTGTGTGTGTGCCAGCTGAGCTGCACTTTCTTTTTTATGCCGGCCGCGCAGACAGCCGGGCGCCGCAGTCGATTCGCCAAGGGTTTTCGCAACAGAGGCAGCGGCGGCGGCGGTGCCAGTCACGCTGCTACGGTAACGGTGAAGCCGCAGATGCGACGCGATGACGAGCGCGACGATGCCGAGAAGTGGCGGGTGAATGAGCTACCGGGGAAAACCGACGGGGCCCACAGGGGGTACTGCACGCTTCTCCCAAGGACGAACTCGGCGCTCCGGTACGCGTGTGAGAACTCGTGCACCGCTAACTTACGTAATCTTCAGAACCATCCAAGGTTCCTGCTCGACTTCTGTCTAGATCACTTACTTTATTTATTCACATTATTTCATGACATGTTTCAGCTAGACATTATCAGACACTGTTTTTTTAAACAAAAGAATAACAAGTGTTGCACCGACGGTTAGCAATTGTAAAAACTCACCCACCAAACCTAGAACTTGCGCCGAAGCGAGACATCTGCTAACTCGATTCGAATCAAAAGCGCTCGCAGAGAAGCGATTCTTAATCACGAGCACATAAAATGAACAGTGCGAAACTGTTATGTTGGGCGTGCCTGAAAATAAAGAGTATGTTGCCCACACTCGTAATATCTACTTTTTCATGTTAGTTAATGAACGTAACAAGACAAGAATGCAAGGAAGGTTAATGTTAACGTCTTGTCAACGACGAGATCATTTGAGATGAACCACAACCTGGGACTAGAGGAAGAACTATCTTGGCATCTGCGTTAAGCAATTTACGGAAGCTACAGAAAACCTGAACCCGCGCCGGCCGATGCGACCGAGCGGTTCTAGCCGCTTCAGTCCGGAACCCCGCTGCTGCTACGGTCGCAGGTTCGAATACTGCTGCCTCGGGCATGGATGTGTGTGATGTCGTTAGGTTGGTTAGGTTTAAGTAGTTCTAAGTCAAGGGGACGTCAGATGTTATGTCCCGTAGCCATTTGAATCTAACTACGACTGGATGTTATGTACTCGCAGTTTACGCCGACCTGCAGAGGAAAAAACTATCATTATAATAAAATAGGGGAAATCAGAGCTCGCACGCAAATATACTTGCGTCCGTTTTTCTCCGCGCTGATTAGCGGAATAGCCATGTAGATGGTAGGCTGCGTATGATGGTAGGCTGCGTATACGGAGAAACATCAGCTATATAATCCAATAACTACAATGAAAACGCTTGCCGAACAAGGACTCGAAAGCGAATTTCCAGTGTTACGCGAGCGCTCGCCGTAACCACTTTGGCAATCTGCGCCCGACCCACAGCTAAACCCAAAATTCCATTTGTCGTCATTTAGGCGTCACAACCAGCACCCGTACACTTACTTTAATTCCCGTTCAGGGGGGGGGGGGGGGCGACATTTTAATAGCGAGACGCTGCCTAGTGTCGGCGCTTAAATACGATATTGCAGTACCTGTCTTGTTAAGGATTACGATGCGTTCCTTCGGAGATGCAAGATCATCGAACTTTTTAACAAAACACGCACTGCTATATCGTATATAAATTTGATTCGCCAGATAGAGATCTGCACCACTGTCCTACAGAATTCGACTCCAATGTTTCCCCAATGCGCTACCTAGCTGACAAAACAAGCAGTTTTCCGAGTATCGTAGAACGCCCGCAAACAACTGAACCATCTGGTGCAATGTGGGCAGGTTTTTCTTTTTTTTCTTTTTTTCCACTGAGGAGCTTACGTTCTATTGCAAAACTGTTCATGACTCTTTCACGGCAGCGTCGTTAACAAAGGTATGACGATGCGGGGTCCTTTACCTGCATTAGTATTTACAGTTAACATTGCACAAGTGGGGTGAAAAATGGTCGAAAGAAAAATTTAAAGAACTTCAACAAAGTCATAGTTCTGATACCGTAAGACGCACATTTGCGTTAGGCATCTGATATAGCATGAGCAAAATACAGTCTGTATTTCCGCAGAATCTACTTGGTATGGGCAGCTCATCATTAGTACATAAGTGAAACTACGTTCAGAATAAGCGAATTACTTATGGTGGGAACAAGACCGTTTGGAAACGACCTATTAGCGACAACAGTTCTGGAGGTTATAATTTCCCACTTAATTTTTTTACGAAAAAGAAATTGTAATTGCATCAAATACCAATCATTCCTAATTAATCCCCAAATATAGCCAATCAGATCGTTTCAATCCAGGCAATTACACTAACAAAGTGAGGTAGAATATGATGGAACATGGCACAATCTCAGAGACTGAACTCCAGAATGGCGGAAGGTCAGTAAGAAAATACCAATTGTGAAAACGATATTTAACGTAATCCGGTCTATTACGATTACGAAAAGATTCGGAAGTAGGAGGTCACACAACGTGGCGGCGATCTGGCCTACGATCATGAGACAGAACGATATTGCATGACCATTTTACGGGATTTTTTTACAAACGCAGCTGTTATGTTAGTTGAACACTGCGACTGAGATGAATAAAGGTTTCCAGAAATAACAGTCACAATGATGCTTCAATTTTTATTTGCGGTAATCGCTTGCAAATCGCCTAACGACTTAACATCTGATGATGAGTCCCTTGGTGATTCAAAACTAGTCATGGTAATCAAAAATTGAAGCTTCACTGACGGCGGGTGGTTGCAGTCAATTCTGGAAAGCGATGGAAAAGAAAATTTGAACAGGTCAAATACATAACCGTAAAGGCCAAATAGTACACTGCAAGTTGGTATATGGACGAAAATTTTATGAAGTACGGAAGACATAATGAGATGAGGATTCAATTTTTATTATTTGAAGAAAATTCATGAATGTCTAAATGGATGAAGACCAAGGAACCTCTACATTGTATTATGCCTTTAAATTGGCGTTCAAACCAAGTTCATAGATTAAGATGACCTGTCGATACGAGGAAATTCGGAGAATTACTTGCAATCTCTTTTATTATGTATTAATGCAAAAGAATGGTCTAATCATCCCATGGTTTTCGCATTCCAGTGCCCCCTAAACGCGTATCAAATTTCCAGTGCTGGACCTTGGTATGGCGGGCCACAATCATCGCAGCCTACAGCGTGCCCCTGCTACTTATGCAACCCACCGGCATGGAAACCTAACAACACATCCAGGCGACTCTATGACTCTCCTCTCCCCGTAACAGTGGACTCCACTACTGGAACACAACTTTACTCAATACACGCCAGTATCTATTACCACTGTTACGTTCTATGAATAATCACTCGGTTTTAAGTTTGTGGCTATCAACCCTCGTGCCCGACAATGGAGACTATTTCGATTAGCGCTGGTGATGATCTGGAGTTTCCATGTTTATTACTTAAATCTACCCGATCTCCTTTTTATCGCGGCCGAAAGTGCATTTCTGTGCTATTATCAATTCCTGGTTCCATCTACAGACGAGGCCAATTTTCGACGACGATGTGTGTGAAATTGTGCTGAACAATGTGTGTATCGAACAGAAAACATAAATTTTTGTTCCCGTAGTACTGGCAGTGGAGTTGGAAATACGGTACTATGCTGAGGCCAATCTCGGCAGCAATGAGCAAAGGTATAAGGGACCAGCGGTGTGATGTAGTCGACTGCATTGCAAAGATCACTGAGCTCTCTATTTAACGTATATAATGTGGTACATACCTTCAATTACGAATACGACTGCTTTTTACGGAACTCTTTTTATTGACCAGAAGGTTTCAAGCGAGTACAACCACTGAGCGATGACTGATAAGAGCAAGAACACCACTGACACGAGTTCGAATCCCGGTTACATCTACAAGTTCCCTTCGTCAAAGTGAGTTGTGACAATGTACATGCGAGGTAAATACATTCTTCTCTCGTTGTTTCATTTTCGACGGGGTAATAATTATGAACGATGCGTTGCACTCTCGGAAGTCGTCCCGATGTGCATGTCTTCCTAATTGGGACGCACACTTATCTAATTATAAGTCTCCCATAAGTCTCCCTAGACGTCGTCTTCGATAGTGATAGCACACACTGAAATCTTATTTTCTTCTTTGCACAGGGTCGGCACGCTTAAGAGAGACATTGGCGTGGTTAGTTCAAGGGGTGGCCGGATGTCATTCCTATCACCACCCCAAAATAATAATGATGATGAAAGGATGAGGACAACACAGACACCCGTTCCCCGGGCAGAGAGAATCCCCAACTCGGCCGGTAACTGAACCCGGGACCCCATGATCCACAGGCAGCACTAGACCAAGAGCTGCTGACATACGGAATGATATTCATTTCGCTTAGATCGTAATATATGGCCAGTGCGTCGCGTTCAGTGGTTAACGTCCGCGTAGTTTCAGGCACCAGATAAACTATTTGTTACAGATATACTTCAACATTTCTGATCACAACGATCCTTACGAATAAAATTAGGCCTAATTATAATAGCTCAAGAGTAATGAAATGACGAACGACGTTAGGTATGTTATTACACTGTTAAAAAAACTTTGTTGATATTTTAGGGAAGCCTGTATCCAACTTCGGAGAAAGTCTTTCACAATTTTTTTTTGAAATCTTTGACGGGGCGTCACACCTTAATAAAATGTAGTTGCGATGTCCTCGCTTTAGTAAGAGATCTGTCTAAGAAATATCTTCGACAAATCTTTACATGGTTGTTTTTCGTCCCGTCGACGGCGGAGTTGCTGCCCTAAAGCTGCAGTCCTAGCTTCACGACGTCACCGACAAAACGCTTCCCACTGGATATACTGTAGTTTACTGTTAGCACGAGCAGCTGTACAATTGTCTGTTCCAGTAACATACTTACAAACAACTAGTGAAAGGTAGTTTTTCGCATACAGCTACACCGTACATGCTGCTCTGCGTAAAGCGATCAAGATGGTCAAGAGAGACTAAATACACCACAGAACCTCGCCAATAATAATTGGGCACAGCACATAATACGAAATTAATAGCAAGAGTTTTTCCTGAAGCCGAGCTCACCAGATACTGAACACTTCGCGAAAGTTGGGATTAATATTCGTTGAGCACAATTTGTTTCGAGTAATCAAAGTAAGTAACTGACAAGTCCTGATTGTCGGACGCGAATTTGAACCACTTGCCTTCCGAATAATAGCCGGCCGGAGTGGTCGAGCGGTTCTAAGCGCTACAGTCTGGAACCGCGCGAGCGCTACGGTCGCAGGTTCGAATCTTGCCTCGGGCATGAATGTGTGTGATGTCCTTAGGTTAGTTAGGGTTAAGTAGTTGAAAGTTCTAGGGGACTGATGACCTCAGATGTAAGTCCCATAGTGCTCAGAGCCTTCCGAATAATAAGTCCAGTGTTTTCACCTATCAGCTACCTCGATCGCTGACACTGTTTTTGTGTGTGTGTGTAGACTGAAAAGCTGTTGGACGTGTCTTCTTTGAACCGTAATGTGCTTCACCCAAGTTCCTTTTCTTAAGGAGCCGATCAGCAGAAACGCTCCACAGTGAGATACGTCAGGAATTTTTCAATTTTTGCCTTGTGCATTTCATACCAAGACTCGCTTGGACAAGACTGTAGCGCGGCACAGGTACGGACCGCAAATGAGTCATTTTCAGTTGCCAAAGGTCGCGCGAAACCGGAAAAAAGTCGTTAACGCAGGCTGCTGCGGGGTACACTAAGCAGGTCACAGGTCCAATCGTTGGGAAGGCTGTAGAAGCAGATAACGTTCGCGACGTAACTGACGCTGTCACGTTCAGGGTGTGCGGGCTTTTCACTGCAGCACTTCAACGTTATCAACTACAGCAGCGAGCGGATAAGTTCTTCACGGGCGAAAACTTATTTGGCAGCACGCGCAGTACCTCCTAACATAACGTCAAAACGTTATTAGCGCACACACAAACTAACGGTAAGAGACAATGCAGTAACATACTCGACACACACTCGTCATGCAAGAAATAATTTTTAGAGTTTATGGTGTACGAGGTACGTACGGAGGACCCTATTTACATGTAATAATGTTACTCCATACTCGACCACTTTGGATCACCTAACGCTGTGTATAAATGAGAAAGGAAAGTACGTCAGTACCTGAAGGTATGAACTCAGTCTTCCAATCGCGTCGTGACTTAAATTTCGGCAACTTTTTACACAGTGCATTTTGATAGTTTCAACAGTGTGTTTTAGCAACTTAGTGGCCTTGATATCACCTACAGCTGCTACAAACGGTTTCGATTCGTTCTTCCGCGGCACGAGAGTTCTAGCGACAGCATACAGCACAACGTGAAGAAAAGTGATAAAACTGCAGACCTCGCTGGGCGTAAGACAAGTACCATGACTGTAACTGTAGATTGTTGCCCTCTCGTGATTGTTCCGTAAGCGTATCATTACACTTATATATAAATAGTTCACACAACGCTAAAATGTAAAATGTCTTAAACACCTAAGATTCGCAATTATCGCTTCAGAGAGAGGTTATATATCCACGTACGAGGAATGCAATCTGTTCAGCTTTACTTTCAATTCATCGCTGTTTTTCTGGCAGTCGGTACTAGACAGCTGAAATGTGACAATAGGATGTATTTTTTCGCTAACCGTCTAAAATAGTAAATGAATTACCAAATTATAAGATAACGCGTAGGTTACTGTATACGTAGTTCTTCGACAGAATAATTACGACTCCGCCAGCTAACTAAACCTGTATGGAAGACGAATATGACATCAGGCTTAGAATTAACTTTGAAATTGTTTGCCTTGGATTTGTGCTTTCGCTGTGAGAGGCAAACGCTTTTGCAGTCTTCTATAAACGCTTCTTATTCACTGTCGTCGGTTTCGACCGAACAACCATAACAACGTAATGGTGCTTGGGAAGCGCTTTATGAAACAATTCCGAACATATGCAGCGTCACTATTTTATATGAATTTCTTATCTACTTTTAGTTGAAGAATGACACGCAATGTCACCTACGAACAATTTAGTTATGACGCCTAATGGTTCCTAAAACGTCACGGAAATGATCTGATTTCACAATCAGCATAAGCGATACTACAACTTCACTCAGGAATCTGAGAACCTAAACTCCTACGGAGAACGCGACATTTAATGGTAGGCCAATACGCTAAAACGGCTGATTTCTACGCCATAGCAGGCCGGTGTGACCGAGCGGTACTAGGCGCTTCAGTCTGGAACCGCGCGACCGCTACGGTCACAGGTTCGAATCCTGCCTCGGGCATGGATGTGTGTGATGTCTTAGGTTAGTTAGATTTAAGTAGTTCTAAGTTTTACAGGGCTGATGACCTCAGAAGTTAAGTTCCATAGTGCTCACAGCCATTTGAACAATTTTTTCTGCGCCTTGAAGTTTAGGTCATTTACCAGTGAAGTACGCAGTGTGCTACAAGGATGTGGCTAAGAACAATCTATTCCTACATCACAAACGAGTGTTTATAAAATTTCTTTTACTCACTTAACTGAAAACGTCACGATACACCGACTGTGCATTGAACATTTTAGCAATGTGAACTATACCAAACGCGTCGAATTTCAGATTTGTCTGTAACACACCGACTCATCGAAACCGTATTTTCGCTGCACTCATATTTAATCAAGATTACCAACAATGCAACCTTATTGGCACGGATTGTAGCGCGAAAATGATCAAGAACGCGAGATGGGCGAATGGTAACGACGAAATTTAGAACGTAGTCGGCAACGATGTGACTTGCATCGTAATCTTGTGTACCGCTTTTCGTAACTTTCTTGATTCACGACAGAAACGTGTCTGAAGAAGTTAGCGGGCTGCAGCGTTACGTTTACTATCGATACTTTTCGGTGTGGTTCAAGAGAGCGAGTATTCTGCGCCTCTTACGACTCTCTACAAGACCGTACTTGTTTCTCACGAACCTACCGATCCTGAGGATGGACAGCGAAGAGGGCTCACGAAATAACGAGACAGTAAATGGAGAAATGCGCTCATGAGGTTTCAACCTAGCGCGAGTTCGCCGCTAAGGTTGACCGCCAGAGCTGCGCAAAGCCGCTGGACGAACGATACGCGGCCGTTCGCCAGTAGTTGGCCGCGTCCTCTGCCTCTTTAGGCGCCCTCGTCGGATTATATACGAGACGTGCAAGGTGAGGTCCGGCGCGACTTGGCGCCGAGTCTTTCGGCCTTCAGCGCGGCCCTTCCTCATCAGCGCTCTCTAAATTCGGCGCCCGCGGAGAACTTCACACACACACACACACACACACACACACACAGAGCCCGCTTCTGTAATCTTAACTCTGTCCACGCCTGGCGGATGTGTGCGCGCACTGGGACGCGGAAGTCTTAAGACCCTAAAGTCCTTGGCCGACGTCCGCCAAGGCCCGAGCGAACGCGCGCGCAACCACACAAGCGCGGGACTTTGGCGTGCACTTTCACTACAGCGCGCGAACCGACATTGAAGCAAACGCAGTGGATCAAAATATTACAGGACACATACGATTCTTGTGGCACGGTCGCCAGAGCCTAAAGTCTCAGAGTGTGCCTCTCTCCTCACTTTGCATCGCGGTCTTTTATAAAAGTTTTGGTGGTAAGTATTCCCAGTACATCGTCTTTATTTTATGAAACCATTCATAAGAAAAACTGACTTGCGTTTTTATACAGTATACATCGGGTAAACGCGAAAGTAACGTCATGTTCGCGCTAGTTATACGAACCAGAACTGCAAAATAAATTCGGATAATCAATGTTGGTAACAAGTCCCAAGTGAGTGTTCCACCTGTACATGTAAACACATGCCCGAAAAACGTGTGGGAGCGACACTACGAAACTTCTTCCGTCACCTCGTCTCTCGCGAACAAAGTTAGAACGCTAAACGTAAGAAAAACTTCCTCACCTGGTGTACGACATGCAAATTGGTCTGCGGCATCTGAGAAACAATTGCTCGCCTAATAACTGGCGAGTTATCAAGTAAACCTAACGCAGACGACGAAAGTATAACGTCTTCGTACGAACTAACGACGAAAAATCTACACTACGCTAAACCAGGAATTTGGATGATTAAATGTCACAAGAGATGATACATGTTTTCGCAGTCCTAAGCCATTTTGCAAGCATTTCTTGTTGTATACGACTACTACTAGGTATCTCACGAACCACTCATAATATCAAACGGGAAACGGATGAAAATTCGTCAGCAGACGAGTGATACACTAACCCGCCTTTGACAACATCAGTGAAAACAGTTCACGAAAGTATTATAGAAATCCAAAGTCCGCACTTTGAAACGAAGAAATTGTTCGCGACGTATCACATGAACGAAATGACGCTAAACATGAAAAAATTACAACTAGATGCACAAGAGATTTAATAATTTATAGGGTTTTGCACTGTTAAGCAAGACTTGTCAGCACGATGGAAATGTACAGTGCACACAATGTAACTTTTCAACACGGACTGAACGAGGTATTCAATCACTGTTCTACCTAGACCAGTTTAGAATGGTGAGGTCGGATTCCCTCCGTTGACATGTCCGAACCAACTATGATTGCCGAACTACAGATGTTTTTGGTGATAGAAGTATTTACAGAATCCTATTTCACTCAGTTCATGAGTCTGACAAAATACCAAGCTAAAATGAACAAAATATTTCTCTCGTTACTTCTTGAAATCTACGACGTCGGAGCTGTCAGGCGACTCACATTTGAACGTTACGTCGCGTCAGCGCTGCGTCAAGTTTTTCGCGCGCTGTCTTCGCGGTTCGGCGATGATTCAATGAGTCTGCAACGTCCACGGCAAAAAAGTACGAAGGCGGGGAGAAACTGGCTACATCAGGGACTACAGCAGCTTTCCGAACTTCCTGACAACTCTAGGACACAACAGTGACAGACAGTTCCTCGTTTCCCAACAAAGCACCAGAGAACTACTTTAGATTGTAAATAAGGTTCCACAAAGTTAACTAAGTACCACAGTACCTTCAGTGTGACTGCGTGTCGACGAGTTATTCAGCGTTCCTATTTGCTTTGGACGGGAACAACGAATTTTACGCCATAGCAGAGAAGTTGCGCGAAGAGCAAATGCTTTTACTGTATTCGTAACTAAATCCTACCTTACAGAAATTATGTTCCTTGTTGTCGACGCCAATTGGATCCATCAGACATGTAACCTACCGTCTCACCTCTCGAGTTTTGACAATTTAAACCACATTCGAAGTCAAAGTACTGTCGAATCGTAAAGATACATAGCGTGACGAACAACAGGCTAAACAGGGATTTTCTCCGAACGAATACATATTTACAAAAATTAATCCAATCACTTTTCTTCTTCGCGACGTAGTTTTTTAGTTTCCAATCAAGTCTACTACACGTAGATCGGTGCAATGCCAGTTCCCAAGAAAGAAAGCAAGAACTTAATAAGTGACGAAAATGGTGCCGAACACCGCGAAAATTAAATGCTTCAACTCAACAATGATCCATAATCTTTCAGAAGACTAACAGAGAGATTACAAGCACTAAACCGCCAAGACAAAAATCGCCTACGATTAGCGAACCTTCATTGTTGACCACTACTGTAATCGTCTTTGAAAATGTAAGTCTAAACGCACTAAACGCATTGTATTCTGTTGGCTCGTTACTGTTGTAAACACACCACTACGAACACTGCCGTTTCAAGAATCAATCACCTCCGCCTCAACAATACGCACCCGCAACAATCGAAAATCGGCTTTAGCAACTAAAATGACGGTGGACCCAGCGATACATTAAAATGTTAAACTTTTGGTGCCATTGACTTAACTCACCTGGGTGGCATCTGTGTACGGTGTGGAAGAGTCCTTGTTGACAAGCTGGGACCCGAACATAGGTAATCCACTCGACGTGGGACTGTTGGAGCGACTGGTATCGCTCTGCTGCTGGGGCACCATGGTGCTCGCAACAGGCAGCCGAAGTGGGCGCCTCTCAACACAAAACACTAGGGGCCAGAAAATGAGGCCTGCTCCTCGCCAGTTCCGAGGAGTCTGAATGATTTCCCCGATGATGGGTTACCTACGTGCTGGCAGTATTCAAACTCAAATTATTAAAAAAAAAAAACAACTCCGGAGCTCTCGACTTCACGCGACACTTGGACTATGGAGCAATCACGCTAGCGGGGTTCGCCCGTCAAACTCCTGGCCACACGCACTCATCTATACCACCTTCCAACCTCTCCGTAGTCAGTATGCACTGTGACTGGCGCTCCCGCCGCGTGCAATTGTTGATATCTGGCTTGTAGCTTCGAAGCAGCCCGTGACGTAGGCAGCGAGCGCCCACCAATGGGAGCGCGGGAGGTGGAGTCTATCTGGCGCCGCGACGACGCGAGGCAGTAAGAATAAAGCTCCACAATTCGCTTGGCTTGTGGATTCTCCAAGTTTAACCATTAATAGGAGCAAGATATATGCGTCCAACTAACACTGAATTTGATCATTTGTAACTCTTTTGGATTTAGTGTAACCTAACACTCCGGAATTGTCTTTTATATGAATCAAAAGAATTTCAAAACAAGCATTTCTGACGAAAAACGCATTACTTCGCTTTATAAAGATGACGAATATCTTAAAATAATCTTGCGCGATAAAAAAAATCCACTCTAAGATGGCGTTAGTCACATCAGTACAAGTTCAGCGCGCTGCGGAGAGATCCTCACTCGGCGACGGCCACAGCTGAACTGCGGCTTTATTCCACACGGCGGCGATACCCGTAGCGGCGCCGAGTCTCCGCTGCTCTCTAGCTAGGTGGCAGCACCATACAAGCGTTTGAAGTTCCACTAGGGGCTATGAGCGTGAAAGAGAAGAACTGCAGTACGGGGCGAGCCGCCAGCGAGTGAGGAGTGGCTGCGCTGGCTCGGGGGAAATTTGCTTTCTACAAGTTTCGCGGGAATCTTTTTGCAGTACACAATATTTTTGCTTTACTCATAAACATTTCTGGGATACTGTAAACGCCTGTTTGCGAGGTAGAATGTTTTCAAAGTGTGTTTGTAATGAGTATTGAGCAAATTAGCTTATTACTCGGTGTTAATTTCTTTGTGAGAGACTGAAGCGGATAATAATATTAACGCGATCTTATATGAAGAAAAATAAACTGCAGGAGCTCCGCCCTTTTTGTCCAGGAAAATATGGCAGCGTTCTAGTAAATACTCACAAAATAACCCTGTGCCTTAGTAAGAGCGTCTGACTAATGCGATTTAAGATTTTGATCACGCAAGCGACATTACTTCTTGGAGGTAAGAAAATCATTTCTACAGGTTCGCCCCGTTAATAGCATGGGGAGAGTGGCAAAAGTTCAGGCAGCGTGTGAAGATATGCTCTTTGCTTAGATTTATACGTAAACGCTTATTCTCAAAATGTTTCACAAAGACATTTCACGTCAACTTCTGTTTCGGTGACGCTAGGAGTATAAAATTTGCTGTAATCCGAACTGTTCACAGGCGCTCTGCTAGTCTGTGATGACAGCCGACAGTATTACACGTCACTATAGGAGTCCAGTAGTAAAAATTATTACTTCAGTGTGAGAGTACAGACGTTCTCTTTTGAGCTGTTCAACAGAATAAATACTTATTTCGAAGGCAAAGGCACATTGGCCCCGATAAATAACGCCTTATAAAGAAGTGTACTTTTTTTGTCAGATGCGTTGATTACGTAATCAGAGTAAACGATAAGCTACCTTCACTACTCAATTTTACGTCTTGTCCCATGCGTGAAATTTAGGTGGTTCACTCTCGCCAGGAATTTCTTACATAGACTTGGAATACACGAGAAAACTCCCAATTACACACTTTCTTTTTAGGCAAGTTAGATACCAATTTTGCTTCTGTTGAAATAAAGTTTATAGATTTTTCATAACAGAGAAAGTTCAGTCAAACTGCCTCACAAGAAAAGGTTTACGAGTAAATTTTGCTCCAGAAGGATTTCGAATAAAATTGACGATAGAGTACTTGGCGCAGGAAACTACGATAAGCATTGTGAGAGCTTATGGAACCATAGCAAAACACACAATTTCATGCCTTTTTACTAAGCGGATGAACACATTTCATTTTATTAACAACATACAGCTTTACTTGCACAGTGGGTTGATAAAAATCACACGCTGTGGATCAAAACGCCCTGTCTGCGTAAATCCTCTGTTAAAAAAAAAATAAACTACAGTAGTGAAACATGTTGTACGACCAGTATAAAGCTATTCACGTGTAACAATATTGTGTGTTCAAGATTTTGAACAACGCTGGTATCATTCAGTTGGATGCACTTCCGCCACCAAGACGTTGATAAATTGTTCTTGGTGGCGAGCTTCAAGATAATTTACGTCTGAAATTGTACAACGTATGTTTCATACCGAACAGCAATCCAGGAAACAAAAAAATCACCAACATTTCTCGGTAGTACAAACGAAGAGTGAATTACAGAAATTCTGCCGTAAGATTAAAATTAAAGTCTTCAAAACGCGTGAAGGGGAAAAAATTATAAAACCTACATGTAGCAGTTTTAGCGTAATACGAAACTATGTTTTCGTTCACAGTTAGATTTTCGGAACATGTTCAAAATTTGGATCATGAGCTGAGGTTATTAAAGCCGCTCTGTATTCTTTCGTCATCATCTCCAACACTTATTCACACCAATACGTTTTCTTTTAAGTCACCTGAAAACCACGTTGTAGGATAACCCATGCATTTCTGACAAACAGATTTATTGTACTGCGCATACCACAACCACTGCTAGACACTTAAGCTACCTCATGTGTTACCCTACAACGTGGTTTACAAGTGACTTAAAAGAAAACGTATTGGCGCACATGCACTCAGTCTCCTTTTTCAAAATGAATCTTTATTCATGGTTATCCCAGACCTTCTGCTTGTGTTAATTATCTTTCATTAGCATGATCATTATTAGTAATTACATTACAAGTGCTTGAAAAAGCTGCTATCAATGTGAATAACGAAGTTGTCTTCCCACTGCAAGGCTGCAAATTCGTCTACAATCAATAATTGTCTTATTCCAATCCGTGTATAAAAATGCCTACATCGTTCTCAGCGAAGTTGTGTAACTTTTCATATCCGAAGTTTTCATCCACGATAGCAAACTTCCACAACAGAACACAATTATATTGCTCCAGCTACGTCAAGCTTATTATAAAAATAAATAAATAATTCTAAGTGAAAACTGATGCCACTTGTAGCTGCTACAGGATACATCGTTGTCCACTTTTACGTATCATGCATAAGACTGGTGGGATGCAGATGTCTGGAAGTGTCCTCCGTGCATTTGGTTCAAACCTAGACGCAGAAATATTCACAGGAATCAGTTTTATTTTGTTATGTAGTTCTTGACTGTTATCTATCAAAGGACGTAAGCGTCTGTGCAAGAGAGGGGGGGGGGGGTGGCTTGGCGGGAGGGGGGCAGATGCCACTTCCCCACCTGGAATATGGTATACAGAGTATTTTGTTCATCACAGAATTCTCACACGCTTCTACAAGTGATTTCCTATGATTGCGCTAGGCCTCTTGTTCAGACAGCTGGAAATAATACGTATTTATGTTAAAAAAAGGCAATATTAAAAGTTTTGCCTTCCCCGTCCTGCTCCACCTTTGAATAAATTTCTGTGGACGTCCGTGCCGAAGGTGATTTAGTTTTAATTTTATGCAATGTGCAAAGAAAATCGGACTCCTGATTCTATGCAACTTCCGACTCTTTAACTCATACATCCCCTCTTTGAATTTTTTGACTTTTACGTTTACAGTACGAAGGAACTATGACCATGTATCTGCAATTCTAACGTTGAGCATTCTGCGTTTGTGCGGCAGATTATTCCGCTGCTGAGTAACCTTGCACAGTAGACTGAACAAGATAGTGGCAAGCGCAACAGATAATATGTGTGTGTCATACTGAAGGTGTTGGTTTTGCGCTTGTTTCTGTGATGCTTCTTTTCATTACATGTTTCTCCTGGGTTGCAAATCATTCCTCAGCAACTGCTTGTAATTAGTTCTATACTCCCACAGGGGAACGGCGGGAGACCGTCTTGAGTTTAGTCTCTGGATACATGCTATAGTGAGCTCATTAAGTTTGTGCCTATCTAGAAACACGGAGGACAACCGATGATACTCGAAATTCGTCAGCCGAATGACATTGTTTCCATATACAGAGTTGCCCGCGCTACAGCTGGATTGAGCAATGACTTAAAAATAATGTAGTTACTTTCGTTCAGACTTCGAAAAGGAGGACTGGTGAGTAATATGTTCTGTGTTGGAGTTATCCGCGCAGTACTGAGCGACACGTTGGTGAAGCCGACTGTGCATTATCACCTTAAGTCACGCTCCACTGTAACATGTCGTGTCCTTGTATTGCTTCATTTATTTATATAGTCGCACTTGCATATATAACCACAAGCACGAAAAAAGTTCCATTAGTCTCCACGAAAATTGATTATCGCCGTGCACGAACTGTAATTTTGTTTACAAAAGGCAATTGAAGGAAGCAGAAAGTGGGTAACTAGACACAGAAACACGAATACGTTTCTTGATTTCTTATATTTGTTGTCGTACCTAAACAATGATAATACAAAGTTTCTGCCCGTACGTTGTGTTTCAGAAACATATGCTCTTCTGCAGCTTATCAACAGAAATATCAAGGTACTCTGTCAACACGCGGCTATCGTAATTCCTAAGAAATAAAATGTATTATATGTTTCACGTACTTTACTATCTTCTCACTGTGGAATTACGGAACTGTATATCAGTCTAAAGTAATCCACATTTGCATCATATACTTTGCTAGAATTGCGATTAGGGTTCCTGTTTATACATCTTCAACACTAAGACTTGACTGTAGAAAAAACAGGAGCAAAAAATAAACAAATATATTTGTTTAATTACCTCTAAGATTGATGTCTTTTTCCACTAACACCAGAGCTTGCCGAGTAAGTGATTAATTAGGTTGTATTTAAGAAGTTAATTGCCACTGCGGCAGCTCACTTCACAGATAACAGTAAAATACGTAATTTCGTCACATCGCCTGCCAGCCTAAAGATGGAAGCAGGTATTTTGTTAAGTGTGATCTTCCACAGCTACCGTTATTGGCGAGATATGGACTTAAGAACGGCAACGACCACTACATGGAATGACGCAAACAAGTAAAGCGGTCTTCAACCTGAAACATGGCGTGAATACCTCAATGCCGTATTAGTTATGGTACAAGTGGAAGTGCTATGTCCACCTCTTGCCCTAGCGTTCCTTGAACTGACCAATAAAATACGAGTGTGCCAAATACCAGACCAGCTTTATAACTGGATTGAAGAGTTCGTAGGAAACAGAAGATAGGATGTCGTTCTTACTGCGGACAAATTTTCGCACATAAAAGTTACGTTGGGTGTGATTCGAAGGGAGACATAGTAGTATCACTGTATATATGACCAAGTGGGTGAGGCTGTTCGCTGATGTTACTGTTGCATGCAGAGACTTTGTAGCGCTAGAAATAGTATCAAAATGCAAAAAGACAGAGATGGGATTGCAGTCGACAACCAACAACACAACTGCGAACGATTTCGCATATGTAGGCGTAAATATCCATTGTTGTGTGATTACACGACTACAGAACAATCAGTGGAATCAGCCAAATTCCTTAAGTATATGCATATGGACAGAACGATGCAAATCGGAAGACCCCATAAAACGAATTGTAGGAAAGGCGGATGTCAGATTAAGTGGAAGAAGCCTCAAGAAGTGTAATCTATGAAGGAGGTAGCTTAAACCGATGCATATTTCTCAACAGACTGACAGTTTTTTTCCTGAGTCATCTGTCTTCTGACTGGTTTGAGCAGCAGGCCGCTGATACCTCTCTTGTACCAATTTCGTCTATGTTCTCAATAATTTGTTGGATGTGCGAATTTCCGTATTCCGCTACAGTTATTATCCTCTGTAACTCCCTTAAGATCCACTGAAATTCTTCCCTGATAGCTTAACACATACCGTATCATCCTGCCCCTTTCTCTTATCAGTGTTCGCCATACGCCCGTTTCTTCGCCAATTCTGGGCAGAACCTGTTTATTTCATATCTCATCAGTCCAACTGATTTTTCAGCATCCTTCTAAAGCACCAACTCTCAAATGCTTTGATTCTCTTCTTCTCTGATTTATCCACACTCTATGACTCACTACCATACAATGCTGTGCTCAACGTACTTTCTCAAAAGGTTTTTCCTCTAATTACGACCTATATTTGATATTAGTAGACTTCTTTTGGCAACGAATTCCCTCTTTGCGTGTAATGGTTTACTTATGTGCCCCTCTTGCCTCGTACCGTCACGGATTTTGCTTCCAAGACACTAGAATTCTTTAACTTTGTAGCCGGCCGGAGTGGCCGTGCGGTTCTAGGCGCTATAGACTGGAGCCGAGCGACCGTTACGATCTCATGTTCGAATCCTGCCTCGGGCATGGATGTGTGTGATGTCCTTAGGTTAGTTAGGTTTAATTAGTTCTAAGTTCTAGGCGACTGATGACCTCAGATGTTAAGTCGCATAGTGCTCAGAGCCATTTTTTTTTAACTTTGTATATTTCGTGGTCACCATTCAAAGACAGTTTTATCGTTAGTTTTCTTCCTATTACTGCAAATTAGTCTTTCGTCGGCGTACTCTCAGGCATTATGCATCGCCACCACGTCGGATTACTAAAGGAAGTAGGGAAGACCTTAAGAAGAGTAACGCGTTTCAACTCAGGTCAGCTTTATTAGCGCTAAAGCGTCACGGGCACGCTCATTCATCTCCAGTGGCAGACTCCACAAAAGAGAGAAAAAAAAATGTTCAAATGTGTGTGAAATCTTATGGGACTTAACTGCTAAGGTCATCAGTCCCTAAGCTTACACACTACTTAACATAAATTATCCTAAGGACAAACACACACACCCATGCCCGAGGGAGGACTCGAACCTCCGCCGGGACCAGCCGCACAGTCCATGACTGCAGCGCTCAAGACCGCTCGGCTAATCCCGCGCGGCTCCACAGAAGAGGCTGTATGCATCAAGGCTGGTACTGTTAAATCTCTGAGAGCGTACATTCATAGAAGGGTCACTCAGTATATTCCTTCTACGCATATCCAACGGAAGGGCCTCGAAGGTAAAATGAAAGACAACCTAACTCTTATGGATACTTGCAAACAGTCATTCATTCGTCACCACTAGAACAGGGAAAAGGGGGGTGACACAAAACATCCTCCACCGCACATCTCAAGTTATTCACATACACCATTATTCACGTGCACAAATCATTTCCAGAGATGAATAAAGCAATAACTGACAAAGGCCAAATATTTACCGAACCCCGAACCTCTGACACTAGTCCACCGAACATTCGGATCAAGACCAGAGCAGTGAATTCCGTAGAAGTCTTCATTCCATGATGTACGCTGAATAACGAATACTACGGACTCTACTAGCTAGCATTACGAGCGCCATCTAGAGGAATGAGGAGGACAGGCAGTTATTGGCGTCACAAATGCCATAGAACTGAGCACAACGATTAGAACCGATTACAAAATTTTCCATGCAGCGCTCTGGTTTCATAAGACAGTCACTGCCACTGGCAAAACGTGTTGCGTTGTTCGCTGTGTGACCACTAGGCGGATCCGAGGCGGTGTTCTGAGAAGCGTGCTGTGTCCGTACACGCCATCTGATAGCGACACGTGCTCTGGTAACTTCCAGGACGCAACGCTGCCGTTACAGCTTCAGGATCTACGTAAAGGCAATTCTCGTCTTGGATGTGTGTTCGATTGCGCGGAGCACTGCCCAAGGCGAAAATATTGCCCGAACTGCTGGAACAAACACGACGTGGCAGAATCCGCGCCTGCTTATTACTCCGCAAGCCATTGTATAATGCGCGGTAGAGGGTACTTCGCACCAGCATTTTCTAGCCTATTCCTTATACTATTTATCTAGGGAGAAACACCTCTGTGCGCACTCTATAGTTTCTGTTTTCTTATTCACGTGATCCCTGAGCGAGATACAGTACGGAAGCAAGGAAGTTCTCTCAATCTAGCGAACAGGATTCATCCGAGACCTCAAAAACGCTCTTGCTTTATTCGCAGAGACAGCAGACGCAGATAAACACGTAAATTCCGTCTTCTTCTTTGACATTATGATGATAAAGAAACAAGTAAAGAAGTCATCAAGATTGTTTTTATGACCCAAGTGCTTTACTAGGTATGGTCCTGTTGGATATGGTATGTTACTGTCTTCCCCCGGCCTTTGAACTGACGTACCCAAACAGTTATAGGAGTATCTATAGCGTTAAATGGATACCGAATCACTGTGCAACTCTGCAGTTTTGTCATCAACCAGAGATGAAAGATGTGATTAGTAACAGTCAAACCTTTGCATTCGTTATCTACTGTAGCACCGAGCCACCGAGTAGCAGCGATGAAATAAAGAGAGCGGAAGATTATCTATAACGTACACAAAAAAACAGACTGCAGAGATTTTTATTGAAATTCTCTGAGGATATATGGTACACTTCCGTATGGACTAAAATTTTACTGTTGTATTAGCGCGTGTCTGTTAACCAAACTCTGGTGTAATATTTATGCGCTCTTCCAGCAAGTCTGCCTCCATTCGCCTTATCTCTTAAGTGTTGTACCTGTAGGTACTTCACATAGCCTGTTAGTATTATCGCTCAGTAATTTCACTATGTGACATTCTCCTAACGTTCGGTAATAGAGGCATACTATAGGAATGTGTTATAAGCATTACGCTGAGGTGGCTGAAGTCAAGGGACAGCGATATGAACGTATACAGGTGGTGGTAGTATTGCTTATACAAGGTATAAAAGGGCAGTGCATTGGCGCAGCTGTCATTTGTGATCAGGTGACTCAAGTGAAAAGGTTTCGGTCGTGATTATAGCTGCACGACGGGTATTAAAGACTTTGAACCCAGAATGGTGGTTGGAGCCTGACGTTTGGGACATTCCAGTTTGGAAATCGTCAGGGAATGCAATATTCCGAGATCCACTGTCAAGAGCGTGTCGAAAATACCTAATTCCAGGCATTATCTCTCACCACGGAGAACCAAGTGGCTGACAATCTTCACTTTACGACCGAAAGCAGCGGGGTTTCCGCAGAGTTGTCAGTGCTAACAGACAAGCAACACAGCGTGAAGCAACCACAGAAGGAAATTTGTGGTGACATCAGACGACAGATGCGAGTGCCTTCGCTAACAGCACAACATTGCTTGCAACATCCCTTCTGGGCTCTTGAGCATATCGGTTGTAGCCTAGAAGACGGGAAAATCGTGGACTGGTCAGATGAATCCCGATTTCAGTCGATAAGAAATGATGGTAGTTTTCGAATCTGGCGCAGACCCAGTGAAACCATGGACCGAAGTGGTTAACAAGGCACTGTGCAAGCTGGTGGTGGCTCCATAATGGTGGGGGGTGTGTTTATATGGAATGGACGGGGTCCTCTGGATGTTCGGCTATTTAGTGACCATTTGCAGCCATTCATGGACTTCATGTTCTGGACCAACGATTTTTTTATTTTATTACGGCAGTGCGACGTGGCACTGGGTCACAATTATTTGCGATTGGTTTAATGAACGTTCTGGACAGTTCGAGCGAACAGTTTGCCTACCCAGATAGCCCAACATGAATCCCATGGAACATTTGAGAGACATAATCGAGAGATCAGTTCGCTGACAAAATCCTGCACCGGCAACGCTTTCGCAGTTATGGAAGCGTATAGAGACAGCATGGTTCAATATTTTTACCGGGAATTTCCAAGAACTTGTTGCCGGCCAAAAGGGGGTTCGAGACGATATAAGAGGTGTCCCATGATTTTTGTCACCTCTGTGTATATTGCCTTCTACGGAAATTTCGTCCAAATCTTTTGCAATCCCCTAGTAACATCTCAGTACGAAACTTTCTTGTACACAACACCGAGGTCAGTGAATTAGCGGATAGATACGATGGGTCTATCTAATAAATCGTTCATGCATTTTCGTTTCCACCGAACAACCGCCGTTCAGTATAGCGTAATGGTTTTAGTCTGTTAATCAAAAATTCATTAAGCCATTGGCATCTACATCTACATCTACATGATTACTCTGCAATTCACATTTAAGTGCTTGGTAGAGGATCCATCGAACCACAATCATACTATCTCTCTACCATTCAACTCCCGAACAGCGCGCGGGAAAAACGAACACCTAAACCTTTCTGTTCGAGCTCTGATTTCTCTTATTTTATTTTGATGATCATTCCTACCTATGTAGGTTGGGCTCAACAAAATATTTTCGCATTCGGAAGAGAAAGTTGGTGACTGAAATTTCGTAAATAGATCTCGCCGCGACGAAAAACGTCTTTGCTTTAATGACTTCCATCCCAACTCGCGTATCATATCTGCCACACTCTCTCCCCTATTACGTGATAATACAAAACGAGCTGCCCTTTTTTGCACCCTTTCGATGTCCTTCGTCAATCCCACCTGGTAACCGCGCAGCAATATTCTAACAGAGGACGAACGAGTAGTGTAAGCTGTCTCTTTAGTGGACTTGTTGCATCTTCTAAGTGTCCTGCCAATGAAACGCATCCTTTGGCTCGCCTTCCCCACAGTATTATCTATGTCGTCTTTCCAACTGAAGATATTGTGTATGCTACTTATTTAGTTACTAAGTGACTATGTGATGCTGTGTAGGACGCCTTTTGGATTTCTAAAATTGTCTGTTCTCCTCCATTTACTACTTATATGAATAAAGCGGAATTTTTTTTTTCTTTCTGTGTCCGTGTGGGCAGTGAACAGAACGGAACGATGTACTTTCCGTTATCATCTAATAATTTTTTCAGATACTCGCGTGGTAGTTGGAGCAAGACTGATTAGCGAAAGAGCTGCAAGAACCTACCATGTGTCGCTGTGCATTTTGCTTTCATTGTCAGACTCTCCCTACAAATTCCAATTTCCGTATTACATCTCGTGTAACAACTACACTGACGACCACACGTGTCACGCTTTCCTTTTTTTTTTATCTTTCACTAGAAACCGGATTAAGTTCATAACAGGTATGTACAAGTTTTCCTGCGCTCGGAGATGCAGTGAGGTGGCTCGGAATAGGAAAACAACACAAGGGGATTCGATAAATGTTTTCCAAGTACTCGGATCATACCGCTGACAGCTTAGTGGCACTGAACATTGAGGGTGACTAACCTAATTATTTTAATCAAGCAAACTACATCGAATGTCGCGAACACTTAGGTCAAATTAGGCACTTGTAGACGATCTTTAGCCGATTACTTTGAGTTAACAAACTTATTGTCGCAAATGAAGATTTCTTTTTAATCTATAACGGCCCGAGAACAATGCAGATACTTTCGGAAATATCATAGGAAGAAAAAGAACAACGGTGACACTAGTTTTTATCGACTGATTTGTTGCACCGAATGTAGTTTCGGCACTAGAGAAAAAAAATGTGAAATTTGTGCAAGAAATCCTCGCTGCCGCCTGACGACGGTCTTAAGGGCTGAATTCGCTTGTTAATCACACTTTCCTTTACAAAAAATAGTGAGGCTGGCTGTAGTTTTCTTCCTCGTCAGTATTTAGGTTCTTATGGACATAAAACACCTAACCTGTATAGCACAATTAATGGTTGCCTTGCATTTTGCTACGCCACTCAAATATCCCTGTTGTCAGTTAAACATTGAGAAAAACCATCTAAAATCCTACGTAACAGTTCGCCCTGCGTTGCTGCGAGAGCTGCATGCTCCAGCGGCTATTTTTATGTAACTTCATGGACACTTCACTATTTTTTTTTTTAATGAGTCTTCTGACTGGTTTGATGTGGCCCGCCAAGAATTCCTTTCCTGTGCCAACCTGCTCATCTCAGAGTAGCACATGCAACCTACGTCCTCCATTATCTGCTGGATGTATTAAAATCTCTGTCTTCCTCTACAATTTTTACTCTCTACAGTTCACTTTAGACCGTGGAACTTATTCCCTGAAGCCTTAAAGATGTCCTACCATCTTGTCCCTCGTTCTTGTCGGTGTTTTCTGCACAGAACCACCTCATTCGCTACTTTATCAGTCCATATAATTTTCAGTGTTGTTCTGTAGCAGCACATCTCAAGTGCTTCGATTCTCTTCTGGTTTTCCCACAGTCCATGTTCCACTTTGTTCCAAATGTACAGTCTTAGAAATTTCTTCCTCATATTAAGACCTACGTTTGATACTAGGCCAAGAATGCTCTTTTTGCCAGTGCTAGTATACTTTTATGTCCTCCTTGTTCCGTCTTTCATAGGCTGTTTAGTTGCCTAGGTAGTAGAGTTTCTTAACTTCATCTAATTCTTGACCCTAAATCCTGATGTTAAGTTTCTCGCTGTTCTCATTCCTGCTATTTCTCAAAGCTTTCTTCTTCCTTCGTTTCACTCTCAATCTATATTCTGTACTATTAGATATCCTGTAATTCTTCTTCACTTTCACTGAGGATAGCAATGATTATGCAATATTAATGTGCCATCAGCAATGTCGATGGTGCTTCTAACGAAGATATCTGTCTCCTGAAGTGCTTCTGCGAAGTTTGCAATGTGGGAGACAAATATTGCCGGCAGTTGTGGCCGAGTGGTTCTAGTCGCTTCAGTCTGGAATCGCGCGACCGCTACGGTCGCAGGTTCGAATCCTGCCTCGGGCATGGATGTGTGTGGTGTCCTTAGGTTGGTTAGGGTTAAGTATTTCTAAGTTTTAGGGGACTGATGACCTCAGATGTTGTCCCATAGTGCTCAGAGCTATTTGAAACATTTGAAGTCAAATACTGCCACAAGCAAAGCTGTGAGGGCGGTTCGTGGGTCTTAACTGGAGCTCATTTGGTAACAACAACATCGTCCACGAAAGTTCTGGGTTCGTCTCATGACTGACACACAGTTTTAAGGCGATTCACATTTGAAGGAACGTTGCGTAATGTCAAAAAGTTCCACACTGCATTTCAAATGGTGGCATTCACACAGGCCGTCAAAGGTAAGGAGATTCGTGTCATGTCACGTCACGTCACCATCAAGGCTTGTCGGAGAGACAGTTTTGACATGACGGTGGTGGTGGTGGTGGTGGTGGTGGTGGTGGTGGTGGTGGTTGTGGTGGTGGTGGTAGGAGGGGGAGGGAGAAGAGGAGGAGGAGTGTGCCGTCGGCTGCTAACATCGGAAGTTAACCTATTTTAGCCGTGCTCACTCAATGTATCCCATCCTTTTGTTTCCCCACTGAATGTTCTTCCATAAGCAAGGCCGGACGTCTGAATGTGATAAATGATTTAGGTTTTACAACAACAGAATGGAGCTGACACGTAAACTGTTTATGAATAGGAACATAAATTGATGAAGCAATTTATTAAGTGAAAAAGTCAGCTCTATTGAAGCAGAAAAATGCAGTTGTTTGTGATGTTATTTGCTACGTTGGAAAAAAGAACATAATGAGTAACATGTTCCCTTATAAACACTGTTTGCTGTATTTGTTCTTGTAGCTTTCCGCTAGCAAATAAATTTCGGTGTTTGGAATGTTTCACCTCTCAGTAATTTACCATACAAAATTCATCACGAATATCAGTTGTAAAGTTTGCTTTGGCTAATAATATACTTCATCATTGTTAGTTCCTCAAGTTCGATACCACGGATGGTATCTCGTAACCTCAGATTTACCGCTCTGTGCTGGGCTGACAGAACTGACGTCACGTCCGGTGTGAATACACGTCGATGTTGAAGTGACGTGGCGTCCCATTCCTTTGAGGTCTAGTGTGAATCGGCCTTTAATCTGCCATGAAACAGCATACATACTGCTGCAGAAAGAAAGACTAATTCTGGCTACCTTTAGGAGTATAAATTTTTATCCAGGGCACTGAAAAATTTAGCGAGAATAATGAAAGGAATTCTATGTAAAACGGTTTTCTTTCGGTGTTTTAAGTCAGTGTGTTCTCGGTGTATTCCACGAAATTAGTTTTCGCCAAACTCTAGTGGTTTCAGTCGTGCCTGGAGATTTTATTTGAGTCGAGAGAGTTGTTATACAGATCTCGAAAGGCACTTTTTGTCAGTATTATGTTCTCGAAATATTCCACGAAATTAGTTTTCGCCAAGCTCTGGTGGTTTCAGTCACGCCTCGAGATTTTATTTTAGTCGAGAGTTCTCAAAAGGGACTTTTTCTCGACCGTAATTTCCAATGCGGTTCGTGTACGCTCACAAACGAGCTTGCACATTACACGGAAAGTGCTCCTCAACTTGATTTGCGACCGTAGCTCTTCCCAGCGCAGCTATCGACTGTAACAGCGTTAAACCGTCAAACATTACGCGGAAAAGCGCTTCGGCTCGGCAATATATTGTGTGGTAACTCTTACTTTTTAACATTGTACCGACACTGCAAGTATTTCACTGCGTCTATTAAAACGAATCTTTGTACCCTCCTTCATATGTTAGCGATGCTGGTCTCTTTGTAATATACATTACATTGAATTGCGAGGAAATCAGCCAGTGGCACAGATCTTGCAATTCATTGCTTCGCATTGCTTGGAACGTCCACAAAATCGAACAAACCAAATTCATTCCTGAATGAAGAGTGGTCTTATTTAAACATAATTTGTAATATTTCAGAATCTTTAAGAAAACACGAAGGCGAATATATAGAAGTGACATATGTTGATTTAGTCTGTGTCTCCGAACTTATGATGTCCATCTTACGACTGTCAGAAGGCTTTTACCACCAATGTCTTTTACCAACATTTTATTACAACAAATTGTGCTATAAAAAGGCCGACACTGTCAATTTTCTTGTTTACAGCAAAAACTACGCGGTTTTGAAAAATCTTCAATGCATCGATGTCTTGAAATATCACATTTTCATACCAAGTAAGTTAAAATGCGAAACGCCTTATCCGCCGAAGTCGTTTCCCGCCATTTCAATCTGACAAATCACTCCAAAAACGGAGCGTTTCAGAGAGATCGTCAAGTGCGTGTGCTTTGGAACATCATACTTCCGTAGCACGTAAAGCCTTCCTCACACGAGATGTAAAGGCTGACGTAAATGTGGAACTGTACGAGGTTTGTGACGTCAGTTCCTGTTATTTCATGTTGAAAAAGCACTACGGCTGGTGAAACAAGAAATAAACTCCACGGTATTTCGGCAACGCGTAACGAAACGTTTGACGAATAAAAAGCAGATACACACACTATGTCGCAAGCAGAACTTGAGAGACACCGTATTGTATTTCCTCGTTTTGATTTGAAATTAATATTTGGTATTTTTTTTTTACGTCAAAATGAGTATATGGCGCTTCAAGGCACTAGCGCATTGAGAATTTGTCGAAAACGCGTCGTTCCAGGTATCATTAGTTGTAATAATGTAATGGAACACATTATTTGTTTATTTTCGTATTATAACTTGAGAATTTAGAACGTTTGCACTTGCAGACAACGGTACATTAAATGTTCATCAAAAACAGTGTTGTTAGCACTTGTGTAATTGTCATTTTATAAGATATCAGGAGATCGTAAAATACATGGTCTTATGTTATACACGTTCCGCTTAGTGTAGTGGATAGAGGCTCTGAGTTACAAAGTAAAGTATAGCTGGCTGGTCTCATGTTCTACCAAAAATAAATGAACAAAAATATAAAAAAAATGGCTCTGAGCACTATGGGACTTAACTTCTGAGGTCATCAGTCCCCTACAATTTAGAACTACTTAAACCTAACCAACCTAAGGACATCAAACGCATCTATGCCCGAGGCAGGATTCGAACCTGCGACCGTAGCGGTCCCGCGGCTCTAGACTGTAGCGCCTAGAACCGCACGGCCACCCCGGCCGGCGAACAAATACAAAAGACAAAGAATTATTCAACAACGCTTTTTCTAAAGCTTTGTAGCACTTACTTATTAGTTTAATAGAAGCTTGTTCTGTAATGTTCAGTTTCGTGTAAATATAAGAGCGCTCTCTCTTAGGAATGGTTTTGTTCGATTTTGTGAGTATGCCAAGAAATATGGACAATGAATTGGGAAATTGCTTTCTTCATTACTGCCCAATCAGATAGCAATTTATTTATTTAGCCTATTTATTTATTTATTTATTCAAGGACAAAACGTTCCAGGTTGTGGAATACATTATTACATTAGAAATATTGTTTATGATTGTGTGCATGCACACAGACGCGCACACACTTACATGAAGTACAGAAAATGTAACAGTAATATTGCAGAAAGTAATTTATTTGGCTTTATCTAAAAGAGTTTTTGCGCTACTTCCAGTAGGATATTTTGTACTTCGTTCTTTCAGCTCAAAACTATGTTCTAGGAATTCTGCTACTGAAGAGAAACAGTGATCAAGTAAGAATTTGCTTACAGGCTTACTAAAAAGTGAGAATGATTAATTATTTTTTATCTTTTGTGGAAGAATACTGCAAATTTGTATTACACTATTTGTAATGAAATTTTCATAAGCTTATGTTGTTACTTATTGGACATCAAACTTCCCTTTTTGCCTTATAACATGTTCATGGATATTGAAGTTTTTGTTTATGTACGAGGTATATACGAAAAGTAATGAGAGTGACAACACTGCGAGCGATCTGGCAACACTGTGTTGTTCTGCTTGTGTAGACCGGTGTGTTCACCTCTTCCAGATGCTTAGTGCAAGTTTTATCTCCGTACAGCCAGCACGTGATTTTTGTGAGCACCATCGGTGAAGTTGTGTTTCTATTGTGTGTTAACAAAATGGAGCAGCCGGGATTTAGAGCAACGTTATGCAATCAAGTTTTGTGTTAAATGTGGGGAATACGCGATTGTGACCTTTGAAAAAATTGAAGCAGGCCTATGGGGAACATCTCGTATCAACAGCGCAAGTTCTTCGAGGCACAAATAATGTTTGGAACGCCGAGAACACACTGAAGATGAACCTTGCGCAGGGAGACCTTCAACTTCAGAAACTGACGAAAACGTCGAACTTGTACGTGCTCTTGTGTGATCAGACCGGAGTTTAATAATAGTGATGATAGGTTACCTGTTATGCACGTTTAGTGTACATCAAAGTTTGAACGAATTTGTGCACATGCTAAAGGTTTGTGGCAAAATGGCGTCGTAAAACCTCACAACTGAGCAGAAGGTCAATCGAAGAAACGTGTACATTGATCTCCTCGCGAGGGATGACCACGAATAGTTCAGTCGTGTGCTCACAGGTTACAATCCGGATTTCTCTGCACATCCTGAGACAATGCGACAAAGTGAGGAGTAGCAAACAGACATCTCGACCGAAAAATGGTCGTATGAGGATTTCAAAGATCAAAAGTATGCTGATTTGCTGTTTTGACACTAGGGGTACCGCGCATACAGATTCTGTTCCTCTGGTACAAACTGTCAATCAAGTGTTTTACAAAGATGTTCTTGAAAGGGTGAGGAAAAGTGTGAATAGAGTGAGACCGGACATTGCAGACAAGTGGATGTTGCAACTTGACGAAGTCCCATATCATACGGCCACTTCCATCATGAAATTTTTACCTCAAAAGGTATTTCTGTTGTTCCAAAGTCCCTCCCCCCCCCCCCCTCCCCATCAACCTAATCAGAATCCTTGTGACTTTTCCCTTTTCCCGAAATCTGGAAAATGTCAAAAGAATGTGACAGACATGTTAGAGGCCCTACTCGTTGAAGCCTTTCAGCGCTGCTACCAAGAATGGGAACAACTCGGCCATTGTATAGAAGCCGAAGGGAACTGCTTTGAAGGCGGCAATACTGTTGTTTCAAATAAAATAAAAACTTTGATAACAGAAACATCAGTCTCATTACTTTCCTCACACGCCTCGTATGCTACAAACCGAACAACTTTACTAGCCTAAAAATAAGTGAGCAAATGTTTGCTTTAATACAGCTAACGAGGGAATTTTAGGGCCGTTTATTTTCGTAAAGAAAATGTGTGAATTGCGAGCCAGATACAGCCGGAATTGCCGCTGGAGAGCGCTGCAGTCGCAGATCATGATGAGGAACACGTTCCAAGTGGTGAACCATCTTGAATTACAAAATCCACCAAATGCAACCTTCAACTGCAAAGGATGCAATTAAATATGGCGTCCTCAAAAATCTGCTTGTGACGTAGAAAGCGATCTCTCACATCACTCACCGTAGAAAGCGATCTCTTACCTCATTCTCCACGGTCCTTTCTACAGTGCGGAAACCGTACGTGTCAACAGGCTGACGGTTACTGAACTATATGAAAAAAAAAACAAATTAGTTACAAATTATATCGTGCACACACTCTATGCAACATGAAAACGTCACTATAGATATTCGGATTTAGGTTACGACGTGTTCGATATGCCTGCCCCCATTGGCGATGATGGGGCGCAGACGAATAGCGAAATTCTGCATGACCTGGTGAAGTGTCACACGTCGATTCTGTCGATGACCTCCTGAATGGCTGTTTTCAGCTCAGCAATGGTTTTGGGGTTATTGCTGTACCTGTCTTTAATACAGCCCAATAAAAATAGAGTCGCATGTGTTCAGATCCGGAGAATATGGCGGCCAATCAATGCCCATGCCAGCGGCCCCTGGGAACCCGGGGGCCAGAATGCCGTCCCGAAAGTGCTTACCCAGGACATCATACGCACTCCCGCTCGATGGGGTCGAGCTCCGTCTTGAATGACGTCTTGTCGAAATCAGGGCTACTTTGGATGAACCTTCACGTACCGTTCGATAATCGCCGTGCCATCAAGGAATATCGCACCGATTATTCCGTGACTGGAAATTGCGCACCACACATTCACCCGTTGAGGGTGAACAGACCTCTCGATCACGAAATGTGGATTCTCAGTCTCCCAAAGGCATCAGTTTTGCTTATTGACGAACCCATCCAAATGAAAGTGGGCTTCGTGGCTAAACCAAACCATGCATACCATGCTAATTCCCGTCATGCACCGCGATCTACCGTGCAGTTTGAACGTCCTAACGCAAACCGTTCAGAAGTTAGAACAACTTTATTTCATATTTATTTTAAGTCAGTACCGCTATTAGATTTTTGTTTATTTACAGTGTTACATTTACACTTACACAATCATGATTTCGGCTTCAAAGTGCCATTATCAAGTGTTTTAAGTGTTATACAGTGCATAAGATGACATACTGAAATCATGATTGTGTAAATGTAACACCGTAAATGATTTGATCCATTATAAATGGTTCTGAAAGCCTGCGACTGTGAAAACAATAGGTTTGTTTATAAATAACTCATCTGCTACCAGTCACGATTTTCTTTGTTTTATTTTCCGCACGACCGATCTCTCTCTCTCTCTCTCTCTCTCTCTCTCTCTCTCTCTCTCTCACACACACACACACACACACAATGAACATCACACGCAATTTGTTGTACACTTTTAAACATCGAAAACATTCTACATAAACAAAACAGTGCACAGATTACGTGTGTCACTGTTTTGTTTATGTAAAATGTTTTCGATGTTTAAAAGTGTACAACAAGTTGTGTGTGATGTTCAGTATGTGAGACTCTGCACAAATGGAACTTAAGGAAACTTAAAGTCAACAAAATGAAGCAAAATGTCTCACATCGACGTCATCACATGGGAATGACATAACACAAAAAACGCACTTGAAAATGGGAATCATTTCCCGAAACGCGTCGTGCGGAAAATAAAATAAAGAAAATCGTGACTGGTAGCAGACGAGTTATTTATAAACAAACCTAACACTGTCAATAAACAGCAGTCTAATGGCGGTACTGACTTTAAAGAAATATATTATGACTGTGGCCCCGCATTATGAAAAAAGTTATTTATTTCATATAGTTCAATAACTGTCACCCTGTACTTTTTTGTCTTTACGTGTGGGAATGCTCCGTGACGTTAAATTCCACGTTGTGACGTCGGGAAAGTTTGTCCACGTTCGCTTTCACGTGCCGTGTGGTAACGGCTTCACAGCCGCGCGGCACAGATCGGTTACACAGCATTGGGCATCGGCTAAAGCTGCTCCCGCGATCGCGTTATCTCGAGGCTGCGGTGGCGGGCGAACCACTCCCTGCCTCCCAGCCGTACCCCCGTCGACCGTTGAGTCGTAATGAGCGCTGGCTGCGTTTTCCCTCTGCTTCGCCTCCCTTCCCTCCCCTCCCCATCGACTGATCCTCGTGATAAATAACGCGCGCGTCCCTAGCTCGCCTGCTCGCTCCCTCCCCCTTCCTCCCACCCTCCGGGTCACAACCCGGCTCCGGGTTCTCACGCTGTCGCCTCGCAGCTGACATCTGCCGCTCCCGCTATTACTAGTTCTAATAATACCACTAGTCCATCACGTCAAGTCACAACTGAAACGCAATCAACACAGCACACTACTGTCACGACGTTGTTACGAACTCGAAGGACTATTTCCACGCTTTGTTACGTCCGTTTTACTCCAGAGCGAACGAATAGAAGTGAGCGAGCGTAAGTTAACGGCCGGCCGTGGTGGCCGAGCGGTTCTAGGTACTTCAGTCCGGAACCGCGCAGCTGCTGCGGCCGCAGGTTCGAATCCTGCCTCGGGCATGGATGTGTGTGATGTTCTTAGGTTAGTTAGGTTTAATTAGTTCTAAGTCTAGGGGACTGATGACCTCAGATGTTAAGTCCCATAGTGCTTAGAGCCATTGGAGCCATAAGTCAACGAGCATTCGCTCTTGTGTAAACGGCGTTCGGTTGCGTTCGGTTCGCACACGCAGGTGCTCGTTCGTGTTCCGCTGGTTGTCGATGTTCTAGCAAACCATCAAAGGAAGGTGGTGTACTCTCCGATTCTGCGATCAATGCACTTAACTGCTGTTTAGCTAGAGAACCTCTTTTGTTATAGTCTTTAGTTGCGCAAACGATGGAGTGGCCAGAAGAGAATTGAACATTGCTAACAGGAGAATATAAACGTCGTAAGATCACGTGAACCCGACAGGTACAGAGGGTAAAATGTGGAAGAAAAATAAATGCGCTTTCCAAAGAACGACATTCCGGTCGTACTGGAGACGTCACTGAAATGTTCAAATTCTTTACCGAAAACAGTTTTCTGCATCACACTCATTGTAGTTCACTCTAGCTGTTGAGATGAAACATGTCAATCTGGTTCTATAAATAATTAAGATGAACTACGTCGTCGGTCTTCCGAACTTAAGAGGTTCGTGACGACCGAAACATACAATTTCTTTTTGAAATTGTGTGGGACTGCACCATAAAATAAACGATTTTCCAAACAAAAAATTACGCCTTGTAGAAGATCGTCGAAGCTCTTAAAGGTCCTGTAAGGGACGTGACGAAGACGACAAATTCATTATTTGCTTTCAAGTCGGACGAACGATTTAAAGAGGCTCAAGCTTTTCTATTTATTAAAAATGTACAGCTTCTCCTTGAAAGTGACATACGAATTCGCATTATCATGTAAACTAACGTAAAATTAAAAAATTATATACAAAAAGGCTCATTCTCGCGCCTTTCTTTCCCGGTAGCTGAAATTACACTCCTGGAAATTGAAATAAGAACACCGTGAATTCATTGTCCCAGGAAGGGGAAACTTTACTGACACATTCCTGGGGTCAGATACATCACATGATCACACTGACAGAACCACAGGCACATAGACACAGGCAACAGAGCATGCACAATGTCGGCACTAGTACAGTGTATATCCACCTTTCGCAGCAATGCAGGCTGCTATTCTCCCATGGAGACGATCGTAGAGATGCTGGATGTAGTCCTGTGGAACGGCTTGCCATGCCATTTCCACCTGGCGCCTCAGTTGGACCAGCGTTCGTACTGGACGTGCAGACCGCGTGAGACGACGCTTCATCCAGTTCCAAACATGCTCAATGGGGGACAGATCCGGAGATCTTGCTGGCCAGGGTAGTTGACTTACACCTTCTAGAGCCGTTGGGTGGCACGGGATACATGCGGACGTGCATTGTCCTGTTGGAACAGCAAGTTCCCTTGCCGGTCTAGGAATGGTAGAACGATGGGTTCGATGACGGTTTGGATGTACTGTGCACTATTCAGTGTCCCCTCGACGATCACCAGTGGTGTACGGCCAGTGTAGGAGATCGCTCCCCACACCATGATGCCGAGTGTTGGCCCTGTGTGCCTCGGTCGTATGCAGTCCTGATTGTGGCGCTCACCTGCACGGCGCCAAACACGCATACGACCATCATTGGCACCAAGGCAGAAGCGACTCTCATCGCTGAAGACGACACGTCTCCATTCGTCCCTCCATTCACGCCTGTCGCGACACCACTGGAGGCGGGCTGCACGATGTTGGGGCGTGAGCGGAAGACGGCCTAACGGTGTGCGGGACCGTAGCCCAGCTTCATGGAGACGGTTGCGAATGGTCCTCGCCGATACCCCAGGAGCAACAGTGTCCCTAATTTGCTGGAAAGTGGCGGTGCGGTCCCCTACGGCACTGCGTAGGATCCTACGGTCTTGGCGTGCATCCGTGCGTCGCTGCGGTCCGGTCCCAGGTCGACGGGCACGTGCACCTTCCGCCGACCACTGGCGACAACATCGATGTACTGTGGAGACCTCACGCCCCACGTGTTGAGCAACTCGGCGGTACGTCCACCCGGCCTCCCGCATGCCCACTATACGCCCTCGCTCAAAGTCCGTCAACTGCACATACGGTTCACGTCCACGCTGTCGCGGCATGCTACCAGTGTTAAAGACTGCGATGGAGCTCCGTATGCCACGGCAAACTGGCTGACACTGACGGCGGCGGTGCACAAATGCTGCGCAGCTAGCGGCATTCGACGGCCAACACCGCGGTTCCTGGTGTGTCCGCTGTGCCGTGCGTGTGATCATCGCTTGTACAGCCCTCTCGCAGTGTCCGGAGCAAGTATGGTGGGTCTGACACACCGGTGTCAATGTGTTCTTTTTTCCATTTCCAGGAGTGTACATCACGGTTGTATCACACAGTTATTTTAGAAGCTGTTACGTAGCATCCGAAATAAAAATTGTTTTTTTCACCGATCGCACTGTTCCCTCTTCACCTGTATAGCAGATTTTATTAGATACCCTCCGTGACTGGTAGTATATCTATTTTAAATTCCATTAATCGATCTTTAATGGCGTTATCTTACTTAATGTATTTAAAAAGATCACTGCAGACATCAGGAACTGCCTGACTACAGCAGCTATTGAAATGCAGAACAAACGTAATTGTCTCCAGTTAATAGGAACCAGGCTGTAAATGCGTTCCTC
Source organism: Schistocerca cancellata (assembly GCF_023864275.1). NCBI lineage: Eukaryota > Metazoa > Arthropoda > Insecta > Orthoptera > Acrididae > Schistocerca > Schistocerca cancellata. The sequence goes on along the minus strand of NC_064631.1, from coordinate 458,290,085 downwards.
AGGCTATGTTGCTCGACAGTAATGTCCTTGCTTTCCCATTTTCTCCTAATCTGCAACTAAAAGCTAGCGAAAAGAATCCTGTACGCGCAGGATTTTAGAATACTGCCAACGGAGGCAGCAGCTGCAATTCAGTGATAAGTTCACCACCTCCAACAGACACTGGTTTTTTTTTTTTAGTATAATTCCCTGGAAGCAACAGTATACAGCTGTGAAATTCTTGAAATAACGCGTTGCAAACCAACAGTTGTACCAACATAACTTAATTCCTCTACCGGTTTCAGTTCACAAAACCATCACTGTATCATGTTTCAAGTTTGTGATCGTGATGTTCTGACGTAAGTTGCTGCAATGATTATCAAATATTGTGCGAGCCAAGACAGGGGCAAGTTTACAGAGAGGTATCATTGTATTGATATGTATGAGTAAGTCACCTATGTCCAGCTTTCTCTCCAGTGATGATAGTTTTGTTAACCGGAATCGGTAGATCAATAAAGTTGTGGTGGGACAGCTGGTAGTTTGCAATGTATTATTCAAAAAAAATTTTTTTCTTCTACGGCGTTTTGCTGCTGGTTTCCGCGGCTGCTGATAACCATTTATAAAGCCCGCAAAACCAGACAGCTGTGGAAATGTTGCAGTTGTGTCAGGCCAATTCAGATGACCTCTGTAACTGTCTCATCACCACTGGCGGGTCCTGGGTATTTTACTGTGATCCCGAGACGAAACATCAAAGCAAGCAGTGGAGGCGTGTGGTTTCACTGAAGTCCGAACAACACGCTCACCATTCAAAATAATCTGAATATTACAGATTTCCATCGTAGTTGTAACTTGAGTTGCTTCGTGTGAAACATGCGCGCCGATTATTAGAGGGGAGGGAAAAAGAAACTAAGAGTTCGTAGGGTGGGCAGGTGTTACTCGTCCTCTCACACCCAAACCTCAGATCGGTACCAGACATTGTATGTCGATAGAGTATCAACCAAAACACCGATTTAGTTCGGGTTGTGTGCTGTAGTCCAGTAGAAGATGCGTAAACGGTAATTAGAAGTAACAGCAGAATTACAGAGTATAGGCAAACCGTGAGATTCCAACGTGACCATCTCTGATAGGTGAATTGGTGGAGCGTCATATACTCGTAATTGTACTAAAGGTTACGAGTTCAAAACCCACTGATGGCGATGTTTATTAACAGATTAAGCGTGAAATTGTTGTATGGGAGAACATTTTTCTGCCATGTAAAAGGACGTTTCAGAGTTTGTAGCAATGTTCTTTTGGCACTCTTCTTTCGCTTCGTTAGCTGAAAGTAGCAAATCTATAGCGTACATTTGTATACAGGGTGGTCCATTGATCGTGACCGGGCCAAATATCTCACGAAATAAATATCAAACGAAAAAACTACAAAGAACGAAACTTGTCTAGCTTGAAGGGGGAAACCAGATGGCGCTATGGTTGACCCGCTAGATGGCGCTGCCATAGGTCAAACGGATATCAACTGCGTTTTCTTTTTTTAAGTAGGAACCCCCATTTTTATTACATATTTGTGTAATACGTAAAGAAATATGAATGTTTTAGTTGGACCATTTTTTTCACTTTGTGACTGTTACAGCGCCATGTATCACAAACATATGGCTCACAATTTTAGATGAACAGTTGATAACAGGTAGGTTTTTTAAATTAAAATACAGAACGTAGGTAAGTTTGTACATTTTATTTCGGTTGTTCCAATGTGATGCACGTACCTTTGTGAACTTACCATTTCAGAGAACGCATGCTGTTACAGCGTTATTACCTGTAAATACCACATTAATGCAATAAATGCTCAAAATGATGTCCGTCAACCTGAATGCCTTTGGCAATACGTGTAACGACATTCCTCTCAACAGCGAGTAGTTCGCCTTCCGTAATGTTCGCACATGCATTGACAATACGCTGACGCATGTTGTCAGGTGTTGTCGGTGGATCACGATAGCAAATATCCTTCAACTTTCCCCACGGAAAGAAATCCGGGGACGTCAGATCCGCTGAACGTGCGGGCCATGGTATGGTGCTTCGACAACCAATCCACCTGTCATGAAATATGTTATTCAATACCGCTTCAACAGCACGCGAGCTATCTGCCGGACATCCATCATGTTGGAAGTACATCTCCATTCTGTCATGCAGTGAAACGTCTTGTAGTAACATCGGTAAAACATTACGTAGGAAATCAGCATACGCTGTCCCCCCTCAGTAACTGAGTGGTCGCCGGCACGGTAGCTCAGCGTGTTCGGTCAGAGGGTTAGCAGCCCTCTGTAATAAAAAAAAAAAAAAAAAAAAAAAAAAAAAACTGAGTTAATCGATCAACAACGAACTTAAACGGATGTCTTACGACGTCCGTCCCAAGCAGATGCAACGGACGAAAGCAAACAACATCAATTAAAAAACAAAAAGTTGTCAGCGCGACAGACTGTCAATGCTAAGGGCCTGGGTTCGATTCCCGGCTGGGTCGGATATTTTCTCCGCTCAGGGACTGGGTGTTGTGTTGTCCTAATCATCATCATTTCATCCTCATCGACGCGCAAGTCGCCGAAGTGGCGTCAAATCGAAAGACTTGCACCAGGCGAACGGTCTACCCGACGGGAGGCCCTAGCCACACGACATTATTATTATTATCTTTCTATTCTCAGACGTTATGTCTGGTCAAAAATGGACAGTGACGCGGACCTTGATCAAGCGTGACTTCCTTTTAACTGTACGGTATATGTTATATTGCATTTAGGAACTTTCGGGTCATTGAACATGTATCAATAATTACAGATTTTTGTAGTTGTATATATATGTTTGGATGTAGCTGTATTGCATTGATGTACTGGTGGATATTGTGAGGTATGACTCCTGTAGTTGATAGTATAATTGGTATAATGTCGACTTTATCCTGATGCCACATGTCCTTGACTTCCTCAGCCAGCTGGATGTATTTTTCAATTTTTTCTCCTGTTTTCTTCTGTATATTTGTTGTGTTGGGTATGGATATTTCAATTAGTTGTGTTAATTTCTTCTTTTTATTGGTGAGTATGATGTCAGGTTTGTTATGTGGTGTTGTTTTATCTGTTATAATCGTTCTGTTCCAGTATAATTTGTATTCATCATTCTCCAGTACATTTTGTGGTGTGTACTTGTATGTGGGAACGTGTTGTTTTATTAGTTTATGTTTTATGGCAAGTTGTTGATGTATTATTTTTGCTACATTGTCATGTCTTCTGGGGTATTCTGTATTTGCTAGTATTGTACATCCGCTTGTGATGTGATCTACTGTTTCTATTTGTTGTTTGCAAAGTCTGCATTTATCTGTTGTGGTATTGGGATCTTTAATAATATGCTTGCTGTAATATCTGGTGTTTATTGTTTGATCCTGCATTGCAATCATGAATCCTTCCGTCTCACTCTATATATTGCCTTTTCTTAGCCATGTGTTGGATGCGTCTTGATCGATGTGTGGCTGTGTTAGATGATACGGGTGCTTGCCATGTAGTGTTTTCTTTTTCCAATTTACTTTCTTTGTATCTGTTGATGTTATGTGATCTAAAGGGTTGTAGAAGTGGTTATGAAATTGCAATGGTGTAGCTGATGTATTTATATGAGTGATTGCTTTGTGTATTTTGCTAGTTTCTGCTCGTTCTAGAAAGAATTTTCTTAAATTGTCTACCTGTCCATAATGTAGGTTTTTTATATCTATAAATCCCCTTCCACCTTCCTTTCTGCTTAATGTGAATCTTTCTGTTGCTGAATGTATGTGATGTATTCTATATTTGTGGCATTGTGATCGTGTAAGTGTATCGAGTGCTTCTAGGTCTGTGTTGTTATTATTATTATTATTATTATTATTATTATTATTATTATACACTACACCATTTAGATTGCTATCGATAAAATGGGGCCCAATTATCCTTCCTCCCATAATGCCGCACCATACATTAACCAGCCAAGGTCGCTGATGTTCCACTTGTCGCAGCCATCGTGGATTTTCTGTTGCCCAATAGCGCATATTACGCCGGTTTACGTTACCGCTGTTGGTGAATGACGCTTCGCCGCTAAATAGAACGCGCGCAAAAAATCTGTCATCGTCCCGTAATTTCTCTTGTGCCCAGTGGCAGAACTGTACAGGACGTTCAAAGTCGTCGCCATGCAATGGTGCATAGAAATACTGTACGGGTGCAATCGATGTTGATGTAGCATTCTCAACACCGACGTTTTTGAGATTCCCTATTCTCGCGCAATTTGTCTGCTAATGATGTGCGGATTAGCCACGACAGCAGATAAAACACCTGCTTGGGCATCACCATTTGTTGCAGGTCGTGGTGGACGTTCCACATGTGGCTGAACACTTCCTGTTTCCTTAAATAACGCAACTATCCGGTGAACGGTCCGGACACTTGGATGATGTCGTCCAGGATACCGAGCAGCATACAAAGCACACGCCCGTTGGACATTTTGATCATAATAGCCATATATCAACACGATATCGACTTTTTCCGCAAATGGTAAACGGTCCGTTTTAACACGGGTAGTGTACCACGAAGCAAATACCGTCCGCACTGGCGGAATGTTACGTGATAGCACGTACTTATGCGTTTGTGACTATTACAGCGCCATCTGTCACAAAGCAAAAAATGTGGTCCAACTAAAACATTCATATTTCTTTACGTACTGCACGAATATATAATAAAAATGGGGGTTCCTACTTTAAAAAAAAAACGCAGTTGATATCCGTTTGAGCTATGGCAGCGCCATCTAGCGGACCAACCATAGCGCCATCTGGTTTACCCCTTCAAGCTAGACGAGTTTCGTTCTTTGTAGTTTTTTCGTTTGGTGCTTATTTCGTGAGATATTTGACCCGGTCACTATCAATGGACCATCCTGTAGATAGGTGTGGTGTTATCTATACAGATGTACGCTGTAGGTTTGCTACTTTCAACTAACGAAGCGAAAGCAGACTCTCAAAAGAACATTGCTACAAACTCCGAAACGTCCTTTTACATGGCGGAAAAACGTTCCCACATAACAATTTCAAGCGTAAAGAAAAGCACCTTAGCACGACAATCTGACGCTCTGCCAACTCACGCACCAGAGAGCTTCACATTCATAGCTCACAGATATGGTTTGCCTGTACTCCGTAGTTCTGGTGTTACTTTTAATTACCGTTTAAGCATCTTCTACTGGACGACAGCACAAACTAAATCGGTGTTTTGGTTGACACTCTATCGACACACGACGTTTGCTACCGATGTGTCAGACATCTGAGGATTTGGGTGTCAGACGCGACTGTCTATAGGTACAAGCGAATGGTAGTGAACACCGGTGAATTGTTTGTGAATGCTCATTCGACTGCGTTCGCTTCCATTCGGTACTATGTAAACGAGATGTAGGGGATCGGACTGTTTACAGCCGTACTTTCCCTAGCTGGGAGGAAGGAACAATCGTCGCATCGCTTGACTTGGGGAGAACTGTAATCAGCACTGCTGTGATACACAGAGGTTACTAAAGTCATGTTACTGCGATGTGCACACACACACACACACACACACACACACACACACACAGACTGCCGCAGTACCGCGTACGCAAGGTATAGGAGGACAGTGCATTGGCCGAGTTGTCATTTGTACTCGGGTGATACATACGAAGAGATTTCCGAAGATGGCCGCATGGCGGGAATTAAAAGACTGAACGCGGAATGGTAATTGGAGGTAGATACTTGGGACATTCCATTCCGGAAATCGTTGGGGACTTCAACATTCCGAAGTACACAGTGTGAAGAATATCCCGAGAATACCAAATTTCAGGTATTACCTTTGCGACCGAGAGCAACGGCGTTTGTGTAGAATTGTCAGTGCTAACAGACAAGCAACACTGCGTGAAATTACCGCAGAAATCATTGTGGGACGCACGACGAACGTATCCGTTGGGACAGTGCGGCGAAATCTGGCGTTAATGGGCCGTGGCGGCAGACGATCGACGCAAGTGCCTTTGCTAACAGCACCACCTCGCCTGCAGCGCCTCACCTTGGCTCGTGACCCTATCGGTTGGACCCTAGACTCGTGGAAAACCTTGGCCTGGTCAGATGATTCCCGATTTCAGTTGGTAAGAGCTGATGGTAGGGTTCAAGTGTGGTGCAGACCCCACGAAGCCATGGACCCAAGTTGTGAACAATGCGTGGTGCCAGCTGGTGATGGCTCCATAATGGTGTGCGCTGCGTTTACATGGAGTGGACTGGGTGTTCAGGTCTAATCGAACCGATCACTGACTGGAAATTTTTAAATTCGGCCATCGGGAGACCATTTGCAGCCATCCGGTATTTCACATTCCCAAACGACGACGGAATTTTCTGGATGACAGTGCACTGTGTCATCGGGCCACAATTGTTCGCGATTGGGTTGAGGAACATTCTGGTCTATTTGAGCGAATGATTTGACGACCCACATAGCCCCACATAAACACCATCGAGCATCCATGGGGCATAATCGAGATGTCAGTTCATGCACAAAATCCTGCTTCAGCAACATTTTCGCACCTATGGATACTTATAGAGAGGCAGCATGAATCAATACTTCTGCAAGAGACTTCCATCGATTTGCGGAGTCCATGTCACGCCGGGTTGCTGCATTAATCAGGGCAACAGGTCGGCCCACATAATATCTGGAGGACTTCTGTCACTTTATTTACTACAACAGAGTAAATTTAAGGAAGGTATAAGACACAGTTTTTCAGTGTTTCCGTTGATATTGAAATTAGTATGACGAAGAAGCAGTGTTCAAAATTAAGGACTGTCTCCGTACAGAAATGGTTTGTTGAGGATAGAAAATGAGTATGATATGATTCACTGATGACAAAGAGGTTGCCGTCGAAAGTGAACAGGAATCGAACCGGGTGAATAATAAAATGCAAAAGGTGCTACCAGACAACTATGACAAGCACACAAACAACATGAACACACTTTAAGAGGTAATAGTGTGCACAGGGTGGTGGGAAAGCTAGAGAGCTAAGGGTTAATCTAGGACAATAATTCTTAAAGAGGACGAATTTTGCTGTTTTGGAAGTAAAGTGGACGCAAGCAAGACACCGCAGCAAGTATTGCACAGGCAAAATTTAACTTGCTATAAAGTGCTAAAATATGAAACTCAAGATTTGAAATGTATTAATTAAAAACTGTGTTTGGAGCACAGTTCTGTATGAATGTGAAACATGGACAACGGGGACGATAGAAACCAAACGACTGGAAACCTATTCATAAGATAAATTAATGGAGTTATAAATGAATACGCTCGCCAACGAGGAAAAAAAGAGACTGCAGTAAATCGAAGTAGAAGAATGTTTGGGCACTTATGAAGACATGAGTAGTTGTTGAATATTAAAGGATGATGTGTTCGTGGAAGGACAGAATCTCCGTGTAAGATTTCTAGCTTCTTTTTGGCTTTCGGTGAGAGTGACGTGAAATCTCTTTTTATTCGACGAGTCGCACTTCGTACTTGTACACTGGGTACTTTTAAGAGAGAGGTCTTTAATAGTCTAATAAATACTCTGTACATTACGCCACAGAGGTTCTAAGTACAAGCAATGTGATCTTTGGTTTTCAGTAGTATTATCATTGCCTGTGTAGCAAGCATCCGCGAGTATTAAGTGGGAGTGTATGGCGTCGGTTACGCTGCTGCGCGGTCTGAGAATAACTAGCAGAACACAAGAGATGCAAACGCAGAGATTGTTGTTTTTTGGAAATGCGCTTTTTTTAAGGTGGATTTTAAAAGTGTGAAGATATTCAGGTAATGATCCCGTTGCATTGCTTGCTCGCGCGTAATTTATGGTGAATTTGCGAATGGCAAATTTTTAGTACGACTTTTCTTTTTTGATTGGAGTCTGTTAGTTTCATTGTCAAAAGGAGATGAAGATCCGCTCATCTGGCTTGGACTCAGAGTTACAGATTCTCCACTCCTTTACCATTTCAGTAACGAACGACTTGGCACAGTACTATTTCTTGTAAAGTTAAATGTTGTAAGGATCGTTGTGATGGATAGAAGTCAGTTTCATATTACTGCTGTATCATTCAGTAAGTTCAGTTTTTTCTACCGTCCTCTTACTAAAGTTTTATAGTTGTGTCAGCGGAGCACAGTTGCTCAAATTTCATGTATGGTGTGTTTAGCATAGTTGCCTTTCCTTGCATTGCACTTGGGCAAAGGTTTCTTTAGCTGCTTTGCTGCTGCGCTACATTTTAACGTTCACCAATTTCTAGCAGTACCGATTTTATGCTGCTACAGGTAAATAACGAAAGTGTGTTAGCGCTAGTTTAACATCACTCTTAGGACACAGTACGATTAGTTACAATTGAGCATTGCATTACAAACTGTCATCGGGGTCAGTTCAGTTGGAGTTAGTTCCGATCTTATTTCTTTGTCAGGCATCCTCATTCTTACAGTGCAGTGTTGTACGTTCGCGCGTGTCATTCACGGTTCAGAGTTTTACTTGTTCAGTTTCGGTACGTAAATTCGAAGCGCATTTTGACAAGCATTTGGGGCATTTATTTCTTCAAAGTTTAGTTTGTGATTTCATGCACAATTTTTACTCTGTTAGTTCTGTGTGAGTATTGTAAGACAAGCAAAGTGACGTCAAGGATTGTAGCACTGTTCACTGCACGGCGCAATATGGAGTTTCACGGGATAGCTTCTTTAGTAAACTTTTTTAAGTTTTCTAATTGTTTTTAGCAACAGTTACACACATTTCAGGTTGAGTCTTGCAGAGAAGGTAACAACAACGAGCCACTTTTTATAATGCTATTTATACGAACAGCGTCGTTACCGGTTTCGAACCGAGAGTTTATCAGCTGACTACTTGTTTGCGTTAAGATACATTAGTGTTACTTCGCTCTTGAATCGCTTGTATGAAATTCCACTTGAACCAGTTCAAAAATGGAAATAAATTAATGTAATTGAAACCATAGCTTTAAACAATGGATACAGCCCTCTCATAATGAAGTATCATAAAACATCCAAAGACCATCATGCAACAAAGCTGCACACCATACAACCATGCAGCTAACACAAGATACAGTAGAGAACAGCAGAAAATATGTTGCACGATCTTTCCTAGGGAGAATATCCTACAAAATAAGCAATCTATTTAAAAACAAAAACATTAAGTTAAGCTCCCACATAAACAACAAACTTCAGCAGACAGCAATTCACAACTTAAAGAGTAATAACCTTCCTCATACAAAAAACTCAGGCATGTAAAAACTCAGCTGCCAAAGCTGCCCCTCCTACTATGTAGAACAAACTGGGAGAAGCTTTGGGACTAGATCAAAGAGCATATAGATGCCATACGTTAACAACATATCGAAATGCACATTTGCAATACACACAGTTATTAACAGTTACGGAATGAAGAACATTGAAGACCATATTCAGGCATTGCATCATGTTCAGAAAGACAGTATTCTGAATTTGCTTAAAGAGATTGAAATATATGCACATAAAAGCAAATCACCACGTATTTCCTCAATGAACAAGCCGAGTTAGCGAATGCAGCCTTTCTCCAAAATTTCATTCACTTGCTTCCCAGTTTAAAATAAACACTAATCCCTTTGACAACAACATGTAGACACTAACCCAACATGAAATATTGCATAAAGCATAATACCTTACTTAGTCTCACAGTACCTTCAACTAGTTATCAGAAAATTTTAATATACTGTCCAGTGTTACAATATTTATGTACATCTGTCCCCTATCATTTACTTTGCTTCCAAAATATACCATAATTATTCATGATGATATTGCAGTAACATTATAACAAACTGGCTGATTTATTTGTTTATCTTAATTTTAATCAGTTCTCATTTAATATAAATTTTAAGTAATAGTATGTCTGCAGTTTGGAAATTTTTATTGTCACAGCAAATACACTCCTGGAAATTGAAATAAGAACACCGTGAATTCATTGTCCCAGGAAGGGGAAACTTTATTGACACATTCCTGGGGTCAGATACATCACATGATCACACTGACAGAACCACAGGCACATAGACACAGGCAACAGAGCATGCACAATGTCGGCACTAGTACAGTGTATATCCACCTTTCGCAGCAATGCAGGCTGCTATTCTCCCATGGAGACGATCGTAGAGATGCTGGATGTAGTCCTGTGGAACGGCTTGCCATGCCATTTCCACCTGGCGCCTCAGTTGGACCAGCGTTCGTGCTGGACGTGCAGACCGCGTGAGACGACGCTTCATCCAGTCCCAAACATGCTCAATGGGGGACAGATCCGGAGATCTTGCTGGCCAGGGTAGTTGACTTACACCTTCTAGAGCTCGTTGGGTGGCACGGGATACATGCGGACGTGCATTGTCCTGTTGGAACAGCAAGTTCCCTTGCCGGTCTAGGAATGGTAGAACGATGGGTTCGATGACGGTTTGGATGTACCGTGCACTATTCAGTGTCCCCTCGACGATCACCAGTGGTGTACGGCCAGTGTAGGAGATCGCTCCCCACACCATGATGCCGGGTGTTGGCCCTGTGTGCCTCGGTCGTATGCAGTCCTGATTGTGGCGCTCACCTGCACGGCGCCAAACAAGCATACGACCATCATTGGCACCAAGGCAGAAGCGACTCTCATCGCTGAAGACGACACGTCTCCATTCGTCCCTCCATTCACGCCTGTCGCGACACCACTGGAGGCGGGCTGCACGATGTTGGGGCGTGAGCGGAAGACGGCCTAACGGTGTGCGGGACCGTAGCCCAGCTTCATGGAGACGGTTGCGAATGGTCCTTGCCGATACCCCAGGAACAACAGTGTCCCTAATTTGCTGGGAAGTGGCGGTGCGGTCCCCTACGGCACTGCGTAGGATCCTACGGTCTTGGCGTGCATCCGTACGTCGCTGCGGTCCGGTCCCAGGTCGACGGGCACGTGCACCTTCCGCCGACCACTGGCGACAACATCGATGTACTGTGGAGACCTCACGCCCCACGTGTTGAGCAATTCGGCGGTACGTCCACCCGGCCTCCCGCATGCCCACTATACGCCCTTGCTCAAAGTCCGCCAACTGCACATACGGTTCACGTCCACGCTGTCGCGGCATGCTACCAGTGTTAAAGATTGCGATGGAGCTCCGTATGCCACGGCAAACTGGCTGACACTGACGGCGGCGGTGCACAAATGCTGCGCAGCTAGCGCCATTCAACGGCCAACACCGCGGTTCCTGGTGTGTCCGCTGTGCCGTGCGTGTGATCATTGCTTGTACAGCCCTCTCGCAGTGCCCGGAGCAAGTATGGTGGGTCTGACACACCGGTGTCAATGTGTTCTTTTTTCCATTTCCAGGAGTGTATATCTGAGTTAGAAAGTCGTTGGCATTTTAAGCGTTGTGGCATCGCCATCTTTGTATACATTCTTTCGTGTAGTGCAACTTCTTGGTGTGTGAGTGACGCTTTAGACTATGTATATACAGGGTGTTTCAAAAATGACCGGTATATTTGAAACGGCAATAAAAACTAAACGAGCAGCGATAGAAATACACCGTTTGTTGCAATATGCTTGGGACAACAGTACATTTTCAGGCGGACAAACTTTCGAAATTACAGTAGTTACAATTTTCAACAACAGATGGCGCTGCAAGTGATGTGAAAGATATAGAAGACAACGCAGTCTGTGGGTGCGCCATTCTGTACGTCGTCTTTCTGCTGTAAGCGTGTGCTGTTCACAACGTGCAAGTGTGCTGTAGACATCATGGTTTATTCCTTAGAACAGAGGATTTTTCTGGTGTTGGAATTCCACCACCTAGAACACAGTGTTGTTGCAACAAGACGAAGTTTTCAACGGAGGTTTAATGTAACCAAAGGACCGAAAAGCGATACAATAAAGGATCTGTTTGAAAAATTTCAACGGACTGGGAACGTGACGGATGAACGTGCTGGAAAGGTAGGGCGACCGCGTACGGCAACCACAGAGGGCAATGCGCTGCTAGTGCAGCAGGTGATCCAACAGCGGCTTCGGGTTTCTGTTCGCCATGTTGCAGCTGCGGGCCAAATGACGCCACCGTCCACGTATCGTCTCATGCGCCAGAGTTTACACCTCTATCCATACAAAATTCAAATGCGGCAACCCCTCAGTGCCGCTACCATTGCTGCACGAGAGACATTCGCTAACGATATAGTGCACAGGATTGATGACGGCGATATGCATGTGGGCAGCATTTGGTTTACTGATGAAGCTTATTTTTACCTGGACGGCTTCGTCAATAAACAGAACTGGCGCATATGGGGAACCGAAAAGCCCCATGTTGCAGTCCCATCGTCCCTGCATCCTCAAAAAGTACTGGTCTGGGCCGCCATTTCTTCCAAAGGAATCATTGGCCCATTTTTCAGATCCGAAACGATTACTGCATCACGCTATCTGGACATTCTTCGTGAATTTGTAGCGGTACAAACTGCCTTAGACGACACTGCGAACACCTCGTGGTTTATGCAAGATGGTGCCCGGCAACATCGCACGGCCGACGTCTTTAATTTCCTGAATGAATATTTCGATGATCGTGTGATTGCTTTGGGCTATCCGAAACATACAGGAGGCGGCGTGGATTGGCCTCCCTATTCGCCAGACATGAACCCCTGTGACTTCTTTCTGTGGGGACACTTGAAAGACCAGGTGTACCGCCAGAATCCAGAAACAATTGAACAGCTGAAGCAGTACATCTCATCTGCATGTGAAGCCATTCCGCCAGACACGTTGTCAAAGGTTTCGGGTAATTTCATTCAGAGACTACGCCATATTATTGCTACGCATGGTGGATATGTGGAAAATATCGTACTATAGAGTTTCCCAGACCGCAGCGCCATCTGTTGTTGAAAATTGTAACTACTGTAATTTCTAAAGTTTGTCTGCCTAAAAATGTACTGTTGTCCCAAGCATATTGCAACAAACGGTGTATTTCTATCGCTGCTCGTTTAGTTTTTATTGCCGTTTCAAATATACCGGTCATTTTTGAAACACCCTGTATAAAGTGCTTCATATAGTCTTCGCTGCTGCATGAAGACAAGCAGTAAGCATTGGAACGTAATGACGCGAAATTTTTGACATAAGTAACCAAAACATTTTCACTTTAATAATTTGTTTACGTCGTTTAAAACCTTTGTTGAGGCATAATTACAGTTAAATAGACATTTTCTCTCATAATGTTTTGGTTGTAGGGCACCACCACCCCAAGCAAATTTCATCATATGGGGGAATAAAAAGTGGAAACTAATGTAAAATAACAAAAATGTGTCTTAACATGAACAAGCCGTGTGATGAGGAACCTGTCAGTTCGAAATCGGTAGCCGTTCTAACTGTGTAAACAGACAACATTATAACAAGTGGCAGCTTACTGTTATCTCCTCGGCAGGAATCAACCCACATTTTGTACACGGCTACGGCTTCATAACGGCAGTAAAAAAAAAAAAAAAAAAAAAAAAAAAAATTACACAGTTTCAGACGGATTTAGCGACTCTTTTCATCAGATAGCGTACACGTAAGCACATCACTTGCATTCTTGAGTTAACAGAACGTTCACATTACAATACATACACACTCGAAAGTTAAGAATGGGAGATCAGTATACAAAACGAAACAAACAAAACATTTACAACCGACATAGACGTGAGTATATAGAACGGAAAGGCGGTGATGGATGCAGCAGCTGTGCTGAACTCAGGTTGGTAGCTAACTAGTGACAGGGGTGGGTAACCACATGAAACCAACCTCATTGTTTGTGGCATCTAATTACCTAAACGTGTGCTCACTAGAGCGTGGGCGTTTTGGTAAAAAGAAGCCTCCGAGCAGAACTTGCTGCCGGTAAGTTGGCTGAAGCTGGTTTGGATGAATGTGACAGACTCGACTACGATTGATAGAAGCCAATAAATTTTATTTGGTTCTGTGAAAATTTGAGTCATGGTCGTTTGTAGATAGCTACAGTGGTTTTAATTATCGAGTTTGGGGTTGTGAGAGGCGTAAACAAGTCTCGCGGGTTACGGTGAGGCTGGCCGTCTTTATTTAGACCGAATCTGTAGCAGCGCAGAGAATTTATCCGGATCTGCCAGTAAACGTTTCAAACAAAATCCGCGGAACAGTACGTCACGTCATGTCACGTCACTGGTGTAGCGCCCCGCGCATCGCCACGAATGCGCGGGATTCAGACCTCCAGCGCGGATGTGACTTGGCTCGAGGCAGCGGAAGCTCTGGGGCACGGACCAAAGGAACGTTTCACGTTGATGACTGAAGACTAGGAAAAGTGAAATCGGCCGCGTTCTTTTCAATTGACGATTACCGTAAGAGATTTAAGGACAACCAGTCAGCCTAAATCTGTGCCTCCAAGCATAAAACTGAACTTGTGCTCTCTGGAATGCGAGGCCAGTGATATCCCCGGAAGGAGGCTAGAAATCTTGGAGAGGCCAAGTGAGAAGGTACTTACTCAACATAGCAAACCGAGGTATCAGTCATAGTCGGAACTAACATCCACATCTGCACTACTGTTTGTAAGAAATGGAACACACAGAAGCAATGTCTACAACACGCGACGGTAAGAGGACGTATAGAACAGTGGGACTATATAACTGATTTAAGGGGAGCCGGAGGTGGTCAAATCCAAAAAATTATGATTTTTTTTGCTACCGAAAATTAATTGGAACATTCCTCTTTAATGTAAACTTTGAATTATTGTTCTACTCGCCCTAGAAGTGGAGTTATTACCATTTTCCCCCACGCCTGCAGAGGAAATGGGCGGCCGCTGAATGCATCTAACACCCTCTCGTGACTTCCTGGCGAACTGCTTGGGATTTTCTCGGCCTGTTACGCATACAGCGCCTGATGTTACGCATACAGCGAGTGTGCAAGGGTTGGCTACATTGTTTTCTGTGACTAATGAAGCGCTAAGAGCGCGGAACATCGTCTCTTTGCTGTTTACCGTTTCGAATTAGTTAAGTGTTGCGCCTGTTGTTGGTAGTATTATACTTCTTGTGTAAAGCGTTGTTCTGGTTACGATGCCACGTTTTAGTAACCGTGTATATAAGAAGAGGAAGAACGTAGGGAAAGGAAAATTAACACTAATACCAAGTTGCAATACTACAATTACTGAAACAGTGCGTTCTTCTGCTAAGCAACACATGGCCGGCCATAGCCCTGTGACATCTTCTAGCAAATACTACCTTGGGGATGGTGACTCCAAAGGTTTCAAGGCTATAGAGGAACTGAAACCATATGGAAATGAATTTGTAGTTGAAAAGTTGGACTGCATTGGGCATGTGCAAAAGCGTATGGGTGCACGGCTTCGAAGGCTCAAACAAACTTTGGGTTCAAGTAAGCTCAGTGATGGAAAGGAGGGAGAGGCAGGCTTACTGATGAAGGTGATTGAACGTCTGCAGAGATACCATGGGTATGCTATAAGGCAAAATACTAGTAATGTTAGTGACATGCGAAAAGGAGTGTTGGCATTGTTCCTTCATACTGCCTCGTCCAATGAATACCCTCAACACAGCCTGTGCCCAAAAGATTCCTGGTGCAAATGTAATGCAAAAAAGGACTATGATCACAAACATGGCTTTCCAGCAGCTGTGATAAATGCAATAAAACCAATTTTTCATGACTTAGCACAGCCAGAATTGTTACACAAATGTCTACACGGAAAGACGCAGAATCCTAATGAGAGCGTAAACAATTTGATTTGGAAAGTGATTCCTAAAAGGGTGTTTGTAAACATAAAAACACTGCAATTTGGCATTTATGATGCAGTAGCAACCTACAACCAAGGGATCAGTGTGAAGTGTGAAGTTCTGAAGGCATTAGGATTTACAGCTGGGGTGAACACTGTACGAGCACTAAGAAATATTGACAGAGAAAGGATAAGAGGAGCAGAAAAAAGAGAAAGGCATATGAAGTATGATGGAACAACAGGCCAGAAAAGAAGACAGAAGAGGAAGCTTTTGGAAGATGAAGAAGAAGACCATGATAATCCATCCTACAGTGCAGGAATGTATTGGAGAAACTTTGATAGCCATTTCCCGTAAATTAGAATTTTTCGAATATAAGGAACATTTTCTCAAAATCCACTCAAGCTAGAGAGATGAAATTTTTTACAGCACTCCTAGAGGTCAAACTTACATTGTAACACAGCCATTTGGCAATATGTTCAGTAGTTCCATTTCAGTTTAATTATAAAGCAATTATTTGTAAAAAAATTGGGGTCATTAATAAAAAAATAATTGGAAGGAAACTAGAAAAGATACTCCAAAATCCCTCTGTCATAACTGCAATACTAAACCACTCTATATGTAAAAAAAAATTAAAATTTTTCTATTTGGTAGTTTATTTATAAATGTTCCTCAAACTTAGTGATTTTAACATGGGCAGCATAGGCATCTCCGGCTCCCCTTAAATGGCAGATAGGTGGCGTGCACTTAGGCCAACAGTGCCCAATTTTGTGTGACTGGACAGGTCAGTGTTACGCAACGATCTGTAGGCGCGGATCCGTCATACGAAGTGGAAACGTTCAACCAAGTGCCACTGTACCTCCCCGACATCACAGTGAGGAATATCGGCGTGCGAGTAAGTTCGAACGGGGCAGAATCATTCATCTCCGGGAGGCGGTTTTGTACATGCAGTGGCTCACCGCACAGCACACCCAAGCCCGCGGGCTGCTCCTGCACGGCCCGCCGCATTCGACGCGGCTGTCTTCAACAGCCTGCGGCTCTGCGCTGTCAAACCCCGCTGCAGCCCACTGCACTGGCCATGTTGCGTCACAGCGCGGTCAACGATAACCAGTCGAGACACCCCACTGCAGAGGGGACCCATGCGATTCGTGACAAGCCGAACGTTAGTGTGCGGCATACACTTCCCACTGCAACGTCGCTTGCCCTCACCGAAAGATTTTGTATTCACGGACGTCTTGCTTGCGTTTGTTACGTATATTATAAACCATCACTGAGTGTTTGATGATGACTTTAGGTGTTACTTTCCTAACAAGATATTGGATTTTCAATTCTGACGACTACTCGTTCCAGTCGAAACTGGCAAACAGTAATACATTATAAAAAAACTGCGATCAAGACACTTGTGAATAAGATAATGTATGTGATTCTTCAGTTTCTACCGGCGTATTTCTTGCTCGAACAATGCACCCGTGGACTGTTCGCGCAAGATAATATATTTTTCTAAATACTAAATTTAAACAAAAATTGAGGCTGAAATAAAGTTTCCAGTTTTAACCCTACAGCTCAATAATAATAAGGAAATAAATTGAGTTTCATTTCATTTCAAAAATTCAAAACTAGGCTGTAGAACGGTGTACGTAAACCGAACATACACAATATAATGTGCAATAAACTACGAAAACGAAACAATGTCCGAGAAGAGTTTGAGCATACTTTTTCTCTTATTTGTCTCGAATAGAGTTCCTATGAATAAAAAAAAAGAGCATTAACACTGTCTGGGTGTAAAAGTGGCTGTCTCGCATTGAAAAGAAAACAGGCAGAACTAAAACTTCTTTCAGATGCTTGTACACACAGCATGTTTCTGGTGAT
Source organism: Schistocerca cancellata (assembly GCF_023864275.1). NCBI lineage: Eukaryota > Metazoa > Arthropoda > Insecta > Orthoptera > Acrididae > Schistocerca > Schistocerca cancellata. The sequence continues at coordinate 458,272,518 of NC_064631.1, read as the reverse complement.
CTTCTCAAGGGTCGGAAAATTTTCCGACTCGTTTCTCCAATACGAATCCACATTTCCATTTTCCAACTGAACATGCCTCTTCCATTTTTTACTGATTGGAAAAAATACGGAAGCTCTTTAACATACCGCTTAGCAGATCCGCCCCAATGTGACCCTACTCTGTATGTGGAAGTCTATTGATAATAAAAATGGCTCAAATGGTTCAAATGGCTCTGAGCACTATGCGACTTAACTTCTGAGGCCATCGGTCGCCTAGAACTTAGAACTAATTAAACCTAACTAACCTAAGGACATCACACACATCCATGCCCGAGGCAGGATTTGAACCTGCGACCGTAGCGGTCGCTCGGTTCCAGACTGCAGCGCCTAGAACCGCACGGCCACTCCGGCCGGCTGATAATAAAAGCTAATACTCTGCTGTTGAAGGCGTTTTAACTAGTTCATTAGATTTCAGGGCTCCGTCAAGGTCGCTCACAAATTCCATCGAGCGAACTGATAACGTTTTCTCGTATTTTGTGCTATCCTTCGGGCGAGGGAACATCGACTCTGAAGCTGAGGCCTACACTAGATTCTGTGACCGACCTTCGTTTCGACTGAGAGTCGTCAGTCCCCTTTGGGATTAGCTACTGAGAAACTGCTAACATAGCAATAAATTGATTGTACTTCTGTCACGACTTTATGTCTCTTGTCTTCAGGTATCATTTTAAATGACGAATTGGAGGTCACAGGAAAATTGTTACTTCATGGCTCTTCTGAAAAATTAATTTCTGCTCTAAGTATAATTTGAGACGTTTATGTGATAGCCCTGTTTCAGATAAGTCTCTGTCCTGGGGCGCCTGATTCAAAAACTGTAACAGTGCCGTCTTCCACGGCAGCAGTAGGTGCAGTGTAAGTGATTTGTCTAGTTCTAATTCCTTGGACACCTCCTACAACGGCTGGAAAAACCATCATGTTTTAAAAAATATAAAATAAACGATAACATATAAGAATAACAGTAACCGAATAGCATACATACCGTGAGTAGAGAAACTGATTGGTTCAGCAGCGTGATGTGAATTCCATCAACTCGAGCTTTCGCACAAATTCGAATACTGGCTTTCTACCGCTTCTAACATTGCCAGCCGCGTATTCAATCAGTATCGGTGGACAGTTTCGAGTTCTTTCGCTGTAGTAAAAAGACCTGAATTTATGGACAATTACCGTATATATAATCTGTATTAAAAGAATTTCGTAGCACTGTGTTCAGCAGATGGCAAGAACAATTCAGTCATGAATAATCAGTGTAGGTACAGTGCTGGCACATTGACCAGTCCTAAAATGTATGTCTTTCAAAGCAGAATTGTGGTTACCAATAGACATAAATCGCCTCAACAATTCTCTTCGAATGTTACCTCCAGTTTTTGGCTCATCTGGAAACAGGTTTGGAAACAAATCACGATATCTGAAAATCCAGTCAACAAAATAGGAAATAATACGTCAGATAATGGTTTCATTTTGTTCTGTATGTCCACATGCCGTATCAACCTTTTACTATATGATCAATTACTTCAGGCTTAATTACATCTCCAGAATGAGATTTTCACTCTGCAGCGGAGTGTGCGCTGATATGAAACTTCCTGGCAGATTAAAACTGTGTGCCCGACCGAGACTCGAACTCGGGACCTTTGCCTGCGAAAGGCAAAGGTCCCGAGTTCGAGTCTCGGTCGGGCACACAGTTTTAATCTGCCAGGAAGTTTCTTAATTACATCTATTAGACTTTTAGCACATTCTGCCATATGTCGCGAGACAATTGTGGGATGAGGCGTAATGGCGTTTGCGGATAATTTTCGTTAAGTCGCTCCAGGGTCGACTGAACTTTAAGGGGGAGGGATCCTGTGGCGTCCGACCAGCCCACAGGACGGGGAAAAGACGAAGAAAAAGAAGAAAAGTTTGAACAAGAGCCAAAATACCATCTCCTATAGCCCATACGACCTTACGTCTAGCGTACGTATAGCCATGCATCTATCGACAGTTATCTCCGGAGCAGCTTTACGAAGGCTTTTCTCGTCCACACAAGACCTTTGCTTATTAGACACGCATGGATGGCGAGAAGTGTGCGAAGCACAACTTGACCCTTTAGCAAGAGCGTAAATTTAATTGCACAACGAACAGCAAACAAAACCAACGTTTATCCCACCGCCATACACTATAGGCTTAAAGGGTTTAATCTAATTTCGAAATACGCTTTATTAATTTGCAAACATTTCACTTTAAACGAAAAGTAAATCTGGTCAAAATTGCACCTTTGCGCATTTTTGGAAAGAGAACAAAATTTTAATTTAAGAAAGCGGCCTAGAGTAAGATAAGGCAGTTTGCCGTGCAGTGGTTAATTCCGGATTGCGTGTTTCAGCACTTCACATCACGTTCTTGTAGTATGCCAACAGAGTAGCAAGCTGTAAAAGTTTCAGTTTCTGATGACGAAATTAACTATCCGTTGCTGCTTCTGGATGTGTGCTATCAACATAATTGGCATTTTATCCAAGCAGGACGAAGAAGATAGAATAAAAATGTGCTTCACGGCACAAATCATACAGTAATAGCAACTAAATACGATGTCAGTGACAGCAATTGTGGTAAAGATTTATTAATCATACAACGTGCACAAAATACGTAAATGTGTATGGTTGGCCGGCCGCGGTGGTCTAGCGGTTCTGGCGCTGCAGTCCGGAACCGCGGGACTGCTACGGTCGCAAGTTCGACTCCTGCCTCGGGCATGGGTGTGTGTGATGTCCTTAGGTTAGTTAGGTTTAAGTAGTTCTAAGTTCTAGGGGACTTATGACCTAAGATGTTGAGTCCCATAGTGCTCAGAGCCATTTTTTTTGTGTATGGTTGCCAGTTTGTAGTTGTGTGAGATTATCACGCGGTCTCTATTGGCTGGCCTATTGAAAATATGCATTCAAGGAAAATTGTTGAGCCAAGTGTTGTTCTACTTAATTATTGTTATTGGTGCAGTGCGCCACGAACACCCAATCGTATAGGTGCCCACATACGTTGCTGAAAGCTTGACAAGTATGAATGATCAAGCATTTTGTGCAAGTATGCACAAAATCGTTCTCTCTTCCTCCCCCCCTCCCCGCCCCTCGCCATTAACCACTTCAACAATCTACACAGTTGGTGTGTATAATACGTCGACCTCAGGTGAGGACGCAATAACGCTAAGCGTGACTGCATTTGTGAGTTCAGGGAAAAAACAGGAAACCTATAATGTGCTCTAAGTTCATTCCTCATTAACTTACTGTATAAATTGAAGACACATCCACGAGACTTGCAATTATCCAAAGATAAATGAAGAGACGTGTTTGAACCTATTATCAGTATCATCTTCCTTGACTGAAAGCCGAGATACAGCTATGTGAGGACCAGAGAGAGAGAGAGAGAGAGAGAGAGAGAGAGAGAGAGAGAGAGAGAGAGAGCACCCACTGAGAGGCCGTGGCACATTATTCAGCGCTCCCTGCGGTGCCACGCCGAAGTATTACGTGTCATGTTTCGGGAAGTTATTCTGCGGTTGTTTCGAAAGTGAGACAGTCCGTCTATGGTTTTGTAAGCTACACAGTTGCTGAGTTTCTTTCCGGAATCAGGTCTGCCGTGTCCTCACAGTACAAATGCACGCACATGTCTATAAAATATTGGTGTAATTATTTTTACATATGTTCTGTAACTATATTGTGATTTGTTTACAGTAACGCACTTGTTTAATTGTTTAATACAGCTCGTTTCATCCAAGACCTCTATGACAAATATCGTATAAGTCATGTGATTTTCGGAGAATTTTGTGAGGATGGAGAAGCCTAACAAGAATTTGCATCATACTGTGTAAGATTTCCGAAATGTCAGGAGCATAACATCTTAAGTATTTTCTTTTTCACTGAAAACTTAGTTGCTGGTGGAAGGTATGTTGGAGGACTTTTTTTTTTTTTGTATGATTCAATTTTCAACAGTTGCAATAGGCATTGCCGGCCGGTGTGGCCGAGCGATTCTAGGCGAAACGGTCTGGAACCGCGCGACCGCTACGGTCGCAGGTTCGAATCCTGCCTCGGGCATGGACGTGTGTGATGTCCTTAGGTTCGTTAGGTTTAAGTAATTTGTAAGTAGGTTTTTTATGTTGGTAACGCCACGTAGCGCTCTGTATTAAAATCACTGACTGTGCTGTGTGCAGTCTGTGGCTGGTTAGCATTGTTAGAATATTCGCTATTGTTTTGTTGGGCAGTTGGATGTGAACAGCGCGTAGCGTTGCGCAGTTGGAGGTGAGCCGTCAGCAGTGGTGGATGTGGGAAGTGAGATGGCGGAGTTTTCAGAGCGGATGGTCTGGAAGTAAATTTGTAAGATTGGATGTCATGAACTGATATATATATGACTTTTGAACATTATTAAGGTAAATAAATTGTTTGTTCTCTATCAAAATCTTTCATTTGCTAACTATGCCCTTCACTAGTCAGTGACTTCAGTAGTTAGAATCTTTTATTTAGCTGGCAGTATTGGCGCTCGCTGTATTGCAGAAGATCGAGTAACGAAGATTTTTGTGAGGTAAGTGATTCATGAAAGGTATAGGTTATTGTCAGTCAGGGCCATTATTTTGTAGAGATTATTGAAAGTCAGACTGCGTTGCGCTAAAAATATTGTGTATCAAATGGTTCAAAGCACTATGGGACTCAACTGCTGAGGTCATTAGTCCCCTAGAACTTAGAACTAGTTAAACCTAACTAACCTAAGGACATCACAAACAGCCATGCCCGAGGCAGGATTCGAACCTGCGACCATAGCGGTCTTGCGGTTCCAGACTGCAGCGCCTTTAACCGCACGGCCACTTCGGCCGGATTATTGTGTATCAGTTTAGTGTTGATCAGAATAAGTAAAGAGCGAAATATCTGAGTACGTTCAGTTTTGCTCAGCTGTTTGAAAATCAAATAACGTAAGGGGTTTACCAGCACAGTAATTCATAAATTTTTCTAAGGGGACGTTTGAAGATCTAACTTCTAGGGGACTGATGACCTCAGAAGCTAAGTCCCATAGTGCTCAGAGCCATTTTTGCAATAGGCATTACTCCAATAATTGTTATAGTTGCTTTCTGGAAACGTTAAACGAAGTATCCTTTTCATTAAATTGATACTGGAAGTAGAGAACAGGAGAAAGGGAAGGAAAGCGAAAGAATTCATGATGTCAGCTGCATCGGGACTTTATGCGAAGTCAGCGGCGACGTGTGAATGTGTGTGTTGGGCCGGAATTCGAACCCAGGGTTTCCTGCTTAGTAGGCGACTGCGTTAACAACTGCACCGCACAAACGCAGTGTTTATCGCAATTGCGCAGACTCTCGGTACGCCCCTCGGCCGACCCACATTCCTACCTAGCGCCATCTATCCACACCCCATACCTGTCCTCCTTGCTCGCTACTTTTAAATGTCTGCAGGATTTTGAAAGTGCGCATTCACACTGAAAGTGGTGGGTTCATTAAGTAATCAGGAGATCCCGGGTTCGAATCCCCTCCATCTTCAGTTTACATAATATATATCACAGCTGCAGAATCGGCGAGGTGTCTGTTCTTTCGGAAATATCTGAAAGAACAGACATCACACATTTGTATGAAAGAAGTATTCTTTCGCGTTGGGAACTATGGCTTAAAGACAAAAAAAGTCTGTAATTTCTCGTGAACTTGTTTTCAATTATAGCTTCATATTATTATAGTAGCCCTATGTATGCAAAGTGTAAAATGCAAATTACTCTGTGAAACAGTCTTCGTATGCCTTTAAACATGAAGCGTCGTTTTCCGAAGTTTAGGTATACAACAAGTTGTTACAAATTTTAAATTCAGGTAATCGTGTAAATGTAGTACAAAGTGCAAAGCTTAAGTTAATCTGATAGTGAATGTTTGAAATTGAATTTTAGATGTGTAGTCGTGGGGCTAGAGCATGATATTCAAACCCCTACTTCGCCTCGTTTCGAAAATATCTCGAAAACATATGTAAGACTGACAGTATCCTCAAAACGTTTGGGAAACTGCCCTTGTAATTCTTTCAAAGCCACAATAAATTCCTCAAACCTCGCGTGTTCTTTAACGGCAGTGAGCTTACGCAACTGGACCACGTTTGTAAAAATGTGTCCCCTCTACAACGTGATTTTCTGTTGAAGTGCATCCTCAACAAATCAGAAAGAAGTTGTTTCTCACCTTGCAATGTGTTACTGTTGGCAGTGTGCAGTGAAGTCCACTTAAAATGAGAGGATTGCAGTCCACTTCGGATGTTCTAATTTCCGTTCCTGCGCTCCTTTCGGCTTCTTAAATCCAGCAATAGTCAGTCTTAAATCGAAAATTGGTTCCAGGCATGCCCCCTGAGTTAACCAACGTGATTTGTAGTAATGTGTAAAGTCTCCATATTCTTCGTACTGTACCACCGAAAACTGTTGCAACTCGCAGCTGAATAATGCGGGCGAGGACAGAAATTTTACTGTTCATACCACCTGCACATGTTAGGCAATAAATTTTGTCTGACTCATGTAGTACTATCACCGTCAGAGGGTGGTACGGGACCACGAGTCCCACCGCCACACCTCCAAAGTGAATTGCAGTGACGCAGTCACTGCACAGTGGAAATTTACTGGCTCACCAACACAGTTAGACCGCAACAGACCGGTGATGCTGTATTGTAACCTATCACCCCGGACTACAAGTCCATTTTTTTTAAAACACCTGTATCACCACGTGTTGCATGGTTGCTATTTCATTAATAATTTGATTAACTGAATTGATGAACCTCATTTATCTTTCTTTATAAATTTTGCTCCTTTCATTGTCAATTCAAATGGTTCAAATGGCTCTGAGCACTATGGGACTCAACTGCTGAGGTCATTAGTCCCCTAGAACCCAGAACTAGTTAAACCTAACTAACCTAAGGACATCACAACCATCCATGCCCGAGGCAGGATTCGAACCTGCGACCGTAGCGGTCTTGCGGTTCCAGACTGCAGCGCCTTTAACCGCACGGCCACTTCGGCCGGCCATTGTCAATTAAATCTATACATTATTACTGCATGAAGTTGTAAAATCGTATCATAGCAATTTTGTAGTAAGTCACTTGTGCGACTGCACACAACACTGGGAATCCTAATCCCTCTTCTCTGCCAGTCCCATTCGCCTTTAAAGGCTCGTGAAGATAGACCGCTCGACTGCCTCTCTCTATGCGAACTTCCACTGGATCTCTGATCTTCGTTCATGCCACGAACAGTTAGCAAACTGAGGAGAGTTGTGCCGATCGAAAAATGCCACACCGCGCTACTAAATGAAATATCACGCTGTACCGAGTACTTCCGGAAAAGAACGAGCAAAACGGAGACAGGGCCATGGCCCGCACACCCGACCCACGTCAAGTTTGACATGCTGTGGCCAGCCCTGCTTTACATATACCCGAATAAATCCTAGAGCAGATTACGACTGAGCCGTTTGTTTTCGTAACGACAATGCGTCAAGCGTTTTTAAATTCGGAACTGATCTTTGCATGCAGAAGCTTAGAACACACTCTCTAGCAAAGATGCTTGCATAATCCAAAATCGTTTACGCTTGAAGCCGCTTCGAAGGTTAAGCTGCTTGCGCAAGCTTTCCCCTACAGACGTTCAAGTCGTCTTGCGCGAAATGCATGGACGTGCATGTTTGTCAAGGCTGTAGTAACGCTTGTTGCCACAGTAAGAAAGCGGCAGCCCAGGTCGCCCCTGCCGCTGGCTCTGTCTTCCTAGGTTGTAATACGCGCACCGACACGCTAGCCGTGACCTCACCTGGCATCGACGGTAACACTTGCGACGCTGTTGACACGCAAGTTGCCGGTGCTGGCTTCCGAGAAGGCGTCACGCCACCGTGAATCATCTGAACTCCAGCTGTCTACTACGCTGTCCCTAGCCAAACAGGTAAGGTAAAGCTCCGTGTAAGGAACCTGGACGAACTGCAGCTAACCGCCGACCTCAGAGTACAGGAAGAAGCCGAACTAAACAATTACACCGATAACGACTTCATCAGAAATGGGACACTGGAAACTATCGCAAAAATTACAGTTCCTTCCAGACGTCTGCAAAAGAAATGCAATACAGCACCTATTCCTTGACGGCTCCGTTCCGTCCCATAGCCAATCTGTGCCTCAGAATTCTTTCTCCTGGATTCGATTCAGCATCTCTTCGCAGGTTACTCAATTTACTGATTTTATCTTGACTGTTCTTGTGCAACACGACAGTTCAGCAGCTTCAATTCTCTTCCTGTCTGTACTTTTTATCGCACATGTTTCACGTCCATTTAAGGATACATTCAATACAAATACGTTCAAGCAAGGCTTCCTAAAACTTTAAACTTTTGTTTCGATTTTTATTTTTCAGAAATGTTTCCCTGTATTTTATGTCCTCCTCTTTCGCAGTCGGTTATTTTGCTTCCCAAGTAGCTCTTGCATTACTTGTAGCGTCTCATCCTAAAACCCCAGCACCGTCTGCTTAATTCGACTACTTGCATGAAGTGTCAGCTTAATATAGGTCCCTTCACTAATCGTACCCTTTGTTTCCTCGACGATAGTTAAGAACGAAACTATTTCACCCAATTAAAAAAAAATGGCTCTGAGCACTATGGGACTTAACTTCTGAGGTCATCAGTCCCCTAGAACTTAGAACTACTTAAACCTAACTAACCTAAGGACATCACACACATCCATGCCCGAGGCAGGATTCGAACCTGCGACCGTAGTGGTCGCGCGGTTCCAGACTGTAGCGCCTAGAACCGCTCGGCCACCTCGGCCGGCTCACCCAATTTCCTTCGCAGTATGTCAAGGTGCTATCGAATAGCCTATACTCTTCATAAATCACAAGAAAAGGTGGTATACTAGGAGAAAGCCTGGAAACACAAGAAGATTGCAGCTCGATTACGCAATGGTCAGAGATTCTGAAATCAGCTCTTGCCCAGGAGCAGGTACAAGATTACAATTTAGTAATGATGAGAACAAGGCTGTAGTTTAAGGGAATTGTGCGGAAGAATTAATATGTAAAGAAGTGGGATACTGAAGTCCTGCGGAATGATGACGAGCGTTTAAATTTATCTAAGGCTTAGAGACATTGGTAATGAATAGCACAATAAGCAATTCAGGTGAAGAGGAACGGACATCTCCAAAAAAGGACTGTCACAGAAGTTCAGTAAACAAATGTAGGTACAAGGAAGCTGAATCCAAAGAAGCCGTGGATAACCGAAGAAATACTTCAGCTGATCGACGAAGGTACAAACATGGTCAGGTAAAGACAGGAATACAGCAGTGGAAGTCTCTTGGGAATGAAATAAATAGGTTGGTTGGTTTATTCGGGGGAGGGGACCAAACAGCGACGTCATCGGTTCCATTGGATTAGGGAAGGAAGTCGGCCGCGTCCTTTCAAAGGAACCATCATAGAATTTCCTGAAGCGATTTACGGAAATCACGGAAAACCTAAATAAGGATGGCCGGACGCGGGTTTGAACCGTCAGCTAAGGCGAAATGGCTGCAGGGAAAATATGAAGTGGTGTGGGACGAAGAAACCTCTTGAGACATTCGGGTCGGCGCTGTAGTGGGTCCTAGCAATCCTTGACTAACTTTTGGAGGAGGCCGAGGGGATACCACGACACACACAAAATATTACATCACCTTATTAAAACTTGAACAATATAAAATACTTAATTTGGAAACAGTATGTGCACGGGAATATCACTTACGCATTTGTTACTGTCGCTGTACTTGATAACTTATTTGATACAATACAGAATGATAGTCACCTCTCTATGTGCAATTGACTATAAACTTCGATACAATTCTGACTTCTAATACAACTCGCGCTGCTGGGTCTAACAAGGAACCTCTTGAATGTGAGATTGCAAAAGGCCAATGACAATAACGACTTTCGATGTCCCACGTACTGTCTACCATGCAGCCATAATATTGGCTGCTAATGGCATCAGGGGCTGGACTAGAAGTATCCAATGTTGAGCACAGCGTGAGGCCACGGAGCGTACTTTAACTGCTTAGTCGACGAGTAACTCACAACAGTGGTACAGTGCCAGTGGTGTTGATACAAAACAGACCAACGGTAGCGACAAATAAAGTAAACATTGCATTATATCTGCAACAAAAGTTACTGGAGACAACATTTTGTAAGAGCGGAACCCATGTAATTTCGCAGCGTGCAGATGAGTCAGTGAAATGTGTGGTCTTGTATACGTTAACTGTGCGGACAATGTCCATGAGGAGTACAATGACGAGGATATTGAAACAGGTATCGAGCTATGTAGTTCATCATCCTTGTCGGACAGAGAGCCACAAATTCCTCTCCAGCGAAACGTAGTAAAGGACAATTGTCGTCAAAGGAGAGGGTACTAAAAGCAATTACGTACATGGAAGAACATTCGTAGCACAGTAAAAAAAAATTATAAACAGATTTCTAATAAGTCCGCAGCAATGTGACCGTGGTGGGGCATAAGGAGCACTACGGATATTCAAGTGAGGGACAAGGCGCAATTGTCACAAAAACTGGTGTTTGCTTATTTCAAGGAATCTCGATAAAATTTTCAGAACGTACTTGATAGTGACCTACTACGTTATGCACATCAGTTTGCGCGCGATATAGATTACACTGTTCAGCCTCTGGATGTTTGTTTTTTCGATATCTACAAAACATATTATGACACTATCTCTAGCTACACCTTAAAGGATAGCCAGTTTGAGGCTCAGCTCCACAACTGCCTGTTTCGTAATCTGTTGTATGCCTTCAAATTCGTCAGTTGTCATCACTACGTTACACCAATATGTTTCTGTATGCATTCTTTAAGAGTGGATAACTAGCTGAACTTCCTGCACGGTTTGTAACTACCAAGGAGTTCGCCTTCGGTCTTGGTAGTGCAAAGCTTTGTAATCACTGTGGCCCGCCATTTTTCATTCTGCGTTCGTGGTGCAAGTTAACGGCTTGTTGTCAACACTTTTGGAATGTGGACTATGTCAATTTTATGAGGTGTAATACATACGTCCCATAGAAGGTTGATCCCTGTGCGCCCTGGACATTCATTTTTTTTTGTCGTCCTCCTGATGCACATGGTGAGTCATTAACAGCTAATATTTTTTTATATCTTCAACGCTGTTAATACTTCACTTTCAAATGAGCCTTATTGAAAACTGAACTTTGACCTCGCTATCAAGAGATTCCTTCTAAGACGATGCTGTCGTACCAGGCGACGATTAGAGTGTGGACCGAGCGGGACTACGCTCTGACGGAAGTACTCTTCCAGCAGCGGTGGCGTATGGAACCCCTTGAGGTGTGTCTACGCCGACGTATCTCATTCGCTGCTGCGTAGGCAGTGAATGTCCTAACTTGTACTTTCGTCGTGAGGTACTAACTTTGGCAAAGGACTTCGTTCTACGGACGACATCACACGAAGAAATCGATTTTTTTTTTTACGTTCGAAGCCCGTATAGTCCAGAATCGGTATGCCAATCAGGCAAAGTAGACGTGAGCATTGAGGCAACCTTCCCACCGACACACCAGGTTGAAGATATCCGTTTACAAAACATCGAGTTCTGCTGCGTGAAGAAGTTTTTAACTGCCTTTTGCATATCCTCGTCCGATGGAAGTCGTCAACCCTTCAGGCTTTTTTTTAAGGGATCGAACGGACGATAATTGCATGGGGAGAGATCAGGGCTGTTGAATGGATGCCAGTGTGTCTCCTACTTTAGGTCGCGTAGCTTCTGGGTTACGAAATTTGTGATATGGGGACATGCGTTATCATTAAACAGTAGCACTCCTTGTCGCAGTTTTCCCGGACATTTCGCCTTAACTGCACGCCGTAAGTTCTGCAGCGTTTCACTGTGCTGTTACCCAGTGATCGAGATACCAGGTTGCTTGAAATCAATGAGGTGGGTCAGGTTGGCCCCGCAGATCGACCGGCGTCTTGTGCCGAATCGTGACCAGCCATGATGCTAGGCGAACCTTTACACAATGGTGATTTTTGACAGACAGTCTGTCCCGTACGCATTCTTTATTGTTCGATGGATGTCTACTGGTGTGTGTCACTCGGCAGCCAAGCTCTTGTTTGCACGCATTTGGTGATAACGTCGCCATAGTTCAGTTTATCGTCAATACCGCACGCACATTTGGAAGACACAAATCCCTTGCGTAAGTGTGTTTGTTTATAAATCCGCACCTGACTCACGCTACGCTGCATATACGCTGCGGTAACGCCCCCAAACGGATACTTTTTGATCGCCATTGTAGAAATGGTCCTCTGAAGACGGTGCAAATAAAAACAAACCCGTCAGCTTTAAGAATGCAAGAGTTAAGTCCACTGTTAAACGCAGCGAAGAGCACGTATGTGGAAAAAGTACAAAGAAGGTCTCTACGAGGGAGAGGAACTGTGATGATGTGACAGAAGAAATGGGAGTCCGTATGGAAGATATACAGGATGCAGTATTAATCAGAATTTAGATGAGATCTGGAAGAATTTGGGGCTACGTAAGGTGAAAGGTATAGGTAACATTGTGTGCCGGACCAAGACTCGAACCTGAGACCTTTGTGTTTTGCAGGGAACTGCTCTACCGACTGAGCTATCTAAGCACAGCTCAGAACCCGCCCTCACGGCTTTACTTCGGGAGCACCTCATCTCCTACCCTGTAAACTTCACAGAAGCTACTCTGCATACCTTGCAAAACTAGCTCTCCTGAAAGATATTGCAGAGACTAACTTCAGCCACCGCTGGGGGATTGTTTACAGAATCAGTTTTCACTCTGCAGCGGAGTATGCACTGATTCGAAACTTTCTGGCAGATTAAAACTTTTCAGAGGTCCCGAGTCACAGGTCCGAATCCCGGTCCCAGGTTCGAGTCCCAGTCAGGCACACAATTTTAATCGGACAGTTTCAAATCTGCATACACTGCTCTACAGAGTGAAAAAAACTATTCCGGATCATTAAGATGATTTGAAGGATCAATAAGTGTGGAAATATAACACGAATTTTTCGGTAAAACAACATCCAAACAATGCAGAAGACGACAAATGCAGAAACAAGTGCACAGTGAGCCTAACACCTCATGTATCCCAGTAACTGACAACTATCATACAGAGAATAATGGAGAAAATCAATGGTCTTTTAGATGACGGTAAGTTCGGCATTAGGAAAAATAAAGCATCATAGAGGGAGTTCTACCGTTCCTCTGGATGATGAAGGCGAGACAAGTAAGATTAATATGATTTGTCAATCTAAAAAAAAAAAGCTTTTAACAATTAAATGTAACAAGATGTTCTAAATTCTCATAAAAGCGTGTCTAAGCTGTAGGGAAAGACGGGTAACATACAATATGGACAATAACCAAGAAGAAAAATGAGAATGAAGAGCAATATTAGAAAAATGTACGGTAGAGATGTAATGTTTCGTCCCTACTTGCAAACTGTACCTCGAAGAAGGAATAACAGAAATAAAAGTGGAATTAAAATTCAAGACGAAAGAATATTAACAATAAGACTCGCTGATGACGTTGCTATACTCAGTGAAAGCGAAGAATTACGCAACATTTATAATGAGTTCAAACTTACTTTGCTTCTGAGCTGGCAAAATTGTTTCGTTTACGCTACACCATTGAACAAATTTTGATGGCAAGTTTATCGCTAATGTAACTTTTGTTACTCGTGTTTCTTTGGTTTGCTCTGAATCAATATTCTGTACTCGATAGACTTTTAATTTCATTCAACAGACCCTGCAGTTCTTCACTTTCACTGAGGGTACCATTGTCTCCATCCACTCTTATCAATGATGTCGTTACACCATGAGCTTTTCATCCCTGTCCTGATCTTTTATTTCCGTCATTGGTTCTTCGATGTGTAGACTGAACAGTAGCGGAGAAATTCTACATTCATGTTTTACACCCTTTTTCCCCGAGCACTTTGTCCTTTGTTTTACTTTCTTATTGTTCCCTCTTGGTTCTTGTACACACAGTATTTTAATCGTCTTTCTCTATAGCTTACCTCTGTTTTTCTCAAAAGTGCCTTTTCTTGTGAGAAAGTCTACGATCCCTTCTTTTTTGAGGAAAACACAGTGGCTGGAATGAGCAATCTTCAAACGCTGTAGAATTGGCTTTTTGCACAACTTCAGGACGACTCCACCACCTCCTTTTCCAAGAAGCTGGAGCTCCACCACAGTGGCACAACAATGTACGCCGGTTTCTCAATGAAATGACATGATCGTATGGCACTGTTGCCCGGGAGGCCCCATGCGGGGGAGTTCGGCCGCCGTATTGCAAGTCCTTTAGTTGACGCCACTTAGGCGACTTGCGGGCCAATGATGATGAAAATGGTGATGGACATACAACACCCAGTCCCCTGCCGGGAATCGAACCCGGGCCCCCTGCGTGGTAGGCGGAAACGCTACCGCTACACTACGGAGGCGGACAGTTTCTCAATGATTACTGGGAGATGAAGGACCTTGCACAGGATAGAGGAGTATGGAGAGCTGCATCAAACCAGTCTCAGGACTGAAGACAACAACAGACAACTGTGCCTCAGCGCTGGACAGGGGCACGGGGCACTGAGACACTGCTATGCAGTCTCGGCCTTCAAGATCGCCAGACATGACCCCATGCGATTTTTTCTTGTGGGGAAAATGTCAAGGAAAGTATGTTCATCTCCCTTTACCGCGCTACATAGAAGAAGTGAAGAACAGAATAACAGCCGCCATACTTCCCTAAAAACAGATACAGTACGTAAAGTTTGTAACGAATCTGGCTATTGTCTAGATCAGGGGTCTCCAAACTAAGGACCGCGGGCCGAAACCGGCCCGCGAGAGCCGGCAAACCGGCCCGCGTTATCTGGCCGGACATCCCCCGTATCCGGCCCGCCAAATATTTGAGGTGGTACCTATACTGCCAACAATTGAGTTTCGAGGCCTATCGCGACCAATACACCGCGACATTGGCTCTGCTACTCGCTACAAGACTGCGTAACTAAACTTATTGTTGCGCCGCTTGAAATAACAATGCGTTGACATACTCTACCTCTGTTACGTCTTGCAGTAATAATGTTGCTAACAATGATTTTGATATTTCGTTAACTTTGCAGGACGCTTTCGTGAAGAAAGTGCAGTGACATACTTTTTTGTCGGTGAAATTCGCCAGAGTAAAGTACGCAAGAATTTCGGTCAGGTACGTCCATCAATCAAAATTATGTAATTAAATAAAAATCGTAGTTCGTTTCATTGCTAGCTATTCCCACAACCTTAGATTTTTGCGATTTCATCTTTCCTTTAGCCTTACATTACGGTGATCGTGGAGTGCTAGGGTGCTTTAATCCCACTAGGTAGATCTTGGCCCTTATGACTTCGTGGAGGAGTCAATGTGAACCGCGGACTAAAAAGTTTGGAGACCCCTGGTGTAGATGTTCGTGCTGCTGCTGCTGCTGCTGATGGACACACACATCATTTGTAACAGCATAAGCTGAAACTAAAATTTTGTGTTTTGGGATTCATCCCATGTTTGCAATACGTTTTTATCAATACATATGAAGTTTTAAAATCAGGCCATTATGTTTGCAACTCCCTGTATTGTGAATATGTAAAATTTTGTTTCGTACTGGTGCTGCAGTTTTAACAGGCAGAGCGGACGCTGATATGCTGACCTCCTACATAGACGCGCCGCGGGCTCGCTTTCTTTGTTGTGGCATTACGCTGCACTTCTCCTGAGTGTCGGCGGTAGCTGCGCAGTTTACGCACCTGGCCGGCGGAACCGCAGTGCGGCGGCGCGCCGCGGCGCTGGCACGGAGGGTCGAGTTATCGCGCCGCCGTCCGCCACCCGCACGCGGAAAAGCCGGCGGCGGCGAGCGGCAGGTGGCCGTCCGCCAGGCTACGTGCCCGATAAGGCAGGCGCGGCGCTCAGCTCCGCTGTATCAGTGCGCATATCGCCGCTTGCGTAAGCCGGGGGGATCCCTCTGGGTGATCGCCGCGCACCTGCCGTCCGGCAGCCGCGCCACTTCCGCAAACCCCCGCCGCGACCTTCCCACTGCGGGACTCTCCTCGGCGGAGACGCTGGAGCTTTTATCACTTCGCCTGTCTGTCTCTGAGTCCGAAAAATACACTGAAGCGCCAAAGAAAATGGTATAGGCATGCGTACTCCAATACAGAGATGGGCAGACAGGCAGAATACGGCGCTGCGGTAAGACAGTATCTGGGGCAGTTGTTAGATCGGTTAGTGCTGCTGCAATGGCAGATTGTCAAGATTTAAATGAATTTGAACGTGGTGTTATTGTCGGCGCATGAGCCATGGGATACAGCATCTCCGAGGTAGCGATGAAGTGGGGATTTTCCGTACGACTATTGCACGAGAGTACCGTGAGCATCAGGAATCCGGTAAAACAGCAAATCTCCAACATCACTGTGGCCGGAAATAAATCCTGCAAGAACGGGACCAACGGTGACTGAAGAGAATCGTTCAACGTGACAGAAGTCAAACCCTTCCGCCAATTGCTGCAGTTTTCAATACTGGGCCATCAACAACTGTCAACGTGCGAAGCATTCAACGAAACATCATCGATATTGGCTTTCGGAGCCGAAGGCCCACTGGCATACCCTTGGTGACTGCACAACGCAAGACTTTACGCCTCGCCTGGGTCCGTCAACATTGGGCTGTTGATGACTAGAAACATTCTGCCTGGTCGTACGAGTATCGTTCAAAGTCTATCGAGCGGATGGACGTGTACGGGTATGGAAACAACATCTTGAATCCGTGGACCCTGCGTGTCAGCAGGGGACTGTTCAAGCTGGTGGAGGCTCTGTAATGGTGAGGAGCGTGTGCAGCTGGACTGATATGGGACCCCTGATACGTCTAGATACGACTCTGATAGGTGACATCTACGTAACCATCCTGTCTGATCACTTGCATCCATTCTATCCATTGCGCATTCCGTCGAACTTGGGCAATTTCAGCAGGACAGTGCGACACCCCGCACGTCCAGAATCGCTGCAGAGTGGCTCCAGGAACACTCTTCTGAATTTAAACACTTCCGCTGGCTACCAAAATCCCCAGACATGAACATTATTGGGCATATCTGGGATGCTTGCAACATGCTGCTCAAAAGACATCTGCACCCCCTCGTACTCTTACGGATTTATGGGGAGCTCTGCAGGATTCATGGTGTTAGTTCCTACATTAGTCGAGTCCATGCCACCCTGTGTTGCAGTACTTCTGTGTGCTCGTGGGGACCCTACGTGATATTAGGCAGGTGTAACAGTTTCTTCGGCTTTTCAGTGAAAAAGAAATTAAGACACAAAAGCATTCCAGATATTGGCTGAAAGTGGGCATTGATTTACATCAACGGGAAAATTGAAAATTTATGCCGTATTGTAATTGGGGCCTGGGTTACCTGCTTACTAGATAAATGCTCTGACTTCTAAAGCCGTCTGGTGACAGTGGTCATCGCAAATGCACGGACTACCTCAGCACTCCTCCCAGCAGACCCAAATTCTCAACTTATCCATACACTACTAATATAGTGTAGGAGGGATAAAATAAAACGAGAATAATGGAATGTATGGTCGAATTAAATCAGGTGACGCTGAGGGAGTTAGGTTAGGAAACGACACAGTTAAAGTAGTAGATGAGTTTTGCTACACTGGCAGCAAAATAACTGATGGTGGCTGAAGTAAAATACAAAATGCAGATTGCCAATGGCAAGAAAAGTGTTTTTGAAGAAGAGGAATTTGCTAACATCGAGTGTAGATTTAAGTGTCAGAAAGTCTTTGCTGGAAGTATTTCGATGGAGTATAGCCACGTATGAAGTAAACTTGGACGATAAACAGTTTAAACAAGAAGATAACAGAAGCTTTTGAAATGTGGCGCTACAGAAAAATGCTGAAGATTAGGAGGTACTGAGTCGAATTTGGGTGAAAAGAAATTTATGACAGAGCCTGACAAGAATAATGGATCGGTTGGTAGGACACATTCTGAGACATCAAGTGATCATAAATTTAGTACTAGAGCCAAGTGTGTGTGTGTGGGGGGGGGGGGCCTAGAGAGACCAAGAGATGAATACATTAAGCATATTCAGAAAGATGTATGTTGCAGTAGTTACTCGGTGATGAAGATACTCGCACAGGATAGTGTGCCATGGAGAGCTGCATCAACCAAGTCTTTGGAGTGAGGGCCACAACAACAACAACAACAACAACAACTACTACTACTACTACTACTACTACTACATCATCAGTAATGTAGCGCCTCTTGTCCATTATCCTCATCAGTCGCGACATTTCGCCGATCCCAGCAAGAGTTCGAGTCTGGTGTGCATCTGCACTGAAGAGATCATTGGACATGCTCGCCGTAATAATATATATATTCACAAAAATAACCTTTTTCGTCATAGTAAGCAACGAATACAGGGAGTAGTTGGCAAAAAGTAAACAATCAATTGTATTAAAGTTCTGACTTCACTATGGAACGTCTGGTACATACAGTTTTCAAAAAATGGTTCAAATGGCTCTGAGCACTATGGGACTTAACTGCTGGGGTCGCCAGTCCCCTAGAATTTAGAACTACTTAAACCTAATTAACCTAAGGACATCACACACATCCATGCCCGAGGCAGGATTCGAACCTGCGACCGTAGCGGCCGCGCGGCTCCAGACTAGAGCGCCTAGAACCGCTCGGCCACTCCGGCCGGCCTACAGTTTTCACGATATATATAATGGCGGAAGACGGAAGAAAAGTAACAAAACAAAAAAAAAAAGTTTACTCCCAGTAATGAAATTTCGGGAATACATTCGTCTAGCTAAGACAATTACGTGATTAGAATTGTAAGATCACAGGTTAATGTACCCACGAGATAAGCCATTTCAAATGTGAAGCGCTAGTACATTAATAAGCGGTGTAATCGCCACTATGCTGAATGCATGGGTGGAAACGGGCGTGCATTGGATTGTACAGGTGCCGCTGTCAATTTGTGGTCAGTACAGGGACGGTTAATGCTGTTTGAGGATGACGCTGGAATTGTTGTCCGCTGATCTCCCGTAAGAGCTCGATTGGAGACAGATCTGGTGATCGAGAAGGCCACGGTAACATGTCGACACTCGGTAAAACATGTTGGGTCCCAATAGAGGTATGTGGGCGAGTGTTATCCTGGTGAAAAACACCTCATGGAATAATGTTCATGAATGCCAGTACAACATGTCGAATCATCAGACTGATGTACAGATTTGCAGTCAGGGTGCGTGGGATAACTACGAGAGGCCGGCCAATGTGGCCGTGCGGTTCTAAGCGCAGTCAGTCTGGAACCGCGTGACCGCTACGGTCGCAAGTTCGAATCCTGCCTCGGGCATGGATGTGTATGACATCCTTACGTTAGTTAGGTTTAAGTAGTTCTAAGTTCTAGGGGACTGATGACCACAGATGTTAAGTCCCATAGTGCTCAGAGCCATTTGAACCATTTTTGAACTACGAGAGTACTACTGCTGTCATAAGACATCGCAACCCAGACCGTAACTCTAGGTATAGGCGCAGTGTTCCTACCACCCAGACACGTTGGTTGAAGGCCCTCGACAAGATCCTCGAAACCACCGAGGCAAAACATGCTTTCACCAGAAAACACAACAGACTTACTTCTATCCCGCTCTCGAATGAGCTCTCGCGTGACATAGTTGAAGCAAATGGCGGTGGGATGGGGTCTGTAGAGTGCACACTACAGGGCGTCTGGCTCGAAGCTACCCTTGAAGTAACCGATTTGTAACAGTTCGTTGCGTCCCTGTGCTGTCAATTGCTGCTTAGATTACGGCTGCAGATGCAGTACGATGCGCCAGAGCCAAACGCCGAACACGATAGTCTTCCCTCTGGGGACTGCCAAGCGGTCTTCTTGCGAGCGTACATTGTGGTGAGCACAGCTGCCGAACAGTTACGTACAGTGGCTATGTTCCTCGTATATCTTTCTGCAATATCGCCAGAAGCAACATAAAGCTTCTTATAGACCTATCAAGCGACCTCGTTCAAACTCAATGAAGTGTTGATAATGGCCTCTTCGTCGCCTTGAAGGCATTCTTGACTGACATCATCTCACGATGTCCACTCTCAAAGAATAGCTAACGCTCGCGACCGTTACATCGTGTATTTAAAGCAAACCTGATTTGCATACTCACAGGGGCGTTACTGGCGCCACTCTTACGCGCCTGGCGCGGAAACTGCACAGCCATCATCTTTCAGACGTAGAAACACGCCTACGAGCTTCCGTTTATGTCGCACAGTCATTCTTGGTGTTGTGATTTTTTTCCATCCGTGTAGCAAGCAACGAGCGCAAGAAGAAATTGGCAAAAAGTAAGCAAACTATGGTGTTAAAGTCGTGGTTTCTCTTTGGAACCGTTGGGAGTGGGTCACACAGCTTACAACCATCCATGATTTCATGAAATACATTTGAAAGCCATTTCACGTGTTTTCTAGACATAGTCTCAATCTCAAATCTTCCGTGAACTCATTATGACTAAAACAAATTATAGTCCTAAATAGCAAAAAAAAAATTGGCGTAAATTTAAGAAATTTATTGAAGCGCAAGAGTGGGAAGGAAATGATTAGATGCTGAGCCGAACTTACATTACACATTTGGGTTAAAGTAATTTATTACATAGAAATTCAATCTTCAATACTAAAACCCAAAAACCTTGATTTAAATTTCACAGAATGAATAAGACGTGTTTTGTACTTCATATCACAATTTCTGAAGACCTCTTGCTAGAAAAAAATAACATGTTAACACTCTGTTGATGATCCACACGAAATCATGCTGTAACCACAAATTTTGCACACTGGCTGTAGCTGAGGGAAAGAGAAGGTGTCATAACTCAAATGAGTTTCAAAAACTTTAAGATAACTTGAGCAACGTAATTGTGCTTACGAAATTTTGACACAATCCAGTTATAATATTTGCATCTGATCAAGCTAATATGAATTTGCAGTTATAGTATATGCTGAAGTTCAATGCAGTGAACAGATTGATGGAAAACAACAGTACTTACGTCACTTCAGTTAGTGAACAACTCTTAAAATTTGAAGCCTGAATACGCAAAGAACACTAATCACGGACATACGACCTTTTCAAAATCGTATGTACCTGTGGGGGCTGATTTACTCTAGTCCAAGATACTGAACTCAGACATTCCAAAAACAGTAGCGATACGTACAAACCCAACTTTCATATGTCTATTCCGTGTGTCTTTTAAAACATCAGTCGTCATTGTGGCTTTTACAATGCATTAAACAAAGTAGAACATTTTTGATAGAAGTACGTGAAACTTAAATTTGTTACCACAAGCAACCTTCGTACAAAAAATGTAAAAGAAGATGATTACACGCTAAACAATGACCGAATTAGTGGTATCTGTTACACACAATAGATACTGATTTAACAAACCGGGACCAACCTGAGACCACGACAGTGTTGAAGACTCGACAGGAATCTGATCTGATCCATTGTAAATGATTCTGAAAGCCTGCGACTGTGAAACCAATAGGATTGTTTATAAATAACTCATCTGCTACCAGTCACAATGTTCTTTATTTTATTGTTTCGGTAAATGATTCCCATTTTCAAGTGCGTTTTTTGTGTTTGTTATGTCATTCCCATGTGATGATGTCAATGTGTGAGATTCTGCTTCATTTCGTTGACTTTACTGCAATATATAAGAAAATACGCAATTTTTAGTTGGTTGTCGATCTTTTTGTGAATTTAGTGGCGAAATTTGGAAGAATTTGTACTTACAATTTTCTTATGGTCTATTTGCGCAGAGTCTCACGCACACTAAACATCACACACAACTTTTTGTAGACTTTTAAACATCGAAAACATTTTACATAAACAAAACAGTGAAATAGATGTTCTTACAAATAGTCAACAGAGATGACGTTATAGGTCTTGCACAGAGTATGATATGCTTTTGTACCGAGGTTATTTACCTTAACAATTTGGATCATAATTTACTTATGTCTATTTTACAATTGTGCTTATTTCTGTGTGTTACTATTTTTATTTAAGTATACTATAGAAGCATATTAAACGAAAAACTTGAAAGTAAATCACTGAATTCCTTCAGATGTAAGAGTAAGCGAGCAACGAAGATAAGTAAATATGGGCACGGTAAGTAACTATGGGCAAGATAAGTAACTATGGGCAAGGTAAGTAACTATGGGCAAGGTAAGTAAATACGTGCAGTTAACTGAGGGCGGATTAAGCATAAGGTAAGACGACGGCATCTTACAGAAGTTCCGAGTTTTGTTTTGTTTTGCATTAGGGCGCAAGAAACAACTGAAGTCATACGTGCCCAAGTCAAAACTATAGAACACATAGAGGAGTTAAACGACTATATGTCAGTCCTAATGGACAGAATAGGAGACAGCTAAAAGCAGGCAAGTGGAAAAAGGGCTAAAAAAAACACCATGCAGAAATGGAGGTCCAAAACTAAAAATTAAATGACCTGCACCATATTGCTTCGGCGTATAAAAAGTAAAACGTGGTCGACAGCTCACACGTCATTTGCTAAAACGGCTGATTAAACAGGTGGCAAACCCAAACTGGTACTTAATGCTTAAAAGTAAGAGCATTCCAGTAGGAAGTGGCGGACAGTTAAAATATGGGCGCAATGTGTATAAAGTGGTGGGGTAGCACAACTTAGCAAATGACGATGGCTAAAAAAGCAGTGTCCAATACGCAGCCGAGTTAAAATAATCTCCTCCCAGTGGGAGGGCCGAGAGGAGGTCGTCCAAGGCGCTGGGAGAGGCTTAATAAGCCGAAGCTTACTCCCGTGAAGGTAGGACCATTGGCGACGCCAAAGGGACACCACTTCCTGACAGACGGCAACGCAGAGATCATCGGAGGGATTATAGGTACTCGTGGGCTGGGGTACAACGACTGCAGCGTTGGCAGCAACGTCAGAAGCCTCGTTTCCTGGCAGACCGACATGACCAGGGACCCACAGAAACATCACACTGGCTCCAGCAAGAGTGAGCAAGTGACAGTTTTCCTGGACCCACTGCACTAAGGGATCAGTGGTTTACAGTGCACAAGGGCATGTGTGAGTCTGAGCAGAGGACACAATTGGGAAGGCTGTGTTGCCGGATGCATTTTGTGGCCTGATACAAGGTGAAGAGCTTGGCTGTAAATACTGAGGAGTGTGCCGGAAGCCGATATCGAAAGACAAAGGTGCCAATGACGATGGCACACCTGACTCCAGGGTCAGTCAGAGAGCCATCAAGTGCAAAGGTACTATCGTGAAGTCCCATGACAAGGTCGTGAAATTGGAGGCGCAGACCGAAGCTGGAGTAGGGTCCTTAGGAAGCGAATGAAGGCCAACATGGGCCGCTTCACGTAGCCAAGGAGGTGAAGTGTTCACACCCACTGGGAAAGTTGCAGGTAGTGTGTGGTTAAGCCGCGGTATCAAGTGGCGAAAGTGGACTCCAGGAGATAACAGAGAAGAGCCCCATACTGACAATCAAAGGAATCACCAAAGGAGGCGGCATAGGACGGATGACCATGCTTGGCAGCCAAACGGCATGCATACCTGCTGAGGAGAAATTCACGGCGGTAGGACACAGCAGCTGCAGCATACAGACTCGCAACCGGACTGCTGTAAAAGGCGCCCGTAGCCGAATGGATGCCATGATGGTGAATAGTGTTGAGACGGCATAAGAGGGATGGGCGTGCAGACGCGTACACAAAGCACCCTTAGTCAGTTTTGAACGGACAAGGGACCGGTACAGACGGAAGAGGGTGGTTCGATCGTCACTCGAGGAAGTACCATTGGGCACACTTAGGAGACTGAGGGCTGCCGGGTAAGACACATGAGAGGACCAAGAGTTTCCTATCGAGTAAGAGCCCCAGAAATTTCGTAGTTTCAACGAACGGAAGGGCAACAGGCCCTAGATGAAGAGATGGTGGAAGAAACCATTTGCGCAGCCAGAAATTCAGACAGACGGTTTTATAAGTGGAAAAGCGAAAACGCGAAAACCATTGTCGATGCTCCAGGAATAAAGGCGATCAAGACAGCACTGAAGACGCCGCTCAGTGAGACAAGTCTGCGGAGCACTGCAAAAAATGGTACAGTGGTCGACAAAAAGAGAGCTGGAGATGCCCAGTGGGAGACAGCCCATTATAGGATTAATGGCGATAGCAAAGAGGATGACACTCAGGACGAAACACTGAGGCACACCATTTTCCTGTATAAAGCTGTCCGACAAGGCAGAACCCACACACACCTTGAAAACTCAGTGTTGTAAAAACGCCTGAAGAAAACAGGGCAGGCGCCCACGGAAGCCCCACGTGTGAAGAGTACAGAGAAGACCACTTCTCCAGCATGTGTCGTAGGTCTTCTCCAAACCGTAAAACACGGCCACAGTCTGGGATTTTCGCAGGCACATGTGGAAAGTAACGAGATTGTCAACTGCAGGATGCCGCACTCGAAATCCACACTGTGCATTCGTTAGTAAATCGCTTGATTCGAGCCACCACACCATCTGGGCATGAATCATATGTTCCATCACCTTGCAAACGCAGCTGGATAGAGAGATGGGGCGGTAGCTAGAAGGAAGGTCTTTGTCCTTACCGGGCGTAGGTATGGGAATGTGACCTCGGCCCAGACGCTGTTGTACGTGTTAAGCAGAAAGGGCTTGCCTGCAGGAGAAAGTAGCTGCAACATCTGAATGTGGATGGCGTCTGGCCCTGGGGCAGAGAGGATCGGGATGAACTGAGAGCATGATCTAGCTCCCTCATAGTGAAGGCGGCATTGTAGTATTCACGATTCGGAGAAGAGAAGGGTATCGTCAGCTCGTTTCCGATGGAGGATGCAGGGTGATAGTGGGAAGAGCTCGAAACTTCCGCAGAATGGCGGCCCAAAGTGTTAGAGATACCAATAGGGTCTACGATGACATCGTCAGCAACTGTCAGGCCGGAAATTGGGGATTGGATCTTGGTTCCAGAGAGCCGTCAGAGGTTGTCCCACACGAAAGAGGAAGGTGTGGAACTGTTAAAAGAACTAGTGAATGAAATCCAGCTAGCTCTTTTGCTATCCCGAAGAACGCGACGACACTTTGCACGCATCTGTTTATAAAATTCTTACATTCTGCTCCCACGTCTGATTGGTTGGTAAGGCTATATGTTAAATAATTTCTTGGAATGTCTTGGGAGGGAAGCAGCTGGCAGTCATCACGGGCAGCAGAAGTCGTATGCTCTTTGGGGCAGAGGTGGTGTTTGCGTATTGTGTTGCCGCAATTCGGAGATGATCCTTCGTGAACAACAGAGTTATTTCTTGCAGTGCAGAAACAGAGTGATTCTGAAAGTGCGTTCCCGTGAGCGGGCGTTTTGTTGTTGTGGAGATTGTCGGCAGAAGTTGCCTGCAGCCAGTTTTAGTCGATGAATGACCTGTCACTGATGTATGTATTCCACATTAGTGGTTAGGTCTCGGAATCTTTCTGAAAGTAATAGAGCTTTGACACTGACACTGGAGTAGTGAGAAGTTTGAACCTGTTTCACGGCCCGAACCGATGCTGGCGGTGCACGTTTTTAGACCAGATAATTAATCCGGGTAGGCCAAGAACTGTTTCCAGTTAAACCCGCGGAACAGAACGTTACATAATTTGTCTCGCACGCCAAACGTCGCTTTGAGTACGTTGATTTAGACCGCTGCCGTGAGTGTGACTTCTCGCTACGCCAAGGAAGCTCCGAACCACTGCAAGAAAACATTTCGCTGGTAAGCTCCTGCCTTCCTCCGACCTCTAAACTGACTGACCCAGCAATAGGGGGATATTCAGTTTAGCGTGGGTGCTTTATCACTATGCGGTTTACCGTTTTCTACATTAAAAATGTAATTCCAGCGCGAAAAGAAACGGTAAGTGGAAACAAAATTGTTGTCCCGAATGCAGATTTTTTTTGTGGCCCGCTCACAGTGAGCCGCCGAGATATGCGGATAAGTTGCGCACATTCAGACGGTGAGGCACATTCCTATTCGATTACTCTACAATACAATGATAAACCATTCTGAACAATAACAAACTGAAGTATCTGGGAGTAACTGTACTAAACGAATGAAATACCGGCAAAGAAAATATTTTATCAAGTGAAACTCTTATTTTAATAGAATAAAATTCCGCTTCAGTTGCCAGTAATTTAATTTATTCCTCGGCCGGTTTCCGCCACACATATGTATTGTTGTAATTATTTGATTCATCTGAAGATGAAGCTTTATGCATCGAAACTGGTCGCGGAATAAATTAAGAAATTATTGGCAACTCAAGGAGATTTTTGTTCTATAAACAGTAAAGAAAAGCAGATGCCAGACAGATTCATTAGAAGAATTCCAAGAAAACAAGATTCAGAAAGTGAAATGCATCACATAAACTTTTTGGACCGATTATTGGATATTGCTAGTCTGGGATTCTTACTAGAAGATACTGGTTAAGAGAACAAAAGCGCATTTCCTTTCGGGTTCATTTGGTTGGTGCGAAAGAGTTGGAGAGACACTCATCGAAGGCCAGTGGTAGACGCTACAGTGAGGCACTGCGCATCACTAAGAGCGTTGGTTTTCAAATTCCGAACATGAACGTTTCTTGAAGTCTCGCAAAATATTCACGTCGTGAAAAATTAGAGGAATTTGACGGTCGTGCTACCGGTACACCATTCGAAAATGAAACAGTAAATGGCACACCCAATAAGGTGGCTCTCTGATTACACTGGGCAACAATGAAAGTGTTTCGGGCTTAAAAATAGTAAATTTACATGTATTTCCACTTGCTGAATTCAAAAATCACCATAAAAATGACAGATTAATTCTTGTGTTGAAGATAAAGTGACATTTCATTTTTTAGAGAAGATTTTAAATTTGATGGAATTTTTTTTTAATGGGAGTTGGCACACCTGTCAAATAGTAAAACACAAATGCTTTTCAGCTGTTTGTAAGTCATAAACTTAGATACTGTTGCTGTGAATTACATGTAGTTTCTACTCAAATTAATGCAAAATTTCTGGTTCGCGAGTGCTTTTTTAGTGTAAAATTTGTAAAAAGCCACGAAAATGTGTAAATATGGTGAATAACTTTTGTTATATTTGTGGTGAAATAACATTTTCCTCACAGAAACGCAATCTAACGCCTCTTGTAAAGACTGCTTGTCAGTATTATTTCGATATGAAAGTAGGGGACCAGGATAAGTCTTGGGCTCCACATATATGTTGCAACGCATATTCAGTTACACTGCGAGAATGGTTGAAGAAGAAGAAACTATCTATGGCTTTCGCTGTGACTAGGATTTGCCGGGAGCCTACAAACCATACAGATGACTGCATTTCTGCCTGCACCACCTATAAAGGCAGGATTGTCTATGAAGAAAAGAAACCTTTTGTATGTAGTTACCAGTTTAAAAAAATCAAATGCACTTTCATTGTTGTTAGCATGTATGTAATTAAAATGTATCCCTTTCTTTCAAACCGTTAATATGTAATACTTTCACCTTGTGTATATCGTAGAAACTAGAGCTAATAAAGATTTTTCATTGTCATATTTGTTTTTCTCAACCCAAAATTAGTAGAAATTGCCTCATGAAGTGCTCGAAACAGTCAAAAATTATTTTTTTGTTGCCCAGTGTTACAGATGTTGATTTAGATAAAGACGTAGGGCTTAGAACGGAGCCCGCTGCAGTGTTGCGCAGGAAATTCTATCCTGTAGCACTGAACTGATTTTAACTGCTGTTTTATTCAAGCACCACAAGATGGACGGTGTAATAGAGATGAAGGAAATACGGTGCTATGGGGAGAAAATAATGCACAGCGGAAGAGAAGGATGTATGAAGAACACTGCGTCGGCGCGGTTATTTTTCTGCCTTCCTAATATTTTGAAAGTACTTAGCTTTGTTAGTTTTGCGGTAACAACTCCTGCCCTGAAACGACATACACATATGTTCATCTAAGAAAAGGTGTAAAAAAGTACCATGTGTATCGACGGCGTGCATAGGAAGATACTTGACTGTATGATGATGTGGAAGTGAGTTAATTTTACCTGATCTGTCTGAAGCTACTAACCAAATGAAAGACTTTGCGTAAAACATCTAGTCCTGTTGTGTCACGCACTATACACACATTGCTACCCAGCAGTACTGTCACACGGTTCCAGGAATGAACGAACGAAACTAAACACAGTTTACACTAATCCTTTCACACTCTGCTCTGTAGCTCTCTCTCTCTCTCTCTCTCTCTCTCTCTCTCTCTCTCTCTCTCTAACAGCCAGTTTAAGATTTTCACTCTGACCTTATACTGAAATAATCGCACTTCCCATCAGTTAACAAGCAGTTTGTACAACATAGGCGGTGCTTCATAATTCTGAACGCTCTCTCCAATGCTGTGCAGATCACTGTTGACTCAAGAGTCCGATGTATGTTACGACTGCACAGCACGCCACCCAAAATTTGTTATACTCTCAGGAGGTACGGCTCAGTTCCCACTACAAAACCCGAGATTTCCGTAGAAAGATCACTGTTACTCATTTTCAAGGAAAACATCTAGATCTCCGGACTATGTGACCTCTCGTCATAAAGACTGAACACTGACTCCTCCCAACTCAAAAGCGAAATCCCGCGCCCAATACCAAAGCGCGCGGAAGACCTCACAATGACCGAATACCGCAGTGGCCAATCAGCCTCCCATTTAAATTTACAGTGGTCGGTGCTCTCCCTCAACAAAACAATCCTCGTTCCCAAATCGAATCAGACGAAATTACATAAAATATTCCCAAAAAATCAGATTAAACAAACTGACTCGATCTTTAATTGTCTGAAGGACTGAATTATACGTTACGTTTCTACAATAACGAAAACTAACTGCTTTACAATTAACACTTCCTCCCATGTATGTGACACACACCAAGATTGCACAGATTCCCACACTCCCTCACAGTTGTTAACTATTTGAGCGAGTCCTGCTTTATATACAGGGTGTATTCATCCCCTCGTTCACTCAGAAACCTTAACAGACCAAAATAATAATGTGGAGGACCTCACATTGACCGAATACCGCAGTGGCCAATCAGCCTCACATTTAAATATACGTTGGCCGGTGGTCTCCCTCCTCAGAACAATCCTCGTTCGAAAATCGAATTAGACGAAATTACATAAGATATTCCCAAAAAGTCAGATTAAACAAACTTTTACAAGCTGAGAGTATGGAGTTATTTAAAGAATACTTGGTTTAACGACTATTTTGGTGGCTAGGTAATGAGTTTGTCATCGTCTGATACATTTCTATAAACGTACTGAACTGTCTGCATGTTGAATTTATGGGGAACTTATAAATATTTGGTATTTAAGGTTGTAAGAGGTATGTGCTGCCTGCGATATGTAAGCTATAAGAGAATCTGAGATCAAAGAGCAGTGTTGACTGCAGTACGAACTGTGTAGCAGTAGCAGTAAGTTGTTGCTAGCGAGCAGTCGCCTGTCTGCGCTTGTCAGTCCAGTCTGTTGTATCATGTTAGCTGGGCCGGTCGCGGTGCAGCGATGCCGGAGCCTGAGTATTATTGTATAAGGTAAAAAGCAGCCTCGCGCATATCTAGTAATGTTATGTGACGTCCCTTGTAAATCTTTTAAAAATGTCCTAATAATAATCTTCGTGATATAAAGTAATTTCTAAAAAACTAGGGTTGCTAGGTGTCCAGCTTTTTACGGTCATGTTGGTATCTCAAAAAACTAATTATTAACGAACTACAGAAAATAGGTAATTCGGCTCTTAAGGCAAAAATGTTGCTTTTAGCTTGCTAAATATAATGCAGAGTCCGGCTTTTCTATTTTTGGACTAACAGCCAGCCAGCATGGAACGACAGGTAACACGAACGACAAGTGATACGCTCTCCAGCAAGGGACTGTGATCTGCATCAGAGTTACAAGAAGGAAACTTACAGTTTCCTAAAAGTACCAGTGCTTATAACTGCGCCACTGCACAGGCAAAGAAACCATTAACGTTGTAATTTCAGAAAGAAATTTCTGAGAATGTAAATGTAGATCGCAGCGTTCTATGGAACTGGATTATGGAGTGTGAGCAAACCAGGTAAGAAAAAATCGAAGCATATGTTTATCACATGGAAAGGGTACCGCTTATTGGTCAAAGATTTCCTACAAATTATTACACAATGTTTCTCTAGAAGCCAAACGAAGAGCGGATCAGTGACGTCAGGGAGCTGAAGTGGCTGTTTTTTTAGAAATGGTAGGACCTTTTATTTGATTGGAGTTTTATCGCAACAGTGTTTCTTGCTGGAATTTTGTGCTGGAAGGAACCTCGCTGCCGGGCCGCTGAGTTTTGCGTGTTCTGCTACTGGCGGGCAGGCACTGTTTGGTCGGAAAACACAGCAGGGCGTAAGAATAAACTAAAATTATGGAAATCAGAGGTTAGGCGTGGAGGTGAGCGGATCTTAGGAGTCCGTGCCAAGCCGTGAAGGAGAGTGGATCAGACGCGCTTGTGGGAAGACGTGTAGGAGAACCCACTTTAGCGGACGACCGGTGGATAGAGTTGTGGCAACAGCAATGCGCCCTCGTCCACAATTGGAGAGCCATTCACATGATAGCAGTCGTTGTATAATTTACGATTAGCGTACGTAGCAGCAGCGGCATGATAGGGCATTGTTGGTCTACACTTGCAGAATTCTGTTCGATCACGTGTCTCAAGTCCACCATTGCTGTATTTAGTGTATGAGCTTCTTGATTCTCCAGCAACTTTACAGTCAATGTTTTTCTTTTGGGGTTAGCGGGGTTTGAGATTGATTTGCTTTTCAGCCAGAACATTATGATCACCAATCTACTACCTTCAGAAAACCGTCCAGGCGATAGCAGCATAACCTGGCAAGGGGACACGCACGGTGCATGTAGTACCAGTGAGCCGGCTGTCAGCGTCTAGAATGGGGAAAGCGCGCGATCTGTCTCAGTTTGACGGCCTGGAGGCTGGAACGAGCATTTCGGGAACTGCACGACTTGTCGGGTGGTTGAGGAATGTTGTGGTGTCTTCAACATGGGGCGAACCTGAGGTGAAACCATCTCCAGACGTTGTGGAGTTGGTCCGCCACCTCTCATTACAGATGTCGGACGTCGTAGGCTGGGCACACGGGTAAAACAGGACAGAAGGCGAACTGTGGCAGAACTAACATCAGACTTTAATGACGGACAGAGTACAAGTGTGTCTGAACACACTCCTAACGATGGACCTATGCAGCCAACGACCCATGCATGTTCCAATGTTAGCACCATTACATCGCCAACAACGAATGAAATGGACACTGGACGTAGGCGCAGTGGCAGAGAATTGCGTGGCCTGATGAATCGCGATACCTTCATCAGGCCGATGGGACTGCGCGAATCCATCCTCTTCTATGGGAACAGCTCCTTGACACCTGCCCTGCGGGATGCTCTGGGAAACATTCACGTGGGCATTCATTGGTGCAGCGGAGCTCGTGCTAGGCACCATGACGACCAAGGAATATCGTACACTGGTTGCATACCACGTATACTCGATTATGACGATCGTTTCCATACTGGTCTGCTATTTTTTAGCAACATGATGCACCATGTCACAAGGCCAGGAGTGTGATTCAGTGGCGAGTTCCAGTTGATGTGCTGGCTCCCCAACTCGCCAGATCTGAACCCGATCGAACACATCTGGGGTGTGATGGAACGTGACGCCAGTCACCGCCCCTCTCCCTGGAATTTAAGGGAATTAGGGAATTTGTGCTTGCAGATATGGTGCCAGCTCCCCCCCCCCCCCCCCCCCCCAGCGATGTACCATGGTCTCATTGCTTCCATGTCACGGCGCGCTGCCGTTGTAATCCGCGCCAAAGGTGGACATACCGGCTATTAGGTAGATGGTCATAGTGTTCTGGCTGATCAGGGTAATAATGGAATGGCGAAGGTGCAGCCAGTCTAAAGCACGTTCACGGCTATCAATCCAAATCAAATGGCTCTGAGCACTATGGGACTTAACATCTGAGGTCATCAGTCCCCTAGAACCTAGAACTACTTAAACCTAACTAACCTAAGGACATCACACACACACACCCATGTCCGAGGCAGGATTCGAACCTGCGACCGTAGCGATAGCGCGGTTCCAGACTGTAGCGCCTAGAACCGCTCGGCCACTCCGGCCGGCGGCTATCGATCCACCTTTCACGTGATTTTGTAATTTTACTAAGTTCTGCAGGGTGTCTTTTCTCAGCCTGTGTTTTCTCAGATTTTTTTATGAAGTCAGGGGAAAGATCAAGCTGAGGACCGATCTGATTGATTTTTATGCTCGTTTCATTATTACGCTTAATATTCGGCATCCTGTGTATGTTTAACTATCTCAACTAAACCGGGATGATTGTTAGATTGTGTGAATTTAAGGGTAATTGAAAATGACTGCACGTTGGTAAACTGAGATGAACTTTCTTCGTTCCACCTTGTAGCTGTGCTTGGGAGTGGCCATTGCGTTTAAGTGTCTGAGGTTAGCTTGCGACGCCAGTTTTGCAGGGTGTAAGTCGTATAACGCGTGGACCGGAATTGGTTCCTTCAGACCCACGCGCTACGAGAACGGTTTTCAAATCTCAGGTGCTAGTCGGTTGAAAATTCTGAACGGAAGAACCAGGCGCTATGTGTGCTATCTTCTGATTAGAGGAAATACCTCTTACCAAAATCAAATCGCTTTGTCGACTAGCTAGTTCGCCACTGCTAAAATTTTTTCTGTTTCTGTCCACAGGGTTGCGGCAGATGAAATTTTATTTAGAGTAGCAGTCGTTTTTCGGAGAGATGATGAGTCTGACGTGCCACTGTCCTGTGCACCTTGAATGTGATTTTGGATGTGAGTTAGCCAGTTTTTTCGTGTTAGAAAGTTCCTATAATTGTTGATTCATTTGTCGGAAGCATTTTGTAGGGATCTCTTAAGTGATGATTTTCCTAGTGTTTATCTAGATTCATTTACGGCCAGCTGTGTTCCCTATCTAATCACGATTCACTTCGTAACTATTCATAACTGGAACTGCACTATAGATGGTGAACTTTGCCTTCCTTCATCTTTGAGTGACTGAAATTTTGTAGCACTGGAGTGCCCATGTTGCGTTCTTCACTTAACCTAATCTTCACTAAATTAAATATTTACTGCAGTTGAAGAGCTCGCACCAGTGTGCATAAAAGAATGAAAATGAACAGTTTGACTAACAGTAAGTGCACAGACGAGGGGTGAGAAATCTGAACTGCGTTTACGACATTTGCATCAACTTTTAGGGAATTATACATATGGTTATATTCAGCGCAGATACACAATACCTCTTCGATTACTTGGTGTTGCGCTATGAAAATAAAGGGACATATTTTGCGACGGTTCTTTGTGTTGGCCAAGCATCTCTGCTTCCCGTACCCTTCTCACGTACGGGCAGCTTTTTAGCCGCCATGTAACGTAAGAACACTCTATTGTCCCAGAAAATTACTGCTACCGCTTCCACTGTGCGCAAACAGCGATTGTATCAAGAGCTATTTTTTACAGCTTAACATCAGTCACGTGTCCTGCGTAGAAGGACTGAGCCAACGCTATCTGCCGCTCTACTCACAAACTTGAAAAACTTCGCAGTACTGTGCGACAGGGCTGACGAATGGCGTATGCAGGATTTTAAGCCGTACTTCGGCCGGTGAACATCGTTTTTGCTGCTAGAGAGGCAGTGGCGATACACCTCCAGCCGAGTCATATCTGGCTCGTTGAGAAATGCTGCAACGCGACCGGCATCCGTCAGCGTTGTCCACCTTTCTTCTCGAGAACAAGGGACTGGGTCGAACCCGTTTACAACGCGAAAACGTCGCAGACTTGGTTTGCTAACTTCAGCAAAGTTGTCTACCAGCAAACCTTATAGCTTTCTCAGTGAAATATGAGGAATTTTTGGAGCTTGTTGTTCTTCAGTTTAGTCCGAGAACAGATATGATGCAGCTCGTCACGTTAACCTACGTTGTGTTGGTCTCCACAGCTCTGTGTAACAACTGCTAAATTCATTTGAATCTGTCCCTGAATTCAAGCCTTTCTCTCTCTCTACAGCTTTTGCAAACACCCCCCCCCCCCCAGTTCCCTCACTTACCTCTATTGTCACTAGCAGGGAAACTATGTAACAGCAAATACTAACTAACCGTGTGTGTAGAGGGCGCATATGACATATAATGGCGCCATATGTAACAGATGTTGTTGTAAAACTATTTCAGCCGGCTAAACGAGACGACCCATCACAGCGTTATGAGGGAAGAAAACATTTACATCTAAAAGCAAGAAAAACTACTGCGTTACATACACACCTTGCCTGAATAATGTGATAATTAACTAAAATATTTTTGTGATTCAGATGAGTGCTTTCATTAATATTATCTAGCGGATTGTATTGAAGACTTCCTAAGATGTGAGCTTCTTCGAGAATTGTGTAGCCTACCTTTTTTCTGCCGTGTGTAAGACACGTAAGTCATCGTTAACCTGCTGCAGCTGTTGTTGGTTGTCAATCATATGCATTGTCAAAGGTGGCCTGAAATTGGCCAAGTCTTTGGGTCCTTTAATACTTGTTTGAAAATTCCTACCTATCTAGGCAATATATCTGCTCTCACGCATCCGGCTTTTATCACACTCAAAACGATACACGCCAGGATAGGGGAAAGGATCCTTTTTTAAAAACTTAGCGTTTCCTTAACCTACTGCTCAATTATTTTGGTATGAAAAATGCCGGAGCTATGCTGATTGACATCAGTTTCTTTTCATTCCCCTCTGATATGTATTTTTCTTTTTTTTCCACTGGGCTCAGAGTGACTCCTTCCGACCTCCCCGCGCTTCGCTGGTACTTTTTTATTCAGTTTCTCAATCGATCACCGCCGATACCCATTGCGCGTGCAATGCGCTTGATTATATTGAACTTTCTATCATATGACTCTGATGAGAGGGGAACATCATTTAATCTGTTGAGGTGGGACCTGAAGGCAGCAGTTTTATATTTGAACGGGTGGTTCAGTGTTACATTCAGGAATGTATCACAGAAATATTTTAGTTAATTATGACATCATTCAGGCAAATTAAGGTGCGCATACAACGTAAAATTTTTCGTTGTTTGTAAATATACGGGTTCTCTCATAATGTTGTGATGATGTCCTTTCCTTTCTGCTCTTAGTTTCCACTTTCCCGTTTAAACAGTTTACCAACCACATACCTGTTTCATACCGCGCCTGCGTTATGGTTTGTGACACACTCAATACTCAGGGCTATCAAATACTTACTATTACTATTACTATTAACCGACAGGAAGAAGATGCTGTGATATGCAAATGATTAGCTTTTCAGAGCATTCACACAAGGTTGGCGCCGGTGGCGACACCTACAACGTGCTGATATGACGAAAGTTTCCAACCGATTTCTAATAAACAAACAGCAGTTGACCGGCGTTGCCTGGTGAAACGTCGTTGTGATGCCTCGTGTAAGGAGGAGAAATGCGTACCATCACGTTTCCGACTTTGACAAAGGTCGGATTGTAGCGTATCGCGATTGCGGTTTATCGTATCGTCACATTGCTGCTCGCGTTGGTCGAGATCCAATGACTGTTAGCAGAATATGGAATCGGTGGGTTCAGGAGGCTAATACGGAACGCCACGTCTCGATCCCTGAGTCAACAGATGGGGACGTTTGCAAGACAACAACCATCTGCACGAACAGTTCGACGACGTTTGCGGCAGCATGGACCATCAGATCGGAGACCATGGGTGCGGTTACCCTTGACGCTGCATCGCAGACAGGAGAGCCTGCGTTGGTGTTCTCAACGACGAACCTGGGTGCACGAATGGCAAGACGTCATTTTTTCGGATGAATCCAGGTGAAGTTTGGAAGGTAGGAGTCGAGGTACTGGCGGAATTAAAGCTGTGAGGATAGGGCGTGAGTCGTGCTTGGGTAGCTCAGTCGGTAGAGCACTTGCCCGCGAAAGGCAAAGGTCCCGAGTTCGAGTCTCGGTCCGGCACACAGTTTTAATCTGCCAGGAAGTTTTAATCCAGCTTCTGTTTACAGCATCGTGATGGTCGCATCCATGTTTGGTGACATCGCTGTGGTGAACGCACATTGGAGGCGTGTATGCGTCATGGCCATACTGGCGTATCACCCGGCGTGATGGTAAGGGGTGCCATTGGTTACACGTCTCGGTCACCTCTTGTTCGCATTGACGGCACTTCGAACAGTGGACGTTGCATTTCAGGTGTGTTACGTCCTGTGGCTCTACCCTTCATTCGATCCCTGCGAAACCTTACATTTCAGCGGGATAATGCACGACCGCAAGTTGCAGGTCCTGTACGGGCCTTTCTGGATTCAGAAAATGTTCGACTGCTGCCCTGGCCAGCACAGTCTCCAGATCTCTCACCAATTGAAAACGTCTGGTCAATGGCGGCCGAGCAACTGGCTCGTTACAAAACGCCAGTCACTACCCTTGATGAACTGTGGTATCGTGGTGAATCTGCATGGGCACCTGTACTTGTACACGCCATCCAAGCACTGTTTGACTCAATGCCCAGGCGTATCAAGGCCGTTATTACGGCCAGAGGTGATTGTTCTGGGCACTGATTTCTCAGGATCTATGCACCCAAATTGCGTGAAAATGTAATCACATTTCAGTTCTGGTACAATATATTTGTCCAATGAATACCCGTTTATCATGTGCATTTCTTCTTGGTGTAGCAATTTTAATGGCCAGCAGTGTATTCACTTAACAAGGCCTCTTGCCGGCGAGGTTAGGGGCGAGATCATGTTCGACAATGTTTATGGGTGCATTACATGTTCCAACCTCCCTCCATATGAAAGTAGGTCGAGCACAGTCGTGCGTGATCGTTTTGATGGTCTAGGTATTATGGTGTAGGGAGACATAACGTTGCAGGGCCGTACCGACCGCCAAATATTTGAATACGGCACGCTCACCGGTCCACGTTACTGTGGTGCCACTCCTTTCCCGTATACTTCTTTTCAGAGTAGCGATCGCCCATGGCTTCACTGTTAAGGATGGCAACGCGCGACTGCATCAAACAGCGCGCGTGGAGCATCTCTTGGAACGAGAGGATATTCGGCGAATGTACTGACCTGCTCGTTCCCGCGTCTTAAATCCCATAGAGGACGTGTAAGATACGTTGGGGAGAAGTATTGCGCGTGCCAACGACCAACAATTGTCAGCCGCGCTGTTGGAGAAATGGAACCCCTTACCGAGAGACGATCTTGCCAACCTTCTGGCTAGCATGGGAGCACATTGCAGAGCATGCACTGCAGTCTGTGGTTATCACACTCCCTAGTAAGGGCTGTCCCACAAGTTGTATAGTGCAGGTGATCATCATAAGTTGCGGTATTTTCAATGCAATTACTGCCTTTGAATAAAGGAGTCATTTCTGTTGGCGACATTGCGTATTTCTTGCAGTTATCTTCTGGATATACTACAGCAATTCATTCTGTATGCTCCAAGTTTCATCGAGCTGTCCTATTTGGCAGTGACGCATCATACGAAAGTTACTTCCACGCTCAAGTTTTGCACACTCGTGTAAACCGTGAAGTTTACTTACAACGTACTGTGTTTCTGCGTGCATTTTTACAACAGGTGAGCATGTAGATAAGGACATGTACTACGGAAATAGCGGTAAGTAATGCTAAAACATTATCCCTCAAGAACACATTTTTCTAGATCAAGTGACTTGTTAACCAAACTCTCGTCATATCGTTGCAGGTGGCCAGCTATTGAATAATGCAAAGGAGGCCCTACAGAACCTAACGCTCTGCTTAAGAAGGCGATAACCACAACCGACATCAAACGGTTGTAAGACTTATTTCTCTTATAGTAAATACTACTTACAATATTTTTCCATTTACAGACCTGAATAAAACGACCCACTGATGATGTACGCCGAAACGTGTTTGGGCATTAAATGTAATAGTCGTTTGCAAAATAAGTGGACATGCTCTCTGTAATTTAATCCGAACACGGCGGCTGTCAGAGCTTCAAAACGAAATGATGATTATGGAGCCTTAATTGGCGTCTAACCTGAAAGTCGGCTAAAGAGTTGGCACTAGACTTGCTGTCGTATCGAATACCGAAAGAAACACCTGTCTGATTTAGCTCTTTGCCGGATTTGATGTCTTCTTTCAATTTAGAGTGGTGTTGCAAAATTCATTTTCCTTTCAAATATAATATTAGCTTGAACATTTAAATGGTTTTGAGTCGTGTGCAGTGCATGCAACATGTGTATCACGATTGTTTTACGTCCCCTTAAGAGTGTCGTAATTTTGAGTCCAGGGGGGTAGTTTGGAAAAAGACGTATTAAATTATGTTTTTGCTGAGAGGGATGTAACGTAACGAGTAAATGAAAGCAACTAAGCATAAATCAGATAACAGTGAGGAATCAAACGTTATCATTATATAAGTTGCTGTAATGTTTTACCTTCACACAGTAAAGAAATGCATTCGTAACTATTGAACCCAAACGAACAGTAACGATGCAAATAGGCCGGCAAAACAGGCCCATGTATACTCTTAAATATTTTTCTGCACAAGTGATATGCTATAATGGCTGGATAAGGAGATTACTCCAGTTATCACCGGCTTAGTTCGCTGGCAGCGGGTTCTGGTGTTCCGCCTTCAGAGCAGCAACAGTTTTCCTTCGAATCCACGTGCATCTCTTCTTTCCTACAATATTTGTTATTTCCGCAGCTCCTGCTCATTTTTAACGAGAAAGGCGTTTTGGAATGTGTTATTTTTTAGTTGACTTTTCATATATTTTCGCTTCATTGTAACTAATTTATAAGATCTCATTTTAAACTATAAGAAAAAATACGTCTAAACCCACAGAAATACGTCGTCGTCGTCATCGTCATTATCGTCATCGTCGTCGCCACGGTGGTAGTAGTAGTAGTAGTAGTAGTAGTAGTAGTCTTCGTTGTCGTCACATTAGTGGTCGTCGACGTCATTCTCGTGAGCGTCTTCATCGTTATTGTCAATGTCACTCTCAGTCGATCCGAGGACATGTAATGGAGAGCGCAGTAGGTATACAAATGTCAGACACACTTATTTTCGACAGTATCTGTCATCTGAAAATAGAGAAATTTTCAGTAAGTATTGCTATTCAGATAAAGCCTTTTTGTAACATCAGATCCACACCTTTGACTTGTAATTTTAACATATCTGACAATTCGAAGATAAATGTAGAAGCAGACTGATTGTACATGTTTTTAATTTGAGAAGGATGGCTACCGTCGAAGCTATCATGGATTGCACGTACACAGCCTAAGCAGGTATTTTGTGTCCTGTTGATTACCTTGTAACTTGAAAATGGTAACATAATAAAGCGATTCTCTTAACAGCTTTAGGTGTGTATCTAAGTATGACTCATCAATAAATAAGAATGGTGATTGGTAGCATCAACTTCTTTTTATGTATTTTAAAAATGTACCCGTTACATTAATGCATTCACCTGCGGAATCGTGTAGAAAATACGGGGATATAAGACGAGGGTAAACTAGGATATTAATTCTTGATTTAACACTCCATTGACGTGAGGTACGGTTTTAGCGGTAGCGGCTGGATGCTCCGCCACCAAAAGCGCGACCGGCCGTGTCGAAATTCCGCTAACAGGTTCCCTCGCAGGAGCAGCGTACGTCAAAGTGAGGAACAGTTATTTAATGCGTCGCCCGCACGCCTCCGCAGCGTGCGTTCCACGGCGAGGGGAGAGCGGAATTAACGATCCTAACATACGGCGGCGCGGATTTCAGGACGACAGATACGACGCACAGGGACCCTCCCTCTCCTGTCGAGTGGGGAGGGAGGGAGGAAACGTAGGCTCCAGGAAGAGTGGGAAAAGGGGGGGAAGGGGGGCAGGGAAACGAAAGGAGCGGAAGAAATGTCCCGCACTTGTTCTGCTCCCGAGTCTGCGGCCCGTTTTTATAGCCGCACCCGAAACCTTGTACTCGCCTTTATCCTGTCGCTTTGCCAGCATGCTAAATTGTGGCGAGACTATTCCGGCCATGCGGGAGCTATTCAAAGAAACGTGGAGCGACTGCTGCCG
This sequence comes from Schistocerca cancellata, assembly GCF_023864275.1. NCBI lineage: Eukaryota > Metazoa > Arthropoda > Insecta > Orthoptera > Acrididae > Schistocerca > Schistocerca cancellata. Next base: position 458,232,425 of record NC_064631.1, on the reverse strand, counting down.
CTGATCCGCCTCGGGAATACAGAGTCGGGCGAACGCTGAGTGCGGAGAGCGGCTCGGATTTATATGTTCCACGCGCTATCGGCACTGGCTGTGCTATAGCAGCTAGCGGCGTGCAGGCAGCTTGCAACTTTTCGCGGTAGCTGCACGCTTTCCTATGCTCGCAGTATACAGGAGAGCCCTCGTTGAGCGTCTTGCTTACTGAGTTTACCGGCTTGGGCGATAAACCTACACAGATGGGACAGCTGTCTGGTTACCTACTTATCACAATTCCAAATTGGGCCGACCACAGAGCGGGCAAAACGCATCTGGTTTGGAAAATACCCTGACCGACAGAGAAAGAGAAGCACCCAGTAGAAATAGTCGGATGTCAACGTACAAGTAGTCATCATATGCGGGTCTATAAATGATATGAGCTACAGTTCTCGCTGAGATGTAGAACGGCCAGCAGAATGAGTAAGTGTTGTTCACATTTAGTGCTGTTACTAGGGCTACTAAGGCATATTACAGTCGTGAAGAGCATCTGATAATGTGAGATTTGGTTTGTCAGCTGTGTCATCCTACTGGGTAGTTATAATTAAACTTTTCCTATTTAACACATTCATTCTTTTGCTTGCAACGTTCTTCCACAGCGATCGCAGGGTCGGCGTGGTTACAACGGATTTGGCAATGTTAGTTTTAGGGATGGCTAGATGTCCTTCCTGCTGCCACCTCCAGGACAGAATTAGTGTACCCAAACTGTCTGCGTCTAGTGTAAATAGTGAAATAGTGTGGACGTGTTTCAAATAGATGCAACGTGTGTAACTGAGGCGGAACGTGGGAACCAGCCCGGTATTCACCTAGTGGGATGTGGAAAACCGCCTAAAAACCACATCCAGGCTGGCCGGCACACCGGCCCTCGTCGTTAATCTGCTGGGCGGATTCGATCAGGGGCTGGTGCACCTACCTGAGTTCAGGAAGTAGCGCATTAGCACTCTTGGCTACCCTGGTGGGTCTTTTCCTATGTAACACATTATAACATGGAAACTAATTAAGGTATGAGTACCAAACAAGGTAGCATTAATGTCCAGAGTATGGGGTGCATGATTTCAATATGTCACAGTGCCACCGTCCAGTTCCAACTATGGCGACCACGAGCCATGATCCGTCATCATGACGCATAGTTTCACCTTGTAAGGTGGCAGAATAAATGGTCAGATACGCACCTTACATGAGACCTTTATACATCGCAACGAGAAGGTGAAGATTTCACCTAATTCGGCAGTTATGAGAACATTTGCCTATCAGTATGTAATGCAAAAAAGGGATGACAGCCCATCGATGGTAATTAATACACCGTTCCTATATAATGGATGCCTTTGAGCAGAAGGTGGAACAGGTAACGCCAGTCGCTTTTAGTTTTGAAAAGCCAGCTGTACAACAGCGTAGTGAAGGCGCGCTGTGGGGGTTACGACAGAATCCACTTAAAGGGGTGGCAGGAGGAAGGACAGCGACCCCGGGCCAGGTGATTTGGGCCGGAGGACACGTGTAGCGGCACATCTGCGCAAGGGACAGAGAAAAAGCTTTAGAAAGCTGTGTTTCGGAATTCCAATGGGATACGAACAAACACCAATGACGCATTTCTTCCACCAGGTGCGACACATGGAAAGGTCAATGTACGTTAGGCATCTAGAATGGGCACAAAACGTCCGATTGGCGGAAACGCACTAGTAAGGAGAAAAATACTGAAGTTTCGATGCACTTTCATAGAAGGGACATTGCGATTGGTAGAGAGAGAGAGAGTCTCTACAAAATAAGAGGAACGCTCCTATTGGTCGAAAAAGGCCGTGACGTGAAGAACGAATGAACCCAAGTGGGGGGGGGGGGGAGGAAGTTCTGCCATGAGTAGAACAAGAGAGGAATTTTTGGGGACTCTTCTCTGAACTGGCGTCAAGTCAGAACAGAGCGCTTATCGCTCTGCACGGCGCAGAGAAGAAATTTGTGTGGACACTGCGTTCACAGCTGCTGCAATCCAGCTACAAATTAGCTGTAGCAACGTGAAACGCGTACGTTTCATAGGCAGCGATGGCGAGCCACAGAATCTCTGACCAGAGAGCATGTAGTCAGCTCAGTTTCGAAAGAGAGCGAGGCAGTCAGTGCTAGTAGCGTGCGAGAGACAGTCAGAGTTGTGTATGAGGAGTCGGAGGGCGCCGACATGGGCCTCTGGTCAAGGTTCAGGACGAGGTGTATTTGTTAAAATAAGGTAATGAAGCAGCATTGCGCTCAGCTAATAATGTATTGTAATAGTAATTAATTTGTTCAAGAATCGCCCCAATAATAATTTTGTTTTCAAACCAAGCATTTTAACAACACAAACACTTTATTGAAAGAAAATTTCCCATGCATTTCCTTAAAGAAAAAATTTACTTAAGTTCAAAGAATTCTTGTGATGCATTTCCTCCAAGCTATGGCGAAAAAATAAGAGCAGATGCAATTTTACTGAGGTAAGAACAGGGCCTAGGATCTACATTTCGGTCTATTTGCGTTTTCATTGTCACTGAGATTTCATTTTTTTATTGAATTGACTTTCATTTTTTGTGGGAGCTTACACATGGGTCAGATTGCTAGTTCTCATTTAATTGTCATTGTCAATAAATTATTTTATTTGCTGGTAGGTTACACTAGGTTCTATTCTCGTTAACATTTAAATAATTGTCTTTCGAAATTTTGTGAGGAGGTTACACTTGGCCCTATTCCCATTAACATTTTAATTATTGTCTTTTCAAAATTCTCTGGGGAGGTTACAAACGTTTAGCTCCAACTGTGGAGAAACAAACCGGCCAAATTAGTTAATTGTTCTTGCAAGAGCTGAGAGGGCACTATAATATGCACGCTGCTCCAACCATGCGCGTTTATATCGCCATATATTAAGACTAGGGCTGAGTACATGTTTTCTCGATTATCGAGAAACATAGGGAAAGTTTCTGCTGGAAAGTTCAGCAAAGGCCAGATTAGTTTTGTGGGAATTTCAGTGGAAGAGAGCGATCTTACAGTCGGCAGCGCGTCGCAGCTTAAGGTAAATACGCAAGCAGAGGCGTAAACTTTGTTGGTTCACCAGCTTGTGTCCACTGTAAACTCGAGCGCCCTTGGGTAATCTTGCGCTCAAATTTGTCACATAACTAACCATCCACCGTAGACTTGATTGTCATCCTAAATAGTACCGAACTTTGAACTGGAATCGGACGATTTTCGTAGTACTGACCAACATCATAACATATGTATAGGAGCAATTTTGTAAAGAAACTTCGAATTAAACTTTCATAATACTGTGTTTAGGATTAAAGGTCTTTCAGAGAGTTAATATTTAACATTGTTGTGTATCAAATTATTTCACTTTTTGATATTGGCAAGATGCATTATTCATTGCGCTGTTTTTATGTTGTTGAGTTGAAAACTGTGTAATTTTGTGAGAAAAATTGCGACATTAAACGTGTGATTTCACCTTACACAGTTGTTCTCAATTCTAGAATAAGCAAAAACGCACCTTACAGCCTGACTAGCCGCAGTGCACATGAGCTTAGACGAAAAGAGCAGGGCAGGGCATTATCGGTGACGCTCTATTATCAAAACGAGAGCGGCAGCTGTACTTCGAGAATATCGCTGGCTGAAAGGATTACGGTAGGGTCCTCATTCTACAGCTCCTGTGCGGAGCATGATGAAGTAATTCGAATGAACTGGATAACCGGGCGTCACTCCGAGAAGAGGCCAACGACCGGTTGCACCACAAGTGGTTGATGAAATCGCTGTTGCTACGGCAGACAACGCTGCGCGCAATCCCCGGTCGTCAGAATGTGTGCGTCCTGTGTCATGACAGTTGAACATATCGTTGTCCACTGTACGGAAGGTGCTTCGAACCATTCTCAAATGGTATCCATACAAGATCCGTATCGTACAGCAGCTTGCACCACAGGATGCTCAGCGATGTGTTGACTTCGCAAGAATTGAAGTTGATGAGGGCTGGCCCTAGACCATCCTATGGACAGACGACTCTCATTTATCTCTGACAGGTTAGGTGAACATACAGAATTGTCGAGTGTGGGGATCTTCACCTCCAGTCATTGTGCATGAAGTTCCTCTGTATGATGAACGTGTCACCGTATGGAGTGGCTTCACGACTACGTTCATTATTGGCCCATTCGTTTTTCAGCAGGTTGGCGCTCAAGTTCCAAAGACGTGCAGTGTGACTGGCCAGCGTTAGTGCAATATGCTTCGCCAGCATGTCATACCCGCCCTACAGGAGAGAGACGCATTAAACTCAACAATTTTAACGCACATCGCTCGTGAAATTCATTTGATTTTCCGAAACACATTCGGAAACGATTGAATTATCAGCCGATCGTTTCCAAATGCTTGGCCGGCACGATCACCTGATCTCACTCCTTGTGCTTTGTGGTTGTGGGGCTACCTGAAGAATAGGGTTTACCATGGGAACATTCAAAAATATGCTGATTTGAGGCGCAGCATATCAAGAGAGGTAGCCAGCACACGTATGGACATGGTTTGTTCTGCTGTGTAGAATGAAATACCGTGTTTTCAGTCTCTTCTGGGCACTGATGTGTGCCATATTGAGCCCCTTTTGTAGCAGTAATTGTACCGGTATGTAATGGTATGATGTTCCATAGCAGCAAATTAAAAATGTTTCAGTTGAACTGATTCTGCATTATTTGTCTTTCCTACGTCATTGACACTTATGCTACCAAGTTTGGCACTCGTACGGTGATTAGTTTCCGTGTTATAACGTGTTAAATAGAGAAACTTTAATTATAACTATATTTGCCTATGGAAAATGCTACTACCCTATGTATTACCAGCCTTTTTTTAGTAAGGTGCGCTTATTATTCCACTTAGCAGAGCTTATGGTCTCTCATAGTGGGAAATTATCTCGGCGCGATCTTTTTACGTAAGCCTTTTACTAAAATCTCGACATTTGAAAGACATGCAACCAATGGAGAATTGAATCGTCGAAAATACCGTTTACAACCTCTGTCACGCTCTGTCCATCAGCATGAATAATTCCAATAGTTTCCACTTCCGTCTAGGCCAGTGGTTCTCAACAGAGGAGGTACCGCCCACTGGGGTGGGCGGGGATGAGGTCTTGGAGGGTTGGTCCAAAGCAAACGTAGGCGCTACGACGACCGTTTGCTGCTCCCCTCCCCGCTCCCGAGCAATACTGTCAAAGCCGCGATGAAGAGACATAGTAAGTACAGGAATAGACTTAATTGTATAGTGCGGGGATTTACTATTGCTGATGAAGGCATGGCACCAAATATTGAAAAATTAGTGTCATTACACCAAGTTCAGACCTCTCAGTAAAAATATTGTATGATTTTTAAATCCATATTTTCTAATCAGCCCTTGAGAATGATATCAATAATAGTAATAGTTTTTAATAAAATAATTTTAAAAGTATATCATTTTTCAATCCTAATTAAGAATTAAACATTAACTACAAAATGAAAACCGTGAACCACTTGGAATTTCATACAGATGCCTCCTTATTTAAGCAGTGCTCTTACAAATTCAGGAGCTGGAGCACAACCCACAACAGTTCACAATTTTATGTTTCATTACCTCTCTCGGTATGTTTCAAAACATCCTTCCCTGTGAGTGTGGGAAGACATAGCCGCGCGGAATTAGCCGAGCGGTCTGAGGCGCTGCAGTCATGGACTGTGCGGCTGATCCCGGCGGAGGTTCGAGTCCTCCCTAGGGCATGGGTGTGTGTGTTTGTCTATAGGATAGTTTAGGTTAAGTAGTGTGTAAGCTTAGGGACTGATGACCTTAGCAGTTAAGTCCCATAAGATTTCACACACATTTGAATATTTTTTTGGGAAGACATATATCGGACAAACAGTACGCACCATCGAAGATCGTTACCGAGAACATCAAAGGCACACTCGACTGAAATATCCAAATAAGTCGGCGGTAGCAGAGCACTGTTTGTCCGAGAAACACGAGATGGATTATGGGCGTACCAAGACCCTGGCTCAGACCTATATATTGGGACAGCGTTATAAGGGAGGCTATCGAAATTCGCACCAGGGAAGATCTTATCAACCGAGATTGCGGCTACAATCTCAGCGAGGCTTGGGACCCGGCATTGAATGTAATTAAGAAGACTCTCGGCAAGAAGTACGAACTGGCGACCAGGGCGGACGTAGCAAGCACATCGACGCTACGACAGATTCCGACGCCAACGTCTTCGCGACTGCTGGCGCGCGGGAGCGGACGGCGAAGAGAGCGGCCCGCGGGGGGAGGGGATTTAAATCGACCGCCCGCCCTCAGGAGCTCAGTTCGTCAGCGCGACGATGGCGACCTGTCTGATCGACGAAATATTGTGCCCGTTGGACACTATGAACCGGCAGTATACCCGTGGATTGTTCGAGCATCCTTCCGTAATATCGGATTCTGGGTCAAGACTATTCCATACGAATTATTACTCGAAAAGAAAGTCATGATCAAAGCTATTTGGAAAACTTCATGATATTTATATATAGATCGGGATTGTGTCTGATTTCCTGCCTGAGATAGAAAAAGAGGGTCGGGGCGCTTAGTAATTTTTCTTCGAAAAGGGGGCGTTATGCCGGAAAAGGTTGAGAGCGTATGCCTAGGTGAACACTGCTCTAAATCATATATTCACGTCAAATAAAACGTGTGCACGCGCGAGTGAACGCGGAAACACGCAACGCGCAGTTAATGCGACACGCAGGCAGATGGGTAGGGGATGTCCCTCCCCGCACCCAAATTACTCAGTGGGAAACCGCTCAGGCGTCATGTGAACATCCGGCCGAAGAGACACTGTCTGTTGTCTTGACGAGCGATGGACTCCAGGCTTTTAAGCGCAGAAAGCTTAACTTTATGCTAGTAGTACAATTACGTTGGTAGGAAGGAGAGAACAGTACGCAATGGGTATTTACAAGATTTACGGCACCTGTGAAAATAAATGCATTTTATGTTCTCTTTCGTCATATCCGAGGTGAGCGATCACTGAGTTTACGTAACGAATATCAAGTTAATGAAGTCTGTTTCTTTCAGACATATTCAATATCACTTTGTGAAATGCGTGTTTCTTGATACGTAATGGTGAATTATAAACATTCTTCACACATACGGCGGCTGTACCACAGTGAGCTCCTGACACCTACCGCCTCGTTTAAAGCAAGCGTACAGCCAGCGATAACGTTTCGTAGAATGCGGAGGGGAGTCTTTCTGAGGATGACGGCTTATGCGAGATCACTCCGGTGGAAGAGCTCTAGATGATCATTTGCCTGTGCCTCTTGGATTTACAAATGGGCGAGCTGGCTTTGAAGGTACGATGCAAAGTGCAGTTGATAACTGCATACAAGTTCGGTAGTAAGTCGGCAGTGAAAATGTAGCTTGGAAGAGTTTGACGATCTTTTATGGGACGTGTAGAGAGGTCTACGAGCTCCTCCCGAATCTTGTCGTATAGAATGTAGCCAGAAACAGTCTGAAAAGTTTTGTAAGCGTGTTGCAGATGAAGCTGAGCTGAGAAATAATTCTTAAGAAAAAATTCGATACGTCGCTTCATTTTGGAATTATTTAGCAATGAAGTCAGCCAATCAGGTCGCGACCACAAATACAAGCGGCTTGCCAAAGACATCGCCCAACGCGTTCTTCGTTTGGTCTCCTCAAACCGAACAAACGTAGCTTCTGCTCACGTAGCTTACATTTATGACTTCCGAAAATGGCACATTGTAACTGTTAATGAGCATTTGAACAAGTGATAACTCAAAGACACACGAATGTCTGTACATTACCGCATTTTAGCGCGTGCAGGTACGAGTAGCCGAATTTGCTCTCCCGACGTCCTATTTGGCTAACTCTAATGCTGAACAACTCAGAAACGGTACAGCGTATAGAATTTTTTTCTTAACAATCATTACTCAATAGTGCAACCCCATTATAGCCTTCGAAGACTTTTGACCACCTCGTATAGAATAAGTATAGCGGACAGAAGATGAGCGGCAGGGAATCTAAAGAATGTAGTTTCTGATTGCGGTAATTTGGACAAAGATTTCCAGAAAGGTTTTGACGTCCCAGGTAGCGTGGAATCGTTTCTGATGCTGTGTAGGCTAGCAGTCCGTTACCCCAAAGAGAACTCGTATCTGCATACCAGACTGTAGGTAGCTTGCAGGTGACATTGTACCACGTGACGAGGAAAGTGGATCCGGTCAGCAGGGAGGACTGCTCTCTGGAAGGATTTGTCATGAACTTCAGAGGGGTCTTCAATTGATCTAGAATTAAATTTGTAGTATTTAAGTTGATTTACTCTGTGAGTATGATGTTACTATGAACCCAGTTACATGTAACTGATGGCACCTAACCCTGTCCTTTGGTGCGATACGTATCTAGAACTTACCGCCACATGTTGATAAAATCGTCTCTCAGTACACAGTTTAAGGCGAGGTGCTACACTGGTTGCCTTGAATCGTCTATCCTTACCAGTGACGGGTGGCTGAACCACTCGTACGAAATGTAATTGATACAGGGAATGATTTGAAGAGCTACAAACTGGAGAAATCACTAGCATTCTATGCAATGTGAGGTATCAAATATGCGTAAATTTCAGTAGTTTATGAGAAGGTTAACGTATTTACGAGAGAAGTTACCGACTGTAGCTGGTATGAGCATTTTGACGAAACTGACCAGTAACAACAAAATTCTGTCACTCCAATCGACCATACAATGATGGTGGATTTCGTGCCATCACACCAATGAAAGTGCTGCTCACCAGAATGCATGTAGCACAAAGCCCTGTAAAAGACGGTTTCCTCCTCCAGCAGGTGGATCTACCATTCTGAGAAGTTTGTGGTGTGCCACTTTCAGTTCAGTATATTTTGGCAGAGTGTGATTCATGTACTGACATCATAACAACCTTCGGATTGGCTGGAGATCTTCCTACCATCCTCGCCGATACAGACGTCAGTGCCACATTTTTTAAAATTTTGTGCACTGTCCTCCTGGGGAGGGGAGATGGACTTCAATGTATTATAAACAACTCCGCCTTTGGGGCAACCTTACCCCTCCATCCTGGTCTCCCCTGCCCCCAAGAATGGCATACTGACTCTTCGTAAGGGCGCTTATGACCATGCCGTTGACCACCACCACCACCACCACCACCACCACCACCACCACCACGTCCCAATCTATGCCGACTGAGTTTATTATATTTTCAGTTTGCTAGTTCGCCAAAGTATATTTCCTCCAGTACCGACGCCACTCTTCTTTGGCACGATATTTTGCCTTTCCAGTCTTATAATGTCACTACAGTAAAAGATAACGTCGCAGCAGCAAAATGCAACTGAAAGAGTGGGCTAGGGGTTAGTGGTTACGGCCAGCAACGACGAGGTCCCAGTTCCGATTACAGGCAACAACTTAAAATTTTGTTCTGGTGGAAAGGCCTGGGAGGAGATCCACTCAGCCGTGTTATGCCAACTGAAAAGCTGATTGAACACAGATAATCGAAATTGACGTGTAAGTCGCCGAAATAGCTTTACGACGAAAGGCTAGAGTGGATGATGTATGACAATTATTGTTTTACGAACCTGCAGCATGATGCCGGTGAAAAATAGGACTACAACTTGTTTTATAACCGAAACAAATGGCTGTAGCTTCGTCATAAGCCGCATTAAGAAGTATCTCTTATTTCTTGATGGTGACTAGTTTCGGACACCTACGTCCGTTTTCAAACCATCCGTATCTTAAGTGTGACAATACAGGCGAAAGCCTATCCAGAAATTGCTCCTGCAATGACGGTCGAAACTGCACTGTGGCCGACTCAGCAACATCAGTAAACAGGCGGTGCAGGCGATGTCGTGCTGTCAGCAGACACACTCGCGTCGGTAGTCTGCTCCTATAGCCCATAGACGTCAAATTTCGGCTCATTGTCCTAACGGATAACAAATACGATCGTCGTACGTCCCACATTGATTTTTGCGGCTATTTCACGCAGTGCTGTTTGTCTGTCACCACTAATAACGCTGCGCAAACGTCGCTGCTCGCGGTAATTTTTCGTGGTGAAAGGTAATGCCCAAAATTTGGTTTCCGCGGCAAACTTTTGATACTGTGGATCTCGGAATATTGAATTGCCTAATGGTTGACACTAATGTCCCATGCGTCTAGCTCCAACTGCCATTCCGCGTTCAAAGACTGCTAATTCCCGACGTGCGACCAGAAACACGTCGGAAACCTTTTGACATGAATTGCCCGAGTACCAATGACAGGCCTCCAATTCACTGCTCTTTTATATCTCGTGTACGGGATACTACCGCCATCTGTTTATGTACATATCAATATCCCTTTTATCATCTGAGTGTATATATAGTGTCATGCTCCTGGAATGACGTGTTATGAATTGACATATATTATGAAATATGAAGATTTACTGAGGTGTATTTACGTAAGATCTAATGATGACAACTAAGATTTGCCAAAGCCGGTCATCATAAATAGAATCATAACTACCCATTGAAGTTCTTACTTCTGTATTTCACACTGTTTAATAAGAAGGGGCCATCAGACCTGCTAATCACGGATTTTGAAGAGTTTTTGATATTTTATACAGTCTTTGGCATATTGTAGCGTCTTCGGTCTACTGTACGGTCTGTGGTCTACTGTACAGTCTGTGGTCTACTGTACAGTCTGTGGTATATTTTACAGTCTGTGGTACATTGTATGTTGCTCTGCTGAATACTGGTGTTCTGTGGAAAGTAAGTGCTTGGCGAAAAACTATTAATAACATGGAATTTTCTCTACATTTTGACGGTACTAATTACGTTTCAAAATTTTATTACTATTTCTGTGTCCTTAATTATGATTGAAAATGGAAGCAATCACCGAATGAAACAAGTTTTTCTGATTTTTATAAACTTTTATTAATCTTCAAGTAAATAAGATGTCCCATCAGAGTGCAATGATTCTCAAAACTTTCTGGCAGGGGCGAGTTTGGGAACAACTGTTGTAGAGAGAGACTTTCTGAGCACTTGGCTAGCAGCTTTTCATGCGAAGGCTCGTAGTTTCGGAGGAAATCGATGCTGATGTTTTATGCGTACTTCGTATATCTGTAACATTAAATCTGTTTCCACCGAGCCCGGTCTGCTGATATGCTCAGCACTGAACTGCCCATTCGGTGATATGGAGACTGGCCGTAGGTGCAGAACTACAAGGGCTGCGGCCAGCGAATCCTCTCAGAGAGATCGTCTGTGGTGGCTCTCCTTCAACTTGCTGTATCTCGGCCTTAATGCCCACACCATCCTCTACAGTAGACTTCCACCTAATCCACGAAAATCTCTGCTCTCTTCCCTCTTCGACACGAAATCCTTGTGGAGTATCCAAAAATTGTCCCCTCCAATGGCCAAGCTGCCCGGCTAAATTGCACCAATGACATACTTGTAACAGGGCGCCACTACTACTGTCTAGACACGGCGAGTGGTATTTCTCCAATGTGAAACTTTGCCGCCAAAATCTATGCTCTCCTTCGCTGAACTTGGGGCCAGAGAAACGCGAATGCATTCTCCGTCTCCTGCGGACAGTGCGCTCCTTCTCAGAGCAAATAACAAAACTCGGCGCCTGTCTATCGGTTGCACACCCTGAGGTGGACAATACGCCCCTGGAATTCAGGTCACTAGCCACCGTCCTGCCGCCCCCGGGGGCCGGCTTTATGGCGAGATGCTACGCCTGCGCTCACAAGGAAAGCAGTCACTCTTCTGTAGAAGCCTGGATACTTTCCTGGAAGAGCCTCCGGCTGTTTCTTTGACTTCTGCTGCCCTGGACGTGAGTCCCTACCGTCCTCATAGACACAACAAAAATCTAGTGTCACAACTACTATTCCTAGCGGCAAACAAACTCTACCTTCCTGTCATACCTACTACTGCTCGTCCTGATGGATCGCTATAAAGCTGAGAATGCTACGATGCTTCTGTAGGGACTACCTCATTAACAAGGGGGTGAAAGATGGCGTGCCTGAAGGGTCGCCACCTTTCACGTTATCCGCTTTTGTTATGGAACTGAGGATAAGCAGAGCATGAGTTACTATTCTTTGCATCACATGTGATTGTTGTCAACTGCCATGTTGAAATCTGAACCGTATTGAGCAGGTGAATATTTCGTGTATTGTGATTACGAAATGGACTTGGTTTTCCTGTATCTTTGATTACTATTTCATTTGGGGATTTTGCAATCCTTTTAGAAACATTGTCAATGTAACTTTATGCATTTGTTAAGGGTATTTTATATCTCTATTTTAACTGAATATCGTAGGAACACTTCCAGTTCATTTGAGATGTCCTTCCTTGAATGAACATTATTCAACGTAATTCTCTGTCGTCTACATCAGTTACAGACGTTAGAATAGAACCCCTGTTATTAAATTATCAATTAACTTTTATTTTTCACGTCTGGGTATTTTATTGACTCTCAATTCTAGCCAACGCATAGGCTATTTGACTGCATTACATACAGCGAATTAGCTTCGGGACATGAAAGCAGATGTACGCGGCTAGCCCCTGTGACTGTATAGAGCCATTGTTTTCAAAAACAGCCGAGAATAGCCCAAATACCTGAAGTACGAATAACAAAAAGTGAAGACGCAATTGGTCTGCTCGTATGGGATGCTGTTTACAAGAGAAATTCATCAGCAGAAAATTATTAGGTAGCGCTGCAACTCCAATAAATTTTGGCTTCAGAACATGGTCCTATGGTGCCCTGGCGCCTACAATACCATTAATTAATTGTAGGTCATGAAAAATTATTCAAAAATGATTATCCTGCCGTAGTTTCCTCATAAATAAATCAGTGATTACAACACAATGCGTAATTTGTTTGTGGTTTGTAGTAATAATTCCAAATAGTTGGACAGCTTAGAAGAGTTCCTAACGATGGATGAAGAATTAGCAGCTGTGGTAGGATTCCATATAAAGATGAAAGTACTTATAACACTATTCCCTAATAACTAAACCTTTAGTTCTGGCAGGGGAAAAGCTACGTATAACACGTGCCGTAAAACACGCCAGTGTTACCCTCTGAGAGGATTTCAAAGTTAGACCGTGCGTGTGTCTAATAGAAAAGGGTATCGGACAATAATTTCGAATTCTGTGAAGTTGACAGTAAAACCAAATTGGTCTTAACCTTGGGAGTTAACAGGAGTGGTAAAATTATAAGTGAATGAAAAAAAAAGAACGGTCGCCCGCCTAAGTAGGCAGATTAATTTGGAAATATATTTTTGATAAAATTGGATATTAGTTACTGAAGTTAGTTTTGTTGCGATTTCCCTTTGAATAGCAAACAGGATACAAACTGACACAGCGCACTCTGTACTGTGTGTAGCAGCAGTTACCAATACCACACACATCATCAGTAAATTATGGGGAGCAAAATTGCACCGATATCATATTAATGACGGCCATTACTTACTCAGTAATACTGAAACATCACTGAACGAAGTGCAGAAATAATTTTGGTCTTGAGGGGCTTCTATCTTGACTGACATGAATAACATCTTAAATACACTGTTTAAGCTCCTGTGCATATAGCAGTTTTGCTCAGTAACTGTAATAGTTCATTTTATTCTTAATAGGAGGACAGTATGATGGGGACCTATAAACTGGTATAGTTACACTACCCAAGGTTCTCTGATTATTGCAAAAGTAAAAACTATGTCTAAAAGTTAACCATTCACTTAAATAAATTTGATTCACTTAAATAACTTTGCAAGGTAATAAAGTGCAACACTGGGCTTGATTAACTTCCAAAGGGAACAATTTATGATGGGTACCAAAACTACATTATCTTTGAAAATGCGCATAACTTCATTTCTAATAATACTACCGTAAATCGGTTCATTAAAGATTTATATGTACTTGTACTTTAATCACCTGTGAAACAGGTATTCCTGGCGATAATATTTACACAATCGTTAACTGTAATCCTACGAAACTATATTTTATTATAAACTAAGGATACTTTAGCAAAAGCCGATCCAACTTCACTTTTGTGGTTTTAGCTTTTAAATAATTAAGGTTTTCACTTTCCTACTGATTGATCTTTAAATTTTTGTACTTAAACTTCCTACTTTAACAATTTCACTTGGACTAATCCACAAACAAAGCATCCAAATATTACACACCGAGCGAGGTGGCACAGTGGCTAGCACACTGGACTCGCATTCGGGAGGACGACGGTTCAATTCCACATGCAGCCATCTTGATTTAGGTTTTATGTGATTTCCCTAAATGGCAAATGCCGGGATGGTTACTTCGACAGTTCGCGGGCGACTTCCTTCCCCACCTTCCCTAATCCCATGAGACCGATGACCTCGCTGTATGGTCTCTTACCCTAAATCAACCCCTCCAAATTTTACTCTTACTTTAACTTTTCCCGCTCCCTTTACTTTAGACAAAAAATCACTTTTAAACACATGAATGCCAGAATCGTTCGTTTAAATCAGGATACTCGGTTTTAGTAGCGCTTAGGTTCGTGATCAGGATTGAAGTTATGGTTTCGAACACGAATTGACGTTTTAGGTGATTATTATCGAAACAACGCACAAATTAACTGGTCCATGCCAAAATACATTACGTAACTGAATGTATGAAGTCTGTGAAGCAGTGGCGAAGATTAATGGCAGGCGAAGTGGCGGCTAACTGTACTCACGGCTCTTGATGTGCGAATGCTCTATACAATCTCTTCTTGGAGTCGGATTTTCAACATATTAGAGCCATTCTATTATTTCGTGAATACTAAATAATAGCCAGATCCACATGCGAGGCAAATCCCTTCTAATGCAGCTTCCAATTGCCTCTCTTAGCACCGTCGAGGTGTATCGCGTTAAAGCTAGCCACAAGTTGCGTGACGTTCACACAATGGGACCGCTCAGTTCGACCGCCAAACCCACCTCTTACATCGCCCCATGCCACTTTCGTTGCGGAGGGACTTCCCTACAGCGTTTACATATTACAAATACAAGTGCCGTAAGTATGAACCAGCTTTTAACAAACATACATTTTTCATAAAGATATTCACATTACAACAATTTAAAATTTCAACATATTCTTTTGCTTTTTTCAGTTATACATTACAAAACAAATTTTCTTGCTTACATCAAGGAGTTCAAACAACACAGACTGCACACTTCATAAATTGCAAAAAAATGGTTCAAATGGCTCTGAGCACTATGGGACTTAACATCTGTGGGCATCAGTCCCCTAGAACTTAGAACTACTTAAACCTAACTAACCTAAGGACATCACACACATCCATGCCCGAGGCAGGATTCGAACCTGCGACCGCAGCAGTCGCGCTGTTCCGGACTGAGCGCCTAGAACCGCTCGGCCACCGTGGCCGGCATAAATTGCAGATACACAGTTACTTAAAATAAACCTACTCCTAATCAATGTAAGTGTTCATACTCATCTCTAATTTTTACCTCGATTGTGTAATTAATACCGATAGAAGCAGCTGCCAGTCAAATCGACGTGCAACAGACCTCTTGCTCAGCAAGGGCGCAAACCGATTTGAACAAGATTAGTCTTCCTTCACAACACAGTATACTATAACTGTGTCTAATGTATGCAGAAACCATCCGGGAAATATGACCGTACTGTTAAAAAGAGTGGACGAGTTGACTCAAATTACAGAATATGGGTCTGACCTGCACGAAGTCAGTGAAGTTCACGAAAGTACTGCGCCAAGAGTTATTAAAATCTGCCATAATTTCGTCCGTGGGACAAGAAAAATTTCCTTACGTTATTGATTCGTGGGGAGGACAGACCGATCAGACACTTAATAGTCGGACAGGCATGCACCAGCAACGTAAAAACTATCTCACATCGTTGCCAACCAAGAGGTTCAATTTTATAGGACGTTAAAATTTTCACGAAAGAAAATTCAAAATCCTCCCGACTTGCTAGCGACTAATAGAGAAATCGTTTCAAGGGAAGATTTCATAAAAACATTTTATTCAATTATTCATCAGTTTAGAGTACCTGCTTTCATAGGCGTGATCAAATACGCGTGGTTCGCATCGAAATTGATGGAAGAAATAATCCCTTTAAAATTAAACGTACTGTTTTCCAGTTCGCATCTGAAAAATCCCTGTGCCTGCAAGGCAGTAGCTTTCATTAAACGTGCATGGTGCTCTGTGAATTTGTGTGTGGTTGCTTCCGCGACAGATACCATACGGAATTCTGTTCTAGCACAGCAAGCAATGCAAGCGATAGGGACTAAAACGACTCCATATGGCCCTGGCGACTTGTTAGTTCTCGGCAATATCAGCTACTTCTGTGTGCCAGGGTTGCCTATTTACCATGTTCTCTATACGGGGAGTCGGTGCGACTGACAATGGTCAAACGACAGTGTGTTTCTATGATTTAAAGTTCCAACTTTTCCTTTTACTGCGTTCTATTGCCACGCCAGACTTTATGTCTGACCAGAATTTTCTCGGTTTCTCGGCAAGATCTTTCTCTAAGGTATGACGGTGGAAGTAGATGTATGCTTCGCGCAGTTGCGCAGTTGTCAGCATTTGCGCGATTCTTTTTGAACCAATAGTGCAACGATCTGTTTCCTGAGTGTTTCCCGAATTTGATTATTAAATCACTGAGGGTCCCTTCCATACTTAATCCATTTTCTTGACAGACTCTCCAGATCGCGATTGCAATCCGTTTAAACTTTGCTCGTAATTCCTCTACTCCCGTCGTATTGGAGCTAATGATGTCTATTCATTGTCTGTGTTGGATGCTAGCAACCTTGCTTACCTACGTTTTCTAACAAATACTATCCTCTCTGTTTTTTGGACGTAACACAAGATTCTCATTTTCTCCTTTGAGGTAACAGTTTTGCTAATATTTTTCGCAATTTATATTCAATTTAATGTGCTGCGTCGATTCTCCTCAGTTTATTTCATGTTTAACTCATCCATTCCGATCCGACCTCTTTTCTTTCCCTTCAGGTTTTTTTAAATTTATTTTTTAATGATCAGCTGACACTACTGGCTTTCTGTTTCGTTCTGGACGCGTATTTGTTCTGCTGTAGCTGAAGTATTTGCTAAACTATCCACGACTTTTTAGTATGTGATTCCGTTGTATCTAAGGCAAACTGTAACAGTTAAATTATTTCTTTTTCTATACATTCGCACAACACCTGACTATTTCGCTTTTGTTAGTAAATTTCATGAGAATCTCCGGTTCGCCTCATTCGGTCCTAAATTTTCGGTATTTCATTTAATCGTACAAATATACCTTCATTGACTCCTCTGTTCATCACTAATAGGTTATAATCTGAATTCATGTACGCGCGTATGCACACTCTACAATGGTATTCGACTCTGTAATTATTAAGTTGTCCTTGGAAGAGTGTCATTGTCATGTGAAACTATTCATGAAATTATTGCCGTTACGAGGGGGCGATGTAGCAAGGAATTTCGCTTTCATACAAGTGGCGATAATTAATAATAAACTGATGTCGAATCATGATAAGGTTATCCAAAGATTTCTGGTCATACCAACCACATTTACCTCTTAGATTATTTTAAATAAACTGTCTTTGGTCCTGAGTAACCACTGGAACTACAGTTTGAAATTTTTAAACCGTTGTAAATGATTTCTATTCAGCTATGTTGTATGACGCAGTTGCTATACATTGTTATTCCGCTACATAAAACCTTAAGTACTGAGGCACAGCTCAAAGCGGTCATATTTTGCTGTACCACCGTTTTTTTTGTGTCTTGAAGGACAAGAATGGTGCACGATGTTGGCAACGTATCTCTTGTGGTTTTTGGAGAGCAGCAGAAGCTCTGAATCCAAGTTCTGGGAATCGACAGCGGTGGGTTTTTACCAACCGGATTACGTGCATTCAGCTTCATGAATAATTTTAAGCAGCCGAGTGGCCTGCATGACCTACACCACGGTGAAAGTCGTAGCGTGTCCAAAGAGACAGCAATTGAGATGACGTCACAGGGAAGGAATCGGAAGTCGATACCTGTCGTTTCACCGAAAGACCGATGTTGAGGTTAATAGTCCAACACTCATGTCACAGAGCGCACAGAATTCAAAGTGATGAACTCCAATAAAAACATGGTCAGTATTGCAGTTCTAACTCGCGTTGTTAAAGCTGTTGACAAAAAGAATGTGCGCTTCCTGGGGGTTTATACGGGGTTGGTCGCGTAAGAGGTAAAACCCCTTCTGTTTCGTGAACGGTTCAAGAAATGGAAACGAGGTCTCCGGCAATACATGGTATGCACATTACAGAAGGGTATGCATTTTTGTAGAATGGTTTATCACCGTCGCTGATAATCTGCACTTTCTTACAACCATTTGGGTGATTAAGACTTCTGAAGTCAGTTGCATTGTGTTTGCAAGCTTTTTATATGATATATCTGTATTTGAAATACTAACATTATTTTTTCAAAAACATTCTTCTCATGTAAAGTGTGCTTTAGATATTGTATACAACTGCTGCGCAGAACTGACTGTTGGTTGGCCCTGTGTTGCAAGCTGAATTTGAAATAATGAAAATGAATCTAATTGCGTGCCAAAAGAAACTAATTATGTCCTCAGCAAGAACTATTTAACTGACTTTCGCTACTGAAGTGAATTATAAAAGCCGCGCGGGATTAGCCGAGCGGTCTTAGGCGGCTGGTCCCGGCGAGGTTCGAGTCCTCCCTCGGGGATTGATGTGTGTGTTCGTCCTTAGGATAATTTAGATTAAGTAGTGTGTAAGCTTAGGGACTGATGACCTTAGTTAGCAGTTAAGTCCCATAAGATTTCACACACATATGAACATTTGAAAGCTATGTAACATGAAGTGCAGTCTGACTTGGAATATCCACGAAATAAAATATCGCTCAACACGGAAGAAAATAACTTTAATACTACCTTCACTGTTCACTGCAACTTAATCTGCTTACTTAGTACAACACCTGAAAGTTCTGACGACGTACTGTTTTGCTAACAAGAATGCAAAGTGAAATCTCCCATGAAAGGAACGTAACATACCCCATAAGCTATTTTGCGGCTGTGTACTGATGTTCTAGGAAGCAAACTGAAATCGGCAAACGCAGCAGCTAAAGAATAACAATTTACTGTAAATTTTTCTTTGTTCGTCAAATAATCTATGGCTGCGAGTGGCGTAAGGTGCAATACTTACACGACAAGAATAATGGAGGCAGGTTTTACTTTAAAGAGAAGTGTTCTTGAAAACTTAAACTCTGGTTATTGTAAGAAAGACTGTACAACGTAAGAATGTTCTAACAGAGACGAAATTTTCTCATTACAGAAGCTGCAGATATTTCAACCCACTGCGTGATTTGTGACATAATGAAAACAAAGAGGTCAGGTTAACACAAATCATGAATAGTGCTAATTATCTAAGGGACAAAGGTTTTCTCCAATTGATAGTTCTGAAAAACGCACATTTCATTCTTGTGCGTGCATGGGGTAATTTGGGACTTTCGTCCAAAAACCTTCTTCATCAACAGAATCAATAAAACTGCTTTATACACAAGTTTTCAACTCCGTAAAAAAGTATTTCAGATAATTTCTCCCAGATTCACAGATGTCGGATATCCTCCCCTAAAACTCAACTGCTCGCTACTGTCCTAATAAGAATACCCCAACGCTGCACAACTGACCAGCAACCAAGCAGACCACAAATTACATTAAACACTTACTGGTAGTCAAGGATCTTAGCCGTTACACGTGTAGCGCGCTCACGCGTCTTTAACCCACTACGGTAAAAGTGAATTATTTACAATGGCAGAAAACACGAAAACATTACGCAGTCAATTTTGTTGTGTTTTCTATGCGCACAGAGCATTTTATATATCTTAATGTAACAGTCATGAGATTACTTTTTGTTTTCATTTTTTTCACTCGTATTCCGTTCAGTTTGTGGCGTACTGTCTTAACCTGTCCACATTACCGCACTTTTTCACTTGTCAGGAAATCCATGTCAACATCTGCATCTACCCTCGATAAATCACTGTGAAATGTATTGAAGAGGTACTTACAATGTAACATACATTCCCGTTACCGCGTAGTGTACGCTTTGGAATTATGGCGAACAAAATCTTCCGCTTTGGCTGAGAGAATACTTTTATTAAAACGTCATGACCGGTTTCGCATCAGTAGAGATGTATCTTCAGGTGATCCGTTCACGAAATTGAAACGTTAAAGAATTACAATGATTTTAAAAATAGTTATGTCCTACCATAAAGCGCCATATATCAATGGGAGTTGAGTACTCACAGATTTCTTTATTTTTGTGAAAAATCATGGCGCGACGAAGTGAATGCTTGGAGCCAAGGCACAGCGTTCATGTCAAGATTCAATCAATACCACGCTAAAAGCGGTTGTCTGTGAGTAAACTGACTGGAATCGTGGGCACCTCTGAGTAATAGGAAGCCGGATAAAACTTTTTGCATTTGTGACTCCCGTGTAGTTATGGGAACTTACTAAAAACACCACATTAGCATGTCATAACTTCGATAGAGTATAATAGAACGTTGAATGTCTTACTATGCCGTAGTCAGCATAGAAGTATGCACAGCGCCAGCCTAAACTGTACTGATGGGTCGGTTTTACGAACCAAGTGTGCAAGGTGGCGCTCACTCGAGTCTCGGCCCGAAATGATGCTGTCTGTGACAAGCAATGAGAGGGTCGCTGTCATTGTTATACGGTCATTATGAGTTTCTTTTTTACAACATTCGTAGGTAAATACGGTTAAAAAGTTTAAAATACAAGTTAATACAACCCTGAAAAAGCCTATCTAATAACAAGAAAAATTTTGAATGCTACATTGCACCACTTTGTAGAGCCAGCAAGCGCACAGCGTATCTATAATGTTGCAGGGACATTGAAATTGGACTGAACGTACCTTCGCGATCCCTACACGAGCGGTACGTCGAGGGCTTTAGTGTGTCCCTAGGCTCAGCTTGTTACTTTTCCTTGAGACCTTGTAAGTAGGATTCCATGGGTTATTTGAAATTTATTTTCAAGCTCCTGCCAGTCAGGTTTTTCAGGATCTAAGTTACATACTCCTGTAGACCGACCAGCCTTCAATCTGTCCTCCTTGGTATTTGTTCTGCATACCCCATTACATCTATCTAGCATGAATCCAATGTACTTTATCAAGATTCAAAGACGGAGAGCACGTGTGTTATGTATGCAATCTCTTTTCTAGATTCGTTACCGAAGTCTTCTAAAGGCTCTATCCTGACTGAGGCATTATACGTGGAGTTTCACACACCTGGATGTTTTTATGAACTGACATACTAATTTCGAATTACAATGTTATAGCCATAGGATACTACTTTTTTCGTTTAGTGAAGTGTATAATTTTATATTTGTTTCTCAACATGCAAAGCAAGTTTACAATCTTTGCGCCAGTTCTGAGACCTTTTGCCAGACAGTACATCATTAGAGATAACTGTGTAATTTGCAAAAAGTCTGAGGTTTCTATCGTCTGCCAGTCATCAACATACAACCTGCGAGGTGCCGGGGCAAGCAGTGTATTTAACACTAAATTCATCTAGAAGCTACATATGTACATGATGCGCTAAGCCCCCCCCCCCTATTCTAACTCCGACTTTTGCTGTTGCACAAGGATTAAAAAAATACGCGAACTGACTCTAATCAACCCTGCCAGTGGAGTAGAAAAGAGTTTGGCACCTGCAATAATTTAATTTGATAAGTAAGTTAAATAAACGAAGGTCTCTTTAACATAGTGAGGAATGATAGGGTTGCTCTACCGATTAACAGAATGAAAGTTCTGTCCAAAATAACAATATGATTTATTAAGACTAAACACAAAATAATAAACAAAAACACATGAAATATTTACAATACATCAAATTGGCTCAAATTGGATACTCAAACAAACGCTGTGAATGTGAAGTTGTCCCTAAACTAGATTGTGAGGATTATGACGAAGTGGTATGTGCAGCCAATTCCTTGCAACTCAAATCTTAGAGAAAACACGTAGCCAACCCAACATTAATTGCTGCTACCCAAGACAGAACAAAGTTAGAAAATAGACGAACAGGCGCGCTCTGCTGAGGTCTGATTATCACCTAGGAAAATCCCTATCTGCTGGTGCTGCAGACATACATTACCAAACTGTCTTCTTGACTGCCAGGACACGATCTGGCATACCGGAGCCGTTGGCTGGTTGCTTCGACGTCCTCGACCGAAAGGCGAGAGCCGACTACCCCCAAGAGCACCCGTACAAAACCGAACACAGAACATTCCCGCCCCCACGACAGTGGCCGTGGTCCAACGTTCCAATCAGCAACTCGAAAACCGGCGGAAAATTCCACTCCATTGCCGGAACACTACCATTCCACCAATGGAGATTCTTGGAGCCAATTTCTGCGCCAATCTTGCTACCTCACGGAGCTATGCCCTGAGCAAGCCAATCACAGTTACTATTTTGCAGAAAGCGCGGGAATTTTCCCGCCACAGCTGCCTGGGTACACAAGTCATTCCCATGCCTCGCTGGTAGCCCGCCAGAAAGTGTTTTCGCTAAGTTTCTGCGAAGTAATGGAACCTCTAGCCCAGCCGCTACATCAGGCCCTGTGGGCGTGCCTCTTGACAATGTCGGCGTCTGGAAAGCATTCACTCGACTCCCTCACACCTGTCGGCTTACCCTTTCAAAGTCAAACAGAGCCTGCCTGTCACTGGACCACCCGGGTGACGAGAGACGCTGCGTGGGAAGTCCGCGTGGGAAGGAATAGCAACTTTCCACCGCATGCAATTAGAGAGGAGAATCGTAAGATAGAAATATGAGAGGGAGCTCATGCCACCTCTCAAACCTAAACAGAAAGAATCCCAACCTATCTCTGCGGGCACACTTTAACTCACTTCTGTATCTGTCTGTACTCTCCATCCAGGAAATCCTCAATCCAGTTACAAATTTCGTTTGAACTGGCGGTTTATCTGGTAATAAATATGGAACCAGTCGCTTTTTTAAGATTTATTCAACCATGAACATGTTTTCGAGCCACTGCAGGCTCTTCATGAGATTGGATGTGTTACAAGAACAGCTCCACACTTTCATCTGATGATAAGCCTGCAGTGGCTCGAAAATATGTTCATGGCTGAATAATTCGTAAAAAAGCGACTGGTTGCATATTTATTAATAGATGAATCGCCAGTTTCAATCACAGTCGCTGTCACAATGGATATACTGAAATTTCATTTGAAACTCCATATGATCGAACTTCCGTGAACAAGTGTCGATGTGCTTCTGAGTCAAATGGTTTGCTTGATTTGGCAGAGATCATCCTGAGATGATGTTTGGTTTTTTCGGGCGCTCAACTGCGTGGTTATCAGCGCCCGTACAATTATCCAATCTTTGCTCAGTCCAATTTCGCCACTTTCCTGGATGATGATGAAATGATGAGGACAACACAAACACCCAGTCATCTCGAGGCAGGTGAAAATCCCTGACCCCGCCGGGAATCGAACCCGGGACCCCGTGCTCGGGAAGCGAGAACGCTACCGCGAGACCACGAGCGGCGGACACAGAGATCATCCTGTTTACCATTTATTCGCTAGTACGAAGCGCTGTGTACAAGAACGTACAAGCCACCATTCATTTCGACATAGCTGAGCCGCGCGGGATTAGCCGAGCGGTCTCGGGGCGCTGCAGTCATGGACTGTGCGGCCGGTCCCGGCGGAGGTTCGAGTCCTCCCTCGGGCATGTGTTTTTGTCCTTAGGATAATTTAGGTTACGTAGTGTGTAAGCTTAGGGACTGATGACCTTAGCAGTTAAGTCCCATAAGGTTTCACACACATCTGACATAGCTGATCATTATTTGTGAATTTTGTTATTTTCCCAACGAATTAAATGTTCAAAAAAGTTAAGGGCTAGCAGTCGGTCGTCGTTTAGTACATCCCACGATATTTCAACTGGGCACCTGTCAGTCATTTTCATATGAGCCATCGAAGACTTGCTCCTTTACGCAACATATAGCGCACTGCGAGTATGTCGCGAAGGCACCTGCGTCTAAATCAAGCTGACAGATTTTCCGCCCACCACCTAAGATTGGAGACGTGTTGGGAGATTAGAGACGTTTTGGGATCTGTGAAGGACGGCGTGTTACTGCGGAAGCCGGAATTTACAAAACAGCTTCTCACTGTGGTACGACTTACAAAGCACAGAGCACACGCACTGTGAAAGAACGCTGCACTGAATATCGACGATGCACTCACCTTTTGCAACCAACCGAGTTCGCTATTGCTGAATATTGTATTTTCACAGGACATTCAATGGAGAATGATGAAACTATGATTCTGACCACAGCAACAAGTTTTTGGAACTCCATTATTAAAGAATCAGTGGAAATACGCCTGGCGGAAAAGCTGATGAACCATGACAGCAGCTACCAGTTAGTGCATGGAACCCCATCATCTCCAACAGAGTGCGCCAACGGCCGCTGCAAGCGGTAATGCATAGGACAGCTGAGGTCCGTGGTTCCACCAGCGAGGGCGCTGCAGCCGGGAAGTGTGGTCTTTCTGTCAACTTTATTTTGACACGTGCGCAGAATACTCGTAGCGAGCTGTATTACGTAACGGACCAAGCCTTCATCAGTCTTCGATAGCTAACCTGAAGAAGGCTGATAGGTGCCCAATTGTAAAATCGAGGGATGAATTAAACGACTGGTTGCAAGCCCGATATTTGTTTGAACAATGATGGCTTTGGTGCAGCGACTATAGTGGAGACAGTGGATAAATATTATTAATGATTTTTGGGCTGAAATATTTTACAAGAACTATGCACTTCATACCGAATGTAATCAAGATGAAATGTTGCCAAGAGTACATCTTGCTGCAGTCATGACTTCGTACTGACACCATTCTCGATAAATTGTTTCACACAGCAGACGTCACGCTGTGAGCTGTATGTACAACAAGGCATTTAAAAAAAATCGTCAGCAGTCTTCTGACTGGATTGATTACATTTATTATCCTTGGTTTCCGCTGTTCCTTCCAGTTGTAAAAGTACCTAAATAGATTTTGCTAAACATATCGAACAAGTAAGTGCGTACAGAATTACTTGATCCCTAGCTTCGCAAGGAGCGTGGTAGGGGAGGTGACGACAGTCGTTTGGGGATTCCATTACAAACGGACGGCCGTGATACAGTTCTACAACTGAAGACTCCACAGAAACACGTATCTCGCAATGCTTTCAAGCAACAGCCAGCGAGTCCACAAACGATCGTATTACCAGGTTATGACAGTATGACTAATACTTTGACAAAATCAACCCTTTATTGTTAAGAACACGGTGGATTACAGGATTATTCAGAAAATTCAAAAGGAGGACCGATTTGTTTTCGCCTTTTGTTTGCCATGTTAGAATTACGTTATTTGCCAATACACAACGAGGTTTAGAGAATTTAAACTCACTAACGTGCTAATGCAGTATAACTGCGGCAGAATCTTTGTTGTCGTCTTCGTCTTTTTCTTCTTCTTCTTCTTCTTCTTCTTCTTCAATACAAAGACTGGTTTGATGCAGCTATTCATGCTATCCTGTGCAAACCTCTTCACCTCCGAGTGACTACTGCAACCTACATCCTTCTGCTTACTGTATTCCACTCTTGGTCTTCACCTATGATTTTTAGCCCCCCCCCCCCACCCGTTTCCCTCCAACACTAAATTGGTGACCCTTGATGTCGCAGAATTTGGCCTACCAGCGGATCGCTTCTTTTTGTCAGGTTGCAGCACAAATTTCTCTTCTTCCCAATTCTATTCAGTACCTCCGCATTAGTTATGTGATCTAACCATCTAATCTTGATCATTCTTCTGTATCAGCACATTTCAAAAACTTCTATTCTCTTCTTGTCTAAACTGTTTATCGTAAATGTTTCACTTCCATACATGGCTATACTCCGTACAAATACTGTCAGAAAGGACTTCCTGACAAATCTATACTCAATCTTAACACATTTCTCCTCTTTAGAAACGCTTTTCTTGCCATTGGCAACCTACGTTCTATATCCTCCCTACTTCGACCATTATTAGTTAGTTCGCTTCCCAAATAGTAAAACTCATCTACTACTTTAAATGTCTCATTTCCTAATCTAATTCCCTGAACATCACCCGACTTAACTCGACTACATTCTATTATCCTAGTTTTACTTTTGTTGATTTTTATCTTATATACTCTTTTATAGACACTGTCCATTCCGTTCAGCTGCTCTTCAAAGTCCTTTGCTGTCTCTGACAGAATTATTGCCATCGACAAAGATTTTATTTCTTCTCCCTCGACTTCAATTCAAACTCTAATTTTTTCTTTTGTTTCCTTTACTGCTTGCTCAATATACAGATTGAATAACATTGGGGACAGGCTACAACCCTGTCTCACTACCTTGTCAACCGCTGCATCCCTTTCATGTCCCTCGACCCTAATACCTACCATCTGGTTTCTGTACGAACTGTAAATAGCCTTTCGCTCCCCGTATTTTACCACTTCCATCTTTAGAATTTGAAAGAGAGTATTCCAGTCAACATTGTCAAAAGCTTTATCTAAATCTACAAATGTTATAAACTTTGGTTTGCCTTTCCTTAACTATCTTCTACAATAAGTCGTAGGGTCAATGTTGCTTAGCCTGTTGCTACATTTGTTCGGAATGGAAACTGATCTTCCCAGGGATTTGCTTCTACCAAATTTTTCATTATTCTGTAAAGGATTCGTGTAAGTATTTTGCAACCGTGATTTATTAAACTGATAGTTCGATAATATTCACATACACCCCCATCTGATTTCATTGGAATTATTATATACTTCTTGAAGTCTGAGGGTATTTCGCCAGTCTCATACGTCTTGCTCACCAGATGGAAGAGTTTTGTCATGGTTGGCTCTCCCAAGGCTATCAATAACTCTAATGGAATGTTGTCTACTCCCTGAGCCTTGTTTCGACTTAGGTCTTTCAGTGCTTTGTCCTCTTCCATTTCCATACTACTGCCCTCAAGTACACCTCCCTCGTACACTTTCTATATACTACTTACACCTTCCTGCTTTCCCTTCTTTGCTTAGGAGTGGTTTTCCATCTGAGCTCTTGATAGTTATACAGATGGTCCTCTTTTCTCCAAAGGTCTCTTTTAATTTTCCTGTAGGCAGTATGTATCTTACCCCTAGTGATGTGTTTCTACATCCTTACATTTGTTCAAATGGCTCTGAGCAGTATGGGACTTAACATCTGATGTCATCAGTCCCCTAGAACGTAGAACTACTTAAACCTAACTAACCTAAGGACATTACACACATCCATGCCCGATGCAGGATTCGAACCTGCGACCGCAGCGGTCGCGTGGTTCCAGACTCAAGCGTTTAGAACCGTTATGCCACAGTGGCCGGCTTACACAAAGTAATTGTAAACATGTCATCTCCTACGTCCCACTGCCGAAGATACAGTTAAGACAGAGGCGGGGAGCCTGACATAGTTGAGAATGCTTCCACGTCTCACCAGATATTCTGTCAGCTTGTGCCCCCTTCTGGTACGGGTTTCCAATTATTGAATCCAGGTACATCTACGAACACTATCTACGCAACAATCAACTTCGACGCGCAAGTCGCCGAAGAGGCGTCGAATCGAAAGACTTGCACCCGGCGAACAGTCTACACGACATTTATTTATTTATAGCAACTTAATCATTTTCTTTTCTCTTTCTTGGTAATAGTTTATGTTGACGGGGGTTGAGGGGCGCTATGTTTTCTTGGCGCCCGCAATTCTGTATTTTTGCTATAGCCGCGATATTTCAGCTCAGTATTATGTCAGAGCGAAGATAATTAAATCCACATTACGTTACGAGTAGTTCTAATGTTCATTTTGGGTAAACTTGGAGATATTGGCTTCTGACTAACATTCCGCGTGAGAGAAAGAGCACATGCCGCGATATACTTATCTTGAGCGTATATTCCACATGACCGTATCTTTGTTATCAGCTGACAGCGAGGGACACGCAAGAAATTTGTACCCAACAACCAGTTTCGCTGGTGAATAACTTCCTCAACTTACGTATAGAGAAAGGAATGCTGCAGTGAGCGCCTTTTCCAGAAACTTGTTTTTACTTAAACAGCTCGCTGCTGATAGCGAAAAAAATTCCTACAGATTCAAAACAGTTCAGAATACTGACCTACCGATGACGCCTTTTCTGGAATAGAAGGATGTTGCATGTGACAAACGACAGACTTTTTTGTGTTTTCAGTTTGTGAAATTTCGTAGTATCATCATCGTCGTGAGCAAACTGTGAGACCGACGTCTTGCTTACTGGACTGCGCCGATTGGTGATTATTTTGTTCTACCTTACCGGTACCTGGAAGGTGCGTTTAAGCCTGTACGCTTTGCAACTAGTAGCTTGCCTCACACGGAACCAGAGGGTCCGAATGTGAGTACAGGTGTGAATGGAGTCACACACACGTGTTGAGGAAGAGGCATGTAACCTATAGGCGTGCCTCTGCTTGCGTGTGGGGGCAAGCACAGTCGCAAGACGCACAGGTGTGAACGCACCTTTCTATGGCGGATGCATAATGTAGAGCACCACCACGTCGACTGCAAAACAACACTCAGTGTACGAGCTGCGGGTTTGAGAACTACAGCAAATCATGTAGATGGCGTGAAACGGAATATTCATTTCGGTATTGAGAAAGAGAATGTTATCAGAGATCGTAAAAACACAACTGGAACTAAAATTTCGTGCAAACTCTCAAAATTATAATGTTGCTATAAACTAGAAATATAAATATTGTATTCTAACGAAAATAAAAATTTGTTTTGTATTGAGGACAGGTCCAGAAACACTCTTATTCTGAAGTTTCGTTTGTTGAATCTACATTGTCGTTGGTGAGAAAAAATTTAATTATGAAATCTTTGCTCTATTTTTTTCTGACTTGTTCCCTACTAATGACTGAAGAAATTTTTCTCAGAAATATAGTTTTGGCCCAAGTTTTATTGGTTCCATGGTTGGACACCGTATACTATGTTGACACATTTCCATAGTATGCGAAGTTTCTACAACTCTAAAATTTATGAATTTATAAACTGGCCTCATTCTAAACCAGACATATTAGCTGTACGTTAATGTTGTTCCCCTACTGAATGCTTTACCATAAAAATTTGCAGTCTGTATGTTCTAGTTCAGTTAAGAAATTAGGCTTGACGTTGTTCCATCTCCACATATTAGCCGATTCTCTCCATCTGTGCCGTATCTATAGCTACCTACCTACCGGCTTATAACCCAGGCTGATTTTAGAACGTGTGTGTTGCCCACCTAGGGTTGCCATCTGTCCCAATTTTATATGGAATTCCCCGTATGACGGAGCTCCCACACGTTCCTACTTTTGGTTTACTTTTGCAGTTTTACTTTTGCTATACCAAATCTCAAATTTTTAATTTTATGTTCTTGAGTTTATCATCTTATTCTTATTAACCATAGCCAACTTGTGTAAAATACACGAGAGAGCAACAAAACAATGGATCTGAATTGTTTCGCCATGTAGTTTTCATAGCAGTTCGCGAATGCCACCCGTTTCTTGCAATAAGGTTCATGCTTTCTGCGGAAAGTGAACTTCTTGTTAAAATAAACTATAGTGCTCAGAATTCTGTGTGCGAGTTCCATAAGAGGTGAAATGTCTAATGGCCGCTACATCAGACGAAAATGACGTCTCTTAAGTCTAGCCCCATTACTACTGGTTTTCACCAATGATTATTACATGTATTTATAAGGTCATTTTCATAAAGTAAAGGCGTTTCTACTACCAGTCACTATTCGATTGGTAGTAGAAATACATTTTACTTATGAAAAGTAACTTTATATTCACATCCACGGTCTCTCCCACAACCAAAATGATGCGAATAAAGTAATTTGCCATATCTACTTATTCTGTGTGACTGTAGGTGGCACTGTTCATCTTGTTTTTCATTGAGTAACTGCTTGTTTTTTCTTAGAAATGTACGTCCAGATCCAGCGAATATTGCCGTCTACATTTTTAACACCGGAGCTTCTCCACCGAAAGTCATCAGTTTACAGATCTCCCTATTGTATTAACTACGTACATAACTCAGATCGTTTAAGTAATATTTTTATTACAATATTAACGCATCGTCTACACAATCCGAACCGCTTAAACAACTAACTTTTGATACTTTTGTAAACTTTTGCACGAATTCCTTCCAATTTTTGATGCTGTCATTAATGTAGATATTAAAAAGCGGAAATGTTGGGCACTCTCGTTGTTTAAATTTCATTTATCTTTACCCGTCTTTATGACAGTCTTCCGTTCCCTGCATAAACTGTATACGTTTTTTATTCATTTGCTACTAATACAGGTACAACAGAGACAAAGACTGAATTATAATACACAATTTAAAGTACACGACATGTGTACTGACAGTTGAGTTACATTGTTGACAGTTTGGAACAGGAACTACGCCAGCCATGGAACCAAGTTATCAACAAGGCACAGTACAAACTGGTGGTTGCCCCATAATGATGTGGGCTGTTTTGTTTTGCCTTGTTTTAGGACGCAAAAACAAATGGGGGTCTTACAAGGCCAAGTCGAAACTATAAAACACGAAGACAGAAGAGTTAAAAAACGACTATACGTCAATCCCACTTGACATAAGAGAAGAAAGCTAATAACAGGGACGTGGAGAAAGGGCTACAAAAGACACTATACAGAAACTGATGTCCAAAACCAAAAATTAAATGGCCTTTGCCATATTGCTTTGACAGATAAAAAGTAAAATGCGGTCGACATCCCGCGCGACTACATCTACATCCATATTCCGCAAGCCACCTGACGGTGTGTGGCGGAGGGTACCTTGAGTACTTCTATCGGTTCTCCCTTCTACTCCAGTCTCGTATTTTTCGTGGAACGAAAGATTGTCGGTATGCGTCTGTGTGGCCTCTAATCTCTCTGATTTTATCCTCATGGTCTCTTCGCGAGATATACGTAGGAGGGAGCAATATACTGCTTGACTCCTCGGTGAAGGTATGTTCTCGAAACTTCAACAAAAGCCCGTACCGAGCTACTGAGCGTCTCTCTTGCAGAGTCTTCCACTAGAGTTTATCTATCATCTCCGTAACGCTTTCACGATTACTAAATGATCCTGTAACGAAGTGCGCTGCTCTCCATGGGATCTTTTCTCTCTCTCTCTTCTATCAACCCTATCTGGTACAGATCCCACACCAGTGAGCAGTATTCAGGCAGTGGGCGAACAAGTGTACCGTAAACTACTTCCTTTGTTTTCGGACTGCATTTCCTTAGGATTCTTCCAATGAATCTCAGTCTGGCATCTGCTTTACCGACGATTAATTTTATATGGTCATTCCATTTTAAATCACTCCTAATGCCTACTCCCAGATAATTTATGGAATTAACTGCTTCCAGTTGCTGACCTGCTATATTGTAGCTAAATGATAAAGGATCTTTCTTTCTATGTATTCGCAGTACATTACACTTGTCTACATTGAGTTTCAATTGCTATTCCCTGCACCATGCGTCAATTCGATGCAGATCCTACTGCATTTCAGTACAATTTTCCATTGTTACTACTTCTCGATATACTTCAGCATCATCCGTAAAAAGCCTCAGTGAACTTCCGACATTATCTACAAGGTCATTTATACACTCCTGGAAATTGAAATAAGAACACCGTGAATTCATTGTCCCAGGAAGGGGAAACTTTATTGACACATTCCTGGGGTCAGATACATCACATGATCACACTGACAGAACCACAGGCACATAGACACAGGCAACAGAGCATGCACAATGTCGGCACTAGTACAGTGTATATCCACCTTTCGCAGCAATGCAGGCTGCTATTCTCCCATGGAGACGATCGTAGAGATGCTGGATGTAGTCCTGTGGAACGGCTTGCCATGCCATTTCCACCTGGCGCCCCAGTTGGACCAGCGTTCGTGCTGGACGTGCAGACCGCGTGAGACGACGCTTCATCCAGTCCCAAACATGCTCAATGGGGGACAGATCCGGAGATCTTGCTGGCCAGGGTAGTTGACTTACACCTTCTACAGCACGTTGGGTGGCACGGGATACATGCGGACGTGCATTGTCCTGTTGGAACAGCAAGTTCCCTTGCCGGTCTAGGAATGGTAGAACGATGGGTTCGATGACGGTTTGGATGTACCGTGCACTATTCAGTGTCCCCTCGACGATCACCAGTGGTGTACGGCCAGTGTAGGAGATCGCTCCCCACACCATGATGCCGGGTGTTGGCCCTGTGTGCCTCGGTCGTATGCAGTCCTGATTGTGGCGCTCACCTGCACGGCGTCAAACACGCATACGACCATCATTGGCACCAAGGCAGAAGCGACTCTCATCGCTGAAGACGACACGTCTCCATTCGTCCCTCCATTCACGCCTGTCGCGACACCACTGGAGGCGGGCTGCACGATGTTGGGGCGTGAGCGGAAGACGGCCTAACGGTGTGCGGGACCGTAGCCCAGCTTCATGGAGACGGTTGCGAATGGTCCTCGCCGATACCCCAGGCGCAACAGTGTCCCTAATTTGCTGGGAAGTGGCGGTGCGGTCCCCTACGGCACTGCGTAGGATCCTACGGTCTTGGCGTGCATCCGTGCGTCGCTGCGGTCCGGTCCCAGGTCGACGGGCACGTGCACCTTCCGCCGACCACTGGCGACAACATCGATGTACTGTGGAGACCTCACCCCACGTGTTGAGCAATTCGGCGGTACGTCCACCCGGCCTCCCGCATGCCCACTATACGCCCTCGCTCAAAGTCCGTCAACTGCACATACGGTTCACGTCCACGCTGTCGCGGCATGCTACCAGTGTTAAAGACTGCGATGGAGCTCCGTATGCCACGGCAAACTGGCTGACACTGACGGCGGCGGTGCACAAATGCTGCGCAGCTAGCGCCATTCGACGGCCAATACTGCGGTTCCTGGTGTGTCCGCTGTGCCGTGCGTGTGATCATTGCTTGTACAGCCCTCTCGCAGTGTCCGGAGCAAGTATGGTGGGTCTGACACACCGGTGTCAATGTGTTCTTTTTTCCATTTCCAGGAGTGTATTTATCGTGAATAGCAACGGTCCTACGACACTCCCCTGCGGCACACCTGAAATCACTTACTTCGGAAGACTTCTCTCCATTGTGAATGACATGCTGCGTTCTGTTATCTAGGAACTTTTCAATCCAAGCACACAATTGGTATGATAGTCCATATGCTCTTACTTTGTTCATTAAACGATTGTCGGGAACTGTATCAAACGCCTTGCGTAAGTCAAGAAACACGACATCTACCTGGGAACCCGTGTCTATGGCCCTCAGAGGCTCGTGGACGAATAGCGCGAGCTGGGTTTCACACGACCGTCTTTTTCGAAACCCATGCTGATTCCTACAGAGCAGATTTCTAGTCTCCAGAAAAGTCATTACATTCGAACATAATACGTGTTCCAAAATTCGCCAGAAGGCTGATAATTCAAACGGCAAGTCCAAGCGGGAACATAAATGTTTAAAAAATGGGAATTCCGTCAGGAAGTGGTGGACAGTTAAAGCATGGGCGCAATGTGTACGAAGTGATGGGGTAGCACCACTTATCAAATGACGATGGCTAAAAAGACAGGGCCCAACATGCAGCCTACTTAAAATGACTCCCAGTGGGAGGGCAAGGAGGTCGTCCAAGCCACTGGCAGAGGCTTAATAAGCCGGAGTTTATTCCCGTGAAGCGAAGATCATTGGAAATGGCAAAGGGACACCACCTCTTGACAGACGGCAACACAAAGATCATTGGAGGGAATATAGTAATTCGCGGACTGAGGTACGAGGACTGCAGCCTCGGCAGCAGTGTCAGCAGCCTCGTTTTCCTGGCAGTCCGACATGACCAGGAACCCACATAAACATCACAGTGGCTCCACCAAGAGTGAGCAAGTGACAGTTTTACTGGACCCGTTGTACTAAGGGTTGGGCAGTGTACATCGCACGTAGACTTCGAAGAGTGCTGAGAGTGTCTGAGCAGATGACACAGTCGAAAAATCTGTGTCGCCTGATGTATTCCATGGCCAGGTACATGGTGAAGAGCTCAGCTGTATATACTGAGCAGTTTGCCGGAAGCTGATACCAAAAGATGTGGGCGCCAATGATGAAGGCACACCCAACACCACACTCAGAGCCATCAGTGTACACAACGATGTTATCGCGAAGTTCCATGCGAAGGTCATGGAACTGAAGGTGATAGAGTGAGGCTGGATAATGATGATTGGTTTATGGGGTGCTCAACTGCACGGTTATCAGCGCCCGTACAAATTCCCCACCTTTGCTCAGTCTAGTCTCACCACTTTCATGAATGATGATGAAATGATGAGGACAACACAAACGCCCAGTCATCTCGAGGCAGGTGAAAATCTCTGACCCTGTCAGGAATCGAACCCGGGAACCCGTGCTCGGGAAGCGAGAACGTGACTGTGAGACCATGAGCTGCAGACGAGTGAGGCTGGAGTAGTGTCCTTTAGGAAGTGAACGAAGGTCAAAGTTAACATGGGCCACTTCTTGGAGCCACGATGGTGAAGGGTTCACACCCACCAGGAAACTGCAGGTAGTGTGAAGTTAAGCCACTGGAGCAAGTGCCGAAAGTGGATTCCAGGAAGTAACAGAGAAGAGGGACGCGCCCCATACTGGCGTTGAAAGGAATCATCAGAGGATGGGTGGCAGACAAATGGCATGCATACCTGCTGAGGAGAAATTCACGGCGGTATAACAGTGGTAGTTCAGCAGCTTCAGCATACAGACACTCAAGTAGTGGGCTAGTAAAAAAGGCGGCAGTGGCCAAACTGATGCCATGATGGTTCATAGTGTTGATTAGGCATAAAAGTGACGGACATGCAGATGTATAAATAAAGCACCCATGGTCTAGTTTCGAACAGCCAAGGGACCAGTGCAAAAGAAGGATGGTGGTTCGATCTGACCCCAGCAAGTACCATTGAGGACACACAGGACATTGAGGGACTGTGTCCAGTGTGCTGCCATTTAAGACACATGTGAGGACCAAGAGAGTTTCCCATCGAACATGAGCCCCAGCAGTTTCTTGGTGTCAACGAACGGAAGAGCAACAGGCCAAAGATGTAAAGATGGTGAGAGAAACCAGTTGCCCCCAGAAACTCATACAGACGGTTTTGTCAGTGGGAAAACGGAAACCGTTGTCGATGCTCCAGGAGTATAGACAATCAAGACATCACTGAAGACGCCGCTCAATGAGACAGGTCTGTGGAAAAAAACCACGCAGTTGAGCGCCCCACAAACCAAAAAAAAGGTCTGTGGAGAACTGCAATAGATGGCAAAATCGTCAACAAAAAGGGAGCCGCAAATACCTGGTGGGAGACAGGCCATTATAGGGTTAATGGCAATAGCGAAGAGGACGACGCTCAGGATGGAACCCTGAGGCAAACCGGTTTCCTGGATAAAGGTGTCCGACAAGGCAGAACACACATGTACCGTGAAAACTTGAAAAGGAAACGGGGCAGGCAGTCATGGAATGCCCACATGTGAAGAGTACGAAGGATACGAGTTCTCCAGCAGGTGTCTTAAGCCATCTCCACATAGAAAAACACGGCCACAGTCTGGGATTTCCGCAGAAAACCATTCATGACATGGATAGATAAAGCAACGTGATGGTTAAGTGCAGAACGATGTGCACGAAATCCATACTGTAAGGTCGTTAGTGAATTCGAGACTCAAGCCACCATACCAGCTGGGCATGAATCATATATTCCATCACAGCTGGTGAGAGAGATGGTGCGGTAGCTGTCCTTACTGGGCTTAGGTATGGGTATGACGGTGGCTTCACGCCAACGTTTGGGAAATGTGCCCTCTGCCCAAATGCAGTTGTATGCATTAAGAAGAATGTGCTTTCTCGCAAGAGAAAGACGCTACAACATCTGAATGTGAACAGCGTTTGACTCTGGGGAGGAGAATCAGGATGAACTGAGAGCATGATCTAACTCCCTCATAGTAAAGGCGGCATTGTAGCACTCACCATTCTGAGAAGATAAGGGTATCGCCTGAGCCACCTTCGCTCGTCTCCAATGGAGGAAGTGTAGTGGGACGCGAAATTGAAGCGTCACCCATCCACCAGTGTCAGCCCAGTTTGCAGGTGACTATAAGTTTAATTTAGTTTGTTTATATATTTTTCTTATTATTGGTAATAGATGTGAATTATCTAAAAGTTTTGTATTTTTTTAAATGTGTTTCATGTACGGAGAGGGTGGCGCAACGAACGGAGACAGCATCTTCGTTGCCGCGACCAGAGAGGAAATTGCTGGCCGCTATACGTCGCGGGTCGACAGCCGAGGAGCAACAGAAGATCCTGGAACCGAGTTGTTGCGTCGTGCTTCTAAAAATTAAAAATGAATTTGTATACTCTTTTTGTACAACAATGACGTCATATAAAGCTTAATCTTGTTGAAAAGTCAGTCCTATTCTGTTAAGCCTCAGGTTCAGAACGTCTGTATGTAGGAAGTTAATAAAATAGTGGATACTACTAAAGTTGAAACACGTGTTCTGAGGATTTATTTATGGAGGATTATGTGAACTGATTAATAATATATTTGACAAGATTATTGGATTTTGACCGCGTTCATCGCAACTTCGAATCTGGAAAGATTAGTCAATGTGTGATTCTGATATCGATTAAGTCAAGATAAAGTGTGTCAATGTAAGTTCTGAGGAGAAACAAACGAAATTTAAATTGAAAAAGTTTACGCAAACCAATTGGCCCGAGTGATGTAATTCTTTGCATACGACTCGACTGATGTTTTACAGTTTCATTCAAGAACCATTATGTGACAATTTAAAAAGAATATAAATCATTTTGTAGTGGGTTGTAACTGACGTAGGTGACGAAGTCTGCACATGGTCATATGTCGAAAGAAAATCATTTATAAACAAACCTATGCGTCGTTACACTACAGAAGTCAGGGTGATGATAATGGGAAGAGCTCGAAATTTCAGCAAAATGGCGGGACAAGGTGTTTGAGATAGCAATAGGGTCCACGATCACATCGTCTGCTGTCAGGCCGGAAATTGGCGAATGGGTCTTGGACCCAGAGAGTCGTCGGAGGTTGGCCCAAACGACAGAGGAAGGTGTGGAACTGTTAAAGAAAACTAGTGAATGAAATCCAGCTAGCTTTTTTGTATCTCATGGAATACGACCATGCTTTGCACACATCTCTTTATAATGAATGCAGTTTCCCGTAGTAGGATGACGGCTACAGTCGCGGAGAGCACGTGTTCACTTGCGAATTGCGTTGTGGCATGCTTCAGTCCACCAAGGGACTGGGACACGGCGTGGTAAAGAGGAAGTGCGAGGAATGGAACGTTCTGCAGCAGCAAGGACAACGTTTGTGAGATATTCGACCTGGTCGTCACAGCTGCGGAAATCGTGTTCTTCAAAGGTCGCCAGGGAGGAGTAAAGCCACCAGTCAGCCTTAGTAAGCTGTCATTTGGGTGTGCACGCAAGTGGGGTAGGAGTCAGCAAACGGATAGCACAAGGGAAACGGTCGCTCGAGTAGGTATCAGAAAGAACTGACCACTCAAGGTGATGGACAATCTGGGCAGTGCAGAAGGGTAGGTTCAAATGGGAAACGGTGTGCGAGGAGTCAGAAAGAAATGTGGGTGCTCCAGTGTCAAGGCAGAAGAAGTTGGGTTGATTAAGAAGATGTCTTCCTCTGAAGGGACCGGCCCCCCCGGCGTGCGGTTTGCGTCTCCCGAACTAAAAGCTGCTGTGACCATCATGTCTGGAATGTATGTGTGTACACCAGCCTCGGGTATTTCAACCACGGTGCGCTTACTTGTTATTTGTATATCGTTTGCATGAATTCATACAACATTGACTTTGTCTTATCGAGTTTGGGTTCGAATGAATCGTCTTGATGTACGGAATACAATACGATTGTGAGGGCGGAATATGTAAGCAATGAAGGTCAGGAGACCACGACGTCTTACAGTGTTCACGGGGTTACTTCTCCTGTCCGTTCCGACCTACTGGTTGTGTAGCTGGTGGCTTCACCCCTTGAGGAGAGAGTCTGATGGCTTGTTGCACAGCTGGAAGGGGGGATGGCGATGCTACTTTGACACTGGGCGATTTCACAAACTCACAGCTGAATGTGAGGTCGCATGTCTGTGGGGCCATGTCCTTCAAGGAGCGAGAGGTAACAAGAACAGAACTATAAGCGCCAGATGGGAGAACGCAGGGTTTACGACTAGACAATAACTTGCAAGCTACTCGGTAAGGCACTTTTTCCTTTATACCGATCTCCTGGACAGCCCATTTATCAAGATACACGGGACAACCCCGAGAGGCGGCGGCGTGGCAGCCATTGCAGTCAATACAGCGGGCAGGAGTAGGCAGACAGTCGCCCTCATGCACATCCCTACCATAGGCTGGGTGACAGAAAGACGTTCTAGTGTTGTTGAAACGGTGACATTGGTAGCAGCGCATCAGGTTCAAAATGTACAGTCGGACTGTGATAATTGGATAGTCTGCTTTGACCTTGGACAGCAGCACTACTCGATGGAAGGTGTGAGAAAGAGTGCAGGTGGGCACTAAGGAGGAATCTACCTTTTTCAACACCTTATTGACGGCAGTGACACCCTGATCAGTGAGGTAATATTGGATTTCAGCCTCAGTCAGACCGTCGAGCAGCTTTGTGTTAATAACACCACGGGAAGAATTCAGTGTTGCATGGGCCTTGACACGAACAGCATAGCTGTGGAGAAGCATGGCGCAAGCAGTTCTTGTGCTTTAGAATTAGAAGCAGTCTTCAAAAGCAAAGTGCCATTCCACAAATGAGAGTAGGATGCAAGAAGGAAGTCAGTACCAAGACTAAGTTATCTGTGCACCGTTCAATCTTTCGACCAACTTTGTCGTATAGGAGCGAAAGCTGGGTGGATTCAGGTTACCTTATCAACAAGGTTGAGGTTACGGATATGAAAGTAGCTAGGATGATTGCAGGTACTAGTAGATGGGAACAATGACAGGAGGGTGTCCACAATGAGGAAATCAAAGAAAAACTGGGAATGAACTCTATAGATGTAGCAGTCAGGGCAAACAGGCTTAGATGGTGGGGTCATGTTACACGCATGGGAGAAGCAAGGTTACCCAAGAGACTCATGGATTCAGCAGTAGAGGGTAGGAGGAGTCAGGGCAGACCGAGGAGAAGGTACCTGGATTCGGTTAAGAATGATTTTGAAGTAACAGGTTTAACATCAGAAGAGGCACCAATGTTAGCACTGAATAGGGGATCATGGAGGAACTGTATAAGGGGGGCTATGCCCCAGACTGAATGCTGAAAGGCATAATCAGTCTTAGATGATGATGATGATGATGATGATGATGATGGAGCAATGGCATCAATACCTTTCTGAATAATAAACGGATTTACCATTGCAAAGGACTGACCATCTTCAGTACATGAAACCACGAGGAACTGTGGTGCAGGTCGAAGGGTCTTTGAATAGTTAGCCTCATTCCGCTTACGTTTCGTAGATGTTGATTGTGAAGATGACAGGATCATTGCGAGAAAATCCTCATGATTGCCATCGTGTCTAGTGGTGCCCTCCTTCCAACTGGAGCCCCCTTCACAAGAGGGTGCATCTGCCTTAGGTGATGGTTCATACCTCAAGGTCACACCTCCCGAAAACCTGACAGAGGGACCAATCGACAATTTGGGAATGTAGCAGCTCAGGCAGTCACCCCTCTCTGGGCCTGGCATGTACCAGGGGGTATGTGCGAACCCTACCTGTTGACCTGGGACTGGGAATTATGCGTTACCCAGTCACCTGCTCCGCATCAGACGCGTGGGCCAGCTGTCAGGAGGAAGAAGAAGAAAAAGAGGAACCTCAAACGCCGAAGCGGGGGAACGAAAGGAGAAGGGAAACAAAGAAAAGAAAAGGGAACGAAAAACAGCCGTGGGACTGTTCTTATGTCAGCGACAGACAATGCGGAACATTCCCAAAAACACCCCAAACATGTTACCCAAGGGAGGGAAAAAGAGTGGCAAGAAGATTGCACGGAAGGAAAAAGATGCTGCAAATGCTGGGACCCCATGGTAGCCTCACATGATTCCACCAAAAAGTGGCGAATTCCGTTGGGGGATTGTGTGGGCTGCGATTACATGGAATGGAATAGGTCCTCTGGTTCAAATGAACCGATCATTGACTTGAAATGGTTATGTTCGGCTACTTGGAGACCATTTGCAGCCATTCATGTGCTTCGTATTCCCTAACAACGATGGGGTTTTTATGGATGACAATGCGCCATGTCACTGGGCCACAATTATTCGCAAGTAGTTGGAAGAACATTCTGGACAATTCGAGCGAATGATTTGGCCATCCAGATCGCCCTGAAACGAATTCCATCGAATATTTATGGGACGTAAC
This sequence comes from Schistocerca cancellata, assembly GCF_023864275.1. NCBI lineage: Eukaryota > Metazoa > Arthropoda > Insecta > Orthoptera > Acrididae > Schistocerca > Schistocerca cancellata. The sequence goes on along the minus strand of NC_064631.1, from coordinate 458,191,963 downwards.
TGATAGATCAGTTCATGCGCGAAATCTTGCACTGGCAACACTTTCGAAATTATGGATGGCTATGTCTACAGGGCATTTCCAAGCCAAATCTAGCTGCTGCAGTACGCTGGGCGAAAGAAGATCTTGACACGATGAATTTTCTCTCTTCAGTGTATGTCTTTTTCGGTCCGTCCGCCATGGTCTATTTGGCTTCCAAGGTAGCAAGATTACTTCACTTCATCTACTTCGCCGTTCTAAATTTTGATAATAAGCGTTTCATTAATCTCTTGCCGGCTACGCTTCATTACTTCGACCTTTCTTCGGTTTATTTTCAGTCAACATTGCGTCATCAGTAGACATTTCAGTCCATGCACTATGTTCTGCAGTTTTTCCTCACTTCACTGACAGCAATGTCGTTCGTGAATCTTGCCATTGATATTTTTTACCCATGTTGTTCCTTCCTGGCTCTTGCACGTACTGTTTGTTAATCGTTTAGCTTACTCTTAGGTTTCAGAGATTTTCGAACATCTTTCTTTTTCTAGGCCGATAGTTCCTACGAACGTTGTATCTTGATTTTCTATATGTCTTGGCTTAATTATCAAGTGCAGCGTCAGAAGTGCCTCTTTGGTGTCCTTACCTTTCATAGAGTCAAACTGATCATGTAACAAAACAATTTCCTGCTACATTCTTCTATGTATTATTCTTCTATATATTATTCTTGGAAGCAAATGTTAAACTAATTGTGTAACATCTCTCGCACGTACTTGTCCTTGCCAATTGCGGGATTGTGTGGATGATATTTTTCCGAAATTCTGATGAATTGTCTCCGGATTCTTAGATCCTGTAAAGTAACTTGAATAGTCGTTTTCCAGCCTGCGACCGTAGCAGTCGCGTGGTTCCGGACTGAAGCGCCTAGAACCGCTCGGCCATCATGGCTGGCTCTAGTGATTACCTTCGCGCTTGCCAAACCCTTCCTTGGCCAGCAAGGTCACTGGATCTCTCCGAAACAGAGCTTTTGGAACAAAACGAGCAGGACCCTCCAATCAGCTCGGGATTTTGATGACCTAATGCGCCAATTGCACAGAATTTAACATATGCCTCCGGAAGACATTCAATAATTGCTTGCGTAAGGGTCAGAAGTGGACCAACGCGATATTTTCTGGCTCAATATGTGAAGCTCTTTTTCTTGAATTTTATCTATACATGTACCGTTATCCGTCCGGTTCGGATAATTACTTCGTGGTGTGTGTGTGTGTGTGTGTGTGTTTTATTTTGAATCTCGAAGTGTCAATGAGTAGTGCGCATGTTATCCGTTTGTCGTACTAGGATTCTTTTTTCTTTGTTTAAATTTCGAATTCAGTTCGTGAGCTCTTCGTGCTGTCTAGGTAAACTAGACTACATGCATTTCTGTCGCTTGGGGAGCCTTCAACTCGACGTTCCTATTCATTGAAATATGCTGTTTAAATAAACTTTCGAATCGGATAAGGGTTTGCTTTCATCATACACACTTGGTATCGTTGAGATCGAGAACTTCTATGCAAGGTATCGATCGCTGAAGCCAACTCTCTCTCTCTCTCTCTCTCTCTCTCTCTCTCTCTCTCTCTCTCTCTCTCTGTGTGTGTGTGTGTGTGTGTGTGTGTGTGTGTGTGTGTGTTTGTTTATTGCTGGATACATGTGTGTGTGCATATAGATGAGACTAATCCATCCTTTACACCGAACCGAGGCTTTCCCACGTCTTGAGATAGAGTTTATGAAATAACTACTATCCTATATGAATACCAAGCATTCTTTTACTGGTCATTATTGTTCGAAACTGATGATCTTATATGACTTCATTCTTTAATATATGTTAATTGACTACTAAATTGTGATCATAACGTTACTTGTTTAACCCGTCCAAGTTTTAGTCTGGTTCCCTCAGAGGCATCTAGTTCCCCTAGAACTTAGAACTACTTAAACCTAACTAACCTAAGGACATCACACACATGCATGCCGGAGGCAGGATTCGAACCTGCGACTGTAGCGGTCGCGCGGTTCCAGACTGAAGCGTCTAGAACCGCTCGGCCACACCAGCCGGCTGGCATTAACACGCAAGTTTTATTTTGAATGTAATATGAGTCAAGGGGATAAAATCTCAGTGATTCAGTGCAAGCGTAATTGATTTAACTATCAATTAGCCCATAAATCTGACAAAAACGTACTCCATACAAACGAACGCCAAGGTCGCTTCCAATCGGACCATTTGGAGATGATGTGTAGTTGAAGCACGAGTAGGTATCACTCACTGCTAATGGCTGAAGAGGAAACGATGACGATGAAGGGCAAAAAATAAGACAACAAATCAAAGAGACTTCGCTGCAAATAACACTTTGTTATCGAATTTTCTCGACCTGATTGTAGACTGGATGATTTACGCTGAAGCGCCAAAGAAACTAGTATATGCATGCGTATTCAAATACAAATATGTAAACAGGCAGAATACGACGCTGCGGTCGGCAAAGCCTATGTAAGACAAAAAGTGTCTGGCGCAATTGCTAGATCGGTTATTGCTGCTACAATGGCAGGTTATCAATATCTAATTGAGTTTGAACGTGGTGTTATAGTCGGCGCACGACCGATGGGGCACAGAATCTCCAAGGTAGCGATGAAGTGGGTGTTTTCCCGTACGACAATTGAGTATCAGGAATCCGGTAAAATACCAAATCTCCGACATCGCTGCGGCCGGAAAAAGATCCTGCAAGAACGGGACCAACGACGACTGAAGAGAATCGTGCAACGTGACGGAAGTGCAACAGATTGCTGCAGATTTCAATGCCGGGCCATTAACAAGTGTCGGCGTGCGAACCATTCCACGAAACATCATTCATACGGGCTTTCGGAGCCGGAGGCCCACTCGTCTGCCCTTGATGACTGCACAACACAAAGCTTTACGCCTCGCCTGGGCCCGTCGACACCGGCACTGGACTGTTGATGACTGGAAACGTGTTGCCTGATCGGACGAGTCTAGTTTCAAATTGTACTGAGTGATATGGACGTGTACGGGTATGGAGACGAACTCTTGAATCCATGGACCCTTCATGTCAGCAGGGGATTGTTCGAACTGGTGGAGGCTCTGTAATGGTGGGGGGGGGGGGCATGTGCAGTTGGGGTGGTATGGGATCCCTGATACGTCTAGATACGACTCTGACAGGTACGTGTCTGATCACCTGCATTCATTCATGTCCATTGTGCATTCCGACGGACTTGGGCAAATGCAGCAGGACAACGCGACACCACACACGTCCAGAATTGCTACAGAGTGGCTCCAGGAAGATTCTTGTGAGTTTAAACACTTCTGCTGGCCACCAAACTCGCCAGACATGAGAACATTATTGAGCATATCTGGGATGCCTTGCAACGTGCTGTTCATAAGGGATCTCCACCCCTCGTACTCTCACGGATTTATGGACAGCCCTGCAGGAATCATGGTGTCCGTTTCCTCCAGCACTACTTCAGACATTAGTCGAGTCCGTGCCACGTCGTGTTGCGGTACTTTTGCGTACTCGCTGGGGCCCTACACGACATTAGGTAGCTGTACCAGTTTCTGTGGCTCTTCAGTGCATTTCCAAGAAAGTGAAGGCAGATTACAAATAATCAGTAGCAAGATCCATGGCCTGAAACGCAACGGGCTTGCGGCGTATGGCTGTGCGACAGACGCACGATCCGCAAGTTTCCTGTGAGCGACACCCTTCGGCGTCCTGCCGCACCGGGGCGCCTGCCAGGTCCCAGCGTGCCGTGCAGTCGCCACCTGCCACTACTGTCCTTATCTTCTCGCATCGCAGCTGTCGCTGCCCGCTACCGCGTCCACGGGTTGCTTGTAAATGACACTGGAGCTTTATGTAACGCCTGATTCTCGGTATTCGCAGCATTTTCGTGGCTCTCCACTGGAACGCTGATACAGTGCCACGATAGTAAAAATAATCGGCCACTTGGACTTGTTTTTCTTTTCCTTAACATGCGTGACAACAGATACGCACCTTTTCGAAATGTTTACTCGGATCGGCTGAAAGTCCAGAGGTGTGGGCTATCACTATCGTATGGCAGCGAAACTTAGTAGATATGCTAATGCATTAATGTGGAACCGATTTATGCAGGGAAAAAAATTAGTTCCATTTTTGGGCACCAGGTGCAAATCTGGTTCTGTGAATGCAAGAAAGATACATGGAAATGTTTCCACATGTAATGGATAGCAACGGAGCATGTGATTCCTGCCTTGGGATGGTAACTGTGTAGAAACCACTCTTCTCAAGCAAGATGGGGCAACCTCTCATTTCGCTTGTCCAGTGGAAGACGTGCTTAATGCAGCCTTCAATGGAAGTGTTTTCTCCAGAGGTTTTCCAGACGCATGGTCTGGAAGATCATCTCTCTTGAATCTAGATGATTTTTGGCTCTCGGAATATCTAAAGCAACACGCTTACTTGGGACTTGTTCAGTCTCTATCTGATCTGAAGGCCACTACACAGGAAAACATTGCTCATATTCCACTGGAATTGCTGCAGGGAACTGTTAATCACGTCATTTTACAGATGCAGCATCTCGTCGAAGTCTCCCATGCTCATATTGAGAAAGTTTAAGTGGTGGTTAATTAAAAAAAATCAACATTATGCCTTTCTCACTTGTTTGACCTTTTCACCCATGTCCCGTTCCTAATTCTTCACATATGGAAACATTTCTGTTAGTCTTTCTTGCGGTCACATCGCCAGATTTGCACCTGGGGACGAAAAATGGAACAATTTTTTTTCGAAAGTAAATATTTTCCGCATTATCGTATTCGAATATCTGCCACGTTTCGTTGCCATGCTATAATTACAGCCCTCACTGGACGTCTGTCAGCAGCTGCGCTTGAAGTGCAATCACTGGTGGGATCTGCGCGTTACACGTTGGCCGATGTGCAGTGATCAGTTTCCGTCTGAAGCGCTGGGCGAGTTCATTCGTTTGTTCAGAAAGGGAGGCCAACATTGTCTGCCCACTTTCAGCTCGATGACGACATGCTGCAATACAGAAACAAGCGCACGTCCTGCGATCTTTGTGAAACGATTTCACAGAAACCGTTAAAAAAAAACACACTTTTTGCTTTACTAATAGCTTTATTGTCAGTTCCATAATGACATGGCCATCATTTCATTCTTGTCCACATATTTTGTGATATTTGCAAAGAAGTGAGAAACTGTGAAATTCGATAAAGGTCTGCAATGAAAAACAGGGTTCACTACTGGAATGAGATTTTCACTCTGCAGCGGAGTGAAAATATCATTCTGGAAACATCCCCCAGGCTGTGGCTAAGCCATGTCTCCGCAATATCCTTTCTTTCAGGAGTGCTATTTCTGCAAGGTTCGCAGGAGAGCTGTAAAATTGGGAAGGTAGGAGACGAGGTACTGGCAGAAGTAAAGCTGTGAGGACGGGGCGTGAGTCTTGCTTGGGTAGCTCAGATGGCAGAGCACTTGCCCGCGGAAGGCAAAGGCAAAGGTCCCGAGTTCGAGTCGTCTCGGTCCGGCACACAGCTCTAATCTGCCAGGAAGCTTCAGTGTTCACTACTACTTTGCATTTGGTGCATATTACATAATATACTACTGCACATGAAATTTAGCTAACATGCTGAAATTTTCTTAGGATAGGGTGAAGATCTCTATTCTGTTATCAGACTCGAGAAAACTGATCCTGTGTAGCACACTCATTTGCGATTGCGCACGTCAATGATAAAGCCAGAATGAAAGTTCCGTAATATTCGTCATATGTCAAACAGTTTGAGATACCGAAACGAGATTTTGGCAAATGATAGCACGCAAAGCCGTATGCTTATTATGGGAAACTTCATTTTCTGTCTTGTCGTTCCACTAACTACCGACTTTTTCGATGAAAGATTGTAATTTTTAAGGACCATCAATAGCTGGTGAAACCAGAAATGCTATGGGGTTTGGAAAAAAAGTGAAGATATTACAAGTTTGTTTTTGTACCAACGAAATGCTTTTTCATATCCTATTGACCTTACTTGTCCTCAGTTCCTCACTTAATAAACCGCTGTTTCAAAATTCCCTCGCAATTGCGAGTGCACAACATGTTTGTGAGGTCTCATTTTGTACACTCTGCTGTGCTTTAGCGAAAGAAACAAATTTTAATATGGCAAAAAGAGAAACGTAAGTTTTAATCAACACCATCCGCTCATGACACATCTCAAAGTGTCAACAAGTGCCGGCCGGAGTGGCCGTGCAGTTCTGGGCGCTACAGTCTGGAGCCGAGCGACCGCTACGGTCGCAGGTTCTAATCCTGCCTCGGGGATGGATGTGCGTAATGTCCTTAGGTTAGTTAGGTTTAATTAGTTCCAAGTTCTAGGCGACTAATGACCTCAGAAGTTAAGTCGCATAGTGCTCAGTCATTTGAACCAATTGTCACCAAGTCAGGCCAAAATAAATTACTGCTTTAATTGCATTTTCAGTGGAATTCATTTTAGATGCTAACCAAATTAGAGGTGACAGTATATCTTTTTGGATGGTCGCTAAGCAAGTGTGGACGTGGAGGTGCTCCACTTATTATTTACAAAAAAACGAGATCGTAAGCTTCAGTTTTGAACACCACTGCTCCTCCAGTGCATGGCAATTCCCCTGCCGTTCACCGAACGCCTGTCCTCAAACCCCACCACTACCACTCTCCCAACACTTGCCCTGTCGACTGCGCATCTACTGGCCAAGTTATACTGCGTGGATTCTATTATTTGATCAGTGTGTACATTAATATTGATTGTGTGCAGTCTTCACCTTTATTACGTCTTGAACTCTGATGGGGACACTTTCAATGTGATATCAGCGTCTGAGAAATGACGATCAGTTTTTCTGCAAGAGAAAATCGCAAAGGTAGCAATCTTGGACACTAGTGTCTGGAGCGAAGTCGACGTCCTAACTCATCCCAGGGGTGCTCCATTGGGCTCAGCTCGGGACTTTGTGCAAGCCAATCTATTTCCGGAACTCTGTTGTCCTCAAACAGTTGTCTCTCAAGTACTGCTTAGTGGCAGGGTTCGTTGTTGTGTTGATACAATATCGTCTCTGGAGTGTTCCTCTACTGTGGCTAGTAGACAATGCTGTAAACCACGAAAAACTACCATACCATAACAACACCCCTCAGAGCTTCACTGTCGGCACTACCATGAAAGACAACGTTCTCCAGGCATTCGTCATATCCAAATCCTTCCATCAGATTGCCACAGAATGTAACATCATTCATCACCCCAAATCATCGATTCCAGTAGTCCACTGTCCAGTGGCGTTAATCTATACACCACGTCAATCCTAGTTTAACACTGACTACAGAAATATGTGGCATATGAGAATCAGCCTAACCACTATACATCATTCTTTCTAACTCACTACACACGATCAATGTGCTGGCTGGAACATTGTTAACACTTTGGATTCCTTACGTTGATTTCGAGCTATTTTAACCGCCACCAGCAGTAATGCTCAACAGTCCCTCTGCGTCAGTACATTAGGTCCGCCTGGTTTTGATTTAGCAGTGCTTGTTCCTTCGTGTTTCCACTTCACAAAACCCGGCTTGTAGACAGCTTTAGAAGAGTTGTAACGTCCCTGATGGATTTGTTACTTACGTGACATCCAATGACTAGTCAACCTTCCGTCACTGAGCTCTTGTTACCGACCCATTACACTGTTGGTGCTTCTCTGCTAACGACATTCACCATCTCTTTTTTTACTGGCACCTCTCGTGATTTCTAGTAGTCAGTTTGGTTTTTCATGTGGGTCTCCGGATATTTTTGACCTGACATTGAGTGGCTATGTGCCAATACGATCTTTTTTTTTTTGCTGCTCGTATAAAGTCAGAAAAAATATGTACAAACTCGAGAACGAAAGGCAGCGTCGGCAACAGCAGAGTTCAAAATGCACTCGATACAAATGTTGTATTGACTAAGACAGAGACTAAGATAGAGAAGGTGCGGGAGTGGAGGGGGAGGGGAGAGTGATGGGGAGGGGGAGAGGTGTGGGAGTCGAGGGGGAGGGGAAGGGAGAGTGTTGGGAGGGGGAGGGGGAGGGGACCCATGTGCTGGCTGAGGAAAGCAGATGATGTCACGAGGGCATGTGGATGGGGATTGTGGTCGGCGTGGGTGGGCATTGGAGGTGAGAGAGGGCGTAATTAATTGATCAGCTTGATTAATTTGCATATCAATTTGATATCAAATGTGTGCTCATGCTGCCAACTCCCTACTAGTCGATTGTCTTGGTCAGAACTGATTTATTGAAATTAAAAACCGGTTTCGGTTTTGTACCTATCATCAGATCTAAAAACTACAGCAGTGACACGTAGACACGTAGCCATGTACTGTGTTGTTATTTTTAGATATGATGGAAGCAAGGCCGAAACCGGTTATCAATTTAAATGAAGTAGCATTTCACCGCAGTATTAAATTTTACAATCCTCTATCTTTCGGAGTAGGTATTAAAATTCGGAGTAGGTATTAAAATCCATGGAGAAGAAATAAAAACTTTGAGGTTCGCCGATGACATTGTAATTCTGTCAGAGACAGCAAAGGACTTGGAAGAGCAGTTGAACGGAATGGATGGTATCTTGAAGGGAGGATATAAGATGAACATCAACAAAAGCAAAACGAGGATAATGGAATGTAGTGGAATTAAGTCGGGTGATGCTGAGGAAATTAGATTAGGAAATGAGACACTTAAAGTAGTAAAGGAGTTTTGCTATTTGGGGAGCAAAATAACTGATGATGGTCGAAGTAGAGAGGATATAAAATGTAGACTGGCAATGGCGAGGAAAGCGTTTCTGAAAAACAGAAATTTGTTAACATCGAGTATAGATTTAAGTGTCAGGAAGTCATTTCTGAAAGTATTTGTATGGAGTGTAGCCATGTATGGAAGTGAAACATGGACGGTAAATAGTTTGGACAAGAAGAGAATAGAAGCTTTCGAAATGTGGTGCTACAGAAGAATGCTGAAGATTAGATGGGTAGATCACATAACTAATGAGGAAGTATTGAATAGGATTGGGGAGAAGAGAAGTTTGTGGCACAACTTGACTAGAAGAAGGGATCGGTTGGTAGGACATGTTCTGAGGCATCAAGGGATCACCAATTTAGTATTGGAGGGCAGCGTGGAGGGTAAAAATCGTAGAAGGAGACCAAGAGATGAATACACTAAGCAGATTCTGAAGGATGTAGGTTGCAGTAGGTACTGGGAGATGAAGCTTGCACAGGATAGAGTAGCATGGAGAGCTGCATCAAACCAGTCTCAGGACTGAAGACTACTACAACAACAACAACAACAACAACTATCTTTCCATTCAGTGACCTCAGAGGACCGAATTAAAACTACCCGTCCCATTAAATGTACACCACCATGCATCGCAGTTGGGAGTAAGGCATTTCACTTATTCTTCTTCGTATGTAGACACGTCCTATGGCAGAGAAAAATTTAGATCAAACCACATCATATTTTCCCTCAATCACTGTTGGCTTTATATACAGTACACTTCACCGAATTAACTTTTGTCGTCAGGGTGCTAGGACTGCGAACTTTCATGATGTATCGTTCGTCAAACACAGATATATCATCTCCAAAATGAATTTTCACTCTGCAGCAATGTGTGTGGTGATCTGAGACTTCCTGGTGGATGAAAACTGTGGGCTGGACCAGGACTCGAACCTGGGATATTTGTCTTCCTATGGAAGCACTCTGTTGACTGAGCTACCCAAGCACAAGGAGAGATGGTCCAGGAGGAAATGAAGCTCTGACTCTTGCTTGGGTAGCTCGTTCAGATGAAAAATTGTTCACAAAAAGAAAAGGCCTCTAGTTCGAGTCCCAGTCCGACACACACTTTTAATCTACCAGGAAGTTTCACATTAATTTATTTCCTCGGTGACGATGAAATGACCTGCGCTAGGAAAATCTCGTTATGCGCTGACTGATTAGGGAGTGCATACGCCGTATGTATCTGTACCACAGGAAAACGTAATAGACGTGTCTAAGTTTCAGAATGTATGTAGCAGAACTGCGAAACAAAAGAGGCGACGTACGAGAGAAAAAAAAAGTCTTTTGTTGTGACACGGCTCATTTTTTTTCCATCACAGTTTAGTGTACACATACAGGCAGCAAAGTAACTGACGTGTGTGCCAAGGGCGGCTGGAGGTGAGTCAGAAAGACGCTGGCAGGTTGTCACAGTAGTGGCGTCTGCGCTGCATGCCAACAACCGCAGGAGTTAGTTTGGCAGATGGCCCAAGGGGCGAGTGTGGCATTCGCGATGTTCAGTTCCTTCTTCTGACTTCCAGAACCCAGTGAAATGTTGGAATGTTTTCCGTGCTGTCACAACAACGTGATGATTTAGAGTGTGGGGACACTTCACACTGTTTTGCTGTGACGTCATATCTCCATAGTCAGCCTACATGAATGAATGTACAGTATCTAACCGGAAGAGTGGAAACAGACGAACGTACACCCATTTGGTATTATATAAAACGGGATACGTCAGATAAGATGCCCACATACAAACAGTGAATGGGCCCAATTCAGTCACAGTAAATTTTTAAGTAAGTATGACGGAGCTCGGTTAGATTATTGATTTGACTATACCATACTTACGTATACTGGCTCGAGGTGACTGGAAAATTGTACCCCCATCTGAAGACTGTGGTCACACAGAAATTAGTAACCTGGTGTAAAATATTGTCTTCTGTAAATGGAAAAATATACTGCTCGAAAGAATTAGGGGAACATGACTGTGGACGTCTACCATACTGGAATGAGCAATAATTGAGGACTGGGTTTCCTTCTTCCTTTCCTTCTTTGGGCCGTTGTCACGCGTCACGCGGGGTCGGCCGTGCGAACGATTTGGAATGTCTGCGACTCGTGTAACTGAGGCGGAACCTGCGGACCACCCCGATATTCAACTAGCGGGATTTGGAAAACCTCTTAAAAACCACATCTAGGCTGGCCAGCATACCGGCCGTCGTCGTTAATCCCCCGGATGGATTCGATCCGGGGTCGGCGTGAATACCCGAATCCAGGAAGCAGCGCATTAGTGCTCTCTGCTACCCTGGCGGGTAACTGAGCACTGGGTATGTTACCAAATTGTGCAAATTAAGTATACAAGGAAAAATCATTACATCATCGATCGGTTGCGTAAAAAAAGAACTGAAATGTCACAAGTGTCGAAAACAAAGCGGAAACAATCATTCATCCCGTCTTCCAGGGCGCTTTTTCATTGGACTCAGAGCTTCAGTAACGTGAATGTGCTCCGTGAGTTTTTATCACTGCCTGACACCCAAGTAGCGTGCTCCGTGTAAGTCTATGGAGATCATTCTGCGGTATCCGTTCCCATTCTTCAGTGAGATCCCACGAGAGTTCTTGGTGAGTTTGTGGTGGAACAGGATGACCACGAACACGACTATCATGCAGGTCCCACATATGCATGATGGGTTTTAGGTCGAGACTCACCGACATCTATTCCATTACTTCAGTGTCCAGGCTTCGCAAGACAATGCTGCTGATGCGTACCTCATAGCCCCTGACGTTAGAAGAAATTCAAGACCAGCACCATTATGCAGCATCCACCACACAATCTGTCCGAAGTACTGCCTGGCGGCAAGGCGGCCATGGACAACAAGATCCGTATGGCTGTCAACACTGAAGCCTCCCAACAACGTCACAGGACTTGGAAAAATGTGTTTCCTGGGCAATGACAGGTACCACTCACCACGTATCTTCGCACCCGAACACAGCCCACCTTGCGTCAGAGGACATATAGGCTTTTCTGTGAATAATACGTTTCGCCATTGCCACTTGACATGGTAACGGCAGAACTGAAGGCGAGCTGCAAGAACAGAACGTCTGGGTCGTCAGGCCCTTGCTCGTAAACTGGTCATTACATTCTGATTGAACACAGCGGCTCCAGCGACCGTTCTGAAATCGTCTCGCAGTGTTCTGGCGATATCCGTACGACGCTGCAACGCAGAGGTGACCAGATATCGGTCTCCAGGTGTGGTTATAATCCGTCAGCTGCCTTATCCAACTCGCCTTGTGTACTGATCTGTCTCTCTGTAAAGGTATCCACAGCCTGTAGATGAAACAGGGGGAGGCATTGGCATCTGCAGCAACACGAGCGAGAGTCTATTGTTTTTGGATCAAACATGACGCCCTTTCAACTTGCTCTGGATTAAGATGTCGCACTGCATGTGCTTGGTTGAATACGACGCCGAAAAATGACGACTGCCATTTTGTCGTATGTATTTCAATGAAGAACACTGGGACACCGGTATTCACTTCCTTCTGAGGAGTCAACTGACATATAATAGCCGATAGATAGCGAATGGTTTTAATTGTGCCTACACTGAAAGCTACGACCTTAAGCCATGCAAAAAGACCACAGGTACCGCCTGTATCGAAACAGATTTAACATCCCGGACGTTGATACACGTGTTTCCCTAATTCTTTTGAACGTTACTTAACAATACCTACCTGGATCATGTGGATTTTTGCTGCGACTGTGTCGCAACTAATGATTGATTATGAGGAACAGCGAGTCTTCCTGCTGAAATAATTGTTTATGAATGCAGAGTGCACACAGTCGACATTTGATTTACGAAAGTAGTGAGGAATTTAATAGAATAACATCGTAAGTGTAACGCTCTTTTCATTTCGGCTATGCTGTGATAATTGCGCAGAATGTCAGAATGCCAACACCTGGCGGCCGGGACTTGACATGTCACTGGCTGTTTCTGCTGTCTTTACGATGTCTGCGAGCTCACATCTCGTTAGCGGTTACTTCGTTAGCGGGGCGGCGCCGAATCGGAAGCTCTCTGCCTCTTTCTTTTATTTCCTTTCTCGACTCCGCGCCGTGGCGCGCATTCAATTGCGATCGGCTGGCTGTGTGTGTGTGTGTGTGTGTGTGTGTGTGTGTACGTACAGAAGTACGTTTGGGTGTGCGTGTACGAAGTACGCGGATGTGTGCGTGCGCATGCGTGCGGACATGAATAAAACATTGGTGCGGGTGTTGCGGTGTGGGGTGGAGGGCGGCGAGACCTGGTTCGCAGGCCGACAGGCCAAGAGTCAATGCCACTCGCTCCAAGGACACTTTAGCGGAGACGGGCGGGCGCAGGTGCCCGCAGACGCACTAACTCCACCTGCTGGGAAAGGAGCTGTCAGCTAAGAGCACAGTTTTGGAACATCTAGCGAAACTGACGAGTCATTTTATCGATTGACTACTTCGTCTTCATCAGGTGCTGGATTGGGTGGTTTCCATACGCTTATTACCTGTACTCCTGTTGATGCCCCTCGGAAAATCGGCCAGGGCAATGTCACATCTTGATATCTAGTGTCGATACCTAGCCGGAGCTTTGTTCACTCATGTACGTCTCAGTAATTCCAAAGACTAGGCCCTATGAGTCCATTACATCTTGAGCAGCCTGGCGGGCTTTACTTCTGGACGCCTCTTGGCGAGCTCGTATTTTGTAGAGTAATCCTAAATGTGTCACGTGACGCCTAAATAAATGTCTGCCAACGACAAAGCCCTGGAGAGAGTTGAAATGTTCAATTATGTTGTTGTTGTTGTTGTGGTCTTCAGTCCCGAGACTGGTTTGATGCAGCTCTCCATGCTACTCTATCCTGTGCCAGCTTCTTCATCTCCCAGTACCTACTGCAACCTACATCCTTCTGAATCTGCTTAGTGTATTCATCTCTTGGTCTCCCCCTACGATTTTTACCCTCCACGCTGCCCTCCAATACTAAATTGGTTTATGTGTGAGTTCTGTAAGTAAGCTGTTTAGGTTTTTATGTTGGTAACGCCACGTAGCGCTCTATATGAAAATCACTGACTGTGCCGAGTGCAGCCTGTGGCTGGTTTGCATTGTTGTAATATGCTATTGTAGTGTTGGGCAGTTGGCTGTTAGCAGCGCGTAGCGTTGCGCAGTTGGGGGTGAGCCGCCAGCAGTAAGGGATGTGGGGAGAGAAATGGCGGAGTTTTGAGAGCGGATGATCTGGACGTGTGTCCATCAGAGACAGTAAATTTGTAAGACTGGATATCATGAACTGCTATATACATTATGACTTTTGAACACTATTAAGGTAAATACATTGTTTGCTCTATCAAAATCTTTCATTTGCTAACTATGCCTATCAGTAGTTAGTGCCTTCAGTAGTTTGAATCTTTTATTTAGCTGGCAGTAGTGGCGCTCCCTGTATTGCAGTAGTTCGAGTAACGAAGATTTTTGTGATGTAAGTGATTTGTGAAAGGTATAAGTTAATGTTAGTCAGGGCCATTCTTTTGTAGGGATTATTGAAAGTCAGACTGCGTTGCGCTAAAAATATTGTGTGTCAGTTTAGTGTTGATCAGAATAGGTAAAGAGCGAAATGTCTGAGTGCATTCAGTTCTGTTCAGCTGTTTGAAAATCAAATAATGTAAGAGGTTTATCAACATCGTAATTCATTAATTTTTCTAAAGGACGTTTCACTTCTTAAGGGACCAAATTGCTGAGGTCATCGGTCCCTAGACTTACCCCTTCTTACGCTAAGAACAACACACACACCCATGCCCGAGGGAGGACTCTAAACTCCAGTGGGATGGGCCGCGCAGCCTTGAGAGAGTGATGAAGGTTTTACAGTCAGTTTATTTGTCCCCACTATTGAACCATCTATTTGCAGAGAAACTTACATTCTCAGTGTGCTAGCAGGACTGTGGGCCAAACAGTTCTGCTCCAGCTGTCCTCTGTCTATAAGGTTTTGCCTCTTTTTGGTTCAATCATTTTTTATGACAATCATAACCGGTTTTGGCCCTCAATGACCATCTTCAGATGCAATGGGCAGCATTTGGTGAACAAAGGTTCATGCGTTGTCAACGCAGGGAAGGTGTTCACTAAATGTCGCCCATAGCATCTGAGGATGACCATTGTGGCCCGTATCTGTAAATAGATTCAGTTCTGTATTTGTAAACATATTCGGTTCTAGACATAATACTGCACTATAGAGCCGCTCTCTTCCTCCCTCGGTTGGTCTGCGGCTCTGGTTGATCCGACCGTGCTCGACCCGATTTTGTCCGACTCGTGGCGGTAACTGACTACTCGTCGCGCCATTGATGTTTACTGTATTGTTGTTTACAGGTATTATTGTTACAGCTTGTCGGGTTTACTGCTTCTGTTTTCGTTACAGTACTGTATGTATTAATTTTACATTGCGTGTACTGTGCAGCTGTGTGTGTCTTCTCAGCGTGTCAGGAGTGAAACGTAAACACGTTACTCTTTCATTAAACGAAAAATTAGCATTATTACGAAGGCTGGAGAAAGGGTAATCACTCCAAAAAATTGCGAAGGAACTCAATGTAAGCGTTACGACAGTAAAAGATTTGAGAAGAAATTGGATAGGAAGTGAATCATGCACAGCGACGGTAGATGGTGAAAACGCTCTTAAGAACCGCAAAACACTGGAGAAATCTAAACCTGAACTGCCTGACAACACATTGTGGATGCGATTCTACCAAGAAAGGAGGAAAGGAACCCCAGTACCTCGGCCCATTATAAAAGACAATAGCTTTGCACAAAAAACTAGAAGCCAAGTGAGTTAGCAGCTAGTGAAGGCTGGATTCATCGCTGGAAAACCCGTCATGGCATTCGGTTTGTTTCAATTTCTGGTGAAAAAACAATCTATTGACGCCGAGGTGGCTAAGGCGTTTTCTGGGAAGTTTCAAGAAATTGTCGAAGCAAATGAATTGTTAATTGCCAAATCTGTTACAGGCGAGACAAGCCTAAACTATAAATTGCTGCCGAACAGACGCTCTCTGCATCGAATGAAACTATGGTAGGAACGAAACTTAAAAAAGAGAGCTAACCGTTCCTCCTTGCAGCAACGCTGATGTACACGTGAGCTTCCGTTACTGACAAATGTAAGAAGCCTAGGGCGTTAGAAACATTACTGATTTATCTTCCTTGCCGGTTTACTGCCGCAATCAGAAATCTGATGTATGAATTGCAGTCTTTTTAAATCTTGGTATTTCGACGAGTTCGTTCCAGCTATTGAAAAAGACTTGATACAAAAAAGTTACCTATTCGTGCTCTATTGCTGTTGGATAATGCATCATAGCACCCATCTGAGGAGGGTTTAGTGAAAGGGAACGTAGAAGCTATCTTCATTCCACTGAATATCTCATCACTTATAAAACCAAAGGATCAAGGAGTGATCGAATGGTTAAAGAGGCTGTATCGCAGAACGTATGTCAGCAAAATTTACGAAAAGTCCCAGGAAGGTGGTAACATACTTGAAGATATGAACTCCCTCGACGTCAAAGATGCTATCTATACGACTGCTGCGTCATGGGGGAAACTAAAACCAGGCACGCTGCGAAAATCTTCGCTTAAGCTTTGGCCGGAAGTTATGACCTAAGGTGATCAGATCGAAGGCGAGCAAAACAACGAACGACACGCAGGACTTCGTTAAAGACACTGTGCAACCCAATGCCTTTGCCAGTGAAGCTGAAGAGTGGCTTGCCCAGTGTGACGAAGACAATGAAACCAGTGAAGAGCTCAGCGACAACCAGATTATTTTCGCTGTTTTGAATAAAAAATGGCGAAGGAACTGTGAACGAGGTCTCGCACGGTGATAATGACGAACCCCCTATCTGTATTTCATACATCGACGCTAAGAACGCTTCTGATGTTGCCCTTCAGTACATCGAGCGGAAATCAACCGCAACACCTATGGACATTTTGTGGATCAAGGAATGGAGGAACACTGCAGCTAAGTCTAGAATTTCATCTGCTACAGAAATATCTGTAACTGACTTTCTTCGTAAGTAAGTTTTTACTACTGTATAGACTAAATCCAGTTTTGCACAGCACTGTATTTACAGTACGGTAAATGCGATCTGTACAGTACTGCTCTTTTAGAGTATGTAATAATAACTTTTGTGCTGTTTATTGTAATGTTTTTACTGTAGAGAACAATATAAATAAGTACAAAATTCATTTTGGACTTTAGAGTGTAATTCTGAAGCCGGCCGGAGTGACCGTGCGGTTCTGGGCGCTACAGTCCGGAGCCGAGCGACCGCTACGGTCGCAGGTTCGAATCCTGCCTCGGGCATGGATGTGTGTGATGTCCTTAGGTTAGTTAGGTTTAATTAGTTCTAAGTTCTAGGCGACTGATGACCTCAGCAGTTAAGTCGCATAGTGCTCAGAGCCATTTGTAATTCTGAAGTTTTCTGTATTTTCTGTAATCTGACTTTTATTTCGCTTTCCAACACATTTACTCCAGTCCGGAAGGTGACGGATTACACGGGTTGTACTGTAAATCTATTTGGAAGATACTGTTAATTATTCAGTTGCAGAATTTCATAGAGAATAAAATTCTGTTTCCTTTTTAGCTAAGCATATAACGCGTTGATATTTGAGCTATACTTCGTCAGTCGCGCGCCGTTTTATACCCTGAAACGGCAGAAGGTATTGTATCTTCTTAAACTTCTATTACAATGCTGGAGAGAGCAGCTGAAACTAAAAGTGTTTCGCTGTACAACACACCTCCTTAGTATCAACGGCTGTACATTCCCCCTCTCTACAGGATGGTTGAACCGCCAACCCATTACATACAAGCTTTTTGATTAATGTCGTGTAACAGAGATGGGTTTACCCAGACCTGCATGTGACCCCTCAGCGTAATTTCTCTGAGATGGTTGAAGCGCCAACCTGTGTTGGCGGAACTTCCGCCTCGCGACCCGCAAGCTGATTTAATAATAGCACCTGGTGGCATTTGTGACTCAGAATGTGGTTTGGGTTTTTTTCCGATCCGCGTAACAAATGCAAAACAGAATCGCGTACCAAGGACGGTTGACACAAATGAGAAAGCAATTGCTTCCTGAATTGTTTATTCACTGCCATGATTACGCATAATTTCAGTAGATATCACCGATTTTAGTCAGCGTCGGTCGCCTTCAGATCCAACAGGCGCAAAAGAATTAATGGTTCAAATGGCTCTGAGCACTATGGGACTTAACATCTGACGTCATCAGTCCCTAGAACTTAGAACTACTTAAACCTAACTAACTTAAGGACATCACACACATCCATGCCCGAGGCAGGATTCGAACCTGCGACCGTAGCAGTGGCGCGGTTCCGGACTGAAACGCCTAGAACCGCTCGGCCACCGCGGCCGGCGCAAAAGAATTAAAGATGAAAATAACAGTTTTTGAAAGATTACACGCTGACTGCTCCATTTTTGTCGTAGGTTAACCTAGTCGACCCGCCATGTGTCTAAGTTAAAGTGTACGAGACGTGTGAAAATAGCAGCCCACCTTCTTGTGCTGCTTTATGTGCGTAAAGCATTCCGTTGTGTCACTTTAGTAGATTTGGGGTAAACTATTAAGAGTAATGGGCTCAACACTCCAGTTCCAATTAAGTAGTAAGTTCCAGATAACTATTAATTTAAAAGAATTATCAATTATTCTTCTGTCTTAGTTCCACATAATTACATTAACATGTTTCGATCTCTGGGGATCAAAGTAAAACTAAGTAGTTGTGTCAGAACCACGTATCTGGTATATAGTTCTGACACAGACGGGTTGTTGACGAAACTAATTAGTTTTACGTTTAGATCTGAAGGTGATCCAGAGAGATCGAAAAATGTAATTAGAAATGTGCAGCTGACTCTGAAGAAGAAATGAAAAATATCAATATGGTTGTTGATTCTCTCGGGGCGACTATGTCCGCTATACTCAAACTATTAATTATTTAGTGGGTTTCACATCCGACGTGCAGTACACTGAAACCCGTAAAAAAACATAACTGTAGAAATGCTTTCTGAGTATAGCATGTTAAGGAAATCGGATTGATTTTTGATTTAGTGAATATTTGTTGAAGATTTGAAACAGTGTATTCATTCATTCTTCAATAAATAATTTCCTTCTTTGCCAATGCGGAGATAACCTATACACCGTACATTTTAATGTCAGAAAAATGAACAGAGAAATTGACTGTTGGAATTATACTCCTATTGCGAGCAGAAACGGCCTTGCTGTGCTGGTACTGCGAACGGCTGAAAGCAAGGGGAAACTACGGCCGTAATTTTTCCCGAGGGCATGCAGCTTTACTGTATGATTAAATGATGATGGCGTCCTCTTGGGTAAAATATTCCGGAGGTAAAATAGTCCCCCATTCGGATCTCCGGGCGGGGACTACTCAAGAGGATGTCGTTATCAGGAGAAAGAAAACTGGCGTTCTACGGATCGGAGCGTGGAATGTCAGATCCCTTAATCGGGCAGGTAGGTTAGAAAATTTAAAAAGGGAAATGGATAGGTTAAATTTAGATATAGTGGGAATTAGTGAAGTTCGGTGGCAGGAGGAACAAGACTTCTGGTCAGGTGACTACAGGGTTATAAACACAAAGTCAAATAGGGGTAATGCAGGAGTAGGTTTAATAATGAATAGGAAAATACGAGTGCGGGTAAGCTACTACAAACAGCATAGTGAACGCATTATTGTGGCCAAGATAGATACGAAGCCCACACCTACTACAGTAGTACAAGTTTATATGCCAACTACCTCTGCAGATGATGAAGAAATTGAAGAAATGTATGATGAAATAAAAGAAATTATTCAGATAGTGAAGGGAGACGAAAATTTAATAGTCATGGGTGACTGGAATTCGAGTGTAGGAAAGGGAGAGAAGGAAACGTAGTAGGTGCAAATGGATTGGGGCTAAGAAATGAAAGAGGAAGCAGCCTGGTAGAATTTTGCACAGAGCACAACTTAATCATAGCTAACACTTGGTTTAAGAATCATGATAGAAGGTTGTATACATGGAAGAACCCTGGAGATACTAAAAGGTATCAGATAGATTATATAATGGTAAGACAGAGATTTATGAACCAGGTTTTAAATTGTAAGACATTTCCAGGGGCAGATGTGGACTCTGACCACAATCTATTGGTTATGACCTGTAGATTAAAACTGAAGAAACTGCAAAAAGGTGGGAATTTAAGGAGATGGGACCTGGATAAACTGAATGAACGAGAGGTTGTACAGAGTTTCAGGGAGAGCATAAGGGAACAATTGACAGGAATGGGGGAAAGAAATACAGTAGAAGAAGAATGGGTAGCTTTGAGGGATGAAGTAGTGAAGGCAGCAGAGGATCAATTAGGTAAAAAGACGAGGGCTAGTAGAAATCCTTGGGTAACAGAAGAAATATTGAATTTAATTGATGAAAGGAGAAAATATAAAAATGCAGTAAGCGAAGCAGGCAAAAAGGAATACAAACGTCTCAAAAATGAGATCGACAGGAAGTGCAAAATGGCTAAGCAGGGATGGCTAGAGGACAAATGTAAGGATGTAGAGGCTTATCTCACTAGGGGTAAGATAGATACTGCCTACAGGAAAATTAAAGAGACCTTTGGAGATAAGAGAACAACTTGTATGAACATCAAGAGCTCAGATGGAAACCCAGTTCTAAGCAAAGAAGGGAAAGCAGAAAGGTGGAAGGAGTATATAGAGGGTCTATACAAGGGCGATGAACTTGAGGACAATATTATGGAAATGGAAGAGGATGTAGATGAAGATGAAATGGGAGATACGATACTGCGTGAAGAGTTTGACAGAGCACTGAAAGACCTGAGTCGAAACAAGGCCCCCGGAGTAGACAACATTCCATTGGAACTACTGACGGCCTTGGGAGAGCCAGTCCTGACAAAACTCTACCATCTGGTGAGCAAGATGTATGAAACAGGCGAAATACCCTCAGACTTCAAGAAGAATATAATAATTCCAATCCCAAAGAAAGCAGGTGTTGACAGATGTGAAAATTACCGAACAATCAGTTTAATAAGCCACAGCTGCAAAATACTAACACGAATTCTTTACAGACGAATGGAAAAACTGGTAGAAGCCGACTCGGGGAAGATCAGTTTGGATTCCGTAGAAATACTGGAACACGTGAGGCAATACTGACCTTACGACTTATCTTAGAAGAAAGATTAAGGAAAGGCAAACCTACGTTTCTAGCATTTGTAGACTTAGAGAAAGCTTTTGACAATGTTGACTGGAATACTCTTTCAAATTCTAAAGGTGGCAGGGGTAAAATACAGGGAGCGAAAGGCTATTTACAATTTGTACAGAAACCAGATGGCAGTTATAAGAGTCGAGGGACATGAAAGGGAAGCAGTGGTTAAGAAGGGAGTAAGACAGGGTTGTAGCCTCTCCCCGGTGTTATTCAATCTGTATATTAAGCAAGCAGTAAAGGAAACAAAAGAAAAATTCGGAGTAGGTATTAAAATCCATGGAGAAGAAATAAAAACGTTGAGGTTGGCCGATGACATTGTAATTCTGTCAGAGACAGCAAAGGACTTGGAAGAGCAGTTGAACGGAATGGATGGTGTCTTGAAGGGAGGATATAAGATGAACATCAACAAAAGCAAAACGAGGATAATGTAATGTAGTCGAATTAAGTCGGGTGATGTTGAGGGTATTAGATTAGGAAATGAGACACTTAAAGTAGTAAAGGAGTTTTGCTATTTGGGGAGCAAAATAACTGATGATGGTCGAAGTAGAGAGGATATAAAATGTAGACTGGCAATGGCAAGGAAAGTGCTTTAAAGAAGAGAAATTTGTTAACATCGAGTATAGATTTAAGTGTCAGGAAGTCATTTCTGAAAGTATTTGTATGGAGTGTAGCCATGTATGGAAGTGAAACATGGACGGTAAATAGTTTGGACAAGAAGAGAATAGAAGCTTTCGAAATGTGGTGCTACAGAAGAATGCTGAAGATTAGATGGGTAGATCACATAACTAATGAGGAAGTATTGAATAGGATTAGGGAGAAGAGAAGTTTGTGGCACAACTTGACTAGAAGAAGGGATCGGTTGGTAGGACTTGTTCTGAGGCATCAAGGGATCACCAATTTAGTATTGGAGGGCAGCGTGGAGGGTAAAAATCGTAGGGGGAGACCAAGAGATGAGTACACTAAGCAGATTCAGAAGGATGTAGGCTGCAGTAGGTACTGGGAGATGAAGAAGCTTGCACAGGATAGAGTAGCATGGAGAGCTGCATCAAACCAGTCTCAGGACTGAAGACCATAACAACAACAACATCGAAAAACGAGGTGAAGGGTAAATATTCGTTTCGGTTTGTTACTCCTACAATATTAAAAATTGGTAGAGTCCAGCGTGGAACGTATTATTTGTTTAGTTAGTATGACTGAGTAACAATTATATTTTTAATAATTAAGTTAAATATCACCCATCGTACTCTAAACTGTACTTCACAAAATGACACTGGCAAAAAAGGGTGTGGTTAACTGAACATATCTGAATTAGTTATTCATTTACTGGGAAAGTGGTTGAACATCCAAACTGAAATCCGAGATACTACCTTCCACCTCAACGAATGATTGTAAAGGTATCTGGTCGTCCTAGATAGTGCAATATGGAGTCCGAATATAATTTATGCTGCGTGGTTTGCTGAAAATGGGAAAAAAGTGATTTCTAGGAAAATCAAAGTTCTGTGTTTCACAATAACCATGCAGCCGCTGTTGAGTTATTCCTTATCTGCGATTATCTTGTAAGCCAGTGGGACTCTTCTGCGTCATACCTTGCAGATCTGGCAGCACCAAACATTTCCTTCTTTGCCAACGCGGAGATAACCTATACACCGTACATTTTAATGTCAGAAAAATGAACAGAGAAATTGACTGTTGGGATTATACTCCTATTGCGAGCAGAAATAACTTCTACAGGTGCAGTAATGAGCAAATTGTAAGTAGTAACTCCGTCCATCAAGTATCCCTTCTTTTAAATATGTCACTTTTTTATCTTATACAATTTTCTGAAAATGTACAGGAAGCTGCCGTCAGTGTATCAAATTTTACGGGAAGTACCCTGGTACCCTGCTTATGAAGAGTTAGTGGTGTGCAATTTGGACAGTTGAGAACATACCTACATTCTGGACGCAAACGGAAAAAATGTGTGTGCTGTGGACACATCCCCAACCCATGTCCCCATGAATACAAATTTTTTTGTTAGTAATACGCTTTCCGTCACAATATTTCGTTTGCCCGTTGTAGCCAAAAGAGTTTAGGCGCTATAATTTTTATTCCAAGGATTGAATTGATGTTTGCATAAGTTCATATATTTACACGGCCAGAGACAATTGAAAAAAAAAAGCATTTGGAGAGTTAGGACGCGTCATTATAAAGCATTAAAAAACCTTACGGCTGGTGTTCCGACAGACTTGGGAGCGGTCATTTTCAGGGCGACTAGTCTAGTTTGTTGCGTAGTTGCTTTGGTGTCTTTTATGACAATGCGTAACATCCACATACATTTATTTCACATTGAAGTTTGTTGATGGTGTTGGGAGAGCAACCAGCCGCAAATTTACTTTCAGTTCCTTTATTCAGAGGAATAAAGGAACTGAAAGTAAATTTGCGGCTGGTTGCTCTCCCAACACCATCAACATTTGTCTTCAAATAACAGCCATGGTCTCCATCATGTCATCATATGACAAAATTGCACATTGATGTTTGTTTGGGCATTACATCTGTATTATTATCACTTTCATTTGCCTACGTAATGTTCGTCTTCTGTATCGGTGCAAAACTTCCATATTTGCACTTACATTCCAAATAATATGACATTACAATTATTTTGAAGTTTAAGTATAAAAATGGATTTTTTTACCGATGTTGAAGATGAAGGCCGCATGGGCAAATGATGATTATACTGACGCAGCCGTAAGGCCCAAAGAAACGTACATGTAGTTCCTCAAAGTGGAGTTGAAGCTTCGAAAAGCGTTCATCTACAACAGGAAAATAGAATGGCGTGACTGAAACCGAAAAGGTACAGCCACGGTTAGCTCTTCACGGAAGGTCTTCGTAACACAGTGTTCATTAGTCGTCTGCTGAGTGATTTGCTGTCGATGTCGAAGCTATTGGACGACAGTTGGGAATGAAAATCACAGCTATTGTGACATTCACGTCAAATGATTTGGGGTGACTACAGAAAATGTAAGTTAAGACTGCTGGGCAGCAGTTGAACTCTGCTACGCCCGAACACAAATCAAGTATCTTAAGCACTGTATCGACAGACCTCGCGGATTCAAGCCACAGATTTTTAAATACACTGTTACGATGGGTGTGCTCGAATCAATGTCTAATGATTGCAATGTCATAATTACGGTTAAAGTGTAATGTGAACTTTTATTAAAATAGCAGTTCTTCCACGTAACCAGGAACTGGATGTACCGCCGAACTACAACATCCTGGTAAAAAAAAGTTGTAGCCTTGATGTGAGTGAGCGAGCTCGTGCTCATTTTCGGATTTTATATGGCATTTTGCGGAAGTTGTGGTTAGGCTTCTCTAAAACATATCCATCGAATATTAAACATTCCGGAAGACAGTTAGTTTGATACTCTGGATAGACTTGGACGATTCGAATAGAAATTCGTTTCTAGTTACAAGTACTGTGGTACGATTTATTGTCGACACTTAAAGACCTGGTGTCATACGCTGTGCAACAGCCTACAATGCTAAGTCTCTTTTGGTATCCACTACAGCTATTTTAATAACACACTGCTATGTTGGAGAGATCCGGTAGCCAGTGACCTCGCCTATCTTGCTCATTTTCCGCGGGACAACATTCCAGCGAGGTAATGCCCTCATCACACAGCTGCCCTATAGAGGAATTCTTGCGCGCCAAAGACAATATCACATGGTTCGCTGCACAACATGACCTCATCTACAGTGAAAGACTACGAGGAACAACAGGATTTGTCGTACAGAATGCATTAATTTTATTTTATCCACTCAAGTCAGTGTCTGTACCGCAGTGTACTTGGCGAAGCTGCTCCTTCTTGAGGATGCTCTATGCGCTTTTGTTTCCACCACATAGTGGATGACTCGTTCTACGATCTAGCACATGACGATTGTCCCACAAAGGAGTTTACACAGTTTGAACATTAATAGCTGAGGAAGTATTACTAATAAACTTATCTAACTGTGATTATTTGGTACTCCTGCGACTAGTGTGTGCAGACATTCATTTTTATTTCTGTTGTTTATTTGTATGTATGTGTGCATATCGCTATCCTATGACTTGTCATCTCAGTATAGACACTACTTTTGGGACGATCGCCCCAGATTGCCATCGGGCAATTGAAAAGAAAGCGTCTAGTCTTTTAAACCAGACGGATGCCACTAAACATGCAGCTCCTACACACAAATCATTAAGAATTTAAGAAGGCCGGACGTTCGTTCATATGGGAATTTTCCCGAAGTGATTAAGGGCATGGCAGCGCCAAAAGAAGTTCTCTTATTGGCTGAAGAAAGAGGCAGAAAGAGCGAGGAACTACTTTTTCCCGAGGAAACAGTTACGAAGAATTTCACTGGTTACCCTAGTTAAACGTAGTCCAGGGAAGGGGACCTGCGCTCTTACAGACGCCTTTTCAGTGATCGGAGCTCGCAAGAGAGAGAATCCAGCGAACGAAAAACGCGGAAAAGCGAAGCTTCCTTGACGGACGCCATCGCACAGCACATCCAGAATTCATGTGACTGTTCTCTATTGCCTTGTCGCCTCGCAAAACTCATCCTTGTGAGGCCAATCTACAACTAGAGGGAAGGAGACTGGTGCTGCCGCAGGGTGTGGTCGCAACATTTCTGCCACCAACAGCTCCAATAGGCAGAGGCCGAGCCACTACTGCGTGAGATGTAGGGAAAGCGAAATCAGTTACATCTTATAGCTTCACTCTAACGATTTATCCGACAAGTCTTTTAGAACGAACATGAACAGTCACAAACGCAAGAAACGCTAAGCGATCGTGTAGAGAAAGCGCCTGCCCCTATCACTGCCACCGTCTAGCATCATGGGTGGTAGGTCTGAAGATGGTCTAAAAGACCGAAACCGGTAATCCCATTAAAAAAATAATAAAAAAGAAGTTTCTTATTGTTGTGACTGTTCATATTAATTCTTAAGTAAAAAAAAGAAAAACCGCTGTTCTCCGCGAGACATGTTCTCAAAAAGTGCTGATCACTCTGTAACTAGACTATTTATTTGCAGCTTTTCCCCACGTCTCCCATGTCGGATTAACAGATTTGCGTTCGAGCAGGTTTCCCTATGAAGATGTTGCCGCAGCATGCCTTCATGAAATATTATTGAGAATTACATTTTATTATTACTGTGATTATTAATACAATTTCATTCATTTAAAAAGCATCTTCAACAGATAGTCCGCGTTACGTAAATTTTAATAATTTTCTTCGAACGGGCTCTCTTGTAAGATAGTGTCTGCGACTGTCCTAAGTTGCTGAAACTATGATTGTATTAGTGAGAAGTTCGGTTTCGTTTTTCTTCTTCTGCCCTATAAATTATTGCCGCTTAAGGTAACTGAATAGAAATTCATTGCACCTTCATTGGATCTCAAACGAGAGTATTATGAAAAGTAAGAAAATATCGATTCTGTTACTTCATTGGTTATTTTGAATTGTACGATCTACCTGGAGTTAGAAATCGTTTTGGTAAAGGAAAGTGACAAATGTTAGGGATGGAACCGAAGAATTATCTAAGTACACCATTCTACCACAAATCGAAAGTACTGCTGATGAAATTTGAGTTAGGAATTTGTTTCAATTCTTTCATACGTCCACGTGTCGGTGAACAAATATCTGCACTAACATTAGCAGTGGCGTAAGCAGCAATGTCGCAAAGCGTACCCCGAAGGCAGGGAGAGGAAGATGGCTTCTAGATGCTGTCACTATTGCTGGATGTTGTACCTTCGAACGGCTTGCTCAGTGTGTGGTCTCTCGTCTCTTCATCTGCGACTTCTTGCCCTCCTCCGCGGCGGAATCTTATTCGAATAATTACTGGAAACTGGAGCCAAATTTTTTGTATCCATAAATAGTACCAAAATAAGTAGCATTCGATTTCGACAGACTGGTAAGTGCTGCGTCAGAGGCGGCGAGATTTGCGGCTACACGTGTAAGTCGCTTTCCATGATTTGCTGATTTGACCCTTTCGGTTCCAGCGTCTTCTGAAGTAAACTCAAAACTAGTGAGTTACATTCAGAGCTTTGTGAGACGAGACACATCGGGATTGTTGCTACCTCGTAACATTTCCATACATGAGTATATCTAGGCGTAGAGGTGATCTACCTCTTACGCTTCTTGTAGAACCAGCGATAGTGAAGGTTACAAAGGAGGCAGCGCTGAAGAAAGTTCCAGAGAGGAGGCACCAGCTGAAATCTGTCTGCAGGTACAGCGTAACAATTATTGAGCTATATGAAAAAAACTTAAATTAGTTACGAACTACGGCGTGCACACGTTTTATTCAGCATGTAAACGTCTCTACAGATATTCGGATTTAGGTTATGAAATGTTCGATATTCCTGCTATCATTGGCGATGATGTGGCGCACACGAATAGCGAAATTCTGCATGACCCGTTGAAGTGACGGAACATCGAGGCTGTTGATCTGAATGGCTGCTTTCAGCTCAGCATTGGTTTCATAGTTATTGCTGCACATCTTGTCTATAACATAGCTCCACGAAAAGGAGTCGCGTGTGTTCAGATCCGGAGAATATGGCGGCCCATCGAGGCCCATGCCAGTGGCGTCTGGTTATCCCAAAGTGCTCCTCCAGGACATCAAACTCTCTCCTGCTTCGATGGTGTCGAGCTCCGTCTGGCATGAACCACATCTTGTCGAAATCAGGGTCACTTTAAGTAATGGAGATGAAATCATCTTCCAAAACCTTCACGTACCGTTCGGTAGTCATTGTGCTGTCAAGGAATATCGCACCGATTATTCCGCGACTGGACATTGCACACTATACAGTCAGCCATTGAGGGTGAAGAGACTGCTCGATCACGAAATGCGGATTCTCAATCTTCCAAAAGCGCCAGTTTTGCTTATTGACGAACCTACGCAAATGAAAGTGGGCTTCGTCGCTAAACCAGACCATGCATGCACATACTAATTCCCATCATTCGCCGCAGCCAACCGTGCAGTTTGAACTTCCTAACACAAACCAAAGTTATGACGATTTTATTTCATATGGTTCAATAATTGCCACCCTGTGAGATCTCTGCTGTCAAACAGCTACTTTGGCAAAGGCATCAGCCATCACAACCATAGCTGCAGGTTACCTGACACCTTATGATGGGCAAGAATGATCTTAAAAGAACGACAAACAGTTTTTATTCGATCCGTACATCTGATTAAGTCTCGTACCGTTTGCAACTTTTTCTGAGAATACAAACTGGAATTACATGCGACAGAAATTATCGGTTTTGGTGGAATATACCGGACATAGTAGATGACACGAGCATTAAATGCACAACGAACATCAACCTTCTGCACGTCAGCAGATGTAATTTAGCAGTACACACTACCGGCGGGGCAATTGGCGGG
The DNA here is from genome assembly GCF_023864275.1 of Schistocerca cancellata. Classification (NCBI taxonomy): domain Eukaryota; kingdom Metazoa; phylum Arthropoda; class Insecta; order Orthoptera; family Acrididae; genus Schistocerca; species Schistocerca cancellata. The sequence continues at coordinate 458,163,577 of NC_064631.1, read as the reverse complement.
AAATTACGTCTTATTCTTAGTTATATTTTCATTAGTTAGTTTGTTTTAATTTAGTCTACACTGTTTTGTTTTCTCCTTTCAGTTTCCGTTGTAGGTAAATATTTTATTTACATTTGTAACGGTTGTGGAATTGAATAAGTAAGCTACGAGTAATTATTATTTAAAATGCAAAACGAATAATTCAAACAAGATAAGCAAATGATGGATCCTTGTACAAATACTGAAATAAATCAATAAATATTTTAAAATCAAACAGCACGTTTTGACGAACAGAGTGAGGCACCATCACTTGTCTGCCCACAAAGAACAGCACATAGTCGATGCATTGTGAAATAATTATTCTAGAATGTTCGTTGAATATGCAGTTATTGCGTATCATCAGTATCCTTTTCCTGTATCTTAGGTTTCATCCATTCTTGAACTTACTTCTTGACACATAGAAAGTCTTCTCGTTTTTGTCATTCGTTGAGTATTTCAGTTTCCGTGCAACGATAATCATTACTTATTGAGATTTGCAAACTGTTGCACATGTAAGTTACGTCACGTTTTATGCATTGCCGCATTGGCTGTGGTGAGGTACGAGAAAACGCCGTACTGTTAGCTTGATAGGAGGCGGAATGGTGACCGAAGGCCGAACATTCCCTCGGCTGAGTCACGTAGCTCTTGATTGCACGTGGCCTTCATATCACATCACGGCCAGTGAGCTCACAGGCGACGGAGCGTCTGCACTCTTCTGGTAAACAGATTCTCGTCTGACTTATCTCTGGCGATTTTGTCAAACTGCGTTAACAAATTGAGTTCTCTGTCACACAAGTTATCTGGCCGTCGTGATAAGTAAACTCCCAACGCAAATGCTGTGTACTAAGCCAGTCGTGATCAGAAACGTTTTTTACGTTATCTGAAATCCATTAAGGACCCAAATTTCCTGTTTTTATGGCTGCGCTTATCACCTACGTAAGTAGATACAGAGTTAAAGTAGTTACCTTGTGGATGGTGGTACTTCATTTCTGTTTGTCCAGCAACGACATTGTACCGCCCTACATTTTGTAATGAAAAATTATTCACGAAAAACTTAGTAATAAGATTTGTCTACTGTCCTCTGAATGGCCTTTTTACTTCGCTATTGCGTATTTCGGACCCACAACTTCAACATCAAGGGTTCAGTTACACAGTATAACAACCTTGACTGCTCATTCAACTCTCGAGAACAGGGTATCCGCGATTATGCTAATTTTTGCTGTATATGAACTAATTTCCATGTATTCTTAACGCTGTTATATAAACATAGAAAGTTTTCAGAGATGGCACTGTGGTGAATTTCCAGTCGCGATTAACAGCTGTAAACATAGAAATTTATGGCCACCAGATATTACAGTATACTCACTGAAACAACGCAAACATTGGAAAATTACTTGAACTATACAAAGACAAAATATTTCGCAATCATGTTAACACGTTGCTGCGCAATAAGTACCAACATTTTAAAACAATGAAGAACATTTTGTTTGTGTGTGTGTGTGTGTGTGTGTGTGTGTGTGTGCGCGTGTGCGTGTGCGTGTGCGTGTGCGTGTGCGTGTGCGTGTGCGTGTGCGTGTGCGTGTGCGTGTGCGTGTGCGTGTGCGTGTGCGGTGCGTGTGCGTGTGCGTGTGTGTGTGTGTGTGTGTGTGTGTGTGTGTTTACTGTATTAGTTGGCTTTGAAGAACATTGTGCAAAATCGTATAAACGTTTCCAGTCATATTTCTGTGCTTACTGATCATTCGACACGGCAGAAAAACAGTGAGACATTTCATAAGACCCATGAAATGTCTCACTGTTTTACGCCCCCGCTGGAACCCTCTGTTTTATCATTTTAGTATAATATTTTCAAGTTTCCGATGATTAGATGGCGTCAGTAACAAGAACGTCACCGCCCGAAACCTACATATTTCTGCGGAGGTTCGTTTGCTACGTACTACTGACGAATAGTTGCCTTGTTAACAGCGTCCCAAGTCAGAAACGCTACTTGTATCTTTACTGTTTACCCTCGTAGAACATGAAGGGAGATGTATTCAATACAATTCCACTCACCTCGTCTCCGTATTAAGTGTTTGGAACGAGCTGTAACCGGAAAATATCGTACCAACAACCGCAGGACGTTGCGTCACATGCATGCAATATGGTAAAGTAGCACGGAAATATGCGAAGGAAATGCAAGAACAACTTAACGTTATACAAACCACACAACTAATTCTGTTTCTTCTAATACAAAATTAATATTCAGTATCGAAATCTATTTATAAAGCAATACCGTGAATTTTCGGCACGGCGAGCGGTGTGTTACCGTGGACCTTAGTAAGGCATAGATGAGAGGCTCGAAATAGTGGTAAATGGTATTTTATCATAGCTGGCTGTTTCCACTAGCTACTGGGGCCTACGTGACGTGAAGGGTTAAAGCAAAGTTGTTTGCCGGGAAGACTGCAGGCGCTGACTACGAGCTGAAGACCGATCGGAAGAAAAACCGCGGAGCACAGCCGACATTTCCTACGCAGCGTGGTATCAGCGAGTCTGCTATCGGAGCAGAGTCATTACTAACCAGTCGTCATATGCGCAGTTGTTTCTTCGAAACATTAATAAATTTGTTACCAATATGGATACAAATAAATTGAAAACGAATTACAGGTGATTTATATTACACGTACACTGTATCTTCTTTCTTCGATTTCTGCGAGCTATAGACCACTTGAAGCAACTACCTCGTGATGTCTTCTTTCCTTATTTCCGGTATTTCCAGTATGTTTTCTTTTTTTTCGCTGTGTTCTATCAACAACAGCACCGTGCCTGCTAGTCATCACCGATTTCGCCCAAATGTATGGTATGTGCAGGGCTAAGCCAGAAGTGGGAGCTCAAGCTGCCCAATCGTTTCGAAAAAAGAAAAAAAAAACAGCTCTTTTGACGCGGGTAAGGTGAGGCATGAGCTGTTTATGTTAGCTTGGTTTCCAGACATTGGTTGGCGCAGAGGAAAGAGTACAGCACGGTAATCCGAGAGGGAGTCCCTACGCGGAAACCCTTTTCCTTTCTTTTTTTTAATTTTTACGTTACTTAAAATGCAGATAAACCGAAATAATGCTCAGTACGTTGTATTTATTAAAGTATGAAAAGGAAAGGCAAAAGAAAATTTTGGGAAAATGCTACCTTTTATAAACGCTTGGCCATCTCGAGTTCCCGCCTGTATTACTTTCATTTCTGGTCAAGGCCTACACATACCAAAACTTCAAACGAGATTGGTGAAGTACCGTTGTAAATGGTCCCAGCATAGAGAGAAGTGGCGTCCCAGTTGGCCGATGCCCGTGTCCTCGCCAGTTCCTGGCGTAATTCAGCGGAATAAAATAGCTCTCACTTCCAATTCTAGTTTTCATAGTAAAATGAAGAAATTAATTTTCCCCCGCTGAAGCTCAAGTACGTTTCGAATGCATATATACTAGATACACACAGCAACTTCCTCGTGAAGCCGGCCGCGGTGGTCGTGCGGTTTTAGGCGCTCCAGTCCGGAGCCGCGCTGCTGCTACGGTCGCAGGTTCGAATCCTGCCTCGGGCATGGATGTGTGTGATGTCCTTAGGTTAGTTCGGTTTATTTAGTTCTAAGTTCTAGGGGACTGATGACCACAGCAGTTGAGTCCAATAGTGCTCAGAGCCATTTGAACCATTTTTTCCTCGTGTACGTAGTATATTTCATTCCTGAACACGCACAGGTATCTCAAAAATCATTACACCAAGGGTTCAAAGTGGAGCAATCGTTACAATCACACTGGCTGCGAGGAAACAGATGAACCTTTTCATAGTAAATTCGACAGTTCTGTAAAACTGATAATTTTATTAAATGTACCAGTTTGGCCTTCTGCTGAATATCATAGAGAGTCGCACGAAACTGATAGGTATTCAGGAAAAACTAGAGATTACTGAAATTTACTTTGTTCTTTTCTATGTTCTTACATCATTAGTGACATATTCCATGGTTCTCCCACGGATTTGGCGTTAGGGTGGGCTGACTAGGTTGACTGATTGTGTCTTCTACCACGTCAGGTACACGAATTATGCAACAAACACATTTAAAGTGGAGGTCTAAAATATCATCACCCTTCCCCACGGCTACCATCATCATTAGCCAGTTCGGCCAGTTAGTTAAGTGACTTCCTTGAATCGGTGTGTGGTGTAGGATCCCTGCAGGTTCTTCCATTTCTGTCGATCTTGAGCTTCCCGTTGCCAGTTCGGCTGTCTTTCTTCAGCCTCTGTCCCATCTATCCAGTGGTCTTCCCCTTGGCCGTTTTTGGTAAATTAGGCTCCAATTTAGCACTTATTTTGACCACCTGCCATCTTCGAGCGACCTACCACTGCCATTTTCTAAGGTATTCACACTTTCCATTATGTGACTGACCTTTGTTGTCTATCTGATATCAAATGCCCTCTCTCTGTCTTCGTGTAGTGCAACGTTCATCTTTCCATTTCTCTTTGGGCTGCTATTGGTTTTCTTATGTCTGATGTATGTTAACCTTAATTTGTGAGCAACGGTGTATAACAGCATCATATTCACTTTGAAATAAGGATACGAAACGAAAGTATTTGTGACAGATATTGATGGAATACAGCGTATCTATAAATAAAAGAGAGATGCAATAACAGAAGTCACAATAGCGGTTAATTCCTACAGATATTGGGACTGTGTGCTCATAGTTTAAGACTATATTTGCTCGTAAACTCGCGCGCGCACAATGTGTTCAACTGAAGCTACACCCTGACGAATGACAGTTCACCATGTTATGTTATGTTAACCGGGGACCTAGAAACGACAGAGAGGCTTCGTCCCCGCCGCAGCCGCAGTGGTCCACAACCCCACGACGACTATCGCACACACAATGTGTCTGTGCCACATTCATAGCAGGTAGCCACTACAATGTCAACTTAAGGTGGACAATTTTCGACCTACAGCCAAGCAGTCAATCTGGGTGACTGAAAGTACTGGAACTGATAGTCCATTAATTTTACCTGAACATCGTCTCTCTTCCACATTGCAAACAGTCAGTATGAACATGTATATATAAAATTCTGCTACAAAACCGTAATGATATCTATGTATAGTTGTTATTAGCGTGAATTCAGAGAAAAGCTATGACGTAGCTAAAGGTGTCATATGCCTCTGCATACTCTAACACTGCACAAAACCGTCTTGAAGGTTCTTAATGTGCGTTTTAGGAATAGTAGTGTTTTCGCTCTCCATAGTAAAATCAGAAAATGTCAGGCCTAGAACACAAATTAAAAGTAAAGCCTGAATAACTCCGGTTAATGGTTTTGTAATAACCTTGATTGAGTTGCATGAGCAGGAAATGGGAGTTAATGTTTCAACGGGTTTGCAAATACTTTACTCTGTGATTTAATCATATGGCGCTTGCAAGAAAAGGAAAACTAAACTGTCCGGTATATGAGGAAACAGAGCGAGGCAGATTGCGTGGCCTCCGTGCACGGCAGTGGTCGGCGGGTCTCAACCTGCAAGGCAACGCAGCTGACGCGTGAGTCAGGTGGTGGGTGATTTCACCACTGGCTATCTACCTGTAGCTTATCCGATAAGCCGACCAGGAGTAAAAGTAACGTCTTCCAACTTTTGATTAATAGTGAGATAGGCTGGACATTCAACATTGTAACAACAAAAAGCTGAATCCGTACCTTCTGCTAGATGTAAATCTATACCAGAACGGAAGACATAACGTCTGAGACCAATTTGAGTATTTTGAATACAGTAAAGAAAGAGAAACACCGTCTGGGTCATCTTTATACGGATTACTGATTTCGACTTTCGCTACATGTCATATTCAGCGGCAAATCTATGGTGAACCGTAGCGTGCCCGGTTGGCCTTGCGGTCTAACGCACGGCTTTCCGGCCGGGAAGAAACGTCGGTCCCCGGCACGAATCCGCCCGCCGGACTTATGTCGAGGTCCGGTGAGCCGGCCATTCTGTGGGTGGTTTTTCGGCGGTTTTCCATCTGCCTCGGCGAATGCGGTCTGGTTCCCCTTATTCTGCCTCAGCTACACTATGTCGACTATTGCTCCGCAAACAAGTTCTCCACGTACTCGTACACCACCATTACTCTACCACGTAAACATAGGGGTTACACTCGTCTGGTGTGAGACGTTCCCTGTGGGGTGTCTACCTGGGGCCGAACCGCACAATAACCCGAGTGGTTCGGTGTGGGGCGGCGGAGGGATGAAGTGGACTGCGGTAGTCGTCGGTTGTGGACCACTGCGGCTGCGGCGGGGACGGAGCCTCTCCGTCGTTTCTGGGTCCCCGGTTAACATAACATGGTGAACCGTCATTCGTCAGGGTGAAGCTTCAATCGAACCCATCGTTCATTTTCTTCATCATTGACTCGCACGTCGCCGATGTGGCGTCACCTAAAAAGGACTCGCAATACGGCGGCCGAACTCCCCCGAATGGGGCGTCCCGGCCAACAACGCCATACTATCATTTCATTTTTTTTTCCTGTTCCAGTCGCAATGGTGCGCTCTAACAATTATTGTTCAGTTTCTGATTACTTCGAGTCTTTCTAATTTCACTTCGTCTTTTCTTTTCACACACACAGGAGGACGGAATATATCGTTTAACTCTTGCATGAACGTTCGCACTCTAAATATTAACAGTAAACCAAACACACGCTCAGCGTCTTTCTCGTAGCGCCCCGATATTCGATTCGCATGAACATCTCGGTGACGAACGTGTGACGATACGCACTATCCTGCTTTGGATCTCCTCTGTTCTGTTTCATCTTTCGTTCCTATCTGTCGTTGGTCGCATGGTAGCGAGAGATTCAGGTCTTGGTCGAATGAAGGTTTTGTAAACTAAGTCTCGGCTACACTTCCCGAGGATTCTTCCAGCTGAATTTAAGGCTGAAATTCCCAGATATATTAGTTTTGTAAATAAAAAAAAGCCTTTTCTTGTGGCAATGTATTTTATTTCTTCGAGACATGTTTCGCCGCGTACTTTAAGGCATCTTCAGTGGAATCTATACACACACACACACACACACACACACACACACACACACACACACACACACACACACTGGTCATACCGGACTCGAGAGTCCATTACCGCAGCAACGTATTTTCGCCATCTGTCCCTGTCTTGGCCTATTTCCTTCCATTCACCTTCAATACCCAGGTTCCTCACATCAGCCTTCACATTGTCCTCCCATCTATGCCTCGGTCTCCCCACAGGACGTATTCCCTCTAGGTGCCCTCTACCATTACTCTGCGCGCTGCGCTGCCCTCATCCATTCGAGCCACGTGACCCGCCCGTCGCAGCCTACGTGATTTAATAATACTGATTATGTCAGGGCTTGAATAGAGTTCGTGAACCTCTTCGTTATGCAGTTTTCGCCACTCTCCGCTAATATCATCCCTTTTTGCTCCGAAATTTTGTTTTCAAATACTCGAAACGGCTTTTCATTTTTCACAGTGAGAGACCAAGTCTCACACCCATACAGCATAACTGGTAGAATAATAGTTTTGTATATTCTAATCTTTAAATTCCTAGACAATATTCGTGATGAAAGTAATCTATTCAGTGAGAAGTAGCACACATTTCCCGCCCGTAATCTCTTCTTCAGTTCGGATTCAATCTCATTCCTCGAAGTGATGTCCACGCCTAGATACTTAAATGTGTTCACTTTTTCAAACTGCATGTCTCCAATTCTTAACATTTCCTCATCTAATGCTGTTGGCATTCTAGTAGTAACCAGGTATTTAGTTTTGTCTTCACTTATCCTTAGACTTACATCTTCACTAGCCTTGATTAACGCATTCGCATTTGCTGTTACATATTCTTTCCTATCGCTAATGATGTTTAGATCATCTGCATACCCTAATGTCTTAATATTTCCATTTAACTCCACACCCTCTGAATTATCTGCTGCCATTCGTACAATATATTCTAGGACTAAATTAAAAAGTAGCGGAGACAGGGCATCTCCCTGCTTAGTCCGTTCTTTATTACAAATTCTTCTGACTCCTATTTCCCCACGCGTACTCTTCCTTTTGTGTATTTCAAACTCGCTTCTATAAGTCAAACATACTTCTTTGGTATTCCAAGTTCCAAAAGAATTCTGTACAATTTTGATTGCAATAATGAATCATATGCTTTTGTAAAATCTATGAAAAGATTATGAACTGGTTTATGGTACTCCCATTTCTTTTACAAAATTGAAAATTTTGGAAGATACTAGTAATAACGATATCCCTCTATAATTACTACAATCCATTTTGTCGCCCTTCTTAAAAATGGGGATCATAATCGACTCCTGCCACTCTTCAGGTATCATCTCTGAGTTCCATACTTTAGTTATCACTTTGTGAACTACTTCCACCAATTTCTGTCCTCCATTTTTAACTAATTCTGCAGTTGTGTAATCTGATACTGGTGCTTTTTCAATTTGTTGATTGCATCTCTTACTTCCTTTAACGTTGGCTCAGGTATCTGGGGTTCTGCTGTATGTATTTCGCACGCCTGCTCATTTCCTGCTTCCTGGTGTACATTTAATAGATGCTCAAAGTACGCCCTCCATTTACTTAATATAGCACTGGGGTCTGTCAGCATTCCCCCGGCATCCCCTCGAAATGCATTTGTCCTAGCCTTGAACCCCTTCCTATACCCATTTATGTCTAGGTAAAGTTCTGTAATGTTTTTTGTTTTACTGTTTGTTTCCATTTTTTAATTTGATTGTTCAAATAATCCCTCTTCTTTGCCCGTAGCCTACGACCAACTTCCCTTCTCATGTTCAAGAACTCCTCTCGTTTTCTGTCTCCTATCATATCCCAATCTAATCGCGCTTTTCTCATTTCCTCTACCAATTTCTTGCATTCCTCATCAAACCACGGTTTCCTCCTGTTCTTCTTAATTGTACCTATTGTGACCTTCGCTGCCTCTTTGATATTATTCCTCACAGTGATCCACTGTTTATTTATATCCCCGTCTTGATCTTCGTGAGTCCTGAGAGCATCAAACCTATTTGAAATTTATATCATGTACCTTCTTTTAAAGTTTTCATCATTTAGCTTGTCAGTGTCGAACCTAACAAGTTCTGCATTGTGACACTTTGATGTTGCTGTAGATAGCCGTTTGTGAACTTTGGCAATTACAAGAAAGTGATCAGAATCGTAGTCTGCTCCCCTGAAAGTCCTAACATTTTCTATACTAGGGTGCCATGTCCGATCCGATCTACAAGAACATGATCAATTTGGTTTCGGGTATGTCCATCCGGAGAGACCCAAGTTGCTTTATTAATGTCCTTCCTTTTGAAATATGTGCTCTCAACAATCATGTCTTTTGAAACAGCAAAATTAACCACCCTTGTGTCATTATCATTCGAAATGTTACGCAAACTTTCTTTCCCAATTGTAAGCCGAAATGCTTCCTCCTTTCCTATCTTCTCATTAAAAACACCTATGATTAATTTTGTATCGTACGAGGAGAACTCATCTCGCAGTTGATCTAGTTCTTCATAAAAACCGCCTTTAACAACCTCTTTAGCGTTCTCAGTTGGTGCGTGTACATTAATTACTACTAGTCTATTCCACTTGCCGGATATAACTGATAGTCGGTCACTAATGATCCTTCTATCTCTGATTGCGTGAAGCACTTTTTTCTGTACTGCGAAACCTGTTCCGCAACTGTGAGTTTCCGCACCTCCATAGAAAAATGTATAGTTACCCCTCTCTATGCTACCCTCCCCCTACCACCGAGTTTCTTGAATAGCTGCAATGTCTACATCGTATCTAATTCGTCTAGTAATGTCTGGAACGTTCCTGGCCTGTTCAAACTTTTAACGTTCCATGTTCCCAACCTGAAAGTTCCTTTCGGCCTGAATCTCTTCGAAGTAGGTTCCGCCCGGAGGTCCGAATGGGAACCTAGTTTACCTCTGGAATATTTTACTTCAAAGGGACCCATGCCCATTAATGTTGCTGATTGTTGATGATTAGATTTGATAGTAAGAGAAGAAGAAACAGGGATGGTTCATCACGCCATCGCCTGCTCCCCACCGGCTGTCCGCGACTGCTTATTTTTTGTATTCGCGGCTACCCTTCATATCTGAAGGCCGTATCCCCTATCCGCAACCTGGGGACGCGCTGTGCCGTGGTGGTAGGGGCCCACGAGACAGTCAGTGGAATCTAGAATGATACAATTTTATTCTGATATACGATATTTGTAAATTATAAAACAGTTCAATCTTGTTTTTGACGTAATTGGATGATACTTACAGGTGCCAGCCAAACGCAGATACCAAGCAAAAAGCGAAGAACTGTAAGAAACCACCTATTTCCGTTATAAACAAGTCCTGAACTGTTTTACACACATCAAAAAAAGTTTTGCATCACATCGGTTCCCAGAACTCCTGAAGACAGACGTTGACTGTGGATATTGTGTCACACAGTCCCTTTGACTGTTCAGAGCCGTCACTAAACCCACCCTAAGATGTAAACAACCATGCATGAGCAGCGCCTATTACGCGGAGGGGGTCCGACAGCCGATCAGTTCCAGTCATTCCACCAGGAAAGAGGCACACGGCTCGTGTTGTCTGTAGTTCAAGCATGCCTAGACGGTCAATACCGCGGTTCGATCGCGTCCGCATTGTTACTTTGTGCCGGGGAGGTCTGGCTCTGAGCACTATGGGACTTAACATCTTAGGTCATCAGTCCCCTAGAACTTAGAACTACTTAAACCTAACTAACCTAAGGACATCACACAACACCCAGCCATCACGAGGCAGAGAAAATCCCTGACCCCGCCGGGAATCGAACCCGGGAACCCGGGCGTGGGAAGCAAGAACGCTACCGCACGACCACGAGATGCGGGCCCGGGGAGGTCTCTCAACAAGGGAAGTGTCCAGGCGTCTCGGAGTGAACCAAAGTGATGAGGTACAGAGAGACAGGAACCGTCGATGACATACCTCGCTCAGGCCGCCGAAGGGCTACTATTGCAGTGGATGACCGTTACCTATGGATTATGGCTCGGAGGAACCCTGACAGCAACGCCACCATGTTGAATAATGCTTTTCTTGTAATTATAGGACGTCGTATTAAGACTCAAACAGTGCGCAATAGGCTACATGATGCGCAACTTCACTCCCAACGTTCATGGTGAGGTCCATCTTTGCAACCACGACACTACGCAGCGCGATACAGATGGGCCCAACAACATGCCGAATGGACCGCTCAGGATTGAAATCACGTTCTCTTCACTGATGAGTGTCGCATATGCCTTCAACCAGACAATCGTCGGATACGGGTTTGAAGGCAACCCGGTCAGGCTGAACGCCTTACACACATTGTCCAGCGAGTACAGTAAGGTGGGGGTTCCCTGCTGTTTTAGGGTGGAATTATGTGGGGCCGACGTACGCCACTGGTGCTCATGGAAGGCGCCGTAATGGCTGTATGATACGTAAATGCTATCCTCTGACCGACAGTGCAACCGTATCGGCAGCGTACTGGCGAGGCATTTGTCTTCATGGACGACAGTTCGCGCCCCCATCGTGAACATCTTACGAATGACTTCCTGCAGGATAACGAAATCGCTCAACTGGAGTGGCGATCATGTTCTTCCAGACATGAACCCTACTGAACTTGCATAATATAGATTGAAAAGGGCTAGTTATGGATGACGTGACCCACCAACCACACTGAGGGATCTACGCCAAATCGCCGTTGAGGAGTGGCACAATCTGGACCAACAGTGCGTTGATGAACTTGTGGATAGTATGCCACGAGGGATACAGGCATGCATCAATGCAAGATGGTTGGTTGCAAGAGAAGGGGGGGGGAGGAGGGGCCAAACTGCTAGGTCATTGTTCCCTTGCTCCGAATAAAACAATGCCACAAGGGTGATAAGAAAACAAACGAAACTTACAACACAAAACAAAAGAAAGGAAAAAACCACAAGAATGACGGAAGGGCAACAAACACTTAAATGGGCAAAAGGGGACAATAAAACCACAGAGATGCAAGGAACAGGGAGAAGAGATTAAAACAAGAAAGCAGGTTCCCATGGCTGACTGACCATAAGAATAAAAAGAAGCCATCCAGCCACTCTGCAACACATTAAAACCTCCACCCTGAAAGCTCTAGGGTGGAGGACACACAGGGACAAAGGACATCTACTGAAACTTAGATCAAACGATAAAACCCACCCTCACGAATAAAACGTAAAAATAAATCAGCCGATGAGGCGTTGTCAGTTAAAATTAGCGGCAACGAGTCCGGTAAACTAAGATTTCGTGCAGGGCAGTCAAAGTAGGACAGTGTACCAGAGTATGGGCCACCCGTTAACCGGGCGCCGCACCAACACTGAGGAGGGTCTTCACGGCGAAGGAGGTAGCCGTTGGTCGCCCAAGAGTGGTCAATGCGGAGTCGGCAGAGAACCACAGAATCCCTGTGAGAGGCCCAAATGGAGTACTTCCATACATTTGTAGTCTCCTTAATGGCACACAGTTCGTTGTGCGTACTGAGATTATGCCATTCCGTGTCCCAAAGCTGAAAAACCTTGCAGCGTAATAATGATCGCAGGTCAGTTAGGGGGATGGCGATCTAAAGCGGTTTCCGTGTAGCCTGTTTCGCCAGCTTGTCGGCAAGTTCATTACCTGGGATTCCGACATGGCCTGGGGTCCACACAAACACCACGGAACGACCGGACCGTTCCAGGGCACACAGCGACTCCTGAATGGTAGCTACCAAAGCATGGCGAGGGTAGCACTGGTCGATAACTTGTAGGCTGCTCAAAGAGTCAGTACACAAGAGAAATGACGCGGCAGGGCATGAGTGCATGTGCTCAACAGCACGAGATACGGCCGCCAGCTCTTAAGTGAAAACACTGCAGGCATCTGGCGAGGAGTGCTGTTCAATATGTCCTCCATGAACATACGCAAGGCCAACGTGACCATCAGCCATCGAGCCGTCGGTGTAAACCACTTCATGGACCCAGTACATGTCGAGAATAGAGAGGAAGTGACAGCGGAGAGCTGCAGGGTTAACAGAGACCTAATGGCCATGTGGAAAGTCCAAGCGAAGCTTAGGCCTAGTTTTACACCAGAGGTGTACGTGAATTTACCTCGATGTGAGGTGGTAAAGGGAAGGACTCCTGTTCAGAGAGAAGGAACTTGACTTGAACCGCAGTCGTGAGCCCTGACCTGGGCCGCCGACGCATGAGATGAGCCGCCGAGGGTGAGAAAAGGAGACGATAACTCGGATATACAGGAGAACTAGAATGTGTGCAACATAACTGACGAGCAGTTTTGCACGTCGGATCTAGAATGGAGGGACTCCGGCCTCCACCAGGACACTGGGCACCGGACTCGTTCTAAACGCTCCCGTCACTAAGTGAACGCCGCAGTGGTGCGCTGAGTCTAGTAAAGGTAACGCCGAGGGCGCCGCCGAACCGTAGACCAGACTCCCATAGTGAAGGCGGGATTAAACAAGGGCTCTGTAGAGCTGCAGCAGCGTAGAGCGATCTGCACCCCAGTAGGTTTTGCTCAGACAGCGAAGGGCATTGAGGTACTGCCAGCAGTTCCGCTTAAGCTGACAAAGGTGAGGTAACTAAGTCAATCGGGCGTTGAAAACCAGTCCTAAGAATCAAAAATGTGTGTGAAATCTTATGGGACGTAAATGCTAAGGTCATCAGTCCCTAAGCTTACACACTACTTAACCTAAATTATCCTAAGGACAAACACACACACCCATGCCCGAGGGAGGACTCGAACCTCCGCCGGGACCAGCCGCACAGTCCATGACTGCAGCGCCTCAGACCGCTCGGCTAATCCTGCGCGGCAAGTCCTAAGAATCGATATGTCTCCACTACAGTAGTGGATCGTCATTAAAGCCAAGTTCTGGTTCCGGATAAACGGTACGACGCCGACAGAAGAGTATGACACCTGACTTCGCGGTTGTAAACTAGAAGCCGTGGGCTAGAGCCCATAACTGCGCCTTGTGAATGGCTCCCTGTAGGTGCCGCTCAGCAACACCAGTACTGGAGGAGCAATACGAAATGCAGAAGTCATCCCCATACAGAGAAGGTGGGACCGACGGCCCTACAGCTGCTGCTAGACCGTTACTAGCCACTAAAAATAGACACTCAATACGGAGCCCTGCAGAACGCGATGGGGGAAACTATGGAAGGCACCAACTTGGGCACTGAAAGTACGAAGCGACAGGAAGTTTTGGATAAAAATCGGGAGCGGGCCCCAGAACCCCACTCATACAATGTGGCGAGGAAATGAAGTCTCCAGGTCGTGTCGTATGCTTTACGTAGGTCAAAAAAGACGGCAATCAAGTGTCGGTGTCTGCAAAAGGCTGTTCAAATGGTAGACTCGAGGGATACCAGATTATCTGTGGTAGAGCGACACTGGCGGAAGCCTCCCTGACGTGGAGCCAGTAGGCCACGTGACTCCAGGACCCGACCCGACCCAACCCAACCGCCGACACACCATAAGTTCTAGAAGCTTACAAAGAACGTTGGTGAGGCTGATGGGCCGATAACTATCCACATCAAACGGGTTTTTACCAAGTTTGGGCACCGGAATGATGGTGCTCTCCCACCACTGCGATGGAAAGACGCCATCGCACCAGATCCGGTTGAAGATGAGGAGTAGATGTCGCTTGTAGTCGGACGAAAGAGGTTTACTCATCTGACTGTGGATAAGATCCGGCCCAGAAGCTGTGTCGGGGCAATGTGCAAGGACGCTCAGGACCTCCCACTCTGTAAATGGAACGTTATAGGGTTCACTATGGAGTGGAGTGAACGAGAGGACTTTCCTCTCCATCCGCCATTTGAGGGTGCGAAAGTCTGGGGGGGGGGGGTAATTCTCCAACGCAGAGGCTCGAGCATAGTGCTCAGCAAATTGCTCGGCAACTGCGTTTGCGTCGGTACATAACATGCCATTCATGTTAACGCCAGGGACGCTTGTTGGGGTCTGGTACCGAAAAAGACGTCTGATATTCGTCCAGACTTGGGAAAGTGACGTATGGCAACCAGTGGTCGACACGTACCTTCCCCAACACTCCTGCTTCCGTCGTCTTATAAGCTGGCGAAGCGGGCACGGAGCCGCGTAAAGGCTATTTGGTGCTCTAGCGAAGGCCGCCGTTTATGTTGCTGTAGGGCTCGCCGACGCTCTATAATTGCCTCAGCAACTTCTGGCTACCACCGAGGGACAGCCTTTCACCGGGGGGCACCCTAAAGAACGAGGGATCGCGTTTTCGGCCGCAAAAACGATCGTCATAGTGACCTGCTCAACCACAACATCGATGGCACATGTGGGGGAGATTGAACGGTGACAGTAGAGGTGAAGGCTACCCAGTCTGCCTTATTTAAAGCCCAACTGGGTAGCGTCTGTGGGCATGACGCCAAGGTATTGACAGGAAGATGGGGAAATGGTCACTACCACGCAGGTCGTCATGAGCTCTCTAGCGGAAAGATGGGAGAAGGCCAGGACTGCAGACCGAGAGATCAAAGGCCGAATATGTGCCGTGTGCCACACTAAAATGTGTGTGTGTGTGTGGGCGGGGGGGGGGGGGGGGTGCGGACCTGTATTTAAGAGGCAGAGGTCGAGGTGGGACGGTAAATTTTTGACACACAGTGCCACCTCACAGGGGGTTATGGACGTTAAAATCTCTCAAAAATAGGACAGGTTTAGCGAGTTGATCAATCAGTGCAGCCAATACGTTAGGGGTATTGCGCCATGTGGAGGGAGATGTACGTTGCAGACAGTCATTTCCTGCATCGTACATATCCTGACAGCCACAGCTTCAAGAGGAGTTTGAAGGGGCACAGGTTCCCTACATACAGAGTTCAGGACATAGACGCAAAGTCCACCTGACACTATTATATTCGCTACAGTTCTTGTGAAAGCCCCTGTAGCCGTGAAGGGCAGGGATCCGAATTGCTGGGAACCAGGTTTCCTGGAGGGCAATGCAGAAAGCAAGTGCAAACCTTAACAGTTGCCATAGCTCAGCCAGGTGGTGGAGAAAAACCGCCACAATTCCACTGGAGGATGACGTGATCGTGAGACTGGGAAGGCATGAAACACTCAGTGAGGTAGTCTACATCTCAATGTCACCTGATACCACCGGGTGAGTACCTCTGAAATCAGTGTCAGTTGTGTCTGAGGGCCGAGCGAGATCTAGGTCCTCAGCGGACACCAGAATCGCCACTTCATCCTCAGACACACAGCTTGTAGCTAGCGGTGGTGTGGGTGCCACCACAGTGCCTTGATTCTTGGGGATCATTTTCTTTTTCGGTTTTTCTCGCTGCTCCTTAGGTTTATCTGGCTGGGAGGGCTTCCCTGATTCAGTGTCAGGGACTGAGGAGGACCGTGAAGCCCTACAAACAGCTACCTGTGGTAGCTTCAGCCACTGGTGGGTGTCAGCTTTACCACTGATAGGAACCTGGGAAGGGAGTGACCCAAGGGACCCCTTCCTAGCGAGAGGGACCGAAGATGATATACGCTTCTCTGGCTGTTGGAGGGGGTGTTGCTCCTGAAGCAGGTGGTGCATGAGCACCAGGGAGGGAAGTGCACCCACCGTCAAGGGGGCAGGTGGAGTCTGGCGGCTCTGAGAGCCAACTGTATGCGGCGGAACGGAAGATGGTAGAACCGTGGTCGTAGCGGCGGCGTAGGTTGACGTCATATGCACAGGATGTAGCCTTTGATATTTTTTCTTAGACTCAGTGTAGGTCAGTCGGTCTAGGGTCTTGTATTCCATTATTTTCCTTTGTTTCCGGAGAATCCTGCAATCTGGCGGGCAAGGAGAATGGTGCTGTACGCAGTTGGCACATGGGAGGCATGGCACATGGAATATTGGGATGTGAAGGACATCCACAATCCCGACAGGTGACACTAAGTACAGTGGGAAGTCATATGGCCGAACTTCCAGCACTTAAAGCACCACTTCGGGGGAGAGACATGGCTTCACATCACAGCAGTAGACCATCACCTTGACCTTCTCGGGTAATGTGTCACCCTCGAAGGTCAATATAAAGGCACCGGTGGCAACCTGATTATCCCTCAGACCCTGGTGGACGCGCTGGATGAAATGAACACCTCGCCACTCTAAATTGGCGCGCAGCTCATCGTCAGACTGCAAAAGAAGGATCCTGTGAAATGTGATACCCTGGACAATATTTCATCTCTTATGCAGTGTGATGGTAACAGAAACACCCCCAGCTTGTCACAAGCGAGTAATGCCCATGACTGGTGAGAGGTTGCCGTTTTTATCAAGACTGACCCTGACTGCATATTGGACAAGCCCTCCACGTTGCTAAAATTGTCCCCTAAATGCTCCACAAAAATCTGAGGCTTCATGGACATGACTGATTGCTCATCAACTCTTGTACATACGAGCTACCACAGAGAAAAAGCTTCGCTGCCATCCTTAGCCTGGCGTTCCTCCCATGGTGTGGCCCAGGAGGGGAACGATTTGGGGTCATATTTCTTAGCATTGAAACTAGACCTCTACCGCTTAGATACCGCTTTTTTTGTTTTTTTTTTTTTTTTTTGTTTGGGGGTTTAAGTGCGCTCAACTACTGAGGTCATTAGCGCCCAGTCACAATTGTTAGAGCACATAGAATCTAGTAAAACTCAAGGGGGGGGACACCAGAAAGTTCTTACAAAGAGGCAGATAAAATAAGTGAAAGAGTTAGATGTCTTTGGACAATCCAGTCAAAGTAATGAAACGAAGAACACGAGCAGCTGCTCGAGCGTCATACGTTAAAATATCCTGTAAAGTAGATGGCAGAGACAGGACAACACGAGATTGACTAAAACGGGGACACGACAATAAAACATGGCGCACTGTTAATGCATGACCACAAGGGCACTGCGGGGCTGGGTCACCGGAGAGCAGGTAGCGGTGGCTAAACCGGCAATGCCCAATCCGCAACCTGGTCAGAAGGACCTCTTCTCGCCGAGATGGTCGGGAGGAGGTTGTCCAAGCAGTTGGGAACGGTTTTACTGCCCAGAGCTTGTTTCCTTGAAGTGAGGACCAAGTATCCCACCACAAGGACACAAGCCTCTTACAAACAACCCCACTAACGTCAGAGGACGGGACACAATGGGAGGCTGGCCGAGGCCAGAGGACTGCAGCCTTGGCTGCAGCATCAGCAACCTCATTCCCAGGCACTCCTACATGGCTGGGAACCCACAGAAAGCTGACAGGAGAGCCACCCTCAGCGAAAGAATGGAGGGACTGCTGGATCCGTTGCACCAAGGGATGGACCGGATATGGAGCTCCAAGGCTCTGAAGAGCACTGAGTGAATCAGAGCAGAGTACATACGATGAATGGCGGTGGCGGCGGGCATACTGAACGGCCTGATGGAGAGCAAAAAGCTCGGCCGTAAAGCTGGAACATTGGTCGAGGAGCCGGCATTTAAAGGTGACGGCCCCGATGACAAAGGCACAGCCGACACCATCGTCAGTTTTGGAGCCATCAGTGTAAATAAAGGTCTGACTGGCAAGTCGCGCACGAAGTTCGACAAACCGTGAGCAATACACTGCAGCCAGAGTACCCTCCTTCAGGAGCGAGCTGAGGTCGAGATAAACATGAACCGGAGCCTGGAGCCAAGGTGGTGTCGGGCTCTCACCCTCTCTGAAGGTGGTAGGGAGGGCAAAATCCAATTGTCGAAGCAGGCGACGAAAGCGGACTCCAGGGGACAGCAGGGCAGACACATACAACCCATACTGACAGTCGAGAGAATCGGCGAAGAAGGACTGATAAGAGGGGTGGTCGGGCATTGACAACAGCCGGCAGGCATACCGACAAAGTAGTACGTCGCGCCAGTAGGTCAATGGTAATTCGGCAGCTTCAGCATAAAGACTCTCGACGGGACTAGTGTAGAAAGCTCCGGTCGCAAGACGTAACCTCCTATGGTGGATGGAGTTGAGACGGCGTAAGAGGGATGGCCGAGCAAACGAGTAGATGAGGCTCCCATAATCCAGCTTTGATCGGACTATGGACCGATACAAGCGAAGCAGGATAGTGCGATCCGCTCCCCAAGATGAACCACTAAGAACTCTGAGGACATTAAGGGAACGTGTACAACGAGCAACCAAATAAGAGACGTTCGGAGACCAACAAAGTTTCCTGTCCAGTGTGAGCCCTAGAAACTTAGTTGTTTCCACGAATGGGAGAACAACGGGACCGAGATGTAAGGATGGCGGAAGGAACGCTTTATATCGCCAAAAGTTGATGCAAACCGTCTTCTCTTCAGAGAACTGGAAGCCATTTGCCACACTCCATGAGTATAGGCTGTCTAGACAACGCTGAAGGCAGCGTTCCAGGAGGCATGTTCTCTGGGCACTGCAGTAGATCGCGAAGTCATCGACAAAAAGAGAGCCTGAGACATTGGGTGGAATGCAATCCATAATTGGATTGATCGCTATGGCAAAAAGGGCTACGCTCAAGACGGAGCCCTGAGGCACTCCGTTCTCCTGGAGGAAGACGTCGGATAATACGGAACCCACACGTATCCTAAACTTTCGATCTGTTAAAAAGGAATCAATAAAAAGGGGCAGGCGACAGCGTAGACCCCACCTGCACATAGTGCGGAGGATACCTCCTCTCCAACAGGTATCATAAGCCTTCTCCAAATCGAAGAACACGGCGACCGTTTGGCGCTTTCGCAAAAAGTTGTTCATGATGAATGTCGACAAGGTCACGAGGTGGTCAACAGCGGAGCGGCGGCGACGAAAGCCGCATTGAACATTGGTAAGTAGCCGTCGAGATTCAAGAATCCAAGCTAACCGAGCGTTAACCATGCGCTCCATCACCTTACAGACACAGCTTGTAAGAGAAATGGGGCGGTAACTAGAAGGAAAGGTGTCTATCCTTCCCGGGTTTGGGTATAGGAACGACGGCGTCACGCCAACGCATGAGGACTTGACCTTCGGTCCAGACGCGATTGTAGTTATGAAGAAGGAAGCTTTTGCCTGCCGGAGAAAGGTGTGCCAGCATCTAAGGTCGCCGAGCCTCTTCTGCCTCTTTCCTGGGAAGGAAGGCAGGAAGGTAATGGGCGGAGCTTGAAACCTCCGCGAAAAAGCGGCCGAAGGCGTTGGCGATATCCACAGGATCAACGAGGACCTCATCACCTGAAGTCAGGCCAGGTACCGAGGAGTGGGCCTTAATGCCCGACAACCGGCGCAGGCCACCCCAGACGACAGAAGAGGGAGTAAAACTGTTAAAGGAGCTGGTGAAAGAGGCCCAACAAGCTTTTTTGCTGTCTTTGATGACTCTACGGCTTTGCGCTCGAAGTCGTTTGTATCCAATACAATTCGCCAGCGTAGGACAGCGGCGAAAGGTGCGTAAAGCACGTCGTCGAGCACGGATAGCATCTCGACAAGCCTCATTCCACCAGGGGACGGAAACGCGACGTGAAGAAGAGGCAGTACGAGGAATGGAACGTTCGGCAGCATTGATGATAACAGCCGTGAGGTATTCGACCTGACTGTCACAACTGAGAAAATCGTGGTCCGGAAAGGTCGCCAGGGAGGAGTAAAGTCCCCAGACAGCTTTCGGTATGTTCCAGCTCGAAGGACATGGGGATGGGGTGTGGTGCAGGAGACGAACGACACAGGGGAAGTGGTCGCTCGAATAGGTGTCAAAAAGAACATACCACTCGAACCGACGGGCAAGAGTGGTAGAACAGATCGAGAGGTCCAAGTGGGAGTAGGTGAGAGTAGAGTCCGAGAGGAAAGTCGGGGCGCCAGTATTGAGGCAGACAAGACTGAGATGGTTGAAGACATCCGCCAAGAGGGAGCCTCTCTGACAGGATGCAGGAGAGTCCCAAAGGGGATGATGGGCATTGAAGTCGCCATACAATAAAAACGGCGGAGGAAGCTGAACAATCAGGTGGATCATGTCAGCCCGACTAACTGCGGATGACGATGGAGTGTAGAGGGTACAAACAGAAAAAGTAAAGGCAGAAAGAGTAATACAGACAGCTATTGCTTGGAGGGATGGGATGGTAATAGACATCGTCCCGAACGAGCAACATGACCCCACGATGAGCTGGAATACCATCTACAGCGGGGAGGTCAGACCGCTCCGAGGTATTGTGGGTAAAAGCAATACGGTCAGTTGGCCGCAACTTGGTTTCCTGGAGACCAAGGACGAGCGGACAGTGCAGGCGGAGGAGCAGTTGTAATTCCTCCCGATTAGATCGAATACCTCTTATGTTCCAATGTAACGAAGCCATCGCTAGTCAGAAAAGAGGGGGGAACGAAACGGGTGAAGAGCTGGTCACCTCGACGGCCGCGGAGGGCCAGAAGTCGAGAGAACAACGCTACAACCAGCGGGAGGCGGATCCTGTTCCATCGAGTCGTCGCCAGCTGCGGCCGCTTTCCCGGGTTGCGTAGGAGGGGCAGCATCATTCGCCGACGAGAGGGCAGCTGAGCGCCTGGCAGCAGAGCGTCCCGGCGAAACTGAGGACGGCCGGGAGCAGCGACTCACGGATGGAGCGTCAGACGAAACGCGCCAGGGTGGAGAGGGGGATAAAGATTTCTTCTTGGAGGCCTTCTTGGAAGGCCGATGAGGCACGGGGATGGTGGGCTGGACCCGAAGAAGGTCCTCACGCGCGGGGTCCGTTTTGGAACACCGGACCTCGGAAGCCGGGGTCTGGTACGTTTCCCCGATGGACGCCTGAGAAGAGGATCGCTTCTCAGGCGGCGGAGGGGGAGGAGGAGGAAGGGTGGCCCCTGGGGCAGAGGGGGCAGGGGCCGCAAGGGAGGAGGATTTGGAAGGGAGGGATTTGGGAGGTGGAGGCGTAGACCCTGGATGGGGTGAGGAGGTGGAGGGGGGACAGGATAGGGGTGCTGATACTGTGGAAGGAGTGGACATGACTGAGGCAAACAAAGTTGTCAACGTCACAGGATGGAGGTGGTCATACTTCTTCCTGGCCTCAGAATAAGAGAGACGATCCAAAGTTTTTAATTCTTGACCCTTCTTCTTCTTCTGATACGCGGGGCAGTCTAAAGATCGAGGCGAGTGGACGCCAGGACAATTGACACACCGAGGTGGTGGGATGCAGCTGTGTTCCTCACGAAGAGGACGTCCGCAATCGCCACAAAGGGGCTCAGCCTCACACCGTGACGACATGTGCCCAAAGCGCAAACACCGAAAGCAGCGCATAGGAGGCTGGACGTAAGGTCGCACGTCGCACTGGTAGCACACCACCTTTACCTTCTCCGGGAGAACGTCCCCCTCGAAGGCGAGGATAAAGGCTCCGGTGTCGATGTGACAGTCTTTGGGGCCGCGCTGAACTCGCCGGACAAAATGCACGCCTCGGTGCTCCAGGTTGGCCCTGTGCTCCTCATCAGATTGCAGCAGGAGGTCCCGATGAAAAATAACCCCCTGCGTCCTAGTCAGTGCCAGATGCGGGACAATAGACACTGGGATGTCCCCTAGTCGGTCGTACGCCTGGAGCGCCGCCGACTGTGTGGCGGAGGCGGTCTTTATAAGAACGGACCCCGAACGCATTTTACTGAGAGCCTCGATTTCCCCGAAGATGTCCTCGATGTGCTGGACAAAGAACATGGGCTTGGAGGTGGCGAACGTCCCCCCATCGGTCCGAGAACAGACTAAATAGCGGGGGAAGTACTTCGCCCCAAGCCGGTGGGCCTGTCCTTCCTCCCAGGGAGTGGCCAAGGGGGAAAGGGCAGGAGAACCAGAACCAGAGACAGTACCTTTCTTTTTAAAAGACTCGGCCACAGAGCGACCTGATACATGTTGACGTTTCATCTGCGAAACGTCCGCCCCGATACCACCCACTCCGACCAGGGGCTCTCCCCACATGCGCCACCCAACCTCAGCAAGGGCCACCTGGCAGGATGACCGTTGCCGGGAGTCCCGATGCCCCAAGGAGACGGGCATCTACTCCTTGGCCGACGTGGAGAGGGTGCAGCTCAGGTATCGGCAGTACGATCCCTGTGTTGTCAGGGGGCTACAACCTAGAGGGTACATGACGACCCCACCACAACGGGCTGGCTACCGTGCTGGATTTCGGGTGCCATAGAAAGTCCATCATGATCGTAGGTGCAGATGGGGACGCACTATGGGCGTAACTTGTGCAACCCATCAGGCGTTTAGGCTCTATGTGAGGAATAGTGGGTGTGGTTACAACGCCGTTACAATGCTGAGTGCCAAGGTCTTAGTGCACTGAGGACCAGTGATACACCACGTAAGGTGGCCTTCCCCAAAAGGCTCGTACTTCTGTAGAATTTTGAAAAAGGGAGGTCAAACCCCAAGGGGGACCATCATATGGAAGGCCAAAACGGTTGAAACTCCTTTTAGTCGCCTCTTACGACAGGCAGGAATACCTCGGGCCTATTCTTACCCCGGACCCGCAGGGGGATTAGATACTACTGTTGGTGGAGAGGTGATATACTACGGTTCATCATGTGTTATTCACCCTGATGCCACCCACTCCGACCAGGGGCCCTCCCCAAGGGCGCCACCCAGCCACAGCAATGGCCACCTGGCAGGATGGCCATTGCCGGGAGTCCCGATGCCCCAGGGGGAAGGGCATCTACTCCTTGGCATACATGGGGAGTTAACGGTGCAGGCATCAGTAGAGGAATCCCTATGTGGTCAGGGGGCTACAACCAACAGGGTGTATGGTGGCCCCGCAACAACAGACTGGCTATGGTGCTGGATATCAGGTGCAGCCAAGTAAACAAGTCCATTATCATCGTCAGTGAAGAAAACGATACTGCACACTTGATGGAAAATTACGCACCCAGGAGGGTGACCTCGCCCAACAGTTGGAGAATGAGCAGAAGTGCAGATCCACTTCGACGAAGGATGTGAAAGGTCTCACCACATGATGGACACGATGCACCATGTAAGGCACTCTTCCCAAATTGGTTAGCTCTTCGGGAAAATTTTGAAAAATGGAGGTCAAACCCTACAGGGGACCATTACATAGAGGTCGAAACGTGTGAGACTCCTTTTAGTTGTCTCTTACGACAGGCATGAATACCTCGGTCCTATTCTTACCCCAGACCCACAGGGGGGCATCAGTGCAAGAGGACGTGCTACTGGCTATTAGATGTACCAGTGTGTACAGCAATCTAGACCACCACGTTTGACAGTCTCGCTGTATGGTGGTCCTACATGCAATGTATGGTTATCGTGAGCACTAAAAATGGCGGAAATGATGTTTATGTTGATCTCCATTCCAATTTTCTTTTTTTGATGTATGTATAATCTATACTTGTAGCATATCGAAACAGAATTATCATCCTAGGTTTAAGCGAAGACGCCTTAACGTAGAAGTCGAAACGTGCCTCGAAGAAATGGAATACACAGCAGCAAGACAAGGTTGTTTTTAGTTACAAAACGAATGTGCCTGAGTTTGCTGCAGATGATGGCCACGCAAACAAACTTGTCACTACGAGTTATGTAGTTGCTGTGACTAATGATTTTACTCATGGCTGCCATTTTCTCAGCTACTGTGATTTATATTTAAACATAAAATTCAGTCGCCCATTGCACAATTAGGAAACTTATTTCGATTTACCGGTTTCAACAGATGAACCTGTCATCTTCAGATGTCTACAAAATTTGCGATTAATTCCAACAATTATACGACAATCGCATCATCAGAGGTTCTTTCTTTCAGTCTATTTATGCGCAGTACGATACATTTATGTTGAGGGTTAATTGACGAAACATGTGAAGGATAACACGAAAATTCAGTGTAACAGGAAATGACTAAAATAAGGTTTGCTTCCACGCTATGCGACTATCAAGATTGGACACGTTTCTACAACAGCCCAATCAGTGGAACTACAAAGCAACTGAAGCGGTTAGAGCAGATTTAAAGGATGTTATCACACCTTTCTTTGAGCAAAAGGCCATCACCATTGCTCCTTTAGGAAACATACAAATGTGAACGATTAAGAAAGTAACGAACTCTCTTTTCAGTCAGGCATGAAAAGTAGATTGTTAACGAAATTGAAAACTCAGAAAACCGAGATAGACCCATAAAAGTTTCACAGTTGAGTAGTGAACGGAAATTTTATACAAAGATGAAGTGTAATTATGTTTCACTAGCTTAACGCCCGCTGTTTCGCTCTCTAGGACCATGTGGTCTGCACAGGTTTGATTTTTCGTTTTTCTTTAATCGAATTTCGAATTTTTATGTTGTTCAGAAATTGCAACACCTTTTAAATTTTTCACACTAATTAACGTCTTTTCTGAATGCACCTCTGACCAAAAATTGGCTCTGGTAGCTGGAGTCCAAGGTTTTGGTTAATCATGCCTTTTGCGTTCTTGTGGTGTCTCCACAGAAAATTTCATGCATTAACACATATTTCTTTACATCTAACCGCGTGGTGAAATACCAATTTTTATAGATGTAGTTTTAAAAATTCTTTAAAACAAGAAAATATTTTCCTAAAAATTTTCAACCCTATTTAATCCCTCTGGGGGTTGAGTTTCCAAAAATACTGAAAACTTTTTTAAATTTGTATCCCAGAAGTAAAATACTATTTTTCATAAACATAGCTTTAAACGCTTTGGAAGTTTTTTTAATAATGACCTTTGAAAAAAGCTTTCACCCAATATTTTATCCTCTGAGGGGGTTGAATTTCCAAAAATGCTGAAACGAGTATTTTTTTTTATTTCGGACTGAGAAACCAAACACCAATTTTCTCAGTTATTGCTTCAAAATTGCTTTAATAGAGAGTCAATGACGACTTTGCCTTTACATGTAAATGCTTACAGTGTGAGTAATAAAAGTGGCAGGACTTTCTCAAAATTTATACACTGGCTGAGGTAAAAGCTATTAGCAAGTGGAAATTATTTCTTAGTACTAGCAGTTTAGTAGAGAAAACAGAGGGAAAACATTTTAGGACCTTTAGAAAATTGTCGCCGAGAAAACATCAAAATGTAAGTCGTACTAAAAGTAAATAAGAAATTAGGAAATTAGAAAGTGTTTCCATTAGAACTGATAAATCTAAGGCGAGTGATAAAGATTACTTATACGAGCCGGTGATTATATTTTTAAATTATACCTTAAAATAATTTGAATAGGACCCTACAAAGAAATTTCAGAAATAATTCAGGCAAAGCGGGTAGATTTGGTATTTTTATCGAGAGGAAGAAAGTGAACGTATAGTTCACAGGTGTAAGTAAAATTACATAAATAGAGTAACCGATTAAGCCAATAACTACC
Organism: Schistocerca cancellata; assembly: GCF_023864275.1. Classification (NCBI taxonomy): domain Eukaryota; kingdom Metazoa; phylum Arthropoda; class Insecta; order Orthoptera; family Acrididae; genus Schistocerca; species Schistocerca cancellata. The sequence goes on along the minus strand of NC_064631.1, from coordinate 458,137,343 downwards.
AACAATTTTTACGACTTACTGAACGAAGAATTAAAAGGAATCATGTATCGTGACTCTTACAACAACCAATCTAGAATTCTGGCCATTAATAAACAGGATGAAAATTATTGAAATACATGAACAAAAAATTAATTAGTTACAAACTACGGCGTACACACACTTTATTCAACAGATATTCCGATTTATGTTATGACGTGTTCGATATGCCTGCCATCATTGGCGATGATGTAGCGCAGATGAGTAACGAAATTCTGCATGTTCCGCTAAAGTGTCGGAACGTCGATGCTGTCGGTGACCTGAATGGCTCTTAAGCTCAGCAGTGGTTTTGGGGTTATTGCTGTACACAAAAATGAGTCGCATGTGTTTAGGTCCGGAGAATATGGCGGCCAGTCGAGGCCCATGCCAGTGATCTCTGGAAACCCCAGAGCCAGAATGTGGTCCTCGAAGTGCTCCTCCACGACATTTAACACATCCAGTACGACTGTTCCCAGTAAGGCACTGCTGAAACCAACCTTAGGGTTGAGAACAGCTTTAACTTAAAAATGCGTACCGATTGAGAAATCATTAGAGCTAGCAGGTTTGTACCATCATACAATTATGCTCAGCTGCAAATGTTATTTCCAGCGGCACCGTCTTGCTATAAGAAATATTCTGACAAAAACGAAGTGAGATACTTTCCGTAATTAGCTAAAGACAAATATTTTCAACGCAGGCAATACGTTATGAACTTAACCATATAAACAGTATATACAGATTGTATTACTGTATACCCTGGATATGCAAGGCAAGATAAAAATGCAGGAAAAACTACGCTCTGCATACTAAAATAGATATTCAAGAACAATTTCAAGGTATCAAATTGTGTTGTCCGAAGTACTTCTCGGAAAAATGGCAAATGAGTTTAAAAAATATGCGGGAGACCCACTTGCATCGGTACAGCCAACACGAAATTTAATCACGAGCAACGACATAAACAGACAGTTATCTTACTTTAATTTCTTGCAAAATACGGTGTTTACCTTTATAAGGTATTGAGACAAAATGTCATACATGTATAACAAAGATCTGCAGTAAGCTCAAACGTAAGCAACGGAAAACGATACAAATTTTGTGCATATCGTACAACGGTACTGCATCTCACTGTAAATTGACAGGTAGTTCATAACGTTTATGTAGGTATGCGGCTCAAAACGTCTAACGGAAAGATTACACCTTAATATCCCAACTGAAGAAGTTTTCACCATGTACGGGGAAAACTACTTGTCAACATTGCTACGAATATATGTATGTCAAAAGATCAGGTATTTCAACACATATTCTGAATTACTCACACATATTAGAAACCACAGAATGTTCCACCTGAATATTCCGCGTGGAACATCATGCTTCTAAAATACGGCGGACCCTCGGGCGGGTGTAAGAAAAATAAAATGTAAATGGAAACCAAATCTGCTATTGGTTTTCCTTCACGTACCGATATTAGTAGTGCAGGCGATGCTGGTAAAGAATCTTTAAAAAAAACTTTAAGCAAAGAGAGCAAAGAAATACATTTCGATCTGATTGATGGATTGGAAATTTTTAACATAAAGAGAGAGGAATGTGACAGACTGATCATAGATGCTTACTTTTTTAGGTTTTTCGATGGTGACCTCCATTTTTCAGAGTCACGTGACTCGTCGTTTGATGCCCGGTGTCTGTGTGGACGGCAAGCCGCCACGCTGCGTCAACTGGCCCGTGTCGCCTGCGGTACCCGACTGACTGGCGCCGAACACTGCCTGAGGACCGATGGAGAAGCGCCCTCTATCGGAGAACAACCTCGCACGCGTCGTGTACTAACGATTTCTTACTTGTTTTTTCTTCGTTGTTATTTCGTCCCCTTCGTATCATATGGGTGGGCGGGTGTGCTGGTACTGGTTTGGTGCATAAGTTCGACGTGTTTTTTTTACAACGGTCTGCCAACGATGGGGTATTGTATTGTATGGAACCGGGGACCTAGAATCGACGGAGAGGCTTCGTCCCCGCCGTAGCCCTCAGTGGTGCACAACCCCACAACAGGCTACAGCAATCCACTCACCCCGCAGCAGCCCCACACCAAACCCTGGGTTAGTGTGCGGTTCGGCCCCCAGGGGGGGGAGGGGTGTTGTTTCATAAATGCTTTTACAAACTTTGGGAACAGATTCCTTCCACCAAAACGTCTGCCGGTCGAAGTGGTCGTGCGTTTCTAGGCGCTGCAGTCTTGAAGCGCGAGACCGCTACGGTCGCAGGTTCGAATCCTGCCTCGGGCATGGATGTGTGTGATGTCCTTAGGTTAGGTTAGGTTTAACTAGTTCTAAGTTCTAGGGGACTAATGACCTCAGAAGTTGAGTCCCATAGTGCTCAGAGCCATTTGAACCAAAACGTCTAGTAAACAGGGGCTCTAAATTGTATACCTTACGAGCTACGTGCACATGTTCTTCTTCGATACTATGAAACAGATCTCTTCTATTGTAAGCTCTTTGCATTCCATATTTTGGGAGGAAGTAATATGGACCAAAATACAATAAAAACTTCAGTAAACATGGGGCCTAAACGCATACCTTAAGAGACATGAACACTTGTCCCACAGGAGAACCGTGTGTCACAATAGCAAAGCTGAACAAGTTCTAGTAGCTTTTTAGGGTATGCAGTTTAGAGTCCACGTTTGCTAGACTTTTTTCTTGTTGTGGTACACGGAACCTGTTCCCAAAGTTTGTAAATACATTTTTGCAACACCCTTTATGATAATGAACTATTTGACATCCAGTGCAGGATAAAGGCCTTTCCCATATTCACTCTTCAGCTTTGTGCATCCACATTGTCGCTAAGTCGCTAAGTTATCTGTTCATCTTCCATTTATCCGTTTCCTCGCGTTTTCTTTTCTCTTCGAATACAGGTCAGTACTTCAGTTCTTCACCTATTCGTATGACTATATGTCTTGCTCATCTAATTTCTAAGACGCTATGCGCTTTGTCTAATTGATCTACGCGTTCGTCTAATTGTGTTACCTTCTGCTTCATCATTTTTACTACCGCGTATATTTTATGTTAACATTACAAAACTTGTATGACTTCTTTATCGTGACACATCCTGGATTGATACTTCAAATACCAATCTCTGTTTTCACGGGCTGGTATTGACTGAAGTGTCGAATACTCACCCAGGACAGCCTTCTATAAAAGAACGCTTACACGCGATAACTTGAGTAGCAAACGCTATCTGATCGTGCAAGCAGGCCGCGTCATGCTTGATGCAGCACTCCGGTGTTACGCTGACGATGGGCTGGAACAGTCACGCTTCGTCACTGCTGAGTGGATAAACGTCATCACATGGTCTCGCCACAACTCTTTGGCAGCTACTAAACTTTCGAACAAATCAATTCTCTTCACTCGAGACTTACGAAGGCGTTAGGCTAGGAGCGCATTACCGATTTTTCGGTCGGTCGACTTTATTCAGTCGATAATGGAAATCAGCGTGCACTGGACTTCGTAAATTGTGAGCGAACTGATGGTGCATACGACCAGTTTACCGATCGGTTGGGTGCGAAACATGGACACTGTCGTAGACAGAAACAAATTAGAAACGTATGGAATATTGGGTTGCAGGAGATTTTTGATGATAAGATGAATTGATCGAATAAAGAAAGAAGACATCCTGCGACCACTAAGCGATCAAAATGTTTTATTACAACACAATGAAACGAAGAAATAGAGTGGCCTGATGCATATCACTGCATGAGTTGTTGTTGAAAACAAAAGTTCAAGGGATGGTACAGGGAAAGGACGTAGCAGAGGCCTAGGTATGACTAGATAAGGCAGATCATCGATGAAGAGGATTGCAGAAGTCTACTGCCAAGCGAAAAGAATCGAGAACTGTTTCTAACCTACCTTAGGGTGACGCCGAAAACATACACAACAGTTCATACAGACATGTATTTGGAAATGGCGGCAACTGTTCACGCTTTGTTGGTCAAACAGAGACAGTTAAATACAATGGAGAGAAACAGCCAAAGTAAAGTATTACATATATCCAATAACAAGAAGAAGACAATTCAGTAGGTTTCGTGAAGAACTGAGACCGCACCAATCGAATGTATGGAAATACAGGATGTCGGTCAACGGTTTTGATGTATTACTTGCATTTATTTAAACTCGTATCGCGTATCATAGTATAGTTCGTGATAGCACTGCACGTACGGAAATTATTTTAGTTACCTTAATATAAGTACGTAAATAGTGCAAAAATTTTGTTCGTTTTAGAAAGTTAGGTTTCCTTTATTTGAAACTTGGAGCACACGTCGACAAAGTCAATCCATCATTACTCTCTTGAGTCATTAACAGAAAATACAATTCGGTGGTCGAATAAAACGAACACATCTGCGGCTTATGTTGCAAAATTGTATGCGCGACTACCTCCGTCTGTAATTTTGTATCATTCTACAGATTTTATTATTGACTAATTTTTAGATCACCCATGCACGCAGCTCTATGTGACATCATTGTTGTTTTTTTTTTAAAAAGGAAACACCGCGATCAGGCCCTGAAGACCACACGATAGTTACGGAGGTGTTTAACAAACTCAAGTGGCAGACTCTGCAAGAGAGGCGCTCTGCATCGCGGTGTAGCTTGCTCGCCAGGTTTCGAGAGGGTGCGTTTCTAGATTAGGTATCGAATATATTGCTTCCCCCTACTTATACCTCCCGAGGAGATCACGAATGTAAAATCAGAGAGATTCGAGCGCGCACGGAGGCTTTCAGACAGTCGTTCTTCCCGCGAACCATACGCGACTGGAACAGGAAAGGGAGGTAATGACAGTGGCACGTAAAGTGCCCTCCGCCACACACCGTTGGGTGGCTTGCGGAGTATAGGTGTAGATGTAGATGTAGATGTAGATCAGCCAACTGCTAAAACGTTCATGTGCGCCTGGGCTTAACGTCCCGTTCTCGATCGCAGAGCAATGCTCTTGCTGCTCACCTACTTTGCTTACAGATAATTGCGACAACAACGCGCACACTATGGGCCGGAATACAACATGACAGAAATAGAGATTGTCACTTTTGCTTGTTTTTGTCGAGAAATTGTTAATTAATATAGTAAGATTATCTATGTCGTGACTTGCCCGCGGCAGTTATTAAATCTAGCAAATAAAATTCCACGTCGGGTATAATGTCACATATTAACGACACTACCAGTTTCTGAGTTTCAATCCTTCGTCTTCAGGCATTTTGATGTCGACAATCACAGCCAAGTGCAAAAGGATAAGCTATCAGCCTCAATGGCATGTAGTTGTATTTGTCAACGTCAAAATGTCTGAAGACGGAGGACTAATATTCTGAAAGTGGTAGCTTCATTGCCACATTGTGCCATGTACAGAATCTCATTTATATCAGTATGCTAACATGTGAGTTACATTTTTGTCCTTGCAGCTGCCCAGACCTATACCCATCACGTAGAACAATATAGTCGCCCATTAGTGGCAGGCTGACTCACATTTGGCACCAAAGAGAGTTACAAACTACGAGCTGCGAATGTATACAACTGGGCATATTGTATAACACAAGATTTCCATGTACATGTCGCACAAATCGTGTAGGTTACGAAAAGTAATTCGTGAGCTCCGAGATGGTACTCAATGCACAGAATTTGGGACCGTGACAATAAAGGAAGGTTGCCAACAATCTCCTCAACACATCATACAACTAATTCTTCCTCGCGGAATACACTATTTCTGTACCAGAGTTTGTCGTGTATTTTAAAGAAAAGAGACATAAAGGGATTAAGTGGCCGATAAAGCTATGGACGTTGTCTGCAACCTTACTATTGCGTACAAGGGGCAGAAAAGAGCACTGAAGAGTGTACTCACTCCACATAGGCAGACCTTTGAATACAGGAAAAGCACAACCTCAATGGAATAAAAACTTGAATGTTGGCTGTTACGCTGCAGCTTCCAATATTTAATTTGCTATTTTGCAAATAAATCATTTCCGGGTACTACTTACCTCAAGGTTAGTGCAAAGATACTCTCTGTAGACATAGGTAGTATCTACTGCAGACAACTCAGTTATCTCTGGGGTTAGTCTGTGAGGCTGCCTGGAAGTCTTCCTTGAGTTCTGGATAAGTGAAGCAATGACATCACAGCCTGCTGGTTGCGAATGCTGGGTTATGTGTTTAAATGGCTACTCTTGCATTCCGTCGTTTGGAGAGAAGACGTTCTAGATGTCGAATGCCGCGCCGATCGCTATGTGAGGTGCTGAGGTGTAGCTGAATCGCGTACAGAAAATGAACACTTGCAATACGATTTCGTTAATCGTTAACGACGTTCGTGTGTTGAAACAATAGATTTCTTGATTCGCGTCTCGAAACTGCTATAACTTTCGCGTGCTAGACTCTCGTTTCACTTGTCGTTACCGGCTGTTTGTGGCTTGTGAGGCGCTTAAGTTTCGAGGTTCGGAACAGAATCTATTTGCTATTAATTTGTCTGTATGGTGATACAATCAATTTAGTCTCACTCCCTATTAGTGAACCTTTGTGTTTTGGGATTTATATTGGATCTAACTTCGTCAAATTTTCTTATCTTTGGCTAATTGTGTGCCACGTTTAGGCACAGGTAATACCTGTATCGTTGTGACTTGATCACTTTTCTGATATCAGTTACGCGAATATACATTGAAACGTTCTTTACAATCATTTTCCTTGTCGTACACTGAGGTGATTAAACTCATGGCATAGCGACAAGCACACATTCAAATGGCGGTAGTATCGCGTACACAAGGAACGAAAGGTCATTGCATTGGTGGATCTGTTATTTGCACTCAGTTGATTCATGTGGATAGGTTTCGATGTTCGACGGGAATTAACAGACTTCGAACGCGTAATGGCAGTTAGGGATAGAAGCAGGGGACATTCCATTTCGGAAATCGGTAGGGAATTCATCATTCCGTGATCCACAGTATCAAGAGCGTACCGAGAATACCAAATTGCTGGAATTACTTCTCACCTCGGACAATGCGGTGGCCGACGGCCTATACTTAACGACCGAGAGCAGCAGGGTTTGCGTTGAGTTGTCAGCGGTAACAGACAAACAGTACTGTGTGAAATAACTGCAGAAATCACTGTGGGACGTATGACGAATGCATCCTTTAGGACAGCGGGCCGAAATTTGGTGTTAATTGGCTATGGCAGCAGAAGACAGACGTGAGTGCCTTTGCTAACAGCACCACATCGCCTGCAGCGCCTCTCCTGGGCTCCTGACCACAGCGTTTGGACCCCATTCCACTGGAAAGCCATGGCCTGATCAGATGAATCCCGATTTCAGTTGTTAAGAGCTCAAGGTGGGGTTCGAGTGTGGCGCAGACCCCATGAAGCCATGGAGCCATGTTGTCAACAAGGCACTGTGCAAGGTTGTGGCTCCGTTATGGTGTGGGCTGTTTTTCCATGGAATGGACTGGGTCCTCTGGTCCAACTGAACCGCTAATTGACTGGAAATGATTATGTTCGGCTACCTCGAGACCACTTATAGTGATTCTTTGACTTCATGTTCAAGAACAAAGGTGGAATTTTTCAAAATGGTTCAAATGGCTCTGAGCATTATGGGACTTAACATCTGAGGTCATCAGTCCCCTAGAACTTAGAACTGCTTAAACCTAACTAACCTAAGGACATCACACACATCCATGCCCGAGGCAGTATCGGAACCTGCGACCGTAGCGATCGCGCGGTTCCAGACTGAGGCGCCTAGAACCGCTCGGCCACACTGGCCGGCGTGGAATTTTTATTGATGAAAATACGCCATGTCACCGGGTCACAACTGTTCGCGATTGGTTTGAAGAACATAATGGACAATTCGACCGAATGATTTGGCCTCTCAAATCGCCCGATATGAATCGCTTAGAAAATTTATGGGACATAATCGAGAGGTTAGTTCATTCACAAAATCTTACACCGGCAACACTTGCGCAATTATAGACAGCTATAGAGGCAGCGTGCCTCAATATATCAGCAGGGGAATTCCAACGACTTGTTGTGTCCATGACACGTCGAGTTGCTGCGTTACGCCGGCCAAAAGGTGTCTCGACACGCTATTAAGAGGTACCCCATGACTTTTGTCACCTCAGTAAATATTGTCCAATTTAAACGAATTAGGTCGATATGTATTCAACATTTGATGTAAGATAACGTAATCTAAAACGGGTTTTTGGCTACATCACCTGACAGGATTTTCCGATTTTCTTATTGCAATTTATGTCAATACTAGTAGTTTTCAACAGACAAGGTAGGGGTTTGATTCTGGCGCAGGTGACAGAGGCCCAGTGCTTTGTTCCACAGGAAGTGCCTTATGTTTTGTGTATCACTGCAACAAACTGGGAGCACACGCCCACTGTACTGCAAATGGCTATAAGCTAAATTTTATGCTTGGTGAGACATCTCATTTAATTGCTCGTATTAACTCACATTCAGTTTTCGTTTTGGTATGCCCATTATAGATCGTTGGGATAACAAAATAAGCGTAAACTGCCTAGTTAATTTTCTGTAGTCTCTTTACAGTCAGATTGCGTTCTCACGTATGATTCGTGGGTCAAAATTTTGTGTGTGAGATGGCATAATTTTCATATCAGAGCATAATCGGATTTACTTTCACAGGTAACCCAAACAGAAAAACTAGAAATAACCTTCCAAACTGATATGGCAATTCTTTGCAAATAATAGTAGAAGGAAGGGCGCGTTGACTCTCCAGGAAGAGTATTTCATGAAAAAGTCCATAAAGAAAAAGAAATATGGTGAAAGATCAAAAATGTACCAGAAAATAGCCATTATTCCACTTGTACAAAACTTTCCAGAAAATAAATTCGAATAAAGTAATTGGAAATCTAAAATACAAAATAAAACACACACGCAGTAGTAAAAATCACAAGATCGCGTCTACTAACATACCTTCTCTCCTGTCCGCAGAATCCTCTCTCCACTGCTGCCTACTATAGTTCAAACCCATAACCATTCAGTTGACTTAACTACGACGTCAAATACAGGAACGCCAGTGTTGTGAAATGAAGTTCAGTGAGAGCTTTTGTACTAAGAAAGCTTACAGAAGAGCCAATAGACACGCATGTAGGGTGACAGACACAATCGAAGTGTACAATTTACATCCTTTATTCGTAAATAATGTAAACCTATGAGTGTTACTATGAAACACCACGTTTCTGAAAACAAAGTATTTATAATTAAGCAGGAAATTATTATAATAATCATTTTCTTTGCACACAACTGAAAATTCCTGAAACAATTACGTGGAACATGTTCTCTTAAAAGTAATTTTCAGTCGCAACAGACGACCAAACATGTCCATTATGATTATTCGGGCTGTTATGCCGTGGTCGGTTGATGAATTTTGTCAATTGAGACAAAATTCATCAACCGACCACGGAATAACAGCCCGGATAATCATAATGGACATGACATTTCCGGCCGTGAAAGTCTACATTTTAGTATAAGACGACCAAACATCATTCAGTTTCAAATCATGGGAGAATGGCTGCAAATATTAGCTGTAGAAGATTATATAGTAGTTTCTTAGAAAAACATTGTAAAAGTTTTGACCAGAGTAATAAAATAATAATAATATCGTAAAGCTCGATACCTGGACGACTTTTGCATTGTAGTGAGTTGCTTTTGCTTTATCCTCTAAGGGCGAGATGCATCTAAGTATTGTGCTTATTATCTTATGTACGAGTATGTCGTCTTGGCCTGGGGATACTCGATAATCGTTGACAGTTAAAAAGTATCGATACTGGGATAACATCGATGTTAAAAACAGAATATGGGCTCGACGGTGGGAAATAGACTACTGTCAATACTTTATTCGTTATTTAAACGAATCTCTTCCTGAACATGGCTCACAACGACACCAACGTAAAACAAGTGTTACTTGTCAAACGTGGCCACTGGAAAGAGGGAATCGGGGAGAAATAATATTTCTAGAGACAGCCAATCGGATAAAAGTAATGCTTCAGATCCACTGTCTGAAAACTCCCTTCGACCAACAAGGAGTTCAAGTTTTGGAACATACGGGAAAACAGAGTAACCAAATTTGATTTACTGAGTGATTATAAATTAGCAAAAGGAAAGAATAATTTGCAAACTGGAACAGAAAAATTGAGCTATCATTATAGTCCAGTTATCATCTGAAAGATTCCTTCTAGATTTTAAACAACGTACATTACCAGTATGAAATGAAATTTTCGATAGTACCTAACAAAGGTATAAAAAATTTGCATTTAAACATTTGATCTGTATCTACCTGGTCTGCTTCTGAAAGATTGTTCTCAAAAGCAGAATATGCTCTTTATTAATAAACAGACGTATGCAGAACGTCTCTTAAAAATGTTGTTGTTGCATTGTAGACAAAAAGTTGTGGCAACTGTAGTACTAATAATACGAACTTCGTCGTTTTCGGGTCGCTTATTGTCGGTCATCGATGGCTAGACGTCGATAATGAAATCGAAATCGGATCCGTGGTTCGCCAACATCGCACATGCCTACATTAGACCGCTCCAGTTCACGCTACTGGAAGCGACGAGAACTTCCAGTATCTAGACGCACGTCTTTCCTGGCCCTCTCAGTTACTCTATTTAAGTAATATCTATTTTGCTAAAGTGTACAGTATTTGTGACAGGGTTGCAAGGTCGTCTGCACGACTAAGAACACAGAATTCCTCTGGAAACAATTCATGACTTGTACTCACGAGTTGCACAGTGAATCACAACTGTACAACAGGATAAACGTAGTTAAGAGACACATTATCTCTCTTCTTCCCACTGTTTTGATACATATCTGAAGGCGGTCCGCATTAATGCTACCTCATTAAGTTGACCCTTATCAAAGTACTTCTTTATGTTTCTCGCAGTATTATAGTATCACCTTATCCTGCAGGCACGGAACTGTCTGTTATCAAAAAACTGGAGGCATGAGCGTGCTGAGTAGTTCAGTGTTCGTAATCATCTGTAATGATCGTGATATTTGCTACAATAAGGCATCGACCGATTGTATTCTGCACCTTGACAGGCACATCCAACGAATCGAGGAAAAATTATCATATTATTACGACTGCGTCAACAAAATAACATGACAAGGCAAGACTCATTGGTCGGATTTCCAGTGTACATTTGTAGCGAACAAAATTGCAATGGTGCGAGAAAAATGTAAGCGTCATGTCTTTAATTTGGCAGAGAAATACGTGTTCTTGAAATAATTTTTTGTATGCAGCAACAAGAACAGTTTCTACATCTACTTCTACATAGGTACTCTGCAAATCACTCTTAAGACCCTGGCAGAGGGTTCATCAAACCACCTTCATAATAATTACTACTCTACTCTCGAACTGCCAGCGGGTAAAACGAACACCTACATTTTTTCGTGCGGGCTCTGATTTCCCTTATTTTATTACGATGATCGTTTTTCCCTATGTATGTTGGCATCAACAAAATATTTTCGCATTCGGAGGAGAAAGTTGGTGATTGAAATTTCGTGAGAAGATTTCGCCGCAACGGAAAATGCCGTTGTTTTAATGGTGTCCCTCCCAAATTGTGTATTGTGTCCGTGACACTCTCTCCCCTGTTTCGCGATAAAACAAAACTTGTTATTCGTCAATGAACTTTCTCGATGTACTGCATTAATCCTTTCTGGTAAGGAAGTCTCTTTAGTCGATCTGTTATATTTTCTATGTGTCCTACCAATAAAATTCACTCTTTGGTTTCCCTTCCCTGCAACGTTTCCTATGTGTTCTTTCCAGTTTAAATTGTTCGTAATTGTAATTCCTTGGTCTTCGTTGAATCTAGACTGATTTATCGCGTAATCGAAATTTAACGGATTCTTTTTAGCACTCACGTGAATGAGCTCACACTTTTCATGAGGTAGAGTCAACTGCCAATTTTCGCACCATTCAGATATTTTTGCTAAATCGTTTTGCAATTTATTTTGTTTCTCTGATGAGTTGACTAGACGATAAACGACAGCACCATCTACGGACAGCCTAAGACGGCTGCTCAGATTGTTTTCTAAATTGTTCACATAGATGGAAATAGGATCACATTTGAGGAAGTAGAAAAAATGGTAAATAGATTGCAGTGCAATAAAGCGGCTGGGGTGGATGAAATTAAGTCGGAACTCATTAAATACAGTGGAATGTCAGGTCTTAAATGGCTACACAGGATAATTGAAATGGACTGGGAGTCGGGACAGGTTCCATCAGACTGGACAAAAGCAGTAATCACACCAATCTTTAAACATGGAAACAGAAAAGATTGTAACAACTACAGAGGTATCTCTTTAATCAGCGTTGTGGGTAAAATCTTCTCAGGTATTGTTGAAAGGAAAGTGCGAGTATTAGTTGAGGACCAATTGGATGAAAATCAGTGTGGGTTTAGGCCTCTTAGAGGTTGTCAGGACCAGATCTTTAGCTTACGGCAAATAATGGAGGAGGGGGAGGACATTAGTGTTTAACGTCCCGTCGACAACGAGGTCATTAGAGACGGAGCGCAAGCTCGGGTGAGGGAAGGATGGGGAAGGAAATCGGCCGTGCCCTTTCAAAGGAACCATCCCGGCATTTGCCTGAAGCGAGTTAGGGAAATCACGGAAAACCTAAATCAGGATGGCCGGAGACGGGATTGAACCGTCGTCCTCCCGAATGCGAGTCCAGTGTGCTAACCACTGCGCCACCTCGTTCGGTACAAATAATGGAGATGTGTTATGAGTGGAACAGGGAATTGTATCTGTGCTTTATAGATCTAGAAAAGGCATATGACCGGGTTCCTAGGAGGAAGTTATTGTCTGTTCTACAAGATTATGGAATAGGAGGCAAACTTTTGCAAGCAATTAAAGGTCTTTACATGGATAGTCAGGCAGCAGTCAGAGTTGAAGGTAAATTGAGTTCATGGTTCAGAGTAGTTTCAGGGGTAAGACAAGGCTGCAACCTGTCTCCACTGTTGTTCATATTATTTATGGATCGTATGTTGAAAACAATAGACTGGCTGGGTGAGATTAAGATATGTGAACACAAAATAAGCAGTCTTGCATATGCGGATGACTTAGTTGTGATGGCAGATTCGATTGAAAGTTTGCAAAGTAATATTTTAGAGCTAGATCAGAAATGTAAGGACTATGGTATGAAGATTAGCATCTCCAAAATGAAAGTAATGTCAGTGGGAAAGAAATATAAACGGATTGAGTGCCAAATGGGAGGAACAAAGTTAGAACAGGTGGACGGTTTCAAGTACTTAGGATGCATATTCTCACAGGATGGCAACATAGTGAAGAACTGGAAGCGAGGTGTAGCAAAGCTAATGCAGTGAGCGCTCAGCTACGATCTACTCTCTTCTGCAAGAAGGAAGTCAGTACCAAGACTAAGCTATCTGTGCACCGTTCAATCTTTCGACCGACTTTGTTGTATGGGAGCAAAAGCTGGGTGGATTCAGGTTACCTTATCAGCAAGGTTGAGGTTACGGAGATGAAAGTAGCTAGGATGATTGCAGGTACTAGTAGATGGGAACAAGGGCAGGGGGGGTGTCCACAATGAGGAAATCAAAGAAAAACTGGGAATGAACTCTATAGATGTAGCAGTCAGGGCGAACAGGCTTAGATGGTGGGGTCATGTTACACGCATGGGAGAAGCAAGGTTACCCAAGAGACTCATGGATTCAGCAGTAGAGGGTAGGAGGAGTCGGGGCAGACCGAGGAGAAGGTACCTGGATTCGGTTAAGAATGATTTTGAAGTAATAGGTTTAACATCAGAAGAGGCACCAATGTTAGCACTGAATAGAGGATCATGGAGGAACTGTATAAGGGGGGCTGTGCTCCAGACTGAACGCTGAAAGGCATAATCAGTCTTAAACGATGATGATGATGAGGAGGAGATAAGGAACAGCAGAGGGCCTATAACACTACCTTGGCGAACGCCAGAAATCACTTGTTTTACTCGATGACTTTCCGTCAGAGACTACGAACTATGACCTCTCTGACAGGAAATCACGAATCCAGTCACGTAACTGAGACGATACTCAATAAGCACGCAATTTCACCACAAGCCTCTTGTGTGGTACAGTGACAAAAGCCTTGTGGAAATCTAGAAATATGGAATCAATTTGAAATCCCTTGTCAATAGCACTCAGTACTTCCTATGCGTTGAAAGCTAGTTGCGTTTCACAGGAAAGACGTTTCCTAAATCCGTGTTGACTGTGTGTTAATAGAACGTTCTCTTCGAGGTAATTCATAACGTTCGAATACAATATACCCGTTATGTTCCAAAACCCTTTGCATACCGACGTTAATGATAAGGGGCTGTAATTTAGTGGATTATTCCTACTATCTTTTTTGAATATTTGTGTGACCTGTGCAACTTTCCAGCCCTTGGGTACAGATCATTTGCCAAGCCGTTGTATATGATTGTCTAGTATGGAGCTACTGCGTCAGCATATCTGAAAGGAACCTGGACTAGAAGACTTGCTTTTATTAAGTGCTTCACTAATTCTAGAATATCTACTTCTAAGTTACTCTAATTCTGGAATATTTACTTCCTCTTCTTTGGTGAAAAGATTTCGAAAGGCTGTGTTCAGTAACTCTGCTTTGGCAGCACTGTCGTCGATAGTATTTCCATTGCTATCACGCAGAGAAGGCATTGACTGTGTCTTGCTGCTGGTATACTTAGCATACGACGAGAATCTCTTTCGATTTTCTGCCAGGTTTCGAGATAGAGTTTCGGTGTGGAAAGTATTATAAGCATCTCGCATTGTCCGCGCAAAAATTTCGAGCTTCTGTGAAAGATCGCCAATCTTGGATATTTTGCTGACCCGTTTTGTGTACCAATGGGGATCAGCTCCGTCGTTTGTCAATTTACTTGGTATTGCTGTCGAACAGTTTGAAAGCCTTAAGTTTAAATTTAAATTCACATCTCATCAACATTATACGATCAGTCATTAGACATCCGCTGCTGGATAAATGTCTCCTATAGACTTTTTTGTGGTTTAGTCTTCAACTATAACGCTGCGTCTTGCTCCTGTGTGTTTTCTAAATGTCACCTGCGTACCTTGCTTTAGGTAGATGACTCGGTCTCTTTTTATCTCCTGGAATCTAGCAAAGAACTGCCACGGTACTCCAACCGTCCATTCGTCTTGATACATGCACTGTTCACCTTCATGTCATTCTTCTTACTGTCATTAGAGTCCACTTCGGTCGGTTTCCTCTGAAACGTCCCCTTAGACAAATTAGTGAATTACTGTGCTGGTAAACCCCTTACATTATTTGATTTGCAAACAACTGAGAAATACTGAACGTACTCAGACATTTCTCTCTTTACTTATTCTGATCATCACTAAACTGACACACAATATTTTTAGCGCAACGCAATCTGACTTTTAATAATCCCTACAAAAGAATGGCCCTGACTAACAATAACCAATACCTTTCATGAATCACTTACCTCACAAAAATCTTCATTCCTCGAACTACTGCAATACAGCGAGCGCCAATACTGCCAGCTAAGTAAAAGATTCTAACTACTGAAGTCACTAACTACTGATAGGCATAGTTGGCAAATGAAAGATTTTCATAAAGAACAAACAATGTATTTACCTTAATAGTGTTCAAAAGTCATAATGTATGTATCAGTTCATGACATCCAGTCTTACAAATTTACTGTCTCTGATGGACACACGTCCAGATCATCCGCTCTCAAAACTCCGCCATCTCTCTCCCCATATCCACCACTGCTGGCGGCTCACCTCCAACTGCGCAACGCTACGCGCTGTTAACAGCCAACTGCCCAACACTACAATAGCGACTATTTCAACAATGCCCACCAGCCACAGACTGCACGCAGCACAGCCAGTGATTTTCATACAGAGCGCTAGGTGACGTTACCAACATAAAAACCTAAACAGCCTACTTACACCTCACCCATTCCTTACTAATTCCCATCAAGTGTATCTCCATTTCACGCTAAGCAATCCTCAATTTTTGAACAGCTGCGACCATCCAACTATACCGGCTGTTTTCATTAATTTCCTATTCTAAGTTATAAGGCTAGAACACTGTGAAGAAGAGGTTCTGATCGACAGAATTAATCTAGAAGTGGGGTTATTTTTGTACTAATCCTTGTGATAAATGTTTTATGAAAAATAATACGCTGCCACGCAGTAATTCGTTGCTGGAGGCTCCAGTACCTGTCCGTAGCAGCGTGTGTGGTGACGGCAGTGTTACATAAGGAATGGCCACCAAGGAACGTGCAGTGCGCAAGAGAATCTGATGAAAACTTTTGTGCGTGGCAGTCATTTTATTGTGTTAGTAGCTGACTGACGTAATGACTTTATGTTGCTCCACGGCAGGTTATTTAACTAAACTGATTATTATTATTATTATTATTATTATTACACATTTTTGCTTCCAGGACAGTGGTTAGCTTGAACGTTACATGATTATTCATTTATATTATCCATTTTTCTCTTGTTTCTTTCTTGTTTTTCTCTTCCCAAAACCTTCTCATTCTTTGCCTGTGTTCCTGTTTCCTTTGCTTTCTCTACATTTTGCCTATTTTCTTCCCTTCGTTTGCTTCAAATTTCGAGTTCATAATTTTTTACGACTTTGTCTCCTTCATTCAACATTTCAAAACTGACTCCTGCTTGTTTTAGGTTTTATTTTATTTTTTGAAGCCAGTTTTTTTGATTGAAATGTTTACTACATCAAAAATACTATTTGCGAGTCTGTTGTGTTGTCCATTCTATGTATGTGCCCATAGAACGTTAGTCTACATTTTCTGATAACGTCTGTCAGTCTATCTGTGCGTTCGTATAATTCTTTGGTTGGTCTCTTCATCCATATGCTATGTCTGTGTGCTGCTCTAAACATTTTTCTGAGGAATTTACGTTCTATTTTTTGTGTCTCTATGATAACTTATGCTCCGATTGTAGTTGTTTCTGATGCGTAGAGTCCATCTGATAATCACAGCTGTATTGTAGAGCCTGAGTTTCTTTTCTTGTAGTGCATCCATGTCAGTTTGTACGCTTTCTGAAGTTTTTCTGTTCTTTCCATGTTGGGTGTCTTGTTTAATCCTCCTATTTGTATATACAACTCAAGATATTTGAGTTTTTCAACTTCTTAACCTTGCGAGCTAACATCCCAAAGATGATCGGGCTCACATGCGGTTCCTCTTCGTCGAAATGTCTTGGCTCAAACTCGTCTAGGGTTGAACCGCACGTGTCGCATTACACGCCCTAAATTAGACACTTGTGACCCTTTGGTTAAATTGTCTCGGGAACTAAATTAATGACCCACAAATGATGTAGACCACACAGTTGCGATTTGGTTAGAATAATGTTTACTGAGAAAGCAAACTAATCGCGAAAATGGTCGTATTTAGAGTTACTGTTACACTCGAGTTCATATCCATTTGACACAGTTCCATCATTCACAATCTCAAGTCCAGCACTCCATTTCGTTATTTACACGAAAAGTTAAGAGCTCACACCAAGCGCGCGTCTGCTCACCGCTCTGAGACAAAGTCCCGCGATACTACACAACGCGAAATTTTCTAAGTCGTTTCACTTCCTAGCTGCCTAAAGACCGTCTGTACGCTTTCGCGTTTCAATCCGAAGTGTCCTCTTTGGTATCTCCAGCCGAACTGTCCTCTTTGGTGTCTAGACCAGAACTCTCTCTCTGCCCGTCTCCGACCGCGTTTCCCGCGCGCCGAATATCCTCGCTCAACTGACTAGCTCAGTTCCCTTTCCTGAAGACGTCCATCTCATTGGCTACAGCTTATTCTACATTACTTTACATTTTAACATATTTAAATAATCAAAGCTTGGCCACTTTCACGTTCTAAATAAAGTAACAATAATACCCATTAGATAATAAACGTTAAATTCTTTTACATAAAACCAATACAATTTCCTTCTTAGCTTTGAACGCCACGGCCAGTGGCCTTGCACCAGTGTGATTTCTGACAAATAAATAAAGAACAAAAGTAACTATTATGCACTAAACTTTACAACAAACACTCAATTACCGAATGATTCAATAAGGTGTCATTCTGTCATCGCTCAATGTGTTTTGTGTGGAGGAAACGATGATCTGATGCTTAACTGAAAATACTGATAATTTAAATTTACTGTATCTTTTGAACAAATAAAGTCACAGAGTTGATATTTACAACGTTTCTCATTTTAATGATGCGCTTCTATATGAAATGTCGATCGTTAGGATCGACCAAAGCGTTCAGATTTTAGCATTCAGGTCTTTGTTACAAAACTTGTTACTTTCACTTTAACAGTAAATCCTTAACTATCATGGACAAGATCAATATTCAAGTTTTATTGGGATCACCATGAAAATTTATGGGGGATGGCAGATTAAAATTACTGTGGCTTGATTCCCTGAATTAGTACAGTATTAAATAGTTACCATAAATGTTTCCCTTTATTGCCGATCGTAGGTCCGCAATATTTAACACTGCTACGTGTCCTTGGCCACAAAGGACTTCTACTGGGTTTCCCTATGATGGAGGTTCTCGTCTGTCTCACTCGCACACTACAGCGCTTAGGCCTCAATACGAGGTGCATTCAACACCTCCGATTTTTTTCTCCAGACTGGAAAGAGATAGAAACATGCATATTGTTTTAAAATGAGGCCACATTCATTGTTAATACGTCCCAGAGATGGCAGCACCGTACGGCAGATGGAATATTACCGCCAGCGGCGAGAATGAGAACTGTTTTAAATACTTAAAATGGCGACGTTTTCTTTACTTGAACAGCGTGCAATCATTCGTTTTCTGAATTTGCGTGGTGTGAATCCAATTGAAATTCATCGACAATTGAAGGAGACATGTGGTGATGGAGTTATGGATGTGTCGAAAGTGCGTTCGTGGGTGCGACAGTTTAATGAAGGCAGAACATCGTGTGACAACAAACCGAAACAACTTTGGGCTCGCACAAGCCAGTCTGACGACATGATCGAGAAAGTGGAGAGAATTGTTTTGGGGGATCGCCGAATGACTGTTGAACAGATCGCCTCCAGAGTTGGCATTTCTGTGGGTTCTGTGCACACAATCCTGCATGACGACCTGAAAATGCGAAAAGTGTCATCCAGGTGGGTGCCACAAATGCTGACGGATGACCACATGGCTGCCTGTGTGGCATGTTGCCGAGCAATGTTGACGCGCAACGACAGCATGAATGGGACTTTCTTTTCGTCGGTTGTGACAATGGATGAGACGTGGATGCCATTTTTCAATCCAGAAACAAAGCGCCAGTCAGCTCAATGGAACACAGATTCACCACCACCAAAAAAATTTCGGATAACCGCCAGTACTGAAAAAATGATGGTGTCCATGTTCTGGGACAGCGAGGGCGTAATCCTTACCCATTGCGTTCCAAAGGGCACTACGGTAACAGGTGCATCCTACGAAAATGTTTTGAAGAACAAATTCCTTCCTACACTGCAACAAACACGTCCGGGAAGGGCTGCGCGTGTGCTGTTTCACCAAGACAATGCACCCGCACATCGAGCTAACGTTACGCAACAGTTTCTTCGTGATAACAACTTTGAAGTGATTCCTCATGCTCCCTACTCACCTGACCTGGCTCCTAGTGACTTTTGGCTTTTTCCAACAATGAAAGACACTCTCTGTGGCCGCACATTCACCAGCCGTGCTGCTATTGCCTCAGCGATTTTCCAGTGCTCAAAACATACTCCTAAGGAAGCCTTCGCCGCTGCCATGGAATCATGGGGTCAGCGTTGTGAAAAATGTGTACGTCTGCAGGGCGATTACATCGAGAAGTAACGCCAGTTTCATCGATTTCGGGTGAGTAGTTAATTAGAAAAAAAATCGAAGGCCTTAGAACTTGAATGCATTTCGTAGACAATAGATGCCTGTGAATTTCCCCATCTCGTGGTGAATCTGCGCCCTTTGTGGCAGGCGGTCCTGGACGACAGGGTTCGTTTCACAATTCCCGAAGGCTGACTCTTTCGGCCAAATACTTAAATGTTAGCGAAATGCTCGTTAATTTATGGTTCTGAGCACTATGGGACTTAACTTCTGAGGTCATCAGTCCCCTAGAACTTAGAACTACTTAAACCTAACTAACCTAAGGACATCACACGCATCCATGCCCGAGGCAGGATTCGAACCTGCGACCTTAGCGGTCGCGTGGTTCCAGACTGTAGCGCCTAGAACCGCTCGGCCACCCCGGCCGGCGCTCGTTAACTCACAACCTTTACGTATCATGTGTACATGGCTTGGTTGATGTTGTTCTATCTTTTAGTGTATTGCGTTTTGTTATATGATGCCTGAATACTTGTTTTGACAGTAACTTCATGTAAGTATTCCGGCGCTTCTTTGTCTACTGTTGCTGAATATTGCCAGGTCATCTACAAACGCCAGACATTTTATGATCGTCTTGTTTGCACATGTTCTTCGTAACTGCGATCCTTTTACTTTTTTTTCATTGTTTGGTAATTCTGTCCATATTGAATAAAACAGGTGAGAAACCATCTCCTTGGCTGACCCCTGTATGTATCTCGAATGGGCCTGAGATTTCTGCCACAAATTTTATGTTGGACGTGGCGTCTAAAAGTGTCTGTTGTATGAGTATTCTAATTTTTCTATCTATTCCATATTCTTATAGTGTGTCAAAGAGGGTCCACCTGTCAATGAAGTCTTAAGTCTTCTTAAAGTCCACGATTGTCACAACAGTGCTGTTCGTCTGTCTGACCTTCAGAAGCGTTGCACGTTCCAAATATGTTCAATACAGCACCTTCCTTTTCTGAAGCCTGCTTAGTATTCTCCTATCTTTGTACCAGCTTGTTGTTGAATTCTGCTGAAATACCGAATATTAATATTAATTATTTCAAGTTCAAAAATGGTTCAAATGGCTCTGAGCACTATGGGACTTAACAGCTATGGTCATCAGTCCCCTAGAACTTAGAACTACTTAAACCTAACTAACCTAAGGACATCACACAAGACCCAGTCATCACGAGGCAGAGAATATCCCTGACCCCGCCGGGAATCGAACCCGGGAACCCGGGCGTGGGAAGCGAGAACGCTACCTCACGACCACGAGCTGCGGACTTATTTCAAGTGTAGACGGGGATTTACAAGACACATTTTTCCTAATAACTATTTTGCAAAGTATAGCTGGACAGGTTTTTCCCTGTATTCAGTGGTTCTCATTAGAAGTATGAAGATATGTTAGTGATAATGATGAAGCGTGATGTTGAAGTGATTAATATGCAGTACTAAAATTTTATTTCATATGAAGAAATTAAGTAAAAGGGTGCATTGAGTCCTTGGAACTTATAAATATTCTCTGAACTTCAGGTTTTTAACTTCAGATTTTTACGCAAGTAGAAACTACAATATTTCTCTAACCGACTGAAATTAACTCTGTGTCAACCCAATGAAAAGTTGTTAAAGTCCAAGTTAAGTCCCACTGTGAAATCTCAAAAGTTTGAATGCCGATAATCAGTACGAAAAATAAGAAAAATAAGTCTTGGAAAAGTCTTTGTATACAGCCTGAGACTAATCACGGGCATAGAGATGTATTTTCTTGTATTTATCGCACACGTTGATTTTAGTTAACGGTATTATTCCATTTACCAACACTATTAGTTTGCTGGCGTTTGTCGTACAGCTTACTAAAGAATCTGGTAGTCTGCTCGGCAATGGTGTTGCAAGTAATCTCAGAACCTGGAATGTATAAAGAGATTATTTATCGATCCGCGTAGATCGCTCAGAAACCATCTGTATGCGAGTACGACTTTGTCGATGAAAAGTGGATGATAGTTACCCAACAAGTGTATATAAAAGAAGTACATAAAAGGATAATGGTAGTTCCCATAGGAAATATGACCGTAACTGTAAGTCCTTATTATACATCCATTCTGAATCAATCCGGACGGTCTGTGAGGTGCCGTAGGATATCGCAACTATGAATCTGTATTCTCTGAGATAAAACCACTGCGAACCCTTTAAACATTAATCTGAATCTGAGAAGTTCGCTTTCATATACATATCGACTTACTTCTGAGGCTAATTGAGTCGTAATAATTAATCTTCATCATCATCATAATTTGTATGGCGCACACAAGCCGTATATTTATGTTATATATCGAATGTCAGTGAATAAAACAAAAATAAAATAACTAAATATTAGTATCAAAGTTTCTAATCCATTCCACTAAGTAAATATTAGTGTCAAGATTTCTAATCCATTCCACCGCTGTGGGAGTGGCATTCCTAAAATCATTTCATTTGCCTTTATAGCATCGTGGAACGCATTGTCTCATAGACTGTTTCAGTGCACCATAGTCACAACTGGGAGACCCCACACTATTCCATTTGTAAGTAGGCTGTTTATATTTTCTTATTGGCAACGTTACGTAGCGCTCTGTATGAAAATCACTGGCTGTGCTGTGTGCAGCATGTGGCTAGTTTGCATTGTTGTCTGCCATTGTAGTGTTGGGCAGCGGCAGCTGGATGTGAACAGCGCGTAGCGTTGCGCAGTTGGAGGTGAGCCGCCAGCAGTGGTGGATGTGGGGAAAGAGATGGCGGAGTTTTGAAATTTGTTATACTGGATATTATGAACTGCTATATATATTATGACTATTAAGGTAAATACATTGTTTGTTCTCTCTTAAAATCTTTCATTTGCTAACTATCCCTATCAGTAGATAGTGCCTTCCGTAGTTTGAATCTTTTATTTAGCTGGCAGTAGTGGCGCTCGCTGTATTGCAGTAGCTTGAGTAACGAAGATTTTTGTGAGGTAAGTGATTTGTAAGTGATTTGTGAAAGGTACAGGTTAATGTTAGTCAGGGCCATTCCTTTGTAGGGATTTCTGAAAGTCAGATTGCGTTGCGCTAAAAGTATTGTGTGTCAGTTTAAGCACAGTCTTGTATAATTTGTTCCAAGGGGACGTTACATATGACGACCCTTAGCCGAGGATACTTCACTGGAATCTTCTGATATTTTCTTCTAGTTTGTGTAATTAGTGTAGCTTTTGTTTATTGCTAGCACGTAATTGTAGAGAGAATTTCCTTTGTAGTTGCAGTTTTTCATTCTTGTACAGTAAAACAGTTGTGGCATGCATGTAGATTTGCACCAAGTATTTCGCAGCTGCGCTTGCAATTAACTACATATTATTTTCTATGCTATGTTAATGTGTTCTCTTATTTTTGCAATTCAAATTGTGCTTTTCTGTGTTATCGTGTGAAATATTGTGACAATAATGGCGTGTGAAAAACGTAACACTAGGCTCCAAAGTAAACTGAAAAATAATAGTGATGACGAGCGTAGCTTATCAGCACCACTGTGTAGTGAATTAACAGACATTCGAAGTAGTAATTTGGTAATTGTGCATAGAGAAATGGAGCGGGCGGCAAATAATGGTGTAGGCAGTGAAACAGGTAGTGAACAAGGAAGCATTATCGATCGATCGGTCGGCAACAGCTCGCCTCAGGAATCCGAAATGATAGGACACAATTTTGCAAATACTGTAGATTCAGGTTTTGCGTACTCACCGTTTTCTCAAATAAGTCAAGATACATTTTCTGCTTGTCAAAATGTGAATGTTGCTGGTGCAAATGCACTGCCGAAAAGTGTAGAGGAACAGATTCCAGACACTAATGCATTGTTATTACAATTAATGCAACAAATAGGACAAAATCTTCAAAAGTTAGACACAATGGAACAGAATCTTCTAAATTTAAACACAATGGAACAAAATCAGAGACAAACACAGCGAAAGCTTCAAAAGTTAGACACAATGGAACAAAATCTTCAAAAGTTAGACACAATGGAACAACACCAGAGGCAAACACAGCAAAAGTTGAAACTTCCTGGCAGATTAAAACTGTGTGCCCGACCGAGACTGTCGTAAGTAGGCTGTTTATATTTTCTTATTGGCAACGTTACGTAGCGCTCTGTATGAAAAGCACTGGCTGTGCTGTGTGCAGCCTGTGGCTAGTTTGCATTGTTGTCTGCCATTGTAGTGTTGGGCAGCGGCAGCTGGATGTGAACAGCGCGTAGCGTTGGACAGTTGGAGGTGAGCCGCCAGCAGTGGTGGATGTGGGGAAAGAGATGGCGGAGTTTTGAAATTTGTTATACTGGATATTATGAACTGCTATATATATTATGACTATTAAGGTAAATACATTGTTTGTTCTCTCTTAAAATCTTTCATTTGCTAACTATCCCTATCAGTAGTTAGTGCCTTCCGTAGTTTGAATCTTTTATTTAGCTGGCAGTAGTGGCGCTCGCTGTATTGCAGTAGCTTGAGTAACGAAGATTTTTGTGAGGTAAGTGATTTGTAAGTGATTTGTGAAAGGTACAGGTTAATGTTAGTCAGGGCCATTCCTTTGTAGGGATTTCTGAAAGTCAGATTGCGTTGCGCTAAAAATATTGTGTGTCAGTTTAAGCACAGTCTTGTATAATTTGTTCCAAGGGGACGTTTCACATTTACAGAATGAATCAGAGCACCGACCACATGCAGTGCGGATTCCATTAAATTTGACCCCCGGTGTCCAGTAAAATTCGATACCCACACTTTCACACTCATGTATCTCGAACCATTCCCAATCTTGGTTATTTCCGACGTGTGGACAGTGCTCCGTCCAGAGATCTCTTACTTTGGTATTATTGAAGCTGTCTGTTCAGCGCACAGTAGTGGCGGGTTTCCCGAACGAAGCCTGTTTCTTCGTAAGACAGGTATGTCGTGATGAATGGGTAATTCCTTATTCTCTTGTATTCTGTGGTAAAATCTAAGCAGAATCTCTGGTGAGTAAATATTCCTTCAGCGGAAACCAGTAGACGGGAGTTTGTCTGATTGACCCAGTAATCATGCGCATCATGCTGGTGAGCTGCGCATCGATGAGGCTGGTATGACAACTATTACAACACAATGAAGCTCAATACTCCGCGGCTGAAAAATTCAGTGCAAGAGCCGATGTACCCGAAGTATCCATCGAAGCCCCTCAGGTTGTGCCACACATCATCTGAATGATGTAGTTGCTAAATTTTGTCTTCGCTGATGTGCCTTCCAGATGTTTTTTATAAGATGGAATACAGTCGAGTATGATGCCAAATTAGTTTGTGTATTTGTTGTGACGGAGAATATTGCCGTCAAACTGCAACGTGGGCTCAGTTTTATACTGTTTGTTGTTTAACGCATAAACCTAGCTCTTACTGGTACTGGGTTACATTCTTTGAAAAATGGGTAAAGAGCAGCTACGTCCTCTGTTAATATTCCCTCCGACTGACGAAGCTCTTTTGATTAACAAGCCAGAGCGATATCGCCTGCATAGCAACATTTACTTGAAGACGTTTTTGAAGGTCAGAAATACACTCCTGGAAATGGAAAAAAGAACACATTGACACCGGTGTGTCAGACCCACCATACTTGCTCCGGACACTGCGAGAGGGCTGTACAAGCAATGATCACACGCACGGCACAGCGGACACACCAGGAACCGCGGTGTTGGCCGTCGAATGGCGCTAGCTGCGCAGCATTTGTGCACCGCCGCCGTCAGTGTCAGCCAGTTTGCCGTGGCATACGGAGCTCCATCGCAGTCTCTAACACTGGTAGCATGTCGCGACAGCGTGGACGTGAACCGTATGTGCAGTTGACGGACTTTGAGCGAGGGCGTATAGTGGGCATGCGGGAGGCCGGGTGGACGTACCGCCGAATTGCTCAACACGTGGGGCGTGAGGTCTCCACAGTACATCGATGTTGTCGCCAGTGGTCGGCGGAAGGTGCACGTGCCCGTCGACCTGGGACCGGACCGCAGCGACGCACGGATGCACGCCAAGACCGTAGGATCCTACGCAGTGCCGTAGGGGACCGCACCGCCACTTCCCAGCAAATTAGGGACACTGTTGCTCCTGGGGTATCGGCGAGGACCATTCGCAACCGTCTCCATGAAGCTGGGCTACGGTCCCGCACACCGTTAGGCCGTCTTCCGCTCACGCCCCAACATCGTGCAGCCCGCCTCCAGTGGTGTCGCGACAGGCGTGAATGGAGGGACGAATGGAGACGTGTCGTCTTCAGCGATGAGAGTCGCTTCTGCCTTGGTGCCAATGATGGTCGTATGCGTGTTTGGCGCCGTGCAGGTGAGCGCCACAATCAGGACTGCATACGACCGAGGCACACAGGGCCAACACCCGGCATCATGGTGTGGGGAGCGATCTCCTACACTGGCCGTACACCACTGGTGATCGTCGAGGGGACACTGAATAGTGCACGGTACATCCAAACCGTCATCGAACCCATCGTTCTACCATTCCTAGACCGGCAAGGGAACTTGCTGTTCCAACAGGACAATGCACGTCCGCATGTATCCCGTGCCACCCAACGTGCTCTAGAAGGTGTAAGTCAACTACCCTGGCCAGCAAGATCTCCGGATCTGTCCCCCATTGAGCATGTTTGGGACTGGATGAAGCGTCGTCTCACGCGGTCTGCACGTCCAGCACGAACGCTGGTCCAACTGAGGCGCCAGGTGGAAATGGCATGGCAAGCCGTTCCACAGGACTACATCGAGCATCTCTACGATCGTCTCCATGGGAGAATAGCAGCCTGCATTGCTGCGAAAGGTGGATGTACACTGTACTAGTGCCGACATTGTGCATGCTCTGTTGCCTGTGTCTATGTGCCTGTGGTTCTGTCAGTGTGATCATGTGATATATCTGACCCCAGGAATGTGTCAATAAAGTTTCCCCTTCCTGGGACAATGAATTCACGGTGTTCTTATTTCAATTTCCAGGAGTGTATAAAGGATGGACAGGAGAGGTGCAAGAATTGAGATCTGTGACAGGCTATTGTTTAGTTTCCTTAGCGAGCTTCTGTTTTCACCCACGCAAACCTGAAATTATCGATTACGTATCATCTTATTAATAAAAGATGCTGTTATTCGGCATATAACTATTTTCAGTAATTTATAAATCATCCCTTCCCGCGTGCGTCAGAGCTAATTATCTTATCATTGAAACTTCGATGAGGCCTAAATTCATTTTGCTGTATTGGGGTATATTCTGAAATGCAGCCGGCCACTGTAACCGAGCGGTTCTAGGCGCTTCAGTCCGGAACCGCGCTGCTGCTACGGTCGCAGGTTCGAATCCTGCCTCGGGCATGGACGTGTGTGATGTCGTTAGGTTTAAGTAGTTCTAAGTCTAGGGGACTGATTACCTCAGATGTTAAGCCCCATAGTGCTTAGAGCCATCTGAACCATTTTTTTCTAAAATGCACCTACTAATTTTATAGTAAGTAAGTCTCTCTAAGAGCCTATACGCACAACTAAGCAGGGAAACTGATAGAAATTTCTGGGGAAGATCCGGTGATCTGTAAGGTTTTAAGATTTCCCCAGTTTTTTATTTTTCATTTTTTGGAAATTGTAAAAGGAAAGGACTGGTTTTAACGTCCCGTCGACATCGAAGTCATCTGATGGCATTTGCCTTAAGTGATTTAGGGAAACCACGGGAAATCTAAATCTGGATAACTGGACGCAGGTTTGAAATGCAAGTCCAGTCTGCTAATCACTGCGCCACCTCGCTCGGTGTTTGGCACTGTCCTTGTCTTCAAAATAATAGAGAAAAAGCGAGACAGCCAAAGTTTGACATTTTCTTCAAGATGAGATGTGTACTTTATTTTATCTAGCTCTTCTTGAGTCGAAAATTTAGTAACGGCGGCTGTCGACGATGTATCTATTACACAAAACAGCCCATTGGCGAGACATCAACTTAGTCTTTAGAGCTCTCAGACATAAATTACGTTCCTTTTCTTTTTAAAAACCGAAATTTGTTAACTGTTGGTGAATTATCTTTACGACGTACTTTTTAAACAGGTACTGATGTGTAAGTACGGTTCAGAACCTAAAAATACATCTTCGCACACTCTTACCGATAGCAATGCACTTTCAATAACGTATTCTACCTACGTCATGACAACCACAAATAAAATTACAAAAAATGCAAATTTCGTTCACTGTTGTTGATTTTTACTCTCTACATACTTTTCGAAGGGGTACTGATATGTGAATAAGACCCTGAAGGTCGAAATATTGAATACGACATTCATTGGTGAAAGCGACATCTGCTACGGAGAATTAAATTTTTGGGTTAAATTTAACTGAAAAATGGAATCTCATAGAAGGATTTGTCAAAAACAATAAATGATAATTGTTTTTTAAAATTTTAAAATTTAATGTAACTGATTACATTACAAACTGGCAAAGGTTGGGCATATAGCCCCCCCCCCCCCCCCGCCCCTACTTCCTGCCCCGCACTTACTGTTGCGTGGGTTCCTCAGCTGCCCTTAAGTGTGTGCAAAAGTTAGTAGTGATGGTGGAACAAACATGTGTATGTACAGACTGTGCTATTTTGCGATAAATGGACATGCGTGCTCGCACTACTTAGCAGCGCTACGAATATATATAACAGCAAATGACAACGGCATATAAATGTGTCAGCATCTATAAAGTTGACATGGCTTAAAGCCAAAACATCTGTACTTGATACTGGCCTACGGCCGAAATTGCTATAGTGGAAATAAAAGTTTAACAGTCACTGGCGTAAACATGGTGTCTTTCAAAAAATTTTACGTTACTGTGAATCCCAGTTACGAGAAGTTACTTAAGTGACTGTTTCACCGCGTCTGCACGGTCGCGACAGTGCTAATTTGACTGTCGAGCTTCAAATGGTTCAAATGGCTCTCAGCACTATGCGACTTAACTGCTGAGGTTATCAGTTGCCTAGAACTTAGAACCAATTAAACCTAACTAATCTAAGAGCATCACACACATCCATGCCAGAGGCAGGATTCGAACCTGTGACCGTAGCGGTCGCTCGGTTCCAGACTGTAGCGCCTAGAACCGCACGGCCACTTCGGCCGGCGACTGTCGAGCTGACTGCCGCGCTAGTAGCGCCGTTGCAGAATAATTTCAAATGACATACAGATTACGTTTTTACACTGATGAGCCAAAGAAACTGGTACCCCTGCCTAATATCGTGAAGGACCCCCGCGAGCACGCAGAATTGCCGTAACACGACTTGGCATGGACTCGAATAATGTCTGAAGTAGTGCTGGAGGGAGTTCACACCACGAATCCTGCAAAGCCGTCCATAAATCTATAAGAGTACGACGGGGTGGAGATCTCTTCTGAGCAGCACGTTGCAAAGCATCCCAGATATGCTCAAAACGTTCATGTCAGGGGAGTTTGGTTGCCAGAGAAGTGCTTAAACTCAGAAGTACGTGGGGTGTCCCATTGTCCTGCTAGAAATGTACAATGGACATGAATGGATGTAGGTGATCAGACAGGATGCTTACGCATGTGTCACCTGTCAGAGTCATATTTAGACATATCAGGGGTCCCATATCACTCCAAGTGCACACGCCCCACACCTTTACAGAGCCTCCAACAGATTAAACAGTCCCCTGCTAACATGCAGGGTCCATAGATTTGTGAGGTTGTCTCCATACCCGTACACGTCCATCCGCTCGATACAGTTTGAAATGAGACTCGTCCGACCAGGCAAATGTTTCCAGTTATCAACAGTCCAATGTCGGTGTTGACGGGCCCAAGCGATTCGTACAGCTTGGTGTCGTGCAGTCAGTAAGGCTACACGGCTCCGTAAGCCCGTATCGATGATGTTTCGTTGATTGGTTATCACGCTGACACTTGTTGATCGTCCAGAATTGAAATCTGCAGCAATTTTCGGGAAGGTTGCACTTCTGTCACGTTGATCGATGCTCTTCAGTCGTCGTCGGTCCCGTTCTTGCAGGATCTTTTTCCAGCTACAGCTATGTCGGAGATTTGATGTTTTACTGGATTCCTGATGCTCACGGTAAACTCACTTCATACCTACCTCGGAGATGCTGTGTCCCAGCGCTCGTCCGCCGACTATAATATCACGTTCAAAGTCACTTAAATCTTGATAACCTGCCATCGTAACCGCAGTAACCGATCTAACAACTGCAGCATACACGGGTTGTCTCATACAGGCAATACCGACCGCAACGCCGTATCCTGCCTGTTTCCATGTTTCTTTATTTGAATACGCATGCCTGCACCAGTTTCTTTGGCGTTTTCTTACTATGTAACGTCGATCCGTCTGTGCAGCGGTCAGTTATCGAAAATGGTTCAAATGGCTCTGAGCACTATAGGACTTAATATATGAGGTCATCAGTCCCCTAGAACTTAGAACTACTTAAACCTAAGTAACCTAAGGACATCATACACGTCCATGCCCAAGGGAGGATTCGAACCTGCGACCGTAGGGGGCGCGCAGTTCCAGACTGAAGCGCCTAGAACCGCTCGGTCACATCGGCCGGCAGTCAGTTATCCAATTAATTTAGAAAAAGGGGTATCACTCTTCCAACAGGTCATATGAACATACAATACCTAAGCACAGGCAGTGCTCATTCAACAGCAAACAACGAATCTGTCGACATTAAAAATCAGAGTGAATTCCTGATCTTAAATACGCAGACCACGAACCGCACTCAGTCACAATCGAGGCCACAACAGGCAAATGCATGGCACTGTGGCCAGCCATACACCCAACAGTCAAATGGACCTCTACTTGCGACCAACTGCTAAATACAAACGCTGGCATTACGTCGTTTCTTACGCACCTCGAAACGATGAGTGTATGCCACACATTAGTGAAAATTTAGAGAATTCACAGCTGCGCTGGACGTAACAACGGAACAAATTGTCATCGTAGAGGGATTGAAGCTCTTCAAAATGTTCCATTTACATATCCGGACAAAAAACCTTATATTTGTATCTGGAATATAAATGGCAAAAGGAAACCGAACTTGAGGACTTCCTGGGTCGTCAGAAAATGGACGTATTACTACTAACTGCACGAAGAACTGGACATGTCGAGAATTCACAAACAAGTATGTTAGAGGACACGTAAACTAATCGAGCTGTTCGACAGGGTACGACAAACATCTCGAAATGTCGATACTTTGCATCAGTAGACCCCCCAATGAGAGATCTCATCTTTTGCTCAGGACAGAAGTGACAGTCGGATTCAGACGCGCTAAAAAAAAAAATTCTTTTCCAGCGCCTTGCTCGGCGTGGTGCAACCCGTAGCGTCCGTTGCGACACACCAGCCTCTCTAGCTCCGTACTAGGTGTTTATCTCAATGTAATGCGCAGCTGCATGTAGCTAGAACGTCATTTGCCCACGCACCTTAATCGCGATGTAGGAACGAAAGATTTCGCCAGGTCGATACTGCGCTACTGGAGAGAGTAAAGGTCACAGCCTGCAGGAACACTCCAAAACAGTACCAACAGCGCGTACAGGTTTCACAGCTAGTGCCAACAACAGTTTGTCGTGTGATTTCTGACCGTTTCAGTTCAACATGGGATTTTGCTGATGAAATCTTCTCGGATTGTCAGCCGCGTGTCTCCGTTGTGTTGAAGCAATGTTTCAACGAGTTTCCTGCTCATAATCTTCAGGCGAAGTAAAGTTGATGCGTAGGAGATCCGTTAGAACGTTGGTTGAAAACAACATTACTACCCGAAAGAGTTCATCACAGAAATTTGTCGGGATTTTCGATATGGCGTTTATGTGTCCGCCTTGGTGCAAGCATTTTATTTAGTTTCATTGATAACTTCGCCTTTATAAGAAAAAACTATTAACTATAGGAAGGTGCAGGTTAAAACACAGTAAAACATCCCCGTAAATTGAAGCTCACGCAAACCTTCCAGCACTGTCGTTAATTTCTAGTGATTTTATGTCGCCACTAAATTGCGACAACATCAGACTCTCGGGGCACAGAACAAATACTGCATTAGGAAACACATAAAACAAAATGTGGCATACAAATTGAAAAGATAGGAAAATGTGCTGTACTGAAACTCATCAGCACTCAGTTAGTGACAACATAGGAAATGTGCAGCGTTGCCCTGATTCTTTCTCGGAGATAGCGAGGCGTCGCGCTATGTTTCATGTTGCCGCAATCCATGCTCTCCTAGCGATGGGCGGTGCGCTAGACAAATGATACGCCGTATTCCCCCACTGATCAGTAATGGAACTTTTATCGGCAGACATGGATCAGTTCTCAGCTTGCTATCCTCACAAAACAGTCTTACACTCCGCCAGAAGCGCTTCTTGGATTAGTAACTACTCCAGAACCAAGATAATGTTGAGTGCATTGAGAAAGATTGCGAGACCCGACCCTTGGAGCGGAATAATGGATATCACTATGTCAATACATCGCCTCCGATTCGAAGCAACTTCAATAGAAATCTGCTCAAGAACGAAACAGTGTAGTAATTCAAAGTTACATAAGTAGAGACGCACCAAAATGAAATCGTTAGCGAGGCCGTGGTGCCCGAGCGGTTCTAGGCGCTACAGTCTGGAACCGCGCGACCGCTACGGTCGCAGGTTGCAATCCTGCCTCGGGCATGGATGTGTGTGATGTCCTTAGGTTAGTTAGGTTTAAGTAGTTGTAAGTTCTAGGGGACTGATGGCCTCAGAAGTTTAAGTCGCATAGTGCTCAGAGCCATTTGAACCATTTGAAATCGCTAGATGTTTCGAAGCAAATAAATGCAATTTATTAGATGATAATTAATTGAAACCCTCACCTGCCGACAGGTGTTATTGATATACTTCGATGGGGATAGCTGAAAATGTGTGCCCCGACCGGGACTCGAACCCGGGATCTCCTGCTTACATGGCAAACGCTCTATCTATTAGGTACATTACGTATGTAAATTGTGGACAGTTAGGAATGTGGGTTTCATGGGAAGCGTGCAAGGGATAAGTCCCAGCAGTCGCGCTATTCATCTGTGTCCTCGATGGCTCAGATGGATAAAGCGTCTGCCATGTAAGCAGTAGATCCCGATTTCGACTCCCGGTTGGGGCACACATTTTCAGCTGTACCCATTGAGGTACATCAACAACATCTGTCGGCAGCTGAGGGTTTCAATTAATTATCATTTATCCTAGAGAACCTGCACGGTCATCAATGGTATCTGTTCTTTCGAGAATAGTTACTACCTTCATATATGCAATTTATTAGCTTTACTTAACCGATGTCTGTTCCGTAAGTCGATCACCCACTAGCTAACAGTTCCATAATCTAAAGAAAGAAGTAAAAAAAAAAATAAAAAAGAACCAGGAAGGATTTATCTGACTGGGGCGCAAATCGGCAAATGTGATTCACATGTAGGGACAAAGAAATGATTACAACTTCCGAAAAAAATGGATGCTTTATTTAATGTAAAAAGCTTCACAACTTGTGGAAGTCAGTAACGCGTTGGTCTCTGGTCATTATGCAAGCAATTATTCTTCGAAATTCTCGTGAACGGACATTATTATTTTGAAATGTAAGCCCATGATGACTTGCCATGAAGAGCAATAAAACATAGGGCATCCCGATGTTCCGTAGGGGTGCCGCGGATGACAACGAGAGGGATCTTGCTATGAAATGAAATGGCACTCCAAACCATTATTCCTGTTTATCGGGCCGTATGGTGGGCGACAGTCCGGTTGGTATTCCACCAGTGTCCGGCGTCTCCAGACATGTCTTCACCGATTACCGGGGCTCAGCTCCAAGTGGGACTCGTCGCTGAAGACAATTCTACTCCAGTCAATGAGATTCCAGGCTGAAGACGTGTCTGTAGACTCACCGGACAGTGGTGGGATACCAACGTGACCGTCGCAAAACGTCCAGAATCGATGGTCTGGGGTGTCACTTCTTTTCATAGAAGGATCCCTTTGGTTGTCATCTGCGGCACCGTTACAGCAAGTCGGTATGTCGACGATATTCTATACCCCGTTTTGTTGTCCTTCTAGGCAAGCCATCAAGGGCCCATATGGGCTTACATTTCGGAAAGATAATGTTCGCCCGCGAGATTTTCCACTGCTTGTCTTCGACCTTGCCAATCCCTACCAGCAAGGTCTATCAATCAATTTCAAGCCGAATAACTGCTTGCATAATGTCATTGATTTGCTCACTTTCTGAAGCTCTTTCTCTTGAATAAATCATCAAATTTTTCTGAACCTACAATCATTGTTTATCTGTCCATGTACGAGGGTGAGTAACATGAAAACCTTAAATTTGTAATAACAAATCGAAATTTCGCGCCATTATCCTGTAAGTTGGTAAGCGTGCTACAAACAGCGTGCAGAATGGACTGTACGTGGCAGCATAGTGCAGATGCACGCATACCGTCGCAGTAGCAGTATAAAGATGGCCGCCCCACTTGCGACGTGTACCAGGGAAGAACAGCGTTCTGTTATTCGGTTTTTGCGTAGTGAAGGTGTGAAACCTATTGAAATTCATCGACAAGTGAAGGTTCAGTACGGTGATGCCTGTTTGTCACAGCAGCAAATCTACGAATGGAGTAGGAAGTTCGCAAATGACTTCGGTGGAAGATGCTCCTCGTCCAGGTTAGGGACAACGAGTTGTGACTCCACAGAACATTGCAGCAGTTGAAGCCATAGTGAAGGAAAACCACCGAGTGACACTAAATGACAATGCAGCATGTTTAAGATTAGTCATGGGTCAGCACACTACATTGTGCATGATGTGCTCCAGTTTCACGAAGTGTCTGCAAGATGGGTGCCACGGCAACTGACTCCTGAAATGAGAGAACGACGTGTTGATGCTTGTGAAGAACTTCTTCGGCGCTTTGAACGAGAAGGTGATGGCTTCCTTGCAAGAATCGTTACTGGGCACGAAACCTGGGTTCACTTCCACCAACCGGAAACGAAGAGAGCGATCAACCCAGACATTGCCCCAAGTGATTTCCATATGTTTGGACCACTCGGAGACTCAATGGGAGGAAAGAAGTTCCGTTCTGATGAAGAGGTACGCCACGCGGTGCATGAGTGGTTGTGCGGACTACCAAACG
Organism: Schistocerca cancellata; assembly: GCF_023864275.1. Classification (NCBI taxonomy): domain Eukaryota; kingdom Metazoa; phylum Arthropoda; class Insecta; order Orthoptera; family Acrididae; genus Schistocerca; species Schistocerca cancellata. The sequence goes on along the minus strand of NC_064631.1, from coordinate 458,102,425 downwards.
AATTTTTTCTAAAGAAATTTATGCACTTTGTAAGCGCTGGAGGACTTGCATTGTGCGTGGGGCAGATTATGTTGAAAAGTGATACAGCTCTGTAGCACTTCTGCACAATAAATAATATTTAAAAAAATACTTAAGGTTTTCATTTGACTGACTCTCGTACATCACATTTAATGCTTTCCGTCCCAGTCGGATAATTCCTTCGTGATGCGTCTTTTTTTTATTGCCTCCTCCCATTAACTTCAAGTGCACGCACATGAACCGCGACCACTGTGGACCACAAAGTTTCTACATCACAAACCAGTAACACTGTTAAACACCGCTCCAAGCATGCTAGTGCTTCCTATATTCTGGAGAGATGACGACGTTCTTCCAGATTCCGAGAGTTCCGAGACACATCGGAACTGTTTAAATAACAAAACATTTCATCTGTTCTGACAGGAGAATGATTGGCTTTTGACTCATATATGAACATTCCCGTTGGTCATTCCCTTCACCCACTAAAAGCCCTTCTCAGGAGAGTGCTGCTTCTTGCTAGGATTTCTCACAATATAATATCCTACTTAATGGTACTGTGAAACAAATCACAGCATGAGAAAGTTTCTCAACCGCCAGGCGCATTACGGAAAACGAACCTATCCAGTTCTGGCTTAAAAGCCAAATCACTAGATCACAGCCGGCCGGTGTGGCCGTGCGGTTCTAAGCGCGTCAGTTTGGAACCGCGTGACCGCTACGGTCGCAGGTTCGAACCCTGCCTGTTCGAACCCTGCCTCGGGCATGGATGTGTGTGATGTCCTTAGGTTAGTTAGGTTTAAGTAGTTCTAAGTTCTAGAGGACTGATGACCTCAGTAGTTAAGTCCCATAGTGCTCAGAGCCATTTGAACCAATTAGATCACAGGGCTTATGGAAACTTCGACAGGCGCCGGTTCTTGTGTTGCTTTCACTAAGATCTCGTTCCCAGGACAACATATGTCACCTCACATTCAGTGTAAAATATTTACACCGGAGAAAATGTGTCTCTATATTTCGTGTGGTGATAAACATATTTTTGTCCTATTTGACCTGTTAGTAACATAAAACTAATCAGATACCTTTTGTTCTCGAACAATATCTTATTAAGCCAACAATGTTGGTATGCCATAGTGCTTACAACAAAGGTTGTTGATAGAAATAATCTCGAAATAATATGCAGAGGTCAAAATTGTAATGACTAGGAATTTTGTACACCGTATCTTGTTCTCAACAAAATTAACAACACATGAATATTCACTTTTGAAAGTACATTTAATAATTTAATAACCCATTGAAAATTATATTTCGCAAAGAAAATTCCGGATGAATTTCTTAGCACGTATTGGATACGTCAGTATAATGTCTGTCATGCATTAATGGTTTTTATTTAGGCTAAAACATTATCAAATTATTTGCGTAATTGAAAGTGAGTGTTGTTAAGGAACACGTAGCTTTTTAAAAAACTCTGTAAACAATAGAGTTCGAAGAAATAACTGTTGCTCGGATGTTTTTGAGTAAATCGTAATATTTTGGTACGATTTATAATACCCAATTTCATTACTAATTCGAGAATTTCATAAACACTGAGTGGCAAGATTAGCCAAAAAATTTTTTGTAAGAACAAAAATTCGTAACTTTTAAAGATTATATCTAAAAGTTGTTGGAATGCACGGCTATTTGTTTTCTTAGGAAAGTAGTATTATGTAAATGAGTGTAAATGTTAAAAACGTATATGTTGTAAAATATATTAATGTGTCTGTTAGTGGCACAAGGTTTTTGAGTGCTTTCACCCTTGCGGCAGGAGCCAACAGCCAGTGTGTGGGTTGTGCAGTAGCAGTTAAGGTGAGAACAATGTTTAAACATTTTCAAGTAAGGAAGAAAGTACAGTGTACTACTTATAGGAATTTGCAGTTTAATTTGAAAACGAAAACTTTCTCCTCTAAGGAGTCTTTGCAACAGTCGATAAATCTGCCAAAAGAAATTAAAATGCAACGGAAAATTTTTGTGGAAACGGTGCTCGACATAGAAAAAATGTTTGTTTTAAATCATTGTGATGCATAAAAATCGGCTAGTGGTGCATGACTGAACTGTAAAAATCAGTATTGAAATGGTAGCAATCTAGGAGCTGTTCCTAAATGTTAGTCTTTTCTTAAACAGTTGCTAACCAAAAGACCATGTGTTTATTTCCTTTTAGCGACTAAATCCGTAGCCTAAATTACCGTGGTTTACTGAGAAATTGACAAAAATAGATAGTGTGATTTTAAAGTAAATCCGATGTCCGTAGTCCATAGAGTACTTCAACATTTGTGTGTCAGCCATTCATTATCCGATGTATTTCGAAGCCCAACGATCCATCTTGAAGGTTTGTGTATAACTGAAATGAACACCTTCCTGTACTCCCTAGCGAATTGCAGTAATGTGCGCTTAGCGAAAATAAAGCGGAGAAATGTTTTATATCTTTGTAACAGTAACATCTATTACTGTGGAACACTACACTCCAATACGAGTGGTGTTATAGAGCTAGAAGCCCAAACAAGCGCTCCTAATGCATTTAAGTTGTATGCTGAAAAAGTAATGCACGAAGCGACAGAAAATTTAGGAAGAGGATTAGAAGTTCAAGGGAAAGACATGCCAATACTAAGATTCCCAGACCGCATAGTCTTTCTGGCCGTATATAAGGAAGAGTTAGATTTGTTGAAAGGAATGCGCTTAAGAACGAACAGACAAATCGAAGAGATGACGATTAGTAAAAGGAGAATGACGACTTGTTTATCATAAAACTTGGGGACGACACAATAGTCGTAATGGTGGTAGAAGTTAAAGAATTCGCCGATCCAGATTGCAAGGTTATGCAAGATGGGCGAAGTAAAGCTGAAGTGAGAAGTAGATTGACACAGGCAAAGAAAGGTTTCTTCAATGAAAGAACTCAGTTAGTATGGGAAAGAGGAAGAACTATCTGAAACAAGTTCATTGGTGTGGTTACACAATCAGTATAGAAATATTCCTTTTGTAAATCAAACGCCTTTAATAGCTGTAATAGTAATAAATTACAGACCCATTTCGCCTTTTATGTTAAGGGTATCGTCAGAATATTCATCTGGAACAGTACGTAGTACTGCTTTTACACATGTTAGTTACCGAGCGAGGTGGCGCAGTGGTTAGACACTGGACTCGCATTCGGGAGGACGACGGTTCAATCCCGCGTCCGGCCATCCTGATTTAGGTTTTCCGTGATTTCCCTAAATCGCTCCAGGCAAATGCCGGGATGGTTCCTTTCAAAGGGCACGGCCGACTTCCTTCCCCGTCCTTCTCTAATCCGATGAGACCGATGACCTCGCTGTCTGTTCTCCTTCCCCAAACCAACCAACCAACCAACACATGTTAGTTATAGATTTGAATCAGTTCACGGAATAATGTAACCTACAGAAAATTTCCGAAGGGGATACAAATAACCGCTGTAAAAACTGTGGCGTCAATTGTTACAAATCTGTATCTGACAAAACTGTATATTCGTCCAGAAAAATCGACTGAATAAGCCCTAAAATAAAAGACTAAACGCGTCTGAAAAATTAAATATTACTGTTGCCTCAAGAAAAAGTCACGTAATTTATAAATAGAAGTTCCTGAAAGATGACGAGCGGAGCACAGCACTAAATGGAAGTGAAACATAGGCCATCGAAAATCAACGGAAGAAGGTGTTGTTCATTATGAAATTTTCACTCTGCAGCGGAGTGTGTACTAGTATGAAACTTCCTGGCAGATAAAAACTGTGTGCTGGACCGAGACTCGAACTCGGGACCTTTGCCTTTCGCGTGGAAGTGCTCTACCAATTTTTTTTTTTTAATCTCATTTTGTTCGTTTTAGTCCGTTGTATCTGCTCGGGGCGGACGTCGCAGTACACCCGTTTCAGTTCGTCGTTGATCCCTTAACTCAGTTTTTTTTATTACAGAGGGCAGCTAACCCTCTGACCGAACACGCTGAGCTACCGTGCCGGCAGTTTGTGTTCGACGTAGTTCGTTGCATTTGGTCTGGGCGGATGTCACAAGACATCCGTTCAAATTGATCGTTGGTTCCTTGAGTCAGTTTTTTTTTTTATTACAGAGAGCACGCAGCCCTCAGACCGAACACTCTGAGCTACCGTTCCGGCTTGCAGTTTTGCAAGGTATGCAGGAGAGCTTTTGCGAAGTTTGGAAGGTAGGAGACGAGGTACTTGCGGAATTAAAGCTGTGAGGAGGGGGCGTGAATCGTGGTTGGATAGCTCAGTTGGTAGAGCACTTGCCCGCGAAAGGCAAAGGTCCCGAGTTCGAGTCTCGGTCCGACACACAGTTTTAATCTGCCAGGAAGTTTCAGATGTAGTTCAGTAAGAAACCTGATCAGCTTCCAGGAATAGGTCATTTGTCCCTACAAGGAGCAATAGCGAGTAATAGCAAGAATGTGCAGACATAAGCTTGATCACTATATACTAGATGAGGGCAGTGGTTACTTAGAGATGCAAAGACTAGTACAAGATCACGAGATCTGGAAGCGTGGCCAATTAAAAGACTGAAGACTTAAAACAAGAAGCTAAATTCTTTCACATCTTTTGCATAATGTATGGTGACATTCTACGTGCTGCGTCAGACTCTTTTCGAAATCGAGAACACCTGTCGTAGGGAGCAATAACCTACAATGCTGCGGCATAAGGTGTGGAAACCGGAACACGATTCTGCGGTACACTTACAGACCGCGATGACGACGTTACGGAGAGTAGAGAGAAAAGAAAGCCTTTGTATGGGCAGATATGAGCGTGGGATGTACCACACTTGATAGATCGCGGATTTACAGACCACGCAGTTCCGAAGGCAATCTCGATCAGCGAGTGGTCGTTGATATCGTGTGAAAGGGTGTTGCATCAGATTCGCGTGGGACGCAGAGTGGAACAATTTCTTTCGCACTGATAATGGCCGCCGTATGAGTCTTTGTGCAACACATCCACCAAAGGCAGTGACACGTGTGTGGGAGGCCTTTGCCAGGTCGGCGTAGTGGCCGTCGTCAGAGGCAAAAGGTACGATCCTGTCGTCAGTACTTTCAATAGCACTCGAAGCAACGCTGGGTTGTGATTTCCCTAAATAACTTAAGGCAAATGCCGGGATGATTCCTTTCAAAGGGCACAGCCGACTTCCTACCCTAACACGATGGGACCGATGACTTCGCTGTTCGTTCTCCTCCCCCCCCCCCCCCATCAAATCCACCAACGCTGCATCGCTGATGAAATTCTACGATCTGTGGCTCTTTATCTGCAACACACGCTATCGCACGTTTCCAGACTGAATCTTTCACCCTCTGTTTTGAATCTTGTAGACACAGTTATTTCCAAAAGTGAAGCTGTAAGAGCGGGTCGTGAGTAGCTCAGTCGACAAAACCGTTGCCAGCGAAACGCGAAGTTCTCGGTTTGAAATCCGGTAGCCGGCCGCGGTGGCCGTTCTGTTCCAGGCGACTGATACGGCCGCAGGTTCGAGTCCTGGCTCGTGCATGGATGTGTGTGATGTTCTTAGATTAGTTAGGTTTAAGTCGTTCTAAGTTCTGGGGGACTGATGACCTCAGATGTTAAGTCCCATAGTGCTCAGAGCCATTTTGAACCATTTTCTGAAATCCGGTACGGCACACTGTTTTGATTTGGCAAGAGGTATGAACATTTCTGATTTCTTCAATTCACAGATTACTTCGTTTGCGTGACCTTCTCCCACTTATGGACAAAAATTATTTACCGTAGTGTACATCGATCCTCATACGTCTTGTAAGTGGTGTCGCGAATACGATAAGAGAAAATTTATTATAATTTTTTATGTTTTCCATTGCTTGTATATTAATGGAGATGTGGACTGTCTATGCAAGTAAATGAAAGGCTGTTTGCTTTCCGATATACGTGTTTCAATTCTTTTTATTTATGAATCATGTTCAGCGGCCTGCAATAAATGTTTGTTTAAAGTGTATAATGATTCCGAGAGAGGGGCCCACCACACACACACACACACACACACAAAACAAACGATAGAATATCAAATTACATACAGACATAACAACGCAAACAATAGACGAACGAAAAACAGAGACAGTTGGCAACACTGTATACAGTAAACCACCCAGAGAGGCGGCGGAGTGGTTAGCACACTGGACTCGCATTCGGGAGTACAGTAAACACACTCAGCCAACGCTGACTGAATGTGTTCTGTTGAAATGTGTTCAAAAACATCGAAAATCGGGCACCCTGATGTACACAAATCGATTCAGTATAAGTCCAGGACGACATATATGGAATAATAAGATCACGAAATCATATCTAAAACGAGATAGTAAGTTAACCTTACGAAACTTGTGTTTCAGAAAGTTGCTTCTTACCCAAAAATAAGGTACTATAATATAGCAACCTATCTATAATCATTATACATTATATATGAAGATGGTGTCTGTTCTTTCGGACATCGGTGACCGTGCAGCTCGTTAGAATGATTTTACAATTAAATCAATACAATGAAATGAATACCCTTAGCTGCATACAGGCGTTCATATTTGTCAACGGGGACACTTGAAAATGTGTTCTCCCACTGGGACTTGAACCCGGGATCTCCTGCTTACATGGCCGTTGAGCCTTAACAGATACCATCTTTATATAGATATAGTTAAGGCTCACCGACCATTTGACCATCTTCTGTGCGGATGCACACACATTGTCCGAAATCTTACGGGAATCGGTAAAGCCTCGAGTAATGAGTGTAATGGGCAGGGGCACTACGAATATAGTGCAGGACAATAAGTTGGGAATGTGTGTCTCACGGGAGGCGTGCCAGAAATAAGTCCCTGCAGTCGCACTATTTTTTGTGTCGTCGGTGGTTCAGATGGACAGTACGTCTGCCGTGTAAGCAGGAGATCCTGGGTTCGAGTCCCTGTCGGAGAACACATTTTCAACTCTCCCCGTTGACTATATCTACGCCTGTATGCAGCTAAGGGTATTCACTTCATTGTATTGATTTAATTGTAAATTATACGTTATAATGAAATTATTGTATATCTAAGATAAGAAAGCCACTGAAGATGCTTCATACATTAAAAAAAAAAAAAAAAAAGAAAAAAAGCAAAACGCGCATGGCACAAAACGTACAGTTTCCCTTTATCTGTACAGGCAGACCATATCTCCAAGAAAATATATTCCTTCCTATTCCACAGCGTGCGGAAACCCACGTCAGCCTACACAGATGACGTGAGAAGCATGTGACTGTTTAGTTTTGAGCATAATACCTCTTCAAATTTTGATAACAGATTTTGTGATAAAAGAGCTGTTTATCCGTATCGTTTCCGTGCGATAGTGTGTTGTAACTGAAGGAGCTAATCAAGCGCCCATAATATTTTGGTACTTACTGAAGAACAGCGTAGTATTTATGTTTCATAACTGATTTCAGTTTGACATATAGATCATCTTTAGATCTAGTACTGCAGTAAACAGTTTGTCTATGAAAGAAGTGCTGTGTAATAGTATGCTTGTTACGTTTGTATTACTTTCTTAGACAAACGGCTTCTTGCCGCCCTGAAACCGAAGATGACTTGTATGTCAACTACATTGATCCAGGCAGTGGCTTTTTCAGTTAGCTATCAATGATGCCGGTTGCTAGGACCACGGAATGGTCCCGTTCAAATGCAATCACCGCACGCATTACTATATTTATCCCACTGGAAGATGAGATGATCAATTCCTGTTTCGTAGAACGCAGTCGGCCGCTGACTGACCCTCAAACGCATCCACTCTTACACTTTCTCATCCCACTGAAACCGACGCCCACGCATGTCTTTCTTCAGGTTGTCACAGATGTGGAAATCACACGGTGACAGAGGATTTTGCAGTGTTTCCCAACCAAACCGCCGAAGCGTAACCGTCGTCCGATTGGCGCTGTGGGGGCGGGCGTTGTCACGCAACAGGACGATTCTGTGCGACAGCATTTCTGGGCATTTTGACTATGCAGCATCGCAGTTTCTGTAGAATGTTTTCTTAGCGCTGAGTATTCAACCTTACCGGAACTTTGGCGAACAACCTTTAATTTCGTTGGAGGGAGAGATATGGAATGTTTCCACTGTTGGCTTTGCTGACTGCCCTCGGGCTGTCGCTATGCTGTCAGACGGAATTATCCTGTAGCACGGTAACGTCAGCCCCCACACTGCCAATCAGACGAACGCTACGCTTCAGCGTGTTGCTTAGTAAACACTGCAACATCCTCCGTACAGCCCGGATATTTGACTGTGTGATTGGCGAGCTAAGGAAAGGCATACGTGGACAAGGATTCCAGTCGGACGAGGAAGTGCAAGAGTGGGTGCGGCTGTGGTCCGTTAGTGGCCAACCGCGTTCTACGAACAAGGAGTTAATCGATTAGTCAGTCTCCCAGTGGTGATCAGTTTTGAATGGAACCATTCAATGATCCAGTTGATGTGGGTGTTCGGTTTACATTTGACTGAGGGGACTGATGACCATAGCTGTTAAGTCCCATAGTGCTCAGAGCCATTTGAACCATTTTACATTTGACTGCCCCTCACAATACTACAATAAATGTAACCAAATTGAACAGATATTTCAACTCCATAGGCTCAGCAGCAATATCATTTAACGAGCACATGAAAAGTAAAACGCTCACGTGAAGTACGTTAGCAGACATAGACAATAAAATACCGTTATGAGAATTTTCTTACTGGTGATTCAGGTGCGAGGTGAGGAACTCAGGGAGGCCTGTAGGCGTTTTCCAGCCCTCTCGACATCGATGTTGTCATCCGCTAAATTTCGATTACGCGACAAGTCACACAAATCTGAAGGCTGTAAATTCAACTAAATACACTACTGGCCATTAAAATTGCTACACCACGAGGATGACGTGCTACAGACGCGCAATTTAACCGACAGGAAGAAGATGCTGTGATATGCAAATGATTAGCTTTTCAGAGCATTCACACGAGGTTGGCGCTGGTGGCGACATCTACAATGTGCTGACACGAGGAAAGTTACCAACCGATTTCTCATACACAAACAGCAGTTGACCGGCGTTGCCTGGTGAAACGTTATTGTGATGCCTCGTGTAAGGAGGAGAAATGCCTACCTTCACGTTTCCGACTTTGATAAAGGTCGGATTGTAGCCTATCGCGATTGCGGTTTATCGTATCGCGACATTGTTGTTCGCGTTGGCCGAGATCCAATGATTGTTAGCAGAATATGGAATCGGTGGGTTCAGGAGGGTAATACGGAACGCTGTGCTGGATCCCAACTGCCTCGTCATCACTAGCAGTCGAAATGACAGGCATGTTATCCGCATAGCTGTAACGGATCGTGCAGCCACGTCTCGATCCCTGAGTCAACTGATGGGGACGTTTGCAAGACAACAACAATCTGCACGAACAGTTCGATGACGTTTGCAGCAGCATGGACTATCAGCTAGGAGACCACGGCTGCGGTTACCCTTGACGCTGCATCACAGACAGGAGCGCCTGCGATGGTGTACTCAACGACGAACCTGGGTGCACGAATGGCAAAACGTCATTTTTTCGGATGAATCTAAGTTCTGTTTACAGCATCATGATGGTCGCATCCGTGTTTGGCGACATCGCGATGAACGCACATTGGAAGCATGTATTCGTCATCGCCATACTGGCGTATCACCCGTGGTAATGGTATGGGGTGCCATTGGTTACACGTCTCGGTCACCTCTTGTTCGCATTGACGGCACTTTGAACAGTGAACGTTACATTTCAGATGTGTTACGACCCGTGGCTCTACCCTTCATTCGATCCCTGCGAAACCCTACATTTCAGTAGGATAATGCACGACTGCATGTTGCAGGTCCTGTACGGGCCTTTCTGGATGCAGAAAATGTTCGACTGCTACCCTAGCCAGCACATTCTCCAGATCTCTCACCAATTTAAAACGTCTGGTCAATGGTGGCCGAGCAACTGGCTCGTCACAATACGCCAGTCACTACCCTTGATGAACTGTGGTATCGTGTTGAAACTGCATGGGCAGCTGTAACTGTACACGCCATCCAAGCTCTGTTTGACTCAATGCCCAGGCGTATGTAGGACGTTATTACGGCCACTGATTTCTCAGGATCTATTCACCCAAATTGCGTGAAAATGTAATCAGATGTCAGGTCTAGTATAATATATTTGTCCAATGAATACCCGTTTATCACCTACATTTCTTCTTGGTGTAGCAATTTTAATGGCCAGTAGTGTACTTAGGAATTGCTATAACAAATAACCTAAATTGTAACGATCACATAGATAATGTTGTGGGTACAGCAAACCGAGGACTGCAATTCATTGGCAGAACAGAGGTGCAAAGGTCTACTAAAGACATTGCTTACACCATGCTTGTCCGCCCTATCCTGGAGTATTGCTGTGCAGTGTAGGATCCGCATCAGTTGGGACTGACGGATCGAAAAAGTTCATAGAAGGGCAGCTCGTTTTGTATTATCGTGAAACAGGGAGACAGTGCCACAGACATGACACGTGAATTGGAGTGGCAATCATTAAAACAAAGGCGTTTTTAGTTGCGACGGGATCTTCTCATGAAAGTTCAATCACCAGTTTTCTCTCCGATTGCGAAAACATTCTGTTGGCACCCACCTGCATAGGGAGAAATGATCATCGCGATGAAATAAGAGAAATCAGGGCTCGCACAGAAAAGTTTAAGTGCTCGTTTTTCCCGCGCGCCGTGCGAGAGTGGAACGTTAGAGAGGCAGCTTCAAGGTGTTTCATTGAACGCTGTGCCAGGCACTTTATTGTGAATAGCAGAGTAATCACGTAGATGTAGATGCTTAAACGTACGAGTGGCGAGAACACTTGATCACCGAGAATGTGGATGGAAACACACTGGTTCATGTTCAGGGTAACCTGAATGACTGGGTCTGGTCATCGTACGAAAAAAAACCTAAAGTGTCACACAACCAACTCAGCCCCAACTACACTGCATTTTAATTGCTCAACTGGGTCGTCGTTGCATTCGACGCATTCATTTGCAGAGAGGCAAAACCACACTTCTGCCTCCAATCAGATACTGTCCACTTTCTGAGTTGTTTGGCTCCTCGGGGACCAACAGCCTCTGCCACCAAGGACCTTATCCGAAGTACCCTTTTGCGAGGTATGTACTTAAAACGCCCATTACACGCAGTTCCCTTCGTAATGTTTGCTCAGAAACTAGTTTAGATACACCTGCATACACCGACAGCGGCAATTCATGTCGGGTTGAAAACTAGTTCTCTGGCACCTGTCGCTGAGGCTACTTCAACGACCAGTGTTCTCAGGCCGTGTTACATGGTTGCAAATTCCTTGTAGATAAATTCGACAGTCGATACACCAGTAAGTCGGTCACCTTCAATCACAGCGTGGTCATGGGCATCTCCAAAAGCGATATTTCCTTTCTGCGTCCGTTACGCCTCTGTCTTCTCTCTACTGTACCTCCAGTGAAACTTTTAATGACACCACTATGTCGCAGCAGATAGCCGACCCATGTTTTCCTTCTTTGTTGGACAAGCTTCCAAAGACACGACTTCTCTTCATTCTGTTGAGCACTTCTTCATTTGATACTCCGGTATCCGGCAGAGATCGCGTTGCCACACAAAAGTCGGCAACACAAATCGATACCACAGACATTAGCGAGGGCTCGCTGTAGTCCGCAACGACGTATGGTAGGCGCTCCTGAAGACCATGCCTCCCCTATCAGCCCTGCAGCGCCATCACGTTGAGGTCAATATTTTGTCGAGCACGCCAGAGATCAGTCCCAGTTCGAGGCCTCAGCTACAGCAGACGACATCATCCAGTAGGACAGTGACAAATTTCAGATGGACATTTGCTTTTATCAATGTTGAACGTTCTACCTCAAGGGAACAGTCTGTCCATTAGTACATCAAGTGTTGCTTTGCTAGTCCATGACAGTTGTAAATTACCCAGTTCTCCTGTGGCAAAGAAGTGTGTTTCAGGAAAGTTTGCAGGTGTGTCAATTATGATTTAAATAATGATAACTGCAGCAGTTACTTATGTTTTGATGCTTAGCAAACGCGTTTCGAGAATTTATTCTCATTCTGTTTTCGTGAATATTTTTGGTGATGTTTGCATATGTGATTTTCTGCCTCCCTTGCGTCTTTTATGCGGTTAGACTGCAATCGGAAAATCGAACAAAATAAATCCTCCAGTGTGTTTAAATGTTAATATTTAGAAATGGTATTTTCGCTTGTCTACTTAAAGTTATTGTGTCTCCTTCACTACACAGAATATCACATACACGCAAATCGTCACTTAGACTGTTTGTTTACAAAACATGCTTCAAAGATATTACGTCACTATGGTTTACAAAGAGTTGTACTGTCTGAGGTGTTACAGAGCTTTTGGATTTTATAAGGTTGTCAATTATAAAATGTATTTTTACGACTGTTGGCTACTAAATTATCGATTACATTTTCTTTTATTTTCTAATGAGGTAATATACTTATTTATGAACATTGTTACAGTTATCAGGAGGAACATTTAAAGAAATTAACTTATTCACTATCTTATTAACAGAATCTTCCGTCGGTTCTTGGTAGAACAACATTATAATAAATGAAAAGCACAAGTTTGCTTTTGATTTTGTAGAACAAAAGCAAACTGGTGCTTTTCATTTATTATTCACTATCTAGTTTGTCATTGAGAATTTTTTGTCCTTGCTTTTTGTGGTGTACGAAAATTTCAGGTTCCTCCATTAAATCCATTGTAAGAGATTTTTGGAAGTGGCGGAGCATCTTAAGATCTTTTTCTATATTTCCTAATGTGTGCCCAGTGTTTTTTTATGTGTGTTGCTATTGCTGATATTGTAAATTGCTAATGTGTATAACGGCTGATGTGTTCAGCGTGTGTAAATTGAGAATTCCTGCCAGTTGTTCCTAAATAGTAGCTTGAGTAAGTTTTATATGTTATTTTGTATATTTCTGTGTCTGAATATTTATCCTTTTTATTGTTATGGGTGTGGACTAGTTTCTGCTGTAGTTTGTTGTTTGTGGAAAAAGCTACTTTCACTTTATGTGACCTAAATAATTTCGCTAGTTTTTGCGAAATGCTGCCTATACAAGGTATGCTAGCCATACATTTTGTTGTGTTACTGGTTCCTGCTAAAGAATCAGGAATTTCTTAGTTTTTGTTAGTCTCTGAATATTGTCTATCTCTGAGCTGGTAAAGTCACTGGCCACAGAAATTTGCTTAATGATGTCTAATTCTTTATCCATGTCCTCTTTGTACATTGGAATTTCATTTGCTCTGTGTATCATCGGTTTGTGTGCGGCTTTCTTACGTAAATCTGGCTGACATGATGTGGCAGGGATTATGCTGCCGGAGGCTGTTGTTTTTCTGTATATCTCGAAGTTGTGCTTGTTGTTTTTGTTATCTATGAACAAATCAACAAATTAATGTTATTTTTTGTACTCAGCTGTGCAATTCATTTTCTTGTGCATATTATTAAACAAATTTATGATATTATTGGTGTCTTTGGTGTCACCTCGGAGTAAAATTAAGGTCTTGTCTACATATCTTTTGTAGTATACTACACTCCTAGAAATTGAAATAAGAAAACCGTGAATTCATTGTCCCAGGAAGGGGAAACTTTATTGACACATTCCTGGGGTCAGATACATCACATAATCACACTGACAGAACCACAGGCACATAGACACAGGCAACAGAGCATGCACAATGTCGGCACTAGTACAGTGTATATCCACCTTTCGCAGCAATGCAGGCTGCTATTCTCCCATGGAGACGATCGTAGAGATGCTGGATGTAGTCCTGTGGAACGGCTTGCCATGCCATTTCCACCTGGCGCCTCAGTTGGACCAGCGTTCTTGCTGGACGTGCAGACCGCGTGAGATGACGCTTCATCCAGTCCCAAACATGCTCAATGGGCGACAGATCCGGAGATCTTTCTGGCCAGGGTAGTTGACTTACACCTTCTAGAGCACGTTGGGTGGCACGGGATACTTGCGGACGTGCATTGTCCTGTTGGAACAGCAAGTTCCCTTGCCGGTCTAGGAATGGTAGAACGATGGGTTCGATGACGGTTTGGATGTACCGTGCACTATTCAGTGTCCCCTCGATGATCACCAGTGGTGTACGGCCAGTGTAGGAGATCGCTCCCCACACCATGATGCTGGGTGTTGGCCCTGTGTGCCTCGGTCGTATGCAGTCCTGATTGTGGCGCTCACCTGCACGGCGCCAAACACGCATACGACCATCATTGGCACCAAGGCAGAAGCGACTCCCATCGCTGAAGACGACACGTCTCCATTCGTCCCTCCATTCACGCCTGTCGCGACACCACTGGAGGCGGGCTGCACGATGTTGGGGCGTGAGCGGAAGACGGCCTAACGGTGTGCGGGACCGTAGCCCAGCTTCATGGAGACGGTTGCGAATGGTCCTCGCCGATACCCCAGGAGCAACAGTGTCCCTAATTTGCTGGGAAGTGGCGGTGCGGTCCCCTACGGCACTGCGTAGGATCCCACGGTCTTGGCGTGCATCCGTGCGTCGCTGCGGTCCGGTCCCAGGTCGACGGGCACGTGCACCTTCCGCCGACCACTGGCGACAACATCGATGTACTGTGGAGACCTCACGCCCCACGTGTTGAGCAATTCGGCGGTACGTCCACCCGGCCTCCCGCATGCCCACTATACGTCCTCGCTCAAAGTCGGTCAACTGCACATACGGTTCACGTCCACGCTGTCGCGGCATGCTACCAGTGTTAAAGACTGCGATGGAGCTCCGTATGCCACGGCAAACTGGCTGACACTGACGGCGGCGGTGCATAAATGCTGCGCAGCTAGCGCCATTCGACGGCCAACACCGCGGTTCCTGGTGTGTCCGCTGTGCCGTGCGTGTGATCATTGCTTGTACAGCCCTCTCGCAGTGTCCGGAGCAAGTATGGTGGGTCTGACACACCGGTGTCAATGTGTTCTTTTTTCCATTTCCAGGAGTGTACGTTTTTTAGGAAGGTTCCTGATTGCTGAATGTTTTCTGTTCTAGGTGGTTTATAAAAAGTTGTTCTGTTGTGCCAGATGTGGATGAGTCCTAGGATAGCTCATCTGGTTGTTGATCTTTTACTCACTTACGTAATAAAGTGAACTAACATTTCGACATTTCATGTGTTCTAGTGTGAAGACCTTCTTCCAGAGCATCCAAAGAACCCATTGTTGTGGCCAGATGACTGTAGTCTCACCTGATCACAATATACGTCTTCTCTACTCAGGCAGTCTTTAACATTCTGCTATAGCACCACATCTCAGAGACTATTATTTTTTGTGCTTTTTGCTTCTCCGTGTTTCACAACCCTACAACGGCACACTCCAAACAGACGTCTTTATCAGGTCTTTTGCGAGATGTCTGTCTACAAGGTTGGATGTGAAAAGATTTCTTTACATATTGCAAGCCGCCTTTGCAGTATACTTTGAACTTCTTTCTGATGCAGTTTTACACCCGAGGTAGGCGGAACATTGGACAGTTTCCAGTCCCTCATTGTTAGATAAGCACTGAGCAACACACACCACTAATATCTTTGTTTTAGCTTATTAATGTTCATGTTACACGAGCTGATCGTGGTTTCCGTCTGGGCCAGCGTCACATCTGATCATTCTATATCTCCACTTCACGTACTTGGTACTGCTTGCAGTCAATATTAGTGTTATAACAAATTCCACCAGAGAGAAAGCAAGCAGCAGAGATTGTAAATGATGTTTTGCAAAGAATTTTAAAGTGGTTTTCAGAAAATGGGCTCTCCATAAATGAAAGCAAAAGAAAGACACGCTATATTCGGTTCAGTACCACAGTCATACCAACAGTATGTGAGCGGCAGTCAGTAAATAGAGCAGAATACTCTAAATTTTTGGGTGTACAAACTGATGAAAAGTTGAACTGGAAGAAGCACGTTACTGAGCTCCTTGGAGTTCAGCAGCTTTTTCTATTCGACTGTTAATTTTACAAGCAAGCGAATTAACCTCCTGACATCTTTTGCATATTTCCACTCAATATTATCTTACAGAATAATTTTCTGGCGTAACTCACTATTCAGAAAGAAAGTATTGATTGCACAAAAGCAAGGAATGAGAATAATATGTGGTGTTCGCCGTCGGGCGTTATATACACTCCTGGAAATGGAAAAAAGAACACATTGACACCGGTGTGTCAGACCCACCATACTTGCTCCGGACACTGCGAGAGGGCTGTACAAGTAATGATCACACGCACGGCACAGCGGACACACCAGGAACCGCGGTGTTGGCCGTCGAATGGCGCTAGCTGCGCAGCATTTGTGCACCGCCGCCGTCAGTGTCAGCCAGTTTGCCGTGGCATACGGAGCTCCATCGCAGTCTTTAACACTGGTAGCATGCCGCGACAGCGTGGACGTGAACCGTATGTGCAGTTGACGGACTTTGAGCGAGGGCGTATAGTGGGCATGTGGGAGGCCGGGTGGACGTACCGCCGAATTGCTCAACACGTGGGGCGTGAGGTCTCCACAGTACATCGATGTTGTCGCCAGTGGTCGGCGGAAGGTGCACGTGCCCGTCGACCTGGGACCGGACCGCAGCGACGCACGGATGCACGCCAACACCGTAGGATCCTACGCAGTGCCGTAGGGGACCGCACCGCCACTTCCCAGCAAATTAGGGACACTGTTGCTCCTGCGGTATCGGCGAGGACCATTCGCAACCGTCTCCATGAAGCTGGGCTACGGTCCCGCACACCGTTAGGCCGTCTTCCGCTCACGCCCCAACATCGTGCAGCCCGCCTCCAGTGGTGTCGCGACAGGCGTGAATGGAGGGACGAATGGAGACGTGTCGTCTTCAGCGATGAGAGTCACTTCTGCCTTGGTGCCAATGATGGTCGTATGCGTGTTTGGCGCCGTGCAGGTGAGCGCCACAATCAGGACTGCATACGACCGAGGCACACAGGGCCAACACCCAGCATCATGGTGTGGGGAGCGATCTCCTACACTGGCCGTACACCACTGGTGATCGTCGAGGGGACACTGAATAGTGCACGGTACATCCAAACCGTCATCGAACCCATCGTTCTACCATTCCTAGACCGGCAAGGGAACTTACTGTTCCAACAGGACAATGCACGTGCTCTAGAAGGTGTAAGTCAACTACCCTGGCCAGCAAGATCTCCAGATCTGTCCCCCATTGAGCATTTTGGGACTGGATGAAGCGTCGTCTCACGCGGTCTGCACGTCCAGCACGAACGCTGGTCCAACTGAGGCGCCAGGTGGAAATGGCACGGCAAGCCGTTCCACAGGACTACATCCAGCATCTCTACGATCGTCTCCATGGGAGAATAGCAGCCTGCATTGCTGCGAAAGGTGGATATACACTGTACTAGTGCCGACATTGTGCATGCTCTGTTGCCTGTGTCTGTGTGCCTGTGGTTCTGTCAGTGTGATCATGTGATGTATCTGACCCCAGGAATGTGTCAATAAAGTTTCCCCTTCCTGGGACAATGAATTCACGGTGTTCTTATTTCAATTTCCAGGAGTGTAGGTACCTTTTCAAGGAGCTAGGCATTTTAAATGCTCCGTCACAATACATGTATTAGCTAAAGCAATTCTATACAAATAATCGATAACAATTTGAGAAGAACAGTTATGTCCGCACAATACTAGAGGGAAAAACCAGCTATATTACCATTGTTGAAGCTGTCATTGGCTCTGAAAAGAGTCCAGCGTGCAGTATCAAAAGTTTCTGAATGTTTGACCATTACCATAAAATGGCTGACAGGTAGCAAAGCAAGTTTTAAGTTTCTTCTGGAGAACTCCTTATACTCCATAAACGAATTTCTGTTTAAAAATGTTGAACGTGTACTTGCATGAGTAGGACTAAAAATATAACACATTCATTAATTAACTTTTCATAAGTGGGATTCACAGTCATGTGAAATTTCTTGAAAGACATCATGTTTACGCCAGTGACTGGTAAAGTTTTTATTTCCGCTATTGCAATTTCGGCCTTAAGCCATTATCAAGTGCAGATGTATAAAGCAGACATGGCTTAAAGCCAAAACGTCTGCACTTGATAATGGCCTAAGGCCGAAATTGCAGTAGTGGAAATAAAACGTTTATCAGTCACTGGCGTAAACATAATGCCTTTCAAGACATTCATTAATGTATACGTATCCCATAAACTGACTCGTTCCACATATTTCTATAAAAGGGCCGTCCAAAGGATGTACGAAACATATGTCTTGACCTTGGTCCATCAAGCCCGTACCATCTCAGACGCCGATAGCCTGCAAACGGAACTGGAACACCTGCAAACTGTGTTCCAGAAAAACGGATATTCGCCCAAAGGACAGAACAAGAAAGAGGATGAGGCCTTCAAAACTACTGCTTGTCTAACAAATATTGGAAATGTTACAGCTAAAACAGGCAGAGCATTTAGAAGACATAAAGCTGAAGGAATCTTTCGACCTTCTTTCAAAACATCAGCGCTTTCGCGATCTACTGTAGACGACATAGATTTGTGCAAAGCGTGCGTTTACGTGATTCCGCGTGAATAGGGCAAATGACACGCTCAGTGCAAGATCGCGTAATAGAACATCAGCGGCATATAGTCGTATTCTCCTAGCTTAAGTCCACTATCGCTGAACGCTGTATTTCCACTGGCCATTCGATGAAATATAATAAAACAAAAATTTTCGCCCATACGTCAAACTTTTGGAGCTCAATCTTCAATGGGTCAGGGAAATATGATTGTCAGGATCCCGGATGAATCGAGACTGCGGTTTCTAGTTAAATTCGCACAGGACCCGATTACGGAACAACTTTGTACTCTGCGTAATCGGCGTCGTCCTGCGATCTTACCATGCGAAGACATCGAAGAGGCGAGCTTTCACCCTGGAGGAAGTGTAGATCAACGCACGGACGTAGATGACGATGACGATGATGATGATTTTTGGTTAGTGGGGCGCTCAGCTGCGAGGTTATCAGCGCCCGTACAAATTCCCAACCTTTGCTCAGTGAAATCTCTCCACTTTCAGCAATGATGATGAAATGTTGAGGACAACACAAACAACCAGTCATCTCGAGGCAGGTGAAAATCCCTAACCCCCACCGGGAATCGAACCCGGGACCCCGAGCTCGGGACGGACGGAGCAGAAGCGCTTGCGCTCAAGCAACGCATGCGCACTGTCAACTAGAACTGCAGGCACGTGCCAGGAGGATCCTGAATAAGGGAGCTCAGTGTATTGCTAGTCAGTATTCGCTTGAAAATGGCCAGAATAAAATGTTCAAATGTGTGTGAAATCTTATGGGACTTAACTGCTAAGGTCATCAGTCCCTAAGCTTACACACTACTTAACCTAAATCATCATAAGGACGAACACACACACCCATGCCCGAGGGAGGACTCGAGCCTCCGCCGGGATCAGCCGCACAGTCCATGACTGTAGCGCCTTAGACCGCTCGGCTAATCCCGCGCGATATGGCCAGAAGACTCTGCGCCGAAATGTTGTACCAGCAAATTACAGGCATCCTGCAGCTCTCCCGAAATTTTACAGAAAAATCTCAATATCCAGAATGAGATTTTCACTCTGCAGCGGAGTGTGCGCTGATATGAAACTTCCTGGCGGATTAAAACTGTGTGGCCGGCCGAAGTGGCCGTGCGGTTCTAGGCGCTGCAGTCTGGAACCGCTACGGTCGCAGGTTCGAATCCTGCCTCGGGCATCGATGTGTGTGATGTCCTTAGGTTAGTTAGGTTTAAGTGGTTCTAAGTTCTAGGGGACTGATGACCTCAGAAGTTGAGTCCCGTAGTGCTCAGAGCCATTTGAGCCCAAAACTGTGTGCCGGACCGAGACTCGAACTCAGGACCTTTGCCTTTCGCGGGCAAGTTTCATATCAGCGCACACTCCGCTGCAGAGTGAAAGTCTCATTCTGGAAACATCTCCTAGGCTGTGGCTAAGCCATGTCTCCGCAATATCCTTTCTTTCAGGAGTCCTAGTTCTGCAAGGTTCGCAGGAGAGCTTCTGTAAAGATTGGAAGGTAGGAGACGAGGTACTAACAGAAGTAAAGCTGTGAGGACGGGACGTGAGTCGTGTGCTTGGGTAGCTCCGTTGGTAGAGCACTTGCTCGCGAAAGGTCCCGAGTTCGAGTCTCGGTCCGGCAACGTTTTAATCTGTCAGGAAGTTTCAAATCTCAATATGTCTATCTATTACGCCTCGAAGCGAGCATTGTGTGTTTTTAAGAGGGTGACTAATGTTTCTTCAGTTGGACTTACCCCTTGCTGGTTTTCATACTGTTGCCAGACGAATAAGAACGAGATAACTGTAGTTAATTTTATATACACTCCTGGAAATGGAAAAAAGAACACATTGACACCGGTGTGTCAGACCCACCATACTTGCTCCGGACACTGCGAGAGGGCTGTACAAGCAATGATCACACGCACGGCACAGCGGACACATCAGGAACCGCGGTGTTGGCCGTCGAATGGCGCTAGCTGCGCAGCATTTGTGCACCGCCGCCGTCAGTGTCAGCCAGTTTGCCGTGGCATACGGAGCTCCATCGCAGTCTTTAACACTGGTAGCATGCCGCGACAGCGTGGACGTGAACCGTATGTGCAGTTGACGGACTTTGAGCGAGGGCGTATAGTGGGCATGCGGGAGGCCGGGTGGACGTACCGCCGAATTGCTCAACACGTGGGGCGTGAGGTCTCCACAGTACATCGATGTTGTCGCCAGTGGTCGGCGGAAGGTGCACGTGCCCGTCGACCTGGGACCGGACCGCAGCGACGCACGGATGCACGCCATGACCGTAGGATCCTACGCAGTGCCGTAGGGGACCGCACCGCCACTTCCCAGCAAATTAGGGACACTGTTGCTCCTGGGGTATCGGCGAGGACCATTCGCAACCGTCTCCATGAAGCTGGGCTACGGTCCCGCACACCGTTAGGCCGTCTTCCGCTCACGCCCCAACATCGTGCAGCCCGCCTCCAGTGGTGTCGCGACAGGCGTGAATGGAGGGACGAATGGAGACGTGTCGTCTTCAGCGATGAGAGTCGCTTCTGCCTTGGTGCCAATGATGGTCGTATGCGTGTTTGGCGCCGTGCAGGTGAGCGCCACAATCAGGACTGCATACGACCGAGGCACACAGGGCCAACACCTGGCATCATGGTGTGGGGAGCGATCTCCTACACTGGCCGTACACCACTGGTGATCGTCGAGGGGACACTGAATAGTGCACGGTACATCCAAACCGTCATCGAACCCATCGTTCTACCATTCCTAGACCGGCAAGGGAACTTACTGTTCCAACAGGACAATGCACGTCCGCATGTATCCCGTGCCACCCAACGTGCTCTAGAAGGTGTAAGTCAACTACCCTGGCCAGCAAGATCTCCGGATCTGTCCCCCATTGAGCATGTTTGGGACTGGATGAAGCGTCGTCTCACGCGGTCTGCACGGTCAGCACGAACGCTGGTCCAACTGAGGCGCCAGGTGGAAATGGCATGGCAAGCCGTTCCACAGGACTACATCCAGCATCTCTACGATCGTCTCCATGGGAGAATAGCAGCCTGCATTGCTGCGAAAGGTGGATATACACTGTACTAGTGCCGACATTGTGCATGCTCTGTTGCCTGTGTCTGTGTGCCTGTGGTTCTGTCAGTGTGATCATGTGATGTATCTGACCCCAGGAATGTGTCAATAAAGTTTCCCCTTCCTGGGACAATGAATTCACGGTGTTCTTATTTCAATTTCCAGGAGTGTAGTACGTCAGTTCTACGTCACGTTTATTACTACTCCGACGCAGCCTCTACTCGCAAAAGTAGGAGAAAAAGAAATGGAGCTGACAGACGGGTACGGATCTGTTACAACAGCTGCGAGGAGAGCAGTGCGCAGTCGCACGTATAATAAAAAACGAGTGAGACTCTGGCCCGAGGCCGGACCTTTGTAGCTGCGACCAGCGTCGACCGATAAGCGAGCACGCGTCGGGCCACGTACGGCCGGCTGCGGTGACCCCGCGCCGCCAGAGGGCGCGGCCGCAGACTGCTCGACGTCGGTTTCTTTGCCGCCCCGGCCGCGAGGCGTTACGCAAGAAGCCCCGCCGATACGAGCGCTCACAGCATTTCGATTCGCCTGCAGCGGCACACGCACAGCTGCTCAGATAAAACTGCCGTTACTCGCTTAGTAATCTCTGGAGACCCTCCACTTCTTCATCCGCCGAGCAGCACGGAGAAAGAGAGGCGCGGAACCGACCGCCAGGATGCGGCCGGCAACGGGAAAAAGCTTCTCTCTTTCTCTCGTCTCGTGCATCGACACGCTGGGAAACAATGGACGATTGTGTCAGCGGTCGGGTACGGCGGCGCGCGCTCGCGTAAGGGGAGGGCGTCGCTTATTAAACCGTTAACTTCCTCCGCCGCGTCGGTGCGCGTCAGTACAGGGGAACACGGCGTCGCCAGCTTCCTTTCCAGCACCGGCTAGTTGTGATGCCCGCCACATCGCGGCGGAATTCATTAGGCACAACATCAGTCTCGAACCGGTACGAACGTTTTTCTAAGAGCCGTCTGCTGTTGTTTCCTACCTGTAAACCTCCACTCTCGATACTCCCATGTGTAAACGTCCGACTCCTTACAAATACAGGGTGATCAAAAAGTCAGTATAAATTTGAAAACTGAATAAATGACGGAATAGTGTAGATAGAGAGGTACAAATTGACACACATGCTTGGAATGACATGGGGTTTTATTAGAACAAAAAAAAAAAAAAAAAATACAAAAGTTCAAAAAATTGTCCGACAGATGGCGCTTCATCTGATCTGATCTGTACCTACAGATTGGAAAATTGCGCAGGTCGCACCAGTGTCTAAGAAGGGTAGTAGGAGTAATCCATCGAACTACAGACCTATATCATTGACGTCGATTTGCAGTAGGCTTTTGGAGCATGTATTGTATTCAAACATTATGAATCAGCTCGAAGGGAGCGATCTACTGATACGTAATCAGCATGGTTTCAGAAAACATCGTTCTTGTGCAACGCAGCTAGCTCTTTATTCGCACGAAGTAATGGCCGCTATCGACAGGGGATCTCAAGTTGATTCCGTATTTCTAGATTTCCGGAAAGCTTTGGACACCGTTCCTCACAAGCGACTTCTAATCAAGCTGCGGGCCTATGGGGTATAGCGGGCCGAAGTGGCCGTGCGGTTAAAGGCGCTGCAGTCTGGAACCGCAAGACCGCTACGGTCGCAGGTTCGAATCCTGCCTCGGGCATGGATGTTTGTGATGTCCTTAGGTTAGTTAGGTTTAACTAGTTCTAAGTTCTAGGGAACTAATAACCTCAGCAGTTGAGTCCCATAGTGCTCAGAGCCATTTTGAACCTATGGGGTATTGTCTCAGTTGTGCGACTGGATTTCCTGTCAGAAAGGTCGCAGTTCGTAATAATAGACGGCTAATCATCGAGTAAAACTGAAGTGATATCAGGTGTTCTCCAGGGAAGCGTCCTGGGACCTCTGCTGTTCCTGATCTATATAAATGACCTGGGTGACAATCTGAGCAGTTCTCTTAGGTTGTTCGCACACGATGCTGTAATTTACCGTCTAGTAAGGTCATCCGAAGACCAGTATCCGTTACAAAGCGATTTAGAAAACATTGCTGTATGGTGTGGCAGGTGGCAGTTGACGCTAAATAACGAAAAGTGGGAGGTGATCCACATGAGTTCCAAAAGAAATCCGTTGGAATTCTATTACTCGATAAACAGTACAATTCTCAAGGCTGTCAATTCAACTAAGTACCTGGTTGTTAAAATTACGAACAATTTCAGTTGGAAAGACCACATAGATAATATTGTGGGGAAGGCGAGCCAAAGGTTGCGTTTCGTTGGCAGGACACTTAGAAGATGCAATAAGTCCGCTAAAGAGACAGCTTACACCACACTCGTTCGTCCTCTGTTAGAATATTGCTGCGCGGTGTGGGATCCTTACCAGGAGGGATTGACGGAGGACATCGAAAGGGTGCAAAAAAGGGCAGCTCGTTTTGTATTATCACGTAATAGGGGAGAGAGTGTGGCAGATATGATACGCGACTTGGGATGGAAGTCATTAAAGCAAAGACGTTTTTCGTCGCGGCGAGATCTATTTACTAAATTTCAGTCACCAACTTTCTCTTCCGAATGCGAAAATATTTTGTTGAGCCCAACCTACATAGGTAGGAATGATCATCAAAATAAAATAAGAGAAATCAGAGCTCGAACAGAAAGGTTTAGGTGTTCGTTTTTCCCGCGCGCTGTTCGGGAGTGGAATGGTAGAGAGACAGTATGATTGTGGTTCGATGAACCCTCTGCCAAGCACTTACATGTGAATTGCAGGGTAATCATGTGTAGATATAGATGTAGAATAGCAATAATTAGCATAACAAAATAAGACGAAGCAAAGATGATGTTCTTTACAGGAAATGCTCAATATGTCCACCATCATTCCTCAACAATAGCTGTAGTCGAGGAATAATGTTGTGAACAGCACTGTAAAGCATGTCCGGAGTTATGGTGAGGCATTGGCGTCGGATGTTGTCTTTCAGCATCCTTTAGAGATGTCGGTCGATCACGATACACTTGCGACTTCAGGTAGCCCCAAAGCCAATAATCGCACGGACTGAGGTCTGGGGACCTGGGAGGCGAAGCATGACGAAAGTGGCGGCTGAGCACACGGTCATCACCAAACGACGCGCGCAAGAGATCTTTCACGCGTCTAACAATAAGGGGTGGAGCACCATCCTGCATAAACATCGTAAGTTCCAGCAGGTGTTTATCAGCCAGGCTGGGGATGATGCTATTCTGTAACATAAAGGCGTACCTCTCACCCGTCACGGTAGCAGTTACCTGTTGTCCAGCGCCATCTGTCGGACATATTGTGAAGTTGGTTTTTTTTTTTTTGTTCTAATAAAACCCCACGTCATTCCAAGCATGTGTGTCAATTTTTACCTCTCTATCTACATTATTCCGTCGTTTATTAAGTTTTCAAATTTATACTGACTTTTTGATCACCCGGTAAGTTAAAGTGTTAAATACACTGACAGAAAAAATCGCAACAGCAAAAAATAATTACAGTAGGGTAATGAAATTTCGGAAATACATTTGTCTGGGTAACATATTTAATGCAACTGCACTATATTACAATGTGAAATTCTGGTACATTAATAACCGGTGTGACCGCCAGAAAGGTGAATGCGAGCATGCAAACGTGCACGGATTGTATTGTGCAGGTGCCTGATGTCGGTATATGGGATGGAGTTGCATGCCTGTAGCACTTTGTCGGTCAATACGGGGACGGTTAATGCTGTTTGTGGATGTCGCTGGAGTTGTCTTGCGATGATGTTCCATATTTGCTTCACTGGAGACACATCTGGCGATCGAGCAGGGCAAGGCAATATGTCGAAACTCTGCAGAGTATGTTGGGTTACAGCAATGGTATGCGGCCGAGCGTTGTCCTGTTGGAAAACATCCCCTGGAATTTTATTCATGAAACAGCACCACAGAGCGCGTCACCGGACTTACAAATTTGCATTCAGGTTGTGTGGGATAACCCTGCTCGTTCTGTGATACGAAATCGCGCCCCAGATCATAACTCCAGGTGAAAGGGCCAGTGTGTCTAACATGTCCGCCGCTCGTGGTCTCGCGGTAGCGTTCTCGCTTCCCGAGCACGGGGTCCCGGGTTCGATTCCCGGCGGGGTCAGGGATTTTCACCTGCCTCGAGATGACTGGGTGTTTGTGTTGTCCTCATCATTTCATCATCATCCAGGAAAGTGGCGAAATTGGACTGAGCAAAGGTTGGGAAATTGTACGGGCGCTGATAACCACGCAGTTGAGCGCCCCACAAACCAAACATCATCATCCAGTGTGTCTAACATGCAGACACGTTGGTTTCAGGCCCTCAAATGGCCTCCTTCTAACCAACACACGGCCATCACTGTCACCGAGGCAGAATCAACTTTCATCAAAAAACATAACCAACTTGCATCCTGCCCTCCAGTGAGCTTTCGCGATGATTTGGGCTAAGTGGAATGTATGCTACAAGGCGTCTGGCGCGGAGCTGTCCTTGTAGTAAGCGATATATAACAGTCTGTTGTGTCACTGTGGTGCTCAGATTACTGCTGTAGATGCATTACGATGCTCCAGACCTATACGCCGAACATGATGGTCTTCCTTCTCGGTAGAGACGTGTGTGTGTCTAGGGTTTTCAAGTTTTGTGATGTGTCTGGACTCTGGCCTAAACTTTTAGTCTGGAGGTTTTAGTGTATTACAGAAAGGCTGACTCCGCCCTTTTCTCCTTGCTGTCAGCCAGGCACTTCCATCTGCTACATTGTTTTAGCTCCCTCTATCAGTTTCTTCCTGTGTTGTCCATGTTTTATTGCTGACGCCCTGCTTCATCCCTCGCCTCGGTGTGGGTAGGCACATATTTTTCAAAGCTTGTTACCTGTGTTTTATGTTCTGTTTTATATTACTGTTCTGAATTTCTTCTTGACACCCGTCTCACTATGTTACGGAGCGGGCGCTGAAGACCTTGCTGTCGTGCGCCCAAAAAAAAAAAAACCCCTCTACTACTACTACTACTACTTCCCTCTCGGTAGTGCCACGTGGCCGTCCAGCACTCGTCCTTCTTGCGGCCGTACTTTCTCGTGACCACCGCAGCCATCAATCATGTGCAGTGGCTACATTCCTGCAAAGTCTTCTGCAACAACGCAGAAGGAAGATCCAGCTTCTCGTAGCTCTATTACGCTGCCCCATTTAAACTCAAGGAGATGTTGACAAAGGTCTCTTCGTCGCCTTCAAAGGCATTATTGACTAAAATCAACACACCAAGTCCAATTT
This sequence comes from Schistocerca cancellata, assembly GCF_023864275.1. NCBI lineage: Eukaryota > Metazoa > Arthropoda > Insecta > Orthoptera > Acrididae > Schistocerca > Schistocerca cancellata. The sequence continues at coordinate 458,075,545 of NC_064631.1, read as the reverse complement.
CAAAGGTAACTGACGCTCACGACCGGTACAGCGCGTATTTAAAACAAAACTAATTTGCATCTCTATAGAGCCGCTACTAGCGCCGCTCTTATGCGACTGGCGTGAAAATTGAACAGACATCATCTTTCAGATACAGAAACACACCTACTAACTTTCGTGTTTGTCGTACAAATCCTTCTTGGTTCAAAATGGTTCAGATGGCTCTAAGCACTATGGGACTTAACATCTGAGGTCATCAGTCCCCTAGACTTTGAACTAATTAAACCTAACTAACCTAAGGACATCACACACATCCATGCCCGAGGCAGGATTCGAACCTGCGACTATAGCAGCAGCGCGATTCCGAACTCGAACTGAAGCGCCTAGAACCGCTCGGCCACAGCGACCGTCTCCTTCTTGGTGCTGGGATGTTTTTCCATCAGTGATTTTAACATGAAGCATGTAATCGAGAGATATTTTAGAAAAAGTCTGAAACTGTGTTCATCGGAAGGCACTGAGTGCCCTTCTTGTCAAACGTTGGATGAGTATGTTCTGGGTAATTTGCTCTCTGTTCTTTAAAAAAATTAATTTTCCATACATCTCAATGTTTAAGATGTCACATGTCTTGAACCATGTGTCTTAAAATGATTTAATGTCACAGGTACATTCAGTGGCATATTGAGATATTTTCTGCAAAATGTGTTCCGAGTAGATGTACTAGTAAAGAAACGTCATGCATGTCGATGAAGTTTTACTGCATACACAGTGAGAGAGTAGTAAGCGATGAACATTTTTTCCTTTATTATTTGGTGGAGAATGTCGTTATGCGACTGTTCCATAATTAATGAAAAAACCCGAAATAAAAAGACGAATCAAATTGGAATAAATTAATCTTCACCCATAAATGAAATCACAATCAGTACCAGTAATTGCCAGTTCTTAACTAACTAGATTACAATTTCCTACAAGGAACTGCAAACACTAGTAAATAAGAAGCTTCTATAAAACCACCTTGCAATTGGCTTGAGGCGAGGGCATGTAGAATTCGCAAAAGCCCCCCAAGCACACGTGCAAGTGTCCTCCCTGGGTGGTCAAATTGGATAGTGCTTTGAGGTAAGCAGACCTGGCGCCGGAGGCAGCAAAACTCACAATGCAGAGTGTATCTCTAGGCTGTGGGAGCACAAAGGAGATCGTATTTAGCGAGCTGAGTGCGATCTTGATGATGTGTGCTGTTTTGGGAGAGTCCTGGAAGAACTCCTATGTGGACGGTATAGCTAGGAGAATTCACGGAAATACACAGGCCGTAATGACAACATCTTAAAGAGTGGAATGGGAACAGAAAAGTTAACGGCACATTTGAAGATTTTAGGACATCCCCACCGTCCTCAGGTCCCGCAAGACAAAATGTTTAAGAAAATGCAGAAACAGCTACCATTGGTTAGCCTACATCTACATCTAAGTGCTTGACAGAGAGCTCATCGAACCACCTTTAAGCTACTTATCTACCGCTGCACTCTAGGACAGCGCGCGGGAGAAACTAACATTTAAATCTTTCCATGCAGGGTCTGGTTTCTCTTAATTTATTATAATGATCATTTCTCCCTATGTAGGTAGGTTCCAACAAAATATTATCACTCTCTGAGGAGAAAGGTGGTGATTTAAATTGCGCGAGAAGGTCCTGTCGCAGCAGGAAACGTCTTTGTTTTAATGATTGTCACCCCAATTCGTGTATCACATCCGTACCACTCTCTCCCCTACTTCGCGATCATACAAAACGAGCTGCCCTCCTTTGAACTTTTCCGATGTCCTCCGCCAATCCTATCCGACGCGGATCCCACAACGCACAGCAGTATTTTTCCAGAACAGGGAGGACAAGCTAGCGTAAGCAGTCTCTTTAGTAAACCTGTTACATTTTCTAAGTATTCTGCCAATAAATCGCATTTTTTGCTTTGCTATCTCCAAAAGTTATCTACCTGATCGTTCCAATTTCAGTTATTCGTAATTATAATCTCTAAGTATTTAGTTGAGTTTACATCCTTTAGATTTGTGTGATTTATTATGTAACTGAAATTTAGAGCATTCTTTTTAGTGCTCCTGTGAAAGACTTCATACTTCTCATGATTTTGAGCCAATCGCCAGTACTTGCACCATGGTCTAAATAATTTTGCAGTTCGTTTCGACCATCTGACGACATTACATAACGGTAAATGACATCATCGACTGTAATTAACCTAAGAGGACTGCTGGGATTGTCTCCTAAACCGTTTGTGTAGATCAGGAGCACCAGAGGGCCCATAACATTTCGTTGTGGTGCGCCAGATATTACTTCTGTTTCACTCGATGACTTTCCGTCAGTTATTACCAACTGTGACCTTTCTGACAGGAAATCATGAATCTAGTCACAAAACTGGGACGATAATCCACAGGCAAGCAATTTAATTAGAAGTTGCCTGAAAGGAACGTCGTCCAAAGCCTTCTCGAAATCTAAAAATATAGCATTAACTTGACGTCCCCTGTCGACAGCACTTATTACTTCGTGAGAATAAAGAGCTAGTTGTGTTTCACCATAACGATATTTTCTGAATCCTTGTTGGCTAGTTGTCAATAAATCATTTTGTTCGATGTGATTCATAATGATCCAGCACAGTATATGTCCTAATATCCTACTGCAAATCGACGTTAGTGATGTGGGTCTGTAATCCAGTGGATTACTTCTACATTCATGCTCATAAGTATAACTGCAGAATGTGGTGCCACACAACGTGGCACTACACAAAACTTGCGCTAATAGCATAGGCACATAGGAAACACACACGACATAGATCTGTAAGTCCACGGTATTGGTGATAAGTTGAGAAAACTGTCCCGAAACACAAGTTCCACAAAACACCACTGTTTCTTGCGCATGTACCCCGACATCAATATGTGATATGATCACCACGCACACGTACACAGGCCGCAAACACAACGGGTTGGCATACTCAGGTCGAGCAGCTGCTGGGGTATAGCCTCCCATTCTTGCAGCAGTGCCTGTCGGAGCTCCTGAAGTGCCGTAGGGATTTGAAGACGTGCAGCGATACGTCGACCGAGAGCATCCCAGACGTGCTCGATGGGGTTTAGGTCTGGAGAACAGGCAGGCCACTCCATTCGCCTGATGTCTTCTGTTTCAAGGTACTCGTCGACGAAGGCAGCTCGGTGGGGCAGTGCGTTATCATCCATCAAGAGGAAGGTGGGACCCATTGCACCCCTGAAAAGGCGGACATACTGGTGCAAAATGACGTCCCGATACACCTGACCTGTTACAGTTCCTCTGTCAAAGACATGCAGGGGTGTACATGCACCAATCATAACCCAACCCTACAACATCAAATCACGACCTCAATACAGGTCCCTTTCAAGGACATTAAAGGGTTGGTATCTGGTTCCTGGTTCATGCCAGATGAAAACCCGGCGAGAATCACTGTTCAGACTCGACGGGAACATAACCTGGGACCATTGTTTCAATGACCATGTACTGTTTTCTTGACACCAGGATTTACGGGCTCTCCGGTGACCAGGGGTCAGTGGAATGCACCTTGCAGGTCTCCGGGCGAATAAACCATGTCTGTTCAGTCGTAGACTGTGTGTCTGGAGACAACTGTTCCAGTGGCTGCAGTAAGGTGCTGAGCAAGGGTACCTGCAGTACTCCGTGGCCGTCTGCGGGCACTGATGGTGAGACATCGGTCTTCTTGTGGTGGTGTACACTGTGGACGTCCCGTACTGTAGCGCCTGGACACGTTTCCTGTCTGCTGGAATCGTTGCCATAATCTTGAGATCACACTATGTGACACACGGAGGGCCCGTGCTACAACCTGCTGTGTTTGACCAGCCTCCGGTCGCCCTAGTATTCTACCCCTCATAACGTCATCAGTATGTGTTCTTTGAGCCATTTTCAACACACAGTCACCATTAGCACGTATGAAAACGTCTGCACACTTACTCGCTGCACCGAACTCTGACATGCACCAACACACCTCTGCGTATGTGGATTGCTGCGAGTGCCACCATTCGGCGACCGCAGTTCAAATGCACCGCATGGTCATACCCCGAGGTGATTGAAACCCGCAAACCGCCCACAGAGCGTTGTTTCACCATGTGTCAGAATTATCCTTAATTTATGAGCATGAGTTTATTTCCTTTCTTGAGTATTGTTTTGACTTGTTCAATTTTCCAATCTCTGGATACGTATCTTGCTGCGAGCGAGTGGTTTTACTCTGAAAGCAACTTGACAGGTATGCAATCTGGACCGGGAGCCTCGCCTTTCTTAAGTTTTTTAAGTTGCTCCGTTACATCTAGATTATCTAGTTCTAAGTTACTCATGTTGGCAGTTGGTCTTGATACGAATTCTCGAATATTTTCTTCTTCTCCTTTTGTGAAGAAATTTTCGGAAAACCCTCTTCGTAACTCTGCTTTAGAGTGGTTGTCACCAATTACTCCACCATTGTTACTGCGCAGTGAAGTTACTGGATTCGTCTTGCCACTGTTGTACTTTATATACCACCAGAATCTCTTGGGTATTCTGTCAGATTTTGAGACAGAGTTTCATTGTGGAAACTATTAAAAGCATCCATCATTGAATTTCACGCTGAATTTCAAGCTTCGGGAAAACTTCGTCAATCTTGGAGATTTTATGTTCTTTTGAACTGGGCATGCTTAGAAGTGGAAATAAGAAACACGACTCCGTTTACATAGGTCCTTCCTTACTGGCCGACATACGAACGTAGATAGAGCGAGAGAGTAGGACACAATTTTGGACTGCCAAATTTTGTAACTAGTTAACCAACTGAAATGAGAATAAGGGAGGGGGACCAGCGTCTTTTAAGAGAACTTCTTATCAATCGGCATCCGCAATATTTATTATTCAGCCAATCAAAATTACGTGATGCCGGAAAAACAAAGAGAACCGAGTCTCCCTTTTCGGAAGCACACTGCAGAAAGTCACTTCGTTTTCAAGTGTCTAGACGGACATATTTTTGTCGGACTCGACGTCTCTACACTCAGTCGGCACTTCGGCCAGATCTCATTTCGACAGTAAAGGGCTCTCATCCGATGGAGCTGAATTTAGTCTCAAGTTATTGGTACATAGCCAGTGACTGATTCTGCAACCACTTCAGTCACAAGTTACAAATTATTGCGAGACCCAGCCATAACAGCGAGACAAATTGTAAGGAAAGTCAGGTCATCTCTAACGATGTTTCATAATTTCAAGCTTCCTTTTGAAGACTTGCTTTCGACTCGCACTAACTTTTGCCAATCAAGGTACCACTTATAGATGTTCATTTGGACCACATCCCAGGTGGCAAGTCAAGGTTTCCAATGCAAGGCTTACCACTGCCAGGAATTGTTGAAACATTTCTTTCGTATTCACATATAATGAACTGAGGCCCTTGTTTTGTTTTATACAGGGTGTTTCCACTATAGCGTGCAAAAATGTAACAGGACATAGAGAATGTTCCACTGAATTATTCGTGATAGGGAACCTGGGGTGCGTTCAAGTTTACACGTGCTGTGCTGTTTATTTACATGTACATTGTTTATTTGCTGCAATGAAACAAGGAGGACGAGCCTGATTACCAGGAAGTCATGATGCAGCTTTAGTTTACTTTACTTGTCCATAAGGTGGTTCTGTTGTGTCGTATTTACATTGTCCCATGACAGAGCATGCCACGAATCAACGACAGATCCGCTCATTACTGAGTGCTGTTCAGAGACGTACAATACGATGGAGCAGTACCGGTACAGTACTTCCTGGTCACTGGATTGGAATGGGAGGTCCTATTGCCATGGCTCGCGAGGTCACCTGACCTGAATCACCTTGATTATTTCATATGGGGACATCTGAAGTCACCAGTGTAAGAGACCCCAGTGAATACGGAGATGGAATTAGTTACCAGAATTGTAGCTGCCTGTGATGTAATTCAAAACACGCCAGGGACATTTGTCTGGGTGCGCCAGACTCTTGTTCCCCGATGTCACGCTTGCATTGAGGTTGATGGCCATCAGTTTTTGCACATTTTATAAGGTACAGTACAAATGGTACGTTCATTGTATGAGTAGTGGTATTTGCAGTTAACTAATGTAAACAAAAAAGCATACAGTTCCTTAAGCTGGCTTCTCCGAACCCAGGTTCCCTTCCGCAGTGTCCTGTAGGTAACCAATTCCTTGGTCATTGTTTTGGAGCGCAGCGATTTAATTATGTCATATATCCAGGACCACCTTACTGTATCCATTTAAAGAGCCAAATATTTATACCATGATTATCAGTAAATCTAAAACCCGCGAGGCTAGCCGAGAGCGCTAATGTGCTGCTTCCTAGACTCTAGTAGGCGCGCCGGCCCCGGATCGAATCCACCAGGCGGATTAACGACGAGGGCCGGTATGCCGGCCAGCCTGGATGTGGTTTTTAGGCGGCTTTCCACATCCCGCTAGGTGGATACCGGGCTGGTCCCCACGTTCCGCCTCAGTTACACGACTCGCAGACATTTGAAAACGTTCACACTATTCCACGGCTTCCACCAGACACAGACAGCTGGGGTACACTAATTCCGTCCCAGGGGGTTCGGGGTGGCGGCAGGAAGGGCATCCGGGCAGCCTCTGCAACTAACATTGCCAAATCAATAGTAACACGGCCGACCGCGCGTTGAAGCGGGACAAAGGTCTCAAGAAAGAAAGAAATCAATAAATCTAAAATTGGCTGCTTGCAGTGTTAGTGAGAAAAAGTTTCGGGTAGGTTTGAAATTATTCATAAGTTTTTTGAAAGTCGTCGCTCTCATTCCTAAATACTGAATGAATTTAGTCTGGGTAATATGCACTCCAGGAGTTACATTGCCTGGAAACAAATACGCAGTTTCTAACTGTAATACTTATGTTACTGTGTAAAACCTTTAACATACGATTATGCTCCTTAAACAGTAGACTATGGCAGTCCCCAAAATTTTTAAATTCGGTCAATTTTTATGTGAAATATCGGAAATCAAAATTTTTGTTACCCCTCGAAGCTGACGGATAGCAACGTACAACTGGGATTGTGCACCAAGCACTGGGTTAGATGATAAGTAATACAGATTTCGCGGCGTGGTACGGTGACACAACATTCATGGTCTACATTCTAGGTACTTCTGTAGTCTGCTTTCTACAATAATATGATTTTTATAGGTACTGTGAAATTACTTGTAAACCACAGGTTTGGTAAGAAGCCAATGTGAATAAGCTCTCCGACGAGTGACTTATTGCAATACTCTTGGATGAATACGCTGATATTTTTGTTTAATTTTCTGTTATTTTTAAGATAATTCTCATTTATTGTTCCATATTAGTTGCACATTTTTAATTAAATTACATGTTTTGATAACTTGATCATCTTCAGATCCAAGAAGTAGCGTCAGCATCGTGTCTTCTTCACTCAGAACCACATATCAGAGTATTCCAGAGTACTGAGTAGACCACACGGGTTGCTGACACAACTACTGTCTGATATGTGTTTCTGAGTAGCCAAGACGGGTTGCTGATGCAACTACTTAATCTGAACATAGTCCAGAGTGTTCGAAACATGTACCCTAATTAAAAATGTGCAACAGAAATGGAACATATATGAGAATCATCTTAAATGTCAGTACAGTTGCTAAATATCCGATTATACCGGTTTAAGTTTTGTTTAATTTTTTGTTTCTTATTCTGTAGATCCATGATGTAAACAGAATATGGAATGAGACAGTTTTACAAGCTTTTTATTGCAATTTAATTAACCGTGATAATACAGCATATTCTGTTAACAACATTTTTGAAATTATACTGACTTTATTGTTATGGGTACTAACATACGGAACTATGCACAGTCTGCTTTATTTCTGTTCCTATGCATTGAGCACATATGATACCTATTTCTTGTTAAGTGAAACATTAAAGTATGTCAAATGTTTTCTCGTGGCTACATTTTAACTGACAACAGGTATGTTATCAAGTAGAACAGAGCCTTTACATTTCAAAGACAATGATTCTTTTATTTTTCTGTGTAGTGACTGTTGTGTCTGTATGTGTGTGAATTCCTAAGGGACCAAACTGCTGAGGTCATCGGTCCCTAGACTTACATACTACTTAAACTAACTTATGCTAAGAACAACACAAACACCCATGCCCGAGGGAAGACTCGAACCTCCGGCGGGAGGGGCCGCTCAATCCGCCACATGGCGCCTCAAACCGCGCAGCCACTCCGGGCAGCACAGTTGATTCATTGATCTATTTTATTGTGCTAACTACACTGGCTTGTAGAAGCTTAATATATTGATTTATGACTATTTATGAACATATGTTTGGTGAGTCTATGAGTACCAGTTTTGGAGCAGTAACTAGAAGATCCCTGTTATTTATTTTGATATTTTCTCTGGAGACTTAACTTTTTCTTTTCATCTCCCCAAAATTTCAAGTGATCTTTTGCTTTGTTGCTTGATTTCTTTGTTGTATGGCTGTCTACTGGTCATTTATCGAATGCTAAAGAGTACACTGATTTAAATATAGTGAAAATGAACATATTAGTCTTTGCCAGTAATCATGATACAATTGTAACACACAAATAAGAACAAAGTAAACACATCTTATCCTACGTACAATCAACTAACCTACGGAAGTCATTCGAGAAACAATCATTATTCCAATGGTATACACAGACTTTTTTTTCCTTTAAGGAGGAATATTACATTGAAAGATGAGATCCAAAATACCAGGAACACTACAATTAAATTAATCAACCATACAAGAAATGAAAAATTTGATAAAATATTTAAAATGATGGGCGAGAATATTATCTTCTGGTACAGATTTATGGGTGATGTAATGATCTTTGTAGGTGAAACACCATGTGAAATACTGTAGCAAAGAAACCAACTTCAGGCAAATATAAACATAAAAATATGTAATAAATTATCAAAATGAAAAATAGACTTACTAGAAATAACTATGAAGAGAGATAAAAGAATAATTGCAAGTATGACCTTTTCAGAATGCCGACAGCAACATTAACAATCTTACATACCACATTAACCATCCACAGAAACCACATACAAGCAACTCTCCGACACATGGTACACAGACTGACAGAACTATAAAGAATAAATGGAACTCCTGTAAAGCACTCAGTCTTCAAGCCGCAAGTGGCCCATCGGGACCATCCGACCGCCGTGTCATCCTCAGATGGGGATCCAGAGATGAGGGGTGTGTGGTCAGCACACCATTCTCCCGGTCGTTACGATGGTTTTCTTTGATCGGAGCCGCTACTGGTCGGCTGAGTAGCTCCTCAGTTGGCATCACGAAGCTGATTGCATCCCGAAAAATGGGAACAGAGCATGGCGGCCCGGATGGTCACCCATCCAAGTGGTGGCCACGCCCAACAGCTCTTAACTTCGGTGAACAGGTGGGAACCGGTGTATCCACTGCGGCAAGGCCGTTGCCAACCCCACTAACTTGTATCTGAAAAGAGTGGATACAATACGCACATAGGAAACAATATCAGGATAAAGACACAAGTACATAAAAAAACAAAGAGAAGGTATCAGGACCACAGCTCCGAATGAGTAGGTAAATTTCTCTAGCTACATTTATTTCGCCATTTTAAAGACTTAACTCTGATTGAAACAGCACCTAATAATATGATGTACGATCTTAGTCATTAAAATTGTGCCCTGTGAAGCGACACGCAACAATATCATATTGGTAGGAAGTCTATTATATGTTTGGATATGCATATGATTGATAGTAGTAACGTCATCTACATTCTGTGTATGAAGAATGATTACGCAGCGGATTTATCTTTCAAAACCGCATTTGGATGTTGTCTGATTGTGAGAAGATCGTCCTAGTCCGCATATAAGAAGGAGAAATGCTGAACAGCATTTATCGGAATTCGACTGCAATAGAATATGGCGTATGGAGACTGCGGTTTATTGTTCAGCGATATTACTGCTCATTTTGGGCAGGATGCCAGGACTGCCGTGAGTACATGGAACTGACGTGTTCCGGTAGGTCACACACAACGCCATGCAGGATCTCAACTACCCCGTGAGAATAACAGCTGTGAGGACAGATATATGTTTGTTCGACTGTACAGGATCGTACAACCAGGTCGTGGGCCTTAAACCAGTAAATTTATTTGCTTCTTTCAGTAACAGAAGTATCATACAGACAGTGCGGCTCGTTTGGAGCGTGTTAGCATGGCGACCACTATTATGCCGTCTACACACGCACCGTGCATTCGAACGTTGAGCGTTGAGTATGCCGGGTTTCTGACGTCACAGCTTGCAATAGCACGCTAGGGGGTCTTTCCGAACGTGCAGAGCAGTATCTAACACGTCACATATTCTGAACGTGCGTTTGAATGTAGAACAATGAGACGATGAACATCACCTACGGCACATACGCGTAAGCTCGCCTCAGTACAGAGTCGCCAGGCGCCATATTGGCATTCGCTTGAGGTCCATATGTGTATATGCTGTTTCTGAGTACCAACAAATTGAGGATCTTTCGAAAACCCGTCGTTAATTATATGATTCGTTACAATAAAATGAAGGGAAACGTCTTCTTCGTGCTCAAAGTATCATGTTGTTGTTGTTGTGGTCTTCAGTCCAGAGACTGGTTTGCTGCAGCTCTCCATGCTACTCTACCCTGTGCAAGCTTCTTCATCTCCCAGTACCTACTGCAAACTACATCCTTCTGAATCTGCTTAGTGTAATCATCTCTTGGTCTCCCTCAACGATTTTTACCCTCCACGATGCCCTCCAATACTAAATTGGTGATCCCTTGATGCCTCAGTACATGTCCTACCAACCGATCCCTTCTTCTAGTCAAGTTATGCCACAAATTTTCTTCTCCCCGATTCTATACAATACGTCATCATTATTTATGTGATCTATCCATCTAATCAAAGTATGATGGTAACTTTGTATTATAAGGGTACTTGAGAACCCATCAAAAACGCGTTGTCCTCGGTACAATTTATCATTATTGTCAGTTACGAACATTTCTACGATTAAATATTTCAGCAGATCATAATATGCTCATATATCATTCATGACCGGTGTAGCGCAATGAGAAGGCTCGCGTCTCACTAGATACAAATTTATTTTTACTAATCTTCGCGTTTTCTAATAGGTTCTGATACTTTTTTGTTAGTTTAATAAAAGTATATCCTATAGTATTCGATGTTACGTGAATGTGAGTGTGCTATTTCTGAGGAAAGAGTTTGTTAGATTGGCTTAATCTACGTGACAACTTGCACTAATTGCTGCAACGTATTTTGCACTTTGTTGTTTCAAGTTTTGTATTTGATATATTGTAAAGATTCTGCTGCTGAATAGGAACAGAGACAAATAAGAATGACTTCAGGGCTCTACTAAAAAGTGATAATGATGAGTTAATTCTTATCTTATGTGGATAACTACTGTAAATTTGTATCATACTATTTGTAATGGAATCTCTATAAGCCGATGTCCAGATTGACTGGACTTGGTACTTTCCTTTTTGCCAAGTAACATTTTCACGGATGTTGAAGGTTTTGTTTATGTATGCTATCGACAGTACAAGATGACTAGCATATGGACAAGGGAAGAAATGTGCGTTTTAACAGAGATAATTTAGGAATTTTACAACCGTCCATTTCGTTAACAGCGTGATTTCCGAATACGGCCCACAACTGCCATTCGCGCACGCTGCGATGGCGTATATCATGTTGAAGCACAAGTCACATTATTTCTGAGCGTTCAGCAGCAGGTTGAACTCGGTACGCTCAACGTTAACGTTGAAAAGCACACTCCGTGTGCCGACGGCTTTAGGCTTCCCTTGACAGCGGCTGCAGAAAGAGAAACGCTGCCAGCGGTGCATCCAACGCCACTGGACACAGGAGTGCCACCATAATGTCTTTTCGGACGGGACCCCTGTTCTGCGTACAGTACCACGATGGCCGTATTCCTGTGTAGAAGTTCTGAGAGGAACGAATGAGTATTCGTCATCGCCATATGGCCCGATCACTGAGTACACAACATGATCACCTCTGGCTTTATATCTACGATGTGCTTAGTCTAGTCGTTGTGTGCCCTATCTTCGAGGTCTCCGTGACACTATCTTTCAATAGGATAACAACTGGCTGCTTTCAACAGGATAACAACTGACATCAATTAACCCATGCTGTCTTTATCTACCCCAATACAGAGAGTGTTCGAATTCTGCCATGGCCAGCACGTTCCTCAGATCCCTCATCCACTGAAAACTTCTGGTCACGGCTTGGCGAGAGACTGGCACGCCACCAGTCACCAGCCACGGCAATTAATGAACTCTGGCATAAAATATGTGTCATCCAACCTCTTTTTAACTCTATATCCATCCAATGTAGGGCCAGCAGTAGTGCTCGAGGTATTAAACTTCGCCACTTCGCACCCCAATCATATGGTAATTAAGCATGTATTCTTCCCACTGTGCTGTATATGTAAAATTTCTTCACATCTTCTATTCCTTCCGGTGTTGAAAATTTAATGGATAAGCAATGTTACTGCTATACATACGACTACATATAGTTCAACTCTGGCACTGAATAAGAAGATTGTTTTCAAATCTTTTTGGATTCATCAGTCTTCAGCTTAGTTTGATTCCACCCGCCATGAACTCCTGTCTGTACTAACCTCTTCATCTCAGAGAAGCACTTGCAAACTACGTCCTCAGTTATTTGCTGGTTGCGTTCCAGTCTCTGTTTTCCCCTACAGTTTTTGCCTTCTACGATTCCCTTTAGAGCCATGGAGATTATTGCCTGATGTCTTAATGAAAGTCCTATCACTCTTTCCCTTCTTCTTCATTGTGTTTTCCATGTATTTCTCTCTTCCCCGATTCTGTGGAGAGCCTCCACATTTCTTACCTTATCAGTTCACCTTCCTTTCAATATATTTCTGTAGCACCATATCACACACTTAGATTCTCTTCTGTTCTGGTTTTCCCAATATCCACGAATCGATAACATGTAATGCTGTGTTCCAAACATACGCTCTCAGAAATTTCTACCGCAAATTAAAATCTACGTTTGGTATCAGTAGACCTCTCTTGGCCAGGAATACCCTCTTTGCCTGTGTTAGTCTAAGTTATTATGTCCTCGTTACTTCGTCTGTCACGGTCGTTTTGCTTCCAAGGTAGCAGAAACCCTTAACTTCATCTGCTTCGTGACCACGAGTTTTGATGTTCTCGCTTTTCTCATTTCTGCAACTTCTCGTTACTTTTGCCTTTTTCCGATTCACTCGAAATCCTTATTCTGTACTCATTCCATTGAAGACAGCCTGTAATTCTTCTTCACTTTCACTAAGAATAACAGCGCCATCAGCCGTCTGTAGAACCTTTTATTTCCATCATTGATTCTGGATCGTAGGGGTGAAAGACTGCATCACTGTCTTCCATTGTTTTTAATCCGCGCACTTCGTTCTTGGTCTTCCGCTCTAATTGTTCCACCATGGTTCCTACACGTATTGTACATATTGTAAATTACCCGTCTTTGCCTATGGCTTATCTCTATTTTTCTCAGAATTTCTAACATCTTGCGTCATTTTACAATGTCGAACGCTTTTTCTTGGTCGACAGATCCCATGAATACGATGCTGCAGTGGCAGTGTTGTTCAGAAGTACGATGCAGAGTTCGTTTGGATATGCATGCCCTGTGACGACTGCAGACGTTATGAAATACATGAAATGTATTCGCAATAGCGAAAATGGACAACTATCAGTTGTATAATGGAATGACGGCAATGAAATTTTATACCGAACCGGTACTCGAACCTGGATCTCCCACTTGTCGGGAGCGATCGCCTTACCGTCAGGCCACCTCAGCAAAACTCACCACGCAAGCAACTTTCAGTTTCAATGTCTACCCTATGTGGGAATATGCATAGTGACGTCATATGGAAATTTGCTTCGGGCAGTGAGTCGCGCTTGGATAGCGAAATAGTAATGCGACCGCCCACGATAAGCCGGAAATCCGGTTTCGAAACCCGGTCTGACACAAATTTTCATTGTTGTTGTCCATATTCACAACTGCGAATAAATTTCGTGCAAATCCTGTGAAGATGTCTTGATCGTTCTTCAGTCTTGCTTCCATTACGAACCGCAGTGTCAGAAGTTGTATCTGCGGTTACCTCTGATTGTGCCATATCTGTGAGTTACTGTGATGGATACATAATCATGGACACCTAACGCACTGCGATGAGCTAACTTGAATTGCACTTCCCAACTCTGAACGTCAACTTCCCTCTAATTTTCTCACTCATTCTCATTTTTATTCTCCGATTTATTTTGGTTTTCTGCCATAAGACGAAGCGACAGGGGCCGCCTTGGATCCTGTAATATAATTAAATAGAAGTAGTTGTGATTGAAGGTGTTCGTTATTCCACTTATCGTGCATTGAATGAAGTCTGCAGCTGCGTAGACCTTTGCGTGAAAGACAAATATCTTCCTTTCATCAAGCGATTAATAATTTTGTCCCATATTCTATGCCAGCTGAATAACACTCTCTCTCTAATGACCACTATGTTACGGAGGAATTAAATTCTAACGTTTTTCTTCCGTCTCGATCTTCTTTGCTTTTTCACTAACCAAATCGCCATTTCGATGTATGATCATCAGGAAATGCGCCGCTTTGACTCTTTCCTTGTGAAAGCTGGTATCACTTGATATTACGGTTCGTACAACGTTACATCACACGTGTCTGACGATGTTTTGCTCTCTATTGGTTTCTTCCGCTCGCATGACTCGTTACCATTCACACACAGCAGCACTTAAATAAAGAACAATAGCGGGAACCGCGCTGCGTCGTCCTAGAAAAACGTTCACGTAAGGCGGTAGCTCGTATGTTGAGGAAGTGATTACATATCACTCATTCGTCGTTACTGTCGTCGCAGCCGCTTTGAGAAGCAATGTTGTCGTTTCAGCGTCCGATAGTCAATCACTAAGTGGTTTCACACAATCAGTTTTTCACTCTGAAGAGGAGTTTGCGTTGTTATGAAACTTGCTGGCAGATTAAAAGTGTACAACAGATCGGGACTCGAACCCAGGACCTTCGTCTTTCGCGGGCAAGTGCTCAACCTACTGAGCTACCCAAACGGGACTTACAACGCGTCTTCATAGCTTTACTTCCGCCGGCAAGTTTCACTATGTGGTTTATGAACGAATTCAGTGGACCCTGTGTAATATGGTTGCTTATGGTGACCTGCTATCTCCAGCAACTTTCAGAAGTATAACTTCAGGAGCCAGAGAATATGATAAACACTTGAGAAGCGAATTATAATAGCAACAATAACGTGTGCCGGCATTCGGAGTTTTGAACTAGTGTACAAGGTACAAGCTCATATAGCGAGAAGCAAACTTTCTTCTTGGAGCTAGTCGTTAACTCTAAAAATGTTTTTGTTGCTTTCAATTGAAATTCAAGAAAATTAATCGCCCTCATTGTTTTTAGTTAATACAAACCTATTTATTCACCGTGTAAATTACACTCCGGAAACTTGTTATTGTTAAGGTCGTTTACTTGTAGATGATGAATTGGTGAAGACCGAAAGAAGCTGAATGTCGTTCAGATCTAGAACCCAAACTACAGTATTCAGTTTCATATTATATTAATGTGTTTTATCTACTGTGTAAAGTTATTGGCTAATTGATTCTATGCTGAGAATTGACGACACCTGTTACGTTGTGATCCATCAATTGAAACGTCAGACAAAAAACGTTCCTCCTCTTCCACTGCCTATCCAGACACGTCCGTATAAGAAAGCGTCGACTTTTTGGCCTATAATTGACTGATTTTGAGAACAAGTACTCCAAAACAGCGTGCCACGAAGGGTTGGCGCCAGTTTAAAGTTGGCGGCATGCAGAGAAAGACTTCCATAGCATGTGCTCGTAGTTAAAATTATATAAATTAATCATTAATGCGTGTAATAGTGATGACGTGTAGCAGTGGATATACATCGAAGACCCAAAGAAACTGGTACTCCTCCCTAGTATGGTGTAGAGCCCTCGCGTGCACATAGAAGTGCCGCAACACGACGTTGAATGGACTCGACATGTCTAAAGTAGTGCTGGAGAGAACCGACACCATAAATCCGGCAGGGCTGTCCATAAATCCGTAAGAGTAAGAGGGGATGGAGGTGTCTTCTGAACAGCACGTTGCAACGCATCCCCGATATGCTCAATAATGTTCATGTCTGGGGAGTTTAGTGATCAGCGGATGCGTTTAAACTCAAGAGTGGTCCTGGAGCCACTGTATAGTAATAGTGGGATGTCGCATTGTCCTGCTGGAATTTCCCAAGTCCGTCGGAATGCACAGTGGACATGAATGGATGCAGGTGATCAGACAGCATGCTTACGTATGTGTCACCTGTGAATGTCGTACCTAAACGTATCAAGGGTCTCATATCATTCCAGATGCACGCGCCCCGCACCATTACAGAGCCTCCACCAACTTGAAGAGCCCCCTGTTGACACACAGGGTCCATGGATTCATGAGATTGTCTTCTTACCCGTACGCGTCCATCCGTTCGATACAATCTGGAAAGAGACTCGTCCGACAAGGCGACATGTTTCCAGTCATCAACAGTCCGATGTCGGTGTTGATGGGCCCAGGCAAGGCGTAAAGCTTTGTATCGTGCAGTCATCAAGGGTATACGAGTGGGCTCCGCTAGCCCATATCCATGATGTTTTGTAGAATGGTTCACACGCTGACACTCGTTGATGGCACAGTATTGTAATCTGCAGCAATCTGCGGAAGGGTTGCACTAGTGTCACGTAGAACGATTCTCCTCAATCGTCGTTGGTCCCGTTCTTGCAGGCTCTTTTTTCGGCCGCAGCGATGTCGGAGATATGTTTTACCGGATTCACGGTACACGCGTGAAATGATCGTAAGGGAAAATCCCCACTTCATCGTTACCTCGGAGATGCTGTGTTCCATCGCTCGTGCGCAGACTATAACTCCACGTTCAAACTCATTTAAATTTTGATAAACTGCCATTGTAGCAGCAGTGACCGATCTAACAACTGCGCCAGGCAGTTGTTGTCTTATATAGGCGTTGCCGAGCGCAGCGCCGTATTCTGCCTGTTTACATCTGTATTTGAATACGCATCCCTACACCAGTTTCTTTGGCGTTTCAGGGAATATATAGTTCGACAGTGTGTTATATTCTTTTTCAGAAGTGTGTCGTAAATTCATAGTACTTGTGATAAAGGTGGTACACATTGCACAATAGCAGTTGATAAAAATTTTACAGCGCCCCTAAAAATTACGCAGTTGCAGTTGCCAATTGTGTGCGATCCTCATTTCTGTCAAGGTTAATGTCATGATCGGGCTGCATGATCGTCTGCAAACAGCACACAGCTACTGAAGACGAAAGGTTAGCAGACAGAACTATCGCAATGTTTGGCTGGAGTGCGCATGCCTGGGTGAAATGTCTGGCTGTCACATCGAGCTCACGTCATCACGTTTTTGGCAGTAATGTGGTGTGGAGTTATCGCAGACTTCCATATTCTTTTTGAATAATGTGTTTCTAATTATTTGCTGAAAACTTTCCATCATTCTGTGTCGCCAAAGCTTTCATTTTACGGCATATTAAATTTCAAATGCATCCTAAGAGGACAAAAACAGCAAAATGAAAGAAGAAGAGAAGTTTGCTGCGTTGTCTATGGAATCATCCTTTTATTGAAGTGAATATAATTATCATGTCAAGAGGATTTTCAAAGGAATGGCAGAACTTTTAATACATACAAGATGCCTCTCATGTGGGTCGTCAGGTGCATTTTCTCTAGTGTTTCGGCAGATAATTATAATGTCGACTTTGTATTGTCCAAACAAATATTGCTCATCAATTCTTTTATGTGTAGCCCTGTATCCATGGAGAGCGTCGGTTTGTTACCCGTCACGAGTAAAATGATCCTTAAAGCGGAATTTTTTTACCGTGGTTATTCGACTGACGCGTCTGCGGCATTCCTTGTTTTATTTAGATCCAGTAAAACTCTAAGAATAACCAATATTCCAGCAGTGGCAGCGCCGCCCTGGCCTCGCTGACTGCTACCGCCATACAGAAGCGCATTGCTGGAGCACTGGTTATTCTTCGTATTTTACTGTTTCTGTTGAGATGTAGATGTCGTGTGACTAGGACCTCCCGTCGGGTAGACCGTTCGCCGGGGGCAAGTCTTTCGATTTGACGCCACTTCAGCGACTTGCTCGTCGATCGGGATGAAATGATGATGATCAGGACAACACAACACCCAGTCCCTAAGCGGAGAAAATCTCCGACACAGACGGGAATCGAACCCAGGTCCTTAGGATTGACATTCTGTCGCGCTGACCACTCAGCTACCGGGGTCGGACACTGTTTCTGTTATTACATAACGATAAAACAAATATCGCACTAAACTAACCTGGGATTGTTTTATCGGTTGGGCGGGTACAATTCCGTGTTTAAAATCGTATTGCTCGTAACAGGAAACAAACCGATGCATTCTGTCGACACTGTTTGCCGGATTCCACAATGACATGGTGACTGCATAGGGATGGTCTCTTTGTCTGACGACAAGTATAATGCATTCCGTTGACACCCATACACAGGCGGCATCACTGCGATGGTGCCAAGACCATAGAGGAGTGGGGTCACATGCTCTTCTCGGATGAGAGCAGATTCAGTCCGAGTAGACATTCTCGATGTGCCTTCATGAGGTGAGATGTGGGGAGTGTAATGCACCTAGCAACATTGTTCAACATGAATGTTTTGATGGTCCAGGTATTACAGCATCAGGAGGCATAATGTTACATGAGTGTACTGAGGTCCAAATCTTTGGACACGGTAGCCTCACTGGTAAATGTAACTGTGACACTGCACACCTTACCCATTTGCGTCTTTTCATGGGCGCATTTGGTCCTTTTTTAATTTCTCAATAAATCCACCAACCATCCAATGCACCAACCATCCACAGTTTCATTATGAGTGTAAACGTATATTTTAATATATAACTGTTGTAGAAATACCAGGGTTACTCAGGTACTGAGTGCTCTGCATTGTATTCTCATTGTTATTCTTGGTTAGCTCTTCACAGACATTGTATGGTAATCCTGTAACACTGTCAGCATTTGAAAGTTGTTGATAACTGTCGTTGTGAGACTTCTCTACTGAAAACTGAATAGCATTTATGTATACTGAGATGCATTTTGTTATAATTTCATTGTAACATAGTGTACTTCCTTTTAGCAAATTTTACTGAGACATGGGGTATTGTTGCTGCAGTCTGGAAGTAATTTTGCTACTGTTTAGGGGGAAGGTGTTACAGTCTGGGAGCATTTTGTTACAATTTCAGGTGTATTTTATCACAATTTTTTGCAGTAAGTTGATGTATGGGGTGAAGTGTTATGTGGTCTCCACAGACCAATTTTGTGCTTCATATAAACTATTCAAAGTCCAAACTTAACTTAAACATTTCAAACATTGCCACAAGAACAGACATCACGCATTCATATAACTGATAAGCCTTGATGGGCTACGAATCTACAACCATCAGCGCGGATGCACATTTACATTCGACCTCCAGTGGGAATCTAAAATTAGCGAGCATGGCGGACATGGATGGGGACTGCAGGTAAGTGGTAGGACTAGGTGGGAATGTGGGGTGGCTGAGGACCTTGCTGAGATGTACAAGAATTTACAATTAACTCTGTATCTGGATGAGCGGTGGTTAATGCAACTGCCTAGTAAGCAGTAGATCCAGATTTGAGTCCTGGTCTGGTACACATTTTCACTCATCGCTGCTGATTCCACATAAAGTCCTGATGCAGCTGATATCATCAGTTTCTTTCCTTCC
Source organism: Schistocerca cancellata (assembly GCF_023864275.1). NCBI lineage: Eukaryota > Metazoa > Arthropoda > Insecta > Orthoptera > Acrididae > Schistocerca > Schistocerca cancellata. The sequence continues at coordinate 458,055,676 of NC_064631.1, read as the reverse complement.
CTTCCCTTCCCTTCCCTTCCCTTCCCTTCCCTTCCCTTCCCTTCCCTTCCCTTCCCTTCCCTTCCCTTCCCTTCCCTTCCCTTTCCTTCCCTTCCATTCTTCCTCTTCCACCTTCAGTTTACATAATGTGTATCACAGCTGCGGATTCTGTGTTGTCTGTTCTTTCAGACATGTCAGAAAGAACAGACACCACACATGCATATGATTATTCAAAATTTTTACTATCAAACAGCAATGCCACTTTTGCAGCTAACTAGGTGGGTGGACTGGTAGATCTGTATACTCTTTATATAGACCCCTCCCAACACAGGTTGGTGTCTATCAATTATGACAGTCCACATTTATCTGGAGTGATTGTGTCTGCTACCTAATTGAAACATATTTGTCCATGGTAGGAAGGTTTGATGGAGTGTTGGGGAGAGGTGCTGTTTTGAATTTCCTGGACGTAGGGCCTGTGATAGGAAAGAAATAGCTGTTATTAACTGCTATAAGCAAGGGAGAGAGTTGGAGGGTGATATGGGTATTATGCAAATAATATAGTGGGTGTCATTTTTACTTCGCTTTTTTCACATAAGAAAAGGACATTCTGCAAAATGCATTTTTTATCATATTATGCAGAGTTTGGCCGCAGGTGATGCAGTTGTCTTTAAGACGAATATAGAAGTGCTGGTAGACTGTAGCAAATTTCACAGTAACTGAGGAGAGACTTGGAGTTGACAGTGGATGTAGCGTACATAGGAGAAGAAATCCAGTGCTGTCCCACTATGTATGACTGGGAACAGTAATTATTGTGAAATATCTAGGAATAACTCACCTACAGTCGAATGGGTATATAAGACAGAAGAAGATGTTGGGATGAGAGAACTGTAAATCATCCATGAGAGTTGTGGTTTCCAAAGCACTGTTACTGATAAAATCACGTTACATGGTTGACTGTGCCTCACTTATGAAGCAGCTACGTAACATAGCTATTAGGATGGTGTTAGGTATGTATACTCCACTTTCTCTTAAGTAGGATTACCACATCTATGTGTTCCAGTACTATTTTAACACAAAACAGTACGTGATACTTCAGCCACGAGAGACGTGCATCGACAGCTCCAATTAAGTAACCATCTTATACATATTTTCCTGACTAAAGAGCTTGCTATTAAAGAAAGAAAGAAGGTCAGCATCGGTCATAATGTCATCCGTTATTTTACTGCATTGCAGGTCTAGATTTCAACTGAGCATGCAGGTATTATCAGTGCATTACATACAAATGATACAAGAATCCGAGATAGAAAACTGACATTGATCAAACACAATGTTACAGGGTATTACACAGTTGTAATTACACGTTTACTTGCCATTATAAGTAGCCAGATACACTGAACGTAATTATAACGAAGCACATTCCAGTCAAACATAGGCATGTACAAGCATTCGTTCAAATGAGGCTGCTGTTTGCTGATTCATACAGCTAACCTCGGTTTATACCATATTGGATAGGCAAGGACCTCTATTTATTGCCCATTGTCTACAGGATCACAAATTCAAAAATACATTATGACAAATGTTACATTACTTCAAACAGGACAGCCAACACCTTCTATATTTATTTCTCATAAGTAAAATAATGGGTTACCATATTTTTTATACATAAATAAAAATACCATGAATTCAAATAACAGTTATAGTAAAATACAGTTTGTTCTGGAAGCATATAAATTCCAAAAATCATTATAACAGGTGACTTAAAATTTAGGAATCAAAAAGGGAAACACACCATTGGTATTTTCCGGAAAGACATCAATACGGATGGAGTTTTAGATTTTTGCTGAAACCATCCAGGCATTTTTTTATTTTGCTATTACTAGTCTCTTTAAATTACCACTATCTGAAACTGAACACAGATCAGAGTTAGACATTATCAGTTAGATTGTAAAAACTAATAATTATCCTTAGAATTATGTAACTACTATTTATAACAAAACTGCAAGAAAATAGAACAAAAAAGAAATTTATTATGTTACGTTACTACGGAACTATTAGCACGAGAGTGACATCAGTTTTTAAGAAATATGAAGTTACTGTATCTTTTTTCGACTGTGAACAATCGTGATCGTTTATTATTGGGTAACATAAAAAAATACCGGATTACGTGAGCATGTGTCGCCGAAAAGAAGGGACATACACGGCTGATAAATCTAATTTCCGCCCACCCTACTGACAGCAGACGCATGGTTCCGGATCTTACCTGAAAATTAAAATTTCTTCATGTGAATAACGAGGGTATATTTTCGGATTTGTTGGAGGAGGGAGATTTTTTGCCACCAGAAATCTTCTTGCGTTACTCAGGGAACAACTGGCAACGGGAAGCACCAATTTTTTGGAGCTTTTTGAGAATCGCTTTATGGCAGAAAGGATGGTGAAGACCGAATCTATCGGATCCATTCCTATGTACTAATGTTCTGACAGTGTTCCAAGCAATTACAAACGATATAACGATAAATATAAACTGTCTCTCCTGAATTTCTAGATAGCATATTTTGCAATTTAGTTTTCAACATCAGTGTATGTCATTTATGTTGTTTGAAATTGGTTTATCAACATTTTACTGTATGTAACATTCGCTGCAGCTAAGAAACCTGTTTTAAAATTTCATCACGTAGTATCTCAGTACATGTGAAGTGGTGACTGCGAGTCGCATTTAGATTATCCAGATAAGTTAAGAATGGTACATTATAATTTTTTACCAGCTTGTTAATTCTGGTCCGTTGTTTCATGGAAACAAAGTTTAATATTCCATTGTACTTAATGATAAGTTAAACAGTCTAATGTAACATCTGTGGCAATTATTTTTTGAATTTATATGCCTCCAGACAAAACTGTATTTTATTACATTCGTCATTTGTTTTCACTCTTTTTATGTGAATAAAATATTTTATGTGAATAAATTTTTTATGTTAACCTGTTCCTTTACATAAGGACAGTAAACAGAGGGCGGTGGCTGCCCATTCTGAAGTAAATTGAGTTTAGCTGTATGGATTTTAGATTGGGATATGTGTCATTACAATTACGTTCAGACTACGTGACTACTTATAATGGTATATAATTGTAATTGTGATCAATTTGACAGACGTTTGATTATTGTGCTGTTTCTTTGTCTCAATCTTGTATTATTTGTGTTCACAGCACTGATAATAACTACACTGTCAACTGAAATCTAGATCTGCAATGCAATACAAAAGGAAGATGTCATTACGACCGATGCTGACCTTCTTTCTGTCCTGGATTACATGACATTTGTCGGGCGCTCTCATTCCCTTGGAATCGAACAGCATGCGTGATAGGATGCTGTGATCTGTATTTCTATCCATTTCTATGTTATTCCACAGGCTTAACAAAAAGAACCGATTTGTGAAACAGACTTAAACCATACTCTATTAAAGAAATTGCCACTTTAAGTGCAGTTGACGTGTTTGTGCATGTAAAAGAAAGCTGCAATGAAAGAGAACGAAGTAAAAAAAGGAAAAAGGAAAAAAAAACTGGAGTATTTGGTGATAACAACTGCCATACAGGAAGAACATTAACTCCTACTGGAAAAGGAGGGAGCTACTGCAGGCGTGCAGCTAAAGCTCCCATATTGCTTTAAATGTAGTGTATCGAGAAATGTGGACACAAGTGAAGAATATAAGGTACCGGCAGACAGTCAAACAGCAGGGCTAAATGGCTGTACAATGGAGCACTCGGCAAAAATGTTGCAGTCGAGCATGTTTATTAAGTTAAAGAACAACGAAAAATCTGTTTATAAATTCCAATCCGATTTGGATCTGCTTAAAAAGTAAGGTTACACTGCGTCTAAACGTAGTTGACTGGCTGTTGTGTACCTAGCAACAGAACAGGCCTTTACAGAGTTAAAAAATGACGGAAGAACTAACATTTAATGGGCACTCATTTGCAAACGTTGTAAATTTAAAGTCTTATACGGAAATTCCACTAGCAGCTGTCAATGTACACTCAGAAAGATGTGGAATGTTTTAGCACTAATGTGATGCAGGAGATAAGAGGCTAAATTAAAAATACCGAATACCCTGGACTAGAAGAATAGCAAAAAGGAACAGAACTGATTGTTAAAGACATAAAAGAAAAATTTTACAGGAAGAAGTAGAAATAATGGGTGATCAAAAAGTCAGTATAAATTTGAAAACTGAATAAATCACGGAATAATGTAGATAGAGAGGTACAAATTGACACACGTTCTTGGAATGACATGGGGTTTTATTAGAACCAAAAAAATACAAAAGTTAAAAAAATCTCTGACAGATGACGCTTCATCTGATCAGAATAGCAATAATTAGCATAACAAAGTAAGACGAAGCAAAGATGATGTTCTTTACAGGAAATGCTCAATATGTCCACCATCTTTCCTCAACAATAGCTGTAGTCGAGGAATAATGTTGTGAACAGCACTGTAAAGCATGTCCGGAGTTATGGTGAGGCATTTGTGTCGGATGTTGTCTTTCAGCATCCCTAGAGATGTCGGTCGATCACGATACACTTGCGACTTCAGGTAACCCCACAGCCAATAACCGCACGGACTGAGGTCTGGGGACCTGGGAGGCCAAGCATGACGAAAGTGGCGCCTGAGTACACGATCATAACCAAACGACGCGCGCAAGAGATCTTTCACGCGTCAAACAGTATGGAGTGGAGCGCCATCCTGCATAAACATCGCACGTTCCAGGAGCCGTTTATCAGCCAGGCTGGGGATGATACGATTCTGGAACATATCGGCGTACCTCTCACCACAGTTTTACTGTCCAGCGCCATCTGTCGGACATTTTGTGAAATTTGTTTTTTTGTTTCTAATAAAACCCCATGTCATTCCAAGCACGTGTGCCAATTTTTACCTCTCTATCTACATTATTCCGTGGTTTATTAAGTTTACAAATTTATACTGACTTTTGGATCACCCGGTATATCGGAACTAAAGGTCATACCTTGGATGTACTCTTTCGTCTCAGGCTTGTCGTCGACAAGTCATTGAACTCTAATCTTCCTTCTTCCATGATGTTTAATGATCTATATAGACAGAGAAAAAGAAGCTTCCACGTTGCAGAATATCGTCACAGAAACCAGTAGTGCACAGAAGTGAAGAAAACTCGTGATCGAAGCTGGAGAACCACGAGAATTGTCTGTCGAACGAAGAGGAATGCTCAAAACGATGGCATGGGCGGTCTACGTACTGCAAAAAAAAAAAAAAAAAAAAAAAAGAAGGTCGGCTGAAACATTGTGAATTAATTGCATCTGCTTTCCGAATGATTTCTAAACGAATTTCATGCAAGTGGTATGAGTATTTTCCGTAGAATATCCGCTTCAAAATAGATTAATACATCTCGTGAGTTGTGTCATAAATACTGTCAAGGCTGTGCAACAACTGCTGCCTTAGTTGAATGTGATTAACGAAGGAAAAAAAAAAAAAAGAAGAGTTCCTCAGTTCTCCCCCATATACTGTACAGGTCCGACACTCACTCCGTTATTGACGGCTCAGTAAGCAACTGTATTGATGAAGCATATAGTCAGAGCTGTACGTAATGGTGTCCTTACCCTTCTGATCTATTACCGAACAAACTCCGGAATTCCAGAGCGTCCCCACAGAAAGGCACGTGTTTCATTCGCTATGAATAAACCATCAGCCCAGGAAACTGTCGGCGGAGCAGAGCTTCTCTTGTACGGCTGCGGACGTACCTCTGGCAGCAGAAGAGAGTCACTGTTGACAACACGTGTTCATATTCCCGCATTCGTGACAGGGTGCTTCCTGCGCTTCCCCTCGTATTACGTCCCCCAAATTTACAGACTGGCAGTTAATTCAAGGTACTCGCACACACTGCTGCGTACAGCGTTGGCTTGATGGATAAATGATTCAGGGTTCGAGCGAATCAGGCCATAATTTATTTAGGCCAACTGTTGCATTTAATTATCTTTCTTCTCTGACATCGCTGACAGCTGTGATTACTGTAACAGAAAGCACATGTACGCATAAAATTCCATCCAGATTGGTTCAAAATGGTTCAAATGGCTCTGAGCACTATGGCACTTAACATCTGAGGTCATCAGTCCCCTAGAACTTTGAACTACTTAAACCCAAGAACATCACACACATCCATGCCCGAGGCAGGATTTGAACCTGCGACCGTAGCGGTCGCGCGGTTCCAGACTGAAGCGCCTAGAACCGCTCGGCCATCCGTCCAAATTCTACAGTGCTGTACCAATAGAGGGAACACGTACACGGCCTTAATTAACCTAGTTCGTCAGCTAAAAAAAAAAAAAAAAAAAACACCAGTGTAGATTACCACTATTTTTTAAAAGTTCGTTATATAGCTTCCATCGGCATCTAGAGTAAAAAAAAATCTTTGCGAGAATATACACTACTAGCCATTAAAATTGCTACACCACGAAGATCATATGCTACAGACGCGAAATTTAACCGACAGGATGAAGATGCTGTGATATGCAAACGATTAGCTTTTCAGAGCATTCACACAAGGTTGGTGCCGGTGGCGGCGTTGCCTAGTAAAACGTTGTTGTGATGCCTCGTGTAAGGAGGAGAAATGCGTACCATCACGTTTCCGCATTTGATAAAGGTAGGATTGTAGCCTATCGCGATTGCGGTTTTTGGTATCGAGACATTGCTGCTCGCGTTGGTCGAGATCCAATGACTGTTAGCAGAATATGGAATCGGTGAGTTCAGGAGGGTAATACGGAACGCAGACTCCTGTGTTGTAAAACAAGAGCAAAACATTTTCTCAAGTACGTAAAATGTCTTGGATATGAAGTAAAAGCTTTGGCAAACAAGAGAATCGTGAATATTTTGTTATGCAGTAGGACAAAAATATCAAAAAGTCCTCGCTGTCACCTGGTGTTTGGCTCAAGGACGAAACCAGTTACGGCGAAACATACCATTAATTAAAAAACTGTGGCTAATCGTAATTTCTTTTTTCTTCTGTGATAAAGGAGAGATTTACTAGTGAATTTACGAGCGCGCAGGGTAACTTACGTGTTTCTGCTCTCGCGAAATCACCGCGACGAAAAAAATCACAGAAATTATTCTCGTGATTTGTCGACAGTTTCCAAGCAACCTTCACGAAAGGGACTGGAAATTCGACCAACATGTAGGTGTATATCATGAAAGGTCTGAACAGGAAACTCCCAAATGCACTGCAGGTGGTGTGATGAGTACATTGACGTGGCAGTTCTATTGACAATGTGTGAAGACTGCAGTGAAGCTGAAGTGAAGTGTGCGTTTAACCATCCTTAGTCAAACGGCGTTTTACGTAATTGCGGGAATAGTCTCCGTCTTCAGCTCCTGGTGGTATCGACCGACCGCCGTGTCGTCTTCCTCCAATGACGTCGTTGGATGCGGTACAGAGGAGCGCGGGGTCAGCACACGGCTCTCCCGGCCGTTGTCAGTTTTCGTGACCTTCAGCTGCTGCTACCCGATCAAGCAACTGCTTAACTGGCATAACGAGGCGTAGTGCGCCCCGCCAAGGGAAAAACCCCAAAAGTACCGGAAATCGAAGCCACGCTGACCACTCAGTTATGGAGGCGAACAGTAAAGGGAACGGCAGAAACGATATTTTTATACAGACAATAAAGCTGAAACTGTGTGGAAGCTAGAAGGCAGTATTGGACGAAGTCTCCACGAACGTGGCATTCGACATGGACAGTGTTTCGAAGACTGTTCCAACGTTTAAGATAAATGTTGCAGCTGGCTTCACTACTACTCCTCTCAAAGCCATCCATTCATCTTCTATTGCATCCCTACAGTTTCAGTCGCCCATTGCCCAATTGATAACTTTCAGTTTATCTGTGTTCCAGCGTTAATATCCTTTTTTTTAATATCTGTTTCAATCTGCGAAATTAAATTGTATAATGTATCTAAAACATTGCGGTATCGACAAATCTCTTCCACGTAGACATCCTCCTTTCTTGCTTCTCAGACGAAATGTCAGCAATTTTTAGATTGTCCTCAGCGCAGAATTGAAGTCCATTTCCTACTAGTTTTTCTTCTCCTCTTCCTTTTCTTACTATCAAATTCCAGTCCACCACCGCACTCCATTTCTGTGCCAAACTCTTCATCTTAGAGTGGCACTTGCAACCTGCATCCTCAGTCATTTGTTGTTTGTATTTTCGTCGCCAATAATGATCTGAATAATTTATTTTTTCTTGTTACACATTCTTTCAGTCTCTTCATCATATGTGGAGTTAGTAGACACATAAACTTGTACTACAATGGTGCCCATTGCTTTGTACCTATCTTGACTGTCATAATACATTCATTGTGCAATTCATTTCTGCTTTATCATTCGTTATGAGACCTACTACATCATTATTCCTATTATGTTAATAATTCTGCACTCTGTACTCACCCGACCCGCCTGAAAATCCGAACTGGGGACTGTTTTACCCCAGGAAAAATTTGTCTAAGAATTAACCATTTATTGGAACCGTAGGTCCTCGCGGAAAAATAATAGTAATAGTTTCCCATTTCTTTAGTCGTCCGCAGTACCATCATAGATAGAGCATGTTGGCTGACGTCACAAGCCCAAATCACTCAATCATCCTGATTATTGCCTCTGCAACTTCTGTAAAGGGATTTTTCAGGAACCATATTTTAGACTAACATGTATTTTCACGTTAAATATTTTTTAAAATTTTAATAATTTTGGAGGATGGCTTCCAGCATAAGGATGGAAAGCAACTGGTTACATCAATCTTGCAGTGTTTCCGGTGAAAGTTCAAACTCCAAGATGTACTGGACTTCTTTATCGGAATAGCCGTCCTGCTTGAACACGCACTTCAGGTGTTCACTTGCTTCTGTAAAGCTGTCAGCGTCGGAGATGACATATGCTGCACCCTTCCGCAATATGTTTACCCGAAGTTTGGACTGAAATGAGCGTCTCACTGCAGCGCTGATTATATGACCCCCAACGATGTAGCGCACTCGCCCTCAGCAGTCTTCCTGATCAGTTCGTCTTCGGCGAGCCTCGATCAGATTCTCTGCGTTTGACCTACAATTAATTCTGAAAGACCTCGTCTAACGAGATTTTATCTACTGTCTAGTGAGTACTGGTTATTGCTTCCGCGTGTGCTAGCATGTACGTTCTATGTAACAAATTACGAGCGTCTTCTGTTGTTTGCGTGTGGGATGCAAGGCCTCACCCTTGACTCGGTGGATATAAGAAGACGATAGCATGAAACCCAGCTGGTCAAAGGTCGGGGATACCAGTCCACGCACGGACAAGGCCGCCTGCGCTGGACGCAGATGTTACTCCGTTTTTTTGTAGTGTAGGCGCGTTGGCAATGATAAGCGGCCGCGATAGAAAGCAAGAAACGCAGTCTTAATATGGAAGAGCCGTTCTCTCTTATCATCTGCCAACGTCCTCGCGCAAAATGATTCTTCTGTGACGCAAATTAAATGAGCAAAATATTATCGGTTACAGTAAAAACACAAACAAGAGGAACTGATGCTGCTTGGAGGCTTTTGTGAACTTTTCAGAGCATTTTATACCTGATACGGGTATACTGTTGACAAAGGTACCCTCACCGCTCTGTAGTTAGAAGCCGTTACTGAAAAACACTAACCTCAAACTGAACTCAGTCCTGTGATCAGAGCTTACTTGCCCAACCAGTCTTCATTATAATACTGTAGAAAAGGTAGCTATTGGTCCACACCTGAAATAAATTTATTGTTTAACATGCAACCATTCTTCTTCTTATTCTTCAGCGTATCTATCTTGTGACAGGTTTCAACTGAAGGCCTACATCGTATCCTGTGCTGCCTTTATGTGTTTGTTTGTTGGCCAATTTCTTCCACTTTTCACCCTATAATTCTAGGTTGCAGACAGCTCCTACGACAAGACATTTTCCTCTCTCTGTTCAATTCCAATAATCCTCTTTATTCCCCTATTTTCTTAACTACTTCTTCGTTCCCAAGTCTGTCAGTTCACTTCATCTTAGGCACTCTTCTCCATAGCCACATCTCAAAACTTTCTAAATATCTACTTCTCTGTTTCTAAATGTTCGTGATTGTTGTATAGTTCTACACTACAGACATAACATATAGCAAATCTCATCTCCATCGAAATTCTTCTAGCTGGTAGTATCTCCTTTACCTTTTCAAAAGCTGTCTTTCCCACAAATATCTTCATTTCTTCTGTGCACCCTCCGTTCTATGTCATTATACTTCTCATATGCAGAAAGAATTTTACTTATTCTTTTCTTTCTAAGAATATGTTTCTATGAATGTATTAAAGGGCGCTTCCTTCTTGCATATTCTCATCAGTTATGACCTTCTTATATTTATCTCCAGTCCATATTCCTCGTCCCATCCTGCAACAACTCTTCAACATCTGCTGTCGCTTCTCTTCTGATACCATGAGTACTACATGATCATCCGCATATTTTGTAGTCTTCATCCTTTCTCCTCCAACTACGATGTCTCTTGTATCCTCTGCAACCTTAACCTATTAGTTCTCCTATAAGTTGAACAGCTTTGATGACAACCTTGCCTGACACCTCTTCCAATGGTCATCTCTTCCATCTCCCCATTCCCTACTCTGTCACTTTATACTTTGTGTACATCACTTTCATTAACCTTCTATCTTCTCAGTCGTACTAACATCTTCTAAAACCTTTCAGCAGTATACTACAGTTGACTCTTTAGAACGCCTTTTCCCAGTCGGCACAACAAATACATATCTTCTTGTTCATTTCGATCATCGTTTCTCCAAACATCCTCAGACCACCTATAGCATCTCTCGTTCCTCTATCCTTTCTGAACACGAACGGGTTCTCAGTATTTTACTCAGTTTTCGTCTCACTTCCCTTTAGTAAAACCCTAGGCACAGCCTTTTTAACATGGCTCAAGAACTAATTGGCCTACAGTCCTTACATTCTTCTGCTTTACGCTTTCTTAGCTAAAATAGTCGTAGATTGCATAATATGCTTTTTAACTTAAGAAAACGTGTTTTTTCCGGAGAGGATGTCATCAGGCTATGTTAAAAAATCAGAAATTCTTCTGTCAAAAAGCATCCGTCAAGAAGGCATGACTCGCGCAGAACAGGACCTGTCGTCGCCTCCATGACATTGTCTTTTAGTACTTTTTATTCGGTATCTGCCTTCTTGACAGACTTTTTTTGGCAGAAAATATTCTGATTTTTTTCATAAGATGATGATGCCCTATCCGGGCGAAACGCCTTGTTCTTAAGTTAATAAAGAATATTGTGCAACCTACGACTCTTTTTCAGATAGTGGCAATAGAAGATTGCTGTACCACCAAGCCAAATTGGAATGGAATAATTCTTAGCTAATGATACTAGAATGCTCTTAAGTAGATCTTGAGACCAAATTCCTGTGTCATGAATATTGTTTACTACATCAGTCAACCTGGCTACTGGATTTTGACGTAAGAGTTTCAATGGCTAAGATGGTATTCTGTTACAGCCCCATGCTGTCTCTTCCCAGAGCTCTTGAATTGCTTTCACCAACTCCCATTTCAGTATCTTAGGACCTAGGTCTTCTTCCATTTTTTCCCCTTTTTATTTATCAATTTTTCCACAACTGGATGTTTTAGTGTGCTTCACAGAGCGAGGTGGCAAAGTGATTAAGACACTTGGGAGACCCGGAGTCCATACTCCAGAATTAGATTTCTGTGTTTTCCCTCAATCGCTTTCATGACAAGCACTTAGACACAGAGCATTCTGGGAATACTTCTAAGAATGTTATTGGTGGACATCGCATCATATCCGAATCATATGTCATGAACTATAAGACAAGAAAAATTCAGCTTTCATAGCTTGTTCAATGCAAGATGCAATTGTCTTCTGCTTCTATTTGCTGAAATGTAACAACTTCAGTTTTTAACAGTGTGTGTAACATGTCTTTACTAATGGATTAGTCAGCTTCTGGCTACGACACTAGAGATTCCTTCAACATTCAGTAAGTAGTCCGTAGAACGTGTATAAATGCATCAAACCGACTAGTGGTAAGCGACAACATAATGCACAAAAAAGAAAAAATGCTTATTGGCTGTACACTTCACCGTATTCAATTGTCAGCCCGTGAATTTTACTATCACGATGGAGAAAATAACAATATCGTGGTAAAGACACTGTCAAAAATGAAGCTCTCTCGGGAGAGGGGCTGCGCGGGATTAGTCGAGCGGTCTCAGGCGCTGCAGTCACAGACTGTGCGGCTGGTCCCGGCGGAGGTTCGAGTCCTCCCTCGGGAATGGGTGTGTGTGTTCGTCGTTAGGATACTTCAGGTTAATTAGTGTGTAAGCTTAGGGACTGATGATCTCAGCAGCTAAGTCCCAAAGTCCCATACGATTTCACACACATTTGAACAATTTTTTTTTTTCGGGAGAGGGGAGGGGGGGGGGGCAAAGGGGTCAGCAGGTATCTGCGTCTTTGGTGATTTGTCACCTTTAGCGTAAGTAAGTATTCCATCTGCCATAAAAATAGCATCGTCTCATCAACCAGTTTTTTCTGCGCCATTTTCGAGCACTTCACAGAATTGCAAATGTTGTAAAACATTTCTCCCATTTCTTAGAATATAATTCTGCGTTGTTGAAAAATTTCAGAGCAATTCCAATATCTTATCTAAATCCAACACCTAATTCTCTAAAAAATGGTTCAAATGGCTCTGAGCACTATGGGACTCAACATCTGTGGTCATCAGTCCCCTAGAACTTAGAACTACTTAAACCTAACTAACCTAAGGACATCACACACATCCATGCCCGAGCAGGATTCGAACCTGCGACCGCAGCAGTCGCGCGGTTCCGGACTGAGCGCCTAGAACCGCTAGACCACCGCGGCCGGCCCCTAATTCTCTGCGAGTAACTCGGGGAAAAAAGGATAAACATATCTTGCACTTAACATCGACGAATTTGTGATCGAGTTATTCCGTTTTGTTAAATAATCAACTGTTGTCATTTGGAGACATACTGTACAAAATTTCAGATATACGCCACATCAAAACAGGTAAAAATACAAAGTACCTGGAATAATAGCAAATGAACCTGTCCAATTAAAGCATGTGTAGCTTCTTTTACATGCAAATGTCTCATAAAACTGAAAATATGGGGTGCTTTAATCTCTCACATTGTAACGGCTGCAGACCGTTTATGGCCGCCTGAAGTACTAATCTTCAACAGAATAGTGCCAAAGAACGTTTAATTCTTTCAATACAAAAAAAAAAACTCAGCTACTTGTATTAACAACCTATCATTTTGATAAGATTTTCGGTCTGTAAGGCGTACCTATCACTGCGACATTATACGCAGAATTTTCCCAACGGCGGTTTTACATGTCACCAACAGCAGCATAAAATTCTATACGTCATAGAAAATGCAGCTGTTTAGCAATAAAATGTTTCATTTTAATGTAATAACACAGTGTATTCTAACATAACATATACGACTGCTTGGGGAAAACAGACATGTAAACAAACAAGCAGGCTGTTGTGCAATCTCGCCCATACAGAAACGGTATCAGATTGGGAAGACCCGTAAGGTCGCTGCTTACAAATACGATCGACGCAAGACGGTGACAAACACACAAAATAATGCGTAGTGCACAGAAGTAAACACATTGTTTTTTCACTTGTCAGAATTAATTACGGGGAACTATGAGAGTTGTTTACGTTTTGTGTTATTGCCGCTTCCTCTCCATCACATATGAGAGGAAAAAATACGCGATCGTGCGGTTGCAGGCCGTCACTTCACCACCGTACGCTCATTTCTAGAACTCCTTTGAATATCTGTACTCATCTCAGACGCTGAGTTGAATATTCCATTTACTTGCTTTCGTTGCAAGTTACTGCTTCACGTAGATTAGACAACTCTGAATTTCTGATTTTGACTCCGATGTTTGATGTTTATGAGAGCTAAAGTTTTACAGTTGAAATTTTTACGAACTGATTACTACAGCTCACTATAAAGCATCCACGCAAGAACGATAACTGGCATGCATTCATAAATGAGTAGTTGATGTCACTCATTTATTGTCCTCCTGTATTACTTTCTCAAGCGTACCTACTACATCGAATATACCTGAATACTATACATCATGTTATGGTGCGGCTATATATTACTGGAAATGCAAAAAGAAAGTGAACGTAATGAAAAGGTAGAAAAAAGAAAATGAGAAATAGAAGGAAGACAGACGAGGATAATGAAATTCAACTTGAAGCATATGGGGCCTCAGTGTGAAGTAAATGCTGAGGCAATGTGGTTTCAAGAAGGGAGGTTTGTATTCGTATTACGAGACAGAAAGACTTTGTCAGAATTTGTGTAATATAGGGAGAAATGGAGGTAATTTAGAAGGAAAAACTCGAGTGTCTCGGTGTTGATAATAATATGCGTATGATGTATTAGAGCACAGGTATGTGTGATTACGATTACCGAGTAGACTTTGGCGCCAACTTATTGTCAGTGGCAAAGTGGCCATTGAGAAGCGTATCGGTTGCGCATCTCTTTCAGCAATTGTATCGAGGACGAACCGCTGTATATTACCGCTGCTTGGACCTTTTGGTAAGTTAACGTAGTAGTGACGACAAGTAATGCAAGATTCTGAAGTATGTATTTTACTTGTCGTGTGTGCGGAGGAAAGTTCTCCTATTTTCGTGACATATGTAGGGTCGGGTATACTTTCTGGCAAACGGAATTGTGTTTTCAATCTAAGTAATGAACTAAAAATTTCTATGTTAGCTGGAATGATGTATATAATGTGTAGTATAAATATGAATTGATGCGGGCTGCTCTCATCTCATACGTCTTGAAAATCCTCATTAAAAGTGGGACCATGCAACGTTTCGATATACTTTTAGGTATTCTTAGTGACCTAAAGTGACATAGCTCTCTGGTACTGCAAGCGATTTTACTGTTTTGGTTTAGTGCTCCAAGTGTCAGAAGTTTTAGTATATTGCCACGAAGCGTTAGTAATAGGTTATTTCATTGAATAAGTGCCATGGTCGGTTCGTAACTCTCAGCATATTCTCCGGGAGAACGTTTGTCTTCTATCATCTAAATTCTATCCGCACGAATTCCTTTGCCAATCTTATTATCCCAGAGTAGCAGTTGCAACCTATTTTGTCCTAAATTATTTGCTGGGTGTGTTCCAATCTTTGCCTTCCGTACAGTTTTAGCCTCTACAGTTCCCTTTAATAGCGTGAAAGTTATTATCTGATGTGTTCAAATGGCTCTGAGCATTATGGGACTTAACATCTGAGGCCATCAGTCCCCTAGAACTTAGAACTACTTAAACCTAACTAACCCAAGGACACCACACACATCCATGCCCGAGGCAGGATTCGAACCTGCGACCGTAGCGGTCGCGTGGTACCAGACTGAAGTACCTAGAACCGCTCGGCCACTGCGGCCGGCCTATCTAATGTGTTACCAGATGTCCTATCATCCCGTCCCTTCTTCTTATCAGTATTTTCCTTACATTCCTTTCCTCGCCAATTCTGCGGAGAACCTCCTCTCTCCTTACCTTATCAGTTCACATAACTGCCAACGTTCTTCTCTAGCGCCACATCTCAGATTTTTCGACTCATTCTGTTCTGGTTTATCGACGATTCATTTTACACTACCATACAATACTGTTCGCCAAATGTACGTTCGCAGAAACTTCTTCCTCAAATTAAGGCTTATGTTTGATACCAGTAGACTTCTCTTGGCCAGGAACACCCTCTTCGCCAGGGCTACTCTGCTTCTTTGTCCTCGTTGCTCCGTCCATCACGGGTTATTTTGCTGCGTAAGTAGCAGAATTACTTAAATTCGTCTACTTTCTGACCCCCAAGTTCTGATGTTCGGTCTCTCGGTGGTTTCTTTTCTGCTATTTCTCATTATTTTCACCTTTCTTGCATTGATTCTCAATCCATATTCTGTACACATTAAAACTAAACTCCGTCCGAACGGGTCTCGGAAGGCTCTAACGGTACTAACCGACCGCCGTCTGGATACGGGTATGATGGGATGTGTGGGCAGCACCCCGCTCTTCCGGCCGTTGTCAGTTTCCGTGACCGGAGCCGCTACTTCTCAATCAAGTAGCTCCTCAATTTGCCTCACAAGGGCTGAGTGCACCCCGCTTGCCAACTGCGCTCGGCAGACCAGACGGTCACCCATCCCAGTGCTAGCCAAGCCAACAGCGCTTAACTTCGGTAATTTAACGGGAACCGGTGTTACTAGTGCGGCAAGTCCGTTGCCATTCTATACTTACTATGCTGTTCATTCTATTCAACAGGTCTCCTGTAATTCTTCTTCACCTTCACTCAGGATAGCAATTTCACCAGTGAATCTTAATGGCTGATATTTTAATCGTAGTTTTGATTCTTTCTTTTATTTCCGTCATTGCTTCTTTGATTCAATGGCAGGCAATTGAGGAACAGTAGTTTGCCTACAATAGAGTTCGCATAAAAAACCATTATCAGCTCAGCATGTAAAGTCGGACTAACAGCAGATATCGTGAGTATACGGAGATGGTCAGAGCGACATGTTATAGGGTTCATGCTTATCCATTACGGATATTTTAGAACCGTGACTGTACATTAATGTAAATAAGTTATACACAACTGCAACCAGTCACTTTTTTCAATAATAATGCTTTACTACATTAACCGGTTTTCGAACCCTTCCAGGTTCATCTACAGATGCTTTCGGGAGATTCCGGGAAGTTACATCATTACTGGTTGTAGCATAATGCTGGGTGCTGGTTCTATGGCAGAAAGATGGGTCACACTTTAATGTATCGCCATGACTATAGCCTATCTGTCGATATGGATGTAAATTTAGTTTTTACTTACTGCGACAGTATAGGCGGCTTTTTTCGTATCTGTCTGCCTCCATTTTGATGTCCAGAACACTTTCACACGAACTATATTAGTTCACACTTTAACAGTGACACTTTACCAGCATCCAGCATGCGCTTTGCAACTGTTGCTTATAACAAAGATCTAGACAGAGAGATATGGCATGAGCCTACTTTGTACAGAGATGTAATTTGTTGTTCTTTACATGTGTTAAAGTCGATATAAGGGCAAGTTTTTTATCAGAATGGCTATAACATGAGAGCACTAGATAAAATAATAATAAATTAATACAAGAACAAATTACAGGTGATCTGAAATGTTATTTCTACTCGTATGTTACAGGCAGTTTTTTTTTCAGCAATTATCATGTTTGGCATTAACATGAATCCCAATGAATCAATAATACAGAGTTATTGTATCTGCAGTGAGGTGCAGCTGTCTGTATGACTAGGACATGTATATTTAAATTAATAACAAATCTTGAGATGAACTGTTGGCTTATTTCTGTTGTTACATTAACGTGATCTGGAGTATTATCAAGAGCAGATTCTGTTTCTTTCAGCTAAAGGTATATGTATAAGAGTTACAGTGATTGTTATGGATTAAAGCTGTTTGAATGGCTGTACATTTAATATTTTAAAAATCATGAACAAAAATTCTTCAACTGTTGACTTATTTTTATTCTAACATTAGAGTGATCTGGGATATTGGTAAAGGCAGCTTCTGTTTGTTCCAGCTAGAATTAATATGTATAAAGTACTGATTTATGTTAGTTGCAAGTGAGTTGCAAGTGAGCTTATACACACTTGACTTCTGATATTTTTGTATAGTGGTTTTGGTGCTGAGTATGATTTTATTTTGTACTTTGTTGTTGGTGAAGAAACTTATTTTTATGTTGTATGTCTTGAAGAGGTTGGCAATTTGGTGAGAAATCTTCCCTAGGAAAGGCAGGCTAACAAATGTGGTTTTCTTGTTTGTGGGTGGTTGTTCAGCAGTTGGTTGATTTAGTTTTGCTGTATGGATTAGCTTATCTATTATTGCAGGGTTGTACCCATTGGTGGAGGCAATAGATTTAATAATTTGTGTTTCTTTTTGTCTTTCGTATGTGTCCACTGGGATTTTAAGCATGCAATTAACCATTGTTCTGAAGAATGCTTTTTTATGTTGGTCTGGATGGCAAGAGGATTTGTGTATGGTAACATTGGTGGTTGTTGTCTTTCCGAAAATTTGAAATTTATGCTTCTGATTTTTATTTGAGATTGTTAGTTCAAGATAGTTAATGCCTTCTGGTGTTTCATGTTCTACTGTGAATTGGATTTTATTGTGTATTTTATTAAGTTCTTTGGCTAGATTATCTATTTCTTCTGTTGCTCCATTGAACAGAATGAGTGTGTCATCAATGTAGCGTCTGTAATAAAGCAGCTTATCTTTTAGTTGGGTTTGGGACCTGAAAAAGTTATTTTCAAGGTTATTGATATATATGTCTGCTAGCAAGCCTGCAAGACTACTACCCATTGCCAGTCCATCTTCCTGAATGTAAAACTTGTTGTTGAACAGGAAGTAGTTGTGTGACAATATGAGTTCCAGGATCTCTATGAGTTCATAGATTTCAGCTCTACCCATTGTCCCATGTTTCAGTAAGTTATTCCTTATTAAACTAATTGTTTCCTTGACGGGTATGTTTGTATATAGGTTTACTATGTCAAGAGATGCAAATTTAGCTGTGACTGGGTTGGGGATATCTTTTATACTATTGATAAGCTCATAATTGTTTTTAATGGAGTAGTTATTTTGAAATACGTATGCCTTGAGGAAAATATCATTAAGTTTTTTGGTGATTTTATAGCTTGGGCTATTGATAGAGTTCACAATGGGACGTATTGGACATTCTGGTTTGTGGATCTTTGGCTGTGATCTCAGTTTTGGTGCTGAAGGGTTCATCACTATACAGTGCTTTGCTTCTAGTGGTGTCAACAAGAAGTTGCCGTTTTTAAGTAACTTTTTAATTTTATCATGGAATTTGGGAGTAGGGTCATATGCTATTTCCTTTATATTATTCTTTCTGAAGAATTCACAAGTTTTCCTAATATAGTCTGATTCATAAATGACAACAGCTGTGTTACCTTTGTCTGCTCTGACAACGAGGGCATTTTCAACTGAAAGTTTCATTTTTATGACACATAATATCTTATGTTTGGAATTCATCTTATTGAACATTTTGTTCTGATGAATGTTTCCCATAATGATGTTGTTTGCCTCATGATCTACAGCATTTTGTTCATTGTGTTTTAGTTTAGCTGCTGTACATGCAATTTTTGTGTTAACTATGAAGTCTTTAATGTTGTTTTTATTTAGTGAGGGGGCAATGTTGTGCTTAAGGCCTTTGTTTAACAGCTTTAATTCAATACTACTGAAGCATATTTCTGAAGTATTTATCACTTTATCAAAAAAACTTATGTTCTCTTTCAGAACCTCACTGCATTCTTTGAAATTAGAGCATTTATCTTTTTCTCGTATCTATGTGAGATGATAATCGTTCTTTGTTTACATATATACTGACATGGTCTAGGAAGACCATGAAGACATGAGCAACAAGTTTATGGCTAAGTTCTAAGTGCATATTATACAGCTTTGAATTGAGCAGATCTTTCTTTTTGTAAAGAGACCTGATTTCAGTTTTTAACCAAACAATTTCACATCGTGCTTATGCTATCTTGGCTGACATACTTTGACTCGTTATTTTTATTCTGATATAATTTGGAGTCACGTTTTCTGAGAGACATTTTTTGTTAAATCTTATTGCAAGGATTGTTTTCGTTAGTTTAGTATCAACAGATTATGCTTACCCATTACCGATATTTTAGAACCGTGACTGTATATTAATGTAAATAAGTTATACACAACTGCAACCAGTCACTTTTTTCAATAATAATGCTTTATTGCATTAACCGGTTTTTGAACCCTCTCAGCTTCATCTTCAGATGATTTCGGGAGCATCCGGGAAGTTACATCATTACTGGTTGTAGCATAATGCTGGGTGCTGGTTCTATGGCAGAAAGATGGGTCACACTTTAATGTATCGCCATGACTATAGCTTATCTGTCGATATGGATGTAAATTTAGTTTTTACTTACTGCGACAGTATAGGCGGCTTTTTTCGTATCTGTCTGCCTCCATTTTGATGTCCAGAATACTTTCACACAAACTATATTAGTTCACACTTTAACAGTGACACTTTACCAGCATCCAGCATGCGCTTTGCAACTGTTGATTATAACAAAGATCTTGAAAGAGAGATATGGCATGAGCCTACTTTGTACAGGGATGTAATTTGTTGTTCTTTACATGTGTTAAAGTCGATATAAGGGCAAGTTTTTTTATCAGAATGGCGATAACATGAGAGCACTAGATAAAATAATAATAAATTAATACAAGAACAAATTTCAGGTGATCTGAGATGTTATTTCTACTCGTATGTTACAGGCAGTTTTTTTTCAGCAATTATCATGTTTGGCATTAACATGAATCCCAATGAATCAATAATACAGAGTTATTGTATCTGCAGTGAGGTGCAGCTGTCTGTATGACTAGGACATGTATATTTAAATTAATAACAAATCTTCAGATGAACTGTTGGCTTATTTCTGTTGTTACATTAACGTGATCTGGAGTATTATCAAGAGCAGATTCTGTTTATTTTAGCTAAAGGTATATGTATAAGAGTTACAGTCATTCTAATGGATTAAAGCTGTTTGAATGGCTGTACATTTAATATTTTAAAAATCATGAACAAAAACTCTTTAATTGTTGACTTATTTTTATTCTAACATTGACATAGTAAACATATATACAAACATACCCATCAAGGAAACAATTAGTTTAATAAGGAATAACTTACTGAAACATGGGACAATGGGTAGAGCTGAAATCTATGAACTCATAGAGATCCTGGAACTCATATTGTCACACAACTACTTCCTGTTCAACAACAAGTTTTACATTCAGGAAGATGGACTGGCAATGGGTAGTAGTCTTGCAGGCTTGCTAGCAGACATATATATCAATAACCTTGAAAATAACTTTTTCAGGTCCCAAACCCAACTAAAAGATAAGCTTCTTTATTACAAACGCTACATTGATGACACACTCATTCTGTTCAATGGAGCAACAGAAGAAATAGATAATCTAGCCAAAGAACTTAATAAAATACACAATAAAATCCAATTCACAGTAGAACATGAAACACCAGAAGGCATTAACTATCTTGAACTAACAATCTCAAATAAAAATCAGAAGCATAAATTTCAAATTTTAGAAAGATAACAACCACCAATGTTACCATACACAAATCCTCTTGCCATCCAGACCAACATAAAAAAGCATTCTTCAGAACAATTGTTAATCATGTGCTTAAAATCCCAATGGACACATACGAAAGACAAAAAGAAACAGAAATTATTAAATCTATTGCCTCCACCAATGGGTACAACCCTGCAATAATAGATAAACTAATCCATACAGCAAAACTAAATCAACCAACTGCTGAACAACTACCCACAAACAAGAAAACCACATTTGTTAGCCTGCCTTTCCTAGGGAAGATTTCTCACCAAATTGCCAACCTCTTCAAGACATACAACATAAAAATAAGTTTCTTCTCCAACAACAAAGTACAAAATAAAATCATACACAGCACCAAAACCACTATACAAAAATATCAAAAGTCAAGTGTGTACAAGCTCACTTGCAACTCATGTCCAAGCTTCTACATTGGACAAACTGGTAGAAGCTTCACAACAAGATTTAAAGAACACATGGATGCACTCCGTCTTAACAACCTGAACAAGTCCAGCTTTGCCTCACATCTTGCCCAATACAATCATTCTGCAAACAACATAGAACAGAATCTCCGAATACTACATTTTGCCAACAAAGGCACAATACTTGACCTTCTTGAAGAAACTGAAATATTTATCTACACAAATACAGCACCTGACTACCTACTCAATGATCAAACTGAACTGAGAAACAAATGTTTCCTTCAGAACTTTGAAGATCTACTAGTTCAAAACAAGTAACCACCCAACAAACCCTACACTGGCTCCCAAACCCCCCCTCCCAATAACACCCCCCCCCTCTTTTACAACCTAATCACACCGGTATCAATGTAATATACTACCACAGAATAAGACATGTACCACATCTCCAAATGTTAAAGCCCTCCATTCCTAACATAAATCAGTACTTTATACATATTAATTCTAGCTGGAACAAACAGAAGCTGCCTTTACCAATATCCCAGATCACTCTAATGTTAGAATAAAAATAAGTC
Source organism: Schistocerca cancellata (assembly GCF_023864275.1). NCBI lineage: Eukaryota > Metazoa > Arthropoda > Insecta > Orthoptera > Acrididae > Schistocerca > Schistocerca cancellata. The sequence continues at coordinate 458,033,484 of NC_064631.1, read as the reverse complement.
AACAGTTGAAGAATTTTTGTTCATGATTTTTAAAATATTAAATGTACAGCCATTCAAACAGCTTTAATCCATAACAATCACTGTAACTCTTATACATATACCTTTAGCTGAAAGAAACAGAATCTGCTCTTGATAATACTCCAGATCACGTTAATGTAACAACAGAAATAAGCCAACAGTTCATCTGAAGATTTGTTATTAATTTAAATATACGGGTCCCAGTCACAAAGACAGCTCCACCTCACTGCAGATACAATAACTCTGTATTATTGATTCATTGGGATTCATGTTAATGCCAAACATGATAATTGCTGAAAAAAAAAAACTGCCTGTAACATACGAGTAGAAATAACATTTCAGATCATCTGTAATTTGTTCTTGTATTAATTTATTATTATTTTATCTAGTGCCCTCATGTTATAGCAATACTGATAAAAAACTTGCCCTTATATCGACTTTAACACATGTAAAGAACAACTAATTACATCTCTGTACAAAGTAGGCTCATGCCATATCTCTCTGTCAAGATCTTTGTTATAAGCAACAGTTGTAAAGCGCATGCTTGATGCTGGTAAAGTGTAACTGTTAAAGTGTGAACTAATATAGTTCGTGTGAAAGTGTTCTGGACATCAAAATGGAGACAGACAGATACGAAAAAAGCCGCCTATACTGTCGCAGTAAGTAAAAACTAAATTTACATCAAATCGACAGATAAGCTATAGTCATGGCGATACATTAAAGTGTGATCCATCTTTCTGCCATAGAACCAGCACCCAGCATTATGCTACTACCAGTAATGATGTAATTTCCCGGATCCTCCCGAAATCATCTGAAGATGAACCTGAAAGGGTTGAAAACCGGTTAATGTAATAAAGCATTATTATTGAAAAAAGTGACTGGTTGCAGTTGTGTATAAATTATGTTATAGGTTTGTTTGACTGACGAAAGAGTGTAAAGAAATGTTGAAAAATGTTAAGTAGCAAACACTGGAAGGAGAACATTGTACATCTGATAAGTTGCTTAAAAGCCTTAAGACTGCCTTTCAGGGGAGAAACTGAATAGTTTTCAAACAAATACGCATCGATCTGGTAGAGAGTGAACTTACAAAATTGGATGAGTAACAGCTTTCAAAGACGTCTTGAAGGAATCATTCTTTCCGCGATCCATCGCAGAATGGAAAGTAGCCTTAACCTCTTCACTCCTAAGATTTAAAAAACTCACAAATATTTTTCTCTTTATATTTTCCAACAAATCAATTAACAAACATGAGACAAGCCGCTACTGTCGCAGGTTCGAATCCTGCTTCTGGCATGGATGTGTGTCATGTCCTTGGGATAGTTAGGTTTAATAATTCTAAGTTCTAGGGGACTGATGACCTCAGAAGTTCAATCCCATAGTGCTCAGAGAGCCATTTGAACCATTTGCTACACTCCATACAAATACTTGCAGAAACGACTTCCTGACACTTAAATCTCTACCCGATGTTAACAAATTTCTCTTCTTCAGAAACTCTTTCCTTGCCGTTGCCAGCCTACATTTTATATCATCTCTACTTCGACTATCATTAGTTATTTTGCTCCTCAAATAGCAAAACTCCTTTACTACTTTAAGTGTCTCATTTCCTAATCTAATTCCCTTAGCATCACCCGACTTAATTCGACTACATTCCATTATCCTCGTTTTGCTTTTGTTGATGTTCATCTTACATCTTCCTTTCAAGACACTGTCCATTCCGTTCAGCTGCTCTTCCAGGTCATTTGCTGTTTCTGATAGAATTACAATGTCATCGGCAAACCTCAAAGTTTTTATTTCTTCTCCATGTATTGTAATACCTACTCCGAATTTTTCTTTTGTTTCCTTCACTGCTTGCTCAGTATACAGATTGATAAACATCGGCGAGAGGCCACAACCCTGTCTCACTCCCTTCCCAACCACTGTTTCCCTTGTATGCCCCTCAACTCTTATAACTGCGATTTAGATTCTATGTTGTTGTTGTTGTGGTCTTCAGTCCTGAGACTGGTTTGATGCAGCTCTCCATGCTACTCTATCCTGTGCAAGCTTCTTCATCTCCCAGTACCTACTGCAACCTACATCCTTCTGAATCTGCTTAGTGTATTCATCTCTTGGTCTCCCCCTACGATTTTTACCTTCCACGCTGCCCTCCAATACTAAATTGGTGATCCCTTGATGCCTCAGAACATGTCCTACTAACCGATACCTTCTTCTGGTCAAGTTGTGCCACAAACTTCTCTTCTCCCCAATCCTATTCAATACTTCCTCATTAGTTATGTGATCTACCCATCTAATCTTCAGCATTCTTCTGTAGCACCACATTTCGAAAGCTTCTATTCTCTTCTTGTCCAAACTATTTACCGTCCATGTTTCACTTCCATACATGGCTACACTCCATACAAATACTTTCAGAAACGACTTCCTGACACTTAAATCAATACTCGATGTTAACAAATTTCTCTTCTTCAGAAACGCTTTCTTTGCCATTGCCAGTCTACATTTTATATCCTCTCTACTTCGACCATCATCAGTTATTTTGCTCCCCAAATAGCATAACTCCTTTACTACTTTAAGTGTCTCATTTCCTAATCTAATTCCCTGAGCGTCACCCGACTTAATTCCACTACATTCCATTATCCTCGTTTTGCTTTTGTTGATGTTCATCTTATATCCTCCTTTCAAGACACTGTCCATTCCGTTCAACTGCACTTCCAGGTCCTTTGCTGTCTCTGACAGAATTACAATGTCATCGGCAAACCTCAAGGTTTTTATTTCTTCTCCATGGATTTTAATACCTACTCCGAATTTTTCTGTTGTTTCCTTTACTGCTTGCTCGATATACAGATTGAATAACATCGGGGAGAGGCTACAACCCTGTCTTACTCCCTTCCCAACCACTGCTTCCCTTTCATGTCCCTCGACTCTTATAACTGCCATCTGGTTTCTGTACAAATTGTAAATAGCCTTTCGCTCCCTGTATTTTACCCCTGCCATTTAGAATTTGAAAGAGAGTATTCCAGTCAACATTGTCAAAAGCTTTCTCTAAATCTACAAACGCTAGAAATGTAGGTTGGCCTTTCCTTAATCTTTCTTCTAAGATAAGTCGTAAGATCAGTATTGCCTCACGTGTTCCAGTATTTCTACGGAATCCAAACTGATCTTCCCCGAGGTCGGCTTCTACTAATTTTTCCATTCGTCTGTAAAGAATTCGTGTTAGTATTTTGCAGCTGTGACTTATTAAACTGATTGTTCGGTAATTTTCACATCTGTCAACACCTGCTTTCTTTGGGATTGGAATTATTATATTCTTCTTGAAGTCTGAGGGTATTTCGCCTGTTTCATACATTTTGCTCACCAGATGGTAGAGTTTTGTCAGGACTGGCTCTCCCAAGGCCGTCAGTAGTTCCAATGGAATGTTGTCTACTCCGGGGGCCTTGTTTCGACTCAGGTCTTTCAGTGCTCTGTCAGACTCTTCACGCAGTATCGTATCTCCCATTTCATCTTCATCTACATCCTCTTCCATTTCCATAATATTGTCCTCAAGAACATCCCCCTTGTATAGAACCTCTATATACTCCTTCCACCTTTCTGCTTTCCCTTCTTTGCTTAGAACTGGGTTTCCATCTGAGCTCTTGATGTTCATACAAGTGGTTCTCTTATCTCCAAAGGTCTCTTTAATTTTCCTGTAGGCAGTATCTATCTTACCCCTAATGAAATAAGCCTCTACATCCTTACATTTGTCCTCTAGCCATCCCTGCTTAGCCATTTTGCACTTCCTGTCGATCTCATTTTTGAGACGTTTGTATTCCTTTTTGCCTGCTTCATTAACTGCATTTTTATATTTTCTCCTTTCATCAATTAAATTCAATATTTCTTCTGTTACCCAAGGATTTCTAAGAGCCCTGGTCTTTTTACCCATTCTTCTTCTACTGTATTTCTTTCCCCCATTCCTGTCAATTGTTCCCTTATGCTCTCCCTAAAACTCTGTACAACCTCTGGTTCTTTCAGTTTATCCAGGTCCCATCTCCTTAAATTCCCACCTTTTTGCAGTTTCTTCAGTTTTAATCTACAGTTCATAACCAATAGATTGTGGTCAGAGTCCACATCTGCCCCTGGAAATGTCTTACAATTTAAAACCTGGTTCCTAAATCTCTGTCTTACCATTATATAATCCATCTGATACCATCTAGTATCTGCAGGCTTCTTCCACGTATACAATAACCTTCTTTCATGATTCTTGAACCAAGTGTTAGCTATGATTAAGTTATGCTCTGTGCAAAATTCTACCAGGCGGCTTCCTCTTTCATTTCTTACGCCTAATTCATATCCACCTACTACGTTTTCTTCCCTTCCTTTCCCTACTATCGAATTCCAGTCACCCATGGCTATTAAATTTTCGTCTCCCTTCACTATCAGAATAATTTCTTTAATCGCATCATACATTTCGTCACTTTCTTCGTCATCTGCTGAGCTAGTTGGTATATAAACTTGTACTACGGTAGTAGGCGTGGGCTTCGTGTCTATCTTGGCCAAAATAATGCGTTCGCTATGCTGCTTACCCGCACTCCTTTTTTTTTATTCATTAGTAAACCTACTCCTGCATTACCCCTATTTGATTTTGTATTTATAACCCTGTATTCACATGACCAAAAGTCTTGTCCCTCCTGCCACCGAACTTCACTAATTCCCACTATATCTAACTTTAACCTATCCATTTCCTTCTATAAATTTTCTAAACTACCGCTCCGATCAAGGGATCTGACATTCCACGCTCCGATCCGTAGAATACCAGTCTTCTTTTTCCTGATAACGACGTCCTCCTGAGTAGTTCCCGCCGGAGATCCGAATGGGGGACTATTTTACCTCCGGAATATTTTACCCAAGAGGACGCCAACATCAATTAACCATACAGTAAATCTGCATGCCCTCGGGAAAAATTACGGCTGTAGTTTCCCCTTGCTTTCAGCCGTTGGCAGTACCAGCACAGCAAGGCCGTTTTGGTTAGTGTTACAAGGCCAGGTCAGTCTATCATCCAGACTGTTGCCCCTGCAACTACTGAAAAGGCTGCTGCCCCTCTTCAGGAACCACACGTTTGTCTGGCCTCTCAACAGATACCCCTCCGTTGTGGTTGTACCTACGGTACGGCTATCTGTATCGCTGAGGCACACAAGCCTCCTCACCAACGGCAAGGTCCATGGTTCATGGGGGGAGGAATGTTAAATTAAGAAGACAAATAAAAGAAAACTTAATGCGTCCACCATTCGCTGCTTTTCTCTAAAAGTGATAAGTGGTTGACTACTACCAATTTAAGTCACCAGTATTCTCCTATCGATTCTAATTTTTTGAAACTTTTCTCAAAAATCATGTTATATTCGGGTATTAAGCCACTATTTGGACATTACGGATAATCAGTGCGAAAGGGTGAAAACCGAGTTTGACCAGCTCTATTTTTCACGTTAATTTTTCGGTTTCCGAAGGCTGCAAGCAAATAAAGGTATGTTATGTAGACACAGACAGCAGATCAGCTGCGTTCTATTTTTATTGTTAACTATGAATTAACTGTTAAGTTTTCTTCTTATATCATTGTACAATTGTGGCTCCTCATGTTTTTTTTCTCTTAAAACAAATGGAGCATTGTACTTCATTGACACCGCACTTTCAAATGCTAGCAGACTAGGGATAATGCCATTCTGTACCTCAACTGATGTATGACGCCGACAGTGAGAAACTACCATATAGACCAGATGGAGCAAATCTTGCACACTGTATGAGCACGCGTACCGTGTAGCAGGCCGCTTCACGTGGTAAAAGGTACATTATCGTGTCAGCAATGCCGTTCCAGTTCTTATGCCATGTATTTGTTGCTCGTTTCTGTCGGCACTGTTATCAAAATAGCACTGATAGCTTTTCCCATATGCTATAATAACCTAATATTTCAAAGCAATGCGAATTTTCTGAATAGAAACTACACATTCTTTAAAAAAAGATTTCTTTAGAAGCGTACAATTTTAACACTACTGCTATGGCTAATTGATGTTTCGATTTTTTTGCGGTTATTAGTAAAAAAGAAAATCACCTGTTATAGGGGAGACCAGACAAATACCGAAAAATACCGATTATTCAGAAGTAAATACCGATATCTGTTTTAACCCCGGTTTTTCCCATCCCTAACATTTGTCAGCACATCGCTATCCTAGTCGTTGCCAGTTTTCCTGAGCAGTACATAACCCACAGCTTAAGAAAATTTGTGAAATATATCGTTTTGCAATGTATTCCCTGCTCGCGTGATTTACTTCTCATCTATGTTCCTCAACCGTACAAGGAAGACGTTATCACAGAGGAAGTGAAACACAAAGGAGTTTTGTATACGGAGAGCAAAAACGCAAGCACCGAATATCACCAAATTTATGTGTTTTGTAGAACGTTTTCATTCGTCTTTTTCTTACATTTGGTGACTCATTCAGTGTTCGTCAACTAATATCCACTGAACTGTAACTAATAAAAACAGATATCTGAGATGGCATTGACTGACGATTCCTTGATGTTTCTTTTTCGAGTGCCGCTGAAGAAGCTAGAAAAATTTTAGTGACACGTCAATTTTCTATCACTTTCAATCCATGTATATTTTCTATTTCTGAGTATTTTCTCATCGGTTTTCCAACGGGAAAAACAGTTTACCTGCATGATGTTTGCTTGCCCTTCGGACAAAAGCTTGGAGTTTCCACATAATTTTCCAAGTGTTCATGTTGACTGTGCTCACTTTTTTCGGATTGAGAGATGGTCTCTGAGACGATAGCAAATCAAAAGGGACTTATCTAGCTTCATAGCCAAGATTTATGAACTCCCACGCTGTTTCGTCATAGCACATAGCTATCTTAAAAGTGTTCGCTGTTAATTTTTTCTCTATCGATCCACTCAAACATTTCATCATATATTTCTAAGCTGAGTGGTGGGTGTGCAACTGTGTACCAGTCTTATTTATTACTGACAACAGCTCAGCCCTAAAACAATATATTTCAGCGCACAGATAGTGAACAAAATTTGTTTTTTATAACACTCAAACCGATGTAACGAAAGAAATACCACAAATACGAAACTTACATGACTTAAATGAAACTAAAGAAAATTTTTCTCAAGGGGCGGTCCTCATCCTTCCAATAGAATATACGGTTAGCAGCACCATCATTGGAGATGCTGTTGTTACTTATCGCCGTTGGATAATCCAAGAATGACTTGGACGTAAGTTATACTTAGTATAAATTAAATGCAGAAGTGATGCAACAGGTGTTTTAATTTTCATTTCATATTTTATGAAGTGTGGCAGCAATGAAACACAGCGCTCAATTTGTTTTATATGATTAAAAATGGGAGTAGGCACAACAAACTTGCGACTTCATGCAAGGAGAAAACACATTTACAGTGTTTCTTGGAAGATATTGTACATTTGATTGATATACCTATAATTTTGTTGACGTGCTATGAACTTGGGATTATAAATGAAACGTTAATTTTGTGTTTCTTCTGGGTGAAAAGTTGATATCATCCAAAAATGATGATGCAGGATATCATCTACTTGCGATCTTTCGTTCTTCCTGTTGCCGCGTCTTTGCTGGAGTCAATGAGACCAATGTCTCCCAGAGCTTCGACCCCATATCGATCATTATCTCCTACACCTTCGTTAGAATTTTTGAGTTTTTGCTCGAAGACTTCGTTTATTACTGGAAGTAACAGCAATAAAAAAAACGAAAATCGTTTACTTCAGAAACCGGTTATTTTGAGCGGTTTCAACTGCCAGGCTAAACTGGAGACGATAAGAACTGGTATAACCGAAAACAGGCGATATCTGCCGTCTCTAGTTCGAACGCTTGTGCAAAACATGGGGATCTTGCTAGGGTAAGCAGCTTTTCGCAGGTAGCATACAGGCACAGTAAGGATTTGCTTATTAATATAATGTAGTATTCTGCCTACTGGCAGGTCTGTGTCTTTGTACGGAGAATTTCTGATGGCATTGTTCTCTGTCTTCAGCTTCTTCCTTCAGTCTGCTGTATCTCTTTACATCTTTCACGTCATCCAAATGTTGAATTCTTCTTTTTCCTCGTCTTACCGTTCCTTTAATTTTCCCTTCAGTGACTTCGCGAATGAGCCCTCTGTGTCCAGGTATGTGTCCGATCTAGTTGGCCTTCCTCTGAAGAATTCTATTCAGAATGTCTCTCTTCTCTCCTACTCTTATGCACTGATTTAAAGGCAAGCTAAGGAAGGATTAGTATAACTTTGTGTAACAGCCAGTAGGAGCTCCTTGTCACTTAACTGGGCAGAAAGAGTTGGTTCGAGATTAATTCAGGTCAGTGTAGCACAAGTCATTGTGTAACAGAGATGCTCGCGGATTATCTGGATGAAAGTCGACGTTGTTCTCACTTTTTTTGTTTGCCGTGTGGCTAGGGCTTCCCGTCAGGTAGACCGTTCGCCTGGTGCAAGTCTTTCGAGTTGACGCCACTTCGGTGACTTGCGTGTCGATGGGGATGAAATGATGATGATAAGGACAACACAACACCCAGTCCCTGAGCGGAGAAAATCTCCGATCCAGCCGAGAATCGAACCCGGGCCGTTAGGTATGACATTCCATCGCGCTGACCACTCAGCTACTAGGGGCGGACGTTGTTCTCGCTGAAGACTGTTGGGTAAATTTGGTAAGACCCTCTCGTAAGGATCATGAGAGACGTGCGTGCAGAGCATGTAGTCATGGAATAAGACAGAAAACCGGTGATTTTGGTGCGGCGTATCTCCGCCACGTACAGTGGCTTCATGTTGTTAACTTCGAAAGCCAAAATTCGACTGAAAGGAAGGAAATATTTGCAAAATTCACATAATGCCCTGGGAGAAAATTCGTGTGTAACATTTTCAGGTCTGTAGACAACAGGAAAATATCATCATATACTCTACGAAATATATAATGTTACATGATGGTATCATCGAAACATCAGAAGTACCACAAGCTCGTGATTGCATCAGTAACAAGGGTAACCTGCCCAATCACCAGGAAACGTTTCTTTTTACCAAACCACTATTTTACTCTGTGACATAGCATGTAGAATTTGCTGATAGTTGGAAAAATTACTCTTGCAACCGATACAGTCACGTACGTTCTGGTAATTTTGATGTTTGATTATGGCATAGTATGACAAAATTATGTATTTCGTAGAGTATTTGCTGATTATAGTTATTTTAGTATTGTCTATAGATCTGAAAATGGTTCGGGTTTAACCGAAACTGTCACTTAAAAACATTAATGATATAAAAACCGACATTAAAGAATTTTTTAAGCAATATTGTACAGACGAAGAGTTCCTATGACTATTGGAGCAACATACTATGTTTTCGTAAGATTTGAGTGCAACATTCGATTGTCTGATCACGTCAGTCTTTCCTATTCTCAAATAGAGTGGATCGGATCCTCTATATTGCACGGACCGTAACAATCAGTCGTAGCTTCGATGTCAAGACTACTTCTGAAGTGGGTTTCATATTAACTGGTGTCCTCAGTATCCCTCCTCGCATATCAAATAACTACCCTCATTCCATAATATAATAAGCAATACAAGATCTGATGCGAGTACCGTCTTGCTGTGCTTGCCTGTAAAATTTTCGGCTTACTTCTCCATTTCAACACTTGGAACAAACTAATCCGCTAACCTGTGACTGTTACAAAACTACGTTCAAGACTGGACTAAGGCTTGGACTGCTATTTTCAGCGTAGCTTTCATCTCCTCAAATCCCAGTTTGTTTTTCTGCTGTCCAACAACGAACCAGCATACCTGCCACATTTTCAAGGCTATCGCAGCGTTCATAGAACACACACAACTCTGGTGTAACATTCTACAGTATTTATGATTTATTTCAAAAACCTGTTTTCCGCTGTACATCAACGTCAGATACAAAGATAAGTATGTCGTGGAGTGAAATTTTGTTGGATCAAAGATTTTAAATTTGTACATTAACAGAGCATCTCCATTTCCAGAGATAAAAAAGTTAATGTTATAGCCGGCCGCGGTGGCCGTGCGGTTCTAGGCGCGTCAGTCCGGAACCGCGAGCCTGCTACGGTCGCAGGTTCGAATCCTGCCTCGGACATGGATGTGTGTGATGTCCTTAGGTTAGTTAGGTTTAAGTAATTCTAAGTTCTAGGGGACTGATGACCTCAGATGTTAAGTCCCATAGTGCTCAGAGCCATTTTTTAAATGTTATATTTAGGAATAAAACATAAGAGAGTTTGAGCGCCATTAAAATATGTGACACATTAACTAATGGACTATAAACAAAGTACAACTGTTGTTCGTAGAGGAATATAAATTGAACTGTAAGCTTTGGTGACATGCTCGAATGAGCGGGTAGCTGAACAAAACAATGGTGTCTTTAATAGTCCTAAATTACTAGTGAGATTAAGCTGGTAAGTGAAATAGCTGTGACTATACAAAGTAAAATTTTTTAACATAACAAGAGTAATTATAATAACTGAAAGGAAGGAAAACGGAGCATGCGAATAAGAAGGGTAATTTACATGTCCTGGGTCGGGTTATGGGTAGTATCTGCAGCCGGAAGTGGCGAGTAAGAGAACTTGTCTGGTCATTCAGTACTAAGCTTGAGCTGCTGTACCTGTGTTCATTAATTTCCATTATTTCAAGATTGTTGAAGATGAACTATCTTGAAGCCGGCCGGAGTGGCCGTGCGGTTCTAGGCGCTATAGTCTGGAACCGCGAGACCGCTACGGTCGCATGTTCGACTCCTGCCTCGGCCATAGATGTGTGTGATGTCCTTAGGTTAGTTAGGTTAAAGTAGTTCTAAGTTCTAGAGGACTGATGACCTCAGAAGTTGAGTCCCATAGTGCTCAGAGCCATTTGAACGATTTTTTTGAACTATCTTGAAATAATGTAATTAATAAACATATGTTGGGCTCTGAGCACTATGGGACTTAACATCTATGGTCATCAGTCCCCTAGAACTTAGAACTACTTAAACCTAACTAACCTAAGGACATCACACAACACCCAGTCATCACGAGGCAGAGAAAATCCCTGACCCCGCCGGGAATCGAACCCGGGAACCCGGGCGCGGGAAGCGAGAACGCTACCGTAAACATATGTTCATCAGTCCCATTTCGTACCACTTGTGGTCAGTATGTTCACCACTGACTTGTAAATTGGTGCAAGCCGTGTCATTTAGAATAAAATTCTTGATGTTTCGACAGATGTCTCCTCAATCGTCTTCAGGAGTTATTAGCTGAATAGCTTCAAAAGATGAAGCGTGGTAACCTTCCGTGATCCGATTCGTAAATACAGTGCTGCGACAGCAGACTGCACTTATAATCTCGCATTTCATTGACACGAGCCCTCTTGTTAATTTTGACATTTGATTACACGTGTCTCGCCGACAATGCCTGTCGGAGACGAGAACGGAAGTGACGGGAACAGACGGACCGTAATCGGATTCAAACAGCCACGAGTCTTTTCCTCAGGCCGGCGGTCTGTTGTCGGCTGGCATTGTGGCGAGAGCCACCCTCGGGGGCCGGGGAGCCTATTACCTGCGCTCCCTTTCTTGCGGAGGACGAGCGGGGGTGTTGTTGCGACCGTAAATCCGAAATAAATTGCCGCGCGCCGCGTCGCGGCCGAGCGCTCGGGCCCTGGAGTTTTTCTGCAGGCCGACCAGCCCGCAGGTAGGCGGGTCGGCACGGACGCGGCGTGCTGTGCTGTGCTGTGCCGCGGCGTGGCGCGGCGGGGTGTGGTGTGGTATGGTGTGGCGTGGTGTGCTGGGCTTGATGGATGTCGGCGCGCTATCGGCCCGGCCTCGTCGTTAATAGCGCTCGTCTCGCAACGCGGCTCGCCGCCCGAGGCCCCGCGATGTATTTTCTGGGATGACAACTTGCCCCTGTCACCACGAAAGGAGGTCAAAGTTGCCGGAACACGCCCAAGCCAGAGGTGGCCGCCTCGGTTTTGTGGACGGAAAATCATCTTCATAATAGACACCAGAGTCGAATACACGATTTCGGTCTGGGGTGAGGTGTTGAGCCCACAGAAATTGAAGGTTCGTTTGAGCAGTTGTCAGAGCGCTCCAGAAAACACACCTTACTGCGCATGCGCAGCTACGATGACGTATACAGCCTAGAGATGGGTAGTTCGCCAACGAACGAGTGCAAAGGAACGGTTCACCAAGATGAACGAAAGGACCGAGGAACGAATTCCAAGGAACGATCGGTTCGTAGTTCACTTCGGTCGCGGCGGTCTATTATAGTTCCCAGGAACGAGGAACGATCGGTTCATAGTTCAGTAGTTCACTTCGGTCGCGGCGGTCACTTCGGCAGTTCTCGTTCCAGCCTCGGTCGCGTGCTCGTCTCAGTCTCGGTCTCCCTCGGCCGCACTCGTCGTTCTTCTCAGTTCCACTGCCGACTGCTCCTAGTTAGTTCAGTGTCCAGTTGTTCGTTTCGTTCACTGCGCTCGCCTATTTTACATGTGTTGCAAACTGTTCTTGCACTTGGTTCTGGCTATTCAGCGTCCAGGACCGGCAATCAAAAAGTATTTTATAGTTACGTAAATTACATAAAAATTACGTTGTATGTAATAGGTACGTCTTTTCAGGTAACAAAAGGGCATATCAGCTCACTTCATTATATCGATGAACAGCAGAAGATATACTTATAACAAGGCAAGTTTTTTTTTGTTATTCATATATTTTTTGGTTTCATCGACTTGATTTAGCAGCTAACTTTCAATAATTTGCTTAATTTTTAGTGTAAGAAAATTCATATGAAACGATTTTCGTGTATCTTTTATATACAAAACATCACACTTAGGAAGGCTCTAAAGTTTGGTTGTTTCCAATTTGCATTACCTGCTAGTTTGGTTTCTCTGAAAAGAAAAAAGTTGGTTGTGGGTCATTTTGGCTGAGTAGGAAAAGCGGTGCCTCTCCATTAGAAAAGACATAGATTGCCATAAAATCGTATTTACTTATTATCTCAAAAACATTTGTTCAGAAGGAGCTTTCAAACCAAAAACTTTATTACTGCGAACTTAATTATTATTATTATTATTATTATTATTATTGCTGCATTTAATAATGCAACATAAAAATCTAATCTTTACTAAGCGTGTGACACAAGTATGAGAAAACCACATTTTATTTTATTCTTCCATAAAGTCTCTAATTCGCCTACGAACTCAGAGACAACGTGAAGTATATACAGGGTGTAAACGATTATTGTTTACAACGTAGCAAAGCTATGTAGTGGAATTCGAAACGAAGAATTTTACACAAGACACTTGTGGTCTATTATGTTGGGAAACAGCCACCAACAGGTTTATAAGACATGAGCGACACGTGAGATTTTCATGTTCTCGTCTCCAGCTCTCTACACATCATCATCGATTGTTTCGCAATTGCTGTTTGCATTAGCTTGTTATTTCTACACTGCCTAATTATTACATGTTTATCTGTTTGTTGTATCTGCTCGTAACGGGCAACACATCGTCCGTAATTCGAGAGCAGTCTGTACTCGGGGCCGGGCCGGTTTTCCGTGCGGCACCCTATATTATTTCCCTGCGATCAGCCACACAAGGCTACGGTTGAATAAACGAGAGGTTCTGCAGAATCACAAAAATTACTTCTACAAGCGTGTGAGAATTCTGTAATGAATAACAACTCTGTACTCCAGGGAGGAGACAAGTGCCCCCTCTTGGTGCTCTCCACCCTTCAGTCACCTACACTACTAGTTTTCAGTTTTTCATAAGAACCATATACCAAGCACAAATGAACGGTGAACGAGTAAAAATGAACGGTTCCCAAAAAAGAACGATCAGCAGTGAACTAGTTCCCAAGGATGATCGAGTTTGTTCATCTCTAATACAGCCCGTGCTTGGTGCTCATACTCTTTTCGTCTCATTTCTGTTTGGAATTTCCTGCTTGGTGGGGCGTCACGTGGCCATGTGCAAACCTGCGGCATGTTGAAACTTCCTGGCAGATTAAAATTGCGTGCCAGACCGAGACTCGAATTCGGGACCTTTGCCTTTCGCGGGCAAGTATCCTTTCTTCCTGGAGTGCTAGTTCTGCAAGGTTCGCAGGAGAGCTTTGCGAAATTCGGATGGTAGGAGACGAGGTACTGGCGGAATTAAAGCTGTGCGGACGGGGCTTGAGTCGTGCTTGGGTAGCTCAGTTGGTAGAACACTTGCCCGCGGAAGGCAAAGGTCCCGAGTTCGAGTCTCGGTCCGGCACACAGTTTTAATCTGCCAGGAAGTTCCATATCAGCGCACACTCCGCTGCAGAGTGAAAATCTCATTCTGCGGCATGTTGTTGAGAGGACATAGGGAGCTGTATCTGGAGCAATTGCTTTATCATATCCTACCCAAATAAGGAGTGGAAATAACGAAGCAGTTCTTGGTGCAATATTCATTTCAAAACTAGACTCTACAGCTCAAAGTATCATAACATGTTGCTACGTGGTGATTTTAACATAGATTTTATTTATTCGTACTCTGCAATATTCTTACGTAGCATTTCCAGTCAGGTTTACTTTTACACAGCACTGTAAAAAGCTAGCAAGAAGGAATACAAATTTCTTGCAAAAATAAAAGAAACAGTTCCTCGCGTAGCTTTCACCAGAATAAAGGTGAATACATTACTTCATGACTAGTTCAAAATGTGAAAAAAAAATTATTGTCTGTGAGGCAAAGAGACTGTACAACTGACAGTTTCTATTCTACTCTAGGAATAAATATAAAGCCATGTGGAGAGTTAAAATGATAAAACACGGTATGCTGGCAGTCTACAATTTAGCACATAATGGCAGTCCATAAATTTAAGATGTAAACAACACAAATTAAGAAATAAAGTCAAACCTAGAGGAAGTACTAGACAAGTGCCTTGTGATCGAAAAACATTGTGTTTCACGGAAGGCAGGTTTGCAAAATTCTACTGAAGCTGCCAATATATTTGAAACAAAATATTTAATTCAAAACTACTGAACCAATTCAAGTGAGTATTTGCGTATGTTCGTACGTATAGAACATTAACAGATCTTACAATGTGATAAAAAAAATAGGACATCAGAGACTACTCCAAGAGCATCGGAATTTCGTAAATCATACTAAAATGCTTAAATTGACTTAAAGTGCACATTTGTATGTCGAGATTCACACTGAAGTACCTGATATTTAGCTTTTCTAGGTGGTTTTCGTGATACCAATTTTCTTGGAGTATCAGTACTGTGTTGTCTCATGTTTGGTTCTCTATTATGGTATAATATCATTCGTGCCAGATATTGAAAATGTGCACTTGAAATTGAACGAAGTTGAAACAGGCCAACAGTGTGGAATGAAACTCTTCATTTCAAATAAATTGACTGTCTCGGTGGAAAAGACTAATTGAAGCAAATTTCTCTAGCAAACCGACAAAAATAACTTCATTAAGGCGATTAATGGGTGATTACTAATAATGTGAAAATAATATAGAATTAGAAAACTGAAACTACTAACTCATTTTAGCGTTCCGTAGTTAAGGGGATGTATATTAATTCACCTGATGGCTCCCGGCCACAGAAATCTGTTTTGTTTTCATTTGGCGTGTGAGCTATAAACGAAGAGGGAACAGCAGTATCACGAAACAAATACACGGGTCACGTGGAGAATAACCCTCCTCCTGCCCCCACCCCCACCCTCCACCCCGACTATAACTCAGATTGCCCTGCGCATGCGTGAACATGGCAGCTTGGGCACGCCAGAAATATTTTTCCGGGTAGCATCTGGCTACTTGCTTCTACTGCTGATACGCAAACAGCCATAGTTCAAGTAGCCAGAAGCGGGAGAAGACACTACCCGCACGTGAATTCAGCTCTGCTGATGCACACGAGCACGCTGAGCACTGCTCAAACGAACCTTGTGTTTCCAAGTTCTCTAGAGTAAACATGTTCTGAGGCATCAAGGGATCACAAATTTAGCTTTGGAGGGCAGCGTGGAGGGTAAAAATCGCAGAGGGAGACCAAGAGACGAATACACTAGGCAGATTCAGAAGGATGTGGGTTGCAGTAAGTACTGGGAGATGAAGAAGCTTGCACAGGATAGGGTAGCATGGAGAGCTGCATCAAACCAGTCTCAGGACTGAAGACCACAACAACAACAACAACTAGAGTAAACAAACGCTTTTCTTAATCTGTTGAAATACCAACTACAAGAGCGAGAAAACTTTCTAGACTGTTAAGTCCGAAACTACACTCCTGGAAATCGAAATAAGAACACCGTGAATTCATTGTCCCAGGAAGGGGAAACTTTATTGACACATTCCTGGGGTCAGATACATCACATAATCACACTGACAGAACCACAGGCACATAGACACAGGCAACAGAGCATAGGCAATGTCGGCACTAGTACAGTGTATATCCACCTTTCGCAGCAATGCAGGCTGCTATTCTCCCATGGAGACGATCGTAGAGATGCTGGATGTAGTCCTGTGGAACGGCTTGCCATGCCATTTCCACCTGGCGCCTCAGATGGACCAGCGTTCGTGCTGGACGTGCAGACCGCGTGAGACGACGCTTCATCCAGTCCCAAACATGCTCAATGGGAGACAGATCCGGAGATCTTGCTGGCCAGGGTAGTTGACTTACACCTTCTAGAGCACGTTGGGTGGCACGAGATACATGCGGACGTGCATTGTCCTGTTGGAACAGCAAGTTCCCTTGCCGGTCTAGGAATGGTAGAACGATGGGTTCGATGACGGTTTGGATGTACTGTGCACTATTCAGTGTCTCCTCGACGATCACCAGTGGTGTACGGCCAGTGTAGGAGATCGCTCCGCACACCATGATGCCGGGTGTTGGCCCTGTGTGCCTCGGTCGTATGCAGTCCTGATTGTGGCGCTCACCTGCACGGCGCCAAACACGCATACGACCATCATTGGCACCAAGGCAGAAGCGACTCTCATCGCTGAAGACGACACGTCTCCATTCGTCCCTCCATTCACGCCTGTCGCGACACCACTGGAGGCGGGCTGCACGATGTTGGGGCATGAGCGGAAGACGGCCTAACGGTGTGCGGGATCGTAGCCCAGCTTCATGGAGACGGTTGCGAATGGTCCTCGCCGATACCCCAGGAGCAACAGTGTCCCTAATTTGCTGGGAAGTGGCGGTGCGGTCCCCTACGGCACTGCGTAGGATCCTACGGTCTTGGCGTGCATCCGTGCGTCGCTGCGGTCCGGTCCCAGGTCGACGGGCACGTGCACCTTCCGCCGACCACTGGCGACAACATCGATATACTGTGGAGACCTCACGCCCCACGTGTTGAGCAATTCGGCGGTACGTCCACCCGGCCTCCCGCATGCCCACTATACGCCCTCGCTCAAAGTCCGTCAACTGCACATACGGTTCACGTCCACGCTGTCGCGACATGCTACCAGTGTTAAAGACTGCGATGGAGCTCCGTATGCCACGGCAAACTGGCTGACACTGACGGCGGCGGTGCACAAATGCTGCGCAGCTAGCGCCATTTTACGGCCAACACCGCGGTTCCTGGTGTGTCCGCTGTGCCGTGCGTGTGATCATTGCTTGTACAGCCCTCTCGCAGTGTCCGGAGCAAGTATGGTGGGTCTGACACACCGGTGTCAATGTGTTCGTTTTTCCATTTCCAGGAGTGTATTTTGCAAAGGATGTCCCTCCCTTTCTTTCTTTTATTAGACTAAGAAGAAACAGGTGTGGTTCTGAGGGAGGATGGGAAGTGCAACCCCCCCCCCCCGTCTACCCCCTTAATTTCACCTCTGGTACACATCTAAGTCCCTTCTAGAGGAAAAAAAAAGAATAAAAAAAATTATAAGTAAAATAGTCTCCTGTTATAATTCTGGGCTTGGACTGCTTAGCACGATTTCGTCATCAGAGAAAACAGAAATAGAGCTCTGCTGGTCGGTGCGTGGCAAATTAGACCCCTTACCCATTAATTAGATAGGCAAGTTAGGGCATGGGCAGACTAGAGTTAGATGCAGTAGGAATTAGTGCAGTACGGCGGCGGAAGTAACAGGACTTCTTTCTCGACTCAAAATTAGGAATTAGGTATGGGTAAAATGAGACAGAATCTAGACATGCAGGAAGCTGCTATGAATAACACAGGAACCGCATTATCGAATCCAATATAGACAGATACAAAACCAACACCCGGCAGAATAGTACATGTTTTTATGCCTATTAGCTCAGCAGACGATGAAGAGTTTGCAAGAAGGTATTACGCGATAAAAGATATGTTTCGTATGGTTAAGAGAAAAGAGAATTAAATAATTATGAGCCGGCCGCGGTGGTCTCGCGGTTCTGGCGCTGCAGTCCGGAACCGCGGGACTGCTACGGTCGCAGGTTCGAATCCTGCCTCGGGCATGGGTGTGTGTGATGTCCTTAGGTTTAAGTAGTTCTAAGTTCTAGGGGACTTATGACCTAAGATGTTGAGTCCCATAGTGCTCAGAGCCATTTGAAATAATTATGAGGAACTGAAATTAGATACAAGGAAAAGGCGGAGAAGGAAAAATACAGGATAATGTTGATTATTAGGACATGAGACATTGGAAATAGGAGATTAGTTATGCTGTTTGGGGAGCAAATTAACTGATAATGGTTGAAGTGAGAGAAAATAGAAATCTGACTGATTAAAGTAATAAAATCGATTCTCATATGGAGAAATTTGTACAGTCTTACTTTTGCTTGAATTATCATTTTTCGTCTATTACTCGTTTCGATACGAAGATCAGGCGATCTTCATACCCAATGAACGTGGGTGTAGTACTTGGCACTGTCAGACAGATAACGTAACTATTTTCGGTGATCTATAGGGAAATAGATTTTAATAATTACAGAGAGCACGTCGTCCCCATGACATTATTTACTCTTTTCTTAACCATACTTAACCAAAGTACCTCCACCAGCGATTAAACTCATATACGCTGAATTTTGAGTTCACCGCATTAAATTACGGTAACAAGTGGCATCAAACTGAGAGGAAGATATGAAAATGAAAACGCAGTTTTTTTTAAAAAAGAATTGCCACCATGAATATAAACAGCGCTGTATTAGAGGCACATTTGCATACCTTTTGATAGATGTTCATGATACGCTCGCGCTGATTTTGGTGAATCTTTTAGCTGTATGATTCTCTGTTCGTCCTCATATGTTCCGCTACTGATAATCTGTATGGTGGTTTATTTCAAAATGCTTAGCCATGGACTTTAATTCCTACCCCATGTGCCTTAAGCCGCTTCGACGAAGGCGTGTAAAGAACATCTCTTTTCCTTTCCAAGTGTTCCCTCATTTAGTCCGTCGCTGAGTGGGGAACGAACGTTGAACCTCCAACTTTAATACCCAACAGTAATAACCACTAGACCCAAGAGACTGCCAGTCTGCTGTGAATTTTGTGGACTATTCACACGTAACAAGGAAAAAAGACACAATAACAGCGGCTTCACCGCTGCACTCCAGTAGTCGCTTAATGACGCAGAGCGTGCGCCGGCATAACAAGTGCGATCAGAACGCTAGGGGCTGAGAGGAGAGGCCGGGAGCCGGAGGTGAGTACACGGAACCCTAAATTAAGTAAATGGGCAAAATAATAGGCTAGCGGCGCGCGCCGCGGCACGGCTTCATCAGCGGGGCACGTGCGCCGGCCGCTATCTGCGATGAGAGCAGCCGCGTCCAATCACATTGCGGGCCGTAAGTCTATTACGTAATTGAGCGAAAACGCCATAAATCCGTCGCCCCGTGGGCTCGGTGGCAGCGTGCCGTCTGCGCACGCCAGTGGCCTTCAGCTAGCGTAGCGTGCCTTTGTAATGAGGCCATTCTCGCGTGGTCAACAGACTCATTCGTTTCTGACATAAACAGAGAGAAACACTACTAGGATTATTTTACGTTTATCCGCGTTCACAGTTCTACAGTATTTTAAAAATGACGACACTTTCCGCCTAGAGTGTTATTAAATGTATTTACTTATGTGATCGAAGCACTTTTCTTGGCTATGTTTGCTTCCTCATATGTAATAAGGAAATGTAGTGCAGCCTTGAACAACCACAGTTTTTCTTGATTTACTACACGTACGTGTTTCGGTGACGTTTCTCCATCTTTAGTGGGTTTTATTCATTACCTGTTGAACAGTATACACAGAATTTATACATTACGATATTTACCAGTTTTTTGTGAGTGTAGTATTTACATTCCTGTAGGTATTGACAGAAATACACTACTGGCCATTAAATTTGCTACACCACGAAGATCACGTGCTACAGACGCGAAATTTAACCGGCAGGAAGAAGATGCTGTGATACGCAGATGATTAGCTTTTCAGAGCATTCAAACAAGGTTGGCGACACCTACAACGTACTGACACGAGGAAAGTTTCCAACCGATTTCTCGTACACAAACAGCAGTTGAACGGCGTTACCTGGTGAAACGTTGTTGTGACGCCTCGTGTAAGTAGGAGAAATGCGTACCATCACGTTTCCGACTTTGATAAAGGTCGGATTGTAGCTTATCGCGATTGCGGTTCAGCCGGCCGGGGTGGCCGAGCGGTTCTACGCGCTACAATCTGGAACCGCGCGACCACTACGGTCGCAGGTTCGAATCCTGCCTCGGGCATGGATGTGTGTGATGTCCTAGATTAGTTAGGTTTAAGTAGTTCTAAGTTCTAGGGGACTGATGACCTTAGAAGTTAAGTCCCATAGTGCTCAGAGCCATTTGAACCATTTTTGATTGCGGTTTATCGTATCGCGACACTGCTGCTCGCGTTGGTCGAGATCCAATGACTGTTAGCAGAATATAGAATCGGTGAGTTCAGGAGGTTAATACGAAACGCCGTGCTGGATCCCTACGGCCTCGAATCACTAGCACCATTTGAACTACTCTCGATGAACTGTGGTATCGTGTTGAAGCTGCATGGGCAGCTGTACCTGTACATGCCATCCAAGCTCTGTTTGACTTAATGCCGAGGCGTATTTAGACCGTTATTACGGCCAGAGGTGGTTGTTCTGGGTAGTGATTTCTCAGGACCTATGCACCGAAATTGCGTGAAACTGTAATCACATGTCAGTTCTAGAATAATATATTTCTCCAATGAATACCCGTTTATCATCTGCATTTCTTGTTGGTGTAGCAATTTTAATGGCCAGTAGCGTATTAACATGAAGAATAAATACACAGCCGGAAAAAATTAGTATGCCTGGATAGGAGACGTTGATTTCGATTCGATGACACTATGTGCCACCTGGGGGTACTAATAGTGGTTTTAACGTCGTCCGGTAACAGACAGCATAACGGCAAGTTTACCAGCAACGCTCACAGCCAGAAGGCTTAGTGTGGTGCAAACGTGTGAGGCAAGCAGAACCATGCCACGAAGACGCACTCGTGCTTTCTACTGCCAACTGAGCGAATTTGAAATGAGTCGGATTGTGACCCTCCGAGTGGCGGGATGGTCCTTTCGGAGAACTGCCCCACAAGGTGGCTGAGTCAACTGCGCAACTATGTTGGTATCAGTGGTCACATGAACTTTCACATAACCGTAGACGAGTTTCCGCATGTCCACGTAGCACCGACGCGCGCCCTGATCGTGGTAAGGGCAGCAGTGGCAGATCGTAGCAAAAATAAGAGGGCTTGTGAGTCCAGACGTGTCAACACGAACTGTTGCGAATCGTTTATTAGCAGTAGGGCTATGAGCACGCACATCTCTAGCCAGTCTTCCACTCACGCCATAGCATCGCCATGCACAGCTCGACTGGTGCCATCGTATGGAAGATGGTATGACACGCCGTGGTCTACAATGATGAAAGCAGATTCCACCTGCACGCAAGTGATGGTCGTTTGCGTGTACGACGTAGACCTGGTGAGCACTGTCACGTAGAATGCATTCATCCAAGATACACAGATACACTTGCCCCACCCCAGGCCTTATGGTCTGGGGTGCGGTAAGCTGCAACTCTCGTTCATCTTCGGTGTTTCTGGAGGGGACGCTAACCAGCACCCAGTACGTCCAGAACATTTTTATACCCTTCTTTTGCCGTTCTTCCAACAGGAAGGTGATGTGCTGTTCCAACAGGATAATGTTCACCGACACACTGCCTATGGATCACATCGTGCTTTGTACGACGTGCAATTTCCCAGCCCATCAAGATCTCCAGACTTGTCTCCAATAGAGCACGTGTGGGATATGATGGGATGAGAGGTGACTCCTGCTACTCCCTCAACCAACAACTCTTAAAGAACTACGTGAACAGTCGAGCAGGGGTTGCGTAACGTATCCCAGGACAGTACGAGGTGCATTCAAGTTCTAAGGCCTCCAATTTTTTTTCTCCGGACTGGAAAGAGATAGAAACATGCACATTGTTTTAAAATGAGGCCGCGTTCATTGTCAATACGTCCCAGAGATGGCAGCACCGTACGGCAGATGGAATTTTACCACCAGCGGCGAGAATGAAAACTGTTTTAAGTACTTAAAATGGCGACGTTTTCCTTACTTGCACAGCGTGCAATCATTCGTTTTCTGAAATGGCGTGGTGTGAAACCAATTGAAATTCATCGACAGTTGAAGGAGACATGTGGTGATGGAGTTATGGATGTGTCGAAAGTGCGTTCGTGGGTGCGACAGTTTAATGAAGGCAGAACATCGTGTGACAAAAAACCAAAGAACCTCGGGCTCGCACAAGCCGGTCTGACGACATGATCGAGAAAGTGGAGAGAATTGTTTTCGGGGATCGCCGAATGACTGTTGAACAGATCGCCTCCAGAGTTGGCATTTCTGTGGGTTCTGTGCACACAATCCTGCATGACGACCTGAAAATGCGAAAAGTGTCATCCAGGTGGGTGCCACGAATGCTGACGGACGACCACATGGCTGCCCGCGTGGCATGTTGCCAAGCAATGTTGACGCGCAACGACAGCATGAATGGGACTTTCTTTTCGTCGGTTGTGACAATGGATGAGACGTGGATGCCATTTTTCAATCCAGAAACAAAGCGCCAGTCAGCTCAATGGAAGCACACAGATTCACCGCCACCAAAAAAATTTCGGGAAACCGCCAGTACTGAAAAAATGATGGTATCCATGTTCTGGGACAGCGAGGGCGTAATCCTTACCCATTGCGTTCCAAAGGGCACTACGGTAACAGGTGCATCCTACGAAAATGTTTTGAAGAACAAATTCCTTCCTGTACTGCAACAAAAACGTCCGGGAAGGCCTGCGCGAGTGCTGTTTCACCAAGACAACGCACCCGCACATCGAGCTAACGTTACGCAACAGTTTCTTCGTGATAACAACTTTGAAGTGATTCCTCATGCTCCCTACTCACCTGACCTGGCTCCTAGTGACTTTTGGCTTTTTCCAACAATGAAAGTCACTCTCCGTGGCCGCACATTCACCAGCCGTGCTGCTATTGCCTCAGCGATTTTCCAGTGGTCAAAACAGACTCCTAAAGAAACCTTCGCCGCTGCCATGGAAACATGGCGTCAGCGTTGTGAAATATGTGTACGTCTGCAGGGCGATTATGTCGAGAAGTAACGCCAGTTTAATCGATTTCGGGTGAATAGTTAATTAGAAAAAAAATCGGAGGCCGTAGAACTAGAATTCCCGTCGTATTCGCCATCTGTACTATAGACTGGATACCAGAGCAGCGCCTACACTGTCGCCTGTGGAAGCTACACCACATAGTAACATGGCTGTTTCAGCATGGGTCGATACCTGGTACCTCAGAACCGCTTGTGCTATTGATCTGTAAATGTGTGCGTTCCATAAACTCGATATCCGCTGTTGCAACAATAAATCTTGATCTTAAATGAAATTTTCCCTGAGACATTTAAGTCTCTAATTTATCTACGATAACGTTGGAAGCTGAACAAGTGAATTAAAATTTGTGCTGCGGCCGGGACTCGAAGCAGCTTCCAACGTTATCGTAGACAAATTAGAGACTTAAATGCCTCAGGGGAAAGTTTAATTTAAGATCTATACGATCACATGTAGTACGGCACTTGCCCATTACGTGCAATGCTGGGGTGCTATTCCAAAGTCGGAGAGCCCTGGTAATAATGACAATATGAAGGGAGATGTGAATTGGAGTTTGTGTTGGGGAGGGTGTTCGACTTCTGTAGTTCGTGCAGCTACGTTGACAATAATGTTGTGGTGGTGTAATGGTCAGCATCTCCGCCTTAGTAAGCAAGAAGACCCGGGTTGGAGTCCCGGCCGCAGTACAAATTTTAATCCACTTCTTCAGCTTCCAGCGTTATCGTAAATAAATCTTGAGTGAACTGGAAACGTCTAAAAGAGTGTACAAATTTTTTTCTGGCGATGTATATACCTTAACACTATATACCGGTGTTCAGAAGTCTTTTTGGTATTTGCATCACAGCTACAATTTTCTCGTCCAATATGTCATCTGCTATTAATAAGCGTTTGTTATTGCTTTGTTACGTAATTTATTTCCTTCTTGCTGTTTTACCCTTTGAATAGCGTTCTATTAGGTTACACTACTATTTTTCTAAAAATGTGTTGAAATTTGTGCTGATTGTGATTAGGCTTTATGAAATGTTGGTTGGGAAGGGGGAGCAGATTATGTATGTAAATATGTGTACTTAATTGTTGTAGATCTCATGTTTTCGTGCTTCTGTAGAGCTTTTGAATGGAGCTTCCTAACACAGTGTTTCTTTAAATGAGCACATTTTAGGTTAAGCTTTGCCGTGACTGTCATTAAAATCAAATGAAACAACAGGTTTACCGTTACCAGTCTCTGTTTATTTATCTCCTCGATGCGCTTCAGAGGCTTAAACCTCCATCGTCAGGTGCAGTTCCACATGTTAGTATGACATTTGTGTGTTGTGTTATTATTTTTTCGAGGAAGGAGGAACTTCCGGCACTGTCTTCAGTGACCACGATATATATATATATATATATATATATATATATATATATATATATATATATATATATATCGTGGTCACTGAAGACAGTGACAGTGACAGTGACAGTTCCTCCTTCCTCGAAAAAATAATAACACAACACACAAATGTCATACAAACATGTGGAACTGCACCTGACGATGGAGGCTCAATGGCTCTGAGCACTATGGGACTTAACATCTATGGTCATCAGTCCCCTAGAACTTAGAACTACTTAAACCTAACTAACCTAAGGACAGCACACAACACCCAGCCATCACGAGGCAGAGAAAATCCCTGACCCCGCCGGGAATCGAACCCGGGAACCCGGGCGTGGGAAGCGAGAACGCTACCGCACGACCACAAGATGCGGGCTGACGATGGAGGTTTAAGCCTCTGAAGCGCATCGAGGAGATAAACAAACAGTGACTGGTAACGGTAAACCTGTTGTTTCATTTGATGTTAATGACAGTCACGGCAAAGCTTAACCGAAAATGTGCTCATTTAAAGGAACACTGTGTTAGGAAGCTCCATATATATATATATATATATATATATATATATATATATATATATATACTGATCGTGACCAGACCAAATATCTCACGAAATAAGCGTCAAACGAAAAAACTACAAAGAACGAAACTTGTCTAGCTTGACGGGGCGCTATGGTTGGCCCGCTAGATGGCGCTGCCGTAGGTCAAACGGATATCAACTGCGTTATTTTAAATAGGAACCCCGATTTTTATTGTATATTCGTGTAGTACGTAAAGAAATATCTCAAGACATTTCTTCGCTGGGTATCTGGACTCAGTTCGAAGCGGAAGTCATTACTGAAGACAGATCTACCCCAGTCAATGTCCAGACCTAAGACGTTCATTTGTTTCAAGCAGGGGCAACAATCTGATCGTGACAGGAGTGAGTTTAGATGCCAACTGCGCAAACGGTAGCTCGAATGTCAGAGGCGGGCTTCAGAGTTACGAAGCACGTCTGGTTTATGGTGCTGTAATGGACAGTTTCTCTCAGGCACAGGTATTTCAAAAGGGCCTAAAGAGACGTCGCTGATAATCTACTTTAATATTTGATAGACCGTTCGCTACACGCAATACTTTCTTCTTGATAAATTTAACTCTGAAAATGTTAAGCCTGCTGTCGATTTGGTACAGCTTTAGTCACTGCCTCACTTTCATATCACTCTGTTTCTTAAGCGGCGGTAATTTATTTTCTTTCATGTGGTTTTTTCTTTCCGTGGGTCGCTTTCAACTACCAAGTGATAACCTCTATATCACGCTCAGTTAACTAAAGAATTTTAAAAAATAAGAATAGCTTAGCTACCACAAGCGCTAACTTCTAGATAACGAAACAGAACTAAATTAACCGTTTTCTATTTGTTAAAACTATAATAATCTGCCCAAACATATTCTCACAAACATTTCGCAGTTGTTATTTCTCATTAAATTATCAATTTTGCAATTTGTTTATCACACCACATGATATTTTTTATAAGTGAGAAAATATGGTATTTTCCATTCTTATGTAACGCATCTTTTATGCACAGACTTACATAAACTCTGACGAGTGGTTCTCAGCTGATATCATAGAGAAGAAGGCGAAGAAAACACATAGGTATTCGCTGAGACTGTACGAGTTAGTTTATTTTTTCCTCTATAAAACATTCGAATATAGCAATCGAGGAAGTTACAACACAAAAGTATTTAGATTTTACTCCTTCAGAAACTGCAGAAAAAAACGCAAAAACAAAGGACCTCAGAATCAGTAACAAAATAGTCATTTTCCGATAAATACTGCCATTAAAGAAACTATAAACACATCAACTTTCTCATTTCTATTTATATCCTATATCTGTTATTAGTATGAAATTAAATGTTAGTGTTGCCAAAATAAATACGATTTTTTTTCACTTCACACTCGATACTAGGGTAAGAAATTTACTAAAAAGATGTCATTTTTTTCTAATGACAGAATTGGAGCATATGTAGATCATACAGTGTATCATCAAATGATGTGCAAGAAGCCGCTACGAAGTGCCTTACAACGAGAAAGGACAGAAATTTGTTAAAAAGTAATATTTTAGTTTTAAATCAAAATAGGCCAGTTTCCATTTATTAAACTAGTCTTGAATAAAAGTTCAATCAGCAAACGAAGAACACCTTTGGTAAATGACCCAACTGCACAGAAACATTTTCTAAAGCTATCCCCAAGTCAAAAGTTGGTTTGACATCACAGTGCTTCACTAGATATATTCGTATTGAAAGTGACATGCCTCTGACTTTCTGTAACATTTCGGCTGACTCAAACAACTACTTATACAGGAACTTACACTTCAACGGGTATATAACAATAGTGGCACATCATCATTCGGGCTCTTCTCATTACTCTGATGAAGGTTAGTTACAGTAGTGCCCGAAACTTCGGGTTACCGCTTGATGCAGTTTGCAACAAACAAAGAGTTAATTGTGGATCCATTTAGTCTGACACTTCACTGGGCAGGGACTGTGCAAATTCAGCGAATTCAATATGGGTATCAAAAATAACAACTTGCGTTTTTGCGTTGCTATACAAAGATTGTGGTTACATTATGGAGCGTGGATGATTGGAATGGCTTTGAGAGCTCATCCGCTTCTTTCATTCCATTTAAAAAGTTTAAAACGAGAGATGTGCGAAGAATGGGTCCGCTGCTGAGCGATAGAAAAAGGGAAACAGACTGGGAAATTTCTTTTATTAATCTGTGTGTTAGAAAAATGTTTCATGTTACCGGCTGGCAAAGGACATCGGAGCCGGCACTCGGCATCGCTGCCCAAGGGGCTGATTACCCTGAAAACTTGTGTCGATGAAACGGAGTTAGTGATGAATGTACAAGGAGTACGATGGGGCAACTTCCACATCCAATAGTTGTTTAAAAAATAATAATAAACTGCTGCCTGGTTTTCCATTCTCCGATTTCCACCAATCACAAGCGGTAATACGATCAAAACATAGCGTTTGGTTCAATTGGCTCTGAGCACTGGGGAAGTTAACACCTGAGGTCATGAGTCCCCTAGAACTTAGAACCACTTAAACCTAACTAAGCTAAGGACATCACACACATCCATGCCCTAGGCAGGATTCGAACCTGTGACCGTTGCGGTCGCGCGGTCCCAGACTGAAGGGCCTAGAACTGCTCGGTCACACCGGCCGGCCATAGCGTTTGCACCAATGAAAAGAAATAATAAAAACACCAATAAAGAACGTCTGACATCCCTCTCCTTCATCCTTAACAGCCTATCAGAACTAGATACGTCAGACGTATATAAGAGAAAAAGTTTTTCTCATTCAGCAGTAAACAAAAGCACCCTGAAGAACGTCACTTGAAACAGTGACCGAAACATCGGTAGTTTTGCATATTGACAATGTGGTCACAAACCTAGAAAAACTTTATTAATTCTAATAATGATAAAGTTGGTATTGTAATAACGTCAGTCGTTGCCTTGTACTTGGTCTGGACTGACGACTTTTGTCGTGTCAGGTGAAAATACTTTAATTTTCTGTGCTATATTTTGAAGGTTACAAAAAGGAGGGAGGCTGCAATCTATGTATATTTAAATGAAATGTAGGAAATGTTAGCTTTTCTGCCAATATCGTATATTATTACATTACGTGGTAAGATATTTTCATTTCAGGATCAGTTAAAAGAAAACCCCAAAGGGACCATGATATGAACAGAATTATTAGGCACATCACTAACGCATACCGATAACGTGGTTTAACTAAAGAGATTAATAGTAGAGCTCAGGATTTGACCAGTTTACACATTTTTAGAAAGATTATAAAACAGGTCTAAATTCATGCTGTATTTTCCCAGGCAGATATATTTGGTTTCTCTTGCAGTTAGAAATGCAAAAACTCATGCATAGCTAAACAACAGCAAAGTTGAAACCAACCACCAAGCCAGAACGAATTCAAAAATCAAACAAAAACAAATTTTAAAGGAAACGTTCAACATTTATTTTTATTCATCAAACAAAAACAAATTTTAAAGGAAACGTTCACCATTTATTTTTATTCAGCTTCGCGGCCGGATACCTGTCCAATCGCCGCAGTCGTCGGTTACCTAAACCGTGCCTGTCTAGCAATTGTGCAAACTTCTTTCTGTGCGTGATAGTATTTTAACTCTTTATGCAGCGTATTAGTTAACATTGACAAAGGACAACACCGATATCAAATTCTTACTCTCGTAAATGTTAGACAAATAATTAATAAACATCAAAAAATACCGTGCAGGAAAATGACTCAGTCTTCAACGAAAAATATGGAGTTCCCTGGTATGGATGTCTCATCCAGCAATGGTCGCGAACTACGTGTGAGTGCAATGAAATTGAATAAAAAATATTACCTTCATTCCTCTTCATTTGCTTTTCTGATCTCATTACATCTCATTCCATTCTACATCACTAATCGAAGCTATATCCTCTCTCTCACACAATATTCAAACACATGTCATTTTATTTAAACACAGATGCACTTAACTTTACGTCTACATTGTCGTGAGTCCTCTGCGCGGCGTTATGTCTCTCTACTCCACACAACTCCCGCACTCCTCGCTGCCGAGCAGCGATGACAAAAGCAAGGATATCTTCCAGAGACACAGCCACTCTGCCCATAGACTGCGAGCGAATAATAAGCGATTTAAAACTGTTGCTTAGGGTTTGAGACATCCAGAGTATGTACAAATTCCAGAAATGCAAATAACTAACTTCCTATAGACCTGTTCCAATGTGCCGAAACCTGAACACAGTGAAACCGGTACTAGGCATACACAATAACGAAACGAACTAGAATGCTATTTGAGCTCCGTAGCTATGATGTAATTACTTGACGAAATCCAGTGTGTCCATAATAGAAGTTCCAATTTCAGAACGCTGTAGAATGAGAACCACTGCTCAGAATAATGTCAAATTCGAACATCACGTTTTTGCCGTAGGGGGAACGTAGTGGAACAAGATAAAAAAAAAGGTTATGAAAATTTGACCAAGACATGGCACACCAACAGATGTGCGGCACACGGCTGTTCCTGTGTTTGCTCACGAGACTCCCAGCATGACTGTCTCCAGGTAGGATCGCATGCTGCTGCTAAAACAATTTTACAAGAACAGTGACTGTGTGCCAATAGCCTTGCAGAAGGTTCGGACAGTCATGGATATGAAAAAAGGCATTTTTCGATGTCTGCTTAGTGGAGAAACTGATTACAAATTCGAAAAGACGTGTTCTTTTGAAGTTGCACCGTGGTAGAGGGTCGGAATCAGTTGAACTGACGTCTGACGAAGACGTGGCGACAGCATTGCAGGAGGGGTCGAGCTGTGGTGTGCCAACATGTAGTGCACGCGGAATTGCCCGATCGCTGGATATGCCTGCGGGCGCGGTGCATAAAATGCTACAAAACATCCTTCACTGCTATCCATACGATACCACATACGTTCCCGAGTTGCTCCCTGCTGTCTTGCCAGCAAGGTAAACGTTCGCCCCGGAATTTCTTGCTCACATGGAAGTGGCCATAGTACGCAGAAGTGCAGAAAATGGGCAATAGAAAATCGACACGCACATCAGGCGTTACCAGTTCGTTCTGCAATGATAATGTGTGGTGCCAGTTGACGGCATCGTTTACCGTAGAGCCGTATTGTTTAGAGGAGATGAGGCCTGCGTGACCTGTTACCTGTACTGTCGCTGGAAAACGCCACGAGAGTTAGTTGCACATCAACGTCACTCTAAACGTTCAAGAATGTTAATGTGTGGGTAGATTCATTTTCATACAAGATGGCGCTCCTCCACACATTGCACAACCAGTGGAGCTGCTGCAGAGGCATTTCGGAAATGCTAGAATTATCAGCCGTCATTTCCATACAGCCTGACGCTCTAGATCACCTGATGTTATCCGTGTGACTTCTGGCTTTGGGGTTATCTGCAAGAAGTTATGTTCACTGCGCCAATAACGAACGTAGCTGAACTGAAGGAAAGCATTACTCAACACATTCTGAACGTGACACTTGAGACACTCCAATCTTTTGTGGAAAACGCTATTTCTCGCTTTCAACTTTTGGCACAAATCGGTGGACAGCATATTGAACAGTCTCACGACAATTAGAGACCGATGTCATTTTGCTTTTTTGCGTTTTCTGGTCTCAGGACAATTAAAACCGATTTTTCCCATCCGATGTGGTACGATCTTGCTGTGCTGGATGGGTTCCTAACTAGCAGTACAGTGCCACAACTGTAAGCTGCTAGACTTGTGCAATCATGCACACTGAACAGAACGTATGGTGTAATATGCTACTCAAACCATAGACGTCGTAGTGGATTCATCAGTCATTTGTTTCCGACCCCATTGATGTTAAGGCGCTTACAGCGCCCTCTATTGGTAAAATTTTCGTTAAATTTTCTTTTCGTTTCATGACGTTTCCTCCCTGCCTCAATAATATACTGTTCAAATTTGACGCTGTTCTGAGCAGTATTTCTCTTTCTACAACGTTCTGAAACTGGAAGTTTTATTATGAACACACTGTACAGCAACAAGTCACTTTTTCTGCAGAGCTTTATTTCATGCAAGGACGCGCTTCTGGCTTTCATCTATTTTCAATGTATGTAATGTACTAAGACCTTCATCAGCATAATGTTTTTCCTGACTGCGTTTACAGTGCTGCAGCTAGCGTGCGCAAAATAACATTTCGTTCAGCAACTACGCTTTCCGATCTAATTACGTTTAATTACATTTTTCCTGTCATTTCTGTCTCCTTTTTCAAACTTCGTACTAACAGCACAAACATGATCATTGGTTATTTTTGTTTAATGGTCATTACGCCGTGGTTCAAGGTATATTTCTCTGCCTAAAGTTTCGTTTTTCATTGCTGAAGTCAGAATCAGAGGCTACGAGGGGGGTTGCTGGTAAGTCCTTGTTGAAACTGATGTAGGTTAATTTTGATGCTACAGCATTAAACCTTGTTCTTTACGTTTTATGTGACAATAAATGCGTAGCACTTACATTAGGTATTTCTCTGTGCATGCTGAAAGTGAGCATGCCGCCAGAAAACAGACAATTCACTGTGAAAAAAGTCGTGCTGTGCTTAAGTAATTTTTAAGACAACACGGCCAAACAAATTTATGATATGTGTGGTGCATTGGGTTATAACTGTCTTTCCTTTTCCACTATCAAGAATTGAATTGCTGCAACTAAAACGGGATATTTCATAATTGAAGATGACGGGCGTCCTGGAAGGCCAACTCAAGTCACAGTTCTAGGAACCGCGGATGCTGTTCATTCCATGATTCTACGTGATCTTTAAAAAGATAGAAGTGACACTGGTCACATAACCCAGAACTTGTGGGTCATATTTTTCATTAGATTTTGGGCTTGAGGAAGCTCTCCCAAACGTCTCAGTGCTTTGTAGTCCAGTTTCGTCCAATTTCGCACGGATCATGTAGGATTTTTGGATAGTCCTGTCACGGATATACTCATACTACCCACAAACGAAAGAACAGTCCGAAGAATGAAGACACAGTGGTTCTTCAAGTCCAAATAACTTCACAACACAAGGCTTATCAGACAGGTTGTTCACATCTGTCATATCGAACAAAGATAATCGTACTTTTTGGGTTCCTACAACATGGCCAAACCATCTCGGGAAAGTACTATGTTGAACTTTTCGACAAAAAAAAATTGGCAGGTCTTATCTGTTCTCAGACCTTAAGAGTCACCTCACTGGAAAACCATTTCTGAAAAATGAGGAAGCCAGAAAGGCTGCAGATAGGGGATTTTCTACACAATCTAATTTTGTTTTGTTAGTTTTAAGATGGATTAAGGAATCTGGAACAAAGATGCCATAAATGAGTTGATCTCAAGGGGAAATATGTTGAGTAAATAAGTTTTTAAACGCATTTAGCATTTTTTCTTCATGAAGCCAAGGGCTTACCAGCACCCTGTTATATAAAGATTCAGACAATAGTTCAAGTTCTAAAAAGCTCACCAAGCCAAACTGTTTATTCCTATCAACGAAGTGACCAGAACGCTGCTTAAGGTGACAGATTAGCGCCGACGTGTGTTATGGAGCTTGTAGTGAGCAAGAGTTGTGGCCGTTTGCTTTATATAGCATTAACAATAACCCCCACAACTTATTTAATGAGTCAATCCTTCTTCTTTTCCATTAAAATAGTTTCTGCGATTCCGAATTTCTGTGGTCTCTGTATACATCCTAGCATAGTAATAATTGGCAGTGGAAGATAATGCAGTGGATCCAGGTACCCACCAAACTCTTTTCTCGAATGCTATGGTTTTACCAAGACCCTATCGTTCCTATGTTAGGACGCACAGAGAGGCTACGGAATTCAGTATCACAAAAACAGCTTAAACAAAAAAGGAGAAGGACTGAGTTAAGTTGCGGGTCTAAGTACTACGTAAAGCAAACAGCACCAACTCCCTTCTCCTACTCCACGATCTTAGGCAGCGGTCTGGTGACGTCACGAACGTGGATTCAGCTTGCTGAGCTTGTCTGAAGTTCTAACTGCTTCCTGAGTCGTTGAAGCCTCTGATGGTGTCTCCGGCACTGGAAGACGAAACTTTAGGCGGAGAAATGTACCTTGGATCACGGCCTGATACTCGTGAAACAAAATCAGCAATGCCTCAGATACCTTTGGTGAAAACCTGCATTGTATGAAAAAACACTGTTATGTTCAGAAATGCAGTGAAGCAGTGTTTATACTGGAAGCTGCCGCTTAAGTCAGATTACAGTCTCGCGCATTCTAAAACGACGTCTGAACTCAGTAACGTCTATAGATTTAATATTACTACCTGTAAAACTAAAAAATGACTTTGTATGATTAAAAAAATTTTTTTCTCAATGTACAGTGGATGTACTGTTATCATTCGCGCCGTGTCTTTCTAAAGACTATAACAGCAATAACCATTCAATAGATGTACTGTCATCATTCACACTGCGCTCTTTAATGACTATGATAACAATAACCATTCACATCAATGGTCATTAAAAACTCTGCGCTGCATGAATAAACCTGTGAAAATAAAACTGTTTATGATACGGATATAGAGGCGGAGGAAGGAGTCACAAATTACAGAACAAAAGTGAGTTAGTCTAACAAGTAAACGTAAATAGAGATGAAACTTCCTGGCAGATTGAAACTGTGTGGCCGACCAAGACTCGAACTCGGGACCTTTGCCTTTCGCGGGCAAGTGCTCTACCAACTGAGCTACCGAAGCACGACTCACGCCCGGTACTCACAGCTTTACTTCTGCCAGTACCTCGTCTCCTACCTTCCAAAACCTCCAAAAGCTGTGAGTACCGCACGTGAGTCGTGCTTCGGTAGCTCAGTTGGTAGAGCACTTGCCGGCGAAAGGCAAAGGTCCCGAGTTCGAGTCTTGGTCGGGCACACAGTTTTAATCTGCCAGGAAGTTTCATATCAGCACACACTCCGCTGCAGAGTGAAAATCTCATTCTGTAAATAGAGATGTCGGAAAGCGTCGTAACTAAACGAAATGTTATTTTCGCAGGACAGTTTGTAATATGCCTTTACAATGACGAATAACTAGCACGGCGTATCCACTTCAAAGATTTTTGTCATTTTTAAGTGTATTCGAAAGGTGTGCCCACGATAATAAATTAAAGTTCTGTTACTTAGCTGCTGCTGCTGCTGTTGCTTCGTTGTCTTCTTTCCAACGGTATAACTTTGGTCTTCGCATTTGACTGAAGAAGTAAATATACTGTTTCCAGTTTTGTCGTGCAGATAGTTTACTTAGTAACAAATAAAAGTTTCTTCATTGAGTCATCTGTGTACAAATTACCGGATGATTGGTTCACAAAACAAGTCTCACGAAAAGCTGCAAAAGACTTTTCTTTTAATAACTGCACATGTCTACTCTTCACAACTATCTTTCCAACACTCCAGCATGAACTGCTCTTCCAGACAAATATAAGCAAAAAAAAGAACAAAGACTCTGTTATTCTCGTAAGTCAAAGAATTTAGTGACTGTCTCAGCTATTTAGTGGAAATGTTTTAAATTGCTTTTACATAAACTGACATGTAATGTTTGAGTAAAGATTTATACAAATGGCTTTATTTATGTCTTAGTTAATTTAACTACACAAATGTGAAATATGTGTTCAATGAAAAGTTGGTTGGCAAGCCATAAACATCGATTTTTAATACTAAGTTTCTATTTAAATTTGTGTGACGGGATCGATACCAGCTGCTATCGTCAATTTCATAACATGTATTAGGCTTCCTTTCATCACATTCAAAACGCAGTTAAGGAACATGTACTGATGAAGAGCTATATGTATTACGCAAGCTGAAGATGGGTGCAAGTTCAAAAAGCGCCCTAGCGTAAAATAAAGATCTACTGAAAAATTCGCTAGTTGCTGCATTTCTTCAGGTAATTAACGCTCGGGATCGAAGCTATCTGTTATTCTAAGGTAGACGTAGAGAACCGCCACAAATGCAAGTAGCTGTCAGTCAGCCTGATCCATGGTTTGGGGCCTACAATATGTGGAGCTTATGTTGACGATCAGCTTTAGGGATTAAATTAAGGTCTGTCGTAATGTGATCACACCAAGGTGACAATTAATAAGGTGCATCTCTTAATGTATGTAAGTGAAGATTGTGTCCTCCCCTCCTCTCCAATAGACAATGAGGTACCAAGCTGTCAATTATCTACTGCCTCAATCCGAAAACTCCTTGCAGCACTACTGAGCTCATTTTCTGTAAAATGAGATGCCACGGATGCAAAATAAAGTGTCGGAAGGCTAACAAGAAACTTCAGGAGGAGTTTAACGCGTGGAAAGGCCTAGAAGGAACAGGAAGACATCAGGTGCACGGCCTTGCGATCGGGTGACGAATGTAGGGACGGTGGTTACGGGCCCCGCGGCCGGCCGGCCACCCACACGCAGAGGTGCCGCGCCGCCCACGCGTGTCCAGGGGCGGCGCCTGTAATGGCAGCGCAAAGTGGCTGCCGAGGGAGGCGGCAGGAACACAGAGAAATCCAGCCGCTCTGTAGAGCGCACGGAACAAAAACCCACCTCCGTTACAGCAGGTCTCCCTGTGGGCGTCATATAACCTTCTGAAACAAAAGCAGAGAATAAACAGAGATTTTAAATCAAGTAAAAGGAGTTTTGAGAGGGAGAAAGGTTGTGAAGTTAGTTTACCAGGCCAGCAGCCATTTTAAAAAAATAGTTCAAATGGCTCTGAGCACTATGGGACTTAACTTCTAAGGTCATCAGTCCCCTAGAACTTAGAACTACTTAAACCTAACTAACCTAAGGACATCACACATATCCATGCCCGAGGCAGGATTCGAACCTGCGACCGTAGCGGTCACGCGGTTCCAGACTGTAGCGCCTTTAACCGCTTGGCCGCATCGGCCGGCGCACCCATTTTAAAAAGTGACATCTTGGATGTAACTTGTTATTTTCAGATATGATGGGAGTAATATGATATATGGGACAGATGGAGAATTAAACGAGAAAAACAACGATGTCTTTCATTTGAGCATAGATTTAGGCATTTTCGAGTCATGCCTGGTGAGTAACACCATGTCACCTTAGACTCCTCGTGGTAGCTAAAGTGCACTGAGAAATCAATAACAACTTTTGATAGAAAACTCCTGTGTTGGACGTATCCTCATGTGGAACGCGTAATGCACCCAGGAACACTATCTAAAACGACTGTTTTGGTGATCCAGGTGTTATGGTGAGTTGAGTTACGACGTTCATTGGACCTATTCATCTCCAAACCTTTGAACATAGTACATTAACCGGTCAGTGTTATCGTAAAACTGCAGTCCTTTTTCATTTGCATCTTTTCGGGAATGCATTCGGCCCTGACTTTAACTTTTATGTATGACAATGAGCGATTGTATCTAGCAGTGCAGATGGAGGAACTCTTGGAGCGAGAAGATATTCGGGTGAATGTACTGGCTTACCTGTTTCTCCGACTTAAATCCCACCGAATATGTGTGGAATGCGCTGGGGAGACGTATTGCAGAACGTTCACAAGTACAACGAGTATCCAGCAGTCGGGAACCGCTCTGGTGGAGGAATGGGACGCACTGCTACAAGACCTCCTTACTACCATCGTGGCCAGCGTGGGGGCACGTTGCAGAGCACGCACAGCCGTCCTTGATGATCACACACTATATTAAGAACTACACTCCTGGAAACTGAAATAAGAACACCGTGAATTCATTGTCCCAGGAAGGGGAAACTTTATTGACACATTCCTGGGGTCAGATACATCACATGATCACACTGACAGAACCACAGGCACATAGACACAGGCAACAGAGCATGCACAATGTCGGCACTAGTACAGTGTATATCCACCTTTCGCAGCAATGCAGGCTGCTAGGAGACGATCGTAGAGATGCTGGATGTAGTCCTGTGGAACGGCTTGCCATGCCACTTCCACCTGGCGCCTCAGTTGGACCAGCGTTCGTGCTGGACGTGCAGACCGCGTGACACGACGCTTCATCCAGTCCCAAACATGCTCAATGGGGGACAGATCCGGAGATCTTGCTGGCCAGGGTAGTTGACTTACACCTTCTAGAGCACGTTGGGTGGCACGGGATACATGCGGACGTGCATTGTCCTGTTGGAACAGCAAGTTCCCTTGCCGGTCTAGGAATGGTAGAACGATGGGTTCGATGACGGTTTGGATGTACCGTGCACTACTCAGTGTCCCCTCGACGATCACCAGTGGTGTACAGCCAGTGTAGGAGATCGCTCCCCACACCATGATGTCGGGTGTTGGCCCTGTGTGCCTCGGTCGTATGCAGTCCTGATTGTGGCGCTCACCTGCACGGCGCCAAACACGCATACGACCATCATTGGCACCAAGGCAGAAGCGACTCTCATCGCTGAAGACGACACGTCTCCATTCGTCCCTCCATTCACGCCTGTCGCGACACCACTGGAGGCGGGCTGCACGATGTTGGGGCGTGAGCGGAAGACGGCCTAACGGTGTGCGGGACCGTAGCCCAGCTTCATGGAGACGGTTGCGAATGGTCCTCGCCGATACCCCAGGAGCAACAGTGTCCCTAATTTGCTGGGAAGTGGCGGTGCGGTCCCCTACGGCACTGCGTAGGATCCAACGGCCTTGGCGTGCAGCCGTGCGTCGCTGCGGTCCGGTCCCAGGTCGACGGGCACGTGCACCTTCCGCCGACCACTGGCGACAACATCGATGTACTGTGGAGACCTCACGCCCCACGTGTTGAGCAATTCGGCGGTACGTCCACCCGGCCTCCCGCATGCCCACTATACGCCCTCGCTCAAAGTCCGTCAACTGCACATACGGTTCACGTCCACGCTGTCGCGGCATGCTACCAGTGTTAAAGACTGCGATGGAGCTCCGTATGCCACGGCAAACTGGCTGACACTGACGGCGGCGGTGCACAAATGCTGCGCAGCTAGCGCCATTCGACGGCCAACACCGCGGTTCCTGGTGTGTCCGCTGTGCCGTGCGTGTGATCATTGCTTGTACAGCCCTCTTGCAGTGTCCGGAGCAAGTATGGTGGGTCTGACACACCGGTGTCAATGTGTTCTTTTTTCCATTTCCAGGAGTGTATATCACGCCTTTTTTAATGTACGTGGACCCCGCCATAAATCACGGTGACTTCAGCACAATTATTGTCTTTGAATAAAAGTGTTATTTCTGCTCGTCTCACTGTGCATTTCTTTCAGTTACCTTTGTGTGTGTGTGTGTGTGTGTGTGTGTGTGTGTGTGTGTGTACCCGCCAGGGTAGCCGACAGCGCTACTGTGCTGCTTCCTGGACTCGGGTAGGCGCGCCGGCCCTGGATCGAATCCGCCCAGGCGATTAGCGACGAGGGCCGGTATGCCGAGCAGCCTGGATGTGGTTTTTAGGTGGTTTTCCACATCCCACTAGCTTAATACCAGGCTGGTCCCCACATTCAACCTCAGTTACACGACTCACAGACTTTGTAGATGTTTGCACTATTTCATGGCTTACACTAGATGCAGACAGCTGGGGTACCCTACTTACGTCCCGGCAGGAAAGGCATTTGGCCACCCTCAGAAACTAACACTGCCAAATCCGTCATAACACGGCCGACCCCGCGTTGACATGGGACAAAGGCCTGAAGAAAGAATATATATATATATATCTGTGTGTGTGTGTGTGTGTATTTGCGCTTGATAAAAGAAGCACAAGAAGAAGTTCTGAAATTCTCAGCAGAGGAAACTAGGGACAGTAAACAATTCAGAAATAAAATCAGAAACAAGAAAATTAACAAATGTTACGAAAAGAATACACAGAAAGAAACAGTCAGACAAAAAGGAAGAGAAATACACTGAATTAAGGAAGATGTTTTGGAAAGCCTAAAAACAATGGAAGAGAAAAAGCCGTCTTCCAAGCTGTGTAGAAGTATTGTGAGACAGCGTAGATTATTACACTGGGGAGTTGATCCAGAACCGGTGCATACAAAGATGTCACCTACGGCGTGTCCCCTGCTTCTCTGAGGCGGTTTTCAAAGCTTTCGAGGCACGACTCACGACGCGTTCTCGCAGCTTCAATTCTGCCACGTACCTTTCTACTACTTTCCGAGCTTCATATGATCCACGATGTGAGGGGAAAAAAGGACTGTGGATGTGAAATACCCCTAACTTGCCTTGGAGTGGACATGAGGATGTGGACGCCTCAACCAACAAACAATGAAAATGATAGACATAAAACTTCCTATTTGAGAAAAATTACTCTAGTGTGAGATACCGATAGTAACTGTACAGATCGGAGTGGAGTTGGCAGTCGGTGCTGTTTTAAAGTAACCGAGAACGCGCGCGACCGCTACGGTCGCAGGTTCGATTCCTGCCTCGGGCATGGATGTGTGTGATGTCCTTAGATTAGTTAGGTTTAAGTAGTTCTAAGTTCTAGGGGACTGATGGCCTTAGAAGTTAAGTCCCATAGTGCTCAGAGCCATTTTAACCGAGAACGAATGATATTAGTGTAGAATGCACAGTTTCCGTAACAACTAGGCTTAAAAGTGACAATTCTGATGACATTTAACAGCAAGTCCAGTCGAAGAGGATCAACACAACCTTGAAGTTCTTTAAATTTTCAGAAACGCAATAGAACTGCAGTGAAGGAACTATTGGAGTAATAATCATTTTTTTATTGAGAAAGTGGGATAAGTGGGTAACATAGCAACACTAGGTAATCAACTACTTTTGTTTCGCAGCTCGGATCACTTGTCGTGTGAAGTATGTGGTCAATAGCACCTCCACACTAAAACTTTCGCACATAGCTGCAAACTATTCCAGCTTCCTATTTTATATTTGATGGGCCTCGTGAAAAAGTATATTATTTATAACTGGTGAATGGTAAATAATACATCAACTTTGGATTCGAATATTTTTATTTTGTAGGTTTACAAATACGACTTGGTATATGCGCGCTACACCGTGAAAGTTAAGGAAAGAGGGTCGAATACAGAGGAAATCGTTTGGCAGGAAATGTAATTTTTCGAGGGTGAGTCAAATGAAAACCTCAAATATTTTTTTAAATATTATTTATTGTGCATAAGTGGTACAAAGCTGTATCACTTTTCAACATAATCTCCCCCACGCTCAATGCAAGTCCTCCAGCACTTACAAAGTGCATAAATTCCTTTAGAAAAAGATTCTTTTGGTAGTCCGCGCAACCACTCATGCACCACGAGGCGTCCCTCTTCATCAGAACGGAACTTCTTTCTTCCCATTGA
Source organism: Schistocerca cancellata (assembly GCF_023864275.1). NCBI lineage: Eukaryota > Metazoa > Arthropoda > Insecta > Orthoptera > Acrididae > Schistocerca > Schistocerca cancellata. Next base: position 457,992,793 of record NC_064631.1, on the reverse strand, counting down.
GTCTCCGAGTGGTCCAAACATATGAAAATCACTTGGTGATGAGGAATGGCGCCATTCCTTGCTCGCTTTCTTAGTTTCCGGTTGATGGAAGTGAACCAGGTTTCGTCCCCAGTAACGATTCCTCCAAGGAAGCCATCACCTTCTCGTCCAAAGCGCCGAAGAAGTTCTTCACAAGCACCAACACGTCGTTCTCTCATTTCACGAATCAGCTGCCGTGGCACCCATCTTGCAGAAACTTTGTGAAACTGGAGCACATCATGTACAATGTGGTGTGCTGACCCATGATTAATCTGTAAACATGCTGCAATGTCATTCAGTGTCACTCGGCGGTTTTCCTTCAGTATGGCTTCAACTGCTGCAACGTTCTGTGGAGTCACAACTCGTTGTGCCTGACCTGGACGAGGAGCATCTTCCACTGAAATCGCACCATTTGCGAACTTCCTGCTCCATTCGTAGACTTGCTGCTGTGACAAACATGTATCACCGTACTGAACCCTCATTCTTCGATGAATTTCAGTAGGTTTCACACTTTCACTACACAAAAACCTAATAACAGAACGCTGTTCTTCCCTGGTACACGTCGCAAGTGGGGCGGCCATCTTTATATTGATACTGCGACAGTATGTGTGCATCTGCTCTATGCTGCCACCTACAGCCCATTCTGCACGCTGTTTGTAGCACGCTTACCAACTTACAGGATGACGGGGCGAAATTTGGATTTGTTATTACAAATTTAAGGTTTTCATTTGACTCATCGTCGTATTAAAATACTTATTACAGAATTTACGAATGAATGGTGTCGCAGTGATACGAACTGACCAAATCCTTTGGGGCTTCCTACCACGTGATGTGATGTAATTTCCATTACCTTTCGCCCAAGTTTCTTCAGCCATTCTCGAATAGCATCTGGCTGCCCTATCTTCGATGACCTTGTCATTATATAGCTGTGCATGATATTTGACAAGTATCCTCTTCATAGACAACATCACATCTGTAACGTCTTGAAACAACAGATCAGACGGAATCTCCATAGGCCACTTCTCAGTTCCACTGTCTTTAGGCCGCAACGTAATCCAAAGCACTGACCTATAAGTGAGAATGGAGATACCGTGAATCAAGGAAGGACAAATAGGAACACAGCAGGTAGTACCAACTTCAAACATTATATGATAGACGAATGTTAGACTACGTAGAAAATTAATGAAGAAAACATACACGTGAAACAATATGATTCAGAATATTGGATAATAGTGGTGACTACATGGCAACTGACACATACCTTAGAGATAAATCCTAAAAGAATCACACAATGAGAAAAGCCAGTACAGCACGAAATATCAATAAGAGACAGACATTCGTACACCTCGCGGTTGTTGAAAGTACTTCTTCCGCTTCTGTGGCTCTATAAACATAATGTGTCTAATGTCACATAAGGAAACTAAAACTTTGGTGTTACTTTGATGCTTATGTATATACATCGCTATGCCGCTTTCCGAAAAAATGACAAAAAAGTGGTACGATTTTCGTACCCCAATGCTTCGGTGTGTTGAGACAGTTGACTCGGGTTTTTCGCTCAATTTTTGAAGAGCGCCGTTTAACAGCTCGTTAGACGCGCAACAAATAGATAATTTTTCACATTTTCTGCCCTGTACTTCGCAAGAAGGGTCTGATACAGCACCGGCGCACATGGCGTCGAGATAACGCCAGTTTTAGAGCGGAAGAGAAAGAGGCGCGGGGAGAAGGTCGCTTTAGAGGCCCGTTTGTCCTGCTGTCCCCATCGCAGACGCGACGAAGGCCGGAGGGCTAAGGGAAAAATACGGCCTGCAGCGTCGACCTTCCGCCGTGGGGCGCGCAGCCGTTAAATTTAGATGCATTTGCGGAACGCGCAGAAATAAACGCGTCGACGAGCGGAAATTATGTGCTTACTGGCGCGATCAAAGTGCGCCCGTTTGGCAGAGAGATTGTAAATAGCAAAATACAACCGCTGCACCGCACACCTCGCCCTCTTTTTCTTTCCGCGACCGGAGAGCACAAGTCGTTCCCGGGAGACGCAACACCGTTATTTTGTCTCCGAATTAACAAATAGTGCGTCCTTTAAGCTGTCTCTTTAAGCGCCGTTTGCCAATAAAACTGTCGCCAGTTTTATGTGCGTTAATGCGTCACAGCCGGGTGACGCGCACCCCAAATGTAAGTCGAAGGTGCACTATTTCTAGGCAGCCGGGTAAAGTCCATTGCGAAACCCAGCACCTCCTCCCACCTCTTTCCTTTTTCCCTTAAGTTTATTCAATATTATATTGCTACCTCAGTCACATAGCTGAGGATATGTTGCATTTAATGACGACGTTCTAATACTGTAGCCAATCCCATAACCAAGTAATCATTTAGTAATCAATATGATTACTTACGTTGTGTGTTGTAACACTACAATACTGTTACGGCTACTAGCATAATTATACGATACTTGCTACGTGGAAGAGAATATAAGTTTTTTAAATTTAGCACTACAAGAGAATGCCGAAGATTAGACGGGTAGGTCACGTAACTAATGAGGAGGTATTGAATAGTGTTGTGGACTGACAAGACAGCCAGTCCACAGTGACGGGTAACCGAAAGGCACGCGTTTAATTCACGCAGGCTTGCTTAGGTCTGAAACAGGATACGTAATGAATGCTATAAAGAAAAGTACGTAGCTGCTGGAATACTTAACTTTAATCCATCATTTGTATACAGCATTCTGGATGATACAAGTGAGACTCTCTCTAGATATGGTTAATGGCGCCTTGCTAGGTCGTAGCCATGGACTTAGCTGAAGGCTATTCTAACTATCTCTCGGCAAATGAGAGAAAGGCTTCGTCAGTGTAGTCGCTAGCAAAGTCGTCCGTACAACTGGGACGAGTCCTAGTACGTCTCTCTAGACCTGCTGTGTGGTGGCGCTCGGTCTGCAATTACTGACAGTGGCGACACGCGGGTCCGACATGTACTAATGGACCGCGGCCGATTTAAAGCTACCACCTAGCAAGTGTGGTGTCTGGCGGTGACACCACAAATAGAATTGGGGAGAAAAGAAATTTGTGGCACAATCTGACTAGAAGAAGGGATCGGCTGGTAGGATACCTTCTGAGACATCAAGGGGTCACCTATTTAGTACTGGAGGGAAGTCTGTGGGATAAAAATCGTAGAGGGAGACCAAGAGATGAATACAATAATCAGATTCAGAAGAATGAAGGTTGCAGTTGTTACTCGACGATGCTTGCACAGGATGGAGTAGAATGGAGAGCCGCATGAATTCAGTTTTCGGACTAAAAGCCACAACAACAGCAACAACAGCAACTTGTTACCTGCACCACCTGTATACTTCTTCTTTTAAATTATTTTCAGTGTTATGTTGCCTTATAAATCATGTAACAGATACTGGAATGAAGGGTCTAAAACCTTAAGAAGTACCGTAACTGAACAAAGAAATTATTATGTGATGCAATTTTCAGTACGTAGTGATTAACTACGCCTTGTCTAAGTGTTCAGATAATTCATTTTCATGTATTAGAGCCTCAGAATATGATGGTGTAGGCAGAATCAAGAGTCTGGCTAAAATTGGCTTGGCCTGTATGTATAAGTCTAAGGACAGTGTCATTTTCCCCAGAACGCTCAACTCTGTTATCATTGTCTACATGTGAGGCTACGTTCATGAATTATTCTTTGTAATATCACAACCTGTATATGCTGGTGTACATAATCGTTGAAGCTCTATTGAAAAGTATCTCACACTTGTCTGTCTATTGCCTATCTTCTATATCCAAAAATATGTTCTGAGTCAGTTTTGATTTGAGACAGGCTACCTCTCCCCATGGAACATGCCATTTATCCTTCTCACTAACAGCCTTTAAAGCATATGAAGAGAAAATTTCAGTTAGTGCGACCTATTTTTAGTCTACCTCAGGCGATGGAGTTTTGGACAAACTTATCAAGTCTGGCTTTCGACGTTCACCTAAATCTTTCTATTTTAGAGATGTAAAGCAAGGTGTGCTGTTAGGTAACTAATCCAATTTTCATGTAGAATTTATGTACAAGATGGGAGAAAAAAATTGAATTGATCGTGTTGCATTGTTGGCCGGGACGCACCATCCGGGGATTTTCGGCCGCCGGGTTGAAAGCGTCATTTCAGGAGACGCCACACTGGGCGATTTGCGTGTCGCTAATGATGATAAGGGCAACACAACACCCAATCCACGAGGGAATCGAACGCAGGCCCGCACATTACCAATCAGCTAAGCAGGCGGACAAGATTGGAGAAATTACAACTGACTTTTCACACAAATGACCTCTCTTACACTTATGGCAAAAATACTGCTATTAGAACATTAAGTATTGACTCTTTGTCGATACATAGTGTATCATTTAACTCAAAAAAATATTGCTCAGTGAATTCGGTAAAAGAGAGGACGTGTCATAATTAATAACAACAGAATTTGAGGGGAAGGAAACGTGTGTAGCTAATGTTCATTATTCCTGGGTATACATACTAATCATAACTGGAACTGAAAATTTCATGTAAATATTCTTTAACGCCTGAGATTAACAACAGTCAATCTGTGTGAAATTCCTGATTTTGGTGGTCAGAGCATCAGACAGTGGGCTTACATTAAATAATTCCATTCATTACTGTAATATGGAATAATTTTCCACAGACATTACACACTTAGACACGAAGCACTGGTTAGCAGAAATACTGTAATGCTAGCTTGTGATGTCCTTCATCGAAAGTCAGGTAGGGAACTTTTTAAGAATAGGCATACGAACAATCTCACAATGGACTTACTATTTTATAAAGTTGAAAATCTTCGGTTTAGAACGAGCGACTTTAAAGTGTAGCAGGATTGCTAGACGCTCAACTTACCGAAAGGGGTGGTACATTGATTAGCACACTGAACTCGCGTTCGGCAAGACAAATGATCCATTTCCCGTCCGACCATCCTGATTTAGGTTTTCCTTGATTTCTCTAAGTCGCGTAAGGCAAATGCTCGGATGTTTCCGTTCAAAGGGCACGGTGGAATCCCTTCCACAAAGTTACGTAATCCGAGCTTGTGCACAGTCTCTAATGACCTCGTTGTCAACGGGTTTTAACTGTCATGTTCCGTTATTTCTTGCAAGTGATTTGTTTTGACCACTGACATTCAGCCACTAGTCACCCCTTTCAGCTAGTACAAGTTAAAGGCTTTCAGTGACTTCGGCCAATGAAGACGTAACGCAGCAGAATGCATTTTGTTTTCGTCACATTTCATGAGACAAAACTTACACTGAGGTGACAAAAGTGTTGGGACAGCGACATGCACGTATAAAGATGGCAGCAGTATCGCGAATACAAGGTATAAAAGGGCAATGCATTGGCGGAGCTGTCATTTGTACTCAGGTGCTTCATGTAAACAGGTTTCCGACGTGACTATGACCGCACAGCGGGAATTAGCAGAGCGTGAATGCGGAATGGTAGTTGGAGCTAGACGCATGGGACGTTGCATTTCGGAAATATTCCGAGGTCCACAGTATCAAGAGTGCGCCGGGAATACCAAATTTCAGGCAGTATCTCTCACCACAGATAACGGTGTTGTCGACGGCCTTCATTTAACGATCGAGAGCAGTGGCGTTGGCATAGAGTTGTCAGTGCTAACAGAGAAGTAACGCCGCGTGAAATAACCGCAGAAATCAATGTGGGACTTACGACAGTCTTTCCCGTTTGGTAAGTGCGACAAAATTTGACGTTGTTGGGCTATGGCAGCAAACTGTCGACGCTAGTGCCTTTGCTACAGCACGTTGCCTGCAGCTCCTCTCCTGGGCTTGCGCCCATATGGGTTGAATCCTAGACGAATGGAAAACCGTTGCCTGGCCATATGAGTCCAGATTTCAGTTAATAAGAGCTGATGGTAGGTTTCGAGTGTGGCGCAGGCATCACGAAGCCATGTGAGCCGTGCTAAAAAAAAACTGCTGTTTTGAAGAGCGCGCCGCAGCGCGTAGTGTGAAGCAGTCGCCCTCCGTTTCTGGCGGTGGCGCCGCTGTGGCAATCGCAGCTTTGGTGTCTCCCTCTGGTGGGAAAGGGGAAAGGTTGCCTGTTCACGTGCATTTAAGGGGCGCTGTGAGCTCGCCAGTGGGTCAGTCTGGGTGAGTCTGCGGTCAGCCTGGGGTCAGTTGGTCTGTTTAGTCAGTCTGGGGTCAGTCTCTCGTCCCCAGCTTGCTAGTCTGTCCCTCGTTTACATTTGTTCGGCAGTTAGTGTCTGTCTGTCGTCCTCTAAAGCCGGCAAAGTTACAGTCTTTCCACTCCGCCAGTAAGAGAACCCAGCGAGTGGTCGCCCGGTCGGGGCTTAGTTCCCGTATCTGAGTCTGCGCGTTAGGCCGCCAGTCTGCTCGAGTTTGCTCAGGCGATGGTCATTGGCGGTTGGATCGATCGGTTTGTCGGTCGCGCACTGAGACACAAGATGACTTGTCCGCTTTGAGCGTCGGCGCATGTGAGGTCACCACGTGAGTCCAGTGGGCCGCGCCGTATAGCGAGGGGTAGTGGCTTCGCGGTCGGCAGGAGAGCAACAGGAGTCAACCCACGACATCAGTCTGGTCGGTGCGAGCTGCGACGCCGTGGTGTAACTGGTTCTCCGAGCGCTTCTGGGCCCCTTCAGTTATCATCTTGTGGAGCTTGGTTCGGTCCTTTCCTGGTGCGGGGATGTCGTTTTGCCAGTGGGCGTGTTTCCTGTGCGTGGTTGGGTTCGAACCAGTATTTCCGCCGTAGTGGGTGGGAGACGCACCAGCAGTGCAGTCGCGACGGAGCAGCAGTCGTGGACGGAGCAGCGGGCAGTCGGTCGGTTGGTGCGGACCCGGAAAGATGGGAGATCGGCGCGCCTTCCTGCGTCCGTTGAAGCGATTGGCAGCGGACGGTTCGGGAGAGCGATTAGGGGGTGCTGCACCAGGTCTTCTCGAGAAATCGCAGTTTATTAGAAGTTAAGTGATTGGTGATATGTTCTGTGATTGACTCTTGTTAAATTCTACTTGTTTTCTTGGTCAGTCTCTCGTCCCCAGCTTGCTCGTCTGTTTCTCGTCCGCATCTGTTAGGCAGTTAGTGTCTGTCTGTCGTTCGGAGCTGCCTCTGTCACGTTTGTCGGATTTGGTGTGTTAACGAATTTATTGCTTGCAGTGTAACGGCCTAATTCCTGAAATATGTTTTGATCTTGCTATCATCTTGAGAGGCGGTATCTGTGTACTGTAGAACATTTTAATTTGTTTGGCCGACCTTGTAGAATATTATATAAGATATTATATAAGATTGTAACCTCCCAACAGATAAATTCTTTCCGTAACCTCGGAATAAAAATGTGACTAACCTCTCAATAAAATTGTGGCTCACATATAACCTTTCAATAATTAACTGACTGTGAGTTTAAACTGGTAAATTTTGGACGTCAGCAGTACTGCGTCATGGCTCTGAAAGATCATTCCGAACAAATTGAAAAATTCTTACGTCAATGAAGTCGCCGCATAACGCGTATATATCTGCTCCTATAAGAAATTTTTCTGGCACAGCCCAGTGCAATGCTGGCCACTAGATGTGCTATGTATAAAAATAAATAACTGATTTTTCTTTACAATAATAGGGATGACCATGGATAGGAGAAATTAGTAAAACCTTTAAATTCAGATGAATGATTGTAAAAAGTTATCTTTACAAGAAAGATTATTATTAAAAGATTTAAAAAAAACATTTACATGGGACTTGATATAACAATAGTACAAAATCAGTTGTTACAAATTACATATGCGCGCGGCTGCTTGTACCTTATACTACATCACTCAGGGCTGGACGGGGCGGCGAGCGGTTCTAGCCGCAACAGTCTGGAACCGCGCGACAGCTGCGGTCGCAGGTTCGAATCCTGCCTCGGGCATGGATGTGTGCGATGTCCTTAGGTTAGTTAGGTTTAATTAGTTCTAAGTTCTAGGCGACTGATGACCCCAGAAGTTAAGTCCCATAGTGCTCAGAGCCATTTGAACCATCGCTCAGGCACGACCATCGCTCCCCACGACCGGCCCAACCGCCAGACTGCGAGCTACTATTACCACTACTGTCGCCGACACTCCTCTCTGGTCTGCGATTGTATTGTAGCACACAAATTGCAGGCAGCGCGTGAGGAATCCATCGAAATTACATCTGCTCGAGTGCACTAGCAATAATAAATTCCTTATTCAAGGACCTCTTACAGTGTACTATGGAAAGCGATGAAGTATGTAGGCATAGAAGCACAGCAGATATTCACAATTCGGAGAATGTACCAGCAATCGGACGTAGTAGTAACAAACTGAAGAACTTCTTCCACAACAACGGCAATACATAAGGTACTACACAGCCTATACTAGCGTAAAAGAGGTGCTGAAAAAGACAAGAAATGGAAAGGCAAGTGCGGGGAGCTGTGACAGAATTACAGAAATATGAGACACTCATATGATAAGATACGTAATTTGTTCAATTTTGGAGGGGGGGGGCGGAGGGGAGAGGAAGTACTAAGAGAATGGTGTGTATCATTCATATTTGTTATCTGTAAAAAAGGAAACAAGATGCACCCAGGAAATAATAGATGGATTACTGTTGTGGTATCTATCAGCAAACTTTTTAGCGCCACGTTGGAAAAAAGGTTGACAAATGAGGTTGTGGGAAAGAGGACCAGGCAGGTTTCACGATTGGACGATCCTGTATAGATCTTATTTTTAACTTTGGACACACGTGAGAAGGTCTAACAGTCAGGAAGTACCTTTAATATTGGTGCATTTAGAAGAAGGGTATGATTCTGCACCTGTCAACACACTATGGGAAGCTATAGAAGCACAGCATATATTCATAATTCAGTGAATATACCAACAATCGTACGCAGTAGTAAACTAGCGAGAAAGGCGAATGTGCCATTCCAAATATCGAAAGGACTTAAACAAAATTACAGTATGTCGCTGACCCTGTTTAAAATATTTGTGCAGTATGTGATGGAAGGTCGGATTCAATAGTGCCGAGGTATGGGAATTATTTCCAACATGGAACTATCGAGTCGTTATTATTTATCGATGATCAAGTACGACAGCACGAAGTTGGGAGGATCTCAAGTTGATGACTAAGCTGTTAAAGGAAGCATCTGAACAATGTTGGCCTAGAATAAACATGAGCAACGTAGAACATCTAGTAGTGGGATGGAAGGGATACAGTACTGTCAAAAGGAACCAATTAAGCATTTTAAATACTTAGGATCGATTATCCTCACCTCTATCAGGAAGGCAGGATCCAGCAGTCAAGAGGAGCAATTAAAATGCTAAATGGTTCAGGGCAGCATCAAACAAGACGAAGAAGAGGCTTTTGCAAACAGTGGTTGAAAGTATACTAACATTTGGTGAAGCATATCTATTAAAATGTAAATATCGTGTGACCAGGGCCTCCCGTCGGGTAGAACGTTCGCCGGGAGCAAGTCTTTCGATCTGACGCCACTTCGGCGACTTGAGCGTCGATGGTGGTGAAACACAACACCCAGTCCCTGAGCGGAGAAAATCTCCGACCCAACCGGGAATCTAACACGGGCCCTGAGGATTGATATTCTGTCGCGCTGACCACTCAGCTAACGGGGGCGGACAGCATAGCTACTTATAGTAAATAGATGATTCTGGCAAGGTAAACTAAGTGAAACGGTTCTGCTGTTTGGAAGGTCATACGATGAGGGAAATATCCTGACAGTGTAAGCTACTTGCAACGTATCTGTTAATGGTGAATAATTACTCCTGGCAGGATCAGTTAACTGAAATATATTTATTGCTCGTGGAGATGATATTAAATTATCTGTCTTGGTACGGTAAGGCGAATAAAATTTATCCACTGTGTGGGATAAAAAGTAATTTATACAACGGATTTGTTGAAAGTAAAGTGCCTCATGTACAAGAATGGCTAATGGCCCTCGTTTTCCCGTAATCGAAAGTGACAGAAGATAAATAGTTATCAAAATAATATCAAAGAAATTCAACCACTGCACATTTATTTCACCAAAACCTACATACATGGGGAAAAACTGTACAGAGAGAACAGCTACGTTCAATACTGACGAAATGCACACGAAACGTTAAACTGTCTCAGTTACACATTATACGCACTGATTGGCCTGCAAGATACAGTACAAAATAGGTATTACCAGATTAGGTCCGAATCAACTTTAAAAGACGTTGCAGAAATACGCTGAGATGACAAAGGACATGGGATACATCCTAATAATCTGAGTATTCTGTCGTGCTTCATTTTTTCCGGGATAGTGCAGCAATTCGATATGGCATGGACACAAGTCGCTGGAAGTCCCCTGCAGAAATATTAAGCCATGTTGCCTCTTTATATAGTACATAATTGCTGAATTGTTGCAGGTGCAGGATTTTGTGCACAAAGTGACCTCTTTACTATGATCTACAGGGTGTTACAAAAAGGTACGCCAAACTTTCAGGAAACATTCCTCACACATAAAGAAAGAAAATATGTTATGTGGACATGTGTCCGGAAACGCTTACGTTCCATGTTAGAACTCATTTTATTACTTCTCTTCAAATCACATTAATCATGGAATGGAAACACACAGCAACAGAACGTACCAGCGTGACTTCAAACACTTTGTTACAGGAAATGTTCAAAATGTCCTCCGTTAGCGAGGATACATGCATCCACCCTGCGTCGCATGGAATCCCTGATGCGCTGATGCAGCCCTGGAGAATGGCGTATTGTATCACAGCCGTCCACAATACGAGCACGAAGAGTCTCTACATTTGGTACCGGGGTTGCGTAGACAAGAGCCCCCATAAATGAAAGTCAAGAGGGTCGAGGTCAGGAGAGCGTGGAAGCCACGGAATTGGTCCGCCTCTACCAATCCATCGGTCACCGAATCTGTTGTTGAGAAGCGTACGAACACTTCGACTGAAATGTGCAGGAGCTCCATCGTGCATGAACCACATGTTGTGTCGTACTTGTAAAGGCACATGTTCTAGCAGCACAGGTAGAGTATCCCGTATGAAATCGTGATAACGTGCTCCATTGAGCGTAGGTGGAAGAATAAAATGAGCTCTAACATGGAAATTAAGCGTTTCCGGACACATGTCCAAATAACATCTTTTCTTTATTTGTGTGTGAGGAATGTTTCCTGAAAGTTTGGCCGTACCTTTTTGTAACACCCTGTATAAATATTCGATGGGTGGCCAAACCATTTGCTTTAATTGTCCACAATGTTCTTCAAACTACTCGCGAACAAGTGTGGCATGGTGACATGGTGCACTGTCGGACATAAAAAATCCATCGTTTTTTGGGAATATGAAGTCCATGAATGGCTGTAAATGGTCCCCAAGTAATGATCGGTTCAGTTGGACAAGAGGAGAGAGGACCGTCCATTTCCTGCACAGTCGACACCATTGTGGAGCCACCACCAGTTTGCACAGTGCCTTATTGACAACTTGGGGCCATGGCTTCGAGGTGTCTGCGCCACACTCGAACCCCACCATCAGCTCTTACTAAATTAAATATGGTCTCATCTGACGACAACGGTTTCCAAGTCGTCCAGGGTCCAACCGATATGGTCACGAGCTCAGGAAAGACGCTGCGGGCGATGTGTTGTTAGTAAAGGCACTCACGTCGGCCGTCTGCTACCATAGGCCATCAATGCCAAATTTCGCCGCGCTCTCCTAACGGATACGTTCGTCTTATGTGCCACATTGTTTTCTGCGGTTATATCACGCATTTTTGCTTCTCTGTTAGCACTCACAACTCTACTCAAATGCTGCTATGTAGGTCTATAAATGAAGGGCGTCGGCCACTGCGTTGTTCGTGGTGACAGATAATACCTGAAATTTGATGCTCTCGTCTCACTTTCGACACTGTGGATCTCGGAATATTGAATTTCGTAACGACTTCCTATATGGAATGCCCCGTGCCTCTAGCTTCAGCTACCAGTCCTGATTCAAAATCTGTTAATTTCCGTTGTGCACCTATAATCACGCAAGAAACCTTTTGATATGAATCACTGTCAATGCACTGAAGTTTTATACGTTGTACGTGACTTCTGTCACTTCAGTTTAAATGATTTATCCATGATACAAGGGCAGGCCGGAGTGGCCGTGCGGTTCTAGACGCTACAGTCTGGAGCCGAGCGACCGCTACGGTCGCAAGTTCGAATGCTACCTCGGGCATGAAAGTGTGTGATGTGCTTAGGTTAGTTAGGTTTAATTAGTTCTAAGTTCTAGGCGACTGATGACCTGAGAATTTAAGCCGCAAAGTGCTCAGAGCCAACCATGATACAAGGAGAGGTGCTATTCAGTCAGCCACAGGAACTATTACTTGCTTATTAACGAGGTAACGAGAAAGACATAGTAACGCAAGATTCATTGTAATAACAATCCACTTACTTATTGCGGAAGAACTGTAATAACTAAAATAAGAATCATCACTCTGGCTTCAAACGAAATACGTGACATTCCAAAATTCACGCGATACCAGTCTCAGTTAAATTCCAACACCGAAAAGACATCGCTTACCTGTCTACATAGCAACAGGACCGGATCCCGGACAGAGATCATGGCTACTTGTTGACCTATCAGAGAAAAGGATTTTTTTCACTCAGAATCCTGCTATTCTCTTATGTCTTCGAGAATAATGAATGCCATAATACTAGGGGCCAATCAGAGCTCTATCCCATGAGACATGAGGAAACTTTGCCTTCCCCTTCCATTCTTAGTATTTTTGAAACGTCCTGGCCGGATTACCTACCAGGAAAAAGTGCGTTGCGTTTGCACTGTACACAGGCAACGGCTGCCCTAGCGGTGCCGAGTTGTCTCTAGGCGTTACCCTCGTCAGTCAGCGCACTGCAACTCAAAATTTAGCCTGTCGGCCACCGCTTCGTTTGAAAGAGGGGCGCGAGGGACCCTCAGAGCCACAGAGACGCCTGTATAAATTACACTACTGGCCGTTAAAATTGCTACACCACGAAGACGACGTGCTACAGACGCGAAATTTAACCGACAGGAAGAAGATGCTGTGATATGCAAATGATTAGCTTTTCAGAGCAATCACACAAGGTTGGCACCAGCGGCGACACCTACAACGTGCTGACATGAGAAAAGTTTCCAACCGATTTCTCATACACAAACAGTAGTTGACCGGCGTTCCCTGATGAAACGTTGTTGTGATGCTTTGTGTAGGGAGGAGAAATGCGTACCATCACGTTTTCGACTTTGATAAAGGTCGGATTGTAGCCTATCGCGATTGCGGTTTATCGTATCGCGACATTGCTGCTCGCGTTGGTCGAGATCCAATGACTGTTAGCAGAATATGGAATCAGTGGGTTCAGGAGGGTAATACGGAACGCCGTGCTGGATCCCTACAGCCTCGTATCACTAACAGTCGAAATAACAGGCATATCATCCGCATGGCTTCAACGGATCGTGCAGCCACGTCTCGATCCCTAAGTCAACAAATGGGGACGTTTGCAAGACAACAACCATATGCACGAACAGTTCGACGACGTTTGCAGCAGCATGGACTATCAGCTCAGAGACCATGGCTTCGGTTACCCTTGACGCTGCATCACAAACAGGAGCGCCTGCGATGGTGTACTCAAGGACGAACCTGGGTGCACGAATGGCAAAACATCATTTTTTCGGATGAATCCAGGTTCTGTTTACAGCATCATGATGGTCGCATCCGTGTTTGGCGACATCGCGATGAACGCACTTGGGAAGCGTGTATTCGTCATCGCCATACTGGCCTATCACCCAGCGTGATGGTATGGGGTGCCTTTGGTTACACGTTTCGGTCACATCTTGTCCCCATTGACGGCACTTTGAACAGTGGACGTTACATTTCAGATGTGTTATTACCCGTGGCTCTACCCTTCATTCGATACCTGCGAAACCCTACATTTTAGCAGGATAATGCACGACCGCGTGTTGCAGGTCCTGTACGGGCCTTTCTGGATACAGAAAATGTTCGACTGCTGCCCTGGTCAGCTCATTCTCCAGATCTCTCACCAACTGAAAACGCGTGGTCAATGGTGGTCGAGCAACTGGCTCGTCACAATACGCCAGACACTACTCCTGATGAACTGTGGTATCGCGTTGAAGCTGCATGGGCAGCTGTACCTGTACACGCCATCCAAGCTCTGTTTGACTCAATGCCCAGGCGTATCAAGGCCGTTACTATGGCCAGAGGTGTTTGTTTGGGGTACTGATTTCTCAAGATCTATGCACCCAAATTGCGTGAAAATGTAATCAAAAAAATGGTTCTGAGCACTATGGGACTTAACTACTGTGGTCATCAGTCCCCTAGAACTTAGAACTACTTAAACCTAACTAACCTAAGGAGATCACGCACATCCATGCCCGAGGCAGGATTCGAACCTGCGACCGTAGCAGTCGCGCGGTTCCGGACTGCGCGCCCAGAACCGCTAGACCACCGCGGCCGGCGAAAATGTAATCACATGTCAGTTCTAGTATAATATATTTGTCCAATGAATACCCGTTTATCAGCCGCATTTCTTCTTGGTGTAGCAATTTTAATGGCCAGTAGTGTACGTGGAAGGAGTCTGCATTACGTGATAAACAAACAGGTCTGTCTTCTAGAAGGTACACGACTCAAGTGAGAATCCTATCACACGAATATTACACCAGACGGGAAATACCATCATTTTAATAAAATTTGACTTGCTATATAATCATACATAAACTGGGTTAGCACCCGCTGCTTCGCTCACGTAGACTGTACGGCCTGCAGGGACTTTTTTGTTTTTATTTAATCGAATTTTTATTTTGTCACAAATTGCAACACCTAGTATTTCGCGCACATTAAGGCCATATAAGCATGACCTTTTCCAAATGCACCTCTGACCAAAAAGCTGTTCTGGTAGCTGGAGTCCACGTTTTTTGTAAATCATAATTTTTGCATTCTTGTGGAGATATTGCCATTGCAACTTCCGTCCCCAAACAAATGTTTCTCAATTTCTAACCCAGCAGTGAAACACCAATTTTCATAAATTTAGCTTTAAAGTTTTCTTAAAAATTTTCATCTCCTATTGCACTCCCTTAGGGGCTGAATTTCCAGAAATAACGAAACACGTATTGTTTTTCCAATGGAGAAGACAAATATCAGTTATCATACATGTATACTCAACAATTCTTTGGTAGTTCTTTAGTAATTATTTATTTTCAAAAACTTTCACCCACTATTTTGCCCCCTTAGTTGCTTACTTTTTCAAACTGACTGAGAAACCAAGTGCTAGGTTCCGTAGTTTTAGCTTCAAAATACATTAATAGCGACATACTTTCAAAAAGGCTTTCAGTCCGTATTTCACCATTTTAGGAGTGGAATTTTGGATAATTCCTTCTTAAACGATGCCTACGATATAACATCCACACCGTCTCCAAACTTCTTCTTTCCTTTGGGCAGGGCGATGATACGCCAGTGACTGTCTGACCACATTTCACCCCCTTAGGGGTTGAATTTCCAAAAACAGTAACACGCGCATGTTTTATTTCTGATAGAGAAGCCAAACACAAAACTCCATAGATTTAGCTTCAAAGATGCTTGCACAATGAAATACTTCCATAAAAATCTTCATCCCCTTTTCACCCCCATAGGGGTTGAATTTCCAAAAACAGTGAAACACATATTTTTTATTTCTAACTGAGAAGCCAAACTTAAATTTTCATAGATCTAGCAAAAAACGCTTTCGTAAAAAATCTCATCCCCTGTTTCGCCCCCTTAGGGGTTCAAACACTGAAATACGTATTTTTTTATTTGTAAACGACAAGTCAGATACCAATGTTCTTATATGTAGCTTTAAATTACTTAGTTCTTTAATAATGACATACTTTCAGAACCAGCCTTCACCCCTACTTCATCCCCTTAAGGGTAACTTTCAAAAGATGCTGAAACACATATTTTTTTATTCCTGGCTGAGAAACCAAATATCAATTTTCGTAGATCTAGCATCAAAATTGCCTTACTACCGACATTTTTTCAAAACTCCCTCCATTCCATATTTCACGCCCTTAGGTTCCTTAAACGACGCCTACAGTGTAAGATCCACACCTTCTCCAAATTTCATGTTTCCTTACCGGTTTGGGCTGGACGATGGTAAGTCAATCAGTCTGCCTGGACATTGCCGTTTATATCTAGAGATTGTAGTAAAATGAGCTAGCTACCAGGATGGCTGCAATTACTGCTGCTGTAACTGACATCTTTTTATGCCTTATTGAAATTAACTGGTTTAAATTAATCTTAAAAGACGTTTCATCACAGCAGGGGGATTTCTCACTCAAGGCGCAATAGTGAGACATACGCCAGCCGGCGTACACTTACTTTATATCCCTCTTTGTTAAGCGTTGTCGGACCGAGTTTCCGTGTTAGCTGGCTTGGGAAAGGAATAAGGAGCAGTTATTGATCATGAAAATCTAATGAAAACAATGGTACATTTCCTTACGAGAGGTTTACCATCTTCGCACCCAGGCAGCAAGCGACAAAGCAAACAGACAATAAAAAAATGAGCAGATAGGTATATTGTTAAGCGTTGTCGGACCGAGTTTCCGTGTTAGCTGGCTTGGGAAAGGAATAAGGAGCAGTTATTGATCATGAAAACCTAATGAAAACAATGGTACATTTCCTTCCGAGAGGTTTACCATCTTCGCACCCAGGTAGCAAGCGACAAAGCAAACAGACAATAAAAAAATGAGCAGATAGGTATATGAGAAGGATCTGACGAATTCCTCTCATGGGTGCAGAAGGATGGAACGTGTGGAAGCGGCAGAGAAGGAGAGCAGAGGCAGTGGAGGTGAATGGAATAAGGAAGGCAGCAAGGATATCCAGAAAACGGCGAGGAGAAGAAATGACGAAAATAGGGAGATAATGGATATGGAACAACCAGTCGTGGCAGTAAATGAGAAAAGAGCTCTTCAGTGATGTGGCCATGTACTGCGAATGGAGCAAGGACCATCTCCAAAAGTAATCTTGGGAAGGTCGCCGCCGGGAAAGAGGAAGCGCGGACGGCCAAAAATACCACAGAGTGGGAGTAACTGGAATGATGAAGAAGAGAGATCTGTAAGAGGAAGACTGCAATGATCGTGAACTCTGGCGAATGGAAACACAGAGCAAGTGTCGAACCGTGCAGCAGACCTTAAAAACGAAAGCACCTCTTTCGTGAATCTGAGATGTTGTTTCGGAGGGTGTCTTACATGTTCTTACTCGCTACTATGGCAATACCTCTATAGCTCGTGTACTGGAAAATTATATGAATATGTATTGCGTTAGACCTCGATGAATGATTAACTTATTCCTTTTCTTGGTAGTACCAATTTTAACCACATGTATTCACAACCATGCTAGGATTTTCTTGTAGTCTCAACGGGTAGTATGCTTCTTGTCTATTCTTGAACTTCTATTTATGGCTACAAGGCACGCGTGTTCCCTTTTAAACTTTTATTCGATAAGTAGTTTTCAGTAAACGAGCTATTTCGTTAGCTGATGCTACTCCGAGATCTTCGAATGTTGATACTACGTTGTTGCGGATTATTGCATTCACCACACCGGCTAAATGTTATAGGTTGTTAGAAAAAGTAGTTCAAATCAAATGGTTCAAATGGCTCTGAGCACTATGGGACTTAACATCTATGGTCATCAGTCCCCTAGAACTTAGAACTACTTAAACCTAACTAACCTAAGGACATCACACAACACCCAGTCATCACGAGGCAGAGAAAATCCCTGACCCCGCCGGGAATCGAACCCGGGAACCCGGGCGCGAAAAGTAGTTCCCACGCAAATCGAATCTACAATATGCAATTCCCACATTTGTAGATTGTGTCGTTGGTGATTAATAATTTCATGCTCCTTTTCCATGTTCAGTTGTGCTACTTCCAAGTAAACCTTCCGCCACCCCCCCCCCCCCTTTCCCGCACGCTCTTGTTGCGCTTAGTGTGAACTCTCACTGGGGACGAAACAATACGGTATTGAAACGCAGATGCAGAATTTTACTCCAAAGATTAGCAAACAACTGCCCGTTCTAACAGACTGCCTCCATGTTGGTTATTGCCTTGATTTTAATTCATAGTAAAGGGTAAGGCTTAAAGTTTTGTTTCCTGCTGCCCTTGAATCTAAATCTACACTATCGACAAATTAACCTTAGTCTTTCGCAGATAGGATAAATTATGCAGGCGGAAAAATACTTGACCATTTCCCTTTGGATTAAAACGTCTAGCAACAAAGAAAATGGTTTTACACGCAAAATGAATTTCTGAAGATCATAAGAATGTATCACAGAGGAAGGCCCAGAGAAACAAAAGAGGCCACTTCTGTTCACGGAATTTTGTAAGGCTATTAGTGATAATACTACAGTCATCGAAGCAAATCACACGTGGTGCTGCAAGGGAACTTACTTTCGATTACCAAAGGGACAGAAAATGTAGAATCGAGAAGCAGAAATCGAAATGACAGCAGCTGATCCTTGGACGTGATTATGGAGCTGAGACGTGATAATATGACCACAGGAAGCAGTCATGTGGATGAAAATAATATTTTTCATTAAGGATAGCGATGGTTACTGTGGGTAACTACACCTCTTAGGTCGACTACCTAGCTTGCCAGAGATGTGATAACGGAAGCATGACGTTTGCTGGCGCCTACTATTTTCTACTGGGCACTTTCAGCACTCGATGTTAAGAAACGCACATTTTACGTCTTTCCCATCGTTGAGATTAGCGCCGTACTCATGCCTCTTCTGTGCTCCGGTGTCTGTCGGTTCTTTCTTGTTTTCTGTTATAAATCAAGAGAATTACGGTGCTGTTGATGGTACGTGATGGTTCGGCTTAAAACTCCCTTTTTGTGGCGCAAGCTATTACTACGAGGTAGCTTTATTGTAAAGCAGATAATCAACTGAATTCAGTCTGTAGCCAAAAGCGAGTAAGAGACGAATCATTTCCTCTTCTGTGCCATCGAATCATGGAAATTGCATTCTGCTGACCTGGGTAGTAACGTGCTACATTAGGTACTAAATGAATTACCAAGAGATCAAAAGTCAATGGCAAGGAAAGTGAAATGGTAGTACCTCATAATGCGGCATTTTCTTTATGAGGCTGTAGTCATTGTCAGCATAATCACAACGAAATTACTACAGAAGATGGAAAGAGTTTGAAGAAGTTTCGAGTCTCTGTTACTGCAAAGCCTGAGGTAAAGGGGAGCGGGAGGGGCGAAATCATCAACGTGTTCGCCAATACCAAGAACAAATGAGGTACTATGTTTCGACTGCTAAAAGGTCAGAAATTAAGTTGTAAAATAATTTTATCTTGGAATTCTTCCAACGGTCCGTGGTTGCATACAAAAACAATACGGTACTTCTGAGTCTGCCTTGATGCAAAACACTTTTATTTTTCATTTATTTATTTCCCAAACAAGTTTCAGCGACAAATATCGCCATCGTCAGCAGATTCTTTAATTCTAAAACATGCAGAAATAGCATACTTATAAAACATTGTAAAACATTATTCATAATTATGAAAGCATTTACAGAAAAGAATATTTAATATAACAAAGAGTACACATGTAATAATGTATTACAATGTTTTATAACCATGCTATTTCTGCATGTTGTAGAATTAAAGAACCCAATGATGATGACGATTTTGTCGCTGAAATTAGTTTGGGTAATAATAACAAATGCGTTTTGCATCTAGATGAACCCACAACTCCCATATTGTCGGATCAAGTTGCACATACGCCTGCAAAATGAACATCAAGAAGGCATGCATCGTATTGCATAGTGACACAAGCCCATCGATCCAAACGTATGAGCCATTTGACTGTAGTGCTAGACTCTTCATCAGCATTAATAACTTTGCAGAGTAACACTAAAAGTCAGCAACCCCAGTTTACCAGTGGATTCGCTGAGAAACATACAATAAAAATTCTTAAAATAACTGTATTTACGTAAATTAGATATGTACTTGATTGTATCTGTGTCGAGTAAATATCATTTGAACAAAGATGTTATTGCTGATAAGGAAAGGGTTAAAGAATAAGAAGAGTATGTCAGGTCGTTCGATCTTAAGGATATCCAAGCAAGTAAAAGCTAACAATAAAGGCGGAGCGAAATACGTGTCACATAGCCTGTAATAAAATGCTGGGTATCACGGCATGTAAGCTTAAATATGTAGACCTTTCCTATACGGTTCCGCTTAGCTATTTAGTTACGTGAAGTGCGCTAAGCAAAGAGATTAATGCCGCAACTCTATCTAGGCGAACGAATCTGTTCCCGGTTAGTGCGACTTTGTGATATGCAGATGGTCGTTGCGCTGGACTGCAATAGCGCACCTCTGCCGGCGCCTTAATGTAGTCTCCCCTCGCGGTATCTGGGGCAATTCACCTACGAAGCAATGGCCGGTGAAAGCAACATCGGTCACGCCGTGGCAGTTAACGCCACTCGCGCTGAGATCCGCCCCCGTCGCTGGCGGAAAGCGTCTCACGCGAAATTTTTAACGGCCGCCACCGGCCGAATGATTTACGGAGCCACCGCGTAAACCGACGAGTGTCCTATAAAACGCGGGTGGTCCCAAGGCCGGAAAGGGAATAAAACATAAGAGGGGATATGGTGGGTGGGGTAAGAAACGAAAGTCGGTTTGGCTGGGTGCGGTCGGCAGAGGAGAGGGTAGATGTAGAGGGGGGGGAGGGCGGGGGGGGGACAGAGAGAGAGACAGAGAGATGGGGGGGGGGAGGGAGAGAGAGGGATAGAGAGAGGGGGGGGGGGCACAGAAAGAAAGAGAGAATTTGTGTAGGAAAGGTGCAAGAAGTAGGGGTAGAAAACATAAGACTGCTGAGCTGAGGAAGACAGAGATGGAGAGAGAGCGAGATTGAAGGTGAGCGAGCCACGAAGAAAGGTCGTCAAGAAAGGAACATGCTCGGTTTATAGCCGGTAACGCATTCGCAGTAATAACGCCGTCGCGCGGTTGTGATTCAGGCCGTGACATTCCGTTTCCTTGTGACCGTATGGCAAGCGCATGACTCACTCTTTGCAAGTGGGACGCGAAATTCACCACTGCATGTTTCTTTAGAAAGCCAAACCAATTCAGAAAGCTCTGGTAAATAACTTTCAAATACAGTTGCCATTCCCTTCCTCCAATCTGACACCTGCAGCCACCAGTGACGTAAGAGGCCATAGAAATAGCGGTCTGGCTCGATGGTCCAGGGTACCAATCTCAGTCGTCCCTAGGATTTTTTTCTGTCACTCTTCTACCTTTAAGCTCTGACGACGATTGGTTGATGTGGAAAATTCAATGCTGCACCACTTGCCGGGAAGTTACACTACTGGCCATTAAAATTGCTACACCACGAAGATGACGTGCTACAGACGCGAAATTTAACCGAGAGTAAGAAGATGCTGTGATATGCAAATGATTAGCTTTTCAGAGCATTCACACAAGGCTGGCGCCGGTGGCGACATCTACAACGTGCTGACATGAGGAAAGTTTCCAATCGATTTCTCATACACAAACAGCAGTTGACCGGCGTTGCCTGGTGAAACGTTGTTGTGATGCCTCGTGTAAGGAGGAGAAATGCGTACCATTACGTTTCCGACTTTGATAAAGGTCGGATCGTAGCCTATCGCGATTGCGGTTTATCGTAACGCGACATTGCTGCTCGCGTTGGTCGAGATCCAATGACTGTTAGCAGAATATCGAATCGGTGGGTTCAGGAGGGTAATACGGAACGCTGTGCTGGATCCCAGCGGCCTCGTATCACTAGCAGTCCTGATGACAGGCATCTTATCCGAATGGATGTAACGGATCGTACAGCCACGTCTCGATCCCTGAGTCAACAGATGGGGACGTTTGCAAGACAACAACCATTTGCAAGAACAGTTCGACGACGTTTGCGGCAGCATGGACTATCAGCTTGGAGACCATGGCTGCGGTTACCCTTGATGCTGCATCACACTCAGGAGCACCTGCGATGGTGTACTCAAGGACGAACCTGGGTGCACGAATGGCAAAACGTCATTTTTTCGGATGAATCCAGGTTCTGTTTACAGCATCATGATGGTCGGATCCGTGTTTGGCGACATCGCTGTGAACACGCATTGGAAGCGTGTATTCGTCATCGCCATACTTTCGTTATCACCCGGCGTGATGGTATGGGGTGCCAATGGTTACACGTTTCGGTCACCTCTTGTTCGCACTCATGGCACTTTGAACAGTGGACGGTACATTTCAGATGTGTTACGACCCGTGGCTCTACCCTTCATTCGATCCCTGCGAAACCTTACATTTCAGCAGGATAATGTACGACCGCATGTTGCAGGTCCTGTACGGGCCTTTCTGGATACAGAGAATGTTCGACTGCTGCCCTAACCAGCACATTCTCCAGATCTCTCACCAACTGAAAACGTCTGGTCAATGGTGGCCGAGCAACTGGCTCGTCACAATACGCCGGTCACTACTCTTGATGAACTGTGGTATCGTGTTGAAGCTGCATGGGCAGCTGTACCTGTACATGCCATCCAAGCTCTGTTTGGCTCAATGTCCAGGCATATCAAGGCCGTTATTAGGGCCAGAGGTGATTGTTCTGGGTACTGATTTCTCAGGATCTACGCACCCAAATTGGGTGAAAATGTAATCACGTGTCAGTTCTAGTATAATATATTTGGACAATGAATACCCGTTCATCATCTGCATTTCTTCTTGGTGTAGCAATTTTAGTGGCCAGTAGTGTATTTAGAGACGGAGCTCATTTTCAGACAGCGGGAAAATGAGCAAGGGCAACAGCCGTGATGTTTCGAAAGCCCAGCAAACAATTGTGTATTTAAATATTGAAAACCAGTCAGGGATTTGAGTCACCTCATCCTGCCAGCTGGTCCAGCATCTTGAGGTGCGTACGCACTATCCCAGCGAAGACAAACGAACGCCTGGCCTAAAGTTGTTCGCGAACGCACTGGCGTTCCGCCTGTCATCCTCACCCTACCAAGGGGTTGGGACGAAGGGATTCGGTTATGTGGAATCACACTTGGCTATGGTAACTTATCGAGGTTACTCCCGTTTTGTTATAAGGTAGCGTTTTAATAACAGTCTCACCGGCCGAATTATGATAGAAGAAGAGGGCTTGTGCGACGTCGCATGTGTAATACTTATTTTACCGAAAGAAGCTAATCACCAGAAAGAGAGGAATAAGATGGTACTCTGATGACGACCGCTCTTTTAAAAAGTATGGTGAAGTATGATGGGACAAATTTAATGTCTGCCCTTAAAACTGATTTGTAATATGGGCTATTTCATAATTTTTTGCAAATGAGAGATACAGATTTCGAATCGTTATTTAATTGTGTAGGCCCTAAAATTTCCAAAGGTGATACCTCTTTCAGGCGAACTGTACCTGCAGTATAAGGATACGCATAAAGAATCCATTTTCTCTTCCACATCTCGTGCTGACTTGGTATAACTATCCTATTTTTGATCAGTCAGTGGCCCAGCATATGTTTTCTCAGACTCAAATATAATGTAGTGACATCCGTTTGTAAAACTGGAGGCAAGGAAACCACCTCTAATTACGGGCCCATTTCGGTCCTTTATGTCTTTACAAAAGGTGTTATGGTAGAATACCGACCCATTTTTCTTAACAGAACTTGGTAACTCATCTCAGTTTAGCTTTCCTAAAGCTACGAGTCCTACGAGATCTCACAAATGAAATTCTCATGTTCGTTTATAAATAACCTTTCTGCTACCAGTCACGATTTTCTTTTTATTTTCGGGAAATGTTTCCCATTTTTGAGGGCGTTTTTTTTCTGCGCACTATGCCAGTTTCGATATGTGAGATTTTGAACTGCTCCGTTGGCTTTACTGCAATATATAAAAAGGCGTAATTTTTAGTTAATTTTTTATCTTTACATATAATTAATGGCGAAATTTAGAAAAACTTCTACTTAGCTTTCTTATGGTCCACGAACTATATATACATTCATGTTAGGAAAAAACAGAACTCCGAGAACGGCTAGTATTTCTTATCTGGACGTTAACATTTGCAGGACATGTACATTACTATGTTCCGCAGAAATGATTAGCATTTCAATCACCTCAGTTCAGCATGTGTCATGTTGCCTAGTAGACACAGGATCCTCTCATGTGTGGTGATAACATGTTCCGTGGGCGATGGCATCGACGCATATAAGAAACAAATGACGTCTCTGGTATAGCCATCCATGTTGCATACAACTGGTTCCAAAGTTCATCTGTGTTGGTTAGCATTGGGTCAAAGCACTGCATCCTTCGTTTCACCATATCCCACACATTTTCGATTGGCGAGAAGTCTGGTGGCCAGGGCTAAAGGCTGTCATCCTTGTGACACCAACATGCGTTCGTGCATGGTCTTGCTGAAAACTGGCGTTCGTTGTGGTGTGCAGAAAGGGTATGGCTACCTGTCGCAGGACGTCATTCACGTAGGTTACACTGGACACGCACCAGCTGTGATTTGTGGTTGGACTCAACAGCACACCACACCATAAGGCCTTGAGATGGCGATGTATGTCTCGTGCGAATGCAGTCACTGTGATGCCGTCTTCCCTGTCTGCAGCTTACCAAAATGCGCCCGTCATTTTCATATAAACAGGTCCTGGATTAGTCCGAAAACACTATCTGATTCCATTCATGTCCTCAGTGACGTCGCTCCGTACATCATTGTCATCTATCATATTTCTGCACATTCGCTAAAGGTAGGCGGAGAAGTGGACGACGCGCACGTAACCCATGCCATAATAAACGGCGACGGACTGTTAGTGTACGATTGTTACAACGTTTCACTGTTGCGCCATAGCCGAGGAGGAAGCAGATCTGTCTTGTAGTGCTATTCGGATGAGGTTGTGTCACGTTCTACGGCCTCCCGTGAACCATTCGGCACACATCCGTTGCACTGCCGAAACGTTTCGTCCACACGTGCAGCAATTTCCCGGATGGATGCATCACTTTCTCTCTTGCCAGTATTGAGCGAGGCGGCTCAGTGGTTAACACGCTGAGCTCGCATTCGGGAGGACAACTGTTCAAACCAGCGTCCGACCATTCTGATTTAGGTTCTCCTTGATTTCCCTAAATCACTTCAGGCAATTGCCGGGATGGTTCCTTTGAAAGTGCACGTCCGACTTCCTTGCCCTTGCCTAATCCGACTGGACCGAGAACCTCACTGTTTGGTCCTCCCCCCAAATCAACCCAACGAATCTCATGCCAGTATGCGCCCTCTTTCAGTCACTGATTTGGCTGTACAGTTCGTGCATACTTCTGCGATAAATCCTGCACACTGATCCATTATAATCTATTTACAGCGATAAAGAGAACGGCGGGCACATTTTACCGGTAGATGATGTTTCGCCGCGATATCGATTACGACTGAAACTTCCTGGCAGATTAAAACTGTGTGCCCGACCGAGACTCGAACTCGGGACATTTGCCTTTCGCGGGCAAGTGCTCTACCTACCAACTGTTGTAGGAGACGAGGTACTGGCAGAAGTAAAACTGTGAGTACCGGGCGTGAGTCGTGCTTCGGTAGCTCAGATGGTAGAGCACTTGCCCGCGAAAGGCAAAAGTCCCGAGTTCGAGTCATCAGCGCACACTCCGCTGCAGAGTGAAAATCTCATTCTTAACTACGACTGTTTTAAAAATAAAATATCTAAAAAAAATAAAAATATCTAGAATCCGAAATCGACATTTAATAAAGTATCAATGTCGTCCTTCGATATATCGAAGAAATATCGGTGTAAGACGGTAAATACTTCGACGTGCCGGGAAAAAAAGAAAATCGGCTCCACATTGTAAACATGCTGCCTGTTTTAGAGCTGTATATATTTAGAGATTCTGTTCATCATAAGCTGGCAGCCTACTTATCACCTTCAGATCAAGAACTGAAAGGAAAACGAAGCACATTCACGCTTGACGATAACCATTTTACTAACAATGGTAACTGCATGTAAGTGGCAGAATAAAAGGTGTCCGATGGGTCGGTCGTTCGGTTTCGTCACATATCGGATTTGTCTGGAACCCTTCATGTCGAATTCCCCGCTTTTTTTTCATTTCTGCAAACGTCAGCGACCTGGCAGTTGTAGGGTCAAAATTGCATGTGAAGTTAAACGTTGCAGTTTCTGTTGGTTGCCCCGAGCGCTGATTAGTCAGCATTTCCCGTCACTCGTCTCCGCCCACCGCAGAGACCAAACTTGTCATTCAGATTTTTATTCATGCGTTTCAGCAAGTGTTTTTGAAGAATTCCGATGTGAAGAAACAGCACACTAGTTGTGTTAAAAATTGTCGGATATCTTGTTATTCCACTGACAACGCCATCCCCTAGTGCAATCGGATTTCTTCTTTGTGTCATCTGAAATTGCTTCACATAGTCAAAGAGAAAGACTGAAAGTGATGAAAGCAGAAACAGTAATAAGACTCCTTCATACAGCCGGCCGGTGTGGCCGTGCGGTTAAAAGGCGCTTCAGTCTGGAACCGCGTGACCGCTACGGTCGCAGGTTCGAATCCTGCCTCGGGCATGGATGTGTGTGATGTCCTTAGGTTAGTTAGGTTTAATTAGTTCTAAGTTCTAGGCGACTGATGACCTCAGAAGTTAAGTCGCATAGTGCTCAGAGCCATTTGAAACATTTTTCCCTTCATACAGTGAAGGTGAAATTATGTTCCACTACAATTTCAAAAGAATCTCTTCAAATATTTATCAAAAATTGTCAAAAAGTATAATACAAAATAAAAATATCTGCATTCGAAATTGCCATATCCATATCGATATATCGGTGAGCAACATTTTGTCGATATATATCTACTGTTGCTATATCGATACTCCTACCTTGAATTCGCGGGCCGACGTGATTCAAATGCTAATCTTTTCTGCAGGACATACTAATTTACATGTCCTGTGAATATCAACGCCCTATCTCTAGTCATTCAAGATGTTCTGTTCTCTCTGAACATGAGTATATGAAGATCAATGATCAACTTTTTGGATATTGTAGTAAAGTCGACAGATCAATTCAGAGCCTCACACATTAAAAATGTTACACAGAAAAATGCACATGATAACGGGAATGATTTCCTGAAATGCGTCTTGTAAAACATAAATAAAAAGAAAATCGTGACTGGTAGCAGAAAGGTTATTTATAAACCGATCCGCTTGTGGAATTGTTTTATTAGGAACAATGGAACGATGAGCTCGTAGTTTGGTCCCTTTCCCCCTCTTTTAAACAAACAACCAACCATTGCTTTCACAGTCGCAGGCTTTTACAAAACATTTCTAATGGGCCGAATGAGAATGAAATTCTTGCAGAGCTAAAGGGGAAAAATTTTCCTGTTGGCATTTTCTAGCGCAAATTAATAGGTAGACGAACGGGAATATACTGGTATTTGTTCCGCCTAGCGGCAGCTGGAGAAGCTCGTGGCAATGATGGGGAAGCGACTGCTCGCAAGAATATTAAACATGTTATAACTTTCGCGTTAAGTTGGTATGCCAGCGCGCATGTAGGGTGTTTCTACATCTACAGAGACTTCCGCGAGTGGTGGTGTGGGCGTGCAGGTGTATGTAAATCATGCATGCGGAAAATCGAGTTTAGGCTTTCATCATCCAAGCTATGTTCATTTATAACTTGCATACATAAGGCGCAGGGTTCAGAACCCGACCGACAATCTGAATTAAGGTTGTAGTAGGTCACCTAAATCCATGAACACTAATGCCAAGTTGGCTTCCTAATGACGGGAAGGTTTCTTTGAATATTTCGTGGTTGATGCCCTAAGCGATCCTTCGTCATTGCTGATAATTTTGCTCTAATTTCCTTCTTTTCAGGAAACTCCGACCACAGTCTAGGCACCGCGAAGGACAGCACTTCACGCAGAACTCTCCAAATTCGACCGCCTAAAAATGCGAGGGCCCTAAGGCTCATGGACTGGTGAATCGGCATTTTGGTTATCGCAGTCAGTGTGTGGACAATAGTGACACTAATGTCAATGTACCAGTGGTGTCTTAGGACTTGTGGTTGTACAATAAAAACAAAAAAATGGCTCCAAGCACTATGGGACTTAACATCTGAGGTCATCAGTCCCCTAGACTTAGAACTACTTAAATCTAACTAACCTAAAGACATCACACACATCCATGCCCGAGGCAGGATTCGAACCTGCGATCGTAGCAGCCGCGTGGGTCCGGACTGAAGCGCCTAGAACCGCTCGACCACAGCGGCAGGCACAATAAAAACAGTTTTGACACGCTCTTTATCGGAGGATGATGCAGACTGCGGGCTTAAATTATTGATTCGCGTCTCTTTTGACGGTATCTGATAGTGGAGCCATTTGAATCTAAAATTCGGTTGCATGTATTTATACAGCTGTAAAAATATTTTTTCCTGCAGGGACGACATATTTTTAAATTGACGATTCGATTTAGTGATGACAGTGTTTGATCAGCGCTCCTTTGTACAAACCGTACACAATTTATTCTTCAGACATACTGTGGAATAGCTTGAAAAACAACAAGCTGTCGTCATTTTATCCGTTTTCCGTCGTTTCATAGTGGCTTCTAATTCATGGAGGTGTATTCCGTCTTTGCAGTTGAATGAAAGGCAGTGTGTCTTTTGTCATAAGCGTTTTGCTTGTTTGAGAAGCATCTTCAGTCGCCAATAATACATGTTCGTATTATGTATGTAATAAATGCGCCATATAGCATTTACAAATATGTTACTATATTACGTGTTCTCTTGTTATTCTCTTGTTTTTCAGCTTACAAACAACTTTTGCAGCCTAAGATTCGTGATGATAATTTAATCTCGCAAGGCTTCTGCTGCAAAAGTTTTTTCTAACCAGAAAAAAGAGAAAGCATAAGGCAGTAACATATTTGTCGTTAATATACAGCACGTTTATTTTATATATCACAGGCCACTGAAGATGCTTCACAAATAAAGAAAGAAAGAGACCGCCTTTTATTTTGTTGAAGAAACGGAATACACCTTCATGAACGACAAGCTATGTTTACATTTCATTACATCGCTATTCGTAAGAGAGCAACAAGAAAGGAAATTAGGGAACTTATTAGAGAGATCATCCTACGTCTTGATATTTGTCAGTGCTCTTGATCAGTGTTATGAACTTGGGAGAAGAAAAACGATTTAGTGCCTTGTCCACTGTTCGGTGTTGTTCTGCACCTTTTCAGTAATCTTGAAACATTCGATGGAATGATTCGATCGCACTGTTATGAGCGTGAGTATTAAGATACTTTTCCTACTCAGATTTTGTTCTAGAAAACACACTGAATGGAAAGATGATGCCTGTCTGCTTACAGCAAAGCCAAGCCGTATCACATTTCCAGACTAAGATATGCCCTGAACAGTTTTACTAGATTCACGTAATAGCTGCGGTTTATCTCAGCACATATTATTCTCGGTTCAACATCTTCTGTGAGATTTTGGTCTTAGTCGGAAAAGGATAGATAATTTGCTAGGGCAGTCTATAACGGGAGAATGTAAACAGTTTTCCATTCTTTACCTAGCAACATTATTGTGAGCTTTTCTGAACTACAGACTGTTCCAAGTTTCAGTAGTGTAAGAATTCGTATTGTCCTGCATGTTGTTGACTCTGGTGTAAGCTATAATTGTGCGTTTGTTGTTACCAGACGTTACAGAGCAACACAGTATGCGAATAACATTATAGTTTTCAAAAGGGATAAAACTATATTATGTTTTAGAATTAACGCTTGTACGAGACTGGAATCCATCTTGGAAGATCCAGTACAACTGCTACATCTCACAGCGAAAGATATGGACAACACACACACTCACAGAAAAAACCCTGTCCTCTATGCAGTTGTCATACGGAAGCAATGGAAATATCAAAGAACAGACGCGCCCATAGGCTGCATGTGACGAAGGAAATGAAAATCGATCCTGTCGAACTGCATGGTGTGGGTTTACAGGCAATTAGACAATTAATGTGAGCTGAGGCTAATGAGTCAGCACTTTCTCAATGCTAGCGTAGTCTGGCTAGAACATCGTTTATGAGTAATAACCAGAACAGCAAGCACCTCCGTGTTACGCTACCTTTGACAAAAATAGTTAATCTGAACACATATTCGTTCACCTCTGTACTCCACAGCTTATTACTGTTAACACTATGATTTCTCCATCTCTCCTTTTCCATTCGGAAGTAAATTGCCAGAAGTCTTGTTAAATGCATATTTCCATGCCAGTGCTTCAGGATGCGTCCCATCAACCGACCCCAATCATGTTGTCAAGCACGCAAATTCAAACAGCCTGCAAGAGGTGGTGTGGCCGGACGTGTTCTTCGTTTGGTTTCCTAAAACCGAACAAAACAGAGAAACAAAAATTCGATATGAAACAGTAGTAAGGATCGAACCCGAGCCAAAGTGTAAGCAGTCTCGTGCGCCATCATCTACGGTATTGGAACAACTGTAGCTAACTGTATCTGGCGGACCGCTTGAATTTGCTTGCCCAATGGCCTTATTGGCTAACTTCAATGCAAATTAACTCAGAAACGGCACAACGTATCAATTTTCCTATTAACAATCATTTCTCAGCACAACCTACCCTGCCACAACCTTACAAGGTTTTCAGATTGTTTCTGACCACCTTGCATATGGTGTCTCTCCCACAGAGACGTCAGGTGCAGTTTTTCTAGTGTTTCGCCAGATGTTAGCAGTTTAGTTTTTGTAATGTGTAGCTTGAGTGAGCCCAATCAGATAATAGTGATCTTGTCTTTCTTTCAGGTCCCAGTGTGGACAAAATGTGGGCTTCTTTACTGTTACAAACAAAATACCGTATTTTACACACCCATTCGATAAAGTAACCCCGAATTTGTCTAATGCGATATTCGTTTTACCGATATGTATATGCTGGCCAAAAGAAATCTATTAATATCAAAGACAGGCCTTAATCTGAGGAAGAGATGTTTCAGAATATACAATACTAGCCATTAAAATTGCTACACCAAGAAGAAATGCAGATGATAAACAGGTATTCGTTGGACAAATATATTATACTAGAACTGACATATGATTACATTTTCACGCAGTTTGGGTGCATACATCCTGAGAAATCAGTACCCAGAACAACCACCTCTGGCCCTAATAACGGCCATGATACGCCTGGGCATTGAGTCAAACAGAGCTTGGCTGCCCATGCAGCTTCAACACGATACCACAGTTCTTCAAGGGTAGTGGCTGGCGTATTGTGACGAGCCAGTTGCTCGGCCACCATTGACCAGACGTTTTCAATTGGTGAGAGATCTGGAGAATGTGCTGGCAGGGCAGCAGTCGAACATTTTCTGTATCCAGAAAGGCCCGTACAGGAACTGCAACATGCGGTCGTGCATTACCCTGCTGAAATGTAGGGTTTCGCAGGGATCGAATGAAGGGTAGAGCCACGGGTCGTAACACATCTGAAATGTAGCGTCCATTGTTCAAAGTGGCGTCAATGCGAACAAGAGGTGACCGAAACGTGTAACCAAAGGCACCCCATACCATCACGCTGGGTGATAGGCCAATATGGCGATAACGAATACACGCTTAAAATGTGCGTTCACCGCGATGTTGCCAAACACGGATGCGACCATCATGATGCTGTAAACAGAACCTGGATGCATCCGAAAAAATGACGTTTTGCCATTCGTGCACCCAGGTTCGTCGCTGAGTACACCATCGCAGGCGCTCCTGTCTGTGATGCAACGTGAAGGGTAACCGCAGCCATGGTCTCCAAGCTGATAGTCCATGCTGCTGCAAATGTCGTCGAACTGTTCGTGCAGATTGTTGTTGTCTTGCAAACGTCCCCATCTGTTGACTCAGGTATCGAGACGTGGCTGCACGAACCGTTACAGCCATGCGGATAAGATGCCTGTCATTTCGACTGCTAGTGATACGAGGCCGTTGGGATCCAGGACGGCGTTCCGTATTACCCTCCTGAACCCACCGATTCCATATTCTGCTAACAGTCATTGGATCAACGCGAGCAGCAATGTCGCGATACGATAAACCACAATCGCGATAGGCTACAATCCGACCTTTATCAAAGTCGGAAACGTGATGGTACGCATTTCTACACGTTACATGAGGCATCACAACAACGTTTCACCAGGCAACGCCGGTCAACTGCTGTTTGTGTATAAGAAATCGGTTGGAAACTTTCCTCATGTCAGCACGTTGTAGATGTCGCCACCGGCGCCAATCTTGTGTGAATGCTCTGAAAAGCTAATCATTTGCATATCACAGCATCTTCTTACTCTTTGTTAAATTTCGCGTCTGTAGCACTTCATCTTCGTGGTGTATCAATTTTAATGGCCAGTAGTGTACGTTTGGTGCGTAGTATTGTATGGTAGAGAATCATGGAGTGTTGGAAAATAGGAACAGAAGAAAATCGAGATGTGGTGCAACAGAGTAATGTTGCAGCTCGGCTGGACTGATAAGGTAAGGCATGAGGAGGATTGTGCTCGGATTTGACTAAATCTACATGCAGTTCACGAGTCATCACATCAGCAACGTTTCCGATTGAATGTGTAATAAGGGGTACTAGGTGATGGTCACATGTTTCCTAGACAACTCGTTGGACAAGTGTGCTTTCGTTTCTGCGGCGGGATCTTCTAAGATTGAGAGTGTTCTAGTTGAGCAGAGCACAGGTACATTTTGATGCTATGTAAGACGAAATAAAACGTGGCAGTAAGGTACACTGAAACAAATTATGATAGAATATTTCGGAAGCTGGACTGTTGCTATCACGAGGAAGTGGGTGGTAAGATTAGTTTGTAATGTACTAATTTTTTGAAAAAGGAGATAAAGATGGAAGACTCACGAGTTGCATGTAGAAAAGAGATCTTCGAGAGTAGCAGGTGTACTGGAAAAGTCGAAAACTGAAGTGTAAGGTACCAGTAATGTGGTAGCGTCCAGGGATCGCGGTGCCACACCAAATTCGGCAACGCGTATCGATACAACGCGAATCGACACCACAGACATTAACGTGGACTAGCTGCAATTGGCAACGATTTATGGGAGGCGCTCCAGTAGACCAAAACTTCCCTTTCAGCTCTGCAGAGCACTCACTCTGAGGTCAGTATACTGTCGAGCATGCCAGAGCTCAGCCCCAGCTCTTGGCCTCAGGTATAGCAGCCAACATCATTGGGTAGGACCAATGAGTAGTAACAGTTTCTGATGAACTTTACCGTTGCAAATGTCGAACGTTGAATTGTTAATCTGAAGTGATGCTTTCAAAATCGGTGAGAGTTATAAATTATCAAGCGGCTCCTAGGGGAAGAACTGTGTGAAAGTTAAGTAAACCTTTTAATCATGTACGTAATAAACAAAGTGAAACAGTATTCCTTGTGTTCTCCCTAAGCACTCAAAGAACACACATTTATGGCCAGACAAAAGTAGTTTCGCCAGATAACAACAAATAATATGAGTGAAACAACAAAGTGCCTCGTTATTTCAA
The DNA here is from genome assembly GCF_023864275.1 of Schistocerca cancellata. Lineage (NCBI taxonomy): Eukaryota > Metazoa > Arthropoda > Insecta > Orthoptera > Acrididae > Schistocerca > Schistocerca cancellata. Next base: position 457,959,284 of record NC_064631.1, on the reverse strand, counting down.
AACAGGGCTTTTTAACGATAGTTTTTTCTTGCTATTTAGTACTTTATCTACATTAGGTGATCAAAAGTATCCGGGCACCTGGCTGAAAATGACAAGTTCGTGGCGCCCTCCATCGGTAATGCTGGAATTCAATATGGTTTTGGCCCACCCTTAGCCTTGATAACAACTTCCACTCTCGCAGGCGTACGTTCAATCAGATGCTGGAAGGTCTCTTGTTTCTTGGGGAATGGCAGCCCATTCTTCTCGGAGTGCTGCACTGAGGAGCGGTATCAGTGTCGGTCGGTGAGGCCTGGCACGAAGTCGGCGATCCGAGACATCCCAAAGGTGTTCTGTAGGATTCAGGTCAGGACTCTGTGCAGGCTAGTCCATTACAGGGATGCTGTTGTCGTGTAACCACTTCGCCAGGCCGTGCATTATGAACAGGAGCGCGATCGTGTTGAAAGGTGCAGTCGTCATCCCCGAATTCCTCTTCAACAGCGGGAAGCAAGAAGGTGCTTAAAACATCAATGTAGGCCTGTGCTGTGATAGTGACAGGCAAAACAACAACGGGTGCAAGCCCCCTCCATGAAAAACATGACCACACTATAACACCACCGCCTCCGAATTTTACTGTTGGCACTACACACGCTCGCAGATGACGTTCACCAGGCATTCGCCATACCCACACCCTGCCATCGTATGGCCACATTGTGTACCGTGGTTCGTCACTCCACACAACGTTTTTCCACTGTTCAATTCTCCAATGTTTACGCTCCTTACACCAAGCGAGGAGTCGTTTGGTTCTTACCGGCGTGATGTGTGACTTATGAGTAACCGCTCGACCATCAAATCCAAATTTTCTCACCTCCCGCCTAACTGTCATAGTACTTGCAGTGGATCCTGATGCAGTTTGGAATTCCTGTCTGATAGTCTGAATAGATTCCTGCCTACTACAGATTACGACTCTCTCCAAGTGTCGGCGTTCTCTGTCAGTCAACAGACGAGGTCGGCCTGTACTCTTTTGTGCTGTACTTGTTTCTTCACGTTTCCACTTCTCTATCACATTGGAGACAGTGCACCTAGAGATGTTTAGGAGTGTGGAAACCTCGCATACAGACGTATGACACAAGTGGCACCACTCACCTGACCACGTTCGACGTCAATGAGTTCTGCGGAGCGCCCCATTCTGCTCTCTCACTGTGTCTAATGACTACTGACTGAGGTCGCTGATGTGGAGTACGTGGCAGTAGGTGACAGCACAATGCACCAATACGAAAAACGTATGTTTTTGGGGGGTGTCCGGATACTTTTGGTCACATGGAGTATGATCAGCAACGGTAATTGTATATATCGAAGTAATCAGAACAGCTGAATAATAAAATTATTTTCTTAACCACTTCTTCAGAATGTTTGAACCACATGACCACACCAACACGCCGGCCGGGGTGGCCGGTTCTAGGCGCTACAGTCTGGAAACGCGCGACCGCTACTGTCGCAGGTTCGAATCCTGCCTCGGGCATGGGTGTGTGTGATGTCCGTAGTTTAGTTAGGTTTAAGTAGTTCTAAGTTCTAGGGGACTGATGACCTCAGAAGTTAAGTCCCAAAGTGCTCAGAGCCATTTGAACCACACCAACACGATGCTTGAATGTTGTTGCTGACGCTCGCAAATAGTGCGATAGTTATAATCTTCTGGGCACTAAGTGGCTGAGAGCTGTTAATTAAATAATGATACTGAGTGCTGGTTGTTTCGATATATTCTCTTGCTGTGTTCAATGTACGAGAGAGGAAGGCAACATCGGAACGTGGGTGAATAGAAGGCAGAACAAGAAGAATGAGGAAGGGAAAGAGAAAGACGAGCATCATTAGTACAGTATAAGCGCGGTTTAATTCGCGTGCACGTTTTGTGTAGCGACCGAAGGAGAACGGGCGCGCCGTAGCGGCGTATTCCTCACAGGTTCTCCTCCACCGGTGGCGGTGCGGACACTGATAAATCGACGCGCTGATCGAAGGATGCGTTAAGGCCGCGTCGAGGACAAGGGGGAGAGGGATTATCGGGGCACAGCGCGGACGGGGAAAAATAAAGAAACCGAAACGAGAAGAAGGCGCGCGCGGCACTATTCGAGGGGGAAATAATTGTGGCTGGGCTGGCTGGCTGGCGGACCGAGTTTCCTGGCCTACCTGCTACTGTAGCTGGTGCTTCGCGGGCGGGTCCGACCGCGCTGGCGAAACGCGCGAGTGGAAGAGGAAAAAAGGCTCGAGAGGTGGAGGAGGAGGCGAGCTTTGGGGGGGGGGGGGAGGGGGAAGGCGTCCCTGACGTGCGGACGCCCGCGCAAGAGTAATGGCGCGCTTTATTTGTCGTAATGAGGGAAACGCGGCGCTGATCTGCCGTTTTCGTGGGCCTCGGCGCGGCGCTCGAGTAACGATGCGATGGCGAGGCTGTGGCCAGAGGCAGCGACCGCCGGCGGTCGAACGGGCCGGACCAACAGTCGAGCCGTCAGCCCGGCAGCGAGCTGCGCCGCTGCGACAGCCGCGTCGCCCAGTTTCTTCTCCTCCCCCCCCCCCGCCCCATTCCTCCTTCCACTGCTGCGCGTCTTTTTTCTTCCACCTGTCCTCTTCCTCCTCCTCTCGCGACTTTTTCGTTCACTTCTGCGCGCGCAACGACGACAGAGCGAGTCATAAATTAGTGCGGCGTCCGGTCGGATTCTTCGTGAGCATTGCCCGCGCTGTAATCGCCCTAGGACAATAGTCTGAAAGACATACTTGCTTGGACACTTAGTTTTTTCCTCCGTTTTCTTTTTCTTTTTTTTTTTTTCCTCTCGCGGCAGCGACGTTTGCAGCACAGCGACGGGCAGGAGCTGCGCGCGCGACGCTTAGGAACACGCCTGTGACATCGCTGCAGGAATGCTTAGCGGCATTCTTCTCAAATAATACCTAACTACTGTTCGTATCCCTCTTTACTGATTTTTATTTCCCTGTCCAGCTAGTTAAGCGCGGGGTCAGTAATCCAGAAGTTCACAATTCAAGCGTCCGTTTGTCCTTCACATTCTTCAACTCTTCTACGTCTTTTAACATTTGTGGCTCTTGCAGCGATGGTTGCTTTTATTATTCAAAGCATCCTACCTGTTGTAGCAGGCAGCTGACGTCGTCTATGCGTGCGACCGAGGAACGCAATACGTGTCGTTCTGCACGCGGCACTATAGTTTAGTGGGCGCTTGTGCTTAGCTATACTGCACGTGCCGAGCGAACCTACTCTCTGATTGGCATGCGTGCCGAAACGTGTATCTTCACTACTTGTTGTTGTTGGTGTGGTCTTCAGTCCTGAGACTGGTTTGATGCAGCTCTCCATGCTGCTCTATACTGTGCAAGCCTCTTCATCTCCCAGTATCTACTGCAACCTACATCCTTCTGAATCTGCTTAGTGTATTCATCTCATGGTCTCCCTCTACGATTTTTACCCTCCACGCTGCCCTCCAATACTAAATTGGTGATCCCTTGATGCCTCAGAATATGTCCTACCAACCGATCCCTTCTTCTAGTCAAGTTGTCCCACAAACTCCTCTTCTCCCCAATTCTATTCAATATTCCTCATTGGTTATGTGATCTACCCATCTAATCTTCAGCATTCTTCTGTAGCACCACATTTCGAAAGCTTCTATTCTCTTCTTGTCTAAACTAGTTATCGTCCATGTTTCACTTCCATACATGGCTACACTCCATACAAATACTTTCAGAAACGACTTCCTGACACTTACATCTATATTCGATGTTAACAAATTTCTCTTCTTCAGAAACGCTTTCCTTCCCATTGCCAGTCTACATTTTCTATCCTCTCTACTTCGACCATCATCAGTTATTTTCTCCCCATACAACAAAACTCATTTACTACCTTAAGCGTCTCATTTCCTAATCTAATTCCCTCAGCATCACCCGATTTATTTCGACTACATTCTATTATCCTCGTTTATCTTTTATTGCCCCCCATGAACCATGGACCTTGCCGCTGGTGGGGAGGCTTGCGTGCCTCAGCGATACAGATGGCCGTACCGTAGGTGCAACCACAACGGAGGGGTATCTGTTGAGAGGCCAGACAAACATGTGGTTCCTGAAGAGGGGCAGCAGCCTTTTCAGTAGTTGCAGGGGCAACAGTCTGGATGATTGACTGATCTGGCCTTGTAACATTAACCAAAACGGCCTTGCTGTGCTGGTACTGCGAACGGCTGAAAGCAAGGGGAAACTACAGCCGTAATTGTTCCCGAGGACATGCAGCTCTACTGTATGATTAAATGATGATGGCGTCCTCTTGGGTAAAATATTCCGGAGGTAAAATAGTCCCCCATTCGGATCTCCGGGCGGGGACTACTCAGGAGGACGTCGTTATCAGGAGAAAGAAAACTGCCGTTCTACGGATCGGAGCGTGGAATGTCAGATCCCTTAATCGGGCAGGTAGGTTAGAAAATTTAAAAAGGGAAATGGATAGGTTAAAGTTAGATATAGTGGGAATTAGTGAAGTTCGGTGGCAGGAGGAACAAGACTTTTGGTCGGGTGATTACAGGGTTATAAATACAAAATCAAATAGGGGTAATGCAGGAGTAGGTTTAATAATGAATAAAAAAATAGGAGTGCGGGTTAGCTACTACAAACAGCATAGTGAACGCATCATTGTGGCCAAGATAGACACAAAGCCCATGCCTACTACAGTAGTACAAGTTTATATGCCAACTACCTCTGCAGATGATGAAGAAATAGATGAAATGTATGACGAGATAAAAGAAATTATTCAGGTAGTGAAAGGAGACGAAAATTTAATAGTCATGGGTGACTGGAATTCGTCAGTAGGAAAAGGGAGAGAAGGAAACATAGTAGGTGAATATGGATTGGGGGGAAGGAATGAAAGAGGAAGCCGCCTTGTAGAATTTTGCACAGAGCATAACTTAATCATAGCCAACACTTGGTTCAAGAATCATAAAAGAAGGTTGTATACCTGGAAGAATCCTGGAGATACTAGTAGGTATCAGATAGATTATATAATGGTAAGACAGAGATTTAGGAACCAGGTTTTAAATTGTAAGACATTTCCTGGGGCAGATGTGGATTCTGACCACAATCTATTGGTTATGAACTGCAGATTGAAACTGAAGAAACTACAAAAAGGTGGGAATTTAAGGAGATGGGACCTGGATAAACTGAAAGAACCAGAGGTTGTAGAGAGTTTCAGGGAGAGCATAAGGGAACAATTGACAGGAATGGGGGAAAGAATTACAGTAGAAGAAGAATGGGTAGCTCTGAGGGATGAAGTAGTGAAGGCAGCAGAGGATCAAGTAGGTAAAAAGACGAGGGCTAATAGAAATCCTTGGGTAACAGAAGAAATATTGAATTTAATTGATGAAAGGAGAAAATATAAAAATGTAGTAAATGAAGCAGGCAAAAAGGAATACAGACGTCTCAAAAATGATATCGACAGGAAGTGCAAAATGGCTAAGCAGGGATGGCTAGAGGACAAATGTAAGGATGTAGAGGCTTGTCTCACTAGGGGTAAGATAGATACTGCCTACAGGAAAATTAAAGAGACCTTTGGAGAGAAGAGAACCACTTGTATGAATATCAAGAGCTCAGATGGCAACCCAGTTCTAAGCAAAGAAGGGAAGGCAGAAAGGTGGAAGGAGTATATAGAGGGTTTATACAAGGGCGATGTACTTGAGAACAATATTATGGAAATGGAAGAGGATGTAGATGAAGACGAACTGGGAGATAAGATACTGCGTGAAGAGTTTGACAGAGCACTGAAAGACCCGAGTCGAAACAAGGCCCCGGGAGTAGACAACATTCCATTTGAACTACTGATGGCCTCGGGAGAGCCAGTCATGACAAAACTCTACCATCTGGTGAGCACGATGTATGAGACAGGCGAAATACCCTCAGACTTTAAGAAGAATATAATAATTCCAATCCCAAAGAAAGCAGGTGTTGACAGATGTGAAAATTACCGAACTATCAGTTTAATAAGTCACAGCTGCAAAATACTAACGCGAATTCTTTACAGACGAATGGAAAAACTGGTAGAAGCCGACCTCGGGGAAGATCAGTTTGGATTCCGTAGAAATGTTGGAACACGTGAGGCAATACTGACCTTACGACTTATCTTAGAAGAAAGATTAAGAAAAGGCAAACCTACGTTTCTAGCATTTGTAGACTTAGAGAAAGCTTTTGACAATGTTAACTGGAATACTCTCTTTCAAATTCTGAAGGTGGCAGGGGTAAAATACAGGGAACGAAAGGCTATTTACAGTTTGTACAGAAACCAGATGGCAGTTATAAGAGTCGAGGGGCATGAAAGGGAAGCAGTGGTTGGGAAAGGAGTAAGACAGGGTTGTAGCCTCTCCCCGATGTTATTCAATCTGTATATTGAGCAAGCAGTAAAGGAAACAAAAGAAAAATTCGGAGTAGGTATTAAAATTCATGGAGAAGAAGTAAAAACTTTGAGGTTCGCCGATGACATTGTAATTCTGTCAGAGACAGCAAAGGACTTGGAAGAGCAGTTGAACGGAATGGACAGTGTCTTGAAAGGAGGATATAAGATGAACATCAACAAAAGCAAAACGAGGATAATGGAATGTAGTCAAATTAAGTCGGGTGATGCTGAGGGAATTAGATTAGGAAATGAGACACTTAAAGTAGTAAAGGAGTTTTGCTATTTAGGGAGTAAAATAACCGATGATGGTCGAAGTAGAGAGGATATAAAATGTAGACTGGCAATGGCAAGGAAAGCGTTTCTCAAGAAGAGGAATTTGTTAACATCGAGTATAGATTTAAGTGTCAGGAAGTCGTTTCTGAAAGTATTTGTATGGAGTGTAGCCATGTATGGAAGTGAAACATGGACGATAACTAGTTTGGACAAGAAGAGAATAGAAGCTTTCGAAATGTGGTGCTACAGAAGAATGCTGAAGATAAGGTGGGTAGATCACGTAACTAATGAGGAGGTATTGAATAGGATGGGGGAGAAGAGAAGTTTGTGGCACAACTTGACTAGAAGAAGGGATCGGTTGGTAGGACATGTTTTGAGGCATCAAGGGATCACAAATTTAGCATTGGAGGGCAGTGTGGAGGGTAAAAATCGTAGAGGGAGACCAAGAGATGAATACACTAAGCAGATTCAGAAGGATGTAGGTTGCAGTAGATACTGGGAGATGAAGAAGCTTGCACAGGATAGAGTAGCATGGAGAGCTGCATCAAACCAGTCTCAGGACTGAAGACCACAACAACAACAACAACATCTTTTATTGATGGTCATCTTATATCATCCTTTCAAGACACTGTCCATTCCGTTCAACTGTTCTTCCAAGTCCTTTGCCGTCTCTGAGAGAATTACAATGTCATCGGCGAACCTCAAAGTTTTTATTTCTTCTCCATGAATTTTAATACCTACTCCGAATTTTTCTTTTGTTTCCTTTACTGCTTACTCAATATACAGATTGAATAACAACAGGGAGAGGCTACTACCCTGTCTCACTCCCTTCCTAACCACTATTTCCCTTTCATACCCCTCGACTCTTATAACTGCCATCTGGTTTCTGTACAAATTGTAAATAGCCTCTCGCTCCCTGTATTTTACCCCTGCCACCTTCAGAATTTGAAAGATGGTATTCCAGTCAACATTGTCAAAAGCTTTCTCTAAGTCTACAAATGCTAGAAACGTAGGTTTGCCTTTCCTTAATCTATCTTCTAAGGTAAGTCGTAGGGTCAGTATTGCGTCACGTGTTCCAATATTTCTACGGAATCCAAACTGATCTTCCCCGAGGTCGGTTTCTACCAGTTTTTCCATACATCTGTAATTTTTTGTTAAATAAGACAGCAAGCAGAAATTTGAGCAAGTGTAAAGAGTCTCTCATCAAAGGAATCATTAGAAAGAGCTAATTAAAATAATATCACAGTTACATTTGAAACATAAGAAAATTATGAACAGCTTGAATCACTTCGTATGTTGTCGTGTTGTCATGACTGATGCCCCATAAGACTGTTCCGCGCTGACCTTGAGGAACCACTGCAGCTAAGTACTGGTAGGATATGCAAAATTCCAGTCTTACCGGCAGCCAGGTAAAAACGTATTTTGCAAGCATACAACGATGGTATTGTTATTTTAACCAACTCAAACGTTGTGGATAAAGTAAGTAGCATCCCACTCCAAATCTCGACGTCTCTTATTTAATCGTCTTCCTGAACCTAAGTGTCCGAGTCAGATATGCGAGAATTAACAAACAATTTCACGCAGTAGTACTGTAACACCCCACCCGTTGCTTGTCCGATTTTTGCGTGTGTTCTCCCCTGACAAACAACTTATAGAGAAATTGGGAGTGGAACTGTACGCAAAAATGGATAACGCTAGATTTAAATGTGGCCCTGTCACCCCTAATTAATCTGCGGTGGTAGTGTTGACGATAAATCACACCTAATTTTACTTCCAAACATGAGACATTACGAACAATGTTCAATGACATCAAACACATACACAAAAATAAAATAAAGCAAAAGGATGAATTCAGGATCAACTACTGAAAGTAAAGGCTCTACTGAATCACAATAATTTTATTATAACCTTCAGATCAATGCTGAATAAAACACAATGAACAATTTACAAATTATCCTCCTGACTGGCATTGGAAGTAACTGTGTTAAAATCGGTCCAAAACGCGATCTCTTATAACATACACTCCTGGAAATTGAAATAAGAACACCGTGAATTCATTGTCCCAGGAAGGGGAAACTTTATTGACACATTCCTGGGGTCAGATACATCACATGATCACACTGACAGAACCACAGGCACATAGACACAGGCAACAGAGCATGCACAATGTAGGCACTAGTACAGTGTATATCCACCTTTCGCAGCAATGCAGGCTGCTATTCTCCCATGGAGACGATCGAAGAGATGCTGGATGTAGTCCTGTGGAACGGCTTGCCATGCCATTTCCACCTGGCGCCTCAGTTGGACCAGCGTTCGTGCTGGACGTGCAGATCGCGTGAGACGACGCTTCATCCAGTCCCAAACATGCTCAATGGGGGACAGATCCGGAGATCTTGCTGGCCAGGGTAGTTGACTTACACCTTCTAGAGCACGTTGGGTGGCACGGGATACATGCGGACGTGCATTGTCCTGTTGGAACAGCAATTTCCCTTGCCGGTCTAGGAATGGTAGAACGATGGGTTCGATGACGGTTTGGATGTACCATGCACTATTCAGCGTCCCCTCGACGATCACCAGTGGTGTACGGCCAGTGTAGGAGATCGCTCCCCACATCATGATGCCGGGTGTTGGCCCTGTGTGCCTCGGTCGTATGCAGTCCTGATTGTGGCGCTCACCTGCACGGCGCCAAACACACATACGACCATCACTGGCACCAAGGCAGAAGCGACTCTCATCGCTGAAGACGACACGTCTCCATTCGTCCCTCCATTCACGCCTGTCGCGACACCACTGGAGGCGGGCTGCACGATGTTGGGGCGTGAGCGGAAGACGGCCTAACGGTGTGCGGGACCGTAGCCCAGCTTCATGGAGACGGTTGCGAATGGTCCTCGCCGATACCCCAGGAGCAACAGTGTCCCTAATTTGCTGGGAAGTGGCGGTGCGGTCCCCTACGGCACTGCGTAGGATCCTACGGTCTTGGCGTGCATCCGTGCGTCGCTGCGGTCCGGTCCCAGGTCGACGGGCACGTGCACCTTCCGCCGACCACTGGCGACAACATCGATGTACTGTGGAGACCTCACGCCCCACGTGTTGAGCAATTCGGCGGTACGTCCACCCGGCCTCCCGCATGCCCACTATACGCCCTCGCTCAAAGTCCGTCAACTGCACATACGGTTCACGTCCACGCTGTCGCGGCATGCTACCAGTGTTAAAGACTGCGATGGAGCTCCGTATGCCACGGCAAACTGGCTGACACTGACGGCGGCGGTGCACAAATGATGCGCAGCTAGCGCCATTCGACGGCCAACACCGCGGTTCCTGGTGTGTCCGCTGTGCCGTGCGTGTGATCATTGCTTGTACAGCCCTCTCGCAGTGTCCGAAGCAAGTATGGTGGGTCTGACACACCGGTGTCAATGTGTTCTTTTTTCCATTTCCAGGAGTGTATATACGAAGAACCACTACACTCCAAAGTACTGTGAAACGCCTGTGGAAACAGCAATTGCAATTGATCCAACGATTTAACGTTCCTCCTAACACAGGCCGAAGCGGAAGCGATCTCACCGTAATATTCCTGTTGTAGCGGCGGTCTCCGACGGCGACGGCGCGTACGTGCGATCGGCGTGTGGCGTCTCGGAAAGTACAATCCTGCAGTATTCACCACTAGACTGCTGTCCGTAAACTTCTCTAATTGCGACAATGTTTCCGTCAGCAATGAGCTGGCGCGGCTAACGTCCTCTCAGAACGGAAGACCAAGAGAGGAGACGACTTGGCTGACGTCCCTTCAGTACGAGAGCCCAGAACGGAAGATTGCGATCGAGAGTCCAGCAAGATCGCTCTTCACCTTTGTTTTCTCACCTCAACTTCTACCGAGCGAATCACATCACTGGAAGCTCTCAAAATACCCAATTTGCCAGTGCCGACCAATGTACGGCCTGGGAATAGAACTCTTCCCCACCATTCTTTTATTTCTACAAAATTTCACAAGCAAACTCTGCCCTCGCCGGCTGGGAAGAACCACAGCTGTGGGCAATAACACGTTTACTGGAAGTTTTCTCCCAAGAGACCACTCGAGATTCCCCGTCGTAGCGAACACAGACTCTTGCATTGAAAGTTTGTTATTCGAAACTCCTGGCCTGCCCCACTTGAGTTACTCGAAGGCGTAAAATTAGTGGGACATAGGCGAGAGCACGCACAGGAAAGACCGTCCAGCTATCCACTGTTCTGTTTTGGTAAACACTTGAACACCTGCAGCCGGCATCCCTCAGAAGCTGGCGGCCGCTGTGGCCTCTCTAAACGGATTACAGAAATCCCCCAGTTCACCATTCATACCGTCAGGCTGTGGCCTTCGGCGGTTAGGCAGGGACGTAGCCGAGCTCTGTCTCGCTTACTGCCTTTCCGCAAAATCTTATAATTACAAAATCGCGGAATTCTCGCGTGCCGATGCGTTTCCACATAGATTTCCTACACCGTAATTTAGACTATTACGCCAACAAAACCTAAAGTGTCACGTTAAATGCACTCATGTAAGGTGCAAGGCCGTTGCCACCTTACAGTACCTGATCCAAATCCAGCTTTTGCACCTTTCTGAGAGTACTAGAAGGCGTCAGGTCAGTACAATTTACAAAAGTCTGCGATCTCTTCTCACGCGTTAAGATTCAACTGCGACTCCCACTCCGACTGCTGAGTAAATACAGTTGAAGCCAGTACCGTGGACACCATGTAATGGGAAAACTATATCCAAATTTACAATGAAATGGTCATAAACTACAACTGTGAAACATATAGCAGAGGGTATTTGGCGTTGTACCACACATTAGGGTTTCTTCCCGTTCCGTTTATGAAAGAACGCTTGAGGAGCGATTGCTTAGAGTCTTGAGGGTATTTTTGTTCTGTCTTTGCAAGTACAAAAATGCGTGATTTTTTTTCACCAGATGCTTTTCGGTTTATTGAGGTAAAGCACATCTGCGGTCTGTAATTAAATTATGGTCACTCATTGAAGAATTTATTGTCACCTTGTCAAGCATTTCCAGTTGGCCTCTGTTACCAGTTTAAGAAGATTCTTTTTAATTTGTATAAAACAGTTGAAACCATCAGACTGAATAACCAGTGTAAACTTAAATAACACCAGACCACTGATGGTGCTTTACCTCTACAAAGCGAAACGCGTCTGGTGACCAAAATCACGCATTTTTGTAGTTGCAACGACAGAACAAAAATACTCTCAAGAATTATAAAGCAACAACTGACACTATGGCCACACAAATGAAGATTGCTTGCATGCCTCAATGCGCAGTCCAATCTTGTTTTTGCGGTTCGGTAAAGGAACGTACTTCAAGGACGGTTGTATATTCTTAGATTTTGCACCCAATATTGCTTCTCGAACCTTTATAAGTGGCCTTTCGCTGGATCGCTGAAGTCTATCTGAAAGCGTTCGCTAATTCAGGCTTTTCGGCATTTCCTGCTCCGTATCTAGGTTTACCAGGTATCAGGCTTTTTACGGTTTTTCAGCATTTTTAGCGATGAAGCACAGAACGCAGAACTAACGATCTTTGTGACCTAATGACGTGAGCTCTAAGGATAAGGAGGAATAAGAAAAGGAGAGATCAGGGCTTAACGTCCCGTCGACGACAAGGTCGGTAGAGCTGAGGAATAAGGAGGTGTACCTAAGAATATATAGATATATATAGATATTCTTATGAGAGTGTCCTATGTTTTCTTCGTAGGCCGAACATTACAACGACGCTACGCACAAAGCGATCGCGGCAAAGTAGAACGTGCGTATCATCCGGTGCCAACCAACCCCGCGTCACGAAGTTCGATTTTATTTTGACATAAGTTTATCTTAGGCAGAAGACTGAGCAATTAACAATACTGAGCATTTAATTGCTGTCATAACTGCCATATTATAAGGCAGTTTACACATTTACTTTTATTTTTTAACTTTTGTAGTTTAAACACGTTTACTGTTGATCTGTCAAAAAACTGTCTGTAATTTATTATTAACAAACGCTGGAAAATATTCAACTGATTCTGTTTATGTTTAAAATAGTTAGTCCGGCTTGTAGAGCATAATGCCCGGCTAAATACTGCTATTTTTCTACCCTGGTAAACCTAACTCTATCCCGAAGTGCACTTTTTGTGCGGTATGTCCTTTACCGGCCAATGATCTTCTTCAGTGCGGATGCACTCACATTGGTCAAACTCTTACGGGAATCGGTAGAGTGACTGCGCGAGTAATAAGTGTCATGGGCAGGGGTACTACAAATGTAGTGTGTGGACAGTAAGTTGGAAATGTGGGTCTCACGGGAAGTGTGCCTCTAGATAAGTTCCTGCAGTCGCACTATCCTCTGTGTCCTCGATGGCTTAGTCGGATCCCAGCATGGTAGCTCAGCGCGTTCGATCAGAAGGTGAACTGCCCTCTGTAATAAAAAAAAAAAACTGAGTTAATGGATGAGCGATGAACTTGTACAAGCATCATGGGACGTCCGCCTCTAAGAAATCCGATAAATCGCACAAATCTAAGGGCTGTCAATTAGACTAAATACCTAGGAATTACGAGCAACTTAAATCGGAAAGACCACATAGATAATATTGTGGAGAAGGCGAAACAGAGACTGCGGTTTGTTGGCAGAACACTTAGAAGATGGGACAAACCCACTAAAGAGAGAGCCTACATTACACTTGTCCGTCCTCTGCTGGAATATTGCTGCACGGTGTGGGATCCTTACCAGGTAGGATTGACGGAGGACATCGAAAAAGTGCAAAGAAGGACAGCTCGTTTCGTGTTATCGCGCAGTAGAGGTGAGAGTGTCGGTTTTCTTTGCGGCGAGATCTATTTACGAAATTTCTATTACCAACTTTCTCTTCCGAATGCGAAAATATTTTGTTGACACCCACCTACGTAGGGAGAAATGATCATCATTACAAAATAAGAGAAATCAGAGCTCGAACGGAAAGATTTAGGTGTTCCTTTTTCCCACACGCTATTCGCGAGTGGAATGGTAGAGAAGTAGTATGAAAATGATTCGATGAACCCTCTGCCAGGTACCAAGTGTGAACTGCAGATTAACCATGTAGATGTAGAACAAATGCATCTAGCACTAACAAACAGAATGCAAAGTGAGATCAAAAATTTAAAAAAATGTCGGATGGAGTCATGTAAGCGGAAGATCCCAGGTGCCAGTCCGGTCGGGGCACACATTTTCAACTGTCGCCGTTGATATTTATCAGCGCATGTAAGCAGCTAAAGGCCTGAATTTCACTGTAATTACATTGACGTTGTAGTCACATCATACTGCTTTCTGATTTATCAAATGCACAATTTTAAATTTCTGAACATTTAAGGAAGTCGACATAAAAGTTTTCTAAATGTTGTGCATCGACATACTGTCAAGGTGTCAGTGAATAAAATCGACCTTTCAGACACGGTTGCAGTGGTATTCCTCTCGGCACACTCTCCATGCAGGGAACGGCTACTGCAGCCGTGTCTGAAAGGTCGATTTTATTCACTGATAGCCCACAGTAAGAAGCGGCAGCACACCCAGGAAACTTTTATATTAACTGACTCTCACCACGGGGCACTACGCTCTTACATATAAATGAAATTGCTAGTCTTTGTACCAGTTTCAAATCTTATCAAGATGACTAATCCGTTTGCAAGTCTGGGGCACTATCCCTGTTGTTTTTTAGGTCATCAATAAACAACATGAACAGCAAGGATGCAAACACATTTGCCTGGAGCACGGCTGCAACTACTTCGTGTGTCTTTCAGTCCTCGAAAATCAGTCGGTGTGTCTAGGCTACTACTACACGTTGAAACGGGGCTGATTAAACTTGTCCAGGGAGCGGAAAAAAAGCTGTCGATTACATTAAAGGATGATGAACAGGGACGGTAATGTTCGCTGGTAATCATGCACATGGTAAATACACAGCGTCATTTCTACCGAATCAAAATATCTTAAACTAGTGATTCCTGTCAGAAACGTCACCATGTATAGTAACTAGCGGGAAATCATACTGCAAAACTAAAGATATATGTAGGGTTCCGCCAAGAAATTTGTTAGACCTCTTCCTGTTTCCGATATGTATAAAGTATTTAAGAGACGGTTTGTGCACCCCTTTTAGATTGTTTGCAGATGATGTCTAATTTCAAAAGAATTTTATACAAGATATCTGAATAGCTTGAAAGCGACTAGGGATCCCGAGTGAGTACTAACAGAATTCCATTCAGTTTCTGTCACTTGTCAAGTGACACAATTTTTAGAAGTTATCGAATGAAGTAAATGTCGAAGTATTGCACTTAGAAACATCTTAACTGGAATGATCATATACAAAACGCTACAGGCAAGGCAAACCAAAGGCTAAGTTTATTCTCAGAACTGAAAGTGCAATAAATCCTCTAAGGCAACTACTTACACTCTGGATGCTGGATGTTGTAAGTTTGGTTAGCCGGCCGGGGTGGCCGAGCGGTTCTAGGCGCTTCAGTCCGGAACCGCGCGACTGCTACGGTCGCATGTTCGAATCCTGCCTCGGGCATGGACGTGTGTGATGTCTTTAGGTTAGGTTAGTTCTAAGTTCTAGGGGACTGATAACCTCAGATGTTAAGTCCCATAGTGCTCAGAGCCATTTGAACCATTTGTAAGTTTGGTTACCTATCTTAAGGTGCAAGAAATATTTTCCGGGTTAGTTTCATTTCGCTCACCCCGTAGAGCACTGCTACTTGACATAAGATCGTGACATATAGAACTGATTCAGGACAATTGTGAGGCTTCAAGGAAGAATGGCTCTTTCTGTTTTATCACGAAATAGTTTGGAGAGTGTCTCGAGGATTACAACTGAGCTGAGATGACTTTCCATGTGGATTTTAAAATTTTACCGGTGAACTGAATGTTCAAACAAATTTCGGGCTTGGAGCCGATTGTTGTTTAATTCCTCCCACGATATTTCGACCAGCTACTTGCCAGTCTTCTTCAGGTGAACCGTCGAACACTAACGCATACTCTTTCTTCTTTATTGTTATTTCAGTTCTCCACAACGGGGGAGGGCTGGCCGCGGACAGAAACTGCTCTTCAGTCAAAGATTACAAAAACGGTATTTAAAAACGGTTAAAACATATAAAGGCGACGATAACAAATGATTTTGTAAAAAATGCATAAGTGGATGATAGTGACGAATTTTACATATCAACATAGGACTCACTCAGCCAGCCGGTTGCAAATAACTGTTTGGTACATTGATCGAGGTTTCGATGTCTTTAAGGATGTCTTCGTCAGAATGAAATTTTAAGAAACCGTAAAGTTACTTTGTGAGAAAGCAGCAGTCAAAGTTTCGAACAGATATGCTCTAGTCAAAAATGAAAATTAAATACGTTTTGAAGAAGACATCGTTGGAGATGTCGAAACCTAGGTCAGTGTAGCAAAGTTGTCTGCAACCGGTTGGCTGTGTGATGCCTATGTTGAAAATTACATACGGTTGCTGAGAGACAAAAATGGTTCAAATGGCTCTGAGCACTATGGGACTTAACATCTATGGTCATCAGTCCCCTAGAGCTTAGAACTACTTAAACCTAACTAACCTAAGGACAGCACACAACACCCAGTCATCACGAGGCAGAGAAAATCCCTGACCCCGTCGGGAATCGAACCCGGGAACCCGGGCGCGGGAAGCGAGAACGCTACCGCACGACCACGAGCTGCGGACTGCTGTGAGACAGCCGTGTTTAAAACCGTAAGAGTTTTACATACTAACAAGTGACAATAAACGAGGATTTGTAAAATGTACAGATGAAGATACTGATGGGTTTTAAAACACGTTTGACAGTTTTATATTACAGCTAAAATGCAGTCTCTCATGAATGTGAATTATGCCATGATGATACGAGGTGACACACATGAAAAAATTATCATGATGAAGGTGCGATGATGAGTATGACCACGGGCCGTGTAGAAACGCAGGTAGCGATTAGAAGTCAGCAAGATTGATTAAGGAAGAAGGAGAAAATTGGAGGATAGTGTGAGGTGGACCATGGTGGTTAGGGCTGGAAAGAGGGGTGTATATCGTGACGGATTTCGTAATTGGGGAGTGGGAGTTGGTTAAAATTCCCGAAGGGGAGGATTGATAAGGCGTGGAGGTGCGTCGAAGTTGGAATATGAATGTCGTGGAGCAGCAGGATACCTGGATTGGTGGTTAGTCCGAAATATATACCGTGCATGCGTCAAAATCGAACTGACACGCGGACCACCCTTCCTGGCGGCAGCGCCCTTGCTAGTGGGACTGTAAACCTGGCTGTCCTCTGCATTACCTCTCACAGCGGCTGTTGGCGCACTCTGTCGTCTCAGAGTAGAACAAATCGCGGTGATGATGGGCTTCCACGCACTATCCAACTGGTAGCCACTATCAAAGTTGATCCGATTTTTCGCTAGGAGTGTGTCCACGAATTCTTTAATAATGGAGTCCCAAAAAGATGGGCATTCAGTGGAGAATGATAGAACTATGATTCTCAGTACACCAACATATTTTTGCGTCTCTATTGTAAAGGAATCCGTGGAAATATACCTGACGGAAAATTTGGTGAACCGTGATAATGGACACCAGCTGGACGGTGCATCATCACGATTTGCTTTAACTGAAGACGATAGAGCGCGCCAACGGCCGCGGCGAGCGGTAATGCAGAGGACAGCTGAGTTCCGCGATTCCTCCAGCAAGAACGCTGCCACCGGCATGTGTGGTCCGTCTGTCTACTTGACTTTGACGCATGCGTGAAATACTCGGAGCGCGCTATACAGGGTGTTACAAAAAGGTACGGCCAAACTTCCAGGAAACGTTCCTCACACACAAATAAAGAAAAGATGTTATGTGGACATGTGTCTGGAAACGCTTAATTTCCTCGTTAGAGCTCATTTTAGTTTCGTCAGTATGTACTGTACTTCCCCGATTCACCGCCATGATTTCATACGGGATACTCTACCTGTGCTGCTAGAACATGTGCCTTTACAAGTATCACACACAACATGTGGTTCATGCACGATGGAGCTCCTGCACATTTCAGTCGAAGTGTTCGTACGCTTCTCAACAACAGATTCGGTGACCGATGGATTGGTAGAGGCGGACCAATTCCATGGCCTCCACGCTCTCCTGACCTCAACCCTCTTGACTTTCATTTATGGGGGCATTTAAAAGCTATTGTCTACGCAACCTCAGTACCAAATGTAGAGACTCTTCGTGCTCGTATTGTGGACGGCTGTGATACAATACGCCATTCTCCAGGGCTGCATCAGCGCATCAGGGATTCCATGCGACGGAGGGTGGATGCGTGTATCCTCGCTAACAGAGGACATTTTGAACATTTCCTGTAGCAAAGTGTTTGAAGTCACGCTGGTACGTTCTGTTGCTGTGTGTTTCCATTCCATAATTAATGTGATTTGAAGAGAAGTAATAAAATGAGCTCTAACATGGAAAGTAAGCGTTTCCGGACACATGTCCACATAACATATTTTCTTTCTTTGTGTGTGAGGAATGTTTCCTGAAAGTTTGGCCGTACCTTTTTGTAACACCCTGCATATTTTGGGACGGAGCGAGTATTTGCCAGTCTTCGATGGGTCACCTGAAGATAACTGGCAGGTGCCCAGTAGAAATATCGTGAGAGGAAGACCGGCTGCAAGCCCGAAATTTATCTGAACAGGACTTTGAATAGCGCCTCAGTATTTTCACGAAATTTCAGTCTACAAGATTTGTGCTTTCTGCGACAAAACATGTGGTTTTCTTGAAGGCAACATATACTGTCTAACCATTGAGCCATGCACGGTTCGTGTTTATACCATTTATAGTTTGTCATCTTCTAATACGGTACGGCCGCCTCGTTTTCTTATTCCATTTACTGGCGTCACTAACTTCCTGCCTTACTTTCCCGTGAGCGGCAGCAGCAGCGCGTATCGATAAGTGCACTGTCGTACCATCTCTGGAGCGGACCGATAGTATTTCCGGGTCATCGTGAGTCTGGCGGTCAGTTCGAGACGTACGATCAGAGCAGTCGGGGACGGAGTACCAGTGAGGTTGGCACAGCCAGTACCAGCGGGGACGACCGTTGGTTGGTCGTTGGGTCGGTCGTCTCATCGACGGCATGTATTTGGATCGGCTTCTGCCTGTGCAGAGACGTCGGTTGGGTTACCTCTGCGTGGTTGGTCGGAGCCAGTGTCTTCGGGACGTCGTCCGTCCGAAGGAAGAAAGTAAGTTGGAGACGCCCCAGCTGTGCAGTCGCGACGCAGCAGCAATCGTGGACGGAACATCACTCCAGTCGGTCGGTTGGCGTGGAGCAGCAAGCATGCCCCCGTCGCGCGAAGTTGGGCTGGAGCCGATGGCGGCGTGCACGCGAGGTCGGAGTGTGAGGTGCTGCTTGCGAGTGCTACGAAGTTCGTCGCCCACCGATCTTGGACATGAAAGTTGAGCTCTCACTTAACTTACTATCGAGCCTCAACTGTTTACATTTCTTCGTTTCATCCTGGTATTCGCTTTTGGGACATTCTCGCGAGCAACAACGTGTGTGTGTGTTTAAGTCGGCTGACATTAAATCTGTCTTCCTGTGGAATTTAACTAAATTTATTCCCTGTTATTAAAGTTCACCAGCGGTATCTTCTGCCTTGTGACCGTTGACCTACCGGTTACCTGCCCTGGTCGTTGACATAATTTTGGCGGTGTATTTTCCTCGTCGTATTGTTGCTGTCCAGTGCGGCGTGTAGTTCGACGGCTGGGGTGTTGTTGGTCACTGTGGGCGCCAATATTCTGTGTGTCGTTGTACTGAAATCTTGTGGTCGTTTTGCTGGTTGCGTCGAGCGGAACTGATTTGGTTGATTGGTCGGTCGGCTGTCTGTCGGTTGGGTTGCCTTCCGATTAAGAGATTGTTGGTCAGACTGCCTGTCTCGCCTAAACGGGCGTTAGTGTTACAATTCCAGGCCGACCCTTGGAAGTCCTGAGCGCCGTTCCGTGTCTGTTACATAGTAACTTCCCTGTTTGAGTTTTAGTTATGTAGTTGACGGTCGGCCTTCAGCCGAGTTTTATATATGCTGAATTAATGTTCTTGTCTTGCCCTTAAGGCATGAGATTGTTGTTCTTATAGGGGCCTTCAGTCGAATTTTACATCAAATCTTTTATGGCCGTAAGTCGTTTAATTATTGTGTTGATGTGTGGTCTTCAGCTGAGTTTTAATATCTCTTAAATTAATGTTCTTGTCCTGCCCTTAAGGCATACAGTTGTGATGTTTTTATGGGGCCTTCAGCCGAATTTGCTTCAATTGTTTTAAGATTAGGCCGTTGGATTGAAACACTTCTTATATGCTTAATATGCGGCCTCCAGCCGAATTCCATTAAAATTAAAAAAAATATTTTTGGGTGACACCTCCAGAAGAATTTCTTATTTAGGACTTGCGTTCTGGATTTTGAGTGTGGCCTTCAGCCGATGTAATGTTAATCAAAGGAGATCCAATACTACTATGAGTGTTTTGCATTCTTGTGTAATATTGTGTGTGGACAAATAACTGACAGCAACCTCATTTTGGCCCCTTTCCACAACCTAACCCACTCTGACCTGCTAGCCCATGCATTTCAACCATATTGAGATCAAAGCTAGTACGGAAATATTTAGAAGTTCATTTTTGCCACACGTGTAACGTAGTAACACCATCACGTAGACAAACAACTACTTACATTTTCAGTTCACACTAATCAGTATCCTGTATAAAGTGCTATGCTATATACTGCACGTAACATTTGTTACTGCTTGTATTAGCTATTCTTGAATGGATCGGTTAATTCTTGCGAATTAATCGTATTCATGCTTCCTGTGATCATCGTATGAGCCTAATATTTTATCAGGAGATGACGATAGAATACAGTCAATGAAAGGCAGTGGAAACGAGTCAGAAAATGGACTTTGCTATGCAGAAGAAGAAGTACCCACACCGAAAGTACTACGATGCCTGGGGTCCCCATTCTGTGTAGAGCAATGCAGCGGTGGGTCTGAGGAGAACGAACATCGCCAGATTGCATTCCTCGTCGTTATATGGGCTAAGCATCTGGCTTGATGGTACGACAATCAGTAATTTGGACAGCAGCTTTTACATTTCTGAGGTGTTAAAGCCGCTTGCTGTGCTCTATTTTCGAGGTGTTCATTACGTTATTTTCCAGCAAGAAACGCAAAACCACACGTTACCCACACTGTCCTTACCCACCTTGGTATAGAGGTTCCACTGAAGTAAGCTGCTCATGGATTTCTGAGCGTTTGGCTCTCCTCCAGTTGCCAGCTAATACGATTGACGACCTCTGAAAGAGATGAAGTACATCGAATGACATGAAACTTCCTGGCAGATTAAAACTGTGTGCCGGACCGAGACTCGAACTCGGGACCTTTGCCTTTCGAGGTCAAGTACTCTACCAACTGAGCTACCCAAACACGACTCACGCCCCTTCCTCACAGCTTCACTTCCTCCAGTACCTCGTCCCCTTCCTTCAACTTTACAGGAGCTCTCCTGCGCACCTTGCAGGAGTAGCACTCCTGAAAGAAAGGATATTGCGGAGACATGGCTTAGCCACAGTCTATGGGATGTTTCCAGAACGAGATTTTTCACTCTACAGCGGAGTGTGCGCCGATATGAAACGTCCTGGCAGATTAAAATTGTTTGCAGGAGAGCTTCTGTAAAGTTTGGAAGGCAGGAGACGAGGTACTGGCGCAAGTAAGGCTGTGAGGACGGGGCGTGAGTCGTGCTTCGGTAGCCCAATTGGTAGAGCACTTGCCCGTGAAAGGCAAAGGTCCCGAGTTCGAGTCTCGGTCCGGCACACAGTTTCATATCAGCGCACACTCCGCTGCAGAGTGAAAATCTCATTCTGGATCGAATGACATATCAGTATCGCCGTTCACGCTCAGTTCCATTCGAGACCTAGCAGAGTTGAAGCCGCTGTAGCTGCCAGAGGCCACCTGTATACTCCCAAATCACCTATACATTTAACGATGTATATTTGCTACTATAATGTGTACACACAAATTTAAAAATTTAAATTTTCGTTGGATGCTATCCTTCCTGGTGTAATTTTAATAGCCAAAAGTGTAAGTTTAGTGCCTCTGAGACGTGAAGGTAGAATGAGGTTGGTTTGGTCTCCAGTTTCAGTCCACTGGGCACGTCTACGATATCCACCCGCCGCTTGCGTGCGCTGGACGAAGCTTGCGATTCCCGCCGGCGGCAGGGACAGGTAGCCGCCGGAACGCAAAGTAGCGGAGCGCCCTCCGTGTCTCGCGCGGGCCAGCGGCGGCTCCTTAATTAGCGGCTGGAATGCTCCTCTGCCGCAGCTACCGCCGGCCACTTAATTACGCCCTATCGTCAAGAGCTCGGTGCAACACGTGTTTCTTGATAAGAAACACAATGCCGACATTGTCTCTCACGTGTGGCTCTGCGCGGCAACTTCGAAGGGTAAGGAAAGACCTTTGGCACAGCTGTGCACAAGTAATTAATCCCAAGCAGCCTCGGAATGAGCCGTGTGTTACTCGCACATCGCTAGTCCACATCATACGAGGGTCACTCCAAAACAAATGCACACTATTTTTGTAAAAATACATTTTTCATACTGCATGTGTGAGAGTTTTACAGTGTATAGATACATCCTTCCCGCTTGTTTTCAAACTTAGTTCAACCTGTTCCCGTGTGTGGCGCCGTCACAGCATGTCTTCAAGATGGCTGCTACACTTGACGTTCGTCAGAAGCATCGTGCTGTCATAGAATTCCTGTGCTGTGAAAACGAGACAGTGGGAAACATACACAAGAGGTTGGAAAAGGTGTATGGAGATGCTGCTGTCGATCGCAGCACAGTTGGTCGGTGGGCAAGCTGTTTACGTGATGAAAGCGGCCACGGCAATATTGAGGGTTGTCCTCTCAGCGGCAGGCCTCGTGCTGCACACACTGCAGAAAATGTGCAGAGATTAAACGACTTGGTGACTGCTGACGGACGCATCACAGTGAACGAACTCTCACGCAACGTTGGGAATGGGGAAGGGAGTGTTTACAGAATACTGAAAGTATTGCCGTTAAAAAAGGTTTGTGCGAGTTGGGTTCCCAGGATGTTGACAGTGGCTCACAAAGAAACAAGAAAAACGGTATGCAGAGAACTTTTGGAACAGTACGAGAATGGTGGAGATGAATTTCTTGGAAAAATTGTGACAGGTGATGAAACATGCTCCATCATTTTTCACCAGAGACGAAGAGGCAATCAATGGAGTGGCATCGTGCAAATTCACCCAAGGAAAAAAAAAAAAAAATTCAAAACCACACCTTCTGCTGGAAAAGTTATGGCTACGGTGTTTTTCGATTCCGAAGGACTCCTGCTTGTGGACATCACGGGCAAGTGGAACCACCATAAATTCTGATGCATATGTGACGATACTGAAGAAACTTCAAGCTCGACTGAGTCGTGTTCGACCACATCGGCAAAAGCAGGATGTTTTGCTGTTGCACGACAATGCACGGCCACATGTCAGTAAAAAAACCATGGAAGCGATCACAAAACTCGGATGGACAACACTGAAACACTCGCCTTACAGTCCTGACATGGCTCCATGTGACTATCATCTCTTTGGGAAACTGAAAGACTCTCTTCGTGGAACAAGATTTGAAGACGATGACTCCCTTGTGCACGCTGCCAAACAGTGGCTCCAACAGGTTGGTCCAGAATTTTACCGTGCGGATATACAGGCTCTGGTTCCAAGATGGCGTAAGGCAGTTGAGAGGGAGGGAAATTACGTGGAGAAATGAAAATACTGTTCCTAAAGGATGTGTCTACACACTGTAATACTTCCAAACATATAGAAAAAAGATGGATTTAAAAAAAAGTGTGCATTTCTTTTGGAGTGACCCTCGTATTTTGCAAGAGCGTAGCATTTACGAAAAACAATCTCTATCTTTCGAGGTACGGTTCTTTGCATAGTATAAGGAAAAAAGTCCATTGCACAATCCTGGGTTCCCTAGAACTTTTTTTTGGTGCTTAATGTTTCTCACATTTGGAAATATTGTATGTCCGGAAGAAGTTTCATATAGTGGCATCGCTTAAATTTCATACTAAATAGCAAACTCCTTTGAAGATGGCCCACGCTTGTGTTTGTTGGTGTATGAGCCAGTTAACAGGCTGGAGAAAGACACGGATACATCTTTCCAATACGACAATGCATCTTGACAGTTTCCCTTATGCCAGAAGTGCATAACAGGAGAGTGTCAGGTCGTATGTTTTATTTCACCCCTCTAAATAACAAACTTTACGTCAGAAACGATGTTTCAGTCATTCAGTGATAGATGAATTATCGGGCGGCCTAAACAGGTTTCTGTAACTTACTCAGACTATCTTCCAATTTATTCATTTAAGCTCCAAAAATGATTAAAAGTGCGTATTCATGAGTAAAAGCTTATCTTACACTACCTAGTATAAGTACCACAAGCCAATGGCATAAACTTTCGTGTTGGAAAACATGAACTGGGAAGAAATGCGAAGTATTTAATTCTAAGTACAACGTTTAACTTCAGACTAATTACTAACAAAACAGGAAAGAATTTAAATCATGCCGGTAAAACCGTGTTGATAGTTTTACAACACGAAAGTTCATAGTCATTGTCAGTCTCGGAAAGTGTTTTGAGCTCACGGACTACAAACACAAAGTGCGGCAAGCCATTTGACATATACCTTTTCATTTAATATGAGACTTACACTCCACTAAGACGATAATAAGGTAGCAGAATATTACAGTAATTGTTTATAAAAGCAAACTGGACTGCAGTGACTGTACACACTGATCTCTGACTCATTTGATATATAAGTACTTTTAATGGGATGCGGGTCTTCCTTTTCTTTGCTTTCATAGATTGTGTGTCAACAGGGTGTATGCTGCATTGGGAACAGGCAACGCAGCGTCCGATGCACCGAAAAGGTGGACCCGAGCAGCAGGAGGGACTCTGGCAGATAGCATAAGGTGTTGTCTCCATGAAAGTTCCATCATCGGGCGAACCCCAGGGGATCAGTGATATTGTTTATTTGCAACTCATCTCCAGCCCAAGGGCCGAGCAGTGTTGAGTGGAGGAACTTGGAGTGGGAGACCAGCGGTCTGCCATTTTCTGAAGAGTTCCTTCAGCGGATAAGTATCTAGCACTTTCCTAAGAAAACACAGAATGTCTCGAGCACAGTTCCTTACATTCTGAGGACCTTTGATGCGAAGCTGAATACTGGGCATGAAAACGGCGATTGGTAAAATGGCTTGTGACGTCATGAAGATGGATAGTATGGAGAAGTTTTTTTCAAAGGAGGGGTGGATCGAAAAGTCACTAGAGTTTTAACGCGATGCGTGTTTTGGAGGGACTTTTGTGGGAAAAGCAATCAAACCATTGGAAGGTTGAACGTTCTTCCACAGCGATTGGCAATCATGTCTTTCTTGTCAGGAATGAGAGATCAGGCTGTACGATTCCGCTGAAAAATGGAGAATTCATTCGGAGATGGAGGAGTGTGCACATCTAGGAGTTCGACACCGGTATTGGTGTGGAACTGCTGTCTCTGTTCGAGCAAAAGATGGGGGCTCCACAGTTCGTACTGGCGCAAGCACTAACCTAACAGCCGTGACAGCAATGCTCTGCACGTCTCATGCTGAGAGTTTATTAGCAGCACCGGCACCTTAGAGCAACGCTTGGTCAAAATTTAGTCAGATCATTGCAGAAATATGTTTGAAGCCCAGCAGTGCTTTGTTAGATGGATGCATTTCTCACTCCAACTGCGTCCGTTTAGTTAAAAGCTCTCGTGTCATTTTTAGAATGTCAGTTGCGTCCAAAGGGCACGTTCTCAAGTAATTCAGAGAAACAGCAGGTTGACTTGGTGTAATCCATACAGTGTAGCTTTGTAATATTAACGGACGTTGCTAGGTAGTCAGATGCATTTCATGTTTATGTTTTAATTGAATAAATTAATGTGTTCATTTAAAACTTTATTTGTTAACATCTTCAATTATTCTCAACTAAATATTGTGCAATTCTCCACTTTAGGATCCGTAGCTCGGGCCATAAGTTCTTCATCTTAGTTAATCCGTTTGTGCACAGGAATTCAGCTTGGGTCTTATAGGTGTGTCAGGCTCATAATTAATTTTCTAGATCAGGGCATCCATTTGGAACACCCGCGGGATTTTGCAGATGCATGGTGTCCATGAAGTACGGCCGAATATTAGAGTGCTGTAGAACATACAAAATTTATTGAAATTGTAACGCTTTTTTACAAACATATTAAGTAATTTCTCCCACTTATGTATGAAAAATTATAAATTATGATCACACAAGCCCGCGTGGCAACGAGCAATGCGTTAATTGAAGTTTTCAATGGCGCATTCACAAAAATATGGTGGGATACCGTTAATAACCCTTTTAATATCATCCTTCAATTGGTGTATTGTTTGTGGTTTATTCACTTACACTTTTTATTTCGCATATCCCCACAAAAAAGTCTCAAGACTTAAGATCGCACTGGTTGCCTCGCACAGATATAATTTTTTAAGGAAAATTTTCATCCAACAGAGCAATTGTTCCACGCGATTCACTTGTGACGTCTCGTACCATCTTGTTGAAACCAAAAAGCTTCATTTTCATCCATAAGAGAAAAAACCAATCAGAAAGCATGCTTCGGTAAAGGCCGCCATTCACAGTGACGGCAGCTCCCTTATAATTTTCAAAAAAAGTACTGGCCGATCACTCCTCCTGCCCCGAACCCGCACCAAACAGTCATGCTTTGTGGATGCATTACATTTTCCACAGTCACTCGTGGATTTTCGTTACCCCAAATTCTGAGTTCTGTTTATTGACGTACCCACAAGGATGGAAATGCGCCTCATCTGAGAAAATGATTCTTTTTGTGAAGTTCTCGTTCTCCGCTTGTCGAGTCGAGACCCATCGAGCAAATCGATGTCTCTTTCCATGATCTGCAGGCTTCAACTCTTGTGTAAGTAGAATCTTGTACGCATGCATTTCCAGATCTTTTGGAAGAATTTCATGCAGTGAACTTGGTGATAAAATCAATTGTTGAGCTCGTCGGCGAACCGACTTTTAGGTCCTAAGGTCACATTGTCACGCACAACAACAATGTTTACTTGTGGTCGAACAGAAAGCGGTCGTGATGTTTTCTTAACGTTTGAAACAGAACCCGTGACTTCGAAATTCCGGATCAACTTCCGAACTGATGATTCGGTTGGAGCAGCATCACATCCGAGTGACACGTAATTCACGAACGGTTGCCATGAGACTTTCACTGTTTTTGTTATACCTTTTTATCACTTGGGTACATTGCTCAGTTGTCATCTGCTCCATGACGAAAATAGATATCGAACAACAATGCTCACCACACAAAACCTACCGGGCTGCTAATGGTAAGGTTCGCAGATAACAAACATGAAAACACCAAGGCTGCCAACCATCATATGACAAAATGGCACAAAATTCAAATTCTTCTTCACTTGCTGGACATTCGTTATGTATCCTGCAGCACTACACTGTTTAGATGTTTATAACCGTGAGTGCACTTCTTGCCGCACTATTCTGAGTCCATCTCGTCTGCAGTAATTGCACTAAAGCCAACTGTTTGTACGATCTGTCAGTATGATGGTCCTGTGTCACTCATGCCAGTGATTTGATGTTTCCCAAACACTGATATATGATGATGTGCTGCACGTGAACATCCTCGTATCGTAAAACGATTCTTTCACCAGACTATTAATGCTAACCGGTATGTCCAGAAATAGTTTAATCCATATGTGAATCAACTCACACAAGATGAAAGACTGTATGGATATTTTCAGCAAGACGTAGCAACAACGCACACCGCCTCGACAATCTTGTCACGAATGCATGTGGTGTTGGGTGAGGAGGGGACAATCAACAGAGACAGTGCCATCTTCTGGCCACCTCAATCGCCTGGTCTCTCTTCCGGTATTTTCTAGGGGCCAATTGAAGGACTAGACGTTATTAATCCTCACTCACTGGAAGAGCTATAGCAGAACACTGAAACCGCTAATGCTGCTATCCCTCAGGCAGACCTCTTACGGGTCTCACACTGTCTGGTAAATCGGGCGCAGCTCTCCATCGACGCCAAGTGGCCATATCCAGCATCTTCTGTGATATTCATTAACAAGGGTCAGTTCCGCGTCAGTCTTATTGTAAATATTTTCTAGGTTTGTTTTATTTTACCCATTGTTGTATATCCATCTTAGGACAAGTTGTGAGTAGTGGTTTATTAGTTTTATTCCTGATGCTTTATACGTGGGCACTGCTGGTGTTTGGGCTTATAAATCGTTGTTAATAACATATTTCTAAAGGAGTATGTGTATTTTATTTCCATTTTGATTAACAAGGCAAAAACTTCTGAAATATTTTTCATGAATTTCTAATATCAAACATGTATCTTATTCAGTTCATAATTGCCGTACCGTAGGTGCAACCACAACGGAGGGGTATCTGTTGAGAGGCCAGACAAACATGTGGTTCCTGAAGAGGGGCAGCACCCTTTTCAGTAGCTGCAGGGGCAACACTCTGGATGATTGACTGATCTGGCCTTGTAACACTAACCAAAACAGCCTTGCTGTGCAGGTACTGAGAACGGCTGAAAGCAAGGGGAAACTACAGCCGTAATTTTTCCCGAGGGCATGCAGCTTTACTGTATGGTTAAATGATGATGGCGTCCTCTTGGGTAAAATATTCCGGAGGTAAAATAGTCCCCGATTCGAATACCCGGGCGGGGACTACTCAGGAGGACTTTGTTATCAGGAGAAACAAGAAATAAAAACTTTGAGGTTTGCCGATGACATTATAATTCTGTCAGAGACAGCAAAGGACCTGGAAGAGCAGCTGAATGGAATGGACAGTGTCTTGAAAGGAGGATATAAGATGAACGTCAACAAAAGCAAAACGAGTATAATGGAATGTAGTCGAATTAAATCGGGTGACGCTGAGGAAATGAGACACTTAAAGTAGTATATGAGATTTGCTATTTGGGGAGCAAAATAACTGATGGTGGTCGAAGTAGAGAGGATATAAAATGTAGATTGGCAATGGCAAGGAAAGCGTTTCTGAAGAAGAGAAATTTGTTAACATCGAGTATAGATTTAAGTGTCAGGAAGTCTTTTCTGAAAGTATTTGTATGGAGTGTAGCCATGTATGGAAATGAAACATGGACGATAAATAGTTTAGGCAAAAAGAGAATAGACGCTTTCGAAATGTGGTGCTACAGAAGAATGCTGAACATAACTAACGAGGAGGTATTGACTAGAATTGGGGAGAAGAGAAATTTGTGGCACAACTTGACTAGAAGAAGGGATCGGTTGGTAGGACATATTCTGAGGCATCAAGGGATCACCGAGTTAGTATTGGAGGGCAGCGTGGAGGGTAAAAATCGTAGAGGGAGACCAAGAGATGAATACACTATACAGATTCAGAAGGATGTAGGTTGCAATAGGTGCTGGGAGATGAAGAAGCTTGCACAGGATAGAGTAGCATGGTGAGCGGCATCAAACCAGTCTCTGGACTCACAACAAAAACAATTGCGTGGAAATGAGACCAGATTCAAGGTTTCGCAAAAGAGCTTGCAGGATATTTAGAGAGTTGTTATGGTATCGAGTACATGGTTGGAGAAGACTATTGAAAGCACTGCTAGGAAAAAAAAAAACATAATAGATCTGACACTTATACTCGGGATGCAAAAGTATATTCAGCTACAAAACACGTTGTACCATTAGTGCCTAATGGTGCTCAGCAATTTTAAAGAGTTTATGAGTAATGAACAAATAATTTATAGCAATATTTAACATCCTTCTGAGTCTTTGTGGATCCTCTGCCGCAGCTATGATTATTGCTTGAGAATTATTACTTTGTTTCAGACACATCAGATGAAAAAGCCTAGACGAAACCAAATGCCTCGTGTTTCATATGTGTTTATGTTTGTCACTTTGGCTAAATGGTCAAGTGACTCATGCTCCGTGCATTTTTGCGCTTGGCTTCAAGGAACGATAATTTCCTCAGGCTTTAGGGACAAGCAGAGGGTGGTAACTCAAGAGTGCCTGCCTACTGCGTAGATACGATTATCAAGTTGAGTCACACGCTGGTTGTAGCAATTTAATCAGTGCTCGCCACTGTACGTGACTTGCTGGCGATTCCCGCAAGAGGACAGACGTCACCGCGTTTTGCGCAGTTGTGCGCAGCGTCTAAAGCAACGTGTATTACTTTCTTCAGACTTGGAAGCTACAATGCAGGAAGGGCCATTCGTTAACGGAACCTCCCAATGTCTGCGATGTCACATAACATCTATAGCAAAATTTTACTCCGTAAGTCAAAGATTTTAACCTCATGATATTCCAAGATCATCTTTCAGAGAAGAAAGGGAATACAGCAGCCGGATTATTTGATTCACTCCAAGACGGATGCACAACGACCTATCGATATCTCAAGAAATCGTTTGCAATGATTAATTCGTTAACTAATCATTTGTATTCAAGAAGTAAACCCCAGTTTAAGTTATTTACCTCAAATAACAATTCCCGTAAACACTGCTATGAGTACCACACGATTATCAGTTATGATCAGTCTCAGCAGCAATATGTAATGAAGAAGGACGACAGAGATGTACCCAAAACTCATTGACCAAATAGTTAGAGGTCGTGTAAATATGGATAATGACATCAAAGTTAATCAGAAACCTACGGAAAATCTGCGCTTAGGAATAACAAAACGTCACTGGGTTTCCGTCGACCTGCTTTCGAAGAAATATATGCTTTTGTTTATACACATGACAACAAACAGTCGCAGTACCTTGTAGCATATCTACATTTACTCTCTACAAGACACTGTATTGAGCATTACACAGTGTACTCTCAGTTGTGCTACGTACTACGCTTCTTCCATTTCCGTATGGAAAGCGAGAAGAATGACTGAATGAATGCCTCTGTGCGAGGTGCAATTGATACTGGTTCTTGAAACATTGTAAAAGCGCAGTTAGTCCAAAACGTCTCGAGACTGGATTAATACAAGGTAGAGAAAACACTACTTAACGCCACCTGCTCGCCACTGACTGGTCGAATGTACATCCCTTGTTTACAGTTGCTATTTTAAGCTGCGACCGTAATCCTTGCGTTGCCGTCGCTCATACGCCAGGAATAAACCAGTCTCGAAGCGTTTGGGACGCACGGTGTAGTCTTTCGCAGCGTAGGTGTCTATCTTGAAGCTTTTGTCAGTTCACGGTTTTCAGAATATCCTTGGCGCGCTCCGGCGGCTCATACACACGTGTGGTGCCCTTCTTTGTACACGGTGAATATCCCTTATTAGTTGTAATTAGTATGGGTCCCACATACCTGTGCTGTACGAGTGTTTTATAAGCAGTCTGAGGCGTAACAATACGCATCACCAGTAGAGAACCTGACAGAAGTTTTCACGCCACACCCAATGAGTGATGGTCATAGGGAAAGTTTTCACACTTCGAGAGAAGTGTATGTTACGTACGACCTGAACCGCTGCGAGCATATACGCAACAGAGATCGATCTTAGGTAGATTAATATGAATTTTTGGGGGCATTTCTAGTAACACAATCGTTATGAAACTTCGCACAGCCTTTTGTAAAAGATAGTAGTTAACGACGATATGAATTTCAGTTTATTATCTACGGTACCTTTTTATATACGGAAAAACTGCCTAAGACTTTCCATGAGAAATAACTTGTGTGTGTAAATGTCAGTGAAGAACTTAAACTAAGCACTTAATCATTAAATAACTGAGTAAAGAGCATTTTGACGAAAAAAACTTAAGAGTTTACGTAATGCTTTCAATTTCAGACTCCATTTTATCTGTTGGTTTTCTGGTTAAACCCGCCTCTTACAACACTGTAACCATCCCACTCAATTGTTGGACGATTAAGGTCTCATCCGATGACGAAAGTGTAACTGGGAAATGCGCATACTAGCAAGCAGAGGTTTTCTCTAAAGCTTTCGCTTGCATCTATGAGCTGACCTTGTGGTCGATAAAAGAATACAGTTATAAATTTATTCCTCTCCCTGATATTGAACCCGAAAACTCTCAAATGCGAATTGAATTTCTGTCTCTGTGGAATTGAGTTCCTTCTCCACTGCGTCCAACGAATTACCTCCATTACCAATTAGCCTCTCGTTTACATATACACTCATATTTACACCAAAAATCTCACTGCTGTCAATTTCGGCTTTTAGCAAGCTTTCTGTACCTGGCACTATGTGAGCTCCACTAATTTGATCCGGCTAACTCCCTACCGACAACCGTGCCCACTGTTGTTACGTAATGAGTTCGCCAAAGATAGGCTTCAAACTTCATATACTTTTATTCACTTTTCCCTGTCTGCGTCAAATTGAGTCTTGAGCATTTGTCTTGGGGCTAGCCTAAGGGTTCTCAAGCAGTTGTTTTGTACAGTTCAGTTACATCCTACATCAACTGAGAGCAACAGCCAGCGTAATTTGCTACACAGTTATTCGTCAGTATGGACGCTATCAGAATATTCTGGAAGGTGTTATTTGTGGTAAGATTTTTTTTCATCACTAAGAAACAGAGAAATAAATTCCCAGACACATATGTTATCTCTAGCAAAGATATTGTTCATGGTATGGATAATGCCAACAGTTCGCGGCAAATGACGTGGATTGTTGAACTAAAGCTGCATCACGACAATGTACGTTCCCTAGCAACGGCAATAGCATGCCAGACAATGAGCTACTTGAAGTTCCACGTATTCTTTTGCTGACTGGCCATCAAGCGACTGTCACAGTTCAGTCAGCTGAAGAAGGTTCGCTGATTCACCACAGACGAATTTCAAGCGGTGATGCAGACCTAGGATCAAAAACAGGCGAAACAAAAAAGTTTAAGCTTTTCAATAACCATGTTGAAACCCATATGCGGGGATGTGTGCCATCCAATTGCACTCTAGGGAGTGTCAGGGAACTTGTTCCTCCAAGACACGTCTCGTGAAAGTAAGATCCAAAGAAATTTACCCTCACCCTCCCTCCCTGTATAGATCAGACTATTAAAATCATAGTGGTTAACTGCTCGAGCATTTGCTTGGTAAAAAATGACTAATATTTCGCCGCTACAGCACAAAGTAGATAGGAATAACGCCATCTAATTTCTTCTTTTTGTACCACATCCAGACTGTAGACTCATAGTTGGAAATCTATATCTAAGTTACTTTCAGACCTTGACACTCAACGAATTACGTTTAATATCGAGGTGTACGATATAAATACAAAGAACACTACAACTACAGGATTTATAAATGAAAAATCTATTGAGAAATTCGAGAGACTGCAAAGATGGACAAGGTTTCCTGTGGTGTAAATAAAATAGCATAATGTATTATGTAATATGATCATAACTATTTCAATATCATTGTCAACAAAAGCTAATCCTTAACAACCTAGCGTTGCCATTGGGCAACACTGGCTTTAACTGTCTTTTGCTCGCGTTTCACGACGTTGTTTCACTCCTTTCATTGACAACAATTGGTAACATAGTTTTTCGCTTGAATCTCAGTTAGTCTGCATTCCTCTGTCTCAGAGTTACAGCGTTAAAATTCTCCAAAGAGGATGTATCAGATTCCGTAACTAGGTATGATAATATTTTTTATGCTATATAATATTTTACTTTAATCCTAAGATTCTGTATATTGTTCGATTAAAGTTTAATATTTTGTGTCAGCAATAAAGAAACTGGTTATAGCAAAACATTTAGTTTCTCTCAATATTTCCAGTGTTACCATTGGTAATGGGAAGAGATTTCATTACCTTCTATGTACATTACACCCTATTTTCAGGCACTCTTTTTTTTCTCGCAGTGATTTTGCGGAGTGTCTTGACCGTGATGTAAAGCGAAGAGAAGCTCTAGATATACTGTTTGCGGATGAGCGTGGACAAACTGTGGGGTACACTACTCTTCCTGTTGAAGGTATTTTCATTGACCGAATGGACGAAGATATAGCTAAGTAGAGAATCAGGGTGTGTAACTAGAATTGGTACTGGCCTATTTCCTCGTGGCTAGTAGATGACTCCATCCGCAATGCTTGGATACTGTACAAGAACTCAGGACAAGATGTGCCGCAACGCGAAGAATAGATTTGAAATATCTTACTGGTTACGGAACAAAACCAGAAAGTCCCGGACGGCCCTGTGGCTTCCAAACAACCACCTGAGTCTTGGATGAAATTCGCTGTGACAGAATGGATCATCTTACGAAGAAGATATTAAAAAGAAGAGGTGTGCAGGACAGAGATGTAAATCAGTACAATGTGTGCAAAGTGTATTGTTTGACTAAGCGTGGAATGTTTTCTGTCCTTCCATGAAGTTTAATGAGGACACAAGCATTACATAGTAAGTTTGTGAAAGTATTTATATTTCTTCATACAAAACTGCTATTGTCTGTGCATTGTTCCTTAGTTTTGAGCGTGTTCATTCTTTATGTGTACATTGTTCATATATGTCCCCCTCAGAAACTGAATAATTAACATTACATAATTAACATCACGAAAAGGTATTATAATGACCTAGTGTTTCCATACGGCAACTTCGTGTTCTAAACAGTACGTAGGTCAGAAAAATTTGAAAACCATTATTTAATTGACATGTACAATAAATTACTAAATTAACATTTTTTCCAAACAAAATATTTATTCGGACAAATAGGGTTTAACTGGTGCCACTAGATTTAGTGCGCCTGATTCCTTGATAAGACTATCCCGCGAACTAAGAGACTAAGTTTAATATGCAGGAATAGTGAAGAACTAGTTAGCGGAAATGAATATTGTTGGCCATAAAAATTGCAGTACCAGGAAGAATAGCAAACAACGACATTTAACTTATTCTTCTTATACAGTATCGAAGAAAATACATGTAATTAACCTGGTAGGTCATTTGGGGATATACAGGATGTGAAAGTTAGTAGTCAGGGCTGCCACCTCTGGCTGCAAAAATGGCTCTAACGAGGGTGGGCGGTGAGTCAAAACGGGCTTGGTTGACAAACACGGGTACATCGTTCCATCGTTCTATGTTAAATTTCGTGAAGTACAGTGACTGGCACGCCGTGTATCCATCTCTCGGCAGGCCGTGACTATACGTTTTCAGTGACAGAATTATGGAGGACATGCTACCTGGGAAACAGTCATACGTCCTGTGAATCGAGGTCGGCATACCGGGGGAAACGGGGTGGCGGCAGGAAGGACATCCGGCCACCCCTATATAGTATATTAACCAGTTATATTAACCAACTCAAATCCGTTAAATATCCATACCGACCCTGCGCCAATAGAGAACAAAGGCAAACGAAAAAGAAAGAATTACTCTGTTCAGCCGAGACGTGTGTATCTAAAAGTCAGTGTTGCATAAATTTGTATTTGTAAACAGCCGTACCTAGAGTTCACTGCCAAAATTGAAAGAGAGTCTTGAAAGTTTTATCTGAAAATGTTGCAAGCCTGGCTTCCATGAAACTTTGTTTGCAATGGTAGAGCGACTGTAATTAGTTGAGTAGTTGTCTAAGTGTGCAGAACATATGTGAAGCGACGTGAAGATAGGCACAAGTGATTAACGTACAGACGTTTGCATTGATAGTAACGCGCCAAGCTGGACGAGAACATGCGTATTGGATCCCAGTATGCGACGTAAATTATGAGGAAAGTTGAAACGTCGCCTTAGAAAAATTAATGAATGATTGTGCTGATAAACCTCTTACGTTATTTGATTTTCAAACAGCTGACCAGAACTGAAAGTACTCAGACATTTCTATCACTTACCTCACAACAATCTTCGTTACTCGAACTACTGCAATACAGCGAGCGCCACTACTGCCAGCTAAATAAAAGATTCAAACTACTGAAGGTACTAACTACTGATAGGCATAGTTAGCAAATGAGCGATTTTGATAGAGAGCAAACAATGTATTTACCTTAAGAGTGTTCGAAAGTCATTATATATATATATATATATATATATATATATATATATATATATATCAGTTCATGATATCCAGTATTACAAATTTACTCTTTCTGGCGGACACACGTCCAGATCGTCCGCTCTTAAAATTCTGACGTCTCTCTCCCCACATCCACCACTGCTGGCAGCTCACCTCCAACTGCGCAACGCTACGCGCTGTTAACAGCCAACTGCCCAACCCTACAATAGCAAATTCCAACAAAGCATACAGCACAACCAGTGATTTTCATGTAGAGTGCTACGTGGCGTCACCAACATAAAAACCTAAACAGCCTACTTACAAAGTTAACGGCAATTATTTATAGTAAGGACCGAGGCAATGTGATTTTATATAAGTTTTTTTTAACTTCATGGCATCATACTTATGTAAGCCGCAATCATCTATTTTCACACATACATACACACCACATACACACACACACACACACACACACACACATACACGCACACTCCGTCTTTATTTTTTCGTCTGAGACAATGAACAGCATCATTACGGAAAGAATACAGAAGCAGGTCATATGTCCCAGTTCCGATTAAGAATTTCGGGAGTTTTCCGTCAGCCATCAGGTGACTTCCGGAACTGGAAATTGTTGTACGTAAGGTACGAAAGAAATATGTGGATTTCTAACATCATTAACAACATATATTTTTACAGACATACACACACAGGTGGACTGAGGGAGAAAGAAAGACTCTACCACCACGGAAAACGTTAAAAGTACTTCCAATCACTCCTTTCCGATTAAATTATTCCGAAGGTTTCGCTTGGCTGTATCGCAAATGCTGGCAATTTACCATCTTGCCTAGTAATTGGCTGAAATGAACCAGACTATGTAATGGGGCGATGCCAAACCTCCCACTCCTCAGAGTGGAGAAAGAAATTAGGTAATTTAATTAATGTTGAACAGGTAGTTCCCTATAATATCAATCGCAAACTTACTGCTGATGTGTACACAAAGTAGTAAGAAACAGAATACATACACACAGCGGAAGTAGACGTCGCAACTGTTTCACAGACAAGGCGTACACTGTTTACAATAGACGCTACCACGCCTTTCTACACGCAGGAAAGTTAATACAAAATGGTTCAAATGGCTCTGAGCACTATGTGACTTAACATCTGTGGTCATCAGTCCCCTAGAACTTAGAACTACTTAAACCTAACTAAGGACATCACACACATCCATGCCCGGGGCAGGATTCGAACCTGCGACCGTAGCAGTCGCGCGGTTCCGGACTGAGCACCTAGAACCACTAGACCACCGCGGCCGGCAAAGTTAATACACATGATTACTGTTCAATACAAGCAGTACAGCGACTTGCGTGTTTGCTTCTGTCTTTTCTGTGTGATTTTGCAGTTGTTAACTTGCCTTTTGTTGGATATGAAATTTTGTTTTTCAGTATTGTTCGTTACAGTTAAGGAGCAGTGAGGTCCTACGTTACCGCTTTCTTTTGTTTCTAATGTTGTTATCAGTCGAGTTATATTGAGGAAGAAAAAGGAAAGACAAAAACGAATAAAACTACCGGCTTGGACCATATATATTGCGGTTACTGCTGTTAACATTTAATGAATTTATTTTAGGGACTGCCTCCGATGAAAACCGTGTTACGTCTTCATGACATCACCTAATTAAAATATAACAGCTACGATGTCACACTGATTTCACCGTAGAACAAAACGGCTTTATTTATCTCCCGTTGCTGACGTGTTGCTACTGGAAATGTACTGTTGGAATACTTTAATAGATCCAGAGCTGGAAATTCCTCTTTCCTTACAAAATTCATCACCGCTATTTTGAGGAAAAGAACGTCCTGCGTGTGAGCAGACTGCGAGCCTCCTCAACTGCTTCCGCTAACCTTCGTTGTTAAGATTCCAAGGACTGTTTGCGCAAATGCTGGCGTGTCGGGCCAGACGTCTAGGTGACAAGGATAATGCTTTTAGCTCATACATTCACGATAACAATCTATGCAGCAGAGCAAGAGGCGTAACTGGAGGACGTCTGCGAGACCAGTAATGTGCCGGCGGCTTCTGACTACTCGCGAAAGCAACAGCTGGGGACGTGTGCAGCACGGCGGGGTTGCTTCATCAAATACAAGAGGTCTACGATT
The DNA here is from genome assembly GCF_023864275.1 of Schistocerca cancellata. Taxonomy (NCBI): domain Eukaryota; kingdom Metazoa; phylum Arthropoda; class Insecta; order Orthoptera; family Acrididae; genus Schistocerca; species Schistocerca cancellata. Next base: position 457,921,479 of record NC_064631.1, on the reverse strand, counting down.
GTACTGATTTCTCAACGTATCCCAGATACAGCATCTCTCAGGGGATGACGTTACTTCGATAGCGAGTTGTAACATTCCATAAACAATGACATCTGGAGGCCTTGATTAGTCTAATCATATCTTAGCTTTGTGAAATTTTGGATAATAGACACCACTAGTGAAGTGCGGTAGTCAACTAAGACAGCAGTATAGGGAACGACGAGGCTGAAATCCGCATCCTGTTCTGCTGACACTACGGTCGTAACTGCAGTCGCCATTATTAGAAGTCAACGTTAACCCAACGGTATAAATTAATTAATCTGACATTGTCAGAATAGGCGACAGCGATAAAATGCAGATTTCTATAAATTAGAAAACATTAGTATTTTACCCCTCTTCAGCAAATGAAGCTGTATTTATTGAAATAGTCAGCAACCAGTTGACAAAAGAAAATTTAATGTTCAAACGGTTTCATTAATGAATTCATTATTGTATTAAATATTGTTCTTGTATCTTTTTAGAACCACAGCAATATGCGGTATTCATCTAATTTTTGACACTCGAAATAAAACGATACTTACAAGCATGTAACATTTCTTATCTATAAATTTTTAAAATTTTCAGACTGTTGCTTCTTAAACTTGAATATTCGTATCTAACTTCTACTTATTTGTAGCATATTTTCCCGTACAGTCTTCTGAAGAAAGGCAATAAGTTCCTGAAACGGGTTAAGGAGATAAAATTTATTTTATGGAACTGGTTGCTGATTACTTCAACAAAAAAATAAAAAAAACTATTTTTAAAGTTCTATGACGCTGACTATATCGCATCCGGTATAAAACGTCAAAATATGGCGACTAGTTCCAGTTGACTAGACAGTCATCTTATCACTCATGCTAGTAAGATACATATCAACATACAGCCTATTGAAAACCTGCATGTTCTCTTCAACTGGGATCATGTCCTTCAAAAAACTAAATAAACCTGCAAGGTAAAATCCACTAGTTCAAACCATGCTTAATGAGATTGCAGTCAATTGTATATATATTTTACCTCATTACGCATTGTTTTGATGTAACTGATTTCACCTTGCCGGCGTATTCAGTTTTTTACCGAAGATGTTACTCACATGGACGTGCTCCCAGCTATCGAGACGCAACACGCCTGCATGTGATTTCTTTCCTAGATGCAAAAAAGCAAACACATAAATTACATACAGTACTTTTTTTATTACTTAAGGCTCTTGAACAGGAATATTATTGTTGTTGTTGTTGTGGTCTTCAGTCCAGAGACTGGTTTGATGCAGCTCTCCATGCTACTCCATCCTGTGCAAGCCACTTCTTCTCCAAGTACCTACTGCAACCTACGTCCTTCTGAATCTGCCTACTGAATTCATCTCTTGGTTTCCCTCTACGATTGTTACCCTCCACGCTGCCCTCCAATACTATTGGTGATCCCTTGATGCCTCAGAACATGCCCTACCAACCGATCCCTTCTTCTAGTCAAGTTGTGCCACAAATTTCCCATCGCTCCAATTCTATTCAGTATATCCTCATTAGTTACATGACCTACCCATCTAATCTTCAGCATTCTTCTGTAGCACCGCATTTCGAAAGCTTCTAATCTCTTCTTGTCTAAACTATTTATCGTCCATGTTTCACTTTGTAAGACGTATGCGTTGCCGGCGATGGGCGAGCCATGGCAGAGTCTCTGACCAGAGAGTAGTATGTAGTTAGTTGTTGCTTGTCGCTAGTCGGCATTAGTCTTGAGTAGTCTGCGTGTGTCGGCAGTAGTCGACATTAGTCGGCGCGTGCCTGCGCGTGTCGGCAGTCTGCTCTGGTCGGGACTTTGGACGATGAGTATTATTGTAGGAGGTAAAGAAGCAACCTTGCGCATATCTAGTAATGTATATTAACTGTCATTAATTTCTTTAAAAAAATGCCCCCAATAATAATTTTTATAATATAAAGTAATTTTTTTAAAGAAAAGCATTCATTTCAGTTTAAAGAATATTTCCAATGCATGATCATTCCTTCCAAGAATCAAAAAAAAAAAAAAAAAAATACTCCAGCATTGCACGAAGCTGTGCCAAAAAATTTCTACATAAGAGCAGATATATATTCGCAGTTTTTATTGAGATAAGAATTTTTTCCTTTTTTTTATTCAGAATACAGGGCTGAGGCGCAGCGCCGCTGTCGTCATAAAATTTACCAGGTTACTGAATTTTTTTTATTATTTCAGAATTTAGGAATTGAATTTTGTGGTTACATTAAATGTGAATGCATTTCTGCACAGAGATTATAAATGGGAGCCAGTTTTGTTCAGAGGTTACAATGCTTTAAAAATTCATTTAATTATTATTTTTGTGCGGAGGTTACACTTGGTTCTTGGTTTTTTATAAAATACTTCTGTGGGGAGGTTACAACTTCTATACATGGCTGGCTACACTCCATACAAATACTTGCAGAAACGACTTCCTGACACTTAAATCTATATTCGATGTTACCAAATTTCTCTTCTTCAGAAACGCTTTCCTTGCCATTGTCAGTCTCGTGTCTACTTTGACCATCATCAGTTATTTTGCTCCCCAAATAGCAAAACTCATCTACTACTCTTCCCTCAGCATCACCCGATTTAATTCGACTACATTCCATTATCCTCGTTCTGCGTTCGTTGATGTTTATCTTATAGTCTCCTTTCAACAGACTGTCTATTCCGTGAATGACAGGAATACACGAACATAAAAATAAGGCATACAATAAAAGAATCTTATTACTCATAAGCAGGAACATAAAGAGCAGCAAACATGTAAAGTACATAGAGCACATATTTTGTTATAATGGGACGACTACGACATACAAATCTCACAACCTAATTACGTAAGAAATTTGAACAGAATCAAGCAAAAGCACGTAATTGCTGAAGCTATAAAATTGTACCAAGCAGCGAAAAAAAGACAAGCGACAACTGATTACCAGAAAAAAAAACAACTGAGAGGCAACTTCCTGGCAGATTAAAACTGTGTGCCAGACCGAGACTCGAACTCGGGACCTTTGCCACGAAGTTTCAAGCTAGCGGACACTCCGCTGCAGAGTGGAAATTTCATTCTGGAAACATCCCCCAGCTGTGGCTAAGCTGTGTCTCCGCAAATCCTTTCTTCCAGGACTGCTACTTCTGCTGGGTCTGCAGGAGAGCTTCTGTGAAGTTTGGAAGGTAGGAGACGAGGTACTGGTGGAATTACAGCTGTGAGGACGGGTCGTGAGTCGTGCTTAGGTAGCTCATACGGTCACTGGCACGGTAGCTCAGCGTATTCGGTCAGGGGGTTAACTGCCCTGTATAATGAAAAACCTGAGTTAATGGATCGACGCTGAACTTGAACAAATGTCGTAGGACGTCCGCCGCGAACAAATACAACGATCAATTACGAACAAAATAAGATAAAAAAGTGCTGGTAGAGCTCTTGCCCACTAAAGGCAAACGTCCCGGGTTCGAGTCTCAGTCCGGCACACAGTTTTAATCCGCCAGGAAGGAAGTTTCATATCACCTCACACTCCGCTGAAAAAAAAAAGCACCTGTTAAGTGTGCTCATAGCGCAAATTCAAAAATGGCTCTGAGCACTATGGGACTTTACATCTGAGGTCATCAGTCCCCTAGGACTTAGAACTAATTAAACCTAACTAACCCAAGGCCATCACACACATCCATGCCCGAGGCAGGATTCGAACCTGAGACCGTAGCGGTCGCGCGGTTCCAGACTAGCGCCTAGAAGCACTCGGCCACTCCGGCTGGCTGGAAATTGCATTTGGAAACTGAGAGAGTGATGTCGGCCCTCTTATATGCATAGCGAATTGAAAGAGGAATAACCCAGAATCTCCAGAAATCCACCATAAGTATCGACCGACGTTTTTTTACCGAGACAGCTGACAATGTCGACAAAGACTCAAAGGCTACACCGACAAAGGTTCAAAGAATGTCACCTGCAGCACAAAAATGCGACTTTTTTGGTAAAGATTATTCATGAAATGAGTTCTAGAATTGAATAAAAAAATGTGTAATTATTATTTACAATACGAGTGTAGCCGCATGTAATGACGGGCGATTTGCTGCAAATTGGGCTTCTCCAAGACACGATCTGGCGATAATCTTTTACGTACTACAAATTTTATCTGCGTACGATTAGAAGACTTTAAGAAAATTGCTCTGAGCACTATGGGACTTAACATCTGTGGTCATCAGTCCCCTAGAACTACTAAAACCTACCTAACCTAAGGACACCACACACATCTATGCCCGAGGCAGGATTCGATCCTGCGACCGTATCAGTCGCGCGGTTCCGGACTGAGCGCCTAGAACCGCTAGACCACCGCGGCCGGCAGAAGACTAAGAATCGCGCGACACACCTGACGTATTCGTGGCACACCAGTGTATCGTCATCCGGCGGTTGAGAAACTAGTAATCACATTTTAATGATTTATACTGCACGCGATATGGACAATAATAAAAAATTTGGAAAAGATTTAAAAAAAAATAAATGTGTGTCCTTAAAAAATATCTACACCCGTCAATCCTGATGACAGCAAGGCAGTGTCATGACGATGAGTCAACGAGAAGTCGAAAGCGTTTGGGAAAGCGCTGATCCATTGCCGCTCAACCCCCCCTCCATCCCCCTGTTTGACTGCTACCGACCGCTGAGTAGCCAATTTTGTTTCCTGTCGTAGACACAGGTTTGCTCTGTGATGCCAGTAAGCTGTGATCCCAAGAACTTGAAGGTCGCCATAGCCAGACTGAATGACTGCTAGAACCGGACGAGAGCAATTAGATTCTCAGGTCGCCTTATCCACTCGGCGGAAAAACACGACGACCCTGAACGGAACATCAGTAAAAGCAAAAATGTTCGCCACGTATAGTGCGTTCTTTTCTTTCGTTTTAACATTGCAGTAATGTTCTTCACCGAACAGAGCGCTATTCGGAAACGGAGCAGCGCACTAATGACGCCTTCGACCGGGCTGGTAATCTCGGCGGGACGCATATTTTGATCGGCAATTAAAGCGTGTGTAATCACACCCTGTCACTCGGGGGCCCGTGCTTCTCTACGTGTCGTGCTGGGTACGGGGTTTCCCGTGTGAAAAGCTGCCGGCGCCGTCCGCTTCCCATGCGCCCACTTGCTATCGTGCACGACACAGCGGCTCGCTTCGTTTTCTCGCCATCTTCATTTGCATAACTAATCCGCTGCTGCCGGCCTTTCTGACCACTGCTCGACATTTGTCTTCGCCCGCCTATGCCAACAGATTGTAACCTGACACAAAATGCACCCGGAAAGTTTGAACTCAGTTCATCACACCTTTCACACGGGGTGCTTTACACAAATAAAGGGCGGAAGTTTTCCAGGTTTCCAATATGCTGCCTTTCGTATGAAGTCCAATTTATTTATTTATTTTTGAGCTGTCAGTATTCTGGCTGGTTTAATGTGACCGCCACGAATTCCTCTGCTGTGTCAACCTCTTCATCTCGGAGTATCACTTGCAAAAAAATGGTTCAAATGGCTCTGAGCACTATGGGACATAACTTTTGAGGTCATCAGTCCCCTAGAACTTAGAACTACTTAAACCTAACTAACCTAAGGATATCACACACACCCGTGCCCGAGGCAGGATTCGAACGTGCGACCTTAGCGGTCGCGCGGTTCCAGACTATAACGCCTAGAACCGCTCGGCCACCCCAGACGGCTGTCACTTGCAATCTACTTCCTCAATTATTTGTTGGATATATTACAATCTCTGTTCCCCTATAGCTTTTGCCCTTTACAGCTCCCTCTAGTACCTTGCATGTCATTCCCTGATATCTTAACAGATGTGTTATCATCCTGTCCCTTATCCTTGTCAGTGTTTTCCACATATTCCTCTCCTTTTCGATTCTGCGCAGAACCTCCTCATTCCTTACCTTGTCAATCCACCTAATTTTCAACATTCGTCTGTAGCACCGCAATTCAAGCGCTTCGATTCTCTTCTGTTCCAGTTTTCCCACAGTCCACGTTCCTCTACCATACGACGCTGTTCTCCAAACGTACATTCTCAGAAATTTATTCCTCAAATTAAGACTTACATTAGATACTAGATACCTTTTGGCCATGAATAATCTTTTGGCAGTGCTAGTCTACTTTTGATGTCCTTTTTGCTCCGTCCGTCATTGATTAGTTTTCTGCCTGGGTAGTAGAATTCCTTAACATCATCTACTTTTTGACTACCAGTCCTGATTTTAAATTTCTCGCTATTCTCATTTCTGCTAAATCCATTACTTTCGTCTTTCTTCCATTTACTCTCACTCCATATTCTGTACTCAAGAGACTGTTCATTCCATTCAGCAGATCAAGTAATTCCAGTTCACTTTCACTCAGAATATCAATGCCATCAGCGAATCTTATCATTTATATCCTTTCACCTTCAATTTTAATTCCACTCCTGAACCTTTGTTTTATTTCCGTCATCGCTTCTTCGATGTACAGATTGAACAATTGGGGCGAAAGACTACATCTCTGTCTTAGACCCTTTTCAATCCGAGGGTCTCGTTCTTGGTCGTCCACTCCTATTATCGGCTTTTGTACATATTGTATAGGCTACTACACGTCTCTTCCTATAGCTTACCCCTATTTTTTTCAGGATTTCGAACACCTTGCACCATTTTACAATCTCGAACGCTTTTTCCAGGTCGAAAAATGCTATGAACGTGTGTTGAATTTTCTTTATTCTTGCTTCCATTATGAACCGCAACGTCAGAATTGCCTCTCTGTCGCCTTTACTTTTCCTGAAGCCAAACTGTTCGTTATCCAACACATGATCAATTTTCTTTTCCATTCTTCTGTATAGTACTCTTGTCTGCAATCTTCGGAATTGTGTAGATAATATTTTCCGGAAGTCAGGTAGTATGTCACCGGACTCATACATTTTACCCCGCAGCAAGAATAGTACTTTTGTTTTCAATTCTCCAATGATTTTAGAAATTCTTATGGAATATTATTCACCACTTCTGCCTTATTTGATCTTAAATCCTCCAAAGTTCTCTTAAATTCTGATCCTAATACTGGATCCCCTATCCCTTCTAAATCGACTCCCTGCTTCTTCTTCTATTGAATCAGACATATCTTTCCCCTCACAGAGGCCTTCAGTGTACTCTTTCCACCTACCCGCTCTCTCCTCTGCAATTAACAGTAGAACTGCCGTTGCACTCTTAATGTTACCACCCTTGGTTTTAATTTCGCCGAAGTTATTTTTGTGTTTCCTATGTGCTGAGTCAGTCCTTCCGACAATCATTTCTTTTTCGATTTCTTCACGGTTTTCATGCAAATCATTTCTTCTTAGCTTCCCTGCCCTTCCTGTTTACTTCATTCTTCAGCGATTTGTATTTCTGTATTCCTGAATTTGCCTGAACATTTTTGTACTTCCGTCTTTCATCGATCATCTGAAGTATTTCATCTGTTACCCATGGTTTCTTCGCAGATACCTTCTTTGTACCTATGTTTTTCTTTCCAACTTTTAGAGATGCCACCCCCTCTTCAAGTGAACTGCTACTGAGTTATTCCTCATTGCTAATTATACAGGTCAATAAACTGAACTATTTATCTGCATCTAATTTAAAATAGGGTATATTTACCCAAATTGATGTGCTGAATTCTCAGATGCAAACATATTATCTCTGTCACGTCACGTTTCTGATATAGTAAATGATAATAAAATCATATCGATTTTATATCCAGTATATGGTGAACATTAATAAGCTAGTGTACAGTACACGTAACCCAAAAGTTATTATAATACTTACATTAAACATGTAAACAATCATCACAAAAAACACATACGTCATCAAACAATAATTGTTGCTAGTGGCATTAAACTGTTACAAAGTTTAGCATAATTTTATTTGGAGGAACGAGATGAGGATGCTTTTCTTTGAAAGCTGTTTTATCAGTTTCTCTAAAGAAAAACAGGTAGTAATCGCACATCATTCAAGGATTCTGATATCACTGACGAGAATAAAACATGGTGAGAATGTCTTGGTTAGAGGGTTCCCTTGTTTATAGCTAACAGCAACCAAGTTTGACAGGAAAAAATTAAGGTACGAACATAAGAAGGTTATTCTTAGTTACAATCCACATCCTAATTTTTGTGGTTGTCTAGCAATTCACTCATTAGAGAAACGTATTTTTATTATACTCAGAAATCCGTAAACAATGCCTATGAAAGAAGTCCAAGCATATAACTTGGCATTCATGGATTTAGCGTCAAAAGTCTCATCGACTTACAACTCTTTAATTTATGGTTGATGAACAAACCTTTTTTCAACTTGGCCTCATTGATCTTGGGGCTCCTTTCGTAAAAAGCCTTTGCAAAATTCTTCATCAGGCCTAATTTAATATGAACCAGAGGCGATGTGATTCTGTTCTATTTTGCAGTGTTCTGTCTTTTACGGAGCACTATGCAAAGTCCTTCAGACATACTTGCGCAAGACACGATATACGGCTGTCTGAAATATCCACTCATGTTCAGAAAAAAACAGAACACCTTCAACGACTAGAGATGGGACTTTCGTATCCACAGGACATGTACATTAGTGTTTTCTGCAGAAATGATTAGCATTTGAACCATGTGGGACCGGATTCAAGGTCAACTTCGATATCGCTGCACAACACCACCTACCGGTAAAATGTACCTGTGGCTCTCGTTGTTGCCATAAACCGAAGATAATAGATCAGGAGACGTGCAGGATGCCTCGTAGACGTATGCGCGAACCGTGCCGTCAAATCAGTGACTTTGAAAGAGGGTGCTAAAACTGGCAGAGAAGCCGGCCGCGGTGGTCGAGCGGTTCTAGGCGCTTCAGTCCAGAACCGTGCGACTGCTACGGTCGCAGGTTCGAATCGTGCTTTGGGCATGGATGTGTGTGATGTTCTTAGGTTAGTTAGGATTAAGTACACTACTGGCCATTAAAATTGCTACACTAGGAAGAAATGCAGATGATAAACGGGTATTCATTGGACAAATATATTATACTAGAATTGACATGTGATTACATTTTCACGCAATTTGGGTGCATAGATCCTGAGAAATCAGTACCCAGGACAACCACCTCTGGCCGTAATAGCGGCCTTGATACACCTAGGCACTGAGTCAAACAGAGTTTGGATGGCGTGTACAGGTACTGCTGCCCATGCAGCTTCAACAAGATACCACAGTTCATCAAGAGTAGTGACTGGCGTATTGTGACGAGCCAGTTGCTCGGCCACCATTGACCAGACGTTTTCAATTGTTGAGAGATCTGGAGAACGTGCTGGCCAGGGCAGCAGTCGAACATTTTCTGTATCCAGAAAGGCCCGTACAGGACCTGCAACATGCGGTCGTGCATTATCCTTCTGAAATGTAGGGTTTCGCAGGGATCGAATGAAGGGTAGAGCCACGGGTCGTAACTCATATGAAATGTAATGTCCACTGTTCAAAGTGCTGTCAATGCGAACAAGAGGTGACCGAGACGTGTAACCAATGGCACCCCATACCACCACGCCGGGTGATACGCCAGTATGGGGATGACGAATACATTCTTCCAATGTACGTTCACCGCGATGTCGCCAAACACGGATGCGACCATCATGATGCTGTAAACAGAACATGGATTCACTCGAAAAAATGACGTTTTGCCATTCGTGCACCCAGATTCTTCGTTGAGTACACCATCGCAGGCGCTCCTGTCTGTGAAGCAGCGTCAAGGGCAACAGCAGCCATTTTCTCCGAGCTGATAGTGCATGCTGCTGCAAACGTCATCGAACTGTTCGTGCAGATGGTTGTTGTCTTGCAAACGTCCCCATCTGTTGACTCGGGTATCAAGGCGTGGCTGCACGATCCGTTACAGCCATGCGGATAAGATGCCTGTCATCTCGACTGCTGGTGATACGAGGCCGTTGGGATCCAGCATGTCATTCCGTATTACCCTCCTGAACCCACCGATTCGATATTCTGCTAACAGTCATTGGATCTCGACCAACGCGAGCAGCAATGTCGCGATACGATAAACCGCAATCGCGATAGGCTACAATACGACCTTTATCAAAGTCGGAAACGTGAGGGTACGCATTTCTCCTCCTTACACGAGGCATCACAACAACGTTTCACCAGGCAACGCCTGCCAACTGCTGTTTGTGTATGAGAAATCGATTGGAAACTTTCCTCATGTCAGCACGTTGTAGGTGTCGCCACCGGCACCAACCTTGTGTGAATACTCTGAAAAGCTAATCATTTGCATATCACAGCATCTTCTTCCTGTCGGTTAAATTTCGCGTCTGTAGCACGTCATCTTCGTGGTGTAGCAATTTTAATGGCCAGTAGTGTAGTTCTAAGTTCTAGGGGACTGATGACGTCAGATGTTAAGTCCTATAGTGCTTAGAGCCATTTGAACCAATTGGCAGAGAGGACGTGATGCATCCATCCGGGAAACTGCTGCTCGTGTGGGACGAAGCGTTTCGGCAGTGCAACGAGTGTGTGCCGAATGATTCGGAGAAGGCCGCAGAACACGACGAGATGGGTTAGGTAGCAGACCACCCCCCGAGAATATCGACATCTCATCCGAACATTGTTGCAGGACAGATCTGCGTTCGTCTCGGCTCTGGCGCAGTAGTGGAACAATTAAAAACTTCGTACGCTATCAGGGCTGACAGTCCGTCGCCGTTTATTACGGCATGGTTACGTGCGCGTCATCCACTTCTCCGCCTACCTTTTATGAATGTGCAGAAACATGCTAGACGGCAAAGGTGTGCGGAACGACATCACTGGGGACAGGATCCTAGAATGAATCAAGGTTCTGCTTGTTTGAAAATCAAGACCGCATTCTGGGTCGCCGGAGACGGGAGTGCGGCATCAGTGTCTGCATTTGGGCATATATAGCGTCAACTGAAGGCCTTACGGTGTGGGGTACAACCAAAAATCACAGTTGGTGCCTGTCCAGGGCACTGTGACCAGTGTAACCTACATGAAAGACATCCTGCGGCCCGTAGCCATACCGTTTCTGCACACCATCACAGACGTCATCTTTCAGCAAGGCAATTCACGACCACACGTTGCTTTACGAACACGTGCCTTTTTAGTGTCACAGGATGTCAGCCTTTTGCCCTGGTCGGCCGTATCACCAGACTTGTCGCCAATAAGAATGTGTGGAATACGCTGAAACAATGGTTGCAGCGCTGTAACCCAGTGCCCACCATCACAGACGAACTTAGGAACCGGCTGAGTGCAGCATGGATGGCTGCACCTGACGACGCTATTTGCGCATTATAAGCGTCGATGCTACTCGCATGGAACAAGTTATCAGGGACGGTGATGGACCCTATGCCTACTAGGCAACAGGACACAAGGTGAACCGATGTGAATTAAAAGCTAACCATTTTTGCGGAAATACTACTGTACAAGCCTTGTGAATATGAAAGTCCTATCTCGAATCGTTCAAGGTGTTCTGTTTCTTCAGAACGTGAGTGTATTCGCAGACTGCGTATATTATTAGACATTAGCTGTACAATTTATTAGTGAGATTGAAAGTTTATGCCAGACCCAGACTCGAACCTGGATTTCCTACTTACTGTGAGCGGTCGCCCTAGCCACATCGGTTGTCTGTGCAAGCCTGCCGGACCGCCGCAAACCTCCATATATCTTGAAAGTTGGACTTCTAAGATTCTGCTGTGTGCATACACAAACTCTGAGTCTGAGATATTATTATCGCAAGTAGTAGCGAGCGAGCAGTTTTTGAGTCAGAAGTGGTCGTACGAATCGTGCGGTGGAGAGAAGCCGCGCGACGTGAGAGGCAGCAGCCTGCCTTGATCGTGCTAGCAGCGCCGGAGGAGACTTTGGTATTAACTGAGGATTGTTGGTAATTACCTTTTTGCTGCCCGTGTTGCGCACTGGAGTGATTTTTTGATTTGCGTACGCTTATATTGAAAGTAATAGTCGTATCTTTGTTGTCGCCAGAAACGTGTTTATTGAGTATAGACGTTTTGGAATAATTAAAATTACATCTAAGGTTAGTTAGTGTTTAAATAATATATTGCAAATATAATAGACTATAGGCTTTATTGGTTTCTTTCTATTTTTCTACACCTTTTAAGGCTAGTTCAGCAAATCCTCCTGGATCATTCAATTTCTATGTACAAAAATAAGGCAGAAATTATTGCAATTAGTCCACGCATTGCACTCTGCTTGTATCGCGGTATTGTTCCGAAATATTTTAGCAAGTTGTTGATTACACAGTAGCAGCGGCAAGACGAGGTAAGTTATTTGTTGCGCGCAGGAGCATTGCAGAACAGTTGTTAGGAGACGTTGGAGAATTTTTTGTTTAACTCGCAGTCAGATAGTTGAGAATTGATTTCTTCATAATTCGTAGGAGAAATAATTAATTTTTTATTCCTGATTTTGTTTCTCTATGTTCTCGATCAGAGTTCCATTATTGTCAGAGACGGAAAGTTACACACTTGTGTTTGTACGTCTTCCATCAGAACTAACAATAATAATTTAACAAATAATTACGAGCTCATTTCCATCTCTGTATGTCCACGTCCTGCACTCGCACACTTGCTGTGAATCCCGCACAGGGAGGGATTTTATTAGTGTCGCTGCCTATTAACAAATGTAATCCTGTTTTGCAGTGCCTGTATTTTGCAGTGCACACAGTGGAGGCAAAGGTATCGATGAAGGGTTATTGCCATTTTGCACCTTTCAGTACTAACTGATATCACCACCTCAAAACGTTTTGGCAAAGAATGTGGCAAATGAAACTCGTCTGACACCTACGACTATTTTTGATACTGGCTAAACATACTGCAATAGAATACTAAAGTAAACTGGTAGTGACACTTTGCATATTTCGAATATACGAAGAAATAAAAAACAAAATCGACTCAAGACGTAAAATAATAATACATAATTTGAATTACCTTGAAAACCTTATGTTGTTGTTGTTGTGGCCATCAGTCCTGAGACTGGCTGAGTGCAGCTCTCCATGCTACTCTATCCTGTGCAAGCTTCTTCATCTCCCAGTACCTACTGCAACCTACATCCTTCTGAATCTGCTTAGTGTATTCATCTCTTGGTCTCCCTCTACGATTATTTCCCTCCACACTGCCCTCCAATACTAAATCGGTGATCCCTTGATGCCTCAGAATATGTCCTACCAACCGATCCCTTCTTCTAGTCAAGTTGTGCCACAAACTCCTCTTCTCCCCAATTCTATTCAATACCTCCTCATTAGTTATGTGATCTACCCATCTAATCTTCAGCATTCTTCTGTAGCACCACATTTCGAAAGATTCTATTCTCTTCTGGTCCGAACTATTTATCGTCCATGTTTCACTTCCATACATGGCTACACTCCATACAAATACTTTCAGAAATGACTTTCTGACACTTAAATCTATACTCGATGTTAACAAATTTCTCTTCTTCAGAAACGCTTTCCTTGCTATTGCCAGTCTACATTTTCTATCCTCTCTACTTCGACCATCATCAGTTGTTTTACTCCCCAAATAGCAAAACTTCTTTACTACTTTAAGTGTCTCATTTCGTAATCTAATTCCCTCAGCATCACCCGACTTAATTCGACTACATTCCATTATCCTCGTTTTGCTTTTGTTGATGTTCATCTTATATCCTCCTTTCAAGACACTGTCCATTCCGTTCAACTGCTCTTCCAAGTCCTTTGCTGTCTCTGACGGAATTACAATGTCATCGGCGAACTTCAAAGTTTTTATTTGTTCTCCATCAATTAAATTTAATATTTCTTCTGTTACTCAAGGATTTCTACTAGCCCTCGTATTTTTACCTACTTGATCCTCTGCTGCCTTCACTACTTCATCCCTCAGAGCTAGCCATTCTTCTTCTATTGTTTTTCTTTCTCCCATTCCTGTCAAATGTTCCCTTATGCTCTTCCTGAAACTCTGTACAACCTCTGGTTTAGTCAGTTTATCCAGGTCCCATCTCTTTAAATTTCCACCTTTTTGCAGTTTCTTCAGTTTTAATCTGCAGTTCATAACCAATAGATTGTGTTCAGAGTCTGCATCTGTCTCTGGAAAACGCTTACAATTTAAAACCTGGTTCCTAAATCTCTGTCTTACCATTATATAATCTATCTGATACCTTCTAGTATCTGCAGGATTCTTCCATGTATACAGCCTTCTTTTATGATTCTTGAACCAAGTGTTAGCTATTATTAAGTTATCCTCTGTGCAAAATTCTACCTGACGGCTTCCTCTTTCATTTCTTACCCCCAATCCATATTCATCTACTACGTTTCCTTCTCTTCCTTTTCCTACTCTCGAATTCCAGTCACCCATGACTATTAAATTTTCGTCTCCCTTCACTACCTCAATAATTTCTTTTATCTCGCCATACATGTCATAAATTTCTTCATCATCTGCAGAGCTAGTTGGCATATAAACTTGTACTACTGTAGTAGGCGTAGGCTTCGTGTATATCTTGGCCACAATAAGGCGTTCACTATGCTGATTGTTGTAGCTTACCCGCACTCCTATTTTTTTATTCATTATTAAACCTACTCCTGCATTACCCCTATTTGATTTTCTATTTATAACCCTGTATTCACCTGACCAGATGTCTTGTTCCTCCTGCCACCGAACTTCACTAATTACCACTATATCTAGCTTTAACCTATCCATTTCCCTTTTTAAAATTTTCTAACCTACCTGCTCGGTTAAGGGATCTGACATTCCCGGCTCCGATCCGTAGAACGCCAGTTTTCTTCCTCCTCCTCCTTTCTCCTGATAACGAAAACCTTATATGATATCGTATTCTCAGGGTACATTTTGGATGTACTACCAAAACTGTCTAAGTATTGATACATCATACGGCAGAAGCAAAGTGGCTGTTGACCAGTTCATGAAGAATATGTGATCCATAAAAAAGAAAAAGAATACATGTACCACCAAGGAATTATTCGAATGTGGCGGCAAACGGTACATGTGATGTGGAGACAAACAAATGATTACAGTTTCAGAAAAACTGAGTGATTTATTCTAAGAGTTTCACAAACCTAGCAAGTCAGTAACGCATTGGGTGATCTCTGGCCGTTATGCGGTCGGTTACTCAATCGGTTATTCAGTTTAACATTGATCGATAAAGTTGCTGGATGTCCTGCTGAGGGACATAATGCTGTCCAACTGGCGTGTTAGATGGTCGAAATCCCAACCTGTTTGGAGTTACCTGTCCATAATGCTCCAAACATTCTCAATTGCTGGTGAAGATCGGATCTGGCAAGCACGAAGACAAGCAGGATGAACTCTTGCCAAGTGCGGGCGGGTGCTATCTTGCTGAAAAGTAAGTCCAGGATGGCTTGCCATGAATGGTAACGAAAGGGGAATGGATGTACAGCCGATTCCCACACTTCACGCATTGTATAGCAATGGTTTTGTTACCATCGCCTCTGACGCCAATTGTAACGATCCTCTGCGTTGCAGATTGGTCAGTACTGCCTTGCCTCCTACCTCTCAACCACCTTTCTGTTCGTGGTATGTTAAGGTTCTTCTCGTTTACTGGTTTCATTACAATAAAATTGGCTAGGTTTATTACTGGTTGACACCTTTGTTTGTCCCACATGGTACATACTTATTTTTATTGGTTTTGCGACTACCGCTTTTAGCGCGCTTTATGTTTGTAACTTGACGTCAACGATGGGGAGTTGCTCTGATGATTTCTGCTACGATTTGTTAAATAGAATCACTGTGAGTACTCTTTAAGTATTGCTATAAGATACAATTTTTCAGCATCCCTTTACTATTCATACCATTGTTAAGAATTCTTCGTAAACTTTCTTCCTTTATTTATTTTTGCACGGATCACCTGGCGATACATCTTTAACTGACGTAAAAACTTTCTTAATTTTGAACAAAAATATTTTACAGCCAGTGTAGGTAGTTCATGCAAAATATGTATTCAATTAATTATCGATTCGAGTTCAAACCTGACCAATATTGTGCATAACAGTCACAAAGTTTTAAATATGGGTGCTGGGCTCAGTTACCGTTTCTAAATTAAAATTGAAGTAAATGAGCCCTCGGTCACTATTATTTTTAGTATTATTGACCAGGTTTCAACACTTAGAGTGCCCTCATCAGAATTAAAACAATTAAAATGGCCTATAACATAGTTACAAATTTATAGGAAAAGACGTTTTTATATACAAAGCACTGACTAACAATAAAAGACAGAGGCAGTACTTACATGTCACATATAAAATAATTAACAAGCTAGAACGGCTTTTGTCACAAAATATGTAAGAAGGAATGTGTGAAGGCGAGCCACTATGGGCTGCTCGTTCCTGTACAGCCACAGGTTGCAACGGACAGTCATCCAAAATCGCTCCAACTATAGTTTATAGTTTACGCAGTTCTGCTGAGAAATGTACAAAGTATATGTTATATTGGAACTTCTTCACACCGAGGTACGATCGCACCTAAACAAATACCTATACAGACGGACTGACTTAAAAGATCCATATTGCATTCACTTTCTAATCTCGCCTTGAAAAATTACAGTTCATTATTATTCAAATGGTGTAGCTTGTATGTCTAGTTACGTTTGCATAATTAGCTGTTTCACTAATAGCTAGTTTCAAGGACGAGTTGAATGCAGAAGGAATTTTGCGATTACTTAACTTATAAATCTCGATGTCTTCTCCGTAGCTCAGCGTTTTTTGAGAATGATTCTGTGCATACTGGAGGTAAGATTCTCATTATTAAGATATGCACTGTGAAATGACCAGTTACAGTTGTTTGTGCTTAGAAAACATAAATTTTTATTCTCTCTGTTTTTTATCATTAATTCAGTCAACTCAACAACTACTTCCATCTTATCTCTACTCCTATTACTCAATAACTAACTGATACATAAGAATCAACAACAAAGTCAAATAGCACGGAGCTCAGAGATGTTTGAATGCATCGATATTTTACATCCAAAGATTCTCGTACAGTTAATTACTTCTTGTCAAATGTTTTCAGAATAAATCAATGAAATACAAATAATAATAATAATTTTAAATTATAATTAAAATTTTGAATTTAATTAGAAATAAACCTTGTGTTATTTCTATATATAAATAGTATTATGAAAAACATCAGGATAATTTTGTTTTGTAGATAACATCATTTCCGTTGGATCACGTCATAAGTTTACTGTGAACATTGTGTACTGTGATAGAAGAAAATAAGAGCGAGAGAGAGACCAGAACACTGACCAGTTCCATTACAACTTCCACAACATTACACTTGTAAACAAGCGAAACTTTAGTTTTAAAAGGCGTGTCGGGTCGCAGCCCCCTAAAACAGGTAAAAATTTCCTGGTAGTTATATGTATCCAAGTTACACACACACACACACACACACACACACACACAATTCTTTTATGTACAGATTCTGCAGCGGTAATATACTGGTATTTCACTGTGGCGAAAGTGAAATTCTCCTCTTTCAGTTAGAACAAAGATTTTTTCAGACGAGTCTAAACTTTAATTAAACTATCAATCTTCATACGTACAATTCTAGTGAAATGTTTCATCGTTGATGCACATAGTTTTTGTATTAATTTACTGGAACTGTTTCGTCTTATAGAACTGTAGACAGAACTCTAATGGTTGTGATCTTCGAGTGTTCAGTTTTTTATTTAAACTCTTCTCAGCTAAACAGAAACTACACACACACGTCTCCCCCCCCTCCCCTCACACCTACTTACACAATTGATTGAAGTTCACCTACAATTGTTACTAAAGTAGTTGGAGCCCCATTACATAGACTACGTAGTTTTTCAGAACTGTTCTTAAAAAAGAAATACTATCAGCAGTGGTTGCAGAGTAACGAGGAAAATTGGACATGTTGTTAGTTTTCTCTCGCTCTCGGAGGCTATTAGGAATCTATCAATTCGCTGTAAGACTAAACTATGTGTTATAACGATTTTAGAGTTGGAGACAATAAGGCTGACATTTTATCCCACAGGGAATGTGTACAGTTAAGACTAATGCCGACATTCAAAAATTTACAACCACATATAATTATCATTCTTCTCCCACAGAAACTGGTAGATAGACGCTGCCTATATTAAGTGCAAAAAGTGTTTGTACATGTTCGTCATAACAGATAGCAGCCAGAGATAAAGTATTCACTTCTCTGAACATGCTTCGTCGACACCTCCAAGTGCCCGGCTGCCATGCTGCATAACTTCTTTGAGTTATGTTTCACGCCTCGGAGCATCCCTCTGTGATTTAGATGTTTAGATCACTTTCAAAGGTCATCGTTCATTCTACTGCGCTATGCGTGGTCACGTTATTATGACTCGTTTCTTCACGAGATAATATGAGCGGAAGTCAGTAAGAAAGTTTCTCTAGTTAATTACGACTGATCTTCGGTGCACCCCATTCATCACTGACCCCGCCGCTGTCCTGGGTTATGAATGCCATTTTGAAGCAAGAAGTTGCAACTGTTTGACCTTCCGTGACGCAAGAGCCAACAAAGATGACACTATCAGCTTATGATCGGAATGCCCGAATGCTCAAAGGCTGCAAAATAGCTGTTCCAATCATATAAACGCCTTCAGAGATAAAATTGTTAACAGAAAAACTGAGCTCTCAAGAAAAGTCAGGGCAGCAGGAGATTACATCTGGAATCTGTAACAGGTGCTGTCTCTCTCAGAGAAGTTATGACTTGAAAAGGAGTAATTTTTATTTATTCACTATTTCTCATGTATCCCCTACTGATTTCATATCGTCCTCAATTAACACTTCACTCTTTCGTAACCACTATGTCTGAAT
Source organism: Schistocerca cancellata (assembly GCF_023864275.1). Classification (NCBI taxonomy): domain Eukaryota; kingdom Metazoa; phylum Arthropoda; class Insecta; order Orthoptera; family Acrididae; genus Schistocerca; species Schistocerca cancellata. Next base: position 457,902,663 of record NC_064631.1, on the reverse strand, counting down.
GTCTTCATTAGCCGAGCGGTCTAATGCGCTGCAGTCATGGACTGTGCGGCTGTTCCCGGCGGAGGTTCGAGTCCTCCCTCGGGCATGGGTGTATGTGTTTGTCCTTAGGATAAGTTAGCTTAAGTGGTGTGTAAGCTTAGGGACTGATGACCTTAGCAGTTAAGTCCCATAAGATTTCACACTCATTTGAACATTTTTTGATGTCTTTAAGAATTCTTGCTGTGTTTTATAATCTTTATTTTTAGCAACAGTTGTTGTCTGTGTCCTTCTCTTATCTTATTAGTTGGGCCTTTCTACCTCTTCAGCATCCAGCTTCATCTGTAAAGGTATTAAATTTCCTTCTCCACCTTTATCACTTTAGATATCCTCTCCAGTTTTCTAGAGTTAATGGTGTGATGGTAGGGACAGTCCGCCGATTTTCATGTGTATGTATGTGCGTTTTCTTTTTCTTCCATAAAATTTAATATATTTTATGGCACGATGGGAATCACTGTGGATGCTCTTCTGTGGTGACTTTTTGGTCACTGAACATGTTTTATTTTTTCTGTGTGCCTCTGCTTTGAAAAACTTCTCCTAGATAGTGGACATAGCCAGACAACTTCCCCCCACTGTCCGACATTACACCCCTATGCTCTACAATTCCTATGATTCACAGTCCACCTATAAAAAATTGCAAAAAGGTCAAGGGCTGTAGGCTTATCAGCATGTGTCGGCCAATTTAACAGATATGTTGAGATGTTCAGTGAAAACTTATGGAAGTAGTTTGACTGTAGAATTACACTAGAATCAATGGACATAATGGATAATAAATCATGAGAAACATAGAGGTACTAAACCAAGATCCTGTGCTTGTGGATAAGCGTACAACAGTTTCCGCTTTAATACGTTCACGAAAGGTATCGCTGAGAACCAGAGAAAATTCTAGTGCTAGGTAAAATCGCCAAGTGGGTTGAATGCTTCTATTTAGTCACCGGTCGACCAGTCTGGTGTGGCACTAGACGAAAGCAAAAGGAAGGCTGAAGTTTTAAATTTCATGTTTAAAAAAATCATTCATGCAGAAGGATCGTACAGACATATTATCATCTCACCATAGGACTCCCGTATGCAACACTCAGAAATACCCAACCTTGGCGCTGAGAAGCAACCGAATGAGTTGTATATAAATAAGTCGCCACGTCAGGATGGAATCCCAGGTCGATTTTACAGACAGTACTCTTCGGCATTGGCCCCTTATTTAGCTTACAGTTGACGCGAGTCTCTCGGCCAGCGCAAAGCCTGAAACGACTGGAAATAAGGGCGGGTGACTCCTGCATATAAGGAAACACGAGCCCACAAAATTACGGACCAATATCTTTAACATCAGTTTGCTGCTAAATTCTTGAGCTTATTCTAAGTTCGAATCTAATTATTTTCCTTGATGCAGAAAAGTTTCTGTCGACAAATGAGGAAGGATTTAGGAAGTATCGCCCATTCGAATCTCAGCTTGCCATTTCCTCAGACGATATCCTGCCAACCGTGGATGAAGGGCAATATAAAGATTCTATATTCCTAGATTTCCAGAAAGTGTTTGACGCAGTGCCCCATTGCAGACGGTTAATGAAGGTCCGATCACTAGGAATCGGTTTCCAGACATGTGAAGGCTGGAAGACTTCTAAAGTAATAGAACCCAGTAGGTTTTTTTGGACGGCGAGTGTTCGTCAGTGAGAAGCGAAGTGTGATAGGATCGTTGTTATTCTCTACATACATAAATGAACTGATTAACAGTGTGAGCAGCATATGAGAATGTATGCTGATGACGCTTTAGCGTACGGGAGATTCTTGAAATGGTGTGGCTATTGGAGGATAACGGATGATTTGGATAGAACTTCTATTTGCATTAAATGTACTCGCAATTGCTATCACGGGCAATCAGTCAACTGCAAAATGGAATGACAACAATGAAAATTTTTGCCGGACCGTGAATCGAACCCTGATTTCCCGCTTATCGCGAGCGACTGCCTTACCATTTGGCTATCCGTGCACGACTCACGGCCACACCCAAACTTCAATACGTCTTCAACCATACGTCTATAACCTGTACTCTACTCCATTATGTATATTCCTGTACAGGGAAGACATTTTACTTGAAAGTCGCTTGTCCGGTGTAGGCAGATAAATACCATACTGCAGTTCCTGTGTTATTCTGAATTATAATGCAAAATTCCTTCAGACATGTATCCATGTCCAAAGGACCACTGCAACATCGAATTTCTATTTGGTGTGGCGAATGGCGGATTACTATAAATGTATAAGAATGTAAGTTAATGCAGATGAGTAGGAAAAATAACGCTGTAGTGTTCAAATACAGTGTCCGCGGTGTCCTGCTTAATACAGTCACGTCGTTTAAATATCTAATATAACGTTGCAACCTCATATGAAACGGGATGAGCACATAAGGGCTTAGCAGGGACGGTAAATGATCAATCGTTTTGTTGGGAAAGTTTTAGATAGTGTTGCTAGAAAGGAGGTCGCGTATGATACACTAATGCGACCCATTCTCGAGTACCACGTCGGATTGCAGGAAGATTTTGAAGCAATTCAGAGGCGTGCTGCTAGTCTTGTAACCGATAGGTTCGATGAACACTCACGTATTACGGAAATGCTTCGTGAACTGAGTTGCGAAAATCTGGAAGGAAGATGACTTTCTTTTCGCGAAACTCTACGGAGAATATTTAAAGAATCGGCATTTGCGTCTGTCGCCACCGTACATTTCGCGTAAAAATCGCGAAGACAAGGTTAAAGAAATTATGGCAAGTACAGAGGCACATAGACGGTATTTTTCCCCCCGCTAGAGTTGCAAGTGGGACAGGAACGTAAGAGAGTCAAAGTGCTACAAGTTGAAGCCTGTTTGGTTAAAAACAGCAACGAAAATTCATTTGCATCAGTTGCAAGTTTTTTCCGACCTAATGACTGGTTTCAGCCACCAGTACCAATTTCAAGTGGACATTAGACTGTGTATTCCATGATACTAAACTTATAGCCATTTGGGAATTGTCTTGCCAGCTGAAACCGATCGCGTTATTAGAAACTAAAATTGAGTTGCGGATCGTTAACCATTATGCATAACACGCCAGACAAAAATGCTAATAAAAAATTCAGTTCCAAATGAGCAATAGTAGTTGTTCTTATCTACAACATAACCAATATAGGAAAGGTTTTCTTCAATCACACGTATTGTACTGGTGTCATTTTTGACGCTTGTTGGCTGAAGAAACAGAGCAAAATGAATTGGCCATCAGACAGACATTCTTAATGAGAGAACGAAGAGTTTCTGATTTAAACTCCGAAAGGGGCGTCTACTCTGATGACAAAGATTTGTAGACCATCCTCTGATTCTCCCGTTTCTGTGAAATACTTTTCATGAACATTTATTCGCACTCAAGGATCCAAATAGGCTTATTGCGTTACAACGTAATTCTGTATATTAGTGTTCTTAAGATTCATAGAGAGGCATGTCTTTCCATTGTACGTAACCATTTCTAGGACAGTAGTTCATGCAAAAGACGTTGATCGCGTTACAGTAGTTTCAAGAACGTGACATTGAATTAATCGTAGAGTGGCCTGAAATTTGCTGAGTGTGAACAGTATTCTCATTCAGGACATGGCCGGGCAACGTGATGCAGCTCCAGAGCAACCCGCTAGCAACATATAGAGGGTAGTCAGAAACAGTCTGAAACGCTTGTAAGGGCGGTGCAGGGAAAATTGCGCTGAGGTAACTGTAAAGAAAAAAATTCAATACGCTGCGTCGTTTCTGAGTTACTTGGCACTGAAGTTAGCCAATCAAGTCGTTGCGCACGCAAATTCAAGCACCTGCACGCATTAAAATACTCGTACGGTACAACAAGACATCTGTGGGTCTGTGATTTACCACTTACTGAAATGCTCATTACCAGTTAAAATGTCCCTTTTTCCGAAGTGAACAATTCAAGCTAGGTGAGCAAAAGTTCCGTTTACTCCGTCTGAGGAAGCCAAACTAACACGTTTGGTGACAACGCCTCTAGCAGGCCGCTTGAATTTGAACGTGCGACGACCCGTATCAGTAACCAGTGCCAAACGGCGCAAGGTATCAGTTTTTTCTTAATAATTATTTTTGAGCACAACCTCTCCTGCAACACCATTACAAGCTTTTCAGACTGTTTGTGACCACCCTGTATATACAGGGTATCGCAGGAGGAATGGTCGGTATTCACGGACACAACACGAATGATCATTCGAAGCAAAAAAGTGTAGTAAACGAAGGCTCAAAAATGCAAACTCTTGCGCTAAAAGCATTTCTTCATCTTCGATAGTATGAAACAAATCTTTTCTACACTTTGAGAGGTGGTGTATGGACCAAAACAGCAAAAAAAGTCCTGTAACCAAGGGCTCTAAAGTGCATATTTTAAGAGATTTGAGCACTCGTTCATCTTCACTACTGTAAAACACGTTTCTTCTACTGCTCACTGAGCGAGGTGGCGCAGTGCTTAGCACACTGGACTCGCATTCGGGGGGATGACGGTTCAATCCCGCGTCCGGCCATCCTGATTGAGGTTTTCCGTGATTTCCCTGAATCGCTCCAGGCAAATGCCGGTATGGTACCTTTGAAAGGGCACGGCCGACTTCCTTCCCCGTCCTTGCCTAATCCGATGAGACCGATGACCTCGCTGTTTGGTCTCTACCCCCAAACAACCCAACCGAACCCAATCTACTGCTCAAGTGCTCATAGCTCTTAAAGCACGCATTTTAGAGCCAATGTTTACTAGACAAAATTTTTTTGTTTTGGTCCGTACTACCTCCTCCCAAAATATGGAAAGCAAAAATCTTGCAGAATAAGAGATTCCTTTCGCGGTGTCGAATGTGGGGTACTTATAGCTTTTTAAATTATGCGTTTTATACCTGGCAGTTTTCCTTCGAATGATCTTTGCTGTCATATCCCTGAATCGTGACCATACCTCCTGGGATGCTTTGAATTTATGTATTGGGGGATGTGTGGACTTTCAGGATTAAATAACCTTCGACCTCTTGCCGACTAACTATTTTCTTTACTCTTTCTTAATCCTAGATAGATCGATAGTTGAAGAGCTGTTTTGATAGATATAAAGGATAGTAAAAGAGAAGGCAGCAGTGCAGAAAACTAAAGATGAAACAGCACTACTACGGCTCGGGGCCCTGTGCACGCTACGGCACATATTCATCGAAGCGTAATGAATCCCCTGAGGTCAATTACACGCTGCAAATAGATTTTAGTTTCTGCGTTACAGGCAATGCCGGTGAAAATTCAAAAACAAATTGTCGTATCCAGTCCAATGCTAGTTTCTGCATTACAGGCCAAGCTGATGAAAATACAAAATCAAATTGTCGTATCCAGTCCAAAGCGTGTACCTGTGCTCTGTCATTTTTAAATATCTTAAATTTTCTTACGGATAAAAATTGCTTATAATCAACGTTATCGTCTTTGTATGTCTGAACAGGTTCAGGATTGTATGAGAATCTATTTGTCTGTGTCTGTGCGGATTCTAAGTCGCGTGGTCTCTGTAAATTACCTAAGTTACACTGGCTGTATGAGTGTGACAAATGTTCGGAATGTGGCGTATGCTGTGACGTGTTAGTGATTGAAACATTTTTCATTTCTGTCACTTTAATACTTTCGTCAATTTGACTGATCTGTTGTTCAAATTTCTTATCGACTTCCGTATCCAGAGTGCGTAAAACTTCTGCTGACATTAATTTAAACTCGTCGCGTAACTGTGTTGCGTTTTCTGAACATTGTTCAGTGACTGCATTAATTTCATCTCTAAGTGATTCTGTTGTGGCTGCATGTGTACTATTTAATTCTTGTGCAACAGATCTAATTTCTTCACTACTTTTCCTAGCACAAGTCTTAGTATCCTCACGTAATTGTTCTTTAGTATCATAACGTTGCACGGAACCGGCTGTAATCTGTTCACTAAGTTGTTTGTTCTGCTCATTAAGGTTGTCGTGTTTTTCGTTCGACAGTTTGAAACTTTCATTGAGTTGTTTGCACGATTCAGTAAGTTGTTTGAAATGGTTGTCGTGTTTTTCATTAAATTGTTTGTGCTGATTGTCTATTTTTTCATTTAGTTGTTTGAAATGGTTGTCGAAATTTTCATTCCGCTGTTTGAAACTTTCATTAAGTTGTTTGCAATGGTTACCTAGTTTTTCATTCATTTGTAGTAATAATGCGATAACTTGATCCCAGCCAAAATTAGCGGCTCTATTCTCTGTACTGTGTGATAGTGTATCTGCATGTGTCACGTTTTTGTGTAACCATTTGGTTATTCTGTGATTCTTGAAAAGGTTTGCCAATCGGACGTGCACTGTTGGTCATTACACCGGAATCAAATAAATCTGACGTATTCTGATTACGCTGTTCATTTTCGTTAGAAAAATTTATTTGTTCACAATTCAAATTTTGCAAACCGGGTGTGTCAAACTGGGCAACGTTCATTGTACCGGAACGTGCCGCGTCATCAATTGTTACATTTACTGCGGACATAATTGAATATGTTTGTTCATCATTAGGATTTAACTCAATACTAGTGATCGGCAGGCACTGATTATCTGTAATTAGACGATTATCACTATTACACTGTGTGTCGCAATTATTATCGGTCAAATTATTTGAGTCGGCTATTTCACTCATTGCACATCGCGATGTGCTGTTAAAGTTTTTCGCGGCATTTTTCACAAATCAAAATTAAGCATAAATGAAACAAAGGCAAAGCGAAATGAAACAAACACAATTACAACAAAGAGCAGTACATTGCCGATGATCTGTGAAAGAAAAAGTGACAAATGCGTTGCGCTAGATGCAAACTACATTTAAGTAAATAAGAGCAGATATATGACTACTTCTCAGAGATTCACAAAGAAATACGCTCCTGTCCGGTTGTCGCCAAGTGTAACCTCCCCACAAAAAAATTGTAATTAAATAATTATTATGGATAGCGATTCTAATTTTAGTGTAACCTCAGAACAAAATTGGTTCCCATTTATAACCTCCCTACAGAAATTCATTCACATTTAACCTCCACACAAAATTTGTTTCCCATTTAATGTAAGCTCGAAACAGAAAAATTTCTAAACCTCGTAATAAAAAATAAATTCAGTAACCTGGTAGAATTTGGACGACAGCAGCGCTGCGTCATGGCCCTGTAAGATCATTCTGAATAAAAAAGGAAAAATTCTTACCTGAATAAAAACGGCGAATATATCTGCTCTTATATAAAATTTTTCCGGGACAGCTCTGTGCAATGCTGGCCGATAGGTTTGTCATTTATGAAAGGAAGCAACTGATTTTTCTTTTGCAACAATAGGAATGATCATGGATTGAAGAAATTAGTAAATTCTTTAAACTGAAATGAATGTTTGTTAGAAATTACTTTATATCACGAAGATTATTACTAGGATATTTTTAAAAGATTTACATAGGATTTCACATAACATTACTAGATATGCGCGAGGCTGCTTTTTACCTTATACAATAATACTCAGGCTCCGGCATCGCTGCACCGCGACCGGCCCAGCCAACATGATACACTAGACTAGAGCAGACAAGCGCAGACAGGCGACTGCTCGCTAGCAACAACTTACTGCTACTGCTACACAGTTCTCAGATTCTCTTATAGTTTACATATCGCAGGCAGAGCATACCTCTTACAAGTCTTCCGAAGTAAGAGTGATTTCAGGTGTGCCGCAGGGGAGTGTCGTAGGACCGTTGCTATTCACAATATACATAAATGACCCTGTGGATGACATCGGAAGCTCACTGAGGCTTTTTGTGGATGATGCTGTGGTATATCGAGAGGTTGTAACAATGGAAAATTGTACTGAAAAGCCGGCCGAAGTGGCCGTGCGGTTAAAGGCGCTGCAGCCTGGAACCGCAAGACCGCTACGGTCGCAGGTTCGAATCCTGCCTCGGGCATGGATGTTTGTGATGTCCTTAGGTTAGTTAGGTTTAACTAGTTCTAAGTTCTAGGGGACTAATGACCTCAGCAGTTGAGTCCCATAGTACTCAGAACCATTTGAACCATTGTACTGAAATACAGGCGGATCTGCAGCGAATTGACGCATGGTGCAGGGAATGGCAATTGAATCTCAATGTAGACAAGTGTAATGTGCTGCGAATACATAGAAAGAAAGATCCCTTATCGTTTATCTACAATATAGCAGGTCAGCAACTGGAAGCAGTTAATTCCATTAATTATCTGTCAGTACGCATTAGGAGTGATTTAAAATGGAATGATCATATAAAGTTGATCGTCGGTAAAGCAGATGCCAGACTGAGATTCATTGGAAGAATCCTAAGGAAATGCAATACAAAAACAAAGGAAGTAGGTTACAGTACGCTTGTTCGCCCACTGCTTGAATACTGCTCAGTAGTGTGGGATCACTACTAGATAGGGTTGATAGATGAGTTAGAGAAGATCCAACGGAGAGCAGCGCGCTTCGTTACAGGATCATTTAGTAATCGCGAAAGCGTTACGGAGACGATAGATAAACTCAAGTGGAACACTCTGCAGGAGAGACGCTTAGTAGGTTGGTACGGGCTTTTGTTGAAGTTTCGAGAACATACCTTCACCGAGGAGTGAAGCAGTATATTGCTCCTTCCTACGTATATCTCGCGAAGAGACCATGAGGATAAAATCAGAGAGATTAGAGCCCACACAGAGGCATACCGATAATCCTTCTTTCCACGAACAATACGAGACTGGAATAGAAGGGAGAACCGATAGAGGTACTCAGGGTACCCTCCGCCACACACCGTCAGGTGGCTTACGGAGTATGGATGTAGATGTAGATCGTCCTTCCTTTCTTCTGAGGTTTATACCTCACCGTCACGTGGATTTATGTGGTACATCTATGTTGTGTTTGGATTTTGTGGTAATCAGCAACACTGTCTAGTAGAGAAGAGAAATCGTAACCAACACATATACATGCCGCATTAATTCACATTAAAGCCTCCTGATGACGGATGTTTAAACCTCCAAAACACCTCGTAGAAATAAATAAGTAATGATTGGCAACGATAAAAGTGTTTTATTCGATATCAATAACAGTTAAGGTTAGGCTTAGCCAAAAATGTTCGCATTTAAAGTCTGTTTTGGCTTTATGTTGTGTACAAACGAGAAACTATATCTGTCCAAGTGCCACAACGAGTTTGATGTACTGTTTAAGATACAACAACCCGGCATGGTCCAGTATAAATTTCCTATAACTATCATTGATCACATAGTAGAGCTGTGCCCTTTTGAAGTGGTTCCCATAGGTTATCACTAGGTCTCGGAGATCTTTGTCTCTGTCCCAGTTTTGCCAAGTATCGCGTTTCCGTGTGTCTTCTCTGTGCAATGTATGGTCGTGTCTGCCCGCATGCGTCTTGCAGTGTTGGTGAGTTGGTGTTGGGTTGTTGGGTTGTTTTGGGGAAGGAGACCAGACAGCAAGGTCATCGGTCTCATCGGATTAGAGAAGGACGGGGAAGAAAGTCGGCCGTGCCCTTAGAAAGGAACCATCCAGGAATTTGCCTGGAGCAATTTAGGGAAATCACGGAAAACCTAAATCAGGATGGCCGGACGCGGGATTGAACCGTCGTCCTCCCGAATGCGAGTCCAGTGTCTAACCACTGCGCCACCTCGCTCGGTGGTGAGTTGGTGTCAGCGAGATTAATTTGTCCCATTTATCGGGGTCCCTGACTGCTTGTTTTATGTCTTCTACGAATGGTATGGGTCTTATCTCTCGCACACAGAGTCACAATGTAGGATCATATATTCAGGGGAGCCATAGACACCACAATAAGTAACGCAACACACTTTTTTTCTCGGCAAATTTCGGTTAAAAAATGCAGAATTTTTTTGGGACATGGCGGAATATTCCTGCTTCAGCCGCTACAGTTTCATGAATTTCCGAATGGTGTGGGCACTATACGTAGCCTTCAAAGTGGCGTCTGTTATTGAGATACGTTCCAAGGAAAGAGGTGTCATTGAGGTTCTTTTGGAGGAAAACAAGAGCATCGCAGATATTCATGGGCGCTTGCAGAATGTCTATGGATACCTGACAGTGTTAAAAAGCACAGTGGTCCTTGGGTGATGCATCTGTCATCATAACAACAGTGTCACGCTAACCTGTCCATTATCCCGTGTGCCAGTCGGGAGCACATAGCTGTGACTCCTGCAATGTTGGAATGAGTGGACGCTCTCATTCGAGATGATCTACTGACCACAGACACCTCACTACTCCACTGGACGTCTCTGTTGGTAGTGCTGAAACACGCATCCAGCAGCAGAGGTACTCAAAGGTGTGTGCCCACTGGGTTCGTCACCTTTTAACAGAAGACCGTAAAGAACAACGAAGGATATTCTGTGCGGAATTGCTTGTGCATTACAAGGATGATTGGGACATTTTTTTGCCGAACATTGTGACAGGCGATGAACCATGGATTAATGGATTAATCCAAATCGGGAATTCATGTCGTGCCGCCACCCAACTCTTCTCTGAACAAAAAGTTCAAAGCCGCAACCTCAACCGGTAAAGCCGTAAAGCCATGGCGACGTACTTCTAGGAATTTGAAGGGATTATTTTATTTAATGTCATTCCTCATGGTGGACCATTAACTCTGAAGTATACTCTGCTTTCCACAGGATACTAAATAAACAACTCCAACGTCTTTGTTGTCACAAAAATCCAACAGACTCGTCCTTCTCCCTGACAACGTAAGGCCTCACATAAGTCTGGGCACCCGAGAGGAATCACAAAACTTCATTGGACTGTTCTTCTTATTTCACCCTACAGCCCGGATCTTGCCCTTTCCGACTTCCGTCTGTTTGGACCAACAACCAACAAGAGATGCACTCCATAGGAAGCAGTACTAGGATGATAGGTTACTGATGCAGCAAGATGTTGCCTCCGACGTCGAGCGGTAGAGTGGTACCATGCGGGCACACAGGCCCTCCCAGTAACCTGCCGTAAGTCGTAGCATCGAGCAGAGATTATGTTGAAAAATAAGCTTTTGTAGCCAAAAGAGTGGAGAATAATATGGAATATTGGAATCCCGAATAAAAACAACCTGTTTTCAGAAAAAAAATGTTGCAGTACTTGTTGAACTCCCCTCGTATATTCAACTATTTGGCCTAGTTTCACGGGGTGCAATTACGCTGATTAAGAGCCACTACTGCTGAAGAAGTGAACCGTGCTCCCTGATGTTGGGTAAGAAAGAATACACCCGACAGCCCTTATCACCCGTGCCTCCGCTGGTGTCGACTTGTTTTGTCTTCAGATGCTCCCTTATGTCAGCGGAAAGAAAGAATACACCCAATGGCCCTTGTCACCTGTACCTCAGCAGGTGTCGACATGCCTCATCTTTGGACGCTCCCTGGTGTCAGGGAAGAAAGAATACACCCGACAGCCCTTATCACTTGTGGCTCGGTTGGTGTCGGCATGTTTCATCTTCGGACGCTCAAAAGAGGAAATGCCGCTGGACCTGATGGGATACCAATTCGATTTTACACAGAGTACGCGAAGGAACTTGCCCTCCCCCCCCCCCCCCTCCCCGTCTTGCAGCGGTGTACCGTAGGTCTCTAGAAGAGCGTAGCCTTCCAAAGGATTGGAAAAGGGCACAGGTCATCCCCGTTTCCAAGATGGGACGTCGAACAGATGTGCAGAACTATAGCCCTATATGTTTAACGTCGATCAGTTGTAGAATTTTGCAATACGTATTATCTTCGAGTATAATGACTTTTCTGGAGACTAGAAATCTACTCTGTAGGAATCAGCATGGGTTTCGAAGGAGACGATCGTGTGAAACCCAGCTCGCGCTATTCGTCCACGAGACTCAGAGGGCCATAGACACGGGTTTCGAGGTAGATGCCGTGTTTCTTGACTTCCGCAAGGCGTTTGATACAGTCCCGACAGTCGTTTAATGAACAAAGTAAGAGCGTATGGACTATCAGACCAATTGTGTGATTGGATTGAAGAGTTCCTAGATAACAGAACGCAGCATGTCATTCTCAATGGAGAGAAGTCTTCCGAAGTAAGAGTGATTTCAGGTGTGCCGCAGGGGAGTGTCGTAGGGCCGTTGCTATTCACAATATACATAAATGACCTTGTGGATTACATCGGGAGTTCACTGAGGCATTTTGCGGATGATGCTGTAGTATATCGAGAGGTTATAACAATGGAAAATTGTACTGAAATGCAGGAGGATCTGCAACGAATTGACGCATGGTGCAGGGAATGGCAATTGAATCAATGTAGACAAGTATAATGTACTCCGAATACATAGAGAGAAAGACCCTTTATCATTTAGCTACAATATAGCAGGTCAGCAACTGGAAGCAGTTAATTCCATTAATTATCTGTGAGTACTCATTAGGAGTGATTTAAAATGGAATGATCATATAACGTTGATCGTCGGTGATGCCAGACTGAGATTCATTGGAAGAATCCTAAGAAAATGCAATCCGAGAACACAGGAAGTAGGTTACAGTACGGTTGTTCGCCCACTGCTTGAATACTGCTCAGTAGTGTGGGATCCGTATCAGATAGGGTTGATAGAAGAGATAGAGAAGATCCAACAGAGAGCAGCGCGCTTCTTTACAGGATCATTTAGTAATCGCGAAAGCGTTGCGGAGATGATAGATAAACTCCAGTGGAAGACTCTGCAGGAGAGACGCTCAGTAGCTCGGTACGGACTTTCGGTGAAGTTTCGAGAACATACCTTCACCGAGGAGTCAAGCAGTATATTGCTCCCTCCTACGTATATCTCGCAAAGAGACCATGAGGATAAAATCAGAGTGATTAGAGCCCACACAGAGGCATACTGACAATCCTTCTTTCCACGAACAATACGAGACTGGAATGGAAGGGAGAACCGATAAAGGTACTCAAGGTACCCTCCGCCACACACCGTCAGGTGGCTTTCGGAGTATGGGTGTAGATGTAGATGTAGATGTCAGGGAAGAAGAAATACACCCGACGGCCCTTGTCACTTGTGCCTCGGCCGGTGACGATATGTTTCATCTTCGGACGCTCCCCGATGTTGAAAAGAAGTACACCCGACGCCCCATATCACCCCTCTGCCATGTATTTACCTACCAGAAGTTGGTGCTTACCGGTGATGTCACGCAGTTTGTTTCACGAGGGTACAAAATACCGGACGTATAGTTTCAGACAAGGCAATTACTGGCTACAGGCGAATAACGGAGAACTACTGAGGTACCTTGATCCCCGCACAGAGTAGGTCTTGACCGGTCGACCTCTGCACGAGGCAGGATCGCTGCCTGCCACGGAAGACGTTCAGAGGAGCGAAGGTGCCGTCTTCGTCGGGGAGGCTCCGCCGCGAGGAAACAGCGGGGCGCGCCGTGTCGTTATTCATTTATTCGCTGTTGACTTAACCGCGTGAGCCGTTACGGGAGATTTATACTGGCCGTGCCGTCCTCCGGTATATGGACCGAGGTCAGTTGTGCAAGTGGTCGCGGCTCGCCGAGCTTCTCATCCACATTAATGCAGGCCGGCCGGCTCGCAGACGGCGGCCGGACCCAGCCCCGCCTCGTCCCGTTCAATATTCAGGCGGGCCTTCGCAACGGCTCGTCTAGCCGCGGGTGTCCACCGAGCCAAAAGCCGTTTAAGGAGCAATTCTTCAAAGGCCGCGCTCGGCAGGCGATTGTAATCGCGGTGCGCCCTGGAGCGTCGCAGTGGATTGATTGAAGAGCCTGCTGCCCCAGCCTCCCCTTCACCAAACCGTACCAGAAGCTGTATGAGGGTGGTCTGAAAAGTTCCCGGTCTTGACATTGCACCATGTCTGTAGTATTCCCGTGGAATACTCGTTTACGGATGCATTAGCGAAAAGGACAACCGGCTAGGAAGACCGAGTTTTGGGAAGAAACGGACGTCTCAGGTATTGAGATAATTGTTAAATGTGTAGCGCCCATTAGTTTCTTCGCCGACGATGGATTCGTAGTGTGTAAAATCACGTATTTCTGGTTTTTTCTCCTAACGATTTGTCTACACTATACAGGGTGAGTCACCTAACGTTACCGCTGGATATACTTCGTAAACCACATCAAATACTGACGAATCGATTCCACAGACCTACCGTGAGGAGAGGGGCTAGTGTAATTGGTTAATACAAACCATACAATAATGCACGGCAGTATGTTTTTTAACACAAACCTACGTTTTTTTAAATGGAACCCCGTTAGTTTTGTTAGCACATCTGAACATATAAACAAATACGTAATCAGTGCCGTTTGTTGCATTGTAAAATGTTAACTACATCCGGAGATATTGGAACCTGAAGTTGACGCTTGAGTACCACTCCTCCGCTGTTCGATCGTGTGTATCGGAGAGCACCGAATTACGTAGGGATCCAAAGGGAATGGTGATGGACCTTAGGTACAGAAGAGACTGGAACAGCACATTACGTCCACATGCCAACACCTTGTCATTGGTCTTTTTCACTGACGCACATGTACATTACCATGAGGGGTTTCCGTTTTCAGTTACGGAGTGGAATAGAGTGGCTCCCGACATGTCAGGCCAATAGATGTTCAATGTGGTGGCCATCATTTGCTGCACACAATTGCAATCTCTGGCGTAATGAATGTCGTACACGCTGCAGTACATCTGGTGTAATGTCGCCGCAGGCTGCCACAATACGTTGTTTCATATCCTCTGGGGTTGTAGGCATATCACGGTACACACGTTACATGATGGCCACCACATTGAACATCCACGTGTGTACGTGTACCTCACCCCTCATGGTAATGTACATGTGCGTCAGTGAAAAAGACCATTAAAAAGGTGTTTGCATGTGGACGTAATGTGATGTTCCAGTCTCTTCTGTACCTAAGGTCCATCACCGTTCCCTTTGGATCCCTACGTAATTCGGTGCTCTCCGATACACACGATCGAACAGCGGAGTGGTACTCAAGCGTCAACTTTAGGTTACAATATCTCCGGATGTAATTAACATTTTACAATGCAACAAACGGCACTGATTAGGTACTTGTTTATATGGTCAGATGTGCTAACAAAACTAACGTGGTTCCATTAAAAAAAACGTAGGTTTGTGTTAAAAAACATACTTCCGTGCATTTTTGTATGGTTTGTATTAAACAATTACACTAGCCCCTCTCCTCACGTTCGGTCTGTGGAATCGGTTCGCCAGTATTTGATGTGGTTTACGAAATATATCCAGCGGTAACGTTAGGTGACTCACCCTGTATAAATGTTCGTCTAAAAGTTTAAGCACTATTTCGCTGTTTTTTGTTGATGGATTCAATTAGTGTCTCTTGTTTATCTACATCACAAGCAGCAAAGAGTTCGCATAGTTCCTCAATAACTCGACAAGAGACTGAATTTACAGAATATTTTTCGAAGGTCTGAATGATATGTTTCCAAATAATTTCCAGAAATTAAAAGAAAGATCTTCCCCTTTTGACAGAACCTTGAAGCGGCAATCCGCTTCAATGAATTTTGCTACGACAATAACGCGGGCGCACTACCGCGATCACGTGACCGACCCAGGTGCCACACTGAATTCGCATTCAGGAGGACGGCGATTAAAATTCGCACCTGGCCATTCAGATTTAGTTTTTCCGTGATTTCGTTAAATCGCTCCAAGCAAATGCCGGGACGATTCCTTGAAAGAGCACGGGCCGAATTCCTTCCCCATCTTTTAGTCATTCGGAGCTTGTGTTCGGTATCTAATAACCTAGATGCCGACTGGACGTTAAACTCTAATCTCCGCCCGCCCCTCCCCCCTCCTCACTCATCTCTTGAGTTTGCAGTCGGAAGGATGACAGAATCCGTGTCCGGCCATCTAGGTTAAGGTTGTCCGTGATTTGCCCAAAATCGCTCCAGGCAGATGCCGACGTGGTTCCTTTGAAAGGGCAGGGCTGAATGCATTGCATATTCTTCAGACGATCCGAGCTGTCTGTAATGAACTCCTTATCGACAGGACGTTAAATCTTAATTTTCTTTCCATCATTCGATCATGCTCACAACGCTCGCCGTAACAGCAGCTAGCGAAAGCAGTGGTATCCAACCCTTAGTTGCAAGCTGTAAGCAGGGGAATCCTGATTTGCTTTAGGAAACTCATACAGGGTGTAAATTTTAAATTGACAAACCAGAATATCTCGAAAAATTAGCTTCACACGAAAAAATGTCCGGAATAAAAAGTTGATTATTTTCGTGGGGGAGCCCCCTGGGGGTGGGGCGGGAGGCAACTTTAAAATTTCAAGTGGGAACCTCCATTTTTTATTGCAGAATCAGATTATACATAAAAAACTACGTACATTTTGTCTTAAACATTTGTTTTGATTCTTGGTAGCTGGCGCTGTAGTTAAAAAAATCTTGTTCTCAGTTTTGCGCGGAAAATGGTTACGGATAAATAAAAAATACTAATTTACTTCGTAAATTTTGATTCGCTAAGACTGAAACTCTCCCTCTCTTCCCATAGGGTGTGGTTTGAGAGAGAAATTGTACAAATGGCTTTGATCACTATGGGACTTAACATCTGAGGTCATCAGTCCCCTAGAACTTAGAACTACTTAAACCTAACTAACCTAAGGACATCACACACATCCATGCCCGAGGCTGGATTCGAACCTGCGACCGTAGCGGTCGCGCGGTATCAGACTGAAGCGCCTAGAACCGCTCGGCCACCCCCGCCGGCTGAGAGAGAGGAATTAGAGTTTTACAAATGTTGACCCAAATATTAATTTTTTCCACAGATTCGGATAAGTTTTGATTGTTTCATGGGCATGAGGCCACACAACTTTTAATTATCCCTCGGTTTAATTAAAAGTTGTGTGGTCTCATGACCATGAAACAAACAAAACTTATCGGAATCTGTGGAAAAAATTAATATTTGGGCCAACATTTGTAAAACTCTAAATCCTCTCTCTCAAACCCCACCCTGGGAAGAGAAGGAGAGTTTTAGTCTTAGAGAATCAAAATTTACGAAGTAAATAAGTATTTTTTATCTATCTTTAACTATTTTCTAAGCAAAATTGAGAACAAGACTTTTCCTGAATTACAGCGCCAACTACCAAGAATCAAAATAAATGTTTAAGACAAAATGTACGTAGTTTTTTAATCTAGAATCTGATTCTGCAATAAAAAATGGGGTTTCCCAATTCAAATTTTAAAGTTACCTCCTGCCCCACCCCCAGGGGGCTGGGGTGACGGACTAATTTTAGCACCAGCAGATCTCCCGCTCGGGAATAATCGACTTTGGACTCTGCACATTTTTTCGTGTGAAGCTTACTTTTCGAGTTATTCTGGTTTGTCAACTTAAAATTTACACCCTGTATACTGCCAGCAAAAATTTGGCATATGGATTTTAACTGGCGTGAACTAAGAGTGGCAAGAAAATAACGACAGATTTAGACACAAGTCTGAAGATTGATCTGTGCGCGTAGATGCAGACGTAGATACCCTCGGCAGGGTGGACCCCTGTAGCTGCGGGAGTGCTCCATGCGGAAGAAAAAATGTCTGCCCGGCGTAGTGAGCTTTGCACAGTAGCCTGACCTGAGCCAGCGAGCGATAGGCGAACAGGTCACGCGCGGGGACCGGGTTCGAGTCTCCAGCAGGACCACCAGTGGCCTCGCCGTTTCCTCGCCACATTTTCCGAGCAGGCGAAAGCGACGAAAAAGAACGGAGGGCTGAGGCTTGTGGACAATGCTGCGGATACAACCGTGATCCGGTTCTCCGTTTTATTTGCGAATACTGGCATTGTAATGAGAATGACATATTGTAGATGGTCCAGCGAATAATGGGTGAGCATTTGAGCTGGCCAGTAATAATATATCCACCACAGAATCAGCAACATGAGTCTCAGTTTTGTTACATGGTTGGGTTTTGTTTGTCTGTTTACACTGAGATATGCAGATGTACAGGTGGCACTGGGATCGCGTACCTAACGGTTACTGCTAGGCGCTGTTGCACTTCCAAACAGCAGCAGTTCACGCAAGTGGCGGCCATCAAAATTCCCTATATTGGGATTTCCCCTGTTCTCGGCGGTGTTGCTAGTGTTTTTACCAGTGTGCAGCGATCCCGTCATCAGAACCGAAACATTATCTCAGACTGTAAAATGGGTGTGTGTGATATCTTATGGGACTTAACTGCTAAGATCATCAGTCCCTAAGCTTATACACTACTTAACCTAAATTATCTTAAGGACAAACACACACACCCATGCCCGAGGGAGGACTCGAACCTCCGCCGGGACCAGCTGCACAGTCCATGACTGCAGCGCCTTGGACAGCTCGGCTAATCCCGCGCGGCGACTGTAAAACGATGGAGAAATTTGTGTCCTTGTTGACACTAACATACTGTGTTCGTTTAAAGGGAAACTACGCAAATGGATCGACGGTGATTTGAATCCCATCCCTGTCCTTCCTGTTGTGTGCGCTGATAAGGACTGAGTTCAAAGATCATTGTTTTTACTATAAACCTACAGAAGAGTGCGCCAGAATTTTAAAGTTTTGATTTAAGAGACCATGTGACTACAGCAATCTGGTTCGGACCATAGACCACAATAACAACAACAACAACAACAATAACATCTCCTCCCTAATCTTCCAATCGCCATTCCTGAAATCTCTCTCCTGCATGGCGAGACATGGCTGTTTCCCCAAAAGTCCCTAGTTGTCCTCTTAATCTCTTACATAGCAGGACATCCGTTATACCTCCTCTGTTCATTGACACTGTTTCGAATGTAATTTGTTTCGTGTTTGTACGACTGCATTTGCGTCAGTTCTAGTCCTTTGTCATATTGATGTAAACAATGATCGTCTAAGATAGCTTATAGTTAGTTTTTTCCCGTTATTGTTCAGTCGCCAAGGCTCTCTTCTGGAAGTAATAATTGGATCTTCGATTGCTCCGTGTGCATTAAATTTTATTTTAACTTGTATTTTACTCGAACAGTGCAGAGATTGGGAATTATAATACATACCCATTTTTGTGTTAATCTATTTTGCTAGTGTGTCCTCTTTTTTCTGTTTTCTGATACAAAGGTTCTAAGGTACTTTATTACTTACATCATTTAACAGTAGCGTTTCTAGAACTAAATCTTCAGAGAAATACATCACATGTTGTTAAAATCGTCCGTTTCCATTTTTGTAATTCCAGTATGACGCGTTGAACTAGCCCACGAAAATCAACGACTTAATAGAGTCAGCTGTCCTCATTTTATACTTTTTGTTTTGTAGTTTCTAAAGTGGTTAAAAGCTTTAGTTGTTTTCCAAACTTTACATGATATCAATAACAACCCTACGGTTATACTGTACAGAGGGATATAGTTTGGGTACGAAATCATAATTTCACCTAATATTATTTTTTTGCTGGCGTTTATCTTCCAACTCAGATGAAATATCAACATCAGCTTCTTCGAGTGGAGGAGCGCAAGGGAAATTAGAAATACGATAATTCGATGTACAGAAACATAGTTACAATGAATTTGGGGACTATAACGTCCACGTTTACTCCTCCACTAAAAACCAATTTTTCATTCAGTCCGTAAATTTATATTTCTTGATGACTGGTTTCGTCTCAGTATTGTCACCGTCAAATCTGAACTACGTCAACTCCATAATTAATGCATCATTTTCGATGTTATATTCTAATACATACGTGTTTTGATGCGCTTTGGCAGACATACCTGGAACGGACATTCCAATGGCATGTTCCTAATGTATTGAGAACAGCATGAGAGATGGGGTAGTCCCTTTTGTCAGTGCCCTTTTAGGAATGTGATTGGGATTTTCCCCAAATCTTAGTATACTGCGGCACTCAGGAAAGCTTTCACCGCACGGGGCGTTCAAAGGGCTTCCAGTGACGTCACGGTCGTTAGTCTGCCATAACTGATTAGGAGTGTAGATAAGGTTCAACGAATGGAAGTGATCGAGGGCGGGAAACAGAGCCAACATTCTGCAAGGGGAGCATCTGTTCCTACGGAATCCTAAGTGGTTTATAAACTCGCGAAATCGATTCGGGGATCTTCACGCGGAGTGTTATCGGCAGTTCAGAGTTTCATAGACGGACATCGTCGTTTTATCTTAAGTGCACGTGATTTGACGGTGGATGCTTGGCTATAGGAGACTGGCTGGTGACAACCAAACTAGAGAGTACAGTGAACTAGCTCACCTATTTTAATTATTCGGTGTCAGTTTTGCACCAGACCAGAAATCTAATAGCTTATGGTATTACTCGTCGAACAAATCGACTTGACGAGCTTTATTAAAAGTCAGAATGTACATTTTTCCGAGGGAACTGGGGTGTTCCATTTTTGCTTGACTTTCAGCTCATATCTATGAACTATCTCCCCGGAGTTTTCCCTGTTGAGACTGCCGAGGACATCGCATAGAGCCACCCGGAGATTAAAGGGAGATTGCTAGCAGTGCTTGTTTACGCTCCAGCATTCAGATTCTGTAACTTACCTGAGTTCGATAGAACAGCTAGAGGGCAGTGACCTCTTGTGTCAGAAATGCGACTTTTTAAGCTCGTCTCGCTGTTTAAGAGAGTCTGGTGACCTTTTTTTTTTGGTGATCAGTCTACTGACTGGTTTGACGTGGCCCGCCACGAATTCCTTTCCTGTGCTAACCTCTTCATCTCAGAGTAGCACTTGCAACCTACGTCCTCAATTATTTGCTTGACGTATTCCAATCTCTGTCTTCCTCTACAGTTTTTGCCCTCTACAGCTCCCTCTAGTACCATGGAAGTCATTCCCTCATGTCTTAGCAGATGTCCTATCATCCTGTCCCTTCTTCTTATCAGTGTTTTCCACATATTCATTTCCTCTCCGATTCTGCGTGGAACCTCCTCATTCCTTACCTCATCAGTCCACCTAATTTTCAACCTTCATCTATAGCACCATATCTCAAATGCTTAGATTCTCTTCTGTTCCGGTTTTTCCACAGT
The DNA here is from genome assembly GCF_023864275.1 of Schistocerca cancellata. Taxonomy (NCBI): domain Eukaryota; kingdom Metazoa; phylum Arthropoda; class Insecta; order Orthoptera; family Acrididae; genus Schistocerca; species Schistocerca cancellata. Next base: position 457,881,708 of record NC_064631.1, on the reverse strand, counting down.
CCATGTTTCACTACCATAAAATGCTGTACTCCAGACGTACATCCTCAGAAATTTCTTCCTCAAATTAAGGCCGGTATTTGATATTAGTAGACTTCTCTTGGCCAGAAATGCCTTTTTTGCCATAGCGAGTCTGCTTTTGATGTCCTCCTTGCTCCGTCCGTCATTTGGTGACCTTTATAAACACCAAATCTCTGCCATTTCATTGCCAAATATTCATCCATATACACCTATTAACAGTTGCTCCGCCGACAGCAGTGCTATTATTACCTGGAATAGTGGAATGGCGTATCATGGAGACCGATGGCACATGGACCTTATCTGTGACACACTTAACAAGAGAGAGCAGCGGACTGTTGCAATGTGGGGGTAACCAGCACATATTTCGTAATGTACTTGGTAGAAAGCGTAGACAAATTGGCACGATTAAAGTAAGATTTGAATCCAGTTTCTCACACAAATGATACATATTCCTCTTTTATATTTTGATCTGTTGTTCTTATTCTTCCTACTGTCGCGTCTGTCATCGGTTGTGGGGTGTCTATGCAAGTTCGTGAAAATACTGAAAAAATAATCATTTGTGCCGAGGTAGATCCTGCTGGACCAGCACACGAACTCTGACAACAGCTTCTGCGTACGTCCTTCTGGACAAGCTGAATATGAACTGATTCAATGCTCTTCCAGCAAATAGCTCCGTTCCTTTCTCATCTCGCAGAGGTTCTTCCACTAAGAGTATTGCTGCGATTGTATGGTAGTCAAAGCATCGCTGCTGACCGACGCGTCCATTTAACAAATTGCGTGTTGCCTTTTCTCTTGGGTTCTTCGACCAATGCTTTTTTGATGATTTTTCTCATGTTTCACCAGCAGGAGTGGCTGGCATTGTCAAAGCTTCACTCCCCATTGCTGACGTGGACTGCATTCGAGCTCGTGACCGCAGATTATACGCACTTGCGCTTCAATGTCCAACGGCTTTTCCGTGGCCGTTACCGCTGCGGTTCCCTCTTGCTACCCGCAAAGGTCGTTCACTGCACCACTCTCCAAGACTTATAAACAGCTCAGCAGGAAGAATGTGCGTTATTGCCTCAACATGAGATTGAAGGCATCATTCACAGCATGTCCCGTCGTTGTCAGCCCTGTATTGATGCCAGAGGTCATCAGACCCCATACTTAGCACATTAACCAGTTGTCAGAATGCGTGTACAAAGCCCACACCACTATGGAGCCGCCACCAGCTTGCACCGTGCCTTGTTGACAACAACGTCCTTGGGTTCGTGGCTTCTGCATCACACTCGAACACAGCCATCATCTGAAATCTGCACTCCTTTGACGAGGTCACGGTTTTTCAATCTTCTAAGGTCCAACTGATATTGTCACTAATCCAAGAGAGGCGCTGCAGGTGATTTGCAGTTAGCGAAGGCACGCGCGTCAAGGCCATTAAAGCAAATTCCACCCCAGTGTCCCACATCGATTTCAGCCGTTATTTCATGCAGTGTTGCTTGTCTGTTAGCACTGACAACTCTAAACCATCGCCGCTGCTATCGGTTAAGTGAGGGCTGTCAGCCTCTAGGATGTCCATGGTGAGAGGCAATGACTGAAATTTGGTATTCTCGGCACACTCCCGACTTTTCACATTAATCACCTGCGGGAAAATAATAGCTCCGCCAAAGCACTGCCCTTTTATACCTTGTGTACGCGATCCCAGTGCCACCTGTACATCTGCATATCTCAGTGTAAATAGACAAACAAAACCCAACCATATAACAAAGCTGAGACTCATATTACTGATTCTGTGGTGGATACATTATTACTGGCCGGCTCAAATGCTGATCCATTATTCGCTTGATCATCTACAATATGTCATACTCATTACAATGGATCACATAATGAGGAGATACTGAATAGAATTGGAGAGTAAAGCAGTTTGTGGCACAACCCGACTGGGAAAAGAATTCGGTTGATAAGACACAGTCGGAGGCAGCAAGAATCACCAATTTAGTACTGGAGGGAAGTGTGAGGGGTAAAAAATCATAGAGGGTGACCAAGAAATGAATACAATAAGTAGATTCAGAAGGATATGGGTTGCAGTAGTTATTCGGGGACGAAGAGGCTTGCACAGTATAGAGTAGCAAGTAGAGCTGCGTCAAACCAGTTTTCGAACTGAAGACCACACTAACAATTTCATAGGTATTCCAGTGTCGTTAGTAGCTTCATTCCACCTTCTCAAAACATTTTGTATGGGCTCTGTAATCAGCGTAGATGAAAGATCTTGTACTGAATTATGAGAACTGGGTTCCACCTGATTATTGCAATGGTTTAGTTAGTGCACCATCTTCAGGCCTTAGTTGAGGCTGAAGGGGTTATTACGATCCATATATACGATGCATCAGTGGCCAGCAACTGTTTTACGCAACTTCCTGTAACTGTGATGTCGTCTCTCCGACCCTCAACTGTTAACAGTTGATGACTGGAGAGACAACATCACGGTTGTAGGTAGTTCGCATAAACCAGCTAGGGGCCACTGATGCATCCCATATATGGATCGTGATATCCATTCAGCATCAACTAATGCCTGGCCACTGATGCATCCTATATTGGATCTTGATAATTCATTCAGCATCAAATAAGTCCTGAAGATGGCGGACTGAAGCGCCGAAACTGGTAGCTACACAATAAATGACATCACAAGGAAGGCTGTAAGTGCTTCATATTCTTACAATAGTGAATGGGACATACAAAAACTAGATTTCAAAATGCTCTCAGCAAAATGATTACTTTTTAAAGCACTTAACAAAACCTATTTTTTTGTTTCTCGTTGTTTAATCAAACGTTGTTCAATTAAGTTGGTTTTAAATTTAAAAATGTTCTTCATTAATGAAATAATAACATTTCTTAACTAATGTTAGATATTTATGAAATGTGCCTCTATTCAGTTCGTTTCCATAATTCCACGATTCCCAAACGTCATCCGTGGCACTGAAATAATAGAACAATGGGACTAGCACAGAGGACATCGCTTTTCTACTTTCTTCAACGACTTCCGCTGTTCTGGGTGAAAGATAATCTCTTTTCTTGCTGAAAAATTTAGATGCCCTGTGTTAGGCAGCGATCTTTTGTAGTGGCGTGCAGCTTTCTCACTAATTTCCTACAATCGACAGGCAGTCTTTCCCCATCATTAGATCATTAATACCTAGCCTGTGATCTGACATATTTCCAGCCCGTCCTGCATATCACGGGTCGAGTAAAGTATCTGTCCAGAACGTGACTCTTTGGGCGTTAACCACATGATTCTTGTGGAAGAGTTTCGTTGACATAGTAATGCATACACTCTGTCATAATGTGTAAGGCACTGCAGAGGTGGGAGAGAAACAGAACCGCGCTGTAAAATTACTCGATTTGTGGTGAGTGCTAGTTGTCCCTCATCGCACCTTCTAACGTCTTTGTTGTCCCTATTGAAATCTGCATTTATTTCCGTTTCTTGCCGATGAATTTCACCTGAAGTAACTACCTTTTCTATAGAGTGGAACTTTCTTCAATTCTCGAAATGCCAAGGTTGCGACACAACGGACATTGCTGCCACAGAGAAACCGCCGTTTTCCTGCAAAGCCACTGCCGACCCGTTAACTTTCATTTCTGCATTTCAAATTTAGTTTGAAGGAGTGCGTTCGGGCGTGCGGAGTATTGAGGAAGCGGAGAGAGGGCGGCGACGGCGCATCGACACAGAAGGCACGGTTTTCGAAGCAAAGAAGTTCTTTGCGTCGCAGTTCTCTCGCACATTGACCGAAGACCTTAGTCATGTTAAGTGCCTGCGACAAAAGAAGCTTCGACGGCGGTTAACGCCGGCCGACAATGGGGGAGGTCAGGGGAAGAGAACAATGCACTCCGAGAGCATACGAGTACAAAAGCTTAAAACACTCTGCTCTTCTTTCCTTTTTGGTACAAAATATTCAGTGTGGGCCGATGAAAAAGAATAACGTTCAGCGTTAAGAAAACGGCGGTAGTAGATTGCTGGTCGCCAGTGGAAAACTTCTCTCAGGATCGTCTCAACAGTCCCTCACGGGTACACACTGCTGAGAAAACGTGTTGGCGTCCAGGTACAAGCTGCGCAAAAAGAAAGAAAGCCTTAATTTTGTTTTTTCTTTTGTGATCAGCCTTCTGACTGGTTTGATGCGGCCCGCCACAAATTCCTCTTCTGTGCCAACTTCATCTCAGAATAGCATTTGCAACCTACGTTCTCAGTTATGTGCTGGATGTATTCAAATCTCAGTCTTCCTCTACAGTTTTTTCCGTCCACAGCTCCCTCTAGTACCATGGAAGTCATTCTCTAATCTCTTAACGGATGACCTACCATGATATCCCTTCTCCTTGTCAGTGTTTTCCACATACTCCTTTCCTATACTCATTACTTATCGTATCAGTCGACCTAATTTTCGTCATTCGTCTGTAGTAATCTTTGTTTCACTACCATTCAGTGCTGTGTATTGTACATTTTCAGATATTTCTTCCTCAAATTAAGGCCTACGTTTGATACTAATAGGCTTCTCTTCGCCAGGAATGCCCTTTTTACCAGTGCTAGTCCGCTTTTGATGTCCTTGCTCCGTCCGCCATTGGTTATTTTGCTGTCTAGGTAGCAGAATTCCTTAAATTTATCTACTTCGTCACCATCTATCCCAATGTTAAGTTTCTCGCTGTTCTAATTTCTGCTACTTTTCTTTCGTCTTTCTTCGATTTATTCTCAATCCATTTCCGTATTCATTAGACAGTTCATTCCATTCAGGATCATCTGATTCTTCTTCATTTCACTGAGGATAGTAATGTCTTCAGCGAATTGTTCATTGATATCCTTTCGACTTTCCTTTTATTTCCGTCATTTCTTCTTTGATGTACACATTGAACAGTAGCGCGAAAGAATACAGCTCAGTCTTACACCCTTTTTAATTCGAGGACCTCATTCTTGGTCGGCCACTTTTATTATTCCTTCTTGCCTCTTGTACATATTGTATATTACCCGTCTCTCCGTATAGCTTACCCTTATTTTTCTCAGGATTTCGAACACTTTGCACCATTTTGCATTCCCGAACGCTTTTTCCAAGTCGACAAATCCTATAAACCCGTCTTGTTTTTCTTTAGTCTTGCTTCCGGTATCAACCGCAACGTCAGAATTGGCTCTCTTGTGCCTCCGCCTTTCGCAAACCCAAACTGATCGTTATTTAACGCATCCTGAATGTTTTTTTTCATTCTTCTGTGTTTTATTCTTGTCAGCAACTTGGGTGCATGAGCTGTTAAGCTGATTGTGCAATACTTCTCAGAGACTTGTCAGCTCTTGCAGTCTTCGTAATTGTGTAGATGATATTTTTACGAGTCAGATGGTATGTCCCCACGCGCATACATTCTAGTATGAACGATATTGTATAGAACGGTATAAGCAGTATGGAAAAGTGAGTCAAAACGTACACGCTAAATGTAGGTTCAAATGGCTCTGGGCACTATGGGACTTAACATCTGAGGTCATCAGTCCCCTAGAAATTAGAATTACTTAAACCTAACTAATCTAAGGACATCACACACATCCATGCCCGAGGCAGGATTCGAACCTGCGACCGTAGCAGGCTCGCGGTTCCAGACTGTAGCGCCTAGAACCGCTCGGCCACTCCGGCCGGCTGCTAAATGTAGGACTTCGCGAGAGCGTATCCAGGAGTATGGGTAGGCAGCTCATGTTACTTTCGCGGTGAATAATGAAGTAGTTTTGAGATTTCACGACAGATGATTATGGGTACTCATGCTAATCGTCGATAGCCATTGCACGTTCCGGCTTTCTTCAACTACGACTTCCGTTTGCGAAGATCACTGCAATAAATATTGTGCTTAGCCGCACGATGGATGATATATACTTTCCGCCCAAATTCCGTTCTGGGTCTCACTACAGAAAAGACATTTTTGTGAACAATCTCTAATTAACTTTGGTATTTAATGTACGTTGCGATGGTTTTAATACATTATTCACATTGAGATGGTAATTTATGTTAAGCGTGTTTATTAGTTACCAATGATTGCGCTTGACTGTGGCATTTACAATCAACAAATAAAATGATTAAATGCTGTAGTTGCAGGAATTTCACTTAAGTATGCGGCTTTAGAATCTTTTTTATTTCCACAAAATGTATATGTTCCGTATCACGAGTAAGTTGATAGAATTACGGTATTCTGAAAGAATTTATGTTTCATCAGCTCACACTAAAGTACAGTCATTAAGTTAGTAATTACCTCAGTGTTGCTTTCATGGGTGTTGAATATTACTTCGACTGAAACGGAACAGTGGTAGGTAGTGGTTTTCGGAGTGCTTCAGATGGGTGTATGGCGATGAGTTGACATCGTATAGCTTGTGACGGTCTGTTCATTGGCAGGGGAATACCGAACATTGTTATACTGTCTGACTTAGGACCTTCCCGAACCTGGACGCTCAAAGAATATTAATTCCGGTCCAGGTGTGATCACCAGCAGCAGGGGCCTAACATAAATCCCTGATCATGGCGTAATGATCAGTTAAGATGACGGCTTTGGCTGAAATGTTCATCTGGCAGTGTAAAATTAAAGAATTCGTCCCTGCTTATTATGTAGGAGTTTCTGTCCGTTCCAAGAAGTACCTAGCCTTCATTTTCAATTAGGTAAATATTTACGTTGAAATACAATTTTCAGCCTATTAAATTTCAATTCAAACATCACACTGTAAAATAGGTACTGTGAACGTATTCTTCAAACGCAGATTGTTGGTATATTCCTTAACTATCCTTTAAGTAATTCAGTTAATTCACGTTAAATCTTCACTGCGCTGCTTTGTGGATGTGCAAAGCAAAGTTTCAACTTTCTTTTCATCATTGTCCTTGCAGTTTAACACTGGAAACTGCCTTGTAAATGGGCAGCGTTGCTGCGTGAGGTAACCGAAAAGAATCTGCGAGTAGCATGAGCTACTGAGCGCATAACGCGCCAATGTGTGTTGTTCTGTGTAGCACTGGCAGTTTGGTACGCATTGATCTGTTTTTATGGTGATTGTTGGTATTCGCAAGCAAGAACACGTGAACGTAAAAAAATATACAGTGCTTCTGGGACCTTTGTAGAATATACTGTTCAGTTCACGTTGTATTTCTGCTAACAAATCCCTCAGTACTAAGTGAATCAATTTTGTTTCCATATGTGCAATAGTGCGTAGTAATGCTCCCACCCACACTCGAATGATAACAAATTAGTGTTTCCTTCATTCCGCTTTCTTCTAGTTCCTCGTACTAGTTCGAGTGTTGCAATGGAATCTTTTCCTATTTTCAAAATAGACGACGTAAAATGACGACTTATGAAGAATTCGCGTCCTAGAAGGCCCTTCTGGCAGTGAACAGGGGTTAGATTTTGACAATTCGGATGATGACCTATAAGTGCAAATAATCTGGTACCTGCGAATATTGACAGCGAGCCTGAGACCAATATAGGGAGGTACACGTAATTCAAATAATTTTTTGGCGCATGATAATAATGAACTTGCTGCTGACATACCGGTATGCCAAGCTGCTGAAAAACAACGAATGATACAGAAAAATCGAATCATTTGCAAAAATAAATGTTTCATTCGTAAATGGCCTTCTTAGATTCGAGAGAAATAACGCAGGTCCCAGACAGTGCTAGAGTTATCTACGGTGTATCAGTTTTTTAAACGTTTTTGGCTGACGAATTAATGGTAAAAATTGTAGATGAAACTAATCTTTACAGCACACCGAAAAACCCAAACAAAACACTTAATTGCATTGTTCATGAGATCCATAACACTTTAGCCATGTGTGTTATTAGCTCTTTGGCTCCCCCTACTGCTGTTAGTGATCTCCGGAGTGATATTACTGGTGTTGAACTAGTAAATCAGACAATGTCTCAAAGAAACTTCGCGAGTCTGATGACGACATTGCATTTCGACGACAGTACGAAGCGACGTGACCTAAGAGTTGAGATCGAAACAAATTGTACAAAATTAGGCCCTATAGTTGATCATGTGAATGAAAAATCTCTTTCAGTTTCATTGAGTGAGCATTTGTCGGTTGATGAAAAAAATTGTGCAAACAACGCAAACCACATAAGTGGGAGTATAAACTTTTCGTTTTGTGTGGAGGAATGTGGTTCGCACACAAAATTGAACTCTACAGTGGGCAAGAAAAAAATCTGCAATTCAGATGTAGATAGTAAACCAGATATTGGAGTATCTGGAAACACTGTGATTCGCCTATCAAGGGCTAGGGATTCAGTGTGTAGGAACGATCGAGAGGAACGAAATAGCAAACCGTTCCGGAGCTAAGCAAAGTAGTAGGTAAGTATTAGTTGACAAAGCGGAAATTTCCTCCATTTTGTATAAAGACAACAGTATTCCCTGTTTCTGTCCACCTTCGTCGGTGAGCTGCCAAAATCTGAAGTAAAAAGGATTGACAGAAAAAAGAGAGAATACAACTGGCACCTTGTCCTGCTGTTGCTGTTTACAGCTCACATAAGGCAAATGTAGATTTATTAGATAGGAACCTTGGCAGATCTCATATAAAGATTACATCCACACGATGGGATTCAAATTTGTTTTTCCAACTGATTGGTATAATTGTAATAAATACTTGGATTCTCTACAGAAGGCTACTCACTGATAAAAGGACAGAAGACACGCAAGTGGGTCAGATGTTCAGAAATGAATTGTCTCAAACTCTTTGCATGATTGATCTGGGAGCAAAACAGTGAAGATCAACAGGATTAAATACAGGATATTCAATAAGAAAAGAACAGATTTGAGTTGTTCTCTACAGACAAATTATGAAAAATAGAAACACATTGCTTATGTCACTGGATAGAGGAAGATTCAAAGATTTATGTTCTCACAGCACTATACTACACACTCAACATGAGCACCACGCGTTGCTCGAGGAACATTGAAACGGTAGTCCATTTTACTCCACATATGAATCAACAGATCCCTGTTTATTGAAGCGAGAGCTTGAAATATTCGATTTCTCAGCTCATGAAGAGTATCATATGCAATCAACGTCCAAGAACTTTGTATGCCAGTCATAAATCTGCTTGTGCAGAGGCGGCTTGTTGATGAATCGACGGCGGCATGCAGGTTGCACTTTAACAATGGATCCACATCGCACAAAATAGTTTCTCTTGTGGTGCAGCCGGCATGTTGCTACAATCAAAACAGCAGTCACAATACCTCGAATCTTTCTCTGTGCAGCTACACAATGCGTTTCTCTTATTGTCAATGATAAAGAACTGAAATATGTTGTATCTTTTTGAATCATCTTGGACAAAGGATGGTCGTTACCTCCATAGGATACAAGATTAGGTCCCTTAGCACTGGCCTCTGTCGAATGAGAATAACGTACGAACATCCTTACTGCATGAAAAGTGCAAAGTAAACTTATGTTTAAATAAAGACAAGAAATGCATATTGCAAGAACTGTATTCCATAGCGTCTAAAGACTCGTTTCGATAATACCATTAATTCTGTTGTTCATTTGGTGTTAAACACTTGAAAAACGTCTATTAACGATATAAATTTCTCTCGGTTTTGCGTAAGTGCAATGTGTCATATATGTGTGAATACGATAAATTTCCACAGTTTTGCAGAAATGTATTTTAATCTTAAAAACCTACCTGTTACTAACTGTTCGCCTAAAGCTGTGAGCCATGTGTTTGTGACTATTACAGCGCCATCTGTCAGAAAGAGAAAAAAGTGGTCCAACTAAAACATTCATATTTCTTTACGTAACACACCAATATGTAATAACAAATGGGGGTTCCTATTTTAAAAAAGACGCAGTTGATATCCGTTTGACCTATGGCAGCGCCATCTAGCGGTCCAACCATAGCGCCATCTGGTTTCCCCCTTCAAGCTAGACTGGTTTCGTTCCTTGTAGTTTTTACGTTTGACGCTTATTTCGTGAGATATTTGGCCCGGTCACGATCAATGTTCCACCATATATATATATATATATATATATATATATATATATATATATATATATATATAAAATTCTCTTTCTTCTGATGGTTGGTTCAGGTTCTTTATCTTGTAAATCAAATAACCTTTCGGCAACTTTTATTGATGTGACAACACTTCCTCCTTTCCCATACGGAAGAAATACACACACACACACCGAAAATCTTAATTTGTAGAATGTCACATTTTTGAGTAATGCTTTGTTGAAGTTTTCTTCATGATACCTGTAAACTGCGCGCATCGGAATTTATGCAGTGGAATTTGTGCCCATACAAAGATCTGTGAAATTTGCGCCCAGTGTTTCCGGCAGCTACCTGTTCATAAAGTGACGGCCTGTCTGCACCCCCAGAAACGCTCTGTGTGTCCCCAGTGAGGTACTTTATCGCCTTGTCCTAGATGTGCAGATGACCAGCAACATTTCATTGTGCTGTCGGAAGAACGGCGCTATCAATAGTCGAAATAACGTTCTGCGATATGCCGTCTTACGTACCGACATTGCTCTGTTTCTAGTTATTTTATCATTTAAATACTACTTTTCCTTGTTTATGATACTATGAAAAATCGTTACAGATTGTAACCTTAAGATCTTATTTGTTATTACGTAAGTTATTTTATGATGCATATTCCATCCAATTCATGATGATGATGATGTCTGGTTTATGGGGCGCTCAACTGCGCGGTTGTCAGCGCTCGTGCAAAGTCCAGTCTTTACACAGTCCAAACTCGCCATGTTTGACCTCTGCTTAAGTCAGTATTACTACTCAGGGCACATATTCGTTGAAAGAACCGATGATGGCTGTTAATCAGTTGAAATCGATTTGCAAAAGTGAATAAATAAAACATGATTTTGTGACTGGTTGCTGCTTATTTGGTAATTTTAGCATTATGATTCTCACACACACTTCACTTGGCAATAATGGTAATGGTATGCAGAGTTGTAAGAGAACTGTTTTCGTGTTTTTAAGCCATATATGCAGGACGTGTACATCTAGGTTTAAGTGTGGGAGTAGAATATGTGACAGTGTCATCTATATATGTGAGTGCTCCTGGCATTTTTAATTACTGTAACAATACATTTTATATACGTTACAGCATTACATACTGATCCACAGGTATGGACCGTGAAGTGTGCTTTGTCAAGCAGAAGAGATATTATTTTTAAATTCCGGATTTGAAATTTGGTTTTTGTGGTATTCACTGTAGCTTCTGAAGACGCGGTGACAAGTAAAAATTTTATGATTCTATCCGACAAAAAAATAAATAAATTATGGTCACTTCCTATGGCAAAAGTTTGCTACTACATTTCTTGCCGGAGTATACCCTGTCATATGTAACTTGAAGGTGGAGGGGCGAGGAAGGAAAGGTAAGGGAATTGTGATATCACTTGCATCGGGAATTTATGCGGAATACACAGCGACAAATGAAAGTGTGTGGCGGACCGGGACTCGAAACCGGGATCTCTTGCCTAATAGACAGTTGCGTTAAACACTGTGGTTATTCAAAACACGCGGACTGTCGCAGCACGCTTCCCAGTCGACACACATTGCCACCAAGTGCCAAGTTTCCACAGTCCTCGTCCACGTCCTCCGTGCACGCTAGTGTTAAATTCCAGTTGGAGGTCGAACGTAAATGTGTATCTGCAACGATTATTGTGGATTCATATCCCACCGAGGTGTATCAACTATATGAATGCGTGGTGTCTGTTCTTTTTGACATATCCGAAGGAACAGAGACTAGCATTCGTGTATGTCCTGTCTACTTGATAAGTACCACGACCGTCTAGACATAGTGGCCCAGGTACTGGAAGCCATCATGTTTGCGAAGTAGACAAAGTTTCATTGCCTGTAGTCGCAGTGACTAGATCTGTTCCACGTGAGTTAACCAGTTCGTTTGTGTACGTCACTGAGGACCTTCGTATGGACTTGTCCATTATTTGGTTCAAATGGCTCTGAGCACTATGGGACTCAACTTCTGAGGTCATCAGTCCCCTAGAACTTAGAACTACTTGAACCTAACTAACCTAAGGACATCACACAGATCCTTGCCCGAGACAGGATTCGAACCTGCGACCGTAGCGGTCTCGCGGATCCAGACTGTAGCGCCTAGAACCGCACTGCCACTCCTACCGGCCTGTCCATTATTTGTTTTTATCTTCAACTGCTAAAGTGAAATTTATAAAGTTGCAGTTCTATTAACGGCAAGTGTTTCTTAACTGCTAATGAAAGTAGTGATTGTAAAAAAGTAGTAATTAAAAAAACGAGGCAGAGTGTTCCTAGCTCCCGAACTAAAAGCCCTCAGACTTTTCAGTCATTAATCAATATTCTTGATGCATTTTTAGTGTGGATTTTATATGTATTTGAACATTACAAAACAGATTACATATTGCTGAGCAAATTTCAGAATGACTATCTGGAAGGCAGAATTAGCTGGTACTTCAACTCAATGGGGAAAATACTTGAGAGTGAGAAAAAATTAAGATTCAAAGACATGGTGCTGGTTAATTCTTTGAACAAATATACCCCTGTATACTCTGCTTCCTTCTTCTGGCACATATGATAAATGTGTGAATGTTGACAAACATTCTGTGGTGTTGAGGTAGAATTTTGAAATATCAAAGGTGCTAGAATGTTTTCTGCCAGTACTGATGCATGTATCTGGTTGTGCTGTAAAGAAAGAACTTTTAAAAAAACTGTGAGATCTGCACCTGTTGAGTGCAATCTGATGCGCAAGTTGAATTATCCATCCCAAAAGACTTCATTGCGAAATGTGACCATGGAAGATTGACTGTTTCCACTGAGAATGCTGTTATTGTGACTAGTCTTGCTTGGTTCACGTTTGCACAAAATTTGTACTCTGAAAGTGGAGAGCTGTGATTTTGTTGACAGTCATTTAAGTGATACTTCTAAACACCAGAGAACTTTGAGGGACCTATTGCAAAACATCAATTTCTGATCATGCAACGTAAAGATAAATAAACTGACAAAGAATTTCAGCGGCACTGAAACGAGCAAACAAAGTGGCAGGCAGTTAAAAAAAAATGGAGGACAACAAAGAATATTTTGTAAGCAAATATGAAAATGCGACATTTTCTTAATATTTTAATGTATTTTTCAGTATATAAGTATGGAAATGCCACATTTTTTTAGTAATTACATACATCTACTGGTGTGAAAATGGTGAACTATAAAGTTCGAAGAATCTTAGAAGCAAAAGAGAAAATGTAAGTTTCAAGTTGTTTGTCTGTATGAGTGTGTGATGCGGATTTTACCATGAACTCTTGTATGTGTGTGTGTGTGTGTGTGTGTGTTTGAAATTCAGAGCCTAGACAGAAATGAAATACAATATTTGACATAGAAGTTTTTGGGGAAAGTATAAAGTATATATATATATATATATATATGTGTGCATTTTGAAATTTAGTCGCAATACAGAATCTGATATGCAGTTTGCGATGTAAAACTTTATGTGGTAAAGTATGAAATAATAATTTCTGACCAAATAACACCCTATGTTGTAAGTCCTTTTTTTTACTTATTTATTACTGAAATAGTACCATCACTTGTGTCACTGAGAACTACTTTTTGCTTCAAGAGTAAATAATAAGCCACAGTTACGTCATTTATACTTAATTTTTCGCAGCATGAAAGGCAAGTATGCGAGATTGTGCATAACTCGGCCTACAAACTGCCAACGGCCATCGTCCCGCCGTAGCTACTTTCCTGACGTCACCAATGTGAGCCGTGGCCAGCATTTCTAGTCTCCCGTGGGTCAGTACACAATGGCAGCCCTCGTTCTCTTCTAGCGGGCAGACACGAACTCCGCAACTCAGATGATGCCTAGATAGGCCTTACTAATACCCTTATACCAACTCCGAAATTTTCCCTTCAGGTAGAAGATGGCACACATGGGACTTCCCGCCTAATAGATGCGACGGCAGCGTCCCTGTACACCCAGTACCCTTTTATCTGCTGGCAGAGAAGAGCATAGTAGTGGTGAACCTAGCGCTAGAAACGTTTTGTTACGGTGGTGCTGAAGATGGAGAGGGAATATTTAATGAAAGACGCCAGACACCCTTCCTTTACAAAAACTTAACATTCAAACACTGTATTGAAGCGAAATCTACTGGCTGCAGAGCTGGAAACGCTCTAACAAGAAAAAATGTAATGCCAATATTTTTAAGATAGGGAGTGACCATGTTTTGTCTAGATGCGACGGAAATCATAACACATGATCCGGATTCATTACAAGAGTTGGGAAGAAAAAAAACGACGAATGCCACAAAAAAGAAAGCTATCGATTATATCGACGAGCACCTAGCAAAAATCATTAATAAAGAACTGGAGAGCAGAGCGAGTTGGTCAGCCTGTTGATTCATCGAGATATAACACATATATAAAGGGCAATATGCACAGAAAAAGACTTAGGTACTATCCGAAATAGCCCGAATTAACATATGAGGTACACTTGGCTATCAGTTTTGTGAACACGATGACGATATCAGACGAATAAGTTTTATTGAAAAATAATCCTGACAGAGGTTCGACATTTTTTTCAAAGGAGCCACATCTTTGTTATTTTTGTCGAAAGGACATACTTTTGAAGGATGGCACGTTTGATCGTGCTCCAAAATTTTTCTTGCAGTTGTTTGCAATTCATGGGTATAGCAATAGAATGTATGTCCCACTGGTTTTCTGTCTTTTGAAGGATAAGATGATGACAAGTTAGTATTCTGAACTGTGATAAACATGGTTGTTCAAACAAATGAATGTGTATCGAGCCGAAGAGTTTCGATGTTAATTTTGAGGTAGCGATCCACGGAGCTGTTCATTCAGTCTTTCCCCAGAGTGAAATAGTTGGCTGCCGGTTTCATTTATCCTTAGCTTGGTAAATTTTCTTTATTTTTTTCTTCTATCTATTTTATACTAGCAACACACCCTAGCGTTTCGCTCGGAATCTAAATAATGCAGTGTTGATTGATTTTCCTCCTGAAAACAACATAAACTGTTTTCTGAAGTCGGATATTTAAGGTCTACACATAGCAATGAGCTGTTTTGAAATATACTGCCCAAATCACAACAACTAAGTCAAATTGATATGGTGCTAAATTGTAGATTACAATAAATGTAAATAAACAAGTTCGCCAGAGCTTATCTTTTACGATTCATAAAAAAAAAAAATTCTGTCTTCTAACGTCACAGCCAATCCAAAGGACAAAAACGGTGATTGTGGGCAAACCATAAAAGACAAATATATACTCTCGCAGACTGTTTGCAGATCTTTTAGAGTAATGTATCAATTACACATAGCTCTTAATGTTAGGGCAGCGTATTCTAAAAGAGCGCATTGTCACCATTTTTTCCCCGTCTTTATTCACAATTATGTTTATTTTGTACCTTTTCCAAAGTAGTTAAATTCGCACTAAAACGTGGTGAAAGAAAGTGTCTATCGATTGAAAATAGAAATGTGTTTACTGTATATCTGACTGCCATGTTATAAGCGCACAAACAGACAGACAGAGACACTGAGAGACGTTAGCTTTTATAATGTGTATGGAAGATCATTTTTATGGGATGCGTATTAATGCAGTTTTAATTTGCTAGTGGACGCTGATCTCTTCAGAAAGAAGTCATCTGAAATCAATGAACATCATGTACGCTCAAAACAATGGTTTACATAATAGATAAATGACGGAAACTGTACACAAGATTTAAGTTGTTTCTTAAAAATTAGATTATATTAATAGATAGTTACATTCTGTGTAAAAAATCTGATTCTTAGAAATTACATAATATTATTACATACCTGGATTGAGTTATTAGATTCTTGAATGCTTTGTTCCTCGCCCCCTTCTCATTAAAACAAATACCAATTTCCATCACATAGTAGCAGTAGATACATGTTTCAAATATCCTTCTCCTCAAAACACGCTCAAAGCAAGACCGTTAAAGAAAATAAAATGAAAATCCGTTTAATATATGATGGCATGACCGCCAGTCATTAAATCACCAAGACACCTGAAACGGGTTTCCATTCAGAGGCGGATGCCCAAAAAATATTCCTGTTTCTTAAAGACAAAACAAAGAGTAAAGAAGAAAAACCTAAATATATGCCCAGTTAGTAACCTTTAGTGTTTAGTGTTCCCTGAATTAGAAGTGTGCTTACAACTCAATGTTTTCCAGTGTTTAACCGTTGAATTTTTATCGAAATCTTTCTTTGCTTTAATAGCTGGCGGAAATTCAGACATTAGGACTCGGACCAGTTCACAAGAATAATGGGGGTGAAAAAGGGGAAGTGGCTTCATTCCTGCTTCTCTTTAATTTGTTTGGAGCAGTAGGAAATGCGTTTTGTTATCTAACGAGCATCATGCCGTAAGATTTATTACTAGCACATTTCGCTGACTACCTGTTAGAAAATTACATCGATGAGGAACATGCATCTTTCTCACCTTCTATTTGGGCAGGCGATTACTCTGCACTTTGGGGAGCTACAAATGCATGCGAGAGCTTTGATTCTCATTGTAGCTCTTTCTTTGAATCCACTCAACACAACATTTGCGTTTTGGTGAGAAACTTGAGAACAATACAAACGGTTACATTCGATTAAATTTTGTCGTATGTGGTTCCCTAGTAAAAACGGGCAAGAAAATCAAAGAAACACAAATATTCATCCAGAAAAATTTGTGTAGTTGCAAAATGATTAAACCGACAGTTTAATACGTTACGAAACGTGTTACATACAAGGTTCAAATGTTTCATTTAGCTTCAAAATATTTTCCGAATAAAATTATTTGCAGCTAAAGCTCGTTCTTATTTGCTTTAATCTGTCACCCTTCTCTCAACTTCGAAAATTAAGAGGACGGCTTATCGTTTTCAACATTTTGTAAAATGTAATACAACTGCTACTCTTGTCTTTTGTGGCCAAGAGAGAACTACGAGCCTGCGCATTAGTTGTGGAGTTAGCGTACTGGCTGTTAGGACCGTATTCGCCAATTTGCGGAGTTCGAGTGCTGAACAGCTGAAAATTACGGAGTTCATGTGATCTGCTTCTTCCTGCGGGACAAGTTGCGGAATTCCAACAATAGGATCGTAATGTACCTTTTCTCGATCTTTTCTGGACGCAAATTTTTCTGGACCAGTCTAAAGAACATTTTTCTTCGAACTCTGTGCCCCGTTGAATTGAAATTCTTGTTAGGTTGCTTCGACTGTCTTCTCCATAGCACTATTGTCATCCCAGCACCTACTGGCAAAACTGCGAACGGGTCAAAGCTTCACATACGAAGGTGGAGGACCTCGGGTCGTGGCACTGTTCAGTGACTTCCTCTGGGCACCATAAAGACATGCTACACAGTCTTCACGGATATTTACACCACCTACTGTATTCCCCAAGCAACTGTATAGTATGCGACAAAGGTTTCGTGGAGTGCATGGCCTCATCGAAAAGCATTGTGAGTTGCCTTTGAGTGTGTGTTATCTTAAATACATCTCTGGGAAAGTGAACTGACAACCTAAGTGCGGTACTGAGCTCACAGCTACATCAGTTACACGAAACTGAAAACAAGCTTGTTCAATTTTTATGGTATAAGTTCTGCCTGACAGCTACTAAATTGCAAACTGTAGTTCCCAATTCTTGTGCAAACGAATAATTTCACGCTCAGTAGACTTTGTCTGTGCGAACTGTTTGAAAAAAAAACTTAACTGTATAAATAAAAGATAACAAACCAAACTCTAATATCTACCTGTATAAAAATATAACCCGAAACACACAAAAATTTCTGCACTGACATATGGCCCTAGTAAAATAATTGACAAAACTTATATGGAGCAAAGGAGACGTAACAACGACGTATAGCGAATCTCACCAGAAAAATAAAAAAAAAAAAAACTACAGTTTGTCCAGAGAAATTGGGATTATCATCTTGACACAGAATGCCAATGAACCACATCACTAAACCTGTTTTCCAGTTCTGAAATTTCAGTTATGAAGAAACTCATGAAAGAAAACAATTATAGACTTAAATATGAAATTTCATTGAGTCTAATAACTTCTGTGGTACAGTAAATTAACTCAGAAGATAAATCAACAGAGTAATTATCAAAAAGTCGACTGTGAATAGGGTGAATAGGACCAACAATACAAGTCTACAAAAATAAAAATAAACTGTTTACTTCATCAAATAATACCTTTCTCTTCATTTCAAAGCCTTGTTCATGTCCATATGATATCCAACCGTTGTTCTGAGCCATCATTCTACATCATAATAAATCTGCAACAGTTCCAAAAATAAGTCCATGCATTAGACTGTACACTCAATGAACCCACATCTGCTGCACACCACAGCTTTCCACTACTGACTGTCAACGATTCAACGATTCCACAGTGCTGCCATCGCAGACACAGATACTGTTGCCTAACAACTGTTTCTCTAACCACAATTCATCAAATATATCATTTTCCTTTACAAAACCAATAACATCATAAAAAATAGCCATCTTACATCATCCCTAGCCCATGAAGAAAAGTTTATATTTTTATAACTCGCAATTGAAGTAGAAAAATAGAACAGTTTTTGAAAGTAATATTTAAATTCCTAAAAGTAAACTTTGCTGCAACGATAAGCTCAGGGTATTCCTATGTGTGGATGCACAACCACATAGTGAAAAATATTTGCAAATTCACAGCTTAATTAGTAAGCAGTCAAAAAGTGACAAGTCTTTTCTCAACACAGATCTTTTTAAATTTTATATCACACCTACTAAACATGGCTAAAGTCCTACTTGTTCAATGCTCACTACCTAACATGTTCATCATTCAATACATCTCCTAAATGCAGTAAATTGTCTGATGAATACTTGTCTACTGCAGATGCCTTCACCTAAGAAGTCAACACATAGCATCTACAATGGAAAAAATAAGTTAGTGAAAAGACTTTCACTGCAGACAGTACTCCAATCAATGGTACAGGAACATAGTTGAAGTGGCACTATGCTAGTTGCAGAATAATCCTGAGTACTGGCAATTCAGTAGTGTGTAGTATAGGCATTTGTACCTCATAGATTCCTAAGTACAAGTTGATCAACTGTACCTATACCAAAGATATGCAGTTTTTGTTCCTCCATTGATAGGTGAGGCAGCTGCAGGCGCACTGCAACTGCAGAATGGGGAGTACTCCATGATATGGCAGGAAAAGTCTCCTCAATGACCAAAGGGATAACTAGGCACTCAGAATTAGGCACTCAGAAAGCACTGCATCCTAGATCATAGTCACTTACTCAGTTCACTGTTTATGGTATAAGTTCTACCTGACAGCTACTAAATTGCAAACTTTAGTTCCCAATTCTAGACTCATTACAAGGAGCGAATTCTAGAAGTCTGATCAACTGATTGCCAAATTGACTGTAATTGGTAGAAACATAGTAATGCAGAGTTTGTGTCAATATAATTTGGTATTGTCTGATAATCAGAATATCTTGGTGAATTGTTATTGGTCTGCATCACCCTAGCACTTACAAACTACAGAGCATAAACAGAATAAAAATTGCATATGTATGTATGTACTACATTATTCCTTACACACACATGAAGAAGAAACCCAATGGAATTAAATACACGTGTACATCAATATTTGCATATAAATGCAGAAGGAAAAAAGTAAATGGAATGCATTACATGTGTACAAAAAATTGCTCATACATCATAAACCACATAAACATGTAATTGTTAACCTAACAAATGTTCTTATCTGCTGGCAAAACATAAGCATACATTCAAATGAAAATGTTCAGAATTGTCATCCTCTTAGTATACTGAATCATATGTGTACATTTTTCACAGTAGAACACAAGGTGTGTACAAATAGTAGAATGGTTTTTAAGTACCACAGAACTGAACTATAAAAAGTGTTTACAAGTACTCAGACGAAAATTCCTCAGAAGGAAAACAGTGTAACATAAAACGGAGTGAGAAAAGAAAGATTGTATGTCAGTCATCTGCCAGCAAAAATCAAAATATTTTGTGTCAAGTACATAAGTCTTTGAAGCTTCACATCTCTGTTTATGAGAGCTCTGATAAACATTACTGCACATGGATTGTCTGTGGACCCACACATTAATCAAAATTTCATCATACTTTCAAATACCGGTTTTGTAGACTCATACACCACTTTTTAAACATGTGTTACACATAAACTCCCATGTCCTCATTTATAATCTCATCTTCAGCCACTTCACAAGAATATAATATACTTATTTCCTTTTCCTCTTAACATCATTCATTTCTTCCACCTGCACCTAAATTCATTTCCCTTCCTATAACAAAAAATATACTGCAGTATTTGTCACTTCATATAACTTTATCAGGGTGGACAAGCTTTTGTATGTTTTCCAAGAAGAAAAACGTGGAATTTATTAAATGCCTTCACAATAGGGAGAGCCTGTGGTTCTGTGATAGAATAATTTTGTTCAGACTTGCTGAGGACCTTACTTGGAAAAGCAATACTTTTCCGCAGTGTTGTACCAATTTCTTCAACTTCCTGGAAGAGATGAGCAATGAGATCAATTTTAAATGAGTCTGTCGATAGGCAGAAGTCTTTGGTTAAGTGGATGAGTGATTAGATGGGTGCAGAGAGAATCACTTCCCTTAAATTTTGAAATTCCAATTGTACTTGTTTGGACCAAACCCGGCGTGGAGTTTTAATGGTGAGAGCACAAAGAGTAGGTTTTGCCAGTGACTTTAATTTCAAAAAACGGCGGTAGAAATTTACGACTCCTAGAAAACTTCTTACTTGCTTTTTTGTATCATGAGGAGAAATTTCTTTGATTGCTTTTAAATATCAGGGTCTGGAAATATGCTGTTAGACAAAATAATATGTCCCAGGAATTTGACATTCGTTTGACCAAACTCTGATTTTTCTGAGTTAATGGTGAGATGATATTCTTGGAAGATGTCCTAAAGATCTGCCAGAACGTGGTTGTGTGAAGTTTAGTTGGGTTCTGCTTTAAGTATGTCATCAACATATGTAGTTATGCAGTTACTCAAATTTTCAGGGAGTATGCTATTAAGCCCCAGAATGAAGGTGGCTGATGAGGTACTGAGGACAAACGGCAACATTCTAAACTGATAACATCTGCCAAAGCAGAGGAAAGCAGTGTATTGTCATCAGTCACGTTACAACTCTACTTGCCAACACCTTTATCACAGATCAATAGAGGATAGAACTTGTGGGCCGAAAAAGTTCTGCAAAAGCTTATCTAAGGTCTGTGGTCTGTCTGTTTCCAATATAATGATAGTGTTAGTCTGTCTTGAATCATGCACTAATCTAATAGATCTGTCTCGCTTTTCTACTATGTGCGAAGGGCTGTTGACTGAACTGATCGTAGGCTCAATCACGCCGTTTTCTAGCATTGTTTGTGTTTCTTTCTTTAGCTTGTCTCTATAATGTGGAAGAATAACATATGGTCTGAAACAAAATTTTGTACTTGTAACTTATACTGGAAACCTCTATTAGTAGCTAGTTTACGGGTAAACTCTGAAGTATGTAAGATGTTATCTAACTGTTGTTTCACATAAGGCTCACCAATCTCGATCTCTCTTGTGTTATATAATTGAGTGAGACATTGGTACAAGAAACATCAGGATACATGTTTGCATTGTTAAAATTTCTGAAAGTGTCTCATACAAAAAAGAAAGGCGATTAACATCCTCATCTTGACTACTAAGCCACTCTTTAACTTAAATTGTTCACCTGGGATTGCGAGATTAATCTCAGCAATTTTTAAATTCATAATAGCTCTGTATTTATTGAGGAAATTAATGCCAAGGATGAATTGTGTCTTAAGAACTGGCACAAGTAAAAAGTTGGTGGCAGAACAATGACCTTGACAAGTAAATTCAATGTATGTCTCGTTTTTAATATCGACGGACTTTCCTGAGATTGCACCTAGAATTTTAGTCTTTCTCAGCGTTAGTGTAGGGCAGAAAATAATTTTAGTGAACTTGTTGTATTACAGCCTCGCTGATAACAGCTACCGCGCTACTGGAATCAAATACTGCAGTAACACTGTAATTAGCAGTTTTGATTGTAATAACAGGATGAGCAAGTGGTTTAGTCTGTGTTTCCTTCTAATAAATGTCCCTAATGTCCTCAAAGTCCACGTGATTTACTGTTATGGGAGCAGACAGTTCTTTTGAGTAACTGTTTTCACCAGCTGCCGGAGATAGAAGTCATAGCTTACCTCTTCTTCCTCTGGTTATCGTTTGGTTTGGGATTAAGTACTTCAACGATCTCTACTTGCGTTTACTCGTTGATATGTCCTGAATTTTGCCACTGTTGCTGATTGTGTTGGTTGTACTGACCCGACCTCTGATTAAAGTTTGAACGGTTTTGAATGTACCAGGATTTACCTCTGTTTGAATGGTTGCATTGCTGCTTGCATGCATGTCTGTTACCGTTGTAGTGTTTGTCATTATACTTATTAGTGTTACCATACTGATTTTCGTTCTGATTAAAATGCTGGTGGTCATGAATGTGAAAATGTTGACGATTTTGGAAGCTGTTTTGATACTAGATGGTCTTATTATACTGGTCGTGTTTAGGCTGTGTCTGAGATTTTATTTTCATTGTGGAACCTACTGTATGGCCCGTAGTTTCTGCTATGATTATGAGAATACAAGTTGTCATAATTGTCAAACTTTTCTGCTGCTTCTTCTCCAGTAAATTTACTGTCGCTCTCAAGCTCTAATTCTTTTAATAAATTTACAAATTCTTCGCTGTTGTCTTTACATCTGCTCATGGTGATAATTTGGCGTAAATGTGCTGGTAACTTTAACAAACAAATTCTGATCAATTCAGCAGGCTGAGTGGTCGTAAAGGTGTCTTTTGCATCTGGTCATATAATCAACGTACTGTGGGCTGGAAAAATCTAATTGCTCGAAGCTTTGCAACATGATTGGCTCAAATGGTTCAAATGGCTCTGAGCACTATGGGACTTAACATCTGTGGTCATCAGTCCCCTAGAACTTAGAGCTACGTAAACCTAACTAACCTAAGGACATCACACACATCCATGCCCGAGGCAGGATTCGAACCTGCGACCGTAGCAGTCGCGCGGTTCCGGACTGCGCGCCTAGAACCGCTGGACCACAGCGGCCGGCTTTGCAACATGATTATGCCAGGTTTAATACGGTCCTCTTTTCCTGGCGACTAGTACGCTGAGAGAAAAGAGTTGTAAAAAACTTGCTAAGAACGACATTCGCTAATGAGTGCTCGCATTATTACAGCAGGTTCATTTTCAAGAAAACTGCACGTGTATTCTGACTTGTGTTCTAAAGGCCAAGTACGTGGAACAGCATAATAAAACTGGCTCAGACACTCTTGGGGATGTATTTCATCATTATAATTACGGAATGTTTTAGCTTAGTGTACTGACAGGAAGTGTTTATAGCCAAAAGTTACGTCTTGCCGTACCGAAATTTTGACTCCACGAAGCCCTACACTCACTGTGTTGCTGCGCCGTATTGTTTGGCATAAACTGCCGTTCTCCAAGGCGCCAGAGATGGTGATAATTTTTCTGTATTCTCTGCTGCTGGACTAGTGAAAGAAGAAGGTTCCTGCTTGCGATCATTTCCGTTCAATCTGTTAGGCGATAAGTTTGAGCTGTGCCTGAAGCCGCCTGTTGTTTTCCTTCTGCGGTTCCTAAGTCTTATCTTGGTTTTCCTTGAAGTGTTTCAGTGACTGATATTCTGCCGTTTCCGGAAAATGCACTGGTGTCGTATGAACTGAATTATTGCCAGAGATGCCGGACAAATTTGCCGTTTTACTGCTAATCTCTTCTATTTGCTCTGTTATTTCAATAAAACGTCCAGTGTGCGTATGTGTCAAGGTCTGCAAGCTTTCTACTTGCGCAGTTACCGTGTCGACATTTTCCTGTAGCTGTGTGATTCGTTGTTGTACTTATTTTATCATTTCATTAAGTAAAAAGCTTGTGATTTTGCCAAGAATCTCAGCGTATTCCCTCTGTTGCATGTTTGTCATTTGCTCGAATTGCGTCGCTAATATTTGCACGCGATCGATTACAGGTTGTAATTCAGTTTGGAGCTCGTTTTTTATTTCTTCCGACAATCTTTCTAACTTCTCTTGGGACTGTTTCAACCGTTCATCTAACGTATCAAATAGTGTGTTAGTTTCTTCCCTAATTTCGTCTAATTTGTCAAATTTTCGATCGATCTGTGAGAACATCCTCTGAAACATCGACATCACGTCTGGACTACCATCCGCATTTACTAAATTTGTGTCGGGATTTGTACCCGTAATCGTTTCCGTGGCACATTCCGAGTCCATGTAGCTAACGGTATTTGCATTGGATACCGACAGTTGGATATTACTTAATCCTTGACCGATTCGATCACTGTTAGTTACGTCAGAAAACTTATTTACATTACGTGGGGTTATACATTCACATGAATCCGTTCTACTGTTGTTATCTGATTCACAAGTCATGTCAGAAACGGAAGATTGCTGAATGGTAGTAACTGTTTCTGAGGTGATAGCGTCACTTTATTACGTAAGCATGTTCCGTGAAGTTTTCCTGTGCTTTGCGTTTCTGGTGTTCATTGTTGAGGTTTAAAGACTGCCAGGCAGTACTCTTGTTCCAAAAATGTAACACAAATAATTTGACTGCTACTATACGTATCGGAAAGTGAAACTGAATCTCAGTGAGTTAGCTTTTAAAACAAAAACCGAAAATAAATTGCACCAGAAACCGTAGTTACGCTAACACAAAAAGTACCTAACAAACTTCCTACACTGACTAATAAAAATAACTTTTCCTACGTAATAAAATAACTTTTCCTACGTAATAAACACATGCATTATACATACAGAATGTACAGAAAGTAAATTACGAACTGAAAAGGAATTACACAAATGGTACAGCACCAGCTGTTGCTGTTTGCTGCTACCAGGAAAATAATTTTTAATGTTCTAACCGCTTCAAAGAACAACAAATCAACGTATTCTACGCAGACTGTCACCAAGTGTAAGTGAAAAAAAAAGATCGTCTAGCATTGTTGGCCGGGTGGCCCCATTCGCGTTCGGCCGCCAAGTGCAAGTCTTCTTTCAGTTGGTGCCACATTGGGCGACTTGCGGCCGATGGTGAGGGTAACACAACACCCAGTTCACGAGCGGAGAAAAATCTACAACCCGGCCGGGAATCGAACCCGGGCCCAGTGCATGTGAGACAAGTAAGTTACCACCCAGCTAAGCCGGCGGACAGTGTAAGTTAGTAGCCTTTACTTGAGTGTGTGGTATCTTAAATACGAACCAGGGAATGTGAACTGACAACATAAATGTGATACTGAGCTCAAACCCAAATCAGGTACCTGAAATTGAAAGGAATCCTGTGTGGATGAAAACCGACCTCATTCATAAGCGAATAAATAAGCAAACCAATAACATCACGCTCAGTAGACTTGGTCTGTGCGAACTGTTAAAAAAATCCTAACTATGAAAAGGAACCAAACTGTAAAGTCGACATGTGTAAGAATTTAACCTGAAACACACGAAAATTTTTGCACTGACATTTGGCCATGGTAAAGTAAAGAAACTGACAAAACCAACATCGAGCAAAGAAAACGAAACAATCTCACCAACAAAATGAAGTACTGGCAGAAACAGCAATACAGCGAGACTCCGCAACAGCTGAAAAAATACTGCTAAAACTAACTACAGTTGGTCCAGGGAAATTAGGATCAGAATCTTAACACAGAACGCCAATGAAGCACATGACTCAACCTGTTCTGCAGTTCTGAAATTTCAGTTAGGAATAAACTTCTCAAAGAAAACAATTATAGACTCTAATAAGAAAATTCATTTAATCTAATAACGTCAATGGTACAGTAAATTAACTCAGAATATCAATCAATCGAATAATTACCAAAAACTCGACTGCGAAAAGGGTGAAGTGGACCAACATTACAAGTCTACAAAAATAAAAATAAACTGTTTACCTCATGAAATGATACCTTGAACTTCATTTTAAAATCTTTTTTTGTCCATATGCCATCCAACCATTGTTATGGCTCTGAGCACTATGGGACTTAACATCTGAGGCCATCAGTCTCCTAGAACTTGGAACTACTTAAATCTAACTAACCTAAGGACATCACACACATCCATGCCCGAGGCAGAATTGGACCCTGCGACCGTAGTGGTCGCGCGGTTCCAAACTGAAGTGCTTCGAACCGCTCGGCCACACCGGGCAGACAACCATTGTTATGAGTCGTCATCCTTCTCGTAATAAATCTGCAAGTCACACAGTTCGAAAAGTAGGTGAATGCATTACACTGTACGCTCAGTGAATCCACGCCTGCTGCACACCACAGCTCTGCGCAACTGACTGTCAAAGATTCTAAGACTCCACAGTGCTGTCATAACAAATACTGTTGCCTAACAACGGTTTCTCTGACCACTATTCTTCAAATATTTCATTTTCCTTTACAAATAATAACACTTCCGATAGCATCATCAATAAATAGCCATCTGACAGTATTCTCCTCACATTCCTGTTGCGCTCACTGATGTCATACATCAAATAAGGTTGACTATACTTTCTTTACAGAGCCGACCGTTGTGGGCGAGCGGTTCTAGGCGCTTCAGTCTGGAACCGCACTACTGCTACGGTCGCAGGTTCGAATCCTGCCTCGGGTATGGATGTGTGTGATGTCCTTAGGTTAGTTAGGTTTAGGTAGCTCTAGGGGACTGATGACCTCAGATGTTAAGTCCCATAGTTCTCAGAGCCATTAGAACCATTTTTTTCTTTATAGATCAGAATTTGATTACGTATAGCCTAGATAGGTGAAGGAGGCGTGAGGTTGTTTGTTGGGGAGGGGGGCGATGAAAATGACCAAGTCTTCATTTAATTATTCTGACCTTAACAAGAGGTGGCGAGGCAGCAAAATACGTTTGGAAATTCAGTACTCCGTCTCTGTGTCCTTCCTGAAGTGGCTTTATTTCTAGTATTTCAAAGCCTCAAAGTGCCGTTCCTCTCAGTTCGGAATCCAGTACTTCTATTTCAATGGACTATTTATGGTTGGTTTCTGAGTAACGCTATGTAAAAATGGAGATTCTTTTCTTCAGTTTCCAGTATTTGTTCGATTCAGTTGTTTTATACCAACAGCTCTGTCCTTAAACACTGTGGAAATTAGTGAAACAATTAGACTATTAAGTAGTAAGTAACAGCCCAGTGTAAACATGGCGTAGCAAGAAACTACATAATTATTCTGTAATCTTAACTAGATTTACTTAATTTCTTTGTTATATGCTGTGTGGTCTCGATTTATTCGGATTATTATTTAATTCTTTGTTCTTAGTACACAAGAAGGCCAGCCGTGTGCGGTTCTAGGCGCTTCAGTCTGGAACCGCGTGACCGCTGCGGTCGCAGGTTCGAATCCTGCCTCGGGCAAGGATGTGTGTGATGTCCTTAGGTTAGTTAGGTTTAAGTAGTTCTAAGTTCTAGGGGACTGATGACCACAGATGTTAAGCCCCATAGTGCTCAGAGCCATTTGAATACAAGAAGGCATGAATGACACCCCTGAAACCGTAACAGTAGAAAACGTCCTTCGAGCCAAAATTCTATGTCGTAATAAGTTGTGAAAACATAAGCAGAAAGTGTATTCTCTTCGGTAATAATTACAATGTTTCACCAAGAAATAACAGCCAGTGGTATAGTCCTTTGTTACGCCATAATCATTTTCAATTTCAGTCGCGTTTCGCCCCCCGGAAGCTCTTAATTTATTGATCTGAACTTCTTTTTCCGGGAATTACACCGTCGGATAAAGGTTAGTACGCCTGGAAAAACGACCTAGGGTTATCTCAAGTCATCTGTACACGAGCATAAACCACGTACAGTTGGAGAACTGAAGGAAGCAGTTCGTGTGGAAGTCGTTCAAATTGACAGGGCAATGTTGGAGAGAGCGGAAGCTAACTTCCGAGAGCGGCTTGAGAAGTGCTTCCCTGAAAACGGTTGTCACATGGGAGATGTTGTTTCCAAGCATTAATTTTGTAAAATGGCAACATCATTTGAGTATTATCCTGTAAATAAAAAGTTTTAAGTAACGTTGTATTGTTCTTTTTTAACCTCCATCCTTTATGCCTCACCGTTTACATAACGGGGAGGAGGGGGGGGGCTATGTACAGTACCTGAAGCATTATACTCACCATTTGAACTTTTCTCCAGTATCGGAAGTTTAATTGTCTGACACAAAAATGTGAAGTATGTAGAAAGGGAGGAGGAAACGAAATGAAAGTTTGTGGGTTGAGAGAGCCAAATTTACATCGAATTTGCGCTGCCAGCCGTTGTGGACAAGCGGTTCTAGGCGCTTCAGTCTGGAACCGCGCGACCGCTACGGTCGCTGGTTCGAATCCTGCCTCGGGCATGGATGTGTGTGATGTCCTTAGGTTAGTTAGGTGTAATTAGTTCTACGTTCTAGGGGACTGATGACCTCAGATGTTAAGTCCCATAGTGCTCAGAGCCATTTTTGAATTTGCGCTATGAGCACACGTAACAGATGCTTTGCCTCCTCTGGTCTGGATGCATGCACAGATTCGTTTGGGAGTCATAAGGCTATTGTATCTCCTCCCGTGCCAAGCTCGACCACAGCTGTCATAACCAGTACTTGATATTCTGTATATTGGCATTAGGATAGAGCTGATGACAGGGCCGGTCCCACACATGTTTTGTAGGAGATTGGGGTTTTTATTGACCATGGTAGTACCTCAACATCATTCAGACAGTTTAAAGTGCTGCATGTCATGTGTGTGCGTATATCGTCCTGTTAAAAAATGGCACCATGAGACTGTTGCATGAGATGTAACACATATTGTAAGTAGGCTGTTCATGTTTTCTTATTGGCAACGTTACGTAGCGCTCTGTATGAAAATCACTGGCTGTGCTGTGTGCTGTCTGTGGCTAGTTTGCATTGTTGTCTGCCATTGTAGTGTTGGGCAGCTGGATGTGAACAGCGCGTAGCATAGCGCAGTTGGAGGTGAGCCGCCAGCAGTGGTTTGTGGGAAGTGAGATGGCGGAGTTTTGATAGCGGATGATCTGGACGTGTGTCCATCGTTTGTAAGACTGGATGTCATGAACTGATATATATAATATGACTTTTGAACAATATTAAGGTAAATACATTGTTTGTTCTCTCTCAAAATCTTTCATTTGCTAACTATGCCTATCAGTAGTTAGTGCCTTCCGTAGTTTGCATCTTTTATTTAGCTGGCAGTAGTGGCGCTCGCTGTATTGCAGTAGCTTGAGTAACGAAGATTTTTGTGAGGTAAGTGATTTGTGAAAGGTACAGGTTAATGTTAGTCAGGGCCATTCCTTTGTAGCGATTTCTCAAAGTCAGATTGCGTTGCGCTAAAAAATATTGTGTGTTAGTTTAAGCACAGTCATGTATAAATGTTCAAAGGGGACGTTTCAATATCGATGTAACATGTTCGTGACATGACGCTGTGGAGTCAGCGTTCCCTCACTCACTATCAACCATTACCTGATGTCACACCTGATGGCTCCTCACACCGTGACGCCAGGTGTAACACCGTTGTGCCTCTCCAAAACATTGGAAGAAGGGAACCTCTCTCCAGATCGCTGCCTTACTCGCTGATGATGTTCATCCAGGCTAGTTCAGAATTACGATTCATCACTGAACACATTGAGAGAACATTCATCAGCAGTCCATGCATGCTTCCCCGTCACAGCATCTCGCAAAATACAACCGAATGTGCTGTTGTGTTAACCGCAGCCTAGGGAGTGGGCAGTAATTCCAGAGTTTGGATGCTGTTAGTCTCTGACCAGTGGTGCAGTTCAGAATGCTGCAGGTATTGCAGGCGCAGATATGAAGGGGTTACGCTCTGTCTGATGCACAATACGGCGATCCTTTCTGCTGGTGGTCAGATGTGGTCGAATGGATCCTGACGACGACGTTGCCTTCGCTCATGTTCCCATGCAGTCCAGAATCGGACCCTTGGCATATCTGAATGTTCCACAAAGCTGGATGTTGAAATATTCAACCAACCAGCCAAGTGGAGACGGACAATGAGGCCTCATCAGATCTCTGTCAGGTGTTGATAGCACTGTCTCACTCGAGCCCGCGGCATCTCGTCCTTTAGGGAGATCACTGAGTGTCTGACGCTGTTCACACCCGTTATGTCCCTACTAGAAGTGGTAACAGCACTAAACACGAACGGCACTAATGCACACTGGTTGTAGTTCTACCTATTACAGAGAATTAGAGCTCTAATCATTTAGTTACCTGCCGATAGTGCGTGCATGTGCGAAGTTGCGTTGACATCCGTCATGCAGTCTTGGTTCTTCACGTTTTTCTAGCACGCCCCTTTTGTACTGTGCATGGGGGCTCAATTAAAATAAATATGAATGCAAATATTTTTAGTAGCTGTAAGTCCGATTACGCAAGTTTCGTAAACGGCTGGCCCTGACTAATAATTGTTACGCTATCTGACTGCATAGAACAACAACAAAGAATGAAATGAAAATTTCCTGTTAACACAATTAATTAATTAAGTCCCCAGCAACTATAAAACCTACGAAACCAACAAAGCACAAGTGTAGCTGTTCTGTATGTGGTAGTATGACTCAACGCACATGTGGCACGGTTCTTCTTCAACAAGACAAGAATTTTTAAATAGCAATTATACTGACGTGATAAAAGAAAATTACAAATACCATAATTGTGCAAGAAAACCAAAATTACACTCTAATACAAGAACACAAGCCAGATGCTTTGTTGACTGAACCTGTAATGACACATTATTCAGGACACACAAATAAATAAACAACATAATATTTATTACCTTCATATATATTGACGAAAAGCACTCTGACCATTACAATATCTCCATTGGAATAACATCTGCTATCTCTCCCATCAAACCACTGCATAAAACATGGAACAACACTCTCCACTACCACATCTCACTCTAACTTCAGCTACAAGCAGTGTCCACCACAACTTCTCGGCAAGCACTGCCTGCCGCTACGTCTCAATAATCACTGCCAGTGGAGGCGGCGGAGCAATACTCTCTGGCGCGATTTTTGGCACTGTGGCTCAGTGTAGCCACCTTTCAACTGTCAGCCAATTATTTTCCACTAGTTCATCGACTCAGACTTTACAGATCTCTTGCCATCCACCAAAGAACTTCTTCGACTCATCTGCCATTCACTTGTCTGGCTTCATGTCATGGCCACCATTTTCTTTATGATTATAATAGTATCTACGACTCCAGTTTTCTCCTCGAACATTTGTTTGTTTTCCTGTCTCTCCCACGAATTTTAACCTTGCGACCTCTCCACTGATCGGTGAGTAGTTCTTAATCGTTGAATGTTTATCTAATTAAAAGTATATATCTCACTGCAACTAAAATTGATGACACAGACAGTATGTTTTTCGTTTCAGACCCACCAGGAAAACCCATTTGCTTTTTAGTTTATCAATAGTATTAAAATCTACCTTAAAATTTTTTAATGACATGCGTGTGCCTACACTGGAACACTGCTGTGCACTTAATAGCATTCTGCTCCATTCTGCACAGTTATGGCCTGGTTTGCGCTGTTCTTGGCTGCTCTGTACCTTGCGTTTCTGCATAGCACGGCGCTGCGCGGTGGGGCGCTGCACGTTCTAGGTGGGTGCAGCTTACACCCCACCGCCTGGGGCTACATACTCTGATCAGCCAGAACACTTTGACCACCTGCCTAATAGCCGGTATGTCCACCTTTGGCACGGATAACAGCGGCGATGTGTCGTGGCACAGAAGCAATGAGGCCTCAGTAGGTCACTGGAGGGAGTTGGAACGACATTCGTACACACAAGTCACCTAATTCCCGTAAATTTCCGGGAGGAGGGTGATGAGCTCTAATACCATGTTCAATCACATCTCAGATGTGTTCGTTCGGGTTCCGATCTGGTGAACTGGGTGGCCAGCACATCAACAGAATTCGTCACTGTGTTCCCCGAACCACTCCATCACACTCCTGACCCTCCGAGATGGCAGATTATCTTGTTGAAAAACACCGCTGCTGTCGGGAAGCGTGATCGTCAGAAGGGGAATACATGGTCTGCAACCTGTGTATGATTCTTCTTGGCCATCATGGTGCCCTGCATGAGCTCTACTGGACCAATGGATGCCCGACTGAATGTTCCCCAGACCATAATGGAGCCGCCGCCAGCTTGTCTCCATCCCACACTACAGGTGTCAAGGGGATGTTACGCTGGAAGACGACAGATTCGCGCCCTCCCGTCGGCATTATGTAGACCAGGCTGTTCCAGCCGAGCTCCAGGGAGCCGGAGCGCTCCGGAGCGCTCACTGCGGTAGCTCGGAGCCCGCGTGGAGGGGGAAAGCGAACTCACTGCCTCCTGGCCGCATGCAGCCCCAACTGACGCAATAATCCGTGTTCAGTGACAGCTAAGACTAGCCGCGGGAGCGCCCTGTACCTCTATTGGAGGATACCTTTCTATTCATTGAGAGGGATGGTCGTCCGCGGTGTCTTGTATGTCATAAAGTATTTAATTCTGCGAAGAAGTACAATATACAACGACATTATACACCTTCACGCAGCGCACTACGATCAGGTAGAAAGCGTCACCGTTTTGCTTCTCGTTTGGAAACTAAACTCAGGGACGAATTCGAGGAAGACATTTTGACTCTTCATTGTTTTCTTCACCAAGAGGCACTGTGTGCTGGAACAGTAGAGCTAGGTGGCGCAAAGAAAGATGTGAAGTGTGTGAATTTTGTGCGGCGTCACGGTATGAATCATCGCCAATTCAAAGGATTCCTGAAAGATATTGAAGCGAAGTATGGGGATATACCTCACCACAGCACAGTTCGTTGGCTGAGTCGGGGAAAAGTTCTTGATGTTTTCTTAACCATTCGTGAGGAAATATCCCTTTTCCTCGAAATGAAAGGGGAAGAAATGCGTTGTGTGAAAGATATAAAATGGATATCAGACTTGGCGTTCCTATCTGACATAACTATGCATCTGAATAATTTAAATGTCATTGCAGGGCAAAGGGCAGCTAATCGTTGACATGCACAACCAGATCAAAGCGTTCATGGAAAAGTTACGTTTATTTGAGAGGCAGATGAGTAATAGACATTTAACGTTCTTCAATCGTCTTGTTTCTTTAAAACTACCTGAAGGTACTACTTTCGGCGATTACCAAGAAAAGTTAAAGCAGCTCATCACGTCGTTTGAAACACGATTCTGAGACCTCACTAGTTTGGAAATCGAACTTAAAGTGTTCAGCACTCCTTTTTCAGTTTCCCCCATGACTTGTCATCGTCACTTCAATTGGAGATTATTGATTTGCAAAATTCAACTTTGTTGAAACAGAGGTACTACAACACACTGGAATTGTCACGATGGTATCGCTCCTTACAGCAAAAAACGTTTCCCATGCTTCACAACAATGCCGCTCAGCTCATGTGCATGTTTGGATCTACGTATTGTTGTGAGCAGCTTTTCTCAGCTATGAAAAGAGTAAAAAGTAAGAAACGATCGTTTCTTCAGAATGCAACAACGAAGGCCATCCTCCGCATTAACGCTGCGAACACTTTGACACCCGATATTTCCGATCTTGTAATGAAAAGAAAACGTCAAGCTACAGAGGCCCAATAAATTTAGTATGCAATTTCTTGTAAAACAGTTGTTTCTTATTTATTTTCTGAATATCGTATTTCCTGGTGTAGCATGTCACCACTAGCTAATAGTATGAGGTTGCCGATCTTGTAAGACGCAGCTGGCACATCAAAACGCTTGTCTTTCCGCCTGCCTCAGCCAGCCATGCCACGTGCCGGCCCACTCGAATGGTCACAGTGAGCAACACGGCTCCCTGGAGCAGGAGCGCTCCGCGGCTCACAACGGAGCCGACGAGCTGGAACAGCCTGATGTAGATGATATCGGGGTTCATCAGACCATGCAATGTATTGTCACTGCGCCAAAGTCAAATGCCGAAAAAAAAAAGTTTCAAATGGCTCTGAGCACTATGGGACTTAGCTTCTAAGGTCATCAATCCCCTAGAACTTAGAACTACTTAAACCTAACTAACCTAAAGACATCACACACATCCATGCCCGAGGCAGGGCTCGAACCTGCGACCGTAGCGGTCTCGCGGTTCCAGACTGTAGCGCCTAGAACCGCTCGGCCACTCCGGCCGGCGCCGAAGGTCTGGTGCTCATTTCAGTCGTAGTTGCCGATGTCGTGGTGTTAACATTGGGTCATCCATGGATCGTCGGCTGCGGAGGCGTATCGTTAGGAGTGTTCGGTGCATCGTGTCTTCAGACACACTTGTACTCTGCCCGCCATTAAAGTCTGATGTCAGCTCCGCCACAGTTTGCCGCCTGTCCTCGTTTACCAGTCTGCCCAGTGTACGATGTCTGATATATGTAACTAGGACCCCACGACATCTGGACGTCGTTTCACTTCGGTTTCGCCACGTGTTGAAGACACTCACCAAGCAATCCTCGAACACCCGACAAGTCGTACAATTTCCGAAATGCTCGTGCCGAGACTCCGGGCCGTCACAATCTGCCCTCTGTCAAACTCAGATCGATCGCGCACCTTCCCCGTTCTACACACGGACATCACGCACATTAATCCTACGTGCACCGTACATGTGTCTGTCAGTCGTCATTCCTCGCCAGGTGACGCTGCTATTGCCTGGACGGGATTAAATCGATAGCAGGTCGGTGGTCATAATGTTCTGACTGATCAGATAAAATATGCGCCCCACAGCATAGAGTACATTTCCTAAACGAGTTCGCAATTGAAGCAAGCAGTCCAATTTGGAATAATAAATAGGCGGACAGCCTTCGGACTGTAGTATATTCAATTTATATTTATTATTGATTACAATCGTAAAATTCAATATCTTTTCTGAGATTATTCTATGTTTGTCATAGTTTACAATTAAACAGTTGATTTTAAAAGGTAGGATGGAGCATCGATTTAAAGATGTTGCAACAAAACTTTGCATTCAAAGTTCAAATGTGGTTCGCCTGTGAGATGCGGCTGCAACATCACAAATATCTGATCAAGACTATGAGATTCAAGAAGATGATGTAACGACTTCTAGCAGCATGTTTTCAAGCAATAAGATATCCAACGACTCATTAAAGGTAAAAAAAAGAAAGTACGGTGAATCTCTCATCTCTCCCGAACTTCAGAGCCGCGTTCACAGCCGACAGGTCGCACAGCATCTTGCTGTGCGCAAACGCGCCGCACAGAGCCGGGCAGAACTGCATAGAGCCGCGCACAATAGCCCAGAATTGCCCTGCGGGCGGGCGAGTCATTAAAAACGGGAAACCAGAGACGTCGTCCAAATAGAACTGCGCACGAATGAACCACTTCCTTTGATGTGCCTACATTGCGCAGAACTTGTTCGTTGTTGCGGAGAGCAGTGTATAGCGGCAGGTTTGACGTCCACACTGGGCGCTCCGTGCTGCGCCGAACCTCTTATTGGACTTTGCGCGGTGAGGGGCAGCGTGGAGCGGCCGGTGCTCATGTGGCTTAGTGGTTCACTTCTTTGTATGTTACATAGCAAGCCACTTCCGAATACTTCCGTGGTGCCTACTAGGACTGTACACCCGGACTACAAAGAAAAGAATGAAGACTTTACTATGTCCTAACGTCAAGCTAGGAGAGTTCCAGGTAGATCATGTGGCCATGGATCAGAAATTCCATAAGGGAATCTATAATGTTAAAGTGCTGCGCGGCGTCGATGTTGATTCAGACCATTACATTTCAAAAATTAAAATCAAACTGACACCTAAAAGAAAAAACAAACCTCAAAAGCTACACTACTGGCCATTAAAATTGCTACACCACGAAGATGACGTGCTACAGACGCAGAATTTAACCGACAGGAAGAAGATGCTGTGATATGCAAATGATTAGCTTTTCAGGACATTCACACAAGGTTGGCGCCGATGGCGACACCTACAACGTGCTAACATGAGGAAAGTTTCCAACCGATTTCTCATACACAAACAGCAGTTGACCGGCGATGCCTGGTGAAACGTTGTTGTGATCCCTCGTGTAAGGAGGAAAATGCGTACCATCACGTTTCCGACTTTGATAAATGTCGGATTGTAGCCTATCACGATTGCGGTTTTTTCGTATCGCGACATTGCTGCTCCCGTTGGTCGAGATCCAATGACTGTTAGCAGAATATGGAATCGGTGGGTTCAGGAAGGTAATACGGAACGCCGTGCTGGATCCCAACGACCTCGTATCACTAGCAGTCGAGATGACAGGCATCTTATCCGCATGGCTGTAACGGATCGTGCAGCCACATCTCGATCCCTGAGTCAACAGATGGGGACTTTTGGAAGACAACAACCGTCTGCACGAACAGTTCGACGACGTTTGCAGCAGCATGGACTACCAGCTCGGAGACCATGGCTGCGGTTACCCTTGACGCTGCATCACAGACAGGAGCGCCTGCGATGTTGTACTCAACGACAAACCTGGGTGCACCAATGGCAAAACGTCATTTACTCGAATGAATCCAAGTTCTGTTTACAGCATCATGATGGTCACATCCGTGTTTGGCGACATCGCGGTGAACGCACATTGGAAGCGTGTATTCGTCATCGCCATACTGGCATATCACCCGGCATGACGGTATGGGGTGCCATTGGTTACACGTCTCGGTCACCTCTTGTTCGCATTGACGGCATTTTGAACAGTGGACGTTACATTTCAGATGTGTTACGGCCCGTGGCTCTACCCTTCATTCGATCCCTGCGAAACCCTACATTTCAGCAGGATGATGCACGACTGATTGTTGCAGGTCCTGTACGGGCCTTTCTGGATACAGGAAATGTTTGACTGCTGCCTTGGCCAGCACATTCTCCAGATCTCTCACCAATTGAAACGTCTGGTCAATGGTGGCCGAGTAACTGGCTCGTCACAATACGCCAGTCACTATTCTTGATGAATTGTGGTATCGTGTTGAAGCTGCATGGACAGCTGTGCCCGTACACGCCATCCAAGCTCTGTTTGACTCAATGCCCTGGCGTATCAAGGCTGTTATTACGGCCAGAGGTGGTTGTTCTGGGTACTGATTTCTGAGGATCTATGCACC
The DNA here is from genome assembly GCF_023864275.1 of Schistocerca cancellata. NCBI lineage: Eukaryota > Metazoa > Arthropoda > Insecta > Orthoptera > Acrididae > Schistocerca > Schistocerca cancellata. Next base: position 457,844,546 of record NC_064631.1, on the reverse strand, counting down.
CAAATTGCATGAAAATGTAATCACATATCAGTTCTAGTATAATACATTTGTCCAATGAATACCCGTTTATCATCTGCATTTCTTCTTGGTGTAGCAATTTTAATATCCAGTAGTGTAGATACAAATCGAACATATGACCCTAGTTACTGATAACCAGATATATTACGTGAGATCAAGAATACCTTTGAATGACAATCTAGAAGCCACTGTCAATCGATTAAAAGCCTTGGCTAAAGAAGTAGCTCCTGTACGGAAACGCAAGAGACATGCTTGGTGGAATGAGGAACGCGATGTAGCGATTCAACGGACACATAAGGTCTCGTCAAATGACCAACAAAAGAGAACTGAAAGCTCCAGGGAGGAATTAATAAATGCTAGACGATCAACCGGCATAGAAATTAGAAGGGTAAAAATGTAATTTTATAAGGACTCGCTAAAATCTATCGAGGATGCTTTCAATCGCAACAAGACAAGAGATTACTATCAGACATTCAAACAGTACCATGTAACCTCCCCCTCACTTATCGACCTTAATGACAGTGAATGTTTAAACCGCGTGTACCTAATGGAAATTTGGGAAAAGCAATCGTCACCGAGGTTAATTTGTCGGTAAAGAGGGAGGAAGGGGTTACATCTAAATGAAAGGAAATATGCTAATGAAACTGGTGGAAATTAATTTTGAAAAAGGGGTAAAGTTAATAAAGAAAGTAACTGTGCGGCCGTTACGTTAACAATCAACTAGCGGTAATTAGATATTTGAGATTTGGGGGAAATCACGGTCGCCAGTCCTAAGGACATTTACTATAGTAACTGAAAAAGAAAGATTATTACACATATAATTAGCACTAGAAGCGTGGCAACTGAAGGTTGACAAGTGTCGTGTGAAAACTGAAAGTTTGTCAGAAGTGATAAATTTCGCTACACTCTGACTTAATTTAGCAAAAGAATTAATAAAACCGGAAAATCGAAAGTTAATTTAGTGACTGAAGTTAATAGTGAGCTTTCTTTCTAAAGCACATCGAAATTCAGTAAAATATGGTTAGTCTTGGACTACCTCAATAATCATTTCAAAAGCTACATGAACCTACGCAATTTGGAAATAAGAGATTTAAATTTGAACTTGAATTAAATGATTCTGAACAATTAACAATAGTTTCTGAACAATTAACAATAGTTAAATTTAGTACATACCAAGCTGAGCTGCAGTCACAGGTAAGCTAAAATATGGTAACAAAACTAGCACTCTTAATTTGTGCTTGTGTAATCTAAGTATTGTAGCCAGCTATGAATACTTTAACTGAACTTTGAAATTAAAGTAGTGAAATGGAATGATTGTATTTTAATGCTGGCGTCTGAATTTGAACGACACTCGGGTTCATTCCGGAAAAGGAAGGGATCCTGCTTGGTAATGTAATTGGGACAATGAGCAACAAAGGTTCATGCTAAGTAGTTGTAATTTTGTGATGCAACAATTTTAAAAGTTTGAAAAGCTGGGGTCTGCCATACAGTTCTAAAACTTTACGTGCTTCCAGTCTTCCTTGTTGGTTGATTGAAGGTTTGAAGCCGTCGATCGAGGAGGTGGCGACAGTCACTCATTGTCGGCCGTCGCTGTTGCAGAAGCTGGATGTTGGCGCGCCTTCTTCTCGACACGGTCACCAGACGAAACGGGCGCTTGATGTGCGCTACTCCAGCCAGACTCCCTCTGCCCGCGCTCCACGCGGCAGAGTTAACACTACCAAAGGTCCTACACACTATGATTCTTCACACGAGCTATTGATGTAATCGTTCGATAGCAGTTTTCCCTAGGCAAGACCCAGCGTAAAAATACAAATAATATTTACGAAACAAACCAATTATACATCGACATAAATGCATAAATATATATATACAAATAGTAAAACAATTACAATATGTAAAGACACAGAAATGTCATATATTCAAGTAACAAAAATAAGGAGAACAAATTTATAGTACAATAGATGGAAATAGGAGGATATGCATTTCCGGCGTTACACGTGCCCCACATTGTCTGAGGATGTTCGTGTAACCTAAACAGACTCAGAAAATGTCCCAAAAAAGAAACAGCGGAAATGCATATGCTCAAAAATTAACAAAATTTAGCATTCGTCTAATTAACCGTAAACCAATTTTTAGACGACAATAATTGAGTGGAGACACTCCTAATCTTATTCCACTCTGTCATCTTGCACAAAATAAAACAGGTTGACAACATATTAAAATTCATAGAAAACATAGAAAATGGTTTAGATATTCTAAAAATCAAAATTCCTAGCAGTATCAAGAAATGGAATACTATTTACAAAATTAATCAGATTACATGGTCATAGAAAACAGGTATATCAAAATACGCAAATTAATAATTAATTACATAGAATATGTATTTTATATAAACTTTTCATAATTAATATTATCGTCATGAGTGTGCACTTAACGCTAAACAAGAAAACAATATACAGCAGATCGACAAAAACATAAATATTGACAGCAGAATTCTTTCACATCAGCTGTCCGGGAAGAAAAACAACTCCGCCTTCCGTACTCGCAAGTACAAAGAATGCCGACAGGGGCACAAGAGCCGACAGCGACGCAAGAGCCGACAGCGGCTCCGCCTTGCCAGTATTGTTGCGCCCGCCTGTGCGGCACGCTTGATCTCACTCGCCCTTGAAACGGCGTTTCCAGAACGTCCGTTTCACTGAATTCTTTCGGAAAAACTCACTCCCGAGTAATCTCAAGGAGTCCATAAACACTATCACAGTAGATAACACTGTCCATCATCACACGCATGTACTAGCCTGAAACTTAAAACAGCGTCTAAGTACATCGGCAATGAATAGTAAATCACATATTTATGAAATCTTACAGCTATTTATAAAATCATATTTACATTCCTTAATCTACTGTGACTCGGCTGAAAACTTAAACTAGCAGCTTGGATTTTTCAGTTGATTAGATCATGATTAAATTGATTAAAATTAAATTGATTAATCAAAATTAATTACTTATTAATTACAACTTTTTTAATGACCTTGGTCAGTCAAAAACATGGCAATCTAGCAAATCGTTAAATCTTACACTCTATTTTACATACTGTACAAATTACCCATTGTGTGGTATTAAACGATCCTAGGTTGGTACAATTTCAAGTCTACAATGTTTCGTATACCTAATAGTTTTCCAGAGCTTGGATACTCTAAGCAATAAGCATTTGTGTGAGGTATACCAACGACTTTATATGGTCCATTATAAACAAACTTAAATTTAGAGATTTCATGGTCTATCTCGCTCGATTTCTCATGAGCTTTTACAAGTACTAAGTCTCCGATTGCAAACTTAGCAACACGCGCTTTAGCGTCGTGACGACGTGTGCGAGCGTCGGCTTTTAGCTTCATTACTTCTCGCAAACGATCTTTTTTCACACCAATACCAATGTCAATCCGTGGAGGGAATTTGATTATCTCTTCCATTTCACTTTCTACACTTTTGTCAATGCCGAGATTCCTCACGTTACGGCAGTTCAAATTCATTCCTACGTCAACGTCATCCGGCCAGTTAACAATGTGTACAGGCTGGTCTTGCCTATGCACACCGTCTCCTGCCTCGTCAAAACTAACTACTATTGTTTTATCTTGTGACGTACATGTCAAAGTTTTACTTTCGCAATTAATCACTGCACGGTACTTTAATAGCCAATCCAACCCGATAATTACTTCCGTAGTTAAGTCTATCACGACGAAAAACTCTTGTTCAAATCGTGCCCCACATATCTTGAAGTTGACAAAAATCTGTTTTGTGACCGGTTTACTGGCCTTCCCAGTAGCACCGATAATTTTCACTCCTGTTACTGGCATAACTACGATGCCGGGTCTGTCTTTCAGTAACTCAAATATTTTCGCAGATGCAGCACTCAGTTCTGCACCGGTGTCAATCAACACGTTTAGTTGTAGGCCATGCATATTAACAGACACCACTATCTGTCTATACTTGTCCTCGACTGTTTCTTTATTTTCCCACAGTAAATCCTCGTCTATATCCAGGTCATTCCAGAAAAAACCATCCGGCTTTGACCCTAAATCCGGCTTATCTGGCGGCTTTTTCAGCCTCTCTTCACATACAGTTTTAATTTCAACACGTTTGTCCTGAGGCTTAGTCTGTACCCTCGCCTCCAATACCGAAACCTTTTCCTGTAACTCGTCAACTAGTGAGTGTTGCTTTGCTATCAATTCATTAATTGTCAGCTTCGTTGATTCCTCTTTGGTCAGATTGATCTCATCTGCCAATGTACCTGGAGGAATGTGCCCAGTAGTATCTGCAATTACTTCCTCTGGATCTGCGCAACCCACACTGTTACCGTCTGACCGTATAAAGGCAGCTCTAACCTCATACACGCTGTAATCTACGTGCTTTTCTACCAATCGTGTCCGGCTATCACTAAAATTCTCGTAATCTTTCTCCTCAATAATTTCGCAATGTTTAAACTGGAGTTTTGCGTCGGATGGGTCGGCCACTTCTAACACTATAACTTTCGGTAAAGTCTGCCGGTCAGGGCCAGAACTTTCCGTTACTACTTCAACATCCAACTCTTGCGGGACGAAACACGACGATCTTGCTCGTGCTCCCCATTAACATCAACTATTTCTAGTAAAGTCTGCCGGTTAGGGCCAGAACTTTCTATCATTTCACAAACACTATCTTCCTGCGGGACGAGACGCGGAAAATCCTGCACGCGCTCCCCATAAACACTTCTCCCATACAGGCCCCTATAATCTCTTAGCTCGTCGTATAAGCGACCGAACTGCCTTAACCAGACCTCATCCCTCTCTGCATCCCCTCGCTCAATGACGGACGTGTTATCCGACATCTGACCTTCTCTCAACAATTGCGAATCATTCTTAAACTCAATCTCCATTTCCGCTGTGGGTGTTACAGCTGCCACTTTATAATCGATTTCCGGAACACTACTTAAATTGTTCTCACTGACAGTGAATGTACTTCCTACTGCCGTGTATACAGCTGATCTACTACTTGTGGGCGCACTCCTTTCTCCTAACACTGGCACACTCTCCCGCCGTTGATTATTCCACATGGAATTTTCATAACGACGACACCTGGGTTTTCTCCTGTTATTGGGCCGCCAAAATTTCTCCACGCCCGGTCGGTTCCTCACCGGCGCGGCTAATGGTTTCCCTGTCTCGTCCCAGCAGATACGCTCCCCGGATGCTGCTGAGGCGGCTGATCACACCCTCTGGCGTTATTACTATTCTGTGAAGCCCGTATCACGTTAGTATGATAATGGTTTCCGTCATTCCTGTTATTATTTGCATTGTACCGATTGTTATTACGGTCCGAACCATTATTGTTATTGCTGCCATGGTTGCGGTATGCATTATTCCCATGGTTATCGTTGTTGTGGTTGCTGTGGTACCCGTTGTTATTACCACGGCCTCTACTACTGTCGCGATTATTGCGCCAATTGTCCTCGTCCTCCACTCTTTTCAGGAAATCATTTATTGTCCTGTAATTGCTTCCTACGTAGCGTTTTGTATCATCTGGCAGCTTTTTGTAGAGTTCCCAGACTATTTCGGATTCCGTGCGGCGATCACGCAAATATTCCAACTTGCGGATCCAGCCCTCACAAAACTCCTTCATCGAACCGCGCGAATTCGCATCGAAAGGCCTCGATACGACAAATTCGCGCCAGACACTTTGCTGTTTTGGCTCTGACCAGTATTCAGCCAGAAACAAATTTTTAAATTCGTCAAAAGTCAGGTTCGTAATGTTGAGGTTTAAGCCCCAACGTTTGGCACCACCAGCCAACACATCAATAATCGCACTAATTTTTCTCTCATTAGTCCATGATCTGGGTAAAACTCTTTCACAATTCTTAATGAAATCCTTCGCGTGTATACCGCCTTTTTTCAAGGGGTCGAACCGCTCCTCTTTCGTCAACAATTCCGAACTATATGCATAGATTGGCACTTAGCTCTGTTTTTCGTCAAGTTTCTTTTCTAATTCCGACACTCTCGTAATTACTTGGCAAGTGGTTGTCGCAAGCGTTTCTACTTCCCTTTTTTTCTCTTCGCAGGTATTAGCCTGCTTCGTCACTTTGGTATCTACTTCGGATACTAAAGCCTTTAAAGCTTCCACCTTCTTTTGATCCTCTTTTTTCACTAATTGAATTTGTTCCGTCACCTTATTCTCGATGATCGGAGCAACTGATTCTCCTACACTTTTCTCGATTCTGCTAATTTCGGAATAAAAACGAGTATTTATGCTCGCAATTTCCGCCTGAACGCCTATCATTTCCTGTTTAAGATTACCGATTTCGGTATTAATTACAACAATATCTTCTTTGATTTTATCAACTTTTGTGTTAACAACTCCAACATTGTTGTTAACAACGTTAATAGCTTTGTTCTGATTGTCTAGCATCCGTTCAATTTTTGCAGCCTGAGCTTCTTGCTTGGCAGCCTGAGCTTCTTGCTTGGCAGCCTGATCTTCTTGCTTGGCCGATTGACTCTTGATTTCGTTAATCAAAACATTCAATAAATCAGTTAAATTCCCGGAAACTACCGGTTTTACTTCCGTAGCGGCTTCCTCTTTCATTGTCCCCCCGTATTCGTCATCAAGGGATTCAGATTTGATTTTCACTTCCGATTCCGAAACATTTTCTAAAGTTTGGAATTCCATTTCTGCTCTTTGTTGCGTTTCGGCGGTCGCGTCTTTCATGCTAGCCGCCTGCCCCTGAACAATGGCTACCGCGGTGCACGTTTCCCACTGTTCGACCGATTGTTCCGTATCCAAGTCTACCAAATTTTGGCAATTGTTGCCTTCACTCATTTTAATAATTTTCAATATAAATGTCAAATCTCAAATATAATTAGGATTACTCCCACTACTTATTCTCGCTGACGTAACGGCCTGTACGTAGCCAGTACTTTGTTACGAGATTTGCACAATGCAAAATTCGTGTCCAGAACAACCTCAAATCCGAAGATGGTCCTGTCACCAGGTCGCCACGTATAACCTCCCCCTCACTTATCGACCTTAATGACAGTGAATGTTTAAACCGCGTGTACCTAATAGAAATTTGGGAAAAGCAATCGTCACCGAGGTTAATTTGTCGGTAAAGAGGGAGGAAAGGGTTACATCTAAATGAAAGGAAATATGCTAATGAAACTGGTGGAAATTAATTTTGAAAAAGGGGTAAGGTTAATAAAGAAAGTAACTGTGCGGCCGTTACGTTAACAATCAACTAGCGGTAATTAGATATTTGAGATTTGGGGGAAATCACGGTAGCCAGTCCTAAGGACATTTACTATAGTAACTGTAAAAGAAAGATTATTACACATATAATTAGCACTAGAAGCGTGGCAACTGAAGGTTGACAAGTGTAGTGTGAAAACTGAAAGTTTGTCAGAAGTAATAAATTTCGCTACACTCTGACTTAATTTAGCAAAAGAATTAATAAAACTGGAAAATCGAAAGTTAATTTAGCGACTGAAGTTAATAGTGAGCTTTCTTTCTGAAGCACATAGAAATTCAGTAAAATACGGTTAGTCTTGGACTACCTCAACAATCATTTCAAAAGCTACTTGAATCTACGCAATTTAGAAATATGAGATTTAACTTTGAACTTGAATTAAATGATTCTGAACAATTAACAATAGTAAAATTTAGTACATACCAAGCTGAGCTGCAGTCACAGGTAAGCTAAAATATGGTAACAAAACTAGCACTCTTAATTTGTGCTTGTGTAATCTAAGTATTGTAGCCAGCTATGAATACTTTAACTGAACTTTGAAATTAAAGTAGTGAAATGGAATGATTGTATTTTAATGCTGGCGTCTGAATTTGAACGACACTCAGGTTCATTCCGGAAAAGGAAGGGACCCTGCTCGGTAATGCAATTGGGACAATGAGCAACAAAGGTTCATGCTAGGTAGCTGTAATTTTGTGATGCAACAATTTTAAAAGTTTGAAAAGCTGAGGTCTGCCATACAGTTCTAAAACTTTACGTGCTTCCAGTCTTCCTTGTTGGTTGATTGAAGGTTTGAAGCCGTCGATCGAGGAGGTGGCGACAGTCACTCATTGTCGGCTGTCGCTGTTGCAGAAGCTGGATGTTGGCGCGCCTTCTTCTCGACACGGTCACCAGACGAAACGGGCTCTTGATGTGCGCCAGCTAATGCTTCCCGTCCGCGACACCATGTCAGAAACTATCATCGCAAGTCGAGCGCAATTACATGCTGCCAAACCCCGAAAGCGCGGCAACTCGCGGGAGCTTCACACAACACACCTGCTCCACTCGCTACTCCAGCCAGACTCCCCTCTGCCCGCGCTCCACGTGGCAGAGTTAACACTACCAAAGATCCTACACACTTTGATTCTTCACACGACCTATCGATGTAATCGTTCGATAGCAGTTTTCCCTAGGCAAGACCCAGCGTAAAAATACAAATAATATTTACGAAACAAACCAATTATATATCGACATAAATGCATAAATATATATATACAAATAGTAAAACAATTACAATATGTAAAGACACAGAAATGTCATATATTCAAGTAACAAAAATAAGGAAAACAAATTTATAGTACAATAGATGGAAATAGGAGGATATGCATTTCCGGCGTTACAACCAGTCAAAATACACTCCACCTACTGTTATGATGAAGGATACAAACGGAGAGGTAGCACATAACAATTATGACAATTCAATGATATTGGCTAAATATTACCAACAGTTACTAAGTAGGGCGGAACCTGAACATCATTTGGAGTTTGACTTATCCAAGAAACAAAACGCATTTAGAAAAGTTATACCGCCACAGCCAGATGAAGTACAAGCAGCGATTAACTCACTTCGGAATTATAAAGCAGCAGGTGAGAACCAACTAGTGGCAGAACTTTGGAAATATGCAAATGTACAAATTCTTCTGAACTTACACAAACATCTTACTGACATTTGGAATACTGAGAAGTTAGCAGAGGAATGCAATGTTGCAATAATCCATCCACTACACAAAAAAGGAGATAGATTGTATCCAAATAATTATAGGATTACATCCCTGCTGGATATTACTTTAAAAAAATTTTCCAAGGTTCTGTATTTCAGAATTCATGAACAGCTTGATGGTGGACTAGGCGAATGTCAAGGAGGCTTTCGTCCAAGACAAAGCTTTCCTGATCAAATTATTAGTCTCAACTGGATAATGAAACATCAAAGGGTTGGGGACAAGAAACTTGTGATCACGTTTGTCGATTTTAAAAAAAGCCTACGATAGGATGATTCAACTTAACTGTCTTCTTTTGCAGATGATTTGGCACTGTTAGGAAACAATATTGTTGAAGAAAAGTTTCAGACAGAACAACTAGAACGATTAGCGGCAAAGGTCGGATTGCAAATTTCGTTTGAGAAAATAGAAATGATGCCCAGTTTCCCAGTTGACACATCCCATTTCATACTCCATAATGATAAAAAAATTAAAGTAGTAAAAAAGTTTAAATATCTTGGTGAGATTATTACTTGGAATGTTCATGAAAGAGCATCAGTAGATAGTAGAACATTAAAACTACAGCGAGCGCAGAGAACCACTTCGCCAACCTTCAGAAAACGATCTTTCTCAATAAATGCTAAATTTCGACATTACTCCTCCGTCGTTAAACCGGATGCAACATATGCAAGTGAAACACTATTCAGACTAAATACTCAAGCAACAACTGACAAATTGCAGAAAGTTGATAGAAGAATACTCCGAACAATTATCAGTAAGAATTACCAAGTTAATGGGCAGTGGAGACTTCTGCCCAGTTCAGTAGTGTACAAAGAAAGTGAATCCATTATTGAAAAAAGAAGGATTGCATTTTTCGGCCACATATCTCGCCTACCAAATACTGGAATCCTGAAGCAACTTTTTGACTACTTCTGGAACAGTAAAACCAAAAACATCTGGTTTAAAGAAGTACAAAGTGATCTGGATCAACTGAACATAACCACACACCAAATTCAACACAGAGAAGAGAAACTGCTTCTGAAGAACAAATACACACGGCTGACATTCAAACCATTAGAACGGAAGAAGTACGTCATATCTGCAGAAGAACGAGCAGCCAGATCACAGCGAATGGAGAAGTTTTTGGAAACGAAGAAATTGCTGGCTACTAAGACCTAAACTTAATCATTGTAGACTCTGTTGTATTATGTTTGATTTTAGTGCTCCAATGTAAATAAATAAATAATGAAGGAAGAGAGAAATCAAAAAAGAAGTCAAGAAACTGTGAACTATGGAACCAAACTGCGAGGGAAAAAAGCCATGAAGCATGGTATTTCATCAAATAACGCATTGCACAATTGGGCGAAGTGCACACTATCGCTGGGAATTTAATAAAACCATCTGTGGCAGACATAACACAAGATACACTGAGGTGACGAAAGTCATGGGATAGCGATATGCACATTACATATTGCAGTAATATCACGTACACAAGATACGAAAGGGCAGTGCATTGACACATCTGTCATTTGTGCTCAGATGGTTCATGTGAAAAGACTTCCGACGTGATAATGCCCTCGCAACGGTAATAAACAGACTTTGAATGCAGAATGGTAGGTGGAGCTAGACGCATGGGACATTCCATTTCGGAAGTCGTTAGCGAATTCAATGTTCGGAGAGCCACAGTGTCAAGAGTGTGCCGAGAATACCAAATTTCAGCCATTACCTCTCACCATGGAAAATGCGGTGACCGACGGTCTTAACGTAACGACAGAGAGCAGCGGCGTTTACGTAGAGTTGTTAGTGCCAACAGACAAGACACTGCACGAAATAACCGCAGAACTCAATATGTGGGACGTACGACGAACGTATCGCTTAGGACAGGACTGCGAAATTTGGCTATGGCAGCAGACGACGGACTGAGTGCTTTTGCTAACAGCACGAAATCGCCTGCAGCGTCTCTCCTGGGCTTCTGACCATTTCGGTTGGACTCTAGACAATTGGAAAACCGTGGCCTGTTCAGTTTGGTCCCGATTTAAGTTGGTAAGAGATGATGGTAGGGTTAGAGTGTGGCCCAAACCCTACGAAGCCAAGGACTCAGGTTGTAACTGTGCGAACTGGTGGTGGCTCCATAAGGATGTGGGCTGTATTTACGTGGGATGTACTGGGTTCTCTTGTCGAACTGAAATGTGAAATGGACTATGTACTCTGATCCAATTAAACGGATCACTGACTGAAAATGGCAATGTTCGGCTACTTGGAGACCATTTTAATCCATTATGTACCAAACAACGATGGAATTTTATGGATGACAGTGAGCCACGTCACTGGACCATAGTTGTTCGCGATTGGTTTGAAGAACATTCTGGACAATTCGAGCGAATGATTTGGCCGGCATGAACGTCATCGAACATTTATGTGGCATAATCGAGAGGCCTTAATATGAGGAAGAAATTTCTGAGAATGTACGTTTGGAGCTCAGCATTGTATGGTAGTGAAATATGGTCTGTGGGAAAACCGGAACAGAAGAGAATCGAAACATTTGAGATGAGGTGCTACAGACTAATGTTGAAAATTAGGTGGACTATTAAGGTAAGAAACGAGGAGGTTCTCGGCAGAATCGGAGAGGAAAGGAGAACACTGACAAGAAGGATGATAGTGCATCAGTTAAGGCATCAGGGAGTAACTTTCGTAGAGGGAGCTGAGGAGGGTAAAAACAAGAGGAAGACAGAGACTGGAATAAGTCCGGCAAATAATTGAGGACGTAGGCTGCAAGTACTACTCCGAGGTGAAGGTGTTGGCTAAAAGCAAAGAAAAAAAAGTGGTAGCATGGCTCAATATTTCTGCAGACAACTTCCAACAACTTGTCGAGTCCATCCCACGTAGACCTGCCGCACGACGCCGGTCAAAGGAGGTCCGACGCGGTATTAGGACGTAACCAATGACTTTTTTCACCTCAGTGTATGCTCAATAGAGCGTCTGTAACGCATCTTTCTACAGCTCCGCTTTCGAACCACACTATTTCGCATAGCATTAACCATCTCACCTGCTATATCAGACGAGAACTATTTGGTCGCCTTCAACGCAACAAATTCGACTTACAAATGGATGAGCTGACTAATAGCCATCTTGATAATGATTGTACGATATCCACATAAATAAGACTTGCTTCTGTATGCATTGCTGACAAGTAACACCACAGGAAAAGAAATTTTTCACATGATTAACAATTTGTTTTAAATAAACCATATTGATTGGAACGTTTGTATCGATATTTGTACTGATGAGGCCAAGGCAATGACTGGTGAATCAGAAGGAGCGGTGTTACTAAACAAAAAAAGCAAAGCGCCGAACTGTAGTTCCAGCCGTTCTATCCTGCATGGGCAAGCACTCGCATTAAAGAGGACGCTGCCAAATCTATAAACGGTGCTTGATGAAGAAGTAAAAATGATCAGTTACCTCTTCAGTGGCGATTGTTTTCAATATTGTGTGAAGACTGCGGAACCTAAAACATTACTGCTCGACACTGAGGTTAGGTGGTGTTTCCGAGGGAAAATCTTAACAAGACTATTCGATCTACGAGCTGAATTACAAATTTTGTGACTGACGTTACATTTACATTAAAAGACCATTCGAGCGATGTGACTTGATTGTTCAAACTAGCTTTTTGGCAGATATATTTTCAAAAATTAATGAATTAAATCTATATTTACAAGAAAAACGGCAACAGTATTCAGTACTGATACCAAAATAGCCGCCTTCAAAGAAATCAGATTTTGGAATTTTTTGTGTTGAATTACAAAGCTTTTCAACATTGAATGTGTTCGTTGATGTGATCTTCAGTCCAAAGACTGGTTTAATGCAGCTCTCCATGTTACTCTATCATGTTCCAGCCTCTTTATCTCCGAATAACTACTGCAGCCTACAACTCTCTGAATCTGCATACTGTATTCATCTCTTGGTCTTCGTCTACGATATTTAACCCCCACGTTTCCCTCCATTACTAAACTGGTGATCTCGTGATGCTTCAGAATGTGTCCTACCAAACGGTTTTTCTTTTAGTTAGGTTGTACGATAAATTTCTCTACTTCCCGATTCTCTTCAGTACCTTCTCATCAGCTACGTGATCTAGCCATCTAACCTTCAGCATTCATCTGTAGCACCACATTCTCTTCTTGCCTAAACTGTTTATCGTCCATGTTGCACTTGCATACATGGCTACACTCCACACAAATACCTTCAGAAAGGCTTCCCGACACTTAAATTTAAACTCGGTGTTAACAAATTTCTCTTTTTCAGAAACGCTTTTCTTACCATTGCCAGTCTACATTTTATACCCTCATTACTTCGACCATCATTAGTTATTTTGCTTCCAAAATAGCAAAACTCATCTACTACTTCAAGTGTCTCATTTCCTAATCTAATTCCATCAGCATCACCTTATTTAATTCGACTGCATTCCATTATCCTCGTTTTGTTTTCGTTGACGTTCATCTTATATCCCTGTTTCAAGATACTCCACACTGCTCTTCCAATTCCTTTGATGTCTCTGACAGAATTACAATGTCATCGGCATTTCTTCTGCCTGGACTTTAATTCTTGCTCCAGATTCTTCTTTTGTTTCCTTCACTGTTTGCTCAATATACATATTGAATAACAACGGGGATAAGCTACAACCCTGTCTCACTCCCTTCTCAACTACCGCTCCCCTTTCGTGCCCCTCGACTCTTTAAACTGCCATCAGGTTTCTGTACAAATTGTAAATAGGCTTTTGCTTCCTGTACTTTACTCCTACCGCATTCGGAATTTGGGAGAGAGTATTCCAGTCAACATTGTCAGAAGCTTTCTCAAAATGAAATATTTGAAGAACTAGTCCAATGTCTCCAACACATGCGCTCATATTTTGAGACGCATTTTCCAGAAGAGTAGAATATAAAACTGAAAATGATCTCATTGGTTCAGAATCATTTTGCACCGAATTCGACGAAGGCAGAAGACATATCAAATGAAACCTATGAATTCTTTTTGGTACTTACATCCTATTCAAGCATGAAATCGTTGTTCAAAACAAGGTTTTTGGTACAGGGTTTATGATGAATATCCACAACTTGCCACTCAGGCTCTGAATATTCTCCCACTCCTTACAACATAGTTATGTGAATGGGATTCTCAGCATATGCAGCTACAAAGACGATATAACGGAATAAACTGGAAGCTGAAAGTGAGATACGTCTTCAACTCTATTCTGTCAAGCCTGACATTAAAGCTAAAAATAAAAGAAAACCTTCATACCTCCCTTTAGAATGAAATAACTTTATCAGTTTATAGTGGAATCAGTACAATTTTATTTTGTGTGTTGTGTTATTATGCGTTGTTTCACATATATTGTTGTAGAAGCCAGTAGTGAATAATGTACCTATTTTTCCATAATTTCGTTAAATGATTGTAATGAATGAGGGTAATCTGAAAAGTTCCCTACTTAACAAAGAAATAACTAATTTTTTCCTTCAAATTTATTTTTCAACATAATCTTTTTTAAGTGTATACTGTTCTCCCAGCGATGGCCCCAGCTCCTTAACCCGTCCAACTAATAGTTACGTTCGTTAGATGTGCTCGTAGCCTCTGCTACATCTCTCGCCTTAATTCAACGGTCCTCAAGCACCATTTGGTGGAGTGGACCAATGTTATCACCAGTTGTTTCAGTTTTCGGCCGTCTGGAACCTTCATCGTCACCCACGCTTGTACGGCCACCTTTAAATACTGTTGCACAATATTTCACGGCGATAAATGATGTTGCAGAGTCTTCGTGAACAGCGTCCAGCTCGTGGTTAATTTGTAGGGGTATAGCTATTCAAAAACAAGAATCTAATGACAGATAGATACTCGATTTTCTCCATTTTCATAAAAAAAACGCGCATCGACATACTAAAACGACTGTCTAACAGCACCTGCATTTCCAAAATGGCTAAAATTTGGGTGAGTGCCTTACAAAGCAAGCGCAAATAAATTCACCGACTTTTGTTGACAAGTGCTGCTATCTTCATGTTGTGGTTGGAAAGCAAATTTTGCTTATTTTGGAGCTCCGTTAAGTATTTAGTATTTCAAAGGGTTTGGTCGCCAAAAATGTTTGAGAACTGCTACTCTAAACTGTGATTATCTATTTTCACGTTTACGTCATTACTACGTTTAAAAGTTCACAATATCTTACTGTTATAGTTAAGTACTTGTTGCTGTCTCTTTTTCTATTAAACAGCTAATATTTTTGTAAATGACCAGTCCTGTGGGAGAGGACTCTTTTATTCCACTATAAGTTTAGGAGTAGAGGCGGTGTGAGCGCTGGCGTCTCTTCTAGAATTTGAAGCTTTGGAATAAGTCCTATAGTCCTTCAGTTATCACGTTTAGTGGTGAGATGGGCGTCTGCGAGAACTGTAGCACCATGTTTCGCTTCTGAAGGGGCATTTACGTGGCGACTGTATTTCAAATGGATTCATGTACAGGAAGGATGAATGGTGAGTGGGTGGGATGGGGGGGGGGAAGGGGAAGTGAGGGGAGGGGCGGAACTTTGCAGCGCAAGGCTGAATCTGTGTAGTGCATATCACAAGAGTACCATAAAAGATCTTTTCCTGTCGGAGTCTCACATTTGGTAAGCAACAAGTGTCTACATTAATAACCGTAAGCAATCAGACAAAACGATCTAAAGATCAAGCAAAGATCCACGCTACTTTATTTCATTTGCGGTTGAGCGTTTTAATAGAGATTCAGTAATCTTAATTTTTCCTAAGCTTATATTCCATTATTTGCTTTAACTTGCCAAAATATGAGCGTACATAATAATAATTTTACACTTCACAGTCTACTGGAATGTTAAAAAAACTCAAAAATTTCTTTTTTTCTTCGTTCGCAAGTACGTTCGATTATGAAAGCTGGTTAATCGCTTACGTAATACTGCAGTGTATTGAAAATGACACAAGCCCTTCAGCGTTTCCATCGTTAAGTGTCGACACGACAGATTTTCTGCTTCACAATATGTGTATCCAATCACAAAGGACAACATGGATGTTTGCTACCATTTCACAACTGTTTCACCTCTATTGCGTAAAGAGCCAAAACTGTCGAAGAAGAGAAATACAGTTGGGTAAATAAAACAAGGTGTAGTAGCGTGGTGGTATCTATTTGTATTCGTTGCACTTTGCAAAAGGGTATAGACGCGTCAAGTTGTACAGAAATGTGCAGACTGATTACAAACATAACTACACTACAGTTACGTTATAATAGTATTCTAATTCACTCTCAGACGTGCAATGCCAAGCGTATATGTTGCTTCTCTCATATAATTTCATTCAAATCACATTCCTCAACCAACTTCGCTCACTCATTATCTTGTGATGTTTACTTCAACAGTCTACAGTTCACTTGATAGTAAACGAAACAAGGAGAAGAAAACAACAGTTTAAACATCATTCAATGAATCTGCATTTGTACTTCAACCGATGAATATGTATTTTTTTGCAAAACAGTCTTCTTTGCTCGCAACGACTAACTTCTAGATACACGCTTGCGCTATAAAAGCAAAAGAAAATAGGCTTCAGTCGGAAAACAAACTCGGCTAGGGAAGGATAGGAGTAGTAAATCGACTGTATCGACAAAAGAACATTTTGGTGTTGGATGTCAAATCAAACACCTTTCAAACGTCTAGTTTCCAAACTTATTCTATTTGGCTCCCAGTTTCGGTGATTTACTAAGCCATCTTCAGGTCCCTTTCCGACGTGTAGGAAGATTCCATCTCGGATCTGGCCGAAACAGAGGCCAGCAATACTGGTATTAGTAGATTTCTGCTTGCTATAGCGATTACTTCAACCATCATCGCCTGAAGATGGCGTAGTAAATCGCCGAAACTGGTAGCCAGTAAAATAAATTTGGACACTAGGTTGAAAGGCGTCTGATTTGCCATCCTGTATCGAACACCCGAGTCCCTCAACCAGCTCTGAAAAGATCTACATACAGAGACATTTCGGTATTTTCCTTACTCGAATTTGAAAGCAATGAAAACGTCTTGCTACATGACCAAATGGGGAAACCTTTCGCAGTTGATAACACAGTGCCTTTACCAACCTGCCTTCTCGTTCGTCGCTTTTTTTCTTTTTTAACTTCACATATAAGCTAAGATTAGAGTACAGTAATTTTGAAAATGTTCGTCGTTTCTATGTTTTCTATTGCGCACAGCAATATGTTGTATGTAGTGTATTTTGTTGTAGCTATTGAATTCAGCATTCATAAGATCATTTTCGGTTAACTAAGTAGTTCCTTTCAAGATGGTGTTTCGTATATTGTAACTATGTAACTCATGGAATAAAGGCGTGAATTTTTTTTTGTGAAGGACGTAATCACATCTTAGTCATTCCGTGCGACCACACGTAGTACATTCCTCTTAAGCTATCTATCCTGGAATTTTTAGAGTACAGTTTATAATACAGTTGTATGAGAGCGACAGTGTGACAGAAATAATACGTTTAACATCGACTATAGTACACTCTGTGACTCAAATCTCACGTCGGACGTAAACTAATTCATAGAGGCAAACGGCCCGAAGTTATTTTTGTTTGCATCTTTTACGGTCTCCCACTGACTGATAGCCATTTTAAAAGAGACCCCGGAACGCATTAACTTGGCGTTTCTCGCAGTTTTAAAGTCCGCGAAGAAATTCCACGCCAGAAGAATAGCTAGAATTATCGCCTACATTCTTTGAAAACCAAAACTTGTTTACACTTGCCAGGGCTGCCAAGATAAATGAGCAATTAGTTAGAAATGTGAGAGAATAGTGGAAAACAGAGTAAATTTTGTACGTGTTTAACGGCCACATGGTCGACAAGTGAGCATGCACATTATCGCCGTAAAGAATGCAAAAGATGGAAGACGTTTCCTTTCCCCTGGCTCGACTTCCCTCTTGTTTCTGCCTACACGGGACTGTGAAAGAGTTTTGGTTGGTTGTACAAGTGTCGATAATTGCCGTGTAAACTGCCAATATGTCACGAATTCCATCCACCATAAGGCGTCGGTAAGATCATTTTGAAATCATAAAGGCAATTCACAAGTAATAGGTTATTTGTTCAGTGTTGTCGTAAGGTTTTAAATGCACTCATCTCTTAGCTCTATATCTATTATATCTGTAGCTCTGTTTCTTCTAGAAGTTTTAAACAATCGAAACAGGGTTTAATTATTGTCTCTACAAACAGGAAGGAAGGAAGATTTGAGTCTAATGTGCCGTCGACAACGCCGTCATTAGAAACGGAGCGCAAACTCGGATTACGAAAGGATGTGGAAGAAAATCCGCTGTGCTCTTTTCAACGGAACCATCCCGACGTTTGCCTTGGAAGACTTAGTGAAATAGCGAAAAACCTATGTCTGAATGAGTGGATGGGAATTTGAATCCTCGTCTTCCCCAATACCAGTCGGAAGGTCAAATGGTTCAAATGGCTCTGAGCACTATGGAACATAAATTCGGAAGTCATCAGTCCCCCAGAACTTAGAACTACTTAAACCTAACTAACCTAAGGACATCACACACATCCATGCCCGAGGCAGGATTCGAACCTGCGACCGTAGCGGTCGCGCGGTTCCAGACTGTAGCGCCTAGAACCGCTCGGCCACTTAGGCCGGCGGGGAGGTCAAGAACGACGTTCTTGTATTAGAGAAGGAATAAGGCAGGGGTGCAGTCTTGCGTCCCTAATGTTCAATGTGTGCATCGAAGAAGCAACGACGGAAATAAAACTTTAAGGAGCGGGATTAACATTCGGGGTGAAAGAATACCAATGGCAAGATTTCCTGATGACACCGTCAGACTTCGTGAAAGTGAAGAAGAATCGCACGCTCTGTTTAATGGAGTGCAAAGTTTAATGAGCGCACACTACGGATCGAGAGTTAACCGAAGAAAGACGAAAGTAATGAGACGCAGCAGAAATGAAATTAACGATAAAGTTAACATTAAAACTGGCGATCATGAAGTAGAAGAAGTGAAAGTATTCTGCTATCGTGGAAGCGAAATCCATGGGTGGATGAAGGAAGAAATAAAAAGCACACTAGTGAAAGCAAAGGGAAGATTTCTGGCCGAAAGAAGCCTAGTAATGTCAAACATAGTATAGGTCTTAATCTGGCGAAGAAATCTCTGAATATGTATTTTCACAGCACCACATTTTATGGAAGTGAACATGGATCATGAGAAAACAGGATTTGAAGAGAATGAACGCATCTGAAATGTGATGCTAAAGAAGAATTTTGAAAATTAGGTGGACTGATAATATAAGGAATCAAGAGGATCTCCGCAAAATCGGCGAAGAGAGGAACGTATGGAAAACACTGACAAGAAGAAAGGATAGGATGATAGCTCGTGTGTTAAGACATAAAGGAATAATGTCCATGGTACTAGAGGGAGCTTAGAGGGAAAAACTGCAGGGGAAGGCAGAGTGTGGAATATATACAATAAATAACTGAGGACTAGGGTGGATGTTTCACTCTGAGATGATGAGATTGGCACAGAAGAGGAACTGGTGGAAGGCTGCATCAAACTAGACAGAAGAGGAAGAAATGGCTTGGATTGATCTTACGCTGTTTTTTACTGTGCTCAGTTTTTTACTGGAATGTGATAACCTTGGCTGGAGTATCCATTGTACCATCGTATGATAGGATTATGGGTATTGTTATAATATCACGTTTATTACTGTATAGTTGTACATTACTATAATGAAACTTACGGCACAAGAGCGACGATAACCGGTTCTGAGAGAAACACTTTAACTTTAGCACTTCATTTGTAACCTAAACATGATACTGCGACGAGAGGAAACGTACCAGATGTTATACTTTTTAATGGTATGTTACGTATCATTATTTTTTGTGTTTCTGTTTTATTTTTATCACTACACAACAAGAGAATAGAAGCTTTTGAAATGTGATGTTACAGAGGAATGCTGCTGGTTAGATGGGTAAATCGAGTAATTAATCAATAATTGTTGTTGTTGTGGTCTTCAGTCCTGAGACTGGTTTGATGCAGCTCTCCATGCTACTCTATCCTGTGCAAGCTTCTTCATCTCCCAGTACCTACTGCAACCTACATCCTTCTGAATCTGCTTAGTGTATTTATCTCTTGGTCTCCCTCTACGATTTTACCCTCCACGCTGCCCTCCAATACTAAATTGCTGATCCATTGATGCCTCAAAACATGTCCTACCAACCGATCCCTTCTTCTGGTCAAGTTGTGCCACAAACTTCTCTTCTCCCCAATCCTATTCAATACTGCCTCATTAGTTATGTGGTCTACCCATGTAATCTTCAGCATTCTTCTGTAGCACCACATTTCGAAAGCTTCTATTCTCTTCTTGTCCAAACTATTTATCGTCCATGTTTCACTTCCATACATGGCTACACTCCATACAAATACTTTCAGAAACGACTTCCTGACACTTAAATCTATACTCAATGTTAACAAATTTCTCTTCTTCACAAACGCTTTCCTTGCCATTGCCAGTCTACATTTTATATCCTCTCTACTTCGACCATCATCAGTTATTTTGCTCCCCAAATAGCAAAACTCCTTTACTACTTTAAGTGTCTCATTTTCTAATCTAATTCCCTCGGCAGCACCCGACTTAATTCGACTACATTCC
Source organism: Schistocerca cancellata (assembly GCF_023864275.1). Lineage (NCBI taxonomy): Eukaryota > Metazoa > Arthropoda > Insecta > Orthoptera > Acrididae > Schistocerca > Schistocerca cancellata. The sequence continues at coordinate 457,823,871 of NC_064631.1, read as the reverse complement.
ATTATCCTTGTTTTGCTTTTGTTGATGTTCATCTTATATCCTCCTTTCAAGACGCGATCCATTCCATTCAACTGCTCTTCCAAGTCCTTTGCTGTCTCTGACAGAATTACAATGTCATCGGCGTACCTCAAAGTTTTTATTTCTTCTCCATGGATTTTAATACCTACTCCGAATTTTTCTTTTGTTTCCTTTACTGCTTGCTCAATATACAGATTGAATAACATCGGGGAGAGGCTACAACCCTGTCTGACTCCTTTCCCAACCACTGCTTCCCTTTCATGTCCATCGACTCTTATAATTGCCATCTGGTTTCTGTACAAATTATAAATAGTCTTTCGCTCCCTGTATTTTACCCCTGCCACCTTTAGAATTTGAAAGAGAGTATTCCAGCCAACATTGTCAAAAGTTTTCTCTAAGTCTACAAATGCTAGAAACGTAGGTTTGCCTGTCCTTAATCTTTCTTCTAAGATAAGTCGTAAGGTCAGTATTGCCTCACGTGTTCCAGTATTTCTACGGAATCCAAACTGATCTTCCCCGAGGTCGGCTTCTACTAGTTTTTCCATTCATCTGTAAAGAATTCGGGTTAGTATTTTGCAGCTGTGGCTTATTAAACTGATTGTTCGGTAATTTTCACATCTGTCAACACCTGCTTTCTTTGGGATTGGAATTATTATATTCTTCTTGAAGTCTGAGGGTATTTCGCCTGTTTCATACATCTTGCTCACCAGATGGTAGAGTTTTGTCAGGACTGGCTCTCCCAAGGCCGTCAGTGGTTCCAATGGAATGTTGTCTACTCCGGGGACCTTGTTTCGACTCAGGTCTTTCAGTGCTCTGTCAAACTTTTCACGCAGTATCGTATCTCCCATTTCATCTTCATCTACATCCTCTTCCATTTCCATAATATTGTCCTCAAGTACATCGCCCTTGTATAGACCCTCTATATACTCCTTCCACCTTTCTGCTTTCCCTTCTTTGCTTAGAACTGGGTTTCCATCTGAGCTCTTGATGTTCATACAAGTGGTTCTCTTGTCTCCAAAGGTCTCTTTAATTTTCCTGTAGGCAGTATCTATCTTACCCCTAGTGAGATAAGCCTCTACATCCTTACATTTGTCCTCTAGCCATCTCTGCTTAGCCATTTTGCACTTCTTGTCGATCTCATTTTTGAGACGTTTGTATTCCTTTGTGCCTGCTTCATTTACTGCATTTTTATATTTTCTCCTTTCATCAATTAAATTCAATATTTCTTCTGTTACCCAAGGATTTCTTCTAGCCCTCGTCTTTTTACCTACTTGATCCTCTGCTGCCTTCACTACTTCATCCCTCAAAGCTACCCATTCTTCTTCTACTGTATTTCTTTCCCCCATTCCTGTCAATTGTTCCCTTATGCTCTCGCTGAAACTCTGTACAACCTCTGGTTCTTTCAGTTTATCCAGGTCCCATCTCCTTAAATTCCCACCTTTCTACAGTTTATTCAGTTTTAATCTACAGGTCATAACCAATAGATTGTGGTCAGAGTCCACATCTGCCCCTGGAAATGTCTTACAATTTAAAACCTGGTTCCTAAATCTCTGTCTTACCATTATATAATCTATCTGATACCTTTTAGTATCTCCAGGGTTCTTCCATGTATACAACCTTCTTTCATGATTCTTAAAACAAGTGTTAGCTATGATTAAGTTGTACTTTGTGCAAAATTCTACCAGGCGGCTTCCTCTTTCATTTCTTAGCCCCAATCCATATTCACCTACTACGTTTCCTTCTTTCCCTTTTCCTACTACCGAATTCCAGTCACCCATGACTATTAAATTTTAGTCACCCTTCACTATCTGAATAATTTCTTTTATTTCATCATGCATTTCTTCAATTTCTTCGTCATCTGCAGAGCTAGTTGGCATATAAACTTGTACTACTGTAGTAGGTGTGGGCTTCATATCTATCTTGGCCACAATAATGCGTTCACTATGCTGTTTGTAGTAGCTTACCCGCATTCCTATTTTCCTATTCATTATTAAACCTACTCCTGCATTACCCCTATTTGATTTTGTGTTTATAACCCTGTAGGCACCTGACCAGAAGTCTTGTTCCTCCTGCCACCGAACTTCACTAATTCCCACTATATCTAACTTTAACCTATTCATTTCCCTTTTTAAATTTTCTAACCTACCTGCCCGATTAAGTGATCTTACATTCCACGCTCCGATCTGTAGAACGCCAGTTTTCTTTCTTCTGATAACGACATCCTCTTGAGTAGTCCCCGCCCGGAGATCCGAATGGGGGACTATTTTATCTCCGGAATATTTTACCCAAGAGGACGCCATCATCATTTAATCATACAGTAAAGCTGCATGCCCTCGGGAAAAATTACGGCCGTAGTTTCCCCTTGCTTTCAGCCGTTCGCAGTACCAGCACAGCAAGGCCGTTTTGGTTATTGTTACAAGGCCAGATCAGTCAATCATCCAGACTGTTGCCCTTGCAACTACTGAAAAGGCTGCTACCCCTCTTCAGGAACCACACATTTGTCTGGCCTCTCAACAGATACCCCTCCGTTGTGGTTGCACCTACGGTACAGCTATCTGTATCGCTGAGGCACACAAGCCTTTCCACCAGCGCCAAGGTCCATGGTTCATGGGGGGAAAAATCAATTATTACTGAATCGAATCGAGGAGAAAAAAATTAATGCTCACCTTGGCTAAAAGAAGTGACTGGTTGATAGCACATTCTGAAGAATTAAGGAGTAGTGAAGGTTGTGGGAGGGAAGGAGGTTTAGAAACTGTAGAGGTAGAACAAGACTTGACAAAAGTAAGGAGATGCATATGTGTGTCTGTTGCAGTAGTTATGTGCTCTTGAAGCGAGCTGCATCAAGTGTATCTTCGAAATGAAGACCACAGTGGTAAAATTACAACAACTTGCGTTGTATAGCACATTTTGACAGTCACATTTTGACGCATCTCATTATAGCTAACGGGGGAAACTAGTTACGTGAGAAATACAAATAATAAAACTCATCATCACTTGGAAAATTGTGATTTACTGTTGTCATAATCATTCCAGTAAGCTACCTGAAATTCATTGTTGGATAAGGGATTTTCCTAAACTTCCACGTGCTGCGTATTTCAATGTTGCTTCTGCAAGTTGTCTAGTGTCATCCATATCTACATTTACATCTATACTCTACAAAGCACTGTGAAGTGCATGGCAGAGGGCACGTCCCATTGTACCTGTTACGAGGGTTTCATCCGTTGCATTCACATATGGACGGCGAGAAGAATAATTGCTTAAGTCCCTCCGTTCGTGCTGCAATTAATCTAATCATGTCCTCAAGATCCCTCTGCGAGCGATACATAGTAGTTTGCAATATTTTCTTAGAATTATCAACTAAATACGGTTCTTGAATCTTTGTAAGTAGGCTTTCTGGGGATAGTTTGCTAGTTCGCTATCTTCTGCATCTCTGTGACGCTCTCCTACGGGTCAAACAAACCCGTGACCATTCGTGCTGCCTTTCTCTGTTTACGTTCAATATCCCCTGTTATTCCTATTTGGCACTGGTCCTACACGGTTGACCAGTGTTCTAGAGAGGGTGGCACAAGTGATTTGTAAGCAATTTTGTTTGTAGACTGAATGCATTTCCCCAGTATTCTGCGTAGTCTGCCATCTACCTTACCCACGTCTCAGCCTATGTGTTCATTCTATTGCATATCCCTCCACCAGCCAGGTTTTGTATGAGTTGAACGATTCCAACTGAACCACATCAATATTATAGTCATAGGATATTACGTTTTTCCTTTTTTGATGTGCACAGCTTTCATTATGTCATGTGGGAGAAAAGCGAGCTAAATTTCACGTGATCGATGTTTTCGGAATCCCTACTGGATGGCGTCGAGGAGTTCTTTCTGTTCGGGAAACCTCATTGTGTTCGAGATCAGAATGTGTTTTAAGATTCTGCAACAAACTGATGTCAAGGATGTTGGGCCGCAGTTTTGCGGTTCGCTTCAGCTAAGCTTATTATAAAGGCTGTGACCTGTGCTTTCTTCCAGCTAATAGGCACGTTTTTTTTTTTTTTTTTTTTTTTCAAGCGATCTACGTCAGATTATAATTAGAAGAGGGGCTAACCCCGACACAAATATTACTCACATGTACAATGGTGAAGTCTGCGAATACACTTACGTCTAAGGCTATGGTCTGAAAATGGACGTGATGGTCAGAAACCAGTCACCAGCAAGAAATTACTTTTATAGCAACTGTGACGGCTACTGGAAGAAAATAAAAATATGTATTCCTTCTTTTTCCGCAGTTTAAAGATGCAGTAGGGCTGCCGTATGTTACATGTAATCTCCTTTCCTAACTATTCTTTCAGCTCTGATGTTCTCATTATCCTGATGAAGCCTAATGGACCCTGTAATAGTGACGTAAAGCTTTCCAGTGTTCTAACTTAAGCTGAATCCGTGATTCGGTGTCACTTGCTGTTGGTGTAGATTTTGTTGAAACAGGGTCAAAAGTTTCGTCAAAATCTTTCGGAATGTAGTTGATTTTCTTTATTAGTTATTTACGTTCTTGATTTATTCTTCGAACTACTCGACTACACAAACACTTAAAGAAGTCTTGAAATGTTTGTACAGTTTTCTTTCTACTTTTACTTACGTTGTAGACTGATATGTAACCTGATGAAATGTCTCTACCCAACGTAAGTCGCTGTTTAGTTTCCATCACATTTGTATTGCTTTCAATTGTCTTTCTTATCATTGCAGTATGAAGGCCAGAATGCACAGACTTGCTGGGTGGACAGTACATTTCATTCATTAAGGCCCAGACTGTTTAGTAACTAACAACAGAGAGGAAATTCTAGAAGTATACCAAGCCTTCTTTAAATGTTTGTGTCGAAAAAGAGACGAATCAGGAACACAGATAGTGAATAATGAGAATAACGACATTCCAGAAGTAATGTCAGTGATCTGTATGGAGTCTGGCGGTGTTACATACAGTATCAAAACAAAACATTTCTGTAATGTTATGAATGAAACATTCTTGTAGAATATTATACCAGTGTGGTGTATTTCTTCATTTATAAGGTATAAAATATTTTACCAAGAATCGATGGAATAGTCAATTAAAACAGTTTCTGTGGTGGATCCTGAAAGTACGAAATACGTAATGCTGGTTCTCGGTATATGAAATTTACCTGCACTTTATTATCTGTATGACCTCCATGCGATGCACTTGTTTTAACGTAGGCTGAATGTACCTTTAGGGGAAAGCACGACGATATTTATAACTGACGTTCCTCATTAATTTGTGTGACATTGGCAACAACTCTGCAGTTGTAAAGCTCTTGAAATTTCCTAGACTATTAGCGCCACATTCAAAGGTCCATGACAAAACGTGAAATTTCACTTTATCACTGTGATGCATTTCCGACTAAAAGTTATTTCTTCAATTTCCTCTCACTTACTGAGTTTCTTAGCCTTCAAACATTCGAGTTTGTCGGCTTCTAAATCACGTGCACTCATCCTTGTCAAACATCTGAATTTGTGTCCCAGACCGCTCACATACACGTGTACCTCACTGTGAACGCTCTCTGACATCACAGTCAGTGTACCACAGCAAAAAATACTACAATACACACGTTTACTTCGTATGGGCTGAAGATGCGTGGCTGTTACGATCCAATTGCTGACATGGTCACCATAAGCGCATGTAGCTTTCACCAATCTCGCGCCTCTCTCTTGCTTTCGAAAGCGACGAGTAAATGGGCAGCTTTGAACGAAAGAAGGCGCCCTATGGACTTACCTCTGTAGAGTTTGTCTACTGTTGCTCTGGCGCTGACACTCACTATATTATGAAAATATTTTTCTTACTGACGTCATGAGCAGTTTCTTTCGTCTACAAGAATTTTGAGACAACTGCATTTGCTTGTTACAGATCACATAAACATTGTATGATATTATAAACCTCTGTGCTGCTTTGCTGTCTGACGAGCAATTCATTTTGCTTGTTGTCATTGGCAATGGAAGGATAAGCATGATTCAGGAAGATCGAGCCGGCCGCGGTGACCGTGCGGTTCTAGGCGCTTCAGCCCTGCAACTGAGTTGAAGAATATTTGACATGTTACTTTGAAGAATGTTCACCATAAATGACAGTAGAATTTTATGTGCCTCAAACAGGCCTACAGATTCACCACTGTTTTTAGTAACCGTAAACGATTTATCAGGTGGTGTCGGCTACACTACCATATTGTTCACGTACGATGCTGTTAACTACTGTACTGCAAGCTGTCATCGTAGGGCTATCGTACTGAAATACTGAAACACTTGCCCAGGAGACACCGAACGAATTCGGAGACATTTTGTTCGGTAGAAAATTAGTGAACCCATCAACGTTTCTATTACATATCTTTGCAAGTACAGACTGCAATACTTATTACACTGAGAAAGATGATTCATCATGACGATGATTTACGTATATTCAATAAATGATATTAGTGACTAACTTTGAACAAAATGATATTTGTGATGAAAGCTTGTAGCGCGACTGCATTTGACCTCACAATGTTACGGAAATGATCCGCACAATTTTCTTTTACAAAATCTGTTAATTACTTAACATATTAAGAACAAGGATAGTTTATGTTGTATCAAAATGTTTTCTTGGTCGGCCTCTATGTTCTCCGTATATGGTATGTGGTGTACTAGGTTCGACATCAACAAACGAAAATTTAAGGCAGGTGCCTCTGCATACCGAACGGGTCTAATTGTTTGAGTGTAACACGAGAAAGGTTAGGGCGCGTAAAGAAGCTAGATAGTAGTTTTCTCCTTCGCTCAACATGCAAATGGAATAGGACAGAAAATCGCTAATATTGGTATGACGTTTACGGCTTGTATTTGCAGCCATTCTTCCTCACTTGCTATTTCAGCGTTGTATATCTCGTAGAGGAGAAGAAGTATTCCTCGTCTTATGCAACTCATCTTTTTTCAGCTGGAAAAGTCAGTTAGTTGTTAATGGTATCTACAAGATAAATTACGTTGGTAGGAATTTCCCTCCACTAGAGTTTCATAACACAGGGATTGCTGGAGCTTCATACAATCTTAAAACAGCCACAGAATGTCAAAGAAATGAATAGCGGTATTTCAACAGCTGATTATATGTTCAAACGCAAGCATTTTAGGTTAGGCTTTAGTGTCATTGTTCAAACAACAAATTACTGTTACCAGTCGCTTTTGTCATGTTGCGACCACTCTTTTTAGAGGATGCTATTCCTTACATGGATTTATGTCTATTAAGGAGGCATGGACGCACTGTATGTGTGGCTTAGGTAGAACCTGTGGTACTGACACCAGAAGATAAAAGAAAAAAGAATAGTGCAAAGCTCAAAGTTATGTTGACATTTTGCTTGCTTAGCTGAATGGTAACGTAAATACCTGGTATTAAAAAACAGGCTCCAGCCGTATTTTCAGCACGTCACGACAGGTGCTTTCTATTCTCTCATGTAAGCAAAGGTGCCATATTATGAGCTAAGAAGTGAAAAAAACGGATAAATAATAAGGCTCCCAACAGACGCATTCTTTATCTCATACATACAATAATTATTATATGAAGCTGATACTGCACGTACGTATGTGTAAATGTACGTATGTTTGTGTATGTGTTTGTAGAGAGAGAAGTAGGGAGTGAGTGAGAGCACAACATTATCACATTGCCGTGCGTTGTTAATGGTTACAAGTGGTTTTTATTGTGACTAGGTCAACGTCAAATAATTGTTTTCTGCTGCTACACAGTGCCACAGGTTATCCAGATTCGTACATACAACACATCCGTGTCTTCTTAATTGAAATATATCCTTCTGTTGTATAAAACTCTACAGACTTCTTGTCGCGTCAGTGCAGGGGAAAACTTCGAGATTTCGACGATTTCCTTCAGCGTCTTCGTTAGGAGCAAATGACTAAACAGTTGCTGTTGTGGTCTTATATAGCCCAGAGACGGCTTACGTAATGCTGTCGCAGACGGTGTCAACGTCTGCGCTGATGCAGCCATTGCTGCCGTAGTAAGCGTTGCGATGAAAATCTTTGTCTCTTCTCTGCATCGAGGGTTAACTTCCATGCACCGCTGTCACGGCTGAAGTTCTTTCCACGCATTCTTATTTCTACAACCTCTTTAATTACAGATTCCCAGTATGTAGGAGATTGGGACAAAACGTTTGGCCGGCCGGATGGCCGTGCGGTTCTAGGCGCTACAGTCTGGAACCGAGCGACCGCTACGGTCGCAGGTTCGAATCCTGCCTCGGGCATGGATGTGTGTGATGTCCTTAGGTTAGTTAGGTTTAAGTAGTTCTAAGTTCTAGGGGACTGATGACCTCAGAAGGGAAGTCCCATAGTGCTCAGAGCCATTTGAATAATTTGTGTTTGTTGATAAGTCTGTGCTCAGCAATTGCAGATTTTTCCAGTTCCCGATTTTCAATACGCCGTTGATGTTATGCACAGCGGTCGAAATGGTACGGATCGACTGACTCATGTAACTGCTTCCTCAATCAGGAGAGATGTTATAAGTCCCACGGAACCTGAGGCCGAGACTGTCCTAAGCCAGGGCGCAGCATCTCCTATATCTTCTTAGGAGGTCGGAAAGCAGATCCTACACCTCGTCTTCTCAGGTCTCTGCCTATTTTGCTGGATGGAGCGCCGCAGCAAGGAAGATATGCAAACGGCGGATCATCACGTGAGTGTTCAACATTTTCACGTTAACTTTTCTTGCAGAACGCTGACTTCATATCATCTGAACGTCGTTCGGAACACGTACATCAGATGATTAATTTCTGAATCCAAGTGGTCCTCGTCAGAAACAGTTTTTACTTTGTGTACCAATGTATTTAAAATTGCTCTGTTCTGGACCGTATGATGAAACCTCTGGGCGCTAAGTGTGCGTCAGCTTACGTTGCACTGACGCGATTTTCGTCGCAATGTTTACGTTACCACGGCAGTAGTGACGCACCAGCGCAGACGTTGACATCATCTGCGACAGCAATACATAATTATCGACCAATCACAAGCCATCTATGGGCTATATATGGCCGATACAACAGCAGCTTAGACGCTCATTTGCTCCTAACGAAGACAATGGGAAGTTATCATCGAAAGCTCGATGTTTTCCCCTGAGTTATCGTGAGGACCAGTCTAAGGATGTTTTATACTGCAATGTGGTCGCGAAAGACTTCATTCTCACATCCACGTGTGTAATCCTCCTGAATATTACCAACAACAGATATATATATATATATATATATATATATATATATATATATATATGTGTGTGTGTGTGTGTGTGTGTGTGTGTGTGTGATGGACCTGAATGGATAATGACATCTGTAAAAAATCGATTTCAGGTATCTCTGTGAATTCATCCAGGAGAATGGGTTAGAAGAAGTAGCAGTTGCTGTCAGGTTGAGGAAGTTAGACTAGCCATACCAACTGACAAAGAGTACCTATAACAAAACGTCTATGAGTACAGGGGCCAAGTTTCGACTTTATAATGCAGTTGTAAAACCTGAAGGCTTACATGCGTCCGAAGCGTTGACCTGCTGGTTGTAGATTGTGTTCCAAAAATGAACAGCATAGAGACAGAAGTGATGACACTTTCTGCAAGACCTGACCATCATTTTGTAGGACAATGCTCAAGCACGTACAGTGCAAGCTGTTACTGATTTGTTTGACTGATGGAGCTGCTAAGTGCTGTACCATCTACTGCATTCCCCTGACTTAAACCCTCATAAGTTCAACTCGATTTCTAAACTGAAGGAAATAAAACTTCCTGGCAGATTAAAACTGTGTGCCGGACCGAGATTCGAACTCAGGACCTTTGCCTTTCGCGGGAAAGTGCTCTACCAACTGAGTTACCCAAGCACGACTCACACCCCGTCCTCACAGCTTTACTTCCGCCAGTATCTCGTCTCGTACCTTTCAAACTTAACAGAAGCTCTCCTGCGAACCTTGCAGAACTAGCACTCCTGAAAGAAAGGATATTGCGGAGACACGGCTTAGCCACAGCCTGGGGGATGTTTCCAGAATGAGATTTTCACCCTGCAACTAGTGGTGGGCAGAAAATCGCATATGTTAGAAATCAGTGATTGAGAAGTCACAGATATCACAATAACAACTTTACAAAATCTAACTGCGATTAATCATTCACACACTTATTTCACAATTATTTCACTTTTAAGCTGCAAATCCTCTAAGAGCTGTCTTGAATCTTCACGAGTCTTTCTCAACAGCCTTGATGTGGATAGATAAGTACAGCAACCAGTAATCAGAGTCAGAACTGCGTCTGCAAAAACACAAGGATTATTAAACAATTTTTGCTGTCACTAATTACTAGCAATATAATTGCCAGAGTAGATTGCTAATATTTGCTATAATGAATATCGCATTTGCAAGAATGATCTCACTGAAATAATTAAGTCCATCGAAACGCTTAGAAACTAACCTCTCGTCTGACGAAAACGGTCTAAAGACGCACTGGCAATTTCTTCAGATCTGTTGACAATATTTTGAGTTATCACTTTACTGAGTGACTGAAATGTAGTTCATGTACCTGTGAACATAACAATATGTTAGAATTCATTTTCTAAACACGAACTATTACGGTACTGTACGGTTACTTACATATTAATTACACTATTCATATTTTCACAGTTGTTTCTTTAATACAAAATTAAAGCCAACGGAAGAAAAAACGTAAAACGTACTTGCCAATGACAGGTTTGTTGAGATGCAATTTTCTGTGTTGACAGATGTAACTTTTTCATACGGTGGTAAGTCGCAGAAATCGCAGGAGTCACAGAAATCGCAGAAGTAGCAGAAATCGCAGAAGTAGCAGAAATCGCTGAAATAGCAGTGGCCGAGGGATACACGACCTATGTTCCTTAACTGCGACTCTTAACTGCGACAAATCACAGTTAAGAATAACAGATACTGAAAAGTAGCATTCACAGAAATCACTGATATCGGAAAATCGCAGTTTAGCCCAACACTAGCTCATACGAACCTAGTCGGCGTGGCGTTGGAAAGGTAGAAACGTACCGCTATTGGGCAAGCCCGAGTGATACCTGTCTGAGGGGAAGGCCAACGCGGCCGGGTGTCCACTTGCGAGGCACGCAGGTGAACTTCCCGTTAGCGACTCCCCCAACGGCTCCGTGTTTCGAACCACCCGCTGCGCTGTTTGCCCCGCGGGCTGATGGGAGATACGATAGCGGCTGGCGAGTCCCCAGGGAGACGGCGCGGGTCCGCGCCACACTTCTGGGGAGTCAGCGGGGTACGGCGCCATCCGGGCGCGTCCGGCACTTCGCGCTGCCCGACGCCAGCCCAGGCTTCTTCTGGTTCCCACGCAGCGGGAGTGCCTGTCACACACCCTCACTAAAATGCGCCTCACTATCTGACAAATAAAACAGACTGATTACAGTCGTTATTTTGCGAGTGAGCACTGCCCAGGTAACAGAGGTAATATCTTGCTAAAGTTGGAAGCTCTTGTTGACGGTTTTCCCCGTGTTTGTGAGTTACACTTGGGGTTTTAAATTTCATATCCTGCAAAGTATTACGAGTTTCTTTTTCTGTTTACTCTTACAAATTTCGACACCTATAGTTATGGAAAGGAGTATTCATACACCATTATTCGTGTAAAATAATTTTATTTACTAGAACTAAAAATGACAACTAGAGATCTGCTTTTGTCTATTGCAAAAATAAATTTGTGAAAGCCTGCGCCTGTGAGAACAATGGGTTTGCTTGTAAATAACTTTCCCGCCGCGCGAGATTAGCCGAGCAGTCCAAGGCACTGCAGTCATGGACTGTGCGTCTGGTCCCGGCGGAGGTTCGAGTCCTTCCTCGGGCATGGGTGTGTGTATTTGTCCTTAGAATAATTTAGGTTAAGTAGTGTGTAAGCTTAGGGACTGATGACCTGAGCAGTTAAATCCCATAAGAATTCACACACATTTGAACATTTTTGAATAACTTTCCGTGAGAAGATAAACAGATGGGTAGTACAGCCAGAGAATGAAGTCCCTAATAGATCGGGCTCCAAGAGGTCAGAAGAAAGGAAGAAAGCACATAGCGAAAGAATGGAAGCGATATGGGCTATTAGAAAGGCGAATCATAAATTCAGTGCATGATCCGACAGGGTACATATGCACATATTAATAATAATAATAACTTTCCCGCTACCAGCCGCTGTTTTCTTATATTCGTCTTTTACACGACGCGTTTCGGGAAATGATTCCCATTGTAAGTAGGCTGTTTAGGTTTTTATGTTGGTAACGCCATGTAGCGCTCTATATGAAAATCACTGACTGCTGTGTCAAGGCTGTGGTTGGTTTGCATTGTTGGAGTATATGCTATTGTAGTGTTGGGCAGCTGGCTGTTAACAGCACGTAGCGTTGCGCAGTTGGAGGTGAGCCGCCAGCAGTGGTGGATGTGGGGAGAGAAATGGCGGAGTTTTGAGAGCGGATGATCTGGACGTGTGTCCATCAGACACAGTAAATTTGTAAGACTGGATGTCATGAACTGCTATGTATATTATGACTTCTGAACACTATTAAGGTACATACATTGTTTGTACTCTATCAAAATCTTTCATTTGCTAACTATGCCTATCAGTAGTTACTGACTTCAGTAGTTAGAATCTTTTATTTAGCTGGCAGTATTGGCGCTCGCTGTATTGCAGTAGTTCGAGTAACGAAGATTTTTGTGAGGTAAGTGATTCATGAAAGGTATAGGTTATTGTTAGTCAGGGCCATTCTTTTGTAGAGATTATTGAAAGTCAGTTTGCGTTGCGCTAAAAATATTGTGTGTCAGTTTAGTGTTGATCAGAATAAGTAAATAGCGAAATGTCTGAGTACATTCAGTTCTGCTCAGCTGTTTCAAAATCAAATAATGTAAGAGGTTTATCAGCACAGTAATTCATTAATTTTTCTAAGGGGACGTTTCACATTTTCGAGAGTGTACTATGCCTTTTTTACATCATGTTTTCCATGAGTAACCTTCTGCTTTATTGCAACATAAAAAAGCGTAATTTTTAGTTAGTTGTCGATTTTTACATGTAGTTACTGGCAAAGTTACTTACAGTTTTCCTATGGTCCATTTGTGTAAAGTCTCACACATGTTAAACGTCACACACAACTTTCGGTGCACAGTATACATCGAGAATAACTTACATAAAGAAAAATTCACAAATATGTTTTTAAATGCAGTTGACAGAGATAATGTTACAGGTCTGCCACAGAATATGGTTTGCTTTTGCTCAGAGGGTATTTTAGCTTGCATTGAAACTTGTGTGAGATGTTTAACATGTGTGAGACTGCACAAATGGACCATAACGAAACTGTAAGTACAAGTTCTTCCTAATTTCTCCACTAACTACATATAAAAATAGATAAACTGAAAGTTACATGTTTTTTTACTTGTATTGTAGTGAAGTCAACAAAACAAAGCAGAACCTCACGCTTCGAAAACTTACTTAAAAACATTCTTGAAAATTGGAATCATTCCCCGAAACGCGACGTGTAAAGATAGAATATAAGAAAATCGTGACTGATAGCAGAAAAGTTATTCGTAAACAAACAACCAGAAATGTTTATACAAACGTAGGCTTCCACGCTCATTGTCACAGTCAATAAAAATTTTTCTGGGTTTGTGACTGCACTGTCAATATGTGAAACCACCAACGTAAACAAAAATACCCTGAAGAAGGTAATTTGCAACAGTGACCTAAACGTCGGTAGTTTTACGTATTGACAAGGCGGTCACAAACCCAGAAAAATTTTATTGACTGCAACTAGAAATGTTATTTGGTAAAACAAAAGTATGGGGTTTCCTTCCTGATCCGTACATATAAACGGATGAACTAAATTAGACTTCCGTAGAAAGTAAATAAAAATTCTATAGCAGCTGGCTTCATGCAGTGAGGAAAAAAAGTATTCACACACTACCAGAAATGTAAACATAGAAACGACTAACGAACCACTTGCAGCGAAGGAAAGCCTTCAGTGGCAAGCTACATATAATATACGAGGGCAGTTCAATAAGTAATGCAACACATTTTTTTTCTCGGCCAATTTTGGTTGAAAAAACCGGAAATTTTTTGTGGAATATTTTCAAACATTCCCGCTTCGTCTCGCATAGTTTCATTGACTTCCGACACGTGGCAGCGCTGTGCGGAGCTGTTAAAATGGCGTCTGTAACGGATGTGCGTTGCAAACAACGGGCAGTGATCGAGTTTCTTTTGGCGGAAAACCAGGGCATCTCAGATATTCATAGGCGCTTGCAGAATGTCTACGGTGATCTGGCAGTGGACAAAAGCACGGTGAGTCGTTGGGCAAAGCGTGTGTCATCATCGCCGCAAGGTCAAGCAAGACTGTCTGATCTCCCGCGTGCGGGCCGGCCGTGCACAGCTGTGACTCCTGCAAAGGCGGAGCGTGTGAACACACTCCTTCGAGATGATCGACGGATCACCATCAAACAACTCAGTGCTCAACTTGACATCTCTGTTGGTAGTGCTGTCACAATTGTTCACCAGTTGGGATATTCAAAGGTTTGTTCCCGCTGGGTCCCTCGTTGTCTAACCGAACACCATAAAGAGCAAAGGAGAACCATCTGTGCGGAATTGCTTGCTCGTCATGTGGCTGAGGGTGACAATTTCTTGTCAAAGATTGTTATAGGCGATGAAACATGGGTTCATCACTTCGAACCTGAAACAAAACGGCAATAAATGGAGTGGCGCCACACCCACTCCCCTACCAAGAAAAAGTATAAAGCCATATCCTCAGCCGGTAAAGTCATGGTTACAGTCTTCTGGGACGCTGAAGGGGTTATTCTGTTCGATGTCCTTCCCCATGGTCAAACGATCAACTCTGAAGTGTATTGTGCTACTCTTCAGAAATTGAAGAAACGACTTCAGCGTGTTCGTAGGCACAAAAATCTGAACGAACTTCTCCTTCTTCATGACAACGCAAGACCTCACACAAGTCTTCGCACCCAAGAGGAGCTCACAAAACTTCAGTGGACTGTTCTTCCTCATGCACCCTACAGCCCCGATCTCGCACCGTCGGATTTCCATATGTTTGGCCCAATGAAGGACGCAATCCGTGGGAGGCACTACGCGGATGATGAAGTTATTGATGCAGTACGACGTTGGCTCCGACATCGACCAGTGGAATGGTACCGTGCAGGCATACAGGCCCTCATTTCAAGGTGGCGTAAGGCCGTAGCATTGAATGGAGATTACGTTGAAAAATAGTGTTGTGTAGCTAAAAGATTGGGCAATAACCTGGTGTATTTCAATGCTGAATAAAACAACCCCTGTTTCAGAAAAAAAATGTGTTGCATTACTTATTGAACTGCCCTCGTATTTTGGTTCTGATACGCGGTGAATGCCATGCAACAGCAAAATGGGCCACAAAGGGCAGGAAACAACTGTAGAGGAAGGGCAAATAGTTATCTCCAGTTATGAAAAGGGAAAACGGGTTTCAGAAATAGCTTGTATTATTGGAAGAAGCAGGGCAACAGTGCAGTCCGTAACATCGCGAGTTAGAGATAGAAGTAATCCTAGCAATAGCGAAAGGCGAGGTCGATCACAGAAGCTAACACGAAGAGAACGAAATATCTTAATAAGTATGGACGAAAAGATCCTAAATTAACAGCTTCTCCATTGTCCGCTCATGTTAATTATCAGTTCTGGAAGGAATTCACACCAAGGGCTGCTCGCAATGTTATAAGTAGTGCTGGTTATGGAGTTAGGGTAGCTAGAAGAAAACCTTACACGAGCGAGAAGAACAAGAAACTGAGACTTGAATTTGCTCGAGAGCATATAGGCAAGAACACGCAACTGTTCACAGATGAAAGTAAATTTAACATATTTGTAAATGATGAGAGAATTTTTGTGTGGAGACGACCAGATACTAACCTGGATCCGAAACACATTCAGTCCACAGTAAAGCAGTATGATAGAGGAGTTGTGGTATCGGGATGTATGGCTACAACCGGTGCTGGGCAAATTGATTTTGTTAAAGGTAACATAGACAGATTTCAGAATTTAAATATCATATTGGAAAAGTAAAAGCGACCATGTACCACACCTATTTCCTACCAATGCTAAGACATGGTTTAGAAACAATTACTCTCCCAAACAAATACCTCTGCAGAATTCAGGCAAAATAAATGAGATGCATAAGATCAATGAACCAAACAATTAGAAAAGACAAAATCAGGAATGAAGTGAATAGAAAAGTAGCTGGTAGTTTTACTACTCTGTTTTGTTTTGGGATATTGTTCGGTGGGTATGGAAGCTGAAGTAATGAATAAAATTCAGCCACAGCTGGGACTTGAAACCATGTTTCCTTCTTTCTAGACAGATATGCTAAGCACTACACCACAGTAGTACTGTACCTGCCACACCTGCAGTGCAATTCACACCTTCAGCCCATTTCCCGTTCTTAAATCGTCAGTATTGCCGAGGCTGTCATTACTGGAATAGCACCCCAGCACCGGATTCAAGTCCTGGCCGTGGCACAAATTTTAATTCATTATTTCAGCTTCTGTCCTTATGGAAGATAAATGTTGAGGCTTGTATATCTCCAGGTAAACGTAACTTTATTCAGTGATTGCCGGCAATAAAGAAGTTACGAACTATATCATGCGGAAACTAATGGAGGATCGTACACAAAAAATTATTTGTACACTGACGCAGTCACTTTTATTTTTAACAGCTCTACGCGTTCCAGTGGTCATTCCATAATCATCAGGTGCATTAAGATACTTTTATGTCGTTCAATTTGCTTGTGACGTACACTCGTGTTTGCCTGTTTGACATTTACTCGTATGTGTGTCTCACAAGCAAATTCAACGATATAAAGGTATCGTAACCCTGTGGTGTACCATACACACTGACAGACTACATTTTTTAGTGGTCCCTTCTCTGGCGTTTTTACGAGTATAATGAATCATGGGGCTGCAAATGTATGAAGGGCACAACACCAGTAGGGAGTGTCCATTGCAGTGGAATGTGTTCATTTTAGCCGGCCGCGGTGGCCGTGCGGTTCTAAGCGCTTCAGTCCGGAACCGCGAGACTGCTACGGTCGCAGGTTCGAATCCTGCCTCGGGCATGGATGTTTGTGATGTCCTTAGGTTAGTTAGGTTTAAGTAGTTCTAAGTTCTAGGGGACTGATGACCTCAAATGTTAAGTCCCATAGTGCTCAGAGCCATTTGAACCATTTTTTTGTGTTCATTTTAGCCCCAGGGCGGATTGAAAACGCTAAAGTAACGACCATTAACATAGTCCACTCTAGTGGATGCTATGTGCCACAGGGGTATTGCATCTGAAAAATTTTGGCATGAACATCAAAACGCCTAGTTGCGTTACATACAGAAGCGACTATCAGCGCACAAATTATTTTTTGTATTACCTAATCAGTCGCAGCCCTTAACAAGCAGTCTATAATGGACGACACATTTGTTAAAATGGGGGTGGGGGGTGGGGGAGGGGGCACTCAGAGGACTGCAGCTATAAACCGCCACTGGGTACCACAATAATACATTTAAAAGCTTTTATTTGATCATTATTAACAGTTCTCCTTCTGCAGTCTTCAAGTGGTCGAGGTCACTGATTTCAAGAATACCCATGATGAATAAAATCGCTTTGGAGTCATAAATGTAAAAATGAAATTTTTGAAATTTTGTGCAAACATTGTAGATCTGTAGACATACGAAACTAATGGCTGTCTCAAAGAGAATTCCGTATCTGAAAACCCCGTTTTCTTTTTTCTTTACTGCTGTTGGCAACTTTGCATTTACACGTTATGTTATCAGTGGTCATTGAGGTTTTGTTTTGATACTGCACTTCTGTTTCCTAGGTCAGTGTTCGTGGAGTACCGGCATAGAATGATGCAGTGCGAAAGAGCTTCATTGTGAAACTTCGCTACAAGAATGGCGAATTTCGCGGAAACTGCCTGGAAACTTGGTACTATTCATGGACACAACAATGCAACAAATGAGAGCACCTTTCGTAGGTTTATCAAGAGACCTGGTTCAACAATAGACGTCAAAAGTGCTGGGAGTCCTCGAGTTGGCCAGAGTAAGGCAAATGTTGTTGCTGTGTGTGATCCTGTTACGGTGAGTCCGGCAAAATCATGTCGCCGTCGTGCTCAAGAAATGCACAAGTGTCCAGCAATGTGCATGTGTCGAGCAACAATGCACAGGATCTTAACCAAAGATAGGCGGTCACATTCGTACAGAATTTAGTGAACACAGGAACTTAAACCAGGAGGTCATGGAAAACGACGCCAATTCGTGCAATGGATGCTGGAAAAGCAATGAGAGTGCTATGGTTTCATACAGAGCATCTTTTTTTTCAGATGAAGCTCACTTCAGTTTAAACGGCTTTTTGACAAGCATAGTTGCCGAATATGAGGCTCAGAGAACCCAAACGTAATTCACGAAGAAGACATGTATCCTTAGCGAGGTACGGTATGGTACGGGATTCGGAGTGGGGCTTAATCGGCCATTACTTTTTTGAATATGAACAAGGAAGGACTGTCACGGGAAATAGAGTTCGCCACCCTTCGATGATCGCTGCTTTCCTTTGGACCCCTTTCGATCAAATGAACGTCGAGCAACTTGCCAGACTAAAGGAGACACAATCGGTCTGTCGTGTGAAAAGTTGCCGGACAGACTATCTCGTTACGAAGAGACCAAACCTATCCATGTCGTTCTTGTGACCTGATACTTTGTGACTTTTTTCTATGAGACACGATTGTAACAGAACAAATCCCATAAACCGCTGGAACTCAAACACGAAATTCGGCGTATGTTCGACGAAGTTAATGGGATAATGTGTGAGCAGGTGATGGTTAATTTCGTGGACCAAACGATCACGTGAAGGGCAAGAAGAGAAACCACACGTCCAATATTGTGTTTCACGTTTAAACTTCAATATCTCCTGACTAAAATGGTGTATTTCGTTTTCTTTTTTCAACTAAATAAATTCGATTTATGGTAGCTTCAAATCTGGCTTTATTCTTGAGGCACCCTATACAGAAGCAACGTGAGAAGTTTGGCAGCTTTATACACTGAAGTCCCAAAGAAACTGGTATAGGCATGCGTATTCAACTACAGAGATATCTTAACAGGCGCTGCGATAAACAACGCCTTTATAAGACAATAAGTGTCTGGCGCAGTTGTTAGATCGGTTACTGCTGCTACAATGGCAAGTATCAAGGTTAAAGTGAGTTTGAACGTGGTGGTATAGTCGGCGTACGAGCGATGGGGCACAGCATCTCCAAGGCAGCGATGAAGTGGGGATTTTCTGTACGAGCATTTCACGAGTGTACCTGAATGTCAGGAATCCGGTAAAACAACAAATCTCCGACATCGCTGCGGCCGAAAAAGATACTGCAAGAACGGGGCCAACGACTATTGAAGAGAATCGTTCAACGTGACAGAAATGCAACCCTTCCGCAAATTTCTGCAGATTTCAGTGCTGGGCCACCAACAAGTGTCAGGGTGCGAACCATTCAACGAAACATCATCGATGTGGGCTTTTGGAGCTGAAGGTCCACTCCTGTACCCTTGATGACTGCACGACACAAAGCTTTACACCACGCCTGGGCCCGTCATTGGACTGTTGATTATTGGAAACATGTTGCCTGTTCGGAGGAGTTTCGTTTCAAATTGTATCGAGCGGATGGACGTGTACGGGTATGGAGACAACGTCATGAATCCGTGGACACTACATGTCAGCAAGGGACTGTTGACGCTGATGGAGGCTGTGTAATGGTGTGGGACATGTGCAGTTGGATTGATATGGGACCCCTGAAAAGTCTACATACGACTCTGACAGGTAACATGAACGTAATCATTTTGTCTGATCACCTGCAGCTATTCATGTCCATTGTGCATTCCGTCGGACTTGGACAATTCCAGCACGACAATGCGACATCCCACACGTTCAGAATTGCTTCAGAGTGGCTCCAGGAATACTTTTCTGAGTTTAAACGCTTCCGCTGGCCACCAGATTTCCCAGACATGACATGGAGCATATCTGGGATGCCTTGCAACGTGCTGTTCAGAAGAGAGCTTCATCCCCTCAAGCTCTTACGGATTTATGGACAGCCCTGCAGGATTCATAGTGTAAGGTCCGTCCAGCACTACTTCAGACGTTAGATGAGTCCATGCAACGCCGTGTTGCAGCACTCCTTCGTGCTCGCGGGAACGCTACACGATATTAGGCAGGTGTATCAGTTTGCTTGGTACTTCAGTGTATAAGACGAAATGAACATCATAACTAGTGTCCGTTGCAGCCGCTTGTCAATTGTTCCCTGACGATGGCCTAATAAACCGAAACAAATTATAAATAAATAAAAAACAGTAGAACAATACCGAGCACCAAACAAAGTCAAAACATAGTCGGAAATGTATCTAAATTTCCGTGCTCTGTTTCAGTAAAGTGAAAATCTAAATTATTATTATTATTATTAAGCATTACAATCCATGAAGGCTTTTTGCTGCAGAATGGACAATGTTGAACCACTTTGCTCTGTCTTTACAAGTAATTTGCCACTGTCTGTCATGTCCTAGTTTTCTGAGATCGTCTTGAATATTGTCCAAGTATCTCATGCGTGGGCGTCCAAGAGGTCGTCTTCCGGTGGGAATCTCTTCAGTCACTTTCTTGATGGTCCTGTTTGGTGGTGCTCTGATGACATGCCCTATCCATTTCAGTCTTTTGGCTTTAATTTTGGCCACTATATCGGAGTCTTTATATAATTTGTAAATTTCATTGTTATTTAGCAATCTCCATTCATCACTGATCCTATCTCTTATGGGTCCAAATATTTTTCTCAAAATTTTTCGTTCAAATACTCTTAATCTGTTTTCCTCTTTTTTTGTGAGAGTCCAGGTTTCAGATCCATAGGTGAGTACTGGTATAATCAATGATTTGTATACTTGTAGTTTGGTGTTCCTAGATATTAACTTGCTTTTGAAAACTGTCAAGAGACTATAGTAGCATTTGTTAGCCTTCTGAATTCGTGATTCTATTTCAATTTTTATGGAGTTGTCAGAGGTTACTATTGTACCAAGGTAATTAAATTCATTTGTCTTTGTGAAAGCTGTGTTATTAATTTGCAGTACATTATTATTTGATGGATAGCGGGATAAGATAAAGTACATTGTTTTGTCTGTATTCAGCTGGAGGCCTGTGCCATTTGTGGCTTTAATTAATTGTGCTGTAAGAAGCTTCAAATCATTCTCACTGTCAGATAATAATGCAATGTCATCAGCGTATGCTACAATGTTAATTTTGCTTTCCAGTTGTGCTCCAATTTGTAGTAGCTTTACTTTTTGGATTATTCTATTGATTACTATGTTAAAGAGAACTGGTGAGAGTGAATCCCCTTGTTTGACTCCAGTTTTAACCTCAAAGTCTTCAGAAAGTTTGCCAGCTACTTTTATTTTGTATTTTGAGTTTAAAGTGCAAGCTTTTATTAAATTTATCAATTTGTTAGGGATGCCAATCTGCCTCATGCACTTCCATAAATATTCCCTGTTGATACTGTCAAAAGCTTTTTTAAAATCAATGAAAAGCATATGTACATTTTGATTGAATTCATATTTCTTTTCACCCAACATCCTTAGGACATATATATTGTCAATAGTCGATCTGTTAGGTCTAAATCCACATTGGGCATCATCTAGGGAGTCTTCAACGTAAGGGCTTATCCTTGCTAACAGTATATTTGTCAGAATTTTATATGTTGTGTTTAGTAACGCAATTCCTCTGTAGTTTGAACAATTTGTTGGGTCCCCCTTCTTGTATATAGGGCACACAACTACTTCTTTCCAATCATGTGGGACCTGTTCCTGCTTCCAGATGTTGGTGATGATTTTGTGTAAGCAGTTTACAAAAGGGAATTTACTGAGCTTCCATATATCTGTGTCTATACCATCACTTCCAGGAGCTTTATGTCTCTTCAGCTTCTTGATGCTTTCTTTAATTTCTGCTAAGCTGGGCTCTTCGTCCGATGGGTCAGCAGTAAGATATTCATTGTCATCTTCCTGAGAGACGCTTATAGTTGGAGCATTTAGTAACTCATTAAAATATTCCTTCCATCTGTTAGCAATGTCACTTCTTTCTGTTAGCAAGGAGCCATCTGGGTCTGTTATGAACTGTCCATAATTTTTTATATTCCCACTTTTAAACATATTTATGCTCTTGAAAAATCCTCTGGAGTCTGTGGTACGGTCATTCTCAGCTCTTTTTAATTTGTAATTCATAAAATCCCTTTTCTTTTTCCTAATGAGTTTCCTGGCAAGTTTCTGTTTCTCTTCAAAAATAAGTTTGTTTTGTGTTATTGGTTTTTGTAGGAATTTTTCCCTTGCTAATTTTCTATCTTCGATAGCGTTCGAGCACTCGGCATCAAACCAGGGGTTCTTAGTTGTTCTAAATGTCCAGAATAATTATGGATCAACTCGTACGTACGGAACAGAAGAGCAGCGCATTTCGTCACATGTTCGATTGGTAAGAGCTGAAGCGTCATGGAGATGCTCATTCAATTTCTGTGGCAGACCTTACAAGAGAGGCGTTGTGCATCACAACGTGATTTAACGTTGGAATACTGCGAGCACGCTGTCCTAGACAAGTCGACCACTATGTTGCTTCCGCGTATGAATAACACGCGAAAAGATAATTATGGCAAAATTAGAGAGATTCGAGCTCGCATGCATCTTATCAATAATCGTTTTTTTCTGGGCACCATTCGCGACTGAATTGGAAAGGGGGAAGCGGCAATAGTATGCGTCACATACCATGAGCATCTGAACTGATTTTAACAGAAATATAGCAGGATATGAAAGATTTGGAAGTAAAGAAATATTATTCATCAGATATCAAGATGTTAATGAGTTAGGAGTGAAGTAATAAGAATAGTAATCCAATAAAATCGAGTGAATATGTAAGACAGCTGCAGTTCTAAATTGTATGTTCAAATGTGTGTGAAATCTTGTGGGACCTAACTGCTAAGATCATCAGTCCCTAAGCTTACACACTACTTAACCTAAATTAGCCTAAGGACAAACACACACACCCATGCCCGAGGGAGGACTCGAACCTCCGCCGGGACCAGCCGCACAGTCTGTGACTGCAGCGCCTTTTAGACCGCTTGGCTAGTCCCGCGCGGCTGTTGTAAATTAATGTCATGAGAGTGGAAGAGGGCAGGTGTCTGAAACGAGCTCCAATACGGATAAATACCACCTGGCAACGGAGTGCTGGTTGCGTTTTGAGTAGTGAACTAGTCGCAAGAGACGGATTTGTTCTTGCCTACATCATAAACTTAAATAGAGGAGACAGTTTCTGCGTACGAAAACTTTTATTTACATTTTATTATCTGTCATACGGAAGAGTAAAACACTTCCACAGCCACAGATAAATATAACAAGATTCGCTCTCATGGCTCGCCACGGGTCTAAGTATTGTGTCTGTCCCTGCAATTGATACATCCTGTCAGCATGTAAGACTAGGTCCAGATAGCCTGTCCGTGCACCCCTGCGAACCTCAGCGCCGGCAAAGGTTTCGCAGAGGCTTCATCCTTCACTGGGATTACATTGCTTTTCGTTGCTCGTAATCTCACCGTTGGCTGACGGCTAAATCACACGGCTTCCAAAGGCAGTCGGCGCTGCCCAATGGGAAAGGAGGTAACGGTAAGCTTTATATCTTACTGGACTGTTAACAGTCTCGTGGACAAGACATATGCGGGCTGTATTCCAACGCAGAGGTATGAAACCACGTAGGTAGCGGCCATAAATTAAAGTTAGCATGTGCATAAGTGCAGAACGGATATATCTTGCAATAGAAGCTTAATTTTTTTTATACCTCGCTTATGGCAAGCGTTCTCTCACTTACTCTTGTTATTTTTTCTTCAGCTCAATACGGTACTTTAAGCACAGAATGACACGAACGACCATCTTAAGGCAATTCCTTCGTACTCGTCTCCGGAGTGATTTACCTTCTGTCGCTTTCATAGATTTTCCACAGATCGTACATAATTGTTACAGGATATTTCCACCAGGAAAAGTAAGTAAATAATTTACAAACGCCGCGGCTTAACGTCAAAAAGTACAAGTGTTTTAAAATGATCAGTGAGACAACCTGCCGAGTCTCAGTGAAAAACAGCCCAAGACTACTCAGATACGGACCATGGTTACTCGTGTTATGCATTACCGGACGGTATTAACCATAATCCGTCTTTTCGCAGATGTTGCAGTTACACAGGGTGAACCCCAAAATCCACTGACAAAATTTCGAAGTTTGTTATGGGATATTTTTTTGTGTTTTGTTGTAAGGAACCCGTGTTTTCCTGTCACTCTTTACTAAGTAATAATGTAATTATTATTCGTGAAGATTCTTACCTATTTTCTATGAAAATACCGTCGCAACATTGTATTAGGCTGTAATATACAATCTGTACAGAAGAAATAAGAAGGAGGATATCTGTGGGAAAGAGAGCATTTGGAAAGCTGAAGTATTTACTAATAGCTAGAAGAATTACAATGGAGTTGAGGAAAGAATTTGCTAAATGGTATATCTGGAGTGTAATGTTATACAGCAGTGTATCGTGGGCAGCTAATAAGAAAGAAGAAAAAGTATAGAAATTTTTGAAATGTGCCTATGGAGAGGACTGATTAAGGGAGGACGCTTGTGACATTGACCGAAAATGTCAATTTTTTATTTATATTTTATTTGTTAGTAGAACTCATTGACAGTAAGTTCCCAAAGTTTCAATGATGAAGCCACATCCGTAGTGCCTGAAAAATAATTGAATGTGTAAAGCGACTTTCCTGCCCCGCCCACTTTTTGAGACAACACTTCAATACTAGCTCGGTGAACAACAATTCCGTGCATTAATTTCAAGCAAACTTGGGCGGGATACATCTAGAATGCTGAACTTCTAATAAAGTGTGTTCACGGCAAAACCCAGAAACAAAATGAGTCTCTAAAGTCACTAATATGGAAACGATGCGTTAAAACTCCATTTTCCCCTGCTACAGGTGTTATAATTGCAACGTATGATGCAGTTTAAAATGTTTATTTGACACCACAGACGGTCGTCAGGCCACAGTCACTAAAACAATGACTTTTTAACAGGTTACGTAACTCGTTTCGGTGCACTGAGTCTAAACCTGGAAAACTGCATTAATAATTGCAACCAAACTTCTTTCAAATAATGCGAAAAATGCACTAAAAGGTAGCAAAAAGGTCAAAAGACACTAGTGTTAGACCCAAATGGGAGTGCATCGGCTTTGTAAGATTTCATTAGCATAACACAGTACGACTGCGTGCTGTGTTGTAATTTCGGGCTTACTGCACCTTATAAGATTACGACGTGTGAGTTCTTTTTGCAAAATGATCGTTGCATCATTTCAGGACGGAATGTAAGAGTATGTAATATCTTTTATCCCAATGCAGTTATCTACTCTGCATTAAGTTGTGAAATGACTGATCAACCAAAAATTGTCATGACGTCTTGTGACTCGTTTCTGCTGCCTTTGCTTCAGTTACCTGTTTTTCGCAATATTTGAAAGAAGTGTGGTTAAAATTATTAATGCAGTTTTCCAGGTTTGTGATTACATTTGAAAATGACGACTCAATGGGTCGAAACTAATCCCATGTAACGTTTTAAATCATTTCATTGTTTTAATGACTGTGGCTTGACGACCATTCGTGGTGTCAAATAAATATTTTAAATTTCATCCGGCCACACTCTTTGATGACAGTTATGTTGAAAGACAAATTTATGATGCAGTTCTCGTATTTAATGATGGGAATGTAGGGAGGATGAAGGTATTAGAGAGTTTAAGGTAGGAAATTTTACTCAAGACACCTTGATAAAAGTAGATTTACAGCGCATCTCTACAGCTGAAAAGTCATTTGAAGACCTGGTAGGGGAAAGGAGGCAGAAAACAAGAAACCTGAAGAGATCCTTCAGGGGAAAGAGGCCTTCTGAAGAGGTGACAAAAGAAAAAATCGTGAAGTTGAACGTTAAATTGCATTTCCTCTAAATTATGTTTTTTAAAGTTTTTGTACCTTCTTCTCAGAATCTATGAAGGCGAAAATTATGACATTTTGTGTAGCTATTCATATAAGGCCCATAAATGTTATCTCAAGAGTATATTTTTAAATTTGGAATGTAAGCTGGGATATTGGGGGGGGGGGGTGCAAATTTTGCACGAATTTTATATTATACTCACAAATTACAATTGAAAAAATATTAAAATGCTCATAGTCGATACGCTGTGTGCTACCCACGTGCCCCTGTGTATCTGCTTCCGGGTGACACCTAAGGGCTGAGGATGACACGGCGGCCGGTCGGTGCCGTTGGGCCTTCAAGGCCTGCCAGGACGGTATTTGTTTGTTTGTTGGTTGATTGGTTGATTTGGGAGAGAGTGTAAGTAGGCTGTTTATGTTTTCTTTATGTAAGTAGGCTGTTTATGTTTTCTTATTGGCAACGTTATGTAGCGCTCTATATGAAAATCACTGGCTGTGCTGTGTGCAGTCTGTGGCTAGTTTGCATTGTTGTCTGCCATTGTAGTGTTGGGCAGCGGCAGCTGGATGTGAACAGGGCGTAGCGTTGCGCAGCTGGAGGTGAGCCGCCAGCAGTGGTGGATGTGGGAAATGAGATGGCGGATTTTTGAGTACAGAATGGATATTATGAACTGCTATGTATATTATGCTTTTTCAACACTATTAAGGTAAATACATTGTTTGTTCTCTATTAAAATCTTTCATTTGCTAACTATGCCTATCAGTAGTTAGTGCCTTCCGTAGTTTGAATCTTTTATTTAGCTGGCAGTAGTGGCGCTCGCTGTATGCCATATGAAACGTCCCCTTTCAACAATTATTCATGACTGCGCTTAAACTG
Organism: Schistocerca cancellata; assembly: GCF_023864275.1. Taxonomy (NCBI): domain Eukaryota; kingdom Metazoa; phylum Arthropoda; class Insecta; order Orthoptera; family Acrididae; genus Schistocerca; species Schistocerca cancellata. Next base: position 457,796,936 of record NC_064631.1, on the reverse strand, counting down.
ACACACAATATTTTTTAGCGCAACGCAATCTGACTTTCAGAAATCCCTACAAAGGACTGGCCCCCTGAAAGGCATAGTTAGCAAATGAAAGATTTTAATAGAGAACAAACAATGTATTTACCTTAATAGTCATAATATATATAGCAGTTCATTATATCCAGTATAACAAATTTCAAAACTCCGCCTCTCTCTCCCCACATCCACCACTGCTGGCAGCTCACCTCCAACTGCGCAACGCTACGCGCTGTTCACATCCAGCTGCCGCTGCCCAACACTACAATGGCAGACAACAATGCAAACTAGCCACAGACTGCACACAGCACAGCCAGTGATTTTCATATAGAGCGCTACGTAACGTTGCCAATAAGAAAACATAAACAGCCTACTTACATAAAGAAAACATAAACAGCCTACTTACATAGCCCCCATGCTCCCCCAAAAAAATTTTACAAATTGTTTTGGGCAGTGGCCAATAATGATTTGAAAATTTTTTTCTTAATTACAATAACAAAGATATCAAATGCACACACTTATTTATACAATGTTGGTCAAAAGCTAAAATTTTCTCACAGTCCATAAAGACAGTCCAGATTGTTCATCACAGTAAAATTTCAGTATTTTTTTTTTTTGAAAGTCTGAGCAGTAAAAGACAATGCACACGGAAGTAGTGGATTTCCATGCAGTCTTGAAGAAGTAGTGTTGTCCTTCCAACGGAAAGACAGTGCTGACTCTTGACATACTGACAGGTAATGGGCCACAACAGAGCAAACCCACAGCAGAGTCATTCGACGTTTTGAAGAAGATTGGTAGGTAGGTCATCACAGAGCAGACCCACTGTAGTCCTGGTAGAGAGTATGGTATTGGTGGGCCACCAGAGGTGCAGACCCACTGTAGTCCTTGTAGAAATAATGGTATTGGTGGGTCATCAAAGCTGCAGACCCACTGTAGTCCTTGTAGAGATGATGGTATTGGTGGGCCACCAGAGGTGCAGACCCACTGCAGTCCTTGTAGAAATAATGGTACTGGTGGGTCATCAAAGATGCAGACCCACTGTAGTCCTTGTAGAGATGATGGTATATTGTTGCTCTTCAAATTGTGTTTTTCTGTGTTATCGTGTGAAATATTGTGACAATAATGGCATGTGAAAAACGTAATACTAGGCTCCAAAGTAAACTGAGAAATGACAGTGAAGACGAAAGCCGTGTATGTTCAAAGTAGTAATTTGGTAATTGTACATAGGGAAATGGAGCGGGCTGCAAACAATGGTGTAGACAGTGAAACAATTAGTGAACAGGGATGCATTATCGATCGATCGGTCGGCAACGGCTTGCCTCAGGAATCCGAAATGACAGGAGACATTATTGCAAATACTGTAGACTCAGGTTTTGGGTTCTCACCGTTTTCTCAAATGAGTCAGGACTCATTTTCCGCTTGTCAAAATGTGAATGTTGCCAGTGCAAATTCACTGCCGAAAAGCACTGAGGAACATGTTTAAGACACCAGTGCACTGTTATTACAGTTAATGCAACAAATGGGACAAAGGCTACAAAAGTTAGACACAACGCTTGAACAAAATCAGAAACAAATGGGACAAAATCTTCAAAAGTTAGACACAATGGAACAAAATATTCAAAAGTTAGACACAATGGAACAACACCAGAGACAAACACAGCAACAGTTAGACGCAATGGAACAAAATCTTCACACCACGCTTGAACAAACACGTGAGGATTTAACTAATGAGTTACATAACATTGAATCTAAATGTCAAAAAGTCTGTAATGATGTAAAAACACAAATTTGTGAGCATTTTCAACCTATTTTTTCGCGTCATGAAAATGCACTACAGAATCACGAAGCAGCCATAAAAGAACTGCAAACTATTGTTCATGAAAATCATGAGACCTTGCAAGCTAAAATGGACTCAGTTGCATCTACCGATTCGGTTACGCAACTTGCAAAAACTCAGGAAAACTTAAAGGACACAGTAGAAAGACACATGGAGGAAATTAGTTCATTATCAGAGAAAGTAGCTGAACTTTCGGATCAGCTAAATAATTTATCTACGAAGGTAGATGATAATCTGAGTGACACAAACCCAGTAGTCTTTAATGACACAGAAGAGTGCGAACAAATTAGGAAATTCAAACAAAATCAGAATCAAATTAATACGCAACACCAAAGAGAAATCCGGGAAGTACAAGATCAGCTGACACAGGTAATACAAGAATTACGTATTTCAGAGGACACTCGCGCCCCAATACGGGAAGAGGGACATAGAAATACGGAACAGCCACAAAATAATAACAGAGGGCATTTCGGAAGTTATGAAACAAATTGGCAATGTGCACCGAATTTTGAGATGGAACCGCCGACACGACGTAACAATGACCGACATGCGACTCGGCGACATGATTTTGACTATAAGCTCTTCATTACTACACGTAAATTCAAAACGTTTAAGAATTCTGCCAACGACATTCATCCACAAGTGTGGCTCCATCAATTCTCTCATTGTTTTCCTCCCAACTGGTCATTAGAACACAGATTAGAATTTATGTGTGGCTACTTGGAGAATGAACCAGCTGTAAGAATGTGATCGGTCATTCACGATTGTCACAGTGAAGGAGATTTTTATCATGCCTTCCTCTCAGCATATTGGTCTCAAGCTACACAAGACCGAGTAAAACATGGCATCATAATGATGAAACATTTCGAACAATCTGAATTTTCCAGTCTTGTGAAATATTTTGAAGACATGTTGCACAAGCATCAGTACCTGTCAAATCCATACAGCCCCTCAGAACTCATACGCATTTGCTTAATCAAATTACTTGAACATTTACGACATATTATTTTGGCAGGACGTTGCAAAGACGACACTGACGCTTTTCAGGAACTGTTACAAGAACTGGAAATTGACACTGACAATCGTGGAACGCGAAAACAGGAGCACAACAATTACAGATCACATCCGTCACAATTCCGCGATGACAAAAATAATATACGACAAGGCTATTCTTTCAATGTAAATCGTGACCGAAACAGACACCACCCGTATGACAACCGTTGGCAGAGTAGTAATAATTACAGGGAAAGATCACCTCTCCGCGGTAATGACTATCACAGAGACAATCAGAGAAACAGACAATATGGGAACCAAAATAATTATTTTCAAGGGTGACAGAATAACGTCAGATGCAACGGTCCAGTGCGCAGTTACGATTCAGGGAGAAATTCTCCACCAAATGACCGACAAGGAAGAAACTATGGAATCTACCGACATGACGACAGACGATATGATCGTAACGACAGACGTGAATTTCATCAGAACTGGCGGGATTCAAGCCGAGCAGGGCACTCTCGACAACGTGAATTTGTGGAAGTTAGGTCTCCTAATCCCAATAACGATGCGCGCCAACAAAGAGATAGCAGACAATGACTCGCACCGCAGGCAGCCACCTGCACCGGCTGGCTGAGAGAAAAATAACATAGACGCTAACCTTGAGAAAAATTCCAGTATTCTTTACCGACGTATACCACATGATAATGGCGTTAAAGTTGAAACTCTGCGTACTAGGAAGAGCAAAAGGCTACACCACATTTCACATGTGAAACCATTTTTTGAGAGATAATCTGCTTTTTAACTTTGCCTTTGCCATATAACTTCTCACTTTACATCAGTAGTATGATTTGTCACACTGAGAAACTGTTAACATGCAACATTGTTTTGAAGTTGAATATCCACTCAAGAACGAAGAGAACTTATTTAAACAGAAATTACGAATGCATTGTTATTGTGAACAGACGACAAAGTGTTATTGTGTGTGTACATTCTTGCTTGTTAGTTGCATTATTACGGAACGACTATAAGGCTCACATACTTAGAACATTTACCAGTACTGCTAATGAGATTTTAATGCAACATTTTGGTTTACTTGAAAATACATTCTGAATTAAAGTACTTTCTGAGAGATACCAGATGACACAGTGGTTAGTTTATGTGACAGCTACACGATTATATCACGGCGTTACTAATGAGTGACAATTTACAATGTTGCTTTTGCGGTGTATCTGTTTTATATCTGCACAGTTTTTCTGAATTCTTCTGGAAAGTAAAACATGTTTAATAGTAACTTTTGTGGTATAGCTACAATGAGACAGCCTCTTTCGTAGCACAACAATACGTTACAGCGTAGTACTTTCTTCATCACAACAATAAGCGTAATAACTAAGACATCTATACGCAAAGCATTTCACTTTTGTTTATCATGAGGTAAGTACATTGACTTCTGCAGAAATTAGCTTTCGGAGGACAATAACTATGACACTTCCACAGAGATTATCTTACAGCAAGACGCACATTTAGCTCTACAGGACACGTATTTGAGTGATTAATTTTGTACTTAAATCATTTATTTTTAAAGATATTTGAAGTACAATGATACAATGGTTTTTCGTAATACATTTCATTCCATTCTTGTGATCTGGAACACCTGAGGGTATAATTACATTAATGCTCAGGGGGGTAGACGCTTACTTTGTGTACCATGTGTTTGGCAAGCACAAGGAGCCCTAGCTAAAATGGTATTTGCTTATACAACTTTACACATCGGTACCATATTTCTCTAACACATAAATTACACAGCTATCTGATCATTTAACTGAGAGAGATAAACATTTTTTTATTACATCAGTGACACATGTTTACGCAATTATGCAGTTGGGTAACTTCACACTTATGAAATTGTATTTTGTCTGTACTTTGTGAACTGTTCATATTTTTTCAGAACCATTGTGATATTATGAGAGCTTTGAATGATGTATTTGGTAAGGGAGCATGATTTTAAAGTACGTTTTAGGTAGATGACACTATTGAAATGAGCAGAGAATTTTCTTTAGGTTTTGAAATTATTGCAGAAAGCTACGGCGTTTTTGAGATTTGACTGAGGTGTTATGATATTATTACAATGACGATATGTATTATGCTGCTGAGGTATGTTTATGATCAATAAGCCGATGTTATATGAGGAATTTGATTATGCTACATATTTATTAAGATGAAATATTGAAGAAGTGTCGACGAATATGTATATGTGTAATAAGGTAAGGAGTAATGAATAGTGGTTAGGGACTCTGACTTGTGAAAAAGGATGTTGGAAACCAAGAATCGTACTTTAAGAGTTATGAAATGTATGTAAATGCGTGGATGTATTCCAATGCCGACGAAAGTTTTTTGGACACTGTTATATCAATAGCATTTTGCTTCTACCGATTTATAACGCAAATTCTTGACCTGTGAAATATTTTTATATGAGACTGTCACTCTAGTGCTAACTGCTGTCGTAAATATTTCCGTAAGAAAGTTAAGTGACCACCTGCACGTAATGCGTCGTGGGCACCCAGCTGCGCGACAGACGCCTGGAAAAAAGCCATTAGTGCCTTTGAGAGGTGCAGGTGGAGAAAAAAAAAAAGAGGCCATTATCCTTGCCATTGTCATTCCTTTAGAGAAAGCATCGCAAATACGACACGCTCATTACTTGGAAAGATACTTACATCTGCACACCTGATTATGACAAGCATCTTTCTACGAGAGTTGAGAGAAAACTTATGAAATGTCACACGACTATTGAATGATATTTTTATGCTTTGCCTTTCATAGTTGCTTATTTCATTTGATATCTGTTTTCCAGCTCTGTTGCAGCATTGATTTCATAAAATAAAATTAATTGCATTTGCTAATGTGAACACTTTCTGGGACTTTCTGTCAACAGATCTATTAAATAATAATTTTGTGATCCACATTCTTCAAAAAAGGAGCACTTGGAAAGGAAAGAACAATAAGAAGGGACTCGTAACAGTAACTGCAAACATAATTTTCTTTTCGAGTACTTGGCAATTTCTTTTGTAGAATAATTTGTGGTGCACCACTTTAATTACATAGACATTAAGATGTGAATATACATTTCCCTTGTCTGCATTTTTGTCTTTAGTGTAATGTTTATTTCTGCTTGAGCTATGTCATGTTTAGGTATAAGTTACTGCTGTTTGCCAGGCATAGTGTTACTGAATTTGACTTTGTGTTACTCTGCTAAGCCAGTTTATTACTGATTTATTTTTCTTGTTTGTGCTCATTGCATATTAGTTGTAATATTGTTGCTTACTTTGCCAATTTGAATTTTTATTCATTGCTGTTCGTGTTAATTGTTTTCTGCTGCTGCATTGCCTCATCCCTTAGTTTAGCATCTGAGCTCAGTAGATTTAAGTTAGCTTAAGAGGGGGTAGACTATGTAAGAAACTAACTATGATGAATTGGAAGAAATGCATTAAGAAGCTATAAGAAAATAGTTTGGCCAAAAAAGTAGTGCACAGTGGAGAAAAACTATTTTTGAAAGAGGATATGAACAAAAAAGTATGGTTTAGTGACAACAGGTTTAGGTAGGATTTTCTTGGAAATAAATGATGAGGTAAGATAATGGAAAATAAATAATGAGGTAAGAAATATGTGAAATAAATACAGAAAGCAAGCTTGGATAGGATTTTTTTGGTGGAAGCAAAGGTTGAAATAAGACGAAAGATCTATGGAATGAAGTTGTGGGTTGGGCTGCAGTACCAAATGTTGCACTGAAAACAAACCCTGTCCTTTTCTTTTGTATTATTCCGCTATATGTTTGTGTACCCTTGTGTATTTATGTTTATCCTGTATTTATATGTTTATCTGATAAGACTTATGTTGTAGAATTTTTCTAATACTCAGCTACCTGAACTATGATGAGGAATACTGTTATTCTCAAATATAATTTGCATTAATAATATGTTATTTACTTTGTAAATATGCTTAGACATTATTTATTCTGTTTTGTTTTAATGCTCATGTGTGAAGTTGATGTTTCAAAATTTATTCTGATCTTTTATGTATCTACTTATCTCATAATTCCTGTAACATTGATGTATATGTTTATTTCTGTATATGTTTATTTCTATTCTATTGTAAAGCCTGTACTACAAATATTATCTGTATTGTTATGTTCTTTAATGATTTATTTTGTACCTTTGTAATTGTATTTTTATGTTATAAAATTGTAATTGACACCAGTTCATCATATTATTAACTTGTAAGTTACATTTCACTGCACACATTTCTGTTGGTCATAGTATATGGACAATATGTGAGAAGTTGGGGCTATTAGTGTTTACATGTGTGTTAATAATTCAGCAAGGGACTGGATAACAGCACTGCTGGTTCTAAGGACAATTCCAAAAACTTTGTGAGTGCACAAGTGGTGATTATGGACTTGCTATATTAACTGCAAGACTCTTCGATGATGATTGTGCACCTGCACAGTCGCAACAGATGGCTGCTGGCCATCTCTACAAGGACTACAGTGGGTCTGCATCTCTGATGACCCACCAATACCATTATTTCTACAAGGACTACAGTGGGTCTGCACCTCTGGTGGCCCACCAATACCATACTCTCTACCAGGACTACAGTGGGTCTGCTCTGTGATGACCTACCTACCAATCTTCTTCAAAACGTCGAATGACTCTGCTGTGGGTTTGCTTTGTTGTGGCCCATTACCTGTCAGCATGTCAAGAGTCAGCACTGTCTTTCAGTTGGAAGGACAACACTACTTCTTCAAGACTGCATGGAAATCCACTACTTCCGTGTGCATTGTCTTTTACTGCTCAGACTTTGAAAAAAAAAAAACCACTGAAATTTTACTGTGATGAACAATCTGGACTGTCTTTATGGACTGTGAGAAAATTTTAGCTTTTGACCAACATTGTATAAATAAGTGTGTGCATTTGATATCTTTGTTATTGTAATTATGAAAAAATTTTTTCAAATCATTATTGGCCACTGCCCAAAACAATTTGTAAAATTTTTTTTGGGGAGCATGGGGGCTATGTAAGTAGGCTGTTTATGTTTTCTTTATGTAACTAGGCTGTTTATGTTTTCTTATTGGCAACGTTATGTAGCGCTCTATATGAAAATCACTGGCTGTGCTGTGTGCAGTCTGTGGCTAGTTTGCATTGTTGTCTGCCATTGTAGTGTTGGGCAGCGGCAGCTGGATGTGAACAGCGCGTAGCGTTGCGCAGTTGGAGGTGAGCCGCCACCAGTGGTGGATGTGGGAAATGAGATGGCGGATTTTTGAGTACAGAATGGATATTATGAACTGCTATGTATATTATGCTTTTTCAACACTATTAAGGTAAATACATTGTTTGTTCTCTATTAAAATCTTTCATTTGCTGACTATGCCTATCAGTAGTTAGTGCCTTCCGTAGTTTGAATCTTTTATTTAGCTGGCAGTAGTGGCGCTCGCTGTATTGCAGTAGTTCGGGTAACGGAGATTTTTGGTGAGGTAAGTGATTTGTGAAAGGTATAGATTAATGTTAGTCAGGGCCATTCTTTTGCAGGGATTTTTGAAAGTCAGATTGCGTTGCGCTAAAAGTATTGTGTGTTAGTTTAAGCACAGTCGTGTACAATTGTTCTAAGGGGACGTTTCAAGGGAGCTATCAGCGAGGTCATAGGTGCCATCGAGTTAGGGAAGGATGGGGAAGGAAATCGGCCGTGCCCTTTTAACTGAACCATCCCGGCATTGCCTCAAGCGATTTAGGGAAATTACGGGTAACCTAAATTAGGATGGCCGGACGCGGGTTTGAACCGTCGTCTCCCCGAATGCGAGTCCAGTGTGCTAACCACTGCGCCACCTCACTCGGTGTTTTATTCGATATACTTAAAAACCCTCATGAGAGAAGCTTAATACATGGAAAGAGATTAAAAAGAAAGTTTTGTAGACGTCTCTTGAATAGTTTCTGAGAAAAAGATACATATATCAAGTTCTTTAGTTCCCTAAAAAACATTAAATGTATATGATGGGATGAACGTAACAGTAGGTGTGTTAATTTCAAGTAAAGCTTGGTACAAAATTTCATTGTTGTATCTTCGGAATTATGGATTTGGTGTACGTTTTAAATAGTGTATGTTTTTCAGGGATGTCCTCCTTTAAAGTGAAGAAGACTAGACACCCTCAATAATGAAAAAGTAATGAAGGAAATGGGAGAAGAAAGAATATTATTAGAAGTGATAAGAAAGAGAATAAAAGATCTTGGCTTGAACATTAAACGAGCTTCGCGCCAGGTCGTAATTGCCCGAGGGATATCCACCGGCCACCGGGTCGTCCTCTGCCTTGCGGCGCCATGTGAATGCGGTACGAAACGGTATGAGGACAGCACACAGTTGTCCTGGCCGTTTTGCAGACTTTCCAGCCCTTGGAGCCGCTACTAATGTGTTGAGTAGCTCCTCAGTTGACATTACGAGCCGCGCGGGATTAGCCGAGCGATCATGCACTGTGCGGCTGGTCCCGGCGGAGGTTCGAGTCCTCCCTCGGGCATGGGTGTGTGTGTGTTTGTCCTTAGGACAATTCAGGTTAAGTAGTGTGTAAGCTTAGGGACTGATAACCTTAGCAGTTAAGTCCCAAAAGATTTCATACACATTTGAACATTTTTGACATTACGAGCCTGAATGCGCCCCGTACCCGTCCTCCAAAATCTTACCGATTCTACCAGGAATCGAACCTGGGTCCTCCACATGTAGAAATTCTATGCAAATGAGAATTATAGAGGGAAAAGTGGTAGGAACGAGGAAGGCAACAGTCGCTGCAGTAACATATCAGCCTAGCGTCCTTGTATGTTCCTGTTCCATTACAATCAGTTAACTCCTAACGTGGAGCTCCATGTGACAATTCCTTTTGGTAATAGTGTCTTGAAACTGCTGGTGCTATTACCGAATACTTTGATCTGTCGGAGGTGCAGTGGCGTGCCCACTACGGAAATCACGTCTCACAGCTGTAAATGAGTTGCACCTGTTGAAAAGCCTTTTGTTGCTCTGTTATTGTCATTTTGACTCGACGCTCATTGAGGAGCGAGCGAAGGAGCGAGTGAGATTGTTCCAGCACGGAGACACCTACCGGTAATCACATGAACTGGCAGCTCACATCTGGCGTCAAGGAAAACTTCTGGTTTCGGTGCGTAAGACAAAATTCACCCCAAGTTTTTCAGGGTGCCTCACACCCTTTCAGTCGAATTGTAACAGGTGATAGTGTGGCCATAACCGATTGCTTTGAGATAGGGAGCTAATGGTCGGACATGCATACTTATTATGGTATGTACACGCACAGATTACACCGCATAAAAATAACGTAGCTTTTTTGTTGCCTCCCGGTTTGACTGGTCCACCTACGATGCACTGCACTGTTCTTGGAGTCTGGACACCTTGTTGTCCGCGAAAGGATGTGGTTTCACAAGACGGTGCAACAGGCAACTTCGATGTTAATGTCCGCGAGCACCTGAACGACACGTACACCCATCGCTAGATAGAAAGTGGAGGTCCTATCCCATGGCTAGCGCGATCGCCAGGTCTCACACCTATGGATTTTTTCCTCTGGGCTTACGTTAAGACATTGATGTATGAAATCCTCTTAATACGGTCGAAGACCTGCTTGCTAGGGTCCAAACTGCCTGTTTCCTGGTTCAACAGACACCAGGGATCTTAGAGAGAGTGCGCCAGAGCTTCATGCACCGTTGCCATGCATGCACTGGGATTGGCGGTCGTCACTTTGAAGAGCTAGTAAGAGCTATGTTTTTGTTACTCTGTGTACGCTGTGTATGTCCATACACAATAAATATGCGTTTCCGAGCATTGGTTCCCAGTCTGAATATAATCGGTTGTGGACCCACATTCACTTGTTTCAGTTTGAGCCGAAAGGTTTGAGACACCCTTACGAAATAGCGCTAATGCTTTTGAAACACCAAGTATTTTGTAAAAGTGAAGAAGTCATGGCTCCAACAATATCCGTTATGGATAAGATTAAGTAATCTTTTTTTTTTTTTTTTTTTTTTTTGCACTTATCACTTAAACTACAGAGACTGATGTAACGAAAGAACCATGTGCTATGTGGAAACTTCCGTACAGTTACCGTGTCGAAGTAGTGTTCCTTCCACGAACTATTTCAACAGCAGTATAGGCTCCAAAGCACACAGCTTGTTACACCAGTCGCCCTACACCAGAAAATTGTAGCCAATTTATCGGTAATGTTGCCGCGCGCCTTGCTTTTCTGCGACACCCGACGCCATTACGCGGAATTTACTGACTCTGCAGACCGCTGGAAGGTCACGAAACGACTTGTAGTATCTTTTCTGCCACCGGACGACTAGAACTGCACTTTTTCGAACAGCGCAGTTCTACGCACTGAGCAGCAAACGCTTCTGTAACGCTTACAGTTTTTAACAAGGTGTCAGGCAACGTTATCATCTCTTGTTTCTTAATTAATCGTTTCAGCATAAAGAAAATAGTAGTTAGCTAACGTCAAAGAAATAAGGATAGCAGTATGACAGCATGTGAAGTAGTTTTACGATATCCTAAAATTCTGCCTAACTAGTTCACCTTTTTCACTTGTAGATGCCTAGTGTTCGTGACACTCTGTGTTGAATATTCTTGTTTCTGACTGCCACTGAAATTCTTCCCCTCTAACTCATTTCCCACGTCAGTTTATCGGTTCATGGTTATCGTCCTACAAATCACACTCACCTTTTTTTTCTTCGCGTATGAATTTCCAAAAGAAATACTTGTTTTGACCTAGATTTCCATTCGCACATTTTCCTCATTTTTTTCTACTAGCTCTTCAATTCGCGCTTTTTATATTGTTACCTTTCAAGTTAGCGATCCATTTGTAGTTCGTGCTTCGTGATCTTTGGCGTACATTGAGGTAATATTGCAGAGCATATTTTATTACTAGATTTTATTTTTCTTGTATGTGTTTCGTGTGCATCGCAGTTTGAGTAGAGTCACCGTCGGGTAATGTTGTCCGTTGTTGCAGTTTGTTCTCATTTAGTTCCTAGCTACTTTGATTAGTAGCGTTTTCATGATTTTGTATACTTTTGAGCAGTAGGAAGTAGATCAGGAATGTATTTATAGTGGACGAACACAAGCAGAATTGGACACTATCGGAAAATACCTACTACCCCACCACGGTATTATTGCACTTGACCTCCCGTGGTCGTTAATGCCAACGCTCGGTGACTTTATAATAAAAAAAGTACAGTAGTGAATAAGGGAAACACATGGTACTGTGAATGATTTCGAGACAGTTGTGCATATACTATCAAATGTTTCAGCGTGTCCTCGTGAAATGTTGGAATAAAAACTCGCTATAAGCCAACCGAAGCGCTCTCGCTCCCAGGTACAATAATATCGTAGTCGATAGATAGATGGTGCGCTGGTCACAGTTGACAGACTTCAGGATGACGTAAGAATAACGTTACACATGTTAAAAAGACTGCTTACATCCAAAAATAAAAACCCTGGCATCTGAAAAGTACTCAAGAATGGCTGAGAAACATTGACAGTGAAGGTTATAAAATGAAACGAATGGAAGACTTTGGTTATGGCTTACTATGTGAGATGGACTGGTCAAGCAAATGTTGATGACAGCCTGAGATAAACCAATGAGAAAATAATTCTAATAAAGAACATTCCGGTAATGAATCGAAGCGATAGAATTGTTAGGCACCTATTATCACACAAGTCGATGCCGAAAAGTGTACTTGAAGGGATGATGATAGGAAATAATGCTAGGACTAGCCCTAAATATAAGTAGTGATCCCACCTGTAGTATGAACGGGGTCAAGGAGCCAGAATCGAATATAAATTGAACGAGTGTTATCACTGGTTGCATCCGGCATACTTAAGGTACCTGGAAGGAAAATACGCTGACAGACCCAGACATAATCTGGAAAACACATCCCTCTAAGAACTCTGAGATTCACCATGGCGGCAACCTTTGGCTATGTACAGTTGAAATCCCGGGAGATCTGGAGCTGAATGCTGGACACCGTTTGAAAGAGATACATACAAAAATGGGAACAATACTGCAAAACTCAGGGATTTACAGCGATTTGCGGGAAGCTAGCACTACGAAAGAGTAAGAAAGGAAACAGAGGAAGATTACAGCCTAACAAACGAAGTGTTGTTAAAAATGGCCATGTTCAGTGCATAATCACGGCAAGAGAACACGTGTGTGATAGGATAAGCAGAACAAAAATTCTTAGCTACACTCTACATTCTTATTCTTCACATCTACGTATTTGCAGGCCTCTGCCGCTAGAGGGCTCCGAATTGTAGTGTGTAACATGGCGGGTGTAACTTACCTATGTCAGTGCGTGAGAAACAGCGTGCTGTAATAGAGTTTTCAATGCGAAGAGCGTCTGCACATGGAGCAACCTCTCCCTGACCATGAGAATGCCGGACCACACAGGAGAACTGCGACATCTGCAACAATCCAACGCTGTGGGTTCACTGTCATCGGTTATCCACCGTAAATACCAACATCGCTCCATCCGATTTTCACCTGTTTCCAAACTTTAAGGAACATCTTTGAGGACTTCACTTTGATAGTGATAAACGGTGCAAGGAGAGGTGAGGTTATGGCGCTATCAACAAAACATTCTACAGTGCCACTATCAACAACTTGATCTCTCCTGGTAGAGATGTGTTCGTCGCCAGGGTGACGATGTTGAGAAATAAATGTGTAGACGTGAGGAATAAAGACGTTGAATGATGATAACATTCGTTTTATTTAAAAAGCTTGAAGTGTTTTCATATAAAAAAATTGGAGGCATTACTTTTCAGCCTTCCCCCCATATTTGTGTGCTCCAATGACTGACAAAGTTCACAATAAAATTGAGATATAACAAAGTTCTCTAAAACTCATATCATATTGAAAATGATGCTAACACTGCCAGAAGGTATCAAAAAAGTGTGGAAGATAGAATGAAGAAAGCGGAAAAGCTTCTCCAAGCAAATTAAGCAACACACTTGCGTGGCAAAGTACTCAAGAATCGAGCTGCTCAGAATATGCATAGTGCTACCGCAATTGTGACATTTCCCCAAACTCAGCAAACCGTGCACCCATCATCACCAAACGGAGTCCAGGAGATAACTGACCCTCACGGCATGTGGCGATCGAATGACCACGAAACATAGATCTCTCTCCACAAGTCTCTACTTCTTAAAAAACAAAAAACAAAAAAAACCTACGTGGAGGGGATCACTCAGTGCTGTTATCAATATGTAGACATTTATTTAAGGAAAAAATTGAGAAAAAACACACCTTAAAAAACGAGAGATTGATACTGGGATGGGTTCAGTGTCCCACTGATTGGTCGGCTTCTTCGTGCCAAGAACGATGTTGTGGCGACTCAATTCCACTGGTTACACCAAATTTTGGAGTCAAAGCAACGGACCTTCCCACGCTGGCTGGGAGGCGTCTCGGTGGCTCGTCCTTTCATGTCCGGACGCAAAGGGTGAAGATGTCACGCTCAATTATTCTCTGGGGATGCTAGTGACAGCATGGCACCTTTCGCTAAGGGCTGGGAGAAGCGCCTGCTCCGCCGACAAAAGGACGAAGCAGGGAGCAGCATACCTTCTGCGAAAACTGCCCTGCTCCCAGGGGACCTTCGCCCTTCCTTCCTGCCGACAAACAGAATCCAGAGACACCAGGAGAACATCTTCCCAGTGAGAAGATTACAAAGCTTTCCTCCTGGCAACTATGTTCAGTATACTATAGTTAAAAAAATTTAAAAAACGCGAGATGCTGGCGGAAATGAATCAGTATAGGGTAACTATATGTGACAGTAATGTCACAATCTTATTCCGACAAGATAAAGCAATTTCACAAAGAAAACTGCAAAACACTTGTGTTCGAATCCAACTGTGAACAACATTCACATTACCAAAGTTTTCCGCCAATCTAAAAAAACCGGTTATTGCTGTTACTTTTAAGAGATAACGTGATCACCCTTGATGTTACCTATAAACTTCTATGGTTGCAGTTTCGGCCTTTTGCGAAAATTTCTTCTTCTTCTTCACCTCATGTATTGGCAAATTGCCTATCACGGTATCCATCTCTTTCATGATTTCCTACATTTTTTCCTTCAATGCATGTATAATTTAGAGCCTTTACCGGGAACCTTTCTCCACCCATACAGCCTACAAGTTCCTTCCATTTTCCCCTACTTTCCTTTATTTTCTCGTTCAAGTTGTAATGCCTTAATCTTTACTTATATCTTCATTTTATTTCATTGTCCCCTTCTGCATCATTCTACTCGTTTTTCATTTCTTGTGCCTTTATTCTGTTTTCTTGGTGTGTCTTGTTGTTGCCCTCGCTTCACTTCCATGTGTAAGGTTTGGTACTGCTATTCTTTTACAGAACTTTAGCTGGATTTCTTTTCCTGGCTTTATTCTGCTAATTTTTCACGACGGTTCTACATATGGAAGTCAATTTATTTAATTTTTGGTCCACGTCATGATTATTCGCAAGTGATGTCCCATCCCATAGACTTAAAATGTTTTACTTGCTCCAAAATTTTATTATTCAAGATATTTTAGATATTATTGGTTTTCTGCCCTGAAATGCTATCACTTTCGTTTTATTTACAGACAATGTTAGGTTGTAATTTAAGGCAATTTATAGACCCCCATCGGAAGGTCATCGTCATTCTTTGTAATCAGAGTTAGGTCACCTGCATATAAAATTACATTTAGTCTATTGTCCTGTGTAAAAGAAGCTCTATTTACGTTCAATATTTCCCATTTGCTGATAACATGTTCATAATTATTTATGAGGTGTGATAATTAACCAAGTTCAGTCGTAATACTCTACAGCATTTTTCACACTCTCCTTGTCAGAAGACTTTAAAACGCTTTGGGACATTGTGATTTAAAAACCAGCTATAAAGTAGTTATAGATGATGAATGTCAGTTGAAAATGTCATAACAAGACAAACTGTATATAGAGATTAACAACAATCTTGTGAAAAGGATAGACTGCTGTTCACCATACAGAGAGACATTGAGTTGCAGACAGACAAAACAAAAAGACTGCTGTACATTTCAGCTTTCAGCCAAAAGCCTAGACTACTTCTAAAGTAGAACACACACACACACACACACACACACACACAAACAGCACAACTTTCGCACACACATGACCACTATCTCTGGCAGTCCAGCCTCAGTGGCCAGAGACAGCGCTTCTTTGTGAGAGAGTTCTGCTTGTGTGAATTTGTAGGTGTTTTCTACTTTAAAAGAAGGCTTTTTGAAGCTTAAATGCATACCAGTCTTTTCATTGTACCTTGCTGTGATTCAGTGCCCCCTATATATTGTGAGTAGCAATCTATCTTTTCATAATATTGTTGTTATCCAATCCCAAAAATTCCATTGTTTTATAGAGAGGGATTCATTTACACACATTCGTGCACAAAGTACTCACAAAAAAATTTGATACCGAAATTTTTATGACAGTTTGTTTATAACAGCTTTGTGTGGTTTTCTTTATCAAAATCCAGCAAAGCTTAATGCGTATCCCTATTAAACTGTCGTCTCTTTTCTGCGATTTGTTGCAGTGCAAAAACATTGTCAATAGCTGACCGTCCATTTCTAAACGCTGATTGTTCTTCAGATGTTATCTTTTCCATGATATTTTAAGTTTTCCATTCAGGATTTTGGCATATAATTTATAGGCTCAATCCAGGAGGCTTCTACCTCGATAGTTACTGCATTTATTTCTATCGTCTTTTTCAAAGATATCGCGAAAATTTAACAGCTGAAAATGACTCTAGACCAAAACAGTTATTGTGGATTTTACAAACAAACAAATTAACAAAGGGGGTGATGATATATTTCAAAAAGTTTTATATGACTTTGAACTCAATACAAGAAAAAATATTATGTCTGTTTAGTAGTGGCCGCCCGTGTCACCTCGCTGTCGCTGCCCTTGGCACTGAGTTAACCATCAGTGTGGGTAGAGGCACCCTGCTGTGATTACTCTTCGCCGGCGTGTGCACCTCATCGTCTGGAAGTGTCTTCTCTCCTCATCGTCCACAGCTTCACAGAAACTCCTCGCAGGCGTCGTCCTAGCCGCAATAGTAGCATTCCACGTCATCGATCGCTATTCGTCTTTTAGCCGTACTGACCACATGTGTCATCCGCTTCTCCATATCTCCTGGCCCCACTGTTGCATTGTGGAGCTTGTTCTTGCATGACAATATCATTGTGATTCCCTCCTTACCACAGTTTCTATTCCTGCCACGATATCTACTGCTTATGCCTTTCTTCCAACATATACCTTTCTGTTTTCTGCAGGCCAGCTGGAGCACAATTTACTACCGCCGAGCGACAGCTGTTCCATGAAGTCGTAGCACTTGCACTGATACAAGGTACCTTGGGGGGAGGGGGGCTACACCACCCACAGGTAACCACAATAACGCTATATCCCACCATGTCCCATCCCAGAAACATCCTCCCCTCGACAATCACCAAGATGCCATAGAAACAGCAAAATATAGAAACTGTTCTCAGTGCAACACCTAAGGAACCCAACCAGAAGATACTACGAATGTGGACACATCTCCTTCATCTGCAATACACTCTCCTGCTATTCAAATATTCGTCCTTCCCTATACAAACCGAAAATTACTCAGCCTCAGATCCCTGAGCTTAAATCTACAAAACTACCTTCCAAAACTTGAATATACACTACTGGCCATTAAAATTGCTACACCACGAAGATGACGTGCTACAGAAGCGAAATTTAACCGACAGGAAGAAGATGCTGTGATAATGCATTGATTAGCTTTTCAGAGCATTCACACAAGGGTGGCGCCACTGGCGACACCTACAACGTGTTGACATGAGTAAAGTTTCCAACCGATTTCTCATACACAAACAGCAGTTGACCGGCGTTGCCTGG
Organism: Schistocerca cancellata; assembly: GCF_023864275.1. NCBI lineage: Eukaryota > Metazoa > Arthropoda > Insecta > Orthoptera > Acrididae > Schistocerca > Schistocerca cancellata. Next base: position 457,779,120 of record NC_064631.1, on the reverse strand, counting down.
TGAAACGTTGTTGTGATGCCTCGTGTAAGGAGGAGAAATGCATACCATCACGTTTCCGACTTTGATAAAGGTCGGATTGTAGCCTATTGCGATTGCGGTTTATCGTATCGCGACATTGCTGCTCGCGTTGGTCGAGAGCCAATGACTGTTAGCAGAATATGGAATCGGTGGGTTCAGGAGGGTAATACGGAACGCCGTGCTGGATCCCAACGGCATCGTATCACTAGCAGTCGAGATGACAGGAATCTTATCTGCATGGCTGTAACGGATCGTGCAGCCACGTCTCGGTCCCTGAGTCAACAGATGGGGACGTTTGCAAGACAACAACCATCTGCACGAACAGTTCGACGACGTTTCCAGCAGCATGGACTATCAGCTCGGAGACCATGGCTGCGGTTATCCGTGACGCTGCATGACAGACAGGAGTGCCTGCGATGGTGTACTCAACGACGAACCTGGGTGCACGAATGGCAAAACGTCATTTCTTCGGATGAATCGAGGTTCTGTTTACAGCATCATGATGGTCACATCCGTGTTTGGCGACATTGCGGTGAACGCACATTGGAAGCGTGTATTCGTCATCGCCATACTGCCGTATCAACCAGCGTGATGGTATGGGGTGCCATTGGTTATACGTCTCGGTCTCCTCTTGTTCGCATTGACGGCACTTTGAACAGTGAACGTTACATTTCAGATGTGTTACGACCCGTGGCTCTACCCTTCACTCGATCCCTGCGATACCCTACATTTCAGCAGGATAATGCACGACCGCATGTTGCAGGTCCAGTACAGACCTTTCAGGATACAGAAAATGTTCGACTGCTGCCCTGGCCAACACATTCTCGAGATCTCTCAGCAACTGAAAAACTCTGGCTCTTCACAATACGCCAGTCACTACTCTTGATGAACTGTGGTATCGCGTTAAAGCTGCATGGGCAGCTGTACCTGTACACGCCATCCAAGCTCTGTTTGACTCAATGCCCAGGCGTATCAATGCCGTTATTACGGCCAGAGGTGGTTGTTCTGGATACTGATTTCTCAGGATCTATGCACCGAAATTGCGTGAAAATGTAATCACATGTCAATTCTAGTATAATATATTCGTCCAATGAATACCCGTTTATCATCTGCTTTTATTCTTGGTGTAGCAATTTTAATGGCCAGTAGTGTAACAAATACTGGTACATTAATAACCGTTTCTGAAGAACAGAAATTTCCTAACATCGAGTGTAGATCTGAGTGTCAGGAAGTCGTTTTTGAAAGTATTTGTAATGAGTGTAGCCATGTATGAAAGTGGAACATTGACGATAAACAGTTTAGAGTAGAGGAGAATATAAACTTTTGAAATATGATACTACAGAAAAATGATGAAGATTAGGTGAATAGGTCAGGTAAATAATGTGGAGGTACTGAACGGAATTGGGGAGAAAAGAAATTTATGGCACAACTTGACTGGAAGATGGAATCGGTTGGTATCACCAATTTAGTACTGGAGGCAAGAGTGGTGGATACAGCTCGTAAGGGGAGACCAAGAGATGAATACATTGAGCAGATTCAGAAGGATGTAAGTTACGTAGTTGAAGAGGCTCGCACAGGACAGAGTAGCATGGAGAGCTGCATCAAAGCAGTCTTTGGACTGAAGACCTCAATAACAACACCAACCTAGTGTTCCTTGCCCATTATCCACATTACTCGCGGCATTTCGCCGATTCTGCTGAGTTCGAGCCTGCTGTGCATCTGCACGCAAGAGATCATTGGCCGTTTCAGCCTAACACAGACATATAAAATTTTTCATAAAAGACCTTTTACATCATAATAAGCAACGAATATGGGAAGGAACTGGCAACAACATAATGGTTCAAATGGCTCTGAGCACTATGGGACTTAACTTCTGAGGTCATAAGTCCCCTAGAACTTAGAACTACTTAAACGTAACTAACCTAAGGACATCACACACATCCATGCCCAAGGCAGGATTCGAACCTGCGACCGTAGCGGTCGCGCGGTTCCTGACTGCCGCGCCTAGAACCGCTCGGCCACCACGGCCGGCCAACAACATAACAATCACCAATTTTAAAGTAATGGTTTTTCTTTAGAACAGCTGAGTAATGCAGTATTGAACGACGCATGATGTAAGGAGATATACGAGTATACTGACAAAACAACGGCAACACCATAAAAAAAAAAAAAAATTAATGTAGAATAATGAAATTTCGGGAACATATTTGTCTAGGTATCATATGTAAGTGATTAACATATCATGATCCCCGGTTAACGTATGCGCAAGATAAGCCATTGCAAATGTGAAATGCTGGTACTTTAATAACCGGTGTAGCCGGGAGAAAGTTGAATGCAAGCATGCAAAAGTGTGCAATGTGTTGTTCGGGTGCAGGATGTCAGTTCGTGGGATTGAGTTCCATACCTGCTGCAATAAGGAGACTGTTAATACTGGTTGTGTTCCGCGATGATGTCCCATATGAGCTCGATTGGAGATAGAACTGGTGATCGAACGGGCCAAGGAAACTAGTTGACACTCTGTAGTGCATGTTGGTATTTTTTCCCTTTTTCGAGTAATCAGTCTTCTGACTGCTTTGATGAGGCCCGCCATGAATTCCTCTCCAGTGTCCACCTCTTCACCTCGTGGATGTATTCTAATCCCTGTTTTCCTCTACAGTTTTTGCCCTCTACAGCTCCCTCTAGTACCATGGAAATCATTACCTTATATCTTAACAGATGTCCTATCATCCTTCCCTTCTCCTTGTCAGTGTTTTCCACATATTCCTTTCCTCTCCAATTCTGTGCAGAACCTCCTCATTCCTTACCTTATCAAACCACCGAATTTTCAAAATTCGACTGTAGCACCACATCTCAAATGATTCGATTCTCTTCTGTTTAAGATACCCACAGTCCATGTTTCGTTACCATACAGTGGTGGAATCTGAACGTACTTTCTCAGAAATTTCGTCCTCCAATTAAGGCCTATGTTTGAGACTAGTAGATTTCTCTTGGTCAGGAATGCCCTTTTCACCAGTGGTATTCTGATTTTGATGTCCTCCTTGCTCCGTCCGTCATTGATTATTTTTCTGCCTAGGTAGTATTCCTCTACCTCATCTACTTCGTGACCATCAATACTGATGCTAAGTTTCTCGCTGTTTTCAGTTCTGCTACATCTCATTACTTTTTCCTTTCTTCGATTTATTCTCAATCCATATCCTGTACTCATTAGACTACTCATTCAATTCGGCAGATCATGTAATTCTTCTTCACTTTTGCTCGCGATAGCAATGTCATCTGCGAATCTTATCATAGATATCCTTTCACCTTGAATTTTAATTCCGCTCCTGAACCTTTCTTTTCTTTCCATCACTGCTTCTTCAATGTACAGATTGAACAGTAGGGGGGAAAGACTACATCCATGTATTATGCCCTTTTTAAACCGAGCACTTCGTTCTTGGTCGTCCACTCTTATTATTCCCTCATGGCAGTTGTGCATATTGTATATCACCCGTCTCTCCCTATAGCTTACCCCTATTTTTCTCAGGATTTCGAACATCTTGCACCATTTTACATTCCTCGAACGCTTTTTCTAGGTCAACAAAGCCTACGAACAAGTCTTGATTTTCCTTTGATCTTGCTTCCATTATCAACTGCAACGTCAGAATTGCCTCTCTGGTGCCTTTGCCGTCGTTGAAGCCAAACTGATCGTCATCTAACACTTCCTCAATTTTCTTTTCCATTCTTTTCTATATTATTCTTGTCAGGAAGTTGGATGCATGAGCTGTTAAGCTGATTGTGCCATAATTCTCGCACTTGTCAGCTCTTGCAGTATTCGGAATTGTGTGGATGATATTTTTCCGAAAGCCAAACGGTATGTCGTCAGACTCATACATTCTACACAACAACTGAATAGTCGTTTCGTTGACACTTCACCCCAATGATTTTAGAAATTTTGATGGAGTGTCATCCATCCCTTCTGCTTAATTTGATCGTAAATTCTCCAAAACTGTCTTAAATTCTGGTTTTAATACTGGATCCCCTATCTCTTCTAAATCGACTCCTGTTTCTTCTTCTGTCAAATTACACATATATTCCCCCTCTTAGAGGCCTTCAGTGTATTCTTTACACCTATCCGCTGTTCCCTCTGCATTTAACAATGGAATTCCCGTTGCATTTTTAATGTTACCACCTTCGCTTGTAATTTCACCGGAGGTCGTTTTGACTTTCATCTGTGTTGGGTGACACAACGGTATGAGTGCAAGCGTTATCCTGTTGGAACACAGCCCCTGGAATACTGTTCATGAACTGCAGCACAACAGATCAAATCACCGGATTTCGTATAAATTTCCAGTCAGGTTGCGTGGGATAACCACGAGTGGCTGGCATGCAGAAAGATTGATTGAGGCTCTCAACTGTCTTCCTTGAAACCAACATACGCCCATCCCTGGCACCGAGGCAGAACCAGCTTTCGTCAGAAAACCAACAGGCCTCCTTCCACCTCACTCTCCAATGAGCTGTCGCTTGACACCACTGAAGTTGGAAATGGCGGTGGTTTGGGGTCAGTGGAATGCACGCTACAGGGTGTCTTTTTCGGAGCCGTCCTTGAAGCAACCGACTTGTAACACTCCCTGGTGTTGCTGTGGGGCCAAATGCTGCTCTCGGTCTACCCCCTCGTCCGTCCTGAGTCTTTGTCGTGCCAACTATCATGTACAGTGACTACATTCCTGCCAAGTCTTTCTGCAGTATCGCAGAAGCAACATCCATCTTCTCGTAGTCCTATTAAAGACCTCGTTCACCTCCATGAAGTGCTGATGATGCCGTAAAAGGCATTCTTGACTAATATCAGTTGTCCGTGTCCAGTCTCAAAGGTAACTAACACTCACGATCGTTACAGCGAGTATTTAAAGCAAACCAAATCTGTATTCTCTTAGTGGCGCAACCAGCGTCGCTCTTATCCGATTGGTGCGAAATTTGAAAAGACATTTCTCAGATTTACAAATACGTCTACGAACATTCGTTTATGGCCCACAACTCCTTCTCTGTGCTACGATTTTTTTCTATCAGTGTATTTACCTGTGTCATCATAAACCTCTCACCTATTACCTACAGCATACCGCACAGACCATACGTTTTCCATTTCTGTTACAGTGTTGACCAAATCCGCTGCTTAATTTCAGCAGAGGTTTCAGTTCACTGTCTGCTTTGAAGATGGCACATTTGTCATCTCATACTACACCTTCATCAAAGTAATATAGTCACAGATGTCATCTCACCATCTCCTAAACCCTTTGGACGTATCACTGAAAAGTTCTTGCTCAACTCGAAGCGACAACCACCCTATTCTGATATAATAATAATTTAGTGTGGCTCAGCGGCCTTGTGCATCTCTTTCAATATACTACCCATTTCACACTGCCTCATCGCCATGCAGCCTATTCCAATATATGTTCAAAAGTTGAGCAAGACTACAACTGCCCCAACTGCAAATCCTACTGGGAATTCATCGGAAGTGACACACCTAACCTTCCAACCGCCCCACCCTCCCCACACAAACCACACTCGTACTCTGTGAATCCCGTAGCTGATTTGCCGAGCGGTCTAAAAGGCGGTGCAGTCATGGACTGTGCGGCTGGTCCCGGCGGAGGTTCGAGTCCTCCCTCGTGCATGGGTGTGTGTGTTTGTCCTTAGGATAATTTAGGTTAAGTAGTGTGTACGCTTAGGGACTGATGACCTTAGCAGTTAAGTCCCATAAGATTTCACACACATCTGAACATTTTTGAATCCCGTGGCACATATGGAACGAGGCGTGTGAAACAACAATAAAGGAAAAACATGGATGCTTACACCAGTCACCAGTTACGGAGACGACAGCTGCGTGTTTCTTTCGCAGGGTTTTCATTTCGACTGCGGCAGTGATAAATTTATATTATGTTAAAAATGCTTCGAAATGAAACTGTTTGTTTTCTGGTGGACCGATAGAACTCCCAATACTTTATTACAGTCTCCTAGCGTATTTTCGAGCAAGAATTCGCGACTACTGTTTCTCCCCAGCTCCTCATTTCCCGCAGGACTTCCCCTGTTGTACGGGCTGACCGTTAAAGAGCTCGCACGCGGCAACTGCAGGGGCTCCGGAACGAGTTTATTAATTTTGATTTACGGTAATTGCCTCTCTGTCCCTCTCTTCCCTTCTCACTCGACCTTGCCCTTCGCAATTGCACGGCTGATTTATTTCTCGCGAGATACTTTTTAAACAGTACCCGTCATGTTGCTATATTTCACGTCGCTGTTGTAACTACCGTTGGCAGAAGTAGTCGTGCCATTTCCTGCCTATATTTTTAACACAATTATTTACGATTATTTTTGCCACCACGTCCCTTGCAATATAATTTCGGGACTTGTTTCGTAAGAAAACTGCTCGCGGCAGAGAGTGATTAGAATGTGATTTACGATTCCAGCGTCGTACGGTGGTGGGTCTGTTGTTCCATCAGCTCGCAAGCAAATTGAAAACTTTGTCCGTTGAAAGAGATTCCGAAATACGACACTGTGCGCTCGTTAGTCAGGGTCGTACGTCTTCAGTTGCTGTGCGAATAGTGACCGCATTTGTAACCTGGCTTCGATTTTTGACACTTTTGTCTGTTTTTACTTTTATTCTTTTATGAGTGTGAGCATTTTCAATTCAATATGTTTACCCAAAAAGTAATTTATATTCCTCTCTTACACACTTTTGCTTCTTATTTAGACTATTACTTGAAATGGATAACAATCATGTATGTAAGCGTTAAATGACATTTATTTACAGCATTACTGGCTTCGAGGGAAGCCGACCATATGGTCAACATTAAATTTTATAACTTTCGGCAGTTTATAAGTCCACTGAGTCGGTAACTAAAGAGGCGAGTATTAAGAGATAGGTACGTTTTTCATAATAGAATCACGTTAAATAGACAGCAAAATGAAATACTGTTGGTGATGACTGTCGGACCTGCTGCATAAGAGTAACTTCTTCCTGCTATCTCCAGATAAATAATAGCTTACCCGAAACGTTTTTCTGTCCCCATGATCATTGCAACGTCGAAAAACGAAACTCATAATAGTTGTTTCATGCGAAAAGTTCTTGCAGAATTAGGGACAGAAGCAAAGCCACAACAATTTAACAGAGAGGCAGACAGTGAATTGAATTTTGTGTGTATTAAACCATAAACACGAAAGAAATCGAGGCAGCCCCAACATAGTTGAGAAACAGCAGTCCAAAATGCCAGACTGTCCTGTCCTTCAGTGGACTGTAAATTTATAAGAGAAGGTAACGGAAGACGAGTAAAAAAAATGGTTCAAATGGCTCTGAGCACTATGGGACTTAACATCTGAGATCATCAGTCCCCTAGAACTTAGAAATACTTAAACCTAACTAACCTAAGGACATGACACACATGCATGCCCGAGGCAGGATTCGAACCTGCGACCTTAGCAGTCGCGCGGTTCCGGACTGAAGTGCCTGGAACCGCTTGGCCACAGCGGCCGCCGATGAGTAAGAAGTTCGTCCAGCCCCTAGGGAATTACGACTGGTAAAAAACGAGGGGAAACTGTTCTGAGAGAAAAGGGAGGGGGGAACTGAATGACCGTGACAGTGAATGAGATTCGAATGGAAAGGGTGGCATTTACGGCAACTCTTACCAAAGTAGCATCGCCGTGCGGCGTTCAGTCTGCTCGGAGAGCAGAATGCGTATGGCCGTAATTTCGGCGATCACGGTAGCCGCACGCGGGCACGCGTATGTGTGTGTGTGTGTGTGTGTGTGTGTGTGTGTATGTTTTTAGGGCGTTATTTACGTTTCTCCCTGTAATTACAGTTTTTAACAAATATTGTCCCCTTTACCCACACTCGTCTCATAAAATTTTATTGCGGGCGGTAGGGACCTCACCAACGTATCATTATCATAATCTACTCCGCAATGCGACCAGATTCCTACCGTGATAACTCTATGCACATTTGAGTCCAAGGTGGTGGAGTCAGAACATGCTGCTAGCTAAGATACCGGTAGATTTCCGCCGCGATCTTTATGAACGATCCAACATCAATAGGACGAGATGAGAGTCGCTGCCGGCCGGAGTGGCCGAGCGATTCTAGGCGCTTCAGTCTGGAACCGCGCGACTGCTACGGTCGCAGGTTCGAATCCTGCCTCGGGCATGGATGTGTGTGATGTCCTTAGGTTAGTTAGGTTTAAGTAGTTCTAAGTTCTAGCGGACTGATAACCTCAGATGTTAAGTCCCATAGCGCTCAGAGCCATTTGAACCATTTTTTGAGAGCCGCTCGAGAGTGTTTATTCCCCAAGCAGTAAGCTGCTACCGGTAAAACGTACCCCGTGCAGCCAACTTAGCGGAGGAGGCTGCGCTGATCTCACCCACTGCTTTTTCTGAGATAGGGCAGGAGTGCTTCTAGAATCTTAGGCTGGCTATCCTTAAAAACTTCATGGATTTACCAAAAAATCTTACTCAACTATTTGACAAATACGGTTCCATAAAGGCCGGAAAAGTAAGAAGGAAATCTGCACTTAGGCAAAGAACTAGAATAGCTCATGAATATCAGAGCACTTGCCGGCGAAAGGCAAAGGTCCCGTGTTCGAGTCTCGGTCCAGCATACAGTTTTAATCTGCCAGGAATTTTCATGTCAGCGCACACTCCGGTGCAGAGTGAAAATATCATTATATTCTGGACAATGGTTCAACACTTGATTGAGAGATGTTGCTCCACTGCGATGCGTGACTCAATAACATTGACATACTACTTGACATATGTGATATAATATCATAGTCGACTATCGATTATTTAGCATAGTCAGTGACGAAGAGTAGCAACAAACTTCATGATCTTAACCTATGTTGATAACACATAATTTGAATAATTTTACAGATGAGACATATTTATAACAACAGCACTACATTGCTACTTGTGTGCTTATTCCATTGATACTATACAGTTTCAGACAATCTTTCTGAAATTGTATTTTTGGCTTCATGAAAGAAGTTCATGTTTCGAATGTTGAAACCAGTTAAATTTTGCACCCCATATTTTGCTACCATGAACCGAGGATCTGTAACGACTAAAGATACTATTAAGATAATAGGTTTTATGGAGCACATAGTCCTTTGGCAGCTGGCCGCTGTGGCCGAGCGGTTCTAGGCGCTTCAGTCCGGAACCAAACTGCTGCTACGGTCGCAGGTTCGAATCCTGCCTCGGGCATGGATGTGTGTGATGTCGTTAGGTTAGTTAGGTGTCAGTAGTTCTAAGTCTACGTCACTGATGACCTCAGATGTTAAGTCCCATAGTGGTTAGAGCCATTTGAACCATCTGAAGTCCTTTGGCTAATTCCAAAATGTGTCAAATATATATGACAGAAGATGTGAGGCAACATCCAAATTCAATGAAACAACTGTTTTGATAAGTGATGCTCATTTAGCCAGTGCTAGGCACTAAAAGAACACGTTTTGCACGAACATCTGTAGCCTAAACGCATGAAGTGAATTACTATAAATACAATACTAGTCACAATATTAAATTTTTCAAAACTTCGGAAACATTACAGTCTCACAAAATTTCAGACCAGTTTTGAATTCAATACAATATTTCCTTTACGATCATTTTACAGTCATTTTAAATTTCATAAAAATTACATATATTTTATTTCGCTAGGATGCCAGAACGATTTGTGGAAGAAAGTGTTTTTGCTACTATATTAATATACATTATGATTTCTGTAACCTATAGGACAATCTGTTTTATGTAAAAACTAATATACATCAAAATAGTACAAGCCATCAGGAAAGACACGTTCGGTTTGAAGTACATATTTATACTCTGTCTTTGTGACCTCACATCCCCTAAACTGATGGGGAGAGGCATGTTTATAAATATATTTTTGAGAGACACTAACAGGCATTTTAGGGTGAGCTAACATGGGGTGAGTTAACATAGGGGCGATCTACAAGACGTGCATTTTGTGTGAGTGCCTGTCAAAGTTAGATGGCAGCATTGGATAAACGTGGCCGAGGCCTGCCTAGTGTGTGACTGTATATTATGTGAACTACGTTTACGTAATAAATGTTATTTGTGAAAACTTGCTTTGACTTATCACTTGTACGTGGAACTCAGTGCCAACACGAGTGAACTCCGGGGCCAGACTCCTGGAGTGGACTGATGCCAGTCTAGTTGATGTATCATCGACTGTAGATGACATCCACAATATGGATGTGTGGCGTAATTTAATTTAATTTATGGAGCTCGAATTGTAATTGTTCTTAGGCATCAAGTGATAGGGAACTCACACACCGCCTGATCATAACTGACTGGTCGAATGCACATCTGTTGTTCACAATTGTTAGTTCAAGCTACCACCGCACGTACGGCGCTGGTGTCGCTTATACACCAGGAATATTTTTGGTCGGACGTTATATGTAGCTGCAGATATAGTGTAACTAACCTGTTTCCACAGGTTATTGCGTTAAGAGTGGGAATGGAAATGCTTATTGATTGTGAAATTAACGTCAGAAGATTAGGGTCCCCGCCGACTCTAACCGTACAACTAATCAAAGGTTAGGCCGGGTCGGAAAATAAATTAATTTGATCACAGATCAAAAATTCATAAAAATACGTACGTCGTGATATCGCTCATAGGGGATGCGATGTAATTAATAGTATTTCCCGTGCACTGTCCACGAGAATCAACGATTTAAAATAAAATAGCACATGCATGAACACTGTGCAGAAGATCAGCTCCCAGTAGCACACCTGAAAATAAGACTTAATCTAAAGCATTTGTTTTAAAAATAAAAGGGGAAACTAATCACTGGACCTGTGCGTAAAGAAACGCGTTGTATGTGCTAACAGGAACGCTACGAGGTGAGTGGCTTAGGTGCAAAAAAGTAACCTCGGATTGCAAGAGAAAATTGTGTATAAAATTATTTATTCCTGAGATATGGATGTGAGGCATGCACACAATTCCTGATAACATTAATTCCTAAAACATTAAAGAAAAGCATCGATACATACACCGTCATAATCTACACCTAAAATCATTGGTGTGAATCATTCATATAACTACTGTTGCCTGATAACTGATCGCAATAACGCGTGAAACGGTACACGTTTCGCAGTACACCCGCGTGCCCACGTGGTTTGTGGAGACGCAATTTCTAGGTATCGTGGCCAATTTTCAACAATATCACATCACACAATCATGAACAGTTAACATTCTGTAAAACAAACATGAGACCGGACAGTTAGTGATGACGGTAGCCCAACAAACTCTAATTTTCAACCACGTGGTCGGCTCCCCACGGACGAAAGATACATAAAGGAAGGAAAATTTACGAGAAGGCAAAGCTATTAATATTTAGAAAAATGAAAGCTTATACAGGCACAGCTGAAGGCAAACAGACATTCATACAGAAGCGAGTGCTCACTTCTTATCGACACCTTTGTGTGGCGCTCTTCCGGTGGATCCAAGTCTGCTATCGAAATTTACTAAAAGAAAAATCTGCCCAAGTTTTGCATTCCTTGCTGCGACAAGGCAAAGCAATCTTTCAGAGTTGAAAAGAGAGACCAAAAGCTAACAGCTCTCCTCTCACCAAGTAACAACGCGCCACGCGTTCAGTCTAACTCACCCTTCTTCGACTGGAGCACAGCTGTGGTCGCTTCCCGTACCAGCTGCAGACTGCCTCCCTTTTTCTTTTCCAGCCTCTTCCACGCTCTGCGTGGCCCGGAAAACCCAAAGATGCCATTTCCGCCACCAACCTAACGCAGGTGGATTTCTCACAAGTAGCGCAAACCTCTTTGCCTACTTGACCACTACGAGAGTTGGCTATTCTGTACAACTGCTGCTGAATCTGTATGACTATCGCAGACTTTCTGCAGCAGACTACGCCACCGTCTAGCAACGTGACACAGAACCACATTCGTTCAATCACACCACTATGAGAGTTATGAGGAAAGATAAACAAGGAAGAGAAAGATAAATGCTAGTGAAAATGGGTTACCGGACTAATGAAAGGTGGCTACAGGACCCTTTCAATAGAAAAGCCAATTATTATTGGAAAAAAGAGAAAAACAGCAAAATGGTGTCCAGCCCTTCCAACAGTACATTCTTAGAAAGGTTGTGCACCAGTTACCTCGGCGACACTACATCTGCAACTTGTCGCGCTCAGTGATTAGTTTTTCCGACCGTTGCCGACGCTGACCGCAAGCGCACAACTTCCCGCCAGAACGCCGTTGTCCTCGCCAGCTTCTGAATGGCAACCTTGGAGTCAGATGACTGTCACGATTACAACGCGACACAACGGCGGCGTGAAATCCGATTTACTTTGATGCTTTCACCGAAAGACCAACGAGCGCAGTCTGTCGCCTTTATACGGCGGGGGTAGCCAAGCAGTCCTTCGTCAGCTAATCCGCGTGTAAATAGAGTGTTAGGTCAGGCCATTGTTGCTCCAGCTGAAACCAGCCTCCTGTAACCGAACGGGCGGACAAGGCATTACTTAGTCATTCGCCAGCCGTGTCCTCGACAGCTGAAAGTATTTTCATGCAAATGTTACGGCGCGACTGTCTCGCAGACGCCGAGAAAGAAGGCGAAAAGTAAAAACGTTCTATTTGCCTTGCTCCGTTGCTGCCGACTCGCTCTGGTGCAGACCTTCGGGGGAGTACAAGTTTATCAGCAGACACGTAGGTCCGATCACCACGTTGCTATGTACGTGACCGAGCACGGTTGCCGGGAGCAACGGCTGATACCGCAAGGTGCCCTTGATTTCGGAAAAAAACAATGACGGGTGAAGTTTCTGCTCTTATCACACTCTTATCTCGGCTCAGGCTCCAAGCTGTCTGGGCGTTTGAGGTAAACTCGTCACGAGTGTTTTTCGCACTCTTGGATCGAGGTTATCTGCTAGTGTGGGCGGGGCTTTGTCACTGCCAACGCTCGCTCGCGGCGTCTCTCGACCCTTGGCCTGCGTTATCAGCTAATCTGCTTGTCGAGATACGCCTCTGTATTTCTCACAGGCTTGCTGACATTTAATTGGGTCAGCGCCTACTGGCAAATTGAAGAGAATCGTCGTTGGGGAATTTATGGCCCATTTGGGATTGCACAATACTCCTGCGCGCAGACAAAGGGACATAACCCCTTAGCAGCGATCTTACCGGATGCACGGTGGGACGTTTTAATGAAACATTAGTGTTCCGCCCACATATAATCACAAATGACCAACGCTTTGCTTTTCCTCTCTGACGTGTTCAGAAGTTCATGTCTTCGTCCTCCACTGTTTTTTGGTGCAGCCATTCTTCTCTGTTTACTGCCATCTTTACCGTGTGATCATAGTTTTCGTAGTTCATTCCACTGACTGCATGCTGTAATAATATTCTGATTGATTTAATTCGTTTTTTCCGACGACGACGTGTTTTACGAAGTCGTTAAGCCGAATCAGATGTCCAATCAATTGTTTTACGACGTTTCTCAGTGTCTGGTGTTCGTTGATTTCTTTGAACAGCTCTTCTTCCTATACAGGACTTTTTTGTTGCAGCAGAAAATGCTTTGTGAGGTGTTGCGACCATTTTTAATACACTCATAAACTGATATTAGTCTTGATCGCTGTATTTATTAATTTTATACTGCCTTACGCGTTTCGGCCTTACGTCATCCTCACTGTATAAGAGAAACACATGAAAGGGTATCAGTGAAAATACACCGGTACAATTACATAAAAGATACTTCGTACAAACGGAAGAAGCAAGCACTCACTGAAAAAACATTTATAAAAACATGACAAGCACATAACAAAAAACGAAGAGAGGTAGGACCCGCCAAAATATCTAAAACACATTCTTAGGTAAAACAAAACTGATTTTTGTCAAACTTGGGTACAAAGAATCTTGTCTACATTACGTAATGACATCTCATTGCAAACTGACTCACTGTACACATGGAAGTATTAAGGGAACAAGCGCCAGATGGCAGTACCATACAGTGTTAATGAAAATGTTATGTTTTGATATACAGATGTACTGATACAATTGAACGATACAACGTAGCTTTAAATGACAAATAACTTTCTGTTATATCTATTGGATTAGCCAGTTTATTACGTAACAAATATCCATCTGGCGTTGAAGACTATCGAAAATTATCACCGCAATATAGCGTCAGTGTAAAAACATGTAATTAAAGTAAGTGGACATCTAGCTATTCACTAAAATAATGCGTTAAAATGCGTATACATTCGGTCTATTGGTTTTCAGACAATAAGATAAAAAGAAAATTTACAGTGTTACACGCAAAATGACAGGAAGCGTATTTGATATGTAACAGTTCTGCGCAGAGATAAGTATTAGTATATTGTACCAAATAAAAGCTATACAGTAGATGAGTATAGTATGTATTTAATATACAGCTCACGATAAGTAGTAAAAGTTAGCATCTGCCAAATCTTGTGATCATACACAATGTGCAATTTGCAATTCGAAGTTGTGAGCTATATAGCCCGATTCACGAACGATGGCGGTTCGTGCAGGTCGAGAATCTGACAGCGATTGCATTTTATGTTAGTCTGCAGGCTTTCGTGGCCGTTGTCACTGAAGTTCAAATATTTTGGGTTATTTCTTCTAAAATGATCGACGTTTAGACCCCTCTGCTGGGATCTTCCTCAGGATCTTCCGGTATCCACTACTACTAGAACACTGTCAGAGAAGGGTGTCGTGTCTTCTTATAAAGGGGGAGTTTTCACGTGTTCCTGCTGGAGAAGTGATAGTATTGGTTAAAATTCTTATGGCTACCATTGTTGGGCCATAGTCTTAGGCTAATATTCCCGCTCTGATGCAGAAGAAGGGGCGTTGGTAGCTGATCTCCTGTGGATACCATTGGCGGCCTATCGTCATTGGATAGAAAGGCACTATTCCACACTTACGCTGGAGAAGGGTTATTGGTTGAAATGTCTGCAACCGCTATTGGTTGGTCGTCATCATTAGCTATATTCGAAACGGAGAGAGGAAGAGAGGGGGAATGTTTACCCAAAATATTATTGTCCGCCGAGGTGACTTGCAGCGCGTTGTTTATGCCGCTCACGCATCAGGCCGCTTTTTACTTCCTTGATGGTGGGGAGCCACGATGCCGGAAGCCGTCCTCTCTATTGAAATTGGATGCATTCTTAGAAATTTCAACCGCTTCTCGGACCTTTCTTCTATAAATGTTTGTTTCTTTAGCCGGTACACGCACGTTATTAAAATCGATGTTAGAGCCACAGTTCTCATGTTGTTCCGCTACTACCGATTTTGCACTTTGTTTTAGCCGCATGTGCCGTTAGTGTTCCTTTATGCGTTCTTTAACATTTCATCCCGTTTCGCCTATATACACTTTGCGCCCGCCACATGCCACTTGATAGACACCTGCATTGTGGAGGCAATCAGGTGCATCCTTCTTCCGTCGAGAAAAATCTTTTATTTTGTTTTGACTAAAGAAAAATGTCTGAATACCATTTTTCTTTAAAATTCTGCTTATACGGTGACTCCAGGAACGAACTGTAACCTGACGGAGTGAGAAGGCGGTTCCTCGTCATTTTTATTAGCGCCTAAAAGGCCTGTCGATTGAATAACTATCATACCCATTTGCCTTCAATGCCCTCTTTAAAAAATTCAACTCCGATTCCAAGTTGTCGTCATCGCTGATACGGAAGGCACGTGAAGACAGAGTGTCGAGTACTGCCTGCTTCTGGGCCGGATGGTGGTGCGAAGTGGCATCTAAATACCTGTTTGTGTTAGTCGGCTTTCTGTACACTCTGTGACCTAGAATGTTATCAGATCTTCTGTATACCAACACATCGAGGAACGGGAGACCTACCTCACTCTCACCCTCCAAGGTGAATTTGATTTTGGGTACAATTCCGTTTAAGAAATTGTGGAACGCATGAAGTTCTTCGCCGTGTGAACATATAACAAATGTATCGCCCACATAGCGGAGCCAGCAAGAAGGATTCAAAGGAGCACTACTTAACGCCTGCTGCTCAAAATGTTCCATAAAAACGTCAGCTATGACGAACAACCAATAGCGGTAGCAGGCATTTCAACCAGTAACGCTTCTCCAGCGCAAGTGTGGGATAGTGCCTTTCTATCTAATGACGATGGGCCCCCAATGGTATCCACAGGAAGCTACCAACGTCCCTTCTTGTGCATCAGAGCGGGAATATTACCCCAAGACAATGGCCCACCAATGAATTTTAACCTATACTATCACTTCTCCAGCACGAACACGGGAAAACTCCCCCTCTATTAGAAGACGCGACACTCGTGTCTGACAAATGTTCTAGTAGTAGTGGACACCAGAGGATCCTGAGGAAGATCCCAGCAGAGGGGTCGAAACGTCGATCATTTTGGAAGAAACACGACACGGCCTAATAACCCAGATGATTTTAACTTCAGGGATTGCATTGTTGTCAGTTCCAAGCGACAGCAGTGCCCTCAAACGTGTCTTGCGCTTGATGTAAGCGTGTTTCCTGCAAATCCTGCGTATCACCACCATCAGCCATGACAATTGGCAATAAATAGAATAGAAATTCACTACATACGATCGTGTTTAATGTTCGCATTGGGTACGACAGTCACAACAGAGCGCTCAGAACGTTACTGAACACTCACTGACTGCCGGCCGGGGTGGCCGTGCGGTTCTAGGCGCTACAGTCTGGAACCGCGAGACCTCTACGGTCGCAGGTTCGAATCCTGCCTCGGGCATGGATGTGTGTGATGTCCTTAGGTTAGTTAGGTTTAAGTAGTTCTAAGTTCTAGGGGACTGATGACCTCAGCAGTTAAGTCCCATAGTGCTCAGAGCCATTTGAACCATTTGAAATCATTGGCTGATGCAGAATGGATGACGTAGGTGCGCAGAACTAGCCTAAGCTCGCCTGCTATCGTTAGTGACTCCAACTGCAGTAGACTGTGAGCGTATCATTACACATCTAGCGGCTGTCTATAACAATATGCCAGGTATGACAGAACCAGTAACACATAAAATGGGACAACAGTATGTAAAAGCAGGATTCAAGAGCTAAATCATAGCGACAATGTGCTGTGACGTAGAAGTCTTGTGTACCCTTATATTTATTACATTTTGTCCTTGATTTTAACTGACGCTTATTGTGAAAAACTGTTACATACCAAATATACCATACCAAACATTCTCCCTCTCATTTTGCTTGTAACTTCGTAAATTATATTTTATCGTATGGTCGGAATACCAATATACCGTTTTAATGTTATTGTTTATACGTTAATGGATACTAAATTACACATTTGTTTAGTATATTATTTTACTGAAAAGGTAGATGTTCACTTATTTTAATTACATTTTTTTCACTGACGCCACTATATTGGCAGTTAGTGTTAACTGTGAGAGATGATGTCCGAGGTAATTTGTGTGTTTCGTGTTGGGCGATAAACTTTATTCCCTGCTTTACCCACTGTGCTCTGTCATAATGAGCGCTGCTACTTGCGGCGTGGAGAACCCTCTCGGAACTACAGTTGCGCCGGTAGAGGCTTGCTTGGAGTTTGTTTGGCGAGATGCTTGTTCTCCTGTATTCAGACTTGATCGTGTGCAGACGCACAATGATACAAAAAAAAAAAAAAAAAAACTCGGAACAGGCCTTGAAGGCCCAACGGTACCGACCGGCCTCCGCATCATCGCCAGCCCTTAGGCGTCACCGGATGTGGATTACGCAGGGGCATGACGTCAGCACAGCACTCTCGCGGCAGTTGTCAGTTTTGGTGACCAGTACCGCTACTTCTCAATCAAGAAGCTCGTCGATTGGCTACACCGCTTGCCAACAGCACTCGGCAACCCGGACGGTGACCCATCCAAGTACTAGCCGAGCCCGACAGCACTTAGCTCCGGTGATGGGAACCGGTGTTATCACTGCGGCAAGGCCGTTGGCCACAATAATACCACTCTCCCTAATATTCCTTTCCAATATTGGCTTTGTGACCTTGTGAACTTACTTGTTTAATGTTAGTGTAGTTAGATGGCGTTAACTTCATTTTAAACACGATCTTCATACTTTTGTTTCACAGTTACACCTGTTACACTTTTCGTGACCGGTGTCTACGGTGCATTGACACCACTTCTCGGCTAACCTGGCATAGAACAATAGTTGATATTAGTTTCATTATTTTTTTATTTGACACACAAGGAGCAGTAATGTAAGTCAAGTGTTAACTTGATTTTTGGATTAGCTCTGTTTATATAATTTTTTAGAGTGTGGTCTGCAGTGTACGTTCCACTTTACTAATTTGTTTTTTGGAATATTCTTTGTTGGCAGAAATTGATCCAGAAGTCGGTGAAGTTTCACAAATGGGCGCCTGTATTATGATGGTCCACACTTCACTTGAAGGTGACCCTAATGAAGGAAGGCCCTAAATTGTAACCACGGACGAAAACATCAACAACACGATATGGTAACAGACGATTGGTCGTTGAAGGTGAAATACTTAATGCCGTAGGCATGTGGTCTATAATATACACATTGCACTCGAAAAACAAAACATGGCAAAGGTTTTGTGCAAAATAGGTTTTGTATTTGTTGACTGCTGACCGTGAGAAGAACTGTAAAGGAATTACTCCTTTTTGAAAAGAATGCCTCTAACTTCCTGCTTCGATTTGTTACTGTTACCGATACATGAACTCAGAACGACGCCAGAGCCAGAACAGTAACTTAAAAACCGGGGTACAGCACCTAAAAAGAGGTGAAGGCGGTTTAATTGTTTCTGGGCTGCAGAAAAGGGTTTTGGTTGATTACACTGCCTGCAGTAATTCCTGATTTGGCACTAGGGCTATTGTGAGTCATTTATGACTTATTTCATCTCTGGCAATGTGAAAAATGCAGAGTAGTCCCGTAACGTGGAGTCATCATTAAACTGTTTGTACCCCTACTAGGGGCTAAGTGAGTCAGTTCGAACGTCACAGGAAGGTAACGGCATGCTAACTTCAATAGAACCATGCCTAGCAGAGCATTTTTTTTTTCCAACGAACCTTCTGCTTGAAAATGGAATAAAATGACAAAGGAAAATTATACAAGTGAAGTGAGTTGATGAAAAAATGCGTACAAGGGATCTCGGGCTACACAAGTAAATTATCTTGATTGAGATACAGTGGTGGAAGGTGAAGTACGATTAATGGAGCATCTACCATGTTCATTGGATTAGCCACCATCTGATTTCCCCACGTTGACAGAAACCTGTAGCCGAGAATGGCACTGAGACTAAAGGCGCCGTCACACGGAACGAGTTAGCTAAAGTTGACGCAGAGTCGGACGAGTTCTGTGACGTCAGGTGCTGCTATTTTCTGCGATATTTCGGCAACGTGCCAGGTAAAACAGAACCAGTAAGAGGCAATAACGCTCTCTAAGTCACAACCAAAACTTGCGAGATGCCATATTGTATTTATCAATTCCATCTTAAGCCCATTTTTGGTGGGTTTCACATCCTAACGTACAGGCTACGAATATATACACTGTTTCTAAGCATCATCTCTTGAAAACGCATCGCTCTTTTTACGATTTGCTGTAATAAAATGACGCAAAATCGCGGTGGTTAATTTCGTGTTTACTTATTTGCGTGATATAATTCACGTGTTATTAATGCATTTCGTTTTAAGGCAACGGTACGTTGAAGATTTATCCAAAGCGCGTCATTCTTGGTCGGATTTGTTACAATTAGATGTCAGTTAATAATATATCGGTGATTAAAACCTTTACAAGACTGTAAAATAAATAAGAGGCCATTTGTCGTAGTTTGTAAACGTAGAGTACTTGGTACAGGCCTTCAGTTACGAAACAAAGTGTGGTGTCTCATAACAACACAGATTACTTTTTTCACCTTTGCGTTTTCTCAAATGTTGTGGGACTTTCTTTTCAAGTTAACAGAAATTATTTCTGTATCTATATACGTAAAGAAGAGTATCTCTTCGTTAGTTTGTAATTCATAAAAATCTACTGTTTTGTTCCGATTTTGAGAAATTTTGCACACTTTACCTTCAACATTTCGAAATTTTACTTGAAACATATGGGTATCTAATGTATAAAAGGAAAAGGCTGTTACCAAAACTCTCTAAAAGTTCTTGGTCGATTAAATCCAAATTACTGCACGATAGCCTAGTGAAAATTTGGACGGACATAGGTTATATACTTTTTTAGTATAAGGAAAAACGTTGTTAGCAAAGATCTCGAAAATACTTGACCGATTTCTTGGCCAGTTTATTTCAAATTTCTACATTCAAA
Source organism: Schistocerca cancellata (assembly GCF_023864275.1). Lineage (NCBI taxonomy): Eukaryota > Metazoa > Arthropoda > Insecta > Orthoptera > Acrididae > Schistocerca > Schistocerca cancellata. Next base: position 457,758,838 of record NC_064631.1, on the reverse strand, counting down.
AACAATGAAGAAAATTAACGAAAAATTAAATGCCTGACAGACGAAATATATTACGGTAAAGTGATTGTAATTCCTATCGCGATAATAAATTGTGGCGGTGATATCCGTCTTGGACACCGTACCACCACACGTCACTAAATCATGGGGCGAGCGAAAGCACCAAGATTTGACTGAAACATGATTGCAAACTCTTAGTTATCAATTTGTTGCCGTTGTTACATATACAATGGACAGGCATTGAAGAACCTATTGCCGAAAGTAATAGAGGCCGCCATCATCAAGGTGTATCCCGCAAATAGAGACGGATTCATTTCTCCCACTCCGTTTGTTGTGTATCACAGTAGTTAGCGGCGATTTGTAGTCTTGACACTACACTTTATGTACAAGTCACAGATCATACATTTATCAAAGAGCTTACAACATGTTAGTCTTACAAAGAGTATCATTATTCAGAGATATAAATGTCCCGACGACTTCAATTTTCAACATCCTCCCCACCCAAGGGGGGGGGGAGGGGAAGGGGTGACCAACTGAATAGGACGTGCTACCGGTTGTCCTTCTGGTGTGGGCAGTGTTATCGTCCTTATTTTTGTCTCTTCCCTGTACACATATTTCTACTTTCCCTTTCTTCCAGATGTGTCTTGGTCGTCCATCCTCTTGAATCAAAGCCAGATCACCAGGTCGGAAGTTAATACATCTTGCACATATGCCTCTAACTTCGTGGAAGCTCCTAAGCTCCATAAGATAGTCCTTCGTCCACCTTTTCCAACGTCGTCGACTAGTTTTTGATGTAGTTTAAATTATTTGTTCTGATTGTGTTATGGCAGAGGTTCGGCTTTATCTCCTGGAGTGATTGGCCTTGAACTTACTGCAGCTTCGATGCTGACCAAGATGGCAGAGTTGCTCTGCAGTTAGACTTGATAGTCTGAACATCTTCCGTAAGCATCGCTTGACGGTGCCCACCATCCTCTCCCACCATCCTCTCCACCAAGATGCCCGTGGCGCAACGAACTTCCAAGTGATTCCGTTTTTGGTGAGCAAGCCACGGGTCTCTGAGGTGGTTAGTGAGTTCCACAACTCCGGTAATTCTTTGTTAACAGCGTTTTGCATTGTCGGTGTTGATGGTGTGCGGCAATCCACGTCTGCTACCAAAATCTCTATGTTGGTATTCATATTGGAGCAGAGCTCTAAATGTACTGCACGTGCTGTTGCACAAGTGAGGAGTGTTATATAGGCCTTTTCCATGGTCAAGCCTGTCTCGTTGTACAGAGGGCCAGCAAAGTCTATGCTGATGACAGTAAAAGTCTTAAATGGTCTCATTCGATCTGTGGGTGGGGGAGATCAGTGGCTCTTGAAGTCTTCACGATGTTGCATCGAAACCATGTGTGCAGAACATTTTTAATGGCTTGAGGACCTTCAAAATCCAAAATTCTTGCCGAAGTTTGGATAACACAATTCGGACACCAAGACGATGAATTGTGTTTGAAATATGAGGAGTCTCGCAAAGCGATGAGAACCATCTAGTACTGGATGTCGTTCCCCACTGTTGAGGTCTGCAAACTGTAGTCTTCCTCCCAGACGAATGAATCTGTCTTCAATGAATGGATGAAAGCAACCAATTTTATAGTCTTGCGGGATCGGTGTACCGTTCTGGAGTGCGTGGAATTTCTGCGTAAAGCACTGACATTGGACTGTTTTGATCCAGTAAGTGCGTGCGTTTGAGAGCTCGATTACTGTCAGGTCTCTAGCAAGTTTATGTTTTGTGACGAATCTTTAGTATGAAGCGAAGGACCCAGCCGGTTGTACGAATTAGTCTCCAGTAGGAACTGAATTTGGAAATGTCTGTGATGCTGGGAGTTATAGCAACTGCCAACACGTATTTTACATTTCTTTTCTCTTCTTGGAGGTCATGACACACTTTTGAAATATGCCTATAAAGACATTTTTTGGTATGCGGGTTCAAATGACATTATTGAAAGACTTATTCACGTTTTGCGTTGACCATAGAGACATTTGGAAAGAAGATCAGGATGAGGTAACTCTATATATATATTGGCTTAATTATCTCCATCATTGCAGATGAGTGCTGTTTTTGTGCCCGGAACTGTTCCTCCGTACCCGCTGCCTGAGCTTTGTGGTACTTGCACCATGAATCAACACCAGGTGGGAAAAGACCATGTATAGGAGTATCGTCAGTGGATGATTTGTGGAAGAATGTAACCCACACTGCTCTTTTCATTCCTTGTAGGTCATGTGTGTTGTTCCTTATTGCCATTCCATAATATTGCTGGAGTGCATGAATGTTTTTATCTTTAAGTGTTCCTGTGCCATTTAGAGCCCTTGTATCCGATAACTTCTCTTTTCTTTTTGTCTGCTTTAATTTTCGATGGCGTGTTACCATCCGTTTTTGAACGTGGCCCACACATTCAATCTTCAAAATATGCTTTTTACCATAAGGCTGGCTTTCCACGACTGATTTGAAGGCCTTCAAATCACCATCCCTAAGTACTCAGTGTAGCACACACCTCTTTCCTGCTGTGAGCGTCTGAACATAGAAACATTGTAAGTAGGCTGTTTAGGTTTTTATGTTCGTAACGCCACGTAACGCTCTATATGAAAATCACTGACTGTGCTGTGTGAAGTCTGTGGCTGGTTGGCATTGTTGGAATAGTCGCTATTGTAGTGTTGGGCAGATGGATGTGAACAGTGCGTAGCATTGCGCAGTTGGAGGTGAGCCGCCCGCAGTGGTGGATGTGGGGAGTGAGATGGCGGAGTTGTGAGACCGGATGATCTTGACGTCACCTAACGTTACCGCTGGATATATTTCGTAAACCACATCAAATACTGACGAACCTATTCCACAGACCGAACGTGAGGAGAGGGGCTAGTGTAATTGTTAAATACAAACCATAAAAAAATGCACGGAAGTATGTTTTTTAACACAAACCTACGTTTTTTTAAATGGAACCCCGTTAGTTTTGTTAGCACATCTGAACATATAAACAACTACGTAATCAGTGCCGTTTGTTGTATTGTAAAATGTTAATTACATCCGGAGATATTGTAACCTAAAGTTGACGCTTGAGTACCACTCCTCCGCTGTTTGATCATGTGTATCGGAGAGCACCTAATTACGTAGGGATCCAAAGGGAACGGTGATGGACCAGCACATTACGTTCACATGCTAACACCTTTTTATTGGTCTTTTTCACTGACGCACATGTACGTTACCATGAGGGGTGAGGTACACGTGGTTTCCGTTTTCAATTACGGAGTGGAATAGAGGGTGTCCCGACATGTCAGGCCAATAGATGTTCAATGTGGTGGCTATCATTTACTGCACACAGTTGCAATCTCTGGCGTAATGAATGTCGTACACGCCGCAGTACATCTGGTGTAATGTCGCCGATGGCTGCCACAATACGTTGTTTCATATCCTCTGGGGTTGTAGGCACATCACGGTACACATTCTCCTTTAACGTACCCCGCAGAAAGAAGTCCAGAGGTGTAAGATCAGGAGAACGGGCTGGCCAATTTATGCGTCCTCCACGTCCTATGAAACGCCCGTCAAACATTCTGTCAAGGGTCAGCCTAGTGTTAATTGCGGAATGTGCAGGTGCACCATCATGCTGATACAGTGGGACATTTTGAGCAACGTTGGCAGATCATTCTGTAGAAACGCGATGTATGTTGCAGTGCTCTCCGATACACACGATCGAACAGCGGAGGAGTGGTACTCTAGCGTCAACTTTAGGTTACAATATCTCTGGATGTAATTAACATTTTACAATGCAACAAACGGCACTGATTACGTATTTGTTTATATGTTCAGATGTGCTAACAAAACTAACGTGTTCCCATTTAAAAAAACGTAGGTTTGTGTTAAAAAACATACACTCCTGGAAATTGAAATAAGAACACCGTGAATTCATTGTCCCAGGAAGGGGAAACTTTATTGACACATTCCTGGGGTCAGATACATCACATGATCACACTGACAGAACCACAGGCACATAGACACAGGCAACAGAGCATGCACAATGTCGGCACTAGTACAGTGTATATCCACCTTTCGCAGCAATGCAGGCTGCTAATCTCCCATGGAGACGATCGTAGAGATGCTGGATGTAGTCCTGTGGAACGGCTTGCCATGCCATTTCCACCTGGCGCCTCAGTTGGACCAGCGTTCGTGCTGGACGTGCAGACCGCGTGAGACGACGCTTCATCCAGTCCCAAACATGCTCAATGGGGGACAGATCCGGAGATCTTGCTGGCCAGGGTAGTTGGCTTACACCTTCTAGAGCACGTTGGGTGGCATGGGATACATGCGGACGTGCATTGTCCTGTTGGAACAGCAAGTTCCCTTGCCGGTCTAGGAATGGTAGAACGATGGGTTCGATGACGGTTTGGATGTACCGTGCACTATTCAGTGTCCCCTCGACGATCACCAGTGGTGTACGGCCAGTGTAGGAGATCGCTCCCCACACCATGATGCCGGGTGTTGGCCCTGTGTGCCTCGGTCGTATGCAGTCTTGATTGTGGCGCTCACCTGCACGGCGCCAAACACGCATACGACCATCATTGGCACCAAGGCAGAAGCGACTCTCATCGCTGAAGACGACACGTCTCCATTCGTCCCTCCATTAACGCCTGTCGCGACACCACTGGAGGCGGGCTGCACGATGTTGGGGCGTGAGCGGAAGACGGCCTAACGGTGTGCGGGACCGTAGCCCAGCTTCATGGAGACGGTTGCGAATGGTCCTCGCCGATACCCCAGGAGCAACAGTGTCCCTAATTTGCTGGGAAGTGGCGGTGCGGTCCCCTACGGCACTGCGTAGGATCCTACGGTCTTGGCGTGCATCCGTGCGTCGCTGCGGTCCGGTCCCAGGTCGACGTGCACGTGCACCTTCCGCCGACCACTGGCGACAACATCGATGTACTGTGGAGACCTCACGCCCCACATGTTGAGCAATTTGGCGGTACGTCCGCCCGGCCTCCCGCATGCCCACTATACGCCCTCGCTCAAAGTCCGTCAACTGCACATACGGTTCACGTCCACGCTGTCGCGGCATGCTACCAGTGTTAAAGACTGCGATGGAGCTCCGTATGCCACGGCAAACTGGCTGACACTGACAGCGGCGGTGCACAAATGCTGCGCAGCTAGCGCCATTCGACGGCCAACACCACGGTTCCTGGTGTGTCCGCTGTGCCGTGCGTGTGATCATTGCTTGTACAGCCCTCTCGCAGTGTCCGGAGCAAGTATGGTGGGTCTGACACACCGGTGTCTATGTGTTCTTTTTTCCATTTCCAGGAGTGTACTTCCGTGCGTTTTTGTGTGGTTTGTATTAAACAATTACACTAGCCCCTCACCTCACGTTCGGTCTGTGGAATCGGTTCGTCAGTATTTGATGTGGTTTACGAAATATATCCAGCGGTAACGTTAGGTGACTCACCCTGTATAATGACTTTTGAACACTATTAAGGTAAATACATTGTTTGTTCTCTATCAAAATCTTTAATTTGCTAACTATGCCTATCAGTAGTTAGTGCCTTCAGTAGTTAGAATCTTTTATTTAGCTGGCAGTATTGGCGCTCGCTGTATTGCAGTAGTTCGAGTAACGAAGATTTTTGTGAGGTAAGTGAATCATGAAAGCTATAGGTTATTGTTAGTCAGGGCCATTCTTTTGTAGGGATTGTTGAAAGTCAGATTGCGTTGCGCTAAAAATATTGTGTGTCAGTTTAGTGTTGATCAGAATAAGTAAAGAGAGAAATGTCTGAGTACGTTCAGTTCTGCTCAGCTGTTTGAAAATCAAATAACGTAAGAGGTTTATCAGCACAGTAATTTATAAATTTTTCTAAGGGGACGTTTCAACATCTGCAGCAGCGTCCGTACCCCCAGTAGTTCCCTCATAATTCTTGGCACATTTTATTTTATGACTTTTATTTGTTTTATTGTCAACTGATTTACACTGATGGCAGTATTTAGTTAGCACTTGGATGCCTAAAATTTTACCTGTGTCTACACTAGTGACAGTTGCAACTGCATTTTTAGATGTGTGACCTATCTTCTGCCATGTACTATCAATTGTTACAAATACGTCTGTCGTATTATTTAATTCTACTGCTTCTTTAGCAGCGGCTTTCATAGAAGCAACAGCAACGAATTTGACACATTCACCAATTACTTCTGTGTACTTACTTGATCTGACTGGTGGGTCTGACAAGTTCATCGTCGCACTTAATACTTTGGGTGCAGTCAGTCCTTTACCCATGTACCTCATTCCATAGAAGAAATTAACATTGCTCTCAAACAAGTCATTCTTACACTTTTGAGAAGTCCAAAATGACGTACAGAGCCTGCAAACTTTGCACTGAGCAACAAGTTTGCTAGCTAGTCCAGTCCTTGCAGATGTGTCCTCACAGATGCTAATTTGCTCACCACAAACCTTACATGATACAGAATCTTGTAAAAATTGTCCTAACATACTTAAATATAATAAAACATAACCTAACTATTTACATGATCTCCTTTGTCAATAAATAAATCCTCATGGTTTCCAAGTTTCCTCCACGAAGCACTAGTAGGCGTGTCCTTTTCGTGTGTCTGTGAAACATCTATTTCAGGATCAGACTGAATTCAGATCCAGTCATATGCTGATTTCCATGGAAACGTCGCTTCTTAAAAAAACTCTTTCTTTTCGTCTTGTTGAAAAGAGGTATAATAACGTGTAATAGTACACCAAACCACTATGTTTACAGTTCAACACCTATAAAACACTACACGCACCCACAAAGTAAATCCACAAATGCATGTTCAATACTGCCATTTCTGTTTACACACTGCATTCAACCTCTTAACATGAATAAATAGCTGTAAATCACAGCCTTGTAGATTGAATAGTTCCAGAGATAGCAAGTCAATGCAGAAAGTCCGGATTTTTTTTACACTTGCACTATTAACTTTGAAATGATAAAAAGTACACTTTAAATTTTAATTAATCGACAAATGACGCATCAAACTATTCAGGACGGATCAGATATCATTAAGAGATAATAATCAGAAAATATCACTTTTTGACCAATTTCATCATACGTACTCCCCAGATAACATCTCCGAAAAACCTGAGATTTCAGCACTTTGAATACTGGTTTGATATAAACCTCCATGCTGGTCTATCCTTTGCAACCATCTTCATCTCTGCGTAATTACGGCTACTTACATCTACTTGATCGGGCTTACTGGGTCAAGCCTTGCCCTCTCTGTATAGTTTTTCGTTTTTTACACCGATATTTAGTTGCATTAACAAATTAACTCATCCGTGATGTCTCAGGATTCTTCGTATCAACGTATCCCTTCGATTAGACAAGTTTTGCCTTGCCTTTCACTTCTCCCAGATACGATGCTGTACGTTTACATTATTTATCTATCTGCCCATCTAATCTTTAGCATTCATCTGTAGCACAACATCTCAGTCGGGCGGAGTGCACGCGCGTTTGCCCGAGGTTCGAGACCTCCCTCGGGCATGGGCGTTGTTCTTAGCATAAGTTAGTTTAAGCTAGTTTAAGCAGTGTGTAAGTCTAGGGGCCGATGGCATCAGCAGTTTGGTCCCTTAGGAATTCACACACACAACATCTCAAATCTTTCTATTTCCGCCAGCCGGTGTGGCCGAGCTGTTCTAGGCGCTACAGTCTGGAACCGCACGACCGCTACGGTCGCAGGTTCGAATCCTGCCTCGGGCATGTATGTGAGTGATGTCCTTAGGTTAGTTAGGTTTAAATAGTTCTAAGTTCTAGGGGACTGATGACCTCGAAGTTAAGTCCCATAGTGCTGAGAGCCATTTGAACCATTTTTTTCTATTTCCTTCTCGTCTGAACTGTTCGTCGTCCAAGCTTCACCTCCGTCCAAGGGTACAATCCAGACAAACATTTTCAGCAATCTGCAGCTAATGCTATGCGCTAAGTCATCAAATGGTTCAAATGGCTCTGAGCACTATGGGACTTAACAGCTGAGGACATCAGTCCCCTGGAACTTAGAACTACTTAACCCTAACGAACCTAAGCACATCACACACATCCATGCCCGAGGCAGGATTCGAACCTGCGACCGTAGCAGTCAGCGGTTCCGGACTGAAGCGCCTAGAACCGCTCGGCCGCCGTGGCCGGCAATTGCCGCTGAACCAAGCCTTAAAGCAGTAGCGTCATTAGGCATCAACTGGCACGATAAGAGAGGACATTGCTCAGTAATGGATGACCTAGATGGTTGGATGGCCTCTAATGTTGTGATTCACATGCTGCTGATCCCGGTTGGCGACCGAGCAGATGGTGCAATACGCCGAACGCTATCTCCGCTGCGTCGTGGTGGCGAATTTTGCTGCTGAGCAAGTCTTGGCGGGCGATAAAGGAGTGTTAACCTCGTAACCGGTATTTTGTGGCTGCCTGCTTGCTCGCTCAGCAGCAGTTCTGTCTCGACTTGCCATGTTTACGTTCGACAACAGTAACCATTCGCGAAGTACATGCTTATGATAGTATATTCAACTTATTTCTGCTCAAGAACTTGAGTACTCGTGATTGACGCACATACAACTTCTACCACCGAAAGCGACCATGTTTATTTTGTAGTGCACTAAACTAAAGCTGCGGTATGTATTTAATACTTTGGACAGTCTCCTGTATCACCAAAGCTACTTCTAAATGATTCATCCGACTCTTACTGCTAAATGTTTCTCTCGTGATAGGAGCAACATGCAACAGTAGTAATAACGCATCAGACAAATTCATGAGTAGTCGGGGTTGATATCCAAGTTAGAACATTTTTGATTCCATGGTTTCCACAAACAACTTGAGGCGAATGTCCGATATTCCTCTCTACAAGTTTTTCTCACTAAGTAATCTCTGTTATTGACGCTAAGATAAATATACGTTTACTCAACGAAGTGAACAACTGACAAACTGAAAAAAAGTTTCTTATTTCGTCGGTGCAACGATAAACTGCAATGTAGAAATATGTGTAGAGTGAAGTTAATAGGAAGCGAAGCTCACGAAACCATGTAACTATTTGCTACTCGTGGAAAAGCTTCTGAGCATTTCAGCAGCGCTTGGAACTTCAACAAACTTGTTACAATACTTCCTACGTTATAAGTTCAACACAAGCTGCTTAACTACAAGAATTCAAAAAGAAATCAGCGGCTGAGGGGCAGACTACTATATTTTATAAAATATCGGTAAAGTACTTTCATCAATTCAGTTGAAAAAGTAAAGACTGTGCACCAACAGACAGAAGGTATATTTGAAATGTTTAATTAACTTTTTGCAAAATTATCAGTGAATATTGTGTATTAGAAAAATTCGTTATGAATTATGTTGGCACCACAGTAACGTCCCAGACACTAAAAAAGTCTTGGATACTAACTGAAATTAAACAGTAGCACAACATGGATTATAAAAGTTAAACATAATAATAAAGTACATGTACTGCAACGTGCAAGCCATCTGTGGTGCACAGAGTAATAATGACTTCACAGTTTTTTCAGAGTGGTAATCAACATCATCCACAACCAACGTAACAACATAAATCTGTATTTGGTGAATAGGGGGTTAACTGTAGACTCAAGCCTGAGATAAATGATAAAAGCGTTTTAGAAAAACCTGTATGGAACACAAATTTCTGCTTCTTATGATGACTTGAACAAGTTGGACACTAAACTTCCTGGCAGATTGAAACTGTGCACCAGACCCAGACTCGGTCTCAGGATCTTTGCCTTTCGCAGGCAAGTGGTCTGTTAAGTGAGTTATCCAAACACGACTTACGACCAGATCTCATACCTTTATTTCCGCCAGGTTGTGGCTATATCTTTTCTTGCATGAGCGGTTGAACAGAAAGTTACGCAGGAGAACTTGTGTGAAGTCTGGAAGTTTGGAGATGAGGTATTGGTGGAAGTAAAGCAGTGAGGACAGGTCGTCGTGAGCCCTGCTTGGATAGCACAGTTGATACAGCACTTGTCCACGAAGGGCTAAGTTCCCGAGTTCGAATCTCAGTCTGGTTCACAGTTAGAATCTGCTACGAAGTTTCATATCAGTGCACATTCCACTGCAGAGTGAAAATTTAATTCAAGATGAATATTAGTCCTTAGTAAATGAAATGATCTGCGGGCAAGAATTTAAATGCAACAAAGTTTCCTCCGTCTCATGATAAAAAGACATCAGTATCATTTTGTGTGTGCCAAAGCTGGCAAAGGCAGTACAATATTTACCATACGAAAGTAAGTGTGGTAAGGCAAGGCATCAGAATATTGAAAGCAGAAAAATATATCACCGATATTGAAAAATATCCAACGAAACTTTTTATTGATGTACAGTAGCTGTTCTTCATTCATTAAAGCAGAATATGTAAAAATACACGCTTATGAATCTAACTACCCAAAAGTTCACAGCGCTACCAAAATACCCTATATGCAGTGTATCTAACTCTGTGACATATTCGTGTTTAATTTTAGTATATGAAATCCTTCTCCACATCATCTTCTGTTGCCTTTATATGTTGTAAGAAACACATTATGCATTTATGCTATAGCCACACTTTGTGGTTATTAAGGTCTACTAATTCTGAATGTCATCTGTCACCAAAAAATCTTTGAATAATGTTATACATTTATCTTCTCAAATGCTTTGTGTCTGTTAATAATCAAGTGACACATATACAGATGTTGATAGTATATGCAAGAAACACTAGAATTCGTTACATGTGTAACGTCCACACATCAAAAAGGTTTTGCATCACATCGGTTCCGAGAGTTCCGGAACCTCTATAGAAAATATGAATACAGGTCAACGTAAAACATCATTTCCGCCCTTTTTATTGCTCCTGAAAACCACACATCGCATGTTGTACCACCATACAGCGAGACCTTCAGAGGTATTGGTCTAGATTGCTGTATACACCGGTACCTCTAATACCCAGTAGCACGTCCTCTTGCATTATGCATGCCTGTCTACGTCGTGGCATACTATCCACAAGTTCATCAAGGCACTGTTGGTCCATGTTGTCCCACTCCTCAACGGCCATTCGGCGTAGATCACCAGAATGGTTAGTGGGTCAAGTCGTCCACAAACAGCCCTTTTCAATATATCCCCGGCTTGTTCGATGGGGTTCATGTCTGGAGAACACGCTTGCCACTCTAGTCGAGCGATGTTGTTATCCCAGAGGAAGTCATTCACAAGATGTGCACGATGGGGGTGGGGGGGGGGGGGCGAATTGTCGTCCATGAAGACGAATGCCTCGCCAATATGCTGCCATTCACGTATCGTACAGCCGTTATGGCGCCTTCCATGACCACCAGCGGCGTACGTCGGCCACGCATCATGCCAACCTAAAACAGCAGGGAACCTCCAACTTGCTGCAATCGCTGGACAGTGTGCCTAAGGCGTTCAGCCTGACTGGGGTGCCTCCAAACATGTCTCCAATGATTGTCTGTTAGAAGGCGTATGCGACACTCATCGGTCAAGAGCGGTCCATTCGGCATGTTGCTGGGTCCATCTGTACCGCGCTGCACTGTGTCGTGATTGCAAAGATGGACCTCGCCATGGACGCCGGGAGTTAAGTTGCGCATCATGCAGCCTATTGCGCACAGTTTGAATCGTAACACGACGTCCTGAGGCTGCACGAAAAGCATTATTCAACAGGGTGACGTTGCTGTCAGGGTTCCTCCGAACCATAATCCGTAGGTAGCGGACATTCACTGCAGTAGTAGCCCTTGGGCAGCCTGAGCGAGGCATGTCATCGACAGTTCCTGTCTCTCTCCTTTCTGCACAAGAGTCAAGGAAGTGCATTCCACATGCAGATTGGATTTCTGCCTAGTATTAACTGAGTGAAAGCTGCTAACTCTTGGGAATAGGCTAATATTGCTAACAACAAACGACATTAAAGAAAATATATACTGTGAGGGCAATGTCAGAATTCCCAGACTATTGAATAGGGTCGACAAGAGGTTCTCGAACTTATACCACATATAGCTCGAACAGCCCGTTTTTGAGCCAAAAATACCCTTTTTGAATCAGAAGAAATACCCCAAAAAATAACACCATACGACATAAGCGTATGGAAATATGCGAAGTAGACTACTTTCCGTGTTGAAGTGTCACTTATTTCAGATACCGTTCTAACGGTAAATAAAGCAGCATTTAGTTTCTGAACAAGATCCTGAACATGGGCTTTCCACAACAGCTTACTATCTATCCGAACGCCTAGGAACTTGAACTGTTCCCTCTCGCCTATAATATGCCCATTCTGTCTGATCAAAATATCGGTGCTTGTTGAATTGTGAGTTAGAAACTGTAAAAACTGAGTCTTACTGTGATTTAGCATCAAATTATTTTCCACAAGCCACGAACTTATTTCATGAACTACGTTATTTTATACTGTTTCAATATTACACACGAGATCCTTCACTATCAAGCTGGTGTCATCAGCAAACAGAAATATTTTTGAATCACCTGTAATACTAGAAGGCATATCATTTATATAAATAAGAAACAGCAGTGGCCCCAGCACCGACCCTTGGGGAACACCCCACATAACAGTGCCCCATTGGGACTGAACATCACTACCGCTCTCAATATTGCGGAGAATTACCTTCTGCTTTCTATTCTTAAGGTAAGAGGCGAACCAATTGTAAGCTACTCCCCTTACTCCATAATGGTCCAACTTCTGCAGTAACATTTTGTGGTCAACACAGTCAAAAGCCTTCGTTAAATCAAAGAAAACACCTAGCGTTTGCAACCTTTTATTTAATCCGTCCAAAACCTCACTGAGAAAAGAGAATATAGCATTTTCAGTTGTTGAACCATTTCTAAAACCAAACTGAACATTTGACAGCAAATTATGTGAATTTAAATGCTCCAGTAACCTTGCATATACAACCTTCTCGATAACGTTAGCAAACACCGATGGCATAGAAATAGGTCTATAATTGTCAACATTATCCCTGTCTCCCTTTTTATAAAGTGGCTTCACTACCGAGTACTTTAATCGGTCAGGAAACCGACCACTCCTAAAGGAAAAGTTACAGATATGGCTAAGTACTGGGCTAACATACATAGAACAATACTTCAGTATTCTGCTAGATACCCCGTCATATCCATGAGAGTTCTTGGTCTTTAGTGATATAATTATTAACTCAATCTCCCTCTTGTCAGTATCATGGAGGAGCATTTCAGGTAACAGTCTCGGAACACTTTTTTCTAAGAGCGCTATATGATTCCCTGTTGGGACTAGGTTTCTATTTAGTTCACCTGCTATATTCAGAAAGTGATTATTAAATACTGTACATATATGCGACTTATCAGTAACACGGACATTCCCACTACGCACTGATTCTACATCCTCGACCTGTCTCTGCAGACCAGCAACTTCCTTTACGACTGACCATATGGTTTTAATTTTATCCTGAGACTTAGCTATTCTATCTGCATACCACATACTTTTTGCCTTCCTAATAACATTTTTAAGCACCTTACAATACTGTTTGTAATGGGCTGCTGCATTTAGATTTTGATTGTTTCTAACGTTTTGATATAATTGCCACTTTGTTCTACAAGATATTCTTATCCCTCTAGTCAGCCACCCAGGCTGCCTGTTTGTGCTAGTACCCTGTTTTAAACGTTGTAACGGAAAGCAACTTTCAAAGAGCATGAGAAAAGTCTTGAGAAAAGCATTATATTTATCGTCTACTGTATCAGCGCTATAAACATCTTGCCACTCTTGTTCCTTTATAAGGTTTACAAAGGTCTCTACAGCAACCGGATCAGTTTTCCTGAACATTGATGACTATATTTAACAGGTGTTGCAGCATAAAAATCTTTTAAAGTTAAAATTTGCGCATGATGATCTGAAAGGCCATTCACCTTTTTGCTAACAGAATGCCCTTCTAGTAATGAGGAATGAACAAAAGTGTTGTCTATGGTTGTTCTACTGTTCCCTTGCACTCTCGTTGGAAAGAATACGGTTTGCATAAGATTATATGAATTAAGGAGGTCTACCAGCATCCTCTTCCTTGCACAATCACTTATACAATTAATATTGAAGTCACCACATATAACTAACTTTTTGTATTTCCTATAAAGTGAACCAAGAACCTCCTCTAGCTTTAGCAAAAATGTTGTGAAATCGGAGTCTGGGGATCTATAAATAACAACAGTTAGAAGTTTAGCTCCGTTAAATTTAACCACACCTGCACAACATTCAAACACCTTTTCAGTGAAGTACTTTGAAACATCAATTGACTCAAATGAGATGCTGTTTTTCACAAACATGGCTACTCCCCCACACCGCAAAGAGCTCCTCGAAAAGCTGCCAGCCAACCTGTATCCTGGTAAAGGAAGCCTCTGAATCATCTCCTTATTTAAGAAGTGTTCAGATATACCAATAATTTCAGAGTCAACATCTATAAGCAGTTCACTAACTTTATCTCTAATACCTTGTATATTTTGATGAAATATACTAATTCCCTCATTACTCGGATACCTAAGCTTTGTCAAAAGTGGTTCCTTTGTTAGAGAGACTTCCCTTAAGCAGGAATACCTATCAGCTGACTTCAATCTAAAAAAGGTGCAGCTCTAACACCCACTACTGTAGGAATTTTCCCATGAGTGATCCCACCAACCCCACCTATGCTGTCACCTATAAGCTTTGCCAACCTCCCCATACCTGTTGAGGTGCAGACCATGTCTAGTGAAACCCGTCCTGCTGATAGACTCCACCGACACCACTGAAATGTGATCCATGCTTTCTGTCATCAGCGCACCCCCAAGTCTCATGTTATTACGCCTGACGCCTGTATTAAGATGAGGCCGATCATGACGCTGAAACAGCTCCACGAAATGCACATTCGTGTTGCCAGTCTGAGTGGCTATCTTTTCCAGGTCACCATCAATGTCATACTCCCCATCCCTATCAATACTGTTACCAGCCCCACCCACAATCACTACCTGATCCTCTTTAGTAAAATCCCTACATAACCCCCCCCCCCCCCTATGTTAACAGTCACCTGAGCCAATCCTGCATTAGGCTTCACAATGCTGGTGACCTGGTACTCACTCCCCAGCACTTCCTGCAACTGCTAGCCTCCACCTCTGCCATGAGAACTACCTAACAGCAGAACCTTCTTCTTCCTCTTCGACTTTGCAACTGTCCTAGCCACCGTAACTACTGAGGTCTGCTGCATACTTCCTACATCTACAGCTACTAGAGATTCCTCTCCACTAGACTCTGACAGTTTGTCATATCTATTGTAAACACCAATAGTAAAACTATCTGAAAATCTTCTTCTCCTAGCAGATCTCTTGCCAACAGCCAGCTCCCATTCCCCAACCCCCTTCTCCCTCCTCATCCTATCTAGCTCCTCCTGTGCGTTTTTCAACTGCACCTGAAGGGCACAGATCTTAAGCTCCTGCTCCTCTATCAACTTACTCTTGCTACATAACCTGCAGTTCCAGGAGAGGATCTCACCAGAATGCCCACTGGCTTCCCTATTGCATTCCCCCAAGTGAATACTTTGTTTCTACAGGCACGCAGATCATCTATATATATTTAGTTGATATCAACTAAAACTATCATCATTTAAAATTTTCATAAAGGAAAATGGCGTATGGCTGACGATTTTTATCATAGACAGAACATGTGTACTTTTTTGAATGACTGTGTTTAAGTCAATTATGTGGTGATTAATTTCTTATGCTATGCAGTTTGTCCAGTTAATTGACATGTAACAATATTAAAATGTGATTAACATTTGTTAATTTCAAATAATGAACACCAGTGTAAAGAGCTGTAGACAAACAGGCTAATTAAAGTCCTATACTTGCACTCAGCATCTGTGGAGATGTGGACTGACTGAAGAGTTAATCCAGAGATGGGCTGTGGAAATCTGGTGCACATCTTAACAGCTACTCACAATCCAGAGTTCATGTTGGTGGGAGAATGACCCTGGCCCAGTACCACAGAGATACGGGCGCGACGACATCCATCTGCAAGTCTTATGCTGAATGTTTACATTGAGCATTATTAGCAGCACTGGCATCACAGGACAACCACTGGTCTCCATTTGCTCAGAACTGCAGTTGTCTCAAGTCCAGCATTTCATTAGTAGATAATGATAATAAGTAATTTTGTGCGACTCACTGGCCTGGTGCAAGTGTTTCAATTTGACCCCATTTCGGCAACTTGCATGTCCCTAATCTACCCCAGCTATCCAACTGGGGAAAGGTTACCTACAGTTTAACGTAGACCCGAACCACGTGTCGTTTCTGTCGGCTCCTCACATCGCTGAGAGGTGAAGGATAGATTGAAACGCAGACTGACGAATCCGAGGTCCGACCGTGGTTGTCAGGCACAAAGTCACTGTATTGGTTGGAATGAAACCTCGTGATTAACTTTAGAACGTCATTTGCGTCCAAGGGACTCGTTCTCATTTATCTTCGATGCTGAGAACCAATACGTTTACTTGGTGTATACCACCTAGGGCGCATTTTTTAAATTTCAGTTCCAGTTCTTTCATAGTCGAAAGCTTTTAATGTGTGTTTTAACTGAATAAATTAATGTGTTCATTTAAACTTTGTTTCTGTTAACACCTTCCACTGATGTCAAACTTAACGCTACGCCGTTCTCTACTTCAGAATTCACAGCTAGAGCCATAAATTCTTAGGTCGTTCCGTTGTGCACATTAATTTCAGCTTGGGTTTTAAAGGTATGTCCAGCACTTCATTAACTTTCTTAGTCAGTGTAAACGTTTTATGCTGTTTTGCATAAATTTGGCAGACAATTGTCCATAACACGATTTTTGGATTTTCTGGGAAACAGTAGGCCTATATAATGTTAAAACCAGTGTTTGCGTAAGTAGCTTGGCCAAGGTAATTTGATTCTCAGTTTCATGTTTATGGTTTTGTGGATTTTGATTGATGTCTGATTGTTTATCTGCATTGGAAGTCAGTGTTGTAAAATTTTGGTTGGGTTATATATTATGTTGAAGGACTTTGTGACAGGTTATGATGAGTATAAGTATTAGCTGTAAAGAGGTTCTATTATGTGGGTGTTATACTTTAGTCGGAATTTAATTTTGAATTTGGATACTAAGTAAAAAGTGAGTAGAAACGGGTCAGTGCAGATATAAAATAGATGGAAAAGACACAAAACGAAGTTATGAGGGAAATTCGGAGTTGTTTGTAGAAACAAAGAAAATTGTTCAGGAGCCGAAGAACGAAGCGCAAGCAGCCAAGAGAGCAGCGAAGGAAGCAAAAGAAGATAGTAAGAATATAGAGAACAATAGTCGTGATGCCCGCCACTGTGGCCGAGCGGTTCTAGACGCTTCAGTCTGGAACGGCGCGACCGCTACGGTTGCAGGTTTGAATCCTGTCTCAGGCATGGATGTGTGTGCTGTCCTCAGGTTAGTTAGGTTTAAGTAGTTCTAGGGGAATGATGACCTCAGATGTTAGGTCCCATAGTGCTCAGAGCCATTTGAACCATTTGAATAGTCATGATGAAATGACAAAAATGTGCAGTAGAGTCGAAAACGTGGAGACGCTGCAACAAAAGATAGGAAAGCGGGATGAGAAGTAAAGGGACGTATCGCCAGAGGGATAGAAGGTATAACATCTCAGCAAATCAGAATCGTGGGAAAATAGAATGTGAAATTCGGAAACGTACTGCAGGGTCAGGTGTGACGATCCCAGTGCCAACTGCAGAAACTGAAGAAGTACAATCACTTACTGCTTTCAAGATCCTGCAAGCCAGTATTAATGTACAACAGCAGAAGAGAATCGAAGGGGCCGATAAAAATCAGAGCGAGCTGAATGTAAGGTCTAAGATGCATGAGGGTCGGAATCAGGTTCGAATGAAACACACAGTTGTGTGTCACTAATTTTCAGGCATGCTCATTGTGGAAGTGAGAGCAGCTACGCACTTAGCAATAGTGAGAACTCTCAAGATGAACATAGCCAGGAAGAAGGAAGAAGAGTAGAAACAACATTTAGGATGAATATAGTTGGGGAGTTGCTGTTTCATTACAATCATTTCATGCAAGTAAGGATGTTCCAAAATTATAAAGGGAAGGGGAATGTGCTTAACCAAAAAGCTTGTATTTCTCAATGTGATCTATCGATGCCTCTGGAATGGCCATTGGTGTACAGACTAGAATTTGTGTGCATACACCTTGAAGGAACAGTGGCAGAAATGATGAGAGGCATGGCAACTACGTGTAGATGCATTCCTGGAGAATTACAGATCATGGTAGAGAAAAGAGAGAATTAAATATGAAATGACAGTTGGCAAAGATTACACTAAGTCATGTTTCAAAAGCTGGGGAAGTTTGTAGACATGGTGGTAGGAAGAAACAGTTCCTCGATGTGCCATACACTCTGAGTGACATAGTTTGGTACTGCTGCACTAAGATACCATTGACTTATCGGCAATTCCTGGTAGGATTGAAGGCATAAACACGTTTCATAACACACTGCATGAAGTGGAGTTCATGTTTGACAAGCAAGGTATCAGAGAAAGAAGATGATATCATGAAGCACTTCAAAGGACCATCGTGAAGTAGAACAATATCAATTACAACACCATGAACGGACCTACAGGCAATGGCAATCACTTCCAAGATGCGTCTGGAGTTGTAGATTAAGCTTGCAATTTTGGACCACAAAACAGGGGCTGGGAAACCACAGGAACAACAATAATGGGCAACCGTTTATGAAGAATGATGTGGCTGGAGATAGGATAGCTAACGACCAGAGATCATGGAAATTAGGACACCGAATCCAAGCATTGACCAGTGCGGAAATAGCCCATCGCAGAATTGACTAGGATAAGACAAAGGAGAGACTGATTTTAAGCACACCATGAAAATTGGAACCAGCCACATAAATTTTATAAAATACGGCGACATTTCAGATGTACTGCTAAGAGAAGGAGCATACGACGATGGACACCCATGCTGATAGGGGAAATAATATTATGAGGGATTCTGGACAATGGAAGCCAGATTTCAGTGACAGCTGACACTACTTTCGAAAGGTGCGGAAAAAAATTCATTTGGTCGGTATTATTGTTATTAAGAAAGACAAGAATATAAAAGAGTCATATTCGATAAAGTTGTGGAAATAAGCTGACAAGAAGGCGAGAGTGAGAGAGTACCAGGTGGTACAGAAAGTCGTTGTTGAATCCTTCCAGCTTTCTAACAAGCAGAATAAGTTGTGCCATACGTTCTCCTCAGTACACAATCGACTGTTAAGAATTAGAGGAATTGTTCATCCAACCATATTCGAAATAAATGCCGTCAAGCCCAAGAATTTAGATGGTTTGCTCCAAATAAGTCACATCACGACTTTCATAGAGTACACAAACTCGAACAGTAATGAAAGCAACATTGATACTTGAAGTGTGTATATGACTGGAGCCTGTATGGAGTAACAGCGTTTTGGCAAGAATCACAAGAAAATGCCAATGTAAATATGCTTATCATACTTCGACATGCTGAAGTTCTCAAAAAGGAAAGATTTATATCGTAATAAGAAGAAAGTATTTATGTTTGATGAGACGCACTAATGTCTGACATACATTAGTGTGCATTATGAGTATTACAGGAGCAGGATAGCCAAACATAGCAATGTGAGATCCAATAGGAACCGAGTTTGTACCTCTTGTCAGGTGACTGTTGCGTGGGAAAAGAAATGAATGTGGATCCTTAAGATACACTTATTATTTACAAGTCTGTTTCAATTGGCATGTCGTCTGCACTGTTTAAGCATTGGGAATAATTATTTGGTGAATATGTATTGAACTCCTCACCAGAGATGTCAGTATACGTTAATTTCAATGGATGTTTGTGAGATTCCAGTAGTACAACATTAGAGAATGTTCAAACGAAATGATTGTTAAATCGGAACAGCTTGTTTTTTATATAGTTTGATGATAATGAAGATATTTGTTTTGTTGGGTGCTCAACTGCATAGTTATCAGCGCCTGTACAAATTCCCAATCTATTCACTGTCCAGTCCCGCCACTTTCTCGAATGATGATGAATTGAGGAGGACAACGCAAACACCCAGTCCCTGGCTGGGAATTGAACCTGGGACCCTATGATCCAGAGGCAGCGATGCTAGCCATTAGATCACAAGCTGCAGACTGTATTGTTTGAGGTGGCAAGTAAGGTAGTGAATAATGAGGGCTGATGAGGATGGGTCATGACTACAAGAAGACATGCTGCATTGTAGTACATTCAGAAGTCCATTAATCTGCAACAGTCCTACCTTCAGTAACAGCATGTGATTAGATGTGGCATTTACTGGGTACTAAAGTTATTTTTTATTGTTTTAATAGCATGCAGGTGGAACAGGACGTATGATGGATAAATATATGTATAACGAAATAGAGATGTGAGAGACACAGATTTTACTTAATGCTGGATTTCTGTTAAAACGAAAAGGGTAAAGTAAAGCAATAATTACATGTATGGAGATATATATAGCATAAAGCAATAATTACTTGTATGGAAGTATCTACTGCATGTAGATTACAAAGTAATATAGTGAAATTTCAGCTCGTCTTCGTGTGCAGGTTTTTAAAGGCACAGAAATAGTTGAGGTGTGTATAGTGTGTGATAGGGTATTGTTTTCCACGTTGTGAAGATTTTTGTCGATGGGTTAACACTGCAGCAAATGAAGCTTTAGTGAAGAACATATTCTATGGAGGAAAGATAAACAATAATGGCTAGATACATAAGGATCGTACCATCCAAGGAGAACACTTCTGGTTGTACACAGTAAGAAAGAGTTATAATTGTTAACGTGTCTATTGGCTTTTTGGCATAGTCTACTTAACTGAAGAACTCAATTTGCATGCAGATAATTGTTAACAGTGGTACACGTAAGGCATGATGCGAAAGGAACGCAGGGACTAATGTGTACTAATCTTCTAACATCTCCCACTAATTTTGTGTGTATCCTGTATCTGTGACTAAAAATATTTTCATGAGGTAAAAGAAACTGGATACATGATTTGTCATCAGAGGCACTATTTTGTGAATCAGATTCTTTATCCAAAATCAATAGCTTAAAGAGAATTAGCAATAAGGAAAACAATAATTTCTTAAATTCCACAAAGAGCGAATTCTCTCTGTTCAACAATTTCAGTATACCTAGGATTATACTAGATGTCATTTTAATCCAGTTCTGTGATATTAGAGTCACTCCATATGTAAAGTTTGTAACGTAGTATTTATGGTGATATCATTGTAGGTTACACTCAATATTGTAATAGTTTTCATTCGTACTGAAACTGGTTCTGAGGATTGTGCCGAGTAATGCATGCGAGGACTACGGACACGACAGTGGCACCCACAAGAATGAGCGAGGAGCAGCTACTGCATCTAGCTGTGGCCCAGGCGAAGGTCACCTGGTTATGGAGGCAGAACACCCTCAATGGAAATGCAAGATGAATGGGGCACCAACGGGTTTGGTGTCTTGCCTGGAACCCCCTGGGAAATGGAGAGGTGGACGGTGGCATAGCTGACTTCCCTGTCACAACAACAGTCATGCTGGCAGGGCGACAAAGCTGTTAAAGTAAACAAGGGGACCTTGTGAACTACAAGTATCCAAATAACTTGGTAAAATATCAAAACAGATGAACTCACTTTACCTTCATGAATCCATCATATGTCAGATTTACCTTACTATGGATTGAACTCACCACTTTTTCTCCTCATGGAGGATCATATGCATTAGCCAGTCTGCACCACAGCACAGTGCTGTTGTAAATAATCACTATCCAGTACACAATTTTGTTTCCCTTGTGAGACTACCCTGGTATCATCTGCTGGCTTGTTTGGTATTGATCAGCAAACCCATTTTCAAGTGTAATCCATGGACAGTGGACCTAATGTTCAAGCTACTCGACGAATTGTCACTGTCCAACTCAAGGAGGATAGTCATGGTACAGTCGAGTTGACAACGAATGACTAACACTATTACCAGCACACTGATTTTTGCGATGTGCTACAGATGGACACTATAGAAGAGGCAAGTCACACACTCACTCGGACAGGTGTTGTCGCACCTAACATCACTAACACCTCTCTCCTGACCACGACTGGGAGAGAGGGAGGATGATTCACCTGCTGTCCACTGCCTTTTCCTGTACATGCAAATTGGTCATGCCCACACTGTGAGTCCCGACCAGAGGGATATGTAATGAACGGATATACAGCTTTTCCAATGTACATTATGCATCGATGAAAACCCACCATCCATCTGTGTGCCAAGGTCACTCTCACAGTACACCTGAAAGTACGAAGTGATACCATCCTCAGATTAGGTTCATTCAGTGGTTTTTACGATCACAATGGACTATTATGTACTACGAATATGTTCTGATAGTTATCTTGCACTATATTCTATACTGCATTTTCACTTTTATTTTTTTTTAAATTACCAAACATTAAAATGTCTATTTTTAAGTATTCAATAACATGTAAAGATTATTCTTTGTTATCACAGTCACATTAGATGTAGCAAATGCTCCATGGTTTTTCACAGACTTTATTTGACAGAATGATTGGAATCACCTTTGACATGAAATTTACGCTTCTCACGTAATTGAGAACACGAATAGTCATAAGCAAACCACTGGAATCATGTATTTTGTTTTGTGTATGTGCCAAGGGTATCTAAACTGGTTTACACATCATTGTATACTACCTTACTGTTCCTTCACAAGTGTGTCGCTTGTTGATTTTGAAAACAGTTACATCTGTAGAAGGTCACACTCTTTATCTAAAGCCTTATTCATGTCGCAGTTTGAATAGATATCAGTAGATGTCATGTACCTTCTCTGCACTGGTAAGGTGCTGATGTGAATGGACCTTCTGTCATTAGATGTTATCCAATCATGTAGTGAAAGGGCAACGAACCACACTTGATGAAAGGCAAAGTAATGGCATAATATTATAAAACAATTTGACTCTGTCCTTGGGGAAGATAATTATATGTTTTCAGCTGATGGCAGAAGCTGTATTTGCGTTTGCATATTCGTTAATTGATCAAGTATCTGCCTTCAGCATTCGGCGTAGGGTGGTTTCCTTGAGCATGCATACAGTTTCTTCTGATTGTCACTTGGTTATTATTTATGTGTTGTGTTTGTAAGTGTTACTTTGTCTACCTTTTTGACAGTTATTGATGTTTATTGTCACTTGGACAAACATGACGTTCACCGAGAATCGGGTGCATTGTGGGTAGTAAATTTTGCTTGTAGCTGCCCCTCTACCTGTCTTAAAGGCACCTCGTCCAGTATACAATTTTATTGCTATTGGGATATTATGAAAAACAGCAAGACACCTGTTATGCCCCTGTTCATTTAGTACGAGAATAACTCTCTACTTAGAGGATAATAAGGGAGCAGAATATGATAATAATGTTATTAAGGCGTTCTGGACTGATTGTGCATGGAGACTACTAACTTCAGATCTTAACTACATTTCGTGTGGTGTGGGTCTTCTTTTCCTTTCACTTTTGAGAGTTTGTGGGAACAGGACAGAATTCTGGATCTGGGAGAGGCACAGCAGTATCCAACACGACGAAAAAAGTGGCTTCTGGCATCCACATAGGCAGGCAACCTCAGATGTTGTCTCCATTAAAGCTGCCTCAACGGGTGAGTTCCAGGGGGTGGAGTTACTGTGTAATTATGAACTGTCCCCAGCCCTGCGGCCAAATAGAGACCAGGGTAAGAAGTTTGTCAGTGGTAGGTCTGCACTTTCCCATATTCCGAAGAGTGCCTTCTACAAATAACAACCTTATGGTTTCCTTAAGAAACATGGCTTGCAGAAAAAAAAGGTTCAACTGGCACATCCATGCTCGAGGCAGGATTCGAACCTGTGACCATAGCGGTCGCGCGGTTCCAGACTGTAGCGCCTAGAACCGGTCGGCCACGCCGGCTGGCTCTTGCAGAAAAATAGAGCATAGCCTTGGGTGCAATTCCTTGCTTTCAGAGGACCTCTGATGTGAGACAAGTTTCTGGGTACGAAAATGAGTGATTAGTAAAATTGTTTGTGATATCATGTAGACGGAGAAGAAGCAGCAGCTTCATTGAAAAAGAAGGGCGAACCAGAAAGTCATCGGTATTTTAACGTGACTCGCTTTCTTGGTGCGATTTTTCTGGAACAAAGAACCATGCCGTTGGCCGTCTGAATGTTCTTATGCAGTGGTGGATATGTCCTGTTTGGGGAATGAAAAGAGCAGGCTGCGTGATTCAGCTACAATATAGAGAGCTGGTTGTGGGACGGAGACACAGAAGGATCAAAGAATTCATCCAGAGACGAACAGGTGCGGATCTGGTGCATTTCTTAGTAGCTGAACAGGATGCAGAGTTCGTGTTGTCGGAAGCATGACCCAGACACAGCATGACACAGACATGACAGCATCTTTCTGCATGTCTGATGCCAAATATTTACAATGAATGTTATGAACAGTACCGGCAACATAGGACAACCCTTGATCTGCATTTACCGAGATCATTGTGATTATCTGTCTCAAGTCAAGGATTTAGTCTGTTAGGCCTACAGTCACTGTTTTCATTGGAATAAAAGCTTGTGAGTAATTTTAGAAAGTCAATTACATCTAAAGGGCACTTTCTCATTTACCTTCTACTAATGCTGAAAACCAGCAGGTTTATTTGGTGTAATTCACATACGGCACAGTTTATAGTTTCAATTGAAATTCTTTCAGAGTCAGATGCGTTTAATGTGTGTCCTTAATTTAATAAATCAATGTGTTCATTTAAAACTTGCTCCTAATAGCACCTCCCATTAATAGCATACTTAACGCTACACAATTCCCCACTTTAGGACCCACAGCTAGGGCCATAAATTCTGTGCGATAGTTATTCCGTTGTGCACAATAATTTCAACTTGGGTCTTAAAGGCGTGTCTGGCTCGTCATTAACTTCCTGGGGCAGGGGAAACGTTTTTAACATTAATGCAGTTTTGCAAGACAGTGCCAGTGAGAGTGGGATAAAGAGAAGGAGAAAGTGGAAGTGGGTGAGAGCCTTTGGCAACAAGGGACAATGTCTATGATAACGACAACGAGGAAGAGAAAGATACTGAGAATGAGAAGAGACAGCAGCAGTGGCAAGGAATGAATGAGATAGTAAAAGTAAGAGACAGCGTGAGGGAGACAGGGACAGAGAGAGGAGACAGTAATAGTAGCACAGAACGAAGGAGACTGTAGCAATGAGACAGGAGACAGTGAGAGTCAGAGAGACAGTATGTTTGCATGACAAAATTGTTCATAAATTTTTGAAGGTGCTGAGCAAGGAAGAATGAGGCAGCTGGTATTCCACATTTAAGTCAATCTTTTAAACAGGAGCATATTCGAGTCTTTTGTTCTCCTACGGCAGCATTTTTTCCACTGGTGGGGAGATGCTACAAAATCTCCCAGCCAAGAATTTTCGATTCGCCGCATGGGGTTGCTAACTGTCGTTAAGGAGACTGGTTTCTTTTGTAATGATCCCATACCGTTTGTTTTGGACAGACCTTCGGAGTTTAGAAAAAGTCTCTCAATAAATCTGTCATGTCAGAGTATTCTCACGTGTTGCTTCCATAAAATCTGCTGTTAAAATTCCTGTACGATGCCAAAATTTGTAATAATAATTTTGCGATCTGACAGCGTCTACTTGAATCTTTTGGACTTTTCGGGAGAATGAGTGTGCATCCACTGTCTAAAATGTTCCCTAGTTCCAGAGTGTACGTAGTACAATCATGTCTCGCCCCCAGTCCCCCAGTCACGACTTTATTCAGAAATTTGACCCTCCCGCCTCCCCCCTCCCCCCCTCCATCACAGTATTGAAGGAATGACAAGAACAAATCTATTATTTCAGTTTTGTGAACAGTGGTTACACGTTTTGGTACCAACTGTGTACAAAACTTACAGGAACCTAACTTCCCACTGACGATGTGAAAGAGGGTGTCCTTGATATCAGGCACATCTGCCCTCAGGCACATCTTCAGTATGTTCGGAAATAGTGAACCGACACCTCGGACACAAATTAAGCAAACACGTTACGTAAGTTAATTAGTCAAACGTGAATGTCCTCGACTACCTACGTTATGCACATTTGTGCGACGAGCTTTTGAAATTTCAGTACCGCACCGTCGTAGCACCATCACCCATAACCCCATCTCCATACACACGGAACAAACGCAATGAACCCCGGCGGCAATGATTCATTATGCTTGCAGTGGCGAATGACATAACGTACAACGCTACTGGCGATAGAAGCAATAATACTATTCACTACAGTCGCTTGCTGCTTACACCATGGTGAATGCAATAGAGAGTTGGTCGACGTAATATGTCCTTCAAAGTTTTCTTTTCAAACCATACAAGCACTATGAAATTACGAGTAGTATTTGTTTGTCTTTAATGGCGAATCAGAAGTTAATTTATGAGTAGTCCACGTTTTAATGATTATCTCAGGGTACCTATCCAGAGCTAATGTCTTTGAGTGAGACCTTCAGTAGGACACTTTACTGTGTATCATTAGCAGATGCCGACCATTTGGTTCGAGCATCGGCTGTTGTGTAGCTTCTGTGCTGCATTCTGCAGGAGGATGGGTGACATTTGTCTCCATGGCTGTGGCGTTGGTGGCTTGGACCAGTCATCAAACAGCAATGACTGATTAATCGAAGAGGAATTTAAGTCCCCCATCAGGTCTACATACTGTTGGGTCATAATGTTGCACGGCTCTTGGTCTGAGTTCTAGCTCATCCTGCAAATCAACGACACATGTGTCTGCAATAGCAACAAAATCGCTCAGAAGTTGCCTGGGGTGTCACAGACTGAGGAAATGCTTTCGCTCAACATCTTCGTCAACCAGGATATTACTGTTTTTGTTTAGAGTAGAAGGTGATGAAGATACAGCCATCAAGAGTTCGTTAATTCTACGCACGTGACCAAAAAACCAAATTCTCTTTTTCTATATTACATCAATTTCTTCTGTTTTAGAATGTATCGTATTTTATTTTAATTTTTAATGTAGAATCTGTCTCTCAAATTTGGACCTGGTATACTGTGTAGAATGTACCTTTTCGTTCTTATTCAGCTGCTAAATGTTTTTCAAAGATGATAAAACAATTTGCTCCGTAGTACTGATGAATTTGGATACTTTTTCTTGTTTCATATGGTTAGAAAAAGTATTCCTATAGGCTTTTTACCGAAGCAACTGATTAATCCTTTCGCCCTAGTACTTAAAGCTACTATTGTGTTCTTTTGATTCAAATCTGGTGCTTCGCTGGACTCTATTGCCATATTATTGTTAGTACTATTTCTTTGACTAGAAGCTTTCGAAATGTGGTGTTACGGAATTCTGAAGATTAAATGTATAGATTGGATAAATAATGAATAGGCATCGAACTGAGTGGGAGTAAAAAAGAGTTCTTTATGGTGGAGCTTGTCTGAGGAAAGGTCCGAGTTGATCAGACACATTCTGAGACATCATAATTAGGTAATTCGGTAATAGAGGAAGTTTGAGGGCTGAAAGTAGTAGAAAGAGACCAAAACTCGGTTTCATTATTCAGGTACAAATTGTTGTAGAGCTGCAGTAGCTACGCAGTGAAGAAGAGAACTGTAAGGCTAGAGCAGCGAGCCAGCTGTCTTCAAACTGAAGACTACAACAGCAAGACTTAGCAAATCCTCGCACTCAGCGACCTTAACGCTAGTGATGTTTGAATCCAAATATTGTACACATTTTCTTGTCGTCTATTTAGAGGACAATATTCATTAGTGCACACCCAGAATACATTTGTGTCAAACTTCTTGACAGATTAAAACTGTGTGCCGGACCGAGACTCGAACTCGGGACCTTTGCCTTTCGCTGGAAAGTGCTCCACCAACTGAGCTACCCAAGCACGACTTACGACCCGTCCTCGCAACTTCAATTCTGGCAGTACCTCGTCAAACTTCACAGCTCTTCTCTTTGTAGCATTTAAATATTTATTTACGTGTAGCCCGTAAAGCAAAGACACACTTATAGTCTACAATCTAGCCAGAAGCGGCACTGGTAAGAAATCACGAGACAGTCCTATTACACGATTGTAATAATAGAATTTCTGTGTTTTGATGAACTTCTGAAACATCCGCAGTCGGGAAACGAAGATTCTGTAATAAAACCACCACCAGTTTTGCACCTCCTCAACGCCTTGAAAACAGAGTAGTAGAGAGGTATTACGCCTGGGAGCGTGATCGACATTTAGTGAAATCTGTACCTGTACGTGCTTATGCCGAAGCGGTTTAGGAAACACGGGAAATTTAAATTAGCATGATTAGATATGTATTTGAGTTCGCGCTTGCCAAATACGACCCTAGCGTCCTTTACAGTAACAGGCTGGCGCGTCTAAGGAGAGGGAGCGCAGCTCCAATTTCTCTACATGACCGCTAAGAGCGCGGATGTCAATACAAACATGGCCGGGATTAACTTACGATACCGTTCAGGCACCAGCGGTCGTATCTGACAGCCATTAGAGTCACATGTATCACGGCCAGACCCGACACCACATAAAGCACACACGGGCGGCAGCTGCAACGCCCGGCGTGTCTGCATTCTTCCCTCTCCCCTCCCTCCCACTCTCCCTGCTTTTTTTTCGCGATTTCCTCTTTGACACTGAACAGTATCGACAGCCAGAAGTCCTCCAGCTGTCTGCCGAAACTGCTGTCGCGAAGCCATTAGTTTGGCTCGGGGACAGTCGTGCGTTTAATTGGCTGCCCCTGGAAGCCTTCTGTACGTAAATTAGCCGCCGCCCTCACCGTTTGGCTTCGTAATTTACCCAACGGGCAGCCGGCTGCCCGGGCAGATGCAAATAAACGCAGCAGCGGCGGCGGTCGTGCCTGCCCGACCACGAGACCGCCCCGGCGCTGTGCTGCGTCGACCACAGGTCCCCTCGCCGTGCTTTTTTTCTTTTTTTTTTATCCCTGCTCCCGGGACGAGCGCGGATTTTTGTAGACGTGGCTCTGTCCGTACTGTTTGTTTTGTCAAGCACTGTTTGAATTATTGCCTCGTCCCAGTACTGTTAGACCTGCGCACTTGTCACTCGTATCTCTTTGGTGCACATTTCACAGGACAGCGATGCGTTTTTACGAGTATATAATTCTGTAGGGTTTCGTTGCCGTTGTCATTGAAGGTAAAATCTTCTAGATTGTAATCTGTATCATGCTCCTCTTCAATAGTCGACGTTTCGATACCTCCAGTGAGGCTTTCCTCAGGCCTATTTGTTTTCAGTTGAACACTGTCTAAAACCAGTGTCGTGTTCACTTCTAACATGAGGTTTACCTGCGCTTCTACTTGTCCTGAATGAGTGCGGGAAAACATCCTTTTATAGGTTAACGTGATACTGGTTTTCGACTGTGTTCATCCGTCCAGGGACACTGAAGAGACCTGAAGACGAGAGCAGAAGGTTCGAAAATGTCGGCTTCTGAAGAATAAGTTTGAAAAGGAACATTACGCGGCTTAACAATTCAACAGGCTCAGTTCTAAAACATCCCCTACTGTCATCTTTGGGAGAGAATGTAAACATGTGATTGCCGCCCGAAGGTTGGTTTTTAAGAATGCAGTGCCTCATTAGACACAGTAATCTTGCAGGTGGAATGCCCTGTCCTACCTTTGCTTGCTGAAACGTGTTTCTGCCATCTTCCAACTTGACACTAACTTCTCAGTAAATGTCGAGGGAGTCATCAGATTTGTTTTTGGTTTGCAATGATATTATATCTCCATTAGGTGTACGTATTTGTTGTTGATTTTATCTCTGTGACATCTTCATCTATATCATATCCCGTAAGCCATCTAATAGTTATTAGCGGAGGGCACTTTCGGTACCACTATGTGATCCCATCAGCCCTATGCGTGGGAAGAGTGATTGACGTAAGCCTCTATACTGGCTCTAATTTCTCGAATTTTCTTCTCGTGATCACTATGCGAAATGTATGTGAGGGGAAGTAATATGTTGTTTAATTCCTCTTGAAAAGTGCTGTCCCGAAATATCAATAGTAAATCTCTCTGTGATGCACAACGCCTCTCTTGTAACGCCTGCCAGTGGAGTTTGTTTAGCATCTCCATAGTGCTCTCTCTCCAGCTAAACGATCCAGTGACGAAACGCGCCGCTCTTTGTTGCATCTTCTCTATCTCCTCTATCGGCCCTACCTGATAGGGATCCCAGATAGATGAACAATACTCAAGAATCGGGGGAAAAAGCGCCTTATAAACCACTTCTTTCGTGGCTGAGAAGCATTTCTTTAAGATTCTTCCGATGAATTTGAGTTTGGTGTCTGTTTTTTCCACTGTCTGTTTTATATGGTCGTTCCACTTAAGGTCGCTCTGGGTGGTTACGCCTAGGTATTTTACGGCAGACGCTGTCTGCAGCAGTTTGTCATCAACTAGTGTGAATGCGGAAGAGACTTCTTGAAGAAATGCAGCTAGTGTGTTTCTTCAGTTAACCACATATTTTCCGTTGTAATTATAGCAGCCGCAAATTATTCTGAAACCCACGGGTGTCGATCAGAATTTTAGGATTAAGACAGGAACAGAAGTCCCCTCCAGATTACAGTCAGTAACCTCATTGTATCACTCTCAGCTTCCTGGAATGTGGCTGGAAAGAATCGACCTTTACAGTAGGCTGAATTGTAAAACGTCTCATACTATCCCCTTGGCTAGAAAATGTAAACATGTGATTATCCACGCGAACGTTGGTTTTTTAACATCGCAGTGTCTCACTTGGAATAGCGCTACTGCAGGTGGAATGTCCTTGCCTACCTCCGATTGTTGAAATGTTTTACCCAGCCAGTTATAGGCGGATCTACAACTTAACGGGCCCTTCGAACCACACTGTAACTTTACATTTTTCATGTCGTAGGACTAGGGAATAAAAGTGGAGACAAAAAAAAATCATGGTTCCCATGACGACTTAACGGGCCACTTTGAGTTCAGATAGTGGTGATGTCTGGCATACTGGACATACAGCAAATGGAAAATACTTATGTTGTCCTACAATAACAACAGGCAAAATGACTTTGAAAATACCTTGTTTGCTATGATCTTACACATATTTTATGCTGCAGTCTCTTCCCCATCTCACATGTAGTTAAATATCAACAGCTGACCAAACATTCAGCATGCTCCACTAACGGAAAACCTTCTTTCGCAGTTTTAGAGAAACGATTGACATTCAGGTGCCTTTGAGAATATCAAAATACACACTTCTCCTCCATCCTGTAGACGGAACGAATTACGTTATTTTTGTACTTTTGTTAGTTAAGGTCAGTTACTCGTATTTATTGTGTTTTTTATTTACCTATTCGCAGTACAAACAAAGAGATTCCTCATATTTAATTGATTTTTTACATCAAGGTCCAATGAAACAGTCTACATGAATTTCACGAAAATCCGCTGTTCGTTCATAACGATTTCCTCTGTGCGAATTCGTCTTCAGTAGAGATGAAACAGTGGAGAGAAAATACACCATGAACAAATACACCATGAGCAAGTACTAAAGCAGATTTCCGTAAAACGCAGCTGCACACCATCAAGATGACGTGCTACAGACGCGAAATTTAACCGACAGGAAGAAGATGCTGTGATATGCAAATGACTAACTTTTCAGAGCATTCACACAAGGTTGGCGCTGGTGGCGACATCTACAACGTATTGACATGAGGAAAGTTTCTCATACACAAACAGCAGTCGACCGGCGTTGCCTGGTGAAACGTTGTTGTGATGCCTCGTGTAAGGAGGACAAAAGCGTACCATCACGTTTCCGACTTTGATAAAGGTCGGATTGTAGCCTATCGCGATTGCGGTTTATCGCATCGCGACATTGCTGCTCGCGTTGGACGAGATCCAATGACTGTTAGCAGAATATGGAATCGGTGGGTTCAGGAGGGTAATACGGAACGACGTGCTGGATCCCAACGGCATCGTATCACTAGCAGTCGAGATGACAGGAATCTTATCCGCATGGCTGTAACGGATCGTGCAGCCACGTCTCGGTCCCTGAGTCAACAGATGGGGACGTTTGCAAGACGACAACTATCTGCACGAACAGTTCGACGACGTTTGCAGTAGCATGGACTATCAGCTCGGAGACCATGGCTGCGGTTACCCTTTACGCTGCATCACAGGCAGGAGCGCCTGCGATGGTGTACTCAATGACGAACCTGGGTGCACGAATGGCAAAACGTCATTTTTTCGGATGAATCCAGGTTCTGTTTACAGCATCATTATGGTTGCATCCGTGTTTGGCGACATCGCGGTGAACGCACATTGTAAGCGTGTATTCGTCATCGCCATACTGGCATATCACCCGGCGTGATGGTATGGGGTGCCATGGGTTACACGTCTCGGTCACCTCTGGTTCGCATTGACGGCGCTTTGAACAGTGGACGTTACATTTCAGATGTGTTACGACCCGTGGCACTATCTTCATTCGATCCCTGCGAAACCCTCCATTTCAGCAGGATAATGCACGACCGCATGTTGCAGGTCCTGTAGGGGCCTTTCTGGATACAGAAAATGTTCGACTGCTGCCTTGGCCAGCACATTCTCCAGATCTGTCACCAATTGAAAACGTCTGGGCAATGGTGGCCGAGCAACTGGACCGTCACAATATGCCAGTCACTACTCCTGATGAACTGTGGTATCGTGTTGAAGGTGCATGGGCAGCTGTACCTGTACACGCCATCCAAGCTCTGTTTGACTCAATTCGCAGGCGTATTAAGGCCGTTATTACGACCAGAGGTGGTTGTTGTGGGTACTGATTTCTGAGGATCTATGCACTCAAACTGCGCGAAAATGTAATTACATGTCAGTTCTAGTATAATATATTTGTCCAATGAATACCCGTTTATCATCTGCATTTCTTCTTGGTGTAGCAATTTTAATGGCTAGTAGTGTACATATCCATGACATAACATCTCCTTTTTTTGAGTGTTTTCGCCACAGAATAGCTCTTGCAATCTGCGACTTCGATTATTTGCCACATGTATTCCAATCTCTGTCTTTCCCTATATTCTGCACCCTCTACAGCTCAGTCTATTACAATGAAAGTCATTCCCTGATGTCTTAACGGATGTCCTCTCTTCCCGTCCCTTGTTATTGTTAGTGTTTTCCGTATATTCCTTTCCTCGCCTATTCTGCTGAGAACATCCTCATTCCTTATCTTATCAGTCCACCTTATTTCCAACTTTCTTCTGTAGCATCAGATCTAAAATGCTCCGATTCTCTTCTGTCCCGGTTTTTTCACAGTCCTTGTTTCACCAACATACAATGCACCAGACATACATTCTCAGAAATTTCTTCCTCACCCAAGACCTATGTTTGATGCTAGTAGATTTCTCTTAGCCAGGAATGCTCTTTTCTCTATTTTAGTCGGTTTTCCGTGTCCTCTTTGCTCCGTCCATCATTAGTTCTTTTGCTTGCTAGGTAGCAGAATTCCTTGACTTTCGTGCTCCCTAATTCTAATGTCAAGTTTCTCGCTATTCTCATTTCTGTTGATTCTCATTACTATCTTTTTTCTTCGATTTACTCTCACTCAGTATGTAAACATTCAAAGCAATTTTCTGTCGAGAGACGTGCCAAACTGTAGAAGAAAAGTGTCAGACGCAAACACACCTTAATAGAAGCTAAATTTTAGAAGACGTTCGCAGAAATTACCCACGACTTTGCAAGTTTCTGTAATTTCTGAAAAGAACTAAATTACATGAAAGATTAAACGCTCCTACTTCCTAGAATATTGGCAACTGTATCTAAAAACAAGCCACTGATCTTCTCATAACGATTATTCAAGAAGGTTCCGTGCACGACTCTCGGGTCTGCCGAAACTAGCGCGCGGCAGGGCTTGTTGCTGTTGATTTAATAAGCGGTATTAATTACCGGCTGTTCCACTTTCGCTGCGAAAAGTATCCAGCAGAGGATTGTATGCGTGAGCAAGCAAAGGTCAGAGTCATCGATGCATATGCATGCGGGAGCGCAGTAGCTTCGAGACCGTTCGCTTCGCTTCGCTCGCTTCCCGTTACACGCCTGACTCAGGAGTTGTGCAATCTGGCGTGTCCTCGAGGGAGTGCCTGATAATGCTGTTGCACGACAGCGCAACGCTTGCAATAACGGCATTGCAAACAGATTACGGAAGCAAATGAATTGAGCTCTACGAAGTACACCTGCGTTGTGAACAGGGTTTACGGAGAGCGCTACAGTGGGCATCATCATGGCCTTCGTCAAAATCACTGATCAGGATCACCTGCTCTCTTCAATAGTCCTCATCTTTACACGACGTCACACATTACACCTTCATGGATGCGCAAAAGTATATATCTTTTATTCTTATTATTATTAAATAAAGAAGAGCACTGTTCGAAATAGATTTATGGGTAAATGAATAATAAATGAAATGCACCACATTGCTCACGTTTTACAAGATTAATTAACCGCTTTTTAGCATACAAGGTTAGCATTAGACTTTAACTGACTATCATCGATAGAGAAGTTACAATGTTGGTAAACAAAATAGGAAAAAATGTTACACATCTACACTCATGCTCATAAATTAAGGATAATGCTGAAACATTGTGAAACAACGCTCTGCTGGGCGATTTTCGGGTTTAAATCACGTCGGGGTATGACCATGCGGTGCAATTGACCTGGGATCGTCGCACGGTGGCGCTGGCAGCAGTCCACATACGCAGAGGTGTGTTGGTGCATGTCAGGGTACGGTGCAGCGAGTAAGTGTGTAGACGTTTTCAGACATGCTAATGATGACTGTGTGTTGAAAAAGGCTCAAAAAACACATAGTGATGACGTTATGAGGGGTAGAATACTAGGGAGACTGGAGGCTGGTTAAACACAACGGATCGTAGCACGGGCCCTCCGTGTGCCGCAAAGTGTGATCTCAAGATTATGGCAACGACTCCAGCAGACGGGAAACGTGTCCAGGCGCTACAGTACGGGACGTCCACAGTGTACACCACCACAAGAAGACGGATATCTCACCATTAGTGCCTGCAGACGACCACTTTGTACTGGAGGTAGCTTTGCTCGTGACGCTACCGCAGCCACTGGAACAGTTGTCTCCAGACAGTCTACAGACGACTGAACAGACATGGTTTATTCGCCCAGAGACCTGCAAGGTGCATTCCACTGATCCCTGGTCACAAGAGAGCCCGTAAAGCCTGGTGTCAAGAACATAGTACATGGTCACTGGAACAGTGGTCCCAGGTTATGTTCACGGACGAGTCCAGGTACAGTGTGAAAAGTGATTCTCGCTTGGTTTTCATTTGGCGTGAACCAGGAACCCGATACCAACCCCTCAATGTCCTTGGAAGGGGCCTGTATGGACGGTGTGGTTTGATGGTGTGGGGTGGGATTATGATTGGTACACGTACACCCCTGAATGTCTTTGACACAGTAACTGTAACAGGTCAGGTGTATCGGGACGTCATTTTGCACCAGTATGTCCGCCTTTTCAGGGGTGCACTGGGTCCCACGCTCCTCCTGATGGATGATCAACGCACGAGCCCAATGAGCTGCCATCGTGGAGGAGGTTCTTGAAGCAGAAGATATCAGGCGAATAGAGTGGCCTGCCTGTTCTCCAGACCTAAACACCATCGAGCACGTCTGGGATGCTCTTGGTCTACGTATCGCTGCACGTCTTCAAACCCCTATGACACTTCAGGAGCTTCGGCAGGCACTGGTGCAAGAATGGGAGGCTATACCCCAGCAGCTGCTCGACCACCTGATCCAGAGTATCCCAACCCCCTGTGCGGCCTGTATACTTGTGCATAGTGATCACATCCCATATTGATGTCGGGGTACATGCAAAGGAAACAGTGGAGTTTTGTAGCACATGTGTTTCTTTAGCGTTTTCTCAACTTATCACCAATATCGTGGACTTACAGATCTGTGTCGTGTGTGTTCGCTAAGTGCCTATGCTATTAGCGCCAGTTTTGTGTAGTGCCACGTTGTGTAGCACCACATTCTGCAATCATCCTTAATTTATGAGCATGAGTGTAGATTTAGTCACAAACATACGGTAGATGTCGTCTTTGACTGTATGGTGATAACGCAGTTTATCACAATGTCAAAGACAACATTCACTGTGTGTTTCTGCCTCAGTCTGGAGTGTAACATCTTTTCCTGCTTTCGATAAGATAGAAGGTGAAGCAATGAATTAATTTTTCAGCTTCTATCCTTATTGAAGATAGATTTGAGACTCATATGTCTCCAGGAAAACGTAATTTCATCAGATCAGTTTTCCAGTGTTCTTTACAAACATTATAATTTCTGTGGCGACGATAGTCAGCTAAAGCTGGGTGGGCACATAGACTTGAAAGTGTGTCACTGTACTCGTATACTGTGTATTTAGACCGACACGAATGACGTAACGCATATGAGAGAGCGCTTGCTGCTCCCCCCGCAGACGCGCTGAAGTGCGCAACAGGAAACGGTGGGACGCGGGGGGGCCTTGATAATCTGCTGACGCGGCCCTGTTACCGGAGACGTATCGCCGCTGTACGCAGGCGTTTTAAATCAGCGCGCCGTGAGGACGGGCCCCCCAGCCCGCAGAAGAAAGCGCTTAACAATGCTATTAGGGCGGGCAGCCGCGCGTTTCCAGCGTATCTCCATAATTTTCCAGTAAGCCGGCGCGGTAAGTGTCGGCTGGCCCCCGCTCCGGCCGGCTCCGCCAGTGTGCAAATAAGCGAGCGGCCGGCCCGGAATACTCCAGAGCCCGCAATGGCCGACCTCTTACACGCTAATGCGCTCGCAGACACATGTTCCGTGCCGCTAACGACGCAGCGCGAGTTATGCGATCGCCGGCCACTTCATTCCGGGCTTCAACACCGAAAGGCTTTACCTGGTGCCGTAACGAACGGCATATTCAGTTGCCTTTGGTGACCGCTTCACTAAAAGAAGCTGTAATTACCTTAGGTTGCGGGATTAAAAAGTCATAGCCGCAATCAAAGGCCAGTAGGGAGTTGCTGAGATTAAAAACTGCGTAAAGCAGGGGTGAGGCCATTCTGCTATTCAATCTCTATATCTAGTAAAGCAGGAACGTTAGAATAACAATTGATGATGATGATGATGATGATTCCCATACTTCTTTACAGAGCGTAGGGGAGCGACGCGGGAGACCCTCGCCGCCTTACTTGGCAAGGTCCTAGTGGAGGTGGTTTGCCATTGCCTTCCTCCGACCGTAATAGGGATTAATGATGATGATGAAGACGACACAACAACACCCAGTCATCTCGAGGCAGGAAAAATCCCCGACCCCGCCGGGAATCGAACCTGGGACCACGTGCTCGGGAAGTGAGAACGCTACCGGGAGACCACAGAATAACAATTACACTGGCTGAAATCCTCCAGCAAGCGAGGAGCAGGAAAGGTACAAGGCCACATAATACATAGCACTTCATCGATAAAAGACTAATTTATTAACTAAAAACTTCACCGAGCTCTTGTTAAAAATTTCTTTCCCCGTGTGAAATTACGAAGCTGACATAAATGCAAGGAATTTTAATATTCCAACTTTAAGTTGAAATTAAAAATAGTGAAAGAGTGTGAACCATGACCTCGTTCACGGAGTTCTGCCAATATCTAAATTCAACACAGCACACTATGACATCAGTTACTACTAAAAGAGACTCAGACATTGAAATTAACACAAGCATTAAACATAAAAAATATTTGGTTAATGACTCAGCTAACACCAGTGAAGACAGGAAACGAGAACAAATAAGGGAATACTGTAAAACAATGTGAAATATAGACCAGAGAAAGAGTACACACGCCAACGAAAAACTTTTTTTTTTTGAAAAACGTTTTTTATTTTGATGGATCATCTTTATAGATTATTATGAGCTGAATCCAAATCTAGCCTTAGTTTTTTTGTATCATCCATAGTTTTCGAGCAATATGCTTTTTATCGTACAGTGTAAAAATCCTACGGGGAAATTAATGAAACGCTTTGTCACAACATAGGCTTGGTTTGTATTTATATATGTGTTAATAGAGGCTGGAATTGGTTTCTGTTTTCTTTCTCTTTTTTCTTTGAAGCTTCTTGTATAGCTTTTTCTACGATGAGTCGCTCGCTGAGCTTGTAGGTGAAGTGACCAACAGTAGTCCCCCATCAAGTTGGTGTTCCAGCGGCTTTGTTAGCGTTTCTCCATCACTTTAATGCCCTGGTGAAAACGCTCTCCTTGATCCTCACTAACATCTCCCATATTGTCTGGGAAGTAGTCAAGGTGACTGTTCAAAAAGTGAACTTTCAGGCTCATTAAACATCCTAAAATTTTAAAATTCTTTAACATTGTAGCTATAATAGAAACATATTCTGCGTCTTTTTCATGTCCTAAGAAGTTTGTAACGACTTGTTTGAATGATACCCATGCTTCTTTCTCATTTAAGGTCACTGTGGATTCAAAGTTAACATCAAACATCAGTTTTATAATGTCAGGTGCGACAAAGACGCCTATTTTAGTTTAGCTTCTGAAAGGTATGGAAACTTTTGGCAGAGATACTTAAAACATGGTCCATCTTTAGGCAAACCCTTTACAAACTATTTCATTAGGCCTAACTTTGTATGTAGAGGTGGCAGGAGTACGTTTCTTGGATCTACAAGGTTTTTGCGTAGAATGTTCTTCTAATCAGGTTTTAAAGACTCCCTCACAGGCCAGTTCTTTCTGCACCAGTGTTGATCCCTAGCCCTACTGTCCCATTCACACAAGAAACATGGAAATTTGGTAGGGCCACCTCGCTGACCAAGGAGCATGCATGTTACTTTTAGATCGCCACATATTATCCAATCATGAGCAGAATAGTCTATTTTATTTAGCACTATTTCTAGGTTTTCATAGCTTTCTTTCATATGTACAGAATGTCCAACAGGTATAGATACATACATGTTACCATTGTGTAATAAAACAGCCTTTAAACTAGTTTTGGATGAATCAATAAACAGCCTTCAGTCTTCCTTTTTGTATTCAATACCAAACATATTCATCAGGCTGGGAATGTCTGAGCAGTACACTAAATCAACTTCTTGTTGAAAAAACTTGGAAAACTGCTGCTCTCTCTTTCTGTACATTTATATTTTGGTTCCAAATGCCAATAAGTTCTTTTCATTTAATCTAGAGCCTAGCAATTCAGCTTTTTCTTTCGTTAAGCCCAGATCCCTAACCAAATCGTTAAGCTCGGTCTGAATAAACACTCTCGGCTCTGGACTTTCTGTATTACAATGGAATTCATCATCATCTGGATCATCTAAATCACAATGTACATCAGAAAATACTTCTGTTGGAATAGAATTTATGTCATCTTGTGGTTCAGGAATAGGCAAATCTACACCATGCCCTACTGGTCGGATGGCGGACAGAAAGTTAAGGTAGCTTATAATATTCTTGTTTTTCGAATTATGACCAGTAATATCAACACTGCAAAAGTAGCAATCATCAGAATGACTTCTTGACTCTCTCCATATCATAGAAACAACAAATCTAAAGGCTTTTTTCTCATTTTTGGACCATTTTCTCAGATCTTCAGCACACACATAACATACTATATGCAGGGCCCAAGATTTACCTTGATAACCAAGTTTAGATGCAAAGTATGAAAGATAAACCTTTTTCACAAATTCTGTAATGTTTCTTTGGTGTTTTTTAATCACAGATTCACCACAAATATAACAAAAACTGTCAGTAGATTTTCTACAACCACGATTAGACACTGTACTGAGCACATGTATAGGAAATGGGAAGATGAGGTAAGGTTGACAGTAAACAAAACACTATCTGTTAACATAGAAATAGAATCAACCTTTTTTTGCCAGAAAATGTTTTTCAGCAGTGCTAACAATGTCATCTACATTCATTACACCTCCCTTTTAAATTATTTTATGTATATAAAAGCTGTTAAATTCTTTAAATAATCGCTTAATCATATTTGGATTTCCCACCCTAAAAAACTTAAGAATAAAGTAATTTCAGCAAAAAAGTTTTTCCATTGTTGGCTTGTGTTATTCGATTTTTCATCAAGTAAAATGCAAATCTCAATCCACACAGCTTCATTTTACAATAAGGTTTCTCAGGCTGGTTTTGTAAAAGAATAGTCTATATCAATAAAACAGAAAGAGCGTCCTCAACAGCAATTAGTAAATTACTCTTCAATACCAAACTCAATTGCATACATGCATGACAAATAAGATCTATAAATTACAAATAAGGCTCAACTCTGATACGCTGAAATAACAGTGACATTTCATGAAAGTAAGTTCGCCCAAATAACTCAAACCAAATACACGTGCACTTTAAGACATAACAACCTAAGCACCATGAAGGAGTGATGCAAATTGGTCAAAAACGCAAAATTGTAAAACTTGACAGCCAATGAGTGAATGTGCGACGCTGCAGCACAGTTTCATCATGCAGTGGCTAGGGTAATAAATTGGGGACATGTCGATATTAGGACATAAAGTGTTTGCGATATTAGTGGGGTAACAGGGTTTCTGGCTCACTTTTGACATCAAATTGATTTCAATTTAATTGCACAAGGTAATTAATTAATCAATTAATTATCTCATGACCCCTGATGGCATCCTGGGTTTTCCCCAGCCAGCATATGGGTCCCCTTCAGGGGACTCCCAGCCGCCTTTCTCCTTCTCCCCTCTCAAGACATAATCCGAGATGGTGGTCCAGAAGAAAAGGGTGGGAACCAATAGGAATGCTGAATATGGTCATATGATAGGCTTCAGCCAATAGGACCACAGTATTTGGTGAAGTCATCGGAGGAGATTAAAGGCAGGCTCAGGAACACCATAGCCTCAGTCTCTCTGTCAGCCAGCAGCAGCAGTAGCATGCAGAACATTCATGAAACATCAGCAGCAGCAGTTGAGACACAGCACAGGAAGAAGTGGGAAAGCATCACACATTAGATCTTTGTCTGTAGTTAGCATTATTGTTGGCTGTTTTGTGTCTTGGTCTGTATGTGACACTTCCTCCTCCTTGTTCAGCAGTAGCCCTCAGTCTGTCGAAACATGCACGGATGACCAGCATGTCGGCCTCCACTGCATCCAGGCTCACAGCAACCTCAGCGGCCATCTTGTTGAAACCAGCCCTGACCTCTGGACCTGCAGGAGCAGCAGCAGCAGCAGCAGCAGCAGCAACCTCTTGCATGTCTGAACCTGTAATGACAATGTGAAATCCTGTATCGCACCTTGTCCACAAGCTGGAGTAGGACAAGGAGCTGTTACTGTCTGTCACTGAGATATGACTGATCCCACCAGAATATCCCTGTCGTAGCGCAGGGGCAGAGTTCAGATGATTCCACACACAGCCCACTTGATGGAGCAGGACAAGGAACTATTATTGTCTGCCTCCTCATCAATTTGTGTGATGATAATGCCCCATCTGTTTCCAATGCCTCAAATGCTGTTGGTGGTCCTAAAGAACAAGACGGAAGATAGTATTTCTCATTGACATATGACCCATCCCAGCAGAATATCCCTGTGCTAGAGCAGGGACAGAGTGCACATGCTGTGGGTAAGAAGGTAACAAGTGGGCCCATGCTTTTCAGTTCTCCATTCAGTTTAACTTCTAGTGGAACAAAATGTGTAAATGAGGGTGTAGAAGCACATAATGACTGGGGCTTGCGTGTCAGGACAGAAACTGAAAATTACATTGAAAAGTGTTAAAGTGCTTATTTCTGAGTCTGACTGGAACAAAATGTGTTGTGCAGAGTGCTACATCAGTCAGCAGATGACCAAAGACTATTATCCAACTCATACCCTAGTGGACATTCACCTTACAGTGTTATACTATGTATTATAACAGTGCATTATGACTCTGCAATATGTGTTAAAATGGGTGAAATGTGTGTTTATCTGTGGCATGCCACAATTACGAATTTATACAATGTGAATACTGTGCTATGCCTTACACTGGAGAGACTGTGTTGGTGGTTGCTAAGCAGAGAATCTGCATACAATGATATGGGCTTTCTATGTGTACATAGCGTACATGTTAATTATTTAGAACAGTACCTTTTGCTGCATCAATGCAGAGTCAAAAAACAAATGGGTTAAATGAAAGTGAGAGAAATGGGAGTATTGGGAGGTGCCCATCAGTTTGAAGGAGATATGCATGGAAATTACTGCATATCAAAAAGCTTTATTTGGAAATGACTTGTACAAGTGGAAAGTAGATAAATAAAGAGTAGGATGATTTCTTTGAAATACTGCACCTGAAGTATAATTTTCGAATAATGTGTATATATAGTTTCAAATTGTGTTTGTGTTTTATTTCATACATATCTCATTACAGTCTAAGTATTACACTTATTAATATCATTATTTTCGATACTGCTCCTCTAATCATGCAGCAGCAGACAGCTATCTCAAACACCTTCTCACCAGTCACTGTCAAACTGAATGAAGTAGTTACTTTTCATGGATAAATACATATATAGCTGCATTCTCTGTGTAGCCACTGTAGCTCAGCTGGTCAAGTGACAGAACTATAGTGGCTACACATATTATTGCCATCCCACAAGAGTGTATGTGTCTTTCCATATATGCCCATTACTCCCTGATGTAGTCAGTATCTCGGCAGGGTGGGTAAAACATCCTAATTATATGGACTTTGTTGTAGGTGACTCATCCTGTGAAGACACAGAAGAAGATCTTTAGAAGAAGAAGAATGGAATACTCCTTCCTGATAACATACCAGCAGTTGTTGTAGTTCCAAGCAATTGTGGCAAGACTAATGTTCTCATGATGCTGCTAACACATGTGGATGGAGTCCAATTTGAACATATTTGTATATTTTAAAAAAACACTGTTTCAACTCAAGTATCAGCTATTACAAGAGATACTGTGCAGAGTAAAAGCCGTTATGTACATGACACTCAGTGAAAGTAGTGATATTACACCACCTAAAAAGTAAAGCCAAACACTGTGTTCATATTAGGTGATGTTGCTGTGGAAAACCAAGACCTAATTCGAAAATGTTTGTTTCAGTCGTCATATGGGTTTTGATGTATTTTATCCAAGCCAGACATATTCCAGAATACCAAAAGAGTTGGTTATGGATAAAGCAAACCTCATTATAGCCTTCAAAAAAGCCAATATGTATTTAAAACACTTTTACCAATACTATTTAGGAGCTGACACGCCATTCAATAACTTTGTAAAGATGTGTGCTGATTACTGGACTCGTCCGCAGTATGAATTTCTTGTTATTGGTAAAACAAAAAGACTGAATGACAGTAGTTACAGGCAAAACTTCGAAGCGTTTCTGTACACATAACATGGTAAGAGAGGTGAGTACATTGATATACACTGCACCATGGACAAAGTCGTGTGCGTTTGTGGTTCTCAACCCAAGAGGATGGGTATACATAGACAGAACATTCACTTGTACATGGATGCAAAAATTCAGGCTACCGTGCGTAAAGTTGGAGATACGCGTAGGGAGCTAGAGACATATTACCAGACTCTTCTGAGAATGATCAGTGGATTAAATCAGTTAATTAATGAAACCAGTAAGAAAATAATCGACTTAACAAAAAAGGTTGAGCTATTGAGGGGAAAATAGGTGTAGAGCCTTTGTTATTGAGAAGGGGGAGCAGCCACATAATAAGAGGAAGAAGAGCAAATATATAAAGACTTAAGCTGCAGAGATGTCTAATTAGCGTATATCAAGATGTCGACAAAGCAGAAAGTCATTCAGGTGCGGAAAGCTGTTCAAGAGAAATTATGGTTGTTAAGATTAGGGCATATGGATCGACAGCATACACTAAGAAAGACCCTTA
Source organism: Schistocerca cancellata (assembly GCF_023864275.1). Lineage (NCBI taxonomy): Eukaryota > Metazoa > Arthropoda > Insecta > Orthoptera > Acrididae > Schistocerca > Schistocerca cancellata. The sequence goes on along the minus strand of NC_064631.1, from coordinate 457,714,965 downwards.
AGCTGAATCTCTCAGGCAGCTCGCAGCAAAAACATACGACACTCTAGTGATGGTGTTGTCATTGATGAATTCACTATCCATCAATCCTCTGAACAGACAGATAGAGCATTCGACATCAGCAGGGGAAGATCATACATGCTGGGCACACAGTCTGTAAATGTAAGTGATGGCACAATGCAAACTGGTAATAGGCAGTTTTAGAGAACACCTGTGTTAATGAATCTTGTTTTCCTAAGACCCACGAAAAAATTCATAAGTTATCCATTTAACGATAGGGAAATGTACCATGAAGTACTACATTTGACCAATATACATAAGATTGCAAAAAGCCAGAACAACAAGAAATATAAAACCATTATAAAACCAATACTCAATGTTGAAAACAACAACATTAGCAGCACTGACAATATTGACTTTCATCATAAACCAGTGAACAATTGAATCTCGCATTACATACCTTATGATAACGCCAATAAGCTGCAGGTAATACAGCTCTATGAAATGAGGTTGTTTCAGTAATTTACGAGCTTAGAGAGAGATCTATCATTGAGTAAGTATGGAACAGCAGTTCGAGAATTGCACAAACCAGCATGCAAAATTTACCCTCATACTCATGACATGGTTAAAGATTTGAATGACTTACGGCAGGCTGATCTTGTAGACATGAAGGGAGAATAATGGGCTCAAATACATTTTATGGTTATTGATACATACTCCAAATTTGCCTGGGCGTTACCTGTTAAAACAAAAACAGAGAGAAATGTCGCAGATGTGTTTGAGTGTCTGTTGCAGATAGGGATGAATCGATGCCCACACAACCTCCAAACCGATCACGATGGTGAGATTTACGATAGGCATTTCAAGGTCATGATGGAGTGGTATAGAGTATACCACTACTCAAGATGCATCCACCTGAAGACGACTATCGTAGAACATCTGAACAGAACAATAAAATGTCAAATGTGGGTGCAGTGTAATTTTCACATCTCATACAAATGGACAGATATCCTCCCAGAAATAACTGCAACATATAATCGAACTAAACTTAGCACAATAAAAGTGAGACCAGTCAATGTTTATCGTAATATTCATGGATATGGTGTACTATCTTATTAAAACGATGGGTCCATATCAACAAAAATTTAATATAGGTGATTTGGCACATATCTCAAAACACAAGACAGAATTTGAGAAATAATACCTGCCAGACTCGTCAACAGAGATATTTACAGTTCCCAGGGTGCAAAGAACGAATCCTAGAACTCATATCTTGAAGGATAGTGAAGATGAAGAAACTGCAGATTGCTTCTACATCAAAGAGTTGCAGAAAAATTCAGAACCGGATGTGTTTCTTGTGGAGATTGTCATAACAGTGGGGAAATAGAGTGCTAATCAAATGGCTTGGTTTTCCCACAGCACAAAACAGCTGGGTTGGTGCTAATGACTTGCCGTATAATGGGGATGCACAGTCCACAACCACCACAGCAGTATAACATGCATGCTAGGAGATGCATTAGAATATGTGGTGGTATTCTAGACAAACTACCAGAGGAATTACACATTCCAGGACGTAACTACTATGGACCTCGAACAAAGCTTCAAAAACGCTTGGCGCTATGTGACAAGGGGATTAATCTGCTCAACGAAGCATGTATGGAACACGACATTGCATACCTGCAAATAAAGACCTCCCAACGCTCTGAAGCAGAATTGCATGGGAAGAAGAAGATGCTTGGGTAAAGTACCTCGAGTTCTACCAATAGCCCAGATGTCTGGTGGTTTCCTTCCATTCCTCGTACCTGCCCTCACCACGCTCTTGGCTGTGGAGTCCCTCACTGGTGGTCCTGCAACTATTGCTCAAACAATCAAAAATGCGCAAAACTCCCAAGCGTAGTTAGAAGAGGCAAGAAGACCTAACCCCACGATGGAAGCTGTAACAACTGGAAAAGAACTATACTTGAAACTGTACAGGAAAGAACTTGGTCTATTCACAAAAAAGGCCCGTTAGCAGTCCTACCAGACTGGACACTCACAATACTTAAGTTTATTAGAAAAAAATTCAACATTCCAAGATTCCGTGGTGTCTTTATTACTGAAGACTATGTGGAAAACTGGTGAATGTGGTATTGTGAATTTAAATGTTGGTGGAGGGGCGGGTACCCACTGGCATTTGGTGACCTACGTGCAAACATCAATACACATAAATCGGAAATAAGGAGAATGAATGCAATGATTGACTTTAATCAGGAAGGTTAAATTGAATGCCTACTGGATTTAACAAAAGTACAGGTTTTGAAGAAGGATACTAGTAAATTTTACAGATCAGATCAGACTGTGGACATACTGCCTGTCAATACAATTTGAGTCGGGTGTAACATTGCAACGCACTCCTGTCTCAGCGACAGTCTCATTCATACCATTTACGGGTTCTTCACTTCAATTGCAACAGGTATAAGATTGTTGAGACTCCCACGAATGAAATATACCTTCCAGTGACATTTCAGACACTGGACTATTTGGAGCTACATATTATGGACCAGAATAAGCAACTTGTCGGTTTTTGCAATGCCGAAATCATTGTATTATTACATCTGAGCCAGGATGGGCGTATGGTACAAAACTAGTGCACACAATCCATTGCATACCACTTCACTGCTGAAGTGCTAAGTTATAATATGTGCGACCTATGACTTTTTTAAATCACTTGACTTGAAACCTTGCAATGACTTCCTCACTTACTATAGCAAGTCCAGTAGAGTATTATAAGCAAATTATATACCAGGAATACTTCTTGCATAAAACTTATGCTTCAACCACATTTAACAAGAATGATGAAATTAGGATTGCCATCCAGCACCAAGAAGTGCTGACCTTTCCATGCAAGAGTTTCATATATTTGAAGGGATCATTCAAGAAAACCGATGGCAGCGCTACAGCAGGATCCATACTTACATGTATGCTTTAACATTCCTGTTTCAGGAGATATGCTATGACTTCAATGGGTCTGAGATTAACTGTACACATAATGTTGGCATAACACCAACTCTAATCTAATCTTAAAACATATGTCCCTGCATCATCCACAGATCTGAATGTTTAGAAAATGCAGGATGCTTCATAGACGATCAAGTAGACAGAACAGTGTGGAGGACAAACGATTAACTGCATGCATACCACTAAAAATGGTTATGGACTACTTTAAGGAGATGATGCAGATTATTATGAATGCTAAACAGAAACTCATTCTGATTAATAGTACTGTAAAAACAACCATATTTGTGAATGTAAAACAGTATTACTACTGTGAATATTTATATCTGAGTAAAAAAATTGTTATTCACTACAATATGTCTTTGATGTTATTTCACAAATGCCTACACTGACAAATATATGTAAAGATGCTGCAAGACGATCAAGATATTAGTTTGAAACCTGAGGGAGGTGACCTTCAAGATGGAGAAAAACAAAATACATGAAACTGTGAAATGGACTTTGCCTATTGTGCTGCCCATGTTGGGTTATGGTACCAGATAGCAGAGACAATGTACACTTCAAAAGACATAGCAAACACGTCTAAAATCACATTGCCAGCACTTGAGGAAAATCAAAGGTGCAATCTACATGGATCAGGCTGAATACAGTAACAAAATTCCACACTTATTATGAGTTAAGAAATCATTTATTTCTCATCCAACTTAAAAGTAATTTTACATTTTCGCAAGGAGACATACCACCATTCTTTTCACACATCTTCTTTGTGAATCAACTGAAAGGAGGACACCTGCAGAATTCCAGGTCTTGAACAGGAGCAAACTTGAAGATTTGACACATCCATGAGATCTTCTTCTTGCCCTTCATGTAGATGATGGTATCTGTGTGGTCAAATAATCGAAGCTACGCCACCATATCTTATAGGGTACACAAGCATCAACCCAGTGAATTCCACGCTAGAAATGTGCACTCTTCCATGTTTTAACATACTTCACATCCTTGAAAGACGTTAGTGATGCAATGCTTGTGGAGAATGTCTCTATTATTCTGGCATCTTCTGTGTACACCACTAATTTAACATCTTTAAATATGACCTGTCTATGCTCAGAAACTGTGAGCATCTGCAATGATGTTCACACCTTGAGATACCATTGTGGAATGCTCTGGGTATTTGTGCAGCACCTGTTCATTTATAAATCTTGTTGCACAACACCAGTGAGTGGGCAGTAGTTAATCACACAGTGATGTAGGACTAGAGCATACACTGCAGCGTGTTCTGGGAAACTACGTGAAGATTCAAATTCAATTCATACACCTATAGGTTCAGATATAATTATCTTGTCCTGTGTTGAGCAGTCTATTACGATGATCAGTGATAGCTCCTTGAATTTCCATGGACAGAGTATACATCCTCAGCACTCTCATAGTAAGAAGCACAGAACCTTACATTCATGTCAAACACTAGGCTGTATATTTTCACCCCATTGCAGAAGTAAATTCTCATAGATGTAGAATTCTGAATTGAGATGACTCTAGCATTGGTTAACCAGCAGCTGACGAATACAGTGGAATCAGTTGCCACTTTGCCCCATCTACGCTGTAAAGAACAGTAATGAATTGATTAACAGCATCAAACATATCACCATACCTAGTACAGCAAAGTTTACATCCCTTGACATAGTTAAACTCTGCACCACATAACAGAAACACTATATATTATCAAAGATAATCTTCTGCTGCACAAAAAGTGAAGCAATGTAGAAATCTACAAATTAATGGATCTGCTTGAGTTGGTGCTATTTCATAATTACTTTTCCTTAAATGACAAAGTTTGTACTCAGAATGCTGGTCTACCAATGGGATGTAGCTTACCTGGCTCATTAACTGACATCTATATTAAAGACTGGAAACCAAATTTTCCAAAGCAAACAAAATTGAAAATATCAGGTTCATTTATTTTAAATGTTATATTGATGACATCTTGATACTATAGAATGGGACAACCACTGAAATAGAAAGCTTACTAAGAAACTTAATAACACACATCTCAAAACACAATCTAACAGTTGAACATCAAACATAACAAGGAATTAATTTTCTTGACCTAAACCCAACCTGTCGTAACAACTGATGTAAATTCCAAATTTATAGACAACCTACCACATCAGATGTCATTATAAATAATACTTTGTCACTCAGATCAACACAAATTAGCATTTTTAGATCACCACTCAACCTTGAAAACAAAATTCATGCTGAGCCTGATACAAAAAACAATTAATTAAACATTTTAAAAACAGTAGCCGAAAATAATGCATGTGATCCATTCATAGTTGACAAATTAGATGAAAAGATAAAAACCAACCAAACAGCATCGATGACACAGCTCTCAGTAGCAGAAGAAACTAAACATATATCTGTGCCATTTCTTGGTAACATCTCATACTAATTTGCAAAACTGTTTTAACCATACCAAGTCGAAATAAGTTAACACACAATGAACAAAATACAAAACATAATAGTTCATAGTACTAAAACAGCTAAGCCACCTTTTCTCAAACCTGGTATATATAAATTAACCCATGACAGCTGTTCCTGCTACAGATAGGGTAAACAGGATGAAACTTTGAAATTCGATACAAACAAGATGCAGATGCACTATGTTTAAAGAATTTTAGTAAATCCAGTTTTGCAAACCAAAACAATCATTCAGTTACAAATATCAAAACAAATCTCCATATCCTACACACTGCAGATAAAGTAATAAAAATAGCCCTTTTGGAACAATTAGAGATTTTCGTCCATAACGCTCTGAGTAACTGGAAGTCACCCACTGAGATTTTTTGTGATCTCCCAAAGGCTTTTGACTGTGTAAATCATGGAATACTTCTAGATAAGCTCAAGTACTGTGGTATGAATGGGACAGCGCTCAAATGGTTTAAATCATACCTAACTGGAAGAGTGGAGAAAGTTGAAATAAGCAGTTCACATAACATGCAAAAAACTGGTAATTTCTCAAACTGGGAACAATCAAGAATGGGGTGCCGCAAGGTTCGGTCTTGGGTCCTCTATTGTTCTTAATATATATTAATGACTTGCCATTCTACATTCACCAAGATGCAAAGCTGTTCCTTTTTTACCAATGACAGAAGTATAGCTATCACACCCAACAGACTAGAATTAATTGGTGAAATTGTAAATGATGCTTTTCAGAAAATCATGAAGTGGTTCTCAGCAAATGGGCTCTCATTAAACTTTGACAAAGCACAGTAAATGTAATGACACCATTAATAAATATAGACTTCAATCAGAAATCGGTAGCTAAGGTAGAATATTCAAAATTTCTAGGTGTATGCATTGATGAGGGGTTGAACTGGAAAAAACACACTGAAGATCTGCTGAAACGTTTGAGTTCAGCTACTTATGCTATTACGGTCACTGCAAATTTTGGCGAAATACATCTCAGTAACTTAGCTTACCACGCCTGTTTTCATTCTCTGCTTTTGTATGGCATCATTTTCTGGGGTAACTCATCATTGAGTAAAAGAGTGTTCATTGCACAAAAGCGTGTAATCAGGATAATTGCTGGAGCTCATCCAAGATCATCCTGCAGACACTTATTTAAAGAGCTAGAGATTTTCACCGTAGCCTCACAATATATATATTCACTTATGAAATTTTTTAGTAAAAATCAGAACGAATTCAAAAGTAATAGCAGTGTACATGGCTACAACACTAGGAGAAAGGATGATCTTGACTACTCAAGGTTAAATCTAACTTTGGCTCAGAAGGGGGTAAATTATGCTGCCACAAAAGTCTTTGGTCACTTACCCAATAGCATCAAAAGTCTGACACTGCATGGCATTTAAAAGGAAATTAAAAGAATTTCTTAAAAATTAAAAATATCAAGTGTCATGTAATATTTTGTGTAATGTAATAACTTGTGTAGAGACCTTTTATTAACCTGACAGGTTCCACATCATTACGAAGTGTCGTATTCATGGTCTATGGAACAAGTACTAATCTAATCTCTAATCCATAACAATAAATCACTCCACATCAACTTAAATGAACAAACAGACTTTAAAAAAAAAACCATGTTACAAATTTCAGTGCTGAAATTGTAGATATAATACCTCCCTAACTCATTGTTTAATAGATTTTATAAATATGACATGTGAACTTTGCCATGTAACTATATGTTATTTTTGCAACACAGATATAGATACATAATTACGGTCGCCAGCGTTTATTAAAAGAGCAGAACAAAGAGACTCTCTGCCCTAACATAAACTCTTTGACATAACTTCAGTTATACTCCTTGGTTTATTTACGTTTTGTAAAGCATGTGGAACGTGTTACCTGTGGCTAAGTGTGAGAGAACTGCAGTAAAATTAACTTCACTGGAAGACATTCATTTTGTTTTCCAGAATACTGTGTGTAGCAACAACCTAGCAACATGTACTAATAACTGTAAGTATCGCAGCAAAATCGATCTCATAATGTGAATAATATTCGCCACACTTAGTCCTTACATGTTTCGTTTACACATCTTGCTACAGCTACACGACTCCCACACTGTTGGAGACATTCGATAAATATGTAGTGTCTGATGACGAATCGCTAGGTGTTTCGAAACTGGTAATGGAATAATAAAATTTGAAAAACAAAACAAAAGTCAAATGGTTGCAATAATTTCAAGAAACCTTTATTCATCACAGTCGCAATGATCCTTATCCATTATGGACAAAAGTCTTATCAAGTGAATGTAGCAAGATAATTATCAGCTACTCCAGGAAGTAAGTCAAAGGCTACTTGTTGCCAAACATATTCTGGGATGCTGTCTAGCTACAGGTACGAAAAATATGTTTACACAGCACACAGGTTTCTTGAGCATCTTCAACTTGCACTTGAAGGCCACGCAGAAGGCAGCCGCCGAGTTGTCCAACCAAATAGGCCAATTTGTTCGCTTTTCTGTAACTAGGGGTCAGAGGTAATGCTAATTACGAGTAATATTCATATTCAACTACTGCAACCTGAAAACTGCCAGTTAAGATCAGGGGCAAATATTTGGGTGATCCTATTCTTCAGTAGCTGTTGTAATTTTTTTTTCTGTCGTACATGTACTGCAAAGTGAGAAGCTTAATTGTTGGACACAGTTCAACATCAGCCATCTGTTGCGTCATTATAACCCCACTTAATCCCTGACACGGAATGAATTGACCAATTATATGTTAATTGCATCGACATTCCAGGAGCCCATGTACTACACTTGGTTGGTAAACACTATGTATCGTTCGGTTACCTGAATATAAATTACAGCTGGAACTAAATCTTGTCGTTAAGAACTGTTGTATTAAGGCTTAACAGTGAAAGCTTTATTGTTAGATTATCAAAATCCTCAGAAAACACGTGGGCTACTGAATCTAACTGACGGGTCATCGAACCACACAGCTGAAACAATGCATCTGGAATAAACGGCATTCCCTTAAAATTATTGTGGTGCTCAGGAGCAAATATAATGGCAAAGCTGATCTGTCTAGTACACAAGCTATAGGATACAGGTGAAATAACTTCGAGAATAGCGAAATAATTCAAGTTCCAAAAGTGACCGTTGCTGACAGATGAGAATATTACCGAATTATCGGTCGTGATTGCAAAACACTGACACGAAATATGGAAAAACTAATAAAAAATGAGGTCAGGGAAGACCAGTTGGATTCTGGAGAAATGTAGGGACATCGGAAGCAAAATTACCCAATCTCAGAAAACAGGATGAAGAATGGCCAACTTACGTTCCTAATATTTGTCAATTTTGAGGAAAACTTTTGACAATGTTGGCCGAAAACGCACTGACATTCTGAAGGTAGCTAGATCGAATATAGGCCGTGAAAGATCATTAAAAATCGGTGTAAAACACACATCGAGCGCCTGTTCATAATGCACAGTCTGTGATAGAGTGGTTACCCAACAACAACATCCCTGTAATGGATTGGCCTGCACAGAGTCCTGACATAAATCCTATAGAACACCTTTTGGATGTTTTGGAACGCCGACTTCGTGCCAGGCCTCACTGATCGATATTGATACCTCTCCTCACTGCAGCACTCCGTGAAGGATGGACTGCCATTCCCCAAGAAACCTTGCAACATCTGCTTGAACGTATGCCCGCGAGAGCGGAAGCTGTCACCAAGGCTAATGGCGGGCGAACACCATACTGAATTCCAGCATTGCCGATGAAGGGCGCCACGAACTTTTAAGTCATTTTCAGCCAGGTGTCCGGATACTTTTGATCGCATAATATAGTTCGCAATTAAACGGTTTGCTTAACATACAGCGAATGGTTTGCACAGAGAGCAGACTGCGACTGCATCCTAACGCCGAGTGAAGTGCTTGGCGCTGAACAGAAATCTCTTCTACGCTTTCTACACTTCATAATAATTCGCATATTGTCTACGGAATATGAACTAACGTTGTTTCTCAATGTAAATGGTTCACTGCATAACGAAGATATGGTAAGAAAGATTTAATGACACTCAGGGTTACAGTAGAATTTAATACGTCAAAAGGTCCTTTTATAATTAATATTTGATGCAGAAAGGTTCGTAGCTTCGTACATAAATGTTGTTTTCTCGCTGTCATTTAAGACCGCCGAGTTGGATCCACTGTCACGGCGAACTCACAGCTCCTCAAACGACTGGCTTAGTCAGTGCATCTGGCATTTCCAGTCTCTCTGCCTGAGTTTCAGTCGCGGGAACTGCTTTTCTACTCACCACTATACCAGTACTTAATACATAAAATTACTCATACAAACCGCAGAGTCCCAATCCAACGTTAAAGCTAGCAAATAAAATTTGTCCACATTAATAGGTATCTCATAAACACTTAACGGTTGCAACTAACCATGAATGCTTGCGCGTGCTACATTTTCAATATCCATTCGCTAACGTTAGTGCTTCATACGTCCAGTTAGGTTGGTGTAAGTCAGACATGTTGCGTGAGTACCATACGCTCCGTCGGCCTCATTAAGTACTCAAGTACTCAAGCATTTAGCATCAGAAATTAAATACCTGTTACCTAACCATAATCGAAGCGTAAGGTCTCACTTATCTAGAATACTAGCTGTGACCGTTCATAAAGAAACTAATTATTTAAACAAAAATAAATTTTTATATACCACGTTTTCAAATCGGACTACAAAGGATGAAGTAATTTCTTATAGCCCATCCCAACCCAATACAGATAGCCCTGAAAATTTGTAATAGTGGAAATATATGTAAGATTTCAAACGAGAAGTGAGGGGTGCATGCAATACATAATTGATGCATGAATAGTTCACCTCCTTACTTTTACTACCGCAGGCACCACATGTTTTCCGATTTAAAACTTACAAGTATTCTCATAATTATTAAAATTTCACAGTCATAAACTTTCTGGGCTATCTGTATGGAGTTAGGTATCTGTATGTCAATAGGAGAAATTATTTTGCGCTTTTCAGTACGGTTTTAAATTGTGTTATATTAAAAGCTTATTTTTATTTAAATAATTATTTTCTCCTTTTAGATGCTGTATTTGTGCAAATTTTCAGGGATTTTAAGGGTATTGATGAGATTATAAAAGAGATATGTGTCAAATTCCAATTTCATTTCAGTGTCTTTTGGCCTAATAATATGCAAAATAAAACATCAATCTGCTTTTTCCCTAAAATATTATAATAGAGAAGCAAGCAAAACTAATTTCATAGGCTTTTTATAAGATTTTTATTTCAATACTGGCTTTATATCCACAGTTTTTCACTTGTACACGTACGTCACATGTACTGCACACATCTTATCCTCCTCCTTCTTTGTGTCCATCTCCTCCTCCCTAACTCTCTGTCGCTCTCCTCCCCACTGGTTGTCATCGCTTACTTTACTAACTGTCCATCCCACCGTCCCTCTGTCTCTGACCTTCTCCCACAGACCCCTCTCTAGGTCTGTCTCCTTCTCACCCCTCTCATTGTCTATCTTCTCATCCACCCTCACTCTGTCCATCTACTATCCATCTACTCTCCCCCCCTCTCCCCCTCCCCTTCCTCTCTCTACCTGTCCATCTCCTCATCCACCCCTAGCTTTCCTCATCCTATCATTGTCTGTGTCTGTCTGATACTCCCCACTCTCACTGTCCATCTCCTCCTTCTCCCTCTCTCTGTTCAAGTATACCTGTCCCCATGCACACCCTTTGAAAAGTGTTCTGATACTACCTGCACAGCACACTAGTTGTACAGTGCAGGCTAGATGTTACATGTTACCAACTTCCACTCCCCCCCCCCCCCCCCCCACACACACACACACAAACACCCTACCAAACAGAACGATAAGAAAGCGAGTTAATATTCCGTTGTAATCCAGTTCTGAGCTACGTTAAAAATTTCAGGTCTGTATCTCACCGACAAGTTAGTTTAAAATCATTTGCAAAATTTGTACTGTACAGACAGACAAGAAAGCTAGTTTATAAAAATGTGGCAAAAAATTGCAAAATCCTTCCACCTGGCCGGCCGCGGTGGCCGAGCGGTTCTAGGCGCTTCAGTCCGGAACCGCGCGACTGCTACAGTCGCAGGTTCGAATCCTGCCTCAGGCATGGATGTGTGTGATTTCCTTAGGTTAGTTAGGATTAAGTAGTTCTAAGTTCTAGGGGGCTGATGACCTCAGATGTTAAGTCCCATAGTGCTCTGATTGAGTGCCCTGTTGCTAATAAGATGTAGCTAAAGCTCTTCATCCACTCAAATTCGTAACGTTTCCCCGAAAATTGACGTGTATGGGCAGTTTCCCTTCTATAAAGACAATGCTCATTTCTCCTCCCAGTTATGTTTGTTTTCCTTTCCCATTCTCAGTCAGTCATGGATCTTTCTTTCCAGTTACCTTCATTAATTGTCTCTTATCAGATTCTTCTTGTTCTCCCTTTTTCACCCCTTTTCTCGTGTTGTCAATGACTGTCAGCACTCATAGTTTAAATCTACCTGCCTGTAATTTCTCTTTATTGTTTTACTTCTCATGAACGAATGTGAAGTGCGGTTTTTCAACACTGCAGTAAACTTCTGAATACTGTATCGCACATTGTTTTTAATTTATAACATGTCAATCATAATTAGTCTAGTGTGAAATTTATAGAACGCATGGTTCGATGCCAGAAATGTGTGATTTCTGTAACCATGCCAGACAGCATAAATCAATAAAGAAATTAAAACAACAGACTGATCAGACTTTGTTCTCAGCACCCGCCCTCTACTCTGCTTCTAGCCAGAACATTTGGCTCATATACAGTATATCTTCGAATGCCCTATCTCATCAGATGATGTGCATTATATGTAATGCGGAACTGACCAGTAGATGTCACGACGGGCCGACATTCCCAGTACAAAAGCAGGCAGGGAGTATTGTGTTGTCAGTAGAGAAGCAGAAACAGCAGAGTGGGTCAGGGAAACTCAGTGGCTTCGAACGTGGACTAGTCATTAGATGTCACCAGAGTAGCAAATCTATCAGGGATGTTTCAACCTTTGTTTATAAATATAAAATCCTTGTATGAGTCCTCGGCCATTATCACTTGTCAGTATAATTGTCTGTCTTGATTAATATCCCTCCATCCCATGGGGTGTTGATCCCCACACATGATGCGTGGTGACGATTCCCCCCCCCCCCCCCACCGTACTATTCAATCCTACACTAAGGCCACATCGTGGGCTGGAACCCCACTCAACGTGATATGATCCCTTTAGAGTGTAATGAGAGTAATTTTTGCTCTGGTATACTGGGTGGAACTGCTAGGGAACACGAGAAACAATTCGGCGAAATCTGATCGTGACTCGAATCAGTAAGGCCGTTTATGCTTTTTCAGCCTTCTGTTTAGCAAAATCCTGTGGTGCGATCACGGAGGAATGCAACGTTGTGCATGAATAAAGCGACGTACCACCGATGCATCTTTATAGAAAATGTAGCTGTCAGTAACTTCGACATCCATTCAGTTTAGTGGTGCCCCACGCCTGCTCTAGCGCCAGTGGGCGGACAACCCCATGCTACACAGGGTGAACGTGAATAAACTACAGGGACGGAATGGAATGGAAATGGGGAAAGAAGGTCCTGTGAACATGTGTCCCGAAATGAATCATTGCCACGGTAGATGGCGCTGAAAAAAGGAAAGTTTCTCTGACCAGGTGCCGTGTCTATAACCTTTTGCAGACTGACGATGCCAGTTCTGGCAAAGATGACTGCTGAAGGAAATCCCATAACTGTCAGGATGTGGTGCAGAAACCATGACTAAATCCTTCCCGTAGAGGGAAATCTGCTGCTGATAATCCTTTCACTCCTTTCAGGTGACAGGGATGGTAGAGGTTGTCATGAAGGACCCATATAATCTTCCTTTGGCTTACATCATGTGCGGGCCACTTGCCTGCAGCTTGTACTAGGGTTGGTCTCAATATCCTGCAGAACCTGGTCCTCCAGATTTAGCGTACACACAGCCCACGGCCTCCCAGAACGTTCGTCTGTCTGGAAGGACCCATTATGACACAAACGCCCAAAAAGGGCTTGAAATGTTGTGTGCTTTGGCTGGTGGCCGGGGGGGGGGGGTGTACTTGTTTTGGTAAAGCCGTGCTCCTGACGACCGTCTCCATCTACTTGGCCGTATGCAAACACTATCTCGGGTTGTTCCCAACATGAATATCGGACCATTCTGCTGCTTACAGTTCGCTGCGTCAATCACACAGCCTGCAACACACAAGGATCATACGGTACGCGGTCAGACGAAATGTCATTCGTCAGCGCATCTACAGTGGCAGCGGTGCATGTTCATAGGACATTTTTTTGTATACGAGGGCAGTTCAATAAGTAATGCAACACATTTTTTTTTCTTGGCCAATTTTGGTTGAAAAAACCGGAAATTTCTTGTGGAATATTTTCAAACATTCCCGCTTCGTCTCGTATAGTTTCATTGACTTCCGACAGGTGGCAGCGCTGTACGGAGCTGTTAAAATGGCGTCTGTAACGGATGTGCGTTGCAAACAACGGGCAGTGATCGAGTTTCTTTTGGCGGAAAACCAGGGCATCTCAGATATTCATAGGCGCTTGCAGAATGTCTACGGTGATCTGGCAGTGGACAAAAGCACGGTGAGTCGTTAGGCAAAGCGTGTGTCATCATCGCCGCAAGGTCAAGCAAGACTGTCTGATCTCCCGCGTGCGGGCCGGCCGTGCACAGCTGTGACTCCTGCAATGGCGGAGCGTGCGAACACACTCGTTCGAGATGATCGACGGATCACCATCAAACAACTCAGTGCTCAACTTGACATCTCTGTTGGTAGTGCTGTCACAATTGTTCACCAGTTGGGATATTCAAAGGTTTGTTCCCGCTGGGTCCCTCGTTGTCTAACCGAACACCATAAAGAGCAAAGGAGAACCATCTGTGCGGACTTGCTTGCTCGTCATGTGGCTGAGGGTGACAATTTCTTGTCAAAGATTGTTACAGGCGATGAAACATGGGTTCATCACTTCGAACCTGAAACAAAACGGCAATCAATGGAGTGGCGCCACACCCACTCCCCTACCAAGAGAAAGTTTAAAGCCATACCCTCAGCCGGTAAAGTCATGGTTACAGTCTTCTGGGACGCTGAAGGGGTTATTCTGTTCGATGTCCTTCCCCATGGTCAAACGATCAACTCTGAAGTGTATTGTGCTACTCTTCAGAAATTGAAGAAACGACTTCAGCGTGTTCGTAGGCACAAAAATCTGAACGAACTTCTCCTTCTTCATGACAACGCAAGACCTCACACAAGTCTTCGCACCCGAGAGGAGCTCACAAAACTTCAGTGGACTGTTCTTCCTCATGCACCCTACAGCCCCGATCTCGAACCGTCGGATTTCCATATGTTTGGCCCAACGAAGGACGCAATCCGTGGGAGGCACTACGCGGATGATGAAGAAGTTATTGATGCAGTACGACGTTGGCTCCGACATCGACCAGTGGAATGGTACCGTGCAGGCATACAGGCCGTCATTTCAAGGAGGCGTAAGGCCGTAGCATTGAATGGAGATTACGTTGAAAAATAGTGTTGTGTAGCTAAAAGATTGGGGAATAACCTGGAGTATTTCAATGCTGAATAAAACAACCCCTGTTTCAGAAAAAAAATGTGTTGCATTACTTATTGAACTGCCCTCGTAGCAAAGTCATTGTGTTTGATATCCTCAGCCCATGAAAAGAAAAAGAGATTTCTATGCTGCTTTACATAACTCACACCAGAGATAAAGTTACATTAATCTCTTCTTGTAAAATTCGAAAGCCATATGTTAAACTGTGTAGCAAAGCAATTGTCAGTTTTATTTTTATGGAATGGTTGTACACTATTATGGCTTTATGTTATTTTTATGAAATGGCTGTACGTTCAATTTCTTACACAGTACCTTGGACGTCAGCGTGACGCTTGCAGTTCATTATTTTTATAGATTGTTTTAGAAATGACTGTTTGCTTAATTTACAGACGTTAATTTTAATTTTAGTTGACAAGTCCAGTTACATTAGTGGTCTTAACGTCATCTAACAGCCATAGATTTACATTTTCATATAAGATAGACTACTCCACTCTGTGGACTCTGTCCACAATCTATTGGTTATGAACTGTAGATTAAAACTGAAGAAACTGCAAAAAGATGGGAATTTAAGGAGATGGGACCTGGATAAACTGACTAAACCAGAGGTTATACAGAGTTTCCAGGGAGAGCATAAGGGAACAATTGGCAGGGATGGGGGAAAGAAATACAGTAGAAGAAGAATGGGTACCTCTGAGGGATGAAGTAGTGAAGGCAGCAGAGGACCAAGTAGGTAAAAAGACGAGGGCTAGCAGAAATCCTTGGGTAACAGAAGATATATTGAATTTAATTGATCATCATCATCATCATCATCATCATCATTTAAGACTGATTATGCCTTTCAGCGTTCAGTCTGGAGCATAGCCCCCCTTATACAGTTCCTCCATGATTCCCTATTCAGTGCTAACATTGGAGCTCTTCTGATGTTAAACCTATTACTTCAAAATCATTCTTAACCGAATCCAGGTACCTTCTCCTCGGTCTGCCCCGACTCCTCCTACCCTCTACTGCTGAATCCATGAGGGGTAACCTTGCTTCTCCCATGCGTGTAACATGACCCCACCATCTAAGCCTATTCGCCCTGACTGCTACATCTATAGAGTTCATTCCCAGTTTTTCTTTGATTTCCTCATTGTGGACACCTTCCTGCCATTGTTCCCATCTACTAGTACCTGCAATCATCCTAGCTACTTTCATATCCGTAACCTCAACCTTGTTGATAAGGTAACCTGAATCCACCCAGCTTTCGCTCCCATACAACAAAGTTGGTCGAAAGATTGAACGGTGCACAGATAACTTAGTCTTGGTACTGACTTCCTTCTTGCAGAAGAGAGTAGATCGTAGCTGAACGCTCACTGCATTAGCTTTGCTACACCCCGCTTCCAGTTCTTTCACTATGTTGCCATCCTGTGAGAATATGCATCCTAAGTACTTGAAACCGTCCACCTGTTCTAACTTTGTTCCTCCTATTTGGCACTCAATCCGATTATATTTCTTCCCCACTGACATTACTTTCGTTTTGGAGATGCTAATCTTCATACCATAGTCCTTACATTTCTGATCTAGCTCTGAAATATTACTTTGCAAACTTTCAATCGAATCTGCCATCACAACTAAGTCATCCGCATATGCAAGACTGCTTATTTTGTGTTCACATATCTTAATCTCACCCAGCCAGTCTATTGTTTTCAACATATGATCCATAAATAATATGAACAACAGTGGAGACAGGTTGCAGCCTTGTCTTACCCCTGAAACTACTCTGATCCATGAACTCAATTTACTGTCAACTCTAACTGCTGCCTGACTATCCATGTAAAGACCTTTAATTGCTTGCAAAAGTTTGCCTCCTATTCCATAATCTTGTAGAACAAACAATAACTTCCTCCTAGGAACCCGGTCATATGCCTTTTCTAGATCTATGAAGCATATATACAATTCCCTGTTCCACTCATAACACTTCTCCATTATTTGCCGTAAGCTAAAGATCTGGTCCTGACAACCTCTAAGAGGCATAAACCCACACTGATTTCCATCCAATTGGTCCTCAATACTCGCATTTTCCTTTCAACAATACCTGAGAAGATTTTACCCACAACGCTGATTAAAGAGATACCTCTGTAGTTGTTACAATCTTTTCTGTTTCCATGTTTAAAGATTGGTGTGATTACTGCTTTTGTCCAGTCTGATGGAACCTGTCTCGACTCCCAGGCCATTTCAATTATCCTGTGTGCCGGCCGCGGTGGTCCCGCGGTTCTAGGCGCTCCGTCCGGAACCGCGCGACTGCTACGGTCGCAGGTTCGAATCCTGCCTCGGGCATGGATGTGTGTGATGTCCTTAGGTTAGTTAGGTTTAAGTAGTTCTAAGTTCTAGGGGACTGATGACCACAAATGTTAAGTCCCATAGTGCTCAGAGCCATTTGAATTATCCTGTGCAGCCATTTAAGACCTGACATTCCACTGTATTTGATGAGTTCCGACTTAATTTCATCCACCCCAGCCGCTTTATTGCACTGCAATCTATTGACCATTTTTTCCACTTCCTCAAATGTGATCCTATTTCCATCATCATTCCTATCCCATTCTACCTCGAAATCTGAAATATTACTGATCGCATTTTCACCTACATTGAGCAACTCTTCAAAATACTCCCTCCATCTGCCCAAGGCATCCATAGGATTCACCAGCAGTTTTCCTGACCTGTCCAAAATACTTGTCATTTCCTTCTTACCTCCCTTTCGAAGACTGCTAATTACACTCCAGAATGTTTTTCCAGCAGCTTGACCCATAGTCTCCAACCTGTTTCCAAAGTCTTCCCACGATTTCTTCTTGGATGCTGCAATTATCTGTTTGGCTTCGTTTCTTTCTTCAACTTAACGTTCTCTGTCTACCTGGGTTCTGGTATGTAGCCATTTTTGATACGCCTTCTTTTTCCTTTTACAGGCTGCCTTGACTGTATCATTCCACCAAGCTGTTTGCTTCATCCTACTTTTACACACTACTGTTCCAAGACATTCTTTAGCCACTTCTAGTACTGTGTCCCTGAAAGGAGAAAATATAAAAATGTAGTAAATGAAGCAGGCAAAAAGGAACACAAACGTTTCAAAAATGAGATCGACAGGAAGTGAAAAATGGCTAAGCAGGGGTGGCGAGAGGACAAATGTAAGGGTGTAGAGGCTTACCTCACTAGGGGTAAGATAGATACTGCCGACAGGAAAATTAAAGAGACCTTTGGAGAAAAGATAGCGACTTGTATGAATATCAAGAGCTCAGATGGAAACCCAGTTCTAAGCAAAGAAGAGAAAGCAGTAAGGTGGAAGGAGTATATAGAGGGTCTATACAAGGGTGATGTACTTGAAGACAATATTATGGAAATGGAAGAGGTTGAAGATGAAATGGGCGATACGATACTGCGTGAAGAGTTTGACAGAGCACTGAAAGACCGGAGTCGAAACAAGGCCCCGGGAGTAGACAACACTCCATTAGAACTACTGACGGCCTTGGGAGAGCCAGTCCTGACAAAACTCTACCATCTGGTGAGCAAGATGTATGAGACAGGCGAAATACCCTCAGACTTCAAGAAGAATATAATAATTCCAATCCCAAAGAAAGCAGGTGCTGAGCGATGTGAAAATTACCGAACTATCAGTTTAATAAGTCACAGCTGCAAAATACTAACGCGAATTCTGTACAGACGAATCGAAAAACTGGTACAAGCCGATCGCGGGGAAGATTAGTTTGGATTCCGTAGAAATGTTGGAACACGTAAGGCAATACTGACCTTACGACTTATCTTAGAAGAAAGACTAAGGAAAGGCAAACCTACATTTCTAGCATTTGTAGACTTAGAGAAAGCTTTTGACAATGTTGACTGGAATACTCTCTTTCAAATTCTAATGGCGGCAGGGGTAAAATACAGGGAGCGAAAGGCTATTTACAATTTGTACAGAAAGCAGATGGCAGTTATAAGAGTCGAGGGGCATGAAAGGGAAGCAGTGGTTGTGAAGGGTGTGAGACAGGGTTGTAGCCTCTCCCAGATATTATTCTATCTGTATATTGAGCAAGCAGTAAAGGAAACAAAAGAAAAATTCGGAGTAGGTATTAAAGTCCATGGAGAAGAAAAAAAGACTGTGAGGTTAGCCGACGACATTGTAATTCTGTCAGAGACAGCAAAGGACTTGAATGAGCAGTTGAACGGAATGGACAGCGTCTTGAAAGGAGGATATAAGATGAACATCAACAAAAGCAAAATGAGGATAATGGAATGTTGTCTAATTAAGTCAGGTGATGCTGAGGGAATTAGATTAGGAAATGAGACACTTAAAGTAGTAAAGGAGTTTTGCGATTTGGGGAGCAAAATAACTGATGGTGGTCGAAGTAGACAGGATATAAAATGTAGACTGGCAACGGCAAGGAAAGTGCTTTGAAGAAGAGAAATTTGTTAACATCGAGTATAGATTTAAGTGTCAGGAAGTCGTTTCTGAATGTATTTGTATGGAGTGTAGCCATGTATGGAAGTGAAACATGGACGATAAATAGTTTGGACAAGAAGAGAATAGAAGCTTTCGAAATATGGAGCTACAGAAGAATGCTGAAGATTAGATGGGTAGATCACATAACTAATGAGGAGGTATTGAATAGAATTGGGGAGAAGAGGAGTTTGTGGCACAACTTGACAAGAAGAAGGGACCGGTTGGTAGGACATGTTCTGAGGCATCAAGGGATCACAAATTTAGCATTGGAGGGCAGCGTGGAGGGTAAAAAACGTAGAGGGAGCAAGAGATGAATCCACTAAGCAGATTCAGAAGGATGTAGGTTGCAGTAAGTACTGGGAGTTGAAGAAGCTTGCACAGGATAGAGTAGCATCGAGAGCTGCATCAAACCAGTCTCACGACTGAAGACAACAACAACGACCACTTCACGTATTACCCGTGTTAAAATGAACTGTTTACCAATTGCGGAAAAGGTCGATATCCTCTTGACGTATGGCTATTGTGATCAAAATGCCCAACGGGCGTGTGCTACGTATGCTGATCGGTATCCTGGACATCATCCAAGTGTCCGGACCGTTCGCCGGATAGTTGCATTATTTAAGGAAACAGGAAGTGTTCAGCCCTACGTGAAACGTCAACCACGACCTGCAACAAATGATGATGCCCAAGTAGGTGTTTTAGCTGCTGTCGCGGGTAATCCGCACATCAGTAGCAGACAAATTGCGCGAGAATCGGGAATCTCAAAAACGTCGGTGTTGAGAATGCTACATCAACATCGATTGCACCCGAACCATATTTCTATGCACCAGGAATTGCATGGCGACGACTTTGAACGTCGTTTACAGTTCTGCCACTGGGCACAAGAGAAATTACGGGACGATGACAGATTTTTTGCACGCGTTCTATTTAGCGACGAAGCGTCATTCACCAACAGCGGTAACGTAAACCGGCATAATATGTACTATTGGGCAACGGAAAATCCATGATGACTGCGACAAGTGGAACATCAGCGACCTTGGCGGGTTAATGTACGGTGCGGCATTATGGGAGGAAGGATAATTGGCCCCCATTTTATCGAAGCCAATCTAAATGGTGTAATGTATGCTGATTTTCTACGTATTGTTCTACGGATGTTACTACAAGATGTTTAACTGCATGATAGAATGTCGATGTACTTCCAACATGATGGATTTCCGGCACATAGCTCGCTTGCCGTTCAAAAATGGTTCAAATGGCGCTAAGCACTATGGAACTTAACATCTGAGGTCATTAGTCCCCTAGACTTAGAACTACTTAAACCTAACTAACCTAAGGACATCATACACATCCATGCCCGAGGGAGGATTCGAACCTACGACCGTAGCAGCAGCGCGGTTCCGGACTGAAGTGCTCGCTTGTAGTTAAAGCGGTACTGAATAGCATATTTCATGACGGTGGATTGGTCGCCGAAGCACCATACCATGGCCTGCCCGTTCACCGGATGTGACGTCTCCGGATTTCTCTCTGTGGGGAAAGTTGAAGGATATCTGCTATCGTAATCCACCGACAACGCCTGACAACATGCGTCAGCGCAATGTCAAAGCATGTGCGAACATTACAGAAGGTGAACTACTCGCTGTTGAGAGGAATGTCGTTACACGTATTGCCAAATGCATTGAGGTAGACGGACATAATTTTGAGCATTTATTGTGGTATTTACAGGTAATCACGCTGTAACAGAATACGTTTTCAGAAATGATAAGTTCACAAAGGTACATGTATCACATTGGAACAACCGAAATAAAATGTTCAAACGTACCTACGTTCTGTATTTTGATTTAAAAAACCTACTTTTTACCGACTGTTCGTCTAAAATTGTGAGCCATATGTTTGTGACTATTACAGCGCCATCTATCACAAAGCGAAAAAAGTGGTCCAACTAAAACATTCATATTTCTTAACGTACTACACAAATATGTAATAAAAATGGTTGTTCCCATCTAGCGGGCCAACCATAGCGCCATCTGGTTTCCACCTTCAAGCTAGACAAGTTTCGTTCTTTGTAGTTTTTTCGTTTGACGCTTATTTAGTGAGATATTTGGCCCGTTGACAATCAATGGAACACCCTGTACACACAGCGATCAAGGTGGAATTGTCCAAGTCGAATGTTGGTGATGTCACTGAGAAGTGGATACGCCAAAGAACACTCACAGCCAAACCAAGACCAGACGGACCTCATGTACTGGCCGACAGGGAGCGTCGAGTATTGTGGAGAGTGGTTGTAAAACATCGCATTAAATCAGTAAAAGAAATCACTTGTGAGGTCCAAAGTGCTACGAGCAGTCCAGTTATCACAATGATTGTCAACTAACAGGTGTCGGGGCACTTCTAATGAAATAGTATAGCTGAAGCCTTGCCGTGGCTATTAGTCACTCAGTTTAAAATGATTGCGTCTGCTACCAAAAGTTGGACCACGGATTGGGCTTCGTGCGAGAGTAAGGCCGAAGCGTTCGAATCCTTGGCGATGCTTGGGATGTAACAGGTAGCCCCACTGGACAATAGACGACTGGAAACGAGTGATTTGCAATGACGTATAGCCGTGTCAATCCAGTGGCAGGGTTTTTGTTTGGTGAATGTCTGGAGAAGGTTACCTGCCACCATATTTAGTGACAAGGGTTAAATTGTGAGGAGACGGTGTTATGGTCATGGTTAGGGTGTGGCCCCATTATTGCGGTAAGAAAATGTTAAGTATCTGAAGGATATGAACACATTTTACAACATTGTGTACTGTACGCTATAGAGGAACAGTTCGAAGACGATGTTTGTTTGTACCAGTATGACTCCTAGATGCTACTCCAGGCGGGTGTAAAATGAATGTGCGCAACGGAAAATAATAAACGCTAAAATGATGATTTGGTCCTGTCTGACTACCCCATGAAGCAGATCTTTGGATCTCTTACTTCTTTTGTTCAAATGTGTGTGAAATCTTATGGGACTTACTGCTACGGTCATCAGTCCCTAAGCTTACAAACTACTTAACCTGAATTATCCTAAGGACAAACACACACCCCCATGCCCGAGGGAGGACTCGAACCTCCGCCGGGACCAGCCGCACAGTCCATGACTCCAGCGCCCCAGACCGCTCGGCTAATCCCGCGCGGCTCTTAATTCTTTTGAAGAAATAAATTACAATCTAAACATAAATGAATGAGAAAGGCAACTAACACTATTAAATGATAAATGTTGTTGCTCAATCTATATTTATTATAGATTAAAAGTAAGCCTTTAAGTATAATTCTCTATATTTCCTAACTAAAATTTCAGTTCAATTGCCCACTCAGCCCCTTTTTATGGTCACGCGATCTAACATAAATAACCCGAAATGACTGACATCATCTAACCAACCGTTAGAAGACACTACAAAATCATCTACAGCGGTGTGGAACCTCAGTGGAAATAAACTAACCTGATCATAGCTGTTTAACTTGATAGCCCTAATACGCCGAAGCAATTTGCGATATCACCGTATGTACTGCGTCTGGTGCGTCAGCGTGCTGATTCTCGTACATGTGTGCGTCGATGGAAGAACTCCAGCTACAAAATAAAATCTTCCAAACACTAGAACGGCAGAAGGCGGTCCTCTGACTAATATACCCAAATACTGTTTTCTCCTCTCTAACGCTATAGATACAGCAATAAGGAATAGCGCAGTAGGCAGTACAGTTGAAGAGGAATGGACATCTCTAAAAAGGGCCACCACATAAATTGGGAAGGAAAACATAGGTACAAAGAAGGTAGCTGCGAAGAAACCATTGGTAACAGAAGAAATACTTCAGTTGATTGATGAAAGGAGGAAGTACAAACATGTTCCGGGAAAATCAGGAATACAGAAATACAAGTCGCTGAGGAATGAAATAAATAGGAAGTGCAGGGAAGCTAAGACGAAATGGCTGCAGGAAAAATGTGAAGACATCGAAAAAGATATGATTGTCGGAAGGACAGACTCAGCATACAGGAAAGTCAAAACAACCTTTGGTGACATTAAAAGTAACGGTGATAACATTAAGAGTGCAACGGGAATTTCACTGTTAAATGCAGAGGAGAGAGCAGATAGGTGGACAGAAAACATTGAAAGCCTCTATGAGGGTGAAGATTTGTCTGATGTGATAGAAGAAGAAACAGGAGTCGATTTAGAAGAGATAGGGGATCCAGCATTAGAATCGGAATTTAAAAGAGCTTTGGAGGACTTACGGTCAAATAAGGCAGAAGGGATAGATAACATTCCATCAGAATTTCTAAAATCATTGGGGGAAGTGGCAACGAAACGACTATTCACGTTGGTGTGTAGAATATATGAGTCTGGCGATATACCATCTGACTTTCGGAAAAGCATCATCCACACAATACCGAAGACGGCAAGAGCTGACAAGTGCGAGAATTATCGCACAGTCAGCTTAACAGCTCATGCATTGAAGCTGCTTACAAGAATAATATACAGAAGAATGGAAAAGAAAATTGAAAATGCGCTAGGTGACAATCAGTTTGGCTTTAGGAAAAGTAAAGGGACGAGAGAGGCAATTCTGACGTTACGGCTAATAATGGAAGCAAGGCTAAAGAAAAATCAAGACACTTTCATAGGATTTGTCGATCTGGAAAAAGCGTTCGACAATATAAAATGGTGCAAGCTGTTCGAGATTCTGAAAAAAGTAGGGGTAAGCTATAGGGAGAGACGGGTCATATACAATATGTACAACAACCAAGAGGGAATAATAAGAGTGGACGATCAAGAACGAAGTGCTCGTATTAAGAAGGGTGTAAGGCAAGGCTGTAGCCTTTCGCCCCTATTCTTCAATCTGTACATCGAGGAAGCAATGATGGAAATAAAAGAAAGGTTCAGGAGTGGAATTAAAATACAAGGTGAAAGGATATCAATGATACGATTCGCTGGTGACATTGCTATCCTGAGTGAAAGTGAAGAAGAATTAAGTGATCTGCTGAACGGAATGAACAGTCTAATGAGTACACAGTATGGTTTGAGAGTAAATCGGAGAAAGACGAAGGTAATGAGAAGTAGTAGAAATGAGAACAGCGAGAAACTTAACATCAGGATTGATGGTCACGAAGTCAATGAAGTTAAGGAATTCTGCTACCTAGGCAGTAAAATAACCAATGACGGACGGAGCAAGGAGGACATCAAAAGCAGACTCGCTATGGCAAAAAAGGCACTTCTGGCCAAGAGAAGTCTATTAATATCAAATACCGGTCTTAATTTGAGGAAGAAATTTCTGAGGATGTACGTCTGGAGTACAGCATTGTATGGTAGTGAAACATGGACTGTGGGAAAGCCGGAACAGAAGAGAATCGAAGCATTTGAGATGTGGTGCTATAGACGAATGTTGAAAATTAGGTGGACTGATAAGGTAAGGAATGAGGAGGTTCTACGCAGAATCGGAGAGGAAAGGAATATGTGGAAAACACTGGTAAGGACAAGGGACAGGATGATAGGACATCTGCTAAGACATGAGGGAATGACTTCCATGGTACTAGAGGGAGCTGCAGAGGGCAAAAACTGTAGAGGAAGACAGAGATTGGAATACGTCAAGCAAATAATTGAGGACGTAGGTTGCAAGTGCTACTGTGAGATGAAGAGGTTAGCACAGGAAAGGAATTCGTGGCGGGCTGCATCAAACCAGTCAGTAGACTGATGACCAAAAAAAAAAAGTGTTCTACAGCCGAGAAACGCGAATTCCCAGCCACAAGGACGGAGTTCAGATAACGTCTCAACGTAAGTTAGGCAGAAGAAGTGCTCTCAGTTACTGAACGGTGCGTACTCAACGACGACTTCAAACCCGGAGCTGAATTCCAGTATCGTATAGGTTTCTCAACAGTACAGTGCCTAACTTTTCTAACTATAAACTCTACAGAGAGCAAAGGTACCAATATGACAACGTACCCTGTCATAAAGCAGCATATGTGGGAAACAGCATTCCTTAAACGGGCTGGCCTGCCCAGGGCCCAGACGTGAACCCTTTGGAATAGCTTTGTAATGAGTGAGAACGACGACTTCGTTCCAGACCTCAACGTCCAACGTCAGTCCGCCTTCTCTGGTTTCGGCTCTTGAGGAAGACTGACATGGCATCCCTCTGCAGAGGTTTAGGCACCTCACTGAAAGCGCTCCTAGCAGAGTTCAATAAGGCTAAGGGTGGGCACATTACAGTCAACTAACAGGTGCAGAGGTACTTCTGATGAGAGGGTACTTCTGATGAGATAGTGTTGCTCAAAGCTTTCCGTGACTTTTCGTCATCCAATTTAATGTGACAGTGTCTGCTCTCAGTCGTTGGGTCACGGATTGGACTTCGTGCGAGAGTAAGGCCGAAGCCTTCGAATCCTTGGCGATGCTTGAGGTGTAACAAGTAGCCCCACTGGATAATGGACGACTGGAAACGAGTGATTCGCAGTGGCGTATAGCCGTGACAATCCAGTGGCAGGGATTTTGTTTGGTGAATGTCTGGAGAAGGTTACCTACCATCATACTTAGTGCCAAGGGTGAAATGTTGAGGAGGCGGTGTTATGGTATGCGGGTGTTTTTCATGGTTAGAGTGTGGTCCCCTTATTGCGTATAAGCAAATGTTAAGTATCTGAAGGAGATGAACACACTTTACAACCTCGTGTACTGTACGCAGTAGACGAACAGTTCGAAGACGATATTTGTTTGTAACTATATGACAACGTTCCCTGTCATGAAGCAGCAACTGTGTAGCAACGGTTTGTGGAAAACAGCTAGCCGGCCTTTGTGACCGAGCGGTTCTAGGCGCTTCAGTCCGGAACCGCGCTGCTGCTACGATCACATGTTCGAATCCTGCCTCGGGCATGGACGTGCGTGATGTCCTTAGGTTAGTCAGGTTTAAGTAGTTTTAAGTCTAGGGGACTGATGACCTCAGATGTTAAGTTCCATAGTGCTTAGAGCCATTTGAACCATTTTTGAAAACAGCTTTCCTGAAACGGGCTGGCCTACCCAGAGCCCAAATCTGAACCCATTGGAACGCCTTTGGAATGAGTGAGAACGTCGACTTCGTTCCAGACCTCAACATTCAACGTCAGTCCGCCTTCTCTGGTTTCGGCTCTTGAGGAAGATTGGCCTGGCATCCCTCCTCAGAGATTTAGGCACCTCACTGAAAGCGCTCCTAGCAGAGTTCAATAAGATCAAGGGTAGACACATTACAGTCAACCAACACGTGTACAGGTACTTCAGATGAGCGGGTACTTCTGATGAGATAGTGTTGCTCAAACCTTTCCGTGACTTTTCGCCATCCAATTTAACGTGACAGTGTCTGCTCTCAGTCGTTGGGCCACGGACTGGACTTCGTGAGAGAGAGAGTAAGGCCGAAGCCTTCGACCCCTTGGTGACTCCCTCGTCTCCCCTCCACCCTTTCTTTCATAATTTCCACTTGCTACTCGTAGTAATCCCGTAAAAGTTTCGATGGGGGCCAATTAAGACGTTATTTCAATTACGGAGCGTCCCGCGGTGGTGGCCGTGGAATAAGAGACCCGTTGATGAATAGTTTGTTGCGGGCCATTTATCAGACCCTCCAGCGGAAGGCCGCGGTCTGCCCGGCCGTGTGGACGCGCGTGCGTGCTCATGCGTGCGGACCCGTCTCGTGCGACCCGGCTGTTAGGCCGCCGCTGGCCTGGCGAGTTCGCCCCGGGACGGTAACTCATCGTGGCGTGGCGTGCCGTGCCGTGCCCGACCGCGTCCACCTGCCACGATACGCCGACGGCTCCTCCCAGGGGATCCGTCTGGATGACGCAGGCGGGGGATTTCTGTTCCGGAATTGAACGGAGGAAAACACGATAGAGCCAGCGTCATCGACTGAGTGATGCGAAATCAGGTGAAAGTAATGCCCTTACATCAAGTTGGTACGGTTATTGACTGTGACGATCTTCTTCACCTTCCACCACACAGTCCCCTTTTTTGCTTTGTTGGTGCATTTTGTTCTACCAGACCGCAACCTTTGGGATTTGAGGCCTGAGACAAATGGCAAGTAGACCGCGCGACTTCACAAATATGCCACAAGAGCGGGTCCTACGTGTAAACCTTTAGGATAAGGTTGAATCCTAATCCCTAGGCTAGTGTTGTAGTTTTCATACCTTCAGTAAGCGTACAACGTTGGTGCAAGGTGAGTCGGCTTCCTTTGATAATATTAGAAAACATTTTTGGGAACAGTGATCTGTCAGTAACGTAAAATTAGTAAAAAGACAGTCTTAATCACACAGACATTTATTGAATTTATGACCGATTTCGGCCTCCAGAAGTAGACTATCTTCAGATAATGCCTCATCCGGTTGATGATGATTGCTCTTAGAACAGCCGTGCTGACCCCAATCGTAAAACCGCTCAGATTTACGACTGGGTCAGCAGAGCTGTTCCAAACGTGATCATCGACAGCCGGATGGTGCATTATCTGAAAATGTCCCACTACTAGTGGTCGAAGCCAGTCATATTTTTAATAAATGGCTGTGCAATCAAGATCATTTTTCTTTTACTAATTTTGCCAACCTTTGAGCTTTCTTAAAGTTGAATTTGTTTCTAAATTTGTATGTAGTACGAGGTACCCGTTCTTTGATAAATTGTTATGTAAGTAGTTCTTGCTGAAATGTGTGCAGTCTGGTTTCTTTCCCTTTATTTCAGAAAGGATTTATCTATGTGTTGCTTGATCTAGGTAAATAAAACGGGACGTACATTTCGTGCAGATGGTGAATTACAGGACGAAGGAAGAACATACATGTGAACTAAAGTAAGAGGATCATACTCCAGCTGTTCCTGCCTACTATGGAAAATAGCCAGAAGTTTCAGAACCCATTTCCAAGAACGGATAAATGCTCTGGGACTCAGCTGCTTCGAAAAATAAATTACTGCACAGTACATGTAGACTAAACATTTTATGAACAGGGTAGAAAGGAATTCCATAGAGCCAATTGTACAATCTCTGATTAGCAATCGGTTAGGCTCTATTCTTGGAATAGTGCGAGAAACGCGTTCTACGAACACGAAATAACGCCTAACCGGAGAACAAACTCGACATAACTTAACCAGCGATTTCTGGCCGGTTAGAGAGCTTAACTGGGGAATAACTTTTCAAGATGGCAGGGATAGTGATAGGTGCAGCCAACAATGGCGAAAATTTGGCCTGTACTCTAGAATGAGCAAGGAAAAGAAAGAGTGACGACGCCGATTCCGAATTTCTGTCCAGATTTTGCTTATCAAAGGAAGTCATACTTCGTCTTGTTAGTGTTGTACGTGAGAAAATGGGGCACATGACAGACAGGTGAGACTGTTTCACTGTTTTCATAAATAATACTGTTTATTTGTAGTAATAAGTATTCGATTTCAGTACTTCGTGAATTCCGTCGTGTTATATATGTAAAACAGGCACATTGAAATGATGATTCGAACAAAAATACTCTTGTTTATCTGGTGTGTGTTACAATTGCTGCAGTAGTGAAAAGGACTATTTCATTTTATTTAGCAGACAGTGCCGTAGTAGAATTAACCAAGTCGAAAAACCACACCAATTATGTGTACAATTCACATTAACATAGTTTTCTCTTATTGACGAAACAACAATTTTTCGTGTTCCAAAACTTTTTAACAAAACAGCAGTGACCCAATCTCATCACGAACAGAAAATATTGAACCACTCTCTTTTCTAGTGGAAATCCCCCTTTTTGTAAACATCACAGCAGTGTCAAAACAACTTTCCACCTTTTACTGAAAATCTTACGATTACAGGCCCATTAATGCTTCAGAGCAAGAAGATTCTCTCCAACCTACCATTAGTCACCGTAGCCAATTCTTACTCAGGCTAAGTTTAACACAGCAAGATTAAGAGGAAAGTAAGATTATTTTTTTAAAGTCATGGTTCCCCAGCTATAAACCATAGCTGTTGTTTTTCTGTTATTAGTATTATCCACATAGGACCACCTATATTTATCATAAAATAAAAGCTGTATTTGTATTCTATAAGAACAGAACAGGAATTCAGTTGTGTGGGTAGTTGTAGCATTGGACAGAGTGCCTGGAATGCTTAATTTTGGCAATTCCTAGAATATACAGTATAGTTATTTTTAGTGTTCTCCTTTATGTCAAACTTTAGCTAGTTGAAGATAACTTAAAGTGGAATATCTTACATTGTACTTGCGTGAAGTACCATTTTTCCGATTGATTGCTGATTGATGGCTTGTTATGACTGTTCAATGTAACAAAAGGTTTGATAGCGCACTAGTGTCCCTAGTTCACTCAGCCAGACCTGTAGCAGAAAACATTGTTCACTCGTATATCCCATTGGGACAATAGCTTTCCATCTTTTAGTCAATGCTTCAGAGCAGCAAAATGGTCCAACACCTAGTATTATTTGCATAAACATCTAAATTATTTGTGTTTACTCAAGCTAAGTTAGTAAAATTAATAGGAAAGTAGTTTTTTTAAAAAAAGAATGCTATAGCAGATAGCTGTTGTAAATCTCAGAAATTAGTATTATCCACATACATATTTATCATAAATTAATTATCTCTGTGTGGCAAGAACATAGATATTTTTCATTCAGTTAACAGGAATCATTAGTTATTGGATCTACATAATCATAACAGAGGACAGAGTGGCTGGAAATTATATTTTTGAATTTCTTTTGAGTTGTGTCGTGTAATTCTTTTCTTTCTTTCAGAAATGACCCTGTTCTACCAATGAACCAGCTACTATAGGCACTCAGATATTTTGCCTCTGGTGATTTCTTTCTGTCCATTGGAGACTTTATTGGCAAAGGCAAGAGGACAGCCAATATGATATTAAAAGGATGTGTATGACACTGGACACCATGCTCAAGAGGCAGATTTTTAATTATTTCAGTTCTCTGCTGTAATTAAATTAAACAAATGCGTATGTATTAATATACTTCTATTCTGAAATCATCTGTATTAATTTTTATGTTCTGATCCTAATTTTGAGTTTCATGCTCCTTTTTTAACCAATAGAGTTCTTTCTCCATTTTCTGGTTCTTGTCAAGGTAGTTTTTAAGCAGCACGATCTACAACTCTGCTAATTCTTAAAACTAACAGTTCTAATCTGAGTTGACAAGAAAAGAAGGAAGGACACAGTGACGGTGCCAGGCCTCTGGTCACTTCCCCTTCTCCTCCCGTATTACATACAGGTGCTGGAGATGATTGCACAATCCAAAATTATGTATAAAACAGTTTCTCAACCATTTATGTTGAGATACAATAACAGCAGCCTCCAGTTTGGTATGTGCCATAGGTACATTTCCACTCCAAAATCATAAAAAAGATAATGGATGCTTATTGTGAATGTTGGTATCTTATTTTGCATACATACCCACAGTATAATTAATAATCATCACATCACAGAAACATTTATGTATGCTCAAGAAATGCAAAACTGGATACACAAGTAGTGTTCAGTAATTTAGCAAGGGTATTTCCTGTGTAACACTAATTGCTGCTCTGATGAATGAACCATTCTAAGGCTTAAATACAACAGCAAGGTAGTCAGCAACACCTTTCAGAATTTTCAGTCATATCAATCCTCGCGATGTCTATGTTGTCACAATTTTCTGGAGAGACCGAAAAGGTCAACTATTTCACAAAGCAGACCGATTTCACAATTGCTTCTATTTATGTGCCTACTTACAATTCAGTTCACCATCCACCATACATCTACATTTGATGGAATACTATCGTGTAGAAATGTTGCATCTGAATTGAACAGACCGTGGCGCCCTTCTGTAGACAACTTTATCAAATCGTGTATTTCATTGTGCACAATTTGGAAGTTACATTCGGCGTATGAGGCGCCACCAGTCTACAGCCTCTACTACCTTCCTGTGCTTAATATTTGCGTGTATCTTCCTTCAGATTACAATAATGATCGCACGTCTGTCGATCTATGTGAAGTTGTTTGTGAATGGAAACTGTTGCATATTTTTTCGTATACTTTATTCGGAAATCTAGAAAGATCTCTTAGGGTCTAATAGCGAATACC
Source organism: Schistocerca cancellata (assembly GCF_023864275.1). Lineage (NCBI taxonomy): Eukaryota > Metazoa > Arthropoda > Insecta > Orthoptera > Acrididae > Schistocerca > Schistocerca cancellata. The sequence goes on along the minus strand of NC_064631.1, from coordinate 457,683,338 downwards.
TGATCATTTAACTAAATTTAAGATAGGAAGTTATACATATATGTACGCTACCAATTTAGTTAAATGTTTGGACTAGTATTTTCATTGACGGAGACTGCAACCGTTTTCGTGTTTTCTGCTATACTCTTGAATTCGTTCACAGTATCTACCAACCTCAAGGTATCTTCAAGCGAAAATTTTTGCTATCTGGAACGTTTATCACTCATGTTTGACAGGCTATTTCTGCAGACGACGACTACGCAAAACGCAAATATGAAATGACGTACGGAAAAATACCCAAAGTGCCCTTCACTCGTTGCCACCTTAACTCGACATGAACTCTATTTCGGGAATAACTAACCGAGGAATAAAGTGCCGACGTACAATCCGCACTCCAAGTTAACCAATGGTTAGCCTATTCCTCCGTTACCTATCCCTGAATTTATTCCGAGACTGTACAACTGGCCCATAGTAATGCAACATGATGTCAATGGTAAGATGCTAAATCTGTTAGAACAAATGGAAATTTACTTACACAAAATTAAAAAGACTGAATCTATGTTAAATGAACAGGCAGATTCGGCTAGCCATAGTTATTTTAATAATTGTAAAGATTTATTTTAAATGTACTCCTGACTTACGTCAACTTATTAATACTCAAATCTCTGACGACGTCTCTGACCTACGTGATAAACTTTATCTTTGATCAGATCTTGTTAAACTACATCTGTGAAGTGTATTTAAAATGCGTAAACATAGGTGCACCTTGAGAGACTTGATGTGCGACGACGGAATGAATAAAGCGACGTATGCTCACCTCAGAAGGTTAAAAAGATTCTTCCTTGTTTGTTCGGTAAGTTTTCATTGTTTTTCCATTGTTCCTCAGATATTTTACGAGCTCGATTCACGAATACAGAACCTAACATCTAAGTTTTGGGTATAGTTTAGCAGGGGATACAACCCGTCGGCTTTGACCAATGACGTCAGAAATGGCCAGAGAGCATGTATTACAAAGATGGAAGTGCTGAGAAGAATATTCAGAAACAAAGCAATGCGAGAGAGAAAAACTGTACTTCACATATATAAGGGCGAGAAGTATTTTCACGTTAACAACATCGCGTGTTTGTATCTTAGTATTTCTCCGCAAAATGCAATGGAAAGAAATGAGTGAAATATGTTAGTAGCAAAGGATACATCACGTTACATGTATGTCAGTTTTATCTCGAAACTCTTTAGAACTGTATTGCTTAAGTGCAGTACGGGATACAAGTTCAGCGTACACCGATTTCTTAGTTTTAACTAGCATTGCTGTCTTCTTGTTCACTTGGAACCATGTATCGCCTGCTTCACTAAACTGTAAATGAAACACCAAATGCAAATTAAAAGCTCATTCGAAGTGTGTTGCCCTAGTACAGTACGGAATACAAGTTTATCGTAAGTCGATTTCTTCGTTTTCACTAGCATTATTGTCGTGTTCTTCACTTGAACGATGTATCCTCCGCTTCAGTAAACCCTAAATGGAACACGGGATACAAATTGTACATGTGGTTTTTATTTCGTCTCCGCTATTACTAACAGTCTACTGATGACAGAAGGACCTATGATTGTAATATATGTACACTAGACTTCCTTTGACCTCTATATATGTAAAGGTTGAAATAGGCGTACCTTACATTTGAAACCTGCACCTCAATTGAACTACACGGAGACAAGAAGACGACACATGTACAATCTGTATCCCGTACGTCACTATGGGGTACAGTTTTTTGGTTGCCTTCGACGCTAATAGAATCCCATTCGTTACATGAGCTATATAGCTGTACGCAACATTTGTATCTTGCTCTCCAATTGACATATATAGTGTCAGTGTGAAGGCGAAGTAAAGGACGGGATACAAATTGTAGTTGTGTCGGGGGTTTCGCAAATACGCATTCGAAAATGTCGCACTGATGGGAAACGAAAGAAGATCGACAGCTGAGAAATTTCTGTTACGTACTTCACAACACGAAAACACACATATTGGTGGAATAAAACATTGAAATATGTCAAAATAGTGAAATACAGCGAAAGAAGCAAATGTAAAAGTGAACTTACCACACGGAAATATCGAGGAATAACCGAAGCTCGCCTAGATAGACAGTAACGAAAATCACATAGCCACACTCACAAGAAACACAACATTACGAAACCTCTCTCTCTCTCTTTCTGTCTCTCTCTCTCTCTCTCTCCCTCTCGCACACACACACACACACACACACACACACACACACACACACACACACACACTCATTCACCAATCCCCCCCCCCATCCCTCCTCCCCCCTTACTGTGAAATTAGTTGTTTGGGATGGTACATTTTGCCAACATGTTTAATAGAACATTTAAACGGGGAATATGTCCGCGGAATACTTTGTCTCCACGAATTCTCATCTAGGTGGCTTTGAAGAGTCGAAATCTGACGTTTCCCTTTCCCTATGAGAGATTTTACCGCTGACCAGTACCCCTCTATACTGTTAGTGCAGGCGCCTGTGGATAATGATCTGAATTCAATGTTATGGTTTACTACAAGATGTTGATAACCCCTATCCCATAAATCCCTATATGAAGAAAACCCGTCTGAAATAACAATAGAACCCTCTGCAACCTGATCTTCAATTAACCTAACCAAAACTTCCTTACTTCTGTTTGGTACTACTCTGAACACTACATCGTCACAATGCTGACCTGAAACTACTGCCCCCCACACCCATAATCCCACCAGAGGTTCCCCCCCCCCCCCCCCCCCCTGTTGTACTTCCTTTTCCTAAAATGCGACTCGTCAATTTCGATCATAACACCCCCCTACCCCCCAACGGCCCCCTGTATTTCATATATTCCTAACAAACTTCCCTGCAAAACGAGTACCAATCCACTACCATACGCTTACTCACACGACATTCATGCACACAGAGCCACACATGATATCTTAAACACCAACAGTAAGTGATTTTCATTATGTGTCTCAGGGCGAGCTCAGATTTCTCGAACCACGTCCCCCTCCTAATAGATCGCCACAACCGGTCTCTGTTGCACCTACATACAAATAAGTCGTGAGTACGGCGACCTGATACACTGGTGAGGCGCATATGTTGGCCGCACTCACGACATCGGACGTATTCAGCAATAAGACCACACATTTGCAAGAAACAAATTGTGGTCAACATGTCTTCACCGATAGCTTCTCTTAAATCATCAAGATTCGTTGCAACAGACAAATCCATTCCTATAAACGAAAATAAGACACTAAATATTATTTTACAATAAAAAACTGATACTCCAAATTACCTCAATATCATTACAAATAAAATTAAGTACCGTTTGAATAAGAAAAAACCAATTACTTTAATTAAATCACACGATGAATAATTTAAGGAATACCAAGCGATCGCTTTTAGATTCACATTCAATTATTTTAATGTACAATGATAGCGCTTATACGGAACACAAAACTGTTTCATTATCTATGCCTCAAAGTGAAGACATTACTATCTATGACTAATGTATGACGTCATTGGTCAAAGCCGACGGGTTTTATCCCCTGCTTCACTAGACCCTAAGTTTCTCACAACAGGAACAAGCATTTCACTCCACACAGCAAATGTAAATTATGTATTAGATGTTTAAAGACAGGTAGAGCCCGCAACCCGATCTCGCTCCCCCTGTCCCCGTCACCTTAAGGCAAAGATTGCGTCGATAGGAAGAGCCTCCCAGCCGCAAATTTCTGGACTGGATTAACCCGAATAAGAAGAAATACCTCGTATTTAGTCAGTCTGTGTCGTTGGATACCAAATGTTTCGGACACTTACATTTGTTGACTGATAATTGGTTCCTCAACTGTCTAAGTCATGGAGAAGTGTTTAAACAGATTCTGAAAATTCATTTGATTATACTCTTTTCTGAGACATGTACTTGTAGTAACGATGTGAACGAAATCACTTAAAAAATGTCATTCTTGAAGCATAATCATGGACAATTAGAAAAAAGGAAGAACCATTTTGTAAATAACAACGGACGTAAATTACTTATAGTTTCAAAACAAATGTAGATTTCGGTGTAGTGGTGAGTCTTTTCGTTACTAGTTTTGCCGCCAGAATGTTTATTTTCCTACACAATGTGATATGAAAGCTGGGCTTTTGACGTCAGATCAAAGCCTAGGGCTGCACATTTCTAAAAAGTTTGAATGTAAAGCCAGTAATCACCTTGCCGATAAATCGTATTTAAAGTGATATTGCTGAAGAGTTTTTATTCCCGCTGTTCCGTTATTCAACATTGTAAAGTAATATCGTGAAATGCGCAATAAGCTGCTTGATTCCGTAATGATGTTGCAATGTTTTATGGATTATGGGGAAGCGAAATTGTATTGGTTTGAGGCATGGGACCCTGGTAAGGAAACGACCGAGTCGAAAGTTACCAGCGAAAATTGCTCTGAAACCTCTGACAATGGAATACATGTACAGGTACCATTGTTGGATAGACTAATGTCGGTAACTTGAGGTGCTAGAATGGACTAAAACAGGAAAAAACATTTAGTAGTCTAAATATGGGTTCTAAAGTGCTGTCTCAAGGTCTAGGAACATTTGTTCATCTTTGCTACTGTGAAACATATCTCTTCTACTGAACAAGTGCTCGTAGCTGTTAAGATTTTATAGCGTCCATCGTTCTGTAGTCTCAGCAATTATATACAAGGTGGGCAAATAAAAGTGGACCGGAAATAAGAATTCCAGGTTACAAAGAAACACTATAGAGGAGAAGAAGTACAGTACTGACCTGACTGTAGAAGATGTTGAAAGTGACCACCATTAATCTTTTGGCACTTCTGGGCCCTGGTCAGAAAGTTGCTGAAGGTGGATCGAAGCCGGAATGCTGGACCTGCTGCAGTCTCATCCGAAATGTTCTGCTGCAGTTCTTGAAGACTTTGAGGGTTGTTGCGATATACCTTCGACCTTAGGGCTGCCCACACAAAGTAATCGTACACTGACAGCTCAGGTGCCATGGGTGGTCACCTAGGGCCGCGACCAGACTGACCTCCGCTAACAACTCTGTCGTGAAGACTGTGTAAATGTGCTCCAACGTTCGGCCGGCTGTATGGGCCGTGGCTCCATCTTCTTGGAAGTACACTAAGTGATCAGAAACTATCCGGACAGCTGGCTGCAAATGACTTACAACTTCGTGGCGCCCTCCATCGGTAATGCTGGAATTCAATATGGTGTTGTCCCACCCTTAGCCTTGAAGACAACTTCCACTCTCGCAAGCATACGACCAATCAGGTGCTGGATGGTTTCTTGGGGAATGGCAGCCCATTCGTCATGGAGTACTGCACTGAGGAGAGGTATTGATATCGGTCGGTGAGGCCTGGCACGAAGTCGGCGTTCCAAAACAACCCACAGGTATTTTATAGGATTCATGTCAGGACTCTGTGCAGGCCATTCCATTAGAGGGATTTCACTGTCGTGTAACCACTCCGCCACAAGCCGTGCGCTATGAACAGGTGAAAGATACAATCCCCATCCCCGAATTGCTCTTCACCGGTGGGAAGCAAGAAGGTGCTTAAAACATCAGTGTAGGCCTGTGCTGTGATAGTGCCACACAAAACCCCAAGGGGTGCAAACCTCCTCCATGAAAAACACGACCACACCATAACACCACCGCCTCCTAATTTTACTGTTGGCACTACACAGGCTGACAGATGTCGTTCACCGGGAATTCGCCATACCCACGCCCTGCCACATTGTGTACTATGATTCGTCACTCCACACAACGTATTTGCCCAATGTTTAAGCTCCTTACATCAAGCGAGACGTCGTTTGGCATTTACCGGCGTGATGTGTGGCTTATGAGCAGCCGCTCGACCATGAAATCCAAGTTTTCCCACCTCCCGCATAGCTGTCATAGTACTTACAGTGGATCTTGATGCAGCTTGCAATTTATGTGTGATGGTCTGGACAGAGGTCGGCCTATTACACATTACGACCCTCTTCAACTGCCGGCAGTGTGTGTCAGTCAACAGACGAGATTGACCTGTACGCTTTAGTGCTTTAAGTGTCCCTTCACGTTTCCACTTCACTATCACATCGGAAACAGTGGGCCTATGGATGTTTAGGAGCGTGGGAATCTCGCGTACAGACGTATGACACAAGTGACACCAATCACCTGATCACGTTCGAAGTACGTGAGTTCAGCGGAGCGCCCCATTCTGCGCTCTTAGCGAATCAAAATTTACGAAGTAAATAAGTATTTTTTATTTATCCGTAACAGTCTTCCACGCAAAAATAAGAACATTGATTTTCTTGAATTACAGCGCCAACTACCAAGAATCAAAGCAAATGTTTAAGACAAAATGTACGTAGTTTTTTTTATGTAGAATCTGATTCTGCAGTAAAAAGTGTGGGTTCCCATTTGAAATTTTAAAGTTGCCTCCCGCCCCGCCCCCAGGGGGCTGGGGTAGCAGGCTAATTTTAGCACCAGCAGATGTCCGCCTCGAAAATTACCAACTTTGGACTCTCCACATTTTTTCGTGTAAAGCTTATTTTTTCCACTAATTCTGGTTCGTCTACTTAAAATTTACACCCTACATAGTGGAAAAAGGATCATGGACGTAATGGCGTAGTATTGTTGCACTTCCAAGATACGCTACCAACGATGTTAATTACAAAATGACCAAAATTAGCCTTTTATATCTGAACTTCCTTAAATAATTGACTTGGAGGGTTTCTACGATAGTACTGAAACAATAACAAATGAATAATTTTAAACATGTATTTTAAATGAAACCCTCTGCAAACCTTTCACATTACTCTCTTCGATCAGTTATTTAAAAAAAAAAAAAAAAAAACCAAAGATAGAATGGAAGTGAAAAAAGTAACGAACAGCAAAGTAATTTTTTTTTGTCTTTTAAGATTGTATCCATTGTCTATAAAATGTTGCTTCTTTTTGTGCAGATATTATCACTGCTTCTTGTCAGCTCATGGGAAAGGCTTATGTATATTTCATTTAAGATTTTTAGCCCATTTTTTGTTACTCACTATTTTACTATCAAAGTGACACTACAAAGCCCTCAGGAATGCTAGAAGCATCTGCAGCTCATAGCTTGCTTCAAGCATTCCATCAGGAGCCCATCTATTTTTACCATGTTCAAAATCTTCATATTGGCACCGGTATTGATTGAATAGAAATTCATGCGATTTCTGTATAGTTCAGCTTGTGCTCCAGAAGGACAAAGTAAGGGTATATGTACGCAATCTGTGGCCCGTATGACATTTAGAAATCTAACAGTTTCATAAGATTCCCTTTTGTTCTTTGATATATTTTCTTGGGTCTGTGGCAAGGACACATGCTGTGGCTTTAAGGCAATTAAACTGTTTATCACACCGCTAAAAGCTCTTCCAGCTGTAGTACAATGGGTATTAATGAGATCCCCTGCTACGATTTGATAAGTACCTGTGCGAAATATTTGCAGTCCTCAAAGAAGTTGCAGCCTAGGAGACAAAGCACAGTCCTGTAAGAACTGTGTTGCAGTAACGGCTCCAGCATACCAAGCACCAACTCAAAAGATTCCTTACGAAACCCATACCGCTCTTTGCAATCACTCCTGCTATAAATCACAAATGGGTCTCTTTTCTCCATTTCAACCGGCATTCTTGAGATGTTCACCTCTCCCTCCATCTCCATATATTCTTCGTAGTCCAGGTAATCCATAGAATTCGACACTTAAAAGACAGAACTCAAAGATCGCACCTTACTCTCTTACTTTACTCCTACTACTGCCTAGGAATAAATTTTGGCCTTATTTCCTCCTTAAGTTAGTAACATAGTAGCGTACTCTTCAGTGGTGCTCTCCACCAGTAATGGACAAAATAAATTTACTTCGGAAATAAATGAAAAATTTATTCCTGGAGTAATTTACTCCTTTATTTCATTACTACCGACTGGAAGTCTCCGATTTCCTTCTCTCTTAGTACCTTACTACTTTGGTTTTACTTACTCCTGGTTGATGCTCGCCACCCTTAGGATCACGAAAGAGAAGGGAGATGCATTAGATCTGAAACAAAAACTCAAACACTTTCACCAAAGTCTGTTCTATGACCAGTGAGCTCTAAACGTTAAGAGTGGTATGATCCGTTATTCTCCAGCAGATATGACGTGTGCATGAAAGAGAAGGGAGATGTATTAGACCTGAGGCAAAAATTCAAACACTTTCACAAAAAAGACCAATGAATCTAAACATTCAGAATTATATGATCCGTTATTCAAGCAGACATGATTAAACTTTTGAGGTCTACTGTTGTGTTACGGTAAACAATGTTATTATTCTTTTACGTTTCCGACATACTGTAGGCAAAATTAATAAAACGCGACTGTAGACACAAATATATACTTTTTAGTTATTATTCTTGCTTCGTGTAGATTTAATGTTGTTGTAATGTAGAACCTACCGGCTGTGGACACTACAGTGCTTCGCGAAGAAAACCTGTGATATGGAATGACGCTGTGTGTCTAATGCTGTACGGCATAAGTCCCACCATAAGAAACAAAAATCTTGACAAAAAACATCCTTAGAACTATTATTCAATCCATTTCTGCCATTTAATACCAAGAGTTAATAAAATAATTTGAAATAATTAACTGAACAGCTGCCTGGTCAATTTCTGTAAATTTGGTGTTGTCCTCATGCACGCTGCATTTGTTGTCTGCGTTAGCTGAGTACTGTGGCGGCCTTTCCCCACTGACCGAGATTCTCACAGCCCACAGTTCACTATTGCAATGGTTGGCATATGAAAAGCTTTGTGTTTCCACGACCGTGTAGATGGGATGCCCTGTGTCTCCGATACATACAAATAGGTTTGTACCACGTATCTCACCTAGCCTGCATTCAACTGTCACGCCGATAGCCAGTACAACCACTGACTACATCCCAGTTGCGGCTCATGTCGAACTGCACCAAACGGCATGGCTACTGTAACGTTATGTCTCCGACACAGTAGCTATCTCCACCGGCTCGCGAGTGCAACTAACGTCGGCGGACAGGGCGTTGCGACATGCTACGTGACCGGTGCTGTTGTCGTCATAATTGTTAGTGCATTCTGACGTCCGGCCGCTGAGAGGTGCGCCGGCAGGCTACCATTACCGGCTCCACCGCAACTGCGCAGTGGCGACCCCTCAATTAGGCGCCTGCCTTCATATCCCGCAGAGCTGAATGGCGACCATTGTTGCCGGGACGCCCGCAGGATAACAATCGGCGGCGGTTGCCACGGCAGCAGCAGGCCACGCCATCCAGCCAGCCATATGGCTAATTGCTCCGTTCGGCCGGCTAAAGCGCCTCACGCGAGACGCACTGTCGTTTCCCACACCGCAAGGGTTACGGCGGACCTCCCTGCCTCGCCATTGTGGCGGACCTGCCCGCCTGTGCTCCGAGAGAGCGCGCTGCTGCTGAAGTTATCCTGTGCCAGGGGGAGGTCACTGACCCAACCTCTTAACATTTACGCATTAACATCTCCTTCCTATATATGGTGATTACTAATCTATTCGAGCACTGAGTGCAAAGTGAAATGTTGAAACTGAATTGCTGATTAGTATAGCTCCGCAGAGTCGTCAAGAATTAATTCAGTTGTAGCTGTCGCTCTCTCTTCATAAATTGTATGGGCTGTAAAATGAAAACCGCTGAAGGGATCGTAATGACATTGTAACGGCTTTATGTGAGCCGCTACATCGTTCTATGAATGTTAAGATCAGAATAGCCAACCATTGTGTAGAGTTTCGAATGCTGCTACGTTAGGTCAGAGGCATCAGTGGCCACTGGTCAGCACCCATTGTGTTTGTTACCGGTAGACACCACTTACGCTCTCTGGGCCCTGAAACCGATCTTTAGAGAGTGGTTATACAGAAACGAATATTAGATTAAATTCTGTAATACGAAATGGCCTAAGAGCCAAAAACCGCTAGTAATATTTCGAAGTAATAGTTAGTTAAAATTTTGCAAAGAGTAGATATTCGAAGCAGACTAACGCAAAGTAGTACAAAGGGAATCCAAGGAAGACATAACAGAACTGCGTTTTGTTTTGAATGTAATACACAGGGTGACCCAGCTATCTTGTCCACCCAAAATATCTCTGGAACAATAACAGCTATTGGAAAACGATTTTCACCGGTATCAATGTAGGGCTGGGGGCCATGAATGTACATATTTAGAAACATTCTAAAACGAAAGCATATGTGTTTTTTAACACAAACTTATGTTTTTTTAAATGGACCTCCCATATTTTTTCTTCAGCAATCCATAGCATGACAAAGCACATACACAATGGCGTTGATTGCATCGCAATATTCCCATTACATCTCGAGTTATTAAGACGCGAAGTTGACGCTTGAAACACCCGACAAGCGCTGCTAGCGCACGTCCTGAGGCTCAGGCGTGAACCCCATGCTGCCCGTAATCGCGATGTGATTGACATGCGTAGTCACACTTCCATACTTATCAAGAGGTCCGAAACGAATAATACGGTCTGCTGCCATCCTGCATTAACGTCGCACATTCCAGCAGGTATTTATCCCATAGGCTAGGGGTGATGCGGTTCTGTAACATATCCGTGTACCGCAACGTTAGTCACAAAGTTAACTTCGCTTATCGTTAATCCGTTACTAAAAAGGTAATGCCGTTCAACGTTAAAAATTTACTTTACTGTAGATCTAGCGCAACTGACAGTTAATCATTCACTCGTAATAGTAAAATTCATGTTGATGGTTTTAGTGAAACGAGCAAGTGGACTAAAAGTTTTACCGTTGTTTAGGTAAAAATGTTTTGATTTGGGAAGTTCAGGTAGGACATAGAAGATGAATATAAACATCTTTAACCAATTAGTTTTATTATCACATAGTTATCAATGTGCCCACATCTCGTGGTCGTGCGGTAGCGTTCTCGCTTCCCGAGCACGGGGTCCCGGGTTCGATTCCCGGCGGGGTCAGGGATTTTCACCTGCCTCGAGATGACTGGGTGTTTGTGTTGTCGTCATTATTTCATCATCATCCAGGAAAGTGGCGAAATTGGACTGAGCAAAGATTGGATAATTGTACGGGCGCTGATAACCACGCAGTTGAGCGCCCCACAAACCAACCATCATCATCATCATCATCAGCTTTCCACGCCCGGGTTCCCGGGTTCGATTCCCGGCGGGGTCAGGGATTTTCTCTGCCTCGTGATGGCTGGGTGTTGTGTGCTGTCCTTAGGTTAGTTAGGTTTAAGTAGTTCTAAGTTCTAAGGGACTGATGACCGTAGCAGTTAAGTCCCATAGTGCTCAGAGCCATTTTTTTTGAATTATCAATGTTATGTTTATCTAATGCGTTAAATGACAAATTGTTGCAAACATATGTTTCTTAACATCACTGGGTAAAATGGCTCTTTGTAGAAACTTCCATTGCGATACCAGCACTACATACTAAACATAGCGTTCACATCTCATGCTCAAAGTGATGCCCATTCGTTTCGGATCCCTTGATAAGTATGGAAGTGTGATTACGCATGTCAATCACATCGCGATTACGGGCAGCATGGGGTTCACGCCTGAGCCGCACGACGTGCGCTAGCAGCGCAAGTCGGGTGTTTCAAGCGTCAACTTCGGGTCTTAATATCTCGGGATGTAATGGGAATATTGCGATGCAATTAACGCCATTGTGTATGTGCTTTGTCATGCTATAGATTGCTGAAGAAAAAATATGGGAGGTCCATTTAAGAAAACATAAGTTTGTGTTAAAAAACACATATGCTTTCGTTTTAGAATGTTTCCAAATATGTACATTCATGGCCCCCAGCCCTACATTGATACCGGTGAAAGTCGTTTTCCAATAGCTGTTATTGTTCCAGAGATATTTTGGGTGGACAAGATAGCTGGGACACCCTGTATAAACCAATGCGCAGCATTGTTAGCTCTCTTGAGTTTTTGTTTTCAGCGGTGGCGAGTGTGTTCGCAGTTCGTCCGTGGTAGTCGGAATTTTGGGATTAGAAGCCTCATTAAATTGCATTCTTGGAACTGGATTAGACATTGGAGTGATGGAGAATAGATTATCATGGGATAAATTGCCTCTGAGTACTATGGGACTTGATATCAGAGGTCATCAGTCCCCTAGAACTTACTTAAACCTAACTAACCTAAGGACATCACACACATCCATGCCCGAGGCAGGATTCGAACCTGCGACCGTAGCAGTCTGGCGGTTCCGGACTGAGGCGCCTAGAACCGCTCGGCCACCACGGCCGGCTTGGGATAAATTCATAGATGTAGTCAATTAGAGGTGATTTGGTGTACGAACATTGATATTCAAGTGAATGGTGATTGTACATGTTAAACGAAACGCTACGATCGTATACATACGATTGTGAAGAGATTTATTGACATTACGGAAACTTTTATGTTGAATTAGGACTTCATTCGCTGTATTGGGACCGAAAATAGTTTGGACCTTATCACACTAGTATTTTTGCCGCTCGTTGTCAAGGTGATTCCGATAATTAACGAGAAGTGAAAAATAGTGCCCGTTAAAAGATTAAGCTTGTGCTGAACAGACATTGAAAGTATTCGAACCCATAATTAATATCGTGTCGTGATAATTGAGATGCTTAGACACTGTAAGGCCCAGAGACATATTTATAATTTATCGGACATTAATGGCAAAGGACAGTTCCATGGGAAAGCATATCTTTGGTGATAGGTACACGAAGGACTGTAGTACTGACTGACTGTTATCATACCGAAACAATATACACTAGGATCCACTCTCCTTTCATTGATCCCCCAGTGCCATCTCTCATTAATTTAAGAACTTAATTGCGTCAATAAAACAGAAATATACGAGACATTCCCAGTGTTTACTAAAATCAGCTAGTACATAGACAATAATATCGGTGAACATTCAAGGGGTATTGAAGGCAGTTGATAAACCTTCTTACAAACAGATTTAACAGGATTCAACGAATGCATACAGACTACTAAAGTAACTAAATCAAATTACTCAGGGAGACAAATTAGTAAAAATAGACTGGAACTCCATTGATATCTCACTCCAGAGTAATTAAAAAAAGACTGTCTTTGGATCCGTCGTGGTTGAAAGTGTATGAAATGTCTCTGGAAAAACGCGATCAATTTTCAACTGCTAGTTGAGACGACTAGATTCACAAAGTGATTCAGAAATGTTTTATACCCGACCCACACCGAAGGGAATGGTTCTTAACTAGCCGGGACAATATATACACAAACATTTGAGATCAGCTCCGCTCTCCGGGGGGAAACGGCGAAGCGATATATGGCAGTCGCGACGACGGTGGGTGTGCGGCATAGCCCTTCTGGCCATCGTGTGTGGACTCTGGACGGGAGAGATGATTAGGTTACTCTTCTTTAGGGCGGCGGTGAGTACGGACGCTCTGAGTAGCACCTCTATCTGCGGAGTCGAAATGTGCGACAGGTTTGTTTGACTTTCCGGTAGTCAACCTGGTGCGTGGCAATGACAATCATGCCGCACGAACCAATTCGATCAGGGAGTGGTGTTAACTTCAGTAATATTCCGTTTATTTGGTGTGATGTTTTCTGCAACTCCAACTTGTGTGCACGAGCGGTGCCACAACCTTATGTACAGCTTTAGTTAGTTTAGCATATTAGGTATGATGAAATCCATGGAGAAGAAATAAAAACTTTGAGGTTCGCCGATTACATTGTAATTCTGTCAGAGACAGCAAAGGACTTGGAAGAGAAGTTGAATGGAATGGACAGCGTCTTGAAAGGAGGACATAAGATGAACATCAACAAAAGCAAAACGAGGATAATGGAATGTAGTCGAATTAAGTCGGGTGATAGTAAAGGAGTTTTGCTATTTGGGGAGCAAAATAACTGATGATGGTCGAAGTAGAGAGGATATAAAATGTAGACTGGCAATGGCAAGGAAAGCGTTTCTGAAGAAGAGAAATTTGTTAACATCGAGTATAGATTTAAGTGTTAGGAAGTCATTTCTGAAAGTATTTGTATGGAGTGTATATGGAAGTGAAACATGGACGATAAATAATTTGGACAAGAAGAGAATAGAAGCTTTTGAATTGTGGTGCTACAGAAGAATGCTGAAGATTAGATGGGTAGATCACATAACTGATGAGGAAGTATTGAATAGGATTGGGGAGAAGAGAAGTTTGTGGCACAACTTGACCAGAAGAAGGGATCGGTTGGTAGGACATGTTCTGAGGCATCAAGGGATCACCAATTTAGTATTGGAGGGCAGCGTGGAGGGTAAAAACCGTAGAGGGAGACCAAGAGATGAATACACTGAGCAGATTCAGAAGGATGTAGGTTGCAGTAGGTACTGGGAGATGAAGAAGCTTGCACAGGACAGAGTAGCATGGAGAGCTGCGTGAAACCAGTCTCAGGACTGAAGACTATAACAAAAACATTAGGTATGAATGTGTTGTGTGCTTTGTGAAATGCTTGTACTAAATTTTATTTAATTTACCGGCCTTAGTAGCCCGTACTGTGGTGCACCACGTGTGTTTCTTTGTACACCAAGAGGCTCCAGTTTGATGTAGACACCTCTCGTGTTCAAATTGTAGCCTTAGTTTCATCGCGGAATAGGTGTTTTCTGGTTTGGTAAATTTATTTACAAAATTACGGAGCTGTACGGTATTTTCGATGTCGGCTTTGTTCCCTAAAATTGAGCCAGTAAGCTTAAATGTGGATTAGGGAAGCTTTTTTTTCTCCGTTCTATCTTTCGTTGTGTGAGTAACTAATGTGAACGAGGTGTGTGTGTGATCTTGATAAATCGTATCCAGTAATTTAGCAGTCTTGCCCCACATATGTCCGTCCAAATGCTGTGTTGTATAATGTGCCATGTGTCGATGCACGCGCTAGCACCACAAGTAATTGTATTTTATCTTCTGTGTGTGTCTGTGTTACTGTAAATGAAAAATAAATGTGAGTTATTGTTAAATTCTTTGCTGTTACATCTCACAGCAGCATTCCGCTCCCTAGTCAGGATGCTTAAAATCAGTCAGTTTGCACCTCCTCTTAGCAATGTTTCATTAGAATTTATCATGATTTTTGGGTTGGTATTCTATTAAATCATCAAATGGTCTGCGAGGTGGCGCCTTTTTATCAGTTTATATAATCAATATTAAATAAATTTGGCCCACTAACCAAAATTTTTGTGTTTGCTATTTGTTGCAGGCATGCAAACGTAGCCTCTAGTTGCAGAGTCATTTTTGGGAGTTAGTGACCCAGTAGAGAGATATATTGCGTAGCTGATGTTATCAGAACCTCGCAGTAGTAAAAGGTAACAGGTATCATTCAACATTGTCGACGGAGGAAGCTGTGGTTCCTGTAAGATCACTGAGGCCCCACACTTTCCGCTACGGGAGGGGGCGGTCGTGTGAACACACCAACGTGACGACAGGGCGGGCACGTGCACACATCGACCGTCCACTGCATTCAGTCGTGTTGAAAACGGTGAAACGGAGACTTCAAAAGAAGAGAAAATGGGTGTAATGAGCTTCCTGACAGCGGGAGAAGTGCGGAGAACGAAAATCCATCAACGAATCACAGCTGTATACGGAGAGCAATACATACCTGTTGCAATTCCAACGCTCAATCTGCCCTATGGCGTAGTGGCTGCCACCGTAACCGGCCTGTCCGCTGGACAGTGGTGTCGGTAATGCAATTCGGTGTTCCAGATCGTCGGCTCTTCCTTGAAATAAAAAACTATTAAGGATTTCCTGGCCACTAGTTGACAAACTGCCTGTTGGCTTCTGTCTCGGGTTCTTCGGACGACGTTCGTCTGATGGTTTTTATGAGGTTTCGCCAGCGCGAGTGGCAGGCATTGTCAAAGTTTCACCCTCCATTGCTGGTGGTGGAGTAGAGCAGAGCTCGCGGCAGCAAACTATATGTACCTGGCGCGCCAACGTCCAAGGGCTTCTCCGCGGTCATTTCGGGTACTGTTCTCCTGCTACCTGCGACAGTCGTTCGCTGCGGCGTAAGCCAGCATCCGTTTACCTTGAGGCTTTCTTCTTTGTTGTTGAAGCTGTTCTCGTTTTTATGTATTTCTATAGCTTCTCTGAACAAGCGGGTATGATAGTTCTTTTCTACAGCCAGAACTTCCGTGTCGGCAAGTTCTACTACGTGGTCTGTCTCACACAGCGCGTGACCTGTCACAGCCAATTTCTCCACCTGCCCCAAACTGCTATGTCGCTTATTTTCTTCGATTCTGGTGTTGACTGGTCGTCCAATCATTCCAACATAAACATTTCTACACGTGCATGGTACGCGGTGTATTCCCGACATTGGAATTGGGTCCCTTTTCTCCTTTGCCGATCTGAGACACTCTTTGGTCTTTGTCGGTTTGTAAATAGTGTTTACGACGTGTTTACGCAATATACTGCCGATTCTGCAGGTATCGGTCCGTGTGTGTCGGTTTTCGATACACGTTGTGTCCCAGACTTTCAGCATCCCTTGCGACCAGCACATCTAGAAATGGTAGTTTTTACTTATATGGATATGATGTATGTTCTTTCGGACATGTCCGAAAGAACAGACACCACTGATGACCTGCAGCCATCTAGAGTTCGGCCATGACTTCCTTCTTCTGTGCGGATGCACACATATTCCCTGAACTCTTACAGAACTTGGTAAGAATGTCCTCCACGAGTAATGAGTGTGTTGGGGTGGGACACCACAAATGTAGTGTGTGAACATACAAGGTGAGACTGTGGGTATCGCGGGAGGCGTGGGCGAGACAGTCCCTGCTGTTGCGCTATTCATCTGTGTCCTCGGTGGCCTAGATGGGTAGAGCGTTTGCCATGTAAGCAGGAGATCCCGGGTTCGGATCCCGGTCGGGCACACATTTTCACCTGTCCCCGTTGGTGTATATCAACGCCCGTAAGCAGCTGAAGGTATTAAAATTAATTCTAAATAATGGTAGTTTTTTGTCCTTTTCTACTTCCATGGTAAGTTTTATGTAGGCATGGACACTGTTCAAGTGTCTTAGAAAGTCAGCTGTTCTTCACCATGTCTTCACAGGACGAAGGTATCATCGAAGTATCTGTACCACACCTTAGGTTTACAAGGTGCCAAGTCCAGTGCCTGTGCTTCGAAATGTTCTACCACTGGACTAAGAGGACTTTCGCATTTTCGTAAACAAAGAAACAGCATCAAAGCTGACCAGGATGTCGTTTGGTGCAAGTTTTAGTCTCTTCAGTCTTCCCCAGGTGCGGTTGGAGCAGAGAGGCCAAGTGTTTTGCCAGTTTATACGTCGGCGAGACACGAGCGCTAAGCATCGGTCTTAATGGAACGTTATTCTTATGGATCTTGATCCTTTCAACAGACAAATCGACCTTGGTTTACCTTTATTTTCACAGTCTGCGATGTCCAGAAACTGGCAACTCCCTTACTTACACGCCACTTCCAGTACACGTTACGGAACAAAAATAGGAACACACCGTCACAGTGTGCAAATGTTGCTGTAAAACGCTCCAAAGAATAACGGTGAGAGGAAGCACGTAAATAAAAAGACTTCGTTTCGCCTGTACAGGCGATAAGGGAGAGGCGGCGGGGACGCGTTTTGAATTTACAATGCGCGCCTCCGTACTAGGCGAGTCAGGTAACGCAATACTGCTCAATTATTTCGGTGTACTTGGCGCGGTTGCGAGCAAAACGGGTTTTTGTTTCAATTTGGGCGAGCCAGCAGCGAGTGATGAATGCAGTATATAAAGGCGAGCGGCGGCGCAGCGCCGGCCGTTTTTCGCGGTGTTCGGCTCGTTTTCTGCGGCGGCGGTGCCGAGACCGGTTTCCTCCAGATCGGCGTGGGCCGCGGGGCCCCCTCCCCCCATGCAGTCGCCGGCCGCCAGCAGACTGCACAGCCACAACCTTACTCACTGCTGCCACCACGCCGATTATGGGTAAACTGCGCCATCCGAACACAGCCTCCTCCGAAGAGCATAATATCTGCCTGACTAAAGAAGTAAAGTACCCAGAAGATATGGTCGTATGTAACTTCGTACAAGTACATATTACCGGTAGGCATACAAGTTGAGTCGCCTAAAACTTCCATTACCGGTAGGCATACAAGTTGAGTCGCCTAAAACTTCCATCGTAAACATCGCGGAAATGAAAAGTATTATTGATATGCGGTTTTCATCGAACGGTTTGGTAGTCAGGGGCTCGTAGCCTTAGCCAGTGAACAGATTGTACACTACTAGCCATTAAAATTGCTACACCAAGAAGAAATGCAGATGATAAAAGGGTATTCATTTGACAAATATATTATACTAGAACTGACATCTGATTACATTTTCACGCAGTTTGGGTGCATAGATCCTGAGAAATCAGTACACAGAACAACGACCTCTGGCCGTAATAACAGCCTTGATACGCATGAGCATTGAGTCAAACAGCTTGGATGGCGTGTACAGGTACAGCTGCCCGTGCAACTTCAACACGATACCACAGTTCATCAAGAGTAGTGAGTAGCGTATTATGACGAGCCATTTGTTCGGCCACCATTGACCAGACCTTTTCAATTGGTGAGAGATCTGGAGAATGTGCTGGCCAGGGCAGCAGTCGAACATTTTCTGTATCGAGAAAGGCCCGTACAGGACCTGCAACATGCGGTCGCCCATTATCCTGCTGAAATGTAGGATTTCGCTGGGATCGAATAAAGGTAGAGCCATGGGTCGTAACACATCTGAAATGTAACGTCCACTGTTCAAAGTGCCGTCAATTCGAACACGAGGTGACCGAGACGTGTAACCAATGGCACCCCATACCATCACGCCGGATGATACACCAGTATGGCGATGACGAATACACGCTTCCAATGTGCGTTCACCGCGATGTCGCCAAATACGGATGCGACTATCATGATGCTATAAACAGAACCTGGATTCATCCGAAAAAATGACGTTTTGCCATTCGTGCACCCAGGTTCGTCGTTGAGTACACCATCGCAGGCGCTCCTGTCTGTGATGCAGCGTCAAGGGTAACCGCAGCCATGGTTTCCGAGCTGATAGTCCATGCTACTGTAAACGTCGTCGAACTATTCGAGCAGATGGTTGCTGTCTTGCAAACGTCCCCATCTGTTGACTCAGGGATTGACACGTGACTGCAAGATCCGTTACAGCCATGCGGATAAGTTGCCTGTCATCTCGACTGCTAGTGATACGAGGCCGTTGGGATCCAGCACGGCGTTCCGTATTACCCTCCTGAACCCAACGTTTCCATATTCTGCTAACAGTCATTAGATCTCCACCAACGCGAGCAGCAATGTCGCGATGCGATAAACCGCAATCGCGACAGGCTACAATGCGACCTTTATCAATGTCGGAGACGTGATGGTACGCATTTCTCCTCCTTACACGAGGTATAAAAACAACGTTTCACTGCTGTTTGTGTATGAGAAATCGGTTGGAAACTTTCCTCATGTCAGCACGTTGTAGGTGTCGCTACCGGCGTGAACCTTGTGTGAATGCTCTGAAAAGCTTATCATTTGCGTATCACAGCCTCTTCTTCGTGTCGGTTAAATTTCACGTCTGTAGCACGTCATCTTCGTGGTGTAGCAATTTTAATGGCCAGTAGTGTAATAACACTTAGAAAGCTTATTTTTGTGCAAACATACACCATTTGAAACCGAACAACGAGTACTGACATTAACTAACTAGGTAGGGTAGATTAGAAATAGAGTGGTGTTCGTTGCAGACTTCTAGTGCGAGCTGTTTACGAAATATCGTATTTGGAAAAGTTCCCACGCTGATACTTGTTGCTGCTGTTCAGCCTGTGTAGTTGCAAGATACCATGTCGTTATGTTTCCTTACACTATTCTTGTATGTTCCTTGAGTGCACTGCGACTTGCTAGTGTATGACAGTCTACGCAGTATGTCGCGAGTTGACGGTAGGATTTACCAGTGCAGAGAAAGCCGTCATGTTAATGGTGTATGGGGAGTATAAGAACTAAATAAGTGACGACAGAAGAGGGGAAAATTAATGTTCTTGCTGCTATTGCCGTTGATCCGCACGTTAGCTCCCATGTAATCCATTGAGGAAGTGGCATTAGTCAGACAAAAGTCCTATGCATTCTCCATCGACATAGGTTCCATCTCTATCACACCTCTCTTTATCAAGAGCTGCACAGAAACGATTAATGCAATCGTGTTAACATCTGTACATGGACATTAAGACAGAATACTCCAGAAGTATCATTTATCTTGTTTAGTGATGAAGCCACATTTACCAATTATGGCTAGGTAAACCACCAATACATACCCTGATGGTCTGTTGGCAATCGCTGTTGGCTCTGTCATGAGGAATGTCAGCATCCCTAGAGTGTAAATGTGTGCTGTGGGATAGTGAAATATCAGCTCATAGGCCCGTTTTCATAGAACACTGAGCGCTCACAAGTATCGCAGACTTCTAACAGACCATCTTCAACGGATGGTAGACGTTCCTCTGCTGTCTAGGGGGAACCTGTGATACCACAACGATGGCTGTGCGGCCCATAGTGCAGGAAGTACTGCGGCATGTCTTCACGAATTGTTTCCAGATTGTTGGATTAGATACAGACGACCTGCACCTTGGTCGACCCATTCCCCAGATTTGACACCTGTAGACTTTTTTCTGTGAGGAAATCTGAAAGACGCTGTGTACAAGGACACACCAACTGCACCCAATGACATGTAACGACGTATTACTGCAGCCTGGTCGAACATCTCCGCTGGAATGCTAACCCATGTGCTGCTGTCATTCCATACCATACTGGAAGCGTGTACAGCCGCTGTGGTCATTCTGAACACAACGTATGATCGTCATTTCTCTCGGTACTAGTCAGGATCCACATGACAGGTGTATGCACTTGTGTTGTTCCTTAGTGTTTTCTACCACAGGCGCTGTACAACTGTCGGTATGAGAAGTTATCAAAATATGATATGTCTTAAACGAGTCGCAGTAGAAACCTGTAACAAGCAGATTCTAATTTATCTTACTTTTAGTTTGTTAGTGTCAATAGGCATTGTACCATTTAAAAAGTGTACCCATCTTTTTGATTTGCAGCTCCTTGTATTCACCGTGTTTGCAGTCAAAATTTTTGGATGGGAGGTCCGCAAGTTATGCAACCCACCGTTTCTCACAGTACCCAAACATGTTTCGGCCCCACTGTGCCATCATCAGTGGGTTTTCATTTTTATTTATTCTGCAATGTGAAGATTTTTGTTACATGATTATAAAATGATGTGCATTTTTAGTTCAAATAACAGATCGTTTCGTATAACTTCATTATCTATTGTGGTATTCCCCTAACTACAGATTTTTTCGATGAAAGAATGTAATTTTTAACGGCCATCTATAGATGATGAAACGAGAATGCTGTGTGTTTTGGAGCAACACAAGTGAAAACCGTGCAGGTTTTTGTGTACTGAGGGTGTGCTTTTTCATAAGCTAGTCACCTGACTTTTCCTCAGTTCCTCACTTAGCAAACTTAATAGACCACATTTTCAGAAATCTCTCGCAATAGCGCCTGCATAACATGTTAGCAAGGAGAGATTGTGTAAACTCCGCGGTTTTTGGGCAAAAGAAGCAAATTTTAACATGGGAACAAGGTTTTACTCATAATTCGCCTCTCATGAGGCTTCTCTGAAAGCTAGAATTGGTTCAAAAGCCAGGCTTAAATAAGTCGCTGCATTTTCGGTGGAACTGTTTTCAGATACTAACCAAGGCAGAGGTGACAATAGATCTTCTTAAGTGCTCACCACGCAAGTGTGAGTTTGGAGGGGCCCCACTTAATATTTTCAAAAAATATGAGTCAAGGCTTCAGTTTAGAGCGGCACTTCCCCTCCAGCACTCAGCATTTCCCCTTCAACACCTGCCCTTAAACCCCACTGCTGCCTCTCTCGTCACGCGTTTTCTGCGCATCTACAGACCACTGCATTCTGCGCGTACACAGACTTTACCCATGATTCAAAGAAACCTGCCATTACTTGTATATGATCAGTGTCTCTTGTTAGTCCTATCTGGCTTGGCATTCACAAGCTTGAGCAACATTCTACCACATCACACAAGTGTTTTGTGAGTAACCTGCTTTGTGAATTTACTGAATTATCCCATGATTCTACCCATGAACTAGGACTTGCTTTTCCTACGAGTGTGCCTACGTGATCAGTCCATTTCATACTCCCTCAAACTGTTACTGCCAGTTATTTGTATTAGTTGACAAATTCCGATTGGGACTCATTGACCCTGTAGTCATGACATACTACAAGGATGAACAAATCTGTGAAAACACCGCGAAAATTACGTGCTTGAGCTGACGCTAGCGGAGCCTACAGGTTGCATCGCTCTATTTGATCATGAACAGTAGGCACCTGTGCAATGTCCCAATACGTTTGCGGGCTTCAGCTGCGGTCAGAAAAGTGTTCTGTGCAGTTGTGAGTGCATTACGTCGGAGCTCAGTGCATTTGCATGTGGGCAGATTATCCTATCGTAAGATGGGAGCTTCTGTGACCAAGGTAGCCGAGGTGTTTGCTGTTTCAACAGGAACCATATCGAAGAGTAATACCATGTACAGGGAAAGTGGAAAAACATCATTCGCTAAGCCACAAAACGGACGAAAATGTGTCTTGAGTGATTGTGACGGACTGTCACTGAAGAGCATAGTGACGAAAACTAAGAGCAAGAAAACTGCGGCCGGCCGGAGTGGCCGAGCGGTTCTAGGCGCTACAGTCTGGAACCGGGCGACCGCTACTGTCGCAGGTTCGAATCCTGCTTCGGGCATGGATGTGTGTGATGTCCTTAAGTTAGTAAGGTTTAAGTAGTTCTCAGTTCTAGGGGACTGATGACCTCAGAAGTTAAGCCCCACAGTGCTCAGACCCATTTGAACCTTTATTTTATTTTGTTTTATTTTTTGAAGAAAACTGCAGAAGTCACTACAGAACTGAATGTCTATCTTGCGCACACTGTCAGCACCAAACCAACAGAAACGGAACACCAGAAGCAGGGAACTATTGGGCGACTTGGAATTTCGAAACCACTCACTGGCAATAAATATGCCCTTAACAAGAAAACGTGGTGTGGAAGCCATAAAACTTGGATTATGGAGCAATGGTAGAAATTAATTTAGTCTGATGAGTCTTGTTTTTCACTGTTTCCAATTTTGTAGCTTTTTGTAGCTGAGGTCCCCGCCCCCCTCCCCCCACCACGAGAGAAAGATGGCTGGGGGTTAGGCGATGATTTGAACAGCCATATAATGGTATCCCAGTGGTCCCCACGTGCTTGCCCTGCGAGGTCACATTACTGCCAAGCATTTTGCTATCATTTTGGAAATTGGAAATTTGTGGCAAGGTCTTATGGGATGAAACTGCTGAGGACATCGGTCCCTAAGCTTACACACTACTTAATCTAACTTGAACTAACTTACGCTAAGGACAACACACATACCCATGCTCGAAGGAGAACTCGAACCTCCAACGGGGGGGAGCCGCGCGGATCGTGACAAGACGCCTAAGACCACGCGGCTACCCCGCGCGGCCTACCATTTGGCACGATCAGGTCCGTCTCATGGTGAAATATTTGTTTCACAGTGGTGATATTGTGTCCGAAGCCGATAGTATACCTGCTCATAAAGCGCGCATCGTCGAGGTTCGGTTCTGTGACCACGAGGATGAATTGTTGCATTTTCCGCGACCTCCGCAGTCACCTGATCTCAATATTGTTGAGCCTTTGTGGTCTACTTTGGAGAGATGGGTGTGAGATTGTTCTCTACCTCCAGCATCGTTACCTGTGTACCGAGAAACACGGGAGATTTAGGAGGGTCTAAGGAGAAATACAGACTGAGGATGGAAACCTGTGTCCGAAACCCACAACCACCAAGGCAAAAGAGCATCGCATTCAAAGGTGACAAAATCTGTCTACACAGCAGGTAGCTCCATCTTCTCTATTGGCGATCGTGGCAATCAGTAGCAATCACCGAATAACAAACAACATCACGAGACGTTCTGCCTACAGCCAGTCAGCCTACAAAGTTACGTTTGATGCCGAAGCGGCGACCTGGTGGCAGATGCCAGTGCCTGTAACTTCAAAGCTGCTTAGCGCCATTGGATGACGTTTTCGTAAATGGGTTCCTATTCTCGATTTGTTCCTAAAGACACCCTCTGCAACCCCTCGAAGTCTGACGCAATATTCCTGGGACAGTCTGCATCCACAGTACTAGGAAGCAGACTAATCTGGAGATCACAGAGCGCGCTTTGACATTATATCAAGTGAAGGTGGTCTTATAAGTTTCTAAATGCCGTTCTGAAACAGATTTTTTCTGTGGCTGGATGCCATTTCTGCAGGTTGATGCTGTTGTGTTCAGTCCAAAGACTGGCTTTATGCAACTTCTCAGACTTCTCTGTTCTGTGCAGGCCCCTTCATCTCTGCATAACCATTACATCATATATCCTCTTACACCTGTCTAAAATACTCAAGCTATTGGCTCCTTCTGCGATTTATACTCCTCATGTCTCCAGCTGTTCCCAAGTTCATCATTTGTTAATACCTAAGGATGTTTCCTATAATCTGTTCCCTTCTTTTACTCAAGTTGTACCAGAAAGATCTATTGTTCTCAACTCGATTCAGTACCTCTTCACTTAGCACACTGGACTCGCATTCGGGAGGACGACGGTTCAATCCCGCGTCCGGCCATCCTGATTTAGGTTTTCCGTGATTTCCCTAAATCGCTCCAGGCAAATGCCGGGATGGTTTCTTTGAAAGGGCACGGCCGACTTCCTTCCCCGTCCTTCCCTAATCCGATGAGACTGATGACCTCGCTGTCTGGTCTCCTTCCCCAAACAACCAACCAAAGTACCTCTTCACTGTTTACCAAGTCAACTTATCCAGTCTTGAGCATATTACTGTAACACCATCTTTCAAAGGTTTCTTATTTGTTGCCTTCGTTTCACGCAAATATACACTGAAGCGGCAAAGAAACTGGTTCACCTGCCTAATACCGTGAAGAGCCCCCGCGAGCACACAGAAGTGCGGCAACACGACATGGCATGGGCTCGACTAATGTCTGAAGTAGTGCTGAGGTGAATTGAGGCCATGAATCCTTCTGGGCTGTCCATAAATCCGTTAGAGTACAAGGGGGTGGAGATCTCTTGTGAACAGCACGTTGCAAGGCTACCCAGATATGCTCATAATGTTCATATCTGGGGAGTGTGGTTTCCAACGGAAATGTTTAAACTCAGAAGAGTGCTTCTGGAGCCACTCTGTAGCAATTCTGGATATGTCGGGTGTCGCATTGTCCTGCTGGTATCGCCCGAGACCGTCGGAATGCACAATGGACATGATTGGATGTATGTGACCAGACATGATACTTACATACATGTCACCTGTCTGAGTCGTATCTAGACGTTTCAGTGTCCCATATCACTCCAGCTACACTGGCCCCACACTATCACAGAGCCTCCACACCAGCTTGAACAGTCCCCTGCTGATATGCAGAGTCCATGGATTCGAGAGGTTCTCTCCATACACGTACGCGTCCATCTGCTCGATACAGTTTGAAACGAGTCTCGTCCGACGAGGCAACATGTTTCTAGTCGTCACAGTCCAATGTAGGTGTTGATGGGCCCAGGCGATTCGTAAATCTTTGTGTCGAGCAGTCATCAAGGGTACAGGAATGGGCCTTCTGCTCCGAAGGCCGTATCGATGATGTTTCGTTGAATAGCTCACACGCTGACACTTGTTGAGGTCCCAGAATTGAAATTTGCAGCAGTTTGGGAAGGGTTGCAGTTCTGTCACTTTGAAAGATTGTCTTCAATCGTCGTTGGTCCCGTTCTTGCAGAGTGTTTTTCCGGCCGCAGCGATGTCGGAGAAATGGTCGTACGGGAAAATCTCCACTTCATTGCTACCTCGGAGATGCTGTGTCCCATCGGTCGTGCACCGACTTTAACATCACATTCAAACTCACTTAAATCTTGATACGCTGCCATTGTAGCAGCAGTAACCGATCTAACAACTGCGCCAGACACTTGTTGTCTTATACAGACGTTGCCGAACGCAGAGCCGTATTCTGCCTGTTTCCTTCCGTACCTCTGTATTTGAATACGTATCCCTATACCAGTTTCTCTGGCGCTTCAGTATATAGCAACACTCGAAAAACTTCAGGAAAATGTCAAATCAAAAACACCTTTAGCCCTCTACATCTGCAATTTTATTTTGTTTTTGATGCCAGTTTCGGCGTTCTTCAGGCCCCCTGGCCGACGTATTTCACTACGCCATCTTCAATCCTCCTGACGGAAGAGTAGTAAGAATCCCACCTCTTGTACGATCGATATAGGGCTAGCATAGAGTCACTGCTTTAGAAATTTTGGTGGTTGGAATTGTATTTATTATTATGATTTTATTTCTAGTTCTTTTGAAATAAAGCTTATTACTATATTAATTGTTTTGGCAGCTGTATCTAAAGGAGCTCAAATTCCTTTTTCTTTTTGACTTCCTGCTGCTATAGCTGCTCCTACTCCTGTTTCTACTTTAGTTCATTCTTCTACTCTTGTTACTGCGCGAGTTTATTTATTGATTCGTTTTAGACCAATATAAGATACTTATAATTGTGGTTGATTTTTACCTTTTATTTGAAATATAACTATATTTCCGTAGACTTCTTTGTAACATCACGAAGATGAATGAAGTGGTCGCGGTCAGGTGCCTGAAGGTAACATAGTGTAACGCCGAAACTGTTAGCAAAAGTAAAATAAAACTGGAAAACAGACAGCTGAATGTGTTTTTGATTTGACATTTTATATTGAACAGCCGAGGTCCCGAAACCAACTTGTATAAAGATGGACTCCCAGAGACTTCCAGAAAAGACTGAATATCAAGTACACTGTTTTTGTTCTACTGATTTATAAATATGTAATTGCCCTATCAAGAAGAAATGGGAGAACCAGTAAATAAGACTTCCAGGAAATATAATTCTTATATTTATATAAAATGCTAAGATATTCCTCTTTTTAAGAAAGACTATTTTTGTACCCAACGTCAGCATTTTATACCCTCCTTACGTTTGATATTGACAGTCTGCCGCCTAAACAGACCTTTAGCGTCTCTTTTCCTAATCTAATTTCCTCAGTATCAAGTGATTTAATTCGACTGCACTCCAACACCTCCGTTCTACTTCTATGTTCGTCTAGTGTCCTCTTTTCAGCTCAGTGTCCATTCCATTAAACTGATGTTCCAAGAGGAAATTACGGTGTAGGTAAGTTTTTATTTTTTTAAGTGAAACGTTATAGGAAAGTACAAATTGTGTGGCCCCGCACAGTCCCCCCTATCATCCCAGTTCTGGTACACGGCAGTGCCGTGGATCTGGTCTTTGCCCACTCCGTGCGTGTACGGCAGACCTGGAGTTTCCAGTGCATTCACATTGCGTGTCCCCGTAATGAGAACGTCCTGCGGACAAGACAGCAATTACGTGCAAATTCGCGACGTCTCCCGATAATTACTTCGTACAGATTTGCTCGTGAATGTTACTCCCGAAACGTTGTTTTTCTCGAGCACTGACCGAGATGAATGTCATATGGGAAGCTACAAAAAAATATCACGTAAAATGGTGGGGGGCTTTTGCGGAATCACGCGATTTCTCGGCGACCGGACAACATTAAGTGGTGCTGGTCGTAAGAACTTGTAGTCCACTCTCACATATGGTCCCAGCATCTGGCAGAAAGACACAATGCATCCTAAAAGTCTTCTTTTTTCTTATAATCATCCGTCTTCTGACTGGTCTGATGCGGCCCACCACGAATTCATCTCCTTTTCATCTCAGAGTAGCAATTACAAACTACATCCTCAGTTATTTGCTGGATGTATTCCGATCTCTGCAGCGTTTTCATTCTACAGCTCCTCCTAGTAACATGGAAGTTATTTGGTTTGGTTTGTTTTGGGGGAAGAGACCCAACAGCGAGGTCATCGGTCTCATCAGAATATGGAAGGATGGGGAAGGAAGTCGGCCGTGCCCTTTCATAGGAACCATCCCGTCATTTGCCTCGAGCGATTTAGGGAAATCACGGAAAACCTAAATCAGGATGGCCGGACGCATGGAAGTTATTCCTCCATATCTTAACAGATGTTCTATCATCCAGTCCCTTCTTCTTATCAGGGTTTTCCATACATTTATTTCCTTGCCGATTCTGTGGATTTTGCGGAGAACTTCCTTGTCCGTTATCTTATTAATTCACGTAATTTTACATTCGTCTATAGCATCGCATCCTAAATGCTTCGATTCTCTCGGTTCCGGTTTTCCCTTAGTCCATGTTTCACTACCACACAACACTGTGCTCCAAACGTGCATTCCCAGTAATTTCTTCCTCACACTAAGGCCTATGTTTGATACTAGCAGACTTCTCTTGGACAGGAATGCCCTTTTTGCCAATGCTAGTCTCCTTTTTATGTCCTCCTTGCAAACATCCATTATGGGCTATTTTGCGCTGAGGTAGCAGGACTCCTTGGTCTACCTCCGTGATCCCCAACCTTGATTTTAAGATTCTCGCTGTTCTTCTTTTTGCTACTTCTCATTACTATCGCCGTTCTTCGATTTACTTTCAGTACATATTCTGTACTCATTAGACTGTTCATTCTATTCACCGGATCCTGTAATTATTCTTCACTTTCACGGAGGATGAAAATGTC
This sequence comes from Schistocerca cancellata, assembly GCF_023864275.1. NCBI lineage: Eukaryota > Metazoa > Arthropoda > Insecta > Orthoptera > Acrididae > Schistocerca > Schistocerca cancellata. Next base: position 457,654,656 of record NC_064631.1, on the reverse strand, counting down.
GTCAGTGAATCGTATCATCGATATTATTTCACCCTGAATTTTAATTCCACTCTTGAACCTTTCTTTTATTTCCATCATTGCTTCTTGAGCGTATAGACTGAAGAGTAGGGGCGAAAGACTACATCCCTGTCTTACTCCCTTTTCAATCCGAGTACTTCATTCTTGAAGTTCCACTCTTACTGTTCGCTCTTGGCTCTTGTACATATTGTATTTTACCTCCCTTTCCTTATAGTTGCTTGCTTTGTACACTGAAGAGCCAAAAAAAAACGGGCACACCTGCCTAATAATGTGTAGGGCCCCCCAAGAGCACGCAGAAATGGTACAACACGACGTGGCATGGACTCATGTCTCAAGTAGTGTTGGAGAGGAAATGACACCATGAATCCTGCAGGGTTGCCATTAAATCCATAAGAGAACGGTGGGGTAGACATCTCTTCTGAACAGCATGCTGCAAGGCATTCCAGATATGCTCAGTAATGTTGATGTCTGGGGATTTTGGTGGCCAGGGGAAGTGCTTAAACTCAGAACTAGTGAAGAAATAAATAAATAACATAATCACCATCTCAAAGAAAGAGCAAAACAGTAAACTTCAAATGCTAAAAGAATCACTAAGAAATTAAAAGAAAAATACACGCTAACAACATCATAGCCACAAGAGCTGATAAAGGGAAGAGCACAGTATTGATCAATAAAGAACAATATATAGAAAAAACTAAGATATACCAAGCAGCACATAAATACCAGCTAGAGGGCCAAGAATGTAAATCAGTATATCTGGGGATGACAAGCAGGAACTTTAAAACTAGATATAAAGAACATATAAGACGTTGGAAATATGAAAATAGCCATTCTACCTTCGCTGAATACCTGATAAAACATGGACATGAACAATCCAACATGGAATGTGACATGACAGTTATCAGAGTGAATAATCACAACGAAAAGCTCCTGACATTGCAATAAAACTTCCACATACAAAGAGCCATTGCAATGGAAAATAAGGTACTCACTGATCAAATCCCCTCTTGTCCTCTTCCGCCCCCCCCCCCCCTCCCCACACAGAGAGAAACTCACACTTTAAAAAAATAAAGACTACAACTCACTTACATACATAAACTCATATTTAAAAAAAAAACACAGCGGAATACACACTTACACACACACACACAAACTCATATTTATTATTAAAAAAATTACACAGAGCAAAATACACACACACACACCAAAAAAAAAAATCATCAAACACAACACAAAAAAGACAGACAAACACACAACAACAGTTGGAAACACTACACACCAAAAACACACGTATGTTGATCACCAAATATAAAGTGCAAGTGGAACATGTGATGTGACACATGCGGATGAAAGAACGCCAGAAATCGGCCAGCAGGTGTATGAAAACTAACAAATACATCTCCAGAACCACACACATGTGTTAACAGCCCTGAAAATCGTAATACCGCACGATACATTCAAAATACGTAACTTGTACTATAAAAGTTGCTTCTAACCTAAAACGCAAGAGAAAAACACGACAAAATGTTACATAGTAGCATATTATATCCACCACATGATACGTTTATTGTATGTATAAAAGGAAACATCTATTTCAGGCCACTGATGACGCTTCCCAAATAAAAGAAGCGAAACGCGTACGGCAATAAACATACTGCCTTCATTTAGTTGCATAGACGGTACATACCTCCACGAACTGAGAAGAGTGTTTCTAGAGCCACTCTGTAGCACTTCTGGACGTGTGTGTGTGTGTGTGGGGGGGGGGGGGGGGGAGGTCCTGTTCGAATTGCCCAACTCTGTCGGAACGCACAATGGACATGAATGGACGCAGCTAATCAGACAGGATGCTTACGTACGTGACTCTTGTCAGAGTCATATCTAGACGTGTCAGGGGTCCCATATCACTCCAACTTCACACGCCCCACACCATCACAGAGCTTCCACCAGCTTGAATATTCCCCTGCTGACATGCTGGGTCCATAGATTCAAGACCGAGCGAGGTGGCGCAGTGGTTAGCACACTGGATTCGCATTCGGGAGGACGACGGTACAATCCCGCGTCCGGCCATCCTGATTTAGGTTTTCCGTAATTTCCCTAGATCACTTCAGGCAAATGCCGGGATGGTTCCTTTGAAAGAGCACGGCCGATTTCCTTCCCCATCCTTCCCTAATCCGAGCTTGTGCTCCGTCTCTAATGACCTCGTTGTCAACACTAATCTCCTCCTCCTCCATAGATTCAAGAGGTTCTCTCAATACTCATACACGTCCATCCGCTCGATACAATTTGAAACGAGACTCATCCGACCTGGCAACATGTTTCCAGTCATCAACAGTCCAATGTCGCTGTTGACGGGCTCAGGAGAGGCGTAAAGCTTTGTGTCGTGCAGTCATCAAGGGTACACGGGTAGGACTTCGGCTCCGAAAGCTCACATCGATGATGTTTCGTTGAATGGTTCGCACGCTGACACTTGTTGATGGCCCAGCATTGAAGTCTGCAGCAATTTACGGAAGGGTTGCTCTTCCGTCACGTTGAGTGATTCTCTTCAGTCGTCGTTGGTCCCGTTCTTGCAGTATCTTTTCCGGCAGCAGTGATATCGGAGATGTGATGTTTTACCGGATTCATGACATTCACGGTACAGCCGTGAAAAGGTCGTAAGGGAAAATCCCCACATCATCTATAGCTCAGAGATGCTGTGTCCCGTACCTCGTGTGCCGACTATAACACCACTTTCAAACTCACTTAAATCTTGGTAACCTGTCACTGTAGCAGAAGTAACCGGTCTAACAACTGCGCCAGACACTTTTTTTCTTATATAGGCGTTGCCGACCGCAGCGCAATATTCTGCCTGTTTACATATCTCTCTATTTGAATAGGCACGCCTATACCAGTTTCTTTGGCGGTTTAGTGTATATCCTCCTCGCTCTGCCCAACATGCGTTGTTTTGCTACCTTGGTTGCTGCCTGATGTTAAGTTCCTCAGTGTTGTCATTCAAGGTGTCAGCTATCACAAAAGATCTGTATATTGGCGAGAGACACTTGAAAGACACTGAGATGTGCTACTGCTATGGAGTTCTTTGTATTCGTGTGGCTCGGCTGCTTTGTGGCGAGCCGACAGATGTACCGTGCGTCAAATCTGAAAGGCGTGGCTTCTTCGAGCTATCGCTTGGGGCGGTTGCGGGTGCGGCAACCCCCGAAAACAAAACGCTTGTTGTTCCTCCCCTTCCGGCGGCGTTTAGAGGGGAATTTTTATGGCTGACGGATACGAGCGTGACGCAGTTGAAGCGGTTCTTATCAAAGTAATTTATCTCTCGATTTTATGTGTTTGTTACGTCGCGACGTCGCGTGGCGAGCTCCCCCGCGCCGCGCCGCGCCGCGCCGCGCCTCGGCCTGGCTCCGACAGTTACCACTGCTGCTGGCTACGGGGACACTTCGGAGGCGGTAAACAAGCCAGTGTTCAGTGGCTCTGGGAAGGGAAGTACTTCGTACTGCAGTATTGCTCCCTAATTCCACATCGCGTGATTCGACAATGCTACAGTTCTATCACTACGACAAAGGACCTAGGAGTATTGGTAAGTATAACACTAGGTGGAAGCTCAGACCGTACCCACTGAAGACAGAAGATGGGACCTTCCATCTGAACAACAAATATGAGACTACTATTTGCAGATAATTTTCAGAGGTAATTCAGTTTCACGTATGAAATATGCGTCACAAAGATGGCACGCGAGAAGAAACTGCTTACAGCGAAGATTCGCATTTTGCGATGATCAAGTGTCCGGCACTGCTCGCAGTACCTGGGGGACAGCCTCCGCTAACTGGTTGCGGTCCGCCCTGTTCCTCGGACTCTGGCCGGTGCCGTATCGGTTTTAACCGAATTCAGGAGAAGCATTCCCTCAGGGACAAGATAGCTCCCATCGTCACTAATACCTAATCCCATTGTCATCGATTCATTAGCGATCTGCTCTTGCACTGCCCTCATGATTTAACCGTTGGTATTTTCGTTAATTCTTAGCTCTCTGAAACGGACTATAGCAGGTAGTTCACATATCTATTAGAAGTTACAGTACGATGGAAAAAGATTGGCTAGATAATCCATGCTGCATTGAGCACATCCCACCTGCAATCCCCTTCCACATCAAGCGGTGGCTCTTGTTACAACCGGCGAGGATTATCAACAAACCATCGCCATTTGTTTTGCAAGTTCACGTAACCAGTAAGTTCAGCCACATATACGAGGGTTGCCCAGAAAGTAATGCATTGCATTTTTTTTCTCAGCCGAAAACAATGCAACGAATGAGAAACCTTACGTATGTGTTATTTGAAGTCTCCTAAGTCTCCTAGCTTCCATCACTTCCGACAGATAACGTAGGTGTCGATCAGTTTCGAAATGGCGTTGGTAGGTGATGTACGTTACAAGCAACGTGCTGTTATTGAATTTCTCACTACAGAGAAAGAAACTGTGGGAATATTCGGAAACGCTTGCGCAAAGTCTATGGAGCATCTGCTGTCGACAGAAGTACAGTTAATCGCTGGGTACGGAGGATGAGGTCACCAGAAGGCTGTTCGGTAGTTCTCCACAATTTGCAGCGGTCGGGGAGATCATCCATGGCAGTCACGCCTGACGTGTTGCAACTAGCTGATGTTGTTATTCCCGAGGACAGACGGATTAGGACTCGACAGTCGGCGCTACATCTGTCAATCAGCAAAGGAAGTGTGGATGCAATTATCCGCACTCTTGCATATTCAAAAGTGTGTGCAGGATGGGTGCCGTGGTGTCTAACGGTGGATCACAAACGCACAGAATAAACATTTGTCTTCATTTGCTGCAACATTTTGAAGCTGAGGGGGAGGCCTTCTTGTCTCGGAGTGTGACAGGTGATTAAACTTGGGTTCACCGTACTGAGCTGGAAACAAAACGACAGTTGATGGAACGGCGCCATTCCCACTCCCCACAGAAGAAAAAATTCAAAGCAACTGCTTCCGCCGGTAAGGTCATGATCACCGTGTTCTGGGACTGTGAAGGTGTGATGCTCATCGATGTGATGCCAAGAGGTGGTACCATTAATTTAGGAGCGTATGCAACACATTAACAAAACCCAAAGACGTGCTTCCAGCGACTTCGGCTCCACAGCAACCCAGGAGAAATTTTGCTGCAATACCATAACGCTCGGCCCCACACAAATGTGAGGACTGCTGAACACATCGCAAAACAGGGTTTGACAGTGTTACCCCTTCCACCTCAATCCACTCTAAAACCCTGACCTAGGCTCCTCGGACATCCACTTGTTTGGGCCATTAGAGGATGCCATTCGTGGAAGGCATTTTGACGACGATGAGGAGGTGATTCACACAAGCACTGGCCACCACAACAAGGATTGGTACCGACAGATCATACTAGCCCTTGTTTCGCGCTGGAGGAAGGCCATAGGACGGAATGGAGATTAAGTGTGTGTAATTCTCATTATGTTCAATAAAGAATTGTTGAAGAAAAAAATGCGGTGCATTACTTTCTGGGCCACCCTTATAGTAAAAAGAAAGAAAGAGAGATAGAGACAATTTCAGGATCTAAAACCAAAACTAAACTCCGTCCGAACTGGTCCAACGGTTCCGACCGACCGCCGTGTCATCCTCCCACAGGCGTCACTTGATGCGGATATGGAGGGCATGTGGTCAGCACACCGCTCTCCCAGCCGTATGTCAGTTTACGAGACCGGGGCCGCTATTTCTCAATTAAGTAGCTCCTCAGTTTGCCTCACAAGGGCTGAGTGCAGCCCGAATTTCAGGATCAGCCTCTCTATATTACAAACACTGGAATAGCAAGTTCCAGTATACCCACCGGATGCGAGCGACATTCTTTTTTCGTCTAAAATCTGGCAACCACGTGGTACAATCCGATCAACGGCAGGCGGATGTGTTGCGATTGGAGGGTTATCACCTTGTAAAACATCAGGGATACCGCTTGCGTCGTACGCTCCATAAAGACATTCACGTTTGATTACAGTGTGTAATCCCTAAGTTTACTGAATCTGAAAAGTGATCTTTTGTTATAAATATTTTGTGTTACTCTGAATGCAGTTGCCATTTTTTGGTACCGAGCTTCATTTCCAATTTTTTCCATACCGTTCTCTTGTTTGATTTCCCCCAAGTATTTAAACTGAGAAATCCTTTTTATTTTTCCATGTTTCGTGTTCATAAACTATGGTGCTTGGTTTTTTGCATGTCATATACTCCGTTTTTTCGAATGATATTTGTAGTCCTACTTTTTCCGCAACTTCTTTACGAACTTCTATTTGTGTTTGAGCTGTGGTAATATCCCTAGTTAAAACTGCCAGATCATCTGCGAAGGCGAGGCAATCTCTTTTAATATTACTTCTACCTGACTTGACTGATTGATCTATATTTTGACTCGATTTTTGCTCTCGCCATTCTGTAATTACCTTTTCCAAAACACAGTTGTACAGTAATGCGGAGGGTCCATCTCCCTGTCTAATACCGGTCTTTGTACCAAATTGTTCAGAAATTTCTCCCATGGCTTTAACTTAACGTTTCGTCAATCGGTTTTAGAGTTTTATAATCTATCCCCTATCCCTTTAAAATCTGGAAAAGAGATTCGCTATCAACTGAGTCGTAATCCTTCTTAAAATCCACAAATATACATACAATATTGTTACCAGAAATCCTTTGGTGCCTAAGGATTAGTTTCAAATTAAGAATGTGTTCTAACTGTTCTTGGGCTGGATCAAGTAAACACTGCGAGAGAACTTTCTATGTGAGCGGCAGAAGAGAGATACCTCGGCAATTATTAATATCGGTTCTATCCCCATTTTTATTCAGTGGATAAATTAGGGCAGTTTTCCAGTCCTCAGGTATTTTTTCACTTTACCAGATATGTCCTGTTAGTTGAGTGATCTCTTTTTATAGTGTTATAACAAGCTAATTTTAGTAGTTGTGCAATGATACCTACTTCTCCAGATTCTTCATTGTTTTTTAGTCTCTTAACTTGTTTAATTATTTCGATTTTGGCAGATTCTTTAGAGTTAGGGTTGGTGTTATTAGTTTGCTGTTGGAGTTTATTCGCTGGTTCTGGACAGTTTAATAGTTTTTCAAAATAAGTAGCAAGTACCTTACAATTTTCCTGGTTGCTAAGAGCCAAACTGCAATTTTCATATTTGAAGCAAAGAGTTTGAGGTTGGTAATCGGTTAGTTCCGTCTTGAATGTTTTTAATGAAAGTTCCTCGTATTGTTCTTGTGGAAGTTTTTTTCGATTTCTATAAGTTTGGCATTTTCATAGTTGATTTTAGTCAGACGGATTAATTTAGAAATTTCTTTTCTTACAGTTAAAAAGGTGTTGTACATATTTTCAGTGTTGTTACTATTCCAGTTTTTGAATGCCTCATGCCTAGACTTAGCTGCTGTTTTACAATTCGCGTTCCACCAAGGGTGTTTCTTGTTTCTTTCGAAACGGAATTAAATTTTGTGCTGTTTTGATGAACTTTTCTCTTAGACTTTGCCAATTGTTTGATTGTGTTTTGTCAAGTTTGCCTGTTAGAGTTGGGGTTATTTTAGCAGTGTCAAACTTTGGGATAATTTCTTTTGTTTTGAAGAGTTTCTGAGCTTCAGTTCGCGTTAAGTAATGGTCAGTATCAATATTACCCCCTTCCCTAACTTGGACATTTAAAATTTCTTTGTAGTTAGGGTATGAAATTGCTACACGAACGACTTGAAACTCCCCAACAAATGTATTGGGAGCCCGCCAAGTTTTTGTTTAGAAGCGTTGTCTTTAAAATGTGTTGACATGATTTTAAGGTTAAAATTTTTGCACGCTTTAATAAGTCTTTGGCCATTTTGGCTTGTCCATTTATGCGCAGGAAATCCACTCACCGTTATCTTATATTTTTTGTCTTTACCTAATTGAGCTTTAAACTCTCCCATTAAATTTTTAGCGTTGTTTGCGGAAATTTTCGAGACGATGCTTTCTAACATTTCCCAAGCTTCGTTAACTTCTTCAGGTTTTTTACGGTTATCCTCATTGACTGGGATATGGGCATTAATTAAATTGTCTGCTTCATTTGCGCATTTAAGAGAATTTGTCATTGGTCTATTATTAATGGCTTTACCTCCGTTATTGAATTTAAAATATTTTTGGAGACTGCAAAAGCAATTCCCAGATGTAGTGTATTATTAAGTACTCTTTTGCCAGTTTTGCTTTTAAAAAGACGATAACTACCGAAATCCATGGTGTTATTGTCCGTCATTCGTGTTTCTTGAAGTGCCAAAATTTGGAACTCTTGTTCTTTTAATGTATCTCTCAATTTACGAAATTTACTTAGTTGCAAACGTGTTTGTATGTTAAGTATTTGTTTTGATTTTAATTTGGCTAGAGGATTCCGACTTCCTCTGTTGAATAACATTGCATTTTGATATGGCCGCCCCAGTATCCGAACGACGAGTCGCGCCAGTAATACTGGCGGTGTAATGACCAAATGGGGTAATATTGTGATTATCAAAATGCTCCATTATGATTGTACCTGCAATCAGGTGGGGTTGGTTAGATTCATTGAGAGAACGAAGGAGTATTAAGACAGGAAGGGCTAGTACCAGAATATAAATTTGAGCCGCACCATTGGTGAACAGAAGGTGACCTCTTTGCCGCTTGCTACAAGACATATGCAATGCAGATTTGGTTTTCTTTTGCCATGGTCCAGCACGGTTTATTCTGTATTCGCAGCTGTCCACCGTATCTGATGGAACATTCATTATCCGCCATCTGTGACCCATCCAATACCCTAGGCATCGTCGGCTTCTTAGACTTTTAGTTACAAAGTCTTGAAGCCTGGATTTATTTATTTATTTAACCTGATCTGATTAGGGCCATGTGGCCCTCTCTCATTTCAGACAATGGTTTCACAAATGCAGTACCTTTTATATATCATAGTTACCTGAGAACGATTTTAATACGACAACTAGTATTAAGATGATCTGAATGTCTGAAGAGGCTAGGGGCCTATATGAATAAATTATAATGACTACGAACTAATAAAGTTAATACTACAGTACTTGTTCTGCTGCAGCTGCTGCCACTAATGGTAATAATAGTAATAATAAAAATAATAAAATAATAATGACGCTAATTACAATAATGATAGTGGGAGATATAAGAAGAATTGATGGGTGTACAAATAAGATGTTTTCCTATATAGCCAGTGTTCATTGATGTGACAGTGGAGTATGGAAATCTCTGCACTTGAATTCATATTTTCCTACAAAGCAATGCGCGTAATAACGGACGGCAGTTCTGAGAATTAGTTCTGCTTCAAGTTTTGCGGATGGGAGAGACCTGACCTTTTTTCCAACCAGGACGATCATATCTGTGCTGAAGGGATATGTAGAGCATCATGGTCAAGAGAGGAGCTCATTGGCTGGCGGATTATATTTGGTCGAAGGAGGCGAAGCAAATTTTCGTACCGTATTTCATGTGTAGTTGAGTGAAGAGCTTAACAAATTTTTTGCCTATCATTTCTGGGATCGTTTTCTACAGACAGTTCCTTCTTTCAGACAAATCCTGTACTTAAGAGTGAAACGCATGGAAAGGAGTGTAAGATAAATTAGGAATTGCACGCAAGATAAAAGTGGGTTTGAACTCTTTCTGGCAAATTATAATGGTTACAAAGAGTGATCTACAGCAGGTCTTGTTTCAGGTGCGCCGTCTGCTCTATTTTCCTCTCGAGTGCCTGCCCTCCTCTTTAAGTATAATCCAGACAAAACGATCTCTATAACTTAGATAACATCTGTCAGTCGCGGCTCGGGGCTCAGTGAAAGAACAGATGTTGAATAATTTACCGGCAAGCCCATTACGCGCACGCAATTCCTTTTCCACTAACAACTGTCGCTCCCCGTCGGGAAGTTTGATCTCTTCTTTTTGCACGTTTCCGAACAGGCGCCTAATGAAAGCGGTCTCGGGAAAACGCCCAAGGTAGCGCGGCCCGGTCTGCATCACGAATGCGCATTCAAACGAAGCTGCCCTGGGCGCACAAGTGCGGTCGGGACTTGTCGTCCGACCCTCCTTCCCGCCGCCACTGTTTTCGCGCCTGCACGCCTCACCGCCGACCACGGACGCTGCGGTGCAGTATTTAAATGCTGCGTAATTAGTTTACTCTTTGAATCGCGTCACGTCCTTCTGGAAACAGGGCCGCCCTCTTAATATGCAATAAGACAGCTCGGAGCGCAGCACTGTTAACTGAACGATATTTGAAGGACGCGCCTTTGCAGGTATCTCTCTGGTTTGTAAAACTTGCTTATGCAAGCAGCCTCGATTAGAATGCGAGAAAGAGAACGAAAATTTAACATCTTTTGTCCGTAAAGAACCGTCTGGTCTGTTGCAGAGAACACACGGTGCTTCGTGTACCAGAATAATAGACTCTTCGTCCGCCCATCCCACACCCCTTTGGCGTCATTAACTTATGCCTAAATTTGCGAAATCAGTCCGTGACATGCTACTAGTGTCCCTGGATGGCTCAAAACTTATTTAACAAGTTTTTTTGCGTGGTCAGCAAGCGCAGAAATAATCGTTTTGTAAATAAAAATCACCTTTTTCTTGCTGCTGAGTATTTTATTTGTTCCAGGTGGGGCCTGCCTTTTACTTCAAGGCATCTTCAGTGAAATCTAGAATAATATACTCTGGTTTTGATATGCGATATTTGTAGATTATAAAACAATTCACGTCTTGTTTTTTACGTAAACAAATGATTACTTACAGCTATTCGAGTATTTGGGATCTCCGCTTCCTCTCCTCACATCAAAACAAAAAAGTAACGTGATAGATTCCACTGAAGACGCCTTAAAGTAAAAGACGAATCGAGCCTGGAACAAATAAAATACGTTACAGCAATGAAAAGGCTGTTTTTATTTACAAAATTTATGTATTTATTAACCTTACGGTGTTGCCCACCAGACTGATAACTCTGGTGGATCGTTTGCTACTAAAAACTAACAACAAGCTGCAGAAACAGACTCTTCGTCATTTTCTGCAGGTTCTCTCAGTTTCTTGTCGTTTACATTATTAACTAAAAAAACAATTGATACATAATGTAAATTTTAAGGAAGGAAAACAAATTTTGCTATATACTTATAAAGGAAAATAATAGGCGAAGGGAAAAATTTTGATAATAAAAGCGGTCCCTTTAGCTTGCTATTTCAAGTGGGAGGGCTTCGGTAAACACTACGGGTCTGTCTCACTTGGATTAGCATCTCCTATTGTTACTACTGTTATGTGTGTGTGTCGTGAGACTAACTCTACGTGGTTTGTGTATGAAGTATGGCAGTACTACTTTCTCCATTTGCCCATGTCATAAGCGGGAAAGGAGCCTCGTCTGTCCGAAGGGCGCTTCTTGTCTATATTGTGTGCTCGTGCTGGTTTAGTTACGTCTAATTATACTGTATACGTATGTTTATATATGTTATTATAATTTACATTTCACACGGTTTGCATATTACGTAATTAGAGGCTCAAGCGTAGTGTCGCCTTTTCTTACAAGAAGCTAGCGAGATACTGACATCCAACGGTTATCATGCCCTTTCCACAAACAAGGTCTTCAAATGAAGCAGTCATAGTCATAGTAATGCAGTGAAGAGGAACGGAATGTTTTTCGACGTTTTCGTTGGTATGGGAAGACCAGGCATCGATTCCCGATACCTTCTCAGATTTTTCTGAGGAGGTCAAATGAGGAGCTGCTGTGATAAAGAAGCAGCACCAAGCAGCACTGGCAATAAGGATTGGAGGGACTGGTGACATGCTGACCACAAGACCCACCAACATAGATCGCTCCTTGTATTGCTCTGCAGGCGACAATCAGCCGTTTGGTACGGGGATAATGCAAAATCCCTGAGTGGTGTTCACGTTTTACAAGAAGAAGGAGGAACCTCCTGCATGTTCAGTAAGGCTACCGTTTGTGACGAGTAACTGACATCGTGAGCGGAATCCTTTGGAAGAATGGCTGAAGACCTACATTTTTCGGTCAACACAAGATAAAAGACGTCTTCCGAACTGTAACAGACGTGCCCGACCATTTCCATACGGTACGAGTGTTAAAGTGAGTGTGGTTGTAGCAAAGCACATATCGACGAAACTGGAAGGACAGTAAATCAACGTGCTAACGAGCAAGAATGTCACAGACGTTTTGAGACAAACAGTAAAATAAGCGGTAGTGGAGTATCAAGAAGAGTTTGGCCATCTGTTACAGATGGCCTTTCTGCCAAAACTGCTCTGTAGCCGAATTAATAATAGGTTCAGTTCAATAAGGCAATTAAAGCTAATCGCAAGTAATCAGAAGAGTATGCAGATAATCAAAGTATATACCAGTGGCTGCAAAACTAACTAGTACTTTTTGTTTCATTTATCTTTGTGGCGGGAGGAAATTTCTAAGTTTTCTGCCGAGTTGACTCAGCTTTCTGGCTGTGGAAACATGAAATGCTACAGGGCTAAAATGGCAAGCGCATCCTAAACGTTTTAGCTCTGAAAGCCAGGGCCTACGGCAGGAAGGTTTCTGGGACGGCGTTCCGTGCCATCGTGTTGTGAGCAGTGGGAGACCAGAGGGCCGAACTTTCCAGGTTGTAAAACTGCATTCAGAAAAGCAGTCGAAAGAACGCTTTCCAAAAGTGAAGGTCTACTAAGGGTTGAGGTGACATGCCACGCTCTGAGGAGCTCACTTTTGCGTCAAGATCCCTCCAAGCATTTAATTAATGCCAAAAATTTTTTCAGAGCAGATGTGATTAGTTTACCAGAACATGAAAGGAGTAGGAGAACGACAACCATAAATACTTACGTGCACGAAATCTCATTGTTGGAGACGCGAGAAGGGGCAATGAGTGGAAGTAATGTTCTCGCTACTTCTCAGCTCCAGCACTCACCTGGTTAACGATGAATAAATCATGTATGGATAGGAGCAGAGGATGCTGTCTCACTAGGAGAGATTCAGTTGGTCGGTGCTCGCAAGATCTGCTGCTGTCTGCTAATCTAAAGCCTGTTTAGGCGGCAAAAAGGGAGAAAACGAGGAGACAAGGGACGTTCTAGACAGGAGCGGTGAGCGGAAAGAATTCTTCTTAGGTTTTGGCTCTCCAGACTCATGCCCACAGACGACGAGCCGGATTTTCAGCTAGCACAGCAGTCATTCTCTGCCTCTGATTGAGTGAAGTATGATAAACATGTGCAGCAGTGGCAAACGACATTTGTAGCCGGTTGCGAAGTCTATTGATTCGAGTTTGGTTTTGGTAATCTACACTCATTCATGCAACCAAAAAGTTCATCTGAGTATGCGCTCAGGGAAAGGAACTGAAGACAGACAGGCACTCATGCGAAGTACTTTTGAACACTTTTTCCGAAAACTGTATTGAGCAGCTAGTTCGACAGCCCACACTCAACGGAAATATCTTAGACCTTATAGATACAATCAGGACTGAACTTACAGACAGCGTCGGCATAGAGATGGGGATTAGTCATCATGATGTTACCATAGCGACCGTGGTCATGAAAGTTCATAAATCACTCGAGAAGGCTAAGAGAGTATTTTGCTAGAAAAAGCAAATAAACAGTTGTTAGCATCTCAGACAATGAACTGCAATCATTTAGTTCCAGTTAGATGGACATAGACGAATTTCGGGCAAAGTTTAAGCAAACTGTAAATCGTGCTCCGAACAAGTATGTCCTAGTAAGTGGATTAATGACGGAAACGACCCACCGTGGTTTAGCAGCGAACTATAGAAAACGCTGAGGAAGCAAAGATAGTTGCACTGTCGCTTCAGAAGAGATAGCGAAAATGACTACAGGCGAAAATTAATAAATATTCGTGATTCTGTGAACAGATCTATGCGCGGAGCACACAATGATTACCAACAAGTATGATACTAGCGAAAGATCTGGACGAGACTCCGAGAAAATCCTGGTCCTATGCAAAATCGTTAAGCGGGTCGATGGCCTCCATCCAGTCACTCTGGTGTGGCAGTAAAAGAGAGCAAAACGAAAACCGAAGTTTCAAATTTCACGTGTAAGAAATCGTTCAGACAGGATAATCGTACAAACATACCTTCGTTTGACATCGCACCGACTTCCGTATGGACGACATTGTAATAGGCCTCCCTGGCGTAGAGAAACAACAAAAAGAGTTGAAAATGAATAAGCCGCCAGGTCCACATAGAATTCCATTTCGGTTCTGCAAAGAGTACTCTACTGCACTCCCCCTTTTCTTGGCTTGCATGTATCGCAAATCTCTCGCCCAGTCCAAAGTTCCAAGCAACTTAAGAAAGCGCAGGTGACTCCTGTGCATAAGAAGGGTGAAAGAAAGGACACGCAAAATTACAGACCAATATCATTAACGTCGGTTTGCTGCAGAATTATATAACTTCATCGACGGCGAGTTTTCATCAGAGGGGTATCGTAAGGAGTGCCACAGGGAAGTGTGATAGAACAGTTATTATTTTCTGTATACATAAATGATCTGGAGGACAGGGTGGGCAACAATCTGCGGTTGTTTGCTAATGGTCCTGTGGTGTACGGGAAGGCGTCGAAAATGGGTGACTGTAGGATGATATAAGTTGACTCTAGATGGTGTGATGAATGGCAGTGGGTTCTAAACGTAGAAAAAGGTAAGTTAATTCTGACGAGTAGAAAAAAACAAACTTGTAATCTTAGGATATAGGATTAGTAATTTCCTGCTTGATACAATCACTTCGTTTGAAGATCTGGATGCAGCGTTGCAAAATTTACTTTAAATCACTAATATCAAGGTAAAAATTGAAGCTGGGATCTGCGATATAGAAAATTAAACGAAGCTTCTGTATCTACATCCATACTCTGCAAATGACTGTGAAGATAAATTGACAATATTTAACTTTGCGTGTTCACAAAGGTGTCTCGCAAGCAAATGGCGACATGCAAATAATCAATGTCCTTTGGTAGATACAACTTCAATGCAAGCATAATAATACAGTTCCTAAGTTACTGCTGTAGCGTTTATATGACGGCTCTACTTCCACTCCGCCCGCGGCGTGGCGCTTATATTCTCTTCTTCTAGTACTGCTCCTGCCTTGCTGTCCGGTTCGTCAGCGTACTATTGGCTAACGTCGTCTCACAGCCGTCTCTGCACTTCCGTTCTTGATCGTCGTGCCGGCGATTGACGTTACGCCGGGACACTTACTGTTCCCTCTTGGCCCTTGTACAAATTGTATCTTACCCGTCTTTCCCTGCAGCTCACCGCTATTTTTCTCAAACGTTCGATCATCTTGCACCATATACATTGCCAGACGCTTTTCCAGGTCGACAAATCCTATGAACGTGTTTTGAGTTTTCTTCAGTCTAGCTACCATTATCAACCGCAACGTCAGAATTGCCTCTCTGGTGCCTTTACCTTTCCTAAAGCTAAACTGATCGTCATTTAACACATCCTCAATTTTCTTTTTCATTCTTCCATATATCGTTATTGTCAGCAACTTGGATGCATGAACTGTTAAACTGATTTTGCGATAGTTATCGCACTTGTCGGCTATTCCAGTCATCGGAACTGTGTGGATGATGTTGTTCCGAAAAACAGATGGTGCATCGCCAGACTCATACAACGTACCGGGTGATCAAAAAGTCAGTATAAATTTGAAAACTTAATAAACCACGCAATAATGCAGATTGAGAGGTAAAAATTGACACACATGCTTGGAATTACACGGGGTTTATTAGAACAAAAAAAAAAACAAAGTTCACAAAACGCCCGACAAATGGCGCTGGACAGCAAAACGTCAGTGACTGCGCATGACAATTGTGTATAAAAGGAGCTGTAATGAGAGAGAGAATCTGTCACTCGGCTGAAGAGCGGCGGATTGTGCCGCTGAACTCACAATAAAGAAAAAAAAAAAAAAAAAAAAAAGAGAGAGAATCAGATGCGCAAGCAGTCGCAGCATGTTGACATTACCTGAAAAGGCGCTTTTAGTGAAGCTGTATTATCAGAATGTGGAATGTGCTAGTTGAGCATGTAAGTAGGCTGTTTAGGTTCATATATGTAGGCTGTTTAGGTTCTTATATGTAGGCTGTTTATGTTCTTATATTGGTAACACCGCTGCCACGTAGTGCTCTCTGTATGAAAATCACTGGCTGTGCTGTGTGCAGTCTGTGGCTAGTTTGCATTGTTGTCTGCCATTGTAGTGTTGGGCAGCTGGATGTGAACAGCGCATAGCGTTGCGCAGTTGGAGGTGAGCCGCCAGCAGTGGTGGATGTGGGGAGAGAGATGGCGGAGTTTTGAAATTTGTAAGACTGGATGCCATGAACTGTTATATATATTATGACTATTAAGGTAAATACATTGTTTGTTCTCTATTAAAATCTTTCATTTGCTAACTATCCCTATCAGTAGTTAGTGCCTTCCGTAGTTTGAATCTTTTATTTAGCTGGCAGTAGTGGCGCTAACACACTGCTTTCGTCTTCACTGTCATTTCTCAGTTTACTTTGAAGCCTAGTATTACGTTTTTCACTCGCCATTATTGTCACAATATTTCACACGATAACACAGAAAAACACAATTTGAAGAGCAACAATAAGAGAACACATTATCATAGCACTGAAAATAATATCTCGTTAACTGCAAGCGCAGCTGCGAAATACTTGGTGCAAATCTACATGCATGCCACAACTGTTTTACTGTACAACAATGAAAGGCTGCAACTATAAAGGAGATTCTCTCTACAATTACGCGCTAGCAATAAACAAAATCTACACTAATTACACAAACTACAAGAAAAAATCAGAAGATTCCAGTGAGGTATCTTTGGCTAAGGGTCGACATATGAAACGTCCCCTTAGAAAAATTGTACAGGACTGAGCTTAAACTAACACACAATATTCTTAGCGCAACGCAATCTGACTTTCAAAAATCCCTACAAAAGAATGGGCCTGACTAACATTAACCTATATCTTTCACAAATCACTTACCTCACAAAAATCTTCATTACTCGAACTACTGCAATACAGCGAGCGCCACTACTGCCAGCTAAATAAAAGATTCAAACTACGGAAGGCACTAACTACTGATAGGGATGGTTGGCAAATGAAAGATTTCAATAGAGAACAAACAATGTATTTATCTTAATAGTCATAATATATATATAACAGTTCATGGCATCCAGTCTTACAAATTTCAAAACTCCGCCATCTCTCTCCCCACATCCACCACTGCTGGCGGCTCACCTCCAACTGCGCAACGATACGCACTGTTCACATCCAGCTGCCCAACACTACAATGGCAGACAACAATGCAAACTAGCCACAGACTGCACACAGCACAGCCAGTGATTTTCATACAGAGAGCACTACGTGGCGGAGGCGTTACCAATATAAGAACCTAAACAGCCTACATATAAGAACCTAAACAGCCTAATTACAAGCGTTACGATCCTATCGCCATAGGAAGGGGATTCGAACGGGTAAAGGTCCGTTGACAAATGCAACTGTGGCGAGAATGATTTCGAAGTTCGATGCCACGGGTTGTTTAGATGATAGACCCCGTAGTGGCCGACCGATCACAAGGCGTAATGCTGCTGAGACAGTTCAGGAAGAAATGGAGACTGTAGAGGGTTCGTCTATGCACGGGGAAGTCAGCGCTCGTGCAGTCGCACGTCGCACTGGCATTCCATACACTATTGTTTGATTGGCACTTAGGCGTACCCTCCGATGCTATCCGTACAAAATCCATCGGTATCATGAAGTGTTACCTGGCGATTTAATGAAGCGGAGGGCATTTGCGGTGTGGGCGTTTCCAAAGATGGCGAAAGATGACGATTGGTTGAGTAACGTGTTGTGGACCGACGAAGCTCATTTCACGCTCCGAGGATCTGTCAACGCCCACAACTGCAGTGCAGAATTTGGGCTACCGAAAATCCTAGACCTGTCGTGGTAACTCCAGTGCACGACGAGAAATTGACGGTATGGGTTGGATTTACCACATCTACCATTATCGGGCCTTTTTTCTTCGAGGAAATGCGTGATTATGGTTTTGTAACTGCTACCGTGACGAATGAGAGGTACGCCGATACGTCACAGAATCGCATCATCCCCAGTTTGGCTGATGAACACCTGCTGGAACGTACGATGTTTATGCAGGATGGCGCTCCACCCCATATTGCTAGACGCGTGAAAGATCTCTTGCGCGCGTCGTTTGGTGATGATCGTGTGCTCTGCCGCCACTTTCGTCATGCTTGGCCTCCCAGGTCCCCAGACCTCAGTCCGTGCGATTATTGGCTTTGGGGTTACCTGAAGTAGCAAGTGTATCGTGATCGACCGACATCTCTAGGGATGCTGAAAGACAACATCCGACGCCAATGCCTCACCATAAGTCCGGACATGCTTTGCAGTGCTGTTCACAACATTATTCCTCGACTGCAGCTATTTTTGAGGAATAATGGTGGACATGTTGAGCCTTTGCGCATTGATTCTTCCTGACTAGTTCAAATGGTTCAAATGGCTCTGAGCACTATGGGACGTAACTTCTGAGGCCATCAGTCCCCTAGAACTTAGAACTACTTAAACCTAACTAACCTAACGACATCACACACATCCATACCCGAGGCAGGATTCGAACCTGCGACCGTAGCGCCTGACTAGTCTTTTAAACTTCAGCCTACTCCTCATCATTACTAAAGTATGGTCTGAGTTTATATCTGCTCGGGGGTGATCCTTACAGTCCACTATCTGTAATCTAACCTGAAATCTTCTCGTATCTTCCGGCCTTTTTCAAGTATAACTCCTCTCGTGATTCTCGAATACAGTATCAGCTATTACCCTCTGAAACTATGCAGAACTCAATTAGTCTTTCTCCTCTCTCATTCCTACTACCAAGCCTATATTCTCCAATAACTCTTTCTTCTGCTCCTTCCCCTAGAATTGCATTCCAATCCTCCATGACTATTAGATTTTCATGTCCTTTCACGTACTGAATTACCCATTCAAAATCCTCATACACTTTTTCTGTCTCTTCACATTCAGCTTTCGAAGTCGGTATGTTTATCTGAACTACGTTGTCGTTGTTGATTCGTTGTCGATTCTGATGAGATCAACCCTATCACTGAACTGTTCACAGTAACCCACACTATGACCTACATTCCTGTTCATAATGAATGCTACTCCCGTTATACCGTTTACTCGTGCTCTTGATATTGCCCTATATTCATCTAACCAGAAATCTATGTCTTCTTCCCATTTCTCGATATCTAGATTGAGGCTTAGCATTTCTCTTTTAAGGTTTTGTAGCTTCCCTACCACGTTCAAATTCCTTACATTCTTCGTCCCGACTGGTACAGCGTTATCCCTTTGTTCGTTATTCAGTATCTTTTCATGGTCACCTTCTCCTTGGCAGTCCACTCCTGGAGATCCGAATAAGAGACTAATCCGGAATATTTAGCAAATGGACAGATCATCATGATATATTTTATTTAATTACAGGCCACAAGTCCTTTGGATTCGCGTAATGCAGTGGTTTCCATTGCCTTCTACTTCCTCATGCTGTTGATCATTACTGATTCTTCACGCAAGAGAATGCCCTGAAACTTGTTTGCTCCTCCGCCTTCTTTGCCAAAGCCGTTGGCTGAATGAGGCAGACTACTTAGGGCCGAAGTCTTCGGATGCCATTGTTTATGATTTCATTAAAAAGTTAAGCGGTGGCAGGGTTCGAATTCGGAACTGAGGCCGTGCGTGGTAGCCGCGTGGTCTAGGGCGCCTTGTCACGGTCCGTGCGGCTCCCCCCGTAGGAGGTTCGAGTCCTCCCTCGGGTATGGGTGTATGTGTTGTTCTTAGCGTAAGTTAGTTTAAGTTAGGTTAGGTAGTGTGTAGGCTTAGGGAGCGATGACCTCAGTGGTTTGGTCCCATAAGACCTTACCACAAATTTCAATTTTTTTCGGAACTGAGGACGTTTTGATTATTAACGAAAGACGCTACCGCTGGGCTACGGGTGTCAGATATCAAATTTTGATTTGGTGTGGGACCCAAGTTACGTACGTTGATCTACGAAAGAATCCAGTTCTTGAATACAGCTACATATTAAAACACGATATTACAAATATACAGACAGACATTAATTACTGCTTGCATGTATCTGGCGAGTTACCGAGAGTGTCCGACAGGTAGTTTGCGAGTCAAGGAACTGCTCGTAACAATCACCAATGTACGAAGCTTACATTGTTGGGGCTCGCGTACTCCGTTCCATTTTTAACGAATTTTTTCTGTAATAACACTGTACGAACTGTACTAAGCGAAAAAGGAGAGCGGAGGACGTTGGTATTTCACAAGGTCTTATTTTAATTCACGACAGTTGCATTTGTGGTGGCATTGTTCTGGAAATGTTATCAGTTACTTCTTCTTCTTAGAATACCGCCTGCTAGCGAAGATTGGCGATCCAAACAGCCAGTTCGATCTTGACAGTACAGCAGGGAAAGTTCCTCCTGATGTGTTATTATCTTCTAAAGTACTTCACCTGCGATTTTGTGAGTCTTTCAGTGGATCTGTTACCATGTATTTTTCTTGCCCCTCGTAATAACTGCACACTGAGGTGACAAAAATCATGACATACTTCCTCAGTGTCGGACCTCATTATACTCAGTGAAGTGCAGCGAGTCGACGTGGCCTGAACTCAACATTCAACAAGTCCTTGGAAGTCGCCTGCAGAAATATTGGACCATGCTGCCTCTATAGCCGTCCATAATTGCGAAGGTGTTATCGGTGCAGGATTCCGTGCACGAATTAGCCTTTCGATTATGTCCCACAAACGTTCGATGGGATTCACGTCGGGATATCTGGGTGGCCAAATCATTCACTTGAAGTATCCAGACTGTTCTTCAAACCAGTCGCCAACAACTGTGGTCCAGTGACATGGCGCATTGTCGTGTGAACATGGAGACCATACATGGCTGCAAATGTTCTGCTAGCAGCCGAACATAACTATTACCAGTCAGTGATCTGTTCAATTGGACCAGGAAACCCAGTTCATTCCATAGAAACACAGCTCACACCATTATGGAGCCACCAACAGCTTGCACAATACGTTGCTGACAGCTTGGGTCCGTGGCTTCGTGTGGTCTGCGTCACACCCGAACCCTGCTATCACCTCTTACTGACTTAAAACGGGTCACATCTGATGAGGGTATAGTCTTCCGGTCGTCTAAGGTCCAACAGATATGGTCAAGAGGCTCGGAGAGGCGCTCCAGGCGATGTCATGCTGTTAGCAAAGGCACTCGCATCGGTTGTCTGCTTCCATAGCCCACAAACGCCAAATTTTGCAGCGCTGTCCTAACGGATACGTTCGTCGTTATGTCCCACAGTGATTTCTGTGGTTACTTCACGCATTGTTGCTTGTCTGTTAGCATGACAACTCTACGCAAACGCCACTGTTCTCTGTCGTTAAGTGAAGGCTGTCGGCCTCTGCGTTTTCCGTGGTGAGAGACAATACCTAAAACTTGGCATTCTCGGCACACTATTGACACTGTAAATTTTGGAGTACTGAATTCCTTAACGATTACTGAAATGAAATCTTCCATGCATCTAGCTCCAACTACTATTTCATGTTCAAAATCTCTTAAGTCTCGTTGCGTGCCGGTAATCACGTCGGAAACCTTTTCAGATGAATCACCCGAGTGCAAATGACAGCTCCGCCAATGCACTGCCATCAGTATAGGTGTTTATCGCTATCCAATGAATTTTCTTCAATTCAGTGTACTTCTCAAGAATTGTGTTTTTCTTTGTGTGAGGTATCCTATTATCACAATATCAATGAGCCACAGCTGGAATCATTCACCATACAAACACGAGGGTGAGTCAAACGAAAACCTTAAATGAAACTTTCTGGCAGATTAAAACTGTGTGCCCGACAGAGACTCGAACTCGGGACCTTTGCCTTTCGCGGGCAAGTGCTCCACCATCTGAGCTACTGAAGCACCACTCACGCCCGGTCCTCACAGCTTTACTTCTGACAGTATCTTGTCTCCTACCTTCCAGACTTTACAGAAGATCTCCTGCGAACCTTGCAGAACTAGCACTCCTGAAAGAAAGGATATTGCGGAGACACGGCTTAGCCACAGCCTGGGGGATGTTTCCAGAAGTATCCATGGGTAGAAGTAAAGCTGTGAGGACCGGGCGTGAGTCGTGTTTCGGTAGCTCAGATGGTAGAGCACTTGCCCGCAAAAGGCAAAGGTCCCGAGTTCGAGTCTCGGTCGGGCACACAGTTTTAATCTGCCAGGAAGTTTCATATCAGCGCACTCTCCGCTGCAGAGTGAAAATCTCATTCCACATAAACAGTTGTTAGCATCTCAGACAATGAACTGCAATCATTTAGTTCCAGTTCGACGGACATTCAGGCTGTGGCTAAGCCGTGTCTCCGCAATATCCTTTCTTTCAGGAGTGCTAGTTCTGCAAGGTTCGCAGGAGAGCTTCTGTAAAGTTTGGAAGGTAGGAGACGAGATAGTGGCAGAAGTAAAGCTGTGAGTACCGGGCGTGAGTCGTGCTTCGGTAGCTCAGATGGTAGAGCACTTGCCCGCGAAAGGCAAAGGTCCCGAGTTCGAGTCTCGGTCGGGCACACAGTTTTAATCTGCCAGGAAGTTTCATATCAGCGCACACTCCGCTGCAGAGTGGAAATCTCATTCTGAAAACCTTAAATATTTTTTAAATATTATTTGTTGTGCAGAAGTGGTACAAAGCTGTATCAATTTTCAACATAATCTCCCCCACGCTCAATGCAAGTCCTCCAGCGCTTACAAAGTGCATAAATTCCTTCAGAAAAAAATTCTTTTGGTAGTCCACACAACCACTCATGCACCGCGTGGCGTACCTCTTCATCAGAACGGAACTTCTTTCCTCCCATTGCGTCTTTGAGTCGTCCAAACATATGGAAATAACTTGGGACAAGGTCTGGTGAGTATGGTGGATGAGGAAGACATTCAAAATGCAGGTGTGCGATTGTTGTAACTGTTGTACGGGCAGTGTGGGGCCTTGCAATGTGATGTTACAAAAGGACACCTGCTGACAGCAATCCACGTCACTTTGATTTCGTTGCAGGCAGCAGATGATTTTTTAGGAGATCTGTGTATGATGCACTGGTGACAGTGGTCCCTCTAGGCATGTAATGCTCCAAAACGATGCCTTTTTCGTCCCAAAAGAGAGTCAGCATAACCTTCCCTGCTGATGGTTCTGTTCGAAACTTCTTTGGTTTTGGTGATGAGGAATGGCGCCATTCCTTGCTCGCTCTCTTCGTTTCCGGTTGGTGGAAGTGAATCCTGGTTTCGTCCCCAGCAACGATTCTTGCAAGGAAGCCATCACCTTTTCTTTCAAAGCGCCGAAGAAATTCTTCACAAGCATCAACACGTCGTTCTCTCATTTCAGGAGTCAGCTGCCGTGGCACCCATCTTGCAGACACTTTGTGAAACTGGAGCACATCATGCACAATGTGGTGTGCTGACCCATGACTAATCTGTTAACATGCTGCAATGTCATTCAGTGTCTCTCGGTGGTTTTCCTTCTCTATGGCTTCAACTGCTGCAATGTCCCGTAGAGTCACAAATCGTTATACCGGACCTGGACGAGGAGCATCTTCCACTGAAGTCACACCATTTGCGAAGTTCCTACTCCATTCGTAGACTTTCTTCTGTGACAAACATTCATCACCGTACTGAACCTTCATTCGTCGATGAATTTCAATAAGTTTCACACCGTCACTACGCAAAAACCGAATAACAGAACGCTGTTCTACCCTGGTACAAGTCGTAAGTGGGGCGTCCATCTTTATACTGATACTGCGACGGTATTTGTGCATCTGCACTATGTAGCCATCTACAAGCCATTCTGCACACTGTTTGTAGCACTCTTACCAACTTACAGGATAACGGCGCGAAATTTCGATTTGTTATTACAAATTTAAGGTTTCCATTTGACTCACCCTCGTATGTGGGTAACTGAAATGATCACATGGGCTCAGTTGTTGATAATGCAGGTGGGGGACCTCCGTTCATTGGTCTAGGAAGGAGATTGCTCACAAAACACCAGTGCGATGATGCAAGAAGAGATTCTGAACATATACAAAGAGGGAGAGCACGAATTATTATAAGTTTCTTTGGATCAACGTGGGGTGTACAGGGGTGTGTAACGAAAAACCTGAAACGCCAAGCGTCTGAAGATAAACGCAAGCTACGGCCGCTTACGAAATTTAAAGAATGGTTATTAAGTGAGACATCTAGATATGTAGACGCTACAGTTCCCTACGTATCGCTACTGTATGGCTCATGATGTGAATATTAGATGAGTTACTGCGCGCACAGAGGAATCTAGCGCTCATTATTGCTGCGATACATGTGCGAATGGGATGGAAGAAACCCTGATACTGGCTGCAACGGGGAGTAACCTCTGAGATGCACTTCACAGTCGTTTGCAGAGTATGGATGTAGATACAGAAGTTTCGTTAAATTTTCTAGATCGCAGATCCGAGAATCAATTTAACCTTGAGCTTAGCGGCTTAAAGTAAATGGCAGCTATTCAGTGAGCTGGTTCCATATGGATGGAGAAGGTCACTGGACGAATCGAATGAAGCACCAGACTCACAGCCTGTCATCCAGTCCTCAGATCGAAAAACTGGTTGTTCCAGTCAGTGGCGCCCGAGGAGATGCTTGTTCTTGAATTGAAAAAACAAGCTCTGCTCCTCTGATGGAACCGCTTTTCCGTCAAGTCGCGCTGACGAGCACCACTGCGGCTAGTTGGAGTCAACCACTACCCTCATTACAGGACACCTCAAACGGGAGGGGCTATTAACTTGAGAAACCTACAAATTTAAACGCGTGACGTTTTTCATATGAATGAACGGAATGGTATTCGTAACTTCAGTGGAGGACAAAGGTTGAATTGGGATCAGCGAACCTGTTTTGTATGCTGTTGACCTCAGAAAGGAAAGATGAAATTTTTTGCTGATGACTTGTTGAATAGTCAACGGCTGTGTAACGGCGGCACGACAAGTAAGAAGCAGCAAAGCGATGTTCTGTAACTAAATTAATGGAATACAGTTTTAATATACGTGTTAAAAGAGACGACTATTCATTGATGGGGAAGAGGAGTGAAACTGTATCAAAACAAGGAAGAAGATGATTTAATGTAAAAGAAGCGTAACATACTTGTTAGGATTAAATGTTGATCTGAAATTCCTTTGCATGGGAATACCGCTGTAAATTTCTCTTGGTGTAACGGAACAAAATTTTGCTGTAAGATTAAATGTAAGGGTGGAGTTAATTTATCATCAAAACTAATCTGTCGATGATTGTATGTGCACCAAATGTGGTCAAAATTGAGGACGCTGTGCACACTGAGAAGTTAATATACTCGGCGAATTAAATTTTTATATGGAATACCTTTACATCTGAACTCTGTTATAAACTTCTATTTGATACAAGAAACAGAATTTTGTCACAACAATATAACTGATGCAAAATTCAGATTAATTTACAGATGAGTGCGCTAAACGTGGCGATAGTTTAGGATAATGTGATCATTCAGTTATTATTAGTTTTCTGTAATGGAGTCTAACGTATGTTGTCGGCCATGAATGACTGCTCGGAGGAAAGTGTATTTACGGCAGGACGTTGTACTAATTATTGATTCTGATGTACTAAGAAGAAAATATGATGGTCGAGCAACAAATCAGAACTTTTGACGAATTGATGGGAAAAATACCACTGCAAAGCGCAAACGACTGCTAATGAAACACCGCCGAGCTGAAAACTGCCGGCATTCACAGAAAAAGGAAGGAAAATCTGTGAGGTGTCTTTCAAACACATACGCGGTACATCATATATCTACCTTTGCAGAATAGCTGCCAGTCGCGAAATGAGCACTTCTGCTTCATCGATTGTTATGTACGTTATTTCATTGCAGCCCAATAACTTCTGTTGTCGTCACATCTTGGTTGTACTGCCGTTGCGTGCTTTTCTTTCATATGTAGCACGGCTGTTAAATCAGTTAAATACTTTTGTATAATTCAGTTTGGTAAGTCGATCTAGGCAGCTCCGTTTCAGAAAACATAAAACTGTGAAGCGTTGTCACAGATAATCTTCATTCAACGAAGAATTCGCAGCAGAGACGCAGATGATAATGTACAGGCTTGTATCTTACAAGAAGCGACGGAGCAATCGCTTTCGTGACGCTGAGTTTCGTTTTGTCATACTTAAAAATTATTTGATAGCGCTCCTTAATTTCTTAGGCTTGGAATCTTAGCTGTACTAGGATAGAGCTGTATTAGTATGGTTAAGTCAAAAAGTCAATAGAACTGTGCGATGATAACCGGTCATACTTCCCGAGCCCATATATACTGACTTAAAAGCTGCTCAAATTTCGCGGTGACCGTTTAACTAGCTATAACTATAGTTATATTGGCGTTAAAAGGTCTTACCTTTTACTATCCTAGTAAGAACTTTCAATTGGATTCGTTGTACCGACAGATTGCTCCAAGAAGCTTAAATGATTTTTCTGTAAGAGTAATTAGAGGATGTCATAATTTACTGGTATAATTTCAGACTCTACTTCTTAGTACATGGATTGAACTAGATTAAGTATAATAATTTCGGCAATGAAATACGAGACGATTAATATGTAAGACTGGCTGTTCACTGTAAATTGTAATATTAAGTACTCTGCTTGTTGATATTGTTGTTTCTAAAGTTCGTGAGCGCTCTGCAGATTCTGAAAGTCATACATCGCCAGCAGTGAGATAACGCGTTCTAAAGCAGCGTTTCATAGCCATCTTGAAAAATTGCAATCGATATCTGGAATGAATCTGGTTGAAAAGTCCTAACAGGTAAATGTAAGATCTTTCGTATATGTGCAATAACTGACACAGCTCGCTTGTCGGCTTTTTTTTTTTTAATAGGTTTTGCGCTGAATTTGAACGTATTGTCGAATCACTGTGTTAATAAATTATGCTGAGGAAAGCATTGCGACATCGTTTTCTAGTACGATAAAACAAAATTCTCCCGGAAAACCTTGAATGTAGACGTTTTCAAATTGGCAAATAATCGCAGTTTCAACTATTTTTAAGAATGAAATTACTACGTTTTTATTTTCTGTTATCATATAGAGGGTCTATACAAGGGCGATGTACTTGGGGACAATATTATGGAAATGGAAGAGGATGTAGATGAAGATGAAATGGGAGATATGATACTGCGTGAAGAGTTTGATAGAGCACTGAAAGACCTGAGTCGAAGCAAGGCCCCCGGAGTAGACAACATTCCATTAGAACTACTGACAGCCTTGGGAAAGCCAGTCCTGATAAAACTCCACCATCTGGTGAGGAAGATGTATGAGACAGGCGAAATACTCTCAGACTTCAAGAAGAATATAATAATTCCAATCACAAAGAAAGCAGGTGTTGACAGATGTGAAAATTATCGAACTATCAGTTTAATAAGTCACAGCTGCAAAATACTAACGCGAATTCTTTACAGACGACTGGAAAAACTGATAGAAGCCGACCTCGGGGAAGATCAGTTTGGATTTCGTAGAAATGTTGGAACACGTGAGGCAATACTGACCTTACGACTTATCTTAGAAGAAAGATTTAGGAAAGGCGAACCTACGTTTCTAGCATTTGTAGACTTAGAGAAAGCTTTTGACAATATTGACTGGAATACTCTCTTTCAAATTCTGAAGGTGGCAGGGGTAAAATACAGGGAGCGAAAGGCTATTTACAATTTGTACAGAAACCAGATGTCGAGGACATGAAAGGGAAGCAGTGGTTGGGAAGGGAGTGAGACAGGGTTGTAGCCTATCCCCGATGTTATTCAATCTGTATATTGAGCAAGCAATATCGGAAACAAAAGAAAAGTTCGGATTAGGAATTAAAATCCATGGAGAAGAAATAAAAACTTTGAGGTTCGCCGATGACATTGTAATTCTGTCAGAGACAGCAAAGGACTTGGAAGAGCAGTTGAACGGAATGGACAGTGTCTTGAAAGGAGGGTATAAGATGAACATCAACAAAAGCAAAACTAGGAGAATGGAATGTAGTCGAATTAAGTCGGGTGATGCTGAGGGAATTAGATTAGGAAATGACACACTTAAAGTAGTAAAGGAGTTTTGATATTTGGGGAGCAAAATAACTGATGATGGTCGAAGTAGAGAGGATATAAAATGTAGACTGGCAATGGCAAGGAAAGTGTTTCTGAAGAAGAGAAATTTGTTAACATCGAGTATAGATTTAAGTGTCAGGAAGTCATTTCTGAAAGTATTTGTATGGAGTGTAGCCATGTATGGAAGTGAAACGTGGACGATAACTAGTTTAGACAAGAAGAGAATAGAAGCTATCGGAGCCGGCCGGTGTGGCCGTGCGGTCTAGGCGCTTCAGTCTGGAACCGCGTGACCGCTACGGTCGCAGGTTCGAATCCTGCCTCGGGCATGGATGTGTGTGATGTCCTTAGGTTAGTTAGGTTTAATTAGTTCTAAGTTCTAGGCGACTGATGACCTCAGAAGTTAAGTCACATAGTGCTCAGTGCCATTTGAACCAGAAGCTTTCGAAATGTGGTGCTATAGAAGAATGCTGAAGATTAGATGGGTAGATCACATAACTAATGAGGAGGTATCGAATGGAATTGGGGAGAAGAGGAGTTTGTGGCTTGACAAGAAGAAGTGACCGGTTGGTAGGACATGTTCTGAGGCATCAAGGGATCACCAATTTAGTACTGGAGGGCAGCGTGGAGGGTAAAAATCGTAGAGGGAGACCAAGAGATGAATACACTATGCAGATTCAGAAGCATGTAGGTTGCAGTAAGTACTGGGAGATGAAGAAGCTTGCACAGGATAGAGTAGCATGGAGAGCTACATCAAACCAGTCTCAGGACTGAAGACAACAACAACAACAACAACAACATCTGGATGAAACTGGTTGAAAAGTCCTAACAGGTAAATGTAAGATATTTCGTGTGTGTGCAATAAGTGACACAACCCGTTTGTCGGCTTTTTTTTAATATAAGAAAAGAAAGGATGGTCACCGATATCTTTTAGATTTTGCATTGAATTTGGTCGTGTTGTCGTATCACTGTGTTAATAAATTATCCTGTAGCAGCATTGCGACATAGTTTTCTAGTACGAGCAAACAAAATTCTCCCAGAAAACCTTGAATTTAGAAGTTTTCAAATTAGCACATAATCGCACTTTCAACTATTTTTAAGAATGAAATTACTCCGTTTTTATTTTCTGGCATCATATATTTAATCATATTTCATCCATAAGGGAATAAAAATATGAATTGCACAACCTCATTCTCCAGGTCGTAAGTACTTGTTCTGCAGTGGTTTGGAGATCTGTATAAACCATCTGCAAGAGAATATTGCTCGAAATGTGCTTGCATTCAACGGACTGACTGGCCTGCACACTCCCACACTACTGATTTTATCTAGGACTTGTGTCGTAAATACATATCCGTACAGATACGTAAGTAAGTCCATCCGTTTTTTTTTTACCTTCATTACACTGTGTATCGGTATTAATCAACATATAAAGCACGTCTTGATAATACACACCTGGAAATGGAAAAAAGAACACATTGACACCGGTGTGTCAGACCCACCATACTTGCTCCGGACACTGCGAGAGGGCTGTACAAGCAATGATCACACGCACGGCACAGCGGACACACCAGGAACCGCGGTGTTGGCCGTCGAATGGCGCTAGCTGCGCAGCATTTGTGCACCGCCGCCGTCAGTGTCAGCCAGTTTGCCGTGGCATACGGAGCTCCATCGCAGTCTTTAACACTGGTAGCATGCCGCGACAGCGTGGACGTGAACCGTATGTGCAGTTGACGGACTTTGAGCGAGGGCGTATAGTGGGCATGCGGGAGGCCGGGTGGACGTACCGCCGAATTGCTCAACACGTGGGGCGTGAGGTCTCCACAGTACATCGATGTTGTCGCCAGTGGTCGGCGGAAGGTGCACGTGCCCGTCCACCTGGGACCGGACCGCAGCGACGCACGGATGCACGCCAAGACCGTAGGATCCTACGCAGTGCCGTAGGGGACCGCACCGCCACTTCCCAGCAAATTAGGGACACTGTCGCTCCTGGGGTATCGGCGAGGACCATTCGCAACCGTCTCCATGAAGCTGGGCTACGGTCCCGCACACCGTTAGGCCGTCTTCCGCTCACGCCCCAACATCGTGCAGCCCGCCTCCAGTGGTGTCGCGACAGGCGTGAATGGAGGGACGAATGGAGACGTGTCGTCTTCAGCGATGAGAGTCGCTTCTGCCTTGGTGCCAATGATGGTCGTATGCGTGTTTGGCGCCGTGCAGGTGAGCGCCACAATCAGGACTGCATACGACCGAGGCACACAGGGCCAACACCCGGCATCATGGTGTGGGGAGCGATCTCCTACACTGGCCGTACACCACTGGTGCTCGTCGAGGGGACACTGAATAGTGCACGGTACATCCAAACCGTCATCGAACCCATCGTTCTACCATTCGTAGACCGGTAAGGGAACTTGCTGTTCCAACAGGACAATGCACGTCCGCATGTATCCCGTGCCACCCAACGTGCTCTAGAAGGTGTAAGTCAACTACCCTGGCCAGCAAGATCTCCGGATCTGTCCCCCATTGAGCATGTTTGGGACTGGATGAAGCGTCGTCTCACGCGGTCTGCACGTCCAGCACGAACGCTGGTCCAACTGAGGAGCCAGGTGGAAATGGCATGGCAAGCCGTTCCACAGGACTACATCCAGCATCTCTACGATCGTCTCCATGGGAGAATAGCAGCCTGCATTGCTGCGAAAGGTGGATGTACACTGTACTAGTGCCGACATTGTGCATGCTCTGTTGCCTGTGTCTATGTGCCTGTGGTTCTGTCAGTGTGATCATGTGATGTATCTGACCCCAGGAATGTGTCAATAAAGTTTCCCCTTCCTGGGACAATGAATTCACGGTGTTCTTATTTCAATTTCCAGGAGTGTATAATAATTGCGAGTATAAAGACACGTTTGTATTAATTACCTATGAAAAGTAACTTTCCTCTTTTGACGAATTCCGACTTTCTACCTTCACAGCAACAAATCAGCAACATTTCCGTCAGTAATAAATAAAAGTGTGGAAACAGGGAAGGTACCAGTAATACTTAAGTTTCGGTTTCACTGAAGATATAAATATTATCATATCAACGTCAAGTGACAACTTCGCTTTGAAGCTGACTACATGCGCTGCACGCTATACTCACAGTCCATAGATTTTCCTATTCATCAACGGTAAGGTAATCGCTCGTAAAGACTTAAGCCTCATGGTGATTAAAGTTTACGGAACATAGAGCCACTTTTAGGAAGAACGCTGTAAATTTCTTTCCCGCCCCTTGTCTTAACAAAGTTTGTACTCCGCCTTTAATGATTCCGACATCGCTGAGAAGCTAAACCCCCATCTTCCTCCCGTTTTGAAACCAATGAGTCTTCATACATAAACTATTTGCAATACATAATGTGTGAGAAATAGCGAGCTTGTTTCAATCGAATTTTATTTTTACTTTTCCGTCCTGGCTCTTTGAGACAAGTTGCATTTCATCTGGAGACCATAGACTGGAGTGAATAAAAAAGTTCTCGGGTTTCCAATCGCGTCATGTACTTAAAAGTACACTATCTTCTGCCCAAGCAGTCCTCGGCCATTGTCAAGTGGTATGACTGCCTGTTGGCTGCTGGTGCTCTCCTTATATACACACTAGCTTCTGGCTGTGACGTCACTGGTGCCCGCGGCAACGCCATACACAGGCTTTCGATGCGCCCCCTTCAGCGGCCCGATCGCTGGATACCACGCCGCGCTGAGTTGCAGGCTACCGTCTCTATTTAGGGTATTATTGGTGATTTTTATTTCAATGGCTAGCTTTGATTACACAATTCCAGAAACCGTTTGTGCGACCCAAGACGGATGTTTCGTCAGATTTTATCTGGTGTCCGTTTTCTAAGGCATGCTCAGCTAAAGCAGATTTCTCGTGGTAGCGTAGGTGACAAAACCTCTCATGCACCGTCCTGCGTTGTTCCACAGAGCGTACTGTTTGTCCAGCGTAAGAGTGACCACATTCGAAAGGTATCTTGTAGACCCCAGGTATTCTGAGACATGCAGCATCTGTAACTGGTCTCAGTAAATGACAGATTTTTATCGGAGGCACGAAGATCGATTTGGTCTTGTGTCGTTTCAGCAGACTGATTATCTTGCGCGACACGGAGCCACAGAGTGGCAAGAAAGCAAGTTGCTTTTCTTCCTCCTCATCGGTGGTCTCGCTCTGAGCCTTGCTTGAAATCACTTCATTTATTTGACGAACGTTATAACCGTTGTTCCTGAAGATATTGCGTAGGTGGCTCAGCTTACGGGGAAAGTTATCGGCGTCTGATATCATTCTTGCACGCTGCAACAACGTATGCAGAATAGTGTGCTTTTGTGCCAGGTGATGAAGCATGAAGGTGTGGAAGTCCAGATCGGTGTGGGTGGGTTTTCTACGGACGCTGTGGCCAAGGCATCCGTTTCGTTTGTGGCGGACGACAGCGTCGAGAAAGAACAATGCATCGTCTTTTTTCCTCCTTGGTAAAATGGATGTTATTGTTAATTCCAAGAACTCGTCAATTTTCTCACATCCATGGGGCCAAATGGCGAACATGTCGTCAACGTTACGAAGGAAACGACTAGACTTTAACGGCACCGTGTCCTCAAAATTTTCCATGAAGTGGTTCGCAACAGCTGGAGCTAACGGCCCCCCCCCCCCCCCCCTGCAACGCTGACCGTCTGATCGTAGTACTGGGCGTTGTACATAAAGTAAGAAGACGTAGGAGTGTTGCTAAATAGCTCGACTACATAATTACAAAGAACTTGGATACTGAGTCCAAACAATTTTTGACAGGCACATTCGTATACAAAGCCACCACATCAAAACTAACTATAATGTGTAATTTGAAGAAACATCCGTTGTCAGCTTCTGGGATTGTGTAATCGAAGAAACCATTGAAATAAAAACCCCGCTAACATCCTAAATAAAAACCGTGGCCTGCTGCTCAGCACGGTGAGGGATCCAGCGATCGCACCGTTACTTACTTTACTTTTCCGTGTCCAGACCAAATTTTATTTTTCCAATAGTTAGCCACCGCTACGGCTTTGTCGTTGGCTTGTAGCAGGTCACTAAAACTGCAGGGCTCCGGCAGTAGACGGCACATGAGCAGATGTGCCTCGTCTTGTACCTCTCCGCATCCGCAAAGAACGTCGTCATCGTTAGTCAGCAGTCCCCACTTGCACAGATTAGTTTTGCATCTGGGTACACCAGCCCTCAGCCTATTTAGTGTTCTCCACACTGTATAAGGAAGTTTGTTTCCAGATGCCATTTGCTCTTTTGGTATTATCTGCAGTGCGGTTTGTTCATTCTCCCATTTACGGACTCTATTATCTCCCTGTGAACCGTCAAGGATCTTGGTTCTTGCAATGAAGCTATTTCTAGACTTAAGCCTCCGAGCCTGAGTGACATGCCCATTCAGTGGGTGTCGAGAATCTGTTTCTTTCTTTGTTCTCTCAGCGTCTGCTGCCACTTGCCTTCTGATCTTGGGTGGGCAATTCCAGCAAGTAGGTACAAATTACTCGTTGGTGTGGGTCTGAGACAGCCTGTAACAATTCGGATTGTCTCATTTACACTTACATCAACCTGTTTAGCATGTGCAGATGCTTCCCATACTGGCGCTGCATAGTCTGCTGCAGAAACACACAGAGCAAGTGTTGATGTTCTCAGTACTGTTGGTTGAGCTCGCCATTCATAGTTTGTCAGCCTGCGGATGATGTTATTCCTGGAGCAGACTTTAGCCTTGGTGTTTTGGCAATGCTGCTTGAAGGAAAGCGTTCTGTCAAGTACAACCGCAAGGTATTTAGGTGTTGGACAGTGCTTTAACTTCTTACCCTGCCATGTAACGTCGAGCTCAACTCCAGCATCTCTATTGCGCAGGTGGAAAGCACATACTTGGGTTTTGTCAGGGTTTGGCTTGAGGTGCTTGGCGTCGTAGTATTGAGCCAGTTCTTCAAACGCTCTAGAAAGATTTCCAGATGTTGCATCAAAATTGGACCCCTGGACCACCACAGCTGTGTCATCAGCATATACGAACAGTCTTCCATCTTGAGGTATAGGTTGGTCATTAGTGTACACATTATAAAGAATGGGAGAAAGTACACTTCCTTGTGGTAAGCCATTCTTCTGCAGTCGCCATCTACTGTTTCACCGGCTAATCCTTCTAACACCAGATAAAGGTCAAGTTCAAGTTAAAGATCGCACCGTTGAAGCGAACACATCGAACGCCGAGTCAACGTACACCATACGAGTGACATCATAGCCGGCACATAATGTATATAAAAGGCGTACCTGCAGCCCACTCGCAGTCATACCACTTGAAAGTGATCAAGGAATACTTGGCCGAAAGCTCGTGTAATTTTAACTACTTGACGCGGTTGGAAACGCGAGAACTTTTTATCCAATGTTATCGGCGCGAGTCTCCGCGTTCTTACGTAGACTGGAATATCTGTAGATCAACTGTTGAATCGGTAAACATGAGTACAACATTAAAGTGCAATATGGAACGTATAAAACTTACTGATTCGCCTATTATACAAAAAAAAAATCATAAAATTACAGAAATTTTCACTAACTATGTAAACAAGCCACTAAAATTTAAATTCAACTTTCAGCTCTGTTACAATAACTTATGCGCATTTACGGAGATCGCCTTATATATGCTTTCGTGAAACCTACAGTGCTAGCTGTACGATATTCAGTCTTGCATTGTGCTCAGTGGTCGCGGTTATTTATCCGTTCTACACACAGGAAACTAACGGAATCAACTGAGCGTCTCTGGTCCACTGCGGCCGATCAGTCTTACAGGGAATGTCAGACATAATTGATGAATTGCCACAAGTATAGAGTTGGCAACGGCTCCATCTCGGCTAGAGAACTTACTTCCTCTTGTAGTCAAAAGTATTTCGTCCTTTAGTAATGGAAGCACGTTTTGCTCTTTATGTCTGTTACAGGAAACAGACCCATCAGTCTTTGATCTTCGTGCAGCATGCACTTGGAGAAGCACAGCTTCTGTATTTTTGTCGGCGTGTCGGCGTGTCGGCGTGTCGGCGTGTGGATAAGGTAAGTGCGTCGTTGGCTTCTATGTAACTGACAAGGGGAGTATCACAGTTCTAATGGCTAAAACCGAAAAAAAAGTTTTTTTAAAAAAAATACAGAGATGTTGCTGATCTACAACCCATCAAGGTCATTTTTGTATAAAATTCTGCTTTTGTGTAATATCGATGTTTGACGGTAAACGGATGCATAGCCTATAGAAGCAAAAATGACTGAAGAAAGAATGTCCTGTAACAGGCACTTATGACCCGAAGTTTAACAAGTGCCGAAGTCGTTTTTCAACCCTACGATTTCTAATGCTCATTTACACCTGCGCTCATTTAACTTTTGCCCATATTAAGTAACATGTGCGAGTACAACGTATTAAAATAACCTGTCTTCTGCAGGCATTATATTTCTTAAATTGCCTTCACCAGAATTGGTAGTCCCATAAAGTGACTCCAGCAGGCACAGTATTTTCCCCGTTTATATGCAATTTTAGTCGAACAAGGTGAATACGAGTGGCAGAAAACTTCAAGATACGCGCTGAAGCAACGAATAATTCGAGAGTTTTGCTTTCAGTGAACGATTTTTCTTGTCATTAGGTATGAGAACGTACAACGGTCAGTTACATCTACACGTCACGTGTCTCTCTTACATGGAGGGATGCATTCACACAGATAGGTTGTATCAGAAGAGTTGAAGAACCTGGTTGCAAGTCATCTTCATTTACTTTATGTTAAAGCTTCCTTATAGTTCCGTTGCGCTTTGAACGTTTGCACATTTCCTTACATTTCATTAAAAGTATTTAGATCTTGTTCCTGTTCATTCATGGATGAAAGGTCACACTGTGGGAAATATTTTCAGGGCATTAATACCGGACTGATAATTTGCTACGAGATTATGGCAGCTTTCAAAGTCTGCTTGTTGCCCTTGTCAGGTGTTCATACTGTTATTTGAAATGTACCGCTGTGCTTATGCCATTTCTACACCTACATCTACACCTATGCTTTACAAACGGCACCGAGGTGCATGGCAGAAAGTACGTCTCATTGTACAAGTTATTAGTATTTCTTCTTGTTCCATTCATGTATATACATCTACATCTATGTGATTACTCTGCTATTCACAATAAAGTGCCTGGCAGAGGTTTCAATGAACAAGCTGTATCTCTACCGTTCCAATCTCGAATGGCGCGCGGGAAAAACGAGAACTTAAATTTTTCTGTGCGAGCCGTGATTTCTCTTATTGTATCGTGATGATCATTTATCCTTATGTAGGTGGGTGCAACGAAAAAGTCTTTGTTTTAAAGATTGCCACTCCAATTCACGTATCATGTCTATGGCACTATCTCCACTACTTCGTGATAATACAAAACGAGCTGCCCTTCTTTGTACTTTTTCGATATCATTCGTCAGTCCCATCTGATGCGGATCCCACATTGCACAGCAATACTCCAGAATAGGGCGGACAAGCGTGGTGTAAGCAGTCACTTTATTAGACCTGTTGCACGTTCTAAGTGTTCTGCCAATGAATCGAAGTCTTTGGTTGGCTCTACCCACAACATTATCTATGTGATAGTTCCAATTTAGGGTATTTATAATTCTAACCCTAAGTATTAAGTTGAATTTACAGCCTTAAGATTTGCGTGACTTATCACGTAATCGAAATTTAGTCGATTTCTTTTACTACTCATGTGAATAACTTCACACTTTTCTTTATTCAGGGTCAATTGCCACTTTTCGCACCATACAGATATCATATCGAAATCATTTTGGAAGTCGTTTTTATCATCTGATGACGTTACAAGACGTAAATAATAGCATCATCTGCAAACAATCTAAGACGGCTACTCAGA